>NC_132995.1:12500-10012500 GCF_048564905.1 Vicugna pacos
GTCAAATCCCACGATATATAACAAAAACACATCAGCTAGCCTATGAACTAGAATCCTCCACTTCCCTGTATATTACTACTTACCTGAAATTAACAGCACAATAGAAATGATTATCCACCTCCTGCAAATGTCTCCAAAGCAGATAATCCAGTTTTAACACTGTAAACCAAGCAATGTCATAAATTATTACATAAAGGTAAGCAATGTGATGAACAACAATTGTACAATACAGAAAAATCACATCATTCACTCCACTTGATTCACCACAAGCTTTAAACAAATTCCACTCCTACTTCACAGCATAAACACTAGTGAAAATAGGACCTGGAACAAATTATTCAGTATGATACAAAGCTGTATAAAAAACGCACGGTCAATATCAATCATCTGGAATGAGGCCCAGAGATTTCCTTTCACCTCTGTTACTCACTATTGTACAGGAAATTCCAGGCAAATCCAGGATGAAAGAGAATAAAGATAAAATTGTTACATATAAAAGGACATCCATTCACAGACACAGTTGACATCAGTTTACATATACATCTTGAAAGCACACACAATTCATTGACTAGTTCAATTTTTAAACTGTAAGCAACTCAAATAATTCAGCAAGTAGACAATACAAAGTATCAATGAATCCAAACTTGTCTACATGGACACATTAACAATGAATAATCTCAAGAATTTAAGAGAATTGTATTTTACATGATATCAATATTACTAAAATAGTTAAGAGTCAATTTAATCAAGGTACAAGACTAGTAAATTAAAATGGAAATGACACCACTAAAAGAAGTGAAATAAAATCTTTAAAAAAAAAAAAAGGAGACATCGCATGTTGGTAACAAAACTAAATATGGCATGAGCGCCCAAAGCGATCTAGTGAGACAATGTAATTTCTATGACAATTTTGGAACAAACACAGAAGTTGATTTTAACATTTGTATATAATTTTAGGAACCCCAAAAAGACAAAACAAACTTGAAAAGGGAAAACCAAAGATAGAGCTTCATATTTTCCAATTTCATATCAATACAAAGCAATATAAAAAGTATCATATTGCCATAAAAATATAAATATAGATAAAAGGCAGTACATAAGAAGCCCGAACATAATCCCATTCACTTAGGATCAATACATTTTTGACAAGCATGAATATTTAGGTTTTTTTTTTTACTACTCTTTTCCACAAATGGTGCTGGGTAACTGGCTATCCACGCGCAGGGGAATAAACCACATATACAATTAACTCAAACTACATACATTGGGATATGGCTGATGGTTTTATATTACTGACTGTAGTTAAAAAAAAATTAAAATCACCAAGAATGAAAGAGACACCTCCTAAATACATGGAGGACATGGCTAGGTCGGCAGAGACTCCTACGTGGCCAGACTGCCACCTAGAGGTGGATGTACACATAGCTCAACAAGTGATGGCACTTATTACAGGTCAGCAAAGGCTCAAAGTAGTGTCCATGTGTTAGTTTGGGGGTAGATGCCCAACTATACTTATCTTTAAATCAAAGTAAAATAATTGTAATTACTTTACACCTTTAAACAGGATTCAGCCTTTAAAATGAAGGTAATTCTGACACATGCTACAATGTGGATGAACCTTGAAGTCATTCAAGGGAAACAAGCCAAATCAAACCAAGAAAGGACACACAGTCTATGATTCTAAGATGAGGTACCTGTATAAGTCTAATTCAATAACAAGACATACAGTGTACTTGCCAGGGGGTTAGGAGTTGGTGTCTAGTGGATACAGTCTCACTTGGGGAAACTGAAGAAGTAGTGGAGATGAGTGTGAGGACATTTCTATAACAATGTAAACATAGCTGATATCCAGCAACTGTGTGACATGAATGTAATGACACTATATACTTAAAGTAGTTTAAATGGTAAATGTCATATGTAATAGATTTACTCACAATAAAAAACATGAACTACTGATATTTGTTACAACATGGATGAACAATGAAAACATCCTAAGAAAAAGAGGCCATACAGAAAAGGCCACCCGGATCACACTTATGAAGTGCCCTTTAATTCGATCAAAGTTGGGGAAATAAGGGAAGGTCTTGAAAACAGTTCCAGGAAAAAAAAAAAAAACACCACTGGATCAGATTGGGAAAACCCATTGCCATACAGCTGGAGCAGGTGCTGGCAGAGGAACTGAGCCTGTGGACTGCATTATGAAGTGAGAACCATAATGAATCCTCATTTGGATGTTATGTGGTGACACAGAGAGAGTGTCTCTACTCAAGGCAAAAACACACTAGAGATTGTCATGAGAAGTGTCATACGTGCTACATCAGTGATGAGTGACAAACCTGAGCTTACAGATGAAGAGTACACTGTACTGCTACTGCATGTATTCTGTATGCTTAAAATTATTGGAAAGTAAATAATTTTTTTAAAATCAACCATGTCAAAATCATAACAGGAAAGCAGAGAAAACATCAAACTTCACTATAGAGCCCAAGCCTTCTCCAGTTCCAGTTGATCCAAAATGGTTAAGCTAATCGCCCTTGCAGGAATCTACATATTATTAAGAGACACCGTAAGATAATATCATAAGCCACTGTGTCTTGGTTGTTGTAAAGGACTTGGATGTGATAAAAAAAAAAGTGGTAATTTTGAATTCTACTTTTCCACATCAACATACCAAAAAAAAACTGTAAAAAAGTAATAATTTTAGTAAAGTTACACGATACAATATCAATATACAAAAATCGATTGATTTTCTATACACTAATAAAGAAGTTTCAGAAAGAGAAATTAATAAAGCAATTCCATTTAACAATTGTACCAAAAATAAAACCTAGGAATAAAATGAACCAAGGATGTGAAAGGCCTGCACATGGAAAGTTAGAAAACACTGATAAGGAAATTGAAGAGGACGCACACAAAATAAAAGCTGTGCTCGTGCACTGGAAGAACATCACTGTAACACTCACGAAGCCTAAGCAGTGCACACATCAACTGCAAACTCTACCAAACTCTACCAAGTGGCATTTTTTTCCCAGAAACAAAAAACAAGAAATCCTACCATTTACATGGAATAAAAAAGAACCTGGAATAGCCTGAGCAACCTTGAGGAGGAAGAACACAGTTGGAGGCGTCTCCCTCCCTGGCTTCACACGACGTTAGGAAGCCACAGTCCCCAGCAAAGATACAGTAAGACATTGGCACAAAAACAGGCACATGGACCAGAGGAACAGAACAGGGAGCACAGGAATAAACCCGCCTTTATGTTGTCAGTTAGTTAACGGCAAAGGAGCCCAGAACACAAAGTGGGACAAGGACAGTCCCCTCCATAAAGGTGCCAAGAACATGCGACACCTTACCCCCAAAAATGACACTAGACACTGTCAACACTAGACACAAAATCAAGTAAATCTGAAATTTTTCCACATCAAGCCCCTGCTGGATCCTCTGAAATCGGACCTCCTTAGTTGCAATCACACACAAGAGTCCTCCCCCTACTTTTTCCTCACCTTTTACTCCCACCGTAATGCCTCCTGGTGATTCCTGAAGACGTCTGGCTCCTGTCTGGGTGGACTTGGTTGATCGAGTGTTGTCCTGAAGCTGAAGCCATGGTGGGTCCTGAGGAGGCCCAGCCTCCACCAGCCCCGCAAGGAGCCAAGTTCCCACAGGAGCCAAACCCCTCAGTGAGACACGTGCACCTTGAGGGTCAGAGAACAGTGCCATCCACTCACCAGCTGGGAACTGCAGGCCACAACCACTCAGGTTTTACCAGTCACACCAAAATGTACTCTACAGTGTCCATAGACAACTATAAAATGCACATCTGGAATTATTCTAAAAGAAAACATGCAAGGAAATCGACATAACCTTATCTAGGTGATGAACTTTTACAAAAATCCCCAAGTCTATCCACAGAAGTAAAATTTATATCATGGAATTTTAAAAATTAAAAATTTAAACTCTGTTTATAACTTTATTCAGAAAAGACAAGACACATACTGAGAAACATAAATTTACAAAACACATAACTGATTAAGCATTTGGACTCAAATTACCCCAAGAACTTTACAACAAACAACCCCAATAAAAATAGGTAAAGATCTTAACAAACACCTCTCCAAAGAAAACACACAGATAGTAGATAAGCTTATAAAAATGTTCTCAAAAATCATACACCAGTAGGAAATTGCAAGTTAAAACAACGATGATGTAACACTGCACACTCATTAGAACCCCTAAACTCCAAAAAGTGACATTACTTGTGGTTGATGGAAGATGAAGAAAAACAGGAACTCTCCCTCACTGCAGCTGGAATGCGTGTGTGGCCACTTTGAAAGACAGTTGGGCAGTTTTTTCCAAAGCTAGTCAATGCTCGCCTGAGAATCCAACACTGCACCTCTAGTATTTAGACAATTGCTTTGATAAAGTGTCCAAACAAAAACTAGCATGCAATTATGCACAGCAACTCTACTCATAATGACTAAAATCTTTAAAATATGAGGATGTCCTTCCGTGCATGAATACATAAGCAAGTTAGGGTACACCCATGTGAAAGAGGGCAAATGACACCATAAAATATATCTCTTTGGCATGAAGATTACAATGGGCAGATTTCTTAAAAAAAATAAGACACATGAGACTCTATGAAATCCAAGTCAAGACTGCCTTTTGTGAGGCAAATTTACATTTATAAGGGAAATCTCCATTTGAAAAGTAATCTCCCTTTCTGTACCAGGAATAAAAGAAAGACTAAATCTCAAAAAAAAAATCAATAGAGAAGGCTAAGATTTAAACCTATATGATGAACATAACCTTCCTTTCCTTTGGTGTTAGAGGAAGATGGTATTTCAGGTGATGTCTTGGGCCGTCTCAGGGAACTACTCAATTTCCTGGGCATCTCCCATGCTGAAAGCAGGCACACAAGTTCTTGAACTCGTTTGTACAATTATGTGAAGGTAGTTAATACCACAGAAATGTGTACTTGAAATGATTTCAATTAAAAGTGTCATATGTATTTTTAATCACAGTGAAAATCATGTGGGAATGTAGAACTGATACAACTTACACCATTAACAAACACTGAAAAGATCCCTAGTGGAAAGAGACGTAAAGAAAAGTTCTCCCAGATCACATGGTCATCGCGTGTGCTTTACATCCATCAAGGTTGTCACAGTGAGAGTCTCAGTAGCAAACCCAGAAACAGAACAAGCAGCTGGACCAAGTGGTGACAGCTGAAGGGGGCCGGCGGGTCACACAGTAATGCGGAAGCCACACGGCTTCTTCATTGGTAGTTATATGATGGCTCCTCGGGCGACTGCCCCTGTTTGGGGTAAAACGCCCTACAGTATTTTGTATAAAGGGACAACTGTGAGTAGTGTTTACCATCATAGACATTACTGGAAAGTCCATTACTTTTCAAAACAACCATATCAATACCGCGGCAGAGAAGTTGATAAGACAGACATCACACCTTGCTATAGAAGCCAAGACTCACCCAGACCGAGGTCAGCCAGAGGTGTGATGCTCATCGCCCTTGTAGGAGTCCACTTGTTATTAACAGGCACTGTGGGATGAGTACACCAGGAGCCACCGAGTCTTAGATCCTGTGCACAGCCTGGGATGCAGGAGAAACAGTGAGATTTTAATGCTACAATTTTCCACAACACTTAACAAACAGTTGTTGAAATAAATAAATTCAGTAAAGTTCAATTTGAAATCAATGTACAAAAATCAGTTGCATTTCTATACACTAATAGTAACCCATCAGAAGGAAAATTTAGGGAAACAATCACATTTATAATTGTATCAAAAAGAAGAAAATAACTAGGAACAAATTTAACCAAGGATGTGAAAGACATGTGCTCAAAAAACTATAAACCATTGAGTAAGAAGTTAAAGATACAAATAAACAGAAAAACACTCTGTACTCATGGACTGGAAGAATTACTAGTATTAAATTATTGATTCTACCCAAAACTATCAACAAATTCTCTGCAACATCAATACAATGTTCAATGATATGTTTCTTTGAAATGGAAATAACAACCCTGCTATTAATATAGAACACCTAAGGACCCTGAACAGCCAGGGAAGTTCTGAGAAAGAAGGACACAACTGGAGGCATCTCCCTCCCTAGCATCAAACTGTATCATGGAGCTGTAGTGACCACAACAGTGAGGAACCAGCACAGACACGCAGATGAGCGTAACAGCATAAAGAGCCCAGAGATAAACCCGCATGACTGTGGCCAGTTAATTCATGAAAATGGGGCCAAGGATATACAAAGAGGGAGGGATACTCCCCTCCATAAACATTGCCAGGAAAATGGGACACCATGCACCAAAGAACATCACTGGTCACCATCTCCACTGCACACAAAACTAACTAAAACCCCAGTTTTCCACATTAACCTCTTTCTGAGGTTCCACTGAAGACAGATCTCCCGCAAACAGTCAGCTGCACACAGGAAGCTTCTCCCCATTTGGCCTTTTTTTCCTCTTATTGTGCCTTTTCACAGCAATGCCCAAGAAAACTCAGCCCATGTCAGCATGGACACAGCCCCACTGTCTAGAAGATGAAGCCCTGACAGTACTGAAGAGACCAAGCCCCTGCCACCTGTGCAAGGGGCCAAGTCCATGGGCAGAATGCACCTGCGCCCTGTGGGTCAGAGGTGGATCTGGCACCCCGCTGTGAACCATAAAAAAAGTTCAGGGGATGCTGAGCTCACCAAGCCCAGAGACCTCATCCTGAATGCAGTTCTGCTCTACGTAGTGCCTTTGGAAATCCAAACTGAAACACAGCCAAGTAGCTCACTATGCTGTCTCAAAAACTGGTTAAGGAGCAATTAATTAAAAAACGTATAGAATGAAGAGAACATAGACACAAACTTTACAACTGATAGCAAAATTCACTCAAGATTGCATATAGACAAATTTGAATGACAAAACTATACAAATCTTAAAAGGAAATGGGAGAAAATCTGTAAGGCCTTGGGTCTGGTGATGAGTTTTAACTCGCAACAACAAATGCCTATCTACACATCAACACAAAATTAATGACATGGACTTTATAGAACTATAGACGTCTACTCTGTGAAAGGTCTTATTCATAAAGGCAAAAGAGAGACCACACACTAGGAGAAAGTATTTGCAAAATGCGCATCTAATGAAGGATTTGTACTCAAGTTATACCAATAAAATCTAGAACAAACAACCCCATTAAAAAGGGTAAACATAGAAACAAACATCTGGTTAAAGAAGGTATACAGGTAGAAAACAATCATATAAAAATACATTCAAGGTCCTGGTGGAAGACAGGTGCGGCCAACTTTGGAAGACAGTTTGGCAGTTTCTTCCAAAGCCAAACAGTCTCAACTTAGAATCCAAAAAAAAATCATCTCTTGAATTTAAACAACTGCTTTGAAAAACTGTTCAAACAAAAACGAACATCAAGTAATGCACAGGATGTCTATTCATAATGGCTTAGAAACTCAAGTGATCAGTATGCCCTGCATTATTTGAGGCCAAGAGTACAATAAGTAGGTAGGTTTCTGGCAGACAGGTAAGTTTCTGGCAGATGTCCTGGGTGGCTTCGTCAGGTCTAAACTCAGGATTTGATTCAGGCTGAGATGTGATAAGATAGGTCACAAGTTCTGAATGGGCTCCTGGCTCCATTTGACAGAGCTCTCTTGTCAATGCCAACTCCATGTGATTTTCCTTCAAAAAGAGAAAGAATCAGTCTGGAGAGGCTACCTATGCACTATGTGACCCAATTTTTGTGAAATTCAGAGAAAGGGAAACTAAGAGATGGTAAACAGCTCATGGGGGGGTTGAAATGTTCCATACAATACTTCGTGGTGGACATTTGCCATTAGGCACTTGTCTAAACCCATAGGTTTTTATGACCCAACAAGTCAGTTAAGTGAAGCAGTAAGCGGTAGTGTCACAGGATGGAGTACAGGATGTAACACAGGGTCTGTATTAGAAATGTGTGAAAACACTCACTGCTGCTGGTGGAGCAGAAGAGACCAGCCTCAGTGACTGCAGGAATGAATAGAACATGCAGACTACAGGGAAAATGTACTGCACGTAAACAGTGGGCTCTGTAAGATCCATCCCACACAGGTAGGAGCTAAGAACGCTGAAACCACTCATCTGGAGCAGAATGAGAAATGAACTGAATGGGTGGAAGCTGGTGGGAACCAGGATTCTACTGTCTGACTGGGAGTTACAGATAAGCGAGGGGGGTGTACACTGTCCATATGATAATGGATCAAGTTGGAGGCATCAGTATAATACCGTCTTCTGCTTCATATGAATACAGACATTTCCACAAAGAAATCTTTGTAATTAGGAGTGTATACTATTGGGAAGGGGGAAATTTCACTCTCTCTCTTTCTTGACTTCTTGTGGCTGGACTACTAATAAAGCTAACCCAAGACAGAGCCACAGGAGAAAAAGAAATTTTAATTCCTACACACACAAGTCTCATAGAAATGGGAAGTAAGAGGTAGTGAAAACAGGCAGGTTTTATACAACTAGAAAACTATAAATTTATTAGGAATTGACAGCCCACAGAAATGTAGCTTTTGGGTACTCAATGAAGAATCTGAACAGAGTTTGGGCTTGGGGTTGTAAACTTAAAAAGTTACAAGTTATGTTTATATGCTCCTCTGAACCTTTCACATGACAGGCTTATTTCCTGCTTTTAGGGAGATAGAGCGGGGGTCAGAGTGTCCCTCTTGCTTTGGCCATTTCTAAGAAACTTAAATTTAAAACACTACGTGATTGTGGCAGATGGATGGTCCCTGAGCAACAACAATACACTAAGGTGGGAACACATGCACACATTTCCTTGCACTGTCAGATGAGAGCATTTTCCTTCCATACGTAAATTCTTAATATCATTCTCTAAAAAGGAATCAGGACTCTTTGAAGAAATGGCTTATACTAGGACTGAGACAGTCAATACATGAGCCAGGATCATCTCGAATCTTGTATCAGAAAGTAAGGAAGTACCAGGGGAGAAAAAGCTCCAAAATATGGAATGACCTCAAAGGAAACAGGAGCCAATGAAAGAGTTCTCAATGGCCAAAGCAGGAATGAACTGAGCAACCAAACCTGTAGTGCTGGATTATAACCAAAAGATTTAAGTAACTATCCAGGTGTCCACAGTGGTGAAGTTAAATGATGACACAGTTTTGTTTTGTTTTGTTTTGTTTTTAATAAATGAGATTGAATACAAAACTCCTATGCAGGAGTGTTCCTAATAATCCATGACATCCATCAAGGAGGGGGAGCTAAAGCCCCCCTCTCCTGAAGTGTAGGTTCCACATAGTGACCTCCTCCTGATTAGGTCAGAAGCAAGAAAAGTCTGAGATCCCACTGCTGGGCGTGTATCCAGAGCAACACTAATGTGAAAAGACACACACACTGACTGATTTTTTACCACAGTGGACAACATTTAATATCGGGGAAAATTGTGTTTTCAACAAATGGTGCCAGGCAATTGTCTATCCAGTGAAATTTTTTTCATTTCCAAGAGAAATGAAATTGGATCCTTGCTTCATACCACATGCAAAATTAACTCAAGATACACAAAAAGCTTAAATTTAAAGAATGGTAAAAATTAAACACTTTTGTACATCAAAGATGCTATCCAGAAACTGAAAAGACAGCACACAAAATCGAAGAAAATATTTGTATATTATATACTTGAAAAAAAATTTATCAAGAATATATCAAGAACTTTTACAACTCATAAAAAGACAAAACAAACCCAATTTTTAACATAATAAAAGGACTTAAATACACCCTTCTCTATATGTAAACTAAAAAAAAAATACAGTATATTGTATATATGTATTTATGTGCAGTATAATGTATATGTGCAGTCAAACAGTAATAATCTACCTAATAAAAGTGGAAAAGAAGAAAAACCAATAAATAAATAAAATTAAATATTTTTAAATATACCCTTCTCCAGACAAGGCAAATAGTCAACAAGCACATGAAAAAATGTTTAAAATCAGTCATGATGGAAATTTAAATTAATACCATAATGCCATACCCTTTCAAGCACACTAGAAGCCCTATGATCAAGGGGGGAAAAAAAAGGCAAAAATGTAGAGAAATTGAAACTTTTAAACATTACTTGAAAAATTGGAAAATGGTACAGCCCATGTTTCCAGTTTGTCGTTTCCTCAAAAAGATAAAAACATAGTTACCTTATGATTCAACAACTCCATTCCTAGATATAGATGCCAAAACATTAAAAATAGGTATTCAAACAAAAAAAAGGTACACAAATATTCATAGCAGCACTACTCACAATGGCCCCAAAGGTAGAACAATTGAAATGTCCATCAAAGGCTAAATAGATAAACAAATAGGGTGTATCCATAAACTGCCCTATTATTCTGCCATATAAAGGACTAAAATGGTGCAGCCATGGTGGAGAACCATACAGGAGTTCCTCAAAAACTTACACATGGGATTGATGTGTGACCCATCAATTCCACTTCACAATATATGTTCAAAATATTTGAAAGCAGGAACTGGAATAGAAATGGGTACACCCATATCCATAGCAGCACTAATCACAACAGCAAAAGTGGAAATAACTCACCTCTCCATCAACAGATGAATGGATAAACTAAATGTAGTGTATACACAATGGGATACTACACAGCCTCAAAAACTAAGGAAATTATGACGTGCACTGCAACATGGATAAATCTTAAAGTCAATATGCTAAGTGAAATAAGCCAGACACAGAAGGACAAATATTACAGGATTCCCCTTGTACAAGGCCTCCAGAGAAGTCAGATGCAGAGACAGAAAGAGTCACTGCCAGGGGCTGAGGGGAGTCAGTGTTCACAGGACACAGGGCTTCACTTGGGGAAAATGAGTAAGTTCTGTAGATGGATGGTGAGGCATCAGTACAACAATGTGAATCTAGTTAATACCATAGAACTGCATAGTTAAATGGTTTAAATGGTAAATGTTATGTTCTGTATTTTTAATGACAATGAAAAATGTGAATGAATCACTAATGACTCAAATTGGATAAAGATTGAAAACATTCTAAGTGAAAGGAGACACACAGAAGATGCCACCCAGATCGTATTCATCTTGTGCACCTTAAATCCATTAAGATTTTGAAAAAGAGGGAAACTCTCAGCAATAGTTTCAGAAAAAGAAAACTGGCACAGAATGGAAAAAAGGATTTCCATAAGTTGGGGCAATGGGGAAGGCTGAAGGGGGCCTGTAGATGGGACTACAAGGTGAACCATAAAATTTCTTCATTTGGGGTTTATGTGCTGGTTCCCTGGGAAAGTATCCCAGTTTTAGGTAAAACCCTCTGGAGTATTTTATGTGAAGTGGCAAATGTGAGTACTGCATAATGCTATTTAAAGTATTTTATAAAGAAATTTATAAGAAAACTTTATAAGAAATTTTATTAAAAACTATATTACTTTTGAAAACAACCATGTCAATACCACACCAAAAAAGCAGAGAAGACATCAGATTTCCCTATAGAAGCCTACCCTTAAAGTGATCCAGTTCACCCAAAGTGCTGATGCTCATCGCCCTTGCAGGAGTCCACATGTAACTTAAAGGCACTGTGGGAAGATTAGGAGTCACTGTGTCTTAGGTGCTGTGGATGACCTGGATGGAGTCCAAACAGGGCAAATTCTGATTTCTAGTTCTCCACATCAGACCATCAGAAACCTGTTAGAACTAATAAATCATCTCAGTAAAGCTACAAGGTACAAAATCAATACACAAAAATCAGTTGCCTTTCTATACATTAATAATGAAACATCAGAAAGAGACATTTTTTAAAATCCCATTTACAATTGCATCCCAAAAACTACCTAGCAATAAATTGAATCAAGGATGTGAAAGACCTGCACACTGAAAGTTCTAAGACACTGAGGGAAGAAACTGAACAGACGCAAATAAATGGAAGGATACCCTGTGCTCACGGACAGAAAGAATTAATATGGTTAAAATGTCCATTCTACCCAAAGCAGTGTTCAAATTCAAAGCAAGCCTCGTCAAATCATTATGCCCTACACCAGAAAATAACAGAACATCGTGAATTGACTATACTTCAATAAAATAAAATAAACTTCAGTGGTATTTTTCACAAAAACAGAACAAACATTCCTAACATTCATGTGGAAACACAAAGGACCCTGAACAGCCAAGGAGATTCTATAAAAGGGAAACATGTTGGTGGCATCTCCTTCCCTGACTTCACACCGCATTACAAAAGCACAGTTACCAAAGAATTGTGGAATTGGCACAACAACAGGGACATGGGCCAGAGAAAGTCTGCAAACAAACCTATGGGGATGTGGTCAGTCAACTCACAAGAAAGGAGCCAGGAACCTGCACCAGGAAAAGGTGCTGTGGAATCAATGAACGGCGCTGTGGAAACTGGACACCACACACCAGAGAAGGACACGGCACTCTCTCTGCACCACACACAAAACCTGACTAAAACCCACAGCTTCACAGATCCAGCCCTTCCTCTCCCAGGGCCTCTGAGGAGGGCCTCCCCTCAGCCGTCAGCCCCTCACGGGAAGCTTCTCCTCACTTTCCCTCACTTTTCCTTCCTCCTCACCTTCCCTCAGTGCAGCACCTCCTGTTGGGTCCTGAGGAGACTGGGCTCCAGTCAGCGTGGACATAACCCCCTGTTGTCCCGAAGCCCCGGCAGATCCACAGTCAGCTGCGCAGGACGCCAAATCCTCAGGCAGAACGCAGGTGAGTTCCCGCCACAGCTGGGGGAGGCGGGCTCCAGGCCCAGCCAGCCAATGGGAAAGTGCCGACCCAGCCGCCCTCACAGCCAGTGGTGGCCCCGCCCCGACAGCGGCTCTGCTCAATCCTTTAAATTGGAAATTCAAACTGAAATGGATCCAAATATCCGTAACTTCTCCAAATACTTAAGAAACAATCAATTGGAAGCCATATGGAATGAAGTGAATGGAGACACAAACTTTAAAGCTTACATCCTTGTTTATTGAGCTTTCATGATAATCTGCTGTAAATGACTTCCTCCCTCCCGGAGGCCTTGCTTTTGTTTCCAGCTGAAGGTGATATTTAAGGTGATGATTTTGGCCTTTTCAGGGAGGGACTCAGTTGTCCTGGGTATCTCCCCTGTATACAGGATGTATACATGTTATTAAACTTGCTTCTTTTTCTCCCTGTAATCTGTCTTATGAGGGGGCGGTGTTAACCAAGAACCTAGAAGGGGAGAGGGAAAACTGGTTTTCCTCCCACACACGCAGTGGAATACTACTCAGCAATAGAAATTAAACCATCAACCCACAGAAAGACATGGGTAAATCTTACTTGTATGTTACTAAGTGAAAGAATCCAGTCTGAGGAGGCTGCACACAGTATGACCCTATTTATGACAATCATGGAAAAGGCACAATTATATACATAAGCAGATCATAGGGTGGGGTTGGGGGGCTGAAGTATCCCATGTGAAACTTTAGGTTGGTTTCACTGTAAGTATGTCTAAGCCCACACCTTTGTACAGCCCAAAGATCAATCATAATCTACTCAAATTTAGCTGTTTAGGGTGTAGCAGCATCGCAGGATGGAACACACAATGTGACAGAATCTAACTGTATTAGAAATAGGTGTAAAAACTCAGTCGGTGGTGGGGCAAGAGGTGCTGATCTAAGTTAACTTTGGAAATACACAGAATCGTCCTGCAAAGGCAGAATGGACCATTGTTAACCTGTGGGCTTTGTATTATAAAGTTCTTTCCGGGGTGTAGTGACTAACAATTCTGAAGTCACTGTGAATGTAACCTGGAAAAGAGAGATGAGTTGATAAAGGGCAGGTGGTGGGAGCCAGGCTCCTCGCTGTGGGACTGGGAAGTCACAGATGAGCAAGGGGAGAGCCTTGGCCCCCATACTCCTGAATCTGAGCTTCCTGGACAGATGGTGTGGGGAGTGGACTGGGAGGGGGAAGGCACAGCTCTTTACCCTGGGAAGGTCCTGCAGATGTAGGAACCACACACACCTTCCTTTCCCCCATACCTGCTGGAAACACTCAGGCCTTTGAAATCAGCTAATGCAGCTTTTAAGACATTCTCATCCTGAGGCAGATAAAGGAGCATAAGGGTCTTGCACCACCCCAAGCTGTCCCAGAATCCAGGCCCTGGAGGGTGGAGCCAGGATGGGGTGCCTGGATCTCTGACCAGCAGGCCAAAGCAAGGAAGAAGACCAGTCCTGAGGGCAGGGGTCTCCTGAAGTCTGTGAGCCTGGTGCCCTGATGGGATTCATTCCCTGTGGGGACAAGGGCAGGGCCTGCAGTGGTTCTATTTTCCACCTGTGCCACTTGGATGAAGCCAGGACAGAATTGGACTCAGGGATACCCTGGCAGTGTTTCAGTCTCACACAGTGGCTTTATAAAGGAACAGGAGAGTGAAGCTGAGCACCTGACAGCCACTCCTCTCTGGCTCTGAGCTGCTTCCATCAGGATCACAGTCCCCTGCATGGAGTCTGCTGTAACCCACCTGCCCCAACCTGGGCTCTCCCCTTCCTCCCTGGACCCCTCTCCCAGGCCAGATGCATCTGTGCAAACACTGTGTCTCCCTCTCACTTTGGGGATAGTATGTCTGCTGTAACCCACCAGCCCCCACCCAGCCTCTCCTCTTCCTCCCTGGACCTCACTCCCAGGCCAGATGCATCTGTCTAACCACTGCATCCTCCTCTCACCTTGAGGCTGACAGGCTCCACACAGGACTGTTGCCCTGCCACTCCCCACACCCCAGGAGGCAGCCCCACCTTTCCTGTTTGCTGAGCCAAGACACCTGGGTCTTCCCAGTCCCCCACTTTCCTTGTGCCCTGGTGACTGTCAGCTTTTCCTCCCAAAATCCCAGGTGGTGTTTTGCAGAAATTGACAACCAATCTAAAATTCAGGTGGAAAAGGCAAGGATCTCAGAATAGACCAAGGAATCCTGAAAAAGAAGAACAAATTTGGAGGTATGGAAAACCAGGCAGAATCCCATAGTTGGTATAAAGACACTTGAAGCTGAAGATAACTGAGATTTAATAGATGCAGAAAAAAGCCTTCTTGGAGCTCCCCTTATCAGAATAAAAGCAGAAACTTCTGAGGAATGACTACAGCTATCAATTACCTCATCAGAGCGGCTTCTGTTCCCAGAAGAGAGACCAAGAGTCAACCTACCATAAATGCCTTTAGTGGGATGTCCTAGAACCCGGAAGAAGAAGCAAAGATCACTCATCCATGCACAGACACAGATTTTGTGTGCAGACATAATAACATGGGTACAGGTCCATGTAGACAACAGATTATGCTGCCATCAAGCCATCAGCCACTGCAGCAGGCCCCTCCCAAAGGTGCGCCCTGAGGGGAATTTAAGATAAAAAAAAAAAACCCAGGGTACTGACCCTAGACAGTTAAGGTGTATATCAAAGGAATAATTTCAAAAAGCCCAGATTCTTGCATCTCCCCATAAACAGAAAAACACTAAAATTCTTAACCTGAGATGTATGTTTTTCATTATTAGTAATAATCTTTTAATGTTTGAATACTTTTTTTCTCAGGAAAAACTCATATATCCCAGCTCCTCTTTACCTCTTTGGAATAGTTCCTCAGAGCTATGTGAGGAGCTCTTTCCAAGCTATAGTCCTCAGCCACATTCCCAAATAAAATATAATTCTCAACTTTTATGTTTTGCCTTTATTTCAGTAGACACCTACAAACATGAAAGTATCAAACAGGGCCTGGGGGCCCCTTTCCAACACTTCCCAAACATGGTTCCATAGAGCACACAAGTGGAGAAGTATTAGCATCTAGATGATAATCGATTTTCATTAACAATAAGAAGCGAGCTGCCCATGACTTTCCAGAGCTATATCTTCCTGAGCCAGCATCCCAGCCCCTGTCTTATTTCTGTATTTCCCTGTTCCTTGTGGTCACATTCCAGAGTTAGTACAAGACAGAAAAAGAGAGCAGTACTGAGTAGCTCACACCTTTTTTTTAAACTGAAGTATAGTCCACTTACAATGTTGTGTCTATGTCTGGTGTACAGCATAGTAGTTCAGTCATACATATACACACATATATTCCTTTTCATATTCTTTTCCATGATAGGTTACTACAGGATATTGAATATAGTTCCCTGTGCTCTACAGTAGAACCTTGTTTTTTTATATATATAGTAGTTAGTATCTGCAAATCTCGAACTCCCCATTTATCACTTTCCACCCCCTTACCCCTGCTTTGTTTCTATAAGTTTGTTTTCTATGTATGTGTCTGTTTCTGTTTTGTAAATAAATTCATTTGTCTTTTTTTTAATATTCCACATACAAGTGATATCATATGGTATTTTTCTTTCTGTTTCTGGCTTACTTCACTTAAAATGACAATCTCCAGGTCCATCTATGTAGCTGCAAATGGCATTATTGTATTCTTTTTATGGCTGAGTAGTATTCCATTGTGTAAATATACCACAACTTCTTTAACCAGCCATCTGTCAATGGACATTTAGGTTGTTTCCATGTCTTCACTATTGTAAATAGTGCTGCTATGAACATCGGGGTGCATGTATCTTCTCAAATTAAAGTTCCCTCTGAATATATGCCCAGGAGTCATTCACACTTTTATTGGTGCCTGTAATGCGTGGGCCTGTGTTAGGCAATAGGCAGCCAGAGTCAAATGTTAGATAATTTGTACAATAAAGGGGCAGATAATTTATGTGATGAAGTAGACCACTGTTGCTACTTAACATTCTCTTCCCAAATCTAAGGTGATTCAAAGGTAAATAAGGAAACAATTGAATTCTTTGGGAATGGAAGCAGAGAGCAAAAAAGTATCTTTCTGTTGCTGTTTCTTTCTTTAAGTCAAAAATTTCCACTATAAAGGTGAAGAAATTGAAGCCAGAGAGAAGAAAATCTGCATGTAAGGTCCAAATCAGTGCGTTGAGATCTCTGATATACTAGCCTGAGACTAGCCCATTACTATAAGCAACTAGAAAGATGACCAAACATATGAAGCAAATGTTTTCAGAAACTGCATATCGGGTAGAAAGGACTGTGGTCCTTGAGGGAAGAGAAATAAAATGGTCCTACTGTGATGGTTTAAATAGGCCCACAAATTCTTTGATCATTTCTCCAAGAGGGAGAGCTTAATTCTTCTACCTTTGAGTGTGGGCTGAATTTAGAGTTTTGCACTTAACAAACAAAAAAAATCACATGACATAGCCAGAAATAGAAATGAAAATGCTACATGATATCACTTATATGTGGAATCTTAAAAAAAAAAAAAGGACACAAATGAACTTAACGACAAAACAGAAACAGACTCACATAGAGAACAAACTTATGGTTACCAGGGGGCAAATGGGGTGGAAAGGGATAAATCGGGAGTTAAAAATTTGCACTTCTTGGGGAGTGATGGAAATGTTAGTGATCTTGATTGTGGTGGTGGTTTCATGAGTGTATACACCTATCTAAATTCATCAGATTGTACATTTGAAATATGTGTAGTTTACTGTACAGGAACCATATCCCATTAAATGTGTTAAAAAATAAAAATTAAACAAAAATTAAAAAGCACATGATGTCTTGGAACCTTGGAGAACAGGTCTAAGGCACAGGATATTCCTCCTTGCTGTCTCTCTCGGTTCACAGACTCTGGGGGATGCCTGGAGCCACACAATGTGAGCACACTCAAGCAAACACATGTAGGGAAACAGGAGGAACTGCCCTCCACCAGCAATAATGTACCAGGCAAAGGAGTAACACTCACCTTAGAGACAGACCCTCCAGCACCAGATGATAATGATGATGACTTGGCTGCAACCTCATGAGAGGTCGTGAGTCAAAACCACCCAGCTAACCTCCTCCTGGATACTGAACCCACAGAAATTGTGGGAGAACATAAGTGTTTACTAAGTTGATAAACTGCATGGTAACTTGTTAAGCAGTATTACATAACTCATATGAATTTCAGTACAAAAAGCAGTGGGTTGTTATAACCAAAAACTTAAAATGTGGGAATGGCTTTGATATCAGGCAGTAGGAGAAAGTGACAAGGATTTCAGAAGTGTTAGTGAAAGCTTGACGTGGTGTGAACATACTATTAATAGAAGTCCTTTGAGGAGGCTGTTGGTGAGGACTTAAAGGATAGTATCAAAAAATCTGACTACAAACTAAAGGAAAGAGGATCTTTGTTATATAGTGTCAGAAAGTTTAGTAACACTGTTCCTACAGTCATGTGGAAAGTTCAAAATGAGACCAAGCATGGGGTGAACTAGCTAAGATTTCCAGAAAATACTGAGTGTCTTCTAGCTGCTTCTTCCTTGCTGCTTAAACTAAATGGCAAAAAGGAGAGAGACAGCTAAAAGGACTATTAAACAAAAAAGGGGCCAGGATGTGATGGTTTGGGGAATTCCCTGTCTCTCCAGATAACATAACATGCTAAAATTTAGAAATGGACTATAGGCACTTCTCTCCAAGAACCACCCTGTAGGGGAGCCCTCCTGGGAACAAGCCAAGTTCACAGGTTGACACCCCATTGCAGAACTCAGGGTCAGCACTGGCTAAGCCCTGGGTGGTTGTGGCCCCTTATTCACGTTAAAGCTGTCTGTGAACATCCCAAATTTTACCCTCCAATGTGTTCCTCTAATTATACAGAATCCTACAAGGATGGTTGTGAGGATTATCCCACTCTATACGAATATGTTCAGGACTTTTTGAATCATCTTACAAACCATTTCATAGGTTTGGAAACTGAAACTGAATGGTTTGCAGAGACAGTGAATGGCTATGTTACAATAGATGATGTTTTGCAAGAACACAGGGAAGTCACATGTCAACAGGCCATGTTTACCTAAAATCCTCTTATATGGGAGCTAGCAATTGGCAACTTCCAGACAGTGGCAGTTTCCACCAATTGCTACTTTAAAGATAATTAATATGAAGTAAAGGAACAAGCTTCAAAAAGAATGAAGTGATTTGAAAATGACTGCATACACTTATACTTTTCCTGGAAGAACTTTACCTTAACCTGGAGATCAAGGGAACAAGTGGACCAGGTTATGAGAGCAGGTCTTCTTCAGGAGTTTCTAGATGCCCTTTTTTCTAACCCTCTGGACAAAAAGTTCATTTGTGTAGTACAGTTACTGAAGTTGACAGCGTCAATTTGGAAGATGTTGGAAGTAAAAAGGAAAGATTGGTATGGAAGAAATTATTCAGATAATTGAAAATGTCACCCTAGATGCAAATGGCCACAGAGATATAAATCTGATGCTAATAAAACTTGTAGAACTCTGATCAAGTAACTTGGGTAGAATCCATGCAACCTCAACAGAGAAACAACACCTGAAAGTGAGACTATTTTGAGTGAACCAATATTCTATGAATTCTGATGGCTTTCCTTTCCCTGCAGTTGATCCAGATTATCAGGAGAAATGTTGAGAATTACTTGAAAGAGAAGACTTTTTTTCCAGACAATGAAGAAAATGAAACAGATTTATCAGGGGCTGGTGATCCACACTTGGATGATACTGATGATGAGATGGACTCAGAGATCGAAGAAACTTATGAAAAGTTTGATTTGGTATCAGAGCATAAGCAAACACAGTAAAGCTAAATTTCAGCGTATCAGTTTTATAAAGCTATTTAGCTTATGGTGATTTAACAGAACATAGGACAGCAAGAACATGTGTTACTCTTATACCAAGTTAAGGAAGTTGAGTTATGTTGCTAATGTACACAACTTTAACTTTGTTTAACAGTATCTCCCAAATTAACTTTTATTATCTTCCCCTGGGGATAAAAAGGATTCTAAACAAAGATAAAATGCAGGGCATGGTCAGGAAAACATATGTGACTAGAAAACCTTTTGTTAAGACAGCAGAAATATCAAAGTGGTGCCTCAGAGGACATTAACAATGCAGTTAGACAAAAATCTCATTTAAAAAACCCACTCATGAAGTAAGCCAGAAAGAGAAAGAAAAATACCATATGAGATCGCTCATATGTGGAATCTAAAAAACAAAAACAAAGCATAAATACAGGACAGAAATAGACTCATGGACAGAGAATACAGACTTGTGGTTACGGGGGGGGGGGCGGGGTAGAGGGTGGGAAGGGATAGACTGGGATTTCAAAATTGTAGAATAGATAAACAAGATTACACTGTATAGCACAGGGAAATATACACAAAATGTTATGATAAATCACAGAGAAAAAAAATAAAATAAAATAAAATGTGAATTCCTTCAAAAAAAAAAAAAAGATGATCCTGAGACCAAAAAAAAAAAAAAAACCCACTCATATCAAATACGGAGTTCTAAGTAGCTAGTGAACTCCGCCATCTTGGCCCCCTCTCCAGTGAATAGTCCTAAAGGCCATAGACTGTCAACTTTCATTTGAAAAACAGGCAATTCTGAATTTTTTCACAATTATACAACTTCAGAATTTTTCATACAACAGAAAAGACACAGATACATCAAAATGTTGAAATATCAGACTCTGTTGCCCCAGGTTCATACCCCTGACTCTCCCTTGACTAGAACCCAATTACTCTTATCTAAGTTTCAGGAGGAAGCTGCATAGACAAACACAAAAACTGATTAGAACCAACTCTGCCCAAGACTACAGAGGATCTGACTTCCAGTCGACCATTAGCCTTATTACAGGCTCATTGTAATGTATTAGCATGCTAAATGACACACCCACCAGCACCATGTCAGTTGACAATTGCCATGACAACCCAAAACAACCATACAAAGATTGAAAAGAATTTGCATCAGTGTAGGGTCCAATGACATTCCTGTTAAGTCATGAATATTACTCCCATTCTTTCCAATCTCCACCCACCCCACCCGGACCAGACCCCCTACCCTCGCAACCTGCCCCTTCATTTCGACCCTCCTATATATTTGGTGTCTCCAACCTACTTGGGTTGAGAAGTTGATTTGGGAGCTAGGTTACCACTTTGCCAGTCTTTGGCCATTGAATAAAGCTTGTGCTGTTCCAGTCTCAGCATCTGTCTCATTGGTTGTGCTTATCTGATCAGAAAAAGAACCTCTCTGGCTGAGGCAAGGGGTCATGGCCTGGGACCCAGGCACGGGTCCAGTCAACCGATTCGGTAACAAACTGGAGTGAGAAGCAAGAGGATGCCAGGCTGGAAAGGCCTTCCCACCAGGTGGAAGGGGGAATGGCTCTCAAGCCCTGGGGCTGACAGGGAAGTCACAGAAGTTCAAAGATTTGGCTGGGCAGAAACCTGGGGTTAAGGCGCAGATGTCCCTGGCGCCAGGTGACCATCTCTGACATGAAAGCCCAGATGCCAGGGGAAAGAACCCAAGGCCCCATGGGAGCACACAGAGATGCAGTCCAGCTGGCAGCAGGGGGAGTCCCCTGGCCTCAATCCGCCCTGCGGAAACTGGGGACAGGCCCATGCAGTGAGGTTTGCCCAGGCTGCTGCAGGCCCACGCTCACGGGTCCTGGTTGCCCATTTTCAAGGGAAAAAAAGAAGAGCAGGAAAGAGTGGCGCCAGAGTAGCCACCAACCAGGTAACAAACTGCAGGCTCAGAAAAGATGCCTCTGCTACCAATGAACCAGATTGAAGTAGCGGGTGAAACTCTGGGCTTTGAAGTCCAGGGAGGTGTGGAGGATTCTGGGTGCTGTAGTCCCAGGATGGCGGGGTGGGGCGCAGAGGATTCTGGGTATGTAGTCCCCGGATGAGAAGGCACGCTGAGGATTCTGGGTGATGTAGTCCCAGGAAGTGGGCAGCTGAGGATTCTGGATGCTATAACCCCAGGATGGAGGGCAAAAGTGGGAGCATACCAAGGGTTCTGGGGTGCTGTAGTCCCAGGCTACACAGGGGATTCTGAGTGCTATGGTCCCAGGCCCCTCAAGACGCTTTGGTCGCCATCCCTATTCCCCATCTGTCGTGCTGACAAGCAGGGCTCCCAACTCCTTTTTCCATGTGCTTGTACTGCAGGGAAGGAGGGTTGCGCATGGCCAACCCTGTGGCTCAGTAAGCGAGGCCTAGGGAGGCAGGAAGCGCTTTCAGGCCTCAGGCCTAGTATTTCTGCTAGGGGGAGGCAAGGAGACTCCAAAAGCACACAGGGGAAAGGAGATTGAGCATGGTGCCACCTAGGCTCTAGAGGCGCGCCGCTGGGGCAGTCAGTGCTTGTGTTTTCTAGGCCTGCCAAGTAACTGAGGCTCTTAACATGTTGGGATAGCAGCTTTTTCTTGGGTCGGGGCGGAAGTGCCCAGTAAACTTTGAGTGTTCTTTGGCTAGAGGTGGAGCGGACTAGGCCCAGAGCAATACCAGAGGGAGAGGGTGTTTACATCCCTGAGACCTGGGGACTAAATACAATCCAGCATCCCTCTTGCTCTGAGGCTGCAAATTGTGCTGTGGGTTGTAGCAGAGCAGGACCCCACTGGGCCTTCTGGGGACAGATCCCCCGCCCCACACCCTCTGCTTTCCCTCTGCGCTGAAGTACCAGATAACAGTATCAGATGCACATTCCTGAGTTGTTTTACAGATACTGAAACACCCACCAAATGGAAGACACTATTTGATGACCATAAGCATTTAGCCATCAGACCTACTGTTACCCAAAGACTGATAATGTTAACCTCTGTGAAACTGCCCTATTACCTGACCATCAACCAGAGAATTGTGCATGAGTTGATCACAAATCCTGGGACTCCTCTCCCTCATCTTGCCTTTAAAAATGCTTTGCTGTAATCCCTCATGGAGTATGGATGAGCTGCTCTGGACTCCTTGTTTGGAGCCCTGCAATAAATGCTGCATTTTCCTTCCTCACAGCCCAGTGTCAGCAGACTGGCTTTACTGCACACTCAAGTGGTGAGTAAACCCAGGTTTGGTTCGGTAACAGGGTTAGCAACTTCACTGGGGTATTCTGGATAAGGGCTAGGCTCAGGGTTAGGTCGGGGCAGGCTCTCCTTGGGACAGTCAGTCTTCTTTATGCAGGGAGGATGGTGCTGCCATGAGTCCTAACAGGGTTTTTTTAAGATGTGGATGCGGGGCTCAGCTTGGGGCAGTCATCCAAGTTTAAATAGTAGAAATGAATTCATACCTGCAAGCAGCAAGTTTAAGAGTAGGCTTGGATCCGGCAGGATGAGGGGCTCACACTCTCACAATGTGACCTGATCCTTCTCCAACCCTATATGCTGGTAAGTGCCTTTGGGTGGCCCCAATCACAGCTGCAGTCTCTCTCACTGCATCCAGGGGTCCCCAGAAACTCCAGGCTGACACCAACTCATTGTCTACTATACTGGCAAAGGTTTCTTCTTCCCTTGTGTTCCACAACAAGTCATGGCTTTAAATGCCTTTGGCCTGCCTTGCACGATATTATCATCCTTAACCCACCAGAACACCAAGAGGATGGAACTTAAGATTGGCTAGGCATGGATCATACACCCATCTTCAAGGTGGGTGAAAGGTAGGGTCAGCCCTCTGGAACTGTTTGGACTGGAAGCAGGTGAGATGTAGCTCCCAAAGGAAAACTGAGGTGCTGGACCTGGGCATGAGAACAGATGCTGGGTGACGGACAGCAGCAGATTCCCGTCACTCACCACCCACTGCACAGCTGCAGAATCTGAAGACCAAGGAAGAAAGGGGTTCAGACTTAGGGCCAGGGGCTGCAGCCACCCATCCAGTGCTCCTGCTGCCCTCCCACAATAGCAAGAAGCTCTTCCACTTGCTGAATAAGCAAGGTTGCCCTTGGTGGTAAACGCTGGGCTCTTGCCTTGGGTGTCAGGTCCTTACATCTCAGAGACTGGCCAAGAATAGCTCATGTGCACAAAAAAGACACATAGACCTCACTGGTGTCCCTGGGAGTTGGGAGCTCAGGAGTCACGCCTGCCCCCTGCCCACATTAATCACCTGTCTCCACAGAACAAACATGCTCATTTTCCAGTCTCCTTTCTCTCTCTTTTACTAAGAGAAGAGAACAAATACTAGGGTAGTAAGGATATTCCTATTCAATGAAGAAGCAGGAGGCTCAAGAATTAATCCATAACATGGAATCTGCAGTTGGCTGGTTTTCCAGAGGCCACAGGGACTGGGCCCTGGAGGCATGTGGTTCTCAAAGACCGTGTGGCCTCAGTGTGAAGCTGCCTGTTGGCAGGTCCAGTTCCTCCCATATCTTTGATTCTTAACAAGTATGAATGTTAAAGTTTCATTACAAGCAGAAGACCAAATGACTGCAAGGCCACGGTCCACTCTATAGTTGCTGTGGCCAAGGCCACACTCAACGTTTGGAAGGTTATTACCTGTCTTGGCAGCTAAGAGGCTTTGAGGGAGGGGATATTTGTCTCAACATGGATGTTGGTAAGTAAAACATCCCAAGAGACTGTCTACCCTGCCTATTCAATTGTCCAGCAGCATGGTCAGCTCAGTAATTGCCCATAGGGGCTTGACAGAACCCAGGCTGGCCTGAGCTGGAGGACCGCAGATGCCCACCTAAGTCATCAGAGACCAAGGGCTATTCTGCCTGAGACTTGGTTTTCTACTGCTGCCCACTTAGATGGGACAGAGGATCCATCCAGTCCCAGGAGGACCCACCAGCCCTTAAGAAGGCAGCACCTGGGGGCTGGCAGCTCAATGTATGAATCCACACACGTCTACTGCGTGCCCAGCATGTCGGGGCTGTGCTGGACCTGGGGCTGCCCAGGCAGAGTAGGGCCAGCACCACCCTCCCATGTGGGAGGGCAGAGGGAAACCCTGTGTGACATCTGAATCCCTAACAACTCTTGACTGAGGTTGAGTTGGATTTGAAACAGTCTGTGACTAAAGCAGACATTTTATTATTCTATCAGAGCCCAGAAAGGGGGTGTTAAAAAAAAAACAATGGCCCAGCTCAACCCCACACTCAAGTGTGAACCTGGGTAAATCCTGTCCATCCTGGAGGCCTCAGAGAGAAGGAGGGGGAAGGAGGGGAATGGAGGAAGTGGGCTATATATGCCTAAACTGAACACTAACTTCTAACCGTAATGCCTAACCTCTAAGCCTAACCCCTGACAACCCTAACCTTTGACCTCTAGACTCTCATCCCTGAGCCCCATCCCTGACCCTAACCTCATGGCGATCCTGTCTGCTCTTAATTGTTTGCACTGTTATCTATATTGTAGACTTTGTCCTCACCTGCTCTGCTTCAACTGCAGTCTGTTCCTTTTAGGATAGTTTATAGCCTTCTATCTCCTGCCTCTCTCCCCGAGTAACGTATCTAATTCCCTTCTCTGCAGCAGGGGAGGGACAGGGACCGACTTCCCCCAAAGGGACACCTGTTCTTCCTGAGCAGGGTGCTGAGCTGGAGTGGCAGCCTGTTCATCATGGCACAGACTCCAACCCCCACAGGTGCCCTGGGCTGAGGGAGATGGGGCCCTGTACTGTCATCATGCTGCACCTGAGGCAGAGCCTCTGCCCCATGGGCGGAGACGGCATGGAGAAAGGAGCCTGGATTCTTGGCTGGGCTGACCTAGAATTAAGCCTCTGTAACAGTGGCTGGCGATCAGACTTCATTCCCAATTTTAGAGGGACAAACTCATAAACACATAATTACAATTAAATTTAAATTTTCGGAATAAGAAATGTGCAAACATCTGGAGGAAGTAAGTAATCTCACGGAATATGTGAAGGTTGTCCAGAGTCCATGATATCTGAATTAAGCTGGAGAGTGAGGAGACCAGCAGGAGGAAAGCCAGTGGGTCACAATGGCTAAGCCACTCCACACACCTCTCAGTGCACCCATCACCTCACTTGAAAAGGCTCCACTGTTCTCAGACTGGACAATGGAAGGGACACCTGGCTACATCCGCAGCATCTCTGCTGGTCAGAGGCCTCAACTGGACAAATCGGTGGTGCAGTCCTGGCCAGCCATGATGAATCTGGACTGTCTGTTGGCTCAGGACTGCATGTCATGAGGTCCACCAGGCAGCAGGCCCCAGCCCCACAAACACCACAGGCTTCACCGCAACACCTTTCTTCAGAAGGGATGCAGCTTCTGCTGGACAGTGCTGACAGAGCTTCCTGTCACGTCCTCCCACTACTCCCTCAGCTCTGCCTGCACCCCATGCTCCCCCCGCCAACCATGCTCACCTGGGCCTCAGGCAGCACTTCCTGCATCCTTCAATCTTGACGTAGCAGTGAAAGCTGGGGTTGCCTCTGACGGGGGACCAACAGCCCTCCCTCATTCCCAGTGCAAACATCAAATCGCTTCAGCTGGCGAAGTGAGAGGGAACATTTCTTCTCTCGTAGTTTGGCGTTTTTCACTTGTTTGACTATCTCGCTTGTCACTTGTGAAGTGCATGGGACTGTCCTCTTTTTAGACGGCAAAAGCTTAAAACAGTGACAGAACTGGCATCACACCCTAGGTTCTCCCTGGACACAGCTGGGAGCTGTGACAATGGCACAGAGGTTTCAGTTTCTGGAAAACACGCAGCCAGGCCTCCCTGCCAGGGCAGCTTGCCCTCACTGGACGTCTAGATGGGGATGGACCACACACCCCACAGCCACGTGACTCATCCCTCATCTGATTAATATGCCCAAGGTGGCTTTAAAGCCAGTCTCTCCTCTGACTCTGGCTCTACACTGAGTGGTGCAGAGAGCCACACAGGAGCTACCCAGCAGCCCTGGTCTGGTACACCCACAGGGCCACTCCCAGGAGAGCCCAGAGCTGTGGGGCCCAAAGAGGTCCAGAGAGCTGGGGCAAAAGAGTTGCCAGCTCAGGTGTAAAGGTCCAGCCAGCAGTGACTTCTTGTTTCCTGTGTGTGATCTGAGGTCAGGCTGGGCATACCTCAGCCAGGTGTGCAGAGGTGTGTACGGACAGCAGAGGGGAAACACAAGGGCATCTGGGATCCCCATCAAAACCCACAAGCCAAGTTTAGCCCTTGACCAATCTCCTGGCCTAACCCACAGCACCCCCCACCCCCACCAATTCCTGCGGAAGGAAGTCAAGCTCATTTAAAGGCTTCCTCTAACAAGGCCCCGTGTATGGAAACAAGGACCACTCACCTGAGGACCTGTGTGTCCTGCAGGAAGACCAACCCTAACCCAAAACCCACATTGTTACCCAAATGGGTCACATCTGTGCAGGCTGCCTTCTGTGGGGCACTGAGTGGCTTCCAGTCATCCCATGTGGGATTCAGGGCCTTGTCTCCAAATGTCACCACTGCCTAGAATGAGCCCAGGTCCACAGGAAGAAGAGTCAAGAGGACAAGGCAGGAGTCAAACAGAAACCGGTGGAGAGAGGGCACACAGGCCGGAGAGAGACAAGAAGAGAGGGAGAACTCGCACCAGGTGTGGCCAGGCTGTCTGTAGCTGTGAGGACTCCCCGCACTGGGAGCAGGGGACCTGGCGAGTTTGCTGCCTTGCTAGCTGCCCCACAACAGGGTGGAGTCCCTCCTCCCTCTCCCCAGCAAGTCAGCAGGGCACAGACCATTTCAGAGAACAGAACATGGTGACGAAAAGCACCCAGGGCCCCGGAGGAATGGAGCAGGCAGGTGTGTGGCCAGGCACTCCTTCCACCCAGACCTACTCTCTGGATCCTGAGTCTCATCTGGGGCCAGCCTTTGCTTCTGCAGGTCCTGAAGCCCAGGTAAAGGGTCGGAGGACCAGAAAACCAGCAGAACCCCTCTCTGGACTGGATGTCCACCACCTCCATGAGCCCCATGTCTGAATTCCAGGAGAGCTCAGAGCAGTGAGCAAGGAGCCAGGAATATCTGCCAGAAGCCTGGCTTCCTTGTGGACTTCCACCAAGGGACCGAGTATGCATGGTCCAATAGGCCAACGGTGCGATGAGATCACTTGAGAACTCATCAAGGCTTTCCAAATGGTGTATTTGAGAAGTTCACTTGAGATAATAAATTATTTGCTGACAAAAAAAAATTTGAGGAGTTAATAAAACAAAATGGAAACATGCAGACCAGTGTAACTTCCACGGGAAAGATGTAAAGGGAGGACCCCTTCTCCCCCACAAAATCCGGAGGCCTCAGAACTCCCAACCCCACCGCTGTGAGCGCGCGCACACACACTACTTGCGGCCTCTCTCCTTGAAGAGCTCTTGGTAGCAGCTGACAGCGTTGTTCACACCCCTGAAGACGCCGAGACTGCACTCCAGGTTGGGATCATTGTCCCTGAGGATCTGCAGGCCAGCATCAAAATGTGCTAGGGCCTTGGCCAGGTACCTGGCCGTCAGCTGGCCGGGGGTGGGGGGGAGCCAAGCTGTCCTCGCCTTCCTCCCCAGCTGCCCGCTCCTACTCCAGCCCCACCAGTTCCTCATTGGACAGGTCAGCGCCCTGGCTCTGCAGCAGCTCCACCACATCCGCCTCCACCACCTCGCTGAAACCCACACAGTGCGCCAGCGCCGCAACGTCCCACCGGATCTGCGAGAGGGTTTCCACCTGCCGGCTGCCAGCATCGTGCTGGAGGCACTCGGGCCACAGCTTCCGCCAGCCCCCATTCAGCGCCACGGAAGAGACCTCCTCCCAGGACTCGGAGATGTTGTACACAGCGTCCAGGATGCTGTAGTCCCTCCAGAAGTCCAGGACCGCCGACTGCTCACCTGCACTTCCCGCCCGTGCTCTCAACAGGCGGAAGAGCTTCCGCAGGTAGCAGGCCTTGAAGGTGGCAACCACGTACTGGGTCATGGGCTGGAGGAGGGCCGTGGTGTTCTTCGGCAGGTACTCCAAGCGCACGTGGTCAGAGAGGTCGTCCAGGTTCGTGGGCCGGCCGGGAGCACTATCCAGGATGAGCAGCGCTTTATGCCGGAGCCCGTGCTGGGCGCAGTACCTCTCCACAGGGGGACAGAAGTACACAAACCACTCCTGGAAGAGGCTCATGGTGACCCAGGCCTTCTTGTGCGAGCGCCACAGCATTGGCAGGTTAGGCTTGGAGAAGCCCCTGAGGGCACGTGGGTTCTCCAAGGGGTACACCAGCAGCGGCTTCAGCTTGAAGTCTCCGGCTGCGTTGCCACCGAGCAGCAGGGTCAGGAGATCTCGGGCGGCTCTGAGCCCAGGGGCCGGCTTCTTGGCCGGGGAAAGGACCGTCCAGTCCGGCAGCCACCTCCAGAAGAGCCGGGTGTCATCCACGTTGAACACCTGCTGGGCCGTGTAGCCGCCCTCCAGGATCACCCTCCACAGCAGCACCGGGTACCTGCGCATAGCCTCTGCATCCACGTGCGCCGCCTCGCCACCAGCCCCCGGGGTGGCCAGCCCGTGCCACGCCTTGAAGCGTGCGAACCAGCCGCGGCTGGCTCCAAATGTCTCAGACTCAGCACCCCCGCCCTGCGTCTGCTTGAGCTCCTGGAACAGGCTGCAGGCCTTCTCCTGGATGAGCACCACGTTAACCAGCACATTGCGCTGGTTCTGGTCCTCGATCCACACGCTCAGCAACCGCTCCATGTTCTCCATCACCAGGCTGCAGCTGCGCATCAGCTTAGTGGCCGCCTGCGGGGTGGCTGCCTGGGAACTCGCTCGGATCTTGTCCCTGTTGTCACAAATGGTGGCCACGGTGGAGGTGGAGAGTCCCAGGGTCCTCCCGATTCTGCTGAGCTTCTCTCCAGCTTCGAAGCGCCGTAGCACCTCTAGCTTCACCTGCAGGTTGATGGCCTTATGGTTCCGCTTGACGCTTCGGCGCTGGCCTGCGCTCAGCAGCCTCTTCATGGGGGTCTTGAGGCCAGCATCCCTCTCTCCGGGCCCAGGAAGAGAATATTTGTTCCCATCCCATGCCTGCTGACTTCAGGGCATCTCGGCCCTGACCTGCCATAAAATGGGGAGACAACGTTTACTGGTGGGAAGTGCTGATGGGACCCAGTAAAACCAAGAGATCACTCACTAGTCTCTCTCAAGGTAGGAGATCTGGGGCCACATCTAGTCACAGTGTTCACTTCCCACTGGATGAATTCCAGCCCCGTGGACTAGAGCTTCATCCACAGGATTGCAGCAGACCTCTGAAAACCCAGGACCACTTCATGAGGATGCCCCCAACTGGCAACACCATCCCAAATCACCTACCTGCCAGCTTCCTGAAGGGCCCAGGGTGGCAGGTGTCAGAGCAAATACAGACACCAGAAACAAACAGCACCTCATCCCAGGCCAGGAACAGACAGTGACTGTGCATAAACCCCAGCTCTGAGCTCCGGGGCAGCCAGGCCAAGAGGGGAACCAGCTGTCCAGGTACAGCAAACACACTTCACAGCCCTGAGCTTGCAGAGACCTCAAGCAATGTAATTAAGGGGGTCAGGATCCATGGGTTTTGTTCTGCTTCTGTGGGTGTGTTGGTTTTGATTTGTTTCCGGAGGAAATACCTGTGTATGTAAATTACCCAGACTGGCTCCTGGAGCAGCAGGCAAGGAGCACATCTTCCCCTGTGTCCTTTCACAATGGGGTAGACCAAGCACCTTGTTCTTCCAGGAACAGCATCTCTCAGAGCCCAGCTCTGCACTCATGATCTGTGCTGGGAATTTTACCATAAAGCAGCAGCCAGCAGGATATCTGCAGGGCCCCACTTGGGCAGATCTGGGCAGAGTTATTGCAGGCCTTCCCAGGAATTGCATTATCTCGGGAAGACCCAGGTGGGGAGGGCCAGAATATAGCCCACTCTCCCACCTCACCTGGCCAGAGACTCCAGCTGTGCTCCTTGGCTAATCTGTCCTCCATCCATGTGTGACCAAGTCGCTCTCTCCCTAGGGAAGCCCCCAGGATCACAAACAGGCAAGTGCCCTGTGCCACAGTGATGAGCTTTGGTCCCTATCTCTCAGGGCCATCTGGACAGCAGAGGGTAGAAGAGAAAGAGGGGCAGCAGCCAAGACAAAGGTATGTGTCCGGGAATGAGAAATGGACGGTGGCCCAAGGGCCCCAGCTGGGCTGGACAACGGCCTCCAACAGGGCCACTAAAAAGAACAGGTGGAGCTGCCTGTGCTACCAGAAGGGACCCCAACACGAGACAAAGTGCAAACAGTGGGGCTCTCTTTGGAAACGTCTGTGCACCGCATGTGTGCACATAAGAGAAGGGAGGAGGGCATACAATGGTGAACAGTTGTTATTCTCCAAGAGGTAGACATGTGAGGCTTCAACTTTATATACTCTTGTTAAGGTCTGAATTACTTTATAATGCAAACACGTTACATTAAAAAAAAACTTTTTTTAGTAAATGGGAGGACAGATAATGACCGGTGTACCTCTTCTATCTCTGTGCAACAGAAACTACAACAAAATATAATAAGATGCACCCTAGGGTGGACAGTGAGCCGGAGAGGACGAGCCTGCTGGGGTCGGGGCCAGGGCTGCCCAGAGGCTGAGAGAAGCAAAGATCAAAACCAGCCCAGGAGGCACAGCTGGTGCCCCTGACATGGCAGAAGCCCCAGCCCCCCACAGGCCAGCATGGTCAATCCTGCCCACAGATATGTCCTCTGGGCCTAACCGATGCCATTTTCAATTGTGAACTGGGTGCCCTCAATGAAAACCTGGATTCCAGCTCTCCTGGCAGCACCATCTGCCCCCAGCTAGAAGCAGCCAAGACCAGGCAACCAAGTCCGGGCCTCAGCCTTGCTCCTGGGCCTTTGGGTTGGTGCCCTGGGGACAAGCACCTACTCTGTATTCAGATGGAATGAGCCTGGGGGCACCGATCCAGCCCAAGGAGCTGGTAAGGTTGCAGGGCTGAGCTCGAGGGTGAGAGGTGGGAGCGGTGGGGGCTGAGCCCAGCTCCTGAATGGGACCCCCCCCCCGCCCCACCACAGCCCAGCCCAGGGTGAGGAAGGGTTGGGGGTAGTTTTAGCAGGATGTGGCATCTGACTCGAGGACTCACAGCTCACCTGAGCTCCTTCCGTGAAGGGCTTAGCGAGCTCTGCCAGGTCTCCAGACTGCTGGTCCTCAGGAGGGGCCTGGGTCAGTGCCGAAGGGAGAGGATTGTTAGAGGGGACAAAGGGTCAGGCACCCAAGCCAATGAATCAATCCTGAGGTCAACACATGGCAAGTGTCCTCGAGCATTCTCTGCACCAGCTTGGGCTAGACACTGGCCTGGAACGGAGCTGGATAAGACAAGGACCTGCCCTCTGATTCACACATGACACCCTGCTGTTACAGAAATGACAGGCCAGCAAGAAACAAGCACCACTCGGAGGGTTGGAGTACTCAGATTTATTACGCCAGCGGGCTCAGAGGGGCTTCTGCTCCGAAGCTCTGAGAACCTCCAAGACGTGTGTGTGAGGTTTTATAGGGTTAATTACAAGCTTGGGGTATTCAGCCAATAGGCATGAAACAGCTTAAGCAGCATCATTATCACAAAAGTACAGGCAGGGAGGCAGCAAACCAACATTTCAAGGCCAGATATGTCTCTCTGAAAATCCAGCTGGCTAGCAAAAAAAAAAACACATGAACAGGGAATCAGCAAACCGACACTAATTAACTTAGATTTACAAGTTATCCCAGCAGAATTTAGATCAGTAATCCAACACTTGTTACACTTAGATTTGTGAGTTATCTTGTTAGCCTAGCCCGGCTTTTCCTTCACACTGTCCTGGGAACACGCAGCCCCATTCTGCTTCACAGCCGCACACATACCTCAAGAGTAAGCCCCAAGCCCCTGAAACCCAAGGCACTGAAACACCAAGGAAAACAGTCACTAGACGCACCCTTCAGCTGCAGCTGCGGTCTCAGTAAAGGGCTGACACCGCAGGCCTGAGCTGTCCAAACCCCGCACGTTCCAAACAAAAGTCTGGCCCTTCACCTGCTCCCAGGAGGGGACCTCTAAGCCCTTGGAAGAGTCTGCCTGAGAAGAACATCTTTGTTTACCTAAGGCCCTGGATCATACCAGATGGCTATGCCAACAACGTGACTTAGGAGCGTGACCTTGGGCCACACCATATCAGTCTGAACCCTGGGGGGTGCTGAGGCTGAGTAACCAGGGTCAGTCATGTTCCACACCTGTGTGACTGACCCCCAGTAAAACCCTGGACAGCACTTCAGGCGAGCCTCCTGGTGGACCAGACCTAGCACATCCTTGCTGGGGAATTAAGCACGACCAACATGACTCCATCAGGAAAGGACACCCAGATCTCATGCCCAGTATCTCCCAGGCGAGGCACCTTTCTCCAGTGTTGACTTTAATCTGTATCCTTTCACTGCAATAAACCACAACCATGAGTATGATACCTTGCTCAATTCTGTGCCTCCTTCAAGCAAATCAATGTGCCTAATGGTGGCCTTGGGGACCCCAAACACACTGCAACAGTGACAGCCAAGGGAGAGCTTGGGATACCACTTTGGATTCCCTGAGCCTCACAGCAGTGCTCTCCAGGAGCTCCTCGAGAAAGCCAGGGCCAGCCCTGCAACACTCTCTCACATAGGCACAGCAAGGGGCCAGCAACAGGCTGAGGTCAGGTAAAGGCACAGAACAAATGTAGGAGTTTTTGTGTAAATGTCAACGGTGGCAAACTTGGAACCACGTGGTTTCCAGGCTGAGTGGCACAAGCATGCTTGCCCCATAGCCTCCACGGGACTGCCAGGCTTGAGTCCACTCAGTGACCAGTGGGCTGCTGTCCCAACATCCACAACGCATGATGCAGAGTCTCTTCTAATAGTGTGTATCACCCAAACATCCCTTCAGCGGGAAGCTGGGAACCCTAAGGAGACAGCGGCTGGCCACGGCTCGGAAGACAGCCCACCTCCAAACGCTGGCATTGGGCTCAGAAGACAGCTCAGCACTGCAGCCAGACAACCCAGGAGGAGAGCAGACCCGTGTGCTCCCTGTCTCCCCTACACCTCACGTTCATGCCTAGGTGGAAACCAGCCCTGTGTGATCAAGGTTTTCCTTGCAGAAGCCAAATCCAGTTTGCAACTCTTCCAACATGTGCAGAACCTGTCCCCCTCAGAGACCCCAGCACCACCCAGCAGTGGCCCCTTATCCTGGTCCCTCCCTTGAGTTTCTGTCACAAGCCCAACCTCTTCCTGGTGTTCCCACAGCTCTAAGGACAGACACAGTCCCTGCTGCCACGACACCTTAGAGCCCTTCTTGTACTTTTTCACTCCTTCAGTGCCCAGGTTATACTCCTTACACTAAATTCTCTATGTGAAAACAAGTGGTGTGTTCGCAGTACCTCAAAGGGACAAACAAACACCATTACCATTTGACCCAGCAATACCACTCCTAGGTGTACAACCAAGGGGAATGTAAATATCTGCTTGCACAAAAAAAAGTATACCTGAGTTCACACAAGCGTTATTTATGACAGCCAAGAGGTAGAAACCACCAAATGTCCATTTACTGATAAGCAGATACACAGTGTGGTACGCCCATACAATGGCATGTTCTTTAGCCACAAAAATAAGTGAGGTACTGACATGCTGCAGCCTGGATGAGCACTGAAAAGATTATGCTCAATGAAAGGAGCCGGCCATAAGAAGCCACATACTATATGATGGCATTTGATAGCATATCCACAGTAAGAAAACACACAGAGACACAAAACAGACTGGTGGCTGCCAATGCACTAGGAGAGGGGAGACTGGGGAGAGATTGCTAAGGGGCACAGAGTTTCTCTGAAGGTGACGAAGTTATGGTATCAGACAGGAGGTGAAGGTTGTAAAACCTTCTGAATATACTCGTGAAAACCCACAAATTGTACAATTTTTTGATAGGTGGGTTATAACTTAAGAAAGCTGCTTTTGTTTAAGTGCTACAGTTTCTACCCTTTAATACAGGCAGCCAAGCGGACCAAAGGAACTGCAGCGACACGTGTGAGTGAACGAGTAAACAACACCAGGGAGAACTGACAGCTGTAGCCAACCGTTCTCCTGCCTGCTGCACTGCTGTCACCTCCTCACAGCATGTGAGCACACGCACAGCCCAAGGTGCAGGAACTGCAAACCACACCAGCCAGGCTGACCTCCCTGCTCACCTCTTCTTGCCTCCACCCACTTCCGGAGAAAGGACACCCTACCTGTGACTAGGTCTCGCTGTCCAGCTCTTAACCCACTGGGCTCCAGCAGGCCAGGGACCTTGCCTATTTCCCTTCCCTGCTGGACCCACAGGGCCTGTGTGCACTTGATGAATTTGCGAGGAAGAAGAAATAGAAGTGAACAAAGGCCCAGTGACCGTGAGCCGGGGTGATGCCATGCCAACCTCAGGCTCACATCTCTGGGAGGCGCAGAGGTTAGAAAAATCTCCAAACACATCGTAACTTCTGAGTCCTCTTCCCGCCTATCAGGACACAGGGGCCTGGGCAGAGCGAGCAGGCATTCAGGGCCTGGGGTTGTGTCCCCTTGCATGTCCCCTGCCCCTAGGCCTCCTGACCAGCCCCACCCCTTGGGGCTCACTGGTCTCCTGCATCTGAGCAAGGTCCTCCACCAGCGCCACAGCCTCCTCGCCACTCTTGGGGTGCTGGGACTCCACCCAGACCCAGGTGTCAGGCAGCAGTGCACCCAGGAACTGCTCCAGCACCAGCAGCTCCAGCATTTGCTCCTTGGAGTGCACCTCAGGCCACAGCCACTGGCAGCACAGCTCTCACAGCCGGGCCAGGGCCTCGCGGGGCCCTGCTGCCTCCTGGTAGTGGAAGCTGCGGAAGCGCTGCCTGTGATCCTTGCCAAGCCCAGGCAACAGGAACTGGGGCTGAGGTGTGGAGGACAGTATAGGGTCCCATGGGGCGGCCTCGTCCTCCTCCATCTTGATGACCATGAGCTCTTCCTGATCGATGGATGCTGGGTCGGCCGCCATGGCAAGCCCTGGGGAGCTGGCCTCCCCTGCCCTCACGCAGGCCACACACACCGTCTTCCCGGGACACACACCCACCCAATCAGGGCCATAGACCACTCACAACCCTCCACCCACGCACACTCTGCAAGGCCACTTGCTGTGAGGGAAACTGTCCCCAAACCTGGCCAGCTGGCAACCTGGCAGGGGACACCTCCAGCCTTGACGTCCCCACCTGCACCCTCAAGAGGACACATCACACTGGGAATCTGGTTGGGAGGACAGGGACACTTTCAGGAGCTCAGGCCAGACTGGGCCAAGGCAGGAGAGCTGCTCCAGGGGACAGAGAGTGAACATGTGTCTGAGAGAACCCTGCCAGTAGCCAAGCAGAGGTGCTGGCGGGAACTAGCAGAGGGTCCAAGCCCAGGAAGGTTCTGAGCAAGTGAAGGATACCGTCTGTGGGGCCCTAGAGTGATATGGGGAACAGATGCAGTGACAGATCAATGCAGTGCAGCCACACAGGCACAGCAAGAGGCACCCCTACACTGGAAGGCCTTTCCCTCATGGCAGACTCCTGTGGGGCCTGGAAGGCCTGGCTCAACTCAACTAGTCAAGGTCAACAATGGACATTGAGAAGGGGGAGAGTATAGCTCAAAAGGTAGAGTGCATGCTTAAGAATGCATGAAGTCCTGGATTCAATCCCTAGTACCTCCTCTAAGAATAAATAAACAACTAAACCTAAATACCTCCCCCCACCAAAAACATGGACATGGAGAAAAGTTCACTCTACAATGCTAAACAAGAAAGCAAACTGTCCCCCTCCTCACCTGACGTGATCCCACCGATTCAAAAATTTTAAACCAACAAACAGGAGCTACTGCTACAAATGTTCAGAAAAGGATAGTGAAACCCACCAAACCTTCAGCTGGCAATTCTGAGGAAAGGAATTGTAGGATGTCTGTTTTTTCCTTTGTAACGTCTGCATTCCATCTGAATTTTTTTTTGCAGTGGCCATTTATTACAATTATAACTTTAAAAAATAATAAAAATCTTTTTTAATGTCAATGCATGTGTTTAAAGAGTGGTCAGGGCTCCCCAGAACCAGGCCGCCCCATTCAACAGCGCCCCCACCCTCAGGTGCCTGAGATGACAGAGGAGAGGACAGACTAGGCAGCGCAATCAGGAAATGCAACTACCAGGGAGATCTTGCAGAGCCTTCGGCCGGGGAAGGATCTGGATTTTAATTTTAATCTCCGAGTGCGGGGAGCGTCGCCGGCCACATTTTCACTCTATGGAAGGACGAGCGCCGGTGCAGCGCGGGAATAAAGAGGGAGCCTGAGCTGCGGAAAACCAGAAGGACTTCCCAGGGGAGGTGAGAAAGTTTAGGGGCAGCTGGGTGGAAAGGCGGACCAAGCGCGTGCACAGGACCATGAACCGACGGAGGACCAGGACTTTTTCCCAGGAAAGGAACAGCGCGGGTCCGCGGGTACAGACTCGGAGGCGTGGCGAGAGCCCAGCCCCATCCGGAACCACTTCCGGGTCAGGACCGGCCCCGCTAGACTCCATATCCCATCAGCCCCCGCGACGCCTTTCCCCTCGGACTTGCTGGGGCTCCTCGGAAGTCGGGTGGTGCTCCTTCGCCCCTGCCGCCCTCTGGCCACGTGCACACTCTACCCCGGGCTTTTCTGACGCCTCTTCGCGTCGCGCCTGGACTCACCGCCAATGGGAGCCACGCGGACGGCATGGAACAACGCCAAGCAGGAACAACGACCAACCACCCTGGGGCCCCAGGACCGGGAACTTCCACCCGTCCCACCGATTGCTTCCGGAGACTTGTGCCCACCCTGACCTTCCCCTTCCCTCACACGCGCCACCCACCTCCCCACATTGCACGCAAGCGCGCGAAGAAGCGAGGGGGGCGGTAACAGATGCTTCTGTGTCTGTGCGGCGACGTCCCGCGCCCGCAAGTGGAAAGTGCGCAAGACCGGCCTTGTCCGCGAGGCCCTCTGGGAAGTGCGGTTCTTGGCCTGTCCAAGGCCCGGCCGAACTGCAGACACTACATTTCCCAGGAGCAGCGGGCACCGGCGCTCCCTTCAGGGGCGTACCAGGGGGCGCTGGTGGTGCGAGTCCCGGCGCCCGGCTGCGCGTTCGCCGAGATTCCGGCGGTGTCCCTGGCTCCGAGGAAACGAGCCCTGGAGCCAGGCGGGCCCACGCGCGCGTCGTCTCCGTCACGCCCTGCCTGCGCGATCTCAAGTCCCGTGGCTCTCCGTGCACTCGACTGCCCCTACTCCTTCTGCCTGGGCACCTGCTCCTTCAGCTGCTGTATCGCACTCAACCCCATCCCGGCTGCTCCTCCCTCCCTGTCCTCAGACCTTCACCAGCCTCACCATGCTGGGCCGCCTCTTGACAGGCCCCTCTCTGGCGCGTGGCATTTTGAAACGACCAGTTTCTTTTTTGTCCGCAACGTCCCCAGCCTCCCCAGAAAGCCTTCTCTATCATGTCCTGTTCTCTGCCCCCGCCTAGGTTCTGGTCCCTCGCCCGTCATAGCCACTGTCACAGAATGCTGCAACCTCAGGACTGGCAGCTCCTAAAGCCAGTCTCTCCCACCCTGGTCTCCCCAACACCAAGCACATTGCAAGTGCTCAAAATCTGTGCAATCTGTTAATCGAGTCAGTCACCAGGGTCCTAAGGAAAGCTCCTTCCCTTCTCTTTGCCATCCCTTTTGCCACTCTCCCTAGGAAAGCAAGCAAGGGGCTTCTTCTGACCTTTCTCTCAGTAAGGCTGGACCCTGGAGCTCCTCCCTGGACTCTCAAGCCCCAGCCCCCTATTATGTGTTGATAACTGGCCCATCACTTCAAGTGTGAGCTGGGACAGAGGTGGCAGGAATCCTTTCCCACATCTTTATTCTTGGCATGCGTGTGTGTGTGTGTGCGCGCGCGCGCGCATGCACGAGCACCCACATGCATGGGTACATGCACGTACCTGTGTTCAAAGAAGTCCAGAGGGCCCTTCTCTCACCACCTGTGGCTCATCTAGCTGGGGCACAAGTACACCTTCCCTTGGTGACTGTTTTGGTGGCTAGTGTGCTACGTCTGCAGTCAGGTGGACACCCTAGAGTGCCTGTTACAGTTTGGGGAGACAGAACAAACTAGAATGAGGGGAGATAACGACTGTTCATGGGGCCAATCCATCAGATTCAGAGCTATAGGTCTAACCTCAGGGAGAGGCTGGGCTGCAGCCAACCTGCTGGGAGGTAGCCCTTGAGCCCTCAGGAGCAGCTGAGATTTTTCCAAAGAGCACTAGATCTGGGAGACCATCCAAGTGACAAAAGGCTCAGCCTCAGATGCTGGAGGGAAGCCAAGACAACCATGGCATAGAAACCCAAGGAAGAAAACATCTCCAAACCACAATTGTTCCTTGGTATCAACAGCCACACACGAGCATAGGCTTGGGCACAGGGAGGGTAGCAGGACCTCAGACAGCAGAGGCCACAGAAGCCAGAAAGGGTGAGGAAGGTGAGCAAGGAGAGTAGGAAACCCTCATCTACAGTTGGCTAGCCATCTGCAGCAACATGGATGAACCTGGAGATAGTCATTCTAAGTGAACTAAGCCAGAAAGAAAAAGAAAAATACCATATATCACTTATATGTGGAATCTTAAAAAAAAACTACAGAAACAGACTCATAGACATAGTAAACAAACTTATGGTTACTGGGGAGGGGAGGAAGGGAGTGGAAAGGGATAAATTGGAAGTTTGAGATTTGCAGATACTACTATATATGAAACAGATAAAACAAGTTTATACTGTATAGCACAGGGAACTATATTCAATATCTTTTAGTAACCTAAAATGAAATAATCTGAAACCAAATTTACATACGTACATGTGTAACTGAAACAATCCGCTATACACCAGAAATTGACCCAACACTGTAACTGACTATTCTTCAATAAAAATAAATACAGTTAGCTAGGAAGGGGCACAGCAGTGCAACCAGAGGTCAGGGTTGGCAAATAATAGAGGCTCCTCTCAGCCCTGGCCCCTCACCACAAGGAAGGCTACCCTGGTGGGCTGTGCTTGGCAACTGCTGTGCTACAGGGTGTGTCTCTGACATGGATGGGCACTCCAGGGCCCCAGAGCTCATCTGCCAATCAGAGAACTCTACCCTCTTGTTCCCCAAGACTGACACTCTGCGTTTTACTGTACAAACATGGCAGTGCATAAGGTACAAGAACCATGGGTGAGAAGTGGCAGTGTCTCTCCTCCAGAAATAAAACATCATCAGATAAGGCTCATCTGAGGTCAGGCCCAAGCCCCAAATCACACAGGACAGCCAAAGAGGTCTGTCCTTCAGGGTTTGTGCCCTTAGCCACTTGCCCACCCTTTGTAGGCCCCGCCTGGGGTGAGTACAGGCTTCCTGCCAATTCCCTCGTTGTCACAATGGGGCCACTTGAGGATGCAGCTGCCCGAGCCTGTCGCCTCTTTTCCCGGTGCAGCTCCCGGAGGCGGGTGAGGGCACAGTGGACACCCCGGGACACCCGCAGGCTACGTTCCCGGTTGGGATCATTCTCTACGAGGACTCGCAGGCCAGCAGCAAAGTGGGACAGGGCCTGTGCCAGGTGCTCAGGGCTCAATGCACCCACACCAGCCTCCTCAGTCCCCACGCCCACCGTGGCCTCCGTGAGATCTGACTCTGCTCTCCTGGAAGCCAGGCATTTCCCTGCCTCCCAGGGCAGCCCAGGGCCACTGACATCCCCATCCTCCACATCCTGGGGGATGCTGCGAGGCAAGGGCTCCCCATGGGCCTGCAGCAGAGGGGTGAAATCGGTTTCAGCCACACCCCCAAGGCCTGCATGGCTGGCTAGCACCACAATGCTACGGCGGAGCTGGGGTACAGCACTGGGCTCAGCAGCACCAGCAGGTACGCATTCAGGCCAGAGCTTTCTCCAGGCACTATTCATGGTGGCGGGCTGCAGTTCTGCCCAGGCCTCAGCGATGTTGTCTACAGCGGTCATGACAGTATAGCTGCGCCAGAACTCCCGCACAGAGGGCCGGTCCGCACCAGTCGTCTCCTGGACCAGCTGGCTGAGTGTGCGGCGCAGATAATGGGCCTTGAAGGTGGCAATGACGCCCTGATTCATGGGTTGGATGAGGGCTGATGTGTTCTTGGGCAGGAACTCCACACGCACATGGGCTGAGAGGCCACCCAAGTGGGCCGGGTGGCAGGGCGCGCTGTCCAGCAGCAGCAGGGCGCGGTGCGGGAGGCCGTGGCTGGCGCAGTAGGTCTCCACAGCAGGGCAGAAGCAGCCAGTAAACCACTCCTGGAAAATGCTGGGTGTCAGCCAGTCATTGCGGTTGGAGCGCCAGACCACAGGCAGGCTGGCCTTGGAGCAGCCCCGGAGGGCACGTGGGTTCTCCGAGGGGTACACCAGCAGTGGCTTCAGCTTGAAGTCACCAGCTGCATTGCCACCAAGCAGCAGGGTCAGGTGGTCCTTAGAGGCCTTGGGCCCTGGCCCAGTCATCCCCTCCAGCTCCAGCAGCATGCGCTCAGGCAGCCGCTTCCAGAACAGGCCCGTCTCATCCACGTTGAAGACCTGATGCGGGGAGTAGCTGCCCTCCTCCAGGATGGAGCGCAGCACCGGGGGGTAGCGGGCCGCAGCCTGGGCATCAGCCACGGCCGGCTCATCTGTCAACAGCACGTTGTGGCGTGACTTGAAGCGGGCAAACCAGCCATTGCTGGCCCCAAAGGTCTCAGTGGGGACGCCACTGCCTTGCTCATGCTGCAGCTGTGCGAAGAGCCGGCGTGCCTTATCCTGGATCAGCAGTGTGCTGACAGGCAGGTTCTGCCGCTTCTGCTCTTCGATCCACAGACTCAGCAGGCGTTCCATGTGGCCCATCAACACACCACGGCAGCGAGTCAGCTGTGTGGCGCTGACAGGCGCAGCTGCCTGAGAATTGGCCCGGATCTTGTCCTTGTTGACACGGATCGAGGCAACGGTGGAGGTGGCCAGCCCCAAGGCCCGGGCAATCTGCGTCAACTTCTCACCCTCCTCAAACCTCCGAAGCACCTCCAACTTCACGTGCAGGGTGATGGACTTCCGGTCCCGCTTGGCGCTGTGGCGGAGGCCAACACCGAGGGGTGCCTTCCCCAACCCCGGCGGGCAGGGGGCTGTCTTCATGCCGCCTCCCCGAGCCATGCACCTCAGCAAGCTCTCTCCCCACTGCCCATCCACGGCAGCTACCGCTGTGCCCACAACCGCAGCCTCTTGGCCTCTCCTGCCACGCCTGCCTCTGCCTGAAGAGGGGAACACATGGGCATTAATGTGCAAGTGCCCAGGAATCTGGACCACAGCCTGCCTTCCCGTGTTCTGACCTAGCGCACTGCCACTGCCTCAGGGGTGCGCCCAGTCCCTTTTCTCTCTAATGCTAAAAACACTGCGTACGCATTTGCAAGCGTTCTTTGCATCTAGAAAAGCGTTTCGCTTAGTTTTAGCCCATGAGATCAGTAAAATGTCTTTGCTCTCTTCCCCCAACAAATCTCTTGCAATCACAAGGGGGTGCAAAGAGAGTCTAGAAATCCTGACCCACCTGACCGACACTGATGAGGGGGAGGAGCATCTCCACGCTCCTCACTCAGAGACGTTAAACATCAGCGTGGGAGGCAGAACACAGCTCCTAAACTCATGCAAGTCTGAATCCCAGAAACCTGTGAATGAATTATCTTATGTGGCAAAAGGGACACTGCAGGTGTGATTAAGCTAACAATCTTGAGTGGTGGAAATTATCCCAGGTTATCCGAATGGACCCAAAATAAAATCAGAGGAATCAATGGAAGCAGAAGATTTCATTCACTCAGAAGGCAATGTGACCACTGAAGACTACGGCTTTCAGAACCAACGAGCCCAGCCAATACTTGATTTTAGCCCAGTGAGACCCACTTCATATATCTGACCTCCAAGACTCCAAGATAATAAATTTGTGTTGTTTTAAACCCTAAGTCTGTAGTAATATGTTACAGCAGTCACAGGAAACCAACACTGAAGGGAACCTCCTTAATTCATGCCGCCACCGTGGAGTACCTGGGGATATAGGAGGAAGGTAGTTCTCCACACAGAGGCCAGAATGATTCAGTAATAACTAAATCAGATCCCGTCCCCTCTCTGCTCAGCCCCTCCCAGGCCTCCCACTTCTCCCTGAGTAAAAGCTACCGTCCTCACCAGCTTTGTCAAGGGCCTCAGAGCCTCCTTCTCTCCTTTGCTTCCTCCTGACCACATTCTCAGGGCAGACTCGGGGCTCCTGACTCGGAGCCTTTACTATTGTGGCTCCTAGGCACACAGTGGGGGCCCTTCTCCGTCATCTGCATGGCTTATTCCCTTTTCTGAAGGTCTGTGCTCAAAAATAACCTCATCAGAGAGGTCCTACCCACCTATATTTTATTGTGTGTCAGTCGCACGTTGCCTGAGGGCAGGAGCTGTGCCTGTTGAGCGCTCTGCTGTGTCCCCAGGCCCAGGAAGAGAGCCTGGCACTGTGAAGGCATCCAGTGGTCACTTGCTGACTAAATTATTAAATGAAATGTAGTGGTAAAAGGCAGGCTTCTCTCACTTTGTCCCTCTTGGACTTCAAACACGTGAAAGAGGCACCTGATCAAAACAGTAAAAATGATTTTGAAGGAATGTGTGTAAAAACCAGGGACAGTTGTCTGACAGGTCTTTGTATTTCTGGAGTGTCTACAGCACCGAGGACGAGAACCATCGGGGACCCGTGGGCTGCACCTGCTTGGTGGGTGGGCATGCCTGCCTCATAGGAGACCCGAATTCCGAACCACTCACGCGCCCCTCCCTCTGTTCTTTGTTTCGCGCCCAGGCCTTCGCCCGCTCACCCACAACTGTACGTTAAATTCACCCACACATTCATTCGTTCTGTCCCTCCCGCTCTAGAACGTCTACCAACCCGCCGCCCGGGAAGGCACGAGACTACATTTCCCAGAAGGCCGCGGGGCCGCCGAAGGCTCCGATTGGCCCTTCGTGCGCATCGGTTCTCTTACCCCCACTGGCACCGAAGGAGCAGATGCCTCGGCCCTACCACCCCCCGAGCCCAGGCCCCCGCGCGGCCTGGCACCCTCACCTCCGGACCGCGACACGGGCCAGCTGCCTCAACTAGGCCGGCGGGGCCGCAGGCCCTCCATATCTCCTGCCTCACGCGACGCTTCCTGGCGGCGGCCGAGCCCAGCCTTCATCTTGTCGGCGGAGGCGGAATGTCGCCGAGCGACGACCGGGATTGGAGGAGGCCGCGTGGGCCCCGCCCCCGACGGCGGGCTAGGGGCCCCGCCTGGTCGCCCCGGAGCCTGCCGGGGAATGTAGTTCGGCGGCCAGGCCGCTGAGCGCAGAGTCCAGGAGGGGGTGCCCCAGGACGTCTCTATCCAAGGCTGGCTTTCTCGCCGATTTATTTCACTCTCCAGTCTCACCCGCCATCTACTTTCAGTCTCTTTCTGTCCGTCAGCCTCTCTATCTCCTTCCCTTCTTGGCTCTGTCTCACTGTTTCCTCTTTTTCCATGTCTGTCCTCCATTCTGGAGAACCAGATTTCTTCAGACTGTCAAAATAAAAATTTCAAAACAGCTGGAAACAAACTCAGTGAGCAGGTGATTTATTTACCGCCAGTGGGAAGTGACAGGATGATATAGGTGGTTCCGGGAAGGTAAGAGAGGAGGAACAACAGAGATGCTGAAAGAAAGAACGAACACTGATATAAAAGCGCAAAGTCGGATTATTAGTGCCCTATAGGGCAGTGGACAGGCTAAGGCATCTTAGTGTCCTGCTTAGTGTCCTACAGGGTGGTAAAAACCTTGGGGTACACTTTTCTACTGGACAGAAAGCATTTACAACCTATCAGCCTTTTACAAATTAGCATCCAACGTCACAGTATCTGGACTCTGATCAAAAGCAGTTAAGTGAAAAAGAGTCGCTTCGCTTAGGGAATCAGATGACCTGAAGAAGGCTTGGTAGAGGACGTGCTAGGGAACTCATAGAAGTCTTCCAGTCATCTTTTTTGTCTTATTGGCAAGTTTTGGACAAGTTTTCCTCAAGTGTCCCTCCAGCTCTATCTGTCTCCTTGCTGTCTATCACCCTTCTCTGAGCCTTTGAAAACTCTCGATCCATTTTACTGTGACTCTAATTTCTGTCCCTTTCTTCCTCTTGCTTATGTACTCCTGATCCTTGTCTGTCCCTTGAATCTCGATCTGCACATCTTGTCGCTGTAAATCTATTCTCCCTCTTTGTCTCTCCTTTCCTCTCCATCCCGCCCTGATCTCTCTCCGTCTTGCTAACTGTTCTGCCACACGTCTGCCCAGACCTGACTCTGACCCTCTGTCTTCTCATCACAATGTCTAGCTCTCTGAGAGTAGAAGCCCTCTCCGATGTCTTTCCGTCCTGCCCGTGTCTCTGTCGCTATGTCTGTTCACTTACGTTCACTGTCTCTCCTCGCAGCACCCCCTACCCCCGAGTCTCTGCGTCTGTCTCTCCTCACTGCCTCTCGCTCGGCATCTCTGCCCTCAACCCACCGTTCCCATCCTCTTTCAGACACTAGTGGGTACCCAGGGTTGCTCTGGAAATCAACGGCTCGGCCCACCGGTAACCATGGAGATGTCTGGGCCCGCCTACCGCTCGCGAGCACAAAGGAACGTCGCCGCCCCGCGCACGCGCGGAAGGGGGGCCGACCACACCCCCCGGAAAGGACTGGGCCGAGCCCCTCTATCAGGGCAAAAGGGGGCGAGGCTCTCCTGCGGTCCCGAGGGCGGTAGACGAGGTGGCCCAGGCTCCGCAGGCGGTTGCCATGGAGATGGGGGGGCTGACGGCGTCGTGACGAGGGCAGTGATTGGTGCAGAGTCCTGCTAATCCTCGAAAGCCCCGTAGAGAATTGAGGGAGACATGATGGGGGGCATACGCGGTTGGCGAGAGGGTGCTGCCGCCCATTGCCCCCTGAGAAGCTAGCGCGCGTCGACGGGCGCCTGGACGCCTGGACGCCTGGACGTGAGGACGGGACCGCGGGAAGACGCGGCCCGGAGTGTGACCTGAGCGTTGCGAACGACACTGCCCCGAGAAGCAGCGGGGTTGGGGGGGAGGGCAAGGCGGCGCTCAGGCTGGTGCGTGGAGCATTCTGGGAGACTTAGTCCGGCCAGGGAGGGGGAATCGGCGAGTGCGCATGCTCAGAAGCGCGGACCGGCCCGCTGAGCGCGGAGGTGAGGGCGGGGGCCCGTCAACCGGGAATGTTCGGGCGGGACCGGGGCGGCGGCCCAGGGGGACCGGGAGCGCGGGGCACGGGCCTGGGCGCTCCCCGTGGACCGGCCCAGCGCTGTCGCGCGAGGCTCGTCAATTACTGCGCGTTGCCACGGCGACAGTCTGGCAGCCCCGCCCCTGTTGCCATGGCGGCACCCGGACCTGCCGGGTTCCCTAAAGCAGAAGGTGCCCGCCAAGACTTCTGGTAAATGTAGTTTAGGAAACCTCACAGCGCTGGCCGGCTAACGGGAGGCCCAACTTCTCCCAGTGTTTCAGGTTGACTTGAAACCTTGAGGAGCGAAGGTTAGACTCACGGGATCAGGCGGCCCTCGAAGTCGAATGCACCCCCTTAATAAACAGACTTCTTCACAAAGCTCGCACCTTACCTCCTGCTGCAGGAGCAGCGCGAGTAGGGTGGGGGCAGGGCTCGCCTACTTTTGCAGATGAAGAAATAGTGATTCACGGAGGCTCTTGGCGACATGCCAAGGTTAAATGGCCAATAGGCTGAATCAGAATCTGTGACTTTGCTTGCAGGCTCCGGGTCCAGTGGTCTCTTGGGGTCTTTGTACCTCCCCCTGGGAACTCCCCCATTACCTATTAGCCCCACCTAAGTCAGGAGATGGAGGAGATAATGGGGCATTGCATGTTGTGATAAGTTGGGTTCAGAGAATGGGACTGAATGGGGGGAGGATGCTGTCTAGGGGCTGGGCCACACAGGTGATGTTGCACAGGTGTGGGGTGGGGCAGGTGGAGGGAGGCTGCCCTGTGGAACCAAGCTGGGAGCAGAAGGGTAGGAGACTTGGTGAGAGGCTGGGTGGTGCAGTGCTGGACTGGCATTGGGGGCAGCAGTGGTAGTGGTGGTGTAGGTGTCATTCACCTGGTAGGAAGAGGGCGCAGGGCAGGATTAGGTGGTGCATATAGAAGAAAGGTGGGATTTAGGGGAGAGAGGAGGTGCCTTCTGGGCCTAAGAAGCAGGGGCTACCAGAGACTCTGCAGAGGCCCAGCTAAAGAGGCCAGGGACACAGGTGGCTCCTGAAGGGCTTCTCAGTCCCACAGGTCCTTGGCGTGACCCCCTCTCTGTGCCTCAGTTTCTTCATCCGCCTTCCACTCGGGGCAGGTCTCAGGACTGAACAGCACAGCATACAGTAGGCACTCAATAAGCACTGCCACCACTGTCTGTCCTCATCGCAGCAGCCTCATCCCATTCCTCCCCCAGGGGTGGACACTAGCCTCAGAGTCCCGGCCTGGTCTTTCCAATGAGGCCCGCAGCACTGGGCTTCCCAGGCCACACACCCCCAGAAGATGAGGGGCCTGTCATGGTGAAGCTGGAGGACTCTGAGGAGGAGGGTGAAGGCGCCCCGTGGGATCCTGGCCCCGAGGCTGCTCGACTGCGTTTCCGGCACTTCCACTATGAGGAGGCAGTGGGTCCGAGAGAGGCCCTGGCCCGGCTACGGGAGCTGTGCCGCCGGTGGCTGCGGCCCGAGGTGCACTCCAAGGAGCAGATGCTGGAGCTGCTGGTGCTGGAGCAGTTCCTGGGCGCGCTGCCGCCTGAGATCCAGGCCCGCGTGCGGGGACAGCGGCCAAGCAGTCCTGAAGAGGCTGCTGCCCTGGTCGAGGGGCTGCGCCAGGAGCCAGGAGGGCCCCGGAGATGGGTGAGTCAGTGGTCCTGAGCTGAAACAGAATCCATCTCTGCCTTGTGCTGGGGGGTGCCAAGCCCAGCCAGACATTGGTCCCTTGTGGTTTAGAAGGGCTCACCATAGCAGTCAGGGTAGACGGGGTTCCAAGGCCAGCATCACTGGCCCACTGCTACATCACCTGGAGTCACAGACATGGGAAGCAGGGTGAGGAGGGAAGGAGGGCACCAGGCAGCCTTGGTTGTCGGCAGCAGGAGAGCAACTATAGGTGGCCCGTTCAACTCCTGGCTCAGTCCCTGGTGGACGTGGGTCCTTGGAAGACCCAGCGAGTCAGCACCCCTGGGGACCCGAGATAGACTGTATGCCCATGGACCCCACGCTTGCATACAGCCCAAATCTCTGTGTGAGCCCCTGATGGTGGTGGGGCATCTCCCCAGGTTACAGTCCAGGTGCAGGGCCAGGAGGTGCTATCAGAGAAGATGGAGCCCTCCGACTTCCAGCCTCTCCGTCAAACCAAGCCTCAGACTCCGGAACCTGGTCTTGAGATGCCCCCTGGGGCCACACAGGAGTCGCCACTGGGCCTTCGGATGAAAGAGGAGCCTGAGGTTACAGAGGACCCAGGTAAGGACAGGCAAGGTGGGCATGGCCCAGGGCCTTAGTGGATGGACCAGGGGATCTTGGCTGAAGCCCACTGGGCCAGTCACCTGCCAGATGGAACTGTTCCCATGCATCAGTGGACCCTACATCCCGCCCATCCAGTGGACACCATTATCCCTTGCACACCAAGCCTGACTATCCTTCCATGTCCTCTGTTGACACGGAGCTGGCTGTTGGGGTTTCTGTATGTGGGAGGCATGCAGGGTTCACTCTCCAGGGACATTAGCTAGTTGCTGGGGAGCAGACAGCAGGCTGGAGTATGGGTGGGCACAGCTGGGGGAGGACCCAAAGTGCTAGGGGCCTGTCCCTCTCTCGTGTGCCTCCCAGGCAGGTGCCAGACATGACCACCCACAGTCTCCACCATTCCCGTGTCAGCCCTTAGAGCCTCCCTGCCGTGCCTGGCCCCATGTCTATACCCAGGTCTCACCCCATCTGGACCCCAGCACTTGGCACACCACTGAGGAGGGCAGCAGGGCAGGGGACACCCTTGGGCCACCTGACCCCCCACCCTTCCTCTCCAGAGCTTCTGGATTCTGGGCCTCTAGCCAACCCCCAGGAGGCCACTTCCACGCTCCTACCTGAGGAGGCCCAGGTGAGCCCAGCACAAGCCACGCCCCCTCCCTGCGCTGGGAGCCTCAGTGGGTGGAGGTTGGGTAGGCTCCTCCCTGGGCCTAGCCAGACAGACGTGCAGTGACCACTGTGGTTGCAGGGCTGTGGGATGTCGCTGGACCCGACCTCTTCCCATAGTGAGACTGGGACTGAGGGCCCCCTGTGGAGGGAGCACCCTGGGGCCCTGTGGCAGGAGGAAGCTGGGAGCATCTTCTCCCCAGGTGAGTAACACAGGGCCCTCTGCATGGGCAGCAGCACATCTGTCCATCCCACTCCTGGCCCTGTTCAAGTGGCCCGTGAGCTCCTCTATCCCCTGGGTATCCCCTGCCCCGTTCAACCTGTTTTAGCATCTTCTGCCCTCAAAAGCCAAGCCCTCCACTCACCTCATGCCCCCTCCAGCTGCTGCTCCCACCACAGTGAAAACTCTGAGAGCAGGACTTGTGTTCCCCAAGCCCCCATCCTCTCTCAGTGCTGCTGTCTTGGGTGGCCCCCGGATTCCAGGCTGGTATCCAACTGATGGGTGCTGGGGTAGATGGGTTGGGGTCTGGCAAGAACAGCAGGTTAGTGAACAGGGTGGGCAGGCAGAGGGACCCTGACACAGCATAGGGGTCAGGCTTTGTCCAGGACCCTCCGTGATCCACCTCCCACACCACCCCGTCTGCTGTCACCCAGACAGCCTCCCCTTCCTCCCTGTTCCCTGGACCCTCCTTTCTTGGTTCCCTCCCTTGTCCTGCCAGAGCTTCCTGTCAACTTTGGTGCACGAGGTTGTTCTCAGATATGTTACGTAGCAGGAACAATTTGTCTAATGCTCCACGTTGCATTGAATTTTGGCTGGATGAAGCATTTTTTTATTATTAACTCAGTCTCAAACCTTTTTTTATCACCACTGTTGGTGAGCCCTTTCAGTCTGAAATTCCATTTTTCAGTTGTGGGAAACAGGCTTGAATTGTTTCTTTGATTTCCTTCTCCTCTGTTGTTTCATTCTCTTATTTCTGGAATGCCTGTTACTTGGTTATTGGCCTCTTGGACAGGTCTTCAAATGTTCTCTTTGTTGTGATATCCCATCATCCCTTTCTTTCTGCTCTGTTTTCCAGAAAATTTCTTCAGTTACATCTTCCAGACATTCATTTGAGACTTTCTTACCTACTATGATAGTTTTCCTTTCCAGGAGTGTTTTTATTTCCTGAATGTTCATTTTTATAACTACCTTCTGTTGTTACTTATAGCTGTAACGTCTTTCCTTATTTTTCTGAGGATGACAATAACTTGTTTTTTAAGCTTTCTTCTCCCAGTGTGGTTTCTGACTCCTCCAAGTTGTCTGCTTATGTGTAAGACAGGGGACCACAAATTTGGCAGCTCTGAGCAGGTGGAGGAGGACCCTAGTGGCCAGGACAACTAACCAGGGCAGGGAGGGACATGGGGGAGACCTACCTCTTGGGGGACATGAGAGGGTGGGGGAGGTGCATGAGTGGATGCTACTGGAGGATTCATTGGGCAGTCTGGCTGGGCTGCCTTGAGTCAGCCTTGCTGGGAGTATCTTCAGTTCCTTCCTCTGAGTGTTCCCAGAAGGCACTTCGAGCCTCTTGTCAGCATCCCAGGAGAAAGGCTGGCATCTCAGCACCCAGTGTGACCTCCCTTACTCCCACGACTTCCTCAGTGCGGCTTCCCACCCTCAACCCAGCCTTTTGCCAGGATGGGAGAAGGGCTCCAGGATAAGGGTTGCAGCAGGGCCCACGGCCTTCTCAGAATTCTGTGCAGACATAGTCCAGGGTAGCTCCGTGCAGGGACCCTGCCGCTTCACCTGCATGGCCCGAGGGACCTGGTACCTTCAGCTCCTAAGCTTGTCCAGCCTCTGGGGTAAAACAAGTTGACTTTTGTCAGTTTTCTCCACTGCCAGCTCATATTCACCTTCTCCAGGCTGTTCCACAGTTACCATTTCCCACTTGCTTTCCTGAGCAGAAAATGTCAGGGTTTTGTTTGTTTCCTCTTCTCTTCGTCTTTGTGGACTTTATGCCTTGAAGAAACACAAAACAAAACCTTTATTGTGGTTTTTAATGTTGTTTCAGGATGAAACAAATTTAAATAGATACCATTGTTACCCAGAATTCCCCACGTGCTGTGTGTCTTGTTAGTTATTAGTTAGAGTCTGAGCTCGTTCCTTTCTCATAAGATCCTTGTCTCAGGGATGTGGATTCATCCCTTGGACCATCAGGTCTGTAGGCGGCTCCCCTTACCCTCAACTCAGCGTCCTCTGTGCACCCGGTGTTTTCATTGAGAATGTTTTTTCAGGCCTTTTGTTAGGGGAAGGGGTGGTAATCAAGTTTATTAATTTAATGGAGGTACTGGGGATTGAACCCAGGACCTCGTGCATGCTAAACACTTACTCTACCTCTGAGCTGTACCCTCCCACCCAATCATGAGAACATTTTGAATAGCTCATACATCTACATGTTAGGAAATTTAAAAGGCACAAGGGAGTACACAGTGGAATGCCCCTCCCCTGCTGGTGTCACACAGTCCTGCTTCCCAACAGCTCGCATCACCAGTTTTCGGTGTGTCCTTCCAGAAGGATTCTGTGTATAGAAAAACAAACACAAATTCAGACGTATACTCGTTTCCAGTCTTTAAAACATAAATCAATACTTAATCTTCACCTGTTCCACACCTGACATTTTCCAGGCATCTTCCCACCTCAACACATGGCAGCCAGCGCTCTCTCTGGACGGCGGCGTAGAGCCTGGGTATGGTCACTAGGGGCACCCCTGTTTATCCGCCCAGACTCCTACTGACATTCCTTTGGGTCATTTTTCAGTGAGAACCGAGAAACCACCTACACAGGTCATTTCCCACAGGGGAAACACAACTGTCAGAGAAGTACCTAGAAGTGAAATTGCTGGATCAGATTGTGGGAAATTTGTCATTTTGATGTATTTTGCCACCCTGGCTTCTGTTTATGCTCACCAGCAATGCACACAGATGCCTAGGTTCCTGGAGTACAGCTCTAAGACACAGTTTTCTTATTAGGAGGGGACTGGGCATATTTTAAGGGATTTAAGCCTCAGTTACATTTCCTCTTCCTGTCCTTTGTCAGGTCGTTGGTTTTTCTTGTTGATTGGTGGGCGCTGTTTACTTTCGTTAACTGGCCCTTTGCCTCTGGAGAGTTTCTCAGTTTGGCATTCATTTTTTGACTCCAAGGTTGTTTTTGCTGAGCACAAATGATTGCCTCTGATGCAGTATAATTTGTCTGAGTTTTGACAGCGTACGTGTTTTCTGTCACCTACGGAAGCCCTTGCTGCTATCTCAGTCTCCCTGGTTTAACTTCTTCGGGGCTTCCTCCTTGTCTATTGCCTCCGCCCACACCTCCTCCCTCACCCAACCTCGTATGATGGCCTGCTTACAGCATGGCTGAGACCTGCTCCTTTCCTCCAGACACCCACCCCTCTTTGATCACAGGCAGGCCCAGGGCTCCATGTGCCATGTACATGCCATGGCACCCACGTTCACATTTCTCTGAAGACTGGGCCCCTAAATTCTGTGCCACACAGCCTGCACGTGGTGTCTATCCCTCAGACGCCCCGTGGGCATCTCAGGCAAGGCACCACAGGCAAAAGTCCTGGCGCCTGTATCCCCTGCCTCCCTCCCGTCCCTCATTCCCTTCCTGTTGGCTCCACTTTTTCAGCCTCCCTCAGACCAACCCACTCCTCTGCATTTGTGGCAACCATCATCACCTAGACAGTGCAGTGGCCACCTGCCCCACTTTTGCCCTTCCAGAAAGGCAGTTTTGCAAACCCAAGTCAGATCTACAGAGGTCATCCCCAGCTTTTCAGTCTTCCACTTCCTGCAAGGTTCTGTCTTGTTGTCACCTCCTTAGGAAAACCTGCCTGGATAGAATCCCCGCCCCAGCAGCACCACGTCTGTCCCGCCTCCTTGGTCAGATTCAGGTTGCTCTACTTGATACCCTTTCCCCAGGGCTGGAGTGGGTCTGGGGACAAGTGGGTTCCATCATAAGTGAGGGGTCTCCTTGTGCAATGCAGGATTTACACTCCAGATGGACAGTGTTTCTGTTGGCCCGGGCACTGTGAGCCCCCACCTCCACATCCCCTGGGACCTCGGCGTAGGCAGCCTCACAGGCCGACTCGAATCGCCCTCCCGCGAAGGTGGCTTCTCACAAGCGCTTGTGCTCCCTAGCGGCCCAGTAGCTGAGCAGGGCCTCACCAATGACGCCTGCCAGGGCGTGGGCCCGGGGCTGGCCGCTGCTCGCTGGCGCGCCCCCAGGGGCCGGAGCCGGGGTCGGGGTCGCCCCAGCACAGGCGGTGGAGCCGTGCGAGGTGGCCGTTGCGATGTGTGCGGGAAGGTGTTCAGCCAACGCAGCAACCTGCTGAGGCACCAGAAGATACACACGGGAGAGCGGCCGTTCGTGTGCGGCGAGTGCGGCCGCAGCTTCAGCCGGAGCTCGCACTTGCTGCGCCACCAGCTTACTCACACCGAGGAGCGGCCGTTCGTGTGTGGCGACTGCGGCCAGGGCTTCGTTCGCAGCGCGCGCCTGGAGGAGCACCGGCGCGTGCACACGGGCGAGCAGCCCTTCCACTGCTCCGAGTGCGGCCAGAGCTTCCGGCAGCGCTCCAACCTGCTGCAGCACCAACGCATCCACGGCGACCCCCCAGGCCCCGGCGCGACACCTCCCGCGCCTCCAGGCGCACCTGAGCCCCCAGGCCCCTTCCCGTGCAGCGAGTGCCGTGAGAGCTTCGCGCAGCGTGCCGTGCTGCTGGAGCACCAGGCGGTGCACACTGGCAACAAGTCCTTCGGCTGCGTGGAGTGCGGCGAGCGCTTCGGCCGCCGCTCAGTGCTGCTGCAGCACCGGCGCGTACACAGCAGCGAGCGCCCCTTCGCCTGTGCCGAGTGCGGCCAGAGCTTCCGGCAGCGCTCCAACCTCACGCAGCACCGGCGCATCCACACAGGCGAGCGCCCCTTCGCCTGTGCCGAATGCGGCAAGGCCTTCCGCCAGCGGCCCACGCTCACGCAGCACCTGCGCGTCCACACAGGCGAGAAGCCCTTCGCCTGCCCGGAGTGCGGCCAGCGCTTCAGCCAGCGTCTGAAGCTCACCCGCCACCAGCGGACGCACACAGGCGAGAAGCCCTACCACTGCAACGAGTGCGGCCTAGGCTTCACGCAGGTCTCCAGGCTCACCGAGCACCAGCGCATCCATACGGGCGAGCGGCCCTTCGCCTGCCCGGAGTGTGGCCAGAGCTTCCGGCAGCACGCCAACCTCACACAACACCGGCGCATCCACACGGGCGAGCGGCCCTTCGCCTGTGCCGAATGCGGCAAGGCCTTCCGCCAGAGGCCCACGCTTACACAGCACCTGCGCACCCACAGGCGCGAGAAGCCCTTCGCTTGCCAGGACTGTGGCCGCCGCTTCCACCAGAGCACCAAGCTCATCCAACACCAGCGTGTCCACAGCGCGGAGTAAAGCCAGTGCCGGCTGCACCCACTCTCTGCCTTCACCTTGGTCCTCTGTGCAGGAGCCTGGGTGCAGAATACCTACCTCACAGGTTTGTTGTGAGGCCTGCGAAGGCATGGGTACCAGCCCATCCTCTTAGGGCCTGGCGACCAGTAGGTGCTCAATAAACAGCACGCAGAATCTGCGTCTGGATCTTCACCCAGTCGGTGCCCCCCTATCCGCGTGGGTACCTGTCTGCCTACCTCACCCATCCACCACTTCCTCTGCAACCACACAGTTCCAGTAACAGCCATGGCCCCTGCAGTGGTGGCCCCTCGGGAGGCGCCTGCCCAGGTCTTGGGGTGCCCCCCCTTGCACCGGGACTCCTGTGCTGTTTGTCCATGTTGCCTTTGACCCACATCTCCGCTGGCCAAGCCGACTACCAGGGGAGGACCTGGGCTGTCACAGCTTTCCCCAGCCGGCCAAGGTCATCAGGCACAGCAGAATTATCAAACTGGTGCCCAGCAGGCTGGAGCGAGCCTGAGGATGTGTTCATGAAATTTTAAACCTAGGAAGGCATTTCCTAGGTGTAAAAGCTTCAAGGTTGTATCTGGGAATTCATATTCTTGTGGGGCTTTCCCCCTTTCCCACATGTTTACTACCCACAGGTGCTGGGGGTGGGGGGAGCTTAGGATGGGATGGCATCCAGTCTGAGAACCAAAGTTGGCTGCAGGCTCAGGGCCAGTTCCACAGCCCTCTAGTGATCATTCCCATTGTGGGCCGTTCTCGCCCCTCCCTGGCCCCGCACACTGGGAGGTCTTCATCAGGAGTACATTCCATAGCAAGTCAGGAAACACAGCTGGCAGCAGCTTACATAAAAACTGACAGACGCTGCCAGTGCATGTTCAGTATCCTGCAGACTCGAGGGCAGGTATCTCTAGAATCCTCCAGCCTTTTCCTATGCCATTGCTTCTTTTGCCCTATCTTCCCCTTCCATGCCTCTTGACACAGCCCCCTACCCAACCAGTGGGTGCTGTTAGTGCCAGAGACAAGGAGTAAGAAGCGGTTCCAAAGAGGGGGTCTTCATGCAGCAGGGTCTGGCTTGGGACTTAAACCCCACTTTAAGCAGATGTCAGGCTGCCCTTGTCCTAGACGGTTCCAGGAACAGCCTTTCCAGGCCTGTGTGTCCAAGCTTCTTCCAGAAGTGCAGCTGGACCTTCCCTGGCCACTGTAAGTCACCCTGACCTCCACAAGACTGGCCCTGGATCAGGGAAAGACAAGCCAGCCTGAGTCAGGGGCTTCTACCCATTATGCTAGGGAAGGTATGCTCCCTGCCTCGGCCCCCTTCCTCCCCTCCCTACTCCTTTCCTCTCTCCACCTCCCTGCCGGCCTAGTCCCATCCGGACCAGAGCCACTCTGGCCTCCACTGTCTCTGGCAAAGCCAGCACTTCCCTCTGCAGGGGCACGCCTGTGTGGCACAATCCAGGGCAGGGGAGGGCCGGAGGTCCCCTGGGCCCTTTGACAGCACTCACTGTTCTCTCTGACCACAAAGGGGATTCTAAGAAACCTGGTCTGGGATAGGTAAAATCAGAAGGGAGAGGAAGGTGGGGAGAGGCTGGGAGTATTGCATCAAGGAAGACACATGAATGAACACTGAGTCAGCTAGTGGTCTCCGGTTGGAGGAATGTTGCCAGAACTTTTAAATCCTGTAATGTGGACTTTCTACAAGATTGTGTGATTTTTATAATCACAAACAAAAAGAACAAGAAAGCTGTCATCTTTGATCACCTTCATGTTGTGAAGAACATGAAGGGAAATCTGTGCAGATAGAGCTACTTAAAAACATGATACTCCACACAGGAAAAATCAGGACAAACATGAAAAACATGGAGACATTCAGCCAGGGCCCCACACCAGAAGCTGTGAGAAGTCCATGGACCTACCTGCCAGACCAGCCGAAAAGAAATAACCATGAACAGCTATGTGAAAGCTGCCCATGAGAGCTCCTTTCTGCAGATGGCCTGGGACACCTCTGTACTCTTAATTATGTGGCTGTAGGTTGAAAACCCAACTGTTACCATAATGTGAGCAGTGCTGAGGGCTTGGACAGATTACCACTCAGCCCCACCTGGCCAGAGCCATGGGAGGAATACCCAAGCACTGGTCATCCAAGAAAGCTACAACAGTGCCCAGCCACCCTGTCCCTGGGCTGTCTGTACCTGAGCCCATACTGTTCTCTCCCAAATCTATCCAATTCTCTTCACCCCTGAGCTCCATTCTGATCCCAGCCATCCATCTCCAGCCTGGATGCCCACAGCACTCAACCTCCACTCCCTGCCACCTCCTGGTCCCTCATTCCCAAAGCAGATCCTTTCTTCCCACTCCCAGAGGCTACTCTACCACCCTGAGGTGCACTTTCACCCTCACAACTCGCCCAGCACGTTCTGCCTAGTCTCTCCAAGGTACTGGCCCCAGCTTCCTTCAGGGCCTTTGCACATGCTGAACCCTGTGCTGCCTCCTAAGAGGCTGCAGGCCCAGGGGCTACAGGCACCCTTGCCACCCAAGCCACCTGTGCCTCTCTGCCACTTGGGTTGCCATGAGAGTGACAAGGAATATACAGCTTAGCTGCACCACTTCCAATCCTGCCCCAGTTAGGCTATTGCCTCCTTCCTGGTCTGTACACCACGGCCCCCTTTGCCCAGCACTTTGTTGCATGCTCAAGTCTTCCCCACCAGATGGCGGGGAAGCCACAAGATCAGATATCACACAAGTCTAGCTTTGGTTACTCCAGTGTCACCTTTCCAGGCAGTGAATATCACATCCCTAGATGGGACCTTAATTAAAGGGCCTCAGCAACTGGCCCAAGAATGCACACATGAATCAGACTGGGCAACAGAAACCACCGGAGGCTCTGGCTGAAAACTGCAGAATGGTCATCAACTCTCATGTGGAGACGTCCTATACAAAAAAAGAATCATCAACAGCAGCAGCAGCAAGAGCAGAGCAGGTGAGAAGAATGGAGAGGAAGGGATAGAGGAAGAGAGAAATTAAGTCTGAAGGGGCTCTGTGGGTCCCAGGATCAACCATGTCTGAAGCGTGAGACCCCCTGGGATGGTTGCAATCATATCAGCTCTGGGTATTAATCCTCACCTCGGCGCCTCTCCAGCACTCAGCTCTCAAGGGAGTGTGTAGCTAGGACGAGCAGAGGGCTAAAGGGGGCGCCTGGGATGGTGGATGGAGAACGGAAGGGCCAAAAGGGGGGACAGCTGTACAGACACGGCTGGGCTCAGTCCACGGGGCCAAGGACGCCGAGGGTACCCACGCAAAGCCTCCGAGGAGGCTGGGGCCGGGATGGACGTCAAACCAAAACCCCAAGAGTTGGAGACGACTCTCCGGGATGAGGATGGGGCCGGGGTCGTCAGCCAAGAGAAAGCCAAGGACGCGCCTGCCCGCCCCCACCGCAGGCCAGGCTGGGCTGCCGGGACTACTCCCATAGTGCTCCAGGCGATCTTCCCTGGTGGCACGTTGCCCCAGTGACGGGATGGGGACATGGGCAGGAGCCTCACTCGGACGGGGCTGAGCTGAAGGGCAGAGCCGGGCCCCTAGCCGGGAACCGCCGTCAAAGCGCCGCTAACCGCCTGATGGACAGAAGTTGCAGACCCGCTCGACACCGCTTCCTCCAGCCCGGCGAGGCAGGCTAAACTCTGATTGGAGCGGAGGCTGGCCCGCCCACACCGTTGGCGCAGAAGGCGAAGGTCGTAGGGCGCCTCCGCTGGAACTTACGACTCGCGCCGAGAGCGGCGCCGCCCCCACATTCCGTCCTCCAACTGTCAGTCCGTATAAACCTCCACAGTGCTTACCACTCTCCGGTACAATGCATGTTTTATTTGTTAGTTTACCTCAACCAGAGTCTCCGCGAGCGGGTTCTTTGGGTTTGCGATGGGATGTGCTGCACCCCGCACCCGCTGGACAACGCCCCTGGCCTTGTCCAGGCTCTGGCCCACGCCCTTGCCCTTGCCCAGGCTCTGGCCCGCAACGATCACCCAGCCTCATTCTGTGACCTCCGGGGGCAACTATCTCGTCTGTCCCACTTCCGACGCCGTCTGCACGCTTGCAAGTGGGAATGGCTGAAGCCGCAAGTGAAGCGACCACATCTGCCCCACTTAAAGATGGCGGCGGCACCGCCCCTCCCCAAGACCCCAAGGCGTCCCCGGAAGTGACCGCGGGACGGCCCTCACTAACGGAAATACCCGAGCCGAGCCGAAGGAGCCCGATCCCCAAGTCCCAACGGGGCGCTACACAGGGCGGCGGCGGCTGCGCAGGCGCACACCGCAGGCCGGGCGGGAAGAGCCGAAGCGGGCAGGCGGCGGAAATATCCGAAGTGGTGGGGCGCCCGAGGCCGTTGCGGACCTCCCCGCCGAAGCTGCTGTTACCGCGGAAGCCCACCGTCCTCCAATACAGGGCCGCCATCACCGCGGCCCCCGCCTCCCCTTTCCACCTCGAACCAAACCCCCCTCGCGGAGGGTGCGAGTGAGCGGGCCAGCAGCGAGGCCTAAGGACCCCGCGTCAGCAACCTCAGCTAAGCCTGAGACCGGAGCGGGCCAGTGGGAGGAAGGAGCGGCGGGTGGGGGCGGGGCCGAGCGGGCCCGAGAACAGCCGAGTGGGCCCGAGCGCCGCCGAGCGAGCCCGAGGCGCCGGGCCAGGCCGGAGCCGGACTACGGGAGCCGACGCGGGCCGCGCGGTGGGCGCGGAGCGGCGCGGCAGGCCGGGCGGGCGGCGGCAGCAGCCGAGGAGGCCGCGGCGGCGGGTCCGAGTGGCGGAGGCGGCGCGGGCGGCGGCGGGGGGCCGGGTGGTCGGGGTCCCGGGCCCCGCAGCGGCGGCAGCGGCGGCGGCGGCAGGATGATCAAGCTGTTCTCGCTGAAGCAGCAGAAGAAGGAGGAGGAGTCGGCGGGCGGCACCAAGGGCAGCAGCAAGAAGGCGTCGGCGGCACAGCTGCGGATTCAGAAGGGTACGGGGTCGGCAGATGGGGTGGGGGGTCGGAGATCAGCGCCTGGGTTGGGGTGATGTAGAAGTCAGGTGTGGGGTAATGCGGTCGCCAGGGGTCAGAGATGTCAGAAATGGGGGGCCGCGGATGTGAGAGGTCGGAAATCAGGGCTTGGGTATTGGGGGATCAGGATTGGTAATACAGTCAGTGGACGGTCAGAGATGGGGGGACCGAGGAGGGTATTTGAAAAGCCAGGCGTCTGAAATTAGGGACCAAGAATCTGAGGGTCAGGCGGTGGAGGAGGGGTTACCGGGGGCTCTAAGAGTCAGGAGGTCAGACAGGAACCTGGGTGACAGGCACAGGATATAGGGCTAGTGGGGGCTGGCGATGGGGGGTTGACGTGGGAGAAGATTCAGCGTATTAATGCTGGGGTCACTGGGAATCTGAGAGTCAGAGAAGGTGAAGTAGGTTCCGGGGCCTGGGATTCGGGGGGTCACATGGCAATTTGGGTTTCGGGGTGACAGGAGAAGGAGGGAACGAAAGTGTGTACCAGAGATTAGAAGTAAGAGTAAGGTTGGGTTTAGACCATCATGCTGGAGATGCTGATAATCTTATAATCAGAGTAGTATAGGGTAGGAGAGCTGGAGACTCACAGATCTGAGGGTCAGATGGGAACCTGGGTTTGGGATGACAGGCAGAGAGAAAAGTAGATGGATGGTGGGGACCAGGGTTTGGTTGGGGGATGATTTATTTAGGCTATGTGGTGGGGACAGGGTCCTTGAGTTTGGGCAGACAGGTGGGTCTCCACTAGAAAGTGGAGGTTATGGCCAGGGATCCTGGGTTTGGGGTAGTCAGAGGCTCCTAGGGGCCACATGGGAGTAGGGACATTGGGGAATTGGTCGGGGGGGTCCCAGCTGTTGGGTTATGGGACTTAGGGCTGTGGATTCAGAAGAGTCGGAGCTTACCCTGGGCCCAGAGTTGAAGATGCACATTGAGGGTGTACTGTAAATCCAGAGAAGCCTGCCTGGAGACTGGGGAGCAGAAGGAGTAAGGAGAGGGTTGGAGATGTGGCCCATAGCCCAGGAAAGAGCCCTGAGGGTCCTGGAGGAAGCAGTAGGGGCTCTCCTGGCACCTGCACCTGCCCTGAGCACCCTCCTCTCTCCCTTTCCGTTTCTTTGTTTCCCTTTTCTACTGTGCAAACACAGACATAAACGAGCTGAATCTGCCCAAGACTTGTGACATCAGCTTCTCAGATCCAGACGACCTCCTCAACTTCAAGCTGGTTATCTGTCCTGATGAGGTGAGGGCACACTCAACTGGACTCCCAGGCACGAGCAGGTGGTCCCACCTCAAGTAGGGATACCTGGTTCGCCTGTAGGAAAGGGTCCTAACTCCTCTTCTCTCCCCTCACAGGGTTTCTATAAGAGTGGGAAGTTTGTGTTCAGTTTTAAGGTAAGTCCCAGGTGGGCAGCGGTGGCTCCTGGGGCTGAGGAAGCAACAGCTGAGGCCTCAGCCAGGCACTGCCTGGACACCTATCCACCTCCCCTCTCTTTTCCTGGAGCCAGGTGGGCCAGGGTTACCCGCATGACCCCCCCAAGGTGAAGTGTGAGACGATGGTTTATCACCCCAACATTGACCTCGAGGGCAACGTCTGCCTCAACATCCTCAGGTGAGGGCATTAATGAGCCCTCCACTGCTCCCCTAGTCCTGCCTGCCCAGCTCCCCTCATGGCCTTGTACTGCACCAGTCTCTGTCCCTTCTATCCCACTTGTGGTCTGTGTCCCTCTGTCTCTTCATCGCCACATTTTCTTTTTGGTGGTTTGACCTTGGCTTTCTCCCTGGCCTGTTCTCTGCACCCTTTCCCTAGCCTCTCACATCTACACTATCCTGTGCCCTGGGCCCGACCTGCCTGGTCCCAATAGGGCTTGTGGTGACGGCCCACTTACCAGCCCCTGACCATGATGCTCTCTGCCCACAGAGAGGATTGGAAGCCAGTCCTTACGATAAACTCCATAATTTATGGCCTGCAGTATCTCTTCTTGGTGAGTAGGGGTAGGGGGCTGAGGAGGGGTGGAGGTTGGCCCTCTTCCCCTTGGGTTTGTTGACCCCCACCCATACTGGCCACAGGAGCCCAACCCTGAAGACCCACTGAACAAGGAGGCCGCCGAGGTCCTGCAGAACAACCGGAGGCTGTTTGAGCAGAATGTGCAGCGCTCCATGCGGGGTGGCTATATCGGCTCCACCTACTTCGAGCGCTGCCTGAAATAGGGTTGGCGCAGACCTGCCCCTGCCAGGGCCATCAGCCCTGGCATCCCCTGCAAATATTTATTGGGGGCCACAGGTGGGGGGCATGGGGCGGTCGGTGGGGAAATCCCATGCCCTGGCCTGCCACCCCTCCCTGCCACCCGCTCCTAGTTATTTTTTTTTTTTAACCACCATGTGATTAAGGTCGGCGCTGCCTCCCCCGACCCGCTCAGCGATGGGAAATGAATTGGCTTGTCTAGCCCCCCGCTGGGTGCTATCCAGCCCTCCTACTCTGGGCTCTGGGGTGGGTGGCCAAGGGGACTGGGTGGCTGGGGACCCAGCACCCCACCCCTACACCACTGGAGGTCCCACCAGGCTATTAAAGGGGAATGTTACTGCATGGCTTCTGCCTCTTCCTTTTGTGGGGTGGGAGGAGCAGGTGATGCCCACCAGGGCTGCTACAGCAAGAGTGGTGGGAGTTCTTTGGTCACGTGTGGTATTGGGGCACCCCTCAGCAGGCTGCCCAGTGCCTAGGGCAGCCCCAGGAGTGGTGACAGGCTGAGTGGGATGAATCCCACCCTGGGACAAGGGAGGGGCAGGATCCAGTAACCAATGGCTTCTTGCCCGGTGAGGCAGCATAGTGGAAAGCCCACACCAACTCCTGCCCTGCCCCCCTTCTACCGTGAGGGGGCCAGTGGAGTAAAACCCTGCCTGGTGCTGCCAGGTGCCTGGGGTCCAAAAGCATTGGAGGCTGGGGTCCCTTAGATGAGCTGGGCCCTACATCGGGCGACGTGGTGGGATGCGGAACCTCGTGGGTGGCTAGACCGAAGGTGCATCAGCTCCGCGGGGATCGGAACGCCGGACGTAACTCCTAGAGGCGGGAACTGAACCTGTGGAACGCGGAGCCTAGGGCAGTGAAACGGAAGCTGATGCGCATGCGCCTGGGTGTCGGCCTGTCCTGGGCGTGTGCGCACGCGCGCTCTTGTCCCCTCCCAGCATTCCAGGCGGGGCGTGTGACGTCAGGTCCTGTAATCCGGAAACGGCGGCGACGGCCGAGGCGACCGAGCCGAGGGGCTGTCGTTGGTGGGCGCTCCAGAGATCCGAGGGAGAGGAGCGTGACCCGGAAACGGAAGCGAGTCCCTGTCCCAGCTCCGGTGAGTAGCCTCTGCCCGGGCGCGGGTCCCGGGTGGGTGTGTGGGCGGTGGCGTATGAGGGCCTCGCCCCTTCCTAGGACTCTGCCTCATCATCTGGGTCCCCTACGGCGTCCTGCCTGCGGTGCTCAGGGCCCCCAGCTGTCCCCCCAAGGCTTCCCTGGGAGAGCAAGGCGTCCAACACGTATAATCCCGTCCACAGTACAGGGGTCCCCACCACCCCCAGCCATATTTTCTGCACCCAGAGTCCCTCAGCATTCAGAATCTCCAATCCGAATCTACACACTCGCTGTCAGCTTCAGAGCCCCCACACCCACCCTAGTTTTGTTACTCGGGGCCTCCACCGAGCCTGCGCTTCTGTCAGGGCCCTCTTAACTTCCCTGTTGTTGGTGCTCAGGGTTCCAAATGACCTAGTGTATCCACCCATATCCACCTCCAGTCTTGGTTCCCCGGAGGCTCCAGGGCTTCATCCTAGGGTCTGGAGAGGGAGGCTGAAGCCTTGAACCTCCGTCGGGGCACTGTAATAAAGGAGGGGCTGGGGTGGGTACCTTGTGGATGACTTTCAAGTCTTGTCCCCACTCATGTCCCCGGGGCTACCCCATGTTCCAGTGTGACCCCAGCTCTGTCTCTTTGCCTCCCTGCGCCCCACGCCACCCTGCATCTAGGCTTCACACTTGTCTCCAGCACACCAGTGGGCTCCCGTGGCCATGGACCTGTTGTTTGGGCGCCGGAAGACACCAGAAGAGCTGCTGCGGCAGAACCAGCGTGCCCTGAACCGTGCCATGCGAGAGCTGGACCGTGAGCGGCAGAAGCTAGAGACCCAGGAGAAGAAAATCATCGCAGACATCAAGAAAATGGCCAAGCAGGGCCAGATGGTGAGCTCAGTTGGGCAGGGGCTGGGACACAGGGCTAGGTGCTGTTGCTTGGTCAGACACTGACTGTGGCAAAAAGGACAGACAAAAAAAACAACAAGTAGGTGCTTCTAGGAAAATGGAGTGAAGGGTGAGCAGGGCTTCCCTAGTTTCAGGGTCCTAAAAGTCTGCCTCTGAGGAGTTAATAGAGGCAAACCTCAAGTAGTTAAGAGAGTGAGCTTGTAAAGATCCAATCGTCAAGTTTATCAAACAGATGGAGCAACAATAATGTTAGATAAAGAGAGTGGTAGGCGAGCTCAGAGGGGTGGGTGTAGGCCAGGCTTCTGGGAATTGTGGACCACAGTGGGAGCTAAACTGAGTCAAAGGATTTATTTCAAGAGATGAGGTCGGGGGAAGGGTATAGCTCAAGAGCACATGCTTAACGTGCATGACGTCCTGGGCTCAATCCCCAATACCTCCTCTTAAAAAACAAACAAAACCCTCCTAATTACCTCCTCCTCACAACAAAATTAAATTTAAAAAAAAAAGAGAGAGACGAGATCAGGAGGCCCCGGAGGCCAGTGAGAAAAGATACGGACACACCCTGAACTAGGAGGGAGCTAAGCCTCTGATGGGTGATAAGTTTTGGCCTGAGCAGCTAGATTTGAGAGGTGCCCGTTCCTGGGACAGGCATGGCAAGAAAGGTTTGGGTTGGTAGGAAGTCACAAGCTGAGCATTAGATATGTTAAGTACTTCAGGATTTAGAAGCTGAGGTGTGGGCATGTGTGAGGTGGAGGGAGAGATGTTCTTTGGCCAGGATAGGAATTCAGGAATGGCTGTTGACTTTAGACATGGAGAAAAAAGGACTTCTGATCAGAGAAATGAGAAGCTTACAGAGGAGTCTATGCAGTGGTGGCCCAAGAGGCATTAGGGCATAAGGGAGAAGTGGCCACTGGGTTTAGCACACAGACTCTGAAAGCCTCAGTGGGAATGGTGAGATGGGAGTGAGTTATACTCCCAAGGCTCGCTCCCTGCCACCTCTGTCCACTCCTCAGGATGCCGTGCGCATCATGGCAAAAGACCTGGTACGCACGCGGCGGTACGTGCGTAAGTTTGTGTTGATGCGAGCCAACATCCAAGCTGTGTCCCTCAAGATCCAGACACTCAAGTCTAACAACTCAATGGCGCAAGCCATGAAGGGCGTCACCAAGGCCATGGGCACCATGAACAGACAGGTGCGCCTCTCCCGATTCCCCTCCCTACCCCGGCTAACCTCAGGGACCAGACTCACCCTCCTCCCACTTCCAGCTGAAACTGCCCCAGATCCAGAAGATCATGATGGAGTTTGAGCGCCAGGCGGAGATCATGGACATGAAGGAGGAGATGATGAACGACGCCATCGACGATGCCATGGGTGATGAGGACGATGAAGAGGAGAGGTTTGGAGACACCGGGTCGGGGGGTGGGGATGGATGCCTGGCCTTCCGTGTACTTGACCCTCAGAGTTGTGTTTTCTTACCTAGTGATGCCGTTGTAGCCCAGGTGCTGGATGAGCTGGGCTTGAGCCTGACAGATGAGCTATCAAGTGAGTGCTCAAACCATGGGCTGTCCCACCCACGCCCAGCCCAACCCTTCCTCTCCCAGCATTATTCCTTTCTGCAGGGGCTGTCTTCCTAACTCCCACTCTCTGCAGACCTCCCATCCACTGGAGGCTCGCTCAGCGTGGCCGCCAATGGGAAGAAAGCAGAGGCTGCAGCCTCTGCCCTAGTTGATGCAGATGCAGACCTTGAGGAGCGGCTCAAGAACCTTCGGAGGGACTGACCCCCTACCCTGACCCCCTACCCCCTACCCCAGGGAGGATGGCCCATCATTTTCACTATACCTTCAGTAATAAAAAGACATTGAACACTAGTTCTTGGGCTTGTGTGACTGCCCTGGTGTAGGTCAGGCTGGGGTCCCTTGAGGTGGGAATCATTCAGCCAAGGTTTAGTGTGTCAGGGTATGAGATAAGGAAGACTAGCTTGTTTCCAGGTTTGGGCAGGGCTGGACAGGACAAGCCCACCCAGGGTTTTCAGGACTTGGGAGGTGAAGGCATTGGCTCAGCACCCCTTCTGGTCCTCCAACATCTTGGTCTCAATACCATCATTCCCAAGATGGTAGGGTCCCCAGATACCTTGGTAGGATGCTACAAGTCCAGGCCTGTCTCCCAGGGATACAGTGCCCAACTCGGCTCAGCCCAGTGGGAGTCTCAGCGCACCCAGCTGTGATACCCTGTCTGGTTATGAGAAATGGTTACACCCCAGCCAGGAAGCACCTGGAAGAGTGGCCACCGCACACCATATACCTGGGAATTTCACCCTGCCTACCAACAGGTTATGCTGGGTCTGCCCACCTACTGTGAGATCACCCCTACCCACCTAGGCACTCCTCGTATCGGGAAGGGCCCAGGAGGGATGCTCTTCCCCACTCCCGGGACACCCAGATGGCTGGAGACAAGTGTCACACCCCTTATTGACCAGGGCTTTGGTGCGGAACTGATGCAGGCAGAGACCAGGCCCCAGGACAACTGTCCCCACCAACCAAGGCCTGATTAACTGGTGAACTTTTTATTAAATCCATAGAAGTAAAAACCATATAGTGAGGGGATAGGATATAGACCACCAAGGAGTGGGAGCCAGACCACCAGAGGGAAGAGGAACAGGAGAGGGAAGAGGGGTGATGGGATAGACAACAGAGCCAGGTTGGGCTGGCTCAGGGGGGTGCCCAGCCTCAGGGGCCATCACCAGGGCCACTGGACAGGTCCTGGGCACTCAGGCCAGCACCAGGCAGGCTCAGCGGCGGAGGCTCCACCAGCACAGCGGAGAACTTGGTGTCACCGAAGGCCTCATTCATGCGAGTCTCAAAGAAGCGCTGCAGGCCAATGATGGACTGCACGTCCGCCTTGTCCTGCCCAGCAAATTATAATGGATGGGTCCTAGCTCTCCAACCTCCCTGCTCCCAACCCCACCCACACCGCCACCGGCTCACCTCTGTCAGCTTGTTGAACTGCTTGAACATGCGGCCCACATCCTGGGCAAACTCCTGGGGGGAGCTGTAGGGGGGGGACAGCTTCTCCTGGAGGCGGGCTCGGATCAGGGTCAGGTCCAGGGTGCCCCCGGGCTGATCCTGCAGGCAGAGAACAGAATGAAGGTGATGCTCAGCACCCCTGTGCCTCCCATCCTTCCAAGTCCCAGAACTCACCAGGGAGAAGGTTGAGTCAGTGGCCAGCTGGTGCAGGGGCCGGCAGGGCTCATGGCAGAAGAGGGCCAGCAGGACACGCTCACACTTCTATAGGCATTATGTAGACATCAGAGCCGTGGGGATGTGGGGGGCTGCTGGCCAAACCAAGGGAGTGGGCCCCACACTCACCTGTTGGTTGGCTGGCGAGAGCTTGGCCACCACACCAGCGCTGTCGCCACCATCCAGGCTCAGGCTGCCATCTTCCTCCTTCAGGTCAGGTAACACGTGGCAGAGAGAGCAGCTCCACTCCTCCCTGGAGGGGAGAGGGAATGAGGGGCTGCCCAGGCCCTGGCCCAGTCCTCCACCCTGCAGAACCCATGGCCTCGCACCCTGGCACATCCTGCAGGGCAGGCAGGTGGCAGTCCAGGTGGAAGCAGAATTCGCACTGGTTGCACATGACCAGGTCACCTGGCTTCTGGCAGACACGGCAGATGGTGGCACTGTCATCCAGGGCACCCGGGCCACCAGCTGGAGCAGAGGTGCCCTCTGGAGCCACCACCTCCAGGCCTGAGCTAGTACTGCCACTGGGTGAGGCCAGGCGGGGGCCCTCAGCGCCAGGGCCCTCTGCCAGGGCCATCAGCACAGGCTTGGTCTCGGGGCCCTCAGTGGCGGCAGGTGGAGTTCCAATGGCAGCCTCTGTTTCTTCCTCCTGCAAGGAGGCAAGGGGTATGCAGTGGGATGCCCATCTGGGCATCAGGGATCATTCACAACTCAGCCATGGTCCCTTGGGGCAGGCTCACCTTGACAATGGCCATGCCTGGCAGGGGTGGGGCACCAGGGGCCCCAGGGGGCGCAGTCCCAGGCTGTCCAGCAGCAGCAGCTGCAGCACCTCGCTCAATGACAATGAGGTTGTAATCCTCAGTGGTGCTGCCTGGGAAGACCTTGAAGACTGGTGGCTGGCTGTCAGCCGTGAGATCCAGGTCCAGGCGTTCGAGGCTCACCCGTGGCACCTTGCGCATGAGGCCACTCACCTCACCATCACCTGAGCGAGACCTGTGAGTGCAGCTTGGCATGAGGACCCATGTCCCTAGAACTACCCTGCCCTATGTTCACCAAAGGACAGCCACACTCACCGCTTCACCCCTGACACATGGGGCTCTGCACTTGAATAAGGGTCATCTGCTCAGAACACAGTAAAGGACACAGGTTGGGGTGGACCTGGGACACGAGCTCTCCCACCTACCAGGCGGACCCACTCACCTGACCCAAAGCCGTAGCCTTCCTGTACCTCCATGGGCTGTGGACAAAGCAGGTGGGCCTCAGTGAGGAGGCATCACACAGGACCTTGCATCCCTCTCCTCCCGCCAGTCCCCTGCCCTGCTCACCTGGCTGCCACCAGAGCCCTGTTTGCTCAAGGGTCCTGGAGCCCGAGGAGGGGCCATAGGTGCAGGGCCTGTGGAGTTGGTGCCAGGACGCTCTGCAACAATCTTGCCTGCGGTAAAGAGGTAACATAAGCACAAAAAAAAGCTGGCACCTAGGGTAGCAAGGAACAGCAAGGAAAAGTAACACTCACCAAAGGCCTCTGCACTCTTGGTCCAGGCATTGAGGTCCCACTGGAACTTCATTTCACCATGTGGCTCCACAGGGTCCACAATCATCTTGAGGGCTCGGTGCAGCTGGAAGTAGATCTGGGGCGGGGCGGTACATGAGCACATGGGCAGTGAACAGAGCTCCAGGGCCCTGGAAGGCGCTGACCTGGAACCCACCACCTGGGTGCCCACCAGCACACACCAGCTTCTTGGAGAGGAGTAGCGCTGTGTTGTTGTCACTCTCCAGGGCCCATGAGGCAAAGCGCAGGATGTGTTCCTGGTGCTTCTGAATCTTGGTCATGGTCCAGTGCTGTCGCTCCAAGCGTTCTTGCTGGCCCTCCGTCACCTTCTATGGGTGGAGAAGAGACAAGGTCAAAGAGAGGAGAGAGCACTAGAACCTCTGTCCACCCAAGAATGGCATCAGCACCAGCAGAGGGTACCAAACCCCAGGAACCTCCCAACACTGATGGGGTGAGTGGTCAGCAGAGGGACCACACAGGGTGTACCTGGGCATCATTGACCAGCACACGGCCCCGCTTGTTCAGTTCTTTCATGATCTGCAGGATGGCCATCTTAACATCCACCTGCACACGCTTCTGAACATCTGACACTTGGCGGATCCTGGGTGGCCGGGCGGGTCAGGTCAGGTTCGGTCAAGCAGGTGCTCACCAAGGGACCTCCCCCCATAGCCCCGCCATTGACACTTACGAGCTGCGAACCTCCTTGGTGTTCTTCTGCAACGTCGCGTGCTTATCCCCGAGGCGCTTCACCAGAGAAGCCAGGAGCTTGCGCTGGTTCCTCACTGCATCCTCCAGGAACTGGTACCTGAGGGCAGACAAAGGTGGGCCCCGGTGACAAGACAGGAAACAGGCAGCTCCCACCCACCCTGCCTCAGGACTCACTGGTGGTCCTTGTGGGCGTTGAGCTGGCAGTCCCGGCAGGTGAGGGTGTCGCAGCTCTCGCAGAACAGAACGAGGGGCTCGTGCTTGTGCACATTGCAGTACACTGTGCGCTCACCGTCCCTCGACTTGGCTGGTCCTGGGAAATGCAAACTATGAAGCTGCAGCTCCACCTCAGCCACCTCCAACTCAGACAGCAGCCTGGGACCTCACTTCCTGCCTGTCCTGCAACCCTGGGCCATCTATCAGGAAAAACCAGAGCCTACGGCAGTGAACAAAAGAACCCAGACCATTGCTCTCAAAACCCTCTGGCCTGAGCCTGACCAAGAAAATCACACCCCCTTCCTTTCAGCTTCTGATGGTGACAACATAAAGTGTAAGGATGACAGGAGAGTCCTCCCCACTGCTATTCCCTCTACTAAAACCTCCTCCAGGAGGATACAAGGGAGCTCCTCCACCTCTGAACCCAACGCCCGACTGGGTTCCCTTTCTGGTCCACTCACAGAAGATTCTGTCCACCAGAGAAGGGGACTCTGGCTACTATGGCATCCCAGCCCGCAAAGTATTTACTTTGTGGCACAGACAGAAAGCAAATCAGGCTCTAAGGGCACCGTCAGGTGCGTTTTCCTCAGGAGCCATGTCAATGACCTCCCACTGTTCTCCAGTACAAGGAAACCACCTATAGGGTGTCTTACAACACAGAGGGGCGGGGAGGGTGAACAAAGCCTTCTCAGGCTGGAAATGCGATTATCACACCAGGACCCTCAGAAAGGTGTCAGGTTCCCTGAGAGAAGGGTCCCCAGGGCTCAGAGCAACACTACCCAAAGACCAATACACCACACTGGCACTCAATCCTCCCTTAAACCGCTGCCATTAGAAAACTGCTTGCGGAACAAGGGTACAGCTCAGTGGTAGAGTGCACACTTAGCGTGCACAAGGTCCTAGGTTCAATCCCCAGTACCTCCATTTAATTAACAAATAAATAAACAAACAAAAACACAAACCTCATTACCTTCCCCCTGCAAAATAAAAAAACTGCTTGGGAACATCAAACCCTCTTTCTTCTCCAATGCCAATCATGTCATGGCTAAACCAGCCCAACCTGAGATAAAGACATTGATGTAAATGAGCCAAGCATCAGCTCCTCCAATACCGTCATATACTGCATCTTGACCTTTGCCTGGAACCCAGGACCCCTGCCCGTCCCTCCTGTCTCCTCATATCCCACCACAACCACCTCCATCCTCCTTTTCCCAATACTGTCCTCTGGACTGGAGGAGCCACAGCGTGACTACCAAAAGGCCACTCATGGGGTGTTCTGAACCAAAAACCAAGCCCAAACCTCTCTCCAAACAAACCACAGCCAGCACATTCACGGAAAAATCTGGAAATACCTACCTAAGCTATGGGACCTCTGCAATCCAGAGATAAAACATTTCCAGCACTCACTGTTTAGTGATGGGCTGAGGGCCCTCACAGCTTATCAAGACATGGTGACTCAGGGGCCACACTTTCCCCTACAGAGCCTTAAACCAGGTGCCACAGCACCTCATGTCCAGAAGATCCCTCGTATCATTCCCAAACACTCTGCGTTCCCCTATCTGTATATGCCAGTCCCTCCACCACTGGGAAGATATACCAACTAGGGGATTCCACAAGCTTCCTCAAATCCTTGATACACCCCAGAGCACAATGAGGTCCCCTGTGCACTCCCTCCACTCCCAGCCTATGGACTTTCCCCTTCCACCTGGACCTGCAGAGACTTTCCACCAGAGTCCCAGCCTCTCCCGTTTTGAGTTCTGCCCTCAGGCCCTTCAGTTGGCTGTCCCTGGGACCCTTCCACCATCTGCAACCAGAATCCTAAGCAGTTGAAGACACATGTAGGAGGCAAGCCAGGGCCATCCCCTGCACGCTGCATACCAGTGGAGCGCACTGTGTGGTCCTTCGTGTACTTCACCCGCTGGTGTGCCTCCACACATGTCTCACAAAGCGGCTCAGAGCACTCCACACAGTAACTGGTGGCCGGGGCATTATCCTCACAGCTAGTGCAGCACTGCTGAGCAAAGGCAGAGTCAGAAGAGACAGCACCACCAGACAAATGTGCATTGCACTTACATACCAGGAATCACGACCTAACCTGAGGTAGTGCCATTACTTAGCCTATAGAGCCTGCCCTGACACCATGCAGTATGGTGAGAGTAGAGCCTGCAGCTGCTACTGTGGTCTGGGCTGGAGACCCCTACCCACGACCAGAGGCCTCCTGGAGTTGTCAAGGCAGGGCATACCTGATTCGCATCCTGGGAATCGGTGGCAGCCTTGCTGCCACTGTCGCGCATGAAGTAATTCTCCACAATGTCTTTGGAGAAACACTGCTGCTTACACACTGGACAGTCCACCACTGGGAAGAACAGGGATAAAGGAGACCACTGCACGTTCACATCCATGCTGTGACCCCCATCCCCCCAGTGGGTCCCAACTCCGTCCCATGCTAGGCTAAACCTCCCCTCTGGGAAAAGTAATCAAATCTTTTATTTTATCGAATTTGAAGCAGACGCCTCAACTCAGCGCCCAGCCCACACAGCCCACTGCCCGCACCCACTCCAGCCAAACACTGTCCGGGTCCCCATCCTCTCGCCCAGGCGATCCCTGTCATGGTCACGCTGGGAACGGACCCAAGCACCACGCCGAGGGGGAAGCAAAGGCTGCGGGGTGGGGGAGGGGCCGCCTCGGCCCGATCACACTCACCAGCGCCGTCGCCCGCCGCACCTCCGTCCCCCGAGCTGTTGGTGGCGGCGGGCGTCGCGGGCCCGAGGCAGGCGCTGCAGGCCGAGTGCAGGCAGGGTAGCAGGCGCGGCTCCCTTTCGGGCCGCAGGCGCTCCCGACACACGCCGCAGTGCTCCAGCAGCTCCAGGGCCTCGCCGCCGCCCCCCGCGGGCGACGATGCAGACGCCGACGCCGCTGCCGCCGCCGCCGCCGAGGCCGACGCTGAAGCCGCGGCCGAGGAAGCGGGGGCTCGCTTCTCGGCCCCAGCCGAGCCCTCGCCCGGGCCCGGGCTGCCAGAGGCGGCCGCCGCCGCCGCCGCCGAGGCAGCCGCCGCTGAGGCCGCCATTCACACGCCGCCGGGGGCGCCCAGGGGGGAGGAGGGGCGCAGGGCCCTTCGCGCAGGCGCAGACACGCTCGCCGCCAACGGCTGGGCCGCCGCCGCCGCGAGGCCGAGCGCCGCCACGCGCCGCCTGGGGCGCCGCCCGCTGCGCGCGACGCGCTGCAGACGCCCGGCCGACCGCTGCCCGCTCGCTTGCCGCGACCGACGTTCGCGCTTCCTCCTCAGCTGCCGCAGAGACCAGCGCCAAGCGGCACGCTCACAACCGCTCGACCGCGCGCCCGCTCGCAGAAAGAGCCGCGACCGGGGGGCGGGACAGAAATAACTGGCGCCGACGCCGTCGCGCACGCGCTCTGGTCGCCTCTCGCCCGGGGGCGGGGCCGGGGTGGGCTGCCGCGGGCGAGGCTGCGAGTACGCACGCGCCGAAGCCGTCTCCTCCCACCCCCCCCACCTCCACCGCCGCGGCGCCGGTCGTGCGGCAGGGGCGGGGCATCTGTCTGGTCGCCACAGCAGGCTGGTCCGCCCGCTGGGCGCGTGTCGGTTACTGTAGCACTTTCTCCAGGCCGCTTACTGCGCACGCGCGTCGGCCCTCCCGGCCTCCTCCTCGATCCCCGCCCCTCTGGCCCCCTGGAGAGGTCTCCAGCCGCTGCGTCAGCTAGTGTTGGGAAGAGGGGCGGGGCCGAGACCTACTGGAGATTCTGGGCCTAGGGAGAGGAGCGAGGGGTCCCCAACCGTAGAGGAAGTGCCCTTCCGAGTCGGGAGGCTGGTTTTTGGGCTTTGACGTTTCTGTTGTTAAAGATGAGAAACACTGAAACCTAACTAAATCAAATAGATCCCAAGGGACTCAAGAGTAGCGAGTCTGAAATCCCGCCTAGCCCCCCCCCAGCGCCCCCTCCCCCTTTTTTACACAGAAGCTGCGCTGACTTTGACGCCCTTCAAGGTGGGTGGGCTAAACCTCAAAAATGGGGCATTCTGAGGGGGGAAGCAGGGTCTGGGTGGGTGAATCTCTTCCGAGAAGGATGCTGGGTCTGTGTGGGGAGATTCATCTGAGGGCGGAGGAAGGTTCTGTAGTGAGGGAAAGCCAGCCTCCGTGGGGAGCAGGCTCTGTGTCGGGGGTGGGAGGGTGTTCCTGACAGAAAGAAGTAGACTGGGGGGAGTTCTGTCAGATGGGGGAGCTAGGTTTGTAGGCAAAATTCTGTAAAAGAAACATGGCCTTTTTGTAGGGCTCCTGTCTGAAGGAGAAGCAGAGTCTGTGAGAATCCTGGGGGTGGGGCAGGGACTGTAGGGGATAGAAGAGTCCTGTCTGAGGAGGGGTCCTGACTGAAGGGAAAGCAAGGTCAGTGAGAGGGGACCCTGTCTGAAGTGGGAGCAGCGTCTGTGGGAGGGGATCCCGTCGGAGATGAGATCGGGGCCTGTGGGAGGCGATCCTGTCTTAAGTCACTGGGCACGGAGAAAAGTCGAGGCAAGGGTGACTTGGAGCTGCCCCCTGTGCAGGGCTGGGTTTCCAGTGCAGGATGAGGCCTGGGCGGCAGCTCTGAGACGATCCAGAGAACCTGGAGGGTCGGCACGTCCGGCCCCAAGACTCTGCTCCACCTCTCGCAGGCTCGATCACCTAAAAGCTTCGGAGTTATCCGGACGCAGCCTTCCCCACCCCAGCTCCCCATGCGCCCAAGCGAGGTGGCAGTGGTGGAAGTGTGTCCGGGGCTGCCGGGCGGATTAGGGCTTTTGTTCGCCGCAGGGCCTTGGGGGGCTGCAGGGCTTTGTCTCCGCGCCTGCTTTTGTTCCAGCTCCAGCGCGGCCCCCAAATCCGAGCCCCGCCTCGCCCCGCCCCTTCAGCTGCCTAAGCGCCCAGCCTACCGGGGTCCCCGCGAGTCCACGCCCCCACCGGCTGGCCCGCCTCCTCCCAACCACTCCCCCAAGGCCAGGGCCCAGACCCTAGCTTTCTTCCTCCAATAACAGGAAAGGAAAGTTGGTGGCTGGTTCTGCACAGGGTGAAGAGTGGAATCCTTTAGTAGTATTTACTGAGCACTTTCCATGACCCCACACCTACCCTGCAAGGGGCCCCAAAACTACCGGGTCGTGCGGGGTAGGGGTGATCCATACCTGCCCTTGCCTCTTGGGCAGACATGGGGTGTCAGGGGCCAGACAGTCAAAATAAGCCAATGATTGTAAAGAGTGTAGGAGTGGACTTCCCTAGCAGCTGCCACCAAACACCTGGGGGAAGAACAATTCAGGCAAAGACAACAAATGCCCTGAGGCAAACCAGGCACACAGGAGGCAGTGACAGGAGTAGTGGTGGGAGGTGTCTAGAGGTTGCTGGGCAGATAGGTTGGTTACAGTCCCTTCGCTAGGCTCTAGCAACTGTTCAGAACAGCACTGATGGAGGCTAGGTCAACTGGAAACCAGGCTCAGGCAAACTCAGGGAGCACAAGGAGACACCCTACGACTGGCCAAGCCAGGGTGGGCATACAGGAGGACCGGGCCAGGGCAGAACCCTCACTCAGAGGCCCTCTCTGAGGAGCCAGCCTATCCAGAGGTGTATGGCAGGACATGGGTACATCTTGGCTCTGCCCCTCAGTAGGCCAGTGTCACCTTATAGGCTCATCCCCTGTGCTCCTTGTCCACCCTTTACAGCTTCTCACCGTGGCCAATCCCAGACCCATGGACGCTGTCTATATTCTGGCTCTGTGGACAGGGCACAAGGGGTGAAACAATGTGCAGGAGGTGCCAGCCGAACTACTGCCCCTTTTGGGGGCCCCCCTGCAGACAGCCACCCTCACTCTCTCTTCCCTCCCCAAACTCCATGCTTGCACCTGACTCCCTCTCCCACCTTCAACTGTCACCCCCAAAGCCACTTCCTGGGGAAGTCTTGTGACTACATCTCTCCAATCTCTGCATCTTCAAAGATTTCATCCAGGAACTAGATAGTTGTAATAGTCGCACAATGTCATGAATGTACTTAATGCCACTGAACTGTATACTTTCAAATAGTTGAGATGGAAATTTTGTGTGTATTTTACCCCACACATAAAAATCAGATTGGGGGGAGGGTATAACTCCATGATAGAGTGCGTACTTTGCATGCACGAGGTCCTAGGTTCACTTCCCAGCACTTCCATTAATAATTAAGTAAATAAATAAATAAACCTAATTACCTCACACACGAAAAAATTTAAAAATAAAAAATAAATCAGATTTTGATGAATCTGTCCCTCTGACCTCTGACCTCACTACTCAGCTCCAGCCACATAGGCCAACTGTGTGGTTCCCACCTCACAGCCATTGCACTTGCCCAGAACATTCTTCCCCACCTCTCTTTCTTGCTGCTTCCTTCTCTACTTTTACACTTCATCTAGAGAGACTCACAGGACATGCGCTCCAAGCTGTTTGTGGTCACTGCTGCACTGCCATGCCTCGCCCAGGGCCTGCTCCCCAGGGGGCACTCCGTCAGTGTGTCAAAGGACAAATGCCTGAAGGTGATGGCTGTCAGTTTTTGTTTAATTGTGTTAAAATTTACATAGCCTCAAATTCATCATTTTACTTATTTTAAAGTGTAAGTTCAGGAGCATTTCATACATTCATGTTGTGCTCATCTTGTTCCAGAAATTTCATCACCCCAGAAGGAAACCCTGTACCCATCAGCACTCACTCCCTGTTCCACTGGCCCCTGGAAACTACTAATCTGCCTTCTGTTTCTATGAACTTTTTAATCTTTTGATGGAGGCTTTTACTATGTCGAGAAAAGCATACATATCGTACCTACAGGGAGCACCCTCAGTAACCAGCTCTCAGAGGGAAAAATGGAATGTCTGTGGCTGAGACGCCTTTTGTGCCCCTCCCAGCTGCGGCCGTCCTGACTTCTCCCACCACAGACAAACTTTATGGTCCATACGTGGAACCACACAGGGTTTGTACGTCAGTGTCTGACTTCTTCCCCTCAGTGCACATCTGTGTGGTTGTGTGTGGCCTTGACCCCTTCCATGCCCTTGCTGTGTAGGACCCCATTCCACAAATATGCTGTAGTTTATTTCCCTGTTCTCCTCTTGACTGCACTTGGGTTTCCCTCCTGCTTGTGCTGTTACCAACACAGCTGTAGCAACACCATACATGGCTTTTGGCTGGGCTTTTCTTTTTTTCTTGTTTCTTTTGTTGTTGTTGTTGAAGTATAGTTGATTTACAATGTTCTGTTAGTCTCTTGTGTACAGCATAGTAATTCGGTCATAAATGTATATATACATATTATTTTTCATATTCCTGTTATTTATAAGTTATTACAAGATATTGAACGTAGTTCTCTGTGCTATACAGTAGGTCCTTGTTGTTTATCTATTTTATATATAGTGGTTAGTATCTGAAAATCTCAAATTCCTAATTTATCCTTCCTGCCTTTCCCCTTTGGTAACCATAAGTTTGTTTTCTATGTCTGTGAGTCTGTTTCTGTTTTGTAAATAAGTTCATTTGTATCATTTTTTTTTAGATTCCACATATAAGTGATATCAAGCCATAGTTTCTTTCTCTGCCTGACTTAACTTCACTTAATATGATAATCTCTAGGTCCACCCATGTTGCTGCAAATGGCATTATTTCATTCTTTGTTATGGCTGAGTAGTATTCCATTGTATATAAATATACACCACATCTTCTTTATCCAGCCATCTGTCCATGGACATTTAGGTTGCTTCCATGTCTTGGCTATTGTAAATAGTGCTGCTGTGAACACTGGGGTGCCTGTAACTCTTCAAATTGGAGTTCTCTCCAGATATATGTGGCTCAACTTTTCTTTGGGATGAGCTAACAGAAGGTTTTAGCAGAGGATGGTATGGGGTTCAAGGACCAGTAATAAGCCTCAGAGAGAGCCAAAGGGGCCACAATAACAAGATAGCTGTCTGTACCCAAATCACTCACTTGGTGAAGACATAGACCAGAAAACCCAAAGAACATTCCTCTCCCAACACGTAATTATTTTAGCCAAACTAACAACTCTGAGTTAGGACCTAACAAACCCCCTCCCAAAATTCCTCAAGCATTATCAGACTGCCTACCTGCTCCTAAAGATAAACTACACCTTCTCCCTTAAGGAACTTAAGTCCATAGGTAATGAATCAACTAACCTCTAGAAACCTTCAGCACAACCCCTTTGTGCCTGGTGCCACGTAAGCACAAGGAGTTGAAGCTTACCCTCCCTTATAAAAGAACTCAGCAACCGACCCTCGGTGCACACACAGGCACCCCTCATCTGTGTGGCCGCTGTTGCCTGTAGCAGCGTATCTATTAAGTTTTCCTTTGTCTCTGATAAATTATTTCACCGCCCACGCACTGGCCGCCGAGTCCCCCAGCAGATGGCGTGATCAGATTCCCAGGAAGGGAGTAGATGGCTTGGAGGTGGAACGCAGAAGATAAGCATCGATGCAGGCCAGGCAGAGAAGGCACTTGAGCCTCTAAAGTCACCCCTTAAAATAACTATCTTTCCTCCCTTAGTTTCCTGTGGCTACGGTAACACATTACCACAAACTTGGTAGCTTAAAACAAAAATTTAATGCACAGTTCTGTTGGCCAGAATTCTGAAATCTGCTGGCTCAAAGGGTTCCTAGGCTTGTGGCCACATGATGTCCGTCTTCAAGGCCAATGTCTTCAACTCATTCTGTGGTTCCAACTCCATATTGCCTTTGCCTCTGTGTTGTGCTAGGGACTGAACTGTGTCCACCCAAAAATGCCTCTGTTGAAGCTCTGCCAATGTGATAGTATTTGGTAATGGAGCCTTTGGGAGGTAATCAGGGTTGGGTGGGGTCATGAGCGAGAAGCTCTCATAATAGGACTAAAGTCCTATTAAGAACAGATGCCAGAGAGCTTGCTATGATCACAAAGAAGAGGTACTATGAGCATACAGCAACATGGCAGCCTCCGACATGCCAAGAGAAGGGGCCCCAGAATGAAACCTACCTTGCCAGCACCTTGATCTTGGACTCTGAGTCACCAGAATTGTGAGAAGTAAATTTCGGTTGTCTGAGCCACCCAGTCTATGGTATTTTACTATGACAGCCAGAGGCAACTAAGACAGATGGCAATCTCCTCTGCCTCACTCTTAGAATGCACGTGAATTTACATTTAGAGCCCACCCATTTCTCCACTTCCAGACCCACAGTCACAACTGCAAAGATCCTCTTTCCCATTAAGGCAACACTTCCAGGTTTCAAGGATTAGGATGTGCATAGCTTCAGGGACCATCTTTCTGCCTCCTGCAGTCCACATTTCACAGATGGGAAAACCAATCCCCAGAGAACAGAAGGTGCTATCCAGGGCCCACTGTTCAACCCAGTCTTGGGCTTGGTGGGTACCCTCATCCCTTCCAACTTCTGCCTTCTCAAGTTAATCTCTGGCCCCCAGGGACAGCAGGAGGGAAAGGACGGGAGACATCCAGAGCTCAGAGTTTCATCCTTTCCCTGCAGAGAGGAACCAGGTAGCCTGGGAGAAAGGATTCCAGGACAAAAGGGGAAAGCCCAGCTGAGCCTGGAACACCTCATTATGCCACAAAGTCAGTCTCTAAGAATGACTGGAGCATGTTAAAAGGACACAGAGGCCACACCTGATGCTACAACTCAAGCATCAGAAAAAAATATGACTGCCATTGACTGACATAAATGAATCCACCCTACGCATGAGTTCTTAAGCGTTTCTGAAAAAGTCAGAAAAACAAGCTCATCTGTCACCATATCATGCTGCTTTTAAGGCAGCCCCTCACTCTGAGAATTCAGCCCTGATTCTGCCTTCCCCAAGGGAATTGCATTTCAGGGGAACACATGGCCCCAGTCCTGGCCAAGATAATTAAATCTAGAATTCAGAAAACATCATTTCCCAAGCCATAATGGGATCCCTGAGCAGGCTAGGATTCTCTACTGCACACACTATGAGGCGAATGGAAGGTGGGGTGTCATGTGGTCATCTAGCAATGGGGACACAGAAGTAAGCACAGTCAGGCTGTCACTGCCCCCTTGTTAGGGTCAGCACTGCTGAGATCCTGCATGGCATGCAATGGTGCTCGCCTGACCCCCGCTCTGAGGGGTTCTCACCAACAATATTTGGCCTGAAGCCCAAGAAGTCTTTAGAGCTAACTTTCCATCTACGGGAGCTACAGGGGATGTTGGAGGGAGACAGAGAGGCAACCAGAGTGTCCACCTGGCAGGGGGCATGTCCTGCCAGGACCAGGGTCCACTGCCCTCCATCAGTCCTCACAGAGGGGCTATAAACCTCCAGCCAGACACTGAAACAGTGGCCACTGGGGCTGGTGCAGAGATGAACACAGACAACACAAAGGAAGTTTTAAGGTGGAAGGAAATGTTCTGAAACTGGATTGTGGTGATGGTGTGGTGATGGCTACACAATGATGAACATTAATTTACTAAAACTCTTTGAAGGGTACCTGCAATGGGTGTCTTTTATGGCATATAAATTATACCTCAATACAACTGTTATAGGGGAGGGGAGGTCCAAAGAAGATACACAAGTGATGTGGACAACAAGCACATAAAAGACATTCCACATCATTAGTCATCAGTATGAAATACTGATTCACATTCACTTAGGATGGCTATTAAGAGAGAGAGAGAGGCCGCCTCTCGCTCCCTCCTCTTCGGAGACATCCCACACTCTGTCTATAGAGTGTGTACCTGCTTTTACTTTAACCTGAGCACCCAACCCCCACAACTTGTGGCCTTTTTCTTGCCTTTTGAAACAGCCTACACTCTATGAAGTATGTATCTCTCTAAATAAATCTACCTTTACTCAAAAAAAAAAAGAGAGAATAAAAGCGTTGGCAGAGATGTACAGAAACTGAAGCCCTCCCGCATTGCTGGTGGGGATGTAAAATAGTGCAGCCACCCTAGAAAAAAAGTTCAGCAGTTCCTCAAATGGCTAAACACAGATTTAACTATTTGATCCAGCAATTAACTCCTAGGTACATATCCAAAGGAACTGGAAGAAGATATTCAAACAAATCCTTGTACAGGACTGTTCACAGCAGCAGTATTCACAACAGCCAAAGGTGGAAACAACCCCAAGGTCTACCAACTGATGAATAAATAAACAAATGTCGTATTTCCATACAATGGAGTCTTAGCCAGGAAAAGGAACAAAGCACTCTTATGTGATACAACATACATGAACCTAGAAAACATTATACTAAGTGAAGAAATGAGACATAAAACATCACATACTGTATGAATTCACTTATATGAAATTCCAGAATATGCAAACTAATAGAGACATAAAGTAGAGATCAGTTGTTGCCAGGGACTGGAGGTAGGGGAAAATGAGGAATTACTGGGGCAAGGAAGATTTTGAAACTAGATGGAGGTGGTGGTTATGCAATATTGTGAGTATACTAAAATCCACCGATTGTTTACTTTAAAATGGTTAATTTTTGTGTTATGTGAATTACCTTTTTTTTTTTTTTTTTTGCAGGAGGACACCGCCCCGCCCCCTCGCGGGAAACAGGGATGGGGAGCGCCAGGGTTATCACCTTAATTTTAAAAGGGGAAGTGAGGCTTCTGGATCAACAGGGAGCAAAGGACCTGAGACATCCTGAACAACGGGTCCTGGGCAGAGACAAACCAGCCATCAGGGCCCATTTGTGGACAGATGGTGGCTTGACATGGACCAGATATGCTAAAGAGCAAGGCAGCTTCCAAGGACAGACCACTAGGAAACCGTCCTTGTTTTATAAAAGATGCATCGTAAGTTTAAGGGAAGACTTAATCAATGTCTTAAACACAAACAGGTCAGGGTGGACATCAGCCACCATGGACCCAGAGGAAGACAGCCTGCAAGAGCAAGGCTAGGCTGTTCTGCCTCAGTTTCCCACCTCAGCAAGGAGGTGCTTTCAGACCAGAAGTCAAGGGCACAGCTCCTGAGTGGAAAAAAATGAACAATCCAACTAGACAAAATTCACAACATCTGGGTAGCAGACACAGTGGCCAGAGGCAAAGTGATGGAGACCTCACAGTGTGCAATTTCTTCGATATGAAATATCCAGCAAGGCAAATCTATAGTGACAATAGATATGTGGTTGCCGGGACAGGGTGGGACCAGGGACTCACAGTGGATGGGCACAGGGATCTCACTGGGGATGGGAGAAATGTTCTAGAACAGGAAGATGCTAAGAGTTACACAAAATGGCAAATTTACTAAAAGTGGTTGGATCATATGTGCACATGAGATGGGGGAATTATAGGACAGAGTTGGTGATAAGAGGTAGGAAGGGCTGTGCTGGGCCCCTGGGCCAGGAATTCCAAGCCCCAGGGCACCAGGAGCAAAGATGAGATGGGAGGGACCTGAGGAACACTGATTACCACAAACACTGTAACCTATTTAGTGGGTGCATTAAACCGGGAATGGAGCAGGAGTCTGGAAGGAACAGAACTGCCTAGGTGTGCCACCTCCAGGGGCTTTTCCCTCCACCTACAAGCTTTCCTTTTGTCTTTTTTTGAGGGGGAAAAGGGATAATTAGGTTTGTTTGTTTGTTTGTTTATTTATTTATTTATTTAATGGAGGCACTGGGGATTGAACCCAGGACCTCATGCACTCTACCAGAGCTATTCTCAGCCCCCCGACAAGATTTACTTTAGAAAAATAAAGTTTTTTTTAATTAAAAACAATTTTTTTGATCTACTAAAAATAGGACAAAAAAAGACAAAAGAATATATGCTAATTTGGGAATGTTAAGTGCTCCAGTGTGTGCTATATTGTTTTCTGTGTTTCTTGCTTTTTTTTTCCTTTGGAAAATTAATCCAAAGGCCTACACTAGGGTGTACGGACCCTGAAGTGACAGTGGTGGTAGTTCTGTTAAGATTATTATTTCAGTGGGGAGCGTATAGCTCAGTGGTGGAGTGCGCACTTAGCATGAGGTCTTGGGTTCACTCTCCAGTAACTCCATTAAATAAATAAAGAAATATACCTAAAATTATTCCACGAAATAATAATTAATTAATTAAGCCTAATTGCCTCCCCCTCCCAAAAATGGTGATTATTTCAGTTCAGGTTTCCTCCTTCCCCTGTGGTTTCCTCAGGCCTGGGTCCATAAGGCTACTGGGGGGTTGTCTTTTACATATGAAAGCAAGTGAAACCCTCTAAGTTGCACTTACTCCTCATCCTGACCCAGTGGCAGTCCCTGAGGCCGGTCTGGATGTTTTTCTGGCAAGTCCTGAAGGAACCTGGCTGGGTCCCACCTGTTGTTCCTACCGCCTCCTTGGGCTCCACTGGGACCTGGGTCCGCGCTCCCCTCCCGCCCCCTCCCCAACCTGCTGCCTCCAGGGGCTTTCTGGGGTGATAGGGGTCCTGCCATGCCGCTCCCCCACCACAGAGGGCTCCCCATTTCCTCTCAGGACCGACCACAGGTACCTGCTTCCACCCTATCTGCCTTGACCGGAAGGCATCCCTCTGGGGCCGCACTCAGTGTTCAGCCCCTGGGCTGAGGGATGCTCCCAGCAGACGGAGGTGTGCGCCAGGGTCTGAGCCCTGCATCACACACCTGGCACAGCCCAGACCCACCTAGACTAGGGCTGGCCTTGAGACCTGAACACTGGGCTTCACCCGTGGGCAGTGGCTGCTACAGAAGAAGGGTAGAGAGGGGCTGGGACCCTGGGTGACCTGGGTGCAGAGGCTGAGCCCTCTGACTCCTGACATAAGCGGTGTGTGTGTGGATTGGTATTCTCCACCTGGTGGGCTTAGGAGGAGCTTACGGGTTCTTCCCTCGATGGTTGGCCAGTGTCGCCTGCTCCTTCTCATCCCCCACTGCCTCTAAGACTCTCAGATCTGGTCTGCCATTTTCAGTATTCACAGGCCACTTCAGCCCCTCCCTAGCTGATTAAACCTGTGTCCTCAGCCACCCTATTTATTCCCTGAGATGTCCCCGCAATCACTGCACAAGGTCTTTGGAAAGAAAAGCGAAATAGATATTTTTCTCAAGGCTTGTGATGCTGGAGGCCACAGCTCCCAATCCCTTTGCCACTTGAGAGGGGTCAGGTTTGGGATTTTCCTCCTGCCTCCCACACTCCTTCCTGGCCAGATCCTCCCTCTCACCCTCTTCTGCTGAGAACTTTTCTGCCCTCTCCTTCCTACCCTGAATCTGTCCCCTTCTGGCTTTCCCTACTGAGGCCTGAGCAGCCACTGCTGTCTTCTGGGCCTCTTGTGTGGGCCGCCACTGTCCCCATGGTCCTTTAAACACGCTGATGGGACTGTGGTCTCCACCTCCACCCCGACAGCAGCTCAGCCCACAATTCTCTCACCTGCCTCTCCCAAGGGAGGGCCACCCTCCCTGCTTACAGCCCTCACATATGCCTTTCCACTTGCCCTGATGCTGTTTCAGCCACACCTGGATGGCTGGTTCCCTCTCTTATGCGGGAGTCCCTCTGCTTGTAGGATGGGAGATGAGACCACCACAGTGCCTAATACACTCTGGTAAGGCAGGAATAAAGCATTCAGCAAGAGACAGGCAATCGGCAGGTATTTATCAGATTTCCTGTGTGAAGGCCCTGAGTCTCTGGCAGCTGTGTTCATTTTCTGTTGCTACTTAACACATTACGACAAACTCTGTGGCTGAAAAAACCTGGGCAGCATACTCTGCTTGGATGTCACACAGGATGCCATGATGCTGTGGGCAGGGCTGGGCTCTCATCTGGAAGTTCTGGGGAAGAGCCGGCTTCCTATCTCAGTCAGGTTGTTGGCAGAACCCAGTTCCATGCAGGGTAGGACTGAGGTCCCTGTTTTCTTGCTGGCTGTCTCCCAGGGCCCTTCTCAGATTCTTGACTCCACCCCCCCCCATATTTCTTGTCACGTGGGCCTCCCACCTTCAAAGCCCTGGCCTCCTTCTCCTCCTCCAAGTCTGTTTCTGCTTCTGCCTCTAAGGACCCTCATGGTTCCCTTGGGCCCACTCAAACACTGCAGGACCATCTCCTCCTTTAAGGTCGGCTGATTAGTAACCTTTATTATGTCTGCCATGTACTGTAACTGTTCACAACATAGAATGTTGGAGGAGGCATTTTCAGAATTCTGACCTAATGCCCTAGAGTCCTATGGAATCAGGTGCAGGGCAGGGTGAAGCAGCTGTTGGCACCTCCACTCCTGTTTGGGTCACAGTTTGGGCAGCAGCTGTCTGTCAAGGTGAAGGACACAGTTGAACCCCTGGCCTCACAGGTCGAGGTGGGCACAGCAAGGGGCCTGTAAAGCCAGAGAAGAATTAGCAGTGATAGGAACTGGGGAGGAGAGGTTGGATGGAGGAGACTCTGTGAGCTGGGCAGGCCATGGTGAGGGGCCCAGATTCTGGACGAGGACAATAAGGCCATGAGATTCGGATTTTAATGAGGTTCCTCAGGGCACGGGCCATGGAACGGGCTGCCGCTGGGGACAGTGGTCCCCCCACCGGCATATCCCCTCCCTTTCCTAACCTTCATCACACTGGCTCAGCAGCTACCTAAGGTGGGAAGCAAGCACGCTGACCTTGTCCCTATACTGGCAGCTGAGAAGTCAGGCCCCTCCGCGCCAGATTCCACGCCTGCTGCAAAAGGCCTGGGGTCCACTGAGGTCCAGGCCCACCTGCCACCCTTCAGCCCCCATGTGTGGGCCCAGGAAGCCCACCACCGCAGCCTCACCATTTAGGGGGCCTGGGTCATGGGTGTGGTGGACAGCCAACAGACCAAGGTTGTTCCTCTGCCCAGAGAACTCTTCCCACGATTCTGTCCCCTAAAGTGCCTTCTGGTCTTTGGAGTCTGGCCACGCACCACCCTCCTGGAAGACGTACCATCCATCTCGGCCCCAACTCCCTTTCTCTTCTGAGTGCCGGCCCAGAGTGGGGCCTGCAGAGGGAGGGCGTTCAGTGGACGTTTACTTGTTCACTATTCGCCCTGGGGAAGGTGGGCCTGCTGTAGGGGCATCGAGTCAAGCTGCCTCCACCTTCTACCTGGGACGCAGCTCAGAGCCGGGCCGCATCCCACTCGCAGCCCCCAGGCCCCACACCGGGCTGGAGTCCGATACCAGGGCGAGCCCTGCCGCTGCTCCCACCCAGGTTACGAGGAGGAAACCGACTCCGGGATGTGGCTGAGTTCAAGCCTGCCGAGACCCTCCCAGGTCCTCAGCGCAGAGAGCCCTCTCACCCTCATTCCCGCCCAGCACACGTGAGGGGGCGTGGCCCGAAGAGTGACAGCACAGGCCCCGCCCCCGCCCCGTCTCTAGGGCGACGCCGCAGGCTACCCTCGCTCCTGCGACTTTGGTTCCCAGACGAGAGCCGGAAGTACGTCCTGGCGGCGGCGGCTGATCTCCATGGAGACACCGGAAACGTGCACTGACCTAGTACTTCCCCGCGCCGCAGCGGCTGCGGACTTTGGTTCCGCGGGCCTTGTGGCCCGGAAGTGCAGCCCCGGAGGTGGTGAGCTGGAGGCGGCCACTGCCCGGCCTGGTGCCTGAGGAGGAGCCGGAGGTGGGGTCAGGCGGGCATCCCCCTGCCACAGGGCCGGCGGGGAGGCTGTGGCGTGCCAGGGCAGGGGCGGCCGCGCTAGGTTTGGAGCGCGCGCTGCATACGTGAGGGGGCGCTGCAGGACTGGGGCAGGGCGCGGAGGCGGGAAACCTAGGCCGGCTGGGTCTGGAGCGGGTACAGCGGCAGCAGATCAGAGAAGGGCGCTGGTCTCAGGGTGAGGCATGAGCAATGGCGCAGAGAACGGGAGAGGGTGATCACAGCAATGAGCATGGTGTGCGCCAAAGCGTGGTGGCGAGGATGCTTGGGTGCAGCGTCTCAAGGTGGGCCTTTGTTCCGAAGCGCCCAGAAGGCTCTGCTGCACCTGCCCTGTAATCGGAGCCTGCCGGGGAGCAGGGAGGGTAAGGATCATAAGAGGAAGGGTTCAGTCCCCACGGATTGAGGCGCAGGTTTCTTCCCTCGTCGCCCGGGCACGGATTTGGAATTCTTTAGATGCTGGGTGAATAAAGACAGTGAAGGGTAGAGGTAATGGCACGTGCAAAGACTTGGCCTGTTCAAGGAACTGCCATGAGGAGCTCTGAGCTAAGGAGGGTCCTGATCTGTTAGGTCTGAACAGGCTCCCTCTGCCTGTCGCGTAGGGAATAGACCAGGAGGTGGGGGGCCGGGAGGAGGTTATTGGGGCAGTAAAGGTGTGCAAAGTGGTCTGAGGGGTCAGATGTGGAGCATGAATGACCTCAGCAAAGGAAAGGTGGTTTGGGCATAAGGAGCCAGAGGGCGTGAGTCTGAGTCCCCAGTAGACCCCGAGGGTTAAGAGAGGCCTCACTCTGGGGCTGTGACCCCACCTGAGCCAGGCTGGTGCAGAATGGGCGGGTCTCAGGGTATATCCTGTGTCTGGATTGACTGGAGGTGTGTGTGGCCTCGGTGCAAGGTGAGCCAGGTATCTCAGCCTTATCTGATAGAGGGGAAACAGGCCTAGCAGGCATGGTGCCTGTTTGATGGTGAAGCAGCAGAGCTTCTCAGATTCCTAGAGTTTCCTGGGGGGCAGTACTCCCTCCCCTTTCCGGTACCTGAGGGTGGGTAGTGCTGGGATTTCAAGGCCCCAGTTTAACAAGAAGCTTCCAGATTGCTCAGCCATGCCTATCTCGAGGTCTCTGTTGCTCCAGCTGCACTCAACCAATTACACCCCTCTGTGCAGTGCACAGGCCCCCTTTCTATGGCAAACTCACACCCTGCACCCCACAGGCTCCATCAAGATTCCAGGAAGCACCAGGCTGCAGGAGGCATCTCCTACCAGCTGTGCTGGGGTCTGCCAGAGACCATGTATCTTCCTCTAGTAGGGCACCTGCCAGGCTAAGGCCCAACCGCCTCTCAGCTCTTTGTGACTATGCTCACCCCCAATCGCTTAGCCCCAGAGGCAGGTCGTGCCAGCCTCCCCGCTGCAAAGACCTCCGTATACACTCGTTAATACAACCAGGTTTTGAGGCAGCAGACCTGGGTCTGCACAGGGCCTTAGATGCTCCGAAGGTTGAGGACTGTGTCAAGGGGAGATCAGAAAGAAGTTTCTAGCAGTGGGAGCCACAGCCAGCAGGGTGGGGAGTGGGTGAGACCTGGCAGCCTGTTCTAGATAAGGGTTTCTGCCCTCTTCTCCACAGGGCTGTCCCCTCGGAGGACGACGGGAAGGGGACGTGGGGAAGGCTTATGGATGTTGGGAGTTAGGGAAAGGGTGAATGGGTGGGGCAGGATAGGGGACAGGAGTCCTGGTCCTCCCCACTTCTGGCAGGAAGCAAGAACGGGAGGGGGCAAACCTTTGGTACCCCCAACCCTCTCCTAGCGGTGTGCTGGGGGCTGTGGAGGCAGAGGGGGCTGCAGAAGTCCTGGAGTGGGGGCGGGGCGTCCTGCTGTGTTGGTGACCAGGACTTCGAGGAGACCAGGGGCGTTGGAGAGGGCTGAGGCTCCTGGAGCCTGGGGTGTGGGTCGCCCTTGGGCCCTGTCCCGCTGAAGGGATGGGAACGCTGAAGCAGAGAGGGGGGCGGTCCCCGTCTGACTTCCCCTCACTCACACCCCCTTGTTCGGTGCAGATGGCGGCGACCGAGGCGGTGCATCACATTCACCTGCAGAACTTCTCCCGCTCTCTGCTTGAGACCCTCAACGGGCAGCGGCTGGGTGGGCACTTCTGTGACGTGACTGTGCGCATCCGCGAGGCTTCACTGCGTGCACATCGCTGTGTGTTGGCCGCTGGCTCGCCCTTCTTCCAGGACAAGTTGCTGCTTGGCCACTCAGAGATCCGCGTGCCCCCTGTGGTGCCGGCGCAGACGGTGCGCCAGCTCGTCGAGTTCCTCTACAGCGGCTCGCTAGTGGTGGCGCAGGGTGAAGCGCTGCAGGTGCTCACAGCCGCGTCGGTGCTGCGCATCCAGACGGTGATCGACGAATGCACACAGATAATCGCCCGCGCCCGCGCCCCTGCCTCGGGCACCCCCGTGCCCGCGCCCCTGCCAACGCCAGTGCCCCCGCCGCTCGCGCCCGCGCAGCTGCGCCACCGCCTGCGCCACTTGCTGGCCGCCCGCCCCCCAGGCCACCCCGGTGCCGCGCACAGCCGCAAGCAACGCCAGCCCGCGCGCCTGCAGCTGCCTGCGCCCCCCGCTTCTGCCAAGGCGGAGGGCTCAGATGCCGACCCCGCTCTGACCGCGGCCCCAGACGACGGCGGTGACGACGACGACGAGGAGACAGATGACGAGACCGACGGCGAGGATGGCGAAGGTGGCGGCTTGGGTGAGGGCCAGGCGCCCCCTTCTTTCCCCGACTGCACCGCGGGCTTCCTCCCCGCGGCCGCTGATGCAGCGCGCGAGGAGCCGCCTGCGCCCGCCGGCCTCTCTGATTACGGCGGAGACGGGAGGGACTTCCTCCGGGGGACTTCTGCGGCCGAGGACGTGTTCCCCGACAGCTACGTCTCCTCTTGGCAAGACCGGGACCAAACCGCCCCTGAAGGCTGTCCCACCGAGACCCCAGCCCCGCCCGACTGCGTCCTGTCTGTACCCCGTCCACCTGGCGTGAAGACCCCTGGGCCGCCTGTCGCGCTTTTCCCCTTTCATCTGGGCGCTCCCGGGACGCCTGCGCAAACCCCTCCCGCGCCCTCTGGGCCGACCCCCGCGCCCCCGCCCGCCTTCTACCCTTCGCTCCAGCCAGACGCAGCTCCCAGCGCGCCTCTGGGGGAAGCCTCGGCCCCACCGGCCGCTCCCACCGTGGCCCCCTCGACAACCACTGCGCGCGCCCCGGGGGCCGAGCCGCCCGCCTACGAGTGCAGTCACTGCCGCAAGACGTTCAGCTCTCGGAAAAACTACACCAAGCACATGTTCATCCACTCGGGTGAGTCGGGGTGGGTCTCTGAGCCCCTTGATCATTGGAGACAGGCTTTTTTGTTAATACTTGAAGACCTTAGGGGTACACACAGCCTGTCATCCCTTCTCTGATTCAAGGTGAGGGGGGCATCCTACTCTCACCTCAGGGACATTATGGCGGCCAGCAGAGAAGGGACAGGTATGCCTGGGTCTCACCCAGTGTAAAGATACTGGCCTTGCCGGACTGTCCTCAGAACGGTGGCCAGCGTCCAGAGAGCAGAATGCTCTCTGGGCGTGGTAGGGGTGGGGGAGGAGCACCCAACGCTATGCCAGATGCTGTGCGTTTGGGGGCTGGGAGGTCCCTGGAGGTGGGGTAGACCTGAGTGGTCAGCCTCGATGGGGAACGATGTCCTAGACCTGCGGGGTTCTCTACCTGTTGGAGTTGTGGGACACTGACAGGCAGTGATAGACAGGTTTGACCCTAAGGGTCTGGGAGAGGTCCGTCCCTGCCGGGCGGGGGGATTCTTGGTTGAAGGTTGGTCCGGGTGAGGAGTAGAGTTCCTGCCTGACAAAGGCACCCCGGGGCCCCTTCCCAGCTGACCTGAGTGCGCTGCCTGCCTTTGTCGCCCTCAGGGGAGAAGCCCCATCAGTGCGCCGTGTGCTGGCGATCTTTCTCGCTGCGCGACTACCTGCTCAAGCACATGGTCACGCACACGGGCGTGCGCGCCTTCCAGTGCGCCGTTTGCGCCAAGCGCTTCACGCAGAAGAGCTCGCTCAACGTGCACATGCGCACCCACCGGCCAGAGCGCGCGCCCTGCCCTGCCTGCGGCAAGGTCTTCTCGCACCGCGCGCTGCTGGAGCGCCACCTGGCAGCGCACCCTGCGCCCTGACCCTGGCCTGGGGCCTGACCACTCCCCCCGGGGTCGGCAGCGCACACCGCGGAGGCGACACCTGCTGCGGCACCTGGACCACGCTCCCGCAGCCAAACCACGCTTTTTCCTCAGCGCAGGCCTTCCTTCTGCTTCCACCCTTTTCTCCAGCCCAGCTCGCCTCACTCCTCTCCTCCCACGTATTCAGACCCTCGGGGCGGTGGCGGGCTGGTCGAGGACCCGACCACCTCTGGAAACTGGATCATTTCCAGCCTGAACCAGGGCTCACCCATGGTGCCGGGCTCAGGATTCTTGACTCCAGCTGGGATTCACTCCCCTCCCTCTCCCGTGAGTGGGCGGAGTCTAGGGCTGCTCCTGTATCAGGCCGGTCGAGGTCCCTGGCGCCCCACCCCGAGCTACTCCTCCCTCATCTGGCATCTAAGGAGTCTCAGGTGGACCCGTCATGGACAGAGACCTAGTCTGGGAGCCCCTGCTCTGTAATAAAGGACTGGACCATGGGCCCCAAGTACTGAATTACTAACTCTGGGACGCGTGTGTTCCTCTCCTTCACAGATCAGCTGTGGGCCTTGGGTCCTGGTGCCCCTGTCCCTGGCCAGCACCCCTGCCGTTCCTTGGGCTCCCTTCGGCTGGGACAGGATGGTCCACTTTGCCACCTCGTACTTCTGTTCTCTGGGTGGGAGTGGGGTGCTCATGACTGGTGCTTGGCTCTCCTAGAGCCCTTGGCCCTGTGGGGAGGGGTTCAGGCCAGCCCCATTTGAGGTGGTTCTCGGAGAAGGAGGCCACATGTGGGAAATCCCTGACTACAGTCCTGCGACTGCTGTCCAAGATGCAGATTTGAAGCACCCCCCGCCCGCCTACCCTTTTCTTCCAGCCAGACTCCTTGCCTTCAGATTCCCCTCCCTGTTCCCTATGGACATGATGGTTTGAGCACCTCACTTTTGGAGAGCACAGAGGGTCTTTGTGGCCATGCTGCCATTAGGGCATCTAAGCCCCAGGATAACTGCCCTGGGCGGCAGGTGCTGGAGTGTCAGGCAGGGCTGGGGGGGAAGGACAGAAAGCAGCAGCCAGAACCCTTCGACTGCTCACAGGGCTGCTGAAGCTGGCTGGCCAGTGTCAGGTCCAGGCTACTTTCCTCCTGCCTCTGTCCATTGCTGGCCATGGCCTGGGCACCCTATCCAAAGCATGGGCAGCCAGTTGAAGGGGGTGTGGTCAGTGGTGTGCTGCCCTGGCCCGACTTGCCGTGCTCCTGTGCCAATAGCAACATTTCCCTGCACTACCCCGTGAATGCCTTCCAGAGATGAGGGGCGAAGGCTTTTCAGGTCCAATGGTGCATAGACTGCCAGACCCACATTCAGCCTCCTGAATCCTGAGCATGGTCCCTGCTGATGTAGAGTGCTGCAGAGAGTGGAACACATGGGTTGGGGGGGTTGGTCAGAGCTAGGTTTGAATTCAGGCACTGCAGTTTTCACATGCTTACAGAGTACCTGCTGTGTACCTGGCAAGAGTCTAGTGGCTCACCCTGGCCAGGCCCCATCTCCCCGTGGATCAGATTAAGTAGGTGCCACAGGAGAACCTCCTGGTGAGGTTTGCAGACAGGTAGGCAGTGCTCACAGCCAGAGTTGCTTCGGTAGCCTGCTGATTTTGCATTTGGCCTGACTGAAAGTGCAGTTCTCTGCAAGCAAGGATTTCTGCCTGTTTCCCAAGTGCCTGGAGCACATTGGGAGGGACAGGGGAAGGGGGACTGGAGCCATGCAGAAGACCCAGCAAAGTGAAGCAGACAGGTGGGGCTGAGAAGAGCTGCGTGCAGAGTCCTGAAGCCAGCACCCTGGTCAACAGAGCCTGGGCCACAGCCAGGGGGTGGGGCCAATGGGCTGTCAACCTGGGCAGTGAGCACTCCTGGACATTTCTGAGGCAGAAGCAGGTGCCATGGACATCGGGTGGCGTCTGGCCTTTTTGCTGTTGCTGGTGGGAGGCCTGGGGCAGTCAGCATGGCCAGCAGTAGTGGCCCTGGTGCTGTGCTGGCTCCTGGGAGACTCCATCTGCTTGGTGCTGCTGGGGCTGGCCCTGCTGGGGTGGCCCTGGCTGGGCCCCTGGATGCCGTCCTGGCTGAGTGTGGCAGCTGTGGCCATCACACTGGCCCTGCTGCCAGCGCAGCCACCCCCAGCGCTGCGCTGGCTGCCTGCTGACCTGGCCTACACCTTCAGCATCCTCTGCCTGGGCCTGAAAACCTGGGCGCGCCTGAACCGACGGAGGCCTGATACCTTCATAGATTCCTTTGAGCGGTGGGCACGAGCCCAGCCAGGGCGCCCGATCTTGGTGTGGACGGGGCCAGGGAGCCAGTCGGTCACCTTCAGGGAGCTGGACGCCCAAGCCTGCCGGGCAGCATGGGCCATGAGAGCTGAGCTGGGTGGTGCCCTGGGCCTGCATGCCAGGGAGCCCACCGCCCTCCTGATGCTGCCTTCACAGACCATGGCTGCCCTGGCCTTGTGGCTGGGGCTAGCCAAGCTGGGCTGTCCGGTGGCCTGGATCAACCCGCACAGCCGGGGGGCGCCTCTGGTGCACGCAGTGCTGAGCTCTGGGGCTCAGGTGCTGATAGTGGACCCAGGTGAGGACCAGAGACCAGCGGAGGTCGGAGGGGGTGGGGACAGGGACTGGGGACAGACGTGGAGGACTGCTGTTCAGAGGGTCCTGGTGGGGCCTGGACAAGGGCTCTGTGCACCCTATCCACCCTCACAGGCAATTAGGGTCAAAACTTAGCTACTGGGAAGTCATTCTGTTGGCACCAGTTTTGTTTGTTCTTCACTGTGGCTATTTCAATCCTCTTTGCCCCAAAAAACTAATTATGGGGCTCTTTAGAGCTTAGACAGGTGATTTTTTTTTTCCTGCTGGCTGCTTCCTCTGTGACTAGCAGTGGTTCCCCTGTCCATCTCTGGGTCTCGGGTCCGTTCTCCTAAGTTCCTCCTCTGCCCCATCCCTGCAGACCTCCGGGAGAACCTGGAGGAGGTGCTTCCCAAGCTGCAGGCAGAAGACATCCGCTGCTTCTACCTCAGCTACTCCTCCCCGACGCTGGGGGTGGGGGCTCTGGGGGCCGCCCTTGAGGCCGCGCCCCCAGACCCTGTGCCCGCTGAGCTGCGAGCTGAGATCAAGCCGCAGAGTCCAGCCCTGTTCATCTACACCTCAGGGACCACCGGTGAGAGTGCCCAGCTGTCCTTGCCCCAACCTCTGACCTGTGCCTCAGACTGGACCTCTGAAACCCACCCTGCCCTTTGATTGTGACACCTGGCCTGAACCTTGACCCCCAATGTTATCTGAGTGGTCAGTGCCAGAGTCCTGCCTTGCCCTTAAGTAAACAGCCACCAAAACCGTGAGCTTTGGAGTTCAGCCTCTGAACCCCAATCCAACTTGTCCTCCCAAACCCACACACAGGTCCCACACTTCACCTCCTTTCAAGAGCCTCAAACCCCTGGCGGTGCAGACCTGGGCATGGAGACCCACTTTGGCCTGCTGGCCCCTCGTGCCATCCTTGCACCACCTCACTCCTGTCCCTTCACCCCCAGGGCTCCCGAAGCCAGCCATCCTCACCTACGAGCGGGTGCTGCACATAAGCAGTATGCTGACCCTGTTTGGGGTCACAGCTGACGACGTGGTCTACTCGGTCCTGCCTCTATACCACACAATGGGGCTCGTCCTTGGGGTCCTCAGCTGCCTGGAGCTTGGTAAGCCCTCCTCTGAGCTCCCCTGCCCAGGAACACCAGACCAGATGCCAGGGTGATGAGGCCCCAGAGGTTACCCAGCACCCCAGGTTCTCACCTCTGACAAGGGACACACAGCAGCTCCAGGATCATGAGGACAGAGGCCTGGACCCCCACGTAGTCCTCAGTAGCTGTACCGTGGTCAGGAAGTGACAAGAGCTGGTATGAATGTTGGTCACTCATGTCAATTCTTGTCGCTGGTGGGGCCAGTGAGGGACCACTCACCAAGTGTTCCACCCGCTGGCACCCTAGACGCCTGACCATGAATTCAGACTGTGAGCTCTCCAGTCTGTTTTTTTTTTTCCCTCTAAAATTTCAACATGGAAAATACTGAAACAAAAACATTTCTAAACTTTTCTACATGAAACCTCATATCCCAACACCCAGCTTCAGCCACCACCAGCATTTTGCTGTTCTGTGTTTTATTTGTCATCTCCCCCCTTACTCTCATTTGTCTTTTTCACTCTCATATTTTATATAATTAAAAAAAAATCACGGACAATTTCAAACACACACAAAATCAGAGCAAGTAGTTTGACAATGCCTCACATATCCTCACCCGGCCTCAGCAACTGTTAATGTGTTGCCACTTTTATTTCATATGTGCTCCCTTCCTTCTTTCTGGATTATTTTAGAGCACATTCTAGACACTATCTTTTTGCCTGTATGTATTGCAGTATGTATCTCTAACATGTAAGGACTTAAAAAATTGCAACCACACTGATTATCACACCTGAAAAAATTAACAGTAACTCTGATTCTGCTATGCAGCTAACTGGGAAAAAAGAGTAAAATGATATACTGTATATACTGTGTTTAAATTAATGTAAAAATGCAATATGAGAAAAGCAGAAGGTATCATAAAAAAAAAACAAAAACAGAAACTCTGATATCATCTGACAAGCACTTTCTGTTAAAATTTCCCCAATTGTCTTGGTTGTCTTTTTGCAGTTGAAGTGTTCTCATTTTACTTTTTTGTTTGGTCTCTGCTCCTCTTCCTCCCACATTTCCTATTAGACTAGACATGCCCTCCAGAGATGTTTTTAGATTCAGTTCAATTATTCTGGCCAAGAGTTTTGGTGGAGTGTGTGGTGCTTCCTAGTTTGTCATGCTGGAGGCTGCTCAAAACTGTATTCCTGCCTTAGAGAGGCTAAGAAGAATTGGGAAGCTTTAATTGGAAAAATTCCTATCCACCTCCCCTCTGGTTTTACCAGCTCTTGAAGGCCTTTCCAGAATCCAGGCATTTCACTAGGGGTTGCTAACAAAGCTGTCACTCACAAGAACCTGGCATCTGTTCCACCTCCCTCAAGCTACATCCTCAGAGAAGATACACACTTGCTACCTCACCAACCATCTGAACAGCTGTCCCTCTCAGCGCAGGGAGGATGTTTAACTTGCAGGCTTGTGCTGAGGGTGAGGGCTGAGGTGGGGAGAGTGCTATCCACAGAGCCAGCAGCAGAGGAGGGGATCAGAAAAGGAGGGAGCACTTTCCTGGGGTGAACGCAGAGTCCCCTAAAATCTATTAATCCATGTGTCCACCCTTCAAAACATCCATATATCCATCCACCAACCAGCCCATACATCGCCCATCCATCCTTCCACCCACCTTTTCAGCCACCTACCTGCCTGCCCAGCTAGATATTCATCACAGTCAAGAACAATTACTAGTCACAGTCCTCATTTAGCAGTGCTCACTCTGTACCGGCACCGAGCTTTCCACATACTGGAGACAGAATTCAAACCCAGGTTCGGCCATGCTCTTCTCACTGGAACCCTTCTGGCTGGGCCAGCAACACAGGATGACCCTGGGCTTCAGGGGCCACAGTCAGGTGATCAAAGCAGCTTCTCACAGTAGCCTGGAAGCATGACCTGAAGCCCTCTCCTCTCCTCCCTCCCAGGAGTGACCTGTGTCCTGGCCCCCAAGTTCTCTGCCTCCTGCTTCTGGGATGACTGTAGGCAGCATGGTGTGACTGTAATTCAGTACGTGGGCGAGGTCCTGCGGTACCTGTGCAACACTCCCCAGGTGAGGTGCTAAGATTAGGGCTCCAAGGGGAACACCCCAGGTGAGGTTTCGAGGACTCAAGCGAGGGCCCTCAGGGAAAACACCCCAGGCACGAGGCACAGATAATGAGTCCCAAGCAAGTTTTCCAACCATGGCTCCTTTGAAGATCAGCTGCACCACCTTGGGCAGATATTCCTCAAAGGGTATTGTGAGAATTAAACAGGTCAAGTGCCTAGAACAGGGTGTGGCTCAGGGTAAACTCACTAGATGACCGCTGGTCCTATCCTTACAGATCACATGGACTCCAGGGAACTGTCTCTAAGCAAGGTCCCCAAGTATCCCTCCAAGTAGTCTCTAGGTAACCCCTCAGGGAGAGGCTCCAGGTAACTACCCACAAGTAAGGTCCCCAGATAACTCCCCAAGATGAAATTTCAAGTCACTCCCCTGGTTACCTTCAGGTAAGGCCCCCAAGTAACCCCACCCGGTAAAGCCTCTAGTTAACTGCCCCCCAGTTTCAGGTAACTACCCCTATATAAGACTCCTGAGGTAAGACCCCAGTTGAGGCCTCCAGTCACCCCTAGGTATCACTCTAGGTAACCCCCGCAAGTAACTCTCCAGGTATAGACTCTAAATAACTATTACTCTCAAGTAGGAGCCTGGGTAGATCCTTTAGTTGTAGGCCCCTCATCACCTACTAGGTAACTCCTGGGTAAGGACCCAAGATAGCCCTCCTGGGGAAGGGTTCCTGGGCACGCCCCAGGGCACCTCCTCTCACCCTTCTTGGGATGTCCTTGCAGCGGCCAGAGGACCGGACACATACAGTTCGCCTGGCGATTGGCAGTGGACTCCGGGCAGATGTGTGGGAGACCTTCCAGCAGCGCTTTGGCCCCATTCGGATCTGGGAAGTCTACGGCTCCACCGAAGGCAACGTCGGCTTTGTCAACTATCCAGGACGCTGTGGGGCCCATGGCAAGACAAGCTGCTTCCTTCGAGTGAGTGTGTTGAGCGTGGTAGTGGCCCTGATTGAGGCTGAGCCCAGAGAACCTCTACTGACACTCCCCAACCCTCTACTCAGATGCTGTCCCCTTACGAGCTTGTACAGTTCAGTATGGAGACTGAGGAGCCAGTGAGGGACAATCGGGGCCTCTGCATCCCTGTGAGGCCAGGTATAGGGGCCAGGGAACCTCCCCTGGGTGTGGGAAGGGTGGAAACCCTCCATCTCCTCCGTGGATGGAAAAAGCCACTCAAAGCCTTAAGGTTGGTGCTCAGTGGTGGTGTCTGCTGCCCTCACCCTGACCCTGAATCCCCATCTGCCTGACCACTATATGGGGCCCTCTGCCTCCCAGCTTCTCAGCTCTGCCCAGCTCCTCTGCCTCAACCTTCTGCTCCATGGGGTCTCTGGGTGTCCACTTGAGTTGTTCTCTTGAGCCTCTGGAAGTCACATGCCCCACGCATTAATCTCTTGTCCTGTACCTTCTCCTGGGGCCTTGCAAGGTCCTGGTGCAGCCTCTCTCTTCCCTCCACCATTGGCCTCTACCATCGTCCATCCTGGGTATCCCTCTCCTGTTTCTAGGGGGCTTCCTGATGCCACCTTCTCTCTCCTGCTACCTCTCATTTGCTGTCTGCCTGTCTCTGTGTCTCTGTCTGGATCCGTGTCTGGGTCTCCCTGGCACTACCTCTGGGACTCTCTCCGTCTCCTCCCTGGCAGAGTGCGCCGCGGTCCGGTGGGCTCCTGAGGTTCCCGGCTAATGCCTCAACTCCCACTCCTACCCTCAGGGGAGGCCGGGCTCCTGTTGTCCCAGGTGCTAGGCCGCCAACCTTTCCTGGGCTACCGCGGAGCCCGGGAGCTGTCGGAAAGGAAGCTGGTGCGGAACGTGCGGCGCCCGAACGACGTTTATTACAACTCTGGAGACGTGCTCACCGTGGACCGGGAAGGCTTCCTCTACTTCCGCGACCGCCTCGGAGACACCTTCCGGTCCGGTGGGCTTCCACGGGGCGGGACCTCCGGATTGCGGAGGGGGCGGGGCCTTTCCTTCCAGGGGCGGGACTTACGGATTCCAGAGGGAGCAGAGCCTGGTGAGGACGAGGCGGGGCTTAGTGGACTAGAGGCGGGGCCTCCCCTTTCTAGGGGCGGGCCTGTGGGGTTCCGGTGGGCGTGACCTGATGGTCAGGAGGCGGGGCTCCCTCCCGGGGGCGTGGTCTCAGCACCCTCTCTGACCCCGCAGGTGGAAGGGGGAGAACGTGTCCACGCGAGAGGTGGAGGGCGTGCTGGCACAGGTGGACTTCCTGCAGGAAGTGAACGTCTACGGTGTGTCTGTGCCAGGTGCGGAGGGTTCACCTCATTCCAGGCCTCCCAACAGCTTTGTGGGAGGTGGGAGAGCTGCTGGGACCCAGGCGAGCGTCAGCCGCGGGCATCGTGAGGTGGGTCCGCGAGTGAAAGATGTGCCCCACAGGGTGTGAGGGCAAGGTGGGCATGGCTGCCGTGCAGCTGGCCCCCGGCCGGACCTTCGACGGACAGAAGATGTACCAGCACGTCCGCACTTGGCTCCCTGCCTACGCCGTCCCCCAATTCATTCGTATCCAGGTGAGCTCGGGGTGGCTGAAATAGATGGTTGGGAGGTGGGCGTGGGCAGTCACAGTCGAGGTCACAGTCTGCCCCTGCAGGACGCCTTGGAGATAACAGGCACGTTCAAACTGGTGAAGTCCCGGTTGGTACGAGAAGCCTTCAATGTGGGTGTCATTGCTGACCCGCTGTTCGTGCTGGACAACCAGGCCCGAGCCTTCCGGCCCTTGACGCCCGACATATACCGGGCAGTGTGTGAGGGAACCTGGAGACTCTGACCATCTGTTCAGCCCACAGACATTTGAAGGCCCCAGGCCCAATGCTGATCACCACCCGCACTTGTCCTGTCACCTCCACCCCAGACCTGATGGTGGGGGGTTCGTCATGAATCCCAGCCTGGCCTTATCCCCAGCTGCACAGTGTGGGGCAACCCTGGGCCCATGGCTGAGCAATAATAAACTCGAATGTATACACAGATGTCTGCCTGGCTGGGGAAACAAGAAGTCCAGGGCCCAGTGCCCCACGCTGGAGGAGTAGCCCTTCTGGGCAAGGCCAAGGGTGTGGGAGGAGCCAGCAGCCCACTGTGGAGAGATGACATTGCTCATTCTGTCTCTGGGTCACTGTGGCCTCTGATGGGGCTGGGGCCAGGTGGGGCCAGTGGATGTGTGGTCTGGAGGATATGGGGAGGAGGGCATTTGACTGACGCAGGAAGGGTGAGTGTGACTCGGAGAGGAGTGTGTCTGGCAGGGTGCATGGGCAAAGGCTCTGGGGCAAGTCCCTGTTGAGGGAACAGATGCAGAGGCTACTGGAGAATGGAGTCTAAAGTGTCTTAGAGGCCAGAAGTGCCCTTGGGGACACTGGGAGCAGCAGGCAGGGTGGTGTGAGCAGGAACAGTTCTGGCTGGGTGACGTCCCCGGGGCAATGTCAGGCCCCCAAGGGTCCCTGGGCATTTTAGTTTGGGACAGCCAGGCACTGTGGGCAGCCTGAGTACAGCAGATCAGGCACTTCAGGCCATGCCCATGGTTCTTTTCCAGGATGTGGCTGTTCCTGTTGTCACCGACTATTTCTCTGCCCTTCAGGGCCAAGGAATCCCAGTGTGTTCCCCTTCAAGGAACCACGTCCCCTTCCTGGCTCTGGTATGCACTGCTGGACTCGGATCCAGGCCCATGTGGTTCAGCCCACCTCCCTGCACATAGTAGGTCATCAGGTTCATTCACACGCCTCTTCCCTCCAGGAGAGGCTCTGGCTAGGAAAGGAGCTGGGCCGTGTGAACACAGCTGCAGAAGCCCAGGCTGGCCACCCTTGCTTTGGCCCAGGCCTACTTCCTCCAGATGCACACAGTAGGTCCAATATCATTTGACAGCGGGCACATAGCAGCAGAGGCTGGACTGGTCCCCCTGGAGCCCTTGTACCCTCTGGGAATAGAAACCAACCTGGAAGGGAGTTTGGAATAGATAGATCGAGCAGCAGAGGCTGGCACTGTCACCCCTACTGCCTGCCGGTCTTGTGACCATCCCTTAAGACCTGCTCTACACCGCTTTCCAGGCTTCCCTGGGTTCCTGCACCCAGCTGCCCATCACCTGGTGCCAGCCTAAGATGGTACAGCATCCACTTCTCTTGTGTGTACTATGCTGTGAGTGGGGGTTGCATTGTGGCCGTCCCCCTGATGAGGATCCTGCAGTCCTGTGCCCAGTTCAAGGGGTCCTGACTAGTGAGGCTCTGTCACTGCATTTCCTATTAATGGAAGAAGCTAACATCCAGGATGTGGCCAAAGAGATCCACTCAATCAACAGAGTACCATGTGCTGGGATGCATGGAGAGAGGGGTGCCAGGACATGTGCTGGACTCAGACCTGGGTCTGTAGACCCCAGAGCTTGTGGTATGGAATCAGAGCTGGCCACTTACAGGCTATGTGGCTGGGACCAATCTCCAGAACGACTTTCCTCCGGTGCACTGGTTTCCTTCCTTGTAAAAAGAGGTTGATCACCCTGCCCATCTCAGAAGAGGTTGCTGGCTATTACCAAAGATAAAGGTGCAGGGAAAGTTCCCCACAAGGGTTACCTGTTGTCCCTGATATTGGCATCTTGGCTCAGACGAGGGCCTGTTTCTCCATCAGCAGAGGGAGGGATCATTAACAATAGGAGTAAAACTGTACCTGAGAACCCTCAGGGCTCCCTCAGAGCCAGGCCGAAGCTGCTGCTTCTCACACGACTGCCTGTCCCATCCTTACCCCATCTACAGGGTGGGTTGTAGTGTTGTTCCCCCACTTTCTGGCCAAGGAAACCCTGGCTGAGAGGGGGGCTTTAGCCACAAGGCATTTCACCAACCCCATCAGTGCAGGTGTCAGGCCCATCCTTCACTGTATGGATGTTTCAAAAAGATCTCACTATAGATCTGAAGGTTTAAGGGTTCACCAGCACTTTATACGGACTCTTGCCCCTCCAAGCCCCAGCCAGCTTCAGGCATCCACACTTTTTGCTATTACATTTGCAAGAATTAAAACATAATTGTTTAAAGCATACAAATGACCAATAGGCACATGAAAAAAATGCTCAATATTGCTAATTATTAGAGAAATGCAAATCAAAACTACAATGAGGTATCACCTCACACTGGTCAAAATGGCCACTGTTAAAAAGTCCACAAACAATAAATGCTACAGAGGGTATGGAGAAAAGAGAACCCTCCTACACTGCTGGTGGGAATGTAATTTGGTGCAGCCATATGGAAAATAGTATGGAGATTCCTCAAAAGACTAAAAATAGACTTACCACATGATCCAGTAATCCTACTCCTGGACATCTATCTGGAGAAAACTCCAATTCAAAAAGACACCTGCACCCCAATGTTCATAGCGGCACTATTTACAGTAGCCAAGACATGGAAACAACCTAAATGTCCATTGACATGATTGGGTAAAGAAGTTGTGGTATATTTATACAACAGAATACTACTCAGCCATAAAAAATAATAAAATAAGGCCATCTGTGGCAACATGGATGGACCTGTAGATCATCATTCTAAGTGAAGTAAGCCAGAAAGAGAAAGAAAAATACTATATGATATCATTCATATGTGGAATTTACAAAAAAAGATGAACTTATTTACAAAACAGAAAGAGACTCACAGACATGGAAAACAAACTTATGGTTACCAGCAGGGAAAGGGGGTGGGAAGAGGTAAATTGAGAGTTTGAGATTTTCAGATACTAACTACTATATATAAAATAGATAAATGACAAGGTCCTACTGTATAGCACAAGGAACTATATTCAATATCTTGTAGTAACCTATAATAAAAAGAATATGAAAATGAATATATGTATATATATGTACGGCTGAAACATTATGCCACCCACCAGAAATTGACACAACGTTGTAAACTGACTACATTTCAATGAAAAAAAAACCTATTTACTTTTCTTATTTCCTCCCAGACCGGAAACTCGATGAATATTTATCCAATAGATCACGTACATATTTTACTCTTATTTCATTCAGCTGATCTTTTTGTGTTTTCCTGTCCTACGCTGCTCTAATTAGCATGGCTTTGTAACAAGTTTTAATGTCTGATAAAGAATTCCTTCTCCTTACTCACATTTCAAAACATTCTTATCTAGTTGTCTAAGTCGTTTGGGCTACTATAACAGAATACCATCAACTTAGTGGCCTATGAACAGCAGAAATCTATTTCTCACAGTTCTGAAGTCTGGCAAGTCCACGATCAAGGTTCAGGCAGATTGGATGCCTGGTGAGAGCCTGCTTCCCGGTTTATAGATGCCATTTTCTCAATGGGTCCTTTTGTGGTGGAAAAGACAACGGAACTTTCTGGGGTCTCTCTTACAAGAGCACCACTAGTCCCATTCAGGATGGCTCTGCCCTCCTGCCTGAATAACCTCCCAAAGGCCCAGCTCCACATGCCGCCATGCTGGGGACTAGGTTTCAATATCTGCATTTTGGGGGACACATACACTTAGACCAGAGCACTAGCTGTGTGTCAGGACTTCTCCCCAGCTCTGCCTTCCCTCCCCTCAAAACCCCCCTGGCAGAGGAAGAGGAGTGAGAGGTGGGGTCTCTGGAGGGGGCTGCTGGTGCAGGGGTCCCAGCAGGGTGTGGTGAGTGCCCCTGCGGGGGACCAGCGGGTCCCACGAACAGCAGCCCTTATTGGCCTAGGGGATAAATCATGCCTGGCGCAGAGTGAGTTTTCCACATGCAACAGGTTATACCTAGAAGGAGATTTACTATGAGGGATGGGCTCATGAGACTATGGAGGCCAAGTGGTCTCTGGTCTACCCTCGCAAGCTGGAGGCCCAGGAAAGCCGGTGGTGCGATTCCAATCGCATCCAAAGGCCTGAGAACCAGGGTGGCCCCTCATGTAAACCCACCCTGGGGGCAGGAGATGAGACATTCCAGCTCAAGTGGTGAGACAGGGAAAAAAGGGGGAAATTCTTCCTTCCAAGGACTGTTGTTCTATTAAGGCCCTCAGTGGACTGAGGGATGCCCACTTGCATCTTCCAAGTTACCAGGAAGAAAACCCAAACACAGGATAGGAAGCACAGAACAAAAGGCGGGCCACAAAGTGGAACCTGGCGGCAGCTGCCTGACGACTGGAGAGCAAGCTCGCTCGTGGTGACTCTCAGGTCGGGGGTCTGGCGCTCAGGCATTTCCAGGAGGCCAAGCACCACCACAGACTAGGACACATGTTCAGTCCTCAGGCACATCCGAGTCCAGAGGTGTTAAAACGTGGCACAGCGTGCATCAGAACTGATGAAGTGCGTGGAACAAGATGACCAAACTGAGACCAGGTAACTCTGGTGGAATTTATCAGAAATAAATGTAGAAAGGGCAGGCTCGCCGGACAAGAGCAAACGCTCTTAAACAGACACAGCAAAGCCCAGCTCTGTTGAGCACAAGGAATACATAGAAACAAAGAGACAAAGCCCTTTCGGCTGACAGGGCGTCTCCCACCTCAGCTGTGCAGATTCCTGGGGCCTCTTGCCCACTGGCAGCCCCACATCATCACCTCTGTCCTTTGTCCAACCCCAGAAGAGTCTCCCAACCTCCAGAAAAAGACACAGCCCCCTTGCCCACTTCCAGACTCAGCAGGGCTTTCCCAGGTAGCACGCCCTGAGGGTAAACACAACCGTAACCACACATTAGCTCTGCTTGTTTTTGAACTTCATGTAAACACACAGTGTGGACTCTGAGTCTGAGATTCCACAGTGTGTTTGCCCGTGGCAACCCCTTACTCCTGGTCGTCGCTGTGTACTTAGTATTTCACTGCATGAAAGTCCATGGTTGTTTGTCCCGGCTGCGGGTAGTGGGTGGACCTGCCAGTGTCCAATCAGGAGGCAGAAGGCACGTGGTAGTTTGCATGGGGTACACGTGATGTAAACAGTCATTAACTATAAGAGAGAGTAACTCTTACAAATGCCCTGGGCTGAGAGAGAGTGGCCAAAGTAGGCATGAACTTTAAGGTGGGATTTAGGGAGAGGGTATAACTCAGTGCTAGAGCCCATGCTCAGCATGCACTAACTCCTGGCTTCAACCCCAGTACCTCTGTTTAAAATATAAAAAGACTCTTTCCTTGTTTGATATCAGGAACACAGAAACGAGCAAATAGATTGTACAGCCAGACAGTCTGATTTGGGGTTTCATTCTTGATCTGGCAATTTCAGCCGGCAACAGTCATTAGCAGGGAAATACTCATTCCTTCTTCGACCCAGAGATCTTTTCAGGAGACTATCTTAATTGTCAATAGTTTATTTTTTGATACTTTATTGAATACTCATAGTTTATGCATGATGAGAAATTTAAAAAGATATTTTTGATAGTTCATTGGGACATTATGAGAAATTTTTTAATGTCACAAAAAAATGGGGGGGGTAATTAGGTTTGTTTATTTAACGGAGGTACTGGGGATTGAACCCAGGACCTTGTGTATGCTAAGCATGCACTCTACCACTGAGTATACCCTCCCTCCTCAATAGTTTTTGTCATTTTATTTCTAAATTTATTTATGATTAGACAGGTGGATTCTATAAAACCTCTTTATCAGACTTCATACCCTTTGAAACCGAGCAGGACTCTGTGGGGCCCCCCCAACCCCTGTTCTTGTTTATAGAAAAGGTGGCCTCCAAAGCTCCCTGAGTCACAAAAGGGCAAGAGTCACAGACTGTCTGGTGCACATTTCTGAGTCGTTATACAGATACTGTTAACAGCCACCAGATAAGCAGCTCTTTGCAGGAAAACCACCCCAGTGAGAAGGCCCTCTTCTGGTCACTGTAGCAGAACTATACTGCCACTGACCTTAAACCTGGCACCTCACACCCCGCCCATCTCTGGCCCAAGCACACCTTGCACGTCTTCTGACCACACAATCCCTTGCCTACCTTTTGGTCTTTTCCCGCAGATCAAAGAAGTAGAAATGGAGAGTAAGTAATTAACAGATGACCAGATCTCGTCCCTAAGTCCCCCTTCAGTCATCTTGGGAACACACTGTGAACAAGATTGCACCTATGGAAATTCACAAGGAACTGAAAAGCCTGCACGTGGCAGGGGGAGGTGGTGAGGACTCTGACCCTCATCTCAATAAGCAACTGAGATCACTTCCCTATTTTTTCTTTGAAAACTTCCATTGCTGAGCAGAATCCTCGGGGATGGTATTTTGGGGACCCTAACCCCAGACTGCCAGCATTCTGATTAAAAGTTACTTTCCTTTCCATCCACATTGCCTCTCCTATTGATTTTTGAGCCAGACAACATTGAGTAACACCTTTAGCATGGTTATAATAAAAAAGACAGTAACAAGTATTGGGGAGGCTGTGGAAAAACTGGAATCTTGTACATTGCTAGTGCGAATGTAAAATGGTGCAAATCCTTTGGAAAACAGTCATCACAAGGCCAAATGTAGAGTTACTATACGACCAGTAATTCCACTTCTAATAAAATTTTATGCCCAAGAGAGATAAAAACAGATGTCCACACAAACACCTGTACATGAATTCATGTTCATAGTGGCACTATTCACAGTTTCAAAGAGTGCAAACAATGCAAGCTGCCCAAACACCTTAGGAATGGATAAACAAAATGTGGTAAATGCACAAGTGGAATATTACTTGGTGGCAAAAAAGGAGTGAAGCTCTGATAGATCCAAAGGGACAGAAAGGAGATTGGTGACTGAGGAGCTGGGCGAGGACTGCTGACACGAATGTGCTTTTTGGGAATCGTGTGAAATCATTCTAAATTTGTGGTGATAGAGACGTAGCTCTGGGAACAGACTAAAAACCACTGGATCGTACTTTCAATGGGTGAATAGCATGGTACATGACTATCTCCATAAAGCTGTTAAAAGTCTCTATACTAAAATTTAACATTTTACGACATGTTTGCATTCATTTTTGTGTTTTAGAGTATTAAGTCTGATCTATCTTGACAGCTGAGTTTTTGGCCTCCCTTCAAAGTCGCACCTCAGGCCAGTACCCTGCTTAGAGACTTTGGAGCATGGTCCCTTCCTCCAGAGTGTCTTCACCTCGGACCACAGCTGCCAATGTGGGCAGTGTGCACCCAAGAACCCACCTTCCAACCATCTTCTGTTTGACCAGCCCTGGGGTTATGGGGGAAGCTGAATACACAACACGGACACTGGACACATGAAATCACGGCCCAGGAGGAGACCTTGTGCCATGCAGGGTCATGTGCACTTGGAGACAGAGTGGGAGGCAGGCTTTGATGAATGAGAGGCTGGGTGGCCCCCGGCTCCTACAGCAGAATGTGACTGGCTTGGCGGGATAAACCCTTTGGTAAGGAGGACGGTTGGACTTGGGGCTCTGACCCCCCAGAGTAGTGCAGGGAGAAGGATTTGCCATCCGAGGCTCTCCTGGTTCCAGTATCAAGGCCACAACCGGTGTTGGGCCTTACCTTCTGCCTTTACACCACAGCCACAGGTGCTACCAGAGTCAGACCCACCCAGGTCAGATTTTCACTCTTCAATCACTGGGTCACTTTAAGTTGGCTTAACTCAGCAGCAGTGGCTGAGAAGGAAGAAGGGGCCTGGAGGGAGGCCCAGGTAAGGAGAAGGAAAGGCTCTTGAGGTGGTTGTGAGGATCAGATGAGCCTGGGGGTGGGGGGCAAGCAGCTGGAATCAGGCAGGAAGATGCCTCCCCAGCCTCAGCCCAGTGGACGGAGGGGCTGAGTGGGTGCCATGAGATGGGTGGCTTGGCCCAGCTTCTAATGCCAAGAGGTAGATTCTGGAAGCCGCCTTGCAGGCGGACCGTGCTGAGCTGGCTGGGGTTAGTGCCACGGGTGGGCTGTCTAAGAAAAGCCACATTAGACAGGGATGGATCTGAGTACAGGAAGATCCAAACCATGATGACCAGATGCTTGAGGAAGTGACAAGCAGAGATGCACACAACCGGTGTTCGCGGGAGAGGAGACAGTGCACACAGCCTGCCTGGCATCCACGGCAACAAGAGCATAGCTGTGTTCTGCCTACACCACGGAAAAGGACAGGAGAAAATGGGAGTCCAGGAGGTTTCAGCTGCTGGGGACCCTTCTGGAGGGAAGGCAGACGGGCCCCGTGTTGCTGGGAGATGCTGGCGCTTCGAGAATTAAAACCCCTGTGCCCTGTCAGATGACCTTGAGATGGGGAGGTTATTCTCAATGGTCCCAGTGGGCCCAGTGTCCTTGGGTGTGGAAGAGGAGGGAGGCAGGAGAGAGTCAGGGTGATGCACTCTGAGAGGGAGGGGACCGTCTCCACAGCTGGCGAAGCTGAGCCATGGATGCTAACGGAGTTGACAAAAGGAATGCAGCTCAGCCGCTCCTAGACTTTAGTGCAACTGTTCTGACTTCTGACTTACAGAACTATGATTTGTGTTGTTTTAAGACAACAAAGAAAATTTAAAAACAAGAACAAAACTCCCATGCTCCTGCTCTGGAAATGGCCAGAGTCCATCTAAAGCACACACTCAAGTGCGGTCAGCACAGCACTGGGGTGGCAGGAGGACGAGGGACTATCTGGGTTTGGTGAAATGACAGGACGGCCAGAGACAGCATCCTCACCCAGGCCTTAGGAAATGCTGCAGATTTAATATCACTGGGAGACGAGGGGGTGAGACGAGCAGGACTCCAAACCACCTACAATAGCCTCACAAGCTGCAAGAGACAGATCCTGTGTGCAACCCTTGGGGGCCCACCACCCTGACTGTGGGGCTACAGACTCTGTTCATGATCTTCTCTGCTCTCTTGTCTATTTCAGACTTTCTAGCAAACATAAACTTTCAATCTAGGAAACTGCCGGCCCACCCTCCCTCAGCACCTCATGTCCCTCTGTGGTTGGGCCCTCAGTGGCTTCCACCCTCCTCCCCAGCTCCCTGGGACCTGGCCTAGCTTGAGCACTCGCCCCCTGCTCGCCCACCAGGTGACCCCTTCCCAGTTCCACCTCCAGCCCAGCTGTGCGTCCCCAGGCCCAAGTGTGGGAGCAGTGGGTCATAGGTCCTGAGAAGACTGGGGATGGAGGCGATGGGCCCTTCTAGATGGAGGCTTCCCCCTGCCAGCTTCAAGTGGCAGCAAGGTCCCCACCCCCAGCCCAGGTGTCCCCCAGCCCTGCCCAGTACCATGGTCACACACAACCCCCACCTGCCACCCCTGCATGTGCCTGAGGCTACAGAGGCTCCTTTCTCAGGTGCACCTGTTTCCCTGAAACCCCTCCCCCCAGGGAAGCGCTCTTTGTTCTCAGAGTGGAAAAGACACAGAGAGTGCAGAATAACAGCCCCCAAAGACATCCACGGCCTGTCCCTGCATCCTGTGAATATATCACCTCACACGCAGATGTCAGGTGTGCAGGTGGAGAGCGGACAAGCTGTGACTCTGAGACAGGGAGATCATCTCGGGTTACTAGGTGAGTTCCGAGGCTCATTACACAGAGGAGACAGTACAAGACTTAAACACCCACTGCCGGCTCTGCAGATGGAGAAGGGGCCACAAACCCAGGAATGAGGTGGCCCCTACAGTGAGAAGAGGCCATAAAGTGGATTCCCACTGAGAGCCTTTGGGAGGAACCAGCCCTGCTGACACCTTGATTCCAGCCTCGTGAGACCCAGTTCAGTGTCCTCAGAGAATACACCTGGGTTGTTTCAAGCCACCACGTTCGTTAGAGCAACCATAGCAAAGGGACACAGTACACTGACCAAAGTCCTGAATGACTGCCCAGGAGCCCAGACTGACTGCCACAGGCAGCAGGCAAGTGACCCTCTGCCCTCGAGCTTTGTGACTGACTGACCAACCATGTGGGCTGTGGGGACGCCCCTTTACTCGAGGGCCATGCTTGTCCATCCCAACTTGGAAAGAAGTTCCCTGAGCATCCATTCAGACTGGGACTTGGGAACGTGAAGGGCAAGGCCAGGGAATGAGGAGTGTGGCCAAGGGCAGGTAGGAGGGGCCTGGCCCTTCTCAGGGGCACACCTGATCTGACCAGCAGAGCCCAGAGGTCAGGCTTCTTATGCAGAAACTTCCCCAGCATAAAAGCGGAACGTGTTAAAAACCTCAAACGCAGAGTGGACAGACTTTAGCCTCCCACCCACTTACAAACAAAAGCAAGCCATGCTCTCCTGGGCTTTCTGCATTGTCCACTTTCAGACCTCAGGCCCAGCTGCCACAGGAGGGCAGGAAGGGGCCTCCTCACCAGAGCCAACTGGTCCCAGGGCTGGGGAGAGTGGTCACCTGCCTCAGGTCACAGGTGGGGAGCCACCACTCGGAAAGGTGGGGGGGGGAGGCGAGGAGGGAGCAGGGGACCCTCCTGGGGCTCTGACTCACTCCAGGGTCCTCTGTGGGTCCAAGTCTCCCGGACCGATGCGGAGTCACCGAGCACTAGAACCGGGGCCCCAGGCGTGGGCAGCCTCTCCAGAGCTCACAGGGCCTCGGGCCGGTGGCCCTTGCGGTGGATGACCAGTTGGGACTTCCAATCGAAGCTGCGGCCGCAGTCGCCGCAGCAGTGGCGCCGCTGGCCGGCGTGGCCCTTGCGGTGGATGACCAGCTGCGACTTCCAGCTGAAGCTGCGGCCGCACTCCTCACACGCGTAGCTCCGTGGGCCGGTGAGCGCGCAACGGGGTGGCCCCTGGAGCGGCTTCTCGGCGCCCGGGCCGCCTGCGTGCGCACGGCGGTGGATGACGAACACCGACTTCCAGTCGAAGGTGCTGCCGCACTGCGCGCACGTGTATGGCTTGCTCCGCGGGGTCCCCGAGGGCGGTGGCGGCACTAGCGGTGGCGGGGCGCCCGCGACGGCCGCGGACGAGCCCTCCCAAGCAGCCGGCCGCAGGCCCAGGGGCGGCGGGGCCTCGGAAGCTCGGGAGCTCTCGCTGTCACCGCCTGGGGGGCAGACGAGGCAGAGCCGGATTGCCCAGGGCCTCCAGCCCTCCCCCAACCCTGCCGCGGGGCAGCCTGAGAGCCCTCCCCGGCCACCAGATCACTCACCCAGATGGAGGCTTTTGTGGCCCTCGGTTCCCGCGCTCAGCGCCTCCCGCTCCACCTCCGCCCGGGGGCGGGGCAACCCTGCTGGGGTCGGGGGCCCATCAGCTGCCAGCCCTGGCACCCGCGGGTGAGGGGCTCACACGAATGAGAGACAGGGATGGGCACCCTACCGGGCGACGAGGTGCCCCTTGGGAAGCGTTGGAGGCAAAGGTGCTCACAGGGAAGGGTGGGAGGCAGGCCCCAGAGGAGAGGGGTCCTCACCCAGAGAGACCACCGTGCCGTACTTCTCCAGCATGGCGTCCCAGTACAGCTCCTTCTGTGAGGGGTCCAGGAGCCCCCACTCCTCCTGCAAAGATGTGGAGACTCACTCACAGGAAGCTGGTCTAGCCCACAGCCCACCTACCGGTCTGTCTGTGGTCACATCACTGCTAATCACCACTGGGGTAGTAGGTTTCCTAAACCTCACCTGCCCAGGGTCAGGGAGGGTGCTGCCAGCACCAGTCCCCCTCAGCTGCCTCACCCCACTTTCTGGCCGCACAGATTGGAGCTGAGAGCCCCTGGATGGGCCTCGAACAGTGTGTGCTGCACTGGGAGCAAAAGGCCAGGGACTGGCAGGGACCCCAGCTACCTCTTCCAGGCCTCTGGTTAAAAGAGGAACAGAATGCCTCCCTAGGGAACTGGCGCTGGCCTCGGCATCCCTGGAGGTTGGACCCGCCTGCAGGTGGGAGATGAGGCAGAGAGTAGGTGCAGCCTCACACCTTGGTACACAGGGGATGGGGAGGCCAGCTCCCAGATGCCAGAAGTCGAAGCACAAGCCTTGCAGGCTTTACCAGAGGATGTGCTCCCTGCTCGTGAGGTCTGCTGGGTTGGAAAAAAGAATCCACTGTGTCCCGGGCAGGGAGGCAGCAGCCACAGGAGCCAGAGTGTGGCTCTGCAGCTGGAAGACAGAAGGCTTGGGGGTGTGGCCCTCCCACCCCCCAGTTTCCGATTGTGCCTTCTGGCTGTCGCTGAATCCTGTGGGACTTCTCAGTGTGGAGCACGTTAGGAGCAGTGCCGCTGGGACAGGACAGAACCCTGCTGCTCACACCTAGGAGCCAAGCACTCTTGAGTGGAAGGGGCTGGTATGACCAGCTGGCCACAGCTCAGGACTGCTGGGGGCTGTCAACCCCCGACTGACTTCTCTGTAAGTGGGAAGCTACCCACTGTCAGTTCCAGTTACTCTAAACCACATTCCCAATCGCCTAAGGCCAAAATCCTTTGCAAGCATTGGTCTGTCCTTCTATCCTTCCTGCACCAGTAGGGGAGCCCTGATATCAACTCCACTTCTGGGCAGCAAAGAGCACAAGAAGTGCTGGCCAAGGAGACGTGACAACCAGCAGAGGGGGCCACCAAGAACACCCTCCTCCCATTGTGGGCCTGCACCTGCCATCAGGGGCTGCTCACCTGAATCCTGGGTGGGTGAAAGGGTGCAGAGGCCAGTTCCTGTTGTTCAGGGTATCCCTCGCGGGTCTGGGCTGGATTTGGGGAGCAGGAGAGTGCTAGGAAGTGAGGCAGACAGGGGTCAGGGACTGCCCATGTGAGCCAGGGCAGGCGAGGAGCTGGTGTTGGTGCTGAAGCCTGGGCCCTCCCTGGCCAGCAATGAGGAGTCCTCTGGGTCACACAGCAGACAGGCAGGCAGCCAGCCTTCCCTCCGGCCACCCGGGAACCAAGCTTGGCAGTCTTCGATCCCCCGTGGGTCCCCCTCCCAGCTGTGGGCACGCACACTCCCTCCAGGAGCTCCCACTCTCACCCATCTCCTGCCCATAGCCATCAGGCTCCTCCTTCACGCTGCAGCTGAGCTGGGAAGTCTCCTCCATCTGGGCATCCTCTGACCCCTCCCTAGAGGCTGCCCTAAGAGGCTCCACTGTTCCTGAAGGGGGGTTGCTCCCCACAGACTCATCTGTCTTCTGTGCTGCCGGGACCTCCCCTTGCTTCAGAACATGTGCTGTAATCTGAGAGGGAGAGGCAAGTCAACGGGGTTTGAGTCTCGCCCTGTCTCTCCAAGAACCCAACACAAGCACTCACCCAGCCCAGCAGCTGCCCAGGGTCATGCTGCAGCCCCTCGACCAGGGCAGCAGCCTCTTCAGGGCTGTTTGGCCGCTGGCCCCGCACCCAGGCCTGGATCTCAGGTGGCAGCGCGCCCAGGAACTGCTCCAGCACCAGCAGCTCCAGCATCTGCTCCTTGGAGTGCACCTCGGGCCGCAGCCACTGGTGGCACAGCTCCCGCAGCTGGGCCAGGGCCTCACTAGGACCAGCCACCTCCTGGTAGCAGAAGCCCCTGAACCGCTGGCGTGCTGCTTCAGGCTCCTCCAGGGTGGCCGCAGGGTCAACAGAGGGCAGGCGTGGGGGGCCCAGTGGGGACGGCATCGTTGTGCCCAGATTCTTCTTGGAGCCACTAAAGGGTCCTGCAGGAAAAGAGGGGTCAGGGTGCCAGCCACAGGCCACAGCCCAGGGAGCTGAGGCCACAACACACACAGAGGATGTGTGAGGCTGAGGTGGGGAAAGCTTCATGGAGGGTGGATCACAGGAGCTGCAACTGAGAACAGAAGGAAGATTGTGGGGGGAGGGTATAGTTCAAGTGGTAGAGCCCATGCTTAGCATAGCTTAGCATGCTATGAGGTTCTGGGTTCAATCCCCAATACCTCCTCCAAAAAATAAATAAACCTAATTAACTCCCCCCACCAAAAAAAAAAAAAAAAAGGAGGAAGCCTGTGAACCAACGCTTGGAGGCAAGTTGTCTGATGAAGTTTCCAGGAAACAGCAGGGAACTGTTGGGAGATGATGGAGAGGGAGGCAAAGAGTTTTCACAGGCTCCCAGAGTCAGGCTGAGGAGCCCCGGAAAGTGCCTCTGCAGCAGAGAGTGGGCAGTCAGGGAGGCTGTGGGGCCGCCATCCAGGGAGAGCACTGGGGCCAGGCTGCCCGTCCCCACTATCTCTAGGACACGTTGACTCAAGGGGGGCACCCTGAGAGGCTGGCCTGCGCCATGGGTCGATGCAGGGGCTGATGTGGACCCCGAGACACCGTGCTCGCTGACCACGGCGAGCTGTACACGGCTCACACCGTCTGGACCCTATAAGTTAAAAGCAAGAGCAAAGCAAAACAGAGCCACGAGTCGTGTGGAGCTGTCGGTGGGCAGCTGTGTCCCGGCCCTGCGGAGGGTCTGGAGTGGATACGCCCACAGGGGACCAGTTTGACAGGCTGGACCAGGCCTGACTCCCGGAGTCCGCCTTCCAAAGAGGGACGGGAAGCAGGAGGTCTTCCCGATGGAGGGGAACGGAGGTCCGGGTGGGAGGAAGGGACCCGGGCGAAGGCTAGGAGGCGGGACGCTCAGGGCACGTCGGGAGGTAGCGGAAAAGGCCACGCCCACCCAACCAGACCCACGCTCACCTCAGCCACGGGAGGCCTTTTGGGGTAAGTGCCCCCACACCGCCCAGCCCGCCTCTCGCGGGACTCACCCGCCTGCCCCTCGCGCGTTGCCCTGGCGACGCCGCCCTGGCCAATCACGGGTCCGCTCCGAAGGCACCGCCCCCTCCCCTCGGACTACGTTTTCCATGAGCCTCAACAAGGAAGGACAGGGGCGGCCTCTGACAGCCGATGCTCCTTTTCGGAGGCCTCTCACGACTGAGAGGCGCCACGTTCCTCCGGAGGAATCTGCGGAGTCTCAGGGTTTCGGGTGGCTCCCTCCTCTCACCAGCAGCCGCCTTTCTTTTGCATCCAGGCCCTAAGACTCACCAATGGCCGAGACGGACGGTACCTTCGAATCCTGCGCATGTGCACAGCAGGACCGGCGCCTATTGGCAAGCGAGGTGAGGGGTAGAGAGGAGCGTGACCTTTTGGCCAATCAAAGCTGGCACTCCGCCCAGGCTCCTCCTCCAGAGCCCTTCTTGAGGCTTCTCTCTTGTCGCCCAGCCGTCGCCTTGGTAACCCCTCGGCGCATAGCTGCCCCCACCTCCCGCTGTTTCCACGGCAACAGCTAGTGTGTTGCTCTGCCTTCCTTGAAGGCCGGAAGTGATGGCCTGCGGGAGCATAGGTCCGCCGAGACTCTCCTCCAGGTGGTCCCTGGAAGAAGAGGGGACCGGCCGGGAAGGCTTGCCTAACCCATGGCTTCCTCCACCACCCGCGGGAATTTCTCCAGCGAAGATTGCGGTGGGGTCCTTCATTCGACCACCGCTGAGCGCCCTGCGGACATACGGGGACAGCAGGCACCCTGGTGGGCACCCACCTACTGATGAGTAAACTGTCCCACGATTTATACCCTCAGAGTCTCAGACAGGCCTTTAGCTAGATCAGTACTTCAAAGCGAGGGATGGAGATTACTGTTCACCTTTTATTTCTCACTTTGGGGACCAGAACTAGTAAGGGTGGCCTGTATTTTTATTTTACTTCAATAGGGAATGTTACTGCTTTTAAATTCTGACCGTGGGTCAAGGTGTTTTGCTTCTACACATCAAGTGGCTGAACCATGATTTATTTATTCGATTCTAAATTGCGTCTGCCTGTCTTAGTTTCTTCTCATACCTAGGAACCCCCAGCTCCCAGCTCCCAGTGAAGAGCAGTGGTCTTAAACATTTATTGGAAGCTCTAAGCATGTGCGTGGCTGGGGCTTGCCAGCTCTTCCCAGTAGGGATCAGATTGGGCTGTTGTGTAGGGGCTCAGTATTTAGCTTTCCCCAAATCAGTGACAGTTCTCACATCTCCATCCACTTCTAGCTTTAGAATGCTGTTGCTTCCTCCTTCACCATCCTCATACTTGTGGGTTTGTTTCACACTCTCCTGTGGTTTCAGTGGGTTTCTGTACTACATGAGATGCATGTGTTCAGTCCATCATTTTGACCAAGAAAAGCCCAGGGACACTTTAATTGTCACGACCTGTTTGAGGTTGAGTAGAGGCCAGCTTGGCAGGATGTGGGCCAGCATGGCCACAGAGGTTTGGGAGAGGGCAACACAGGAGCTAATACATGGGGGCAGACAGGTGCTCATGGTTGCTATTCCCATAGAAACAGGGGAGGAGGCACTGATCAGCCCTAGGTGCTGGGAAGGTGGAGGAACCGAGGGATAGCAGGAACCAAGCACACAGGAAGAAGTCAATGAAGTGGGGAGGAAGCTGGTGGACAGCCAAAATAGGGCATCAGGCCCAGCGTGAGGGGTCAGCAGGGCTCAGGGTGGAAACCAGGCTCCAGGAGCTTTTGTGCAGGATACAGACAAGGTTGCCTGTGGCTCTGGGTGCCCACTTGCTTCTCAACAGACTCCATTGCTTCTGAATTCCATGCGCTCCCTACTAGAGCCCCATCTGAAGGGTCTGTCTGCATTTCACAGTGCACACTGACACTGCCGTGACCTGCTCCAGGCTCCCTCATGCAGGCCACCCTGCGGGAAGGTGAGGTAGGGGAGAGGCCAGGACATGGACAGTGGCTCAGTCTTGGTGAGTCTGGCGCTGAGTAACTCCTCTTCCCACCCCCACATCCCCCCTCCTTGCAGGAACTTGTGAGGTTTCAGGGGTGGAACCCTGCTGGCAGGCAGGGAGTCGGGGGCATCTTGTCTGCGCTTTGGTAATGGCAGATGGCTGCGAGGTCTGGATTCCCCAGCCTGGATCCACAACAGTTCATCTCCTAGCACAGCTGCTGCTTGGGGCAGCCCAGCTCCCACCTCTGAATGCCCAGTGGACACAGGTGTCCCAGCCCCAGTGGGCCACAGCCGGCTGCATCTCTACCCTGTGGCTAAACCCAGGTCCCTGCAGCTGTGTGATGACATGTCTGCACTGGGCTAGGATGAAACAGGCATTGGGCTACTGCCTCCATATTGTTTTTAAAAAGAAACCTTTATTAGTGAGCCTCTCTGAACCATGACCTGGCGGCTGGGGAAGGGAGGCTGAGGCTGTGAGCTACACAGTGCTGTGCAAGAATTTACGATGTACATTCATTCCAAGCTGTAACTTCTAATCTTTTTCTCCCCCTGGCAAAAAAGACCATGAACCTCCCTGGGCGCGAAGCCCAAGGTCAAGATGGGCTCTGGATTGTTGAAGGTCACAGGAAGCAGATCAGGCCCCACCCTACTTGTCTGCCTCAGTGCCCAGACCATGTGGGGGTATCACACTGAGGAGGGGATTTGGGGGGCACCACACAGCCTCAGGTAATGGCAAGTCCTAAAGAACAGATGGGCACGTGGCCACTGGACTCCACAGATCGAAGCAGCCCCGCCTCGTCTCCTTTGAACCTGCTGCTGTGCTCAGTCCTCATCAGGGCAGCGGGAAGGATACTGTACCACTGACTTTAGTAACAGGACCGCAACGTGAATGAACAGGCAGAGCTGCGGAGCCATCACTATCTGTGTCTCCTTCTCTCCGCCCTGACCTCCCACCTCCACCTCTTCCACCTCCTGAGCTTGCCTTGCACAGGGAGCCAGGCCAGGCTCCACCCGGCCCTCACAGCTGGCAGGTGTGCGGGGGCAGTCATTAGTCTGGACCCTGGGCCAGTGGCTCTGCTGTGTGCAATTCGTGCCCCTCTCTGTGCCTGTTTCCCCATCTGAGAAGCAGGGAGACAGCCACAGCAGCCACCTCACAGGGCCATTAAGAGAAATCTCCTAGCTTCAGAACAGGGGCTGGCAGTTGACACATACTGGCCCTTCTCAAGATCCTGCCTGTCAGGGAGCTTCAGACATCCTCTGCAGGCCTGTAAATCTGTACTCTCTTCCCAAGGAGGAAGCTGAAGCTCAGAGCCCAGCCACCCGTCCAAAGCCAGCAGCCAACCCCACATAGCCTCCTGTCCACTGGGCCTGCTTCCAGGAAACCTTGGATAAACCGAGGCTTGCGAGGTGGGGGTCGGGGGTTTACACATAAACTGTTGGGTTTGTCTCAAGACCACCTCCGTCTCACCGCCTCCCTCCCCCTTGGTGTCCACAGTCATGATAACATGAGAACTGGCACTGCCATGCTGCCCGCCCACTAGTCCCGCCAGGTCCGAGCCTCCATGTCTACCCCCCAACCTTTCTGCAGTGTGACCTCTTGGGGATGGAGGAGTGAGCGGTGGCTAACAAGTGGCAAATCTAGCCACCACATGCGGGTAGAACCACAGTGCATGTGAAGGGCTTCTCCAAACCATGGATTTGCAGGGGACAGGGCCCTGGAGACATGCAAAGGGCTCAGGATAGGCTGGGAAAGGTCGGGGTGGCGGCCTCAAGCCTCAGCCGTCTTTGGAAACGTGGCTGGGCCCGAGGCAGCAGTAGGCCCAGCTTCCCTCCCCATTGCGCCCTCTGAAGGAGCTCCCGAAGGAGGTCTGGCCAGGGAGCGTGGGCTGGCCCTCGGCCTCCGCACAGGCTTCTCGCCAGTGTGGAGCCTCTGGTGGTGGAAGAGGGCTGGGCGCTCGCGGAAGGCACGGCCGCACTGTGCGCACACGAAGGGCTTCTCGCCCGTGTGGATGCGCCGGTGGCTGAGCAGCACAGCGCCCTTGGCAAAAGCCTTGCCACAGTCTGTGCAGCGGAAGGGCCGTTCACCCGTGTGCAGCAGCCTGTGCTGCCTGAGGTTGGAGCTGTGACTGAAGGCGCGGCCACACTGTGCGCAGGCGAAGGGCTTCTCGCCGGTGTGCACGCGCCGGTGCTTGAAGAGCGAGGAGCCCTGGCTGAAGGCAGCGCCGCAGAGCGCGCAGGCGAAGGGCTTCTCGCCGGTGTGCGTGCGCTCGTGCTGGATCAGGTGTGAGTTGCGGCAGAAGCTGCGGCCGCAACGTGCGCAGGCGTAGGGCCGGCCCCCTGCGTGGATCTTGCGGTGCTGGCTGAGGTTGGAGCGATGGCTGAAGGCCTTACCGCACTCAGCGCATCGGAAGGCCTTCTCCGCCGTGTGGATGCGCTGGTGCCGTACCAGCGAGGAGCTGTGCCGGAAGGCCTGGCCGCAGGCTGGGCAGGTGTAGGGAGTCTCACCGCTGTGGATGCGCTGATGCTGCGTCAGGTGTGATGTCTGGCTGAAGGCCTTGCCGCACTGTGCGCACTCATAGGGCCGCTCCCCGGTGTGAGTGCGCAGGTGCTTCAGGAGGTCCGAGCTCTTCACGAACACCTTGCTGCATGCACGGCACTCGAAGGGCTTCTCCCCGGGGAGCAGGCCGGGGCTAGCGTGCAGAGCCTCGCCCAGTTCCGCCCAGGTCTTGGGCTCAGGGCCGGTGGGCAGTCTCCGGGGCTCCGGCCAGGCCACACCCATTCCTTGTCCCCCTGGGGCATCTGGGACAGTTGGGCAGGCTCTCCCAGTGGTCTCCTGTGCAAACGGCTTCTGCCGCTCGGACACCCTTGGCAGCTTGTCTGGCGTGGGGTGATCTGCAAAGGCCTTCTCCCTGGATGGGGCCCGCAGAGAAGGGGTCAGCCGCAGGCTTACACTGGCCTCGCTGCTGCCAGGGCCTAGCCGGAGCCTTTCCCAGTAGATCACAGACACCCCCGTGGGTTTCCTCTCCCGAGACAGGGAGGTGCAGTGCAGACCCGCCAGGCTTTTTCCCTGCTCGCAGGCACCAGCTGTGGGGAGGACCCTAGTTGGCGCCAGAGGGGGGCCATCCTGGAAGGCCGCTGACAATGCTGCTTCTCCAGAATCACCTCTGTTCTCTACCAGATGATGGGAACCTGAAGGCACAGAAACAGTGGATGCCTGGGTCATCCTGGACAGGAGAGTGTGACCAGGCAGGCCGAGTGGGTGGGCAAGGTGGCCTCCAGGACTGGGTGTGGAAGCTGGAGACAAGAGCAGGACCCAGACACCCTCCCTGTTCATACTGAGCTCACTGCTGTCCTGGGGTGCTCCCTGGGCTGCTTTTGCTTATACTGATGACTACCAAACACTAAAGACTTTCCTCACAAACTCTGTTTGCTAACTGCTTCTACCCTAGTAAGGTCAACCCCACGAGGGCAGCACCAGGAGAGATCTGGTCAAGGCTGTGTCCCCAGTGTCTGGAAGGGGACTGGCCACTCCAAATGCTCAAGAAACGATGAACACCTGAACAAAGGGCCCATACACGGCATAGGAAGGAAAGACAGGGAGGCTCTGAGGCCACACAGCCTGGCTGAGGGTGGGATTCTGAGCAGATCACACCACGGCCCAGGGGTACCCTTGGAGTTCCCCCTTCACAATCAAAGCCAGAGCCTCGAGAAAAGGCTTATGGAGAAAAGAGGATAGAAGGGAGTCGGGTGGGAAGAGGAGCACATCCAGGAAGGAAGGGGTATGGAAGCCAGGCCCCAAACTCACACCGGAGCCCCACTCACCAGGACTGGGCCTCCTCTGGGCGCTCCTGGCCAGGGTCACATCTGTCGCACTGAGAACCCAGGGCTCCTCACCACGCTCGAGCTGGATGACCACATGGGGTCGTGAGACAGACAGTCCTGAGACAGGAGACAAGTGAGTGAGGGGCCAACCTCAGCAGATGGCAGGAGTCAGGGCTTCACAGGACATCAATGTTATCATCAACCAAGGAAACCCAAGGAGGCTCCGCTGGGTGGGGCTCACAGAGAAGCGCAGGGGTTCCTGTGAGGAGACCGTGTTGGCAGCATCAGAAGGGCACAGAGGCAGACAGGGACACTCAGCCAATGGGTGCGTGGTTGCTCATGGGCCACCAGAAGATTAGAGGGCACTGCTGGCAGCCAAGCCAGGCAACAACTGAGCTTCCCATGGGGCCCCAGGGCCTTACCCAGCGAGGCCAGGAGTGCGAAGTTCTCCAGCATCACACGGCGGTACAAGGCCCTCTGGGCTGCATCCAGGAGCCCCCACTCCTCCCGGGAAAAGTACACAGCCACGTCCTCAAAGGCCATCAGGCCCTACAAGAGTTGGGTGATGGACACAATCTAAGCTGTGGCTGTGTGACCCAAGACCCAGTTCCCTGCTTCAATGGCTGCCACCCCTGATGTCTCTCAGATGCTCACTCTCCTCCCCCAAGGCTCTGCAGATAGAACTTTCCTCATCTGTCTGTCTGGCCCCTCCCCGCCACCTTCTCTGTTTAGGTCATAGATGCCACTTTGGCTCCCACTGGCCCCTCTACACAAGGCATCCAGAGCAAGCCCCTGGCCTTCAGCTGCTGCCACCTAAGGGCGGCAACAGGCATCCACTCATTCTCCAGCCCTTGCACAACCTGACCCTCCCCACAGGCGCCCTCATCGCTCTTGCAGTAACTGTACAGATCCTGGCTATGGGGCCCCCAGGTCAGGCCATCCCTGTAGGGATACCCTCTCATGCTGAACTTGCCTGACATTTCAAGGCTATTCTTCCAACCCCAAAGGGCTGATCCCCTCCAGTCGCCACAGGGGTGGCCCTAAGGATCTGGTGGGCACACAAGAAGCCATTTTCCGCATCCCTCCGTGGCCAGGCCCCCCTCTATTTCCTTCTCTAGGGTTGTCTGCTCCGTCTCCTTCCCTCAGCCACCTGCTAGACTTCCCCTGACAGTCCCAGGGACCACCAGCCATTCCTCATCTCCCTGGAGTCCTAACTGCCCATGCCCGTCCCTGGCTGAGTCCGTGAGATCCTCCCCAACCCCCACCCGCCTAAGGTTGATTCCCAGGCCCTGCCTCATTCAGGATACCAGGACTCTCTTTGGACATCTACAATTCCAGGTCCATGTGATACCGCAGACTCTTTCCAATTTCCCCCTGAAATCTACTTTCCCTTCAAATTTCTGGTTTTGTTTACAGCTCCGTTCTTCTCGGTGCTCAGGTGGAAAACCTTAAGGACACTCACTCACACCCCAAACTTGATGCACCAAGAGACCTGTCCAGATTCCAACGGCTTTTCCCATCTCCACTGCCCGGGCTGTGGCAGTAGCCTCCTGCCTGCACACCGCCACTCCCCTCTGCGTCTGCCCTCCACTCAGCAAACGGCTGGATACTTAAAAAAACAAAAGTAACTTAAAGCATGCCCAGTTTCCAGGTGCCCTCGAAATAGTCTTAACTCCCAGGGCTGCTGTTTCAGGCATAATTATTCTCTCCCTGTCGAGCAGCTCAGTTCCGAAAGCGCCTACATCCAGGCTTCCCACCCAGCTTTTGTACACAGGGACCCTCCCCTTGGAACTTCCTTCCACACCTCATCCCTTGGCTACCGGGAAGTGAGAATCCCACGCGTGCACGCCCAACCGTCCTGAACACCGATGCCTAGAACGAAGCGCGAGGGGAAGACGTCCAGGTAAACTGCTTCCCTTGGTCAGGGCTCGGGTCCATTGAGGAGGCATCCAGCGGGTGGGGGCCTGGGGCTCCCTCTACTCACCTGCACTGGGTCTGTCTGCGCCGCTACCGCCATCGGAACCTACAGGAAAGAGCGGGCACCTCCGCGCCGGGCCTCAGTCTCCCCGTCCGTCAAGGGCGCTGCGTCTGGGCGGCTTGGAGGCCGCAGAGCACGTGGCTCGGGGAACGCCCACGCCGCTCCCGGGGAAACCGAGGCCGGGAGCAGGCCGTGGGCGTCTCCGCCCCCGCGTCCTCGCCGCCCGCACCTTGGGGCTCCAGACTCTCCTGCACAACCCGCCCAGACCCGGCGCGCTCCGGCCGTCACCGGCGTGGCCCGACGCCGGCAGCCAAGTGACAGTCCCAGGCGCCGGAAGTCTGATCCCACAAGCCCTCATTGGCCCGCGGTGCGAGACGGACGCATGCGCAGAGCCTCCTGGGAGGCGTGGCTCCCTCCTGCCTTCCGGCGCAGTAGGCGGATACCTTCCGGTCTCCACGGCAACGGCCAAGCGCCGCCGCGGTGGGCGCTGGGAAGTGGAGGCCGCGGCCGTGCCGTGCTTCCGGGCTGCCCGTGGGTGGGGTCCCCGTGGGGCAGCGGGCTCAAGCGGGTAAACGGTGACGGTGCAGAGACGGAACTACTGAGGCCCCGGAGGCCCCAGCGCAGCACCGAAGACAAAGCCGGCCGGGGTTCCCATCACAGCTCCGCCTCCTGGGGCCTTGAGCCGGGGCGGGGTTTCACCCTCGCGGTCAGCGTCCCCGAAAGGTGAATATCGACCCCAAAGCGGGAGTCAGAATCCCCTATCCTGTTTTCCAGCGCAGCTGGACCGCGCAGAACGGACGTTCCCAGACTTGCTTGTCCCTAGATCATCGCACGTCGTGATACTGATTCCTTGTTTCTCTTTGGGGGGACCAACCTATGTGTGTGGGACACATAAAACCAAAAGTAAGGGCAGTCTCAACGCAGGCTGAGTACTGCTGACAGGGAACAAAATGTTTTCCCTTTGCTGTTCCACTCTGAGGGTCTTTTTTTTCCAGTGCCCTTAGTTCACATACATAAAATGGGACTATAGTGGTACCTACCGCATACGGCCGTTGGAAGGTAGTATGGAACTAGTCTCTGTCAAGTTTATTCATTCTTTCTGTCTCCCTTCCTGTGTAAACTCCCCAAATAAGTTATAGATGATCGTTATAGCACCTGTGTCAGCTATAACTGTCTGTAGTATTTTTTAAATAGATTTTATTTTTTTAGCGCAGTTCCCGGTTTTCAGAATTGAGCAGAAAATACAGAGTTCACACATAGCCCTCCCCACCCTGTCTGTAGTATTAACACTATTTGTAAATCCTTGTAATGCAAGAGAGAACATCAGTTTTAGAGTATTTGCGTGTAAATTCTGCTCACTTAGAAATAATTTAAGAAAATCTAATGTATTCATAGGGAATATTTGATAGAGAATGTATTTGATGGGGTTTCCTGCAATTCCAGTAAACAAAGGATGTTGCCTGCCATCCCAGGTTTACAGTGATCAAGCTATCAGCCTCAGAAGAGGATCACCCTGAGGGGAGTTCAGGGTGAAAAAAAACGGGAAGCACTCTGTGCTTCGGATATTGAGCTTAGATAGTTAAGATGCACATCTAAAGAATAAATTCAATGACCCCAGACTCTGGCATCTTCCCTTACATAGAAAAGCACTAAAATCATTAACTTGAGGTGTCTGTTCTTTGTGACTGGCATAATCTTTTGATGTTCAACTACGTTTAGTTTTCGTTTTTCCAGTAAAAAAAGCCTGCTGGGAGCCATTCCACCAATGTCGATACCCCTTGACAAAGTCAGGGCAAAACGGCCGTGCAGATTGCAAAGCAGTCTCACTCTGGAAAATACTGACATTTCCTTACGTTATTCATAGTGCCTATAATTGGATTGGGGATATCTTTGGGGTACATGGGCTTTTTGAAAATTGTACAGGATGATTCTCAATCTGGGGAAATAATAGGGGCTATGATGATGACTGTGCAGGACAATTCAAACAATGGAATTTCAATGAAAGTACTTGGAAATAAATCAAAACATCAGGGCCCCCATGGTGTGTCATGCCTCAAGCCCTAAAGACAACGTGCGCCATTAGTTCTGTAAGAAACGTAAGATAGATATCTCTAGGTTGACTGCTTTCCTTGCAGGTAATAGGAACAATAATCAGCCCACTGTTGGGTTCCAGGCGCCAGTGGGTTGGGACCGTGACCTTTTCTTTTTGTGCTTGTTTCTGTGAGATAGTCTTTGGTTAGGAGCTGTTCTTAGGGATGGAATTGAAAATGGGTTAAGGGGTAATGATTAACTAAGTATAAGGCTAAGGGGTAATTTAAAAAATCATCAGGGTGATGACGTTCAGCCAAGTCGAAAAAGCGCCGTGACCACATCCTGGGTATGGAAAAGGGTTAACAATGTAAACAATAAAGATGTAAGAGTCAACTTGGCCACAATGTGAAATCACCTGTTTGATAAAATTGTATAAATACCACAAATAAAGAAAGCCTTGCAGAGTTGCCTGCATGGTGATCAAACCTTGACTGGCTCTCTCACACTTCTGCCGACACCGTCCATCCCTGGGTACTCCTGGACCTGCTGGAGCGGGACTCCGGCAAAAGCCCTTTCCTGGCTTCTCCCCTACCTCTTTGGAGCAATTCCTTGGAGCTATCTGAGAGGCTGTCTCCTGGGCTATAGTTCTCAGTAAGGTCCCTGAATAAAACCCTACTCACAACTTTTAGATTGTGAGTTTTTCTTCAAGTGCCTCTTGGAGGCAAGCCTGGAGGATGGTATTTGGGAAACCTTAAGTCCTTTACTTCCAGTAGGCCCAGAAAGTCCCAGGGGAGGATTCATGCTAGGACTTTCTCCTGAGGGCCATGGGAGCTGAGATGTGTGAATAGAAGAGTGACCTGATCTGACGTGACAAGTACCCCCTTGGTTTCCGAGTGGAGAAGTGATGGCGGGGGGGCGGGGGGAGCTGGGCAGAGTTGAGCCTAGGATGGAGATGCGGGGTAATGATCACAGATGCAGTTGAAAGGAGGCTTGGCTTCCTATAGATTTGATGTTTCCAGTTGCTTTTTGCCCGCTGTCCCTCTGGCTGCTATGTGCAGAGGGGGTCTCTAAGAAGGCTGGGGAAAGAGCATTAGAACAGATGTGGCAGGTCCCCAGGATGCAAAAGGACTGTCCATAACCCCTCAGGGCCAGCATGAGGCCCAGTGTGGGGTAAGCGCCCGGGTGTGTCTCAGATGTGAAGTCCTGGGGAAACTGGGAGAGCATTTGGTTGGTCAAGTGTACTGGGGCCAGAGTCTAGAGAAAATATTGGGGAGGTGATCATTAAGACAGGGGCTAGGGGCCTGGTTCACACACTTAGAATTTAGACCATAGTCAACTGCCCACCTGCCCATTGTTGCAGGGCCTGGTGACCTTTGATGACATGGCTGTGTGCTTCTGTCAGGAGTGGGGGTCTTTGAGGGACCAGAGGGGCCTCTTCCATGATATCTCTGAGGACATTCTTAGGTTCCCTGGCGCGGGGGGTTGTCTTTGGACTTGGGGCTGGGCTCCAGGCTTTCCTTGCTAGCCACAGTCATGTGTGATGAGAGCTAAGTGTATTTCACTCCTCCCAGTGGGTCTGCCTGTTGAGCCCACTGGGATGGACGAAGACCCCTCTGCATCTAAATTCTACTAACCTGACTCCAGCCAAAGATTCTGGAGGCTGTCCTTTGCCAAGCACTCTATACTTTCATGGTCATCGTCTAGGGGACCAATGATGCTATTTCTGCCAAACTTTCTTTGGATGCCACTGTTCACGGCAGCATCATTCACTAAAAAGGTGGAAGCAACCCAAGAATCCATCAACCAGTGAATGGCCAACCAAAATGTGCTGTCTGCGCACAGTGGAGTATTACTCACCTATTGAATGATACATGTTATAATGTGGATGAACCTTGAAAACATTATGCTATGTGAAATCACCCAGACACAGAAGGACACATACTGTATGATTCCACTTAAATGAAATCACAAGAACAGGCAACTTCATAGAGATCGAAAGTAGATTAGCCTTTACCAGGGGCTGGGGGGGCAGGGGTACAGGGAACTATATCTTGATGAATACAGAGTTCCTGTTTGGAGTAAAAGTTTTGGAAATAGATAGTGGTGATGGTTGTACATCATTGTGAATGTAATTAATACACTGAATTGTACACTTAAAATGGCAAACTTCATGTTATATATGATTTACCACAATTAAAAAAAATAGTGGTAATTAAAATCTAAAATTACTCCCTGCCTTAAAAAAAATGCTTTACATTCCTCTGCTATCTGAACATTAAATGTCAGTGAAAAATAAATTTCAGAACCCCAGAGGCTTCTCCCTGCTGGGGGAGGGTCCTTGCATGGACTCCCCTGTCCTTCAGCTGTTTCTGGTGTTACTGGAGGCTCAAAAAAAAAAGGTCAAAAGAGGAACTGGGAGTTGCAACCACAGAAGCAAGAAGTTGCAGTGATGGGAGGAAGGGGTCGTGAATGCACCAAGGCAAGCACGCTGCTGCTAGAAGCTGGAAAAGGCATGGAAACGGATTCTCCTCCAACACTCAGAAGGAACCAGCTGTGCAAACATTGGGATTTTGGCCTAGCAAAGTTAATTTCTCACATCTCTGAAGATCTGGGGCCCTGGTGTCCCAATTTCCACAGCTTGGATCTCTGGTCCCAGCAGCGGTGAGACAGGAAGGGGGCAGGGCACAGCCACTCAAATAATGATAACAGCAATTAACATCAAAATGGTGGAATATTGAACACTCAATAGGACTTGAGACTCAAGATGGTGGGAGATTTGACTTCTAGTAGACCTTAAACTTCATTATACGCCCACTGTAATAAATTAACATGGTAAATAACATGCCCACAGGTGCCAATGACAGTCCCAAGGCTAACCATAAAAGTTCAAAGAGTGGGAAATGGCCAACTTCCTGGGAATCCCAGCCCCTTTCCCAGGTTAGTTAGACTGGTCTTCCACTTATTAGCATATGAAGCCACTGAGTTCATAAAAACTGGCCACACGGTGCCTAGCAGCTGCTGCCCTCCCTCTCCCCCTTCAGAGATGGCCCACACACTGTCTATGGAGAGTGTACCTACTTTTACTCTAATCTGAGCAACCAACCCTCACACCTCGTGTCCTTTCTCTTGCCTTTCCATGTATCTGTCTAAATAAATCTACATTTACTCAACTGTGGCTCACTCTTGAATTCCTTCCTGCGCGAAGTCAAGTACCCACACTTGGCAGGGCACGTCCCAGGGGCTGAACCAAAGTTTGGGACACCGCCCTTCTCATGCCCCACATCCCATTTTCCTGCATCAGCGGGGCCTGGGAGAATCCCACGTGCAGACTCCTCCTTGCAGGCTCCACCCTGGGGTTTAGTCCCTGTTCAGGCTATCTTGTGCAGCAGCCTGGAAGCTGCCCACAAGTCTCAGTCCCTTTGCCCCACCCTGGGGCCATGGGATCATTCCTGGCTGTGCCACCAGACACACTTGTGGGGAAGTCCCAGGCTGCCCCAGGGCCACCAGGAGGCCCGGAGAGGAGGAGGGGTTCCCTCTTGCCAGGGTGTGTCTGTACTGGTGGGGTCAGTGTCTCAGGCCGGGACCACTAGGCAGCCCCTGAAAGCCGGAAAGCCCACCGCAGTGCCACCTGTACACCTAACTTCAAAGACACCTGGCTGCACATCTGGGCCGTGCCTGGAGGGAGCCATGCAACGTGGGGGTGCGGGGGAGAGGCTCCTGGTTCAGCCTGAGCCTTCACCAACACCAGAAGCAGCTGAAGGTGGGGGGCGGGGAGTCCATGCAGGGCCCCTCCCCCAGCAGGAGATGCCCCAGGGGCTCTAAGTGTGTGGCAGATAGGAACTGACCCGCTCTGAACACAGGGCCCCAAGGACTGTCTGCTGGCAGCTCGGGGGACGCTGCCCTGCCTCCTGGACAGCTTTGGTCTGCCCAGCACACCTGTGGCATCCTGAGAACAGTTCCTCTCCTTACCTCCAACTGCTCTTGACTGTGTGACAACCAGGCTGGGTTGGTTACATCACCTTTGAGCTAGGGGTAAGGCCTGGGAGGCAGGGAACAGAAATGGGTCACTGGTGCGTGCAGAAGGGTAGGGTTCTCAGTGGTGACAGCAACTCTGTCTCTCAGGGCACAGTGGGAGGGCAAGGGTGGCAGTCTGTCCTCCTGTGGTCCAATGGGTCTTGTGGCATCAAGTCCTCCAGGAAACGAAACTGTGGCCAGGATTTCCGAGTTACCTGTGTGCCCAGAGCTTGCCTGAGGAGAAAGTAGGTAATGGGGACGGGGACACTGGTCTCTCATCCCTGGTGCATCTCAGCATGGCCACTGTTGGAGAGGAAGCCTGGCCAGAAAAAGCAGATCCTTGCAATCAGGCTCAGCTGTAAGGCCTATAGGTCAGAGCTGTGTGTGGATGGGGAGTGACGGGGCGTAGCTCACAGGGAATGGGGAGACTAAGCCCAGTAGCCAAGGTCACTGACTGTGAGACCTGCAGAGGCCAAGCTCGTATCTATGATGCCCGAGGTCACTGTCTGAGCAGATCAGTTGAAGTTGTCCTGTGTCCTGCACTCTTCTGAGCAGTGATCCTGAAAGCTGGCACCTATCCAGCCAAAACCCAGGGAGGCTTCTGTTGCCCAGGCTGGGTTCCTGGTGACTTTAGCAGATGTGGCCTTCGTGACTAACCAGCCTCAGGCCACAGAGGTACGGCTGGCCCAACCCACGGACAGAGAAGGGAAGCCGGACATTTGGTGTGTATTTTCTGGAGGAGCTAGAGCTTCAGATTTCTTTGTGGAAACTTCTGCTTTTATAATTTTGGCACCAATCGTAAAATATCTAATAGCCACGTGAGTTCAGTGTAGTAGGCAGAATCATGGTCCTTCAAAGCTGTCTGCATCCTAATCCTCAGAACCTGCTTATGCGTTCCAGACACAGCCTGCTTCATGGATTAAGTTAAAGATCTTGAGATGGGAGGATGGCCCAGGTTGTCTGGGTGAATCCAGTATAATCACCCGAGCCCTTGAAAGCAAAGAAACACCACACAAATTATGAAAACTTTCATGGTTCTGGATGTCATGAGTCTGACACTTGTGCCAACCGCTTTAAAATCAAGGTGTTAGCAGGACTGCGTTGCTTCTGTAGGCTCTGGGGAAGAATCTATTCCCTCGCCTGTTCCCGACTCCATTTCTTCCTTGCCATGTAACACAAAATACGTGTTCTGGAGATCAGGATCTGGACATTTTTGGCCTGGGCATGGGCATTATTCTGCCTACCATGAGCATATTTAAAATAAATTAAACACTGCCTACATGGCTACTTGTTAAGTCAAGAATGAGTGCATTTTATATTTTGGTAGATGTTAAAGGAAGAAATGTCCATATACTGAGGTATGGGGAAGTCATTCTGACTTATACATGAGTTAACTTGAATTTGATGCTAACTAAAATAACCTGTTCGCGACCTATCATACATTGTATTATCTGCTTTAATCATTAAAGAAAAGGGCACACTGACTAGAAGTACAGAATGTCCATGTTAAAAATAAAGATGAAATCCCTCCCTTCCTGGGATGCCAATGCTGGTCCTCCTTCAATGACAAGACTCCCTTCTTGGGAAGTAGAGCTCAGTGGTAGAGTGTGTGCCTACCATGCACGAGGTCCTGAGTTCAATTTCTAGTACCTCCATTAAAAATAAATAAATAAAAACCTATTACCTCCTACCTGCCTCCCTCAAAATAAGTAAAACTTAAAAAAAATAAAAAGATTTTAAAAGATTCCCTTATTATCAAGGTCATACTGACTTGCTATGTACATGCTGATCTGTTTTTCTTTTTTTCAAACCTTGAAGGAATGTATCCTTGACTTGTTTGATGTTCTTTGTTCTGACAAGATATGAAGCCATGCTTCTCCAGAGCAGTTCCTCAGAGGTACCTGACAGGCTGTCTTCTGAGTCTGGCTCAAATAAAACTGTTTTCTCTTCCTAGTACATTTCGCTTATTCATTATTCCCAACGACAGTGTCAACAAGCATTGTGTAGAGAGGCGTCTCGGACTTGCCCTCCCTGGCACTGCACGGAAGAGCCTTGGGATGGTGGTGCTGGTGATGAGAATAACAGTAACAGTAACAGCTCTCTCGTGTGTTTAGCACCATGTGCCTCGCCCCGTGCTAAGCACTTTTCATGTTGCCTCTAGTGAGGAAAGTTGTGGTCCTGTCCAAATTTTATCCCAGGACTTTGCATTAGAGCTTGTTACGGAAATGACAGGCCAGCCAAGAAACAAGCACCACTCGGAGGGTTGGAGTACTCAGATTTATTACGCCGGGGGGCTCAGAGGGGCTTCTGCTCTGAAGCTCTGAGCACCTCCAAGACGTGTACATGAGGTTTTATAGGGTTAATTACAAGTATGAGGCTATTAGCCAATAAGGTTCAAACGACAAAAAGCAAGGAATCAGTACACTGGAGCTTATCGATTTGGAACAGATCACGTTACTGACACTTGTGAGCTTGGATTTATGAGTTAGCTTGTTAGCCCAGTAAACTGACACTAAACTTTAGATTTACAAGTTAGCCTGGCAGAACTTATATCAGTAAACCGACACTTATCACACTTAGATTTGTGACTGAGCTCGTTAGCCCAATAGACTGACACTAAACTTCAGATTTATGAGTTAGCCCAGCAGAACTCAGATCAGTAATCCGACACTTGTTGCACTTAGATTTGTGATTTAGCTTGTTAGCCCAGCTGGGCTTTTCCTTCACAAGCTGATTCTGAGTGAGTTTCAGAATCCCCACGGGGGCTTGTCGGGCTCAGCCCAGAGTTTCTGAACTGGGGTTGGCGGTGGTGCTGGTGGGGGCAAGAAGTTGCATTTCTAGAAAGTTTCCCCAGTGATGCTGATACAACTAATTCAGGGACCACAGATTGGGGACCACTGGATAGAAATTTAAGGTTTCTAAACAACATCTCCACGAGGGAGCTCGTACCTTCCTCTGACACACTCAGAGGAGAGAAGTGGTTCCCCAGGGGCCTCCTCAGGGCTGGAAGCCCGAGGCCCAGCACACCAGTCACTCGCGGGACAGCGATCTCAGCGGGAGGAAACTTGGGAGCGGCCCCTTTAAGAGGAAACACAGAAACGCCCTAGTCAGCCTTTTTTTTTTTTTTTTTAAATCTCGGCGCTCGCTTACCAGCGCCCTTCCCGCGGCCGCTTGGGCGTTGCCACGGAAACTACATTGACCACAAGGCCTCAGGGGACGGCGGCTGGCTCTGAAACAATCACAGCCGAGAAGAGGAGCTGCTTCCTGCTGCTCTTGTCTACGGAGGCGGGACTTCCGGCAAAGCCATCCTTGGCGTTTCTTAAGCTCTTGACCGGCCGTTTTCTGTCGGCCTTGGGGACCCGAACACTGGGTCGGGGCCGCTTTCCAGGCGCCTTCTCGGTACCGAGCCGAGGTGGACAGTGAGGAGGGTGGGACCGGCCTCCGGACTCCGCAATGTCCTGTTAAGAGGTGTCCTCCGTCTCCACCGCCCCAGTGGGCGGCCTTTACACGGTGAGGACTGAGGCCCCGAGTGCAACGGGCGGTGGGCTGGCCACGGCCTGGTGGGGTGTGGGGATAGACAGGCCCGCCCGCCCGGTTCCGATGGTGGCGGCGCTGAGCGACCTGGTGCGGGTGAGTGGAGGGTGCCCGCAGCCCCCACTCACTCGGACCTATACACACACGTGGCCTGGGACCCCGACAGAGGGGAGGGGCTGCCCCGGGATTCTAAGGCTCGACCCATTCACTACTGGGACCCTGAGATCACTCCAAGCCCAAGGTCTCGAGTCCTGGCCAGGGGTCGTGTGGAAAGTTTCTCATTCCTGGAATCCAGAGGGACGAGGTGTGCAAAGCTGTTTTCCCGCACAGGGACCAGGATGTGCAAATGCTTGCAGGTGCAGCTTGGCTGGGAGTGTTCAGGAAACTGATGTCTGGAGGACAGGACCGTGGCCTGTAATCTGAGGGTGGTGGGAACCACGGAAGGTTTGGAGCAGAAGAGGCAGGTGATCTGACTCTCGTGTTCACAGGCTTTCTCAGGCTGCAGAGTGGAAAACAGAGGGGTGAAGGGAGATAAAAGGAGGCACACAAGGATGCTACCTTAATACATTAGTGAGTGATGGCAACTTGGCCAGAGTGCTGACTGGAGTTGGGAGATGTCATTGGAGTTTGGATCTGACTTTTAAGCCAACCTGATTTTATGTGGAGGGTTAGAGAGGAGGAGGAGGAGAGGATGCCCCACAGATTTTTTGGCCTCTGCAATTACAAGGTGGAGGTGCATCGACCGAAATGGGGAAGTTGGTCGGTGTAGCAGGTTTCAGCAGGATGAAGCAGGTGGATTATGACCCTGCTGAGGCTGTGATGTCCCAGAGACTTCTGAGTGCAGGGCTAAGTTATGCTGAGGGGTTCTGCTTGGAGACATCCAGTTGGCTGTGGCCAGCCTGTGGACTGAGGTGGAGCTCAGGTTCAGATTTAGGAGGGAGCATCTTCAGGTCATGGTGATGGATGCCCTACAGGGACAGCTGAAGACTGGGTGGCTGGCTTGGGTCCCTGGGCAGGGATGGTGGGTGTACAAAGTCAGATGAAGGGAGGAACAGCCACAAGGGAGGGTATGTGTAGGACAGGAGGGTCCAGAAGGTGACCAGGTTCCGTGGGGCGGAGGCTGAGGCGAATGTAGACGGTGGGTGCCAGCGGGGGGGGGGGGGCTGGTGCTTTTTCCACCCTCTCTGGCTCTCCAGCCTTTCTCCTCCCTCTGGGGCCTGTGAATTTCAGTTGAGGTCAAAGTTACAGGATAGCTGAGTCATGTGAGACTCAGTCCTCCAGCACAGGTGGGACAGACATCTGTCATCAGAGCGCAATCCTTTGTAGCCTGAATGGTCAGCTATGTGTACACCTGGTAAAATGGAGACTTTTGGCGAAGTGTCCTTGACCTGAACGTGCCCTGTGGTCTCCCCAGCAGGGCTCTGTGCAGGGTATGCAGTCTGCTCTGTGTGTGGTGGGTGCGCATGCAAGTGTACAGGTGTGCATATCTGTGCGCATGTGGGTGTATGATCACGTTCATGTGCCAGAACATCCAAAGCACAGCCCTCATGGCTCTGAGCATCTATGAATGGGGCTACCGACACCCCCAACCCACCGCCAATTCTACAGGAAGGCTGTCCTGTAGCTGTAACACAGGAAGGCAGCGTTAACTAAGCCCCAGATCCACTTAGTGCCTGAAGCCAGGTGCCCAGTGGACCTTTGGGTTCCATGTACCCAAACTGGCCAAGGCAATTCAATGAGGAAAAGACAATTTCTTCAACCAGTAGTGCTGGAACAATTGCACAGGCATATGCAGTAACCATAAACCTCCACCCACACCTCAAGTCATCTGCAAAAGTTAACTCAAAATTGATCATAGACAATGTGTAAAACTTTTAACCATAAAACTTCTAGAAGAAAGCATAGCGGCCTTGGATTTCTTAAACATACCATAAAAAGCATTACAAGAAAAAGATAAATCAGTAGCCTTCATCAAAATTTTACACTTCTTGTTTTCAACACTCTGAAGAAAATGAAAATGTTAGCCACAGACTGGGAAAGCTATGTGCATGACAAATACTGACAAATGACTTGAATGCAGACTATTTAACTCTTACAACTTAATAGGACAAACAACCTAATTTTAAAGAATGGGCAAGAGTGACTTGAACACTCACTTCACTAAAGAAGATACAGGGATGGCAAATAGGCACACGGCTTCTGTGTAAGATGTTATTTATTTAAGGCTCACAGCACCCCCAGGTGGTCTAGAGACAGTCAGGTGGTAAAGAACATAAACTGGAGCTACACACCATGGCGGGTGTTTAGTTGTGCACCCTTGGACGAGTTACAGAGGCTCTAGGATTCAGGCTCCTCTATGTGTAAGAGCTGACTGACAATGACTCCCCTATGTTTAACGATGGCTGTGGCAGAGGTGCGGGTCTGCAGGTATGCATACCATCACCCACATGGACACCATCGTCAAAGCGTCTCAGCTGCCTAACAGAAAGGACACAGTCACTCCAGGCTGCCAGTCTCTCCCACTCCATTTCCTCGCACCCAGTGTTTCTTTACCACTTAATATACCCACCTGGCTTTTGCATGAATACAAGGAGATGACCCTGCCTCACAGGATCGGGGGTCCAGAGGGCACATCTCCCAGCCTGGCAGACGAGCTTCCTGTCATCATTGCTGGGATGTGATGTGAAACATCCTTTACAACAAGAAAAGGCAGCCTCTTCTCCTGGATCAGCATGAAGGTTTCAGAGCCCCTCTCCCTTCCCCAGATGCACTCTTGGCGTCCAAATAAAAAGATTTAGAACACAGACTCTTTCAGCCTTTCCCAGGAGAGCAGAAATGCAAAAAGGAAAGGAAGAAGGAGAAGTGTGTTTACTTGCAGATGACATGATCCTGTTTGTAAAAAACACCCCAAGGAATCCATTTTAAAAAGAAAATCTATTATAGTAAAGTTTAGCAAGGTGGTAGGATAAAACCCAAAATATATCACCAGCAAACAACCTGAAAATGAAATTCACGAAACCATTCCATTCACAGTAGCCTAAAAAAGAATAGGGTGAGAATACATACATTTAACAAAAAAAGTGCCAATACTTGTACTCTGAAAACTATGAAACGGTGCTAAGAGAAACGGCTAGGGGACAACCCATGTTCATGGGTTAGAAGGCTCAATGTTTTGAAATGACAGTACTCCCACACTGATACACAGATTCCATGCCATTCCTACCAAAACTACAGCTGACGTTCCAGGTAGAAACTAACAAGCTGATCCTAAATTTGTATAGATATACAAGACCTACAACAGCCAAACCAACTTTGGCAAGGAACAAAGTGGGATTTACCTTACCTAATTTCAGAAGTTTTTATAAAGCTAAGGTGATCAAGACAGTGTACTACTGGCATAAGGATAGACAGATCTGTAAATCTAGAGATCAACAGAACAGATCTGAGAGTACCAAAATTCCCTTCATTAATTCTCAACAAAGTTACATTTGGAAGTACACCTTTTCAGCAAATGATTCTGGGAAAATTAGATATCCACATGTAAAAAGATGAATTTAGACCCTTACCTCACACCATACATAAAAGTTACTATGAAAAGCATCATAAACATAAGAGCTAAAACTGAAATTTATAGAAGAAAACAGGCAAAGTGTTTTTAAGTATGACACCAAAAGGAAGTAAATAAAAGGAAAAACTAATAAATTTTACTTCAAGTGTAAAATTTTACATCAAAATGTAAACTTTTACTCTTCAAAAGACACCACTGAGAAAAATAAAAGACAACCTATATACTGAGAGACAATACTTGTGTGTGTGTGTGTGTGTGTGTGTGTGTGTGTGTGTGTGTGTATATATATATATATATATATATATAAAAATTATATATATACATATGGATTCTGGATACAGAATCTCTGGGGAACTTTACAACTCAATGGTAAGAAGATAACCCTACTAGAAATCAGCAAAAGAGATGAACAGACATTTCATTATGGAAGATAAACAGATGGTTAATAAGCATGTGGAAAGATGCTCGACATCATTACTTATTAGGAAAATGCAGATTAAAACTCCACTGAGATGACTGTTTAATGGGTGCAGAGTCTTAGCTTAGGATGAGGAAGAAATTGTAGAGACATAGAGGGTAACACTTGCACAACTGTGGGGATTCATGCCATTGAACTGTATGCTTAAAATGGTTAAAATGATAAGCTTTATGTATATTTTGCCATGATTAAAAAAAATCCATTGAGGTATCATTTCACACCTACTAGGATGACAACACCAAGTCGTCTTGATGTTGGGAAGAAGGTGGAGAAACTGGAACAGTCCTACAGCGCTGATAGGAATATAAAGTGGCACAGACACTTTGGAAAATGGTGTGGGAGTTACTAAAGAGTTAAACACAAACCTACCATATGACTCGGCAATTCTACTCCTAGGAATTGACCTAAGAGAAATGAAAACATGTCTAAGCAAAGATTTGTCGACAAGTGTTCCTAGCAGCCTTATTTATAATTGCCAAGAACTGGAAACAATTAAAAAGACTATCAACTGGTGATGAATAAAATCTGCTATATCTGCACAAGAGAATACTATTCAGCAATAAAATGGAATAAAATACTGATATGTGATATAATATGAATGAACCTCAAAAACGTTATGCAAAGTGATAGAAACCAGACACAAAAGGCTACATGCTGTATGAATCCATGAATAGGAAATATCCAGAAAAGGGAACCGTAGAGACAGGAGATTTGGTGGCTGCCAGGTGCTGGGGGGTGGGAGGAGGTTCTGACTATAAAAGTGCCCAAAGGAACTGTCTGGGGCAATGGGAACGGGGTCAGGTAGTGGCTGCACAACTCCGTAATTAAGTAAAAGCATTAACTTGTACACTTATCCCGGGTGTGGTGTCGTGGGGAGTATTCCCAGCTTCTTCTGGACCAAACACTCTTCCCCAGGAGAAAGCAGGTCAGAAGCTTCAGAAAAGAGGCTTTTGTGCTTTCATTTCCCAGGGGCACGGGGTAGAAATGAAAACTGAGTCTCGGCTGGACAGAGATGCTCCAGACCTTGCTGCTGTGCCCCAAGCCAGGTGTACAGGCCCCCGATGGCTAATCTGGGAGCCCCTCTCCATTCACGCCATCCATTGGCTATGACTCCAACATCCAAGGAGAGTAACTGGAGACAGGTTCACTGTCAAGTAGGACCAGGCAGCGGGGTGGTGGGAAGGGATGAAACCATCACATCATGAGGATCTGATGGAGCACCACAAGGGCATTGCTGGTGTCAGATGCAGGCTTCACACGTCGGCGAATGGGCGTCTTCTCCAGAGGCCCCCGGAAACCGTCCCATCAGGCCCCGAGCTCGGAGCAGTAGTCCAATCCATGCCAAAGTCAGTCACGAGAGGACAGCAAGGCGCCACTCCACTGGGTGCAGGGCCCCGCCCTCAGGGAACTGCAGGCAGGGAACAGGCGACTGCTTATGCTGAGCAACTGTGCAGTGATCATCAAACAACAAGGCTTCTTCCATGAGACCCGGTGGTGCCACAATGCTCCCAGCCCTCCGCACCTCACACAGCACAGCAGGGCAGTGTCTCCCCCCGATGGAGGCCTGTCTGCACAAGGTCTAGCCTATGCCTGAAGGCTACTCGTAGGGCCTCTCTTGAGTGTTAATTCTTTTATACTTAACGAGGTTAAAGAAGAGGCTGATTATTTTAAATAATATGTTAAAAAGGCAGGGGGGACAAGGAGTAGTTAAAGACGTTACTGTATTTCCTGCCCTCCAAAGGCTTTTCCCCAGAGTGAAGTGGCCCGTGCTGGGCAAGGCACAAGTGTGGCGACACCCCTCCGTGCCAGCCATGCACCTGGAGCTTTATCCAGTGTGAAGCACTAGACCCAAACATGCAGGAGCTGCAGCTTTCTGCTCTCCTGCTCACAACACTCACAGTACGGTGACTTGCTGCCGCAAAACAGGATGAGATATGACAGGAGCTTTTCAACATCAGCTGTGCTCATGAGACTTTCTCTTCAATGGGGCCCGTATAAAACAGGTTCCATGTTTTCCTGAAAGCTTTCCTGGAGCTACTGCATTTGCACAACTGCTCTGGGGTGTGAATTTTTTGGTGCTAACGAGAGCAGAGCTCTGAATGGAGAGGCCCACGTTCATCAATGTGGACGTTCCGGTGCAGGGGCAGTGCAAAATCTTGCTCCAGGCTGGGCCTCACTCCCTGCCCTTATAAGGGGTTCCCTGGGGCAAACACTTTGGCACTCAAGGGAGACAGGTCTGGCTGCAGGCTTTCTCATGTCACACTCAAAGATGTGAACACACTCCAGCTTTCTCAGGAGGGAGACAAAGGTGAAGGCCTTCAAAATGCACCAGGGATTTGCTCCCCATTCTGAAGTGTGTTTGATGGTAGAAAAGGGATGCGACCCTGAAACACCTTTCCACATGCTATGCCTTGATTGGGCGTCCCCTCACTGTCACTTCTCCATGGCTTCTGCAGTATGGGGAGTTGACAGGACCTCAGCATCTGATTCCAGACAGGTGCTGGGCAGTGAGGGGAGCCCAGGCCTGGGACCATCGACACTGGGCCCACCTTCCTCAGAGGGAACAAGCCATCCTCGCATTAGAGCAGGTTTTCAGGAACTGTTTAGGGAGATGTATCAGCTCAGGATGTGTTAAGGGGAGGCCAATGGGGGATGACCTGGCCTAAAAGGGGAGAAGGAGAAAGGCTAAAAGGCAAAGGACCAAGAGGGATTAGCCAGGAGACAGAAGTCAGGTGAAGGTCGGATAGGGGAGTGTCAGATAGACAGGAAAGAGGCATGGCTACTCACACTGGTGCCAGGGCAACAGAAGGCACAGCTCAGGTACCAAGAAAGAGGCCAGCCCGCTACCACAGGCCCCTCCACACCTTTCTTGCACTCACCAGAACTAGTCTTCCACGGGCCTCTCTGGCCATGGACTGACTGGAGCTGCCCTTCCACCAGCCAGGTCCCCTGTTGATGTTCAAGCTGGGTGACTGCTTTGGGCCGGTGGGAGCACAGCAGGTAATTCTTCAAGGCATTTGTGAGAGGTTAGCAGCCCCAGGTCCCTGTGATTCACCCTCTGACCTGGTGACCAAGGTGGCTGAGGGCCACTTATGCACCTGAGAGAACCGAACCTGGCAAACTGAACACCCAGGGAAGGCCTCACTAGAAGAGCTCCGTGGCTCCAGAATCAGTGACCCTGTGAGCGCCCATGACGCCAGTAAAGGGTGGACAAGGGACAGATGGCGGAAAACTTTTGCTGGAGGAGGCGTGACAGAGAGATGGAAAAGTCACAGAGCCTGACTGAGTTACCTGACCAGAAAATAACAGAGCTGGGTGTGATGTGCTACTCGGGCAGTGATACTTCTGACCCTGGTTGTCAAAGTCCCAAGACCAAGGGGGTTGGGCTTGTTTACACAGTAGTCTGGGAGGAGAGGTAGCAGGACACGGGCCAGCACTGGGGCCAGCAGCACCTCTCTCAGAAAAACGGCAGCCTGGCCTGGTGAAAGACAGCACCATGCCACAGCAGAAGCCCCGCTGGACCTCACTAAGGAGACCCACTTCTTCAGAAAAAGATCCCTGGGCCCTGCAACACCAGGCAAAGAGCACATGGATTTGATCTAAGCATTGGGCAATGGACCTTGGACCCCAGTCTCCGTCCTGCCGGCAACCTCCTCTTATGCTTCCAAATGCTGTCCCTGGACACTCTTGCTCACCCTTTCACATCTGAGAGCAGGGCCTGTTCCTGGGTGTGCACTCTCCCCACATCCACTGGTGTGTACACAGTGCTTCTCTTTCTCTGCATCCATCTCCTCCACCCAGCCACCAGTTCCTAGTCTGGACTGCGCACACTCACCTCAGGGCCCATCTGTAACCACAACCTAGGACTTTCCTTCCAAAATCGCATTCGCAGATCTTTCCCTGATCCAGGCCACCAGGGCACTGCAGCCTGGGCATCCAGAGGCCAAATGGGAAGTCCTTGTTTGTTCATGACTCATGTGTCACCGCCACTCAGGGGTCTCCAGACAACTCCGACTTTACACCTGCAAAACCCCACCGCTGGTCTTCTCCTGAACACCCTCCTCCTGTCGACCTCCAATCTCCATCTCATTCTTTATCTGAACACTTGGGATGGCCCTTTATCGTCCACTTACTTACATATGTAACAGGAAGTCCTATGACTCCACCTTGAAAAACCCACCTGCAATCTGTTTTTTCTCTCACCTCTCCTGCTTGTTCTGAACAGGACACCTGAAGAATGCAGCCACACTCTCAGGAAGCTGCCTAGTTTCAGCCCCATCACAACTCTTCTCCCACGAGCACGTTCAGTGTGACTACCCAGTATCCACTGGGACAGTTTCAAAATCCTCAGATCATGGCCAGCCTCCTTCCACTGAAAATTTCCTGTGGTTCTCAGCACCCTCCGCCCGTCACAGGTGTAGGATTCCTTTCCTGATGCTCTTGGTTCCCCGCAGCGGAGACATGAGAACTTTCCTGAATGCTCTCAGGTCAGTCTCACCTGCGAGTCTTCGCACATGCACAGTCCTCCGCCTGCACGCTCCACACTTCATCATAACAGTTTCTATAATGGAGACACTTACCTGTGAACGTGACACTGTCCTGAACAACGAGGCCTGCGGCTCAATCGCGGCCTTGGGGAACTGGGGCTCGGAGTCCAGCCGGGTGGAGGCCAGGAGACCCACGTCACCAGTGCCTAGACCATGGGCTCGCTTATCACGCCTGCAGTCCAGCCACACGCTGGGTCACGGCCTCGGGATGGGTGGCCTTTGAGCCCGAGTCTCCTACCCTGGAAAGCGGACACAACGCCAAGGGCGACAACTCCGCGGCGGCCACCGGCACAGACGGCCTTGACGGAGGCCCGGGCGGATACCCCCTCGCGGGGCCGCGCCCTGACGGGCGGAGACACTGAGCTCGGGGCGGCGGAGCACTCGCTGCGGGCACGGGCGTACAGGGCACAGAAGCGGGACCTCCCGGATTCTCATGCCTACCCCATTCCAGTTTCTGCAAACCAGAAAGCCTCTTGGACGCCGGCCACAGCCCAGCAACGAGGTTCCTCTACCTTGCGCCGCCATAACGGCGGGACACGGAAGCAACAGTCCGACCCCGAAAGTCCCGCCCCCAACAGGGCGGCCCTCCCAGAAACGCCCCTCTCCTAGACTGCCACTGGTCAGAGTCCCACAGACGCCCGGAAATGCCCGTCTCCTGAGCTCTCATTGGTCAACACTGGTGTGGCCACTGGACCGTCTTTTTGATTAATGTAGTTAGTGTCGCGTAAGCTGTGCGGCGTGGCGCGCCCTTCCTGATCACCTAGGCAACGTTCAGGTGGCCCCACGATTGGCGCAGGGAAAAGCGTCATAGTCAACCGCGAGCCTCGAGCCAGTGAAGGATCAGGGTTTGGGCGTTTCCGCGTGGGCAGCTGAGGGTGGGGCGGGACTTCCGGCGTCGCCATTGACATCTTCGTTTTGTGGCGGGTCGGGCTGTCCAGTGACGGCAGCTGGAATGCGTGGCAAGGGGGTCGGGGCCGTGCTGGGACCCTCACTGCACCTTTGCACGCAGTTTTACCCCGGTGACGGCCCCGCCTTCCTGAGCGTGGGTTTTCCGTGAGACTCCACGCACTTTTGTCCCACATTCCCTGGGGGCAGCTCCCATTTCATACCCGGCAAGACTGAGGCCCTGAGTGCAACCCTAAAGCTGTGGTCACCCTTTCCAGTGGCTGTGGAGGGGTTCGGATGAGCCCGCGGAGCTCATCCTGGTAGCCATCTCTCACGGCCCCATCCTCCCACAGGCTCTGACCGGGCTTGCAGGGTCGGGATGGACCCGGCGCAGGTGAGTGGTGAGGATGCCAAGTCACCCGCTCGGATCCCCACCCTCATGATCCTGGAGCTCTGGTTAGGGAATGATGGTGGCCCGGACTCTTGGCCTGCACACGAGTCTGGTGCCCTCAGAGCCACTTTCCCCTAGCATCCTGAACCCAAGCCAGAGGTTGTACGGAGATGGGGGATCACATGCGGTAAGGTCTGGAAAGCTCCTTGGCACAGGGACCAGCATATGTACATTGCTTGGAGGTATCAGGTGGAAGTGTTCAGGGAAACCACAGGTGTCCATTACATCTGGTGTAAGTAAAAAGCAGGAGAACTGGAGGCAGGTCTGGAGTGGCCGACTGAGGTGCTGGGCCTCTATTCTCAGTGTGGTGCGAGTCATGGGAAGTTTCGAACGGGGGCGGGGGGGAATGGTGATGCAACTCAGTTCTTAACAAGGTCCTTCTGGATGCTGGGTGAAGAGACTGGGAGGTGGATTGAATTGAGACAGGAAGACCATCCAGGAGGTGACTACAGTAGTCCAGGTGAGGGCTTTTGGTGGCTGGAGCAGAGGTGTGCCTGTGGAGGTAGAAGTGGTTGGCTCCTGGATGTGCTCTTCCAGTAGGGTGGGCTAGATTTCCTCATGTAGGGCAGTGAGATAGCATCGTTGACTCTGGTAGGTTTTTTAGATGTGGAAGTTGCTTGGAGTAGATTTCAGAGAGAATGTAAAGAATTGGGTTTTGGCTGCATTGTATTTGAGGTGTCCCAGAGACAGCCAAATTGAGGTGCCAAGTGTGCTTTTGGCCAGGTCCCGGCCGGAGACTTCCAAGGGGTGGAGCCTTGTGTTTACACACTTGGTGCAGCCGTGAGTTGGGTTCAGGATGGTGACGAAGCCTCTGAGTAGACAGTAGATCTGGAATGAACAAATGAAGCATAGAAGTAACTGAGGCGGGATGACAGTGCGGCCCAAAGCAAGCTTGTTTTACCTCTCTACAGCTCACCAAGTGTTTGTGGCCAGCCTCCTTGGGGGCTGGGGGTTTTGTTAGGCTGCTGGAGTGGCAGGGACACAAAAGGTCAATCCAAGCTAAGAGTCCCCAAGCCAAGGGTGGGGGCCAGCGGAGCTGGGATTTGTATATTAGGAAAGACAGCTGTGACTGTGAAGGGACAGCATATTCAAGGCTAGAGGTGGGGGTGTTTGAGATCTACTCATGGTTCTGGGGTGTAAGGTTGTAGCAACAGGGCAAGGAAGGGAGGCATTAACTAGACGGGTGATGGTGTCCCTGTAAGCGGAGGGTTTTGGCGGTCAAGGTCAGTATTGGATCCTGCTTGCTTTGGTAGGCAAGCTATGTGTATAGTGGTATATGGGGACACTACAGAGATGCCTGTGGTGTGGCCAGGGAGAGGGGTGATGGTATTGGGGGTCGGGGGCAGTGCAGATATGAGGATGGAATGGTCCCAAGAGTGATGTGTACAAGGTAAGAGAATGTGAACTAATGGTCCCAGAACCCTGGTACCAGACAGGCTTAAGGGAGGAAAGAGAGCCCAAGTTTTCTCCTATTTCCTTATATTTGGGAGATGTACCTGGAAGGCACAAGGGAAATTGGCTAGTGGGGAAGCAGGGTTGTGTACCAACTCAGAGCTCAGACAGCATCCATCTGCCCACCTGCCATTTGTCTCACTGGTTGGGGATTGGTCTGGATATAGTGACCAGTGGGACTACAGGGAGAGAAGAACACCAGTGGTGCCAGGACCCATTATCTCCTCCTAGGTGAGGGCCTGAACAGGAGGGTGGGCTGCAGGTGGGTGAGAGGGAGATGGGCTGAGAGGTCATGGGAAGAGGAGATGCCAGTGGTAGATGTTGCAGAACTCTTGAGTCACAGGTCAAGGGCTGGGATGTGCCCATCTGACTATTTTGTGTGTTTTTCAGCACACCTCTTGGCCCCCTGGCTTAGCTGTCTCATCGCTGCAGAACCTGGTGAACTTCGAGGATGTGGCTGTGCGCTTCTGCAAAGAGGAGTGGGGGCTCCTTGATGCAGCCCAGAGGCATCTGTACCACAGTGTGATGCTGGAGAACTTGGAGCTTGTGACGTCACTTGGTAAGCCCATAAGGCTCTGCTTTATGCCTTCTCCCCATAGAAAGTTCTGTTCGTCCCAGAGCTGGACCAGGGACACTGCTTCCTTCTGGGATCCTGTTGCAGGCGCTGTGAGTGCTGGGGCTGGGCTGTATTCTCCCTGGGCAGCCTCCGGAGCAGTCCTAATAGCTGTTAGCTCCCACAGGGGCCTTGTGGAAGCAGAGGTTGAGGATCAGGCATTCTGGGCAGCCTAAAGGATCCCACTGAGCTCAACCAATTCCTGGCTGGGTGACCCAGTGTTTTAGTGGGGTTTGGTATGTTTTTGTTGTATAAATATAACCATACTCTAATTTTAGAGCATTTTCATTACCTAAAGAAAAACTTTGTACCCATTAGCAGTCAGTCTCCATCCTCCCTCATTCCTGTCCCCTGAGTCCTAGGCATCCACTGATGTACTTTCCTACTATATAGATTTGCTTATTCTAGACATTTCTTATAAATGCAGTCATACAATGTATGTTTTCCTCTGACTGGCTTTCACTTAGCATAATGTTTTTGAGCTTCATCCATGAGCTTTTAGCACATGTTGTAATATGTTACTCATGTTTATGGCTGAATAATATCCCATTGTATAGATTATGGCTATACCAGTTTGTTTACCCATTCTTCAGTTGATGGGCATCTGGCTTGTTTCCACTTTTTGGCCGTTACGCAAATGACAGTTGTTATGAACATTCACATGCAAGTTTTCATGTAGATATGTTCTCATTTCTCTTGGGTGGAATTGCTAAATGGTTTTCCAAACTGGTAACACCATTTTAAATTCCTACTGCAGTGTATGAGTGTTCCAATTTCTCTACTTACTCATCAACACTTGTTACTGTCTTTTTTCTTATAGTTATCCTGGTGGTGTGAAGTGGTATCTCCTTGTGGTTTGAGTTTGCATTCCTCTAATGACTAACGATGTTGAGCATCTTTTCATGTGCTCAGTGGCCATTTGTGTATATGTATCTTTTTTTGAGAAATGCCTTTTCAAATCTTTGCCTCTGTGTCCTTATCTCTGGCGAGGCCTCCTTTACTCTCTGGTTTGGCTGGGCCCTGCCCTGCACAGTGGGCCTTTCACTCTAATTCTGGTCCTTTTGGTCTATCAACAAACCCTTGGACCAATTCCTGAGTGTGTCAGTTACACACTTCTAATGAAGTAACTCTTTCCACTAAGTAGAACATTCAGTTAACCAGAAATTTCCTGGCTTTCAGGTTGTTGGCATGGAGTGGAAGATAAGGAGGTACGTTCTAAGCAGAATGCTTCTGTAGAAGTGGTGTCACAGGCCAGGATTCCTAGTGTACATCCTTCTACCCAAAAGGCTGACAACTGTGACATGTGTGACCAATCCTTGAAAGACACTTTGTACCTAGATGGACATCAAGGAACACATCTTAAGTTGACTCCCAACACATGTGTAGCATGTGGAAGAGGGTTTTGGTTTGGAGCAAACCTTCGCCAGCATCAGAAGGAGCACAGTGGAGAAAAGCTTTCCAGATGGGTCAAGGACAGGGACTTGTTTGTGAAGAGCTCAGCAAGCTCAGTAGTCTACCTGTCAGAGAAGCCCTCTGCTTGTGGGTTAGGTGGTAAGGATGTCTCTGCCAGCCATGACCCCCTCCAGCATCCAAACACTGATGGCAGTGGGACACCACATACGAGCACAAAAGGCAGGGAGGTCTCAGGCTCACCAAATGGTTCCAATCTTGGGCAGCTCCCAGAATTTAATACCTCACAGAAGCCCTTCAGCTGCAATGACTGTGGAAAAGGCTTCCAGAAGACTTCCGTCCTCCTCAACCACTTGAAAGCTCACTCTGAAGAGAGACCATTTAGATGCCCAACAGTTGGCAACTCCTTGGAGGAGAAATCAAACCTCATTAATGACCACAAATTTCATACTGGAGAAGCATCTTATGTATGTAAGGAGTGTGGGAAGTCCTTTAGTCACCCATCTAAACTGAGGAAGCACCAGAAATTGCACACTGGAGTAAAATGTTATGATTGCAGCAACTGTGGAAAAACCTTCAGCCACAAACTCACTTATGTTCACCACCGGAGAATTCACACAGGAGAAAGGCTTTATGAGTGCAGTGACTGTGGGAAAGCTTTCAATAACTGGTCACACCTCACTCGGCATGAGAAAGTTCACACTGGAGAAAGGCCTTTTGAGTGCAGCAAATGTGGAAGAGCCTTCAGCCAAAGCTCCAATTTCTTTCGGCATCAGAAAGTTCACACCCAAGTAAGGCCTTATGAGTGCAATCTGTGTAATAAGGCCTTCAGCCGCAGCTCTGCTCTCATTCAGCACTGGAGAGTTCACACCGGAGAAAGGCCTTTTGAGTGCAGTGAGTGTGGGAGAGCTTTTAACAATAACTCCAACCTTGCTCAGCATCAGAAAGTTCACACTGGAGAACGGCCATTTGAATGCAGTGAATGTGGAAGAGACTTCAGCCAAAGCTCCCACCTCCTTCGACATCAGAAAATTCACACTGGAAAACGGCCTTTTGGATGCAGTGAATGTGGGAAAGCCTTCAGCAATAGCTCCACCCTCATTCAGCACCAGAAAGTTCATACCAGACAAAGGCCTTATGAGTGCAGTGAATGTAGAAAAGCCTTCAGTCGCAGCTCCAGCCTGATTCAGCATTGGAGAATTCACACTGGAGAAAGGCCATATGAGTGCAGTGAATGTGGGAAAGCCTTTGCTCACAGTTCCAGTCTCATTGAGCACTGGAGAGTTCACACAAGAGAGAGGCCTTATGAGTGCAATGAATGTGGGAAATTCTTTAGCCAAAACTCCATTCTCATTAAACATCGAAAGTTCACACTGGAGAACGGCCTTATGAGTGCACTGAATGTGGGAAATTCTTTAGCCAAAAGTCCAGCCTTATCTATCACTGGAGAGTTCACACTGGTGAAAGGCCTTATGAGTGCAGTGAATGCGGGAGAGCATTCAGCAATAACTCTCACCTGGTTCGTCACCAGAGAATTCACACAAACGAAAGGCCCTATGAGTGCAGCCAGTGTGGGAAAGCTTTTAGTGAAAGATCCACACTTGTTCGACACCAGATAGTTCACACCAGAGAAAGGACTTATGAGTGTGGCCTCTGTGGGAAGATCTTCAGTCGCCTCTGCAACCTTGCTCAGCATAAAAGGATCCACACCTGAGTGGAGCCATATGGAAATGGTCTGTGAGAAAGTCTTCACCCCAGTCAAACTTCATGGAGCAGAGTACCCACAGAGAAACTACCTACGTGTGTCCCTGATGTGCAAGAGGCTTCAGGATCTGCTCTGCCCTTTCTGAGCAGCCCAGGAACCTAGGCAGTGCTGTCCCCCATCTGGAGCACAAAGCTCCTTCCAGCTGCCTGGATCCAAATATTTGCAGCAGTCACCTACATAGACATGGAGAGAAAATACCTCCCCATGCCTCCCTTCTCCTTTGCTGGAGAGAATCAGGATTTTCCAAGGCTCACTGGAATGGCTTCATTCCCATTGCCTCTGAGAGGGTTAGGGAATGAACTACCCCCACGCTGGTGGAAGGCCTTGAGGGATGTCCAGTTTGGTCCTGGGAAGATGCATGTTCCTCATGGACATAGAAAACTCTGCATGTAATCCCAGTGATGTGTCCAAGGAGCCCATGACTCACCTCCCAACCAACCACCTACCTTGGTCTGCTCTTTACTGTGTGATAATAAAGACTTCATTGGTCAAGTCATTAATCCTGGGGGTTGTGGTGGGTCAGGTTGGTTAAACAACTGGAGGGAGTGGGGGATGGCTGATAGGGGGCACCCAGCAGTATCTGCCTCAGGCAGCATACAGTAGGGATGCAGGGACGTGCCCTGTGTCTTCTCGTGGCTTACTTTGCATTGCCATCTGAATGACTGGGAGAAACTGAAGGGATTGTGGAGTGAACCTACAGGCCTATGTTCCAGTTACCTGAGGGGCCAGAGCTCACCCTGAGGAAGGAAGGTGTTAGTCTGCAGCATCAGAGTGGTCTGTCAGATCAGGAGGCAGGAAGGCCCCTAGTTCTCAGGAGGAAGTCAGGGCTTCCCTTTTTTACTTTGCTATTTGTGTTCTTTAATGCACAAAAGTGTTGAATTTTGATGAAGTCCAATTTGTCTATTTCTTCTGTTGCCTCTGCCTTTGGGGTTATACTGAAGAAATCACTTGCAGATCCAGTGTCATAGAGCTCTTCCTCTATGTTTTCTTCTAAAAATTTCATGGCTTTAGCTAGTAAGTTTTTAAGTATTTGGTCCATTTTTAGTTAATTTTTGTGCATGATGTAAGGTAAAAGTACAACTTAATTCTTTTGCATGTGGCTATCCAGGTTACCCAGCACCATTTGTTGCAAAGACTGTCCTTTCTCCATTGACAGTCTTGGCTCCCTTATTGAAAATCATTTGGCCACATACTTGAGGGCTCATTTCTGGGCCCTGTGGTTTATTCAGTTGGTCTGTATGTCTGTCATTATGTCTGTCACTGTTTTGATTACTGTTGCTGGCTTTGTTTGTTTTGTTTTTGCTTTGTGGTAAATTATGAAATTAGGAAGTGTGAGTCCTCTAATTTTGTTCTTCCTTTTCAATATTGCTTTGACAATTATAGGGTCTGCTGAAATTCCATATGAATTTGAGTATGGATTTTTCTATTTCTGCCAAAAAAACAAAAAACTTTGGGTTTTGGGGATTGCATCTGAATTTATTCTTCTTTTGTGTGATCTGCTTATTCAGTAGAAAATGGCAAAAGTAATGAGGTTCACTCCAATGGTTACATTAAGTTATAGAAGAGTCTGTCTTGCTAGTAGACTCACTACTACACAGATTCTCATTGCTTGCTTAATGAAGTAAGTGATCGTACTGGGGAAACCTACGTGACAAGGAACTAGGGGTGGCTTCTAGAAACTGCTGGCAGCCTGTAGGAGCTGAAGAAAAAAACTGAAGCTCTCACTTCTTACTGCCACACGGAAATGAATGCTGCCAATAACCAGATGAACTTGGAAGGAGAACTCCAGACCAACACCCTGATCTCAGACTTGTAAAACCTGAATCAGAGGACCCAGGTAATCTGTGCCTGAGCTCCTGACACACAGAAACCACACAGAAACATGATCTGCAAGCTTGTGGTAGCTGGTTACACAGCAATAGAAAACTAATACAGATTTTACTACCTGAAAGTTGAGTGTAGCTGTGACAAATACCTAAAGTGTGTTTGAGGCTTTGGAATCAGATGGGGGGGTTGAAGCTAGTGGATTTTTGAGTAATGTGGTAGAAAAAGCCAAAATCACACAAATCAACTGTTGGTAGAAATCTAGACTTGGAAGAAACTGCAGGTGAGGACTCGGAGGGAAGTGAGGACCATATTAGTAGAAACTTGCTATGTAATGGCAGAAAGCTGAGCAAAATTGTCTCCTGCCATTATGTGGAAAGCAGAACATGTAATGAACTTAATTATATCACCACAGATATTGCCAAACAGTGCTAAAGGTGCCAGGTTTCCTCTTGCTGCTTGTGTTAAAATGTAAGGAGGAGGGGGAAGAGTATAGCTCAGTGGTAGAGCACATGCTTAGCATGTATGAGGTCCTGGGCTCAATCCCCAGTGCCTCCATAAAAGAATGAGAAAGAAAAGAAAATGTAAGAGGAGAACTGGGGAATAAGTGCAAAACAAAGTAATGAGGATTGGTGACTGTGAAAACTCTCAGCCTCCTCAATAGTGAACACCACTAAAATTAAAGAGATGTTTTCCAAGATGTCAAGAAAATGGGCTTTAGAGAGAAAGCCAAGGAATGACTGAAAGCTTTTTTCTAGAACCTCAGAAAGATCAGAAGTTCAGAGTATTCATCCAAACAGCCTCTTTAAGAGACTGATGTGCCTCACATATCCTCTTGACCAAATCACAGAGCCCTCAGATTACAAGCACTGTTCCCCATCTGTCTCCACACAAGGCAAAGGCAGAGAAAATATAAGTGGGTGAGACTTTTTCTGATGGAGAGATCATCAGTAAAATCCATAGGAGACCCACAAGTATTTGAGAAAACTGTAGCAGACAAGACACCTGCAGGTTGGATCAAAAGGGAGAGGAAAAAGTACCCTGCAAATTCTACTGGCAAGAAGCAGGCTGGCTAACTACTTACCTGCAAACACATGTTGCCTTTCATAAGCAAGGAATGGTGACTCAGAGAGTAAAATTAAGAGCCCAGCAAGGGGAGCTAAGTGCCCCCTTGAAGCACAGTCAGGGAACTCCCAACCAGTGATGAAATTAAAGACTTGAAAGCAGCCAGAGAAAGGCTATTATGTATATGGAACAGCCAAGATAAGGGTGACAGCAGACTTCTCAGGAAACAGTACAAGCAAGACAGTGCAACAGCATCTTTAAAGCACTGGAAGGATAAAACCCTGTAAATGGAGAATCCCACACCCAGTGAAAAGACCTTTCAAAGTTGAGGGTAAAGTGATGACTGTTTCACACATTCAAAAGCTAAGGGAATTTATTACCAGCATACTTAGGAAATGTTACCCCCCAAAAGAAGAAAAAAAGTCCTCCAGGCAGAAGGAAAATGATATCAGATGAAAATATGTATGTACCCAAAAGAATCAAAAGCAGCAGAAATAATAATTGCTAGGTAAATATAAAATACCTTTTTTTCTTTTTAATTTTTTTTTACAAGATAACTGACTGTTAAATGCAACAATAACAGCAATGTATTATGGGATTACAACTTATAGAAGTAAAACTTATGAAAGAATAGCAGAAAGTCTGGGAAGGGAAAAATGATACCACACTGCTATAAGGATAAATGAAGTAGTGTAACATCACTTGAAGGTAGGCTATGATAAGTTAAAGATGTATACTATAAACCCCAGAACAGTCACTAAAATAATAATCAAAGAATATACATAGGTAATGAGCCAAAAACAAACAAAAAAACCCCCAAAACAAAAAAGGCAAAAAGGAATCATGAAAACTTCTTAATGCAAAAGAAGGCAAAAGATGGGGAAAGGAAGACAAAAAGAAGGAATAAATAAAAACCAATAGAAAGCTGATAGACTTAAAACCAATCATAAAATACCTATATGGCCTAAACACTTTGAATTAAAAGAGACTGTTAGAAGAGCAAAACCCACCTTAAATACAAAGTCACAAATAAAATTAAAAGGCTGGAAAGAGACATGCCATGTTAATACTAATCCAGAGAAAGCTGAAGTGGGCTATATTAGTATCAAAGTCAGTTTTAGAGTGAAGAATATTAATAATGACAAAGATTATTTCATACCGATAAAGGTATTAATTAATCAAGACACACGATAGTCCTAAATGTTAATGTACCTAATGGTGCTTCAAGGTACATGAAGCAAATACTGATAGAATTGCAAGGAGAATTAGACAAATCCACAGTTATAGCTGGAGATGTCCACACCCATCCCAGGTAATCAGTAAGGATACAGCAGACAGACAGCACTGCCAACCTACTTGACCTAACTGGCATTCATAGAACATTCTGTACAGTAAGGGCAGAATACACATTCTTTTCACATGTATGTAGAACATTTACCAAAATGGACCATATCCTGGGCCATAAAGCAAAGCTTGATAAATGTAACAATTAAAATAATACAGTGTGGACCCTGACTGTAACAATTAAACAGGAAATCAAGAACAGAATGATGTGTGGAAAATCCTCATTTGGAAACTAAGTATCACACTTACACATGCAGTACTGGCTGAGCACCGAGGCCCAAAGCCCCTTAAGTCTGGGCGTGGCAGTTCTCTCCACATACATACATCCCAGCTAACATTTTCTTCTTGACAATAAACACCTTCTAGACGGAGGAACAGAGAGCTACAACACATACAAGTTTTGCTGAATGGATATTTTATTTACCTTCTCAAAAAATATTTTCCAGATTTTTAAAATCAAAAGGCCCCACAAACCAGAAGATCTGGATCCATATGTTGATTCAACCACTTCTTTCCCTGGAGCCCTGGGACAGTGGCAGCAAAAACAACAAAGCCTATGGTGTGCAGAGACACCAGCAGCACTGGTGGGGTCACAAAAGCCACACCCTAGACTACAGGATCTTTCTCTCAGTCCAGGGTGATGGATGGTCATGAGGCGAACATGCCCAGAAAGGTTATGAGAATCCAGAAAATCTGTAGATTATTTGCTGACAGTGATGTTGGCCACAGGTAACAGGTCTGCAATTCCTGAGAAATTCAGCATTCCTTATCCCATGAAACCATGGTTCCTGGAACACTTGTGGATGCCTCTTTAGAACCAGCTCAAACTCTTCTTTACCAGATGCCCCACTCCACATCTCTTCACTCAGTGCCTCTGTGCCCACTTACTCTTTCTGAAAGGCCCCTGTATGTCTTACAGCCAGTCTAGAACTTACCTCCACATTCTCAATTTCAGAGAGCATGGCTTCTGAGCTGATTCTGGAAACACTTTTTTCTGACCAATGCTGGAGGGGGCAGAACATTCCCTGGGAACAAGGGACCCAGGGGCCACTGTCCTTGGTCACACAGGGACCTTATACCAACTACCCCATTCTTCATGGTGAGCTCTGGATCCACGAATAAAGGCCAGAAAATTCACCCACAAAGCCCTTCAGCCCTTCCCTGAAGGTCTCAGGCACCAATGCAAATTAGGCCAGTTTTGACTGGAGCTGACTTCTGCCATCCTGCTGTCCCCACTGAGGCTGCTAACAGTCAGGGAACCCCACAGCAACTATTCCCTCTATTCATGAGGCCAGTTTTGTTCTCAGTCCTTCCACACCCAGGGATCAGAACCCCAAGATGAGGGTGACTTAAACAAAAGGGTCTTTACTACCAGATATTCTGGAGCGGTGTGAGACAGTCAGTTTCAAGGCTGAATAATTGCATGACAGTTACCATAGGTAGTGTCAACAGTATCCATAAAAATGGTTACCCTTCCCTGGAAGCCCCTAGCAGACAGACACTGCTCAGCTACTCTTGACCAGAACTAGCTCATGTCCAACCTAAACCAGTCAAGGAGTGAACAAGACCCATTATGGGCTCCACCACTCATGATTCTCTCCTGTATCAAGTGGGCAGCATAGAACTCAGCCTCCCTGAGCACACTAGGGTGACTGATGCACACCAAGGGGACCTGCCAGGTGATAGAGGTGCGATGGCTTCTGTCACAGAAACTGGCAGTGATTCCACAGTGCCAAAAGCCTGGGCAGGTCAGAGCGCAACACAGCTCCTGAAAGCTTCCCACTGCCTGCTACCCCCAGGCTGTGTGTTGGGGTGTGCTAGGTCCAGCTTTCAAATGCTGCTCTCCTCAGCTCCTTTGTGGAGTGAGACTTCTCACACTGAACAAGAGGCTAGCCATGGCCAAAGGCTCTCCCACATTCCCATCCCCCTATGCCCTTTCTCCAGTATGGACTTTCTTGTGCTGAAGGAGGGTAGAACTGTGTTTAAAAGCTTTCCCACATTCTGAACATTCATAGGACCTCTCTTCAGTGTGGAACTGCTGGTGCCGATTGCGGTAGGACCTGGTAGTGAAGGTTTTCCCACACAGGCTGCACTCATAGGGACGTTCTCCAGTGTGGACTTTCCAGTGCTGATACAGGCCAGAGCGGGTCACATAAGTTTTCCCACATTGCTTGCACTCATAAGGCCTCTCTCCAGTGTGAACTCTCTGGTGAAGGATGAAGCTATGGTTGTATTTGAAGAACTTCCCACATTCCCTGCACTCATAGGGCCTTTCTCCAATGTGAACTTTCCGGTGCCGAATGAGGGTAGACAGAACACTGAAGGATTTCCCACACTGGCTGCACTCATAAGGCCTTTCTCCAGTGTGAATTCTCTGGTGCAGAACAAGCGCATCTTTGCGGTTGAAGGTTTTCCCACACTCATCACACCTGAAAGGTTTTATGCCCGTGTGAACCTTCTGGTGTTTCCTCAGTTTAGAAGGGTAATTGAAGGCCTTCCCACACTCATTACACACATGGGATGTTTTTCCAGTGTGAATTTTTCGGTGATGAACCAGGGTTGAGTTCTCCTTGGGGGCATTTCCACCTGCTGGGCACCTGAAGGATCTCTCTTTGGAGTGAGTTATGAGGTGGTCAAGGAGCGCAAAGGCCTTCAGGAAGGCTTGCCCACAGTCTCTGCACTTGAAAGGCTTCTGTGTGGTGTGGACTCCCTGCTGTTGCTGGTGGGTGGAGCTGGGTGGGAAGGCCTCCCTGCACTCAGTGCTCCTGCCTGGCTTCCCCTCCCTGTGGGTAGCCTGATACTGGAGGAGGCCTAAGATGGCAGGGACTTCCTTCCCAGATGCCCCACACATAAAGAGCTTCTCTGATAGGTGGACTTTGCAGTTCTCCATCTGCTTGGGAGGGGCTTCCTCATCCTGCAGTCTACACGGACAACCTGAGACAGAAGAGTCAGTCACTGAGAGCTGAATTAGAGGGAGGAGGCACCTGCATCACCAATGCCTGTTGGACACACCCAGAAAGGAGTCCACCAAATTGCCAGGAGGCTGTGGGCAAGGTCTGGAGGAAGAAGGGCTGTCCCAGTGGAACAGAGCTCTGCCAGACCCTGAATAGGGAAGACCCACCAGGGACGAGGACACAAAGACAGGAGGAGTGCTGGGAGTAGAGTCAGGGTCTCCACGTCACTCCTCTGCAAAGGGTTTCAGCAGGGCCTTAGCTGCTGATGACAGCAAGTATGGTGAAGAGGATGTGTCCAATCCAATGAAAAGATGATTGCAGCTGGTGTTCAAGTATTACTGAAGGATATGTGTGCATCTCAAGTCAATGCAGAGTAGGTCACAGTGGACGGCTCTGCACTGGCACAAAGAGGAAATGACAAGACACAGAGGTCAGAGATATGAGTCATCCAGGGCCAGAAAGTCATGGTAGAAACGGCAAGACTACACAGTGTGTCCAGAGGGGATACGAAAGGTGGGAATATGGTAAGGTCACTGGTCCCAGCAACAAAATGCCAGTGCACACAGATATCCATCACTGCAACCAAGGCATCCCTTGGCCTCACTCACCAAGACCAGGACTCATCCTGGCCTCTGCTCTGCTGACCACAGTCATGTCCAGCATGTTGGGCACCCAGGGCTTTTTCTTACCCTCCAATTGAGAAACTACAGGGGACCTCAAAGGTGCAAAGCCTAGGAGGGAGAAAGATAGTAAGAGGCCAGCTCAAGGCTGATCCATGCCATCACGCACCACAGGAAGTTCATGTCACATGGCACCAGGAAGGAAACCAAGTGTTAGAACATGAACCACCTCTGTACATTCAAAAATTTGTTAAGAGGGTAGATCTCATGTTTTTTTTAACTACAATTTTTTATTAAAAGAAAGAACCTCCTATGAAGCAAAACTGACATAATTAAAGTAAGAAATAGACAATAATAGTTGGAGACTTTGATTTCCAACTTTCAGTAATGGATGGAAGCACTAGGCAGAAAAGGAACAAGAACATAACACTTGACTAACACTAAATATCAACTAGACCTAGCAGACAGCTACGGACATTCCACCTAACGACAGCAGAATACACGTTTTCCTCCATTCTCATATGCACATGGAACATTCTCCAGAACAGACCATTTGCTAGGACATAAAACAAGTCTCAAAAGACTCTGGAGAACTGATATACAAAGAATGTTCTCTGACCACAAAGGAATTAAAATAGAAATCAACAACAGAAAGACAGTTGGGGAACTCACAGATTTATGGAATTTAAATAAACTACTCCTAAATAACCACAAGGAAAATAACAAAACATTTTGAGATGAAAGAGAAAGCACAACAAACCAAAAGTTATGGGAAAAAGCAGTGCTTAGAGGGAAATTTACAGAAACACCTCTGACACCAAATGTAGAAGGGAACGGTTGTTTCCACACCACTTCTCCAACTCTGACACCAACTGGGTGTTCAAGGATTCAGTTCAATTTTGACACCAACTACCTAAAATTAGCATCAAATCCCACAGATTATGGTCTCAGTCCCACAGAACTGCCTGAACTTCAGACATCAGTTGCAAGTCCCAGTCCTCCTGTATTTTTGATGAACTGGCTATAAATCAGGGATCCCCACAATTATTGATTCCTCCTCAGGTTCAATAATGTGCTAAAATGACTCACAGAACTCGCTATTACCAGTTTATTTTAAAGGATACAACTCAGGTACAGCCCAACAGAAGGGATGCAAAGGTCAAGGTATGACAGGGGTTGGGATTGAGGATATAGGGGGTAAGAAGTGTCCATGCCCTTGACAGCACCATTCTCCTGGCACCTCAATGTGTCCAGTAATCCAGAAGCTCTCTGAACCAGTCATTTAGGAGTTTTTATGGATATTCTAACACATAGGTCTGACTGATTAAATCACCAGTTGTTGATGATTGGCTCAATCTCCAGTCCCTTTCCCTCTCCCAGAGTTCAGGGTAGGGAGGTGGAGAGGAGGAGTTGAGGATAGCTGAAAATCCAACCTCCCAATTATGCCTTGGTCTTTCTGGTGACCACTCCCCATCCTGAAGCTATCTAGAGGTGCCCAGCTACCATCAACCCATTAGCATACAATTAGCATCTGATCACTCTAGAGATTCCAAGTGTTTTAGGATCTGCATGCCAAGGAGCTGAGAACAAAGCCAAAATATATATTTCTTATTATGTCACAACACATATTAAAAAAGATCTCAAACCAGTATCCTACTTTACACTTCAAGGAACAAAAAAAAAGAAAGAAAGAAAAGCAAAGCAACTCAAAGCTAGAAGAAGGAAGGAAATAAAAAAGAGCTGAGATAAACTGACTCAAGAAGAAGTAAAACATCTGAATAGACTTTTAAAAAATTTCCCCATGGGGGAAAAAAAAAGATAGATCCAGATGTCTTCACCGATGCATATTAATAAGTGAATAAGAATTAATACCAATATTTCACAAAGTCTTCCAGAAAATAGAAAAGAAGGGAACATTTCCCAACTTATTCATTGAAGCCAAAATTACTGTCATAATCCAAACAAAGACATTACAAGAAAAGAAAACTACATCATTGACAACTCTTATGAATATAGATGCAAAATTCCTCAATAAAATACCAGCAAACCGAATCCAAAAATATACAAAGATTATAAGCCTAGGATAAAAAAATTTACCCTAGCAATGCAAAGTTAAACATGAAAATCAACTACTGTAATATACCATGTCAACAGAATAGGGAAAATCACATGATCATTTCAATAGCCATGGAAAAGCATCAGACAAAAATTAACTTTTCATAATAAATGCAATCAACAAACAAGGAAGAGAAGGGAACTTCCTCACCCGAAAAAGGCATATGAAAAAAACCTACAGTTAACATCATATTAATTAAGCTGGTTTCTTGCTAACATCACGCACCTGTAAGTAATGGGTAGCATGTCTTGGTATAAATGCAATGACAAGCTTTTAATTTCAAAAACTAATAAATTGATTAAAGTTTAAAACTTTTTAAAAAACATCACATTAATTAGTGAAAAACTGAATGCTTTTCCCATAAGATTTGTAACCAGACTAGGATGTCTACTCTCACAACCTCTATTCGATAAAGTACTAGAGATTTTAGCCAAGTCACTTCAGCAAAGAAGAGGTGAAAACAGCTCCACTCACAAACGGTATGACGTTAAACATACATTTCTATACACTAGCAATGGACAACCTAAAATGAAATTAAGAAAATAATTCCACTTAAAGTAGCATCAAAATGAGTAAAATACTTTGAAATAAATTTAGCCTTGGAAACTGAAAATGCTGTTAAAAACAGAGTTAAGTTAAACAATCAGAAAAACATCTCACATTCATGGATATTAAAATGGCAATGCTGCCCAAGTTGATCTATTAATGTGAATTCACGGTTCACACCTGGCTCAGGGAGGACTCTATAAAATTTCTTTTGGCGGAAGAATGCAAAACCCAGAGCACAGAGGGGTCCCAGCTTCAGCAGAGTCCTACTGCCAGAGAGAGGCAGAGCTGGTGGGATTTGCTGGGCAAACTGTAAAAATCTGAACCCCAAGCCCTATTCCAGGAAGCCGTGGGGCAACAAGTGTTGAGGCTACTAACAGGGCTGCTCAAAGACAGGGAGAGGAAGAGCTGTGCAGCCTCTGTGGGCTTTAGGGCGGACAGAACTTCACATGGAGAAAGGGCAGAGGTGGTCAGTTTGCTGGGGGAGAGTGTGAAACTTACCCAATGAGCCAACGAGTGCGAAGTTCTCCTGCATCACATCACGGTATAGGCTCCTCTGGGTCAAATTAAGAAGGCCCCACTCCTCCCGGGAGAAATACACAGCCACATCCTCAAAAGTCACCAGACCCTGAAATGATGGATTCAACTGAACCTTAGGGTCAATGATGAGTAAAAAGCCAACCAAATCAAGGACAGAGAAACACACCCAGCCCCTTGACCTGTGTCTCAGGGTCCAGGCACATCTCTGACTGACATCTTTCTCTTTAAGCCGCTCCCCTACCCTCCGCCAACATACCCTCATCCCGCCCTCCTCCTAAGGCCCCTATCCCAGAGGATTCCCAGGGTCCCTAGTACCATTAATGCCTCTCTCCTCCTGTTACTATTAAATTCTGCATCCAGCCCACAACAGGCTGGTGACTAGGCAGATGCCATCTATGTACCTCGTCAGGCACACAGGTCCCACCCCATTTCCTGCCAATCTGTTCCCTCTCCGTCCCAGATATCACCCTTCAGAAGCAACCAAACCTATGCTCACCATTCTCTCCCAGGTCTCAGTACCTGGTCCCAGGACCCTCCAGTTTGCCTTCTGCACGCCAGACACATAGCTCTACTGCATTATGGTACACCTCCACGTGCCCAGCACAACCTCACCAGTCCACCCCACTGGCAACTTGCGCATGCCACTCTGCTCATGGTGTCTCCAGAGTTGCTACCACGGAGAGCAAGCACAATCTCATCCGTCCTCCCCACACCTCCAATGGCTCCCTGCCAAGGGCATCTTCCACCTCCCCACCCTTAAACCCTTAGCCGCCGGGAACCACACACAGAGCTCCGGGACCTACGGCCCTCCTCCCTCTCTGCCTTTGCATAGTCTGTCCCTTCACCTGTCTTGCCTTCCTCACCCGTCCCGGGTTCTCCGAGTTGGGACCTGCCAGCTGGGGATGCGGGTGGCAGAGCCAAGTTGACACCTCCCACTCACCTGCGCCTCCTCTGCCATCAGAACTTGTGGGCAGAGAGTTTCCGCGGACGCAGCTGAGATCCCTACTCGCCACCCCGCCCTGCGCGCAGAAGTCGGCTGCTGCCGAAGGTTCTCAGAGGGCGACAGCGAGTCTCAGGAAGGAGGAGTGATGCCCCGGGGTCACGGCGCGAGCTAACGCGCGGCGAGGGTCCCTGCGCGTCCCCGCGCCAGGGTGGTCTCGGCGGTGCCAGCGCAGCCCTGAAAACTCTCGCACCGACCACCAGCCGCGGCAAAACGCGCACAGCCTGCAGCGCCGGAAGCCCCGCCCCATCCGCGCTGTGGGGTGGTGTCTCTGCCCGCAGACCTCCGTTAACTGGGCTTCCGCGTCACCTGTGACCGCGTTCGCGGCGCGCACGAACTACGTTCCCCATAAGCGACGGGCTGCACTGCGCCCGTACCGCCAAAGACAGCCCAGCAGAGGGGCGTTTCCGGGAGAGCTGCGCCGGCGGGGCAGGAACTTCCGGCGCCGGACTTCGCCGTTGCTTTGGAGCAACGCGGGGCGGAGAGTCAGGGCCGCTGCGCGGGAGATGGCGTCCCGGAGGCTTCCTGGGGGCTCCCCGGGCCCGCGCAAAGGAGAGCAAGACACGAGCGTCTGGCAGGTCCCCCCACACCCTGTGCGCGCGGTGACCGCGGCGATTGCCCGCCCTCCGCCAAAGCCCATCCGTGCCCGCGGCCGTCAGAAAGTCGCCCTTGGGTTTGTGTTTACTTAACGGAGCAGGAGACGGAGACTCAGAAAGGCACCCCTGACCCGAGTCTAGTGAGCAGCTGGAGCACCAACAACTGGGGGAGCTCGGCAGGTGTGGGGAAGATCAGCGTTTGTTTTTTCAGATGGGTTGCGTTTTCCGTGCCCCACGGTGAAGGCGACGTACCTACCGGTCATTGGACTCACACAGGTCTGGCCTGAACTTACGCTGGGGACGGTAGGCTTATACCTACCCCATTACAGTCCGTGCTCTTCTCAGATTTGGGGTCTAGCAGAGGAGGGTGAGCATGTGGTTGATGGTGTCAGAGACGCTCTGTCCACTATTTAGAAAGAATATTTTTTTCCCTGACACCAGTATTACCCTAGGTTTTTTATTTTTTGTTTTAATACTTAAGAGCAGTTCAAGGTTTATGGAAAATTGAGCAGATGGTAGAGTCTTCATATTCCCTATCTCTCCCTGCACAGTTGCCCCTACTGTTAAGGTGTGGTATGTTTGTCACAACCCACATTTATACATTAACATCCATAGTTTACACTAGAGTTCACCTTTTGTACTGTAATTTTATGGGTTTTGACAAATGCATGTCACATGTCAACCATTACAGTATTATACAGGATAGTTTTGCTGCATGAAAAACCCCGTGCTCCATCTATTCATCCGGTCCCCAAGTCCCTGGCAACCACTATTGTATTGTCTCTACAGTTTTACCATAGCCAGAATGTCAGAGTTGGAATTATACAGAATGTACATTTCTCAGACTGACTTCTTCACTTAGGAATATGCATTTAAGATTTCTCCCTTTTTGTGGCTTGATAGCTTAGTTCTTTTTATTGCTAAATAATATTGCATTGTGTGAATGTCCAGATTCTTTATCCGTTTACCTATTGAATGGCATCTGATTTTGAGTCTAGTTATAAGCAATTATGAATAAAACTGCTATAAACATTCATGTGCCGGTTTCTATATGGACATGTTTTCAACACATTTCGATAAATACCTAGGAGTGTGATTGCTGGGTCATAGGACAGAACTGTATTTAACTTTGTAAGAAACTACCCAATTGTCTTCCAAAGTGGCTGTACCATTTTGCATTCTCAACAGCAGTGAATCAGAGTTCTGTTTCCTCCTGTTCTCAGTATTTTGGACTTTAGCCATTCTGATAGATATGTAGTGATATTGTTGTTTAAACTTGTAATTCCCTGATGGCATATGACATTGAGAGTATTTTCATCTGATCTGCCAGCTGTGTATCTTCTTTCATGAGGTGTCTCTTCAGATCTTTTGCCCTTTTGAAATTGATTTCTTATTGTTGAGTTTTAAGAGGGGTTTTTTTGGTGTATTTTGTATAAAAGTCCTTTATCAGATGTGTTTTGCAAATATTTTCTCCTAGTCCAGGGCTTGTCTTTTCATTCTCTTTCATGGTAACTTTCACAGAGCAGAACTTCTAATTTTAGAGATGTCCAACCGGTTTTTTTTCTTCTTGGATCATGCTCTTTGTGTTGTATCTAAAAGTCATCTAAATGCCGAACTCAAAGTCACCTAGATTTTTTTCCCTGTTATCTTTTAGAAGATGTAGTTTTGTGCTTCACACTTAACTCTATGATCAGTTTTGAGCTCTAGGTCCAACATGTAGCCCTGACACTCTGGCCACAAGATCTGGCCCACAGAGGTCTTCATTCTTTGCAAGGAGATCTTAGGCAGCAAAACAAATAAGACCAAACCTGAATTTAGACCTGCTCGCTACCATCCTGCTGTCCCCCCTCTGAAGCAGTGTCAAGACTTCCCATCAAAGGTCTTCACTCTCCTTCAGACCAGCAGTGCCCAATTTTGTTCTCAGTCCATCCTACACAATGAACAGAAACCCCAGGGTTAAATATGGTTTAAGCCATTTATCATGACACAATCCAGGGCGGTATGAGGCAGGCAGTTCCTGGGCTGGAAGAATTGGAAGCTAGACAGCTGTCACATGGGCATGACGTGTGGGGTGAACAACATCCATCAAGAAGAGAGACCTAATTACCTACCCCCCCAAAAGAAACTTAAAAAAAAAAAAAGACCTTCTCTGTAAGCCCTGAGCAGACCCCAGCTCAGGTCCTCTTGGCCAAGGGTGGGTCACATCCATGCCTAAACCATCAGTGAGGAGGCCATGAAGTCCCCTAAAGGGCTCAGGCCACTCAGGATTCCCTCTAGGAAAGGACTGCACCAAGGTCTTCCTTCCCTGAGCATGCTGGGTGACTGATCCTCACTGTGGCAGCTGGTAGAGGTTACATGGTTTCTACCACAGGCCCTGGCCCAGGGCCAATCACTAGCTCTGGAAAATTTTCCACATACCCAGCACTTACAGGAATCTCCCCAGTAGGACTGTTAGAACATACAAGCATAGTAGGCAGAATTCTAAGATGGCTGTCAAGACTCTTCCAACCTAATCCATGAGATTGAATATGATGGACTTTACTCCCATGATTAGGTTGCTACGTGGCACAGATGACATTCAGAAATGTAGATTATCTAAGTGGGCCTGATCTAATCACACAGGCCCTATAAAAGCAGTTTTCTCCAATTGTCAGCAGAAGAGGAAGTCAGAGACTCCAAGTACGGAAGGGATCTGATCCGCTATTACTGGCTAGAAGATGAAAGGGCCCACATATCAGGGAAAGTAGGTGACATGTAGGAGCTGAGAGTCTTCCTCAGCTAAGGACCAGCAATGAAACAGAGATCACAGTCCTACAACAACAAGGAAGTGAATTTTGCCAACAAAAAGTGATCATGAAAGTAGATTTCCCTCCAGAACCTCCAGAAAGGACTCAGTCTAGCCAGTACCTTTATCTCAGCAGGAGCCGAGGATAGCCATGTCATGCCAGAATTCTGACCTCAGAACTGAGCTAACAAATGAGTGTGTTGGCAATTGTGGTCATTTGTTCACAGCAACACTAGCACAAAGCTGAATTTCCACAGATGGCTCCCTTGCAATGTCTACATCCTCAACCTCTGCTGCGAGGTTAAACAAGGTTGACAGCCATGGCCAAAGGCTCTCCCACTTTCATCGTACTCCTAAGGCCTTTCTCCAGTGTGAACTGTCTGATGCTGGATAACAGTGGAGGTGCAATTAACGGTTTTCCTACCTTGGCTGCACTGAAGATTTTCTATGGTGTGAAACCTTGCATATAGAGCAAGTTTGGTACTTTGGCGGAAAGATCTTCCACATCCACTGCATAAGTCCTTTTTGGGGTTGTGAATTTTCTGGTGCTGAATGAGGTGCAACTATATCTGAAGGCTTTCAGACAATATCTGGTGTTAAGCTGGGAGATGTAGGTAGAAGCTCTCAGACAAGGGCTGCACATACGAGGCCCTTCTGTATCCAGAGCTTTCCGGTACCAATTACATGTGGATATTTCAATGAAGGTTCCCATGATGGTGGCAATCTTACAGCTTTTCTCTCACATGAACCTTTTAGTGCCAGCTGAGATGAGATTCTGCTGCAGGCTTTCCCACATTCAGTGCATTCATAAGGCCTTGCTACTGTGTGAGCTCACTGGTGTCCAATGAGGTTAGAGTTTTGACTAAAGAATTTCCCATGTTCAGTGCACTTATAGGGCCTTTCCCCAGTGAACTTTCTGGTGCCAAATGAGGGTAGATATGAGGATGAAGGCTTTTCCACATTTGCTGCATTCATAAGGCCTTGCATTCCTGAATTCCCTGGTGCTGAACAAATGTGGATTTGTGGCGGTATGTCTTCCCACATTCACTGCACTTGTAATATTTTCTTTCTGTATGAACTTCTTTTCTTAGTTGAAGTATATAGTCAGTTTACAATGCTGTGTCAATTCCTGGTGTACAGTGTGTAAACTGACATGTGCTCCATTTGGAGTGCAACTGAAGGCGTTCCCACCTCCTCACACATAAAGGATGTTTCTCCCGTGTGAATTTTTCTGAGTAGTGAGTTGATTTCTCCTCGAAGGCATGTCCACCCTACAGGAGCTCAATCAATTCAGTGTGAGTTTCTAGGCAGTTGACGAGGGCAGAGCTCTTCAGGAAAGATTTCTGCACTTGAAGGGCTTCCGTCCCACATGACTCCTGGGTGCTACCTGAGGCAGGAGCTGTGAGGGACAGTCTTCACAGTGCTCCTCTGTAGCTCCCCATACCGGGAGTGGCCCACTGCTGGACGAGGCCCAAGCTGGCCTGGAAAACTGCCACACTCCCCACACATAAAGGGCGTTCTGATGGGTGGGCCCTGCAGCTCTTTACCTGCTCAAGAGGTGAAGCACAGACAACCCGAACACAGAGAAATGCCAGTTAACAGTGTTAGATTGCAGAAGGAGGCCCCGTCCTCATTAATGCATGTCAACACCCTCAGGAAGGAGTCCATGGGATTGCTGGAAGGTTCTGGGGGGAAGGGTCTGGACAGAAGGGCTGGCCCTGCAGGCCCAGGCCCAGCTAGACAACAGAATGTGAGAGACCTCAACAAGGATGAGGATACAAAGATGGGGAACAGAAGAGGGAGGAGTCGTCAGGGTCTCCAAGTCACTCCTCTGCAAAGGGCTTCAGGAAGGCCTTGGCTGCCAACAGCAAGCACTGTGAAGAGGAATGTGTCTGGTCTCGTGAAAAAAGCTACTGCAACAGAGGCTGGTATTCTATGTGACACCGAAGGGTAAGTGTGTGACTCATGTCATATGCAGAGAAGGTCAGTGCTGGACCGATCTGCAAAGGCACTGTGCTGGCCATATATGAAACTTTCCCTATTCAAAGCACTGTGTGGCTCCTCTCTATTTACTGGACCCAAATACATACAGAATTGGTGCTGGGAATGGTCCCAGAAGACAGCCTGTGAAGACTGAGGTTGGCTTGGCTGTGTCTTTGGGCTTGAGCACAAGGCAGAGCTGCCTGCCAACAGGAACTAGGATGCTGGTAACCCAGGGCACACCGTCTATCAATTACACAAGCTGTCACCTGTGGTTGATTGTGATGAAGTGCCAACTGAAGCACACGCCTTGGGAGCCCAAGGCTCCTGCACTTAACTTCTATGGCAATGACAACTGCAAGGACTATGGCATGGGACCGAGCGTCCTGAGCCCACCAGAGCACGTACAGAAAGAATACAAAACATTCATGTTCTTAAGCCCTCAGCTCAAGCTGAGAAGCAGAGTTTTCATGACAGCCCTAAAACAATTTAATTTCTTGTAGCTAGGGCTGATGTGGCTGAAAATCAAACACAAAATTCGACTGTGCACGTAACTGATTTATATCAGTTGAAATCATAGTCTTGCCAAGTTTATCATGTGAAAATTAGGGCACTGGTTGTTCAAGAATACAAGGAGACTTGGAATGAGAACATCTGATTAGACCCAGGCAAAAATAACAATCTTGAATCCCCAGGTAACTCTGACACTCCCTTACCAGAAGTAGCTTGCTCTCCAGTATCTGAGGACACGAGCCCTCCTCTGCTTGAAAACCTCTCATCACCTCACTGGGGACAGATGCCCATTCTCCACAAGACCCACCAAAAATATCCCATTGCTGTAGACACAAAACCAGGTCAAATATCAGCCACTCCATGGGGAGTTACATACTGCAGTTCAGGAGGAAATGGCTCACACACCAAGAAATTTCAAGGCTTTGCTAATATGTATATATATCAGGGAAAGCCTGGGCATCACATGTGGGAGCAGATTTTAAAGTCAAGGAGAGCACATTTACAAATTGGGATGAACTTCCTGGTATTGGTGCGCTTACCACAATTACAAGATTTGATATTTCAGCTTGAGCAGCTAGAGGTAGTTTAACACCTTAACTGAAACCTGGACTCAACTTTGGCCTGAAGTTAATGAGACTGAGACGTCCCAGCTGCCCTGGTACAATGTGGAAGAGAGAATCCGAAGGCTGAGGGAGATAGATGTATTGGCCTGGATTTATCATATGGGACCTGCACTCCTATGGTAGGCTGAAAATGATGCCTGTGTTCTAATCCCCTGAACCTGTGAATATGTTACTTAAATGGAAAAAATGACTTTGAAGATGAAATTAAAATTTCTCATTAGCTGACCTCAATAGGGATATTATCCTGCATTACCCAGGTGGGCCCACAACCACACGGACCCTTAAAGGCAAAAGAAGCAAAAGAGTGAGTGAAAGAGATGCAAGGCTGAAAGAAGAGGCAGGAGGGATTCAAAGCATGAGAGGGACCTGACCTGCCATTACTGGCTTTGACGATGGAGGAAAGGGACCACGAGCCAAGGAATGCAGTAGCCTGTAGAAGCGGGGAATGACCCTCAGCTGAGAGCCAGCAAGGAAAAAGAGACTACAGACAACTGAATTCTAAACCTAAATGAGCAAAGAAATGGATTCTGCCCTAGAGCCTCCAGAAAGGAATGCAACTCTACCAACACCTCGATTTTATCCATTGAGACCCGTGCTAGACTCCTGACTTACAGAAGTGTGAGATACTACACTTGTGTTGGATTAGGCTGCTAAATTTGTGGCAACCTGTTATAGCAGCAATAAAAATTACAACACCATTCCCCAACTCTGTTCCACAAGAAGCCCCAGAAAACATTCCCTTCACTAAAATAATTAAGAAATATGTTAAAGAGAGGAGGACCTGCAGCCTTGAAAGTCTCTGTGGCTGCTGTCTTTTGTAAGCCAGCTATAACTGTAGGAGATCTGACCATTAAGTTGGGCTCTCTGACTTCCATGGAATGATCCCATGAGTAGCAGAGGCCAAGTGGCAGCACTTAACTAGCAAATATGCAAGGTGGGCACATCAGCCATAACAGGTGGCTGGGACATACAGTCAATCAGAAGGCCTTGGCCTGCAGAGGTCTTTGGCAGTGGTGAATTGATGACAGTGTTCTTCAGAAAGAAGGACATATACAGCCCACCTGAGTAGCGCATGACCTATACATGAGGAAAAGGTCTATATCTGGTGCCAACAATCTGACTCAATCTGCCACAGTGGAGAGTCAAAGCCTCTTAGGCAGTTTCCAGACCTAAATCAATTTATAGCCCAGAATACATTGAATGAAGAAGAGGCCAAGTCCCTTTGAGAAAGGACCCTGGACCACTGTCAAAAGTATGTACCATAAGTCTTTCTCCAGGCCTTATCCAAAGGGACCTGCAGCCATTTAATGGAGTGACTGCTGAGTCGGAGAAAAGGAAATGCTCATATCTTCCAAGGATTACTAGACACTGGCTCTGAACTGACACTACCTCCTGAGATTCAAAACACTACTATGTCCTTAGTCCAAGTGGAGGCCTACAGGGGTCTTCCAATATTCATTCACCAGCTGTGAAAATAACCACACATGAGCCTGTGGACCCACTGGACTTACTGGGAGTTGGACTGGGCTAATACTCCATTCATCTGTAGGGGTAAGGGTCATTATGCTAAGAAGGACTGAATGGCCCTGAAGCTTCCAGCCCCTGCTGAGAGTTAACGAAAAGCAATACCACATCCATAGAGGAAGTGCAGAGATTAATGCCACTATCAAAGATCTGAAAGCATTCCCATTTAACTCACTAGTTTGGCCAGTGCAGAAGTCAGATGGATATTGGAGAATGACTGTGGACCATCGTAAATTTAATCTGCTGGTGACTTCAACTGGAGCTGCTGTTCCAGAGGTAGTATCTTTTTTTTTTAAATGGAGGTGCTGGGGATTGAACCCAGGACCTCATATATGCTAAGCACCCACTCTACCACTGAGCTATACCCACCCTGTCCCCAGAGGTAGTATCTTTATTGCAACAGATTAACAGAACCTCTGGCACTTGGCATGCAGCTATTGGACTTTTCTTTCATTCAATTTACAAAGAACACCAGAAACCATTTGCTTTTACCTGCTTATACCAAACAAGCAGCACATGTTCACAGAGTTGCCTCAGGACTGCATCAGTTCTGCTCTGTGCCATGATGCAGTCCACAGAGATTTTGATCATCCTGACACTGTATAAACATCACACTGGTCCACTTTATTTGCTGGGAAACAAGCTGCTGGAAAACAAGCTACTGGACAAGCAGCTAGAAAAGAAGCCACTCCTAAACTTCCTGAGCTTAAAATATTATATTCACACTTGCTTGCTTAAAATGCACATGCTTGCTTTGTTTTAATGTTTTGCACAGTAGATGATCTGTAGCATGTATTATGCTAAGGAAAATCTGTGGTGAGCAATCCTGACATTAATCGTAAGGGCATGGAGGGCAGATATTTCCTTAGGGTGAAACAATGGGTGGTCTTGGAAAGCCAGATCATTCATTAAAAGAACTTTGTTCTGGCATGAAAGTATGCTGTTGAACCTAGGGGAAGTATTTGCTATCTTGAGATGTCCTGGAGGTGATGACAGGATAGACTCAGAAATTCTGCATACTCCCAGGAGGGTGATTGTTCCTGGAAGGGATGGGCCTGAAATTAATCAGTTAACCAGCAAGCAGAACTTAGTGCTTATCGCATGGAGTATCTAAAGCCCCACCTCTTTGATCGCATTTTTTTCTCAGCTGTATACCCCTAATAAATATGATGCTGACTAGGCTTTCGGGGCTCTAGATCAACAAGATCTTGAGTCCCCTGGTCCCATCTTTGCTCTTTACTTTGTCTCTTTGTTTCTTTAGTCTTACGTTGCCTGTCCTCAGACATGATCCCGAGCTGCACTGGACGCAGCATTTATTGAAGACAATAGGCTAAGTGAATCCAATGAGCTCTCCATCATGAACTGGGGTTGTCTGAGCCACAGAGCCAGCAATCTAACATTAAATGGCAATAGGATATAAGAGATAAAGCTTGGCCTAGGTCATGGTCTTATGCAGCAAAAGAGGGCAAATTTGTAGCACAAAGGGGCCATGACTCCAGCAGGGTCACCAGGCTGGGAACTGGAGGAGACTGGTGGGATTAGTTAGGCACATTGTCAAAGATCTGGCCCCCAAACTCCACCCTACTAAGTCTTAGGGCAACAGCTACTGGGAATACTCACAGGGCTGATCAAAGAGATGCAGGGGAAGTTCACCCTGCCCAGTCCCAGCACCCACAACACCAACCACAGAGAACCTGGGAAGGAAGCAGCCCCTGTGGTCCAGCTTTGGAATGGAAAGAACTTCCCATGAGAAAACACAGACAGAGCGTGGTCAGTACTCTTAGGGAGGGGATCAAGGACTTACCCAGTGAGCCAATAAGCTCAAAATTCCCCAACATCACATCATGGTTTAGGTGCCTCTGGGTTACATTAAGGAGCCTCCACCCATCCTGGGAGAAATACACAGCCACCTCCTCGGGCGTCACCAGAGCCTACAATAATGAGTTCAGTCCTTGGGATCGATGAGTAGGCACAAAAATCAACCAAAATATGAACAGATGGCCACATCCAGGCCTTTCACCTGAAAGGGTCCCACCATATCTCTGAATGCCATCCTATTTCCCGAGGCCCAAACCACCCCCTGCCCCCCCCCACACACATCCCGGTAAGACCGTCATCCCCAGAACGCTTGGGGAAACCAAGGTCCCAAGGGCCATAGGTGCCTCTCTCCTCGTGTTACGACTGGACTCTGCATCTGACCCACAGCAACAACCAGCTGGTAACCAGATAGGTGCTATCTATGCTCTGGTCCAGGCACACGCACCTCACCCTGTCTCCTGCCAGCCAAGTCCCTCTGTGTCCCCTAGATCTCACCTTTCAGATGCAACCAAACCTCTGCTCACCGTCCTCCCATAGGGCCAAGTACCTGCTCCCAAGGCCCTTTGGTTTGCCGTCCTGCCTGCGAGGCATATAAAACTCTTTCTACTTGGCACAATCTCACCAGTTCACCCCCTGGGCAACTCCCTGGCCTCCCCACATGCCACTCTGCATGTGGTGTCCAGTGTTTGGCAGAGCAACCAACATCCTCTCCTGACCCAGTGTTTGCCACACCTCCAACGACCCAGAGCCACAGGCACCCCTGGCCCTGCATTGAAGAGCTTTCCACCTGGCCCTGTTTCTAGTCAACACTCAGCCACCCTGAGCCACAACTGGATCTGAGACCTGGCCTTCCTTCACCTCTGCCTTTGCCCAGGTTGTCCCCTCACTTGCCATGACCTTCCTCTCTTCTCCTGAGGCACATTCAGAGCCCACCCCCTGGGCTTGAGTCCCCGCCTGTCTCCAACGTGACCCCATCTGTCACCAAATCTGCGACCCTGTGTGAAAAGCCCCAGGCCCCAAAGAAGGCAGATATCAAAATCTGGCAAGCCCACAGATGGGCAGATTAGCCCAACCCCAGGTCCCACTGACCCCCTATCTTTGACACAGCCATGCCACAGGCTGCACCCCAGGTCCACTTGCCCCTCTGGAGCCTTGGCCCCCTGTCACACCCCCTCTGCATTCTCCTCCTGACGTAGGATCAGCCTTCACAAAGGCCTTAGCAACACCTACCAACGTCTTCAAACTGCCTAAATCAGACATCTGTTCCTCTTCAGGACCCAGCCTTCCCTCCTTCCACACGTTGGGGTATTCATCATCCTTTATCCATCTCAGTTGATCCTAGTCCACTCTCCAGCCCCATCCTTTGGATGTTTTCAGCCTGGATCCTGCAGAACTCCAGAGCTCCATGTCCAGGTGCCCACACAATGCCTCCATTCAGGAGTACCTGGATATATCATGCTTAAAATCTCCAAACTCACACTCCAGAGCCCCTGGCACCTGCTCCAGCTACCGACTTCCACATCGCAGATGATAAAACTTACAACCAACAAGCCACTGAGTTCAAACACCCAGTTCAAAACATCCTTGAGAGCTCACTGTCTCTCTCTGCCTCACATCAGGACACTGGGCCAGTCCTACTGAAATAACAGACCCAGAGCCCAAGCACCTCTGCCACCTCCACTACTACCATCCTGATGCAACCACCTGTCACCAATGGCCTCCTCACAGGCCTTCTTCAGGCACAGTCTGTTCTCCCCTCGGCAGCCAAAGGGAGCCTGCTAACCCCTGAGTCAGATCACATCCCCTCTCTGCTCTAAACTACCCATGGCTCCCAGCACCCTCTAAACAGAGGCCTGAATTCATTCCAGGCCTGACTCTTGCCCCCTGCTCACTTTTTCACCAAACGCAGGAGAGACCTATGGTTCCCGTTAACACTCCTAGCTCAGCCTCACTGCCAAGCATTTACACATGCGGGTTTCTGCGTCTTTTAACACTTGCCAGGTCATATCCCGTTGACTGCCAGAAATGGGAATCTTCCTGCGTAATCCTCGACTGGGATTAGGGATTCTGGGCCAGACGTGACTCCCCCAAAGCCCCAGAAACAAGGGCAGGGAGGTGACAGGGGAGGAGAAAGAGGCTCAGGATACCAACATCCCCTACATGGAGTCCGAGGAGTGAGGCAAGGAGGGCCAGGGCGCACCCTCCACTCACCCGCGCCCGATCCTGTGGGCAGAGCTAGATTCTGAAAGGCGGCGACCCCTGCCGACGGACGGGGCTGACCGTGAAAGTAAGGGCCTTAGTCCCCAACCTCGCCTGTGTGAAATGCCCAAAAGGCTAGGGGGGGCGTAGGGTGGGTGTGCAGCCCCGCCAGACACTGCGTGGGACGCAGCGTCCCCACAGTCCTGACTGCGAGTCTCAGGCACGGCTCAAGGCTCGGACTGGCGCCGTCCTCTTCCGCGGGTGGAGCCTCCACGGAACGCAGCGAGGCCGCGCTCGCGTTCCTGAAGCGGGATTTTCCTTACCCAGAGGCACTGCGCCAACAACCCGGCGCTGGCCAATTAGAGCCCAGGAGATAGGCGTTTCTAGGCAGGCGCTGGGCGGGACCTCCGCCGCCGGCCCCCGACAGTTGTGGGGCCACTTCCGGTTCTCAGTGGTTGGCAGGAGGTCAGGGTCGTTGGACAGGGCATTGCGTCCAGGAGGCTCCCGCAGCCCGCAGGGATGGCAGGAGAGTCGGGACGGTCCCATAACACCCTATGCGCGCCGTGACCGCGGCGAATGCCCCGCCTCCTCTAACTCCAGTGTCCCCGACCGTAGTGGAGCCACATCTCGCTGGGGTGTCCCCGGGGTCAGTGCAAAAGTTGGTCGTACCCGCGGATGCCGGAGTCCCGCTCCAGCAGGTCCAGGAGTACCCAGGGATGGACGGCGTCGGCAAAAGAGTGAGAGAGCCAGACAAGGTCTGATCACCATACAGGCAACTCTAGAAGGCTTTCTTTATTTGAGGTATTTATACAATTTTATCAAACAGGTGATTTCACATCGTAGCCAAGTTGACTCTTACATCTTTATTGTTTACATTGTTGACCTTTTTCCATACCCAGGATGTGGTCACGGCGCTTTTTCAACTTGGCTGAACGTCATCACCCTGATGATTTTTTAAATTACCCCTTAGCCTTATACTTAGTTAATCATTACCCCTTAGCCCATTTTCAATTCTATCCCTAAGAACAGCTCCTAACCAAAGACTGTTTCACAAAAGCACAAAAAGAAAACACGAGGGTCCCAACCCACTGGCGCCTGGAACCCAACAGTGGGCTGATTATTGTTCCTATTACCTACAAGGAAAGCAGTCAACCTAGAGATATCTATCTTACGTTTCTTACAGAGCTAACGGCACATGTTGTCTTTAGGGCTTGAGGCATGACACACCATGGGAGCCCTGATCTTTTGATTTGTTTCCAAGTACTTTCACTGAAATTCCATTGTTTGAATTGCCCTGCACAGTCATCATCATAGCCCCTATTATTTCCCCAGATTGAGAATCATCTTGTACAATTTTCAAAAAGCCCATGTACCCCAATCCAATTATAGGCACTATGAATAACAGAAGGAAATGTCGGTATTTTCCAGAGTGAGGCTGCTTTGCAATCTGCACGGCCGTTTTGCCCTGACTTTGTCAAGGGGCATCGACATTGGTGAAATGGCTCCTGGCATGCAGCCGCCCCAGATTCCTACCCCTGACATTGAGCAGCTGGGCACTGAGGGCCCGGGGACCTCGGCAGGAGGAGGTGTCGGAAAGATCAGCAGTAGGATGTGGGCCTCAACAGTCCCTTTTGCAGAACCTCATGAGAATGGACGTCAAAGACTCGCCCTGTGCATGCGTGGCTTTTGGGAAGGCCTTCAAGGAGAAGCAACCTTACTTCACCAATGAGGAATTCACGATAGAATAAAACCCTCTGTGTGTAAGGAGTATGGAAAGGTCTTCAGTCCTATTTCGCACACACCTTTTCTTGTTGGCGCTCATGAAGTTCTCGCCTTATGAATGCAGCCAATATAGAAAACTATAATTTTGTATTCATATAAATGGAATCTTACAGTTTGTCTAACTGGCTTCGTTCACTATCTTCATGCTTTTAATTTTTTTTCCTCGTGGTGTTGCACATGTCAGTAAATTTTTTGCTTCTGATGGGCTTAAAGGATTCAATTTTATGGATGTACCACATTGTGTTTATCCACCCTAGTAATAGATATTGGAGTTGTTCCCACTGTTTATTTTGAATAAAGTTGCTAGAAATATCTGCATACAAGCCTGTGAACATAGTTTTCTTTTCACATGAGTAAATATCTAGGAGTGGGATGCAATCAGTATTTAAACATGGCTACAATTTCTTGAATCTATGTTTTTATTTTTCACTAGTGCCACTGGTAATTATATAGAAATTTGCATTACTTAATGTTTTAAAATGTGAATTGTTTGATAAGTCCATAAATTAGTAAATTGGGCATGAAATAAGAAAAATAATGTCTTCCTCTGTGCACACAACAGCCCCATATCCCCAGGTTCAAACCCCAACCCAAGTATAATCTCAATGGGGGCAGCAGTCACCTGGGGCAGGTGATTGGGCCTCTGTGAGCCCTTGTGTCCTCATCTATCATATGGAGATGATAGCAAACACTGCACAGGCTGAGTTCTGGCAGATGCTGCTCTACATCCTCCACCCACATAACCTCAAGCCTCTCAAACACCAAGGAAGCATATGCCATTATCAGCCCCATTTCTAAATTAAGAAAGATAAAGCACTAAAAGCTTACATTATTTGTCCAAAAGCACAGAACTTAGCTGGGGTGGGATGTGAACATATACAGTCTGGCTCTGGAGTCTTTGTCCTAAACTTCTTCACCATTTATAGGACTTACCTGTGGGGGTATTATGAACTTTAAATAAAATGCATGACAGGCAAACCATGGTATTTGGAATTTAGAAAACTGTCAATAAGTGTTAGTTATTACTTCCTTACTGCCGTGGTTATTAACACAGTATTATTATTACTGAGGGATGAGCGTTGGTCAAGTTTTGTACCGAACTAGAAGCCTCTCCCACATGTCCCACATATGCATGGTTCTTACCCAGGATTATTCCTTAATGCTCAACTAAGTGTAAAACTGTTTCTAAGAATGGACTACATGAAGGATAAATGCTGGAGAGAGTGTGGAGAAAAGGGAACACTCCTACACCGCTGTAGTTTGGTACAGCCATTATGGAATGTAGTTTGGTGCAGCCATTATGGAAAACAGTATGGAGATTCCTTAAAAAACTGAAAACAGACCTACCCTATGATCCAGCAATCCCAATCCTGGGCATATATCCAGAGGGAACTCTAATTTGAAAAGATACATGCGCCACAATGTTCATAGCAACACTATTTACAATAGCCAAGACATGGAAACAACCTAAATGTCCATCTTTATCCAGATGACTGGATAAAGAAGATGTGAGATATATAGATAGATATAGATACACACACACACACACACACACACACACACACACACACACAGAGGAATACTACTCAGCCATAAAAAATAAAATAATGCCATTTGCTGCAACATGGATGGACCTGGAGAATATCATACTACATGAAATAAGCCAGAAAGAGAATGAAAAATACCGTATGATATCATTTACATGTGGAATTTTATTTTAAAAAAGGATAGAAATTAACATATTTACAAAACAGAAATAGACTCACAGACACAGAAAACAAAATTATGGTTAGTGAGGTTGTGGGGAGAAGGAGATGGGGAGGAATAAATTTGGAGCTTGGGATTTGTAGATACTAACTAATATATAATATATAAAACATAAACAACAAGGGCCTACTGTAGAGCATAGGGAACTATATTCAATACCTTGTAATGGCCTTTAATGAAAAAGAATATGAAAAGGAATTATATATATAAATGCATCACTATGCTGTACAGCAGAAATTAACACAACATTGTAAATCGACTATACTTCAATAAAAAAAAAAAGAGTGGACTACACGTGTCACAGGGGTGGTCGTCTGAGTGGGAGGACCTCCTTGAGGACTTGTGACACTCCTTCTATAGAAACACCCTGCTTGCAAGGTGCTCCTGTGAAGAAAAAGCCAGGCTGGGCCTACTCGTAAATCTAAGTGTAACAAGTGTCGGATTACTGATCTGAGTTCTGCTGGGCTAATTCGTAAATCTAAGTTAATAAGTGTCAGTTTGCTGATTCCCTGCTCATGTTTTTTGCTAGCCAGCTGGATTTTCAGAGAGACATATCTGGCCTTGAAATGTTGGTTTGTTGCCTCCCTGCCTCTACTTTTGTGATAATGATGCTGCTAAAGCTGTTTCATGCCTATTGGCCAATACCCCAAGCTTGTAATTTACCCTATAAAATCTCATGCACACGTCTTGGAGGTGCTCAGAGCTTCGGAGCAGAAGCCCCTCTGAGCCCGCCGGCGTAATAAATCTGAGTACTCCAACCCTCCGAGTGGTGCTTGTTTCTTGGCTGGCCCATCATTTCCATAACACTCCCTCATCCTGTACTCCACATCAACAATGGAAAGCCAAGAAATGCTGGCAAAGTGCATATTGACTTGGGTGGGAGTGAACAGCCCCATCACAAATGTGTGTCTAACATCCAGAATACATCCGTTGACGAGGCTCAAGTCAGGTTAAGGGGCTGCTGTGCAAGATCACAGGGTGGAGGAGTCCTCATAAGGGGCAAGGAGACAAGGATGAAGTCCAGAAGATGGAAGTGGCTGTCAAACACCCTCTTCTGTAAATGGGTTTCATCAGTGAACATTGTGTAGAATGTGTGTTCCAGCCCAGGAAAATCCAGTTCTAACTGAGGAGCTGGTGTTCAAGGACTATTTCAGGACATGTGAACCCTCAGGATACAGTACATGAAGGCCGACTTTGGTGCACAGAGCAGAAGGAGCTGTGAGATGAGTAGATAAAACGCAGAGGACAGAGAAGTGGGAAACAGGCAGGGGAGGAATTGGAGCAGAAATGGCAAAAGGGTGGAATGTCCAGAAAGCAGAAGGAAAGATAAGTGTATTCATTTTTAACTGCCCTAACAAAGGACCATGGACTGGGGGTCAGAACATGAAGTTCAGAAAGTGCCTAGACTGGCTTCCTAATTAGTACCTTTAAAGTGGGGAGGGTATAGCTCAATGGTAGAGTGTGTGCTTAGCATGCAGGAGGTCCTGGGTTCAATCCCCAATAACTCCATTAAAAATAAAAATAAATTTAAAAGAAGTGAAACTAATGAATCCGCGTATCTCTAAGTGGAAAGAGCTAGGAGATCCGCTCTTTACCAGCATCCACCCGCCCACACTCCCGTCGGTCTCGGCGCCTCTCCCCTAAACGCCCTCTGCTCCTCACTACGGCTCCAATAAACCTGTCCCTGCATCAAAGCCTTTGTACCTGCCATTTTCACAGCCTTGCAGGCTGTTCCCTGGCCTCGGTTAGCCCCATTCTTCCTGTCGTTGGGCATCTATGCTCCTAATCCCTGACCCCGCCATCGAGGTAGGGCCCCCAACAGTCTTTGTCACATCATTGTGCTTTGTCTTGCACAGAACACTTAGCTCTGACCTAAAGAATACTACCAATGGTCTGTCCGGCTATTGACTGTCCAGCTCTGCCCTAGTATGTGAGTTCTAAGGAAGAGAGAGCAGTAAGAATATCTGTGACCTTCTTGTTCACTGCTGCAACCTTAGCACCCAGCCCAGAGTCGGGCACATGTCACGGGTGCCCCTTGAGATAAGGAATGAACCCGTGTGGCCCTAAGCTTCTGCAGAGACTCACAGGATAGAACAAGACGCAGCTTAGGGGGACATGCCCAGCTCTGCGCTGCCAAGTTGCGCCCTGGGGGGAGCGCTCCCGACGCGAGCCTATTTCCCCCTTGGGACGGAGGATTTCAACACTTACCAGGTCTGCCAGGGGTTGGGGTTAGGGTTAAGGAGAGCGCTTCAGAGTCACTGCACCGCGGCTCTTCCTTTGTAGTCTGATCTATCCGTGTTCGCAGGGCTGCAAGGCCGGGGACTGTCGTCCAGGTGCGGAGCCGCCGCACATTAGAAGCGCCGTCAAGGTGATGAGGAACCGATCACTTCCTCCTCTCGCTGCCCTACATCGGGTCTGACAAAAGCCCTCCCGCGGTCGTCACAGCAGCTCGGGCATCGGGTCCCTGATTGGTCACAGCCCTACACTCGCCCCGCCTCCCAACTCCTCTCACTAGACTGCGGCCCAAACTCGAAGTGCGCGCAGGTCTACAGCGTTGGGGGGGGGGCCGAAGGAGGGCAAAATTGCCGTAGCAACGCTGGCCTCAGGCTCCCTATTGGCTATCAGTCCAGGCCCGCCTTCCCTGCTCCTCCCACCAGGCTCTGGGGAGGGGTAAGATGCGCGCGCAGCCCTACAGAGTTGTGGAGAGAAGGCGGGCGAAGTTGCTATGGTCCCGGAAGTCGCGCCCCCAGCCCGGAATGAGGCCTCTGATTGGGCCTCGTTGCAGACAACGTCCTAGCTTTCGCCCGGAACGCCGCTGAGGTTAAGCTAGCGGGAGATTCTGAGGCTGGAAGAGTCGGAGAATAGAGGAGAGAGATGCGGCTGCGGGGCAGGAAGGAAGGAAAACCGAGGCTGCCCCGCCAGGGAGTGGCGTTGAGAGGAGGAATCCACGCCGGCCCAGCCCTAAGCCTCAGTCTCCTCGTCCGTAACCTGGACTTCGGCTCCCAAGGTCCAACGAGGGCCCCTCGTGGCCCTTGTTCCCTCGGCCTGAACACAACAGGATGTCCAGATGGCCTGGGGCGGGTGTTGTGTGGGCAGAGGCCTCCCTGAACCCTTGTGAGGAGCGGATGGCTAGATCCTGGTAAAGTGGGGGCACCTGGTGCCCCTCGGGGGTAAGGAGAGGAGACCTGGGGGACGGCCTGTGAAACATTTGGGGGCCCCACCAGCGTGGAGGGGGTGGCAGTATTGTCAGAATGATAGCTCTTCTTCTCAGCCCTCTGACATCAACCGCCATACGAAGTCCCGCCTTGTTCCCAATGTGCCCCCAGCGGTACACAGCAGGCGCTCAATAAATACTTGTGGATGAACGAATTATTCCTGCAAGTAGTTTATTGTCTCCCATTTTACAGAAGACAGAACCAAAGTCTGGCGGGTAAAGCCTCCCAGGCACCATGTCAGGCACTGAGGCTGACCCTGACCCAGTCTTTGTGTCTGGGTGTTCAGAGACATTGAGACTTTGGAGGAGGAGCAAACCTGAGGCAGGTGGTGGGGAGAGGGTCCAGCAGGGTTGGAGTGGGCAGAGGGAGGGCCGGAAGGGCACAGCTTCAGGTGGCCACAGAAGCTCGTAGGCAAGTGTGGGGAGGAGTACCCCATGATCCTGGCCCCGGGGTGGCTTCAGGCAGACCCTTCGTTCATGGGCAGTGGGCAGGCAGACATGGAGATAGTAATCAGCAGACAGGGACACTCAGACAGGACCCCTGGGCTCTGTCACCAACCTCATTTTACGGGAAGAGAGACTGAGGCCCTAGGCTCCCAGGTGGGAGGGTGGAGAAGCAACCCTTCCCCATAGTCCCGAGGAGGGAGGTGGAAGCACATTAGGACAGGTAGGACTGCCCACTGCCCTCAGCCGCCATCACCCTGCCTCAATGCCAGCTGTCGTTTCCCATGAGCACCCTTTAAGAGACAGCTCTGAGGTCTTCTTCCTCCAGGCAGCCTTCCTTGAACATCCTCAGGCAGAAAGCATCATCTCTTCCTCTTTTGTGCACTGTCAGCCAAGGGCCCCTTTCTGACCCCTTGGCTGGGCCCATCCCTGCCAGTTCTACACTGGCCCCTAAAAAAAAAAACTCTCCCAGCCTGGGGTGGAGGAGGGAAGGGATGAGGAGGGAGATATCTGAGATCCTATGGTAAGTTGAATAATGGCTCCCAAAGACATCCAGATCCTAATCCTTGAAATCTGTGAACTTACATGGCAAAATGGACTTTGCAGATGTAATTAAATTCAGGATATTGAGTTGCAGAGACCAGCCTGGATTATCCAGGGGGACTCAATTTAATCTGTGTCCTTATAAGTGAAAGAGAGAGTCAGGAAAGTCAGGAGATTGGAAGACGCTATACTGTTGCCTCTGAAGAGACAGTAGGAAGCCAAGGAAAGCAGCTCTAGAGGATAAAGCTAAGGAAATTCTTTCGTAGAGTCTCCAGAAGGAACTAGCCCTGCGGACACCTCAACTTTATCCTGGTGAAACTGATTTCAAGATTTCTGGCCTAAAGTACTGTAAGGTACCTAACGTGTTCCTCTAACGAACTGGTGGTAATTTGTTGCAGCAGTCAAGGAAAACTAATACAAACCACCAATCAACCCTGCCTGCCTGACCAGGTCTCCTCCCTGTGGGGCTGGGCTGTACCTGCCCAGTGACCCAGCACGCTCATCCCGGCCCCTGTAGCTGTCATTGACCCCAGGCATGGTCCAGGCAGACACTTGCTTCGAAGCCCTGATGTTTGTCCTCCTGCTTCTCACCTGGAAGCAGAAGATCTCAGCAAAAGGAGCCCCACTGACATGCTGAGGTCAGGGTGGCTGGGAGCCGAGTGAACCGAGGGTACCTGGAGGCATTCCCAGGTTGCCTCCTGGTTACCTGCAGTGCTGTCACTCCCCAGAAAACTATTTGGTACCCACTGTATGCCAGGTGCTGAGGACACACATGTAAACAAATCAAACAGGGGCTTTCAACCCCACAGATGTCACATTTCTCTCTAAAAAGGCCGGATGCCCACCTGCTACACACAGCATCCCAAACCCAGGTGAAGTGAGGCAGAATGGGGGCCCCAGGGCTTAAGGGGTAGGCAGAAGGCCCATGTTCAGTTTGTTCAGAAGTTGACTGCCATCTACCCAACGGTGACTAACTCAGGAAGGCTTCTGGGAGGAGGAAGGAATTCAAGAGCTGCCCTCCCTGTAGGCTGCTGTCCAGAGGAAGGGCTGAGGCATACCACAGGGTTGCCACAAAGGCTGATGGAGCCCTCAAGTAGGTGCAGGAACTGGCCCTGAGTATTTGAGTGGAGATGGAGGTGATGGGGCCTCTCGTGGGCAGGGATAGGGGCCAGGGTCCCTCAGGAAGGCCAGGGATGTCCAGGAGCAAGCTCCCACCCAAAATCACATGACACTGACCCAGAGGACCACCTTGGCCTCTTTGAGACTCAGTGACCACAGCTGCCCCACAGCATATTAGAAGAATCCCAGAAGCCACTGCCCCCAAAAGAAGTCAAGGCTCCCATTGCATTTTGATATCAGGACCCAGGTGGGAGCCAGTCTTTGAGGCTCAGGCCCTATCAATCCCTCCCCAGCCCTGACCACACTACTCCAAGCCCAAGTCCCAGCCAGGTGTGCAAGGCAGCAACCCGGGAGCAGCACAGAGATGGCGGGATCCCACCCAGGCCCAGCCTGCAGGCAGCAGAGTAGAAAATAAACTTCACACCCTAAGGTGGGGGGTAGTTAGCCTTGCAATGGGCCGGTCAATGGGTGTGGCCAGGGAGTGATCTGCCATCCAAAGACGGGAGTCCCCAGCACCTGCAGAAACCCAGAGGATAGGTAAATCAGAGCCTTCAGCCCTGGTGCCAGCCAAGGGTGAACGTTCTCCCGCGCCTCTGATGACTGAGGGTGCACTCAGTAGGACTCTCAGGATCTGGGATATGGGTGCCCCGCTTAGGGCCCCTGCAGGGATTTGGCCAGGGCCTTCGCTGCTGGACTCCCACAGTAAAGGATGATCAAAGGTACTCCCAACTGTACCCTCCTGGAGACGAGGTTTATGGGTGGGTGCCTTCCAAACGGGCCTTTGGGAACATGGAAGGCAGGGCAGCCCCAGCTGGACGCCCACAGGGACTGGAGTCAGGGGTGCTCCTGAGAGGGTCCCTCCCGCTTATGCTGCCAGAGCTCTCTGTAGCAATGGGTGCTTGCCCTGCGTCCTCTCCAGCCTCCATGGGCATCATGGCGGAGTTGTCATGGAGAGCATCAGGATGGGGCCGAGGTCCCCAGGCCTGGAGGCAGGGCCTGCAGCGCAGATGCGTTTACTGTGGCCCCCACAGCCTCCTCCCGCCCCGTGCCCGCGGGGCCCAGTGAGGATCAGCCTCCGCCCCCAACCTGCGGTCCAAGGGCCTGTCTGGTGTCTCATCAGGAAGCCCCTCGGGCGCCAGCGCATCCTCTGCAGCCACTGGCGGGGCGGTGTCTAGGTCTGGGTCCATGGGGCGCGGTGTCCAGGCAGGGGTCCAGAGCGCCCCCGGTGTGGGCCGAGGCGGCAGCCAGGGGAAGCCTTGCGCGGGGGCGAGCGCCACAAGCTGGGGCCGCGCTGGGCCGGAGGTGGAGGCGCGCGGGATGAGGAAGAAGATGTAGATGCCCGAGACCACAAGGCCCGCGGCCACCAGCACGGCCAGGGCCACGGCCGCGTGGAAGACCCAGGCAGAGTTGGCCAGCGTCAGACGGCGGGACAGTGGACGGCCGAGGCGCAGCGGCGGCGGCGGCGGCGGCGGGCGGGCCTTGCGCGGCCCGGGCGCGGGGGGCGGCGGCCGCAGGTAGAGCAGGCCACGCCGGCGGTCGAAGCGCACGGAGCCCTGGCGTGGCAGCGGGGTACGCGCGGTGCGGGGCAGGAGGCCATGCTGCGTGGGCAGGGAGGGCAGCCCGCGGCGCGGGGCCAGGCGCGTGGGCGCGCGGCACACTGGGCAGGCCACCGCGTCGCCGCCGCCCGCTGTGGCCAGAGACAGGCGAGCCAGACACTCGAGGCAGAAGACATGGCCGCAGTCCAGGCGCTTGGGCAGCTTGAATACGCTATCAAAGGGTGACACGCAGATGAGGCACTCCACTGGGGACGCCGGCGGCAAGATGAGCCCCGAGCCTGGGCTGCAGTCCCCTTCCTCCTCCTCGCCCTGATCTTCGTCCTCCCCTCTGCTGGGGGAGCAGGGTGCGGTCAAGGAGCCCGGGGTGCTGGGGCCCGAGCCCTGGGGGGCCCGGGGGCGGTGGAGCCAGGGCGGCCGAGGGCAGGGCATCCGGACCTGACCTGCGGGGAGAGGTCAGAGGAGAGGAGAGGGGGCCTGGGGAAGGTTAGGGGCTGGACTCTGAAGGGATCACTCAACAGAGCAGGGGCTTCCGGAGAAGGGGTAGCAGAGACCGGTGGGGCAGGAGGCTGGGAGGATGATGGGGGTGTGCAGGACTGGAGGTGGGCAGGTTGACAGAACAGAGGAGCCCTTAAGAGAATTGGACACAGGGACAGACACACAGATTCTGAGCTAGACCTGGGGGACACTACAGGAGGGAGCTGACTGGACCCAAGTGACTCCACGAAGAACCCGACAGGGAGGAGCATCTAGGGACCCTCAGAACTGGGCAGACCGACCCTGAGGAGACCACGGAAGACTCAAGGGCAGGGCAAGTGAGGGACAGGGCACCCAAGCTTTCGGATGGGTGGCCACCAGCCTGGCCAGAAACCCAGGAATCAGTGGGTCCCCACCCATGAGACCCCAGCTGGCCAGCAGCCCTTCATACCTGTTACACCTCCTCCCTCTGGCTGGAGCTCCTCACCAGTTTTGACCCCAACCACAGGCCTACCAGCAGCTGGGTATGTAGTGCCCCTCCCTGTGGGAGGGTGCCTGTGTTGGGGCCACTCCCTCCAGATCCCAGGCTCCTGCCAGACCTGTCTGACTGCCCACCCCACCTCCAGATTGGTCCAGACAGGATGGTGAACACTAACCCTGACCTTGCGGATGTCGGGGGTGTTGGAAAGGTGGAGCCCCAGGTTGACCCATCAGTGAGTCTGGACCCCTCAGGATTTAGCCTTACCCCTACTCCCAGTCTCCCAACACCTCCTCACAAATCTATCTCAGAGCCATGGGTGGGAATCTGCAGCTCTGTGGGTGCAAGGGGCTGGGGAGGCAGTGTCCAGGGAGAGGAGGGTGGACTTCTTGAACCCTGGGGTGCTGAAGCCAGGCAGGCCCCACAATGGACTGGTTCAGCTGCAGACAAGGGGCAAGAAATTGTTCTAGCCCAGAGGGGCCTTGGCTTCCCCTCCTGTGGCTGCTGCCTGCCTGGTAAAGTGCTTCTTAGGGTGGTGGGCTGCACTCACCAAGCCCCTCCCCAAACCAGTGACACCTCTGCTGAGACAACCCCACCCCTCCAACTTCCAACACCTGCTGGAACAGTCCAGGCAGCCAGGCCTGCACCCCGGGGTGCCATGGTTCTGAGTCAGTGGTGCTTCCCTGGTAAATCCAGGTCCCTGCAGGAGAGTAGACATGCCAGGAATGTTGGCAGCTCAAGTCATCCTGCCCCTGGCCCTGCACTTCGACACCCTTCCCTCATCCGTCAAGGACAGACAGTGGCACAGGGGGGTGATGCCACCCCAAAGGGCACAGAGGTTTATTGGGGCTACAGCTTGGCGATCAACGGTTAGACTTGGCCACGCGTTCCAGCTCATCCTTCTTCTTGATAGCGTAGGAGTTGGAGGAACCCTGCAATAAAGGGTAGTTAGTGCCAATGTTGGATGACCCTCCCCTGAGACCCCCACCCCCTGCCCCGAATCCTCACCCACCTTCGCCGCGTTGATGAGCTCATCTGCCAGGCACTCGGCGATGGTCTTGATGTTCCGGAAGGCAGCCTCACGGGCACCTGTGCACAGCAGCCAGATGGCCTGGGGAGCACACGGGTCAGCTAAGCAGGAGGTGCCCTTAGTACCCAGGACCCCAACCAATACTGGCTACCACGCTGCCATCGCTGGGCCACCGAAGCAAGGCACTGCGGGAGCCCACAGCACTGCCCAGCTGGCATGCTGCTACACCCAGGATCAGACTGAAGGCCACAAAAGTGGGTCCCTGATAACAGGGGACTCGAGACTGGCTATGACAGGGAAATGCAATGTGTGCTCCTGGCCTAGAACCCTTTAAGAAAAACAAACAGCTATGGACAGTTTATGCTGAGGGCAGCTCCATAACTGGAACAGTGTGAACTTGTAAAATATTCAACTGCTGTTAAATGCCTTGGGGGATGACACTGGGGATAGAACGTCCTTGCTCCTAGGAGACACCCACTGAAGTGTTAATGGGGAAACAGGAAAAAATCCTGCAGAGGGATTCTCAAATGGTCTAAGGAAAAAAAAACCCCAAAACAACAGAGTACAAACATGTACCCAAATGAAACTGGCCCCTCAGCCAAATGCCGCCCAGGAGAGGGCCCAGAGGTAGTATCTGCCCTGCACAGAGTGGGAATCTAGGAAGGCTTCCTGGAGGAAATGACACTCAGGTAAAACACTCAGACAGAGATGAATATTACCACTTGCCAGTCTCTGCCCCAGGCAGGATTCTGCCAGTGCCTGGACGCTGTTCCTGGCCAGCCAGCTGCGCTGAAAGCCATAAGCCCACCTGATTCACACGGCGCAGTGGTGACACGTCCACGGCCTGCCGCCTCACTGTTCCAGCTCGCCCGATGCGGGTGGAGTCCTCCCGGGGGCCACTGTTGATGATGGCGTTCACCAGGACCTGCAGGGGGTTCTAGGGGTGGGGGGAGCCTATGAGCTGACACCTGGCCCATACCTCTCCGCAGCTCCTACCCTTGCCACTTGGAACCGCCCAGCCTCAGGGACCTACCTCGCCCGTGAGCAGGTGGATGATCTCGAAGGCGTGCTTGACGATGCGCACGGTCATGAGCTTCTTGCCGTTGTTGCGGCCGTGCATCATCATGGAGTTGGTGAGGCGCTCCACGATGGGGCACTGTGCTTTGCGGAAGCGCTTGGCTGCATAGCGCCCTGCACTGTGGGGCAGGTACTTGGCATACTTCTCCTTCACAGCAATGTAGTCCTGGTGCAGCAGGAAGAGGGGCAGAGGGACCGCGGTCAGGAGCAGGATGGACCCAATCCTCCTTAGGTAGCCCCACCCACCTGCGGGGGCCTGGGTTTGAGCCCCTGGCGGCCACAAGGAGTAAGACTTGGCCACAACGAATGAGACTAGCACAAGAGACTCACAAAGTCAGTAAAAAGAGCACATCTATAATCAGAGGAAGAAAAGTGAAGAACTAAGATTACAGCCCATGATCCCACCTCAAAATGCACTACGAACGTTTTGCATTAGGTTCTGGAAAGCTGGCATGTGCACTGTGGGATACTAAGCAGCACCCACGGTGCCCGGAGCGCTCCTCAGTACTGAGGCCCAAAAAAATGCATCCAGACAGTCCCCTGAGGGGGAAACAAATCACCTCAGGAAGCCACTGTTTGAAAAGAATCATTCAACAATCTTGTCTATGTATACATATGTTTCCCAAGATAAAGTCTGGAAAATCATAAAATCCCAGGTCAGAGGAACCACATGTAAGTTAAGAAGCCTTTCAACATTTCCACCATAAAACGTACTCAGTCATTCTATAAGGTGCATATGGGAACATATACAATGAGTTTCTACAAATACAAGGATTAACAAGAAAAGAACACAGAGGATTTTCTGAGACCGGCACCAGTCAGGTGTCTAACCCAGAGAGAACCACCTGCACAAACAGGGAAAGAGACAGGTGCTCATGCAAGGCTTCATGCTGTGCAAGAAAAAGTGCAAACACCGAACGCCTCAGCAAGGGTTTGGTTAGGCCGTCTGGCCCCACGGTGTGGAGCCCTGCACAGCTTTCACAAGTGAGATCTGGTACCACGCTGACTTCCCAGCCCCTAGGAGAACACCAGGGGAAAAGGGAAAAATAGCTTTTACATCATTAAGAAAACAAACAAACAAAAAACCCAAAAAACACACAAGGAAACACACATGTGACAGAGACCACAGGGGACCCACAAAGAAGAAAACATTTACTATCTGGTCCTTTTTTGTTTGCTAACTCCTCCATCAACAAACCCATGAAGGAGAACAGCTCTTCAAGACATTCAGAGTGAAAAACAGGTCTGAATTCTCCTTTAGGCTTAGTGCGTACATTCCATGATACAGTTAGAGGCAACAAAAAGTTTTAATTCCTTTTAAAACGAGAAAGGGAAAATGTACATGATCCATCCTGAACTTATTATATCAATACAGTCACAATCTCTTCTTATGAAAAGGCCACAAAGTCCTAAAGGGATCAAGAGTAAAATAGTGTGGGGGCAACATAAAGTGGGAGAACTCCCATTTCCCAATTTCAAACCCTATTACAAAGTGACAATAATCAAGGCGACGTGGCACTGTCAGAAGGACAGACACAGAGACCAATGAAATAAAGAGTTCAGAATCCAGAAATAAACCCTTACATCTATGCTTAAGTGATTTTAACCAAAGATGCTGAGATCCTTCAGTGGGAGAAATACTCTTTTTAACAAATGTGCCAAAATACATACATATAATGTATAAGGGAGACTTCAAGGTACATTTTATCGCCTAAATTTATTAAATTTAAGATGCATAAAACTCCAAAAAAACAAAAACAAAAGGCGCTGAGATAACTAGGTTTCCACATGCAAAATAACGTTGGGTCCTTACACTTTAAAAGGGTTACAATGGTGGATTTTATGTTACCTGTATTTGACTACAGGAAAACAAAAACCTGGGGAATGTGATACTACTCCCCAAGGAAGAAACTGTATCCTGACAAAAACTAGGAACCTCTAACAGGACAGAAGGAAAAAATGGACATAGTGGGCGCAGTGGGCCAGGGATCCCTCCTTTACCCGTCCCACTTTCAACTGTTGACTTAGTGGGACAGTTTCAAGTGACCCCACCTCCAGCTGGGGAACACAATCACTACATCCCCTCACCTGCAAGGAAATGTCGTTGATCTGCACATCATCGGTGCTCCACTTCCCAAAAAGCTTTATGTCCGGGGTCTCTGCTACTGCAGGTGCAGCTGTCTCCCACTCCGTCATCCTAGAAACAGAAATTGGTAAGGTCTAAGCACACCGACCACTGACTCTGAGGCTAGCCTATATCCTGAGAACTGAGAAGTTAGCAGGAATCAAGGAAGACTGTGAACGTCTGGGTCCACCTTGATGAGCCTTAGAAAAACCATTCGTCAACAAGAAACATCTATCTCTCACCCAAGAACCCTGGGGCCAATAGGGGGCAGGCACCCGGTCGACAGTTGCCGAGCAACCCAGAGATGGGCAGGTGATGTCCGATGCCCTGACGTTGCATCTGTTCGAATTCAAATCCCAACCGTATTCCTCATGAGCTCTGAGACCCTAGGTAAGCCTAAAAACCGCTTTGGACTCAATTTTCTCATCAGCAAAATGAAAAAAGGATCACGGCAAGAATTCTGCGCTTTATCGTCGCAAACATTGAGATTGTTGTCCGACCCAGAGGAGGCACTTGGGGCTGCTATTCAGGAGAAAACATTTCCAGATCAAAGCGTGCATTGTGCATCTGAAGATAACGGAAACTTCTTATGTAAACAAAACACAAATGCAGAGACTAAGCCAATATTTCCGTGTCCGCTGCAAGGCAGGGCTATGGCGGCGGCGGCGGGACACCAGCAACGAGGCCAAGAGTAACTTCCCCACGCCTCCACCTGCGTCCTTCGCAAAAGGGAAGCCTCCGGCCTCCGGGCCAGCCCACGGCTCCCGAGAGATCTCGGAAGGTCCCGGACTGGCCGTCGGACCTCTGACTCGGCGACAGCCTCACCTGAAGGAGTAGGCGAGGACTCCCAGTCGCTCGGCGCAGACCACGCGCGGGTCTGACACACACAGGAAAAGGCCGCGCTCAGCGGGCCGACGCTTTTAAGGAAGGCGATAACTTCCGGGTCAGCGGAGGAGACGCGTGCGCAGAAGGGGACAGCATATTCACGGACCAATCCAAAGCGAGAATGTAAAGGCGCCCTCTGGGCCGGAAGGAACGCGTAAAGTCTCGAGGCATGCGTACTTTTAGGAGCGAGCCCAAATGCATACCTGGCGGATGTCCGGCTTCCAGTGCTTGCCCGTTGAGAAGGCTCCCTAGCACAGGCGCAGAGGTCTCTATGAGGCCACCGCCGCCATGTCTAATGAGGGCAGAAGTCTGGCTCGCACTCGCTCCTGCGCGGGCACGAAAGTGCTGCAGGCCCGGGCGGCTGAGCGGTGTCCTGGTCTCACCACGGCTCTTCACTGTTACGGGCCCCGCGCGTGTGTGTGGGCGGGCACCACTCATGGGTCCCCCTACCCCACAGTCGCGCGCTTGGGCTGCTCGGGCCGGAGCCTACGAGAGGGAACCCCCCCTCCCGCCCCAGTGTCTCTCTGTGACCCCGCGTTTCCTGTCCAGTTATCTCTTGCCGGCGGGGGTCGGAGAAGTGCCCTGAAAGAGGAGCTTGGGGGACAACCTCCGCCCTTTTTAATCTAACTGGGGCCTTAGCTCCCGAGGTCACTGGAGGAGTGCACTGGTCGGCACGGTGGTGGGTGTCCTGCCCACTCTGCAGCCACACTGAGTGTCCCTGGCGGTCAGCATGAAGAGCACGGGCCAGCTTTTCACACCCCTAGCGTAGACCCTGGAGCCAAGCTGGGATATGGTCGCTTCCCTGGCAGGCTTCGCAGAGGCAGCGACCACTGTCGCTGAGGCTGCACACTCATGCTGACGGCAGGATGGCATGGAATGTAATCTGGCAGAGCTGTCTTCAAGGCGGCAAAGCTCTCCTCACCTCCCGGTGCGCATCTGAACTTACATGTGCGAAGGCTCCCCTCTCAGACCCGAAGGGGCCCAGCCACGTGACCCAGGCGGTCTTTCATTTGTCCCCAGCAACCTCACTTGCCCACCCTCAGGGCATACTCATTGCAAATGTTAGGCAGTTGCGATGTTTGTTGACTGACTGATTATAAAGGTTACTGACCAACTATAAAGGCTTGCCCCTACATCCAACCCAATTCCAGGAGTTTCAGACCCCAAACGGTGGGCCCCCTTAGACTGTTACCAGTCACAGTTTATTCTACTGCTCAGGGGGATATAGGCCCTGAAGCTGGTCTGGGCAGGGGATTACACTTCAGGCTCTAGTGGGGGCACAGGAGCTGCATGCAGAGGCCAAGGCCCACAACCCCTGCAGCCTGTGCCTCCCACTGGGATCTGTGGCCATGGGGAGGGGCTGTGTCGGCTCCTTCCTAGTCCTGAAGAGACCCTCTCTGATCCTTGGGGGCCCTCCCTGGTCCTGGGGGAGGCCACTGGGGAGGTGCTGACTGGGGGGAAACAGGGAGGCTGGTAGTACACCAAGTACCCTCACACTCAGCAGGATCCAGAGGGGGCCCCCCAATCCTCTTTCCCCTCAAAAGCTGATAGGGCCCCTCCACCCCAAACCTCAGTTTCTCCCTTTAGTGTGGAAAAGAGAACTAAATCAGACAAGGCCACTTTGGAGCCTGTGGCCTTGATAATGGACATCTTCACAGACCTCACAGGAGTGACCCACTGTGCACTGGAGGGTTGGGGGAGGTCCTGCAGTAAAGCCTCTCAGGTGGTGGAAAGGCTGTGGGGGGGTGGCTACCTTGCATAGCTAACGGTCACACACCACTTGCCAACCCTGAGGAGTCCAGCCTCCCCAGGTCCCTAGGACACAGGGACAAATTCCAGAGACTGACCCCTTAAGTCTAGGGATGTTGGTGCTGTGTTCTTCAGACGGGGGAAAGTCTCTGTCGAGAGTCCCCTCAATACCTGCTGCATCATGTCTGCCCTGGGTGGACCAGCCCTGGCCATCTCCTCTGCCCTGATTTTTAAATGCTCCATGAGGGCAGAGTCTGTCTGGTTTGTTCCCTCCTGTGTCCCCACCTGCACATACTGAGTCTGGCACACAGGATCTGCTCACAAGTACCTGTTGAATAAAGGATGGATGGAAGGATGGATGGGCCAGTTCTCCCTAGTTCCTCACAAACTTCCTGCTCCCACTCTGGGCTTCAGGCAGACACTGAGCAGCTGGGACCAGAAACCAAACATTGAGTTCTGCTGTCTCCTGTTCAGACCTCCTTACCTGGGTCTACCCCTCTTCCTGGCCACCTCTTAATTGAAGTCAGCCTAGGGAAACCCCTTCCTAACCCCAGGGAAGCATTTGGAGTCTAGGAATCAGATCACTGCTCTTCAGAACAATTTGATGAGGTAGTTATGGAGGCCCAGAGAGGTGCAGTCACTTGCCCAGGGTCACACAGCAGAAGAGGGCAGAGCTGAGATTCTAAGGTGGTTATTTCCAGAGCCTGACTTCTCCTGCCTTGGTTGGCCTCCCCTCCCTCTCTGCATCATGTCTCCGGCGAGTTCCTGGGATTCCTGCACATATCAAGTGCCCAATAAATATTTGCCAAATGAACAAATGAGTTCAGTCAACTCTATGTCTTTCCACTGGCTCTGGTATGGTCCAGAGAGGGGTCTCCCTGCCCCTTCGGCTCCTTCCTTTTTAAAGAAAGGGCTGCTGAGCTAACCTTAACCATGTAATTACCAAGGAGGGTGGGATCCTGGGTTCTAAGACTGCTCGAATAAAGGAACAAGTGAATGTGGACCAAGAGCAATATTTACTGTTCCTCTAACTACTGCATGACTTTTTTTCTCCCCTACCTACAGCTCCTAGGCAGACATCAAGGTTATCTTTCCCACTGTCCTGGGCTGGTCACTGCCCTGGCCAGGTCACTGCCCTGGCCACTGACTGTCAGTCTAAAGCTGGGTTCACAGGGGCAGGTGGCCTTTTTGCTTGTTACAGGAGAGGGAGTTGTAGACCTCAAAACAAGGAGGTGCCTGGGCCAGCTCACCTACTGGTGAGCTAGCCTGAGCCCCTTCCAATTTGCTTAGCGATAAATCAGAACCACGTGTTCAGGGTGGCTCTCTGGAATTGGGGGCGGGCAGGGCTGGGGCAACAGGGCAACAGAGCAACAGGGCAACAGGGCAGACCGTGCAGGGCTGGGGTGGCAATGCTGGATCCGATGCAGATTTGCAGCACTTGGGGTAAAGAACAGAGGGGAGGTCGAGCTGACCTTAGCGCAGGGTCTTAATAGGGGGCCTCAGAGGCTTGGGTTAAGGATAAATCCTGAAACATATTTTGGCCATCCAAATATTCGGAATGAGTGGTTACGGGATCTCAAATTTTGGGACCAGATATATGAATTCCGAAGTCTCACATATATGGATTCGTGGTAGCTGCGATTTGGAGGTGCGAGGCACAAATTGGGAGAGAAATGGGGACCTGGACTCGAGGAGTGGGACTTCAAGGCCTTAACTGGAGGAGAAACAGGGAACTGGATTTGGGTGGACCCGGAAGCAGGAACTGGGGAAGGCCCAGGCAACTGGATCGGGCGGAACTAGAGACAGGAACTTAGAAAGCTCAGGACACGGAGTGGGAGAACCCGGCCATTGGGGTTTGGAGGGTGGTCTAAGCACACGGCGCTCCGGCATACCTCAGTCGTGCGCGTGGAACCGGCTGACCCCGCGGACCCGGACCGGAAATCCCGCCCTCCCCGGGAAGGGCCAATCACCAGCACTCAAGTGATTGGCAGGTAGGGCGTCTTCAAAGCGATAGCGAATCACAGGAAGGCTGCAGCATCACCCGGAAGCTGGAACCCCCACCCACACCCCGTGGGGGCCAGTGGAGGCTTGGTGGTCGTCATGGTAACCATGAAGGCCAGTCAAGCCCCGACAAGATCGCAGGTTGCTCTCCCGCCCGGTTCTCCGCCGATAAACGACTGGGCGCGCCGAGTCCGGGGCGGGCCGTCATTTTCTCCAGCCTCTCCATCCCGGCCTCCTCTGGTCACTTCTGGGGAAAGGGACCCTGACACCGCGCCGGCCTGGAGAACTGAGGAGATGGCCGTCCTCGGGGCGCCAGAGCAACCCATTCCGGGAATCCCCGAGGGACGAGCGCCGGACTCTCGGAACTTTAGGTCCGGGCAGGGCCGCGGCCTGGATGGGTAACTGGCCTGGGAGTCCGGCCATGTCGGAGCTTCGGGTCCGAGGCCGCTCGGAGGGCTGTATGTGCTCCCAAAGGGCCACTCATTTTCCCGGAGGGAAGCGCGAGCGCCCGGGCGCCCCCTAGGGTGGAAGGCCTCCCTTCTGGGGAGGGAGCGGGGGTCGCTGTGCTCCCGCGGCCGCAGGGCTGAGGTGAAGGGTTGGATAGGTGGGGTCCTGGACCTAGTCGTGGCTGCGAGTCTGGCTGCACAGGTTCACTCGGGATGCATGGCTTTCCTGTTGGGCCTCAGTTTCCTCATCTGGAAAGTGGGGACAACACAGGCAACCACCTCATGCAGGGGTGTGAACGCCCATCCTTTACCATGTGGCCCCCGAGGTGTGAGCTGCGTTTAAAGGCCTGCAGTGACTCTGGGCACTAAAGTTGGGAGATTCCTGGAGACCTGACAGCTAAAAATTTGGTCTACGCCTGGCTTCCTCTCTCTGAACCCCCATTTCCCTATCTGTAAAAAGGGGGGGTGGCACTGCCACCTTTCTAGACTTGACATGAGGACTAAGTTAATCAGTCTGTGTAACACTCTCAGCACAGGGCCAGATGGTGGCTAGCTGGCACTCTGAAAATTGTTGCTGCTTTCAGCTAATTTAGAAAATGGACTACCCACCCAGCAGATATTTACGGAGATCTGTGTGCTGGCTCCAGATGCTGCCCCAGCAATCTCTAGCCATTGGAGCTACTTTCTCTCAGGCTCTGGTTAGTAGGGAGCTTTGCCCAAATCCTGATCTCCACACACCGCATAATAAAATGATATACTTCCCCAACACACACACTGCCTCCCCCTGCCCCTGCCCTTGGAAAATGTAGCATTTTTATGAAAACTTTCCTAGGCCAAAATGGTGTGTACAACAGAGAAGCAATTACCTTAGGACACATCTTGCTAACAGATGCACAAAAAACAGAAATAAAGCACAGAGACTCACAGACACAGTTCAGAGCTATGGCAGCTTGATGCTGAGATGGTGAGCGTAGTTCTGGGGAAGGAGCTTGGGGGGCCACTCCAGCTTATCCAAGTGTGATCTTCCTCTGTAAGGCTCAGCTTGCTGCAAAACAAAGAACTGTATTTTAGTTTTCTACCCTTTTTCATAAAAGTGAAAATCTTCAGACTTCTTTCAGTTAGTGAAAACAGGTACTAACGTAGGCCTTTCATAAGAACACAGTGGCATAAAGTCAACTTTTGAAAAGCAGAGGATCTCTGTATTGAGTGATCTGTTACTCAACAATAGATTACTCAGCCCAGGGATGAGGAAAAGTGGGTCACTGAAATGTTTTAATGGCAAAACTGTGATGCCTTTCAATTTTATATCTTTTCTTTTTCCCAAAGGTAATGTCTGCTTACTGGAGAAAATATAGGAGAGGTTCGATCACAGAGGTATAGAGATGGCCCACCCCGAGGCAGCCACGGTGAGCTGAACGCCAGAAAATCTCCCTGTGCATCCTTTGTTTCCACTTGGCAACTTCAGTGTGGAGTCTAGATCACTCGGGTCTACACAGAGGCTGAATGGGGCGGGAAAGGCCAGAGGCCCTGGCATGAGTGTTATTAGGATGAGGACGAGGGACAGACAGCAGACCTTGCCAAATGACTAGCCCCCAACCCAGTTTGGGTGGCTCAGGGGTCACAGCCACTTCCCGGGTTTCCAGGGAAGCAGGGGAAAGGGGCTCTGACCTGGGGCAGGGGTCAAGCCCTGTGAGGCTCCTTGTGTCTGGAAGTCAGGCAGAGGCCTGGGTCTGCAGACACTCCTCAACCCTGCAGAAATTTAAATTCTGGGCAGGCCCCACAGAGGAAAACAGCTATCCCCATGTGGCAACCAGAGGGAGCCTGTGCAAACTCGAGTCAGCTTTCCTTCCTCCCCTGCTCACGACCCTCCCTGTGTCAGTCACCGGAAGACTGTCTACACGGTGGCCTGCCAGGCCCCTGTCACCCAGCACTCTCTTCTACCCTTGGCTCTACCCTGGCCACACGTGCCTCCTCAGGGCCTTTGCATCTGCTGTTTCCTCACTGGACATGCTCTTCCCCAGAGAGCCTCATGACTCACTCCCCTCCCCTCCCAGGTCTTGCCTTGAATCCCACCTTCTCCATGAGGCCTTCACTGCCCACTCTAGTTACTGTAATTTTTTTATTGAGACATTAGTCATATACCATAAAACTATTTCAAAGTGTACAATTTGGTGTTTTAGTATAGTCACAAGGTCATGCAACCGTTACCACTGTCTTAATTCCAGAACATGTTCATCACCCCAGAAAGGAACCCTGTCCCCAACAGCAGCCACTCCTGTCCCCCTCTGCCCCCTCTGTCCCCTGGCCACCACCAGCCTACTTTCTATGTGGATCTGCCTGTTATAGGCATTTTATAAAAACAGAATCATAGAATATGTGGCCTTTTCACGTCTGGACTTTTTCACATCTGGACTTTTTCACTTAGCTCCAAGCCCAGTTCCACTTTGCCCAGACGACACTTTAATCTCACGAGTACCTGTGCATCACAGCTTTCTGTATACCAGGGTTTCTCACCTCAGCACCACTGATATTTTGTCCCAGGGTTGTGTGTGTGGGGAGATGTCCTGTGCCTTGGAGGATGTTCAGCGGCATCCCTGGCCTCCACCTGCTGGACGTCACAGCATCCTCACCCCACAGTTGTAAGGTATCCTCCAGGGGGGCAAAACTCTCCATGCTTGAGACCTGCTGATTTATGATTTACATCAACTCACTTGTTTTTGCTCAGATCCATTTACTCATAAGGAAACTTGATTGCAGCAACCAAAACGTAAAACCAGCCAGAAAAAGAAGGAAACTCTAGGCGTAAACGCCTGGGAGGACTACTTTGGTTACACTGTGCTTGATGAGGTTGAAGGCAGAGGCTCCGGGCTTGAGGCCTGCCCTCACTCGGACAGAAGGGAGAGGGGCTGGAGGTGAAACGTCAAAGTCCTCTCAGCACCTCACAGAGACTGTTGCTTCCCTGCTCCCTGCTGTAGCAAATTACCACAGACTCAGTACACTTTTACTACCTCATGGTTCCAGATATCAGAAGTCCGAAATGAGTCTTAGGGGCTAAAATCAAAGTGTCTTCGACAGGACTGTGTTCCTCCTGGAGGCTCCGGGGGAGAATGTTCCTTCCCTTTTCCAGCTTCCAGATGCTGCTGGAATTCCTCATTCCTGTGGCCACATTCCTGACCCAACACTGTCATCGCGTCTCCTCCCTAACTGGCTCTCCAGCCTCCCCCTTATAAGGACCATCGTGATCACATTTAGGGCCCACTTGGGTATTCCAGGGTACTCTCTCTGTCGCATAATTTTTAATCACATCTGCAGAGTCCCTTTTGGCATATAAGGTGGCACATTTACAGGCCCTGGGGATTAGGACATGGACCTCCTTGGGGTCTACCATACACATACACTGTGCTTTAAACCCTGCTCAGTAGCAGTTCCCATCACAGGGCTGGCAGCCACCAAATGGCCAAAAGTGGGTGTGGCCTGTCAGGCACTCATTATGGAAGTAGGTGCAGGGTGACTGGTGAAGGGTATGGTGAGGGGAAGGCAGAGGGAGGCAGGGGAAGGTAGGAGCCAGGAGTCAGACAGCTGAGAGAGGTCAGGGAAGGGGAGGCAAGGGGAGGAACCCAGCCTGGAGAGACAGAGGGTTATCTCTGACCACCTCACCCACTGAACTGGTGGCTTTCAGCTACGGATGAAATTCTTTTCTCTGTGTCTACACCCCTTTAATAGCTTTCAAGCTATAAAATTTGGCTACGCCATCCCAGATGCCTGAGCCTCCGCAGTTTGCTTTCATGGCTCCTGGCACCTTTTCCCCTCTTGCTTGGTAAGGGCCTGCCTCTCCATTTCTCAGCTCTTCCAGATTCTGCAAACAGGACTTTGAGTTGGAGGCTGGCCCAGTACACTGAGCAGGCTGATTCCCAGTGAGCTGCAGTGGGACCTCACAGAGGACAGAGCTGGGAGACCCTTCCTCCCCCAGGAGGGGGACATGCGTGGAGGGGTGGCAGGTGGCAGGTGGCAGGATGACTTCCCCCAGAGCACAGGTCTCCCGAGCTGTGGCCTTGGCATGAGCCCAGTCCAGAGACCTGATATTTCAAGGGAGTTGTGTTCCTCAAGTGGGAACCCCACTTCCTCCAAAGCCCCCGCGTGTGACCATGAATGCAGTCAGGTGCTTTTTGTGCTGTTCCCAGCATAAGGCCTTTGGCAGGCCGGACCTGCGGCAGTACCAGATAATTCACTCCAGGGACTGTGTCCTTTGCAAGAGCAGGGGCTCCTTCTGCAAGACCTGAAGCTCCTCTGGCAGCAGTGCACCTATAGGCATGAGAGGTCTGTTTTGGTAAGCCCTGAGCACCCGGTGACCCAGCACTGAGAAGCCCCAGGTAGTGCAGCATGGCCTTCAGCCTGTGGTGGGGCCTGCCCACGCGCCGGCGCACCCACACAGGTTGCACTCCTTCCTCTGTGGCAACTGTGGCAAGGCCTTTGTGTACCACAAGGGTAGGCAAGCCAGCAAGCGGCCCTCGGAGTGCCCTTCAGCCACTGCTCCAACCTAAGTGTAGTAAGCCCCACCAACGGTTCCAAATCCAGCCACGACGCTGTCTATGGGCGGGGAGGCAGACCGCACAGCGTCAGGGAGTTAAACGTCTAGACACCCATAGATGGAGAAGGGGACACGCAGTGGGAGGAGGCCGTTGGGGCCGTCACATGCCGGCTGCTGGGTGCCATACGGGGGCCACATCGGGTAAACACTGGATGTGTCTGTGTGGCTGAGGTGCGGCAGCCACGCGAGAGGTGGGCACCAGTAAGGGTGCCGTGGTGGGTGGGAGGCCTGGCCAACTCACCCCCACCCAAGAGAGCAACAAGGCTTTGGGGCGGGCGGGGGGCGCGGTTCTCGAGGGCGGCTGCACATACTAGAATCCGCCGTGGACCTGGCGCGCGGCCGGCTCACCAGGACGTTTCAGAGCTGCCCGGGTGTTCCCCACCTAGACCATTCCACCCATTTACCAGTCCGGATCTCGCAGTCACTGCCCCGCCGGGACGCCATCTCCTTGACGACGACGCAGGTTTGCGCCGCGCCCGCCTCGGTTGCCATGAGAACCGGAGTCCCCGGCGGGCGGGACTACACTTCCCAGCAGCCTCCGCGGCGGCTACAGCCCGCCCTTGCAGCGGCACTTACTTCTCAGTGCGGCGGCTCTGAAGAGTAGGGGGGAAGGCTCCGCGCAGCCTGCGGGGCGGGGACCTTCGGGCCCTCGGTGCGGTCGCCACCCCCTGCTCCTTTCCCACTCGCGTTCGCGGGACCCCCGGTGGAGGCCCGATCGTGCACTTCCGGTCCGCACGTTCCGGGTCCGGGCTGGCCGCCGCACGTCGGTCCTTCAGTTCCGGGCGGGCCTGCCTGGTCTAGTTCTGCGTCCCGCGTCCCCCATCTGGGCGTGGAGGCTGAGGCCCAGGAGGGAACGCACCACCGGAAGGAGAGGCGTGGAAGGGAGTTTAGCCCGCACTCAGAGGGCACTCCTTGTGCCCTGCTGTATGTCATGCGCTGCCTCTCCTTTGGGTGTACGGTGCAGAATAGGAGAGGGGGCTAGGGGCTGCGTCCTCTGGCGCTGTCACTGGGGGTGAGATTGGCTCGTGGTTCAGGTTGGTGGAGCCACCCCGTCTCGGCGCAGATTCTGTGCCACTCACACCTCAAGGCTGCCTCTATTGACTTCCCTGAACACCCTCTTATTAGCCTCAGTGGGCCACGTCCAAGCTCTGAGGACGTTCAACCTCACTAACCTCTTTCCCATGTGCTATTGCCATGCGGTTCTGCAGAATTCTGCCTGGGTCACATTAAGCTCTCAGCCCACCCCACTCCCCCTTCCCCAAGGTGTCCTATTCCTATTCACCATCAGCCCCAGGGGTAGTTAGGAAGGCCGGGCAAGCACTCAGGGCAGAGATCATGCTCACTCAGGACAGACAAAAAGTTACTCTTAGGACACCTGGGCAGCTGCAATTCAGGGCCCAGGGACAGGCTCCTAGTAGGTAAGAGAGTGGTGCAGGCTAGGAGTGGGAGAGGCAGAGAGATGCAGCCAAAGTCTGCAGATTCCACCTGCTGTGTCTGGTGCTGGGAGGCAGGTTTTTGTCATAGCAGATGGCCAGAGAAGCCACCTGTGGGAGCAGGGGGCCTGTGCACATGGCCAATGGATGCCCCTTAGCCCCTGCCTCCTGTGAGTTCAGGATCCCTTCCTGTCAGACGGGGGCTGCTGTCTCCTGGGACCACCCAGTCTTCCCTGACCCTCCATCCAGGCACTAAGCCATCATCTGACTACATCACCAGGGATCAGAAGAGCCCCCCGCAACCCACCCATCCTGTCAAGGATGCTGGACCAGTCTCCGCATTGGTTTCCTGTGGCTACTACAACAAAGTACAACCAGCTGGGCAGCTTGGAATAACAAAGGGTTTCTTCTCTGAGTTCTGTGGGCCGAAGTCTGAAATCAAGGTGTCGGCAGGGCTATACCCTCCGAAGGCTCTGAGGCAGAAACCATCCCCTGCACCTGTCCTGGCTTCTCCAGGTTTCAGGTGTTCCTTGGCTTGTGTCTGCCTCACTCGTCTTGGCCTCGTCCTCTTCCCTCTCCCTCTTATGGTTTCTGTCATTGGATTTAGGGCACCACCAGGGAATTCAAGATGATCTCATCTCAAGATCCTTAAGTACATCTGCAAATAGCCTTTTCCCAAACAAGGTCCCGTTCACAGGTTCCAGGGGTTAGGGTATGGACGTATCTTCTGGGGGTGGAGGTGCCATTCAATCCACTACAGCTTCCTTCAGTGGAACCTGCCCAGTCCTAGGCGGCCTCACGTCCTATAGCCGGTCCGCTGATTCCATGGTGATTAGCTGTCCTGGGTTGGCCAGGCTGCCCGTGGCATCTTCTCCCACCCTGGTGGGTGCCTGGAGGTCCTGAAGATCACACCGAGGGCTGGCTTGAGGCCCTGTGCTGATTGCCAGCTGTTATGCAAACCAGGATGCAGCCATGACCACATGGGGGTGGCAATCACTGGAAGCCTTGGGGCAGGAGTGTGGCAGGTGCCCAGGTCCCAGTGTTCTTCACACCAAGACCTGGTCTTGTGTCACAGGGACCTGGATCCCAGCTGTGGGGCTTCTGGGATGCACATTGCAGAAGCCTTGGTCCGTCCCCTGGGCTGATGCACAGAAACCAGGTACCTGCCTTCCTGCTGCTCAGCGCTCACGTTGGGATCCCCTCCTCTGTGGGAAGGGCCAGAGTCCACCCTGGGGTTATAGTTATTCAAGGAGGAAGGGGTGACAGGGTCCCCACATCAGGATGCATGGCTGAGGAGCCCCCTTCTGTGTGTGGGGGGACCTCAGATTTGTCCCTGGACTGATCTCTGTTAGCAGAGAGTCCTGGTGGCCACCCCAGCCGCTCTGCAGTTGGTCCCCGTGCAAGGTCAGCCTGGCTTCTTGCAGGCAGACCAAGGAAATCTGCAAAACCCACAGCGCCCAGAGGCCGAGGCTCTGGGCTGCAGAGAAGGCTGGGGATCGGACAGGCAGGCAGACAATGGGGGAGGGCGGAGCCCACAGTTGTGAGAGCATCTGTGGTGGGTGGCAGAGGGAGGGAGCCAGTGGGCCCTGGGTGTGGAGACAGGTCTTCACCATCAGACAGACCGGGCGGGCATAAAGGCTTGTGCCCTAGGACCTGCCTGAGTCTCGCCCCTGCCAAGTCACAGCTTCCTTGTAAACTGGTGACAGCAGTGCCCCGGAGCTTGGGACACCATGAGGCATTGCCCTGGGCCTCGGCTTGCTCCCACTATTCCCGGCAGGTGTGTCCAGCCTCCCACAAAGCGCTTCTTCTTGATATGAGTGGACTGAAAGATGCCTGGTTGAAGGAAAGTCTGTGCCCCGGGGGGAATGCTGCCAACCCTACATCAAGCTTTGATTCGAAAACTGCTTGGCATGCAGTCGGCTTGGCCGCTCGAAAGAAGTTGCTATTTTATCTTTAACTGGGAATTCCAAAGACCTTGTTTTTCTGATTACAAAAGTATTGTTTGAATACATGCCCAGGGGGAGGATATAGCTCAAGTGGTAAAGTGCACCATGCACGAGGCTCTGGGTTCAATCCCCACTACCTCCTCAGAAAATAAATCTAATCACCCCACAAAAATTTCTTTAAAAATAAAAATAAAAAATAAACACATGCCCACACACACCCTTTCAGTACAATGTTGTCCCTGTGGCTGGGCCCAGGTGACATCCTGCGTGTTGCCAAGTGGCCTGGCCCAGCTGCCAAAGGTAGACACCCCGCCGCCAAAGGCAGGAACCCCTTATGCCAAGAGTGCATTCTGCCCACCCCCTTTTTAGATATAATTCACATAACATAACTGAACCATTTTAAAGTACACATTTCAGGTTGGTTTTTTTATTTTATTTTTTTCAGGTTGGTTTTTATTATATTTTTTAGGTAATCTATTTTCTGAGTTATTCACTCATTATCCCTGTCTAATTCTAGAACACTTCCAGCACCGCAAAATGACACTCTGTACTCATGAAGCAGTTACTCCCGTTCCTCCTGCCCCACCCCCAGAAGCCACTGATCTCTTTGTCTCTGGATGTGCCTGTTTCAGGTAAATGGAACTATACAACACGTGGTCTTCTGGTGTCTGGCTTCTTTCACTGACCATATTTCCCGAGGTCCAACTAGGTATTGGAACTTCATTCATTTTTATTGCTGATGTAACTTTCCCTTGTATGGACAGACCACAATTTGTTTATCCCTTCATCAGTGGATGGACATTTGGGTTGATTCCACCCTCTGGCTGTCAGGAGAAACGCTGCAGTGAACGTAAGTGTGCAAGTTTTTGCTTGAAGGTCTGTACTCATTTCTCTTGGGCGGGGCCCCTAGGAGTGGAGCTGCTCTGTTGACTACGGGGGAACTTTCAGGCTGTTTTCCCCAGGGGCTGCTGTGCCCTGGCTGTGCGGGAGTGCATTCTCACTGGCCTTTCCCTGCCAAGTCTTCCTGTCCAGCTGTCCTTGACACGGCAGCCCCTGGGCCAGTCTACCTGCCATGGGTGCAGCGCCACATGGCCTCCAGCCAGCAGCCTGGCCAGTCCTGGTGTACGAGTAATGCTTCTTGGAGCCTGGGCCCTCCGGCCTGTCTACTTGATTTGCACAGCAAGCTCCACATTGTAAAGAATGCACCTGCCTTGACCCCGCCCCCATAGGCCAACAAGGACCGCCCCACGTGGGAATGGTGTCTGCTGCAGGTAACTTTGTACCCGTTTATTCGTGGGATGGTCTTGCTTCTAGGATAGCCGCATCATCCCCACCTGGGAAGGGAATCCTTGGACTGAAGCCACAGGTGTCCGGGAAAGAGATGCTTCCCTTCACATCCTCCCACTGGTTCGTGGGGTGATGGGGACTCTCCTGGGGCCCCACAGGCAGTCTGGCATTGGAGTGTGACATGCTAGTGTCCACTGTCACCCACCTCTCCTCACACGTGCTTGGAGAAGGGGCTCCAGGTACCCTCACCCTTTGGTCTCAATTGAGCCCCAACTGGTAATTTGTCAGGTGCAGAAACTGAGGCACAAAGTGGCAGCTGCCACGGTGTGGGCGGAGGTGTTGGATTTCCAAGGAATCGGTCCTGATTGATGGCCCCCTGGTGGGGAGGGGAGGGCAGGGTGTAGCTTCACCTGCCCTGGGCTGCAGGCCAGTCCCACGCAGGCCCAGCAGGGGAGGAGGGCTGTGCAATGATCAGGTGTGTGATGAGGGCTGTACATGAACCCTCCGGTCCCGCAGGGTCCTGTCCTATCATTATCCTTGTTTCTTTGGAGGAGGCCCCAGACCAGTCACTTGCCGACCACAGACCAGACCAGACGCCCCTCACTCAGGCCCTCAGCTTCCTGCCCCCTCAAGAGCAGGGCAGTGACGCCAGCCGCTTCCGTGGCCCCTCATGATTTGCGGAATGTGCCAAACTCTGCATTTTCACCTTTAACCAATTCAGTGCGTCTGATTTCCACTCAACAACTTTCCCCCAGAGCACTGGTGCCTTTCTGTCACGTGGCTGTGACATTCAAGAGGAAAACAGCCCTCCAGAGACGCAGGTCGCACCACCCACATGCGGTCACTCTGCTGTGTCCTGGGGTGAAACCGCATAGCGCCCTGGTTACACGCATCCTGATGACTTTCAGACCTTGGACACTGTCTGTGAGAAATTCGCAGAACTGACAGGAAAGCAGCAGTGAGTCAGAAGCGGGCTGGAGTGAGCAGTTTCCGTAAACAAACTCAGATTTCTGGACTGTTTGGTAGAGGGATGTCTGCCTTCTACACAGAGAAAGGGGCAGCCCTGAACCCTGGTGCTCAGCAAGGTGGTCACATGTTCAAACCCCAGAGGCCGCACTGAGCAGGCCCATCTTCATGCTGGGGGTCACAGGAACCCAGAGAAAATTCTCATTCTTGCCCATGGGTTCTTTAATAGGTCAGTTTTCTGACTCAGTGACTTACTATTCAGGAGCCTGGTTGACAAGCTCGTTCCATTTTCCTCCCCTCTGGGTGGGCCCTCTGGCTGCCCCGCCATGCATGATGCCGGCCACACATCAGAGTCAGCCCCCATTCAGCATGTCACAGCTACACACCACCAAGAGAGCCCTACCCTAGATGGGGTGGTTGTGAGTCTCCATCACAATTCCAGGGTAAATATCTAGTCTTGTTTCCTCTAAGTGGCATCTCAATGCACAGACTGTTTCCCCAGTAAATCATATGAAAAGCTCAGAGAAAGCCAGTGTGGCTGGCAGAACACTGCCCCGCCTTCCCTGAAAGAGATACATGTCCTTGTCCCCAGAACCTGTGACTGGGGTACTTCACAGGGCATAAAGGACTAGGAGGTGATTCAGGATCCTGATGTGGGAGACTGTCCAGGATTATTCATGGGGCCCAAGGTGTCATTGTACAAGGAAAGGCAGGCGGGGCAGAGTCCACATGAAGGAGATGGGGTAACACATGGAGAGTGTGTGGTGGAAGACAGGAAAGTGGAGGGTGTTTGGAAGCTGGAAAAACAAGCAAACAGATCCCTTCTCAGAGCCTCCGGAATGAGGCTCCAGGACTGCGAGATGATAAATTTACATTGCTCTAAGCCATGACATTTGTGGTAATTTGTTGCAGCAGCAGCGGGAATCCAACAACAGCCACAGATGAATCTGGAAATCTTAACAGCAGGCGTGAAGCCCTTCCGGGGGTTGGCTCTTGCTGGAATGAGCCGGGCCATGCTCAGCCATTTACATTTACAGTTACCACATCCATCTTGTAGATGAGGCCATCAGCCCTGAGAACACCCAGCTGGCCAGGGGGGAGAGGAGAGAGGCACTCCAGGCTGCCAGTACTGCCACCAGATGAGTTGCATCTCATGCCTCCCAGAAGAGCTGGCTGATGGCCAAGGCAGGGAGCCAGGAGGGCAGAGCTCCCAGGAGTGGAGGAGAGATCCTGGGGAGGGAGCTGAGCAACTGGGGTATCCCTGTTGCTTAAGGCAGGGCCCAGTGCTCAGAAGACGGCAACTCGCCCATGGCTTTCAGGGCAGGCAATGTGAGGGGTGAGGACTGCAGGGTTCCTGACCAGCTTGTGGGCATTTTCCTGATTAGTTGGTGGTAAGGTGGTAACAGCCTGATGTTTTGGGAATCTCAATCATCAACTTTCTGTTTTCAACCAGTCTGGGGTCTACATGCTTGTAAAGCAGCAGGTAGTCACCACCATCCTCCACCGGGTGTGTGTGGGGGGGTGGGGGTGGGGGGTGTTAGTTTCTGCAGAACAACAAAGATAGCTGTCGGATTATCTATACATCCTCAGAAGGAACCAGGAATCTAGTCCTAACCATGAGCTGCTTGAGTCTGTTCTTTGGAACTCGAGGACGGCCAAACAAGAAGTGGGGTACACGGGGAATGTCCTGCAGGGACCCTGAGTGCTGAGTGCGAGTAACTTTTACACCAAAAAGATTATGATTCCAGCCTGCTGCTCCCTAAGGTAGGGCGGGCTAGACCAGCAGGAGGCTGTGGAGATGCGGCCCCAGAGCCCCTACCGGACGCCTCCTCATGGTTTTGAGGAGGCCGCGGTTGCTGGAGAATGGACGGGGGTGGGGAGTGTGCACTCCTCTGACGGCAGAACCTTTCTTCCTCCAGGTTTTCTTCCTGTGTCCAAGGCCCTGGCGACCTTGGGTGCGCTCGCGAGTGTCCCCACCGTCCCGGTCAGTAAAGGAAAGGCGGGGGCGGGGCTGAGGCAGGGGCGGAGCGTGTCCACGGCAACGCAGGACGCTAGGGCGCCCTGGGGCAAACCGCGAGGCTCCCAGAACACCCCGCGCCCACCTACCCGCCCCCCGCCCCCAACCCGCCCGAGCCCGGGCGCTGGTCCGGTACCTGTCCTCGCCGGACCCGCGCAGGTGGACACCAGGCGGGCCAAGGACGGTGAGTTGGGCGGGTGGCCGCCGTCCAGCCCGGCTCGGACCCGCGCCTGTGCCTCCCACCGCCCCCGCCGCCCTGGGTAGGACCGAGCGTGGCACGCCCTGGAACCACGCATAGAGGGATCTCCGTGCCGCCCAGTGTGACCGGGAGTGGTTCGGTGCTCCCGGGGTCCGGGCGGCAGTGCGCTAGCGCCACTGCGGTGTGTCCACGCGGCGACGCCGACTCGGCTGCTGCTGGGACTCTGCTTTGTGGTTCCGCCCTTGGTGCCTGGGCTGCGCCATCAGCTCCCTTCCATCCATCCATTCATTCACTCATTCATTCATTCATTCACTCAAACCTCTTCTCGCGCTGCTTCCCCTGCCCCCCAGCATCCAGCCCCCACCCCGACCTGCCTGCTGTGCTCCGAGCCCAGCCCAGGCTTCACCTGAATGAATGAATGACAGGAACCTGTGACCCCTCAGACGAGAGCCCCTTGTGGGCGTGGGAGCCAGGGCCCCACGGGGGAGGTGGCCTCTGACCTGTGGCCTGCACATCGCGTAGTGAGTAGGCATTCAGGGTGTCAAATTGGAGGACAAGTCTTTCAGGCAGAAAGGGGCACAGGTAGGGAGGGCAGAGTGGTGACGGCAGACGGGAAGGACCATGAGGGATTTGGATGCTACCCTAAGACCGGGCTGACTCCAGGCAGGGAGGCCCTGTTAGAAGGGTAGCGTGTCGGGCAGCTTTTCCAGGATCCATCCTCAGAAACATGTCTTTCCAGACACAAAAACGGAATTTTTTTTTGAATTCTGATGACTCTTTTTTAAAGTGAAACTTTCCCGGGGAGGGTAAAACTCAGTGGTAGAGTGCATGCCTAGTATGCACAAGGTCCTGGGTTCAATCCTCAGTACCTCTGTTTAAAAAAACAAATAATAAATAAACCTAAGTTACCTTCCCCTCCAATAAAAACGTTGGGAAAAAAAAGTTTAAAAAACAAATAATAAAATGAAACTTTCAATTTGAGATCATTATAAATTCACATGCTGTTAGAAATAATATAAAGAGAGCTTATGTGCTGTTTACCCAGCTTTATCCAATGGTCACATCTTGCAAAACTATAGTACCAATTACAACAAGTTATTCAGATTGATAGTCAAGATACTGACTATTTCCATCACCACATGGATTCCTCAAGTTGCCCTTTTATAGCCACACTCACTCCCCCTCCTTACTCCACCCCCTCTTTAACCCTTGGTAACTAGTAATCTGTTTTCTTTTTCTACAATTTTATCATTTCAAGAATGTTACATAAATGAAACTATATAATGAGTAACTTTTTGGATTTGGCTGATGACTTTCTTTTAAAAATAAATTCCATACCATAAAACTCACTATTTTAAAGTGTACAATTTGGTGGTCATTAGCATATTCACAGACTTGTGTAACCATTGCCACTGTCTAATTCTAGGTGATTTCATCACCCCTAAAGAAACTCCATATCTGTACCCAAATTCCCTGTCCCTCCTCCTCCACTCCACGCACCCACCAATCTACTTTCTGTTTCTTACAGATTTGCCTATCCTGGACATTTCAGATAAACAGAATCTTACAACAGGAAGTCTTTTGTGCCTAGATTCTTTCACTTAGCATAATATTTGCAAGGTTCACACATCTTGAGGGATATATCAATTCTTCATTCCTTTTAATGAAGAATAATATTCCATCATATGTATAGGCCACATTTTGTTTATCCATCCATCCATCAGTTGATGGACATTTGGCATGTTTCCACCTACTGGCTATTATAAATAATGCTGCTATTTCATTCGTGTGCAAGTTTTTGCACAGACACATTTTTATTTTTCTTGGATTGACAACTAAGAGTGGAATTGCTGAGTTGTGTGGTAACTATGTTTAACCACTTGAGGACCCACAGAGTGTTTTCCACATAGGCTGCACCATTTTACATTCCCACCAGCATCTGATTACTTTTTAATGTTGGCAACTAATTCACATTTTTTAAAAATGCAGTGGAAGTGGGACAGTCCAGCAGATCCATCTGCTGGTCAAGTCTGGCTGTGCCTAGAGTGTTCCGTGTGGAACCAAGCAGTTGAAGAAGCCAGGGCAGAGGACCCGGAGAACAGGGAGAGGGGAGGGGATGGCACAGGTGACCACAGATGTGTATCCCTCAGACACCTGGACACACAGGCTGACACAAGCACTCCTTGACTTGTGGATACACAGACACAAGCACCCAGGCCTGTAGACGCCACTACCTCTCAGAGGACTCTAGGGAGGTGCCTTCATGGCCTCCCTCTGCTCACAGGCTCACCTTTGTGTCTCTAGGTCCAGAGGAAGTGCCCTGGACCATGTGACTGTCCTGCTCTGCCTGGCAGGGCACGTGATGGCTGCCCAGATGAGCAAGGCATCTGCCCACGCCCCCTGGGTCTCCCAGAGCACACCAGCTCCGGTGGGGGGTGAGCCCAGCCCCAAGATCCCTGGTCAGCGCTTCTAGGGGTTCTGTTACAAGGAAGTCAAGGGGTCCCATGAGGCCCTGGCCAGGCAGCAGGATCCATGAGATCCAGGCCTGGGTGCAGGGCCAGCAGCCAAGCAGCCCTGAGGAAGCCGCTGCCCTGGTTGAGGGGCTGCAACAGAAGTCAGGTAGGCCAGGACTCCAGGTGAGGGCTACCCAGCCTGGCTCAAAGCCCTGCCCGGACTGGTGTGGCAGGGGTGCTGGTGGGGAGTGACGGTGAGAGCTTTGTGTCTCAGCTCAGAGTCTGACAGATGCTAACCTGTGTTTGCCCTCAGAGCGTGGGGAGGTGGGGGTGGGCACCCAGAAAGATGGAGGGCACCGCCACCTGCCCCTCTTTTCCTCCATGGAGCTACAGGGCCCAACACTCAGCCTGCCTTGCCTGTCTTCCTGTCCCCAGGTCCCAGCCCCCTGGCCACAGGAGGTGCTGGTCCCTAAGACAGAGCAGAGAGAGGATCAGGAGGCGAGTCCAAACCCTTTCTGGGCCCCTGTTCCAGGTACAGCATCCACCAGCCTGGGGATGTCGGGTGTCCCTGGGGGCTGGGCCCAGAAGTGAGTGGACTGGAACCTCTGGGATCTTTAATGGCTCCAATGTAAGCAGAATGAGCCAGCTGGCTGGGCTTGGGGCTCCACAAAAGGGAGGTCAGGGGCAAGTGGGGAGGGTTCTGCCAGCTGCGAGACAAACTGGATGTGTGGCCTCCCCACCCCCACCCTTGGCTTGTGTCCCGAGGGATCTGGCTGCACAGCTGCCCCATGGCTGCCCCACGTCCTGGGTTCAGGCAGCTGGGTCAGCCTGGCTGGACCCAAGCAGAGGCCCGAAGTGGCCTAACATTGCCTGGCAGCCACTGAGATTCCTCTGTCTCTGGCCAGGCTGCCTGTTGGGTGGCAGGGGCTGCCGAGGGTTCAGGGCTGGGGTAAGGTGACCAAGGAAGATGGACACAGTGGTCACCTCGAGCCTCTTGGAGGAGGGCAGTTCATATCCAATGTTTCCATAAATGGCCAGGTCCACCTGCGTCCTCACAAACAGGTGTCCCCACCAACCTGATGCTTGATGACCCCAAGGTGGAGCTAGGGGATGAGAGCAAGGCCCTGGACCTGCCCTGTGCTGAGATGGAGCCCCAGGCCCTAAGCAAGGCTGGCACAGGTGAGGTGGGCGGCTTCTGAGTCTTTCCACAGTGCTGGCACCCCCACCCCCAGCACCCTTCTGCCCAGTCTGGTGAGGGGCTGTGTGAATGGCACAGGCCAGGCAGACACGAGGTCTCCCAGGGTCCCTCAGTCACAGGCCCAGGCTACCCACACCCAGCAGGGTTAGGGTCTGACTCAGAGTTACCTCAGACACTGCCTCTACCCAGGAAATCTGGCATCTGCGGCCCCACCTGCCACGTCTTCTGTTCTAGGCTGAGGAGAGGACAGGGCTGTCCAAGGCCAGCTCAGAGAAAGGTGGGGGTGATGGCCGGCCATGCCTCTGTCCAGTGGCCCCTGCCTCATAGCAGCGGCAGTCACACCCTTCCTGAGACCACCAGGCCCCTCTGCGCCACTCCCTATGGGTCTTTGGGTTGTCTCAGGCTTTTAGCTTTTTCTCTTTCCAGTTTCAAATCCCAGAGGCGAGGTGGGGACCCCAAGTCAGCACGCCTGACGGGTGGCTCCAGGGGAAGGCGATGCCCCCGAGAGTTTGCTGAAGACTGACACCACAAACCCCTCCGCGGGGGCAGCTTCTGGAGGCCTGGGGGCCTGGGAAGACTCCGCAGAGGCCCTGCGGGAGGCAGAGGACACTTCGCAGCATGCCACGCTGGGGGCGACAGCAGACCGAGGGGCCCTGGGAGGGGAGCTGGAGCCCGCAGACTGCAGGATCGATGGGGCCAGGCCCAGCCGTATCCCCGATGACCTGCTGCCCTTCCCCTTGCCTCTCCCTGGGGAGCGGGGCTGCTGGTGTGGCGAGTGTGGCAAGACCTTCAGCCAGAGCTTCTACCTGCAGCAGCGCCGGCGCGTGCACACGGGAGAGAAGCCCTACACGCGCAGAGTGCGGCAAGGCCTTCGCCTGGAGCTCCAGCCTCAGCCAGCACCGTCGTATCCACACGGGCGAGAGGCCCTATGAGTGCCCGGACTGCGAAGAGGCCTTCAGCCAGAGTTCCAAGCTGACCGAGCACCTGAAGATCCACGCAGGCGCGCGGGTGCACCTTGCCCCGACTGCGGCAAGGTCTTCCTGCGCGCGGCCGGCCTGCAGCAGCACCGGCACACACACAGCGGCCAGAAGCCCTTCGCCTGCACCAGCTGCGGCAAGAGGTTCCTCGAGAGCTCGCAGCTCCTGCAGCACCAGCGCGCACACACAGGCGAGCGGCCCTTCCAGTGCGCCCAGTGCGGCAAGGCCTTCAGGGGCAGCTCGGGGCTGGCTCACCACCGGCGTGCTCACACTAGTGAGCGGCTCCTCGCGTGCGCCGACTGCGGCAAGGACTTCCGCGGCAGCTCCGAGCTGCGCCAGCACCAGCGCCCGCACTCCGGCGAGAAACCCTTCGTCTGCATCTACTGCGGCAAAGCCTTCGTGCACCACTCGGAGCTGGTGAGCCACCGGCGTACGCACACCACGGAGCGGCCTTACGCCTGCAGCCGGTGCGGCCGCGCCTTCAGCCACCGCTCCAACCTCAACAAGCATCAGAAGCGGCACGCGGGCAGCGCTGTGCCCTGAGCGAGAGGGCGGGTCAGTTTGGTGGCCCGCGCAGCTGGAGACCCGGCCACCAATGGATGGGGATGAGCCGTCTGCAGGCCAGCTTGGGTGGGCTTCACGTGCTGGGAGAGTTGGCGCAGCGGCCACGGGTGCAGAAGATCACGGCTGGAAAAACGGTCCCTAAGAAGGCAGCCCCAGTGGTGACCCCCTGGGGCCTGGCTGTGGACACGTGTGGCGGGGAGGTGGCTCACAGGCTGAAGGCGGTGAATTTCGGTCCTGGAAGCTGTGCAGAGACGGGCGAGAATTGCGGGCTCCCCAGGAACGAGGGCTAGATGAGACCCCTCCCCTCCACCTCTGGATTCGAGGTTACACAGGACTTTTTGTCTTCAGCCAAGAGCCAGAAGGTCAGAGGATTTGCTCTGAGGACTCTGGTGGGCAAAGGAGAGGATGTGTGTATGTGGGGGGGGGGTCCCAGCATGCTCAGCTCTCAGCTGCTGCCTGTACCCCCATTCCTTCCTCCACAGTTGGGGCTGAGAGTCCGTTTCTAAAAGATAAATCCCAGCAGCCTGAAACACTTCAGGTTCCTTAGAGACGCGGCATCGCGTCCACACACCTTGGGCTGGCACAGTCCACGCGTCCTGCGCTCGTTGAGAGAGCAGGACTGACTCATTTCCTTCAGGAAAAACAGCCCAGGCAAGACTGCCTGAGGGATTCGATGCTGGCAGGGGGAGGGGCCGAGCCTCGGGGAGCAGGGCTCGCCTTCGCCTCCCCAGGAAGGAGTGGATCTGGGAATTGCCATGCGCTGGGGCTGAGCGGTTTCAGGGCTCTGGGAAGCAGTGGTGGATGGGGGCGAGGGCGGAGCCGACAACCTGCCCCGCTCTCCACCCTGGACAACTTTCTCTGCATCCACTCCCCGCCCCTGGGCTGCTGCCACAGCACTGCCGTCGCTGAGGGCAGCCACCTGCTCTACCCGCTCTGGAAGGTGTGCGGGGGCATCTGTGTCTGGTGGGGGAACCAGCCCCCGCATGCTCACTCTACCCAAGACCACGTCGCTGGCATCGCCCCCTCACCCCTTCTCTCTTCCCAGGTCAGAACTGTTGGGGCCTGCTCCAGGGTCCCCCCTGGAGTCTGTGTGTTTCTCAGTCTTGCTCCCCCACCCCCACATCAGGGACCTTCCTTGCACGGCTGGGTGTGCTGTACTTCCTCCTGCTCCAAGGTCTCCTTGACCAAGATCAGCAGCTCCAGCAGGAGCTTGAGAGAGCAGCAGGGAGAGGGAAGGCATGGAGCTCCAACCCTGCCTTCCTAGCTCAGCAAGTCCCTTCTCATCCTGCCTCCCGAGTGGAGCCCCACACAGGACCAGGATTAGCCTGAGGACTCAGCCCTTAGGTCCCACGTAGCTGCCTGGCAGGGGAGTAGGATGGTAGCAAGGATCACTGAGCACCAGGTGCTACACCTGGCACTTTGCAGGTGCTCCTCCACCCGCACCCCGGCGGCAGAGCTGGGAGGCCTGGGGCTGGCGGCGGGTGACGGGAGATGAGGCTGATGTAGACAGCTCCAGTGACCTGCACACTAGCACATCGCCCCGACCAGGTGGGCTGGAGCATGTGGCCTGTGTGATGGGTGGGACATGGGACAGAAGGGGCTGTCTCGGGCAAGGGGCAGTCAAATAAGTGACCCTCACTAGGTATTTTAAGAGAATTGGCTACTTGGCTTTATTAGACTGAAAGAATACGCAGAATCACGAGAATCCAGAGATTCACAAGAAGAGCAGCTCCACCTCCAGGGCTGGGTGTACAAAAGGGATGGGGCTTACCAGAGCCGAGGATCTTGGACTCTGAGAAGGCCACTGTGGCTGTTGCTGGAACTAGAGAGGAGGGTGCAGGAGAGACACCTTTGCCCTGAAAACCTTGGGTCCTGCATTATGTTGTTTGGGTTCATCAGAGGCTCAACACAGCAGCCTCACTGCCAGGCACATGGGGACTGTTCAGTGGCACCGCTGGGTCCTCTGGGAAGTAGGGCCCAAGTGGAGGGCAGCCTACTTTGCATCAGGACCTGCCACATGGACTCCCCTCGTTCTGCGCCGCCCACACTCACCCCCAACTGCAGCTGGTGAATGGATTGGAGCAGCACACTGAGGCGGATATGCTGTGTCCAGAATCCGGGCCTCTGTGGTTCCTGTAGAAAGTCCACTTCTCTCTCTGGCTGGCGGACAGTGCTGGCTGCAGCAGTTGGTCTTCTCCTTCGAGGGGGTGTCCTGACAGGTTCGCCGTCCCGAGGCCCTCCACCAAGGAGGACACATCGGACTCACTTCATCACTGAGTGTCTCTGCTACCTGGTGCTCTCTGTCTTCCAAGGGGTGGGTGTAATGTTCTGGGGGAGGTCAGGATAGCAACAGGATAAGGAAGTTGAGCTGCCAGTTTTGAGGCGAGTTGGGAAGGTGTACTGTTGTCCCCATCAAGCAAAAATGAGGGGATTCACATGGTCCTTGCTTATTGGTAGAAAAAAGAATTTGATGGATCTGTAGCTGTGAAGGTGAGAAGACTCCTTCAAACCCCCAAGGTCATCCTCAACCTCCCTCCCTAGCTGAAGCAGCCCCTCTTGGGTTAAAAAACTCCTATTACCCCCTCGTTCCTGCTGCCCACGGTGTAAATGCGCAGGTGAGGCTCCCTTCCTTCCCACCTAACACGGGAGTGACAGTCACACCACCTGTTGTCCATGTCCACGAGCAGGACACTGTGAACGCCACAGCAGTGGGTGCCTCAATTTTATTATTTTATTTATTGTTACTTTTAATTATTTTTATTATTTTTGTGGGGGAGGTAATTAGGTTTTTATTTATTTTTATTGGCGGTACTGGGACTAAACTCCGAAACTTGTGCATGCTAGGCACACACTCTACCACTGAGCTATACCCGTCCCCCTATTATTATTTTATCATCAATTATTAATTATTATTTATAAACAATTTAAATATTTATTACTTTAATGTATTTATTTATTATACTGTTCCTAATATGTATTATTTTAGTTTACTATTAGTTTGTCATTCATTGTATTATTTTTAATATTTAGTGTTTTATCATTTCACTATGAAGTAATTTATTATTTTCACTTTAATCATCTTATTTATGGGTAATTTTATTTGTTAACTATGATTCCATTCTATTGCTTAAGTTTATTTGTTATTATTTATTACATTACCTGTTTTAGTATTCATTTTATTTTTTTGAAATTGTACTTATTTTTTTACCTAAATCATTTTATTATTTATTGTCAATTGTCTTCATTTGTTATTGTTTGCTATCATTAGATCATTCAGTTATTTTTATTCTTTATTATTAACTTAGTTTATTCATCATGCAGTTATTGATTACTGTAATGGAGACTCCTGAGGCTGTGGCTCGCCCTTTGTCCTGACCCCCTGGAGGCCCACTTTCCGGGAAGGACAAACAAACAGAGAGGTCAGTGGCCGGCACCGCCCCCCCCAGCCTTATAACCGGACAGACACTCCTGGGGCTGAAGTGAGGCTGACTATGTCCGCACGGGCCGCTTTCCTACTGCTCTGGGGTGAGGCGTCAGGTCTGGGGCCCCCGGGGGTAGGATGGGGGCAGGAAGGAACAGCATGGGGCCTCACAGGTGGGTCTCCGCAGGCCTCGCCCTGGGCAGAGTGACGGAGGAGGCAGTCCTAAGTAAGTGGGCCGGCCCGGGTGTGGTGGACACTGCAGGGTGAGGCCCTGTTTGGGCGCCCAGCTGACCACTGTCCCCACTCGTGCAGTTGACACAAGGGCCAACCTATGGGCAGAGGCCGAGTCCCTCCTGGAACCCGGGGCCATTGTGACACTGACATGCCAGAGTGTCCTGAGGACGCAGGAGTTCCAGCTGTTGAAGGATGGGGTGGCCCAGGAGCCAGTGCACCTGGACTCACCTGCCTTTGAGCACCGGTTCCCACTAGGAGCAGTAATCAATGACACCCAGGGCCTCTACCGCTGCCGCTACAGCACAGACGGCAGGTGGATGGGGCTCAGCAACCTGGTGGAGTTGACTGGAACAGGTGAGTGGAGCGCTAACTGGCCTGGACAGTCAGGGGAGAGGCTGCTGGAGAGGCCTCCTGTCCTCCACTCCTCAGTCTCCTTGTCCTCCTCCTGCCCCACTCCCAGAGCAGCTGGTGGCCTTGGGCAAGTCAGGTGACATCTCTGAGCCTCAGCTGCCCCATCAGTAAAATGAGGATGATGTTTGTACTGACCCTAGAAGGTCGTGAAGAGTAAGTGTCTGAATCCCTAGGAAGTGCTTAGGGCAGGCCTGGGGCACAGTAGGGCCCTGAACATGTCTCCTCTTGTAGTCCCCTGTCTCGGCCTGTCCCTGCCTCCATCTCCTGGCTCCCTCACATTTCTAGGAGTGTGGAGATCCAGGTCTGCCTGGACCCCCACATCTCCCAAGGCATGCAGAACCACCCATGACCTGTGCTCCACTCGCAGAGCCCCTGCCCCCACCCTTGCTCTCAACTGAGACGGTCTCCTGGATCACAATGGGCCTGAACACGACACTGCTGTGCCTTGGGGGGCTTCGGGGTGTAACCTTCCTGCTGAGGCGGGAAGGCGATGACCAGTTTCTGGAGGTGGCTGAGGCCCCAAAGGCTATGCAGGCAACCTTCTCAGTCCACCGGGCTGGCAACTACAGCTGCAGCTACCGGATCCATGCAGCAGGTGCCCTCTCTGAACCCAGTGCCACTGTGACCATAGAGGAGCTGGGTGAGTGTGGGGGCCATCCCAGAGGGCTTCCTGGGGGAGGAGGCTCCTGGAGGACAGAGCTGTGTTTACCCTGACCCCAAACTCCTAATACGCCTGCCCAGGACCGGGTTTGGAAACAGGGGCCACACAGTTGCCTGGCGTTTGCCAGTAGGAAGGGTGTTCCTGGGGCAAAGGTCTGGAGGCTGGGCTGACTGCAGCTTTTTTAAGGAATGGCCCCACAGCAGGGGTGTCTGGGACTCTGGCCCCTCCAGTGACCCTCCCTGACTTGCAGCCAGGCTGCCACCACCCACGCTGACTCTCGAAAGGGAGTCCTCTGAGGTCCTGCGCCCGGGCTCGCCCGCAACCCTCACCTGTGTGGCGCCCCTGAGCGGTGTGGACTTCCAGCTGCGGCGGGGTGAGGAGGTGCTGCAGGTACCCATGTCCAGTACCAGCCCAGACCGTATCTTCTTCCACCTGGACAAGCTGGCCCTGGGGGACAGCCACGTCTACACCTGTCGCTACCGGCTGCATGGTGAGCTAATGCCCTGGTCCTTGGACAGCGCGCCGGCTGAGCTGGTTCTGAGTGACGGTGAGCCTGGGGAATGTGGTAGCGGGGCTGGGAAGGCGGCAGCCAGAGGAGAGAGCAGGGAAGGATCTGTCACTGCAGAGCTAAATCCTGGCTCATCTGCCAGGCCTCAGTTTCCCCAACTGAGGATGGAACAATGAGCCTAGCCTCTTGGCCCCACAATGAATAGTCAGGTCAATATGCAAATCTGACCTGGGCCATGCAGGCATTACCTGCCCAGGGCCCCCTCCTGCCTTCGGGGTCTGGGTGGATGCTGAGGGCTCTCTGTTGAGGGTGGCCAGGGTGGGGTTGCAGGACCCACCAGGGACTCAGACCAGAGGTGTAAACTCTAGGAGAGGATGCCGACCATCATAGTGGGTGCGGGTGCTCTTCGGACAGGCATAACCTCATCCCTGTCTGTTTTTACGGGCATTGAAATTAATAAGGAATAGTGTAGGAGTGTGTGTGAGCGTCCACAGAGGACAGGGACCAGGAGGTCGGGAGGCTGATTCAGTTTTATGCCGGGCGGTCCCGGCGGGCCGCCCGGGAGGGAGCAGACTCTTCGGCAGAAGGCTCAGCCTGGCCAAGGGCTGCGAGGCTGGATCCTTCCCTGGAGCCGGCTTAGCCCGAGTCCTCCCTGCAGGGACGCTCCCAGCGCCGGAGCTATCGGCTGAGCCCGCGGTTCTGAGCCCTAAGCCCGGCACGCTGGTGCAGCTGCGGTGCTGGGCACCCCGCACCGGCGTGCGCTTCGCCCTGGTGCGCGAGAATGCGGGCAGGCGCCAGGTGCACAGTCTCTTGAGCCCCGCGGGGACCAAGGCCCACTTTGAGCTGCACGATGTCTCTGTGGTCGACTCCGCCAACTACAGCTGCATCTACACAGACACGGCGCCGCCCTTCGCGGGGTCCGCGCCCAGCGCCCGCGTGGAGCTGCGCGTGGACGGTGAGCGGTAGGCCCGGCGGCCCGAAACCTCCTTCCACCTGTGCGCAAAACGAGGGTGCCGGCCCGTCCCGGAGGAATGCCAAAGGAAAGCGCTCTGGGCCTCGGCCCTGCCCGCAGAGCCGGCTCCTTAGGGGAGTAGGAGGTCTGCCGCCGAGGGTCCTGGGGGCGCCCTGCATTTCGGCTTATTTCCCACCGACGTGAGCACGTCGGCTGCGGGTAGCGCTTTGGTGGAGATCGTGGAGGCTGGACCATGGGTTCACATCCCTAACGGCTTTGCACTGGCTCGTGCCTTAGTCTTCCTGTGCGACACCCCTGTCGGTCGCTGTCAGACTGTGACCCGAACTCCTGCCGGGGCCCACGTCCCCATGGTGGAGAGTGGAGGTGTAATTTTCCAGGAGCCCCGCTGTCCCTGGGGTCTATGTGTTCCTGATTTCCTCACCCACGTGTCCTGGGGGCAGAAACCAGGCAGGCCCCTGGGCACAGGTCCTACCTCCAGACCACTGACTGGGCTGAGCCCTCTGCATCCTGTCTTCCTTCCCCTCACCTGTCCTGTCCCTAACCCTCACCCTAACCCTGAGTGCGGGACGCTGGGGACCCCAGGAAGTCACAGGGTAGACCCGGGCCTGGGGACTCAACAGGTGCTGGGGGGGGGTGAGGCGGAGACACACAGTTCCAGTGCAGTGACCAGTGGGAGGCCAGCAGCCTGGGCTGGAGTGGGGAACAGGCAGGCGGCGGGGGCTGGACAGCTGCTGCCTGGGGTGAGGGACCTCACCAGACCCATCCGGCTGCTCGCCCAGGACCCTTGCCCAAGCCGCAGCTCCGGCCCCTGTGGAGGGGGGCCGTGACTCCGGGCCGCGATGCTGTCCTGCGCTGCGAGGGCCAGGTGCCCGACGTCACCTTTGAGCTGCTGCGGGTGGGCGAAGGGGAGGCTTCCACAAGGCAGTGGGCTGCCCAGCCCTCCGCCGACCTTGTGCTGACCTACGTGGGCCCCCAACACACCGGCAGCTACAGCTGCCGCTACCACTCCTACTGGCCCAACCCTTTCCAGTCCGAGCTCAGCGATCCGGTGGAGCTCCAAGTGGCAGGTGAAGCTTCAGGTGGCCAGGGGAGCTCAGTTCGGTGGGCTGGGTTGCGGCTCCCAGGCTTTGCCCAGACTGAGCCCTCCTCCAGGAGTGCCCTTTCCCTGCACCTCTTTCCAGCACTAACCTGGTTAGTGGGCCTGGATGTGTGGGGTTGGCAGGCAGCTGACCAAGCCACTTCCTTCCTGAGGGGATCTCAGTGAGGTCTGCCCTGATTCACCAGGAAGGCAGGCACAAGAAGCCTCCTTCCCCTACCACTTCTCTTGTGTCAAATTTGTCTAGGAAGCTGATCCCAGTTGCAGACCGTATCGTTGGGAAGTCCTTTCTCCAGTCTGACTCTGATCCTTCTTGCTGCAGCTGGAAGCTGGACTCGCCCTAGGGGGAGGAGTGGATGGCTCTCCTTCATCCATCCCAGGAATTAATAAATGTGAAGACAGACATTAAATTGTGTCTTTGGGCAATGGCACTCTGGTACAGGGGGCCTGGAGTCCCAGGGCTGAGATCTGAGATCCTGTGTCCTGAAGGTAGACAGGCTCTGGGTCGGATCCTGAGAGTGGGGTGGGGAGGCCGAGGATTGGCCCACATTTTTCAAGACTCCCTTCTGCTGTTATCCAGTAAGCTGCCTCGTACTCCCCAGTCACCTCTGCCCAGTCCCCAGCAGGTGTGGGCAGGAGGGTAGCTTGAAGCTCCAGACTAATCTTGACTGAACTGGGAGGCAGTCTGTAGGCTGCATTTTCTAGTTCTGTCCTCCCAGTCCGAATGGCCACCAACTGGTGGTGCCCAACTGTCTCTCCAACCGAAGGCCAGTTCCCACATCAAAGCTTGAAGCTGTGGGAAGAGTTGGGAGTCTTTCCATTCTTTCCCACTTCCCTTAAATCTGAGCCCCCTTGGCCCTGCCTGACACCCTGCTGGACTACTGCCCAGCCCTGCCTGGAGCTTGGCCCTTGAGGTGCTGGCATACAGTGTGTATTAGGTTAGCATAACCAACAAATGTTTGATAAACTGTGGTTTTTCAAGGAATTTGCCTATTTCACCAGAGAGGTCTGAATTATTGGCATAGAGTTGTTCACAATATTCCTGTATTCTTTTACTGCCTGCAGGGTCTGGAGTGATGTCACCTCTTTCATGACTGAGATTAAGACCCTTCTCCCTCTCTCTTGGTCAGTGTAGCTAGGGGGCTATCAATTATATCAATCTTTTCAAAGAACTACCTACCTTTCGGCTCTGCTCATTTTGTATTGTCTCTTCTGTATTTTGTGAATCTCTACTTGTATCATTACCATTCCACTCCTACATCCAGCTGAAATAACTTGTTCTTTTTCATTTACTTCAGGTGGAAACTTAGATTGTTGACTTTTGGACGGAAACATTAGTAACAGCTTAATATTAGGCTTGAAAATAGGTTTGTGTTAGTTTAAATCATGGGAAATTACTCCTTTGTGGATAAAAAAAAGGTCAGCTATTGGCAACTTCATTAATTACATCCAATTGGTTGGTGAGGTTGTTCTGTTCTTTTGTATCCTTACTGATTTTCTGTCTTTCTGTTCTGTGGATCCTGTAGAGAGAGGTGTTGAAGTCTCCAACTATAATTGTGAATTTCTCTATGATTTTCTTTCAGCTCTATCAGTGTTTATTTCCTGTATTTTAAGGCTTTGTTGTTAGATGTATACATATTTGGAACTGTTGTCTTCTTGGTGAATTTGCCCTTTATCATGTAATTTCTCTCTATCCCTGGTTACTTTCCTCATCCTGAAGTCTACTCGGTATGATATTAATATAGTCACTGCAGCATTCTCTGATGGTTTTGTATTCTATCTTTCTTTACTCTTTCACTTTAAGCTTACCTATATCATATTTAACGTGGGTTTCTTATTTTCTTTTTTAAAAAATTCATTCTGGCAAATTCTTTTAAATGGTATGTTTAGACCACTTACATGTAATGATGGAAACGCTTGGGTTTTGGTTCACGTTTTTCTTTTCTGTTTGTTCCTTCTGCTATCCCTCTGTTTCCCCTTTCCTGCCTTCTTTTGGATTTTTTCCCCTCAGATTCCATTTTAATTCATCTACTGAATTTTTGATGATCTCTTTGTATAGTGTTCTTTGGTGATTTCTCTACGGATTACAATATGCATACTTAACTCTTCACAGTCTTCTTAGAATTAATATTTTTCCACTTAGAGTGGAATGTAGAAATTTTATCACTATATAGGTCTCTTTACCCTTCCCTCTTTAATAAAGAAAACTTTTTTTTTACTTAATGGTTCGTCTTTAAGATACAATTTATATACAGTAAAATGCACAAATCTCAAATATATCACTGCACGTTGATGCCCTCTGCTCTTTATGCTACAGTCGTCATATATACCACATCAACATACACTGGAAACTCTCCCAGACGACGTTATAAATTTCACTTTCCACAGTCACGCATATCTTAAAGATCAAATATATGCAACCTACTACTTTTCATTTTCCAACTGCTGTCATGTCCCTTCCTTCTAAAATAACTTCAGTTAGCATTTCTTTTAGAATAGGCCTGCTGGCAACAGTCTTAGTTTTTGCTTCATTTAAGGATGTCTGTATTTTGCTTTCATTCTTGAAGTGTATTTTCATTGCATATAGAATTCTGGACTGACAGTTCTTTTTTTCAGCACTTAAAAATGTTTTCTCTGCCCTGTGGCCTTCATGATTTCTGGTAAGAAATCTATTATCTTTTTGTATCAATCTTTTTGTGATAGTTTTTCTCAGGCTGTTTTCCAAATTTTAAAATTTGTTTTTAGTTTTCAGCGTTGATTATGATGGGTCTGGGTATGGATTTCTTTGAGATTATGCTATTTTGGGTTCACTGAGCTTTCTGAACCTGTAAGTTTATACTTTCTGCCAGATTGGGAAAGTTTCCAGCATTATTTCTTCAATATTCTTTCCACTGTCATTGCAAAGAATGTGATTGCATTCCCAACTACACTTATGGCTTCATCAGTTTCTCATTGTGATTCTGTTCCATAACAAGGCTGTTATAACCTGCCTGGTTTCAAACTATTACATCATCCTAATGCACTGTTCCTTTTTTCAAAAAAACAGCGATCTTTTGACCTTAACAATGCTTTTCTGGAGGGTGGCTCACTGGCAGAGTGGGTGCTTGGGGTGCAGGATGTCCTGGGTTCACTCCCTAGCACCTCCGTTAAGGGGAAAAAAAACAGTGCTTTTCCATATTAACATCTATTTTGTCTGAAATTAACACAGCTCCATCAGCTTTCTTCAGCTTCATGCCCGCCTCAGGTATCCTTTTCTATTCCTTTGTCCTCAACTCTCCTGTGTCCTTGTTTTAGGTGTGTTTCTTCTAAAAAACATACGCATGGATCTGACAGAAATCCAGTCTATTGTATTTGCTCGGTGTGGTCTGCGGGGTATAGGCGTGCTCGTTGAAACTGCTGACATGTGTGAACATGCTCTCGAGTCCAAGTGCTCCTACCCTGGCAGTGTAAGCTTGGCCGGTCACTTAGGCTCTCAAACCCCTTGTCCCGGCCTATGTTGAATGGGGTGGTTGTGTGAGGATTAAATGAGGTGCTGTATATAAATCATTTGGCAGACTGACCAACACAGGTAGGCCCTTAATAAAGATTCCTTTCTTCCCTGGACCTCCCTCCCCTTTAGACAAACATGGCAGACACACTCTCGAGGCCAAGTGGGTGTTAGAGATGCTCAGAGCACCAGGGGGAATGAGACTGGTTTCCTCAGTGCAAAGTCAGGTGAGTGGGGGCGTAGAGGTGGAGTCGGAGGCCACAAGTCACAGCCAGGAGCCTGGCCCTGGATCAGGTCTCATTATTCCCTCTCTACAGATGAGCAGGTAACTGAGGCTCAGGGAAGTCACTTATCCCAGGTCCCCAAAGCAGCCCAGGGAGGCGGGGGCCCTGCAGCCTGTTGGAAGCTTGATGTCACTGGCAACATGCATTTCTCACTGCCGGCTTTTCCCTCCGCCCGTCAACTTTCCCTCAGTCTCGGCCTCAGCTGCACCACGTGTGGGAGCCAGTCTGTGTCTAGATGTATCTAGGGCTCTCTCAGAGGCACTGACACAAACTCTCAGTCTCTCTGGGTCTCAGCCTTCCTATCCTGGACTTCACTCACCAGTCTTTGTTTACGCGTGAGACAGAGGGACAAATCCAAGACAAGAGGAAGAGACACAGGGCAAGATGGTGTCAATGACGGTTCACAACACTGATGGGGTTAAATGGTGCACAGACAGTGGGGTCATCAGAAACCCTGGCAGTTGGGGACGGAGGCTGTGACATCCAGTTACAGACACGGACCCTGAGAGAGGGACAGGAGTACAGAATTGTGCGAGGCCAGAGGGCACACTGACAGGATGCTGGTACAGGAGGCTCTGGGGCCATGGAAAGGCAGACTCAGTGCAGTAACACTGTACAGCGGCCGCCACCTGCCAGGCTTGTCTGATTGTTACAGACTGTTCTTGCCCCGTAGGGCCCATAGCTGTGGGGAGAGGGCCACGTAGCCATCTATAAGGACAGTGCAGGGTGGAGCCTGGTGACTGCCCCCGGGAAAGCCTCAGTCATTCATTCAGCAGACATCGGTCAGGGCCTGTTGCCCCATGCGCTGAGGACACTGAGAGTAAGACATGACCCCTGCTCTGAGCAGCTCGATGTCCTTGGAAAACACAAACTACAGCTCTGCAAGGAGTAACTAGAATATGGTAGGAGGTCTGAGAGAAGTATGAGGCACTCTGGAAGCAGGAAGGGCAAGCTGAAGTCTGTCTGAGGTTGCGGAGGACATTTGAAACATCCCGGAGGCAAGAAGAGATGAGGGCTCCAGGCACAGGCACAAAAGCACGTATGGCAGGAAAAAGTATGGTTTCTTCAGAACCAGAAGTTGTTCCATGTGGCTGGTGGGGCCACGGGGGATGAGGCCAAGGGCTGGGCTGCAAACGATTGTGACTGACAGGTGGAGTTTGAGCCTTGTCCCACAAGGCAGTACTCTGAAACCATCTTCACATCACTGCACGCATAGAAAGGTGACAATATTCATATACACACAAGAAGGTACCTGGAGAGACTGCTTGGCACCCAAAGCGACTTATGTCTTGGCATGCTTGTCACCCATTCCCTGGGGAGCTTCCCACCATGGAGACATAATTGTATTCAGGTTGCCTGCTGGAGGTGAGTGTGGAGAATGAAACAATAGTGTGTGTGTGGGGGGGGGTGGGTGTGCATGTTGTGCGTCTGTGTGTGTAAAATGAAGGCAGGAAGGGTCAGGAATGAGACCCTGCCAGAATCCAGATGACAGGTAACAATGATGCAGCAGATGGATGAGAGATGGTTTTAAGTAAAACCAACAGGGCAGATGCCTAGTAAAACTAGGGGGCAGGGCAGGAGAAGCGCATGCCAGGTGGGTGTCATGTGGTGCCCTGGATTAGGACAGGGAGGGTAGGAGAGAGGCTGAGGGTCTAGAGAGTCCCCTTGGGAAAGGCAGCCTCTCAAGTTGGCCGTGGAGTGAGACACGATGGACCGAGTGAGGCACCAGGTGCGAGGGCACAGCGGTGGGCTGGGCAGGTGCCCCTCCTGGGCCAAGCCGGAGGGAATGGGCGAGAAAAGACATCACGTGTGGATGTGAAGCCAGAGACACCTGGCACCAAGCCCCTGGGGATCACTGAGTCCCGAGAGCAACTTGACCCCAGCTGCCCTGGCTCCAAGGACCGATCCACATTGTCAGCTCAGCTGTCCTCTCTCTGAGAAGGGCCTAAGTGGGGTATGGAGGGTGGCAGGAGCCTTCTGGGAGCTTCTCCAGCTGGCCTGAATACCTTTATGTTCACCAGGGGCCTCCATCTGGGTCCCCTAATGAAGAGCTGTCACCAGACAGTCCAGAGCCTGCCCTGAAGCACCTTGTCACTCTGGGGAATCCCATCAGTCCCCCACCCCGCCCCTCCCAGCCCTTTGGGAACTCAGGGTCTCTGGTGGAGACGGGGCCACCCTGAGGGCTCACTCCGGTCAGGGGTGACGTGGACCCTCAGGTGAACTGTGAGTGCGGAGCTGCGGCTGAAGGTCTTCCCGCAGTCGCTGCACCTGTAGGGCTCCTCGCAGGCGTGGACCCTCCGGGGCTTGATGAGGGAGAAGCTCTGCGCGAAGGCCTTTGTACAAACCTCACAACGATAGGGCTGCTCTCCGGAGTTCTCAGGTGTTGGATCAGGGCTGAGCAGTCACTGAGGGTGCGGCCACAGGCCTCGCACCTGTAGGACTTCTCCCTGGTGTGGACCCTCCGGTGCTGACTCAGGTGCGTTACCCGGCTGAAGGCCTTCCTATGCTCCTCACATGTGTGCAGCTTTGCCCAGGTGTGTACGACATGGTGCTGGGCCAGGTGGATGCTGCGGCCCAAGGCCTTCCCGCACTTCCGCAAGTGGCTCCTCTGTGTGCCCCCAGGGCCGCCGGCTCTGGAACATGCTCCCACACTTGCCGCACCTGGAGGACCCCTCCCTGAGGACGTGCAGGCGGGCCCTGTCTGGTAACCATCCAACTGCCCCGTTTCTCTTCGGAAGGAGTCTTCTCTCCAGAGGTGAAGTCTGGCCACACAGCGGGACCTTCCCCCGAGGCCCTGGCTTCACAGCCCAGCTGGTCTATGGGGGCGTCCTCCTGAAACCCATCTCCTGGGTGGCAGACTTCGTCCATCTCTCCCTGAGAGCCTGGCCAGCCTTTCTGAGCTGCCCTGGGGTTTGCAGGCCTTGCTGAGGGCGGGTCCCAGGGAAAGCCCTCCCACCAGGGTTTCGGAGGCCCCAACTCACAGCTCCGACTCTTTGAGCTGCTCTGCTTACAGTTTGCCTCTGAGAGCTCAGACCCCAGCTCCCGTCCTGAAACAGCCCAAACCGCAGGGTCACTGCTTCCTCCAGACCAGGTCTCGCCTGTGCCGCCCAGCCCGGCTTACTCTGAAAGGGGAGATGTGCGCCACTCTGGACACTTGGCCCCATTTCCAGGGTAGAGCTTCTCATCTGGTGTCTTGGATGATGAAAGGGCACAGAACTGTCCTCCCAAACTCGTGCCACAGGCTCCCATCCACCCCTCACCCACCGGCCCCACCAACCCTCCAAACTCTCCAGTCTCTCAGGCTCCAGCGTCAGAAGGAGAACCCTGAGGCTGCATTGATCTGAGAGAGGGCAGGAGCAAGAGTGAGCACGTGGGGCACCTGCTCCCCACCCCAGGGGCAGGCTAGAGCTCCCAACCCACCACCGTGCCCGCCTGCGGGGCCGCGGTGGGTCTGCAGATGCTCCGTAACTACGGGCCCAATGAGGGAATCAGTCCAGATGCAGCCAACTCTACCGTGAACCCCAGGCAGACAACTGCTGTGGGTGGTGATGCACCCCCTGGCCTGCCTGCGCGCCCCGGGAAGCAGAGGCCCATGCCTAATAAAGTGCCACGAAGGCGGGGCGGGGCTAGGGGAGCAGGAGAGGGGCTGTGCACCAGGTAGGAGCCGGCCCAGGGCACTGGGACGCATAGTTGGGCATCATTTACTGAACAGATTTCAGGAGGGGAAGGGTGGCCAGGGTAACTGCTGGGTAAGTCCGCAGAGGGGCTCCAGCTCTGCCACTGGCCAGCTCCCAGGCCTTGGGTAATCCTGCCCTCATTCGGGACTCATTTTCCCCATCTGTAAGAGAGGGACATGATGCTGCTCACCTCCCCAGGCTCTTGTTCTGTGCTAGGCTCCAAGTGCAGTGGCTAACTTCCACCACCTCATTTCAGCTTTATTCTGCTCTCAGAAAGAGGTAATTTGGTGAAGGTGTTTCAGGAGGGGAAACTGAGGCCCATCTGAGGGGAGGTCTTGAGTAACTGGTACAAGACCACGTGATTAACTCAGAGAGGGTGAGTAACTCGCACAAGATCACACAGTTAGCTAGTCACCAGGTTGGGATTTCCACTCTAGACTCTCCTCCTCCTCTAAGCCCAGGGGTGTCCCACCGACTCCCCCAGCCTCCCTAGCCACATGCTGGGTCCCCACCACCCTTCTCCCTCTATTCCAGAAGCACTGGCCCACCTGCTTTTCCCAGAATGCACCAGTCCATAGCATCCACGAGGCCTCTGCCCAAACTACGGTTCTTTCCTGTTGTCTCAGTGCCATCTGCATTTCCTCTGAAGACTCTTGACCCTACAAGTGATGGAGCCGTGCCCTCATCCCCGCCTGGGGCTGTGACGTCTGCCTGGGAATGGCTGATGGGGTCCAGGGAGGGCGTCTGACCCGCCACTTTCAAAAAGTCTGCTTCTCAGGAGCTGAACAAGGTTTCACAACAGCTCCAGTTACCAGCGTCTCACTTGTCGGGGTACTGCTCCCCGTGCCGCAGAGACTGCCTTTCTACACCTCTCCACAACACTGAGGTGCGAATTATGGGCTACAATCCCCATTTTATTGACAGAGAAACTGAGGCACAAGAGAGTCACACAGCCAGGAGGAGGCAGGGTGGTGGGTGGACCTACCCAGCCTCTGTGATTCTTCTGAGTCCAAACTCCATGCTCTCCCTGCCCCAGCACGCTCCTCCCTGGTTCCTGGCACACCCACCCCAGCAAATGCTAACATCAGGCAGGGCTGGGCCCCTCTGGGAGAAGCTTTTGCCTCCTGCTCTGGACTGTCCCAGGGCTGGATCCTGCTGGCGTCCCTCAGGACCTCCCTGGGCTGCGACACCTGAGTGGATGTCTCTAAGCGATGGGACCCACCCTGGCCTGGAGCAGGTCTGTTTCACCCAAACCCTGGAAGTCAGCATAGGGAGGGCTCCGAGGGGGCACATGGGGACACACGGCGTTTCTGCCCCCGCTCCCCACCCTGCAAATCCAGCCTGGTTCTCTTTGGGGAAGTGCCCTTGCTCACAGCAGTCCCTGGGACTCTGTTCAGCCAAGCACAAGACCTTGACCAGCTCAGTGAGCTTCAGCTCAGGGATCTTCTGCCGTTGTCCCCGTGGGGTTTCTACACTGATAAGACACAAGTCTGAGACTGGGAGGCCAACTTAGTCTCCCTTGGGGACAGAAGCTACTTAAGAAGGAAGCTAACACGTGTCTTCAAATTATAGTTTTCTCCTGTACACCTGAAACTAGCACTGTAAATCAACTATACATCAATAGAAGACACAATTTTAAAAAATAATGCAACTAACACAGGAAAACCCAACTGAGAAACAAAGGAGGACAAGAGAGTCCTGATGCTGTCACCTGAGCCCCTGGACATGAAACCTCCCTGCCTGGCGACGGCCAGTTCAAGCTGGGGTTTTGGTCATTAGCGATCAAAACAGACCTGCTTACCACAGTGCGTGAGGGTCTGGGGCAGACACTAACATGAGACCAGTACGCGAGTGACCCCAAATCCAAGCCTGCATGCCCACATGCCAATCCGGCTTTGCCCCCAGTGTCACCGCTCGCCTCTCTGGTCCAGGGCCTGAGTCAGATCCTCTACCAGCATAGCAGCCTCCTCGCCACTCTTGGGGTGCTGGGCCCCCACCCAGGCCTGATCTCAGGTGGCAGCACGCCCAGGAACTGCTCCAGCACCAGCAGCTCCACCATCTGCTCCTTGGCGTGCACCTCAGGCCACAGCCACTGGCGGCACAGCTCCTGCAGCTGGACCAGGGCCTCAAGGGGGTTGGATGCCTCCTCACAGCGGAAATGTGGGAAGCGCAGACATGCAGCCTCAGGGTGGGCAGTGTGGCCACAGCCAGAGTCCTGGGCCTGGAACTCCACCTTCACTCGTAGAAAGCCATCCTGGTCCCCGGGCACTGGGCTCAAGGGGCTCTTGGGGGTGGCCACTGGGCGGCAGACCTCTGATGAGATACAGGACGGCCAGGGCCTCCAACTGGGTCTGCCGGAAGATTAGAACTTGGTTGTCATGTGAACCTGGGGCCCTGCCTCATGCCTGCTGAGCAGGGCAGATGCGGGCTTGGGACCTCTGAGATGTGATTCACTCTCACAGAGACACGGATGAGCAAAACCATCAGGACAGCACCCGCGTGGTGCTGAGCACCCTCCTAAATGCTCACATATAGTAACTCATTTAAAATTCACAGCAAACTCAGGAGGTGAGAACTTTCCTTCCATTTTATGGGTATGAGTCAGACAGGAGGAAAAGATTTGCCAGTTTCCTGGACAGTGAAAGGAAGGGCGGTGGCTGAGCTACAGACCCAGGCAGACGGACCCCGTGGCCAGTCTGCTTCAGGCACACTCCCTGCACAGAGCCTGGGCTGTCTCCGGTCTCACATGCCCCCTCCCCAGGCAGCCCCATGCTTCTTCCCTTACTTTCTCTGATAATTGTTTTGCAGCTTCTGAGATGGATTCGTAGATAGCTGATGTTTAGCCTTTCTTAATTTCTAAGACATGTATTTCAGACTCTAAATTTCCCTCTAAACACAGCTTTAGCTGTACACACACAAGTTTGGTTTTGCATATTCATTATCATTTAGTTAAAAATATTTTCCAATTTCTATCGTGGCTTCTTCTTGTACCATGGGCTATTTAGAACTCTGCTGCCTCCTTTCCAAACAATTTGGAGTTTTCCAATTGTCTTTTTACCACTGATTTAAGTCTGTTGTGCTCAGAAATGGGCTTTGGTCAATTTCAATCATTTGATATTTGCTGAGATGTGGTTTGTGACCCAGTGTATATACATACACTTAAAAATATGTTGAATGTTCCACATACACTTAAAAAAAACCATCTTAGATAAGTGACAAAAATAAAACAGATAACTGGACTTCATCAAAATTAAAAACATTTGTGATCTGAAGGACACCATCAAGAAGGTGAAAAGGAAATCTACAGAAAGGGAGAAAATATTTGCAAATCGTATATCTAATAAGGAACCTGAATCTAGAAAAACTCCATAATAAAAACACAAATGATCCAATTAAAAGAATGGGCACAGGGTTTGACTAGACATTTCTCCAAAGATATATAAATGTGCCAATAAGCACATGAAAAGAAGCTCGACATTGTCATCTACTAGAGAAGGCCAAAATCAAACACCACTACGAGATACCACTTTATACCTGCTAAGACGTGACACTCAAAATGACAGATAAGGAATGTTGGCACTTGAGCCACGGCCTTGGGCAGATGGAGAAGTGCACATAGCTAAACAAGACCCCAATCCTGAAACCTTTCACTGGCAGCTGGTGATCTCTAGCAAAGCTGTGTTCCAGCCCTGACCCCACTGTAACAGCCGTGCTTGCTGTTAGCCCAATTCTGCAGTTCCTTCTATCCCTGCTATTCTCTTGCTCTAAATCCCTCTCTGCACCTGTCTACCTTCTCCTAGTCCTCCAGGCCCCACGTTAGCTGTCACCCTCTCCAAGAGCTGCCCCAGCACCTGGGGGCAGGCTCAGTATCCTTCTGAGTGCCCTGGGTCTCTTTTCCCCGAGCTCTGTGCTCTAACCATACAGTTTCCCCAGAGAGACTGGACGTGTTGGAGCCACAGTGCCTATAGCAAGTGCACAGTAAACAGGTGCTGAGCAAATGGAGAAAGGGACCAGGAGAGGTGGAGTTTGATGCAGGGAATTGTTCAGAGGAGGGGGTGCAGGGGTGGCAGGACTGACAATAAATGCAGCGACAGTTTCCAATCCTTCTTTTGTACTCTTGGAACTGCTGTTCTGGAAAATCTCTGATGAAAGTCTCTGAGACACATGGACAGGGACAATGCTCAACCCACCCCCAATGTGCTGACCTCACTTCAAGTCGAGGTTCCCTGTTCACGCCTACTTAACCAACTTAGGTAAGCTTGCTCCTGTAACCACACTTCAAATGGCTTCTGTCACGCTGAAGTACGCTTGAGTCTGATTTGAAACTGCACAAATTTTTCTTTTCCTTAGAACACAAGCCCACAGACCCCCTCCCTGAGCACCCTTTGTTCCAGGCACAGGAATGTCAAGAGATATGGCTCATTAACCCCCCGGGACAGAGGACAAACACCAGACCTGGTACCGATGGAGGAGGAGGACATAGTCTGAAAACCTCAAACAGGAGGCCCCATCACCCACGCAGCTGCACAAGAGGAAGACAGTGCAGCCTGTACCCGGGATCCTGAACAGAAGCACCATGCTACAAAATCTCCTATTACCCCTCCCTAAAATGGGCTCACAGTTTCAAAGGCACCAGCCTACTGTGACTGCCTTTGCCTGGCAAAAGAAATAAAGCTGTCTTTTCTGCTTCACCCAAAACTGTCTTCAAGTCTTCATTTGGTAATTGGGGTACAGAGGCCAAATTTCGGCAACACTTCTTACTAGCACCCAACCTGGTAACAGGCTTGTCACACCGCAAACAGGCAGGAGATGCCAATCTGATGACGCCACGGCCCCCTGCCAGACTTCAGCCCACAGAAGGTGTTGGGGGACATAAACCCAGCTGGGTGACTGCTGGTTACATCATTTTAGCTACAGACATGGCAAAGCACAAACTCCCTGTCACACACTTGGTAAACTCTCTGCAAATCACCCAAAATCTCAGTCAGTTATAGGCACACATCCTGTCTCAGGCACGGTCTGTCAGTCATATCGCCAAATACACCCGGCATCAGAACTGTCTCAGTGTCACCCACAGCCAGTCAAGTAAACAAAGGCCTTCGGAGCGTCACCACCATACAGCACCGTTCCAACAGTTACTCATAATCACCGGTCACGGTCTCGGCCTGTCAGACACACACAGACTCTCAGTCACACCTTGAATCACACACAGTCAGTCACAGACACACCCTCTCACGCACATCACTAGAACCTCCGACAAAAACCTCAAACATCTCTGTCGGCCCCACACTTGATAGGGCCGGTCAGACATCGTCCTACCGGCCGGTCACACACTCTCAGCCTGTCAGTCAGAAACCCCCACCAAGACGAGTCAGATGCAAATACACGACTAGACACACGCAACTGGCCAGGCAGCCCCACATCCTTCTGCTCAGTCAGCGGGTCCCGCAGTTGACCAGTGAGTTCCACACTCTGTCCGTCCGTCTGTCCGGCCGTCCGTCCACGCGCGGCTCGTGGTCAGCCCCTCACTGCCCTCCCGCAAGCGTAGGTACCCCATATCTCCTCAGCCCACTGCAGGCGGTAGTGACTTCGGGGCCTCAGGCTGCCCCTCTCCGGCCCCGACCCTGGCAGGACCCCATCCGGACCCACCTCACCTGCGAGGCGGGCTGACGGTCCTGGGAGCCGTCGCGGAGGCGGTGGAGTGAGGAGCCCGCGCGCCAGCTAGGTTCACAGCTCCCAGAATGCACCGTAGGACCACCGATGACGCAACGCGCCGGGACCACAGGTCCCATAATGCGCTGGGGTGCCTTCACGTCCACAGCTCCCAGAATGCGCCTCGTGACCCCGCCTATGACGTCACTGACGTCAGCGTGCTGGAACCACAGCTCCCAGAGTGCATCGCGCAATCCACCTATGACGTCAGTGCTGCGTGACCCACCGCAGACGTAAGCGTGACAGGACCGCAGCTCCCAGAATGCGCTGGGGCCCTTCACGTCCACAGCTCTTAGAAGGCATCGCTTGAGCCCGCCCACCTGAATACAATTTCCAGAAGGCGCCGCGTCGCCCTCCAGGAGCCCGGACAGGACTGGAGTTGTAGTCAAGAGCGGGTGAATGCGCAGGGATGGAGGGCACTTTGTGGGGCAGTGATGGGGGTGACCGGATGGTCCCCTGGAGGGTGTTACGGAGGTGGGACTGTGCATGGTGCGTGGGGAGGGGATGTGTGAGGAGGTAAGAGGTGTGAGAGGTGTGTGTGGAGGTGAGGGTGTTGTTATCCACCCGGATTCTTGGATTCTGTAATCAATAGAAATTGACAAGAGGCCAGAAGAGAAACCCAGGAAAGGCTTTTTTGGGACTTGCCCTCTTGTCAGGGGGTGGGGGTGGAGGGTTCATGCTCTGAGCGGCCCAAGCCAAAAACTGGTGCTATTATCACCTTGATACTAGATGCCCTTGTCCCACTTAGATATCTGGGTCTCTCCCAAAGTCTTATATTAAAAGCCCTAACCCCCAGTGGGAAGGTATTTGGAGGTGGGGCTGTTGGGGGGTGATTTGGTTTAGATCAGTTTATGAACCTGGATGTGGGCTGATAAACAGTGTGGCTACAGAGTCTGTGTCCCAGATCTCCCCAGGTTCAGAGTCTCCTCTTAAGGGCCTTAGATCAGTGACTGAGTCTCTAAGCCCCACCCTGGGGTGACAAAACGAGGGAGAAGAGGCAGGAGCCCTGCCCCAGGACTTGGGCTCCTTGGGGGCTGCAGCTCCAGTTCAGCTCGGAGGTGCAGAAGTGTCACAGAAGCACGAATGGAAATGGGAGAATGCTGGCATTTGGAAACTTCACGAGGAAGGCAACTGCGGGAAGTGTGGATTCCTGGACCTCAGGTTTATCATCCTTGAACCGCCCCTGAGAAGGAAGAGCTGGGGGAGGTCAGAAGAGGGGACTTGAGGGAGGCCAGATCTGCCCCCAGGGACCAGAGACCCTAGTTCCAAAGTCCCCTCACCCAGAGCCCCCAGCCGACAGCCTCTCCCAGGGACCCTAGCCCTTCCAGTCCAGCCCCTATAGGGCATCTGCTCCTGCGCTGCCTGCCCTGGGCCTGCTCCCTCCTGCTCACCCTCCAGGGCTCACCGAACCACAGCCCCAACGTTTACTACATGCCAGGCATGCTGTGGGCACTTTCATCAGCTTGCTTGATCCTCACTCGGCCCCTGTGAGGGAGGCAACGTGACCTGACCCATTTCACAGGATGGAAAATAAGGCCTCAAGAGGGAAGATGCTCACCTGAGTCCACATGGACAGATGGGGTGATTCGTGTCCCCCCTGGAATTAGTCTGGGGATATGGCACCCCACCAGGGTGACCCAGGGTGGGAATACATGTTTGGAGCAGGAAACCCTGGACCTGCGGCTCCATTTCCCTCTGTGTCTGTTTCCTCTTGGGTCCAACAGGGACAGCCTTCCGAGAGGATGGACAGCATTATGCCGTGAAGTCTGTGAAATGAGACACAACATGGAACAGCTCTCAGGGCTCTTGCCGCCCAAGGCCACACTGCCTTCACACTCTACATCCCCACCTGGCCCCCATGCTGGGCAGGGGGCAGGTCACGGGGCTCAGGGCTCCACAGAAAGTGGCCCTGTGACTTGATGCTTGAGGCTGGCCTCAGACTCCTCCCTCTACCACTGTCCCCGAGCCTACACAGAGTCCCTGAGCTGTGGCTCCATGTCACCCCCAGCCTGTGAGCTTCTCAAGGACTCGCTGGGCCACGCTGGCCGAGTTCCCTAATGCAGGGACAAGGAGGGGCCATCACCACCCTCTGTTATATGGATGGGGGAAAACAAGGGCGTAGAGGGGTTAAGTCAGAGGTTGTGAAGCAAACGATGGGCAGGTGGGGATTTGAAGCTGTCCAGGCAGCCTTGAGTCTGCGCCTTAAAAAGATCATTTTTTAAATAGAAGTATGAGTTCTCAGCTCAGTGAGTTTTGACCAGTGCACACACCTGTGTAACCACCATCCAGATCAAGCTCTAGAACTTTCTGTGAAGATGGAATATTCTGGAGCTGTGCTGTCCAATTTGGCAGCCATCAGCCCAGGTGGCGGCTGAGTGGGAGGAATGCAGGTGGTGTGACTGGGAAGTTGAATTTATGATTTTATTTAAGTTTATTTAATTACTTCACATTTCAATATCTGCATGCGGCTCATAGCTACCAGTGGGAAGTTCAGCCCTAGGACGTTTCAGCACCGCGGACAGAGCCCTTCTGGCTCCCCTGCCAGGAGAGGCCCTCCCCAGCCTCCGGGTGGTGACTGCTGGGACTCGTGACAGCCCACGAGTTGTGTCTGTTCTCCAGCTTCACACACAGGGAATGATATGCTGTGTAACAGGCTGAGGTCTCAGCTCCATGCTGTCAGGTGTGTGGATGATGGCACCAGACACCCGTCAGGATCCCCCGTTATGGGGACTGTTGGGAACAAAGTGGGCGAGTACTCTGAAGGGTGCTGAAAATTATAGTCCCAGGTGTCCTGAATTCAGGTCCCGACAGAGACTCCCAGGAGGGAAGGGCTGACTGGGCCCTCTGCCCCTCCCCACAGTGAGCAGATCCCTGGGGCCCTGACCCACCCAGTGCCCTTCCTCCTAGTGTCCTTCCTAAGCTGGGAACAGCAAGCATGGGTGGTGAGTAAAGCCTGTTAGATCTGGGAGCCAACCACTCTCTGCTGGGCGACCTTGGGTTGTGCAAGTCCTCTTAGGCCTCAGTTTTCTACCTGTAAAATGGGATAACAGCACACCTTGTGGAAGGCTGTTTGTTCATTCATTAACAAATACTCCATGGACCAGGCACCACATCATGAAACTTACAGTCTGTGATGAATGGGAACCAGGATAAAGTGCTCAGATGTGGTAAGTGCTAAAAAGCATAATGTGGCCGTGGGTGGCCAGGGAAGTCCCCCAAATCGCTAAACTTATACCTTCCTGAATGACTGGTGGGGTGGAGGAAGAGCACGGTGGGCAAGGGGAGTCGCAGGTGAGGCCTGGGAAAAGAAGAAATCAGGTCATGCAGGGCCTGGAAGGCATGGATCGGAGTGTGAATTTGTTTCAAATCAGGGACCAGCAAATTCTGCCACACTGCCCATTTCTGGACAGCCAGTGAACTAAGAATCATTTTTCTATTTTTAAGTGGTTTGAGGGGAAAGGGTCAAGAGAAGAGCAACGTTAACTGAAATTCTGATTTCAGTGTCCATCAACCAAGTTCTGGATTTTCTCAGGAAAAAAAAAATGTGGATCCGTGTTTTCTCTCTTGCTAAGTAAGAACCTCCATGCATCCTCGGTTTTGCCTCTTGGACTGCAAGGCAGCTCTTTACAGGGAGGGTCTGCTGACCCTGCTCTTATGACTTGGCCGGTGACAGAGGCTCAAGGGGAGGGGTGGCCTCACCGTACACAGTTTAAAGACCCCTCCAGTGTCATGTGGAGAGCGATGGAGGGGGCAAGAGAAGGCAGAGACCTGTGAGGAGGTGGTGGCCTGGGCTAGGTTGACGAGGGCAGGGCGGTGAAGTGAAGGCAGCAGGTGCAGGGTATATTTTGAAGGAGGTCCGGTTTCTGAAAATGTTCAGCCCTATGAACACCACCGCGCCCTCTGCCTCCCCTGGCCTTGGGCGACGCTTGCAGATAGGGATTCCTGTTCCTAGAGTCTACTTCTTACACAGCAGTGGGGCTCCAAGCTCCTGGCTTGGACGTTGGGGCCCAGGGCTGGGATTCTGGCCAGTGAAGTACTGCTGGGTAAGCACAGGTAGCACGGAGTGGGTGTGGCCACAGCCACACACATGAGCTCCCTTGGGACAGAACAACTGCCTCAGTCCCACAAACTGAAAACGTACACCCACACAAAAACGTGATGTGAATGTTCACAGTGGCAATGTTTAGGTAAACAAACTCGTGTATCTATACAATGGGGTATTATTCAGCTACAAAAACGAATGAAGTACCGACGCACAGCACAACACGGATGGACTTGGAACACATTATTCTCAGTGAAAAAAGCCAGACACAGAAAAACATCCATTGTATGACCGCATTTTTAGGAAAAGTCCAGAACAGAAACAAAAAGTGGATTAATGGGTGTTGGAGGCTGGGGAAGAGGTGAATGGGGAGTGATGGCTAAAGGTATAAGGCATAGGCACACACAGGTGGTGTCACACCTGCAGGACACCCCTCTCCTCACACACACGCAGTGACACAGTTAAGCACATGGACACACCTACACACAGATTAAGTCTCACATGCAGGACACCCCCTCCGTTGACACGTACACGTGCAGGGTCGCACTCGGACACACACCTGAGGTCTCACCGGCTCCTGCAGGTCGTTCCCCGTCCCCAACCCCCAGGACGCGCACCGCCCCCTCCTCTCCCCGCTCCCCTACAGGCTGTCGGGCCCAGGTGTACGCCCCCTCCAGCCCCACCGCGTGCACACGCGAGCAACCCCTTCCTCTCACTCACACCTGCCACCCAGCTGGGACAGCGGACTCACCAAGGAGGGACCGCGCCTCCTACCTCCCAGTGCGCGTTCACCAAGGGCACTTCCGCCTGGTGCCGGAGGCTAGGACTTCATCTCCCAGCGGGCCCCGCGCCCGCGGGCCTGGAACGGGCCAGCACGGCGCGAATGGCCTCCTGGGAAATGAAATCCAAGAGCGCCTCCATAGGAAGAAGCGTGGGAATTGGTCATCAGCTGAGCCCTGCGGTGGGAAGACTCGATCTATATTGGCACTGCACGTAGTTTTCTGTATGTCCTCGTAGGTGTGCAGCCTATGTACTTTCCCCATCTTTCTCTTTGCACATATATCTGTAAGTATTAATGGAAGAAAGTTTCATATCTTCAGGTATGAAAAAGTCATTCTGTCGAGTCCATGATTTAACTTTACATTTATGCTAACTAAAACATACATTGTATTATCGTATTATTTACTCTAATTGTTAAAGAAAAGAGTGCACTGATCAAAAGTAAAGAATGTCATGTTAAAAATAAAGGTTGCCTCCCTTCCTGGGACACCAATGCTAGGCCTCCTTCAATGATGACTCTCTTCCCAGGTGCCAAGGCCACACTAACTTGCTGTGTATATGCTGGTCTAGTTTTTAAAACCTTGAAGGACTATATCCCTGACTTGTTTGGTGTTCTTTGTTTTGACAGGATATAGAACTGCTGAAAACCATGCTTCAATGGAGCAGTTTCTCAGAGTTATCTGAGAGGCTGCCTCCTGGACTATATAGTCCTCAGTTTGGCTCCAGTGAAACTTTTTTCTATTTCTATTAAGGTTGTTAATTATTTCCATTGATAGTATATAGTGTGGGAATTTGCCCCCGAACCTCTATATCCTTCAGTAAATGTCCACCCACCCAAGACACAAGGGAGAAACCATGCCATCACCTACTCCACAGCCCACATGCTAATTTCTCCCAGTAATGCCCTAGGTACCTTTCCCTTTCATTTTTTATTGAAAACCACACTTTGCACTCTGCTGCCCCATCTTGAGTCATCTTCAATCTGGAAGGAATCCTCAGCTTTTTTTTCTTTTTAATAATCTTCACATTTTTCATGTTTCCAATCTAGTTTTCCAAACTGTCTTCCAATTTAGATTTGACTGATTGTTCCTGTATATATAACTTAAAACAATCATAATCAGATTTTACACACTCCTGTTTCTTTCCACTGACTCTAACCATTTCTCCACTTCATTATTTTTTGAAAACTGTTCTTTGTTAAGTGGCTACATAGTATTCCGTTGTATTATTGGTGGAAGTAATCAATAAACTATCTAAAATAGGAAAGGAAAACAGTTTTATTTGAGCCCAACTAAGGACTATAGCCTAGGAGACACAGATCCAAGAAGCACTTAAATTGTGTTCCCACTGACTACAAAATGGGAGAGGCTTATAAAGGCAAAACCTGCAAAGTTACATAAACTGTCAAGAATTAGGATTAGAGCTGGCAAGAAGTAAGGGTGCTTGTTAGGCAAAGATCGGCTGGGGTCCAAAATGGTTGCACAGTTACAAGGGGGAGACCTTGAGGCCATAAGCTTGCAGTTGGCAGCCGCTGGCAGATACTGTTTTGAGAACCGCTGGTGGTGTCCTTGAGTCTGATACATTTCAAAAAATTCCAGTTCTCAGTGACACAGAAACATGTCTGAAACCACATCCACAATGACCACCCAGCTCCATTTTGGATGCCTCAACCATAGTTACTCCATTTTAGTTCTAAAATGCATTCTTAGTAGTTAAAGCAGATGTACAGTGCATGTTTGACAGGCCTTTCGACAGGCTGTTTTGGATAGAATAAAGTTCAAGTTAAATCATGTATAAGCCAGAGTGACTTCCCCATATCTCGATATGTAAAAATTTCTTCCATCTGTATGAATTTACCATAATTTACTTTCTCTTTTGGGTTCTGCACCCAATTCCAATGTGGCAAGGGAGGAGTGGGAAGGTGGGGAAGGGGTTGGGGGGCGGTTTCCTCCAAACCAATAATCAATTAATTCTCTGACACTATCAACCAGGAGATAGTGTCAGATTCCACAGGTTGAGGGTTCAATCCTACAAAACTGCCCTCAAAACCCCACTTCAGACACCAGTCCAGACTGTTACCTGAACTTCTGACAACTGGTTACAAATCAGAGGCTCCCACTTCCCTTCCTTCGGTTTGATTAATTTGCCAGAGTGGCACACAGACCTCAGCAAACCCATTTACTCACCAGATTACCGATTTATCAGAACAGGAGATGACTCAGGATAAGCCAACTGGGACAGACGCAGAGCAAGGTGTGGGGGGAGGGGTGGAGCTCCCACAGCCTCTTCAGGCGTGCACTCGCCCAGAAGGACGCACGTTCACCAACCTAGAAGCTGGTCAAACGCCCGCCTTTGGGGCTTCTTATGGAGACACTTCATTATACAGATGTGAGAATCATTGGCCACTGGCAATGAATGGCACCCCCAGCCCCAGAAAGCCAGTGAGTGGGAACCCCAACCTTGGGTTCCCTAAGGGCTTTCCAAAAGTCACTTCACTCATGTAAAAGACACCTTTACACTCTCATCACTCAGGAAATTCCAAGGGTTTTAGGAGCTCTGCCAGAAGTGGGGATGAAGACCAAATATATGTTGTTATAAATCACGATATTACACCTTTCTTTCCCACCTTTAACTGGAAATTGAGATACTATAAACACATGCAGTGAATATCCCTACACCTTAGTTTTTCTGTATATCCATGAGGACTCCCTAAAAATCAATAATGGATAGGCACTAGGTGATGCAAATTACCTTCCCTAATGAAGGGATGTCCCTGGGTACAAGATGGGACATTAAAAGCTCACCCACAGGCAGAAGGCCTGTGTGACCTGGTGGAGAAGCAGACCTAACCCTTCTCCAGTCCCCACTGCAGTAAGGCGATCACAAGGGGGGATTTTTAAAGTCTTCTCAGCCACCTACAGTTAGACCAGCACTATCCAAAAGACTGTTCTGAAATGATGGAAATGTTCTATTTGTAACCAGTGAGCAGTTAACTAGCACACATGGCTAGTGTGACTGAGAAACTGACATTTTAACTTTGGTTAATTTATTATCACATGTGGAAACCACATTGGACGGCATATTCTGGAAGCTGTTCACCTTGGGTCTCCTTATCAGAGACTGATGGGAGACTGCTTTTCAGACTGGAAGCGGATTTCTTCCCACCTACCTTTTGCCCAAATGACTTGACAGTCTCTGAGAATGTGCAAGGAGACACTGAAAATGGGGGGCTTGGCTATTGGCCACAATTTGTGTGTGGGGTCTCACATTTTGGGTTGGCTGATACAGGGAATTTAATAAAATAACTTGGAAATGTATGTGCTACAACTAGCTTGCAGGAAACTTCATGGAGTCCAGGATATTGTACACTCAACTGGTCCGATTAGCTACACACACACACAGTGTGTGTACATACAGAACAGATGTGGCCAAGACATAGTCATGTGAACCTTTAAGTCCGACAACAGGAAAGAATGGAACAAATCATCAAATTTAGCTTAACTGGAAAGAGTTGAGTTTTTAATTTAAATTTATTTTTTGAATTGGTAATAATACTTCTACATGTTTCAAAATTCCAAAAATATCAAAAGATAAAGAGTGAAAATTACTCCTCATCCCTTCCCCATTTCTCTTCCCCAAGAGCAACTAGGATGTCTGGTTAGTTTGTACCACTCAGTTATCTTGTGTGTATGTGTAAAGATGGTTTCCTCTTTACACAAATGGAAACACTATTTTACACCTTTTCACTAAACAATGCTTCTTGGAGCTCTTTTCCACATGAGTTCATAAAGACAGTTCCCATTTTAAAGTCTGTGTAGTTTTCCACTCCACCAGAAATCACTTAGCCAGTTCCCTGTGGTGGACACTGAGGCTGTTTCCAGATTTTTACTTTTGATATCGATACCACAGCAAATACCATATACAAATAGTCTGCACGCATACAAATATATCTGTAGGGTTCACTATCGGCAACTGGTTTGCTGAGACAACTGGTTTCCATGTTTGTGATTTAGACAGCAACGAACTAAGTGTCCTTCACAGAGGCTGTATCAATTCATGCTCCCCCAGAAATGTGTATGGAACCCTCCTCCCACTTCTGGATAAAAGCCAAGACTGGGAAGGTGGCGGGTGGAAGACACATTGCTACAATCCTCCTGAAAGGTAATTTAACAAGCTACATAAAACCCATTTTCAGAGGAAATGTTCAAAATATAGTTAGAAGCACGTTTCAAGAGAACTAGAAGAGATTCCAATTTTCTAAACACAAGGTAACTTTAAGTACTTTTGGTGTTATGTATAAGATACATGTGTATATTTCAAGAAAACAATTATAAGAAAAATTAACAAAATCTTAAGGTAATGACCATCTCTGGATAGTGGAAGAAGGAGACATTAAATGTTAAATCAATCTTCATATTTTTGAGTATTTTCCAGGTTTTGCTACAAAGAATTTGCATTACTTTTATCAACTAATTAAACTGTGTATTTTCCCTAGTTTACAGTAATTTCCCCTGAGGGGTTTCTTATCTGACTCAGTTTCGAAGTATTATAAGGAAATCAGTAGAAATATTATGCCTAGAAAACATGATCCGAAATGAGAAATGAAAATGTGCAAAGATCTGGGCTGCACAGGAGTGGGTGGCAAGTGGCGACGGTGACAAGCTTGTCCCCAGCTTTCCCAGTGAGGCAACTGCAGCCTCAGCCCACACAGCGTCCATTCTGAGAACTGTGGGAACATGACCCTTAGGCAACTGCCGTTCTGGGGGCCAAGGTGGAGTGGGGACAGGAATCGCAGGCTGGCTTCCCGAGTTGTCCAGAACCGCAAAGTTACTGCCGGGTCTCCCGTCCCCAGGGCACACTGGTAGTTGGAACATTCTGAGTCTGCACCCACCACTGACAGCACAGTGAGGAGGAAAAGTGGAAAGCGGGGAGAGCTCTGGTGCCCAGGCCACTTGGTGTCACGTCACTTCCCCCTCGTGGCCATCCTGCACCAGTGGTGGCAGTGGGAAGGGAATGAAATGAAGGCAGCTGAGATGGTTAGGTGGTAAAATCAACAGGACATCCAACTCCTGGCTTGAAGAGTGGAATGGCAGATGGTAACATACCCTGTGGAAGGGACCGGGGGAGGAGGGACAGGTCTGCACTGGAAAGTGGCATTTCCGTCTGGATTGGTGGTGTGTTCGGAGTCTGTGGGACATCTTGGGGGAGCTGAAGCTCAGAGACCAAGATCTGGGAGCGAGTGACACAAAGCCACAGGTGTGGATGGGGACATCAGAGGGGTGTGTGGGGACAGCGCCCCAGGGATCCCAGCATTTAAAAGGGGCAGGGAGGGCAAGAAGCCCCTGGAGAGATGGAAGGACTCTGAATGAGGGCAGATTTCAGGACGCCAGGGGGCTGAGCTTTGGAAGGAGGGGGCCCCGCCAGCTGGACAATCCGGGAGATGAAGACACAGCCCCTGAGAAGAAAATGGGGAGCACTGACGGTCCCTCCAAGAGACTGGAGCAGAAATGTGGCAGCAGGTTCGGCGATCTGCCTCTCCATCACCCACTTCCCGAGACCTCTTTGTACAGGTCTTTGTCTCAGAGGTTAGAAAAGCTGAACATGAGCTTTCTGAGCCCCCTCATCATTAAGGGAGGCCCTGGGACCCAGCCTTGGCCAGTGAGACATAAGTGGGCCTCTGCCAGGAGCTTCTGGGAAAGCCTTTTCTTTGACCCTTGCCAAAGAAATGAGTGCTGCCTCCCTCTTCCTCCAGTCTGGATTGTGATGCAATAGCTGAGTGGCAGCAGCCTCCCCATGACCATGAGGGACAGGCTGCAAGAAAACCCAGATTCTGACATAGCTGAGCCACTGAAGACAGCCTGTGAACAAAGCCTGATTTGTTTAAGCCACTGTTAACTGGGCGTTGACTTCAGATTCTACCTCCACTACCTGGCCGTGCAGCCTTGGGACAGTAACTGGTCCTGTGCTTTGTTTTCCTTAAGTGTAAAATGACACACATCACAGGACCATCTGAAAACACACCTCCTCTCAGCTATGTAAGCAGAAGTTTATCTGCTAAGCACGAAATAGGAGCTGGTGCGGGCCAAGCTATGAGGACAGAGCTCCCGTGACAGTGAGAGCTGATGCGAAAAGCCATGAGGACAAACCTTGAGGAAAGGTGAGCACAGAGCAGAGAAACTGGAGCTTCAACGGGGTCTCGTGGAGTCTCTGCACATACGCCATGAGGCTGCAAGCATCCCAGAGGCCGGCTCTGCTACAACGGATACTGGGGCCATGGCACTCACAGCATCCGAAGAACAGAAATGGACATGCAAGTCTGGGTGGGGTTCCAACACTCAGCCACAGTGACCCAGTGCTGAGTGCTGATGCTCAGTCACCGGCCCGGCTCCCAGAGGTGCTGCCACGCCCCTCTGTGGGGAAATCCCTTCAACGCTTGGCCAATGCAACGTTCCTTCTGCAGGGTATTTTTGGGAACAATTTCTACAAGCTGAGATGTGCCCTATTCAATTTTCTTTCCTTCCAACTTCTGGTGTTTATGGTTTGTATTTAACTTTGCTAGTTTCAGCAACTGCAGCAGGAACAGCGAACAAACAAGAAAAGGCAACGGTTGTGAGTAACTGAAGCACAGACGTAGAGTCCCAGTGGGCTGGACATTTCATTTCCGGAGGGTCCTTGAGGTCTTTAATTCTAGGTTAGAGAGCAGGCAGGTTAAAATCCTTGGGTTTTGCATCCTTTATGCTATACATAGCATTTGGATCACACCACGGAGACAACGTTCTTCTTTATGTCAAGAACAGCAGAGACGAAGGTCAGGAAGCTCTGCTTTCCTCAGGAGGAAAACCAGAGGAAAGCAAAAAGATGACCCAGGCGAAGTTTCCAACAGTGGACATGAAAATGCTCACATGAGACAGTCCCGTGTTGTATAAAAAGCAGCCGTTTTCTAAGAAGTCTGGCCCTCCTCGGGGTTGACAGCTGAGAGAGAGGTCTTCCAGCAGAGACCCCATGGAGAAGGGAGCTGCGCTTGGGAAGGGGCCGATGGCTTGTGAGAACAGAACGGGGGCGTCACACAGCACAGCCCAGCGACCGGAGGCCAAGTCAGAAGTCAGTCTGCCAGGCTGGGAGGGTCTGAGGGGCAGGCCTGGGATGGGCACAAAAGTGAGGTTACTCTACTGTTTCCAACACAGAAGAAAAAACTACAAAGGGGACACCTGTAAATTAAAAGAGACCTAAGGAAAGTATCAACCAAACGCACTGGGTGGTTTCTCTTTAGATCACAATTAGAAGAAACCACACAGAAAACCAAACTTACAAGGCAACCAGGAACACCGGAACACAAGCTGCGTGGTGATGCAGCTTGAGGAACTGCAACTGAGGAACTGTTGTTTCTGTTTAGATGTGATAGTGGTAATGTAGTTTTACTTGAGATTTAATAAAATTAGTAATTTTTCCTTTTTCATCATGGACATTCTTATGAGAAACCAACACTGTCCCCCCTTTACTGCAATGCAGGGAAGGAAGAATACGAACACTGACCCTGGGCCACATCCTCGACTCCCACTCCCTCAGGCCATGGCGGGTTTACCCAGCCGGTGTTTCTGCACTATCAGTGCAGACATCAACACGGTGAAAAAGGCAAAGTCTTAGCACAATTACAAAACAGTTTTGTCCCCACGGACCAGCATAGTTACATACATATTTTTGAAAGTCCTTGCTTTTTAGAGATATTCAGAAAAATGGATGAAATGACTTGATTTCTGGAGCTGCTGTGAAAATAATCCTGTGGTAGGTAGGGGTGCCAGTGAAAATGTATTATCCATGTTTCACATGGAATGCCCAAAATAAAATGCTAAAATTTAGATTACTCAGAAAAATAAGTGGATTCTCTTCCTTCTTCACACCAAACTACAAAGGCCACCAAATACTGAAAAAAAAATTACTGAAAAACATTCTGTACATTCATTAATGATATCATTTGTTCAAGTCAAATGCATAGGACTGTTAGTCTAGCCCTCATCCATCAATTTCCAGAGTCAGGAAAGTCAGCGGTTGTGTTGGGTGTGGCTTCTCCACTGCGGGGCCGATGACTCTTGGTTGAGGGCTGTTTGGAGCTTTGTGGGTGTTCAGCCGCATCTCTGGCCTCTCCCATTGGATGCCAGTGGCATAGCTCCCTTCCACCAGTCCTGACAACCAAAATGTGTCCAGACATCACCAAATGTCTCGTAGGGAACAAAACCACGATGACTTGAGATCCTCCATCTCACAGCAACATGGGTGTTCTAAGACGATGGTTTTCAACAGGAGCTGTGACAGCCTGAAAAGCTGTGGAATTTCCCGGGGCTTCTCTGTCACCCGATTTGGGCGTGAGTGTGGCTGCCACACAGGCTCTAATGACCCTGAAGTGCGGACCCGGCCCCATGGACTGTGTATGTATGTGTGAAACCACCTGGTGGTAATGTATGAACTGAGACCCTGGCTCGACCTCAAACACAAATTAATTGACATACAAACACAAACTGATTCCTGCATGTTTAGAATGTTATACAAAATCTTCCAGAAATGCAATGGCATTCTGTCTTGCTCAAAACCTTTTCGAAGAGTTAGTCACCACTCTGGAAAATCACACCCATCTAGGAATGACCCTTTTAGGGTTTCCTGGCCGACACCACACCGTGTATGACGGCAAATGACAGGCGGTGCTCCCGGCCTCCGGGTACAGAGGCCGCCCAGTCCCAGGGACAGACTCCACACCAACTCAGCACACATTACCCTGTCGGAAGTTACTTTTGTTTTAATTATCCTTTACAGACGGGGCCATTCGTGGATTTTCTGACATCACACACATGTAGGTTACATCACCGGTGAATTCATTTCAGGGTAACAGGAGGTTGGGGGCACTAGGCTTGAGAGAATGCAGAGGCACTGACCCCAGGTGTTCGGGAAGCATCATTCCCTTAGGAAACCCGAGGGCACTTGTACCCCCAGCCCCCTTTCCGTAAACACACCATGCGGACTTACCACATCTTTGTACCTGGACTTCAAAAGTCATCCTCAGTTTCTCCCCTACGTGGATTCTCGGATGTCAAATAGCACAGACGTGCCCACAGGAGGCTCTTCCACCCCAATAACATGCACTGGGTTTTTCTCTTGCATGATTTCGTGGATGTCAAACAGGGCAAGCGCTCGGCCGGCAGGCTGTCCGGCCTTCATCCCGCCCCCAGGATTCTCGCCCGAGGGTGCCAGCGGGTGCCGGCTGAGGTGCGGGCTCCGGCCGCGGGGCTGCTGGCGCCGCCGGCCTCGGCCGGGGGGCTCCTCCCGGCTGTGCGTGATCTGGTGTCGGATGAGGTGCGAGCTCTGACTGAAACACTTGCCACACTGGCCACACTTGAAGGGCCTGTCGCTCCGGGGGGCCCTCTCACCCGGGGCCAGGGGTTCCGGCCACTCAGGCTTCGTGAGAGCCGGCATCTGCTCGAAGACCAGCCTCTCCCCGACGTGCTTGCGCTGGTGCTGGGCCAGGGAAGAGCTGTGCCGGAAGCCCTTCCCGCAGTGGTTGCACTCATAGGGCCGCTCCTCAGTGTGAGTCCTCAGGTGCAGGAACAGGCAGGTGGTCCGCGAGAAGGCCTTCCCGCACACGCTGCAGGCGTAGGGCTTCTCCCCGGTGTGCGTGCGCCGGTGGCGGCCCAGGGAGGAGTTCTGGTTGAAGGCGCGCCCGCAGTCCTGACACTCGTAGGGCTTCTCCCCGGTGTGGATCCTCCGGTGGACCGTGAGGTGAGTGCTGTGGCAGAAAGACTTGCCGCACTCAGCACACTTGTAGGGCTTGTCACCCGTGTGGATGCGCTCGTGCTGGACCAGGGAGGAGTTCTGGCTGAAGGCCTTCCCGCACTCCTTGCACATGTACGGCCTCTCCCCCGTGTGGATCCTCTTGTGCACCGTGAGGTGCGCGTTGTGGTTGAAGGACTTCCCGCAGTCAGCACACTTGTAGGGTTTATCCTGAGCCTGGCTGCGTACGGGCTCTGGCCCGGGAACAGTTGGCCCCGGGGCTTTGCCACAGTCACTGCCGTCACCCAGCTGTTGTCCTGAGCCCGTCTGCTGACCCGCTGAGCTGGAGTTCTGTTCCAAGATGGGAGCCTGTGAGTCATGGGTCCACAAGTATCCTGCCCCAGAGATCTCTGGGAATGGGTGCAGGTCTGAACTCACCACACAGTCTTCCCCGAGTTGGATGCTTTCGTGGCTTCCATCTCGAACTGGTCCTTCCTTGAGGCTGAATTCCAATTGCCTCAAATGACCCTGGTCTGTCTCTGGTACTTCGGGGACCTGGCCCTCACACCCCGCATCTTCCCCAGGGGTGGCGGGACACGGAGCCTCCATCAGGAGGCCTTCCTCTCCCTTCTCGTCAGGAAGGCCCTGCTCCCGGGGTGGCACTCGGCCTTCAGGTCCAGGCTCCCAGCCTGAAAGAAAACCGGAGAGTTGTGAGGGGCTGGGGGAGAAAACCCAGAGCCTGTGTCCTGTGTCCTGAGGACCTGCGCAACCTCCAGGCAAATCCCAATTCTGCTGTTACTGCAACACCAGTGCCCTGTCTGCACAGATTCACTCACTCACTCTTTTCAACAACTTCTTCAGCACCCATCATGGCCAGATATTGATATTGGTCAGGAGCTGGCACAGTACAGCCCCCAAGCTACTAAGTGTTTTTAGGTTTTTAAATAACTGTAGGAAAAAAATACATGACAGAGATGGCAAAATTTGGAAGCTGTCCCCTGGCTGTTCGGTCAGACAGCCATGGAGGTCCTGCTGACGAGGCAGTCTGCAGGTGACACTAAGCTCACTCATCAGCTGATCTTCAACCTCAAAACAGGGAGATGATGCAGGATTAGCGGGGTGGGCCCAAAGTCACCCCCTCAACCTTGAAAAGCAGGAGGAGGCAGAAGGGAGAGGCTGGCTGGGCAGAAGGCATGAGCCAGAGGATTCAGGGGCATCTCGAAGCTGAGAACAGCTCCTGGATGACAGTCTGCAAGGAACCCGAGTCCTGTGACCTCTGGGAACTGGATTCTGCCAACAAGCTGGCCAAGCCCAGATGCGGACGGACTCTCCCTGAGCCTCCCAGTAAGTTCACCCCAACCCCCAGCCCGCTGACAACACCCAGAGCAGACACGTGGGTCAGGTCTGACAGCACTGTGAGATGATAAATGCGTGTTGTGTAAGCTGCTGTGTTTGTGCTGATTCGTTCCAGCGCTGAGAGGAAACACACTTGGAGACTGCACATGGCTTGCAAAGCCGAAAATATGTGCTGTCTGGCCCCAGAGGCTGGGGATAAAGCCCTGGCCTTGAAGCCAAGGAGACAGACACTGGGAAAGGTGCACGAGGAGCAGTGGGGTGGCAGGGGACGAGGAGATCAGTTTTAGGAAACCTAGTGTGACAGGACAGGTCCCCAAGTGCAGGTGCCCTCTTGCATTTAGGATACCTTGGGAGAAGCAGCCCCTGGTCCCAGGACCCCCCCAGGGTCAGAATCGCCACTCGGGCAGGCAAGGTGCTCAGCTCCCTGCAGGACAGTGAAGGTGGAACAGCTCACCAGAGAACAGGCCTGAACTCGGCACAACCTGTTCTCGGGAAGTCTGAGTCCTAAATCAGTGCCGGTGGGGCCACACCCCTGGGGGCTGCAGGAATGGGTTTCCGGGCCATTTCTGGCTGTGAGAGGCTGCCAAGTGCCCATACCCCTGCCTCCACCTCCAGGGCCAGTGACTGAGCACCTACAGCCTCGGCACCAGCTGTCCTCTTCCTGCCTCCCTGACACCAGGGCTGCTGTGACTGTACTGGGCTGGCCCCACAACACAGAAGGCAATTCTGACGGTGATGGCAGGCACATCTTTGGGGGCCCCAATCCCCTCGAACCTCCTCCCTGGCTGGAATTCTGTCTAGAGCACACAAATGTGTGCTCACTCACTCAGGGGCCATCTCACCAACCAGTATCCACAGCCAGGTCCCAGAGCTGATGGGAGCAGGTCCTCAGATGTGAGGCAGAGAGGCGCACTGGCCCAGGGAGAGGGGCAGGAGGGGCTGAGGCCAGGCGGGCAGCGGGCGCCCATCCACTCACCCCCAGCCCCTGAACTTGACTCCACGCACAACCCCCAGAGGGCCTCGTAAACACACCAGTCAGTCCATACGGAGACTCGGACAGGAATGTTCACAGTGGCACTGTCACCAGAGCCCAAGAATGGAAACAAACCAAACGTCCATGCATGGATAAATAACCATGGTCCAGCCACAAAGGGATGTTATTCAGCCACAAAAAGGAATGAAGCATACACGCAACTGAACCCCAAAAATGTGACACTCATAGAGATAAGTTAGACACATACAAACCGTTATGGACAAAATAAGCTGTAAGGCTATACTGCACAGCACGGGGAATATAGATACAGCCGATATTTTATAATAACTGGAGTACAGCCTTTAAAATATAAATGGAGTAGAGCCTTTCAAAACTGTGAATCACTATATGGGACACCTGTACTTTATATAATATTGTACATCATCTACACTTCAATTAAAAAAAAAATAGAAAAAAGAAAAATCAGCTCGACACCAAGGGCACACACTTCAAGATTCTATTTAAATGGAACATCCACAATATGCAAATCCACAGACAGAAAGTAGATCAGTGGTGCCCGGGGCTGAGGGACAAGGTCACAGGGAGTGAGTGCTTGGGATACTGTCATGTAGTGAAACATACACATTTGGTCTTCATCCCTGGTTCCTGGCATATGGCTCCTAAAACCCTTGGAATTTCCGTGGTGAGAGGGGTGAGGAATGTCTTTTGTTAATCGTAATAAATCCTCCTCAACCATTCAAGTTTATGCTACTGGGGTGACCCTGGTGGGGCCCCTAGACAGCTTCAGGATGGGGGGCTTCAGCCTCTCTCCCCCGACATCTGACTGTTCATTTGTAACCTTTACATTATCATTTATACTAAAAAAAAAAACCCACAGTAAAAGTAAGTAGTGTTTCCCTGAGATCTATGATCTGTGAGCAAATTCGTGAACCTGAGAGGGGGGAGCGTGGAAGCCCTGGTTTAGTCAGTCTGTCAGAAGTACGGGAGGCCTCGCCTTGTGACTGGTGTCTGAAGTGGGGGCAGCCTCACAGGCCTGAGTCCCTCATCCGTGGGGAGCACAGGTGAGGAGGCCACAGGGCATGGGAAGCACTCCACCCAGGGGATGGGAGGACGGGCCAGATCGCCTATGCATAAAAGAACTAGGCGGGCAGGCCCACTGCCATCCCAGGAGGGCCAGCTTTCAAGGCTGGACTTGGAACCTAGACCTGGAAGGGCTGCCACAAACCTAGCTGCTAAGAGAGGGTCCCTGTGCCCAACTGTCTGTGCCAACGGTACGGTTTACGGTGAACACCTGCTTTCCCCTTGGAGCTAGGGGTCTTGTTCTGTGTCAGGCAGGGGTGTTCACGTGACCAGCCCCCAGTAAACCCCTGGCACAGACCCTATAGTGAGCTTCCCTGGAAGCCAATGTTTCTCACGTGTTGTCGTGACTCACAGCCAGGGCAACAGAGCACGTTCAGGGTGACTTCACTGAGAAGGACCTGGAAGCTGGCACCTGGCTCCCCCTGGACTCAGCCCCACCCTTTGCCCTTTGCCCACCGTCCTCTGTAGCCTGTCCTGTCTCGGAGACCCTGACCCTCCACCATCCAAGCAGCACAAGTGCTCCTGTTCGGGACTCCCACTCGGCAGGTTCTCACCTGGACAGCAGCCCTGGGCAAGTTCTCTCTCTGCCACCCACAGCTCAGCCCCTTGCTCCAGCTGAGAGATGACTTCGGGTTTGGGAAGCTCAGGCCCTGGAAACAAAGAAAGACAAAGAAGGTGAGGGTCTGCTCCAGCCTAGACTCCTAACCATCAGGACACGGGGGCAGAAAAGGGCAGACACCTTCCTACCCACACATCCCACAGGCAATGAGGATTCAAGGTCTCTGATCCCTAGCCCACAGTCAAGTCCTAGCACCAGAGGCCCGCTGACCCGTAACCCATGAAGAATAAGTCACCGCAGGAATCTGACTGTCAGCTCGGGAAGCGGGCCTCACCCACAGAAAGCAAGTGCCCAAAGGTCTCCAGCATCACATCACGGTACAGCGTCCTCTGGGCAGGCCCCAGCTGCCCCCACTCCTCCTGGGTGAAGTCCACGGCCACGTCCCGGAAGGTCACCGGCTCCTGAAACATCACACACACACTCAATCAGCTGAACTGTCCCCACTGGTGCTCTCAGGAAGAGGAACAGGGAAGGTGAAGACAAGCAGGCCAGTGTCCTGAGAGGGTGCACGTTCTGAGCGATGCAAGTCAGGTCTTGCTGGGCACCTCCTGGGCTGCTGTGCGTGGTGTGCCTTGTACGGCGAGGACAGGAGAAGGCGTTCAGTCAAGATCAAAGCCAACCACCGCAGACCTACAACTGACCTCAGACAGGTAAGGGTGCCAACAGAGACAATCTAAACTGCTGACTCGCAGATTTGTAGGCTAAAGAAATGGCTGCTGTTCTAAGCCACTAAGTTTTGGGATAGTTTTTTGTGCAGCAAGAGCTAACTGACACACTAAGAAGTCCTTAGATTCAAAGCAAGGCTTGTTATCCTCCCTGAAAAGAGGGGTGTGCAGCTGGAGTCAGAAACTTGCCGGCCTTCAGAGACTGGGCAGGCTCACAGGTAATAACTGAAATGGGCCCATGTAAGACAATTGTGTAGCAAATACGCAGAACCCTTTGGTTGGGAGTGGAGGTCTCTGCTCCAGTCCGCGTATCCTCACCTCACACTCAGAAGGTCCTCCAGCTCTGTTCATGCTGTCTGTGCCTCCTGCCCCCATCGCCTACTCTGCACGCATTGCCAGCAATGGCCCAGCTGTCAGGTCCACTTGAGTACTGGTCTGTCCAGACCACAAGACCTCTCAGTGGCATCATATGAGTCCTTCATGTCTCCTCCTGGAATTCTAGCAGGAGCCCACTCCTTGCTGTCTCGTGACACTCTCTGCTGCTGCCCTTGGACCCCTGCTCTGCACTGTAGGGGCCTGGAGGGATGGGCTCTGCCAGATCCCTTTCCTCCATACACTCTCCCCCAGCTGACCAGGCTGCCCTAGCATCAACCGGCACCTGGTCATTGAGCCCACCTCCTACAAGTATGTGCCTCAGTTAGCTCTCATTGTCTCTGCTACCCACCCCCCAAATTTCTAAATGTTTTTTTTTCCCTCAAACCCATGTCATTCCTGCTTCAAATATTTGAACAGCTCCTTTTCACCTTTGGATACAGGAAATCCTTTTTAGCCTGGCTATGGTTCGGTGAAGAATGGCCCCCAAAGATATCCGGGTCCTAGTTCCTGGAACCTGTGAATGTCATAATGGCAAGAAGGACTTTGTGGATGTGACCAAGGATTTTTTTTTTAAAAAAGGGGGATTATCCTGGATTATCCAGGTGGCCCCTAAATGCAATCACAAATGTCCTTGGAAAGGAAAGGCAAAGGGAGATTTAACTACAGGAGGCAGAGGACAACGTGATCACTGAAGCAAAATGCTATGCACAGGCTCTGAAGAGGGATAAAGGGCCATGAGCCAAGAAATGCAAGGTTTACAGCTCTAACAGATGCAAAAGCCAAGGAGATGGATTCCCCCAGAGTCTTGACAGGAAGGGGAACCTGGTTCCACCTTGAGTTCAGCCCTCTGACCCCCAGAACTCTGAGAGTAAACGTGTACTGTTTTAAGCCAGTACCCCTGTAGTCATCTGTTACAGCAGCCAAAGCATACAAGTACATTGGACCTCAAGGCCCTCCACTTCTGGCCCTGGCCTCCTGCGGTGGCTGGCCTCCAAGACAGCCACCAGTGGCCCCCCAGCCCTTGTGTAGTCCCCTCCTAAACTGAGTGGGTTTGACTTCTGCAACTGATATTGTAGGGTGTGAATTCTGACCCCAGGTCACAAAGGGCATTGTGACCTCCACCTTGCCCTCTTCTAGGTCACTCACTTTGCGGGCCAGGTGCCATGTTGTGAGGACACCCAAGCAGCTCCACAGGGTGGCCCACGTGGAAAGGAACAGAGGCCTCCTGCCAACTGTCATGTGAATGAGCCACCCAGGAGATGGATCCTCCAGCCCCAATCAAGTCTCAGGTGACAGCAGTCCAGGCTAACATCTTAACTGTCAATTCATGGGCTCAGGCGAGACCCACCAGCTAAGTCATTTCAGAATTCCTACCATTAGAAACTGAGATGATATTTACTGCTGTTTTAGGCTACTAAGTCTTGCGTTATTCCTTACACAGCAACAGATAATGAACACACTTCCTCTTAAACCTCTCTTACTGCTGACAAAGACTTTGTCCTTGACCAAACTTTAGTTGGCCTTCTCCGAATTCTCTTCCCAACTAAGCCCTAACCTTTGGGCTTGTGTGTCCATTTAGCATCAGGTAGTTTAACCAAAAACCCTGTCACATTGGTTTAGCCAGGATCCCATCATCCACATCTGATCACTCATGATATCTTTTCAAAGTCCTCATCCCCCACAATCCTCCAGGTAATATCCCAGCACTTAGCCTCCTTCAGCAAGAATCCTGTTTTAGGTCAGCGCAGCATTACCCCCGTTATAAACCCCAGCTTCTCTTGTTGTATTCAGAATTGAGTCCAGTTCTATACTGAAGTCTCTTCCCTCTATTGCAACAACAACTGAATACAATCTGTTTTTACTGCTTTAACTACTGTCCGGCTCTCCTATTCTGACTTCCTTCCTGCCTCCTTTCTCCCATCCTCAGCAAAAGCAAACTAAACTAAGGCGGGGTTGCATTTCATGCCAATCTGCAGCAACACACCTCTGAACACATGCACATAGAAAATTATCAAGAGTTTCCCTTTGTCTACCGAATCATAAATAAATGCAGCCCCAGTAACCCAGTCCATAATTTCAAAGACGCAGAGCCTCAGGATTTATGAATTCCTTTCGGCTCCTGCCATGTGGAGTCAGCACTATACGGAGAACACAGGCAGCGGCCACTTTGTCTAGAACGGCTGTAGCTTTCAATCAGGCGCCTCCCAGATGGTCCTGTAAGCAGATTGCCCTGTACTGCAGTCCCCCACAGCCCCGCAGGGGTCGGACCCACGTGGTATGTGGTCACTCGTCCTCACCCCAGAGGCTATGCCCCAGCCGCGGGCCAGGGGCTTCGGGAAGCGGGGCTCCGGGTGTGAGTCGGCGGACTCCGTATGTTGAAGCATCTCTACTCCAGTTACTATTACCCATTCTCACGGCGGCCGGCCTTCGGGGCGGGGACAGGGCCAGCCTGGTCCTCGGGAATGACCCAAAGTCCCACCCCGAAACGGCAAGGCCGGAGGACCCGCGGAGCACGCGCACTAGGGGGCTGGAGAACCCGGGTTCGAATTCCGATGCCACCCCTGACGGCTGGGTTGGTCAGTGAGCCCGACCCGGGCTGCAGTCTCCCAGCAAGTCTCGGGGGATAACGCTGACCCGGCTCACCGCGCGCTGCGAGGGCTAAAGGGGCAAGTCTGAGGGAGACGCCCGCCCGGGGCCCGCTGCCGTCGTTGTTATTGTTACTATTATTGTTCCACCGTACCTGGAGCCGTTCCGCCGGCGGCTCCGTAGCCATCGCCAGTGCAGCCGCTTCCTCCTCCGGGTCCATCCTGGGCCGACAGGTCGAGAACAGCCGCCCGCGGCGACTCTGAATCCGAAAGCCACCCACGCCACACGAACCGCCGGACTCACAGCCCGCCGGACAATGGCGGCCGCGCCGGCGACGCTGCAACTACAGCTCCCAGAAGGCCGTGCGGCGCGGCGCAGCGCCAGGCAAATGAGAGCCTTCGTTGGTCGAGCCTTCGACCAATGGGAACCTTCTGGCTTCAGGCCAATGGGAGGGTCCCCCCGCTTGCCCTTCGGCCAATGGGGCCTTTCTGGCTTCGGGCTAATGGGAGACTCCGCCCGCCGGCCTCCGGCCAATGGGACGCTCAGGCTGAAGCGCAGAGGGCCGGGATGGTGGGGGTCCACCGCCCGACACTGTTGTGTTACGGACCCTGATCGTGGGGGGAAGCCTCCTCCCAGCTCAGCCGTCCCTCAGCCTTGGCCCTCGCAGCCCCGCTTCCAAATGCCAGGCTGCACCCAGGATGCGACAGCTCGCGTTGAAATCGGGGCCTGTTCCGATTTCAGCATCTGGAAAACGCGCAGGAGGAGGCCTGGGGCTTTCCTTTTCTCTCTCCGGATTGGACACTGCTGTTGTACTTAAAATACTTCCCATACTTCAGAATTACACGAACATTTAAATGTTTTGTTAATAGAATAGATTTTGGGAGGCTAGCGGCCGGGAGGGGGCACGCGCGGTTTCTGAGAGCTGATCATGTTCTGTTTCTCAATTTGGGGTGTTCTCTTTGCCATGGGTTATTTCCGTGGGTCTGTCAGAGCCCATTAGAAAGTTTATTAGAAAAGAAGAAAGGCAAAGCAAGTGTTCACCAGGATGCAGTCGAACCAGAACAAATATTTATTTGACCACTTACTGTGTGCTAGGAATCAGGCACAGCAAGGCAGAGGACAGAGATAACTCGCCACGGAGCTCTTGGTGTAGTGGGGAGGGACAGGCAATAAACCACAGACACGACCAAGGGGTAAATAATCGTGGTCACTGCTGGGTTAGGGCAGCTGGCTTCCAAGGGGCTTGTGATGTCCATACTCTCCTATTCCCTCTCTTTTCTGACTCTGATTTTCTATGCTCCAGTCCGCCGACTGCTCTGCTCTCTGCTGGACATCTGCCCCACCACCCTACATAGGGCCCAACCTGACAGGGTCTGCAGTACCAGGAGGAGCATGAGTCAGGTATCTTCACTCACCAGAGCAGGCGGCTGTGGGAACCTTGGTCCAGGAGACCAAACCTGGCCTCTACTGGGAGCCCAACAAAATTTCCTGGCAGCCTCCCTCTCTCTACAGGCAGAGAAGGTCCAGGAGGATCTACTGCCTTCCCCTTAGCAGGAGCCTCCCAGAGGCTGGAGGGGGGTGCGGTCTACTATTTTCTCCTTACAAACAGCCTATGTATTTCTTTGTGAATCAGTCACTCAACTTTCCTCCTGGTTCTAATTGTGCAAATATTGATTCCTAATATGGCAAATATTGAACCAACATCAACAAAAACTCTTTGGGGTCCTCAATACATTTTGAGGACCCCAAAGGGGAGGGCTCTTGAGACTACTGAAGCTTGAGACACACTTGTGTGTACCACAAATTTGTTTAAGAAGCAAGCTTTGATAGTAATTGTGTACATATTCCTATGGTTTTAATGTGGAGTATTTTTTAAAACTTTTTTTGCGGGGGAGTAATTAGGTTTATTCATTTTTAAATTTTTACTTAAAATTTTTTTAACAAGGTACTGGGGATTGCACCCAGGACCTCATGCATGCACTCTACCACTGAGCTATTACCCCCCTACCAAAGTATTTTAATTTTTTATCAAAACAAGTTCAAATTACTGTTTGTACATTTTATTTACTTATTTTATTATTTTCTTTTTTGACCAAATAGCTTTCGGATGATAGTTTATAATATCCAGCCTGAGGAGCTCCCCAGCTATGGGTCCTGCACCGGAAAGAAGAGGCTCTAGAACACTTGGTTTTGAAGGTCAATAGGGCTGACTTTTGGGAGAGCCAAAAGGAAATAGAAATTCCACCCTTTTTTTTTTATTTTGAGGTGGGGAAGTATTTAGGCTTATTTATTTATTATTTTTTTTAATGGAGGTACCAGGGTTCCCAGGATCTCGTGCATGCTAAGCATGTGCTCTACCGCTGAGCTATAATCTGCCCCCAACCCTCGAGACTCCATCCTTAAAGGGCACACACAAAACCTCACAAGCTCCAGGACCCAAGGCAGAGGAAGTCATTTGAAAGAAGCCTGGGTCAGACCCACCTGCTGATCTTGGAGAGTCTCTGGAGAGGCAAGAGGTGACTGGAGCACAACCGGACAAGGACACTGGCAGCAGGCGTTGGTGGGAGCACCGTCTACCATGAGGACACTGGTGCTGGCGAGGATTTTGGAATCCTCCCTCTAGCTTATTAGTGCCAGGACCCAGCCCCACCCACCAGCCTGTCAGCATCATTGTGGGACACTTCAGGCGAAGCAGCTGGCTGGGCAAAGACAGCCCCACAGCCTTAAGACCCTCTGAACCCACAGCCACCCCAGGTCCCAGCCCTGTACACCAGTGTGCCATCACTAGCCCTGGGACCAGCCTCATGAACTGGTGAGAAGGCAGCCCCAGGACCCTCTGTGCCCCAACCCTGTGCCCCAGCAGTCTGGAAAACCAACTCAGGGACCCCTAGCACCCTGCAGCCAGAGACCCTGGGACCCATCTCTGGCCTCTAGTGAGCTGGCCCTGGCTTTGGGATCCCACGGGCCCTATCCTTGGCCACCAGTGAGCAGATACCAGCCCAGGACCACCGTAGCCCTGCATCCTGCCATGTCAGGACCTAGCCCAGCCACCAGCGGGGCTGGCCCCATCCCTGAACCCCCCAGCCTGCCATCAGGAACTGACACTAGGTCTGGGACCCCTGGCCCCACAACCACGCCAGAAGCTGGCTCCACCTGCCACTAAGGCAGCACTAGCCCTGGAAACCCTGGGACTCCACAGCCTCCTGCCTTATGGCTGGGCCCTGCCCACTAGCACCCAGCAGCCTCAGCACAAGGCAGGGCCTAGAACCACCTGGGCCGTGGGCTAGCCACACCTACCAGATGGCCCACAGCAGTCAGCCTGCCACCACAGAAAGAACCACGCATCCCACGTTGGGGACATGCCTAGAACAAATGGATCTGGTGACCAGAGGCGAGTGTGCTGCTGGGACACACAGGACATCTCCTAGAAAAGGCCACTTCTCTAGGGTCGGGAATCGTAACCAAACCTACCAGATACGTAGAAATAAAAACAGCACATTAGGCAAAATGAGGCCACAAAGGAATAGGCTCCAAACAAAGGAAGAATATAAAACCCCAGAAGCAGAGCTAAGTGAGGTGGAGACAGGCAGTGTGCACAATAAACAGTTCAAGGTAATGATCGTAAAGACGTTCAAAGAACTCAGGGGAAGACTGGATGAACAGAGTGAGGAGTTAGAAGTATTTTTTTAACAAAGAGGAAATACAAAGATCCAGACTATAATAACTGAGATGAAAAAACCTAAAAGGAGAGGATAGTGGATTAAATGATACAGAGAAACAGACTAGCAAGCCGGGAGACAGAGCAGTGGGAAGAGGAACAGGAAAAAGGAAAAAGCATAGAAATAAACGAGGACTGTGTGTGTGAGTGCGTGTGTGTAATAAGTGTGCAAACATAAGCATTGTGAAGACTGTGACTGCATCAAGCTTCTCAGAGGTCTCCTCGTGGTGAACCTTTTCTGCTTCTTCAGCCATGTTTCTGACAGAGAGAGATGGTAAAGGTGTCCGTGAAGGACTGCACGTTTAGCCAATTTCCTGGTAATTCAGCTGGAGAATTTCTAAAGGATCGTGACCACTGAAAATCTTCGTAGATTTTAACTTTCATCAACATGAACATTCCTCTGCAGGACAGAGAAGGTTACTGGGTGAATTGGTCCAAATGAAACCTTGCAAAGCTCTTTGTGCCCCAGACAAGAGCCTTTCCAGAAACTGCCCCTCAACATGTCTCCATCCCCAGCTATTCCCCGCCTGATATCTCTACTTTAAAATGGGGGAAATGGATCTGTTATAAAGGAGCCCCTGGGTCACAGCCAACACAGGTGTGGTATCTGTTCAGGGTCTTTTAAAAAATAAGCCACATGTTTAAGTGAAACAAAAAGAGGAAAAGGATATATGGATATAGAACTTTGAGACTACTCTTTGCAATATGTTAAGATGGGTTCAGTAACCTGTAATTCTAACACATTCTTTCAGGTAGGTCTCATGTGCGTCTTGGTTTAGAACCACTGGCCTCTGGGTTTGAGAATCATTTGGGTGGAAAGGTCTCAGGTTCCGAATTCAAGTGAGTCCACTTCTTGGGTCCTTAAGAGCATGGGTTTCTGAGTTATAAAGGGTGGAACAGCTCTCAGAAAGGCCCTAAGGCGCTGACTGCACACACAGCCACTGCAGGCCTCCCGTCCCTGCACACGCTGCCTTCTGGTGTGTGACGCCCATTGGACAAGGTCTCAGCCCCTGGGAGGAGTCACGGTTTCTGAAAGAAGGGACGTGAGGGCCCTGCGGCATCGCACACATCTTCCATGTCTGAGTCTGTACATGGTGACTTTGCTGAACGAGGCTACTTTCAAGATGTGCTGAAGGGAAACGTCTCTCAAATTTTTGGTCGACAAGTTGGGCACATCCTTCCTGCCAGGCCCCAGCACCTTCTGAAAGCTCTCAGCAGCAGAATCAGCTATACAGTCAGGAAGCAGAGTCCCATCTGCTCTGCCCTGGCCGCTCTAGGAGGACACGTCCTGTCTCAACCTGCAGCTCTCACACGAGACACAAGGGCTTTAGGGGAAGTACCAGTGATGGCCACAGCGAGCCTGGGGAAGCGCCTTTGGGACTCGGCTGTTCTGCAAATTCACACCCTGTCTTGCCCCCTCAGAAGGGACTGCACCCAGTTATCCCAGGACACCAGCACCTCTCCCAGTCCCCACTCTCTGGGACCTACCAACTTCCTGGAGAGAAGTTTTCTGGAAAACGGAGTCTTAGAGCCTCCAACGACAAAAACACCCCCTTTAATTCCAGGGACTGCTAAGACGCCAAGGAGCCTTCCAGCTCTACTGGAATTAACTCTGACTGGTCAACAGAAGAGTCTGACATCTTTTCTTTTAGCTCTTGCTCCTTTAATTGTCAAGTGATGACTACAGTAACACTGAACCAAGAGGAAGACTGTACATAACCCCACAAGCCACCCACAGGCATCCTTGTGTGCTGCAGCATTGCTCACCTGCAGATACACACTTGAAATAATTTGTTACCCAAGTAAGAAGTGTGCCACCAGGGGAGGAGGTACTATAGGACCTTTACAATAGAGAGCCCCACCTTACCCACAGTCACAGACCCTGCCAACCACTTTTAACCAATTCTATTCCAGCTCTTCCTGAGGCCACCCTGGTAAGTCTTTCATGGTCCATAGACTTTACTGACTTCCTGCTCTGTTAAGGCATTTAGATTTGACTCACATTGCTGCTCCTCCATTTGTTTCCGATTTTTGTCATATTACTGTTTTGAGCTTGAATTTTGGTTTCCTAAGTGACCTAACGTGTTATATTTGAAAGTGCACTTCCTAAGATGAGGACACAGGGATACTCTCCACCTCTCTTCTACTTTACAGCAGACTGAGCTGTCACTGTTGGGACAAGACTGGGGACAATGCTGCTCCACTACACTGCCATTATGAAACCTCGTGTCACTGCTCTGAGGTTCTTCCTAAAGTTAAAAAAAAAAACAACAAAACCTAGTATTTAATGTTATTTCACAGCTATGAAAACACAGTTTCAGTGAAAGGTCAATAAAAACAAGAAGATTGTATTCCCCCCTCTTTTATTCCAACTTCATGAGTCCTCTGCTTCTTCCAGGGAGAATTATAAGCATCAGGGTCCAAGGAGGACTTCTTTCTAAAGTGTGCTTCATTTTGGACTACAGTTGTCTTGTACAAGCTGTACATTTCCTCTATTTGTTTACTTTGAAGTCTCTAAGTTGTTTTTTTTTTTTTAGTTAGAAGAAATATTCCTTTCTTGGTTTCAAAATTATTCTTTCCAGAAGTGTCTTTTGATCTTTTGTGTGTGTGTGTGTGTGTGTGCTGTTCTCAATTTCTCATGCTGCATGGATCTTATTAATCCCGGAAAATACTGGGTATGCTCTGAAGATCTTTCAGCTCTGGAGAAGTCTCCCTTTTTCTTTTTCCTTCCTTCCTTCCTTCCTTCCTTCCTTCCTTCCTTCCTCCCTCCGTCCCTCCCTCCCTTCCTTTTCCCAACAGTCTTACTTTTAATTTCATAAAGTCTATTCTTCCCATAATTTTTCTTTTAAAAAACCACCTTGGGTTTATTTTTCATTAGCAATTATTTCTTGAAGCTCTCCTAGAATAAAATATTTAAAATATTTGGTTCCTCTGAACATCCATTCTCTTTGGGGTTTTTTGTTTGTTTGTTTGTTTTATCTTAGACATTTTTTCTTTCATGTTGGAGGCTTTCTTCATCTTTCACTCCTTGGCTCCCATCCATACGGAAGATCCTATGAGAAAGCAAATGGGAAGCTCCACAGATGGGGAGACCGGTTTAATGGCGCACTTTGCTTTAGGATGAAAAGGGCAAGAACTGGGTGTTAGATGAAGGTCCTTGAAATGCCCAAATAAGACAGCCCCTTTCCTGGAGCATAAAACACCATATTCCCTAGACCCTCAGATTTTTTTTTTTTAAGCACGTAACTTCTTCCCTACTTTGTTTTTTTGCTTACCCACAGCCAGATACTTAATGCAAGAAAAGAAGGGGCAAATTTGGAACTTCATGGAAAGACCTTCAATTAACCCTGCTTCCCTGCCCTGCCGGTAGGTCCGCAGCTCTGCCAAGGGGCCGCGACCTCCATGCCGCAGTCCTCTCTCTGCAAGTTCCCGGCTTCAGCCTTCTTGCTCTGTGTCTCCACGCGATGCGCTCCCACCTGCTCCACAGCTGTTACTTATACTTCGGCCTTTTATTGAACATGCTGCTGAGTGGACCTCAACTACCACCCGTGTACGTGTTTATGTGTTGGAACATTTTGTGTATATACTATTCTGGGTCCTGTTTTCACTTCACTTGATAAGTTTTCTTACTGCTATGGACCCAGTTCTGCTTCCAGCCAACCCAACTGAGCAACAACGTTGAGTTAGAGCACAGCAGAGTCCCTGAAAAATTCAGTCTTTCAATTCCAGTAAAACCATTTTAGAAGACTTCCCATCCTTACCCTTCCTTCAATTTGTGTTTTTAATTGCTGGGTCACATTGAACATGACTGGCTTCAAATTTCACCTCTCAACACCAACTTCCTCATGCACTGGTGTCTTCTTAGGTTGAGTGTTTAGGGCTCTGTATCAAGAATATCTTTCAGTCCCCCACCATTCCCGGGAATGTGTTACAGGGACAATATCTGATTGAGTTTGGGTGACTAGCTGCACTAGAAAGATTATCTGGTGGGTACAGCTCTATTCTGAATTTTCTAACTCCTGCTAAGAGCTCTGACTGGATGTGTTTCATCAATGGTCATGTTCATAGCTTCTTACCTAAATGCAGAAGTGAATAAATTTTACTGTGCATACAAATCACTCACGCTGCTTTTGGAAACTGTAGGCTCCTGGGTTTTAATGCTTGAGATCCTGATTAAGGAAGGCCAGTATAAGCTTGGCAACGTGCAGTTTCCACACACACTCCAAGCAATTCTGATGCATGTGGTCATTACAGTACACTGAGTTGTACCTTGGTCATCGGATATCTAGTAAAGAAAGTTTGGCCATGAACTTTTCCATCCTGATTATCTACAGGGCTTATCTCCCATGGGTTTTCTCATGTTGAATAAGGGATGTACTGTAACTGAAAGCCTTCCCACATTCATTACATTCATATGGCTTCTCTCCAGTATGAATTCTCTGATGCCGAGTAAGTTGGCACCGCTGGCTGAAGGCCTGGTCACAATGATCACATTCATAGGGTTTTTCTCCAGTGTGTGTTCTCTCGTGTTTTGTAAGAGTCGATCGATCACCGAAGGCTTTCCCACAGTCAATGCATTCATAGGGCTTCTCTCCAGTATGTGTTCTCTGGTGTTCAATAAGGCGTGACCTCTGGCTGAAGGCTTTAACACACACGTTACACCGATAGGGCTTCTCTCCAACATGCGTTCTCTGATGCACAGTGAGGGGAGACCTCTGGCTGAAAGCCTTCCCACAATGACTGCATTCATAAGGTTTCTCTCCAGTGTGTGTTCGCTCATGCACAACAAGCTGGGATCGCTGCCGAAAAGCTTTGCCACAGTTGTGACACTCATACGGTTTCTCTCCAGAATGAATTCTCCGATGTGAAAGCAGGTGAGAGCTCCCAGTGAAGCCTTTCCCACACCGATTACATTTGAAAGGTTTCTCTCCAGTATGAGTTCTCTGATGTTCAATTAGGTGAGAGCTCCCAGTGAAGGCTTTATCACACTGACTGCATTTATACGGCTTCTCCCCAGTGTGAATTCGCAGATGCCTAATGAGCTGAGTGCTTCGAATGAAGGATTTCCCACACTGGTTACATTCATAGGGTTTCTCCCCAGTGTGAGTCCTTTTATGTGCGACAAAGTCAGAGCTCTGGCTGAAGGACCTTCCACAGTGAGCACACTCATAAGGCTTCTCTCCAGTATGAATTCTTTGATGTACAGTAAGATTAGAGTTCCACCTGAAAGACTTTCCACAGTCGTGACACTTATATGGTTTTTCTCCAGTGTGAGTTCGCTGATGCCTAAGAAGTTTGGAACTCTGGGTGAAGGATCTCCCACACTGGCTACACTCATAGGGCTTTTCGCCAGTGTGAGTTCTCTGGTGTATGACAAGGTCATAGCTCTGGCTGAAAGACTTGCCACACTGAGAACATTCATAGGGCTTTTCACCGGTATGTGTTCTCTTGTGTACAACAAGCTTAGAGCAACAGCGGAAAGTCTTTCCACACTGATTACATGCATATGGCTTCTTTCCAGTCTGGATGCTGTCACAGCCAGTGAAAGACGAGGCCATGTGGAAGGTATCACAGTCCTCCTTGCATCTGAATGGCGCCCCTCCAGGATCTCTTATTTTAGCTTGTGTAAGACACTTGTCACACTCATTCTGACTTTCTCCAAATGGCACTGACTTGCGTCCATTCAGAGACATGCTACGATTAACATTGTTTCCACAGTCCTTACCATCATCCACGTTCTCTGCTGAAAAAATTCTGTTAAGAAAACACAGGGAGGTACCACAGTCGAACAAGTCACTACTGACAGTATGTTCATAAGGTTTTTTATTTCCTGTTTCAGCATTTGCAAGTTTATTTAAGTAAATGCTCTGAAAGAAGGTTCTAGCCCTCTGATCATCTTCATAGGACTTCAGATCAGCCCAGTCTTTCTGATGATTCATGAAAACCGAGTTCTGTTTCACATGTGAGTTGAGCTTATGGAAATGTGTTCCTGTGGGCAATGTGGGAGGTAGAAGGCTTAAACTCAGACAACTTCCCCTGAGGTCATGCTTACAACGCCCTCTTTGAGCAAACAGTCTTTCTGAGGTGAGCACTTGATCCAGGGAGTCCTCCTGGTGCTGCCCTGGCTGGTCCCTCCACTGCTGCACAGCTCCAAATGACACCAGCCAGGGGCCCTCTGTCTGCACACAGTGTTTCACTTCCACGTGGTGGGAGCATTCTTCCACAGCAACACCCTCTTTCTTTTCAAGTGTAATCTTCCAGTCTGAAAGAAATCCAAAACGCCTAAGTTATTGGAGGTACGCTGGAAGGGGCTGAAGGAGACCACCGAGTATGAGTGGTATCTCTGGGTTTGTGTCTCATCCGTGGACTGTAATTTCATACAGGACGTGAAAGGCAGACTGGATCGGCAAATAGGAAACCAGTGGTAAAGTACAAAAAACAAGCAAAGACAAAGAAGAGACAACTCAGGACTATGCCCAGAGGGAGCAGAAGAGCAAAGTAAGTAGGGAAGGGTAAAGATCAAAGGAGAAATCCACAAAAAGACTTGGGTCTGGGGTCTTGTTCAGCTATTGAGTTGGGAAGCAGTATGGCACAGAGATTAAAAGCAAAGACTTCAGGGAGAATATGTTTACTTTCAAATCTTGAACTTACCATGTGACCTTGACCACATCTGTAAGATGTAAATAATGGTATCTACTTTATCTATATACATCTCTGTGAAGGTTAAATTAATATTCATAAAGTACTTAGAATAGAAATTAGAACATACCAAATACTGTATGTAATTGTTACATAAACAAAAATAATTAGTCAATAAAAAAAATTGGGTCTGAACAGCCCTCGATCACAACAGATACCTATATCCACTTTGTTGGGACCCATCAACATGGTACCTTATTTGGGAAAAGGTGTGTTACAGATTTGAGATGGGGAGATGATCTGGGTGGGCCCCAAATGTTATCACAAATGTCCTTATAAGAGACAGACAGAGATCTGATACACACAGAGAAGGCAATCTGAACACAAAGAGACTTGAGGAAGTTGGCCTTGAAGACTGGAGTGAGACGGCACAGGCCAAGACCACCATGGCCACCAGGAGCGGGGGGAGACAAGGACAGGTTTCTACTGCGGCCTTCAGAGGGGGCGCGGCCCTTCCGACAACTTGATCTCAGCTAGCGGGACTTACTTTGGGTTTCCAGCCTCCAGAACTGCTGCAGAACCCATCTGCGTTGTTTCAGGCCATCAGCTGGTAATCTGTTACGGCAGTCACAGGAAACAGGGTCCTAACTGGGTTCTCAGCCTTGCGACCCACAGTCTCAGTCTATCTACTTCCTCGTGCTGGATCTTGAAATGGGATCCCAAATACCAATGCTGACTTAATTTTCTTTTATTGAAGTATAGCTGATTTACAATGCTGTGTTAGTTTCAGGTGTACGGCAAGGTGATTCAGTTATACATGTGCATATATATCCTTTCTCAGATTCTTTTCCACTGCAGGTTATTGTTAAGATACTGAACATAGTTCCCTGTGCTTTACAGTAGGTCCTTGTCTTATATTCTTAAAGCACCATTTCTACCATTGATCAGGCTGCCCACAGAGAAAGTCTCTTTAACTCCAGAATGGATGCCAGACTCCCCCAAAAGTGTGGTGGTCCCCAAAGCAGTGTGTTTGGCCAGAGAGGACCACAAGTGGATGCCACTGATTGGCGACTTCTGAGGCTCCCTTCTCTCGTGGTCAGCCAGGAGTAAGAATGCATAGCTTACAAAGGTTGCTTCAACATGTAAACAAATCGGTATGTGAGCCTCAAGCAGCGCCTGGCACAGGGTGCACTGTCTGTACACAGTGCTGTTGACATCGCCACATTTGTCATTGTCCTAAAGGGGATTCTCGTGTCTGGTGAAGACACTGGGCCTCCACCACCGAGTGCCAAAGGTTCCCAGCTCAGGACCCTCGCCTGGGTCCTCTGAGATCTCCAGTCACCTGTCACTCTGTCCTTTTCAGTCATGTGGCCACCCCCATCGATAAATATCAGGTTTCCATGTGACCCTCTCCATGCCTGCCAAGGAGACAGGATCCTCCACTTGGTAAAGTAGGAACTAAACCCTCTGGCAGCCCCCTGACTTCCTGGAGGACGCTTCCCTCATGTCAAAGACCTTCCCTCCCTCATTGACGCCCAGCCCCCACAACCAACACTGGCCTCCCTCCTAAGACTCTGCTGTGCTCCTTTGGGGTGTTGCCCTGGAACCCTTAATGTTGAGAACGTCTCAAATGAAACAACAGCCCATGAAGGGGAGAGAAAGGCTATTTGGGAATGAGGGGGAGGAGAGGAAAGAAATCCTTGGGTGGCTGAGACATGTCCAAGTTGTGCTGGGCTGTTGGAAACCGGGAAAAAGGAGGTTTAACGTTCTACAGCAGCGTCTGTGTCAGGATCATGAAGTGAGGAAGACAGATGGTGCAGGTCGGCCAGAAGGTGACATCTGTACAGATAAGCAGAAGGACAGAGCAGTAAACTGACTTCAGAATGATGTCATCTGAGGACCAAGGGTGCGTAAAAGTAGGCGAGACCAGAGGAAGAAGTAACCGAGGCTGCAGGCAAGAGTTACAGGGTAAGAAGGAGCAGGAACACACGGCATAAATTCACCCCTCCAGGCTGGGGGGACGTCAGAAGTTGGTGTGAAGGACGGACGTGTAGCTTATTGCTAAGTGAAGGCAGCCGATCAGAAATGCCACAAACTGCATGATTCCAGCTACAGGACACTGTGAAAAAGGTAAAACCACAGAGACAATAGAATAACCAGTGGTGCCAGGAGTTACCATGGAGGGAGAGATGGACGGGGAAGGACAGAGGAGCTTTAGGGCAGCGTAACTATTCTGTGTGATACTGAAATGGTGGATACATAATGTCATTCATGTGTGCAAACCCACAGAATGAGCCTCGTGTAAGCTGTTGGTCTCTGATGATAATCATCTATCCTTGCAGGCTCATCAGCTATAACACATGTACCACAGAATGTAAGACATTAACAACAGGAGAAACTGGGGTGTGCTGTGCAGGAATCCTGTGCTCTCTGTAGACATGAAGCTGCTCTGTATGAAAACAAGACATCAAAAAGTCAGAAGCAGCCCAGTTAGTCAGGGTGACGAGCATGTTCTAAAATTGACTGTGGTGATGGCCACACTGGCTGCATACTTTCAGTGGGTGGACTGCAGGGTATGTGGACTGTGTCTCGAGTCATCAGCAGAAAAAAGGAGAAAGAAAAAGAAAAAAGAATTCCAGTGAGGCTGACACCTGGGTAGGGGTGGCCTATGGGACGAGGAGGGGCGGGGAAGCAGGCCCAGGGACGGGACTCAGCGGGGACCCTTCTGGTAGGTGTGGATGCACAAGGTCTCCCACACACTGGAGTCACCCTGACATCGTGGGAATGTCCAACACTGCAGAGCAGAGACCAGGCTGGAGGGGAGGCCTGGGGAGCTGCCACCCTAGGGGCAGTCAGGATGACAGGCTGGGAGAGAGGGGGGTGAGGTCCCGAGGGGTGAGATCAGAAGGGATGGGGATGGAAGGGGACCCACGTGAGAGATGTGTCCTGACCATAGCAACAAGCATTCCATGTGGGCTGGGCCTGGAGACAGGCTGGCATGGATGAGAACAGGGCCACTCTGCTGGACAGAGAACACCCGAGGAAACTCCCCGAGAAGGGCCTCGCTGCCCTGGAACCTGGGGCCTCCATGGACCGCTCTCTGCCTATGTTCACCGCTGGGCCGCCCACCTCTCTCACCTCGGGGAGGTCCTCGCTGCACCCTCCACGGGTCTTCTCCTTGCTCCAGGCGGCAGATCACGTCTGGTTTGGAGAGCAGAAGCCCTGGCAGTGGGGGAGAAACAGAGGGCTCCGTGTCCTGCTCGGGGATGGGCCGAGTCCTCGCCCCAGGGTCAGATGTGCACGGACTAGGAGGGCACCCTCCTGAGGAAACTCCCCACTCCTGGAACCACCAGCCACCAACCTGCCGGGGTGGGCAGGGTGGGATGAGCACGTCTCAAAGGGCCCCACTTCCTGGCACACCCCGGAGGTGAGCCACAGCACTGGGTCCTGCAGTGGGCAGCACCCGTCTTACCCAGGGAAACAAGGTGGCTGCAGGTCTCCAGAGTCACGTCACGGTACAGCGTCCTCTGGGCTGGGTCCAGCTGTCCCCACTCCTCCCATGTGAAGGTCACAGCCACATCCTTGAAGCTCACAGGTGGCCAAAACATCACCGGTGTTACTGTAAGGCCCTGCTTTCCCGACAGGAAGGGCGAGGGGACAGGACAGCAGAGGGGAGGGAGACGGCGTGTGAAGACCCTCCAGGGCACCCAAAGGGTTCCCACCTTTGGGCTGCGTTCAGATCAGGCCCAGGCCGAGGCCCACAGCATTCTCATTTCTCTCTCTCTTAAGTATCTCATCTACCGCTGGTCACACCAGTTTTCCTAATTTTCAGTTTTGGGAACCAATGGGGACCCCTCTTGGAGATCCCACTTCAGCTTCCCTATAAAATCACAGATTGGAAGCCAGTCAGAGAGGATGCCCTAGATCAGGGGTCAGCACACTGTGGCCCGTGGGACAAAGCAGGGCTGTGGTGCGTTTCTACAAGGCTGCTGCTGTGAGCTGTTTTCCCCCAATCCACACATTGAAGTCACCCCCCAGTGACTTGTCTGGAGACAGGGCCTTTGCAGAAGTAGCTAAGGTCATGGAGGTCACAGGTCACACCATGTGATGGGACCGGTGCCCACAAAGGAGGAGGAGGAAGCACCAGAGCCTCTCCCCTCCGTGCGAGGACGCAGAGAAAGCGCCATCTGGAAGCTGGGGGAGTCCCCACCAGAAGCCGAGCCTGCTGGTGCCATGGTCTCGGGCTCCCAGCCTCCAGAACCACGAGAAAACAGACACCTGCTGTCCAAGCCCCAGCTGGTGCTGTTCTGCTACAGCAGCCAGAGCGGACGCACAGCTGAGAATGGATTTTACGTTTTTAAAGGGCCACGTGAGACAAGAACAGGAGGCAGAAGCTGCATGAAGCCTGCAGGCCTAAACAGTTCCCACCGGGCCCCTTTCAGAGAGGGCTGGTCAGCGTGCTCGCAAGGGGGGCCAGCAGGTGGGGCCTCACGCCCTAGTCTCAGGTGCCAGGCCAAGTGGGCATCTCAGCATCACGACTTGCTAACTGGACACTTGGACGTATTCCTGAACTTCTCTGGCCCGAGCTGCCCTGATCCGACTGTGAACACAGCCTCCCGCCTACCGCCCCACTCCTGGGAGTCTCACAGGACGTGAGTGGACCTGACCCCGGGCACCCAGGAAGCACAGACAACACGTGTGGCACTGGAACCGTGAACGAGGTCGGGGACCTGCCCTCACCCACTGTGCACGGCACTGAGTGGTCTCAGGACGACCCCAGCACGTTATGGGACACACACAGCTGCCCTCTTGAGTGGCCTCAGCCAAGGTCAGTGGGTCCAGAGTGGCTGCTTGTTTATGCAGGTTCAGCTCTGCCTGCACTCAAAGGTCAGCTGAGCAACCACCACAAACCGAAGGTCTGGGGAAGCAGGCATGTGCTGGGTCTGCTCCTAGGAGCTCCTGGCTTGTACACACAGGGAAGGCGTTTTATCTGCAGGAGCCTGTAGACTTCACCCCAAGGCCCCAGGGCAGCATTACAGAGCCCTCATGCGTGCTGGCCTGAGGAGGCGGGTGTTACTCCTGGACCCATTACACAGTCAAGGAGACTGAGGCAAAGAGAGCAAAGGCCCCTGACTCACATGGGTTGGGATCTGTTGAGAATGCAGCTCCATTTCCTCCTCATACCTGGAGAAGTGGTTGTGAAGAGGGCAGAGGTCCTCAGAAGGCAGGCCTGCAGTTAGGAGAACAATTAGGGGTTCAGCCCTACCTCAGCACCCCCAGTTCCCGAGTGCACCCCCATCCCCAAGAGAATGTAGCCAGTGCCAGCTGAGGACCATTCCCTTGAAGGTGAGGGGCAGGGAGCAGGGCTCTGACCATGTGGCCTCCCTGCTCAAGGTTCTGAGGTCACAAACACTTCATACATTTTGGAGAACTAAAATGTGCACAATTAACTCATACATGAGGGTTTTCTAATGTTACCCTTGCTGGTTAATACCATTCTGTATTTATATCATTGTCCAGTAATATTCGTAGATAACAAAACAAGATAGATCTATATTAGCCGTGGTAGTGTTGTTCTATAGATAACAAAAACATCATAATATTATATGAATTTTTCTAACGTTTACAAATAATATGTAGAGTGAATTACCTTAGTCATATTGAAATAAACATAAATGCAAATACAGCATAGTGATTTGCTGAGTTTTAGTTAGTTTTTCAAAGCCTAGAAATCAAGATAAAATACATGAGTATTCATATAGTATTTTCTTTTTTCTCTATTAACTCTTAGGTTTTGTTTTTCTTTTATTTCTCACTGTGTCAATAATCATTTTATTTTTTAATTGAAGTATAGTTGATTTACAATATTACTTTCAGGTGGTCAGTATAGTTACTCAGTATTTTTACAGATTATATACCATTAAAATTTATTACAAGATAATGGCTATACTCCCTTAAACTTATTACAAGATAATGGCTGTAATTCCCTGTGCTATACAATATATCCTTGTTGTTATTTATTTTATACATAGTAGTTTATATCTCTTAATCCCCTGCCCCTACCTTGGCCCTCCACCCTCCAATCTCCCCACTGGTAACCACTAGTTTATTCTCTATATCTGTGAGTGTTTGTTTTGTGATATTGGTTCATTTATTTTTTAGATTCTACATATTTGTGATGATAAATCAGACAAATACTATCTATTTTACTTAGCATAATATTCTCTAGATCCACCCATGTTGCTGCAAACGGCAGAATTTCATTATTTATTATGACTGAGTAATATTCCATTGTATATGTATACCACAGCTTCTGTACACATTCACCTGTCAATGAACACTTGGGTTGCTTCCATTAACACTGCTATGAACATTGAGGTGAATGTATCTTTTCAAATTAGTGTTTTTGTTTTTTCTAGATACATACCTAGGAGTGGAATTTCTGGATCATATGTTAGTTCTATTTTTAGTTTTTTGAGGAACCTCCATACTGTTCTCCACAGTGGCTACACCAGTTTAGTCCCACTAACAGGGCACAAGGGATCCCTTTTCTACACACTCTCTCCAACATTTGTTATTTGTAGACATTTTGATGATAACCATTCTGATAGATATAAACTGGTAACTCACTGTAGTTTTGGTTTGGACTTCTCTAGTAATTAGCAATAATGAATATATTTTCATGTGCTTTCCAGGGGTGGAAAGGGCCTGTCTGCCTGGGGCTGAGCCCAGGTAAAGGCCTTGAGGCACGTGCTGGGGTGTCCGAACGACTAGCCCACAGGTAGAAAGCCGTCCCTCAACACTCCCCTTAAATAAAGGAGGTGCTGATTTTTCTTGTCATCTCAAGATACGAAATGGGTAGGGGGAGGCAGCATCAAAACAACTAATTGTACAATTAAAAAATACCCCAATGAAACATCTGCTGGTTTCTAAAAACAGATGGGGAGATGGGGGAAAAAGAGGAGACGGAGTCCCCAGGAGGACATCCAAGGGCAGTCTGAGAGGGGGGTCTCATCCTTCTGGAGCGGCCGGATGCTGCCCCACTGCCTGGGTGCCAAGCCTGTTATCCCCTGCTTTATTCCACACTGTCACTGCGCCTAAACTCTGCTCACCCCAGAGCCTGGCTGTAGTCACGTGACCATCCCATGAAGTTAGCCAGGCAAAAATCCTCCGGGATCCACCCCAAACCCTACCCCATGTTTGACTCCTGCTCACCCCACCAGTACCAAAAGCACATCCACGCCGTGCATACACGCACCCTCGACCTCTCCAGTCACAGCTCACCCAAGATGATCCACCATTCTAGAAATGCACCCTGCATCTCCACTCACCAGAAGGTGTCTTTCATTTCATGGTAATTCCCGGTTTGCAGAGAACCATGAACCCTTGGCAAGGGCCCTCTGGGCTGGGGACCCAGAGAAACCCCTCTCTTACTCCTTCCTTCTGGGAGGCAGACACTCACCCTCCTCTTGGGCTTGGAAGCTGGCATTTTCCTCGCCCTGATTTCTCTATAAAACCCGTTTCCCTGGAGAGTCAAGAATCGAGTTACACACCAGGGACTCGTGCTCTCTCTGTGCCTCGCGTTTCTGGCGAGTCTCACCTTTGCCTTTAATCACCTGGGTAAGTGCTTCCAGCAGTGTCACCTCTTCTTGGTGGCTCTCCAGGTGCTGGGGTTTCTCTCCAGTCATGCACCAGAGTGCATGGTTGCAGGGCTGCCCCGGCAGGAACACAGTGCCCATGGCCAGGACCGGGCCTCAACGCCTGCAGCTGCTGGAACCACGAAACCCTCAGGCACAGCTCCCACCGGCTCTCTGGCTCCCAAGATGATCTCTTTTGCTAACTCTACTGCTGCCCAAACAAGCTGGGGTCTGAGGACTCCCTCCCCTGGCTTAATTCTGCAGACACTCTCCTTCTGCACACGATCTTCAGGGTGGGCCCCAATTTCTCTTTTCACACAAATTTAATATGCGTCAGGTGAGACAAGCACTCAAGTCCTCCGAGAACTAGAAAAAAAGTGAGGAGACTGAGCTGCAAATTCAATGCTAGAACACAAGATGCTCCTTCACAACACAGGGCTGGGTCTGACGCTGGTGCTGAGACTGGGCCAGATGAGGCAGCAATTAATATACAGGAAACTGAAGGCCAGAATGACTAGAGTTGCTGTCAGATAAGAAGTCTGGGGGAAGACCTGTTCACATCCCACTGGAAACCACTTAAGGCAGAACAGAAGTCCTAGACAAGACGTTCAACTCACGAGTGTGAGCGCAAGTCTCCCTGACCCCCAGCATTGAGCTTAAAAGAACACACAACCCCATACCCCAAAAGAGGTAAACACTCCATCCACCCACGACGACGTTGGCAAGGCCATACGGTCCAGAGCACAGCACTAGCACAGTGAGAACACAAGGGTGGACTCCCTAGGCCTGGGCTGTCCAAGCCCCGCACATCCCCAAGGTGTGTTCCTTGACCAGCTGCGGGGAGGCCCCCTATGAGCCACAGGGGATGTCCTACCGAATAAAATGTCTTGGTTTCCTTGGGGAAGGACCCCCCCAACACAGTGAGTGTCAGGTTCAGTCAAAAGAAGCGGCCATGAAGAGAACCTTCCCTAGGAAGCGTGAGAAAGCTGGCCATTTCCACGGGGCAGTGGTCTTCCACGGGGGCAGTTTTGCCCTCAGGGGATGGCTGGCGACGTCTGGAGACACACGTGGTTGTCATGACAAGCAGAGGGACGTGTGTGGATGGGGAAGCTGCCAGCTCCCGTCTAGTGGGCAGAAGTGTGAGGTAGTCCCGAACGTCTCCCGGCGCACAGGACAGCCCCCACGGAGAATGAGCCGGCCTCCAACCTGCTGCTCAAGGAGAGGGAACCAAAGGGCAAGGCCTCGTCATGGGGGCACCAGGACTGTTCAGCCTGGGGCTGACCTCACAAATCAGCAGACCTACAGAAAACCTATGGCCCTCTTTATTGTCACCAACTTCTCTTCCTGGATAAAACAGAGAACTTGGAGCCCACCTGGGACAGAAGTGACAGCAAACTCTCAGGATCCATGCCCCTCACCCACCAGGATGTCACCACCCCTGTGTCCACATCCCTTCCACCCTTTCTTCCACCCACGGTGCAGGCCGCCCGTCTCGACCAACCCCCACCTCTGCACACTGATCGTGGTTCTGCAGATTTCCTGACCATGGCTGTGGCTGGCTGAGTAACGGCCCCCAGAAGATGTGCTAACGGCAGAACCGGTGAGTCCGTTACCTTGCACAGCAAAAGGGCCTCTGGAAACGTGGTTTGGTTCAGGATCCTGAGATGAGGCACGTATCCTGGACTTTCTGGGTGGGCCCGATGTCATCACAGTGATCTTTATGGGGGGAGGGGAGGAGGGAGGGGTGGGGACAGAGAAGGAGAGGTGAGGACAAAAGTAGAAGTTGGGCACCCCAGGTGCTGCAGACCACGCACAGCCGTGCTTCTCCACCGCAATGTTTGTTTTAACCCCTGGTCCTTATATGTGTACTGAGAATTCTAAGGCTGAGCTGGGACACTGAAAGTCCATCTGGGCCCTCCTTCACGCTCACCAGTCACACACAGTTGGTCACAAAGACCCAGGGTCTCTTCCTTCCACACATCACATGCCTCTCCACACCCCTGGGCCCCGACGCCCGGCCCAGCTACTGCCTCCTGCCTCGGTTACCCAGCAGATCCAAATGGGTCCTGCCTCCTGGCTTCCCACTTGCTCCCAGGAAGCACCAGGAACCCTGTCAGATGCAGCTTTCCCACATCACTTTAAGTGGCAGTGTCCCACTGCCCTCGGGTTCAACTCCAGAGTCCTCCACAGACCCTGGAAGTTCCTATGCAGATTAAAATCCCCCTGTGGAGAGCTGGTTCAGACACTGAGCTGGAAAAAACCCAATTTTTCCTACACTCACACCACCACACTCACAGCACTTCTGACCCTTACGTGTGGTTTTCTTGCCCACACCAAGCAATTCTGTGACATCGGCTGGGTGTACTATAATTTAGTTCAATTCTGACACTATCTACCTGGAGGTCAAGGCTCAGTCCCACGAGACTATCCCCCGACTCTGACTGAAAGGAGTAGGTCCCCAGATGATCCACAACTTCTTGGCTATAAATGAGAGGTTCTCATGACTCCCTCAGCCTTGGATTAGATTACATGCTAGAGCAGCTCACAGAACTCTGGGAAACACTCACATCTACCAGTTTCTTAAAGGATGTGATAAAGGATACAGATGAGCAGCCGGGGCAGAGTTGGAGTTGTCATCCTCTGGGTACCCGGATGTGTTCACCAACCTGGAAGCGCTCCAAACCCCACAGTGTCGGGTTTTTATGGAGGCTTCCTCATGTAGGCGTGATCAAGTATTAGCTCTATTTCTTCCTCATGTAGGCGTGATCAAGTATTAGCACTATATCAAGTATTAGCTCTATTGTGGTGAGTGTGGTGGTGTGAGAGTAGGAAAAATTGGGTTTTTCCCTCTATGCTCTCCAGTCTTTCTGGTGACTCGCCCCCACCCAGAAGCCCAGCCAGAGCTGCCTCATTAGAACAAGAGAGGCTCCTGGTGCTCTTGTCACTTGGGAATTTACAAGGGTTTTAGGAGCGCTGTGCCAGGAACCCGGGCAGAGACCAAAACACGTTTTCTATTATCTCACAGATGCTCACCGAGCATTTCAGGCACTCGAGCATCTCTCGGTTCCCTGACCCCACATGGGCCACCTCCAGCCATCATCTGACAAGCACCCTGGCCACTCCACTGCCTCCTCAGGCCCCGGATTCCACACCAGTCAGGGGCCATTCCAAGGAGACTGGGGCTTCTGGTGAAGTCCACACACCAGGGTGCCCGCTCTGTTCCAGCCACAGATAAGACACAGAGAGAACGCAGCAAGGAAAACGAGCAGCGCTGAAAGCTTCAGGGGTCATCAGGAAGCAAAGTGGTGCTGGGGGTTGGGTCCTCCAGCTATGGGCCTCAGGGACACTCAGGAAGCTGGCAGAGGCTGGGGTCTGGCCCCTACAGCCTCAGAGGAGGAGGCCCGTTCCAGGCTGGGCTGCACCAGAGTCAAGGCCTCAGTCTGAGACCAGAGCCTCAGGACCCCAGCTTCCCACAGCTTGCTGAACATGCCTACCAAGGTTGCCAGGGAGGACCAAGCTGCTGCAGCCTTGGTATTAGTTTCTATGGCTGCTGTTAACGAACTGCCACCTGCACGGCAGCTTCAAACAAGAGAAATGTCTTCCCCGACAGTTCTGGAGGCCAGAAGCTTTTCTGCTGACAGACTTTTTAATTTATTGCTTTCATTTTTTTGCAATCTGTTCTGAGAAATGGGTGAGCTGAGACTAAAAAAATTCCTAGAAAGGCATTCTCTAACTCATGACTTTCTTTTTAAAAGTCACCAATAGATAAAAGTGAAGGGCCCTGAACGGCCAAGTCACAAACAAGGGAATAAACACCCAAACACCCAGGAAGCTGCCTGACCTCACCAGAAACATGCAGGCTGGGGTGTGGTGATAAGCATGGCTGGTATGGGAATCTCTGACAGATGGAAAGCAGCCTGGCCGTAGGTAATGACAGCCCCAGTTATCGAGTCTCTGGTACAGAAACCCCACCACCGAAGAGACAGAACAAGTTTTAAGGATAAGGATGCCGATAATAAAAAAGGATGTAGCCTAAACTTCAGTGCGAAACGTGGTAAGAGAAATAGTTTTAGAAATAAAAGTTAGCCTGGAGGAAGATACAGTAATTTCTATTATTCATTTACACACCAGACACAGATATAGAGCAAAATCTGAGTAACATAAAGGAGATATGAGAAAAACCACTTGGAAAACTTCAATATACATCTTAGAACTTGACCAAGCAGACAAACTAGAATATAAAATATAACTTACATAACATAGAGTTTAAATTATTTCAAATATAAAGTCAAGCTGAAGTATATACATAGTTATTTATCCACACGCTCCTGTCTGTGCCCTACAGACAGAAATGTTTGAATTGCCGGGGAAAATGAACAGAATTGACCCCATCCTGTGGATGAGGAAACTGAGGCAGAAAACGCCTGAGTAAAACTTACCTGCAGCCTAGTGGCTGGGGTAGAAGGCTAGAGGCTGAGTAGCCCGTAGCCCTGGCACCCTGCCATCCTGGTTCTCAGCACCCCCGTTGGTACCTGCCTGCCCGGCCCACTGCTCTGCCCTCTTTCTCAGCATCAGCCATCACAGGCACCTCTCGGCCTCTCACTTTGGGTGATCCGCGCATGCTACCACTAGCTGCCCCCTGGCCTGCCCCTGCGGACTTCAGAGTACTTGGTGGTGGGAGACAGCAGGGACATTACATTCACTCCATCTCCATTCCCCCGCAGCAGCAAGGCTGCACTCTCCCTCCCTCTTCCAGCCCCTCTCACCAAGATCTATCTTCCCTGTGCTGACAAATCTGTTCTTGACCCATGCCAATCAATGACCACCTTCCTGGCACACAAACTCTTAAGCCCACACCCTCCAGTGCTCCCCTCAGCTTCTCAGGGGAGAGGTTTTCCTTCTGGTCAAGGTAACTCCTGCATCCCAGTGCCCTGCCCTTACCCCCATGTACCTGCTCAGCCCAGCAGAGCCCTAGACAGAAGGGCTAACACCCCCACGCCCCTCCTCACGGTGCCCTCTCTCTCACACACACACAGACATACACCACACCTCAGAAGGCTGCCCACAACTCTACATGATGCCGTCTTGTTCTGACATTCCCGCCCATCCACAGGCAATCTCCTACCTGTGTCCACTCTCTGAGCCTCTCTTTCCTTGGCGAGGGCTGGGAACACCCTTTCCTCCCCACTGCAGCCAGACTGCCTGCTTGAAAGTCCCAGCTCCACCACTTGCCTCTGCAGGACCCTGCACCAGCCTCTTTACCCTCTCTGGGCCTCAGCTGCAGACACCTAGGATAAGAGCAGCCCCCACCTTGTGATGCTGCTGTGAGGATTAAATGAGTTGTGTTTACAGAGCTTAACACTGTGCTGACACACAGTAGGATCACAGCAGGTTTAATTATATAGATTATATTTGGACATAAAACTCCCCTTGTGTTTCTCCTGCTGGACCCAGAAAGGGGCTGGTCTGGCAAGGGCCCCTCCGGCTACAGGACTGGGGAGGAGGTCTCGCTTTCTCCTTCCTTTTCCAGTTTTCTTTTTCTCTGTTTCTGGGGGGTGGGGTTTCAAGTGCTGACTCAGGCTTCATGTCCAAGCTCCCTGCCATTGCCATTCCCTCTGCCACATCCAGCCATACCCTCAAAGACTTGATGAAGTAAAATTCAGATTTTTCTGGCAAGACAAAAAAAAATTCAAACTTTTTCTCTGCCCATTTGGGCCTCCTCCCTCCGCTTTAGTGTGTATTGCGCATCTGCACGAACCAGACTTCGTTAGGAGATTACCTTCCTTCTCTGTAAGGGGTCCAAATGACCCACTACTTGCTTTGTGCTGCAAGTCTGGATTATATAAACTCTCAACTCATTGTGTAACCTATGGCCCTTTGTCGCAAAACCGTATATAACTGTACTTTGACCTCTAGAGCGGGAGAGTCCTAAGAGGTCTCTGAAAGACTGCTTCCTGGGTTACAATCCTCAGGTTGGCTTGAATAAAATGTTCCACTTCTTAGATCGGCTACTGATTAACTTTTTAATCAACAGACTCCTCAACTCAACAGAGCTGAGTGACCACGGATTGCTCATCTCTTGCCCTGCAGCCTCCACCCTGACTCCTCACTAGAAAGGGAAACTCAAGCGTCCTCACTCTCCACTCCCTCGGCACTGCCCCTCGCGCTGAGTTTCTTCCACCGCGCGAGGCTTCTCCTTAGCGAGGCTGTGAAATCCACACCCCAGCCCTCAGCACAGGGCAACTTTGTATCCCTGCCCTCCACACCCCCGGCCCCGCTCACCTGTCCAGCCCTTTCTCACACCGAGCCCTCAGGCGGGGGCATCACCAAAAACAACCATCACAGGCCCCCAGCATGCCTGCCGGGAGATGGCTGATGACTTTTGCTCTGCTAAGACCGCCCCTAATTCTCCGTTCACCTAGACAACATGCAAGTTCTCTTCAAGTTGAGTGCAAAGCTCACGTACCGGTGGGAAAACACGTGTCCATGTTCTGGGACTCAGCTGGCCTCTGGGTACGGTGGAGCCTCGGCGCGCGGCCCCCGGGGTCAAGCTCACCTGAGAGCGCGGGCAAGGGCGGCACTTCCGGTGGGCAGCGGAAGTGCGCGCGCTCGGCGCGACCAACTACAAGTCCCAGAAGGCCGCGCGCCGGCGGCCGTCTCTCCCGCTTCGGTGGCAGTTTTTCCAACTGCTGCAGCGGCTGTGTGCGCGCGGCGGCGGCGGCGGCGGCGGCGGCGGCGGCGGCGGCGGCGGCGGCGGCGGCGGCGGCGGCGGCGGCGGCGGCATCGTCGTGAAGGCCTTTGGCGTCTGGGCGGCGGAGACCCAGCTATTTTTCTTCGACAACGGCTCGTATTGTGGTTGAGAATGTTGCTCCCGTCCGCTCTGCCCCTCGGCCCGGTTTAACGGACGACTCTGACTCTCCACAGGGGCGTCTGCGACGCAGGTCGGGGGCCGGACGTGGGCCCCTGAACGGTGCGCAGCCTCGGCCATGCCCAGACCTGCCGAGGAAGGGAAGGCGGACCACCTGATGAGGACCCCCGCGGCTGTTTCCGCAGAGCTCCAGCCTGCGAGGGGAGTCCGCCGCCAGCCGAGCGTTTGGCAGAAGCCCAGAGGCAGGCAGAGGGGAAAGCGTGGCAGCGACAAACGGGAAAGGCCTCGGCCGTGTCCTGGGACCTCTCGGCGGAGTGTGGAAGTTGGCCGGCTAACTAGTAGTGGGTCATCCTATATGATTGCTCAGGGGAGCCTATTTGGCTTTCTCTGGTTGGTCCTTGGTGGGAGAAGCGGCCAAAAAATTGTGCAGCTGGCAGTTACGGACCAAGTCCCGACTGTTTGGGGCCTGTTGCTACTGAGGTTGTGGGTCAGAGAGCTCTGATACATGTGGTCCGGCCACCGTTTGTGTGTTCAGTCTTATTGCCTAGTGGGGCTGAGACCCGCATACCTGCTCACCTGTCCTGGCTCTTCAAGGAGGGAGAGGCCACAGGAAAACTTACCGGGCCGGCCTTCTGGCGGGGACCACTCTGGCTCCACAGAACGTCAGGCATAGATAAGCTCCTGGATTGTGTTTTGGTATCTGGGATACTCCAGTGACCAGTCTTCCTTGCAGATTCTCCTGGGTGTGACCTTCCTGGATGCTTTACTCTATGGCCATCACCGTCTTATTTGCCTACTTCATACTAGCGCAGGTGACCGTGCAATTTGCAGATTCTTCCAGAAAGTCTAGAACTTAACTTCCAGATGAAGAGTCTGGCTAGTCTCATGCCTCTTGAGTGTGAATTAGGCAAGGGCGTTCTGGCCAAGGAGAAGTGGCAAGTCTGCTGGGGGCTTCTGGGGCAGCTTCCCTCTCTTTTATAATGGATATAAGACACTAGTGTGTCTCCTTGTACTGCTTCTGGACAGTGTTGTCTGCATGTAATATGTGGAACAGTCCTGCTTTGCCAGCATCATGAGAAAACCAGCCCAAGGGGCAAAGTCAGCATGCTGAGAATGGCAGAGCAGAGCAGAAAGATGGAAAGAACCAGAATCAGTAATGGGATCCTCCCTGAGTCACTGAATCAAGTAGTATTGTCTGTGCCCACCTTGGGACTTTTCATTACTGTAAAATAGACGACTCTGTTTGGTTTTATTGTTGAAAATTTCAAACATACAAGAGTCAAGAGAATAGTGTGATGAAATCCCAAGTTTCCCCTATGCCTTACTCAGCTGCATTTACTGTCAGCATTCTGCTTTTTAAATTTAATCTATTCCCACCTACTCTAAGCCACCACTGGTTTATTTTGAAGCAAATCCCAGATCCATCATTTCACATGTAAATGCCTAAGAATATGTCTCTAAAAGATAATGGTCTTTTTCCAGAATAGGCAAATCCGTACAGAAAGTAAATTAGTGGTTACCTATGGCTGGAGGAGTTTTGGAGGAAATGTAACTGCTAAATGTTTCTTTTGGGGTGATGGAAATGTGCTGCATCCAGCGCAGCTCGGGACCGTGTCTGACAGAGCAACGCAAGACTTAAGAAACAAAGAGGCAGAGTAAAGAGCAAAATGAAACTGGGTGACTCAAGATCTCGTGGATCCAGAGTCCCAAAAGCCTGGTCAGCATCATATTCATTAGGAGTATACAGCTCAGAAAAAAATGCGATCAAACAGGTGGGGCTTTAGATATTCCATGCGATAAGCACTAAGTTCTGCTTGCTGGTTAACTGATTAATTTCAGGCCCATCCCTTCCAGGAACAATCACCCTCCTCGGGGTATGCAGAATTTCTAAATCTATCCTGCTATTGCCTCTGGGACATCTTGAGATAGCAAATAGTCCCCCTAGGCTTAACCACATACTTTCATGCCTGAACAAAGTTCTGTTAAGGGATGATCTGGCTTTTCATTGTTTCACCCTAAGGAAGTATCTGCCCTCCTTTGTGCCCTTATGGTCAATCTCAGGATTGCTCACCACAAATTTTCTTTAGCATAATACGCGCTATAGGTCATCTACTGCATAAAACATTAAAACAAAGCAAGCATGCGCATTTTAAGCAAGCAAGTGTGAATATAATATTTTAAGCTCATGGAAATTTAGGTGCAGCTTGTTTTCCAGCTGTTCATTTTCCAGCGGCTTGTTTTCCAGCAGCTTGTTTCCCAGCAAAAATGTTCTAAAATTGACTGTAGTGATGACTGTAAAACTCTTGAGTATATTAAAAACCATTGAATTCTGCAATGTAAGTGGGTGAATTGTATGTGAGTTGTCTCAGTAAAGCTGTTAATAATACATAAGGTTACCGACACCTATTAGAAAAAAAGATAATGGGGAAAAATGACTTTTAAATATACAACTACAAAGTCATTAACACACCTAAAATATTAGCAATAATTCCTTAATATCAAATATCCAGTGTTTTAATTATCCCAAATTGTGACTTGTTCTTTTACATTTTGCTTCTTCCAGTTAGGATCAGAACAAGGTTCACACCTTGCATGTAGTTAATGTATGCTTGAGTCTTATAGTTTATGGGTTTCCTCCACATATGCTTTTTCCTTTTATTTCCATTTATTAAAGACAGGTAAGTTTTTCCTGTAGGGCTTACCACAGTTCGGATTTTGTAATGATACTCTGTAGTTTAATTTCTCTTTTCCTTGTTTTTCCTGTAAGCTGGTAGTTAGAGGCTTAATTAGATTGAAATTTGTATGTATGTTTGAGAATCTTTCATAGGTGGGACATGTGCTCCCTTTGCATCATATCAGAAGGTACATGACATCTGATGCACTTCTGTGATGTTTATTTTGATCATTCAAGTGTTGTCATCCATCTATTAAAAAATTCTCCAACATTTTTCACAGCATGGTTTTAGCAATCATTGATGATCTTTGCCTTACACCCATTATTTCATCAGGAGTTACAAAATGGTGATTTTCTAATTATGTCATCCATTCTGTATCTATTCGCTGGAATTCTTCCATAAGGAAAAACTTTCCCTTACCAATTTTTTGGTTACCCTAAGGTACAGTTTGTTCAGGAGAGGCAGGATAAAAGCTTCATTCTTCTCCTTTACTTTGAGAAAACTGAGACGTGCTAGCATTCTTCAAAGGTAACCAGTGAGTGTGTTTTATATACACGGATTTTAAACATGTTATCTGTTTTAATTTATCGCAGTGAATAACTTGATGCTTCAATTGCCCAAACGTTGGTGAAGGTCAGCTCCTTCAGTATGAGCCCTGTGTCCTTTTGACATGACGTCAAGAGGCTGTTGGTAGCTTCTTTGCTTTTCTGAGATGATGTTGCAGGTTCATTTTGTACATTTCCAACCCCAGCCCATTTCTCCAAAGAGCCCTGGTTCTTTTTAATGGAAAGGTGTTTCAGAGACCACAGCTTGGGCACTAGTAGTACTCATTACTACTAGGGTAGTTATTATAAAAACTTCTTCAGTGGACATTTAAACTTTGAGATTTTATATATATATATATATATATATATATATATATATATATATATATATATAAAGAGAAACACATTTTGGATTCATCCTGATATTTCTAAATCAAATTTAGAATGACAGGGCTTTAATTTTTTATTTTACACTTCAATTTTTTAAGTTGAAAATCAGCAGAACAGTTTAGTTTCTTTATGTTTCACATTACTGCCAGTCTTACTACTGACAGTTAAAGATTTATCTGTAGCTCTTTTTGTCCTTAGGATCTATCTCCACAGTGAAATTGATGTGTTTTAAAGTTAACAAAACCTAGGGTATAGGGGTACAGCTCAGTGGTAGAGCATGTTCTTACCATGCGGGAGGTCCTGGGTTCAATTCCCAGTTCCTCCATTTAAAAAAATAATTTAAAAATAAACATTAAAAAAAGGAAAGAAATAAATTTTCTAACAGAAGTCAAAGATAACTGAAAATGTTACAGAAATGACGGGCCAGCCAAGAAACAAGCACCACTTGGAGGGTTGGAGTACTCAGATTTATTACGCTGGTGGGCTCTGAGCACCTCCAAGACGTGTGCATGAGGTTTTATAGGGTTAATTACAAGCTTGGGGTATTTGGCCAATAGGCATGGAACAGCTCTAGCAGCATCACTATCACAAAAGTAGAGGCAGGGAGGTAGCAAATCAACATTTCAAGGCCAGATATGTCTCTTTGAAAATTCAGCTGGCTAGCAAAAAAACATGAACAGGGAATCAGCAAACTGACACTTATTAACTTAGATTTAGAGTTAGCCCAGCAGAACTCAGGTCAGTAATCCGACACTTGTTACACTAAGATTTCTGAGTTATCTTTTTAGCCCAGCCCGGCTTTTCCTTCTGAAAAACACACAAGGTAAAGACAAGGAAGGAACAATAAAGTTCATGAAACCTAAAAGTAACATAAATCAACTACACCTCAGGAAAAGAAAGGGAAAAAACAAAGTTAACGGAAATAATTATCCATGTGATAAGCTTTCCAGGGGATACTTTTCAATTTCTAGAGATCACTTAGAAATCACTGAATTTATAATTATGTAAAGCACTTTCATGGTTCCAAAGTGGAAACCAGAAAACAGAAGTAGACTCCGAGAAGCCTAGTCTGTGCCCGCTCTTCCCTCTCTTCTTGCCCTCTCCCACTGCTAATCATTTATATAACCTTTGGATTATCCTTCCATTAAAAAGCATGTAAGAAAATATGTCCTATATGTGTGTCCCACACGCTTCCTTGGGTAAGAGGTCCCACACCACACGTAGTGCTGCGACGTACCTCCCTGTGTCCACCTCACCCCTTGGTGGACGATCACTCTCCGGCAGCTGCCCAGGGCACTGCTGTGTGAGAGGACCGTGGCTCCTTCCACCAGCCCCCTGCTGATGACACATAAGCTGTATGGAAGGTTTTACTGTTACAAACAGTGCTGCAGTGGATGCTCTGTGCCCACATCATTTTCCATCCCACAAACAACGTATGGGAGGGCCCATTCCCCACTATCTCATCAGCTGGGTAAGGCATCAAACTTACAAATCTTTGCCAATCTGACATGTAAGAAATGGTATTCCAGTGTAGTTCTGATTTGCATTTCTCTAAAGTTGAGAATTTCTCTAACTATGGGCATCTTTTAATATGTTTAAGAGCCATTTCATTTCATTAGTAAAAATGTATTTAGTGACAATAATAGTACAAATAGTAAAATACTATCATAAACAATGAACTGCACATTTCATCTTCATAAAGACCTCCCTGAATTATTGATGAGCGAAATGAGACTCTTGAGAGATTAAGATGATTCTCCAAAGAACAGAACTTTTAAATGGATGAGTCAGGATCAGAATTCCAATTTCTGGAGCTCTGTCCTGTAGGACTCCTCCTATTGCATTTCCCGAGAGTATGTAGAACTATTCACCTGACATTGATTCTAAAGAATTTCGGATTTGGAATGTGTTTTTGGTGTCTTGAGAAGATAAAAATGATACTGTCAAACAGCAAGGAAAAGGCCCAGGAGGTGGGACTTCCTCACCTGAAATGTGTTCTGAGGAGAGTCTTCGCTCTGCTCTTCTGCATGGAACACAATCATTAATAACTCAGAATTCTTCTGTAATGGGAACTAGCATAGTGCTGTAGGTCAATTACACTTCAGAAACAAACTCGTAGAAAAAGAGATAAGATTTGTGGTTACCAGAGGTGAAGGGTGGGGAGAGGGGTGTTGGATGGAGATGGTCAAAAGGTACCAACTTCCAGTTATAAGTAGGTACTAGTAATGTAACGTACAACATGATAAATAAAATTAACACTGCTCTGCTGTATGTTATATATGAAACTTGTCAAGAGAGTAAGTACTAAGAGTTCTCATCACAAGGAAATTTTTTTCTATTGCTTTAATTTTATATCTGTATGAGATGATGATTGTCCACTAAATTTACTGTGGCCACCGGTCCATGATGTGTCTGTCAAATAATGATGCTGTGCACCTGAAACTTACACAGTGCTGTATGTCAATGATCTCTCTATAAAACTGGAAGAAAAAATAATTCAGAACCCTTCCCTATTTTGTGCCAAGACTCTTGGGAGAACTATCTCCCTTTTTGGACCTCCTTTTGGACACTAAAGACAGTTCTTCCCTCCCCACTTTCCACTTAATTCCCCTCCTAAAGATTGATTGCCTACATTATTGGCCTTTGATTGAAAATAAACATGTAGGGGGAAGGGTATAGCTCAGTGGCAGAGCATGTGCTTAGCCTGCACAAGGTCCTGGGTTCAAAATCCAGTACCTCCTTTAGAGTAAGTAAAAACCTAATCGCCTCCCCTCAACCAAAAACAGAATGGAAGAAAGAAAGGAAGAAAGAAAGGAAGGAAGGGAGGGAGGGAGGGAGGGAGAGGGAGAGAGAGAGAGAGAGAGAGAGAGAGAGAGAGAGAAAGAAAAAGAAAGAAAGAAAGAAAGAAAAGAAAGAAAGAAGGAAGGAAGGAAGGAAAGAAAGAAAGAAAGAAAAGAAAGAAAGAAAGAAAGAAAGAGAAATAAAAGAAAAGAAAGAAAGAAAGAAAGAAAGAGAAAGAAAAGAAAAGAAAGAAGGAAGGAAAGAAAGAAAAGAAAGAAAGAAAGGAAGGAAGGAAGAAAGGAAGGAAGGAAGAAAAAGAAAGAAAAGAAAAGAAAGAAGGAAGGAAAGAAAGAAAGAAAAGAAAGAAAGAAAGAAAGAAAGAAAGGAAGGAAAAAATACGTACTCAGTTTTCAGCTTTATCCCACCATTCCCACTTTAGTACTTTTCCACCCAGCATTCAAGGCTGTTTTTCTTTCTTTCAGGTTGGAAAAACCCAAATGACAGAAAAAGCTCGAATTCAAAGCAGGGCACTTTTGAGGAGGGACTGTCCCCTGGTATTAAAATGAAAAATTTGGTAATGTGATCCTTAGTGCTTTTCATTTGGAGAATTTTGGGATAGTAACTTCCAGATGAGGAGCTGCTGGAGTATCCAAGACAAAAATTTGAGAGAAGTGGTATGTGCACAAAAGAAAACACTCATCCAGGAGAGAGGTGGTGAAAATGATGACTTATGGGGCCCTTGTAATCTAAGTTCCAGCTTTCTCCCATTCCAGATGCTTCATCGGATAAAGCATTTCCATAAACCGAGTCAGGGTAAAAGTTTGAAAAATAAGTCCATTTTCAACAATTACTGGGAAAACTATGGAAGTGAGAAATATACAAAAGTGAGTGTGCAACACTACGTTGCTACACCTTCCACTTTAATCAACTAATAAGAAAGGAAACAAAAGATAAGCCATATAACTACATGGACAGTGACCATTCTTTCTGCTATGGCTTACCCTTGAATAATTAGAAGAAAATTCATACAGGAAAAGAAACAAGAAAGTATGAAAAAAAACTTTTAAATAGAAAAAAATTTAACCACAGTGTATCCCTTAATGAACACCAGAGAATCCCTATTGAAAAGGAATCTGTACAATTATAATAAATATGAAAAAAAACACCTTCCTTTACAACTCCTTCCTTTCTCAAACCAGGAGAATTCATACTGGAGAGAAGCCTTGTGGACATAATGTGGTAAGTATTTTGCATGGAGTTCTCACCTGGTTGCACATTAAGGAACTCACATCTGAGGAAAACTGCATGGATGTAATCAACACAGGACGTCTTTCAGCTGATGCCCCCAACTTGTCAGACATTACGTAATTTGTTCTGGAGAGACCCCATCAATGTCATGAAGCGGCAGCTTTCGGCAAGAGGCCTCAACTAACCGGGCATCAGAAAAGTCAGCCTGAAGAGAAACTCTTCTGTTGTGATTGATGTGGGAAGTCTTACAGTCACATCCTTGATTTTAATATGTATCAAAGAAAGCAGAATGGGGAGAAGTCTTATGAATGTAGTTAAAATACGAAATCTTTCCCTCAGAGCTTTGACATTATTTCACATCAAAGAACTCACATTGAAGAGAAAGAGGCCTTATGAGTGTAATCAGTGTGGGAAATGCTTCAGTTGGAGTTCTCACTTTGTCACTCGTCAGAGAACTCACACTAGAGAGAAATCTCATGAATGTCGTAAGTGTAAAAAGTCTTTCAACCAGTTTTCTTATCTTATTGAACGTCAAAGAACCCATATTACAGAGAATCTCTATAGATGTGGTCAATGAGGGAAATCTTTAGATGGGACTTTTATCTTACTGTAAATCAAAAAATTCATATGGGCAAAAACCCCACATGAATGTAATGTGAAATAGCCTTCAGCAGACCATCTGACTTACCGAACACCAAAGAATTCATCGTGAAGGAAATTCTATGCATGTAATCAGTGCAGAAAGGCTTTCAGACCCTTCCCTGGTCAGACATCAGAGAACCCATTCTTGAAGAAAACTGTTAAATAAAATTTTTTAGTGTTAACAATTTATGGTCAATCTCTGCATTTATGACACAATCCTACAAAAGTTAATCAACTAGGCAGTGTTCTTAATAAAACTAAGGCTTACTGAGAAGGAACCATTACAAAGACAAAATGAATAACATAAACACTGATGTGGGGAAAGTTCTTTCTAGAATGATTACATTATTGATACAAAGATCGAAACAGATGACGGAAATGTAATACAAATTTTTTTCACTGAGCTATCTGACCATTTGGGGCCATCTGTGTGGTTTCTACTGTGTCTCATGCATTTTATGTAAGGCCTAATTATGTGAAAATGAGTGATGTGCACAATTGTGCTGTCATAGCAAAATATGTCTGCACCTGGGTGAGGATGAAAGTGGAATGGATAAATAGTTGATTTGACTTTTCCCATTTAAAAATATTAAACTAAATGTTCCAGTGATGTTACTAGATAACAGATGAAAACAATCCAGAAAGGAACTGGGATCCTGTAGACTATTTACTTCCTTTGTCTGAGAATTTCAGGAAGATGAGAGACAGGTAACTAAGAAGCTAAGTGCTACCTGGCTTCTGGGAAATACCTCTAGAAAAGTGTGTGACAGCCACATTTTCTCTCATTCTTGGATTCCTTGGGGACTTCACCCTTGAGGACCCAGTGGTTTCTCAGGAGGGGATGTGAGATCCTTTGGAGAATCTCATCACAGAAGAGAGAGTGCCTGGCAGTGCAGAACGGATGTGTGCTCGCGTCGCCGCACACACTAGCGCCTTGTACTCAGAACTTCCTCCCTCCTTCCACATCCTGCCTGTGGACAGTGACCAGTGATACAGGGAACCGAGAAACGTGAGGGAACAGCTTCAACCCACTGCCCGTCCCCTGAGTCTAGCCCACTTGGGTGTCTGATGTGAAACCAGAGTGGAATTCACTCCATGAGGTGGCTGGAGTCTTCTTGGTCGTCCATGTTTTCCGTGTTCCCCTGATGAAATAAAATTTCTATTTTAAGACAGGACAAGAAAAAATTGAACATAGAATTCTTTGTATTTGGGTCTCCTCCTTCCCTCCCTAGTGTGCAGCATGCACATGCACCACGGGTTAAACAGAACTCCTCAAACGTGGGAATGTCTGCTTGACCATGAAGATCATTTTTTTTCCCCTTTCTTCTGACAACGCTAGGGATGTAACTTCTTAATAATGTTCTTTTCCAGCTCATAGGGGTCATGGTCTTAGGTGCTCACCTGGACTACATGTCCTTGGTGAACTTAATGTAAAATATCAGTATGTCATTTTGATGTATGATTCTTTGTCTCAAAAATGGGTATAACTGTGCCTTTGACTTCTAACAGGCAGAACAGTTCTCAGAGCTTTCTGAGAATCTGCTTCCCAGGTTATAATCCTCAGTTTGGCTGGAATAAAATTCCCCCCTTTTTCCCTTCTTAACTTGATAGTTAATTGAATTTTCATTGACACCCTAGATCAGAGGATCTTAATCTGTGTCTAACACTGTTAGCAGGGTGCAGCAGGTCTCCAACAGAATGCTGGGGCTTCACCAACATGGATTATCAGCTCTCTTCATGGGTTTTTCCAGAAATACTCCGCCCTGCCTGCTCATTGGAGTTACCTGGAGAGCTTGAAAAATACCCATCCTGGGGCCTGTGCCCAGAAATCCTGTATTCATTTTTATACTTGCTGCTGTAAGAAATTACCACGAACTTTGTGGCTTAAAACAACACAATTTTATTAATTTTTAAAACAGTTTCTATTACTTTAAAGCTCTGGAGGTTGAAATAGAGCAGGGGATAAAATCAAGCTGTGGACATGACTGTATTCCTCCTGGAGGCTCTGGAGAGGATTGTTCTCTTAACTTCCAGCTTCTAGAGGCTGCCTGCATCCTTGACTTGTGGGCACCCCGTGAGGTTGGTTGGGGGAGGCGGGAGGCATCATTCTGCTTACCACGGAAAGCTCCAGAAACACTAGGTGCAGAGTCTGGAGGCACGTCTGGGAGGGGGCGGCCCAAGGGGCATCCCAGAGAGGTCTCTGCCCTTTCTTCCCTTGGTTATGGCCCTTTTCCATGCCTCCTTCTCCAGCTCTTCCTGACCTGAAACCCTGCCAACAGGGCCCTTTTCTGCTCAAGTCAACCACTGTCGGTTTCTGTCCTTTTCCACCAAGGACACCCAAGGTGACTGAACTGGAAGATGTGAGGAGGCCTTAATGTCCTGCACGGTGTCGGTTAGTAGGTCCAAAAGAACCAAAAGATCCTTGCCTCCTCTAGGCCGATAGGATCATGGTGTTCTCTGAAATCAAGCCCTCAGCAGCAGGAAGCCCTCTGCTGGGTTCACACTGCACAACTCCAAGGTGCCTCGTAGGTGTTAAGTTGGTGAGAGGCTCCAACTTTCAAACTATAAGTAGGACATCTAGCAGAAGCCTGCAATCCTACCCCAGGCAGGATGGCAGCCACCCTCTTCTGGGGCTTACCCAAGGACACTAGAGAACCTTGCCAGTTGTCAGATGAAAACAGCTCTGATCACAAGATCTATGTCTGGGATGAAGTTTTCTCCCGGATTCGCCGTTATTGGTGGTGCCCAGTCATTTGTCTTGTGGTCACATTTCCACTGGAACAAAATGTATTTTGCTACCCCGTGTAGGACCACTCCTCGAATCTGCATCTTCCTAGAGAACCATCAGCTCTATGCCCAAGTTGAGCCACAGGCCCATTTGATAGACTGACTCTGTCCGTGCTGAGTCAGCGCAGAACACTTTCCTCCCCACAAATCCCTTTCTTTTTCCATCTCTGAGCCCTCTTTCCTTGCTTTCTTTGCCTTAATTCCTATAATTCTAATTCTAGACATAAACATACACTCCTAATTTTTTAAAAATTTAAAATAATTTTTTAACTTTTATTTTTTTACTGGGAGTACTGAGGATTGAACCCAGGACCTCATGCACACTAAGCACACACTATACCACTGAGCTATCCACCCCTAACACCTCTAATTTTTAAAGTGTCCCTTGAGGGATTGTTTCAAACTTGACATTAGTAGGTGCTGACATACCCAGATATCATGAGTGATGTTGGAAGTGGCGGCAACGGTGACAAACAAAATCTGTTTTATCCATACAAAGGGGCCATCAAAGGAATGATGTTCTGATGCAGGCTACAGAATGGATGACCTTAAAGATGTTACACTCAGGGCAAGAAGCCAGGCAAACAAGGCCACGTGATTCCGTTTTATGAAATGTCTAGAATAAGGAAACTCACAGAGGCAGAAAGATTAGTGGTTACTGGGGCCGGGGAAAGAGAAAACGGACTGTTCACAGGTCCAAGTTTTCTTTCGGGGAGCAATGAAGATGTTCTGGAATTAGATTGTGGTGATGTGGCACAACCTTGTGAACATACTAAACACCACTGTGCATTGTATTCTTTTTTGAAGGGAGGGAGGTCATTAAGTTTATTTTTTTAGCGGAGGTCCTGGGGATTGAACCCAGGACCTCGAGCATGCTAAGCACGTGTTCTACCAATGAGCTATTCCCTTCCCCACCCCTGAATTGTATTTTTTAAAAGAGGGATTAAGCTTAAAATTTTTCTGCTCTGAGTTAAACCCTAATCTCTGCTCACCTGCACATGGGCACCTGAACTGATAAGACACAGCCAGGCCAAGCCCATCTTCCAGCAGGGCCCTGGTGAGCTGCTGGGCCAGCCCACCCCTCTCTCTTCCTCCCTCTGAGGGGGCTTCACCTCTTCTCTCTTTACCAGCAGCATTCCTGTCGCCTGGTCATGGTTTCAGCTGATCAGCCTGCCTCTCGTCACAAGGGAACAGCAGCCGTCAGCATCCTTTATGACCTCATCTCACAGTCACACGGCATGACTTCTGCGGCCAGGCAGCACAAGCCCAGTGGGATTCTGGGAAGTGAAGCCACTGCTCAAGGGAGCAAGCATCTCTACACCACCAGGACTTGGAGAAGAGCTGCTTTTGTTCTCTGGGAAAATCATTCCCTCTCTGGAAAGAACTGCACCTGGCGTAGTGGGAGGCAACAGAAGCCCTGGCGAGTTCTTCACCCCAACATGCTCATCTTGTGTAGTCACTAACTGGCTGTGGAAGCGACTGAACGTGGTGGAGCAGCTGGGAGCCCTGTGCCTGATCCAAGAAAAGCAGTAGGGCTGCGGGGGGCCTCCCTGCCCAGGCCCCTGTCCTCCTGGCTCTGCCAGGCCTCCAAGGGCTGCTCCCTCCTGCAGGGAAAGGAGTGGGTGCTCAACCCACCAGGCGTGCCTGCACCTCACCCGAACCAGGGTGACCCCAGGGGCTCTGCTGAGGCCGCACTCAGCCAGAATGTGCTGAACGTTACATTCAGTATCTGATCCAGAATTTTAAGAAACATCTTAAAATGTTATGCAGAACTCAGAGAGCAAAGTGGAGTTGAGGGACCTGGAGAATTAACTTTACTGTTATCTCCTGTGGAACGCAGCATCAAACACACGCTCGGTCCTGCTGCCTGGCTGCTTAACTGGGGGATGAGCACCCGGCCAGGAAGGAGTCCCTCAGAAGTGGGGCTGTGAGGCCAGCCAGCATTCCCAGGAAGCTTCCAGCTTGCCTGTGGCCCCTAGGCCTCCAGCGGCTCCCCCGGTTCCCTCAATGACGCCCTAAGGGGTGGAGTGACCCGCTCATCCAGACTCCCTTGGAATCTTGGGCCAGAGGGTCTGTGGTCCTGTGAGACCTGGCCTGACAACCTCGTCCTTTTCGCATTAACATTTCTTTTTTGAATTATCAAGGCATTAGTGAAAATATATTTAATTAAATAGGTGGAAAACACACACACAGATCCTACTCCAGAAACATAGTTTATTTATCCACATTCTCTTTTAGCCCTTGTCCTTATACATACTTTCACCACAAATACGTCATCAGTGCACAGACTTTTTGGTACCTGGCTTTTGAAACTTACATGATAAGCATTTTCAGGTTTCCCTAACATCACTTTGAACGACCAAGTGAACAGACAAATTAGAACAGCAAATCAACTGAGCGAAAGAGTAGATCTGGTTTTCCGACTGATGTCTTCCTCAGCAGTAACTTCTGCTGGTTTTCTTACTGGCTTGAGTGCAGGGCAGTCCCCCCAGTGGTCCTCTGCTCTTGAGAACATCATCACTGGCCGCTTTTCATGTTCAGTTTCGAACCCAACCAGGCCCAGCTCACCTGACAAGGCAGAAACAGGCTGCCAGGTGGCGTCTCCTCCCCTAGCGGCCGGTGGGCTAAGAGAGGGGCTGTTTCCTCCTGCACCTCAGCCCGCTGTGTGTCTTCTGATGCCCTATCAGGTGCGAGCTCTGGGTGAAGGCCTTCCCACACTTGTTACAGGTGTAGGGGCGCTCACCTGTGTGGGTCCTCTGGTGCCGGATGAGGTGGGAGCTCTGGCGGAAGGCCTTCCCGCAGGCCCGGCACGGGTAGGGCTTGGCTCCAGTGTGTGTCCTCAGGTGCTGCGAGATGGCTGAGCGGTCGTTGAAGGTCCTCCCGCACTCGTGGCACTCGAAAGGCCGCTCCCCTGTGTGCACCCTCTGGTGCTGCGTGAGGGAGGAGCTCTGCACGAAGGCCTTGCCGCAGTCCCTGCACACATAGGGCTTCTCCCCCGTGTGGATCTTCTTGTGCACGGAGAAGTACCTGGGGTTGCGGAAGGTCTTGCCACACTCGCTGCACCGGCACGCCTGGCTCCCCTTGTGGACTCGGGTGAATGTGATCTGCTGGGCTCTGGGGCTGAGGCCTCCCCCGCCGCTGTCCCGGCTCCTGGCCCGGCCACCACCGCAGCTGCCCTGATGACGAAGCTTCCCCCTCTTGAGCCCGGGACCGCGCCTACACAGGCGTTTTCTCGGAAGGGCTTTCTGGAGGAAGACAGGGCTCATGTTGGGACTTGTGCTTGCCTGAGCTTTGGGGCGTTCGCCCTGCGGCAGCTTCCAAGAGAGGGTTTTTTCCTGAGCGAGCACCACAGGTTTTGCAGCCATGTCCAAGGCCTCTGGGGCCCCAGCCTGCACAGCATCCTCGGAGGTGGAGGTGGGGGGCCTGGCGTCCTCCCTGGAGAATTCCTCCACTTTCAGGTGGAGGGCTGGTTCTTCCTCAGGAACGTTGGGTTTTGGAGTTAACTCCTTGCTTTCCAGGGTAGTCGCCCACCCTGAAAGAATGCGAAGGGTGTGGGTACTGCAGAGAGAAAGCCCTAAAGCAGGCTGACCGTTGAAATACTCAGAAGCTGTTTCCTCCGCCCCAAGGGCAGTCCTGCGCCCGGGGAGGGAGACTGAGCAGTGAAGCAGCAGAGGCGCCCTGAGCTGGGTGACAGAGGGACTGGGCGAGCGCTGGGAGTGGTCTCAGCTCTAAGTCCTGTTCTTCTAACCCTCCGGGTGGACAGCGCATCGCTCCTGAACTGCCTCTGTCCGTGCAGAGCCCGTCCCTCCAGGTCCACAGTGTTAGCTACAGGCCCTGGACAGTGCAGGGGACTCCCGAGGGTGCGTCCAGTCCTCACGCCGGGCCCAGAGAGGCTGCACCCCAGACTCAGAGCCCCCGTGGAAGCCCAGTCCCGGAGGGGGAGGGGCCTTACCCACAGAGACCAGGTGTCCAAATGTCTCCAGCATCACATCATGGTACTCGGTCCTCTGCGTTGTGTCCAGCAGCCCCCACTCCTCCCTGCTGAAGTCCACAGCCACATCCAGGAAGGTCACTGGTTCCTGCAACGTCACACACTTTGTATGTCAGCATGAGGGTCAGGGAGATCTCGGCAGGGACAGAAGAAAGGCTGGCGGGGACATTCCACCTGAGCTCTGTGGGCTGGGGATGCCCTAGCCTTGGGGTCTTGTTTGGAAACACTGACTAGGGTTCGTAAGAGGTCCAGCAGGTCTGTTCTCATGAAACCAGAGTCTGGGCCCAGGCTGGAGGCAGAGCCCGACCTTCACAAGGACTCACAGGTGCCACAGACAAACTGCCTCCACCTTTTCTGACAGTTTCCCAGGGGAGACCACCCCCCAGGCCAGCCACGCCCACCCTGGGCATACCCTCTTCTGAGAACAGTCCCTCCTCACAGGTATAGGGGTTGCCTGGGAGTGGGGCGGCCACTCACACTGCACTATAATCAGTCCTTTCCAAGGAGTTGACCAGGACTCTGGGAGGAAGAGGCCTCCCCCCTGGCCCTTTGCCTGGATTTGGGAGGCACTTTGCCCATGAAGGGCAGAGCCCACTTGAGAAGGAAGCGGCTGGAGCCCCTGGATCGAGCTATGCCTGAAGCCTGCCCCAGACCTCTCATTACATGAAAGCTGATAAAGTCACTCCTCTGCTGGAGCCAGATGTAAACCCTGACTGAGATTACCTACCCACCATCACTTAACTGTTCTCTAAGCTTCAACGCTCAGCAAGACAGGGCTGGACCTGTTTTGTCTACACCCCATCTCTGGGTTATTTTGAAGTAAATCCCAGGCATCCAAAGGTCTCCAGCATCACATCGTGGTACTCGGTCCTACTGAGTTTGTTTCAGTCATAAACACCCAAGTCTGCATTTCTGAAGGACAAAGTCTCTCTTGTTCTAACTGGGATCCAGCCATGTTCTGCACATCTGGCCCAGGGCTGCCCCGCCTCCCAAGTGTCTGAGAACACTGGGCCCCTCCTGCTCCTGTCTCTGGAGTTTCTGACTCCAGTGACACCATGGCCTCAGAGGACGCTGGGACCAGAGAAGGAAAGGATGACACCCCACACTCACCTCAGGCAGTGCCTTTGCCAGCCAAGTGGCCACATCGTCCTCCTGCTGAGCTGTGGTCTGGGGAGAACCGGTGGGGCCCTGGGTGGGCAGTGCTAGGGGAAGATGTCAGCACAGGGGATCAGAGGTGTTGGCTGGCCACCCTCAGTCAGAGCACAGACAGCACTGTCTGTCGGGGACCCCTGGGGCCAGCCCACACTCGCAGCTTGTTCTGTCCGCTCGCTGGGCTCCTGAGGCCATGACTCCTGTCTGTCTCGGTCACCACCATATCCACAGCCCCACCATGTGCCTGATATGAGACAGCTGGCCAGAAATATGTACACCAGGGCGACTGAAATTGGGTTTTCTATTGGCTGGGGCTGAGGCAGGGACCCCCGAGGGACAAAAATGAGGCTCACTGCCCACTGGCTTCCATTAGAAACATGCTGTGGTCTCCTTCAAGGATGCAGTGCCAGACCCCACCCAAGAGTTTCAGTAGCTCTCAGGTGGGACCTCAGACCTTCCATTTCCACAGAGGGGCCCATGGATGAGGCCATGCTTAGAGCCCTTGACCCAGGGACAGTGGCAGTACGTCAGCAGGAAGTGAACACGCAGGCTGAGATGGAGTGGGCACCCTCGCCCCCGCCAGGATGCCCTCACAGAGTACCCTGCCCCACCCGTCTCCTGCACCCACCTTCCTCCTCAGACATCCAGGTCACATCCTCCACCAGAGCTACGGCCTCCTGGCAGTCCCCGGGGTGCTGCGACTCCACCCACAACCGGAGCTTCCTGGGCAGCGCGCCCAGGAACTGCTCCAGCACCAGCAGCTCCACCATCTGCTCCTTGGAGTGCACCTCGGGCCGCAGCCACTGGTGGCACAGCTCCCGTAGCTGGGCCAGGGCCTCACGGGGCCCTGCCACCTCCTCGAAGTGGAAGCCCCGAAACCTCTGGCGAGCAGCCTCAGGGTCAGCTGGGTGCTTGTTGCCCTGTTGAGTGGACTCCCTGAGGACGTCTGGGCTCAGGCCCTCATCTTCGGCATAGAGGGCCCGGATCTGGGCGTTCCGGGGACGAGCTACCTCCTGGTTCAGGGTGAGGACTTCAACAACCTCAATCTTCATCAGGGGGTTCCCAGCAGGAAAAGGATCGAACTGAGGGGCCAAGTGAGCCTCAGGACACTCTGCAAGTCAAAAGAAGAGCAAGAAAGATGGCCAACAGCATGTGAAAAGGTGCTCAACATCGTTAGCCACCAAGAAAATGCAAATCAAAACCACTGTGAGACACCACTTCATCCTCAACAAGATGGCTTTGGTGACCACTCACTGATGACTGGTAACAACTGTTGGTGAAGATGTGAAAAAACCTGGAACTCTCGCACACTGTTAGGAAGAATACAGAATGCTGCACTGCTCTGCAAAACAGTCTAGAAGCTCCTCAAAAAGTTAAGCATAGAGTTGTATCATGACCCAAGAATTCTACTCCTAGGTAGACACCCAAGAGAACTGAAAACACCTGTCAACACAAAAAATTGTACAAGAATGTTCACAGTAGCACCATTAGTAATTGCCAAAAAGGGAGAACAATCCAAATGTCCATCCAATGATAAATGGATAAACAAAATATGGTCTACTCACACAACAGATTAGTATCTGGCAGTAAAAAACAATGAAGTTTTGATACGTACCACAGCATAGATGAACCCTGACAATGTTAAGCGAAAGAAGCCAGACACAAAAAGCTGTATTATATGATTCTATTTCCATGAAATGCCCAAAATAGACAAATATAGAGACAGAAAGTAGATGAGCAGTTTCTAGGAGATGAGAGAATTGAGGGGGCTGGGGGGTGATGGCTAATAGCTACAGACTTTCTTTTTGGGATGATGAAAATGTTTTGAAATTAGATCATAGTGATGGTTGCACAATCTTGTGAATATAGTAAAACACACTGAGTTGTGCACTTTCAAACGGTGAACTTTATGGCATATAAATTATATCTCAACACAGGAAAAAAAAAGGGGGTGGGAAGGGACAGACTGGGAGTTCTAAATTTGTAGATTCTGAGGCATATGTAGAATAGATAAACAAGATTATACTGCATAGCACAGGGAAATATATAGAAGATCTTGTGGTAGCTCTCAGTGAAAAAGAATGTGACAATGAATATATGTATGCTCACGTATAACTGAAAAATAGTGCTCTACTCTGGAAATTGACACAACATTGTAAACTGACTATAATTCGGTTTAACAAAAAACCACAGGGGAAAAAAAAGAACAAGAGACAATAAGACCGGTGATGCTGTAGCCATAAGGGGAACAGAGTGTGACCCCACTTCTGTGGGGCCAGGAACGAGGGTGTCTGGGAAAGGAGGGGACTCTGGGTCCTGACGCAAGAATTTGCTGAATAGAACTCCAGGACGGCCCTGAAATGCTAAATAGAGCACACAAGCAACAGGAAACAAGAAAGCTCTCTACAACTCCAAGAAGAAATGCTAATTCTAAATGACTTAAGCACTTCAAAAAAATTTTTTTTAAGTAAATAACACAGATTAGGATTTGCTTTGTTAGATTTACATTTATAAAAACAGAAATGGAGTGGCTGACATCCAGAGCAAACCTGCACTTTCACCCCTGCTGTTTGAGTTTGTAAGTGGCAAGCAGTTTTGCCTGGAAAGAACTTTACAGAATGAACTCAGAACATTCACCAAGTTAATCTACGTATGATTGGGGAGCTGTCTGGAGAAGAGGACAGATGACTTCCAAGTTACCCAAGGAAGGAATATTCAGAGATAGGCCAGACCACAGATGACAATATAACTCTGACCCACAACCTCTGTGGCAACAGGCCCAGCATCAGGACATGGTTAATGACTTCAAATTTCCCACTTTTGACACCAAGCCAAGAATCTCCAATCACAACCTTCTCCTCACCCTCCAATGAGTCTTCCCACTTCCAGCCTGCCTTGATCTCCACCAAACACAACTATGGTGGCTGACCCCCTGGCTAGACCCGGCTCTGTGTAGCCTCCTGCTTGTCCTCATTTGAGTTGTCTTTATTTTCACAACACTCACTTCCTGAGCAATGTGGTAAAAGATGGAGTAAAGTGGAAAACACGGGTAGTATTAAAATACAGATCAAGAAAACTGTGAGTCCCATATAAGTATTAAAAAATCAGTACATTGGTTTTAGGGGAATTATGACAATGTAGGAACATTCCTGCTACATGAAGTAAAAAGCAGCAGAACAGGAAACTACTACCGAAAATGAGTCCCCCTAAAACCGAGTTCCACTGTCAAGTTTATGACTAACTTCTGTATCCAAAACTGTATTCCCTTTCTTGTCCCCTCTGACCTCAATCTTGTGCTATCTGAACACCAATCAACCAGTCAGAAGACCATAACTACTACTATTGGTGTCACTGTTAAAGTGCAAACTCAGGTTGTCCCTCTGGAGTAAGATGAGAGAACTAGTCCCCCAGCCATGGACCACTTGGTCAAGTCTCGTAAACCAGAAACCACAATTAAGACATGTCACAAAACGAAGATTAACCCCAGCCTTTTTGTTCTTCCCGCTTTAAAATTCCCTTAACTCAAAGACCAAGTTGGAGTGGATCTGAGACTTCTCTCCCAGAAATAAACCCTGAATTTGCTGCAAACGCTCCTTATCAGTTTGGCTTTCTATGACCGGGGCACCCGAGCAACCCTGCCCAGTTACACCACCGTGGAGCAACTGTGGCTGCATTAAAAAAAAAAAAAAAAAAAAAAAAAAGTTCAGGAAGCGGTATGAGTCAGCGGGTTTTCGTAGCCTCTGCGGCTTCCCAAGCATCTGCCACATCTGCCAGCCGGCGCACTCCTCAGCGCCGGGGGCCGGGCCCAGGGAGCCGGCTTCCGCATAGTCCGCGGCCACAGCGGACCCCTGGGTCGGCCCCGGCGTCTTCTCCCTTTCCCGAAGCGGCCAGACGTGCAACCCTCCCCACAGCCACGACTTCCGGCCCGGGCGGAAGCGCGTCACGGACTCGGCGCACTACAACTCCCAGGAGCCTCCGCACCGAGAACTTCCGGCGCCGCCATGTCGCGGCTTTCAGTCCGCCTCAGGCCCTTGGCAGGAGGGCGGCCGCTCGGGGAGCAACGGGACTCTCTGCTCCGGCTCCGTCCACTCGCTGTGCCCCTCTAACTCCCTCGCGCCGCGGACGCGTCCTGGGGCGGCGCCAGAGCCTCCACACAACCCTTCCCGATCTGCAGGTCTTTCCCGTGGGCGACGCGGGGCGGGGGAGCGCGGCCGCTTTCTCCGAGAGCTACGAACCCCCGATTCCCGCGCTTTCGTTCCTCGCCCCTCTATCTTCCCTTGTCTCCTTAGGACTCGTTTTCCCTTCTCCGAGCTTCCTGATGACAAACCTCGGCTCGGCGGCGGCCTCCACGGACCTCACGAGTGTCGCCCGTTGCTGGCGCGCGATCCGAGGAGTGAGTCAGCTCGGGGTCAGAAGTCGCCCTGCGCCGGGTGGGGCTGCCCCGCTCCTGGCCTTGGGCGCTCCAGGGTTGAAAAACGGGTCCTGGGCCATGTTGTCAGTACTCGGCCGCCGCCAGTCACTCCTTTCCTGCGTTTAAGACAACTTTTTCCTTGATAAAAATCATGACAGGGATCTGATCTCCCACTTCCAACCTCTTCCTCCTAGCCCCTCCCAAAAAAGCTTTTGAATTAGTCACTGGAGGGCTTGCCTGTCCCAATTCATATCTGCCAGTACCTTGAGCATTTCATTGCTTTACTGTTGCTTGGGATTTCTGGAGGTTTATCTGCTCCCCCGCACCCCTCTACCCCACCTCCCCGCGCCAATCTTGATTTGAAAGCATAGTTCACTTTTCTTTCAATTACAGCTCTTAAGGACTGAAACTTCCCTCCAAGGGTAACTCCGGAAGCCAGGGATAGGAATTTCCCGGAGTCCCAGAAGCACTGGCCTGAGAAAGAACCCTGATATGGGATATGTGGGGGGCTCCTTAGAGACCCCCTGCTCGGCCATAGGCACCATTCTGAGCAATCATGCATGACACTTAAAAATGATTCTCCATACTGCTTCATAGCTTTTTAGTTTCTGAAATTTCCGTTGTGTACATTTTGGTTAGTTATTTTTATTTAGTGCTTTATCCCTTAAAAGAAAAGTTGGGTTCTGTTTATTTTAGTTTATCCCCACTACCCTCACTTATTTTTAAATACTTCTTTAATCTTGGTCACATATTTAGTTCTTCTTATTCTTGGGGGTACCAGGTCCTTTCTCAAAATCTTGCACTGAATGCTCACTCAACAAATGTTAATGCACTGTTTTAATCAGTACAGCGTGTCTGGGTTTGGATGTCAGAGCTCTGTGGATCCTTTGGGCGCTAAAAGCCCAGTGTATCCCACACCCAGCTCTCCCTGCTGTAGCAGCCCTTCAGGTGGACACTGGTTCTGCAGTTATCATAAAGCACCTACTGGGTGCTATGCCACACGGCCACAAACCTGGAAGCCCGTGGTAAGTGTCGTCCTAAGCAACTCAGTCCTCTCTCCTCTCGTGGACCACTCCCCGAGCCCCTCAGGTAATCCTCACTGCTGTCTGTTCCAGAAAAGTATTCACCCACTTGAGAGAAAAATGAAAGCTAGGTTCATCAGGTGGCAAGAAACTGGATCTTCACCTTACTGGGGCAGGTCTGACTGACCCACCTGCCTGGGGCTGCAAAAATTGATCAGCTGCAGCTTGAAGGGCCAGCTTTCAACCCACCAGCTGAATAACCCGGCAGGAAATTTGGGCCATTTAGTCCCCTCACCTGTAACTTCCTGTCCAGCTAACGCGCTGTTACACAAATTAACTGAGCCTTTGGGCGAGGGGCTTAATCCTTCTAGGCCTCAGTTTCATCACCTGAAGTGCTCAGGGGTCCACAGCATGTAGTAAAGGCTGATGGGAGCTGTTTTCTTCCCTCATGTTGTCTTTGCTCCCTCCCTTCCAGGTAGACTCTCCCTCATAGTGCTGTTTCCTAGTGAGCGCTGATGGACTAACCAGGTACACTAGGGCTACCGTCCACAAGTACAGCAGTAACCAATTACAGTGACCTTTCACCAGCTTGCTGGGGCAGGGTCGGCTCCCTTCATCCCTGCTGCACACTCCCCTGTCCTTCCTCCTCTTCCAGGAGGCCCTGGCTCTCCACCCTGTCTCCTCCCTTCCCCATCACGCACTCCTCTCCTCTGCTAAGCAGCCTTCAAATGTGTCCCCTCTCCCCCGCCCTGGACCGCCGAGACACACACCCAAAAGTCCTAAGCCAGGCCGAGGGGAGGGTCTGCCAAAGCCACTGGCAGTCATCTTTCCATCAGCCAAAGTCTTTGAATCAGTAGTGGTAGCCACCATTTCAGAAAGGCCCCCAGGACCCGGGCTTTCACATCACCACACCCCACTAAGCCACAGCATCCAACCTTTACACAAAAGAAGTCCATACTGGTGGGCAAGGCTGGGACCCTTGCCCAAGGCCACACACTGGGGAAGGTAGCAGCTGGGATCCAAACCCTGTTCTTTTATGCCCTTCACACCAGAGAGGGCTTCTCACAGCCACCATCCTACGTGTCCTCCAACAGCCCAAGTGTCTCGTCCAGAGATTAGTGTACTTGCCACCTGCCTGTCTGACAGATTCCCTAACTCCTTCACCTGGTCCTCCCTGCCCTCCTCCAGCTCACAGCTCAGATGTCGTCACCTCATAGCTGTCTTCTGCCCATCCATGTTTCCCCACTCCCCTAGAGATACCCCATTGCTTTATTTTTCTTCATAACACTGATTGCATCTCCAAGTACCTGGTTCAGTAATTCTCTCTCCATCTTCCCTAGAACAGCAGTGCCCAGTGGAAGTTTCTCTGAAGGAAATGTTCTAGATCTGCACTGTCCAACACAGTAGCCATTAGCTGGAGGTGACCAGTGAACATCTGAAAGATGGCCAGTGCGACTGAAGAACTGGACTGGTAAGTTCATGTTAGGTGGTTTACGTTCAATCATCCACACATGCTAGCAGCTGCTCTGGAATGAATGCAGGCCAGTGCCTGGGGCCTTTCCACCTTGTTCATCGTGGTGACTCACCCCTGTAATGGTGCCTGGCATCTTGGCAGGTGCTCAAGCAGTATTTGTTGACAACACAGCTTCTAAATGCCTTGGTGAACAGTTCACAAGACACTGGGGCCTTTTAGCCTTCTGTCTAAATCTACCAGGAAAATTCAAATTCCAGGAAATGTCAGTGGCACTCAAATTGTGTCCCATCTGTCAGCACGGGAGGATGGGTGCTGCTACAAAGTTCCCATCTTTCACTTGGGAGCCTAAGCCCGCTGTGGGGTAAGAGGACACGTGGTTACACCCCTTCCTGCTTCTTCCCAGACCAGCCAGGTCAGGGACTTGCATTCATAGGTGACACTGCTCCAGTAGCACTTCCCTGGAGGCTGCTGGCTGGGATGATTGCAGGACTTAAGGGGCTCCATATACTCTAGCCTTTTTAAGCCCTTAAAAGAAGTCATTGCTTCTACTTACTCAAGTCTTCCATGCCCTCGAACGTAACTTTCTTCTAAAAGAGCCTGCACATTCCTTAACAATTTATTCTTAGGTTCTATTTCAAAAAAGTATTGTTAACAAAGTCTTTCCTCCGTCTGTGTTAAATTGGTTAGTCCTGGTATAAACTAAAGCTGTTAATTTCTGTCTTTTGTAGTCTCGTGCAGCTGCTCAATTTTTATTTAACTATTTTAAAGGATTTGCTTTTTGTTTAAACAAAGTATTAATTGTTAACGAGCTACAGATAATTTTTCCTTTTCAGTATTTCTCTCATTTTGTGCTTTGGGGAGAACAATGCTATTATACTTTGTAGAAAGAACCTGTTAACATAAAACCTTGTGTTCTGTCATTTTGAATAGCTCCTGTTCCACGAAAACTGTCCTTTAACAGAAAGTTGGAACATATTTTATTTATTCTCTAATCAAAGCTGGTTTTGTATTCTGTCTATCCATAGAATGAGCTCTGGGATTCTTTTTTTCTTCTTCATTTCTGACTCATTTATTCCTGCTTTTATTTGATCATTTTTCTCAGGATTTTTGTAAGTTATTTCCCCCCCTCAAATGTTTGAATCAAATACTTAGTTCATTTATTTTCCTTCTTATTCAATTAAGAGTTAAAGCATTTCAGGCCTTGAAATTACTCCAGGGACTATATCCAGACACCAGGGAGAGTGGTCCACATATCAAGGGATAAGATTACATGGATCCTAGGGAGCAAATACACAGATGGTGACAGAGAACAAAGTATTCCTGAATAAAGACTGCACCATACGTGACTGCACCCTGATAGATTGGATTCCTGCCAAAACATGTTTGATAAGTCACTCAAGATTCTACTCTTTACTCAGTCCCCAAGGCTGTGACCCTTTCAAAGTTCCTTGCAGCATTATCTCAAGATTTCCCTTTATCATCCCTTGTCTACCCTCTTGTCTCAGAGCCTGGGCTAGACTCCAGAGTCTCCTCTTTGAAGACGTCCTCTTGTCTCTTGAAATTTTTTCAACCATTTATTCACTCAGCAGTTTCCTGAGCTAGAAATTCACTCACTGTCTTAACTGGGAACATCGAAGGGAAACTGAAATGAGGATGCCTGCTCTCACCCAGGCTTCGTGAGATTTGTTCCAGATACCCAGGTCAGAAAACAGAACCCACAACAGAAAAACAGGACCTGTTCTACTATGTTTGTACAGCTGGTCTCTCACATCTGACTGTACTACACCACTTCATATGAGGGACTTGGGCACTCACAGATCTTGGTATCTGTTGGGGTCCTGAAACAACCCCCATGGATGCCCATGGATGCCCATCCTTATGGAGCAGTATTGTGTAGTTTGCCCACTTTGTGACCTAACTGGTATAGAAACAGGCTGAGACATCTGTTCATCCTTACTGTTCAGTGTGGGCCTCTGCAGTGGAAGCTTTTCTAATGTTCTGTCAAGTAAGGTGAGGGCTGAGGCTAATGACGTGCCCGCATAGATTACATCGAGAGTCAGCTCTCATATGAGTCCTCTGATGCTGAACGCGGTGAGGACTCCTACTGAATGGCTTCTTCAGTGGGTTCTGTGACTCCTGAAGCCTTCTTAACACTGATTACATTCTCTGACATCTTGCAGTGTGACACATGTGATGCCGAAAAGAGCTATTCGTGAAACTTCCATAGCAGTCATGTTCCTGTGATTGCAGAGTTCTCAGATGTAACTATCTGGTGTAACTTTTACAAATTGAATACAACTGGAATTTCTTGTCCAGTATGAATTCTCTCAAGTCGGACTGTATCAGGTCAGAAGCCGTTCCTGCTATGACCATATCCCTGGGATTTCCCTGTTTGAGTTCTCACGTTGAAAACTCATGAAAAGGACCTCTTCTGGGTCTCCGCATGTACATCTCCTGTGTGAGCCTTCTCTTAAAAGGCTGAGCTGAAAACAGGCTTTCTCACACTAAATATTTATTCAGTCTTGTTTTTGAAAGTCACCCTTTGTGTAAGACAACGGATTTCCTACATCCCCCCCACGTTTGCTTTACAGCCGGTGCCAGTCCTCTAAGACTTCACAAAGGATGAAATCTTGAGAATTCCCTTCTCTTTCTCCCAACAAAACAATCTTCTTGCACAAGTTATTTTTTCTACTGTCTGTGCTAATTTGAAAGTTGCCACATTCATATTTGCAGGGCTCATCTCCTGCTTAAATTCTGGACAAGTCAGAAAAGTTAAGTGTCCTTCAGGCTTTTCTATAATCATGACCTTCAAAATAGTGTCTTCACTCCATTGCTGTCCTAACGATTACATCTAGATTATGTCTTGAGCTTTCCACCCCAACCACACATGGCAATGCTTTCTTTAAAGAAAACTGAGAAGGCTGAAGATTTGAATGCCAGCAAATATTTCTCCACATTTCTTATCTTCACAGCATCTTTTCAAATTAGTGCCTGCTTGAAGATGAATACCATTTCTTAAGCATTTGCCCAGTTTCCCTTCTATTTCAACCAATGCCTACGTGCCATTTTTGCTGTCATGGAAAGCTGGAGACACCTGCCAGCTGAGCTGCACCAGAGGCCTAACTTTCTTTCAGTCCCAGTTCTCTGCACTAAGTAGGGGCTCAGCTATACGCATGCCGGAGAAAAAGACCACAGCAGAGATAGCTGTTTTATCTAAGAGTAACGCAGCCATTCCAAACACCTGTGGTCCCCGTGATTTATGTCGGACAGGTGCGTTCAGCTGGCTGCATGGACCTCTCGGGTGTTTCTAACTCCCCTCATTCCTACTTCATTAGCAGAATCAGTCAAGAATCTAAGTGAAAGCTCCTAGATAGTTCTTTGTACTGTTCGTGTAACTGCTTAAAATTATTTCCACATAAAGATAAAAAACAAAGAAAACCTGTTTGCACCCTTCAAAAGTCTATGCCTTTACCAGACTTCCCATGTCACTGACTAATGCCAGAAATTCAGAAGTAGTAGTATCTCTTCTTTATTGTACTTGAAGAATGAGTTACTGGGACATAAAAAAAGAATGTATATAGTAAATACATTACAAAGAACAGTCACGGGACATCCCTGGAAGTCTTCACCTCTGGGCAGTTCTTGGCAGACTCCTTTCCTTTGCGCCCTTGTGTCAATTACTCAGCTAGCCTCACGGAACCTACCTACGAATGGGGAGAAGCTGGGCAGCAACGCTACTGCCCTCAGACCAGGTGTTGCCACCTCCTCCCCAGGCCCCACCTGCTTCCCCCTAGCCTGTCCACCTTCACAGCTAGTGCGCTGTGAAAAGCACACCACACACCTGCTCGATGAAGTCGAACTTCCCTCACAGAGAGGCCCTGTGTGCTCCACCAGACTGAGCCTCCTGCCCGCCTGGGGGGGACTCCTTGCCCTGAATGTGCCGAGCCTGCTCTGGCTCCCTTCTTGCATCACCCCAAGCGGTGTTTCTGCACTGAAGTTCTCACCACCACCCTTACATGTCTGCAGACTTTTCTTCAGGAGTCGGCTTAGCTCGCACCCAGTGTCCCCTAACCACCTCCTCGACACTGCATCCCCGCTGCCCCTGCTTTACACCACGTCTTCTCTTCTCAGAACTCACCACTGTTTATCTCGTTTACACGGGCTCATCTGTGTAGCTTGTCCGTGGAAGCTGTCACCTCCCGGACTACGGGGTCTACAAGGCAGGGGTTGTGTTAGGTGTTCGGCTTACTACCAAAGTGCGTATTTTCCCCCCTTTTTATACAAATATCTGAGTTAAGAGAAGGGGAGGCAGTGGAGGGAAACAACGCTTGAAGTATTCTTTGTGACACGGCAGAGACGTGTTAGGTGCCTTCACCTCAGGCCGGCCTGCAGGCCTCATGAGCCACCTGCACGTGGTCTCTTGGGCACCCCCCTTGAATCTCCTGTCACCTGTCACGCTAACTCTCCTGACACATGCAGAACCACAGGCACCCACGGCCCCCCACGAGCAAGATTTAGGAAACTACTAGATCACCCAGAAGTGCATGGCTGTAAAGTCTGTCCACACAGGACACAGGACTTAAATTCCAGAAAGGAAAATACTCAAGTTAAGCCATCAAGCTGAAACATGGGAGTCCAGAAAAAGGGGCCAAAGAGTCATGGAGACTCTATGCTGTGATGCACAGGTCATCATCGAAGGTGGGGCCAGGTGTAGCTTTCACAGCTGAAGGCTGCAAAAGCAGGTGGTTCCAGTCATTTGCATTAGAGCACAGAGAACAAAGGAAGGGTGGACACCCAGTTTTCTTTACCAAGTCAGCACACTCTGATATCAAAGGGTCCAAAGATCACAGGAAGAAAAAGCCCACCAGCCCCCCCCACCTAATTTATGAATACTGACGGAGAAATCCTAAAAAGTAAGTTGACAGACGCCAGCAACATATTACAAGGGCACTTCTAGGATTACGTCACTGTTAACTTTTCAAATGAGAAAATTCCCACGATCACCTTGGAGGGCTCGGGAAGGGGTAAACTGCGGCTACTACTAACTCTCGTTATTAGAAAGGGTGAGACGACTATGTCTATCCGGTCAAAGCTGACTTGAATCAGCAGATTCCAGCATGCCTGTCAAAACCCCGAAACTTTCCCATTTAAGTTTCAAAGACACTCGAATCTTCACACTCAGCTCAGGGTTTTGGAAGTACCAGCTATGATGAGTGTAATTACATGACTGTGCAAAAGAAGTAACATAATAGTATAACTGCCTCCCCCTTTACACTTGCCAATTAAATGACTTTGTACTGAGAAAATTAATGAGAATCTAACAGAACTGTTACAAATAATAAGGGAATTTAGCAGTATGACAGAGCCCTCTGCAACAGCTATGCAAGACTGCAAGAGCGGATTAAGCTGAGCCGGTTAACTGCACCTACAGTGAATGCCCCACAGCACCTAGAAGTCCTGAAGGGCACTGAGGTGAGCAGACCCCTTTGTACACCTGAGACCAGTTCTGCTGCGTCAAGGAATTTCTAAGTCCAATTTAATGTAATACACATTCTAACAGAATTTTCTCCATAAACCCTGACAAGCTGATGGTAAGTGTTCTCAACTGGTTGAGAACTAAATAGGTGTGTCTTTTTTTTTTTTTAATATGAGAGGAACTACCATTTACCCAAGTTTGTTATAAAACCACAGTAAGCACAGCAGTGTGGTGTTTAGTCAGAGACAAACCAAAGGAGCTTAAGGGGCCAAGAAGGCCTGCACACGATGCTGACTACAGGAGTTAAGTCCATGAGAAAATGGCATTTCCAATAATCAGAACAGAAAAAGGTATGGAAAAAACTTGGGCCCCACACCTTACACATGAGGAAAGTCCAGTTAAATGGAACAACTAAACCGAAAACACATTCGAAAGAATATCAGAATACAAGAAAGTATCTGGGCACTCTGCCTATGTATGACATTAAACCTAGAATAGGAATGGAGACAGATTTGAAAGGAAAAACACCTGAAATCATAAAACATCTTAATGGAGACTAAAGATAGAAGATGTATGTTGGTCTGGTATTTGCAGTATCAAGATCCATAATATATAGTATACAGAATCCCTACACACAGAAAGAAAAAAAAGGCGAGAAAAACAAAAACTCACAAGGAAAAAATACAAATGAACAGTAAACTTAAGAAAGTACATGTAACTTCAAGAGGGAACTAAACTGAAAATATCTTTTCCCATCAGATATGCAAACCCTAAAAAGAGGGCTGAAAGTCACTGGTGTCTTACGCAGAGGAAATGAGCTGTTGTTCTTGCGCAGCTAGATGTATTTTACAGGATTTCAGACAGCAGTTCCTTGCTACCAGATTTTTTTATCACTTAAACTTGGTTGATTCCAAGTTCAATGTCTAGAAATCCTACCGACAAAAAACCATCCTGAATGTGCAAAACAATGGATGCGAGGAAGTTTTTTTTTTCGCAACTTGAATGTCCATCAAGAGGAAAACATCAAATGTGGACTAAGCTACGTTTGTTAAAATAAACAAAGCAGACCTGACTCTGAGTCTGGTAACACACCCATATCATAAACATATACCTACGAGTGTGAACATATTTACAAAATCTGGTCAGCAACACACCACTTACTGGTGATTCTGTGAGAGAAGGGCAGTAGACAATGAGTGTAGCAGGGTGAGGGAGCCCCTTCTGCCAGTCTGGCACCAGCAACAGGTTCGCGTTCAACCAAGCGTACAGCCCTGATTCAGAGTCCACAGCTGCCACCACATCACCCCACCAGGGGCTTTCCCATCCCCCTCCTTTTCTAAGACACTATTTCCTGACTAACCAGTCAGCCCGTTCCCTGCCAGGACTCCCATGTGCCTGGATCTCACCTGAAGAGGTGTCTTGAGGAATTCCTCTCTCCACCGACCAGAGCTCTTCCTCCTCCTCTAACTGAGATACCACATCTGGCTTGGAAAGCTGATGTTCTGCCCAAGGGAAAAGAGACAGGGCTTGGGGGTCTGTGTCCGCTGTAGCAGCGCTGTCCCTGTGGTCTCCCCAGCTAGGCAGGACTTCTGGTCCAGGGCCTTGCTGATAACCTCACCCATCCCCTTTGCCAGCTGCTTGCTTTCCTGGACTCCCTTGCCAGTAAAAGAGGCAGTGGGCCCCGGTTCTGGTCAGCAAGACACAAAGGTAAGTTTGTCAGCTGGGGACCTCAGGCCTTTTTCTTTCTCAGTAAATGTGACAGCTGTAAAAAGAGAACTATCTAGGGCTGCCCCCTCCCCTTCTTTCCTTATGCCTGGAACATGGACATGGTGCTTGGCATCACAGTCATGCATCTACCAACCTAAGAATGGGAAACTTCACATTAACCACAGAGAGATGGAAGGGATCAGGGTCTCTGATGAGTCCTGAGCTGTGAGACACTGACACCACGTTCTTTGAAATTCTTGTTACAAAAACAGTAAACATCCACTCCAGCAGCTGAAAATATCCTTGACAGACCCACCTCCCTGGGAGGAACTAGGTAAAACTTCAGAAGTTCCACGTGAAGCTGCCCTTTTCCTGTGGGTACAAGGTAAAGCCCTCTCCCTCAGGCTTCAGGGCCTTGACACTTGAACTCGGATCCCTGCAGGCTGAGCCCAAGCAGACACACACTTCAGAGGCACCACATTCGTGCTGCAAAGCGCAGATCTTTATTGACACAGAAACCATCCTTACCCACTGAGACCAGGTTCCTGTAGTTCTCCAGCATGACCTCCCTGTACAGGGACTTCTGTTCGAGGTCCAGCATTTCCCACTCCTCCGGGTTAAAACCCAGGGTCACATCTTCAAAGATCACTGGTTCCTAAAACCCACAGGTGCCTGTTCAGCCAGGGCCTGTTGTCACCCATGCTGACAGGAGGGGGAGGCTGACTGAGCATGTGCAGGAACAGTCAACAAGATGAGCTGAGCATTCCAGGTGTCTCATGAATTCCTGCGTCTGTCAGGACCTGAGCAAACCCAAGCTTGACCCTATTCAGTCACAGCAAGGAGGACAACCCATGAGGCCATTTCAGAGAATAAGGTTCTTCATTCTCTGAAAACCTCTCCATTTCTTTTTAACCTGGGAATTTCAACACTGGTATCAGTATGTGTACCTCCTGCTAAGGAACTGCAAGGTTTGAATCATCACCTCCCAGCATGCAGCCCCGCCCTGCCCCGGCAGCTGCCCATTCGACTTCTACTCCACCTGTCAAGGAGCCATCCTTCTCTCTCATATTGCCCAGTGACTAAGCTTGAATGCCAAAGTCGCTGTTGAAATCTAAGCCTGACGCTGCTTAGACCAGTCAATGACTTCCTCCCCCCAACACCCCTGTTTAAAGGATAAGTTAGAATCCCCGTTAATTTGACCTATATTCTAACCGTCCCCTTGAAAAGCTAAGCAACTTGCTGTTTCTCCACCCTCTAGGGTCTCTCCTTCCCAGGCAGCCCTCCTCCCCTCCCCTCCCTTCCCCGAGATGCTGCGGGGCCCAGGGACATCTCAGAGGAGAACGTGTCCCACCACCACCACCCGGCTCCCCCTGCTCCCAGACTCAGGGGTAGACTCAGAAACTCACAAAGCCTCTACTCACAGGAAACCAGGCCGTCGGAAGCCCGGAGGCCATACCTTCCTCTTCCTCGACGTGTCTCGGGGCAGTGGGCAGAGTCCTGAGGAGGTCGAATAAGGGAGGTGGGAGGGGCGTGAGGGCTACGCGGAGGCCCCACCCGCCCTCGTCAACTGGAAATGACAGGTCAGTCCCTCCACCTCGGAAGATGCCCTGAAGGGGTTTCTCCACCTGCTCTCGAACACACCCAGAGGGCCAGTGTCCCACCCTCCTTACCCAGAGGAAAGCGGCCACCTCCCCGCCCTGCACGCGCCCGGAGAAGGTCGGCCCTCCCCGCGTCCTCTGGGCCCCGAGTCCCCGAATCCTACTGCCCCTTCCGGCCGCTGGACGGAAGGACGGCAGGCAAGGCTGGCTCTGGGCTCCTGCGCTTGACAGGGTAGGGGCCGCGGCCGGGAGCGCCCGGCTACCGGCCCTGGAACACAGCCCCCGACGGGCGCGGATTTCGCGCCACACTCACCCCGCGCGCGGCGTACAATGGCGCCCGTCGGCCCGCAGCGAAGTGCGTCAGCGCGCCGGCCCGAACTACAACTCCCAGACACCCCCGCGCCGCGCCGCGCCCGACCTCGCGGGCGGCGGCCATCTTGGCCGGCCAGCGCGGGGGTGCAGGCGAAGCCCGGGCGGCGGAAGGGAGCCCTCGGCGGTCCGGCTGGGCAGGTGGAGGCCTCGGTCCGGGGCCGTCAGGCTGCGGGGCCCCAGCATGTGTGTGGGCGACGTCGCAGACCGGGAGGGAGCCATGCCTCGCCAGGAAGGCGGCCACGCATGGGGCAGACCGGAAGTGGGGGAGGGGCGGGAGGGGCGGGGCGAGCTGGGGCTCACACCCAACGTAGAGGGGGAGGGTCGGGGCGGAAGTGTGAGGGGCGGGGCTAAAGGCCTCCCAAGTTCCGGGAAGAAGGCGGGGCTGAAGGTGAGTTCACGTCTAATGGAGAGGAAGAAGGGGCGGCCTGGGGCGCTATAAAGTGTTCTGGAGGCAACACTGAAGTCAGCCCCAGGTCCTGGGAGGGAAAGAGGGACAAGTCGGCCCGTAAGTGTGCAGAGAGCGTCCTCCAGGACAAGGGAGGGGAGAGGCATCAAGACTAATGTCCATTCAAGTTGTGGGGAGAAGGGCAGGGTAAAGTGGACCAAAGGTGCAAGAGTGGGGAGGTTCCCACGGTAAACCAGAGCTGGACGGAAGTTAAAGCGGTGGAAGCAGATTTTATTCAGAAAACTGTTGCAACAGAGGAAGGATGACCCCAGGGTGGAACGGAGCAGCTGAACTCAGTTCTCAAATACAACCAAAACAGGTGGGGATTTATGACCAAGGATTGGGGTGGGAGGGGGACGGCGTAGGTATTGGTTAGAAAATTAGGAAGAGGAGACATCAGGTCTGAGGGGATTCTGGCTGAATCAAACTAATACGTTTATAACTGGATGCAAGTCAGGGTGATGGGATGTTACCTGGGGGAGAGAGTGGGATGAGGGGTTTGATCAGATATCAAGAGTAGGAAACTCTTAATAAACTGACTTAGGGTTCTTGCTAAAATGGGATTCCAGGAGGAAGTACACGCATGGGCCTTACTGGGGAGAAGGTTCAGGGTAACCTGACTAAAATTGGGTTAAGCAGAGTCATTGTCAGGGAATTGGAGTGGACTGGACAGGATCCTCTGCCCTGTGTCCTCTTCTGTGAGCGAGGTGCCCATGTCTAGGAAACGGGAGAAGTCTGTCCCTGCCTGGGACCTGGTGTGTTCTGTTATTCCATGAACCCAGAGCACTGTCATTTTTCTTGGACGTCCAGGACGAAATATTCTCATATCTTCCTCAGAGGCCAGCATCTGGTGTCCTCTCATCTTCCAGGTCAGGTAAATCTTGCAGATACGTAATAGAGAAAGAAACTTGTCATTAGAAAAGGTCTTAAGAGTTTAGAACTGCAGAAGGGCATTGTTGATAATTTATAAAAATGGCTGGATAGCAACAATAACTTTCATTTCAATTGCAAAGTTTAATATGCACTTTTCTTCTCTTAAAATACTCCATATGTAGTTGAACAAATATGTTTATTGAGATACTGAAGTGTTGAACTATATTAACATTCTTTCCTATTCTTTCTTTAATCAGTAGTCCACTATTGATTTAATATAAGCAATATCTGACTAAGAAGAAGATATATAAAAGTATATATTGACTAAATCACTGTGGCAGCTGGTGGCCTTCAGTCGACTGAATCACGGACCTGTGATTTGATCTCCACTCACCATTTATTCTCTTGATTCATCACACAGAGCATCTCAAAGTGTTCCATGTGAAGGGGAACACATGTTTAAAAGTCATCTGAAAAAGAAGAAAGATGTATGTTCTTGTATTTAAAACATGAGCCTCTAGGACACTTTTCAGAACTCAGAGCTTGAGAACTTCAAGTTGGAGAAGCAGGAATAACATAATCAGCATTCTGTAAATTCTTAGTGTCACGTTTCCCAGAAAACGGGCTTTTCGGTGTATTCATTACTGCTACACATTTGTTCTTTGCCTGTTCTTCGCAGCATCAAAGATAAGGTCAAAATTAAAATGATCCAAACTGGATGTGGGGGAAAGGCGAAGAAGCTGAGCTCTGAGCAGGAGCAGAGCCCCACCGCACCCAGAAAGCAATCTGTTTCAAAGAGGACTGTGGGAAGTCACAGAATGCAAGACAAACCAGTCAGTCAGGTTTGGAATAATCCAGTTCATACCTTTGTATCCTGTATCCCATAAGGTGTGTTTGGCTATAGATAACTGAAAATCCAGCTACTGTAAACAAACACCATTTCCTCACACAACTGAAGGTCTATAAGTAGGAGGTTCCTGGTGCTAGTTAAGCTGTCCACCAGTGTCACTTAGGACCAGGCTCCTACTTTGCCTCTTGGTATCACTGGAGGGGTGTCTCATCCTTTGACCACTAGGATGTAGTCCAGGGACAAACCAGCCGCCTGCTTCCTGCTGGTCCTGAACAACCCATTTCAACGTTTCTCTCTGCGTTAGGAAATGGACCTTTCCCTCTCTGATGAAAATTGACCCCTCTTTCTTCTTGAGTCATTCTTTTGTTTATTCACTCCTCTCTTCAGTAACTACGGATTGATATACACATCCAAAACTAAAGAGTGTCTGTCCTTAGCAACCTTAAGTTCAGGATTTCTATGTGATCTTGTTACCACAAGTAGAATAGGAAAAACAGACCTAAGAGCTATAAGTGTTGGAAGAGAAAATGTAAAATGCTTTTATTAATAGAGAACATTGGACTATTTCAAAAATACTGGAAAAATTTTAAAAATCAGTAAGATTGCCATAAACCAGACAGTAAGAAATAAAGATACATAGATCAACAGACACAGAATTTCCATAACCCTAACAAATATATTAAAAAGGAGATTCACAGTAGAATCATAAAGATGTAAAATGTCTGGGATTTATTTGTTAGGAAATGCAAGGGACTTACAGGAAGATAACTTTCTGGGAGGAACTAGAAGTAAAATTGTTTAAATGAAGATAAGTATCATGTTCGAGGATGGGAAGGCCAAGTATAAATCCCAAATCATCATTAGGCTCAATACAATCGCAAGTGAAGTGACCATGGGGCTCTTTGGGAGCCTGGCCCTTGGACTTGGCTCTGTACTGCCCTCCTGAAAATGTGAGGGAAGGTACTCACTGCCATTCCTCCCAAGAACAATCAGTTAGATTCAAACAAGGCAAAATGCCCCCAGGAAGTACTAGTTCAAAAAATTTCCCACAAATTTAGGCTTCAAAGTCATCAATAGCATACAGTAATAACCATAGGACTTTTTGTGTGTGTGGTGGTGGCAGGGGATGCATCTGGTAGTTCAGCAAATTTGCACAATTTTTTTTTTTTAATTGAAGTATGTGGTTTGTTCTAAGCACCTGACTGAGTCAGCTAAGCAACAAGCTGCCTGACCCTGCAGAATCTGATTACCTGTGCTGGCTGCTTCTAGGAGTCCCTAGATTGTGCCTCAGCATTACTGGGGGCAGAAGGTGGTTGGGAGCAAGAAGGTTGTTGTGTAAAATGGTTTTTTTTTTTTTTTGTGGCCACAAATAACAGAACATGCTACCATTCTTTATCTTACATTGCCAGAAACCCAGAGGCAGGGGCTTCCAGGGGTGCTTTCAGGGACTCTGCATCTCTTGACTCAGCCCTCGGTGTATTGTCCTGGTTGTTCCTAAGGCTTATATCCTCATGGTCATGGTCTCAAGTGGTTGTTGCAGTTTTAAGCATCACATGAAACCATACATTTGGCTGAAGATTCAGCATCAGGAAATGTTTTTGTTTCCTTTGCCACCGTAACGAATTACCACAAACTTTGTGGCTTAAAACAGCACAAACTTATCGTCTCACCGCTCTAGAAGTCAGAAGTCCAAAATGGGTCTTACTGGGTTAAAATCAACACATTGGCAGGGCTGCTTTTCTTCTAGAGGCTCGAGGGGAGAATCCATTTCCTCACCTCCAGCTTCCAGAGTCTTCTGCACTTCTTGGCTCGTGGCCTCATCCCCCATCTCCAGAGCCTGCAGTAGCATCTTCAAATCTCTCTCTGACTCTGACCTCCTTTTCATCATCATCATGCCTTCTCTGACCCTGAGTCTTCTGCCTCTTCTTGAACAAGGATGATTGTGGACCTACCATGGTTAATCCTGGATACTGTCATGTCAAGATCTTGGATTTGATTACATCTGTAAAGCCCCCTTTGCCCTGTAAGATAACAAATTCACAGGCTCCAGGCATTAGGATGTGGGCAGCTTTGGGGAGCTACTACCCTGCCTACCACAGTGAAGGAATCAGGCCCTTCAGAAGCCTTCTTTCTTACAGACTTTCTCTTACCCCATTGGCCAGGATTGATAGATGTGTCCATATCCTGACTGTGACCAAAGCTGGGAAGGAGAGTGGCTGGCGTTTTCGCATCTGTAGAGGAAGCTGACCTCTCCACGATGAAGGAGGGTGGCACAGCCACAGCGGCCGGCATAGAAGTCGGCTTGGGTGAGTGCGTCTGCCCCAGAAGCCTCTCCTCGAGTTGAGTCAGAAGGCCATCTGCTCACCCAAGATGATGCTGATGCTGGAAGTTTCTGGACTTCTACCAGCAGAGATCTGGAACTGAACCAAGTCTCAACATCCAGGTAGCAGCAAGGAGATGGGGTCTTGGTAGAGGGTTTGACGGTAGAGCTGGAAAGGAAAGGTGGTATGTTCCATGGAGTATAAGGAAGAGCAAGAGCTGTCCCTTGGGTCTAGGGGGAAAATCAACTTTTCAAAGGATTCTCATGAAAGGAGAGGGAGAGGAAGCTCTTCAGAGTCCCTGTGTGGGGTCTTTCCCCAACTCCTTCCCCAGAACACTCCATATGCCCTTTTGAGCAGGAATGAATGAGGTTCCTCAAAATTCCAGTATCATCCTTGGGAGTAAAGACACTTCACTAGGCGGTGGTATGTCTTTAAAAACATTTTTTTTAAGGGGGGGAGGGTATCACTCAATTGGTAGAGTGCATGCTTAGCATACATGAGGTCCTAGGTTCAATTGCCAGTGCCTCCATTAAAAAAAAAATAACCTCTCCCTCCAATAAAATAAAATAAGATAGAGCAGGGCTTAGCAAATGTTAAAAAAATTAAATAAACCATTTTCCTTCCAGTTTTATTAAGATATAACTGACATACAACACTTTTTTTAAATTTGGGGGGGGTAGCTACTAGGTTTATTCATTTATTTACTTATTTTAATGGAGGTACTGGGGATTGAACCCAGGACCTCGTGCATGCTAAGCACACCCTCTACCACTGAGCTATACCCTCCCCGCGACACTGTGTATGTTTATTATGTACAACATGATTATTTGACTGTCATACATCATGAAATGATGATCACAATAAGTTTTGTGAACATCCATCATCTCTTATAGATACAAAATTAAACAAATAGAAAAGAAACTTTTCCCTTGTGATGAGAACTCTTAGGATCTACTCTCTTAACTTTCATATATAGCATTCAGCAGCATTAAGTATATTTACCATTTGTACATTATATTCCTAATACTTATCTTGTAACTAACATTTTTGCCCTTTGACTGTTTTCATATAGTTCCCCCATTCCCCGCTCTGGTAACCACAAATCTGATTTCTGTTTCTATAGATTTGTCTATTTGGTTGGTTGTTTCTGAAGTATGATTGACTTACAATAGAATACTATGTTAGTTTCTGTTATACAACATAGTGATTTGATATTTCGATATATTTCAAAATGATCACCACAATAAGTCTATTTACCATCTGTCACCATTCAAAGACATTACATAATTATTGACTATATTCCCCACAGTGTACATTTCATACCTGTGACCCATTTATTTTGCAACTGGAAGTTTGTACCGCTTAATCGCCCTCACCTGTTTCTCTCCTCCCCCTCATGCTCCTCTCTGTCAACTACCTGCTTCTTCTCTGTGTCTGTCACTCTGTTTTGTTAAGTTTGTTCATTTGTTTTAATTTTTAGATTACACATGTAAGTGAAATCATACAGTATTTGTCTTTCTCTGTCTTACATTTCCCTTAGCATAATACCCTCCAGGTCCATCCACGTTGTTGCAAATGACAAGATTTCATTTTATGGCTGAGTAATAAAACATTGCATTCCCTGATGATTAGTGACGTTGAGCATCTTTTCATGTGCCTCTTGGCCACCTGTATGTCTTTCTTGGAAAAATATTCTGATCCTTTGCCCATTTTGAATCAGTTTTTTTTTGATGTTGAGTTGTATAATTTCTTTGTATATTTTGAATATTAAACCCTTGTTGGATATATCATTTGCAAATATTTTCTTCCATTCAGTTGGCAGCCTTTTTGATTTTTTTATACTTTCCTTTGCTGTGCAAAAGCTTTTTAGTTTGACGTAGTCCTATGTGTTTATTTTTGCTTTTTTTCCCCTTGCCTGAGGAGACACATCTTCTCCAAAAATATTACTAAAACTAATGTCATAGAGTGTACTGATTATGTTTTCCTTTACATGTTTTATGGTTTCAGGTCTTACATTTAAGTCTTTAATGCATTTTGAATTTGTTTTTATGCATGGTGTGAAAAAGTAGTTAAGTTTGAGTCTTTTGCACATAGCTGTCCAGTTTTCCCAACACTGTGTATTGAAGAGAACATCTTTTCCCCACTGTATATTCTCGCCTCCTTTGTCGTAGATTAATTGCCCATGTAAGTGTGGGTTCGTTTCTGGTCTTTCTATTCTGTTCCATTGATCTATGTGTCTGTTTTTGTGCCAGTATCATACTGTTTGGATTATTGTAGCTTTGTAGTACAGTTTGAAATGAAGAAACCTGCTCCTCCAGCTTTGTTCTTCTTTCTCAAGATAGTTTGGCTATTTGGGGTCTTTTGTGTTTCCATAAGAATTTTATAATTATTTGTTCTAGGCCTGTGAAAAATGCCGTTGGTATTTTGATAGGGATTGCACTGAATCTGTATATTGCCTTGAGTAGTGTGGTTATTTTAACAATATGAATTAATGCAGTTCATGAACATAATACATCTTTCCATCTGTTTGTGTCATCTTCAGCTTCTTTCCTCAGTGTCTGATAATTTTCCCAGATCTTTTACCACCTTAGATTTATTCCTAGGTGTTTTATTCTTTTTAATACAATTGTAAATGGGATTATTTTCTTAAATTCTCTTTCTGATAGTTTATTGTTACTGTATAGAAATGCTACAAGTTTCAGTGAATTAATTGTGTATCCTTCAACTTTACAGAGTTCATTGATGAGTTATAGTAGTTCTGTGTGTGGTATGTTTCTTTAATCCTGCCTGGACACTGGCTATGCCCATAGAAACATGAAGATGCAAACGACTATTTATGATACCTCTCTTAAAGTTAGTGGTAGAATGCCATTTGTGAAACATTGGTGAGTTAGTATAAAATTCTGACTTGCTTGACGTGACAGGGCTATGCAAGAAAGAAACGGGTAGCATATTTTTCAGCTCTTTTCTGTGACTACCATAAAATTGTACATACACTGATCCCCATGATACTAAAAGATAAATGATCTCTGCATGACACGTCAGATTTGGTAGTTCTCTGATTCATACGTGATGTAAAATATATACACTGTTGTCATTGATAACATCTACATTTTATTACCGATGGGAATCACTTCTTTTTTAATTGAAATATAGTCAGTCTACAGTGTTGTGTCAATTTCTAGTGTACAGCATAATATTTCAGTCATAGATATACATACGTATATTCCTTTTCATACTGTCTTCCATTATAGGTTACTGCAAGGTATTGAACATAGTTCCCTGTGCTATACAGTAGAAACTTGTTGTTTATTTTATATATAGTAGTTAGCATCTGCAAATCTCAAACTCCTAATTTATCTTTTCCCACCCTCTTCCCCCTCGTAACCATAAGTCTGTTTTCTATGTCTGTGAGTCTGTTCTATTTTGTAAAATAAGTTCATTTGTGTCTCTCTCTTTTTTTTTTTAAGATTTCACATATGAGTGATATAATATTGTATTTTTCTTTCTATTTCTGGCTTGCTTCACTTAGAATGACGATCTCCAGGTCCATTCGTATGGCTATAAATGGCATTATTTTATTTTTTATGGCTGAGTAGTATTCCAGTGTATATATATACCATGTCATCTTTATTCAGTCAACCGATGGCATTCATTTCTATGAGACATTGTCCATCAGGCTTAGACCTTGAGTCTCATTAAATGATGTTTCTATTGCAAATCAAGGGCATATGTAGATCATAACTGCTCATACCATGTCTATGACTGCCAGGAGCCACGAGTGCAAAGTTGTATTGCACTCAGGTACCTATTTATGGGTCAAAAATAACTTGTGGATTCTGCCTCCTTTGTGGTTTATCTCTGATGTCAAATAAAATGGAATTCCAACCAACATCTTTACCATATTGATTATGGTTAATGAGTTTCTCTAATCTATATGAATTTCCTGGTTTCAAATAAGGTGAAAGTCATAGTTAAAGCCTGCCAACATTGACCCCATTCATGTTCTCTAGTATGAGTCCTCTTGTGCTGGAGGAAGTGAGAACACCTTCTGAAGGCGTTTCCACATGTTCACATGTATAGCGCTTCCCAGTATGAGTTCTCTGATAGAGCAGCAGAAGTGCTGAGCTGTGTTTAAAGCTGTTCCCACAATGACTACAACCAAAGGTGTCTCTCCAACGTGCGGGCTGTGATGTTGATTAAAGAAGAAAAGCATGAACCTTTCCCTGGATGATTACATTGAAGGGTTTCTCTCCTTGATAGATTCTTGGATGCAGAGTAAAGTAGTCACTCCTTGAAAGTACTTTCCTGAATTCACTGCAAATAGGAAGTTTCTCACAAGTATAAATTCTCTTGTACTGAGTAAGGGATAATCTGTGCCTACACATTTAGAGGGTTTTTCTCCTGAATGAGTTCTAAAATATACTGAAAGGCAATCGTTCTCAGTAAAGACTCTCCCACACTCCACATGTTTGTAAGGTTTGTCTCCTGAGCGAATTCACTCATGGTTGTAAGTCTGTTGAGACTCATCTACCCTCTCTGTATTTGTATGATCTCTCAAGTATGACTTCTCCCATGTTACTGTGTAGTGGAAGAAGGTTGAGTTCTAATTAACTACCCCCCACCAAGTTTTTATTCTGACCACCTCTGTCCTGAATCAGTGTTTCTTAAGGGCCACATGTTCCACCCCCTGTCCAGGTTCCCCTGCTGGGCCTCACACTCCTAGTCTCTGCCAAATGTGGAGGCATGTAGCTCACCCTTTGTGAATCGTTCTATTTTCAGGATGGAATATGGTTCTAAGAGAAACGCCCTGCTTTTTGGTCAACTCTTTGTTCTTGAATCATTTCCAAACCTGGAAAAAATATAAATATATAAAGATATAGACATATATGTATATCAGACACATATGCATACATATATGTGTACAGGTGTACACACACACATATATATATACACACTCAAGATATATTTGCCTCCTTCCCACTCGCATAGGGAGGGTTTGCAAGTCACTAGCAACACATAGGAACATGTAATCCTCCTTCAGGGAGGGCAGTGAAAAATTGGGACCAACAGTTCAACTGACTGGTTTTCAGTCAATGAACATTCATTAAGCACCTAATACATGCCAGCTATGAATAGAGATTTAAAGAGAAGGACTAAGGTGGGCAGATAATCAGGTAGGAATATATCCAGGCAAAGTGGGAACAGCACGTGCAAAGGCCCTGCTCTTAAAGAAAAAGACCCTTCATGCATGTGAGCACCAGAGAGAGGACCATTGTGGCTGGTGCTGAGTGAGGCAAAGGGAAAGAAAGACAAGGAGCTTAGAAAGGTAACTAGGGCTGACCTCGCCACCTCGCAAGGTGGGTGTGGACTCTCCCCCTGAGGGAGCTGAGAGCCCTGGAAAATTTTGAGCAAAGAGGGAGGTGCCCAGGGAACTCTCTGGATGCCCTGGAGAAATTGACCTGGGGGCAAGGATAGAAGCAGGGAGGCTGCTGACACATTCACCGTAAGAAATACTGGCCACCAGGCAGGCAATGAGAGTAGGCTGCATCCTGGGTAGCTTTGAGCATGATGCTGGCAGGACCTGCCACCCAGTCACAAGTAGGATGTGAATTAGGAGAGTCCACATACCAGCAAAGATTTGGCCTGCACCCAGGGAGCAATGGAAATGCTGGTGACCAAGACAGGCATCGCTGTGAGAGGAGCCGGGATTGGGGGAAGCACTGGCATTGGGTTTGGGGCATGTAAGATGCTCATTAGGTCTTCAAGATAGGTGTCAAGGAGGCAGGAGACTGTTTTAACCTGGAGTACAGGGGACAGTCTGGGCTAGTATTAGATCAGCAACAGAAAATCTGAAAAAAAAATGAGGCACTGATCAGAAGAAGGGGTAGAGAAGAGAGCGCCACAGAAGAGCAGAGTCTCACGACGGATAACTGATGTGAGGAGAATCAGATTCTGATTTCTTTCTCAAGCCTGAGGCACTTAGGCCTTTGTTGGCTCCTTCCTCCATCAAATAGAAAAAATTATATTTTATGACTACATTGGAATAAAGATGAACATAAGCCAGATTAGATTAAATTCATTTTTCTCCTCTAATTTTAAAAGAAATGAGGGGGAGGATATAGCTCAAGTGCTAGAGGTCCTGGGTTTAATCCCCAGTACCTCCTCTAAGAATGAATGAATGAATGAATGAATGAATGAATAAATAAATAAATAAATAAATAAATAAACGTAATTACCTCCCCCCTCAAAAAAAAAAAAAAGAATAACCAAAAAAAAAAAAAGGGAAAGAAATGATAACCTTTTGGCAGACCCTTAAAAGCATCGTGGGCCCTGGGCACTGTTCCTGATGGAGAAGTCTACAAATTGAAAGAGGATCACACCCCAAGGGGCTAGAACTGATGGTACTGGGGTGGCAGGACTCTGATCAGGCGAGGCTTTGTAAGCTGAGAGTAGGTTCTTTTTCTTTAAGAGCAGTATTTGCACCTACAGAGGCCAAGCTCCAAGGATAGATTCTTGGTTGGCTGCCACTCAGATTCCCCTTCAAGGAAGGACTTGCTATCAGCTGTGGGCTCCTTGGGAGCTCCGGTCACACTCCTTTCCCAGCAGCCTCTGGCCACATTCCTCTAAGCAAGCAAGGCCAGGGTCCACGGGCCTGGATGTCTGCACCCAACACGAAACTCCTCTACTGGTCATCTGCTCTGGAGTTTCTTGCTGGGTATCATGGTGGTCAGACAGTGCCTCCAGCCCAATCCTGCTTTCACCCCTTTTCACTTTTTCTTTCTTTTCCTAGTGTTATTCCCCAATAAACCCTTTGTACATCTAACTCCATTTCTATGTGCTGACCCTGAACTGCAACTGTCTGGAGAAGCCAGGCAGGAAAAAGGAGGCAGGGGAGCTGCTATGTAAAAGCTGATACACTTTGTAAGATAGACTCTAGCATAGAAATGGATAAAAAATATGAAGTGACCAGTCCCATAAAAGATTGGGTAGCTAGTAAATAGACATAGGAAATGTTGGTCGGCAACATGGGTGGACCTAGAGAATTATTATACTAAGTGAAGTAAGTCAGACAGAGAAGACAAATATTATATGACGTCACGTTATCTGGAATCTTAAAAAAAAAATGAATCTATATACAAAACAGAAACAGGCTGACAGACATATTAAACAAATTTATGGTTACCAAAGGGGAGAGGTCAGGGGATAAATAAGGAGTATGGGATTAACAAGTACAAACTACTATACATAAAATTGATAAGCAACAAGATTTAATGTACAGAACAGGGAACTTTATCAGTATCTTGTTATAACCTATACTGTAAAATAATCTGAAATATATAAATAACTGAATTACTTTGCTGTACACCTGAAAGTAACACAATATTGTAAAGCAACTATACTTAAGTAAAAAAAACCCTGCAATCACCAATATGAAATATGTATATATATGTATGTATGAGATTCTTTGAGAATTATCTCCTCAACGTTGACTTAGGCTGTGCAGTGATTTCATCTGGTACCCTAGGCCTCACAACGTTGGAGGGTCTCCTCTGGAGGCTCTCTCTCCCCACATTCATGCTAAATGGTGGGTGTAGGGGTATTTATTTTTGTACATATATGAATTACTTCTTTTGGAATTATTTTTGTTTTATACACATACATAAAACTGAGAACATTTCTTTCTTTTCAAAGCACATTTTCTTAAGTCCTTATTACTAATTTTTATATACTGATTTTCCCACAACAAATACAGATTGGCATTCCTAACTGCCTATCTAGAATCTTTACCTAACTGTCCCACTAATGTGTGGCTTCCGTTTAGATTCCTAAATAAATAACCATACTGTCAAAGGATAATGAGGTGCCCTTATCTGAATTTTAACATATTTTTCTCAAAAAAAAAAGGTGTCGAATTGTTTCGGGAAAACTATGCAGTACATAAAAATAAGGCTGCACAATAATGATTAGAACCGTAGGAGAAAATAAGTATCAGCGCGTCCACACTTAAATCACTAAATAATTGAACAATAGATGCGGAGAAGGGCTAGCTCTTCCGAATGGCACAGCCTTAAGCCTCCGGGCTGGTGGTGAAGGGAGGGCGCCGGGCGGGCGGAGGGGAGTCCGGAACCCTCGGGCAACCCCCGCCCGGGTGAGGGGACCGGACGGGGTAAGGGGGCCGGACACGGGCAGGGGGCCAGACCAGGTGAGGGGACCGGACCACGTAAGGGGAGCGGACACGGTCAAGGGGCTGGATCGGGTGAAGGGACCGGACCGGGTGAGGGGTCCGGCCTCACGTGCAGTCTGGAGCAGAAGTGAAAGGTAGGAACGCCGGTTTCCACACCGCGGAGGCCGCGGAGCCTCCTGGGACGCGCACATCCGGGTCCTGGCGCGCGCACGCGCACTTGCGCGGAACATGGCGGTCGCCCCCGCCGCCGATGCCACCAGCCAGCCTGAGGTGAGTCCGCGCGCTCCTCCGCCCTTCGGTGCCGCGGTTTCCCCGCAAGGGCGGAGTGGGTGTAGGGTCGGGGGCGGTGTCCGCTGGGTCCGGGGTGAGAGGCGGGAGCGGCGCGTCAGTCGGCGGGTTTCCCGCGGGCAGTGGGCGCGCCCGTCTCGCAGGGCCAGGGATCGGTCCCGGGCACGGTGTCCCCCGAGAGTGAGGACGCCCCCCGGCGAGTGTAGACGCCGGATAGAGAGTGAGGATGCCTCTCTTCTGCGGGTGTGGACGCCTCCCGGCGGGTGGGGACGCCCCCTGGCGGGTGCGGAGGCTCCTCGGCAAGTGTAGACGCTCGGTGGAGGTTCAGTGCGCCTGCCTTCTGCGGGTGTGGACGCTCCCTCTTTCGGTAAGGACGTCCCAACGATTTCTTCCGCGTGGCGCGGGGGTTCCACGCTTGTATCGAGCCTGTCCTTCCATAGGGGCCGTTTTGCCCCGTGTTCTGGCTGGGCCGCTGCGGGGACCGCCGGGTCTGCCGCCCTTCTGCCGGGTGGTGGGAGGGCCGGTATGGGCGTCTGTGGGTTTCAGGCGAAGGTGGCGGTGTTGCGCCCGCAGACTGTGCGGTTTCCCACCGAGTCCGGCAGGTGTCATATCACCTGTTCCCCCCCCCCCCCCATAGCTGCAAAATCAGGTCTTGCTGCGGTTCTCAGTGATGGCCGAGTTTTTCCACCTGTTAGTGGCCACTTCGCTTTCCTGTTCCTTGGCTTAGAGGTTCATTTCCGTAGCTCCTCTTCCCCCAGTAGTTTATGATAAAGGTTTTCCTACGAACGGAAAAGTTGAGGCACTTGTGCGTCCTTCTAGCAACCCGTTAACATCTGCTTACTTTCTGTATCCCATATACTTGTTCCCTTTGTCCATTCTTTCAGGCATCCACTAACGTTTTTTGGGATACTTTCAAAGTAAATGGTAGATTTCACTCCACTTCCCCCTCAGCACCTCAGTATGCTTAACAACCTCAATTAGAGTTCAATATTGCTTTTTAAGTTTTTTTGAGGGAAAACTGACTTACACTGAAATGGGCAGATCTTCATTGTATCACTGGATGAGTTTTGACAAATGTAATCCGAACCTTTATAAAAATTACCATCACCCCAAAAAGATCCCTATCCTTTGCCAATTAAAACAGTGGGTTGTTAGAGACTTGGGCTTGTAAAAATATGTTTAGAACACCAAGCTTTTGTTATTTTTTCCCCCCGCAGTAGGTAATTTTCCTTCATTTTGTTGCTTATTTCTCTCCCTTACCACCCAACTTCTTACTTTGAAAAGTTTTACACCTACAGAAAAGGTACAGGAATAGTTCAATGAACACTTGTAAAACCATCGATTTACTCAACTTACTAACATTTTATCATATTAGCATTACCTTTCTTTTCTCCCTTCCTGGAGCACACATATGCACACTCTTTGTGTTTTACACAACTTACCGCCGAAGAAGATAAAAGATTTATTCCTCCCACAATGAGATTGTCTCAGGAGAGTGCAGCAGGCTTCTCAAGGTGATCCAAAAATCGCCTGAGAGCGGGAGAAGGAGGCCGACTGGGCTTTCACTGTGATTAGAAAATGGAGATGTCACAAGGGTGGTCTTGCACTGGCTGGGGCTTGCATGGTTTGAGCTTCTCGCCAACACCAAGGAAAAAGTTCTCAGGCTTTGTTGTTAGTTCACCTGCATGTGGGGCAGAAGGAGATGGGGAAGTGTACTGTTGGAGGGGGAGGTGGGGGTTGAAAGCTGTCAGCAGTCAGTTAATCAAAAATGAAGTCAGACTGTTGATCACAGTTGGTAATGGGGTGGGTAACTTTATTAGGACAGGGCTAAAGTTGGTGGCAAACTATTTTTGTTAACAAATGTATCATTTGAAGAAGTAACCATTATCATGTGTGGTCCACAGAGATGGCAAGAACCATGCAGGTGGGGTCAGACTGCTGAAATCTGGCCACCATTGATGTCAAACATCCAGTCACTGGCCGTAAGTGGATCCCTCCAAAGGGTCATAGACACTGGGTATAAAGCCTTTCAGAGGTGAGTGCCTGGGAATGGAATTCTGTGCCAGCTTGGCACATCCCCATAAAACTATAACTTCTCTCATGAAGTCTCAAGGTACCAGAAACATGCCAAGTGGATTCTAGACTAGGAGTTCTGACCCTGACAAATTCAACTCTTGCTTATCTTTTTACTAATTTATTTTCTGTCTCTACATTTGCCTATTGTAGACATTTCATATAAGTGTAGTCCTTTGTTTTGGTTTCTTTCACTTAACAATGTTTTCAAGATTCATCCACATTGTAGCCTGTATCAGTACTTGGTTCATTTCTATGGATGGATAATATTCCATTGTATGGATATATTGCATTTTGTTTATCCATTCATCAGTTGATGGACATTTGAGTTGCTTCCATTTTGGATGTGTTACAAATGAACATTCATGTACGAGGTTTTATTTTGTTTTGTTTGGACATGTTTTCATTTCTCTTGGATAACCTAGGAATGGAACTGACATAGGGACGTGGTATCTCAATGTGGTTTTGATTTGCATTTTCCTTATGGTTAATAATATTGAGCGTCTTTTCATGTGCTTATTGGCCATTTGTATATCTTCTTTGGAGAACTGTCTACTCAGATCCTTTTCCCATTTATGAAATGGGTTATTGGTCTTTTCATTATTGAATTCTAAGAGTTGTTTATTCTGGATACCAGTGCCTTATCAGATATATGACTGGCAGGTATTTTATCCTGTCCTGTGAGTTGTCTTTTTCCTTTCTTAGTAACAGTCTTTGAAGCATGAAACGTTTTGATTTTTTGTGTGTGTATATATGTATATGTATTTTTTATGTGTGTATATATATATGTATATTTTTAAATTGAAGAATAGTCAGTTTGCAGTGTTGTGCCAGTTTCTGATGTACAGCATAATGCTTCAGTCATACATGAACATACATATATTCATTTTCATATTCTTTTTCACCATTTGTTACTATAAGATATTGAATATAGTTCCCTGTGCTATACAGTATAAACTTGTTTATCAGATTTTGTGAGAATTCTCCAATATTTTGAAGCGAGAGACACTTCAGAATTCAGTAGTGTGCTGTGCAATTCATGGGTTTGTAGATGTAATTCTTGGTGTATTTGTAGGAGAGGACGATCTGTGAGTCTCTCTACTCCCCCAGCTTGGCACGTCCCCCAAGAGGTTTTAATTTTTATTAATCCAGTTCATCTGCTTTGTCAGTTGTACTTTTGGTGTTGGATTCAATTTTCTGAAGATTTCTGTCTATGTTTTTCTTTTAAGAGTTGTGTAGTTTTAGCCCTTATATTTAGGTTTGTGATGCAGTTTGAGTTAATTTTTTTGTATTGCTCACTCTTTATGATCAATAGTTGCAGTGTGCCTCTTACCATAATGAAAATTTTATAGATTATATCAAATATTAATATAATTTTAAAGATTATAAAGTTTTATGTGCATGTGAGGAATCAATAAAAGGAAAAGCATTGGAATTAAAAATTTTATTTCTATATTTAAATGCCTGGCACAGCTACCTGGAAGACATAGGGAGTGGTCTGGTGCTGGAGGCCGTAGGCTTGGAGTAGGAGAAATAGGATGGCCTTCCTTGTCTTTAGTGAAACTGAATGAGGTGAGGTATGGCTGGACACTGCTGCAATATGAGTGTTGTGGAAGTGGGTCCAGACCAGGTGTATTTAATAGGAAAGGAAGAAATACAATACCTTAGTGGAAGCAGGTTCTAAGCACTTATGCATTTAAGGCATCTAGGCAGCCTAGGATGATCTGGGGTGACAGGTGAAGGGTCAGTTACCCCCTCTGTTATGACTTGGAACAGCATCAGGACAATTTATCATAGAAGGCAGTTCTCCAGACAGACCTGAAGTCTCAGCATATACTGGGGCTACATTCAGTGTGCAGAAAGCCTTAGAGACGACCTTATCTGGCCATGGAGAGGAGAAATTAATACTGGGGCTTCAGAGAAGTGGTATTGTGGATATCTGAGGACAGGGTCAGAGGAGGGGGGCGTGGAAACAGAGAACCCTCATAATTTGTGGACAACATTGAGATGAATTTTTTGACAACATAGTTTTTGTATTATTGTACTGCTGAAAATAGCAGTATACAGATATGTATGAGGGCATACATACTGTGAGATTTTTAGAATAACCTTAATTAATGAAATTCAGCGCAATTCCTGCCTTAAATACCCTTATTTAATACTATTTCCCTAAGTCTGTCCTGACGTCTGCCTGTATACTTGTGATTATTTGTTCTTTTTGCGGTAGCCTCACTATGGCACTCAGGCCCGCACTGATTGAGGGCAAAGTTGGAAGAGCCAGTTTTCATCAAGGAGAAGGTGGTAAAATAGGAATGAGGTCATGAATTCAGGGCTGTATTTGGATTTCCTTTCGGCTTCCCTCTCCTAAACAAAAACTGCTTTTCCCTAATGTCTTGTAGCACATGTGGTATTGCTGTGTACCACGGTACTCCAGGCTGACACCTGCAAGGACGTGGCCCACAGGATAGTCAAGCAGCATGTGGGGTTGTCCCCAGCATGGTGGCAGATCTCTGTCCCTGGCTCAGCCCCATCAGATACTGGCAGTTCCCGCTGCTTCTGTCTTTGTGATAACCTGACACCTCCACAGATTTCCAGATGCCCCCAGGGAAAGTACTGCCAAGGTTGAGCTGCAGGTCAGGCTGGGGGAAACTTGTCCCCTTATAGGTATAAATTTACTTGTCACAGCTTTATTGAGATGTAATTCATATACCATATGATTCATTCATTTAAACTGCACAACTCAGGGTTTTTAGTATATTCACAAAGTTGTGTAACCATCACCACTGTGTAATTCCAGAACATTTTCATCAGTCCAAGAAGAAACTGCCTACCCATTAGCAATCACTCTCCATACTCCCTTCTCCCAGCTCCTGGCAACCAATAGTTGACTTTCAGTATGTATGGAATTGCCTGTTCTGGATGCTGCATATAAATAGGATCAGACAATATGGAATCTTCTGTGTCTGAGTTCCTTCACTGAGCATAATGTTTTTAAGACTCATCTGTGTTGTTGAAGCATTTGTCAGTACTTCATTCTTTCTTAAGGCTGAAGAATATTCCATTGTGTGTATGTCCACATTTTGTTTATCCATTCGTCGGTTGATAGACATTTATTTAGGTAGTTTCCATTTTTGTTTATCATGAATAGTGCTGGTGTGCCCTCATAATTTGTGTAGAAGTTTATGTGTAATCATGTTTACATTTTTACTGAGTTTTTACCTAGGAATGGAATTCCTAGGTCGTATAACTGTGTTTACTTTTTGAGAAACCGTCAGACTGTTTTGCAAAGCGAAACAGTTTTAAATTCCCTACACCGTTTTACATTCCCCCAGTGGTGTGTGAGGGTTCCAGTTTCTCCACGTACTCACATCATGTGTTACTGTCCTTTCTTTGATATTGGCCACACTAGTGGGTGTGAAGTGGTATCTCACTGTGTTTTTGTTTAGTTTCCCTCATGGCTAATGATGTTGATCATTTTTTCATGTGCTTATTGGCCATCTGTATGTCTTCTTTGGAGAAATGTCTTTTGAGATCTTTTGCGTATTTTTAAAATTTGGATTGTCTTGTTATTACTGGGTAAGAGTTCTTTTTATATCTTCTACAAGTCCTTTATCAGATATTTGCTTTGTAAATATTTTCTCCCATTCGGTAGTTTGTCTTTTTACGTTCTTAAAAAGTCTTTAAGAAAGTGTAAGTGTTATTTCAATAAAGTCTTGTTTCAATTTCTTATTTCTGTTATAGATGAAATGGATAATTCCTTTACTCCTGCTCCCTCCCACACCCCCAAGACAGTCACGATCACAGCTTTGTTAGGTGTGTTGCCAGGGCATTTTAATATTTTTACTTCCAAAATATTTTGTGTGTCTAAACATTTCTCTAAGTGGTATCACCCTGTGTATGTCTGACTTGCTTCCTTTAAGTGCACACATGCATCCTGCCCGCTATAGACCTGTGGGGAGGTGCTCTCCATCTTGTGTTCACAGGACAACTACAGGCCACCCAGGCCCAGTCTACTCAGAAGGCTCAGGATGGGCAATGTGCGGCATGGCGACAGGGCAGCCTCAAGAGGCCTGCAAGTAGGAGTGTCCAGGAGGGACAGCTGGGGACGTGAGCTCCTGACCAGCTGGCCCCTCTGCATCGCTGTTGAGTGCTGTGGACCTAGCAGGCATCTGGGTCTTGGTCTGGGCTTCAGAGTGAGCAGTTCTGATGTTTTCTCAGATGTGACGTTTACCTTAATTCCCCATGTTCCTATGTGTTAAGAATTTCCACATAAGGTGAAGGGGTCTACTGCTTTAATCCGGGAGCATATTGATCATGAGTCTGGGTGAGATTTCTTCGAATTACTTTGTGAATTTATTGAGATGGGGTGTAGGGGGCTGTCTTCTCTTTTTACCTGAAAATGTGGGGAATTGTATCAGTAGGTGTTCTAATGTTTCATAGTCCTTGCTTTCCTAGGATAAATCCAGCGTTGCCATTTTGGTAACTTTCTTCTATTTCTAAAGTCTCGTTTTCATGATGAAGATCACTTATGTGTGCCTTCTTGTTCTTTTTTTATGATTACTCTTGTCAATGCTATATCTATTTCATTGGTCTTTTTAAGTAATAGGCTTTTGTTTTTCTTGATCTTCTTGGCTGTTTCCTTGTTTTCAGTTTTTGTAATTTCTGCTCTTACTGTCACCTCCCTCCCACCTCCTGTTGGTTTACTCTGCGGCTCTTTCCCTTAAGTCTTAAGTGGAACAGTGAGCTACTAGTCTTCAGTCTTCTCTGTAAAACGTAAGTACCAAAGACCAACATTTTCTACCTAGGAGCTGCATTAGCTGCATCCTCTTTTGCCACACGTTTTGAGGTGTACCATTTCCATCGTTCAGTTCTTTGTGTTTTCCAAGTAGATGTTTTCTAACTTTCATCAAGATATCTCTTTGATCTGTGAATTAATAAGAAACAGGTTTTTATTTTTTCAAGGTTTTTTTTTTTTGCATTTTGTTTTCTTTCTGTTACTGGTTTTTAATTTGACCACATTTATTGTCAACAGATTGTGGCCTGGCCTTTGTTGAACTTGTTCTTTGGACCATTTACGATCAGGTAGCAAATTTTCCACTTGTGCTTGGAAAGCCTTCGGTTCTGGTTGGTGGTGGCTCTTCATCCAGCTGTGGGACCAGGCTGGTTAGTTATAGTCTCTCATGCTTATCTCTGTTCAGTTTTCTGAATTTCCATTTCTGAGAGAGGTTCATTGAGCCCCCCACCCACCGCCCATATGGTTGGATTTGCTGGCTTTGCTCTGTATTGGAGGCAAGCTGTTAATGTAGACATCTTTGCCATTGTTATATTGCCGCTCCATCAACTTGAATAGCAAAGTATGGTTAGCCAAGAACCGTGCAGTCTTTGTTTGGTTAGCATTTGTCTGTTCCAAGCATTTGCTTTTGTCTTCTGTGCCCTTCTGCTTTGGTGTGTCTGTTACAAACACATTTTTAATGCCATCTGACAGAATGTCTTGATCTTGCCCTTTAAGGCCACTTACGTTTATTGTTACTGGTGGTGTCCTATTTCATACTTTCTATTGTAACCTGTCCTTTCTGTGCTTTCCCCCCTTATCAGCTTCTTTTGGATTGATCTGATGGTGTTTTTTTTTTCCCTTTATTGATCTTTTCTCCTGCAACAGGGTTTTTCCACTTCAGCACTGCCGACATTTGGGCTGGGTCATTCTATGCTGTGAGGGGCTGTCCAGGGTTTTAAAGAGTGTTTAGCGGCATCCCTAGATCCCAGTAGCCTCTGCCCCTCTGTCATGACAACTGAAAATGTCCCCAGACATTGCCAGGTGTCCCCGGGGAGTAGGACCATCTCTGGTTGAGAACCACTGCTCTGTGGGCTTGGAAGTTTGTTTGTTTTTTTTCGAACTTTTTTTTTATTGAGTTATAGTCATTTTACAATGTTGTCAAATGGTTTGGAAGTTTTACACAACATTTATTCTTTTTTTCCTGACTTGACCACGTCTGATCATGAATAACGTGTGAGAATGCCAGGGCACTTAATTTTGTCCCCTTTTTCCGCCTCACTGCCTCTCGATATTTTAGTCCATCCTGTTGTTACGCCCCGAGGCATTGTTATTGCTGCATTTTATGTGGTCATCACTGGGTTTGATTTACATACACAGTCTCTCCGTTCCTTCCTTCTGGGTTTTTTTCCTGAAGAACAGTCTTTCTATTCTTCTGGCCAGTGTCCTGGGAGATAAACTTTGCTTCTGCTTTTCTGAATCTGTCTTTTTCTTACCTTCATTCTTGAACAATAATGTGACTGACCGTTTTTCCCTCATCATTTTGAAAGTACCCTTCCATTATCATCAGGTTTCTGTTTTTGTTACCTAGTGGTGCTGTTCATCCCCATTGGTGGTCTGTCTGCTTCCCGCTGGCCTTTAAGAATGACCACCCCCTTAGGCATAGCTTGCTCTCCAGGTATTCCCTGGACTCGTGCTTTCTGAGTCTGAGATGCCGCCAAGTGGAACTGGGAGGTGGTGGAAGGTGCCCGTTTCATGTCTCCACTACGCCTCTAGCTGAGCAGACTGACCTCTGTACGCACCCCCCAGCTGTCTTCCTGCAAGACCTGCCCACACCTTGTTTTACTTTTACTCACATGAAATGTGCGTATTTTGTGTTCTTCAAGTAGCAGGTTTGTAACTGCCTACATGATGATGGGAATGAGCAAATATTTATGTTTTCAGGACATTTTTATTTCTTCTCCATGAAATGCCTCTTTTATTCTTTACCTTTTGTGTGTGTGTGTGTGTGTGCTTTCTGTGAGAATTTTTTAATAGATCTTGGGCACTATTCCTTTGTCTCTTTTATACTTTATAGTATCATCTCTCCAGCTGCCACTTGTGTTTTGACTCTTATTGTGTCTTGTTGTTTGGAATTTTTTTATGTTGGTATCAAAGTTGTTGATCTTTGTATGGCTTTTGCTTACTAAGCCATTTTGATCAAGGACTCCCCCATTCATGAAGGTACCCTTCATAATTTAAGCCTTGAATTTATGTTAAGGTCTTTATCCATTTGAAATTAAAAAAAAAAACTTCCCTGAGGTAAGGGTCTAATTTCATTTTACGTGGAGAAAAAAACATTGAGAGCCAGTTGTCTTGATATCATCAAGTCAGAGGGGTGGAGGGTGGTTAGAGAAAGGTGAACAATGTTGAGGACATTGGCAGCCGCTTAGAGAACTGTCCTTTCCAGCTCAGAGCCAGCCTCAGACATGATGTAATTCTCACAATAACCCCGCAGGGAGGTCATTGACAGATCTAGGAATTCAGAACTTTCAGGTCACCAGACCTGTGCTGTGTCCCATCCATGAAGGCAGAGCTCTGCTATAAAGGTGGGGTGAGAACTGCTCACTCAGTGCTGCATAAGCCCACTGTGAAGTGCAGGCCCTGGAGTGTGTGCTGATTGTTGGTAGGGGCAGTGGGTGGTGAGGATAAGCACACAGCAGCTGAGATGGTGTTCTTGTGTAAGCAGTGACACCTGGCCCTGGTCTCCCACATGAGGGGCTAATCCTTCTGGTGACATTTCCCCCCAACACCGTTCCTCCTGCCTGTTCTCTGGGAGGATGAAAATGCCATGTGGCCCTTCTTGAACGTGTTCTTGGCTCCATCCCTTGACTTTCACTTTATCTCCCACCTTCTATAGATGTGAATTTGAAAAAGAAAACTGGTAAAGATACACACCCACACGCCTGGCCTATCACCATTTTTCATTCCTCTTCCAGGTACAGCTTTGTGTATTTAAGTCTGTCTTTTTCATTCTTTACTTTCCAGCCTGAGACACGAGATTGAAAATGACAGCTCAGAACATTCCTGCAGAAGAACTATCCTGTGACATGGAGGTGGAAGGATTTACGAGGGAGGGTCCTCATTTCTCCATTCTAGGTGAAAGTTGGGACTGTGAGAACCAAGAGGGTCATTTGAGGCAATCAGCTGTAACTCAGGAGGAACCAGGAGCTCAGGAAGCAGTTCGTGAATATCCTGGGTTTGGGGAGCATTTGAGTGTGAGCCCAGACCTTCCACAACATCAGAGAGTTTCTGCAGCAAATGGTTTCCATGTACACAGCTCAGATGTTAAAAGTCTAAATTGTGACCCAGCTTTACACAGTTGTCAGAAAAGCTGTATAGCTAAGAGAACAGGTAACAGTGACACTTGTGGGAAAGCCTTCAACCATCCCATGGAAGTTTTTCAGTTTGGAAGAACTCAAACTAGAGAGAAACCCTATAAACATGTTGAAAGTGTGAAGCCTTTTAACCATTTTGCCTCTCTTGGTGAGCAAAAAATAATGAAAAGAGGTAAGAAACTGTATGAGGGTAAGGACTTTGGGGACATCTTTGCCCTGAGTTCATCTCTTACTGAAAACAGGAGGAGCGGCCCTGGAGAGAAGCTGTATAAATGTGCTGAATGTGGCAAGTGCTTCAAACGGAACTCTTCTCTTGTTTTGCATCACCGAACTCACACTGGAGAGAAACCTTATACCTGTAGTGAGTGTGGAAAATCCTTCTCCAAGAACTACAACCTGATTGTACATCAAAGAATCCATACAGGAGAGAAGCCCTATAAATGCAGTAAATGTGGGAAAGCCTTCAGCGATGGGTCAGCTCTGACGCAACACCAGAGAATTCACACTGGGGAGAAACCTTACGAATGCTTAGAATGTGGAAAAACCTTCAACCGAAATTCATCCCTGATTCTGCATCAAAGGACTCATACAGGGGAGAAACCGTATAGATGTAATGAGTGTGGGAAACCTTTCACCGACATCTCTCACCTCACCGTGCATCTCAGGATCCACACTGGGGAGAAGCCCTACGAATGCAGCAGGTGCGGAAAGGCCTTCCGAGACGGCTCTTACCTCACTCAGCATGAGAGGACGCACACTGGAGAGAAGCCCTTCGAATGTGTGGAATGCGGGAAATCCTTCAACCGGAACTCTCACCTCATCGTGCATCAAAAAATCCATTCTGGGGAGAAACCCTATGAGTGTAATGAATGTGGGAAAACTTTCATTGAGAGTGCTTACCTCATCAGGCACCAGAGGATCCATACTGGCGAGAAGCCCTATGGCTGTGACCAGTGTCAGAAGCTTTTCAGGAACATTGCCGGCCTCATCCGTCACCAGAGGACTCATACTGGCGAGAAGCCCTATGAGTGTAGTCAGTGTGGCAAAGCTTTCAGGGACAGCTCCTGTCTGACCAAGCACCAGAGAATTCACACTAAGGAGACCCCATACCAGTGTCCAGAATGTGGAAAGTCCTTCAAGCAGAACTCTCACCTGGCAGTGCATCAGAGACTCCACAGCAGGGAGGGTCCCAGCCATTGTCCTCAGTGTGGGAAAGCATTCAGAAGGAGCTCTTCCCTCATCCGGCACCAAAGATCACACCCGGGAGAACAGCCTGTGGACACTTCATGAACTTGGGCCACACTCGTCTTCCAACTTGCTGTCAAAAACCTGTGTGAAGGAGCAGCGTCTTCAGGGCTGGCTCCTCCCTGTCAGTGGAAAAGACTGCTTTGAGCTATCCAGTGCATCGGTGGATATGAAACAGTCCTTAGCCATACTGTTAAGTTGGTACATGAGGGAATTCTCGGAGAGAATACAGGATGGTAAGAGACGTGGCAGAGGCTTCAGGGATGACCCAGCCTATACCAAACCCAGTCGTGCATACACTGGAATAAAACCTGCAGGAGTCGGGAAGGTGCTTCCCCAGAGGCCCACCTACCCCTGCGTCAGAGTCCTTAAACGGGGGAGGACCTGTGTGACCGGGTGAGGGACCCTTCAACAGAAAGCTCCTGCCTTGCTGGAGGGAAGCAAACTCTTACTTGATCCACTGAGGGGCACTTTTGGCGGGAGCCCTTCCCGTCTTCTCTGTATCAGCAAAGGCAACCTTTGGGAGGCCCCACACAGTGCTCCATCCCACAGCAGCCACACACAGTGGGTTGCTGTTTGAATGTGTTTCTGTGCTGTGGTCCTGCAAGATGCTGAGGACTCATTTCAGGAGAGGCAGCTGGACGAGGAAGTTGCTTGTGAGTGGACAGTGGTGTTGTCCCTCTTAAGAGGAGGCTGAAGCAGGCTCCTGCCAAGAGGGAGGGGCTGCTGCTATGTGTGACGCATCGCTCTAGTTGTTGAGACAAAAAACACTGAGTTGTGTGTTTACGTTGTCCCCCCTCATCGTTCATTTGGGACACTTCTGACCTGTTCCACGCGGCCATTGCCAGACCATAACGATGAAGGTTTTGTGGCTGTGTTGAAAATGCTTGTGATATGGCTGGCAACCAGAAGCATGAAATGGAAGGTTTGCTGTTGCTGCAGCCACGCAAAGATGTGCACACATACGGATGTAGGTTGGAAGTTGATCATGGAGAAATAAACATGGTTTTCCAAGAGGACTGTTAACTGTGTATGATTTTTCTTCTATTACAAATCATGCATTGTTAAAATAAGTTGATGAGGAATAAAAAGGTGGAGATAAAAGGAGGTGAGTTTGGGGTTTCTTTGGACCTTTTTAAAACCAGAAGTGACTTGGTCAGGGTCACAGGGCAGCTGTAAGCATGAATGGAGGGCAATTTCTCTGGAATCGGCATCCCACAGCTCGGGACATGAGTAATTTCCTTCTTTGGGACTTGAATCGTGAGAGGGTGTTACTATGGAGGAGAGGGTGGGTCTCAGAGAATGGGGAGTCAGAGGCCACAGAGAGGTCTGGGAGGACCTGGGAGCACCCCTTCCAAGGCCGTGTGTTGCTGCCTGGGTGAGAGCTGCCGCCTGGGAGCTCTGGGCGGCTGCCCTTGGAACTGTGACAAGCTTTTCTGGAGGCAGAGTCGGGGGAAGGCTGCTGAGTGAATGGAAGCTGTGAGATGATAAGTCTGTGTTGTTTTAAGCTGCGAGGTTTGTGGTAATTTGTTCCGGCAACAACAAAAAAACTTAACACAAGCCTGGTGGAAGAAGCAGCAAATACTGTGAGCCCTAACACAGGTTACCTCTGTTGTCGTCTTAATTTTTTTGGCCTGGCCATAATGTTTTGCTTTGTTTTTAATTAAAGTATAGTTGATTTCCAGTGTCGTGTTAGTTTCTGGTGTCTTCTGGCCGTAATGTTTTAATTGATAGCAACTGTCGCCTCCACGTCCCATCTCCTCCCATCTCCCCCTTGGTCACTCTGTTCAAGTTTCCGTGGCCTCCCTGCTCTTCCTGAGACACACCAGGCACGCTCTCATGTCAGGGCCCCTGCAATGCCCGTTCTCTCTGGGGATCCTCTTCCCCCAACACATCAAGCTCATTTCCTCACCTCCTGCAGTTCATCAGTTGCACATCACCTTCTCAGTGAGGCCTTCTCTGACTACTGTGTTTAAAATTGCAACCGCCCCTGCCCAACACAGACACTCCGTCCTCTTTCCCTGCTTTATGTCCCTCCAAGGCATCCCCACCATCCAGGGCTTGTTCATCTTCCCTGCTGGACTGTAAACACCTTGTTCTGTCTTCTTGGCCTCCCTGGCTGTTGTAATACTGCAGCAGGTACTCAGTAAATGTTTGTTGAGCTAAGAGTTAGATGGAGGTAAACCAGCACAGGTGAACAGTGGGCAGCCATGCTGTGGGTGCATGTCTTTGTTTTTTCCCGATTCTAAGGTAATTCTTGCTCACTGAAGGCCAAGACTTGCAATGTCCAGAAAAACATGAAAATAAGAAATCACATCTGGAGTCTAACCTTCCACCAGCAATCATTCATGTTTTGGAAAACATCTTGCAGTTCACTCATTCAGTCAACAAACACCTGATGAGCATCTGAGACATCAACACGTTGGTCCCCATGAAGTCTAACTGGGAGCACGGCAGTGTGTCCAGCCTCATGGAACTGTCTAGTTAGAGAGCAAGATGGGCATTCATCAAACAGTCACAAAACATCAACTTGAACTTGAATAGGAAAAAGAACCAAAACAATAGCAGAGAGCCATAAGGAAAGGAGTTAATTCCTCCAAGGGGTGGGAAGGGAAGACTTCCCCACTCGGAGCGATATGTGCTGATGTGGAGGGGAAGTGGGGGGGGCATCAGGGAGGAGGAGGGGAGGGGAGCAGGCAGGACCAGGTAGGAAGAGCCTTGTAGACCTCGTATTTTGTTAGAGGAGCACTCAGGGTGGAGACCCAAGATGCAAGCGACCACGGGAAAAACAGAGGGAATGGAGGCAGCCAGATGAAGACGGAGTGGCCAAGAAGGGAGGAGGGAAGCCAGGGTGCATGGCATTGTGGACCAAGAGAGAATGGAGCTGGGATATGTCAAATTCAGGGAGGGGCAGTAAGGCCATTGTGACATCTCTTCTTGGACAGCTATTGGAGAAGTGGCTTCCCTGGAGAAGAGGACGGGGTGAGGTGCAAGGCTGCCTTTGCCAAATAAAAAACCCACATTTTCAAGGGCAGCACTTAAGACCCCCAGAGATGCATGGGTTGAGAGTATGTGTGACCAAGAAGACAACAGCACATAAATAAGTCTAGGTAATGTCTAGGCTTAGGGTGACCAAAGCAGTTCAACTGAATCAGTGGCCATTTGTGGTAAAAGAGGTTAAACAATTTTCTAAATTGAAAAAAATTCACCTGTACAATTCAGTGTATTTAGTATTTTCACGAGGTTGATCAGCCATCGCCGTTCTTCCATTCCAGTACACTTCATTACTCCACGAAAGGAACCAAGTACCCGTTAGCACTCCTCATTCCCTCCTTCCTCCAGCCTCTGGCAACTACCAATCTGCTGTCTGTCTCTGTGGATTTCACCACCCTGCACATTTCACATAAGTGGCGTCCTCCAGCCCATGCAGCCAGTCGCTCATTTAACTCAGCATAATGTTGCCAGGGCTCATCCATGTTGCAGCAGGTGTCTGTGCTTCATTCCTTTTTATGGCTGAATACCATTTCATCACGTGGCTATACCATCCTTCCATCAGTTGAGGGACATTTGGGTTGTTTCCACATGGGGACTCTTATGCATAAGGCTGCTCTGATTGTTCATGTACAAGTTTTGTGTGAATACTTGAGTACTCTTGAGTAAGACAACTTGGAGTGGAATTGCTGCGTTACATGGCAACTCTATGTTTAACCTGTCAACGAAAGTTCAATTAACAATCAAAATAAGAAGGAAAAAAAAAAGAATTTTATTTGAGACTAACTGAGGATTGTAACCTGGGAGACAGACTCGGAAAGTTCTGAGAACCGTCCCACCTGCAAGAAGTCAAAGGTAGAGTAGCACACGTTTTTGAGACAAAGGATCAAAACGACATACTGATATTTTAACAGAAAGTTCACCAAAGACACATAGTCCAGGTGAGCACATATGAAGGAAGCAGCAAGTCAACATGACCCCCCAACAGAGCTGGAAAAGAACACTATTCTTCTGAGAAATTACATTGCTAGTGTCAGAAGAAGGGGGAAAATGATCTTCCTTACCTTTGAAGGTAAAACTGTCCTTACCTTCGAGCAGACGTTCCCATGTTTGAGGAGCTCTGGTTAATGTGTAAATGCAGGTGCACGCTGCACGTTAGGGAGAGAGGGAGGAGGCCCAAACAGACAGAATTTTATTTAAATTTTCTTGTCCTGCCTTAAAATAGGAATTTTATTTCATCAAACCTTTTGAGGTACTGCCAGGCTTATCCACAACAGCTCTACCATTTTACGCTCCCACCAACAATGTATAACTATTCTAATCTCTCCACAAGCTTACCAGCATTTGTTACTGCTTGTCTTTTTTATTATAACCATCATAGTAGGTATGAAGTCATATCTCATGGTTTTGTAAGCATTTAAAAATAGTTAAAATCTGGTGGTGATATCTCACACTATACATTAGGGGTCAGCAAATTTCTGTAAAGGGCAAGATAATAAATATTTTAGGCTTTGCACACCAATGATCTCTGCTTTAACAACTCGACTGTTGTAGTGTGAACGCAGCTGTAGGCAATTTGTAAACAAATGGGCGTGGTTGTATTCCAGTAAAATTTCATGTATGAACTTTGAATTTCATATAATTTCCGTCTGTCATTGAACCTTATTCTTTTCATTTTTTTCAACTATTCAAAAATGTAAAAACCATCTTTGAGTCCCACACACCTGCCGGCTCCCACCCAGTCAGCCCACCCGGACCCCGTGCCTCCATGCCCAAGCGCCCCAAGTGTGACAAGGAGGTGTACTTTGCTGAGCGGGTGACCTGCCTCGGGAAGGTTTGGCATCGGCCTTGCCTGAAGTGTGAGAAGTGTGGAAAGATGCTGACCTCAGGGGGTCATGCTGAGCATGAAGGCAAGCCCTATTGCAACCACCCCTTCTATGCTGCCATGTTTGGACCCAAAGGCTTTGGGCGTGGTGGAGGTGAGAGTCACACTTTCAAGTGAACCCAGGTTTTGGAGACCCCATCCCTGGCTGCCCGCTGGGCCGCTGCCCCTCCAGGCTGATGGGAGGCCTTCCCCACCAGCACCTGGGTCTCCCCTGTAGACCCCTATGCCCTCAATAAACCCGGACCCCTGTAAAAAAAAAATAAAATAAAAACCATCTTTGGCTCTCAGGCCATATAAAAACTGGTGCTGGACTGGATTTGACCTGTGGGCCGTAGCTTGATGACCCCTGCTATGCACAAAAATAGGTTCTTGAGGACTGCAGCTCTAAATAAGAAAAGGCAAAACCATAGAGTTCAGAGGGAAAAACAGAATGTCTTTGTGATCTTGGTAGAGACCAATATTTTTTAACCAAACCAGGGACAACTGGTAAACTAGCTACATTAAAGTTAAGGACTTGTGTTCGTTAGAAAGCAGTGTTACACAAGTGAAAAAGGCAAGCGACAGAGTAGGTGACAGTAATTGATGCTCACAGACCCCACAGAGGACTGGTGTCCAGAATACACAAAGAACTTGGCGTCCCAATACGAAGGAAAACACAGCATAAAAACGGGCAAGTGACTTGAACAGACCTATCATTTGCAATCCCTATCAAAATGCCAAAGGCATTTTTCACAGAACTAGAACAATAATTTTTAAATTGGCATGGAAACACAAAATTAACTAATGCCTGAGGAAGTAATCCTCAGGAGACGAGGAAGGTGGTCAAAACATTATCCGGGGGATGGGAGGGAAGTGGGTGTGGTTATTAAAGCACAGCCCATAGCAGAGATACTCTTGGTGTTGGAGCTGCGCCTTTTGATGTTAGCCATTGTCCACACAAGAACCTGCAGAGGTGGTAGAGTTGTGTAGAACTTAGTGCATGCACAGACAAATGAGCACAACTGAAATTGGGGAATGTGAAGAGGATCAGTGGATTGCATGAAAGTATCTTGGCTGTGTTATTTTACCATAGTTTTGCAGATTGTTACCAGTGTGAGGAACTAGGCAAAGCATACAAGGTATCATTCTGTTACTACTTTTAATTGTATGAGAATCTACAATTATTTTTTTTCTTTTAATTTTTTTTAACAGTCGCCCCGAAGTCTTTATTGGCCCCCAGGACCCTGATCTAGCCTCTCTGTGGGGGCCCCTCAAGAACCCTAGTGATGGGGTCTCCTTTGTTCTCTGAAAAGTCTGTTTTTTTCTGGAAAATAAAAAGTCCTTGGAGGGTCAAGGTGCTCCGGTCCCTCCCCTGCTAGAACTTCTGGTTCTTGCTCAGCCGGTTGTGACGCCAGATGTGTTTCCGTAGCAACCGCCAGTACTCCCGGGTCTCAGGGTCCAGCTCCTCCAGCTTCTTGGGGGGACCCACGTTCATCTGGAACAGCCGGCTCTCTTGGCATAATCTCGTACATGGAGTCTCCCAGAAGTGGCAGGGTCCGGGAGCTCCCAGGCCCGCCAACCGGCCCAGCTCCGGGTAGCCCCGTTGAGGCGTCGGGCCGCCATGACGTACGCCGGCTGCCTGCCTACAATTATTTTAATAAAAATTTCAATTAAAAAAAACCTCAGTACCTTGTCTGGAGTTCTAACCCCACAGCCTGAGATACGTTGTACCTGTTTGCTGGGTATCCGTGGCCTCGGGGAAGACTGTGTTGTGAGGAAGAAGCCCAGAGGTCAGAGTGAGCTCGGGTTCACGGATGTGGGACCCTGGTGTGACATGAAAAGAGGACAGTGGTTCGTGGGCAGATGTGGAGGGACTGTGGTTTGTGACAAGGGCCATGAATGTGAGGAGGGCTTGAGGGTCTGGGTTAGAGGCTCTGCCGCGCTGTTTGTAGGTCTGGTCTAGCCAGGAGTCCTGGAGGGGAACCCAGAGAGGGGATGGATACCTGGAGTGAGATGTTCCCCAAGAACTGTGAACCCGAGAGCCCTGTCGCAGCGGTGGTCATGGAGAACCTGTGGGTGTATCGCGGGCTCTCTCTCATTCTCTGACGAAGTGGTGGAGCCAGGGTCCAACTAGGACTGTGAGGCTGCCGACCTGCACTGCATCTCACACCCTACACACACTGTCAGTGACGTCTGTAGTGACTGAGGTCTGCGCATGGATCCGGGGGCAGGGGGAGCTGCATGTTCACTCCACTAAGAACTGAGTTGTAGGTGGGGTTGGATGCTAGTGGGTGGGACAGTTGGGAAGGTGGGCACATGGCAGCAGGGGGATTCATAATGAATGGCCTTGGTGTGCCTGACGTGAGCTGGGGAGCGCTAGGACGCTCCTCATTCAGTGCTCTCAGTCATACACCTGCAGGTGGAATTGCCGTCATAGGGTGGATACAGAGTCGGTTTTAGCAGCTAAGCGTCTAGCCAGTTTTTAACATAATGCCATTTTAACTCTTTTTTTTTCTCTAAGGATTCAAATATTTCTCCCTCCCCCAGCCTGGGAAACAAAAGTCCAGATGGAAGCAGCAACTCAGGTTGTTTTAAGGGCAGAACCATCCGGTTTCAAGAAAATGGAAGATTTGTAGGGGATGATTCCTGTTTATATGCATTAGGAGAAATCTGGGAGTGTGAGGATGAGGTAAAAATGCTCCATAAAAACCCAGGGGCTCATCTGAGGCGAACAGCATCTACCCAGGACAACAAGAGGGTCTGGTGAGAGGCTGTAGTCATCACGAACATGGAGAGAGGACGACCCTCTCCTCAGTCCTCACCCATCTCAAAAAGGTCCCAGACAAAAGCTTTCTTTGAACATGACTCAGACATTTAAGCATTCCAGTTATATATCCAATTGTTGGAAAAGCCATGAAGGTCCCATCCTTGATGAAGATGACCACAGAACAGCCGTCAGCCGGGTTGGACAACCTGGCCACCTTGGTGGAGAACAGGAGACAAGCCCACCAGATGAACTGAAAGTGTAAATTCTGACAGCCACTCTGCACCCTGAGTGAACAGGGTCTAACTCAGAGAAAGGCAGCCACACAGGGGAGGGGTGAGAGGAGGTGTCTGATCAGGGCATATGCACTGCTGAGCAGAAGAGAATTCATCCGGAGATGAATACATTGACTGCAATGAATGTGGGCGATCCTTCAGATGGAAATCTCACTTCGTTGGGCACCAGAGGACTCATACTGGAAAGAGGCTTTTTACCTGTAGTGACTGTGGAAAAACCCTTCTCCAATAACTACGACCTCCATAGAGCAGAGAAGCCGTAGAAATGCAGTAAACATGGGAAAGCCTTCAGTGCTAGCTCTGCCTCTATCAAGCACAAGAAGACCCACACGGGAGAAGATGCATGAAGGCGGCCAGTGCAGGAAGTCCTTCAGCCACCACTCTTCCTTGTTTTGCACCACAGAACTCAAGCTAGAGAAAAGTCGTTCAGACATAATATATGAGAAATCCTTCCCCAATGTCTCCCACCTTATTGTCCATTGAGGATTCACACAGGAGAGAAACCCTTGTACGTGCCAAGTGTGGGAAGCTGTGGCTCATACCTGACTAAATGTGGGAGAATTCACATTGGAGGGAAACCGTGTTAGTGTACGAATTGTGGAAAATCCTTCAACTGCAATGGTCACCTTGTCGTGCATCAAAAAGTCCATTCCGGGGAGAAACCCGGCAAGTGTAAAGAATGTGGGGAAACTTTCACTGAGAGTGCTTACCTCATCCGGCACCAGAGGATCCATACAGGCGAGAAGCCTTATGAGTGTAGTCAGTGTGGCAAAGCTTTCAGGGACAGCTCCTGTCTGACCAAACACCAGAAGATACATTCTCAAGAGCCCCTGTACCAGTGGGTCAAATGTCAGTTCCAGGGCAGCTGTGCTATTAGACACCAGAGTTGGCACACTGGACAGACACTCGAGTAAAGTCAGTGAATGTGAAAATGGCTCTGTCCAATTCTCTTTACTTATGCAATGCCAGAGACTTCATATTGAAGAGAAGCTCTTTGAAAATAATGCAACTCATCCTTTACTCCTCGGAACAGAAACCCTCGAGACATTGTGTCTGTGTCAGAAACTGGGAGAATTCTTCTGCCGTGTTGCTGAACTTACTGGAAAGAAATTCTAGAAATGTAACAAATGTGTTAAAAACCTTCAAGGATTGTGCTAAAAATACGTACATGAGACTCTGACACATCACAGTGAAACCTTTTGAGGGCAATGACACCTTTGAGAGAGGAGACCAAGATGTCGGGGGGAGACTTACTTCTCATGGCATTCCTTTGTCATTATATGATGTGCAAATCAAAACCTAGGAATGGAGTTAATGTGGGAAACATTCACACTGGAACTGTTGCTTTTCTTTGCGTTGGAAGATTTGGTTAACATGATGAGTTCGAGGTTTTGGTAAAAACTCTTGCCGACACTCTTTGGTAAAAGGAATGTATTTTTGATTTGGCCAATACAGAGTGATAATACAGGAAAGTCCCTTAAGGTGCTGCTAACCTTAATGTGAAGGAAAACTCATGCAAAAATGGACAGCAATCATACATTTATGGGGGAAACCTTCCAACTGGAGATCTGGTCTTCCAGAGTAGTGCTGTCTGATAGAAATATCATATGAGCCACATATGTCATTTCAAATTCTTTAGTGGCCATATGTTTTTAAAAACTAATAAGAAACAGGTGAAATTCATGTCAATAACATTTTATTTTACCACCTGTATCCCAAATACCAATAGTTTGAATGTACGGCACTCACTGCACTTCGATTCCTGTCACTGCACATCTAGCAGCCACTTCATCAACAGCATGACTCCAGGGCATCACAGAATTGGTTTTGGAGAGAAGCCCCTGATAGAGCATTTGTCTGGTTGAAAATAAACCACAGTCAGGTTTTTGTCCCATTTCTAGAAAAAGTGTGTGCCTGGAAGTTAGTCCTGACATAGAACCCTCGGGACTCAACTCATTCATTTATTTCAATATACACGTTCTTTCCATATTTAAAAAATTTTTTAAATTTTCTTTTCACATTTTAACATCTTGGAAATCAGGTTAATCAATGGCAGCCTGTAGTTCAGTTGGCAGCCTTTTGTTTTCTCAGTGGCACACAAAATGTGCATCTTACCATCCGTTGTGTCTTAGGTCTGATAAAATAACTAATATCAGGAGGGGGAATTACATGACTAGTGAGATTCATTCATCTGAGGAAACCAGAACGTTCACAGAAGAGACTGTTGCTGGGGTAACAATGAACAACACAGCTGTGGGAGCAAAAGAGGGTGATGTAGTCCTGCTCCTGTTGCTGGATAGTGAGTGTTACCTGATTCCTTTCCTGTAGCCAGTGTCATCTGTAATCGTCACTGTTTATTGCAAGACTGAAAATTCTCATAAGGTGGAGGGAAGCCAGACACACAAGTGTGTACAGGCTCCTCACAAGCTGGTTAAACAGTAGAGAACTTCTGATGTCACAGGGCTTCTAGTCTAGCTTATATATCAGAGTATCTTTAGTATTTTCTGTATATGTGCTGGTGCGCACTTTGGGCCTTTTATTTATGAAAGAAAACGCTGTCCCTGACAGTCAGTGGACACTCATTTAAGTGGCAATCCCTTGGCTGCTCAGAAGGCCTATGTGGGAATCCTAACCCCAAATAAAGAAAAATTGTATGAAATTGCATGAAAATTCTGGGCCAGACCAGGTGAGTGTTAGCGCCATGGGTAGGAGTACACGTTTTGACTTTCGTCAGACTTGGGTTTCTCATGGGATTCTGTCTCCATAGCTGTGGGGTCGTAGGTGACTTGTTGAATCTCTGTGTGCCTTAGTTCCTCACTTACAAAGTGTGGATAATCCCACGCTCATTAGGAGGAAGAGCAGTGAGGGACACAGAGGCCCCGGGACAGAGCAGGCTCAGTGTGGGTCCGCTGCTTCTGCTCCCTGCCCCACTGGTATTACTGCACCTCCCACTGTTACCACTGCTCTTATTATTGTTTTTATTGTTGATTTTGTTGATGATGAGGACGTAGAGGTTGCTCTTCTCTGACTCTGGAGGCTGAAAGAGAAGAGACGTTGGCAGCCTTCTCAACCACTGTAGGCTCTCGGCCCCTGTCACCAGGAGTTCACAGCTGGCATTGCTTCCCAGACTCTAGTGTATGTGATTGGCTGGAGGCCCCCTGAGGTGGGCAGAGCTGAAGGAGCTACCTGGGAGAGGGCCAGACTCTCCGGATGTGGATGATGGCAGCTGGGATGTGTGTGGGTGCCTGTCCCGAGTGGAGGTGGGGCTCCAGGCACTGAGATGATGAGGTCTTGGCAGGTTGGCCGCTGGGTCTGGTACCCCAGAGTGATAGCATACATTGAGAGGGTATCGTATGGTATTTTTCTTTCTCTTCCTGGCTTACTTCACTTAGAATGATGATCTCCAGGTCCATCCATGTTGCTGCAAATGGCACAATTCTATTCTTTTTATGGCTGAGTAGTATTCCACTATATAAATATACCACAACTTCTTTATCCATGAACTGTTGATACTTGAATGGATCTCAGAGGAATTACATTTGGTTAAAACATGCCAATCTCAAAACATGCCAATCTCATGCCCTGTTATATTTCTAGAGTTTCTTTTCAGTAAATTCAGCGACATGGCAGAAGAATTCTCTGTTTCTGACACAGACACAATGTCTCAAGGGTTTTTGTTCCAAGGACTTCTGAATCTACATACTGTATGATTCTATTTATATGACATTCTGGAAAATGCAAAACTGTAGGCGGGGAAACCAAATCAGTGTTTGCCAGGGTTATGGGCGGGAAAGAAGGGCAGCAGGAGGGAGTTTTTTGTACAGTGGATCTATTATTTCTTCTGTTTGTGTTGTCGATTATACAAGTTAAAATTCATGGAAGTGAATGCCCCAAAATGGCAGTGCTGTTGTAAATAAATATGTAAAATAAAACTGTTCAGAGAAACATTAAAAAAACAGCTCCCTCAAAATGACAGCCTCATAAACTGCCATCTAGAAAAGCCTGGAATGGGAAGCAGCATCCTGGCTCTGTGAACTGGAGCTGACAGCTATTTTGGGCTTCAGGGCACATCACTTACCCCAGTTGCCTCTCTCACATTTTCCTCCATTTCTGCGGCTCCTGAGGCCCACAGCATGGGGGGGGTCTTCGAATTCTATCAGTTCCCCGGATATGAAGAACCCCCTTTTATTGCCCCCACATCCCTGTTTCTGGGTATTCCCACGTCTATTTTTTTTATATTTATTTTGTTGGTGGGCTTTCGTTTGTTGTTTGTTTCTTTCGGGGGGTAGTTAATTAGGTTTATTTATTAGTTATTTTGATGGAGGTACTGGGAATTGAACCCATGACCTCGTGTGTGCTAGGCATATACTCTACCACTGAGCTATACCCTCCCCTTCCCACGTCTATTTCTAAGGCTATGAGTCTGGCTCTGTTGTCTCCCTGTTTCTGCCTCTCTCCTTCGCTGTCTCCATCTCCAGGCCTTCTTTTCTCAGAGTTTCTGTCTTCCCCATTTTAGGCCAACCCAATTCTGTCTGTCCCTGTCTTGAGTCTGTCTCCACGTCGGAGTCTCCCAGCCTCGGGATCTCCTCTTCTTTGAGTCTGGGTTCCGCCCTTTCGCTGTGTCTCCATCTGTCGGTCTTCTTGTCTCTGTTCTCCTCTGTATCTCGCTGTCTCTGGGGCTCTGGACTCCTGGTGTCTCCATCCTTGGGTGTGCACGTCTGTAGTCCTCACCTTTCCCTCCCTGTCTGCGTACGTGCCTCCTCTATTCCTCTAGGTCTCTCCAGTCTCCTCTTGTTTACGCCGTTGCCATGGCATCAAGGACGGCGCCGACGCAAGGGGGAGAAACGGCAGGGGAGGCCAGCTCGGCCTCTGATTGGCTGCCTTCCCTGAGGTCTCGTCCTCGCCCCTCCCCCGCCCCCGTGGGCGGCCCGGTGTCTTCTGGGAGTGCAGCCGGGCGTCTTGGAGCCGGAGGAGGGTCTGTCAGCCGCGCCTGCGACGTCCCTTTCACGACCCGCGGGTCGTGGCGGTCCGGCCGGTGTGCGCGCGTAGCTGCGTTGTGAGGTGACCAGGGGGGACCGGGAGGGCGGAGGGTGTGGGTCTGGAGGGGAGGGGCGGAGCAGGGAGCGACCCCGGTGGTCGGGGGGCCAGGCCGCCCTTCTCGGTGTCGCCGACGGGAGGCGTTGAGGGTACCCTGGGGCTGCGAGCCCCTCGGCGTGCGCCCGGAGAGGGGCTTGAGGGCTGGGGGTGCCCTCGAGGGGCTGAGTTCGGGAGCAAGTTGTCTCTGCCCGCGGGTCGCCCTGCTTCTCCCCCAGTCACGCCGGCGAGGGTTCGGTTTGCCTGAGGTGCCTCGTGAGGTGCCTGCTCTTGCTCTGGGACCCCTTAGGTGGGCGAGGGAAACCCTGTGGGACAAGGGCGTGAGTGGGGCGGCCGGCCAGGGGTCCCCGGGAGCACTGAGGATTGTTTTTTTAGGTCTTTTAAAAAAAACTTTCAAATTTATAGGAAAGCTCATATAACTTCTACATACCGGTATTCAGACATACCTGTTGGTGTTTTATGTTTTGCACACTTGTCACTCCCTTACTCCCCCGCCCCCCGCCAACCCCATCAAATATGCCCGTCTCCTAGCTGACTCGGAGGCTAAGCTGAACGGCCCCACCATCCTCGACTCAGTACCCGTTTCCCTAGTCGCCCCAATAACTTCTTGTAGACGTGTCTTCTCCCCAGCCAGCCCAGGGCCCTGGGTTACACATTGTCGCTCTTCTTCCACCTGCTCCTCAGGTCTGTGACTTCCTTGAGTTCCTGGTCTTGAGGCTTTGAGGGAGCCCAAGCGGGTCGTGCAAGATGTCTCTTGGTTGTCTGTCTCTCCTCACGAGTGGATCCACCGTGTGTTCTTGGCCAGGACCAAGGAAGGCAGCTGGAATACTGAGGCTGCTCCCATGCTCCACGTTTTTTTTTTATTCTAAAGGCACTACCCCCTGCCCTCACGTGCCATTTATGTGTGAGTAATCTCTAGGTGTGGCCAGGAGACCCTGTGAATACCCTGAGACATCTGGTTTGCAAACGTGGCAGAGAGGGACATGGGGCAAGGCTTGGCCTGCAGGTGGGAGCCAAGCTTGAGCTGGGCTCTGCCCTGTATGAAGGAGATTTGTCTCCACCCTTCTGGACCAGCTTGGGGTGGGGAGAGGGCTGGCCAGGACCTGAACTCCCATTCACTTCACTTATATTATATTCCCCTATAATCCCTGGCTTTTGGCCGACTTTTTACACCTCCTACCTGGCTCTGTGGGCGGGCCAGGCCAGGTCTGCAGGCCTGTGCAATTTCCAGAATTGGGTGTAGATTCTCCACTGACCTACTTCAGATTTTCAGTTGTTTTAGTAGGAGGAGCACTCCTGACACTCAGTCCTTCCACATGACTGGAAACTGAAGTCCCCATAATATATTTTTTAGTGTCAAACGTTTCTGGGATAAATCCAAGTCTACTGGGATGTTACATGTATTGAGTATATAACATACATTGCTGGAGTGAGTTTACTAACATTTTAAGATTTTTACTTCTTTATGAGATGTCTTGTAATTTTTCTTCTATCCATGACTAATTTTTTATAATCCTGATAACATCAATCTTACAAAATAAGTTGCCACCTCCCATGTTTATGTTAGTTTTTATCTACATGAGTACAAAACTCTACTGATATTTAACAAGCGATTGCTTGGAAATAATTCTGCATGGACTCTGGGTGTGTGGGTTGTGGGGCTGATGTACTCCAAGGCTCCTGTTTATTCTCCTTTGGCATGGGTGCCCCACAACCTGCTTCTCACTGTGTGGGTACCTCTTTGTCTCTCTGACTCTGGCTGAGACCCCAGAGCATCCTGTCATCCTTGGTGTGTCTGTCTTCCTCAGAGCCACAGTCCTGTGCACTCATCCTGGCTAGACACAGTCACATTTCTCAGTGCAGGTTTGGAAAGATGCTGCTTTTGAAGAGGCATTTGCCATCCCCAGGAATACCCCAGCTCTCCTGGAGTTGCCCACACTGGGTTCAGCAGCTGGGGACCAGTGTGAGGGGCCCAAGACCATCCCTGGAAGCACTGCTACTGTCCTCCTGCCTGCATCTCTGGAACTTCATCTTCCAGGAGGTGGATGGGCCCCACCAGGTCCTGGCCCAGCTTCAGGAGCTGTACTGCGAGTGACTGCAGCCTGAGGCACGCTACAAGGAGCAGATGCTGGAGCAGTTCCTGAGTGTCCTGCCCGACAAGGTCTGGCCCAGGGTGGTGGCGCAGCACCCCAAGAGCTGCAAGAAGGTGGCCTCCCTGGTAGAGGACCTCACCAAGGCCCTGGTAGAGCCACCAGGAGGTGTACTCACCTTGTCAGAGGAGAGCATGCCTTTGAGGAAGTGGGAGGGGATCAGCCCTAGAGGGCTCTGGGAGTGGAGTGACATTGACAGCATGGTGTCCAGACCCTAGCCAGTGGCTCACCTGAGAGAGTTCGGTTCCCTCGCATATAAGGGCACAGAAGTAAGCCGTTCTGAGCTGGTAGGGCAGCTCCTCAGTCAGCAGGGTTCTGACCCCCCGAACCCCCAGGAGCCTTACACTCATGGTTGCCTCATGGGCCAGGAAGGCTGCTTGGTCTCCTGCCCTCACATCTGCCTTCCAGATGTAAGGAAGCAGGAGGAAGCAGCCCCTTAAAAACTAACAAAATGTTCTGGGCAGATTTCTGCCCCCTCATATGGGTAGAAGGGGAGCGCTGGGGCTGGATGGGCAGTCTCCACCATGTCTGAGGGCAAGGCCTGGGGACTGGTGGTGATGGGCTCTGAAGCCTTGGGCTCTGTTCAGAAGCCTGGGTGCACGTCCACCCACCGAGTTCTCCCCTGGGGTCATCCACAGCCTCGAGCAAGGGGGTGTGTCATGGGGAAGCACAGTGAGCCTTTCCTGTCTGCCGTTACCAGGTGGGCCGTCAAGGGCCAGCGAAGATCTGGAACCCAGAGAGAGCCAGGTGCCCCCTGAGACCTGTGAGTGACCAGGCAGCCCTTGGGGGTGTGTGGGCCAGGGTCTGTAGTTGGGAGGGGACAGGAGGGGGACGCCGTGCAGGTTCTCGTGGGAGCCCGAGGGAGGCCAGGTAGCTGAGCACAGAAGTCATTCTGTGCTGTCATTCCGACTTCTCCCCATGGTCTCTGTGAGCGTCACAAGGACTATTTTTAATAAAATTCCTTTTCAAAGATGATGCAGACTGTATGTGCTTATCACAAACAGTGAAAAGCATCGAGGTGTAAAGAAGTTATAACCTCAGCTCCCCCTCATCCCCTCTGCACGTCAGACTGCGTCCTCCTGTACATCGCACATGTGTGCGCACACGCCTTACCCACAGGCCTGTGTGGACATTGGCAGCCGTTTCCCTGGCTGTTTGCACGGCACAGCCTCTCAACCCCCCCAGGCCCTCCAGGCAGTGGCTCAGTGTCCAGGCCGTGTCCTCGTCACCTCCATGGCCTTCCACAGGATCCCCCCTTCCTTGTCCTGGCGAGAGAGTTCACCAATGCTAAGGTTTCTGCCTCTTCCTGTAAATCTTCAGGATGTGGAGGATGCTGTCTGGGTAGGGTGGGTCTCTCAGGACCATTGGACAAAGGGCGTTTCCATGTAGTTTTCCAAAATTTTGTAGCATGTGTGTGCAGAGCCTGCGTACAGAGATACCTTCATTCCCACGTCCGTGACAGCACCATGCATTGTTGCATTTTACGATTTCCACGAACCTGATGGGTGATGAGGTGTGTTGTCTCCTTTGTGTGTTTTCCGTGAGTATCTGGAGCCACCACTGAGCTTGAGCTGCTTTGCTCTCCTCTTGGCTGCTCTGCTCTGCTCTGTGAATGGAGGACCGGTGTGCGGGCCGCGGAGCCCTGGGACCTGTGGTGACCCTGCTGGGGCCTCCCTGACAGGTTTGAGGTGCCCAGCTTTGGAGTCTCATCTCCTCCACGATGCCTTTCCTTCTCTTCAGCCGCTCTGCTCCAGACCCCCTTCTGGAACAGGGATTGGGGAGCAGGCCAAAGAGGCCAAGCCCACAGAGGTTGAGCCAACGGTGGTGGGGACCCCTTTTCCAGCAGCTCTTGGGGCCTGATCCACTCTGTTTTTTCAGCCTCCCCTCCCTCCATCATGAGGGGGCCCAAGGGACGAGAAGTTGGGTGGGCTGAGGTCCGGGGCTGAGCACACAGGCGGCTGCCTCCCTGAGAAACCAAGTGGTGAGCCTGGTCGGGGCGGGGAAAGCTGAATTCTCTGAGATTGAGGGAGGGGCTCAGACTGAGGTGCTGACCATGTGACCCCTGGTTGCAGGCCCTCCCAGCCCAGTTTGTGGTGACTCCGCGGCTTCCTCCCTGTACCTCTGGCTGTGTCCAGAGCATCCTTAGCTCCCTCTGAGGGTGCCCTTGGCTGCCAGCTGCCCTCCTCTCCTTCCTGCTGACTCTGCTGCCCACCCCTCCCACCCTCCCACCTCCCACCAGCCAGGACTCCTGGCCTTGCCCAGGCCTCCTGGGCCCTGTGGCAATGTTACCACAGGGCCACCCACTTTATCTCCTTTGTGGCCTTTGTTGGGGACATTATCTGTCTCTCCCGTCCTGGTCCTGGTGCCCTTAGGTGCCGGCCTAGAGCCCTGGTGGTGGGCAGAGATGGAGGAGACCTTGGGGTCCAAAGCACTGGTTCTCGGTGCGGGGGGCTGGCTTTATCTGCTCCAGGGGACGTTTGACAGTGTCCAGGGACAACTTCAGGGTCCATCCTGGCATCTAGAGGAAAGAGGCCTGGGAGGGTGTGTGCAGCCTCCTGTGATGACCAGGACTGGCCCTGCCACGGAGAAGGTCCAGGGTGCTAAGGCCAGGACACCTGGGGCTGGGGCCAGGGAGACCTGGGGTCCTTTGGCAGAACCTGCAAGGTGATGGGTAGGATCCTCAGTCTGAAGCTGAAGGTGCCTGTGTCCCTGGGGGAGCAGGGCCGGGGGACCTGGCGGAGGAGAGCCTAAAGGTCTAACGGAGACTCTGGGGCGAGACCTGCCTCCCATGGCCTCACGCTTACCCCTCATCCTTCCCCAAAACTGTTGGTTTGTGGGGAGGGGTCCTGATTCCCACATGGGCCTTCAGGTGGGATGCTGTTTTAAACGTATTTGAACTTGAGTGTATTTTAAATGTATTTGACCTTGAACACGGTTGCCAGGGTCCCTGTCTTGGTTCCCACTAGCCTCAGCAGAGATCTCAACTTTGACCTCACTCATCCTCCCACCACCCATCCCACACTTTTGATGCCCACCTTCCCCAGATGTCAGAGCAGGAGGCAGAAATCTGGTGATTTTAACCAACTCCTGCTATGTACCAAACCACTCCTTAAACATAGTCGCTTCAGCAGCAGCAGTATTAGTCACCACCATCCTGTGGACTGACGGGTCAGCCGGGGCCACCCTTCTGCTCCATTTGATGGCAGCTGTGCTGTGCACACAGCCGTGGTCCCCTGGAGGCTCGACCCCAGCTGGATTGTCCGGGGTGGCCTCACTCACCCAACTGGCCATTGGCGTGGGCTCGGCTGAAGCCAGCAGCTCAGGTGCTCCTTCACGTCGTGTCTTCATGTGGCGGGCGGCTGGATTCGTGGAAGGAGTGTTCCAGGAGGGTCAGGCTGCAGGACTGGTGTTTCTCAAGCCTTTGTTTGCATCCCGCGTGATAATGTCCCGTAGACTGCAGTGGGTCCTGTGGCTAGGCTGGGCTATATGTGTGCGTATCTGTGTGGGGAGGGGGTTTCCGGGACTGGGGACTGCCCAAGGGCATAAATGTGGAAAAAGGGGAAAGCTGCATACATCTGAGATGTTGAAGTCCTTTCTGGACCTAGGTGGGATGTTAAAAGTAAACTATACACAAGTGACTAGGATGACCATTTGCATGGAGTTAAATACTCAATTACAGAGGAACAATGACTTAAATTTCGATAGAGCCATTCAAAGGAAAGATAAGGCATAATGATAATTAAGAAGACTGTGTAGCAACATGGAAGGATGATTTCTAACTTTAGCTCAAGAAGCAGAATACAAGTATTTGTTATATTGTAACTAAAATACGGTGGCTGTGGTCAAATAGAGAAAGTGTAAAAAAGAAAATAGTTTTGTTAGGGTCATGGAATTATGGCTGCATTTATTTTGCTTTTTGAATTCCCTTGAAAATTATTTATAGGGCTTTATAATAAAATTAATTTTTCATCATTTTGAAAAATATTTTCTCAATCATGGAAAATTTAAAACATGAAGGAGAAAAAATACTCATGTTTTCAGCTCATGGGAAGTTTTACTTTTGATATCTCAGTATATATACATGTGTCCTTCTGGTCATTTTTCCATGTACAAGATTTTGGTATGTATTCGTTCAGTGTGCATATAAAATCTGAGAATCCTCAGTATAAGTGTGTGTGTCTCTTCTGTATCTTGAGTGAGTGAGTTGTCTGGTGGGTCGTGGGAAGAGACTGTGGACTTTATTCAGGCAGCTGGCATCACAAGATGGACTGTGTGTTTCTGATGAAGAGAAAGGCAGGGAAAAGTCAGGGCTCAAGCTGTTCCCTCACTCCTGGGAGGCTCCTGGGACAGGAGCTTCTGCACTCGGGAACATAGACTTATGCAGTGGAACCACTTCAGGAAGTTTGAGTGCAGGTCACACTCGTGCATCCTGGTCCCTGTTCCTCAAGGTGAGGCCTTCAGACCTCTTGCCCCACTTGCCCCTCGCCCAATGCCTTGGCATACAGATTCGAACCCCACGTGGTACGATCAGAGCAGTCTCAGGTGTAACGCCATCCACCTTCAGATAGTTTTCATTCACGGCAGTGTTAGAGATCCACCACTGCCCTTGGAAGTGCGGGGCTGGGTCTTCCCCATGTCTGTGCAGATGTCCTAGGAGTTGGGTGGGTGGAACCAGGGTCAGTCCAGATTCATTGGGCCTGAAGCTCACACAACTGAGGAGTCCCTCTCCCTGAAGAATTCAAAATTACTAAGATAATGTTAGCTATTGGGCCTCAGAAGGGGCCTCAGAAGGAGAGTGAAGGACCTTGGAGTTTCTGCTTCATTTACTTCGTGGCAAATCCATGAAACTGGAGCGTCAAAACATAATGTAACCCAGACCTCTTTCACCCCGCGAGCACCTGAGTTTACAGAAAGGACATTTCCAGAGGTCTCAGTGAAATGACCGGCTCTCCAGCTCCAGCCTCTGACTGACAAACGGTATCTCCTTACAGCTGGACTCCTGAGAGCTCACACAACTGGGGCAGCTCCCAGGGAAACTCTTCCGTCAGAAGATGGCTTCCTGGAAGTGTGGGGGAAGGTGTGGGGCTCCTGCAGCAGGAGGTTCCGGTTTCTGGGAGTGGAAACCGCTCTGGGAGGGAGACCCTGAGACAGACAAACCTAATCCTCCCCAGTTTCTTAAAAAGTTTCCTCTCAGTGGTCCATTTTCCTGCACCTCTGGAGGGAGTTGAGACCCTCAGCTGACCCACTGCCCCTAATGCCTGAGCCAACCCAGCTTCCCCTGAGATTAACAGGTGGGGAAACTGGGTGATACGTGTCTCTCTGTAGAGTAAGTCATCCATTTATGTGCTTTACCTTGTCTTGGACAGGTTGGTGATGGTAGAGGAAAAAAAAATCGTAAAATCTTTTGGTAGTGTTTTTGTAACGGATTGAAAAAGCAACTCTGAAACGATTTTAGAATTAAACAAATTAGTTGATGTGTTTATTTGGGGGAGTATCAGCATTCTCATTGTTGAAGAAGGGACATAAAATGTGAGGGAGACATAGGTTGGAACTGGAGGTATTTCTGTAGACCTATATGCACCCATATGCCTTTTCTTGTGTACCTATGTGTGTTTATATGTGCACCTTTATTTCCTGGTTCATCAGAAGACACCATAGTAGCAGTCAGCAAACCTGACACTCAGATTTGGTCTCAAACAGCAAACGCCACCCGCCCCAATTCTTTGGAACTGGAGAAATATGGCTGATTTCAGGGTAGAAACAAGATACGCTTATAACATCTTATACTAAAAAGAAAGGAAATGTTCAAGAAATGATGGAGGCATGTCACATGCATGGCAGGAGCTTTCCTGAAGGGACTCTCATTGGCCATACCTGGGACAACGTGAGCACCAAAATAACTAAGGACAGAAATAAGTTATAAAACAGGTGTCCACCAGGGCATCAGGGCAAGCTTCTCTGAAAAGGCCAACAAATTGTAAGTGTGGAGGCCTCTAACGTGAGCCCGCCACCTCCCAATCCACACACACATAACAATGCGGGTGTTATCATCATCTCTGGCCGTTCTTCACCTTGTCTTCTCTCTATTCTGATTGACTTTGTTGCTCATCTCCCTAGCACACCTGATTTCCTAAGGACAAGAAGCTACACAAGGATAGATGCGCAGGGAAAGGGAAGAGGATACATGTAGTCAAAGGAGGGAGGACAAAACAGCTGACCAAAGGACCAAGGCTATAGAGCTGCCCCATCCAGTACAGACCTTGCCTGGCTACATGTGGCAAATGAGCACTTGAAATGTGGCTACAGCAAATTGAGATGGACTGCAAATATAAAATACACACTGGATTTCAAATACAAAGTATACCAAAAGAAAGCAAACATCTCAGTGATTTTTTAATATTAACAACATGTCAAAGTGGTAACATTTGGGATATAGAGGGACAGGCAGTAAATTAATTTTACCTATTTCTTCTTGCTGTTTCAATGGAACTCTTTACCATGTATTTAAATTTTCTGATGTGGCTTGTGCTGTTTCTGTTGGACTGTGCTGCTATATGCACTATTTACCGATTTTCTTAAGTGGTTTTAAATGACTGAAGTTAATTCCAAAAAAGAGGAGGCATTCTACAAGCATACTGAGGAACAGTGTGGGAAGACGACTGTCTGCAACATGGTTCCCCCGAAGGAGAAATCTCAAGTTAACTGGAAACATGTCCCACAGTATGATTAAAAAACCAAACTGATGGTTGTGACCAAATTCAGACAATGCAATTTAAATATGGGTGAGAAGTGAGAGTGAGAAGTCACTGCTTAAGGATAGTGGCTGTCAGGGTACCTGCTATTAGTGGCTTCAGGGTTCAGTGAAATGCTATAGACTGCCTTCAAGTTAAATTATATAAAAACAAAAGCTTACTGAACATCAGGATGAAGAATCAATGAAAAGACAGTTCAAAAGATTAACTTATATATTTCTTAAGAGATAAAATATTGCAAAATATAAACTTCCAACATAGAGGTGCTATTGCTTATAAGATGGTGGCTTAACAAAGGAAAAAATCTTCCTCTTTTTGTGAAACACCAACAGCTGCATTTCTAATGCCTGTGAAACCTGTAGGAAAATTTATAGCAAGATCAGAGAAGCAAAAGCCATCTCAGAATCTGCAAGACTCCTTGGAAGTGGCTTTACATTTCAAGTCTTCCTACACAAATCTTTTCAATTCCATTGCATATAAAGATTAACTTATTGTAACATAATGCAGATAACTACTTTAAAATCTGTTTATAGCACATACATACTTTGTCATATGGAATTCACATCTTTGAGGCTAGTGGCCATGCACCTTGATCAGAAAATTTTATACTGAGAAAGTTGAATATTCATGGTGATTCCATAAATATTCCAGTCTCATGTCTGGAACACTCTGCCATATTGTTTTTAGGGAATATCAGAGTCAACTTGCACCATTCAGAAGCACCCCCTCCCCAAGAATGTAATATACAATAATGATCAATTCTGACTTCATTTGATTCCTTTATATGAAATCTATCTGGTGGATTTCTCACCATTTTGAAAATATCTGGTTTGGAATATGGTGAATCCTTAGACAGATGCCATCCCCAGATCCACTGCATTATTTTCCAGTTCTCTCTTTTGTAGGCTCTATAATGAAGCAGTAGTGGGCACTCATGGCTGAAGGTCCTCAACAGTGGTTAACTCCACACTCGCCTAATGTCTGGATGATCTGATATCCAGGGCTTGAGGACCCAGAGCGCTGTATTCTTACAATCACTTCCATCAGTGTGAACTCTCTGAGGGGGTCTGAGGAATGTGCTGTGCATGAAGGCTTGTGTATAATGTCTGTGCTGTTTCTCAGAAGTACAGCTGGGTCAGATCTAGTAAGGGATGCATTTGGCTTAAGGCTCTCCTGTGTCCAGGCACACAAGGTGGGTCTACCCTGTGTGAGTTCTCTGGTGCTTGGTAAGGGAGGAGCTGTGTGTGAAGGCTTTCCCACAGTCCCTGCACTCGTACGGCTTCTCTCCCGTGTGGATCCTTCGGTGCTGAGTGAGGTGTGTGCTCTGCCTGAAGGCTTTCCCACAATCCCGGCACTCGTAGGGCTTCTCCCCAGTGTGTGTCCTCTCATGCTGGCTGAGCGAGGAGCTGTGGCTGAAGGATTTCCCACACTCGTTGCACCCATAGGGCTTTTCCTTGGTGTGGATCCTCTGGTGTTCTACGAGGAGGGAGCTCTGGCTGAAGGCTCTGCCACACTCGTTACACTCATAGGGCTTCTCCCCAGTGTGGATCCTCTGGTGTTGAATGAGTGGAGCCAGCTGGCTGAAGGCTCTGCCACATTCGTTACATTCATAGGGCTTCTCCCCGGTGTGGATCCGCTGGTGCTTAGTCAGGGACGAGCTGTGGCTGAAAGCCTTGCCGCAGTCGCTGCACTCGTAGGGCTTCTCCCCCGTGTGGACCCTCTGATGCTGAGTGAGGTGCGTGCTCTGTCGGAAGGCCTTCCCACACTGAATGCATGCATAGGGCTTCTCGCCCGTGTGTGTCCGTTCGTGCTGGCTGAGCGAGGAGCTGTGGCTGAAGGATTTCCCACACTCATTGCAGCCATAGGGCTTCTCCCCTGTGTGGATCCTCCGGTGCTCCGTCAGGAGTGTGCTCTGGCTGAAGGCCTTCCCGCACTCACTGCACTCGTAGGGCCGCTCACCTGTGTGTGTCCTCTGATGCTGAATCAGCGGTGTGATCTGGGTGAAGGCTTTCCCACATGCCTGGCACTCGTAGGGCTTCTCCCCTGTGTGGATTCTCTGGTGTTTGGTCAGGGATGAGCTGTGGCTGAAGGCCTTGCCACACTCTCCACACTGGTAGGGTTTCTCCCCGGTGTGGATTCGCAGGTGCTGGGTGAGGTGGATACTTTGCCGGAAGGCCTTCCCGCAATGACTGCACGCATAGGGCTTCTCGCCTGTGTGAGTCCGCTCATGCTGGCTGAAGGATGACCTGAAGCTAAAGGATTTCCCACATTCGCTGCACTCATAGGGCTTCTCGCCAGTGTGAGTTCTCTGGTGCTGGATCAGCGGGGCAATTTGGTTGAAGGTCCTCCCACACTGAGTGCATCTGTAAGGCTTCTCACCAGTGTGGATTCTCTGGTGTTTGGTGAGTGCCGAGCTGTTTCGGAAGCCTTTTCCACATTCATGACATTCGAAAGGCCTTTCCCCTGTGTGTGTTCGGTGGTGTTCGATGAGTGCCGAGCTGTGACTAAAGGCCTTTCCACAGTCCTGACATCTGTAGGGTTTCTCTTTTGCACAGATTTTCTGTTGAGCATTTGAGTCTGGATTTTCCGTCCTTCCATGTGTTCCCCATGTGGGGCGGCCTCGCCTTTCAGGAGTCATTGCTTGAGTTGGGAAATTGGGGCTCAGACTCAAGTTTTCCCCAGACCCATTCCCCTGCTGCTGCTCCTGAGTGGGCGTCTTCACAGACACGAAGGCCACCTGCACCGCACGGCCCCCTGGCCTCTCACAACTCTGCGCCCAGTGGCCCTCAGCACTGTCACCCTTAGAGCACCAGAGACTTTCCCACAGGAACCTTGCTACTGCAGAATTGCTAGTTATGTCTTCAGTTATGTCTTGCTTTGCAGTGAACAGTTTGGTTTGGGGTCTAGTTTCCAAGTCTAAAAGAAAAAGAACAGTAGAAATGTCCCTTAGTCCCGGTTCTGGGGGAAGAGTCCATGGTAGGTGGGCAGATGGAAGAGTAAAATGGATGGTTTTGGAAGGACTGAGGCACAGGTGGCTTTGCCCATTAAAACATAGGTCTTTGCAAACCAGGGAAGGAACAGGAGAGGGAGAGGAGCACAGAGAATGAGGGCAGGGAGGATGCTGAGGAGAGAGCAAGCCTCCAGGGTGACTCGACAGATGCCCCAGGCCCAGGGGACCCCCAGCCCCAGGCAAAGTTAGTGGAGGTGCCAGAGACACAGACCCCCTTCCCTTCTCCTCCTTCCTTTGGGCTCTGTTTCCCAGCCCTCTTTGCACAACTGCGGCTTCAGTGCACAATGTCCTCACCCTGACACCAGACTAGCCTTGAAGTGTGACGTGGGCACCCTTCCCATTTATGTTACACTCCAATGAAAAGTAAAGGGGGAAAAAGGGTCATAGCAGACGTGGTTAGCCAAACAGTGGCTCCCAAACGTGTCCACATCCTAATCCCAGGAACCTCTGCTTATGGGGTTACCTTAAATGTCAAGGTGGAATGAGGCTGCTATCTTTTGACATTAGCTAGTCATTTGCCATTACCCTGGCTTGTGGGGGTGGGCCCCATGTAACCACAAGAGTTGTTCAGTTTGAGGGAGGGAGGAGGGTCAGAGTCAGAGGGACATGATGTGACAGGGCCTGACCAGCCACTGCTGACTCTGAAGACAGACCAGCCGTGTGTCCAGGAGTGTGGGAAGCCTCTGGAAGCTGGATGATGAAAGGAAATGGATTTTCCCACACCCTGCAGAGGAAGCACTGCTCTGCTGACACTGTGACTGTGGCCCAGGGAGACCCACTTTGGACTTATGGCCACTTGAACTGTGAGATAACTCGTGTTGTTTTAAGCCATCAAGTTTGTGGCAATTTGTCACAGCACCAATCAGGGAGTCCCCATCACACAGAAGAGCCCAGCCAGGATCCACCAGCCCACAGATGCAAGAGTCATAGTGATTCTTCAGTTTAAACTACTGAGGCTGGAGTATCTGTTACACAGCACTAGCTGCCTTTTGCACCACCTTGATGTCCTTGTCTTTGCTGTTTCTCTACCTGGAGTTCTGTTCTCCCAGACTGTTTCATGGTCACAGTGTTCTCGTTAGCTATTTATTGAGTGCCCCTTCCCTCACCAAGAATGCAAAATCAGTGAAGATGGGAACTTGGTCTCAATCACAGCAAACAGGGGCCTGGTGAAAATTCCCTGAGAGGCTGAGTAGTCAGTTTGCTCTGAAGAATCCGAGGGCAGGGACAGAGAGAGAACCCGGGGGTCGGGGGGCAAATGGCTCCTCCTAGACCTGCAGGGCCTGCATCTCACCTGGGCACACACCTTGGGGGACTCCCTTGTCCACCGCCCACAGCTCCACCTCCTGCTCTGGCAAGGAGATGACGTCCAGCTTTGGGAGCCAGTGCCCTGCGGGGGAGACCCAGAGTAAGCATTTGTTTCCTAGGACCCTCCCCAACCTTCTGTCCACCTGACGGAAGGTTCCCTGAGAGGCCAGAGTTGTGGTAAAGGCCCGTGACCTTCCTTAGGGTCCTCCTCCCCACCTGGTCCCAGAGCCTATCCCTGGCCCCAGGGGGCCAAACAGAGCTCTGCTTCTTCCACTGCCTTCTGGCAACAATGACCAGTGTCAAGGGGACCTGGTTGCTAACCAAGACAAGCCTGGGCCTTTGATAGGTGCCCAGGATAAAGACTCTGACTTTTCTACAGTTGTCAGACCCAGGAGACACACCCTGGCTGCTGTTTTGTCACGGTCAGAGGGGCCCATCTGCAAATGGAGGCAGGAAGAGGTACAGGGTGGAGGGGGTCCCCACAGCACCCTAGGAAGACCCAAGTCTGCCCTGGGACTCTGTGGTCATGGGACCCAGTGTGTCCCTCTACCTCATGACTTTCTGCTTCTGGCATTGCTAGTAGGACCTGTAATTTGTAACCAAAACATCCTAACGGATGTTCTCTACCCTAAAACAGTCAGGTCACTGCAGCCCAAGACACATCCCAGGTATCTGCTTTTCAGGCCTAGATCCACTTCCACTTTTATCCCAGGAGAATCACAGTCAGTCCAGGGGTCAGACCTCACCCACAGAGACCAGGAGCCTGAAGGTCTCCAGCATCACATCTCGGTACAGGGTCCTCTGGGCTGGCTCCAGCTGCCCCCACTCCTCCCAGGTGAAGTCCACGGCCACGTCCTCAAAAGTCACTTGCTCCTGAAACATCACACACAAGTGTCCTCAGTGTCCCCAGGCTGGCGGCTGGTGAACAGGAACATTGGCCAGTGGATGGGAGGGTCTGGGGACTGGGGGCAGGTTTTCCTGGGGGGCCTGGGGCCCTGCTGGGGGAAAGTCTCTCAAATAAGAAATGCTGCTGAGGAGTCCACAGTGAGGGGGAGCATAGTGCAGTCACCAGGAGTTACCTGCGCTGGGGGCCCCTCAGAGTGGTAGCCGTGCCAGGCAGTGGGGAAGCGGCACCTGCAAAACTGTCAGGTTGGATTCCTGATGCACCCTTTGCCCAAAATAACACCCTGACGGGTCCAAGATGTGTACATAATGAAACAAAGCCTCAGGAAAGGAGAGATTAGAAAAAAAATCTCAGGTGGCAATGACCTTTCTGATCATGACACAAAACCCAGCTGCTCCCCTCTGCCCACATTAGTTATCTGTTGATTATAACGTGTCACCCCAGAATTAGTCTCTTAAAACAACACCCATTTACTATCTCAGAATCCTGTAGTCAGAACTCCAACACAGCATGGCTGAATTCTCTATTCTGAAATAAGAGATAAAAATCCACTTCCACACCCATTCTTGTTGTTGACAGAAATCATCCCCCTGCAGTTGTAGGGCTGAGGTCCCCAGTTTCTGGCTGGCTGTTGGCGAGAGGTCACTCTTAGCTCCTGGAAGCCACCCCTCTCTGTTGACAGTTTACAACATGGATACCTGCTTTCTCCCAGCAAAGACGGAATGTGTCCCTCCCACTTCTACAACCAGCCAGGGAAAACGCTCTGCTCTTAAAGCCCTCATGTGAGCAGGTCAGGCCTATCTAGACACTCTCCCTTTCCTCAGGCTGATCGTGTTGGATAACATAACATCTTAGATTTCGACTAGGACACTCCTCTCCAAAAAACTGAGTTGAATTGAGATACTCAACTAAATTAAAACGTACGCACTGTAAAAACTACCATCAATCTTAAGAACTGGGAAATGTATGCGCAACATGTGATGTACGTGGGGTACTAATTTCTTTCCTTAATATGTAAAAAGCTTCTATGAATCAGTAAGACAGAGGCCAGTCAAATTATGAGTGACAGATGTCAGGCAGGAGAGAGCCCATTTCTTCAGGGAAGGGAAGACAGTTTCTATCTACTGTGTGCCTCCTCCATCTGCGTGACCTGCCCTGTCTCCACTGGCACCTGGGTTTGTGTCTGGATTTGGTAGGGAGGGGATGGTGGCCTCTGCGTCCGGCCAACTAGGAGTAACAATGATAATGGCTTATGTGTACAAGTCACGTGTCAGGGCCTAAGCACTGGGATAGCATGGTTAAGGATTATTATGGGTCTGGGTACACTTCACCAGACTTGGAAGTATATACATGATAATGATGAAGACTAAAACCATGTGCAGCAGGCAGGGAAATGGGAGCTTCATGGACTAGCTCAGCCTAAAACTAGGTCCTAACACAGGAAGGAAGAAGCCCAAATTAGTAAGGAAGAGAAAGACTGCCCAGAAAACACACTGAGGATAACTGGTGAGCCTGACAAGGGGCAAACCTACCTAAATCCTCACCGTTCACCACAACCTGAAATATATTCTGTAAGAGTTATGAAAAATTAAAAAACTGACTCAATGAAACCCTCACCCACAGTGCCCATGCTGGGCCCTGGGCCAAGATTTCATCCCATCCAATCTAATCAGGAATCCTGGGAGAGGGTCCCTGCTGCTGTGAGCCCATTTTACAGAGACTGGGAGCACTTAAGAGTCTTGCCCAGTTATAAAGCTAGTCAGCAGCAGGTCTAAGGATTGGACCTGGGCGATTTTAATAAGAATCTGTTCACCATGTAAATTAAATCCAAGCACACGAAGCTCCACGTCTAAGTGGAGAGTATGTGTGGTAGTGGGCGCATTTCAAAGCAACAGGCACAACGGGGCACTGGCCCTCTGGGAGAAAATCAGTAGATACCTGCCTTACACTGTAAATACAGAAAAATCCCAGAAATCTTAAATATCAAAAGGGAAAAATTTGGAGAAGTATAAGCCCTTAATAAACTGGGGGTAGAGGAAGTCTTCACACAAAATATAAGACACTAGAAGTTAGAAAGAAGAAAAATGAGTGTGGTGGGCACGACAGTGTCACCACCAACCCTGGATGGCGACGGGGAAATTACGGTGGCAGGTGCGATGAAGGCTGCTAGTCAGCAGATCTTAGAAGATTCTCCTGGAATATCCTGGTGAAAGCAGTATAACCGCAAGAGCCTTTCAATGGGGACAAGACAGAAAGTCAGCCTCACAGTGGCGAGATGAGAGGAAGACTGAAATGGCCAAGCTGGCTTGGATGATGGGAGGGGGCCAGGAGCCAAGGGACGTGGGACGCTTCTAGGAGCTGGAAAAGGCCCAGACGTGGATTCTCCCCTAGAGCTGCCAGGAGGCACACAGCCCTGCTGCCACCTGGATTTTAGCCCCATGAGGTGCATTTCTGGCTTCTGACCTCTAGAAGTATAAAAAATAATACATCTGTGTGGTTTTAAGCCACTGAGTTTGTTGGGGTTTGTTACAGAATCAACAGGAAAATAATACACTGAGCAAAGTGCGTGACTTCTAGTGACAAAGCCGCTACAAGCCAGGACAGCAAAATGAGCATTTGCAGCATAAGTGGAAAGAAGAGCATTCATGGCTGTGCAGGTGAGGAGCTGACAGCTCAGTAAGTGAAGTTCAGTACGTGAAAGGCAGACAACGGGACGGGGAGCCGGACCCTCGGAGAAGAGGAAGGGTGGTGTGTATGCGGGCGTGGGCTACTGTTACCACCGGCAGGGTTTCTAAGCGCGTCCGTTCGTTATTCCAGCAATTCCACTCCCCTCCATCCCTCTCCCTGCAGAGCCCTGTCCCATGCTGCCTCGTCTACACTTAACAGGAAGCCGCTGACAGCCCAGACACCCCTGGTAGGGGAGCAGCCAAAGTCAGGTTCACCCCGCCGCGGAGCACAGCACTGCGACGCACAGCTGGGGCACAGCCTTCCGGATGGAAAAATCTCAAATGGTCGGACACTGCCAGCACAGAACTGTTTATGTAAAACAAAACTCGAATTCCTATCTGTCTGAAAACATATCCGTAAGCACAGGAACCGGAGGTGTGTGGAAGTGCCACCAGCGGCGGCTTGAGAGGGAAGCCTGGGCCGGGCGCTGGGGAGCAAGGGGGACTTTCTAGGTGTTGCTCGACATGTTTATAATGAGACTGACATTCCGGGACGATGTGGCCTTAAAGAAATAAGTCCGCCAACTTATCAACCCAGAAATCACCATGGAAGATACCAGCGTTTTGACACATTAAGAACTTTAAATTTGTGAATCTTAAAAATTCAGAGCAAACAGACGGTGCTGAGAGATGATGTGGATCGCTCACTGAGTAAGCCTGGGCCGTGGATGACAAACCAACCCCTGCTCACCAGAGGAGGACGCCAAGGAAGTCACTCAAAGTCCCCAGGGGGAGAATGGCTGAGCTGGGATTTGAACTGGTGGTCCAGAGCCACCTGCTGGCCAGGCCTGAGCCACCTCCTTGACAGACGACCCGGGGGTTGGGAGGGGGCTTCTGGGCCTTGTGGGTGGGCAGGAAACTCGCACCCTCTCTGGCTCCTTCTTGGACAGGGCCCCTGAGATATCACAGCAAAGCGACTGAGAAAGGGGTAGCCCCAGGGGATGGGGAACCTCCGGCGCCTCAGCTGGACCGTCGTCCGCTGGGGTCCCCCAGAGCCGTCACCAGGCCATGGATACAAGACCTCCCCTTCCCCATGGTGCTTGGGTGCTGGGAGCAGGGTCCGGGCAAGGCAACATGAAAGTCCCAGAGGGTCGGCGCTCGGGAGAACCTGGCAGCGCGCTTCCGGAGGAAGGGCCACGTGGGCTGGGCCTTGGGGGCCTCAGAGGGGCAGGCGGTCGAGCTCAGGCCGGCCCGGCCACTCCTACTTGCACAACTTGTTCTGGGCCGTGGCTTCCTCCTTGTTCCCACCGCATGGGATGGACTGGGGACGAACAGGGTGAAACGAGGCCAGCACTGACCAGAGCTGGGAACGTTCATCGTTCCCCCTTCACTCAGCGCCTACTGTGTGCAGGGCCTCTGCACATGGCGAAACCAGCCAGAACTGCTTACCAAAGGCCACGCGCCCCTGCAGCTGGTGTAGAAAAACCCCGTTCTCCATCTTCCAGCCCCTCCTCTGCATGCTCTTCATAAGTGCCCAGCGGGGTCCCACCTCCATGCCTTGGCTCGTGCTGTTCCCTCCACCTGGAACATTCTTCCTGTGGGCCTCGACCTCACCCTCTGTGTTGCTGCAGGTCTCTGCTTGGGGGTCGCCACTTCCTCAAGGGGACCTCCCGGGCTGTACTGGTTAATGCTTGGTCCCCCAGCCCACCCTCTTTCCCTCCCCAACATTTGGCACATTTACATTCCTCATATGGTCTCTGAGCCCCATGGGGTGGCGATCTCTGTTCATTTTGTTCTGGCCCCTGCAGCACCTGGAATGGTGCCTGCTCATGGCAGGTGCTCAGTACGTCTGCCAAGGGACTGGATGGAGAGAGCGAGCTGGGAGAACAGACCCAGAACCCTATGTCGGGAAAGTGCCTGATGCATCAGTGAGATGGATGAGTGATGTCTGCCAGGCTGGCACTGGGCAGGGGGGAATCTGGGAGGTCTTCTGGGAGGTGGTAAGGTGAGATCTGGAAGAAGACGTGGAGCTGACTAAAGCATATTGCTGGCAGGGAGCAGAGTGAGGGCCAAGGCCCTGAGGGCAGAATAGGCTTGGTGGGAAGCCCAGGCTGGAGCCTGGGAAGCCCAAGTGTGAGGGTGGCAGTGTACTCACCGGGTCCACAGCAGTGAGGAGCCCAGCGGTCATTCCCTCCTACTCTGGCCTCTTGCAGGAACAGCCAGCTCCTCTGCAGGAAGTTCTGGGGGGAAAGGGAATGTGAGAGACTGAGTAGGCAGCTGCGGTGATCAGGAATGCCGGGCCCTGGAAGCCCTATGCGCAGGTGGAAGGTGTTGCAGCTGCTGGAGCCTGGACCAGCACCGAAGCCAAACCCGACAGCAGTGGACCCTTAGCTTGGCATTTTCCAAGCTCCTGCTGTGTGCCCAGGTGCTATTCCAAGCACTGGTGAAGGATGATCTTGAATTTTCCTTACCCCATTCCACATATAGGGAAAATGAGGGCCGGGGTGGGTAGCGGTTGCACAGGTGATTTCCAGGGTGATGAGTCTCTCTGGTACTGTGACAGAAAGCCAGACAGTTCTGGGGTTCAGGGCACTGTTGAGTGTGCCTCAGTTTCCCTCCCCCACAAAAAGAGGGTGTGGCCCACGGAGATTTTAGGAGTTAAAGTGGGAAAAGGACTGAAAATGGAGCCCGGCGGGCAGCAGAATACACAGGAAGGCCACAGTTCCTGGGAGGGAAGCAGTGCTTCAGCGGGCATCAACTGAGCGCCTACTCAAGTTCCCCTGTGTTCCCCACCATTACAAGCTCATCCCTGGCTGACTGCCAAAGTGAAACTCGGGCCAAAAGTAGGCCGTGTTCCCCTTCTCTCTGTACCGGCTCTTGGTGGCCCTGCCTCTGCACTTCTGATTCTGCACCTCTGATTCTGCCCCATTCAGCTTGTGCCCCGTTGTCTTTACTACAGTTTCCTGGGTGGGAGTTGTCTTGTTCAGCGACGTTTTATGGCTTTGTTGTCATCGCCCTGACCCTCCTGGCGTCCAGGGCACAATGTTGGGCGCTCTTGGATATTATGGGGCACCTTGGCAGCCATCTAAATACTTGCTTGTTGAATTAATGAAGGAGCCTGCATGGTGCCTGTAATGCAGTTGCCGCTCAACAAGTTTAATATAATGAGTCTGTTTTCTGGGTCCCAGGTGGCTAGGATTAAAATGTTGTGCTTTGGGTTTCCCTCACTTTCAGGAAGGTGAGGCTCCAGAACTGACATGGTGCTGGGGCCTTGGCCTTCCCCACCCCCGAAACTCCAGACATCTCACCAAAACAGGGGAGGGATGCAGGTCAGGCTGGCTCCAGGCTCTGAAAGGTCGAGGCAGCCAGTCTCTCTGACTGTGCCCCCAAGCCCGAGACCCCATCCCTTTGGCCAAAGCCAGGACTCAACCCCGGCCCCAACACCTCCTCTAAGACGCTGAGACCCTCATCCCCAAGCGGCCCCGCCCACTCGGCCCCGCCCCCACTGACCCAAACCCCGGGACCAAAGCAGCAAAAAGGACTCGACCCAGACGTGCGCGGTTGGGTACACACCCCGGCCAGGGCCCAAGAGAAGGCCCTGGACCCATGCCCAGCTCGGCCTCCCCAGCGCCGAACACCCCCGACCTCACTTACCCGGCGGACTGCAGCACAAAGGCCGCGGTCGCCACGCAGCGAACTGCGCCTGCGCAGGGGCGCCAAACTACATCTTCCAGAAAGCGGCGCGCACACTTCCGGTGCCTCCGCGCTAGCCCCGCCCCCGTCTGAGGCGGAGGGACTCGGAATACGAGTTAGGCCTTGCAGACCCTCCGGCCTCGGCCTGGCCTTCGTGGATGGCAGGGCGAAGGCCGAGCCTGCGACTAGTCAGGACTGCGCCTGCGCAGAGGGCGCCAAACTCCATCTCCCAGAGGGCCGCGCGCGGCTGCCGCGCTCGTCGGTCCCCGCCCGTCGGGTTTTCTGGGACGGGGGTTCCCGTCCTGACGCCCGTACTGGTGTCACCTCGTAAATGTTCCCTGCGCGGCCGCTGCGTGAGGAGCCTTGACCGCCTTCCCCGCGCTTCTCCAGCAGATGACTGCCTGGGGGACTAATTCAGACAGAGGGGCCATGGGGTCAGGAGTGAAACCGAGCGTCAGCAGACCCCTTGGTGTTCCTTACCTCTTGCTTAAGGGAAAACTTCAGTCCCCTGAACCTCCCCTGAGTTTCCAAAAGTCTAGCTTGAGGGTTAATGACCAGAGCAGCGATGACATGCAGAGACAAAGAACAGCAGCCTGGCAGGAGAAGTGGTAATCATTTAAAGGATAGATGAACCATGTAGCAGTCACAGGAACTTCAGTTCCTGCGTGAAGGACGTAGGTAACAATGTCAGGCGGGCATTCTCAGGCTGCTGTTGTTCACAAAAACCAAACTCCCGTTAGAGGGAAACTGCTGACCACAAGGGCGTAGACCTCAGGCCAGCTGAAACCAGAATGCTGATGATGTTAGCACCTGAAACATCACACTGTTACCCCATCACCAACCAGTTAGAAGAAAGTCCAGCAGCCGCCATCCTCACCCTTAATGTTGCCTTTGAAAACCCTTCTCTGAAAGCCCTCCTGGAGTTCGGGTCTTTTGAGCATGAGCTGCTGGTTCTCCTTGCTTGGGGCTCTGCGATATATGATGTACTTTCCTTCACCACAACCCACATGTCAGTAGATTTGCTTTGCTGCACACAGGGCTAGTGGACCCAGTTTGGTAACAATACTGGAAATTTTACTGTAAGTTTTATTTTAAAACAAACCAGGGGGTCAACAAAAATAAAACAATTACAGGAAAAGCTGAAACAAAAGCATTCACTAAGATTCCAAACACAAGAGCAGTTCAGACTTTGCCACACTGACCAGCTTTGGACAGTTGCCAGTGTTTAGCACGTGGTTATAGAATGTCACCGCTAGACCTAGGCACTTGATACTTTGCTGCATACTCGTCAAAACTATGTGTTTGAGAAGTAGCACATCATTCAAAGCTGATGTGCCTGCAGGCGACTGAATTCGACATTTGGCGAACACTGACCAAGGCCCACCGGGCAGAAGGCCCATGGTACAGCAGCCAACAGTGGACGAGGTGAGGGCATTCACCATTCCCCACCTGAGCTGGGCTAATTTTCACAAATGCACGTGGAACATCCATGGAGCAGTGAGTAGGAAGAATCTGACCAACGCTGAGCCACGTGTATTTGCCCTTTGAAGAAACGACTGATCGATTCAGATCAGTCAGGGCTCGCCTGCTGGATTTGAAGCTGAGAAAAAGTTTCAAGACAAGGGCATGTATTCTTTGCCCAAAACAACTATTTCTTTGAAAAATCTCTGACTCTGAAAACGAGAGAGAGATAGTAAGAATTCTCATGTTAGGAAAAAACCTAGCTGATTACATTTTCTTTACACATATAGAGACTCTCAAAAGGATTTGGCTGATTCACACATGAGTGAAAGACTTTAAATCTCGTAAGCACTGTAACAGTTGTTGTTACGACAAGATATGACAGATCCCCAAAGTCAGAACACAATGATGTAAACAAAGCAAAGGCAAGCTCATTAGCTTTTCTTTAAGGGTGTCCAGCACATTTAGAGAGTATAAAGGCCCACATTTGTGATTGCTGTACTGAAACTACCCTTCTTTCTACTGCAGTAAGAAAGCATTTTTGGGGCGGGGGTTAGGTTTATTTGTTTGTTTTTTAATGGAGGTACTGGGGATTGAACCCAGGACCTTGTACACGCTAAGCACACACTGTACCACTGAGCTATATCCTCACCCCTCCCAGAAAGCTTTAAAATGTATATAAAACATCAATTATCAGTTCCCTCACCTGCAAATCCAAGTGCAAAGAAAGACAATTTTTTTGTTAACTTTTTCTTCCACAAAATGTGTACCCTTTACTGGATCAAAAGGTATGGACACAATTCTCATGATGATATCTTTTCCCCCAAAGGTCTGAGATGACTCCTGGTGATGAGCTGACGGTGGTGTGGAACCAGACTTGCCTGCCCTGAAGTTGGCTCAGGTCCCTGCCCGCTTCCGTTTGGACTTGCCCCTCTGCCACCTGCCTCTGGCCTTTGAATCCTTGTTTTTCCCCAACCAACTTTCACAGGCTTAAATGCCTGTAGGGCCTGGACTCTTTCTAAAAGGGTTGCTGCTCATAACCCCAGCCATGAGGTGCCTTGGGGACAGGTCTGGATTTCTCAAAAGAAACCAAAGATTTGGATTTGTGTGTGAAATCTCTTGATTTGTAAAAGCTGGCAGGGGAGGCGGGTATACATCAGTGGTAGAGGGTGTGCTTGGCATACACAAGGTCCTGGGTTCAATCCCCAGTACCTCCATTAAATAAATAAACCTAATTACCACCCCCCCAAAAACCCCAAAATGAGAAATAGAAGCTGGCAGGGAATTCAAAGGTTTTAAAAACACTCTGCCAGTCAACTAAGATAAACTGAAGGCTACATCTGAGCTGCCTTCCCTCCCCACCCCGAGACCACGTTGTAACCATTGGCTGGGTCCTTCTAAGTCCAGTCTTGGCTTCCTCCAGCCACAGGTGTCCCTCCCCGTGGCTGTGGCAGGACCCACCCTGAGCAGTTACATTAAAAATCAGTGTGGCTTTCAAGGAATTCTATAATTATATCATGGAGAGCAAGACTGCAGTTATGCTGCGTTTTTGCTAATTTGTTCCATAGATACATTTAAATATGGTCCAATGTTTATATAGCCCTCTGGATACATTACTTCCTTAAGAATAATCATTTCAGGAGCCTCGAAGCCTAGCAGTGCCCACCCCTCCTCCAACCCTAGGGGCCCTGATCCTCCAGCAGCACCCAGGACCCGGCAGGCAGCTGCTCTGTGACAAAGGCTGGAGGCTGGACAAGGGGGCTGGGAAGGGTCCTGCTGGGCGGGCACCAGGGTGTTGCAGGGGACGCAGGTGGAGGAAGGCACAGGGTGAGCCAGATGTGCAGGGAGTGAGAGAAGAGGGCCAGAATAGGATTGCCAGATTTACCAACTGAAAAAATACAAGAGACCCTGAGAAGAACTGAATTTCAGATAACAATGAATTGTTTTTTAGGATTAGTATGTTTCTCATTGAGTGTATTTGAAGAACTTTAAATAGATGAGCAACAAGGATCGATTGTACAGCACAGGGAAATACAGCCATTATGTTGTAATAAATCTAAATGGAGTATAATCTATTAAAATACTCATCACTATGTTGTACACCTGAAACTAATGTGATATTGTAAATCAACTATACTTCAAATTTTAAAAAGTGATCAAAACCCAAGAATAACAAAGAGGTGCTACCATTTATGAAAAAGGGAGGAAAAGGATTGCCTCGTCTGCTCTGGGACCATGTAAACATTACTTGAAAAATAAACATGAAATAGGCACAGGAAAAACAAATTTTGTTGTCTGATATAAAAAATCCCCAACATTCAAAAGATGATAAACACAAAAACTTTACAAATATACGTGTATAAGTAATTTTCAGTGTAACTATGTCCTATAGTAGGGTTGCCAAATTTAGTAAATAAAAACACAGTCTACTCACTTAAATTTAAATTCCAGATAAACAGTCAATACTTTTTTTGGTATAAGTACATCCCATATTTATTGTATTTTCAGAACTTTTTAACAGAATTATATTTAGTATGAGTCATTTTTGATATGTGTCACATTAGGGTTCCTCAATTTAGGAAATAAAATTACAGGACAATACTTAGTTAAATATTAATTTCAGATGAATAATTTTTTAGTAAAAATATGTGCTAGGGGAGAGTGTAGCTCAGTGGTAAAGTGCAGGCCCAGCATGCACAAGGTCCTGGGTTCAATCCCCAATACCTCCATCAAAAAACTAAATAAGTAAAGTTAATTACCTCCCCCCCTGCAAAAACCTTTTTAAAAATATTCAAGCACATTTAAAGCATTAGAAACTCCATTTCTTCAACACCCCTCAAGAAACTTTTGTTTTCCCATATTTGTAGGATTTGTTGCCAGATAAAATGCAGGATACCCAGTTCAATTTGGATTTCACGTAAGAAATGACTAATTTTTAAAAAATTTGCCAAAAATATTGAATAGGACATACATGAAAATAGTATTCATTGTTTATCTGAAATTCTAATTGAACTGGGCATCCTGATTTTTATTGGCTGAATCTGGCAGTGTTACTGAGTCCAAATTTGTTCTGATTGCCACATGACATGACAATAAATCGGGAGACTAGGTGTTGGGGTAAGGAATAACAACTGTATTCAGAAAGCCAGCAGACCGAGATGGGGGAATTAACGTCCAAGAGAACCATCTTCCCCAAGTCAGAATTCAGGAAGCTTTTATACTGAAAATGGGGAGGGGAGTGTAGTTGGTTGTTGCAAACTTCTTGAGGTCGGAATCCTTTGTTGCAGCTGTCCACGTGGGTCAGGTCATGGTGTCCCTGTAAACCTACAACAAGACAAATGTTATTGTCTGTTCTGCAACTGTTTGTTCCTATATGAATGGGGCAGTGTTATATCTTTAAAGACCAGAACCTTTAGAATGGGTTCTCCTACATATTTCAAGCTATAGGCAACATTCTTTTACAAAAGGTGTGGAGCCAGCATGACTAAGCACAGGAAACAGTCCAGCATTAAGGCTGAAGAAACAGAACTCATATGGAGTCAGATTTGTTCTTCCCTAGTACAGTAGCCCATATCCGTCTCCATAAACCAATCAGGCCAAGAACGCCTTCCCCTTAAGTGTGGAACCTATTTATAACCTATGTTATTACTACCCTCTGGCGGTGGAACAGCAGATTGCTGGAGCCGGTTCAGGCATCAGCGTTTTGTAGTTATCTAGACTATCCCTGGGTGCCCCCAGTGGGCTAGGACCTCCTTACTCAAAGTTCGGACCTGGAAGACATTGCACATACAGATTCTGGACTCCTGCATCAGCGCCTGGACCGCAACAGGCCGCCACTTAAGACAGAAGGGGCTTCAGGCTCAGCTGCTGATGTTCCTTGAGTGAGGACTGTGCTCCAGGCGCTGCTCCTAGTAGGGTGACTACCACCCCCTTATGCCCAGGGCGCAGAGCGCTCATGGGATGCAGGCCAGCAACGAGATGGTGACAGTGCCCACCTCGCTTCGTTTAAACCCACGGTCAGCCCACACCCGAGCTCCCACTGAAGGCCCCTTCCCTGTTCTCACGGCCCCTCCTTTATGCCACGGCCCCCTCCTGCCCAGGTCAGTTACTTGTTCACCCTGGCCAGCCTCAGCGACAAGACCCGGTTCCTGTCCTTCCTCTGGACCCTGGCCAGTGCCCTCACCTCCTCTCCTGCAACCTGGCCTTTTTCTTCTCAAGTGGGAGTCAGGCTCCCATCGCTGGATCCCCAAATCCAGGGGATGCAGGCTAAGCATTCAGAGCAGTCCCTAGAAATCTCTCAGTGGGCTCCAGATGGGTGGAGACCAGCCTGGAGACAATGGACTACAACTCCCAGAATGCCTTGATCCCAGAGGCCCTGGCCTGAAGACAATGGACTACAAATCCCAGAAACACGCTCCCAAAAGACGCAGAGCGGGCCCGCCCACTGTGCCCTGGAGCTCTCTGGGAGGTGTAGTACGAAGCTCTAGGTGCACACAGGCGCCGCCTGGTGGACAAGGGTAGTTTGACTATGAGTCCCTAGAACGCCCAGGACGCTCTTACCTAGGCTTCCTGGACCCTGTGGACGCCCGCCCAACGGTCATTTCTGTGTGGCCTCAGGGCGGCCGAGGCCTGGCCTGGAAGCCTAGACTATGAGTCCCAGAGGGCCCCATGCCCAGCCAAGGCCCGGCCGCGCACACCCATTGGACATCCCCCCGCGCCGCCGCGCTTTCTGGGAAATGTAGTCGAGCTCTCTGGACGCCCAGGTCCAGGGCTTCGGCCGCAGGACTACAAGTCCCAGAATCCCCGGCACGGCGGCGCTTCGACTCTGCGGACTCTCCCGTCGCGCCCTCGCGTTGGTCGCGCCGCCGCGCCGCGGGGGCTTCTGGTCGTGGTAGTTCCCGCCGAGGGCGTGCTGCTTCGGGCTGTCTGGCGTCCGCAGCCTGGGCTCTGGAGGGCTGCGGGGTCGGCTGGCCGGGTCTGGGCCGGTCGCCGTCGGGAACTGATAGGGCCCCAGAGAGGCCAGGGTTGGGCCTCACTGCTCCCCACGTCTCTGACTCGCTTATTCCACCTCTGACTCGGTCGAGACTCCGGAGTCAGAAGAGATGGGGGCCGCAGGGGTCCAGGCAGCCCGACCCGCGGTGAGTCTCCGCGCCGCTCCCTCGAGACGGGCTGGGGTGGTCCCAGGCTGGGGAGCAGGGACTTCCCCAAGGTGGGACCCTCAGCGCGGCCTCTGGCCAAGGAGCGATGAATAAGAGGCAGAAAACTGACCCCGCAGCCCTTAAGGGCCTCAAGTGCAGTCCTAACACCGCTAAGGACCGAGTCACACGGCCCCAGCGAGAAGACCCCTGACCCGAAGGCTTCGGCTACCGCACATTGCCATCCCCTGGACCCATGTGCCTCAAAGAGGGACTTCGTTTCCGTTAGTTCTTAGGAAACCGGCGTCGCCATGATTCCGAAAGCTGGACGCTTCTCGCTCAGGCTACTCCTTTGAAAAGACAAACAAAGAGACTCCAGGAGGAGCGACTGCTTTTTCTCAGGCTGTCTCGAGGGTTAGGTGCGTTTGCGTTAGAGCCAGTGCTAGTAGCACTGCGCCCGGGCTGGAGCGCCCTGGGCAAATGTTAAACGTTATTACCAGCAGATGACATCGTCATCTTTTTATATCTAGTGGTATAAAAAGGAAGGGGACCAAAGCGGAGGGTACTGCCCAGTGGTAGAGCGTGCGCTTAGCATGCGCAAGGTCCTGAGTTCAATCCTCAGTGCTGCCCTTAAAAAAAATAAGTAAACCTAATTACCTCCCCCAAAACAAACAAAAAAGAAAAGAAAAAAAAAAAAAAGGGAAGGGGACCAGAAGGGAAATCCTAAAGGGGGCCTGTACATTTTGATCTTGTGGAATATCCCTAGTTTATCAGGAAATAGGTGAGATTCTTAGGGGGTAAACTTTCCAGTATCATGGGCGCTCCCCTCCAAAATGGCTGATTCAGACCCCCTCTCCCGGAGCCCCCAGGAAGCCTCGAGCGCAGCCCTCAGACCCAGAACCGTCGCAGGCCATCTCTCTGCACACCTGGGTCCATCCTCACGTCCTCATGTACCTCCCTGCCCTTCTGGGAGCTTTGCAGAGATGAGGGTCTCCGCCCAGTAGACGTGGGTGGCAAATGAGGGGCAAGTAACCTTGGATAACATGGCTGTGACGTCATCCTGGAGGTGTGGGTGCTGCTGGGCCCTGGCCAGAGGACCCTATACCACGATGGGATGCTGGAGACCTTAGGGCATCTGGTCCCTGTGTTGACTTACACCTGGCAGGGGTCTTGGCAGAGTAGGTGTGTGGGGTCCGTGAACCCTAGGAGGGTTTCTCCTATTCCAGACCCTCATGGCCTGATCTCTCACTTGGACAGGGCCTTGGATCCCCAACCCAGCTCTCCTTGCCCCACTGGAACTTCTAGTGGAGCCATGGGTAGTGGACAGAGGACTCTCCCAGGATTCCTGCCCAGGTGAGGTGGGGAAGGGTCTTCACATTCAGTGTGTCTGTTTCCCTTCACGTCTGCTCTCTCTCGCACTCTCCACCCACTTTGTAGTTCCAAGATTCCACCCAGGATCATTTTCCTTTCGCCTGAAGAGCTCCGTTTGTCATTTCAAGTGACAAAATTCCCCACTCTGTTTCCCTGAAAGTGCCTTTATTTTGTCTTCATCCTGGAAAGATACCTTAAGCAGAGCATTGTAGGCAGGTAGGTTTTTTATTTTCTGGCTCTTTAAAGACACCCTGCTGTTGTTTTCTAGATGGCATGGTTTCTGTTGAGAAGTCAGCCCTCCTCTCATTGCTGTTACGTTGAAGACAATAGGCCTTTTTTATATATTTTTGCTAATGATACCTTTTTATATACGAATTTTATTTCATCAGGTCTTTCTTAGGGGGGAGGTAATTAGGCTTATTCATTTATTAGTTAATGGAGGTACTGGGGATTGAACTCAGGACCTTATGCGTGCTAAGCACACGCTCTACCACTGAACTGCACCTGCTAACGGTACTTTTTCAAAGGCACAAATTTTAAGTATACAATTGGTAATTTTTGACATATGTATACATATGTGCAATCATCATCCAAATCGAGCTTGAGGACACTTTCAGTACCTCACAAAGTCCCTTGTGACCTCTTTCGACTTAATAAAGGCAGCCACTGTTCAGACTTTTTCCACCACAGATTACTTGTGCGTTTCGTAGAACTTCATATAAAGAGAATCATACATTACTTCTTTTGTGTGAGGCTTACCCTGAGATTTTTGAGATTCATCTGTGAGATCGTATGCATCGTTAGTTCGTTTCTTTGTTACTGTTGAGTAAGACTCCATTTTTTGAATGAACCATACATAGTTTGTTTCATTTCCTGTTGATGAACATTTGGGTTGTCTCTAGTTTGGGGCTATTATGAGTAATGCTGCTCTGAACATTCCTATACACTGATTTTAGTGGATCTCTGTATTTCTCTTGGGAAAATATCTAGGGGTGGACTTGCTGGATTGTAGATTAACAAGGCCTGATTTTATTAATCTTTTCTTTTATGGTTAGTTTTTGGGGGGGGGCGGTTTTTAAAATGTCCTAAGAAATCTTTGAATATTCCAAGACTCCAGATGTATTATCCTGTTTTCTTCTGGTAGTTTCATAGTTTTTGTTTTTACATTAAGACTTAACGTCCACCTCGCTTTTATGTAAGTGTGAGGTTGTAGACACGGTATTTATTTTTTCTTATGGTTAATCCAGTTGTTCCAGCACCATGTAATGAAAAACCTTCCCTCCATTGCATTGGTAAAAATCAATTGAATGTGTGTCGGGGGAGTCTATTTCTTTGCTCTCTTCTCTTCCATTGATCTGTTTTTCTAGCCTAGGGCCAACATTACACATCTTAATTATTGTAGCTTCACAGTAAATCTTGAAATGAGGTAGTGAAAGTCAGCGTCTAACTTGATAACTGCCTTAGCTGTCCAGGTCTTTGGGACTTTCACACAAATTTTAGAATCAGCTTGTCAATTGGAAAATATCAAGCTGTTAAATTCCACCAAATTTGATTTGCAGTGCCTTCCAGATCAGTTGGGGAAGAATTTACACCTTAATTCCTTGATCATAGTTTAATCGTTTAGGTACTTAATTTTTTTTCAGCAGTATTTTGCACCTTTAAAGTATACAGGTCTTGGACATCTTTCATTAACTTTATTGCTTTCCATTTGGTATTTTTGGTACTACTGTGAGTACTATTGTTCCTTTTTAAAAATTTTCTATAATGCTGTTTTTTATTTCATCTGGAACAAATTTTAATTTTATTATTTTTTAAATTAAAGTATAGCTGATTTACAATATTATATTAGTTTCAGATGTAATTACTATTGTTCCTTAATTTTACTTTCTAATTGTCTGTTGCTAGTGTATACAAATATAGTTTATTTTAAAATTGACCTATTCTATTGTTGATGAAAATTTAATTAACAATCAAGTTTAGAAGAAAAAAGGAAATTTTATTCAAGCCAAACCGAGGATTATAACCCAGGAGACAGACTCTCAGAAGCTCTGAGAGCTGTTTTGCCTGTTAGAAGCCGAAGGTACAGTCATATACATTTTCAAAACAAAGGATGGTACATCAAAATGCTTGTTTTATATAAAATTCACCAACGATATATAGTCAGGTAAGCATGAGCAAAGTGAGCAGTTAGTCACTATGACTCCTACAGAGCTGAAAAAGAACGCCATTCGTTTAAGAAGCCACATTGTTAGTGTCAGAAGAAAGGGGAAAAATTGATACTTGTTGAACAGACGTTCTTGTCTTTGAGAAGTTCTGGGTAGTGTGTGAAGCAGGTGCACTCTGCTCGTGAGGGAGGGGCCCAAACAGACACAGAGAGTGAATTTTATGTTTACGTTTTCTTTCCTGCCTTAAGATGCAAATTTTATTTCATCACTGTGAACCTGCTGAAGTCACTTACTTGTTCTAGTAATTTGTCAGTCTCCTTGGATTTCTTACACAAGTATGTCATCTGCAAATAAAGATCGCTTTATTGCTGCTTTTCCAGTCTTTATGTTTTTCTTTTTTAATTCTAGCTATACTGGCCAGGACCTCTGGTACTTAAATAAAATAAAATATTGGTGTGTAGTTAACGTACAGTGAGACATGCTGTCCTTAAGAGTTCAGTCCAGTAAAGGTTTACAACTGTGTACTTGTGTAACACACCCTCTAATCCACGCGTGGAGTGTTTCCATCTCCCTGTACTTTCCTTTTGAGTCCCTTTCCAGTTAGTGTGCGCAGAGGTGGCAGCTGTCGCTCTGGTATCTGTCACTGTAGATTATTCAGCACAATATTGAATAAAAGTGAGAGTGGACGTCCTTGCCTGGTTACTGATATTAAGGAACAGCAGTCAGCATTTCACCCTTAAATATGATCCCATGCCCTGTGCCTGACTGAGGACTGTTCCTTGTCTGCTGAGTTTTGTCGTGGATGGGTGTTGTACTTTGTTAAATATGTGAATATATTGTCGTGATTGTATTTTTTCTCCTTTGTTCCATTGGTTTCCCCACTGTATTATTTCCCTCCTTTGTCTTGATTTAATTTGCTTTCCTTTGTCCTGGTTTCTTGAGGCGGGAGCTTATGTCGTTGACTTTAATCCTTCTAATGTTTGCATTTATAGCTACACATTTTCTTTTAAGCCTTATTTTAACTGCATCCTGCACATTTTCGTGTGTTACATTTTCATTACTGGTCTGTTCTTTGAATATATGAAACTCATTTCTTCTTTGATTTGTGAAATATTCACTGTAATTTCTAAATACGAGTTTTTTGTTGTTGACGGCTAGATGAATTCCATTGTGGTCAAAGAACCTATTCTATGAATTCATTCCTTTTAATGTATTGAGCAATGTTTTTATGACACAGTGTACGATCTATTGTAGTGAATGTGTATTCTCCTCTTGCTGGGCACAGTTGATAAATGTCAGTCAAGTTAGGTGTGTTGCATACTTAATTCTCCTGGAATTTCCTCATCTGCTTGTTCTCTCGGCTACTGACAGAGGAGTGCTAAATCTCCAGCTGTGGCTGCATTTGTATATATGTAAATTTTTAAACAATTTTTTCCAATTTTATTGAGATATAATTGACATACAAAATTGTATTACATTAAGGTATATATACTACAGTATGGTTGATACACGTGTATGTTGTGAAATGATCACCACATTAAGTTGAGTTAAAATCTATCACCACATAGCTATAATTTTTTGTTTCTTGTGATGAAAACTTAAAAAAAAATTTTTTCTGAAGATGGCATAACTTTCTTTTTTATTGAGGTATAGTTGATTTACAATATTATGTTAGATTCGTATATAACATAGTGATTCAGTATTTTTATGGATTATACTCCATTTAAAGTTATTACAAAACAATGGCTATGTTTCCCTGTGCTGTGCGATATATCCTGTTGCTTCTCTATTTTATACTTAGTATTTTGTACCCCTGAATATTCTTTATCAGGTTTTGCTTCGTGTATTCTGAAGCTGTGTTCCTGGGCTTAATGACCTGTCGGATTGTCGGACCCTCCTGTTGAGCGTGCCTTCTCTTCACTGTGAAATGTCCTTTCCTCTGGAAATTGAGAAATGTTTTTATGACACAGCATACGATCTACGTCATAGACCTTGAAGTTCACTTAGCTTGAGTATCACATAACCAGCTGGCTTTCTTGTAGGCAGGCTCTGCATGACACGTCTTCTTTCTACTTTCAGCTCACCTGTTGAAATGTTAAAGTGAGTCTCCTGTGAACAGCATTTAACCGGGTTTTGTTTGTAATCCATTTTGCTGTCTTATTCTTTAATCTGACTGTTCAGTACATTTGTGTTTATTATATAATTACTGGTAGGTTTGGGTTTAGGTCTACCGCTTGTTACTCTGTTTGTCTCATCTGGTCTTTTACCTTTGTTTTTCCATTCTGCCCTCTTTTGGATTAATTGGGTAATTATTTCACCTCCTTTATCTGTTTTTAGCTTTATGAGTGCTGTGTACTCTTATGTCTTGTTTGCTCTAAGGGTGACAGTACAAATTCTAACTGATCATAGTCTACCTGGAGTTAACCCTGTGCCACTTAGCGTTCAGTGTAAGAACTTACATTGGCATCATTGTGATTTTCGCTGCAGTCACGTAGGTCACTTCTGCATATTGTACAAGCCCCGTGGTGCACTGTTGTCATCCTTGCTGTATCCAGTCACCAGCATTGTAAAGGAATTTAAAAGTAATTTTGTACAATGCTTTTCCTAATTAATTAGGTTGTTTTTTAGATTTTAAAAAAGTTTTTGCATTTTTAGAAATGATTTCTTTTGGGGGGGCGAGGTAATTAAGTTTATTTATTTATTTTAATTTAAAAAAATTTTAACGGAGGTACTGGGGATTGAACCCAGGACCTTGTGCGTGCTAAGCACATGCTCTACCACTGAGCTACATCCTCCTCCCGAGTTAGTTAGTTTTGGGGTTGCTATTAATTCCTTTCTGCAGCTGCAGGTTTCTGTCTCTGATTGTTTCCCGTCTGTCTAAAAAACATGCTTTCCCCAGAGGGACTTTTGGATAAAGTCTGTCATCATTTAAAGTCTTGGCTCCATCCTTCAGTGGTTCTGGCCTGGGGGAGGCTCCCATGTGTGTTTCAGTTCTCCCTGGAAGGCAGGTGCAGTTCATGAACTGTTCTTGAGAGCAGAGAGGATTTACAGGGAACAGACTAAAGAAATCAGAATTGGAGTTTCAGTTCTTACGTCTCTGGGTTTGGTGCTTTAAACTTCAAACCCACACTGTTTGTGACCTTTCTCTTTTTTGGTTCTGTTTTGGTAAGTCTTTGTTATGGGCTCAATTAAAAAGTTACAGTTAAAAAATGGAAAATTAGTTTTCATGTGTATCTTTCCCCCAGAGACTGTCGCTTAGAATGGCTTTCCTAACTGTACTTACCATAACGTTGGAGTATGTTATGATGAGCTAAAAAATGTGGATTCACACGTCAGAATCATAAGTTTTTCTCTGTAGATTGTTGCCTTTGAACAGTAAACATCTGTTAGGAAAGGACTACGTTATCACCATGTCTGGCTTCTCTATTCTCAGTTCAAATTACTTAACTTGGTAAATATTTGTAATACGTCAAGTTACATATCTAACAGATGTAACATGCCAGGTTTCAGTTCTTTGCAAATCCCACCACCTAAGTTACTTCTTCTGTTCTTATGATCTTTCTTATACTGATTAGGTTTAGCTTTCTTACTAAACATGGCACATCAGTAACTTCTCCCCATGATCAGGCTGCCCAGGCCGCCCAGGTCGAGTTTGAGGCAGACGTCTTCAGTAATTGACACTTACTTACTTATACAGGTGAGGAGCCTCCTCAGTCACTGTTGATTTTACTAGATTAACTCTCAGAGGGTTACCTTATTCTTGAGTTTTGAGTTTGCCTTACTGTCACCAAAGAGTATTAGCAACAGAAATTACCAGTAGATTAAAAAATTAACATCGATGGTAACTGACTGAAGAACTGGAAGAATATCTTTGAAAGATAATAAAATTTAAAAGTTAATGTTATGAGGTCGAGGGTAGAGTTTGGTGGCGAAGTTCGTGCTTAGCACACATGAGGTCCTGGGTTCAATCCCCAGTACCTCCAATAAAAAATAAAGCCTAATGACCTCCACCCCCCAAAAATTAAAATTTAAATTAAAAAAAAAAGTTACTTTTATGACTCTCAGACCTTAGGGGTAGACCATTTGCCAGGAAATACATGTACATGCCTGTAGTGCACTGTTACGGGGTGGTGCTGATAGGAGGCATCGTGGTGGGAGGGGAGAGGCTTCCGGTTAGACTGTAACCCTTGAAAACTCAGGTCATGCAGGCAGCTGACAGAAGCCAGCAATAGTGAGGAATGTCAGCTGAACGTAGCAGTGAAAAGAGAGAGGGCCAGAGACGAAACATCGGCGCACAGCTTTTCCTCCAGTTTGTACATGGCCTCCAGTTTCAGGGACCTGCTGTGTCACCAGGTTCAGTCATCAGGATGATCTTAGTTAGCTTTCGGCTTTCATGTTATGTCATTTCACGTGACTGTAGAGAATAGGGAATAAACCACGTAAAAACACTGCTGTGATGTTTCTTGTGGTGTGCTCAGGTGGTGAAAAACCTCCTCACTGTGTGTGTGTGTGCGTAAAAACGTCCTTCGTTATCCTCCTTTTTGGAAGGACTTTTTTCCCTGGATGTAGAATTTTAGGTTTTTCCTCTCAAGATGAAAGATGCTTGTCTCTTGTTTTCTTGCTTCCGTGGTTTCCTGTGTGGAGTCAGCTGTCTTCCTAGTTGTCCCATGAATGCAGTCTGTTCTCTTCTCATTACTTCCGAGAGTTTTGCTTTGTATTTGGTTTTCAAAACATTATGCTGTCTTAGGTGAGGTCTTCTTTGAAATGACTGGAGTTTGCTGAGCTTTTTGGATCTGTGGGATGTTGCCTTGAGTCAGTCTAGGACGCTCTCTCCCACCACCTCTTCAGACTTGCCCTCTGCTGCCGCTCCAGCCTCACATGAGTCCCTTTGTCAGATGCTCTGCTTGTATCTTCATAAAGATTCCACTTACCTGCCGTGAACTCACAATTCTTTCTTCTACTGTGTCCGGTCTGCTGTGAAGTCCATTCATGGTTTACTTCAGATACTACATTTTTATTTATTTCTAGAATTTTTATTTGTTTTTTTTTGTTTTTCCATGAAATTCTTTTTTTAAAATTGAATATACTTGATTTACAATGTTGTGTTAGTTTCAGGTGTACAGCGAAGTGATTCAGGTATGTATATATATTCTATTTCTATATATTCTTTTTCAGATGGTTTCCCATTGTAGGTTATCCATGATACTCTGTACCATGTTTATAATAGGCATTTTCAGATCTTTTCCTGCTAACGTGGGTATGTCTGTTTGGTTGCCTTTTTTTCCTGATCATGTGTCGCGTTTTCCTGACTCGTACGTGCCTAGTTATTTTGCCTCCTGGACACTATGGCTGAGACGCGGTGGAGACTGTGGCTGTCACCTCCCGCCGCAGGGTGTGGGTTCTGTTCCGGCAGGGGCTGTGCTACGGCAGGGCACCCTCACTCTGCTGAGGCTGGTTTTAGGATTGATGAGGTGGCGTTACCTCGGTGTTGCCTCAGTCCTTGGTTGTAGTCCTTATTCTCAGGCGTCATCTTTCCTTCTGGGGTGCAGCTTTCTCAGATTTCAGCTGAATGCCTAGGGTGCTGGGTCAGAACTCGGATGTTTCCCAACCCTGCGTAACTTCTGAGTCGCCTGCTCAGGACCCCAGCAGCTGTTCTGTGCCAGGTCTGTGCATATGCAGTTAAGGGTCCAGCTAAGAAACCTGCTCCGTGAGTTTCTAGGTCCCCTCCTTTGCCCTTCAATTCCACAGCCCCCTCCCCCGGTCAGGCCTCCCCTCCCAGGAGGCAGGCTGCTGAGGAGCACAACCACATCGCCTGCCTGCGCATCCCACAGACGTGCCTCGGCACCTGCGGTGCTCTGGGCGCCGTGCTGGGCACTGGGGACACAGTACGAACAGGCTGACGAGGTCCCCGCCCCCGTGGAGCCTAAAGCCTCTGCCGTGTGGTGTCTGGGGGAGGACAGACAGTAAAGGACCAGAAGAACACGGTGTGTTAAATAGCACTGAACGGCGCTGCGCTGCAGAAAAAAACAGGACAATGGGATGGAAAGTGAGAAGGAGCCCATATTGGTGGGGAGGTCGGAGAGGGTCTCTCAGAGGAGGTGACCTGGGAGTTGTGACCTGATCGGTGACAAGAAGGGGAGGGGTTGCTGTCACCTATGACCTTGAGGACCAAAGGCAGGTCTTCAAGTAGAAAGGAACTGTGTATAAAAATGGGGGATATGGTCATATACAGCGAGGGCTAGAGAAGCCTGGAAGAAAAAGGAGCAAGGCAGCTGGGGTGGTCTGACCGGGTTTGCAGCGGTTGGGAGGACTGGGTCTGAGGGGGTGTTCTCTTGTGCTACTGGTTTGTTAGGAAGCTTAGTGTGATGTCAGAAACAGAAGGGATGGACATTAAGTACAGAGATGGATACAGAAATCAGCTGCATATCTCTACGTTAACATGAAACAGCAGGAAAATAAAGTAAAGAAATGATCCCTTTTAAAATCACATTGAAAACAATAAAATACTTAGGAATAAATCTGACCAAGGAGGTGAAAGACTTATACGTGGAGAACTACAAAGCATTGATTAGGGAAATGAAAGAAGACTGAAAGAAATGAAAAGATACCCCATGCTCTTGGACTGGAAGAATCAATGTTGTTAAAATGGCCACGCCACCCAAAGCACGGAGATGGACCAGAATTTGGAGACATCTAAGCATTCAAGAAGGGTGGCTGTGGTCAACTCATCTTCGACAAAGGAGGCAAGAATATACAATGGAATAAAGACAGTCTCTTCAGCAAATGGTGTTGGGAAAACTGGACAGCAGCATGTAAAACAATGAAGCTAGAACACTCCCTTACACCATATACAAAAATCAACTCAAAATGGATTAAAGACTTAAACATAAGACAAGATACAATAAACCTCCTAGAGGAAAACATAGGCAAAACATTATCTGACATACATTTCAAAAATTTTCTAAATCACAGAGAAAAAAATGTGACAATGAGTGTGTATATGTCCATGTATGACTGAAAAATTGTACTGAACACTGGAATTTGACACAACACTGTAAAATGATTATGAATCAATAAAAATGTAAAAAAAAAAAAAAAAAAAAAAAAGAAGGGTGGCTGTCCTGAATGGTCTATGTGGGAATGTCTGCTGCTTCCATGGTCTTCCCCTAATGCTGTCTTCTCCCCTGTGTTGCTGGTGACTCTTAGCTGATCAGCCTCCCGGTGGACGCCTCTTGTTCTGTGCATACATTCTGCGGCCTCTCTTCTTCGTCCCTTAGTTGACACTGAAAAGCGTCTACGTGTGTTGTGCACGCCTTGTGGCTTTTAGCTCATCATTCCCACCATTCTTCACCTCCTTCCAGCGCAGAAGAACAGGCCTAAAAGCCAAGAGTCGCCATCAATAGAGGCTGCGTCTGGTGGGGAATTGCCCAGCAGCGTGAGCCTGGAAAGGTCCACGGGGGTGGTTCCTAGCGTCCCACCGCAGCCTATGACCGGGAGTCTGAGGATGAGTCAGAAAAGCAGAAGACACGCAGTGGTGGTGCGGGGCCAGTGGAATATAAACAAGGGCAAACAGTGACCCTGGACGGGGCCTGGGAACACACACAAGTTGCCAGAAAATGCAGCTTCGATTCAGACTTTGTTCCTTCACAGACATCTCTTTTTTTTTTTTAACATTTTTTATTGATTTATAATCATTTTACAATGTTGTGTCAAATTCCAGTGTTCACAATTTTTCAGTCATTCATGGACATATACACACTCGTCACATTTTTTTCTCTGTGATTTATCATAACATTTTGTGTATATTTCCCTGTGCTATACAGTGTAATCTTGTTTATCTATTCTACAATTTTGAAATCCCAGTCTATCCCTTCCCACCCTCTACCCCCCTGGTAACCACAAGTCTGTATTCTCTGTCCATGAGTCTATTTCTGTCCTGTATTTATGCTTTGTGTTTGTTTGTTTGTTTGTTTTTGTTTTTTAGATTCCACACATGAGCGATCTCATATGGTATTTTTCTTTCTCTTTCTGGCTTACTTCACTTAGAATGACATTCTCTAGGAGCATCCATGTTGCTGCAAATGGCGTTATGTTGTTGGTTTTTATGGCTGAGTAGTATTCCATTGTATAAATATACCACATCTTCTTTATCCAGTCACCTATTGATGGACATTTAGGCTGTTTCCATGTTTTGGCTATTGTAAATAGTGCTGCTATGAACATTGGAGTGCAGGTGTCATCCTGAAGTAGATTTCCTTCTGGATACAAGCCCAGGAGTGGGATTCCTGGGTCATATGGTAAGTCTGTTCCTAGTCTTTTGAGGAATCTCCACACTGTTTTCCATAGTGGCTGCACCAAACTGCATTCCCACCACTTCACAGAGATCTCTTATCAAACAGTTCCATCAGATTGACCCAGACATTCAAAGCTTACAGCATAACTTTTTCTTACTGAATCATCAGGAAACCTTAGAAGAGAAGTCTTGTAAAGGCAATCCATGTGGAAAAGTCTTGGGAAAACGTGCAGGTTGAATGAGCATGGTAAATACACCAACCAGGGCATATACGTTTCTACACGTGAGATAATTGACACAGGAGAGAAATTTTATGGATGTAAGGAAAGTGGGGATTTTTTAACCCAGAGGTCACACCTCTCAGGTCATGTGGACTCAGTGGGGGAAAATCCTGTGAATATAGGGGAAATGCCTTCAAGAAGCTCTCATCTCTTTCTCACCATCTGACAACTCACAGTGGAGAAAAAGCCTATGAATGCGGTGAATGTAGGAAGATTTCACCTGGCGGAGATTTCACCTCGTTTTGCACCAGAGAATTCACACCAGTGAGAAACCTTACAATTGTAATAAATGTGGAAAATCTTTTAGCCCAAGTTCTTACCTTCTGTAGGTACATCAGAGAACTCATACTGGAGAGAAGCCCTCTAAAGGTGATGAACATGGAAAGTCCTTCAGTGGAAGGTCTAATCTTCGTGTGCACCAGAGATGCAACAAGCGTGGACGAGCCTTCAGCCACAGCACTCACCTTACAGTTCATGAGAGAACTGTACTGGAGAGAAGCCCTACAAACATGATGAAGGTGCAGACTCTTTCGGTTTTCATTTAGCCTTCACTCACATAAGAGAACACATGCTGGAAAGAAGCCGTGTAAATGTCAGCCATGTGGGAACGCTTTCCATCAAGGCTCTAACTTCACTGGGCACTGAAGAACTCATACAGGGTGCAGGGGGGCAACTGCATCTTTCATTTTAATTCAGAAAAGCTATACAAATACATGTAGATTTTGTCTTTTTCAGCCATTCCCAGAGAAGGGCTGAGCCTGGGAGGCATTTGATAGCTGAGGAAATTGCCAGTGAGAAATACTTAGTAAGATCAAAACTCCCCTCAATAATTCTAGGTAATGCAATCAACCAGTGTGGGAAAGGCTGTTGCGAGAAGTCACAGTAATTGATGACATTTGACTAAATGGCTGAATGTACTACTTCAAAGAGCCAGAGTGCTCTTATTTATTTACTTCTTTGTTCCTCCAATGCTAGAAAGCTAGGCTACTTCTAATTTGTTTCACGAAGCCACCCTGAACTGTAATTATGAGCACTGTGTAGAAATGTGGAAAACACCCATAATGCACTGAGAGGTGCAGAAACGTGGCTGTGTGACCCTGTGTGTGCACCTGGAAAGGGCTTAGAAGGAAACACAGAAGTGAACATAGCTAAGTTTTAATTATTTATATACATTATTACACTTTTTTGTTTCTTTTTCTTTTCTTTTCTTTTGGAACATAGCTAATTTAATAAGTCTTAGAATACTGTATGACTTTTTATGTTTCTCTAAAAATTGCTACAATTTTACAATAAATAAAAAGACAAAGAAGAGAAAGATGTAGATCCAATATCAGTCTGAGTCATTAGAAATGGGTGCACCGAAGTAGCAAAAGCAAGAAGTGGACAGTTAGTGGCCAACACACGAAATGAGAAAAAGAAAATATTTCTCGGGTATGCTCACGATATAGTCGGGCCTCATACCCTCTGGGTGGGCAACCCACAAGCTGAAGAACAATTAAGAAAATATTTCTAATCAAAGCAAAATCAAGGACATAATAAAGATAAAAGCAGAAAATACCTGGTAAAAAGTGACTCTGAGAAAAGCAAACTGTATAAATTCCAATCTAAGAAAAATAACACAGATTTGCAACTTTGGGAATGAAAAGGGAAATAAACAGAAAATTATATCAAAAAGTTTGTACACCTTTGTGTTAATACACTTGAATAACTTAGATGAAAAAGACAGTTTTCTAGGAAAACATAGTACTGACTGAGAAAAACACAGAAAACCTAATAAATATTTCAGCTTAAATTGAAAAAGTTCTCAGAGAATTACTCCACAAAATTTTAAACCCAAGCTGTTTTACCAGCAAATTATTTACTTGTTCAAGACAGAGAAAACTTTTGATAAACAACTGTCCCAGAACATGCAGAAAGCTAAATTTTACCTCTTTTGTGAGTTAACCAGTCACTCAAAGCTCAAACAAAGAAAAATTACAGGCCAATATCTCTCAGGAATATTAACGCAAAACTTCCAGCTCAGACATTACAGTGAGGACGCATGGATTTAGGAACAGTCCTTCCAGGAAACGGGGTTCTTTGTTTTGGGAAGTGTACAACTGTAGTGCTCCATTTTAATCAAGCAGTGGAGAAAAACAAGTCATCTCAATCATCAATGAAAAAATTGATAAAATTTAGTATTTATTATTTCAGGGGAAAAAAGTGTTTTTATAATATGGTGATATCAGGCTTAATGGCGACACTAGAGCCGAGATTGGCAGACTAGGGCCCACAGTCCAAATCTGGCCCATGTGTTTTTTAAATAAAATTTTATTAGAACATATCATGTACTCACTCGTTTCCTTATTGCCTATGGCTGCTTTATAAGGTAGAGCTAGTAGTTATGAAAGAGATTGCATGGCCTGAAAAGCCAAAAGAACTTACCAGAAAAGGCTCTGCCAATCTCCGATCTAGGGCCGTTCCCATCCCATTCAGGGAGGACCAAGGCTGGGTGGCTCCCCGTCCTTACGTATGAGCAGGCAACGGATGAGAGGACAAGTGGTCGGTGAAAACATGGACAAGTGTATGAACTCATCAGTGCGAGAGTTTTAAGTAAAAATGGTAAAAGTGTACACTTGGGCACATGTTATGAGGTAGGTGGCGTCCGAAGCACTCAGTCTGCGTAACCTCATTTAACACAGAAATCCTAGTCACGAAGTTCCTTTTAGACTGCAGAAAATGCAGTCCCGGGAGGGCAGCTGACGGGTAAAGACTGGCAAAGGTTTCAGAAGACCGTTGGACGCAGGCAAAACTAGTGGGGACATGGACCCAGTACTCAGCACACGTGGGTGGTTTATGGGTGCACCTTCTCTGTAACAGGGCGGTCGGATTAGAAGAGTCCCAGTGTAGAGGGCGCCCGTGAGTCGACTCAGCAAAGTAAGGAGTGCTCACCAGTAGGAGATTGTTTACGTAGTTATGGTGCAAGAATTAAACAGCCTGTCACTGGAAGACAAAATTAGGCTCATAACAACACGGATAATCCCAACTCTGTGAAACCAGAACGCCCTTCTAGGGGAGCTCCCTGGAAGAACGTCACCCATGTGTTTAAACTGATTACCTAAGAGCAGTTGTAATACTTTATGCGAATATCAGCCATACGTGAGAATCCTGCTTCCCCGCATCCTCAGCATTTGGTATTGTCCATCTCTTCCATTTTGGCCATTCTAGTTATAGCTCATTGTGGTGTGATGACTAATGACACTGAACACTTTTCTATGTGCTTTTTGGCCACCTGTCTTCTTTTGTGAATTATTCAAGCCTTTTACCCATTTTTTTGTTGGGTTGTTTGTCTTTTCTATTATTGAGTTGTAGGAGTTGTATATAGATCTTAGATACTAGTCCTTTATCAAATGTATATGTTACAAACATTTTATAAACAAAATTTCAGAAAATTGAATCCAATAAAATGATAATAACATAATAAAAATAATTTTAAAAACATCATTATCAAGTGGGGTTTATCTCAAGACTGCAGAGTTGGGTGTAACAAAAATCAATAAATATGATACACTGGATTAACAAGCTAAAAAGGAAAAAGTATTATCTTAATACATGGAGGAAAAAACCTGACAAAATCCAACATTCATTCCTGATTTAAAAAAAAAATACAACTTTCATCAAACTTGGAGTAGAAGGAAACGTTCTCAACCTGATAAAAGGCATCTGCAAAAAACCACAGGTAATATCACACCCAATGGCAAAAAACCTGAATGCTTTACCCCTAACATGAGAACAAGGCAAGGATGTCTGATTTCACCACTTCTGTTCAATATCATAAGGAAGGTTTTAGCTAAGGCAATTGGCAAAGAAATTGAATTAAAGGAATTTATATTGGAAAGGAAGAAGTAAAATCTGATGGAATCAACCAAAAAAAAAAGCTATTAGAACTAACAAGTGAGTTTAGTAAGATTGCAGATTACAACATCAACCTACAAAAATCGATTGGATTTTTATATGCTAGTAATGAACAGCTGGAAATTGAAAATATTAAAAATACCATTCACCACAGCATCAAAAAATATGAAATACTTATGGATAAATATGACAAAAGATGTGAAGAATCTCTACACTAAAAACAAAATATTGCTGAAAGAAATTAAAGAACACCTAAACAAATCGAGAAATATACTTATGTATATGTCAGAGGAGTCAATATTGTTAAGATACCAGTTTTGTCAAATTGATCTATATATTCAATGCACTCCCAATCAAAATCCCAGCAGGACTTTTGTAGACAGGGAATCATGGAACTGCAAGGAACCTAAAATAATAAAGACAACTCTGAACTGAAGAAAGTTGAAGAGTTAGCACTATCTGATTTCAAGAATTATTATAAAGTGCATAATCAAAGCCTCATGGTATTGGTATAGAGATAGACAAATATGTCAACGGAACAGAATATACAGTCCAGAAAGAAGCCCACACATCTGTGGATAGCTGATTTTTCACAAAGGCATACAGGCAGCAAAGTGGGAAATGGATAGCCTTTACAACCAATAGTACTGGAACAAGAGGATAGTTATTTCAAACAAAAACAAAAAAACCAAAACCGTGACCCTTACCTCACACCGGCTACAAAAATTAAGTAAAAAATTGGATCAACAATAAAAAAAAACCCCAATTTTTGAAAAACAGGAAAAATATTTTCATGAAAGAAAATATACAAATGACAAAGAAGCACAAGAAAAGATGTTCAACATCAGTAGTAATTAGGATATAAATTCAAACCACAGTGAGGTACCAATACACATCTGCTGGAGTTGCAGAAGTCAAAGAGACTGACCACACCAAACATTGGTGAGGATGTGGAGGAGTTGGAACGCTCATACGTTGCGGGTGGGAATGTAAAATGGTACAACCACTTTGAAAAATAAAATCACAGTTTCTTTTTTTTTTTAATCACAGATTAGAACAGTTTCTTTTTTTCTTTTGACAGTTTCTTAAAATACTGAACTTACACCTACCATGTGACCCAGCCATTCTGCTCCTAGACATTTACCCAAAAGGAAATAGATGCCCATACAAAGACTTGTACCCTATGCTAATGTCATATCTGCTTTATTTATAACAGCCCTGAACTGGAAACAACTCAAATGTCCAGCAACGGGTGACTGGGTAAACAAATTGTCATAGATTCATAAAATGGAGTATTACTGAGCAATAAAATGGAATGTCCCATTGATACATGCAACAACATGGATGAATCTCAAAATAATTATGCTGAGTAAAAGAAACCAGATCCCCCCAAATAAAGAGTATGCAATGTATCGTTCCATGTGTGGAGAGATGGGAGGAACTTAAAGGGACCTGAAAAAACTGGGGATGATGGTTAGATTCATTCTCTAGATTGTGGTGATGGTTTTACAGGTTTAAACATATCAAAATTTACAAAATTATACACTTTAAATATGTGCAGTTTATCATGTGTCAGTTATACAGCAATTAAGCTGATTAGAAAGTCTTTTAGGAGAAAATACAGGATCTATTTTTAGGACTGAAATGTAGCTGAGATTTTGAAATGAAGACAAAACACAATGGAAACAAAAGATATTAAAAAAATCCTTCTTTTCTTCAAAAGACACCATAAACAAAGTAAAAGATAAGTTACAACTTAGAAGGGATATATTACTAGTAAAAGATCAATGTTAAATTTATGTGAAGAACTTTTACAAACCAGCAAGAAAAAGACAAACCAAGAGAAAAATACAGGAATGAAATGAGAAATGAGAAGGTAATTCAGAGAAAACACAAATGGCTAAAAACTATGAAAAAATGCTGAGTCTCATTAGTAAGTGCACACATGTCACAATGAAATACCACTTTGTACCATGCATTTGGCAAACATTTTAAAATCTGACACTACCAAGCATTGGTGAGGATGTGGAGCAGGTGGAACTCCTAGATGTTACTAGTGGAACTATAAAAAGACGCAGTCCTTTTGGAAACTGGGTGACATTTCTACCAGTTGTGGACATATTCACACCAGAGAAACCCACAAGGAGAAATTATAAGGAGACCTATACGTGAATGTTCATAGCAAAAACTGGAAGCCCTTTGCTTGCAAAGGTGCAAGCAGATGTCTGAATGGCTGGCTTCCTCCCTGTGTTCACATCTTTGCTTCTCAGTAAGGCCTTCCCTGATCCTCCAGCCTCCCCTGTCGCCTTTCCCTCTTTGGCTTTTAGCAGTTATCCCATCAGATATGTTACATGTTCTACTTAACTTCTTTACTGCTTATTCCCCTCTAGAACGTGAGCTCGATTTTTTTCCCCACTACTTTATTCCCAGTTTTTTGCTTTAATGAGTATTTTTGAATGAATCCAAGTGGCTATAAAAAGTAGAGACGATGTGGCTATCAAAAGTAGAGACGATGTGGGGAGGGTATAGCTCAGGTGGTAGAATGCATGCTTTAGCATGCATGAGGTCCTAGGTTCAATCTCCAGTACTTCCTTGAATAAGTAAACGGGTAAACCCAATTACCTCACTGCACACACACACGAAGGTAGAGAGGATAAACATTGTGGTAAATTCATTCAATGGGAAACTATACAGCAGTGAAAATAAATGAAATACAGCTTCACATACCAAAAAGGATAAATACACGAAGCAAACAATGTAAGTTGCAAATGAAATCTTATGGTATCGATAGCATCTCTATGAATGCAAAACATGCTTTGTATTGCTCTGGAATACAGACGCGTTGTAAAGTTTCAGGAAACACGTGGAGCGAGCCACATCTCATTCCGGATAGTGGCTGCCTCTGGAGGAACCTGCGGTTTCTGTTGGAGAGGGGGTACACAGGGGTTTCAACCTGTGGGTTGATTTTTTTTTCTTTTTCAGCTAAGTGTGTTCACAGGGTTTCAGAGTTTCTTACAAGTTTATTGTTCTACATATTTTTCTTAAAAGCAAAAATGAGCAGACTTCTAACATTAAATTACAGGGATGTGAGAAATTGGAGGCTGAATACTGAGCTGGTGGCAAACAGCCGTGGAAGGCGGGGCTTCTGCGTGGTTATCAACAGTAGACAAGCATCGGGACTTTCACGTGGGGAACTCACTGCCATCGACTGTTGACCTTAGTGACTCCTGGACTCTTGGCTGGAGAAGACGAATTAATTCTAGGATTTGAGAGCGTAAGGTAACTGTGAGCTAGCTGATCTGTGCTAGTTATTTTACTATTGGTGACCCTACAGACCAGTTCATAAAATGCCCTAGGTGTTCCAGTTAACGCCTCCTGGACTCCCTCTCCCTTTACCTTTCATTCTCATCTGACTATGAGGACGTGGAACCAGCTGGAGCCCTTCATGCGGCATGGGGTGACCACACTTTGGGCGTCTCCCAGAGGAAGGGCATGTCCACAGAGAACCTAGGTTCTCCTACTCCTCTGGTCTTTTCCCACTCAGAAAGCTCAGTAACAGCTCAGATTCCGTAACAGGGGCATCCAAGACGGCTGTCCAGCCCCGCCTTTGCCACCTCGTAGCACAGAGCATAAGGTACCATCCAGCAAGCTGGGGTAGCTGAAGTAGGAGAGGGCCTGGGTAGGAGGGAAGCCAATCACTACACACCTGTAAGCGTTCCCAGCCACCCTGGGTGAGCAGCTCCGCACGGAGAGGCCTCCGCTATGCCCCGCCCTTTTCTGGGTATTACAGGCTGGACCCAGCCCATGACGCAGAACCTTGAATACACTGTCTGTTGGCTCTACTTTTAATTAAAATACTAACATGTCCACAATCTGACGGCTGATCACCGCCCCCTTGGCTACTGCGTTGGTTCACGGGTCACCCCGGCCCTTCCCTCCCGGGCTCGGTCTGCTCTCTACGAAGCCGGAGAGCCCAGCTCCGCTCGGCCCACCTCGCTCAGGGCCGCAGCCGTGACGGCTCCCTGCAGTCGGACGCTCTCTGACCACCGTGCTGTTCCCTCAGCTGACAGTCGAAACTAAGGTGAAGTGAACGGGCACGGCGAGCACGGAGCAAGGAGAAGGCGGCGGGGGCGCGGGAAGCCAGGGCCTGGGCAGCGGTGGGAGCGAGGCCTCGGTCCAGGACGCAGTTCGACTCGGTAACAAGCCACGTGGCTTCATACGTGAGGGGAAGCTCAGTCAGGCTCCTCATCCGAAAACGGGGCATCGTAACAGCCACTTCCTTACAATCTCGCAACTGTTAAGCGACGGAGAGCGCTCGGACTCCACCTCGCTCCTCCTGCTCAGCGCGGCGACGCGAGCCGCCATCTTACGGACGGCGGGCTGATGCTCGCGAGCCGCGATCACCCAGGCGCCCCGCGTCGGCCAGCGGCGGCGGGGGATCGCGGTCCGCGGCTGGGACAGAGCCGCCCGCCCTGCCGCGGCTTCGAGCACGGCGACCCGGGTCAACGCGTCGGAGGGCGCCTTGGAGGCGGCGCAGCCCCAGCAACTTACCGTGGAGGCACTTTCGGCCCAGCCGGAAGCGCGCTGCTGGAACTACCACTCCCAGCAGCCCGCGCGGCGCGCCCCGGCCGACGCCGGGGGAGCGGCCGCCATTGTCCGCGGCCGGGGTGAGGCGGTCGCCCGGACGGTCTGGCTGCCGCCGCTGCCGCCGGCCGGGAGGGTCGGGACAGCCGGCCGGGAGAGGCGGCGCCTGCGCTCGCGGCGGGCGCGGCGCCAGGGCGGGTCCTCGGCCCGCCTTCGGTCTGGAGGCCGCGCCGGACCAGCTAGGCGGGCCCCGGTGAACCCTGCTTGTCGGGCTTTTGTCCCCCGGGCGGGAACCGCGAGCGCACGGCCGGGCCGGGCCGGGCCGAGCGCCCCCCGTGAAGCGCGCGCGAGCTTGCTCAGTCGTCCTCGAAGAGCGGCGGCGCCGGCCCGCGAGGTGGGAGGCCGGTGGCTCGCAGGACGGGCGGTGAGCATCACTTCCGAGCCGGGGCGCGGGGGAAATCTGGGGCGGGAGGCCGGGAGGCTTGAGGTGAGGACGCCTCCGAGGCCGCTCCGGGAATCCACCTTTCCATTTCTCCTGCGAGCCCGTCCTCCTCTGGCCCGGAGGGAAGTCAGAAGTGGGCTGGGGCTAGCCCGGGGCGCCTGCAGACGTGCCGCGCCGGAGGACTTTGTCCAGTTGCAGACAGCGGTGCAGAATACTCAGTGTTCCTTCTCGGCGTTTGGGCGCAGATCTCGGGTCTCCCGGAGCCCAGTGGGTGTCCCAGTGCTTTGTAGACGCTCCCAGGAAGTCGCGAAGCCCTGCCAGTTGGCGTTGGTAGACTCAGAGGTTGCACAAAGACCTAGAACCTGGGGAATGGGAGGGGGACGGGGTCTGGGCTCCAAATTCGGCTTTCCGATGGCCTCTGCACCAGGAGAAAGAGGCTTGGGCCTGGCAGGTCTTTCAGGTGTTTTTTTTGTTTGTTTGTTTTTAAGCTAAGATTTATGTAACATGAAATTAACCATATTAGCGTACAAATCAGTGGTTTTGTTGTACGTTAAGAACGTTATGCGGTCTTCACCACTATATAACTCCAGAACATTTTCATCGCCCCCTCGCAAAAACAAAACAAAACAAAACAAAAACCCAACCGTGAACCTATTAAGCGGCCACTTCCCGTTCCTCTCTCCCTCTCAGCACCAGGCAACCATTTACATACGAAGGTTGTAGGTAAATTTTACGTTAATTTTTGTTAAGTCAACAGAAAGTTACCTCTCTTGGGAACCAGAGACAAATTTCTAGTGTCTCCTCCTGGACTGTTCCCTTTTTCAGCTTATTCAAGTCACCCTTCATTTCTTTTCAGGAATTCTGTTATGTTTTGACACGTAAATTCTATTTTCTTACAATGCTCTCTAAGAGTCTTTTGTTGCTTCTGTAGTTGTGTTCGCTTTATTCCCACAGGATCGTCTATGAGAAAGAACCACTTTTGTCTTTTTCCACTTTTGTGACTAGGTGGGTATTGGAGCTGCTTTCTGTAATCACCCAGATCCACTGCTCCTGGGCAAGCGCCTGGTAGATTAATCCGGCAGGATGGCTGCCATCAACCCTTGGGCCTCCTGGGGTGAGTCTAAATCCTATTTCTTCTGGGCCTCCCCAGCAATGCCCTGCTGTAGCCAGGGGTCAGAGCTGGAGGGAGGTTGGGCTGAGGGCTTTTGGGGATTGGAAGGGATCTCTCTGACTTGGTACAGAATTAGAACTGAGTGAGATTTAAAAAAAAATTGGCTGTTCGTATAAAAGACAGTGTAATTTTTGTGTATTTTATAGTCATTTCCTGAGACATCTTATTCTAAGAGATTTTTCTGGTGATTTGTGGGATTTTTTGGAAGACAGTCATACCTACAACTAAAAATTCTCTACTATTTTTATTTTTTTTACTTTTATTATTGTTTATTATTTATATAGCATTGGTTTATAATTTAAGAACATATTTTTCAAAATTAGGTGATGTTAATTTTATCAGCTACTTTTCCAGCCATAAAGGGATCTATTCTATCATATCAATAAATTTCCTGCAAGTGACCCACCTGTGCATTTCCACTATAAATTTAGCTTATGTTGGATTTTTTTTCACATGTCCCTGGGCTCTGTTTATGGAATTCTGTTACGCCCATTAGTGAGACAGGTCTCCTCTTCTGTTTTGTTGCCTTCAGTCACTAGGATTGATATCACAATTCTTTCTTTTCTTTGTCCTAACCTGATCCTCTGGTGCAGGTTTCCTTACAGACCAGTCCTGGGGGATGGCGGCTGTTGACCCGTGGGCCTCCTGGGGTGAGTCCAGAACCCATATCCTCATCAGCCACGTTGGCTGCCATATCATGGCCTCTCCTAGCAGTAACCTGCCATTACTGGGGCTCAGAGCCGGGGAGCCAGGTCTTAGGACAGGGATGGTGGTCCAGATCTGTCTCTGTGCAGAGCTGAAGCAGGAAAGGATCAGAAGATTCCACGAGGGATTTCAGAGTGGTGACATTTCCAGGACAGGATGTATGAGAATGAATGTGTGGCCATTTAGGGCCCAGGCCCAGAAAGGCTGTAAACAGACACTGCTTCTCTGAGACAGTGCCTTGGAGCAGAGGGGGATGGTCCATGGTTTCTGTGATGAGTCACATTCTTTAACTTCTCTGGCCGCATGTCCTTCATCTGTACCATGAGGAGGTGGGTCTTTTCCCTTGCCCGAAGGGGTGGGCCAGGACCAGAGGTAGGACTTCTGTGGGCACACTTCAGCAGGGAGAGCTGCCTCTGTGACTTCACTTTCCTCCCCCAGCTCTGTGTCCTCAGGATGCTGCCTGGCGCATGGAGGAGACCCCTGAGGAGAGGAGGAGGGCCCCCGGGCTCCCGACAGCCCAGGCCCAGGTGAGATGGGGCTTCTGCTTTTTCCTGAGGGGTTACCCTGTTCCCTAAGGTGTTCAGGGTATCCCCGGCCATCCCAGTCAACATGGTTCCTCAGTTTACCATGGCTAGGGTTTAGGTAGAGAAGGAATCAGCCAGAAGTTGATTGATTCTTGAGCGTGGATAGGGGGAATTCAGTTTTCCGTGACTGGGAGCCTTATTGTCAACCAGCCTGTTCAGAGTCCTGAGCCCCAGCTGTGCTGTGGGCTGTTTGGTAGGTAAGGGACACCCCCTTTGGCTAGCAGCCCCTCCTCTCCCACCTTCGCACACGTATTCAGTGCCGGATGCAGGTTGATGCAGGGATGCTGTCCATTAAGCTCTGTGCTTGCCGGGGGTGGGTACCCCCATCCCAAGGAGCTCCCAGGCCCCTCTGCAGGGTTGGTCAGTCGGCTCCTGAGGCTTCACGAGCTGCCTGGTGCTACACACGTGGTCAGGCTCCAAAGAGCCAGAGATGCTTAGGCGCTGAGCCTGGAAGTAGCGAGGACACCTGGTGCCCTGGGAGGTGGGCAGGTCTGTATGGAGGTTGTGTGCCCGAACAGCTGGGGCCCCTCTGCTGTGCAGAGGGAGGCGCCTGGGAGACGGGACACTCCTGAGCAGGGAGGTAGCGGGGACACACCAGCCTGGCGAGCAGGAAATTGGTTCCTGCGGCACCACAGGGACACACTGCATGGCCAGCATCTGTGTGACGGCTGACTGGAGTGAGATTTTAGGCCAAGGAGGCCAGGCCTGACTCAGCCATGTCCTGAATGCCTGCTGCAGAGCAAGGGCACCATCCTGGTGGTAATAAAGAGCCTCAGAAGTCTCAGGAGCAGGAGACATCAGGGTCTGGAATGGGGCTGGAAAGATGTCCCTGGCAGGGGAGTGGAAAGAAGAGGGCGGTGGGAAGCAGATTCAGGCTTCAGTCTGACCAGCACCCGGAAGCAAGATGTGAGGTATGAGGGAGTCAGTCAAGGCAGGACTTTGTGACTGTAAGGCCACGACAGTGGCTCCAGAAAGAAGTAGGGCAGCAGAGCTAATGGTGTTGGAGAGGTGTCGTCTCCCTCCTCCCTCCTGCCACACCCCCTGCTAGAGGCAGCCACTTAGAAAAAAACATTTTTTGTAGCAGCTGTATTAAAATATTATTCAGATACCATAAAGTTCAACCTTTTAAAGCATATAGTTGGGTGACTTTCAGTATATTCACAGAGCTGTGCAGCCATCACCAGTATTTAATTCTAGAACATTTTCATCAAGCCAAAAAGAAGCCCCATACCCATTAGTAGTTACCCCCGTTTCCTCAGCCCCTAGCCCCCGGCAACCACTAATCTGCTTTCTTTCTCGACATTTCATATAAAGGGAATCAGACAATACATGGCCTCTGGTGTCTGTCGTCTGTCACTGTAGCAAGTTTTCAAGGCTCATCTATGTTTTATCCTGTTATTTTTTTTCTTTCCATGGCTCAGAAGTAGGCATTTTTAACTTCTTCAGTTTCTTAGGGCTATTTTTAAATTAGGGATTTTTATCCTAATTCATCAAATTTACATAGTCTGTAATGATTCTCTGCTATGAAAGACAAAGAATAGTTTCATTACTATATTTAGGGTTTTTGTTTCTAAGTTAAAACAATGAATCATGCACATGTGAGATACTGTGATATAAAAATATTAACATCTCTGTTCAACTTTATGCCTCCTACTAAATTAAAAAATAAAAGGACACCTCCCACAGTTTGAAAGCTGACTGGTGAAGTCCATCGTAGTAACTGCCACCCCCCCATGGCAGCGCTGCTGTCTCAGGGAGACAGAAAGGCCTGAACCTCAGGATGCAGGGAGGTGGCTGTCTGGCGTAAGAACCTGGGCAGCTGTGGTGTTAGCTGCTGTTACAGTGTGCAATTGGTTTTAGATTCTGTAACAGTTAATAGGGAAGCTAGACTAGGCTGAAGGATGGGCCCTGATCAGTCGCTGGGGATCAGAAGTTAGCTGTAGTGAACTGACATGAAGAAGTTCTGAAAACCACTGTGCTGTACTCTGCTGTCAGTTTATGTGGGGGTTTCTGAGAATTACTAGCCAAGAAATGGCAAGAGAATAAAAATGAAGAATTAAAATAACACCGCCCTGCAGTGTCTGAAGAGTTGTGATTTCTAAGCACATGTTCCTGGCCCCATCCCCGCACTCACTTTGGATCTCTCCCTGGAAACTCAAAAGAGTTGAGTATGTGAGTTTTGTATTAAGTGGGGTCTTCAGGAACACAAGTGAGTGCCCCTTATCCCTCTATTGTCCCCTCCGAATTAAGCATTGAAATAAAGCATTCACCTGGTGAAAACGTCAAATGCTGTCATCCCTTGTTATCTGAACAGTCTGATCATAGAAGCAGGTTGGATGGTGAAGTTTCAGCTAGTTGGAGCACAGGTCCCATTATGTTGATGAATGGGGGAATAATAATATCCCAGCCCGTGTAAACAGCCTCCCCAAATGTGAAAACTCAAGCCCCTCTAACCACCAAAGATTTGTACACAGTAAACGTTCACAGAAAACACCAGTAGTTGAACACTCTGCCCCCATCCTTGATTGTCTCTACGATGAGCACGGTCTAGTTATGTTGTTCTTCTCTGCAGTTTGCCCTAAAACCTTAATAAATAAGGAAATTCTGGAGATGCCAGAGTCCATCTGAATGTACCCAGGTTCCATGAAGGGGAAAATTGTCAGAGAATTCAGGTAACGCAGGAGGAGGCAGATGATACCTTGTCAGCAAGCAGCCAAGACCCAGCTCGGCACCCCTGTACCCTCCGTTAAGCCCTCCTGTGTGCCAGCGGATTGCTCATAAAGTGCTTTAGAATGCCTGGGCAAATGTTCATACGTGTGTATGAAGTGGTACATCTAAAAATGTTTACAAGAATGTGGGTGAAACATCTTTGCAACTCATAGCAGATGTTTGGAAAGTGGGAGTTCAGGTGAGGGGGTTACAGGGGAAATGGAAGGGCTCACTGGTACCCCAGACTGGGCCCTCAGTCCTGCCACCTTGCCCTGAGCATTAGGTCGCGGTGATACCAGCATCTCGTCTCCCAGCCCCACCTCTTGTCTCCACAGCCTGTCTTCTGCCATCTCTCCTGTTCCTCACCAGCCTCAGTTTTGCGTTCTCCTCTGTATCCCTAAGGCCTCCATGACTTGTGGGCCCCAGCAGAGGGCGTGTTCCTCTGGGAGTCTTTTTTCTTGCTGTTTGGCAGTCCGTGGGCCCTTCAGTTTTTGGTGACATCTCAATTCTGGAAATCTTTTTAAAATTTTTATTTTGACAAATCCCATAATTGCAGAAAAGTACAAGAATTGATTAAACATCCCCATCACTCCAAATGAACAGTGCTCAGTGTCTGCCACGTCTGCTTTGCTTTCCTTTTTAGTCCCCAGTCACATTCTCTCCCCACCCTCCTCAGGGTGACCCCCCAAGATGGCGCGCACAGCTGGTCCATTTTCACACGCGTAGGCAGTAAATCACGTAGGCGTTGCGAGTTGAATAACCTCTTCTTTTTAGACGATGCTTTTCCTACATGGAGCTTTCCTACACCTCTCTGCTCGCTCGGGCAGGTTTGAGGCCCATCCATGTGAAGGTAAAGGTCAAGCACATTTCTTTTGTCCCATCAGAGAAGTGGGCTTGGTTCATTTCTTCTGTGGACAGGCTTACAGTCCTCCCTCCCTCCACCGTTTTTCCCGTTGCAGACGGCCGGTAGGACATTCTTGGAGTTCTGTGTGCACACGTGCACGTGCCCCAGAAGCAGATTTCTGCTGAGTTTCAGGGGGCGTGTGTGTGTTCAGTATGACCAGTGCGGCCGCGTGGCTCTGAAGAGGTAAAGCCCTTCTCAGTCTCACACTCTGGGAGGAGGCGCCTGTTTCCCCACGTTTCTGCTGACACTTGACAGTATTGGGTGTTCTAATTTTTGCTTACCTCAAGACTGAAAAAGTTTTATTTTAATTTGTATTTCCTTGATGGCCAGTGAGGTTGAATACCTTTGTATGTAGTTACTGCCCATCTGTGTTTCCTTCTCTCTGTGTGCCTCCCCATCCCTAGGTTTCTGTAGACTCTGACGTCCTGTTAAAGGGGCATTTCATGCTTTCTGGATCCTGCCTTTGGATTGTCTGTATGGGTTGTCTTCTAATCTATAGCTTGTCCTCACTTTGGTGTCTTATCAGAGAGGTGTTTTTTGGTGAATTTTTGTCAGAAATACCTGTTTATGGCTGGTGTTTTGTGTCTTTAAAAGAAGTCCTGTATTTTTTAAAAAATTCCCTCCCGTCCTTGTCTTTTGTATTTTTATGAGGTCAGCTGTTGTATGGCCTCCTGACCTGATTACTGTGTCTTCTTCATATTCTGTGAATTCTTTCCTGTGTTCTGAGCCTCTCATGTCCTGTCCTGCTTTATACGGAGACTCCAATCCAGGAATTAGAATTACAGCTCATTGAAAGTTGGATGTGACCGCTGCCTGCATTCTCTCTTGGCCGCCACGTTCGGTCTCCAGCTGGGCAGCAGGTGTCCCTGTGTGCGCAGGGCCCTCTGGTCCGTCCATGCTTCCCAGAGAAGAGCTGTGAGGCTGTCTGACAGTTGTGCTTGGTGCGGCTGAGCTGATCTGCTGCCTTAGCAGTTTGCCCCCTCCCTCCCTGCGTCTGTCTATCTGCGTCTGTCTCCTGACAAGTCTCACTCTAAACCCCATGGGCCTGGGTGGGCCGAGATCACCGGGTCGGTTCTGCTTCCAGTTTTGTGGGTGCACAGCTGGCTGTCAGGCAGAGACCTCACTCTTCTCCCTGTGTTGGGCTGAAGAGGGCTCAGCTCAGGGGTGGTCACTCACCTGGGCAGCGAGACCCTCCCACACTCTTGAGTCTCAGAGGGTCCGGGGAGTTTTGCCCACAGGGTGGAATGGCTGGCAGGGAGGTGGGGCAGCTGGTAAAGCCCGCCTGAGTGTAGACCTGACTCTCACTCTGCCTTCATTTTAGCTCAGAGCCCAGAGCCTCTCCTGGTCCTCCCCCTGCAACCCCGTCTAACGTGCGGCTGGGGCCTCTGCTCTGCTGCTTTGGTCGGCCGTGCTGCCACCTGCCCCCTGTCCTGCAGGAGTGTGCAGACTGCTACATGCCAGCAGCCTCGTCTCTTCATTGGTGCAGTGTCTTTTACTTTCTTAAAAAACTTTAGATATTTAAACCCTACATTAGCTTCCTGTTGCTGCTATAACAGATTACCACAAACTTAATGGCTTAGAGCAGCATGAATTTATTCCCTAGTTCTGGAGCTGAGTCTAGAATGGGCCACAGGGCTGTGTTCCTTCTGGAGGCTCAGGGAGAATCTGCCTCCTTGCTTCGCTGGCTCCTAGAGGTGCCTGCATTTCCTGGCTCATGGCCCCTCCACCTTCATTGTGCATCACGCTGACCTCTGCTTCCACCCTGTCGTTTTCTCTGATGCAGGCCCTCCTGCCTGTCACTAGTCCAGACCCTTGTAATTACATTGAGCCCACCGGGTCATCCAGGATCATCTCCCCATCTCAGCGTCCTTAGTGGAACCACTTCTCTGCAACATGATCTCTTTTGTTAGATTAAAGTAGCAGTGACTAGGACGGGGACGTCTTTGGCAGGACCGTTAGTCAGCTGACCACAGGCACCCGTATTCACCAGCCTTAGCAACTGTCACCTTTCAGCTTTCTGCCTTTTCATCTATTCTGGCACAACCTTTTTATTTTTATAAAAAAAAAAACGAGTATTTTAAAGCAAACCTCAGATACTGTATCATTCTACCCATAAACAGTTCTGTGTGTGTATCTGAGACATACATACCTTTTAGAAGATAAACAATGCTTTCATCACACCCAGCAAAGTTAACAGCGGTTCCTTAGTGTCACCTAATTAATACCCAGCCCACGTTCGGTTTTCCCCACTTGTCCCCAGTGTCTTTTGCAGTTGGTTCATTCAGATCAGGACCCCAGGGAGGACCACACGTTGCGTGTGCTTCGTAGGCTGGAGAAAGCAGGTCGCCTGTCTTAGGGTTTCCCTGATTTTTGCCCCTGTGGCGTCATTGAATGTTCCTCCATCCCTCCGTCTCCTGTTGTCTGGCAGTTGGGCTGCAGCAGATTCAGGCTTTGTATTTTGGGTGTGCGTGCTTGATGGGTGGTGCTGGGTCCTTCCTACTGTGTGATGCCAGTGGGCGCGGGATGTCTGGTTGCCCCACTGCAAGATGCTGTGACGGGTTATTGGGTGCTGGTGTTGTCGGCCTGACCCCCCATCGTAAATTCCCCTGCCGGCCGTTCACCCGTGGTTTCACAGTCATCGATGTTCGTGGCCAGTGTGCACTTTCTTTTAGGTTTGCAGAATCTCTGATGATTTCATTCCTTGTGAGTTTCTTAGGTGTAGTTCTTTTGTTCCTTTTTAAGTGTGTGTGTGGGGGGTCCGTCGGGGTCTTGGGAGGGCTGGGAGGAGAACGTGTGGCTCCGTCCCCCAGCTTGACAGCTGCTGGGGTGTGGGTTTGGAGCCGTCCGAGTAGATGGCGCCCTCCAGGGAGGTTAGGTGGCTGGAGAGGAGCGCGGGGGCAGGAACAGGGCCCTCTCCCAGCTGGTGCACTGCTCTACCGGTTGAGTGTTACATTTAAGTAAAAAGTTTACGTTACCCCAAAACGTAGACGCAGCAGCCGTCACAGAAACGGAGGCCCGGGCCGGTCTGGGAGAGGGAACCCAAGAAATGGGCGTAAAGGAGTCCGAGGCGGGGGAGGGCTTCCCCGCGGGAGGTGGGGGCCCGCAGTTCCCGGTGGTTTTTGGAGTAGGGGACTCGCTGGAGCAGAGCCAGCGGTGTGGACCGGAGGGGACGGCGCAGAGATGCCGGGCTGCGGGGGCCCGGAAGGGAGGCGGTAGGCTGGGGGGCGGGCAGAGGCGAGGCGCGCGGGGTGCGCGGGCGCTCGTCCCGTGGGCCTGCGCCGACGTGGAGGGGGCGCCGAGTGCGCGCGCAGGCCAGGAGGGGCCCTAGAAAGGAGGAGGGGACGTGGGGTCTGTAGCTCACCCGCCACCGCACCTCGAGGGAGGGCGCGACCCCACCCACCTCGGAAATGCCCAGATCCCCGGGCTCACGCTGACTGCTTCACAGGACTGTAAGGGTTAGGATTCACTGCAAAAATCAGACCTCCCTTTGTTTTTCTGTGGGTATTCCTGGTTTTCCTTTTCCTAAAAGCACCAGTTTGAACTTGTAAAAACTCAAAGTGCTTTGACAGCAACTGCAAGTGGTTCTCCTTGACTTGGGCTGCTCTGCACAGGCAATCCTGTCTCACAACCCACCTCCAGTTCTCCGGCTGGAGACAATCTGGGAGTGGAAACTTCTCGGCTGTGCCGGGGAAGACAGGCTCTGAGTGTTCGGATCACCCTTGCAGGTCCGTGATCCCCGCGATCCCCCAGGTTCTCTGGCCTGTGACCAGGGCTCGTTATCTGTGTCCACTCTGGTCCAGGTCTTGTCAAGTGTCTGCAGCTCCAGAGAAGCAGGGGGCTTGCCCTGGTGGGAATCCTGCCCACACTCGCCAGTGTTACCAGAATTGCGCAAGGCGCTTAGGAGAGACCTGCTCATCTTTACTGTCATCACTGTGGGCCCAGATACCTGATTCCCTAAGTGTACATCCCAGATGCAGGGCCCCGAGGGCTCCCAGTGAGACCTGAGCCAGGCCAGGAATATGGAACGCTTCCAGGGCAGACAGTTCCTCTACGTCCTGTCCCCTCCCCAGGGCTATCAGCCTCATTCCACCCCTAGAAAACACGGGAAGGGGTGACTCCAGGCTGAGGAGGAACATGTGTGTCTTTTAGGAAACTGTGACCTTTAAGGATGTGGCTGTGGACTTCACCCAGGAGGAGTGGGGGCAGCTGGACCCCGTTCAGAGGACCCTGTACCGTGACGTGATGCTGGAGACCTATGGGCACCTGCTCTCTGTGGGTAAGGCGGGCGCTGCACAAGTAAACGAGGCTGCCGCCCTGCAGTACCTTCTGCTGTGTGTTTACAGCTCGCGGGAGCCTCACAGGGCTGAGGTGGTGTTGAAATAAGGCATGTCGTGAAGTCTTTCACGAGGAACAGACAGGAGGGTTACTGGCCACACAAGTCCGTGCTTTTCCTCCACGTGCAGGGAATCAGATCGCCAAGCCCGAGGTCATCTCCCTGCTGGAGCAAGGAGAAGAGCCGTGGTCCATGGAGCGGGTGTATCCCCCTCAACGCACCTGTCCAGGTGAGAGCAGGCCCCAGGTGGGAGTGGGGAGCCTTCCTCCAGGCCTCCTTGTTGGAGACATGGGTGAGACCATGAGGACGCCACTGCCTCAGAGATGGCCGCAGCCACTCCTGAGGAGCTGTGTCCCTCGTACTGTTTTCCTGCCGTTGAGTCAGAGCAAGGTGCCCCTCTTTCTACCAGGGTAACTGTCTGTAAGGGTTCCCTCCTCACCCCCGCTCTCCCGTCCGCTCCAGTGCTTCTCATCCTGTCTTCTCTCCCTTTCTCCTGGGTGACTTCTTCTCGTTCACCTGCTTTTTAATTTTTTGTTGTTAAACTTACAGCCTGTAGTCACAGACTGTTCTTTAAAAAAAACAAAACCAAAAACTGTTTTTTTTTGTATAGATACTGTATTCACATGGTTAAAAAAGCTCAAAGCTGTATAAAATGTGTAAACTGATAAAAACCCGTACTCCCTCCTCTTGCCCACATTATCTTTATCCCCTACAGACACACACACACACACACACACACACACACACGTACACACAGGTGGCCACTTTCTTTTTACAAAAATCTTTGGGTTGTTTTATTAGTGATTGTCCTGGGAATTGTAATTAACATCCTAATTTATAACAATCTAGCTTGGATTACTATTAGTTTAATTTTGATAGTGTATAAAAACTGCTTCTGTGTAGCTCAGTCCTCCCCCTTTTGTGCTATTATTGTCACAGATTACATTGTACGTTTGTGTCCCTTAACACAGGTTTATAATGATTGTTTTCTGTAGTTGTGTATTAAATCAGATAGGAAACAAACAAAAAATGCCTTTGCACAGCCTTGCCGTGTTACCTGTGTAGTTACCTGTATTGGTGGTCTGTATTGCAAGTTACTGTCTAGTGCCCTTTTATTTCAGCTAAAGAACTTGCAGCATTTCTTGTAGGGCAGGTTTACTAGCAGCAAACCAGAGTTTTCTTTATCTGGGAATGTCTTGATCGCTCCATTTTTGAGGAATAACTTTGCCAGATATGTAATTGATGATTGACACTTTTTTCTCTCCGGCCACCGTGGTCTCTGATGAGGAGGAGGCTGGTGGTCTCGGTGAGGGTCCCTGGTGTGCGATGACTTGCTTCTCCTGCTGCTTCCAGGGTTCTCTCTTTGGCTCTGGGAGTTTGAGAGTGGTGTACGCAGGTGGCCGTCTAGATTGCCGGGAGCGGGGCAGAACTTCTCACAGCTCCTCTGGGCGTCCCACTCCTCCACTTCTCCTTTCACTGTTTTGGTTTGTGCATTGTTTGCTCCGACTGTCTTCCATCATCTCAGACAGTAGCGCCTGTAAGTGTTTGACAAAAAAGTGTTTTTAGGACTGTGCAAGTTCCCAGCAAGCCTTTTGATTGGGGTCTTCCGGGGACCCACCAAGCAGGTCAGGCTTTGGGGAAGCTCCAACTCTGTCCGCTCCTGCCGCGCCAGAGACGCGGGCTGCTGTTTTCTGGTTGCTGCTGCTGAGCTCGGGAGTCAGAGATGGGTTTAGGGTGAGTTAGAATACCACAGAACTCAGCGGTTTTCCTTGAATAAACTCCCCCTGGGTTGCTGCAAGGCTTTGTTAATTTATAGAATTCTGAGGAAATTTATTCTGTCAGTTTTTGCCAGCTTTGTGGTTGCTTTTCCAGAAGGGTGAGATTTCAGAGGTCCTTACTTTGCCATTTTCGCTGAGGTTTTGCCCAGGTTAGTTACTTTCAGTGATTTCTGTTGTTTGTTTCCAGAGTTTCTTTATTCAGCTGCAGGCACATAGGTGTGCGTAGTTACTGTTCACCTTTCCAAAAGTGGGACAGAACACATTGTTCTGCATCATGCTGCTTTTAACTTGACGGTGTGCCATGGCCTCCTCGAGTCCTGAAGGTGGACGTCTTCCCGTCCAGTCTACCAAAACGGGCTTTTGTGGAGTCTTCCCATTGCCCCCATTTAGATCTGAAACCACCCACCAAGGACTCGTGAATTCCAGTAGCTTTAACTGTCCCACCATCTTGCTGGCCAGTCTCTGTAACCATCCTGGGCCCTGCAGCTCCACCGCTGCCATCGTTACACTTGTACTGCCCTGCACACCGATCGGCTGCCTCCTTGATCCCAGCAGAACCAGGAACCCCAGGTCCTCCTGAGATGTGCGTCCGTGGTGCTGGCCGTCTGTGAGCCCTGCGCGCCGGACATTTGGAAGCTGCCCTGACTTCCTGCCCTTTCCTCTCTGAGGAGGAGTCTCTCTTCTGTCTTCTGAGGTTTCCTTCCTCTGAAGTGCCCACTGTGTCATTCTTCCTCCACCAACATCCCCGCCACGTGCTTCCCCATAAAATCCTAGCTCAGGTTGATGACTGCATTGCCATTTGTTACTAGCTACCTCAGATGTTAACTCTGGATTTATGCCCCTGGAGTCATCCATCACGAGGGCTCTGCCAGAAAACGTACAGTGACTTGAGTTGCCTTTTAAATAACTCAGCTGAGATTTCAAGATCTTCCAATTTTTTCTGTTATTGTTCTCTTTTCCTGACTAGCTCCTACAGTTCTCTCAGCTGGCTTCCTGAAGGCCCCCCTCACATTTCAGCCGCATCGCCCAGGCCTTTGCTCATGCCCCGCTAGCAGGCTGCCTGTGCCAGAGCCACGCTCGGAGACTGAGCTCATGCCATTTCTCTCGTGTGAAACCTGCCTTGATTGTTTCTGTCGGTGCTGGTCTCCTCCGACCTCCCACGTACTTAGCGTCTGCAACCCCACAGTCTGTTCATAGCTGTTCAGATTGTTCTTTCATCGCATAGATTATAAGTTACAGGTGGAGGAGACACTCTAGCTGTGAGTACTGAGTATAAAGCTGGACAGGAATTGCTTATTTGGTCAGTGACTTGGTCAAGTACCATTTTTGAAAGTTTCTACTGGAAGAATTCAAAAGCTGTGTGAAAATCATTCCCTGACATCTACGGGCTAAGTTTGGGATTGGTAATAAATGCCAGTTCTTCAGCAGAGAAGGATCCCTGTTGTAATGGATTTGGGTAGTAAAAAGGGGGCAGTGGTGTATAGTGAAGAAAGAAGAACGTGGAGAAAGAAGACAAGGGTCTAGGTCCTGCTGGGCTGAACAACGACCCCCCACCAAAAATGTCCGCTTCCTGTACTTGTGCATAAGGTGCCTTATGTGGCAAAGGGGGTTTTCAGATGTGAATGAAACCCTGGGTCCTGAGATGGAGAGATTGTCTTGGATTATATGGGTGGGCTCATTGTAATCGTGAGGCCCTCACGAGAGTGAGTCAGGAGTATCAGGCGCAGGTATAACTGACAGGAGCAGAGGTTGGAATGATAGTCTTTGAAGATGGGAGAGGAGCGACAAGCCAAAGAATGCAGGCAACTTCTAATGCTGGAAAAGGCATCAATGAGGATTCTCCCCTGGTGCCTGCAGAAAAAAGCTACCTTGATTTTAACCCAGTAAAAAGCCATCGAGGACTTCTGACCTCCAGCCTGTAAGACAGTGAATTTGTGTGCTCATCAGGCACTGCATGTGTGATATGTGTCACAGCAGCGAGAGGGCACTGATTCAGACCCCTCCCACTGTTGAGGGGCCGACACTCAGCAGTGATGAGAGGTGGCTCCCAGGTAATGGATTTGCCAGACCTTTCGCTGGATTCTCCGTTCCATGTAATCCTGGGAAAGATCCTCTAAGGATAGTGGCAGAGCGGGGGCTTCCACGAGCTGCAGCCTGACAGCCCTTGTGTGTCTGTCTCACCGCGTCCTCCCAGCCTGCAGGTGGCGCTGGTGTGGGAAGCGCTGTAGCGGTGCCCTTAAAGCCTGTGGTGGCTGCCCTGGGGCTGATGAGTTCTGTGTTACTGACGGCACCGCCTGTGGCGTGGGAAATGCTGTGACAGCTCGAAGCTTCTGCTGGTGATGCTTTCTCTTAGCCCAACCCCTCCTTTTTCTGGCAGGTGTCACAGTAGTGGAGCAGTAAGGACCTTATAGCACAGAAATGAATTAGCACACTTGAGTAACTTAAACGTTAGTTGCTGAGGGGCTGGTTGTACATCTTTCTTTTTTTCAAGCCAGTTATTTCTTAGTTTTCACCTGAATTGTAGTAATTGTGTTGGGACCCTCCAGACCACCCCCAGGTTCAGCGATTCACTAGAGGGACTCCCTGGACTCAAACATTATACTCAAGATGATGGTTTATGACCTTTGTGAAAGGACACAAGGCAGCATCAGCCAGGGGAAGGTGCAGGGAGCAGGTCCGGAGGGGACCGAGTGCAGGCTTTCCGCAGTCCTTTCCCAGTCCCTTTGCATAGGACACACTTAGTTCCTTCAGCAAGGAGTTGTGACCGTGTGTGTGGCGTCTCATCGACTAGGGCAGTGTGCCTGAGCCTTGGAGCCAGGTGTTTCCTGGGGGCTTGGCCATTTAGGCACACATGACTGACTGTAATCACGGAGGCTGCAGAACCCTGGAAGGAAAGTAAGTGTTTGTAAATGACGTTGTTTGTACAGACCGTCTAGAGAAATTGGCTCAGTGTGCTTCAAGGCCTTAAGCATGCAAAACTCACATGAGTTAGAACATTCCAAGGTCTCAGTTCCTAGGAGTTGGCCCAGGGAGCCATGAAACAGGCCTTTTTAGCAATGTGCAAAGTTTGAGCAACTCAGGTGTGCAGAGTTAACTCCTTCCTGCACACCCTTATTCTGGTCCTCTTTTCCTGGGAAAATACTCCTATATGGGTTTTATTCATATTCAGCACACACTGTAGTCTGGTAACCACTTTGATTCACTTTTTACTCACTATTACAATCTTTCTCTGGGTTGCAAGTCTATTTGAAAACAAGTTCCCACTTGCCTTCTCAGTAAAATGGACAATAAATCTTACCTTTTCCATTTTGCTCTTAGAGGTTCTTTCTCTATGCACTCATGGGTTTTTTTCTGTTTATTTCAGAGTGGATGAGAAATCTTGAAAGCAAAGCATTGATCCCGACACAGAGCATTTTTGAGGAGGAACAGTCCCATAGCCTGAAGCTGGAGAGACACATATGGGATGACCCCTGGCTCTCCAGGTTAGAAGTTCTGGGATGTAAGGACCAGTTAGGAATGTGTCACATGAACCGGAGCACAGCTGTGAGGCAGACGGTCTTCATGCAGAAGCAAGTGCTGTCTCAGAGAAGCTCTGAGTTCTGTGAACTTGGGGCTGGGTGTAGCCAGAGCTTAAACATTGTTCCATCTCAGAAAGTTTCTCAAGTAGAACATTTCTATAAGCCTGATACAAATGCTGGAAGTTGGAGATGTAACTCAGCCATAATGTTCACAGATAAGATTACCTGTGAAAACAGTGAGTGTGACAGAGCCTTCTGCCAGTCCATGCAGCCTGCTCACCCTGCAGGGCTGCACTCTGGAGACAGCCATCTCACGTGTACGGATGCCGTTAAATCTTTGAATCATATACTGCATTTTGGTGACCATATGGGAATGCATACAGGAGAAAAGCTCTATGAATATAAGGAATGCCATCAAATCTTCAACCAGGGCCCATCATTCAGTGAACATCCAAGACTTCATATTGGAGGAAACCAGTATGATTACAAAGAATATGAGAATATCTTTTACTTCTCATCCTTTATGGAACACCAGAAAATTGGTACTGTTGAGAAAGCATATAAATACAATGAATGGGAGAAAGTCTTTGGGTATGACTCGTTCCTTACACAGCACACAAGCACTTACACTGCAGAGAAACCCTACGAATATAATGAGTGTGGGACGTCTTTCATCTGGAGCTCCTACCTTATCCAACATAAGAAAACTCATACTGGAGAGAAACCCTACGAATGTGATAAATGTGGAAAAGTTTTTCGGAATCGTTCGGCCCTTACTAAACATGAACGGACTCACACTGGAATAAAACCCTACGAATGTAATAAATGTGGAAAAGCCTTCAGCTGGAATTCTCATCTTATTGTACACAAGAGAATTCATACGGGGGAGAAACCTTACGTGTGTAACGAGTGCGGAAAGTCTTTCAACTGGAACTCCCATCTCCTCGGGCACCAGAGAACTCACACTGGAGAGAAGCCGTTCGAGTGTACCGAGTGTGGGAAGTCTTTCAGCTGGAGCTCGCACCTCATTGCCCATATGCGAATGCATACCGGAGAGAAGCCCTTTAAATGTGACGAGTGTGAAAAAGCTTTTAGGGATTACTCGGCCCTCAGTAAACACGAGAGAACTCACTCTGGAGCAAAACCATACAAGTGTACCGAGTGTGGGAAGTCCTTCAGCTGGAGCTCCCACCTTATTGCCCACCAGAGAACTCACACGGGAGAGAAGCCCTATAACTGTCAGGAATGTGGCAAAGCCTTTAGAGAGCGTTCAGCCCTCACTAAACATGAAATAATTCATTCTGGAATTAAGCCCTATGAATGTAATAAATGCGGCAAATCCTGCAGCCAGATGGCTCACCTCGTGAGACATCAGAGGACTCACACTGGAGAAAAGCCCTATGAGTGCAACAAATGTGGAAAGTCCTTCAGCCAGAGCTGTCACCTTGTCGCGCATCGGAGAATCCACACTGGCGAGAAGCCCTACAAATGTACCCAGTGTGAACGGTCCTTTAACTGTAGTTCTCATCTCATTGCGCACCGGAGAACTCATACTGGAGAGAAGCCATACAGGTGTAACGAGTGTGGGAAAGCATTTAACGAGAGCTCTTCCCTTATTGTGCACCTGAGGAACCACACTGGAGAAAAGCCCTACAAGTGCAACCACTGCGAGAAAGCCTTCTGTAAGAACTCCTCGCTCATCATTCACCAGAGAATGCACAGCGGAGAGAAGCGCTTCATCTGCAGCGACTGCGGGAAGGCCTTCAGCGGCCACTCAGCCCTGCTGCAGCACCAGAGGAACCACAGTGAAGAGAAGCTCTGTGCGTTGAATTGATGCGAGATGCTCCTTTTACTTACATGTGACCACACGTTGGGAAGCCCTCTAAGCCTAATCAAGAGGGGCGTTTTCAGTAAGACTTGACCCCTCACTAATCAGTAGAAGTTTCCTTTGTAGAAGAAACGTGTGAATGAAAAGAACAGGCAGTGGCCTTCCACCAGGCCTTATTCTGACTTAGAAGCAAACAGTTGCAAAGAACAAGTCCCCAGACTCCCCTCATGACCTGCCGGAGGTCCTGCCTGAGGAGCACGGACGTAGGGAGTGAGACGCCGGCTAGTGAGAGATCTCTGCCCCTTGTGGGTCAGAGCGTGCTGTTAAGGGTGGAACTTTCTCCTAGGGAGCGTTTCAACTAGAAATGCACTGTTTTGTGTCAGGCTGCGGTATTGGATGGAAGCGTCACAATAACGTTTTGCCATTATGGAAACAGATTTTCCTCTTAAAAGGGGTAGGTTCTGGGTGCCCTTTAGCGAATAGAATATGGAAAACTAAATCTGACTTTAAGAAAAAATAATATTGAATGGGATGTTTACTGATGATCAAGATTAACCTTAGAAAAGCTTAGTGGATGAGATTACTAATGATGGAAATGTCATTGCCCAGAAGGATGAAACTGATGCTGTTGAAACAGGAGGTGGTGCTTCGTAGCTCACTGTGTCAGTGTCCTCGGTTTGTGACTCACTCCTGCGTTGCTGGACAGGTAGTTTGTCATTTGTTTCAGGCAATCACTGTGAGTTATGATTATGGACACTGCATCAGTATCCGTGACACGAAGGAATAAAAAGGACACAAAATTGTTTATAAATATCTACTATAACATCCAGAAAGTGTATATGGAAAAGGACTGGAGAGACCCATGGATAAATTAACCCAGTTAATTTAAGATTTTTTTAAAGTTTTACAAACACAGCACTTACCGTGTGCTAGGCTTTGTTTTAAACGCTCTTCGAATATTAACTTGTTCGGTCCCCTTAGTTCTCTGAGATAGGTACTGTCACTATCCCAGCTTTGCAAATGGAGCAACCGAGGCAGAGGTGATGAGAAACCTAGCTAGGGACACACAGTAAGGAGTGGAGCTGAGATCGTTTGGCTCCAGAGCTCATGTTTTTAACCACTATGTTATGCTGCCTCTGCAGTGATTTTTTCCCCCTAATGTTTTTTTAAAAAAAATTTGTTCAGTGTTTCTATAGTAGATATTTGATAATAAAAATCAAATTCCTAAACAATGTGAAATAAAGGTACCTGGCTCTCTGTCCTGCTGGATTTCTGCTAAAGACGAGAGCTGAGCTCCTTTTGGAAAATGAAGTCTGGATTGGACGTTCGGAATCACTGCATTTCTGAGACCTGGGTCTCACCACCTACACCCTGAGGATTACAGCAGAGCCAGGGCTGGAGGACTCACCGAAGGTTTGGGCAAGTCAGAGGAGTGCCCCTCGTGAGGCAGAGGGCGGGAGACACCTCTGCCGGGGTGGGGGTGGGGTACCGTTTCTCAAGGTCTCCCTTGAATTCAGTGATTATGTTTTCTTTAACTTCTCCATTTGAAAAGATCGTTTGATAGTAGGGAAGATTCAGAAAGGGAGGGAGCTGATGGGTCCATAACAAAGTGAGGAAGTTTCTCTGAGTGCTCAGAGGGGAGCGGGGATAGGAGGGGATGGACAGCGGACCCAGGTTGTCTGATTTGGGGGCCCCGGAGGACTTTGTAAGCCATGCAGTGCTCCACAGGCATCCCGGCAAGTTCCCGTGTGACTGTATTACCAGGACTTCTGTCTTTTAAGAAGCATTTCTGAAGGGGCCTCCTGGATATCTACAGGGCCCTTCTAAAAGGGTCCGGGACCCTGCTGCTTCCGGGGGAGTTCCCTGCCTCCTGCCTCCTGCCTCCTGCCTCACAGCCTTGTGTGTGTCCAGGACTCCCGGGTCCCCTCTGACACCCTGACTTGAACCCACATGTGCTCAGTTCATTGCCTTCTGACCCCCGTTCCACCCTCCCTGACTCTGAACCTGCCGGGCGGGGTGGGCCCTCTCCGTTCAGCCGTCAGGACTCTGCCTTGACCTTCCTGCTGTGGCTGGAAGCTGGGTCTCCCCTCTGCAAGGCACCGCTTAGCGATCCTTCCAGGGAGGGGCTGCCTTCTCTCTGTCTTCTTTACTTGCTGCTTCTGGACTGTTCTTCCTCCCTCCCCTGGAGCTCAGTCCTAACCCAGGGGACACCAGGCCCTCTCGTCACTCCTGCTCCCCTTGTCGCCCTGTGAGTGGGTCACTCGCCCACGAAGGGTTCAGCTCCTGCTCTGCGGGACCTGCAGTGACCCCCATCATAATGCTTCCTGATCCCTGTGTCCATGTGGACACTTTCCCTGTGTTCTGCCCTCACAGCTCTTTGACCCCCCTGCGCGTGGTTTTGTGATCCGCCCTGCAGCGGCCGGTCACTCCCAGGGCCATCCCTGGGGCCATTCCGTTACCGTGACGACACCCACGCCCCCGTCTGTTTCCAGCACCTCTTCCTGAGCTAGTCGGCTGCTTAATACCAAGGTTCCAGCAGTCCCTTGGCTGAGCCTCTCACACTCAACCCCAGTGGATGGCTTTGCTTCCTGTTTCCCCGGGACAAGAGACGCCGTCAGCGGAGGCCTTCCGCAGCATCCTTCCTCCGCCTCCCCTGGCCTCCCACGGCGTCGCGCCAGTGCCTGTGTGTGGAGCGGCTGGGTCGGCACCAGAGCCCTGACCGCTGCCCCCGGACGCCCTCCCGCAGGCGTCCCTTACTCTGGTATCATCGGGCTTTCCCTGTACTGCGTTCTTCCCATCGACACATGCACATACTTAAAAAGAAAAACCACCTCTTGTTCCTATGTCATTCTCTGCTTGGTTTCAAAAAGCAGGACGTCTCAAGAGCTGTGTGTCCTTGCTGTCCCCACTCCCTTTCCATTCTTTCCTGAGTCCCGTGGTTGGTTCTGTCTTCTTCCCAGACGCCGTCATCAGCATCTCAGACTCTCAGGCAGTGGATCATGTCCTCCTCGAAATACGTTCACCTGGCCTTGGGGACTTGCCTCCTGCCCCTCTGGCCTTCATTTCAAGTCCCCTTTGCTGTTTCCTCCCACCGCCCTTACCTCTTAACTGTCAGGCTGCCCGTTTCCCATCTGCTCACACTGCTTTCACCTCATCCCGTCTTGAGGCTCTGCACGCACCACTGGTAGCTGACGACTCTCCCTGTCAGGCTGCAGTTCCAGGAGTTTTGAAAAAGCGCCTACACCCTTGTAACCACCACTACAATAAAAATAGAGACTATTTGCCCTTCTCCAAAGAGCTCCCTCGTGTCTCTTCACAGGTAATCCCCAGCCCTACCCGGCAGCCACGCGGCTGCCTTGTCAGTGCATCTCAGAGCTTCATGAAAACAACCGTACAACATTCTGTGCACATGCGACCTTTCGTGTCCAGTTCTTCTGCAGAACGTGGGGGCTCGTCCTCGCTGTCGGGTGTGGTTTACCCTTTCTTTGCTGAGCGGCAGTCCGCCATGTGGGCGGGCCACCGCAGGCGGTCGTCCAGTGCGCCTGGGGGTGGGCAGCCCTGGGCTGCTGTAAACGCTGCTGCTGTGGGCATCCTTCAGGCCTTCACCTACCTTGGGTAAAAACCTAGGTGTGGACTAGCTGGGTTGTGTGGTAAGTATGTGTTTAACTTTGTAGACTCTTCTATGGGCCTTTTAATCTTGTGTCTTTGTTCTGTTTTACATTCTGGGAAATTCGTCTCTCTTGTTAATGTTTCATCCTTTCTGTTTGAAACCTGTCTCTTTTTAGGACTCCTGTTATTTAGCTGTTAGTGTGTTTATGTCTCTCACCTTTGCTTGTCTGCTCTCTCACTGCTCGTCCTTCCTTCCTTCTGTCTGGACTTCCCCTCAGTTTACTCCTTGTTTCCTCTGTTGTGTCTGCAGCGACTGTCTTATGTACATAGTATTTCTGCTTGGTCCTTTTGTGTGTAGTTCTCATTTCCTGTTGCTAATACCATGCCTTCTCTTTAAATGTGCTTGATTGACTGACTTAAAATTTTGGTCTGTCTGTTCTAATATACGTGCTTCTGATGGAATCTGTAGTCCAGTGTGTTGTTTTTCTTTTGAAATAGTTATGCTCAGAAAATCGCTCATTTCTTGGCCCGTGAGCACATTTGTTTCTCTCGGGATCATTGCTGCTCCATCAGTGTGTGTGCATACACAGGACAGGATCAGATCCTGGCCCCTATAAGCCCCACTGAGCTGAGGGCTGGAAGGACGGAAGCTGGGTTGGGGAGGTAAAGGCGCCACCTCACAAGATAACGAGGTTCCTCTGAAATGGGGTTCACCAGCCCAGGGCTGAGGAGGCAGGGTGGAGAAACGTGTGGAGAAACATGTCCTGCTGTGAGGTAGTCTCTGCGTGTTTGTCAGCTGCTCCTAAGCGCAGGCTGCCGCCCGGCCTTGACTCCACGCCTCAGGGAGCCTGGGCTTCAGCTGGGGACAGACACCGTCTGTGTCAAGGCAAAGGCCAAGGAGAAGCAGGGCAAACTCCAGAGGCTTCTTTCCTGTTCTTAGAGCCAAGCCGTGTGCTGCCTCCTGCCTCAGCCACCCAGCCCCGCACTCTAGTTCAAATGAGAGGTCAACCCGGGTCTTCCTAACAGTTTCTGATATTCCCTCATCTTTTGCCTCTTAAGTTACGTGTGGCTGTTTCTCAGCTGCCTGTGACTGAGCTGGCTTGTGGCACCCAGAACTGGAAACCCAGTTGTGAATCCTTTTTAAGTGAAGGTCTGTAGGAAGGTACTGGAGTCCCCATCCCAGCTGCCTCTCCTTGTGCTCAGCTTCTCCACAGAAGCAGCAAGCGCCACAGGCAGGCCCAAGGCCACGGGGCTCCGGTCCAAACGGCCGCTCCCTGCTATTCGTGACCCCCCTCCCCTGCGCTGCTCATCTGCTGTAAGTGCTCATGACACGTAGCAACTGCAGGCGCGCTGTTTAATCTGACTTACTTAGCATGTTTCTCTTTGTTGCTTGTTGCTCTTACTAGACGCGAGCTCCAGGAGGGCAGCGATTCTCACTCGTCTGGGACCTGGAACTGCTGGCCCACAGCGGGTTTGGTTCTCAGTGAGCATGGGGTGGACAAATGGCCAAACCAGCACTACAGTTTTTCCCAAGGCACCAAACTCAGTCTCTAAAGACCCTCCCGTGTTATTAGGACAACAGAGGGGTCCTGATAGAGTCCAGGGAGGGCAATCCAGGCGAAGGGAAGAAGGTGGGGCTTGGATTTGTGTAGCGCACACAAGGGAATTGTGGGTGAGGTTGATCTGGATTTTGGATAATTGGAAAACAAGCCTCTGTGTTAATGGACCTCGTGGGTGCTGTGCTTTCTCCAGTTTATTTACTGGATGTTATTCTTGTCCAGTGAATAAAGCAGCTGGACTAGGAGGCCTTGACTCATGCTTTTGAAACTTGGTGTAAATTGGATGGGGACTGCCGTGTGGCCGTTCACAGCCTCAGTGGGTCTTCTGGTGTCTCAGCGCGGCCAGGGGTGCAAACATCCTGATAGAGGGCAGCGGGGGAGACCTTCCACAGTTAACATTCTAGGTAAATGCTTGTAAGCAAGTCTTCCACAGTCCTGATGTGAACAGCCCAGTTGTAATCATCCTAACATGGAACGTTGTCATTTCTAGTTCTTTCGCAGAGTCGGGTTCACTACTCAGCACAGAAGTTGAGTGTGTACCATCACAGTGCATAGCTCACTGATATTAGAAATAGAGATGGGGGCTTGTGGGGGTCGGGGAGGGTCATGAACTCCAGGCTCTTTCAGAAACCAGCTATGAGGATAGCAATGACTTGGAGCTGATTTCATCTCGCGGCTGCAACTTGGGGATAAGTCCAGAAGCAGAACAGAAGCAGGTAAGTTCTGCAGTGTGAACGGCTACACCTGGTTCACCAGCACGAGGAAAGAGCATCGGGAAACTGCGCTCCAGCGTGTGTTCGCTGGTCCGTCTGTGCCTTCAGGAAACCCTCCTGGAGGGGCTGGGGTACGGAGTCCTGGGCCAGGCCCTGCAGATGCCCTCAAGGAGCCACAGTCCCATAGGTGAGACATTGGGTACACTGGTGGGGACAGGTCGGGGTGTCTGGGCCACAGCAGGGGCTTCAACAGGGGTGATGGCAGCACCAGCGCAGGCACTGCAGTCAGACCAGGGAGTCAAGGAGGGCCTTCCGGGGAGGTGAAGCCACTTGTTACTCCTGTCCATGGCCACAGACTAGCAATGAAACCACCAGCCATTTCCACTGTTCTGGGATTTTCCAGAGAGAAAAGACACACTTGCATGAACATGAGACACTGCAGAACATCAGACTCAAGGCTTTGTTCAGCAGAAAGAGGCGAGTACAGTTGTCCACTCTGGAGCCTGCTATGGAGACGGCAGAGGGTGGGGTGATGCTCATCAGGAGAACAGGGAGAAAGCTGGGGAGACGCTCGGGTCAGGGAGCAGTAGAGCAGCGAGCTAGCTCTGTCCCTGGCTTGGGGACTCGCCCCGCCAGCTTCAGTTCCAGCCCGCGGTGGAAACGCCTCCTTCTGCAGCCGCAGGGGCCACCCACGTGCTGGAGTCTTGCTTCCTCCCTGCCCTCCCCCTCCTCCAGCCTACTGTCTCAGCCCCTGCTTTCCCTCCACAGCCACTCCGCCCAACTGGGACTTCCAGCAGGAAGGATGGCCGCTGCTCCCTGCTGTGGGACAGACGGGGTTCATCACTTGTTTGCTCAACACACGTTTACAAAATGCCTGGATTGTGCCAGGTGTTGTGGGGAGACTAGGACACAGCAGCAACAAAGCAGCACCCTGTGTTTGTGCAGCTGGGACTCTGGTGAGGGCAGTCGGACAGTGGCACGTACGTACACGCGATGCTGTGAGTGAAGAGAAAACAGGGAGAGCACGTCGGGGTGGGGGTGTAGCTCGGTGGTGGAGTGCATGCTTGGTGTGCGCGAGGTCCTGAGCTCAATTCCTAGTGCCTCCGCTAAGGGGAAATCTCCAGTGCCTCCATTTAAAAAAAATTAAAAATGAAAATATATATTTAAAAAAATAGGGAAATACATTAAGAAAGAGATGGAGCAATGCCAGTGGGAAGAAGAGTAAAACAGAAAGACTAGATTCCACAGAAAGACTGTCCCCTAGAGGCATTAGCAGAGTTGCAAAGTGGGGGCTGGTACTTGGAGTGCAAGACAAGAGTGGTATCCTCAACAGGGAATGGGATACTGATTTAAAGAGGAGCCTGGCATCTCTGAGACTAAGGGCAGAGAAAGAGAAGATGGTGGGGAAATCGAAAGCCCTGAAAACCCTGAGGTGGGCCCCAGAAAAGGGGTCGGCCTGGTCCTCAGAAGAAGAGGCTCTGAAGAGAACATTGGACCTCAGTGTCTAAAGACCCAGCCCTCATCAGCAACATATGAGGAAAGAATGGCTGGAAATTGCTCTGAAGTGCTGACAGACACCAACTACAGCAACACATCTGATCAGCCCCACCTGGTCAGGTCACAGACAAGCTGCTGCAGCCAGTGAGATGGCCCTGAAAACACTCACAGGAAGAGACACCTTAACCTTAAAGGAGTGACATGGCAGCTGACTTCCCGTGGGAAAGGATGGAAGCCAGCTGGCGATGGGGTGACACTGAAGGAAAACAAATGCCGTCTTCACCAAATATGATGATGAAGAAGAGATTCAGATGGACCAAAGTGGTGGGGTTTTTGCCAGCGGATCAACACTAATAAATACTGAAGGTGGTTCTCTGGGCAAAGGAAGGTCATTGAGACAGAAACAGGAAAATGCAAGAAGCATGAAGAGGAAAAGCACATACCTTCATTACCAGCGATCTCACAGTGCCTGGCGGGGCTGGCCCTTCCTCCTCTTGTCAACATTTGGGTCTCTGCTCCTAGATAATATCCTGAGACCCACCCTCCCCGCCCCACACTCTAGACCTACAGTCAGTGCATCCTTCCCTTCGCGGTCCGTCTCATTGCACATGCCGCTGACGTTGCCTTGTCCACTTGTCTCCTTCCTCATTGTCCACACCTCCTTCCAATACCGCACTCGGCTGTGAGCCCCATGGGGGTGGGGATGACGCTGGCCCTAGTCGTGCTGAGCCCCTGTGCCCGCACGGCACCTATGGCACTGAGAGTGCTTGAGACACACCAGCATGTGGTTGACTGAGCTTCCCAGCAGCCCGACCTCATCAGGTGGGGCGGCTGTGAGTTCTCCTCATCCAGGGTCTCCCGACCATGGGGAGGAGACAGGCTGACTGTGAGGTGGGGCCCACGGGGAGAAGGGCTCTGCACGTGGAGGCAGGTGGTCCACAAACCCTGTGTGTGGGAGAAGGACGAGTCAGAATGCTCAACTGTAGAGTGGGGCGTGGGGGGTGGAAGTCACAGAGTCGGTTAATCAGAGAGGCAACAAGTCAGCCTCACCTGTGGACAGCGGAGAGCGGGGGAAGGGGCGTGGGCAATGCAGAGGGGCCCCAGCAACACAGAGACTGGGTCGTGAATGTCAGGGCTCAGCCTGGGTTTCTCTGCAGGTGCTGATCTGTCTCCCGTGGCAACGCCTCCCTTGTGACATCACAGAGACAAAATCCCTCTCAGGTGGAGCAAGTAGTGCTCAGTGAGCAGCGCCCATGCTCAAGGTGGGTCCTCGTGGTGGGAGTATTTATGCCCCAAAGAGGGAGGGTCTCAAAGGTGGAGAACTGGGGGCAGGGAACATGATCAGGTTTGCCAACCAGAAATCTCTATGTTTGCCCTTGCTTCCCAAACTCCAGAGCCTAAAAGTCACTCGGGGTGTTCTTAAAAATACAGACACCCCCCCTCACTGTGGCCCCAACCCCGATCCACTAGACCCAGAAATCTGTATTGTCGGCCGAGCTCTGGGGATTCTTGTCATCCTGGGAGCAGACATCCAGTGGGACCCGGCATGGTTTCCACCACATGGAAGGAAGCCAGCCTGACTTGGGGTCATTTTAGGGCCACCTTGGGCAGGGCCAAGCAAGGTGCTGGGGACTCTAACCTGGCCCCATGTGACAGTGACACCGTTGGAGGAACAGGTGGTGGTCTAGGCTTCATGTGGCCGTGGGAGGCCATCCTAAGGTCCTCTCCAGAGGACTCGGGGATAAAGGAGACCTGAAACCTGGAGGATGAGAGGTGACGACGTTGAGCTCCAGGCTTCTGGAACACAGAGGCAGTTAAATCCCTCTGACCTTTTGTGTTCCAGGAAATGGCTCGCTGCCAAGGACCGTCCTTCCCCACAGGACTGATAAGGCTCTCAGGGACCCCTCTTCTGCACAGGGCAAGGCCGGATCCAGACTCCAGATTTCCGTTGTCTTTCTTGGAAGTGGTTAGCGAGACTGTCCACTCTGATCAATCCGAACAAAAGTCTGTAATCTCGACTTCGCCAAACTTTGGTTCAGCTTCTTTCCTCCCCAAAGACCCCAAAGACCCTCGAACTTTGACTGACTCCTGAGGTTGAACAAGCATTAGGGTGCAGAACAGCGGCTGCCTCTAGAACTGGCCGACAGCAGGCGTCTCCTCTGATCTCCCGCTCCCCACACCCGGTTCTTTTTAGCCTTGTTCATGCCTCCCCGTGAAGGCATGTTCCTCTCTGCCCAGCCTTGGGGGTGCTGGCAGACAGCGCCCTTTCCTTACAGGACTCATATTTCTGAATAAAGTCTTTCCTGACCGAAGACTGGTTTTGTTTTCCATTTGGCAGAAGTTGGCTCCAAGCCCTGGTGCTCAGTCTGCTCAGAATCCAAAGCTGGAGGAATGAGTTCTCAGAGCCCTGCTGAGCAGCCCAAAGACTTGCCCGAAGGCTGGGTTTCTGCACCGGCACCACTGAGCATCTACCCAGGAAGGACAGAAGATGCTTTTGTGTTTGAAGGGGCCTGGTGGCTGCTGGGCGGGCAGTGAGCTGGCGGAAGCAGCTGCTACCACAGGAAGACAGGCATGGAGACCTCTGGTCACTCAGCGAGAGATGGCCGCTTGGACCAGTGTAGTGCAGGGGCTGTGCAGAGCAGTGATGAAAAGGTGCTCAGTGAACCTTGGAGCAGAGAAACACGAAGAAACCACAGTGTTACAGAGAAAGTACTGAAGCCCAAGAGAAAAGGTCGCGGTCACGCTGGAGAAGCTTGGATCTGATTTGTGTTCCTTCCGGTAATAATTGAAAATTCCTAACCTTGAGCAAAAAAATTAAGGCACCTGGAGAACAGCCAGAGCAGGGAGAGACTGGTGGACCCCATCCTTGAAGAAGGAAACTGTCCCAGGTGAGATCCACACAGGAGGTCGGCTGCCCAGGAGGTGTGCCTTCTGGGCTTGTAGTCCATGGGCGACACTTAAGAGCATCCAAATTCAGTGGCTTCTTCCATTTAAAAAAAAATAATACCTTTGATAGGGAGGGGAAAGTTAGGGGTACTGGATTAAGAGGGACAAACTACTATGTATAGAATAAATGAGCTGCAAGGATGCATTGCACATTGCAAGGGATACAGCCAATGTTTTATAATCGGTGTCTTTGTTTTCTATTTTAAAAATAACTTTAAATGGAGGTATAATCTATAAAAAATGTGAATCACTGTGGTCTACACCTGAAACTACTGTAACATTGTAAATCAATTATTCCTTAATTTTTTTTGGGGGGGGGAGGGAGGGTAAATTAGGTTTTTATTTATTTATCTTAATGGAGGTACCGAGGATTGAACCCAGGACTTTGCACATGCTAAGAACACACTGCACCACTGAGCTATATATACCCCTCCCCCCAAACCTTAATTTAAAAAAAGCTTGAGTTGCCAAGCCATGAAAAGACACGGAGGAACATATTACTATGGGTCATGTTAAATATGTATTAATTAGTGAAAGAAGCCAGTCTGAAAAGGCTACGTGCTGTATGAGCCCAACTCTCTGATGTTCTGGAAGAGGGAAAACCCATGAGGGCAGTAAAAATGCCAGTGGCTGCCAGAGGGTGTGGGGAGGAGGGCAGGACGAAGAGGTGGCACAGCGGATGCTTCCAGCAGAGCAGCTGTGCTGTGTGACATTTTATAAGATTGGGATTCATGTCATGGCACCTTTGTCAAACCCCACAGAATGTCTAATGCCGAGAGTCAGCCCAACAGAGGCTAGGGACTTTGACCATGATGTGTCGGTGTGGGCGCAGCAGCCGTGACAATCTCCCTGTCTGGTGCAGGGTGTTGATAATGGGGGTGGCTGCGTATGCGTGTGTGTGTGTGTGTGTGTGTTTGTGAGTGAGTGTGCGTGAGGGGCAGGGCACGTGGGACCTCTGCTGTGAACAAAAGCTACTCTTAAAAACAGTCTGTTCTGAAAAAACAATAGCTTTTTTGAGACAGTCGCAGACCATGACGTTAACCGTTTTACAGTGGTTTTCGGTGCGTTCACATGTTGTGCCTGGATCATGACTGTCTAAGTGCAGAACATCCACCACTGCGGAAGGAGCCCATTAGCAGTTACTCCACCCCCTGCCCCTCCTCCCCCGGCCCTCGGCAGCCTGGCGGTCCACATTCTGTCGCTGTGGACTTGCCTGTTTCAGACCTTTACAGAAATGGGAGGACGTGCCGTGTGGCCTTAGCACAGTGTTTGCACACAGTTCATCAGCACTGCACGTACGGTGGGTGAGCAATCTTCCACCACACGGTCATACCACGCTGTGCTTGTCCATTCATCGGTTGCAGGAACTTCGGGTTTATAATAACTTTTTGGGTACTATAAATAACTCTATGAACACCACTCTGTGTTCTCTCAGGTGATGGTCCATCAGGTGCCCTGAGAAGAGGAGCCACAGGGGAGGAGCACCCAGGGAGGGGCTCAGCCCAGCAGGTGGGGAGCAGAGAGCGAGGACAAGCCCACAGGTGAGTGCTTCTATTAGGGGACCAGGGAGTCCCCAGGAATGGCCCGTGGAGTGGCCACTGCTGCATCCGAATGTCACTAGGTCACATTTACAGGAGAGCAAAGGGGGGACCCTTGTGACAGCCGGTCAGCCTCATCACTTGGGCCTGGGTTTCTGAGCGTAGGTACCCCAGAGGTTTGAGGTGCACTGAATTGCGAATTTTTTGCAAATATTGTAGTCTCGCATATTACAGCGAGAACTCATGTCCAGTGCCCACACTGGTTTTGAGCTTTGCGTGGGTTCCGTTACTCAGCCATCGCTGTGACCCCGTGAAGTAGACATTACTTCTTCCTCCTGTTTCACCGAGGAGGATACTGGTGCTTGGAGAGGTTAAGTAACTGGATTGGCTCCAGCACCTGGGAAGCCAGAGATGAGGATCTTTTCAGGTGTTTGACCACAGAGCCCGACTGCATTCTGTTTGTGTCACAAGGACTGATAATTGACTTCCTCTGCCTCCTCACTGATCCATGCACTTTCTGAGGGCAGGGACCCGGTCATATTCATAGCTGTACCCAAAACCTTAGCCTGACTCCCAGCACCGGCCCCCACATTCTGTGTCCCCCCATTGGCTGACTCGGTTCCATGAGAGAATTCCCCGTGGCAGCGTGTGCTGACCTCACACTGGTGGCTCCAAGTCAGGACCCAGACATTCTGTAGGTAGAAGACCTTCATTCCTCAGAGAAACACAGGACTGATGCTGGAAAATGTCTAAATACTTCCTCTCCCCCATGTGGTAAAATAATGAACAATTTGGGATGATGGACAAGGTTCAAAATTCTTTCATCTTTTTATTTTTATTTTTAATGGAATGCCCCCTTCATTTATGCTTGCCTTATGCAGGTGAGTTCAAACCAGCCGACTAAGCAGTGGGCTCAAGGGGTGGCTCCCACCGTGGTTTTCATTTCCATCAGGGGGAGTAGAGTGGGGTCATTGCATTTCACTGCTACAGGTTTTCTCTTCAAGGCTATCGACAGGCACAGGCACCCACAAAAGTCACCCAGCGGCCCACGCTGCCCTTTACGGAGATTCTCCTATCTCAGGTTCAAGGGCCTTTGGTCCAGTTCCGAGGTGAGTCCTTGTGGTTCCTCATCCAGTGCAGTGAGAACACTAGTCTGGGGCCCTCTCTCCTACTAGACCACTGTCTCCCGAGCCTGGCAGTAGCCTGGCCACAACATAATATGGTGAGGGAAGCACTGCTTCGAAGTGAGTTGCTCTGTTCTTCACTCTGTCAGCTGGCAGATCGCAGGGCTGTCTGCCTCTCTGCCCTGATGGGAGCCCAGCCCTGCCACTCTGTGCTGACTTCCTCCAGGCCCTCAGCTTGGGAGGGATAGGGGTGCTTCTCAGCGACTGCAAAACTAGGCCAGAAACCAAGTGCATTATGTTCTTAAGGGTGCATATTCCTGAAAGGAGACACTAGGTGCCGGCAGAGCTCCTTGCTCCTGCAAATTAAGCCCCATGTTTCTACCAGGCATTGGAATAATTTTATTAACAACATTTACCATCTTTGCTGTTTGGGTTTTTTTACTTTGACAATTACTTTCTATTTTTATTTTTAAAATTTATTTTTAGTTATTTTTTGGGGGGTGAGGTAATTAGGTTTATTTATCTACTTATTTATTTAATGGAGGTACTGGGGATTGAACCCAGGACCTTGTGCATGCTAAGCATGTGCTCTACCACGAGCTATATACCCTCCCCCAAATATATTTTCTTAATTATTAAATTTTTAAAAAATTATTATTTTTTTATTTGGGGGTAATTAGGCTTATTTATTTATTTATTTTAGTGGAGGTACGGGGGAATGAACCAGGACCTCCTTGTGCTAAGCATGTGCTCTACCACTGAGCTTTATCCCCCTTAACATTTACCATCTTAACTAGTCGTTTTTTTTATGTTGACAATTACTTTTTTTATTTTTAAAATTATTAATTAATTTATTTTGGTGGGGGAGGTAATTAGGTTTATTTATCTGTTTATTTAATGGAGGTACTGGGGATCGAACCCAGGACCTAGCACATGCTAAGCACGCGCTCTGCCACTGAGCTGCACCTCGCAGCCTCATCTTGCCCATCTGGAACGGCCCCTCGTCTGACACCAGGGCAGATCCTTATTCCCCTACATCTGTCTTAGACCCCTCTCTTCTTCCTGGTCCCCTTCTACTTCCAGCACGAACCGCAACGGCGCCCGCGCGGTCCCCGCAGCCTGAGGGTGAGTCGGGGGGCGGGGCGGCCGCCGACGCTCCCAGCGCCGTCGTGGGTGTCGCTCCGGGCGCCCGCACAGCCCCTCGGCGTGGTCGGATCAGTAACGCTGCGGCTCCGGGCAGGTCAGACAATAGCGCGAGATGTCAAAGCACCGGGAATACAGAGAGAAACAGACGGACGGTTAATACGTCCGTCCACCCCAAAGATACCACGACTCTTCCTAAAGCTCAGCGATGGGGTTTCACCCCCCCCCCCAGCCCCACAACCACGAAGCCCAGCGGGGTCCAGGCCGTGGTGTCCGAAGGCCCACGTTCTTTGGCCCTTTTAGAAGATTTATCATTGAAGTGTAGTTGACTTACAGTGTTAATTTCAGGTGTACGGCAAAGCGACTCAGTCATACGGAAGTATTTTTCCAGATTCTTTTCCATTATACGTCATTACAAGAAATTGAACGTAGTTCCCTGTGCTGTACAGCAGGTCCCTGTTGTTCACTTTGTATACAGTAATGTGTGTCTGTTAATCCCCGGCCCCCAAATTATCGTTATCAAAGTATTTTTCAGCTCAGCCGCTGAACTCCTCATCCTGCACCAGTGAAGGGACAAAGCGCAGGAAGGTCGAGCGCGGGTCAGGGTTTCACACGTGGCTGGGTAACCTCGCTGCTTTGCCCTTTGCTCCTTCGTTCGGTTTGCACGGTCACTCTGGTGGTTTATTTTTTTGATTCAGGTAATGGGAAGACGGACACCCCTGAGGCTACAAAGCTCCGTGGTTTTGTGGGGCATTCAGTGGTCCCGAACACCAACACCTGGAACACAGGTCTGTGAAACTGCATCCTGAAGTGCCCTGTGATGTCCTTTCATGACAGCAGTTCACAGCCTGAGGCCATCGGGGCAGCACCTGACTGGAAAACAAAGGATCCTCCCCTTTCAGCCCCCTCGATGGCGGCGCTGCCTGCCGTGCTGAGTCGGGGACCAGTCTCTGTGGGGCATCAGAGGGGCTTGGACCAAAGACAGGAGGCAGATGGAAAAGGAGTCAGGGCTTAGGTGGGAATTCAAAGTATGTTTGTTCACTCAGGCTGTGCAATCTAGCCTCCATATGTTTTAGAATTAAGAATGCTATTTTTAAGGGTATTCCTGGTTTTCTCTCAAAAACAATATGAGTAACATACTCACTGATAGTCACAGCTAAAACAGGATTTTATGAGAACGTCTTTTCTTTCCATTTTTAGCACTGATTCCTCATAGACCTGCTCTTGTTCAAGTAGTTACAGTCGCGGGGGTAGCCTTCAGCATCGCCCTGTTGTGTGGCATCGCTATTTCCTATATGATCTAGTAAGTATGTGCTGGGTAACCTTCACCACCCTTACGTAAGAAGTAACTAGTTAACTAGGTAATTATTTTGTGATGGTAATGATAATAATAATGACATTTCTTATAATCACAAACTCATTATAGTCATTATACATGATAGACAGTGTCTTTTAGAATACGGACTGTGTTCATGTTGGGTCATGATATAAAAGAAAAATATAAAAAGAAACAGGAGAGAGTACAATTTAGTAGAATAGAAAATATTACAAAGCATTACATGTATTAAAGTAAATACTGTTTCTCAATCTTTTCAGACACACAATTGTGAGGTAAAGCTTATTTCTTACTGGAGACCATGATCAGAAATGTTTAGGGGGTCGGGTAGAGCTCAGTGGTAGCATGCCTGCTTAGCATGCCTGAGGTCCTGGGTTCAACCCCTAGTCCCTCCATTAAAAAAACATTTGAATGCCACTATCTGAGATGCTGGCATCCCCCCAAAATGTGAACTTGATACTTTGGGAGGAATCTTAACAGTGCAAAGCAGAAAAGAGTGACCATTCCCTCTTTGACTAGAAACTTATCATCAAGGCTCTCTGGGGTAATACTGGCGTTTGGGGAAGACATTTCATCTTGTTGGCAGCGATAAAGCTTACAGTCAAGTTCTGTGAATCATTGTTTTTGTTTTGTTTTTTGTTTTTTGTTTTTGTTGGTTGAGGAAAGGTAATTAGGTTTATCTATTTATTTTTAAGTTTTTAAAAAACAACTTTATTGTGGTACAATTTCTACATTGTAAACTACACATATTTGAGATGTACAATTTGATGAATTTTGATAGGTGTGCACACCCATGAAACCACTACCACCACAATCAAGATACCTAACATTTCCATCACTCCCCAAGAGATGCAGATTTCGAATTCCCAATTTATCCCTTCCCACCCCATTTACCCCCTGGTAACCATAAATTTGTTCTGTATGTCTGTGAGTCTGTTTCTGTTTTGTAAATAAGTTCATTTGTGTCTTCTTTTTAGGTTCCACATATAAGCAATATCATATGGTATTTTCTTTCTCTTTCTGGCTTACTTCACTTAGAATTACAATCTCCAGGTCCATCCATGTTGCTGCAAATGGCCTTATTTTATTCTTTTTTATGGTTGAGTAGTATTCCATTGTATAATTATACCACAACTTCTTTATTCAGTCATCTGTTGATGAACACTTAGGTTAATTTTATTTAAATGGAGGTACTAGGGATTGAACCCAGGACCTCATGCATGTGGAGCACACACCCTACCACTGAGCTACACCCTCCCTGCTCTGCGATCACTTTGAAGTTAGTATTAGACAAAAGTGAGCCGCACTGTGACATTGTGCTGCTCTGATCAGTGCCAACATGTTGATTCCTAGTCTAGGATTTAGTTCTGGGATTCAAATGTATCCCATCAAACTGAGGAAGTACTAAATTATTTACTCTATTAGAATTAAGTATGTCCATGGGGAATATACTGCCATGTGTGGGATGTTTTTTAAGGTAGCCATTTTAGGACCACCTTGGTGTACATCAAATGAAGGCAAAATTAAAAGTAAAATTGAAGAAATTTTGCTAATGAGAGAGTGTCACCAGCATGTCTGGCTCCAGAATATCTAATGTGGTGATCTCCTTTGACTCAGTTTATGTAATTGTGGTTTCAGTTTATTTCATTAGTATTGACAAAGATGTTAACAGATAGAAAGATTTCTAAAATAACTCGCTGAAATGTGTCTTCCTGGACTTTCAGTGCCCAATTAAGTTACTGAGCTAATGTCAACATTTACAGCTTTTGCATTTGTGTTACCCTTGGTGCCATGTAAGAGCCTAGGGCAAAAGGAAAAATGTGTGCCCAAAGTACATGTCTTCATGTAATTTTTAGCAGTTCATTTTTCCCAGAAGCAGATTTTGAAAATATATCGGTGACTGTGATTTCATTTAAACCAGGAAAGTAAAATTATAATAAATTTTGTTTCTGATATAAAGTATGTCAACTTAAAGTAATGCTGCAAGTTTTGATTATGCATTTTTAAATTTTTTTATATATTCTCAACTACATTCATAAAGTTTTAGAAAAGAATAACCATAACATAATATATAAAAACATGTACATATAGACTCATATTTTCCCCTTTGCCTCAGGCTTTTGTGTGGTTAATCACAGCACTGTTGGATCCTGTCTTTAAAATTTTGATATTTGGTTTATCATGGATTTTTCCCATTCCTTTCAATTTTAAAAAATATTAAATCAAAATATTTATCATCATTACTGAGGTTCTGGCACCCCCTTAAATACTGCACCTAAAGGGAGCACCTCACTCTCCTCACCCAAATCCTGCTCCTGCACCAACCTCCTGATTATAGTCAGGCCAGTTCCCCCTGCTGCACAGCATGATTCTGGACTGTTCCTCCTGTCCCTTCCCTCCGTCCCAGCCCCTGAGAGCACAGATACACTAGCTCTAAAATTACTAGTTACTACACGAGTCAAGCACAGTGAGGAATGTAAGTGTGTTAGGAAAAGGTAAGACACTATTGCGCATTTCCACTTCAAACAAAGATCCATGTCCAAGGTTGGACCCAGGGTGACGTGGGCGAGGCGCTCACCTCAGGTGCAAAATTTAAGGGGGGGTGCCAAAAATTTGATAATCAAGATAAATAATAATTTAATACAGTATTTTAAAAAAATCTAAATTCATGCCTTCAAAAATCCATAATAAACAAAATATCAACATTTTAAATACAAGCTCAGGAACACTGCTGAGGCAAATCATATTGGAAACTGAACCAAAGGAAAACACCTATGCTGTCTTTCCTGAAAATGTTGACCTTCTGTTCATTGTGGATTTCTTGGCATTAATTTTTCTTTTGTAAAATACTGCACTAAGATCTTCAACTTGATTGTGGCGCTTTGTACCCAACATGAATGCCTCATTCATCCCACCCTGGTCTTGGCTCCTATGCAACTTGGCATCATCAGTTACTCCTTTTCTGCTTGTCAGCACAAATCTGAGATCTGTGAAAACTTTGGTTTCACAGTCTATTTCTGCCTCCCTCCCCCAACTACCACCGTGTACTAGTGACCCTTTTCCATCAAAAAGTCACAGAATTTAAGATGTGAGGATTTATTGTGAAAATTGGGCTTTTAAATTCATCTGCATTGTTCTCCAGTCGACTGGCGCAGGCTGAGGAGAGACAACAGCTGGCATTGCTTTATAAAAATATCAGGGTGCCATCAGCAGACGAGGAGGACAGCCCCGAGGATGACAGCCTGGACGAGTCCACGTATCTGCTTCCCGAGAATGAGAAGGAACTGGAAAAGTTCATTCATTCAGGTAGAGGGGCAGCCAGTTTTTTTGTCCGGTCCAGAGTCGCATGAAAGCTGAGCTGGCCATGATGGTCTGGTTTTCAAAGGCAGAGCTAAGTGGGAGTTGATGGAGTCTGAGGTAAGAAAGATAGATGTTTACGGCCACACCTACAGAAATGACCTGTCCGATCAGATTACACAGAAGGACAAACAGCTGTGGTTGCTTAGTTCCTTCTGCAGGGCAATTCGAGGACTGAAAATAGTTTGGGAAACAAAACCTTTCCCATACTAAACATTTCCCTTAAATGTACCATTTGTGCAGCGTTATTGCTGAGTTTTGAACACAGACAGGTCGATGTCCCTCCTGCACCATCTGCCTCGGTCTGACATGGAAATGGGATCCAGGCCCACAAAGTGGAGGTTACTGCCCCGAGTCAAAGGCCCCCGGGAGCCCACCACACCTGCAAGTCCCCGTGAGGAGAGAAAAGTGTATATGTGCACATAAACCTGCTTTCTGTAGAGTTCTGAGATTCTTGGATACTTGCTTAAAAAAATTCTAGAGCAAAAATACATACAATGTCTGATTCAATCACACTAACGTCCCCTGCATGGACCTCCCCTCCAAGAATCCCAGAGCTGGACCGTCAGAAAGAGCTGAGAGGTCAAGGAATAGAAGTCACTGGTGCTCCCCGAAGCAGACGGCCCTTGTGCCCTCAGAGAACAGTTTTTCAGTGTCTTTTCATTGCATTGAATTATAACTTCTCTGATTTTTTAAAACTTTATTTATGTTTTTTTTACAATATCATTTTAAAAATTGAAGTATAGTTGATGTACAGTGTTATATGTTACAGGTATACAGAATGGTGATTCATACTTTTTGAAGGTTATACTCCATTGATAGTTATTATAAATTATATATTTTTAACTGGGTATCTCTAAAGCTTGACCACAGAAAGTGGGGAACTGATTTAAAAATGCAATATTCACCATCCTTACCAGACAAATAACATTGCTTATAGCCTGAAAATGCCATTGTTGTTACCTTTATTTTTCCATATTTTTCTCACTTTTGTCCCTATTTCTAGTCCTCATTTATTAGTTATCTCAATAACATTATGTTTATATTTAGTTATTAGATCGAAAAGAAGAAAACACATTGAAAAGAAATTGAATCAAGAGCAAAAGTTAGTAAAGGAAGTGAAGATAAAGGATGCTCTGCACACTTCAGAGATGGAGAATATGTGAAAGCAGACGAAGCAGGTGCAGGAGGTGCTGGCTAGTGTGGAGGAGCCCCCGCAGGGGTTTCAGGTGACTGAGGGTGTGCCATGACATTCCCTTGTACAAGAGCACTCGAAAGAAAGCAAGCTGGATGTATATAAGAGAAAATAAATTCATATGATATAGAAATTCTTGCTGCTTAGCTGTCACGGTTTATGAATAAATAGAACTTAATTGGAAAAGAAAAGAAAAGAAATAAGTCCAGCTTCCTAAGTGTGAAAGAGAAATTGTCGGGACGTTCTTTCCTCACTTCTAACCAGGAATTTCTCTAGGCAGTCTCCCAAACCGGGCCAGGGAACCACCTGCATTAAACAAAGCTTCCCCGGGGTCTCTAATATCAATTTCAGTAGCTTGCTTCCATTTTACATACAAGGAGACTGAGTGTCAAAATAAATATGACACCAGATTAAGATACAGTAATCCTTGTTTCTAAGGTGCTGGGACCTGGTAGGGAAATGGATCTGCAAGCCAAGAGCTATAAAAGATTGCCAGGTGTTCTGAGAGCTGTAAGCCGGGAGCCGCCAAGGCTGTGGGAACACAAAAGAGACAAGATTTAATCTGGACAGTGCTTTTGATGTGGGCAAACAGTCTGATGGTTCATCAGAAAGTTAAATATAGAGACGCTACATGACCCAGCAATTCCACTCCTAGGTATATATCCAAAAGAATTGAAAATACGAGAAACCTGCACACAAATGTTCAAAGCAGCATTTTTTATAGGAGCAAAAAGGTGGAAACATCATATATGCCCATCAACTGATAAACAACCAAACATACTGCATTCTGTCCATACAACAGGATATTATTAAGCAAGGAAAAAGACAGAAGTGCTGCCACGTGCTACAAAATAGATGATCCTTCAAAATACACTAAGAGGTTAGACACAAAAGGTTACATATTGTATGATTCCATTTATATGAAATACCCAGAACAGGCAATTCCATAGAGGCTGAAAGTAGGTAAGTGGTTCCAGGTGCTGGGGGAGGGGAGAAAAGGGAAGGATGGTTCGTGGGTGTAGGGCTTTCTTTGGGGGGCAATGAAAATGTTAAAAAAAAGAAAAAAGGACTGTAACCAGACAAAGCTGGTACCAACCCCGAGTTCAGCTGCTAACCACTGGAAAGGCCAATACTCGGGAGACAAGTGTTGGTGATAAAGTTGCTTTGGTCAAAAGGCCATCCACCTGGGAAGATGGTGGACTAATGTCCTGGGACCATCTCCAAGTGCTGGTTAGAGGACAGAGGTTTTAAAGAGGATTTTCGGGGGTTCACAGGTGGGTGGCAACGTGCAGAACAGCACAGGCAGCTCTGATGATTATCCTGAGACTGGCCGCGGGGCAGTCTGGGTAGTGTCCTCTTTGATGGTCTCATGTACAATCAGTCTTCTACTCCAAGGTCCGTCTGCTACCCCCTCCTTAAAGCCATCCCTGGAATTCTCAAGCAAGATTAATTCTCCCCTCGCTAGCCAGCCATTATCTGTAACTCTAAGCAGGAAAGGGGAATGTATGTAGGTTTCAGAGTTTCTGCTGCTCAAGGTGGAGCAGCTTATGCTGTGCCTACCGTAGCGATGATGGCTGTACAAACCTATGAGTGGTCCAGAAACCACGGAGTTGTACTTTTTAAGAGGTATTGTTGTGGTATGTGAATTCGATCTCAATCGAGCTGTTTAAAAAATTAGTCTAATTTGGAGATGAACTGAAGCCAGGTCCAAGTCTCCTGACTCAGTTTCCACCTTTCTTAAATTAAAAACTGTATAACAGACAATGTGACAAAGGAGTAATGGGACTATAGATTAGAAATGGGGCATCCCAGAGACTGCCTCAGCCAGTAATTTGCACCTGCCTGCACATTGCAGCCAGGAAGGGTTACAGGTGGGATGAGTGGCCCAGCTCACAGGGAAAGTAGCTGTCAGTGTGCTGCCCTGGCTCATGAGTCTCAGAGCCTGGATGGGCCTTCAGTGTCCCTTTGTGCGGCTTCCTACCCTTAGACAAGGCCATGCCCAGACCCTCTGAGACAAAACCTAACTTGGGAGACACTAACATGCCACACTGCTGTCTTAGTCAGCCGTAAAAAGTACCATTGACTGGACGGGTTAAATAACAGTTCTGGACTTGAAGTCCAAGATCAGGACGCTAGCGTGGTCGGGTCCTGGTGTAGGTCCTGTTGTAAGGGCAATAATCCCATTCACGAGGGTGCCCCCCTCATGATCTGATTTTTCCCAAAGGCCCTGCCTCTAAATACCATCCCACTGGGGTGTGATGACTGAATTTGGGGAAGGGGTGAGCACAAACATTCAGCCCATGGCAACTGATTTTAAAAACATTTTCCTAATCAGCAAATAATTGTTGGGCCAGCAGCTGGTTCATCTGCCAGCCAACAAAGCAAAGCAAGTTTGAGTATTTCTCAACAAATATTATGACCTCTGGATTACCTATAGTGTATATAACATGTCTGAAGGGGCAGGTACTAACTCTTAAAAAAAACTCTGCCAGTGCCAGTTGGTTATGGCCCACAATTCAAAACTTTCCTGGGAGCTAGGTGGTACCAGAGGAAGCCAGGCAGAAATCCACTCGATCGTCGATAATTCTCAGAGTGATTATATTCCAGGATTCCAAACCAGGTGAGGGCCCAGAAAAATGGGAGGCCAGGCTGCAGCACACCTTCGTGCCTCTGGAGTCCACTGAGGTCTGCGGTGAGGCCTTCTGGTCATTGGTAGCCAGTGTGGTCCCTCCTCCAGGGTTAGTTCTGCTGGCAAAGTGCTACACACCATATAGGGATGCTGGCATGGAGAGGCTGGACTGTTTTTTATCAAGTATATAGCAAGCATAAGTCTTCTTGGGCAGGTGTCTCTTAGCAAAATCCACTGCAGCAGGTGGAATTATAAGATGGCCCCTAAGACTCCTGCCTCCTGGTGCACAAGGCTCTATAACTCCCTTCCCTTGAGCTTGCGTCTTAAGAGGGATGTCACACTTGTGATTAGGCAAAGGTGATGTGACCATTATTCCCTTAGTTGTCACATTAAGCCACCTCTCCAAGCCTCTAGGGACTGGCTCCACGCAGAGAAAAATCTTTACTAATCAACCCAGTGTGGAGGCTCAAGGCTTTTTAAGAACTTCTCTGGACCTGCCTCTTCCCTCCAGTGTGTGCCAGTGTGGGTTCCCCAAGTTCTGCCTACACAGTGTGCAGCATTAAGTGTCTTAATTTCCCTAATAGTCCCACTCTCCCCTCATTTTACTCAGCATTAAACATTCTACTGCATTCCTCTGTCATAACCTTTTTGTCCCCAGGCACCTGCAGGCAGGACTGCAGTTCCTGGCAGCTGTCCCAAGGCTTGGAATCTGCTAGTCCCTGACTGGTCTCCATCCTGACTTTCAAACTGTTGCCGCCCTTACCATCAGCGCTGAGACAGGCAATGCAGAAACCAGACCGTTGGTCAGACTTCAGACACGCCAGAAGATTGCAATCAAGTCCTTCACTTTTCCTTTCTTTCCCAGAGAACTGAGAATTGGGCCACTTCCACCCAGCTGTGTGGTGTCAGGGAGGAGGGCATGGGGCTAGGGCCAGCGAAAATACCCTCAAATTCCTTATCATTTTAATTGTGGATTTTTTTTTTTTTTGGTTGGGGTGTTTGCTTGGTTTCTGCAGACCCTCAACTGGTTTCTGTAGTACTCACAAAGCTATTTTGATTAGCATGTTGTTGTTTACTCAGTGTTTTTAGGTGGTGCAAAGGCTGTTAGTTTCCCAGTCTGCCATTCACTGAGGTCATTCTGATTTAAGGTTCGACTGTCAAAGTCTTTCTTCTTATTGATATGGTTGGCTTTTTGGAATTCTTGTCATCTATAAAAAACGGTTTTAATTCTTTTGAGATGACTTCTATCTAATTAATTTGTAGGACTTATTTATTACATAAATTTACTATTTATAGACCAGCTCTTAAACAATTATAAATAATTCAAATGTCTTCTCAACTCTGTGGCCGGTTATTTCAATTTTCTTGGTGTTTTATTATAATAGACCCTCTCTTTTAATGTAGTTGGCTCTATTTGGATACATATTCCCTGTCATGTTTTTGAGTCTGTTTTGAGAAATCCTTCTTTGTGTACATCTGATCTGCATTCTCTTCAATCAGCTTATAAAAACAATCATTTCTGTCATTCCAGGTAAGCCTTATCTACCTGCAGCTAATATTTGTGTCCAGTTTGAAGAAGTCTAAAGTCGCATTTTAACCATTTGCGTACTTCAGTACTCCAGAACATCCTTAAAAGCTTGTATTTCCCACTGCTATCTGGTGCCACTATACCCATAAATCAAGGATGAAATCATACACATATCTCTTTGTGTGTGCTCGATATTCTGTTCTGTTACATTTATGATCTAAATTGTATGCCCCTATACCAATACCACAGTGTGCTGGGTTTTTTTGTTTTTTTTTTTGCAGATTTTTTCCCGTAGAATTGTCTCAGTTTCTTTCAGAGCCATTATTACTATTTTTGCATATTACTGCGAAAGATAGTTTCTTGAATTCCTAAACATGGTTGAATTTTAATCATTCTGACATTTGAATTGCAGGACGATCATTTTTGAGTTTCCTCTACCAGTCACACCTTTTGTGACAGGATAACTCTGTGGAGTGATAGAGGCTTTTGAAGCATCTGAAAGGATACGTTCAGCCTGTGAGAGCATGTTAAACTTCAGAGCGTCTCAACTAAAGTCTCCAAACACCTGGGTGATCCATCAACTGCTGACGGGCTCCCGAGAAATTTGAGCGCGGCCTCTTTAAGGAGTAGCTAAGTCCCTCCTCCGCCCGGGAACCCAGCGGCGCCCTTTCCTAGCGCCCCTGGCGGCGGAGCCACGCCTTCTTTACTGGAAGTCGGCTGGGCGTCTGTGGCTCTACGGGAAATACATTACCCAGAATGCGCCTCGACAGGCCGCAGCGTCACTCAGCCAACCAAAAACCTCATGAAGGGAGCGTTTCCGTCTGAGGCACGAGTCGTAGAGGCGGGACTTCCTGTCGCCGCCTCTTGGCGGCCATTTTAACTGCGCTGGGGCTGTGGCTCCGGAGCGCTGGGCAGGGACTGAGGAGACGGGATTGAGAAGGTCCGAGAAGAGTCGTGGTCCACGCGGCACAGAAGCGGGTCCGCGGCTCGGCGACGCCGCCCGGGGAGCCCCGCGCCGGGCCCGGGACACAGACCCCCGCGCCCGCGGTCCCCTCCTCCCCCTCCGCTCCTGCCCTCAGACCCCGATGGCGGCGGCCGCGCTGAGGGACCCGCCGCAGGTGAACGCGCGTCCTCCGGGCCCGCACCGCCCTCTCCCACCGGACACTAGAGCCCCGAGTGCGGGGCGCCTGCTCGCGTGCCTGCGGCCCGGGCCCCGGGGTCCAGGCCGGGGAGGCGGCCGCGGGTGGGGCCGTGTTTCTGACAGACGGCGTGACGGCGCGGGGAGAGGCCCCCGGGCGGGGGGAAGCCTGGTAAAGGGCGAACTGAGCGCTGAGCACAGAGTCGTTAAACAGCTACCCAGACTTGAGGGCCAGGCGAGGCTACAGGGAGGCCTGAGCCCATCGAACCCCCCCCCCCCAACAGACGCATCACTTTCCCCACATTCCCACGGCTGCAGAAGCGCGTGTGAACCGACACAGCCAAGTAGAGGGTGTCCATTCGGTCACCGGCCCTGACTCCGAGCCACGTGTTCTCTGGATTATTGTCTTTAGTCTGTTAAGTGTACCCCTCCAGTCCTTGGGTCCCACCTTGAGGGGTGGGAAAGGAGTTGGGGAGGCTCTCAGACATGATGCTGGAGAACCCGGTACTTGTAACTTCGCTAAGACCCTCAGAGACAGTACTGTCTGGCAGGTGGCCAAGGCTCCCAAGAGACGAGTGGACATGAGATGGGTGCAGGGTCATAGTAATTGAGGTGCGAACGACGCTCAGGCCGCAGCTGGTGCTCATTTACCACTCCGTACACACCAGGGTTGTGTGAGGACTTTGGTGGGGCTTGTTTTCCATTCAGCGTGGAGGATGAGGTCAGGAGCAGATGTGGTCTTCTGTGAGAGATACTAGGCCCAGGGAGGCCAACAGGGGCTAGACCTGGAATGAGGGATAGGTGGACAGAGGAAGATTGCGCGTGGCAAGGGGACAGCAAGTGAAGCACAGAAGTGGACGAGGGCCGTTGCTGTCTCAGCCACACGTAATTATGTGTGACAAAGTCTGAGGCAAGGAGCAGAGCCAGGCAGGGAAACCTGGATAGAAAGTTGTGAGGCTGTGCTGCTAGTGAAAGCCATGGGATGTCTGGGGTAACACTGGGTCGAGTTTGAATGTGTCCAGCATAATCTGGATGTCATCTGCCATGTTACAGCATAGGCCCATTATGGGCAGCCTTAAGATGGGTGGTGAAATGGGATGGTTTAAGTGGCCGGAGTGCAAGTTACTGAGTGTGAGTTTTTCAAGAAGATCAGAGCAGTTCCTGTTTATCCCTTTGTAGTGGGATTCAGTTCCTACCAATCCTCCCTTGGGAGCCAAGGAACACCTCTCTCGCGATACTACAAAGCTTATGTCCTACATCCCCTGGTGGTTTACTCTCTTCTGGAGTAAAACCTCCATGTGGCCCTGTGTGGTGTGATGTGTCCTTGTCTGCCAGGCTGTGAGTATATGTGATTTAATAAATGTGTCTCATCTGTTCAGTGTCAGGTGTCAGGTATTTGGCTGTCTCCATAACCATAGGGCAGGAATTCTACCCTCAACAGTGGGGTGAAGAGATACTAATTAAGTCATGTATGGGGAGACCAGGGACAAGGGGGTGGCAGCCAAGAGCATGTGGCTGTGGAATCCAGAGGTGTGAGCGCCGTGCATTGTAAAGACTGATGTGTACTTGGAGAGGGAGTTTACCTGATGGTTCCAGGGTCCAGTTTTGAGACTTTGGCCATACCAGCGTAATAGGAGCAGCTGGATCCCCCTATGCCAGGCCCATGGCTTGGATTTACAGTTGAGCCTTGAACAACAAGGGTTAGGGCACCAACCTTGCACACACTTAAAAAATTCACATAAAAATTTACAGTGAGGCCCTGTGTCTGTGGTTCCACATCTGCTGATTCAACCAACCTATACGCAGATCATCTAGTACTGTAATATGTATGTATTGAAAAAAATCCAAGTATACGTGGACCCTTGCAGTTCAAATCTGTGTTGCTCAAAGGTCAACTGTCCATTTGTCCACCTGCCTCTTGTTGCTGATGTCTGGATCCAGCGATTAGTAGGCTCATGAAGACACAATGGCATCAGTAGTGCCAAGGCCTGGTTTCTTAAAACTCTTAGTTAGGGAGCTTGGGAGGAGGGTGGGCATGGGATAGATGTGTAAGGGGAGGGATTGTGACTCAGAAGTGGACTGTTTGTGGTTCATCTGTCACCATCCTGGCAGGGCAGTGTGACCTGTGAGGATGTTGCTGTGTACTCTCTGAAGGAGTGGAGTCTCCTTGATGAGGCTCAGAGACGCCTGCACCATGGCGTGATGCTGGAGAACCTGGCACTTGTAACCTCGCTGGGTGAGGCCCTCACACCCACCCCTGTCCCCAGAGATAGTCTTTGCCCTTCGCCTTTCCCCAGGGCCAGCTGTGTCCGTCTCACGTGGGCATTGCTTCCTTAGTTTGCTGGGTAGGTGCTGTGGCTGGCCGGACTGCCCTCCTGCCTTTGAGCAGGCCCAACACCTGCCTTCCTGCAGACTCCCGGGGTGGGCGCAGGCGCAGGAGCCTTACACTCATCCTAACGAGTCCCACATTACTTGCCCTCTCCCTGGCCAGGTGACTTTCTCTGGATCCAAGGCACCTGTGTGACCCAAGTTTAACTTTCCTTCTCTACCAGACATTTCCTTATGCCTCTCTGTGCCAGGAATTACCAACACTGACATCATTATTACTTACGTGGGTCATGGTCTGTTCTTGTAAGACCCTCCTCCGAAGTTCTCTCTGTAATAGTTTTCTTTCCTGTGAGCTCTCATTGTTCTGGGCTAAACCTAGATGCCGTTTGTCCTTTCTTTCCCTTAATACTTATATCACCCAAGTCCCATATAGTTGCTCATTGTGGGGACAGAGTCGAGAGCCCTTGGTGGGACACAGGAAATAAGCTGTCTTAGTTCATGCTGCTCTAACAAACTACCATGGCTGAATGGTTAAGTAAACATTTATTTCTCACTCTTCTGGAGGCTGGGAAGTTGAAGACCAAGGCACTGGCCTCACCGAAAGAGCCTCCTCTTTGTTTAGGGAAGGAATAGGTATATGGTTTCTACTCCCCAGGAATGGTCTACCTGCCTTTGACAGCATTTCAGGACATGGACACCATTCCATGAGGACATACTACACAAAGTCCTCTCCTGGAGTCTCTGGTGAAGAGTTGGGTCTTGCTTCCCAGAGTGATTCTATCCATAGCCTCCACCCAGTCCTAGTTCTGAACGTGACCCCTCAGCAGAGAAGCCAAGCATAGATTTGAGGGTCCTTTATGGGAAAAATGGTTAATAATCAGGAAGCTGGCTCTCACAGAGAAGCAGCTTGTCCAAAGACCTATGACCTCAACCCCCACAAAGCCCATTAGGGACTTCAGGGTTCCCCTTCCTGCCTTAGCACTTCCAGCCTGGAATGCTCTAATGAGTAACAAGCCTCTTTCTCCTTTAGATCTATGGAGCACAGTAATCTTCAGACTATAGGAACTGTATCCTGAACACTGTAAATTTTTAAACTTTTAAAACAGCTTTATTGAAGAACGATCAGTTGTCATTCATGATAGTCATGTTCTAAGAGTCACTGTGAACACTGAATTAGTGAATCTAGAACCCTGGTCACAACATATTTGTCAGCCAATCAATACATAACTTTGTTTTCCATGTTTGTTTAAAGACGTTCATTTACTATATATTCACTGATTTGTTTAACATTGAAATCGTGGCCGACAGCACTATGAGTCATGCCTGAGCAGTGCTTATAACAAGAATTTTCTAGGCACACCCCTTGTGCTTAGGAACACTAGACCGCATGTAAACGCCAGGTCTGGAGGCTGTCTTGGACCACAGAATCACCAAAAATGCACAAATGGGGCACTCAATAGATCATGGCAAGAACACTTGTTTACGTTGTTGAGAGCTGAGATGAGAAGGCAGAGCGTCACCTTGTCTGTCTCACACACATTTTTGTGTCTCTGCGTGTGTTTGTCAGTGAGTATAAAAGTAAGTGTTGCTTGGAGGGGTTTCCAATTTTGGCAAGTAGGAAAATTTATAGTAGGCGTAAGTAGGTGGAACCCATGAAAAACAAGGTCTGACTAATTGTGTTGCCGTAAATTGTGCGTATTTAAACATACTCAGGCTGAAATTTGTGCCTTTTACCACCCTATGGTATCAACCAAGATTTTGTGAGGACTCTGGGGGAGTCTGGGGTGTTCCTTTCACCTGGGTGGATATGGTCAGGGAAACTCAGTAACCTGACTCACCAGACCTGGGTGGGTCGTCCGTGGGGCTGGGCTCTGCGTGAGGGTTGGGTGGACGGAGGAAGGCTGTAAGCGCTGAGGGCGCAGTAAGTGTAGGACCATGGCTGTGTGAGGTCCACGTGTGGTTCTGTGTAGCTAAGTCTGAGGCGAGGAGTCCAATGAGACCTTCACACAGTGATGGGCCTGCCATTGCTGTTGGAAACCACACCTGTACCACGTCTGTGGTCATACTGGATCCTGTTTGAATTTGTGAAGCATATTCTGGAAGCTGTCTGCCCAGCTGTGTTGTTAAGTTCTAAAATTCTGGCCAGTAGATGTGCTGCCTTGACATCTGGTGAAAAAAGGGTGCCCTCCAGTGCCGGAGTCCAGCTTTCCCTCCATCCTCTCCTTTCACAGGTGATGCCTCCTAGCCTCACAGCCCTTTGTCTCAACAGAGCAGGTGCAGTTCCTGTGTATCCCTTTGGGGTGGGTTTCAGTCCCTACCAACCTGCAGCCAATCACATTCTCCTGGAGGAAGTGGGGCGTCCTGCCCTCCTGATCCCACAGCCCTTGGTTGGTCACTTTACTGGGGTCCACCCTGCACGTGGCCTTTGTGTGGTGTGTCCTCTCCCACGTACTAATACCTGATTAATAAATGGCTGTTGATTGCATCTGGCCAGTGTCAGGTGGTGTCTGGCCACAGACTTAGGGTGGGAATTAAACCCTCACCAGTGGTGGTATGAAGGGGAGACTGAAGTACAAGTAACATGAGAAGGGCAACGAGACACCTGTGTGGGCATGGCTTGTGGCTGTGGGATCTGGAGGCGAGGGCCATGCATTCTATGGTGATGTTTGGTCAGAGAGCATGTCTGGTGGCCTAAGGCGCTGTACTGAGAATTACATGGTGACAGCCATTCCAGGGGAGTTGCCTGTGGATGTGTGGGTCCTACTGGGCTAGTCCCACCGCTCAAATCTCTGCCTGCCTGCCTGCCTACCTCTCGCTGCTGATGGCTTTACCCAGTGATCAGTGGACCCAAGAGGAGAAAGTGGCACCAGTAGTACTGGGGCCTGATTTCTCCTCCGAGTTGAGGAGCTTTGGGGTGGGAAGGAATGGATTGTGGCTCCATCTGTCGTCATCATAGCAGGATGGCGTGACCTTTGAAGATGTAGCTGTGAACTTTTTCTGGAGGAACAGGTTCTCCTTGATGAGGCTCAGAGATGCCTGTACTGTGCTGTGATGCTGGCGAACTTGGCACTTGCCACCTCCCTGGCTAAGAGCCTCAAACCCACCCCTGTTCCCTGAGCTGGTCTCTGCCCTTCCCCTTTCCCAGTGGCAGCTCTGTCCTCACATCAGGACCATGGACACCGCTCCCTTCAGTTCCCTGGGGGAGGTGCTGGGGTTGGTACTGTAAGCTCTGAGCACTGCCCTCTATTCTCCCTGCAGCATCACAGGAAGGTGTCAAACGCAGACCTTTTGCAGTTGTCTTAATGGATCACACCTTATTTGCCCTCGCCCCGGGTAGATAACCTTGTCCAGCTTGTGTACTGCAGGGTCTGCTTCCTCTAGCTGACGTTTCCTCATGCCTGCTTGTGTCAGGAGCTGTCATCACTGAAACGGTCCCTGTTCACGTGGACCATGGTCTGTTCTTGAGGAACGCCTCTGAAATTCTCTATTTTTATTTTATTTTTATTGGAGTACAGTTGATTTACAGTACCATGTTAGTTTGTGGTGTATAGCAAAGTGACTTAGTTATACATATATGAATTCTTTTTCATTATAGATTATTACAAGGTATTGAATATGGTTCCCTGTGCTGTACAGTAGGTCCTTGTTGTTTATGTATAGTAGTCTATCTGGTAATCTCAAACTTCTAATTTATCCCTTCCCACTCACTTTCCCCTTTGGTAACCATAAGCTTGTTTTCTATGTTTGTGAGTCTGTTTTGTAGATAAGTTCATCTGTATTTTTTTTTTTAAGATTCCATGTGTGATACAGTATTTGTGTTTCTCTGACTGACTTTACTTGGTATGATAATCTCTAGGTCCGTCCATGTTACTGCATGTCTTGGCTGTGGTAAATAGTGCTGCTGTGAACACTGGGGTGCGTGTATCTTTTTGGATTACAGCTATTGCCTTTTCTGGATATATGCTCAGGAGTAGGATTGCTGCATTCTGTGCTCGCTCCAACTTCAGTTTTTTAAGGCACCTCCATACTGTTATCCATAGTGGCTGCACCAGTTTTTATTCCCCTCAACAATGTAGGACAGTTCTCTTTACTCCACACCCTCTCCAGCATGTTTTATTTGTAGACTTTTTGATGATGGCCATGCTGACCAGCGTGAAATGATACTGTATTGTAGTTTTGATCTTCATTTCTCTAATAAATAGCAATGTTGAGCATCTTTTCATATGCCTATTGGCCATGTGTATGTCTTCTTTGGGGAAATGTCTATTCAGGATTTCTGCCCATTTTTTGATTGGGTGATTTGTATGTTTTTATTGAGCTGTATGAGCTGTTTGTATATTTAGGAAATAAACCCCTTGTTGGTCACATCATTTGCAAACATTTTTTCCCATTCTGTAAGTTGTCTTCGTTTTCTTTATGGTTTCCTTAGCTGTGCAAAAGCTTGTTAAGTTTAATTAGGTCCCCTTTATTTATTTTTGCTTTTATTTCTTTTGCCTTGGGAGACTGATATAAGAAAATATTGGTATGATTTATCTCAATGTTTTGCTTATGTTTTCTAGGAGTTTTGTGGTATCACGTCTTACATTTAGGTCTTTATAAATCGTTTTGAGTTTAATTTTGCTGCATCATGTATGCACGTGGAGGTGCTCTATCAAACAAATTAGAGCTCCCACATGATGCAGTGTGGTGTGAGGAGGGAGTGTTCTGACCACATTGGTCTACATGAGACTGGCCAGCTGTGCCAGTACCACTTGCTGAAGAGACTAGACTGTCTCTTCTCCGTTGTGTGTTCTTGCCTCCTGTGTTGAGTATGGACTGACTGTAGGTCTGTGGGCTCTCTGTTCTGATCCACTGACCCACACGTCTGTCTTTGTGCTGGCAGGTATCTGTCCCTGCAGTTCTAGTGTAAAAGCCTCTCCCCACCACTCACCCCGCAGTGTGCTGGGGAAACACATGGTGGTGTCCTCCACTTGCTGGAGGGAACAGTGAGCACCTGGGCACTCAGTGCTTCCTCTCTGATGCATCAGGCCGAGGAGCTGGCCCACTTTTGGCTCAGAGGACTTGGCTGGTGACTTGAAAAGATGGCTTACTTTTTCAGTAATACTCTTGGTCTCACGTGAGTCCTGTGATGGAATGTTCCATCCTCCAATTGTGAACCTGAGAACAGCCTGCCCCCTATTGCTCTGGTTTGTGATTCTGAAGGAAGGCCTTGCTGCTTACTCATGGGAATTTTATTCCTTGTATGGGGTGGTTTGAAAATAAGTGGCCTCTGCTAACAAAGGGATGAACGGTTTTTGCTGGGATCCTAAACTTTATGTGCCTCGGAGGGGACAAAGTGATGGCCTTAGTTTGCATTGCTACCCAGAGTCAGTTTGTAGTCTGAGTGCCATGATTTTGTGGGTTCAGAGTCAACCTGTGAAGGGCACACCTATGACAACTTCTTTTGCTTCTTGAGAAACATGAACTTGTACAGTTCACAGGAGAAGTTGCATTGCTCAGTACTAATGTAAATCTGTTCTCCAGGTCCTGCAGAGGGGCCACAGGTCCTGCTGTCCATTAACTCCTTAGAGTAGTATCCCTGGTTGTAAGAGTACAGTAGGAATCATATTTGTGACAAAAACACTAGGTTTAAAGGAAGTGGAGGAAGGAGACTCAGCAGACTGGTTGGAATGTCCCTCTATCAAAATGGCATCCACGTGTTTAGTCACTGGCCATGAAGGATGAGCAGGTGCAGAAATCCTCTGGCCTCCTGGGCCGTGTACCTTGTGAGTGAGGGCCATGGCTGTGAAAAAAAGCCCTTGTGGAATACTGGAGCCCATCTGGGCTTTTCCTCTCACATCTTTGCTGTACACAAAGATGAGCAGGATGAGGAGGCGGCAGACATGTTAACGCAGCCTGCATTTCTCTTAACTCAGGTGGAAACGGCCCCCACGGCTCACCAGCGTTGCTACCAGTGAGGCAAGGCACCTCCACCAGGGCATGAGGAGAGAGATGGGGGATCAACATACTCAACCTGACTTCCAAGGACAGAAGGAATCACAGATTTTTATTTCGAACCATGTTTTAAAGCTTTAAGAAGATATAAATCATGTGAAATAAACTGCACATACTTGAATTTTACAATTTGGTAAGTTTTTTCTTTTAGTTTTTTATACAATTCCATTTACAGTTATGACAAAGGGCGGACTGTATTCCCTGTGTTGTACGCTGCAGCTTTGAGCCTGTCTTACACCCAGTAGTTTGTACCCTCACACCCCAAACCCTACACTTCCCACCCCCTCCTCTCCCTAGAGGTAACCACGACTTTGTTCTCTGTATGTGTGAGTCTGCTTCTTTTTTGTTATCTTCACTATTTTGTACTTTTTAGATTCCACATTACAAGTGATACCGTACACTATTTGCTTTCTCTGTCTCACTTGTTTCACTTAGCATAATGCCAAGTCCATCCATGTAGCTGCAAATGCCATTATCTCATTCTGTTTTATGTCTGAGCAGTATTCCATTGTATAAATATACCAGCACTTATTTATCCAGTCATCTGTCGATGGACGTTTAGGTTGCTTCTATAGCATGGGAATTGTAAATGATGCTGATGTGAACACTGGGGTGCGTGTACCTTTTTGAACTAGTATCTTCATTTCCTTTGGATATATGCACAGGAATGAAATTGCTGGATCATACGGTAAGCCTGTTTTTAGTTTTTTTTTTTAACAAACATCCATTCTGTTTTCCACAGTGGCTGGACCAATATACATTCCCACCAACAGTGTACAAGCGTCCCCTATTCTCCATAGTTTGCGAACATTTGTTATTTGTGCTATTTTGAAGATAGGCATTCTGACAGGTGTGAGGTGATACTGTGTTTTTTCACTTTCATTTGCCAGATGACTGATGTTGAGCATCTTTTCATGTGCCTACTGAAAATCAGCATTTCCTCTTTGGAAAATTGTTCAGCTTTTCTGCCCATTTTTAAATTGATTTGTTTCTTTGATGTTGAATTGTATGCATTGTTTATATATATTAGATATTAATCCATCATCAATCATATCATGTCCAAATATTTCCTCCGTTTCAGGACACTGTCTTCTCATTTTGTCAACGGTTTCCTTTCTTCAGAAAAAGCTTTTAAGTTTAAATTATGTTGCATTTTATTTTTGCCTTTATTTCCTTCATTTTAGGAGACGGATCCAAAAAAATAACTGCTGTGATTTATGTCAAAGTGTGTTTTGCCTGTGTTTTCCTCTAGTGTTTTATAGTATCTGGTCTTACATTTAGGTTGTACTCCATCTTGTTTACTTTTGTGTATGGTGTCTGAGAATGTTCTGATTGCATTCTTTTACATGTAACTGCCCGGTTTTCCCAGCACCACTTATTGAGAGAGACTGTCTTTTGTTCATCGTATGTTCTTGACCCTGTGTCGTAGATTCAACTGACCCCAAGTGTGTGGGTTTATTTCTGGGCTCTCTGTTCGGTTCTGTTGATCTATGTGTCTGTTTTCAGGCTGACATCATACTTTCTGATTACTCTAGTTCTTCAGTATAGTCTGATGTCAGGGAGTGATTCCTCCAGCTCCATTCTTTAGATTGTTATGGCTGTTTGGGGTCATTTTTTGTTCCATTTCTGTGAAAAATGCCATTGGTAATTTGACAGGGGTTGCACTGAAATCTGTAGATTGCCTTGGGTAGTGTGGTCGTTTTAACAATACTGAATCTTGCAGTCCAAGGACACGGTATGTCTTTCCACCTGTCTGTGTCATCTTCAGTTTCTGTCATCGGTGTCTTAATAGTTTTCCAAGGACAGGCCTTTTACCTCCTGAGATAGATTGATTGCTCAGTATTTTATTATTTTTGATATGGTAATTGGACTCGTCTCCTTAATTTTCCTTTCTGACTGTTCACTGTTACTATACAGAAATGAAACAAATTTCTACATGTTAATTTTGGATCCTGCAGCGGTACCTAATTCATTGATGAGCTCAATGGATTTTTCTGGGGGCGTCTTCAAGATTTTCTATGTATAGTATCATGTCATCTGCAAACAGTGACAGTTTTACTTCTTCCTTTCCAATTTGGATTATTTTTCTTTCTTTCGCTTTTCTGATTGCTGTGGCTAGGACTTCCAAAATTATGTTGACTGCAAGTGGTGAGAAAGAAGTAAAGCATCTGAAAGACAAATATATGATACCACATATGTGGAGTAAAAAAAAAAATGATACAAATGAACTTACAAAGCAGAAACAGACTCACAGACACAGAAAACAAATTATGGTTACCAAAGGGGAAGGCTCAGGGAGAGAGAAATTAGAAGCTGGGGATTAACATACACACTACGATGTGGAAAACAGATAAACAACAAGGACCTGCTGTATAGCATGGGGAACTATACTGAGTATCTTCTCATAACCTATAATGGGAGAGAATCTGAAAAAGAATATATATGTCTCTGAATCCCTTTGCTGTACACCTGAAACTGACACAACCATGGTGGGGACTTTAAAACCCCACTCCCAGAGAAAGAAGTAAGGAGACACTGGCCGCACAGGACACATCCCACTAGATGGACTTTACTGATTGATGGAGACAGCATTCCATCCGACACCAGCAGAGGACACATGCCTTTCAAGTGCACGTGGAGCACTCTCCAGGACAGGTCACATGCTAAGCCACGAAACAGGCCTCAGTAATAAGAAAACTGAAATCATATTAAGCACCTTCAAATCACAACGCTATGTAATTTGAAATCAAATACATGAAAAAAATCTACAAAAAATAGAAACACATGTAGGCTAAACAATATGCTGTTAAACAACCAATGGGTCACTGAAGAAATCAAAGGAAACCTGAAACAAATACAGAGAGGTAATAGAAAGGAAAATCTGATGACCCCAAACCTACGGGCCACAGCAAAAGCACTTCTAAGAAGGAAGTTGATTTCGATACAAGCTTAGCTCAGGAAACAAGAACTCAAACCACCGAACCTAATGCCTAAGCGAACTACACAAAGAAGAACCAACAAAACGAAAGTTAGTAGAAGGAAAGAAATCAAAGATCAGAGCAGAAACAAAACAGTCTTAAAAAAAAAAAATAGGAAAGATCAATGGAAGCAAAGGCTGGGTCTTGGAAAAGACAGTTGATAAACCTTTTAGCCAGACTCTTGAAGAACAAATATGAAAGAATCCAAAACAAAATCAGCAGCTGCATTTCTAGGTCTCTTAACATGTAGGGTCCACTTACCTTTTAAAATTTGTATTATCTGTTTTTTATAATTTTCTGTCATTTGTTCATCACAATTTGGCACACTCTAGATGTGGCCTTTTGAGTCTCTCATGCTGTTTCACTGTTCACCCTTCCCCCTGTTTCCTGTACATTAGGTGTTGATGTGATGAGTGGTGAGGTTTGATCCCTGCAGACAGATGAGTGATTGTGACTGGGAAGTAAAAACAAAAATTTCTCCCAACCTAGAAACCCTCTTCACAAAGGTAGAGACAAAACCAATCTTATTCTTAAATAAACATGAAACCAAAATAGATGTGCATCAAAGGCAGTCCACTAGGAAGTAGCAAGGAGAGAAAAAAATCTCACAAATAGCTAAGCAGTACAACCCACTGGACATGCATATTCAAGATAAACAATAACGGGCCTTCAAGTAAGAGGAGCCGACAGCACTGTTTGAGGTGAGTATCTGTGTCAGCTTACTGGCTTTATCCATAGGAAAAACAAACTTCTCACCTCTCTATTGGAGACAGTTTTCATGTTGGAGCAAGGTGTCCACTACGATGAGACTCCTGTCCTCCCACAGGAACTGACAAGCGAGCTGTCTCCCTTGATGTCTGCAGTTTGAAAGGATGGCTGCAAGGTTCTTGAGAAAGAAATCTTCGAATCCTAAAACTGGAAGGAAAAAAAAGCCAGCTGAAAAAAGGCTTGTGTAGTCTCCAAAGACATGAATTTTAAAGAGATGTGACAGTTAGAAATGTTCTAAAGTAAATGCTCTGAGGGAGAAGGAAATCTCCCCATTTTCAACAGGGAGAATTAAAATCTCTCAATTTTAAAATGTGTATCTGTCAAATAAAATAGTTTGTATGTGACACACCTAGAAACACAGGGAGTGTGACTGTCTTGCCACCACACCATGACAGCCTGGAAACAAACATTTCAGGCCTTGGATATGAGCTGCACACACACTGGGGACCCTGTGCGGCAGGTCTGTGACACTGACATTTATCAGCACAACCTGGGGCACCTCACATACCCCCGAGGATGCAGTGACAAATCTGGGAGGCCATTATCCTGTCACTGACAAGTGCAGGATTTATAAGGGGGCCAGACCTCATCTAGCCCATGTAGGGAAAGGCAGTCAAGGTCAGTTCCCTAGGAGAGCACCAGAACTTTCTTAGGGATTAGCAGTTTCATTCATTGGTTTGCTTTGTACCTAGAGGGGTGGGAAGGAGCAGTCAGGGCTAGAGTCATTGGCTGGAGAGGGTGAGAGGAAGGGCCAGGGAGACAGGGACGGTTGAGGGTCACATCAGACATTCTTGGTCTTTAGCATGTCTTCCAGTGTCCACAATAGTGACATAATTCCTAGGTGACAGCTGAGTGCTGGGGCACTGACTGGAGGAGACTCCCTGGGGCAGTATTAGGAGGAAGACCAACAACCCTTGGGTGACTCACGTGTGGCAGCAAGGGCCAGTCATGTGTCCAGGGTGACACCAGGGAAGACATTGCATGCCCGAGAGGGAGGGGAGCATGGAGGCCCTGGGCCAGGGGTGGGGTTGGTTATGTGATGGCTCAGTGCTCAGTGGATGGTCTCACTGGAATGGAGTCCAGTGGAGTCCAGGGTCTGGCTGGCTATTTCTGTCAGGAGAGGATGTGAGGGAAGTAGGTAAGCTGACCCAGAGTAGAGTGTAGGGATAATCTTCCCCAATTCAGATGTCTGGTGGCTGTGTGCCCTTGTGGAAGTCACTCACCCTCTCTGAGCTGCAGATCCCTCTGTTGAGAAGTGGAAATAAATAGCTCCTCTGCTGGATACTTCTGGGGTTGTTAAATGACGTAATTCTCAGGAGACCGCCTCATTAACTGCCTGTGAAAAGATGGGTGGGGCTGTTATGGGCAGAATTGTGTCCCCCAAATTCATACACTGAAGTACTAAACCCCCAATACCTCAGAATGGGACTGAATATGGAGATAGGGTCTTTAAAGTGGTCAAATGGGGTCATCAGGGTGGTTGCTATTCCAGTGTGACCAGTGTCCTTATACACAGAGGAAAACAGGACACAGACGCACACACAGGGAAGACCACATGAAGACACAGGAAGGGGACAGCCACTTACAACTGTAGCCTCAGAAGAAGCCACTGTTAGGTTAACCCCTTGATCTCAGGCTTCCACCCCCTGGAATTGTGCAGAGATAACTTTCTGTTTAAAGCACCCGGACTGTGGTGCCCTGGTCTGGCAACCTTAGCAAACTAACTGAGGGACCACCAGCATCCGGGAGGAGGTCTGCAGGGCACCAGTGGGGAGGGTAAGGAGGAGCCTGAGGGAAGCAGAAGGGACTTTTTGTGGGGAACCAGGCTGGAGGGGAGGAGGATGCAGCGGGCGAGCCTGGTGTGGATTTCTGCATCCCTGCCTCTCCTGGGGTCACAGCAAGATACACACCCTCCAGCCCACACATACTCAGTCCCCCAGTGCAAAACGGGGCTAAGATGGAGCCGGCTCAGGGGCTCCTGGGGGATGTGTAGGGTGGGGCCCAGAGGGAGGCCGCAGGGCAGCAGCTGTTAGGGTCCTGATACCTGCAGGGTGCTGCAGTGCCCCGGGGAGCCTGCGATGACCTCCGAGGGTTTCGTGGGCTGCAGGGCTCCAGTGCCAACAGGGGGCTCTTCCCAGAACAGCTCTGACCCCTACTTGGGGTCCTACTCAGAGGCTGCAGCTAAGTCTTCATCCAGTGGGGAGCTGCCCAGGTCAGCTGTCTCCCCAGGAGGCACCCTGAGACACTTCTGCTGTGGGGTTTGGGTCTCTACTCCGCCTTTTCCCAGCAGCAGGACTGTCTGCTTGTGCCGGAGCCTCTTGTGTCCCCATCTGTGGGGTGGGGGTGCTCACAGCCCTTTCTTGGAGGCCCTGGGGAGAGGGTCGGCAGGCGGGCTGTGAGCAGCTCTGGGCACTCTGCCCAGTATAAGTGAGCTGTGCCTCGAGGACTATTTTCCAGGTCCAGGGAGAGGGAAATGGGGCTTCTAACCCTGACCCACAACTTCCACGTGGACAAAGCACTAAGGAGCAGCTGGGGTGGCAGAGCCCACAGACTCTGGAATGGATGCATGCAGGTTTTCAGCCTGACCAGGGGTGCTGATGGCTGGGTCTGTGTTTGTAGGTGGTACACTGTCAGTCTGGGGCTTGAGGCCTGAAGTGTACATGCATCTGCATGTACCATCACCTAAATCTACCAGGAATAATCTTGTGCTTCTTATACAGACTCATTAGAATCTGAATTCTTGCATCTATCTTTATAAATGACGTAGTTTCAGCAAAGATGATTTAGACCTTCAGTGGCCATGCTCGGGATCATTCTGTTTGAAAAAAAAAAAAAAGTTCATCTGAGAGGTACTTTAAGTTCTGATAAGCCCAATGGGCAGTTTTTTGTTTTTTTGCTATGCAGAGGTCTCTGAAGAAAATTTGGAATTAAAAATTATTTCACTAAAAGATTCTTTGACCAAAAAACTATGAGAACTCATCAATGAATTTAGTAAAGTTGCAGGATACAAAATTAATATACCGAGACATGTTACATTTCTGTACACTCACAACAAAATTATTACAAAGAGAAATTAAGACAGTAGTCCCATTTGCAGTTGCATCAGAAAGGGAATAAAATACATAGGAATAAATCTAACCAAGGAGGTAAAAGACCTACATTTGGAAAACTACAGGACATTGGTGAAAGAAACTGAAGATGACACAGACAGATGGGAAGATACACTATGTTCATAGACTGAAAGAATTAATATTATTAAAGTGATCACACTCTCCAAGGCAGTCTACAGATTCAATGCAATCCCAATCATAATACTAATGACATTTTTCACAGAACTAGAGCAAATAATTATAAAATTTGCACGGAAACACAAAAGACTCCAAATAGCCAAAACAATCCTGAGAAATAAGAACAAACCTGGAATTATCACATGCCCTGATTTTAAACTATACTGCAAAGCTACAGGAATCAAAATAGCACAGTACTGGCACAAAAACAGACACCTAGGTCAATGGAACAGAGATCCCAGAAATTACCTCACAAGTATGTGGTCAATTAATCTACAACAAAGGAGAAAAGAAGAAACAATGCACAAAAGACAATCTCTAAAATAAATGGTGTTGGGAAAAATGGACAGCTAAATGCAAAAGAATCAAACTATGTAAGTTTCTCATACCACTTACAAAAAATAAACTCAAAATAGTTTAAAGAATTAAATTTAAGACCTGAAACCATAAGACTCCTAGAAGAAAACATAGGCGGTATGCTCTCTGACATCAGTCTTAACATTTTTTTGGATATGTCTCCAAGGGAAACAAAAACAAAAATGAAGCAATGGGACTGCATCAAACTAAAAAGCTTTTGCACAGTGGAGAACACTACCAACAAAATGAAAAGGCAGCCTACTGAATGAGAGAAGATATTGTAAATGATACATCTGATAAGGGGTTAATATCTAAAATATACAAAGAACACGTACAATTCAACATAACAACAACCAACCTGATGAAAAAATGGGCAGAGGGCCTGTCAAAAACAACAAATAACAAGTGTTGGTGAGAATATGGAGAAAAGGGAACCCTCGTGCACTGTGGTGGGAATGTAAATTGGTGCAGCCACTATGGAAAATATTATGGAGATTCCTCAAAAAATTAAAAATAGAAATAACATAAGATCCAGTAATTCCACTTCTGGGTATTTTTTTGGAAAAAAAAACTAATTTGAAAAGAGAGAGAACTTCCCATATTCCAAGGGTAATGGCTCATCAAAACAAAACAGGAAATGAAATGTTGAGAACAGAAGCCGCTAACCCAAACAAAATGGGAAGCAAAATCCCAGAAGACAGAAGCCAGCAACAGAGGATACCCAAATAAAACTAGAACTTCTACGAAGATAGGTGGCTTAGGTACAGGAGGACTCACCAGCAAGCACGACCTGGGATCACCAAGGAGATGGTAAAGCACAATGGTCTCTCGTAGGCACCTTACTCAAATCCATGGTGGTGGTAAAGTTTGCAGATCATGCTGTATCCCACTTCTGACAGATGTAACGCCAACCAAAAAATAAGGCAGGAGGCTATAAGTAAAAAGAGAGTTTATCCAGGGTCTTAGGACTGCAATTCAGGAGGCATAAATTCAGGTGACCCCACAAGTGTTCCAGGGAAAGAGTCAGGGGTTTACAAAGACAAGAAGCCATGAAGTTGCTGAAGTTGCCTGGCAAGAATTGTGATCGACTGATGCAACAAATACTTAGGAAGTATTTGTCCTTAAGGAATCAGGACTTATTTTAGGGTAGGGGTCCAATAAGTAGATAGTCTGTCACAAGTTATTTTAGGGTAAGGGTCTGATATGTATCTTGAGTTTCTTGCAGAAATTCTAGATGACTTCATTAGGACAATAGGTGGTCAAAAGATCAGATTCCATCTAGGCTGAGAGGTGCATTAAGCCACACTTCCTTAGTAGCTTCCTGGCTCAAATTTAGAGTGTTCTTAGGAACATCGACTTCATTTTGATTTTCCTTTCACAATAATCACACCCATTGCCCGAAAAATTTAGGAAGAACTATGTGTGACAAGTGGAGCAATCAAATTCTCCTGACTCTGTGTGTGTGCGTGCGCGTGTGCGCGCGTTTTCAGGGCTTATTTCTTACTTTTCGGCTAGACCTACTTTGATGGTTTTAAAATAAGAATGAGATGGAAGTTTCAGAAACTAAGAGACCTACCAAAGGATTATTCTGCTGCCTCTTTGCTCTGCCCAAACCATATTTAAAATTATTCATAGATTATCCCTGATTTCAGTTCTGGGCAGCCATGCAAGTACGCTGCTCAGTTCTCCCTTCAGGATGGATTTTGTTCTCAAAGTGCAGCTGGCCAACAGCCCCTCATTGTGCTGCCTTGGGAGCCTCCACACATCCCAGAAGCCACACTCTCGGCAGGCGGCTCTCAGCCAGTGACTAAGCATGGAACACGTAATAGAGCTAGGCAACTAGTTACTGTTTATCTTCAAAACATGTAATGGGTTGTATCTGCTTTGCAACATAGAGCAGAGTTTTTTTCAGCCTTTGCAATGTCTTAGCATGTGGCCTGTGATACATACCAAATTCTGGTTTAATGCTTACTCAGTTAAAAAAGTGTTTTCTGTCACTACTACCTTTGAGGAGAGGATTTCTGAGTCCAGAGATTTTATTTTCATTTACCAGTCACCGTCACATACTGGTCTGCTGGGACCAAACTTAAATCACCCATCTCATCAATATCTGGTGTACAGGGTTATGGGGGAAGGGTCATCAGGTAAACAGTATCAGAGACTCAATAAGCCACTTCTAGAATCTGCCAAATTCTGATGAACAAATAAGAATACAAATGATGAGACTTGAATATTAAGAGACTTAATGAGACACAGCTACTGAAAACCATAAGAATACATTTTGAATCTTGACTGCTATCAATTTGCCTTAAAGAAACATGCTTTTGAGACAATTACAATAACTGAGCATTCACAACATACTTCCATCTTTAAATGTTTTCAGTGATAGTTATTGGGGTTATGAAGGAACACTCAATTTCTAAAAATGCATTCTGAGGCAGTTATGCTTAAATGTTATGTCTGGGATTAAAAGTAAAGTAACCCACTAGTGTACATGAAGGTGGATGAAACAAGAACGGCCATGAAATGCCAGTAATGATGGTAGATTAGGAAAGGGTTCATCCAGGTTCGTAACACAGTCTTTTCAATTTCTGTGGCTACTGGAAATAGCCATAAGAGATAAGTCACTGTATCAGTAATTTTATGTTGTGAAGGATGAGTCAAAATGAGTAGTAGTAAAGTTTTGGTTTCAAATGGAAGCATGTGTCAAACCACTAAAATGTACATTTGAAATATGTGCAGTTCACATTATGCAATTTTACGACAACTGAACTGTTTAAAAATATGTAAAAACTTCTGACTTCCTAATCATTTCACTATATTTTTTTCCTATGTTCTCAGTGGCACATTTTCCCACCATCATTAAGGTGGAATATATATTAGTGTGCTACTAGCAACTTTCAAACTCTGTGTTCAGTGATGTCACATTGGAAGTTTTGAATTGACCACAGTGGGAATACTTACACGGGGAAAACTGCGAACAGTACAAATCTTGGCTTGACGATTTTATTGTTTAATAAAATCTACACTTATGAAAGTGATGGAGTATATGTCAGTAATACAGATTAAACTTAAAAGTGTATTCTGTATGTAGCCACTGCGTGCAGAAGAACTTAGGAAACAGCATTTCAGTATTCAGTAATAATTATTTCTTACAGCAGGAGTCACATATCTAAAGAATGGAATTTCAAATAAGTCTTCTTTGTTTCATTATCTTATTTGTTAATAAAGAGAGAAACAATCAATTCATTTTAAAAAATGGACAAAAAGCAGGGGAGGGTATCGCTCAGTGGTAGAGTGCACACCTAGCATGCATGAGGTCCTAGGTTCAATCCCCAGTACCTCCATTAACAAGCAAATTACCCTGCCTCCTAAGTGGACAAGAATTATAAAAAGACATTTTACTAAAGAGAACATACAAGTGGGAAATGAAAAAATGCTCCACATCAAAAAACATCTAAGAAATACAACTAAAACCACAGTGAGATACTGCTACGTATTTACTTAAAAGGTCAAAAGTATAAGAAGACTAAACATATTGGCAAGGGATAAGGAAGATCTGGAAGTCCCAAACTGTTCTGGTAGGAATACCAAAGGACACAAACATTTCAGATCATACTATGGAGTTCTATAAAAAGCTACACATTAACTAACCCTGTGTCCCAAGCACTGAACCTCAGAGTATTAAAATAGAAAGAGTGAGACGTAACCACATGAAGAAGTGGATTCACATGCCCACAGCAGTTTTACTTAAAACTGTCAGAAACTGGAAACAACTCAAATACGCATAAACAGACAAAGGAATAAACCCACAGTACATCGTACTTCTCATCAATATAAAAAGAATGAATTAATATAAGCATCACTGACAAATTTCAAAATAAATGTCACATGGGGCCATCTGGGGGGAAAAGAGTAAACACTTCCTACGTGATTCAACAGGAATACTGGCTGGGTCACAGAGTCCATTATTCGATGAAGCGATATCCCTCCTCCATATCCTTGTTCTTCTGCTTGCACAGAAATGGCCTTGAGGACGATGGCCCAGAGAGGCTATGGAAATCCACAGAACCTTCAGATTATTTTCTCTCATAACACCCTCTGCTCTACAAGATTCCCAGCTCAGAAGTCTGAGAATTTCTGCACCTGCTCATCCTTCACAGCCACAGTGACTGAACATTGTGAATGCCTCTTTAAGAGACACATTCCAACCAGCTTTTAAGTGTCCTCCTCCCACTATTAATCCAGTGTTTCTGTAACAATTATTTCCCCTATAATCTTACAACCAGTGATGCTACCCTACAGAATTCTGCACATCAGGGCAACTGGCTCCACTGCAGAACCTGGGAGAAGATTCTCATCAGTGCTGAGCACCAGTTAACGTCTCCTGTGAACAAGACAATTGGATGTTGCTCTCAGAAGCACCGAAGGTTGTTACAACAACTGCTCCTTCCTCCTATTGACTCCTGAACCTAGAAAAAATCGTGGCATTCAGGCTACAAATGAGGGACCATAAAGCTCTGTAGTCTTTATTTGGAGGCCTTGGGCAGCAACTCAAACAAGGCCAAAATGGAGAGAGATGTATTCTGCCATCATACTGTGCCCTTGAAGCACACAGAGTTTGGAACTCCCAACAAAAGTTGTTCACTCCTTTATGGTAGCAGAACCCAACCATTTTCAAATCGCCTCCCACAGTGAATGGAACCTCAAAATTAAAGGTGGCTTAAACAGTAAGGCTTTTATTATTGCATAAACTAGAGCAATGGGAGGCAGGCTGTTCCTGGGCTTGAGCTGAGGGCTAGATAATTCCACCACAGGAGTCACGGTGACAGGAACAATATCCCTGAATAAAGGTAGTCCATTTTTGCAGGCCACAAGCAGAGTCCTCTGGGCCAAAAATGGGTCAGGTCAGTGACTTAACTCATCAAAGCAACAGGAAAGGATTAAGGAGTAAGCGCTCTGGCTTCTCGCTAATCCCCTCCTGAGAATGGGAAAACACCAGTGTTTCCCTGAACACACTGGGGTGGGTGAATGCTCTACACTGTGAGCACCAGCTAGGCAGCAGAGGTGAAATGGCTTGAGCCACAGAAACTGTCAGTGACAGAAATCTGGCAAAGGGCCTGGGCAGATTTAAAAGTACAATGTAGCTCCCAGATACCTGGGATGTTTGCAGATATTTGGATTTAAGAGGTTCAATTCAGACAGCACCATCATGAGGGATCCCAAGTGTTGATACACTGAAAAAGGAAACTGTACATCCCTGCACATGTAAGGTGTTTTTTCCCTTGTGAAATGTGTGGTATCCAAAGAGTAAAGACCTTGGGCTAATACCCTTACGACATTCACCGCATTCATAAGGGCTTGATCCAGTGTAAACAGTGATTTAGGACACTGGAGCTGTAGGTAGAGAACTGAGCATATTCCCCAAATTTTAAGGCCTTTTTCCAGTGTGAATTCTTCGATGTGTGATGAGGTTAGAGCTTTGGCTAAAGGATCTCCCACATTCACTGCACTCATAAGGCCTCTCTCCAGTGTGAACCCTCCGATGAGTAGTGAGGTTGGAGATATATCTAAATGACTTCCCACATTCACTGCACTGGTAAGGCCTTTCTCCAGTGTGAACTCTCCGATGTTGAAGCAGCACAACATTTTGGCGAAATGATTTTCCACATTCGCTACATTCATAAGGCCTTTTACCAGTGTGAACCCTCTGATGTTGAAGGAGTGAAGAGCTTTTCTTAAAGGACTTCCCACATTCACTACACTCATAAGGCCTTTCTCCAGTGTGAACTCTCCGATGTGTAATGAGGTTAGAGATGTATCTAAAGGACTTCCCACACTCACTGCACTCATAAGGCTTTTCTCCAGTATGAACTCTCTGATGCTGAAGGAGTGCAGAGCTTTGACGAAAAGATTTCCTACATTCACTGCACTCAAAGGGACTTTCTCCAGTGTGAACCCTCTGATGCTGAAGGAGCACAGAGTTTTGGGAAAATGATTTCCCACACTGGCTACATTCATAAGGCCTTTTCCCAGTATGAACACTCCGATGGTGACTGAGGCTGTGGCTTCTGCTAAAAGATTTCCCACATTCTTTACATTCATAAGACCTTCCAGTGTGAACTCTCCCATGTTGAATGAGATGTGATCTTTGGATAAAGACTTTTCCACATTCACTGCACTTGTAAGGTCTTTCTCCAGTGTGAACTCTCCGATGTTGAATGAGATTTGAGCTTTGGCTGGAAGATTTCCCACATTCACTGCACTCATAAGGCCTTTCTCCAGTGTGAATACTCCAATGTCGAATGAGGTGGGAGCTTTTGCTAAATGATTTCCCACATTCACTGCACATGTAACATCTTCCCCTCATGACGACTCTCTGGTGCTGAACAAGTGTGTGTTTGCAGCTCAAAGTCTTTGTGCAGTCTCCCTGGTTATGATGAATTTTTTTCCCTGAAAATGCAGCCTCACACTCAGCTCCACTATTTGACTTCTCCCAGGTGTTTGTGGCCTGTTGGTGAAGAAATTCTGAGTCGCCCAGAAAGTCCTTCTCGACTGCCCCAGAGGTAAAGGGCTTCCTTGATATGTAGAATTTGCAGTTGTTCACAAACAAGTATCTCCTCACATCATTTCTCAAAGGTTCCTCTCCAATGTGGTGCTTCTGGTGCTGATGGAAGTTTGCTCTGAAACAGAATGGTTTCTCACATGGCCCCAATGTGTGTAGTTTCTGCCCACAATGTGTTCCCTGGTACTTAGCCAGGTGAAAAATGTCACTGAAGACTGGGCTGCACACCTCATAGGGGTTGGCCTTCTGGGGAAACAGACCTGCCTTGACAGTCCTGATCTGTGACCCTCCTTGAATTTTCTGCTCAGAAAGTGCCTCATCTGCTCCATGCCAACAACCTGAAAGCAGAGAAATGCTGGTGAAGTGCATGTTGACTCGTGTGAGGAGAAAGCCCCATTACATATGTGTGTCTCATAAACCCAAGAATGAGTCCTCAGGACTGTCTACAAGACAAGTTGGTTAGGTTCAAGGTGAGGATGGGGATGCTTTGCAGTACTGGCCCTTTAAAGATCTCAGAAAGGGGAGGCCTAACAAAGTGAAAGACACAGCCACAGGAAGCAACACAAAGAAGAGGCAGGGTCCACAGCTCATTCTGCTGCAAACAACATTCAGCAGGACCTTGCCTGATGGTGACACACGAGTGCTCTGCAGCAGGCTGAACCCAGGCCCAGGAAAATCCAACTGCAACAGAGAAGCTGGTATTCAAAAATTAAGAATGTGAAAAAAAACCAAACAACAAAAACAAAAATTAAGAATGTGCACACCCCATGACACAAAAGGTACAAGCCAATGCTGGGCAACCCTCCAGACAGACCAGTGTTACAAAGCACTGAGACATGTATTCCAGGGAGGTAAGACTTATCTTTGAGCTGCTAGTAAGAAGTGACAGGTAACAGAGCTGAGAAGGTGGCTAACTGAAGAATGCAGAAGGACAGGCGGAAATGAGGTGTGGACACCACTGTGATTGGCACCAAAAGGCTAGTCAAAAAGGACAGATTTCTGCTATGATTTGTATACAGACCTGACATCATGCCCTCCCTCAGGAGCCACTTCTCAGGGCCAGGCCATGTTTGAATTCCTCCTGCTGTAGTTGGATTTCTTTCCTCTCCACCAGACCCCACTGATGAGCAACTAAAAAGAACCTGAATGATTTAAGTACTAAGGTAAAGAGAGGACAAGTGAACATTCAGGACTAGCCAAAAATAACTCAGCACGTGACAGATCACAAGAAAGAAAACTAAATATTACAAAAAAAAAACCCCAGAGGAGTGTCTTTCAGGAATACTTCACGGTCCACATAAGAGTGACCAGGTCATACTATAAAACCCCTAGAGGAACACACAGAACACTGTGGCATAAATTGCAGCACTACTTTTTTGGATCTGTCTCCTAAAGAAAATAAAAGCAAAAATAAACATACGGGGCCTATTTAAACCTAAAAGCTTTTGCACAGCAAAGGAAACCATCGACAAAAAAGACAACCTACTGAATGGGAGAAAATATTTGCAAATGATATGACTGATGAGGCATTAATATCCAACATACATAAGCAGCTCAGACAACTTAACATCAAATAACCAAACAACTCAATTTAAAAATGGGTAGAAGAAGTGAACATACATTTTTCCAAAGAGGAAATCCAGACGGAAAACAAGCACATGAAAAGATGCTCAGCGTTGCTAATCATCAGGGAAACTCAAATCAAAACCAGAATTAGATATCACCTCAAAGCTGTCAGAATGGCTGTCATCAAAAAGAACACAAATAGCAAATGATGGCAAGCATGCGGACAAAAGAACCTCATGCATTGTTGGTGGGAATGTAATTTGGTGCAGCCACTGTGGAAAACAGTTTGGAGGTTTCTCACAAACCAAAACACAGAGCTCCCACCCCTCGGTATATATCCGATAAAAGCAAAAACACTAATTTGAAAAAATACATGCATCCCAATGTTTATAGGTGCATTATTTACAACTGGCAAGATGTGGAACCAACCCAAGTGTCCATCAACAGATGAGTGGATAAAGAAGTGGTGTACATATGTGTGTGTGCGTGTGTATACATTACTTATATTATATTATTATATAATACTACTCAGTCATAAAGAATGAAATTTTGCCATTTGCAGCAATGTGGATGGACTTGGAAGGCATTATGCTAAGTGAAGTAAGTCAGACAAAGACAGACAAATACTTTATGATACCATTTATACGTGGAGTCTAATAGATACAACAAAATAGTGAACAAAAAAAAGGAGACTCACAGATACAGAGACCAAATTAGCGGTTACCAGTGGGAGAGGGAGAGGGGCAATACAGAGGTGAGGAGTGGGAGGTACAAACTACTGGGTGTGTGACTGGCTCAAGGATGTACTGTACAGCACAGGGAATACAGCCAATATTTTGTAGTAACTGTGTACAGAAATAACTTTTAAAAATTGCATAAAATTTTGAAAAACAAAATAAAAAAATATGGAATCACTATGCTGTACACCTAAAACCAATACAACAGTACAAATCAACTATACTTAAAAAAAAGTGATCAAGTTAGTGATAGCAATTTCTGGCACAAGTAAGAATGAGGAAACGTTAGCTCGAGGAAGACTGTAGAACCTATGGTACACAAGTGCCTTGGATCTGGAAAATTCACCTGGCTAAGCTGAGAGGGTAAACAAGGTAGGATTCATGCCTGCAAGACTCCTGACTCTGGACCCATCCCTGTTAGGTGACAGGTAGCCGGAGTAGGGGCTGCTCAAGAAGAGAAGTGCTCCCACCTCAGCCCCACCACAAAGCAGCACCCAAAGTCCTGATGTGAGAAGGGCAGATGTGCCAATGGATAAAGGGGAGGGGCAGAGACTAGCTCAGGGCACAGGGGTGGGTGCGAGGGCCTTACCCAGGGAGGTTATAAGTGCCAGGTTCTCCAGCATCACATCGTGGTGCAGGCATCTCTGAGCCTCATCAAGGAGACCCCATTCCTCCCAGGAAAAGTTCATGGCCACGTCTTCAAAAGTCACACTGCCCTGTCGTGATTAGGACAGATGAGACCACAAACAAGCCCATCTCCTGAGGACCTATGATCCATTCCTCCAGGTATCTATTCTATGCCCATCCTCCTCCCAATCTCCCCAGTCAGAGGAAGAACTAAGCCCTGGTGCCACTGGTGCTACTGTCTCCCTATGGGCCCCCTGACTACTAGATTCAGCCATCAGCAACAAGAGTTAGGTGCACAGACATCCAAACTGTGGGCCTGACACAGAGGCATCAGCACCTCTGCCAGGTAATACCCCCGGTATGATCAAGGTCATGTAAGTCCCAACAGCAGGGGCCTGGGGCCACCAGACATACCCCTCCTCCAAGTACACATCACTCTTTAAACTGCACATCCCTCACATCTCTAGATGCCACAGCCACATGCCCATGGCCACCACCACCTCACTGTCCCAATCCAGAAGCATCTCCCTAGCCTCCCCACTGCTGAAGTATTTTGATCACCTCCTTTTCACTTCACTGGTGAGGGTGAAATTGTACCTAGAGGTATGGGGATGGCCAAACACAGGGCAGCTGACACTGGCCAGATGCAATCAGTAGCATCTTACTAATCTATACCCAGTCTGGAATAGGAGGACATTACACACCACATAAGGCTACATGGAGTTACACTCTGGAAAAGATGAACAACTAAGGGCTGTGGGTAAGCTCTGTAGTATCAAGAGGGTAAGATGCCCTTGGTTCCCACGGGAGGATACAATTTCCTTTCCTGAATAACTCCAAGGTCTGACAGGGAACTGAAACCCACTACAAAAGGATAAGCAGCAATTACACCTGGTCTCCTTATACAATCCCCTTTATAAAAACAGGTTGTTTGGTTAGGAGACCTTATCCACTGGAGTAGAGTGAGGTGCGAACTGGTGCTCAGACCACATGAGGTCCTCTCAGTTTCAGCACATGTCATGGCAGCATATAACACTGGGACTTAATTTTGGGCCTTACACCAAAATTCAGCAGAGAGTACCTAGAATATGCTTGGCAGATTCATACAGGATCCTTTATTTCCCTAGACTTCCCACAAATCCCACTAGCAGGGACAGCACCACAATCTTCCATAAAGGCCTCCCTGCCAGGCTCCAATCCCCACTTCAGACTGAGCCACACAGAATCTCCTGTAATTTCAGACCCCATGGCCTATTCCACTTCCATGCTGTACCTGCTGTTCCCTAACCAGTCACAACCTTCCTCTGTCCACTTAACCCTCATGCAAATCCCAGCCCATTGGTGGCCCACTGAGGCCTACTGTTGCTCATAAATGACCACATTTCACCCTGATTTTGTTCATCCAGGGTGAATGAAACATGCCAGAGCACACCAAAGTCATCAAAAAAAAAAAAAAAACCTGCAGAGTCCATAGGGAGGTAAGCACCAGCTCCAGCCTGACTGTCAACTTGCCTCGACTACTTCTAGACCTCCTCATCATCTCAGGTCAATTTTCCCCTTAGAATGTTTGGTCACCAGCCACTCTATCTTGCCTCCAAAACATCCTCCTCTGTGGCCACTTACCTTCCTCATTTTGGCTTGTTAAGCCCAACACCATGGCGCAGGTACTCAAGCAAGAGATCCCGTCCACAGCCCCACTGTCCCTTTCCCGGCTGCCTAACGGCTTTTCACCCTATCCTGAAGATTGTCCCTCCTAAATGTCACCACAGCTTATTAAACCTGGTCTACACAGTGCCATCCACATTTTAGATGTCACCATCCTGTACCACCTCCCAACATTTCCAGACTTATGTGTTCAGCTGCCCCTTTCATGCCTCCACTCAGTGATCTCCAATACACCTCAGACTTCAAATACGGCTAAAACAAAGCTCTTGCTACCCCCATTGAATATCACTTACTTAAATCCTTCTCATCCCAGATGGAGTTTCCATCCTTACTGCTGCTAAGACTGAAAACCCTGGAGCCATCTCTGACTTCTTTTTTGTGTGTGAAGCTTTAGAATATTACAAGGCCATCATAAAAGTAAAAATATATGTATCTCATTACTCTTTCAGTGGTTCAAGTAACAAGTACAAGTAACAAAATGGATTGTTTAGTGTACAAACTGGGAGTTCGTGGGTACAGAGCAACATCAGCCCCAGCTCCACCCCAAAGTGAGGTCCTGGCCAGGATGCAGACCCTCAGCCAACCAAGGCCGGTTGGCAGATGTCAGCTCTGGTCTCAAGAATGCAGTCAGTCTCACCCTACACCCGAATGCAGAGTCCAGGCCCTCCACTGTGGGGAGGCAGCAGCTCCCACACTCCAGCTTCTGTTCTGTCACCAGGCCTGAGCTCCAGGGTCCCCTCTCCATCTGACCTGGGGCCCCTCTTGTCATGGTGGCCGCCGCTGGCGCTTTGTTTTACTCCCTCCCCGTTCATATTAGAAAAATCTCACTGTTTCTTTTAAAACATGACCAGAATCCAACCACTTTCCCTAAGCCACCAGTATGGTCCATTAACCCTCACTTAGATGAAGACAGTAGCCTCTACCCTGATTTCCACCCCGCTTCCCCATGCCTGTCTGTTCTCCACTCTACAGCCAGTTGGAGCCTGTTAAGACCTTGGTAAGATCACCTGCCCACTTTGATTCAAACCTCCCCTCACAACTTGAAGAGATACCCATCTTTTCAGGCAACCGTTTCTGTACTGACTCCTGACGCCGCTTTGTTTTCACCTAAAAGAAAGGAGATCTATGGTTTCCTAAACAATCCCTGGTTTCCTAAACAATCCCTGCTCAGTTTTACCTCTAAGCGTTTAGAAATCTTGGAACTGGTGCCTGCAAGAACACTCCACACCTGTTTACACTGGTTGCCAGTAATGGAAACACCTCTGTATAAAGCACGACATGTACTTAGGACCCTGGGTTTGAGGTTTCTTCAGGGACCCCAGACCCAAGAATTGGAGGACTAGCATTAAGAATCTCAGGAAACCACGATTCAGAGAACACAGGAGTGGGGTGTGGAGCCGGGACACCCTCCACGTACCTGTGCAAATCCCGTAAACGCTCTGCAGCCATGGGAACCTATGCAAAGAGGCAGGCCTCAGAGGAACGGATCCAAGGTAGAGTTCCTTGTGCTCACTGCCTCCCTGTACCCTTCCCTGACCCTGGAGACAGGTGACCCAGGCTGCCTGTCTAATCTCAATGCTCAGTGTCTGCTCTTACCAGCTGTGTGACCCTGAACAAAGATTCAACCTCCCAGCGCCTCAATGTCCTCATCCCGCACTCCACTGTTCTTCCTTTAAAGAGCCCGTGGGAACGCTTTAACCTGTACGTAGATCGTGCCCCTCCTTTCTTAAAACTCCCCATGGCTTCTACAGTTCTCACAGTAATGAACAACCTGTTTCCCCGGTTTAGCTTCGCTTCACGTTGTTTTTTCCCGGCCGACATAAGACCGACCCCAGGTTTCCCGAATCCTCCCGCCTCAGCCCGGCCTCCAGGCCTCCGCACCTGCCGGAACCCCGCCTGGGGGCCCCTCCCCGCGCCGTCACACCGTCTGTCAGAAACACGGCCCCGCCCGCGGGCGCCTCCCCGGCCTGGACCCCGGGGCCCGGGCCGCAGGCACGCGAGCAGGCGCCCCGCACTCGCGGCTCTCGTGTCCGGCGGGAGAGGGCGGTGCGGGCCCGGAGGACGCGCGTCCACCTGCGGCGGGTCTCTCAGCGGGGCCGCCACCATCGGGGTCTGAGGGTGGAGTGCTGCGGGGAAAAGGGTGGGACGCGGGGGCCCCCCGAGGGGGTCGCAGAGCCTCGAACCCGCCTCGGTGTAGCGGGGCCAGCGTCTCCCCTCAGACCTCCACAGTCCCGTCACCTCAGCCCGGACTCAGCGTTCCTGGGGCGGAGCGGCCCCAAAGCAGTTAAAATGGCTGCTTGGAGGAGGAGCCAGGAAGTCCCGCCCAACCCCCGTGCCCAAACGGAAACACCTGTTCTTCTGAGTATTGGTTCAAAAGCCCTGGGTCCCACGCAAGGCATTCTGGGTCATGTAGTTCTCAATTCCAGGAGAAACGGCCAAGATGACCAGGGAAGTTGCCCAGAGACATGGCATGCAAGATGTCCAAGGGCCATTTTGAAAATGGCTAAGGAGAGCGAAGGAAGCATGCATTTTCTTTACTCTGATGTACAGAGTGCACTTTACAGTAAACAAATAGAAAATTAGGAAAATTTCTCTATAAATTATTTCTAGATAATATATCCATAAGTTCTGATAAAATTAGGTAGAATACATTTTTCCAGCATAAAAAAAAATCACATGGAAAAGACAAAGAAAACTGAGGCATTAATCCATTGGAGAGGTCTAAAATGGAAGAAACTACAGAGCAATCTGATACGAAGAGAAGATTATCTCTAGGAGCCCAGAACAACTTTTGGTTAACTTGAGGATTGGTAATTTTATGTTTAAAAAAAAGAAAAAGAAAACCTGTAAGCTCAGGGGAAGAAAATAGGTAGACTACAGACAGATCTAAAGCTCATAAAATAATGAATTTAATCAATGATCACCAATTACTTCAATCAAATAACTTCAAAGGGCAGCTAGCACAACAGATAAAATTCCAGTGGAGAAAAAAATGACGCTGGATGAAAAACAAACCCTAACAACAGCTGGACCCAGTATGCAAAGTGTTGACAAAAATTAATCAGTCTATCTAAGGAAGAAATGGAAATTTTTATTTGAGACACATTGTTATAACCTGGGAAGCACCTCTCAGAAAACTCTGAGGACTGTTCTGCCTGTTAGAAGTCAAAGCATAGTTATATAATAGGTTTTGGAGACAGAAGGCTGTACATTAAATGCAGTATTTTGCACGAGCCAAAACTGCAAGTACAAAGTGGTGCATCATTATGACCCCTTACAAGACCAGGAAGGCATGTTATCTTTGAAGGAGTCATCTTGTTGGTGCTAGGAAAATGTTGCTCTTTATAGCTGAACAGGTATTTCTGCCGATGGGGAGGTTTGGTGGATGCATAATGCAGATACACAATGCACGGTAGAAGGGAAAGAGGAAGTCAAAGTGCAGAGAAAATTTTTTGTTTAAATTTCCTTGACTTGCCCTAGGATACAAATTTTTATTGCATCAACCATTAACTTCGAAAAACAGAAGACATCCAGACTTCAGACTATGTTAGTGTTGAAAACAGAAGTCTCAGCCCTGCCTGTAGAGCACTGTGACCAGAGTGAATGTGATTAATGCCTCTGGCTCCATACTTTTATTGGAAGCAATGGAGAACATGTTGAGGCCATCAAATAGACACAATTACCTTAGAAGATGTAATTATACCAGACAGATGACCTAGTCCCACCATCATATAAGACAAATATAACACAAGAATGTAGGACAAACCTATGAAATAAAAAAGAACTAAGATGCAGAATATGAACATAAAATGGGAGCATACTGTTTGTGATTTAATGATTATGAAAAACAAATCTTACAAAAGGGGAAAATTGAATTCTAAATTATTAGTATTTCTGCTGGTGTGAAAATGCTATTGCAATTATAATGAAAGAGAACTTGTACTTTAGAGATATATTTGAAAGATTTATAGGTGAGATGTGTCTGGCATTTTCTTTTTTTGGAGGGTATTTTGTTTATTTGTTTTGTAGGCAGGTACTGGGAATTGATGGCATTTTCAATGCTATAAGATTAGGAAAATATTTATGAATTATATTTAGAGATAATGAAGAAGTAATATTCATACCAAAAGTTGATCTATGCATAGCTGAGAATCCTTTAAAAAATCATTTGAAATATTACAATTAACAATAAATTATGGGTATGTATATAAAAATTTTAAAAATTTAAAATAAATAAAATAAAAATTAAATAAAATTTAAAATCAATAGTAATTCTGTAAGGAGCAATAAAAATTAAAAATCAATAGTTATTCTGTAAGGAGCTTCCTCCTATTTAAAAATTTAAAGCAAACATGTTACTGACATATAAACAAAAATTTGAAAAACAGCAAAAGTAAGAAATGTGACAATTGAAAAAAACTTTTAAAACTTGGAAATTAAACCAGAAATTATAAAAACCACCTCTAAATAAAAATAGGTATAAGCCAAGTTTCTATGCAGAAAGATCATTATGAATAAAAATACAAGAGATCATTTACTTTATGTATTTCAAATATAATGCTAATGTTTCAGAGCTTATTAGTTAAAACTTATTTAAAGGATAATAAAAAGTTTATATAAAGAACTTATAAATATATCCAACAGCTTATTTTGGCAAAAAAATAAAACAACATAGTTGGGTTAATAGTACATAGTAGTGAGCCTGGAAACACATGTTACTATATTTACATATTGAATTAATTTATAGGAGCATATGTATTAAACGTGATTATCAACTTGAAGAGAAAATAGGTAATGCAATAAAATATTAAAATGGACTGTAAATTGAGATGCAAAAACATCTTGATTTATACCTCTTCTCAAACTGAAAAATAATTTAATCAAACTTATGCATGAAAAAAAATCATATATGTATGGACTGGGTAAGAATGTTCTCAGTGAGTGTATTGATTTATATAGCATTCCACAAAATTGAACAAAATTAGGTAATTGGTAGTACAATAAAAATACCAAGAAATTTAAAAAAAAAAGTAACCAAAAAATCAAAAACAAAGAAAAGAAAAAAAATACCAAGAAATTAAAGTGAATTATAAGAAGGAAAAGAATGTAGTTTATATAAAACCTCTGAAATGAAATTAAGTCATATACAAGTAGCACTACTGGTTTCCTATGAGGATTAACAGAAATTGTTTTAATTAGAGAGAAGTAGGGCCTGAAAATTCTGGATTTGCTTTCATTATTGGACACTTGGCCCTTTAGAAACTGCAGTTTTTTGAGAAAATAAAGGCCATTAAATTTCCCCTAATTACAGAGGTTCTATGTGAGCGCAATTATGGTGTAACCAAGAAAATTTCACTCTCCACAAAGGGATTGAAAGGTACTTTTGTCAGTGTGTGTGATCCTGATGTGATTTGTTAGAAGAAGCCATCTCATGACTTCTACATGACACACTAGAAACCTACTGAATCACAAGTGGATCATCAGAGCTCTTTCCAGAGAGAAGAGAGCAAAATATTAATGATAATGAAGATATTATATCCATATAAAACATGATGTCATATAGGATAACCTTTAGCTTTGAGATTCTTTACCTCCCTGCTTACCTTGCTGTTTGTATTTTACAATCTTCTAGTCACATTATTTTTTGTGTCTTGCTTTCACTAGATCTGACAGGATGTTTTAACACTTGCACGCATCAAAGCCATCTTAGTAAAATACTACTATGGATTCCATTTGCAAATCATTCTCCCAAAACATAAAAAATGCATATCCTGAGTTCTAATATGTGAGAGAATTAAGCTGAGCCCATGGCTATGCTGGAAACTTGATTTAGGCCCTCTCTTTTCTTTTTCTTGATTTGTCTGGCTACATGTTTGTCAATTTTGTTTTATCTTTTCAAAAATCCTTCTCTAACCACAACTCTTCATACTTTTCAAGCACCTTTTCTAACCTCAACACTATGAGAGTAAAAATCAACTACATAAAAAAACTGCAAAAAATACAAACACATGGAGGCTAAACAACCAACTGGTCACTGATCACTGAAGAAGTCAAGAAGAAATTAAAAAATACCTGGAGAGAAATAAAAAATCAAAAACAAAAACATAATGATCCAGCAGAGATCATCACCTCAGACATGCATAGTCAGGAAGTACAGACCATTCTGTTTTCACACAGGAACCCATTTAGACAAACAATAATGCTGTGACATAGATACCATACTACCCCATTTTGTGAAGGATGAACCTGAGCCACAGAAAGGTTCAGAAACTTGCCTGAGGCCGCACAGCTTGTGAGCGGCAGGTTTGGGAGTCTCACCAGAAGCTCTGGCTCCAGGAGGAAACAGCTCACAGCCCCATGTGGGATCAGCATTCTTGGAGAAGGTAACCATGAGGTGAGAGGGAGGTGGTCTGGAGTATTTAATGATCAGGGAATGGGAATCTGTGTGAGGGGATGACTTGGTCATTCCCAGATTTTGATATTTCATAGACTTATGAAATTTTTTAAAAATCAAAAAACCCACACAGTGATTTGGTCCAGTAAAGACACCAGTTATCATCTATAGTCACTTCTATTTCATTTTAAAAAAAGGACTTCTAGCGGGTAAGAAAGCACAGGTTGGCACCTCATAATAAAGGCACATATTCTACATTGAGTAAGCTGAGGTTCCTGAGGGACTCGCTCAGTGGCTGTATTTTCCTTACTTTGCTGAGGACAGTAAGATGTTGGAATTCAATGAGTGGAACTTGGACAATGCCTGCAACAGACCTGACACCTGGTCTGTGCTTAGGGGACCTTAGCTGTGGCCAGTGTTATAATTCTATTTAAAATGACCTACATTTTATTTTTCTTATATAGATTATATGCTAAAATGTCTATTTATATCTCTCTGCTAATGGGAAAACCAGTTTGACTTGTGACAAATGGAAATTTACCACAAAAATACGATGAAATCAAAAGATTGCTCTGAAGTCCCAGAGACTTCCTGAGGCCTGCTCTCTGTTGAAAAGGGATGTTAGTGACAGTGGGTGGGGATGGGGCAAGAGAGATCCAGCTCTATTCCAAGACTTTCTCCTGACAGCAGCAAGGGAACGAAACGAGCAGGGGAAAGCATCCGCTTTCTCAAGGTGTCCTGGCATGCCATCTGATGTCAGATCGGTGGACTCTCTAATATCATCTCCTGAACCAGCGCAGGAGCGTGGCTCAGGCCTCAAGAAACAAGGGGTGATGGCGCAACCTTCAGGAGACCACTTTAACTGCAACGGTATTGCTTAGGAAGATACGCTGGGTGGACTCATGGCAAGTGGCTTCAAAAAGTACTGCCTGACTCACCCTCTTCTCTGACCCTGCCCACCACCCATGACCCTGATAATTGGGCCAAGAGGACACCTGACCCAACTAGGCTGGGCCAGTGAGCTCCCCGCCTGTGGAATCTGAAATGGTGATCTCAGATGTGGCCACAGTGCTGGGCAGTGGGGTAAGGATTTATGTTTAGAAGGTCTATTTTTTTTAAAACCAAAGATCCTTGGTGCAGACACAGGGAGGTAAGAATAGAGGAAATGGGTCCAGAACATGGCGAGGACTGCAGGGGAAGATGGTATATGCCACCGGTCTTCCCAACCAGCCATCCTGGACTAGAGGACAGGATCAAGTGGCAGCAGGTGCCCTGAATGGAGCAGAGGTGAGCCCTTACCCAGTGAGGCCAAGAGCCCAGATGTCTCCATTACCACCTCCTGGTAATGGGTCCTCTGGGCTGGGCTGTTTCTGACACTCCAGGGTGAAGATCAAACACCTGAAAAGGCAAACTGAGGCTTCACAGTGGGTTGTTGGATGGGATCAGAGCCTGTCACTTAGCCGCTGATGAAGGTGCAGAGACCTGCCCCAAGCTGCCTATTCTTGAGCACTGAGTCCCGTGCTGTGCTCGAAGGGGAAGGTGTGGCCTTTGGACATAATGCAATTGCAACTGAGAGAAGAGCCTCCTGTGGGGGAAGCCACTGGAGGTGACAGACAGGGGCACTCCCATGAGGACTGAGAGGGCAGGCGTAAGTGGGGACATGCCGACAGGTCCAACAACGGTAACAGCGGCAGCAGCCGAGACCCCTTGGTCCTCGCCACGTGCCTATCCTGGGCTGAGGGCTCACATGCTGAGGTAAAGGGATTAAACATCCCCAGCTCTAACCTAGACTCGGGGTCTGAATCCAGCATCTTCAGTCATACACTTGTCCACTGTGTGACCTCGGGGAACCCACTTCATCGTTCTGACCCTCGATTCCCCCTGCATCCTCAGGGGTGAGAATGAAAGAGAATATGCTCATAAAGCAAAGGGGGCCTGGCCAGGGAATTTCACTGAAGGCGGAGGCTAGAGCTGCCAAGGCCCCAGGAGGCCTGGTGCAGTGGTGGGTGCAGAAAAGGAGCCCCTCAGCCCGTCACCTCCTCCCTTATATCTCTTTTACAAAGGGGGAAACTGAGGCCCAGAGTCGGTGGAGGATCATTTAACTGTGAGTCACAGCGGTATTTCACAATTAGGATTCAAATCCAGGCTGCCTGACCTGGGGCCTGGGGAGTCAGATCACTGCCCTACTTCCCTCCCTACTTGGCTTTGGGACTCAAAAAACACTGTGTCCATCCTGACGCAATGTGGTCCCCCTGAGGTATCTGCTTCAACTGACTAACCCCCAGATGATAGACCAGGAAAAGGAGTGTACTCTACTAAGCAAGGGTTTGTGGTATTATTAAATGCCTAGACTTTAAAAAGCGATGGAGAATATGTAAGTAATACAGACTAAAATTAAGTGTCTGGTATATGTGTCCATTACATTGCACACAGCATATAAAAACTGAAAAAATTATAGATCATATTATTCTGGCATTAAAAACAACTAACCATAAAGTAAAAAGTCACAAAACGAGTGAAATTCCAATACATCTTTGTCTCACTGTTCTTTTGTTAAAGAAAAAAATTAGCCAAAATTCACAGAATAGGCAGAAGATATGAACATTTCACTACACAGAGATAGCAAATACACATCTGAAAAATGCTCATCATGAATCCTTAGAGAAATCCAAGTAAAAAAGTCAGATAGCATGACAAACTTACAAAAAGGGTCAGAATTAAGAACGACTGACCAAGTATTCACTAAGATGTGGAACTCTCATACACTGCTGGTAAAAATGCAAAAAGGTAAAATTGGTTCAGATCACAATTTGCTAGTTTGTTTAAGCTAAACACTCACCTACCCGATGACTCAGACTTTGCACTGCATTACTGACAAAAGATAAATGAAACATATATCCATACAAAGAATTACACACAAATGTTTATAACAGCTTTTTCCCAATATTCAAAAACTAGAAATACCACATGTCCATAAGCAAATGAATGGATAAACTAACAGTGGGATATATAAAGAGAAGAGTATTTCTTAGAGGAAAAAAAAAGTACGAGCTACTCAAGTATCATTGATGAATCTCCAAGTATTTATGCAACATAAATAAAGGCATGAACAACAGTAAGTATCTTGATGTCCACCATATGAACTCTAGAAAATGCAAAGTACCTGTTCTAATGGAAAGTAAGTCGATGGTTCCTTGGAGGGCTGTGCAGGGCAGGGAAAGATTATAAAAGGTCATGAGATAAATATATGTGACAGATGATGGTTTCAGTTTCACACACATATCAGAACTTACCAAATAGCTTTTAAAAATGGTTCAAGATAAAAACTCTATGTCAAACTCGTTTTAGAAAAGAGATTTGGCAATCCAACATTCATGCCACCTTCTCATGCCTTCTGGAGGTCAGTCTTGTAGAGTGGGCAATGAAGGACCTGCCACTCAAGTCACAAGATACACATCTGTGGACCACAGTTTTTCCCCCCCTCTCTTTTTCTAAACCTGCCTGTGCAGTAATAACCTTGAGATGAGTATCAATGAGAGGGTACAGGAATCTACAAAACCTTTTCATTATTGTCAATGACGATGACTTAAGCTACACAAGATAATTATGCCTAGAGGACCTCAGATTTATGTACATACTGATCTTGCACAGCCATTGTCACAGACATTCCTGGATGCACGCTGAAAACAGGTATTTTCCATCTACTCGGCTGCAGTCGCCTAGAATCCCTATAAGCTGGTGTTTTTGTAGTAATCCTGGTTTTCCCTGAGCCCTGAGCCCTAGTGACTATCACCCACTGAACTGTGGACACATGGCTCTTTGCAGGACCTGGGGAAACAATTCCCCTCAACAGGGCTGACATCTCCTGTAAACAAGGGAAAGAATTCATGCTACTCCCAGAAGCTCCTAAGGTTGTCACACTTGGCCTCTCCTCAGGGTGATCACTGAGCATCCTAAAACTCATAGCATCCTGGCCTCAAATGAGGGCAAGAAAGCCCTGCAGTCTTTTAGGAGGCCACGGGCAGCAACACAAATTTGGCAGAAACTGGTAAGCCTCTGTAATGTCTCCTCTGAGGCACAGAAAGTTTGAGACCTCCATAAAAGTTGCTCACCCCTTCATGCCTGTAGAGCCCACCTCACATGGTAAACAGAACGTCCAAGATTAAAGAGGACTTAAACAATAAGGCCTTTGTTATTGGACAAACCAAAGCAATGTGGAGCTGACAGTTCTTGAGCTGGTGACTTGGGAGCTGGAAAAATTCATCACAACTATCTTGAGGCCAATAGGTCCCTGAAAATGGTAGTCCTTCTCTGCAAGCTGCCAGATGAACTCATATGATGTTCTCTGGGCCAGCACTGGGTCAGGCCCAAGCTCAAGCTGGTCAGAGAAGGGAATGAGGACATCTGAAGGGCTCAAGCTATTCCTAATTTCCTCCAACAAATGAGAGAAGTCAGCACCCCTGAGCAGACTGGGCTAGTGACTGATGCATACTGTGGGGACCTGCCAGATTATAGAGATGAGATGGATCTGGCTGAAGAAACCGGCAATAATAAATCTGCCAAGAGCCCTGGGCAGGTAAGAAACTGCGACATAGCCACACATGCATCCCACATAACTGAAGGTCGTGAGCTATCTCCCTACTGTTGTGTTTGAATTCAGTTCAATTAGAGCCTCAGTTTCTTTCAGTGCCATTGCACTGAACAAGGAAATTACATACTTCTTACACATCTAAGTCCTTTCTCCAGTGTGAATTCTCTGGTGCTGAGAGAGATTAGATTTTCGGCTAAAAGATTTCCCACATTCACTGCAGTCATAAGGCTTTTCTCCAGTGTGAACTCTCTGATGATAATGGAGGGTGGAACGAGAGGTAAAAGATTTCCCACATTCACTGCACTCATAAGGCCTTTCTCCTGTGTGAACTCTCCGGTGAATTACGAGGTGAATTCTTTGGGTAAAGGACTTCCCACAGTCACTGCACTCATGAGGCCTTTCTCCTGTGTGAACTCTACGATGTCGAATGAGTATCGAGCTATTGGTAAAAGATTTCCCACATTCACTGCACTTATAAGGCCGCTCTCCAGTGTGAACTCTCTGATGATAGCCAAGGGCAGAAACAGAAGTAAAAGATTTCTCACATTCACTGCACTCATAAGGCCTTTCTCCAGTATGAACTCTCCGGTGTTTAGAGAGGTATGAATTCTGGCTAAAGGATCTTCCACAATCACTACATTCATAAGGCTTTTCTCCAGTGTGAACTCTCTGGTGTTGATTCAGTTGGGAACTATCCCTAAAACATTTCCCACATTCACTGCACTCAAAAGGCCTTTCTCCTGTGTGAACTCTCTGATGACAACGGAGGGCAGAGCTACAGGTAAAAGACTTTTCACATTCCTTGCATTCATAAGGCCTTTCTCCAATGTGAATTTTCTGATGATAACGAAGGGCAGAGCCAGAGGTAAAAGATTTCCCACATTCGCTGCATTCGTAAGGCCTTTCTCCTGTATGAACTCTCCGGTGTATATTAAGATGATTTCTTTGAGTAAAAGATTTTCCACACTGATTGCATTCATAAGGTCTTTCTCCTGTGTGAATTCTACGGTGTCGAATGAGTATTGGTCCATTGGTAAATGATTTCCCACATTCACTGCACTCATACGGTTTTTCTCCTGTGTGAACTCTCTGATGATAACAGAGGGCGGAACCAGAGGTGAAAGATTTCCCACATTCACAGCACTCATAAGGCCTTTCTCCAGTGTGAACTCTCTGGTGTTGAGAGAGGTAAGATTTGTGGCTAAAGGATTTCCCACATTCGCTGCACTTATAAGGCCTTTCTCCTGTGTGAACTCTTCGGTGTATAATGAGGTGATTTATTTGGGTAAAAGATTTCCCACAATCAGTACATTCATATGGCCTTTCTCCTGTGTGAACTCTCTGATGATAACGTAGGCCAGAGCTAGACGTAAAAGATTTCCCACAGTCCCTACATTTATAAGGCTTTTCTCCAGTGTGAACTCTCTGATGATAACGGAGGGCAGAGCTAGAAGTAAAAGATTTCCCACATTCACTGCACTCATAAGGCCTTTCTCCTGTGTGAACCCTCCAGTGCTCAGTGAGGTCAGATTTTCGTCTAAAGGACTTCCCACATTCAGTGCACTCATAACTCATGTCTCCAGTGTGAACTGTCTGTTGTTGAACGAAGATGGAGCTGTGGCTAAAAGATTGTGCACATTTGTGGCATGCGTGATGATCTTCTCCAGTGTGACTCCTCTGAGGATAAATGAGGACAAATTCTTGGCTAAAGGATTTCCCACATTTGCTGCACTTATACTGCCTTGCCCCAGTGTGAATTTTTCTATGTTGATTGAGGGCTGAGTTTCCCCTAAAGGATTTTCCATAGTCACCACAGACATAAAGCCTGTCACCAGTGTGAACTCTCTGGTGCACGAGAAATGACGATTTGTACCTGAATGCTTTCCCACATTCACTGCACACAAAACACTGTCTTTTAGTGTAGACACCCTGGTCCTGAACAAGTGTGTCTTTGGGGCGAGAAGCTTTCTTGCATTCTCCCCCAGTGCTTTGTAAAGTTTCACTGCTCTGGGTGATTGTGTTTGGCTTCTCCCTGGTGTGAATGGCCTGCTTCCCTGTTTCTCCCTGCTTCAGATGTCCCAAGGTGGTCAGGAAGTCCTTATCCACCTCTTCATAGGTAAAAGCCTCCTCTGACACATGCAAATTGCAGCTCTTCACAAATAAGGCCTTGTCCATGCTGCTTACGAACGGTTTTTCTCCCATGTGCTGCTCCTGGTGCTGTTGAAGGTTTGTACTGAAATAAAATCCTTTTGTACATGCCCCACACTTGAATAGTTTCTGGCTGTGTTGTGTTCCCAGCTGCTCAGCCAAATGAAGAATGGACTCAGCTCTCAAGACTGGACTACACATCTCACAGGGGTGAGTCTTCTGGGAAGATAAAGGTTCTTTGGAAGTCCTGGCCTGTGACATTACTACAGAAACACTCTGCTCAAAGGGTGCCTTAACATCCTCTTCTCCACTCCAGAAACCTGAATGCAAAGAAATGCTGGTGAAGTACACATTCACTTTCTTGGAAGAAACAACAGAACCACAAATGTGTGAGCGAAACCAAAAAAGAACAGGGATAACTATACTATGTCAGGCAAAACAGACTTTTAAGTAAATAACTGTCACAAGAGACAAAGAAGATCATTGCACAGTGATAAAGCAGTCAATTCATCAAGAGGAAATAACAATTATAAGCATAGGCACCCAACATTGGAGCACCTAACTACATTAAGCAAATAGTAACAAAACTGAAGTCAGAAATAGACGGCAATGCAGTAATAGTATGGAGTCAAACACCATTTTCAACAATGGATGATAGATGAGAAAAAAACGGTAAGAAAATGTTGGAGCTGCACTGCAACTAAGACCAAATGGACCTAATGACATGTACAAACGATGCCACCCACCTGCAGCAGAATACATATTCTTCTCAAGTGCACACAGAACATTCTCTAGGATACACCAAAGTTAGGTCACAAAACAAGTCTTAACAAAATTAAGAAGGCAGAAATCATATTGAGTATCTTTTCCAACCATAATGGTATGAAACTACAAATCACTAATAGATTTAGAGGAGAGCTAGAAAATTCACAAATACGTGGAACTTAAATGACACACTCCTGAACAACCAATGGGTCAAAGAAAACAATTTCAAATATACTCAAACGAAAATGAAAACAAAACACACCAAAACTTATGGGGTGCACAAAAGCAATCGTAAGAGTAAAGTTTATGCCAATAAATGCCTACATTAACAAAAGAGAATGCTCTCAAATAAACAACCTATCTCTATACCTCAAGGTACCAGAAAAAGAACAAACTAAGGTTAAAGTTAGGAGAAGGAGGCAAATAACAAAGATCAGAAAAGAAATAAATGAAATAGAGACCAGAAAAATGGTAGAAAACACCAATGAAACTAAGAGTTGCTTTTTTTTGAAAAGATAAATTGACAAAACTTTCCTTAACTATGAAAGAAAGACGATTCAAAATCAAAAATAAAAGAGGAAACATCACAACTGACACTGCAGGAATAAAATCAATCAGAGGAAACTACAATGGACAATTCTTTGCCAACAAACTGGATAACCTAACCTAGAAGAAATGGACAAACTCCTAAAGACATACAACCAAAAGGGAACCATGAAGAAATAGGAAATCTGAATAGATCTATAACTGGTAAGGAGATTAAATCACTAATTAAAAAATTTCCCAACAAAGAAAAGCCCAAGACTAGGGAGAATCACTGGGAATTCTATTAAATATTTAAGAATTAACATCAATCCTTCTCAAAGTCTTCCAAAAGATTGAAGAGGGACCACTTCCAAGCTCATATTATGAGACCAGCATTATCCTAATATCAAAATCATGTAAGACTAATGCAACAGAAGAAAATTACAGGTCAATATTTCTGATGAATAAAGATGCAAAAATTCTTAACAAAATACTTGCAAACCAAATACAATAGCACATTAAAAGGATCATACATCACAATCAACTAGGATATATCCCTGGGATGAAAGGATGGTTCAACATCATGTGCAAATCAATAAATGTGACACATGAGATTAATAAAATGAAGGATAAAAATAATAGTCATATCAACAGATGCCAAAAAAAGCATTTAACAAAATTTAATATCCTTTCATGGTAAGTACCCTCAACAAGTTAGGTATAGAAGGTATGTACCTTAACCCATCTGAGAAGTCCACAGCTAACATCATATTCAACAATCAAAAGCTAAAAGCTTTTCCTCTAACATCAGGAACAAGACAAGGATGCTTACTCCCCCCACTTTTATTCAACATAGTACTGGAAGTCCCAGACAAATTACAGAAGAAGAAGAAAGAAAAGGCATCCAAATCAGAATGAAAAGTAAAACTGTTTGTAGATCATATACTTTTATATGCAACCCCCCCATATTCCACCCTAATAAATGAATTCAGTAAAGTTGCAGGATAAAAAAAATATATACACAAAATTCAGTTGCATTTATATACACTGTTAATAAACTGTCTGAAAAGAAAACTAAGAAAACAATCTCATTTAAAATAGCATCACAAAGAATAAAATACTCAGGAGTAAATTTAATCTAGGAGGTGAAAGATCTGTATTCTGAAAATTTTAAGACAATGATGAAAAAAATTGAAGAAGAAACAAATAAATGGAAAGATATCTAGTGTTCTTGGATTAGAAGAATTAACATTGTTAATTTTACCAAGAGCAATTTACAAATTCAAAACAATCCGTATCAAAATTCCAAAGACATTTTCACAGAAATAGAAAAAACAATCCTAAAATTCATATGGTACCACAAAAAAATCCCAGATAGTTAAAGCAATCTTCAGAAAGAAGAAAAAAGTTAGAGGCATGACACTTTCTGATTTCAAAATATCACAAAGCTATGGTAATCAACACAGTGTGGTACTAGCATAAAATCAAACATATAGACCAATGGAACAGAACAGAGAGCCCAGGAATAAAACCCACATATATATGATCAACTAATATTTGATAGGCACAAGAAGAACACGCAATGGAGAAAGGATAGTCTCGTCTATAAATGGTGATGGGAAAACTGGATATCCATATGCAAAAGAAAAAAAAAGAGAGAGAAACTAGCCCCTTATTTATACTACTCATAAAAATTAAATTGAAATGGATTAGAAACTTAAAACATAAGACCTGAAATTATAAAATGTTTAGAAGAAAAGAGAGAAAAAGCTCCTTGACACTAATGTTGGAAAATATAAAGAATTCATACAACCCAATAATAAAAAACTAAAAAATCCAATTAAAAATGAGCAAAGGCTCTGAACAGACATTTATCCAAAGATATATAAATGATCAATAAGTACATAAAAAGATGGTCAATATCACTAACATCTGAGAAATGCAAATCCAAACCACAATGAGATATCACTTCACACCTGTGAAGAACACTATTATCAAAAAGACAAGTGATATGTGTTCATGAGGATATGAAGAAAAAGAAACCCTTGTACACTGTTGGTAGGAATGTAAACAGGTACAGCCATTATGGAAAACAGTATGGAAGTGCCTCAAAAATTAAAACCAGAAAGAGAAAAAATTAAAAATAGAACTACTACACATCCTGTATATTTCTAAAGGAAACAAAATCAGTATCTCAGAGAGATATTTGCACACCCATGTTCACTGCAGCATTATTCACAATAGCCAAGGTATAGAAACAACACAAGTACAAGGTATACCTCATTTTACTGTGCTTTATGGATAAGGCATTTTTTTACAAATTGAAGGTCTGTGGTAACCTATGTCAAGCAAGTTTAATGGTACCATTTTTTCAACAGCATCTGCTCACTTCATGTCTTTGTGGCACATTTTGGTAATTTTTGCAATATTTCAACTTTTTCATTATTATTATCTTTGGTGTGACTACTATAATTGTTGGGGGTGCCAAAAACTGCACCCATATAAAAGAGAAACTTAATCAATAAACATTATATGTGTTCTGACTGTTCAACCAATTGGTGATTCCCCGTCTCTCTCCCTCTCCTGAAGCGTCCCTGTTTCCTGAGATACAGCAATATTAAAATTAGGCCAATTAAGAATCTTACAATGGCCTCTAAGTGCTCAAGTGAAAGGAAGAGTCACATGTCTCTCATTTTAAATCAAAAGCTAGAAATGATTAACGTTAGTGAGAAAAGAGATCTAAACACTGCAAACAGAACCATACAGGATAGCCTTAAAAAACAGCCCATGGTCCAGGTAATGGCCACGACAATACCTTCAATTCCTGCCATAGGCAGGCACAAGGAAATGTCAGATAATAAAAGGGAACAAACCCCCGGGACACACAAGTGCCAGGGACCTGGATATACGACCTGGCTAGGGAAAGTGCAAGCATGGTGCAATCCATTAGCCTCACTGCAAGACTACTGACCTCAAATCCATCTCAGTGAGTATGGACCGTACCCAGGATGCAGGGAGAGACAAGAGCAGCGCAAACAAAACAACCCTAGTTATCACAGCAGTCACCCAGAAAGCTGGGGAAACAAGCAGTGACCAGGTCCCCATGTGAGAAGGTTGGAGCAACCCTTGGGGAAAGGGGAGTGAGGCAGGATACAGAGCCTAGACTAGGGCAGTGGGGAGATGAGGGTCTTACCCAGTGAGGATATAAGTGCATAGTTCTCCAGCATCACACTGAAGTATAGGTGTCTCTGAGCCTCATCAAGGAGGCACCATTCCTCCCAGGAGAAGTGCACAGCAATGTCCTCAAAGGTCACACCACCCTGTCATGAATGGAATAGATGAAAATGTAAACATTCTCTCTGAGAACCCACAATCCATCTGCTCACACATGTACCCCACAGTCATCCTCCTCCAGAGCTCCCCCCTCAGAGAAGATACCAGGCCCTGGTGACACAGATGCCCACTCTCTCCTCAGTCCCTTACTCACTGTATTCAGCGCTCAGCAACGACAGACAGGGGCTAAACTCCGTCTAAGTTATGGCCTGGTCTGCAGGACCCAGTCCCTTCCGCCAAGCAGTTCCCTTAAGGTGTCCCACAATGTGCCTCCAAGATACAGCCACACACGGGCTGCTCTTTACCCTTAAGTCCCGAATACCAGAGCCCTGGGCCCTTGACTCACACTTCCTCTTGGTGTGCATATCATTCAGTTGACCAAACCTTCGTTCTCACATCTTCAGATTCCATAGTTACACTCCTCGGCTCTGCCATCTCCCTGCCCCGCGCCACAGGCATCTCTCAGGACTCACGCAGGTACTTGAATTAAGGCACCCGGAGTGCTTGACAAAAATCAAACGACCTACTACAACCCCAGTTCTCTGTATGACGGGTCCCGTAGCCAGGGAAACCCTTGATTGCTCTTTTGATCAGGACAGTCCGCCTTGCCTCTGTTCTTTGTTTCAATGTTAGCCACCTAGAACCAGTGAGGGACTGGGGCCATCCCCCCGTCTTGTGTAGGATCCCTAAGTGCTTTTTCAACGTTCAGCACCTGTAGGTAGAGGAAGGCAACCATCGCTAGGCTCCCGTGTGCAGGGCTCTCCTGTATCCACACCCAGCCCTGAAACCTAGTGACCTCGGGCTCACTGACCCCTGCGTCTCAGTCCTCAGTGTTGTGATCCTGGACAGGACTCAACTCCTTGTGCCTCTCTGTCCTTGTCATCGCCTTTCCAGTCTGTTCGCTCTTTGAGCAGCTTTTTGAAAACTTAAAGCCCTAACGCAGACTATCTCTCTTCTGTTCACAACCTTCCGCGGCTCCCAGGTCTCTCAGAACGAATGGACAACCTCTCTGACGGCCAGTCAGGCGTGATACCGCCTCACACTGTGTCCCGCAGACCTAAGACTGACCCAGGTTTCCCGACCCCCCGCCTCAGCCCGGCCTCCAGGCCTCCGCACCTGCGGGTTCCCCCCGCGCCGTCGCCGTCTGTCAGAAACACGGCCCCGCCCTCCACCACCTCCCAGGCCTGGACCCCGGGGCCCGGGCCGCAGGCACGCGAGCAGGCGCCCCGCACTCGGGCTCTCGTGTCCGGCGGGAGAGGGCGGTGCGGGCCCGGAGGACGCGCGTTCACCTGCGGCGGGTCCCTCAGCGCAGCCGCCGCCATCGGGGTCTGAGAGCGGAGCGCGGCGGGAGCGGAGAGGGACGCGGGCGCGGCGGTCTGTATCCCGGGACTGGCGCGGGGTCCCCAGGCAGCGTCGCGGAGCCTCGAACCCGCCTCAGTGCAGCGAGGACAACGGCTGCTATCGGACCTTCCCAGTCACGTCACCTCAGTCCTGACCCAGCGTTCCGGAGCCGGAGCCGACCCGAGAGGAGCAAAAGCGACCGCCACAATGAGGACGCCAGAAGTCCGGCCCCGGCGCGCTGCGCACGCATGGAAGTCCCGCCTCCTGGTCCGTCGTTGGCCCACAACTGCCGTCTCTTGTCCCGGGGTCTTCTGGGTAATGTAGTTCCCAGCGCTCCAGCGGCCGCAGGAAAGGGTGTTCGCGCTGCTCACGCGGAGCATTAGCTTTGAGGCGCTCGGAGGAGGGATGGACCGGGTGTTCCTACCTCAGAAGAGGAAGGGGCTTTTCTCGTTGTCAAAAGCGCTGAAGAGACATCATTTCAGACTCCATGAAGCTCAGCCGGCTCCCAAATCTACTGATCCAAACGGCCGTATCATTTACATAGTCGCTCGGACATAAAGTGAGGCCACATAGCTGGAAATGTTGTGTTGTTGCATTTCAAATGTATGTAGCCTCAAGTGTTACTCCGTTTTGTGAGTTCAGTATGTTTGGTCAGGAAGAAGGGAAAAGACTCCATACAGGTCCATGACAGAAAAGCAAGTAGAGGGATGTTAGGCTGCCCTGAAGCAGGTGGAAAAGCAGGAGATCTGCCTCGGGTTCCCAGAGAAACGTCTCCCTTGCCTGTATTATCAGTCATTTTCAAAAGTGGAAGGAAAAATCAACAGATACAACAGAAGTGGAAGCAAAATAGGAAGTGACAAACTAAATCCCCTAAATTTTATGAAAGCTAGTTTTTTCTTCTTTTTTTAGTCTTATAGCCTTTTTAGAATTGTAACAATTGTGTCTGCTAACTATATATTTTGGGATGTTGAGCTCATTTATTTGGTGAGGAGAAAATATTAAATAAGAGCTGTGTTAGTCTGCTAGGACTGCCAAAACATCTAAATACTATTGAAACCGAGGGTAGTCATCAATAAACTGTAACCTGCCTTCACTGATCAAGCTCACTTTGTTTTTACAAAAATTCACATGTACTCCAAGCATCATATAGCCTAAAAAATAAGATCTTTGCCCAAGTGGTGTTTTAGAAACTTTGAGTTAGCTGTGTCCAGATTGAGCTGGCGCCGGTAAAGACTGGTTAAGACCACTGACCCTCCATCTGGGCATGTGCAAGTGTCTGCTCAGTGACCTTTTGACATCAGAGGGCCAAAAACTCCACCCTCAGAACATGGTAAGGCTGCCATTTTCTGATCAAGTGTCCCATGAAGAAGTCTGTAGTTTACTTTCACCTGTACAGAATGACAATTACTGTACCTTTTCCTTTTTTTAAAATTATTTTTTATTGAAGTGTACTCAATTTACAATGTTTCAGGTGTACAGCTAAGTGATTCAATTATATATACTTTTTTTTCAGTTTATTTTCCATTACAGCTCATTACAAGAAATTGAACTTAGTTCCCTGTGCTATACTGTAGGTCCTTGTTGTTTATCTATTTGATATACAGTATCAGATATACAGTAGTGTGTATCTGTTAATCACAAACTCCTAATCTATCCCTCCTCCCTCTCCCCCACCCAATAACCAGTTTGTTTTCTATGTCCATGAGTCTATTTCTGGTTTCTAAATAAAATTTTGGGGATTGTTTAGATTCAACATATAAGCAATATCATATTTTTCTTTCTCTGTCTGACCTACTTCACTTAATATAATCTCTAGGCCAATCCATGTTGCTGCAAATGCCATTATTTCGTTCTTTTTATGGCTAATATTCCAACACACACACACACACACACACACACACACACACACCCCTTCTTGATCCAGTCATCTGTTGATGGACAGTTAGGTTGTTTCCATGTCTCAGCTATTGTAAATTGTAAAAAACGTGCTGCACCTTTTTCTTATCTTCAGTTACAGCCCCCTCCCAACCCCAATTTATTGCATAAATATCCCTAGCCCCTCACCTTTGGGGAGGTGCCTTGTGAATAAACATTCTCTGTTGCAGACCTCAGTGTCTCAGCCTTTGGCTTGCTGTGCAACAGGCAAAGGAAACTGGTTTGACAAAGGTATGGAGTAGGTGACTCAAACAACAAAGTTATTTTCTCAGTTCTGAGTGCTCAGGTCTAAGACGAAGGTGTCAACAGGTTTAGTTTCTCCTGTGGCTTCTGGTTTTGGCTCTTGGGTAGCCAGCTTCTTGCTGTGTCCTCACATGGCCTTTTCTCCCTGTAGGCATACTCCTGGTGTCTATCTCTCTTCTTATAAGTGATGACATACAATTTGTATTTTAAGGCAGGACAAGAAAGTTTAAACATAAAATTTTCTGTTTTGGCCCCTCCTTCCCTCCCTAATGTGCATGATGCATCTGCATCACACATTAACCAGACATCCTCAAAGATAGAAATGCTTTCTTGACTGCAAAGATCAATTTTTTCCTTTTGATGCTAGCAAGGTTAACTTCTTAAAAGATTAGTGTTCCTTCCCAGCTTCGTTGGGGGTCATGGTGACTTGCTGCTCACTTTGGACATGCTTACTTGGTCTATGTAACTTTGGTGAACTTTATGTAAAATGTCAATGTCATTTTGACTTACGATCTTTTGTCTCATAAATGTGTATGACTATGCCTTCAACTTCTAACAGGCAGAACAGATCTCAGAGCTTCTGAGTCTCTCTTCTGGATTATAATCCTCAATTTGGCTCAAATAAAATTCCCTTCTTTCTTCTTGATTGTTAATTTTTGTCGACATAGGGAAACCTTTATGGAGTATGGCCACACAGTTAACTTTAATCACCTCTGTAAATGCCCTGTCTCCAAATACAGTCACATTGTAGGTGAGGGCTTCAACATACGACAAGTATTATGTTAAAAAATAGTGGTAACAAAAGGCAAATGACTTACTACAGTTAGGTAATAAAGAAGAAAAGAGCAGTCAACTTTTCAAAGTATCCTCCAGGTGCCAATGGATCACAGTAATTTCTAAAGCTGACTTTCATAAAAGCGTAATTTCCAAAAGCTGCCCATTAAATACTGTAAATCCATCACTTCTAAGAACCATTGCCAACAAAAAAAAGCTTTAGGTTAAAATAAATATCAAAATAATAAAAACAAAAATAAACACACACACAAAAAAACAAAAAGGAAAAATGAAAAAAGAAAAAAACAAATATCAAATAGTGCTAAAATTTAGAATTTAATAAAGTAAATTTTGAATTGAATGCTTAGACTTTTTATCATTTATGATACTGATTACTACCCCAATTAACCTAAGCCCCTATACACCCATCACCTCCCCTACAGAAAGTTCTGATCATTGAGATTTCCTCTGATTCCTGGCAAAAGAAGCCTTCACCTACTTTCTCTGCTTCTTTCCTCAACACTCTTCTCATCACACACTATCCCAAAGCACAGTAGTCTTCCTTCAGTTCTCTAAATCCCACATGTGACTTTATACCTCAGGGTATTCCCAGGTCTTTTTTTCTCCAAGTGAAACATCTTTTCCCCCCACAATGCTTTGTAAATTCAAATAAATCTTTTAAGTGTCAGCCTAAAATTTAAGTTAAAGTGGTTTTATATCCCAAACTCCTAAATCCAGAACATTCTCTATACTATCATAAAATTCCCTGAAGCTCTAGTGAACATTATAAAATTATAGAAAATTATTTTTGAATAAGTATGAGTAGCTTTCATGTTTTTATACTCTAGATGCGATATGAAGCAGCTATAATCACTGTTCCTCAGTCTTTAATTAAAATATTCCAGAAGATGAATGACATGAAATGTAAGCCTACAAATACACAAAGTTGGTTAAATAAATGGTGGGGTGTTCTAGATAGAACTTATGGCCCAGGAGCTTAATTTGTCTTGTAGGCAAAGCAAAACTGAGGAGGGACCTGGGTGTCACCACCAAAGGGAGGAAGGGATGAGGCCTGAAAACACGTGTGCAGAGGCGTTCACCAGACCACGGTGTGGGTTCATAACCAGGGTTATCCAAAAAGATAAAAATAGAAGGGAGAAGGTAAAAGGAGACAACATATTCATCAGGATGAGAAGGCTACTTCGGTCTCCATGGGGAAGTCTAGGGGAAAGGCTATTTCTGTGAACGTGCTGGATTCTCTGTTTGTGCCTTTGCGGGAGAACCACAGAGCCACTGGCAGACCATGAGGCCGTAACACTGAATGTCAATGAAGAACAACATGAATGCACCATGTTGTTCTGAAATAACTGAAAAAATAGTATATATGCATTTTTTTTTCAGTAGTTGTTTTTCCCCTTTCTTGGTCCAGTTTATTCATAGCAATGAAAGGTATTTATCAGGAGTTGCAGTACCCAGCAGAGGAAGGAGAAGAATCCAATGCATTTTGGGGATGTCAGTCTGAGCACCACCCACCTTGAAATACTAGGGCAAAGTTTAATAGCCTGGAAGCCACTTAAGAGCAGGGAGCGCTGACACAAATCCTTCAGCCCGCTCTGTGAAGGTACGTTTACATTCAACATCATCTAGAAAGTATTTCCTTCCAGAGCTGCCATTGTCTTTAAAAACCCTTGGTGAAGACAAGCTGTTTTATCAAATCTCTTAACAAATAATCTCCCCATCATTGTTACTCAGTCTCTTTGAATCTCTTAAAAATAACTATAAATATTGGACACCTTCAAACAATTATGCTTCACTTTTTCATCCAGAACAGTTCCTGATTCTACCATTTCTCACACCCTTTACAACTCAACTTTTTTAAAAGCTGTTGTCCTCTCTAATTCTATTATCTGAACTCTTACATAATTCTTCACTTGTTCCATACGCAGTTTTAGCCTCACAAATTCAATATCATGAAAAACTCCTAAACATATCAGTCATGTGTAAAATTTTGGTTAAATTTCTCAGTAGCTCTTGACATCATTGATAATTTTTGTATTAAAATTTTTTTGGTTTATTTTGGGCGGGGAGGAATTAGATTTCTTCCTTTCTTTTCTTTCCTGCAGGTACTGGGGATTGAACCCAGGACCTCGTGCATGCTAACCATGCACTGTATCACTGAACTATACCATCTTCCCTTAATTTCTGTACTTTTAACTTAAATTTGCTGATTCTTCATTTTTTCCCACTTAGTAATGGAATTTCTGAGGGCTCAATCATTAGTCACCAGTCTTCACAATCTACACACATTTTATTGGTGATCTCATTCAATGTCCTGGCATAAATTCCACGATAAACCAAAACTTCCCAAATTCCTATCTGTGAGGATTTCTAATGATACTGCCCCACTCATTCTTTGAGCAGTGATAACTTGGGCTCATTCTGACCTCCAAAATTTAAGCCACAGAGCTGTGTGGTAGGGATTTTCCTGCCACTTCCCCTGAAACTAAGACGTGCCTGATTTACTCCCTAAGTGTCCTTCCACAGAAACCACTCTGAAAAAGACAGGAGACAGGCTAGATTTTTTTCCTGAATGACTGGAGTTTTTAATGGGGGTGAGACATGTGACTACAACTGGTCCAGGATTCAAAAATATTTCGTGGTCTCCATTAATTACCCAAATTTTGTGATTCTCATTTAAATGATATGTCTGGTTATTATTTAAATTAACTTATATAATTTCTCTTTATTACAATTCCCCTATATCTATCTCTTTGCATGTATTGATTAATTTGATACACACACACACAAACTTTTTAAACTTTGGTTTATCAGTATTTTCCTAATTGTTTCCTCAATGTGTACTATAAAACCTAAACTTCTTGTTCAGAAAATTCTGAGATTTAAGTGCATATACATAAAATAAATGTTATTTCCTCATTCTTCTATTCCACTCCCCATCCTCTATAATACACAAGTTCTGTTATCAATTATTGTGTATCCTTCCAGAAATATTTTTTGTTAGCATAAATTCATGGTAACTAATCTGTACTTTATCAACAGTCGGGTGGGTACTCCTTAAACTCTAGCCCCAACTAATCATTTATTGTTATTTAATAATTTATTGACTATTAATGTAAAGTAAAATATTATTATAAACTTGAAGTGTGTGATGCTATGATGAATCCTAATTTGAATTCTATAGGAGCAACTGAGTTTTAGGTGGTTTAAAAAATTGCTCTTAACTTAAATGGGCTAATAAATCTGTTCTGTTTTTGTTCTTTTATACAACCATTAACAGACACCTTACGAAAGAACATATACAAACAGCAAACAGCATATTAAGAGATGCTCAGTATCATTTGTTATCAGGGATTTTTTTAATTAAAACAGTGAGATCTCACTACACGCCTGTTAGAAATGGCCAAAATTCAGAATACTGTCAGCACCAAATGCTGGTGAGAATATGGAGCAACAGAAACTCTCATTCATTGCTGGTGGGAATGTAAAATTGTACGGCCACTTTGGAAGACAGTTTGGCAGTTTCCTATAAAACTCATCACGCTCGTCATGTAATTTAGCACAGAGCTCCATGGTATTTACCCAAAGCAGTTAAAGACATGTCTGCACAAAAACCTTCAGATGGATGTTTATGGTACTGTTATGTTCATGGAAGCTCTAACCCTCTGCTCAGTTTCCTGTGCTTAGTCATGCTGGTTCTGCATCTTTTTTAAAAGAATGTTGCCTAGAGCCTGAAATATACAGGAGAGCCCATTCTCAAGGCTCTGACCTTTAAGGATATAACACTTTTCCATTCATATAGATAAAAAGTTGCAGAACAGAGAATAACATTTGTCTTATTTACAGGAACATCATGGACACTACCTGGACACTGCAAGAACAAAGAATTCTGACACCAAGATGTTTGCAACAACCAACCACACTCCTCCCCTTTTTAGTATAAAAGAAGCCTGAATTCTGACTTGGGGAAGATGGTTCTCCAGGACATTAGTCTGCCATCTTCTCAGTCTGACAGCTTTCCAAATAAAGTCTTAATGCCTTGCCCCAACAACTCGTCTCCCAATTTATTGGCCTGTGGTGTGGCGAGCAGAACGTGTTTGGACTCCGTCACAACCCCAGGTTTCCCCTCCAGCCTCAATGTGACCTCCAAGCCTTTGCACCTACAGGTCCCTCCTCCACCTGTAACCCTCTCTCTCTCTCTCTCAAACACACACACACCATTATACTGTCAGAAACAGGATCCCACTTGCAGCCACCTCCCTGGCCTGGACCCTGGGGCCCGGGCCGCAGGCACGCGAGCATGCGCCTTGCACTCGGGGCTCTAGTGTCCGGTGGGAGAGGGCGGTGCAGGCCAGGAGGATGTGCGTTCACCTGAGGCGGGTCCCTCAGCGCAGCCGCCGCCACTGGAGTCTGTGTACACACACACACACACACACACACCCACCCATAAGCATAAGCATATATAGTAGAATATATTATTGATATTATTTTGAACAAATTTTCTCTGTGAGATCAAGCAGTGACTCAGCACAGAAGGTCCTTCCTGAATCTCCACAGGGTGCAGACACATGGTAGATGTCCCCTGCAGTCCCTGTACTCTGCCAGCTAGCATTGCGGGTCTGACATCCCCTACTGTGGTCCTCCACCATCCCCACACCTGTACTCCACCTGGTTCAGCCCCTTTTCAGATGCAACCTTTGACCCCAGGTGTCCCCATTGACTTGACACGTGCATCTGGGAGGAAAGATGTAATCAGGTTCCCTCTTTAGGTGTGAAGCTGAGAAAGAATTACCCAGAACTCTGCCCTGCACACTCCCTAGCCCCAGTTCTTCTAAGACCCCGGCCAAACCGGGAAGGCAGGCAATGGCCCCACATCCAGCATGTGGTCTAGAGTCCAGCTGTCTAATAAAGCAGCCTAAATTGGTGGCAAAATCTATAGAAGGTAAACACAATTGCAAACAGTCAACACTTACAGAAAGGGAGATGAAAAGAACTTGGAGAGTTCAGAGGGTGAGACTCCCTTGCAAGGTAACACATGGAATCAGAGGAGGCAGCTCAGAATAGTGTGACTGCTCTGATACCTTCTCACTAACAAGGCCAACTAGGGTCTCCATTAACCACTTCCAGGGTCTTCAGGGACTTGCTTTCTCTCTGGGCAATCAGAATTACATCTCTCACCTGTAAGGCTTCTGAACCTCCACCCGGCTCACAGCCCCCTGCAGCTACTGTCTGCCTGGCCTGGGAAAGTCTCCTCCTGTTCACACCAAGCAGAGTTTTCTACCTGAGGGACCTCGAGTAGATTTTTTCAGCTCCTCTGAGTGCTTTCCAAATTAGTGGTGGGAGAATTTACACTTCAGAAATTGGCAAACACTACAAAGCAGGGCTACATTTACTGTATTACTGAATGCCTGGACTTAAGTGGCAAAAATTATGTTAACAATGCAGACTAAATTTAAACATACATGGGGTCTATGGTCATGACATTGTGGATGACACAAAAAATTTAAGGAAAAATAATGAGGAAATATCCTACCTGTATTAAAAACAATTATTCCATACAGCAAATGTTATTCACTCCATTTAAGAATGAGTAAAATCCCACATATGTCTTTGTTGTTTCAGTCTTACTTGTAAATGAAAAAGAAAACAGCCATAACGCACATTTTAAAAATATGCAAATAACAAAAATCGAAATAGCACAAATAAAGACATGAAAAATGCTCAAGATCATGAATCATTAGAAAAATGAAAGTAAAACACACTGAGATAGCACTATACACTTAAGAAAAGCTGATATAAAAGACTGACCACATCAAGCACAGGCAGGGATGTGGAATAAATGGAACTTAACACTGCTGGTTAATATGCAAAAAAGTACAATCATTTCAGATCTACCCTGTGACTCAGACACTCCACTCTAAGTTATGGACAAAAGATAAAACAAACATATACCCATATAAACTGACACAAATGTTTGTAACAGGTTTATTTCCAGTAGTCACAACCTAGAAATAACCTCAAGACCGACAAAGAGATGGATAATTAAAACAACAGCAGCATATCCAAAGATAAGAATATTACTCAGGGGGGAAAAAAGGGTTGAGTTGCCCAAATAACACCTCAAAAATCACAAAATACAAAGGAAATCAGAAAGAAAACAATAAACCATTTATGATTCAAACTATATGAATACAAGAAAATGCAAAGGTTACCTCTTGCAAGGGAAAGTGAATCACTGGTTGCCTGGCGAGGTGGGAAAGGCAAGGAGAGATTATACAAGGACGTGATGTACATCCGCTGTGACAGGGATGGTCATTATCAGGATGAGGAGGATGTTTTCACAGGCTCACATACCTACGTCAGAACTTCTCAGATGGTATAATTTCAATATAAGCCGTTGAGTACATGTAAACCATACTTCAATAAAGCTTTAAAAATTGGCTCAAGATTTAAAAAAGCTTCTGTGTCCCACTCTTTACGGAAAATAGGTTTGGCAGCCTTGTTCTGACTCCACCCTCTCTCTCCTCGTGCCCTCTGGGGGTTGGTCTTGGCTCAGTGGCAGCAGATATGGGGACCAGTGAAAATCTCCACCCAAGTCAGGAGGAAGGCTGCATGGACCCAGAGGGTCACGTCCTCAATAATGTAAGTTCCCTTTTCTCTTTTCCTTTCCTGCCTGGGCAGTAAGGGCTGTGAGGCTACAGCAATCCACAAAACTTCCTGGTTAACCTCTCGGACCGTGTCTTCAGCTACACAAGACAAACATGCCTACAGGCCCTAAGATTTGTGCACACACTCATCTTGCATAGTCATCGTCAAACAGACATTTGTGGATGCACTTTAAGAAGAGGCACATTCCATCTAGCTGGCTGCAGTCTCCTCCACTACCTACTAAAACAGAGTTTCTGTAGCAACTACAGCTTCCTTTGGAACCAGCGAAACTACCCAATGAACCGTGGATGCCAGGGAGCACAGCTCTCTGTCGACCTCTAGAAGACATCCCCTCAACAGTGCTGGAACACTCTGTGATCTCTACTCTGAAAAAAGGAATTCATGCTGCTCTCAGAAGCACTATTTTAAGATTCTAACACCTGCCCCTCCTCAGAGTCACCCGAGTTTCCTTAAAAACCTCAAAAGAGGAACAGAAAGCCCTGCAGTTTCTCCTAAGAGGCTCTGGGCAGCTATACAAATTTGGTCAAAAATGTCAAGTCATTTTCTGCAATCATACTGCCCCTCCTCAGGCACAGAGTGTGAGACCCGTAAAACAGAGCACAAATCTGTTTAGAAACTACCCTACACAGGAACAGAGCTCCCAAGATGAATGAGGACTTAGAAGAATAAGGTCATTGTTATCATTCAAGCCAAAGGAACATGCGCCAGAGAGTTCTGGAGTTCAGGACTTGCAAGATAGAAAAACTCATCGCAAGTATCACATGACCCAACATGTCCCTGAAAATTGTTTTCCTTGTTGGAAAGCTGCCAGCAAAGTCATATGATGTTCTACGGACCAACACTGGGTCAGGTCCCTGCTCGAGGTATTCAAAAGCGAAGGGAAGGATCTGCTAGGGCTCAAATGACTCCTAATTTGGCCAATACGTGGGAGAAGAGGGATCAGCTTCCTTGAGTGCACTGGGAAGTGACTGATGCACACTGTGTGGGCTTGCCAGGTGGTACAGGTGAAATGGCCTTGACTATAGAGTTGTCAGTGACATAAATCTTCGAAGAGCCATGGGCATGTTCCAAAGTGTAACACAGCCATACACACTTCCCACATAACTGAAACTCACAGGGAACCTCCCCACTCTGCATGCTCACATGTATGAGATTCAATTCAGACAGATGACTCCTCCTTAGGTTTCCTCCAGGACCCTTACACTGTACAAGGAAATTGCACATCTATGCCTTTGAGTAGTGGGAACTCTCTGATGTTGAAAGAGGTTAGATTTCCTCGTAAAATTTCCCTCATTCAGTGCACTCTTAAGGCCTTTCTCCAGTGTGGCTTCTCTGATGACAACGCAGTTTGGAGGTGGTAATAAAAGATTTCCCACATTCGCTGCACACATAAGGCCTTTCTCCAGTGTGAACTCTCTGATGATAATGGAGGGTAGAACCACAGGTAAAAGATTTCCCACATTCGGTGCACTCATACGGTCTTTCTCCTGTGTGAATTCTCTGGTGTATTATGAGGTTATTTCTTTGGATAAAGGATTTCCCACAGTCATTACATTCATAGGGCCTTTCTCCAGAATGAACTCTCTGATGATAATGGAGGTCAGACCTTGAGATAAAAGACTTCCCACATTCACTGCACTCATAAGGCCTTTCTCCAGTGTGAGATCTCTGGTGATAACGGAGGCTGGAACTAAAGGTAAAAGACTTCCCACATTCACTGCACTCATAAGGCCGTTCTCCTGTGTGAATTCTCTGGTGTAAAACGAGGTTATTTCTTCGATTAAAGGATTTTCCACATTCACTGCACTCAAAAGGCCTTTCTCCTGTGTGAACTCTCCAGTGCTGGATGAGTGTCCACCTATTGTTAAAACATTTCCCACATTCAGTGCACTTAAATGGCTTCTCTCCAGTGTGAGCTTTCTGGTGTTGATTCAACTGGGATCCATATTTAAACAATTTCCCACACTCAGTACACTCATAAGGCCTTTCTCCTGTGTGAACTCTCTGGTGTTGAATGAGAACCCACCTATTGTTAAAAGATTTCCCACATTCACTGCATTTATAAGGCCTTTCTCCTGTGTGAACTCTTTGATGATAATGGAGGTTAGAGCTAGTGGTAAAGGATTTCCCACAGTCACTGCACTCATAAGGCCTTTCTCCTGTGTGAGATCTCTGATGATATCTGAGGGCAGGCCTAGAGATAAAAGATTTCCCACAATCACTGCACTCATAAGGCCTTTCTCCTGTGTGAGATCTTTGATGATAACTGAGGGCTGAGCCAGAGGAAAAAGATTTCGAACATTCACTACACACGTAACTGTTTTCTCCACTGCGCCATGTGTGGGGATGAATGAACACAGATTTGTGATTTAAGGATTTCCCACATTTGCTGCACTTGTACTGCCTTGCCCCAGGATGAATACTTTGATGTTGACTGAGGGTTGAGCTTTGCTTAAAGGATTTTCCACATTCACCACACACATGAAGGCTTTTTGCAGGGTGGACTCTCTGGTGCACAACAAACGAGGATTTGTACCTGAATGCTTTCCCACATTCACTGCACACAAAACACCGTCTTCCAGTGTGGACACCCTGGTCCTGAACAAGTGTGTCTTTGGGGCTGAGGGTTTTCTTGCACTCTCCCCAGGCATGATGACTTTTCTGGCTTTGTAAAGTTGACCCGCACTGGGAGATTGGGTTTGGCTTCTCCACACTTTGAGGGGTCTGTTGCTGTAGATGTCCCACGATGGCAGGAAAGTCCTTTTCAAACGTCCCCCAAGTAAATGGCTTCTGTGACACACGGAATCTGCAGCTCTTCACAAACAAGGCCTTGTCTATGCTGCTTCTGAAGGTCTTCTCTCCCATGTGTTGCTCCTGGTACTGCTGCAAGTCAGCACTAAAATCAAAGTGTTTCGCACACACCCCACACCTCAATAGTTTCTGGCTGTGTCGTGTTTCCTGGTGCTCAGCCAAGTGGAAAATGTCTCTCAAGACTGGACCACACATCTCACAGGGATGGGTCTTCTGGGAAGACAAAGCTGCCTTGGGAGTCCTGGCCTGTGACCCTCCCAGAGGAGCCATCTGTTCAAAAGGTGCCTCTGCATCCCCTGCTCCACAGCAGCAACCTGAACAGAAAGAGATGCTGGTCAAGTACCTGTTGATACACGGACGGGCCAACTCACCACAAATGTGCATCTGTCTCATCTAGGTCTGAGTCTACGGGATGCTTTTCAAGACAAGACAGTTGGAATTCAGTTGAAGGAACAGCTGACTGTTGTGCATTACTGGGCCTCAAGGTCACAGCATAGTGGAGACCTCACCAGGGGAAGGACACAGAGACAGGGTATGATACAAGGAAGAGAGGCAGAGTCTACAACTCCTTTCTCTCCCAACGGCTTCCCACAGGACCTTTTCTGCTGTTTATCTGGGGCTGTACAGAAGTGTACATCCGTGCCCATAAAAATCCAACTGCAACCAATCTGTCTTCAAGGTCATTTTAAGGGTATGTGAACGTCTCATGGCACAAGTGAAGGCCAGTGTTGGAAAGTATTACAGAAAGAGCAGTGAGAGAAACAGGTGAGATGTGGAGTCCACAGGGGTGGAGAGCTTCCCTGGGGTGAGAGTCACAGTAAACAGCAGAAATGATAAGTCAGCAGAGTGTGAACAACGGAGAAGGAAAGATAGAAATGGGATGTGGCCACTGGTTACGGCACCAAAACTCTGGTTAAACAAACAGGTTCCTGGTATGCTCTAAATATAGCTGATATCACACTTCCACAGCTACCATGCATCAGGGCTAGGCTCCTCTGAGTCTACCCGGCTACGGCTGGCGTCATATCCATTCTGTGATATACGAAGGACTCATCTCCATAAACCCTAGTTCAGCAGCTAAATGGGACAACAGGATGCAAAGTACTGAATGAAAAATACGACAAGTGAATGCTAGCACTGTTCCAAAGCAACTGCACACAGAGGACCAAGAAACGAGCAAAAGGTAAGCGATGTCCACAAGAGAGCAGAACAGGAGACACCACCATTAACACCCAACACAATCGGCTCAAATTCCGTGAGTGAAATTAGCCTTGGAGGGCTCAATTAAGAACTGAATCCAACTCGGTGGAGCATAAGAGAATAAGCACACAGACAGGATTGCTGGAGACTGTTTTGGCAGAGACACTTGGAGGGGGCTGGGAAACGGGCTGGGCTATCTCTCTCTGCCACAGGGCGGGTACCGCTGCAGTCCCCGGCTGCCTGCTTCCAGAGGACACTGGAGCTTTTGCTACTGCGCTAACTAAAAGCCATCATTGGTGCATGCCCTGGTGAATATGAGGTTACTGCACCCGACCCCTAGAAGGAGCTGTTGTTGTGCCGATCCAGGATGAGGGCCGCCACATCCCCCAAACCTGTGCATATCCTCACCCCCGGAGCTGTGCCTGCTCCATGTGTGCCTGCATCCCGGACCCTGACTCCACTGCTGCATTGTGCACACAGTGGTCACAGACACCAGACACCCTCACTGTAGGCCAGCGAACTCCCAAAAACTAGTGTCTCGACACAAGCACCCTGACACAGATGTCATGGTCACTGGACGTGCAGCCACATCTCACAAACCAAAGCCGAGAGCACTGGGAGCCACTGAGCCATCCAATGTCCCAGAACCAGAACCGCTGTCAGATACAAGGATCCTCACACAACACCCCACTACTCCACAGGTGCCCGCGCGTCAGACGCCAGTGCCACTGGGCAACAAAAGGAATCCCTTTGGCCGCAAGGTCCTCCTTCCATGGGAGGGAAGAGATCAGGAGTTCCCCTTCAGCCTTCTCCACCGCTGCAGACACCCTCAGCCTCGTGTATTGAAGACCCCCACTACCTTCACCGAGGCTGACATCAGGTGCAGAAGCGGTACGGATTCCACACGGGTGGCCTCCGCTGGAGCCAGTATGGCCACAGCCCACCAAGCTGCTGCATAAACCACAGGTGGAGGTCTTTTCCCACCAAAACTGTACCACGAAATTTGGAAGAAATGACTACACCATCAAATCAGCAGACATCAATGCAAGGCTACAGGAAACACAAGAAAATCAAGGAAGATGAAACCATCAAAGGACTACAATAATTTATCAGAAACAAATTTCAAAGCAATAGAAATCAGTGAAGAGCTAGACAAAGAAATCAATTGTTTTAATGGAGTTCACTGAGCTGCAAGAAAACACAGTCAGTCAATTAAATAGACTAACAAGTTATTCAACAAAGAGATAGAACAAAAACAGGTTGGCTGAGGACATGTATGCAATAACGAAAACCACAGAACTCCTAGAAAAAAACATGGGCAGTACATTCTTTGATGTTGGTCTTAGCAATACCTTTCTAGATATGTCTATTCAGGCAAAGGAAACAAAAGAAAAAAATAAACAAATGGGATTACATCAAACCAAAAAGCTGCGTGGCAAAGGAAACCATTAACAAAATGAAAAGACATCCTACTGAATGGAAGGAGATATCTGTAAATGATATCTCTAACAATGGGTTAATAGCCAAAATATATGAAGAACTCATGAGCAGAGGGGAGTATAGTTCAGTGGTACATGCATGCTTAGCATGCACCAGGTCCTGGGTTCAATCAGTACTTCCATTAAAATAATAAAGACATAAACAAGTAAATAAACATAATTACCCCCCCAAATTGATACAATTCAACAACAACAACAAAAAACAACCCAATTAAAAAATGGGCAGAGGAGTTGAACAGAACTCTTTCAAAAGACATACAGACGGCCAAAATGCACATTAGTGATGTTCAACATCACTACTTATTAGGAAAATACAAATCAAAACCACAATGTGATCAAAACTCATGCATGTTATAATTGCTTTTATCAAAAGGCAAGAAATAATAAGTGTTGATGAGAATGTGGAGAAAAAGGAACTCTCATACACTGTTTGTTTTAGTACTTCCTATGCCTTTTAAAAATATTTTTATTTATTAACTATTGTATTATTGAATTATTTTATTTTGTTGGGGGGGTGTGATTAGGTTTATTTATTTTTAGAGGAAGTACTGGGGATTCAACCTGGACCTCATGCATGTTAAGCATGTGCTCTAGGACTTGAGCTATACCCTTCCCCATCTCATACACTGTTGGTGGCAATGAAAATTGGTGCAGCCAATGCAGAAAAAGGAATAAAGATTCTTCAAAAAATTTAAGAACAGAACTACTATATGAACTAGCTATTCCACTAGTTGGTATATATTCCAAGAATACAAAAACAGTAATTTGAAAAAAAAATGCACCCTTATGTTCACTGCAGCATTATTTACATTAGCCAAGATATGGAAACAAGAGTGCCACCAACAGATGAATGGATAAAGATGTGTCAATCACATGCACACATGCACGCACACAGACACATAAAACACAATGGAGTACCACTCGGTCATTAAAAAAAAAGAAATTTTACCATTTGTGACAACATGGATGGACCCTGAGGGTGGTATGCTAAGTGAAATAAATCAGATGTAGAAAGACAAATATTGTATGATGCACTCATATAGGGAATATAAAAACAAACCAACCAAACTAAATACAGGGATACAGAGAACAGAGCAGTGATCACCACAAGGTTAAATGGATCAACCTTACGGTAAGAATGAATGAAAAATAAATTTTCTGTAAGGTATGCAGAAGGAGAAATATAATGTACACATAAAACTTATATAATGTTATAAACCAATGGTAGCTCAATAAAAAAATAAATCTAAACAAATAAAATGATAAATAAACAAGCAAAACAATTCAAAAACTCAAAAAAACTAATTAAATTTATACCTCAAGGAACTAGAAAAAGAACAAATTTAACAGAAGAAAGGAAATAAAAAAAGATCAATGCAGAAGTAAATGAAATAGTGGGGAGGGTACAGGTAAAGTGGTAGAGTGCATGCTTAGCAAGCACAGGGTCCAGGGTTCAATCCCAAGTATTTCCTCTAAAAGTAAATAAATAAATAAACCTAATTAACCCCCCTGCCGAAAAAAACATAATAAAGAAATAAATGAAATAGATCTAGAAAAATAAAAAAGATAAAGGACATAAAAAGCATATTTTTTGAAAAGATAAACTATTGACAAACCTTAAGAAACACTAAGAAAAAAAGAGAAGACTAAAATAAAATCAGAAATGAAAGAGAGATATTACAACTGATACCACAGAAACAAAAAAGACCATGAGACTACTGTGAACATTTAAATGTCAACAAATTTCGATAACCTAGAAGAAATGGATGTATTCCTACAAAGACGCAAGTTCCCAAGACTGATAGAATACCAAAAATATGAATAAACATAAAACTAGTAAGGAGATGCAATCAGTAACCAAAAATCTGCCAACAGTGAAAAGTTTAGGACCAGATACATTCACCAGTGAATTCTATCAAACACATTTCAGAGAGAATTAACACCAATCCTCCACAAACTCCCAAAATTAAAGAGGACGAGCCACTTTCAAACTCATTTTATGAGGCCAGCATTAACCTGCTGCCTCACACTACAAAGACACTACAAGGACACTACAAGAAAAAAAATTGCAGCCCAACATTCATGATGAACACATAAACAGAAATCCTAAGGACAATATTGCGCTTCAAAGCACAATAAAAAAAATAATATACCTTAATCAAGTCAGATTTATCCCGGAGATGCAAGGATGCCTCAATATACACAATTCAACGTGATATACGCCTTAACAGATGGAATATAAAAACCGTATGATTATCATAATAGATATGGAAAAAGCATTTTAAAAAGTTCAGCATACTTTCATGATAAAAACGCTCAACAAATTAGCTACAGAAGGAATGCATTTTACCATAATATACACCGTATATGACAAGTCACAGCCTACAAAGTATTCAATGGTGAAAGCTAAAAGCTTATCCTCTAAGATCAGGAACTAGGCCACTTCTTTATCACTTCTATTCAGCATGGTACTGAAGTTGAATCAGAGCAATTAGAAAACAAAAAGAAGTAAGAAGATATCCAAATCTGAAATGAATAAGTAAAGTTATCTATACCAATGATATGATCATATGTATAGAAGACCCTGAAGACTCCTCCACCAAACTAGAATACAAATTCAAAAAGTTGCAGGATACAAAATCAACAGAAAAAGCACCTGTGGAACACAGTATGGAGATTCCTCAAAACACTAAAAATAGACTTACCATATGATTCAGCAATTCCACCCTGGGCATATATCCAGAGGAAACCTTAATTCAAAAAGATACATGCACCTCAATGTTCAAAGCAGCACTATTTACAGTAGCCAAGACATGGGAACAACCTAAATGTCCATCGGTAGAGGACTGGATAAAGAAGATGTGGTATATTTATACAGCGGAATACTACTCAGCCATAAAAAGAACAAAACAATGCCACTTGCAGCAACATGGATGAACCTACAGATCATCATTCTAAGTGAAGTAAGCCAGAAAGAGAAAGAAAAATACCATATGATGTTACTCATATGTAGAATTAAAAAAAAAAAGACAAATGAACTTCTTTATAAAACAGAAATAGACTCACAGGCATAGGAAACAAAACTATGGTTAAGAGGTGGTGGGGGAAAGGGGTGGTAAGGGATAAATTAGGAGTTTGAGATTTGCAGATACTAATATATATAAAATACAGAAACAACAAATTTATACTGTATAGCACAGGGAACTATCTTCAATATCTTGTAGTAACTTATGGTGAAAAAGAATATGAAAACAAATGTATGTATGTTCACGTACAACTGAAGCTCTACACCAGAAATTGACACAACACTGTAAACTGACTATACGTCAATAAAAATATATAAAGAAAAACATCATGTATTTCAGCACAGTAACAATGAACTATTTGAGAAGAAAATAATCCCAGTTATAAAAGCATCAAGACTGGTAAAATACTTAGGAATAAAACCAAGGAGCAGAAAGATGTGTACAGTGAAAACTATGAAACACTGATGAAGGGAAATAGAGAAGATGGAAATATGTGGCAAGATATCTGTATACATGGATTGGAAAATTAATATTGTTAAAATGATATAATACCCAAAGTAATCTACAGTTTGTATGCAATTCCTATTAAAATTCCAATGGTATTTTTCACAGAAATAGAAAAAACATACCTAAAATCTGCATAGAAGCACAAAAGAGCCTGAATAGCCAAAGCAATCTTGAGAGAGAAGATCAAAATGAAAAACACTGCTGTCCTAATTTCAAATTATATTACAAAGCTACAGTATTCAAAACAGTATGGTACTGGTATAAAAATGGACAGAACTATGGAACAGAAGAGACTGCCCAGAAGCAAACCCACGCATAGACAGTCAACTAATCTTTCACAAGTGCACAGAGAACACACAATAGAGAAAAGAGAGTGTCCTCAATAGATAGTGCTGGGAAAGCTGGATATCCACATGCAAAAAAAAGGAACTGGATCCCCATCTTATAGAACTTGACATGAATTAAAGACAATATAGAAGACCTGAAACCTTAAACTCCTAGAATAAAACATAAGGAAAAGGCTTCATGACTTTATTCCTGACAGTGATTTTTTTTCAATATGACATGAAAAGTGAAAATAAACAACTGGAACTCAACAAATTAAAAAGCTTGTAAACAGCAAAAGAAACACTGGAGTGAAAGGAGCTACAAATGGTCAACAGGTGCTCACAATCGCTAACCATCAAAGGGAATGCAAACCAAAATCACAAGATGTCACGTCACACCTGTTAGAATGGCTATTATCAAAAAGAGGTAACATGTTGGCAAGGATATGGAGAAAAGGGAATCCTTGAACACCATTGCTGGGAACATAAATTAGTGCAGTCATGGAAAATATTATGGATGTTCCTCAAAAAATTGGAAATAAAACTACCATATGATCCACCATACGCACTTATGGGTATATATGCCAAGGAACTAAATCAGTATCTCCATAAAATATGTGCATGTACATAGTCACTGCAGCATTATTCAGAATAGCCAAGATATGGAAACTTTCTAAGGTGTTCACCAGTGATGAACTGATAAAGAAACTACAGCATACACACACACACACACATGCACACACATACGTACATATCAACTCCCCCATGCACATGCACACAGGAACATTCAGCCATGAAAAAAGAAAAACTGCCACTTGCAACAACAAGGATGAAACTAAAGGACATTATGCTAAATTAAATAAGTCACAGAGAGGAAAACAAATACTGTATAATATTACTTATGTATAGAATCTACAAAAAAAGACAAACTTAGAGAACCATAAAGAAGAATGCCAGATACTGAGGGCTGGAGAAATGGGGAGATGTTGGCCAAAACACTTTCAGCTATAATGCAAGTAAGTTCTGAGGATCTAATGTGCACCACAGTGACTATAGATATTAATACTGTATTGTAAACTTGAAATTTGCTAAAGGAATAGATCCTAAGTGTCCTCACTGAAAAAAAAAGAAAGAAGAGAAAAAAATTAATTATGTCAGGTAAGAGGTGTGTTAATTAACTCCATGGTGGTAATTATTTCATTAAGTATATGTATATCAAATCATAACATTATATATATTAAATACATATAATTGTGTCAGTTGTATCTCAATGAAGTTGGGTCAAGATGAAACAGGGAGAGAAGTCCAAACACCACAAAAAGAACTATACAGGATAGAGTTGAACGGTAACCCACAGCCAATGAAAGTAGCCATCATGACAATGGCTGCAATTCCACACCCAGGCAAGTACAAGGAACTGTCAGTTAAAGGAGGGGCCACAGAAATTACATGGATCTGGACACACTGCCCCATCCAGGGAAGGGGCAAGCAAGGTGCATCTATCAGCCTTACTGAAAGACTGCTAACCTTGAATCCTTCTAATCCAGCCTTCTACCTGCCACAACAACTTCCCAGAAAGCTGGGGAAGCAAGCAGTGCCTACACACGTGATCAGGATGAAGCACCTCCCTCGGAAAGGAGGGTGAGGCAGGATACAGAGCCTAGACCAGGGCACTGGGGAGAAGAAAGGTCTTACCCAGTGAGGATACAAGTGCATAGTTCTCCAGCATCACATCAAGGTACAGGCGTCTCTGAGCCTCATCAAGGAGCCTCCACTCTTCCCAGGAGAAGTGCACAGCAACATCCAGAAAGCTCACACCACCCTGTTATGAAGGGGACAGACGAAACCATGAACGTTCTCTCTCTGAGAATCCACAATCCATCTCCCCACACATCTATGCCATTCCCACCCTCCACCGGACCTCCCACCTGACAGAGGATGCCAGGCCCTGGTGCCACTGATGCCCGCAGTCTCCTCACTGCCCGTTAATCACTATGTTCAGTCCTCAGCAACAACAGACAGGGGCACACAGATGCCATCTCAGCTCTGGGCCTGGCCTGCAATGTCTTGTCCCTCCAGCCAAGCAATTCCCCTGGGATCTCCCCAACTGTGGGAATCCAGACACAACCCAGTGTAAATATAGACTCATGCTTCATCTGTAAATTTTCAATATCTTGGCCCTGGGGCCATCAGCTCACATTTCCTCTTGATGTGCACATCCTCTGTAGACCAAATCTCTCAGAATTTCATAGCCTTCCATCTCCTTGCACCATACTATAGGACTCTCCCTGAACATACCCTCACATTTGGCACTTTGCATCCAGAGAATGCTTGAGAATTTCAAATAAGATTTGGTACAACCCCAGCTCTCTGATGGATCCAATGCCAGAGAAAGCCACAAATGCTGCTAAGAAGATCTCCCCACCTCCCTCTAATCCTTGCTTCAATGTTATCCACCCAGAACCAAAAGTGAATTTACTGCCAGTTTTGTCCTTTCAGCAGCCACAACACTCCTCTCTCCACTCAACCTTCGTTTAAAAGAAAAACAAACAAATAAAAAACAGCCCTAAAGATCTCCCTGCCAAGCAAATTCTGGAGAAGACATTTAGTGTTAAATAAGCAGCACTCCCAGCCTCCCTGCCATCTTGTCTCAGTTCCCCCTACGTCTCCCCAGCCATTTCCCGTCCACTCATCCCATGGAAGCGTTGGCCACCTGCCCGATCAACCTCTCTCCCACACCGTTCCCACTGCCACTTCTCCACCTCGCTTGCGTTTGCACTGCCCAGCAACCCCAACCAGGCACTCAGCGAGAGCCACTTCTTAGCACACACCCGTCTTTTCGACCTACTAATAGCATCGCCACCGTAGTAACCTTTGTTCCCCTCTTAATTGTGTTAAACAGCTTCACACTCGTGCACATAACGGCCTTCATTTTTGAAAGTCTCCATCCTCACCGCCTTCCCCCGATGTCCAGACCTGCCTGTCCAGCTGCCCGCTTGTTGCCTACACTCACTCTTCTCTGAAACATCTCAGACTCTTAAGAGCGGAAATAAACTTACAGTATCGCCAAGGAAAACTAACCTACTGCTAACGTCTCCATCCAGAGGATGGGCCTTCCATCTGTCGCCTACTACGACTCAAAACCCTGGGGTCATCCCTCACTACTTCCCTTCTCTCACCAAGAGCAACACTCCCAATTCGGAGAGGCCCTTCTCCAAAAATGAATCCAGAATTCAACCACTTCTCACACATCCAGGGCGGTCACTCTGGTCCATCAACATTCACTACGACTCTTGCAATTAATCCTCCTGTGCTGCCTGCCTCCTCCCTTATCCCAGTAGTTTGTTCCCTTCTTTGCAAGCCAGAGGGATATTATGCCTGGTTAAGACCACCTCCCAACTGGGATTCAGACCTCATATTACCTGTATAATAGCTGGCCAACTTTTCATGCAACAACACTGCACGCCTGACTCTCACCCCGCTGCATCTTGCTCCTAGCATTAAGAATGGAGAATTGCTACACCCCAGATCTGGCTCAGCCCGCCCTCCAGGCCTCCGCACCTGCGGGTCCCCCCGCCTGGGGGCCTCTCCCCGCGCCGTCACGCCGTCTGTCATAAACACGGCCCCACCCGCGGCCGCCTCCCCGGCCTGGACCCCGGGACCCGGGCCGCAGGCACGCGAGCAGGCGCCCCGCACTCGGGGCTCTCGTGTCCGGCGGGAGAGGGCGGTGCGGGCCCGGAGGACGCGCGTTCACCTGAGGCGGGTCCCTCAGCGCGGCCGCCGCCATCGGGGTCTGAGGGCGCAGCGAGGCGGGCAGCAGCGGGAGAGGAGAGGAGACCGGGAGCGGCGGTCCGTATTCCAGGCCTGGGGCGGGGTCCCCGGGCGGCGTCGCGGAGCTTCGGACCCGCCTCGGTGCAGCGGGGACAGCGCCTCCTCTCGGACCTCCTCAGTCCTGTCACCTCTTCCCGGTATCTGAAGCTTTTGAATTGAGAAAACGCCCCACAGCACATTCAAAATGACGCCCACTACGTGGAGGCCGGAAGTCCCGCCCCAAAGCTATTACCTCATACGGAGACGCGTCTTTTCGACTCTATTGGCTGATCGTCGCAGCCACCCATTGCACAGCCTTCTGGGTAATGTATTTCCCACAGAGCCACAGCCATAGGTCCCAGATGTTCCGCGTCTGACGTCCAGGAGAAAAGCCACACCGTGAAGGTTGCTGGGAAACATCAACGCTAAGGCCACAGACTGAGGATGGGCGTTTCTTCTTAAAGAGGGTGCACTCACAGATGTTTGAGGTGTATTATCTGTAACTGATTACCCAAGGGTTTGAAGACGTGAATTTCAGACTCTGTGAAGCTCAGTGTGTCCCAGAGTCTGAAAGTACCTTTTGAGATGCTCTCAAATCCACCAATCCAAAGGTACCTACTACATAACTAATAACCTAAAAAAAAAAAAAAACCACTAAAGGTACCTACCACTGCAGAGTCATTTAGACACACAATGGGGCCACTAGAAACTGAAGCTTTATAAACAGTTCTGTACTGTCAGTCTGCATGTGCTTGGTCAACACAGAACAAATACCAAGATAGTGTTGTGATAAGGAAGATAGAAGGATGCTGGCCACCTTAAAGGAGTACAAAGATGGGTCTCTGACACTGGTCCTCATGGAGAACATCTCCTGTCTGTATAGTTAAATATACTGTCCAATTTTGAGCAACACTTTTAACTATTTAATATATCTTATTTCATATCCTGACATATGTTTAATTCCTATCTGAATCTGAATCAATCTCAAAAAGAGAACAGCAGAACAAATGCCATTTTGGCATGGGAATGGCTGCAGTGTTTTGCAATATTCCATTATTATTTATCATTTCATAGTTGGTCTTGATTCATCTACCCCGCCCACAGTATATTATTTAACCTGTAATCCAGACATCATGTATTTTAATGTATAATCTCTTCAGAATGTGTTTCTAAAATATAAGGGTTCTTTCATAAGTCCAATAACTTTGGCATAAAAAATCATAATATTTACAATTAATGTAAACATGTTATCAGTGCTGAATTTTCTCAGTTGTAGTATTGGTTATTTAGGGTAGACTGCAATCTGCATACAAAATATATCTTCAGCCAATTATTAAGTGCGTCTTGTTAGTCTATTAACCTATACGTACCCATTCCATGTGAGCACACTAGAGCCAAGTAGGTGAAAGGCACTGCAGCCTGTAGACTGTCAGGGACCCACTGCCTCAGCCAGTGGGAGTTTTCTGTAATCTCTCTAGGGACCTGGGTGGCTACAGAGCCCTGAGGTCTGTGGTGGGTCTGTCCTTCTGCCCTAACCCACTCTTGGCTTCTACTGGGAGAGGAACGATTTGTATCAGGTAAGAGTCAGGCTCTGAGATACAACTGCTGAGGCTTAACACATTGGTTATCATTGCATGGGTAGTGCATCACTCTGTGACCCTGGAAGAGTTGTAAAATGTCTTTGTACCTCAAGATATAAGTTAGCCCAAGTTAAAATTAGCTTATTTCACAAATGTACAGCATCTCAATGGTTTATCAGAGGATGAGCTTTTCTCATTCATAAATCCGTTCCTGTGTATAGGCAGTGAGCTTTGCACCACACAGTGATTCAGGGACCAAAATGCCTTCTATGGTCAATATATGGCTCTAAGGCTCCCCTGGTACTGTCTAGGTGACCAAGAGGAAGTGGAGAAGTCACACCCACTCCCACATATATGACTTCTAGTCACATCCTGTTGACAAGGACTGGTCTTTGGGCCAACCCTGTGTGCATGGGCAGGAAAATGAGGCTGAGCTCTGTGCCCAAGAGAAGACCCAGTGAGTTTGGTGAACATATATGCAGTTGGCTGCACTCAGCCTACTCTTGAAAAATGACATCTCTTGAAAAATGACAGCCATAATGGTTTCTATGCCATGTAAGCAGATAATGAGTAGCTCAAAAAAAGTTATTTATTAATATTATTCGTGTAATGTAGTCATAATGAATAGTACTATCTCAAAGTTACTTGTGGACACCCTTGAAAAGTCACACTTCCTAGCTTAATATACCCATGAATATCATCCCACCCTTTCTACCTTCATTGTATCTGCTGATCCTCCTCTTTATTAGTCAGATACTGAAAAACAGTCTTTCCCCCCCATGTCCTCCTGTTCTCGCTGTCCTGTACAACCTCAAGAGGTAACCTGCTCTTTCATATCTGGGCTGATGTGGGCAGCTGGAGTCATTAAGCATATTGATGGCTATGACACAGAGTCACAGTCTCTTCCTTCTGGTTGCTTCTCTAGCTGGCCAGATTCTCCACTGTTCCTCCAAAACTGTTCTAAATCTTCACCTCTCCTCAATCCCATGCATCAACTTCAATACAAAAATCCTAAGAAGGATCTTGCCCAGACCCCCAAATTTCCCCGTTTTAGTGGGTGGCGCTGCCTGCCAAGATTTTGAGAAGGCTTTTCAGATCCCTCAGTCCTTTCTCTATCAAACCCATCATGCAGCCACCCACACATCCTGTCCATCTTCCATTATTTTCACCCTCTGGATTTACCACCTTGACCAAGTCAGTGAGCTCCGACACTACTCTCCTATTCCAAGTTATCAACTCTTGCCTGAACGTTGTTCCCCAAATCCTAACTGGTTTCCTCATATCTGCTCTGTGCCACTGGTCAGCTCTGACTCCTGCACCCGCTCCCAAATCCACTCAGACCTTTCTCACTTTCTACACAGCTGCTCACTCATCCTAAGTCCATACTTCTGTTTTTGCTCCTTTCCCCTTGCCTACTCATAAGCAGCTATATCCTACTGCCTTCTTCCATTCTCACCTCTGCAGAAGTGGTCCTGACTCTGGCTAAAGCTATTATCTGCATCTGAATCTAAATGTCATCTTCAATTTTCTCAAGGAAATTACTTCACTTATTTCCTGCTTATGATAACTTCATTCTCTCTACGATCAATGTTAAAAAACGCTCATGCTGTTGAGAATGGGGAAAATTAACAAACATAAAAATGCTCTCAGATATATAATAACTGGCCTCTAGACGGTGTTGACTGTATTTCACGTGCCCAAACACACTTTCTGGAGAAGTTGTCTCAGTCTAGGAATGGATCAGGATGGTCAAAAGTTTTCACACATTCATAAATTCGCTTTAGAGAGAAACTGCTTACAAATGTATTGCATAAATAAACAGTTTCCCCAGTGGGGCTTTCTGCAAAGGTCAGGGTCACTGGTCAGGAATGTTTACCTGCTTTCCATACTGCCCATCCGACTGCACCAGATATTACGAGTCCCTTCAAACTTGGAGCATTTGAGATACTAACTTTATAATTTTTATTGTTACTAAACTTTGGGATGAATTGTTTGGATAACTACTGTCCTGTGTTAATACTCATTGATTTTCCATCTTTTTTTTTCCGCATCTTTCTATCTTTTCCAGCTCCAACCTGAAATATATCAATAAAGCAAATCATTACCCTTTCCGCTATATTTTTCTCTTTTAAAAAATTGAATTATAGTCTATTTACCAAGTTAATTTCTGGTATATAGCATAATGATTCAGTTATACATATATACACATTCCTTTTCATATTCTTTTTCATTATAGGCTATTGTAAGGTACTGAATATAGTTCCATGTACTATACAGAAGCTCCTTGTTGTTTACCTATTTTATATACAGTAGTGTGTATCTGCAAATCCCAAAAGCCCAATTTATCCCTCCTGACTCCCTTCCCCTCTGGTAACCATGTTTGTTTTCTACATCTGTGAGTCAGTTTCTGTTTTGAAAATAAATTCATTTGTGTCATTTTTTTAAGATTCCACATATAAGTGATATCATATGGTATTTTTTTCTCTTTCTGGCTTGCTTCATTTAGTATGATGATCTCCAGGTCCACTTGTGTTGCTGCAAATGGCATTATGTTATTATTTTTTATGGCTGAGTAGTATTCCATTGCATATACATACGACAACTTCTTCATCCAATCATCTGTTAATTGACATTTAGGTTGCTTCCATGTCTTGGCTATTGTAAATACTGCTACTCTGAACATTTGGGTACATTTATCTTTTCAAATTAGAGTTTTCTCTGGATATATGCCCAGGAGTGGGACTGCTGGGTCACATGGTAAGTCTATTTTTAATTTTTTAAGGCATCGCCGTACTGTTTTCATAATGACCACAACATCACCTATATGTCTCAAAAATATACTTCTATGCTGGAAGTTAGAGAATGGAACAAATACAAAGCCCCCTTCCACTCAGATATTTCAATGATTTCTGAACACACCAGAGAGAATAGAGTCCAACCACAGAGGCATAAACAGAGTGATAGGGGAATATGTTAAATATAAGCATTTAGTATGTGAAAAATGGTAGAATCAGAAAGAAATTGAGAAAGGCATTCTGGATTCAAAGCCATCATTTTGAGCCTATATTCATATGAAAAGACTACATTTTGTCTTGGTTCTCCAAACTATAATTAACATAAAACTACAAGGTCCTACTGTATGGCACAGGGAACTATATTCAATATCTTGTAATAACCTATTATGAAAAAAGAATATACACACACACACACACACACACACACACAGGTATAACTGAATCACTATGCTGTACACCAGAAACTAACAGAACATTGTAAATCAACTATGCTTTAATTTTTAAAAAACCCATGAATTTACTGCCATTTTAATCTGCTTAAAATGGGCAATGTATAGTACTATATTAAGGAAAAATAATAGGAATGCCAACAAAATAATTTTAATGTAAGTGCTCCTAGGGAAAACAAAGATTTAGATGTCCAGCTTTTATGCAGGGTCTGTGACTACATTCAGTCATTTATAGAACACTGGCAATGTTGTTCCTAGAAACCATCTTGTGTGCTCTGTTTCCTGTAATCCTTATGTTCATATCTGGTCTTTGAAGCTCAGCTTTAGAAGAATATTATTTTTCAACCTAATTGACAGATTTTCTTAGCCAAAACCCTGTAGTATATTTTCCTTAAGTGGACTTGAGAATAATTTGCCTTACCCTCAAAAAAAAACCCACAAAAATTTAATTAATTAAAAAAATAATACTTTGCCACTTAAAAAAATTAAATATCTATTTGAATTATGATGGTAAATACTTCCACCTTAGAGTAGATGCCATGACAGACACAGACATATAGTAAATGGAGACGGAGGGATGGTCCTTTTGGTATCTATGCTGAAGATCTCTCAACTTCCTTTTCATCTGGGATCCTAGAATAGAGTAGCTAAAATATCCTAAAATGTCTCCACAATTCCTACAAGGATCTTTTCTACAAAGACTTCTTTGGGCTAATTCACCACAACTGGAAATATACCTTCTGACAGGTTTTTTTCTACCAGCATCTAAGGCTCTTTCCCTTCTTCCAGTAGGATGGTCACATCTTCCTTACTGTCACAAAGCTATAGTTCTCAGGGAGGAGAGGCCACCACAAGAAGGATTAGAGGGAAAATTGATAGATGTTGTTGAAATGGGAAGATAAGCATCAGAAATAGCACAGTAGAGCTGCTCGTTTCCTTGGGAACATGGACCAGAAATTTAGGCATTTACTGAGGAGAGTCCCTGGCAATAGAGAGTGGCACAACATTAGAAATGACAGGTTCTCATAATACTACACAATCACTTTCATATATAAATCTCTGTGAGTAGAATCTCGCCACTGACACTGTTCATGAGAGAAGTCTACCAAGTCCCTCTCTTCAGATGCCAATCTCAAGTAGTAGGTCCCCAGCTACTTCTCTCCAACTTCTCTGCAACTTGCCTACAAATTGGAAGTTCTAATGACCTCCTCCTCCTTGGATCCAATTACTTGCTAGAGCGGCTCACAGGAGACAGAGAAATATTACCTATTTTACCACTTTATTAAAGGATACGATATAGAATACTGACGAAGAGCCAGATGGAAGAAATGCATGGGGCAAGGTACGGGTAAGGGGCAAAGAGCTTCCATGCCCTCTCCAAGTTCAAGTGTGCCACTCTCCCAGAATCTCTATATGTTCACCAATTAGAAAGCTTTCCAAACTGTCCTTTCAGGGTTTTTGGAGGCTTCAGAGCATAGGGACAGCTGATTGAATCATTGGTCACCAGTGGCTGAACTCAATTTCCGGCCCCTCTACCCTCCCCAGTGCTCAGGACTGGGAATGAAAATTCAAACTCTCTGATCACGTGGTTGGCTCCACCGCCAGCCCACCAACCCCATCCTTAGGTGCCTTCCAAAGGTCACCTCATTAAGATAACAAAAGACACCTCCATTGCTCTTAGAGGGAATATTTCAACGGTTTTAGGAGCTCTGTGTCAGAAAGGGGATGAAGACCAAATATATATTTCTTATTGTAAATTATCATATCACTCCTGGGCGTTTTGCCATTAAGCCCAGTCTACATTCCACACAGCTCTAGCCGACAGAGAATTTGTCCCTAACAACACTCCAGCATCTATTCCACACTGTGTGAGCTAATGCAATCTAACTGGTTCCCTTTACCATGTCCAATTACCATTGTTTGAAGGGTGGATTTACATGCCTTCTTTTATACAATACTTGGTAGTGGAAACATTCCCTGATTAGATACGTTTCCATCCCCACAATGCAACTGGATTGTTCACACATACCAATTTTCCCACCAATTTTTATCTCAATTCAGTCAACTTTTATATCCCTAAGTTATTAACCAAAGCAAAACACCCAACCCCAAAAAACAATCAAACAAAACCACCACAACAACAAAACAATGCAGAAGACTGCAGATAAGAAAAGAGTTCATCTGGGGTCCTAAGAATCGCAAATTAGGATACACAGATTCCAGTAAAACCAAAAGTGAAACTAAGCAGGACCCTGTGGGACCTCCCAGGGTACAAATGCTTTCCATGTCTCCCTGCCCCTTTTGCTCCTTGTTTGTAAGAAATTGGCTTCTTTCAGCCTTTCACTGTTGGCAAGGATATGAAAGAACTGTGTGTCTCATACACTATTAGCAGGAATACAAAAGACCATAATCTGCAATTTCTTAAAAAGTTATCTACCCACCTACCCTGTAACTCAGGCACTGCACTGCCCCGCCCCAAGTTAACACAAGTTAAATGAAACATATGTATATGAAGAACTAAGTCCAAATAACTTAGCAGGTTTATTTGCAAGAATCAAAAACTGGAAACCATTCACAAAACATGCATAAAAAGATAGAAGAACAAAGGAACAGTGGTACACCCACAGACTTCTCAGCAATACAAAAAGAACCAACTACTCATTTAAGCACCATTGATGACTCTCAAAATGAGTAAGCCACATGAAGCTACTCAAAGGAAAAAACAGCAGACACTTTATGAGAAGAATTATATACAATTCTAAAATGGAAGCTAATCTATTATAATGGAAAATAAACCAATGGTTGCCTGGAGGGCAGAGACAGTAGACAGAGACCCTATTAGATGGAACGAGTAAACCAAGAGAGGGAGAGGTTCATTATTATGATTGTGATGATGGTTTCATGGATTTATATGATTGCCAAAACTTACCAAGTTGTCAAGTTTAAATATCAACAGTTTGCTGCATGTCACTTATACCTTACTAAAACTCTAAAAGTATGATTTAAAATAAGAATTTCGATTTCCTACAATTCTGGACCATCAGTTTGGCAAACCTATACTGACTCCACCATTTCTTCCCTCATGCCCTAGGAAGGACACCTTGCCTTAGTGGTGGCAAATATCAGAAGCAACGAGGCAATTTCCATCAGAATTGATAGGAAGGCAGGCTGAGTTACAAAGGGCCCTCACTATCCTCATTTTCCTGCACAGCAACAGATCTGAGGTGAACACTCAGAGATGCTATAGGAATCCACAAAATATTTAGAATTATTTCCTCCCACAAAGAACTCCCTATACAAGAGACTTAGTTCTAGAGTCCATGAGAATTTCTGCACCTGCTCATCCTTCACAACAGTAGTGACTGGATCATTGTGGAGCCCCCTTCAAAGAAGGCACACTCCAAAAAGCTTGTGATGGTCTCTTCCCCTCCCTATAAATCCAGTGTTTCTGTAACAAATAGGATTTCCTTGCCCATACAATCACAAAACCTATGATACCGCTATCTGGAATTCTGAACTTTTGGGTACATGGCTCCACTGCAGGACCTGGGGAACAGATTTCCCTCACCAGCTGGACACAGTGCAACATCCCCCATGAACAAGACAATTTCTTCCTGCCTTTGGAAACACTGAAGGTTATCACAACTGCTCCTCCACAGACTGACCTCTGAACCAACAAAATACCAATGCATCCAGGCTACAGATAAGGACCACAAATCCCCAGTCTTTTCTTGGAGGCCTCGGGCAACAAGGCCAACTAGGCCAACACTACAGAGAGGTATATTCTGCCATCATACTGTCCCTTCTGAGGCACAGAGTTTGGGATCCCTGAGGAAAGCTGTTCAGCCCTGATTGTTGGCAGAACCCAGTTGTCTTCAAATCACCACAATGCACAGAACCCGAAGATTAAAGGAGTTTAAAGAGTAAGGCCTCCATTTTCACACAAACCAGTAAAATGAGAAGCAGGCTGTTCCTGGGCTGGAGACGTGAAGGGAGGAAAATCCCATCACAGGAGTCATGCGAGACCAACAATATCCCTGAAAAAAGCAGTCTCAGTTGCAAGTCACCAGCAGAGACCTCTAGGCCAAAAACTGGTCAGGTCAGTGATGTAACCCATCACAGAAATTAGAAAGAAAGGAGTGAGTGCTCAGGCTTCTTACAAAGGCTCCCACAAATGGGGCATCAAGGTTTCCTTCCCTGGTTCAGTGATGCATGTCATGGGCACCTGCCATGCGGTGCAACCTGGCAGTGATGTAAATCTGGTAAGCGTCCTGGGCAGGTTAAGAAGTGCAATGCAGCTCCCATATACCTGAAATTTAAGTGGTTTATTACATGTATGAATTCAACACAGCAGACAGCACCCTCATAAGGAATCTCCCTAGTGTTTTAGTAAGCCATAACCCATCCCTGCACAACTATTCTTTTTCTGAAGTGAACTTTGTGGTATCCAATAAAAGACTGAAGGCTGTGAACTCTCCAGTGTGTAATGAGGTTAGAGTTTTCACTAAAGGCTTCCCACATTCATCATATCCATAAGGCCATTATCCAGAACACTATGGTGTTCTATGAAACTGGGGTTGTAGGTAAAAGACTTCCAACATTTCCTACAACTTTAGGACTTCCTGTAGTGTGAATACTCCTGTGTTTAATGAGCCTGGAGTTCTTAGCAAAAGACTTCCCACATTCACTGCACTCCTGCAGCTTTGATCCAGGTGAGTTCTCTGATGTTGATGGTTAGCTTTGGCTAACAAATTTCCCAAATTTTCTTTACTTAAAAGGCCTTTCTCCAGTGAACTCTGATGTCGAAGGAATGAAGAATTTTGGGTAAATGCTTTTCCATATTTGTTGCACTCATAAGGCCTTTCTCCGGTGTGAACTCTCCTTTGTTTAATGAAGGTAGAATTATCAGCAAAGAATTTCCCACATTCATTGCACTCATAGGCCTTGAACCAGAGGGAAGTCTCTGATGCTGAGAGAGCAGAGTTTTGGCTAAATGATTTCCCACATTCACTGCATTTATATGGCCTTTCCCTGGTGTGAACTCTCCAGAGTATGATGAGGTGAGACTTCTTGCTGAAGAATTTCTTACATTCCCCACACTCATAAGGCCTTTCTCCAGTGTGAACTTTCCAATGTTGAAGGAGGGCAGAGCTTTGGCTAAACGATTCTGCACATACATCACACCCATATGGCTTTTGTTTCAGGTGAACTCTCATATGTGTAATGAGGTTGAAGCACTGGGTAAATGATTTCCCACAGTCCATACACTCATAAGACCTATTTCTAGTGTTACCTCTCTGGTGTTCAATGAGGTTGGAATCTTTGTTAAATAATACCCCACATTTCCCAGGTTCAAAAGTTCTTTCTCCACTGTAAACTTTCCAATGTTGACTGAGATTATAGCTTCTCTCAAGTTCACCGCATATAAAACATCTTTCTCTAGTGAGAAGTCGCTGGAGCTGAACAAGTGTGTGTTTGGGGCTGAGGGTTTTTGTGCATTCTCCCCATTTATGATAAGTTTCTCCCTTCTGAAAGGCCGCCCCACACTTGGTTCTGCTGTTTGCCCTCTCCCAGGAGTGAGTGGCCTGTTGCTGGAGGAATTGAGAGCTGGCCAAGAAGTCCTTCCCAACCACCCTAAAGAGTAACGGCTTCCCTGACCCATGTCATTTGCAGCTCTTCACAAATAAGGTTGTAGGCACATCACCTCTGGGGATTTCTCCCCAGTGCACTACTTCTGATGCTGATGAATGTTTGCAGTGACATTAATGGTTGTTTCTGACATGTCCCATATCTGTATAATTTCTCGTTTGACTGCATTCCTTGATATTCATCCAAGAGCAAAATGTCTCTTAATATCAGGACACAGATGTCACAGGGGTGGGCCTTTTTGGAAGACAGATCTGCCTTGGGAGTCCTGACCTGTGACACTCTGAACAGAAATACTCTGCTCAAAAGAAGCCTTCTCATTCTCTGCTTCATGGCAACAACCTGAAAGCAAGAAATGTCGGTGAAGCACACACTGACTTTAGTGGGAGGGGCAGCCCTCACACAAGTGTGTGTTTGACAAACTCATCAATGAGTTTGTGTGAGTATTTACAAGAACAGTGAGTTGGGTTCAGGTGGCTGAATGATGTGGCTGTTTAGCAATATTGGGTTATAAGGACCACAGGACAGGGAAGGCCATAAGAAGGAAAAGACACAATTATGTGGTATGCCACAGGGAAGGGAAGCAGGGTGTAAAATTACTTTCTCTGCAAACAACTCTCAGCAAGATCTTGTCCGCCAGTAACACATGACTGCAATGTAGATGGGTATTTCCAGGCCCAATAAAATATGACTGCAACAGAGCAACTGTCAGTCAGGGATGTTTTAAGAATGGATACATGTTTGATTACAGAAAATACCTGGGCCAACGTGAGAAACAGCACAGATACAGCCCTGAGAAAACTGAGTGATACAGGGAGTGCAGAGATGTGACGATTAGCCATAGGCTGAATTAACAGTGGAAGAACCTCAGGAGAGAAATGACAAGTCAGCACTGTCAAGAATGGAGCAAAAAATGCAGAAATAAGGTATGGCCTCTGGACATAGCATCAAAATACTAGTCAAACAAAATAAACTTCTGGTATCACTTGAACACAGGATTGACATCATGCACCCCCACAGGGTACTACTGTACAGAAGCAAGTTCCCTCGGAGCCCTTTTGGCTAAAAGTCTGAACTCATATCCGTCCCGTGAACAACCAAGGGCTCGCCACTCCACTTCTGAAATGAACAAGTGTATGGGACCTGGATGATGCAAACACCAGGGGAAAGACACAACATACAAGCAGCTGACCCGTACTCATCACATCACAGCCCAGAGGAAACAAATCTAAATATTTTTAAGAGAACTTTGGGTCTCGCAAGAACAGTCCATGGTCCACATCAGAGATGTAACTCCTGGCACAGGCAGTCGAGAGGAAATGTCAATGAGAAGGAGGAAGCAGAATCTGAGGCACACACAGGCCTTGGATCTGGACAAGGTCATACAGCCAAGAAGAGGGCACGTATAGTGGGATATATCAGGCTGAATTCAAGACTCCTGACTCTGGATCCTTCCAGGGAGAGCTGCAGGGAAGCAGATACTGGCTCTTAAAGGAGAACAGATGGCAGTGCAAACACCTCAGCCCAACCAACCACAGCAGCTACCCAGGGAACTGGGGACAAAAGCAATGACCATGGTCCTGATGTGAGAGGGACAGACTTGTTACTGGGGAAAAGGAAAGGGCAGAGAATAGCTCAGGGCATGGGGAAAGGTTTGAGGTTCTTACCCAGGGAGGTTCTAAGTGCCAAGTTCTCCAGAATCACATCACAGTACAGGCATCTCTGAGCCTCATCAAGGAGACCCCATTCCTCCCAGGAAAAGGTCACAGCTACATCTTTAAAGTTCACATCTTTAAAGTTCACAGTGACAAATGAAACCACAAACAGTCTACATCTACGGAGTCAATCCATTTCACCACACGTCTACCCTATGACCACCCAATGCCCAAGCCTCAGAAGCCAGAGGAACAACCAGGCCCTGGCACCACTGGTGTGCTTGTCTCCCCAGGGGCCCACTGATCACTGGGTATTCGGTGGAAGGATATATACCTCATCTAAAGGCCTGGCAAAAAGGATCCACTTCCTCTTGCCAAACAATTCCCCTGCTATGGCCACTGTCATGTAATTATCAATGCAATGCCCTAGACCATCAGACATGCTCCCTCTCCAAGCACACATCACTCTTCAGACTGCACATCCCTCTGTCTCCGTATCCCACAGCCACATGACTATGGCCACCACCACCTCACTGCTGCACACCATAGGCATCCCCTATGTTACTTCCTACATGTTACTTGTAATTAAATCACCCTCCTAACCCCACCACAGGGTTATGATGGTGGCCTAACACCAGACACCTGAGACTGAACAGATGAGCCCAAAAGCAGTTTACTAATTACATAAATTCACCACTCACCACACAAAGCCGCAAGAGAGCTGCACTCCAGAAGAGTAAATAAACAAGGGCTGTGCGATGCAACCTTTGTAGGATGAAGAGGTTGGGATATCCATGGTTCCCACAGCAGGATGTGACTGGCTTACATAATAATTCTGGAGGCTGTTGGGGAACTGATACCTCCTACAAAGAGGTAAGCAGGAACTGTACCTTGTTTCCTTTGTAAAAACGGTTGTTAGGTTAGGAGACACTACCCACAGGAACACAGTGGGGAGAGAAACCTGCATGCACACTATCTGAGGGCACCCAGGTTTTACCCAGTGTCAAGGAAGCACATCATACTGGGTTTAGGCCTTACACCAGAAGTTGGCAGACAGCACCCACAATACAATTGACAAAGTCAAACAGGATCCAATATGACCACAGACCTCCCACAAGTCCCAGTAGCAGTGTCAGAAATCATTTATAAAGGCCTTACTGCATAGCTCTGATCCTTGCCTCAGATTCAGATGTACAGAAGCACAAGTGGATCTCAGATACCCAGAGTACCGTGCTACTTCTGTGCCACATGAGCTGTCCTTCAGCGGTGGCCTTTCTCCTCTCCTTTACCTTCATTCAAACCCTAGCCCCATTAATGGCCCACCCCAAGCCTAGTGATTCTCATAGACGATGTTATTTGCTCACGACCGTATACATCAGGTTGAATGAAACACCCCAGGCACCATCAAAGTCCTCACAAATCTTGGTGAGCCTATCAAGTGGTTGAATGAGCACCAGCTCTGCCTGAGTGAATATGCGTGAATTACCCCTTGCTTCTAAAACCACCTTATGTCCATTCTTCTCTGGGAAGCCCTGGTCACCTGCCAGACTATCTCATACACCAAAACTTCATTGCCGTTTACCTACGTTTATGAAGGCTGACATCATCACCCAGGTATCTAAGCCAGAGACTCAATCCTTTGCCCCCACCCCCCACACCTCTCCCCCTACAAGTTTTGCCACCACAACCTTAAGTTTGCCTCTCCTAAATGTGACCCACTGCTCCCTCATCTTGGGCCACCCTGTAATCATACTTTGGATATCATACCTGAATCACTACCAAGAATTCCAAACCTGTATGTTAGCTGCTCATTTGATGCCTCCACTCAGTGGTGTCCGAAATACCTCAGATTCTTAAACATGGTCAAAACAAAGCTCCTGTTAACCCCAGCGAATGTTACACCTGCAACCAACTTGCTCATCTTAACTGATGCAGCTTCCATCCTACAGTTGCAAAGCCAAGGTCATCGGTAACTTCTGTGTTTCACTCCCTCGCTATCCACCAAATTAGAAAATCTAGTGGTCTCTTTTAAAAATATGCAGCCAGAATACAACCACATTTCCTAGGGCATACCCTGCTCCATTAACCCTCACGTGGACTACGGTAGTGGCCTCCACAATGATGGTCTTTCCTCTCTCAAGCCCACAGTCTGTTTTCTACTTTAAAGCCAAATGAAGCCTGTTAAGGCTTTGGTCCTTCACTTCCCTCCTGTGAACCAAACCTCTAGTTACCTCTACAGCACACACCTAAGTATCTCAGGCAGTCATTCCTCTCTTGACTCCTACTCACCTGGTATTTATCTGTACCTGAAAGAGAGACCTGTGGTTCCTGAACATTCCTGAGCTCAATTTTACCTCTAGGTATGTGCAAATCCTGGAACCACCTCTTGGGTTAACCTTCCACATCTGTTTACAATGGTTGTCAGAAATGGGAGCACCTCCGTATAACCTCTGGCATGGACTTAGAGACCTGGGTTTGGATCTGAGGCTCGCCAGACTAACGGAGGCAGGGGAAATCGCATGAAGCATCTCAGGACACAATCAATTCCAAAGAACATGGAGGTGGGAGTCCGGCCAGTGAGGCAGTGGGAAACCCTCTACTTCTCTGTGCAGGTTCCATAATCCGTGAGAACCTGCGTCAAGAGGTAGGCCCTAAAGGAATGCGTCCATGCTGGGATTCTACCGGCCCCTGCATGTACTCCGGTCTGGCCCTGAAGCCAGGTGACCGAAGGCTGGCTGACTGACCGCCGGGCCTCAATGCTCAGTGTCCGCTGTTACCAGCTGTGTGGCCTCGAACCGAGGTTCAACCTCCCAGCGCCTAAATGTCCTCATCACCCCCCTCCACCTTGTTCTTCCTTTAAACAGCTCGTGGGAACGCTTTGACCTCTGACGTATCCGCCCTTTATTCAAAATTCCCCGAGGCCTCTAGAATCCTCACAACAGGGTACAACCTGCGGCGGCTTTCCAGGATTAACCCCGCTAACACTCTGTTCCCTGCGAGCAGAAGGCGGGCCCCAGGTTTCCCGACCCCCCGCCTCAGCCCGGCCTCCAGGCCTCCGCACCTGCCGGAACCCCGCCTGGGGGCCCCTCCCCGCGCCGTCACACCGTCTGTCAGAAACACGGCCCCGCCCGCGGGCGCCTCCCCGGCCTGGACCCCGGGGCCCGGGCCGCAGGCACGCGAGCAGGCGCCCCGCACTCGCGGCTCTCGTGTCCGGCGGGAGAGGGCGGTGCGGGCCCGGAGGACGCGCGTCCACCTGCGGCGGGTCCCTCAGCGCGGCCGCCGCCATCGGGGTCTGAGGGCGGGCGCGGGGGTCCGTATGCCGGGCCTGGCGCGGGGTCCCCGGGCGGCGTGGGTCCTGTGCACGGCAACAGCGCCTCCTCTCGGACCTTCTCAGTACCGCCACCTCAGAATCGACCCGGCGCCCCAGAGCAGGAACAGGCGCAGAGCAGCTAAAATGGCCGCCACCGTGAGGAGGCGGGAACCTTGTGCCCAAACGGAAACGCCTTTTCCCGCCGCTTTGTCGGCTCAGCGACGCGGCCGCCGCGCAGGGCACTCTGGGTCTTGTAACTCCCACTTTCCAGCAGAAAAGGCCAGGGTGGCCGTCAAGGGGCGCCGGGAAACGACTGCTCCCTATCCAAGGCCAGCGCAGGCACTGGCCCTTTTCTAACGGCGTCAAACCTAAATTGGTACTGATTACCCAGACATTCAGGCTAAGAATTAGGATATCAAAAAATAAAAAATTAATAAACAAATAAATTAGGATTTTTTTTCTTATTTTTTTCGGATATCAAATCTTTCCGCCATGGATTAGGATGACAAATCTCTTCCCAGAGGCCAAGGGCAGCAGTGCAAATTTGCACACATTTTATTAATTTCATCCTGAGTATCTGTAAGTTGTTTTGCTTTTAAGGCAAATATTTTTTAAAAGGTCCTTAATACCCTTGTGCTTCTATTTTGTGGAATTGTAATTTACTTCTGGATACTGATCTTACATATGACAAATTGATGAAGTGTCGTAAACACAGCATTCATGACATCTTATTTTTTAAAACTCTTATATGTATTTAATCAGACAATGATGAGATTAAAGATCTGTAAATGGTTTTCCAACTATTTTAATTCTTTATTGTCTGTCATAGAACCAGGTAGAATGTCTAGTAAGCACTAATACTGACAAGCTTGTTTGCTTGCTGATCTCAAACCAAAATTTGATTTTATTGCTAAAATTCTGGTTTATTGTAGTATTCTTTGGTAAGATTTGAACAGTTAATGATACAGATTTCTCTGCATGGTTGTGCTGTTTTCTGATGTGAATGGATTTTTTTTGCATTTAAGCTAAACATGTTTATAATTCATTAATATGTTGAATGCATTAGATGTGTTGTCTAATAATAAACCATTCCTCAATTACTGAGATGCTTTAAACTCGTACTACATTCAGGAAGCATAGCTGAACTTATTTTATAAATAAAACTTACTTGTTTATAAGTTTTGAGAATGCTATTCTAGCACCAGAAAATGAGTTGGGGAATATAAATCTCTGACAGATTTTGAGTAAGTTTGGATTCATTATGTCAGTGAACACTTTGTGGAACTCCATTTCTATAAATCAGGGTCTTTCTACAAATCTGTCAGATAACTTAAAAATAGGAAGCATCACATAGATTTGATATTTGTTAGTTTGATCAAGAAAGGCATGTCTGGGGGTTGACTTATTTATGGTTTTATTTTTTATTTTTTAATCAGCTTTACTGACTTATAATTGACTTAAAACTGTAAGGTATCAATATGAACATAGCACTGATTTAATATATGTATACACTGTGAAATGATTCCCATCTAGTTAACACATGATCACTTCACATATCTTGTGGGTGTGTGAGAGAACATTTAAGTTCTACTGTCTTACATACTTCAATTATACAATACACTGTTATCAATCATACTCATATTTTACATTAGATCCTCAGGTCTTATTCATTTTATGCCTGAGTTTCTTTCCTTTCACCAACCTTACCCTGTTTCTTCTACCCCACATCACCCTAGTAACATTTATAGTTTCTAAGTTTGACTTTTTAAGATTCTGCGTGTAAGTGATACTATACAGTATTTGTCTTCCTGTTTCACTTACTTCACAGCACAATGCCTTAAAGATCCATTGATGTTGTCACAAATGGCAAGAGTTCCTTCTTTCTCATGGGTAGGCAGTATTCCCATTATATGTATTTAAAACATCGTCTTTATCCATTCATCCACTGATGGACACAGATTGTTTCCATCTTGGGTATTATGAACAATGCTGTAATGAACATGGGAGAGCACATATCACTTCAATATCCTGTTTTCATTTCCTTTGGAATTATACCCATATGTGGAAATGCTGGATAGTACAGTAGTTCTATTATTTTTTTTTGAGGAAACCCCTACTTTTTTCCATAGTGGCTGCACTAATTTACATTCCCAGAATGAGTGCACAAGGGTTCACATTTCTCAGCATCCTCACTAACACTTGTTATCACTTGTCTTTTTGATGACAGCCATTCTAACATGTGTGATGTTATCACCTTGTTTGCGTATTTAGTAATGCTAAACACATTTTCATATACTTGTTGCCCCTTTGTATGTTTTCTTTGGAAAATGTCCACTGCCCATTTTAAAATTGAATTATTATTTTGCTATCAATTTGTATGAGTTCTTTGTGTATTTTAGATACTAGCCCATTGCATCCCATTATGTTCACTCCCTTTTTATTTTGCTGATGGTTTCTATTGCTGCATAGAAGCTTTTTAAGATGGAAGTAATCCCACTTGTTTACTTTTGCTTTTATTACCTTTGCTTTTGGTATCAAAAAAACAAAAAAACAATACCAAGACAAATGACAAGGAGCTTTCACCCTATATTTTCTTTTAGGAGTTTTAAGAGTTCCAGGTCACATGTTCAAGTCTTTCATCAATTTAGGATTGATTTTTGTGTAAGGTGTAAAATAATCTCATTCTTTTGTGTCTGTCCAGTTTTCCCCACCACCATTAATTGAAGAGACAATCCTTTCCTCCTTGTGTATTCTCAACTCCTTTGGTGTAAGTAAATTGACTATATATGCACATGCTTATTTCTGGGCTCTCTATTCTGTTCTGTTGATCTACGTAGTTGTTTCCATGCAATGGTGGGATTTAAAAGCATGTTTAGGGGGAGGATATAGCTCAGCAGTAGTGTGTGTGCTTAGCTAGCACAAGGTTCTGGGTTCAATCCCCAATACCTCCGTTAAAAAAAAAAGTAAATAAATAAAAATAAACCTAATTACTTCCCCCAACCAAAAGAAAACAATCTTAAAAAATTTTTAAAGCATGTTTAATTCCAAACCCTCATATTATACTGAGAGTATTATTGCACACTTCTAAAATTCAGTACACTCTGTAAATATTTATTGGGATTAAAGCTCATGCAATAAGCTGTCATGAGGCTGTGTCCTTCCCAGATCTCCATTCACAGAATCTTTACAATCAGGTCAAGCGTGTTTCGGTAAACAAAGAACTAAATGATTTCCAATTAACTAAATAGCTCACCAACTAACTTTTGCCCCAGTAGTTAGTCATAAGGCCATTTCTAACCCAGTCATAAACTGAATAATTTTATGATTAAACATTAATATAACATTCCTTGGTCTGGCGACAACAGCTAATCGATATTGTTAAGCAGTGAAGCCACAGCAAATGAATGTTTACTTAACACGCTGACCTGACTCCACCATGTCACATAGTTAGAAACTTCAAAGTGAGTGCTGACTTGGTTACGCAAACCTTGCCTTTCTCAATTATTTCATTTCTTTGCATTTGTCCCTCTTCATTTTCTATTGCACTGCAACAAATTATTATAAATTTAGAGGCTTAAGACAGTTTCTATAGACAACACATAGCAGGACCTCGGCTTTTATCTCCTCTGAAAATCTTTTGTAATTACTCCTTCCTGTTGAAAGAGTTTATCGATACAGTGGGATTAATATCTCCCATATTTGTTACTAATTTGTATTTGCTGCCCTTGTTTTTTGTTCCAATTTTTGTCTTCCACTTTTTCCTTTTCTGCTTTTCTTAGTTTATGATTCCATTTTCTCTTGTTAGAGTATCAGTTATACTTCTTTTTTTTATCTTTTGAATTATTGCCTAGGAGTCTGCAGTAAACTTTTGACAACTAATCCAAGTCCATTTTCTTTTATTTTACTTTTTGCAGGGAGGAGGTAATTTTAATTATTTACTTACTTTTTTGATGGAGGTACTACTGAAGAGTTAAACCCAGGACCTTGTGCATACTGAAAATATGCTCTATCACTTGAGCTATACCCTCCCCTCTAGTCTACTTCCAAATAACACCTTTCCGCTTCACAGTGTGCCCCATAATAACAAGTAATCCCAATTCTTCCCTCTACTCCCTTTTATCATAGATGTCATTCATTCCACTTACATAAAAGCATAAACATATACACAAAAGGTAAGCATGCACATAAGCATACATAACAGACTATCTTCTTGGTATTACTATTTTGAACAAATTGTTATCTGTTAGATCAATTAAGAACAAGAATAATACTTTTTTGAGAAATATTTTTTATTTTATCTTCATTTATTCCTTATTCGATCCTATTCTTTATATAGATTGAACTTTCTGACCTATATCATTTTTTTGGCATCTGTAAAGCTTTTTAAACATTTCTTGCAAGGCAAGTTCTATGGTCTGAATATTTGTGTTGTCCTTCCAAAATTTTGAGTGTGTTGAAAGCATGACTCACAAAGATGACAGTATTAGGAAGTAGAGTCCTTGAGAGAAGCTTCGGTCATAGCAAGTAGAGAGCCCTCCTGAGTGGGAATAGTGCCTTTGTAAGAGGCTCCAGAGAGACCCCTAACGCCATCCCTAACATGAGGATACACTAAGGCATGGACATGAACCAGGAAGAGGGTCATAGAGGGTTTTCGGGTTTTTTTTTTTTCATAGAAAGTATTCTACCATGAGGATTTTTCTATATTTAAGATCTATTTACTTTAAAGAAATTTTTTTTACAAGTAGCAAAGTCCCTCCATTTCTCCCCAGCTTTATACATGAATATGAAAAGCTCCTGATTTCCACATTGCCTGCCCCACCCCATCAGAGAATTCACCCACATGCGCAGCTTGACCTGGTACAACACAGCCACCGAAATCAGTAAGAAATACCTACATTGATAAACAAATCTATGGTATTTGGTTACAGCACCTCAAATAGACTAACATGGCAGGTTTACTGGCAACAAATGCCCTTGGTTTTTGTTTTGTTTTGGTCTGTTAAAGGGTTTGATTTCCTTGCTATTAAAGGATAATTTTGATAGTACAGAATTCCGGGTTGATATTTTTTTCATGTCAGCACTTTAAATACCTCACACCTCTCCTTGCTTCCATAGTTTCTGAGGAGATATTAGATAAAAAATTCTTAAATTTGTTCCTGAATGAATATTTTCCCCCTCTGGCTTCTTTCAGGATTTCTTATCATTGATTTTCTGTAATTTCAAAATGTCTACAGGTAGTTTTTGTACATTTCTCCTGCTAAGTCTCCTGGATCTGTGCTTCTTTGTCTGACATTAATTTTCCTCTTAACAATATGTCTTGGACAACACAATCCCTACAGACATTGAGTCTTTACTTTGCTCCAAAGACTGTATCTCTGATTCTTCCCTCAGAGGCTGAGACCTGACTTTTCACTTCACTGAGGGAATCCCAGTGTTTACACCACACACGTTGAGGGCAGGAGGTGGGGAGTTGCCAGCAGGTCACCAAGCCTATAGGTTGGAAGGGCTGTTCAGCACTGCTGAGGGACCAAAAAAGGGCAAGAGGGACCAGAATTCTGGGCAGGGCATCGCCTTAGGGATGAATGGTAGAAAGTCTACCCACAAAGGGAGAATTGGTTACGCAGTCAGAAGGGTCCTATCTAAACTGCCTTCGTAGGGCGCGAGACACTTCTATGTCTCCTAGGTTCCTGCCCTACTCCTAACCTATTACTGCCCCACCACTACCAAGATCACACTCTACCCAGACTCCATATACCTGACTACGATCACCACTTGCTCACTGTCCCCTCTAAGATACCACCTTGAATCACACATGGCTCATGTAGTCCTGGATAGAAAAAGCCTCACTAGGTTCCCTCAGGATCCAGAGGCCCTTCCACCTGCTGTTTCTGGCCCTGAGTCCTCCTGAGACACCTCAAAAGGGAAGGAGAGACCGACGGTATTCCCCTTACACGATGGGGTGTCTGGAAAAGCAGCCCCAAGTGATGGCGAAGTCCATGAAGGGGAAATACTAGTGGGAAACCATCAGTCAATAATCACAGAAAAAGAAAGATGAAAAGAACTTTGAAGTGTTTAAAGGATGAGAAACCCTTACAAGGAATCAGATGAGGCCAGAGGGAATATGGCTGTGCAGGGGATCTTCCTAGCCCCCCACTTCATTCCCACTCTCCTCCCACCGTCCCTCTGGGGAGGCTGCATATCGGCTCCAGCACCAGATGGCTACTGAGATGAGGCCACTCAGGGATTCTACTTCCCCTCCCAGGGTGTGCAGGGAGGTCCCTCCCCTCTGGCTGGTCAGGATTCTCTCTTCAGCATGAGGCCGCAGGCATCTCCAGCCACCTCCCAGTCCTGAAACCTGTTGTCCACCTGGCCTTTTCAAGTCTCTTGCTGCACAGGCTAAGTTCAGTTTTCACGAAACACCCAGGGGACCCCAAGGAGAATTTCTCAGCTCCTTCTCTGAGTACATCCCACTTTCATAGTGGGAGAATTTATACCTTGGAAATTGGCAAAACCTACAAAGTGCAGCTAAATTTATTGCTTTACTGAGTGCCTGGACTTAAATGATGGAAACAGCAAAAACATACTGAAAAAAAATTGGGAAATGATATGATCAAAAATTGTACAATAGATGTCTATGTGGTAAACAGAACATTATACAAACGTTCAAGGTCACAAATCTCTAGGGAAGTACAATGAAAACCAGAGAGATAGCACTACTCATTGACTCAAAGGGCTGACATTCAGGACTGGCACAGGGAGCTGGGGTGTAGCTCACCGGCAGAACACATGCTCAGCATACATGACGTCCAATTCCCAGTATCTCCACTTTAAAAAAAAAAAAAACGCTTCTCATGGACTTTGAGGAACTGGAACTCTCCCACAGTGCTGATGGGAATGCAAAAGGGAACAGTTCTTTTCGATCAGTTTCTTACTCTCAAAAGGAGTTAAACATTCACCTGCCCCATGACTCACACATTGCACAGAGTTATCAATGAAAGATAAAGGAATCATACATCCATATAAAGAACTGACACAAATGTTTGTAGCAGCTTTATTTTCCATAGTGAGAACCCAGCAAAATAACACCCAGAAAACACCCAGAAAAAAAGATGAACGGATAAACGCCCAGTGATACACCCAAGGAATACTACTCAACAGAAAATAGCTAAGTCACTCATATACATCGCTGACGAGTCTCAAGTAACTAGGCAACAAGGGAAATAGGAAGAAAAAGAGTGAACACTTTACGATTCCAATCAGATAAATTCACGAAAATGCAGAGGTATTTACTGCAAGGGAAAGGAAACCAAATGATACTCGGAGAGGTGAGAAGGGCAAGGGGACATTACAATAGGACATGAGCTAAACGTACCGCAACAAACATGGGCATGCTCAGGACCGTGGTGGTTTCAGAGGCTCATTCCTAGGTGAAAACTTACTAACTTGTATATTTCAACTATATGCAGCTTAGTACACGTACATTATACCGTGACAAAGCTTTAAAAATTGGCTCAAGATGAAAAATTGGTATGTCCCACTCTTTGGAAAACAGGTTTGGCAACCCTGTATTGAATCCACCAGCTCTCTCCGACTGCCCGCTGGGGGTCACTCGGAGCTCAGTCCCAGCAAATCCAGGGAGCAATGAAGTACACTTCTACTGGAGGCAACAGAAAGGCGGCCTGGGACACAACAGCCACAGCCTCCTTCTCCTTTTCGTCTTGCCTCTGCAGTGAGGGCCTTGAGGTCACATTCACTAGCCCCCACAGAACCCAAAACAAAGCCTTTCACACATATTGCATGACAGTGACTCCAGCTACACACGATAAACACACCTGGAGGTTTCAACATTTGTGTACAAACCGATCCTGCATGCTCAATGTCACAGAAACATCTGGGTGCATTCTTAGAAGAGGCACTTTCCATCTAGTTGGCTGCAGCCTCCTCCACTCCCTCTTCAACCAGTTTCTGCACTGATTATGGTTTCCACTGGACCCAGTGGTCTTACAACTAGCACCACTACCTCTGAGAATTGTGCACACCACGAAGCATCAGGCTCCTTGTAGACTGGGGGAGCACAGGTCCATCAAAAGTCTCTGGACACCCTGTAATCTCTAATTTGACGAAAGGAAAAAACTCATGCCACTCTCAGAAGCACCTGAAGTGAGAGTCAGCCCAGCCCTATGGCCCCTCAGTTTCCCCAGTGTCCTTACACTGAACAAGGAAAATGCGCATTCCCTGTACATTCATGCCTTTCTCTAGTGAGAAGTCCCCAACGTTGAGAAAGTTTTGCCCGTTAAGACATTTCCCACATTCAGTGCACTCTTAAGGCCTTTCTCCTGTGTGACTTCTCTGATGATAACTGAGGGTGGAACTACCGGTAAAAGATTTCCCACAGTCAGTGCATCTGAAAGGCCTTTCTGGTGTGAGCCCTCTGGTGATAACGGAGGCTGGAGACAGCGGTAAAGGATTTCCCACATTCACTGCACTTAGGTCCTTCTCCGGTGTGAGCTTTCTGATGACCACGTAGGAGGTAATTTAAGGGAAAAGATTTCCCACATTCAGTGCATTTGAACGGCCTTTCTCCAGTGTGAGCACTCCGGTGATAACGGAGGTTGGAGCTAGAAGTAAAGGATTTCCCACATTCACCGCACTTATAAGGTCTTTCTCCAGTGTGAGTTCTCTGATGAACACGGAGGAGGTAATTGGTGACAAAAGATTTCCCACATTCAATGCATTTGTAAGGCCTTTCTCCAGCATGAATTCTCTGATGATACTGGAAGCTGTGACTAAAGGCAAAAGATTTTCCACATTCACTGCAGTTATAAGGTTTAGTTCCTGTGTGAACATTGTGGTGTTCATTAAGCCTACACTTATTATGGAAGGATTTCCCACACTCACTACACACATAAGGTCTTTGTCCTGTGTGAACACTCTGGTGTATTCTGAGACCGTTTCTACGGATAAAGGATTTCCCACATTCACTACATGCATAAGGCCTTTCTCCAGAATGAAGTCTATAATGAATACGCAGAGCATCACTAGAGATAAAAGATTTCCCACATTCACTACACTTATATGGCCTTTCTCCTGTGTGAACTCTCTGATGATAACACAGATTGGATTTATTAGTAAAAGACTTCTCACAGTCACTGCACTTATAAGGTCTTTCTCCTGCGTGAGATCTCTGATGATATGTGACAGAAGACTTAGACATAAAAGATTTCCCACAGTCACTGCACTCATAAGGATTTTTCCCAGTGTGAACTTTCTGATGGGAACGGAGGTTGTATCTATTGGTAAAAGATTTCTCACATTCACTGCACTTATAAGGCTTTTCTCCTGTGTGAGATCTCTGATGATACGTGACAGAAGACTTGGACCTAAAACATTTCCCACAGACACTGCACTCAAAAGGCCTTTCTCCAGAATGAATTCTCAGATGGTAACGGAGGGCATTGTTACTGGTAAAACATTTCCCGCACTCACTGCACCTTTTAGAAGACCTCTTTCCAGAATGAACTTCCTGATGGGAACAAAATCTGGACTCGAAGAGAAAAGGCTTCCCACATTCACTGCACTCAGAAGGCCTTTCTCCAGAGTGAACTCTTAGATGACTACGGAGGCTAAAACTAGTGTGGTAAGATTTCCCGCAGTCACTGCACTCATAAGGCTTTCCTCCTCTGTGAGATTTCTGATGATATCTTAAAGCAGACCTAGAGAAAAAAGATTTCCCACAGTCACTGCACTCATAAGGCCGTTCTCCAGAATGAACTCTCTGATGACAACGGAGGAAGTAGTTAGTCTTAAAGCCTTTCCCACAGTCACTGCACTCATAAGGCCTTTCTCCAGTGTGAGATTTCCGATGATAAGTGAAAGAGGACCTAGACGTAAAAGATTTCCAACAATCAATGCACTCATAAGGCTTTTCTCCAGAATGACTTCTCTGATGGTAACGGAGGTTGGAACTAAAAGTAAAAGACTTCCCACATTCACTGCACTTATACGGCTTTTCTCCTGTGTGAGATCTCTGATGACGTGTGAGGGCAGACTTAGATGTAAAAGATTTCCCACAGTACCTGCACTCAGAAAGCCTTTCTCCAGAGTGAACTCGTAGATGACAACGGAGGTTAAAACGAGTGGTGTAAGATTTCTCGCAATGACTGCACTTATAAGGCTGTTCTCCTGTGTGAGATCTCTGGTGATAAATGAAGGAAGACTTCAAGTTGAAACATTTCCCACAGTCACTACACTCATGAGGCCGTTCTCCAGAATGAACTCGCTGGTGACGACGGAGGACGGAGTTAGTGGTAAAGGCTTTCCCACACTCACCGCACTCATACGGCTTTTCTCCTGTGTGAGATCTCTGATGATAAATGAGGGCAGACCTACAGCTAAAAGATTTCACACAGTCATTACACTTATAAAACCCTTCTCCAGAGAAAACTCTCTCACGTCGAATCAACTCAGAGCTATCGGAAAAAGACTCTGCACAGGCACTGCACACGGAGCTGTTTGCACCACTGAGCAATTTCTGGGGATAAATAAAGTCAGACTTGTGGCTTAGGGATTTCCCACATTTGCTGCACTTGTCCTGTCTTGAACCAGTATACATTTTTCCATGTTGACTGAAGGTTGAGTTTTGCCTAAACGTTTTGCCACATTTGTTAAACACATGAAGCCTTTCTCCAGAGTGGATTCTACGGTGCATAACAAATGAGACTTTGTACCTAAATGTTTTGCCACACTCACTGCACACAAAGCATGGTCTTTCAGTGTCGACACCCTGGTCCTGAACAAGTGTGTGTTCAGGGCCGAGGGCTTTGTCGCATTCTCCCGAAATGGGACGACTTCTGCTTTGTAAAGCTGTGGCTGTATTTGGCTTCTCCACAGTAGGTGTGGCCTGTTGCTGCAGAGGTCTGTCATTGGCCACGATTTTCCCAGAAGTAAAAGGCTCATGTGACACGTGGAATCTGTGGCTCTTGAAAAACGAAGCCCCATGCACACTGCTTTCGAAAGGTACATAGAATTCTGTTGCACACGCCCCACAACTCAACAGTTTCTGCCTGTGTCCAGTTCCCTGCTGCTCAGCCACCTGGAAAATGTCTCTCAAAACAGTACCACACGTCTCACAGGGGTGGGTCTTCTGCGAAGACGAAGCAGCCTCAGGAGACCCAGCCTGGGACACCGCTTCAGGAACACTCTCTTCACAGGGTGTCTCATCACCCCCAGCTCCACAGCAGCAACCTGAATGCAAAGCAACAGTTGTGAAGGACACGTAGACTTCATGGGTGTGGGGGAGGGGGACCGAGCTCACCACAAATGTGGGACATTCTCACGTAAGAATGAGGGTTTTCACGCAGATGGGATGCTGTTCAAGACTAGGGAACTGGAATTGAGTTTAAGCAGCAGCTGCTGTGCATTACTGGGCCCCTAGAGTCTGACAACGGTGGAGACCTTACCCGGGGAAGGACACAGAAACAGGCTGTGACACAAGGATGCGCAGAGTCTAGTACTCACTTCTCCGACCACAGCTTCCTGTGGGGCCTTTTCCACTGCTGATCTGAAGCTCAGTAGAAGGGTGGGATCAAGGCCATGAAAGCACAATCACAACACATGCAATGGCACCAAAACCCTGGATGAACAAAGACACGGGCCAGCTGTATTCTTGACACAGCCCTGATGCTACACTGTCCCCAGCTGCCATTACCAGGATCAGGCCCCTACGAGCCCACCTGCCCATGGCTGCAGTCATGTTCATGCCACGATGCACAGAGGACGCTTCTCTCTAAGTCCCATCTGCAACCACCTGGGACATGTAGGACACAAGCAGTGAAGGAAAAACAGGACAAGCGAATGGCCACTGCTGTCCCACAGCAACACAGCACACAGCAGCCGCTGAGAAGGGCACAAGGTGAGTGACCTCACCAAACAGCAGAAAAGGAGACACCATCCTTCACCAGTGACGAAGACAATTACACACCTGCCCAGGAAGGAAACCGCTTAGCCTTACAAGGCTCAAGAGTCAAATTAAGAGCTGACTACAACACAGTGGAGCATAAAGAAAGGAAGCAGCACACAGAAAGGATGGCTGGAGACACTGTGTTAGCACAGACATCTGGAGAAGACTAGGAAAGAAGGGCTGGGCTGTCACTGGGCTTACTATGTCAGCCACAAGCGGGAGCCACTGCAGCCCTGGTGGCCTGCTCTGCAGGAGACGCCAGCTGCCTGCTCCACAGAGGACACTGCAGCTTGCGCCAGCCAGTTACCCAACAGCCATGGCAACAGCACATGCCCTGGAGTGCCCAAAGCTACAGGGCCACACCTCGGTGAGAGCTGCTGTTGTGGCAATCTAGGATCAGGGCTGCCACCCTCTTCGAACCCTGTGCACGTCCTGGAGCCAAAGTGCTGCACCTACTCTGTGGCTGCTGGCATTCCAGAACCTGCCGCCACTCTGTAGCCACCGCTACATCTCGTACTCCTGTGGGCCAGAAGGGCCAGAAGACCACTTCGCTACAGACTCGCCAGCTCCACCGTCCCCTAGCCACTGTGTTCAGGTATGCGGCCACACACAGATCCTGGGGCTGCTCCCTGCGTGGCTACATCTCACAATCCAAAGGCAAGGCTGCTGAAGACTAGGCAACGACCCACACCCCAGAACTGCTGTCACCCCACAGGTGCCTGCCTGTCAGACACCAGGGCCACCACAAGCAACAGGGAGCCCAAGAGCCAACTGGGCACCAACATGGATGGATCCCTTTGCCCAGAAGCTCCTCCGTCCATGGGAGAAAGAGTTCGCGAGTTCCCCAGCAGCCTTCCCCACCGCTGTGGACACGCTCAGCCTCGCTGACTGAGAACTCCTGATACCTTCACTGGAGCTGACTTCAGGTGAAGCTGCTGCACTAAGACCAACACAGCTGGGTCTTCCCCGGAGTCAAATGGCCACAGCCGGTCAAGCTGGTACCGCTGCACCCACCACAGGCGGGGTCTTTCCACACCAACACGGCAATACCCAGTCTGCAGGAAACGAGTGCACCAACAAATCAGCACCCATCGGCACAACGCTACAGGAAACCACCCCCGCCCCAAAATCAAGGAAACGAGAAACCAATACAGAATACCATAATTTATCCGAAATTACACCCAAGGAAATGGAGATCTACCAAGTCTCAAAGAATTCAAAGTAAATGTTTGAACAAAGTTCAGCGAGCAACAACATAACCCAGAGAGACAATTCAACAAAATAAGGAAAACAATACACACACACACAACTTGTTCAACACACAGATAGAAATAACACAGAACTAAACGGACTGACTCAGTGTGCACTGGGTACACCAGGCAGAGCAGAGTGAGCACTATGCTCACCTAAGAGCTCACCTGCAGGTGCCTGCGCTCACTCAGCTCACGGATACTGGCTGCCAGGAACAGCAGGATGGAGGAAGCACCCCATAAACTTCTACCAGTGCTCCTGAGTTTCTGGCGTACCCGATCCCTAACAGGGCACTCAGATAGGAACAGGTGGGAAATGAATCACTGATGGGATTCTTAATGGGATACAACAGGCCGCTAAGACACATCAACAGAAGAAGAAATGCAGTGGGGAGCTGGGGGTGGTGTAGTCCAGTGGCACAGCACGGGCTTAACATGCACCGTGTCCTGGGTTCAAGCCCCAGTATTTCCATTATCAATCAATCAATTGATCAATGAATCGAGCAATCTAATTACCACGACCCCCCCCCCCAGAAAAGAGAGAAAATAAACACCTTTATATCTCAAGGAACTGTTGAAAGAACAAACTAAACCCAAAATTACCAGAAGAAAGGCAGTAACAATTCTCAGGGCAGAAGCAAATGAAACAGACTACAAGACAAAAGACAAGGAGTTCACTTTTGAAAAGATAAACAAAATTGACAAACCTTTACGTACACAAAGAAAAAACACTCAAATAAAATCAGAAATGAAAGAGACATTACAACTATTAACACAGAAATACAAAGGAGTATAGAAGACTACTATGATGAGTTAAATACCAACAAATTGCATAACCCAGAAGAAATGGATACAATCCTACAAACCACTTAACCGAGACTGAATTGTGAAACTGAAAAAAAACAGACAGACCTAACCAGTAAGGAGATGGAATCAGTTATCAAACATCTGCCAACAACCAACAGCCCAGGACCAGACACATTCGCTGGTCAAGTCCATCAAATATTTCAGAAGAATCAGCCCCATCCTCCACAAATTTCCAAACATTGAAGAGGATGAACCTCTTTCAAACTCATTTTATGAGCTCAGCATTACCCTGCTACCAAAGCTACACAAGGACACTACAAGAAAGCTGCAACCCAACATTCATGATGAACACATAAGCAGAAATATTCAGTAAAATACCACAGAACCAAATTCAGCAGCGCAAGAAAAAGTACACCCGGAACAACTGGAGTTACCCCTGTGATGTACAGATGCCTCAAGGTACACAAATCAATGCGATATATGCGATACACCTCTTGAGCAGAATGGAGAATAAAAAGCATATGATCTTTGCAATAGATGCAGAAAAAGCATTCCAAAAGCTTCAGCACACTTTCATAGTAAAAACTCTCAACAAACTAACTACAGGAGAAGCGTACTTCACCACGATACACGCCATACATGACAAGTCACAGCCTAGTCCATATTCATAGTAAAAGCTAAAAGTTTTCCCTCTCCAATCTGGAATGACACAAGGATGGACTCTCTCATCACTTCTGTTCAACTACAGCAGTCTACCCACACCAATTGGGCAACAAAAAGAAGTAAGTGGCCTCTAAATCTGAAAGGAAGAAGCAAAGTCGTCTCTACAGATGACACTTAAAGACTCTCCCACAGAACCAGTAAGAGTGCATAAATAAAATCAGAAAGTTAGAGGATAGAAAATTAACATACAAAAATCACTTGTATTGCAGCCTAGGAACAAAAGACTATCTGAAAAAAAAAAAAGAGCGACAGAGAAAGGAAGAAACAATTCCAGTTAACAGCATCAACACCAATACATACTTAGGAAGGAAATTAACCAAGGAACACAAAAATGTGTACATTAAAAAGTGTAAGCCACTAGTAAAGGACATTAACAGTGGAAATAAATGGGAAAATGCCCAGTGTCCAGGGATTGGAAGAGTTAATATTGTTAAAATGGCCATGATATCCAAACTCCTCTAGTTTGTATGCAATTCCTACTGAAATTCCAATACTATTTTTCCCAGAAATAGAGAAAAAAATACCTGTGCAGACAACTGCAAAAGAGCCTGAACAGCCAATGCAATCCCGAGAAGCTCAGAGTGAAAAGCATCACAGTCCTACCCTCGAATCATATTACAAAATGACAGTAATCAAAACAGTATGGCACTGGCATAAAAACGGACAGGCCAGAGAACAGAAGAGACAGCCCAAAACAAGCCCAGGCGTCCGCAGGCACCTGGCCTTCGGTAAGGGCACAAACCACACACAGGAGCAAAAGCACAGTCTCTTCCGTGAACAGTGCTGGGAAAAGTGCATATCCACATCAAACGTATGAAACTGGATTTCCATATTCCAGGACTCACGAAAATGAACTCAACATGGATTAGACACCTAAATGTAAGAGCTGAAACCCTAAACTCCTGGAAAAACATACACAAGAGGTCTCTGTGACACTATCCTTGGCAATCAATTTCAAAATTTGGCACCAAGCAGGGAAGGTATAACTCAGTGGTTAGACTACATACTTAGCATGCACAAGGTTCTGACTTCAATCCCCAGAACCTCCATTTCAATATATAAGTAAACCTAAATACCTCTACCCCTCACCCCAGAAAAACATACAAAATATGGCACCAAAAGCACAGGCACCGAAAGCAAAAGCAAAAGCAAACAAGTGGGACTACATCAAATTAAAAGGTTGCTGAACAGCAAAAGGAAAATTCAACACAGTGAGAGAGATACAAATGGTTAACCGGTGCTCACAATCACTAATCATCAGCGGAAATGTAAATCAAAACCATCAACTGTCACCTCAGGCCTGTTAGAATGACTTAGCAAAAAGACAACAGGAAACATGTTGCTGAGGATGTGGAGACAAAAGAGAACCTTTGAACACTGTTGCTAAAAATGTAATTTAGTGCAGTCATTGTGGAAAGTAGTACAGTTGTTCCTCAATAACTCTAGGTATATATGAACTAAATCAGAATCTCCATTTTTATTGCAGCATTATCTGCACAGACAAGAGATGGAAACCTTCTAAGGCGTCTATTAGTGGATGAAGTGATCATGAAAATGTGGTATACACACATGCAAGTATACGTGAAGAAATATTCAGCCATGAAAACAAAGAACCCTGTCACGAGCAACAACATAAATAAACCTGGAGGACATTATGCTAAGTCAAAGAAGCCACTCAGACAAAGACACATACTGTATGCTATTACTTATAAGGAGAATCTTTAGAAAACATAATAAAGTGAACTCAGAAACAGAAAGAGAAGGCCAGAGGCTGATGACTAGGTAAACTGGGAGATGCTGGTCACAGGATATACTATCATTTTACAAGACCAGAAAGTTCTGAAGATCTAATGCACAGTATGGCGACTATAGCTATTAACACTGCATTGTCAAGTTGCAATTTGCTAAGAAAGTACATCTTAAATGTTCTCACCAAAGGAAAAAGAAAAAACAAAAAAAATATAGTCAGGTCACAGGTTAACTGCAAGGTGGTAATTATTTTAAAATAGCTATGGATATCATCCTGTTACATACTTTAAATATATAGAATTTTATTTGTGAATTATACCACAATAAAGCTGGTGGGTGGAGGAGACATGGAGAGAGGATGTCTAAACATCACAAAAAGAATACAGGAAACAGTTGAACCCTAGCTCAAAGTCCAGGTAAGTACCCACCATGACAATGGCTGCAATTCCATACACAGGACAAATCCAGGCACATGGAATTGTCAGCTCCAGTTGGCGCCACAAAATTGCATGGATCTGGACACACTGCCCCACTCACGGAAAGGGGAACCAAGGTGCATCCAATAGCCTTACTGCAAGACTGCTGACCTCCAATGCTTCCCCATGAGGGTTCAGTACAGCAGGTATTAAGGCTGCAGGAGAGAGAAGAGCAGTGCAAACACCCCATCCTTCCACCTGCCACAACTCCCCCAGAAAAGTGCGGAAGCAAGCACTGCCTGCAGCACACTTGAGGACAGAGCACCACCTTCACAAAGGGGAGTGAGGCAGGACACAGAGCCTATGCCACTGCGGAGGGGGAAGCGGAGGGGAGGGTCTCACCCAGTGAGGATACAAGTGCATAGTTCTTCAGCATCACATCGAGGTACAGGCGTCTCTGAGCCTCATCAAGGAGCCTCCATTCCTTCCAGGAGAAGCGCACGGCAACATCCAGAAAGCTCACACCACCCTGTCATGAAGTGGACAGACGAAACCTTGAACGTTCTCCCTCTGACAACCCACAATCCACCTCCCCACACATCTATGCCATTCCCACCCTCCACCGGACCTCCCACCTGACAGAGGATGCCAGGCCCTGGTGCCACTGATGCCCGCAGTCTCCTCACTGCCCGTTAATCATTGTGTTCAGTCCTCAGCAACAACAGACAGGGGCACACACATGCCATCTCGGCTCTGGGCCTGGCCTGAAGGGCCCCAGCCCTCCTGCCAAGCAATTCCTCTCGGATCTCCCAAATCACGTCTGAAAGACACAAGCTCGCGCTTCACCCGTAAGTCTTCAACACCAGGGTCCAGGAGCCATCAGCTCACACCTCCTATCCATGTGCACATCACAGTGAAGACTGCACCTCTCTCACATCTTCAGAACCTACCCTTGCACTTCCACAGCCCTACACACTTCCTGCTCCACGCCACAGGAGTCTCCCGGGACACACCCATGTGCTTGGCACAAGGCCTGCACAGAATGCTTGAAAAACTCAACTACGATTCAGCACAACCATGGTCCTCTAATGGACCCAATGCCAGGGAAATCGTCCAACATTGCATAGAAGACCTCCCCAGCTGCCTCTAATCCTTCCTTCACTATTAGCCACCACGAACCAAGAGTCAATTTCATATTCCCATGATCCTGCTGCGTTTCTGACAGCCAGGCTATCCCTTCAGCAGCCACAACACTCCTCTCTCCACTCAACCTTTGTGGAAACACCAGCCCTGAAGATCTCCCTATCAGGCACAGTGACGACCGTATTTGCCCCAGACCTCTTCCGTCAGAACAAGACTCAAACTACCTGGACCCCATCAAAGCTCACCTTAAAATTCCGGAAAGCTATACACTGCTAAATAAGCATCTTGTCTCAATTCCCGCTACGTCTCCCCCAGCCATCTCTCGTCCACTCACCCCTTGGAAGCCTTGGCCACCTCTCCGATCAACCCCTCTCCCACACGTTCCCACTGCCACTTCTCCACCTCGCTTGCGTTTGCACTGCCCAGCAACCCCAACCAGGCACTCAGCGAGAGCCACTTCTTAGCACACACCCGTCTTTTCGACCTACTAATAGCATCGCCACCGTAGTAACCTTTGTTCCCCTTTTAATTGTGTTAAACAGCTTCACACTCGTGCACATAACGGCCTTCATTTTTGAAAGTCTCCATCCTCACCGCCTTCCCCCGATGTCCAGACCTGCCTGTCCAGCTGCCCGCTTGTTGCCTACACTCACTCTTCTCTGAAACATCTCAGACTCTTAAGAGCGGAAATAAACTTACAGTATCGCCAAGGAAAACTAACCTACTGCTAACGTCTCCATCCAGAGGATGGGCCTTCCATCTGTCGCCTACTACGACTCAAAACCCTGGGGTCATCCCTCACTACTTCCCTTCTCTCACCAAGAGCAACACTCCCAATTCGGAGAGGCCCTTCTCCAAAAATGAATCCAGAATTCAACCACTTCTCACACATCCAGGGCGGTCACTCTGGTCCATCAACATTCACTACGACTCTTGCGATTGATTCTCCTGTGCTGCCTGCCTCCTCCCTTACCCCCTGCCCCTTGCCGCCAGTCTGCTCTGGTCTCTGCAGCTAGATGGAGCCTGTTTTGCTCTGGGTTGCTGTACCCTGGACCCGACTCAGTCCGAACTCCAGCCTTTACATGTATCCTCCTCTCTGCCTGGGGACCACTCCCCGCGCCGTCACGGCGTGTCAGAAACACGGCCCCACGCACGGCCGCCTCCCCGGCCTGGACCCCGGGACCCGGGCCGCAGGCACGCCAGCAGGCGCCCCACACTCGGGCTCTCGTGTCCGGTGGGAGAGGGCGGTGCGGGCCCGGAGGACGCGCGTTTACCTGCGGCGGGTCCCTCAGCGCGGCCGCCGCCATCGGGGTCGGAGGGCGGAGCGGGGCTGGCAGCGGCAGGAGAGGAGAGGAGAAGAGACCGGGAGCGGCGGGACAGGAGGGGTCCCGGGTGTCGGGTCCGTATCCCGGGCCTGGCGCGATGCCCACCGGCTGGCGTCACGAAGCCTCGGACGCGCCTCGGTGCAGCGGGCCAGCGTCTCCTTCGGACCTTTTCGTTCCCGGCACGCCAGGCAACAGGGGAGACGCAGAAATGAAGGCTACAGGTGTGAGGGCACCCTGACCGACTAGGCGGGTGCCCTCTTCCTCCCTCACTGCCCCATGAGGAGCCTCGCCCCCGACAGAGGTCAAGGGAACGGCAGCAGCCGGCCGACTCCGCCGCCGGAGCCGCCGAAGCCGCCGAGCAAACTGGGCGCCGGCAGAAGACGCCGGAAGTCCCGCCCCTGGCGCATGCTCAGGCGGCGAAGGCCCGCATCCTGCTCCCTTATTGGCTCATCCCTCGTGTCTGTCTGCCGTGGCCCTACTTCCGTGTGACTAGTTCCCGGGGCTCTGACGACCTCAGGGAAGAAAGTTCTCCAGCCTGACTGCAGGGATGGTGGCCGGGAGGTTCCCTGAGGAGGGCAGGGAAATGATGCTCCTCCCGCGCGAGCCGCTTTGCTCCCTGTTCATGGCGGAAGAACCGTGGTTTCAGACTCCTCGAAGCTCATCCTGCCTTCAAAGAACAAGTACTATTTTAGACGTTGGTCAGGGAATGCTGTCCGCCTTTCCAGTTCTAAGAGGACGAAGCCGGAAGCCGCTGCCGCCGCACCCCCACGCCAAGGTGTGCCCCGAGCGGAATTCAGGATGGGGCTAAGCAGGAAGAATTCTGGGCCATGGCCTTAGCTACCTGAGATGCATACCTAAAGGCTCATTTCAAGGACCCCAGATTCTTGCATCCTCTACACACAAAAAGTACTGAAATCATTAACTTGTCTGTCCTTTGTGATTACCAACAACCTTTTAATGTTTGAATATCTTTTTTCGTTTTTCTTTTTCCCAGCAAGAAATGCCCTGTATACTCTGGCTCCACCCTTACCTCTATGAAGCAGTTCCTCAGAGCTGAGAAGTTAGCGCTAGAGCTATACTACTGAGTAAGGGCCCGAAATAAAACTTTTCTCACAAGTTTTCGGTTGTGCGGTTCTCTTTGGTCCACAAGGGACGTAAGTGGAACATCATTCCATAGAGCTATTCAGACGTGATTAAGTCCATGCATAGCTGGAAACGATGTTACTGCTCTTCAAATAGCTGTAGCCTGTAGCTTTAGAGTCACGTTGGTGAGTTTCAGTGTGATTAGTTAGGAACAATAGAAAAGATTCTATTCAGGTCGTAACTGAGAAGAAAGAAGAGGGATGTGTTAAAAGAGAAAACAAAATCAACTGAGTAAATTTTAAAGATGTATTTGGCTTTATTGATTGAGTCACGAATTGAGCAGCATCCCACCTGGCAAAGTGGAGAGCTCCAAAGGGCCCCAGCAAGGGAACGGATTTTTTAAGGAAAGACATGGAAGTCATCACTAAAAAATTGATTTCAGGCTTAGGTAACCTACAGGGGACAGATGATTACCTCATCTTCCTTAGGGGACAAAGAGGGCCCGTGTGACAGATTACGTCATAGGTGCTGACCAGAAAATTCCTAACTGACCAGTAAAGGCTGTATTTCCAGGGAAACTGGATGCTTCAATTCACTCGGATAGTCAGACCCTGCTTGGTGTCAGGGCCTAGCATAACTCCATTTGGAACCTGTGATTTTCTTCCACAGATGGTGGGCCGCCCTGAACTAGATGAACAACCAGATCTCAGGTTTCGCCGAAAGCCTCTCTCTGGCCTGTATACTTAGGAAGACTTTTATCCATATGATATCTTTTTTAACCGTACCCTCAGATACACACAAATTTTTTTAGGAATCAAACAAAAAATGACTTAACATACAATTGTCGGGTACCAGACAGAAGCTGCTATTTTCAGTTGGAATATGTGTGCAAAAGAGAGCAGCTGAACCCTAAAATAAATGGGTATTGGGGGGAGGGTATAATTCAGTCGAAGAGTACATGTCTAGCATGCATCAAGTCCTGGGTTCAATCCCCAGTACCGCCATTAAAATAAATAAATAAACATAATTACCTCACCCCCCAACAAATGAACAAAAACAAAAAAGGGGTATCTAAACCCCACGATGTCATCTTTCTGCTAGGAAGTGAGTATTATGTCTGCAAGTAATGGCGTGGCATCTTACAGGTGATGTTGAGACTATCTCAGAAAAACTATTGCACGATGTGCATTTCAGAAAGCAGTTAGTAATGTTTATGTATTTCTTGAAAGATAGTAGCAGGAATAGCTCTGGGGAAACACCAGTGAAAGATGAAAAAAGTTAAGACCTCAAGAAGATTTAGAAGATAGATTTCTGAAGTCAGAAAAGATAGAAGAAATGTGGAGAGAAAGTATAGCTCAAGTGGTAGAGCACATGCTTACCATGCATGAGGTCCTGGGTTCAACCCCCAGTTACCCCTGTAGAAAGAAATGACAATAGTTATCTCCCTGCCACACCCTAGAAAATGGTAGAATCAAGTTGGTGTGAATTTCATCTCCCAAATGTGATTTTTTTTAACCTTTATTATAGTATGATTTCTGTACCAAATGTGATTCATTTTCATTCCTGAAAGCATGGAGCAATACTCATTTACAGGGAGAGTTACACAGGACATTTAGTGTACCTAGAATAGTAAAAATAACAGAGAAATTGAGTTGTCATGTTTATTCACTGCCCTAACAAATGCTCACTGAGCACACACTGAGTTTTCAGGAACTTTTTCTGGGTCCATGGGAGAAATTCAGGCACAAGAGAAGCAAAGAGCACTGCCTTTATGCAGCTTCCATTATGTTTAAGGAAAACACAAGAAATATGAAATAAGAAATACTATGTTATATATTATGTTAGAATGTGGCAGATGCAATGGAAACAAGGAGAAAAGGTAGGTGATTTTGCGGAGCAGGGGGATGGGAGGTACTATTACCCAGAGCAGTAAGGAAGCTGTTTTGTGTGGTGGTGGTTTTGTTAAATGCCAAGTAAGGTAGATAAAAATTTTTTGATCAAATATATATATATTTATAATATATATATTTATATTTATATTATATTATATATAATATATTTATAATATATAATATATATATATTAGTTAAGAGTAGTTGATGTACAACATTAGTTTCAGGTGTACAGCAAAGTGATTTAGCCATATGTATACACATATACATATATATATATATACACATATTTTTTCACATTCTTTGCCATTGTAGCTTATTATAAGAAATTGAATAGTTCCCTGTTTTGTACAGTAGGCCGTTGTCATTTCTCTATTTTACTTAGTTTATTTAGTTTTTTTCTAGTTGAAGCATAGGCAGTTTACAATGTGTCACATTCTGGTGTACAGCATACTGTTTCAGTCATACATATACGTACACATATTCCTATTCATATTCTTTTTAATTATGGATTACTATAAGATAGGGAATATAGTTCCATGTGCTATACAATAGGACTTGTTGTTTATCTACTTTGTATATAGTAGTTAGTATCTGCAAATTTCTACGTCTCATTTATCCCTTCCCAACACCTTTCCTCTCTGTTAACCACAAGTTTGTTCTCTATGTCTGTCAGCCTATTTCTGTTTTATAAATAAATTCATCAATGTCTTTTTTTTTTTATTCTACATATAAGTGATACCATATAGTATTTTTCTTTCTTGAAGAGAGCAAATTTTGAGCAAACACCAATTCAAACTGGGCAGCACCAGGCAAAACTAGGGGAGAAGCTTTTGTAGAGCAATAAGGGAAACAGAGCAAGGACTTATCTGCTTGGCTATAGCTTAAGGCGTTGTTTTATTCAGGAAAGCCTAGTTGACTATTGGTGATTGGTCGTTTCTAGGTTTCTATTTCTTACCTAGAGGCGTTTACAAAAATATAAACTGGCTCGTTTTCCCCTCGCTTACAAGGCTACTAAAGCATTGGCTCCACCTCAGTGTAACGGCTTCCTTGTTCAATTACAGTTCCAAGAAAAAGAAGCAGGTGGCTACCTGGCTTCCCTGTGTGGTGTTCCCACTGGGGACTGCGCAGTGGAAGTCCGGAGACTCCAGTTCTTACAGCTATTAGTCTGCTTGGCTCCTCGCAGAGACTCTCCGGGAGGTATCCCTGAGAAACCTTAACTCTGCTGCTCTCTGCAGATCTGCATCCCCGTGTACTGGGGCTTGGAGGAAAGCAGCCTGGCCTTCCGTAGACAACTTCTGACAGTTTCATCTCTGCACTGACCGTGTCCTTCAGTATCAATGAGGGACCCATCAGAAATGCTCATTCTCAGACAAGAACCCAGATCTATTGACCCAGACATGTTAGCAGCAAGGCCCAAGAATCAGAGATTTAAGGAGGGGAGGGTATAACTCAGTGGTAATGTGTGTACTTACTGTGCATGAAGTCCTGGGTTCATTCCCGAGTACTGCCATTAAATATATACGTATATATAAATGAAAATGAGGGGAGGATATAGCTCAGTGGTAGAGCGTGTGCCTAGCATGCACGAGGTTCTGGATTCAATCCCCAGTACCTCCATTTAAAAAATAAAATAGTGTGTATGTATGTGTGTGTTTGTGTGTGTGTGAATACGTGTATGTGTATGTATGTGTATATATATATATATATATGTATATATATATATATATATAAACCTAATAAACCCCCCAAACAATGCATCAGTGATTTAAGAAGACTTCAGGTGATCCAGAGGCACGTGTTAAAAAAAAAGTAATAGATCCCAAACAGAGTGATTTACTGCTCATGGCACCAAAACGAGACTGAAGTGCAGTTCTGACCTTCAGAAGAAACTTGATCCACGAGTCTGCAATTTTCTGACTAGGGCCTATGAGGTAATCTGTCACTTTGGCCCTCTCCATCCCCCCAGTACAGGAAGAAGAGCAATCTACATGACAAGAACTTTGCCCTTCCCTTCCTTCCCCCAGAAAAGGTGTTCTGGCTTTAAAATAATCCTCCCTTTTCTTTTGCTAATACCTTCCGGGCCCAACCCTTCTTCCTATGAAAAGCTTCCATATGTACAACCCTTCAGAGAGCTCCTTCTGGTTCCTATGTGGATGCTTCCATTGTCATGATTGCCTAATAAAACCAGTTAGGTCTTCCTCATGCTGTGATTGCTGTGGACACGGTGCCTGAGATTCTTGCCAGTAAACAAACTGAGAAGGAAAAGACAGGCTGGGCTAACAATCTAACTCATAAATCTAAATTTAATAAGTGTCGGATTACTAATCTGAGTTCTTCTGGGTTAACTCGTCAATCTAAGTTAATAAGTGTCGGTTTGCTGATTCCCTGCTCATGTTTTTTTTTGCTAGCCAGCTAAATTTTCAGAGAGACATCTCTGGCCTTGGAATGTCAGTTTGCTGCCTCCCTGCCTCTGCTTTGGTGATAATGATGCTGCTAAAGCTGTTCCATGCCTATTGGCCAAATACCCCAAGCTTGTAAGTTTTAACCCTATAAAACCTCGTGCACACGTCTTGGAGGTGCTCAGAGCTTCGGAGCAGAAGCCCCTCTGAGCCCGCCGGCGTAATAAATCTAAGTATGCAAACCCTCCAAGTGGTGCTTGTTTCTTGACTGGCCTGTCGTTTCCATAATATTTCTGGAGGCCCCAGCGAGATTCAACCACGCTGGCCCCTTGGGCCGCTGGACTGGTGGCTCTGGCCGACCGGGGGACGGGACTCCAGCAGTGAACGAGGTGGTGCCACCTGATGGTATTCCGGGTTCACTTTCGTGAGGGCGACTCAGCCCCCCACCCCCGGGTGACTGGGCTACAACCACAGCCAGACTCAGTGGAGGAGACAGACTCACCAGGTGGCCGTCCAGACAAGGTAGGAACCCCCGGGGAGAACTCAGTTCCTGTCCCAGGGGACAGAAGAGGAGGCGGATCCCCTCCTACAGGAAACAGGATATTCGGAGTGGTGGGAGGACTGTTGTTAATGTAACGTGTGTGTGTGTGTGTGTGTGTGTGTGTCACCAGCACTGGGAGGGAAAGGGACATAAAACAGCGTATAAGTAAACGATCCCTTTACCCTTGGGGACTAAAACGAGACTACTTTAAAATAAAGTTTCAGACGCGACCTTGTCACCCGTCCCCCGGAATATCCTGTCGCGATCAATAAGCCAGCCTCAATACTACCCCCTGTCTAAAATAAAGCCCGCAAGGCCTGAGCCAGAGGGAGCCACCCCAGCACTGGCTGGAATCCTCTTTTCAGGTCCCCTTTTTGGTCCCTCCATTCTGCCACCAGCCAGCCAACCCAATATCATATTTTGTCAATTTAGGTTATAGAGAAGGCTTTGTGCAGGGACCCCTAGAGCTCATCCAGGCCCAGGAGATCCTCAGGGACACCTGCCTATCATGAAGCCCTAACTCACTGGCAGCACTTGCAGCCAAGCAGATAGATGTTAGGCCCAGCGAGGCAGTGGGGTTTTTGAGAACTGCACTGCCTTGAGGAATGGAAAAGGAAACAGAGCTACTGGGGTCACAGTCCTCGGTGCCAAGAGCAGACCCACATCTACAGGTCATAAAATCTGTGAACTAAAAATAATGGGAGCCTCTAAAACAAGCTGACAGTTCTAGACTGCATGATTCAGAATTTCAAATAGGGGTTCTCAGGAGACTATGGAGTGTAAATGACCCCTGGCAGGCTCCATACTTTGTATGAACTTAAATGGTCGACCTTTGGAGTCGGGTGGCCCTCAGGAGGAACTTTGGACCTAGCAACAGTATGAGCAATCGAATAATCACTGGAACCCCAGGTCACCCAGATCGATTCCCGTACACTGACTCCTGGCTCAATATCGCCCAGACTCTACCCCCATGGATTTGGTTCGGCTCAAATGGACCTGGACAATGCAAGATATTAGCAGCTCAGCTGGTCCAGGCCGAAAGAGACAGATAGAAATAAGCCTATTTTCCAGGGAGACACAGAAGACGAGATGTCCCTGCCCCCTCCGTTTGCCCCCGGGTCACCGACATCTCTGGTCCAACTGGAGACACCACCACCCTCTGTGTCAACACCTCCCCAACCTGAGGACCCAGAGGCAGAGCCCTGCCCCCAGCCTGAGCCGGTAGGAAGGAGACTCCGCTCAGCACAAGCTGGGAAAGCCAGCAGCACCGGCCCTCCAAATGCCACTGCAGGACACACAAGGGCTGCAGCAAGTCGGGGAGGACAGGACTGTTCAGCCCATGCTCCCCATACTCTGCGACCAACCCTTTAGCACCACAGACCTTCTCAATAGGCGCCATCATACTCCCTACTCTGAAAAACTGCAGGCATTTCAATCACATCATGGTCTGACCAGAATTAAGAAGAGCTTCCACAACAATAGTAGATGAAGAGCCACTGGTGAACCGGCCAGGATTTCTGCCTATCCCTCCCCAAAAAGAAGCAGAAAGTGTCGGAGCTGGCCGTGGATGGCGTTAGGGGTAGCCGTGCCTAGCAGCGTCAGTGGTCAGAGCAACCCCCACAGCCCTGGCACCGCCTCCACCCCGGCCGCCACTGCCACCGCCGCCGCCATGGGAACTGTCGGGGAGCGCCGGCCCCTGCCCAGTCCCGAAGCGATGCTGGGACAGTCATGGAGTTCTGTCACGAAGACATGCCAATATTTGGTCTCTGTCCAGCCCACGATGATTTCTACTGGGTGGTATGTGACGACTGTAATCAGTCTGTCAAATCACAGGCTCTTACTGACCTCGTAGAGAATGTCTTTCATTCTCACTGGCCCACCTGGGGAAGTGTTCACCAGCTGCTTCTGACTTTTCAAAACTGAGGAAAAGAGACACATTCTCACCGAAGCACGAAAATGGCTGCAGAGCCGAGCCCCCAGGGACACACTGGATATTGAGGGGTGGCTATAACATGGGCCCTGACACCAGACCAGACTGGGACTTTCTCTTGGAGTCCTGACTCAGAATGTGGGGCCATGGCAGCCCCCTGTGGCCTATTTGTCTAAAACACTGGACCCTGTGGCATCAGGATGGCCACCCTGTCTGCGGGCCCTCGCTACCACAGCCACCCTGGTCAACGGGGCAGACAAACTCACGCTGGGACAGACTTTAAATGTAAAAGTGCCCCATTCTGTGGTGGCCGTGATGAACGGCCCAGGTTACACATGGATAACTAACACAAGGATGACCCACTACCAGGGGCTACTATGTGAAAGTCCAAGAGTCCGTCTAGAGACGGTGCAAACCTCAAACCCAGCCACATATTTGCCTTACGGGGAAGGGCAGCCTGACCATGACTGCGAAGAAATTATCAAAGAGGTGTACGCGAGCAGGCCTGATCTAACCAACAAGCCCCTGCAAAACCCAGACCTGGAACTTTTCACAGACGGCAGCAGTTAAATGCAGGATGGACAACAGCGAGCAGGTCATGCTGTAACAACAACCCGAGAGGTAATAAAGGCAGAGTCCCTTCTCCCAAGATGGTCTGCTCAGCGAGCAGAGATCTGGGCACTGGTCCAGGCACTAAGGGAAGGGAAAGGAAAACAGGTCAATATATACACCGATTCCAAATATGCATTTGCAACCTTGCATGTACATGGAGCCATCTATAACGAGAGAGGACTTTTCACTGCTGGGGGAAAAGAAATCAACAACAAAGAAAAAATTTTACAGTTCTTGGAGGCAGTATGGGATCCAAAGCAAGTGGCCCTTATTCACTGCAAGGGACACCAAAGAGGAATTGACCCTGTGAGCCAGGGGAACAGGCTGGTTGATCAAAAGGCAAGAGAAGCAGCCGCCTGGGAACACTCAGTAATTAAAGTTCTGGCAGCGCCAGAGCTACCCACTGCCCCAGAATGTAGCCACGACAAAAACAAGTGGGCACAGGCCAAACAAGGGGAGAAAGGAAAGGACGGATGGTGGATCATGACGGATGGAAGGGTTTTCATCCCGGAACGACTAGCTTATTGCATAGCCCAACAACACCACAAAGCCACACACACGGGAAAAATGGGTTTGGAGGCCCTCCTAAAGCAATGTTTCCTGGTTTCTCATCTCCCTACTCTGTGTGCAACAGTCTCTCAACGCTGCTTGCTCTGTGCTCAAAACAATCCAAAACAAGGGCTCACTGGGCCAACGGGAGGACAGCGATGCGGATTGGCTCCCTTCGGTGATTTAGAAGTGGACTTTACTGAACTTGGGCCCAGTAAGGGATATAAGTACCTGCTGGTTTTTGTCTGCACCTTTACAGGGTGGGTAGAAGCCTACCCCACCAGGACAGAGAAAGCAAGAGAGGTAACAAAGGCTCTCCCCAGGGGTGTCATCCCTCGGTTTGGAATGCCTGCCTCCATCGGGTCCGACAATGGACCCGCCTTTGTGTCAGAAATTGTACAGCAAGTGGCAAAGGCACTGAGCATCCGCTGGAACCTGCACACAGCATACCGGCCTCAAAGCTTAGGGAAGGTAGAACGAATGAACAGAACTCTAAAACAAATGATAGCTGAAATCAGTCAAGAAACCCAGCTCCCCTGGGTGGACATTCTACCCCTGGCTCTGTTGCGAATTAGATGCACCCCAAGATTTAATATTGGGTACTCTCCCTTTGAAATCCTCTATGGGCGACCGCCACCTTTTGTCAAGATGGGAAATCCCACCCCAGAAATAGGAAATTTAGGGCTCCAACAACAACTGTTGGGACTAGGACAAGCACTAGGGGAAGTTTGGGGTTGGGTAATGAAGAGAACCCCCATTTCATTAGGAGTCCAAGTGCATCCCCATAAACCAGGTGACCAAGTATGGGTGAAGGATTGGAAAAAGGAACCTCTCAAACCAACATGGAAGGGACCATATTTAGTGGTATTAACTACCCCTACAGCTGTTAAAGTTGCAGGAATCAACCCTTTAGAACCACCACTCCAGGGTTAAGAGAGCGACTTCACCTCAGGGCGACCACGGAAAATTGAGAGCATACCAGGAGACCCGCTCAAGATCAAGATCGAGTGACCAGAGAAGGATCGACGAGCCCTGCTCTAGCCACACCCGGAAGCTGGCTAGTCAACACACGGCCAAAACCTGAGGAAAGCTCAACGAAGCTGTTAAATGTGTTCCTCTTGTGCTCCCCTGCATCTTTGTTTGCTACACTAGCCTGCGTATTGGCAGTGGGGCTGGCCAGCACCGCCACACCTGACTGGAATATAGGCCATAGGACCCTGGTAGCTATTTTACTTTGTTATAACTAGTGCCATCACCGCAGCATCATGTCTAAGATAATCCTAAGGTTGACATTACTGACGCTAATGCCCTCACTCCCCTTGGCTGCACAATGCACCTACGCTGAACTGGGTGACAGGTGGTCCATGTACCGACCTGTATTTTCAGCTTATACTTATCCGCCGAGTCAATGCTATGACTCCGCCTCAGAGCGCACATATCAGGGCAGATCCTACTGGACTGGCACGATTAAGGCTTATTATGTACATGCCATCAAGTGCTATAGCACACCAGGCAAGCTAGTGTGCCGGACCAAGCAAACACATTATGGGATGAGTGATGGAGGAGGGGTACAGGACCAGGCACGCCGGCAAGCAGTTAAGAGGCAACACCAGAAGTTATTACCTACCCGGGAGCCAATAAAGCTTCCATCATTAGCCAAAACTCGGGATCTGGAACCACAAATAAGATTCGCTGTTGGCCGCAGTCCATGGGATTCTCAATCATTCCAATCCAGACCTCGCTAAAGGTTGTTGGCTATATACCTGGCTTTACCTTTGACAAACCTCACTAAGACTTCCACTATGACTAATAGTGACGTTGCCTCTACACTAGGAGTTCAAGGCTGAACTGGGTACAGCTTGCACACAAGGCACTAGAATGCTATTTCAATAATGGAACTAATCCTTTAGAGGGCAATCTAACTATAAAACAATGTATTAAAACCTCTCACTGTATGGACCAAGTGTACCAGCCCACACAAAGATGGTGTTCTAATAACAGGACTTATTTTGTGTGTGGCGAATTTGCCTACTGTTGCCTCTCTGCCGTATGGGCAGTTTTATGTGCTTTGGCTTATCTCACTCCCCAAATGGACATTATGCCTAATAATCAAAGTCTACGTATCCCCGTCATAACTCATCAGCATCCGTGAAGAATAAAACGAGCCATACAATCGATCCCCTTGCTAGTGGGGCATGGAGTGGCAGCAGGGGTGGGCACGGGAATCAGTGGCATAGCCTCATCCTCTTATTACTATTATCAGCTTACAGGTGAGTTCAGCCAAGATCTCCAACAAATAGCAGAAACCAAGGGAGCTCTGCAAAATCAGGTTCACTCTCTGGCCGAGGTGGTCCTACAAAACAGAAGGGGTCTGGACCTACTCACGGCCAAAGAAGGGGAGCTATGCCTCTTCCTAAATAAAAAACGCTGTTCTTATGCCAATCAGTCAGGAATTGTCAGAGGGATGGTTCAAGAGTTACAAGACTGAGTGGAAAACAAAAAGCATATTTTAGACAAGAGCCCATGGACAGGCCCCTGGGGCTGGACCTCCTGGCTGCCACCTTTCATAAGTCCCTTGCTTCTGATTTTTCCAGCTCTGCTATTTGGGCCCTGTGTCCTAAACTTCTTGACCCGCTTTGCCAGTGAGCAGAGGCTATAAAACTCCAGATGTCAGCCTCCAATTATGAGCCCCTGCAATAGGTGAGTGATGCTGCTTACTCCAACAAGGGTTGTGAGAGCATGAAGAGGGGGGAATGTGAGGGAAGACAGGCTGGGCTAACAAGCTAACTCATAAATACGAGGGTAATAAGTGTCTGATTACTGATCTGAGTTCTGCTGGGCTAACTAATAAAACTAAGTTAATAACTGTTGGTTTGCTGATTCCCTGCTCATGATTTTTGCTAGCCAGATGGACTTTCAGAGAGACGTATCTGGCCTTGAAACGCTGGTTTGCTGCCTCTCTGCCTCTACTTTTCTGATAATGATGCTGCTAAAGCTGTTCCATGCCTATTGGCCAAATACCCCAAGCTTGTACTTTACCCTCTGAAACCTCATGCGCACATCTTGGAGGTGCTCAGAGTGTCGCAGAAGAAGCCACTCGAAGCCCGCCGTGTAATAAATCTGAGTACTGCAACCCTTCAAGTGGTGCTTGTTTCTTGGCTGGCCTGTCATTTCAATAACAAAACCTCTTTACCAGCTGCAGAATGTTAGAACTGTGGTTGTAAAAGTTTATTGGTGCACATGTCTTCTTTTAATTTTTAAAAACGATGTGGAGAAGTCAAATTCTCCATTGTTTATTCATGGCTTACTTCTCCTTTACAACCAGAGAATGTGAAAATCCTCCCATCCTTATACTTGTTGCAGAAAAACCGTATTTGCAGCATGATATCCTTGTAGAATGGCTTTGCACGTGGGTGAATTGCTGCATGTGCGTTGGTGTGTTCATGTGTTCCTATTAATAGTGTTTTTCTTAGCACAAGAAAATCCTACTTTACCAACCTGCGCTCCATTATTTCCTCCATTAACCATGTATCTTGGGAACCCAACTGCTGAGGAGTCTGGCTCTGACTTCCTCCTTCTAAGGCCAGGGGCCAGGAGGCGCCCAACTGGCAGGACCTGGGGGGATCCACTGCCCCTGCACTACAGACCACGACGCCTGTGCTGTGTCCTCAAGGGCCTCCCAGGACAAGAACGACCAGGAACTCTGGGCAGGGCATCGTCTTTGTGATGAGTGGTAGAAGCGAGGACGTAAAACACCTGGGCAAGGCACGGAACCCTCTGTCTCCTGGGCCCCACCCCTGTTCTCCTGACCAGTTACGATCCACCTTGACCTGAACCCGCACCCCACCAGGACCGCCCCTTCCTCGCTGTCCCCTGAGATACCACCTCAGATCAGATGTGTCCCAACAGCTTGGAGCAAGTAGTCCTCAGAGGAGAAAACCTCATCACTTCCCCTTGGGAACCATACCCTGTGGCAGCCTGGAGGCCCTTACAACTGAGTTTCCTGGGCCTGAGTCCTCCTGAGACACCTCACCAGGTACAGAGAGGCCCACAGTGTCCCCCGCACCCAATGGGTGTGTCTAGAAAAGCAGCCACAAGTGATGGTGAAGTCCATGAAGGGGAAAAGTCCCACTAGTAAGTGGGAAACCATCAGTCAATAATCACAGAAAAGGAAAGATGAAAAGAACTTTGAAGAGTGTTCAGAGGATGAGAATCCCTTACAAGGAATCAGATGAGGCCAGAGGGAATATGGCCGTGCAGGGGATTTTCCCAGCCCCCCACTTCATTCCCACTCTCCCTCTGGGGAGGCTGCATATCGGCTCCAGCACCAGATGGCTACTGAGATGAGGCCACTCAGGGATTCTACTTCCCCTCCCAGGGTGTGCAGGGAGGTCCCTCCCCTCTGGCTGGTCAGGATTCTCTCTTCAGCATGAGGCCGCAGGCATCTCCAGCCACCTCCCAGTCCTGAAACCTGTTGTCCACCTGGCCTTTTCAAGTCTCTTGCTGCACAGGCTAAGTTCAGTTTTCACGAAACACCCAGGGGACCCCAAGGAGAATTTCTCAGCTCCTTCTCTGAGTACATCCCACTTTCATAGTGGGAGAATTTATACCTTGGAAATTGGCAAAACCTACAAAGTGCAGCTAAATTTATTGCTTTACTGAGTGCCTGGACTTAAATGATGGAAACAGCAAAAACATACTGAAAAAAATTGGGAAATGATATGATCAAAAATTGTACAATAGATGTCTATGTGGTAAACAGAACATTATACAAACGTTCAAGGTCACAAATCTCTAGGGAAGTACAATGAAAACCAGAGAGATAGCACTACTCATTGACTCAAAGGGCTGACATTCAGGACTGGCACAGGGAGCTGGGGTGTAGCTCACCGGCAGAACACATGCTCAGCATACATGACGTCCAATTCCCAGTATCTCCACTTTAAAAAAAAAAAAAACGCTTCTCATGGACTTTGAGGAACTGGAACTCTCCCACAGTGCTGATGGGAATGCAAAAGGGAACAGTTCTTTTCGATCAGTTTCTTACTCTCAAAAGGAGTTAAACATTCACCTGCCCCATGACTCACACATTGCACAGAGTTATCAATGAAAGATAAAGGAATCATACATCCATATAAAGAACTGACACAAATGTTTGTAGCAGCTTTATTTTCCATAGTGAGAACCCAGCAAAATAACACCCAGAAAACACCCAGAAAAAAAGATGAACGGATAAACGCCCAGTGATACACCCAAGGAATACTACTCAACAGAAAATAGCTAAGTCACTCATATACATCGCTGACGAGTCTCAAGTAACTAGGCAACAAGGGAAATAGGAAGAAAAAGAGTGAACACTTTACGATTCCAATCAGATAAATTCACGAAAATGCAGAGGTATTTACTGCAAGGGAAAGGAAACCAAATGATACTCGGAGAGGTGAGAAGGGCAAGGGGACATTACAATAGGACATGAGCTAAACGTACCGCAACAAACATGGGCATGCTCAGGACCGTGGTGGTTTCAGAGGCTCATTCCTAGGTGAAAACTTACTAACTTGTATATTTCAACTATATGCAGCTTAGTACACGTACATTATACCGTGACAAAGCTTTAAAAATTGGCTCAAGATGAAAAATTGGTATGTCCCACTCTTTGGAAAACAGGTTTGGCAACCCTGTATTGAATCCACCAGCTCTCTCCGACTGCCCGCTGGGGGTCACTCGGAGCTCAGTCCCAGCAAATCCAGGGAGCAATGAAGTACACTTCTACTGGAGGCAACAGAAAGGCGGCCTGGGACACAACAGCCACAGCCTCCTTCTCCTTTTCGTCTTGCCTCTGCAGTGAGGGCCTTGAGGTCACATTCACTAGCCCCCACAGAACCCAAAACAAAGCCTTTCACACATATTGCATGACAGTGACTCCAGCTACACACGATAAACACACCTGGAGGTTTCAACATTTGTGTACAAACCGATCCTGCATGCTCAATGTCACAGAAACATCTGGGTGCATTCTTAGAAGAGGCACTTTCCATCTAGTTGGCTGCAGCCTCCTCCACTCCCTCTTCAACCAGTTTCTGCACTGATTATGGTTTCCACTGGACCCAGTGGTCTTACAACTAGCACCACTACCTCTGAGAATTGTGCACACCACGAAGCATCAGGCTCCTTGTAGACTGGGGGAGCACAGGTCCATCAAAAGTCTCTGGACACCCTGTAATCTCTAATTTGACGAAAGGAAAAAACTCATGCCACTCTCAGAAGCACCTGAAGTGAGAGTCAGCCCAGCCCTATGGCCCCTCAGTTTCCCCAGTGTCCTTACACTGAACAAGGAAAATGCGCATTCCCTGTACATTCATGCCTTTCTCTAGTGAGAAGTCCCCAACGTTGAGAAAGTTTTGCCCGTTAAGACATTTCCCACATTCAGTGCACTCTTAAGGCCTTTCTCCTGTGTGACTTCTCTGATGATAACTGAGGGTGGAACTACCGGTAAAAGATTTCCCACAGTCAGTGCATCTGAAAGGCCTTTCTGGTGTGAGCCCTCTGGTGATAACGGAGGCTGGAGACAGCGGTAAAGGATTTCCCACATTCACTGCACTTAGGTCCTTCTCCGGTGTGAGCTTTCTGATGACCACGTAGGAGGTAATTTAAGGGAAAAGATTTCCCACATTCAGTGCATTTGAACGGCCTTTCTCCAGTGTGAGCACTCCGGTGATAACGGAGGTTGGAGCTAGAAGTAAAGGATTTCCCACATTCACCGCACTTATACGGTCTTTCTCCAGTGTGAGTTCTCTGATGAACACGGAGGAGGTAATTGGTGACAAAAGATTTCCCACATTCAATGCATTTGTAAGGTCTTTCTCCAGCATGAATTCTCTGATGATACTGGAAGCTGTGACTAAAGGCAAAAGATTTTCCACATTCACTGCAGTTATATGGTTTAGTTCCTGTGTGAACATTGTGGTGTTCATTAAGCCTACACTTATGCTAAGATTTCCCACACTCACTACATACGTAAGGTCTTTCTCTGTTGTCAACCCACTAGTGTTTTCTCAAACTGCTTCTTTGGATAAAGGATTTCCCACATTTACTACATGCATAAGGCCTTTCTCCAGAATGATGTCTATAATTTCAACACAGAGCATCACTAGACATAAAAAATTTCCCAGTCACTGCACTTATTAGGCCTGTCTCCAGAGTGAACTGTGTGATAACAGAGATTGGATCTAGTGGTAAGACTTTCCACAATGCCTGCACTTACAAGGTCTTTTCCCTGTGTGAGGTCACTAATGATATGTGACAGAAACTGGAGACATGAAAGATTTCCCACAGTCACTGCACTCAGTAGGCCTTTCTCAAGAGTGAACTTTTAGGTCATTACGGAGGTTAACAAGACTGGTGTAGGATTTCCCACAGTAACTGCATTAAAAAGGCTTTTGTCCTCTGTGAGATTTCTGATGATATCTTAAGCCACGCCAAGAGATATAAGATTTCCCACAGTCACTGCACTCATAAGGCCGTTCTCCAGAATGAACTCTCTGATGACAACGGAGGATGTAGTTAGTCTTAAAGGCTTTCCCACAGACACCGCACTCATAAGGCTTTTCTCCTGTGTGACATTTCTGATGATACGTAAAAGAAGACTTGGACCTAAAACATTTCCCACAGTCACCGCACTCATAAGGCCTTTCTCCAGAATGAATTCTCAGATGGTAAAGAAGGGCGAAGTTATTGGTCAAAGATTTCCCGCACTCATTGCACCTTTTAGAAGACCTCTTTCCAGAATGAACTTCCTGACGGGAACAAAATCTGGACTCGAAGAGAAAAGGCTTCCCACATTCACTGCACTCAGAAGGCCTTTCTCCAGAGTGAACTCTTAGATGACTACGGAGGCTAAAACTAGTGGGGTAAGATTTCCCGCAGTCACTGCACTCATAAGGCTTTCCTCCTCTGTGAGATTTCTGATGATATCTTAACGCAGACCTAGAGAAAAAAGATTTCCCACAGTCACTGCACTCATAAGGCCGTTCTCCAGAATGAACTCTCTGATGACAACGGAGGAAGTAGTTAGTCTTAAAGCCTTTCCCACAGTCACTGCACTCATAAGGCCTTTCTCCAGTGTGAGATTTCCGATGATAAGTGAAAGAGGACCTAGACGTAAAAGATTTCCAACAATCAATGCACTCATAAGGCTTTTCTCCAGAATGACTTCTCTGATGGTAACGGAGGTTGGAACTAAAAGTAAAAGACTTCCCACATTCACTGCACTTATACGGCTTTTCTCCTGTGTGAGATCTCTGATGACGTGTGAGGGCAGACTTAGATGTAAAAGATTTCCCACAGAACCTGCACTCAGAAAGCCTTTCTCCAGAGTGAACTCGTAGATGACAACGGAGGTTAAAACGAGTGGTGTAAGATTTCTCGCAATGACTGCACTTATAAGGCTGTTCTCCTGTGTGAGATCTCTGGTGATAAATGAAGGAAGACTTCAAGTTGAAACATTTCCCACAGTCACTACACTCATGAGGCCGTTCTCCAGAATGAACTCGCTGGTGACGACGGAGGACGGAGTTAGTGGTAAAGGCTTTCCCACACTCACCGCACTCATACGGCTTTTCTCCTGTGTGAGATCTCTGATGATAAATGAGGGCAGACCTACAGCTAAAAGATTTCACACAGTCATTACACTTATAAAACCCTTCTCCAGAGAAAACTCTCTCACGTCGAATCAACTCAGAGCTATCGGAAAAAGACTCTGCACAGGCACTGCACACGGAGCTGTTTGCACCACTGAGCAATTTCTGGGGATAAATAAAGTCAGACTTGTGGCTTAGGGATTTCCCACATTTGCTGCACTTGTCCTGTCTTGAACCAGTATACATTTTTCCATGTTGACTGAAGGTTGAGTTTTGCCTAAACGTTTTGCCACATTTGTTAAACACATGAAGCCTTTCTCCAGAGTGGATTCTACGGTGCATAACAAATGAGACTTTGTACCTAAATGTTTTGCCACACTCACTGCACACAAAGCATGGTCTTTCAGTGTCGACACCCTGGTCCTGAACAAGTGTGTGTTCAGGGCCGAGGGCTTTGTCGCATTCTCCCGAAATGGGACGACTTCTGCTTTGTAAAGCTGTGGCTGTATTTGGCTTCTCCACAGTAGGTGTGGCCTGTTGCTGCAGAGGTCTGTCATTGGCCACGATTTTCCCAGAAGTAAAAGGCTCATGTGACACGTGGAATCTGTGGCTCTTGAAAAACGAAGCCCCATGCACACTGCTTTCGAAAGGTACATAGAATTCTGTTGCACACGCCCCACAACTCAACAGTTTCTGCCTGTGTCCAGTTCCCTGCTGCTCAGCCACCTGGAAAATGTCTCTCAAAACAGTACCACACGTCTCACAGGGGTGGGTCTTCTGCGAAGACGAAGCAGCCTCAGGAGACCCAGCCTGGGACACCGCTTCAGGAACACTCTCTTCACAGGGTGTCTCATCACCCCCAGCTCCACAGCAGCAACCTGAATGCAAAGCAACAGTTGTGAAGGACACGTAGACTTCATGGGTGTGGGGGAGGGGGACCGAGCTCACCACAAATGTGGGACATTCTCACGTAAGAATGAGGGTTTTCACGCAGATGGGATGCTGTTCAAGACTAGGGAACTGGAATTGAGTTTAAGCAGCAGCTGCTGTGCATTACTGGGCCCCTAGAGTCTGACAACGGTGGAGACCTTACCCGGGGAAGGACACAGAAACAGGCTGTGACACAAGGATGCGCAGAGTCTAGTACTCACTTCTCCGACCACAGCTTCCTGTGGGGCCTTTTCCACTGCTGATCTGAAGCTCAGTAGAAGGGTGGGATCAAGGCCATGAAAGCACAATCACAACACATGCAATGGCACCAAAACCCTGGATGAACAAAGACACGGGCCAGCTGTATTCTTGACACAGCCCTGATGCTACACTGTCCCCAGCTGCCATTACCAGGATCAGGCCCCTACGAGCCCACCTGCCCATGGCTGCAGTCATGTTCATGCCACGATGCACAGAGGACGCTTCTCTCTAAGTCCCATCTGCAACCACCTGGGACATGTAGGACACAAGCAGTGAAGGAAAAACAGGACAAGCGAATGGCCACTGCTGTCCCACAGCAACACAGCACACAGCAGCCGCTGAGAAGGGCACAAGGTGAGTGACCTCACCAAACAGCAGAAAAGGAGACACCATCCTTCACCAGTGACGAAGACAATTACACACCTGCCCAGGAAGGAAACCGCTTAGCCTTACAAGGCTCAAGAGTCAAATTAAGAGCTGACTACAACACAGTGGAGCATAAAGAAAGGAAGCAGCACACAGAAAGGATGGCTGGAGACACTGTGTTAGCACAGACATCTGGAGAAGACTAGGAAAGAAGGGCTGGGCTGTCACTGGGCTTACTATGTCAGCCACAAGCGGGAGCCACTGCAGCCCTGGTGGCCTGCTCTGCAGGAGACGCCAGCTGCCTGCTCCACAGAGGACACTGCAGCTTGCGCCAGCCAGTTACCCAACAGCCATGGCAACAGCACATGCCCTGGAGTGCCCAAAGCTACAGGGCCACACCTCGGTGAGAGCTGCTGTTGTGGCAATCTAGGATCAGGGCTGCCACCCTCTTCGAACCCTGTGCACGTCCTGGAGCCAAAGTGCTGCACCTACTCTGTGGCTGCTGGCATTCCAGAACCTGCCGCCACTCTGTAGCCACCGCTACATCTCGTACTCCTGTGGGCCAGAAGGGCCAGAAGACCACTTCGCTACAGACTCGCCAGCTCCACCGTCCCCTAGCCACTGTGTTCAGGTATGCGGCCACACACAGATCCTGGGGCTGCTCCCTGCGTGGCTACATCTCACAATCCAAAGGCAAGGCTGCTGAAGACTAGGCAACGACCCACACCCCAGAACTGCTGTCACCCCACAGGTGCCTGCCTGTCAGACACCAGGGCCACCACAAGCAACAGGGAGCCCAAGAGCCAACTGGGCACCAACATGGATGGATCCCTTTGCCCAGAAGCTCCTCCGTCCATGGGAGAAAGAGTTCGCGAGTTCCCCAGCAGCCTTCCCCACCGCTGTGGACACGCTCAGCCTCGCTGACTGAGAACTCCTGATACCTTCACTGGAGCTGACTTCAGGTGAAGCTGCTGCACTAAGACCAACACAGCTGGGTCTTCCCCGGAGTCAAATGGCCACAGCCGGTCAAGCTGGTACCGCTGCACCCACCACAGGCGGGGTCTTTCCACACCAACACGGCAATACCCAGTCTGCAGGAAACGAGTGCACCAACAAATCAGCACCCATCGGCACAACGCTACAGGAAACCACCCCCGCCCCAAAATCAAGGAAACGAGAAACCAATACAGAATACCATAATTTATCCGAAATTACACCCAAGGAAATGGAGATCTACCAAGTCTCAAAGAATTCAAAGTAAATGTTTGAACAAAGTTCAGCGAGCAACAACATAACCCAGAGAGACAATTCAACAAAATAAGGAAAACAATACACACACACACAACTTGTTCAACACACAGATAGAAATAACACAGAACTAAACGGACTGACTCAGTGTGCACTGGGTACACCAGGCAGAGCAGAGTGAGCAGTATGCTCACCTAAGAGCTCACCTGCAGGTGCCTGCGCTCACTCAGCTCACGGATACTGGCTGCCAGGAACAGCAGGATGGAGGAAGCACCCCACAAACTTCTACCAGTGCTCCTGAGTTTCTGGCGTACCCGATCCCTAACAGGGCACTCAGATAGGAACAGGTGGGAAATGAATCACTGATGGGATTCTTAATGGGATACAACAGGCCGCTAAGACACATCAACAGAAGAAGAAATGCAGTGGGGAGCTGGGGGTGGTGTAGTCCAGTGGCACAGCACGGGCTTAACATGCACCGTGTCCTGGGTTCAAGCCCCAGTATTTCCATTATCAATCAATCAATTGATCAATGAATCGAACAATCTAATTACCACGACCCCCCCCCAGAAAAGAGAGAAAATAAACACCTTTATATCTCAAGGAACTGTTGAAAGAACAAACTAAACCCAAAATTACCAGAAGAAAGGCAGTAACAATTCTCAGGGCAGAAGCAAATGAAACAGACTACAAGACAAAAGACAAGGAGTTCACTTTTGAAAAGATAAACAAAATTGACAAACCTTTACGTACACAAAGAAAAAACACTCAAATAAAATCAGAAATGAAAGAGACATTACAACTATTAACACAGAAATACAAAGGAGTATAGAAGACTACTATGATGAGTTAAATACCAACAAATTGCATAACCCAGAAGAAATGGATACAATCCTACAAACCACTTAACCGAGACTGAATTGTGAAACTGAAAAAAAACAGACAGACCTAACCAGTAAGGAGATGGAATCAGTTATCAAACATCTGCCAACAACCAACAGCCCAGGACCAGACACATTCGCTGGTCAAGTCCATCAAATATTTCAGAAGAATCAGCCCCATCCTCCACAAATTTCCAAACATTGAAGAGGATGAACCTCTTTCAAACTCATTTTATGAGCTCAGCATTACCCTGCTACCAAAGCTACACAAGGACACTACAAGAAAGCTGCAACCCAACATTCATGATGAACACATAAGCAGAAATATTCAGTAAAATACCACAGAACCAAATTCAGCAGCGCAAGAAAAAGTACACCCGGAACAACTGGAGTTACCCCTGTGATGTACAGATGCCTCAAGGTACACAAATCAATGCGATATATGCGATACACCTCTTGAGCAGAATGGAGAATAAAAAGCATATGATCTTTGCAATAGATGCAGAAAAAGCATTCCAAAAGCTTCAGCACACTTTCATAGTAAAAACTCTCAACAAACTAACTACAGGAGAAGCGTACTTCACCACGATACACGCCATACATGACAAGTCACAGCCTAGTCCATATTCATAGTAAAAGCTAAAAGTTTTCCCTCTCCAATCTGGAATGACACAAGGATGGACTCTCTCATCACTTCTGTTCAACTACAGCAGTCTACCCACACCAATTGGGCAACAAAAAGAAGTAAGTGGCCTCTAAATCTGAAAGGAAGAAGCAAAGTCGTCTCTACAGATGACACTTAAAGACTCTCCCACAGAACCAGTAAGAGTGCATAAATAAAATCAGAAAGTTAGAGGATAGAAAATTAACATACAAAAATCACTTGTATTGCAGCCTAGGAACAAAAGACTATCTGAAAAAAAAAAAGAGTGACAGAAAAAGGAAGAAACAATTCCAGTTAACAGCATCAACACCAATACATACTTAGGAAGGAAATTAACCAAGGAACACAAAAATGTGTACATTAAAAAGTGTAAGCCACTAGTAAAGGACATTAAAAGTGGAAATAAATGGGAAAATGCCCAGTGTCCAGGGATTGGAAGAGTTAATATTGTTAAAATGGCCATGATATCCAAACTCCTCTAGTTTGTATGCAATTCCTACTGAAATTCCAATACTATTTTTCCCAGAAATAGAGAAAAAAATACCTGTGCAGACAACTGCAAAAGAGCCTGAACAGCCAATGCAATCCCGAGAAGCTCAGAGTGAAAAGCATCACAGTCCTACCCTCGAATCATATTACAAAATGACAGTAATCAAAACAGTATGGCACTGGCATAAAAACGGACAGGCCAGAGAACAGAAGAGACAGCCCAAAACAAGCCCAGGCGTCCGCAGGCACCTGGCCTTCGGTAAGGGCACAAACCACACACAGGAGCAAAAGCACAGTCTCTTCCGTGCACAGTGCTGGGAAAAGTGCATATCCACATCAAACGTATGAAACTGGATTTCCATATTCCAGGACTCACGAAAACGAACTCAACATGGATTAGACACCTAAATGTAAGAGCTGAAACCCTAAACTCCTGGAAAAACATACACAAGAGGTCTCTGTGACACTATCCTTGGCAATCAATTTCAAAATTTGGCACCAAGCAGGGAAGGTATAACTCAGTGGTTAGACTACATACTTAGCATGCACAAGGTTCTGACTTCAATCCCCAGAACCTCCATTTCAATATATAAGTAAACCTAAATACCTCTACCCCTCACCCCAGAAAAACATACAAAATATGGCACCAAAAGCACAGGCACCAAAAGCAAAAGCAAAAGCAAACAAGTGGGACTACATCAAATTAAAAGGTTGCTGAACAGCAAAAGGAAAATTCAACACAGTGAGAGAGATACAAATGGTTAACCGGTGCTCACAATCACTAATCATCAGCGGAAATGTAAATCAAAACCATCAACTGTCACCTCAGGCCTGTTAGAATGACTTAGCAAAAAGACAACAGGAAACATGTTGCTGAGGATGTGGAGACAAAAGAGAACCTTTGAACACTGTTGCTAAAAATGTAATTTAGTGCAGTCATTGTGGAAAGTAGTACAGTTGTTCCTCAATAACTCTAGGTATATATGAACTAAATCAGTATCTCCATTTTTATTGCAGCATTATCTGCACAGACAAGAGATGGAAACCTTCTAAGGCGTCTATTAGTGGATGAAGTGATCATGAAAATGTGGTATACACACATGCAAGTATACGTGAAGAAATATTCAGCCATGAAAACAAAGAACCCTGTCACGAGCAACAACATAAATAAACCTGGAGGACATTATGCTAAGTCAAAGAAGCCACTCAGACAAAGACACATACTGTATGCTATTACTTATAAGGAGAATCTTTAGAAAGCATAATAAAGTGAACTCAGAAACAGAAAGAGAAGGCCAGAGGCTGATGACTAGGTAAACTGGGAGATGCTGGTCACAGGATATACTATCATTTTACAAGACCAGAAAGTTCTGAAGATCTAATGCACAGTATGGCGACTATAGCTATTAACACTGCATTGTCAAGTTGCAATTTGCTAAGAAAGTACATCTTAAATGTTCTCACCAAAGGAAAAAGAAAAAACAAAAAAAATATAGTCAGGTCACAGGTTAACTGCAAGGTGGTAATTATTTTAAAATAGCTATGGATATCATCCTGTTACATACTTTAAATATATAGAATTTTATTTGTGAATTATACCACAATAAAGCTGGTGGGTGGAGGAGACATGGAGAGAGGATGTCTAAACATCACAAAAAGAATACAGGAAACAGTTGAACCCTAGCTCAAAGTCCAGGTAAGTACCCACCATGACAATGGCTGCAATTCCATACACAGGACAAATCCAGGCACATGGAATTGTCAGCTCCAGTTGGCGCCACAAAATTGCATGGATCTGGACACACTGCCCCACTCACGGAAAGGGGAACCAAGGTGCATCCAATAGCCTTACTGCAAGACTGCTGACCTCCAATGCTTCCCCATGAGGGTTCAGTACAGCAGGTATTAAGGCTGCAGGAGAGAGAAGAGCAGTTCCACCTGCCACAACTCCCCCAGAAAAGTGCGGAAGCAAGCACTGCCTGCAGCACACTTGAGGACAGAGCACCACCTTCACAAAGGGGAGTGAGGCAGGACACAGAGCCTATGCCACTGCGGAGGGGGAAGCGGAGGGGAGGGTCTCACCCAGTGAGGATACAAGTGCATAGTTCTTCAGCATCACATCGAGGTACAGGCGTCTCTGAGCCTCATCAAGGAGCCTCCATTCCTTCCAGGAGAAGCGCACGGCAACATCCAGAAAGCTCACACCACCCTGTCATGAAGTGGACAGACGAAACCTTGAACGTTCTCCCTCTGACAACCCACAATCCACCTCCCCACACATCTATGCCATTCCCACCCTCCACCGGACCTCCCACCTGACAGAGGATGCCAGGCCCTGGTGCCACTGATGCCCGCAGTCTCCTCACTGCCCGTTAATCATTGTGTTCAGTCCTCAGCAACAACAGACAGGGGCACACACATGCCATCTCGGCTCTGGGCCTGGCCTGAAGGGCCCCAGCCCTCCTGCCAAGCAATTCCTCTCGGATCTCCCAAATCACGCCTGAAAGACACAAGCTTGCGCTTCACCCGTAAGTCTTCAACACCAGGGTCCAGGAGCCATCAGCTCACACCTCCTATCCATGTGCACATCACAATGAAGACTGCACCTCTCTCACATCTTCAGAACCTACCCTTGCACTTCCACAGCCCTGCACACTTCCTGCTCCACGCCACAGGAGTCTCCCGGGACACACCCATGTGCTTGGCACAAGGCCTGCACAGAATGCTTGAAAAACTCAACTACGATTCAGCACAACCATGGTCCTCTAATGGACCCAATGCCAGGGAAATCGTCCAACATTGCATAGAAGACCTCCCCAGCTGCCTCTAATCCTTCCTTCACTATTAGCCACCGCGAACCAAGAGTCAATTTCATATTCCCATGATCCTGCTGCGTTTCTGACAGCCAGGCTATCCCTTCAGCAGCCACAACACTCCTCTCTCCACTCAACCTTTGTGGAAACACCAGCCCTGAAGATCTCCCTATCAGGCACAGTGACGACCGTATTTGCCCCAGACCTCTTCCGTCAGAACAAGACTCAAACTACCTGGACCCCATCAAAGCTCACCTTAAAATTCCGGAAAGCTATACACTGCTAAATAAGCATCTTGCTCAGTTTCCCCTACGTCTCCCCAGCCATTTCCCGTCCACTCACCCCTTGGAAGCCTTGGCCACCTCTCCGATCAACCCCTCTCCCACACGTTCCCACTGCCACTTCTCCACCTCGCTTGCGTTTGCACTGCCCAGCAACCCCAACCAGGCACTCAGCGAGAGCCACTTCTTAGCACACACCCGTCTTTTCGACCTACTAATAGCATCGCCACCGTAACCTTTGTTCCCCTCTTAATTGTGTTAAACAGCTTCACACTCGTGCACATAACGGCCTTCATTTTTGAAAGTCTCCATCCTCAACGCCTTCCCCCGATGTCCAGACCTGCCTGTCCAGCTGCCCGCTTGTTGCCTACACTCACTCTTCTCTGAAACATCTCAGACTCTTAAGAGCGGAAATAAACTTACAGTATCGCCATGGAAAACTAACCTACTGCTAACGTCTCCATCCAGAGGATGGGCCTTCCATCTGTCGCCTACTACGACTCAAAACCCTGGGGTCATCCCTCACTACTTCCCTTCTCTCACCAAGAGCAACACTCCCAATTCGGAGAGGCCCTTCTCCAAAAATGAATCCAGAATTCAACCACTTCTCACACATCCAGGGCGGTCACTCTGGTCCATCAACATTCACTACGACTCTTGCGATTGATTCTCCTGTGCTGCCTGCCTCCTCCCTTACCCCCTGCCCCTTGCCGCCAGTCTGCTCTGGTCTCTGCAGCTAGATGGAGCCTGTTTTGCTCTGGGTTGCTGTACCCTGGACCCGACTCAGTCCGAACTCCAGCCTTTACATGTATCCTCCTCTCTGCCTGGGGACCACTCCCCGCGCCGTCACGGCGTGTCAGAAACACGGCCCCACGCACGGCCGCCTCCCCGGCCTGGACCCCGGGACCCGGGCCGCAGGCACGCCAGCAGGCGCCCCGCACTCGGGCTCTCGTGTCCGGTGGGAGAGGGCGGTGCGGGCCCGGAGGACGCGCGTTTACCTGCGGCGGGTCCCTCAGCGCGGCCGCCGCCATCGGGGTCGGAGGGCGGAGCGGGGCTGGCAGCGGCAGGAGAGGAGAGGAGAAGAGACCGGGAGCGGCGGGACAGGAGGGGTCCCGGGCGTCGGGTCCGTATCCCGGGCCTGGCGCGATGCCCACCGGCTGGCGTCACGAAGCCTCGGGCGCGCCTCGGTGCAGCGGGCCAGCGTCTCCTTCGGACCTTTTCGTTCCCGGCACGCCAGGCAACAGGGGAGACGCAGAAATGAAGGCTACAGGTGTGAGGGCACCCTGACCGACTAGGCGGGTGCCCTCTTCCTCCCTCACTGCCCCATGAGGAGCCTCGCCCCCGACAGAGGTCAAGGGAACGGCAGCAGCCGGCCGACTCCGCCGCCGGAGCCGCCGAAGCCGCCGAGCAAACTGGGCGCCGGCAGAAGACTCCGGAAGTCCCGCCCCTGGCGCATGCTCAGGCGGCGAAGGCCCGCATCCTGCTCCCTTATTGGCTCATCCCTCGTGTCTGTCTGCCGTGGCCCTACTTCCGTGTGACTAGTTCCCGGGGCTCTGACGACCTCAGGGAAGAAAGTTCTCCAGCCTGACTGCAGGGATGGTGGCCGGGAGGTTCCCTGAGGAGGGCAGGGAAATGATGCTCCTCCCGCGCGAGCCGCTTTGCTCCCTGTTCATGGCGGAAGAACCGTGGTTTCAGACTCCTCGAAGCTCATCCTGCCTTCAAAGAACAAGTACTATTTTAGACGTTGGTCAGGGAATGCTGTCCGCCTTTCCAGTTCTAAGAGGACGAAGCCGGAAGCCGCTGCCGCCGCACCCCCACGCCAAGGTGTGCCCCGAGCGGAATTCAGGATGGGGCTAAGCAGGAAGAATTCTGGGCCATGGCCTTAGCTACCTGAGATGCATACCTAAAGGCTCATTTCAAGGACCCCAGATTCTTGCATCCTCTACACACAAAAAGTACTGAAATCATTAACTTGTCTGTCCTTTGTGATTACCAACAACCTTTTAATGTTTGAATATCTTTTTTCGTTTTTCTTTTTCCCAGCAAGAAATGCCCTGTATACTCTGGCTCCACCCTTACCTCTATGAAGCAGTTCCTCAGAGCTGAGAAGTTAGCGCTAGAGCTATACTACTGAGTAAGGGCCCGAAATAAAACTTTTCTCACAAGTTTTCGGTTGTGCGGTTCTCTTTGGTCCACAAGGGACGTAAGTGGAACATCATTCCATAGAGCTATTCAGACGTGATTAAGTCCATGCATAGCTGGAAACGATGTTACTGCTCTTCAAATAGCTGTAGCCTGTAGCTTTAGAGTCACGTTGGTGAGTTTCAGTGTGATTAGTTAGGAACAATAGAAAAGATTCTATTCAGGTCGTAACTGAGAAGAAAGAAGAGGGATGTGTTAAAAGAGAAAACAAAATCAACTGAGTAAATTTTAAAGATGTATTTGGCTTTATTGATTGAGTCACGAATTGAGCAGCATCCCACCTGGCAAAGTGGAGAGCTCCAAAGGGCCCCAGCAAGGGAACGGATTTTTTAAGGAAAGACATGGAAGTCATCACTAAAAAATTGATTTCAGGCTTAGGTAACCTATAGGGGACAGATGATTACCTCATCTTCCTTAGGGGACAAAGAGGGCCCGTGTGACAGATTACGTCATAGGTGCTGACCAGAAAATTCCTAACTGACCAGTAAAGGCTGTATTTCCAGGGAAACTGGATGCTTCAATTCACTCGGATAGTCAGACCCTGCTTGGTGTCAGGGCCTAGCATAACTCCATTTGGAACCTGTGATTTTCTTCCACAGATGGTGGGCCGCCCTGAACTAGATGAACATCCAGATCTGCTTTTGGTTTCGCTCAAAGCCTCTCTCTGGCCTATGTATTTAGGGGTTCTCTCACACACTGAGGAAGACCTTTGTCCATATAATATCTTTTAAAACCATACTGATGAAGGGAAACAGATGCAGGACATGAGGAGTGCCAAGTCCCAGGTCTCAGTTGAGTTCCTGAGATGTGCCCCGCGAGGTGTGGGTCCTTGTCTTCACGCAGGAGAGAATTCAAGTGCTAGCCACAGTTGAGTAAAGGTAGATTTATTGTGAAAAATACATATTGCATACAGTGTAAGGCAAGAGAAAAGAAAGGAATGAGGGCAGGGAATTGGGTGCTCAGGTTAAATTAAAAGTAGGTGCACACTCCATAGAGTGTGGGATGCCTCTAAACGGGAGAGAGAGGGCAAAGGGCCACTAGGCGTGATATTGTCACTTTTTATGGTCTCAGTAGCTTTACTGGCTTATAGGTGGGATCAATCTCACTGCCCTGGGAAGGGGCTGAGATTACCAGGACATGGGCCATCGCCCATTCTTTTAGCCTTGGGGCTGTCATGGACCCTGTGGGCATGTTATTTGATCAGGCTGTTACAATGAGCATATTATGGAGCTCATGGTCTATTAGAAGTCAATCCTTAATCCTCAAGGCTAACTAGGAGGTGAATTTTCCACCATTTTGGTTGCCGTCATTCCTTCAGTGGGTATGCCCTGCCCCCTTCCCTCCTGTCTCAATACCATCAAATGGAAACAATTTTTTTAGGAATCAAACAAAACAATGACTCAACTCATATAATTTTCGGGTACCAGATGGAAGCTGCTATTTTCAGTTGGAATATATGTACGAAAGGGAGCATCTGAACCCTGAAATAAAGTGGTATCGGGGGAGGGTATAGTTCAGTGGTAGAGTACATCCCTAGCATGCATGAGGTCTTGGGTTCAATCTCCAGTACCTCCATTTAAACCTTTTTAAACTTTCATCTCTGCACTGACCATCTCCTTCACTATCACTGAGGGACCCTTTAGAAATGCTCATTCTCAGTCAAGAACCGAGATCTATTGACCCAGACATTTTAGCAGCAAGGCCCAAGAACCAATGATTTAAGGAGGGGAGAGGGGAGCGGGGGCAGCCATGGCGGCTCCGGGACCGCGCGGCCCGCGTGTCCGCGGGAGGAGGACGCTCCCTGCCGGCTGTCTGAGGTTATGCCGGTTTCCCGCGGCCTGAGCTGGCTTCCTGTCGGGGTGTGTGTGGACCTGACCTAGCTGGGGCCCCGGCAGGGCAGGAGGGGACGGTTGCGCTGGCGGCCCGCTTCGACTATTCGCCTCGCCCGCCGGGAGCGGGCCATTTGAATATGTTCACCCATGAAGTGAAATAGACTACCTGAAGTCTGAGTCCTGAGAGACATCTCTGGTGGAATGCTTCTTAGACAGTGACCCAGGACACAGGCCTACCAGTGGTGTGGTGATGTGTGGAAGCCTGATTTGGACCTGCGTCTCTGAATCCCCATGGCTGGTATTGCTTTTCTTAAGTCTGCTCTATGTCCGTCTTTCAGAAGTCCTGGCCTCTCTTGCCTACTGCCTGGGGAGAATTAGCCCACACACCTGAAGAAGTATGTGAATTTGAATCTTATGAACAACATTTTCCCACTACAAAGAACTCAGCGTGCAATTTTTCTAGGGTATATTCCTAGGGAGAACACTTTTGACTCTGGAGGTGTGCACACATTTAACTTGACCACGTTTTTTCCAGATCACTCTTCGTGATGAATACACCATCTACACCTCTATAATGTGTGCATGGGGGTTCCCATGCTGTCACTTTCCAGTGAACACTGGTATTTTCCTAGCATTTTTTGCCAGGAAAAATAGGTGTAAATTGTTTTATATTTTTTATTTGTCTTTTTCCCTTTAATGACAAGTAAATTTGATCATTGCCTAATGTTCTTAGAATTTTGGGGTACTAATTTTGTTTTTGGTAAATTGCCTGTTTATATTTTTTTGTGGATGTTTGTATTGAGTTGATTTTAGACATTCTCTGTTTATCCAAGATTTGAATTCCTTGTCAGTTTCTTACTTAACGAATTTCCCTCAATTTTATCACCTTTTAATTTTGCCTACATCCTTCATAGAACAGTAATCCTTAAATTTAAAATAACTATAATTTTTTGACTTTTGTTTTTTGAAAAATAAATTTCATTCCTTGGTGCTTTTCTCCAAGATAGTAAAAAGCAATAATATATATATTTTTTTCATTTTAGGTTACTGGCACATGGTATTTGTGGCATCATGACATTTATATCATATGTATAATTTGATAAATTTTAGTTGCATTTTCTCAATATTTATTTTAAAAAAGCAAGCAACAGGAGAGTGATAGTAGTCACTGTGTGTGTCTCTGCCAGTATATATGCAAAATGTTTAAAGTGTTTTAAAACATTAAAAAAAAAAAGGAGGGGAGAGTATAACTCAGTGGTAATGTGTATACTTACTGTGCATGAATTCCTGGGTTCATTCCCGAGTACTGCCATTAAATATATACATATATATAAATGAAAATGGGGGCAGTGTATAGTATAGCTCAGTGGTAGAGCACGTGGCTAGCATTCACAAGGTCCTGGATTCAATCCCCAGTACCTCCATTTAAAAAATAAAATAGTGTGTATGTATGTGTGTGTTTATGTGTGTGTGAATATGTGTATGTGTATGTATATATATATATATAAACCTAATCACCCCCCCGAAAATGTATCAGTGATTTAAGAAGACTTCAGGTGATCCAGAGGCACGTGTAAAAAATAAGTAATAGATCCCAAACAGAGTGATTTACTGCTCATGGCACCAAAACAAGACTGAAGTGCAGTTCTGACCTTCAGAAGAAACTTGATCCACGAGTCTGCAATTTTCTGACTAGGGCCTATGAGGTAATCTGTCACTTTGGCCCTCTCCATCCCCCCAGTACAGGAAGAAGAGCAATCTACATGACAAGATCTTTGCCCTTCCCTTCCTTCTGCCAGAAAAGATGTTGTGACTTTAAAATAATCCTCCCTTTTCTTTTGCTAATACCTTCCGGGCCCAACCCTTCTTCCTATGAAAAGCTTCCATGTGTACAACCCTTCAGAGAGCTCCTTCTGGTTCCTATGTGGATGCTTCCATTGTCACGATTGCCTAATAAAACCAGTTAGGTCTCCAGGTGTACTCAGCTGAACTTTATGAACACACGCAATGAGACACTCTGTCCTCATGCTGTGGTTGCTGTGGACAGGGTGCCTGAGAGTCTTGCAGTAAAACAAACCTCCTCGCCAGCTGCAGAATGTTAGAACTGTGGTTGTAAAAGTTTATCCGTGGCGCATGTCTTATTTTAATTTTTAAAAACAACGTGTAGAAGTCAAATTCTCTATTGTTTATTCATGGATTTCTTCTCCTTTACAACCAGAGAATGTGAAAATCCTCCCATCGTTATACTTGCTGCAGAAAAACCGTATTTGCAGCATGACATCCTTGTAGAATGGCTTTGCATGTGGGTGAATTGCTGCATGTGCGTTGGTGTGTTCAAATATGTTCCCATTAATACTGTTTTTCTTAGCACAAGGAAATTCTACTTTACCAACCTGCACTCCATTATTTCCTCCATTAACCATGTATCTTGGGAACCCAACTGCTGAGGGTTCCCAACGACTGACTTCCACCTGCCACGGCCAGGGGCCAGCAGGCGACCAACTGGCAGGACCTGTGGGGATCCAGCACTCCTGCCTTGCAGACCAAGAGGACTGTGCTGTATCCTCAAGGGCCTCCCCAGACAAGAACGACCAGAACTCTGGGCAGGGCATTGACTTTCTGATTAGCGGTAGAAGCAGGGACCTAAATTGCCTTGGCAATGTGTGGAACCCTCTGTGTCTCCTCGGCCCAACCCTGCTCTCCTGCCCAGCCATGATTCCTCTTGACCTGACCCTGCAACCCACCAGGATCATCCCTTCCTCGCTGTCCCCTCTGAGACACCACCTCAGATCAGATGTGTCCCAACAGCCTGGAGCACGTGAGCCTCTGAGTAGAAATCCTTACCAGTTTCCATGGGGAACATTCTCCTTTGGCAGCCTGGAGGCCCTTTCACCTGAGTTTCCTGGGCCTGAGTCCTCCTGAGACACCTCACCAGGGACACAGAGGCCCACAGTGTCCCCCTTGCCCGACGGGTGTGTCTGGAAAAGCAGCCGCAAGTGATGGTGAAGTCCACGAAGGGGAAATACTAGTGGGAAACCATCAGTCGATAATCACAGAAAAGGAAAGATGAAAAGAACTTAGAAGAGTCTTCAGAGGATGAGAATCCCTTACAAGGAATCAGATGAGGCCAGAGGGAATATGGCTGTGCAGGGGATCTTCCCAGCCCCCATTTCTTTCTCACTCTCCTCCCACTGCCCCTCTGGGGAGGCTGCATATCTGCTCCAGCACCAGATGGCTACTGAGATGAGGCCACTCAGGGATTCTACTGCCCCTCCCAGGGTGTTCAGGAAGGTCCCTCCCCTCTGGCTGGTCTGTATTCTCTCTCCAGCATAGGTCTCTGGCATCTCCAGCCACCTCCCAGTCCTGAAAGCTGTTGTCTGCCTGGCCTTTTCAAGTCATGTCCTGCACTGGCTAAGTTTAGTTTTTCACCAAATACCCCAGGGGACCCAAGTAGAATTTCTCAGCTCCTCCTCTGAGTACATCCCACATTCATGGTGGGAGAATTTATACCTTGGATGTTGACAAACACTATAAGCCATAATGAGATTTATGGTATTACTGAATATCTGTGTTGCTGGTGGATGCAACCTGTGTTCCAGGGTCTTGTCCAGTTCCAGAAAGAATGCAGAGACAAGACGTAGTTGTTAGAAAATGTAAAGTGAGGATTGATTAAATGATAGACTGTACAGTCTCAACGGGAGAGCGGGCAGGCTAAGGTGAGCAGCAGCGCTGTTTCTTTGGCAAGTTAGTTTCATAGGCTATAAAAATGAATGAGCGGTTTATTCATTGGGGTCGGGGAAGGGCTTAGGGTCGTACTCCCTGATTATCATCCCAACTCCACCTTCCCAAAGGGAGGAGGGATTTTTGTCCTTATTTAGTCTGGATCGGAAGTGTCATGGCACCAGTGCATGATGGGTACTTCTGATCTGCAAGCCTAATTTTATTGAAATGAGGGCATAATGAGCAAAAGGTTACATTCGGACACTTGAACTTCCTGCTTTTTCTCACCTTTCTTTGTTGGTCTCCAGGCCAAACGGTTTGGCCCCTTATCAGCCCAAAGATTCCTCCTTTTCTTTCTCAGCCCAGGGACCCCTGGTGCTTACATGATGTATGGTTTCCTGCATTTGGCTTGTGCCCCTCCTTGCTGCTGATTTCCTGCCATGTGGTCGGGGCCCCCCTTTTTCTGCTCATATCTATGTATCTGCCTGCTCTAACACCTGGACTTAGGACAGTGATGACAATGTAAAGAATGCAGACTAAATTTAACTGTGTATGATGTTTTTGGCTATGACATTGTGAATGACACAAAAAGTTTGGGGGTGGGTGTGGCTCAGGGGTAGAGTGTGTTCCTGGGTTCAATCACCAGTAGCTCCATTAAAATAAATACATAAGTACATAAATACATAAACTTAATTACCTCCCCCCAAACAAAACAAAACAAAGAAGCATCAGTGATGATCTCAAACAAGGTGGCAACATGATGAACTCGGAGGGAAAAAAAAGTAAAAACACTTTATGATTCCAATCATATAAAAGTCTGGAAAATGAAAACTAATCTGCTGTAAAGAAAGTAAGCTGATGGTTGGTGGGAGGGCCAGGAAGGGCGTAGAGAGAGATTACAAAAGTACAAGAGGTAAATACGCACGTATTTATGCATATACCTATTTATACATAAATATGATATAGTTTCACAGGTTCATACATGTGGTAAAACTTACCAAATTGTGAATTTTAAACATGTTTATTTTAATGAATGTCAATTATACCTTAACAATCCTTTAAAAAAACAGGCAAAAATAAAACCCCAGACCTCCCACTCTTTTCGGAAAATAAGCTTTGGTGACTCCATTTTGAGTCTACGTGTCAACTGGAATAAATGTGCAGCCTTAAAGTTAAGAGTTACGTTTTATTTGGTGGGAGGACTGGAGCCGGGAAGACAGCCTCCCAGATGGCTCTGCGGGGCTGCTCCGAAGAGGTAGGGGAGCAGCTAGGATATATAGCAGCTTTACAACAAAGACCAGGCAGTTGGAACACTAAAAGGTTACCTGTTATGTAAAGAAAACCAAGCATCTCAAGTTAAAGAATTTAGTGCTTTTCTATGTATGGGAGGAGGCAAACATTTGGGCTCACTGAATTCATTCCTTTGACAAGCACCCAGCTGTCTAGGGTCGGTGTCCTGTCCTTTCTTACTCTGAGTCCGCTCAGAGGGCACCATTGTGAGTGGCCGCAGAGGCTGGTCTGCAGACCTGTCCCCACTGGGGATGGCGGCAGCTGCTGAGGACTTGGTTTCAGCATTCTTTGTTTAGTGATATGGTTGCAGTATTGTCACTCACATTGCAGTATTTTCGTTCACATATCTGTCCTCCTGTCTGAGCCAGGCCAGTCTTGCGTCCATGACTGGGATCAATAAAGGCAGTTTTCACTTGCGTCAACAGGAATGCTGGGGGGGCTGGGTCACAGAATCCACATCCTTGGACCATGTGATCGCCCTTCTCTTTTTTCTTGTTTTGCCACCTGCATGGCAACTGCCTTGTGATGAACATCCCGGAGGCTAAAGGAACTGCAACATTCAGTACTCAAAAGGCTTGCTTCAGCGTGAGTTCTCCAAATTTTAGAAGACTGTATTTTTGGCTAGATTACCCGTATCATTCATATTCACTTCAGCTCAGTCTATTTATCAAAATATCATAAACTAGGAGGCTTGTAAACAACAGAAATTTATTTCTCTCAGTTGTGGAGGCTGCACGTCTGACATCATGACCTGCACATGGTCAGGTTCCGTGTCTGGGAAGGTCCTGCCTCCTGATTCATAGATGAGCATCTTCTCACATTGGAGAGAGGGAGCATGCTCTCTCCAGACTCTTGGAAATTGTTATGTCTTTGTTCACAGGCATCACTTCGGGAATGCGGATTTGGTCTGCCAAAACTTCACACATAACAGAAGATTACACATGTAAGATTGAATTCCGGGAGGGTAAAGAGACAAAAGAGAGGTAATGGTTTGGTGAAGCCAGGGAGAGGCAGTGAAACTGTGGTTAAGTCCAGCCAGCCTCCACCCTTTCCAGATTTTGAAGGGAGAATGCCAGCATTTTAGTGCAAATGCTACTAAAAGCTTCATGCAGTGAATCTCAGTTTGAAAAAACTAGCAAAGCTTAAGCGACCCCCCTGCCCCCACAATAACCCACCGCCACTCTCCTCTCTCTCTCACCAGAATCATAAAACTAATGATTTTGCTGCAGACTTCAGAATGATCTAAAATGGAAAAGCCAGTTAGAGGCCTTCAAAGATGTGAAAAAAATCAAAACATTGATCACTTTAGAGTGGAGGGTGTAGCTCAGTGGTAGAATGTGTGCTCAGCATGCACGAGGTCCTGGGTGCAATCCCCAGTACCTCCATTAATAAACAAACAGACCTAATTACCCCCCCACCAAAAAAAACATTGATCACTTTGGCAGGTCTCAGCTTGGCGCATGGAGCGTGGAGTTACTGCCTAGATTCCAGGAGGCCCAGGACTTATCCCTGCAGGATGGGATTTGAGCTGTGAGTAGGCAACTTGCAGAAAGAAAGGTTAACTTTTTTAACCTTTTAAAATTTTATTTATTTTCTTTTTTTAGGGGGTGGTAATTAGGTTTTTATTTATTTATTTATTTCTTAATGGAGGCACGGAGGATTGAACCAAGGACTTGTGAATGCTAGGCAAGCACACTACCACTGAGCCACACCCTCCCCGCTGTATAATCTTTTTATTTCAAAATGCTGTTAAGACTAGGATGAATGGAGAGAATTTGTACCAGTTCTTTGAACATATTACCCACTTTTTACAATCATCCATCACAATATTAGCAGTTACTCCATCTTCTTTTTAATGTCAGTTTTAATGAACCAATTAAACATTTTCTGACTCTGTTCTGACGTTTCTTCACCATTTCTTCTGCATAATCCTTACAGTTCTCCCCAGCATTAAGCCCCACTCAAGGCTGAACCAGGAGACCCATAACATCATACCTCACGTCATTCCATCTCCACTTCTGTCACAGCACCAATCATCAGCTGGCTCGGGGGATGGAGCTAGGAGGTACAGCATTGAGTGACTCTTAGGCTGTGATCTATAGCCCCCACAGCCTCTAGCTGCTTCTCTGCCTTTATTTTTGCTACAATAAGGGGTGGGAAGAAGCAGCTGAGGAGCCATTCTCTTGGCTGACATCCCTTCAGCATATTTCCTCTGTGATGGACTTAGCACGGCCTACAGACTCCAGGTCTCACTCCCGTTCTTCCTCCTCATGAGTGCAGCACTTTTGCAGACCCAACCCCGTGACGGCCTGGAGACCAGCCTGTTAACAAAGTCCTTCCTCACCACCCTCCGTCATCTTTCTTTCTGCACAATAACCCCTTAGTTGTTATTGGAATCAGGATAAGGGGGTTGTATCAAATATCCCAGTCTTATCACCAAGTGCAAACATTTCATGAGTATTACAACTGAAAATACTTGCAAGACTCCATACAGCAGACTCGTGTGAGGTTTTCTTACAAGAAAAGGATGCCACGTAGGAAGACAAAGAAAAAGCAGGACTGCTTTGGGGTTCAGAGACACCCAGGCAGTTTCCCGGACTCTTATTCACACAGTGCCATGATTCACTCCCAGACTGAGCCGCAGGTATCTGAGTGGTGAAGCCTGGCTTCAGGAGAGCTCAAGTCGGAAGATACCAGCAGGGATTTTTATGCCTTTCTGGTAGAGTTGAGCCAGACGGCCTAACCATTATGCCAGTCAGAAACCATCAGCAACCAAACTCACCCTAGCTTTGTCCCAGGATTTCTGGATGTTAAACAACCCACACTTAACAGGGAAACTTACAGAAAGAATGACTACATTCGAAGGGAGTTTTCAAATGTCACAGTCTGCCTTAACAGAAAGGAGAAATGAAATCCTACAGGCAACCCTGTTTCCTTCACCATCTCTCTCCTCATGCCCTGGGAGGCAGGGCAGCAAAAACTGGCAACCAAAACATTAAAGCTCTTTCAACATGAGTCACTAGGAACACTGGCTAAGTCACGAAACCCACATCTCTGGAATCCTAGGTCTCCATCTTTTCAGGCCCCATTTTCCTGCCTGCCCAGCAAGACCCCTGACCTGAACCATCAAGAGCCTAAAGGAATCCACAAAATGCTTACATTATTTGCCCTGCAAGTGACATCAGCCATAGGAGAGACATAGCCCTCCCATCCCACAGGATGGGGATACCTGAGCAGTGCTTTAGCATGGGACATCCCTCTAGGGTGTTGTAATCTCTCCAGCCACTTATTACTCACAGCCTATATTTCAGTGCCAGTATAGTTTCCACCTGGCTCCTGTAAGTCTTCCAGCCAGTGATACCTGCATATCGAATTCTGAACGTGGGCTCCTTGGCAGGTACCAGAGGACAACTGCTTCTTAATTATGCTTGGGAATATGAAACGTTCTCTGGGAACCAGGGACCAACTGCCCCTCTTCATACTTCAGGACTCAAAAATAAAACCAGCATCCAGGCCCAGTGATGTGTCTCACACAGCCCAAAAGTCTTTCTGAGACGGCCTTGGGTGGCAATGCAAATTAGGCCAGAAATGGATCGCTATTCTTTGCCACCGTACTGTCCGCTCTGAGGCACAGAAAACTGGGGATCCCCACATATTTGTTTATCCTTTTGTGCTGGTAGGACACAACTGTGTCCTCCACAGACCCCACACAATGAACAGAACCCTCATGATGGAAGGTAGCACCAATAAGGACTTTCTGTGTAGCACAGGGAACTAAACTCAATTTCTTGTAATAACATATAATGGAAAAGATTCTAAAAAGAAAAAATATGTATGTATATGTATAACTGAATCACTTTGCTGTACAAATAAGTTTACATAATTTAATTTTTGCAAGCCAAAGGAAAAAAAAGAAAAATTAAAGGTGGCTCAAAGAATAAGGACTTTATTGTGTGCATACGGGCAAATGCGAGGCTCACAACTGCAGATGAGACCGAGAGATGCACGTTGGCGAATCTCTGCAAGCTCCTGGAGAATCCATCTGATGTGCTGATTCTTTCCAGGCCGAAACCAGTCAAGAGGGTGAAAATGAGGCCCCCAGCAGGCTACTGAGGCCAGTCATGACTCCTTCCAGGGACCAGGGAGACAGCAGAGGGCTGCCTGCCCACACGTACTGGCTAACTGACACATGCGCTGGCACTTTGCAGATGGGAACTGCAGGATGGCTTATACCACCAGCAGAGGCACTTGACAGGTTAGAACATGCACCACAGCTCCCGAAAGCACCACACACACGTGGCACTACAGGGAACCCTCCTGTTGCAGAACTTTCAATCTCTGAGGGTTCGCTGACTGATGGCCCTTTGCTCTGGGGAGAGCTGTTAGGCTGAGCGAGGAGACAGCACATTCCTGGTACAATCCTGTGTCCAGCATAGACTTCCTGTGCCGAGTAAGGTCTGGTCTTCAGGTAAAGGCTCTCCTACGTCTGCCGCGCTCTTAAGCACCACTAGGAATTCTCAAGTGGGCAGTAAGTTGGGAACACTGGCCAAAAGATGTCCCATGTTCACTGGCCTCTCAAGGCTTTCCTCCCGTGTGAATCCTCTGGTGGAGAACAAGCGTGTACTTGCGACTGAACTCTTTCAAACCACATTCGCTGGACACGTATGGCCTCTCTCCAGTGTGCACCTTCCAGTGCCAAATAAGGTTTGGCCTCTGGGTAAAGGCTCCCCCACAACTGCTGCACTCGTAAGGCTTCTCTCCAGAGTGAACTTTCTGGTGCTGACTGAGTTTAGAGATGCAGTTGAAGGCTTTCCCACACTTGCTGCACTCATAGTCACTGCTACGAATTCGCCTGTGCACGTTGAGGTGGGAGCTGTGGCTGAAGGACTTCCCACACTGGCTGCACTTGTAAGGCCTCTCTCCAGTGTGGGTTCTCTGGTGCAGAATCGGCGTGTGCTTGCGGCTGAGCTCTTTCCCACACTCGCTGCACATGTACGGCCACACTCCTGTGTGAACTTCCTGGTGGCGAATGAAGTTAGACTTGCTGCTGAAGAACTTGCCACAGTTACTGCACTGACAGGGCCTTTCCCCTGTGTGAACTCACCTGTGTTCAACAAGGCCAGAGATCTGTCTAAAGAATTTCCCGCATTCGCGGCACTCATACGGCCTCTCACCAGTGTGGACTGTCTGGTGTTTGAAAAGGTCACAGCTTTGGCTGAAGAATTTCCCACATTTGCTGCACCTGTGACGCTCTGCCAGGTGGTAAGGGCTCCCCCGAGCTCCGTGCCCTTGGGGGGCGTCATCCTGCTGTGAGGGCCCTGGTGCTGAAGCAGGTCTGAAGGGGCTGGAAAGTCCATTCCACCCGCAGTGCGTATGTAGGGCTTCTCCAGCACACATACTCTGCAGCTTCTCATGAAGTCCCTGCCCTTGCCCCTCCTGAAGAATTTCTCTCCTCCATGCTGCCCCTGGTGCTGGTGACGGTCTGTGCTGAACCAGAACTGCTCCCCACAAGCCTCACATGTGTGTGGTTTCGGGCTGGCTTTGCCCCCTGGCATTCAATCGGGTGTAAGATGTCTTTCAGTGGCGGGCCAGACACATCGCACAGGTGGGTCTTCCGACCTGCCAAATGGGTCCTGATCTGTGACACTCCTTCTGAAGAAACGCTCTGCTCAGAGGACACAGCCTCAACCTCCACTCCACACCAACAACCTGAAAGTAGAGAAGGGCCTGATGAGATGCATGCTGACTCTGGTGGAGGGTAACCCTGTCAGACATAGGTCTGACACCTCCTGGGTAAGTCTATGGGACTGATGGTCACGGAATTGGGGAGGCCTCCGGAAGGCAAGGATATGAGGGCAGAACACAGCCAACAGCTTCCAGCAGGATGCTGGCTGTTGTGACACATGAGTGTTAGGCAGAGAGCATGTTCAGGCGCAGGAAGATCCAATGACAAGTGAGTAGCTGGTGTTCAAAGGCGACCTGAGGACATGTGTGCATCTCATGACACACTGAGTGCAGGCTGATGTTAGATACAAATGACTATGCACAGAACAGATAAACGAGGTCCTGCTGGACAGCACAGGGAACTATGTTCAATGGCCTGTAGTAACCTGTAATGAAAAAGAATGTACCAGTATGTGTAACTGAATCAATATGCTGTATACCAGAAACTAACACATTATAAATGAATTATACTTCAATTGTAAAAAATGGGAAAAAAAGAAGTATAGGCCAATATTGCAGAAGAATGCAGACTGAGCAGGGAAGAGGGAGGTGCAAGGGAGAAGCCACATGCTAGAAGTCAGACCTGAAATAAGTCTCAGTGTCAGGAACGGGGTAGGACAGGTAGAAATGTCACGTGGCCAGAGGCCTTGAAACCAAACACTGGTGGGGACAGTCAGTACTTCTGGATTTGAACCCAGACATGGCATCATGTCCTTCGCTGGTGTCCACTCACCAGATCCAGGTCTGGGCTGAGTCTCTTTCTCTGTGGCTGGTATCAGATTGAGCTGGCCAGGCACCCAAGGCTCACCCCGTTGCTGCAGCTGAGTGACCGAATGTGAACTGGAGGATGTGATGCCTACAGGAAACCCAGGACAGGTGAATATCGGCTCAGAGCAACCCATCCTGTGACAGACCACAAGATAAAAAAAAGTAGTTATTACAAAAAGAACCTTGAAGAAAGGTTCTGCAGGAATCCAAAGGTCTCTGTAAGCTAAGTGGTGACTCTGTGAGTGCCTGTAACTCCTGGTACAGTTGAGCCCCAGAAAATGTCACCTGGAGGAAGGAGACAGAATCCTGGACACAGAGCTGTCACAATTCTGGACAGAAGTGACCAAGACTAGCGGGATCTGCTGGGCAAACCCTGTCTTGTGACCCCGAAACCTTTGTCTACACAGCTTCGTGGGTCAGTAAGAGGTGAGGAGACTCCACAGAGCTTAGCCCAGGCACCCGCTTCAGGGAACAGCTGGAAAGCAGTGCCCATGATCTGATGGTGGGAAGGACACAGTGGTCCCTGGGGAAAAGGAGAAAGGAGATGGGGCTGGGGGAGGATCTTACCCAGGGAGGCTAAAAGTGCCAAGCTCTCCAGCATCATGTCCCAGTACAGGCGTCTCTGAGCCTCATCAAGGAGCCCCCACTCCTCCTGGGAGAAGTGCACGAACACGTCCTGAGATTACACAGCCCTGCAAAGATGGGACAGCAAGGTCCATGAGAAGTCTCTTGACTGAGAATCCCCACTCTACCTACCACCCCAGGTGCCCAGGTCAGAGGAGGTACCAGGCATTGGTACCAGGGGTCCTCGCACTCTCCTGTGTGCCCCATGGTCACTGCATCAGCCCGCAGCAGCAACAAGCGGCTGGGAGGCAGATGCCCACCTCCTCTCCTGTCAGCCGGTCCCCCTGTGTACCCCGTACCAGACTTCCTAGACGCAAGCCTGGGCTCGCTCTTTTCACTTAAGCCCTCAATAACAGGGTCCTAGGACAATCAGTTTAGGCCCCTTTCTCACATGCACATTATTGGACCACGCTTCCCCCACGTCTTCAGCTACCTACCACCAACTTTCCGGCCCACACCATGGATATCACCCTGGACTGCCCACGTGTCACTCTGCACACTGCACGGAGAGAACGCTGGGAGACAGAATCAGGATCCCATCTTGTCCCAACCTCCAATGGCCCCTACCGCCAAAACCCCCATTTTGGCTTTGAAGGCCTCCCAATCTGGCTCCTTTCCTTTCTCCAGTCACAGACGCTCAGAACTGCATGCACACCTCAGTTACCCCCCGCCCTCCTCCACATCTCAGGTGCACACTCTGTTAGTTTCCCGTTGCCGCTGTAACAAATCGGTGGTTTAAATCAACAAAAACTTATCATCTTATATCTAGAGGCTGTGAGTCCAAAACGGGCTTCCCTAGGCTAATGACAAATCAAAATCAGCATTATAGTCCTTCCAGCAATTCCGCAGAAGAAGCTGCTGCCGTATCTTGTCTAGCTTCTGAAAACCTCCTGCGTTCCTTGACTCCTGGCCCCTTCCTCCATCTTCAAAGCCAGCAACTACACCATTCTGACCTGCTTCCTTCCTCAGCTCTCCTTCTTTGACTCTGATCCTCCTGTGATTTTACTGGGTCCACTGGATAACCCAGGATAATCTGTCCATCTTGAGATCCTTAACTGAATCACACACATAAAGTCCCTGTTGCCATGTGGGATAATATATCCAAAGGTTGCCAGGAGGTGGGGGTGGGGGTACAGCTCAGGGACAGTGTGTGTGCTTGGTGTGCACGAGGTCCTGGGTTCAAACCCCAGTGCCTCCGTCAAGGGGTAGAAGAGGTTCCAGGAATTAGGAAACGGACATCTTTGGGAGACTGTTACTCTATCACATGAGGTCCCCACACCACTCAGCTTTCCTACCTACACCCCATCCTCTGAAAATGAACTTTACAGCTGATCTCTCCAGTTTGGTTGCTGGCATTTCCAGCAGCTACACCCAAAATGCTGGGTCACCTCTCCTTCCCTTCCCTCTCACAATCCACTTCAGAAGAGAAAAGCAGCCCCAGTAAAATAACAGCCTGAAAACGCCACCTCTTGTGCTGCCTTCATGGCAGTCAGCCTGGCCCAGCCCACCAATGCTCATTTACATGACTGCAGTGCCCGCCTCCCTGGTTTCCCTGTGGTGTGACCATGCGTGAAAATAAAATTCTCCAACACCCACAGCACGGAGCCAAAATGGTCAGGACTCTCGTAGAAGCTGCCCTCTTCCCTTTCACACCCACTTCCAACTTAGGGACCAGTCAGTTTTCCCATCCCGCTGCCTCTGCACCTCAGCTAAACGCAGTGACGGCACCCAACTCCCTTGCTGTCAGCAAACTCTGAATAAACGGCTATTGCTTGTTCTCATTTGGGTGGGCTTCTTTTATTTCCACACCTGCCTCTGCCCTCCCCTGCCCCTTCAGTCTGTCGTCTACTCTACAGCCAGGGGGAGTCTGCTGAGACTGCTCCAAATTCCCTGTGGCTCCCATCACCCTCAGAATGGAGGCCAAGACCCTCCGTTTGCCATTTCAGGCCTGAACCCTGCCCCTCTGTTGTCTCCGAGAGGAGGTGACCCGTGAGTCACCAGGAACTCACAGCTCAGCCTCACATCCAGGCACCTGAATGTGCCTGGGACGCCGTCCATCCCTCATCTTTCTGGGCTCGACAGGGGACCCCTCCGTGTAGTGATGGCTTGGGTTGAGCCTGCAGACACAATTTCCAGGGCAGAGGAAAGCTAAGAAGTGTAATCCCACATATTGGGAGGGTGAGGGCTTAGCTATCAGTTTAGCCGATGTCACTGGAGCAGCTGGTACCACGCCAGGGGATGGAGGCGCTAGTCCCCAGTAAATCTGCACCACAGGAAGCCAGATGGGGCACCAGAAGCTCTGCCCCGACATGACGTGCTCACAGGAAAAGGCCCCTCTCCTGGGCCACTGTTGGTGGAGAGCTGCCACCTCATGGTGCAGAACCTCCTGGGTACTGTAGTCCCCACGGCACCACCAGCCACTGAAAGGAAGCCTAGGTGGTCACAAGGCGGAAAGCAAAGGACTTATTTATTGAGCACCTACTGTGTCTTTAGCCCACTGGTTGCTCCCAAGCCTCAGGTTGCACCTCACACCTTAGAGTCCCTGCAACCAGACCATGCTGGTACCAAAACCAGGTTCGGCTACTTGCCACTCAAAAGGCCAATATTCAAGAGACAAGTGTTGGTGGAAAAGGAAAGGTTGCTTTATTTGAGGCCATCAACCTGGGAAGACAGTGGACTAATATCCTGAGACCGTCTCCAAGTTGCTGGTTAGGAGCCTCACAAGGTCCTAAAGGCTGTGTGAGGGAGGGGCTGCAGGGGACGTGATCAGCCTGTGCTCACCTCTCAGATTAGTTGGCATCAAAGTGAAGTTTTGATCATCACCCATCTTCTGGTTTCAACCAGTCTGGGGTCTACGTGCTTGCAGTCAGCAGTTTTCATCTGGTGGGGGGCTGCTTCCTGTAAAATCTCCTGCAGGTGCTCCATATCCTGAGTGGGATACACTGGCCCTGGCTGCTCTGGAGATTCATGGCTGGTAAATCCCAGCCTCACCACTCCAATCCTGGGATCCCAGGCCAGCAGTTTCACCTCCATGATGTGAAATGAAGATAAAACCTCCCTTGCAGATCTGTGAAGTGATTTAAATGTTCCTCAAACATAAACATCCATTCATTAAAATGGCAGAAAAAAAAAGTACCAACATCTTGGTGAGGTTATGTACCAAGTGCTTTAAACAGTGCAAGGTGCACAATTAGTGCTAGATACATGCTTCTCATCACCACAGACTCGGGCCCTCAGGTACCCATGTGGTGGGAGGGGAGTCAAGGCTGTCTACTTGCAGAGTTAGGGGCAGTATCTGTCCAAAGTCACACCCTGGACCTACAAGTAGTCTTAACAGGAATGATTAAAGATTTTACAGACGAGGGGAGGGAAAGAGCTCAGTGGTAAAGCATGTGCATAGCATACATGAGGTCCTGGGTTCAATCCCCAGTATCTCCATTATGAATAAACAAACCAACCTAATTACCTCTCCTCCAAAAAAGTCTTTAAAATAAAATAAAATAATTTTGAGGAAGAAAATAATCACACATACAGAATGACGTCATCAATTTCTGGTAGCCTGTCAGCCTAGGGATACATTCTTCCAGGCAAGATGCTTCAAGATCTATACTTTTAAGAAATATTTTCCCTCAGGACTAAGGACAGCATAGGGGTGTGGCACAATTCTTCCATATCTTACTTTCAAGTTCACAAACTTTGAACTTGCATTAGGACCAGTCAGGTGGTGTTTGGCTTCCAATTCACCATGGAATCTACCACATGGTGTCTAGTGTCTGACTTCAGGGCCTGAGCTCTAGGGGGAGGCTTACCTGGGTTTGCAGCTAGTAACCCCATGGTTAAGTATGCTACATTAGGCAGGAAGTCTCACTCCTCCAAGCCTCAGTTTCCTCATTTCTGAAATGGGGAAATAATAGTATTCACAGCACATGGTTGTTGGGATTATTACCTGGGGAATTACATGACATGCTCTGGTCATTCTCCCAACAGTGCTTCAAACCCTTCACACTGGGGAGAAAAGGGAACCCTCCCACACTGCGGGTGGGAATGTAATTTGGTGCAGCCATTATGGAAAACAGTATGGAGAATCTCAAAAAAACTAAAAATAGATTTACCATATGAACCAGCAATCCCACTGCTGGGCATATATCCAGAGAAAACTCTAATTGGAAAAGATACATGCACCCCAACATTCATAGCAGCACTATTTACAATAGCTAAGACATGGAAACAATCTAAATGTCCATCAACAGAGCACTGGATAAAAAAGTTGTGGTATATTCATACAATGGAATATTACTCAGCAATAAAAAGAATAAAATAACACCATTTGCAGCAATATGGATGGATCTGGAGATTGTCATTCTAAGTGAAGCCAGAAAGGCAAAGAAAAATACAGTATATCACTCATATGTGGAATCTAAAAAAAAAAAAAGGAAAAATACACAAGTGACAATGAACTTATCTACAAAACAGAAACACTCATAGGTATAGTAAACAAACTATGGTTACTGGCAGGGGAAGAAGGTGGGAAGGGATAAATTGGGAGTTTGAGATTCACAAACACTACTATATTTAAAATAGATAAAAAATAAGTTTCTTCTGCACAGCTCAGGGAACTATATTCAATATCTTGTGGTAACCTATAATGAAAAAGAATATGAAAATGAATATATGTATGTAGATGTATGACTGAAACATGCTGTACACCAGAAATTGACATATTGCAAACTGACTATACTTCAATTAAAAAAATTTTTAAAAATTTGGGGGGGTAATTAGGTTTGTTTGTTTATTTATTTGTAATGGAGGTACTATTTGTTTGTCTCATCAGTCTGTTTTTTTTTTTCTTAAAGATTCCTCACTGAAAACCTAAGTTAGGCAGAGGTAGGGTTCTACCTCCCTTACACTCACTAAAACCACAAACAACATATAGGGAGTGTGGGCAGAAACACTTCCTGTGCTGGGACAACTCATACTAAAGGAATTCTTTGGTAGGAACTTTCTGTGAGGCAAGATGCCCCCAGTGAGCCTGTCTTCAGAACATTTATTTGGTCAAAAACACAAGGAGGCTGGGATGGTCTATCACTTGGCCTTTGAGGTACATGCCTTTGGCAAGACTGAATAAAGTGAAATCACTCCTGGCACCTTCTCTTAGAGCAAGCTGTTAAAGGGTTTGAACAGGTAACACTATCAGACACCGACATCCGTGGCATCCCATCTGCTGCTGCCAGGCCAGGCTCCTCATGCCCTACACAGCCTTCTCTTCTCGCAGTCACTGGACAGACTGAATGTCTCTCCTTGGGGGGAAGTCTCAGGAACGCCCACCCTTTCCCCCCTGCCCTCAGCCACAGCCCTCCCTTCTCACCCCAAGGACCATTTGAAATAAGATGAATTAATTAAGATTAAGATCGCTATCTTTAAATCTGATGTCCAGCAAGCCTAGCCACACTCTACATCCTGTGGACATCCAACCCAGGCCCTTCTCCAGAACTCCAGATCTTCCAGTCCAGCTGCCATGTGACAATTCCACTCTGAGACATCTCAGAATCAACGATGTCCACTCTGAAATCTACTCCCTAGTTTGACTTCCTGATTTCCAGGTTCAAGATGTCCATGAAAAATACCAAAAACAAAATCAAATAAATTTAAAACTTTTTTTTTCGCTCACTATCAATCACAGCCACATCTGATGCAGCAGTAAATACTGCCTGCTATATCTTTAAAATCTATCCAGAACCCGATCACTCCTCCCCGCTTTCCTGGCACTACTCTGGTCAATCCACCGTCAAAACATCTCTGGAAGCCGCGGCAGTAGCCTCCTTACCGGTCTTACCCATCCTCATATTCCTTGCCCCAACCTAATACAAAAGGGTGGGACACTCTGCTCCGTGCTGATAGGACACGACTCCCCGGATCGCCCGAAGGCCTCTGGCTCAGCCCGCCCTCCAGGCCTCCGCACCTGCGGGCCCCCCGCCCGGGGGCCTCTCCCCGCGCCGTCACGCCGTCTGCCAGAAACACGGCCCCGCCCGCGGGCGCCTCCCCGGCCTGGACCCCGGGGCCCGGGCCGCAGGCACGCGAGCAGGCGCCCCGCACTCGGGGCTCTCGTGTCCGGCGGGAGAGGGCGGTGCGGGCCCGGAGGACGCGCGTCCACCTGCGGCGGGTCCCTCAGCGCGGCCGCCGCCATCGCGGTCTGAGGGCGCGGCGGGACCGGGAGCGCCGGGAGAGGTCAGCATCCAGGTTCCGGATGCGGATACCAGCCGCAGGGTCACCTCAGGCGTCGCGAGCCCCGAACCTCCGCTCGCCTACCAGCTGGGAGGGCAAGGCCTCCTCACGCGCCTTCCCGATTCCCCCCTACTTGGGGCCGAACCAAGAATTCTAGATCGGGTAGAACCTCACTAGAACGCCAAAGCGTCCGGTTGCCAGGAGGACGATGGAAGTCCGGCTCAGACGCCTGCCGCACGCACGGAAACGCCCCTCCCCGGCGTCGCTGGACCAGCGGGACGTGCGGCGCACAGGCTTCTGGGTAATGTAGTCCCTGGTGAGCCGTTGGCCAAGGGAGAGGTTCAGGGTCCAGGCCTGGCCTCCTGGGAAAATGCTAAACAACACTAAAAAGAGGTTTGTAAATGGTATCCTTAAATCCCAAGGATGGGGCGGGGCTTCTCTCCTCTTAAACGGCCTGTACCCAGATTCCGTGGATTGATGGAGTGATGGTGTTTCAGGTAACCTGGAAAGCCACAAAGCCAAGTGGACACACCACACCACCAAATCCATGCCTGGGAGTTAGTAACCATTACCTTGTTACTTCTTTTGTTGTTTGATTTTTTTGCCAGGGAGTTAATTAGGTTTGTTTATTTTTTTTTTAATGGAGGTACTGGGGCACTCTACTGAAGGAGAAATAATAAAATGGCCACACTTAGGCTAACAAATTCTTTGCTTACTGCTTGCTTTTAAAACAGTCGGCAGAGACTTCCGGGCAAGATGGCGGAGTAGAAGGACGCTTGTAAGCCACCCTCTCCCACAAATACACCAAGACCCACATCTACAGACCCACTCAGCCAACCAGAGCACCTGCGGAACTCCGACAGAACATCGCCCTCTTCAAAAGATAAAGACACCCAAAATCTGGTAGGAGAAAAGGAAAAAAGAAAGAACAAAAGGCAAAGCAGCGCTGGACGGGTCCCGCGGGGAGGGAGCGGCAAAGGAGGACTGGCGCTTGCTCGCTGGGTCTCCCCTCTCCAACTGAGAGGCCAGCGGGACGGAGGGGGAGCCTCCGAGGCTCGGATCTGTACAGAGCAGCCCTTGTCTGACAGAACTAAGTTAAACGGGCACAGAGCGTCCCCCCGACACCCAGCCTGAGACGCGGGCCGACAGCGGCGGGCAGGGCCAGGCTGCTCAAGCCGGGCGGAGGACGGGGGCAGCTGCACGGAGGCAGCGCCGGGGGACTGCAAGGGGCTGGGCGCCGGGGCTGTGGGTGTACAGGACAGAACAACCTGGGCCCTCCATAAAACAGCAAGGTTGATGTGCTCTCGGGGGAAGGGTGCATACCCCCATCTCTGAAAACACGCGGAAACTTTTCAGGGGAAGAGGGGCGGGGCCCAGGCAGAGCCGCCATATTCTCTGGCTCTTAACACCCAGGCGGGGGCAGAGACGAAACCTGCGTCCGCACCGAAGGGCTTAGCAGCCTCAAGGGCCAGACTGAGACGGGCCTACAGCCCTGGGCAGATAGGACCCTTCCATTCTGGTCCCCCAGAGAACTTGCTCCACAAAGACAAACAAGCAGCTGGGTCTTGGCTCGGAGCAGGGACGAGGCTGCCCCTGGGTCTTCCCCGAGCCCACTGGCGGAGCGCGACCAGGGCGGAGCGCCGGCCGGGGCGGAGCGCCGGCGCAGAGCGCGCAGCCGCACAGAGCAGCGGAGCTACCGGCGGCGCAGGCAGGGGAAGAGCGGCCCCCCGCCTGTCGGGCAGGAACACAACCCCTGACCGAGGTGCTGGGAAGGGGCACGACCCGTCCTCCTGCCTGGCCAGTCTGCAACATCTGTCTGCGGCATCCAGAGGGGCAGTGACCCGCCCGCCCGCAGCAGAGGAGAGCTGCATCTGACCCCGTGTGAGGAGGAGGCGCGCTCTGCTTGCCGACAGGTGCTGGGAGCAGCACAGAAGAGGGCGCCAAAGGAGGGCCTATGAAAACAAGCTGAGCTTCCAAAACAGGACGAAGACAGAAGGACATCACATTAAAAGCACACACACTCCAGGAGAACACCGACAACCCCCCCCCTTTTTTTTCTTTTTTTTGGTTTTTGTTTTGCTTTGTTTTGTTTTTTTGTTTTCTGTTTTTGTTTCTGTTTTGTTTTAATCTGTTTTTACCTGTTCTATTTTCAATTACTCTTTTAATTTTTACTTCTTAATTCATTTCTATTTCTCTTGGGTTTTGATGTCCTGTTATTGATTAGACACAGACTTCAAACACATATATTCATCTCCCCACCCCCCCCTTTTTTTTAAGGTTTTAAAAGGACTTCTCCACCCGATTAATACTCTGCTTCAACCCGCTCTTCTATTATTCATTATACATTGTTTTCAAACCCTCTTTCTCCCTTCTTATAAAAATCTTTCTCTCTCTCTTATTCTTTTCTCTTTTTTTTTTCTTTTTTCTTTTTTTTTCCTAAAGTTCTATTCCTAAATAGGCATTAGATAGATAAAATCCTTAAGATCCAAAATAGACAACTGATACTTCATAAACCACAGTGCCAGAGAGGTATGAGCAAGATGAAGCAGAGAAACCTTTCCCAATTAAAAGAACAAGAGGAATCCCCTGAAAGAAAGCTCAATGAAATAGACATCGATAGCCTACTAGATCAAGATTTCAAAAAAGGAGTGATCAAATTGCTGAAGGAATTAAAAGAGATAATGCTTAGAGAAATAAAATATGTCAAAAATGAAATAGAAGCTATAAAGAAGAGCCAAGCAAAATGGGAAAACTCAATGACAGAGATGAGGAATGATCTAACAGCTGTGCAAAGCCGACTAGTTAATGCAGAGGAACGAATTAGTGATCTAGAAGACAGGGCAACAGAAAGCACCCATTCAGAAGAACTACAAGATAAGCAAATAAAAAATAATGATAATAGCATAAGGGACCTATGGGATAATATAAAGCGTCCCAATCTTCGCATAATAGGGGTCCCAGAAGGGGAAGAAGGATCAAAGGGGATTGAAAAGGTTTTTGAAGAAATCATGACTGAAAACTTCCCAAACTTAAAGAAGGAATCAGATATCCAAGTACAGGAAGCTCAGAGGGTCCCAAACAGGAAGAACCCAAATAGACCCACACCAAGACATATCATAATCAAGATGGCCAGAGTCAAGGATAAAGAAATGATTCTAAAGGCAGCAAGAGAAAAGCAAAGAGTGAACTACAAGGGAACCCCCATAAGGCTCTCAGCTGATTTCTCTACACAAACACTACAGGCCAGAAGGGAGTGGCAAGATATATTCAAAGCCCTGAATGAAACAAAGATGCAGCCTAGGATACTTTATCCAGCAAGGCTATCCTTTAGGATAGAAGGAGAAATAAAGAGTTTCACAGACAAAAAAAAGCTGCAGGAGTTTAGCAACACTAAACCCATGCTAAAAGAAATATTGAAAGGGCTATTCTAAATAGAAAAGCAGCAGGATGCTACAGAAATGAGAAACGTACAACTGGAAAGGTGATAACTCATGAATTACAAATAAAGAAAACACGAAATTATAAAAGAAGACATACAAGTCACTGAGAGTGGGAGAGGGAGGCAGGGAAATATAGAATTTTTTTTCTTTCTTTTTTAATTTTTTTTTAACAGTAGGATGGGTTTGAGATCATGTTATTATCAGATTATTAAAAACGGGTATAGGTTAATAGATTTACAAAAAAGGGTAACCACAAGTCAAAAATTTACAAGGGAGTCACAAAAATTAAATAAAATCCATGATAATACAAAGGAAAATTACCAAACCACAAAAGGAAGAAGAAAGGAACAAAGAGGATATACCAATTCAACTGCAAAGATAAGTTCAAAATGGCAATAAACACACACCTATCATTAATTACTGTAAATGTTAATGGACTAAATGCTCCAGTCAAAAGACATAGAGTGGCAGAGTGGATTATAAAGCAAGAACCTTCAATATGCTGCATACAAGAGACCCACTTTAGGGAGAAGGACACATATAGATTGAGAGTGAAAGGATGGAAAAGGATATTCCATGCAAATGGAAAAGCCAAAAAAGCAGGTGTTGCAGTACTGATTTCAGACAAAATAGACTTTAAAACAAAGGCCATAAAGAAAGATAAAGGACATTTTATAATGATTAAAGGAGTGATACAAGATGAAGATATTACACTCGTTAATATATATGCACCCAATATAGGAGCACCTAAGTACATACAAGAATTACTAACAGAGATAAAGGGGGATATTGATGGGAATACAATCATAGTTGGAGATTTTAACACTGCATTAACATCACTAGACAGATCTTCCAGACAGAAAATAAACAAGGCAACAGAGAAATTAAATACTACAATAGAAAAACTAGATTTGGTGGATATTTTCAGAGCTTTACACCCCCAAAAAATAGAATATACATTCTTTTCAAGTGCACATGGAACATTTTCCAGGATCGATCATGTACTTGGACACAAAAGAAACCTCAACAGATTTAAGAAGATAGAAATTATCTCAAGCATCTTTACTGACCACAATGCCATGAAACTGGAAATCAACAACAGAGAAACAAAGGAGAAAAAAAGAAAAGCATAGAGATTAAACAATATGTTGTTGAAAAAACAATGGATCAATGAGGAAATCAAAGCTGAAATTAAAAAATACCTTGAGACAAATTATAATGAAAGCACAACCACTCAAAACCTATGGGACACAGCAAAGGCAGTGCTAAGAGGGAAGTTTATAGCGATACAGGCCTTCCTCAAAAAAGAAGAACAATCTCAAATAAACAAGTTAACCCACCACCTAAATCAATTAGAAAAAGAAGAACAAAAAGCCCCAAAAAGCAGCAGAAGGAAGGAAATAATAAAGATCAGAGAGGAATTAAATACAATAGAGATTAACAAGACCATAGAAAAAATCAACCAAACCAAAAGTTGGTTTTTTGAAAAAGTAAATAAAATCGACAAACCTCTGGCCAAACTCACAAAGAAGAAAAAAGAGAGAGCACAAATTAGCAAAATAAGAAAGGAAAATGGAGAAATTACAACAAACAAAATAGAAATACAGAATATCATACGAGAATATTATGAAAAACTATATGGAACCAAACTGGATAACCTAGAGGAGATGGACAAGTTTCTGGAAACATACTGTCCACCAAAACTGAATCAAGAAGAAACTGAACACTTGAACAATCCGATCACTAGAAAGGAAATAGAAATAGCAATTAAAAACCTCCCTACAAATAAAAGTCCAGGACCGGACGGCTTCACCGGGGAATTCTACCAAACATACAAAGAAGAACTCATACCAGTCCTTCTCAAACTCTTCCAGACGATTGAAAAGGAGGGAATACTCCCAAACTCTTTCTATGAAGCCACCATCACCCTGATACCAAAACCAGGCAAAGACACTACAAAAAAAGAGAATTATAGGCCAATATCACTGATGAACATAGACGCCAAAATCCTCACCAAAATTTTAGCAAATAGAATCCAACAACACATAAAAAAGATTATACATCATGACCAAGTGGGGTTCATCCCAGGGACACAAGGCTGGTTCAACATACGCAAATCAATCAATGTAATACATCACATCAACAAGAGAAAGGACAAAAACCACATGATCATCTCAATCGATGCAGAAAAAGCATTTGATAAAATTCAACACCCATTTATGATAAAAACTCTCGCCAAAGTGGGTATAGAGGGAACATATCTCAACATAATAAAAGCTATATATGACAAACCTATAGCCAGCATAGTTCTCAACGGTGAAAAACTCAAAAGCTTCCCACTAAAATCTGGGACAAGACAAGGATGCCCACTATCACCACTCCTATTCAATAGAGTCCTGGAAGTCCTAGCCACAGCAATCAGGCAAGAGAAAGAAATAAAAGGGATCCAAATTGGAAAAGAAGAGGTAAAAGTGTCATTATATGCTGACGACATGTTACTATATATAGAAAACCCTAAAAGGTCCACAAAAAAGCTACTAGAGCTGATTGAAGAATTCAGCAAGGTAGCAGGTTACAAAATTAATGTTCAAAAATCAGTTGCCTTTCTTTACACTAACGATAAATCAACAGAAAAAGAAAGTAAAGAAACAATCCCCTTTAAAATAGCACCCAAAGTAATAAAATATCTGAGAATAAATCTAACCAAGGAGGCGAAAGAATTATACACAGAAAACTATAAACCATTGATGAAGGAAATTAAAGAAGACTTTAAAAAATGGAAAGGTACTCCATGCTCTTGGATTGGAAGAATCAATATTGTTAAAATGGTCACACTGCCCAAGGCAATCTACAGATTTAATGCAATCCCTATCCAATTACCCAGGACATATTTCACAGAACTAGAACAAATCATAATAAAATTTATATGGAACCATCAAAGACCTAGAATTGCTAAAGCATTACTGAAGAGAAAGAAAGAGGCTGGAGGAATCACTCTCCCAGACTTCAGACAATACTATAGAGCTACAGTCATCAAGACAGCATGGTATTGGTACCAAAACAGACATATAGACCAATGGAACAGAATAGAGAGCCCAGAAATGAACCCACAAACTTTTGGTCAACTCATCTTTGACAAAGGAGGCAAGAATATACAATGGAATAAAGACAGTCTCTTCAGTAAATGGTGTTGGGACAACTGGACAGCAGCATGTAAAACAATGAAGCTAGAACACACCCTTACACCATATACAAAAATCAACTCAAAATGGATTAAAGACTTAAACATAAGACAAGATACAATAAACCTCCTAGAGGAAAACATAAGCAAAACATTATCTGACATACATTTCAAAAATTTTCTCCTAGAAGAAATAAAAGCAAGAATAAACAAATGGGACCTAATGATACTTACAAGCTTCTGCAGAGCAAAGGAAACCAGAGATAAAACAAGAAGAAAACCTACGGAATGGGAGAAAATTTTTGCAAGTGAAACCGACAAAGGCTTGATCTCCAAAATATATAAGCAGCTCATACGACTCAATAAGAAAAAAATAAACAACCCAATCCAAAAATGGGCAGAAGACCTAAACAAGCAATTCTCCAAGGAAGACATACAAATGATCAAAAAGCACATGAAAAAATGTTCAATATCACTAATTATCAGAGAAATGCAAATCAAAACTACAATGAGATATCACCTCACACCAGTCAGAATGGCCATCATTCAAAAATCCAAAAATGACAAATGCTGGAGAGGCTGTGGAGAAAGGGGAACCCTCCTACACTGCTGGTGGGAATGCAGTTTGGTGCAGCCACTGTGGAAAACAGTGTGGAGATTCCTCAAAAGACTAGGAATAGACTTACCATATGACCCAGGAATCCTGCTCCTGGGCTTATACCCAGAAGGAAATCTACTTCAGGATGACACCTGCACCCCAATGTTCATAGCAGCACTATTTACAATAGCCAAAACATGGAAACAACCTAAATGTCCATCAACAGGTGACTGGATAAAGAAGATGTGGTATATTTATACAATGGAATACTACTCAGCCATAAAAACCGACAACATAATGTCATTTGCAGCAACATGGATGCTCCTAGAGAATGTCATTCTAAGTGAAGTAAGCCAGAAAGAGAAAGAAAAATACCATATGAGATCGCTCATATGTGGAATCTAAAAAACAAAAACAAACAAAAACAAAGCATAAATACAGGACAGAAATGGACTCATGGACAGAGAATACAGACTTGTGGTTACCGGGGGGGGGGGGCGGGGTAGAGGGTGGGAAGGGATAGACTGGGATTTCAAAATTGTAGAACAGATAAACAAGATTACACTGTATAGCACAGGGAAATATACACAAAATGTTATGATAAATCACAGAGAAAAAAATGTGACAATGAGTGTGTATATGTCCATGTATGACTGAAAAATTGTACTGAACACTGGAATTTGACACAACACTGTAAAATGATTATGAATCAATAAAAATGTAAAAAAAAAAACAAATAAAAAAATCTCATAAAAAAAAAAATAAAACAGTCGGCAAACCTGACTAACCGGACACTGTCCCCAGGCCCATTGTTAAAACCTAAGGTTTTTTAATTTTTTTAACATTTTTTTATTGAGTTATAATCATTTTACAATGCTGTGTCAAATTCCAGTGTAGAGCACAATTTTTCAGTCATACATGAACATATATATATTCATTGTCACATTTTCTTCTCCGTGAGCTACCATAAGATCTTGTATATGTTTCCCTGTGCTATACAGTATAATCCCGTCCATCTATTCTATAGTTTGAAATCCCAGTCTGTCCCCTCCCACCCCCCGTCCCCTTGGCAACCACAAGTTTGTGTTCTGTGTCTATGAGTCTGTTTCTGTTTTGTATTTATGTTTTGTTTTTAGCTTCCACATATGAGCGATCTCATATGGTATTTTTCTTTCTCATACTGGCTTGCTTCACTTAGAATGACATTCTCCAGTAACATCCATGTTGCTGCAAATGGCATTATGTTGTTGGTTTTTATGGCTGAATAGTATTCCATGGTATAAATATACCACAGCTTCTTTATCCAGTCATCTGTTGATGGACATTTAGGCTGTTTCCATGTCTTGCCTATTGTAAATAGTGCTGCTATGAACATTGGGGTGCAGATGTCATTTTGGAGTAGGGTTCCTTCTGGATATATGCCCAGGAGCAGGATTCCTGGGTCATACGAGGAGTCTATTCCTAGTCTTTTGAGGAATCTCCATACTGTTTTCCACAGTGGCTGCATCAAACTGCATTCCCACCAGCAGTGTAGGAGGGTTCCCCTTTCTCCACAGCCTCTCCAGCATTTGTCATTTGTGGATTTTTGAATGATGGCCATTCTGACTGGTGTGAGGTGATACTTCATTGTAGTTTTGATTTGCATTTCTCTGATAAGTAGTGATGTTGTACGTTTTTTCATGTGCCTATTGATCATTTGTATTTCTTCCTTGGAGAATTGCTTGTTTAGGTCTTTGGCCCATTTTTGAATTCGGTTGTTTGTTTTTTTCTTATTAAGTTGTATGAGCTGCTTATGTATTCTGGAGATCAAGCCTTTGTAAAAACCTAAGGTTTTTGACTTTGCTATTTTTACCTTGCTCTGACAAGTAAAATTTATAATCATGTTATCTGAGTCATTTTTCAGGAAAAGAGTTATGGAATAACAAACTCAGGAGAATGTCCAGACTCTTCAGAGTTCCTCCGTGACACCAGCTGGGTCTAACCAGATAAAGAAGGTGCAGGCTGATGACCTGCCAGACCACCAGATGGTCCCATGAGTGACTCATCAAGATTTAGGAGAAATTTTTACCAGACACCCTTGTTGATTGTTATCACCTTTGTGTTCCCACACGTTTGTCTATGTAATCACTAAGCCCCAACCCCAAGGTGAGTTCACAGATTTGAAGCCACTAGCCTACTATGAATCCCCTTTGCCTGGCAAAGTAATAAAGCTGCCTCTTTTCTTCTAAGCTCTAAGACCTTGTCTCTGAGTTATTTGGCTTGTTGGAGACTAGGGCTGCTCTCTTGGCAACAAATTCTTGGTGGCCAGTGTGGGGAGTAAACCACCCTCTTTTCTAAGAGGGGCCTTAGGTTCTGCCTCGCTTCTGGGCCAACAGGGCTTGGACGATTGCCCCTCCACGCTGATGGGAGGGACATGGAGAATGGAGCCCCTTTTGCTCTGTGGATCCTTTTCATCCCTTGCCCTTCCACCCATCAACAGACCACACTCACCCGAATTGAGTCCTTGGAGGAAGAAAAGACAGTTCTGTTTCTTCCGAAGCATCTCATTCGCATTTGATCTGCAGGACTAGGGTAATTTCCTGGGGAGGACTCTTGCTCTTGCTTGGGTGTTCCCTAATTAGACAGGTGGGGAATTCTCCTTTGCATTTGAAACGGGTACCCATTTGTCACGGAGATCTCTGGCTAGGTGAACTTGGAAGCAAATACGCTTGAAATTTGCATTAAATTTTTTTTATTTGGAATTTGAATTTGTTTTAGCCTGTCATTTGTTAGTCTGTGCTTCCACCTACCGATAAAGCCTGGTATTGCAATCTGAAATCTGTGTTTTGTATTTGCGTTTGTATTTGGAATAAGTTACTATGGGAGGCATGCCATCTAGTCCATCTAACAGCCCATTGGGTAATATCTTGAATGACTGGTCTAATTATAGTTATCTACCTGCGACTAAGAAAAAGATAATATTTTACTGCAATACTGCTTGGACAACGTATAACTTAGGCTCTTGGGTACAATGGCCTGAAAATGGGTCATTAAATTACTCTACTAGTCTCCAGTTAGAATTGTTCTGTCAGAGGAATGGTGAATGGGAAGAAATACCATATGTACAAGACTTCATGAAAGTCCTAAAACAAAAACCAGCAGAAAATACGTCTGTTTTTCTGGAATGGATCCATCAGGCTTATTGAAAGTACAGCATCCTTTCAGGATTTCAATCCTGAAAATGTATGCATGGTAAATAGGACTCGTATAAGCCAAAGATCAGATGATATAAGGCAGAAATTAAATAATATAGGAGCAGTAGCCAAAAGTCCTGGGGAATTACTGGAGGTTGCCTTTAAAGTTTATAATGCCAGAGAAAAAAGAAACAGAAATCCTGTCAATGTTATGATAGAAACCCATGAAAGCCTTTAGTCAACAAAGGCCCAGAGGACAAAAGAGAGATAAGAAAAAGCCAGCTGTGACTGTTGATCAGTGCGTTTATCGTAAGGAGAAAGGGCATTGGAAAAAGGACTGTCCAAAACTAAAATGAAAAAGGAGAGAGAGAGAAGGAAGTACGAAAGCTTTCCAATGTAAGGATAACCCCCCTAAATTATATAAGAAGAAGATAGTGACTGATGGGGCCCGGGGCTCTTAGCCATGCTAAGGACCCCCATAAGAATTGCCACCCAAGAGCCTCGGGTACAACTGACAGTGGGGTCTCAGCTAGTGGACTTTCTAGTTGGTACTGGAGCAGCATACTCCGTTCTGAACTGTAAATTGGAAACACTGTCAGAAATGTCTGTCCCAGTAATGGGAATTACAGGGGTGCCAATGACTCGACCACTGTTACAACTTCTGGAATGCAAACTTTGAGAAAGGGGGAAGTTATTTAGAATTTGGCTTGTCAAGGACAGATGAAAGTCTTAAATGTTTTGCATAGAAGTTAGTAAAAATGTTTAGCTATCTAGACAGGCAACTTTGATTTGTTCCATCTGCTAGAAAACCAATTTGAATCCAGTCTCTTATTGATGAGTCTCCATGTTTGTGTGTTTGTACGTATCTGTATGTGTGTTGCAGATATGTGGCATTGCTGAAATTAATTTGTAAAAGAGTTCTATTTAATTGGCTTAAGGAAAATTAAGTGCTTCTATAAAGACTCAGAAATATAAATGTAACTGGTCAGAATGAAAGTCGGGTTCATGTGATCTAAAAAGAAAAAATATTCAGTACTGAATCGATACCTGGTACTTGAAGCTGGCTTAAGCTTATTGGTTTGATTAATATAGACATGTCTTTAGATTAATTAATGTTAAACATAAAACTATTATTGTACTTAGGTTTAATAGAAGTCCAATACAGATCACACGAACCCTTAAATGTTTGGGACACCATGAGGTCATCTTGTTTTGAAGTGATCACCATTTTGCCTGTTATTGTAGGTAGGCATCTGCACAGGGAGTTGAGATGATCACTGAAAAAATTCCTGTGAGTTGTTAATCATGATTCTGGAGATGCATGAAGATAGTGGAGGAAATAGCTCTGAGGAATTATTTACAATAGGTGTAAAAAGGTACGTTCTCTCTGAAGTTTGAGCCTTAGTACTGAAATATGAGTGTTACTGAACTCAGGTTCAGCTGCTCCCCACTCAAAAGCTAATAATCAAGGGGCAAATTTTGGTACAAAGGAAAGTTGCTTTATTCAGAAAGACTGGTAATCTATGGAGAAGATTGAATCATGTCCAGAAACTAACTCCAAAGATTCTACTCAACCATGACATTTTTTAAAGTGGAAAAGGGGGGAAGAATCTCAGTGAGTCATTAAGGGAGGAGGTTGGATTCTGCATCATTCTTCATTGTGTGCAGACTGGCTGACTGTTCAGATATTACCTTGCCCATGTGATCTGCCTGCAGGATTGCTAAGGGGGCTGTTGGGAGTAGAGAGCTAGTCATTCTTTAGCTACTTAATTTTTGATTCTTATTTCTTTTAATCTAGGAAAAGAATCAACAAGTTAGGCCAGGCATGGTGTGCATTCAGGAGAGCACAAGTCAGGAGTTAGGTTAAATTGCCTCATGATCTCATTCCTGTAATTAGGTTCTTTCAAGATTAGGGGGAAACAGAAATGGGCAAACAAGAGAGGGGCAAAAGAGCTGCTTTCATGAGAAGTGAGAGAATAAAACTAAGCAAGTGGCTCTATTAGAATCTTGAACACATTCAAAACATCTACAAATTGTGATTCTTTTTTCTTTCCTGAAAACATGGAGCAAACAGAATATTTAGAAAAAGATGTCAATAGCAAAGTTGTGCTGTCGTGGTAATTCATCACTCCAACACATATGTTAAATGAGCACTTACTGCGTTTCAGGCACTGTCTTTTTTTTCTTTCCTTTTCTTTTCTTTTTTTGGGGGAGGTTGTGGTAATTAGACTTATTTATTTGTTTTTGGAAGAGGTACTGGGGATTGAACCCAGGACCCTGTTCATGCTAAGCATGCAGCTCTACCACTTGAGCTACACTCTCCCCTGGCACTATCTTAATTGCATGAGGAATATCACAAATAGGGTTTCCAGGATTCCTATACCCACAGGACATGTCCAACATTTATTGATTCTTGCCCTGAATTCTTTCTTATTTTCCCCTGTGCTATACAGTATTCTTGAGCTACAGCCCTGCATTCTTTCTTTTCTTTAAATATGTTTTTATTGACATATAGTCAGTTTACAATGTTGTGTCAATTTCTGGTGTACAGCACAATGCTTCAGTCATATAGGAACATATATATATTCACTTTAATACTGTTTTAACTCTAAGTTACTACAAGATACTGAATATAGTGCTATACAGTATAAATTTGTTTTTAATCTTTGTCTATCTTTCTGTTTATATTTTTAGTTAGTTTAGTTACATTTCTTGACCTTGGAGAAGTGGCCCCCTGTGGGAGACGTCCTATGCATCCCAGCAGTACATTCCTCTCTTGTCACCCAAGGGCCCAGGGTCCAGCTGGTCCCAGTGTAGAGTCTGGCCTGTGTTTGTTGATTCCTTCCACAGGCTTTGGGATTGTTGTTTTCTTATTTCTGGTATTTGCCCCTGGTGGATGAGGCTGGACTAGAGGTTTATGCAGGTTTCCTGGCAGGAGGAGTTGGTGCCTGCCCATTGCTGGGCAGAGCTTGGTCCTGGCCCTCTAGGGGGTTGGGCCCTGTCTAGGAGCTTGCCTTAGAGGCATTTGTGGCTCAGGAGGTCTGCTGATGGGTGGGGCTGTGTTCCCACCCAGTAAGTTTGGCCTGAGGCTTCCCAGCCCTTAAGCCTACAGGCTGTTGGGTGGGGCTAGGTCTTGGTGCTAATGATACAATCAAGATGTTAGCTAATGTAGATGAACACTCCTGGAATGTCTGCTACCAGCTTTTTTGTCTTCTGGGTGAGGAGCAGCATCCCCTACCTCCCCTGGAGACCTTCCAAAACCAGCAGGCAGGTCTGGCCCAGGTTCCAACAAAATCACTACTGAAAAACAAGAAGATAGGGGAAACCTCTGAAATAAAAGAGGACTAACATGCATAACATATACATAAAACTTAAGTATATTATTTATGACTTCAACTTTCAGATAATGAAAAATATTTTGAAGCAGTGGGAAAATTGAACTTGTATACTTATCATTCTTTAATTAGTGTGAGGATGCAATTGTTTTATCATAATAAAAGAGATCTTATACTTTACACATATATTTGAATGAATTATGGGTGAGATGATATATATAACACATTTAATGCTATAACTATGAACATACTTATGAATTATAAAGAAAATAAAAAAGTATATTTTCATAATGAAAGTTGATCTGTGTATAGCTGAAAATCCTTTTAGAATTAGAAGAAATATAGTTAACATCATAAAAGATATACATAATGGCAATAAAAATAAAAATTAATACAAATCTAAAAAGGAGAAAAAAATTAATACAAATCTTATATAAGGTTTTTTAAATTTAAAAATTTAAAAGAAATATTTTACTGATGTTGAAAAACAAGTTAAATGTAACAAATGTCAGAAAAGTACTAAAAGAAATCTAAAAACCTACCAGAAACTCTAAAAATCAGATCTAGGTAAAAGGAGATAGAACTCACATTTGAGACAGAAAGGCTAAATACTGTGAATAAAAATAACACAAAAAAAGAAATTGCTTTATATATTTCCAGCAAAATGCTAATGTTTCCTCAAATTTTAATTTTTAAATAATTAAAAATTGTATATTAAGTTAAATTTAATAAGAGTTAAAATTTTTCAATAACTTCATCGGGAACAGCTTACATATAAGCTTGTTCTGGTACCAAAAAACAATACATGGAATAATAGTTCACAGCCGAATAAATATGTGCACATTAAGTAAATTTACAGGCGCTTATATGTAATAATCTTGATTATCGGATTTGTAGAGGAAATAAAATAATTCAATGAAACATTAAAATGGACTGCAGATTGAATTGGGAAAAAAATCTCACTTTACTCCTCATATCAAATTACAAAAAAAACTGTCTACATGTTTAAATAAATACACTAGTTTTTAAATGAGATTTTTTCTAAATAAATTTGGATATGCATGTCATTATACAGTAAGGTCCAAAATTAAAAAATTTTTATACATATAAATGAAAGCAAAATAACATGAGAATGACACTCAAAATTTAAAATAACCACATAAAATAATTTTAAATATAAAATCCAAAAGGACTTATCTATAACATTTTTGGTACACATACAGTTGAAGTTGAGAGCCTTAAAGAATTGGGTAGCAATTCTTGAGAAAACATTCAATGTAAGTAAACAATACATTAATTTGTCAAAATTTCATAGTAATATCAAAATTTACCATTAACCATTCATGGTTATTCAAAATAGGCTAAGAATTTAAAAATATTTTTAAACAATGGCTGTAGAATACTGATAGACTTGTATAATATATATTACTTAATCATTTTTACTTTTATCAACCACATTTGGGATGATGTGTTTTTCTAAGAACCTGAAATGTAGAAGTTTTGCAGTGCATTCAAATCAGGATTCATAGAAATTAAAATGCTTTTATTTGCAAGTATAATTCTGTGGTTTCCATTATATTAAATAAATAATTTAATTTTTAAAAATATAACAAGTTAAAGTAAAACCTGAATTAAATATCGTGAGAAGAAAACAATGACCCTTAGTGAACCAAAAATTGAGCATGGGAAAAGATCTGGTGTGTGGAATAATATATACAAATAGCATTGATCATTCTGTCTTTTATGATCATAAATTAGATTGGTTTAAAGATGTTTTGAACAGAATTAATGCAGCAGTTAGGGAAAGCAGAGGTTAGTAAACAGAGACTTTCCAGTACATTTGAAAATGAATCAAAATATTTCTGGGATAATCCATCAACTGATAACTGTGCTTTTAGTCTCAGTTATAGAGGAAGTGATTCAGAGCAGAAAATAAGCAGTAACATCATACGTTGTATGGTCAGGCCACTCAAGATGGCTATTCTATTGCTCTCTATACATCCCCTGTTCAACAAGTGCCTGCTTCACCTACACTCTACTCACATGACTGACATTCCTACATACTTGCCCCCACCCCAGATAGTTTTTATCAAAGGAGTAGTGAGGGGCATGCCCCTCTGCTACTTTCCCTGGTAACCAGTGAGCCAACCTGATGTGAATTGTCGGTTCCCCAATAACTGGTAATCCCACTCCCCGCCATCTCCAGCGAAGACTGCTGCCATGTCCTGTCCACTGCGTATGGTGGGGAGTAGCTCCAGGACTTTGCTTTGGACATGTAAGATCTCCCTTTCCATTAAACCAGTGATGAATCTGTCACTGACTCCGGGCTCTTTCTTCAGTTTTGAAGCTGGGCAAGTACAAGCCTTGCAGGCCTGAAGGGTGCAGCCCAATGTATGTGTGTGAATTGGATAAAATTTTTCTCAGTAAATTATTCATTTATATAAAATGGAGCAAAACATAGGAAATAGCCAATCCAAAAAATTAGTAGTGATACAAGGATATAGCACAAGAGAATTGTGAAAATTAAAGAAATGGAAATACTTTGTATAAAATTTTTGAAATAAATGTAAGTCATATAAAAGCATGAAACAGACAGCACAGGCTCGGGGCAGGAGAAGTGGCATGAACAAGACACATTTCAACAGTTGTGATCTGGGCCAGCTGGGTGATCTGAAGTAGCTTCCTGGAGGATGAGCAGCTCAAGTTTGGCCTTGAAGAATGTGTGAAAACTCATTTTTGGGTGGCTGGGGAATAGTAGGTGGTAATTTCAGAAAGGTGGTTCAAGGCCATTTTATGAAGGATCTTGGATGCCTGGCTAAAGAATCTGGACAGATTCCACAGGCACTAGAAAACCGTGAATGAATGTTTTTGAGGAGTAAAGCGACTAGACTGATGTTCCTAGAGAGGTGACTCAGGGAGAGGAGGTGGTTCAGAGGATGAATGACGTGAGGAGAGGCCGGAGGGAAGCTTAGCAGTGAGGAGCTGAAGATGTGAACTAAGGCAGCGCAGGAGGATACTCTGAGTGAGCAGGGTTCGTTGGTGCCTTCTACACACACCCAGGAGAAGGAGACCTTCAGAGCCAGGAGCAAGTTTCAGTTGTCCAGCAGGTGGCACATGTGTAAAATGTGCTGAGCCTTAAAAATAGAAATAAACTTGCTTATGATAAAAAGTGCTAAGTATTCAATTGAAATAAAATTATTCTATTATATTCTACATTTGAGCACCTTTTTTGAGCACCTTTTAATATTTGTTTTAAATGAAAGTTTTTGGTTTGTTTAAAATCATTCTCAGAGAAATGCATTTACAATATTTAGTGGGCAGCTTTTGGAAATTATGTTTTTATAAACATCGCTTTTAGAAATTACTGTGACCCATTAGCACCAGCAGAATACTTTGAAATAGTTGAATTCTATTTTCTTGCTTGTCCTCCAACTTTAATAACTCCTTTGCCTTTTATTACCACTAATATTTATTAACATACTTTTCATATGTTGAAGTCCTGATCATTTTTACTATTCTGGCTACTATAAAAGTGCATTTCAACTCTTAACTTTGACCTAGTATTGCTTAATGTTTTCAAGGATTATAGCCCTGATAAAAATTCTGTAACGTCTTAAATTTCTTCAATATCCCCTCATTTTTCCCCAGAGCTATTTATTGCACTATCTTTGAACAAATGCATCAATACTATTACTAGTTTTCTGATATTTGCATTTCAAACTGTTTCTCTGAGATAATCTCAATTCCCCATGCAGAACTGTACTTGCAATCACTGGAGGGTGATAATCACTTACCAGCAAAAATGTGAGATCATGGAGTTCAGGTGAGTTATGAGATGAGATGTAGGGGAGTTATCAGTTAGATCGTTAAACTGTAACTTTTTTTTAAACATTTTTTATTTTTATTTTTTATTTTATTTTTTTAACATTTTTTACTGATTTATAATCATTTTACAATGTTGTGTCAAATTCCAGTGTTCAGCACAATTTTTCAGTCATTCATGGACATATACACACTCATTGTCACATTTTTTTCTCTGTGATTTATCATAACATTTTGTGTATATTTCCCTGTGCTATATAAACATTTTTTATTGAGTTATAATTAAACTATAACTTAATAAATACCCTGCAACCTGCCTTCACTGACTAAACTCTATTTATTTATTTATTTATTTATTTACTGAGTTATAATCAGTTTACAATGTTGTGTCAATTTCTAGTGTGCAGCACAATCTTTCAGTCATACATGTATATATATATTCATTTTCATATTCTTTTTCACTGTATAAACTCACTTTAATTGTTCTTGCAAATTACATATCCTCCAAGCTCTACCTAGCTTAGACAGCATATCACAAAACCTTATAGATAAGGCCTCTGGAGGATGGGTCACTGTGGAAACAGTTGCTTAAGTTTTTTTTCACGAGCATGGAGCTAGTCTTGACCAGTTCAAACATGTCAAGAACACCCACCATTCAAATGGGCCTGCGTGAATGTCCACCCTCAGACCATGCTAATGCTACTATTTTCTGAATACGCATCCCATGAAGAAGCACATAACTGAGATATGCCTGTGGAGAACACAGACTTCTTCACCTTTCCTTTGCCTCTGATCACCATTCTCCACACCTAGGGCCAATCTCCTCCTTCTCCTCTAAGCCATAAATATCTGATGCCCTTCCCATTTAGGGAGGTGGATCTGAGACTAGTCCTCTTGTCGTCTTGCTTTGCTGTCTCACAAATAAACCCTTTTTCTGCTGCAAACCTCAGCGACTCAGCCTTTGGTTTTCTGCACTTGGGGCAAACGAAACTGATTCGGTAACAGTGACATGCTGTGACTGAAAATTGCAGTCACTGACCCCAACCAAAACAGCATTAAATTGGTTTCCATTTGAGATAATTGTCAGTTTGCTAAACGGAGTTGAGTATATCTTAGGATATCGAATAAGAAATGTTTTGTGGATAAAGGTATTCCTCAATGGGTAGGACATAATCACTGACTACTGAGGCAAAGCATAAGTTTTCTGTGGAAACCAAAGGCAGAGATCCTGTTTGTCGACCTGTTTCAGCGTGCCCTAACACCTCCTCTTCTTTATTCCCAGTCATGGCCCTTAACGGAGTCTTTTCCTTTTTTCTTAGCAAACCATAACAGAATTTAGAAAACTAATGCTTCAGGCTACATTCATTTGAATCGAGTAACACAATGTCTCCAGCTATGCATGGACTATTTTATGTCTTAATGACTCCGTGTAATGATATGGCCATTTAGATCAGTAGATTTGGGAGCATCTCAAATAACAATTTCATTCCCTGGGAGCACGCTGACCTTCAGGGTGTATGAAATTATGTCCTTCCCCAGCAGTTCACAACGAGGAAAGCCCCTCCCTCCGTCTCAGTAGGAGCATCACTTTCGAGTACCCCTAGGTACCGGATGGAGGACACTCTGGTAGTCAAAACCGAGAATACCATCCTGGGGCGGCTAGAGCGCTAGAAACTACATTACCCGGAAGAACCTGCGCCAAGTTGAGCCAATGAAGCATCAGAACAAAGGCATTTCCGTGCGTGCGCATCTCGTTGGGGCGGGACTTCCGGCGTCGTCCTCGAAGCGGCCATTTTTGCTGTTTTCGTGTGTATTTTGGCTCCGGAGCGCTGGACCGTGTCTGAGGTGAGGGGACTACAAAGGTCCGAGAGGAGGCGCTATTCCCGCGGCACAGAGGCGACGCCGCCCCGGGGACCCCGCGCCACGCCCGGGATACGGACCCCCGCGCCCGCGTCCCCCTCCTCTCCCGCCGCTCCCGCTCTCAGACCCCGATGGCGGCGGCTGCGCTGAGGGACCCGCCTCAGGTAAACGCGCGTCCTCCGGGCCCGCACCGCCCTCTCCCGCCGGACACGAGAGCCGCGAGTGCGGGGCGCCTGCTCGCGTGCCTGCGGCCCGGGCCCCGGGGTCCACGCCGGGGAGGCGGCCGCGGGTGGGGCCGTGTTCCTGGCAGACGGTGTGACGGCTCGGGGAGGGGCCCCCAGCGGGGGAACCCGCAGGTGCGGAGGCCTGGAGGCCGGGCTGAGGTGGAGGGTTCGGGAAACATGGGGTCTCTCTGATGTCGGCAGTAAACAGTGTGTAGTAGAATGTCAGAGAGGTTTTCATTCTGAGGAACCTGGAAACCATGGCATGTTGTGAACAGAAGTGGGATATAGTCTATATTAGGGTTTCAGATTCTTCTCCAAGAGCTGATCAAAGAGGGAACACACTCAACTGGGAGTGAAAAGGACAGTGAGTCGTAGGGAGGGGAGTCCTCATCCAGGATCACAGCCCTGGTAAGAGGCAGCACTGAGGACTGAGGCGCAGAGGCTTGTCCGTGGTCACCGGGATCCAGGGCTGGTGGGGATACAGGGGGGCCTGACCTTACCTGGAGCCCAGCCCTGATTGCTTTCCTCTCTCCACAGGCTCTGAAGGAAAGAGCTGTGCATTCCAGTTAGGTGGGGGAATGCAGGTCATCATGGCTATACTGTTAGCTGGTCTGAAAGAAGAGGGTGCATGATGCGTGGTTTCCCTGCTCTGCACCTGGTCAGGATTGCCGGGCACTCAACAACCCAGCTTCTCCCCTAGGTGAAGAGTACGAGTTAACACTGTAACCGTATGGAAGAGAGTGGTCTGACAGGTGACTAAGGCTTCTATGGGATGAGGGGACGTGAGATGGCTTTGGAGGCATAGGAGTAATTGAGACAGGTGACTGTGAGGTCTGGGCTCTTGCTTATTCAGTAACGTACAGCTTCACCAGGATTTTGTGGTGAGCTTTGGTGGAATCTGAGGTGTTCCGTCTTGACGGTGAATAGGTCTGGGGCAAATGTGGTCATTTGTGAGAGTCACTGTGCCTGACAGTGAGACCATCAAGGCCAGGGTTCCAAAGAAGACTGAGGGGAGAGAGGAGAGTTGTGGCTGCTGAGAGGGCAGGAAGTGCGACACAAAAGTGGAAGTGGGTCATGGGCATCTGTAGTCGCATGTATTTCTGGGTCGCTAATATTGAAGCAAGGATCAATAAAGGTATACAGGAGGCATTCAGAGTAGCATCTGTCTTTCCCCAAGTGCACAGCTGTGGGAGTGCAGCTGTGGGGATTGCAGAGGTTAATGAGGTACAGTCTGCAGAATGATGACCACATTGGGAGGAAGTGTCAGCCCCTCGTCTCTGGTATTGGGGACTGAAGGTGAAGCCTGGGCCCAACTTTGGCTATGTCTTTGAGTCACGCTCTAGAGGCCCAAGGAAAATTGATCGACAGGTTGGATGGGACCCCACAGGCCAGGACCAAAGTTTGGATGACATGTCTGTACCATCCTACTCGATGTTGCTGAGGACTGAATACAGTGATTAAAGGGACCCTGAGGATAGGGTGGGCATCAAAGGCACCTAGAACTGGAATTCTTGTGTGGTGGGGAGCTCTGGAGGAGGATGAGGGAGGGACAGATGAAGTATGAGAAGGGTTGTGGGATCTCAGAGAGAGTGTTCATAGTTTAATCTGTCTCCATCGTAGCAGTGCAGTGTGACGCTTGAGGACATTGCAGTGCACTTCTCCTGGGACGAATGGAGACTCCTTGATGAGACTCAGAGACGTCTGTACCTCGATGTGATGCTGGAGAACTTTGCACTTATCTCCTCACTGGGTAAGACTCTCACAGCCTTCTCAGTGACCTGGGCTATGTTCAATCCCACCTCACCCCCCTCTTTCCCCAGGGAGTGCTGTTCTTCTCACATGTGGACTGTGGGCACTACTTGCTTCCTAAGCTTTCTAGGTGGTTGCTATGGTAACTAGGGCTGATTCTTTGCACTGTCCTCTTCTTTCTCCTGCAGCCCCAATACCTGCTTTACTGAACCCTGTTAGGAAAAGGATTCAAGATCAGTAGTATCACAGTGAACTTGATGGATTCTACAGTACCTGTCCTCTCTCTGTCTGAATCTGTGTCCACATCCATTTCACCTGTGTCCCAGGTTTTGCTCCCTTCTTGTAGCTGACATTTCCTTGTCCCCGCCTGTGCCAGGCATGTAAGCATTGTCAAGGTTATTACTTACCTGGACCATGAGCTACTCTCCAGAGCCCTCCTGCAAGGTTTGTAGTGTTTAGACTTTTTTTCTTTCTTTTTTTCCCCAGTCTTGTCAAGATATGAAATTTTATATACTAATGTGTACAAGTGATGATTTGATGTATGTATATATTGTGAAATAACTGTCACAGTGAAATTATTTAAACAGCTATCACCTCATAAAGTTACATTATTATAGTAATAATAATTATTGTTATTATTTTGGTGAGAATGCTTAAGATCTACTCTCAGTAACTACCAAGTGTACAACATCATTGTTAACTAGTCACCATGTTATTAAGTTGCATCCTCAAAACTTACTAATCTTGTAACTGAAAGTTTGCACCTTTTGACCAACATCTCCCCGTTTCTCCTTTTCCCCAGCTCCTGGCGTTTTACTCTCTGCTTCTGTGATTTTGTCTTTAAAAAAAAATTCTGATTACATTGTACAAAGAAGGATTTCCTTATATATATGCCCTCACCAACACTTGTTAATTCTGCTCTTTTTGATGGTAGCCGTCTTATCAGGTGTGAAGTGATGTCTCATTGTGGTTTTGATTTGCATTTTCCTGATGATCAGTGAGGAGGAACATTTTTTTGTATGTCTATTAGCCATTTGTAGATCTTTTTTGATAAAGTGTCTATTTGGGTCCTTTGCCCACTTTTAAATCAGATTATTCTTTGGCTGTTGAGTTATAGAGTACCTTATACATTTTAGGTATTAACCCTTTATGAGGTATGACATTTGCATATGTTTTCTACCTTTTGTTCATTGCTTTCTTTCATGTGCAGAAGGTTTTTAATTCAATGTAGCCTAGCTTGTTTACTTTTGTCTTTGTTGCCCGTGCTGTTGGTGTCATATCCATTTCTGGTAAAAATGCCTTTGGACTTTTGTTAAAGATCACATAGAATCTGTAGGTTCCTTTGGGTAGTGGGGATATTTTACCAATAATAATTCTTCCAATCCAAGAATGTGGGATATTTTTTCACTTATTTGTGTTTTCAATTTCTTTCATCAGTGTGTTACAGTTTTTAGTGTACAGATCTTTCATCTCCTTGGTTACATTTATTCCTAAGTATGATTGTTTTCAGTGCTATTGTAAATGAGGTTGGTTTCTTAATTTCTTACTTAGATATTTCATTGTTAGTATATAGACACAACTGACTTTTGTATGTTGATTTTTATATTCTACAAATTTACTGAGTTCATTTATTCATTCTGACAGCTTTTTTGTTGGGGATTTTAGGGTTTTCTTTATATAAGATCATGTCACTCACGGCGAAAAAAATGTGACAATGAATATATGTATGTTCATGTATAGCTGAGAAATTGTACCCTACACTGGAAATTGACAGAACAGTGTAAAATGACTATAACTCAATAAAAAAATGTTGAAAAAAAAGATCATGTCATCTGCAAACAGAGTTTTGATTCTTTTTTCTGATTTGGGTACTTTTCATTTCTTTTTTTTTTTTTTTGGCTTTATTTTTCTGGCTAGGAACCATTACTATTTTGAAAAACAGTGGTGAGGCTGGCATCCTTGTCTTATTCCTGATCTTAGAGAAAAAGCTTTTGCCTTTTTACTTTTCAGTATGCCAGTAGTTATGGAATTTTCTCATATGGCCTTTTTAATATTGGGGTGTATTTCTTCTCTTCTTCCTAAGTTTTTGAGAGATTTTATAATGGAAGGGTTCTGAATTTTGTCAAATGCTTTGTTTGTGTGTGTGTCTATTGAGATGATTATACTTTTTTTTTGACCTTTATTCTGTTTAAGTGGTTATAGTAGCTCATTTATTGATTTGCTTATGATGGAACATTTTTGTATCCCAGGGATAAATCCCACTTGATGACAGTTTATGATTCTTTTCATGTGCTATTGAATTTGGTTGGCTAGTATCTTGTTCAGTTTTTTTTTACATCTATTATCAGGGATGTTGGCCTGTACTTTTCCTGATGTATCCTTGTCTGGCTTTGGTATCAGGTTCATGCTGGCCTCCTAAAATGATTTTGGAAATGTTCCTTCCTCTTCAAATTTTTGGAAGAGTTTGAGGATTGACATTAATGCTTCTTAAAATGTTGATAGATTTCACTGGTGAGATCTGTATGGTCATGGCCTATTTTTGTTATTGGGAGATTTTTGATTATCGATTCAACATCCCTACTTGCTATTGGCCTCTTCAGTTTTCCAGGTTGTATGTTTCTAGGAATTTATCTGTTTCTTCTAAGTTATCTAATTTGTTGTATAACAGTTTGTAGTAGTCTTTTATGATCTTTTGTTTCTCTTTTATTTCTTGCTTAATTTATTTGAGTCTTTCTTCTAAGTCTAGGTTAAGGTTTGTCAATTTTATCTTTAAAAAAAAGTTCTTAGTGTTGTTGATCTTTTCATTGTTTTTCTAGTTTTTATTTTGTTTATTTCCACGCTGATCTTCATTTTTAACTTTGTTCTGCTAACTTTGGTCTTAGTTTGTTCTTTTTCTAGTTCCTTGAGGTATAAAGTTAGGTTGTTTATTTAAGATCTTTCTTTTTTCTCAATGCTGGTATTTATTTCTCTAAAATTTCTATTAAAACTGACTTTGCACATTCCATATTTTTTTTTCCATTTTTGTTTGTCTCAAGATACTTTTTGATTTTCCTTTTGGTTTTTCCTTTGATTGATTGGTCAGGAGCATACTGCTTAATGTTCACCTATCTTTGGAGTTTTTAGCTTTTATCCTGTTGCTGATTTCTAGTTTTATCCATTGTATTAGGAAAAGGTACTTGATATGATTTCAGTCTTCTGAAATTTTTAAAAACTTGTTTGACGTAACATATGATCTATCCTAGAGAATATTCCATGTGCAATTGAGAAGAACGTGTATTCTGCTATAGTAGGATAGAATGTTCTGTATACATTTGTTATATCCATTTAGACTAAAGTGTTGTTCAGTTCAAATATACCCTTTCTTTCTGGATATCCATCTATGTTGAAAGGGGGATATTGAAATTCTCTATTAATATCTTGTTGCTGGCTTTTCTGCCTTCCGATCTGGTAGTATTTGTTTAATAGTTAATGTATGCTACATATATAATTATAATTTTTACATCCTCCTGATGAATCAACTCCTTTATCATTGTATAATGATATTTGTCTCATGACAGTTTTTGATTTGAAGTCTGTTTTGTCTGACTTAAGTATAGCCTCCCCATTTCTCTTCTGATTTCCATTTGTGTGGAATATCTCTTTCAATACCTTCACTATCAGCATATGTTTGTCCTTAAAGCTGAAATTACTCTACCATATACAGCATATAGTTGAGTCTTTTTCTCTTTTCTGTTTAGCTGCTGTATGTCATTTGATGGGAAAATTTGGGGGGACCTACTATTGCCATCTTTATTATTATTATTAATTATTGTCTGACTGTTTTGTAGTTCCTCTGTTCCTCTTTGTGATTTGATCATTTTCCACAGTAATAATGCTTTTATTCCTTTCTCCTTATCTTTTCTGTATCTGCTGTAGATTTTGCTTTGTGGTTACCATGAAGCTTGTATAAAACATTTTATAACATTCTATTTTAAGCAGATAACAAGGTAGCTTTGATTACAAAACAAAACAGTTTTTTGAATAGAAAAACTCTACGGTTAAACCCCCCCATGCATTTTTATATTTTTGATTTCACAGTTTACATCTTATTGTATTGTGTATTGAGTAACCATTAGCAAGTTATTACGGGTTATTATGGGGGTTCCCTTGTATAAGACAGTTTTCTTCTCACTGTTTTCAAAATTCTCTTTGTCATTACTTTTTGAGTTTTATGTTAATGTGTCTTGGTGAAGTTCTCTGTGTATTGAATCTTTTGGGGGACTTAAGAGCATGATTTACCTGAAAGGTCACTTCTTTCCCCTGATTTGGGAAGTTTTCATCCATTAGTTCTTTAAATAAACTTTCTCCTCCTTCATCTCTCTTCTCCTAAGGCTCCCATAATGCAAATACTGTTTTGTTTTATAATGCTCCATAATTCATGTAGACTTTCTTTACATTTTTTTTAGTTGTTTTGTCTTTTTTCTGCTTTGACTAAATGATTTCAAAAGACCTGTCTTCAGTTTCATGTTCATTGTTTTGACTGATCATGTCAGCTAGTTTTCATTTCCTTCATTGTATTCTTCACCATAATTTCTCTTTTTAAAAATATTTTCTCTTTATTAAAAACTTCATTTTGTTTGTATATTGTTTTCCTTATTTTGTTGAATTGTTCACCTGTGTTTTCTAGTAGTTCATTGAGCTTCCTTAAAACAATTACTGTGAATTTCTTGTCTGACAGCTTGTAGATCTCCATTTCTTGAGGGCAGCTGATAAAGTATTGTGTTCTCTCAGGGGTATGATGTTTCCTTGATTTTGTGTGTGTGTGTTTCTTGTATCCTTGCATTGAAGTTCATACATTTCATGGAGCAGTCATTTCTTGTAATTGCTCTTTTTTTTTTATAGCTTTTATCTGTTTTTTTGAGGGGAGGTAATTAGGCTTGCTTATTTGTTTATGTATGTATGCGTTTTGGTGGAGGTACTGGGGATTGAACCCAGGATCTCGTGCATGCTAAGCATGCACTTAGCTATACCCCATCTCTTCCAGAGTTGACACAAGGTTTTAGTGGGGAATATTTCCACCTAAGTATGGGTGTGAGTTTGTCAGCTTGATGGGGAGTGGCTGTTCCAGCTACTAGAAGGCCTAATGGCTTAGTGTCTGTGCAGCTCTGAGAACCGAGGTCAGTGTCAGCAAAGATGGCAGAGGTGCTCAGTAGGTAGAGCTTTGGATGTCTGCAGTAGTGAAGACTGCTGGGGATCTCCTGACCTCTTTCTCCCACAGAAAATGTTTTGGCCGAGGGGTTCCTTCTTGATGCTAAGTCTGACTCTTGTAGGGGGCTTTGTAGCTGTGGTGGCATTGATGTCTGACATGGAGATCTGAATGCTAGGGTGTGAAGGGATGCAGAGCAGTAGCCCTGATAGGGTCCCAGAAACTGAGCAGCCTGCAGTGATGCTGACTTCACTTGTGAGATGGAATTACACGCTGAGTGGTGATGGCACCTGTGTGGGCACATGCAGAGAGACGGCGTCTCTGGGGTCTGAGGCACTGGTTCGCCCACAGAGGCCTTGGCTCTGGTGCCAGAGGCAGCAGCCCTCAGGTGACAGCCGTGGAGCCAGGTTATGGAATATGGGCATCCATGGAGCAGTTGTAGCTCTGGGGCTTGGGGTGTGTGCAGGATTTGGGAGTGGCAGCCATGATTGTGAAGCAGAACAACAGCTGCTTCTTTGGGTCAGGGGGTGACTCGGCATGTTGTTCTCTGGCAGGTCCCCCGCAGTGATGGCTACTGGTTACCTTAGAGCAGGAGCTGCCAGTGCCCTCTGCAGAGCAGGCAGCTGGGGTCTGTCACTGTAAACATTTGAGCTCTTCTGCTGTGTAACCTGTTGGGTCTGCAGGTGTAGCAGGGCCTGTCGAGGTTCTCTGAACTGAAAGCTGCAGGGGTCTCTGCAGAACAGGCCATGGGGGGATGTGATGGCTCCACCATTTGGTGGATACACATAGCCCCACCCTTCATCTTATTTCCTGTTCATCTTCAGGAGTCTGCTAAGCTGATGTCTCCCAGCAATCCTTTTTATGTGGTGGTTCGACTTCTTTATCTCCACTGTGTTGCTGCAGTGTCAGCTTCATTTGCAAAAATTTTCTCCCATTCCATAGGTTGCCTTTTTTTTTTTTTTAACTTATGGTTTCCTTTGCTGTGCAGAAGCTTGTAAGTTTCATTAGGTCCCATTTGTTTATTCTTGCTTTTATTTCTATTGCTTGAGTAGACTGTTCTAGGAGAACATTTTTGAGATGTATGTCAGATAATGTTTTGCCTATATTTTCTTCTAGGAGGTTTGTTGTATCTTGTCTTATGTTTAAGCCTTTGATCCATTTTGAGTTTATTTTTGTGTATTTTGTGTAAGGGAGTGTTCTAGCTTCATTACTTTACATGCTGCTGTCCAGTTTTCCCAACACCATTTGCTGAAGAGACTATCTTTATTCCATTGTATATTCTTGCCTCCTTTGTCGAAGATTATTTGACCAAAAGCTTCTGGATTTATTTCTGGGCGCTCTATTCTGTTCCATTGGTCTATATGTCTGTTTTTGTACCAATACCATGCTGTCTTGATGACTGTAGCTCTATAGTATTGTCTGAAGTCTGGGAGAGTTATTCCTCCAACCTTTCTTTCTCTTCAGTAATGCTTTGGCAATTCTAGGTCTTTGATGGTTCCATATAAATTTTGCTATGATTTGTTCTAGTTCTGTGAAATATGTCCTGGGTAATTAGATAGGGATTGCATTCAATCTGTAGATTGCCTTGGGCAGTGTGACCATTTTAGCAATATTGATTCTTCCAATCCAAGAGCATGGGCTATTTTTCCATTTTTTAAAGTCTTCTTTAATTTCTTTCATCAGTGGTTTATAGTTTTCTGTGTATAATTCTTTCATCTCCTTGGTTAGATTTATTCCTAGGTATTTTATTACTTTGGGTGCTATTTTAAAGGGGATTGTTTCTTTACTTTCTTTTTCTGTTGATTCATCATTAGTGTAAAGAAATGCAACTGATTTTTGAACGTTAATCTTGTAAACTGCTACCTTGCTGAATTCTTCAATCAGCTCTAGTAGTTTTTGTGTGGACCTTTTAAGGTTTTCTATATATAGTAACATGTCGTTGGCATATAGTGACACTTTTACCACTTCTTTTCCAATTTGGATCCCTTTTATTTCTCTCTTGCCTAATTGCTGTGGCTAGGACTTCCAAGACGATGTTGAATAGGAGTGGTGATAGTGGGCATCCTTGTCTTGTCCCAGATTTTAGTGGGAAGTTTTTGAGTTTTTCACCATTGAATACTATGCTGGCTGTAGGTTTGTCATATATAGCTTCTATGATGTTGAGATATATTCCCTTTATACCCACTTTGGTGAGAGTTTTTATCATAAATGGGTGTTGAATTTGATCAAATGCTTTTTCTGCGTCTATTGAGATGATCATGTGGTTTTTGTCCTTTCTGTTGTTAATGTGATGTATTACATTGATTGATTTGTGTATGTTGAACCACCCTTGTGTCCCTGGGATGAACCCCACTTGGTCATGATATATAATCTTTTTTATGTGTTGTTGGATTCTATTTGCTAATATTTTGGTGAGGATTTTGGCATCTATGTTCATCAGTGATATTGGCCTATAATTCTCTTTTTTGGTAGTGTCTTTACCTGGTTTTGATATCAGGGTGATGGTGGCTTCATAGAATGAGTTTGGGAGTATTCCCTCCTTTTCAGTCTTCTGGAAGAGTTTGAGAAGGACTGGTATGAGTTCTTCTTTGTATGTTTGGTAGAATTCCCCAGTGAAGCCGTCCGGTCCTGGACTTTTATTTGTAGGGAGATTTTTTTTATTGCTATTTCTACTTCGTTTCTTGTGATCGGTTTGTTCAAGTGGCCAGTTTCTTCTTGATTCAATCTTGGTGGACTGTATGTTTCCAGAAACTTGTCCATCTCCTCTAGGTTATCCAGTTTGGTTCCATATAGTTTTTCATAGTATTCCCGTATGATATTCTGTATTTCTATTTTATTTGTTGTAATTTCTCCATTTTCCTTTCTTATTTTGCTAATTTGTGCCCTTTCTTTTTTCTTCTTTATGAGTTTGGCCAGAGGTTTGTCGATTTTATTTATTTTTTCAAAAAACCAGCTTTTGGTTTGATTGATTTTTTCCATGTTTTTTTTTTTAATCTCTATTTTATTTATATCCTCCCTGATCTTTATAATTTCCTTCTTTCTGCATTTTGGGTTTTTTTGTTCTTCTTTTTCTAGTTCTTTTAGTTGGTGGGTTAAATTGTTTATTTGAGATTGTTCTTCTTTTTTGAAGAAGGCCTTTATCGCTATAAACTTCCTTCTTAGCACTGCCTTTGCTGTGTCCCATAAATTTTGTGTGGTTGTGCTTTCATTTTCATTTGTCTCAAGGTATTTTTTAATTTCAGTTTTGATTTCCTCATTGACCCATTGGTTTTTTAATAGCATATTGTTTAATCTCCATGCTTTCCTTTTTTTCCCCTTTGTTTCTCTGTTGTTGGTTTCTAGTTTCATGGCATTGTGGCCAGTAAAGATGCTTGAGATAATTTCTATCTTCTTAAAATTGTTGAGGTTTCTTTTGTGCCCAAGTACATGATCAATCCTAGAAAATGTTCCATGTGCACTTGAAAAGAATGTATATCCTATTTTGGGGGGGATGTAATGCTCTGAAAATATCCACCAAATCTAGTTTTTCTATCGTATTATTTAGTTTCTCTGTTGCCTTATTTATTTTCTGTCTGGAAGATCTGTCTAGTGATGTTAATGCGGTGTTAAAATCTCCATCTATGATTGTATTCCCATCAATATCCCCCTTTATCTCTGTTAGTAATTGTTTTATGTGTTTAGGTGCTCCTATATTGGGTGCATATGTATTAATGAGTATAATATCCTCATCTTGTATCACTCCTTTAATCATTATAAAATGTCCTTCTTTATCTTTCTTTATGGCCTTTGTTTTAAAGTCTATATTGTCTGAAATCAGTACTGCTACCCCTGCTTTTTTGGCTTTTCCATTTGCATGGAATATCATTTTCCATCCTTTCTCTCTCAATCTATATGTGTCCTTCTCCCTAAAGTGGGTCTCTTGTATGCAGCATATTGAAGGTTCTTGCTTTATTATCCAGTCTGCCACTCTATGTCTTTTGACTGGAGCATTTAGTCCATTAACATTCACAGTAATTAATGATAGATGTATGTTTATTGCCATTTTGAACTTATCTTTGCAGTTGATTTGTTATTTCCTCTTTGTTCCCTTCTTTTTCCTTTTGTGGTTTGGTAATTTTCCTGTGTATTATCATGAGTTTTATTTAGTTTTTGTGACTCTCTTGTAAGTTTTTGGCTTGTGGTTACCCTTTTCTGTAAGTCTATTATCCCATTGCTATATCTCAAACCCATCCTACCGAAAACAAAAAATTTAAAAAAGAGAAAAAAAAATACTCTATATTTTCTTGCTTCCCTTTCCCACTCTTAATGATTTAGATGTCTTCTTTTACAATTTCATGTTTATTTTATTTGTAATTCATGAGTTATCACCTTTCCAGTTATGAGTTTGTCATTTCTGTAGCATCCTGCTGGTTTTCTATTTAGAGTAGACCTTTCAATATTTCTTTTAGCATGGGTTTAGTGTTGCTAAACTCTTTTAGTTTTTGATTGTCTGTGAAATTCTTTCTCTCTCCTTCTATCCTGAAGGATAGCCTTGCTGTATAGAGTATCCTAGGCTGCATCTTTTTTCATTCAGGACTTTGAATATATCTTGCCACTCCCTTCTGGCCTGTAGTGTTTGTGTAGAGAAATCAGCTGAAAGTCTTATGGAGGTTCCCTTGTAACTCACTCTTTGCTTTTCTCTTGCTGCCTTTATGATCATTTCTTTTATCTTTGACTCTGGCCATCTTGATTATGATATGTCTTGGTGTGGGTCTGTTTGGGTTCCTCCTGTTTGGAACCATTTGAACTTCCTGTACTTGGATATCTGATTCCTTCTTTAAGTTTGGGAAGTTTTCAGTCATGATTTCTTCAAAAACCTTTTCAATCCCTTTGATCTTTCTTCCCCTTCTGGGACCTCCATTATGTGAAGATTGGCATGCTTTATAGGTGCCTTATGTTGCTTTCATTTGTTTTTATTTGTTTATCTTGCAGTTGTTCTGATTGGGTGCTTTCTGTTGTCCTGTCTTCTAGGTCACTAATTCGTTCCTCTGCATTATCTAGTCTGCTTTCCACAGCCTTTAGATCCATTCTCATCTCAGCCAATGAGTTTACTAATTCTACTTGGCTCTTCTTTATAGCTTTGATTTCATTTTTGACATATTTTATATTTCTAAACACTATCTTTTAGTTCCTACAATACTTTGATCACTTGTATTTTGAAATCTTGATCTAGTAGGCTATCGATGTCTATTTCATTGATCATTCTTTCAGGGGATTTCTCTTGTTCTTTTAATTGGGAATGGTTTCTCTGCTTCTTCATCTTGCTCATATCTTTCTGGCACTGTGGCTCATGAGTATCAGTTATCTATTGTGGTCCTTAAAGGAGTTCATTTATCTAATGCCTATGTAGGAATAAAACTTAAAAAATAAATAAAGGAGAGAGAGAGAGAAAAAGAATTTTAAAAGAAGGGAGAAAAAAAGGTTTGAAAACAGTGTATAATCAATTAAAGAAGCACAATTTGAATCAGACTAGCATTTGAGTTGAGACATCTTTTTTAAAAACCATTAGAAAAAAGGAAAAAAGATCAAAAAATGATATTTCAAACCTATTTATAATCAATAACAGGAGATCAAAACCAAAAGAAATGAAATGAAATCAGGTGGATTTCTTAAAAAATAATAATAATATAACTACTTTAAAAGAAAAATTTAAAAAGGAATTAAAACTGGAAGCATATACAATTGTTTAGAAAGTAGAAATTAAAAAGTTAGTAGAAAATAGAACAGATAAAAGAAGATAAAGAGAATTTTAAGAGAAGGGAGAAAAAAGGTTTGAAAACAGTGTATAATCAATTATAGAAGAGCAATTTGAATCAGACTAGTATTTGAGTTGAGACGCCTTTTTAAAAACCCTTAAAAAGAGGAAAAAGATCAAAAAATGATATTTGAAATCTATTTATAATCAATAACAGGAGATCAAACCCAAAAGAAATGAAAATGAAATCAGGTGGATTTTTTTAAAAATAACACTATAACTACTTTAAAAGAAAGATTTAAAAGGAATTAAGACTAGAAGCATATACAATTGTTTAGAAAGAAAAATTTTAAAAGGAATTAAAACTAGAAGCATATACAATTGTTTAGAACGTAGAAATTAAAGAGGTAGTAAAAAAATAGAACAGATTAAAAGATATGATAGAGAATTTTGAAAAAGGGGAGAAAAGAAAGGTTTGAAAACAGTGTATAATGAATAGTTGAAGAGCAAGTTGAAGCAGAATAGCAATCTTGTTGAGATGTCTCTTAAAAGCCTTTAAAAAGGGGGGAAAGAGAAAAAAATATATTTGAAACCTGTGTATAATCAATAACAGGAGATCAAAACCAAGAGAGAGAAAAATGATATGCTGTGGGTTTTTTAAAATAATAACAATATTATTTTAAAAGAAAAATTTAAAAGGGATTAAAATTGGGAGGGTATGTAATTGTTTAAAAAGTAAAAGTTAAAAAGGTAATAGAAAATACAACAGGTAAAAACAGATTTAAAAAAAAGGGGGGGGGGTGTTCTCCTGGAGTCTGTGTGCTCTTAATGAGAAGTCTTTCTGTCTTCGCCCTGTTTCACGAACTCAGCTTGCTGTTTCTAGAGGCCCTTCGTTGGCGCCCTAGTCTGTGCTGCTCCCAGTGCCTGTCAGCAACCAGATCGTGCCGCCCTCCCAGTACAGCGTTCCTGCCAGAAAGGCAGGAGGCCACCCACCATCCCCTGGCACCGGTGGCTCTGCCCCGGGGCGGCACTCCGCTGGCGGGCCCTGGGAAGCCTGCGGAACAGCCCCACCCCTGTTCCGTGTCCAAACTCAGCTCCTTGTTTGTCCTGGCAGCATGAACTTTGCGAGGCACCAGGGTGGAAGGATCCTATCTGACTTGGGCTGCAAACAAGTCACTGTCTGACCTTTGAGGCTGCTGAACCCCCAGGCGTGGATTCAGGTTTCGCCCCCGCCCCCACCTGGGTGCCAAGCGTCGGAGGATATGGCAGCAGTGCCTGAGCCCTGCCTCTCCTCTCTGAAAACCTTCCCTGGGTTTCAGAGATGGTGGTATGCACCCTTCCCCCCAGGGCACATAAGACGTGCTGTTTTATGGCGGGCCCAGGTGGTTCTACCCTGTCACCCACTCATTCACATTGCGCAGCAACCTGTAGTCCCCTGGGGCTGCCTCAGTGCAGCAGTCCCTGTCCTCCGCCCAGCTTGGGCAGCCTGTCCCGGCCCCCAGCTCCCTGCTCGGGTCTCGGGCTGGGTGTCGCAGGGACCCTCTGTGCCCGTTTAACTTAGTTCTGTAGGTCAAGGGCTGCTCTGTACAGATCCGAGCTTCGGAGGCTCCCCCTCCATGCCGCTGGCCTCTCCGTTGGAGAGGGGGAGACCCAGCGAACGAGCACTAGTCCCCCTTTGCTGCTCCCTGCCTGTGGGACTGGTCCTGCACTGTTTTGCCTTTTCGTCTTTCTTTTTTTCCCTTTCTCCTACCAGATTTTTGGCGTCTTTGTCTTTTGAAGAGGACAGTGTTCTGTCAGAGTTCCGCAGGTGCTCTGGTTGACTGAGTGGGTCCGTGGATGTGAGTCTTGGTGTATCTGTAGGAGACGGTGAGCTATGAGCGTCCTACTACTACGCCATCTTGGCGTCTCCTTCTGCAGTGTCTTAATTAGATTCTTGAGCCCTCCAAGAGCCAATTTTGTTTGAGGGTAGCTGTCTACTTTTTGTTAGTGGTGAAGGCTGGTGTCCTCTGCTGTTACGCTGACATCACTTTCCCAGATCTGTTTTCTGGGTCTCTTGTGTGCCACTTTGCTCAGGGACAGTGCAGGTCATTTGTCCTGTTTTTCCTTTAGGATTTGTATCGTGTATGCCCATGTAGTTGCTCAACTAGAGCTTATAAGAAGGAGTCCTTTATGCATCCCAAGATGGGCGTGACTCCAGGCATGACAAGGTGGGCTGAAGAGGGGGCCTGGTTCTGGTGAATGGCAGCTGGGGAGAGTGTGACATCATGGCTGTGTTCAGATCATAACAGGAAACTGTCTTTCTTCAGCCAGAGTTTTGGTGCCATTTCCAGTAGCCATACATTATTTCTACCTTTCCTTTTCCACTGCTAACACTTTGCTGATTTCTCATTTCCACTACTTTGTCATTCCTACTGTGACTTCCAGCCCAGGGATAATCTCTGCCTCTCTGGGCCCCACATCTCATTCATTTCTCTCACCACCTTTTTTGTAGAACTCTCCAAAATTGGTCCACACATGTTGTGCTGTATGATATGTTCACATTTCTCTAAATTGAACCTCAATAGCAGCTAGTATGTTGCAGTGGGATTTTAATGGGTTTGGATGCACACTTCTACCCAGTCTCACATCAGCAGCAGAAAAGTTCCTGCCAGAAGCCACTGGGAGAGAAGTGAGTTGTGCTTCTCTTCTTTGTGTCATACCCTGTCCTTTGTATCCTTCCCCAATGATGTCCCCACTACTCTGTGACCTTGAAGCCCAATAATGAATGCACAACAGTCAGCTGTTCCTTCAACTGAATTCCAACCCTCTTGTCTTGAAAAGCATCCTGTAGACTCAGATCAAGATGAGACAGATGCACATTTGTGGTGAGTTGGCCCATCCCTGTATCAACAGGTACTTGACCAGCGTCTCTTTCTGTTCAGGTTGCTGCTGTGGACCAGGGGATGCAGAGGCACCTTTTGAATGGACAGTTTCTCTGGGAGGGTCACAGGCCAGGACTCCCAAGGCAGCTTTGTCTTCCCAGAAGACCTACCCCTGCAAGATGTGTGGTCCAGTCTTGAGAGACATTTTCCACTTGGCTGAGCACCAGGAAACACGACACAGCCAGAAACTGTTGAGGTGTGGGGCATGTGTGAAACAGTTTGATTTTAGTGCAGACTTTCAGCAGCACCAGGAGCAACACATGGGAGAGAAAACCCTCAGAAGCAGCGTGGACAAGGCCTTGTTTGTGAAGAGCTGCAGATTCCATGTGTCACAGAAGCCATTGACTTGGGGGACGATTGAAAAGGACTTCCCCGCCATCACGGGACATCTACAGCAACAGGCCACTCAAAGTGTGGAGAAGCCAAACCCAATCTCCCAGTGCGGGTCAACTTTACAAAGCCAGAAAAGTCATCATGCCTGGGGAGAGTGCAAGAAAACCCTCAGCCCCAAAGACACACTTGTTCAGGACCAGGGTGTCCACACCGAAAGACAGTGTTTTGTGTGTAGTGAATGTGGGAAAGCATTCAAGTACAAATCCTCGTTTGTTGTGCACCAGAGAGTCCACCCTGCAAAAAGCCTTCATGTGTGTGGTGAATGTGGAAAATCCTTTAGGCGAAGCTCAACCCTCAGTCAACATCAAAAAATTCACAATGGGGCAAGGCAGTACAAGTGCAGCAAATGTGGGAAATCCTTAAATCACAAATCTGTGTTCATTCATCCCCACACATGGCACAGTGGAGAAAACAGTTACGTGTGTAGTGAATGTTCAAAATCTTGTAGCCGTAGCTCAGTGTTCATTCCACATAGGAGAGTTCACACTGAAGAAAGGCCTTACAAGTGTAGCGACTGTGTGAAATCTTTTACTTCTTTGTCCGCGCTCAGTTATCATCAGAGATCTCATACGGGAGAAAGACCTTATGCATGCAGTGACTGTGAGAAATCTTTCATCTCTAGCTCTGACCTCCGTTATCATCAGAGAGTTCATTCTGGAGAAAGGCCTTATGAATGCAGTGACTGTGGGAAATCTTTTATCACTCGTACTGCTCTCCGTTATCATCACAGGGTTCACACTGGAGAGAGACCCTATGGGTGTAACGAATGTGGCAAGTCCTTTACCCGAAAAAACAACCTGATTATACACTTAAGAGTTCACTCAGGAGAACGGCCTTATGAGTGCAGTGAATGTGGGAAGTCTTTTACCTTTAGCTCCAGCCTTCGTTATCATCACAGAGTGCACACTGGAGAAAGACCTTATGCGTGTGGTGAATGTGGGAAATCTTTTAACAACAGGTGGACACTCATTCGGCACCAGAGAATTCACACAGGAGAAAAGCCTTATGTGTGCAATAAATGTGGGAAGTCTTTTTCCTGTAGCTCCACCCTCCAGTATCATGAGCGAGGTCATCTTGGGGAAAGGCCTTATGGGTGCAGTGAATGTGGGAGATCTTTTACCACTAGCTCTGCCCTCCGCTATCATCAGAGAATTCATACTGGAGAAAGGCCTTATGAGTGCAGTGAATGTGGGAAATCTTTTATTTCTAGGTCTGACCTCCATTATCATCAGAGGGTTCATTCTGGAGAAAGACCTTTTGAGTGTAGTGAATGTGGGAAGTCCTTTATTCGAAGAAATAACCTCATTTTACACCAGAGAGTTCATACAGGAGAAAGGCCTTACAAGTGTAATGAATGTGGGAAATCTTTTAACAATAGGTGGACACTTATTCAACACCAGAGAGTTCACACAGGAGAAAAGCCTTATGTGTGTGGTGAGTGTGGGAAATCTTTTACCTCTAGCTCTACCCTCTGTTATCATCAGAGAGTTCATGCGGGAAAGAGACCGTATGAGTGCAGTGACTGTGGGAAATCTTTTACCTCTAGCTCTACCCTCCGTTACCATCAGAGAGTTCACACAGGAGAACGGCCTTATGAGTGCGGTGAATGTGGGAAGTCTTTTACCTTTAGTGCCAGCCTCCGTTATCATCACAGAGTGCACACTGGAGAAAGACCTTATGAGTGCAACGAATGTGGGAAATCCTTTAAGGATAGATCGCAATTCAATAAACACCGGAGAGCTCACACTGGGGAAAGGCCTTATGAGTGTAGTGAATGTGGGAAATCATTTAGCCAAAAATCTTCCCTCTCAACACACCAGAGAATTCACGATAGAGAACGGTCTTATGAGTGTAGTGCGTGTGGGAAATCTTTTACCTCAATCTCTGGACTTGGTTATCATCAAAGAGTTCACAGGGGAGAGAAACCTTACCAGTGCAATGAATGTGGGAAATCTTTTACCAATAGCTCTATACTGATTCGACACCAGAGAGTTCACACAGGGGAAAGGCCTTATGTGTGCAATGAGTGTGGGAAATCTTTTACGAGTAGTGCCACCCTCTCTTACCATCAAAGAGTTCATGCAGGAAAAAGGCCTTATGCGTGCAACAAATGTGGGAAATCTTTTACCTCCAGTTCCACCCTTCGTTATCATCAGAGAGTTCATGCAGGAGATAGGCCTTATGAGTGCAGTGACTGTGGGAAATCTTTTATCTCTAGCTCCAAACTCCGTTACCACCAGAGAGTTCACACAGGAGAAAGGCCTTATGTGTGCAGTGAATGTGGGAAATCCTTCAGGGATAGTTCCCAATTTAGTCAACACAGAAGAGGCCACACTGGAGAAAGGCCTTATGAGTGTAGAGAATGTGGGAAATTTTTTATGCGAAAGTCTACCCTTTCTCAACATCAGAGGCTTCACACTAGAGAAAGGCCTTAGATGTACAGGAAATGTGCAGTTTTCTTGTTCAGTGTAAGGCTGCCAGAGGAACTGAGGAGCTGTCTGAATTGAATCTCATCCAGGTGAGCATGCAGAGTGGGGAGGTTCTTGGTAAGTTTAAGTTACATGGGAAGCATCTGTGGCTATGTTACACTTTCTAACCCATCCATGGCTCTTCTCTGTGGTCAAGGCCATTTCACCTCTACTGCTGCACAATGTGCATCAGTCACCAAGCCATTGTGCTCAGGGAAGCTGACCTCTGTTATCCTGTGTATTGGTCAAATTAGGAGTCACTTGAGTCCTTATGGTGTCATCTTTCACTCGTCCTTGACTACCTTGGACATGGACATGGGTCAGTGTTTTCCCAGGGGATGTCCTAAGTTCAGCTGACAGTTTGCAGAGAGTGACTACCTTTTCCAGGGATGTGTTGGTCTCATGTGACACTAATAATGAGCGTTTCTGGTAATGAACTGGAGAATTGCCTGCTGCAGATTTCTTTGGCTTGTACAATAATCAAGGCCTTACAAATGCTTTAAGTCCTCTTTAATCTTGGATGTTATTTACTCTGCAGGTAGTTTATAGACAGATTTGTGCTGTACAAGCGTAAAGGGGAGAAAAAATTTAGGGGATCTCAAAAAACTTCTACATCTGAGGAGGGACAGTATGATGGCAGTGACTTGCCAGTTTTGACCACATTTGCCTTGCTGCCCATAGCTGCCTAGGGAAGACAGCAGGGATTTCTGGTCCCTACTTGAGGCCTGGAAGCTTTGCATCTTAGGAATCTCAGAGTTGACTGTGAGACACGAGCAGCTGTGAGAACCTCTAAGTGCTTCTAAGAGCAGCATGAGTTTTTTTCTTTACTCAAAGGAAAGATCACAGAATATTCCAGCACTGTTAAGGATGTGCTCCCTAGGTCTACAGAGAGCTGTATTTCCTGATGTCCATCACTGGGCTAGGGTCACTGGTTGTAAGACCATTCGGTCCAGGGGAAGCCCTAACTGGTATGGAATCACTGGCTTAGTAACGAGAGGAGGAGACTGCAGCCAACAAGTGGAATGCTCCTTTTCTAAAAGTACGTGCACAAATGTCTGTGCGTAGATGACTGTGCAGATCAGTCTGTATGCAAGTCTCAGTACCTCCTGGCATGTTTATCTTGTGTAGCTAAAGCCATCAGAGAAAATAAAAATAATTAAAAGGCTTTGTGGATTCCTGTAGCCTCTCTGTAATGTTCGCCTCAAGGCCTTAACTACACAGGCAGGAAGAAAGATAGGGAGAAGGGGTTCTGTAGTCCACGGATGTGGCTCTTGTGACCCAGACGGCATTCCTTTGACTTCTGGTAAAAATGCTCCTTATTGCTCACTGTATTTGCTGCCACTGAGGCAAAACTGACCCCTCTGTGCCCCAAGGCATAAGGAGAGAGATGGTGGAGTCAGTACAGGGTTGCCAAACCTATTTTCCAAAAAGAATGGGGTGTACAGATCTTTAAGTCTTGAACTATGTTTTTTAAAGCTTTACTAAGGTAGAATTTACATGTGCTAAACTGAATATATTTAAAGTGTACAATTTGATAAGTTAACAGAGGTAAGAACCTCTGAAACCATCATCGTAGTCCTAATAGTGACCATGTCTGTCACGGTACATTTACCTCATGTCCTATTACAATCTCCTTGCCTTTCTCACGTCTCCAAGTAACCATTGATTTACTTTCCCTTGTAATAGATACCTTGCATTTTCTTGAATTTATATGATTGGAATCATACACTGTTCACTGTATTTTTTTCAGTTTTCTTTTATCATAATTACTTTGAGATTCACCAATGATATATAAATACTACTTTTTTTGGCTGAGTAATGTTTTTGAATATGCTATGATTAGTTTATTCATTCAGTTTTATAGGCATTTGTCTTGTTTCTAGACTTTGACTACTGAAAATAAAGCTGGTATAAGCATTGTTTTAGTTCTTTATATGAATATATATTTCTTTTATCTTTTGTCAATGTAATAATGTATGAGTCACAAATATTTTACTTTTGAAGACACTAACATTGTGATCTAAAATGATTATACCTTTTGCATCTTACCAGTAATGTATGAGAGTTCCATTTCTTCCACATTCTACTGAATATTTGGTTTATCAGTTGTTTTAATTTTAGCTTTTTAATTGAGGTTTTAGAGTTATGTCACTTTTTGTTTTAATTGAATTTCTTTTTTTAACTTTTTTATTGATTTATAATAATTGAATTTCTATAAGGATTCTTGATGAGTATTTTTTCAGATGTTCATTTGCTATCTGTGTTATCTTCATTGAAATGTCAGCTCATCTTTTTCTTATTATTTATTGGCCTTTGCCTGTTTTCCTTTAACAAATAGGACAGTGAAACAACAAAGATGTATGTTGGAATTTCACTTATTTTTTAATAATGTGAGTGGCTTTGCTTTATGGAATAACTTTTTAATACTGACAGAATTTTCTAACTTAAGGAAAAATGTTGGTGCTACTCACAATGGAATGGATGCTTCTACCATACCCTTTTAAAATTTAATCTCCATTGTTGATGTATTCTCCATCACATTCTTAAGTTCCATCATTGAGGAAAACAATAAAGCCTTGCTTTGTAGTGGTTACGCATTTTCCCAGTTTATCACCATGGAAATTGGTGGGTTGGAGCAGATGAGGACAAGATTTTATCAGGATGGATTGGGCTTTACTCTGAGTCCCAAAGCCTGGCTAGGAGGGAATGAAGAGGTCAGTGGTAAGACTCCACAAGTCCTTGTCCGGGCTGCCTGGGGTTAAGTTCTGGATCCATGACCAGTGCAAGGACCTTCCTCACCAGGTCTGTTTCCTCCTGTGTAAGTAGGGAGTGGGGGTTAGGAACTGCCCTGCCCGCTGGTTCACTGGAAGATGTGAAGAGCTGAGGTGTCCACTCCTCTGTGGCTCTTACTGCGAGTGACATCCTGGGGCCAGGAATCTTTAGCTCCCACAGATGTCCCCAGACCCTAGGACCCCCAGGTGCATGTCAGAAGTAAATGGGGCTTCTCACAACCCCCTGATTTGGGTCAGTTCCCATGGACCTGTCTGTAGGGAGGAGGGAGCTGCAGGGTCCTGAGCGCTTGGTGTGGATTCCCTGCTGAGAAATACCTGGGCAACTTGCTAGAGCTTCTTGAGCCTCAGCTTGCTGACTGTGGTTGCAGAGGTGTTCACTTCGCCCCCTGGGAGGATCAATGAAAGTAACAAAACACTGAACACTTACTTACACCAGAATTCCAGGGTTTATATTTGAGCTTGTATGTGACCTACTTATTTAAACTTTTAAAATGTGAAATATTTCCATAACTTTTCCTTTTCACAATTGTCTTATTTTACTTAACTATAATTTATTGGTATTTTTATTGTATTAGTAATATCCTAGTTTTGTTAAGTTTTATGGGGTGCCATGTATTAATATAAATGCCATGTAAATATACTACAAAATTTTACTCAATCCATATTGTGTATGATGTTACAGCTTATTTTCTCATTAATCCACTTAACTCTGTAAACAAGAACACACTCATCAATTGGTGGATTATCACAAAAACATTTTGATTCTTTTACCTCTGTTTGCCAGAACTGCTGAATTCTCTTCAGACCCTCTGTAAACAAATGTGATTTATTATGCTGGAATGCAAAATAACTAGCTCTATTAGAGTATGTTATTCCACAAACCAGATTATTTTTTCATATAGTTAATTTTTTTAGTTCTTTAGTAGTCTTCCCCCCTCCCCAATTCAGTGCAAGTTTTAGTTAAGAATAAGTTGTTTATTTAATATGATGTAAACAATAGACAACTACTTGGAAAGACAAAAAGCATTCTTATTTCAATGAATATTTATTTGAATGCACTAGAAAAGTTCCAAATAAGTTTAAAAAAAATCCAAGTCAGTGAAATGTGGCTGATAAAAGTATAACTGGTGAAGTAATAAATATTGGTAGCTTTCATAAAAATAGCCTGTTACAAAATATTGCCCAATATTTTATGGTTTGCATGGATATGGAAAAAATATAATTCTTTTTTACATTATACGAGTTACTTTTGTCATTATTTAAATTTAGTTGTTACTGTATTTTACTTATATTTTTATTTACAAAAATCAAAAGTATTTTTTTGGTTTTAAATTGGGGCCTTGCCTTGTAATTACTTGAACACCTGAGTAAAAAAAATTTTTTTTTACATTTTTAATATTTATTTTATTGAAACATAGTTGCTGTATAATATGTTATAGGTGTACAATATAGTAATTCACAATTTTTAAAGGTTATAGTTATTATAAAATATTGGCTATATTCCTTGTGTTGTACAATATATCCTTATAGTTTATTTTATACCCAATAGTTTGCACCGCTTATTTCTCTACCCCCTACATTGCCCCTCCCCGCTTCCCTGTCCCATCTGGTAACCACTCGTTTGTTCTCTGTATGTCTGTGAGTCTGCTTCTTTTTTGTTACATTCACTAGTTTGTTTTATTTTTTAGATTCCACATATAAGTGATGTACAGTATTTGTCTTTCTCTGTCTGACTTATTTCACTTTGCATAATGCCCTCCAAGTCCATCCATGTTTCTGCAAATGGCAAAATTTCATTTTTATGGCTGAATAGTATTCCATTGTGTGTGTATGTATGTAATACATACCACACATATATATGGACACTTAGGTTGCTTCCATGTCTTGGTAATTGTAAATACTACTACTGTGAACATTAGGGTGCATGTATCTTTGTGAATTATTGTTTTAGGTGTTTTTTTTTAATATATCACATGCTAGTTCTAGTTATAATTTTCTAGATCTCCATAATGTTTTCCACGATGGCTGCACCAATTTACATTCCCACCAACAATGTACGAGGTTTTGCTTTTCTCCCCACCCTTTTTAGCATTTATTATTTGTAGATTTTTAAATAATGGGCATTCCTACCTGTGTGAGGTGATATTGTATTGTAGTTTTGATTTGTATTTTTCTAACAATTAGTGATGTTGAGCATCTTTTCTTGTGCCTATTGGCCATTTGTGTGTTTGGAGAAATGTCTATGTAGGTATTCTGCCCATTTTTGATTGTGTTGTTTCCCCAGAGTGGTATCTGTCAGTCTTTGAATAACTACATAAACATTATTAACTTTATGAAACTTGCATTCCAAAACTATTTTCTGATATTATCTCAGTTCCCCATGAAGAAATGTACCTTCAATCACTGGGAAATGATTATCACTTACCAGCAAGGACACGAGATCACATTCTTAAGATTCCCTCTTTCATATTGGTGTTCAGATACTCCCTTTCATATGTGCTGTGAATGTCAAAGTTGCAGCTACTGACTCATACCCAAATAACATTGGTTAAGTTGCTCTCCATTTGAGATGGATGAAAGTGTTCCTCAGTGAGTGACTGACTCTACAGGCAAGAGAAAAGTGTTGGGTGGAACCAGAAGCAGAACTCCTGCTTGTTCACTTAATTCATAATACCCGTCTTTTTTGCCACTCATAGCCCTGTATGGAGTATTTTCTCTTGCTAACAGCGAGTCATAATAGAACTTTAAAAGGGTACTCTGGCGTCAGATACATGTAGTTGAAGAACAATTATATTATGTGTCCAACTATGTGCTGACTCATTTTATGTTCGAATGACTCTATAACACAGCCATTTAGAACTGTAGATTTGAGGGCATCTCAAATAATATTTTTATTTTCTGGGAGCTGAAGAAGTCTTAAGTTATTTTTCTTTGATGCAGCTAACACTGAACAAAGCCCCTCCCGCCCTCGAGGTAGGCTGACCGATTACCAACATCCTTCCAGGTGTCGCGTGGCAAAAGTTCTTGTCGGTCAGGAAGGGGAACACCCTCTCCGGGGACCTCTAGAGCCCTGGGAACTACATTGCCCGGAAGAGCCTGGGCGGAGTTGAGCCAAGGAAGATTGGAATGAAGGCATTTCCGGGCGAACTCTTGAAGTCGGGGAGGGACTTCCGGCCTCCTCCTCGTGGCGGCCATTTTGACGGCTTTGGGTCAGTTCTGGGTTCGGGGCGCTGGATCAGGACCCAGGTGACAGGATTGCGGAGGCGCGGGAGGACGTCTTGTCTCTCCCCGGTGCACAAAGGCGACGCCTCCTGGGGTGTCCTGCGCCAGACTGGGGACAGGGGCCGCCGTGCCCGCGTCCCCCTCCTCTCCGGCCGCTCCGGCCCTCAGACCCCGATGGCGGCGGCCGCGCTGAGGGACCCGCCTCAGGTAAACGTCCGTCCTCCGGGCCCGCACCGCCCTCTCCCGCCGGACACTAGAGCCCCGTGTGCGGGGCGCCTGCTCGCGTGCCTGAGGCCCGGGCCCCGGGGTCCAGGCGGGGGAGGCGGCCGCGGGTGGGGCCGTGTTTTGACAGACGATGTGACGGCGCGGGGAGTGGCCCCCAGGCAGAGAGGAGGATACATATAAAGGCTGGAGGTCGGACTGAGGCGGGGCGTTTCGGGAAACATGGGGTCAGTCTGATACCTGCATCGAACAGAGTGAGGCAGAGTGGCACCTGGACCGGCAGAGAGGTTATTCGTTCGTTCTGAGGGGTCTGGAGGCCATGAAGGGTGGTGGACAGAAGAGGGAGACATTCTGAGTTAGTGTTTAAAAGTTATTAGAATGCTTCTGGGAGAGGAAACAGACTGGAATATGAATGTTTGAGACAAGCCCAGAGAACTAGAGTCCTTGTCCAAGGTCTGAAATCTAGTTAGAGGCACCTCCAAGGACTGAAACACGGTGGTTAGTAAATTAATCTGAGGTCACCAGGTTCCAGGATTGGATGGAGATACGGGAGAGTCCTGTACACATGGAGCCCAGCGTCGGTGACCTTCGTCGTCCCAGGTTCTGAAGGTTGGAAAAGCTCTTAGGGATCCTACACAAGGCGGGAGGGGGTGCCCAGTGCTTCACTGGTAGGGTTTCTGGGTATTGTGTCTTGAGAATCTTCCCTTGATACATTGGGAGGGAAGACTGGCAGGCAGACTGTAAGGGCTGTAGTTTTAAGGAAGAGTAAGTAGAGACAGGAGGGTTGTGACTGTTGAGGGTACAGATAGTGCATCACAGAAGTGCAGGAATGTCGTGGGTGTGGCTAATACTGAAGCAAGGATCATAAACAGGTGGAGAGGCATTCAAAGGAGCATGAGGAGCTTTCCCTGGCATTGGGATCCATCAGAGGGCTGAATAGTACTGGATCCCATTTAAGTGTCAAGTGCTCTCTGGATGCTCTGTGCCAAGTTTGAGTGAGTCCAGGGAAATGCCTAAATTGTAGAGCAGGAAGGTAGCAGAACTGTAGGGGTGTAACCTTGGGGAATGACGGTATTAGAGTCTCCAGAGTGATATGCTTAGGGCCCCTAGTCCCTGCTGTTAGGGAGTTAAGAGTGAAGCATCAGCCTAGGTTTGGCTGTGACTTGGAGTTACCATCTGGGAGACAGCAGGGGAGTTGCTTGGCAAGAGGGATGGGGCTCCGAGGCCAGGCCCAGAGCTTGCATGGCATCTCCGTGTCCTGCCTGTTATTGCTTAGGGCTGAGCACAGTGATTAACTGAACCCTGAGGGGAGCTTGGGGATCAGTGGCACCAGGGCCTGGTATCTCCTCTGAGGTGGGGATCTTGGGAAGAGGATGGTAGTGGGATAGATGTGTGAGGCGATGGACTGTGGGTCCTCAGAGAGAGACAGTTCATTGTTTCATCTGTCCCCATGTTGACAGGACAGTATGACCTTTGAAGATGTTGCTGTGCACTTCTCCTGGGAGGAATGGAGGCCCCTTGATGACGTTCAGAGGCACTTGTATCTCAGTGTGATGCTGGAAAACTTTGCACTTATGTCTTCACTGGGTAAGACTCTCAAAGCCTTGCAGTGAGTTTAATGGAGTTAAATGGACTGCACTATCTTGTAACTGAAGGTTTGCACCTTGACTAACAACTCCTCATTTTTCCCACCTTCCATCCCCTGGCATTCTACTCTCTATTTCCATCAGTTTAACATTTTTTGTTTAAGTTCCATATATAAGTGATATCATACAGTTTTTAGCAAAATGTCCTCCGGGTTCACCCATATTGTTGCATGTGGCAGGATTTCCTTAGTTTTTAAGGCTGAATAATATTCCAAGTGTGCATGTGTGAGTACACTTAGCTCTTGTCTTTTTGATGATAGCCATCCTAATAGATATGATGTAATATCTCATTGTGGTTTGTATTTACATTTCCCTGATGATTAGTGAGGAAGAGCAATTTTTCATATACCTGTTAGCCATTTGTATATTCTTCTTGGAGAAATGTCTGATCAGATCATCTGCCCATATTTTAATTGGATTGTTCTTTTCCAGCTGAGTTACGTGAGTATCTTATGTTTTAAAAAGATTATCCCCTTATAAGGTACATGGGCTTGCAAATATTTTTTCCCATTCTGTACATTGTGTTTTCATTTTGTTGATTATGTCTTTTGCTGTGCAGAGCTTTTTAAGCTTGAGGTAGGTCCACTTGTTTATTTTTTCTCTGTACCTTTAGTGTCATATCCAGAAAAATCATTGTCAAGACCACTGCCAAGTAGCATATTCTGTTTTCTTTTTCCAAAGAGTTTTACATTTTCATGTCTTATGTTTATCTCTTTAATCCACATTGTGTTAAATATTGTTAGAGGTGGAACTAGGGGTCCAGTTTCATTGTTTTGCATGTGGATATCCACTTTTCACAGTAACATTTATCGAAGAGACTTCTTTCCCTGTGGTGTGTTTTTGGCACCCTTGTCAAAGATTAGTTGACCATGTATGCATGGGTTTTTTTTTTTTTCTCCTGTGTTCTTTATTCTGCTCCATTCCTCTGTGTGTCTGTTTTTATGACTACCACACCATATTGATTACTATAGCTTTGTAATGTAGTTTGAAATCAGAAAGTGTGTTACCTTCAGCTTTGATCTTTTTGCTCAAGATTGCTTTGGCTATTCGAGGTCATTTGTAGTTCCATGTGTACTCTAGGATTCATTTTCTATTTCCATGAAAAATTCCATTAGAATTTTGATAGGAATTGCATTAAATCTGTGCGTTGCATTGGATAATACTATTAATTCTTCCGGTATAAGAACGTTGAATATCTTTTCATTTATTTGTGTCAGTTTCTTTCCTCAGTGTCTTACAGTTTTCAGAGTCCAGATCTTTCACTTCCTTGGTTAAATTTATTCATGTGTATTACTTTTTTGATGATACTGTAAATGACTGTTTTCCTAATTTCTTATTCAGATATTTCATTCTTAATTTATAGAAAATGCAACTGATTTTTGCATGTTGATTTTGTATCCTACAACTTTACTGAATTTTCCAACACTTTTGGAGGGGGAATCTTTAGGGTTTCTATATATAAGATCATGTCTTCTGCAAACAGACAGTATTACTTCTTTTGTGATTTTAATACATTTAATTTATTTATTTATCTGTCTGTCTGCCTGTCTGTCTATCTGTCTGTTTTTGATTAAATGTTCTAGCTAGGCCTTCCAGAACTATGTTGAATAGATATGTGGATAGTGGGCACTTTTGTCTTGTTCCTGATTTTAGAGGAAAAGCTTTAATTTTTTTATTATTTATTTATTTTGGGGGGGTAATTAGATTTATTTATTCAGCCATTCATTAATTTAAAGCGGCGACACTGGGGATTGAACCTAGGACCTAGTCCATGCTAAGCATGAGCTCTACCACTGAGCTATACCCTCCCCTCTGAGGAAAAGCTTTTAGATTTTAACCTTTGAGTATGGTGTTGGCATGGGCTTATTGTATTTGGATTTATTACATTGAGATGCATTCCATTCTATACTTAACTTGTTCCGGATTTTTAACATAAAAGTATGCTCAATTTTGTTAAATACTTTTTCTGCATTTACTGAGATGATTATATGATTTTTATCCTTTGTTCTGTGAATGTGGTGTATTATGTTTATTGATTTGCATATGAGGAACTATCCTTGCATCCCAGAGATAAATCACTCTTGATCACAGTGTAGGATTCTTGAATGTGCTGTTGAATATTTTGGGAATTTTTCCTTCTACGTTCATCAAGGATGTTGGCCTGTAATTCTCATTCCTTGTAGTTTCCCTATCTTGCTTTGATGTCAGGATAATGCTGGCCTCAGATATTGAGTTTGGAAATGTTTCTCCTTCAGTGTTTTGGGATAGTTGAGGAAGGATTGACATTAATTCTTCTTAAAGCCTTTGGTAGAATTCATCAGTGAATCTATTTAGTTCTGGCTTTTCTTTGTTGGGAGATTTATTATTAATTCATTCATTCATTCATTTAAAAAATTGAAATATAGTTGATTTACAGTATTAATTTCAGGTGTACAACATAGTGATTCAAAATTTTTATAGATTATACTCATTTAGAGTTATTGCAAAACAATGGCTATATTTCTCTATGCTGTACAATATATCCTTGTTTATTATCTTTTTGGGAGGTTTTTGATGAATGATTCAATTTCCTTACTTGTTATTAGTCTATTCAGATTTTCTGTTTCTTCATGATTCAGTATTGGCAAGTTTTCAGTTTCAAAAATATATCCATTTCTTCTGGTTTATCCAATTTGTTGGCATTTAATTGCTTGTAGTTTCTTATGATCTTTGGATTTCTTCAGCATCAGTTGTGATGTCTCCTTCATTTCTGATTTCATTTATTTGAGTCTTTTCTCCTTCTAATTTAATCTACTAAAGGGTTGTCAATTTTGGTTCTTTTAAAAAACCAGCTCTTAGCTTTGTTGATCTATTGTTTTTCTAGTTTGTATTTTGTTTATTTCTGCTCTGATCTTTGTTATTTCCTTCCTTCTAAATTTGGGCTTAGTTGTTTATTTTTCTAGTTCCTTGTGAGGTAAAGCTAGATTGTTTGAGATTTTTCTTTTTCTTAATGTAGGCATTTATTGCTTTCAGCTTTACTCTTAGAAATGCTTTTGCTGCATCCCATAGGTTTTGACATGTTTTGTTTCCCGTTTTTGTTTGTCTCAAAATAATTTTATTTTTCCTTTTGATTTTTTTGTGTAACACACTCATTGTTCAGGATTGTCTTGTATAATGTCCATATAGTTATGAAATTTCCTGTGTTTATTTTGGTTTTGATTTCTAGTTTCAAACTCTTGTGGTTGGATAATAATCTCAATATAATTTCAGTTTTCTTAAACTTGTTAAAGTTTGTTTTGTGATCTAACATATAATCTGTCCTAGAGAGTGTTCTGAATCCACTTGACAAAAATGTAGTTCTGCTGTAGTTGGATGAAATATTCTGTATATGTTAGGTCCAGGTGGTCTAAAGTGTCATTCAGTATTTCCTTACTGATTTTCTGAGTGGACAATGTACTACTCTTTAAAAACAGATTTGAAGTCTGTTATTATTGCACTGTTGTCTCTTTCTGCCTTCCAATCTCTTAATATTTACTCTGTGTATTTAGGTGCTCTGGTGTGAGATGCATATATACTTATAATTGTTATGTCCTCTTAATAAGTCAATTCCTTTATCTTTATATAATGACTTCCCTTGTCTCTTATGACAGGTTTTGAGTTAGTCTTTTGTCTGGTGTAAGTATAGGCTATTTATAAGTGTAAGCTAGTGTTTTAATTTCCATTTGTATGGAATTTTTTTTTTCAATTCAGCCTGTTTGAGTCCTTAAAGCTGAAGTGAATCTCTTGCAGGTAACATATAGTAGGGTCTTCTTTTCTTTATCTTCAGCCACTGTGTGACTTTTGATTGGAAAATTTTGTAAGGATATTATAATTGCCATCTTGTTAATTTTTTTACATCTGTTTTGTAGTTCCTTTGTTCCTTTTTTCCTCTCTTGCCACATTCCCTTGTGATTTTATGGTTTTCTGTAGTGGTATGGTTTGGTTCCTTTACCTTTTGTGTATCTACTGTAGGTTTTTGCTTTGTAATTACCATGAGGTATGCATAAAACATAACAATTTATTTTAAACTGATAGCAGTATCATTTATATACAAAAAGTCCCCTTTTAGTAACTCACTCCCTTGCATTTTATATTTTTGATGTGACAATATATATTTTTATAATTAACTTACATATTTTATATGTTATGATCATTACCAAATAATTGTAGTTGTAGTTATTTTTAATACTTTTTTTACTAGAATTAAAACAAATAAACCACCATATTACAGTGTAAGCATATTCTGAATTTGACTACATACTACCTTTACCAGTGTGCTTCATATTTTTATGTTTTCCTGTTACTAATTAGTATCTTTTTATTTTGGCTTGAAGAAGTCCATTTAGCATTTCTACTAAGGCAGGTCAAGTGGTGATGAACGCCCCCAGCTTTTATTTATGTAGGAAAGTCTTTATCTCACCATCATTTCTGAAGGACAGCTTTGCTGGATAAAATATTCTTTAGTTGGCAGTTTTTTCCCTTTAGCATTTTGATTTTAACGTCCCACTCTCTCCTGACCTGCCTGGGTTTTGCTGAGAAATCTGCTTTGGCCTTACGGGGTTTCTCTTGTCTGTGATGAGTTTCTTTTCTCTTGCAGCTTGCAAAAGTCTTTTTGTCTTTGACTTTTCAAAGTTTTATTATAATGTGTCTCAAGTGAAGTTATTTTGGATTGAATCTGTACGGGGACTTATGGGTGTCATGTACCTGGATGTCCACATCTCTATCTTTTTTTTTCTTTTTCTCTGTGACTTATCGTAACATTTTGTGTATATTTCCCTGTGCTTTACAGTGTAATCTTGTTTATCTATTCTACAATTTTGAAATCCCAGTCTATCCCTTCCCACCCTCTACCCTCCTGGTAACCACAAGTCTGTATTCTCTGTCCATGAGTCTATTTCTGTCCTGTATTTATGCTTTGTTTTTGTTTGTTTGTTTGTTTTTGTGTTTTAGATTCCACATATGAGTGATCTCATATGGTATTTTTCTTTCTCTTTCTGGCTTACTTCACTTAGAATGACATTCTCCAGGAGCATCCATGTTGCTGCAAATGGCATTATGTTGTCGGTTTTTATGGCTGAATAGTATTCCATTGTATAAATATACCACATCTTCTTTATCCAGTCACCTGTTGATGGACATTTAGGCTGTTTCCATGTTTTGGCTATTGTAAATAGTGCTGCTATGAACATTGGAGTGCAGGTGTCATCCTGAAGTAGATTTCCTTCTGGATACAAGCCCAGGAGTGGGATTCCTGGGTCATATGGTAAGTCTATTCCTAGTCTTTTGAGGAATCTCCACACTGTTTTCCATAGTGGCTGCACCAAACTGCTTCCCACCAGCAGTGTAGGAGGGTTCTCCTTTCTCCACAGCCTCTCCAGCATTTGTCATTTTTGGATTTTTGAATGATGGCCATTCTGACTGGTGTGAGGTGATACCTCATTGTAGTTTGGATTTGCATTTCTCTGATAATTAGTGATATTGAACATTTTTTCATGTGCTTTTTGATCATTTGTATGTCTTCCTTGGAGAATTGCTTGTTTAGGTCTTCTGCCCTTTTTTGAATTGGGTTGTTTATTTTTTTCTTATTGAGTCGTATGAGCTGCTTATATATTTTGGAGATCAAGCCTTTGTCGGTTTCACTTGCAAAAATTTTCTCCCATTCCGTAGGTTTTCTTCTTGTTTTATTTCTGGTTTCCTTTGCTCTGCAGAAGCTTGTAAGTTTCATTAGGTCCCATTTGTTTATTCTTGCTTTTATTTCTTCTAGGAGAAAATTTTTGAAATGTATGTCAGATAATGTTTTGCCTATGTTTTCCTCTAGGAGGTTTATTGTATCTTGTCTTATCCACATCTCTATCTTGATTTGTCTTTTCAGCCATTATTTATTTAAGTAAGTTTTCTGCTCCTTTCTCCCTCATTTCTCCTTGTGGTCTTCCCACAATGTGAATATCATTTCCCTTGATGGTATCCCATAATTGACATGGGCTTTCTTCAGTCATTTTTCTCCTCTGATTCAAGGTCAGATTTTTCCCCTCCTTGATCAAGTTGGCTGTTGGTGTTCTCTATTGCATTTTTTATTTCATTCATTGTGTTCTTCAGGTCCAGAATTTAATTTTTTTCCCCTATCTCAGAACTGTTTTGTTCTGCATTATTTTCTTGGTTTCATTGCATTATCTATCTGTGTTCTCTTGGAGCTGGCTGAGCTTCCTAAAAGCAGTTATTTTGAATTCTTTGGTAGTTTGCAGATCTGCATTTCTTTGAGTTCACTTGCTGGAAACTTAGGCTCTTTTTGAGATGTCATATTTCCTTGATTTTTCATGTGTCTTATAGCTGTTCATTGATCTTTTCACATTTGATGAAGCAGTCACCTCTTCCAGACTTTATGCACTGGTTTTGGTGGGGAAGGACTCTCCTTGGGTTGGTTGCAAGTTCACTGACTAGGTGGGATGTGATGGTTTGGGCTCTGGGGAGGTCCAGCCATGTCATCGCAATGCAGCTCAGTCCAGGGGCACCAAAGATTGTACAGATTCTCAGTAGCTAAGGCTACAAGGTGAACTCACAGGTACCTGGCCCTGGTGAAGCTGGGGAGAGTGTGACATCAGGACTGTGCTCAGATCATACCATGAATGTTTGTCATTTAGCCAGTATTTTGCTGTCATTGCCAGCACCTTGACCCATTTTTGCTTTTCTTTCCCCCATTGCTGATACTTTGCTGACTAGTCGGTTTTACTACCTTGTGATATTGACTGACTTACAGCCCAAGGATAAGCCCCACCTTTCTGGACTTCATATCTCACCCATTTCTCTATGGCTCCTCCTCTCGCACTGTGGCATTGGTCCACATGTGCTATGAGGTGTCCACACATCCTTAAATTGGCCTTAAACAGCAACTATTCTATTGAAATCGGTTTGTCCTGGGTTTGTTCATATGCTTCATTACAGCCTCATGTCACCAACAGAATAGGTTCTGCAGGAATTCTTTGGCAGACCAGTAAGTTTCAGAATATGCCTCTCTTCTTTGTGTTGCACCATATCTTGTCTCCTTCCTTTAATAACATCTCCACCGTTCTTTTGCCTTAGAGACCCAGTAATGCCAGTAGCCACTTCCCAAATGGAATTGCAACTCTCTTCTCTAAAAAAGCATCCCATAGACCCATTCCTAGATGGGACATATCACATTTTTGAGGAAGTTACCCCCTCCCTATAATGTCAATGTGTATTTCACCATCATTTATTTGTGTTCAGGTTGCTGCTGTGCGACAGAGAACACAGAGTCACCCTTTCAATCAAGCGTTTCTATAGACATGTCACCGGCCAAGACTCCCAAGGCAAATCAGTCTTCCCAGAAGAGCCACCCCTGTGAGAAGTGTAGTCTGGTCTTGAGAGGTATTTTTCACTTGGCTGAGTATGAAGAAACTCAACACAGCCAGAAAGTGTTTGGGTATTGGGTGTGGTTGAAACAATTTTATTTCAGTGCAAACGTCCCAAAACACCAGAATATGGAAGAGAAATTTTTCAGAAGTGGTGTAGACACAGCCTTGTTTGTAAAGAGCTGCAAATTCCTTGGGTCAGGGAAGCCCTTTACCTGTGAGGAAGTTGAGAAGGACTTCCTGGCCACCTTGGAACATCTCCAGCAGCAGGTCACTCACACCAGGGAGAAGCCAAACAAGATTGCCCTATGTGAGGCAACTTTACAAAGCAGAAAAACTCATCATAATGGGGGAGAGTACAAGAAGTCTTTCAGCCCCAAACACATACTTGTTCAGGACCAGGGTGTCCACACTGGAAGACAGTGTTTTGTGTGCAGTGAATGTGGGAAAGCATTTAGGTCCAAATCCTCATTTGTTTTGCACCAGAGAGCTCACACTAGAGAAAGGCTTCATATGTATGGCAAAAGTGGCAGATCTTTGAGGCAAACCTCAAGCCTCAGTCTGCATCAAAGAAATCATACTGGAGCAATGCGGTACAAGTGCAGCAAATGTGGGAAGTCCTTTAACCAAAAGTTTGTTCTCATTTATCCCTGGAGAAGTCACATTGGAGAAAATTGTTACTTGTGCAGTGAATGTGCACAATCCTTTAGCCGTAGATCTGTTCTAATTCGGCAGTGGATACTTCACAATGGAGAAAGCCGTTATGAATGTACTCAGTGTGGGAAATCTTTTAGACAAAAATTTTATCTCATTGTACACTGGAGAGTTCACACAGGAAAAAGGCATTATGAATGCAGTGACTGTGGGAAATCTTTTACCAATAGCTCAGTGCTCATCCTACATCAGAGAGTACATAAGGGGAAAAGGCCTTTTCAGTGCAGTGAATGTGGGAAATCTTTTATCAGTAGCTCAGTATTCATTCTGCACCAGAAAGTTCACACAGGAAAAAGGCCTTTTGAGTGCACTGAATGTGGGAAATCCTTTAGTCTTCAGTCTTACCTCACTCAACACTGGAAAGTTCATAGTGGATCAAGGCCTTATGCATGTAGTGAATGTGGGAAATCTTTTACCTCTCGCTCTGGCCTCCGTTACCATTGGAGAGTTCACAATGGATTGAGGCCTTATCAGTGTTGTGAATGTGGGAAATCTTTTACCTCTGTTTCCAACCTCCATTACCACCAGAGTGTTCACACAGGAGAAAGGCCTTATGAGTGCAATGAGTGTGGAAAATCTTTTACCTCCAACTCTGCCCTGTGTTATCATCAGAAGACTCATGCTGGAGCTAGGCCTTATGAGTGCACTGTATGTGGGAAATGTTTTTGCTCTGGTTCCCATCTCAGTCATCATCACAGAGTTCATACAGGAGAAAGACCTTATCAGTGCAGTGAATGTGGGAAATCTTTTTTTGCCAGTTCCCACCTCAGTAATCATCAGAGAGTTCACATAGGAGAAAGGCCTTATGAGTGCAATGAATGTGGGAAATCCTTTATCCAAAGGTGTCAACTTCTTATACACCAGAGAGTTCACACAGGAGAAAGACCTTATAAATGAAGTGAATGTGGGAAGTCTTTTTCCTCTAGTTCCAACCTCAGTCATCATCTGAGAGTTCACGTAGCATCAAGACCTTATGAGTGTAAGGAATGTAGGAAATCTTTTAACCATGGGTCAGCACTCATTAGACATGGGAGAATTCACACAAGAGAAAGGCCTTATGAGTGCAGTGAATGTGGGAAATCTTTTCGCTATAGTTCCATTCTCTGTGAACATCAGAGAATTCACGCAAGCAAAAGGTCTTATGAATGCACTGAATGTGGGAAATCCTTTAGAAGAAATTCTTACCTCTTTGAACACTGGAGAGTTCACACTGGAGAAAAGCCTTATAAATGCAGTGAATGTGGGAAATCTTTTTCATCTAGGTCTGGTTTCCATTATCATCAGAGTTCACACAGGATAGAGGCCACGTGAGTGTAGTGAATGTAGAAAATCTTTTCCCAAAAGCTCTGCACTCTCAGCATCAGCATTCAGAGAGATAAAAGGCCTTAAGTGTGTGATGTGTGTGGGAAAGTCTTTACCTCTAGCACCACCCCTTGTTCTCATCAGAGAATTCACAAGAGACAGCCTCTTTAGTGCTAGGAATTTGGGAAATTCTTCCCTAAAGAGTTCACCTCAATAATAATTATACACAGTAGAGTTTACACTGTAGAAAGGCCTTAAATGTGCAAGGGAATGTGTAGTTTTCTTGTTCAGTGTGACAATGCTAGAAGAAACTGAGGAGCTGTCCTTCCGAATTCAGTCTCACACTTGCAGTTGTCCACAGGCATCAGTTTCAGATATGTGGAAAGCGTGTGTGGCTGTGTTTCACTTTCTAACCTATCTGTGGCTCTTGTCAGATTTATGTCACTGCCACTTAATGTGGCCAAAGCCATTTTACCTCAGCCACCTGGCAGGTCCCCACAGTGTGCATCAGTCACCGCCACACCCCCACCCAGTGCACTCAGGAAAGCTCACCACTGGTCTCGCGTTTGTGGGGGTTGGTGTTCCTGTCTTTCTGACTACCTTGTGCAGGAGGCTGAATCAGTGTTGGCCCAGAGAACATCGTGAATTCAGCTGAAAAGGACAGCTTGTTTTCAGGGATACGTTCTCACATGATGAACTTTTCCAGCTTACAAGTTACTGGCCCAAATTGCGTGCCACACGTTGCTTTGGTTTGTATAGTACAAATGCTTTACTGTTTGAGTCCTTTTTTGTTTTGAGTGTTCAATTTACTGTGAGAGGAGTTTCATAAGGAGATTTGGGCTTTACAGGCATGAAAGGTGAACAGTTTTTATGGGGGTCTTAACCCCTCTTTGCCTTAGGAGGGAAAGTCTGATGACAAAAAATGGCTTGCCAGTTTTGGCGAAATTTGAGTTGGTGCCAGTGATCTCCTGGGAAAGAGGGCAAGGCTTTTTGTCCTCATTTAAACCCTGGATGCTATGAGTTTAGACTCAGGTATCACTGTGAAGAGAGGTGAAATGTAGCAATCTCAAGTTCCTAGAGCAACATTAGTTTTTCCCCTTTTTCATGAACTATCTCAGGAGATGTTGGCATTTTTAAGGGGAAATCTCAGGGTCTTGCATAGAACACATTCCCTGACATCCACAGTTCCATGGGTGATGGTCACTGATTTTAAGACTGTGGGGCCAGAGGAAACCGAGGCAGGTATATAACCTGGATTGGGAGTAGAGGAGACAGCAGCAAACTCAATGGAAGGTGCCTCTTCTGAAAGGGCATCCACAAACGTCTGTGTGATGATGACTAATTTGCAGCATCGGTGTCTACACGAGTCTCAGAACTCCCAGGCAGGTTTACCTCGTGGAGCTGACATCACAGTCAGAAACTAATTGTATGGTTTTGTGGATTCTTGTGACCTCTCTGTAATGTTCACCTCAAGGCTATTCCTGCACAGGCAGGAAAGTAGTCCAGGGATGTGGCTCTTGTGACCTGGCCAGCATCCCTGTTGACTGAAGTGGGGATGTTCTTTATTACTGGCCAGTACTTGCTGCCACTGAAGCAAGACTGACCCCCAGAAGGCATGACCAGAAATTGGTCAATTTAGGGTTGCCAAGTATATTTCCCCAAAAAGTGGGCTGTACAGATTTTTTTCTATCTTGAAGTGTTTTTAAAGCTTTATTTAGATATAACTTACTTGTTGTAACTGCACATATTTAAAGTGAAGTATTTGATAAGTTTTGACCTGTGTGAAAACATCATCAGTAGTCATGGTAGTGGCCATATCTGTCACCATGTATTTCCCTGGTGTCCTTTATAATCTCTGTCCCTGGCAATCAGAGCCCTCCAAGTAACTGTTGATTTCCTTTCCCTTATAATAGATACCTTTTCATTTTCTATAATTTATATGATGGAATCTTACAATGTTTTCTTTTTTTCTGGTTTCTTTTATGCTTTGTGATTATTTTGAGAGTCATCAATGATGTTATACAAGTAGCTCATCCCACCTTTTTTTTTGTTTTGTTTTGAGCAATAGTCTTATCTTTAGATACACCAGTATTTATCCATTCACTTGTTTATGGACATTTTGGGTATTTCCAGGTTTTTAACTATTGAAAATAAACTGGTGCAAACATTTGTGTAGAGTTCTTAATATGGAAATACGTGATTTGTTTGTTTGTTTGTTTGTTTTTGGAAATTTGTTTCATTTAGATTTTGGTAAAAAAATTAGAGTGTGATATCTGAGCCATGAGGTAGGTGAATATTTAGCTTTTGAAGAAATACTAATTTGTGCTTTAAATAGTTATATTTTGTATATTCTTACCAGCACTGTATGAGGGTTCAAAATGTATGAGGGTGAAAAAGACCACAAATAACAAATGTTGGCGAGGATGTAGAGAAAAGGGGACACTCGTATACTGTTGGTGGGAATATAAATTGGTGAAGCCAGTATGGAAAATAGTATCGAGGTTCCTCAAAAAACTGAAAATAGAACTACCATATGATACAGTAATTCCCATCCTGATTATTCATCCAAAAAAACCCAGAAACACTAATTCAAAAACATAAATGCACCCCAATGTTCACAGCTGCGTGATTTACAACAGCCAAGATATGGAAGCAACCTAAATGCCCATCAACAGATGAATGTTTTCCCGAAGCTGTGGTATGTATATATAATGGAATACTACTCAGCCATTAAAAAGAGTGAAATTTTGCCATCAACAATTTGGATGGACTTGGAGGAATTACGTTCAGTGAAATAAGTCAGAGAGAGAAAGACATATATTGTATGATACCACTTATATGTGAATCTAAAAAATCCAACACACACACGCACACAAAAATAAAAAATAAAAAACCCAACACAGTAATGACTATAATAAAAAAGAGACTCACAGATGAACAAACTAGAGGGTACCAGTGGGGAAAAGGAAGAGGGGAGGGTAGGATAGGAGATTAAGAGATACTAAGTACTATGTATAAAATAAGTAAGCTACAAGAATATATAGCACAACATAGGAAGTATAGCCAATACTTTATAATAACTATAATTTGAATATAACCTTTAACGATTGTGAGTCATTAGGTTATACACCTGAAATTTATGTAATACTGTATATCAGCTATAGCTTAATTAAAAAATATTATATTGTGTATTTGGAAATTGCTAGGAAAGTAGATCTTAAAATTTCTTATCACACACAAAAATTTGTAACTGGTGATGAATGTTAACTTATCATAGGGATCATCTTGCACTATATACAAATGGGGAATCATCCTGCTGTATACGTGTAACTAACATGTTACATGTCATCTCTCTCTCTCTTTAAAAAAGAGCGCAGGGCCATTTTTCCTCTCTTGTATTGGCCTGCTCCCAATTCTCAGAACTGTACTATCTTTCACTATTATTTTACTTCACTAATAAAAATCTTGTTTAGATCACACTTTAAAAAAAAAAAGAATAGAGCTCAGAACAGAGTCTTGTTACTCTCTGACTGTGCAGGTCTGTGGTTACGATCCTCACTGCTGTCACTAATAGTGTCACTACCATCATCATTCTCCTCTTTTTCCTCTTCTTCCTCTCTCCACTCCCCCTTCCCACTTCAGTGCAGAGCCTCAGGGAAGAGCCATCTCGTTCTTTCTGGAGGATCTGGAAGGATGCATAACATGCTCCTCAGTGGAGACACAAAATTTTACTGATGTTGATTCTACAAATGAGCCCATAGGCTTAATTCAGAAACATATAATGAATTTAAGTGACTGACCAATTCCTAGGGACACGTTACTAACCCCTGAATGTTGGTTGTTCTGACTGTTGGAGATGGGCCTCCCATGGGCCAGGGACAGAGCCCCTGGACTCAGGAGCTGGTATGTGACACCTTCCTGGCACTGACACAGGGCGGTGGGACATGGGGCTCCTGACTGAACCCCTCTGGGCCTCATTTTGCCCATCTCTACACTAGTGATAGTAGTATCCATTGCACAGTGTCCTGTGGATTGTAGTATGTTAATAATTATAAAGCCTGTGGAAGAGAACCAAGCAGTTAGCAAATGCTGCACACATATTTGAGGCTCTTAACTCTGTGCCTCAGCCAGTGCAGCAGAATGGCAGGGAACAACTGCTCAGTCCACCCTGGGACCTAGTTCATCTTGCTCCCTAAGACCTCTTGGGAGAGACCAAAGGGATGTTTGGGTTTAACCTTGTGGTCCGTGTGCCAGGATCATCTGAGGGCTCAGAGGTCATGCTGATGAACAGACAGTTGGGCAATAATACCAAGGGCAGGTAGGAGCATTCTGTTAGGGCCCTTGTTCTAGCTGATGTTCCCCTTTCTCCAACACATTTGAAGGATTCTTCTTCCCCATGGAGCCATGTGCCTTGAAGTCCTGGATCTGGTAGGCAGGTGCCACTGGCTATAAGGGACCATGTGGGATCTCGAGTTGGTGCAGAAATGAGATGTAATCAACAGGGAGTCAGGGAGGCTGCAGCTGACAAAAGAAAAGAGGCCCCCTTCTGAGGTTGCTTCCAGAGGTCTGCACTGTGTCCCTTATGGCTCAGGTGACTGAAGTACAAGTAATCTGAACATTTTGTAGATGCTCATAGCCATACTCAAAGGGCATTGCTCCACAGGTGAGAAAACAGATTCTTTAGTCCAGACATGAGCCATTTGTGTTGGCTTGGTTCTTGGTGGCTCAAAGAGTGATGGCTTTAGTTTTGCCAGTTTTTTTCCTGTCACTGAATCAGGACCAGTCTTCCCAACGTATGAAGAGAGAGATGGTTAAGTCAATACAGGGTCTTCTAATCTGTGTTTCCTAGAGAAATGTGAGGTGTAGAATTATGTAGAACCAATTCCACAAAGTTTTATTGAGGCATAATCAGCATGGAATAAATGACACATTTAAAGTTCTACTGGACATACAATTTTCTCACATGGAAATAGGAGCCCTCTCAGTCTGGTGGGCACAGGGAATTGTCCGGGAGGGTCTTCCCCTATTCTGCGCTTGATATGCACTTTGTTCTGCTTTAAGTATGCCCATAATATGGCACCTGGCCAACCCCACCACTCTGTCTGTTCCTGGCGGGGAGAGAAGAGGGTCCTTCACCAGCGCAGGAGGGATGTGTGTAGATCATTTCTCTGCGTCGGCTCTGGGGCATGTTCACTCACCATGGAGGCTGCTCTTACTCTGTCTCTTCTCTGTGTGAGTAGAGTGTCCATTAAAATTAAAGTTCTATTGGATGTATATATGTGTTAATATATGTAAATATATATCTATATTCCTCTCTCACACACACCAGAAAATCATCATCACGAACAAGATAACATATCTGTCCTCAATATTACCTTCTGCCTTTAGGTAATTCCTCTCTCCTTCATTTCCATGGTCTTCATTTGACAGATAACCATTTATTTACTTCCTTCCAGTAGAGACTAATTTGCCTTTTCCAGAATTTTATATAAATCAGATCTTCCTTTTTGTGTGATTTCTCTTCTATTGCATAATTATTTGAAATGTATTGTTATGTTTATGAACAGTTTATTCTTTGTATTGTTGAATATCTTTTGTATGGAGAAAACACAATATGTTTATCCATTCATCTGTTTGTTGAAATTTTTAGGTTGTGTCTAATTTTTTACTATTACAGATAAAGCTATCACAGACATTTATATCAAGTCTTTACATGGAAATATGTTTCATTTGAGTTACTATCTAAACGTATAGATAGTTGCCTAGGTCAGATGGCAGGTGGATGTTTGTGCTGTTAAATGTGTCAGACTGTGTTCCAAACTGTTACACAATTTTACATTTCAATTCAGGAGTTGGTGAGAATTTCAGTTTTCAAGTTCTTCACTAACAATTAGTATAATCAGTGTTTTGGGTTTTTAATAAATTATCATTTTTCTTTTTTTTTCTGGGGGATGTAATTAGGTTTATTTATTATTATTAATATTATTTTTTGAAGAGGTACTGGGGATTGAAAACAGGATCTCATGCATGCTAAGCACAAGCTCTACCACTTGAGCTATATCCTTCCCCAACTGTTCTTAAATTTAGCCTTTCTTTTAAATTTTTTTAATACTAATTTTTAATTTTATTGAAGTATAGTCAGTTTGCAATGTTGTGTTAATTTCTGGTATACAGCAAAGGGATTTGGTTTTTTATATATATATATATATATATATATATATATATTCCTTTTCATATTCGTTTTCATTGTAGGCCATTACGAGGTGTTGAATATAATTCCCTGTGCTCTGCAGTAGACCCTTTTTGTTTAAAATTTGGCCTTTCTAATGTGTCTTTTTAATCTCCTTGTAAATTCTTTTTAAAAGCCTGGAGGAGCACAGTGCCTGGTAAGCCTTGATTTCAAGGGGCAGCTTTTCCTTCACTAGGAGCATGACTGTTGTGATGATTCTCCCTCTCATCAGTGACCAAACATTGGCCGTCACAACATCTATTCTAATAGCTTAACTCCGCATGAAGTGAAGTGCAAGAAGATTGCTTTACTTGTAATTTTTTTGGTGTGTGGACATTTAGTGTCTTTTTAGCAATGGTTGGGTAGGCATATTTTGATCTTTGGGGAGGATGATTTGCACATGGAATCCTTAGGAGAATTTTAGTAACATGTCTAATGATGCAAGAGTGAAAACTTCCAGTCCCATTTTGTGGAAGGAAACAATCACGTAAACATGTGAACAAAAGAACATACGTTAAAATAGCAAGGTAGTGGGGTGGGTATGGCTAATTGGTAGAGCCCCCTGCTTAGCATGCAGTGTGTCCTGGGTTCAATCCCCAGTACCTCAAACAAATAAATAAACAGATAAATAAGTAAAACCTAATTACCCCCCAAAACAACAAACCCCCCTATATATTCATTGATAATATCCTTAAAAATAAAAATGAAATAAGTATTTTTTTTAAAATAGCAAGGTAGCAGCAAGGATGTAAAAGATAGCTAAATGTTACCATGTATGAAAGCATTTTATGTGTGCAGGTTTCTTAATTATTATTACCGTCGTGCTCCCTACGCTCTAAAAAGGTTTCTGATGATCCTGAATCAATAAAGGTTTTTGATGTGTCATCTAGAAATCATGAGATGGCTATTCTGACAAACCGTGTTGTAGTCACTCTCATTCTCTGATGGGTGTCTTCCTGTCCCCTTTGTGGAAATTGACATTTTCTAGATGACCTTAGAGAATAAAGCACAAATGGCCTAAGGAATCTATTGTAGTCAATGGATTATTTTATGTTTTATGTATCTCAACTGCAGTATTTTTTGTGTCCTAGGAATAATAAGGACAATATTCACTCAAAATTGACAAAATATATGAAGCAACTCATCTTGGGCTTTGAACAACAGACAGCGTAGGGCTGTAGCCTTGAAGGAGGGACAGCACAACAGGTGAAGTCACATCATCCCACCATCCTCCCAGGGCACTTTCCAAACCTGCACAAAGACGGGGAACCAGAGAACAGAGGGTGGAGGCGAAGAGCTCAGAGCCCAGGACTGTGGAGGCAACAGGGAATCTTGCAGCTGCATTTTTTCAGAGTGAGCCTTACGTAGGCAGGGATGACCTGGGGTTTTAGACTGTTTTCTGGGACCCCTACCCCAGGGTCAGAGACCCTCATTCTCTCATCAGAGGTCAGGTCCACATAGACACTGAATTCCAGCTTTCTCCTCCAGAGGAGCATCCTCATCACTGGCCTCAGAGGCTGAGCCCCTACTCCTTCCTCCAGAGGTTGATCCCCTCTGTGGCAACTGAACAGTGTCAGTTCCAGTGTCAGAACAATCTCAGACTGGTCCAGGGTTAGGACAGCCAGGAGGTTGGGCTTTTGTTGCTGCCTCCTGGACTTTGTGGCAAGTGAGAAAGCCAAATCCAACCCCAACCTGTGTGACCAGATAGATCTGGATCCTGGGGCCTGGGATAGCTTCCTTATGCCCTGGAGTTAATACCAGCGGTACCTGGTACTGGACCAGGAATGCTGAGGAACTGGCCTGAGATGATGCCAGATGCTTCAAAGGACTTTCCCAGGGCCTAGAAGAGGGACCTGGCAGGGACTAAGGGGAGATCAGTAGTTCTGGCCTGAGTCCTGCCCTCTTGTAGCAAGCTGGCCAGGGAACATGAAGACAATGAAATGCAAAACAGACAATTTTAGGTCTACTAAGTGTGGCAATAAGGAGACATCAAGTGTGAAATGAGGAAGCAGGTTTAGGATGTCCAAGATATATTAAGTTAGAAAAGCAAAGTATAGATCTGTATGCAAAATGAGTTTATTTTTACTAAGACAACAAATTTTGTAGGAAAATATTTGCACACAGACCCACGCAACATGACACAGAAATTCAGGTGCAATTCTGAAAGGATAATACTGTACAACCTCAGCTATTCCACTTATTTTTGCAACCCTGATGACTCTGAGTGTCCTCTTTAACTGTCCTTCCAACTGGTATTGCTCAGTATTTTCAAGAATGGAGAAAGAACACATTTTGATAACAAAATCAGAGTGACCATTCTAGCTGTGTACTGAGCTTAATCTATGTCATCTCAGATACCACTGCTAAAACGTCTCTGACATCTTAACTTTTTTTTTTTTTTACCGTCCACTAATGTTTCACCAGAACTTGTGGGTTCTGGCCAGAAGAAGTGCCATCGAGATGGACTGTATCACTCAAGACTGTGGAAAAAGTCAAGAGAGCAAGAGGGAGTCGGGAGCCAACTCCATGAGCCTCTCAAATGCTCCCACTTTTATTGTGTATAATCAAAGGAAAAATCACTAACAGCTGTGTGGTGGAATGCAGGAATTTAGGGAAAGACAGGATGGGATCAAGATTGTAGAAATCACAATGAGTACAAAGCCTTTGTTTATCTTTAGGGAAGTCATGGGAGAGGGGAACAAGATACATTCTTAGAGATATATGTTAAGGCAGACCACCAGACCAGCCAGTTCCTTGTTTTGGGGATAAAAGACTATGTAACGCAGGCACGCCCAGCGTTTATAGCTGAGGGCCTGGGTGTTGCTTGGCAGTGCTGTCTAAAACCTCAACTATGTAAGCAAAGCATTGTCTCTGCTTTTTATGGCAAGGAGATCCGAGTGCGGATGCACAAGTGCCTGCTTGCAAAGCAGTTACTAAGCACATTTGTTCTTCAAGGAGACAAATGGCTGGGATCTGTTACAATTTGTTAACCCAATTATGGGCTCCCACAAGAACTATTTCTGCTAAAATCTTCAAATGACTACATGGTTGTTATTAACAGCTTTCTGTAATTTGCATTTTACAGTTTTTTTTCTGACATAATTTCAATTCCACATGGAGGTCAATCCAAGCTATCACAAGAAAGATGATCATTACTTTCCAGCAAAAAGATGAAATCATCAGTTTAAGCTACTCTCATTATTAAACAAAATTCAACCAAGGAAATTGGAAGATCTAGTTGGCTTTATTAAGTGATTCTTGAACTGGCCAGCATTCCATCTAGCAATGAGAAGGGTGTTCTGAAGGGCTGCACAAAATGGAAGGTTTTTATAGGCAGAAGTGGGGTGGGGCAAGGAAGTTGCCGAAAAGAAAAGGATTATTTCTGGCTGAGACTTCTTTGATGGTGAATGGAATGACACAGGTTTTCTCATGATGATTGTGCCTTCTTCCTCAGAGGGAAGATAGAGAGGGCCCACAGATTACCATACTGGTGCTGACCAGAAAATTCCAAACTGGTTGATTATGATTACATTTCTCAGGAAGACTGAAACTGCAATTAGGTTAGGTATTAAATCTAGTTTTGGAATCATGATCTTTAAGACAAATGATGCCATTTGGGCCCTGTGGTTTTTATCTTTAACAAGGTGTTGAGAGCATTTTTTTTTTTAATGGAGGTACTGGGGATTGAACCCAGGGCCTCGTGCATGCTAAGCATGTGCTCCACCACTGAGTTATACCCACCCCCGAGAGCATGCTTAGGTACATGTAGCACATTTGTTCCCTTGTTCTCTTTTTGCAATTGATTTCAGATTCCTGAAGGAACTGGATGTATGTCAGGATATGGATAAAGTGTTTTGTAATAAATTGGATGCAATTATTAATTATAAAGGAGGAGAAATGTTTTATGTGTCAACTACTGATGGTGCTCCATCTTTCACTCCTGTTTCAGGCTGGTGCACATCCCTCCTCTATCTTCCTTGTTCTGGCCCTATCTGGTGTGAATTTTCTCTTGTCCCTGACCAAACATACATGGACTTACAAACATGAATCTAAAGCTTGAGAGTGCATGTGTTTGAACTACAAAACTGTAAAGTTTATCAACTGCAGTTTCCAGTGGAGTCATTTTGTATCTCCACTACTCAATGGAATGATATGTTCCTTTAGATTTGTGACCATTGAGAGCATCTCAAATGATATTTTTAGACTCTGGGAACATGCTGAGCATCACTAGTCTGAAATATGTCTCTAAATGAAACCGGGTCCCCCTAAAACAGAGTTCCTTTATTGGGTTTATGATTAATCTCCCTATCCAAAACTTTATTCCCAGAACAGTAAGCAACCAGAATCAGATGACCAAAACTGTTATTGTCAATAACATCATCGTTAATGCACTAAAATTGCTATTAGATATGATCATTAACGTGGAAACTCAGTTGTTTCTCTAGGGCAAGATGAGTTACCAGACCTCCCCAAGCCATGGACCACCTGGCCAGAGAATTATACACCAGAGACATCCTGACTCCAAACTGTGGGGCCAACTGATGTCCTTCAAAGTCCAATGACCCCCATTCCTGGCTCTCAGAAGTCTGCCTGCAATTCCTCAAAAGATAAAGTACATTCTTTACTGGGCTTGTCTGCCCTAACAAACTAACAGCCCCAGGTAATGCCTAATCTCACAACAGCTCAGGCTGGCTCTTTTCAGCTCAGATTTCCACCTTATCAGAGTCATAAACCCCACTACCCTTCACGGACCCTAAACTTGTGCATGAGCTTGTCACACAGTCCCCAAACCATCGTGTTCACCAACTCCTCCCCCACATAAAAGACCCTGCACTTCCAATCCGGAGCGCACACAGGTGCCTCTCGTCTGCATGGCCTGCTGTTATCTATGGCAGCACATCTATTAAACTTTTCTTTGTCTTTGTTAACTTCTTGTACCACCCACAACACCTTGTCACCGGACAAAAAGCACAATGAAGAAATGTCAGAAAATGATTAATCCTGGCCCCTGTTCTTCCCCTTTAAAAAACACCCCCAATTCAAAGACACGTGGGAGTGGACCTGAGGTTTGTCTCCCGCTCCTTTGTGTGGAGCCCTGCATCAAATACTGCACTTTTCTTCACCACAACCTGGTGTCAGCAGATTGGCTTTGTGGAGCCAATAGTCCAAGTTCCTTCCGGTAAGGCAAACACTTGGGTGATTGGTTGCAGAGAGTTCTCCTGTGAGTCTTAATATGGCCCTTTTATGAAGAAGAAAATCTCCTCTGCCCTTCAAATAGGAGTCACTGTTCTCCAGTTTTCCAGCACCGCTCATTGCGGAGATCAGCCTTCTCTCCCGAAAGTCTTGTAGGAAGAGACCAAGCCCTGAGCTTGTGCATAGGTCAGAACTACATTACCCAGAATGTTCAGCTTAAAACAGGCAGCAGGAGTAACCAATGACTTCTCAAAAAAAGGCAATTTCCGTTTGAGGCCCACCTTGTGGGGGCGGAACTTCCGGCTTCCTCCATGAGGCGGCCATTTTAACTGCTCTGGGTTTGTTATGGCTCCGGAGCGCTGTCAGGACCGGGGTGACAGGACCGAGAAGGTGGGAGAGGAGCCATTGTTCCTGCTGAACAGAGACGGGTCTGAGGCTCCGCAACGCCGCCCGGTGGGCCCCGCGACAGGTCAGAGATACGGACCCCCGCGCCCGCGTCCCCCTCCTGTCCCGCCGCACTCGGCCCTCAGACCCCGATGGCGGCGGCCGCGCTGAGGGACCCGCCTCAGGTGAACGCGCGTCCTCCGGGCCCGCACCGCCCTCTCCCTCCGGACACTAGAGCCCCGAGTGCGGGGCGCCTGCTCGCGTGCCTGCGGCCCGGGCGGCTGGTGGGGCCGTGTTTCTGACAGACGGCGTGAAGGCACGGGAGAGGCCCCCAGGCGGGGAGGCCTGGAGGGAGGAATCTGGAAACTGGAATTCACCTTATGTCTGCAGGACACGAAGAATGTGAGGCAGAGTCACGCCTGGACTGTCAAGCTGAGGGTCGTAGGAAGGCATGGAGAGTTTTGAAGAAAGAGGGGACAGGATTTACATTAGCATTTAAATGTTTCCCAGGGCTGTTCAAAGGAAAAACAAATTTGAGGGGAGTGATGAGGCACTGGGAGGTTTGATCTTTGTTCAAAGTCACGCTGAGGCACAGAGATTAGCGGGCCAACCCGAGGTCAGCTGGCTCCAGGGCCAGGCAAGGGTACAAGTGTTGTCAGAGGACAGGTTCCTGTCTCCTTGAAAAAAGAAATGAGAAATGAGATACAGAGATCAAGAAAGCAAAACAATGACTTATTAAGGGATATACAGTACACTGTAAAGGGAAGAGAGGGCAGATCCAGGTGGTAGCTGCCCTGAGTTTCCTTGGCAAGCTGGTTTTATAGGGTGTAAAAATTGAACTGGCAGAATATTCATTGGCAAGGAGGGGTTTGAGGTCACCTTTCCTGATTTTCATGGCAGCTCCACCTTCCTGAGGGTGGGGGGATTTTTGTGTGTCTGCATAATTAGTCTTGGTCAGAAAGTCAGATGAGGTCATAATGAGCAAAAGGTTACATTAGGATGGTGGAGATTCCTGTCTTGTCTTACCTTTCTTTGCCTCCGGGACACTTGTCAACCCAGAATGTATGGTTTCTTATCAGTCAGGAGGTTCCTGCTTTTCTCTATCTGTCCAAGGATCCACGTTGTTCACAAGATGTATGGTTTCCTGCCATTTGACATGTGTCTCCCTTTCTCTGCACATATCTAGCTGCCTGCCTGCTTTAACACAGGGAGGCATGAGCCCATCAACCTTTCTGCCACCACAGCTGCATTCGTCTAATGCCTGTCTCTTTTCATGGAGTCCCCAGGCTGTAGAAGCACTTACAGAACCAGTACAGGTATGTAGAGGGTGTCTTAGTTCCTTACTGTTTCCAACCCCTACTTAGATGTTTTCTGGATTGTGATGTCCTGGACACTTATGTGTCATTTTCCCAGCCCTTGAGTCTGGGGACCTTAGAGAAAACCCAAGCCCAGGGTCATAAGTCCGTGCTAGGGGTTATATGGAGGTGTTCTCATTTCTGGCAACCAGTGTACACTAGTGTGAAAGGTTAACCCAGGATCTTATACCAGGATGTACAAATGCTTAGAGTTAAAAATGAGGTAGAGTGTTAAGGAATCATAGATCTCCTTTTCTGGTATGAACAAAGAAAAGGAATATTGGAATCACGACAAGACTGCCTGAGAAGCTGGGCATCTATTCTGGAGCTACTGGGAGGCTTAGATCAGAGGAGGGAGGTGGTGTTACCAAGGTCTGAAAAGACTTCAACTGTGAAGTGGAAAACGGACTGTAGGAGTAAGGGAGGAGCAAGGAAAATCAGGGTAGAGGCTGACACAGACTAGGTGAGGATTGTGGTTTAGGAGATGTGGTTGGATTCTGGATACATGTTCGAAAAGGAGCAGTTAGGTTTTCTTGCATGAAGAGAAAGTGAAATAAGAACCAGGGATAACCCAAGGTGCTTGAGCTTAGCAGATGTAGGGATGGAAGCTCCAAGTGAGATGAAGAAGATGGTAGTAGGAGTAATACTCACTGGGAATGTCAGGACCTTTGTTTTCACCATGTTAAGAGTCTGAGGTGGGCTAAAAGAATTCAGGACCACCAAACCAGCTTTTCAACAAATGTTAAAGGAACTTCTCTAGTCATCAAACCATAAAGAGAACAAAAAGAAGAAAGGAAGAAAAAAAAAGCCTACAAAAGATTGCTTTGATAGTTTGGGGTCTTTTATGGTTCTCTATACATTTTGGAATTGTTCAAGTTCTGTGAAAAATGTTATGAGTATTTTGACAGGGGTTGCATTGTATCTATAGGTTGCTTTGGGTAGTATGGCCATTTTGATAATGTTGATTCTTCCAGTCCAAGAGCACAAGATATCTTTCCATTTCTTTTCATCATCTTCAACTTCCTTCATCAATGTTTCAGTTTTCAGAGTATAGATATCCTCCTTGGTTAAGTTTATTTCTAGGTATTTTGTTGTTGTTGTTTTTTTATGCAATGGAAATGTTTATGCCAGTTATAAAATTCTGGGTTTTGAGGCAAAAAAAAAAAAAAGTTAATGAAGGGCCTGTTAATAGCAGGGTGTATATATCTTTTTGAATTAATTCTTATTTTGTGGTTGGCTCTCTTCCTTTGATAACTATGTAAGTTTAAAAAGCTAAAGCTCTAAATGTTCCTAGAGACAATGAACAGTACATATATGTAAATTTAAAAAATATGCAATGTATTGTGTAGATGTGTTTATATGCAATATATTGTATATGTGCAGTCAAATTGTAACAATTCTACCTAATAAAACTGAAAACTGAAAAAAAAAAAAAACGAAGTTCTTACACATACTATAATATGGATGAAACTTGAAGACATACTGCTGAGTGAAAAAAGCCAAACACAACAAGACAGATGTTGTATTATTTATGATTTCAGTTACATGAAATACCTGAAATCATCAGAAAGTAGAATGGTGGTTGCCCCCTTTTAGGGGTATGGGGAAATAGGAAGTTGTTTAATGGGTACAGAGTTTCAATTTGGAATGATGTCAGAATTCTGGAGATGAATAGTCTTGATGGTTGCACAACGTTAATGTACTTTCTGCCACTCAGTTGTACATTTAAAATCATTAAAATGATACATTTCTCATTCTTTATATTTTACCATATTAAAAAATTAAAAATGATAATTATTCAAAGTTGACTTTCTAAAATGTTTGTGTTATTAAATAATGAAATCCAGAGATTTCTTGATGATGCCATTTAGGACATTTTCAGTGTTTTGGAGTTTTGAAGTAGAAACTGTTGTGGAGACATAATTATAAATAAAATGTCCTGCTCATCCAGCAAACATCTGCAAACAAGTAGAAGAGAAAGAAGACTTTTTTTCTATTGCACAAGTTTAAACCAGAATGTGATATGCATGACAGGCAGTCTAGTAAGGAGATTCTGAAGTCAGTAAGAAATCTCACTCTTATAAACCCAGGTGATACATCCATCACACACATATATTCTTGAGATAAATAACTGGTTCTCAAGTAAGAGGACTTGATAGTACTATTTTTCCTATAAGTTATTATAAATTTTCCTTGTAATTTGGGTGGCCATTGGCATTTGCTAAATACCTTTATCTAAAGGAAAAATACATTTCTTATACCTTTATGACAGGAGGTAATATAACTTGGACTCAGGCACCTACATTCCCACTCTCCCACAAGAACCAAAAGGTCAGGGCACTCTCTTGATGATTGAATTTCAAAGAGCTATCCCTCAGGTCCTGGAGAAAAAAATTCCCAGGTTGTAAAGTTGGCAAGAGGCTTATTTAGATTTTATTTATTTTTATTGAAGTACAGTTGATTTACAATGTTTCAGGTGTGCAGCAAAGTGATTCAATTTATTTATATATATATAATGATATATATTCTTTTTCAGATTCTTTTCCTCTATAGGTTATTATAAGATTGAATATAGTTTCCTGTACTATACGGTAGGTCCTTGTTTATCTATTTTGTATATCTATATAGTGTGTATCTGTTAATCCCAAACTCCTAATTTACCCCTGCCCCCTTTCCCCTTTGGTAGCCATAAGTTTATTTTCTATGTCTGTGAATCTATTTTTGTTTTGTAAGTAAGTTCCTTTGTATCATTTTTTTTTAAAAGATTACACATAGAATTGATGTCAAATATTTGTGTGTCTCTGCCTGGCTTACTTCACTTAGTATAATAGTCTCTGGGTTCATCCATGTTGCTGCAAATGGCATTATTTCATTATTTCTTACGGCTGAGTAGTATTCCACTATATATATACAAATTTATATATATATATATATCACATCTTTATTTAGTCATCTGTTCATGGACATTTATGTTGCTTCCATGTCTTGACTATTGTAAACAGTGCTGCTATCAACATTGGGGTGTGTATATCTTTTCAAATTAGAGTTTTTATCTTTTCCTGATACTTACCCAGGATTGAGATTATCGGGAAGTCTATTTTTAGTTTTTCAAGGAGTCTCCATATTGTTTTCCACAGTGGCTGCACCAATTGACATTTTCACCGACAGTGTATGAGGGTTCCTTTTTCTCCACACCCGCTCCAGCATTTATTATTTGTAGATTTTTTTGATGATGGGAGGAAGATTCCTAGGTTATAAAACTGGCAAGAGGCTTATTTAGCTTTTACAAATATTTTCTTATATTACAATGCCTAAAGAAAGAATTCAGAGGGACAAGTTTTCTCAAGTAAATGCTGTTAAGAAAATGTGGGTGGGTGATGAAACACTTTCCTTTTTTGCCTTAAGGCATTTATTTTTCTTTTTAAAATTTGTATTTACTGTTAAAAATTCACCATTAATTGGAACTTTAAGCTGATTACCAAAAGATATATTTGCCTTTTAAGCATATTTGGCAACATTCCTTTCAAATGGTGAAAAGAGCCCTAGGAATATACTGGCTTCTGGAGGCTTTTGAAGACTTTGAAGAACTGAAAGGAGTCAAGAATACTGTGTGTGTGTGTGTGAGAGAGAGAGAGAGAGAAATGGTAAGATTCCTTTAAAAAATAATTCAATTAAAATAAATTTATTTTATTAAAGATTACAGCTTTTAATCATTTAACTTCAAGTACTAAATGAATATTTTAAATGAAATATAAGTAATTTTTAGCAAAATTTGACAGCTGTTGGCACCTAAAAGGAACTTCCTTTTTTAAAAGAGATTGTATTTTATTCATTTTTCAAGAAAGGATGAAGGTTGGCAAGAGGCTGACTTTTTTTTTTATAGGATAACTTCTGATCTATTTTTGCTTTTTAATTTTTGTGGGAGGTAATTTAGTTTATTTATTAAATGCTTATTTTTTTAATGGATGTACTGGAGATTGAACGCAGGACCTCATGCATGCTAAGCATGCACTCTACCACTAAAAGCAACTTTCAAAGACCTAAATTTTCATGTAGCCTTCATTGTCCATATTTAATAATCATTTTCCTTTTCCTATGACTAACTGGTAAAAGTACTTGCTGCTTGAAAAATAGACTTACCTGGGCCACCTGTCTTGCCTCCTGAGATGGCCTGCACTCTGTCTATGGAGTCTATCTCCCTGAATGAATCTACTCTCACTTTACTATGGAGTAGGTATCTCCTAGGGCCACTCTCCCTCCTGAGATGAACCACATTTTGTCTATGGAGTGTGTTATCTCTTTAAATAAACTTGCTTTCACTAAAAAAAATAGTCTTACCTGTGGCTAATTGTGTGATTCTGCAATTCTGTGGCATTTGTTTTACTTAAAATTGATTGGAAAATTGTTTTAATCTTTTTATATTTAGTCATGTAAAATGCTGTTTAAAGTGTGCGGATATGAAACATAACTTAATTGTCTAAATATTATTTCAATCCCGAATATTTAGGTAATGTGGATGTTATTAATAATAAATCTTATTGAAATAAGTTGTATTTCTTGCTACTAATAAAACATAATTGCAACATTACCTCCCAGAATGAGAATTTTTCTTTTCAACATTAGTTTATATTCCTATAGTAAATTAAGACTCTGCATGGGTTTTTAAAAAGATTTTAATTTGATGGTTCACTATTCTTTACAGGCTCAAAGTGTTTAGTGCTTGTTCGGTGGCTTACTAGGTAGCCTCTTGATGTGATGCTATTACCTTGAACTGTTGGGCCTTTTTATTCTTTTCACAACAAAATGTTGACTTTGAAATCTGTCCTAATTCAAGGTCCTCAAAATTATCTGTTCACTTATCGCATTTTTCAAAAGCATAAATATTATGTGAAAATTTTTGTGCCTGTCATAGTGCAGTGATCTGTGAGGAGCCTTATCCTTGCCTATTCACACAATTTTATGTGGTATTTACAGTGAGAAACTCGTGGTCACTTAAATATATGCAGATTAACAAATAAGTGTCGGGGTTAGGGGAGGGTATAGGTCAGTGGTAGAGAACGTGCTTAGCATGCACAAGGTCCTGGGTTCAATCCTCAGTACCTCTATTAAATAAATAAGTAAATGAATAAATACCTAATTACCTCACCCGCAAAAAATAAAATAGATAAATAAATAAAAACCCAAATCAATGTCGAAACTCATTATTGCAGAGACTGGCTTGCCTGGTTTTTCCCCAGGGTCCCCCATGGGCTCCTGCAGAGCCCTTTGGGAATCCCCCAAGGGCTCCAGCTATTACCCCATCACCCCCAGGTTTCTATGTGAGGCAGCCCAGGGGTCTTCCCAGGGACAGACATCCTCCACCCCTGTGTTGCCTGCCTCTTGTTTATAGGAAAGCTTTAGCCTCCTAGGCCTTCCCTGAGTTTCAAAGAGCAAAATTAATTAGAGAAGTGAGAAAATGCAGAAACAAAGAAAAGTAGTCAAGCATGATGAAATAATAGTTTAGCCATAAAATAAAGCTAAGGATCTTTATTTCCTCTTCAAGGGCTATAGATAATATCCTGAGCCATATCCTTAAATTGTTTTGCAGATCCTAAAGTCACCACCAGGTGGAAGAAGTTAACTGAATGCTTACAACTAGTACATAGACCCCAGACCAGTTTGAGCCAGAAAGCTGATAATGGAGAGTCCCAGAATATCACCCTGTTACCTCACTATCAACCAGAGAACTGTGAGAACTATGCATGAGGGAGCGAAAACAAGTAGCAGTTTCCCTTGATTGCTCTCTGAGTGGGAGAGGGAGGGGTGAGCTGGTCCCTTAAACGGGGTGAGGGTAGGGACAGGTCCAGGGGGTCCAGCAGGAGGGGTGGCTTAGGTGGTCTGCCCACCCCCTTGGTGGTGCTGTATGCAGGGATCACGTGTAGTACCTTGCTTTTGCTGTTGACACCTCAGAAGTTGTAACTGGGCTTTTAGTCTTTTTGTGTCTTGTTCATAACTTGCCCCAATTGCCCATGCAAGCAGTTATTTTCAGTCCCTTACAGTTGCTTTATATTCTGTTGCTCAAAGAGAGGTTGTCCAGGTGCAAGTACTGCAGCACAGGGTCCCAGGTCACAGGTCCCAGCCTGTCTCAATAGTAGTTTGTATGTCTTAATTCTATATCCCTACCTTGCACCTCCACCCCCTGAAATATTTATTAGCTTCTGCTACCAGTGGACACATTCTGTTACTGAATGACTAGGAATGGTATGTGCATTTGGATCTGTGTCTTTTGGAAGCATCTGAAATAATATGTTCAGTCTCAGAGGGTATGGTGAACTTAACGGAGGCTGAACTAATGCATCTCCAAACCCTGAGTGAATGCAGGTTGCACAACACACCCCGGAAACCTGAGTGCTGCCCCTTTAAGAATAAACTTGAAAGACTCTTTTGAGTCTTTGGGCCGGTTGACTCCATTTACCAGCGACCCTCCCGGGACTAAAATTGCCTTCCGGACGTCTCGTGGGGAGCGTCTTACCCACGGCGTTGGAACTACATTACCCAGAATGCTTTGTGTCGGCCGGCGGCCTTGCTGACCCAATGAAAGCTCAGAACAGAGGCGTTTCCGTGCGTGGCACCTAGCGTGGGGCGGGACTTCCGGCGTCCTCCTCCAGGCGGTCATTTTGGCTGCTCGGGTGTGTTCATCCAGACGGAAGTTACGGAGCGCTAGGTTGGGACTGGTGGGTGCTGGACGGAGAAAGAGTCAGTGATTCGTTGTTATCGCTGAACAAAGGCGAGTGTGAGGCTCGGCCGCGACGCCGCCCGAGATGTTTAGCAGCAGGGCCGGTTTAAGAACCGCCGGCCCACTCCCGGCCCCGCTCCGCCCACAGAAGCCGATGGCGGCGGCCGCGCTGAGGGACCCGCCTCAGGTAAACGCGCGTCCTCCGGGCCCGCACCGCCCTCTCCCACCGGACACTAGAGCCCCGAGTGCGGGGCGCCTGCTCGCGTGCCTGCGGCCCGGGCCCCGGGGTCCAGGCCGAGGAGGCTCTAGTAAATGGGGTCGTATTTCTGATAGTGGCTGGGAATACACGTAATACCTCATCTCTCCTGTTCGTCTTACTGTCGGGGCGGGGCTGTGTGTGTGTGTGTGTGTGTGTGTGTGTCTCACTAGATGTGGGAGAGGGTTGCGGGCAGAGGAACTGGCCCGTACAAAGGCTTGGAGTTGCGACTGAGCCGTGAGAATTCGGGAAACCTGGGGTCCGTTGTGCCTGGTGAGCAACAGTTTGAGGCGGAGTCATGCCTGAAACAGCAGGCGGGGGCTCTACCTATATTCTGAGGTTTCAGGGAGCTTCGGAGAATTTTAAACCAAAGAGGAAGATGAACTCCTTTAGGGTTTTAAGTTTCCCAAAGGCTGAAGGAGGAGGGTGAAGACAATGGGCACCAGGAGGTTGGATCTTTGTGCAAGCGCACAGATGAGACGCAGGTTAGCCATCCAGCCCTAGTTCTCCTGGCTCAAGGGCCAGACATGGGTACCCAGGGGACGGAACCCATTGAAACCTAACATGGTTGTATTCATTCATCTGTAACCTGCCTCTTAAAACATGTCTGCAGAAGTGCTTATGGAACCTACGCAGTTATGTGTAGGATGTTCCAGTCCCTTACGTTTCCTATCCCTACCCGTATGTTCTCTGTATTGTATCCAAGGATTCTTTAAGTCCCATTCCTTTAGATTTAAGTTCTGGGAAACCTGGAGAAATCCTAAGCCCCGGACTCTGAATCTTCACCAAGGATTATATGTAAATATTTCCATTTCTGGCACCTAATGTAAACAGGTGTGGAAAGGTTATCCCAGTAACAGGGTGTAAAAATGCTTAGAAGTAAAGCTGAATTGAGATCATTAAGATCTTCTTTCCTTCAGATGGGAACAAGGAGCGGGAGGACAGAAGTTGGGACTGGAATGGTTGCCTGAGAAGTTGAGGATCTGTTCTGGAAGTGGTAGGAATTTTGGATCAGAGGAGGGAAATGATCTTACCTAGGTGTTAACAGGCTCAGTATGGCTGCACAGTGGAGAACAGACTGAGACTGAGGGAAGAGGAAGGAAAACTTGGGTGGAGGCTACTACAGTAGTCCACTTGAGGGTTCCTGAAACAGAGTGGGTGGCTTAGAAATGGTTTGATTCTGGGTGTTTTTGTTTTGTTTTGTTTTTATTGAAGTATAGTCAGTTTACGTTGTGTGAACGTGTTTTTATTAAGGGTTAAGTAGATTTCCTAATGTGGAAGGCACATGTCTTGGTCTGCTTGGGTTGCTATTAAAAAAAAAATACTATAAATTAGATGACTTATAAATGCCAGAATTTTATTTCTGACAGTTCTGGAGGCTAAAACTCCAACATTAGGATGCCTGCCTAGTCAGAGTCTGTCTGGTGAGGGACTGCTTCCTGTTTCATAGACAACCATCTTCTCACTGTGTCCTTACTTGATAGAGAACAAGGAGAGAAGCAAGCTCTCTCATGACACGTATAATGGTATTAATCCCATTGATGAGGGCTGTGTCTTCAGGATTTCATCTAATCCTGGTTTCCTCCCAAAGGCCCCAGCTCCTAATACCATGAGATTGGGAGGTACTGTGTCAAGTGTGAATTTTGGGAGGATACAAACAGTTTATGACAGAGAGTGAAACAGTATTCAGAGATGATCTTGGGGTTTTTGTTTTGTTTTCTGAAACATAATTGACTTACTGTATTAGTTTCAGTTGTACAACAGTAATTAGGTACTTTTATATGTTACAAAATGATCATCATGATAAGTATAGTTACCATCTCTCACCCTACAAAATTATTGCAATATTGACTATATTCCTTGTGCTGTACATTACATCCCTGTGAGTTACTTTATAACTGAAACTTCGTACCTCTTATTAATCTCCATCACCTGTTTCTCTCCTCACCCCACCCTCTTCCCCTCTGGCAACCCCACCCTCTTCCCCTCTGTTCTCTGAATCTATAACTGTTTCTGTTAAGTTTGTTCATTTGTTTTGTCTTTTAGATTTCATATATAAGTGACATCATAGGGTATTTGGCTTTCTCTGACTTATTTCACTTAGCATAATTCTGTCTAGGTTCATCCATGTTGTCGCAAATGGCAGGATTTAATTTTTCATGGCTAATATTCTATTGTGTATATACACACACACACAGACACACACCGCATCTTCTTTATCCATTCCTCTATTGATGGACACTTAAGTTGCTTCCATATCTTGGCTATTCAAATTACACTGGGTATTTTATATTCCATCAGGCAACTGTGGTGTACCAGAAAGCAAAACAGGCACAAAATCTGATGGAGCACTGTCCTCTAGTGCTATGGACTTGTTTTGCTATTTTTAGAACCCTGGTTATTCTTTATGGTAAGACAGACAGGCATTCATCACTCAGCTAGCTGAATGCTAGTAGGATCAAATGAAACCATGTATATGAAAGCACATAAAAGTGCCATCCAGATGTGTCCAGTTAGCTTCAGGCTAATAAGAGAACCTTGCAAATGACTTGGAAAACATTCTGGGTCCCTGATGGAGTTGTGTAAATGCATTCCCTTGAGTCAGAATAACCAAATCTTTTGTGATGCACAATTTGATCAGCTTTATGAGTATGTAGAGACACCCCTACCTGTCCCTTTCCCTGCTCTACCCACCCCTGTGAAACTCACACAGTATACAAATGCATGCATTCACCAGAAATATGCATGCATACACTTGTGCATACATACAAATGCTTGCACTTACAAACTTGAATATGCACAAAGGGTTTTAATTCTCCAGGAATTACATCAACATTTTGTAGAGATACTTCTCTGTGATCTAAAATTATCTTGAAGTGGATGTGGAGGAATAGAAATTCTCATATTATTGTTGGCAATGCAAAATGGTTCATCTTCTTTAAAGAACAATTTTCCAATTACTTGTAAAATTAGACATATACTTATACATACAACTCAGCAATCTCATTTCTAGTAAAGTCAAAACCTAAGTTTAAACAAAAACCCATGGGAAAATGTTTATAGTAGCTATTTTCATGATCTCCAAAAACTGGAGAAAAACCAGGTGTCCCTCAACTGGGAAACCAATAAATTGATATCCAAATAATGGAATATTACTGAGCAATATAAAGATGAACTACTGATATCCACAAAAACAAGGACGACTCACAGATACATTGTGCTAAGTGAAAGAAACCAGGGTCAAAATGCCACATGTTGATTCCTATTACCTGACACTGGAAAAGTGTGCGCCTAAACCTGAGGGATATAGATCCCATTGTAGGTTTCATATGGCTGGGGATCGGGGACTAACTGTATACAAAGAGGACAGGAGGACTTAGGGAGAAATGAGGCTGTTCTGTATATTCTAGTGATATATTTATGGTGATAGGTGCTGTCAATACATGCAGGGCTGAGTATTAAAAAGTACATTTTACATTATATAATATAGAAAATTAAGACAAATGCCAAGGAGCTATTATTATTATTATTATTTTAATAGAGTAATCATGGAAGTACTCTAGTGAAAAGACATTAGGCCAGTAACTTGAAGAGAGCAGGCAGCAGGCACTTTATGGGACTATTCAGGGGCAGAGAGATCCGAAATTATAAAGCCCCCTGAGGTTTGCTTAGGCAGCTTCAGTGTAGTCCTGTTTGGTTTTGTTAAAAAATAGAATTCAACTGAATAAATTTTAAAGATCTTACTGGCTTTATTCAATAATCAATATTCATGAGTCGGGCAGCATTCCATCTAACAAACAGAAAGGAGCTCAGAAGAGCTGTGCAAAATTAAACTTGGAGGAGGAGCGAGGCGAGGAAGTTAGACTAGGAGAGAGCTGATTGCGGTAGGTCAGCGCTCTTCAGAGGATGGCAGGGTTCTGTCAGGCAGACTATTTCACTAGTGTTAACCAAGTAATTCCAAATCAACTGATTCAAGATTCCATTTCTGTGGGACGCTTAAGCTGAAATCAAGTTAGATATTAAGTCTCAGTTTAATGAGAGGAGCTCAGTTCAAGTGACTCTATTTTGGGCCAGTTGTCCCTTTTTAAAAACAGTTTTAGGGAGGATACACGTTGTGAAAGAGAAGTAGTTTTCCCAAATGTACAGTCTCTGATTTGATGTCCACGATGCTGAGGCTTTTGGAAATCTTTCTCTTTTTTTTGGTACACCACACTTTGATTTCAGATGGATGCTGTTTCATCTCCATGGTGTGTCATAGGCTGTTTGCAGCAAATGTCAAATTCCTATTTATGTTTCTAACTAAAACACTCCTTCTACCACAACCACCACATGACAGCAATTAGGGGAACGTAATTACATCTTACCCCCATGACCCTTGGCACAGCTTCATGTGCTGGTCACTCACTGCATGGAGCATATGCTGACTTGAAGGAAGGAGACATCCAGAATCACCATCTAGAGCCTGACACTCTGTGCCCTTCAGAGACGTAAAGTCCTCTTCTGCCATAACTGCTTTAAGATTTCAGTGTTCCTTTGGCTAAAAAGACTTCACATGGAGATTTCCTTATTAGCCTTACTGCCATCAATCTTTACTTCACTTAGCTGGGGAGTGTTCCGAAAATCTAGGACGTCTTACCCTGAACTGTCTTAATAAATAATAAATACTCCAGTATTTTGAGGTGAAAGAGCTCAGTCATTACAGGTCTATCATTTAAAGCTTTCCAGACACTGGTCATAGACTTCACCTGAACTCCTGGGCACATGTGCTATCTCCTGGACTGGCAGCATTTTCCCCTCCAGATTGCAGTTCTTGGCTCAATATAGTTTGAGCTAAACTTTTGGCATCTTAATTGTTAGTTCATAAAGTTCCTCAGTATTACTCCCCTCTGTCTTGATGTTCTGCCCCTGCCCCCCAACACAAAGAACAAAGACATAAGTTTTTGAAAACACTTTCTGCTTCCAAACCTAAAATAAGTCTCTTTAACTCTTACGGACTACTTGTGTCAAACTAGAAATGATTCTTCCCCTCTAATTTAAGGTGATTTACTGATACCAACTAAGAATTGTGCCTGCAGGTCTTCTCTGGGGACTGGTTCTTTATCAACTGTTACGACCGAAAACCTGTCTATTACTGCTCTTTATCTTTCAATCTCTTTTAAAAATAATATTATAAACCCTTGTATTCTCAAAATAGTTTTTCCTCCCTCAATGATCCAGTACATTTCCTATTCTGTTGTCTCTTTCATCTTTTCACCTTTTTTTAACATTTTTTATTGATTCATAATCATTTTACAGTGTTGTGTCAAATTCCAGTGTTCAGCACAATTTTTCAGTCATTCATGGACATATACACACTCATTGTCACATTTTTTTCTCTGTGATTTATCATAACATTTTGTGTATATTTCCCTGTGCTATACAGTGTAATCTTGTTTATCTATTCTACAATTTTGAAACCCCAGTCTATCCCTTCCCACCCTCTACCCCGCCCCCCACCCCGGTAACCACAAGTCCTGTATTCTCTGTCCATGAGTCTATTTCTGTCCTGTATTTATGTTTTGTTTTTGTTTGTTCGTTTGTTTTTGTTTTTTAGATTCCACATATGAGCGATCTCATATGGTATTTTTTTTTCTCTTTCTGGCTTACTTCACTTAGAATGACATTCTCTAGGAGCATCCATGTTGCTGCAAATGGCATTATGTTGTCGGTTTTTATGGCTGAGTAGTATTCCATTGTATAAATATACCACATCTTCTTTATCCAGTCACCTGTTGATGGACATTTAGGTTGTTTCCATGTTTTGGCTATTGTAAATAGTGCTGCTATGAACATTGGGGTGCAGGTGTCGTCCTGAAGTAGATTTCCTTCTGGGTACAAGCCCAGGAGTGGGATTCCTGGGTCATATGGTAAGTCTATTCCTAGTCTTTTGAGGAATCTCCACACTGTTTTCCATAGTGGCTGCACCAAACTGCATTCCCACCAGCAGTGTAGGAGGGTTCCCCTTTCTCCACAGCCTCTCCAGCATTTGTCATTTTTGGAATTTTGAATGACGGCCATTCTGACTGGTGTGAGGTGATACCTCATTGTAGTTTGGATTTGCATTTCTCTGATAATTAGTGATATTGAACATTTTTTCATGTGCTTTTTGATCATTTGTATGTCTTCCTTGGAGAATTGCTTGTTTAGGTCTTCTGCCCATTTTTGGATTGGGTTGTTTATTTTTCTCTTATTGAGTCGTATGAGCTGCTTATATATTTTGGAGATCAAGCCTTTGTCGGTTTCACTTGCAAAAATTTTCTCCCATTCCGTAGGTTTTCTTCTTGTTTTATTTCTGGTTTCCTTTGCTCTGCAGAAGCTTGTAAGTTTCATTAGGTCCCATTTGTTTATTCTTGCTTTTATTTCTTCTAGGAGAAAATTTTTGAAATGTATGTCAGATAATGTTTTGCCTATGTTTTCCTCTAGGAGGTTTATTGTATCTTGTCTTATGTTTAAGTCTTTAATCCATTTTGAGTTGATTTTTGTATATGGTGTAAGGGTGTGTTCTAGCTTCATTGTTTTACATGCTGCTGTCCAGTTTTCCCAACACCATTTGCTGAAGAGACTGTCTTTATTCCATTGTATATTCTTGCCTCCTTTGTCGAAGATGAGTTGACCAAAAGTTTGTGGGTTCATTTCTGGGCTCTCTATTCTGTTCCATTGGTCTATATGTCTGTTTTGGTACCAATACCATGCTGTCTTGATGACTGTAGCTCTATAGTATTGTCTGAAGTCTGGGAGAGTTATTCCTCCAGCCTCTTTCTTTCTCTTCAGTAATGCTTTAGCAATTCTAGGTCTTTGATGGTTCCATATAAATTTTATTATGATTTGTTCTAGTTCTGTGAAATATGTCCTGGGTAATTGGATAGGGATTGCATTAAATCTGTAGATTGCCTTGGGCAGTGTGACCATTTTAACAATATTGATTCTTCCAATCCAAGAGCATGGAATATCTTTCCATTTTTTAAAGTCTTCTTTAATTTCCTTCATCAATGGTTTATAGTTTTCTGTGTATAATTCTTTCGCCTCCTTGGTTAGATTTATTCCTAGGTATTTTATTACTTTGGGTGCTATTTTAAAGGGGATTGTTTCTTTACTTTCTTTTTCTGTTGATTCATCATTAGTGTAAAGAAATGCAACTGATTTTTGAACATTAATTTTGTAACTTGCTACCTTGCTGAATTCTTCAATCAGCTCTAGTAGCTTTTTTGTGGACCTTTTAGGGTTTTCTATATATAGTAACATGTCGTCAGCATATAATGACACTTTTACCTCTTCTTTTCCAATTTGGATCCCTTTTATTTCTTTCTCTTGCCTGATTGCTGTGGCTAGGACTTCCAGGACTATATTGAATAGGAGTGGTGATAGTGGGCATCCTTGTCTTGTCCCAGATTTTAGTGGGAACCTTTTGAGTTTTTCACCGTTGAGAACTATGCTGGCTATAGGTTTGTCATATATAGCTTTTATTATGTTGAGATATGTTCCCTCTATACCCACTTTGGCGAGAGTTTTTATCATAAATGGGTGTTGAATTTTATCAAATGCTTTTTCTGCATCGATTGAGATGATCATGTGGTTTTTGTCCTTTCTCTTGTTGATGTGATGTATTACATTGATTGATTTGCATATGTTGAACCAGCCTTGTATCCCTGGGATGAACCCCACTTGGTCATGATGTATAATCTTTTTTATGTGTTGTTGGATTCTATTTGCTAAAATTTTGGTGAGGATTTTGGCGTCTATGTTCATCAGTGATATTGGCCTATAATTCTCTTTTTTTGTAGTGTCTTTGCCTGGTTTTGGTATCAGGGTGATGGTGGCTTCATAGAAAGAGTTTGGGAGTATTCCCTCCTTTTCAATCGTCTGGAAGAGTTTGAGAAGGACTGGTATGAGTTCTTCTTTGTATGTTTGGTAGAATTCCCCGGTGAAGCCGTCCGGTCCTGGACTTTTATTTGTAGGGAGGTTTTTAATTGCTATTTCTATTTCCTTTCTAGTGATCGGATTGTTCAAGTGTTCAGTTTCTTCTTGATTCAGTTTTGGTGGACAGTATGTTTCCAGAAACTTGTCCATCTCCTCTAGGTTATCCAGTTTGGTTCCATATAGTTTTTCATAATATTCTCGTATGATATTCTGTATTTCTATTTTGTTTGTTGTAATTTCTCCATTTTCCTTTCTTATCTTGCTAATTTGTGCTCTTTCTTTTTTCTTCTTTGTGAGTTTGGCCAGAGGTTTGTCGATTTTATTTACTTTTTCAAAAAACCAGCTTTTGGTTTGGTTGATTTTTTCTATGGTCTTGTTAATCTCTATTGTATTTAATTCCTCTCTGATCTTTATTATTTCCTTCCTTCTGCTGCTTTTTGGGGCTTTTTGTTGTTCTTTTTCTAATTGATTTAGGTGGTGGGTTAACTTGTTTATTTGAGATTGTTCTTCTTTTTTGAGGAAGGCCTGTATCGCTATAAACTTCCCTCTTAGCACTGCCTTTGCTGTGTCCCATAGGTTTTGAGTGGTTGTGCTTTCATTATAATTTGTCTCAAGGTATTTTTTAATTTCAGCTTTGATTTCCTCATTGATCCATTGTTTTTTCAACAACATATTGTTTAATCTCCATGTTTTTCTTTTTTTCTCCTTTGTTTCTCTGTTGTTGATTTCCAGTTTCATGGCATTGTGGTCAGTAAAGATGCTTGAGATAATTTCTATCTTCTTAAATCTGTTGAGGTTTCTTTTGTGTCCAAGTACATGATCGATCCTGGAAAATGTTCCATGTGCACTTGAAAAGAATGTATATTCTATTTTTGGGGGGTGTAAAGCTCTGAAAATATCCACCAAATCTAGTTTTTCTATTGTAGTATTTAATTTCTCTGTTGCCTTGTTTATTTTCTGTCTGGAAGATCTGTCTAATGATGTTAATGCAGTGTTAAAATCTCCAACTATGATTGTATTCCCATCAATATCCCCCTTTATCTCTGTTAGTAATTCTTGTATGTACTTAGGTGCTCCTATATTGGGTGCATATATATTAACGAGTGTAATATCTTCATCTTGTATCACTCCTTTAATCATTATAAAATGTCCTTCTTTATCTTTCTTTATGGCCTTTGTTTTAAAGTCTATTTTGTCTGAAATCAGTACTGCAACACCTGCTTTTTTGGCTTTTCCATTTGCATGGAATATCCTTTTCCATCCTTTCACTCTCAATCTATATGTGTCCTTCTCCCTAAAGTGGGTCTCTTGTATGCAGCATATTGAAGGTTCTTGCTTTATTATCCAGTCTGCCACTCTATGTCTTTTGACTGGAGCATTTAGTCCATTAACATTTACAGTAATTAATGATAGATGTGTGTTTATTGCCATTTTGAACTTATCTTTGCAGTTGAATTGGTATATCCTCTTTGTTTCTTTCTTCTTCCTTTTGTGGTTTGGTACTTTTCCTTTGTATTATCATGGATTTTATTTAATTTTTGTGACTCCCTTGTAAATTTTTGACTTGTGGTTACCCTTTTTTGTAAATCTATTAACCTATACCCGTTTTTAATAAACTGATAATAACATGATCTCAAACCCATCCTACTGTTAAAAAAATTTAAAAAAAGAAAGAAAAAATTCTATATTTCCCTGCCTCCCTCTCCCACTCTCAGTGATTTGTATGTCTTCTTTTGTAATTTCGTGTTTTCTTTATTTGTAATTCATGAGTTATCACCTTTCCAGTTGTACGTTTCTCATTTCTGTAGCATCCTGCTGCTTTTCTATTTAGAATAGCCCTTTCAATATTTCTTTTAGCATGGGATTAGTGTTGCTAAACTCCTGCAGCTTTTTTTTGTCTGTGAAACTCTTTATTTCTCCTTCTATCCTAAAGGATAGCCTTGCTGGATAAAGTATCCTAGGCTGCATCTTTTTTTCATTCAGGGCTTTGAATATATCTTGCCACTCCCTTCTGGCCTGTAGTGTTTGTGTAGAGAAATCAGCTGAGAGCCTTATGGGGGTTCCCTTGTAGTTAACTCTTTGCTTTTCTCTTGCTGCCTTTAGAATCATTTCTTTATCCTTGACTCTGGCCATCTTGATTATGATATGTCTTGGTGTGGGTCTGTTTTTCCTCCCTCAATGATCCAGTACATTTCCTATTCTGTTGTCTCTTTCATCTTTTCACCTTTTAAAACTGAACTTTTTTGGGGAGAGGTCTGGTGGTTAGATTGGTTTGTTTGTTTATATGTGCTATTCATTTCTCTAACAACAGTTTAGAAATTTAGCTTTTTAAACTTACATAGTTATCAGGAATAAAGCCATCCACAAAATAAGAATCAACAGAATGCAATAATCCAATTATAAAGGATAGTGAAATGTCCTCATACATATTCAAGAAATTGATCATGTAAGTTATAAATAATAAGTAATTTATTTGTGTCTTTTTTTTTAAGATTCCACATAAAAGTGGTATCGTATGGCATTTTTCTTGCTCTTTCTGGCTTTACATAGAATGATGATCTCCAGATCCATCTGTGTTGCCACATGGCATTATTTTATTCTTTTTTATGGCTGAGTAGAGTTCCATTTTACACACACACACACACACACACACACACACACACACACACACACACTCTTTATCCAGTCATCTGTTGTTGGAAATTCAGGTTGTTTCCATGTCTTGGCTATTGTAAATAGTGCTGCTATAACATTGGGCTGCATGTGTCTTTTTGAATTATATTTTTCTCTGGGTGTATGCCCAGGAGTGGGATTTCTGGATCATATGGTAAGTCTATTTTTAGTTTTTAAAGGAACCTCCATACTGTCCTCCCTAGTAGTTGCACCAAGTTACACTGCCACCAACAGTATAGGAGGGTTCCTTTTTCTCCACACCCTTTCCAGCATTTATTGTTTGTAGACTTTTTTGATGATGGCCATTCTGACTGGCATGAGGTGATATTCCATTGTAGTTTTGATTTGCATTTCTCTAACAATTAGTGATGTTGAGCATCTTTTCATGTGTTTTTTGGTAATCTGACTTCTTTGGAGAGTTGTATATAGTCCCTTGTCCGTCACATCACTTGCATATATATTGTTCCATTCTATATGTTGTCTTTTTGTTTTGTTGATGGTTCCTTAGCTGTGCAAAAGTTTTAAGTTTAATTGGATCCCATTTGTTTATTTTTGCTTTTATTTCCATTACTCCAGAAGGTGGTTCAAAAAAAAGTATTACTGTAATTTGTGTCCAAGAGTGTTCGCCGATGTTTTCCTCTAGGAGTTTTATAGTATCTGCTCTTACATTTAAGTCTTTAATCTATTTTGAGTTTATTTTTGTATATGATGTTACAGAATGTTCTAATTTCAGTCTTTTACAGGGAGATGTCCAGTTTATTGAAGAGATTGTTTTTTCTCCATTGTTTATTCTTGCCTTCTTTGTTGTAGAGTAATTGACCCTAAGTGTGTGGGTTTATTTCTGGGCTCTCTATTCTGTTCCGTTGATCTGTGTGTCTCTTTTCATTCCAGTACCAACTGTTTTGATTATGGTAGCTCTGTAGTATAGTCTGAAGTCAAGGAGAGTGAGTCCTCCAGCTCCGTTATTCTTTCTCAAGATTGTTTTGGCTGTTCAGGGTCGTTTGTGTTTCCATATAAATTACAACTTTTTTTGTTCCATTTCTGTGAAAAATGCATTTGGTCATTTGATAGAAATACCAGTGAATTTGTATATTGCCTTGGGTAGTTTGGTCATTCTAACAATACTAATTCTTCCAGTTGAAGAACATGGTGTATCTTTCCACCTGTCTGTATCATCTTGAGTCTTTCTCACTGGTGTCTTAATAGTTTTCCAAGGACAGGCCTTTTGCCTCAGATAGTTTTATTCCTAGAAATTTAATTCTTTTTGATATGATGGTACCTAGGTTCGTCTCCTTAATTCTTTCTGACAGCTCATTGCTAGTATACAGAAATGAAACAAATTTCTGCATATTAATTTTGCATCCTGCAACGTTACCAAATTCATTGATGAGCTCCATTTTTCTGGTGGCATCTTTTAAGATTTTCTGTGTATAGTATCATGTCATCTGCAAACAGTGACAGTTTTACTTCTTCCTTTCCTATTTGGATTATTGTTTTCTCTTTTGCTTTTCTGATTGCTGTGGCTAGGACTTCCAAAATTATGTTGACTACAAGGTGTGAGCATTGGCCTCCTTGTCTTTTTCCTGATCTTCTAGGAAAATGCTTTTGGCTTTTCACCACGGAGCATGATGTTAGCAGTGGGTTTGTCATGTATGGTCTTTATTATGTTGAGGTATACTCCTTTGATGCCCACCTTCTGGAAAGTTTTTATATAAATGGCTGTTGAATTTTGTCAAAATGTTTCCCTGCATCTGTTGAGATGATCATATGGTTTTTATTCTTCAATTTGTTAATCTGGTTTATCACACTGATTGATTTGTGGGTATTGAAAATTCCTCACATCTCCAGGATAAATCCCACTTGATCATGCTGTACGATCCTTTTAATGTATTGTTGGCTTCAGTTTGCTAATGTTATGTTGAGGAGTTTTGCATCTGTGTTCATCAGTGATAACTGACCTGTAATTTTCTTACCTGTCTGGTTTTGCTCTAAGGGTGATTCTGGCCTCATAGAGTTCAGAAGTGCTTCTTCCTCTGCAATTTTTTGGAATAGTTTGAGAAGGACAGTTGTTAACACTTCCCTAAATGTTTGGAATGATTGACACGTAAAGCCTTCCAATCCTGGACTTTTTATTTGGTGAGAGGTTTTTTAAAGTTTTTATTTTTTTATATATTTATTCATTTGTTTGTTGTAAGTATTGCTGACATATGATGTTGGGGTTTTTTAAGTTCCTGATTCAATTTCATGAATAGTAATTGGTCTATTCATATTTTCTATTTCTTCCTCATTCAGTCTTGGCAGATGTTACCTTTCTAAAAATTTGTCCATCTCTTCTAGGTTGTCCATTTATTGGCATATACTTCTTCATTAATAGTCTTTCATGAACCTTTGTGTTGCTGTGGCATTGTTTCTAACTTCTCCTTTTTAATTCTGATTTGATTGACTTGGATCCTCTCATATGTTTTTCTTGATGAGTCTGGCTAAGGGTTTATCAACTTTATCTTTTCCAAGAACCAGCTTTTAGTTCAACTGATTTTTTTCTTTCTTCTTTCTTCTTTTTTTTTTTTTCAGTTTCTGTTTTATTTACTTCCACTCTGATCTTTGCTTTCTGTCTTTCTACTAGCTTTAGTTTTGTTTGTTCTTCTTTGTCTACTTCCTTTAGGCATTAGGTTTGGTTGGTTGAGTGTTTCCTTATTTTCTGAGATAAGCTTGTATCAAAATAAACTTCTTAGAACTGCTTTTGCTGTAGCCCATAGGTTTTGGGTGATGAGATTTTCATTTTTATTTACCTGTATGTATTCTTTTTGCAGTTCTTTTTTGATTTCTTTAGTGACCCATTGATTGTTTAGTAGCATATTGTTTAGCCTCTATGTGTTTGTGTTTTGTAGCTTTTTTCATGTATTTGATTTCAAATCACATAGTGTTGTGGTCAGAGAAGATGCTTTATATGATTTTGTTTTTTTTATTACTGAGGCCTGTTTTGTGGCTTACTGTGTGATCTGTCCTGGAGAATGGGTCCATGTGCACTTGAAAAGAATGTATACTCTGCTGGTGTCAGATGGAATGCTCTCTCTCTACATATAAATTATATCCATTTAGTGTAATGTGTCCTGTACAGCCAGTGTCTACTTACTTTTCTGTCTGGATGATCTGTTCATTGATGTGAGTAGGGTTTAAAAGTCACCCACTGCACCCCAGTGTCATAGCAGCACTATATACAATAGTCAAGACATGGAAACAACCTAAATGCCCATTGACAGATGACTGGATAAAGAAGTTATGGTATATTTATACAATGGAATACTTACTACTCAGCCATAAAAAATTATAAAATAATGCCACTTGCAGCAACATGGATGGCCCTGGAGAAATAGTGAAATAAGCCAGAAAGAAAGAGAAATACCATATGATATCATTTATATGTGAAATCTTAAAAACAACAACAACAAAAAGACAAATGAACTTTTTTATAAAACAGAAACAGACTCACAGACATAGAAAACGAACTTATGGTTACCAGGGAGAAAGCGGGTGGGAAGGGATAAATTAGGAGTTTGAGATTTGCAGATACTGATTGGTATTATATGAAATAGATAAACTAGTTTATACTGTATAGCACAGAGAACTATATTTGATATCTACTAGTAGCTTATGGTGAAAAGAATATGAAAATGAATATGTGTATATTCATGTATGACTGAAGCATTGTACTGTACACCAGAGATTGACACAATATTGTAAACTGAATATACTTCAATAAAAAAAGTTTTTAAAAGTCCCCCAATATTATATTTTTAATAGAAGTGTATAGTTGATTTAAAATGTTGTTAGTTTCAGGTGTACAGCAAAGTGATACAGATATATGTGTTTATTTTTCAAATTCTCTCCCATCATAGGTTATTACAAGATATTGAATATAGTTCCCTATGCTATCCAGTAGGTCCTTGTTGCTTATCTGTTTTCCATATGCTGGTGTGTATATGTTAATCCCAAACTTCTAATTTCTCTCTCCCTTCCCCTTTGGTAACCATAATTTGTTTTCTATGTCTGTCAGTCTATTTCTGGTTTGTAAATAAGTTCCTTTGTATCTTTTTTTTTACTCCACATATAAGTGATATCATATGATATTTGTCTTTGAGATACTCACATCACCGAATATGATAATCTCTAGATCTGTCCAAGTTGCTGCAAATGGCACCATTTCATTCTTTTTAATGGCTGAGTAATATCCCATTATGTATGTGTGTAGATATGTATCTGTATATCTAGATAGATAGGTAGATAAATAAAGATAGATACCACATCCTCTTTATCCATTCATCTATCCATGGACATTTAGGTTGCTTCCATCTCTTGGCCCTTGTAAATAGTGCTGCTGTGAAAATTGGGGTGTGTGTATCTTTTTGAATTATAGTTTTCTCCAGATATATGCAAAGGAGTGGGATTGCTGGAGCATATGGTAAGTCTGTTTAGTTTTCTAAGGACCCTCCCTGCTGTTTTCCGTAGTGGCTGGACCACTTGATATTCCCACCAACAGCGTAGGACAGTTCCCTTTTCTCCACACCCTCTCCAGCATGTATTATTTGTAGACTTTTTGTTGATGGCCATTGTGATCAGCGTGAAGTGTTACCTCATTGCAGTTTTGATTTGCATTTCTCTAATTATTAGTGATATTAAGCATCTTTTGATGTGCCTGTTAGACATTTGTATGCCTTCTTTGGAGAAATGTTTATTTAGCTGTTCTGCCCAAGTATGTTGAATAAAGTGGCAAGAGTGGGCATCTTTATCTTGTTGCTTATCTTAGAGGAAATGCTTTTAGCTTTTGCCCATTAAGAATGATATTATCTGTGGGTTTGTCATATATGGCCTTATTTTGTTTGAGGTATGTTCTGTCTATACCCAGTTTCTGGAGAGTTATTATCATAAATGGATGTTGAATTTTATTAAAAGCTTTTTCTCCATCTATTGAGATGATCATATGGCTTTTATTCTTCAGTTTGTTAATGTGGTGTATCACATTGATTGATTTGCATTGAAAACTCCCTGTATCCCTGAGATAAAAATAAATCCCACTTGATCATGGCATATGATTCTTTTCATGCATTGATGGAGTTGATTCTGTAGTATTTTTTTGAGGATTTTTACATCTATATTCATAAGTGATATTGGACTGTAATGTTTGTGTGTGTGGTATCTTCGGTTTTGGTATTGGGGTGACAATGGCCTCATAGAATAAGTTTGGAAGTTTTCCTCTGCAATTTTTTGAAATATTTTCAGAAGGATGGATGTTAAACTCTTCTGTAAATGTTTCATAAAATTACCCTGTGAAGCCATCTGTCGCTGTGCTTTTGTTTGTTGGGAGGTTTTTAACTACTGATTCAATTTCAGTACTGGAAATTGGTCTATTCATATTGTCTATTTCTTTCTGGTTCAGTCTTGGTAAATTGTACCTTTCTAAGAAGTTGTCCATTTCTTCTGCGTTGTTGTATTTCTTTGGAATATATTTGCTCATAGTAGCCTCTTACGATCCTTTGTATTTTTGTGGTGTTAGTAGTAACTTTTTTTCACTTCTGATTTTATTACTTTGATTGCTCTTCCTTTTTTTTCTTGATGAATCTGACTAAAAGTTTATCATTAAAAAAAGTCTTTTTAAAGAACCAGCTTTTAGTTTCATTTATCTTTTCTGTTTTTGGGGGTCTATTTCACTTATTTCTGCTCTAATCTTTATGATTTCTTCTAGTTACTTTGGGGTTTGTTTGTTCTTCTTTCACTAGCTGCTTTAGCCTTAAGGGTGGGTTGCTTACTTGAGATTTTTCTTGTTTCCTGAGGTGGGCTTGTATCACTATAAACCTCCTTCTGATAATTGCTTTTGCTGTGTCCCAGAGGTTTTAGATTGTTGTGTTTTCATTTTCATTCGTCTCAGAGTTATTTTTAATTTTCTCTTTGATTTCTTCAGTGATCCATTGATTGTTTAGTAGCATATAGTGTAGGTTCCACGTGATTGCAGTTTTTTCTTGTAGTTGATTTCTAACCTTATAGCATTGTGGTCAGAAAAGATGTTTGGTACAATTTCAGTATTCTTAAATTTTCTGAGGCTAGCTTTGTATGCCAACATGTGGTCGATTCTGGAGAATATTCAGTGTAAACTCGAGAAGAATGTGTATTCTGTTGCTTTTGGATGGAATGCTCTATAGACATCAGTTAAGTCCATATGATCTGGAATGTGTTATTTAGGGCCTGTATTTCCTTACTGATTTTCTGTCTGGATGATCTGTCCATTGATGTAAGTGGGGTGTTAAGTTCTCCACTGTTATTGTGTTATTGTCAATTTCTCAGTTTGTCTGTTAACAATTGCCTTACATATTGAGGTGCTCCTATGTTGGGTGTATATATATATTTACAATTGTTACATCCTCTTCTTGGATTTATCTCTTAAATGTTATGTAGTGCCTTGTCTCTTGTAACAGTCTTTATTTTGAAACCTATTTTTTTCTGACATAAATATTGCTACTGCAACTTTCTTTTGGTTTCCATTTGCATGAAATATCTTTTCCCATCCCCTTACTTTGAGCCTGCATGTGTCTCTAGCTCTCATGGGTCTCTTGTAGGCAGCATATATATGGGTCTTGTTTTTGTATCCATTCAGCCAGTCTGTGTCTTTTGGTTGGAGGGTTTAATCCATTTACACTTAAGGTAATTATCAATGGGTATGTTCTTGTTGTTATTTTGTTAATTGTTTTGGTTTGTTTTTATAAGTCTTTTTTTTTCCTGCCATCTTCATTTCTCTTGTGGTTTGATGACTAGAGAAGTTCCTTTAACATTTGTTGCAAAGCTGGTTTGGTGGTGTTGAACTCCTTTAGCTTTTATCTGTGAAGCTTTTGATTTCTGCATCAAATCTGACAGCCTTGCTGGATAGAGTATTCTTGGTTCTAACTTTTTCCTTTTCATAACTTTAAGTATATCTGCTATTCTGTTCTGGCCTGTAGAGTTTCTGCTGAGAAATCAGCTGATAACCTTGTGGGAGTTCCCTTCTATGTTATTTGTTGCTTTTATCTTGTTAATTTTAATATTTTCTCCTTATCCTTAATTCTTGTCAATTTCACTACTGTGTGCCTTGGTATATTCCCCTTTGGTTTGATCCTGTGTGGAACTCTGCAATTCCTGGACTTGGGTGACTGTTTCCTTTCCCAAATTAGGCAAATTTTCAGATATTATCTCCTCAAAAATTTTCTCAGATCCTTTCTTTCTCTCTTGTCTTTCTGGGATCCCTATAATGCAAATATTAGTGTGCTTCATGTTGTTCTGCAGTTCTCTTATTCTCATTTCTTTTCATTCTTTTTTCTGTTTTGCAGTAGTGATTTCCACTAAACTGTCTTCTAGCTCACTGATCCATTCTTCTGCCTCAGTTAGTCTATTTTTGGTTCCTTCCAGTGTGGTGTTCATTTCAACAATTTTATTTGACTCTTGGTGTTCTTTATATTTTCAAACTCTTTACTGAAAACTTCTCTCTTTGCAACTGTACTCCTCAAGTTTTCTGAACATCTTTGCCATCATTACTCTAAACTGTTTCTCAAATTGATTGCCTATGTCCTCATCACTTACTTCTTCTTCTGGAGTTTTATCTTATTCCTTGGCCGGGAAGTACTCTTCTGCCACCTCATATTGTCTATTTGTATTTTTAGATTAGTTACATTTCTTGGCCTTGGAGAAGTGGCCCTCTGTGGGAGATGTCCTGTGAATCCCAGCAGTATACTTATCTCCCGAGGGCCAGGGTCCAGCTGGTCCCAGAGCAGAGAGTCTGGCCTGTGTTTGTGGACTCCTTCCACAGGCTTTGAGATTGTTGTTTTCTCATTTCTGGTATCTGCCTCTGGTGGATGAGGCTGGACTCGAGGCTTATGCAGATTTCCTGGCAGCAGGAGTTGGTGTCTGCCCACTGCTGGGTGAAGCTTGGTCCTGGACCTCTGGTGTCTAGAGGCATTTGTAGCTCAGGAGGTCTACTGATGGGTGGGGCTGTGTTCCAACCCAGTATGTTGTTTGGACTGAGGCTTCCCAGCCCTTAAGCCTACAGGCTGTTGGGTGGGGCTAGGTCTTGGTGCTAAAGATCCAGTCAAGATGTTAGCCTCCAGGAAAGCTCATGTAGATGAACACTCCTGGAATGCTCACCACCAGCTTTTGTGTCCCCTGGATGGAGGAGCAGCCATCTCCTACCTCCCCAAGAGACCCTCCAAAACCAGCAGGCAGATCTAGCCCAGGTTCCTATGAAATCACTACCTCTGCCCTTGGACCTGGCACTTGTGAGATTCTGTGTACACTCCCCAAGAGAATGAAGTGTCTGTTTCCCCCAGTCCTGTGGGACCCCTGGAGTTAAGCCCCACTGGCCTTCAAAACCAGATGTCCTGAGATCTCTTCGGGACAGAACCCCAGCTGGAGAGCCTGACTTGGGGCTCAAAAGTCTCATTCTTGTGGTAGGGCCTCTGCAACTTACTCTTCTGCTTGTGGGTCATCCACCTGGGGGGTATGGGGCCTGATTATCTCTCAAGCATGCCTCATACCATCCTGCTAGGTTCCAGTCCTTTTTTCTGATGGCTTAGCAGTTGTGGTTTCATTGTAGTGGTGAGGAGAGGTGAGCTCATGGTCCTACTACTCCGCCATCTTGACTGGAAATCCTGGTAGTATCCCTTAATGTACTGCATCTTTACCCATGAATGGTATCAGATACTGAGTCAGTTTTGGAATATTGGAAGTCCATAAGGTTCTCCTAATAGTAGACATATAAGTGCCTACATGGTGTTTTAATTGTTTAAATTGTTATTATAGATAACAGTCTGAGTTTGATGACCTGGTAATAGATGTGAAAACTTGGTGAGAACTATGAAGTAACCCACCTAAGTGAGTCTTCCCTTCCCCACATTACAACTCTGCAAACGTGGCTGACTGCGCTTATCTGTCTAATATCGCCTGAGATTGAAGAGATTCAGTATTTTTAAATTTACTAATGAAAATTGAAGAGAAATATAGTAATATTAAGAGAATTCAATGAAACATTTGAACATGAGAGGTTATGAGATATGAAACACTATAGACTAAAAGAATAACATTATAGCAAATGAAGAAACTGAGCATGTTTAATTATTAATATAAAGAATTTTGTAAAATAATATTACATAGTTCTTTAAATGCCTAGAAAGATGAGGAGGAGGAAGGTAATTGGGAAAAAAACCAACCCATAAGAACCCATCAAAAGCTACAACTGGACTGACTGCCAAAATCATTTCATCTATAATCCTATTCATGTTAAGGCAAACTCCAAAAGCCATATCACTACATCCCTAAATACTTTATCACGTGTAACTATAAACAATAATTCCTCCATATTATCTAGTACCAAACAGTACTCAGAATCTCCTGGATGTTTAAAGAAACATGAAAGCATTTCTTATCTATTATTATATTTTACATTTCTTGCTTTATTCATTTTCTGTGGGTAACTCCTTTTATATATTGATTTTGTTTGTTTGAAAGATCATATTTCTTTTATCTTTTTCTCTTCTTTCTTTTCTTTTTTTTTTTTTTTTTTTTTTTTTTTTTTTTGCAATATCAGACAGTTTGTTTCATTGACGCCTGGATGCTCAGGCCTTGACCACGTACTTCCGCAGTGGGTACAGCCCCTCCTTCCACTGCTGCTTTGTCTTCAGGCTCTCTTCGTGCTTGTTGAGCCCTCAGCACCTGGCACACCTTTTCTTGGGTCGCAGATCCAGGAGCTTGTACTTCTTGCCCTTGTAGAATTTCCTGAGGTTCTCTTTCTGAGTCTGGTTAATGACGGCGAGAACAAGAGCAATGGATTTGTGAACAACTCGGATCTTGGAGAGCTTGGAAGCCATGCCACCTGTCACTTTAGCATTGCGCAGCTGGGAAATCTCCTTAGGTCCTCCATTTGTTTCAACATCTCCTTCTTCTTCTTGCCACAAAGGTCTCAAGCCTTAATATTGGCCATGGCTGTACAAGCTGTTTCATGTAGAATTTTCTGATACTCTGATTTGACTTACTTCCTTCTCATTATGTCTTTGTGTGTGTGTGTGGTTTGAGATCATTGTATTGAGTGGGGGAGAAGTGAGGGGCAGCTACAGCTCTCCCAGCCCCACCTTCTCCCCCCTCAAGTGGCTCCCCCTGCACTATGGGGGAACTGTCATGATGTCTTTTATCATGACCTGCTGTGCTTTATATTTCCTGCAGAAAAAGGTAGTTATTTTAGAAATGAGATCAGATTCAGAACTATTCATGTGTGTCCGTGTCTACTTTTGCATCACATTATAAAGCAACTAATATCCCACTTTTCTATTTTGTAAAATTGTGATCAGTCATTAATGTATTGACTACACCTGAGTCACTCTGTCATCTAAGGGATTTGGCAGCCATTAATGATTATTGCCTGTACTCTCGATATAGGTGATGGTCCAGTTCTTCACCCTCTTTTCCTTTATTAGGTGGAACACTTTTTTTTTTTTTTACAGATAAGAAAGTTACTGAAGGAGAAGTTCATATAGAAGATATGCAAAAATACCTTGCTTTTTATTTCTCATTTCTCATTGTGATGATTGTTCCTTTGCCATTCTTCAAGTTGAGGGGTTTTTTTGTTTTTGTTTGTTTGTTTTTGGTAGTAGTAAACACAAAGAATTTTTACAAATTTATGTTTTGATCCATTGTAAGTACAATTGACCTTTAAACACATGGGGATTGGGGCACCAATTCCCTGCACAAAAAATTCATATATAACTTTTGATTTCCCCCAAAACTTAATTATTAATAGGCCTATTGTTGACCACATATTTTATATACTGTGTTCTTACAGTAAAGTAAGCTAGAGAAAAGAAAATTCTACTGAGAAAATCATTAGAAAATACATTTATAGTACTGTAATTATGGATATCATAAGTTTGCATTTGCTCCATACTGTTTTATATGATAGAAAACATTGTAGATGTTATACATCTTACACTCAACATCAAAAATGAAGATAGTTTTGGCTATTTGGGTTCTTTTGTGTTTCCATACAAATTTTAAAATTATTAGTTCTGGTTCTGTGAAAAATGCCATTGGTAACGTGATAGGGATTGCTTGAATCTGTAGATTGCCTTGGGTAGTATGGTCATTTTAGCAATATTAATTCTACCACTCCATGAAAACAGTGTAACTTTCCATCTGTTTATGTTGTCTTCAGTTTCTTTTGTCAGTGTTTTTGTTTTGTTGTTGTTAATTTTATTTATTTATTTAGTATAGTCAGCTTATAATGTGTTAATATCTGGTGTACAGCATAGTGATTCAGTTATATATGTATTCCTTTTCATATTCTTTTTCATTATAGGCTATTACAAGGTATTGAATGTAGTTCCCTGTGTTACACAGTAGGACCTTGTTGTTTATCTATTTTATGTATAGTAGTTAGTATCTGCAAAAATAAACAAATGGGGCCTAAATAAACAAAAGCTTTTGCAAAGGAAAGGAAACCATTTTCAAAATGAAAAGACAACCTACTGAATGGGAGAAAATATTTGCAAATGATATGACTGGTAAGTGATTAGTATCCAACATATATAAACAGTGTAGACAACGCAACATCAAAAAAAACGAACAACCTGACTTAAAATGAGCAAACCTGAATAGACATTTTCCCAAAGACATACAGATAACAGGCACATGAAAAGATGCTCGTTGTGATTAATTATCAAAGGAATGCTAGTCAAAACCACAGTGAGATATCACTTCACAATCTGCCAGAATGGCTATCATCAAAAAGACCACAAGTAACAAATGTTGGCAAGGATAGGGAGAAAAGGAAACCCTCCTATACTGTTGGTGGGACCGTGAATTGGTGCAGCCACTGTGGAAGACAGTATGGAGGTTCCTCAAAAAAACCTAAAAAATAGAACTACCATATAATCCAGCAATTCTACTCCTGGGCATATTATCCAAAAAAAATAAAAACACTAATTCAAAGAGATATATGCACCCCAATGTTCATAGCAGCATTACTTACCATAGCCAAGATATGGAAGCAGCTTAAGTGTCCATCAACAGATGGATGGTAAAGAAGGTGTGGGAGATACCTATATATGTGTATGTATAAAAGTAATGTAATACTACTAAGCCATAAAAGAATGAAATTTTGCCTTTTGCAACAACATGGATGGATTTGGAGGATATTAAGCTTAGTGAAATAATTCAGACAGAATTGTGAATCTATGTTGTACACCTGAAACTTATGTACTATTGTAAGTCAACTATGCCTTAGTTTAAAAAGAGATAATATGTAAGAGAAAATCATATTTATTTACAGATATAACAACTTATTCATTGATAATGAAGAAGCAGCAATACAATTGCTTTATGATAGCTTAGTGTAAATGATGTGATTGTCTCACAGTAGCCTAGGCTATACACTAATGAATGGTTATAAAATTTTTATGGGATACAGTATTACTGTCATAATGCAGTATTGGAGACACTGTTACTTTTTAAAAACCGCCTAGCTGTGATGATAGATTAATCACAGTTTCTGCAGTTGAGAGAGGCTGTATGATAATATACTCTTAGAAAGCAAAGTTATAGAATTGTACGAAAACTAACACATTATTAATTTTACATTAAGTATCATTCACCTTATGACTATGTTAGGATAGGGTAGCCACTTCAATACAAGTCTTGCACACAGTATTCTATGCAATGAATACTTAGGTGATGACACAAAAAAGTCTCATACAGTTCTTGCCATACAGTTATTAGACTTTTCACACAAACACACACATACACAATAGGTAAGTTTCTTAACTGTATAGCGTGATGGCTTTACTGTTCATTAAGTGGAGGTGGATCATCCTAAAAGTCTTCACCTTTGTGGTCTTCATGTGGAGTAGGCTGAGAAAGAGGAGGAAGACAAGGGGTTGGTCTTGTTCTCAGGGGTAGCATAGGTGATAGAGGTGGAGGAAGTTGGTGGAGGAGATAGAAGAGGCAGGCACGTTCCATGCAACTAAATAAATATATAGTTTCTGAGTTTTTTGCTTTTCATTTTTCTAAAAATGTTTCTGTGTGGTACCAACCCTTCTTCCACCATTTGCTTTAGTTTCAATGCCACATTGTAGAGGGATCATGTCATAGAAGAAGACAGAAGCAGTCTTGAATAATCAGAACCCCCTGCCAGATTGTCTGCTGTCAGTTTGTTTTCTGGCACCAGTGCTTCTACATCTCCTTTCTCATCATCTGGCACTGGTTCAGAAGCACTCGTCTCCACCAGGTCATCTGTTAATTCTTGCTAATTTTGCTAGCTCTTGAAATTCTCCAAAATCCATACCTTGAAACCTTTCACCTCTCACCTTTTTGGCCAGTCTCTTCCGTGATTTCCTTGATTGTTTGTCCTAAGTCCTGTGAAGTCATGCCCAACATCTAGACGCAGCTTTCTCCAGCAGAAATTTATTGTTTCAGGTTTGATGGTATTCACAGCTTTTTTGTATAACGGTGGCATTTTCAGTGCTGTAATTCTTCCCAACCTCCATGATGTTCTCTCTGTTGGGGTTCACTTCCATAGCATTGACCATCCTTTCCTCAGATGAAGTAAGCCTCATAGGTCTGTACTGAACCCCCTTATCTAGGTACTGAATCAGAGGCATATGTTTGGGGGTGAGTAGACCACTTTTAGGCCTTTGGTGTTGAACTCACAGGGTTCTGGGTGGCCAGGGGCATTGACTGACTTAAAATAACTATAAAAGGCAGTCCCTTACTAGCAAGATACTTACTGATTTCATGGACAAAGTGTCAATGGAAGCCATCCAGAAACAGGGTTCTTGTCCAACCCAAAGACTGGTAGCTGGTGTTTATTTTTCCCTTCTAGTCCCATGGGTTAGCAAGTTTATAGATGAGGTCAGTCCTCATCATAACCCTGCCTGCATTTGTACAAAACAGTAGAGTTAACCTATTCTTGCCTTAAATCCTGGTGCTCACTCTTATTTTTTACTAATAAATGTCCTTTATGGTACTGCATATGATATTCTGATACTTTTTTAAAAACTAAGGTTATGACCCGAAGATTTGGCAGTGGAGAAAATTACTGATCACGTCCACAACCACCTTGAATGTTAAGAGGGTGCAACATAATTTATTCAGTCTCCTATTGATAGATAGTAGGTTGATTGATCTTTATTATGATAAAAGTTACACAGAGCTTTTTTATTACAAAAGACTTGCTCTTATTATTAAATTAAAACATCTGTTTTGTGAGCAAAGGCATTTTCTGGTGTAATGATAATTGCCCAGTATTCTTTCTTTGTCACTAGATTCCTTTGATTCAAATAAAATGACCCTCTAATATGCTTTCTAAATTGATGGCCTACTTTCTACTAACTTAAATTTGGGTATTATCTTCACTCAGACTGAGTTGAGATCCTGGGGAATTCCTCACTCTTTATAGCTCATGTTGGGGCATGTGTCCTGTGTGGGTCAGTTGGTCCTTTAAAGGGATCATCTACCAATGGCAGGTTTTGGATTGTATGATGCTGGGTATAAACTTGTCTTCTAATTACACAGTTTGGGCATGGGGCTTTCCCCCAGCATGACTTGTCTCCTGTGTGAGAGTTTGATCCCCAGAGTTCACTGGCCTCTGCTAGATCCTGAAATCCCCTGTATATTTTGACATTCCTATGAGTGATGAGCAGAAACAAAAGTATGGTAGGGAAATGTACACATATTTTCCTGGGATATTCTAGACTGATTGAGAGGAAATACACTCAGCAAAGATGGTATTGATGTAATGTGTTTGTAATGTGGGCTGGGCTAATCATACCATTGTCTTTGTTCTTTACAGATACAAGCAGTAAGTCCAATACCTTCTCAGCAATAAACTTTTGGACTATCCTGTGAAGCCACAGCCACATGCGCCATCCTGATCCTGGTGAGTGTGTGGCTTTTTTTACTTACTCGCTTCTCTTTTGTCCTTTTGGATAGTCCTGGTTGTGAACCCAAGCTATTGGCTAATGAAAACCTTTTTTCAGTTGTGTCTTCATGTTTCTCAACATTTTATCCCTTTTTGCTGATTAGCAGCAACAATTCTGTCTCTAAGGTTTGCTTTGCCTGTGGGCTCTAAGTTCCCTCCAAGACATTCAATCATGTATTTAATAAAGTTTTCTTCTTATGTTTATAGTCTTAAAAACTATGTCAGTTAATCTGCTGGGAAATTTGCATTCAGCATTAAATAACAATTGTAATAACTCACAGTAGTTGTAAGTACAAAAGAAACAATTGTGTAAATATTCAAAGATGTTGCTCTAAAATTGTATAGTGTTATTTTAGAGAATTTCATTAAAATGTAACATCACTTTTTCAGGTTTTGGGAGGTTTCACAGTAGAAATTCAATGCTAATTTGTATTTTAAGCTAACACCCCAAATATTGTAATCATAGCAGATAAGGACTGTTTCAAGTGAAGGGAAAGTGACCTGGAGCTATCCTGAGTTGGGAAGATGCTTGTGGACTTTGGTGAATATAAATATAAATTTATAAATTGTCTAAATAGCAGCTTTACTCAGTATATTTAAGTAATATGGATGCTATGAATGATAAATCCTGACAAAATCAATTATGCTTATGTTGAGGAAGGAAAGACTTTTCCCCTCTACACTCTTAGGTTCTCTAGCTGGAGTCCTAGGAATTAGACTTTCAGGAGACAAATTAACAAGAGAAAAACAATTTATTGAGCCATGCATTGCACATTTATGTGGGAGAACTCAGTGATGAGTAACACCAAAGAGATGGTTAGAACTTGGGCTTAGTGGCATCATAACAAAAGAACAATAAATTTGTAAACAGGTGTCAAGACAAAAGGATTTGAGATTTCCCAGGGCAGCAAATTGTAGGAAGGTAAAATATGAAGAAACTAATGGATTGAGGTTGGCTTGTGCAGGTTGACCTCAGCTCCAGCTTTGTCTTCTTTGTGGCCATAAAACTGCTCTAGGAGAGATTGATAGCACTCCTCGTTTCTCAAAAGTTTCTGCTTTTCATCAGATAAGGGACATTCAGGGAAGGCTTCCTTCTGCATGTACTGATTTTCATTTGCCTCCAGCTCAAGATGTCTGTGCCAATGTGGCATATTTTGGTCCCTTGCCCTTGTTTCTGAGGAATTCAGCAGAAACACCATTTCTCATAGTACAAGCTGTTTCTTTAATCATCTAATCAGTTGAGAATCTGAATGTTTTCTCTATGGGATTTATGTGATGTATTCAGTCTTCACAGGCTTTACATAAGCACTCAGTGGCTTACCTAGATGGCCCTTTGACTAGGGGTCCACTCCCTGAAATACAAAACCTGTTCATTGCTTTTCCAAGAAAATTATGAGCTTTAAAATGTTTTCTAAATCAAGATCCCAAAAGTTATCCTTGGTGCAGCTATTGTGTTTTTTCAAGAATTCACACATTTTGGAAATGTTCTTTGTGCATATGCATGCACTTTTTTGGAGGGCTTGCCTTTCCCAGGTGCCTCAGTTTACATGGTATTTTCAGTGAGAGGCTTTGAGCACCTTTCATACCAGATGATTTATATACACACAGATTAGCAATTAACTGTCACAAAATCATCCTCACCAAGAATGGGTATGACCTTTGGCTCAAGAATAAATACCTCATAATATCCTTAAAGAGTTTGTTTTATCTATTTAAACTTACTAAATAGATAAAATATATACTCACTGCTTTAATTGAAATGCACTCAGTAAGTCAGAACCACCTCAATCCAGGAATGAGTACATTCACAGTGCTCTGGTCTCTGTCTTCTCTAGTCTGAGTTTTGCGTGAGTATCCCTTTACACCGTCTTCTACTGGGTTCTACATCAACAAAAATAGGAAAAGACTCAGCTTCAAAAGCCATATCAGCCAGTGAGCAAACTGGTGTCAGTGAATGTGTTCATGACTGCAAGTCAGCTGATAGAACATTTGGGGGAATTTGGTTGGAGCTTTCTATTTTAACCAATATCTGTTAAGAGTCCAAAATGTAGCCAAAAACTGGTAAATAATCCCCAAATTTCCCAAAGTGTAAAGAAAGCTGTGCATTGAGAATGAAGTACAATCAGTGTGTCAATTTCTGATGTGCAGCACAATGTCCCAGTCATGCATATATGTACATACACTCATTTCATATTCATTGTCTTTAAAGGTTATTGCAGGATACTGAATTTATTTCCTTGTGCTATACAGAAGAAACTTGTTTTTTTTTATCTGTTTTTATAAATAGTGGCTAACATTTGCAAATCTCAAACTCCCAAATTTATCCCTTGCCGCCCCCTTTCTGCCAGTAACCACAAGATTGTTTACTATGTCTCTGCAAGTCTATTTCTGTTTTGTAGATGAGTTCATAGTGTCCTTGTTTTCTTTTAGACTCCACATATGAGTAATATATAGCATTTTTCTTTCTCTTTGTGGCTTCCTTCACTTAGAATGATGATCTCTGGGTCCATCCATGTTGCTGCAAATGGCATTATTTTGTGCTTTTTATGGCTGAATAGTATTCCATTAGAGAATTAGGTTTTAAAAACTTAAGTGTGTCATAGGTTCTGGCTGTGAAGCTGTAATAGTCTGACTCATACTTCCTCTGTAAATGACTAACACTGAAAAAAATATGGGAAGCAAGTTCTTTCAGATGTTGGGAAGAACTTTTCTGTGACCCCTTTTTTTTTTAAATAGTGAAAATTTTTATACTTAGAATTAGCCAGCTGGGCTGTTTAGATGATTCCAGTTTTGTTAGCAACATCCAAAGCATGTCAGGAGCCCGTCGTACATATGCCTTCTCTCCATGAGGCCTGATCAGCTTTTGACCTTAGCCACGTCAATGTCATAGAGCTTCTTCACAGCCTGTTTGATCTGGTACTTGTTGGCCTTGACATCCACAATGAACGCAAGTGTCTTGTTGTCTTCTGTCTTCTTCATGGCTGACTTGGTGGTCAGGGGGAACTTGATGATGGCATAGTGGTCAAGCTTGTTTCTCCTAGGGGCTCTCTTCCAAGGGTATTTCAGCTGCCTTCTGAGCTGCAGCAAGGTGGGTGACGTCCAGATTTTTTTTTTTTTTCTATGTGGCTGTGGACAACTTTCAGCACTGCTTTCTTGGCCTCCAAAGCCTTTGCTTTGGTAAGGGTGGGGGCTTCCTTCGCTTTTGGTGCCTTCTTTGTGAAAAGGTTTTCTGTGACCCTTGAGAGAATGAAAGCCTAATCGGTGAGGTCCATTCTTCGCAGCTTCCCACAGAGGTCTCTTTTACCCTGACCCTGTGAAGTACACTCACAAACACGTTACACCACAAAGCTGAATGATGTGCACAAGAGAAGCAATAAAATAAGCTTTATTCATTTTCAGCTGCAAGTGGACACACTGTGTGATGGATTCTATGGAATGTTATGTCCGTTTGGATGCACCTGAAATAGAACTCGTAGCCTCTGGAAGTATGCTGAACTTCATGGAGTCTTTGTAGTATCTCTAAACACTTCATTGATCAGGTGCAGGCACCTCCGGGAATCTGGGCACAGTCCCTTTAAAGAACGAGTCCCCTTCCTTGCCTTTGGGACCCTCACGGTGGCGGGCTTCACCTTTGTTTCAGGAGGATCTGGTGTGGGGCGCGGGTCCGGCACTCAGCTGTGAGAACCGCATTTCCCAGAAGCCCTTGTGCCGGCGTGGAGCCAATGAAGTTCCGGGACCAGGGCATTTCCGTGCGTGCCATCGCGTTGGGGCGGGACTTCCGGCGACCTCCCAGTGGCGGTCCGGTCTCTTTCCTGCTCAGAGGTTCCCGGGCCCTGGGTCAGGTCCGAGGTGAGTGGACTGAGGAGACGCAAACAAGAGGAGTTATTCCTGCTGCACAGAAGCGGGTCTGAATCACAGGACGGCTCTGCCCACAGACTTCAATGGCGGCGGCCGCGCTGAGGGACCCACTTCAGGTAAACGCGCATCCTCCAGGCCCGCACCGACCTCTCCCGCCGGACACTAGAGCCCCGAGGGCGGGGCGCCTGCTCGCGTGCCTGCGGCCCGGTCCCCGGAGTCCAGGCTGGGAAGGAGGTCGTGGGTACAGCGCTGTTTCTGGCAGTGTGGTGGAGGTCAGATTGAGTATTCTAGAAACTTGTTTCTGTAGGGAACACAGAATTGAGATAGAGTGCCATTTGTATTGGCCAGCTGAGGGGTAGTTCCTTCATCAGACTGGAGAGGGTTGTGGGCAGTGAGGCCCAAGGAGACTGAGTCCTTGTGCAGATCACACAACTGATAAGGGTCAGCACTGGGGCCTGAATCCTAGAGTTTAGACAGCGTGAGTTTTTGCTCCAGGGGTGGGCAGTGGTACAGTGGAGACCAGAGTCTGTTGAGCTCCATCATGGTTGCCTGCCTCCACGTTCCCATAACAGTTGAAACACTCTTGTAATCTAGATAAGTAAGAGGAGGGTGTCCTAAGGCCTCAGTGGTCATGACCCTATCCATATGGTGTCTGGGACCTTGGAGAAACAGAGCTGGGCTGGAGGTGTTCCCAGCTCTTACAGTCAATAAAGTGAAGTTGTCATGGGCACGGGTACCAGTATGTGCCGAATGCTTGAAGGTAAAGCTAAGTTGGGCGCATTCAGGGAAATGTTGGTTTCCTTCTGATGGGAACTGAGCAGGGAGGCAATATGCAGGTCTGGTATGTCTCCCTGAGAAGTTGGGCGTCAATTGTGGAGGTGGTAAGAGCAAGGGGAGGTTTGGATCATAAGGTGGATTTCCAGTGACAATGCCAGGAGTTTTGGCCATGTGAAGAGTCTGACATGTTTCAGAAAACATGGAATGGAGGCATCAAGTGGTTAGCAGGTTACAAAGATCTAGAGACAGACTTCAGCGTCAGACACACATAGTTGTTGGCTACTGTGGATTTGGTGGATCTCTGTGTTTAGGAAGGGAATTCTGGTCACAAACCAGGAAGAGGGTTGGTGCCAATTCTGGGTCTTTTACCTGGGCACCTTGCTGGAGAAGGTAGCCTCTCAAACGCAGGTAAGGTTTTAAGAGAGATGGCCAGAGAGTAGGGGGAGGAGAGGATAATCTAGCAGGTGGCCAAGGCTTCCAGGGGATAGAGGGGAGATGAGAGAAATGCAGAGGCACATGAGTACTTGAGGCAGGATGACCCTGAGGTTTATTCACCCTTCTTGACTCACCAGCATTTTGTGCTGACCTTTTGTGGAGCCTGGGGTGTTTCAAGCAGGCTGGTAGATGAGCCCAGGCAAATATGTTCATCTGTGAGTTACTTGGGCAGAGTTTCATTTCCCTAAAGTTTTATATTAAAGTACTAATTGCCAGTACCTCAGAATGTGACTGTCCTTGGAGATACGGTTTCTGAGGAGATAACTGAGTTAAAATGAGGTTATTAAAGTGGACCTTCATCCAACAGGAGGAAATGTGGACCCAGATACAGTGGGAAGACCAAATCAAGTCACAGGGACACAAGAGCCATATATTAGCCAAGGGTTGAGACTGCACATAAAACTACCTACCAGCATCCTTGATTGTGGTATTTTAGTGTCCAAAAATGTCAGAAGGTTAAGTTTTTGTTGTTTAAGCTACCCAGTATGAGCTACTCTATTATGGTAGCTCTTGAAAATGAATAGACATGAGAAGCTAGGCTTTGAATTCGTGAGGGGACATCAGGTACAACCATAGGTGGGAAGAGGGCCAGGGCGGTCTTGAGACCCAAGCAAAGAGTTGAGGCAGGCAAGGAGGACTGGATGTACGGCTGCTCCAAAGTGTGGCCCACCAGAGGTCTGCAGTAGGAGAGGTTCTGTATAACTTCACCACACACTCTTGGTGCTGTATGATGAGTGAGGTGGGGACACAGGACTTGTGTGGCTGTGGGGATGCACTTACGGGGGGGTGGGGCAGAGATGCACGAGAGTTGCAAAGGAGGATGTGCACGTGGAGAGGAAGCATGATGCTCCTAACTCCACAGCGTTGGTCTTGGAAACTAAGATTGAGGGTTGAGTGCAGGTTTGGTTATGTCTTTTGGTCCACCTGCCTTTTATTGCCGAAGGCCGGATGGTGATTAATGGGGCTATGAGGAGGGAGTGACATCAATGGCACTAGGGCCTGGTATCTTGTCTGAGGTGGGGAGCTTGGGAGGAGGGTAAGCATGGGATAGATATGTGGGTGATGGGTTGTAGGTCTTTCAGAGAGGGGCTATGTGTGGTTTCTTCTCTCCCCCTCATGGCAGGGCAGTGTGACCTTTGAAGATGTGGTTGTGTACTTCTCCTGGGAGGAATGGGGTCTCCTTGATGAGACTCAGAGATGCCTGTACCATGATGTGATGCTGGAGAACTTTGCACTTGTGACCTCACTGGGTAAGACCCTCACACCCGCTGCAGTGCCTTGGGCTAGACTCGGCTCTCCTCACATTTGGATTTGAGGCACCACTCCCTTTCCCAGTGCCCTGGCTAGGTGCCAGTCCATAGGGCTGTTCTCAGACCTGCAGCCCCAGTGAGCCTGCTGGGTCACACCTTACGTGCCCCCTCCCTGGTGCCTCTGCCCGTGCCCGCAGTTACCGTTCCTGACCTTTTCGCTATGTGTGGGGGACTTTGGCCTCTTCTTATAAGAGGCCTCTCTGAGGACGCTTTATCCTGTTGTCTGTCGTGTACAGAATTGCTGTGGGCCAGTGCTAGTCCCTCACCTGTCCTGTCACTGCCTTAGGACTCAGGTTCCAGGCAGTTGTTCACCTGGAGTTTAGAAAGAGTCCTGGGATGCAGTCACAGGCTGGGCATGGCTCCAGCCAAGGCCTGACCTTGGTGCATGGCAGCTGAGGGAGGTGTGACATCAGGACTGTGTTGGGATCATACTGGGAACCTGTCCTGTTTCCACCAATGTGTTGCTGCTGATGCCATCGCCCATGATCACACCGCATTTCTACCTTTCCTTCCCCGCTCTTGACACTTCCCTAACTTCTCATTTCTACCTTCTGTGTCAGCTTTTCTCTACTGTTCCCCAACTTTAGATCCCACATAATGAGTTGCAAGATGTGCACATATCCTTAAAGAAGGCCACTGGTAGAGACTTGAGTTTGACACCCTCTTTCTTGCTGTGGTGCACCCCACCCTTACCTTGTAGAGTCCCAGTGCTGCAGAGCAGCCCTCCATAAGCCTTGTCTTGAAAACAGTCCAGTGGCCTCATTCTTTGCGGTGTCTGACACACTTGTGTTGTTGCTGCCCCTCCCACATGAGTCATGCATTTCACCAGCGTTTCTGTGCTTTCAGGTTGTTGGTATGGAATGGAGGACGAGGAAGCATTTTCTGTGCAGAAGGTTTCTGTGGAACAAATTTCACCAGGCAAGAGTCTACATCCAGACCCATCCATTCAGAAGACTCAGCCCTGTGAGAAATGTGTGGCCAGGAGAGGTATCTGGTGCCTGGCTGAGTACCAAGAATCACATCCTGGGCAGGAGTCACACACCTGTGAGGCATGTGGACAGCAGTTCTGGGCCAGTCCAAACCTTCACCAGCACCAGAAGCACAATGCAGAGAGGCCATTCAAAAGGGACGTGGACAGGGCCTCCTTTGTGACGAGCTGCAAATTCCGTGTTTCAGGGAAGCCCTTCACCTGTGAGGAAGTTGGGAAAGACTTCCTGGCGGTATTGAATCTTCTCCAACATCAGGCCACCCTCAAAGGGGCACCACCACACAGCAGCTTCAAGCACGAGGAATCCTTTCACAGTGGAAAAAGTCATTTCAAGGACGGTGAATATAGGGATCTCTGCAGTTATGAATACACACTTTTTCAGCATCAGCAAATTCACACTAGAGAGAGTTATTACAACTGTGATGACTGTGAGAAACCCTTTAACCAAAGCTCCATTCTAATTAATTGCCAGAGAGCTGACCTAGAAGCAAAGTCTTATGAGTGCAATGAATGTGGGAAATCCTTTAACCAAAGCTATAAACTCATTCAACACCACAGAATTCACACTGGAGCAAGGCCTTACAAGTGCGTTGAATGTGGAAAAGCCTTCACCTACAAACTGAGACTTGTGCAGCACCTTCAAGTCCACAACAAAGTGAGGCCTTATGAGTGTGGTGAATGTGGGAAAGCCTTTAGCTACAGCTCCACTCTCATTAAACACCAGAGGGTTCACACTGGAGCCAGGCCTTATAAGTGTGGTGAGTGTGGGAATTCCTTTAGCCAGAGCTCCAACCTCATTCAGCACCAGAAGATTCACAGTGGGGCAAGGCCTTACAAATGCAGTGAATGTGGAAAATCCTTCAGCTATAAATGCAAACTTGTGCAGCATCTGCGAATTCACACTGGAGAAAGGCCTTATGAGTGCAGTGAATGCGGGAAATCCTTTAGCCACAGCTCCACTCTCAATCAACACCAGAGAATTCACACAGGAGCCAGACCTTATAAATGTGATGAGTGTGAGAAATCCTTCAGCCAGAAGTCCAACCTAATTCAGCACCGCAGAGTTCACACAGGAGAAAAGCCTTATGAGTGTGGGGAGTGTGGGAAATCCTTCAGTCAAAGCTCCCACATCATTCAACACAGAAAACTTCACACCAGATGACCTCATGACTGCACCTACAGGGAACAGGAGTTCCTTTGTGAGGGAACTATCTGGAGTTGAACCTGTACACCTGCACATCCCCTGTGGGAGGCTTTCAGGAGCCTGTCTGCATATTCTACTGCTGGTTCCCTTGTCTGAATTGCGTCCTTTTCAGCTTGGCAGAAGCCTCACCTCTACCACTTGGCAGGTTCTAGGTTCCAACAGTGTGTCAGGCACCCAGTGCAGTCAGGGAGAGCAGGTGTGTCTGTTCTCTGTCCTGCTTCTCTCCAGGACAATATGATTAATTTTCAGGGGCCCCTGTTTCCCTCCCCTCTGGCTGATGAGATCTGGGTAATAGCAGCGGCAGGTTTACCTTCTTCCGGTTCTGGTCTAGCTTGCATTGCGGGCCGAGGTCCCCTGGGAGGACTGGGGGGCTTTGTAGTCCTAACTTACGGCCTGGCCTGGGATGCCGCAGACCCAGCAGTCACCTGGAGGAGGCTGGAGTTGTCATGACAACCTCTATAGTGCTTCTGTGCGAAGTTAAATCGGTTCCCTTTTCCCAAGGATGTCACATAATGCTGAGCACTGTTGTAGGGAAGCTGTTCCCCTGGACCTTCATGGCTAGAGTTCTGGTGGCACTGGTTTATAAAACTACCTGAGGTTGAAATCTTCACACAGAAACACTGGAGGGCACTGTGCCTCCACAGATGGTCCAGCCACTGTGGGATGAGCATGTACACACCATACCTGTGTCCCTTCTGCAGAGGGGCCACTGTCAGAGCAAAGAAAAATAAAAACCTTATTTTTGTAGCCTCTGGACACTCCTGCATAGACAAGAATAGAAGGGAGGTCCCGCCGCCCAGGGATATAGCTTATGTGGCCCAGCATGGTTCCCCCGACCCCTGATGCAGGGCTGCCCTTCCCAAGGCAGGAGGAGGAAGAGTGGAGTCAATTTAGGTTTTCTAAACCTCTGGTTATGAGGGGGTGAAAAGAGGATTTAAGATTTCTATTTGAGGTATAATTGATCTAAATTGTTTATGACTAGTTTTAACAAAAGTGTATACCTATGAAACCACTGACCATATCTATAACTCAGTTTTAGGTTCTTTGTTCCAGAAAACTGGCACTAAACATGAAGGCTTCCCTCCCCAGGGAGGGACACAGAGCAGCATTAATATGAGGACCCTTTAAAGCAAGTTGCTTCTTGCCCTCACAGCCACTATTGATTTATGGATTAATTTTATAGAATTTTCTATGATTTAAATCATGAAATGTTTACTTTTAAAAAATTGTGCTTTTCTCCATACTGCATAATCATACTTTGTGATTCATAAATGTTGCTTATTATGTAAATACTTCAGTCTTTTATAGCTGAGTAACTCGCCCGTATGGTACCATGGTTTTGTCTATCCGTTTATCTGTTAATGGACCTTCTGCTTGTTTCCAGTTTGGGGCTACAAATAAAGCCTTATGAATGCACAAGTGGAAAGGAGTGTGATGGAGCCTTATGAACCCCCTTCTCAGTCCACTATCATCTTGACCCACTTGTATTAGTTGATAATCTTATGTTATATCACTCAGCACTTTAATACACTCCTTTTTCCCCTTCAGAAGATACTGTAAGAGATGAGATGGGCGACTGAATATTGGCCATCATCATCCAAAAGAATATAAATAACAAATGTTGGCAAAGTATGTAGAGAAAAGGGTAGGTACACTGTTGGTGGGAATGTAGTAAATTGGTGCAGCCACTCCAGAGCATATATTCAAAAAACCTAAAAATACTAATTCAAAAGGGTACACCCACTATTAATAGCATTATAAGTGCACAGCAACAGATGAATGGATAAAGATGATACCCATACTTACATATACAATGGGCTGTATGACTCAACCATAAAAAGTATTTTGCCGTTTGCAGCCCCTTCAATTTTTCACTTAAATTGCATCAAAAACCTAGAAATAAACTTAACCAAGGAGGTTTTTATACTCAGAAAACATGGAGTGGAAGAATCAACATTAATCAAGATAGCCTGCCCAAAGCAATCTACATATCCAAAGAATACACTACTCACAGAACTAGAGCAAACGGTTCCAACATTTATATGGAACTGTATACCGAAGCATCTTTTTTGTAGGTCTTTTTTCCCTTCTTCCTATTCTCTTTTCTTAGTTTAGAACTCTTAGCTTTTCTTTAAATGTAGGAGGCTTTTGATTTCTCCATCAAATCTGAACAAGAGTATTATTCTTTGCTGTAAGTTTCCCTTTCAACCCCTTTAATTTATATGAAGGCTAGCATAAGGTGGTTGGAGAAACTCCTTAATGTAGGGATTTCAGCTAGAGGTGTCTCAGTGTTGCTTAGCTGGGATGTTATTTCTTTCATGCAGCAGTACTGTAGGATTATTCAGAGTGATACACATTTTGTGTCACTTGACGTTCAGACTATTATTGCAGATGTTTAAACCGCTGAAAAGTAAATGTAGTGCAAAGGTAGTCATTCAAGGATAGAATCTATCAGGATTTACAGCACTGTGTTCAGTTCAAGTTCAAAGGAGTGAAAAAACCTCTCCTTTGAGCTGAACACAGTGCTTTTTTTTTAATCTTTAGTATTAAGGAAGCAATACTAAAATCCAAACATCTTACTGTAATTGCAATCATGAATTGTGAAACTTGAATGAAGTCTCAGATACAGCACAATTATTGTAAATTTTTGTAAAATAATTATGCCCCTGAGAAGTATTTAAACTGACTTGCAAGACTGAGGTAATTTTCAGGGCAAATTAAACTTTCGTACTGTATAATCTACGTAACTACGGAAAACTTTCTTTGGTATATACATACGGCCATTTCATTCTTACATTAACAGTATTTTAAACAAAACGTTTTCAAGAAAGTTCAAATGATTAATAAAAACTTCAACCTCACATCCCCAATTCAAAATCAGTTTAAAATAAAGCTGTGAAATTGAAATTACAATGAATGTGATGGGATTGGAAGTAAAGCTTGGGAAACTAGGGAGAGTTTCAACAAACTAAAAGCACTTTTGGCAGGAAACACTGTATATTGATGACAAAGTTTAATCCATCCAGCGGACTGCCTTTGAATAGTACTTAAGGAGGCGACTGTGAAAGTATTATGTTTATAATACATGTTTGCTCTGAGACGTCCTGGAAACTTGGTAGCAAATTGATTTAAGCAGGCAGGCTCAACTAGGGGAAAACACACGGGAGCTGCATATGTCAGCGAGGAGTCACTAAAGGGTATATACACTGAGGTGAAAGAAGTAACCCCATTAACCTGGCTGAACAAACTTCCCTATCAGCCTTCAAAATTTGTTTCGTAGTACAAACTTGAAAGGAATAAGGGAAAAAAAGCCAGCATGAAACTGGCCGTGGCCGAAATGAACATCAGTAGAGCACTATTTTTTGTTTTTTTGCTTTAAACACAGCTACTACTTAAATCCCTGCTGCTACTGCGTATGCCACACATTCTAAGTGTAAGAAGCATGAGAAAGCTAAAACGAGGAAAACAGTTAATAAAAGTTACTAGGGCGAAGGTTTCTAAGGGGGAGAAAAATGGCTTAGGTAACAAGTAGCGCAGAAGCGGGGCGGGGAGTGTGGTGGTGGATTGGGTTGGGCTGCAAACTATGTAAACAAACAAAAGCCTCATCGGTAACATAGGGGCATGAGACTTTGAGGGTGCGGAGGAAACACCCTTGTTACGTGTCCGCGCCCCAGAATATACTTCCATGTGTACATACATATACATACCTTCATTTCTGAGAAAACAAATGCCAAGGTCCGCGGTATCACCGATAAGACGCTAGTCCACTGCACGAATTCAGAGTTTAAACACGAGACTTGACACTTTAACCCAGTGTCATGGTGACTGAATACTTCCTGTCAAGGGAAGCTCATAATAGGGAGGCCCCGCCCCGGAATCATCACTGAGTCGCACGTGGGGTTCATGGCTGCTCCGGGGGCTGTTAACAAGCACAGACGCCGACGACGCCCTGTAACGGCGCCCCCTGCCAGGAACCTGTGGAGAGGGTCCCCGACAGTCGTCGCCCTCGGAAGACCCCGGATCCACAAGTGAGTTCAAAGTGTGGTTAACCATTGAGTCTCTCAACTCACGAGAATTCTGTTCACTGTCTTCACCAAAGCACCGCTGAGAATCGGACGAATTTTAAGGGCAGGAGAGCCCCACCAGCACGTCCGCGGAGAATTCGTATCTACAGACATGGAGACCAAACTTCTAGACGATCTGAGCCAAGGTGCCCAGTATCCTTTTAGGAGCGAGCCCTGTATCCCACCCCACACCCTGGGAGTCTCACCTTCCCATCGGCACCGAGAGCACGGGGCCTGACCACCGCCGGGTAGCCCGCTCCACTCCTTCCGTTGGGACCATGGCGCGATGTCCTGGCCTGGGGGTCCGGCCTCCCCGCCGAGCCAGGCCGGTTCTCACCACCAGAGAACGGGCCTCTGGATGCGGACACCCTCCCCTCTCCCCACGGAGGCCGAGCCGGGGTCGGTCTCCTCGCGGAGGCTGCTTGCCTTGCCCTGGAGGCCCCTCACGCGGAGGCCGGAGCCCATCGCCCATCGCTCCCCACTTACCTGTAGGTCCAATCTCCGCCGAGAGCACGACTTGCGCCCATCCCGCAAGACCAGGAAGATCCCGCCTGTGCCGCCGGCCTCCCGGAACTCTACCTCGCGTACCGCGGCCGAATCCCTTCCTTTGCAAAGCACTCCGGAGCTCCGGAGGGAAGACGCTATAAAAGTGGCCGCCAGGCGGCGCCAGACGACCGGCGCGAACGTCTTCTGGACGGGTTCGGATCCTAGGAAAGCCACTTGGGCTACCCAGAGCCACGAGGGAGTTCCCCGAGTTCCCAGGTGGGCTTATTTGCAGCCGCCACTGTAAAACTGAAACCATGTAAGTACCCACAGAACAAGAGATGAGTGTTCTAATTCTATCATTTTGAGCAGAAGTCTTTCTCAAGCATAAAAACAAAGCCCCAAAGCTATAAAGGAAATAACTTATAAACTCAACCACATAAAAGTTTAAACAAAATCCATCTCTGCATAGAACACAACTAAATTCAAAGACAAAAAAAATGGATGTGGGGAACATTGGTGCCAATGCACGTGAAATGATAAGAATATTCATTTCAGCATCACTTACCCATAAAAAACTGGGGGTGATTAATAGCCATTCACTAAATAAACTTCCAGCACATCTAAAACACAACAGTAAGAGAGAATGCATGCATAATTGTGCCTGAAATGAGGTAAATGTTAATGGTGAAGTGTTTCATGAAAATTTTTAAAAAGGTACAAAACTTACTTTGATGTATATGTGTGTGTATTATATATATATATATATATATATATATATATATATATATATATGAAAGTACATATATTTGTCCCCAAAAGATGTGGACAGGCAAAGGAACTAGAATTGCTACAATTTCAACAGCCGACAGAAAAGTTGTCCCTAATTTAATGCTCACTTATAGAGCTGATAGAGACTACATGTTAGCAGATACGTTGTTCAACGAAACACAAGAGAGATTCAAACAAATTTGCCCAAGCCCAACTGATTTTTGGCAAAAGTGCAAAAGCAATTCACTAGAGGAAAGATGGTTTCTCTATTAAATGGGCGTAAGGCAATCAGACATCCATAGCAAAACACTAAAATAAGAAAGCAAACAAAAAATGTTTAACCTAAACACCTAAACCTCATATCTCATATAAACATGAATTTGAAATGGATCGTATACACTTCAATGTAAAATGTAACATCAGAACACATTCTGGGCCAGGGGTGGGGAGAGGATTCTTAGAGGAAAATTGGTGATCTAGGGTCAGGCAAAGAGATTTTAAAACTTGACACCAGAAGTGTGGTCCATAAAAAGAAATGCAGACACTGGGAATCATCAAAATAAAAAACGTAGGTTCCCTGAATGGCCATCCTTAAAAAGTCCACAAAAGATAAATGCTGGAGAGGTTGTGGAGAAAAGGGAACTCTCCTACACTCCTGGTGGTAATGTAGCTTGGTGCAGCCATTATGGAAAACAGTATGGAGATTCCTTAAAAGACTAAGAATAGACTTACCATATGATCCAGCAATCCCACTCCTGGGCATATATCCAGAGAAAAACTCCAATTCAAAAAGATACATACACTCCATTGTTCACAGCAGCACTATTTATAATAGCCAAGACATGGAAACAACCTAAATGTCTACTGACAGAGGACTGGATAAAGAAATTGTGGTACACACACACACACACACACACACACACACACACAGAGTGGAATATTACTCAGTGATTAAAAAAGAATAAAATAATGCCATTTGCAGCAACATGGATGGACCTGGAGATCGTCATTCTAAGTGATGCAAGCCAGAAAGAGAAAGAAAAATACTGTATGAGTCCACTCATATATGGAATCTAAAAAGAAAAAAAAGAAAGAAAGAAAGGAAAAGTTAAAAAGAGGCCACTGATGAACTCATGTACAAAACAGAAACAGACTTGCAGACATGGTTATGGTTATCAGGGAAAGGGTGGGAAGGGATAAATTTGGGTATTTGAGATTTGCAAATGTTAACCACTATATATAAAAAAAGATTAAAAAACAAATTTCTTCTGTATAGTATAAGGAACTATATTCAATATCTTGTAATGAACTTTAATAAAAAGAATACGAAAAGAAATACATGTATGTATATGCATGACTGGGACATTATGCTGTGCAACAGAAACGGACACATTGTAACTGACTATGTACTTCAATTAAAAAAACCTAGGTTCTGTGAAATACCCTCTGAAGAGGATGAAGGACTCGGGACAGAGGCTGGGAGAAAGCGTGTGCAAACCGCACATCAGATACGAATACGTGAAGAAGACCCAAACACGACAGTACGACCTCTATAAAGAACCCGAACGCGGCTCCGGGGCTCTCCGGAGACCCAGGCGCGCGGGACGCCCGCCGCGGCGCAGGCTGCCGAGGCTGCAGCGGCGTCTGCGTCTTCCCCGCCCTCCTCCTCGGGGAGCGTGCGGCCCGGCCACCCCGTGAGCTGCCTGCTCTCCTGTCCTGGGTGGCCGGCAGGAAGGAGTAGGACGGGCGGGGTGGGGCGGGGTGGGCCGCAGCCCCGCCTCACTTTCTTATTCTGTTTGTCACTTGATTTACTGACCTCTCTCTTACAAATTCATACTTTTCAAACTAGAGTTCATGTACAACAGGGCATGTTACAGGCGTACAATAGAGTGACTCACGATGTTTAAAGGTGATATTCCTTTGATTATCAACCATTGGATCTATTCCCCACGGTGTACAATACATTCTTGCAGCTGATTTTACACCCGATAGTTTGTCCCTCCTCGTTCTCCACCAGGCCCCTCCTCCTCCCCTCTCCTCACTGGTGACCGTTAGTTCCTTCTCTTCATCTGTGAGTCTGTTTCCTTTCTGGGATGCTCACTAGGTCATAGCATTTTTGCAGATACCACATGGAAGTGAGCTCTTAGAGTATTTGTCTTTGACTTCTCTCACCTATCATAATGCCCTCTAAGACCATGCATGCTGTACACTGGAAACTGACAGAACATTTTCAATCCAAGGGAAAGAAAAATCTAAATGCAAAATAGACAAAACACGTAGAGCAGGCATTTCACCTGAGGAGGCGATATGACTGGATGGTAACTAAGCACCTGAAAAGATGTGAGGCACGTCCTGGGGATGCAAATGAAAATCATAGTGAGTTATCTGGACACATCCGTTAGAACACGTTAAACACAATGCAGAATGGTATTAAAAAGCTGATGAGGTCGTAGAGAAACCCAGCATTCCTGTATCACTGGTGGTGATGTAAAGTGGTACAGCCACTGTGGAAAACACTAGTCATTTCCAAACACACAAATAAAAACAAACAAACAAAAGGTGCAAGTACCGTATGATCCAGAAACTCAACCCCCAGGCATCTATCCAGGCAGCCAAATAAAAATGGATTGTGTTGTAAATGATTGACTCAGGAGGTCTGGGGTGTTTAGGACCTGTACATTTCAAAGAAAGGCTGGGCCTTGCCTGGCTCCTGCGAAGCCCTGGGAATGCCTCATGAGTGTTCTTGTTTTGTTGGGGCCTTGAATAGTGGAAGCTAACAATGTGATTTATGGTGGGGCCTTGGGCCATGCAGTATAATTTGACCTCCAGAAAGTCAGTTTTATGGAGTCCTGTGAGTCCTTCTAGCGAGTGAGGAATCAAATCTGAGGGTGGTTTGGTAGGCCCCACCCACCTCCCGCCAGACAGCACTATGTTCACACAAAATCCTGGATTTGAATGTTCTTGGCAGCTCTGTTCATCACAGCCCCAAACTGGAAACAACAGAGATTCTTTCAAGGAGTGAATAGTGAAAGAAATGTTTGGCAGGGGTGGGGTAGGAGTAACTGTGGAAATAGGTTTGGAGACACATAATGAAGGAAGAATGGACAGGACTGGACAATGGCTTGTCTGTGACGTGGGGAGATACAGGATGAGGAAATGCTTCTGGAGCTTGGAAATGACTCACTAGGTGAACAGGGGTACAATCCATTCAGATGGGAAGTCTGGGGCATGGCTAAGGCAAGGAAGACGACGACCAAGATCTTAGGGTTGAACCACTTTTAATATGTCATTTGTATGAGGCACCCAAGTCAGAAAACCAGCTGGACTCACAGACATAGAAAACGAATTTATGGTTACTAGGGGGAAGGGGTGGGGAGGGATAAATTGGAAGTTTGAGATTTGCAGATACTAACTACTATATATAAAATAGATGAACAAGTTTATACTGTATAGCACAGGGAACTGTATTATTTTAGAGTAACTTATAATGGAAAAGAATATGAAAAGGAATATATGTGTGTATATGTATGACTGAACTACTATGCTGTACACCAGAAATACATTGTAAGCTGACTGTGCCTCAATAAAAAAAACAAAAAGGAAAGAAAACCAACTATATGGTTGTTTATCTCATTCTGGAAGGAGCTGAAATTTGGAGTTTATAAGCAGAGTTCATAATTCATAATTAATGCCTTAGAAATGGACTAGGTGGCCCAGAGGGTTTTTTAAATTTAAATCATTAGGAAAAAATAAATCACCAGGAATAGACTCCATAGGGCCCAGAGTCAAGCAACAGGTGCACTTCAAATTTTAACAGCCATGCAGAGGCGCCTATGCTGGAGGAGTACCAGGAAAGGTGGTAATAAAAAGAAAACCCTCTGGTTGTCAGGAATGGGAGATGAGAGAGTCACGAGAAATCAAGATGAGAGGGCCACTTACTACTTTGAAAGGAACCAGGATATGTCACCCAAAATGTCACCCACCCTTTGGCACATTTCAAATTTCAGGCACTTAACATACAGCCAGTGCAAGAAAGATGCTCTGACCCTCCTTTTTCTTCCTGAGAGCAGGAGGTAAAACTCCATGTGAAAGGGTCCCTTCTGTACCAAGAGGAAGACAGTCATTCTTCTGAGAAGCAGAAGGTGGTGGGAGAGTTGGGGACTAGCAATATGTACCAACAAACACTGTTCAATCTGTCCCTACCTCCCTAGTTACTCCTTCACTATGAACTACCCACAGCCCAAACCCCTTTGTGAATTCTTCACAAATGTATTAATTGTTGTCCAAAATGTGTAAAAGCTTCCTGTTCTTGTCACATCTTCGGGTCTTCAGTCTCTTGTGAAGGCTCCCATGTACTTGTAAACATTTAATAAAATGTGTATGCTCATCTCCTGTTAATCTGTCCTGGGTCAGTTTCAACCTGAGGCCCAGCCAGAGACCCTAGAGGGCAGAGGAGAATTTTTTCCTTCCCTATAGCTGCTAGAATGTCCAGTAAGATGGTAAATGGGAAGTGAGCATTAGATGTTCACCACAGAGGTCATTCGTGTCCATGGCAAGAGAGCAGTGATTGGCACGATCCAATGGGAGATGCAAGAGTGTAGAGAAATAAAGTGCGAATGTTGGGTGAAGACACTGGAAGGATACATGCTGAAGAAACAAGTGTTCACAATTTGACTCTGTATTGGGGTTTTTAAGGGCAGTTTCGTGTTCTCAGCAAACCTGAGTGGAGATCACAGAGTTCCAGTATGTCCCTCCTCTGCCATTGCTGGTCCCCACTGCCAACCCCCACAAATGAGAGAAAACCCTTCCCCACTGTCCTGTCAACCCTCCAAACCAGACCAGTGTGCTGAATCCACATGCATTACGGTTCACTCTTGATGTTGCACATTTTAAGGGTGTTGACAGATGTATCTCACCACTACAGTGTTGTTCAGAATAGTCTCTGCTTAAAAGTCCTCTGTGCTCCCCCTACCCACTCCCCCCGACCCTTACAGCCCCTGGCAACTCGCTGATCTTTTAACCCTCTCCATAGTTTTGCTTTTCTGGAATGTCACATATTGTTGGGACCATAGGTGTGTAAGCTTTCAGACTGCCCTCTTCCGGAGAGTAATGTGCATTGAAGGTTCCCCTCCTGTCTTCTCCTGATTCTATAGCTCACTCATGTCTTATAAGCACCAAACAGCACTCCATTGCATGAATGTTCCCCAATCTATGTGTCCATTCACCTCCTGAATGACACCTTGGTTGCCTCCAAGTTCTGGTAGTTATGAAAAAGCTGCTGTTAATGTCTGCGTGCATGTTTCTGCCTGGATGTAAACGTTTGACTCATTTGGGTCAATAAATACCAAGGAGCACGATTGCTGGATCATATGATGAGAGTATGTTCAGTTTTGAAAGATACCATGTGTCCATATTCCTAGGGTTTCTTAAGATGGTAGCTGAGAGCATGTCAGCACACTAAAGAATCAGGCCAACGAAGGAGGCAGCACGTGAAGATGCTGGAAAGGAAGATGTCACTGAGGCAAAACCTCACCTCCACTCTCTTAGGGTTTATGGCTGGGCCTGAGAATTAAAATGAACACTAGACAGACTACAAATGTATCTCCTATAAGTTTTACACGACATGGGAGCCATCCTGAGGAAATGAAGACCCAAAGAAATGGCAAAACCTAAACACTTATATTGGGTTGAACAAAGAGAGGTGATCTTGGAAAAGTAACTACACTATACGGGGAGACTGAAGGAGGATTAAGAATTCTTTTTTTAAATTGTAGTGTAGTTGACTTATAATGTGTTAGTTTCAGGTGTACAGCAAAATGATTCAGTTTTATATTTTTTCAGATTCTTTTCCATTACAGGTTATCACAAGATATTGAATATAGTTCCCTTTGCTATGCAGTAGGCCAAGAATTATTTTTACAAGGTCTGTTTGTACACAATTCTCGTTCTCAGCTTCTCATCCTTGACTGTAAGAATGTCACACTCCTCCTGGGACAAGGAGGGCATCTTCCACTGGGGGGGCGGGGGGAGCGATATCTCCTGCATCCGGGAGGAAAAAGGGAAGGGACAGGGTGCCCTTCTCACACCTGCTGTTTGGGGCGGGGGGGTCATTATTGTTGTTTTTTAAAAGCATCTGTAGCTCAACACAAGATTCTGGTTTCCCTTACGTCTTTTACCCTAAGTGTGGCTTTTGGCAGAAAGATGGACACATTTTCCTGACACGACAGGGCAGGGGAGGCTGAAGGGTAAGACAGGAGCAGGTTGTGCGTGTTCTTTTCTTGTGTGTTGGGAAGATGACTTGGCTCTTGCTGTTTGGGTTCTAATTCCTCCATGAATGATCAGGCAAGGTATCAGGCGAAAAGAGGGCGAGTGGAGTGAGAAGAGCTTGGAGAAGGTTAGTCATGGATGCCGGGGCCACCAGCACATGAGCTCAAATACTTTCGGGAGGCGTATGGCTGACCAGGTGTGTGGGTCACTTTGAATTCACAGTGCTATCATCTGGCCAATTTTGGATGTCACACACTGCCTCCTCACTCCTAAAAAAGGAAGAAAGATGGACAAACATGACTGAACATCACAAATGGAACCCTTGAGAAGAGGAGTGATTTCATTGGGCAAATTGTGAGTCAAAGTCCCACAGCGGTTTTAAAGATTGAACAGAGTTGGGGGACGGTGTTAGCTCAAGTGGTAAGCACATGCTTAACATGCATGAAGTTCTGGGTTCAATCCCAAGTAACTAAAAATAAATAAACCGTAAGATTGAACAGAGTTAACACAACAAAGAGGATGTGAATGCTACTTATAAACAGCAAGATGATCAATTTTATGTGATATATATTTTCAACCACAGTCAAAAACAAAGCATCCTCTCCTTGATTTAGAATAAGGGAGTTCCTGGATCTGTTGGAGAGGGTCAACAGCAGTGTGGAAAATCAGGGGTCAGCAATTTGAAATATTTTATACCCTTGGAGTGGATAAAAATTGTAAATGACAGTAGATGTAGGTGCTGTAATTCAAAAGGAAGAGCAGGGAGAATTTTAGTGTTTATTTATTGTTTGTTTGTTTACACAGACATGCAGTGGGAGGGTATAGCTCAGTGGTAGAGTGCATGCTTAGCATGTGTGAGGTTTTGGGTTCATTCCCCTGTACCTCTGTTTTAAAAATTAAATTAAATTAAGTTAAATTAAATTAAATTAATAAAATAACAGACATGCAATGTAAAGTGAGATGGAAATCCTAAAATAGAAAAGAAATGCTAGAGACCAAAAATTCTGTAACAATAAGGAGGAATGCTTTCGATATACTTATTCATAGACTGGATACAGCTAACAAAAGAATCTGACTTGAGGATATCTCAATAGAAATGTCCAAAACTGGGGGAGGGGAGTTCAAAAACAAAATGGAATACTCAAGAACTGTGGGGCAACTACAAAAGCTATAAATGATGAATAACAGGAATAACAGAAAGAGAAAAAGCAACAGAAGAAATTGAATCAGTAATAAGCTTTCAAAACAGAACACACCATACTGAAATGGGTTCACTGGGGTATTCTAGTAAACATTTAAGGAAGAAATTATACCAGTTCTCTACAATCTCTTTTAGAGGAGAGAAGCAGATGGAGTAATTCCTAACTCATCTATCAAACTTCATCTAATTGTACATCTGAAATATGTGTAGTTTACCATAATAAAGGTATTTAAAAAAAGATATTACAAGGAAATTTCAGATCAATCTCTGTCATGAACACGGATGCAAAAATCTTCAACAATGAGATACCACTACACATCTATTAGAATCCAAAATCTGGAACACTGAAACACCAAGTGCTGATGAAGATGTGAAATAACAGGATCTCTCATTCATCGCTGGGGAGAACAGTACATGCACTATGGAAGACATGCTAGCAGTTTCTCAGAAAACAAACAGACTCGTACCAGCAACCGTGCTCCTTGGTATTTACACAAAGGAGTTGAAAACTTCTGTTCATATGAAAACCAGAATAGAACTGTTCATAGTAGCTTTATTCATAATTGCCAGAACTTGGAAGCAAGCAAGATGGCTCCTTCAGTAGGTACACGGATAAATGGTGGTATATCCAGATAATGAAAATCATTCAGTTGTAAAAAGGAATGCACTATCAAGCCATGCAAAGACATGGAGGAGCCTTAAGTGCATGTTACTAAGTGAAAGAGACAACCTAAGGGAGGAGGGTGCAGCTCAAGTGGCAGAGCGCATGCTTAGCATGCACAAGGTCCTGGGTTCAATTCCCAGTACTGCCTCTAAAAATAAAGAATTAAATAGACCTAACTACCTCCCTGCCTCCAAAAAGCACTAAATAACTCTTAAAATACACACACACACGCCAAAAGGGCAAGGTGATACGCATAGTTGTGAAATTAGAAAAATTTTTTGTCTTTAAGTAAAAAAAATAAAATGTAAATATGAAACAAAACATTGGACCAAGGGGTTACTAAGCCTAGGTTTACTTCCAATCCTGCTACTAATTAGCTGTGCAAGTCACTCATTTCCCCTTCCTGGGTCCTAACTTACTTATTTATGAAAGAAGGAAAATGGGCCTCATGCCACGCAAGGCTTTTTCCTATTTCAACTTTCTATGGTTAACATTGTTTCTTTCTACTTTAAAGCTACAAAGGACCCTTGAAACCTATGTAGGATTTTATGTATCAGATCAAATACAATGGAATATGGCCACACACACACACAAAATAAGATCTATTGAAATGAAAATAAAAAAGATTAAGAAGTGACAAGTTTTGAATATTTGCTTTTTAAACAGTCTGGTTCAGGCATGATTGACTTAAACTGCTTGCATTTAAAATACAGTCTGATGTTTACACGCTTAGAGTATTAAAGCTCAAAGTTTCCTCCTGCCCTTTTAAATTTATCCTTCTCAACATACGAAACTACTCTAATGAAATAGCACATACCCCACCCTTTGTAATGGCTATTTTCAAATATATCCAAAAACTGAAAAGACTAGTAGGAAGTAATTGTTCTGTTATTATTTGTCATTTTTTGGTTGTTCTTATTTTATCAACTCCCATGCACATAGTGGTTTATTTATAACTGCAGACATCATGTCATTTTATGCATAACCCCTTCAGGATATGTTTCTAAAATGTAAAGGCCCTTATATAACTCCAATAACCCTACTGCATAAAATCAAAATATTTAAAATTATGGTAAACTGTTATAAGTGCTGAACTTTGTCAGCTGTATTCATGATTTAATGCAAACTGATTGCAATCTGGATGCAAATTTACCTTAGGTGATAATAAGGTGTGTCATACAAGTTTTTAGCCTCTCTGTACCACTTACTATTTTTAAATTCATATTATTCACTTGATTAAGTTGCTAAGCCATTTATCCATTAGAATTTGCCACAATCTAGATTTGGCTTGCTGAGTCTTTCACACTCTTTAACATGCTCACCCTTCTTCCATATTCCCTGTACACCAGCTATGCTCCACATTATGAAACATCAGGGTAGGGTGGAGGGGGTAGATCCAGTGGTAGAGCCCATGCTTAGCACGCACAAGGTCCTGGGTTCAGCCCCCAGTACCTCCTCTAAAAATGAATAAATAAACCTAATCACCTCCCCTCCAACACAACAACAACAACAAAATCAGGGAAATGCAATTAAAACCACAGTAACATAATTCTATACACTTACTGAAACAGTCAAGACTTTAAAAGCTAACCATATCCACTATTAGCAATGATATGGGACAACTGGAACTCTCACACACTGCTGGTAGGAATACAAAATGGAACAATCGTTTTTTAATGGAAGCACTGGGGACTGAACCCAGGACCTCATGCGTGCTAAGCACATGCTCTACGACTGAGCTACACCCTCCCCTTGGGAACAGTCATTTTAGATGACAATTTGGTGTTTCATAAAAAGTTGTATGTTCAACTACAGTCTGACTCAGGTACGGCATTTTGAGGTATTAACACCAGAGAAAGGAAACATGACAATATGAACAACTGTATCCAATTTCTGTGACGCTTTTATTTGCAATAGCACAACTGGAAACATGTATGGGTATGGAAAATACCCATAAACAGATGAACAAATCAATCGTGGGATAGCAACATACTTCTCAATGATGAAATAATAAAAGGATGAATTACTCACTTAAGCACCACTGATGAATTTCAAAATAAGTATGTCACACAAGGACACCCAAGGGAAAAAAAGACTAAACGCTTTATGAGTTCAGTCATACAAAATTCGAGAAATTCAAACTAATCCACTGTAACGAGAAGCAAATCAATGGTGGCCTGGAGAACAGAGAGATCATTAAAGGACACAGATAAATATGGAGGTGATGGAAATATTTACTGTCATAATTGTTTGATGGTTTCATGGACTTGTATAAATGTCAAAAATTATCAAATTGCATAGTTTAAATATAGACAGTTTACTGCATGTAACTTATACCTTATTAAAACTTTACAAATATGGTTCAAATTCAGTTTAGATTTCCTACTCTAGAAAATCAGGTTTGGCAACCATACTGACTCAATGGGTAAGTTTGGCATTTGCCTCAGTGGCAACCAAAATACATGAGCAATTTGTGAAGTGGAAACAAAGTGGAAAACGTTCATTCAACAGGAATGCCAGATGGGTCACAGAGACAACATCGTTGGACTAAGGAGCTCCGTTCTCTCTGTCCTTGTTTCCCTGTGTGCACAGCAAAGGCCTTAGGGAAACAGCCCAGAGAAGCCACAGGAATCCACAAAACCTTTAGATTATTTTCTCTGACAAGACTCTCAGCTACACAAAATGCACAATCCTGGAAGTCCTGAGAATTTCTGTACCTGCTCATCCTTCACAGCCGCAGGGACTAACCACTGTGAACGACATTTCAAAAGAGGCACATTCTAACCGGAATGTCGTATCCTCCACTCTCTATGAATCCAGTGTTTCTGTAAGTTATTCCCCTGCCCCCTCAAATCTTAAAATCTGTGATGTTACCCTACAGAATTCAGGACATCTGGGCACATGGCTCCGCTGTAGGACCAGGGAACAGGCTTCCCTCATCAGTGCTGAGCACGATGCAGTGTCGCCTGTGAACAAGAGAACAAGTTTATGCTACTCTTAAAGGCACTGAAGGTTGTCAGAACAACCAACAACGGCCCCCTCCTCAGCGTGAACTCTGAACCTACAAGATGTCACAGCGTCCAAGCTATAAATTAGGACCACAAAGGCTTGCAGTCTCTCCTGGAAGGCTCTGAGCAGCAATGTAACGTAGGCCAAAGCTGGAGAGGCATATTCTGCCATCATACTGTCCACTCTGAGGCACACAGGGTTTGGGATCCTGACCAGAGCTGTTCATCCCTTCATGTTAGAAACTCTGTGAACCTCAAACCACCCCCTACAGTGAATAGAACCCCTAAGATTAATGGTAGCTTAAACAAGACCTTCATTACTATACAAACAGGAGCAACGGGTGGCAGACTGCTCCTCAGGCTGGTGACTTGGAGGCTGGAAAATCCCGAGTCTCAGGAGACCAATAATATTCCTGAAAAATGTAGACCACCTTTTCAAATCACAAACAGACTCCTTCAGGCCAAAACTGGGGAAGGCCCATGCTTTAACTGGTGAAAGGGGGAAAAAGGGGGAAAGACTAGGTGCTCAATCTACTCATGAATCATCCTGCAAGCGGGAGAGCACCAGGGTTTCCTTTCCCGAACACACTGGGATGGGTGGCTGTTACACACTATGGGCATCTGTCAGGTGGTTAGAGGGGAAATGACTCCTGCTGTAGAACTGTCAGTGACATGAATCTGGCAAGGGCCCTGGGTAGGTTAAAAAGTACAGTGCAGCTCCCACATACCTGGAATTCATGTGGATGTTTGGCTGAGGTTCAATACAGGCAAACAGCATCTTCATAAAGGATCTTCTCCATTGTTGTTACACTTAAGTTGTATGTACCTGCACACTGAAGTTAGTTCTCCCACTTGAAATTGGTGGTATCCAATGAGGTGTAAGACCTTCAGCTGAAGGCTTTCTTTCATTCACTGAACTCATAAGGCCTTTCTCCACTGTGAATTCTCTGGAGTATAACGAGGCAAGACTTTAGCTAAATGATTTTCCATATTTGCCATATTCATAAGGCCCTCATCCAATGTGATGTTATAGTGTTTTAGAAGCCTGGAGTTTTAGGTAAATAATTTCCCACATTCAAGTATTCATAAAGCCTTTCACCAGTGTGAACATTAAAACTGGACCTATGGGTAAACAATTTCCCAAATTCACTGTGCTCATAAGGCCTTTAACCAGTATGAACTCTTCGGTGTTTAATGAGGCTGGAGCTATGGCTAAAAGACTTCCCACATTCACTGCACTCATAAGGCCTTTCTCCCGTGTGAATTCTCCTGTGTTTAATGAGGCTGGAGTTCTGAGTAAAGGATTTCCCACATTCACTACACTCGTAAGGCCTTGATCCAGTGTGAACTCTCTGGTGTTTTAAGAGACTGGAGCTGTAAGTGAAGAATTTCCCACATTCACTGCACTCATAAGGCCTTTCTCCAGTGTGAACTCTCCGATGTTGCAGAAGTGCAGAGCTCTGGCTAAAAGATTTCCCACATTCACTGCACTTATAAGGCCTTTCTCCACTATGAACTCTATGGTGTTCAATGAGGCTAGAGTTCTGAGTAAAGGATTTTCCACACTCACTGCACTCATAGGGCCTTGATCCAGAATGAACTCTCTGGTGTTTTATGAGACTCGAGTGGTATGTAAAGAATTTCCCACACTCACTGCACTCGTAAGGCCTTTCTCCGGTGTGAACACTCCGATGCTGAAGGAGGGCAGAGCTTTCACTAAAGGACTTCCCACATTCACTACACTCATAAGGCCTCTCTCCAGTATGAATTCTCCGATGTTTAATGAGGTTAGATTTGTTACTAAATAATTTTCCACATTCATCACACTCATGAGGCCTTACTCCAGTGTGAACTCTCCGGTGTTGAATGAGGCTAGAGCTCTGCCTAAAGGATTTCCCACATTCCCCACACTCATAGGGCTTTTCCCCAGTATGAACTCTCCAGTGGTCATTGAGGCTATAGCTTTTGCTAAAAGATTTACCACATTCACTACACATGTAGCATTTTTCTCTAGTGATGACTCTTTGGTGCTGAACAAGTACATGTTTGCAACCGAAGTCCTTTGTGCATTCTCCAGAGTTGTAATGAGTTTTTCCCCTATGAAAGGCTGCCCCACGTGCATTTCTCCTGTTTGACTTCTCCCTAGTGTGTGTGGCCTCACCACAGGGAAAAGACTTCCCCAACACAAAAAATCTGCAGTCTTTCCCAAAAGAGGTTCTGTCCATGTTGCTTCTGAAGCATTTCTCCCCAGCGTGCTGCTTCTGATGCTGAAGTTCTGCACTGAAATACAGTTGTTTCCCCGATGGATCAACATTGTACAATTTCTGCCCACAGTGTGTTCTCTGGTGCTCAGTCAAGTGCACACTGTCTCTCAAGTCCAGGCCACATATCTCACAAGGATGGGCCTTCTGGGGGGACACAGCTGAATGGGAATCCTTGACCTGTGACATTCCTTGTATAGAAATGATCTGTTCAAAAGATGCCTCTTCATCCTCTGCTCCATGCCAACCTGAAAGCAAGTAATGCTGGTCAAGTGCACAGTGACGTTGGTGGGAGGGGAGCAGCTACTACACAAGTATATGTAGTAACTGAGGAACCTGCCCATGGGATTGTTTGTAGGACCAAGGAGTTGGTTGTGGTTGAGGATGGCATGCTTAGCAATACTGAGTTATAAAGATCAGACTGGAAGAGGCCTCATGAGGTGAAGGACACAACCATGTGGCGGCTACAAAGAGAAGAGATGGGGTCTGCAATTCATTCCTCTGTAAACAGCTTTCAAGAGGAACTTGTCTGCTGGTGACACACGAATGCTGTATAGAAGGGTTGTGTCAAGATCCAAGAAAACACAACGATACCAGGGCAGCTAGTATTCAAAGACTGTTTAAGGATGTGTGCACACCTCATGATGCAACACACAGGGGCCAATGTGGACAGCACTGCAGATGGAGTGAGAACAGGTGAGAGAGGAATCCAGAAACATGAGGTTAACCCTAGGTTGTAAGTAAGAGTAGAAGTGACAACAGAGATGATGAATCAGTGAAGTATCAAAAAAGGGGAAGGAAAACAGAAATGAAGTATGGACACTGGCATACTAGGTTCTCTAGCATGATGTGAACACAGCACTGTCATCAAGTCCTCCTCCGTGTGCTACTCTGCAGGGCCAGACTCCCTCTGAGGCATCTTGCTTGATTCGTATACACACTGTGAACCTCTGAGAGCCACCTCCTCAGTGATCAAATGCATGGCACCTTGGTGATACAATAACTAAGGGAATGACACACAGATGAGTAGATGAGTAGCCAGCACTGTCCCCACACAACTCAGCACAGGACGGAAAACTAGATATTACACAGAGAACTTCACAAGGAGGTACTGCGAGATCAGTCTGTGGTTCATTTAAGTATTAACTATGTAAGTGATAGCAGCTCCTGGCACAGGCAGGTATGAGGGAACGTCAGCTGGAGGAAGGAAGCAGAACGTGGAGCACACAGGTGGCCTGAATCCAGAGGAAAGCACTCGCTCAGGGAGAAGTGAAGCAAGGTGCTACACAGCAGGCTCACACCAGACTCTTGCCCCCGGTTCCCTCCCTGCAAGTCCACAGGGAAGCCAGCAGTGGGCCTGCCGAAGGAAGGAGAGGGCAGTGCGCTAGCCTCAGCACCCAGCCACAGCGCCTCCCCACAAAACCGGGGAGAAAGCAGTGCCTCCAGGCCTGATGTACAAGGGTACACTGCTCCTGAGGGGAAGGACAGCAGAAGACTAGCTCAGGGCACAGGGGTGGGTCCGAGAGCCTTACCCAAGGAGGTTATAAGTGCCAGGTTCTCCAGCATCACGTTGTGGTACAGGCATCTCTGAGCCTCATCAAGGAGATCCCATTCCTCCCAGGAGAAATATACAGCCACATCCTCAAAGGTCACACTGCCCTGGCAAGACAGGGAAAGACGAAACCATAAACAGCCCCTTCTCAAGGACAATAATCCAACCCCGACATATGCCCATCCTCCTCCCAAACTGTCCAACTTAGAGGAGAAACGAGGCCCTGGCACCATAGGTGCCACTGTCGTCAAATGGCCCCACCGATCACTGGGGCCAACCAACAGCAGGAAAAGGCAGGTGGACAAGTAAACAGCTACGTTGTGGACCTGGCAAAGAGAGATCCACAGGCTCATGGTAGGCTATTTGGCTGGTGTGGCCAAGGTCACATAAGCCTCAGTACCAGGGCCCTGGGGTCATCAAGCATACGCCCTCTCCAAGGATGCATCATCCTTGAGACTGGATCCCACAGCCACATGCCTACGGTCACCACCACCTCAGTGTCCCACACCCCAGATTTCCAGACCTGTGTATTTTGCTGCTCACTTAATGTCTCCACTTAATGGTCTTGGAAACATCTCAGAAGCTCCTGATACCTCTGGGGAATATTACTGCTACTACCAACTTCCTCACCTCAGGTTACAGAGCTTCCATTCCCACAGCTGCTAAGAAAAAACATCTTAGGAACATCCCCGAATCCTGTTTCACTCCCTCGTGGTCCACATTAGAAAACAGTTGTCACTTTTTAAAACATACATCCAGAATCCAATCACATCTCCACAATCAAGACTCTGGCCCACTGACCCTCACCAGGATTACGGCAGTAGCCTCCACCCTGGAGGCTCCTCTCCCTCAAACCCACAGTCTATACTTTATACAGTTATCAGATGGAGACAATTAAGATCTTGGTGCTCCAGCCTCCCTCCTCTGATCCAAACCTCTCGTCACCACCGGAATAGACACGCAACTTGTCATTCCAATCCTGATTCCTGTTCCCTGATCTTTGTTCCCACCTGAAAGGAAAGGGAACTTGTCCTTTCCTGCAAACTCCCAGCTCAGTTTCACCTCAAGATGTGCACAGCCTGCTACCAGTTTCTGGGATAACCTTCCACAACTGTTTACACAGGCTGCCAGAAACAGAACACGTTCATGTAACTCTTGGCATGGACTCAGGACCCTGGGCTTGCGGTTTCTCCAGGGTTTCCGACCCCAAGCTGGGGGTACGGCACGTAAGAGCCACAAGAAACCACAGTTCAGGGAACATGTGGGCGGAGGTCGGGGCAGTGCGGGAATGAGCCCATTCCCAACACGCCCCTGGCTGTGTTGGTTCCATAAGCGCTTCTGCAGCCCTGAGAATGCGGAAAAGGGCACGTCTGAAGAGGCAGGCATCTACGGCGGGATTGGATGGCTCAGGCGACGCCGCCCGGGGACCTCGGCGCCGCGTCCTATACCCACGCCTGGCCCTGAAGACTGAGACTCGGGGTAGCTACTCAACTTCTGTGCTCAGGTCGCCCTTCAGCAGGCGTCCCCCCGCCTGGGGGCCTCTCCCCGGCCTGGACCCCGGGGCCCGGGCTGCAGACACGCGAGCAGGCGCCCCGCACTCGGGGCTCTCGTGTCCGGTGGGAGAGGGCGGTGCGGGCCCGGAGGACGCGCGTTTACCTGCGGCGGGTCCCTCAGCGCGGCCGCCGCCATCGGGGTCTGAGGGCGGGAGCGACGGGAGAGGAGGGGGACGCGGGCGCGGGGGTCCCCGAGCGGCGTCGCCAAACCTCGGACCCGCCTCTGTGCGGCGGGGACAGCGCCTCCTCTCTGACCTTCTCGGTTCGGTCACCTCAGAATGAAGCCACAACTCCCGAACCTCTCACACCGGTTGAACAAAACCAGGAGCAGCTAACATGGCCGCCGTGAGGAGGATGCCGGAAGCCCCGCCCTCACCGTTTATGACCTCCTCGCGCTAAGCTCTCATTGGGTGGCGCTGCTGCCGCTCGTTCTGAGCATTCTGGATAATGTAGTCCCCGCAGTTCCGCAGGCTGCGGGTGAACAGGTTTCTGGAGGAAGAGCAAGGCCGAGTTCCGCCAGTAGAAGTTGGGAAATGGCATACCCAGGTGAGCTTCGTCTGCTGTTTAAAGGAGTCTTCATCATATGCTGCCAAGTACTCTCTGCAGCTGATCACCCAAGTGTTTGGAGACATATTATTTCAGACTCGGTGAAGTTCAGCATGCTCCCAGAGGCTAAACATACTATTTCAGATGCCACCAAAGGCTACAAATCCAAATAAACATATCGTTTTTATAGTCATTCAGACACAAGGTGTCCACTGTTAGCAGAAGTGAATAAACAGTATCTTATTTCAGTTCAAATGCATGCCCTCCAAAGTATAACGCCAGTTTGCCAGTCTATGTATATTTGGTCAGGGAGAAAAGAGAAAATACTCCAGATTGTGGGGTTTTTGATTTTGTTTTTGTTTTTGTTTTTGTTTTTGTTCTTGAGGAGGGAAGTAATTAGGTTTATTGATTTCTTTGTTTGAGGTACTGGGGATTGAATCCAGGACCTTGTGCATGTTCTACCTCTTGAGCTATACCCTCGCCCCCTCTAGATTGTGTTCAGCCAAGGAAGATGGAGGAAGGATGTTGGGCCACCCTGAATCAGGAGTGTAAAGACAGATCTAACAGATCTGCCTAAACTTTAGTCAGGATTCCCTAGGCGTTTTTTCGATCAGGCCCAGTTCTTGGGCCTTGTCCTTAAGAGCAAGAATTCTGCTAAGTTGGTTTGGCAAGAATTTACCATCCTCAATATCTGATTGCCACTGATATCTGACCGCCACTGATATCTGATGAAATTTCCTCATCCTTCACCATCAGATGGGTGATAGCTGATCACACTGCCCTGCATTCTGCAAGAATTGGTTAGGTCAGTTTAGGAAGAATTTCCCTACACTCTTCCACTGACAACCCACCCCCTTGCTCCTTGGCTATAAATCTCATTTTACAAGTGTCTGAATAATTTTTCTTTAAAAGATCAGTCTGTAGTTCCCAAAGAAAACATCTCCCCTGTCTGTAGAGTCAATTATTCTGTCCAATTCATTGAGCAACACTTTTATCCATTTAATATCTCTTACTTGATATCCTAACATACATTCAGTTCCTTTTAGGAATCTAACATCAATCTCAAAAAGAGGACAATAAAAAAAAAAAGAGGACAATGAGAAACATGCTATTTTGATGCTTTACAATGGCTGCATTGTTCATAGTTGGAGCATATATGCAAAGGGTGCTCTTATCCTGAAGATATTGGGAGCCTGTTAAATGTGTGATTTCATTGCCAGTAAGTGATTATCATTTCTTTTTCAATGCAGGGAGGGTCTGCATGAATAACTGATATTATCTCAGAAAATATTTACAAAATGCAAATTGTACAGAGCTATTAATAATGTCTAAGTGGTGATTCAAATGTGGTAGCAGAAATAGTTCTGGTGAAACATCACTGGAAGGTGAAAAAAGGTCAGACCTCAGAGGAATTTTAGCAATGATAGCTGAGAAGACAGAATTAAGCTGAACGCATGACTAGAATGGTCACTCTGAAGGTTTTGCCTCCAAATGTGATTATTCTTCATTCCTGAAAATTTTGAGCAATACCAGAAGGAGAGTTAAAGGAGACATTTAGAGTAGCCAGAATTGTAAAGATATACAGGGAAGCTGTGATCTTATATTTATTGCCTGGTCTCACTAATGATCAATGAGCAAATGTTTGGTTTTAGGTGCTTAATGGGAGACATTGGGTCATAAGAGAGACAAAGACCCCTGAATTCATGGGACTTAAATTGTATTCAAGGAAGAAAGACCAGAAAAAAAAAGAATAGATAATTATATAGTATGTTAGAATGTGGCAGACAAACTGGAAAAAGAACGCAAGGTAAGTGTCCTGAGAACTATGGTATGAAATACAATGTTACACAGCGCAGAAAGGGAGGCCTCCTTAATAAGGGGGCCATTGCAAAAAGGCTTGAAATGGAGGTAAGGGATGAGCCCTGTGGGTAATTTTGCAATAAGTTTCAGGCCAAAGAAGAAGGTGACTAGGTTGTTCAGTGGGTGGAGGCTTCACAGGTCTCAGCAGTGGAGAGCCTGGGACACCAGCCCTGTTAGCCATTCCTTTGCTTTGTTCATGGCAGAGACACTCAAGGGATGTGAGTAATAAATTTTGACTGCCTCTCAGAGCTTGAAAATTTCCACTATGGTGAACTGATGCCTAGAACCAGGCAGCCTCACCTTTCCTAGAACCCTGGTTCATATTTTGATCCCTGGACCTTCACCATCAGTGTCACTAGGGAATTCATTATAAATACACATTCTCAATCGTGAACCCAGAATCGAATCAGGCACTCTGTAGATCAGGCCAAAGAATTTGTGCTTTAACAAGCTCCCAAGTGATTCTGATACATGTTCAAGAAACACCCATCCCTTTGCTGTGTATTCTGCAGAAACATGTACTTACCTTCCTTGTGTTTAGCAAGTGTTCTGTCTAAATCTGTACAATTTTTTTTTTAGCTGAAGTTGGGAAAAAAAAATGGACCACCAACAAAAAAATCCTAACAAAATACCAGCAAACTGACTCCAACAGTACATTAAAAGGATCAAACACCATGATCAAGTGGGATGCAAGAATTTTTCAATATCTGAAAATCAAGCAATGTGATAGCCTATATTAACAGATAGAAGAATAAAAACAATATGATCATCTCAGTAGATGCAGGAAAAGCTTTTAATAAAATTCAACATCCATTTATGATAAAAACTCTTCAGCAAGTGGGCATAGAGGGAACATACCTCAACATAATAAAGGCCATACATGACAAACCCACAGCCAACATCATACTCAATGGTGAAAACCTGAAAGCATTCCCTCTAAGATCAGGAACAAGACAAGGATGCCCATGCTCATCACTTTTATTCAACATAGTTTTGGAAGTCCTAGCCACAGCAGTAAGAGAAGAAAAAGAAATAGAAGAAATCCAAATTGGAAAGGAAGAAGTAAAACGGTCACTGTTTGCAGATGACATGATACTGTGCATAGAAAATTCTAAAGATGCCACCAGAAACCTAATAGAGCTCATCAATGATTTCAGTAAAGCTGCTGGATACAAAATTAATATACAGAAATCCACTGCATTTCTATATACTAACAACAAAATATCAGAAAGAAAAAAATTAAGGAAACTACCCCATTTACCATTGCATCAAAAAGAATAAAATACCTAGGAATAAACCTGCCTGAGGATGCCAAAGCACTGTACTCCAAAAATTATAAGACACTGATCAAAGAAATTGAAAGTGATACAAACAGATGGAAAGATATACTGTGCTCTTGGATTGGAAGAATCAATATTGTTAAAATGAACATATTACCCAAGGCAATCTACAGCTTCAATGCTATCCCTGTCAAATTACCAATGGCATTTTTCACAGAACTAGAACAAAAATTTGTAATTTGTATGGAAACACAAAAGACCCCAAATAGCCAAAACAATCTGGAGAAAGAAGAACAGAGCTGAAGGAATCATGCTCCCTGACTTCAGACTATATTACAAGGTTACAGGAACCAAAGCAATCTGGCACAAAAACAGACACATAGATCAATGGAACAGGACAGAGAGCCCGGAAATAAACCCACACAACTATGGTCAATTAACCACCTATAACAGAGGAAGCAAGGATCTATAATAGAGCAAAGGCGGTCTCTTCAGTAAGTGGTGCTGGGAAGACTGGAGAGCTGCGTGTGAAAGAATAAAACTAGAACGTTCTCTAACACCACATGTGAAAATAAAGTAAAAACGGATTAAAGACTTAAATGTGAGACCAGATACTATAAAACTCTTAGACGAAAACATAGGCAGAACACTCTTTGACATAAATTATAGCAGTTTGGGGGGGTGCTCCATCTCCTAGAGTAATGGAAATAAAAACAAAAATAAACAAATGGGACTTAATTAAACTTAAAAGCTTTTGCGCTTCAAAGGAAACCATAAACAAAACCAAAAGACAAGGGGGGAGAGTGTAGCTCAAGTGGTAGAGTGCCTGCTTAGCATGCAGGAGGTCCTGGGTACAAACCCCAGTACCTCCTCTAAAAATACCTAATTACCACCCCCCAAAAAACAAAACAAAACAAAAAAAACCCAAAAGACAACTTATGGGCTGGGAGAAGATATTTGGAAACAATGCTACTGACAAGGGATTAACTTCCAAAATGTATTAACAGCTCATACAGCTTAATATCAAAATGGGCAGAAAACCTAAGTAGACATTTCTCCAAAGAAGACATCCAGATGGTCAACAGGCACATGAAAAGATGCTCAGCATCACTAATTGTTAGAGAAATGCAAATCAAAACGGTAAGATATCACCTCACACCAGTCAGAATGGCCACCATTAGAAAGTCTACAAATAATAAATACTAGAAAGGGTATGGAGATAAAGGAAGTCTCCTACACTGTTGGTGGGAATGTAAATTGGTGCAGCCACTATGGAGGACAGTATGGAGGGTCCTTTAAAAGATGAAAATAGGTCCTCATCGTGGTAAGTCTATCCGTCACCACTGGCTCCAGGGTGGCTTTAAGACTGGAGGTGTCTGTGAGCTGGGCCAATGCTGCAGGCTGCATCGAGTCTTCTCACAAGACTTTCAGGATCAAGGGGTTTCTGGCTAAGAACAGAAGCAGAATGGTCCCATTCCCCAAAGGATTCGAATGAAGACTGGTAATAAAATCAGGTACAACTCCAAGAGAAGACATTGGAGAAGAACCAAGCTGGGTCTGTAAGGAGCCGCACAGGAGGTGGCACACAAGGTCACTTGCATCTTACCATGGCACTCTGAAAACAGTGCTGCTGTCTGAATGGCCGGACGTCTTTGGGGACATGATTTTTCTCTTTGTGTCAGTGTTTCTCCACTATTGCTCTGGCTTGGTAATAAACATGTGAGACCTTTGAAAAATAAACATTTTCTTAAAAGGTGAAAATAGTTACCATATGATCTTGCAAATCCACTCCTGGGCATATATCTGGAGAAGACTCTAACTGGAAAAGATACACGCACTCCAATGTTCATAGCAGCACTATTTACAATAGCAAGACACGAAAGCAACCTATATGTCCTTCAACAGATGAATGGATAAAGAAAATATGGTATAAATATACATGGAATATTACTCAGCCATAAAAATGAATGGAATAATGCCAATTTGGAGCAACATGTATGGGCCTTGAGATTATCATACTAAGTGAAGGAAGTCAAACAGAGAAAGACAAATATATGATATCACTTATAGGTGGAATCTGAAAAATGACACAAATGAACTTATTTACAAAACAGAAACAGACTCACAGACATAGAAAACAAACCTATGGATACCAAAGGGGAAAGCAGGAAGCGGGTATTAATTAGGAGTTTGGGATTAACATATACACATTACTAGGCATAAAACAGATAAACAATAAGGACCTACTGTATAGCACAGGGAACTATATTCAATATCTTGTAATAACTTATAATGGGAAAGAATCAGAAAAAAGTATATATATATATATAAATATTCCTCTGCCTGCCTCTTCTTCATAGAAGAGCTGTAGTCTCCCAGGCACCCTCCAAGCACAGAAGCCTGGCTCGAGAATTAATGATTGGTGGGGGACTCAGCTTGTTTTGTTGCTGCCCGAGAACCGGAGACAGGCCTGCTCGGGCCGCAGCTCTTCCAGCCGCCCGGCAACGTCGTCTCATCCAGCAGAGCAGCCCCCGCCCCCCACAACCGTGAGGAAGGTGAAGAGCCTCTGCCCCGCCAGCCATCCTCCACAGCTCCTGGTGGGGCTCCCCAGGAACAGTGGTAATGGCAATGATAATGGCACTGGGGAAAATGGGGGGCTAGAACACGTACCCTCCTGCTCCTCTGTCCACAGTGGAGACATGGAGAACAGGATGCACAGCATGGATTTGGACAGAGCAGTTCAAGAGGCAGTTCTCACTGTGACAGCCCTTCCCCACAAGAAGAGGGGCAGATCATGTTTGAGGTGGAAATACACACCAGCGGGGACCAGAGCGCCGAGTGAGGAGGAGAAGCTGCAGCAGGAGAGGAAGAAGTAGATGCTCTGAATAAAAGTGTGGACTGGGTGTCCAGCGGGCCCAGTAGACCTGAAAACACCCCGCCCAAGGAGCTCCACTTCAGGCACCCGAGGCACTCTGTCTCTCTAAGCATGAGGAAAAGTGGCGCCATGGAGAAAGGGGCTGTTTTCTCTGCAGAGTTTCTCAAGGTGCTCACTCCGTCTCTCCTCCTCTCCCGTGTTTCGGCTTTGGAGCTAGGTATCGACGCTGGAAAATGAGCAAGCACACCTGCCAGCACCTGCTGAGGGAAAGAAGAGCCGTGGGAAAGTGTGTGACTTGTGAAGTGGTGTCTTGTCACAGGAGTTTATTTGAACTTGAGACCATTGTAAGCATGACCCAACCTACCTCCCTATTTTTACATATCCAAGTTCCAGTAACTCTCAAATCCAGTATTCAAACTCTTTTGGGGTATTTTACTAACGTCATTCCCTTTTTGGCCCATAAAACACTTTAGAATTTCCTCACAGAGTTTACTGTTGTTTAGAAATTTGCAAGGGCTTCTTTTCCGCAAATGCCACCAGCAGATGATAATTTTGTCAGCAATGCTGTTCTCTCCTTTTAGTACCAACAGATCTAGACCTGCATCATTCGTGGGATAAATTTAATTCTTGCAGGATAATTCCCATCTCTCTCTTAAAACCAGATCAGGTTAGCAAATGATACAAAAGCTATGCTTTTTAGTTTTTCAAGACAAAGGCAAGCTTCCCTAAGCTTGAATTTATAGTTATTCAAAACAAAAGAAAATAAAACAAATGGAAAAAAAATAAGACACCCGAAAAAAATATCCTGGGCAATAAAAAAAAAAGTATTTTAAGCCAGGAAAAAAAAAAAAGAATTAATGATTGATGGGGGGGAGGGTGTAGCTCAGTGGTAGAGCCCCTGCCCAGCATGCATGAGGTCCTGGCTTCAACCCCTAGAACCTCTATCAAAAAAAAAAAAAAGCCTAATTACCTCCCACCCTGCAATAAAAAGAACTAACGATTGAAAGGATGGAAAGGATGTGAACATATAGGGAGAAAATCAGGAGTTCAGCCAGGAAAACTAGTAAAATTTTAAACAGTGAATAGCCATACGGTAGTCACAGAAGCTTCAGTGCCTTTCAAAAGTAGACAGCAGTATCTGATGCACATCCCTGAGTGGTTTACAGATGCTAAAACCCCCACCAAGTGGGAGAAGTTAGCTACTTGATGACCATGAGCACACAGCCCCAGACCTTCTGGGGCCTGAGGACTGATCATATTATCGCCTGTGACATTGCCCTGTTACCTCAGCATCAACCAATCAGTTCTCTGCGGACGAGCAGATCACACACCCCATGACTCCCCCCACCTCACCTTGCCTTTGAAAAATGCTTCCCTGAAACTCATCGGGAGTTTGAGTGTGTTTGAGCAGTAGCTGCCCTGGACTCCTTACCTGGTTGGTGCCTTACAATAAACACTGCACTTTCCTTCACCACAACCCAGTGTCAACAGATTGGATTTACTGCTCAAATGAGCAGATCCAAGTTCGGTTCAGTAACAGTCATGCTTACACACACCCAAATTAAGAACCACTGGCCTAAAATATTCACCGTGCAAAGTATGAGCCTGAGCCTGTGTGCCCTGACAAATCATGCTGATATGCTAGTTATCTTATAGAGTGCAGGGATCAGGCGGAGGGCATAATACCACGTGTCACTTACACTATATTATAGGTTGTGCTGTAGTAGGTCATGTATTGTGTAATAACTTGTGTTATAGTTACCAATATGCTATTTATTATTGTTTGATTCCTACATTCTTTTTTAGAGGGGTAATTAGATCTACTTATTTAATGGAGGTACTGGGAATTGAACCCAGGCCCTCAGGCATGCTGAGCACTGACTCTACCTCTGGGCTATTACCCACCCCCTTGGTACAGGTTCTTCACCTGGAGACCCCAGAGGGTGGCCAGATGGGCAAGGGGCTGCCCCAGAGGGCTATACACAAGAGAGAGGTTTTCTGTTGGAACTGCGAAGATTCTCCTTCTTTCTTTTCTTAAACTACTGCCTCCTGGTGGCCCCTCCCCCATCCTCAGTCTTCCCTGTGATAGCCTCACCTGGAGTATTTTCCCCTTGCTTCCTGACCAGACATACATAAAGCAACAAATCGGTCTTTAATGCTTCTCAGTATAAGTATTTGATGTCAACAAAAAGTTAATCAACAGTCAAATCTAAGAAAAAAATAGAAAATTTTATCCAGCCTACTTGAGGATTAAAACCCGGGAGACAGTCCTTCAGAATGCACTGAGGACTGCTTTACCGGTTAGAGGTGACAGCACCGTTACACATGGTTTTTTTTTTTTGAGACACATGATGAATTGACAGTGTACACAATTCAGATAGGCAGGTAGCAGTGGGTCATGGCTCACGGTGCCCCCTGACAAGACTAAGGACACAGACTCCCTGAGGTACTAGGCCTTGGACTTGGAATTGATTCCTGGATCCCCACCCCTCACTGGGGGTCACAGCAAGAGACTCCCCTCTATCCCCCAACCCAGGTTCAGTTTCCCCCAGTACAAACTGGGGAGAGGGAGCAGACTTGCCTTGGAGGCTGTTGGAGGATGTTTAAGAGCTCATGAGCTTCAGAAAGGGCTTGAAGTGAGGAGATAGCCTCAGAGTCCTGATCATTCTGGGGGAGGGGGGTAAAGTGCCTCTGGGGCAGGGAGTTGAGGGGGAAGAGGTGGGCAGGGTTTACAGCTGGCTCTGACCGAAGTTCTGATCCCTACTGGACGGTCCCCAGATGGGGTGGGGGCATGAATAGGTACTGCATGCATGACCTGGGCTTCCCAAGCACAACCAAGATGAATTTGAACATTTTTGATGGATTTTACCCAGCTTCTACCCTCCACGCAATTTGAATATGTTCTAGTTATTGTCTGTTTTCAGGCTGGGTTAAACCATTTCTTTGAACAGCTACTACCATTAGAATCTCTGAAAAGCTGACTGATTTTGTTTCCAATCTGGGTAATCCCAATGTTTCTATCAAGTGACTGTGTCACACTATGGGGATCTTCGGAAAAGGATTCTGTAAGGTATTACCCCCAACTCAGAAACAACACTGTCCTCATCACCCACCATCTTCTAGGAAAGCTGAAAGGGCTGATGGCATTTTTAAAATCAGCAAAACTTTCAGAAACTCTTGAGCTTCCTTGGCCAAACATACTCCCACTAGCCCTTACGGTCATATAGTCTACTGACAAATTGGTTCTCCTCTATGAATTACTAACTGGAAGGCCCAGGTGTCTAGGAATTTCACACCCAACAGTAGACTCTGCCCTCTGTATGCAGACTTAGCGAAATATTACAAGGGACTCATGCACTACACCCAGCCCCTATCACCAAGTCGTTAAGGCCACCTCTGGAAAACATCTTTTAAACAGAGATTCTTCCTAATCTTCAACTAGTAGATTTCACCTATTAGAAGAGACATCAGAGAATAACTACTCTTGAATCTTTGGAAGAGACCCTTCAGGTGCTGTTCATAATAAATGTATCAGTGAAACTCCAGGGAGTCACTCACAGGGTTCACGTTTCACAGCTAAAGAAGAGATACAGAATTCCACACAACTGGAAGTCTGCTCCAAGAGGGCACGTCAAACAGGATTCTCAGAGAACCTCAGGAGGCCAGTTCCCTATGGAGGCACAATCCTGATTTCCTAAGCATATCCTGCTCTCTCAAACATTAACCATATTCCAGGTGGGGTCATGAGATCTGGTCTCTGCCTAAATCAGGAAATTTCCCACATATTGTGTTATCTACCATCGTCTGCAGGGGGCGCTATAAAAATGCCCATGGCTCTGTGATGTGAAGCGACAACAGGACGTTTTCAGAAGGCAACTGGAAGAGCAGGTAGAAGACAGAAATGCAATCTGTAGCTGCACTATAAAGACGAGGTTTCATAACTATATCAAAACTTGAACAACTTTATCCTTGAGGATTCCACTGAACAGTAAAGAAACAGATCCAGTATGACCGACATCAGAGATGACAAAGACGGCAAACGGGCAATGACTGTAACCAAAACCAAAGCTTAGAAATCTGGCCTCAGTTCAGAGGCAAGACCAGGACCCAGGACCCACTTTTCTTCTTCAAAAATTTTCTCAAATAAAAGAAGGAAGGGAGGGAGGGAGGGAAGGAGGAAGGGGACCCTCCCCAGGATGCCAGCAGCAACATTAGTTAACAGGAAGGTCTGGTGGTGCCTGAGTCTACTCAGTACACAGTATCCACTGGAAGGGAATTTTAACCATAGCAGCATTTGCCAGGTTCTGTTCTCTTCAGGAGGAAATGACATTGATTTATTAAGTGCACTGATTTATTCTATGTACAAAGCATATACTTAGTCCTATTTATTCATTTAAACTATACTAATAACCATCAAGAAATCTACAAGTAACAAATGCAGGCAAGGAAGTGGAGAAGAGGGAACCTTCATGCACCATTGGTGGGAATGTAAATTGGTGCAGCTACTATGGAAAACAGCATGGAGATTCTTCAAAAAACCTAAAAACAGAACTACCATATGACCCAACATTCCCATTCCTGGGTATATATCGCCTCCCCCCAAAAGAAAAAAAAGAAAGAAAACACAAATTTGAAAAGATACATGCACCCCAATTTTTTTTGTAATAGCCAAGATATGGAAGCAACCCAAGTATCCATCAAAAGTGGATGAGTAGATAAAGATGAGTGGATAAAGATGGACTTTACAGACTACTACTCAGCTATAAAAAAGAACAAAATTCTGCCATCTGCAGCAACTTGAATAGACCTAGAAAGTATGATACTTAGTGAAATTACTCATAGAAAGGGAAATACTCTGTTATCACTCATAAGTGGAATCTAAAAAGTAAAACAAGTGAATATACAGAAAATATAACAGGCTCACAGATACAGAGAACTAATGGTTACCAGTGGGAAAGGGAAGGTGGGAGGGGCCAGGAGTAAGAGATACAAACTACTATGTATAAAATAGAGAAGCAACGAGAATATGTTGTACAACACAAGGATTACAGCCAATATTTTGTGTAACTATAGGTATTCATTTAGCTCATTTAAGTTCTTTGCCACCCTACACTTTTCCTTTCATCCCCTCCTTCTAGGAGTTTCATTCATCCCCGGGTGCCACGTGCTCCCTCAGCTCTCCCTTTCTAGAGGACTTATCAGACCACCGTGCACCACTTTCTTTCTTTGTCTCCCCATCAAAAGCTGTAAGCACCTGTGTTAAAGAGCATCTGCCTGAAACGTGACTTAGGTGACCTTAGTGTCCAGCACGTTTCCTGATCATAGGAGTCAAGGAAAATGTGGTGACATTTGGGAAGATTTGATAAATAAGTTTACATTTTGCTTCAAAAAGGTCAAAATTTGCTTTAAAATCAGTATTCTTTTACTGTATGAATTGAGAGATACTTGCTTGTCAAAAGTAACTTTTAACATAAACATGAACTTTTAACACAATTATTGAATTATCAATAACTAACCTATTCTACCAAGGCTTGTTTTAGTTTAATAATATTTCTTTCTTTCTACATCCACAAGCAAGAATTTTATTTTCCCACTAAATCATTTTGGAAGAAGTGGAAAAGCACAAAGGGGGAAAAAGACTTCTCACAACCCCACCACAGCATGAGAATCAGAGCTCAAATTCACATGTGTATTCTCCTTCCTTGGAAGACCTTTTTTGCATATACTCAGTTATATTATCTTGCATAAAAAAATAGATGTGGTCATACTACATAGGTTATTTATAGCACTAGGGGGAAGCTATTTTCTCTTTCTCATTGGGATAAATGTGTATAACAAAATCTACCATTTCAACTATTTTAAATTTTCAGTTCAGTGGTTCCATTAAGTGATTCACATTGTTGTGCAATCTCTACCACCATCCATCTCCAGAACTTTTTCATCATTATGAACTGAAACTCTGTACCCATTGAGCAATTACTCCCCATTCCCTCCTCCCCTCAGACCCTGGAAACCTCTACTATGCTTCTGTCTCTCTGAATTTGACTATCCCAGGTAACTCCTATAAGCAGAATCCTATAGCATTTGCCCTTTGATGTTTGGCTTATTTCACTAAGCATGTCTTCAAGGCTCATTCCTGTTGTAGCATGTACCAGAATGTCCTTCCTTTTCAGGGTTGAATAATGTTTCACTGTATGTATAGACCACATTGTGTTTATCCCCTCATCTGTTGATAGATGTTTAAAAAAATTTTTTTGAAGTGTAGTTGATTCACAAAGTCAATTTCAGGTGTACAGCAAAGTGATTAATTTACATGGTTTATATATACACCCCCCATATATATATATATATATACACATACATACACATTTTCTTTTCAGATTCTTTTCTATTATGTTATTACAAGAAATTGAATATAGTTCCCTGTGTTATACAGTAGGTCCTTCTTTATCTATTTTATATACAGTAATGTGTGTCTGTTAACTCCCAACCCCTAATTTATCCCTCCCCTGCCCTTTCCCCTTCGGTAACATTAGTTTATTTTCTATGTCTATGAATTTGTTTTTGTTTATAAATAGAATGTGTCATTTTTTAAAAAGATTCCACATATAAGTGGTATCATATGATATTTGTCTTTCTCTGTGTTGATGGACATTTGGGTTGTTTCCACATTTTGACTCTTGTGGACTTATTTCAAGGGCTAAAATTTAAAGAGATTGACCACATCAAGTGCTGACTGCATCACAGAGGAACTACAATTCTTATACACTGCTGGTGGGAAGGCAAAAGAGAACAACCACTTTAGAACACAGTTTGGCATTATCTTAAAATGTTAAACATCTACCTACACTGTAATAGTTTGAGTTATTAACACACAGGAAATAAAACATATATCCATATAAAGAACTGAACCAAGTCTTTAAAGCAGCTTTATTTGTAATACCCCAAACCAGGAAATAATCCAACATCCATAAAGAGAAAAATGGATAATCAGAGTGGTTACACATAGAAGTGACTACTCAGATATAAAAAGATTTAATTACTCACATAAGCATCATTGCTGAACCTCAAAATAATAGTGCAGCACAAAGTAAACCAGTTAAAAAAAAAGTATACATCTTATGATGCCTATTTAACATTACAGAAAATGCACGAGGGAGGGTAACAGCTCAGTGGTAAAGCACCTGCTTAGCAGGCACAAGGTTTTGGGTTCAATCTGCAATAAAAGATTAAAAAAAAATAAAGAGATGCCTTCTTTAAAGAAAAATTATAGAAAATACAAATTAACCTACTAAGCAGGAAAGTAAATCAAGGAACCAATGATTGTCTGGAGGGCTGAGGAACGTATGGAATGAGACTCTAAAAAGGCATGAGGTTAGTGTGTGACAGATAAATTCATTTTCACGATTGTGACGATGGTTTCACAGCTTGATACATATGTCAAAGCTCATCAATTGTGCACATTAGATAAGTGCACTTCGTGGCACGTCAATTATATGAACTGCAGTAGTCCCTCAGCATCTGAGGGGGACTGGTTCCAGGACCCACCGTGGATACCAAAATCTGTGGATGTTCTAGTGCCAGTCTGCCATTTAGACCTGTGCTTCCAAATCCACAGAATCAACAATCTATGAACTGTATAGTACTGCATGTATTTACTGGGAAAAAAACTATGTGTTACTGGACTCATGCAGTTCAAACCCATGTTGTTCAAAGGTAACCTTAATCCTTGATAAATCTTAATAAAGTCCTAAAAAGTGGTTCCAAATAAAAGCCTAGGTGTCCCAGTTTCCTCAGAATACTAGGCTGCCAGTGCTGTATGGTCTCCGCCATCTCTCCTTCTATCCTGGGAGGTGCAGCCTTGTCTTGGTGGCAGCAAATGTGGGCAAGCAGTGGAGGCTATTGTCACTTGAATCAACAAGACTGCTGGCTGGGTCATCAAAGACGCATCCTTGGACTGCAGGATAACCCTTCCCTCTATCCTTGTTTTCCTGCCGGTAGAGCAATGGCCTTGAGGAGACAGCTGGAAAGACTCCCAGAATCCACGAACCTCACCTACAGAAGACAGTCATAGAGGCCCTGAGAATTTCTGTACACATTTATCTCAGAGGATGCAGTCACTGGAACACCTGTGGATGAACTTTTAGAAGAGGCATACTCCATGTAGCTTACTGTAGTCTCTCCTCTCCCTATTAATCCAGTGTTTCTGCACCAAGGAAACTGAACCCTCCGAAAACTGACTTCCCCTGTCAAGTTTATGATCAACATCTCTATCCAAAACTGTATTCCCTTTCTTGTCCTGCCCGTTTCCCTCAGGACTGAAAAGTATCAAAGAAAAGCTGGATCCTGCAGGGCCCTTCTGGGTACAAAAGTCCCTGCACATCACCTGTTTGTTTGTAGAAAAGGCTTTAATCTCCTAGGCCTTCCCTGATTTCCAAAAAGCAAACTCAAGCAGAGCCTAATTAGGGAAGTGAGGGGATGCAGAAACAAAAGAAAAGCAGTCAAGAAAGAAAAGTAATGACAGCTTAAACAACAGTGTGGCAGTAACAGTCCTAATTCCTCCTCAAGGGATACACATAACCACCTGACCCTTATCTCTGGGCTGTTCTGCAGAAACTAAGGCTGGAGGATGGGGACTACACACTGACCACAAGAATGCAGACCCCAGGTGGGCTGGAACCAGAGGTTGATGATTAAGGTAACTGAAGTATCACCCTGCTACCTCAACACCAACCAGTCAGAAGGAATTCCATGAGCTGCAACCTTCACCCCAAATGTTGCCTTTAAAAACCCTTCCCTGAAAACCATTGGAGAGGTAGGGTCTTTTGACCATTAGCTGCCCATTGTCCTTGCTTGGTGCCCTGCAATAAATGCTGTACTTCATGACAACCTAGTGTCAGCAGACTGGCTGTGCTGTGCACGGGCGAGCAGATCTGATTTTAGTTCAGTAACACCAATTATGGTTCTGATTCTTACAGTCTAACAACAAATGTCATAGGCTATGAAAATCTGTATCGTGGCACATGGCTCCTTTACAGGACCTGAGGAAGAGGGCCCCTCAACATTTTTGGTAATTACATAATATACACTGTGAACAAGGGAATAAAATTTGTTGTTCACAGAAACACTGGGGGTTCTCACAACAAAGCGCTCTTCTTTAGGGAAATTCCTGACTTTTCAAAAATTCCTGGCACCAGTCCACAAATGAGGATCACAAAGCCCTGCAGTCCTTCGTTCAAGGCCTTGGGCAGCAATACAAATTAGACAACTGTTGGACCAAGAGCTATTTCCTGCCATCATACAGTCCCTCCCAAAGCACAGAAAGTTTGGGATCCCCACAAAATCTGTTCATCCCTACATGCTAACAGACCGTAATTATACTTCAAAATTACCCCCAAAGTGGTGAATAGAACCACCAAAATTAAAGGTGCAAAAACATTCCTTTATGAAAAGATCAGAGCAATGTGCAGCAAGCAATTTCTAAGCTGGTGAATTAGAACTGGGGAAAATTCATCACAAGCATGATGCTTGAATAATGTCCCTGAGAAAGGCAGTCCTTCTTAGCAAGCTGAGGACAGGTCCTTTGGACCTACACTGGATCAGGTCCATTCCCTAAAATCAGAAAAGAAAGGAATAAGACCTAAACAAGCAATTCTCCAAGGAAGAAATACAAATGATCAATAGGCACATGAAAAAATGCTCAATATCACTACTTATCAGAGAAATGCAAATCAAAACTACAATGAGGTATCACCTCACATCAGTCAGAATGGCCATCATTCAAAAATCCACAAATGACAAATGCTGGAGAGGCTGTGGAGAAAGGTGAACCCTCCTATACTGCTGGTGGGAATGCAGTTTGGTGCAGCCACTGTGGAAAACAGTATGGAGGTTCCTCAAAAGACTAGGAATAGACTCCCCATATGACCCAGGAATCCTGCTTCTGGGCCTATATCCAGAAGGAACCCTACTTCAAAATGACACCTGCACCCATGTTCATAGCAGCACTATTTACAATAGCCAAGACATGGGAACAGCCTAAATGTCCATCAACAGATGACTGGATAAAGAAGATGTGGTATATTTATACAATGGAATATTATTCAGCCATATAACCTGACAACATAACGTCATTTGCAGCAACATGGATGCTCCTGGAGAATGTCATTCTAAGTGAAGTAAGCCAGAAAGAGGAAGAAAAATACCATATGAGATTGCTCATATGTGGAATCTTAAAAAAACAAAAAACAAAAAACAAAAAAAACAGAAACAGACTCATAGAATACAAACTTGTGGTTGCCAGGGGGACAAGGGGTGGGACGGGACTGGGATTTCAAAATGTAGAACAGATAAACAAGACTGTACTGTGTAGTACAGGGAAATATATACAGGATCTTGTGGTGGCTCACAGCAAAAGAGAATGTGACAATGAATGTATGTATGTACATGTATAACTGAAAAATTGTGCTCTACACTGGAATTTGACACATTACAAAATGACTATTACTCAATAAAAAAAGTTTATATAAAAAAAGTTTAAAAAAAAATGAAAAGAAAGGAATGAGGATGCTGCTGAGGGCCTGGGCTATTCATAATTCCCCCAAGCAAAAGGGAGAACACGGAGGTCAGCTTCCCTCCGTGTTCGTGTGGTGACTGATGCACACTGCGTAGGTGTGTCAGGCAGTAGAGGTGAAATGGCTCCAGTACAGAAACTAGCAGTGACATAAATCTAGCAGCAGCTCTGGGCAGGTAGAAAGTGCAACACACCTAAAGCCTCACACATAACTGAAGCTTATGAGGAATCCTGCACAGTCTAAGTCTGAATAAAAGTGGGTTAAATAAAGGTAAATGGCTCACAGTCTCCCCAAGTGCTGTTATACTGAGTGAGGAAATAAAACCACCTCTGCATACTTAAGGCTTTTCTCCAGTGTGAATTTTCTGGTGTCTAAAGAGGTTAGATTTTCACTTTTAGGATTTCCCACATTTGCTACACTCATAAGGCCTTTCTCCAGTATGAACTCTCTGATGTTGAATAAGGACAGCACTATGGCTGAGAGATCTCCCACATTCCCCACATTCATAAGGCTCTTCTCCAGAATGAATGCTCTGATGTTGAATAAGGCCAGAGTGTTGTCTAAAGGATTTCCCACACTAACTGCACTCATAAGGTCTTGTGCCAGGATGCATTCTCTGGTGTTGAACGAGGTCAGATTTACGGATAAAGGATTTTCCAAATTCTCTGCACTCACAAGGTCTTTCTCCAGTGTGAACTCTCTGATGCTGAACAAGGATAAATTTGCGACTAAAGGATCTCTCACAAACAGTGCACTCATATGGCCTTTCTCCAGCATGAACACTCCGATGTCGAATGAGGCTGGAGAACTGTCTAAAGCAATTCCCACATTCACTGCACACATAAGGCCTTTCTCCACTGAGAATTCTCTGGTGCTGAATGAGTTCGGATTTGCAGCTAAAAGATTTCCCACAATCATTACACTCATAAGGCTTTTCTCCAGTGTGAATTCTCCCATGTCGAATAAGGTTAAAAATTTGTCTAAAGGACTTCCCACATTCGCTGCATTCATAAGGTCTTTCTTTAGTGTCAACTCGCTGGTGTTCAGTGAGGTTGGATTTGTAGCTAAAGGACTTCCCACATTCACCACACTCATAATGCATTCCTCCAGCATGTTGTGTCTGATGGTGAATGAGTTTGGATTTGTGGATAAAGACTTTTCCACATTCATTGCAATCATAAGTCCTTTCTCCAGTGTGAATTCTCTGGTGTTTAAGGTCAGAGGTTTAGCTAAAAAAATTTCCACATTCATTACACTCGTATGTCCTTTGACCAGCATGAATTTGCTGGTGCTGAACAAGTCTGAAGTTGCAGTTGAAGGCTTTCCTACTTTTGTTACACTTGTAAAGCTCTTTTTCAGAGTAGACACTCCGATCTTGAACAAGTGTGTGGTTGCAGGTGGCAACTAGTTCACATTCACCCTGCCTGTAACGACTCTTCACTGTGAAAGGCCTTCTCACTCTCACTGCCATTCTGTGGCTCCTCACTGTTGGGAATGGCCTGGCACTGGAGAAGGCCTGAGCTGGCCGAGAAGTCCTCCCCGACCTCCTACAGGTGAAAAGCTTCCCTGACATGAAGAAGCTACAGCTCCTCACACATGAGGACCTGTCCACATCTCTCTTCCAGGGCTCCTCTCCACTGTCATGCTTCTGTTGCTGGTGAAGGTCTGCAGCGAAACAGAAGCATCTCACACATGGGACACCCAAGTACGGTTTCTGCAAAGGGTATATTGTTGCGTGCTCAGCTTGGTGCAAAATATCTTTGAAGACTGGGATGCATATCTCACAGGGGTGGGTCTTCTGGGTGGGTGGACCTGCCTCAGACGCCCTGATGTGAGATTCTCCTTCTACAGATAAACTCTGCCCAGAAGGGGTTTCCTCATCTTGTTTCATGTCTATAACCTGAAAACAGAGAAATGCTGAGGAAATGCATGTTGACCCTGATGGGAGAGGCAAGCCCCATTACAAAGGTGCATCAGACACAACAAGGAATGAGTTTGTTCCTTGAGTTTGTTCTAAGAACAAGGGGGCTGGAGCAGGCTGAAGTGGCTGCCTGGCAGCAGAGGGCAGGCCTATGAAGATCACAGAATAGGGGAGACCTCACCAGACCAAGGGCCCAAGGATTGGGTGCACCACATGGAGCAGAGGCAAGGTGTCTAACTCATCCCTCTGCCAACAGCCTTCATCTAAGGTGTGATGTGGGCATGCTGTGAGGAAAGCTGGTTATGTCCTGCTCTGGTAAATTTCCACTGGAACCAAGTAGCTGGTGTCCAGGGACTACTTAGGGATATGTGCACACCTCATGACACATGTGCAGGTCAATACTGCAGGTGTTGCAGTGCAGAGGAACAGGTGACCCACAGAGGCCACAAAGGTTAAGGCAGCCAGGAGCTGGAAGGCACCAATGCAAGGACAAGGCAGCAAAGTGTCAAGTATGGGGAAAAGGCAGAAATGAGGTGTGACCAGTGGCACTTGCACCAAAACACTACTGGACACAGGGCAGGTTCCTGGTATGATCTGAACATAGTCATGCTATCATGTCCCCCCTCAGATGCCACTCACCCGGCCCAGGCCTCCTCTTCTCTGAGGCCATCTCATCATGTCTACTCTGTGAAACAACCAAGGTTCTTCCTGCACCCTCCATTGTGCAACTACTCAGAACCTGAATGATACAAGTCTTCATGAAAGACGGCATAGCTGAGTGGTCAGCACTGGCCCAGAGCAGCTCAATATATGACAGCAGTCAGGAAAGAAAACATTACACACAACTGAAGAACGCCGTACAAGGACTGCCCAGAGTTCATGTACGTAATGACCACGGCCTGGCACAGGCAGTCACACAGAACTGTTAGCGAGAGAAAGAAGCCCTGGAGGCCACGGATCTGGACAGTCACTCCAGCAGGGAGAGGGCAAGCCAGGTGGGATTCACTGAGCTGCCTGCAAGACTCCTGACTCCCAAATCATTCTGCACTTTCAGAGGCAGCTGGGCTAGGGCTGCCTGGGGAATCCACTGCTCAGGGCACTACACACAGTTCCATGATGGCACCCACAGCACGTCTGACAAGAAAGAGAAGGAGGGTAGCAGAGCCCATGGTCCAGCTGAGGGAAAGACAAAGTGAACTGAGGGAAAAAAGGAAAAGCAGGACATCATCTCAGGACACTAAGATGGGTGTGACGGTCTTACCCAGCCACAGCTCCTCCTGCCCTACACCATAATCACCTCCTTAGCTTCCCTAATCATTACCAAGCACAAACGGTCCACAGAATGCTTGGCAAAGTCAAATAGGATCAAATACTACCCGAGATGCTGATGATCCCCATTAACAAAGGCAGCCCTGAGTCCTGCCATGAAGGCCTCCTTCCCTGCTTCAACCTCACCTACCCAGAACCATATCAGATCTCAGGTACCCATGGCCCTCTGCCAGTTGTGCTGCATTTGATGAATCCTGACCAGTCACAGCTTTCCTCTCTTCTCCTAACCCCCATTCAAGGCCCAGTGCCTGGCCCTCTACCTCATCTGTGAGTCTCCCAGATGACCACATACATCTCCAAGCTAATCCACCAGCCTGACTACAACATCCCAGGTCCCACCAAGGGTTACAACAAAATCCTGGTCAGTCTGTAGAGCAGCGATTAAGCACCAGCTTGTTGAATTCCTCCTGATGATGCCTCCACAACCATCTTATGTCCACCGATCCCTCAGAGGCCTTGCCCACATGCCAAACTATAACCTTCCCCATCCTCCCCACGACCACTTCTCTCACCTGTGTTATGACACCCACCTCCCACAGCCAGGGGCCCAAGCAGGAAACCTAGTCCTCAGGCCTACCCTCATCGTCCTGGGCTACTATTAATCATTATCATCCTGACCTGGATTCCCCACACTAAAGTGATCTACAGGAGGTGGGGTGTATAGCTCCAAGGTAGAGCACACACTTAGCATGTGCAAGGTCCTGGGTTCAATCCCCAGTACCTCCATTAAAAAAAGAAATAAGAAGCTCCTCCCTGGGCCACACTCTCTCCATTGCCCTTTGGATAAGTCTCCATCCCGAACTCCTCCTCAGAGTACTAGATGCCCAAAAACTGCTCTCTGAAAGATCTCATATCCTTAAGAGGCCAAATATAAAACTTCTGATATCCCCAAAGAAAATTACTCTTACTGTGGACTTCCCTGTCTCACCTGATGGAGCTTCCATCCTTCCAGAAGCTAAAACCAAACCTTCACTTATCCCTGACTCCTACCGTTCTCTCAACCTCAGAATTAGAAAATTCAGGTTTCTATACCTAACACACCAAACCAGCCACTTCTCCCACCTCCACAGCCACCACCTTGGTCAAACTACCAACACACTCACCCAGACCACAGCAGTAGCCTCTTTCATGGTCTCCCCACCACCTCCCTCACGCCAATGCTATTCTCCATGCTGCACCCACAGGGAGCCTGATAACACCGGAGTCAGATCACCTGTCTCCACTGCTCCAGATTTTTCATTGCTCCCATCACCTCCAGAAGGGACACTCAATTTTCCCAAAGTTGTTCCAGACCTGACTCCTGCTCCACTCACTGCTCCCAGTTTCCACGAAAAAGAAAAGATACCCGCAGGTCCCTGAACCAGCTCAGCCTCCTCTCCAGGCCTTTGCGCATTCTGGTACCTATGTTTGATCTGGTACCTTCCACATCTCATTCCACTGGTTGCCAAGAATAAGAACCACTCCATATAAGCCTGGGCCTGGACTTAGAACCCTGGGCCACTCCACATGACCCTAGGCCTCATGTTTGTTCAAGGTCCCTGGGTCCAAGGGCTGAAAGAGTGGCGCAATAGTACAGAGACAGTATTATCCCGGAGACCATAGGGTGGAGTGAGGACTATTGAGGCCCGGAAGGAAACTCCACAAACCACAGTCCCTAAGATATTCTGCAGTTACAGGAAACTGTGCGGAAAGGGAGGTCGCCTGAGAGCCTGGCAACCACAGCCAGCTTCCATGGGTTCAAGCCACTAAACACTCTTGCCCAGCCCAGGTGCCAGCTGAGCTCGAGGTGTCTGCATTACCTCGGGACCTCCGTCCTCCGAGCAGACTCCTGCCAGTCATGTAATCTTGTACAGGAGTCGACCTTCCTGTACCTAAATATTATTGCCACTCTGCTCGTCTGCTCTTCCTCCGAGCAGCATTTGGTAAACTTTTAGAAGCCTATCTCGGTGTCACTCTTTTGTTCACCCTCCCCTCTCCCCGAAAATGAAAGTAAAAATCCTCAGGCACAACGTCGCTTCGAATTCTTTACATCCTGCAGACATAAAATGGACCCCAGGTTTCCCGAACGCCCCCCCCCCCCCGCCCCCGCCTCAGCCCGGCCTCCAGGCCTCCGCACCTGAGGGTCCCCCCGCCCGGGGGGCCTCTCCCCGCGCCGTCACGCCGTCTGCCAGAAACACGGCCCCGCCCGCGGGCGCCTCCCCGGCCTGGACCCCGGGGCCCGGGCCGCAGGCACGTGAGCAGGCGCCCCGCACTCGGGCTCTCGTGTCCGGCGGGAGAGGGCGGTGCGGGCCCGGAGGACGCGCGTTCACCTGACGCGGGTCCCTCAGCGCGGCCGCCGCCATCGGGGTCTGAGGGCGGGAGCGGGGCCTGGGAGGCACGGAGGTCCCGATCCCAGCCTGTTGCGGGCCACCCCGAGCCTTGCACCCGCCTCTCTGGGACTCCTCCGGCGCCTTCTCCTTCGCGACCCCTGGCTCCGGAGCCTCTGGGCGGACCAACTGACCCGACAGAAGAAAAATAACCGCCACGAGGAGGACGTCAGAAGTCCCTCCCCGAGGCGATGCCCACGCACGGAAGTGCCTTTGACCTGCGCTTTCATTGGCTCAACTGCGCCACCGTTGGCGAATTGCCCTCTGGGTAGTGTAGTTTCCACAGATACGCAGGTGGAGTTAGAGGTCCCAGTTGTCCACCTCGAGGAGTAAACGTTCTGCACGGCCCAGAAATACAGCCATTATTTTGTAATGACTTTAATGGAGTAAAATCTATAAAAATATTGACCCACTATGTTGTACACCTGAAACTAATATAATATTGTAAGTCAATTATACTTCAATTTAAAAAAGAAAGAAAAGAAAATGGTTCCAGGGCACTGAGAGTGGCACTGGGAAATGACGACTTTAACCTTCAGGGAAAGGAATGCACTTATCCCTTTTTAAAGGGGCCGTTCTCAGGTTTGGGGGAGTGTTGTCTGCAACTGATCACTTGTTTAGAGACATTATTTCAGACTCCGTAAGCTCAGAATGCCCCCTGTGGCTAAAAATTTTATCTCACTTATCCCCAAAGGCTACAAATGCAAGTGAACATATTCTCATTCAGACACAAAATTCATCCACTCTTAGCAGGAATATAATAAACATTTTCTTGCTATTCAAATGCACGCAGTCAGAAGTGTCAGTATTGTAATTGTATGTTCAGTTAGAACCATGACTTGGAAGATAAGGAGAGATGTTTAAACAGCCCTGAAATGAGAGGACGAGTTAGCTCTGCCTGATTCCTAGAGAACACCTCTCCTACCTATATACTCAGTGATCGTGTCCAAATCATAAAGCAGCACTGTTCATCCACTTAATATTTTTTACTCAATAACCTAGAATATATTTAATTTTTTTAGGAATCTGACATCTATCTTAAACAGAGAGCAACTTATGAAATTTCATTTTGATATGGGATAGTGCCTACTTAGTGAGTGATAGTGTTCTCAGGCAGAGCACATGTGCAAAGGGGGCATCTAAACCCCCATCATCTCATCTCCTAGTTGAGAGGAGGTTATCGTTTCTTCAGTGATTGCTGGGACTGTTGTGTGTGAGGAATTGACGATACAGCAGGAAAAAAATTTGTGAAATGCAAATTACAGGAAACAATTGATGATTATGCAGTTATTTAAAGATAGTGGTAGAGATATCTCTGTAGAAACAATCTGGGGAGGGTGAAAAGGTTAAGACCTCAATAATTTTTATTAGGAGACACTGAAGTCTGAGAAGAGATGAGTTAAGATCAGCTCAATCGTCCCCCCCTCATTTAAACATTTATTTAAAAAATTTTAATTGAGATATAGTTTATTTTTAATATTATATTAATGTCATGTATACAGCATAGTGAAGGAGAAATAATAAAATGGCCACATTAGGCTAACTAATTCTTGGCCTTATACTTACTGTTTGCTTTTAAAATGGTCAGCAAGTCTGACTGCGCCCCAGGCCCACTGTTAGAGTTAAAGTTATTGATTTCCTTGTTTGTTTTACCTCACTCTGGCAAGTGAAATTTACAGTCATGTTTGGATTCTGAGTCATTTCCGCAGGAAGGGAGTTGCGGGACAATAATCTCAGGAAAATGACCTGACCCTCCAAAGTTCCTCCTGGAGCCTGACAAGTCTTAACAGATAAAGAAGGTCATGGGGCCAGTGACCCTCCAGACCACCGGATGGTCCCATGATGCCAGACAGACTCGCCAAGATTCAGGAGGTAGCTTCCCCCAGAGACTCTTGCTGATTGATAGCCCCTTTTATGCCCCAGTTTGCTCACTAGATAATCACTAAGCCCCATCTCCAAGGTGGGTTCACAGTGTTGAAGGCACTAGCCTTCTGGGAGTCCCCTTTGCCTGGCAAAGCTGTAAAGCTGCCTCTTTTCTTCTAAGCTCCAAGACCTTGTCTCCGAGTTATTTGGCTCATCAGGGATGGGGGCTGACCTTTCAGCAACAAACTTGTGGCACCCAGTTCATGGCCAGAACTCCCCTCTTTTCTAAGAGAGGCCTTAGGTTCCGCCTTGCTGCTGGGCCAACAGGGCTTGGATGATTGCTCCTCCGTGCTGATGGGTGGGACACGGAGAATGGAGCCCCTTTTGCTCTAGGGATCCTTTTCATCCCTTACCCTTCCACCTATCAATGGACCACTGTCGCCCAAACTGAGTCCTTGGAGGAAGAAAAGACGGCTCTGTTTCTTCTGAAGTGCTGTATTTGCATTTGATCGGCAGGCCTAGGGTAAGTTCCCAGTGATGACCAAGGCCCCTTGATATCACTTGGGAGTTCCCTAGTTGGACAGGCGGGGGATACTTGTTTGCATTTGAAACGGGTATCCATTTGTGGCGGAGCTCTCGGGCTAAGCAAACTTGGAAGCAAATACATTTGGAATTTGAATTATTTGTAAGCTTGGAATTTGAATTTGTTTCAGCCTGTCATTTGTAAGTCTGTGCTTCCGTCTACTGATAAAGGCCTGGTATTGCAATCTAAAATTTGTATTTGTATTTGCATTTGCATTTGTATTCAAAATAAGTTACTACGAGAGGCGTGCCATCTAGTCCATCTAACAGCCCATTGGGTAAAATCTTGAATGATTGGTCAAATTATAGTTATCCATCTATAACTAAGAAAAAGATGATATTTCATTGTAATACTGCTTGTACACTGTATAACTTAGGCTCTGGGGAACAGTGGCCTGAAAATGGGTCATTAGATCACTATACTATCCTCCAGTTAGAATTGTTCTGTCAGAAAAATGGTAAATGGACAGAAATGGTAAATGTACACACCTTTATGAAAGTGCATAATGAGGAAGAGAGTAAACTAGGAGCCAGACTGATGGTTCAAAGAGAAGTAAAGGGTAAACATTAGACTGGACAAAAAAAGATTACTAAACAAGTGAGGGAAGGAGAAGAATCTTCTATAAAACCAAAGAAAAAGTTAAAGGAGATATTTGATGACAAGACACCCGACCAACAGACGGAAGAAGATCTAGAGACAGAACAATGAATTGCTTTCTGGAAGAGGGGGATTCATCAAGGGGTGAAACTCCCCTGGCCTCTCCCTCTGCTCCAGCTCTGCTGCCACCTCTGGCGGCAGCCCAGCTGACTGCTCCTGCTCAAACAGCTGTTCTCCAGCTTTCTCTTCTGTCACTTCACCACCACCCTCGGCAGTCATTGCACCACCACCTCCAGTATCTCTACCATTTCCTCCTGCTAGCCTTCTATCACCCGCCCCGCGGGAACTCCATCGCCTCGGTCACTTTGCCTCTTCCTCCACCGCACCCTACCCTACCTATAGACTCTTTGCCTCCCCCATTCACTCTAGGACGGGAATTTGTAATGGCCTCCCCCTACAGGACCTGACAGGGTACCCAATTTGGCCTGGGAAAGCCTTTACCCATAGCAGTGCAATAGCCCTTGAGACAGTTGCCAGTTGGAATTAGCACAAGTGGACTTCCTGATAATTATATATGGGCCTATACCCCATTTGCAACTATGGACTTGCTCTATTGGAGAAATCAACATCCATCATATAGTAAGGACCCCCAGAAAATGGCTGAAATTTTTCAAACTATTTTCTCAAGCCATCGCCCAACTTGATACACAGCTGCTGCTTGGAATGCTTTTAACCTCAGATGAAAAGAGACTGATCTTAGAGCCCACTCAAAGGGAGGCTCAATGTTTAAAGCAAGGAAACCCCACAAATGCCCGCCATAGATCTAGCTGTACCAACCACCAAGCCAAACTGGGACCCCAATACAACTGAAGGTCTGATGTTAAATAATTACAGACAGTGCATCCTAGCCAGCCTCACAAAGGGCTTTTTGAAACAGACTAGCTTTAACCAGGTACAAGCTCTAAAACAAGAGCCAACGGAAAACCCATCTGCCTTTTTGGAATGGATCCAACACACTTATTGAAAACACACCACCCTCGATCCTGACGGTCCTGAAAATGTATGCATGGTAAATATGACTTTTACAAGCCAAAGCTCAGACAATATAAGGCACAAACTAAATAAGATAGAAAGCGCAGTAGCCAAAGATCCCGGGGAATTACTGGAGGTTGCCTTTAAAGTTCATAATGCCAGAGAAGAAAGGAACAGAAAACCTGTCAATGTTATGATAGCAACCCACGTGAGAGCTTTTAGTCAACAAAGACCCAGAGGACAAAAGGAAGATGAGAAAAAGTGAACTGTGACTCTTGATCAGTGTGTTTACTGTAAGGAGAAAGGGCATTGGAAAAAGGACTGGCCAAAACTGAAATCAAAGAGAGAGAAGGAGGTACGAATGTCTTCCAATGTAAGGATCACCCAAAGATTTATAGTCAAAGACAGTGACTGATGGGGCCTAGGGCTCTTAGCCACGCTAAGGACCCTCATAACAATTGCCACCCAGGAGCCTCGGGTAAAACTGACCTTGGGGTCTCAATTAGTGGACTTGCTAGTGGATACTGGAGCAGCATACTCAGTTTTAAACAGTAAATTAGGAGCATTGTCAAAGACTTCTGCCCCAGTAATAGGAGTCTCAGGGGTGGCAACGACTCAACTGTTGCTACAGCCTTTGGAATGCAAATTAGGAGAAAAGACTGTGACTCATACTTTTCAACATGCGCCTGAGTGCCCTGTTCCACTGCTGGGAAGAGATATTTTATGCAAACTAAATGCCCAGATAACTTTCTCTCCAGAGACTCAAAGAATTTGTGTAGCTGTTCTGCCAGATGCCACCCTGAGGCTGCAACAGGAGCCTAACTCCACAACTAAAGCACCTGAACAAATTCCAGAAGAAATCCCCATCTGGACTGATGAGGTCCCAGGACAGACAAGATTTGCCACCTTGATGGTTATTCAATTAAAATCGAATTCTGTTATGCCTAGAAAATGACAATATCCATGGAAGGATGAGGCCCTAAGAGGAATACAGCTAGTTTTGGGACGTTTCTTGAAACATGAACTGATTAGGCCATGTAGATCACCTTATAATACTTCAATACTACCAGTAAAGACACCCCACTCTGAAGAATGTTGGTTTGTGCAGAACTTAAAGGCTATTAGTGACATTGTCCAAGACATCCACCCAATGGTACCAAGCCCATACACCTTACTGACTACAGTCCCTGGAGATTTTAAATATTTCACAGTCCTGGATTTAAAGGATGCTTTTTTTTGGTATACCAATTGAAAAGAAGTCGCAATTGTTATTTGCCTTTGAGTGGCCGGATCCCAACACCAGAGTTAAGGCTCAATATTGTTGGACTGTGCTTCCTCAAGGGTTTAAAAATTCCCCTACTATCTTTAATGAAACATTGGCTCTGGATCTTAGAAATTTACACCTCAGTCAGGGTGTCCTCCTACAATATGTGGATGATTTATTAATTGCAAGCTCAGACTTTGGTCATTGTAAGGAAAATGCCATAACCATACTTAGTCACTTGGCTTGGTGTGGATACAAAGTGTCCCCCAACAAAGTCTGTAAAATCTGTAAAAAAAACAAGTAACCTATCCAGGAATTCAGATTTCACAAGGAACCTGCAATCTCTTGCATGACCACGAGATGGCAATCTGTACTTTGAAGGTCCGTAGCAGCAAAAAGTAGTGACGGGGATTTCTGGGGATGGCCGGTTTTTGTAGAAATTGGATACCTAATTTTGGACTGACAGCCAAACCCTTTTATGACACTCTGAGAGGCACAGTTACAGAATCCTTGTTGTGGACGGGGGAGTGCCAGCAGGCATTCACCACTCTCAAGACTCGATTACTCTCAGTGCTGGCATTGGGGTTGCCAGACTTAAAAAAGGAATTCATGTTATATGTGCATGAATGGCAAGGAGTAGCGCTGGGTGTCTTAATCCCGATGCTTGGGACTATCTCTCACCCAGCTGCATATTTGTCCCAGCAATTGGACCACATGGTGAATTGTTGCCCCCATGCCTCAGAAGCGGTTGCAGCCCCTTGTGATCTACTACAGGAAGCAGAAAAGTTTACCCTTGGACAGACCATAGTAACTTACTTGCCTCATCAAGTCATCATATTAGAGCAGAAAGAGGGATATTGGCTCACTGCAGGAAGAATGGGAAAATATCTGGCAACTTTAATAGACAACCCAAACGTTAACCTTAAAAACAGTGACCACTTTAAACCCAGCCATCCTATTGCCAACACCCACAGCAGAACCTGAAAATGATAAATTAAACCATGACTGTCTGGAAACACTAGAAACTGTCTACTCGAGTAGGTTAGATTTAACTGACAAGCCTCTCCCAGAGCCTGACTGGAAGCTATTTGTGGATGGAAGTAGCTGTATAAAAGGTGGGTAACAAAAACAACAAAATGGGCAACACAAGGCTGGTTATGCGGTAACTACTGAGTCTCAAGTAATAGAATCATTTGTGCTGCCCCCGGTATCTCTGCACAAAAGGTCGAACTTACAGCACTGACCCAGGCCCTTCGGGTACCTAAAGGGAAAGAGTCAACATTCATACAGACTCTAAATATGCATTCATGGTGATCCATGCTCACGGAGCAATTTGGAGAGAAAGAAGTCTTTTAACCTCAGGAAATAAAGAAGTTAAACATCCCAAGGAAATACTGGCCCATTTAAGAGCTATAACAGAGCCAGAGGCACCGCCCTGACATCAGAAACTTACATCTTGTTTGTCCACAGGAAACCAAGTGGCAGATCAGGCAGCAGAAGCAGCTGCCCTCCGAGGACATTTCCCCCAGCCCAGGGGGCATTCATCCCCCAGTTAGATTGAACTCAGTACCAGCCTAAATATTCAAAAGAAGATCATAATTGAGCTACTGAATTGGGATTTGATAAAACAGACCCCTCCAATACTTGAAAAATGAATGGCCGTGGCCTAACCTTGTTGCCCAGGCTATAGTGTGGCCCGTAATTAAACACCTGCATGGTGATACCCACTACAGAAGGGGTGCCTTAATGGACTTGACTAGATCTCGGATTAGAGGCCCCAAACTTCATCAAACCATAAAGCAGCTCATTAAAAGATGCCCTATTTGCATAAAAAAATAACCCAAAGTCTGTTCAGAAAAATCTCCGTCAAGGAAACAGTTTACTGGGAATCACCCCTTTGATGACTGACAAATGGATTCCACCCAGATGCCTCGAGCCATAGGCAACCTACGTTATTTGCTTGTTTTAGTAGACACCTTTCCAAGATGGACTGAAGCTTTCCCAGCTCACACGACCCACAAAGTTTTCTGGGTCATCCTTAAGGAACTCGTTCTCAGATATGGACTTCCACCTACTCTCCAGCATTTACTGCAGAGACATCACAACAAGTAAGCAGACATCCGGGAATTCAATGGAAGTTACATGCCGCATGGAGGCCTCAATCTAAGGAAACACAGAAAAAATGAACCATACACTTAAAAAGACCTTGGCCAAACTATGTCAGGAAACTCAGCTAAAATGTGACAAGGTACTGCCTATTGCCTTGTTGCAAGTAAGAGTAGCCCCAAGAAGCAGGCTTGGGCTAAGCCCATATGAAGTTGTTTTTGGAAGGCCATTTCTAAACCCTAGGGGAAAAGGAGAAACCTTGCAACTGACCTGAGAAGTTAGGGTCAAACACTATGTACAACAGATTGGTCAAATACTAACTATTGTGCATGAGTTTGCTTCTTCCAGGTCTGCGCCTCAGCTTGATGCCCCCCTGCATCCATTCAAACCAGGAGACTGAGTACTATTAAAGGTCTGGAAAGAACCAGAACCTGATCAACAGCTTGAAGAAAGGTGGAAGGGACCCCACGACATGCTGCTTACCCCACACACGTCCCTCAGACTTTACGGAGTCAAACTATGGATCCATCACACTCAAGTTAAGGAGCCTCCTGCGGGTTATGCTCTGCAGACTCCTGTAGACGCAGTTGGGCGGAAAGTTCAACCTCCGGGTGAACATAAGCATTTGTTTAAGAAAAATGTTGCTACTTAAACTTATCTTTCTTATGTTTATACAATTTCCTTTTATGAATCGTAATGTTTTCATACAATGGGCCTCTTCATATGCAAACTCATTTAACTATTCTAATTGTTGGTTCTGTGGCCAACTTCCAGTCTCAAGAGACTCTGGTCTCCCTTGGTGGGTGTCTCCACTTCAAGGAACCGACTGGAAAGAATTATTTAAATAGATTCAAGAGCAGAGACAGATCATGCATTTTTGGTACCACCCCATTCTTCCCCATCCTTCCATTAATACCTGAATAAAAAGCAAAAGAGATTACTAATTATCATCCCCTAGGTTGGCCCATTAATAATACTCTCGAAATACCGGGCCACAACTTCACATTCTGCTATGGGGAGACTCTCACACAGTGAATAAATGCCTACTTGGAATTTCAAAAAGAGCACAAATGGGACTCAGACCCAGACGATGCCACAGAATTAAAGAAGGGTTTAATCACATTTGGGATGGCAGCTGTGGGCTTACTCCAGAATTTGGGAGACTCGGTATGCCAGCTCTGCTGTGCTGGGAGCAATGAAATCATTCATTAGATACATCCAAGGGTTCCATCAGATATATGGGATGGATTGCCCCAGGAACTTGTGCTCATACTATTATTCTCAAAGAAACTGACTGACCAGCCACCAATTGGGAGTACAAATTGAACACAATATGGAGTGCCCCTAATGGTACTTTATGGCTATGTGGAAATAATCATTGGCCATGGTTGCCACCCGGGTGGATAGGGAAATGCACCCTTGGGTTCCCATGGGCCCAAGGTCATTGATATGCAACACTGCTCTCCACCCATATTGCCAATATGCCACTCCTCCGTTCTTGCTGGAGCCGATCTGTTTTCAAATGGTATTATCATCTGTTTAATTTCTTCCTACCAAACATTGGCTTGAAGAGCATTACCCTTCATGTTGCAGTCTTGGCTAAATTCACCCACCAAAAGGCCCTTGATGACAGCCAAAGGGGAATCTCACTACTTAATGCTGAAGTACAACCTAATGAGAAAGGTCATCTTACAATACTGAATGGCTCCTGACACGCTCTGTGCATCACAAGGAGGAACTTGCGCTCTCATCCATACTGCCTGTTGTACTTTCATCCCAGATGAGTCCAGAAGTATTACAATAGCTCTAGAGGACATGAAACAGCAAATATATAATATAGGGGACTCAAATGCTTATGTACAAGAAATTACATCTCAAGTCAATACTTGGTTCTCTGGCCTCCTTTCATGGATACCCCAAGGTCTCAGATCTATCCTTATGGAGATTCTGCTGTTTTTGTTATCACTTCTGTTAACAGGAGTAGGTATATATGTGATAATTAGGCTGATAGTCTTATGTTGTCTATTGTGCAGAAAGAGAACAGCTAAGACTCCTCTGAGACCCACCAGCCATATGGCAAGATCAAGTTTGCTCCAAATGATGCCTCTGTTCAACAGGAAGCAGCCAGATGAACATTATGCCCATCTCCCTATTTCCATAGAAATGGAATGAGAGAAATTGACAGTGGGGATTTTGAAGGAGACATAATAAAATGGCCACACTTAGGCTAACAAATTCTTGGCTTACTGCATGCTTTTAGAACAGTCAGCAAACCTGACTAACCAGACCCTGCTCCCAGTTTCCAGGCCCATTGTTAAAAGCTAAGGTTGTTGACTTTGCTGTTTTTACCTTGCTCTGACAACTAAAAATTATAGTTATTTTCTGAGCCATTTTTCAGGAAGAGAGTTATGGAATAACAAACTTAGGAGAGTGACCAGACCCTTCAGAGATCCTCCGTGACACCAGATGGGTCTAACCAGATAAAGAATGTGTGGGCTGATGACCTTCCAGACCGCTAGATGGTCCCATGACTGACTCATCAAGGTTTAGGAGAAAATTTCACCAGACACCCTTGTTGATTGTTATCACCTCTGTGTTCCCACACGTTTGTCTACATAATCACTAAGCCCCAACCCCAAGGTGGGTTCACAGGTTTGAAGCCACTAGCCTGCTGTGAGTCTCCTTTACCTGGCAGGGTAATAAAGCTGCCTCTTTCCTTCCAAGCTCTAAGACCTTGTCTCTGAGTTATTTGGCTCATCAGGGACTGGGTCTGATCTTTTGACAATAGTTTTAATGTTAAACAACTTATCTATGTCTAATGACCATTATATACATTCCTTAGTTTTAATGTTAAACAACTTATCTATGTCTAATGACCATTATATACATTCCTTAGTGAAGATTCTGTTCAAATATATTGCCTAAGGGGGCGAGGGGTATAACTCAGTGGCAGAGTGTTTGCTTAGCATGAATGAGGTCCTGGGTTCAATCCCCATGTACCTTCATCAAAATTTTAAAAAGTATATTTTGAGCATATTCTGTTTAGATGTCTATCAGACAGACAAGGTAGAATTTTATCAAAAAATTTTGGAGGGGAGGTCATTAGATTAATTAACTAATTAATTAATTAATTAAACGGAGATACAAGAGATTGAACGCAGGATCTGCTGCATGCTAAGGACTCACTCCACCACTAAGTACCCACTCTACCACTGAGCTATGCCCTCCCCACTATGATTTCAATACAATTAAGAAATATGAGGGAAACACTGAAATGAATTTTTTAAAACCCATTTAAATCATTAGTTCTATTTTAAATACTGGCTGAAACAAACTGCATGACTGAGGAGGGCGTGTATAGCTCAAGTAGTAGAGTGCATGCTTAGCATACACAATGTCCTGGGTTCAATCCCCAGTACCTGCTCTAAAAGTAAATAAGTAAATCTAATTACCTTTCTCCCCCCAAAATAAATTAAATTAAATTAAAACTGCATGACTGAATGGAAAGTCTTTCACGATAAACAATGCAATTCAAAAATATAAGGATCACATTTAATAAAATTCCAGTTCAAAATACTAAAATTTCTAAAGTTCATCTACTAATTGAAGAAGTATAAAAATTTTAAAAAATAAAACCAAGGGCAAAGGAGAAAACTTGCCCACTTGCATATAAACTTTATTAACCACATAAATGTACTAGTCTAATAAATTTACCTTGGGTATTATGGAGCCCAAGAACAAGCCAGGTTTAGAAGCAGATGTAGGATAATTTCTGGGAATTGACATCTGATAAATGTTTGTTACTAATTAGTTGGGCATAATAAATAAAATAATTTATTCTAAAAATGGTATTAAAATATTTGGAAATTTCATTGAAAACCTAAGGGAAAAATTCAGCTCCCATCTTAGAGCTAAATATAAACACATTTTTAGCTCTCATCCTAGAGCTACTAAATATATATTCCAACATAAAGAAAGGCAAATCTCCAAGACAAATTTATTACAGTAGTACACTTTTATAATTTTGGACTAGACAAGCCATTATTAAGTGTGAACCAACTAGGAAGGTGCAAAATTTTAGTTGGCATACTCAAATTCATAAAAGTAAAAATTTACTGAAAGGTGGAATATAACTGTTGAGAAATGAAAATTCAACTGAGTAAATTTAAAGATCTAATTGGCTTTGTTGAATAATTCATGAATCAGGCAGCATACCAAAATCATAAAATGAACTGAAATAAAGACAGAGAAGTCAGTAGATGGGGGGGGTAGGGTGGCTATTAACGTTTGTTTGAGTCAGAGAGAACATAACAGGGTCCTGAGAACTTGGAAATTGCCGTGATTATTGGTGACTCCAGCCCTTTAACAACAGGAGAAATTTGCAGAGCAATGAAGGTTCCCAATTTCCCCCTGATCTTAGTGGTTACATGGAAACCCAGAGAGGGTCTAAATGAAATGCCTCCTGCCCTCAGGCACACAGAGAGAGGTGAGCCTACCTAAGGAACAATGTCTGGTCAGAACATCATTTTGTGTTTGTTTTGTTTTGTTTTTTTCCTTCTCTGCAAAAAAAAAAAATTTTTTCCCCTGTACTCTTCTTGAGTTCTTGTGGCTGAACTAATAATAAGAGTGAAACAAGACAGATTAATAGGAGAAAAAGAAGCAAATTTTAATTCATGAGCATGGCCTGTTTTGGCCACTTCTTAGGTCCCATTCCTATGAGAAGTGGCCAGAACAGGCAGCTTTTTCACTTCTTAGGCAAAGAAACAATAAATTTGTGAGGAACTGATGAACAAAGAAATGTAGGTTTTGGGTGTCCAATTAATGAATAATCGAAACAGAGTTTGGGCTTGGATAGTTAATTAAAGAAGTAACAAGGTTTGATTATATAGGCATCTCAGCCTGAATTCCTCATCTCTGGTAACAAGGATGTCCTCTACCTGTAGACACAGGGAGCGCTCCTTTCACTTGAGAGGTTAATTTCCTGCTTTCAAGGAGACAGAAAGAAGGGTAAGAATGTCCCACTTGCATCGGTCACTTGTGAAGTAACTTAATGGAAAAGAATCAATTTGCTATTGAAGCATATTTTGGGGCGGCCTATTCTGGGCCCCAATAATGGCCCCTCAGAGGATAGTTGGACACAGATTAATAGAAGACTTTGATAGCCAAGTACTTAAAATTTTTGATTATGTGTCAAGGTAACATTCCTATCTCGAGAATGTTAGATTTCTGGATGATTCTTGTCATCTGAACCAAATACGATAAAATGAGCTCTTGAGTTCTTTAAATGGAAGATAAATGTCAACACCTTTCTATCATTGATAAAAAAAAATCACTCGATAGTTAATCTAAGGAAAAAATGGAAAATTTTATTCCAGCCCACTTGAGGATTATAGCCTGGGAGATGTTCTCTCAGAAAGTTCTGAGGACTGTTTTGCTTGTTAAAAGCGTAGTGATACGTTTTTGAGACAAAGGTTTATGCACCAATGTATTGACAGTTTACACAATCCAGATCTGCACATACAAAGTGAATAGTGGGTCATGGCTCATGGTGATCCCTTTCAAGATTAAGATGGAAGGTTATCTCCTAAGGAGCTGGTTAATACAGATGCACAGCATATACAACACATGGGCAGAGAAAAATCTTAAAGTTTACATTTTTCATGTTTTGCTATAAAATGTGAATTTTATTTCATCCCTTTTTTTTTTTACTTTTTAAAATTGAGTATAGTCACTTTACAATGTTGTGTCAATTTCTGGTGTACAGCACAAGGCTTCAGTCATACACAAATACACATATGTTTGTTTTCATATTCTTTTTCACCATAAGCTACTACAAGATATCAAATATAGTTTCCTGCGTATTTCATCACTATTGATGAGAGAGATTTATAGATATGTTTATACCGACACTATTTAGCACAACAGGCTCAGACTAAAAAAAAAAAAAAAACCCAGCAACTGTCACTCAGGCAACAGGTGGTTCAGCCACAGGAAACTCATCTTCATCACTGATGAAATAAAATCATTTTTAAGGCAGGACAAGATTTTTCTTTTTTGAGTAAAGGTAGATTTATTTAGAGATACACACTGTATAGAGTGTAAGGCAAGAGAAAGGCAAGGAAAGAGGTGTGGGAATTGGGTGCTCAGGTTAAAATAAAAGTAGGCACACACTCCATAGACAGAGCGCAGGCCATCTCCGAAGGAGAGGGGCTGCAAAAAAGGGCTGGGACAAGATAATTCTTAAACATAAAATTCTCTCTGCCTGATTGGGCCACTACCCCTCCACAGTATGCATTGTGCATCCACATTACACATTAGTCAGATCTCCTTAGAAGACACAGGAAGCCTGCTCACCAGAAATGAGTGATTTTCTCCTGGTGCCAGCAAGATCACTCCTTAGAGGGTAACAACCTCAGCCCTGTAAGGGATCACAGTGACCCACTCCTCACATGCGGATCTGGACTATGTAAACTCTCGATACGTTACTTCCATGCATAATCCTTTGACCCTTTGTCTTGAAAATGTATATAACTGTGCTCTGACCTCTAATGGATGAAACAGTCTTCAGAGCTTCCTGAAAGACTGTCTCCCAGGTTTCATCCACTCTGGGACCCACAGCTGGCAGCCTTGGGACCCAATCCCATCCACCAGTAGCCAGCAGCTTCCAAACAAGGCAGGGCCTGGCGACCACCTAGACCAGGAGCCAGGCACTCCCACCAGACTGCCCACAATATTCTTTCTTCAATTGACTATTAATTAATTTTCCATCAACACTATCAATTGCTCTTTACACGCCTGTGGCTTGTATCAACCAAAAAGTATCATGCAAGGGGCTGCAAAAAAAATTTATTTAGGGTCTTAATGTTAGAGCAGGCAGAGGGCGAGATATGAGCAGAGAAAGTGGGGCACAGGCCAAATGGCAGGAAACCACACATCTTGTGAACAACGGGGGTCCTTGGGCAGTCAGAGAAAAACATGAACCTCCAGACTGATTAAAAAAATCACACATTTGGGGGGTGACAAAGGTCCTGGAGGCAAAGAAAGATGGGAAAAGGCAGGAATCTTCAGTGTCCAAATGTAACCTTTTGCACATTGTGCCCTCATTTCAATAAAATTAGCCTTGCAGATTAGAAGTACCCATCATGCACTAACGCCATGACACTTCTGATCCAGACTAAATAAGGAAAAAAAATCCTTCCTCCCCTTGGGAAGGTGGAGCTGGGATGGAAATCAGAGAATATGACCCCGAACCCTTCCCTCCCCAGTGAATATTCTGCCCATTCATTTTCACACCCTAGGTAAGTTTATCAAAGAAACTCAGCACAGCTGCTTAACTGAGCCTGCCGGCTCTGCGCCCGAGAGTGTACTATCTGTCCCTTAATAAATCCTCACTTTACTTTCTTAATCTTCATGTCTCATCTCTGAATTCTTTCTGGGACAAGAGAAGAACTTCTTCTCCGGCAATACTTGTCTTCTCCCTGGTGCACAAGCTATTCTTTCAATGAAAAGTATTGTTGCTTGCCGAAGAATCTTGTGGGAATGATACTCATGTTTATAATGTTGCTACCCAAGATTCTGGAGAAAGCCACATGATGTAATAAGAAATATTTTGGCACAGAGCTCCTTAAACACTTGGAATTTCCTGAGTTAGGAGTGTATTTTGTCACTCATGAGGGGCTCCGTTTGAGCTCGTGCTGATGAGGTGACTTAGGGTGGGGCCCCTGGATAGCCTCGGGATGGGGCTGGTCACCATGGAGACTTAGGGATTAAGGTTGGCCCTTTCAGCCTCACCCAAGACCCCCTGGGAAAGGGAAGGAGGGAGGTGCAGATAAAGCTCTATAAAAATTCTTGAAAGATCTGATCAGCTTCCTGGTTGGTAAATGTATGCTCGGAGGGTGAGATGCCCCAGCTCCATGGGAACAGAAGCTCTGCATTCAGGGCCCTTCTGGACCACAGTCTATGTACCACTTCTTCTAGCTGTTCATCTGTATCCTTTATAATATCCTTTATAATAAACTGGCAAATGTAAGTCAATGTTTTCTCTGATTTCTATAGCCACTGTAGCAAATTAATCCACCCCAAGAAAGGGGTCGCTGGAAACGTCGATCTGTAGCCCACCGGTCAGAAGCACAGGTAACAACCTGGCCCTCTGACTGGCATCTGAAGTGAGGGGCAGGCTTGTGGGACTGAGCCCTTAACCTGTGGGGTCTGATGCTATCTCCTGGTGGTGTCAGAACTGAGTTAATCGCTTGGAGGTGTTGGGAAACACGTAGGACCCTGATGGAAGGAGACTTTTGGCCACTTGTGTGTGAAGAGCCCTCCCCTTTTCATTTAATTCTCATTCATACCAGTTTCTTGGTCAACCGGCTGTTTCTGCGCTCAAGGGGGAGGCAGTCGCAACTGCTGGATGTATTGGAATTGTGGTTGAGGGAAGTGCCTCCTACGGGAGAGGCATGGGAGCTGATGGATGATGGCGCCCCTTGAGGACTGGAGGCAGATGGCAAGTGCTCTGGGAAGTCAGACAGGTGAGGGGAAATAGTCACGGTTATAATTCCAACAGTGTGTGGTCCTTGCCATTTGCCAGCCCTAGGATGGAAGGCTTCACATGCCCTGGTAAAATGTTTAAACTCGCTTCTGGGACCTGTCTGGAGGTTTGGATCCAGCCTCTAGGGTCCAGAACTTTCCTGCAGTGTGTCCTTGGGGAAGTTTTTCTGTACTTGCCCAGCCTCAGGGCTGAAGAAAGAGCCCAGAGTCAGGGGCAGAGACATCAGTGGTTTACTAGATGGGGGATCTTATGCATTTGAAGCCAAAAGTTCCTGGAGCAACACCCCACTGTGTGTGGCAGGCGGCGGGCAGGACATGGCAGTAGGCTTCACTACCAGGGGGAGAGGGAGGTTACCAATTATAGTGGAAATTGATATCAAGTTGGCTCATCTGTTGCCATGAAAATCAGCAGAAGAGCAGCACCTCACCACAGATTTGATAAACTATTATAGAGGAGACAGTCCTGATCTAAAGATTAGGATGATCACCAGCTGGGGCCTTGGGCAAGTATCTAGGCATTTAGGCCATCTTGGGTGGCCGGATCCTATAGGAAGATACTTCCTTTTTATGACCCTGGATTCCCCAGAAATACAGTAATAGTTCCCGTGTCCCCAGGTTGCTGTGAGAATGAAAGAGAAAAATGGTCATAATGAAACAGAGCAGGACCCTGTGGGACCCTTCTGGTACAAAGCCCCCCCATGTCCTCTGTGGGGCCAACTGGCACCCCTCAAATTCCAACAACCCCTATTCCTGGCTCCAGATGTCCACCTGCAGTCCCTGAAAAGATAGAGTATATTCTTTTCTGATGTGTGTTTGCCCCAGCAGAACTAATAGCCCTAGGTAATGCCAAATCTCGCAACAGCTCAGGTTGGTTTATTTCAACCCATGTCTCCATCTTATCAGAGTCATAAATCTCACCACCCCTTCACAGACCCTAACTTTCTTACCTCACCTACAACCAATCAGAAACTTGTGCACAAGCTGATCACACAGCCCCCTGTGTTCACCAATCCTTTCCTCATAAAAGACCCTAAGCTTTCACCCTTGGTACACAGAGGCACCTCTTGTCTGTGTGGCCTGCTGCTGTCTGTGGAAGCGTACCCCTAATAAACTTTTCTTTCACTTTGCTTTGTCTCTGGTAAGTTCTTTTACCACCCCTGTTACCCACCTGCCTTGTGCCACAACATCCTCCATTTCTTGTTTGTAGGAAAAAGGCATCAGCCTCTTAGACATTCCCTGAGTTCCAAAGGGCAGATTCAAACAGTTGCTAATTAGGGAAGGGAGGGAACACAGAAACAGAGGAGGAGCAGTCAAGAAACAATAGTGCAGAGGGGAGGGTATAGCTCAAGTGGTAGAGCATATGCTTAGCATGTATGAGGTCCTGGGTTCAATCCCCAGTACCTCCTCCAATAGATAAATAAATAAAAACCTAAGAAACAATAGTGCAGCACTATTTACAGTAGCTGAGACATGGAAACAATCTAAATGCCCACTGACAGATGATTGGATAAAGAAATTGTGGTATATTTATACAATGGAATACTACTCAGCCATAAAAAATAATAAGATACTGCTATTTGCAGCAACATGGATGTGAGACAGGAAGGAAAGGAGCAGGACACAGCCATTAAAGGAATGACACAGAAATTAGCACCAAGATGGTGGAGAAGCCAACTCCCAACAGACATGGAGGCCCAAGATGGCAGGAGGTTTAACCTCCAGTTGAGCTTCATTTTACACATTGTAATGTATTTGCACGTTGAATGACACACCCAAAAGCTCCATGACAGTTCTGAGGCTGACTGTAAAAGGTCAAAAGGTGGGCAGTGGCCCAATTTCTGGGAATCCCTACCCCTTCCTCAAAGTCATTGGAATAATTCTCCTATTCCTACTTTGAGCCTTGTTTGGGTTTACATCAAACCCAGGGCACAAGGCTCCTGCACATAAGCATTCTTAAATATTTTAATGAATTCATTTTTCAAATATAAATAATATCTGAAAGAGGAAAATAGATTCATGACTGTAAGGGATATTCCATTGGTAATAAACAGGTGGCAACTGCAATGATAAACCCCCAATTTATAAGCAGAAACTCCCAAAATGTCCTAATCTGGACTCACAGCTGAATCTCCACCTCAGTCAAATTGGGCAGGAGGGAACCAGTGGGGACCCACCTTTGTATTGTTGAACTCTGCATATGATCACTGGGTTTGGAGCTGGGTAGAGGCCAGGCGCTCATTCTATTTGTGATTTCAGTACCTGTATGATGCCAAGTAGAGTCAGACATGTAGCTGGTGTGTCAGGGAGAACTGTCAACTGTGCATTTGACCTGCAAAATCCAAGCATATTGGCTAAGCAGAAGGTGGGAAAGAAAGAGTTTTTTTTTTTAATTCTTTATCTTACTTGCTGATACCAATGAACTGTACCCAAGGACCAGGTATTAAACTCAGACCAGTCACAAGTTACCCCAAAAGGTAAAGGCCCCAGTTCTTGTCACATCCCAAAGATAAGTTTACTATCAGGAGACAAGGCGTTGTGTATTGAGAATTTTAAAAGATTTGTTTAGAAAAGGAAAAGCACACCTCCAAGAACGGGAGGCAGGCTGACCTGGGGGAGGGGGGAGGTGGTGGGCTTTGTTTGGTCTTTCCCTTATACTCTCACTTAGAGGCGGTCTTTTGACTGGTTGATCGCTCTTGCCCCTGGAAAGCCTAGTCATGTCTGTTTCCTTTGTGTGTGTCCTTACTCATGGTATACCAGAAAAACCCAAGGGGGGCGCCTAAACCACAATGTGAGTTATGTTACGTTGGACGTGTCCAGAAAGCTGTTCTTTCCCTGCAGCGCCGTTGTGACTATCTGGTTCTAACTGGGCTTTTTGCTGGCACTCATTTAGAAGTAAAGTCCTTTCATGCTGGAGGCAGGCACAATGCCATCTTCCGGATCATCCTTCCTCTCCTCCACCTGTCTGCCCAGTGCCCCCGTATACCTAAATAACTAACAACAATATTGGGTGTTTCAGAAGACATAGACATTCAGGACCTTTTACATTTCTAATGGTGTTGTAACGGGTAAAAAACCCTCTGAAAACTTTGCCCCCAGGTATTGGAGAAATACTTGTGTTTCTCCTTTACTCACACTGCTGCCACACTCAACACGTTTTTAATTGAAATATAGTTGATTTACAATATTATATTAGTTTCAGGTGTGATTCAATACAATAGTGATTTGATATTTTATAGCTTATACTCTATTTAAAGTTATTAGAAAATAATGGCTATATTTCCCTGTGCTGTGCAATATATCTGTTGCCTATTCATTTAATACATACTGGTTTGTATCTCTTAATCTCCTTCCCCATCTCATCCCTATCCCACCCCTTTCCACTGGTAACACTAGTTCGTTCTCTGCATCGGGGAGTCTGTTTCTGTTTGTTCATATACATTCATTTGATTTCTTTTTTAGGTTCCACATATAAATGATAACAAGAATATTTGTCTTTCTCTGTTTTATTTCACTAAGCATAATACTTTGTAGGTCCACCCATATTGTTGCAAATGACAGAATTTTATTCTTTTTCATGACCTGAGTAGTATTCTATGATAGTAATATTCCACTGTGTGTGTATATGGAATATAGTATATAATATATACAAGTATATAATGTATACAAGTGCATATATATACATTGTATATGTGTATTTTTATATATATGTGTGTGTATAACTATCTATCTATCTCACATCTTCTTTATCCATTCATCTGTTGATGGACACTTACGTTGCTTCCATATCTTGGCTATTGTAAATAATGCTGCTATGAACATTGGGGTGCATGTATCTTTTTTTTAATGTATCTTTTTGAATTAACAACACTCAACATTTCTGACACCAGAATTGTGTCTTTTTCTCACATCAACCAATTCTTTAGGACACGAACTGGGTGGCCTACAATTCAATGAAATCTGATTCTAACTGGAGTTAGCACAAATCCCTCAGGTTGAGGGCTCAGTCCCAAAAGACTGTCCCCAACTTCAGATGCCAACCGCAAATAGTAGGTTCCCAGGTTACCTACAACTTCTGTCTGATTTGGCTACAGATCCGAAGTTCCTATGACTGCTCTTCTGGAATTTGATCATTTGCTAGAACAGTTCATAGAACCCAGGGTAATACTTACTTAACCAGTTTATTATATCTTCAAGGACATGATAAGGAATACAGACAATGAGCAGCCAGATGACGAGGTACACAGGGAGAGATCGGGAGGGGTCTGGCACAGAAGCTTCTCTCCCTGAAGAGTTGAGGTGTGCCATCCACCTGGCACCTAGGTGTATTCTCCAACCAAGAAGATTCTCCAAACCCTGAACTTAAGGAAGCACAAGCCACTATTAACTCAATATCCAGTCCCTCTCCCCTTCCTGGAGGATGGGAGATGGGCTGAAATCTCCAAGCTTCAAATCCCAGTTTGGCCTTTCTGGTGATCAGTCCCCGTCCTGAAGCCAACCAGGAGCCCCACCAACATCATTTTAATGAGGTGGGGTGGAGCCCCACCTCATTAAAACAAAAGACACTCCTTTCACCCAGGAAGTTTCAAAGGATTTAGGTGCTCTGTGTCAGGAAACAGGGTCAAAGACCCAATTTTAGAACAAAAGATGCTCATGGTACTCTTATCTCTTAGGAAAATACAAGGGTTTTTGGCACTCTGTGCCAAGAAACCAGGCAGAGTCCAAATATATATATATAATTTACATATATATAATTATTATTATATAATATATATATATTTGCTGTTATCTGAGAACCCACCTCGCAGAGGTCTTTCCAAAGAAAAGCCATCTCTAATACAAGAAGCATTTGCAGGAGTATTCACAAGAGCAAAACACTTGGAGACAGCCCAGGAAAGAGGATGGATAAATGGGATTCTCCACACAGTGGATCCTTGTCTGCAGCCCAATAGTTCTCCCTTCTATGGATGCAGTGATGGAAACCAGGGAAGGGTCACAGTTTACCCTGCAGAGTGTCTTGTTCCAGGATTCAAGCCATTTGTCCACAGCACCTTCCAGTTTCTCAGTGAGATTAATCCTTACCAGTTTCCTAGTGGAAACCAGCTCACTAATGTGTTCCAGATAACTGGCACACCTTTTTTTGCCTTGGCTGCATACAGAATCCTTTCTCTCCAAAGTGCCCTCCAAACTGGTCCCGCAAATAAGTTCTCCCTACACCTACACGCTCCATCTACTGGGAGGAATGAATTGTAAACGTGACTTTTCTGGTTATTTGTTAATAAAACTGCATTCTGCAACTTTCAGTCGCCAGACTTCGGTCCAATTTATCTATTATATTTCTAGTGATTTAAAGAAATGATTACATATTATTTAAATATAAAGGGTCCCTTTCTTCAGAGACGTCTTTTTTTTAAATTAAACATAATTTTTATTTGGTCTCGGAATATTTTGGTACATAAAGTGAAAGCTGGCTGCCTAATAATCTGCATTCAACAAAATAGTGCCCAGTGAAGGACTGGGAAATTATCAACCCTCCTCAACACTTGAATTATTCCTTAATCTCATTGTTATCACCAAACAAAAGAATATTTTGCATGAGTTTGAAATCACTATGCCATGATTTGTATTTAATGCCTTCCCCGAATTGGAAGAAATGAGGTGCTTTATGAAAATTTCACACTGAGCTATGAGTTGCAAAAAAGAATTAAACAAACAAGGTATTAGCTTGTGACAACCGTACAACACATCTCTAATAAAAGGATAAGGACTGACTTGCGTATTTCAGAGTATGTGTAAAGGTGAGATGAGGTCATGGATATGAAAGTCTTTTCTAAGTAACAAATAAATGCAATTTTCTTCATATTCAGGTAAGAAATATATGTGCGAAATAAGAAATTTTTTTAGTGGGGAGAATACAGCTACGTGGTGGAGCTCCGGCCTAGCATGCACAAGTTCCCGGGTTCAATCTCCAGTACTTCCATTAAGAAATAATAAATAAGTAAATAAATTTAAAAAAACTAATTACTTCCCACCCCCAAAACAAAAACAAAATAAGAAAAAATCTTTTAAAGGTACAATGTGACCTTAATTCACATTAAAAATATGTACGATATATACCATTTTTCCCAAGTGAAAACAGTTTTATTAACTCCTCTCTTCTCCTCTTAAGGCCTATTTCTGATTTCCATCTCTCCACCCCACCTTTTCAAGCACCTGTGGCTGCACTAGATCTACAGGGCATGGACAGAGGATGGGCAGCAGACAAGGGAAGACTGACTGGGCCACGGAGAGCCCGTGTGCATGTCCTGGGGCTGGAACTCATTGTCTTCCCACATGGGGCACATGCTTACATTTTAAAGAATAATCACCAACGTTACACATTCATTCATTTATTCAACAGCTATCTATTGGTTATTTGAAATGAGTGAGCCACTTTTCTAGGCTCCTGAGATACTTCAATAAACAAAACTGAGAAATTCCCTGCGCTCCTTAAATTTACATTTTATTGGGGTGAAGCAATAAATGCAAAATACAATCAGGAAGTTATAAAGTACATTCTAAATAGAGAAGAACTCTGGGAATAAACATCCTCGCATACAGATTTATAGACATTACATTAGGGCTGTGGCCAAGGAAGCTTGTGGCGTGGAGGGGACACTCCTGAGGGCAACCTTCTGGTGCGTCCTCAGGTGGCGGTGGTAGGTGGATGACTGGCGGTAGCTTCTCCGGCACAGGGGACACGCATAGGGCTTCTCCCCCGTGTGGATTCTCTCGTGAGCCCGCAGGTTGGTTTTGTGGCTGAAGGCCGCTTTGCACGTGCTGCACAGGAAAGGCTTCTCTCCGGTGTGGGTCTTCTGATGCACACGCAGGTCTGATGCCTGGAAGAAGCCTCTGTTGCACTCGGCACAAACAAATGTCCTCTCATTCCGGTGTCTCCTCTGATGAACTTTCAACCGAGAGAAATACCTAAAGACCTTGGGACAGTCCTCACACTTGTATGCTTTTTGGACTCCGTGGAATCCTTCTCGGTGTTCCTCGCAAGCAGAGTTTCCCTCAGTGCTCCGACGGGCAGGAACAGGCTCCAGGGTGACCTGGTCTGGCCCGGAGAGAAAGCCTGCTTCCTCCAGAAGGACATCTTGATGAGAGGCTCCTTCCAGGGGCCCTTCCTGGGACCTGGAGGTGCCTGGACCTGCTCTTCTGGAGCGGAGTGGATTCTCCAGAGAAACAGCCCCTTCTTCCAGCCGAGGACAGTTCTCTTGTTGGACAATGAGCAGGAGAGGTGTCTGATCACTTTGACTAGTAATACTGTCATTTGCTTGACAGGTTTTCGAAGAAACGTTGCCGCCATTTTCTTTATCTTCATTTCCTGGTTGGGGGTGTGGAGAGAAAGTGACTCCGTGCAGCTGTACCCGAGGCCAAGTCCACACAGAGCACCCCTGCTACCCGGACTTACCCTTCTCTCTCTGCCCTGTTTCCATGGAAGTGTCTTGAGGAGTCCAGAAAGGTGACCCCACGTTCACGCTGTTTGGGATTCCCATGGCCAGCTGGTTTGTTAGATGCACAATGACTTCTCTTAAGGGCATATTCTCAGAAAAGAGGGCTTCCTGTCCCTGCATGTGGACGTGGACCTGTAAACAAAGCTTGATTACTATCTGTAATAACTCTTCTTCCTCTGCTTCTAGGTAACCCCAACAGACTGCATATTCCTTGCACCCCTCCGCCCCCAATCCCAGCGGCCAGCACCCTCTACTTACTAAGCCAGGTGGCTTCATGCCATCATCAGTCACGTCTTCCATGAATTTCTGCAGGTTTCTGCCACTTGCATTCCATTTCTCTTGTAAAACAGACCTGTCACTGCAGTGGCCACTGATCAGAAACTGTCCCAGGACCAACTGAGAAATGATTTCATTTTTGCTGTGTTTTTCTGGCTGCAGCCATGAGTGAAATAATTTATAGAGTCTTTGCAGCTCCTGCCTTGCACATGAGTTATTGCTGTTTTGAAATAAGCTGAGCTGAGTGCCTGGGAACTCAGAGTTCTCCTCTCCCTCATGGATGGCAGATCCTTGACTGGGTTTAAGGTCTAAATTTCCTGACCCACGATCATTCCCAGATGGTTCACCTTGAAAGGAGATTCTGGGCTCTGAAGCCATTCTTAACAAGAAGTCTCAGAAAGACACAACTTCAGGGATTCAGTCTCTACTGACTTGTTTCTCAGGGGATCTGTTTCAAGAACTGGTGGAGGTTTAAAGACTGTAACCTTGAAATAAGAGAATTAATTACAGCATTGGTATTATTGAAAACAAAATCCAGGTTCAGTTGAGTTCATGTTTGATTTCTACTAGACATTTAGTGAATAAACAAATGAAGAAAAGTGCAACCTCATTAGTCATTCCAGAAATGCAAAATAAAACTATAATAACATGCTGCAAAATGCAGTATGTCTAAAATCAAATAGCGTTGGCATTGGCATGGACCGGAGCACCTGGAACACTCAATCACTGCTCCTGAGTACTCACTTTGGAAATGTTTTGACTGATATCTACTAAATTCATATTTACGCATTCCCTGTGAATCATCAAGTTTACTCCTTGGCATATACTCAACAGAAAAATATACTCACGTGCATCAAAGACATATACAAGAATGTTTATATCAACGTAATTCATTATATTCCCATTCTGTAAACAATCCAAGTGTCCAACATTCAATGCGGACAGATTATATTTAATTGATGTAGAGGCACATTTGACAGCAAAGAGTATGAACGAACTTCTTCATGCAACAACATGGGATAACCACAAAACACAACGTGAAATGGAATAATCCAGGCACCGAATGATACATTCCGTTTATTCCCACTTATGTTCTTTGGAAAGTGTACAAATTATCAACATTATTTAGGATGCTGGTTACAATTTTGGAGATAAGAGTAGATACTGGGATAGGTACATATGGAGAGCCCATCCCTGTTTGCCTGGGACTAAAGAGTGCCTGGGATACTGTACATTCAGTTTTGGCTGGACCTCTTGATCTTGGAGGTAGTTACACAGGATTGTTTCTCTATAAAAATCCACTAAGCCATATGCTTTCACTTTTTCATTTTTCTGTATGTAAATTACACTTCAATAAAAAATGTTCCATTTTAAAGAGTCAATGGGGTCTTAAATGGTAATTGGACATGATGTAACTGAATGAAGGCAATGATCTAAGACAAGGATGTTCCTTCAGTCACGGTAAGAAGGCAAAATATTATTTTAAAAGTCGACGATACAGTGAATGAAATAGGACAGGCTGAAATCCACACGCGTGATCCCATCCTGGGTTGGAAACCCCTGCATCAGACACAAACATCTGCAGAACCACCCCAGCTACAGCATGTCAGCCCAACAATACGTTCCCTTTACCTTCACCTCTACTGTCGTTCTTTTTACATAAACAATTACACTTCCTTATGAAAAGCAGTCGTCCTTGCTTCACTGCTTTTTATCAAAGTTATAATTTTATATTGACCTGTTTCTTCTATCTGTCCTTTTCCATTGGAATGTAGGATTCAGGGGTGAAACTGAGTTTGCATTACTCAATATCGATTTCTGACTGCAAATCACATTATCTGGGCAGCCACAGGCACACCCCTCGGGATGTCAAGTAGATGAAAGGTTTAATCCTCTTTGTGTATCATTGCTCTGTTTTTGTGTTCTTTTCTTTTTTTATATATAGGTAACATTTCAAAGATTTGTATTTTTTTTCAAGAGCAAATGCCATGCCACAGAACCAGAAAATGTGGGTGTTTGTTGGGATTGATTTGTGGGCACTCAAATACCTAATTAGTTCCTGTTAGTTGATTCATTCACTTCATGCTTTGTGCCAACCTCCCCGGTGATGCGATCAGACGGGCCACCTTGATCTCATCAATCAAGGAGGCAAAGATGATCCTACCAAAAACGGTTTAGGAGAAAACTGAACACATGGTTGCCTCACCCACTTACCACACTTATCCAGTCAACCTTTCTAAAATGCTAATCTGCTCAGGTCACGCTCCACTGTCCCATTGCATTCCCGCCAGGGCTCTCTCCAGCTCTCAAGGGGAAACACCAGGCCCCTTCCGGTCTCCACAGGCTTTGCCTGGGCCTGTTCTCACCCCCCCAATGCTGCCCCTCTAGAGCTGTTGCGGTTGGTTATCTACACCCAGGACAGTAGGTGTTCTCTCTCTCTCTCTTTTTTTCTTTCTGTAGAATTCACAACTCCTCTTTCATCTGGGCCTCCCCATGACTTTTCTTTCTGTACCCCAGGCACACACAGACCGCATGGTCACACGTACAGATGTGCAGTTTCACACAGACAAAACGGAGAAGCATGATTATGGCTAAGACCTTGGAATTTGAAATCACCGTATTAAAAATTTTCACAAGAAAAAGAAATGTAATTATCCATGCCAATGGATTTTTTTTTGGCGGGGGGCGGGGAGGGGAAGGGCGGAGGTTTACTTATTAATTTATTTAATAGAGGTACTGGGGACTGAACCCAGGCAGGACACTCTACAACTGAGCTATACCCACCCCCTCCCATGGATCTTAACTAGACTTATTGTGGTGATCATTTCACAATACATGGAAATACTGAATCATTGTGTCCTACATCTGAAATGAGTACAATGTTATATGTCAATTACATCTCATTAAAAAAACCAAACACAATCTCCCTACCAACCCACTGCCCACGTTCTTAATCTGGAGCCTGGCATTTACAAGCTCTGTGACCCCAGACACGTTACCCAGGAGACCTACATCTTTGTCATGGGGGCTGTGATTGCCAAGGACACCCAGCTCAGAACTGCCATGGAAGCTAAAAAGTTAATACATGTGAAGCACATGGAGCATTCGCTGGCACACGGTAAACACTCAGTAAAAGTTTGCTAACTCGCTGACACGCACTCTTTAAATTTCAACCTCAATTGGCCATGGACCTATACTTTCACAAGCTGCAATAAAAATGAATTACTAAAACATAAAATTAACAAGACCACAAAGCCATACAAATAGACTGTCCTGGGAGACATCTCCTTCAGTCAGGCCAGGTTTTGTACAGCCAGAGTGGCTGTCACGATAGACCATCCCCCACGCCCAAGAGACAGCATATCTGTGACCCTAGGAATTCTCTCCCCGTAGCTATGCCCACATACACATGCATGCACACTCACATACATGAAACTGGACATGGTCCTTTTGTTCAGGAAACTCACCTCCTTGAGAAGACTGAACTTCAAACCGGGTAGTCCTGGGCTGAAGGCTGAGCTGCTGTGTGACTGGCTTCCCACACTGGGTTCGTCTGATGTGCCTTCCCCAGACTCCTCCCTTTTTAAAAAAAGCCTGGGACAGTGATGCATTTAAAGACCTGATTGGATAAAACCCTGCCTGTTGATGGGATGGATCCCTGTTGGAATCTTCCTCCAGCTTCAGCTCCCCATAACCAAACACACTCATGTTTCTGCAGTGAAATGTAACAACACTTACAAGCAGGGATATGAAGTTTAGTCTCACATATGTTCTGGTCTAATTTTCTCCTAAGTGACTCTTAAACAGACTTGCTAACACTTTACAATTTTCCAAGATTTGTGGATTGTGAGTGAAGCAGAGAACAAAACTAGCGTTCTCTCCTCCTCTGCCAGTCTGGGGTTGGTGAGTCAGAGGGTGCCCTGGGACCCCAAAGAAGGGGTTCCTAGTCCAACAAATCACAGGGGCTGAAACTAAGATCATTTCGTGGGAAGGGAAAAAGCAGTGCTTATTTTATGTCAAGAAAGCATATGACGTTTGATGGACTTATGGGGACTGAGGAAGAGGAGGGGGTTAAAATGATGGGAGCCTCCTGGTTTGAAGGTCTGGCTGGGAGTGGAGGGTCCTGTACACACCAGAGGGAAAGCAGGAGGAAGAGGTTTCAGGAAAACTCAACACTTCTGTTTCTTGACTCATAGTGGAGTGAGTGACCACCCAGAAGACGAGAGAAGAGTTAGGGAAGCAGATGGAGTTGTTGTTCGGGTTTTTTTGAGAGAAGGGGCTTTTGCAGCCGTCCTGACACTAATCGCCATCTACTTTCAAGTTATATCCAGAATCAAACCACTTTTCACCCCTCCACTGCCCAGGCACCATCATCCCTCCCCTGGATTAATGAGGTCAGCTCTTACCTGGCCTCCCCTCCTCCCACACACACGTCTCTTTCTCAAAGCAGCTGTCACAGGGACCCTGTTATAACTGAGTCTGGACAGGTCTCTCTTCACTGGAAACCCCCCAGTGGCTGCGAGTCACTTAGAGCAAAGCTCAGACCGCCTATGGTAAAGAGCATCTCTGCTCCCCATGGACTCACAATTTCACAAAATTCAATAAATGTGAATTAGCAGAAATGTGAAACTGACAAGAAAACCAAGCCATACAAAGTGCAAGGTCTTTTTGCCATCGGACTCAATGTACGTAAAACGTCCACCACTTGCCCTTAGAATTTATACGTTTACTCTATTTTGTTCTTACCTCCCTTCAGATGGGAGAGGGTGTGGAGAATGGTGGTGTCCTCTGCCCACACCGCGAGCATCATGGACACACTGCGTCCTGACAGTGACCAGGAAGCCCTGCTGACCTGGCTCTGGGGTCCTAACCACCTCAGCTCCTCCTCCTGCCCCTTTGCTTGCGATGCCCCACCCTCGCTGGCCTGGGCTGGCCCAGAACCTAGCAGCTGCACCCCTACCCTGGGCCTTTCTCCCCCTTCCCTCCCTGGAAGAAGAACCTCAGCTCTCCATGAATTCATTCCAGCTCTTTTTCCAAACAACTCCTGATCACTTTCTAAAGCTCAGCACCTCCCCACCCCGGCCCCGATCAATCTGTCTCTACCCTCTCAGCTGCATTTTCCCCATTGTACTGATCTCCATCAGACAAAAATCTCTCTTCTCCTTGCTTGTCTTGTTTATTGTCTGTCAGCCTCCATAGACAGGAATTCTTTTCTGTTGTGCTCAGCACAGTATCCCCAGTGGTTTACACACAGCTCAGCACTCAGCAGGTCCTACTATGTGTCAATTTGAAATGAATATTCCAGGTGTGAGAGTATGGCCTAATCTAATGTGGCAGCTGCCGGGAAGGCAGAAGGATTTATGGAATGGAAACTTTAACCCAGCCTCGGGTGAGTTAGACAGAGAAAGAGTATCATATGGTATGATTTATATATGGAATCTAAAAAAAAAAATACAAATTTTATTTACAAACCAGAAATAGACTCATGGACATAGAAAACAAAGTATGGTTACCAGGGTAGAAAGACAGGGGAGGGATATATTAGGAGTTTGGGATTAACAAATACACACTACTATATATAAAAGAGATAAACAACAGGGACCTACTGTCTATATAGCACAATTTCTTGTAATGAGCTGTAATGGGAAAGAGTCTGAAAAAAAATATATGTATGCATATGTATAATTAAATTGCCTTGCTGTACACCTGAAACTAACATTGTAAAATGACTACACTTAAATAAAAAAAATAAGAATTAAAAAAAAAGATAGTTTCAGGGTCCAGGAGAGATGGTAATCTTGCAAAGGCTGCTGATTATATCCCCAGATTGCAGCAGAGAAATCAGAAGATAGAGAGAAACACAGATGATGGCAATTCACAGAGTCCGGTTCCAAAACATGAGGGGAATCAAGGTCCTTGCAGACCTCCCTGGATGAAGGTCCAAAGCTGTGGTAAGGAAGAGTTAAAGAAAAGCGGTTTCAGTTACCATCGACATGGCCTCGGGACAGCCACCACCTTCCTGTACCACCTTCAGACTGTGGTGCTGGAATAGACAGTGATATCTGGGCAACAGGGTTTGAGGCGAGGTCAGGCAGATCCACTGCCCCTGGGCTGTCAGGCCATCCCCTCTCACCCCACAGACCTTTGTGATGGATGACAGCTTAGGAGATGCCTCCACACTGGCCAAGTTAAGATGAAAATAGACAAGCCTGGTCTCCTAGTGGGGTGGAACTGGGCTCCCTTCCTGGTCCCCATCTCCTCATTTCACACTCTTGCATCTGCCAGGGCACCTGGCCTGACCCTGACCTTTCCTCCAGACACATACAGAGCAACTCATACAACCAGGGCATGGGAATTAGGTATGAAAGAAGGAGGGCAGTCTCAGAACAGCATGGTCAGCCTCACACACTATATGGAATAAAGAACTGGAAAAAAAGTACAAAGAAATTAAAATAAGAGGGTGAAATAATCCAGGAGATGAGGAAAGACAAAGGCCATAGGAGCAAGAAGATATGCTTAAAAAATCTGGGGAAATGCTTGTTACAGAAAATGTTTATAAAGAAAGGACTGGGATGGGGGAAGGGTCTAGCATTCACAAGGTCCTGGCTTCAATCCCCAGTACCTCCAGTAAAAATAAATAAGTAAACCTAATTACCTACCCCCCCAATGCCAAGAAAAGGGAAAGGACTAGATAGAATAAATAGGAGGATGGGGGTGTTTAAAGACTGAACTAGTCCGATGGTCAGACTGAAGGTGACATCTGAACAACAAAAGGTCGGAGAATGAAACAGAAAGCATGAAAGCACAAAGGTTGTGACCTGCCTGTGGGAAGGAATTTTCTCTGCTTTATGCCTCTGAAACAGAGGTGAATACCCATTGCTATTAAATGCTAGTTGTAGAAAAACATAAAGAAAATGGGGAGGGGGAGGGTAACAGCTCAGTGGTAGAGCACATGCTTAGCATGCATGAGGTCCTGGGTTCCATCCCCTGTACCTCTGTTAAAAAATAAATAAATAAAAACCTAATTACTGTCCCCCAAACCAACTAACTAAATGAATAAGTAATAAATTTTAAAAAGAAAATGGAAGTAGAGGCACCAAGATCTGGATCCAAGTAGTGTCTGAAAGAGGGGAAAAATATGTGATGACCTGGCAGCAGACATGGAGGGGGTGTGGGTGTTCAGTAGCCTAAGTCAGGTGTGGACCTGAGATCCTTAAGCTGCTGGACTCTGAAGCATGTGGGAGAGGTGGCAGGAGTTCAGGGATGAGGCAGGACGACGCGTGTGGGTGAGTCCGGGGACAAGAATACAGAGGCACAGGTGACTTTTGTCTGGGGCACCAAGATGTTGCCTGAGGGCATCTGTGTAGAGGCTGGTGGGCATGGCAGAGAAATGAATGCAGGAAGGCAAGAGTCCTAACCAGGGAATGGTGAGGGGGTGGGATGGGGTCTGAGACAGCACAGAGGGAAAGGGAGAATGATACTCGGGTGGAAGAGCCCCCACTCCCACCCCATGCGAATTGGAAGGCTCTCTCCTGCCTCCCAGTGGCCCTCAATCTAGCCATTTAGTACAGCTCAGAGATTACCTACTCAGGTACTTGGATTTTTTATTTATTTTTATTATTTCTTAATGGATGTACTGGGGATTGAACCCAGGACCTCGTGCATGCTAAGAAAGTGCTTTACCACTGAGCTATACCCTCCCCAACTTTTTTTTGCTGGGGGAGGTAAATAGATCTATTTATTTAGTTGTTATTAGGTATTTTTTTTTGGAGTTTTTAATCAAGAGAATTTGATAAGAGATGAGATAAGAAATTGAGGCAAGGCTTTACTGGGACTTGTGCTGTGGCACATGGGAGTGAGAACAAGCAACAGATGCCCTTGCTCCCTCCCTGGTAGGGGGTGGGGGGTAGGGGCAGATCAGTGGGTCCGGTCGGAGGGGTGGCTTAGGTGGTCTGCTCACCCCCTCGGGGGTGCTGCTTGCAGGGATCATGCTGCAAGTACCCTGCTCTTGCTCCTGGTACCTCAAAAGTGGCAGTTGGGTTTTGGCCTTTTTTGTACTTTATTCTTTATAATTTGCCCCAGCTGCACATGCAGGCAGTTATTTTTAGTCTGTTATGGTTTCTTTGTATTTTGTTGCTGGGGCAGCCACTTGCCCAGGTGCAAGCACTGCAGCACTGGGTCCTGGGTCCCAGCCTTTCTCAAGATGAGGAGCACATCTTCGATTCTATCACCTGGGGTGGCCCATCTGAACTGGGCACCCAGGACTATATCCCAGGCTTCCTTCTGTTTTCCTGTTAGATGTTGGCATCCAATCTCAGTAGGAAGGCTTTTGGTCTTTCTAAGGCAGTTGTTGATACAGATGATGCACACATCCATATTCACTGTAATGCTTTGAAATTGATGGTTTTTTCCCCCTTGTGTCATTAATCTATTCTTTCATATTGATGGGGAGTCTTCCATTTATAAATATAACACAATTTCTTACCATTCATTGTGGCTGGATGTTTGTTTTTGTTATCCAGTTTTTGGCGTTGAAGAATAAACTTGCTGGGAACCTGCACATACATTCAAGTATTTCTGTGGACACAGGTTTCCTTTTCTCTTTTAAAAAAATTTTTTTTTCCATTTCTCTTGTGGTTATACTTAGGAATCAGATTATGTCACATGGTGAGTGGATGACTAACTTCATTTACTGCCGGTGTCTTCTACATTTATTTTTATTATTTTGCACTCCGACCAGCCATGTATGAGTTCCAGGTTTCTTCACATCTTCAACAGCTAGGAATTGGTTGGTCTTTGAATGTTACCCATCAAAATGAGTGTGCAGTGGGATCTCACTGTGGTTCTTGTTTGTATTTCCTTAAATATTAATAGTGGTGAACTTACTGTGCTTATTTACGATTCATACACCATCGTTAGTGAAATATGTGTTCAAATGATTCGCCTATTTTTTAGTAGTGTTGTTTATCTTGTTACATATTCTGGATATCTGCCGTGTATCAGGTATAGGTTTTGTATAAATATTTTCTCTTAGGCTGTAGACAGATTTTTTTTTTCTTAACAGTATTTTTTTTTTTTAATGAAGTATAGTCAGTTTACAGTGTGTTCATTTCTGGTGTACAGCATAGTGATTCAGTTATACATATACATATATACTCCTTGTCATATTCTTTTTCATAAGATACTGAATATAGTTCCCTGTGCTATACAGGACCATACTGTTTATCTACTTCGTACATAGTCAGTAGTATCAGCAAATCCTGAACTCCCAATTTACCCCTACACACTCCCTTCCCCCCCAGTAACCATACGTTTCTTTTCTATGTCTGTGAGTCTTAATATCTTTTGAACTGTAAGAAATTTTAATTTTATTAAAGTCTAGTTTATCATATTTTTCTTTTATGGTTTGTTTTTTTTCCTATGTAAGAAATCTTGGCCTAAAGCATGTTATATTTGTTATATTTATGACATGCTATAAATGTCCTATGTTATATTCCTATGTTATATTTAAGACATATTTAATAAAATATATGTATTTTTAATCTTATATTAAGATCTATGATCCATTTTGAGTTCACTCGGGAATATTTTAAAAATTTATTTTTGGTTGGGAGGTAATTAAGTTTAAAAAAATTTTTTTTTCAAGGGGAGGTAATTAGGTTTATTTATTTACTTAGTTATTTGATGGAAGTACTGGGGATTGAACCCAGGACCTCGTGCGTACTAAACATGTGCTCTACCACTTGAGCTGTACCCTACCCCCAGGTTTTTACTTATTTATTTACTTTAATGGAGGCACTGGGGATCGCACCCAGGACCTCATGCCTGCTAAGTACACGCTGTACCACTGAGCTATAGTTTCCGGCCTCACTTGTGAATATTTTGAGGGATGGATTAAGGTTCCTTTTTATCTTTATGCATGAGAATATAATAGTTTTTCAGAATAACTTGTTGAAAATGTTATTCTTTCACTTTTGAATTACTTTGGCAACTTTATTGAAAATAAATTAATGATACGCATGTAGCTGTACTGTAACAGGGAAGAACAAATCTGACTCCAAATAATTAGGCTTATTTATTTATTTAGGGGAGGTACTAGGGATTGAACCCATGACCTCATGCATGCTAAATGTGTGCTTTACCACTGAAATATATCCTCCCCTACTGCTAGTAAGAATTTTGGTCAGGATGTTGTAACGACCATCCTGCATGGATGGAGCTGGTATTTCAAAGGGAAAGGCAAGAGAACAGCTGAAGTTTAGGTCTGCACAGGTGGCCAGCCAAATAGATCAACAGAGTGTGGGTGTGCGACAATCAAACTTTAAGATCAGCTGAACTGGGCTGCAACGTGGCCAGGCAGCTGAAAGGGAGCCTTACAGCATATACAACTGTACAGAATTTTGCCACTGAGAGGGGAACAAAAGTATGGTGCCAAGGACTGGTCAGCTGTGGAAGTGATGTTTAAGAGGCCATTTAAGTAAGGGTGTCAGTGTGGCAAAATAGAGCCAAGCAGCTACGGCATGGCCACGAGGGGTCTGAACACGGTCTGTGGTGTCCCAGGCCCAGGCTATTACTTATCCAAAGCAGGCACAGGTAAGCTACGAAAACCGGAAGGACTAGCAATAGCACTGGTTCTGAGTGCTCTCACCCGAGTCACCAAGGCCCACTGACCCTGGGGGCCTGGTGTGGACCCGTGATGTCCCCACTTCAGGTATGCGTGGTGGTTGGGGGAGCCTGCACTTCTTACTGTAAGATCCTGAGAGGAGCCCAGTTTTAATCTTCCTTGGCGTCTCTGCTTATTCATACTGTTGTGGGTGTGGGTCCTGAAGCCATGATCTCTACTTCCTAAGTGAGATTATCATGGGCACTAGAAATCAAATACCCATTATAGCTAGGAATATTTGGCAAATCTTAAGGCTCAGGCTGGGCAAATCAACATTACCAAGGTGCAACGTAACTCAGGCAGATAGCCAGGGGGTATTCAAGAGTGCGAGGGCCATTACTAACAATTCAAGACTCGGCCTGGCTTCCACCCCATCAGGATGGGGATGAGACCAAAAAAGGTAAGTAAAAGGAGGAACAAGGAGGCATGCTTAGTTCAAAATGATCTTTGTAAACCTGATACGTTACCGCACCGGGCAAGAAAAGGTTAACTGCCTCCAGTGCAATCTGGTATGGAGTAGAGGGCCCTAGGCTGGGAATCTTGTAAAATGAGGTCCAGTGGGAGGAGGGAGACTGTTTATAAGATCAGGTGTTATTTTACATGCCTAGAAGGCTTGTTTAAGTCAGCTGTTGTGGCATTCTGTAAGACCAGCACCCGGGACTGATGGGGAAGCTGAAATGTCTATTGAATGCTCTGTTACAGAGTGAGAGCTTTGTTCACTATGGTAATGGCTAGAACTCCGAAAGGAAGGAAGACTTTTTGGGAGGCCCTGTACAGTAGCTTCAACAGTGGCATATCAAGCGCAGTGGACAAATAAGAAGGCTGGCGGTAGCCACCACTGTCAAGTCACAAGTGGCACTGGCAGAGAGGCCAGCGGCCTGATGATGTTGATTTCCAGTGACGGTAGCAGCGAGACCCCCCCAGGGACGGCATCCCTCTGACGTATTGCTGACGACAGGTGTTCACACAGAGGGCCTTGACTTGACACCACGCTGAGAGCAGCAGAGGAGTGGAAAAGCCCTTTGTGTTCCGCCCAAGCTTCAAGGACGGAGTTTCCTCTATGACTGTTTCCTGAGTGCAGTGGACTAAAGACATCTGACAAAGTTTTTCTAGTTTTTTTAATTTGTTCTGATCTATCACCCTAGGAACCAAACTCAGTCTCAGCTGTTGGTGTGGGCAAAGATGTACACGACCTTAATTTACATCTTTGGAGTAAAGTTCTTCACCAGAAGGGAGCAGTCTTGACTGAGACATTGTTGTTTCTGTTGGCCGCACTGAAGAACTAGAATTGGCAATGACACAGGAGCCCCTGAAGAACTGTAGCCGGGGTTGTTTGTTGGCCAGGGCATCCTCTAGTAAGATGACTGCCTGGAGTTAGGCCCGTATCCTGACCCTCAGGCCTGAGCTTTTCCAGGGAAGTCACGTTTAGAGAAAGAAAAGCTGCAGCCCTCCAGAGAGCTGCGTCACACGTCCTGTTGGCACTACTGTCAATGATATATGGCATCTCCCGCTGTTGTTTGCTTAGTTGACCCCGAGTGTACACCCAGGCAGCCAAGTGACCAGGAGAGGTGTACCATCCTTCAGCACTGTGGCATCTGGCATGAGACCGAGGACGGCGGTGGCCACCTCCTCCTGCAGGCGGGATACACCCAGAGATCCAGGTTGGGCAGAGATCCAGGTTGGGCTCCGTCACGTATCAAGGCCTTGACAGTCATGCTGAGTTTATGGGGTGTTGCTCTCATGACCTAGGAAATACTGGGTTACTGGGCACAGAGCATCACAAGTTCAGGTCCTGTGAGAGCTTTCCTTTTCAAGAGGACTTGGTGAGCTGCCAGCTGTTGTTACTTCAATGACACGTAATGTGAAGTTGAGACAGGCAGCACTCTGCATCAGAAACCCCTGGGAAACTCACTGCCATCACGGGCCCAGACTCTACAAAGCATAGGAGTTGGGTGCCAGAGCTTCCACCCACGTCCCCAGGAGGCACCAGAAGTGCATGTTGTATGGCCGGCCATCTGAACTGACTCTAGGGGCCTTCTGTTGTAAAGGCCCCAAAGTGGGCTGATTATTGGGTGAGCGCATAAATAAGCCTCGGTAGTAAATGAAGAATACGTTGCCTCTGGAAGCCAAGTAGGCTTGGCTTGCTTGAGATTGATGGAAGCTGACAAAATCAGTTGCCTTTTAACTACGTCAGCAATACAGCGGCCCTTAGGCACACTGGATGAAGCTAAGAATTCTGCTGGTGTGGCACAACGCTGAAGCCTGTGCTGGGCAACAGCCCACCTGCCCTGTCTATGCACGACCGTGACTGTATGTCCTGCATGAGTGTCTAGCAGGTCCCCTCAAGGGGTGTCATCAATGTTGCACCCTACTTGGGTGCCTGGGAACAGCTGGATCCAATTAAATTCTTGCCAGCTGAGGTTGTATGTGATGGCTGAACTTCCGAGGTACCCTGTGGACAACTGAGTAAAGATGTACAGTACTGAGTTCCTGTGTAGGTGGAGGGGCTGTTGAAACAGGCACTGAATAGAACACACATAATAGCAAAGTACCGGCCTGTGAAGACTGAACAGCCTCATTCATTTGAATCATGTGAGGTATTGGGGTTTCAGAGATGGGACCAACGAAGCAGTAATCGACCATGAGATGCCATTCCTCCTAGGAACCTAACACCTACGGTTCTGTCTCACACCTAAACAAAACTGGTCATTTCTCACTTCAAGGTACTGAATCTGATTTGTAGGTTAAATATACTTTTCGATATGTCTTCCAACGTGATTTCTGGCCTTTCTATTTTCTCATTTAATTGATTAAATTGTATTATTTTACCTACTTCTTTGTTCATGTAAATAAGTATGAGGCTAAATGTAACACAAATGCTTTCCTTCCCAACCATATTAGTCTGAAAGTAAACAATGAGTTGACATTCCAGTGACCTTTGGATTCACCAACACACAGTAGCATCTCTCCTCACTCCCTCGATCCGACTTCCTGGCTGTTTCATTCCCATAGCGCTCTTTCGGCCCCTGTTAGATGCCTGAGTACAGCTGCATGATTGTAGCTCATGAGACATGCCCTTCAAGACCCAGCTCCTGGATCTGTGGCAGGTAATAGGCAGCTATTTTCTTCCCCAAACATAGTGCTAATTGGATTTATTATGGTATGTACCAAGTGTGACAACCGAAATGTGATAAGAGATTTCAATAAACCCTAGTTTAAAAACATTAAATAACTTTAGAAATTAGAGGCTAAAATCTGCTCCTGTTAAATATGGGTGATAATATTAAGACTGCCTAGAGCTAATAACACTTTAAATTATAACTATGCTCCTTCAGAATGTTTTAAAGTTTATTGAAATTCCCCAATCACTTTACAGAATCCCAATTATTATGAATTATGTTAGATTGCTTATGGCTTTTGTCAGCAAGAACAAAGACACAAACTTCCAGAGGATTCATACTGAAAACAGTGTAGCTTTGACTTCAAAATAAAATGGCAAACTGCATCTCAACTTTTAATTTAATGTGTATTCTTTCTGACCCTTTGTGAGAAAAATATCGTTTGGTTTTTTTTTCCTTCAAGAATTGCCTGCACTTCAAATATTTTGCCTGCTCTGTTTTTGTTTCTTAAATTGAAATATTTAATTGAATAATTTACTGAGTAAGTGCCATTAGACAGATTATCTTGTTTCCAATAAAAATTTTGGTTTCAGGGGCGTAAGCATGTAAGAAAACATCAAAATGTACATTCCAAATATGTGCAGTTTATAAGTTAAGTCAATTATACCTTCATTAAATATTCAAAACATCACTTTCTAATAATTTTACTATTTTTTATTATCATCTGTGTCCTACAGGTTATTGTAGCTACTGGAGAAGTACGGTGTAATGATGTATCTCTGGCAAATCTTCCCAGCTTCAAGTTCAGTGATATCATGTGGGCAGTTTGAAATTGGCCACGGTGAGAGTACTTGTATCAGGAAAATTCGAGAACACTACAAACCAGGACTTCAATGTATTACTGGAAGTCTACACTTAATGCAGATTAAATTTATGAGTATATGACATCTGTGCTAATTACACTGTATATAACACAAAAAAAATGAGGAACAAAAATGAGCTGATTACTTCTTAATGAAATGGGAAATACCCACCACATAAAAAATTAGGCAAAAGATATGAAGACATTTTACCAAGAAAATATACAGATGGCAAACGCATGAAAAAAAGTGCTCAATATCATGAATTCTTACGGAAATGCAACTAAAACTATTTCCTTACTAAAAGGGTAAATTCAAAAGACTGATCATACCAAGTGTTAGCAGGTACGTGGAAGCATTTTACATACTCCTGGCAAGGTCTGTAAACACAAACGTTGATTTTTAGGTCACAGTTTGGCAGTTCTGTAGGTTAAACACTCACCTATTCTATGACTCAGGCATTATACTCCGAGTTACTAACACAAGTGAAATTACATATGTACACATAGAAATATACACAAATGTTCTAGCACCTTTATAGTAGCCCAAACTGGAAGTAACCCAAATTCTTATAACCAGAAAAATGGATAAATGAATGGTATAAGTATAGAGAAGATACTACTCAGCAATAAAAAGAATCCACTACTTATATAAGGATCATTGAAGAATCTCAAAATAATTATGAACTATAAATGAAACCAGAAAAAAAAAACCGGAAATAAATATTTTATGGAAAAAGTCATATAAAATTCTAGAAAATACAAAATAATTCCCTATAAATGAAGGTAAATAATTGACGGCCTGGAAGCCTGGAGAGAGGAAGGGCTTGAGGTAAACTGCGAGGGTGAGACATGTCCATGATGGTGATTATGAGGTTTTGTGGGTTTACATGGGTGTAAAATTTAAATTGTACACTTCTAATATACTTCACATCAACTCTACTGGATTAATAATCTACAAAATAGTCTGAAAGAAAAATTTAGATCTCCCACTCTTTTCAGAAAATCAGGTCTGGCAATCTTTTACTGCCTCTTTTCTTTCTTTAAAAAATTGAACTATAGTTGATTTACAATGCTGCATTAGTTTCTAGTGTACAGCAGAGTAATTCAAATATTTGTGTGTGTGTGTGTGTGTGTGTGTGTATTCTTTTTTTTCTTGCTTCTCTTTTCTAATGACCTTGGAGAAGCACCTTTGCCTTAGTGGTAGCAAATACTGATGAGGAATGGATCCCTTCCCCCTAAGTTAGCAGGAATGCTGGCTGGTGACAAAGCCACAATGTGAACAAAGGCATCTCCTTTCTCTCTATGCTAGTTTCTCTGCCTGCTTAGCAATGGCCTTTCCTGAACATTCCAGAGAGACCACAGAAATCCACAAAAGTAATAGCATATTTTCTCTGACAATGACCTCAGCCACAAAAGACACACATGCCTGGAGGTCCTGAGGATTTCTGTGCATCTGTGCACACTGATAATGCACAGTCACACTCACTGGAGAATCTGTGGATGCAGTGTGAGCAGGGGCTCCCCACCTACTTCCCCGCCATCTCCTCTGCTCCAGTGGTACTTTACCAGCATGCTTCCCCTTGGCCCTTCAGTCTTTCAGTGGCACTATCTAGTGAATTCTGGGGACTGGGGATCAGGGCATGTGGTTCTTTTGCAGGGCAACTGCTGAGCATTATGTGATACTCACCGTGACCAAGAAAAACAATCCATTTTGTTCCCAGAAGCACGGGAGGGTGTCACAACTTCCTGGCTCCTCAGGGTGTTCACTGAGCTCACAAAGAATCCTGACACCAAGTCCACACATGAGGAACACAAAACTCGGCAGTCCTTCCTAGGAGACCCTGGGCAACAATGTACTTGGGGCTAAAGCCAGAAAGAGACCTACATTCTTCAATCACCCTGACGTGTCTGAGGCACACCACACAGGACCCCGTGAAAGCTGTGCAGTCCCTAATGCTGGTAGAGCCCAGCTGTTTTCAGATCACCACCCAGGAACAGAACCCGAAGGTCAGAGGTGGCTTAAACATTAGTGCCTTTATTATTGCAAAATGCAAACAAACATGAGGCATGCAGTTGGTGACCTGGAGGCTGGGAAAATTCAAGATAAGTGTCCCCAGAAACTGACATATCCTTGAAAATGCAGTCCTTCCTGGCAAATCACCAACAGAATTCAGATCAGGTCCACTGGACCTAAAATGAGCCAGTCCATGCCCTAACCTGGAAATGAGACAGGAATGAGGACCCCATACGGCCTAAGACCACTCTTATTTCCCCCTGCAAATGGGGATGGGACAGAAGTCAGCACCCTGAGAATGTTGGGACGTAACTTTTGCACCCTGTGTGGACCTGCCAGGTGATAGAGGTGAAATGAATTCTGCCAAAGAACTGGCAGTGACATAAATCTGGCAAGGGTCCTGGGCAGGTAAGAAGGTGTAACACAACTCCTGAAAGATTCTCACATACCTGGACCTTAAGGTGAATCTTCCCACGGCGGATTTTCAGAAGTATGGGCTTTACTTCAGGTAGATGGCTCTCACTCACAACTTCTCTTCACCAGTGCAAATACACTAGCAGGAAACTGTAGATGCCAGCATATCTAGGTTTTCCACCAGTGTGAAGTCTCTGGTATTGAATGAGGTCAGATTAGCAGCTGAAGGATTTTTCCCACATTAACTGCACTCAGGACTTTTTTCCAGTGTGAACTCTTTGGTGTTGAATGACGGCGGAACTTTGGCTAAAGGATTTTCCACATGTCCCACACTCATAAGGCCTTTCTCCAGTGTGAACACTTAAGTGTTTAATGAGGTTGCAATTGTAGCTAAGATTTCCCATGTTCCTTTCACTCATGAGGTCATTCTCCAGTGTGAACTCTCTGATGGTAAATGAGGCTAAACTTTCAGCTAAAAGATTTCCCACATTCATTGCACTCATAAGGCCTTTCTCCACTATGAATTCTCTGGTGTTGAATGAGGATGGATCTCTGACTAAAGGACTTTTCACATTCTCCACAATCATAAGGCCTTTCTCCAGTGTGAACTCTCAGGTGGTTAATAAGGTTAGATTTGCAGCTAAAGGATTTTCCACACTCCTGACATTCATAAGGCCTTTTTCCAGTGTGAACTCTTAGGTGGATAATGAGCTTAGATTTGCAGCTAAAGGATTTCCCACATTCACTACACTCATAAGGCCTTTCTCCCGTGTGAACTTTCCGATGTGAACTGAGGCTGGAGCTTTGCTTAAAGGATTTCCCACACTTACTGCATTCATATCGCCTCTCTCCAGTATGAAGTCTCCTGTGGTGAATGAGGGTAGAGCTTCGGCTAAAGGATTTTCCACATTCACCACACTGATGAGGCCGTTCTCCAGGGTTTCCTCTCTGATGTTGAATGAATTTGGATCTTGGACTAAAAGATTTTGCACATTCCCTATATTTATAAGGCCTTTCTCCAGTGTGGACTCTCTGACGTATAATAAAGCTCGAGAGGTAGGTAAAGGACTTCCCACATTCACTGCAGTCATAAGGCCTTTCTCCTGTGTGGACTTTCTGGTGCTGAATGAGGTTACATCTCCGGGTGCAGGCTTTTCCACACCTGCTGCACTCATAAAGCCCTTCTGCAGTGAGGGCCCTCTGGTCAACAAGCGTGCCGGTGCAGGTGACGGCTTTCTTGCCTCCTCCCCAGTTCTGATGCGTTCTTCCGCTGTGAAAGACAGCCTCACAGGCATCACCGCTGTTTGCCTTCTCACTGGGAGTGGCCGGTTGATGGAGAAAGCCCATGCTGGCTAAGAAGTCCTTCCCAATCTCCCCACAGGAAGAGGATTTCCTTGACACACGGGTCGTGCAGCTCTCTACAAACAAGGCTCCAGCCACAGAACTTCTGTAGGGTATCCTTCTAATGTGCTGCCCCCGGTGCTGTTGAAGGTTGGCAGTGAAATAAAGTTGACTCCCGCACGTGTACGGTTTCTGCCCAAGATGTGTTCCCTGGTGCTCAGGCAAACGCAAAATCTCTCTCAGGACTGGGCCACACATCTCAAAGGGCTGGGCCTTCTGGGGAGATGAACCTGCCTTGACAGTCCTGATCTGTGACATTCCTTCTGCAGAGACGGTCTGTTCAGAAGGTGCTTCCTTATCTCGCACTCCATGCCAACAACCTGAAAGCAGAGAAGTGACGGTGAAGTACAAGTTCAGTCCACTGCGAGGGAGCAAAACCACCACACGTGTAATCTGGCACGTGAAAGAATCAGTCCATGAACCTGTTTGCAGGGAAAGAGTTGGTGTCAGCTTGAGGAAGCAGCTACTGTGCACCACTGGGTCCCTAAGGTCACAGAAAGGTGCAGGCCTCACCAGGCACAGGACACTAGGACAGGGTGGGGCCGAGAGGGGAAGGCACGTTCTACAGCTCATTCTTCTGTCCGTGACTCGCAGCAGGATTGTATCTGCTGGTGACATGTGATGCTATGGAGAAGTCTACTTCAGGCCCAGAAAAATCTGACTGAAAAATGGTTAACAGGTGTTCAAGGATTATTAGATGCATGTACACCGCAGGACACAACAAACTGGGATAGCACTGAGGAGGGAAGAGCTGAGGAGTGAGTGAGATAAGCAGTGCGGAGAGGTGGGGAGTAGCTCTCACCCGGAAGAGCCATAAAATGACGAGTAGAAATGACAAGTCAGCAAAGTGTCAAAGAATGGAGAAGGGAAGGTAGAGGTGAGGTGGGGCCACTGGTGTGGCAGCACTGAAACCCAAGTAAAACAGGACAGGTTCCTGATATATTTCAACCAAACCCTGAATTCACGGCCTCCCCCAGCTGCCATGCATCTGGGTCAGGTCCCCTCTGAGCCCATCCGGTTGAGAATGGAGTCATGTCCATCCTGGGAAGCACAGGGGACTCTTCCTGTAGCCCCAGCTGGGGAGCTGCAGGAGATCAGGATGATCCAAACCTAAGGGAAGGACAGGACAAGTCACAATACTCGCCCAGACAACTCAGCACACAACAGACCACCAGAAAGATACTTTAAAATACTAGGTACCTGTGGGCGCGGCTAGAGGGAAGATGGCAGAGTAGTAAAAGCAGGTGTTTCCTACCTGGACGACAACTGCACTGGTAGCATCTATCTGGTGTGACTACTTTGCAACGCCAAGTTGCTTTAATTTTGGTCAACTGCAGCTTTCACCACTACCATGACATCAAACACAGACAAAGACACGACAAGAGAAGAAACCTACAGACCAACAGAACTGATGATTACTGGGGCTAAAGGAATCAAGAAAATACCAGCAAACTCTATTTAGCAACACAGTGAAAAAATCATACAAAATGAAAAGCTAGCATTTATTTCTAAAATGCCAGGATTGTTCAACACACAAAATTTGATCTATATAACATGTTGCATTAACAACAAACGGGAAAAATCTATCACCTCAATCAGTGCGATAAAACCATCCAAAAAAGTTTAAAACCCTTTCACCATGGAAATACTCAACGAACTACGAACTGAAGGAAACCAGCCTTCCATAATAAAAGTAAAAAATTTAAAGTGTAGGGCAAATACCACACTTGATGGTGAAAGAATGAAAACTATTCCACTATGATCAGGAATAAGAAAAGGATACCAGTTTCTACCACTACTCTTCAATACAGTACTGGAAATTCTAGAAAGAGCAATTAGGCAAGAAAGAGAAATAAAAGGCATCCAATAGAGAAGGAAATAGGATTATCACAGCTCAAGAAATCTTAAAAGATTCCACCACAAAACTGTTAGAATAAAAGAACTCAGCAAAGGAAGGGGATACAAACATAAAATGAAAAAAAGCAGTTATATTTCTGTACACTAACAATGAACAATCTGAACAGGAAACTAGGAAAACAATTCCACTCGTAAAGTATCTACCTAGGGTGGGGGGTATACCTCAAGTGGCAGAGTGCATGTTTAGCATGCATGAGGTCTGGGTTCAAACCCCAGTACCTCCTCCATAAACAAACAAACAAACCTAATTACCTCCTTCCCCCCAAAAAACCCAGAGAAATAAATAAATCAATAAAATTAAATTAAAAAATAAAAAATAAAAATATCTATCTAAAGACTGAAATATGTAGAAATAAACTTAACCAAGGAAGTAAGGCTTGTACACTAAAAACTACAAAACACTGGTCCAAAAAATTACAGACAATAAATGGAAAGACTTTTATGCTCACGGATTGGAAGACTTAACACTGTGAAGATGTCAACACTATCCGAGTCATCTACAGACTCAACACAACTGCTATCAAAATTACAAAGGCGTCTTCTGCAGTAACGGAAAAATTCATCCTAAAATTCATACGGAATCTCAAGGACACCAAGTAGCCAAAATAATCTTGAAAAACAACAAAGTTGGAGGAGACACACTTTTAAATTTCAAATATTACTGCAAAACTATAGTGATCAAAACAGTTGTATGGCTGGCATAAAGACAGGCATACAGAACAATGGAACAGAATAGAGAGCTCACAAATAAGCTCTCACATATGTGGTCAAATGATTGTCAACAAGGAGGCCAAGACCATTCAATGGGGAGGGACAGACTTTTAGGCACATGATGCTGGGAAAACTGAATATCCACATGCATAAGAATGAAGTTGGATGGATACTGTATATACATAAATTAACTCGGAATGGATCAAAGGTCTCAAGGGCTACAACTATAGAACTCTTAAAAAAAATAGAAGGAAAGCTTCATGACACTGCATTTGGCAATGACTCCTTGGATATGACACCAAGGACACAAACAACAGTCAAAAACAGACAAATTGGACTTCATCAAACTGAAAAACTTTGGTACATCAAAGGATGCTATGAACACAGTAAAAAGCCAACTCACAGAATGGGAGAAAATATTTGCAAATCACGTATCTGATAGAGGATTAATATCCAGGATATAAAGAGAATTCCTAAAATTCAAACAGCCAAAAACCCAAGCAACCGGATTCAACAATTGGCCAAAGACCTGAATACATATTTCTCCAGAGAAGATACACAAATGGGCAAGAAGCACGTGAAAAGATGCTCAACATCACTAGGCCCGAGGGAAATGCAAATCAAAACCACAAGGAGATACCACTTCACACCCATTAGGATGGTTAATACCTCCTCCTTATAAAAGAGGAGTTGTCAGTAAGAATAGAAGAAACTGGAACCTTTGTGCAGCTGCTATAGAAAACAGTATGGCGGTTCTTCAAAAAAGTTAAAAATAGAACTATCATAACAGCAATTCCAGTTCTGGGTCCAATTCCAAAGGAACTGAAGCAGGGACACTAAAAGGTATCTGTATACTCATGTTCATAACTGCATTATTCACAAGAGCCAAAAGGGGGAGCACCGAAGTGTCCACTGGTGGAATAATGGGTAAACAAAACGTGGTACAGACACATGACAGGATAGTATTCAGACATAAAAAGGAAGGAAATTCAGATACATGCTACAACACAGATGAATCTCAAGATATTACTACTAAGTGAAATAAGGCAGACATGAAAGGACAACTACTGTGTAATTCCACCTATATGAGACACCCAGAGCAGTTAAATTCATAGAAGACACACAAAGTAGAACGATGGCTGGGGGTGGAGGGGGGCAGCTACTGTTTAATGGGTACAGAGCTTCAGTTTGGAAGATGAAAACCTCTGGTGGACGCACGATGGTAATGGCTGCACAGAGAAGGTACTAAACGCCACTTAGAGGTGGTAAATGTTTTGTCATGTGTATTTTGCCACAACTGAAGCCGGTAAAAAGAACCTGAGCTAAGGAATCTCGCAAGAACATTTGTGTAAGTAGTGACTATGTAAGTGACTACAAGACAGGCACAAATAAAGGTGAGGTATAGGAAGGGCATGATACTAGGGTGCCATGGAGCTAGACAGTCACCCAGCAACGGAGGGCAAGACAGGGGGGATCCATTAGGATGAACTAAATAGTGACACCCAAGCCTTCCCAGTGAGGCTGTGCGCCAGCAGGTGTTGCAGTGATAAAGGATGAGAAGAAGGCATGTACTCAGCCCAGCCCCAGGTAACAGCACATACCCAGGGAGCTGGGGAAGGAAACAGTGCCCATGGCTTCAATGAGGACATACTTACCCCTGGAGAACAGAGAAAGGCAGAGCCTTGCCCAGGGCATAGGGGCAGCTGTAAGCGCTTACCCAGTGAGGATGTCAGTGCCAGGTTCTCCAGCATCACATCGTGGTACAGGCATCTCTGAGCTTCATCAAGGAGATCCCACTCCTCCCAGGAGAAATACAGGGCCACGTCCTCAAAGGTCACACTTCCCTGCCAGGAGACAGACAGATGAAACCACGAACGGCCTCATTCCTCAACACCCACAATCCATCTCCTCCCACATCCACCCCATGGCCTTCCTCCTCCTAAGACACCCCAATCAGAGGAGATCCCAGACCCTGGTGCCATTTGGTGTCTGCTCTCTCCTCCCACTCCCATTAACCACTCTGCTCACGCTAACGTCCATTCCGCAGCCATATGGAGCCTGTTAAGACCTAGACGATGAGATCATCTCTCCCATCCGACCCAGACCTCTGATCCACTACCTCCAGAACAGATGCCTAACTTCACAGGCACTTGTTCCAAGTCTGACGCTTCCTCCCCACACCCACCTCCTTCTCACCAGAAAGAAAGGAGACCTGCAATTCCCTGAACCAGCTCAGTCCCACCTCCAAGCACTTCCCGTTTTTGTGATAAACTTCCACATCTCTTTCCATTCGCGGCCTGAAATGGGAACCCCTCCATGTAAGCCCCGGACTCCACTCAGGACCCTGAGCTACGATTCTCCGGGGCCTCCACCCTCAAGGGCCGGGAAAATGGCAGGTGACAAGTCTCACGACAACACAAATTTGGAGAAAACAGGGGTTTGGAGAAAACAGTGAGAAACGAGGACACCTCCACTTACCTGTGTAGCTTCCAAAACCACTTCTGCATCCATGGAAACCTGCGGGAAGAGGCAGGTCTTAGAGGGATGTCAGCATGGAAACTTGCCAGGGGCTCAGGCCTTCCCTGTACCCGTGGCGGGCACCGGAGCCAGGTAACCCCGGGCCGACCGTCTAACCTCGGTAGGGTCTCTCAGCAGTTGTGTGTCCTTCGAACAACCATCAACCCTCCTCTGCCTCAAGGTCCTCATCAGCCATACAATTTGTTCTTCTACTGAACAGCCCTTGGGAGATTTTTCAAGCCTAACTCAGGTCAGGTCTCTCCTCCTCAAAACTTTTCCAAGGTTCCCAGGGCCCCACGAGGAAGGTAAAACTCCTCCACCTGCCACTGCAGCTGCGACTCTACCACCTCTGCCCTCGCAGAAGCAACGTGGGCCCCAGGTTTCCCGAACGTTCCGGGCTGTCCGACCTCCAGGCCTCCGCACCTGCGGGTCCCCCCCCGCCCGGGGGCCTCTCCCCGCGCTGTCACGCCGTCCGTCAGAAACACGGCCCCACCCGCGGCCGCCTCCCCGGCCTGGACCCCGGGGCCCGGGCCGCAGGCACGCGAGCAGGCGCCCCGCACTCGGGGCTCTAGTGTCCGGCGGGAGAGGGCGGTGCGGGCCCGGAGGACGCGCGTTTACCTGAGGCGGGTCCCTCAGCGCGGCCGCCGCCACCGGAGCAACGGGCGGAGCCGAGAGCTGACAGTCGAGCGTCCCGGGACGACCCGGCACCAACGTCCCCAGGCCGGCCTCGCGGGCGGCGATGTCCCAGACCCTACAATCGCCTCTATTCTCTGGGGACGAAGCCTCTTCTCGAGCCTTCTCTGTCTGTCACCTCGGAGCCCACCGGACGCTCCCAGCCTTGCGACCCCGAGAACCGCCAAAATGACCGCCACGGAAACACCGGAAGTCCCGCCTTCATCTGGCGCGCCCTCGCGGAAATGCCGGCTCTCTGGATGTTGACTGGGTGTGCGCCTCTGCCGCTCAACGCGGAGCTCTCTGGGTAATGGAGTTCCTCCAGCCACACAGGCCTCCCCCGGGGACGCGAAGCGCCTATCTCTCAGGAAAAGGGGCCAGCGGCTCCCCGCAGCGGCTCCCCGCAGCGGCTCCCCCAGCGGCTCAGAAAGGACCGCCCTGTTCTTCCAGGTCGGGGAGAAGCTTCGCTTCCTCTCAAAGGGGAGGAAGGCCGATTTGGGGGGACTCGGAAGTGCGCTTATAAAGCCTTCGATCCTATTGAGCTCTCAAGTGTTCAGACGTGAAGCCGTCTATAGTGAACGCCTGTCGGTATCGGCAGGTGCTTATACATTATCTTATCGCTCTTTAAATGCTCGCAGAGTGAGGCGTGATAGTCATTTTTGTGAGCTTAGTATGTTTTCACAAGGACTTTAAAAACAAGAAAAAAGTCACGGGTCCACAGTAAGTAAGATGAGGCATATGTGCAGCTGTGAAGCAGATGTGTACAGTGGGATCTGGGCTTCTTGTTAGTCAATGATAGTTCCCAATCAAGTGAGAAACACCGCCTACTCCATAAAACATAAAATTGTTCTCTCTAAAGAACTAAAACGTTTATAAATGCACATTCTTTTCCTAATATGCAGTTGATATTTTAAGTGTATGAAATATCAAAATAGCTATTATTTCTAAAGAGTAGTACTCTGTGTATTTCTAACTACAGTCTTGCTAAAGAGAATTACTCTGTTCACTAGAGACGGCTTCACGTCTGAACACTTGAGAGCTCAATAGGATCGAAGGCTTTATAAGCGCACTTCCGAGTCCCCCCAAATCGGCCTTCCTCCCCTTTGAGAGGAAGCGAAGCTTCTCCCCGACCTGGAAGAACAGGGCGGTCCTTTCTGAGCCGCTGGGGGAGCCGCTGCGGGGAGCCGCTGCGGGGAGCCGCTGGCCCCTTTTCCTGAGAGATAGGCGCTTCGCGTCCCCGGGGGAGGCCTGTGTGGCTGGAGGAACTCCATTACCCAGAGAGCTCCGCGTTGAGCGGCAGAGGCGCACACCCAGTCAACATCCAGAGAGCCGGCATTTCCGCGAGGGCGCGCCAGATGAAGGCGGGACTTCCGGTGTTTCCGTGGCGGTCATTTTGGCGGTTCTCGGGGTCGCAAGGCTGGGAGCGTCCGGTGGGCTCCGAGGTGACAGACAGAGAAGGCTCGAGAAGAGGCTTCGTCCCCAGAGAATAGAGGCGATTGTAGGGTCTGGGACATCGCCGCCCGCGAGGCCGGCCTGGGGACGTTGGTGCCGGGTCGTCCCGGGACGCTCGACTGTCAGCTCTCGGCTCCGCCCGTTGCTCCGGTGGCGGCGGCCGCGCTGAGGGACCCGCCTCAGGTAAACGCGCGTCCTCCGGGCCCGCACCGCCCTCTCCCGCCGGACACTAGAGCCCCGAGTGCGGGGCGCCTGCTCGCGTGCCTGCGGCCCGGGCCCCGGGGTCCAGGCCGGGGAGGCGGCCGCGGGTGGGGCCGTGTTTCTGACGGACGGCGTGACAGCGCGGGGAGAGGCCCCCGGGCGGGGGGGGACCCGCAGGTGCGGAGGCCTGGAGGTCGGACAGCCCGGAACGTTCGGGAAACCTGGGGCCCACGTTGCTTCTGCGAGGGCAGAGGTGGTAGAGTCGCAGCTGCAGTGGCAGGTGGAGGAGTTTTACCTTCCTCGTGGGGCCCTGGGAACCTTGGAAAAGTTTTGAGGAGGAGAGACCTGACCTGAGTTAGGCTTGAAAAATCTCCCAAGGGCTGTTCAGTAGAAGAACAAATTGTATGGCTGATGAGGACCTTGAGGCAGAGGAGGGTTGATGGTTGTTCGAAGGACACACAACTGCTGAGAGACCCTACCGAGGTTAGACGGTCGGCCCGGGGTTACCTGGCTCCGGTGCCCGCCACGGGTACAGGGAAGGCCTGAGCCCCTGGCAAGTTTCCATGCTGACATCCCTCTAAGACCTGCCTCTTCCCGCAGGTTTCCATGGATGCAGAAGTGGTTTTGGAAGCTACACAGGTAAGTGGAGGTGTCCTCGTTTCTCACTGTTTTCTCCAAACCCCTGTTTTCTCCAAATTTGTGTTGTCGTGAGACTTGTCACCTGCCATTTTCCCGGCCCTTGAGGGTGGAGGCCCCGGAGAATCGTAGCTCAGGGTCCTGAGTGGAGTCCGGGGCTTACATGGAGGGGTTCCCATTTCAGGCCGCGAATGGAAAGAGATGTGGAAGTTTATCACAAAAACGGGAAGTGCTTGGAGGTGGGACTGAGCTGGTTCAGGGAATTGCAGGTCTCCTTTCTTTCTGGTGAGAAGGAGGTGGGTGTGGGGAGGAAGCGTCAGACTTGGAACAAGTGCCTGTGAAGTTAGGCATCTGTTCTGGAGGTAGTGGATCAGAGGTCTGGGTCGGATGGGAGAGATGATCTCATCGTCTAGGTCTTAACAGGCTCCATATGGCTGCGGAATGGACGTTAGCGTGAGCAGAGTGGTTAATGGGAGTGGGAGGAGAGAGCAGACACCAAATGGCACCAGGGTCTGGGATCTCCTCTGATTGGGGTGTCTTAGGAGGAGGAAGGCCATGGGGTGGATGTGGGAGGAGATGGATTGTGGGTGTTGAGGAATGAGGCCGTTCGTGGTTTCATCTGTCTGTCTCCTGGCAGGGAAGTGTGACCTTTGAGGACGTGGCCCTGTATTTCTCCTGGGAGGAGTGGGATCTCCTTGATGAAGCTCAGAGATGCCTGTACCACGATGTGATGCTGGAGAACCTGGCACTGACATCCTCACTGGGTAAGCGCTTACAGCTGCCCCTATGCCCTGGGCAAGGCTCTGCCTTTCTCTGTTCTCCAGGGGTAAGTATGTCCTCATTGAAGCCATGGGCACTGTTTCCTTCCCCAGCTCCCTGGGTATGTGCTGTTACCTGGGGCTGGGCTGAGTACATGCCTTCTTCTCATCCTTTATCACTGCAACACCTGCTGGCGCACAGCCTCACTGGGAAGGCTTGGGTGTCACTATTTAGTTCATCCTAATGGATCCCCCCTGTCTTGCCCTCCGTTGCTGGGTGACTGTCTAGCTCCATGGCACCCTAGTATCATGCCCTTCCTATACCTCACCTTTATTTGTGCCTGTCTTGTAGTCACTTACATAGTCACTACTTACACAAATGTTCTTGCGAGATTCCTTAGCTCAGGTTCTTTTTACCGGCTTCAGTTGTGGCAAAATACACATGACAAAACATTTACCACCTCTAAGTGGCGTTTAGTACCTTCTCTGTGCAGCCATTACCATCGTGCGTCCACCAGAGGTTTTCATCTTCCAAACTGAAGCTCTGTACCCATTAAACAGTAGCTGCCCCCCTCCACCCCCAGCCATCGTTCTACTTTGTGTGTCTTCTATGAATTTAACTGCTCTGGGTGTCTCATATAGGTGGAATTACACAGTAGTTGTCCTTTCATGTCTGCCTTATTTCACTTAGTAGTAATATCTTGAGATTCATCTGTGTTGTAGCATGTATCTGAATTTCCTTCCTTTTTATGTCTGAATACTATCCTGTCATGTGTCTGTACCACGTTTTGTTTACCCATTATTCCACCAGTGGACACTTCGGTGCTCCCCCTTTTGGCTCTTGTGAATAATGCAGTTATGAACATGAGTATACAGATACCTTTTAGTGTCCCTGCTTCAGTTCCTTTGGAATTGGACCCAGAACTGGAATTGCTGTTATGATAGTTCTATTTTTAACTTTTTTGAAGAACCGCCATACTGTTTTCTATAGCAGCTGCACAAAGGTTCCAGTTTCTTCTATTCTTACTGACAACTCCTCTTTTATAAGGAGGAGGTATTAACCATCCTAATGGGTGTGAAGTGGTATCTCCTTGTGGTTTTGATTTGCATTTCCCTCGGGCCTAGTGATGTTGAGCATCTTTTCACGTGCTTCTTGCCCATTTGTGTATCTTCTCTGGAGAAATATGTATTCAGGTCTTTGGCCAATTGTTGAATCCGGTTGCTTGGGTTTTTGGCTGTTTGAATTTTAGGAATTCTCTTTATATCCTGGATATTAATCCTCTATCAGATACGTGATTTGCAAATATTTTCTCCCATTCTGTGAGTTGGCTTTTTACTGTGTTCATAGCATCCTTTGATGTACCAAAGTTTTTCAGTTTGATGAAGTCCAATTTGTCTGTTTTTGACTGTTGTTTGTGTCCTTGGTGTCATATCCAAGGAGTCATTGCCAAATGCAGTGTCATGAAGCTTTCCTTCTATTTTTTTTAAGAGTTCTATAGTTGTAGCCCTTGAGACCTTTGATCCATTCCGAGTTAATTTATGTATATACAGTATCCATCCAACTTCATTCTTATGCATGTGGATATTCAGTTTTCCCAGCATCATGTGCCTAAAAGTCTGTCCCTCCCCATTGAATGGTCTTGGCCTCCTTGTTGACAATCATTTGACCACATATGTGAGAGCTTATTTGTGAGCTCTCTATTCTGTTCCATTGTTCTGTATGCCTGTCTTTATGCCAGCCATACAACTGTTTTGATCACTATAGTTTTGCAGTAATATTTGAAATTTAAAAGTGTGTCTCCTCCAACTTTGTTGTTTTTCAAGATTATTTTGGCTACTTGGTGTCCTTGAGATTCCGTATGAATTTTAGGATGAATTTTTCCGTTACTGCAGAAGACGCCTTTGTAATTTTGATAGCAGTTGTGTTGAGTCTGTAGATGACTCGGATAGTGTTGACATCTTCACAGTGTTAAGTCTTCCAATCCGTGAGCATAAAAGTCTTTCCATTTATTGTCTGTAATTTTTTGGACCAGTGTTTTGTAGTTTTTAGTGTACAAGCCTTACTTCCTTGGTTAAGTTTATTTCTACATATTTCAGTCTTTAGATAGATATTTTTATTTTTTATTTTTTAATTTAATTTTATTGATTTATTTATTTCTCTGGGTTTTTTGGGGGGAAGGAGGTAATTAGGTTTGTTTGTTTGTTTATGGAGGAGGTACTGGGGTTTGAACCCAGACCTCATGCATGCTAAACATGCACTCTGCCACTTGAGGTATACCCCCCACCCTAGGTAGATACTTTACGAGTGGAATTGTTTTCCTAGTTTCCTGTTCAGATTGTTCATTGTTAGTGTACAGAAATATAACTGCTTTTTTTCATTTTATGTTTGTATCCCCTTCCTTTGCTGAGTTCTTTTATTCTAACAGTTTTGTGGTGGAATCTTTTAAGATTTCTTGAGCTGTGATAATCCTATTTCCTTCTCTATTGGATGCCTTTTATTTCTCTTTCTTGCCTAATTGCTCTTTCTAGAATTTCCAGTACTGTATTGAAGAGTAGTGGTAGAAACTGGTATCCTTTTCTTATTCCTGATCATAGTGGAATAGTTTTCATTCTTTCACCATCAAGTGTGGTATTTGCCCTACACTTTAAATTTTTTACTTTTATTATGGAAGGCTGGTTTCCTTCAGTTCGTAGTTCGTTGAGTATTTCCATGGTGAAAGGGTTTTAAACTTTTTTGGATGGTTTTATCGCACTGATTGAGGTGATAGATTTTTCCCGTTTGTTGTTAATGCAACATGTTATATAGATCAAATTTTGTGTGTTGAACAATCCTGGCATTTTAGAAATAAATGCTAGCTTTTCATTTTGTATGATTTTTTCACTGTGTTGCTAAATAGAGTTTGCTGGTATTTTCTTGATTCCTTTAGCCCCAGTAATCATCAGTTCTGTTGGTCTGTAGGTTTCTTCTCTTGTCGTGTCTTTGTCTGTGTTTGATGTCATGGTAGTGGTGAAAGCTGCAGTTGACCAAAATTAAAGCAACTTGGCGTTGCAAAGTAGTCACACCAGATAGATGCTACCAGTGCAGTTGTCGTCCAGGTAGGAAACACCTGCTTTTACTACTCTGCCATCTTCCCTCTAGCCGCGCCCACAGGTACCTAGTATTTTAAAGTATCTTTCTGGTGGTCTGTTGTGTGCTGAGTTGTCTGGGCGAGTATTGTGACTTGTCCTGTCCTTCCCTTAGGTTTGGATCATCCTGATCTCCTGCAGCTCCCCAGCTGGGGCTACAGGAAGAGTCCCCTGTGCTTCCCAGGATGGACATGACTCCATTCTCAACCGGATGGGCTCAGAGGGGACCTGACCCAGATGCATGGCAGCTGGGGGAGGCCGTGAATTCAGGGTTTGGTTGAAATATATCAGGAACCTGTCCTGTTTTACTTGGGTTTCAGTGCTGCCACACCAGTGGCCCCACCTCACCTCTACCTTCCCTTCTCCATTCTTTGACACTTTGCTGACTTGTCATTTCTACTCGTCATTTTATGGCTCTTCCGGGTGAGAGCTACTCCCCACCTCTCCGCACTGCTTATCTCACTCACTCCTCAGCTCTTCCCTCCTCAGTGCTATCCCAGTTTGTTGTGTCCTGCGGTGTACATGCATCTAATAATCCTTGAACACCTGTTAACCATTTTTCAGTCAGATTTTTCTGGGCCTGAAGTAGACTTCTCCATAGCATCACATGTCACCAGCAGATACAATCCTGCTGCGAGTCACGGACAGAAGAATGAGCTGTAGAACGTGCCTTCCCCTCTCGGCCCCACCCTGTCCTAGTGTCCTGTGCCTGGTGAGGCCTGCACCTTTCTGTGACCTTAGGGACCCAGTGGTGCACAGTAGCTGCTTCCTCAAGCTGACACCAACTCTTTCCCTGCAAACAGGTTCATGGACTGATTCTTTCACGTGCCAGATTACACGTGTGGTGGTTTTGCTCCCTCGCAGTGGACTGAACTTGTACTTCACCGTCACTTCTCTGCTTTCAGGTTGTTGGCATGGAGTGCGAGATAAGGAAGCACCTTCTGAACAGACCGTCTCTGCAGAAGGAATGTCACAGATCAGGACTGTCAAGGCAGGTTCATCTCCCCAGAAGGCCCAGCCCTTTGAGATGTGTGGCCCAGTCCTGAGAGAGATTTTGCGTTTGCCTGAGCACCAGGGAACACATCTTGGGCAGAAACCGTACACGTGCGGGAGTCAACTTTATTTCACTGCCAACCTTCAACAGCACCGGGGGCAGCACATTAGAAGGATACCCTACAGAAGTTCTGTGGCTGGAGCCTTGTTTGTAGAGAGCTGCACGACCCGTGTGTCAAGGAAATCCTCTTCCTGTGGGGAGATTGGGAAGGACTTCTTAGCCAGCATGGGCTTTCTCCATCAACCGGCCACTCCCAGTGAGAAGGCAAACAGCGGTGATGCCTGTGAGGCTGTCTTTCACAGCGGAAGAACGCATCAGAACTGGGGAGGAGGCAAGAAAGCCGTCACCTGCACCGGCACGCTTGTTGACCAGAGGGCCCTCACTGCAGAAGGGCTTTATGAGTGCAGCAGGTGTGGAAAAGCCTGCACCCGGAGATGTAACCTCATTCAGCACCAGAAAGTCCACACAGGAGAAAGGCCTTATGACTGCAGTGAATGTGGGAAGTCCTTTACCTACCTCTCGAGCTTTATTATACGTCAGAGAGTCCACACTGGAGAAAGGCCTTATGAATGCAGTGAATGTGGGAAGTCCTTTAGCCAAAGCTACAGCCTCAATAGCCATATGAAAGTTCACACTGGAGAAAAACCTTATGAGTGTATGGAATGTGGAAAATGTTTTAGTCAAAGATCTAATCTCATTCAGCATCAGAGAGTTCACACTGGAGAAAGGCCTTATGAGTGCAGCGAATGTGGGAAATCTTTCAGCCAAAACTTCAGCCTCATTTACCACCGGAGAGTTCACACTGGAGAACGGCCTCATCACTGTGGTGAATGCGGAAAATCCTTTAGCCGAAGTTCCAGCCTCATTCACCACAGGAGACTTCATACTGGAGAAAGGCCTTATGTGTGTAGTAAATGTGGTAAATCCTTTAAGCAAAGCTCCAGCTTTAGTTCACATCGTAAGGTCCATACAGGAGAAAGGCCTTATGAGTGTGGGGACTGTGGAAAATCATTTAGCCATAGCTCCAACCTCAAGAACCACTGGAGAGTTCACACAGGAGAAAAGCCTGTTGAGTGCAGTGACTGTGGGAAATCATTTAGCTGTAAATCTAACCTCGTTAAACACCTGAGAATTCACACTGGAGAAAGGCCTTATGAGTGTGGGGCGTGTGGAAAATCCTTTAGCCAAAGTTCCACTCTCATTCAGCACCAGAGAGTTCACACTGGGAAAAGGTCGTGAATACAGTCGATGTGGGAAAAATCCTCCAGCTGCAATTATTTTTGACCTCATTCAACAGCAGAGACTTCACACTAATGAAAGGCTTTAGATGTGCTGGGATGTAGTTTCCTTCTAGTGTAATCACACAGGAAGAGAGAAACTGATGGAGTCATCTAAAATATCTGTAAATCCACGTTGGGGACATTCTCCTTACAGTCCAAGTATGTGAGAATCTTTCAGGAGTTGTGTTACACCTTCTTACCTGCCCAGGACCCTTGCCAGATTTATGTCACTGCCAGTTCTTTGGCAGAATTCATTTCACCTCTATCACCTGGCAGGTCCACACAGGGTGCAAAAGTTACGTCCCAACATTCTCAGGGTGCTGACTTCTGTCCCATCCCCGTTTGCAGGGGGAAATAAGAGTGGTCTTAGGCCGTATGGGGTCCTCATTCCTGTCTCATTTCCAGGTTAGGGCATGGACTGGCTCATTTTAGGTCCAGTGGACCTGATCTGAATTCTGTTGGTGATTTGCCAGGAAGGACTGCATTTTCAAGGATATGTCAGTTTCTGGGGACACTTATCTTGAATTTTCCCAGCCTCCAGGTCACCAACTGCATGCCTCATGTTTGTTTGCATTTTGCAATAATAAAGGCACTAATGTTTAAGCCACCTCTGACCTTCGGGTTCTGTTCCTGGGTGGTGATCTGAAAACAGCTGGGCTCTACCAGCATTAGGGACTGCACAGCTTTCACGGGGTCCTGTGTGGTGTGCCTCAGACACGTCAGGGTGATTGAAGAATGTAGGTCTCTTTCTGGCTTTAGCCCCAAGTACATTGTTGCCCAGGGTCTCCTAGGAAGGACTGCCGAGTTTTGTGTTCCTCATGTGTGGACTTGGTGTCAGGATTCTTTGTGAGCTCAGTGAACACCCTGAGGAGCCAGGAAGTTGTGACACCCTCCCGTGCCTCTGGGAACAAAATGGATTGTTTTTCTTGGTCACGGTGAGTATCACATAATGCTCAGCAGTTGCCCTGCAAAAGAACCACATGCCCTGATCCCCAGTCCCCAGAATTCACTAGATAGTGCCACTGAAAGACTGAAGGGCCAAGGGGAAGCATGCTGGTAAAGTACCACTGGAGCAGAGGAGATGGCGGGGAAGTAGGTGGGGAGCCCCTGCTCACACTGCATCCACAGATTCTCCAGTGAGTGTGACTGTGCATTATCAGTGTGCACAGATGCACAGAAGTCCTCAGGACCTCCAGGCATGTGTGTCTTTTGTGGCTGAGGTCATTGTGAGAGAAAATACACTATTGCTTTTGTGGATTCCTGTAGTCTCCCTGGAATGTTCAGGAAAGGCCATTGCTAAGCAGGCAGAGAAGTGTGTCTGTGACTAGCCAGCATTCCTGCTAACTCAGGGGGAAGGGATGAATTGCTCATCAGTATTTGCTACCACTAAGGCAAGGGTGCTTCTCCCAGGTCATTAGAAAAGAGAAGCAAGTTATGTGTGTATATGTATATACACACATACGTATACATATACTTGAATTACTCTGTACATCGGAAACTAACATTGTAAATCAGCTATACTTCAATTCAAAAAAAAAAATTAATATGATTGCCAGACCTGATTTTCTGAAAACAGTGATAGATCTAGACTTTTCATTTGAACCGTTTTGTAAATTTTTCAGATACAGTCAAGATGCAGTATCTTGTATCTATTTAAAGTGTATAAACTTTTACCTACATATAAACCTATGAAACCTCAAAATAATCAACAGTGAACATGTCTATCATCCCCATTTACCTCATGTCATTTTATGTGTCCTTCCTCTCCCTGGACCTCCAGACCACCACTGATTTACTTTCATTTATAATAGATTATTTTGTATTTTCTAGAATTTGATAAGATTTTATTCATAAAATGTTTACTGTGCTTTTTGTTTTTTGGTTTCATCCACGGTTTATAAATATTCTGAGATTCTTCTGTGATCCTTATCTAAATAGTTCATTCTTTTTATTGATGAGTAGAGTCTTTTCTATATTTTTTGTTTATCCATTCACCTGGTTATGGGCAATTTAAGTTTTTTCGTTTTGGCTATTGTAAATAAAGGTGCTAGAATATTTGCATGTAAATTCTATATGTATGTATATATGTTTTTTCACTTGTGTTAGTAACTTAATGTACAATGCCTAAGTCATAGAATAGGTGAAAGTTTAACTTATAAAACTGCCAGACTGTGACATAAAATGTTTGCATTTACATACACACCAGGAGTATGTAAAATGCTTCCACATTCTTGCCAGTAGTTAATATGATCAATCTTTTGAATTTCTTAATTGTTGAATTTAATAAGCAGTAGTTTTAATTACATCTGCCTAAGGACTCATGAGGTTGAACATTTTTTTTCCTGTTTTTTTGCCATCTGTGTATCTTCTTGGTAAAATGTCTGCTCATATCTCTTGCTCATTTCCGTTTTCATTAGCAAATAAATAGCTCATTTTTTCCCCACAGTTACTTTGCATGCTGTATACAACGTAATTATCACATACACGATATACTAAGTTTAATCTGTATTAGTCCCATATTCTTAAGTGTGGACTTCCAGTAACACAAGTTTAAGTCCTGGTTTGCACTGTTTTCTAATTTCCCTGATGGAAATATGCCCACTGTGGCCAGTTTCAAACTGCCAACATTGTATCACTAAACATGGAATTAGGAAGAATTGCCAGAGGTATGTCATTCTAATTCCACCATAATTGTCCAGTAGCCACAATAACCTATAGGACACAGATGATATAAAACATAGTACAATTATTAGAAAGTGATGTCTTGAATATTTGTTTAATGAAAGTATAATTAACTTATAAACTGCACATATTTAAATGTACATTTTGATGTTTTGATACATCCTTACATGCCTGAAACAAAATTTTCATTGGAAACAAAAGACAGTCTATAATATTTGCACTTACTCAGTAAATTATTCAGTTAAATACATCAATTATTTAAAAAAACAGAAACAGAGCAGACAAGCTACTTAAAGTACAGGCAATTCTTGAGGGAAAAAAAACTTTGAAGACATTTTCCTCAAAGGATCAGTAAGAATGCACATTAAAAATTGAGATGGAATTTTCCATTTTATTTTGGAGTCAAAACTACACTGTTTTAAGTATGAATCCTCTGGAAGTTTGCGTCTTTGTTCTTGTTGACAGAAAAGCCGTAAGTAATTCAACATAATTCATAATAACTGGGGTACTGTAAAATGATTGGGGAATTTCAATAAATTTTAAAACATTCCGAGGGAGCAGTTATAATTTAAAGCGTTTTAACTTTAGAAATTCTCAATATTATCACCCATATTTAACAGAGGGGCAAATTTTAGCCCCTAATTTCTAAAGTTATTCAGTGTATATAAACTAGGATTAATTGAAATCTCTCTTTTGCTCTGCCTATCATATTTTAGTTGTCCATATTGGGTACATGCTGTAATGACAAGTCCAATTAGCACTAATATTTTGGGGTAGAAATCTGCTTTTCCGCAGATCCAGGGTTGGGCCTTGAAGTGTGCACCTTCAGAGCTACAACCACACCTCTGTACTCAGGCCTCTAACAGGAGCCAAGACAGTGCTATGGAGTGACTCAAACAACCGGGAGATCAGATCAAGTGAGAAGAGACGCTACTGGATGTCAGTGAATGTGAACATCACTGGAAGGATCCACAACCGTACAGTCTGTTTCCCTTCAGACTTACCCAGGTGGGGAGGAAAACATTTGTGTTAAATTTATCCTCATACATATTTACAGGAACATTTTTAAGTAAATTTAAAGAGAAAATAACAAAAGGAAGTAGTTGGCAAAATAAGAGAACGTAGTCAATGAAATGAGCAAAGTTTTAAGAAGGCCAGAAATCATGTTGAAAGATGTATCAAAAAATATATTTAATCTACAAGTAAGGTTTATTACCTTGAAGTGAGAAATAACCAATTTTGTTTAGGTGTGAGACACCACCGTAGGTGTTAGGTTCCTAGGAGGAATGGCATCTCATGGTGGATTACTGCTTTGTTGGTCCCATCTCTCAGACCCCAATACCTCACATGATTCAAATGAATGAGGCTGTTCAGTCTTCACAGGCCGGTACTTTGCTGTTATGTGTGTTCTATTCAGTGCCTGTTTCAACAGCCCCTCCACCTACACAGGAACTCAGTACTGTACATCTTTACTCAGTTGTCCACGGGGTACCTCGGAAGTTCAGCCATCACATACAACCTCAGCTGGCAAGAATTTAATTGGATCCAGCTGTTCCCAGGCACCCAAGTAGGGTGCAACATTGATGACACCCCTTGTGAGGGGATCTGCTAGACACTCATGCAGGACATACAGTCATGGTCGTGCTTAGACAGAGGGCAGGTGGGCTGTTGCCCAGCACAGGTTTCAGTGTCGTGCCACACCAGTGGAATTCTTAGCTTCATCCAATGTGCTTAAGGGCTGCTGTATTGCTGACATATTTAAAAGGCAACTGATTTTGTCAGCTTCCATCAATCTCAAGCAAGTTATATATATACATAGATGTACATATATATACAAGTATTTATACACACACACACACACACACACACACACTTCTATCAGTTACATGTGGAAAATTCAACTGGTCATTTAAAATTTATTATTTTTAATTTTTTATTTGAAATATAATTGATGTACAATATTTTATTAGTTTCAGTTGTACAGAATGATTCAATATTATTAGATTACACACCATTAAGGTATTACATGATAGTGGCTATAATTCTTTGTCCTATTCAATATATCATTCTTGCTTATCTATTTTATACATTGTAGCTTGTCTCTCTTAATCCCATACCCCTAATTTGCCCCACATCCCCTCCTCTCCTTTGGTAACAACTAGTTTATTTGTGAGATGTTCCCCCCTATTTTTCACATATGTTCAGTTGTATTATTTTTTGATTCCACATGTAAGTGATACCATACAGTACTTGTCTTTTTCTGTCTAGCTTATTTCATTAGGCATAATATTCTCTAGCTCCGTCCGACTGGCTACAAATAGCAGAATTTTATTCGTTTTATGCCACAGCTAATACTACAGTGTTTATGTATACAGCAAAGCTTTATCCATTCGTTGATGGTCGTTTGGGTTGCTTCCATGTCAGGGTTTCTGTAAATAATGCTGTTGTGAACTTTGGATTAGTGGTTTTGTATTTCCTGGATATATATTCAGGAGTGGAATTGCTGGATCATATGCTGGTTCTAATTAGTTTCTCAGGAACCTCAATACTGTTTTCCCTAGTGGCCGCACCAGTTTACATTTCCACCAACAGTGTACAAAGTGTTCCCTTTTCTCCACATCCTTGCCAACATACGGTAGTTGTAGAATGTTTGCTGACAGTCATGCTGACAGGTGGGAGGTAATATTTCATCATTATTTTGGTTCCATTTCTCTAATAATTAGCAGTGTTGAACATGTTGAAAACATGTTCAAGATGTCCCTGTTAGCCATTTCTATGTCTTTGTGATGTTTATTGAGGACTTCTGCACACTTTTAAATTGGATGGTGTGTATTTTCTTGACACTGAGTAGCATGACCTTTTTATATATTTTTTGGTATTAGCTCCTTGTTGGTCTTATCACTTACAGATATTTCCTCCCATTCAGGAGGGTGTCTTTTCCTTTCATCAGTGGTTTCCTTTGCTATGCAAAGGGAAAGGTTTTTAATTTAATTAGGTCCCATTTGATGATTTTTGCTTGGATTTGTTTTATCTTAGGAGACAGAGCCATAAAAATGTTGCTATAATGTATATCAATGAATGTTCCAGCTATATTCTCTTTTAATTGTTTTCTGGTATCAGGTCTTACATTTAGGCCTTTTTTTTTTAAATTGAAGTATAGTCAGTTCACACTGTTGTGCCAATGTCTGGTATACAGCATAATGTTTCAGTCATACATATACATACATATATTTGTTTCCGTGTTGTTTTTCACTGTAGGCTACTACAAGATATTCAGTTTAATTCCCTCTGCTATATGATAGAAACTTGCTTATCTGTTTTATACATATTAGTATCTGCAAATCTTGAATTCCCAATTTATCCCTTCCCCCTGCCTTCCCTTGCTGGTAACCATAAGTTTGTTTCTATGTCTGTGATTCTGTTTTGTAAGTAAGTTCATTTGTGTCTTTTTTTTTTTTTTTTTTTTAGATTCCACGTATAAGTGACATCATGGTATTTTTTTCTCTTTCTGGCTTACTTCACTTGCAATGAAGGGTGCTAGAATTCAAAACCTGCCACACTGAGTCCCCAGTTGTGCTGGTGTACACTAATACCTTGAATACTTTTATATGCAATTTAGTTACTAGAGTATGAAAGGGCTTTTATTTCAGAAATGCATTCTAATAATATATGCATTTGACACGATACCCAAAGTTATAAATTAAAAAACCACTAACAGCATGGTACAAACACACATGCACACACAGACACACAAAAGTATGAAAATAATAAATGATGTAAGATTGGGGAAGGGTCCACCAGGCTTTACACACAGCCATTAACATTTATACATACATTTAAAAATAGTCATTACAAAAGTTGAATATGTTCTTGCATCAGTAATCCTAATATTGAACATAACTTAAAAATGTTAAGAGGAAACTTGGTCTCAGAGTTGTACAGGAATACCACATCAAAGTGTACGTTTTAAATATGAGAAATTTTAAGTCAACAATACATCCATTAAACTATTATTAAATCAAATATGAAAAACCTGTCACTTTATAATCACTTTTCTATGGTTTATTAGCTACATTCTTAAAATTACTTGCAGCTACTGTACCCGTATGGTGGAAAAAATATAATGGTGGGCTACTAGCAGTAATTCCCAGTCCCATGTTCAGTGATATCAAGTTGGCAGTTTGACATTGCCTATGTTGGGAGTATTTACACCAGGGAAATAGGCAAACACTACAAACAAGGGTTTGATTTTCTGTGTCATTGAATGTCTGGACTTAAGAGTGAGGGAGTATACATATGTTAATAATGGAGATGCATCTTAAATGTGAGTATGTGGCCATTACATTATGCATAGTGAAAATATTGAGGAAAAATGTGAAAATATTCTTTTAGTATTCCAAATCACTATTCCATGCAGAAAAGAAGTCATTCACATTATTGCTCAATGAGTGAAATCCCAAACAGTTGTCTTTGGGATTTCCTATTCTCCTACTTCTCAATGAAAGACAAAGCAGCCAAAATTCACAAAATAAAGGCAGGCAAAAACGGGAATAGAAATTTAACTAAAGAACACTAACAAGTGAACAATAGACACACAAAAGAAACACAACTTCAAAAGTCCTGGGAGAAATGCAATTAAAATCATAATAAGTTTATCGTGGGGTTTTAGTTTCCACTGAAGTGGTCAGCCTACCCTCAGCTTTTAATCTAAGTTTGATGAAATGTGGTTCCCAATAGCCCAGGCAAGCTCTTGCAGATTAACAATTGTAATTTGATAATTTACATCATCCTAGTAAGGTGAAGAGAGCAGTGGGCCAAGGTAAGAGGGTGACAGGGAAGAGCCTTGGGGATGGGGATATGTGAGAGCCACAGTGGACACTCAGTCCTCCACTGCCTCACAGTACCCAGACCAGTGACCTCATCAACTGAGAAACTGGGTGACAGGGATATCATGATGCAAGACTTGTGAATATGATGGACAAGTCCTTGGAAACCAACTACTACATATGGCAGTTGAGGCCACTGTCATATCTGGGGTGATGCTGAATACCCTCTGGGGATGCCTAGCTTGGTGCTGCTGTCCCTCTGAGGAACTACACAGGAGAGATGTTTTCAGGAAGATGTGTACTAGGGGAGGTGGAGGAGAGGTTGGGTGGAGATACTTTACCCTTCAGGAAGGTTGTGGTTACTTCGGGGGGGTAGGGGGGCAGATACGTCTCTGCAGGAGAGAGTCCCTGTTGGGAAGGACAGAAGTAAAGGCAGTGGACGTGTGGAGTGTTGAAGAACCATTTTCATCAATGCCCTCGCAGCCGTGTCCCCTTGTCAAGTCCCTCAAACTCTGAGCAGCAGAACCCTAGTTTCAGAATGAGGATAATAATAGATTCTAAGCACCTGGTAGGTTGTGTAGACAAATGGGGTCATTCACAGAATGCCATCAGAGTTGGCTCTGAATAAAAAGACCCTCCTGTACAGCAGCGCGAGATGGGTGTAAGAGCAAGGCACCTGGACTGGGGCAACAGAGGGTGTCAGGATGGACAAGGAGTTGTTAAAGAGTTTCTACAGAGGGTTGGGAGGGAAAAACTAGAGCAATGACCAGAATCTCCATGCCTCAAATGAGGCAACCTGGCATTGAATCCTAAATCCCTGTCCAAGCTGGGAGTTCACAAGATGACCCTCCCTCTCTGGGCCTGTTTCCTCCCCAGAAATGGTCTCTTGGCTGCAGGACTAATGCAGTTGTGTCCTCCCAACCTCTTACCACCTCAAACCCCTAACCCCCGAGTGTGGTTCGCATTCACTAGACCCCTTTTCCAGTGTGAACTTTCTGATGTTGAAGCAAATGGCTCTTTTGGATAAAAGACTTATCACATTCCCTGCACTAATAAGGCCTTTCTCCAGTGTGAACTCTGATGACAAAGGAGGCCAGACAGCAGTAAAAGGTTTCCCACGTTCACTGGGCTCAAGGCTTTTCTCCACTGTGAACCCTCTGATGATAACGAAGACCAGAACTACCCATAAAAGATTTCCCACATTCACTACACTTGTAAGGCCTTTCTCCAGTGTGAACTCTCTGATGATAACGGAGGCCAGACCTATCAATAAAAGATCTCCCACATTCACTACACTTAAAAGGCTTTTCTCCACTGTGAACTCTCTGATGATAACGAAGGCGACACCTAGCAGTAAAAGTTTTCCCACACTCATTGCACTCATAAGGTTTTTCTCCATTGTGTACTCTCTGATGTGTAAGGAATCTGTAGTTGTCAGCAAAACATTTCCCACATTCAGTGCATTCATGATGCCCTTCTCGAGTGTGAACTCTCCGATGGTAACGGAGGCCAGCCCTACCAATATAAGATTTCCCACATTCATTACATTTAAAAGGCCTTTCTCCAGTGTGAACTCTCCGATGATAACGAAGGCCAGACTTTCCCCTAAAAGATATCCCACATTCACTACACTTATAAGGCTTTTCTCCAGTGTGAACTCTCTGATGTACACGGAAGTTAGATTTCCTGTTAAAGAGTTTTCCACATTCATTGCATTCATAATGCCTTTCTCCAGTGTGAACTCTCTGATGTTGAGTGAAGTTGCACCTCCGGATAAAAGATTTGTCACATTCCTTGCACTCATAAAGCTTTTCTCCAGTGTGGATTCTTCTGTGCGTACTGAGGTGGAGGCTTCGGCGAAAGCATTTCCCACACTCGCTGCACTTATAAGGCCCTTCTCCAGCATGAACTCTGTGATGTGTAAGGAAACTGGATTCCCTGCTGTAACATTTTCCACGTTGGTTGCATTCACAAGGGTTTTCTTCAGGGGGAACTTCCTGGAGCTCTTGAATAAGGTTACACTTTTTGGTGCAAGCTTTCCCACAACTGCTGCACTCACACAACCCTTCACTACAGAGGGCTCTTCCATCCTGAACAAGCACATCTGTCTGGCTGGAGGCTTTCCTGCATTCTTCCCAGCTGGGATGACTTCTTCCACTCTGAAAAACAGCTCCACACTCACTACTGTTGTTTACTTTCTTCCTGGGATCAGCGTCCTGTTGCTGAAGTCCCATGTTGGCCAAGAAGTCCTTCCCAATTTCCCTACAGGTAAAGAGATTCCTTGATGCATGGGCTGTGCAGGTCTTCAAAAATGCAGGTCTCCACAGATCACATCTGAAGGGTTTGTCTCTAACGAGCTGCCTCTGGTGCTGCTGAAGGTTTGCAGTGAAATAGAATTGTTTCCCACATGCTCCACATGTGTATGATTTCTGCCCCCTATTTCTTCCTTCATGTTCAGCCAAGTGGAGGATGTCTCTAATGACTGGAACACACATCCTACAGGGCTGGGACTTCTCAGGAGACACACCTGCTTTGGGGGTCCTGGTCTGTGACACTCCTACAAATATGCTCTGTTCAGAAGATGTCTCTCCATCCTTGACTCCATGACAGGAACCTGGAAACAATCAAGTGATGATGAAGTGCATGTTGACTTGGGGTGGTGGGCATTATGGGGAGTGACACACTCCCACAATTGTACCTCTGACACATGAAACTACCAGTCCACGGAACTGTGTTCAGCAAATGGAGTTGGTGTCAAATTGAGGAAGCAGCTGCTCTGCATTACTGGGTTTTCAGTTCACAAAACTGAGGAGGCCTCACCAAGAACAAGGCAGAAGAATCAGATATGGCCCCAAAATGAAAGGCATGTTCTACAGTTCACTCCTCTGTCAATGGCTTTTACCAGGACCACACCTGCTGGTGATACGTGATATCGTGCAGAAATGTATGTCCAGGCACAAGAAAATCTGCCTGGAAAAGCTGGTGTTCAAGGACATTAAAGGATACCTGTGTGTTTCAGGACACGAACAGTGTCAGAACTTAGCATGGTGAAAACAGTGTGAAAAACCATATGAGATAAGTGGTCTAGAGATTTTGTAGATTCTGTAAAAAGAGGAACAAAGAACAAGGACAATGAATAGAAAATGGCAACCAATATGTTGGATATTTAAACAACTGTGACAATATATTAAATGTCAATACTTTAAGGGCACCAGTTAAAATAGAGACTATCAAAGTATATCAAAACACAAGGCTCAACTATATGTTCTCTCCAAGAAACCCACTTTCAACATAAAGATGCATATAGATCAAAAATAAATGGACAGAGAAAGATAGGCTAAGACCAATCATTAAGAAAGTGGTAGTAACTATATTACTATCAGAGCAGATTTCAAATAAGCAAAGATCAGGGATAAAGAGAATGATACAATGGTAAACAGGTCAATTCTCTACGACATACAACAATCCTCAATGCCTTTGTCTAAAAACAGAATGTCAAAATATAAGGCAAAACAAGTACAAATAGATGAATCTGCAATGACAGTTGGAGTCTTCCTTCAACACTCCTCTATCAGAAATGGACAGATTCAACACACAGAAAATCTGTAAGGATACTGTGGAAATGAAAAGCACCATCATCAATCAACTGGATAGAATGGACACCTATAGACTACGAGGCAATTCCATCCAACAACAACAAAAAATTACAAGCCTTCTCCAGCTGATGAGGAACATTCACAAAATAGGTCACATTCTTGGCCACAAAACACACCTCATGATTTAAAGAATAGAAAACAACAATATCTGTTCTCAGACCACAGTGGAATTTGAGTAGAAACCAGTAACTGAAAGATACATGGAAAATCCCAAAATATTGAGAAATTTAAAAATACACTTCCAAGTAATACATAGGTCAAAGAAGATAGCTCAAGAGAAATTTTAAGATAGTTTAAAAGAAACAAACAGGCCACTTGTCCAAATATGACAATGCAGTGTTCATAGGGAAATTTATAGCATTTAAGGCTTATATTAGAAAAGAAGATCTGAAATCCATAATCTGTGTTTCCAATGCTTAGGAAACTAGAATGGGAGACTATTACATACAAAGGAAGAAGAAGCATAAGCCAAAAAAAGCTGATTCTTTACAAGGACTGATATAGTAAAAAAATATTCTAGTCAGGCTAATGAAGAAAAACAGGGCGAAAACACAAATTATGAATATCAGAAATGAAAGAGGAAATATCACTACAGATACTGTGAACATTAAAAGGATAATGATGAAATATATGACACTCTTCAAACCCATAAATTTGATAAGTTAGATGAAATGGATCAATTAGCTGAAAGACACAGTACCACAACCCACGCAAGAAGAAATAGAGTATCTGAATAGGTCTATGTCTATTAAAGAAATTGAATCAATTATGAATACCCTCCCAAAACAGAATGCAACTGGCCCATATTGGTTCACTGGTGTATTCTGTCAAACATTTAAAGAAGAGATTATAGAATTCTCTACAATCTCTTTCAGAAAATAAAAACAGAGGGAATACTTCCTAACTCATTCTATGAGGCCAGCATTACTCTAACACCAAACAAGACACACAACAAAACTGTAAACCAATGCCTCTCATGAACATAGATGCAGTAATTCTCAAAAACTATTAGTAAGTTGATTCAAACACTGTATAAAACAAATTAGAAGCCAAGATCAAGTGGGGTTTATGCAAGGTATAGAAGGCTGGTTCAACATCTGAAAATCAACTAATATAATCCGTATCATCCAAAAGAAACAGATGACCTCATCAATAACTGCAGAAAAAGGACTGACAAAATCCAACAATCATTCACATGATAAAAATCTCCATCCCCTAGTAAACTAAATAGAGAAGAAAAATTCAACTTGATAGTCTAAACAAAACCCGACAGCTATCATAATACTTACTAAAGAAGCTTTTGCACTAAGATGAAGAAGGCAAGTATGTTCCCTCTTACCAGTCCTTTTTCAGCTTTGTACTAGAACACAATTAATGTAATGAGATGAGAAAGTTACTCGAGAGGTATATTGACTGGGAAGGAAAAATAAAATTGTCTTCATTCAAACACTCAGGTGGGGGATTGTTGATTCAAACCACTCCCTATCAAAATCCCATTGACATCCTCAAGAAACAGAGAACCTCATCCTAAAATTCATATGGATTCTCAAGGGATTCCACACAGCCAATTAAGAAAAAGAAAACTGAAGGACTCACAGCACCTTACTTCTAATTTTATTACAAAGCTACAGTAATCAAAATAGCCTGCTACTGCCATAAAGTCAGAATCATATTCCCATTAAATAGAACAGAGGATACTGTCTAAAAATAAACCCATATATGATTAAATTTTGACAAGACCATTACCATTCAGTAAGGACAGTGCTTTCAACAAACATTGCTGAGAGAACTGGATATCCTTATGCCCAAGAATGAAGTTAAACCTTTACCTAGCACCCTATACAAAAATTCACTCAAAATGAATCAATTGGCCTAAGTGCAAAAGCTGAAACTATAAAATTCTTAAAAAAGGGAGAAAAGTCTCAATTGTTGGATTCAGCCATGATTTCTTGACGATGACAACAATGACAAAAGCAACAAAAACTGGATTTCATAAACTGAATAACATTTGTGGCATAACTTTAACTTACGCATTATTATGTGTCCATTATACCTCAGTGATGATGGGGAAAATCAACTGTACAACTTTCATACATCAAAAGACACGATGAACACAGGAAAAAGGCAACCACAGAATGTGAGAAAACATTTGCAAATCATATATACAACAAGGGATTAATACCCAGATTATATGGATAAAGCCTGTAACTTAAAAATAATGAAAAAGCCAACCTGATTAAAATAATGAAAAGGGGCTTCATTAAGTTTTTTTGAAGATAAACAAATGGCCAATAAGCATACCATTAGGTAATCACAATTGAAATGGTAAAGATATTCCTCTTCACACCAACTAGGACAGCTATTATCCAAAGAACAGAATATAAGAGATGCTGCCATGGATGTAGAAGAACTGGAACCTTGGGAAAGGGCCTTGCAAGAAAAGCTCATAGTCTGTTTTATTAGTAACCATGTCAATAACAACAGTTTGTTGCACAGTCAAGCACAACTCAACCTCGAGTATAAGAATGGAACAAAATTTGGATACCATGGATTTGGACAGTCACCTGGCCAAAGAGAGGACAAGCAAAGAGGGGTCTATCAGGCTGACTGTAAGACTGCTGATCCTGAATCCTTACCTGCAAGGCTTGGGGGCTACAGACGTAGGGGCACTGGGGAGTAGGGATGCACTCAGCATCCCCATAGTAACCACAGCACCTACCCAAGGAATTGTACAAGAAAGGAGCCCCCATGGTCCAGAGATGACAATGACAAAGCTGCCCCTGGGGAAAGGGAGAAAGGCAGAGCCTAGTTCAGGGGACAGGGGTGGGTGTGAGGACCTTACCCAGCATGGATACAAGGGCAAAGTTCTCCAGCATCACATCAAGGTACAGGCATATCTGAACTTCATCAAGCAGACACCATTCCTCCCAGGAGAAGTACACGGCCACATCCTCAAAGGTCACACTGCCCTGCAAAAACAGGGACAAACAAAATCATAAATAGCCTCACTCCTGAAAACCCACAGTCCATCTTCCCACACGTCTACCCTACTGCACAACCAGATGGAGCTTCTTGAGACCTGGGTAAGAAAACCTCCCTCCTCTGGGTACAGCTCAGTGGTAGAGCGCATGCTTACCATGAGCAAGGTCCTGGGTTCAATCCCCAGTACCTCCACGAAAGAAAAGAAAGAAAGAGAAATTTAAAAAAACAAAAAACAATACCAAACCTCCCTGCCCTGATCTGAACCTCCCATGGCCTCCAGAATAAACAGGCAGTCATTTCAAGCCGAACTCCTGCTCTTCCCTGCTGTTTATTCCCACCAGAAATTACCTAAATGAGCTGAGCCTCACCTCAAAATAGTTTCACATAATGGTACCTGTCCCAGCAGTAACCATCCAAATCTCTTTCCATCAGTAGTGGGAAATGAAAACCTCATCCATATACCCTGACGTGGACTCAGGACCCCGAGATTCTGGTTCCTCAGGGTGCCCAAACAAAACGACTGGGAGAATCGCAGGTGAAGAGCCCCAGGCACCTCAAATACAGAGTGATGTGTGCAGGGCTCAGAACAAATTAGCGACTGGGAGTAACTCCACTTAATGAAACTGTTTCTGCAGCCCTGGCAGTCTGCGAGAAGAGGTGGCCATGGAGGAAAGTGACCGTGGCGGTTCTCCGGGGGGCTCAGGCCTTCCCTGGACTGACCAGTACCTGCCGGGAACCTTGGGCTGACTAATCTCCGCCTCTGTCCTCAGTGCTACCTCTTAACCACTTGTGACCTGGGAAAAGCCACAACAGCCCTCTGCCTCGATGTCCTCCTCATCAGCCCCTACATTCTGTACTTCCACTGAACAGGTTTTGAAGAGTTTTAAACAGCCTAACTCAGATCGTGTCCTTCCTCGGCTCTGAAGTCTCCATGGCTCCCAAAGCCCTAAGAATTAAGATGTAATCACTCCTCCACCACTCCAGGTGCAAGTGGGCCTCAAACTTTGTTCCTCGGAGAAACAAGACAGACTCCAGGTTCCCCGAAGTTCCCGGTTCACTTGCCTCTCCAAGCCCCACCGACACCGCAAGACACTGGTGGACAGAAACAGGGGCCCCGTCCCGAAGGCCTCGGTCCTGGACCAGGCGCCCCCACTCAGGGCGTTACTATCTGGGTGGGAAACGGGCAGGGGAGAACCCGCAGCAGCAGCACTTACCTGAGCCGCGTCCCTCAGCGCAGCCGCCGCCATCCGAGCCTCTGCGCGGAGCAGTCTGGCCGCAGCCTAGTGACCGGGTCGGCTCGGCACCGACACTCCTCGCGGGCGGCGGTGTCCTCGACCCTCACACCCGCACCCGTGCAGCGCGGACAGAGCCTCCTCCTGAGCCTTCCAGCCCGTCACCTCGCTCCCCTCACGGGACAAGCGACCTCCTCACGTGGCCAACTGACTCCACAGCAACCAAAATGGCTGCCAACTAGGCGCCGGAAGTCCCTCCCCGAAATGTTCGCTGACCCGGAAACGCCTCCTTTCTGGATTTTCATTGGACTAACGTCGCTGCCCCTTGACGCAAAATCTTCTGGGTAACGTAGTGCCAAGGCCTCAGAGAAGGACGCCCCACAACAGAATAACCAGGAAAAGAGCCAAGGACCACCGCGGGGGGCACTGGGAAATGGTCTCTAGGACGGGGGAGGGATTCATCCTTCTGAAGAGGGCAGCAGAACCATAGCGGAGGTGGGGTGCTGAAAGCATTGAGGGCCTCAGGTACTACTGATCACTGAAGTATTTGAACAGTATCTCAGACTCCGCGAGTCCAACCCAGGTAACTGGAAGCACATAAACATTATCCTATTGCTCTTGAAATATATACAGCCTGAAATGTGAAAGTCATTTTTTGACATGGAGGAAGTCAAGACAGGACCATGAAATATGGAGAGGAGATATTGGGCAGCTCTAAAGCAGATGGACAAGGGGAAGAGCACTGCTTCTCTTTCCCACAGAAAAGGCTCTTATGCCTGTACAGTTAGAAGTTGTGCCCAACTCAGTGAGAAACACTGATGTGAATGATCAGGCTACCCAAGAAGGCTGTTGTCTTGCTCTTTGAACCTCCCCTGTTCCATTAGTCCCTGCTTCAACCTAGGCTCCTCACAGAACTCACCCTTCCCTGTTAATCATAGAGCCTAATCAGTAAGTGCCTACTTAGTTGCCCACCCTCCTGATCCCCTGCACTAGCCAATGATTGTTCTAACCTGTACATCAGGTTTCACTTTGATATTTTATGAAAGGGGCAGTGAGGGGTGTTCCTCTGCTCATTTCCCTATAAGCCAACCTGATAGCAGTTCCCTCTAAATAACTCCATTTTAATTTCCTAGAAGAATCAATCCATAGGGGGACTAGCTATGCTACCCTAGAAGTGAGGCTGAGAGGATCATTTCTACCCATTTCCTGTTGACTTTGATGGGCTCAGTACACACTACTCAAAATATGGCACCTTGGCATGTTGCATATCAAGCTCAAAGAGTTGAAGAAGACCACAGAAGCAGGAAGGTCACTCAGCACACTCCCCACCTTTGCCCTTCTTCCATGAAATCAGGAGATACATCTCCTATGTGAAAGATACTCTGTATCAGAGGGTACATCTTTCATCAACAGGGGTAGAGAACAAAGGTCTGAGAATGCTGTGCAAACATAAATTGTTACTTTTTCATCATTTACTACCCACCACCAAAACCCATTAGTCTTTTTTTTTTAATAATTTATTCTTTCTTTGTGTAAATGTATATAAAAGCTTCCTACTCTGGTCACTTCTTTATTCTCCTTTGAAGTCTCCAAGATAAATGTAAAAATTCAATAAAATGCAGATGCTTTTGTCCTGTTAATCTGTTTCATTTTCAGATCCCACGAGGTTCTGACACAATTTCACAATCACTTTTGCCCCTTGTCCATTGTGTAAAACTCGAGTTTACATCATTCAACCTAATCAGAATGAAAGCTGGGGATTCAGAAAAGAAAACTGGATTGGAGAGAATCTATCCTGTTTCTAGTGCCATCCCTCACTGGGGTGGTCAACAGATACTCATTTTCTTTTTCTTCCTACACATACAGCACTCTCGGCCACTCTTTAGTGGGACAGCTCCAAATCACATCCAGTTATTGTCTCAGTCTAAATGTGAGCCTTTCTGTCCCTAACATAAACTAAGACAAGGAGACTATAGATAAAATGACAAGTAATCTGTCACCATTCACTCCCAATATATAGTTCTGGTACAGGACACAAGTGGGAGGGCCTCTGCCAAGTGCTGAAGAGAAATTCATGAAACAAGGTTTCCATATACACTAAATACGTCCTTCAGAATGTACAAAACAAAATTTGAAGTCAAGTGAAAAAATTAATGTATAACTAACACGGATAAATTTAAACTGTTATATGGAAGGACAATGGTCAAGGGACTGTTATTCCTGGTGAAAGATCTGTGATAGAATGATGATCCGAGAGAGAAGTGCATCTGTAGATTGACACGTGTCATTCACTGTGTAAAGCATAACAATATTTCCTTACGGATTTAGAATGATGGAATTAATATGCATAACTTGAATAGCATATATGTTATTATGGGCCAAGTTAATTAATGTTGTAAATCCTTTGTAATATCTAGAGGGAAGAAAAATATGTTATCCATAGCTCTGTGCTCCAATGTGTTAAAAAAGGGGATTTTCAGCTTCAATAATAAGGGTGTAGATGTTCAAAACTAGAACAAAATTGTTACAAATAGTGTTAAGTTTTTTAAAAGGACAAGATAAATTGAAACAGGTAGGTGAATAAATTCACAAAATAAGAGGATATTTTTAAACCTAAATATATCAACTGTTACATTATGTGGTATGGAATATCCAAGTCCCTGTCAATAGTTTTGGATGGCCCTAGACTTCCTTAGCAAGGGATTTAATTTTCATCAAGTGAAGCTGAAGGACAAGTTTTGAATTACTATTCAGACAACAATTAACATGCCATGGCATCCTCAGATACCTACAGCTACAGATGCTACAGATACACAGCATCACCCAGCAAGTCTTGCTATCTAGTCTCATCTAATATGGGCAGGTCCAAGGAAATCAAGGCCATGAAAAACTCAACTACCCAAGAAACCATCGTGTTGTCAGGAACTGGTCGTCTGTTGCGTCCTGAAAATTAGAAACTTTGACTTCAGTTAATCAACATATGCTTGCTGGGAGCTGATTAAGAAATCCATCAAAACAGGCTAAGCGCTTCAGGTCCACAGATGCAAAGCGTCTTTAAAGGAAAAAAGTCATTTTCTGGGGCTTAACCCATCATCTTAATTATGCACGTCTTGCCAGCTGTTTTTCCTAACACATCCCAGTTCATCCTCTCCTGACCATCTCCAATGCCAGCATCATAGGCCAGTCCTTTGGCATCAGATTCCTGGACTATATACAGTGGTTTTTGCCCTCTGTCCTCCATCAATACTTCCTTACTGGATTCACTATCTACAGAGAAGCCAGGGAGAAATTTAGAACCAAAGTGGTGGCCACTCTGTCTTGCTACACATGTTCCTCAGTCTCTAATAGTAGTAGGAACAAAAGGCAAAGGATGTCACTGTCTACCGAAATAAAATCTCAAAATGTTCAAGTTGTGAGTTAAGTTTTATTTGGGGCCAAATGAGGACTAGAGCTCCGAGACAGTATTTTGAATAGCTCCAAGTAACAGCTCCAAAGAGTTTGAGGGGAAGGTGAGTATGTGTCATTCTGGTGAAGTGGGGTACAAGCAACCCAGCACACCTTTTCTGTAGAAGATTGCTGCTATTCCCATGGAGGTTACTGCTTGTCCTGAGGAGCAGATTGTTCTACTAATGATTTTAGTGTTTTTCTAGGTGTGAGAAGACACAAGAATTCGGGCTCTTAAAATCTTCCCCTGAAAATACCTAACTGTCTCAAGGTCTGTTCTGAGTTTTTCCCAGAGCACAGAGTGAAGCATTCCTGATCTCCACCCTGAACTCCTTTCAGAGTGTGTTGAAGGTCAGAAACTGCAGTGGCTCCTGATTTAATCCTTTCAGAGGCAGAGGGCAAGTACCAAGGTGATTTAATCCTGGTCGAGGCAGATGGCAAGTGTTAAGTTTTAGTTGACATCACCGTAAGGAAGTGATCAAAGGAAACATCACCAATACTGGGGAAACAGACATGTGTTTTCTGCTATCATACACTGATCAGGACAATGAAACACTTTTGTATTATCGTGGACAAAACCAAAATAGCAAGAACAACAAAAACAAACCAAAAAAGCAGACAAACTCAATCTTTTTTTAAGGATATCTTACTGTACACTAACTGGGGGAAATTTTAAAAAATAATCAGCATACAATCTTTAAAAAATAGCAAGCGAGAACAACTTAGAGGAAATCAGAGATTGTTCCAGATTAATGGATATTCAAGGGAGGAGAGAAGTCAATGACGTTTATTATACTGTACCTGATCCCAGACTGGGAAAACCAGATATAAAGGACATGAATATGACACTTTGCATAATTGGTCGAGAAGTACATACTATTGTAGCAACACAAAATGTCTTTTCTGAGATTGGTGTACTGAAGTTATGTAATATTAATTTATGAAATGCATCTCTCTCAAAATATCCTGCATCATAGCCCATTATTAAAAGATAATCCTGAGAATAGGAACAGAAGCAGGATGGCTGTTCTCTGCATCGCCAGTGCTTAGTACACCAGAGGTACAATCTACAATAAATAAGAAAATATGTAACAATTGGAAAGAGGAAGGAAAGCTGTCCTCTTCTGATCACATTTCAGTATTTCCACAACTATCCATCTTCATAAGTCCGATTCTGGATACCCTATTTACACTTTCACCCATCCTAAACACCTCCATTTTTCCTCAGCTCTGTCCTACTCTTCCTTTTTTTTTTTTTTTAAAGGAGCATCTCATTCTAGTAGTCCATGAAATCAAGTTACTTAGGTGCTCTACCCATCAACAATGATAGTTGTATAACGACTGCTTTTTGTTTCCTGCCTGAATATATCCCATGTAATAAACTGTGCTTTACCCACAAGATTCATGCTATAAATGTTGAGACACTGAACAAATACGACAGCAGAGTGTGCTGTTCATTTGTATCACTTCAGGTACTTTTTCAAATGCTACTCATCCCTTTTATTTCCTTTCTGATTCAGGACCCAACTATTCATCTATTGGAGACAAAATCTTCAAGATGGCTATGATTGCAATGGTCATTTGCTTGATTTCATTCTGTCCTTAATAGATAACAATTTCCTCTACTCACCCGCTGTGACACCCTTTTTATTTTCCTATTTCCCAGGCATTCTTTCCCAGCTTTTTTTTTTCTTTTGCCACAAGTGGCGAAACTCTTTATTATTTTAAGAGATTTCGGTAATGTACAAAATTCACAAATGTCTTTCACAGATATTCTTCACTCCCCATGTAGACACTGTCACTCCAAGATGAGATGGAATCCCAACCCCCCTTTTTTTTTCAGGGTTCAGCTCCTGAATGTGCTAGGTTGCTGCCCCTGGACCACCATACAGACAGCAAGAATCAACTGAGTAATTGGGAATTCTCTCCCAATAAGCAATGTTCTTAGAAGCATTGTATCTCAAGAAATCCAGAAATGACTATCAATCTGTAAAGTATTTCTGCTTTGGGGCTCAAGAGTGTTCACAAATCTCATGTATTTAAGGAAAGATGTTTGCTGAGAAAAATCACTCCCGTCCACCAGCCTGGGTACTGTTCAGTATCTTTCCTTTTTGTTCCTGTATTCCTTCTCTGTAATTTTCTCTCCCCCACAACCCCGAATATACATCGTGAACCAAACAGCCTTCACTCTACAATACTTCACATGCAATATAAGCATGTGACAAGCAGTAACATGATGAAAGTGACCTCCCAGTCCCTGAGCACACCTTGTGACCGAGTGTCAGGTGCTGATGCGTGCTTCTTTTGGTGGCAAAGACGTTGGGCTGGAGGAAGTCTGTAATAAAGTCTCCACCTTTCTCCCAAGAATAGTGGCTCTTTACATTAATTAGCCATTAGAGAAACAAGTATTTCTCTCCCATTTATAAGCATTCCATCCTTTATTAAAATAAATATTGCTAAAGATTATATAAAGGAATATTCAGGGACTTTAAAATGTCAAATGTAAAGTCGGCCTGTTAGTGAATTACATTTTAAAATGCTTTGCTGTTGTCACTTATTCTTCAAATTCTTGAATCTGTCTCCCCGTCTCACCACCCACACCATCATTTTGTATAAGGGTTTTTTAAAAAAAAAATCTTTTGGGAAGGCGAGTTAATTAGGGTTTAAAAATTTTTATTTTAATGGAGGTCCTGGACATTGATCCCAGGGTTTCTGGTCAATAGTGGGTTCTTGTTGTTGTTTTGGTCAATAGTGTTTTGAATCAAAACTTGGTTTGTATACTAAGACGGTTCTCAGTCCAAGTTATGATTCAAAACTGTTCTGACCAGAGACTCTCATTGACAAGCAAGTTCATCTACCAATCTTTGAGAGCAGGGACACTTAATTAATCACAGAACCGCTGTGATCAGGGGAAATTATGACCCATCTATACCCGAGGATTACCTCAGTTCTCAAGGGCTGCAGTGTTCAACCACAGCAAAGAGGTCTCTGTGGCTTAAGGAACTCTTAATTCTCACACCATGTCTTTGGCCCATGTTTTCTAAATTAAATTCATATTATGATTTCTTTTCAAAGACTCCTAGTTTTTACCCTTTCCCTTGCTCTTATTTTCACTCATTGTGCTAGTTCTATGATCTGTTCTTGTTACACATGACATTTCACATCCATGGACCACACAGGATACTGGCATCAACACTTCCCCTGCCCAGCCTTGCAATTTCCACTGGATGACTTCAATGTGTGTGAAGAGCTAGTTTCTTCTCCCGAAACGATGCTCCCTGCCCTCTACAGCATAGAAACAATTGGTAAGGTAATGGAAACTACTGATATACAATAAAAAAGAAATTCTTTTCTGTAAATTTTAAAGTAAATGCCTTGAAGACAAAAACTGGAGGCTATTAGAATTATTGCTTTTGTCACATTATACAATTATTTGATTTTAGTGTTTCTGGGCAAAATTTTAATTACCTTTACTTAAGATAATCTCCTTTATAATTTAAAAGCAAGCTTATAGACATAAAAATCTGTTGATTTCTAATTATTTTGTCTAACATGTATGTGCAGCATAAACCTTGTTATTAATTCCAATAATGCTTACTGTGGTTCTATAGTGTTTAAAAAAATATTTATTTCTTTTGTGTAGGGGGGATTATTTATTTATTTCTAGAGGAAATACTAAGGATTGAACCCAGGATCTCAGGACCAGCTAAGCACACACTCTACCACTTGAACTACACCCTCCCTCCCATTATGTTTCTTGAGTGAACAATCATTTCAGATCGCAACTATGAACATGTATCATTTTCAAACACATTACTGACATCTCAGTTATTCTTCCTTCCTCATGAAATGACCACAGCAGAAAATTAGCAAGTCAGTATAGTGGTGGCTGGTATAGTCGTTTCATTTCTAATCCAGTTGAAAATAATCCGCATTTATTTCACCATCCACTGCTTAACTACACATGTATTTCTGGAAGAAACTTTCTTGAAGTAAATATGGATCCTTCCAATTTTGTTCAATCTCACATTTCATTACTTCAGCTTGCATTTCTGCATTTTCACCTATGCTTGAAGATGCTTTTATCTGATGTACACAGTGCCCACACACAGGTCTCCTTCAAAACAGAGCAGTCTTGTGTGCCACACAGGATTTTTTTGTATCAAAGTATAGTTTACACTGTTTTGTTAGTTGCCAGTGTACAGCATGGTGGTTTAGTTACACATATATACATTACTTTTTAATATTCTTTTTCATTATAGGTTATTACAAGATACCGAATATGGTTCTCTGATCTACACAGCAGGACCTTGCTTATCTATTTTATATATAGTAGTGGGTATCTGTTAATTCTAAACTCCTTATTTATCCCTCATCCTACTTTCTCTTTTGGTAACCATAAGTTTGTTCTCTATGTCTGAGAGTCTGTTTCTGTTTTGTAAATATGTTCATTTGTATCATTTTCTTTTTTTAGATTCCACATAGAAGTGATATATGTGTCTTTGTTGGATCTACTTCACTTAGTATGGTGATCTCTTGGTCCATCCACATTGCTAATGGCATTATATTGTTCTTTCTTATGGCTAAGTAGTATTCCATTGTATATATACACTCTGACTTCATCCATTTATCTGTCATAGAAAAATTAGGATACATCCGTGTCTTGGCTAGCGTGAACAGTACTTCTAAGAAAATTAGGGTCCATGTATCTTTTCCAATTATTTTCTCTGGATATATGCCCAGGAATGGGATTGCTGGATATGCTAACTCTATTTTTACTTTTTAAGGGATCTATATACTGTTTTCCATAGTGGCTGCACCAAATTACACTCCAACCAACAGTGTAGGAAGGTTCCCTTTTCTCCACACGCTCTCCAGTATTTATCATTTGTGGACTTTTTAAGGGTGGCCATTCTGTCTGGTCTGAGGTGACACCTCATTGTTGTTCTGATTTACATTTCTCTGATAATCAGAGACATTAAACGTTTTCATCTGCCTGTTGGCCATCAGTATGTCTTCTCTGGAGTAATATCTATTTCGGTTTCCTACCCATCGTTTTATTGGGTTATTTCTTTGTTATAGAGTTCTATGAGCTGTATCAAAATGTTTGTAATTACATCCTTGTCACCTTGTTTGCAGTTTTTTCTCCCATTCCATAGGATATACATAGATAGAATGTACATATATTTTAAAGCAAATCCAGATGGAGTTGGGTTTATTCTCCAAAATGAAAATGATACGATGTTTACTTAAATTCCTTTCCATTCAATTTCTTTTCTTTGGTCAAATCCTTCCCACTTACATAACATACTTATTAATTTCATAATATTAGTATAATTTTATGAAAAACATACTTATGGGTAAAATTTTAAGGTATTTTGTAGGTATTTCGCATGGATGTATTTTAGTAGAAATACATTCAAAAGTGAATATTTAAGAAAGTCTCTTTAATTCCATATCCCCATTTGACCTCACCCCCCTCTTCCCTCTTCCCTTTGGTAACCACTAGTTTGTTTTCTGTAACTGCAAGCTTTTTTTTCTATTTTGCATATATGTTCATTCTTAGTATATCTGGATTCCAAATATAAGTGTTATCACAGAGTATTTGTTTCTGTGTGACATTATTTCACGAGGTATAATATTCTCGTTTTATGGAAGTTGCTGCAAGTGGCAGAATTTCATCCTTCCTACAGCTGAGTCACATCCGTGTGTATATGCCTCACATCTCCTTTATCCACTCGTATGCTGACGGGCATTTGGTTTGTCCTCATATCATAACCACTGTAAACAGGGCTGCTGTGAACTTCAGGGTGCAAATATCTTGGATTTGTATCTTCCTATTTTCTAGATAAGTATCCAGGGGTGGAATTGCTGGATCATAGTTAGTTCTAATTATAGTTTTCTGAAGAACTTCCAAACTGTTTCCCATAGTGGCTACACAAATTTACATTCCCACCAACAGTGTATAAGGGTTTTCTATTCTCTACATCCTCACCAACATTTGTTATTTGTAGACTCTTTGCTGACTGCTATTCTTACAGTTGGCAGGAGATATCTCTGGGTTACTCGGATTGCATTTCTCTAATAATTAGCATTGTTGACCATCTTTTCATATGCCCGTGAGCCAGCTATATGGCTTCTTTGGAATAATGGTTATTCAGTACTTCTATTTTCTGATCAGATTGTTTGGGTTTTTTATACATTGAGTAGCATGAGCTGTTCATATATTTAGGATATTAACCACTTGTTAGTCATATTACTTCCAAATATTTCCTCATTCCAAAGGTTGTCTTCTCATTTTGTCAATGGTTTCCTTTGCTGTCTAAAAGGTTTTAAATTTAATCAGGTCTCACCATTTGTTTATCTTTGCTTTTATTTATTCTGTGTTAGGAAACAGATCCCCCCAAAATACTGCTACAATTTATGTCAAAGAGTGTTCTACCTATATTGTCTTCTAGGCATTTTCTGGTTTCAGGTCTTACATATTTCTTTAACTCATTTTGAGTTTATTTTTGTATATGTTATGAGGTAATGGTTTAATCTTACTGTTTTATATGCCCTGAACCAGGCAACCTGGCACTGAATCCTAAATCCCTGTCCAAGCTGGGAACTTACAAGATGACACACCCTCCTTGGGCCTCAGTTTCCTCCCTAAAAATGGTCTTTTGGCTGCAGGCCTAATGCAGATGCATCCTCCCAACCTCTTATCACCTCAGCCTCCTACACGCCCAGTGTGGTTCTCATCTACTGCATTCATAAGGCCTTTTTTCCATTGTGAACCTTGTTATATCAAAGCAAATGGCTCCTTTAGATAAAAGACATTACATTCCTTGCACTCATAAGGCCTTTTTCCACTCTGAACTCTGATGATAAAGGCGGCCAGACCTATCAGTAGAAGATTTCCCACATTCTCTGGACTCAGAAGGCTTTCCTGCAGTGTGAACTCTCTGATGATAACACAGGCTAGACCTAGCAGTAAAAGATTTCCCACACTGACTGCACTCATAAGGCTTTTCTCCACTGTGAACTCTCTGATGGTAACGAAGGCCCGACCAAACCATAAAAGATTTCCCACAATCACTACACTTAAAAGGCCTTTCTCCAGTGTGAACTCTCTGATGAACACGGAGACCAGAACTCCTAATATAAGATTTGCCACATTCACTGCACTTGTAAGACCTTTCTCCAGTGTGAACTCTCTGATGATAACGAAAGTTAGACTTATCATTAAAAGATTTCCCACATTCACTGCACTTAAAAGGCTTTTCTCCAGTGTGCATTCTCCTATGGAAACTGAGGTGGTTGCTTTGGCTAAAGGATTTCCCACATTCATTGCACTTAAAAGGCCTTTCTCCAGTGTGAACTCTCTGATGAACATGGAGGCTAGAACGCCAAATATAAGCTTTCTCACATTTATTGCACTTATAAGACCTTTCTCCAGTGTGAACTCTCTGATGATGACGAAAACCAGACCTATCATAAAAAGATTTCCCACATTCATTGCACCCAAAAGCCTTTTTTCCAGTGTGCATTTTCCTATGGAAACTGAGGTGGCTGCTTTGCCTAAAGGATTTCCCACATTCATTGCATTTAAAAGGCCTTCCTCCAGTGTGAACTCTCTGATGTCGAACTACTTGGCACCTTCGTAAAAAAGATTTATCACAATACTTGCACTCATAAGGCTTTACTCCCACGTGAATTTTCCTATGGTCATTGAGGTATTCCCTTCGACAGAAGGATTTCCCACATTCACTGCACTCAAAAGGCTTTTCTCCAGTGTGGATTTGCCCATGGGCACTAAGGTGGTGGCCTTGGATAAAGGATATTCCACAGTCTCTGCATTCATAAGGCCTTTGTCCAGCGTGAACTTTCTGGTGCTGAGTAAGTTTACATCTTTCAGTGCAGGCTTTCCCACATTTGTTGCACAAACAAAGCCCTTCACAACTGAAGACTCTTTCATCCTGAACAAGTATGTCTCTGTGGCTGGAGGCCTTCTTGCATTCTCTGACGCTGAGATGACTTTTTCTACTGTGAAAAACAGCTCCACATTTGTCACTGTTTAGTTTCTTACTGGGATTAGCAGCCTGTTGCTGAAGTCCCATGTTAGCCAGAAAATCCTTCCCAATCTTCCTGTAGGTAAAGAGGTTCCCTGATGCATTGACTGTGCAGCTCTTCAAAAATGAGGGTCCCCCCACATCACATCTGAAGTGTTTCTCTCTAATGTGCTGCCTCTGGGGCTGTTGAAGGTCTACAGTGAAACAGAACTGTTTCCCGTATGTCCCACGTGTGTATGATTTCTGCCCTCTATGTGTTCCCTGGTGTTCAGCCAAGTGCAGGATGTCCCTCAAGACTTGGACACACATCTTACACGGCTGGCCCTTCTCAGGAGACACACCTGCCCCAGAAGTCCTGATCTGTGACACTCCTACAGGTGAGCTCTGTTCACAAGGTGGCTGTTCATCCTCAACTCCATGACAAGAACCTGAAAACGAACAAGTGATGTTGAAGAACATGCTGACTTTAATGAGGCTGGGGAATGGGGCAGGCGGGAACGACACCAACACAAGGGTACCTTTGACACATGAAATGATCGGTCCAAGGGATTGTGTTTGGAAAATCAAGTTGGGATCAAACTGAGGATGCAGCTGCTATGCATTACTGGTCCTTAACATCACAGAATTGAGGCGGCCTCACCAAGCCCAAGGCACAAGGACTGGATGTGGCCCAAGTGTGAAAGGCATCTTCTACAATTCACTCTTCTGTCAACGCTGGTGACCTATGATACTATTTAAAAGTATATGTACAGGCCCCAGAAAATCTCACTGGAACAGGCAACTAGTGTTCAAGGAATATTAAAGGTTACCCGTGTGTTTTAGGACATAAATAATGCCAGAAACTAGTATGGGGAAAACAGTGATCATTTACCACATGAGGTAAGTGATCTAGAGAGGTGGTAGGGAGTTCGTATCAGGCTGAAGTCAGGATAAAAGGGCGAAACAGTACAAATGACAAGCTGTAAGGGTGTCAACAATGGAGAAAGGATGACAGAAGTGATCTGTGGCCAGTGGCAATGGTACTAAAACAGCAGTCAGACAAAACAGGTTCCTAGTATGACTTCAGCAGAGACCTGACATCAAGCCCTCTCCCAGCTGCCACTCATCCTGGCCAGGTTATCCCTGGGCTCTTTTTGGTTGAAACAACGGTCATGTCCATCCCAGGAGCACCAAGGACTCTCCACCTCCAGCTGAACGACTACATGGGACACAAAGGATACAAGTCCTAATGGAAAGTCAGGACAGGTGAGTGGCCAACACTGGCCCAGAGGAACTCAGTTCACAACAGAGAAAGAATGGATACTTACATACTAAAAAAAGAATCTCCAAGGAGCTAGAGGAAAGGAGGAAGAGCAGGAGTACAGTGTTAGGAATCAATCTCTCCACCTAAAAAACAACTGTACTGTCAGAATTTAACTGATGTAAATATTTTGCAACTCCGGAGTCTACTATAGATTTGCATTGTCTGAAATTACATTAACTTTGTTAAGTTCAGTTCTTAGCATGTAGTAGCCAACAACAACCCCAACCCAAGTTCTAGGGCAGGCAGCTGGGCACATGTCCCTGGAGCAGTGTGCATGCAGCCTGCAGGAGCTGGAGTGGGAACAAAGCACCTGGTCCACCAAGTATCAGAGATGTGCACTCTGCTGCTTCTGAAAGCAGACGGTTGACACAGAGGTGTACTGGCATTGCTGTAAATAGTACCAGCACCATACAAAGCACCAGCCATCCCTGGATGAAGCACACCCAGGAAATTTAAAGGGCCAATGTCTATTCTCCCTCTCTTCATCGTTCTGGTTTTCCCTTTTGGGGAGTGAGATATTTAGGGACCAGGACAATAAAAAGTAAACATTTGTATGGGAGAACTTTAAAACTCATAGCACACCTTCAAGCAAAGGAACAGTGAAAAGACCTTACATTTCCACCTCGTGTTAACATTCAGAAAAGACACCCTAAAACCATCAAAAACAAAGAGAAAACACCACACAGCAAATCTTGGTTAAAAAGGAAACAGGAGACTCCTCAGAAGACTAGGAATAGACTTACCATACGACCCAGGAATCCCACTCTTGGGCATATATCCAGAAGGAACCCTACTTCAAAATGACACCTGCACCCCAATGTTCATAGCAGCACTATTTACAATAGCCAAGACATGGAAACAACCTAAATGTCCATCAACAGATGACTAGATAAAGATGTCGTATATTTATACAATGGAATAGTATTCAGCCATAAAAAGTGACAACACAACACCATTTGCAGCAACATGGATGTTACTGGAGAATGTCATTCTAAGTGAAGTCAGAAAGAGAAAGAAAAACACCATATGAGATCGCTCATATGTGGAATCTAAAAAAAACAAAAACAAAAACAAAAACAAAAAACAAAACAAAACAAAAACATAAATACAAAACAGAAACAGACTCATAGATATAGAATACAAACTTGTGGTTGCCAGGAGGATGGGGGGTGGGAAGGGACTGGGATTTCAAAATGTAGAATAGATAAACAAGATTGTACTGTGTAGCACAGGGAAATATATACAGGATCTTGTGGTGGCTCACAGCAAAAGAGAATGTAACAATGGATGTATGTATGTTCATGTATAACTGAAAAATTGTGCTCTACACTGGAATTTGACACAACATTGTAAAATGACTATAACTCAATAAAAAAGTTAAAAAAAAACAAAACAAAAAAACAAAACAAAACAAACGAAAAAGGACTGACAGAAAAATAGCCCCAAACTATGCATATTGACTATATGTTTCTCAAGACATGTAGGAAAAAACAATAAAAGAGTTGCATTCACACCACTGGATATCATGGGAGAAAAGGACCGAAAGCAAGAAGAAGAAGGCCACCTGTCTATGACCAGGTCTTCATTCCACCAGAGTCCATGGACAAGGGGCTGAGCCCAGGGGCAGAAGGAAGCTAAGAAATGGCTAGAGAAATAGTAAGGGAATTTTGCTAGAGAATTTTATATTTGCAATTAAAAAAAAATCTATTCCTAAAATGTTGTGCCCTCCAAATTTTAGTTTCCTGGTGAATAGCTCTGGTGGCTTGACCTTAGTTTTTTTTTTTTTTTTTTCCAATGGGTAGTTTGGGTAGTAAATTAAATAGTCTTGTTCAAAAAAAAAATAAAAGGAAACAGGATTTCCACAGCTACAATATTATCAGATAAAAACGTTCAGTTTTCAACAACAAAAAGTCACAAGGCATACAAAGAAACAGGAATATATGACGCAGTCAAATGAAAATAACAAATCTATAGCAATTGTACCTTCTGAACAGGTACACAAGGAACAGTTGGTGAACTGACTAGAAGAAGACTTTACAACAACTGTCTGAAACATGTTCAAATAGCTACACAAGTGGGTGAAAAAAAATTGCCCAAACAAAAGGGAAATAACAGTTAAGTAGTAAGTACTATACAAAATTGAGCACCTGAAAAGGCCAATTTCTGAAGTGAAAAAAAAATCACTAGAAGGATCCGACGCAGAAAAACATTCCAGATTTGATGAAAGACACGGATATAAACACCTAAGTATCTCAATGAACTCCAAGCAGGATAACCTTTGAGACCCACATTGCGGCACATTATAATCAAACTGTTCAAAGGCAGAGACAAAGAGTGAATCTCAAAATCATCAAGAGAGAAAGGATCCCCAACAAGATTATCAGTAGACTTCTCAACAGAAATCTTGGGAAGCCAGAAAGCAGTGGGGCTGATACATTCAAGTCATTGAACAAAAAACGTGGCAAACAAGAATCCTGGATCAGGCAAGATCATCCTTCAATAATAAGGAGAAATTAAGGTATTGTCAGGGAAACAAAAGCTGAGGAAGTCCTTTACGACTACACCTGTAAAGGGAGTCCTTCAGATTGAAATCAAAGGAAACTAAACAATTATTCAGTTATTTGAAGAAATAAAGATATCTGAAAGTTAAATTATAGAAAATTTTAACAGCCAGTTTCATTATAACATTATCAGTGCACGTACTTGCTTTCCTACATGACTTCGGAGACTCTCACATGTTAAAATATAAGTCCCAGTTTAACCATTCATCATATAAAGATGTAATTTTGTGAAAACAATAATTGAAAATGGTGGGGACAGAGCTGTATACAATCAGATTTTTCTAGTGTTATTGATGGTAAACTGGTATAAATTAAAATTAGTATGCTCTAGCTTTAGGATATTAAATGTAATCCCAATGGTAACTACCACAAAAGATATATGGGAACACAATGGAAACAAGAAGGCAATTAAGACATTTCACTACAAAAACATCAACTAAATGCAAGGAGAAAATAACAAAAAATAAGGCAAACAAATCCCTAAACACACAAGAAAGAAAGTATAAAATAAGTATCTTTCATCAGAAATTGCTATAGATGTAAATGGATTAAACTCCCAAAGCAAAAGACTGACTTGCAGAATAGATTTTAAAAGTGCTCTGACTATATACTGCTGACAAAAGACAAGTTAAAAATGAAAGCTTAGAAAAGATATTTCATGTAAATAGTAACCAAAACACAGGTGTGGCTACTATTAATACAAAACAATAAAGATTTGAAGTCTAAAAAGGGTACAAAGGACATTATATTTTGACAAGATTTAACTTAAGAGGCAGAAATAATTAGATATATTTACACACTTAATAATACACCATCAAAATATATAAAGCAAAAACTGACAGTTGAAAGGAGGAACAGACAGTCCTACAATAACATTTGGAGATTTCAATACCCTGCTATCAATAATGGATAAGAACAACAGATTTAATTAGATAAAGATTATACAAACTACACTCTCAAACCTCAATGGAATGAAGATAAAAATCAACATACAGAAAACTGAAATATTCACAAATTTGTGGAACTCAGATAATATGCTCTTAAATGACCAATAGTTTCAAGAAAAAAAGTCATAAAGGAAATTAGAAAATAAAACTTAGAAGATGCAGCAAAAGCAGTACTGAGGGGAAAACTGAGAGCGAAAAATGCTTACATCAAGATAGAAGAAATGTCATGACTCAACAAGCTAACTTTACAACTCGACGAACTACAAAAAGAACAAAGTAAACGAAGCTTTCTGGAAAAGGAAATGGTAAAGATCAGATGAATAAAAGCCAGACCATTCTGTTCTTAACAAAGCCTGTCCTAATTAAAATTATTGAACCAGAGCCTAACCTGCTGCAGTTTTATCAGAGCCAAACTTGTCTGGGAAAAACAAAATACTCAACTTCAGCCCCCCTGGGCCCATCCTCTCCCATCTAAGGGAAGGAAAAATAAATTGAGAAGCCCTTGTGAGGTTCACAGTCTAGACACAGAAGCTCATTAAAAGCCTGAAAATTAAACACACTATGAATGCTTACAGGGCTATGCCTGTTTTCCTCACCACAACTTACCAACACACACCATTACAGGACTATCATCATGCCAGTTTTCAAGATAATATTACAGGGCACACTAAAAGTGGGGAAAAAGGTTTTGGGAGACAAAGGAAGCTTCAGAGCTGGAATCAGATTATTACAGGGATGTTGCAATACTGATATTGGGAGTAAGAGATAATTATGATTAATGTGCTAATTAAAGTCTGCTAAGGATAAAGTACACATTACATAAGACCAGAAGGGCAATATAAAGCAGACAGGTGGAAATTCTAAGAAAGAACCAAAAAAAAAAGCAAGAGATCAAAAACACGGTAATAGAAATGAAGATGGCTGTGATGGGCTCATTCACAGACTGTACACAGCTGAGGAAAGAATCTGAGCTTGATGTTCTCTTAGTAGAAACTTCAAAAAAAAAAAAGAAAAGAAAAGAAACTTTCAGAACTGTAAAGCAAACAAACAAAATAAGACTAAAAACAATAAAACAAAAATATTCAAGAACTGTGGGACAACTACAAAAGAATATACATGTATAGAAACATCACAAAGAGAAAGTGAAAAAAGGAACAAAGAAATATTTCAAAAATAATGATGGAGAACTTCCACCAAATTAATGTCAGACACCAACTCACAGACCAAGGAAGCTCAGAGAACATCAAACTGGTTGAATACCAAAAAAACACACCTAGGCATACCATATTCAAAAGCAGAAAGAAAAATCCTGAAACATCTTACCTACAGAGGAGCAACAAAAAAAATTACATTTGAAGTCTCCTCACAACTCATGCAAACAGAATGCAGTGAAACATTTCAGGTGCTGGGGAGGGGCACAGGGAAAGCCTCACCAACCTAGAAGTCAATATCCACTAAAATTAACCGTCAATAGTGATGGTGAAATACAAACCTTCTTAGACACAGAAAATTTGTGGGAATTTATTAAAAGAAGTTCTACAGATGGAAATTGATATAAAACAGAAATTTGGGTTTCACACATATAGGAAGAGTATCACAGAATAAAAACTTTAAAAGAGAAATCACACAATGTCTTTTCTCAGACCACACTGGGTTACACCAGAAACCAGTAACAGAAGGATAGGAACAAAATTCCAAAATATTGTGAAAGTAAACAATAAATCTACAAATAACACATAGATCAAAGAAGAAATCTCAACAAAAATTTCAAAACATTTAAAAAAAACACATACACCATCTCTCCAAATAAGTGGATAAGCAGTATCTATAGGGAAATTTATAGCACTGACTACATATGTTAGAAAATAAGAAAGATGTATAATCCACAATCTGTACTTCCTTAGGAAACCGGAATAGGAGAAAATTACACCTGAAGAAGAAATAATTTTAAAAAATCAAGAGAAAAACCAACACAGCCCAAAAAACTGGTTCTTTAAAATGATCAACAAAATCAAAAAGACTCTAGTTAGGATAATAAATAAGCAGACAGACAAGTTACTAACAACATAAATGAAAGAGGAAACATCACCACAGATACCATGGACAATAAAAGAATAATGAAAATATATAACAATCTCTAAGCCTATAAATTTGATAACCTAGATCAAACAGATCAATTACCTAAAAGACAGTCTAACAGTTCCCACATAAGAAGAAACGGACAATCTGAGTAGGTTAACATCTATTAAAAAAAATTAATCAATAATGAATAACCGTCAAACACAACATGTAACTGGCCCAGACTGCTTCCCTGGTGAACTCTGCCAAACATTAAAAAGATATTATACAATTCTCTACAGTCTGTTTCAGAAGATAAAAACACAGGGAATTGTATTACCTAACTCCTTCTACGAGGACTGCAATACTCCAATACCTAACTAAAGACATTACAAGAAAGCTACAGACCAACATCACTCATGAACACAGGCACAAAAATCCTCACAAAATATTACTAAATTCATTCAAAAACTGTATAAAAAGAATTAAACACCACGATGAAGTGGGATTTACCCAAGGTTTGCAAGGCTGGTTTAACATTCGAAAGTCAATTAATATGATCCATATTAACAGATTAAAAAAAAACAAGTGATTGCATTAATAAATGCAGGAAAATAACCTGACAAAATCCAACACTCACTCATGAAAACTATCTATCTCTTAGTGAACTAAACATAGAGGAAAACTTCAACTTGGTAATGTAAATAAAACCCTACAGCTATTATCATACTTAACAGAGAAAAACTAGAAGCTTTCTCACTGAGAAAAGGCAAGGATGTTCCATCTTACCACTCCTTTTCAGCTTTATATTGGAATTCAAAATTAACGCCATGGAATAAGGTTATGTAAAAGATGTACTGATTTGAAAGGAAAGAAGAAAACGCTTCATTCTCAGATAACATGATCAACTATGTAAAAAAAAAAAAAAAAAACCAAACCAAACCAAATCCTGGAATGAAGCAGCAATTATTTCAAATTATACCAAGGTTTCAAAATATAAGGTTAATATACAAAAGTCAATCACCTTCCAATATACCAGCAATGAACATGTGAAATTTAAAATTAAAAGCACATACTGTGTACATTACTATAAAAAAAGAAAAACAATTCAAGAAAGAAATACTTATTCATAAATCTACCAACAAGATTTGTGTGTGGGAAACTATAAAACTCTGATGAATGAAATAAATAAATAAATGGAAAGGTATTTCATGTCCATAAATAGAAAGACACACTATTGTCAAGATGTTAGTTCTATCCAACTTGATCCACAGATGCAATGCAATCCAAATCAAAACTCCAGTAAGTTATTTTGTGGCTAGAAACAAACTGATCCTGAAGTTTATATAGAGAGGCAAAAGTCCCAAAACAGCCAACACAGTACTGAAAAACAAAGATGACAGACTGACACTACTAAATTTCAGGAATTAGTGGGGAGGGTACAGTTCAAGAGCAAGAGTGTAAACTTAGCACGCATGAAGTCCTGGGTTCAACCCTAGGCGCCTCCTCTAAATATAAATAAAGCTTATCACCTCCCCCTGCCCCTCCCCCCAAATTAGTATCTAGTCCTCAAGCCAGGGTGGTATTCTTGAAAGAATAGATAAATCGATCAATGAACAGTATTGAGAGCCCAAAAATAGACCCATAGAAACACAGTCAATTAATCTTTGATAGATAAGCAAAGGCAATACACAGAGAAAAGATTAAGTCTTTAATAAATGATACTGGAACAACTGAACATAACATACAAAAAAAAAAGAATCTAGACACAAACCTTTCACCCTTCACAAAAAATAACTCAGAATGGATCAGACAAAATGTTAAATAGAAAATTGATACCAATCTCTAAAAACATATACAAAAATAAACTTAAAATGGCTTAAAGACCTAAATGTAACACTGGAAACTATAAAACTCCTAGAGGAAAACATAGGTAGAACACTCCTTGACATAAATCACTGCAATTTTCTTTTGGATCCATATCCTAGAGTAATGGAAATAAAACCAAAAACAAACAAATGGGGCTTAATTAAAATTAAAAGCTTTTGTACAGCAAAGGAAACCATTAGCACAAGAAAAAGACAAACTATTGAATGAAAGAAAATAGTTGCAAACAATGATACTTCAAGAAAGATATGTGGAAAAGGGAAAAAACTGAAAAACTTTTGTACACCAAAGGACACTATGAATACAGGAAAAAGGCAACCACAGAATGGGAGAAAATATTTAAAAATCATGTACACAACAAGGGATTATTATCCAGAATATAGAAAGCCCATAACACAACAACCAAATAATCAGCAAGTATAAAAATGAAAAAGGATTTGAACAGATATTTTTCAAGTGATATACAAATGGCCAATAACCACATCATTAGGGAAATGCAATCTAAATGGTAAAAAATACACTAGTTCACACCAATTAGGACAAGTACCCAAAGAAGAGAAAATAACAGATGCTGGTGGGGATGTAGAATTGGAATCTTGGAAAAGGGTCTTTCAAGAACAACTCAAGGTCTGCTTTAGTAGTGACCATTTCAATGACAACAGTCTGTTGTACAGTCAGGGACCGCTTAATGTCAGGTACACGAGTGGAGCAAAATTTCTGTACCATGGAACTGGACAGTCAGCTGGCCAGAGAGAGGGCAAGCAAGGAGGGATCTCCCAGGCTGAGCGCAAGACCACTGACCCTCAATCACTACCTACATGTTGCTGGGACGCCAGCAGTTCCCGCAATAAGAATGCACTCAGCCTAACCATAGTAACCCCAGCACCTACCCAGGGAATTGAAGAAAAAAGTAAGTGCCCACGGTACAGAACTGAGAAATCAGAGCTCCCCACCAGCAAGAGCCTAGTTCGGAGGATAGGGATGGGTGTGAGGGCCTTACCCAGCATGGATACAAGGGCAAAGTTCTCCAGCATGACATCAAGGTACAGACATATCTGAACCTCATCAAGCAGACACCATTCCTCCCGGGAGAAGTACACAGCCACATCCTCAAAGGTCACACTGTCCTGCTATAATGGGGACAAACAAAACCATGAACAGTCTCACTCCTGAAAACCCACGACCCATCTTCCCACACATCTACCCTACTGCCCAACTAGATGAAGCCTTGAGACCTGGGTAAGAAAACCTCCCTGCCCAGATCTGAACCTCCTATGGCCTCAAGAATACACAGGCATTCATTTCAAACCTAACTCCTGCTCTTCACTGCTGTTTATTCCCATCAGAAATTACCTAAACCAGCTCAGCCTCACTTGAAACCAGTTATCACCTACTGGAACCGGTTCGAGCAATAACCTACAGCACGTTCTATTGGTGGTAGGAAATGCATACACTCTCCATACTCCCCATCCTGGACTCAGGATCCTGAGCATGGGATTAACCAGGGTCCCCAAACCAAAGGGCTTGAAGAATGGCAGATGAAGACACGCGAAGGCACCTCAAATACACAAAATCTGTGCGTAGGGGAATAGGGACAAACTCCACTTAATAAAAGTGCTTCTACAGCCCTGGAAGTCTGTGGGAAAAGCGAAGCCACGAGGAAACTAACCGTGGCGATGGCCAGGGACTCAGGCCTTCCTGGAGCAACATAACCTCCCTGAATCATTCCTCAGTGCTATTTCTGACCAGTTGTAACTTTCGAAAAGCAAAAACTGCCTTCTGCCTCAATGTTCTTATCACCCCCCTAGAGTCCGCCCTTCCAATGAACGGGCTTTAGAATACTTTTAAAAGCCTAATTCAGTTCGTATTCTTCCTTGGCTCAAAACTGCACGGCTCCCAAGGACCTAATTATAAAGGAACAATCACTCCTCCACCATTCCAAGTGCAACTGGGCATCAAAATTTGTTTCTCGGAGAAACAAGACAGACTCCAGGTTCCCCGAAGTTTCCGGTTCACTTGCATCACGGACACCACACGACACTGGTGGGCAGTATCAGGGACCCCGTCCCGAAGGCCTCACTGTCCTGAACCAGGGGCCTGGACTAAAGAGACGGAAACAGACGCCCCCCGCTCGGGGCGTTACTGTCTGGGTGGGAAACGGGCAGGGGAGAACCCGCAGCAGCAGCACTTACCTGAGCCGCGTCCCTCAGCGCAGCCGCCGCCATCCGAGCCTCTGCGCGGAGCAGAGTGGCCGCAGCCGAGTGACCGGGTCGGCTCGGCAACGACACCCCTCGCGGGCGGCGGTGTCCCCGACCCTCACACCCGCACCCGTGCAGCGCGGACAGAGCCTCCTCCTGAGCCTTCCAGCCCGTCACCTCGCTCCCCTCACGGGACCCACGACCTTCTCACGTGGCCAACAGACTCCACAGGAACCAAAATGGCCGCCAAGTAGACGCCGGAAGTCCCTCTCCGAAATGATTGCTGACCCGGAAACGCCTCCTTTCTGGATTTTCATTGGACTAACGTCGCTGCCCCTTGACGCAAAATCTTCTGGGTAACGTAGTGCCAAGGCCTCAGAGAAGGACGCCCCACAACAGAATAACCAGGAAAAGAGCCAAGGACCACCGCGGGGGGCACTGGGAAATGGTCTCTAGGACGGGGGAGGGATTCATCCTTCTGAAGAGGGCAGCAGAACCATAGCGGAGGTGGGGTGCTGAAAGCATTGAGGGCCTCAGGTACTACTGATCACTGAAGTATTTGAACAGTATCTCAGACTCCGCGAGTCCAACCCAGGTAACTGGAAGCACATAAACATTATCCTATTGCTCTTGAAATATATACAGCCTGAAATGTGAAAGTCATTTTTTGACATGGAGGAAGTCAAGACAGGACCATGAAATATGGAGAGGAGATATTGGGCAGCTCTAAAGCAGATGGACAAGGGGAAGAGCACTGCTTCTCTTTCCCACAGAAAAGGCTCTTATGCCTGTACAGTTAGAAGTTGTGCCCAACTCAGTGAGAAACACTGATGTGAATGATCAGGCTACCCAAGAAGGCTGTTGTCTTGCTCTTTGAACCTCCCCTGTTCCATTAGTCCCTGCTTCAACCTAGGCTCCTCACAGAACTCACCCTTCCCTGTTAATCATAGAGCCTAATCAGTAAGTGCCTACTTAGTTGCCCACCCTCCTGATCCCCTGCACTAGCCAATGATTGTTCTAACCTGTACATCAGGTTTCACTTTGATATTTTATGAAAGGGGCAGTGAGGGGTGTTCCTCTGCTCATTTCCCTATAAGCCAACCTGATAGCAGTTCCCTCTAAATAACTCCATTTTAATTTCCTAGAAGAATCAATCCATAGGGGGACTAGCTATGCTACCCTAGAAGTGAGGCTGAGAGGATCATTTCTACCCATTTCCTGTTGACTTTGATGGGCTCAGTACACACTACTCAAAATATGGCACCTTGGCATGTTGCATATCAAGCTCAAAGAGTTGAAGAAGACCACAGAAGCAGGAAGGTCACTCAGCACACTCCCCACCTTTGCCCTTCTTCCATGAAATCAGGAGATACATCTCCTATGTGAAAGATACTCTGTATCAGAGGGTACATCTTTCATCAACAGGGGTAGAGAACAAAGGTCTGAGAATGCTGTGCAAACATAAATTGTTACTTTTTCATCATTTACTACCCACCACCAAAACCCATTAGTCTTTTTTTTTTAATAATTTATTCTTTCTTTGTGTAAATGTATATAAAAGCTTCCTACTCTGGTCACTTCTTTATTCTCCTTTGAAGTCTCCAAGATAAATGTAAAAATTCAATAAAATGCAGATGCTTTTGTCCTGTTAATCTGTTTCATTTTCAGATCCCACGAGGTTCTGACACAATTTCACAATCACTTTTGCCCCTTGTCCATTGTGTAAAACTCGAGTTTACATCATTCAACCTAATCAGAATGAAAGCTGGGGATTCAGAAAAGAAAACTGGATTGGAGAGAATCTATCCTGTTTCTAGTGCCATCCCTCACTGGGGTGGTCAACAGATACTCATTTTCTTTTTCTTCCTACACATACAGCACTCTCGGCCACTCTTTAGTGGGACAGCTCCAAATCACATCCAGTTATTGTCTCAGTCTAAATGTGAGCCTTTCTGTCCCTAACATAAACTAAGACAAGGAGACTATAGATAAAATGACAAGTAATCTGTCACCATTCACTCCCAATATATAGTTCTGGTACAGGACACAAGTGGGAGGGCCTCTGCCAAGTGCTGAAGAGAAATTCATGAAACAAGGTTTCCATATACACTAAATACGTCCTTCAGAATGTACAAAACAAAATTTGAAGTCAAGTGAAAAAATTAATGTATAACTAACACGGATAAATTTAAACTGTTATATGGAAGGACAATGGTCAAGGGACTGTTATTCCTGGTGAAAGATCTGTGATAGAATGATGATCCGAGAGAGAAGTGCATCTGTAGATTGACACGTGTCATTCACTGTGTAAAGCATAACAATATTTCCTTACGGATTTAGAATGATGGAATTAATATGCATAACTTGAATAGCATATATGTTATTATGGGCCAAGTTAATTAATGTTGTAAATCCTTTGTAATATCTAGAGGGAAGAAAAATATGTTATCCATAGCTCTGTGCTCCAATGTGTTAAAAAAGGGGATTTTCAGCTTCAATAATAAGGGTGTAGATGTTCAAAACTAGAACAAAATTGTTACAAATAGTGTTAAGTTTTTTAAAAGGACAAGATAAATTGAAACAGGTAGGTGAATAAATTCACAAAATAAGAGGATATTTTTAAACCTAAATATATCAACTGTTACATTATGTGGTATGGAATATCCAAGTCCCTGTCAATAGTTTTGGATGGCCCTAGACTTCCTTAGCAAGGGATTTAATTTTCATCAAGTGAAGCTGAAGGACAAGTTTTGAATTACTATTCAGACAACAATTAACATGCCATGGCATCCTCAGATACCTACAGCTACAGATGCTACAGATACACAGCATCACCCAGCAAGTCTTGCTATCTAGTCTCATCTAATATGGGCAGGTCCAAGGAAATCAAGGCCATGAAAAACTCAACTACCCAAGAAACCATCGTGTTGTCAGGAACTGGTCGTCTGTTGCGTCCTGAAAATTAGAAACTTTGACTTCAGTTAATCAACATATGCTTGCTGGGAGCTGATTAAGAAATCCATCAAAACAGGCTAAGCGCTTCAGGTCCACAGATGCAAAGCGTCTTTAAAGGAAAAAAGTCATTTTCTGGGGCTTAACCCATCATCTTAATTATGCACGTCTTGCCAGCTGTTTTTCCTAACACATCCCAGTTCATCCTCTCCTGACCATCTCCAATGCCAGCATCATAGGCCAGTCCTTTGGCATCAGATTCCTGGACTATATACAGTGGTTTTTGCCCTCTGTCCTCCATCAATACTTCCTTACTGGATTCACTATCTACAGAGAAGCCAGGGAGAAATTTAGAACCAAAGTGGTGGCCACTCTGTCTTGCTACACATGTTCCTCAGTCTCTAATAGTAGTAGGAACAAAAGGCAAAGGATGTCACTGTCTAACGAAATAAAATCTCAAAATGTTCAAGTTGTGAGTTAAGTTTTATTTGGGGCCAAATCAGGACTAGTGCTCCGAGACAGTATTTTGAATAGCTCCAAGTAACAGCTCCAAAGAGTTTGAGGGGAAAGTGAGTATGTGTCATTCTGGTGAAGTGGGGTACAAGCAACCCAGCACACCTTTTCTGTAGAAGATTGCTGCTATTCCCATGGAGGTTACTGCTTGTCCTGAGGAGCAGATTGTTCTACTAATGATTTTAGTGTTTTTCTAGGTGTGAGAAGACACAAGAATTCGGGCTCTTAAAATCTTCCCCTGAAAATACCTAACTGTCTCAAGGTCTGTTCTGAGTTTTTCCCAGAGCACAGAGTGAAGCATTCCTGATCTCCACCCTGAACTCCTTTCAGAGTGTGTTGAAGGTCAGAAACTGCAGTGGCTCCTGATTTAATCCTTTCAGAGGCAGAGGGCAAGTACCAAGGTGATTTAATCCTGGTCGAGGCAGATGGCAAGTGTTAAGTTTTAGTTGACATCACCGTAAGGAAGTGATCAAAGGAAACATCACCAATACTGGGGAAACAGACATGTGTTTTCTGCTATCATACACTGATCAGGACAATGAAACACTTTTGTATTATCGTGGACAAAACCAAAATAGCAAGAACAACAAAAACAAACCAAAAAAGCAGACAAACTCAATCTTTTTTTAAGGATATCTTACTGTACACTAACTGGGGGAAATTTTAAAAAATAATCAGCATACAATCTTTAAAAAATAGCAAGCGAGAACAACTTAGAGGAAATCAGAGATTGTTCCAGATTAATGGATATTCAAGGGAGGAGAGAAGTCAATGACGTTTATTATACTGTACCTGATCCCAGACTGGGAAAACCAGATATAAAGGACATGAATATGACACTTTGCATAATTGGTCGAGAAGTACATACTATTGTAGCAACACAAAATGTCTTTTCTGAGATTGGTGTACTGAAGTTATGTAATATTAATTTATGAAATGCATCTCTCTCAAAATATCCTGCATCATAGCCCATTATTAAAAGATAATCCTGAGAATAGGAACAGAAGCAGGATGGCTGTTCTCTGCATCGCCAGTGCTTAGTACACCAGAGGTACAATCTACAATAAATAAGAAAATATGTAACAATTGGAAAGAGGAAGGAAAGCTGTCCTCTTCTGATCACATTTCAGTATTTCCACAACTATCCATCTTCATAAGTCCGATTCTGGATACCCTATTTACACTTTCACCCATCCTAAACACCTCCATTTTTCCTCAGCTCTGTCCTACTCTTCCTTTTTTTTTTTTTTTAAAGGAGCATCTCATTCTAGTAGTCCATGAAATCAAGTTACTTAGGTGCTCTACCCATCAACAATGATAGTTGTATAACGACTGCTTTTTGTTTCCTGCCTGAATATATCCCATGTAATAAACTGTGCTTTACCCACAAGATTCATGCTATAAATGTTGAGACACTGAACAAATACGACAGCAGAGTGTGCTGTTCATTTGTATCACTTCAGGTACTTTTTCAAATGCTACTCATCCCTTTTATTTCCTTTCTGATTCAGGACCCAACTATTCATCTATTGGAGACAAAATCTTCAAGATGGCTATGATTGCAATGGTCATTTGCTTGATTTCATTCTGTCCTTAATAGATAACAATTTCCTCTACTCACCCGCTGTGACACCCTTTTTATTTTCCTATTTCCCAGGCATTCTTTCCCAGCTTTTTTTTTTCTTTTGCCACAAGTGGCGAAACTCTTTATTATTTTAAGAGATTTCGGTAATGTACAAAATTCACAAATGTCTTTCACAGATATTCTTCACTCCCCATGTAGACACTGTCACTCCAAGATGAGATGGAATCCCAACCCCCCTTTTTTTTTCAGGGTTCAGCTCCTGAATGTGCTAGGTTGCTGCCCCTGGACCACCATACAGACAGCAAGAATCAACTGAGTAATTGGGAATTCTCTCCCAATAAGCAATGTTCTTAGAAGCATTGTATCTCAAGAAATCCAGAAATGACTATCAATCTGTAAAGTATTTCTGCTTTGGGGCTCAAGAGTGTTCACAAATCTCATGTATTTAAGGAAAGATGTTTGCTGAGAAAAATCACTCCCGTCCACCAGCCTGGGTACTGTTCAGTATCTTTCCTTTTTGTTCCTGTATTCCTTCTCTGTAATTTTCTCTCCCCCACAACCCCGAATATACATCGTGAACCAAACAGCCTTCACTCTACAATACTTCACATGCAATATAAGCATGTGACAAGCAGTAACATGATGAAAGTGACCTCCCAGTCCCTGAGCACACCTTGTGACCGAGTGTCAGGTGCTGATGCGTGCTTCTTTTGGTGGCAAAGACGTTGGGCTGGAGGAAGTCTGTAATAAAGTCTCCACCTTTCTCCCAAGAATAGTGGCTCTTTACATTAATTAGCCATTAGAGAAACAAGTATTTCTCTCCCATTTATAAGCATTCCATCCTTTATTAAAATAAATATTGCTAAAGATTATATAAAGGAATATTCAGGGACTTTAAAATGTCAAATGTAAAGTCGGCCTGTTAGTGAATTACATTTTAAAATGCTTTGCTGTTGTCACTTATTCTTCAAATTCTTGAATCTGTCTCCCCGTCTCACCACCCACACCATCATTTTGTATAAGGGTTTTTTAAAAAAAAAATCTTTTGGGAAGGCGAGTTAATTAGGGTTTAAAAATTTTTATTTTAATGGAGGTCCTGGACATTGATCCCAGGGTTTCTGGTCAATAGTGGGTTCTTGTTGTTGTTTTGGTCAATAGTGTTTTGAATCAAAACTTGGTTTGTATACTAAGACGGTTCTCAGTCCAAGTTATGATTCAAAACTGTTCTGACCAGAGACTCTCATTGACAAGCAAGTTCATCTACCAATCTTTGAGAGCAGGGACACTTAATTAATCACAGAACCGCTGTGATCAGGGGAAATTATGACCCATCTATACCCGAGGATTACCTCAGTTCTCAAGGGCTGCAGTGTTCAACCACAGCAAAGAGGTCTCTGTGGCTTAAGGAACTCTTAATTCTCACACCATGTCTTTGGCCCATGTTTTCTAAATTAAATTCATATTATGATTTCTTTTCAAAGACTCCTAGTTTTTACCCTTTCCCTTGCTCTTATTTTCACTCATTGTGCTAGTTCTATGATCTGTTCTTGTTACACATGACATTTCACATCCATGGACCACACAGGATACTGGCATCAACACTTCCCCTGCCCAGCCTTGCAATTTCCACTGGATGACTTCCATGTGTGTGAAGAGCTAGTTTCTTCTCCCGAAACGATGCTCCCTGCCCTCTACAGCATAGAAACAATTGGTAAGGTAATGGAAACTACTGATATACAATAAAAAAGAAATTCTTTTCTGTAAATTTTAAAGTAAATGCCTTGAAGACAAAAACTGGAGGCTATTAGAATTATTGCTTTTGTCACATTATACAATTATTTGATTTTAGTGTTTCTGGGCAAAATTTTAATTACCTTTACTTAAGATAATCTCCTTTATAATTTAAAAGCAAGCTTATAGACATAAAAATCTGTTGATTTCTAATTATTTTGTCTAACATGTATGTGCAGCATAAACCTTGTTATTAATTCCAATAATGCTTACTGTGGTTCTATAGTGTTTAAAAAAATATTTATTTCTTTTGTGTAGGGGGGATTATTTATTTATTTCTAGAGGAAATACTAAGGATTGAACCCAGGATCTCAGGACCAGCTAAGCACACACTCTACCACTTGAACTACACCCTCCCTCCCATTATGTTTCTTGAGTGAACAATCATTTCAGATCGCAACTATGAACATGTATCATTTTCAAACACATTACTGACATCTCAGTTATTCTTCCTTCCTCATGAAATGACCACAGCAGAAAATTAGCAAGTCAGTATAGTGGTGGCTGGTATAGTCGTTTCATTTCTAATCCAGTTGAAAATAATCCGCATTTATTTCACCATCCACTGCTTAACTACACATGTATTTCTGGAAGAAACTTTCTTGAAGTAAATATGGATCCTTCCAATTTTGTTCAATCTCACATTTCATTACTTCAGCTTGCATTTCTGCATTTTCACCTATGCTTGAAGATGCTTTTATCTGATGTACACAGTGCCCACACACAGGTCTCCTTCAAAACAGAGCAGTCTTGTGTGCCACACAGGATTTTTTTGTATCAAAGTATAGTTTACACTGTTTTGTTAGTTGCCAGTGTACAGCATGGTGGTTTAGTTACACATATATACATTACTTTTTAATATTCTTTTTCATTATAGGTTATTACAAGATACCGAATATGGTTCTCTGATCTACACAGCAGGACCTTGCTTATCTATTTTATATATAGTAGTGGGTATCTGTTAATTCTAAACTCCTTATTTATCCCTCATCCTACTTTCTCTTTTGGTAACCATAAGTTTGTTCTCTATGTCTGAGAGTCTGTTTCTGTTTTGTAAATATGTTCATTTGTATCATTTTCTTTTTTTAGATTCCACATAGAAGTGATATATGTGTCTTTGTTGGATCTACTTCACTTAGTATGGTGATCTCTTGGTCCATCCACATTGCTAATGGCATTATATTGTTCTTTCTTATGGCTAAGTAGTATTCCATTGTATATATACACTCTGACTTCATCCATTTATCTGTCATAGAAAAATTAGGATACATCCGTGTCTTGGCTAGCGTGAACAGTACTTCTAAGAAAATTAGGGTCCATGTATCTTTTCCAATTATTTTCTCTGGATATATGCCCAGGAATGGGATTGCTGGATATGCTAACTCTATTTTTACTTTTTAAGGGATCTATATACTGTTTTCCATAGTGGCTGCACCAAATTACACTCCAACCAACAGTGTAGGAAGGTTCCCTTTTCTCCACACGCTCTCCAGTATTTATCATTTGTGGACTTTTTAAGGGTGGCCATTCTGTCTGGTCTGAGGTGACACCTCATTGTTGTTCTGATTTACATTTCTCTGATAATCAGAGACATTAAACGTTTTCATCTGCCTGTTGGCCATCAGTATGTCTTCTCTGGAGTAATATCTATTTCGGTTTCCTACCCATCGTTTTATTGGGTTATTTCTTTGTTATAGAGTTCTATGAGCTGTATCAAAATGTTTGTAATTACATCCTTGTCACCTTGTTTGCAGTTTTTTCTCCCATTCCATAGGATATACATAGATAGAATGTACATATATTTTAAAGCAAATCCAGATGGAGTTGGGTTTATTCTCCAAAATGAAAATGATACGATGTTTACTTAAATTCCTTTCCATTCAATTTCTTTTCTTTGGTCAAATCCTTCCCACTTACATAACATACTTATTAATTTCATAATATTAGTATAATTTTATGAAAAACATACTTATGGGTAAAATTTTAAGGTATTTTGTAGGTATTTCGCATGGATGTATTTTAGTAGAAATACATTCAAAAGTGAATATTTAAGAAAGTCTCTTTAATTCCATATCCCCATTTGACCTCACCCCCCTCTTCCCTCTTCCCTTTGGTAACCACTAGTTTGTTTTCTGTAACTGCAAGCTTTTTTTTCTATTTTGCATATATGTTCATTCTTAGTATATCTGGATTCCAAATATAAGTGTTATCACAGAGTATTTGTTTCTGTGTGACATTATTTCACGAGGTATAATATTCTCGTTTTATGGAAGTTGCTGCAAGTGGCAGAATTTCATCCTTCCTACAGCTGAGTCACATCCGTGTGTATATGCCTCACATCTCCTTTATCCACTCGTATGCTGACGGGCATTTGGTTTGTCCTCATATCATAACCACTGTAAACAGGGCTGCTGTGAACTTCAGGGTGCAAATATCTTGGATTTGTATTTTCCTATTTTCTAGATAAGTATCCAGGGGTGGAATTGCTGGATCATAGTTAGTTCTAATTATAGTTTTCTGAAGAACTTCCAAACTGTTTCCCATAGTGGCTACACAAATTTACATTCCCACCAACAGTGTATAAGGGTTTTCTATTCTCTACATCCTCACCAACATTTGTTATTTGTAGACTCTTTGCTGACTGCTATTCTTACAGTTGGCAGGAGATATCTCTGGGTTACTCGGATTGCATTTCTCTAATAATTAGCATTGTTGACCATCTTTTCATATGCCCGTGAGCCAGCTATATGGCTTCTTTGGAATAATGGTTATTCAGTACTTCTATTTTCTGATCAGATTGTTTGGGTTTTTTATACATTGAGTAGCATGAGCTGTTCATATATTTAGGATATTAACCACTTGTTAGTCATATTACTTCCAAATATTTCCTCATTCCAAAGGTTGTCTTCTCATTTTGTCAATGGTTTCCTTTGCTGTCTAAAAGGTTTTAAATTTAATCAGGTCTCACCATTTGTTTATCTTTGCTTTTATTTATTCTGTGTTAGGAAACAGATCCCCCCAAAATACTGCTACAATTTATGTCAAAGAGTGTTCTACCTATATTGTCTTCTAGGCATTTTCTGGTTTCAGGTCTTACATATTTCTTTAACTCATTTTGAGTTTATTTTTGTATATGTTATGAGGTAATGGTTTAATCTTACTGTTTTATATGCCCTGAACCAGGCAACCTGGCACTGAATCCTAAATCCCTGTCCAAGCTGGGAACTTACAAGATGACACACCCTCCTTGGGCCTCAGTTTCCTCCCTAAAAATGGTCTTTTGGCTGCAGGCCTAATGCAGATGCATCCTCCCAACCTCTTATCACCTCAGCCTCCTACACGCCCAGTGTGGTTCTCATCTACTGCATTCATAAGGCCTTTTTTCCATTGTGAACCTTGTTATATCAAAGCAAATGGCTCCTTTAGATAAAAGACATTACATTCCTTGCACTCATAAGGCCTTTTTCCACTCTGAACTCTGATGATAAAGGCGGCCAGACCTATCAGTAGAAGATTTCCCACATTCTCTGGACTCAGAAGGCTTTCCTGCAGTGTGAACTCTCTGATGATAACACAGGCTAGACCTAGCAGTAAAAGATTTCCCACACTGACTGCACTCATAAGGCTTTTCTCCACTGTGAACTCTCTGATGGTAACGAAGGCCCGACCAAACCATAAAAGATTTCCCACAATCACTACACTTAAAAGGCCTTTCTCCAGTGTGAACTCTCTGATGAACACGGAGACCAGAACTCCTAATATAAGATTTGCCACATTCACTGCACTTGTAAGACCTTTCTCCAGTGTGAACTCTCTGATGATAACGAAAGTTAGACTTATCATTAAAAGATTTCCCACATTCACTGCACTTAAAAGGCTTTTCTCCAGTGTGCATTCTCCTATGGAAACTGAGGTGGTTGCTTTGGCTAAAGGATTTCCCACATTCATTGCACTTAAAAGGCCTTTCTCCAGTGTGAACTCTCTGATGAACATGGAGGCTAGAACGCCAAATATAAGCTTTCTCACATTTATTGCACTTATAAGACCTTTCTCCAGTGTGAACTCTCTGATGATGACGAAAACCAGACCTATCATAAAAAGATTTCCCACATTCATTGCACCCAAAAGCCTTTTTTCCAGTGTGCATTTTCCTATGGAAACTGAGGTGGCTGCTTTGCCTAAAGGATTTCCCACATTCATTGCATTTAAAAGGCCTTCCTCCAGTGTGAACTCTCTGATGTCGAACTACTTGGCACCTTCGTAAAAAAGATTTATCACAATACTTGCACTCATAAGGCTTTACTCCCACGTGAATTTTCCTATGGTCATTGAGGTATTCCCTTCGACAGAAGGATTTCCCACATTCACTGCACTCAAAAGGCTTTTCTCCAGTGTGGATTTGCCCATGGGCACTAAGGTGGTGGCCTTGGATAAAGGATATTCCACAGTCTCTGCATTCATAAGGCCTTTGTCCAGCGTGAACTTTCTGGTGCTGAGTAAGTTTACATCTTTCAGTGCAGGCTTTCCCACATTTGTTGCACAAACAAAGCCCTTCACAACTGAAGACTCTTTCATCCTGAACAAGTATGTCTCTGTGGCTGGAGGCCTTCTTGCATTCTCTGACGCTGAGATGACTTTTTCTACTGTGAAAAACAGCTCCACATTTGTCACTGTTTAGTTTCTTACTGGGATTAGCAGCCTGTTGCTGAAGTCCCATGTTAGCCAGAAAATCCTTCCCAATCTTCCTGTAGGTAAAGAGGTTCCCTGATGCATTGACTGTGCAGCTCTTCAAAAATGAGGGTCCCCCCACATCACATCTGAAGTGTTTCTCTCTAATGTGCTGCCTCTGGGGCTGTTGAAGGTCTACAGTGAAACAGAACTGTTTCCCGTATGTCCCACGTGTGTATGATTTCTGCCCTCTATGTGTTCCCTGGTGTTCAGCCAAGTGCAGGATGTCCCTCAAGACTTGGACACACATCTTACACGGCTGGCCCTTCTCAGGAGACACACCTGCCCCAGAAGTCCTGATCTGTGACACTCCTACAGGTGAGCTCTGTTCACAAGGTGGCTGTTCATCCTCAACTCCATGACAAGAACCTGAAAACGAACAAGTGATGTTGAAGAACATGCTGACTTTAATGAGGCTGGGGAATGGGGCAGGCGGGAACGACACCAACACAAGGGTACCTTTGACACATGAAATGATCGGTCCAAGGGATTGTGTTTGGAAAATCAAGTTGGGATCAAACTGAGGATGCAGCTGCTATGCATTACTGGTCCTTAACATCACAGAATTGAGGCGGCCTCACCAAGCCCAAGGCACAAGGACTGGATGTGGCCCAAGTGTGAAAGGCATCTTCTACAATTCACTCTTCTGTCAACGCTGGTGACCTATGATACTATTTAAAAGTATATGTACAGGCCCCAGAAAATCTCACTGGAACAGGCAACTAGTGTTCAAGGAATATTAAAGGTTACCCGTGTGTTTTAGGACATAAATAATGCCAGAAACTAGTATGGGGAAAACAGTGATCATTTACCACATGAGGTAAGTGATCTAGAGAGGTGGTAGGGAGTTCGTATCAGGCTGAAGTCAGGATAAAAGGGCGAAACAGTACAAATGACAAGCTGTAAGGGTGTCAACAATGGAGAAAGGATGACAGAAGTGATCTGTGGCCAGTGGCAATGGTACTAAAACAGCAGTCAGACAAAACAGGTTCCTAGTATGACTTCAGCAGAGACCTGACATCAAGCCCTCTCCCAGCTGCCACTCATCCTGGCCAGGTTATCCCTGGGCTCTTTTTGGTTGAAACAACGGTCATGTCCATCCCAGGAGCACCAAGGACTCTCCACCTCCAGCTGAACGACTACATGGGACACAAAGGATACAAGTCCTAATGGAAAGTCAGGACAGGTGAGTGGCCAACACTGGCCCAGAGGAACTCAGTTCACAACAGAGAAAGAATGGATACTTACATACTAAAAAAAGAATCTCCAAGGAGCTAGAGGAAAGGAGGAAGAGCAGGAGTACAGTGTTAGGAATCAATCTCTCCACCTAAAAAACAACTGTACTGTCAGAATTTAACTGATGTAAATATTTTGCAACTCCGGAGTCTACTATAGATTTGCATTGTCTGAAATTACATTAACTTTGTTAAGTTCAGTTCTTAGCATGTAGTAGCCAACAACAACCCCAACCCAAGTTCTAGGGCAGGCAGCTGGGCACATGTCCCTGGAGCAGTGTGCATGCAGCCTGCAGGAGCTGGAGTGGGAACAAAGCACCTGGTCCACCAAGTATCAGAGATGTGCACTCTGCTGCTTCTGAAAGCAGACGGTTGACACAGAGGTGTACTGGCATTGCTGTAAATAGTACCAGCACCATACAAAGCACCAGCCATCCCTGGATGAAGCACACCCAGGAAATTTAAAGGGCCAATGTCTATTCTCCCTCTCTTCATCGTTCTGGTTTTCCCTTTTGGGGAGTGAGATATTTAGGGACCAGGACAATAAAAAGTAAACATTTGTATGGGAGAACTTTAAAACTCATAGCACACCTTCAAGCAAAGGAACAGTGAAAAGACCTTACATTTCCACCTCGTGTTAACATTCAGAAAAGACACCCTAAAACCATCAAAAACAAAGAGAAAACACCACACAGCAAATCTTGGTTAAAAAGGAAACAGGAGACTCCTCAGAAGACTAGGAATAGACTTACCATACGACCCAGGAATCCCACTCTTGGGCATATATCCAGAAGGAACCCTACTTCAAAATGACACCTGCACCCCAATGTTCATAGCAGCACTATTTACAATAGCCAAGACATGGAAACAACCTAAATGTCCATCAACAGATGACTAGATAAAGATGTCGTATATTTATACAATGGAATAGTATTCAGCCATAAAAAGTGACAACACAACACCATTTGCAGCAACATGGATGTTACTGGAGAATGTCATTCTAAGTGAAGTCAGAAAGAGAAAGAAAAACACCATATGAGATCGCTCATATGTGGAATCTAAAAAAAACAAAAACAAAAACAAAAACAAAAAACAAAACAAAACAAAAACATAAATACAAAACAGAAACAGACTCATAGATATAGAATACAAACTTGTGGTTGCCAGGAGGATGGGGGGTGGGAAGGGACTGGGATTTCAAAATGTAGAATAGATAAACAAGATTGTACTGTGTAGCACAGGGAAATATATACAGGATCTTGTGGTGGCTCACAGCAAAAGAGAATGTAACAATGGATGTATGTATGTTCATGTATAACTGAAAAATTGTGCTCTACACTGGAATTTGACACAACATTGTAAAATGACTATAACTCAATAAAAAAGTTAAAAAAAAACAAAACAAAAAAACAAAACAAAACAAACGAAAAAGGACTGACAGAAAAATAGCCCCAAACTATGCATATTGACTATATGTTTCTCAAGACATGTAGGAAAAAACAATAAAAGAGTTGCATTCACACCACTGGATATCATGGGAGAAAAGGACCGAAAGCAAGAAGAAGAAGGCCACCTGTCTATGACCAGGTCTTCATTCCACCAGAGTCCATGGACAAGGGGCTGAGCCCAGGGGCAGAAGGAAGCTAAGAAATGGCTAGAGAAATAGTAAGGGAATTTTGCTAGAGAATTTTATATTTGCAATTAAAAAAAAATCTATTCCTAAAATGTTGTGCCCTCCAAATTTTAGTTTCCTGGTGAATAGCTCTGGTGGCTTGACCTTAGTTTTTTTTTTTTTTTTTCCAATGGGTAGTTTGGGTAGTAAATTAAATAGTCTTGTTCAAAAAAAAAATAAAAGGAAACAGGATTTCCACAGCTACAATATTATCAGATAAAAACGTTCAGTTTTCAACAACAAAAAGTCACAAGGCATACAAAGAAACAGGAATATATGACGCAGTCAAATGAAAATAACAAATCTATAGCAATTGTACCTTCTGAACAGGTACACAAGGAACAGTTGGTGAACTGACTAGAAGAAGACTTTACAACAACTGTCTGAAACATGTTCAAATAGCTACACAAGTGGGTGAAAAAAAATTGCCCAAACAAAAGGGAAATAACAGTTAAGTAGTAAGTACTATACAAAATTGAGCACCTGAAAAGGCCAATTTCTGAAGTGAAAAAAAAATCACTAGAAGGATCCGACGCAGAAAAACATTCCAGATTTGATGAAAGACACGGATATAAACACCTAAGTATCTCAATGAACTCCAAGCAGGATAACCTTTGAGACCCACATTGCGGCACATTATAATCAAACTGTTCAAAGGCAGAGACAAAGAGTGAATCTCAAAATCATCAAGAGAGAAAGGATCCCCAACAAGATTATCAGTAGACTTCTCAACAGAAATCTTGGGAAGCCAGAAAGCAGTGGGGCTGATACATTCAAGTCATTGAACAAAAAACGTGGCAAACAAGAATCCTGGATCAGGCAAGATCATCCTTCAATAATAAGGAGAAATTAAGGTATTGTCAGGGAAACAAAAGCTGAGGAAGTCCTTTACGACTACACCTGTAAAGGGAGTCCTTCAGATTGAAATCAAAGGAAACTAAACAATTATTCAGTTATTTGAAGAAATAAAGATATCTGAAAGTTAAATTATAGAAAATTTTAACAGCCAGTTTCATTATAACATTATCAGTGCACGTACTTGCTTTCCTACATGACTTCGGAGACTCTCACATGTTAAAATATAAGTCCCAGTTTAACCATTCATCATATAAAGATGTAATTTTGTGAAAACAATAATTGAAAATGGTGGGGACAGAGCTGTATACAATCAGATTTTTCTAGTGTTATTGATGGTAAACTGGTATAAATTAAAATTAGTATGCTCTAGCTTTAGGATATTAAATGTAATCCCAATGGTAACTACCACAAAAGATATATGGGAACACAATGGAAACAAGAAGGCAATTAAGACATTTCACTACAAAAACATCAACTAAATGCAAGGAGAAAATAACAAAAAATAAGGCAAACAAATCCCTAAACACACAAGAAAGAAAGTATAAAATAAGTATCTTTCATCAGAAATTGCTATAGATGTAAATGGATTAAACTCCCAAAGCAAAAGACTGACTTGCAGAATAGATTTTAAAAGTGCTCTGACTATATACTGCTGACAAAAGACAAGTTAAAAATGAAAGCTTAGAAAAGATATTTCATGTAAATAGTAACCAAAACACAGGTGTGGCTACTATTAATACAAAACAATAAAGATTTGAAGTCTAGAAAGGGTACAAAGGACATTATATTTTGACAAGATTTAACTTAAGAGGCAGAAATAATTAGATATATTTACACACTTAATAATACACCATCAAAATATATAAAGCAAAAACTGACAGTTGAAAGGAGGAACAGACAGTCCTACAATAACATTTGGAGATTTCAATACCCTGCTATCAATAATGGATAAGAACAACAGATTTAATTAGATAAAGATTATACAAACTACACTCTCAAACCTCAATGGAATGAAGATAAAAATCAACATACAGAAAACTGAAATATTCACAAATTTGTGGAACTCAGATAATATGCTCTTAAATGACCAATAGTTTCAAGAAAAAAAGTCATAAAGGAAATTAGAAAATAAAACTTAGAAGATGCAGCAAAAGCAGTACTGAGGGGAAAACTGAGAGCGAAAAATGCTTACATCAAGATAGAAGAAATGTCATGACTCAACAAGCTAACTTTACAACTCGACGAACTACAAAAAGAACAAAGTAAACGAAGCTTTCTGGAAAAGGAAATGGTAAAGATCAGATGAATAAAAGCCAGACCATTCTGTTCTTAACAAAGCCTGTCCTAATTAAAATTATTGAACCAGAGCCTAACCTGCTGCAGTTTTATCAGAGCCAAACTTGTCTGGGAAAAACAAAATACTCAACTTCAGCCCCCCTGGGCCCATCCTCTCCCATCTAAGGGAAGGAAAAATAAATTGAGAAGCCCTTGTGAGGTTCACAGTCTAGACACAGAAGCTCATTAAAAGCCTGAAAATTAAACACACTATGAATGCTTACAGGGCTATGCCTGTTTTCCTCACCACAACTTACCAACACACACCATTACAGGACTATCATCATGCCAGTTTTCAAGATAATATTACAGGGCACACTAAAAGTGGGGGAAAAGGTTTTGGGAGACAAAGGAAGCTTCAGAGCTGGAATCAGATTATTACAGGGATGTTGCAATACTGATATTGGGAGTAAGAGATAATTATGATTAATGTGCTAATTAAAGTCTGCTAAGGATAAAGTACACATTACATAAGACCAGAAGGGCAATATAAAGCAGACAGGTGGAAATTCTAAGAAAGAACCAAAAAAAAAAGCAAGAGATCAAAAACACGGTAATAGAAATGAAGATGGCTGTGATGGGCTCATTCACAGACTGTACACAGCTGAGGAAAGAATCTGAGCTTGATGTTCTCTTAGTAGAAACTTCAAAAAAAAAAAAGAAAAGAAAAGAAACTTTCAGAACTGTAAAGCAAACAAACAAAATAAGACTAAAAACAATAAAACAAAAATATTCAAGAACTGTGGGACAACTACAAAAGAATATACATGTATAGAAACATCACAAAGAGAAAGTGAAAAAAGGAACAAAGAAATATTTCAAAAATAATGATGGAGAACTTCCACCAAATTAATGTCAGACACCAACTCACAGACCAAGGAAGCTCAGAGAACATCAAACTGGTTGAATACCAAAAAAACACACCTAGGCATACCATATTCAAAAGCAGAAAGAAAAATCCTGAAACATCTTACCTACAGAGGAGCAACAAAAAAAATTACATTTGAAGTCTCCTCACAACTCATGCAAACAGAATGCAGTGAAACATTTCAGGTGCTGGGGAGGGGCACAGGGAAAGCCTCACCAACCTAGAAGTCAATATCCACTAAAATTAACCGTCAATAGTGATGGTGAAATACAAACCTTCTTAGACACAGAAAATTTGTGGGAATTTATTAAAAGAAGTTCTACAGATGGAAATTGATATAAAACAGAAATTTGGGTTTCACACATATAGGAAGAGTATCACAGAATAAAAACTTTAAAAGAGAAATCACACAATGTCTTTTCTCAGACCACACTGGGTTACACCAGAAACCAGTAACAGAAGGATAGGAACAAAATTCCAAAATATTGTGAAAGTAAACAATAAATCTACAAATAACACATAGATCAAAGAAGAAATCTCAACAAAAATTTCAAAACATTTAAAAAAAACACATACACCATCTCTCCAAATAAGTGGATAAGCAGTATCTATAGGGAAATTTATAGCACTGACTACATATGTTAGAAAATAAGAAAGATGTATAATCCACAATCTGTACTTCCTTAGGAAACCGGAATAGGAGAAAATTACACCTGAAGAAGAAATAATTTTAAAAAATCAAGAGAAAAACCAACACAGCCCAAAAAACTGGTTCTTTAAAATGATCAACAAAATCAAAAAGACTCTAGTTAGGATAATAAATAAGCAGACAGACAAGTTACTAACAACATAAATGAAAGAGGAAACATCACCACAGATACCATGGACAATAAAAGAATAATGAAAATATATAACAATCTCTAAGCCTATAAATTTGATAACCTAGATCAAACAGATCAATTACCTAAAAGACAGTCTAACAGTTCCCACATAAGAAGAAACGGACAATCTGAGTAGGTTAACATCTATTAAAAAAAATTAATCAATAATGAATAACCGTCAAACACAACATGTAACTGGCCCAGACTGCTTCCCTGGTGAACTCTGCCAAACATTAAAAAGATATTATACAATTCTCTACAGTCTGTTTCAGAAGATAAAAACACAGGGAATTGTATTACCTAACTCCTTCTACGAGGACTGCAATACTCCAATACCTAACTAAAGACATTACAAGAAAGCTACAGACCAACATCACTCATGAACACAGGCACAAAAATCCTCACAAAATATTACTAAATTCATTCAAAAACTGTATAAAAAGAATTAAACACCACGATGAAGTGGGATTTACCCAAGGTTTGCAAGGCTGGTTTAACATTCGAAAGTCAATTAATATGATCCATATTAACAGATTAAAAAAAAACAAGTGATTGCATTAATAAATGCAGGAAAATAACCTGACAAAATCCAACACTCACTCATGAAAACTATCTATCTCTTAGTGAACTAAACATAGAGGAAAACTTCAACTTGGTAATGTAAATAAAACCCTACAGCTATTATCATACTTAACAGAGAAAAACTAGAAGCTTTCTCACTGAGAAAAGGCAAGGATGTTCCATCTTACCACTCCTTTTCAGCTTTATATTGGAATTCAAAATTAACGCCATGGAATAAGGTTATGTAAAAGATGTACTGATTTGAAAGGAAAGAAGAAAACGCTTCATTCTCAGATAACATGATCAACTATGTAAAAAAAAAAAAAAAAACCAAACCAAACCAAATCCTGGAATGAAGCAGCAATTATTTCAAATTATACCAAGGTTTCAAAATATAAGGTTAATATACAAAAGTCAATCACCTTCCAATATACCAGCAATGAACATGTGAAATTTAAAATTAAAAGCACATACTGTGTACATTACTATAAAAAAAGAAAAACAATTCAAGAAAGAAATACTTATTCATAAATCTACCAACAAGATTTGTGTGTGGGAAACTATAAAACTCTGATGAATGAAATAAATAAATAAATGGAAAGGTATTTCATGTCCATAAATAGAAAGACACACTATTGTCAAGATGTTAGTTCTATCCAACTTGATCCACAGATGCAATGCAATCCAAATCAAAACTCCAGTAAGTTATTTTGTGGCTAGAAACAAACTGATCCTGAAGTTTATATAGAGAGGCAAAAGTCCCAAAACAGCCAACACAGTACTGAAAAACAAAGATGACAGACTGACACTACTAAATTTCAGGAATTAGTGGGGAGGGTACAGTTCAAGAGCAAGAGTGTAAACTTAGCACGCATGAAGTCCTGGGTTCAACCCTAGGCGCCTCCTCTAAATATAAATAAAGCTTATCACCTCCCCCTGCCCCTCCCCCCAAATTAGTATCTAGTCCTCAAGCCAGGGTGGTATTCTTGAAAGAATAGATAAATCGATCAATGAACAGTATTGAGAGCCCAAAAATAGACCCATAGAAACACAGTCAATTAATCTTTGATAGATAAGCAAAGGCAATACACAGAGAAAAGATTAAGTCTTTAATAAATGATACTGGAACAACTGAACATAACATACAAAAAAAAAAGAATCTAGACACAAACCTTTCACCCTTCACAAAAAATAACTCAGAATGGATCAGACAAAATGTTAAATAGAAAATTGATACCAATCTCTAAAAACATATACAAAAATAAACTTAAAATGGCTTAAAGACCTAAATGTAACACTGGAAACTATAAAACTCCTAGAGGAAAACATAGGTAGAACACTCCTTGACATAAATCACTGCAATTTTCTTTTGGATCCATATCCTAGAGTAATGGAAATAAAACCAAAAACAAACAAATGGGGCTTAATTAAAATTAAAAGCTTTTGTACAGCAAAGGAAACCATTAGCACAAGAAAAAGACAAACTATTGAATGAAAGAAAATAGTTGCAAACAATGATACTTCAAGAAAGATATGTGGAAAAGGGAAAAAACTGAAAAACTTTTGTACACCAAAGGACACTATGAATACAGGAAAAAGGCAACCACAGAATGGGAGAAAATATTTAAAAATCATGTACACAACAAGGGATTATTATCCAGAATATAGAAAGCCCATAACACAACAACCAAATAATCAGCAAGTATAAAAATGAAAAAGGATTTGAACAGATATTTTTCAAGTGATATACAAATGGCCAATAACCACATCATTAGGGAAATGCAATCTAAATGGTAAAAAATACACTAGTTCACACCAATTAGGACAAGTACCCAAAGAAGAGAAAATAACAGATGCTGGTGGGGATGTAGAATTGGAATCTTGGAAAAGGGTCTTTCAAGAACAACTCAAGGTCTGCTTTAGTAGTGACCATTTCAATGACAACAGTCTGTTGTACAGTCAGGGACCGCTTAATGTCAGGTACACGAGTGGAGCAAAATTTCTGTACCATGGAACTGGACAGTCAGCTGGCCAGAGAGAGGGCAAGCAAGGAGGGATCTCCCAGGCTGAGCGCAAGACCACTGACCCTCAATCACTACCTACATGTTGCTGGGACGCCAGCAGTTCCCGCAATAAGAATGCACTCAGCCTAACCATAGTAACCCCAGCACCTACCCAGGGAATTGAAGAAAAAAGTAAGTGCCCACGGTACAGAACTGAGAAATCAGAGCTCCCCACCAGCAAGAGCCTAGTTCGGAGGATAGGGATGGGTGTGAGGGCCTTACCCAGCATGGATACAAGGGCAAAGTTCTCCAGCATGACATCAAGGTACAGACATATCTGAACCTCATCAAGCAGACACCATTCCTCCCGGGAGAAGTACACAGCCACATCCTCAAAGGTCACACTGTCCTGCTATAATGGGGACAAACAAAACCATGAACAGTCTCACTCCTGAAAACCCACGACCCATCTTCCCACACATCTACCCTACTGCCCAACTAGATGAAGCCTTGAGACCTGGGTAAGAAAACCTCCCTGCCCAGATCTGAACCTCCTATGGCCTCAAGAATACACAGGCATTCATTTCAAACCTAACTCCTGCTCTTCACTGCTGTTTATTCCCATCAGAAATTACCTAAACCAGCTCAGCCTCACTTGAAACCAGTTATCACCTACTGGAACCGGTTCGAGCAATAACCTACAGCACGTTCTATTGGTGGTAGGAAATGCATACACTCTCCATACTCCCCATCCTGGACTCAGGATCCTGAGCATGGGATTAACCAGGGTCCCCAAACCAAAGGGCTTGAAGAATGGCAGATGAAGACACGCGAAGGCACCTCAAATACACAAAATCTGTGCGTAGGGGAATAGGGACAAACTCCACTTAATAAAAGTGCTTCTACAGCCCTGGAAGTCTGTGGGAAAAGCGAAGCCACGAGGAAACTAACCGTGGCGATGGCCAGGGACTCAGGCCTTCCTGGAGCAACATAACCTCCCTGAATCATTCCTCAGTGCTATTTCTGACCAGTTGTAACTTTCGAAAAGCAAAAACTGCCTTCTGCCTCAATGTTCTTATCACCCCCCTAGAGTCCGCCCTTCCAATGAACGGGCTTTAGAATACTTTTAAAAGCCTAATTCAGTTCGTATTCTTCCTTGGCTCAAAACTGCACGGCTCCCAAGGACCTAATTATAAAGGAACAATCACTCCTCCACCATTCCAAGTGCAACTGGGCATCAAAATTTGTTTCTCGGAGAAACAAGACAGACTCCAGGTTCCCCGAAGTTTCCGGTTCACTTGCATCACGGACACCACACGACACTGGTGGGCAGTATCAGGGACCCCGTCCCGAAGGCCTCACTGTCCTGAACCAGGGGCCTGGACTAAAGAGACGGAAACAGACGCCCCCCGCTCGGGGCGTTACTGTCTGGGTGGGAAACGGGCAGGGGAGAACCCGCAGCAGCAGCACTTACCTGAGCCGCGTCCCTCAGCGCAGCCGCCGCCATCCGAGCCTCTGCGCGGAGCAGAGTGGCCGCAGCCGAGTGACCGGGTCGGCTCGGCAACGACACCCCTCGCGGGCGGCGGTGTCCCCGACCCTCACACCCGCACCCGTGCAGCGCGGACAGAGCCTCCTCCTGAGCCTTCCAGCCCGTCACCTCGCTCCCCTCACGGGACCCACGACCTTCTCACGTGGCCAACAGACGCCACAGGAACCAAAATGGCCGCCAAGTAGACGCCGGAAGTCCCTCTCCGAAATGATTGCTGACCCGGAAACGCCTCCTTTCTGGGTTTTCATTGGACTAACGTCGCTGCCCCTTGGCGCATTATCTTCTGGGTAATGTAGTGCTAAGGTCTCAGGGAAGGGCGCCCCACACCGGAATCATCCAGAAAAGAGCCAGGGAGCACCGCGGAGGCACTGGGAAATGACTTCTAGGGCGGGGGAGGGATTCATGGAGAACCGTGGCACAGGGAGGTTGCATTTGGCTTTGAGAGCCTTTGGTGCTACTGATCACTAAATTGCGCCTTTATTAACAATAGTCATTCAGATATTTTATTCATTCAACGTTGCAGTGTATATTGAAGAACAAACGTACATGTGTAAAACAGTTTTATGTTCCAAGTACAAAACAACTTAATGTTTAAGGATAGATCAGTTGTTGAGTAATGGCCCAGTTTCAAGAGTTAAGAAACAGCCCAGAGATGGCGACAGAGACACCATTGGTTTAATAGGGAAGGGATTTTACTTATCCAAAGGAAGGTCCTGGAGGGACACCACATTGTGGTCCACAGACAGCAGGCAGCATGTGACAGTAGTCTTCCGTATTTGGGGGAGAGAAAGGTTACAAGCTTTAGAGGGAATTGGGGTCAGGTTGGCTCATCAACTTTCAGCTCGCCCTCTGATAAAATATCAAAATGAAGACTTTCTGATCTAAAGATTAACAAAAATAACTAGCCGAGGCTGGGATGAAGTACTAGGCATTTATGTACTGATTAGGCTCTCTGATTAAGAGGGAAGGTCAGTCAGATGAGTAGGGTGTAGGTGAATGAGGAAGTGGTGGAGGAGGGGAGGTACAAAGAGCAAGAGAACCGCCTTCTTGGGTACCCTGTTCATACACACATCAGCGTTTCTCCCTAAGTTGGGCACTATCATTGACTATACAGGCAGGAGAGCCTCTTCGGTGGGACCAGAAACAGTGCTTTCCCCTTTGTCCATCTGCTTCAGGGCTGCCCACTATCTCCTCTTCATATTCCCAGTCACAGTCCTGCCTGCCTTTTTTCCTGTTCCTGACCAAAGCTTCCAAAATGACTTTCACACTTCAGGCTGCATGCATCTCAAGAGCAATAGAAAAATGTGTATTTGCTTTCAGTTTCCAGTGGATGTTAACTTGCGAAGACTTCACGGAGCCTGAGAGATTGTCCAAACGCTTCAGGGACTAATAGCACCAAAGACTTCAATTCTCTTATCTCCTCTGTCCCCCTGGTTGTCCCGTCGGGTTAAAAAGGATGGAGCCCCTCCCTCTCCCTAGCGCCCATTTCCCAGCGCCCCTCCCGGTATGCTTGGCATCCCGCTGGGTGATTTCCGTGCGAAGCGCTATTCGCTGAGTCCTTACCACTACATTACCCAGAAGGTCGTTCGCTAAAGGTCAATGACGTTATCCAATGAAAATCCAGAAAGGGGGCATTTCCGGAGGGGCAAACCTCCTGGAGAGGCACTTCCGGCGTGCTCGTAGCCGACATTTTGATTGCTATGGGGTCCGTTAGGTTGGTCAGGAAGTTGCGTCTCCCGTGAAGGGAGGGAGGTGACGGGCTAGAAGGCGCAGGAAAAGGTTCTGTCCGCGCAACACGGGGGCGGGTGTGAGGGTCGGGGACACCGCCGCCTGCGAGGAGTGTCGGTGCCGAGCCGACCCGGTCACTAGACTGTGGCCACTCTGCTCCGCGCAGAGGCTCGGATGGCGGCGGCTGCGCTGAGGGACGCGGCTCAGGTAAGTGCTGCTGCTGCGGGTTCTCCCCTGCCCGTTTCCCACCCAGACAGTAACGCCCCGAGCGGGGGGCGTCAGTTTCCGTCTCTTTAGCCCAGGCCCCTGGTCCAGGACCGAGGCCTTCGGGACGGGGTCCCAGTTTCTGCCCACAGTGTCTTGCGGTGTCGGTGGGGCCTGGAGAGGCAATTGAACCGGGAACTTCGGGGAACCTGGAGTCTGTCTTGTTTCTCCGAGGAACGAAGTTTGAGGCCCACTTGCACCTGGAATGGTGCAGGAGTGATTATATCTTAATTCTTAGGGCTCTGGGAGCCGTGGAGAGTTTGGAGTCAAGGAAGGACACGATCTGAGCGAGGTTTTTTAAAATACTGCAAAGCTTGTTCAAAGGAATCAAGGAATGTAGGAAGAACATGGAGGCAGAGGGCAGTTGTGGCTTCTCCCAGGTCACAGCTGGTAAGAGGTACACTGAGGATTGAAGTGTGGAGGTTCCCTGGCTGGTACCGGGCAGAGATCCAGGAAGGCCTGGCCCCCGGAGCGCCGCCGTGGTCGCTTTCCTCCGTGGGCTTCCTTTTCCCACAGGTTCCCAGGGCTGCAGAAGCAGTTTTGGTCAGTGAAGTTTGTCCCACCCTCTCGTTTGTTCTGATCGCCACCCACACATCCTCTGTATTTGGGAGGTTTTCAGCTGCTATTCTGCTAGCCCTTTGGTTTGGGGATCCTGGAGAATCCCTTGCTCAGGGTCCTGGATCCAGGCCAGGTTATATGTAGAGGGTCCCCATTTGCCAACACTAATAGTAGGAGGTGTGGAAGGTTATTACTGGAACCAGTATGAGCGTTTGGAACTGCTTTGAAGTGAGGCTGAGCTGGTTTATCTAAGTGGTGGTCTCCTTTTTTTTTTTTTTTTTTTCCTGGTGGGAGTAAACAGCGGGGAAGAGTAATTAGCCTTGAAATGACTGCCTTTGTATTCTGGAGGCCATGGGAGATTCAGATCAGGGCAGGAAGGTTTTCTTACCCAGGTCTCAAGGCTTCATCTAGTTGGGCAGTAGGGTAGATGTGTGGGAAGATGAGTCATGGGTTTTCAGGAGTGAGACTGTTCATGGTTTTGTTTGTCCCCATTATAGCAGGACAGTGTGACCTTTGAGGATGTGGCCGTGTACTTCTCCTGGGAGGAATGGTGTCTGCTTGATGAGGTTCAGATACGTCTGTACCTTGATGTCATGCTGGAAAACTTTGCACTTGTATCCATGCTGGGTAAGGCCTTCGCATCCGCCCCTGTCCCCTGAACTGCCTTTCTTCTTTTCCCCTTGGACAGCTCTGTCCTTTTCACATCTAGACCGTGGCTGCTACTTCCTACTTCAGTCCCTTGGGGATGTGCTCTGTTTACTGTGGCTATGTTGAGTGCATCCCTGCTCTGTAGACCCAGCATCTTGCAGGCAATGATTGAGGGTCAGTAGTCTTGCGCTCAGCCTGATAAATCCTTCCTTTCTTGTCCTCTCTTTGGTCAGTTGACTGTCCATTTCCATGGTACCTAAGTTTTTCTCCATTCCTTTATCTGACATTGATTTGTGCCTGATTGTGCAACAGACCGTAGGCAGTGATATGGTCATTACTCAAACAGACCATAAACTGTTCTTGCAAGACCCTTTTCCAAGGTTTCAGTTCTTCTACTTCTGTTAAGTAGTATATCTTTACCATTTTATGGTTTTCCCCTAAAGTTGTGCCATTTGTGTATCTTTAGGAAAACACCTAGTCAAATCCGTTTTCATTTTTTAATTACTTTGTGTTTCTGGTTGTTGTGTTACAGGCTTTATTTATATATTCTGGATATTAATCCCTTGTTGTATACATGATTTTAAAATATTTTCTCCCATTCTGTGGTTGCCTTTTCCCTATGTTCAGAGTCCTTTGATGTACAAAAGTTGTTCAGTGTTTTTCTTTCTTCCTCCATCTTTCTTGATGTATAATTAACAAATAATGTTGTGTTAGTTAAAGGTATGCACCAAAAATTGATCATTTTTATGAGGTCCAGTGTGTCAGTGTTTTCTTCTGTTTTTCTGCCTTTGTTGTTGTCGTCAAGAAATCATAAGTGGATCCAGCATTTTGAAGCTTTTCCCTTTTGTTTTTTTCTAAGAATTTTATCATTTTGGCTCTTATATTTAGGCCTTTGGTACATTTTGAATGAATTTTTTATATAGTGTTAGGTGAGGTTGGTTCAACTTCAGTGTTGTACATTTGGATATCCAGTTTTCCCTGTACCCTTTGTTGAAAAGACTGCCCTTAGTGAATGGTAATGGTCCTCTTTTCAAAAACTATTTGATCATGTGTGTGAGGATTCATTTTTAGAGTCTGTTCTCTATCCTTTTCCATTGGAGTATATATGTATCTTTATGCCACTGGCATGCTATTTTGATTACTGTAGCTTTTTGATAAATTTTGAAATCAGGTGGCATGAGTCCTTCAACTTTGTTCTTTTTCACAATTGTGTTGTCTCTATGGAATCCCTTTAGAGTCTATATGAATTTTAGGATGAGGTTTTCAATTTCAAAGATTTTTGGAATATTGATAGGGATTGCATTGAATCAAGTGTTACACTGGAGTGTTCAAATTGATAAATCTACACTGACATTTCATTATCACTCAAAAGCTGAAGTTTGCATTAGTGTTCACTCTTGATGGTGTTCATCTTTGGGGTTTGATAAATGTAGGATGACATGTTCACCATTATAGTATTATATAGAGTGTTTTCAGTGCACTGAGAATCCTTCATGCTCCATCTCGTCATCCTTTCCTCCCCTGTACTCCTTGGTAACCACTGATTTTTTTAGACTCCTTAGTTTCCCTTTTCTAATATGTCATATATTTAGCATCATACAGTATGAGCCTTTTCATTTTGGCTTCTTTCACTTAGTAGCATGAATTTAAGTTTTCTGCGTGATGTTTTCATGACCTGATAGCTCTTTCGTATTTAGTTCTAAATAATGTTCCCGTTATCTGGATGTACCATGTTTCTCCATTCATCTACTGAAGGACTTCTTGATTGCCTCCAAGTTTTGACAGCCAGGAATAAAACTGCTCTAAACACCTGTGAAAATTTTTGTGTAGATGTAAGTTTTCAACTCTTACGTGTAAATACCAAGGAGTATAATTACTGGATGATTTAAGAATGTATTTAGTTTTGTAGGAAACTACCAAAATGTCTTTCAAAATGGGGTGTACAATTTTGCATTCCACCAAGCAATGGATGAAATTCCTCTTGTTCCATATCCTTACCAGCATTTCATGTTGTCAGTTTTTGAAATTTGGCTATTCTTATAAGTATGTGATTGTATCTCCTTTTGAGTTTAATTTGCATTTCCTTGCATCTTTGTATATGCTATAGTGTCATCTGTATATTCTCTTTTAATGAGGTGTCTGTTAAGGTCTTTGGCCCATTTTTAAATTGGGTTGTTATTTTTTTACTGAGTTTTTTCCCCCCATTTTAAAAAAAATTGAAGTATAGTTGGTTTACAATGTTGTATTAGTAGTTCCTGTTATACAGCTTAATGATTCAGCTGTATGTATATGTGTGTATGTGTGTGTGTATATATATGTATACATATGCGTATATACACGGACACACACATACATTCATTTTCATTACAACTTATTACCAGCCAGGGCGAGGGTATAGCTCGTGGACAAGGTCCTGGGTTCAATCCCTAGTTTTCCATTAAAAATAATTATACCTAATTACTTTGCCTCTCCCCCACCAAAAGCTACTACAAGCTATTGAAATAGTTCCCTGTGCTATACTGTAGGACCTCGTTGTTTATCTATTCTGTACATAGTTTATATCTGCCAATCCCAAACTCCCAATTTATCCTTCTTTGCCCACCCCAGTACTGTAAGTTTGTTTTCTATATCTGTGAGTCTCTTCCTCTTTTGTGAATACATTCCTGTCATTTTTTTTAGATTCCACACACAAGTAATATTATATGACATTTGTCTTTCTCTGACTGACTTAACTTAGTATGATAATCTCTAGTTCCATCCATGTTGCTGCAACTGACATTATTTTATTCCTTTTTATGGCTGAGTGATATTCCATTGTATATATATACCACAGCTTCTTTATCCAGTCATTTGTCGATGGACATTTAGATTGCTCCCACATCTTGATTATTGTAAAAAGTGCTGCTATGAATATTGAGATTTGACTTTAGGTTTTGTTTGTTCTTCCTTTTGTGATTTTTTTTCCAATGGTAAGTTAGGTTGTTTATTTGAGATTATTCTTGTTATTTCAGGAAGGCCTGTATAGATATCTGTCTTAGGATGGTTTTTGCTGCAGTATTCGTTTACTTTTAATCTATATCCATCTTTGTGTTTAAAGTAGGTTTCTTGGAGAGAACATATACTTAAGTCCTGTGTTTTGACCCACTCTGGTCATTCCTTTTTTAATTGGTATATTTAGACTACTTTTAATTAATGGTACAGTTGTATAAATATCTATCATATTTGTCATCATTTTCTATTCATTTTCCTTGTTCCTTTTTTCTCTTTTATTCTTACACTCTTATTTTAGTGGTTTCAATCTAGCATTTAGTATGATTGCATTTTCTGTCCTTTGTTAGCCTATCAGCTATACTTCTTTCTTTTCATTTTTTCATGTAGTTGCCTGAGAGTTTCCAATATATATTAACAACTAATTGAAGTCCACTTTCAAGTAACATTATATGGCTTCATGAGTAGTTTGGGTATGTTGTAATTTAAACAGAAATCCTAGTTGCTTTCTTTTCCCTGTTGTATTGTTGCTGTCGTGCATTTTACTTTTACCTAGGCATACATAAGTGGGTATATAAAAATACGTAATGGAGTACCTTTTTGCCATTGTTCTTTTCCACAAACTGTCATCTGTTAGATCTGAACAGACATTTTTTTGAAAGAAGACACGCAAAGGCAGACAGCTATGTGAAAAGGTGCTCAGTATCACTAATGGTCAGGGAAATGCGAATCAAAACCACAGTGGGATATCACCTGACACCTATTATGTCTGTTATCAAAAAGACAAGAAATAAGTGTTGGTGAAGATGTAGGGAAAAGGGATCTCTTGTGCAGTGTTGATTTAAATTGTTGCAACCACTATGGGAAACAGTATGGAGAATCTTAGATAAACTGAAAAAGGAATAACATGATCCAGCAGTTCCACCTCTTTGTATTTATTTATCCAGTCCAAAGGGAATGAAATCATCATCTCAAAAAGATATCTTTACCTCATGTTTATTGTAGGATTATTTACAGTATTCAAGACATGGAGACAATGTAAGAGTCCATTGATGGATAAATGGATAACAAAAATGTGCTACATATGGAGTATTTTTCAATACTCAGCCATAAGAAAAGGAAGTCCTGCCATTTGCAACAATAGATGGACCTTGAGGGCATTATGTGAAGTGAGATAAGTCTGACAGAGAAAGACAAATACAGTTATCCCTCAGTTTCAACAGAGGACTGGTTTCATGAGCCCCTGAACACTGAAATCTGCAGATGCTGAAGTCCCACAGTCAGCGCTCTGGTGCTGAGGCTTTGCATTTGTGGATTCATCCACGCACACATCATGTAATGCTGTGTGTATGTGTTGAAAAATATCCATGTATAATTGGACCCATGCAATTCTAGCCCATGTTGTTCAAGTGTCAGATGTACTATGGGATTACACTTACATGTGGACTCTTTAAAAAAACAACAACAACAAACACACAGCAAACTCAGATATAGAGAACAGATTAGTAGTTGCCAAAGCAGGTGATGGTGAGTGTGTGAAAGAAATGTGCAGATGGTGTCAGAAGCTACAGACTTTCAGTTGTACGATGAATAATTCCTGGGGTTGTAATGCACAGCACAGGGACTGTAGTTAATAATAGTGTATTGTATATTTGAAAGTTGCTGAGACAGTAGATCTTTAAAGTTCTCATCACAAGAAAAAAATTGTAATTATGATGTTAATTTACTGTGGTTATCATTGTACAATGTATACATACATGAAAGCATATTGTACACTTTAACAAATACAGTGTTACGTGTCAGTTACATGTCATTGAAATATTTCCATTCTCTGTTCTATTTATGTGGAACCCAAATTTCTGATCTATATCATTTTCTGTTTCTCTGAAGAACTTCTTTTAATTAATTCCCACAATTTTCATGTGTCTAAGAAAGCCTTTATTTCAGTATCACTTTTGAAGGGTAATTTTGCTGGATACCCAATTCTAGGGTAGTATGGTTTTCCACATGCCCCCTCCACCCCAACTCCAGCACTTTAAATGCTTCACTCCATTCTCTTGTTTGCATGAGTTGTGAGAAGAACTCAAGTGAAATTCTTTTTATCGCTCTTTTATAGGTAAGGTGTTTATTCATTGGGCTTCTCTCAGGATTTTTTCTTCTGCATTTGAATGTGATATACGTAGGTATAGTTTTTTGGGGATTCAGCATGCTTTGTGTTTTCTGAGTTTCCTGGAGCTGTGGGTTGGTGCCTGGTGTTAATTTCATGGACATTCTCCATCATTATTTCAAATATTTCTTCTGTTTCTCTTTCTCCTTGTGATGTTTCCATACATGTATGTTAGACCTTTTTGTTGTCCCATAGTTCTTGGATATTCTGTTTGTTTTTCTTAATCTTTTTTTCTATTTCCTTTTCAATTTTGGGAGCTTCTCCTAGGATAACATCAAGCTCAGAGATTCTTTCCTCAGGTATGTCCAGTCTGTGAATAAGCCCATCACAGTCATTCTTCATTTCTTTTATGGTGTTTCTGACTTCTCTTTTTGGTTTTTTTCTTAGAATGTCCTACCTCTTACTTCGTTGCCCTTCTGGTCTTGTGTAATGTCTACTGCTCTAATGAGGATATTGATCATAATTGTTTTATATCACCAATGTGATCATTACAACATCCCAGTGATTTCTGGTTTTGGTTCTGAAGCTTCTGTTGTCTCTTCAAAACTTGTTTTTTGCTCTTTAGTGTGCCCTATAATGTTTTCTTGGTAACTAGCATGATATATTTGGTGAAAGGAACCATTGTAAATAGGTCTTTATTGGTGTGTTGATAAAATGTGGTGAGGAAAACTTGCATAGTCCTGTAAGCATTCATAGTATGTTTAATTTTCAATCTTTTAATTAGCCTCTGTGTCTGGACTGTGAACCTCACAAGTGCTTCTCAATTTATGTTTCACTCCCTTAAGTGGGACAGGATGGGTAGAGGGGGCTGGAGCTGGATATTTCCTTTTTCCAAGATGAGTTAGGCTCTGGTAAAACCACAGCAGATTAGGCCCTGTTTAAATAGTTTCTACTGAGGGTAGCCCTTGTTAAGAAGAACAGAATGTTGTGGCTATTTTATTTGTCTAATCTTTATCATTTTCCTTTTCAGAAAGGTTTGTTTAGTTTGTTCTTTTTGTAGTTCCTCAAGTTTAAAGATAGATTGTTGATTCATGACATTTCTTTTTTAATGTAAGCATTTGTACTTGTCAGTTTCCATCTTAGTGATACTTTTGCTGCATCCTGTAAGGTTTTAGTATGTTGTATGTTTGTTTACATTAGTCTCTAAGGATTTTCTGATTTCCCTTGTGATTCTCTTACTGGACCTATTGGTTGTTTAAAAGCATGTTGTTTCAGTTCCACACATTTGTATTTCGGTTTTCTGTATGTTACCGACCTCTATCTTCATTGTATTATGGTTGGAGAGGATAGTTTATATGATTCTTATCTAATTAAATCTATTTTTCCTCTTGATTATTGAGAGTGGATTATTGAAGTCTCCAAATATTATTGTAGAACTGTTTCTCCTTTCAATTCTGTCAGTTTTTGCTTCGTATATTTTGATGGTCTGTTACTGGGTGTATGCATATATTTATAATTATTGTGTCATTTTAAGTTGAATCTCTTGTTAAAATATACCATTCCCCTTTGTACTGGTTTTAGACAGAAAATCTTTATTGTTTGCTATTAATAATAACCACTTCTGCGTTCTCTTGGTTACTATTGCATGAAATACCTTTTTCTGAGTTTTTATTTTCAACATTTTAGTCTTTTTTTGAAAGCATATAATTGAATCTTTTTAAAAAAATCTGTTTTGCCAATTAGTCTTTTGCTTTGCAAGTTTAATCCAATTTCATTTAGAGCAATTACTGATGAGAGGTACTTTTGTCATTTTGCTTTGTTTTCTACATTCCTTAGAGTGTTCTTGTCCTTTATTTTTTGTTATTTACTCCTTTTGTATTTAGCTGATTTTTTTTGTAGTGAAATGTCTTAATTTCCTTCTCATTTCCTTTGTGTAAATTACATAGCTTTCATTGTAGTTACCGTGGGGATTACATTTAATATCCTAAAGCTCTAGTATACTAATTGAAATTTATACAAGCTTACCATCAATATCATTTTTTAAAAAATCTCTGCTTATGTAGAGCTCTATCCCCACCATTTTCAGTTACTGGTTTCACAAAATTACATTTTTATGTGTTGTATGTTTAAACTGGAACTAATATTTTAAAAGGCCTATTAGTATTTGAAATAATGTAAAAAACCAAAACGTGCAGTTATAAAGTTACAATAAAAGTAGTAGCTTTTATAATTTTATATGGACTTACCCTTGCCAAAGACTATTTCTTTTTTAAAAAACATCTTTATTGTAGTATAATTGCTCTACAGTAAACTACGCATATCTCAGATGTACAATTTTATGAATTTTGGTAGATATGTACACCTATGAAGCCAGCACCACAATCCAGATAGCTAACATTTCCCTCACTCCCCAAGAGGTGCAAGTTTCAAATTCCCAATTTACCCCTTCCCACCCCTGTTACCCACTGGTAACCATACTTTCTTCTCTATGTGAATCTGGTCGTCTTTTTGTACATACGTTCAAAGATCATTATTTCTTGAAATAACTGAACTACTCACCAGTGTCCTTTCATTTCACTCTGAAAGACTCCTTTTAGCCTTTCCTGCAGAGCAGGTCTAGTGGTAAAGACCTTCCTCAGCTTTTGTTTACCTGGGAATGTCTTAATTTCTCCTTCATGTTTGAAGGGTGCTTCTGCGTGATCTAGGACTCTTGGTTGGCAGGATATTTTTCCCTCAGTGATTTGACTCTATCAGCCCACTGCTTTCTGGTCTCCCAGGATTTCTGATGAGAAACCTGGTAATGTTTTTCTGGTTCCCTTTTCTGTGATGAGTCACTTCTCTTGATTTCAGGATTCTCTGTCTCTGCTTTTTAATGACTTGTTATAGTGTTCTGCATTGTGGGGCTCAGAGTTCATTGTGCTTAGAGTTCATTGAGGTACTTGGATTTTTATACTTATGTCCTTCATCAAATCTGGAATTTTTTCTGCATTGTTTCCCTCTAGTGATTTTTGTTCACCTTGGGAATTCTATTTTCAGCTGCCAAGTTTTCTACTTTACAGTACTTATACTTTCTATCTCTTTGTTGTTATTACCATTACATTCAGGCAATATATTTTTTTCAGCCCACTTGTTTCTTTCAATGATCTGAACATCTTTCAGACAGTTGTTTTAAAGTCTTTTTTCTAATCAGTTCATCGTCTGTTCTTTGTGTACCTGTTCAGAACTTACAGTTGCTGTTGATGTGTTATGTTCACTTCAATTCATCATACATTCCTGTTTCTTTGTATGTCTTGTGACGTTTTGTTGTTGAAAACTGAATATTTGTATCTTACAACATTGCAGCTCTGGAGGTTCTGTTCTCATCTTTAACCAGGATTTGCATGAGGCAGGGGGATTCTCTTTCTTGTGATGTTTTTAGGGTATCCCTTTCCTGGATACTAATGAGGTGGAAACAAAGTCTTTTCAGTGTGCCTTTCCTTGGGGATGTGCTGTCATTTTAAAATTCCCATATAAGAGGTTGCTTTTGAGTGTCTTAGTCCTTGAATATCTCGCTCCCCAAAATGGAAAATCAGAAAAATGAAGAGCATGAGTATAGAAACTGGCCCTTTAAATCCCCTGGATTGGCTTCAGCCAGAGGGGGAGGGGCTTTGTATAGTGGTGGTACAGCTTCCAACAGTAGCCGTTTCCCTGTGCCACACTTCTGCCTTCAAAAGCAGCAGTCAGAGTGCACATGTCTCGTATTTGAAGGACTAGGTTTTTAGTGCCCACTCTGGCTCCTGCAGGCTGCTTGCAGACTGCTCTGGGAACATGTGCACAGCCACCTGCCACGGGACTTGGGTTGTGGAATTAGGAACTCCTACATGCTAAGAGCTGAACTTGACTGAAATTAGTGGAATTTGGGACACTGTATATTAGACTCCAGAGTTGCAGAATGGTTACATCAGTTAGATTCTACCAGTACAATTGTTTAGGTGGGGAGATGGGTTCCTGACACTTTGCTGGATGGAGTGCATGCTTCCCCCTGGCTGAACTAGAGGTCCTTTTGTAATGTTTAAACATGCTGAGCTGAGTTCCTCTGGGCCAGCATTGGCCACTCACCTGTCCTGACTTTCCTTTAGGACTTGTATCCTTTGTGTCCCATGTAGTCGTTCAGCTGGAGGTGGAGAGTCCTTGGTGCTCCTGGGATGGACATGACCGTTGTTTCAGCAAAAAGAGCTCACAGGTAGCCTGGCCAAGATGAATGGCACCTGGGAAAGGGCTTGATGTCAGGTCTCTGCTGAAGTCATACTAGGAACCTGTCTTGTCTGACTGCTGTTTTAGTGCCATTGCCACTGGCCACAGATGACTTCTGTCATCCTTTCTCATTTAGAATTGTCATTTCTGCTGCTTCTCATTCTTCTTCTGACTCCAGCCTGGAATTAATTACCTGTCGCCTCTCTGGACCACTTATCTCACGTGTTCTTTGCAGTGTTTTCACCATAGTACTTTCTGGCTTTGTTTATGACCTGACACACAAACGTAGCCTATAATATTCATTGAACACCAGCTATCTGTTCCAGGCAGATTTTCTGGGGCTATGACATACATTTCTGCACAGTATTTGCAGGTCACCAGCAGATGTGGTCCTTGTAGAAGCCATTGACAGGAGTGAATTATAGATCGTGCCTTTCACTCTTGGGCCACATCCAGTCCTTGTGTCCTGTGGTGAGGCCTCCTCAATTTTGTGACCTTAAGGTCCAGTAATGCAGAGCACCTGCTTCCTCAGTTTGATTCCAGGATTTCCTGAACACAATCCTGTGGACTGGTTCTTTCATGTGTCAGAGGTACATTTGTGGTCAAGTCATTCCCGCCCAATGTAGTCAACACTTACATTATAATATTTTTGTTTCTAGGTTCTTGGCATGGAGTTGAGGATGAAGAGGTACCTTCTAAACGGAGAGTATCTGTAGAAGGAGTGTCACAGATCAGGACTTCCAGGGCAGGTGTGTCTCCTGAGAAGGCCCAGTCCTGTAAGATGTGTGTCCCAGTTCTGAGAGACATCCTGCACTTGGCTGAACACCAGGGAACACATAGCGGGCAGAAAGCATACATGTGTGGAGCATGTGGGAAGCAGTTCTGTTTCACTGCAAACCTTCAACAGCCCCAGAGGCAGCTAGTTAGAGAGAAACTCTACAGGTGTGATGTAGGGGGACCCTCATTTTTGAAGAGCTGCACAGTTCATGTGTCAGAGGATCCATTTACCTGCAGGGAGATTGGGAAGACCTTTCTGGCCAGCATTGGTCTTCAGCAACAGGCCACTAATCGCAGGAAGAAACTAAACAACAGTAGTGAACGTGGAGCTGTTTTTCACAGTGGAAAAAGTCATCCCAGCTGGAGTGAATGCCAGAAGGCCTCCCACCACAGAGACATACTTGCTGAGGATGAGAGAGTCCTCAGTAGTGATGGGTTTTGTGAGTGCAGCACATGTGGGAAGGCCTGCACCCAAAGGTGTACAGTTACTCAGCACCAGAAAGTTCACATTGGACAAAGGCCTCACAAGTGCAGCAAATGTGGGAAATGCTTTATCCGAAGCCACCACCTCAGTACCACCAGGAAGACGCACACTGGAGAAAAGCCTTATGAGTGCAAGGAATGTGATAAATCTTTTTCTCAAAGGTGCAACCTCATTCAGCATCAGAGAGTTCACACTGGAGAAAGGCCTTATAAATGCAGTGAATGTGGGAAAATATTTACCTACTATTCTGGTTTCCTTACACATCAAAGAGTTCACAGTAGAGAAAAGCCGTACAAGTGCAGTGATTGTGGGAAATCTTACACTTGGAGGTCTGGCCTTCGTTATCATCTGAGGATTCACAGTGGAGAATGGCCTTATCAGTGCAGTGAATGTGGGAAATCCTTTAGCCAAAGGCACCAGCTCAGTGTCCATAAGGAAATCCATACTAGAAAAAAGCGTTATGAGTGCAAGGAATGTGGTAAATCTTTTTCTCAAAGGTGCCACTTCATTCAACATCAGGGAGTTCACACTGGAGAAAGGCCTTATGAGTGCAATGAATGTGGGAAGTCTTTTACTGGTAGATACGGCCTCAATTACCATCGGAGACTTCACAGCGGAGAAAGGCCTTATAAGTGCAGTGAATGCGGGAAATCCTTTACTGATAGGTCTAGCCTCCATTACCATCAGAGAGTTCACACTGGAGAAAGGCCATTTAAATGCAGTGAATGTGGGAAATCTTTCACTGCTATGTCTGGTGTTCGTTATCATCAGAGACTTCACAGTGGAGAAAGACCTTTTGACTGTAGTGAATGTGGGAAATCTTTCACTGATAGATCTGGCCTCCATTACCATCAGAGAGTTCACGATGGAGAAAGGCCTTATGATTGCAGTGAATGTGGCAAATCTTTTATCAGTAGATGTGGCCTCCGTTACCATCAGAGACTTCACAGTGGAGAAAGGCCGTACAAGTGCAGTGAATGTGGGAAGTCCTTTACTGATAGATCTGGCCTCCATTATCATCAGAGAGTTCACGCTAGAGCAAGGGCCTTATGAGTGCATTGAATCCTTTAGCGAAACCATCAGCTCAGTACCCAGAGGAATATCCACAGTGGAGAATAGCCTTATGAGTGTAAGGAATTTGATAAATTCTTTATCCAAAGGAGCCACTGGATTTAACATCAGAGCATTCACACTGGAGAAGGGGCCTTGTGAATGCAGTGAATGAGGACAGCACTGGGGTTGGAGGAGTCTGAGGTAGTAACAGGAGGGAGGGGGCAGGTGCAGGCACAGTGCAGCAAATGGAAAGTGAAGCCCAGAGAGGGTGTGTCGTCTGCTTTTGAACTCCCAGCAATGGGTAGGGACTTGTGATTCAATGCCAGGTTGCTTGGCTAAGGGCTTGGGAAGTCTGGTCACTGCACTCCTCCTTCCCTCCCAGCCTACTTTTGGGACTCAAAGAACCCCTTGTCCTTCCTCACACTGTCTGGCCCTCACTGTGAGAGCCCCACTCATACCCCTGTCCCACGCTCATGGACAGGAGTACTTCCACTGGGAACCAACTTTGATGACTTTCCTATGAATAATCTACCCAGTGTACCCAGTGCTCAGAATCTATTACTCCCATTTCTGAAAGGAGGGGTCTGTAGCTCCAGGTGTTTGAGGTACTTGCATGAGGGAGCACAGCTCCCAGGCCTTTGATGACAGGGTTCTACTGCCTTCTTTACTGCCCCTTCCACCAGGAACTCCCAGGTTCCCATCTGCCCAGATGCATCTGCTGTGTACTGCTAACTACCCATACCCATGGTGCCTCTCCAGCTCCCTCAGTGCACATCTTCCTGCAGACATCCTCTTCTGAAGTTCTTCACAGGGACAACAGCACCAGCTGAGGCACCCAAGACAGGGTGATCATGTTACCTTAGATGTGACACTGGCCTCCTGGATTGTATGTAGTGATTTCCAAGATCCTCTCAGTCCTCTTCCTACACCCGCTGCCGCATGCCCTGTTCCCCTGGTTCTCAGTTGACCTGGTCACACTGCTGAGTTCTGTGAGGGACACTGAAGGTATAAGAATGTCCCCTGTGGCCCTCAGCCCCCAAGGCTCTTCTTAACCCCATTACCCATCGCCCGCTCTTCCTTCCACCCTACCAGAAAAATGTAAATCGCCAGATAATGGTGGTTACTCAGGAGGAACTTGCCTTCCCCCACCTCACAACCCACACTTTACCAACCTTAGCTTAAAAGCTGAGATTGAATGCAGGCGGACCCTTCCGTGGAGAATGTAAAACCCCACTTTATATTTCTTCCAGAAGCCTTGAAGTTGTGTTTTCTCATGTGTTTGTTTTTCCCCTGCGTGTTTGGTCAAATTTGTACTCCTGTGTTTTGCCTGCTTTAATTCTGTGAATTTGGATTACTTTCCCTTTCTTTGACAAGTAGGGGAATAGGGTAAAAGCAGTGTCTGTTGGGGTTTGACTCATTCACCAATAATGTGAATGACTTCTTTTCTGCATGGAATTGTGAGATCGAATTCTGGAAGAATATTTTCTCACTTTTCCCCTCAATTTTTGTATTACACACAATGTAATAGCCACAGGCATACGTATTTAAGATAAATCTGCATTACTAACATATAGTCCCTCTCTCTTAAGTCTGGATGTGTAATAACACAGTAAATTAAACCCAGACATTTGCCAATGTCCCTGGTGTAAATGCTCCCACCGTAGCCAGTGTTAATTGCCAACATGTCACTGAACATGGGAGTTGGGAAGCATTGCCAGTGGCCCACCATTATATTACTTTTCCACCATACAGATACAATAGCCACAAAGAGTTTTAAGGTCATAGCTAATAAGCTGTCATAAAGTGGGTATAAAGTGACAGGTTTTGCATATTTGTTTTTAGAACAGTTTAGTAGATGTATGGTTGACTCAAGTTGTGCACACACAAAACGTACATTTAGATGTTGTGACACTTGTGTACGCCCCTGAAACCAAGTTTCCTCTTCACATTTCTAGTTGATCCTCATTAAAATATTGATAAAAGAACAAAATCCACTTCTGTAATGAATATTTTCAAATACGTATATAATGGAACGACTTTCTTTGAATCCTGATGGATCTTTCCCAGTCTTACATCATTATCATTTTCATGTTCTTTTTTTGTGTGGATTGTATCATCATGCACTTAGTGGATTTTTAATTTACAATCCCAGCTGCCATGTCATTGAATGCATAACTTCTTAGAATGCATTTCTGAAATAGAGCCCTTTCATAACTCCAGGATTTTATTACACATAACAGTATTCTAATTATTTGTGTATATCAGCATAGCCTGGGACACTGACAGATTTTGAGTGCCAGCACCCTTCAGTACAGCCTGGACCTACAAACATGTACCACTGCTGAAAGGATGTGTGACAGAAGTGAGCCTCTGTTGCAGAAATATGTGAATTGCTGACCTACCACAGGTGATGTGGCCACACATACACACAAACACTCCAGGGAGATTGTGGGACAGGCATGTGATAAGGATTCCCAACAATGTGTGTGGGCCACACACACAATCACACAGTCCCTGTGGATCACGTGTGAGATGTGTATAGACTGACTTGAAGTGAACTCCCACATCACTGCGGGTTTCATGATGCACTGATGGGGATCAGATCAGGGACTCAGGAAACAATCTTGGCACAACCTGGAGGCAACACGTGCACAGCTTTGAGAGACAGGGGGATTGGAGTGGGGTTTTAAGGGCTTAGTGGGAGGTGTCAGCCTTCATTCCTCCCTTGGCATTTGGAATAAATTTGCTAAAGTGTGGGTTCCAAGAAGAGGATGACACTTTTTTTTGCTAATTAACAACTATCGTTTGGTGATTTGTATTTTTCTTGTGGAGTCAAAGGAGCGTTGGGGTGATGAGTGAGAAGGTTAGGAGGAAGAGCCTTGGGTAGGAAGAGGGCCAGAATGGACATTCTTACTCCTTCAGTGTCCCTCACAGTTCCTGGAATAGTGATGGGGGCAACTGGGAAGTGAGGCATCTGGGAAATCCTGAAGTGGGTTTATGAAGATGGCCAGGACCTTGGAAACCCATCACTACGTTTGGCGGTGGAGGCCTGTGTCACATATGGTGTGACATGGGTTGTGGGTTTTCATCACTGCAAGTTGGGGTCACCAGTTGTGAGTTTTGTCCAGCAAAAGTCCCACCGCAGAAGAACGAAGTTACTCAAGACTTTATCAAGGCAAGACAGTGAGAGGAAGCCGGAGACCAACTCCCCGAGCTCCTCCGAAGCTCTTGTATTTATTGAGTATAGTCAAACAATCAAAGTGAAATACGTCATAGGAATGAGTAAGGGGTATGGTGTATGTGCAGGGATGCAGGTCAGCAGTTTCAGTTCGTGAAAAACAGAAACATAATCTTAATTTATACTTAGTTTACAATATTGGTAATACAAACTGTTATTTTAAACCTTAGACAATCATGAGCAAGGTTACAATGTTTCAAACAATTGATAATGAAAACCAGACCACCACAGAGTCTCCCTACAATGATCAGAAATCATGTAAGCATGGGAAGCAGCCCAGCCGTTCCAGCTGAGGGCTCAGTCCCTCTTCTGTGAGCAGGAGCAGCCCACACGATGCATCTGCGCCCGACGAGCGAAGCATGTCCTGGCGGTTAGGGCAGGGGATGAGCTATGGTTTTCCATAAGCACAAGCAGCTCTGAACCTGTGACCTCAAACTAGGCAAAGCAAGCAAAGCATGTCTCTGCTTTTCACGGCGAGGAGACAGTTTGTAGCAGATCCTGCTAGTTCGGCAGCTTCCAGGCAACTGAGCTAAGTTCCGTAGATAAGGTGGTGGCTGGTACTGAGAGTTTAGTCTTCTGTGCTTAGACATTTTGCTTTGAGGTAGCCGCATAATGACAAATATAGAAAGCACTGGTTTTGATTATACATTTCTTATGTGCTTACATAAAGGTGAGGATATGATTTGGTAAAGGCAATCATTGCAGTTGTTAACCCAAGTTTGCACTCCCACAACGGATGGCCCTGTTGGGGCTGCCTTGGTTGGACCTGTTTGTGTAAAGAACTTCAGAAGAGGGAGGGTGTTTGTAGGAACGAGGGGCGCAGTGTGTGAGGTGGAGTTGGAGTCTCCGGTGGAAATGCGGACGTCCGTCTGCATCGGTTGGTTGGTTAATGACCTGGACAAAGCAGATACAGTCCTTACTGGGAGGGGCAGAAAAGAAGCCAGTGGGCCCACATAGAGGAACCACGCTCGTCAGTGGCCTGGCAGCTGTGTGCCCTCGAGGAAGTCCTTCAACCTGAGCTACACACTGTTCCTTTCAGAAATGGGAATCATAATAGTTTGTGAGCACTGGGTACATTAGGTATATTAAAGGGAAAGCCATCAGTGTTGGTTCCCGGTGAAGAGTTAGGCCTGTCGATGACCATGAGGTGGAGATATGATCAGGGCTCTCAGTGTAGAGGGACAGAGTGGATAGACGGGGTTCTTTGAGTCACCAAAGCTGGTTTGGGCAGGAAAGAGGAGTGCAGTGACCAGACTCCCCGTATCCTGAACCAGGCAACCTGGCATTTAAATTCAAATCCCTGTTCATTGCTGGGAGTTCAAAAGTGTATGACCCCCTCGAGACCTCAGTTTCCTCCCTAGAAACGGTCCATTTGCTGTGCCTGGATTGCACCTGCAGCCCACCTGTTACCACCTCAAACCCCTTCAATCCCAGTGCTGTACCTGACCTTTCTGTTTCCTGCTCTACCTGAACACCCTAAGTGCCCTCCCCCAGTTCCATGAAGAGGAAATGGGAGTCCTCAGACCTCCCTGACACCATCCATATGTTCCCCTTGGACAAAACCACAGACAGGGGAGGGGGCTGCGGAGACCAGAGACCTCCCTGTGGATTCTGTCTGAGCCCCCTCTGTGATGGTGACTTTGAGGAATCCCCCTCTTAGCACTTGGCTTCCATTTCCTCAGGTCTGAAATGGGAATATTATTCATTCTTCCCATGGATTTAGAGGGCTGAAGAGGATACATGTATGATGGAAGTCCAGTGCCCAGATGGCCCTGTAGGTGCCATTTCTGGGAGGTGGGTAAGGACCCTCCCATCTTCTGTCCATGCCCACAGAAGTATGTTCACTTTTGGGGTGGTAGGTATAGCTCAGTGGTGTGGTGTATGCTTAGCATTCACAAGGTCCTGGCTTCAATCCCTAGTACCTTCATTTAAATACTTTTTTAAGCTAAGAAAGTATGTTTGGGTTTGACTGAAATGGATTTAACATTTTTAAGGAAAATACTATGACCCTTGTTAAAATTCTAAGGAATGCTTTATTCAGGACTATTGGGATAGATGTCAACACTATTACAATATGGGGGAAAAGACTGAGTTCAAGTTTGAGTACAGTAAAGACAGCTGAGGATCTATAGCCAAGGAGCTGAGTAAAGGGGTCAGCGGATGGAAAATTACTAACAGGAAACATCAAGGGTAGGCAAGGGTTCTTGCTAAACTGACTTAGCAAGAATCTTGCCGGAAAAAAGCTGGAGAGATCAGATACCAAGGGTGGGGTTATTCTTACTACGCTGCCATTGCAGGTTTCTGTATAAAGCTGAGCTAAGCAGGTCCTGCACGGATGGGATAGGGGTTCAGGTCCAGTGGGGAAGAGCTCAGAGGAGTCCAGCTCTAGCTTAGGCAGAGAGAGAGACAGTCGTCGTCCCTCTTACTCAGGAAGGAAGAGGCCTTCTTTGTTCCTGTGAACAAAATACATTCATTTCTCATTTAGTTGCTTTTGTTCATTAAGGACCAGGTGAGAGGAGATCAAGATGGCAGAGTAAGAGGACATGGCACTCACTTCCCATGAACACATCAAATATGCGTCTAGATGTGGAGCAATTCTCACTGAAAACTGACTGGAATCCGGCAGAAGGACTCCTGCACAACCAAGGCTGTAAGAAAGATCCGCACATAATTGAGTGGGATGGGAAGACACGCGACTGGGTCAGGACTGTGGGACTTGGAGGACACTGAAATTGCCCAGGCAACACTCCCATCCTGGGAATGAGTGGGTCAAGCCACAGACTCGGCTTCCCTATGGTCTGTGTGGTGGAGAGAAGACTCCTTGCTGGTTGGAAAACCACAGTGACATGTGGAGAGCCTGGAGAAGCCTGGAATCTGATTGAGAGCAGTGTACATGCCCCCGCCTGCCCCTGAGCCCAGGCAAAGAGAGCTGTGCTTTAGCAGCTCTCACACACACCCCAGCCAGAGCGGAGCCAATGCTCTGGCCGCGCTGACTGCATGCCGCAGCATGGCACTGTGTCTGCGGCAGCCAGGAGCTGGGAAACTCTCAACCCTGGGATGCAGAGCTGACCCGGTCCTGGGCAAGAGCCTGAGTAGGACTTCGGCAGCATTGTTGGTACTTCCTCCACCGGTGCCTCAGACGCAGCCCAGATTTCTGATGGCAGCTGCTTGGCTACAGCTCATCCACTTCACGGTATATGCAGGGTAGCCACCCAGGCCTAGCTCCTCCCCTGTGGAGTGGTATCACTAAAGGGTGGGAGTGGCGGTGGCTGGAGACACTATCCCCTGCTAGAGACCACGCGGTGTTGTCCCCAAGGCAGGGTGGAGAGAGGTCTGCTCTAGCAGCTGCTGAGTTTAGCATGACCTGCTTGCCAGGTGCCCCAGTCCAGTGCACCCCTGACCGACCCAGGCCAATGCTCTGTCTTGCTCATACCATGTAACAGTACAGCATTTGACGTGGGACAGCCACAACAGGGGAACAGACTTGACCTTGGGCTGCACCTCAGTGTAGCCATGGATGCCTATACAGGCAGCCACCTGGCTTCTCTGTGCACAGAAGTCCCACTTGCTTCAGCACTCCCCTCTTCTGGGGCAAAGGTCTCAGTCTGGGAGAGGGAAGAACAAACACTTAAAGGGAAAAGAGCCAGCCCTGGTCCAGCCCCCATGGCTTTTGTTCCAACAACACACCTGACAAGGTGGTGATGGCCACTGAGCAGAGAGGAAGTTGCACCTCAGGCTGGGTGCTAGCTCTAGCCCCTCCATCTCCAGCTGCCCTGGTTACTAAGTAATAGCTGCCCACACACCCTGAGGAAAGACTTGACTGGCAGCCACATCAAATCCAGCCCTCCCTCCAAAAGCACTAGGTACACACAGTCTGCATAGGGACACTCTCACATAAGGACACACTTTCAAGACCACAATACGTAACTGTTTCACCTATTTTTCAGAGACAGAGGAAGTTACATAAAATGAAAAGGCAGAGGAACTATGCTGAGTTGAAAGAGCAAGAGAAAATCCATAAAAAATAAAGATAAACATTTTACCAGATAAATAATTCAAAAACATTGGCAATAAAAATATTAACTGAACTAGAAAAGAGAACTGACCTAGCATTAAACATTTTAACAAAGAACTAGAAAATATAAAAAACACACAATCAAAAATAAGTAATTCAATAGCAGAAATAAAGAGCACACTAGGAGTAATGAATAGCACAATAAGTAATACGGAAGATCGCACAGGTGATCTGGGAGAGAGAAGACTAGAAATCACCCAATCAGAGCAGCAGAAGGCAAAGCACATTTTTCAAAAATGAAAGCAACCTAAGAGACCTCTAAGATAACATTTAGAATTTGAACATTCAAATTATAGGAGTTTCAGAAGAAGAAAGAGAAAGTGACTGAACATGTATTGACTAAATTATGGCTGAAAACTTACCTAACATGAAAAAGGAAAGATATCCAGGTACAGGAAGTACAGAGGGTCCCAAACAAGATGAACCTAAGTAGACCTACCCCAGGACATATCATAATTAAAATGACAAAAGTTAAAGAGAGCATTCTAAATGAGGCAGGAGAAAAACAAAGTCATATACAAAGGAATCCCCACGAGGAAATCAGACTTCTCCGTAGACATTTGGCAGGCCAGAAGCAGTTGGCATGATATATTCAAAGTGCTGAAAGGGAGATTTGGTGTCTATAAGCATTATTTCTTTTAATTGATAAAGAAGATTATCTTAAATAAAGGAAATTCAAATTTTGCCCAGGAACACTGAAATGAGACAATTGTAAGGCATAGTAAAGCAAAAGCAAATGCTCCTCATCATAGACGGTTAAATGAAGTTTAACAGCAGAGACACGCTGCAGACCGAGAGAAAAGCTAATACCATAACTAATGCAATTCACACAATGTGTATCTTGCTAATGTAATAGCATGCAGGTGACAATCTGTCTAAAATTCCTCTGATACCTTCAAAGTACTTTTAAGTTAATAAAAATGAATACGTTTAAAACATACAATGAAGAGAATTTGCCTTGAACATGGTATATTGTTTTAGCATAATTTACTGCTATAGAAATCTACAATTAGTTCAATTAGACATACAAGATGTCTGTAAACACAAACATGGAATCATTTAAAATGTGAAGTAGTTGGGAAAATAAGGTATTTTGTTGTATTAGTATGTTAGAGACTTAGTTGAAAAAAACAGAGCTAAATGCTGACCACACAGAGAGATCTAATAAAAAGATCTAAAGCTAAAAACAGACAACCATCTTACATCAAATATCTATTTTTTTTGTAATTTGGGGAAAATTATAACCACATAAGGCACAGGTGATAGGTCATTTTATTTCTAAAAAATGAAATAACATAAGTGAAATACACCACAAATAAAATTGAACCATAATGAAATACACAAAGATGTAGAATATAAAAGTGAAAACTATTGATGATCACTTCAGTAGTGATACTAATCAGACAAAAGTTGATAAAGATGCAGGCCATGTGCAGGAAGAGTCAGTAATGAGAAAAGGTAAGAATTTGTAAAATATATGTCTCACAAATGAACAAAAATGTAAATGAAAATTTAAAATATTCTATCATTTTAAACTAACATACATTAAGTTGCCCACATTTTATTTTAGGTCAAGTTCTTATCATGGGGGCTTTACTTTTTTTCCATTTTCTCTCATAAATTTCAATTAACCAAAAGGATATACAGTAAGTAGTTCTTTAAAATAACCCAACCATGTTAAAAAATATTGAAATACTAAGTTGAAAATATTCAGATATATATATATATATATATATATATATATATATAAAAAACCTTGAATAGATTCATCAATCACTTTTACACAAAGATAGTTCCTAATAGCCCTCAGGTTTCTTTTTTTAAGATATTAATTTAGGATTTATAGAAATGATAATTTTCTTTTTCTCATCATATTTCAGTATTTTACATTACATTATCAATTATATCTACGATATAAAGAGGGCAGGGAGCATACAACTTCAGGAGAAGAAACTGATTATTCATTAACATGCAAATCGCCTTTCCAACTTGGGCCCGGCAGGATGGCTCCCGCAAAGAAGGGTGGTGAGAAGAAGAAGGGCCGGTCCGCCATCAACGAGGTGGTGACCAGAGAATACACTATCAACATTCACAAGCGCATCCACGGAGTGGGTTTCAAGAAGCGTGCGCCTCGGGCGCTCAAAGAAATCCGGAAATTTGCCATGAAGGAGATGGGAACTCCAGACGTGCGCATTGACACCAGGCTCAACAAAGCTGTCTGGGCCAACGGAATAAGGAACGTCCCATACCGTATCCGTGTGCGATTGCCCAGAAAACGGAATGAAGATGAAGATTCACCAAACAAGCTCTATACATTGGTTACCTATGTACCTGTCACCACGTTCAAAAATCTACAGACAGTTAATGTGGATGAGAACTAACTGCTGAGTGTCATAAATAAAGCTCTAGAACCACCAAAAAAAAAAAAAATGCAAATCAACCACTGGAAATTCCAGGGCTGGGCAGGGAAAGTGCTGATCCAAGTATTAGGAATCCTGTGTGGTCCAAGGACATGAAATGTCATATGTAACAAAAAAATGTATCATGGAACTAGCACAATGAGTGAAAATAAGAGCAGGAGAAAGGGTAAAAACTAGAAGTCTTTGGAAGAGAAATCATAATATTTAAATTAGAAAATGTAGACCAATAGATATGGCATGAGCGTTTCTTATGCCACAGAGACCACTTTGCTGTGGTTATCGAACCTTGCAGCCCTTGAAGAACTGAGGTAATTTCCAGGTATTGATGGCTCATGATTTCCCCTGATCACAGAGGTTCTGTGATTTAATTAAGCGTCCCTGCTCTCAAAGGCCAATAGATGAACTTGCCTGCCAATGAGGGTATTTGGACTAAAGTTTTGGGTTTATTTTTACACTTAAAAAAATTTTTTTAAATTTGGGGGGAGGTAATTTGGTCTAATGTTTTTTGATTCAAAATTTAGTATAAGAAACTTCTTACACTAAATAATTGTGGCAGTGGGGAAAGGGAGAGACCGAGATTGGAGATTTTGGAGGACTGATAAATAAGTTTATACTGTATAGCACAGGGAACCATATTCAATATCTTGTAGTAACCTATGGCGAAGAAGAATATAAGAACAAATGTATGTATGTTCCTATGTGACTCAAGTATTGTGCTGTACGCCAGAAATTAACACAACATTGCAAACTGACTGTACTTCAATAAAAATATATTCCAGAGGATTCCAGAGGGAACTTGGTGAGGCCTTTTTCTCTCTGGACGTTCTTCAAGTCCAGGGGTCACGTCTCATCTGAGGTCGCATTTCAGAGGGGACAGTGAGAATAGGAGGCGGGGTGGGGGTGAGGGAAACCACACTAGGGAGCGGAGACCCATGGGGTCCAGCAGGACAGCAGCGGGCGGGACCGGGAGGCACTTAGAGACATTCGCGCCCCAGCGGAGGCCGTTTAGGAAAGGCCTAGGGGTTGAGACAAGCCTGTGTCCCCTCGGTGGCTCAGGAGGCGGAGTCTTCTGTTTATTTGTTTGTTTCAGGCGGCGGAGTCTTGATTCGAAATCCCGAAGGTTTGCCCCAAGGCTTCATCCCACCCCCGGCGAGTCCCCGCTCCTCCCGGCCCGGTGAGTCCTCCTTGCCGGCCCGAGGCCGCGCTCCGAAGAGAAAGAAAGGAAAGGAGCTCTGCGGTGCCCGGGTCCCATGGGATCCCGAGGGTCCGACTTCCCGCGCCCGGGCCTGCGGAGCCCTAGTCGGCCCGCCGGCACTCCCGCCGGGACCACCTCACGGCAGTCCCGCAGGACGGGAAGCAGCCCAAACCCTGCGGCCCGATACACCTGCCACCGGAAGTGATCCTTCTTCGGAGGCTGAGAGGGCACGGGGGGCGTCGGAAGAGGACTGAGAAGCGCAGAGCGAGCCCTGAAGACCACGCAGTTTCCATGCCTTGGGGAGGCGCCCTGCAGGGACCGAGGGGCCAGCGGTAGCCCCGAGTCAGACTCCGTGGTGTGTACAGACGAGGTACAATAATTCAAAACCTAAAGGGAGGGGGCAGCTTTTAGGTGGACAAGGCGTCCTGATAAGGAGCTGTTAGGCATAAGATGAGGAAGTAGATTTTGATTGTGCGAGATCTATTAAGTAAGGAAAGAAAAGGACAGACCTGTATACAGAGTGACTTTATTTTTACTAAACAACAACAAAAAACACTTGTGTCAGAATACATATCGTGGTGCAAGCACTCATAGAGGGTGTATTCAAGTGCAAAAGAATTGTAAAAACATACCATGTTGCGAACTTTGTTTTTCTCCATGAGACTTTTCACTTTCTTTTTCATAAATTTGTGTACTGTAGTGCACCTTTATTAACAATGGTCATCCTGATATTTTATTCATAAAGTTGCAGAGTATATTGAAAAACAAATGTATATGTGTAAAACAATTTTATATTCTATTGAAACAACAGTTCCATGTTTTAGGGATAGATCAGCTGTTGGGTGCACCCCCAGGCCTGCAAGCCTCCTAATGGCCCAGCCTGAAGACGGAAGAAAGAGCTCAGAGACAGCTACAGAGACATCCATGGCTTAATGGGGAGGGGATCTTACCCAAAGCAAGGCCCCGAGGAGCATTCCACCGTGGTCAGTAGACAGCAAGCAGGATATGACAGCTGTCTTAACAACTTACAGGGGAGAGGGAGGTTACCAGCTTTAGAGGGAATCACTGTCAGGTTGGCTTATATGTTATCAGGGACATCAGCAGAGGAACATACCCCTTACTGCGCCTTTCATGAAATATCCGAGTGAAGACCTTTTGACTTAGGTTAGAACAATCACCAGCTGGGGCAGGCAGCAACTCTGTAGACATTTACTGAATAGGCACTTTGATTAAGAGGGAAGGTCAGTGAGGTGAGTAGGGTGTAGGTGAAGCAGGGACTAGTGGTGCAGGGGAGGTACAAAGAGCAAAAGAACAGCCTTCGTGGGTGGCCTGATCGTACACCAGCGTTTCTCCCTGAGTTGGACACTATCACTGACTATACAGGCAGGAGAGCCTTTTCTGTGGGCACCAGAAGTAGTGCCTTCCCCTTTATCCATCTGCTATAGTGCTGCCCAATATCTCCTCTCCACCTTCTGGTCATGGTCACGTCTATTTTCTTGTCCCTGACCAAAGCTTCCAAAATGACTTTCATACCTCAGGCTGCATGTATTTTAAGAGCAATAGGATAACGTTTATGTGTTTCCTGTTACCAGTGGCTATCAACTTGGGTTGGATTCACGGAGTCTGAGATAACGTCCAAACACTTGTGATCAGGAGCATCTAAGGCTCTTCAATCCTCTTAAACCCCTCCGCCGTGCTTGCCCCGCCCCTTCGTAAGGATGAATCCCTACCCCGCCCTAGAGGTCATTTCCCAGCGCCCCCGAGACGCTCCTTGTCTTTTCCCCAGGTGGTCCCGGTGTTCAGTGCCCTTCCCTGAGGCCTTAGCACTACCTTACCCAGAAGATTGTGCGCCAAGGGGCAGAGGCCATAGCCCAATGACAGTCCAGAAAGGAGGCGTTTCCGGGTCAGCAAACATTTCGTTGAGGGGCTTCCGGCGGCTTCCTGACGGCCATTTTGGTTGCTGTGGAGTCCGTTGATTGCGTGAGAGGGTCGCGTGTCCCGTGAGGGGAGCGACGTGACGGGCCTAGAGGGCGCAGGAGGAGGCTCTGTCCGCGCTGCACGGGTGCGGGTGTGAGGGTCGGGGACACCGCCGCCCGCGAGGGGTGTCGTTGCCGAGCCGACCCGGTCACTCGGCTGCGGCCACTCTGCTCCGCGCAGAGGCTCGGATGGCGGCGGCTGCGCTGAGGGACGCGGCTCAGGTAAGTGCTGCTGCTGCGGGTTCTCCCCTGCCCGTTTCCCACCCAGACAGTAACGCCCCGAGCGGGGGGCGCCTGTTTCCGTCTCTTTAGCCCAGGCCCCTGGTCAAGGACCGAGGCCTTCGGGACGGGGCCCCTGTTTCTGCCCACCAGTGTCTTGCGGTGTCGGTGGGGCTTGGAGAGGCAAGTGAACCGGGAACTTCGGGGAACCTGGAGTCTGTCTTGTTTCTCCGAGGAACAAAGTTTGAGGCCCACTTGCACCTGGAGCGGTGCAGTAGTGATTGTACTATAATTCTTACGGCTCTGGGACCGTGGAGAGTTTTGAGCCAAGGAAGGATAAGGTCTGAGTAAGGTTTCAGAAATACTCCAGAGCTTGTTCAGTGGAAGTACAGAATGCAGGGGCCGATGAGGACACGGATGCAGAGGGCAGTTGCTTCTCCCAGGTCATAACAGGTAAGAGGTTGCAGTGAGGACTGAGGCACGGAGATTAGACAAGCAGTCTGAGGTTACCTGGCTGGTACCGGGCAGAGGTCCAGGAAGGCCTGAGCCCCTGGAGCACCGCCGTGGTCACTTTCCTCCATGGCCTGCCCTTCCCCACAGACTCCCAGGGCTGCAGAAGCAGTTTAATTAAGTGGGGTCTGTCCCAATCCTTCACTTCTTCTGAGCCCTGCGTACACATATGAGGTGTCTTTGGGGGCTCTTCGCCTGCCATTCTCCAAGTCTCTTAGTTTGGGGACCCTGGAGAACCCTGTGCTCAGGGTCCTGAGTCCAGGCCTGGGCATATGGAGGGGGTTGCCATTTCCCACCACCAATGGAATGAAGTTTGGAAGGTTACTGCTGGAACGCGTACCAGTTTGTGGAAAGGCACTAAAGTGAAGCTGAGCTAGTTTAGGTAATTTCTTGTGGAAATAAATAGCAGGGAGGAGGAGTTAGGTTTGAAATGACTGCCTGTGTATTCTGGAGGCCATGGGAGCTTCAGATCAGGGAGGGAGGTTTTCTTACCCAGGTCTTCAGGCTCCATCTGGTCAGGCAGTAGGGTAGATGTGTGGGAAGATGGGCTGTGGATTTTTGGGAGTGAGGCTGTTTATGGTTTTGTTTGTCCCGGTTTTTGCAGGGCAGTGTGACCTTTGAGGATGTGGCTGTGTACTTCTCCCGGGAGGAATGGTGTCTGCTTGATGAGGTTCAGATACGCCTGTACCTTGATGTCATGCTGGAGAACTTTGCCCTTGTATCCATGCTGGGTAAGGTCCTCATACCCACCCATATCCCCTGAACTAGGCTCTGTCTTTCTCCCTTTTTCCAGGAGCAGCTTTGTTGTTCTCACCTTTGGACCATGGGTGCTACTTTCTTGTTCAATCCTTGGGTAGGTGCTGTGGTTACTATGGGGATGCTGAGTGCATCCCTACTTCTTAGTGCCCTTCACCTGTAGCCCCCAAGCCTTGCAGGTTAGGATTCAGGAGCCTTAGGGTTTGTTTGTTTTTTTAAGTGTCTTTATTTAACCTTCGTTCTTTTTTTTCTTTCTTTCCTTTTTTTGGTGTGTTGGGAGGGTAGGTAATTAAGTTTATTTAGGTATTTTTTAAACTAAGTTTTTAATTTTAGAGCATATGCTGTACCAGTAGAGCTATACCCTTCCCCTCTCAAGATCCTCAACCTTGCAGTCCGCCTGCTAGATGCCTCCTTGCTTGCTATCTGTTTGGCCATGTGACTGTCCAAATCCATAGTATCCAAGTTTTGACCCATTCCTCTACCCGGTATTGATTTGTGTCTGACTGTGCAAGAAACTTGTCACTGTCCTGGTCACTAGTAAAACAGACCATAAGCTGTTCTTACAAGACCCCTTTCCAAGGTTCCAATTCTTCCACATCCGTGCCAGCATCTGTTATTTTCTGTTCCTTGGATTATAGATATCCCAGTGGGTAGGAAGTAGTACATCTTTATTATTTTGATGGCATTTCCCTAGTGCTGTACTTATTGACCATTTGTATATCTTTAGAAAAACATCTGTTCAAGTCCTTTTTCATTTTTTTTAATTGAAGTACAGTCAATTACAGTGTGTTAGTTTCTGGTGTATAGCTCAGTGTTCCAGTCATGCATATACATAAGTATACTCCTTTTCATATTTTTTCTCATTAAAGGTTATTAAAAGATATTGAACAGAGTTCCCTGTGCTATACAGAATAAACTTAAAAAAATCTATTTTTATACACTGTGGCTAACATTTGTAAACCTCAAACTTCCAAATCCTTTTTTTTAAATCATGTTTTTTTGATTGTTGTTGAATTATAAGCTTTATTCACATATTCTGGATTTTAATCCCTTCTTGAATCTGTGATTTGCATATGTTTTCTCCCATTATGTGGTTGCCTTTTTCACTGTGTTCATAGTGTTCTTTGATGTACAAAAGTTGTTCAGTTGATTTACCCCATCATCACTGAGGTATAATGGACACATAATGTGTGTGTTAAAGTTATGCCACAATCATTGTTCAGTTTTGAAATCCTGTTTCTTTTTTGTTGCTTGTGCTTTGTTGTCATGGTCAAAAAATCATGGCTGAATCCACAGATGAAGCTTTTCTCCTTTTTTGTCCTAAGAATTTTATAGTTTCAGCTTTTACATTTAGGCCTCTGATACATTTTGAGTGAATTTTTATATAGGGTGTTAGGTAAGGGTCCAGCTTCATTCTTGTGTGTGTGCATATCCAGTTTTCTCAGCAACATTTTTTGAAAGCACTGTCCTTACTGAATGGTAATGGTCCTCCTATCAAAAATAAATCATATGTATGAGGGTTTATTTTTAGACTGTATTCTCTGTTCTATTCCATGGGAATATGATTATGTCTTTATGGCAGTAGCAGTCTACTTTGATTATTGTAGCTTTGTAATAAGGTTTGAAATAAGGTGCTGTGAGTCCTTTTTTTTTTTCTTTTGTTTTCTTTTGGGGGGGCAAGTAGTTAGATTTTATTTATTTTTAATGGGGGTGCTGGGAATTGAACCCAGGACCTCATGCATGCTAGGCACACTGAGCTATACCCTCCCCAGGTGCTGTGAGTCCTTGAGCTTTGTTCTTTTTTCATAATTGTTTGGCTCTATGGAATCCCTTGAAAACATGAATTATAGACACATCATTATCACTCAGTACCTGAAGTTTACATGAGTGTTCATTCTTGGTGTTGCACATTCTGTGGGCTTTCATAAATGTAGAATGATGTGTATCCACCATTATAGCGTCAGAGAGAATGTTTTCAATGCAGTAAAAGTCCTCTGTTCTCCACTGTTTATCCTTTCCTCCCCTGTACCCTTTGGTAAGCACTGATTATTTTTTCCACTGTCTCCATAGTTTTCTGTTTTCCAGAATGTTACATAGTTGGCATCATACATTATGTAGCCTTTTCATCTTGGCTTCTTTCACTTAGTATATGCATTTAGGCTTTCTACATTTCTTCTTTTTTTTTTAATTTAAAATTGTAGTATAGTCAGTTTACAGTGTCAGTTTCTAGTGTACAGCATATCTCAGTCATACATGTACATACATACATTCGTTTTCACATTCTCATAGGTTATTACAAGATATTGAATATAGTGTCCTGTGATACACAGAAGAAACCTGTTTAATTTTTTATAGTAGTTAGTATCTGCAAATCTTGAACTCCCAATTTATACCTTCTCCCCCGTTTCCCGCTTCCCCCACCCCATAACCATAAGTTTGTTTTTTATATCTGAGATTCCATTTCTGTTTTGTAAATAAATCCATTTGTGTCTTTTAAGATTCCACATATGAGTGATATCATACGGTATTTTTCTTTTTCTTCTTGGCTTACTTTACTTAGTATGACAATCTCCAGGTCTACCATGTTGTTGCAAAAGGCATTTTATTTTTTATGGCTGAGTCATATTCCATTGTGTAAATATACTGTAACTTTTTTATCCAGTCATCTTGATGAACATGTAGGTTGTTTCTACATTTCTTTTCATGACTTGATAGCTCACTGCAGTTTAGCTCCAAATAATGTTCCCTTTATCGGGATGTATGGTGTTCATCCACTCATCATCTGAAGGACTTCTTGAGTGCTTCCAAATTTTGGCAGTTAGGAATAAAGATGCTGTGAATATCTGTATGAAGGTTTTCATATGGTTATAAGTTTTCAACTCTTTTGCATAAATAACAAGGAATAGGATTATTGGGTGATAGAAGAGTTCAGTTTTTTAAGAAATTACCAAACCATCTTTCAAGTGGGCTCTACATTTACTCATTCCAGCAAGCAATGGATGAAATTCCTGTAGCTCCACACCATTACCATCATTTGCTGTTGTCAGGTGTTTGGATCTTGTCCATTCTAATAAGAAGGTAATGGTATCTCATTTTGAGTCAATTTGCATTTCCTTGCATTTTTGTTTATGCTCAATAGTCATTTGTATATTTTAGTGAAGTGCCTTTATTGGTCTTTGGACCATTTTGTATTTGAGTTGTTTTCTTAGGAGTTTTTTTGCATTTAACATTTAGGTCTTTATGAGCCATTTTGGATTAATTTTTGTGACACATGACAGGTTTGTGTCTAGATTTTTTTTTTTGCATGTGATGCTCAGTTCCAGTATCACTTACTAAAAAGTGTTACCTTTTCTCTGTTGTGTTGCCTTTGCTCATCTGTCAAAGATCAGTTGACTACATTTGTATGGGTCTATTTCTGGGCTCTCAATACTATTCATTGATCAGTTTGTCCATTCAGCAATACCACACTGCCTTGAGGACTGTAGATACTGTCTTGAAGTTTAGTAGTGTCAGTCTGCCAGCTTTGTTCTTCTCCAGTATAGTGTTGGCTATTCTGGAACTTTTTCCTCTCTATATAATATTAGGACCTATTTGTTTGTATTCACAATGTTACTTGCTGGGATTTTGGTTTGGACTGCATTGAGTCTGTAGATCAAGTAGAGAACAACCGACGTCTTGCAGTAATGGATCTTCCTATTTGTGAATGTTTAGTATCTTCCCATTTATTCTTTGATTTCTTTCATCAGAATTTTATAGTTTCTGTAATACAGGTTACATGTGTGTCTTGGTAGATTTATAACTATGTTTCTCTCACCTTTTTTTTTTTTTTTTGGTCCTATGCACATGGTATGTTTTTTTGTTTTTTGGTGTGGGGAGAGGTAATTAGGTTTGTTTATTTGTTTATTTATTTATTTTTAGAGGAGGTACTGGGGATTGAACCCAGGACTTTGTATATGCTAAGCATGTGCTCTACCAGTTGAGCTATATCCTCCCCCTGTGATATTATGTCTTTAATTTCAGATTTAACTTGTTCATTGCTGGTATATAGGAAAGTAATTGACTTTTGTGTATTAATCTTGTATCCTGAAACTTTGCAATAGTTGTTTTTTAGTTCCTGAATTTTTTTTTGTTTTCTGTTTTTGTGTTTTTTACATGGTTGATCCTGTTATCTGAAAATGAGGACAGTTTTATTCCTTCTTCCCAATCAATATACCTCTTATGTACCTTTCTCATCTCATTGCATTAATTATGGGTTCCAGTACAAAGTTGAAAAAGAATGGTAAGAGGGAACACCATTACCTTCTTCATCTTAGTGTGACAGCTTCTTTAGTAAGTATGATGACAGCTATAGGGTTTCATTTAGATTATCAAATTGAATTTTTCCTTTATTTTTAGTTTACTAGGAGATGTAGATTTTTGTCATGTGAATGGATATCGGATTTTGTCTGTCCTTTTGCTACACTTACTGATGAGGTCATCTGTTTTTAACCTATTGACATGAATTATATTGATTTTCAAATGTTAAACCAGCCTTCTATACCTGTCATAAATCCCACTTGATCTTGGTGTCTGATTCTTTTTACACAGTGTTTGAATCAACTTAGTAATATTTCATGAGAATTTTTTCATCTGTGTTCTTGAGAGATACTGAGCTATACTTTTTGGTATATCTTGTTTGGCATTAGAGTAAAGCTGTCTCCATGGAATGAGTTAGGAAGTATTCCCTCCATTTTTATTTTCTGAAAGAAATTGTAGAGAATCATAATCTCTTCTTTATATGGTTGACAGAATTCACCAGAGAACCAATTTGGGCCAGTTCTGTTTGGGAAGGTTATTCATGATTGTTTCAATACGTTGATAGATGTAGACCTGTTCAGATTTTCTATTTCTTCTTGTGTGGGTTTTGGTAGACTGTATCTTTCAGTTGATGTAAGTTATCAAATTTATGGGCATATTTTGTTATTATCCTTTTAATGTCCATGGTATCTGTAGTGATGTTTCCTCTTTCATTTTGGATATTGGTAATTAGTGTCCTCATTTTTTCTTCTTTAGCCTGACTAGAATTTTTTAATTTTTATTTTATTGGTGTTAAGGAACCAGCTTTGAGGGGAGGATAATGCTCAGTGGTAGAGCTCTTGCTTTGCATGCACAAGGTCTTGGATTCAGTCCACAGTACCTCCATTTATTTAAAAAACAAAAACAAAAACAAACAAAACAACAACCTTAAAGAAAAATAAAGAATCAGCTTTTTTTTTGGCTTTGTTCCTATTTCTTAATTGATTTTTAAAATTATTTCTTTCTTCTTCCTTTGTATGTAATTGTCTCTCATTCTAGTTTCCTAAGGAGGAAACACACATGGATTTCAGATCTTTCTTCTTTTCTAATATATGCATTCAGTGCTATAACTTTCCCATGAACATTGCATCCTCATATTTTGACAGTTGGTGTGTTTATTTCAAAATATTTTGAAATTTCCCTTGATTTCTTCTCTGACCCATATATTACTTGGAAGTGTGTTGATTAATTTCTCAATATTTTGGATTTTCCAAGTATCTTTCTGTTACTGGTTTCTAGTGTTGTAATTCCACTGTGATCTGAGAAATGACACTGTATAATTTGTATTCTTTTAAATGTTATGAGGTGTGTTTTATGGCCAAGAATGTGGTTTATCTTGGGAATAGTCTATGTCAGCTTGAGAAGGCCTGTAATCTGTTGTTTTTGGATAGTGTAGCCTAGTAGTCTATAGATATCCATTATATCCAGTTGATTGATGGTAGTGCTCTTCAGTTCCACAAAATCCTTAAAGATTTTCTGTGTGCTGAATCTGTCCATTTCTGATAGAGGAGTGTTGAAGGAAGTCTCCAACTGTTACAGCAGAGTTACCTATTTCTACTTGTAGTTCTGTTTTGCCTTATATTTTGACATTCTGCTTTTAGGCAAAGATACGTAAGGGATTATTGTGCATCATGGAGAATTGACCCCTTTACCATTGTGTCATTCTCTTTGTCCCTGAAATCTTTGCTTATTTGAAATCCGCTCTGTAATAAATACAGTTCCTACAACTTTTTCTTAGAATTAGTGTTAGTCTTTCTCTGTCCATTTACTTACTTGGTTTTTTTTTCCTATTTTATTTATTATTGTATCATTTAATTTGGGGGGGGTTGGTAATCAGGTTTATTTACTTTTAGAGGAAGTCCCTGGGGATTGAACCCAGGACCTTGTGCATGCTAAACATGTGCTCTACTTCTTGAGCTATACCCTCCCCCTTCTGTCCACTTTTTTTGAACTATGTGTATTTTTGTGTTGAAAGTGGGTTTCTTGGAGAGAACATATATTTGAGTCCTGTTTTTTGATCCACTCTGATAATCTGTCTTTTAATTGGTACATTTAGAGTTTTGACATTTAATATATTGGTGTAGTTGTGTGAATATCTAACAGATTTGTTACCATTGTCTATTCATTGCCTGTTTTAGTCATACACTCTTCTATTTGTAGTTTTGAGTATTTTGTATAATTTCATTTTTTTTTTGTTAGCCTATCAGTTATGCTTCCTTTCTTTCCATTTTTTATGTAATTGCCCTGGAATTTACAATATGTGTTTACAACTAATTGAAGCCCACTTTTAAAGACCACTATATGGCTTCATGGGTAGTTTGAATAGCTTATAATTTTAAAAAATCCTAGTTATTTTCTCTCTTCCATTGTATTAATGCTGCCATTTATTTAATTTTTACATAGGCATATGTAACTGTTGTGTATAAAAATGCATAATGAAAAAAATAAATAAGAATGCATAATGGAGTACATCGTTGCTATTGTTCTTTTGAAAAGACTTTTATTTGTTAGATCTGAGTAGATATTTTTCCAAAGAAGATACGTAAATGACAAACAGCTATGTGAAAACATGATCAATATCACTAATGGTCAGGGCAATGGAAACCAAAACCACAATGAGATACCACATCACACCTGTTAAAATGTTTATTATCAAAAAGACGAGAAATAAGCATTGGTGAAGATATGGAGAAAAGGGACTTCTGTGTGGTGTTGGTGGGAATTGCAACAACTATAGTAAACAGTATGGAGAATCCTTAAAAAATTAAAAATGGAACTATCATATGATCGAGCAATTCCACTTCTGTGTATTTATCCAAAGGGAGTGAAATCATCTCAAAAAGATATCTGTATACCATGTTTATTGCCACATTATTTACCATTTGCAAGACATGGAAACAATCTAAGAGTCATTGATGGATAAATGCTACCAGAAATATGCAATATATGGAGTATCATTCAGTACTATTCAACCATAAATGAAAAAAAAAATAAGGAAATCCCCCCACTTGCAACAGCATAGATAGACCTAGAGGGCATTATGCTAAGTGAAATGAGTCAGACAAAGAAAGACAAATACAGTTGTCCTTCAGTTTCCACAGAGGATTGGTTCCAGGAGCCGCTGTATATACTGAAATCTGCAGATGCTTAAGTCCCATCATGAGCTCTCTGATTCTGAAGTTTAGCATTTGTGGGTTCATCCAAGGATATCATGTAGTGCTGTGTGTATTTATTGAAAAATACCTGTGCAGAAGTGGACCCATGCAGTTCTAACTCATGTTGCTCAGGGGTCAACTGTACTACATGATCACACTTATATGAGATCTCTAAAAGGAAAAAAAAACTAACTCAGAACAGAACAGAGGTTGCCAGAGCAGGGGATGGGGTGGGTGCATGAAATGGATGAAGGGTATCAGAAGCTACAGACCTTTAGTTATAAGGTGAATAAGTCCTGGGAAGGTAATGCACAGCATGGTGACTATAGTTAACAGTATTGTATTATATATTTGAAAGTTAATCATAGAGTAGATCTTAAAAGTTCTCATCACAAGATAAATTATTGTGACTATGATGCTAACTAATCTTACATTGGTCATCATTGCACAGTGTGTACACATATCATCATGTTGTACACCTTAAACAAATACAGTGTTACATGTCAATTATATGTCAATGGAATTCTTTTGTTCTCTGATGCTCTTCCTTTCTGTATGATACCCAAATTTCTGATCCATCATCTTTCAACTCTCAAGAACTTCATATATTCCCAGTTTTTGTGTGTCTAAGAAAGCCTTTATCTCACCATCACCTTTGAAGGGTAATTTTGATGGACACCAAATTCTAGGTTGGTGAGGTTTTCCTCATGCCTCCCAGCACTTTAAATGTCTCATTCCAGTTTCTTCTTTGCATGAGCTGGGAGGAGAACACAAATGTAATCTTTTTATTGCTCCTTTATAGGTAAGGTGTTTATTCCTTAGGCTTCTTTCAGAATTTTTCCCCCCCTGAATTCGAATTTGGTATGCCTAGGTGCAGTTTTTTTGGCATCAGATGTGCTTGATATTCTCTGAGCTTCCTGAATCTGTGGGTTTAGTCTGATGTTACTTTGGTGGAAATTTTCCATCAGTTTTGGTTCAAATTTTTTTTTTTCTCTTTGTTCTTGTGATGTTCCCATACATGTATGCTAAACCTTTTTGGAGTTATCCCACAGTTAATGACTGTTCTTTTTTTGAGTCTTTCTGTGTTATTACCAAGAGAACATCGTGCTCAGAGATTCTTTCTTTAGGTTTGTCCATTGTATGAATAAGCCATCACAATCATTCTTCATTTCTGTTAACGGTGTTTTTGATCCCTGGCATTTGTTTTGGTTCCTTCTCACTATTTCCGTCTCTCTGCTTACATTGTGCTTCTGGTCTTGTATGCTGTCTCCTTTATCCATTGGCAGCATAACATTTATGTTCCCACTTTGATCATTCCAGCCTCCCTGTGATTTTGATTGAGTTATGAAGCTTCCTTTGTCACTTAAACTTTTTTTTTGACTTTTAATGTGCCCTGCATCTTTTCTTGATAACTAGCATGATGTATTGGGTGAAAGGAACCATAGTAAAGAGGCCTCTCTGATGTGCTGGTAAGATGTGGAGAGGAGAAGCATGCGGAGTCCTGTAAGCATTCATGGTATTTTTAATTTTCAGGCCTTCATTGAGCCTGTGTGTCAGGACTGTGAACTTCACAAGTGTTTGTCAGTTTATTTTTCTCTCCCTTAGGTGGGACCGGATGGGTGGGAGAGGCTGGATTTGGGTTAATTCCTTTTTCCCAGATCAGTTAGGCTCTAATGAAACTAAAGCAGATGATTGGGCTTTGGTTAAATAGTTTCTGCTGAAGGCAGGCCTTGTTAAGAAGAACAGAATGGTCTGGCTATTTTATTTCTCTAGTCTTTATTGTTTCCTTTTTCAGAAAGCTATGTTTGGTTTGTTATTTTTGTATTTTGTCAAGTTTTAAAGATGGGTTGTTTATTCATAACATTTCTTTTTTAAATGCATTTATAGCTTTCAGTTTCCCCCTTAGTACTGCATTTTGCTGCATCCTAAAAGGTTTTTTTTCACTGTTTAAGGAATTTTTATTAAAGCAAGAATTTTATAATCCAAATTACATTTCCTTGCTCAGTTGTCAGTTCTGTTACTTAAAAGAGAATTGACATTCTGAGCTATTCCACAATAAAGAATTACAAAATTAAAGGAATGCTTTAAATTTTTGTACTTTGTTGAAAATTCTTTTTCCCAGGGTCTATAAAACATTAATTTGTTTTTATATTTTACTGTTTTTTGTAGTTTTTTGTTGTTTTAAAATCAGTAAGTAATCTAGGTGTAGCATTATATTTGCTAGACCTGGCATTTGCTCAGTACATAAAGTTCGAAGTTTCCTTTCCTTTTTAAATTCATTTCATATTTTGCAATTTTTTCCCCATAATATTCAAGTTATTCGGTGTTTACGTATTTTTCTTCGGTGAAGCACAAGTTTCTTTTCATGGCTCCTGATCAGCTGTAAACAGCTGGAACACCAGTGGCGCTGTTCACTGCTTTCTGGGCAGCCTCTTTAGCTTGGTGGGCTTGTAGCAAGCTACAGCTTCATCAGCTTTAGAACGGAGAGACTGGAGACTCGAGCATATGAAGAAGCTCTGAATTATCAGTCTCCAACAACATGCCAGTGATTTTACCAGCAAGAGTAGGGTACATGGCTTGAATTAGAGGGGAGAGCCATTCACCCAACATTTGCTTCTGCTCTTGTGGAGGGGCAGATGCCAACATGGAAGCAGTCAAAGGCTCCTGACCTTGTGCGTGAACAGCACACTGCTGCACAGTAACTTGTGGCTGTGCATTAAGAAGTTGTTGAGGATTGGGAACTCCTGCAGTGTATTTATACTGTGGAACCGTGCAAATGGCAGGAGTAGCTGCAGCAGCAGATGCAGGATGTGGACCCATCGTCTGTGCTGGTGTGTTAGCCACACGCTGTGTCGACAGGACTCATGGGACCTGTGAAGAAGCTGGTCTCATAGTGCTAAATGCTGGTCTAGGAGCAGCTGGGCGGATAGCACCGGGCATGTTTTGGAATGGATGAAGTCTGGCACCCTGCGCGGTCCAGCGAGGACGTGGTCTTAGTTGAGCAGTATGGCTGGGGGGGATAGTACGCAGCAGGTTCTGAGTTTGGGATAGCTGCCATGAAGTAACCTGAAGGGGGTGCTGGCTGGTAGGGGTTGATTCTGGGGTCAGGCACAGCTCTTAAACTCACCATTCTCTGCATATACTGGTTAGTGAGGTGAGTCTGGCGCTCTTCTTTGCGCAGAGCTAAGGCTACATAAAATGGCTTGGTGGCCACAGTTCTACCATTCTTTTCTGTCACTGCTTTAGTGGCTGCTTCTGGGGAGGAGAAACATACAAAACTAAAAAGACCTTTGCTGCAACCACCCTTCATCATAACCTTGCACTGGTGATTGTACCACAGAGAGGAAACCCTCCGGAGACGTTCATCGTGAGTCCCGTCGTCGGTGCTTCTCACACAAAGGTTAACACCCCCTGCTGTCTGGTGATCCTACCTTGCTTTATCTGTTCAAATTTGTGCTCAAGTTCTGTCGGCTGTTAGACTTTAGCGCTCGACCAGTGTAAATTTGTTTTCCATTGAGCTCCTTTCCATTCATCTCATCCATAGCTTTCTGTGCATCTTCATGCCTTTCAGAGCTTACAAAATCTAAAACCTTTGGATTTTCATCAGTCGTTATTTTCACGCTTAAGGACGCCCAAACTTCCCAAAGAGATCCTTAAGGCACTCCAAAATTCATGATGTAAACATTGGTGAACTCTTTGGCTCTAAGCTCCGAGTTCTGCTTCTCGTTCTTTACAAGACTTAAATCGTCCAACAGGTACTTCAGGATCATTTAGAAGCATCCCATTCATTTTTCAGTAGCTCTTGCTGCTGCTTCTTGTGTCTCAAAATGCACAAGTCCATAACACTTGGAACCATTTTCATCACAAACCATCTTACATGAAAGGATGTTACCAAAAGCAGAAAATATATCACACAGGGCTTTGTTATCAGTAGATTTGTCCAAATGTTTAATGAATGTGTTACTCACTGCACTTTTGCGAAGTGATGGATCACGCTGAGACCACGTGGCGTGTACTGGCTTTGCCTTTTATAACCAAAACTCATGGTGTCCAGAGGGCGCTCAGCGTGTCCCGAGGAGCGGCGGGTGATCATGCCCTGCAGACTCGGATTGAAAGGGTGGGCCCGGCCGGCCTGCACTTCCTGTGGGGGCATCGCCTGTGTCACGTTGGGGTGTAGGTCCCCCAGGTGGAGCAAGGCCGTGGGGTGGCTGTGGACGCTGGGGTTCATCTCCGCTTGGCTGCCAGAGGGCCACCGGCCGCGACCTGCCCAGGGGAGGAGGAAAGCAAGTGCTGGGCCGGGAAGCAAAGAGCAGGGGCGAGCGCGCAGAAACAGAGAGCGCCCGGAATCGAAAACTGCTCAGCGGCCTCAGCGAGGGGGCTAAGGGGGCCTCGGGTCTCCTGGTTCCTTCTTGGAGCTGCAGCGGGGCTGCGCGCGGGTGGGCTGCATCACCAGGTTGCTTGATACTAGAGGAAGAAAAGGTATGCAAGTCTCTGCCGGGGGAGACGTGGAGTTTTTGTAAATTTTTTTTGTTTTTTAAAAGTTGTTTTTAGATTATTTTTTGTTTTTTAGGGTTTTTAAACAATAAATGGGTGTTCCCATCCCAGAGCACACACTCCACACTGTCAGCACTAACCGCCAGGGAGAAGGGGCTGCACCCTTTAAGTTTTAGTATGTTTTATTTTTTGTTTTCTGATTTCCCTTGTGGTTTTTCTTTTGACTGTTGATTAAGAGCATGTGGTTTTAGTTCCACAAGTTTGTGAATATTTTGGTTTTCCATATGTTACTGGTTTCTGTCTTCTGTTGTGGTTGCAGAGGATAGTTTGCATGATTTTTATGTAATTGAACCTATTTTTCCTATTCATTACTGAGATCGGAGTATTGAAGTCTCCAAATATTACTGAAGAACTGTTTCTCCTTTCAGTTGTCAGTTTTTGCACCATATATTTTGCTGGTCCATTACTGGGTGTGTAAATATTTTTAATTATTGCATCTTATATTTATTGACTCTCTTGTTAAAATATAATATCCTATGTGTTCTCTTTAGACTTAAAATCTTTATTGTTTGGTATTAATAATAGCCACTTCTGTGTTCTTTTGCTTGCTATTTGCATGGAAAATCTTTTTCTAACCTTACGTTTTCAACTTGTCTTTTGTCATGAGAATATAGTTGGATTATTTTTAAAAATCTATTCTTCCAATCTTTTGCTTTGAGAGTTTAATACACATACATTTAGAGCAGTTGTTGATAAGTATTTTAGACATTTTGCTCTGTTTTCTATATGCCATAGAGCTTTGTTGTCTCTTATTTTTGTTGTTTACCTTTTTTTGTATTTAACTGATGTTTCGTAGTGTAATATACTAATTCCCTTTTCATTTCCTTTGTGTATGTTATAGAACTTTCCTTGTAGTTACCATGGGCATTACAGTAACTATGAGAAAGCCAGAACGTACTAATTTTAATTTATACCCGCTTACCATCAATAATATTAAAAAAAATTCTGCTTCAGTACAGCTCTGTGCCCACCATATTCAGTTATTCATTTCACAAAGTACATCTTTGTATTTTGTGTGTTTAAACTGAGACTAATATTTTTCTAAATGTATTAGTCTCTGAAATCGTAGAAAAACAAAAATTGCAGTTACAACCTTATAATAAAAGTAGCTTTTACAATTTTCCATGGACTTATTTACTTCACCAGAAATCATTATTTACTCAAATAACTTTGAATTACTCTTTAGTGTCTGTTCATTTTAACCTGAAGCACTCCCTTTAGCATTTGCTACATGCAGGTCTAGTGGTTAAGAACTTCCTCAGCTTTTGTTTACTTGGGAATGTCTTAATTTCTCCTTCATTTTTGAAGGATAATTCTTCCTGATATAGGAGTCTTGTTTGGCAGGATTTTTTCCCTTCATTGATTTGAATTTATCAGCCACTGCTTTCCAGCCTCCCAAGATTTTTGATGAGGAGTCTGCTGAGAATGTTGTTCTGGTTCCCTTTTCTGTGATGAGTCACATCTCTCTTGCTGATTTCAGATTCTCTTTTTCTCTGTGTTTTAACGGTTTTGACTATAATGGGCTGCAGTGTGGGTCTCAGAGTTTATCCTGCTTGGAGTTTGTTGAGGTTCTTGGGTGTTTATATTCATGTCTTTCATAAAATCTGGAATGCTTTCCTTTGTTAAATTCCTGTGGTTTTTTTCATTCGGGAATTGTACTTTTCAGCTCCTTAGTTTCATTTTTGAAAATACTTATCTTTGTTGTTATTTCCATTTTGTTGAGGTCACAAGTTTTTTTGGTCCATTTGGTTTTTTAGCTGTTTGAACATCTTTTAGATAGTTGTTTTAATGTCTTTAATCGTGGGTTCTTTCTGCACCTGTTCATAAGCTATGGCTGCTGTAGGTTTGTTATTTTCCCTTGCATGCATTCTACATTCCTCTTTCATGTATGCCTTACGACTTTTTCTTACTGAAAACTGAGTATTCGTATCTTACAGTATTGTAACTGTGGAGATCCTGTTCTCACCTCTTACCAGGATTTGCTGGGGTGGTGGGTTCTTTCTGTTGTTTTTAAGGTGTCTTTTTCCTAGATACCAACATGATGTGTAAACTTAAGTTCTTCTCAGTGTGCCTTTCCTTCCAGATGTGCTTTGATTTTTAAAATTCCCCCATATAACTGCTGGTTTTTTATTGTCTTTGTCCTCAAACATCTCAGTATCCAAAGGGAAAACCAGAAAAACGAAGAACAAGAGAACAGGTACTGGCCCTCTAAATTCCTGGATTGGCTTCCCCCAGAGGAGGAGGGTATCTGTATAGCGGTGGTACAATTTCCAACAGTGGCTGTCCCCCCAGCCGCCCTTTGCACATCTGCATTCAGAAGTAACAGTCAGCAACCTGAGTGCTGACCTCTGACATTTGGAGGAGCATGTCATTATTGCTCACTGTGGCTCCTGCAGGCTACAAGCAAACCGCTCTAGGGACATGTGCGCGGCTGCCTGCCTTGGGACTGAGGGGTTGGGAATGGGTAGCTGTTAAATGTCAAGAGCTGAACTTGATTGAGATGAATGTGACTTGGAAAGCTGCAAGTCTTCAGTAGACTGCAGCTTTGCAAAATAGTTACATCAGTTAGGTTCTGCCAGTACAATTGTTTAGATGGGGAGATGGCTTCCTAGCACTTTGTACTCCATGCTCTGTACATCCTTGCCTCTGGCTCTACTGGACATTCTCTTTGTAGTATTTCAATATCATTTGTTTGTCTGTTGTGAACTGAGTTCCTCTGGGAACTCAGTCCTTAGTGGTTTCCTGATGGACATGGCTCTGGTCTTAGCAAAAACAGCTCAGAGGAGGCCTGGATGAATGATGAATTACGGCTGGGAGAGGGCTTGGTATCTGGTCTGTGTTCAAGCCATTTCAGGAACCAATCTTACCTGATTATTTTTTTAGTGCCATTGTCACTGGCCACAAATGACCTCTATCATCCTTTAATTCTTGACACTCTGCTGACTTGTTTTTATTCTGACTCCAGCCTGGGATTAATTCCCTACCACCTCTCTAGACCACTTAATCTCATGTGGTCTTCACACTGTTTCCCCCATACTAATTTATGACACTGTTTATGTCCTGAAGCACACAGGTATCCTTTAATATTTCTTGAACATCAACTGCCTTTTCCAGGCAGATTTTCTTGGGCCTGGACATACACTTCAGCCTACATTTTGTAAGTTGAAGGCCCAGTAACACAGAGCAGCTGCTTCCTCAGTCTGACGCCAGCTCCATTTGCAGAACACAGTCCCGTGGACTGGTAGTTTCATGTGTCAGAGGTACAATTGTGGGAGTGTGTCACTCCCTCTGTGCTCTCCAAAAAAAGTCACCATGTACTTTACCATCACTTGTTTGTTTCCAGATTCTTTGCATGGAGTCGAGGGTGAGGAGACACCTTCTGAACAGAGCATATTTGTAGGAATGTCACAGACCAGGACCCCCAAGGCAGCTGTATCTCCTGAGAAGTCCCAGCCCTGTAGGATGTGTGTTCCAGTCTTGAGAGACATCCTCCACTTGGCTGAACATGAAGGAAGAAATAGGGGGCAGAAATCATACACATGTGGAGCATGTGGGAAACAATTCTATTTCACTGCAAACCTTCAGCAGCACCAGAGGCAGCTCGTTAGAGACAAACCCTTCAGATGTGATCTGTGGAGACCCGCATTTTTGAAGACCTGCACAGCCCATGCATCAAGGAATCTCTTTACCTGTAGGGAAATTGGGAAGGACTTCTTGGCCAACATGGGACTTCAGCAACAGGACGCTGATCCCAGGAAGAAAGTAAACAACAGTAGTGAGTGTGGAGCTGTTTTTCAGAGTGGAAGAAGTCATCCCAGCTGGGGAGAATGCAGAAAAGCCTCCAGCCAGACAGATGTGCTTGTTCAGGATGGAAGAGCCCTCTGTAGTGAAGGGTTGTGTGAGTGCAGCAGTTGTGGGAAAGCTTGCACCAAAAAGTGTAACCTTATTCAAGAGCTCCAGGAAGTTCCCCCTGAAGAAAACCCTTGTGAATGCAACCAACGTGGAAAATGTTACAGCAGGGAATCCAGTTTCCTTACACATCACAGAGTTCATGCTGGAGAAGGGCCTTATAAGTGCAGCGAGTGTGGGAAATGCTTTCGCCGAAGCCTCCACCTCAGTACGCACAGAAGAATCCACACTGGAGAAGAGCTTTATGAGTGCAAGGAATGTGACAAATCTTTTATCCGGAGGTGCAACTTCACTCAACATCAGAGAGTTCACACTGGAGAAAGGCGTTATGAGTGCAATGTATGTGGAAAATTTTTTAGCAGGAAATTCAGTTTTCTTATACACCAGAGAATTCATAGTGGAGAAAGGCCTTACAAGTGCAGTGAGTGTGGGAAGTCATTTAGCGGAAGCCACCACCTCAGTGCCCATAGGAAAATCCACACGGGAGCAAATCCTTACGACTGCAAGGACTGTGATAGATCTTTTATCCGAAGGTGCAACTTTATTCAACACCAGAGAGTTCACACTAGAGAAAAGCCTTATCAGTGTAGTGAATGTGGCAAGTGTTTTACCTACTATTCCAGATTCCTTACACATCAGAGAGTTCACACTGGAGAAAGGCTTTATGAATGCAGTGAATGTGGGAAGTTTTTTATCAAAAAATCCAGCTTTCTTATACATCAGAGAGTTCACACTGGAGAAAGTCCTTATGAATGCAGTGAATGTGGAAAATTTTTTAGTAATAACTCCAGATTCCTTACACATCAGAGAGTTCACAGTGGAGTAAAGCCTTATGAGTGCAGTGAGTGTGGGAAGTCTTTTACTTCTAGGTCTAGCCTCTGTTACCATCAGAGAGTTCACACTGGAGAGCGGCCTTTTAAGTGCAGTGAGTGTGGGAAGTCTTTTATTGGTAGATCTGGCCTCCGTTATCATCAGAGAGTTCACACTGGAGAAAGACCTTACGAATGCTGTGAATGTGGGAAATTTTTTACCAACAACTCCAAGTTCCTTATACATCAGAGACTTCACACTGGAGAAAAGCCTTATGAGTGCAGTCAGTGTGGGAAATCTTTTTCTGCTAGGTCTAGCCTTCGATATCATCAGAGAGTTCACACTGGAGAGCGGCCCTATAAGTGTAGTGAATGTGGGAAATCTTATATTGGTAGGGCTGGCCTCGTTAATCATCAGAGAGTTCACACGGGAGAGCGGCCTTATACATGTAGTGAATGTGGAAAATCTTTTATTTGTAAGTCTGGCCTCCTTTATCATCAGAGAGTTCACACTGGAGAAACCCCTTATGAGTGCAGTGAATGTGGGAAATCTTTTACCGATAGATCTGGCCTTCGTTATCATAAGAGAGTTCACAGTGGAGAAAAGCCTTATGAGTGCAGTCAGTGTGGGAGATCTTTTACTGCTAGGTCTAGCCTGTGTTATCATCAGAGAGTTCACACTGGAGGAAAGCCACCTGAGTCCAGTGAATGTGGGAAATCTTTTACTGATAGGTCTGGCCTCCTTTACTGTCAGAGAGTTCCTAGTTGAGAAACACTTTATGAGTGCAGTGTGATACATCTTTTTTCCAAAAGAGCCATTTGCTTCAACATGAGAAAGTTCACAATGAAGAAATGACCTTGTGAATGTAGAGAATAAGGATGGCACTGAGGCTGTAGGAGTTTGAGGTAAAAGGTTTGGGAGAATGGAGGTGCGTTATTAATTGTGCAGGCAAAAGACCATTTCTAGGGAGGAAACTGAGGCTCAGGGAGGGTGTGTCATTTTGTGAACTCTCAGCTTGGACAGGGATTTAGAATTCAGTGCCAGGTAGCCTGGTTCAGGGCATGGAGATTCTGGTCACTGCACTCTTCTTTCCCTCCCAGCTCAGCTCAAAGAACCTAAAAGAACACCTTGTCCATCCTGACATCCTGTTTCCCCTCCCCAAGCACCCTGCTCGTACTCCCATCTCCTGCTGATGGACAGGACTATGCTTTCATTCAGAACCAACATTGATGGTTTTCTGTAAATGACTCCATTTATCTACACAACCTACCGAGTGCTCAGAGTCTGTTATTGTCCTCATTTCTGAAACTTGGCATCTGTTGCTCAGAGAGTTTAAGGGACTTTCACAAGGGGACACAGCTGTCGAGGAATTGATGAGTGTGGTTCCTCAGGACGCCACATCTGCTGGCTTCATCCTGTCCTTCCCAGCATGGACTCCAGGGATCCTCTCCTGCCCAGACACATCTGCTTTTCCCTGATCATGACACCCCTTGTGCATCTCCACGAGGACATCCACTTCCACCTCCCCCATACACATTTCCTTTCTGAGAACACCTCTCCTGTGCAGTTCCTAACAGGGACAGCAGCACTAACACAGGCATCCCCAGAGGGTATGTGGTGTCACCCCAGAAGTGATACTGCTTTCAGTTGCCATATATAGTTATTTATTTCCAAGGACTTGTCCATCTTCAAAAATCTTCCTTCAGGATGTCCCTGTCACATAGTTTCTCAGTTGATGAGGTCACTGGTCTGGGTACTGTGAGGCAGTGGAGGACTCAGAGTGTCCACTGTGGCTCTCACATATCCCCATCCCCAAGGCTCTTCCTTGTCATCCCCTTGCCTTGCCCCACTGCTCTTCCCACCTTACCAGGAAAATGTAAATCGCCGATTAATGATTATTAATCAGCAGGAAATTTCCCTCTCCACCTGGAAACACACTTCATCAACCTTATGTTGAAAGATAACACTGCTGCTCACTTCAGTGAAGACTGTAAAACCCCACTCTAAAATCATGAGTTTAATTGCATCTCTCCCAGGATTCTTGAAGTTGAGTTTCTTTCATGTGTCTGTTTTTTGCCTGTGTGTCTTGTTTAGTTAAGTTTCTGTTCCTGTATTTTTCCTACTTTTAATTTTTTGAATTTTGGCTATTTTTTTTCATTGACAATTAGAAGAATAGGAAATAGCAAAGACATCTGTGGAATTTCACTCGTTGAGCAATAATATGAATGACTAATTTTCTACATGGAATAGTGATTTGGAATACTAAAATATTTTCTCATTTTTCTTCAATGTCCTATGCAAAATGTAATGGCCACATAGTTTATACACATTTAAGATCAATCTGTATTATTAACATATAGTCCCTCACTCTTTTTTTTTGAGACGGGGGTTATTAGGTTTATTTATTTATTTATGTTTTAGAGGAGGTAGTGGGAATTGAACCCAGGACCTTGTGCATGCTAAGCATGCACTCTACCGCTTGAGGTATACCATCCCCCATCACTCACTCTTTAAGTCCAGACATTCGATAACAGAATCAAACCCTGGTTTGTAATGTTAACCAATTGCCCTATTTCCCTGGTGTAAATACTCCCAATGTAGGCAATGTCAAATTACCAGCTTGTCACGGAGCATGGAGTTCAGAAGCATTCCCAGTAGCCCAGTGTATTCTGTTTCCATCACACTAGGTACCTTAGCTGCAGATAATTTTAAGAATGTAACTAATAAACCATAGTACAATGATGATAAAGTGACAGGTTTTGTATGTCTTTTTAAATAGTTTAATGAATGTTGACTTTAATTTCACGTATTTAAAATGTACATTTTGATGTAGTGACATTCTTGTACACTCCTGACACTACGCTTCCTCCTACAATTTTTAAGTCATGCTCAGCATTGACTCAGGAACATAATCAAATTTGTAACGACTATTTTTCAACATAAGTATAAACAGAATAACTGTATTTGAAGCCTGATGAACCCTTCCCCAGTCTCACATCATTTATCATTTCCATGCTTGTGTGTGTGTGTATCATGCACTTAGTGGGTTTTAGTTTATAATTTCAGGTATGTTGTTGAATGCATATCTTAGAATGCATTTCTGAAATCAAAGAGCCCTTTCATACTCCATTATGTATAAATGTATTCTAACTATTACTGTATACTAGCATAATTGGGGACTCAGTGTGACAGATTTTGAATGCTAATACCCTTCAATGCAGCTTTTACCTACAACTGATACACCACTGCACAAAGGATGTGTGACAGCAGTGAGGCCCTGTTGGGGAAATGTAATGTACTGGCCCGCCACATCAAGTGTGGTCACACAAATGCGTAAACACTCCAGGGAGACTGGAACAGACATGTGATAGGGATACCCAACAGTCTAGTGTATAAGCCATGCACACAATCACACAGTCTCTGTGGATCACCTGTGATGTGGGTGCAGACTGGCTTGGAAAGGACTTCTCCCACATCACTCCATGTTTGATGATGCACTGATGGAGTTCAGATCAGGGACTCAGTAAACACCTCAGTACAATTTGGAGACTCGTGGTGTGAGTAGCTTTGAGAAGGAGGAGGACCTGCGGTGGGATACTTACAGGCTATCTGGAATGTGTCAGCCTGCATTCAGCCCTCAGCATTTAGAATAAGGTTGGTCAAGTGTAGGTCTTGAGGAAAGGAGGGCACCTTCTTGACTGTATTTTTCTAATGGAGTGGAAGCAGCAGTGGGGTGATGGGTCAGGAAGTTAGAGGAAGAGCCTCAGGGACGGGGCCGCATCAGACATTCTTAGTTCTTCAGTGTCTTTCACGGTGCCAAGAATAGTGACCAGGACAACTGGGCAATGAGGCAGAAGGAACCTCTTGAAGCGGGCTTATGAAACAGATGGACAGGACCTTGAAAACAAATGACTGCATATGGCAGTGAGGTCACATCTGGAGTGACATTGATGACCCTGTCCAGGGTGTCTAGTTCAGTGCTGCTGTCCCTGTGAAGAACTTGAGGAGAAGAAAGGTGTTTGCAGGAAGGAGATGTGCATTGGGGGAGGTGGGCCTTGAGGCCCTGGTGGAGATGCACATGTGGGGTAGGTAATTGAAGGAGTTGGAGTCCCTGCTGGGTCGGGTGGTGGGGAGAGAAGCCTGTAGACTTGTGCAGTGTTGAGGGACCACTCATAAATGGCCTGGCAGCTCTGTTCCCTTGTCATAGTGCCTCAGTGTCTCTGAGCTGCAGACCTCTAGTTTCAGAAATGAGGGTAACAGATTCTGAACACTGGGTGAGTTGGGTAGATAACAGGTCACTCACAGGAAAGCCATCAGTGAAAAGATAGTCTGACCATCAGCATCAGATGGGGACATGAGCAGAGCCCTCTGGCTGGGGGAAAGAGGGTGTTAGCATGGACAAGGTGTTTGCATTTCCAGAGCTCAGGAGGCAAAGAGGAGTGCAGTGACCAGAGTCTTCATGCCCAGAACCAGGGCATGAATCCTAAATCCCTGTCCATTGCTAGGAGTTCACAAGGAGACAACACACCCTTTGTGGGACTCAGTTTCCTCCCAACAAATGGTCTTTTTGCTCATGGTTAAAGCAGGGGCATCTTCATGCTGTGTTGCCACCTCAGACTCATCCAACTCCTGTGCTGTCCCTAAACTTTCCACTTTCTGCTTTACCTGAACACCCTCAGTCCCTTCCACAGTTTGATGGGGAAGAAATGGGACTCCTGAAAAGACCCTGAGAACCTGTGTTCTTGGACCAAGGCAGAGGGACAAGCAGGGGCTGCCAAGTCCAGAGCCCTCCCTGTGGAGTCTCTCTGAGCCCTCTCTGGGGATGTGATCTTGAGGAAGCCCCCCGTTAGCCCTTGGCTTCAGACCTTTCACCAGATCTGAAATGGAATATCAATTTCACCCTTGGATTTAGAGGACTGGAGAGGGCACATGTTTGATGCAATTCCCTCAGTGCTCAGGTGGCCCTGTAGGTGCCACTTTTGGGAGGTGGATAAGGGTCCTTCCATCCTTTGTCCACGCTTACAGAAGTATGATCTGGTTTGACTAAAATGGAATTAACAGTGTTGAGGAAAACTTATTTTGACACCCCCCCATTATACATATATATGTAAATATAGTCAGTTTACAATGTTCTGTCAACTCGTACAGTACAATGCTTCAGTCATACATGAACACACATACGTTCATTTTTATATTCTTTTCCACATTAAGTTACTACAAGATATTGAATACAGTTCCCTGTGCATTACAGTTGACACTTGTTAAAATGGTAAGAAATATTTTATCCTGGATTTTTGAGATAGGTGTCGAGGTTATTATAATATTGGAGGACTTAGTTCAACTTTAAGTAAAGACAGCTGCGGATCTGTAGCCAAGGAGCTGAGTGAAGGGGTCAGTGAATGGAAAATTACTAACAGGAAACATCAAGTATGATGGTTGAATTAAAAAAAAAAGTGAGGAGTTATTATGCTAAACTGACTTAACAAGAATCTTGCTGAAGAATGGCTAGAGAGATCAGATACCAAGGGTAGGAAATGAGGGTTTGATCAGATGATCAGCATGGTGTTACTCTTACTAAGCTGACTTTGCAGATATCTGTATAAAGTTGAGCTAAGTATGCCCTTCGGGGATGCATACCAGGTTCAGGTCTAGGAGGGAAGAGAGCTCAGTGGAGTGTGACTAAAGCTTGTTCAATAAAGGAAGAGACTTTTTTTCTCTGAATAACATAAGTTCATTTTTCATTTGTTTGTTTTCATTAATTATGGAACACCTGAGAGGTGATCAAAATGACAGAGTAAGAGGCTGTGGTACCAACTTTCCCCCACAAATAATCAAATATACATCTAGATGTGAAGCAATTCTTGCTGAAAATTATCTGGATACTGGCTGAGGAACTTGTATACACTCATGGCTGTAAGAAAGATACAGACACAAGTGGGTAGATAGGGAAGAAAAGTAATTGGGTCTGGAGGTGGGGACTCAGAGAAGAAGGGCGATTGCAGGGGCAGACACCCAGCATGGGGAGCAAGTGGGTCAAGCCACGGATTTGGCTCCCAGTCCTAGGGTCTGTGTCTTGGAGATAAACTTTCTTGAGTGGTTGGAACACCAGTGGGACAGCCAGAGACCCTGGAGAAGCCTGGACCCTGCTTGGAAGGAATGTGTATACTGCCTGCCCTTGATGCTGGGAAGAGGGAGGTTTGATTTAGCAGCTACTTGTTTCCTCTGATCCTCTAACCACACCCCCTTGGCTGATCAGGTCCAATGTACTGGCTCTGCTAACTCCACACCCTCATGACAATGGATCTGTGTCAGCCAAGAAAACATTCAACCCTGGGACCCAAAGGTAACCTGGGCCAGAGCCTGAGTGGGACTTCAGTGGCCATTGTCTCTTACTTCTCCACCAGTACATCAGAAGCAGCCCAGAATATACAAAGACCCAGGGAATAATAACTCAATGGCCAATATAGAAATCTCACTAGGAGTAATGAGTAACAATGCAAGTCATAGAGAAGAATGCATAGATCGTCTGGAAGATAGAATAATGGAACTCACCCAGGCAGAAAGAAAAACAAATTTTTCAAAATGAAAGCAATCTAAGAGATCTCTAGGAGTATATTTAGAATTCAACATTCAAATTACAGGGGTTCCAGAAGGAGAAGAGAATGGGATTGCAAATGTATTGAAAAAATTATGGATGAAAACTTCCCTAATTTGAAAAAGGAAACAGAAACCCATGTACAGGAAGTACATAGCTTCCCAATCAACATGAACCCAAACAGTCCTGAACTAAGACGTATCAAAATTACAATGGCAGAAGTGAAAGAGAATTCTAAATGCAGCAGGTGAAAAACAGTCATCTACGAGAGAATCCCCACAGGCTGTCAGCTGATTTCTCTGCTGATACTTGGCAGCCCAAGCCTTGGCAGGCTTGACATATTCAAATACTGAAAGGGAGAACCCTGCAACCTAAGATACTCTACCCAGTCAGATTACCATTTAGTATAGAAAGAGAGATGAAGAATGTCCAGACAAGCAAAAACCTAAAGAAATAATACTAACCTGACCCTGAAAGTAATGTTGAAGAGTATTCTCTAAATGGAAAAGAAGGAAGAATCTACAGGAAAGGGAAATGTATATTAACGAATGAAGATCACTTAAATAAGCTGGTCAGCAGATTAAAATATAAAAGAAGTGTACAAGCAGCTATAACTACAAAAAAACATTTAAGGGATGGGCATGAAGATGTAAAATATGACATCAAAACCACAAAATGTGTGGGAGGGGAGTAAAAAATGAAGACATTTTAGAATGTATTTGAAGTTAAATGACTAACAGTTTAAAACAAGTAGGCATAATTATGGGTCATATTATACGAACCGATTGGTAACCATAAATCAAAAGCCTACAACAGATAAGCAAAAAAAAAGGAACAGAAGCATAGTCCTAAAGAAAACATCAAACTGTGAGAAGAAACAGGAAATGAAGAGTACTACAAAAAACAACAAGAAAACAAGTAATAAAATGGAAATAAGTACATACTTATCATTATTTACATTAAATGTCAAAGGAATAAATGCTCTAATCAAAAGACATTGTAGGTGATTGGATTTTAAAAAGACCCTTCCAAATGCAACCTACAAGAGACTGACTTCAGGGCTAAAAACACACAAAGTGAAGCGATGGAAAAAATTATTTCATGAAAAGCAAAATGACTAGAAAAAGGGTGGAGGGGAACTGGTCATATCAGACAAAATAGACTTTAAAACAAAGGGTGTGTCTAAAGACAAAGAAGGCCAGTAATAATCATAAGGGGACCACTAAAAAATGAGGATATTATACTCACTAATATATATGAACCCAATATAGAAGCACCTTCTCAAGCTATTCCAAAAGAATTCCAAAAGAGAACGGAACACTGCCAAATTGATTCTACAAAATCACTGCTAACCTAATACCAAAACCAGACGAGACACTATAAAAAGAAAAGAAAAAGAAAATTACAGGCCACTATCTTTGGTGAATATAGACGCAAAACTCCTCAAAAAAATACTAGCAAACTGAATCCAACAATATTTTAAAAGGATCATACACCATGATCAATTTGCATTTATTTCACGGTCCTAAGAATGATTCAGCATTCACAAGCCAATCATTACGAGTCACCCCATTAACAAAAGGAAGGATAAAAATCACACAATTATCTCAATAGACAGAAAAAAATTGACAAAATTCAGTATCCATTTATGATATGATAAAAACTCATCAAAATGGGTAAGGAGGAAATATATGTCAAGAGAATAAAGGCCATTTTTGGATACACCCACAGCCAGCATCATAATCAATGGTAACAAGCCAAGAGCCTTTCTCTTAAATTCAGGAAGGAGTGAAAAATTCCCACTCTTTGGGGGAGTGTAGTAGGTCAGTGGTAGAGCATGTGCCTAACATGAGTGAGGTCCTGTGTTCAATTCCCAGTACCTACATTAAAAAAAAAAATCCCACTCTCACCACTTACATTTAACTTTTTATTGGACGCCCTATCCACAGTAAATAGGAGAAAGAAAATGCATCCAAATTTTAAGGGAAGAGGTAAAACTGTCAACTATTTGCAGGTGTCATGATACCTTATATAAAAAAGCCTAAATTCTCCACACAAAAGGTATTAAAACTAATGAATTCAGCAAAGTTATAGGATACTGAGGATCAAAATCGAGAAATCTTTTGTTCCTATACACTAATAATGTAGTATCAGAAAAAGAAAGTAAAATATCTTTTAAAACTGCTTCAAAAAGAATGTAACACCTAGGAATGAAATTAACCAAGGGGGTGAAAGACATACACCTAGAAAACTATAAAACACGGATGAAGGAGATTGATGACAATACAAAGAAATGGATAATCAGCATGTGCTCTTGGATTGTAAGAATTAGTATTGTTAAAATGGCCATACTACACAAAGCAATTTACAGATGTAATGCATTCTATATCCACAGACTCATGACATTTTCAAAAACGTAGAAAAAATCCTAAAATTCACAGGCTATGAGAAAAAAAGGACAAACAAGCAATCAACCATTGCAAATCATTTGAAGAAAAAGCAAAGCTGAAGGTATCACCCTCCCAGACTTCAGATTATACTACCAAACTGTAGTAATCAAACTGCATAGTACTGGCAGAAAAACAGACACATAGATTAATGGCATTGAACAGAGAGCCCAGAAATAAGTGCATGCACCTATGGTCAATAAATGTATAACAAAGGAAGCAAGAATATAAGGGAGAAAATGCAATCTGTTCCAGAAGTGGGCCAGGAAAACTGGACAGCCACATGTAAAACAGATTTGACCATTACCTCACACCATATACAAAAATAAACTCAAAATGAATTTAGGACCTAAATATAAGACCTGAAACCAGAAAATATCTAGAAGAGAACATAGGTGGAATGCTCTTTGACATAAGTTGTAGCAATATTTTTTGATCTGTTACCTAGCACAAAATAAGTAAAAGCAAAAATAAACAAATGGGACCTAATTAAATTTAAAAGCTTTTGCACCACAAAGGAAACTATTGACAAGACAAAAAGACAACTTATGGAATGGGAGAAAATATCTGCAAGTGATATGACCAATAAGTGGTCAATATCCTAAATATATGAACAGCTCATGCTACTCAATGTAAAAAAACCCAAACAATCCAATCAAAAACATGGTCAGAAGTACTAAGTAAACATTATTTCTTATGAAGTTTGCTGAAAAGCTAAAAATAGATTTACCATATGATCCAGCAGTCTTATTGCTGGGCATATATCCTGACAAAAGTAATTTGAAAAGTACATAGAATCTAATGTTTATAGAAGCATTATTCACACTAGCTGAGGCATAGAAGCATCCTAATTTTTCATAAACAGATAAATGGATAAATAAGTTGAAAGATATCTATATCTATATCTACACACACACACACACACACACGAATATTACTCAGCCATGAAAAGAATAATATAATGCCATTAGCAACAACGTGGATGGACCTAGAGATTATCATACTAAATGAAGTAAGTCAGACAAAGACAAATATATTACTTATATGTGGAATCTTAAAAAAAAAGATAAATGAACTTATTTCCAAAACAGAAACAGACTCACAGACAAAAAACCTTATGGTTACCAAAAGAGAAAAGAGGATGAGAGAGAAATTAGAAGTTTGGTATTAACAGATACTCAGCACTATACAGAAAACAGATAAACAACAAGGACCTACTGTATAGCACAGGGAACTCTAGGTTCCCTAGGTTGTTTGGTTTTACTGTGTTATGTTCACTGGGATGTGCTGTAACCTTTTCACAATATCTGGTATTTGGAACTTTCTGCAACTTAACAATTTCTGGAAAACAAAGCACACTTTGGTTTAACCAGTTTAACTCCACCCCTTCCCTGCTTACTGCTGCCTAGTGAATATTCACACACTGGTCACACCCTGTGTATCTCCAGGAGTGTCAAATGGCACAGATGTCCACCGGCACTAGACCTGAATTCCCCATCCCATCAATATCTAGTTTACAGGAAATATGGGGGATAGGTATAATAGTCAAAGCAAATTAAGAATAAAGTCTCCCTTTTGCAAAAAAAAGTAGAGCACTTTCTCCACTCTTAGAGCATTTCCCTTAGCAAATTTTCACCCTCATTTTTCACCTTTATTAAGTAGAATTGTTGCAATTTGACTGCACATATACAATATACTGCATGCAAATACATATATACAATATACAGCACATACATACATTTTAACATTTACACATGTGTACTGTTCATTGTTTCTAAGAACAGTTACAGCTTTAGCTTTTTCAACTTACATTGTTATCAAAGGAATAAAGCCAACCACAAAATAAAAATCAACAGAATGCAGTAATCCAGTCATAAAGGACAGTCAAATGTGCTTATGTATATTCACAAAATCAATCACCTAAGTTAAAAATAGTACGTTCATTTGTGTCCCTTTTTTTTTTTTAGATTCCACATATAAGTGATATCATATGGCATTTTTCTTTCTCTTTCTGGCTTACTTCACTTAGAATGATGATCTCCAGATCTATCCATGTTCCTTTAGCAAATAATTGTAAATTCTTTGTCCCTTTGGGATGTATATAAATCTTTCAAAAAGCTAAATATTTTATTTAAATCTCTTCCCAGATTTATAACTGTGTACGAATGTGCTCCCAGGGATTTAATTTATGGAGGTGACTGAGGACCGGAGAGACTAATGCCATTTGAAGTTCCCCAGGGACATGAGAGGCCCAGTGTGCCAAGTAGGGACGTAGGAAACCTGTCCCATGAGAGGTCAGGAAGCTGAGAGAACCGGGGCTGTGCCTTCATGACTGCAGAGGCCCGAAGAACTAGCAGTGAGCGCCCCGCTACAGAAAACGCACGTTCTGGAGTCCCAGGCTGCGGGTTTGTAACTCGGGGCCGTGAGACGCGCTGGGAGGTGGGCCGGGACGAGGTCGGGCATCCGGGCGTCTAGCGGTGGGCCCTCGCCGCCCCGCGATCCGGACCCGTCCTACTGACATTCGCGACGGTTGTCGAGCGCCGCCTGGCGGCCACTTTTACATTATCGCTTCCCTCCCGAGCTCCGGAGTCCTTCGCAAAGGGAGGGATTCTGTCGCAGTGCCCGAGTCAGAGTTCCGAGAGTTCGGCGGCGCGGGCAGGATCATCCCGGCCTTGAGGATTGGGTGTGCGATGTGCTCTCGCCGGAGATTGGATCCGTAGGATTGCGGGGACTTGCCCCCGTCGGGCTCCGGGGCTCGGGTGAGGGGCCGTCCGGCCCGTAGAGCAGCCTCCGCGGGGCTCCTCCGGGTGAGGAGACCGACCGGGGCCCGGCCTCTGCTGGAGAGGTGAGGGTGAACGTGTCCGGAAGCCGGTACTCCGGAGGTGAGAACCGGCTGGGCCGGGCGGGGAGGCCCGCGGAGGGCGCGACGAGCTCAGGTTGGACTCGAGAGGGTCACGGTGGGCGGAGGGGCCTCCGCGGAATTTGTCCCGAGTCCGGATCCGGAGACCCTGATGGAACGGGCTTGCCCGCGCAGGAGACCCGTGGAGGCGCACCCGGGCCGCTCCGTCTCACGCGGGTCCACGTGAGTCGGGCAGAGCATACGGGGGGCGCAGCGCTGGGGCCGGGCTGCCCCGGAGCCAGGCGTGGTCACTCGTTCTCCCCAAGTTAGCGCTGCAGCCCGGCCCCCAGGGCTCCCCCAAACTGTAATAGGTGAAAATATCTTCCTTTAAAATCGGGTTTTAAGAGTTTTTTTTTAAACTAATTTTGGGGGCTAATGAGGTCTATATACTTAATTTTTTTTTTGAAGGGACTGGGGAGTGAACCTAGTAACATTACTACATACTGTATATTCACGCTACCATTTGAGCTATATCCTCCCCAACTAAGGGTTTCTCTAAAGATTTGGCGCCACCTCTATGGAAAGAAAAGATGAAGGCAGGCCCCTCCTACCTGTCCCGACATAGACAGATGGGTGAGAAATTCCAGAATTCCTTTGGATAAAAAGCGAAGAGCTACCGCAGAACATCCCCTAGATTCCCAGGCACATTTAGGATAAACTGTAACAAGTGATGCTCTCACTAAAAGACTAGGTTTATCTTGAGAACTCTGCCTTCTTGACTATACAATGAAGATGCCCGTAAAGCTGTTTTCTTTCTCTCCTGACTTTGTGGAGACTTCCTGGGTTGGCAGGTTTTTTGTTAATCATTTCCCCAGCAATGGTCAGCACGTTAAACAGTATCGGATCCAATTTAGGAGAAATTGAGAAGGTGGCAAATCTATCAGGTAGAGGACCCCAGGAAGTGACAAATTAGAATTTTTGAAAAGGTCATTCATATCCTAATTGCAGTATGTTTATGTACAACGTTACCTCAGTTTCTGGTGTACAGCAGTGTTTCTGTCGTACATGTTTGTTTTCGTATCCTTTTTCAAGATATTGAAAATACCGTGAACAGTTCCTGGGGCTATATAGAAGAAATTTGTTTTATATGTGTATCTGCAGATTTTGAACTCCCAATTTATCCCTTTCCCCCCAGGTAACTAGGAGTTTGTTTACTCCGTCTGAGTCTGAGTCTGTTTCTGTATTGTAGGTGACTTCATTTGTGTGTGTTCTAAGATTCCACTTGAGTGGTTATCCTATGGTATTTTTCTTTCTCTGGCTGGTTTACTTAGAGATGATGATCTCCAGGTCCATCCATGTTGCTACATAATGGCACTAATTTTTTTACGGTTGAGTGGTACTCTACTGTATGTACACACTATATATAGTGTATATACACACGCAGGTTCTTTAATGAACACTAGGGGTGCATGTGTCTTTTTGAATTAGAGTCCCCTCTGTGTATGGAATTGAATATACTTTAAACACATTTTTAAGACGATTAAACGTCCCGTGAAGATGTCTGTGTCCTCATCCTGTACCTTGTAAACATTACCTTATTTGGTATTACGTAAATGTGATGAGGAATATTGAGATGGGATTAGTTTGAACTTATCTATGTATGCCTAGTAATGTACTCACAAGTCTCCTAGTAAAGACAGGCAGAGAGAAATCCTACCATACAGAGGAAGGATATTTGACCAAAGTATTAATTGAGTAAGGGAGTGGTCTAGAAACAGAAGGAATGTGGGGGTAGGGCCTATGCAAAAATGACCCAGTAATTTGAGTTGAAAAAATATTCTAATGCCAATTTTATAGGTTAAGGAAAAAACTTTTGGTTTCAGAAGTGTACACCTGTGCAAAAGCTTTATCAAACCCTGCATTTCAGGAACCACTGGGCCTGTGCAGGGATCTCGTTAAGGGCCTCCATTTTTAAGCATGCCATGGGATACAGCTGCGCACATCAATTACAATCACCTTTTCTCTACCTATCATCTTTCCCTACACCTAAGACCACCCTGATCTTTATGTGATCAATCTCTCTAAGGGCATCTTGCCTCTTGAAGTGAGTTTAGTTCTGGTAATAGTTTGAAACTGCCCACAGTTGGGAGTATGTATATCAGGGACACTGGCAAAACACATCTTTTATTAATAATAAGAGAAGGGGGAAGGTACAGGAATGCAGAAGGGTAGTCATTCATTTCTGCCAGAGATTGTTCCCAGGTCCTCAGCTAGATGGAAACCGCCTTCTTCTGGGTGGAGGTCTGTCTTCGAAGAATTTACTTGTGGCCCGTCTCCTTGTCCTCTACTCTGTGTGGCACAGGGAGGGGCCAGAGGTCCACAACTCACTCCTCCAGGAATGGTTTGCAACAGGGCCGTGTGTGCTGTGTGGAAGGGTATGTCCAGGCCCAGGAAACTCGACTGTCACTGAGAGGAGCTGGTATTTAAGGACATGAAGTGTAGGCCAATACTGGAGAGTGATGGGATGGACCAATCAGGAGGGGTGTGAGGGATAAGCCAGGGTTGGAAGTTGGAGTAGAAACTTATGCAATGATGGAAAGGAAGCACACAGGGTTCTCCTCCCAGCTCCAGTTGGACAACATTGGACTTTGAAGATGTAAGTCCTAAGGGAAAGAAAAGATGGGACAAGTGAGCAGTCAGTACTGGGCGGAGGGTACAGAACCTTGAGGTTGCTAGCAGGGAACAGCTGAGACTGATGGAACCCGCCAGACTAACTCCAAAACTTTTGAGCTACTTGTGAAAGGAGGCAGTATATATACACACACACGGGACAGGGAAGCAGTAACAGATGTGTGCAGAGCCCAGCCCAGGATGCTGTTCTTACTTAGTGAAATCACCAAGTTCTCCAACATCACATCATGGTACAGGGGTCTCGCAGTCTCCAAGGCCCAACGCCCTGTGATGAGGGGGACAGATGTGTCTATGAGCAGCCTCTCTTTAAGTACCCCCAACTCCAGCCTGTATTTTCTTTCTGCCTCCTTGATCAGCAGGGGGACAAACAGCTTTCCTGCAAGGTAAGAAAGAGCCCGAGAGTCCCCAGGATCACATCCCCACAAACAAACCTGGGCCCATCCTTCTAAGTTCCTAGTGCCAGGGCCCCAGGGGAGTTCATTCACACACCTTCTCCGCATGCATATCACTCACTGGACTTTCTCTTCCTCTTGGCAACCTGAAGCCCTCCCCAGCACTCTAGCTCTGCATGTTCACTTGTCTCTCATACTTGGGAGTCTCCGGACCATCTGAAACTCAGCATGGCCAAAACCCAATTCGTAATATTCTCATTGAAAAACTACTCCCACTGCCTTCCCCATCCCAGTTGATGTGCAAAGGGCAAAAACTTTGGAGTCATCTGTGACCCCCTTCACATTAGACCTACTTTAAAAACAAATCTAGTAGCCAACAAGTATTCTCCTACCCTCACCATTACCTTCGCCTTCCTTTTCCCTAGTCTGTTCTGCACGAGATAACCTATTAAGATCTAAATGAGAAGAGAAACCCACTACTAGGCCTCTGACCCTTGCTCACCAGACATTTAATTAACAGACACTCCCTTCTCAACCGCATCTCCGAGCATCGGTGCATACTAACCCCTGTACCTAAGACACCTTTCACATCTCAGCCTGTAGGTTGCTGTACAGACACCAAAGCTGGGAAGACTGGAATTAAAAGTTCCAGAACACCTGACACTCACCAGTGCAAGGGCCATGAGGGACAGTTCTGCCTAAGTGCAAACTGCGGGAGGAGCAGGCTCATGTCACTTTAATTCTCATCAGTGATACAAAGATGAATGAGTAATTAATTAGCAATTAATAGTTAATAAAAGTGGTGCTAAAGGCTCAAGGGTAAACCAACCACATATAAAGTCAAGTGGGTATTGTGAGAAAAGGCTTTCCCCAAAGTAGGAAAAAACATGCAAATCCTGTCACATTCCTGTGTGAGTACAGCTGAATAAGAGATCATGTCCAGGGGGAACCTCTGAATGAGTGGGATTGCTGGATTATAGCATCCTTTTAGCCTGAGGAATCTCCAGACTGTTTTCCATAATGGCTACACCAGACTATGGTTGTGGCAGGTCATGTGCCACAAATACCAAAATTAAGTCTGATTTTTGTACTGCTCTGTTGCTGACACTTCCACTTCATTCCAGCTCTTGTGTTTCTTCCTGATAATACATTCTTCTTTTCCCATAGGTAACAGTTGGTTCTTTCATTATATTAAGTTACTGTCTTACCAAAAAAAAAAAACCTATGGGAAAAGAGCAAATATTTTGCAAAAGATGAGATTGACAAGGGCTTAATTTCTCAAACAATCCAATCCAAAAATGGGAAGAAGATATAAACAAGCAATATGAATGGCCAATAGGCACATAAAAAACTGCTCAATATTGCTAATTATCAGAGGAATGCAAATCACAACTGAAGTATCACTTCAAAAATGGAGAAAAGGAAACCCTCCTACACTAGTGGGAATGCAGTTTGGTGCAGCCATTATGGAAAACAGTCTGGAGATTCCTCAAAAAACTAAAAACAGACTTACCATATGATACATTCAAAATAACCATTTATTTATTTAGAGGAGGTACTGGAGATTTAACCCAGGACCTTAGCATGCAGTTTAACACTGAACTATACCCCACTTAGGATACTAATATATGTATCATAGATAAGTTCATACTGTAATGCACAGGGAACTATATTCAATATCTTGTTGTGATCTATGGTTAAAAAGAATATAACTGAGTGTACTTTGACTAAAAATAGACTTACCAATATATCCAGAAGGAACCCTAATTAAAATAGACACCTGCACCCCAATGTTCACAGCAGCACTATACAATAGCCAAGACATGGAAACAACCTAAATGTCCATCAACAGATGATTGAATAAAGAAGTTGTGGCATATTTATACAGTGGAATCCTACTCAGCCATAAAAAAGAATGAAGTAATGCCATTGGCAGCAACATGGATGGACCTGGAGATCATCATTCTTAAAAGAAAAGACAAACTTATTGACAAAACAGAAGCCGACAAACAAACTTATGGTTACTGGGACGTGGGGAGGGATAAATTGTTTTGTTTCTTGGAGGGGAAGGTAAGTTACTGGGGTTTGAACCCAGGACCTTGTGCATGCTTCAGTATCTTGTAGTAACACAGTGGAAAAGGGTATGAGTATAACATTACTGTAAAGTGACTATACTTCAATAAAATATATATATACAAAAAGTGAACAAGTCTGTATGTGTGTGAATGAAATATGAATATGTAAGTGAAATATTATGCTGTACACCATAAATTAACACATTGTAACTGAGTATACTTTGACTATGAATTCAAAAAGATACCTGCACCCCAGTGTTCATAGCAGCACTATTTACAATAGACAAACATGGAAACAACCTAAATGTCCACTGAGATGACTGGATAAAGATGTGGTATATTTGTAGAATGGAATAAAAGAATAAAATATCATTTGCAGCAACGTGGATGGACCTGTAGATTGTCATTCTAAGTGAAATGAGAAAGAAAAATGCTATATGATATCACTCATATGTGGAATCTTAAAAAAAAGACTTTTTTTTTACAGAACAGAAACAGACTCACAGACATAGAAAAAAAACTTACGGTTACCAGGGTGGGAAGGCATAAATTAGGAGCTACAGATTTGCAGATACTAACTACTATATATAAGATAGATAAACAAGTTCATACTGTACAGCGCAGTGAACTCTATTCAATATCTTGTAGTAACCTCTGGTGGAAAAGTGTATGAAAATGAGCATATTTATGTTCATGTATGACTGAAGCAATATACTATACACCAGAAATTGACACAACACTGGAAACTAACTATACTTCAATTTAAGTTATCATTTTGTATATTCCAGTTTAATCCATAAATTCTGACTTGAAATAACTGTAACATTATATAAGAGAATTCAAGAATGTGTAATTTTTATATTGATCCATGTTTTGACATTAAAATATTTCCATAAGTGTTCAGAGAGATTGCTTGTAGTTTCCTATAGGCTGTTCTCTCCTGGGTAGAGAACTGAACCACCGTTTATTGACCACACACTGAAAATCCACACACTGAAAATCCGGTAAGAGGGTTGTTGCTAGCATCACAGTAAAAGCGCTTGGCCTTCAGCAGTTTGGGATAACTGGACCTCATTTCTGACTGCCTCAACTTAAGAGAAATGAAACAAGCTATACGACCCAACCTCTATTCAGTTACCTAAACATGAAAATACCTTCTTGCACTCTAAACATCCTGTTAGGATTTAAAATATCATAACCATTTTCTCTTCCAAAATCACCAACGATGACTGAACAGTAAAATAAAAATTACTGGAAGAGTACAATCTCTTAAAATACGAAAGCTTTTTAAGTGTGTGTATACTGTAAAACAGTAAGTTTATGTAATGCATGTGTGTGTCAAAAGATTAAGTATAATAATTTCAGAGAGCTAAGTTAAAAACAAGATCAAAAAACAAATATTCATTTAAATACAATAATTTTAACATGCTACACAAATGTATTTAATATATATACCTCAGGACACATGGCTGGTTTGACTACAGTAGCAATGTTTATAACTGCTGAAAACATATACCAAAAAAAACCCCAAAGAAAAGTTTTCAACAGAACTTATAGACATTTTACTCATATATTCAAACTACAGAATCCTGTACAAAAAGGAAAATAAATTGATAGCCATGAAATACATCAATAAAAATCACACAATAGTGTGTAAGTGTAGGAAAATACATCATATACTAATATGATGCCACTCCTAAAAAAGTTTTAAAACAAGTGAGCAAAACTGAACTACAGTCATCAAATTATTTTCCAAATAGATGGTAAGGCTATCAAGAAAAGTGAGGAAAAGCTTACTTGTAACATCAGACAGCGCCTTAGCTCCGGGGACGGGGATGACTGTTTTGGAAAGACTGTACAGGTGATTTCTGGGGTCACATTTCTTGACCTGGGCAGTGCACGTGGAAGTTCTGTGGGGTTTTTTTTTTTTTTTTTTTGGTCAAGCACATCATATCTGAAAATTCAGAAAGCCAAGGTTTCGGAGGATAAATATAAATAAAGGACACTTGTAAGAGAACTACGGAGAAGATCACAACTACCACAGAACGAGAAGAGCTCGGTGAAGGCCGGGAGGATGCGGCATTTAACTGAATCGGACCCACCTGTGTAGCCACTGCCACTGGAGTCTAGGGGGAAAGGTGGGGCCTGGTCACAGCGGTCTAAAATAGACTTACCGTATGATCAAGCAATCCTACTTGTCCAAAGAAAAATATCATTCAAAAAGACACATGCACCCCAATGTTCATAGCTCCACTATTTACAACAGCCAAGACATGGAAACAGCCTAAATGTCCACTGACAGATGACTGGATAAAGAAGATGTGGTATGTATACATATGCAACGAAATAATACTCAGCATAAAAAAGAATAAAATAATGCCATTTGCAGCAACATGGATGGACCTGGACATTGTCATTCTAAGTGAAGTAAGCCAGAAAGAGAAAGAAAAATACCATATATCACTTATATGTGGAATCTAAAAAAAAAAGGAAATGATTCAAATGAACTTACCTACAAAAGAGAACAAACTTCTGGTTACCAAGGGCGAAAGGAGGTGGGAAGGGATAAATTGGGAATTCAAAAACAGTGTCTCTTGGGGAGTGATGGAAATGTTAGCTATCTTGATTGTAGTGGTGGTTTCATGGGTGTATACACCTATTAAAATTCATCAAATTGTACATTTGAAATATGTGTACTTTACTATACAGGAACCACAGCACAACAAAGGTGTTTTTAAAAAATTCCAGTAAAAAAGATAATGTTCTTGTAATTCTTCTAGTAATAATAAAACTACAAAAAAAACCACCCTAATTTTAATTAAGAGAATCTGCTCCTTCAACATATAGAATCACTGAATGCCAAATTGTTATCAGTAAAGAAATGGACAGTTAGGTTCATAGAATGGTTGTGGAAGATGAAGCACAAATCATGGTCACAAGTGTAGACACAGGATACTTTTCTGAGGGTTTACAATGGATAAAAGTGAGTTATCAATTACAGAGCCCACAACAAGAGCCTGTGGTTAGTGAAAGTCATTTAAATTGTTGCTACAATACAGAGATAATAATTGCTCATAATCTCCCCTGGTTACACGGTTCTACGGAGACATACAGAGGACCTCAATCAAGTGCCTCCTGCTCTCAGAAGGAAGTCAACGTCTCCATAAGAAAGTGTCTCTGCACTGAATTTTATTTTGTTTGAACAAAGAGCCATCTTGGAAGGAAGATGGCTCACACATTTTATGTGAGGATTGGAGTAGCAAGATGTGCTTCCTATCTAGCTGGATTTCACGGTCATCTTTGTATCTTGACACTCAAATACATTCCTTTTGTCTGACCCCCTACAATTATCAGCCATATTTCTCATGTACTATTTTAAGTCTGTTTTAAAAATGAGAGAGAAGTGACGCTTTCCACTCTCTAAATGGAAAATAAATGTTAACACTTTTCTACTGGTGACAGAAATTTTAGAGACATATTACCATATAGTCTATTTATAATAAAGTGCCCCTCTTCCCAGGAAACTGCATACACCAGCAACTTTCACTTGAACAACAGCAGACTGGGAGATCACCACTGTTCACGTTTAAAAAAAATTTTGTTGGGTAATTAGGTTTGGTTGTTTATTTAATGGAGGTACTGGGGATTGAACCCAGGACCTTGTGTTTGTTAAACATGTGCTCTACTGCTGACCTATATCCTCCCTGCTCTCTTTCTTTTTTTTAAATTGAAGTATATTTGATTTACAATGTTGTGTTAGTTTCAGGTGTAGAGCAAAGTAATTCAGTTTATATATATTCATATTTATATATATACATATTTTCAGTATTTGTCCAAAGAAAATGAAAACACTAAAAGAGATACATGCAACCCCATGTTCACTGCAGCATTATTTACATAGCAGATATGGATACACACACACACATATATTTTTAGGTTCTTTTCCACTCTAGGTTATTACAAGATACTGAATATAGGTCCCTGTGCTGTACAGTAGCCCCATGTTGCTTACCTACTTCATATACCATTGTTTTCTTATTGCTTGTTACATTCCTTTGACTAAACGCTATGAGGTTCATTGTGTTTAGTCAGGAGTAAGTGAGAGAAAATTTCAGAGAAAGCTTTAACAGGGAGGAGGGGGAAGAAGTAGTGGGAAACCCAGAAACAGACACACATCTTTGTTGCCCTGAAGAGACACCTTCCCCTCTCTCTCTCCCTCCCTCCTTCTTCCCCCCTCTCTTCCCTCCCTCCCTTCCCCCTCCTTCCCTTCTTCCCTCCCTCTCCTTCCCCCCTCCCCTCCCTCTCTCCTTCCCTCCTTCCCCAGCTCCTCCCTCCCTCTCCCTCCCTCCCCCTCTCCTTCCCTCCTTCCCCAGCTCCTCCCTCCCTCTCCTTCCCCCTCCCTCCCCCTCCCTCGTTCCCCCTCCCCTCTCTCCCCCTTCTCTCTCCCCCTTCCCCCTCCCCTCCCCAATTCCCCCTTCCCCCTCCCCTCCTTCCCTTCCCCTCCCTCCTTCCCCCCTCCCTCTCCCCCTACCTCCTTCCCCCCTCCCTCCTTCCCCCTCCCCTCCCTCCTTCCCCCTCCCCTCCCTCTCTCCTTCCCTCCTTCCCCCCTCCCTCTCTCCCACCTAAACTTACTGTGTTCTAACCTTAGAAAGCCAATTTTTTGTGATCTTTTTCTCATTCTTTTCTTTTAATCAAGCAATTTTATTATTTTTATTTTGGGGGGGCAGACGTAATTATGTTTATTTTTAATGGAGGCACTGGGGATTGAACCCAGGACCTCATGCATGCTAGGCATGCACTCTACCCCTGAGCTACCCTCTGCCCCTAGAAAGCCAGTTTTAAAAAGAAAACAGTTATCTCTGGATTTCCTGAGCTACACTCCTTCTAAGAATCTGATACTTACCTGAACAGAAAAGCTACTTACCAGGTTGGCATTTGCTGTCAGGACAGTGGGTGCCTGGGTGGCACCTGCACAGGTGTGGCAAAGGGCATCTGAACCTTGAGATGAAGGCTGGGGATTCTATGACCTCATCTCTTGGTTGGGAAGTAATCCTCATTTCAACTGTGATTGCAGTGAGAGTGTCTGCAAATGGGAGTAGAGATTATCTGGGGAAACCTTCACACATTGTGCAAATTACTGAAAGCTGTTAAAAATAAGTAATAAAGATATCTGACGTGAGTGGCAGAAACAGAAGGGAAGATGTTACTTTTGAAACAAATGAAAATCCCATGGGAAGATGAACAGAAGACACAGAGATCTAATAAATGATGCAAGGAAGCTGGGCCAACTGGGGACTCAGTCAACAGGAAGGGTTTGTCTCTCAAATACGATTCCTGAGAGGACTGAGGGCACAAAAATGAAGATCTGGAGAATGAACAGATTAGAAAAAACACACAGGGGGATGCAAGTAGTAAGCCTAGGGTAACATGTTTCTTGAATGAATTATCAGACACCATGATATCAAGTATCATGTGTAGGGAAGATCCCTTGGTAGGAATACAGGATGTGTAAGTGCACAAAACACAAAATAAATGCCCGCACGGACCTCCCTTGGTCGGTGGGATCAGATGATAAGAAAGCACCCACCCTCGGCGGTAAGCTCCTTGACAGGTCTCGGTGATGATTTTTACATCTGACACTAAAAGCAACAAAAGCAAAAATAAGTAAATGAGACCACCTCAAATTAAAAAGCTTCTGCCCAGCAATGAAAATCATCAGCAAAATGGGAAGGCCACCTAATGAATGAGAGAAAATAGAACATCTGAAAAAGGCTTAATATCCAATATATATACATATAAAATTCATTCAACTCAATAGCAAAAAAACAAAGAATCTGATTAGAAATGGACAGAGGATCTCAACAGATATTTTTCCAAAGAAGACACAACCAACAAACACATGAACAGGTGCTCCATATCATTAATCATCAGGAAAGTGAAAATCAAAACTATGATGGATTGAACCCAGGGCCTCCTGCGTGCTAGGCATCCACTGCACCACTGAGCTACACCCTCCACCAACAGCTCTTTACTCGTATTTTCTGTCAGTGCAGAACTAAATCCAAAGTCACACACTGCATCTACATGTCCTGTGTTTTTCCACACCTTTATGCTCTGAGAGGCTTCATTTTTACTTTAATTTTTCCTGGATTTGTTACTTTTGAAGAATACAGTCCAACTGCTTTATAACATTTCTCTATTTACTGATAATTATGGTTATTTTTTGTGGTTTTAAAATTTTAAAATTTTATTTGATTTTTTTGGCAGAGAAACCACAGAAGTGATAGTGCCTTTATTACATCAGATTAGGAGACTCATGAATGAGATGAGATTCTCTCTAATCTCTCACACGTTGGGTTCCCTGGACTCTTGACATTAAATTTACTATATTTTTACCTTTAAAACTGATAAGCAATTAGTCAAGTGATACTTTGAAACTCTGTAAGTGTCCTGATCTATGTGGATCTTTTAGAAATGATGAACGATTTTCCTCATTCCATTACTCTCTGTATACTTGTATATTTAACTGGCATGGTATCGCCGGGTAGAGCATCTTCCTCATCATTCATTCACCCACTTATCTATATTGCTGTGGATTCATATATTGAAACATATTTCATAGGCTACCATCCAGTGCAGTCAGTATTCATTTTGATGCTCAAAATTTCTCAGAATTAGCCAGAAAAAATTACTTTCCAGGCTGATATTTAAGTCCGTAGGTTTTACTGTGTATCTTTCATTATATGGAACTCACATATCTTTCATTATATAGTGTCTTACATATTATAAGCATTTATTTAATTCACTGTTTTGGCTTTCTTACTATTGAGTTGGAGTAGTTTCTTATGTATTCTAGGTAAAAGTTCTTGGTCAAATATGTGACTTGTGATGATTTTCTTAAGCCTGTGTCTTTTCTATTTTTAAACTGATGTCTGTTTATGAGATTTAAATTTTTATCAATATATTCCACTATACTTATTGCTTTATAGGTCGTGTTTAAGGTAATTTACCTTCCCCCACATCATTAAGATACCTCCAATGATTTCTTCTAGAATTACTATAATTTTCACTTTTAAGTTTAGGCTCACAAGCTGTTAAAATTGATTCCATGTACAGAGTGAGTAGGCAATGACAGTGATTATGCATATTCAGTTGTGTAATTAAAATATAAAAGACAATTTGTTGTTAGATGATTGTTTTAAGTTGCTGATCTCTTAATCTCAAAAGCATTTTTAGAACCCTGAATTTGTACTCTCCTCTCCTATCCTCACGATGACTGTTTTTGATATCATGTTTTACATCTATCTGTTCTGTGTATCAAGGGAACTGCAATGAGAATTTGTGGGTGATGCACATGGTATTGCCAGCCATCATATGTGACAGCGTCAGGCCGAATGCTGCTACGTTCCATCCCTCAGCCAGCCTAGTAAAGAGCAGGGCCCAGGAAACAGCACACTGGGCCAAACATCAGATACTCATCGTAGGACTGGATGTCCTGGCCAACAAATAGCCCCACCTTCACCTTTATAATGAATGGATGGACCACTACCTAAAAATTGTCCCCTGCCAGGTAAAGGACCCTAGGAATCTCTTGCCTCACACACACCTAAAATATAAATCAAGACCACACATTTCTCTACATATAGTGAGACCATAATACAAGGCCTTGCCTAGACCCACCTATTCCTTCTGGCATCACAGACACTACGAATATCAACCAAGGGACACACTTCACGGCTCAAAGCACAAAGATGGGGTCTCGAAAGAAACAGTCACAATAGAATTTTCATACCATTAAGTGGTCCCAAATCGCTTGCTTAACTGAGGAAAAATAATGGTCCCCTCAAACAGCTCCTCTAAAAATTCCTGCCCAGTCGGATCCAGTAAATATAGCTCAGTGGTGGAGTGCATGCCTAGGATGCATGAGGTCCTGGGTTCAATCCCCAGTGCCTCCATTCAAAATAAAGAAAGAAACCTAATTAAACCCCCACCAAAACAAGTAAGCAAAAAAATAAATAAAAATTAAAATTAAAAAGCATTTCTGTGGTGGGCTATTTAGGTTATTTATTTAAGTGGAGGTACTGGAGACTGAACCCAGGACTTCATACATCCTAAGCACGTGCTCTACCACTGAGCTATACCCTCACCCTAAAGTTAAAAAATTTTTAAAAGAAAAAAAAAACCTCATCCAACAAATGAACTTGAAATGGGTCTCTATCCTGCTCCAGGCCTTACCTTATCTTTAATACACTTTTAATCATGCCTCATGCCATCTTATAAAGGACAGAGGCCAGAACAAGGGAGCCAATTCCCTGGGACCAATTAACCATAGACACTTCTCCTGGCCAAGAAGATGCTCATCTGCTGTGGGACCCATTTGAGCTAAAATCCCACTAAAAAAATTAAATCTGTCAAGTGCCGCTGCACTCTGTTCTGCTGAATGTTGGTCCTATTACTACGGAATAGGTGCCGTCATTGGGTTCCAACCTGCAGGCCCAACCCCCACCCCATGTCAGCCATTGTTACCATTAAATAAACCAAACCCTGAGACCCACGGGAACCCGCTGTGTATCCACTTGCAAAGGATGCCCCAGGCCCACAGGCGACACCGCCCCAGTGCAAGGCCTCACCGCTGGAGCTGTGTCTGCGCCGTGCACCAGGGCAACTTCATTCTGGACACTGAAGCCTCCACCACAGTGGCAACTTACAGCTCAGGCATAAATTGGACACGATCATTTTATTCTTTTTTCCCGTTAATTTTCGGAGTTGCACTGTGTTTTGAGACTGACGTCTGCTTAGCCCGTGATCCTTTGTACTAATTACTGTCTGCCAAAAACATTTCCCTACACCCCTAGGCCTTGGGCGAACCTCCTAGTAGTCACTCTAAATATTAATGGACATTAGTGACTCCCCCTGGAGTTCGCACCTGACTCAGATCAACCAACTCCAGGGTAGAAGAACCCTCACCCCCCAGACACGCACAAGACCCCCTGCCCAGCATCTCTGACCATGACCACCCCTTCCCCTTGGTTATACACAAACAGCGCGCATCCTTACGTGCACTTGACTGCGTCATAACCTTTCACTGTCCCAGAACGTCACTGCCGGGCCTACCTCCTTCCCTGAGACATAAACTGTTACTACATATCTCATACTTTCAACACACTTTACAACTCCACCAAGACATTGTTAGAGACCCCCTAAAATTTCAGACCTGTTTTCTTGGCTGATGCCAGAGAAATAGAAAACCTAATTATGGGCCAACCAGCAAGAGCTCCTTTTATCTCTACCTGTGTTCCTTCTTCTCCTTTTTGTAGTGGAGGTACTGGGAATTCAACCTGGGACGTCGTGCATGCAGAGCGCATGCTTTACCACTGAGCTATACCCTCCCACTCCCTTTTTGTGGTCTGTCTTTTCTACTCAGAATAAAATATTTTCTATGCCCCTTAGGGCAATGTATACTCCACTCCCCGAAAGTCACCACAATTATCACCGCAAAGTCTCCTTAAAATAATGCCACAGTCACAGGGCCAGTTGTTCCACGTGTGCTTGCTTAGCTTCTGCAGTTGTCAGCTTGGTAGGGATGAGTCCCAGGGCCGACCTCGGAGCGAACCTTGTTGACCTCTCTACTGCAAGCCAGCTTGCCTGAGCACCTTTCAAGTGCAGATCGGAGCTCTGCCTCCTTTCACAACCAGGGGAATGTTTCCCCTGCCCTCAGTCAACCCAGGGCCAGGTACCAGACGACTCAGGAGAAGTCCCATTTGCCCCAAAGCCTGAGGAAACTGTCCTAACCAGCCAGTCCTAACCTGCTTACCCAGCCCTGCCTCGCTTTCCCGCGACACCCCGATAAAGGCTGTGTTCTAGGATTTCCTGTTCCTTCCCCTGCTTCTCACTCCTGACCACCCTGGTCACCAAATACAGAAAGATCGTCGAGGTATATCATTTCAGGGGCTAAAATGATAGGTTAACGTTCAGTTTGTGGCCTGACCACAAGATAGTACAGGAAAGCAAAGGGCCAAACGAACAGAAACGATGGGGGAATACTCAAAATAGTACAGGACACAGTACTGTAATCACACAGGAGTGAAGGGCGATGTGAACTGTTCACACCTTCTGATAACTGCACAGACTGATGCAAAGGAGGATACGCTATGTGGATGTTATGGATTTGTGAGGTAGCTTTTGAATTAGTTTTGAAAGACTATGTGCTTAGTTGCAGGGGGTAAAGATTTCTTTTGCAAGCCAGTTGACAATGAGAGATGCAATCTCTTCTGAGTTATCAGTACATGGTTCAAAAAAGTTGCCTTAAAAATAAAAGAATGGATGTAGGAGGTGCCCAGCTGGTGGAGCAGAGAGACTCACAGCTCATTCTCTCCCACAAATACACAGTTACATCTACAGACCCATGAATCTCACAGAACACCTGCTGAACTCTGGCAGCTCTCTCACTTCAAAATACAGGAGGATTCTCACAAAATCCAATTAACAGCGAGTTCATTCTGTATAGCAAAGGGAGCCATACTCAGTATCTCGTAGTAACTCATGGTGGAAAAGAATATGAAAATGAATATACGTATGTTCATGTATGACTGAAGCATCATCCTGTACACCAAAAACTGACACACTGTAAACTGAGTATACTTCAAAAATATATATATCCAAAAAAAAAAGAAAAGAAAAGTCAACATTAAAAAGAAAGTCAGTATCACTTTTTTTTTTTTAACTAGAGGACTATTTAATGGAGATCATTTTTAATACACTGGACCTATGATATGCAAACCAATAACTCCTGTACTAATTTTAACCATTAAAAATTACTATAAAAGTGATGAAGTTTTCTCACAGACTGGTTTTTATAAAATAAGCAAAAGAAAATCACTGAATATATTTATGTTGACTTGAAAAAAACAAGAAAATAGCTAAACAAAAAGATTTCATAATTTTGGAATTCAGGGATATATAAAGACTCATAATTTTGGTATTAAACACATGCTATTGGCATTTCAAGACAGATGTTTACACATGTATGTACACTATATATAGACTTCACTTAGTGGGGAGGGTACAGCTCAGTGGTACAGCACACGCTTAGCATGCATGAGGTCCTGGGTTCAAACCCCAGTGCAGCCTCTAACAATAAATAAACCTAATTACCTCCCTCCTTGAAAATAAAATAATACAATCATAAATGAATAAAAAAACAAAAAATGTTTGAAAAAATACACAGACTTCACTAAAGTTGCTGTCAGTTCAGATTACAAAAGACTGAATATGAATTTTGTACTAACAGAAGGGTATAGTCAATCTTCTAGACAGAAACAGACCTTTATAAAATCAGCTACTGGTGTTTGGAATTAAAATATTGTGAAAATTTTATTTAGGTGAAAGGAGCTGAGAGAAACAAATTTTAAATTATTTAGATACTTGGGGGGAGGCTAACATGCCAGCGGTGCAGTGCATGCTCAGAATGCACCAGGCCCTGGGTTCAGTCTCCAGTACCTGCACTAAAATAAGTAAGTAAATAAATTTAGAAAGCTAATTGGCCCCCCAAATCTTTCTTTTTTAAAGCATTTTTTATTGAGTAATAGTCATTTTACAATCCCCCCAAATCTTCTTAAAAAACAAAAAATTATTTACATATTTCATGTTGGCCATTAAAACCTGATGATGTGTTTCTTTTCAGGGCTAAGCAATTTCCCAATGATTACGACCCATACATTGCATCTGCCCAGGGAAACTGAAGGGTCACACGGAGCAACCACTCCAAATCCATGTGATCATCGGCACTTCCAGTGACCATAACATACCCCCATAGTATCCAGATCTTCAGTCCTTATTGCCCAGTTACACATGACTTTTTTAGACTGAGTATTCAGTCATTAATTTTAAAAAAATTTCAAAGGTAACAGTAAGCTCTTATTGTATAATTAGTAAAAGCAAGTACAGATGTTTTAAATATGTTACAAATAATTTGCAATAAGGGGTGCTAGTATTTTCACCCACCTGATCACATCCCTTCCCTGCCCTTTCTTAAATAAAAGTTCAGACTTCCCAGCCTGTCCTTAGCAATTACCTCAAACCCCCCTTCACTTCCTGCTGCTCTCCCACTTCTCATACTCCTAACACACGGGATCCATCCCACTCCAGGGAGGCTGCACACACCTTGCTCCCATGGGTCTTTCCAGGCCATTTTCCTCCAGTTGAGAACATGAACTCAATGCTTTAAAAATATATTTAAAGGAAACAAAAGTAAAAAACCAAAAACATTTCTGGAGTCTCTACAAGATCCACAATGACAGACTTTCCTGGGGCCTTAAATTCAGGAATTTTCCAACAACCCAAATGTCCACCGACAGATGACTGGATGAAGATGATGTGATGTGTATGTATTTCTACAATGGAATGCTGCTCAGCCATAAAAAAGAACACAATCGTGCCAGCTGCAGCCACATGGATGGACCTGGAGCTCATCATTCTAAGTGAAGTCAGCCGGAAAGAGAAAGAAAAACACCATATGGTATCACTTGTATTTGGAATCTATAAAAGACACAAGTGAACTTACCTCCAAAACAGAGACAGACTCAGAGACATAGAGAACAAACTTATGGTGAGCAGGGGGTAAACGGGGTGGGAATGGATAAATTGGGAATTTGAAAATTGCACCTCTTGGGGAGTGAGGGGAATGTTCACTGTCTGGATTGTGCTGGAGGTTTCACGGGTGTACACATCTAGCAAAATTCATCAAATTGTACATCTGAAGTATGTGTGGTTTACAGTACAGAGACTCTGCTTCATTATACACACAACCATTTTTAGTTCCCTGTTAAGACGGATACAGGCAGAGACATCACCGCCCTTACTGGCAACAGTGTCACCTGTTCTTGAACTTATTTAAGAGGCCCCCAAACGTCCACAGATGTTGAAATGGATATGTGAACACCGCCACACAGACCCACCCAACTACAACCGGACGAGGAGACAGCGTTTTCCTCGCCCTGCAGGCAGAGCAGAACCGAGACACGCGGGTGTCACTGATGATGAGCACGAAGGGGCTGAACACTGGAAAACACATGGCCACGAGGACAGAGACGTTCACCATCCACTGGCCGCGATTTGCCACCAGAGTCATCCAGATTGTCAAAACTATGTAGAGCAAACAATCCAAAGAAAGAGCTCACCAGGAGCAGGAGGATGAGAGTGGCTCTGGCCTCGTGCGAAGGTCTCGGGGAGAGTCTGTGGCTGCAGAGGTGCTCGACTCGCTGTTTGTGCCTGTACAGGATGAGAATGATGTTGCCACTGGCCCAGATACTGAAACCTAAACTCATAGTATCAGGGGAGAAACACAGGACAGACAGTAATAAGCCTACAAAACCCTCTTCTAGATGCCAAGAACAGTATCCATAATTTCTTTTCATACTAAGGTTCTTCCATTGCAACGGACCCTTTATTATTAAGGGAAGACATGAATTTATCACGATACGCACGATCCAGCAGAGGGAACAGCAGAAGGCGATGAGCTTTAGGGATCTGAGCTTGAGCTCCATCCACCTCCGGATTCTGGGCTTGAGCTTAATGGCCTGGAAGCCGCTGAAGAGGCAGACGGTGCTGAAGGAAACGCCCGCGGCCACTCCGTGGAGGCAGAAGGCCAGCTTACACCCAGGGTCGTCCGGGAAATACGTCCATCCGAGCGCTGCCAGAGTCTGAGGTGCGCCCTTGGAGAAGAGAGCCACGGAGCTGGCTGAGACCAGCTGCGTGAGGACCGGGTCAGTCGGTCTCAGACTGTGTCTGGTGAGCAAGGTGAAGTTATAAAGACAAAGGAAGGAGATATTTCCGACAAGGCCGATTCCCGTCTGACTGAGGAACATGACGCCCATTTCCGAGCTGGCGGAAAAGATCACATCAGCACCGAGAGGGCACCGGGTTCACTGACGTGAGAGGATTGAACAGAAGAACAAATGAAAGGTGACGTCAACACCACATCCCTCAATTTTCAGTACGCGGCCTGCACTGTATACAGTGTCACGTGCCGTCTGCAGCAGAGTCTCTGCTCAGGCGGGCAGAGGCAACGCCACAGACTCGGGCTGGAAAAAGCCTCCGTCCTCACCTCCCAGGGGGGCTGGAGGTGGCCAGACGCACAGCAGGGTCCTCTGTGGCTGGAGAGACGAGTGAGGGGGTTGCGTGGGTACTGACGTGCATCTTCCCAACCACGTACTCTCACATGAAAAAGACAAGATGCAGAGCCTGTGGGGAGTAGGTTTCTTTTTTAATTTTATTTTTGAATGTAGAGGAGAGGGGAGGGTGTAGCTCAGTGGTAGAGCGCATGGTTTGTATGAATGAGGTCCTGGGTTCAATCCCCAGTACCTTCATTAAATAAACCAGTAAATAAACATAATTATCTCCCTCCAAGAAAGAAAAGAATAAAAATTATAAGAAGGGAGAGGAATATAAATTAGGGGGCAGAGACTGAAAATATTGATCAAAATTAGATGTCAAAATCCAAAAAAATAAATTACCCTGGTTGCCTCTCACGATGTTCTATACATACTTGTAAAAAAATCTGAAGTTACACAGAGGCATGTAGGAAAATTAAAGTACCTAAAAGAAATATTAAACACTTGTTCTGACTCATATTTTGCTAATTATACAGGCATTAATTAGAAACATTAAAAAAATCTATTAATATAATTGGTAAATAAGACTTTCATTATAAAGCAAGAGAATATAGAAATAATTTATACAAAAACTCAAAAGCCTCTAAGTCTTGGGGAAAATAAGGCACACAGCATGTAACTGTAAAACACGTACGTATTCCTTAGATCTTTTCTCTTTTTGGTGGTGGTGGTGGGAGGTAATGGGTTTATCTTCTTGTTTATTCGTAGAGGCGGCACTGGGGATTGACCCCAGAGCCTCACGCATGTCAAGCACGTGCTCTACCACTGAGCTATAATCTCCCTCGCATTTCTTTTCCCTGAAAGAGTCTAGACATTGTAAACAAGTCCACAGAAACGACCACCTGAAGTACCAAGACTGATATCCAAAAGCCATTTCTCACTAACAGAAAGCAAAGTATCTTGAAAGTACATAATGCTTCTGAGTGTGGGGCAGAAAACGTCCAAAATGTCCCTAAAACCTCTTGTCGAACAGACAAGTTAGCCACATTTCTGTAAATAAGCTTCTTTCCACTCCAGACATGGCAGAAAGACTGAGCCTTCCTTTTCTCTAAATAAATGTTAACGTTCTTCTAATAAGGACAAAACGCTACAGAGATATTGTTACAGACTCCACCTAGGCCGGCATGCTCTCTCCCCCAAAACAAAACAACTGCCCAGAGTGGTGCCCGTCACTCAGACACCAGGCGCCAGCTGAGCAGCTGGGAGCACGTCTGATCATTGGTCACTTGCCTGGAGCTCGAGGCCTTGAGAGTGAACGCGGCGAGGCCCCCCGTGTTTGGTCAGGGACAGAGGAGGCACGATTTCAGAGAAGGCTGCAGCAGGAAGGAGAGAGAGATGTCAGGTGGTTTCAATGCAGGTGAACGAGGGTGGCAATATGCCACGGCTTCCTAAAAAAAAAAATTGTGAAAAAAAACTGTCCTGAATGTGTGTCTAGTTTTATGTTCCAATCACCCAAAACAGAATTATTTCTCTATAAGGATGACTGACTTTTCTAGTGATGTCTGTCTCCAAATCTGACACTTACCTGACCAGAACCACTGCTGACCTGGCTGGCATGTCCTGTCGGGACAGCGCGTGCCTGGGCAGCCCTCGTGCGGGTGTGCAAAGGGGGTGTCTCAGCCCCGAGATAAGGGTTCGGCCTCTGTGACCTCATCTCCTTGTCGGGAGGCGATTATCATTTCACCTGTCAGGGCACTGACAGTGTGGCCAAGGGAGGGAAGAGGGCCTGTGAGAAACACCCGTGGATTGTGCCCTTGGAGAAAGCTGCGAACGGGAGTGACGGGCTCGCCGACGGGGACGGCAGAGACGGGAGTGAAATGAACAACAGTCCCTGGGGAAGGGGAGCTGGGGACCCAGAGCGCCAGCAAGCGGGGGAGGTCAAGCACACGGCTGTTTGATTCTTAATCACCTTGTTGGTTTTGTCTTCAAAACATGAGCCTTGTTTTTATTCCTGAGCCTCTGAGGTACCACTGACACTGAAGAGAGGACAGTCAATGAATAAACTCAGAGCCAGGCATGTGACAGTGACACTGGGTGCTTCAAGAAATGTTTCATAGCTTATGTGGACCACGCACTTTTCTGGGCCCAGGAGATAGATCACTACGCAAACCATTAAAGTAATCTTGCCACGGTGGACTGTTTATTCTGGCTGAGGGACACCAGACAGTAAGTGAAGCACCCAAGTTATTATACAGTACATTATTAGAAGCTGACAGGCTTAATGAAAAAGAGTAAAGAGGATACAGATGGAGAAAAACATGAGCGTAGGCTGAAGAGGATGCTCACAGTATGACTCAAACTGATAGTAATTTAGAAAATGCTTTTTAGCACACGTACAACAGATAAACAAGGACCTACTGTGGAGCACAGGGGACTACATTCAATTTCTCGTAATAACATAACGGCAGAGAATCTGAAAAGAAAAAATATATATGTAGGTATCTCTATAACTGAATCGCTTCTCTGTACACCTGAAACTAACGTTGTACACCAACTACACGTCAATAAAAATAAAATTTAAAAAGGAAAAAGAAAACACTTTAATGAGATGAGGAAAAACTGGTTTGTTTGCAATCCAACATATACGGATATTTTTTCTTGGTGTTGCCTACTGAATAGTCCTTGTGGCCTAACGTTGAAGGACAATAAATACAGTGACTGTTTCATCACTGAACGTAGGTGAAATATTTTAATGACAGATCCTATTTCTGGTCTTTGAGGTAGGATTTTGTTTTGTCCCCTTCCACTTCTACTTTGTTTCAGAAAATGTTAAGAAGGGTTGAAATTGAATCAAATTATGTGATCCACTTGATTAACTTATTTTTATTGAAGTATAGTCTGTTGCGATGTGTCAGTTTCTGGTGTACAGCATCATGTTTCGGTCATACATACATATATTCATTTTCACATTCTTTTTGATTAAAGGTTACTACAAGCTATTGAATACAGTGCCCAGTGCTATAAAAGAAATTTGTTTTTTATATGTGATTCATTTGACATGATTATGTGATAGATCTCATTTTCGACTAAGCAGTGAAACACATGAAACCATTTTGGGATTTTAAAAATTCTGATATAATTTCCAGCTTACAGAAAAGCTGCAAGGATTTCAAAAAGATACACTTATAAACATTTTTTTCCAACTTTAAGAACTTTATATTTTGATCTATTTACTTGAATCTTTTTTCTTTTTATGTTTTTACACTGAACAATTGGTGTATAGTTTGGAAATATTTTTCTTCTTTGCCAGTGAATCCTTCAGTGCTTAATTCCTGGAAGAATGGGAATTTTCCTTTATAGACACAGAATACTAGATTGAAATCAGGAATTTTAATATTGGCACAATACTACTATTTAAATAACAATACATAATACATTACCATCATTTGTTTCAATATTGCCCTTTGTAGGGGGAGTAATTAGGTTTATTTATTCATTTAATGGCAGTACTGGGGACTGAATCCAGGACCTCGTGCATTCTAAGCATGTGCTCTACCCCTGAGCTATAGCCTCCCCTCATCCAATATTCCCCTTCTTAAGTATTTTTCCTCATCCAGGTCCAAATCCAGATTCATATATTGCATTTAGTTTTCACGTCTCTTTATGCCCCTTTGACAAATGTCCCTCAGCCTTTATTTGAGTTCTTTGGACTTGTCCTATTTTTAAGATGACAGGTCCACTAGTTTCCCCCCTATTTCCCCCCTATTTCTCTAATGTTTGCAAATTATTAGAATAAGTTTTTTAATTTTTGTAGAGAAATGTGTCTTTCTCCCAGTATTGTATAGGAGACACATGATGTTTGTGTTTTTTTGATAATGATCATATTATTTTTTGTCACTGAAATTTTGTCAGGCTTCCCAACGTTAAACGTACTACTTTTCCCATTATGTTTAGTAAATAATTAGAAAATATTCTGAAACTACATAAATACATTGATCCATAACAATCTGTCATCGCCAGCTTTAAAACCACTGATGACTTTCTAACTCTCTCAGTCTAGACATACTAGTTGATGTTCTACTGTGGGGTAGACCCCGTTTCTTCTATTGGTCCTTCGTTCATTTATTCTCTCATGTATTCACATCCACAAGGATTCATGGATTCTTAAATATTTCACTGGGCTGTAAGAGGCGATTGTCAGCTGTAGACTGTGATGCTCGAGTGTTCCCGCCTGTGCCAGGGAGGGCTTCTGAGAGCTGCTTTGTCCTCCGGTCGTGTCACCACTGTTCTTGGGGTGCTTCTTTCTGGTGCAACGAGAAAGCACAGACTCATCTTGCAGCTTCCTTGCATTGCTCGGCAATCAGCCTTTCCTCCATTGAGTTTTTTTAGTTCCTTTTTGTGGAGAATGGTACTGAGAAACTAAGTTCCAGGCATGAGATGGATTCAATGCTACTGGTGAGCCACTGCCTCTAGAGTCTCTCAGAATATAATGAAATTAGGTCCACAAATGTTATTCATCCAGGTATGCAAACAAAACTACTGGTCAGAAGTTCAAGAAATCTATATGTATTTAGATACGATAATACTTACATTAAAAGAAATGCACAAACTTTACCTGTACAATTTGAAGACTCTGGTAAATGCATTTATCCATCCAGTCCGTGTCCCACAAAAGGCATCGATCAGCTCCATGATGCCAGAAAATTCCCACTTGTTTGACTTTCCCTTTAGAGAGGCAACGTTTTATGTTATTCTAAAAACGCACTTAGGTTTTACTTGTTCTATAAGAGGAATTCATTTACTATTTTGTGTCTGACTTTTCTAACTCCTATGAGATTCATCCAAGATGATCTATCAGTAATTCACTCCCTTTTAATGATGAGTAGGATTCAATGTTTTAAAAATATGTCAAAAGTGTTTACCTGTCATCTTGTTGATGGACATGTGAGTTATTTCCAGTTTGAGGCCATTAAGATTATGTATGTTGATCCATAGCTTGAAGTCCTGTGTGTGCACAGATTTGTATTTCTCTTGGGCAAATACATTCAGGTGGAATTGCTAGTTCATGTATTTAATTTTATTTGATTAATTCTTTGAAACTTTAAAATTATTTAATTTTATACTTCTATGTTATTAAAAAGTGACAATCTTTTCCCAAAGTGTCTTGGCCATTTCCATTCCCACAATCGACGTCTGTAAGATGTAGTTACATTCCTGCCAGTATTTGGTGTCATCGGAGTTTATCACTTCATGCTTTTCTACTGTGTTTGTAATGGTCTATCTCTGAGGTTATAATCTGCATTTCCCTGACTGATAAAGTTAAAACTTTATAAAGTGCTTTATGACCTTCAGACACCTTCCATTGTAAAACGTGCATTCAAGCATTCTGAGCATTTATTTAATGGGCTGTTGACGTTCTTATCACTGAGTTGTAGGGATTCCACAGACTCTAGGTTCAAGGCCTCTACTCTGTGGGATACAGGATCTGCTTCATCTTCACTGTCCAGTGTGAACAGGCCTTCTGATGTAAGTTACAATGATTAGATCCATGATCCATCCTGAGTTAGCTTCCTGCATAGCAGGAGGCAAAGGCTGCCGTTACTTTGTTTCATGTGCTTATCCAATGGTTACAGCACAACTTGTTGAAGATTTCTCCTTCCCCACTGAATGACCATTTTGGCAAATCAGTTGAGTCCAGGTCTACACTTATTTCTGGAATCTCTTTGTGGTACACTCATCTGCTTCTCTACCTTAAAACCAGCGTGTTATATTGTTTATCACACCTTTATTGTCAGTGTCACAGGTTTTTCTTCTTTTTAAATATTGTTTTTTCTATTTTAGGTCCTGTATTTTTCCATATTAATGTTACAGTAAGACCGTCAATTTCTACAATTAAAAGTGCTTGCTGGATAATAACCGAGATTCTGTTGCACTATTTATTATTTTATGAAAAATCAATATTGTTTTTTTTTGGAGCAGAGAGGAGGAGGTAATTAGGTTTATTTATTTATTTATTTTTAGAGGAGGCACTGGGGATTGAATCCAGGACCTTGTGCATGCTAAACGTGTGCTCTACCACTAAGCTATACCCTCCCTCCTGAAAAATCAGTATCTTAGAGTCAACTTTTGAACATGTTTATTTCCATCTATTAAGTCTTCCTCTAAATGTAGCAAGAACTCTGAAGTACTTAGAAAGTGTCTAACCTTGTGGGGGAGGGTATAGCTCAGTGGTCGAGGGCGTGCTTAGCATGTACAAGGTCTTGGGTTCCCCAGTACCTCCATCTGAAGGGAAAAAAAGTGCCTGGCATTGAGTAAAGGCTCAGTAAGCACTGGCTGTCTTTATTATGGTTGCCGCTGACTGGCAGGGCCAGAAGTCACCCCAGGACTGTGTGAACTTGAAGAAGGCAGTCTTTTTATTCCCTCAGGCTACCTCATCTCGCATTCTGGAGGTTTGGGTTTGGGCCACTTGCTGTGTGACCCTGGGCAAATCACTTAACTTCTCTGAGTCTCATTCTCTCTTCTGTGTAATGAGGAACGGTGGGTTGGACATCCCTTCGTCCTCCAGCGCCCACTGTTCCCATGGTTGTGACCAGAGGGTTTCTGAATTGTCCAAATAGGCCACTAAAAGATGAATAATGTGTGACTCATTGTGAGTCTTCATTGTCACCTGTTAAGGGTGGAGATAAGGAACAGGCATTGTCCAGGTGCCCTCAGCCCTGGCCAAAAGTGAGGGGGCTCCGTCAGTGGGTCCCTCAGGGGACGCGGCAGCAGAATTCTCATCCAATTCCATTCGCTCTGAATTGATGCTCCCCGGGCTACTTCCTGGCAATATTTGAATTTCCCTAATAAACTCCTCCAGTGAAATAGAAAAAAAAAAAAAAAAGTCTTCCTCAATCTCCCTCGGGATTTTTTCATTGCTTCAAAGTTAGACAGTTTAGATGTATTTTGTTTAATTCAATCCCGGCTAGTTTATATTTTTATGCTACTGTAAATTTAATTTCCATATATTTGCTGTTTACATATAGAAATAAAAATTTTTATAGGTTGAGAATAGATCCTATAATCTTGCTATGTTCAATCCCCAGTACCTCCATTAAATAAGTAAATAAATAAATCTAATCCCCGAACCCCCCCACCAAAAAAGGATAAAATATTGGGCTGTAGAAAAATGAGAAGAAAGTTATTAAAAAACATTAAGGTGGGGAAAGGGGGTGGGAAGGCATAAATTGGGAGCTCGAGATTTGCAGATACTAACTAGATAAACAAGTTTATACTGTATAGCATAGAGAACTGCATTCAATATCTTGCAGTAACTTATGGTGAAAAAGAATATGAAAATGAATCTATGTATGTTCCTATATGACTAAAGTATTAATGCTGTACACCAGATACTGACACAACATTGTAAATTCATTATACTTCAATAAAAATATATATACAAAAAAACCCAAGAAACGAACCAAAAAAACATTAAGTTTCCTGATTTTGTTCATTATACTCAGAATATGTGAGATAAGGTTCACTTATTTAGGAAATATAACCAAAGTATCCACTGATGAAACGGCTCAGTGTTCCCAACTTACTCTCAAAATGGCTTTTAAAGAACACTGCATACACATGGAGAGACAGAACATTTATAAAACCAAGATAGATGAATCTTCATTAATTTTATAAAGAATACCTACCAAATTCTCTAACAAATATTATGACCTCCAAGTTGATTGTTAAAATATTCCCCTGAGATTAGGACCAGAAGACGACACTCGGCCACCCTGAGTACTCACACCGCGCGGTCCTGGAGGTGCTAGCTCATGCAATAAGGCAAGACTGTGAACATAGGACACTCAGAAAGGAAGAAAGCTGCCGTTCCTCGCAACCTCAGCTGCTTCCTCAAGTGCCAACTTCACTACGAGTCCTACCACGGACACCCATTACTGTGCCAGCCACCCTAATGCCCTGTCGCTGCTCCTGCTGCTTTCTATAGGCTTCGCTGCCTTCTGATATACCATGTATCCGAGGTGCTCTGCTTATTCTGTTTCCGTCAACCACAGTGTAAGTTCTGAAAGGGAAAATTCCTTTTAAGTTTCAGTATATCTCATATACCAAAAAAAAATAGTGCATGATTCACAGAAGGTATGCGATAAATATTTGTTGAATCAGATTTCCCGTTCATTTGTATCACTTCAGATACTTTTTTTGTTCCGCTCATTCCCTGTTTCTACTTTCAACTTCAGAAGCCTTAGTGCCCTCTTGAATGGGAAAAGACTAGACTGTAATTTTGTGTTGAAACCCTCATAATGGCTGAACCCCCATTGGAACTACGTGTTTACTTTCATTCTCTTAACTTTTTAGACCTCAGTGTCCTCTGCTTACCTGCCCTTGAGATCAATTTTATTTTTTACGTTTCATAAACAAGGTGTTCCCCAGGTACTTCGGTAACTCCTGCTGGAAATTTTCAGCTGGAAATTAGTTTCCAGGGATGTACACCAGTCACCAATGTTGTTCACAAACAGCCTCCAGCCCCCTGGCCAATACCATCACTGCAATTACAGGTGAAATGATAATCCCTCCCTGGCAGAGGGATGAGATCAGAGTCCACATCCCTTCCCCCCGGTGCCGGCGCCCACCTTCCACGCCTGCACAGGCGCTGCCCCTGCCGCTCAACAGTCCTGGGAGCGGACAGCGCTGAGTGAGGAACGCTCCTCTTCAGGTAACATCCACATTCTTAGAAGGAAAATATCTCAGGAAGTCTAGCCATGCCTATTATTGCTGAAATACTTGTTTTCCAAGTTTGAAACACACATTTTTATATATGGATATGTAAGAAATTTGTTGGCTGAGGAAACCAAAGGCAAATGACCACCCTTGACCACCTACCTGAGGATGCTCTCATACTCCGGCCCTTCCAGTTACAGCCCTTGCTGAAGTCCCCTCTCCCTTGTCCCTGACTACACACAATGAACCTCGCAAGCATGCGCTCTACAGGCTTCACGCTACAGGCACATGATGCACAGTCAGACGGAGACGGTGGGCTCTTCGCCGCTGAGCAGAGACCTGGTACCAGTGTGACAGGTGCTGGTACAGGCCTTTCCTCTCTGGAGGAACAGCCTGGGCTTAACGGGGTCTATTAACGTCTCTACATTTGGGGGGTGGTAATTAGGTTCACTTATTTATTTTTAATGGAGGTGCTGGGGATTGAAGCCAGGGCCTTGTGCCTGCTAAGCACATGCTCTACCACTGGCCTGTACCCTCCCCACTCTGCATTTTTAATTAGTATAAGGTTCTTAACATTTTCCTGCCATTTAGATAAGTCAAAGTCTCATTTCCTCTCCTGTTTTTGGAAATGCCAACCATCTACACACATAAATATTGGGGAGGGAGGAAGATGGTGGACTTCAGACACAAAGGCTGATAATGAAGTTAGTGGACTTTACCAATCTTGAGGTTTAAGTATCGCTCTGCCAGTGGGTCACCCAGAAGTGCCTGGGCACTGCCATCTTTGTGTAAGTATGATACCACATCTTCAGTAAGTTCCTGGGTTGTCCAGTCTCTTCTCCCTTCCACGGTCCTCCAGCTCCCTCTCCTTCCCTTCCTTCCACCTATTTTAAGAAGAGGATTTCAAAAAGAAAAACAATCTAGCCAGAGACCCTGAATGAAGGCTATTTTCTACTCCCTCTTCTGAAGGCAAAAGTCCCTTAATTCTGACCTCCTCTGTGGATCCACAATATCACTGTGACCAATAGGAAAGAACGGGCCTTTATTTCCCGTGAATCACTGCAGTTCTTCAAGTGTGGGTCACCAGTAACCACAGCAGCACCGTCTTTTCATTTTAAAGAACGTTCTTAATCCTTAATTAATTGTAACTCCCACAGTATATCCATTGACCTACTTTTTATTACTTGCATTCAATTACTGATTTATTTTTCAAAAGATTACCAGATACACAGGTTGGTGTGTATACTTCTCAGGAGCCAATTTTCTTCCCTCAAACTTTCATTCTAGCTGCCCTCTTTATTTCAATTGTGTAACTAAGTTAATATATTGGTAACTGAAATATTAGTGCAAAAAGAGTTACAAGGTATTTCTGTAAATCCTACATGAAATAGCCCCTAAAATTGGAGGGGGTTTTTAAATGCTTTTGAGGTAAAAGTGGGTGATGAGACCACACACATATAAATACACAAATCACTGAGTACTCAAGGTTTTCAACACCTCTCAATGTCCAGGCTAGTTTAACGAAGTACCAGCTGTAAAATTACTAAGTCCTGGGGATGTACTATACAGCATGGTAAAGAATTACTAGTTATAAATCATGCTTGATTAATTATGGGTGGTGAAAGCAAATTAAAGATACGTAAAGCTTCTTTCAGAGGAATTTTATCCAAAATAAAATTGGGGCAAATTAATGTATGTAATAGTTAAAAATAGTCAAATGTCATCTCAAATTCATTTGTAATTTTCTGATGATTCGTGAGACTATGTTAAAAGTTTTTATTTTTCCTAAGGATTGCATCTTCATACGTATCAGCAGCATTTCTTTTGTCTTTTGTTTACCTGTTTGGTATCAATACTGAAGGTGATTACTGATATTTTTTTTATGTCCTACTATATTCTACTCTGTTAAGTATTTTAAGTTAAATATTTTATTTAGATTAATTTTAATGTGTGATATATTTCTTTTGCTTTCATTATCATTTCATGAAATAATCTTTTCTTTGTAGCATATGTAGTATTGATATACTCTAGCAAAGATTATATAAAAATACAGTCAATATTTTATCTGTGAGTTTTTTTTTTTAAGGTCCTATACATTATTTAAAGCTCTCTAAGGTGTGAGATAAAAAATTTACTTCTGTTTTTCAACCACTATTCTTTTAATACTGTGTAACAAAGTAAAATAATTATTTTTCCAACTAATCTTAATCAACTTTTATTTAAGGATAATGTGTGTATGTGTATGTTAACTGCAGGCTTCCTGTTTCATACCATCCCTAATTCTACACATGAACATCCGTAAAGGTAATTGCTAGCAGACTCTGTCTTTGTTAGGGGAAAATTCTTTTCATTGCAAGTTTCAATCTTACTAATTTTTAAAAACATTTTTAAACTGTAGAGAAAATTAAGAAAGACTGACATTCAAATAATATTAAATCAACACACTTATGCAAATTGAATGACTTTCAATATTAGAATTCCCCTTTTAGTTTTCAATGTACGTCTCTACTGATGTACATTTTGTCCTGAAGTTGACACATAAAACTAGTTCTTACTTTTGTTTCGATATCCCTTCATCAGTTTCTAGAATAAATACTCAATTCCTTAAAAACTTAACCACTGTGAGATTCTAAAGTGACCCCAGATGTTTGGGAAAGCTTCCTCGCTTGGTGGTCAGAGAAGACCTTCTAGAGTTACCCATTTTTTTTTTTACATTTTTATTGATTCATAATCATTTTACAGTGTTGTGTCACCCATTTTTTTTAAGATATAAATTTTCTTCTAGTGAGAAATTGCATTTTCTGAATACAGCTGGCGTAATGGGAATGGTAATTACCTGGGAGTTGATCTAATGGAAAAATATACAATATATATTTATGCTTCAGATAAAATACAGATCAAGGTAATGAGAATTCTTCCAAATGAATGAAAAGTATAGACTCTTCCTTAAATGCTTTGCATTTTTATTTGGTTTTTTTTTTAATTTTAGTGAAAGCCTCACTTCCCAGCTACATCAAAGTACTTACTAATTTCAAAATATTCTTATCACTGTTTTTCTGAACAGTATGGTCATAGGAAATTTTAACATCTTTGTAGATATTTTTGCCTTGATACATTTCAGTAGAAATATATAGTCCAAACATTTTTTAAAGTTAGTCTTATTACTTTGTATGAATAGGCCACACCTCTTATTACATAATGAGCCTTATATATTTTATCATAATTTTGCCTTTGAATTTTATGAGTTTTAATTATATTTAAAATGAATATTGTTAGTTAATTATGTAAAATATTTATATCTATCTAAAAGCAAAAACTAACACAAGATCAATTCATATACAACTAGCTTTCATTTCTGCTCCTCCAGCTTGGATTGTCTATGCATCTGTATGTCATTCATTTCATATGGGTTTGGGGTTCATTCTTATATAGATTTTAAAAGCAATTAAACACACATACATGCATGTATTCATAGCCATATTTCTTCAGAACTGTAAGAAAACTGTAGCATACTCTGCACTCTCTTTCCCATCCCCTGTTCTCTTCTCATTTACTTAAAAATATATCCCAGAAGTAATTTCATACACATGTATAGAGAGGTTCTTCATTCAGCTTTACAGATGCTGATGTCTTATTGTGTGAATGGTACACTATTTATTTAAACATTCTTTTATTGGACATTTAATTTGTTTCCAGCATGGGACTCAAATTATTTTTTTATTTTGGGGTTTTATTTTTGAAGGGGGAGTAGGTGTGTCTGTTTATTTATTTTTAGGTGAAGTGTTGGGGATCAACCCCAGGACCCTGTGCAGGGTGCGCAAGCGCTCTACCACTGAGCTATGCCTTCCTCACAATATGGGGCTCTGACGGGCTCTGAACCCATAAATACATATTAACGTCCATTTAAATTGAGAAAATGTTTTGCTTAAAGATGAGGAAAATGTGTTATATTTATCATTAGGAACTGTTGGGTGGATGAAGGAAATACGTTTTTGTTTATGTTTCTACCATTTTTGGACTCAAATTAGCCATGTCCCCTAGAGGCTGGCGTGATGGGCTCTGCCAGCCTGGATGCAGGGACTGCCTTCCTCACTCAGGCGGGAGCTGGGATCCTGGGCAACTCCTTCCTCTTCGGTCTTCTTAGCTTCACTCTGCTCACTGGACACAAGCTGACACCCACAGACATGATACGCCACCAGCTGGGCTTAGCCAGCAGCTTGGTCCTTTTCTCCAGAGGGACCCCACAGACAATGGCAGAGTTTGGATGGAAAAATTTCCTGGACGATGCTCGGTGTAAACCTGTCGTGTATTTACACAGAGTGGCCAGAGGGGTGTCCCTCAGCCCCACCTGCCTCCTCAATGGTTTCCAGGCCCTTAAGCTCTGTTTGAGGACCTCCAGGTGGGTGGAGCGCAAATTGAGATCCCCAAAGTGCACTGGCTTCTGCTGCTCCCTCTGCTGGGCCCTGAACCTCTCGGTAAATGTCTTTATTTCAATGAGAGTAGCTGGACCAAGAAACAGCCAAAACGTAAATGCAAAAAAACCCCAAAAAACTATGAACACTGTTTTTCACTCAGATCAGACAGATTTACAGTCGCACTGCATGCAGGCATATTCTTCTCCTTTGCTGCTGTATGTCTGGGCCGCATCACGTGGGCTAGTGGCTCCACGGTCATCCTCCTGACCAGACACAAGCAGCGAGTCCAGCACGTCCTCAGCAGCAGCCACTCCGCCCGAGCCTCCCACGAGGCCAGAGCCACGCGCACCATCCTGGTCCTGGCGAGCGCCTTCGTCTTCTACTCGCTCTCTTGCACTTCAGCTCTTTATGTCATGCTTACGGCGTCACCAGGTCAGTGGCTGGTAGACCTCTCCGTGTTCTTGGCTTCGTGCTTCCCGACTCTTAGTCCCTTTTTGCTCATCACCAGTGACATCCGTATCTCACGACTCTTCTTTGATTTCTGGGCCAGAATTTCATTTATTGCTGATCTGCCTAAACAGCTATAATTCATCTGATTTGTGCAGCTGGGTAAATAATACATTTAGTTTTTTAAAAACCTTTAATGAATATAGGTGATTATTAGATGCTAAGAATTCTGCTAGGAATCCGTGACACATGGTGCATGAAACCAAACATACTTCCACTTTCCTAGAACTTCCAGTGTTATCAGAAATTGAAATCATATACTCAGTTATACTGAACTTAATCTATGCTTCCTTGTAAAGAATGGAGAGTCCTGGGAAAGTTTTGAGGAAGTACAAAGCAGCAAAACATCAAATTTTGTGATAAAGACTAGTATTGTTGTGTACTTGTTTTTCATAGAGTTACCGGAAAATTTATGAGTTTTTAAAGCGTTGTATTCAGTAGTCCCAGGGAGAGAAAAATCACTTGAAAAGACCTCTTAATTGGAAGTCACAAGGAGCCCCTGGCGACCTGACAACGTCCGCCATGTCCGGTGCTGATGCAGAGGGAGGGGGACTGTGCTGGAATGTGAAGCAATACACATACGTGATGACTGGCTTGGCACATACTCTAGAACTAGCCAAGCATTCTCATCTGTGTTGTAAAAATAGTAAGTCCAGTTTAGGTTTAGCTAGATGGACAACATCAGCAGCTCTGATTATTATAAATTATTCTTGTAAATATTCAATTAAATACATATCTATCATTAAAAGTTACATTTTCACCTTTTTAAATTTTAGTTGATTTTTTAATTGTATTAATTGATCCTAAAAAGTGAATCACTCTAATTTCTGTAGGGTCAAGGTTTTGTGACTTAACATTCCTTTTTCATGCTCAGATAATGCAAATTAATGGCCAAACTTTTAGTATGACTTAAGTTACATGTTCTTTCTTTATTTTCCCTGGCATTCAAGTGACAAAGAATCTTCTTTTCAATTACCTGATTATTATATACTTGTCATTTAAGGCTTCTCAAGTTCTTCTAAGGCTTTTAATATCCCTGTGTCATTCTCATGGCAAATCAGATATTTCACATAAATGTTTACAGTTAGCTACATAATGTCTTGAATTTCATTTTATTTCCTGGTAATATACAATCTTTAATCTTTTGTATCAAAATTATGACCTTAATCCAGAGCTATCTTATAATTTTTGATTATATATCACAGTGGTCCTCAAAGTCAAACACATATCAGAAAGAAAAGCAAGTCTGTGAAACCCAGATTGTAGGCCCTCAACTCCAGTGTTTCTGATCTAGCTGGTCTGAGACAGGACACAAGAATCTGCACTTCTAACAGGTTCCCAGAGGGTGCTATGATACTAGCCCAGGAACTTAGCTTGGGAATCACGAGTCTAATTCTTATTGAATTCCACATGATTTCTATGAATTTTGTGCCCAAACTTAAGCTTTATTATGACACTGGTTTTGTCATTTCATTGACCAATTCTTTCCAGATTTACAGTGAGGAAAGGACTTGGTATCTTTCATTTGATGCTGATTTAAAATATTTATACTTAGCAAATAAAGCTCACTAGCAGTGGGGGCGGGTACAGCTCAGTGGTAGAGTGTGTGCTCAGCACGCACTGGGGTCCTGGCTTCAATCTCAACTACCTCCTCTAAATAAACAAACAAACCAACCCAATCCCTCCCCACAAAGAAAAGCAAACCAAAAGAAGCCTCACCAACAGAAGTGACATTACCCAAAGTGGTGGAGTAGGGAATCTAAAATCCCTGCCCTGCCACTGAAGCAGAGATGACTCTGGTTAAAAAAACTGTCAGAATCAGCTCTTTCGGGAATCTGGAATCTAATATGGAAACTTGCAATCACAAGGGGAGTGTTTAATAAACAAAGAAGTTGCCAAATTTTGGAAAACTATATCGCAGTCTGTTAACTCACCTTCCCACCACCCCCACCTCCCCTGCCACCTCCCGGGGTTTGCTGACGCCTCGGGGGCATTACGGAACTTGTCCAAAAGACTTGGGGCTGTGAGCTGCAGCACGTCTGACCACTCCCAGGGGATCAGCTGAGTGATCTGTCTCTGTTTTGCCCCCTCCCAACAGTCCCAGAGCAGCAGTGACCTTCTGAGTGACATGTGTCAAAAGCACTTAAAGACAAATATCCTGGCTGTTTCTTCGAAAAGATCAACAAAATTGATAAGCTTTCAGTTAGACTGACTAGAGGAAAAAAGGAGTGAAGACTCAAATTGCTAAAATCAGAAATCAAAGTGGGTCATTATTACTGATCTGGCAGAAATATATACATTGAGGAGGCAACATTGTGAACAAGTATATTCTAATAAATCAGATAACCTAAATTAAATGGAAAATTCCTAGAAACACATAAAATATCAAAACTAACTCAAGAAGTAGAAAATCTGAATAGACCTATCAGAAATAAAGACACTATTAACAGTAATAAAAAAAATCTACAAAGAAAATCCCAGGATCCAACGGCTTAACTGGTAAATGCGAACAAGTATTTAAAGAAGAAATAACACTAATCTCTCTCAAACTGTGAAAAAGAAAAAAAAAAGATGACCAACAGGACGCTTCATAACTCATCCTACAAGGTCAGTAGGACGACAGCGAAAACAAAGACATCACGAGAAGAGTCCTCCAGAACCGTATCCCCTATGAATAAAAATATAAAAGTCATCAACAAAATGCTAGCAAAACAAATCCATCGGGGGGTTCAACTTACAGAATTCAATCAACATAACATACCACGTTAACAGAATGGAGGGGGGAAACCCCAAAATCACATCGACTGATACAGAAAAGCTTCAGAGGAATTCAATGCCCTTTCACAACGATGAAAACGCTCAACCTGCTACGATTACCTCATAAAAGGATTTACGAGCACCCCACAGGCAACATCATGCTCAATGAAAGACAGAAAAATCTCCCCCTTAGATTGAGCACACGACACAATGCTCACCTTCAGCACTTCCAGGCAACATCGTACTGAAACTTCCAACTGGAGCAATTAGTCAAGAAAAAGAAATAGAAGGCATCCAACTTGGAAAGAAATCGGCAAGACTATCTCTATTTGCAGATGACACAATCTTATAGGTATAAAATGCCAAAGAACACACACGCACGTGCACACACACACACACACACAATTAAAGCAATAAATGAATTAACAAGTTGCAGAATATAAGACCAAGGAACAAGTATCTGCTGTATTTCCAGACTAAATACTGGAAATTTGGAAATGAAATGAAAAGCAATTCCATTTACAACAGCATGAAAAAAAAAATTTCGCAATAAATTTAACCAAAGTGGGGGATGTGGGGATGGGTGAAGTAGGTGAAGGGGCTTAAGAGGAAGGAACTTCCAGTTTTAACATAAATAAGTCATGGACACATAGTATACAAAATACAGAATACAGTCAATAACACTGTAACATCTTTCTAGGGTGACAGGAAGTAACTAGACTGATCATCATGATCATCTTGAAATATATACAAATGTTATGTCACTATGTTTTACACCTGAAACTGACACTGAGTGTGAATTATATATCAATGAAAAAATGTTAACCATGTGAGGTGACAGATGATTGTGGTAATCGTTTCATAACGCATATGAACATTAAACCATCATGTCGGACACCTTTAAAAAAATAAAATAGAAATTAATCAATTTAACCAAGTAACTGCGAGAGGAAGATTTCATATGGGGATGGGGACCTAGTCTCAGTGGGACACATGTGGACTTCAGCCAGGGGCTGCCTTCTCCCTGACTTGGCTGCAGAGGCCACTCTTCAATGCCCCTCCTCTCCTGGGTCTCAGATTGGTCTCCAGCTTCCCCTTCATGTATATACTCTCTACTCTTGGGGCAGCTAAAGGAAAGTTAGAGGAAGGCCAAGCTGAGCCCTGTTGGGTTCAGGCGAAAATGCAAAGTGCAGATACTTGCAGAGCAAGGACAACAGGAAGCACGGGACCAGAGCGAGCAACACTGAGCTCGGTGGCCCTCAGACATCTCCAGGGAAATCCGAGAAAACGTCGGGACCTTTGACTGACCAGGGAAACAGAAACGAGACTGTGAGAGATGCCTGTGCCAGCAGAATGTGTGCGTAAAACCCAGGAGCAGACAGAGAAAGCTCAGAAGGGGCGGCTCCCGGATATTTCATACTGAGTCATCAATAGTGCCGAAAAAGATGCAGCTCTCTGCCAAATGCAGATGACGCAGGCGTCGGGTGGGCAGAGGCTGGGGGAACAGGGACGAAGCCGTGCTAAGCACATTTTCTCAGATTTTGTTTTTGGCACCCAGTAATTGCGGAGCCGAACTCATGCCCAAAGTTGTTTACAACTCTCTTGCGACCCAGGCATGCAAAAGTCATACTACAAACCCCGCAAACAGACCCTGATGTGTTTCCCTTCCTGCCCAGGACAGAAAGTCGGAGCCTTAAAGACTCCCTAACCGTGGTAACAAAGGCGCAGGCCTGAGCTCCCCCTCGGCCCTCCTGCCTCCTGGCTGGCCCTGGCCCTCTCCACACGGCCCCGGGTGGCACGGCTGTACCTTCCTCTGCGGAAATGTGAGTAATAAATGCTTCTTTCAAAGCCAGCTGTCTCCAGGCTTGTTACCTTCCCATACATGACCGACACACATTCTGGGTACAAATTTTAGAACAGACGGTGCAGCGAGCAGGGTCGTGCAGGTACGAATGGTGATGACAGGCCTCCCAACGGCCCTCGGCTTATTAGCTGAACGCGCTCACTTGCACTGTGGCTGCATCTACTTTGTGCTCTGTCTCCTGCCTTGGTTTTTCACCATAAAGGAGCTTAAGCTGACAGAGCCTGGGACGCCCTGTTCCCAGCTGGCACCTGCTCATGCTGCTACAGTAAAACACCACAGGTGGGATGGCTTCAACAGAAACTTATTTTCTTGCACTTCTGAAGCCCAGAAGTCCAAGATCAAGGTGGCGCTGGAGCTGGTTTCTGGTGAGACCTGTCTTCCTGGCTGCTGCCTCCTCCCTCCCTCCTTACAGCCTCTTCTGGGGACACACAGAGAGCCAACCTTAGTGTCTTTTCCTGTTCTTCTCTTTTTCTTTCTTTTTTTTTTTAATGGAGGTACTGGGGATTGAACCCAGGACCTCGTGCATGCTAAGCACACATTACCACTGAGCTATACCCTCCTTCCTTTTCTTATAAGGATGCCAACCCTATCAGATTAGGGCCCACTCTTATGACCTCATTTGACCTTAATTATCTCCCTAAAGGCCTTATTGCCAAATACCATCCCATTTGAGGTTTCAATACATGAATCTGGGGGAGGAGGACACAAGTCAGTCCATGACCGCATCCTGCCTTGGGTTTTAAGATGTATCTTGTGTGCCAGCACTTGCAGTGATGGGCTAAGCTAACCCCACAACGGAGCAGAGAGGCTTACTGCCTTGCTGAGTGTTTAGTCTGCTCCACAGGCCTGGTCAACAGCAGAACACTAGGGCCACCCACGTAACCGCTGTGGTCTGGGATCCTGGTCCCTAGCTGACCCTCCTCAATGACACACAAGTCGATCCCTTGATTTCTATCATCTGGAATCCCCTGCTGATAATCCCTTAGAGTGTGGGCACGCTGGGTTCCGGGCTGCACACGGGCAGATGCGTGCAGGGCCTCCTCCCCGTGAAGACTCACAGCACCAGGCAAACACAGTTGTGGCTCCGAGCTTGAATTGCTCTCATGCTGCCTGCCCCACTGACGTCATGGTTCACGGGATACAAGGGATCCCATCCACGGAGACTGTGGCCCAGCGCGGGGTGAAAGAGAGAAAGGGGAAGGAGCACTCTGTGCCCTCCGCCCAGGACAGCAGGGGACGTTTCTCAGCGCAGCTGTGCCTGCACCTCTCCCGGTCAGCGTGCGGGCGCTTCTGTGCACTGCCCTGTATCAATGTGCTGAGTCGCCACTTAAAACCAAGCTGCCCAAGACCGGGACGAGGCACTGCTGCTTTCCCAGCTGCAGACCCCAGCCCTCCTGAGGTGGGCTGTTTTACCCTAGGAAGGGAGGCTGACCCTCACCGCAGAGGCAACTCGAGACCACCAGGAGTCTACCAGGAAAAGGGGGGAAAAACATTTGGGGATTAACAGGAGACAAAAAGGAAAAAAGGTAGAAAGGGGGAAACTTTACCATTCTGGACATATAAGCCATTGTAAAAGATTCTGTTTAAGAGAGAAAAAGAAGAGGGGGAAACAGACTGATCATGCTGCAGGTGAGCTGTCCCAAGAGACTGCTGCCTACATTAAAGAGAATAAAATAATGCCACCTGCAGCGACACGGATGGACCTGGAGACCGTCACACTATGTGAAGTAAGCCAGAAAGAGAAAGAAAAATACCTTATGATATTGCTTACATGTGGAATCTAAAAAAAAGGCACAAATGAACTTATTTACAAAACAGAAACAGACTCACAGACATAGAGAACAAACTTATGGTTACCAGGGGGCAAAAGAGGTGGGGAGGGGTAAACTGGGAGTTTGAGATTTGCAGATACTAACTACTATATATAAAGTAGATAAACAAGTTTCTCCTGTACAGCACAGGGGACTATATCCAATATTGTGTAGTAACGCATAATGGAAAAGAATATCCAAAGGATTATTATGTGTACGTACATGAGTAACTGAAACATTATGCTGGACACCAGAAACTGACACATTGTAAACTGACTATACTTCAATTTTTAAAAATGGAAATAAAAAACTATATGGCAAATAACAGGAACTCAATAAATACTTGAATTAAAAAAAAAAAATGAGGCTGCTGCCTAGAGGCACTGGGCCCTTCCCCATCCTCCCTCTTCCTACTATCAGCCAGAGGCAGGAACTAAAACACATGGTTTCAGGAGACTACATGTCAGAATCAAAAAATAAAATAAACTTTAAAAGAAAGGAAAAAGATAAAGAAAAAAGAAAACCCCTCGATAGAGGGTAGAAAAGATAATTAAAGAAATTATGTTTTATATACTATAATTCAACATAAATATATAAGTTACACATGCATAGATGATACATAACTAAATTAGAACAAAGATCCTTAATTTGTCCCAACTGCAAACCTTAAATGTATATACAAAAATATATATACTAAAAAGATTTACGTAACAAAAATATAAAATGGGAGGGGCAGATACCAGATAATAAGGAAACAACAATCCCAAAGCCTGTGGAAGGAATCCACCAACACACAGAAAGACAGAAGATATGAGGTGGCAAAGGAATATCTCCCAGGCCAGGGCACAAGATACAATCCCAGAAGAAATACGTGATGAGGAGATAAGCAATTTATCTGACTATTAAGAGTACAAAGCAATGATGATAAAGATGTTCAGAGAACTCAAGAGGAGTATAGATGCACAGAGGTAAGTTTTTAGCAAAGAGTTGGAAAATATAAATACCCAAACAGAGGTGAAGAAGAAAATCACTGAAATAAATAACACACTAGAAGAAACCAAGAACAGACTAAATGAGGCAGAAGGACGGATCAGATAGCTGGAAGACAGATTAGTGGAAATCACTACTTCAGAACAGAAAACAGAAAAAAGAATAAACAGGAATGAGGATAGTTTAAGAGAACTCTGGGACAACATGAAGCACTCTAATATTTGCATTATAGGGGTCCCAGAAAGAGAAGACAGAGAGAAAGGACCTGAGAAAATTTTTGGAGAGAGAATCACTGAAAACTTCCCCAACTTGGGAATGGAAACAGTCACCCAAGTCCAGGAGTGCAGAGAGCTCCACACAGGATCAGCCCAAAGAGGAGCACACCAAGGCACAAAGTCATCAAATTGACAACAATTAAGGATAAGGAGAAAATATTAAAACTAGCAAGAGAAAAGCAACAAATAACATACAAGGGAATTCCCATAAGGTTATCAGCTGATTTTTCAGCAGAAACTCTACAGGCCAGAAGGGAGTTGGACAATATATTTAAAGTGATGCAAGGGGGAAACTTACAACCAAGAACACTCTATCCAGCAAGGCTCTCATTCAGACTTGATGGAGAAATCAAAAGCTTCACAGAAAACAAAAGCTAAAAGATTTCAGCACCACCAAACCAGCTTTACAACAGATGTTAAAGCACCTTCTCCAGTCATCAAACCATGAGAAAAGAGAAAAAGAAGAAAGAGGGGGAAAAAAAGAGAGAGAGAGAGACCTACAAAAGATTGCTTTGGCTGTTCAGGGTCTTTTGTGGTTCCTTATAAATTTTGGAATTGTTTGTTCTAGTTCTGTGAGAAATGTCATGAGTATGTTGACAGGGATTGCGCTGGATCTGTGGATTGCTTTGGGTAGTGTGGCCATTTTGATAGTGTTGATTTTTTTCAATCCAAGAGCACAAGAAATCTTTCCATTTCAAGAGCACAAGAAATCTTTCCATTTCAAGAGCACAAGAAATCTTTCCATTTCTTTGCGTCATTTTGGTTTTTAGCGTATAGGTAACCTCCTTGGTTAAGTTTATTTCTTGGTATTTTGTTGCTTTTGATGTAATGGAAATATTTCTGCCAGTTATAAAATTCTGGCTTTTGAAGTGAAAAAAAGTGAATGAAGGGCTGCAAATGTCAAAACATCCTTTTTTATGGGTGAGTTGTATTCCATTAAATATATATGCGGCTTCTATCTATTCAACTATCGATGTGCACTTAGGATGCTTCCATATCTAGGTAATTATAAATAATGTTGCTGTTAATAGCAAGGTGTATATATCTTTTGGAATTAATTTTTATTCTGTGGTTGGCTTTATTCCTTCGATAACCATGAAAGTTAAAAAAGCTCTGAATGTTCTTAGAAACAATGAAGGGTACATACATGTAAATTAAAAAATACATGTGCAGGGAAAAAAAATGAGCTATCAAGCCATGAAAGACATGGAAGAAACTTAAAAGACATATTACTAAATGAAAGCAGCCAGTCTGAAAAGGCTACAAACAGTATGATTCCAACCAAATGACATTCTAGAAAAGGCACAGCTACAGAAACAGTAAGAAGATCGTGGTTTCCAGGAGTTTTGGGAGAGGGAGGGAGGGAGGAATGAATAGATGGAGCACAAGGGATTTTTTAGGGCAATGAAATCACTCTGTATGATACTATAGTGGTGGCTACATGTCGTTATGCATTTGTCAAAGCCCATAGAATGTACAACATCAAGAATGAACCTGAATGTAAACTACGGAATTTGGTTGATAATAATGTGTCCATGTTGGTTCATCAATTGTACCAAATATGCCACAGTGATGAGGGATGTTGAGGGTAGGGTAGTATGTATGTGTGGGCAGGAGGGCTCTGTGGGAACTCTGTATTTTCTGCTCAGTTATGCTGTATACCTGAAACTGCTCTAAAAAAATAAAGTCTGTTAACAAAAAACAACAAAAAAGGAAAAAAAAACAGATAAGATGGGCATTGATTGGCTTTTGTGCCTCTAAAATGTAAGTTCTATATTAACTTTAGTATTTGGACTTAATACTGGGGCTCAAGCTCTAGTTACACCTGTGAACACATCATATTTAAGCAATGGACGCCTACAGTCTTAAGAAGATAACTAAATATAAAATAGAGGAAAAACTACATATGCCTCAGAGTCTTGCCTAAATTTCCCAAACGCACGATACCCATTGCCTTAAAATATTACATACTAATTACAGACACTCTAAAACAACTGATAAGTTAAAATTAAAGTGAGCTTTGGCACTTAAAAAATTAACTTGACAAGGTGGGGAAGGGTATAGCTCAAGTGGAAGAGTGCGCACTTAGCACGCATGAGGTCCTGGGTTTAATCCTCAGTACCTCCATTAAATAAATAAGCAGACTTAATTCCACCCACCTCCCAAATTTTTTTTTAAATAACAGAAAAGAAAAAAAAAGAGGGAGAGAAAAATTTCTCTCTTAAAAACAAACAAAAAAAATAACTTGATAAAATGGGACCCATGGAATCCTAGCTAAGATAGTAAATATGGTCTCATATAAGTTAAACAGGGCTTTCAAAGATGAAAACTTATTATATAAAATCTAATAAAGGGGTGATTATCCCCAATATTTCTCCATCTTACAGCCCAATTTTGCTGTTCTTAAATCTGGAAAAAATAAAGGGCTTCTCCATGATGGATAACTACAATCTTAACGCTGTGGTCCCATCCATCAAAGCCCCACACTCAATAACCAGTATTACTAAAATTGCTGACTCTGCGCAGTCAAAACCAGTAATATTTTACTCTTGAAGATTTGGCTAATATGCTCTGTTCAGTGTCTGCTTCAAAGGCCGCTCAACTGCAGATTGCCTTTACCCCCAGAGGGACAAAACATACCTTTTTGGAACTACCCATCTAAGACCTCAGCAGCTCTGCCATCTCACACGATCTTAGCAGACGAGGCCTCCACGGCATCCACCTTTCTCCAGGAGCACAGGTATACCAGCATATTGATAACATCCTCTTCCAAGGAAATTCACTTGACACACGTATCAAAGATGTGTGAATTGGGGGTGGGGGTGTACAGCTCAGTGGTAGAGCAAGTGCTTAGCATGCAGGAGGTCCTGAGTGCAATCCCCAGTACTTCCATTAAAAACAATAAAGTGAAATAAAGTAAAAAATTAAAAAATAGAAACAAGACTATTTTAAAAAAGGATATATAAGTCCAAAAGCTTAAGAGTACTTTTTGTGTTCCAGTGGCATGTTATTCCTCATTTGTAAATTTTACTTTCAAATTAAAGTCCACGAACACTCCTGTTAGTACCCTCAGACACACCGTCACACACACATCCTGCCTCCTGGGACTTTCTGAACAACTTATGGTGGCTATAAGCTGGCCAAAGGCTGCTTCTGCTTTTTTTTTTTGGGAGGGGAGGTATTTTTTTATTAGGCTTATTTATTTATTTATTTTTATGGCCATACTGCCCAAGGCAATCTACAGATTTAATGAGATCCCTATCAAATTACCCAGGACATTTTTCACAGAACTAGAACAAATAACTCTAACATTTATATGGAATCACAAAAAACCCAGAATTACCAAAGCAATATTGAAGAAAAAGAACAAAGCTGGAGGAATAATCCTCCCAGACTTGAGACAATACTACACAGCTACAGTAACGATAACAGCGTGGTATTGGCATAAAGACAGACATATGGATCAATGGAACAGAACAGAGAGCCCAGAAATAAACCCACACACCTACGATCAATTAATCTTTGACAAAAGAGGCAAGAATATACAATGGAGAAAAAGACAGTCTCTTCAGCAAGTCGTGTCGGGAAACCTGAACAGCAGCGTGTAAATCAGCGAAGTCAGAACACTCCCTCACACCATATACAAAAATAAACCCAAAATGGCTTAAAAATTTAAACATAAAACAAGACATAATAAAACTCCTAGAAGAAAAAACATCAGTAATACATTATCTGACATAAATCTCAGCAATGTTCTCCTAGGGCAGTCCACCCAGGCAATCAAAATAAAAACAAAAATAAACAAATAGGACTTAATTAAACTTACAAGCTTTTGCACAGCAAAGGAAACCATAAGCAAAACAAAACGACAGTCTACAGACTGGGAGAAAATATCTGCAAACCATGCAATTGACAAAGGCTTAATTTCCAGAATATATAAACAGCTCATACATCTTAATAAAAAAAAAATCCAAAAATGGGCAGAAGACCTAATCAAGCAATTCTCCAATGAAAACATACAAATGGCCAATAAGCACATGAAAATATGCTCAATATTGCTAATTGTCAGAGAAATGCAAATCAAAACTACAATAAGGTATCACCTCACACCAGTCAGAATGGCCATCATTCACAAGTCCACGAACAATAAATGCTGGAGAGGGTGGGGAGAAAAGGGAACCCTCCTATACTGTCGGTGGGAATGTAGTTTGGTGCAGCCATTATGGAAAACAATATGGAGATTCCTTAAAAAACTAAAAATAGACTTACCATATGATCCAACAATCCCACTCCTTGGTATATATCTAGAGGGAACTCTAATTCACACGCACCCCAGTGTTCATAGCTGCACTACGTACAATAGCCAAGACATGGAAGCAACCTAAATGTCCATTGACAGATGACTGGATAAAGAAGTAGTGGTATATTTATACAATGGAATACTACCCAGCCATAAAAAAGAATAAAATTATGCCCTTTGCAGCAACATGGATGGACGTGGCAATCATCCTTCTAAGTGAAGTAAGCCAGGATAAGAAAGAAAAATATCATGTGATATCACTTATATGTGGAATCAAAACAAAAACAAAAACCACACACAAATGAGCTTATTTACAAAACAAAGACAGACTCACAGACATAGAAAATAAATTTATGGTTACTGAGGAGCGAGGGGAAAGGGGTGGGAAGGGATTAACTGGGAGTTCAAAATCTGCACCTCTCGGGGAGTGACAGAAATGTTAGGTATCTTAATTGTGATGGTGGTTTCATAGGTGTACACACCTATCAAGATTCTTCAAATTGTACATCTGAAATACGTATAACTTACTGTATACAAATTATACCACGATAAACTTGTTCGAAAAAAGTAAAATTCTAGTCTGGCAACCAAACCCCTGGGAGTCTCTATCTTGCTCCAGGCCATTTGGCTGGCTCATACCTCACACCAACTTCAGTAATTTTCCCATTGTCTCTTCTATATTGAATGGGAGACATGTTTCACTTCCACGTATAGGAAGCCCTTTATGCCTCTCCCTATCTTCATAAAACTTGATCTTGCTCATCCCATAAGGACTGAAGGCAAGATGGAGGGCACTGAGACCCTTCATCCACAGTTTATGACCTGGACTATGTAGCTACTCATTTGAGCCTAAACATCCACCACAAAAACAAAATCCTGATCCAGCAGAGCCACTCCTGGGCATTTATCTGAAGGAAACAAAAACAGTAACTCAAAAAGATTCATGCCTTCAGGGGGTGGGAAGGGATAAACTGGGACTTCAAGATTTGCAGATACTTATTACTATATACAAAATAGAAACAAGTTTACACTGTATAGCACAAGAAAGTATATTCAGTATCTTGTAGTAACTTATGGTTAAAAAGAATATGAAAACAAATATATGTATGTTCCTATATAACTGAAGTATTGTGCTGTACACCAGAAATTGACACAACATTGTAAACTGACTGTACTTCAATAAAAACATATTTAAAAAAGATATGCACATCCACGTTCACTGCAGCAGTATGTACAACAGCCTAGGCATGAAAGCAACCTGAGTGCCCATCAACGGACGAATGGACGAAAAATGTGGTGTGGTTTATACATTCACATACAATGGAATATTATTCAGCCAAAAATAGACGGAAATCTTGCCATTTTCAACAACATGGACGGACCTTGAGAACACCATGCTAAGTAAAACAAGTCAGAGAAAGAAAGATACTGCATGATCTCACTTATATGTGGAATCTAACCCTCCCCCCTAAAATAAATTCACAGATACAGAGAACAGACTTGTGACTGTCAGAGGCTGGGGATAGCGAACGTGTGAAATGGATGAAGATGGTCAAAATGTACAGTCTTCCAGTTATAAAATAAGTTAATAATGATGTAATGAACGGTGAGTATAATTAATACTGTACTGTATAGTTGAAAGTTGCTGAGAATAGATCTTAAAATTTCCCATCACAAGAAAAAATTGTAACTATGTACAGTGATGGATATTAGACATATTGATCATTGTGCAACATATACAAATACTAAATCACTATGTTGTATACCTGAAACTAATATGTCATATGTCAATTACATTTCAATTTTTAAAAATTCACATATCTATAAACTCATATTTTGAATAGAATTGGTGACTGCAATTCACAGAATGAAATATTGTTGGCAAACAGATAACAGAAAAGCCAAATGTGTTTCGTTAATTTCATCCAAAGATGGTGAGGGTTAGGGTGAGTATTTCCAGAACTGATAGATACCGAGGAAAGGGCAGTGTGGAGAAAAAGAAGGGTTCGGCACAGAGCTGAGGCAAACACCAGCATGTTGGTAAATTACCTGGGATGAATTAGTGAGCTGGTTTCCACCTGAAAAATTAGTGCTCAATCACATTGAGAAGCTACAGGTTGCCATGTGGAATATGCCCAAATGCTAGAAAGGGGGAATTCTGCAGCAAATAGTGATGTTTCTCTGTTTCACTACAACCATAGAAGGAAAAATACTAGGCTGAGTATATGTCCAGTATTGTGGACAAGCCCAATTACCCATCCTCTTTCCTGGATTGTGTAGACCCAAAACTAAAACGGAGTCACTTATACGACGGACAAAATGAAGTTGGCCAACACAGCTGCATTAAAGAAAACCAAACTTAACCTTACCTGACGCAGCTGCAGGAGTTTACAGTTCTTCAAAATCAGCAGAGGATACCAGCCGATTCTCAAACTTCAAGTTTGTTCACACCATCTCTGGATTTCCTTCTTCCTGACTCAGCTACCCTGATCTAAATACGAAAGACCAATCAGATGAAAAAGTCAAATAATTCCCCCATTAACCCCATAAAAATCCCTCAGTCTGTGAGCAACTGAGAACTCAATGCTCCAGTATCCTTGAGATTCCCTCCTTGCAGGCTGAAACCGTTGCAAAAAAACTCACCTTTCATTCTAAGTGAAGTAAGCCAGAAAGAGAAAGAAAAATACCATGAGATCGCTCATATGTGGAATCTAAAAAACAAAAACAAACAAAAACAAAGCATAAATACAGGACAGAAATAGACTCATGGACAGAGAATACAGACTTGTGGTTACCAGGGGGGTAGAGGGTGGGAAGGGATAGACTGGGATTTCAAAATTGTAGAACAGATAAACAAGATTACACTGTATAGCACAGGGAAATATACACAAAATGTTATGATAAATCACAGAGAAAAGAATGTGACAATGAGTGTGTATATGTCCATGAATGACTGAAAAATTGTGAACACTGGAATTTGACACAACACTGTAAAATGATTATAAATCAATAAAAAAAACTCACCTTTCTGTCTATAGAGTGTGCACCTACTTCAACTTTAACTTGAGTACCCAACCCCCACACCTCGTGGCCTTTCTCTTGTTTTCCGAAACAGCCTACACTCTATGCAGTATTTATCTCTCTAAATAAATCTACCTTTACTCAAAAAAAAAAAAAAACCTCTCATCTTTCTGCTCCATTCTACTTATTGCGCGGTTTGGATTTTCGACAGCCATATCCAGGTTGCTGTTGTGAACACTGTCCTACACGTCATCACCTCGTTCACGTGAGGCGGGGCCGCTCTTTAGCAAAAATCTTTCTCGGATGGGAATAATTTTTCTCAGAGTGGTTTTACTAATTACCACACCATCTGTAAGTAATATAAGACCCCAAATATCCACGTCTTCTGAAACAGTGTGGCAACCGCTCTGACTCTAATACCTGACCCCTGGCTACGGTCATCGGCGTAAGTACAACGCAGGGTGTAATAAAGCTCTACCCTCCCCACCCTGCACGGCCAATCCGCTGGGCGTCTGCAGGGGAAACGGACGCTTGACCGGTCCCCCGACACAGCAAGGCCCGTCAGCTCCCACGGGCCAGCACACACTACCGAAGCCCTAACCCACCTGCGGATATCCGCGGTCTCACCCAGGGCTCCGGAGACGAGGGCCTTCCGGTCAACTTCCTGCGCTCGCGCGCCTGAGCCCGCGCTTACAACCCGCTCAGCGTTAAACTCCCAGAAGCGAAAGCGCTGAAGGCCGAGGACTCTGCCCACGCCTCCCGCGTCCACGCGCGGTGCCTTCTGGGAGTCGAAGGTAGTGGCGTTCTCTGCGCAGGCGCACCGTGACCGCCGATCTCGCGAGAGAGGGTATCTGGGGAGGAAGTGAGCCCGCCCACCCGTGGAAGGTAGAGAATCCTGGCTGGAGACCTGGTTGGTTGGGCCTGGCGGATCCCGGAAGCAGGCGGTGCGGTTGCCTGGAAACCACAAGCTTTCCGCTTGAACGGATTCTCTCGTTTCGTGGGCCTGTGCCCACCCGCATTAACTACGTTCCCATCTTCCCTTGTAACTGGGCCGAGTGATTATATGGAATGAAATCCCACGTGATATCCATCAATGGCGGCGCATGAATCTGAAGGCTGAGACGTGCCTTCTCCAAACTCTCCAACTGTGAACGGGGAGAATTTGAGACCTGCTGCTGAACATAATAAACCTTTTTGTGGAGGAGCTCACACAATTTGCCAGTTCGCCACAGTAAAATGCTTCATGCGAAAGACAGGATGTGAACGTGAGTGTTTTAACAGGGGTCAGCTGTGGTTGGTGGGGAAAGGAGAATGCCAGGTGCACTATTCACGTGTATCTGAATTTCTTCACAGGTCAGTATTGTTTTACGTTTGAAATGAAGTTAACTATTGTCATCTCTGAGTGGCCGGAGCAGAGGAACGTCTCACATTCACTGGATCTGAGCTTTTAGGGACAGGGATCTCGCTTCGGCCATTCTCTGTTATTTCCCCTGCATGGCTGACAACTATAGAGCCCTCAGGAATGGGAGATTTCTCTTCAGTTCTGGCCCTGATATTTCCTGCGTCATGGAGACAAAAACAAACAAACAAAACCCCATAGCTTCAGGGTCAGCCAAGGGGGGCTGAAGAGGAATTCAAGGAGTTGAGCTGCCCAAATGGAAAAATGTGCAAGGAGCAGCCATACTGCGAAACAAACTGCGCGAGGAGCTGACATGGAGCGAAACAGCACCTTATTCTAGTTCAACAAGAGGGCGCACGCCCGCGTGGCGCACTTGTCCTACTTTTATCTATTCTGCTCACACATGTGCATTATTCATTTCTTTGTTCAGACTACTTACATAACGCTACTAGCGCATGCGTACCTTTACTTTCTTTATTCATAAAGCTTACATAACTGGTGCATGTGTACATTTACCTCTTACCTCATACACAGGCAAGTTGTGGTGACCTTGGACCTGGGTCCCACGGCCTACTCAGTAAGGCTGCTGACATTCAGCCTACTTGCTTCTCCCCCACAGTGAGGGATACACCTAGGTCTGTCCATAGCTCCACCTACAGCCGTCAAACAATGTAGCCTGGGAAGAAGACTGTGAAAACCCCTAAGAATGTTCTCCAGGCTCATTTGGTCAAATGTTTCAGACATCCCAGATATCCAGAACAGAGTCTGAAAGTTGGCGTCAGTCTCGAAGAGGAGAAGTCCCGTTCATCTCAGACATCTCTTCTGAAAATAGAGGACAAGAGCGCATTACAGGAACCCATCGACTTGTAGCAAAAAAACTAGTGGACTTACCTATGTGTTTTTGTATCTAAAATTCTCAAAAATAATAATCATAACCATCTCTATACTTCTTACTATTTATTGGAAAATCTAAACTCGAATATCCTCAGGTAAGGGTTTTTAATTCCAACCATAGTTGGCTAATGGAGACCAGATTTACCTACCAACCATAAATTACTAGAAAACCAGTCAAAATATACACAACAATGTTTTTCAGATATTCCATAGTAGACAGCACTGGACAGTGAACCCTGAGAGCAAGGAGTCAGATTACATGAGCTCTACAATCTTTTCAAAAAAACAGCTTTTGGATTCATTTCTTTTCTCTATTGTTTACCTGTTTTCAAAGTTCATTTATTTGGGCTCTATTTTTGTAGTTTCTACGGCTTGATTTAGGATAAATTTGCTATTCTTTCACTGGTGGGCTAAGGTGTACTTACCAGCTTCCAAAACTCCAGCAATCACTGATTTCTTTCTTTCACTAAATTATGTTTGCATTATATAAATGGAACAAAAAGTGTTTACTCTTTTGTCTGGTTTCTTTCACACAAGTGAGTATTTTGAGAGTCATCTGTGTTTCTGGTATAAACTGCAACACCCCACGATGTCAAGTTAAAATCTTACACTGGTTACGTATCTGGTATCCAATGCACAATTGCTATACCTGCCAAGAAACAGAAATACAAGACCTATCAGCACTAGAAAAAAAAGTCTATTGGAAACAAGCACAAACATGGCAGACTGACATACAAGCATGTTACATAGATTTTATTGATGTCCTACATTTTGTTTTGGAGTTATGGGTAGAAAAACTGAATTTAATAAAGAGAAAATATAAGATGCCAAACAAATCTTAATCAACCTATAGAAGTTTAAAGAAACACAACATCTAAAATATAAAATATGCTGCATGGAATGAGCAGCATATGAGATATTATAGAACAAAATATTAGTGAACTGGAAGATGTAGCTATGGAAATTATGCGGAAAGAACCACAGAGAGGGAGAGAGAGAAAAAAATGTATATAAAATGTGTCCAAAATTCGAAACTATAACTCAGGTCAATTCATATATGTCTAGTTTCTATTTCTGCTCCTCCATACTGTTTCAGCTCTGCCCTTTTATATCCTCATTCATTTAAGATTCTAGTTAATTCTTAAATATTTTTAAATAGTAAAATAAAACATATTTAAAATGCAGTTGTGTATATATGTGCCTGTGTGTCTATTTACATTTATTTATATTCTTATTCCTTCACAACCATAAGAATAATTGTAGAATACTATACAACCTCTACCTGATGAGATAAAATTTATATTTTAGGTCTGAAAAAATAAAAAAGAAAAAGAAATAAATAAGTAAATAAATAAATAAATAAAATTTATATTTTAGGTCTTGACCAGAAAAATTAAAAATAGAATTCTCTGTCTGTGTTTGTTTGGGCCCCTCCCTCACGTGCAGAGTGCATCTGCATCACACATTAGCCAGAGCTTCTCAAAGATGGGAGTGCCTGTTTGACCACAAAGATGAGTTTTTTCCCCTCTCTTCTGATGCTAGCAATGTAACTTCTTAAAGGAATAGCATTCTTTCCCAGCACTGTAGGGGATCATGGTGACTTGCTGTTCCTTTGTATGTGCTTACCTGCACTATGTATCCTTAGTGAATTTGATGCAAAATTGCAGCATGTCATTTTGATGTATGATCCTTGTCTTGGAAATGTATATGACTGTGCCTTCAACTTCTAACAGGCAAACTAGTGCTCAGAGCTTTCTGAGAATCTGCTCCCCAAGGTATAATTCTCAGTGTGGCTTTAATAAATCCCGCCCTCATTTTTTTCCCTTAACTTGATAGTTCATTGAATTTTTGCCAACATATCTCACCTCCCTTTTTCCACTTAAGAATATATCCTGAAAGTAACATCACACATGGGTAGAGAGGAGCTTCATTCACTTTATGCCTGTAGAGAAATATAGTATGTGAATGGTCCATCATTTATTCAAACAGCAGCCTTTATGTGGACATCTAGATTGATTCCACCATAAGACTTCAATTAATAACCACTGCAGCAATAAGCACATATTCTTAAAAGTCCATTTAAAGTAAGAAAATGTGTTACCAAAAAAGGGGAAACATGGGGTGGGGGGAATAGCTCAGTGGTAGGGCATATGCTTAGCAAGAAGGAGGTCCTGGACTCAACCTCCAGTACCTCCATTAAACAAACAAACAAACAAATAAATCTAATTATCCCCCCAACAACAACAAAGTAATAAAAATTTTTTTAAATAAAAAAAAGTTTTTTTTAAATAAAATGAGCGAGGAAAGGATAAATTGAAGCATGGCATAGAGAAGGCTGAGTTAGATATGGCCTAAGCAAATTCAGTATTTACTGTTATTTTGAGGTGGTTCTGCCTGGGAGGGGATCCCATCAAAATAGGGTGGGAATTGTTTTCTCTGTGGGTCCGTCACGTTCACATGTAAACTGAGTTTAGTCAGATCAGCATCAAGTTCTCTACGACAAATTTCATTTTATGGTTATGAACTGGAATGCATAGGGACCCAATGTTTGCGGACTGCAAATGCCAGCTGGCAACCTTGGTTTACTAATTAGAAAACACTTGGTTGGTTGACATGAGAAGTACTCCCCCCTTTCCCAAATGTAAGCCCTGTGAGAACTGAAGTGATGGCAGAAATAAGGAGTCTTCCTTGTCTGCTGTGTGTTCACAGGCAAAAAAGCCTACCAGGGAATGTGAGAATTTCTATTTTTAAAAAATGGAAAATGGAAACCCAAATTAGTGAGAGCAAGCTTTATAGTGGAAAAATCACACACCTGCATTCTCAAGAAATGAAATATAATTCCAGTGGACATGTAGATAAGCCAAAAAACATTGTCCTAAAATCCCTGAGTCTCTTAGGAAAAATAAAAGCTTAAAATGAGATTCTTATTGAAAACACGAATAGCCGGGTGTGCTAGTGGATTATAATTGGCTTTTTGGTATGAAAATTTAGAAAGTAGAATAGAAAGAAAAATAGAATTTAAGGTCTTCTCATTATTGTTTTGATGCAGCAGTATGTGAAAAAATTATTTTTTACAGAAGCCTAGTTACTAAATTGCTTTTATAAAAGACTAGTTAATACTGGTTATTACAAATTGGAAATGAGTTCTCTTTCAGGACCAAGTAATGTTCTGCTCTTTTAATGTAAGCGGAAATTAAAAGTGTATAAATTAATACAACCATGTGTATTTATTTTTACTGTGCATTCACTAAATAGTTTACAATAGGCAGAGATGCTTTCACCTACAAGAATGGCCCTTTTTAAAAAAAATTTATTGAAGTGTGGTTGATTTACAATGTTAGTTTCAGGTGGACAGTAAAGTGATTCAGTTATATATACATTTTTTTTCTTTTCAGATTCTTTTCCATTATATGTTATTATAAGAAATTGAATACTGTGCTATATGGTAGGTCCTTCTTGTTTATCTATTTATATATAGTAATGTTTGTTGACACAGATGTATTTAGAAAAAAATATATATATATGTGTGTGCTTGTGTGTGTAGAAATATGTTAAGTATACGTGTAGAAAAAAAGTCAAACACACATTGATATTTTACCTGTATTTTAAAATATAGGCATTACCTACATTACACTATTTCTAAATACCCTCAGCTAAAGGACATGGTGAAAATAAGGTTCACGTTCTCTGTACAAGTATTTACAGAGACGTCCTGTTTTGGGGAAATTGGAAAATTGCGAGGGCAGGTTCTGGTTTTTTGTTGTTTGCTTTTTTATACATTACCTTTTTAAACATTTAAAATATTATTTTTCAAAAATTTCAGGCCTTTTTTGTTGTTGTGGGAGATAATTAGGTTTATTTATTTATTAACAGAAGGACTGGGGTTTGAACCCAGGACATCGTGTGTGCTCTAGCGCTGAGCTATACCCTGCCCCAATATATTGCTTTAATCAAAATTGCCTAGGAGAGCTGGCACTTGGTAGACATTTGCATGAGAATAAAGAAGGAAATGAATAATAGAGTGCCCAGCAGAGGACAGCAGATTACACCACAGGAAGGAAAAAGCTGTCTTTCCCTGGAGGCAAAGCGTAACTCAGCACCACTCCTGTCCTGTGGGATGAGCATAATGGGGCTGAGAGTTGGGAAACACAAAGCCACAAACAGGGAGGTGTTCACTAGCCATGGGGCTGGATTCACACTGAGGGCCACACGGAAAGTCAAAACAGAGGAAAGAGAATAAAATAAAACAACGGTGCTCACCAGGATCAGGATGGTGTGGGTGGCTCTGGCCTGGTGGGCAGGTCTGGGGGAACGGCTGCTGCTTTGAAGATGCTGGGCTCACTGCTTGTGCCTGTGCAGGACAAGGACCACGGAGCCACTCGCCCAGGCCACGAGACCCAGAAGCACACAGTCAATGGAAAACACTATGCTTGCTGTCAGTGAGTTTGTTAAGTTTGACCAGAGTGGACCCAGAACAGTACTTACATCCTTTTCCCAAACTGATATTTGTGGTGTTGCTTGGGCCAGTCACCTTTATAACAACGTGTAGAGTTAGTAGGAGACTCAGGATCCAGCAAAAAGAACAGCAGAGACCAATGTACTTTGAGATTCTAGTTTTGAGCTCCATCCATTTAGAGTCATGGGAGCAAAGATTTAAGGCTTGGAAGCCACGGAGGAGGCAGGTGGTGCTGAGGGAAACGCCTCTGGCTACTCTATGAAAGTACAACACAAGTTTACATCCAGTGACATTCAGGAAATATTTTAGCCCAAATGGTGCCATTGCCTGAGGCATTCTCTTTTCGAGAAAAGAACTAAGCAGTTGGCTAGGACAAGCCGGTTGAGGATTTGGCCTCTGGGTCTGAGATTTTGTCCAGTGATCAAAGTGAAAATATAAAAGCAAGGAAATGAGGGGTTTCCCAGGATCCCCATTTTCATCTGAGTGAGGAAGATAATCACCCAGTCTAGGTAAGTAGAAACCATCACATCAATACTTAAGGGATATTGTTTACTTGGAGTCAAGAATCTGGAAAAGAAAGAATATACTAAATCTTATTTCCAGAAATGTTCAATCTTTAACCTGACATATTTCCCCACATTAAAAGCAGAGACATTGAGACCACCTCACACTCATTCCGATGGCTAATATAATATAAATCTTAAACACACACACACATAGAAAATAACAAGAGTTGGTGAGGATGTGGGGGAAAATGGAACCCTTGTGCACCATTGGTGGGAATGTAAAATGGTTCAGCTTCTGTGGAATACAATTTGGTAGTTCTGAAAGAGGAATAATAAAACAGCCACACTTAGGCTAATAGATTTCTTATTCTTATGCTTGCCCTTAAAATGGTCAACTGACCTGACTGATCAGTTGCTACTCACAGTTCCAGGTCCATAGTTAAAACTAAAGCTATTGATCTTACTGTTTCTACTTTATTCCAGTAATTGAAAGTAATAATCCTGCTTGGTCTCTGAGCCATTCTCCAAGAAGAAGGTCACAGGACTTTAACCTTACGAAGTAGGCTAAATACTAAGAACAAGACTTGAGTGCTTATGAGATGCAGAGATCTAACTGATGGCCTCTATAGAGTTGGTCCCCTGGAGGCATCATGACGCCATTCTGTCTTCTGACGAGAAAATGGTTCTGTTGATTGTTATCGATGCTTTATTGTTTGAGCTCTGGCTGTGTAACCACCCCACCCCATCCCAAAGGGGGGCTCACAGTTTTGAAGGCGCTAGCCTGCTGTGAGTCCCCTTTGCCCAGCAAAGCAATAAAATCACGTCTTTCCTTCTAAGCTCCAAGACCTTGTCTCTGGGTTATTTGTCTCATCAGGGATGGGGGCCGATCTTTCAGTAATAGAACTAGAGCTTTTCAGAAAAGAAGACTGATCAGAAATCTGGGACAGAAACTTTACAAGATGAGGCTGAAATACTGTTTGACACAGTATTAAAACAGCGGGAAAGATAAGAAAGATAATGAAATAGGTGGTCGTGTTTAAAGAGATTCTCCCCGACACGGATGAGGCAAGTTAAGTATGTTATGAATGAACTGAAACACAGCAAGTTAAAAATCTATATATTCCTAATGATATTATAAAAAGAATAATCCAGCATTAGATAACCTTGGAGTGGTTCAGGGAAAAAAATTCTGAAGACTCATAAATAAGGGAGATAGTATCAAGCATTTATTTTGCCTTTTCTGCGCAGATATCCTTTCTGGGCAACCAAGGAATAGCTGAGTCAATGTCTTTCTTCCTAGAAGATTCTATCTGATGGGTTTCAGAGCCCAGTTTTCCCCTAAAGTTATTTGACAGAGCTGAATTCATTACATATATATATTAAAAAGAAGAATACCAAAAGAAATACTTTGATGTGAAAATATTTCATAGATAAATTATATTAACTCAGAAGCTGTCCTATTTTCAGTACCCATATTAACCAGTTTGATAAAAGACAAAAATTCTAGCTAATCTTATAAATAATTATTCTAGGAGGAAAAAATCATAAACATATATTAAATGGTCACTTCACATGTGATTGTGAAGATACGAATTTAATATTAAATGCGATTTGATTTTTCACCATTAAGGTACATAATTTTCCATAATTTCTTATATTTAAAATTTTTTATTGTGGACCCCCCCGATAAATATTTGTATCATTCTTTGTGTCTATGAAAAATAATGATGAATTAAATACAATTAATATTTTGGAGTTCTTTAAGCCACTTAAGATTTCAACATGTTTCAGAAATCTTCTGAATACAGAATGTTATAGATACATATTATATTCTAATCATTTATGATTTTAACACCCACTTTTAACTCTTATGGAATTGTATTGAAAGGATCTAAAGTTCTGGTGTTTTCCAGAGCTTTGAAATGGGGAATCCTTTAAATAAAAGGTTTTATCTGCAGTCATATTTTAGTGGTATATCTTGTGTTAAGTCAATAATGTGATTTTTAAAAAGGGAAACTAGAATTAAGAATTTGGGGAAGAAGTACAAATTTCAAACTCCCAATTTATCCCCTCCCATTTCCTTTACCTCCTGGTAACTGTGAGTCTGTTTCTATTTTGTAAATAAGTTCATTTGTGTCTTGTTTTCAGATTCCACTATCGATAGAAATGTTGAGTACCTTGACTGTGGTGGTGGTTTTATAGGTTTATACATCTATCAACATCCTTCAAATTGTATACCTGAAATATGTGTAGTTTACTGCACAGAAATTATAACACAATAAATTTGTTTTTTAAAAAAATAATTTGGGGAAGAAATCAACTGACTCTTAATAAACATAAGATTTTCTAGGTGGGAACAGAACACATCCTCCAAGCAATTATGATTTACACTCTGAGGATTTCAGTGAGTGTATTTTACAGACGGATTGAAGAGAATGACCCACTAAGCCAGAAGGGCAAGTGAGAGAGAAAGCACTCTTTTTCTAAATCACTCAGAGTCTGTGCAGGAACCCACTCTGGTGCTGAGAGCGTGGATTTACCTGTGTCTGGATACAGAGGAGGCCCTGGTGGAGCCACAGAGGGTCCTCTGCTCTCATGTTATACACACACGGCTGGTTCAGAGCTCTCACGGCAAGTGTTCTAATTCATGCAGCAGCACTTTAAATGAGAAGAAAAAGATAGGGAATCACATTCAGCATGAAAAAGACAAACAGAATTAGATCAGTGGAGCAAACGAAATGAAGGGAGAAGAGACAGAGTCACATCACAGTATAAACTGAGATACATGCAGATCATGAGCAGATTGTTCAACCAACTTGGTGTGAAAAATGCACAAGGTTTGCATTGCCCAGACTTTCACTGAGCCTGAGAATCCTAAAATTACTGTGGTTACCGACGTCCTCTGTCTACTAAGGGCTGCAGTTACCCATGCAGGGTAGAGTTCAGCCCTTGTCTTTTCACGGGTATTTTGCAGATAACTTTGTTAAGATCATCCTGCGCTCAGGAAAACAGGGACGTCTGGAATTTTGAATGTCAGAATAGCAAACCGCCTTGATAGCAGTGAAGGGACAGGTGGAGTGACCCTCGGAGTCCTCTTTGATCTGGGGGCCAGTAGCTGAGGCCCTCTGCATAGATATGTTAATATATTAAATGAACAAAAATATCAGACCGCATTATAAAGCCTCATTCTTTTAGTGGGGAGGGTATAGCTCAGTGGTAGAGTGTGCGCTTAGCATTTACAAGATCCTGGGTTCAATCCCCAGTACTTCTACTAAAATAAATAAGTAAATAAACCCAATTACCTCCCCCCAAAACAACAACAAAATCTCTCTTTGAGGGGAGGGTATAGCTCAGTGGTAGGCTGAATTCTTAGCATGCATTGGGTCCTGGGTTCAATCCCCAGTACCTCCTTTAAAAAAAAACAAATAAATAACCTAATTACCTCCCCCCACAAATTAATTAATTAATTAATTAATTATAACCTCATTCTTTAAGGCTCATACCCCTTAGCGAGAGTTACTTGTACACAGAGAGGTGGAGGCGTATGACTGCCCACCGAGGGTGGAAACGTTAGACCCTCTATCACGACCAGTTGAGGACAACGGGCTCCCAGAGCGGAAGAACCCACAGGGCAGCTCTGGGTGCCTGGGGGGCCCCAGGCGTCCACTCGGGACTGGGGGCTGACGCACATTCCCTCCCTGCCCTTCCTGGGTCTGCAGAGAAGAGTCTTCGAGGAAGTAGAGGCAATCCAGAGTCAGGCAGAGGCGGTTTCAGACGGCGGGGAAGACGGAAGGCTGATGCCGGGCGGCGGGCGGCGCGGGCCGCGGGCCTCAGAGCGCCGCCCTCCCTGCGTCTGTTTCCAGGTTCCCACTCCCCGGGCAGAGCTGCTTCCTCCACGCACCGTTTCCTCCCGGGAATACGAGGTGCGTTGCATTCCTTCTAAGAGCCTAACGGCTGTTGGAGAAGAGCAGCCGCGTACCAAGCGGACGTCTGCGGCCAGGACGGGAAGCGGCGCAAAGGGTCCGGACTCGCGAGCTCAGCGCCTCGCCGGGCAGTGACGGTCACTGCAGCTGTTCTTACGCTCGCGGTGTCTGCCCGGGGGTCGCAGACTCGCCCTAAAAAACGTCCGTGCCTTGTGCAGGACGCTGGCAGGCTCTAGGGAAGACCCCTCCCTGCCTCTGCCTAGCTTCTGACGGTTGCTGTCTGCTTTTCAGTCCTAAACAGAGGGATGTCTCAGCTCTCCTTCCTCCCTTCCTTCCTTTCTTTCTCGGTGTGCTCTTGCTCCTGCCGTTCCAAATACATGTCTGCCAGACCACTCGGTGTTTTCCTGCAAGTCACTGTGGCTGTTACTGTTGGTCCATTTTCTCCCGACGCGGTTCATTTTGCATAATCCCTATAACTACATCATTAAATTCACTGAACTTTTCCTTCTGCATTGTCTCATCTGCTTTTCACCCCCCACAGCATATTTTCGGTGTTACATTATACTCCCCACAAGTTCCACAGGTCTATTTCCACATCTTTTTCTTAGTCAACTTGTTATCCCCATACAGCCAAAAACAAATGTAGGATATTTATAAGATATTTAACATACTCGTCTGCTGATTTTATCATTCTTGTCATTTTTGTTTGCTTCAATTGGTTTTCTCACTATGCTAATTTGCTGTCTTAAATTCCTGCTCCTTTGTGTGTGCAGTAATTCTTCATTGGGTACCAGACAAGATAAACTATACACTGAGTGTGGCATTTGCTGTATCCGTTTAAATAGGGTCAGTGTCAGCCAAGGGGGGCTGACGTGGGGCTCTAGGAAGTGAGCGGCCCCAAAACGAAAAAATGCACGAGGAGTTGCCATACCGCCAGACAGACTTCAGCCGGAGACACCACGGGGTTAACAGCACTTTATTGCCTCAGGGAGGTGCGCGCCTGTGATGCACCTGTCCTGCTTTGTATCTGTTCTCGGCCGGCACGTGTGCAACGTGAATTTCTTTGTTCATTAGGCTTACAGAGCATCTCAAGCGCATGCATACTTCTACTTTCTTTGTTTTAAGTCTTATATAATTGACGCATGCGTACAGCAATTGTTCACTGCATACTAGAAACATACTCTGATCATGGCCTTGGGTCCCACGGCCTTAACTCATCTCAAGGCCAGCTCACAGCCAGGTTTTGACAGGGGTTTCAGTAAAGGTACCTGGCAACAGTTTTTCCTTCAGAGGCTTGTTCTTAATTCTTCTCAGGGTGGGTCCAGAGCAGATTTTGAGACTCTATTTACAAGTCCCACTACCTAGTGATATATTTCTGAAGATCCTACCTGTTGGTCTGTAGACAATCGCATCTACATTTTTTTTTGAGGGTAAAGCAGTTTAATCATGAAGGGAATAAATGTAAAGGCAAATAAAGTCGAGAGTTCTTATTCAAAGCAAAGTCCCTCCTGATGCAGCCTGTCTCCACCATCCACAGGCATCCCCCGTCTGCACGCATCCCCCATCCACACGCGCACACACACGCACACAGTCTTAAGGCTGACTTATGAGCCTATGTCATCCATATTTACAGTCTAAATAAACACTGGCTGATTATTCCCATGTAGAAGAGTCAAGGCAAGGTCTTGAACAGACAGGGCACAATTGTGAATGAAAAATGGAAGCTTATAATCTGCCAGGAAGGACAAGTCACTTGGTCCCTTACACATAACAGACCTAAAAGAAGTATCTTTTAAAATACATATTTTAAAAAATAAGCAATTCATGATAACAGCTGTGCAACAGCTTGTGCTCATATTGTAGCATTTCCTTCCCACCTATAGAGCTTAACAGACTAAATAAACATCATCCAACAGGGCATCCCCGTTACTGACATAGCTGGAAACTATTGTTCATTCTTTATCGAAATGAGGAAGAGGTTTTGGAAAGTTAAATTAGTTGCTCACAGCTACAGAATTAACAGTAAAATAGGGAACAGAGCTCAGGGTTCCCTAAGCTATTGCTCCAGATTTTTTTTTCATTCCATAAAGAAAATATTTCTCTTTTATAGGTCTTTCGGGATCTTAAAGTTTTTCATAGTAAATTTATTCATGAAGCAGTGCCTTTTTAACATCAAGATAATTCATTATATCAAGTTTGCATTTTTCTACTTTAAAACCTATCTTTTTAAACATTTTTTGTTGAGTTATAGTCAGTTTACAATGTGTCAATTTCCAATGTAGAGCACAATTTTTCAGTTATACATGAACATGCATATATTCATTATCACATTTTTTCTGTGAGCTACCACACGATCTTGTATGTATTCCCCTGTGCTACACAGTATAATCTTGTTTATCTGTTCTACATATGCCTGTCAGTATCTACAAATTTTGAACTCCTACTCTGTCCCTTCCCACTCCCCTCCCCCTTGGCAACAAGTTTGTATTCTATGAGTCTGTTTCTATTTTGTCTTTGTCTTCTTCTTCTTTTTTAGATTCCACATATGAGCGATCTCATACAGAATTTTTCTTTCTCTTTCTGGCTTACTTAGAATGACATTCTCCAGGAAAATCCATGTTGCTGCAAATGTCGTTATGTTGTCACTTTTATGGCTGAATAAATTATATAAATATTGTATAAATATACCACAGCTTCTTTATCCAGTCTATCTGCTGATGGACATTTAGGCTGTTTCCATGTCTTGGCTGTTGTAAACAGTGCTATGAACACTGGGGTGCAGGTGTCTTTCTGAAGTAGGGTTCCTTCTGGATATATGCCCAGGAGCGGGATTCCTGGGTCATACAGTAAGTCTATTCCTAGTCTTTTGAGGAATCTCCATACTGTTTTCCACAGTGGCTGCACCAACCTGCATTCCCACCAGCAGTGTAAGAGGGTTTTAAAACCTATTTAAATGGACATTTTTTTTTGATGAATATTTTCCACTCAAGAAAACTAAATTCAAAACATCACCTGGGAAGTAAGTCAGGTAAAGAAAGACAAATACTATGATTTCATTCATATGTGATACACTAAAAATGAACAAATAAGCAATAAAACTGAATAAAATAAATGAATGAACCAAATGAAACACATAGATACAGAGACAGAGTAGTGGTTACCAGAGGAGGAGGGGTGGGGAGGGAGGGGCAGTGAAATGGGTGAAGGGGCTCAGCTGCAGGGTCACAAATGGAAACAATTTTTGGTGGTGAGCACAAGACAGGGTTTGCAGAAGTAGAAATGTAATGTACACAGGAAATGTGCATAATTTTACAAATCGATGGTACCTCAACTTAAATAAAATGTGTCCTAGTGGAAAAATAATGTAAAATCAGCATATTGTTTATTAACTTGTGTAGCACATTTCCAAAGTACAAATAATGACCTGCATTAAAAACGCACCTACATTTATGGTAACATAGACCGTTTGCAGCTCTACCCGAGCTCCAGGAATCTTTCTGGTATGATGCCCTCTGGCAGTTCTATTCTTTAATGGAGGTACTGGGGACTGAACCCAGGACCTTGTGCGTGCTAGACATACGCTCTATCACCGAATTATTCAAATCAGGCACAGGTGAAGCTCTGGGTGTAACCCACCCTGGGGCACAGATCTTCTCCATCTGCAGATCTCTAAAGCTAAAAACAAGGTCTCTATTCCCCAAATAAAGTGGAACAGACCTAGAATTCATTATATGTGTATATTTAAAGATACACAGTTTCAAAGGGGGAGAAAATGGAAGGAGAAAAAGAGCCACCCGTCCCAAGACATTTTGAAACCAAGTTCGATAGACTACATGCGGTATCAAGGCCTGGAGATACCACCTGTGGTGCAGGATTCTGCCCACCGGCCCCAAAGCGCCCTTCTGGACTGTAATCTGCTGCTACCATGTGTCCTCTCGTGAAAGTGAACAAGGTTTGCAGCCTGTAGGTTTCTCAGCCAGTGTCACACGCAGAGTACTGGAGGTCCTCCGTCCTTCAATTTCATGCTCTTTAGATCCACAGTGTATTCCTAGCAAAATAAAATTTTCAAGAACGTTAAGGGTCTCCTGTAAGTATCAGAGATTCACTCCATCGGACAAGAGGCTGGTCTACAGATTTTTTTCCCCAGATAAACCCGTATCTCTGGCTTTTGCCGAGACAGCTGAGGAACACCTTTAAGCTTCCTAAAGGCTCTCCGGTTATACTGAGGGCACTTGCTTAATCACACAATTAAGCTCATTAGACTCAATACCTTTTTTTTTTTAACATTTTTTTTACTGAGTTATAGTCACTGTACAATGTTGTGTCAAATTAGACTTAGTATCTTTTGATCTGGCTGAAATATCATGAAAGGTTGTGCAGCCACACCCTCAGTTATTTTTCTAGGACACGGTTTCCGGACCATGGATGTCTTAATTTCGTTGTCTTTCACAATTAAAAATGCGCTGAGAATTTCCCAAATCAAGTCTTGGGTCTTTTCCATTTACTAATTCTTCCCTGTATTTACTTTTCCCTGTCATATTTTTTTCTATAATCACTAAGAAAAACAAAGCCACATTTCCAACACTTTTGTTGAGAAATTCTTTCAGCTAAATGTCCATAAAAAGTCTTGCCGAACACTATTTGCAGCAACTTTATTCTTAATATTTAGAATCTGGGGGGGGCTAAATATCAGTTAAGATACACTGATAAGGTGTGGTATATGTAGAGAGAATATCACTCAGCAATAAAGAGAATGAACTATTCATACACACAATAGATGATTCTCAAAATAATGTAACACAGCAGACAAAAATAAACTATGGTTCTGCTTAGATAAAATTTTAGAAAAGGCAAATCTACTTGTATTCAATCAACGGTTCCCTAGGGATGGCACTGGGGGGATCCTGAGGGGCACGAGGTAACGTTGGGGTGGTGGGGATGCCCAGCATCACGTCTCCGGGCGTGATTTCCAACGTGTGCACGTCTACTGAGGCTTACCACGTTAGGCGTGTGCCGCACACCGCACGCCGACTACACCCCTATTCTCAGCCCCAGGGTTCCTGCCCGTGCAGCAGGGACATCAGGTGAAGGGCCTAGGCAGGCACAGAAATTGAAGGAAACTACCTTCTTTGAAGAAAACTACATCCTCGCTCCACCACGGACCCTGGTCACAGGAGGGACCCGGCCCTGGAGATCAGGGGAGCGTCTGCACACCCTGACCTCTCAGCCAGGGACTGGGATGTGTGTGGATGTCTGTTCACAGGCACACCCGCTCTCGTCCGCTGCAGTCTCTCCAATCCCAATCATTCACACCAGTGTTTCTGTCCCAATTGTTTCTTTCCTGGACACAGTAGGTCTTCCAGCCAGCGGCCTGTGCACCGATTCTGGCCTGCAGGGCACAGGGCGCTTGGCAGGTCCTGAGGAAGAGCTACCCCTCAACGGCGCCGGAGAACGGGGGACACATGGTGGAAACAAGACACTCAAGCCATACCGCTTCCGAACACTGTAGGTTGTTACAACAGCACCCTCCTCAAGGCGATGTCTGGCCCCTCTAGTAACTGAAATCTAGACAAAATCAGGCCCGCAATGGCCTGAATTCCCACCTGAGCCTCTGTCAGCAATGGAAACTAACACCAACACTGGACTGAGAACTGTCCTCTGCCAACCTGCTGCTCCACCTGAGGCAAAGCTGGAAACCCCCACACGGGTCACCTCTTCAGTTTAGCAAACCCTAAGTGCTCCCAAACCGTTCCGAACAGCGCAAAGAGCCTCCAAGGTCGAAGGCGGCTTAGATAACGAAGTCTTTATTCGCACACAAACCAGAGCAACATGAGACAAGCAGTGACCCAGGCTGGGTGCCCTGCAGGCTGGAACAGTCTGTCCCAAGTGTCATGTGAGACCAACAGCGTCCACGAAGTAAAGCTTTTCTGCTACCAGTACACAGCTCAGGACCTCTTGGTTCTAGATGGGCCATGTCCACACGTCTTCCAGAGCGGAGGAAACACGGACCCCCATTAACTCACATTTCTTATACTTCCCTCCAGGGACTGGAGGGAGTACAAAGTTCCGCCTCCGCTGAGGGTATCAGGGTAACTAAGCTGGTCAGCTGAAATGGTTCCAGGCACGGGCACTGACACTGACAAACGAGGCAAGGGACCTGAGTGGGTCTCCCCTGTGCCTGGCCCTCGGGTCTCCCGTGTCGAGGTTCAGACGTATGAAGCTCAACATCCGATCGACGGCTCCCTCTTGAAGGGTAATCCCTTCCGCGGCCCTGCTGTGCTGGAGGCGCCCCTAAAGCCTTCCGGCAGCGTGAACCTTCTGGTGCCTGATGAGGTGGGAGCTTAAGCTGTACGACTTCCCACACTCACTGCACTCATATGGCCTTTCTCCAGTGTGGACTTTTTGGTGCCGAACAAGGTGGGAGGTTCTGATGAAATCTTTCCCACATTTGCTGCACACAAAAGGCCTCTCACCTGTGTGAACTCTCTGGTGTGCAATAAAGTCAGAGCTGCGACTAAAGAATTTCCCACATTCGATGCATTCAAAAGGTCTTGACTCAGTATGAATTCTCTGGTGTTTAATGAGGGTGTATTTGTGGCCAAAGGACTTCCCACAGTCACTGCAAACATAAGGATTTTCTCCAGTATGGATACTCTCATGCTGAACAAGCGTGGATTTGTGTCTGAAGACTTTCCCGCAATCGTTGCATTTATAAGGTCTTGCTCCATTGTGAACTCTCTGGTGGACAATGAGGTTGGAGTGATGGCTGAAGTACTTCCCACACTCGCCACACTTATAAGGCATCTCTCCAGTGTGAATTCTTTTATGCTGAGTAAGGTTGTCTTTGCGGCTAAAGGTTTTCCCACATTCGCTGCATGCATACGGCCTTTCTCCAGTGTGGATTCTCTGGTGCTGGACAAGTGTGGCTTTGCGGCTAAAGGCTTTCCCACATTCGCTGCAGTCGTAAGGCCTTTCTCCAGTGTGGATTCTCTGGTGCTGGACAAGTGTGTCTTTGCGGCTGAAAGCTTTCGCACACTGACTGCACTTGTAATGCACTTGGCCGGCGTGAAAGGCCTCCTCGCTCTCAGTGCTCCTTGTCTTCCTTCTGCTGCGGGTGGCCTTTTGCTGGTGACTGCCCAAACCGGCCTGCAAGTTCTGCTCCTGCTCACACGCAAAGGGCTTCTCTTGCAGGAGAGGTTCTTCACAAACTCTGTAGTTCTTCACAAACGAGGTCTTGCCTTTGTCTCCTTTTAAGAGTCTCTCTACACTGTACAGCTTTTGGTGCTGATCAAGGTTTGCGCTGAACCAGAACTGTCTCCCACACGCCCCACAAGTATAAGGTTTCAGTCCATGGTGTGCTTCCTGGTGTTCATCCAGGTGCAAAATATCTTTCAAGACGGGGCCACATAACTCACAAGGGTGAGCCATCTGGGCTGACGCACCTGCCTTGGACGTATGAGCACGTGTCACTCACACAGAAATGCTCTGCGCGGGAGGTGCCTTTTCATTCTCCACTCCATGCCAACTACCTGAAAGCAGAAAACTGCCATTAGAAGCATGTTGACTTCAGTGGGACGTGTGTCTAGCATGCCCAGGACTTAGTCCACAGGACTGCTGGCAGGACAAGAGATCTGGGATCAGGTTAAAGAACAAGCTGCTGTGCAGTTCTGGACTCTCTGGGTCACAGAATGGGGAAGGCTCTGCAAGAGACAAAGACACAGGCTGGGCTGTGGCTCAGGAGGGAGAGTCCGGCAAGATCTACAACTCGCACCCTGCAAATGACTTTTAGAAGGGCCCTGGCTATTGGTGACAGGGGAGCACTTTCCCTGCCAAGCCTAGGAAACTTGATTTTTTTTTAATTAAAGTACAGTCAGTTACAAGGTGTCAATTTCTGGTGTGCAGCACAATGTCCCAGTCATGCATACACACACGTATATTCATTCTCATATTCCTTTTCATTAAAGGTTATTACAAGATTTTGAATACCTGTGCTATATGGTAGAAATTTGTTTTTTTAATCTATTTTTATATATAGTGGTTAGTATTTGCAAATCTCAAACTCCCAAACTTACCCCTTCCTACTCCCTTTTCCCTCATAACCATAAAATTGTTTACTATGTCTGTGAGTCTGCTTCTGTTTGTAGAAAATGTGTTTTAAAATGAGTAACTGGTATTCAAAAACCATCTCAGGACATGTGTGTGTCTCATGACACATCAGCGGTGTCCAACAGCAGAGTCCTACAGGGGGAGCAGGAGAGAGCACTGGTGAGTGGGGTGGACAGTCCTGGGTCACAGACCAGAACAGAAATCACAAGTGCGTGAAGTGTCCAGAACGTGGAGGGAAAAGAGAAATACGGGGTGGCCGACAGCCGGAGCAGCGAACAGGAGTGGGCACAGGACAGGCTTCCGGTGCTATCTGAACCCATCCCTGATGTCACGACCCCCCCCAAACTCCCATTCACCAGGCCCGTGCTAGCCCCTTCTCCGATGGCTAGAGTCGTGACATCTCAATCAGGCACTCAGAGTTCTTTCTCCTGCTACAGTTCGGCAACCACAGAGGATCTAGAAAATACAAGTTACAGAAGACAGACAGGGCAAGCGAGCGGGAAAGCACTGGTCTAGGGCAGCCCACGCATGGGAGGTCAAGAGAAAACTAAGTATTACAAAATCAAAGTCTTGAAGGAACAGCCCAGTGGGACCCACAAGCAGTGACTGTGACTGTAATTCATTACACAGGTAGGCTCACGGGAATGTCAATTAAAAGGAAGGGACAGAACCCAGAGCACAGAGGTATCATGAATGCAGACAGGGCCATCCACCCAGAAGAGGCTAGGCAGGGTGGTACCCACTGGGCAGACCACAAGACTCCTGACCCTCAAATCGTTCCTGGCAAGTCTGGAGCCACAGAAGTTGGGCAGCATGGGGAGTGGAGGAGGCAGTGCGCACAGCCAAGCCCGGGCACCCAGAGGATCTGCGCGATCTGTGTGTGTGTGATCCGTGTGCCTACAGTCCAGCCTAGGAAGGAGATGGCGACCTCGGCGGGGGGAGAAGAGCAGAACACAGCCCAGGACACTGGGCTGCGCGGGGCCTTCGGGAGGGCTGTACGAGCACAGCACAGAAGGCACTGCACTGTGACAGGAGAGTCTCTGAGCCTCATCAAGGAGCCCCCAGGGCTCCCAGGAAAAATGCAGACACAACCTCAAAAGCCACATGACCCTGCCTGAAGGGAATGACCGGGCGCCAGGGCAGCCCCTCTCCCCAGGATTCCCGGTCTATCCACCATGCATTCCGCCTTCCTCCCCGGCTCCCCAAATCAAGACAAGACAGCAGGCCCTTGTGTGACTGATGCCTGCTCCTTCCTCATTTCCCATTAATCATGTTGTCCAGCCTGGAACACAAGCAAGTGGACAGACACTGCAGAGTCTGGGCCCAGCAGGCAAACACCAACCCTTCTCCTGCCAGCTAGTTCCCACGGGGTCCAGGGTTTATGCCTCCTCCACACACAAATCTGAGCTCAACCTTCCCCCTAAAGCCCTCAGTACCAGAGCCCCCAGGCCATGAATTCAGATTTCATTTCCACATACACACCACTCTTTAGGCCACACCTCCATCATGTACATGGAGGTTCACAGCATAGGCACCCCGAGACGTCATCTGCACGCATCACCCAGAGAATGACTGGTTAATGCACCCAGGATCGCACCAGTGGATGGCCCCCACTGCCATAGGTATTTCCAAACTCAGCTCTTAGCAATTCTTCCCTCCTCGATTCAACCTCAGGAATGCAGAACAATGGGCAGATTATCAGACAGAGTCGGCCCTTTTCCACTTTCTGCTGTCAGCTGGTAACGCTACATACCCTCATCAGTCACAGGCTCACCACTAAACCTAACGCTGAACTCTCAAGAGTCCACACCCACTGGCCTTCTACCCCCAGCTGACCCCATTTAGGCCTGAGCTAATCTGCCAGCCTGGCTGGAACTCCCCAGGTCCCACCAAAGGTGGCCACAACAACCCTGGGAGCACACAGGGAGGGGAATGAGCACCAGCTTTGGTCTCGCTTACACCACTGCTCCCTCTGACTCCTGTACCCCAGTGTCCATCCCGTGCCTGATTTCTCCTCAGAAGACTCCATCAACCGCCAGGACCTGTTGTCTCCGCCCACCACGGAGACTAACCTCCCGCTTGCCTTTCAGGTAACTCCTACTTCCACTCTACTGGCCCACCCGCTTCCCAGACTCCTAATGGCACAGCCACCATGACACAAGGTTCTTTCTCCAAATCTTACACACAGCTCTACCCTAATCCACAAACTGGCTATCCCCTTGTGGCTGTCACCAATCTGAATCCCTCCTCTGAACGCCAGACCCGTGTCCATGACACCTCAACCCAGATGTCTTTGGAACATCAAAGACTGAACATGATCAAAACCTAACTCCTGATGTAAGTTACCTCTGAAAGTTACTCCCACCATCAACTTCACTATCTCAGTTGAGGATTTTCTTCTTCCTTATGTCTTCTCAGACCAAAAACTGTGGGGTCTTCCCTGACTCTTCCCCTTCTTTCTCTCATCCTCCACATCAGAAAACCTGGCTGGTCCTACTTTAAAAACAAAAACGAACACAAACAAAAATTCCACCATAATCCAAGCACTGTCTCTCACCCTTGTGGCCACCAGTCTGGTCCAGCCATCATCAACAGTCCTCTTTCCTCACTCCCATGTCTTTTCTTCACTGTGTAGCAAGGGAAAGCCTGTTACGACCAGACTCAGATCACTCCCTTCTCTGCTCCAAACTTTCCATGGCTCCTGTCACTTTCAAAACAGAGGCCCAGCTCCACAGGCTGCCATTCCAGAGCTGAATCCTGCCTCCCGCTCTCTCATCACCAGACATAACGGAGACCTGAGATTCTGAACACGACCAGTTCAGTCTCAAGTCATGCATTTGCGCATGCTGGTTTCCGTGCCTCAGACAGTTTCACAGTTCATCCCAATGCTTGCTGGAAATGGAAACCCTTCCATATCATCCCAGAACGGTTTTCACGGCACAACACCAATGGTAACAACAGGATCCCCAAACCCAACGGCAGGCAAAAGGGTAGGTCGCGATTCCCAAGACACCACTATTCGCCATACTGGGTTCCCAAGATTACGGGGAGGTGGGCTGGGCTGACTGAGGACCTCCACACTTTGCACTCACCTCTGTAGGGCTCATAAGCCCTTCTGCCACCACAGCAACCTGGCAGGAAGAGGGAGCAGGGAGCGGCAGGTTACCACAATGGGGTCTGACGGGCTAAACTGTTCCCCTAAGCCCTGCCCTTTGGTGAGGACGATTTCAGGTTGTCTAACTTCAGATACTCAGACCTTAGTGTCACCTCCTACTTGCAAATGAAGTAATACGTTCTTTTAAATTCTGGGTTTGTTTTTTAAGTCTTTAAGAAAACATTAAGACTTTCCATTGTAATCAAATACTTAGAGGCAAACACTTCAGTTGATTATTAAGCATTGGTATAAATATTCTTAATTTGTAACTGCCTCCTTATGTATACTTAGCAGGTATACGCAAGTCCTTTCAGCAAACCAGCCTAACTGGAGCATACTCCTCTCAAGGGGAGCACTCTGGTGGCCCTTCATCAGAGATGTTCATTATTTCTTCTCACCTGGGGAGCTGGGGAACTGATGTCCCAGTGCTCTGGTTTGGGGTGGGGCTGCTCCATTAGCCTGGCAGACTTTTTCTCTCCACAGGCTGTGCCTAAGGGGGCACACCGAGTCCACAGGGTAGCAGATCTACAGCAGTTTACACCTTGCTTCCCAGCTCTCATCAGGCTCCTAACACCCTACAGCCCTCTCCTCCTGCTGACACCCGCCATATCCCCTTCATATTCCAGGACCTCTCCTTTCTGGAGGGAACCTTAGGGATGTTCACCCCTTCTTCCTTGCGCTCCAATCTCTCACCTCAGGGACAACGTAAAGCAACATATTCTCTCCCTAAATCTGACTTGAGGCCTCATTCTTCAGAGGTCTTCAGCCCAACGTGCTCAGCAGAACTTCAGACCAGCACCTCCAGATGGCCATGTGACACCTCTACTACGACACTTTGGATTTTTACCACGTCCGAAGTCCAACTCCTGCTCCCCCTGAAAGGAGTCCCTGCTCCAACTTACCCACTTCCATTTTTTCAGACGTTCAGGGGAAAAGCAAAACAAAACTTGGGTATTCCTTCACACCCCTTTTTCACTTATAGTCATAAGTGACGCAGCAGAAAATTCCATTGGTTCTACCTTCAAAACCTCCCCAGAATTTAACGAGTTACCCACTCTCCAACCCCTCCTGCCACTGTTCAGGTACAGCCACCTCCACAACATTCCGGGGGTTTGTGGCCCCCCTCACCGGTCTCCCTACCTCCACCCTCATCACCTCCACCCCAACCTAGCTTGTTTTCCCCTGAGAGATACTTCGGGATATTTTCTAATATCTCTGATCAGATCACGCCCCTCCACGGCTCCCGGCGTCCTCCTAACGAAGGTACTCGCCTCACCCTGCCCCTGCAGGCATGACAGCTACTCACACGCTCTGCTCTAGCGTTACCAGCACCGTTTCCCCAAGGCTGCGCGCTCTGTCGCACCCCCAAGCCCCCGCTCGTGCTAGTCGCTCGGCCGGTAACACTCTTCCACGTCTCGTCACACTGGCTGTTAGAAGTGGTGGCGCCACCCACACGCCCTGGAGCCTGGGCCACACGAACCTCAACAGGCACGGCTCACTCGGAGGCCCACGACCCGGAGACGGGGGCGGGACGCGTCGAGTTCCGGGGAACGAGCACCCACCTACGCCGGGTCCCTCACAGCCGCCGCCGCCGCCGCCGCCGCCATCAAAGTCGGGGCACACGGGGTCGGGAGGGGGCCCAGGCCGGGACCCGGGCACCGCCGTCGCTCGGCCCTGGTGGCGGAATGCTCGCGGGCGCTGCCGCCGCTGGGGCTCTAGGAATCGGGGGCAGGGTCTCCTCCCAAATCTTCTCGCTTTCCGTCACCTCTGAACGGAACCCCAGTTCCCGAGAGTCCGTTCTGACGGCTCGACCAAGAGCCGACAAAATGTCCGCCGCGAGGAAGACGCCGGAAGTCCCTCCCGGACGACCTCCGCACGCACGGAAGCGCCCTTTAACGGAGCCGCCGCTCGCGGCGCAGGGGCGTCTGGGTAATGTGGTTCCCGCGGAGCCCTCGCGGCCTGGGCTGAGGCCGAGGTACCGCAAGGGGCGCTGGGAAGCGGGCCTCGAGGCTCCGCCGGGACCGTGGCGCCGCTTAGAAGCGCTCTCCCAGATAGTCCCGAAGCCACGGCACCTGGTGGACGCCGCACGTCAGGTGTCACTTCGAGTCCACGCATACTTCCTTTTTAAAACTACGGACGGACGGAAGGACGCTTTCAGCCGGTCTCGCGAGCCCCCGCTGAAGTGGCGGGTCCCGGCGCGGGCAAGGCACGGTGCGGGCGCCCTGCGGCGAGGGGCGCACGAGCTCGCCTCGGACGGAGGCTGCTTTCCCGGAAGGGCTCCGGACAGGGGCTGGGAGGACTGGGGTGGGGTGATTTTGAGGCAGGAGGTCAAGGCCACCGACCGCGTCCAACCCAGGGAGCGGCACTCTTTGGTGCAGATGACATTCTTAGCCTAAGAGCTGAGGTGTATTTATTTCCTTTAAAGGATAGGCCGCCTGTCTGGAAAGAACCATTACACATGCTTTTGTGGGCCAGGACAGTGGCTGACGGACGGCGGAGACGAGCAGAGATACTGTAGTGTCATGCTTATTCACCGTTCTAGCAAGTATTCAGCGAACTCCTACTGCATTTCAGGCACTGCCTTAAGTGCGAGGAACCAGTGTGAAAACGAGACGATGATCCCAGCCATCAGGGAGCTTACCCTGTACTCAACAGAGGAAGAAATACGAAAAAAAATACAGAATTATATACACTGTTAGAACGTGACAGGCACGAAAGGAAGGAGAGGAGGTGAGGGCACGGGGAAGTGAGGAAATGACATGTAATACTACACAGCGAAGGGGGTTGGATTTGTGCCTGGGTCTTAACTTATAAAGGTGACTTAGTGACAAAAGATGGGCAAGGAAGTCCGAAAGTGCAGGCCTAGTCGGGAAGAGCGTTCAGGGGAACCTGACTGAAGTTTGGTCAAGGAGACCCTTTGTCAGATCTGACCCCTCAATATCAGTAATTAGGAAATGCATTATTTAACTATTTTTTTAAAATGAAAAAATATTACAAACTAACATAAAAGTAGTTAACTATAAAGTACAATAAATTTATTTAAATTGAATTTTTTTTATCATACACGATTTTGATTATTTCACCAAGTAGACACAAATCTCAGAGATCTATGATCTCTCCTATGAAAAGCTGTGATCACTGATGTGACTGCCAACACCCACCAGAAAAAGATGTTGTCGTGGGGTCTGGCAGGCCAGTGGGAAAAGAACTTACCAAAGACAAAGGATGAAAATAGAAAAGGGGTTTATTAGGTACACTGTCACAGACAACAGTGGCCACACAGACCAGGGGTGCCTGTGTGCACGCCGGGGGCCGGTTGCTGAGGTCTTTTGTAAGACAGGATAAACTTTAACTCGTGCTTACACAACATCAGGCACAAAGAGGGTCGCAGGATGCACATGTGCACATTTCTCTGACTGATGCGGAGTTAACAGGGGAGAGAGGGGTTGTGAAGGGTAGGGCTAGGGATTTTGGTAGGGGGTCATGCCCGGTTCTGGGTCAGGCTTCCAGGCTTCCTGGCATTGTATAGATGACCATTATCTCAGCTAAGGCAAGCATATATTAAGAAAGATGGGGGGGGGTTGTTTTTGATTTGTCTTCAAGGGCCAGCAGCCAGGTGTCTTGACGGGCCTTGGAGCAGGAATCTGCCAGATGTCCGTGGACCCCACAGAAGCTGGCTCCCATGCTATTTATTACTTTACATGTTGGGAGAGGAATGTTCTTTGTGTTTTCTGATCTATGTCTTCCTGACTTGAGTGATTAGGGCACAGGTAGATGTCTTGTGACTGGAGCCCCCTTGGCTCAATATGGGGCCTCTTGTCCCCAAACCCCACAGATATCACCTACTTTCCTTTCTCACCACACTATATACCATATACTGTTTGTCAAATGCCATGAACTTCCTCCAATTCTTTGAAGTCCACCTGTGCCCTGCCAATTCAGGGTATTTCCAGGTCATTTTATTTGCACGTGAAACACCTTTCACTTACTCTGCTTTGATAATGCAAATACATCTTTTGGATGTCATTTCAAAGTCTGAATCAACAGTGAGTTTCCACTCCAGAACTCCCAAACACTGACAGTGTTCCCATAGGTCATGATCTTTATTGCCTGATGTTCTCCAGTGACCAGCATTATATAATTTTAGAAAGTCATCACTGAGTCATTTACTCCATGTTCATTTCCGGCAATCTTATAAGCAGTGGAAAGCCAGGGTTTATTTTTGCTGTCACTCCATACTGAATCCCAATGTGGTGACAGATTACCTGGCATAAGACACAAGCCTACGAACCATAATAGGATGTCTTGGAACTTACTGTCCAGAGACCACACTTGGGAAAATTACTCTTTTCAGCAGAAGGCAGAGTGGAAGTGAGAGTCACTGGTATTGATGCCAATGAGCAGAAGGGGCTGAATGTTGGGAATCTGGAAGACAGTACTGCAGAGGTGTTCATAAGTGAGTGGCTTGGGTTTACAATCAGTGTTACCAAAAAACACAAAATGGAGGAGAGAAGAGAAAAGAAGATGCACCAGGATCAGGATGATGCGTGTGGCTCTGGCTTCACGCGAAGGTCTGGGGGAGAGGCTATTGCTGTGAAGGTGCTGGACTCACTGCTTGTGCCCGTGCAGGACAAGGACCATGGAGTCACCTGCCCAGGCCACGAGGCCCAAACACGTAACATCAATGAAAACGAACACAGATGCATGCAGTGGGACTACAGATTTGTTTGGTACGGGTGAATTACCATAGCCATAACTTCCCCGCATACTCATGTTTGTGCTCTTCCTTGGTGCAGTAACATTCATGGCGTTAATGATGTTTAACAGGAGATGCAGGATCCAGCAGAGAAAACAGCAGAAGCCAGTGCACACTGGGAATCTAATCTTGAGCTCTCTCCACTTAGAGGTTTTGGGGTTGAGCTTAATGGCCTGGAAGAGACTGAGAAGGCAGATGGTGCTAAGGGGAACCCCTCTGGCCACTCTCTGTAAACAGAAGACAAGTTTACATCCAATGTCATGCAGGAAATATTTTATTTTAGTACACTTTGTAGTTTACCACTCTTTTAGCTTAGTTTACAGTATTTTTTTCATTTAAAAAAGTAGTAAAATAATGCATTTCTCTACAAGTTTCCACCTAATATGAGAAATAGGAAACAGAAGTGGGACATAACCTAAACTGAAGCAATAATCATTCCTTACTGTAGGATCACATAGCAGGTCCGTGATGCATGTCACAATGGGCGGATGAAGAGGTCCAGAGGGCAATACAAGAACCTGTGAACTGGCTGGAGGGAAGATGAACTGAGTTGGCCCTGGGTTGTTTATGTTGTAGCTGTGATGAGTCCATGGGTGGTCCACCCTCTTCTCTTTTGCAGATGTTTCAAAAGATCTGTATTGAAGTTGGAAACTTTGTTGCAGTAATTGAGAAACACTGAGTTTGTTCTCTGCTTGCGGTGACTTTGTTACCTTGTTCCCTGCGGTACTACATACTTCCTTGTTTGGCATGCTTACCCTTTATTTTCAGACTGGAGTTCACTGAAATCTCTTTGTATTACTTCTTTCTCACCATCTTCCTAAGCCAGCACCAACAATCTAAATGCCTTCATTTCAGGAGAGGGGGAAAATAGCCAGCGATGTAGTAGAGTTGCAAAGTAGGGAACGCAAGACCCCATCGAGGAGGTTGGTGTTTCCCAGCTGCAGCCAAGTTTGTACTTATATTGTAATATCAGCAAACCCAGGTGGTTTCTGCAATAGTCTCAATTTTCATAAAAACAAGGTTCCAGTTAAAATACTACCAGGCAGACAAGAGACCTACTGTTGAGTAGCATCTTGGCTCCCAAGCAAGAGCCTCAGCAATGAAGAAAGGTGCAGTATATAAAGAGGACACTAACTCATGTTCAACTCTGACCTCTTCCAAAATCACTGGTGTGAGCTGGCCTTGGGATGAGTTAAGGCCATGGGACCCAAGGCCACGATCAGAGTATGTTTCTAGTATGCAGTGAACAATTGCTGTACGCATGCGTCAATTATATAAGACTTAAAACAAAGAAAGTAGAAGTATGCATGCGCTTGAGATGCTCTGTAAACCTAATGAACAAAGAAATTCACGTTGCACACGTGCCGGCCGAGAACAGATACAAAGCAGGACAGGTGCATCACAGGCGCGCACCTCCCTGTGGCAATAAAGTGCTGTTAACCCCGTGGTGTCTCCGGCTGAAGTCTGTCTGGCGGTATGGCAACTCCTCGTGCATTTGTTCGTTTGGGCCGCTCACCTCCTAGAACCCCACGTCAGCCTCCCTGGGCTGACAACTGGGTACTGGTAGTTTCGCCTTTTCTTTTTTATATTTGTATTGCAGTGGTTAAATATTAGTACCACTTCAAAATTGTTCAGAAATGAGATCACAATGCTGCACACACACCACCACTTTTTGTTCAGTACATTTCAGGCATGGTCCATCAGTAAGGTGAAATATTATCCTGGGTTTATTTACAGAAATCACAAAACCACAAGTAACCATTCAGAGAGAAATGCAGGTGCATAGTGGCTGAATATAATGAATAAAATAAATTCTTATTAATGCTAATAAGTATTTAGAATATACAGATATACTATGTTTAAAAATTAGTAATGTACAATATTCTTCTCTACAATGTTGTATTTAAAAATGAGGGAAAATGTTATGAAAGATACTTAGTTGTGCTATTCAACCATAAAATTAAAGAAATGTAAAAGAAACATTAAAAGAAAATGGATGACTTTTAAAAAAAAGATCTAAATAAAGGAGAGATAAGCTTTATGGTCTCACATGGGAAGCTTTAATATTGTAAATAAATTCATTAAAAAATCAAAGTATGCTTAAATAATGCAATTTGTAATCAAATAATATTAACAAGTTTCCTGGGATAGTGAAAAAGAGAAATAAATGAAACTGAGTTTAAGAGGAGAATTAAGTCTATCAGTTATTGAAAAATGCAATTACAGCTTGGTTTTTGATCAATAATTAGACAGTAAAACTGATGCTATGAAACAGATTATGAAGAGTCCTCAAAATGTTTTAAAGCATTGATATGCAGGGAGGTAGGCAGATAAACAGAGATATAAAATTGGATAGATATTTTTGTACATAAAGCAGACAGATAAAGATTTACAGCTATGAAAAAACAGAAACAGTGTGAGTAAAAATGAATTTTAAAATTAGTTGGAAAAGAAAAGTCAATATAAATTATTAAAATACTGGTACACTTACTTGAAAAACTAAAGTTAAATTTCTATTACATGACATTTAGACAAATAAAAACATTTACATACATGTTTTTAAGTGTTTCAATATTTAAAAAAGAAAAACATGTCTATAACTACAAAAATCTAAATCTAACAGATAAACTGTATAGGACTGTATATATATTTTTAAAACATGACTTGTGATAAGTACTTAGTAAGCAACGTATAAAATAGAAGCCATACAGTAATTTAAACTTACTGGAAGATCGTCATTTTAAGTGAAGTAAGGCAGAAACAGAAAGAAGAATACCATATGATATCATTCTACGTGGGATCTAAAAAAAGAAACAAAAAGACACTAATGAACTCATCTCCAAAACAGGAACAGACTTAGTAAACAATCTTATGGTTACCAGGGTAAACGGGGTGGGAATGGATAAACTGGGAGTTCGAGATTTGCAAATATTAACCACTATATATAAAAACAGATTAAAATCTTTTTTTCTGTAAAGCGCAGAGAACTATATTCAATATCTTACAGTAACCTATGATGAAAAATATGAAAACAAATATATGTATGTATATGTATGACATTGTGCTGCACACCAGAAATTGACACATTATAACTGACACATTGTAACTGACTATACTTCAATTAAAACTTAATGGAGTAGGTGAAAATGTACAATTTATGTATGTTAAAAGGCACGAAAAAATTAAAATATAAAGATGAAGCACAACAGAAGATATTTCACACAGTAGAAAGGAGAGACTAATATTCTATGTGTCCTCCCTTATTAATAAGATAAATGATCATACATTTTAACACTGAAAGTTAAACATTTCTCAAGAGAAAAATACAACATACAACATAAATATAAAATGAGGTTTGTTTCAGAAATTATCATGCAAACACATAATAAATTTAAAAGAAATCATTTTATATGTAAAAATACACTCATTTGCCAGATATTTAATTCAGGTTCACATCCTCACTTTGCATAATAAATATTCTCACTGGAATCTCATCTAACTTTGTTGAGACAAACATAAAATATGGTTTCTTGATTTGAAAATCTTTACAATGGTGTAAGAGTAGGATTTTTCTAGATTTATAAAATATTATTATTAATTGTAAAAATCTTCAGTTCCATTATCCACACTTACTTAGTAATTTTTTATTAAGTATCTGAATGGTAGATGTTTTCCAGAAAATTAAATCAGTATTCATCAAATAAGAACTGTCCTCATTTTTATAATGATCTTTCACTTGTTTATATTAATAGGCAATAATGGATCAAATTATAATAAATATATAAATGGAATTAAAGTTTGGGAAACATTGGAATCTTAGTAAAGTACAGATTAATTAAGAAAAGAAATGATAATGGATCACAACATTAAAAATTTAAGAAATCACTGGTAAAATTTTTAAAAATAAACTTTAGAAACGGATTAACAAATCCAAATGAGAGGAAGACATAGGAGGGCTGCCCGTGAATCATTATCATAACAAAGATAAATCATAAAATTGAATTTAATAATAATCTGATATTTCAATTAAGCAGGAGTAAGAACAACAGAACTTGGGTAAATAACGTAGACACAAACGTTTTGTCAATTCTGGTCCCATATCACCTTTAAGAAACGCAGACATTCATGCAAAAATAAAACCCCATCTCATTTCTTTGATCAAATTGCTGTCTCTGGAGGCACAACTAGGAATTACACTGGGCACATTTTCCTTCCTGGCAAAGTGACAGAATAATCCCTATCAATAGCTCCTCTGACTGGGATCTCAGTGGTCAGAATAGACCAAGTTATTACTGCTTCTAAAGTCAAGTCGGGGTCATGACTTTAGAAACCACAACAGATTCAAAGCAGCTGCTGAAGTTCAGGGAATTTCTAAGGATCTTTACATCTAGTTAAATGTCAGAGTTACATGTAGATTTTAATGCAGTATTATTACCTGATGATCCCTGCTCCCTAAACCCAGAATTTCAGAGTTACCAATATATAAAGAGAGATATTTTCTGAGAGTTCCCAAGAAATAAAAGGGACAGCCCAAGGACAGGAATGTTGGGGGTTTGACTTCCTGGGAACTCTCAGAAAGGATCCCTCCTTATACACTGGTCTCCACGTTCTCACTCCAGGAAAACACGATTATATTCACACACAATATTCCTTAAAATGTTTTCTAAGCAGTATCATATTTCTCTAAGAATTCATCTGTTTATCTAAAAGGCAGTTCCACTTACCAAACACAAATGTCACCTCCTGCTGGGAGAACAGGTACTGTGGTCACATTGGGAGCATGTGTGCAAAAGGGACACCCCCTGAGACAAAGGTCTGAGACACCATGAGCTCATCGCCTGCTGGGGAGCAATTATTTCACCTGTAACTGCAGTGACAGCGTCTGCATGGGGAGTTGAGATTATCTCTCAAAAAAATTATAAAATGTACAAATTACTAGAAGTTATCAGTATGGTCAATTAATTTGTTCAGAAAGAGAAGCAGGAACAGCCTGGGGAAAACAAGGTTAAGTAGTCTGAAAAGTATCAGGTGGAAATGACAGATGAGACAAAGACATTAAGATGTATGAAGTGAAAGGAGGAGGATTAGCTCAAGGCTGGGCTGTGTCTCTGGCCTAAAACTGCTCTAAAAAAATAAAACTTATATAAAAAAACTTTTTAAGTGAAAGCTGAGAAGTCTGAAGGTGTTGAATCTGCGATATCCACTAGATGTCCAGGAATAAGTTGCAAGTAAATAGATAATCACTTGATTTTTGGATGGAGATACACATTTGGAAGTTTTGAGCTTGTTAATATTTACAACCAGGCCACTGGACAAGACTACCAATAGAATGTGCACAGACTGTGAAGAGAGAAATACCTGCTGACTGAGCTCTTGTTTATTACAAAATTAAGGGAATGCATTAAAAAAAACAATGCTAGCATATTCATTTAAGAATTACAAAAAAAATCAACAGTGTGAAAAGCTGCTGAAAGAACTTGAACAAAAATCTTGGATGACACTACTGTGTTTAGAAATTCATTAATCATGATGGAGTTGAGAAGATAAAACCTCTCATTTGAATGAGTGAGAACCACATAGGAGTTTAGGTAATAGAAACAAAAAGAGAAAATGCTCATAAAGCTTTAGCCATAAAGGGTGAGAGGAAAAAATGGTAGAACAGAAAATGTACTAGATCATAGTGTGAAGGGTAGTTATTTTATGAAGGACACAAGTTTTTTTGATGTTATTTGTAAAAGAGATGAAAAGACTGAGGATAAGTGATGGGGGATTTATCAGCGAAAAGATTTGATAAACCAAGAACAAAACCCCCCAAATGCTGACACAGGGGAAAGTCACCCTGAGGTGCCATTAATGGGGGCATTGGCCCCAAACCGAGGGGAGGCATCGCTTCCAGTTTAACACAAGAAGAGATTTGTTTTGGATGTGAAAGGCAGAGGGTGTTGTCAAGTGAAATCAAATGATTTTCTTTTCTCTGTTATAAAGTCAGCAGAATATTAATATAGACAGAAGTAATCCTGGGGGAACTTTATAAAATAACAAACTTTATAAAATAACAAAACAACAAACGTCTTAAGATTCTTGAAGTGTCTGGTGGATCTGCTGAGCTAGGAACACCAAGCTTGACACGCAAGCAGCAAAGAGGGGAAGGTGGTGCTGGCATGAAGGCCAGCCGGAGGATTTGGGTGACGTCCTTGACCAGGATTCGGAAGCCTTTAAGTGATAGGTCAGTAATGACGTCCCTTTGAGCAGATGGACCGAACATAAACAGTAGGACAACCAGACTAGAAGAGGTCCTAGGTTATCTGGACATTCCCTAAGTGACAGAAGGTTTGAAGGTGGTGGCAGTTAGTAAGACTACGAAGTAATCAAAGTGTGGAGTCTTTTCAGCCAACAGAAGCAGTGGAACGTTAGAGCAGTGATTGGTGAACTCAGGAATTATGTAGCTCTAAAGAGTAGACAACATATTTGTGAGCCCAGCGATGGATCCGGCCTTCCCTGTATCTGTAGTCATCTTATGCTCCACACTGTAAGCACGGACCAAGGGTTACTGGGGCAGGGTGCAAGCACACTCCCCTAACTGCTGGGGTCTAGTGATTGTGCTGGAAGGGCAGTTCCCACTAGAATCATAAATAAGAATTATGTACTTTACTGCAAATAGTCTATGACCCGCCATGAAGATGCTACTGGGTCCATAATAATTGAAGTGGGGTAAGCGTACAAAGCAAAAATAAGATTTAAGAAGCCCTTAGCAGTCTGGATGTGATTCAAAGAATGCAGATTTAGGGTGAAAACAAAGCAAAACAAAACAAAACTTACAGATTAAAAACAAAATCTTAAAACTACAACTCTTTAGAGTTTAAAAAATCTTAGAACTGCAACTCACCTTTGCAATATGTATTCCTTTGAAACAAAAGGGAACTATAGGCATACCTCATTTTACTGTGCTCTGCAGATAGTGTGTTTCTCACAAATTGAAGATTTGTGGCAACCCTGCCTCGTGCAAGTCTATCAGTACATTTTTCTAATGGCGTTTGCTCACTTAATGTCTGTGTCACATTTCAGTAATTCTCCCAACATTTCAAACTTCTTCATTATTATCATATTTGTTATGCAAAAAAATTATGACTCACTGAAGGCTCAGATGATGGTTAGCATTTTTTTTAGCATCAAAGTGTTTTTTAATTAAAGTATATAAATTTTTTAAAGACATAATGCTATTTATTGCACACTTAACAGCCTACAAGATAGTGTAAACATAATTTTCATAGGCACTGGGAGACTAACAAATTCATGTGACTTGCTTTACTGCAATATTTACTTTATTGCAGTGGTCTAGAACTGAACGCAAAACATCTGAGGTATGTCTATAGTGAGGCTCTTTGTAAGAGATGGTGGCTGAGCAAATGTAACATGGAGACTGCAGCAGAGGTTCTTTGGGCTGATAAAATGTAGGTGGACATTATGCAATGAGGAAGTCACCATCAATGTCCTCAATAAAATTTCCATGCACAGACTACTCTAAAGTTTAACTCCAAGTTTAATGGTACTGATTGATATGAAGATCTTTTAAACTTTTTCCCCTCCTCCCCCAATACCCTAAACTGGTTTAATTTAAGAATGTCACAATAATTTCACAGCCAGAGAAAGATTAAGCACTTTGTATTTTCCTAATGCATTTTGGATAATCAGGCTTCACGTCATGTTGCATCATTTGAGCGCTGCTGATTTCCCTCACTGTAACTGGGAGAAATTATGTTCTAGATACTGCACTTGCAGAAGAATGGTAGGCTGTCACAGCTGTGCCCTCTTGGGTGGTCTTTGGGCCTACAAGAATGCTGGCACTCAGGCCACTTATTAGGACCACGATGCCAGCAGCCTTTCCTAGAAGGCCTTGGGCATTGTGTGGCTTTTACTGACACCAAATACATCATTCCAGCACCAATTCACCGATCCTCCAACACCAACTGGGTGTCCTACAATTCAGTTCAGTTCTGACACTAACTACTCAGAGTTAGTGCAGACCCCCCAGGCTAAGGATTTAGTCCCAGCCACAAAATGGGCCCCAAGGCTACCCCCACTTCTGCCAGGTCAACTACAAATCTGGTTTGGTAATTTGATAGAATGACTCATAGAATTCAGGAAAATGCTACACTTAGAATTAATTTATTTTAAAGGACACAAGTCAACAGCCAGATAAAGAAGTGTGGTCCAGAAGTACCCAAGTGTAGGAGCCTCTAACCCAGTGCAGTGGGTACAGCCCACTTCCTGGCTGGACGTGTTTACCAACACAGAAAATCCCCAATCCCTATTGTTAAGGGGTTTTTATGAAGATGCCCTTACATGACATGGGCCTGGTTGACTAAATCACTGGCCACTGGTGACTGAACTCCATCTCCTCAGATGTCAGGGGCGGGCTTAAAATTCTAAGGCTCTAAGGTCTGGCGACCAGCACCCATCCTGAAGCTCTTTATTGCCCTCCACCTTGAGTCATTTCATTATCATACCAAAGCCACTTTCATCACTCAGGAAATTTCAAGGGTTTTAGAAGATTCCCCGCCAGACACTGGGGACAAACACCAAATATTTACTTTTTTATTTTACTACAGACAGGAATACAGCTTAGGCAAAAACTAGTTTCTGACATCACACTGTCCCTTCTGAGGCCCTCATGAAAGCTATCTACCCATTCACACCAGCAGAGTCAAATACTGTTTTCAAACCACCTCCACATAGTGAATAAAAATCTTAAGATTAAAGGTGACTTAAACAATAAGACTTTTACTATTGCACGAACCAGAGCACTGTGCAGCAGCCAATTCCCAGGTTGCTGACCTGGGAGCTAGAACATCCATCAAAAGTATCACCTAAGACCAACAATGCCACGAAGAAGGTAAAACTTTACAAGCCACCAGCAGTTCCTAGACTGGATCTTTGGGGCCAAAAGTGGGTCAGATCCATGCCATAACTAGTCAGAGAGAAAAGAAGGGGAATCCTCTAGGGGCTCAGACTGCAAGCTCCTCTGGAGAATGGGAGACAGAGCAAACACCTCTCTCCTCTGAGTGTGCTGTGGTGACGACTGCACACTAGAGGGCCTGCCAGGTGGAAGAGGTGAGATGACTTCTGCCACAGAACCAGGCGGTGACTTACGGCCAGGGCTCTGAGCAGATAAAATATGAGGCGTAGCCCCTGAAGACTTCTCACATACCTGGAACTCATGGCAGATGGTTCCTCACAGAGGCTCTCACTGAACAAAGAGAGAGCACGTTCCTTAAAGTCTAAGGCCGTTATTTTGTGTAGATTCCTGCAAGCAGGAGGCTTTTGCACATGTGCTGAATTCATAAAACTTACCTGAGTTGTGAAATTTTGGTGTTGACTGAACGTTTTCTCATGGTGGCTGCCCTCTTGAGAACTTTTTCTAGTGTGAAGTTTATGGTGTTGAATGAGGCTGTAGTTTTGGCTAAATGACTTTCCACATTCACTGCATTCATAAGGCCTTTCTGCAGTGTGAATTCTCCGATGTAGAATGAGGCTGAAGCTTTGGCTAAAGGATTTCCCACAGTCGCTGCATTCATATGGCCCTTCTCCAGTGTGAACTCTGCAGTGCTGAATAAGGCTGGCGCTTTGGCAAAGATTTCTCACATTCACCACATTCATAAGGCCTTGCCTTCTGTGAATTCTCTGGATGAACAAGGCTGGAATTTTGTCTAAAGAATTTGCCACAGTTGACACACTTCTAAGGCCTCACTCCAGTGTGAATTCTCTGGTGCTGAACAAGTTTGGATTTGCACCCAGAAGCTTTCCCATATTCGCCACATTCATGAGGCCTTTCTCCAGTGTGAATATTCTGGTGCTGAAAAAGTTCATATCTGAACCGGAAGGCCTTCCCACATTCACTGCACTCAAAAGGGCTTTCACCAGTGTGAACTGTCTTGTGTTGAACAAATGTGTGCTTGTAGCTGAAGGATTTCCCACATTCACCGCCCTCGTACAGTCCTTCTCCAGTGTGGATTCTTTGGTGCTGAACAAGTGTATATGTTTCCGGCGGAAGGATTTCCCGCATTCACACTTGTAAGCACTTTTTCTGTTGTGGGAGGCCTCCTCACACTCAGTACTGCTGTGTATACTTAGTACCACTTTGGGAGTGAGCTGGTGCTGAAAAAGGCCCACAGTGGCCTAAAAGTCCTTTCCATCTGGCCCACCGGTGAAAGGCTTCCCTGATGAATGGATTCCACGGCTCTTCACGAAGGAGGCCCCGTCCATGACCTTGCTGTAGGGTTTCTTCCTACTGTGCCCCTCTGCTGTTGCTGACGATTCCCACTGGAACAGAGTGGTTGTCCACATGCCACACATGTGTGTGATTTCTTCCCAGTATATGTTCCTTCATGCTCAGCCTCGTATGAAATCTCTTCCATGACAGGAACACACATCTCACAGAGACAAGCCTTCTGGGTTGATGGATCTGGCTTTAGAGCCCTGATCTGTGGCATTCTCTCCAGAGAAACACTCTGTCCAGAAGGAGCCTCTTCACTGTCTATGTCACACAAACTGCCTGAAAACAGAGAAGTGTGAGTTAAGTACATGTTGTCTTTGGGGACAGGTGGCAGCCACATCACAAACGTGTGCCTGACACATCAAAGAATGAATACATAAGGTTGTATTCAGGAGGAGGGAGGTTAAGTCAGGATGGGGAACAGGCTGTTTTGAAGCACTAGGACTCGAAAAAGTCACAGAAGTAGGGAAGCCTCACAAAATGAAAAACCTAAGAATGGGACACAGCACAGTGAGGAGAGGCAGGCAGTTTTCAACCCCCTCCTCTGAGGATGACTTTCAGCTACCACTACACGTGAGTGTCGTGCAGAAGTTTTCTGTCTAGGAATAGAAAAAGCCGACTGCACGTGGTAAGTGGTGTTCAAGGGCTATTAAGGATATCTGCCCACAACCTGTTCACTGCGAGCCGATGCTGGAGAATATTACAGAGGCAGCAGTAGAGAGGAATGGGTAATGGATAGAGGCAGGAAAGTCAAGACTAGCCAGGGTCTAGAAGTCAGAGTTAAAATGAGAAGCTGGCCAACAAAAACAGATGTATGGATCAATGGAACAGAATAGAGAGTCCAGAAACAAACCCACAGACCTACGGTCAATTAATCTTCGAAAAAGGAGCCATGAACATACAATGGAGAAAAGGCAGTCTCTTCAGCAAGTGGTGTTGGGAAAACTAGACGGCAGCATGTAAATCAATGAAGTTAGAACACTCCCTCACTCCATACACAAAAATAAACTCAAAATGGCTTGAAGACTTAAACATAAGACAGGACACGATAAACCTCCTAGAAGAAAACATAGGCAAAACATTCTCTGACATACAACTCAGCAATGTTCTCCTAGGGCAGTCTACCCAGGCAATCGAAATAAAAGCAAAAATAAACAAAAGGGGCCTAATTGCACTTAGAAGCTTTTGCACAGCAAAGGAAACCATAAGCAAAACAAAACGACAGTCTATGGACTGGGAGAAAATATCTGCAAACGATGCGGCCAACAAAGGCTTAATTTCCAGAATATATAAACAGCTTATACATCTTAATAATAAAAAAACAAACAACCCAATCCAAAAATGGGCAGAAGACCTAAACAAGCAGTTCTCCAATGAAGACATACAAATGGCCAATAAGCACATGAAAAAAATACTCAATATTGCTAATTATCAGAGAAATGCAAATCAAAACTACAATGAGGTATCACCTTACACCAGTCAGAATGGCCATCATTCACAAGCCCACAAACAATAAATGCTGGAGAGGCTGTGGAGAAAAGGGACCCCTCCTACACTGTTGGTGGGAATGTAGTTTGGTCCAGCCATTATGGAAAGCAGTATGGAGATTCCCCAAAATAGACTTACCATATGATCCAGCAAACCCATTCCAGGGTATATATCTGCAGGAACTCTAGTTCGAAAAGATACACACACCTCACTGTTCATAGCAGCACTATTTACAATAGGCAAGACATGGAAACAACCTAAATGTCCATCAACAGATGACTGGATAAAGTTGTGGTATATTTATACAGTGGAATACTACTCAGCCATAAAAACCAAAATAATGCCATCTGCAGCAACATGGATGAACCTGGAGATTGTCATTCTACGTAAGCGAGAAAGAAAGAAAAAGAAAAATACCATATGATACTCATATGTGGAATCTAAAAAAGAAAAAAGAAGACACTAAGAAACTCATCTACAAAACAGAAACAGACTCACATAGTAAAAATCCTTACAGTTACTGGGGGGAAGGGGAATGTGAAGGGATAAATTTAGGAGTTCGTGATTTGCAAATATTAACTACTACATATAAAAGCATTAAAAAACAAATTTCTTCTGTATACTACAGGGAACTATACTCAATACCTCGTAATAACCTTTAATGAAAAAGATTATGAAAACAAATATATGTATGTATCTGCATGACTGGGACATTGTGCTGTATACCAGAGATTAACACATTGTAACTGACTACTTCAACTAAAAAAAAAAAAAAAAAGAAAAGACAAGCTGGTCAAGTATAAAGAATGGGGAAGAAAAGATGGAAATGAGGTGTGTCATCCAGCAAGGGCACCAAAACACTAGTTTAAACAGGTTCCTGGTATGATGTGAACACAGCCATGTCATGTCCTCGCTCAGCAGAGCCAGACCCCCTCTAGCCCATCTTACCAGGCCAGGAGTGGTATCCATTTGAAGCACCCAGAACTAGCCCTTGCAAGCTTAGTTGGGACTTAGAAAATCCAAGTCCTAAGGGAAAGACGGGATAGGTGGAAGTGACCAGTACGAACCCACAGCAACTTATCACGTGACATATCACAGAAAAGAAAACTAAATGTTAGAAAAAGAACCCCAGACGAGGGTCTCACAAAAACAGCTCACGATGCATGTAGGTGATGGCAATTCCTGCCACAGGCAGGCATGAAAGAACTGTCAGAAGAACGGAGCAAAACATAGGTATCATGGACCTGGACAGTCACTCAAGCAGGGAGAGGAAGCAAGGTGGGATCCATCCAGCTTCCTACCAGGCTTTGAGGCTGCAGGAGCTGGGGCTGGAAGGAGGGAAAAGGGCGGTGAAAACAACTCAGTCCCAGTAACAACAGCATCTACCCAGAAAACTAGGAAAGGAGTAGTCCCCCCCCAGCCCAGGGTCGGATGCAGGAAGGTCGGAGCAGCCCCCAAGGAAGAGCAGAAAGGCAGCATCTAGCCCAGGTCACAGGGGTGGGTGTGCAGGCCTTACCCAGTGAAGATGTAAGCGCACAGTTCTCCAGCATGACCCCGTGCTACAGGCGTCTCTGAGCCTCATCAAGGAGACTCCATTGCTCCCAGGAGAAGCGCACGGCAATGTCCTCTGAAGTCCCACTGCTCTGTCGTGACGGAGACAGATGAAACCACAGCCTCCCTCCTGAGGACCCACAATCCACCCTGCACACACCTACCCCATGCCCAAGTTCCTCCCTGGCTCCGCATCTCAGATGAGACACAGGACCTATGCCATTGTCACTGTCTCTCCTCATGGTTCCACTAACCACTGTGTCCAGCCCTCAGCAACCACAGGCAGAGAGATGTCATCTAAGCTCAAGGACTGGACTGCAGCGCCCCATCTCTTCCTGCCAGGCAATCCATGCAGTCTTCTACATCATGCCTCAAAATAAAATCTGGGGTCACCCATCACCTTTAAGTCCTGTACCAGGCCCAGAGGCCATCAATAAATGCTCCCTCTCCCCATATGTGTCTTTCTTACATCTTCAGACCCCACAGTTGCATTGCCACTGCCAATTCCCTGCCCCATACCACAGTCACCTCCCTGGACTCACCCCAGAGAATGTGGCAAATTTGAAGAGAATCCAGTTCTACCCAAGGAAGACTTCTGATGGAACCCACCACCAGGGGAGCCCTGGATGCTGCTCTGAAGGCCTCTCTGCATGTCTCTAGTTTATATTTCAACATTAGACACACAGATCCATGTGAGAACTCAGGTGCCCATAACCCTCTCTCACTCCTGGGCTGTGTCAGCAACCACAACCCTCCTCTCTCCGCCTATCCATCATTAAACCCCAGCCACATCGGTACCCACACCAAGCACAGTGATCCCACAGATTATCATATTTGCCCATGACGTCTCTACCAGCAAAACTGAAACACCCTGCATCCCACCAAAGCTCACCACAAAATTCTAGCAAATGTGTCTTATCTCAATTAGTCCTCTGCCTCATGTCTACTCTTCCTTTGGAAGTCCTGGACACCTGCCATGATCACTTGCCCCACACAGACTTCCCACTTACTCCCCTCGTGGCTACCTCTCTTTCACATCTGCATTTATGATGCTCATAACCTCCAACCAGGTACCCAAGCAACAGATCCAGGGCTCGGAACTCATACACTTCTTTCTGAGCTGCTAATAACATTACTGCTATGACCTAATTCCACCTTCTCAGTACAATCCACAGCTCCACCCTGGTGAGGACACCAGCCACCACTGTTAGATGTCTCCATCCAGAACCACACTGCAGATTTCCAGACCTCTGTGTCCAGCTGACCACTTGATGCCACCACCCATTTGTTCTCTCAAGTTTCTCAGAATCTTGACACAGCCAAACACAAAAGTCCTGTTATCCCTGTTGAAAATCACTCTTACTACTACTGATCATCTTATCTCAGTTAATGAAGCTTCCAGTCTTTCAGCGGCTAAGATCATAATTTCAGTGTGTCATCCCTGACTCTTACCTTTCTCAGCCTCAAACTCAGAACATCTAGGCAGCCCTTCTTTAAAAAATGGATCCAGAACCCAATCGCTCCTTCCACCCCACAGCCAGTCCTCTGGTCCGTGAACACTCACCAGAACTACTGCAGTAGTCTCCCTGGTCATCCTTCCTCCTTCCTCACCCTCAAAGTCTGTTTTCCACTCTGCAGCCAGAAGGAGCCTGTTTAGACCTAAGTTAGATCACCCTCCTCCTCTGTTCCAAATTTCCCATTACACCACAAAGATGCCTAAATTCTCAAACAGCCACAAGCCTGACTCCTACCCCACTGGTCTCTGTTCCTAAAAGAAGGAGAACTGCTGCGCCCTGTTCCCAGCTCGGACACACCACCAAACAACTGCGCATGCTGGTACCTGTTCCTGTTCTTCACCTTCTGTCACTGGTGGTCAGAAATAGCAACTCCGCCATGAAATCCACCGCCTGGACTCAGAAGGAGTCTAGAGGATTTCTCCCAGGTCCCCAAAACCAAGGGCTGGGAGAATGGCGGGTGAATAATCCCAGGACACCACAATGCCAAGTGCATCTGCGTGGGATCCAAACCAGTGAGGGCCTGGGTCACCCTCCACCTCCCTGTGTAGGTCCCACAAGTACTTCTTCAGCCAAGGGGACCCATGGGCAGAAGCAAGCCATAGAGCTGGGGATCATGGTGTATTCCGGGGAGCTCCAGGCTCCCCGGCACCTCTCCCTAGCCCTGGACACCAGACGACTTTGTGCTAAAAGACTAAACTCTGCTTTAGTCCAAAGTGTTGCCTCTTCCCAGTTCTGTGCTGGACAAGGACTCAACCTCCCTGAGACTCGTTTTCCTCATCACTCCTATTCCAATCTGTTTTCCCTCTAACTCTTGGGAAACTTTTAAAGCCCTAAATCAGGCCATGTCCCTCTTCTCTTCACAACCCTCCACGGCTCCCAGGGCCCTCAGAACGGAGGACAAAGCTCTCAGCCTGACAGTCTAGGTGTGGCTCCACCTCACACGCTCTGCTCCACGTGGATACGAGACCGACACCAGGTTTCCCGAATCCTCTCGCCTCCAGGCCTCCGCACCTGCGGGTTCCCCCCGCCTGGGGGCCTCTCCCCGCGCCGTCACGCCGTCTGTCAGAAACACGGCCCCGCCCTCCACCACCTCCCAGGCCTGGACCCCGGGGCCCGGGCCGCAGGCACGCGAGCAGCCGCCCCGCACTCGGGGCTCTCGTGTCCGGAGGGAGAGGGCGGTGCGGGCCCGGAGGACGCGCGTTCACCTGCGGCGGGTCCCTCAGCGCGGCCGCCGCCATCGGGGTCTGAGGGCGGGAGCGGCGGGGGAGGAGGGGGCGGGGGTCCCCGAGCGGCGTCGCGGGGCCTCGAACCCGCCTCGGTGCCCCGTGGACAACGGCTCCTCTCGACCTTCTCAGTCCCGTCACCTCAGGCCGGACTCTGCCCTCCGGGGCGGAACAGACCCAGAGCAGTTAAAACAGCCGCCACAGCGAGGAGGCCGGAAGCCCCGCCCCGAGGCACAGCGCACGCACGGAAATGCCTTTTCCTGGGTTTTCATTGGCTCATACGAGGGGCGTCTTGGCGCAGAGTCCTCTGGGAAATGCAGTTCCCAGAACGCTCTAGGGTGGGCGTGGTCCCACCCCCACAAACGCAAAGGCCCAACGGCAACGCCAGGGGGCTGAGAAGGTTGGAGGGTTGGCTTTCCTTACTTCTCAAGGTGGCTACACGCAGACCGACGGGGAGTTGTGTGTGCAAGTGATCACTAAAGTTTTAAGAAATGCTGTTTCCGACCCCATGAAGCACGTTCTCGCAGACTAAAAACTGTATTTTACAGGCTCCTAAAGTCTACAGATACAAATGGGAAAATAAGCGTGTAAGTGATCTGAACATGAAATATGCACATGCTTAGTGCCAACTAGACTGTTGCTAGCCACCTGGCTCTGTAAGGGCTGTCATTAGCCACGGCAGTCACTCACCTTTGGCACACGGAAAGGAGTTCAGATCAGGATGAAGCGCTCTGTGCTCCGGGAAAACTGACAGAACAGGCCTTCAGTTAACTCTTTGGAAGAAAAAATTCTTATGAACCCAGATTCTTACATCTTCCTGTACTTAGACAAGCACTAAAACCATTAACGATGATTCCCCGTGTCCAGCAGCATCCTTCCACCCATGGGTGTGTGGTTGCTGACTCCAAAGTCACATACACATTGACCTCCCTTCGGAAGTTTCTCAGAGCTCTCTAAGAGGCCGCCGTCTCCTGGGCTAGAGTTCTCAGTAAGATACAGAATAGACTTGACTCACAGCTGTTCCTTATTGTTCTTCACATGCATGCAACCTGAAGCATTAGTGTCAGGTCCATGCCTTTCAGTAGTTTGGTCAGGAACAAGAGGAAAAGTCTCTAGATGGGGCTGTGACAGGAGGACAGAAAACAGACACTGGGCTGCCTGGAAGCAGGTGGACAAGGGTGAAACTCCACTTCTAGTTCCCACAGAAAACATCTCTTCTGCATGTATATTTGCTGATTGTGTCCTACCCAGTGAAGAGCACTGTTTTATCCACATGATATTTCTTTCGCCATAGTCTAAGATACATTCAGTTCCTTCGAAGGATCTGACATGAATTGCAAGTGGAGACCAACTAACCAAATGCTGTTCTGGCCTGGAACAGTGACTGTGGTTTTCACACTCACAGCACATGTGCAAAAGGGGCATCTGAACCCCAATATTAAGAAGCATCCAAACCCCATGATCTCACTGCCTTGCTGGGGAATGATGATTACTCCTATTACTGAAGGGACAGTTCTGCAAAGGGAGTTCAGACTATCTCAGAAAGTTTTGAAATAAAAATGACAGAACATTATTAATAATGTTTATATTGTTCTTTAAAGAAAGTGGCAGAAAGTCTGGGGAAACATCAGTGAAGGGTAAAACATTTAAGGCCTCAATGAAATTTGAGAACGCACTGAAGTCTGAGAGGACCAGAATGCAGTTGAAAATGTGACTGTGCTAGAAACGTGGTCACTGAGAATACTACCTCCAAAACGTGATTGCTTTTCATTCATAAGCACATTGAGCAAACTCAGCTTGGAGGACTTAAAGAGGACATTTAGAGTAGCCAGAAGAGAAAACATAAACAAGGACTCTGCTTGTTTGTTATTCACAGCTCTGGCAAGTGGTCATTGAACACATAAATAAACCATACAGAGGTGTAGGTGTTTCTTAAAACGAGAGTTATGGCAAATACTTAGCAAGCAATGCAAAAAATAGACGTTAAGATAATTTAATTAAATGAGAGCATTTAAAAATGTACGATTTATGTAAGGTGAAATACATCAAAATTTAAAAATACAAAGGTGAATTAAATCTACAAAGTTTTCCTGAATCCCTGTGAATCTGAGAGGAACATGCCTTCTAAGAACTGAAGTCATTCACGGGCAGACAGAGTCCCACTTCATTGCCTTGACCAAAGTAGTCACTGTGGAGGCACAACTTGGGACTAAGTTAGGTACATGTTTTTTTTTTTCAGGACAATAATAAGAAAATCCCCAAGTCACAGTTCTTCTGGCTGGGATTTAAGCAGTTAGAACACACTAGGCTGGGGTAGGGCAGAGCTCAGTGGTAGACTGCACGCTTAGTATGCACGAGGTCTTGGGTTCATCCCCCAGTGCCTCCACTGAAAGTAAATAAATAAACCTACTTACCTCCCCCTCTAAAAATAAAAATAATTTAAAAATTAAATTAAACAAAGAACAAACTAGATTATCACTGATCAAAGGCTCAAAGGGATGAAAGTTTTAGAAATCCCAACAAATCCAAAAGGGGTGCCAAGTTAGCATCTATCAAAGAACTTTTACATCTGTCGACATGACTGGGTAATATTCAGAGCTTAACTTATCTACAATTCCTGGTCAATCCTGTTCTCCAACACTTGCAGCCTTTTAATACTTATTAAATTTAACATATCTTCTATTTTTCTAAATAGGAGATGAACTTCAACCTCCTTTGCATTGGCCACCCACATCTTCTAAAGTCATAATGTTACAGACACAATAAAGGGAACCTTACACAAACAGAAAGAAAGCAGAGGTTTTCAGTCTCATGGTTATCACAGAGGTTTTTTCTTGTTTTTTTGTTTGTTTGTTTGTTTTAAGAAATGTACTATTAAAGACATCTATGGAGGAGAGAGTATATAGTTCAATGGTAGAGTGCATGCTTAGTGTGTACTAGGTCCTGGGCTCAATCCCCAAAACCTGCATTTAAATCAATCAAGCAATCAAATCACTCTAACTACGACCCCCTTAACCAAGATACCTATAGCGCAATGTGGTCCCTCAGATTTCATTGTTTTCAATGAAACAACACACACACACACACACACACACACACACACTGAGTATGGTCAATTTTTAAAACTTCCTGATGTTTCAACAGCCTCACAAACAGACTGAACACCAAATGCACCAGTGTGATAAGGCTGACACGTCTGCCTTCTTGCCCTCGCATGCCTGTCTCCGTCTGTGTCTCTCTGGGCCTCCATGCTCTCCTCCCACCTGGCCCCTGGGTCTGCATCTGCCCTTCCTCCTCTAGGACCTGTGAGTACAATAAATTCCTTAATTTCACACGCCTCCGTAAGTGTAATTTCTTCCGCCGTGTTGGAATGATCCTTAAATATCCCACCAGGGGGACTTACTCCTCCTCTCAGAGCAAGATCGGTGACAGGGACGTGAGGACCTAAACCCTGGGGAAAGTCCCCAGGAGGGGCCCTCGGATGCGCACGGCACTCACTGGCCCTCCCGAGGGCTCCCCGACCTGGGAAGGGTCAGGCCGCCCGGCGCCTCCACCCCACCGCATCCCTCTTAAGGCGCTCTTGTCCACCGGCCCCCTTAGGGGATGCCCTGGAAGAAGAGACCAAGGCTCACAGCGGGCCCCTGCGGACCCCTAGAAAGGACCAGATCCAGCAAGAAGGGGGCGGGACTCAGCCGCCTAGAGATAAAAGCCATTTTAAAAGATTTGCCACTTTTTTTTTAAAGACCAGAAAAAGACTTTTAAAGACTCAGCCGCCTAGGGATAAAAGCCATTTTAAAGATTTGCCACTTTTTTAAAGCCCAGAAAAAGACTCATTATCCTGTGGTCGGGGCTTCCCCAGGGAGAGGCTGCTTCTTAGAGCGATCAGGGCCCTTCCTCCTCCCCCTTTTCTGCTTATAAACCGGAGACAGCAGCTAAGGACCACGGCTTCAGGAGGTTAAAAGCTTTAATTTGGAAGAAGAAGAAAAAAAAGAAAGAAACAAACAAACAAAGAAAAAGAAAGTAAAATAGAACGTCACTTTAGGCAGCTGTGAGCTTAAGATTGTGTGGGAGGGAACTCTGCGAACTCCAGGTAGAGCGAAGATAAAGCTCGCTCTAGGTTACTTACTGACTTAAAAACAAACGCCTAGGTACAGGAGAGAAAAATAAAAGGTAATTAAATAAATAAATTAAATCGTGTGTTTATGTATGTATGCATGTGTTATAGTGTAAATATAAGTGAGGTAAAACAAGTTTCCATAATTGGATACAATTGGAAACTCAACATTTATATACTAAAAAACTCCTATCAAAAAGTTAACATTTGCTAACATGCACCAATTGACAAAACTTTCTGAACTTAATACTGGGCTCAACTTGTAGTTCTCTCTGGGATCCCACTAAATTTAAATCTTGTATGCCCTGTAACCTCAAGAAAGAGACTAAATAGAAAGTAGAAAAAATTGGTAATTCCTCACTTTAACTGGAGCCTTGCCTAAATTTTCCATAGTCATAGTACCCACTGCCCTAAAACATTCCACACTGGGCAGAGACACTCTAACATAATGAATAATAAAGTAAAATTAAATTAAAGCTTTTGACACTTACAGAGTGGCTTAATAAATGGGACCTCATGAACATGCGGTTAAAATAATTAATATGGCCCAACAGGGACATATATGATGGCCGGAAGTTTTCCAAGGGCTTCTTTTTTTTTTTTTTAACTATTCAACATTTTTTTATATTTTATTTGTTTATTGTTGTTATTCATTGTCTTTGGTACTGGGCGAGGTAATTAGGTTCAGTTTAGAGGAGGTACTGGGAATTGAAGCCAGGACCTCGTGCATGCTAAGCATGCGCTTTGCCACCTGAGCTGCACCCTCCCGCCAAAGGCTTCTGACAGAAGCAGTTGCCCACCTTGGCCTTGGGCTACACCCCACTAGAGCCACAATAACTTTGCCCTTACAGTAAACCCTCCACCTCGGCCATGCCCATGACTGCGTCCCCTAAGGCACAGGCTGGACACAGGACATTTTTGCATTTCTTCCTTTGATATTAGGGATTCCATTATGTTCTTGAGCTTCCTTAAGAGCTTACTTATTTAGTAAGTCAGACAGAAAGAGGCGAATATCATATGATATCATTTATACGTGAAATCTAAAAAAAAAATGATACGAATTCTATTTACAAACCAAAAGCAGACTCATGGACACAGAAAACAAACTATGGTCACCAAAGGGGAAAGGGTGGGGAGGGATAAATTAGGGGTTGGGGATTAACAGACACACACTACTGTATATAAAACAGATAAACAAGACCGACTGTACAGCACAGGGAACTAGATTCAATTTCTTGTAGTAACATATAATGGAAAAGCATCTAAAAAGAAAAAGCATATATGTATGTGTATGTGTAACCGAATCACCTTGCTGTGCCCTTGAAACTAACACTGTAAATCAATTACACTCCAATAAAATTTTTTTTTAAAAAAAGCTTATTTAGCCTTTGACCCTGGAATATTCCTTACTCTCTGCTAAAATATCCGCCCCTACACTCCCATGCCTTAATCTGGTGGAGGCTGCCACTATCTGTGCCATTCCAAAAATTAATGGCAATTACTGTTTCCTCCAGGAAGGATCTGCCTCTTATCGGTCAACCCCTTGGCCCCCTAGGGAGAGGATCGCCCACTTCCCAATGTCTTTTCCTATGACCCCCCCAGCTTTCACCACAATCTCCAACCATGACCACCACAGCCACCCTTTCCCTTTGGATAAACACACCACCACATGCTCATGGGCACATTGCGCTCTAAGTAGTGGCATCTTTGGCTTCCATTGTGGCCCAAACTCACAGCACCTTGCATATTTTTCTTTGCTGACACCCCCCCTAGTTCTTCCCTGGTGAAACCACAGCCCCATGTGCAGTGGGTGCCCGGAGGACTCCCGCAGTTCTTCATCCACTGAGTTCCAAACTCTTATCATGTGCTCACAAGACATTTCCTTGTTGTCACCCTTATCAAAGTTTACCTAGAGTGGCGAAGTCAAGCCGTCCCACTCACCTTTAACATCTCTACAACCCAGGTGACCAGTGGTGTCCCTCCCAATCAATGTTGTTAACGATGCTGAGGTGTCACAGGTTGGATTGCTTTGTAAATCCCCTAAACTTCAAACTTCTCTGATGTGTCGATGTCCCCACAAGCAAGCTGGGAGCACTCGGCCCAGATGAGGTGCACCAGTGTGATAAGGCGGGTCCCTGTCACAAGTTCCTTTTCCTGCCCTTCCCTGACCATGGCCCAGGGACATGCAAACACTCCAGTGCAACCCCTAGGCCTTTTGCCTCTGGATTCCCCTCCTCCATGCCCAATAAAGCCACTTGCCGGGGGCCCTCACTCTCTCTCTGGGCTCCCCATCTGCTTGGTTGACAACAATCCTTGGGCATCCTGAGTGGGGTGCAGTGCTCTCGATCAGTAGGACATAGGAGTATAGTAAATCCTTTAATTTCACATGCTTCTGCAAGTGTAATTTCTGCAGCCCTGTTGGGATGATCCTTAAAATCCCAGCAAAAGGGACTTCCTCCTCCATTTACAACACACTGGCACACTGTGAATCCTAAGCTGCCATCAGACAGTAGGTGTACACTCAGTAGTTAAGAGCTGAGCATGCCCTTCTCTGTCTCATGAGCAGTGTATTTACATCAGGAAGAAGACTTCAAAGAAGACAGAGGTTAGCAATCAGGCATTCCTGGATCAGGAAGGTGAGAAGGACTGACTATTTCAGGAATCCTCCGAAAATATGCCTCCTACCTGTATTATCAGGGCTCATGTCGCAACCCAAGGAGAAAGAAATAATGAAATTTCCACACAGCATTAATTAGGTTGCCCAAGGAATATTCTACTTGCCTTAAAATCTGTTGTTTTGCCTAGAAAGAAGGTCCACTGCCAAATTACATTCCCTGTGGGGACAGGGGCTATCATGGTCACAGAATACATAGGGAAAGGGGGCATTTTATCCCTAAGATAAAGGTTCGGGCCACCATGAGGTCACCTCCTTGCTTGGAGGTGATTCTTATTTCATGTCAGTGCAGCCAGCATCTCTCTAAAAGGACTTGAGACTACCTGAGAGAAAAACCTTCGCAAAGTCTTTAAATGACGGACTGCTATTGACGGTGACTAAGTAATCCACCCAGAGAGAGGAGGCAGGAGGGGCTGGGCAAGGCACTCGGCGACCCCTGAACAGGACCGGACGGAAATAACACGTGGGAGGAGCCAGAGCGCCTAGGAAGTGAGGACGGAAGCGGAGGACAGGGCGGGGCTCTGTCCCCGGCCAACCGGGGGTTTTGTCTCCCAACCATGATTATGTAACAGCCTTGAAGAGGAAACGAAACGGGAGAAGACGGAAAGGAACTGCCAGAGCGTTCGACGCGACCCGGGGGAAAGTGGAAAATCTTCACTCAGCAAAGCCACGCACGGCACCTAGCGGGTCACCATCAGCCTCCGTGCACGAGGAAGATCACGGAGACAACGGGCAGCAACCCAGGCGGGGACAGAGCAGAGCGGGGCCGGGGAGGGCGCCGTGCGAGCGGCCGGGGAGACGAGCCCCGGCAGAGGACCCGGGGAAGGGGCAGCCGGAGCCCTGGCTCGGGGGCCGACAAGGAGCGCGTCAGAGGCAACGTGGGGCCGGGTCCCGCCAGGCTCCCTGGACGCTGCGAGGATTTTGCCTTTTCTCAGAAAACTGCGAAGCTTTCCAGGGTCTTAACCAAAGGACCGCCGTTTTCTGTCTCATACATCGAAAGCTCGGGAGTTCACTCTTGACCGTTCTTCTCTCTTCACCTGTTGCGCACTTCAGTTAGTCGGCGGCGGAGACGCAGACGCTCACGTCGTCTCCTTTCACAGCCGGAAGCAGTAATCCGCGCCGTCCCCGCACGCCTGCGCGCGCCGCCGGCGGTTGCTTGGGAAATACCCCGAGCAGGGTCAACAAAGCGGACGAGGCGGGGGTGGGGGTGGGGGTGGGGGTGGGGGACGGACACCTCAGCGGCAGAGCGCCTGCTTAGCATGCATGCGGCCCCGGGTTCAATCCCCAGCACCTCCACTAGTAAGTCAATAAACCTAAACCTCCCCCTGAAGTTTAACAAACAACTTTTTTTAAGTTTAGGGGCACTGAATGCAATGGGCACTTCCAAGCCGTTTAAAAGTCATCCTCTAGGATCTTTTAATGCGTTTAGGCTCTTCCTTTTCTTGAAATTGATTCTGTCCTCTCCCCTTACTAACAGGAAACCACCTGTCAATAGCTCGTTTCCTGATCCTTTTGTAAGATGCTGTTTCTCTGCCCACATCGTGAGGGATACTTCTCTGGGATCTGAAGCACCGTGGGTTAATAAACTTGGGAGAAGCCTCATCACAGAAGCACGCAATCCACTGACATCGTCTCCTTGGTCTGTGGCGTCCCATCACCCAGACCTCACTACCTTTCTGCTCGTCTCCACGTGACAGAGACACTGCAGCGTCCACGGGTCACAGGCAAGTTTCCCTCACTAACGTTTCTCACGGCTCCTTGGGAGAGCCTTCCAATCACTAGCGGTTGTTTCTGCTAATTGGCAGAAGTGACGCACGTTTCCCAGAGTTATTTTCAACTCCCCTGGCAGGCGCTGTCGTCACCCCACCAGGCGACGGGATAATCACAGCTCTGCAGGGAGGCGAGGTCAGAGAATTGCAAATTGTGTCTTGGGGCTCTGCTGTCTCCCACCACCCATCCTCTGATTGTTTTTTACTGTCACCACTGGTCCAGCCTCCTGACAAAAGAAAAACATTTTGGATGACTCCCTATAAACCAGTCCAAGAGACACAGGCTCAGAAGAACAAGGCTCTGTCCTGGGGTAACAAGCAAGGTTTACCATCTGGAAAAGTAACTCAGCATGCCAGCGCTGGGACCGGTACGGACACAAGCCTCCACACAAACAGGAGGGACATTCCGAAGAGAGCCCGCAGGTAAGCAACTCCACGTCCTCTCTGCCTCCTCCGATTTCAGGTGGTGTGACCATCAGTGTTACTGCTTGTCGGTGTGGGACAAGCCAGGGCAGGGATCTGGCTTTCTGGTTCCTTCGGATGACAGTTCTGCAGTTAGAATTGCAGCCTCTGCTGTCAGGGTCAGTAAGAGTCACACCGCTGTCATCGCCGTGTGTGTGACGTGGGGTGGTGAGAGCTTTAGTGAGTTCTCAGACCGTGAGCAGCCACTACGCACTCAAATGACAACTGTTAGTGTGTGCACGCTGATTTCTCTAAGCCCCCAATGTCATTCAAGGAGACAGTGAGAGCTTCTCTGTGAACAATTCTCTAATTTTTGGTTAAAAACAAATTTTCTTGAGAAAGGAAAAGTCTTCAAGGCAAAGGTCACTTCTTGAATGCAAGTTTCAGAGAGCAAAAGCATGCAGTGTCTTCAGCAAACAGTTCTAGCACTTCTCATCTGTTCTCTGCTTCTCATGGGTGGTTTCTAATCTCCCTCTGTGGTGTGTTTATTCACATTCTGCCTTTACCGTTTCCTCACCCGGAGCTTTCCATTCCTTCCAGAATCCCTTTCCTCGCTCTGTTGATGAAGAGTTGAATTTGTTCTCTCTCCCTCTCTGTCTCTGGAGCAGAGGAAAGGGAGAGGTGTATGCTGGTACGTGTCACAGTTGCTGGTCTAATTATCCTTTAAGTAATTTCAAGTGTAACAACTCAGAAAGAGCTTGGTCCGCACGAGGAACTGTAATATTCGAGACTCACTGTGTAACACTGGACCTCCTCCCAGTGATCATGTCAGGGGCTGATCTGGGTCTCTATTTACGGGTTCTACTAATGCCTTTAACATTAACTTACGACTATTCAGGTGATGCACTTTTCTTGTCTTCATTGTTCAAGGCTTTTATGGAGATAGAAGGATGGTATAAAATAAGTATTTTTAATGTTTTATATTAGCTGATGCTGAAGTATGTAAAACCTTGATTTTGTATCTATTTTGCTTATATTGGGGTATCATTAATTCTAGTAAATTCTGAATTAATCTCTACATACAAAAAGGAGTTAATTATATTGTCTACAAATGAAATCATTTCATGTTTTTGCTTTACAGTATATTACACTTTAACTTGCATGCCCTGTTGCTTAGGGGAGATCTTAATGTTTCTGAGTATTTTCTGTGACAGTGGCCATTGTACAGTTGTACCTGAGTGAAGCGGGAGTAAATGTGTGACCTCACCATCCTTGTATAGAAAGGAAATTATATTGACTAATCCAGTTTGTTTGTGCTGACTCATTTGGGTACCAGACTACTATGAAACAGTTCATCTGTATTCTAATTTGGATTCCTGCACTTTCATGCAAATAGAAGACTGCCCTATGGAATGATTACTTAATCAGCAAAAGGACGTCTGACCAAAGCGCTGTGCAGAAAGATACTGTAACACAAATAGAACAGAAAATGGTATACAAGGCCAAGATAAATATGGATGTGAACTAGCAGGAAACCTAAGCAACTCATGTTATATGAATACAAATATGTGTATATTACCCTAACAACAAGTATTCAAATTCAATCTTCTAAAATTAAAGGGTGTATTTTTGTACCAGGCATTTCTGAGGGGGGAAAATGATTAGTGCTAAGCAATGGACTTAACTTACCTCGATAAAATACACGACTGGCGTTTCTTTCTAGGGTCCACTGTCCCCAGACACACTTGCTGTTCTCATGACTGAATGCCATCCAGGAGCCTGACAATAGGACTCATCCTGGTCTCTCTGACCGGAGCTGGGATCTTAGGTAACGTCTGGCTCCTCAGTCGCTATGCCTTCATTTACTGCACTGAGGGGAAGTTGAGGCATGTGGATCTGATTCTCAAGAACCTGTTTGTGGCCAACTGTTTAACACTTCTCTCTAGAGGAACTCCTCAGACACTGGTAGCTTTGGGGATGAAGTTCTTTCTGGATGATTTAGGGTGCAAACTAATTTTCTATCTTCACAGAGTGGCCAGAGGAGTGTCTCTTGGCACTACCTGTATCTTGAGTGGCTTCCAGGCCATCACAGTCAGCCCCAGCCGACACCAGTGGATGAAGCTCAAGGCCAAAACCCCCAAGTACATTAGGTTTTGTGTTATCATCTGCTGGACCCTTTGCATGCTGGTACATGGTATTGTTCCTCTGCATATCACTGACATGAGCGAACGCCAAAATCACACAAAGAGAATGGATCTGGGGTACTGTTCTGGCACAGGTATTGACAGAAACATATCTTTATTGCATTTAGCAGTATTTTCTTCCATTGATGTGTTGACTTTGGGGCTCATGTTTTGGGGCAGCAGCTCCATGATGTCCATCTTGTACAGACACAAGCAGACTGTTCTACACATTCACAGCACAAAGCTCCCTCCCACACGCTCAGCTGAGACCAGAGCCACCCAAAGCATCCTCACTGTGGTGAGCACGTTCTTCTTCTTCAGCTCCTTGTCCTCGTTCTTCACCTTCTACATAGCGTGCTCTGACGAGCGCGGCCAGTGGCTGGTGAGCGCCAACACCCTCATGGCCGCGTGCTTCCCCGCCCTCAGGCCCTTTGTGCTCATCAGCACAGACCCCTGGGTGTCTAGACTGTTTTTTTTTTTTTTTGCGTGCTGCACAAAATAAACTATTTCCATAAACTGGTCAGATCACTATAAATGTTAGAATGTATGTTTCTGAATACTGTCCACTTATATAGTCACCCTTTGCTCCATTATATTAAGCACTTACTATGGCCAAGTCAGACTGTGGACAGAATCAGGAACAAGATGGACTGAGCCTGACCCTAAATTACTTGTAATTTTGCCACAGCAGGTGCCAAACGAAAAAGGTGCTCTCATTTCTACTCTGCAGTGCTCACCTCTCACTAGGGGCACAGCGGAATGGGGTACTTTCCTCACAGTCTGTACTCCATTCAAATGAAAGGAAGGCACTTTTTCTTAAGCATTCTGATTTGGGATTGGCATGCGTGTCTTAAGGATATTTGACAGGACATACGTGTCTCCTTCCCCATCTCTGCCAACAGTATATTGGCTTAGCAGATACTGCGAATCTATACAAACTCACTGTAAAGAGTCAGGGAAAACAGGTTTTTCCCTCCACCTTAATAAAGGAAAACACTGATACTGAAAACTTCCCCAGTGTGAGAAAGGGAACAGTCACCCAAGTCCCGGAAGCACAGAGAGAGCCACATGGGATCAACCCAGAGAGGAGCACACTGAGGCACACAGTCATCAAAGTGACAAATACTAAGGATAAGGAGAAAATATTAAAACTAGCAAGAGAAAAGCAACAAATAACACACGAGGGAACTCCCATAAGGTAATCAGCTGATTTTTCAGCAGAAACTCTACAGGCCAGAAGGGAGTGGCACGATATAGTTAAAGTGATGCAAGGGGGAAACTTACAACCAGGAATACTCTATCCAGCAAGGCTCTCACTCAGCTTGATGGAGAAATCAAAAGCTTCACAGAAAACAAAAGCTAAAAGAATTCAGCACCATGAAATCAGCTTCACAACAAATGTTAAAGGAACTTCTCTAGTCACCAAACTGTAGAGAACAAAAAGAAAGTTAAAAAAAAAAAAAAGACCTACAAAATATTGCTTTGGCAATTTGGGGTCTTTTATGGTCCCATACAAATTTGGAATTGTTTATTCTATTCTGTGAAAAACATCGTGAGTCTTTTGACAAGGGTTGCACCGGATCTGTGGATTGCTTTGGGTAGTATGGCCATTTTGATAGTGTTGATTCTTCTAATCCAAGAGCACAAGATCTCTTTCCATTTCTTTGCATCATCTGCAGTTTCCTTCATCAGTGTTTTACAGTCTTCAGAGTATAGATAACCTCCTTAGTTGTTTATTTCCAGGCATTTTGTGGGTTTTGATGCAATAGAAATGTTTATGCCAGTTATAAAATTCTGGTTTTTGAACTGAAAAAAAAAAGTGAATGAACAGCTGCAAATGGAAAAATATCCTTCTTTCTTATGGGTGAGTTGTATTCCATTATATATATATATATATATATAATGGAATATATATATATATATACACTACATTTTCTTTATTCATCTAGTGATGTGCACTTAGGATGCTTCTATATCTTGGCAATTATAAATACTGTTGTTGTAAATAGTGGGGTGTATGTACCTTTTGAATTAATGCTTTTGTTTTTCTTGGATATATGCCCAGGAGTGGAATTGCTGGGACATATGGTGGTTCAGTTTTTAGCTTTTTCAGACTCTCCATGTTGTTCTCCACAGTGGCTGCACCAACTTGCATTCTCACCAACAGTGCACATGGGTTCCCTGTTCTCCACATCCTTCCAGCGTTTGTTATTTGTGTTCTTTTTGATGATGGCCATTCTGACAGTTGTGAGATGATGTCTCATTGTGCTTTTCATTTGCATTTTCCTGACGTTAGTGATGTTGAGCAACTTTTCAAGTTTCTGTTGGCCATCTGCATTTCCTCTTTTGGAAAAAAAGTCTGTTCAGTTCTTTTGCCCATATATTTAAATGGGTTGGTTGGTTGTTTGCTTGATTTTTAATTGAAGTACAGTTAATTTAAAATGTTGTATTACTTTCTGGTATACAACATGGATGGACTTGGAGGGCATTATGTAAAGTGAAGTAAGTCAGAGAAAGACAGATACCGTAAGATATCACTTACATATGGAATCTAAAAAAATACAGCAAGCTAGTCACTCTAACACAAAAGAAACAGACTCACAGATGTAGAGAAGGAACTAGTGGTGACCAGTGGTGACAGGGGAGGAGGAAGAACAAGATGCAAGTGGAGGATTAAGAGGTACAAACTATCAGGAATAAAATAAGCTACAAGGGTGTAATGTGCAGCTTGGGGAGTAATAACTATAAATGGAGTATAACCTTTAAAAATTGTGAATCACTATATTGTGTACCTGTAACATAATGTTGTACATCAACTATACTTCAATTTTTAAAAATATGATATTGTAAAATAAATACATAAATAAAAAAGAAAACAAATGACACAGTCAAGACTATAAAAAAGAAAGACACCTGCACCCCAGTGTTCCCAGCAGCACTACAGACAACGGCCAAGACATGGAAACAACCTAAATGTGTGTTCACAGATGACTGGAATATTACTCAGCCATAAAAAGAATGAAATAATGCCATCTACAGCAACATGGATGGACCTAGAGATTATCATACTAAGTGAAGTAAGTCAGAAAGAGAAAGATAAATATTGTATGATATCACTTATATGTGGAATCTAAAATATGATAAAAATGAATGTATTTACAAAGCAGAAATAGACTCACAGACATAGAAAACAAACTTACGGTTACCCACATGAAAAGGAGGGAGGGATTAACAGATACAAACTGCTATATATAAAACAGATAAACAAGGACCTACTCTATAGCACAGGGAACTGTGTTCAGTTTCATGTAATAAAATATAATGGAAAGGAATCTGAAAAGAAAAAACATATTTGCAAATAAATATAAAAATAATTATTATATGCGTTACATCTCTCTGGTAAATGAGAAAAAGTCTTCCTTGCCATAAATCACGTTACCATGAAAACACGACAATTAAAAAACCCACAATAAAATCAGAATGATGCTATTATGTCCCAGCATGGCTGGCCCTGTGGAAAAGAGAAGTGAGCAAGAGGTGAGCATTAGAGCCTCAGCGCTACACTGAGATTTCCTCCCAACAATACCCGGGAGGGGACGAGAAAGGGAGGAGAGGACCAGCTTCTCAGTGTGCCCACCGACGCTATCTGATGTCATGTCTGTGAGCCCTCCAAAATCACCCCTTCACCCTTGGGGGACTGTGGTCTGGGCCTTAGAATAAACAGGCGTGGCTGTGAAGGCACCAGGAGCCTTTCCGCCAAGACGTGCTGCCACCTTGACCCCCATCAGCACCTTGTCAGACCTGCAGCGACACAGCGGGAAGAGCTGCTTTCCACACCAGGTGGTCTACGCCTCACCACACTTGGTCCACAGGGCTGTACAGCTGTATGTGTGCCCCACACAGCAGGTTTCGGGGATCCCTGTTACGTGCCTGTCCCACAAGTCTCCGACAAGAGTCTGTGGGTGTGTGTCCCATACACTATGATGCATCAATACCCCCCTTCTCTCTGAGGTCCCTGGTGTGTTTTACATACATTGGTTGTATGTGTTTCGAGTCCATCCCACACCTACTATTCTGTGGATGTGGTGTGTGCCTGTGTGTGACCGGCTGTGTTGACGGTGTCGGCATCCCACATCCATTGCGCGTGATCCGAGTGCATGTCGTACACTGCAGGGATGTGCTGAGAAGTGCCAGTAACACACGCCTGTCACACAGCCCCCCCAGAATGTGTGTATCTCCAGGTGGCGCCACAGTGCCCTCACCACACATCTGATACATAAACGTGCCACTGTCACACACCTGCCTGCTGGGACCAGGCCGCAACCACTCGTCAGTATCCACTGCACAGGAAATCTGGCAGAAGACTCAGCACGTTAACAGTAAGAGGGGTGCAGTAAGCCAGATCTACAAGCAAACTGTAATGAACACACGGCTCACGACTTCAACTGGTAAATAAGAACAAAAAAGAGGTTAGTGGTGCCAACAGGTTAAGACTTACAAGATACACATTTTGTATTCTGATTGCAATGATAGGTATACCTTAGACATACCATTGCAGCCTTGGTTCCAGACCACCGCAATAAAGCAAATAATGCAATAAAGTGAGTCACACAAACTTTTTTGGTTCCCCAGTGTACATGTTGTTTACACTATACTGTAGTTTATTACGCATATGACACATATCTTTTTTTAAAACCCTCATTAAAAAATACAAGCAGCTAAAAAATATTAACCATCATCTGCGCCTTCAGCAAGCTGTAATCTTTTTGCTGGTGGTGGGTCTTGCCTGGATGTTGATGGCTGCTGGCTGATCAGTGTGGTGTTTGCTGAAGGCTGGAGTGGCTGGGGCAACTTAAGACAACAGTGAAGTTTGCCTCATTCATTGACTCTTCTTTTCAGAAATGATTTTGCTGTAGCGTGCAATGCTGCTTAACAGCACTTTATGCACAGGAGAACTGCCTTCAAAATTGGAGTCAATCCTCTCAAATCCTGTTGTTGCGCTGTCAACTAAGTTTAGGTAACATTCTAAATCTCTTGTCATTTCAGCAATCTTCATGGCATCTTCACCAGAAGATTCCACCTCAAGAAACCACTTTCCTTGCTCATCCATAAGAAGCAACTCCTTACCCATGAAAATGTTATCACGAGATTGCAGGAATTCAGTCATCTTTGGGCTCCCCTTCTAATTCTCTTGCTATTTCTACTACATCTGCAATTACTTCTTCCACTGAGATCTTGAACCCCTCAAAGTCATCCATCAGGGTTGGAATCAACTTTTTCCAAAGTGCTGTTAGTGTTGACATTTTGACCTCCCCCCATGAATCACAATGTTCTCAATGGCACCTAGAATGCTGAGTTCTTTCCAGAAGGTTTGCAGTTGACTTTGCTGAGATCCAGCAGAGGAATCACTATCTATGGAAGCTTTAGCTTTACAAAATGTATTTCTTAAATGTTAAGACTTGAAAGTCAAAATGCTACTTGATCCACAGGCAGCAGAAAAAATCCTGTGTGAACAGGCATAAGAACATTAATTTCATTGGATATTTCATTCAGAGTTCTCGGGTAAACAACTGCATTGTCAACATTTTGAAAGAAATCTTTTTCTCTGAAGCAGTAGGTCTCAACAGTGGGCTTGAAATATTCAGTAAACCATGTTGTAACCAGCTGTGCTGTCATCCGGGCGTTGGTGGTCCATTTCTAGGGCACAGCAGAGGAGATTTACAATAGCTCTTAGGGCCCTAGGATTTTCAGAGGGTAAATGAACACTGGCTCCAACTGAAAGTCACCAGCTGCATCAGCCCCTCAGTCAGCCTGTCCTTCAAAGTTTTGAAGTCAGGTGTTGACGTCTCCTCTTTAGGCATGAAAGTCCTAGATGGCATCTTCTTTCAACAGAAGGCTGTTTCATCTACACTGAAAATCTCTTGTTCAGTGCAGCACCTTCACGGGGCGTCTTGGCTGGATCTCCTGGAGAACTTCCTGCAGCTTCTGCATCAGCACTTGCGGCTTCACCTGCACTTCCATGTCATGGAAACCACCTCCTTCCTTACACGGCACGAACGAACCTCTGCCGGCTTCAAGTTTTCCTTCTGTAGCTTCCTCACCTCTCTCAGCCTTCACAGAATCGAAGAGAGTCAGGACCTTACTCTGGATTCAGCTTTGGCTTAAGGGGCTGCTGTGGCAGGCTGGATCTTCTATCCAGACCACTGCAGCTTTCTCCAAATCAGCACTAAGGCTGTTTCACTATCTTATCATTCATGTGTTCACTGCAGTAGCATTTTAAATTTCCTTCAAGAACTTTTTCTTTGCATTCTTGACTTGGCTGCTTGGCACAAGAGGCCTAGCTTTTGGCCTGTCTTGGCTTCTGACATGCCTTCCTCATTAAGCTTAATCATATCTAGCTTTTGATTTAAAGTGAGAGACATGCTATGGCTCTTCCTGTCACTTAAACACTGGAGGTTACTGTAGGCTTATTAATTGATCTAATTTCAATACTTTTGTGTCTCAGGGAAGAGAGGCCCGAGGAGAGGGAGAAAGACAGGGTAACAGCCAGTCAGTGGAGCAGTCAGAACACACACATTTCTCGATAAAGTTCACCACCTTTTATGGGTGCGGTTCGTGGCACTCCAAAACAACTGCAACAGTGACATCAAAGATCGCTGACCACGGATCACCATCACAAATATTATAATGAAAAAGTCTGAAACACTGTGAGGATTACCAAAATGTGAGAGACACAAAGTGAGCAAATCCTGTTGGAAAAATGGTGCCGAGAAACTTGCTCAATGCAGGGTTCCCACAAACCTTCAATTTATAACAAAAAAACACAGTATCTGTGAAGCACAGTAAAACAAGGTATGTCTGTAGTCTGTCTTCAAGAACAAACACACTTTTGAGAAAACTCACAAAATTCAGCATGGATAAAATATTTATCACATTTTAAAATATTTTTATTTTCTGTGAAAAAGTTATTGTCACTATCAAAAAACTCTTGCATTTTAGAAAAACATTTTCAAGAAGCTATGCATTAAACAACATGACATCTGAGTTTATAAGTAACACAACCCACTAATGTGCATGAGAGATGAAACAAGAACAATTATAAATAATGATGGAAGATGGGGGACCCAGAAGATAGTCTTTTCCACTTTTGTATATATTTGAAAATAGCCATTACAAATGGTAGAATATATCCTATATCAGAAATCTTGTATGTCGAAAGGATGAATTTAACATTGAGTAGGGGAGGGTACAGCTTAGTTGTAGAGTGTGTGCCTAGCATGCACAAGGTCCTGGGTTCAATCCCCAGTACCTCCAATAAGTAAACAAACCAACCTAATTATTCTCCCCACAAAATTTAAAAGGGTGCAAGGAATAACCAATCAAAAAAAATTAAAATGGCACAAGGAAACGTTTATGCATCAAAACATCAAAATTTCTGATGTTTGAAATATGTACATAAAGTCAGTTATATTTCAGTTAAACTCTTCTAAGTCACAAACACTCAAACATCGTCACTCTCTATTCATTCCTCTCTGTTTCACAATCTGTTCTCAGGAGTGTGGCTGCTCTCTCCGCGTGAGGGAAACACAGTGATGTGCTACTGCCGCTCTTCCCAGCTCTGCGCACTGACACGTTGGGAGTCTGAAATGGGTCATGGTAGAGTACTGACACCAAAGAAACTGCCAAACATCACAAACCAGGGCTTGATTTACACTATTGTTAAATGCAATGTATCAGATGTCCACACTTAGAAACGTGATGGAGAATGTTAATAATGTGTTTGGTATATGCGTCCATTACACTGTGCACGCCACCAAAAATAAAGAGGAAAAAATGACGGATATTCTTCCAGTATACAAAAACAATTATTCCATGCAGCAAAGAAGTCACTCACACCATTGAAGAATCAGTAAAATTCCAACATGTCTTTCTTGTTTCTTACTGTAACTAAAAGGCAAACAGCCAAACTCACAAAATACAAAACAGGCCAAATACAAGAAGTATCCTACTAAAGAAGTTATGTGAGCAGCAAACACATGACATAATGCTCAGCAAATCCTTAGGGAAACGCAGTTAAAACCATAAATGACCAACACACACTTATTTTGAAAGGGTAAAATTCAAAAGTGACCTTATGGGGGGTGGGAGGTGTAGCTCAGTGGTAATGTTATGTGCTTAGTGTGCATGAAATCCTGAGTTTGATCTCAAGTACCTCCATTAAAAATAAATAAAATAAGATAAACAAACAAACCTAACACCTTTTGCCCTGCAAAAAAAGTGACCTTAGCAGATATTAACAAGGGTGTGAAGGAACTAGAATTCTCACACTCTGCTGGTGGGAATGCAAAAAACAAACAAACAAGAAACACAACCATTTTAGATCAGTTTGGTAACTTCCTAAAAAGTTAAATATCCACCCACAGACTCAGGCACTGTATTCTGAGTTATCGATAGAAAAAAAATGAACCATATTCATGTAAGTAATTGAAAACTAATGTTCATATCAGCTTGGAAATACACTCCTTACCATGATGATGGTATCACGAGTATATACATGTGAAATCTTATCAAATCGTACACTTGAAGTGTATACAACTTATTCTACGCCCACTGTAACTTAATGCAGGTTTAAAACATGGTTCATTATAAAAATCTAAATCCCACTTTTCAGAAAATCATTCTGTATTGACTCCACTATCTCACTCCTTGTGCTTTGAGGTACAGTCTCTCCTCGGTGGCAGGAAATACTGGCAAATAATGAAGGCCATTTCCAGCTGAGTCAAGAAGACTGCTCGCTAAACCAGTTACCTCTCCATCCTTCTGCTGCCTGCATAGCAGTGGCCTTGAGGTGAACGGCTCTGAAAGGCTGCAGGGATCCACACAACCCTTACTTTGTCTGCCGATGACTTCACAAGATAAGCACACCTGGAGGTCCTGACACCTCCGTACACACTTACCCTGCAGTCACTGTCAGCAGGACGTGCGTGCCTATTATCGTTAGAAGAGGTACATTCCACGTCTTTTGCTGCAGCCTCCTCCACTATTAACCAGTGTTTATGCCCCACTGTGGTCTCCCCTGCCCCTGAAGTCTTCCAACTACGGGCACCAGCCCACTGAATTGTGGGTATCAGGGTCTATGGCTCCTTTGGAGAAACTGGGGTTACGATTCCCCTCAGTAATGCTGGGCGTTGTGTGTTGTCCTCTGTGAGAAAACAAAAACAACCACACTGTCTTCAGAAGCACTGTCACAGCCGCCCCTTCCTCAGGATGCCTCTGAACCACAGACCTCTGGTATCCAGGCAATCACGACTACAAGCAGTCCTTCCTAGCAGGCCTTGCCAGCAAAGCAAACTCGGCCAAAATGAGAGTGCCATGATCCGCCATCACACTGCCCCTGGAGGCACCCGAACTTTGGCTCCCCAAAAGTGAAGCTTACTCCTCAAGTTAACAGTCCTATTGTGCTTTCAAGCCACTCCACACAATGAACAGAATTTCTAACACTTAGGTGCTTAAACAGAAAGGCCTTTATTATTGCACAAGCCAGAGAAATGTGCAGCAGGCTACTTGGAAGCTGGAAAACCATCACAAGTGCCACCTGAGACCTCGTCCCTGAGATAGCAAGTCCTGCTCTGCAAGCAGAACTCAGATTGCATTCTCTGGGCCAACACAGGGTCAGGTCCACACGCTAACTTCTCAGAGAGAAGGGAGTGAAGACCCCTAAGGGCTCAGGATACTCATATTCCAACAGATGGGAGAGCACAGACCAGCTGCACTGAGCAGACGAGGGTGGTGACGGACGCCAACTGTGTGATCCTGCCAGACGCTAGAGAAGTGGCTTCTGCCACAGGAACCAGCAGTGATCTACCTGGCAAGGACCCTGGGCAGGTTACACATGCTTCCCACAGCACTCAAGTTTATGGCGAATCCATCTCCAGCCTGTGGATATCCGGACACAAGATTCAATTCAGGGAGATGGCTCCTCACAGAGGCTTTCCTCCGACACTCACACTAAATGAGGGAGGAGCACACTGCCTGCACATACAAGGCCTCCCTCCAGTGTGAACGCTGTGGTGCTGACCGACATCAGATCTGCAGCCGAAGGGTTTCCCACGTTCACTGCATGTGAGCTCTCCTGTGCCGAAGGAGGCCAGAGCTCTGAGTGAAGGATTTCCCACATTCATTGCACTCGTAAGGCCTTGCCCCAGTGTGCACTGTCTCATGTCGAATGAGGTGGGTTTTGCGGCTAAAGGATTTCCCACATTCACTGCACTCATAAGGCCTCTCTCCAGTGTGAACTCTATGGTGTTGGATAAGGACAGATTTCTGGCTAAAGGACTTCCCACATTCCCTGCATCTGTAAGGCCTTTCTCCAGTGTGAACTCTTTGGTGTTGAATAAGGACGGATTTCTCGCTAAAAGATTTTCCACATTCAATGCAATCATAAGGCCTTACTCCAGTGTGAACTCTCCAGTGTCGAATGAGGTGGGTTGTACAGCCAAATGATTTCCCACATTTAGTGCACTCATAAGGCCTTGCTCTAGTGTGAGCTCTCTTGTGTCGAAGGAGGCCGGAACTTTGGCTAAACGATTTCTCACATGCACTGCATTTATAAGGCCTTTCATTAGTGTGAACTCTTTGGTGTTTCTTGAGGATGGATTTCTGGATAAAGGATTTCCCACATTCACGGCATTCATAAGGTCTTTCTCCAGTGTGAACTCTCTGGTGTTGAATGAGGTCAGATTTCTGGCTAAAAGATCTCCCACATTCACTGCAATCATAAGGCTTTGCTCCAGTGTGAACTCTCCAGTGTCGAATGAGGTGGGTCCTGCGGCTAAAGAACTTCCTGCATTCGCTACACTCATAAGGCCTTTCTCCAGTGTGAATTTGCTGGTGCTTGACAAACCTGTCTTTGTATTTGCTACGTTCCAGACCTTCTCCAGGGCAGACTCTCTGGTGGTGAAGTGTGTCAGTGTTGCCAAAAACTTTCTGGCACTCAACCAACTTCTTACGGCTTTTTCCACTGTGAAAGCGCTCCCCACACTCAATGCTGCCGTGTGGCTTCTCACCGCTGAGAGTGGCCTGGTGCTGAGGGTGGCCCAAGGTAGCTAGAAAGTCCTTTCCATCCTCCCCACAGGGGAAGGGCTTCCCTGACACATGGAATGTGAGGCTTGTCACAAATGAGGCCTTGTCCACGTCCACTTCAAAGATTTTCTCTCTGCTGTCATGCTCTTGGTACTGCTGAAGATTTGTATTCAACCAGAAGCCTCTGGAGCCCCCATCAAAGTACGATTTCTGCCCTGGATATGCTGCCTGGAGCTCAGTCAGCTGCAAAATGTCTTTCAAGGCTGGGACACACTTCTCACAGGGGCAAGTCTTCAGGTTTAAAGGCACCGGCTTAGAAATCCTGATCTGTGACTCACTTATAGAAACACTCTGCTCAGACAGTACCACCTCATCCTCTGCTCCACGCCAACAATCTGAAAGCAGAGGAATGTTAATAAAGTGCCTGTTAACCTTAGTGGGAGAAGGAAGTCCCACAAAAATGTGTGTCATACACGTACATTCAGACCAAAGAACGAATCAATGGGAATATTTTCAGGACGTGGCGGTAATCTGAAGGGAGGGCTGCTCTGTGGTACTGGGCCTCTGAAAATCACAGAATGCGGTAACTTTCCAGGACAAAGGACACAAATATGGGGTGCCACATGGGGAGGACTGGCAGGATCAATGACTCACTCCTCTCCCAGGAGTCTGCAGCAAGATCTTGTCAGCCACTAACATTATGCAGAGGATGGCTGTGTCTGGGCCCAGGGGAAAACAAGTGGAAGTGACTAGCTGGTGTTCAAGGACTATTTAAGAACACATGCACACCTCTCAGCACTTTACTGGCATACATCGTTCCATGCAGCTTTACTGCACTTTGCAAACACTAAGCTTTTTACAAATGGAAGGTTTGTGGCAACTCTATGCTCAGCAAGCCTATCAGTGCCACTTCTCTAACAGCATTTGCTCATTTTATGTCTCTGTGTCACATTCTGGTAAATCTCACCATCTCTGAAAACTTTTTGTTATATTTTTCAATGTATTTTCATTTATTATATTTGTTATGGAGATCTGTGAACAGTGCTCTTTGACATTACTACTACGACTAGTAAAGCTGAGATAATGGTTAGGATTTTTTGCAAAAAAATACTTAAAAAAATTTTTTTGTTAGGCTTATTACTATTATCATCATCATCATCATCACTATTTAATGGAGGTACTGGGGATAGAACCCATGATCTCATGCATGCTAAGCATGTGCTCTACTTCTGAGCAATAACCTCCCCCCTGCAAAAAATTATTTTTTAATCAAGGTAGCTATATTGTTTTTCAGGCATAAGTCTACTGTACACTTAATACACTGCAGTACAGTATAAACATAATTTATATGCAGTGGGAAATCAAAACATTCGTATGACTCACTTTATTCCAGTATTAGCTTTACTGCAACTGTCTGGAACTGAACCTGCAACATCTCCCAGTCATATCTGCAGGTGTTAGGTCGCTGCAGGAGAACTGCACGTGGTGCAGTGGAGAGGGACCCGACACATGCAGAAGACACAAGTCACAATTGAAATGACAAATCAGAGAGGTGTCAAGTATGTAGAACAAAGTGTAAAAATCATTTGCGTCCAGTGGCACTTGCATTAGAACACTGGTGGACAGACATAGGACAGTTACTTGGTATGAGTTAAACACAGCCTCAGCGGCCTTTTTGCTCCCTCCTCTTCAGAGGTGGCCCGCACTGTGTCTATGGAGTGTCTACCTACTTTTACTGTAATCTGAGCACCCAACTCCCACACCTCCTGGCCTTTCTTTGCCTTTTGAAACAGCCTCCACTCTATGCACTATGTATCTCTCTAAAAAAAATCTACCTTTACTCAAAATAATAAATAAAATGAACACAGCCTCACTTTCATGCCCTCCCCCAGGTGCACTCACCAGGGCCAGCCCTCCTCGGAGACCATCTTGCCATGTTCACCCTGTAAAGCAATCCGGGCTCTCCCCACACCCTCCACTGTACAACTACATGAGACCCGAATAAAATGTCTTAGACGTGTGAGTGCTCATCACTGGCCCAGAGCAACTCAGAAAACGACAGACTGCAGGAAAGGAAAGGGTATTACAACAAAATCTCTCAACAGGGTCTTTCAAGAAAAGCCTACATAGAAGCAGTGATCATGACAATGCCTGCAACTCCTGATACAGGCAGTCACAAGGAAGACTTAAAAGGTCTCATCACAAGGAAAAGCAGAGTGTGGGACTCTGTGTGGTGCTGGATGCTAACTAGACACAGTTAACTACCTGTGGTGAGCATTTTGCAATATACACAAAGACCAAGCCATTACGTTATACACCTGAAACTAACAGGACGTCATATATCAATTATATCTCAATTTAAAAAAGAAAAAGAAGGGGCAGACTCTGGGGCACAAGGTGCCATAGATCTGGATACAGTCATCCTGCCAAAGAGAGGACAAGAAATGTGGGCTCTCCTGGGCTGACTGCTGGACTGACTCCTAGACATTTCCCTGCAGGCCTTGTGCTAGTAGATGGAGAGATGCTTGAGGAGCCCAGTGCTCCGGGCAGCGCACACAGCTCAGCACCACACAACACATGTGCCAGGCAAGTGGGGAAGTTTGCAGAGACCTGGTGGAATGGACAGAGCTGCCTCTCAGACAGGGGCAAAGACAGAGGCCAGTTAAGGACATTGCGAGGAATATGAAGGACTTACCCAGGGACCTTGTAAGTGCAAAGTTCTCCAGCATCACATCCCGGTACAGGAACTTCTGAGCCTCATCAAGGAGCCCCCACTCCGTCTGGGAGAAGTAAATGGCCACGTCTTCAAAAGTCACAGACACCTGCCATGACAGGGACAGTTCATTCCATGGTCAGCTTCTCTCAGAGGACCCCAAATTCACCCACCCACCCGCTCACACCCTGCTTACCCACCTCCCTGTTTCCCCATCTCAGCAGAGGCACCAGGCCCTGATGACACTTATGTGCACACTCTTCTCTTGGTCCCTTTGATTACTATGTCCACCCACACCAACAGGCAGGTGGGCAGACAGACGACATCTACGCTGTGGGCCTGGCATGCAGGGAAGGACTCCCTCTGACCAGGCAATTCTCCTAGGGTGCCCAGGTCACGCTCCCAAATATAACCAAGGGTGTGGGCTCACATTTCACCCTCATGTCCTCCATGCCAGGGCCCTCAGTCCACTGGCTCTCATCCCCTTTCTATGCAAACTTCACTCTTTCTACAATCCCTCTCTCAGTCACCACCTCTTCCCTGCCCTGTAACACAGGCAGCTACCAGTCCTTCCTACGTGTCACTGAACACATGGCATACAGAGAGTGCCTGGCAAATTCAAACAGGATTCAATACTGCCCAGACCTCCAACGGTCCCCACTGCCTGACTCTGTGCCTTGCTTCAGCTTCCGCCACCCAGAACCAGCTGTGGATCTCACATGGCCATGACCCTCCTCCACGTGTGCTACACTTCGTGTGCTCTCATCAGAGACTTCCCCTCTCTTCCTAAGCGTCATTCAAAACCCAATCCCAGAGGCTTTCTACCCCAGGTCCACTGACTCTCCCAGATGACCACTTGTACCCCTAAACTAATCCACCAAGCTGACTAAAACTCCCCAGACACACAAGGTCACAGCAAATCCTGGTGAGCCCACAGAGCAGTGAATAAGCAGTAGATCTGGCCTGTCATCTTGCCTTAATTTCTCCTGTGCCTCCACTTCCATCTCACATGCACTCAGCCCTCAGAAGCCTGAATCACCTGCCAGGTCATCCTCTCTCCCACACTGTTCCCACGGCCACTTCACCTGTGTTTGTGACGTCTGTCTTCCTTCACCTTGGTGCCAAAGCATGAGGCCCAGCCCCCAGACCTCACTCTCCCTCTCCTGGGCTATTATTAACTTAACCGTGACCAAGATCACCACCTCTCAAAGTGACCCACAGTGTTATGAACTCAATGTACGCATCCTCCCAAAACTCATATGTTGAAGCCCCAACCCTCAATGTGATGGCAGTTGGAGGCAGGGCTTTGGGGAAGTAATCAGGTTTAGATTAGGACATGAGGACGGACCCTTATAAGAGGAAGACAGAAACATCGCTTCCATTCCCCACGTCCTTGCACCAAGAAAACACTACTTGAGGAGACAGAGAGAAGGGAACCACTGCAAGGCAGGAAGAGAGCCCCTCACCAGGAATCCAATCTGCCAACACTTTCATCTTGGACTTCTCAGCTTCCAGAACTGGGAGAAATGAAAGTAGTTTGTTCTAACCATCCAAGCTAAGACACACAGCCCCACCCTGGTCCACATACTATCCACCACCTTCTTCATCCTGAAACTCTCCCGAGAAACCTAGACCTGTTTGTACAACCGCCCTCTTAACACCTCCATTTACTTGTTCTCTGAAACATCTCATACACTTAACATGGCCAAACTCTTAATACCTTGCTTGAAAATTACTCCTACTATCAAATTTCATATCCCAGTTGATGGAGCATCCATCCCTCTGGCTGCTAAACTCCAAAACCTTGCGGCCATCCCTGACTTCTACTTTGTTCTCTCACCTTCAAAATCAAAAAATGAAAGATCCTCTGGGGGGAGAAAAAAAGATCCAGAATCCAACCATGTCTACCACCTCCAAGGCCACCACACTGACCCACATCATCAACGCTACCTGGACTATGGCAGTAGCTTCCTCCCTGGTCTCCTATCACCTTCCTCACACCCCCTAGTCCGTTCTACACGCTGCAGTCACAGGGAGCCTGCTAAGAGCCGGCTCGGATCGCCACCCTCCTGCACTCCAAACGGCCCATTCTTCACATTACCTCCAGGACAGGCACGCAGTTTCTCAGCCATTCCAGGCACGCCTCCTGCCCCCTTGCTCTGTTCCCGAGATAGAAGGCAGACTCGAGATTCCCTTCAACTAGCGCAGTCTCCCCTCCAAGCATGTGCACACTGGGGTACCTGCACCTGGGCCAACCAGTCTGCTGCTCCGAACGCCTTCTGGAAAACTTCTGAAAGCCTCATTCAGGAGGCCTTTTCTGTTCACAACTCTCAGTGGCTCCTGGCCTCCTGAAAACGGCACCTGGCACCCCACGCGCGACTCTACCTCACATTCTCTGTGCCCTGAACACACAAGGCAGACCTCGCGGTTCCCGACCCCCCGCCTCAGCCCGGCCTCCAGGCCTCCGCACCTGAGGGTCCCCCCGCCCGGGGGGCCTCTCCCCGCGCCGTCACGCCGTCCGTCAGAAACACGGCCCCACCCGCGGCCGCCTCCCCGGCCTGGACCCCGGGGCCCGGGCCGCAGGCACGCGAGCAGGCGCCCCGCACTCGGGGCTCTAGCGTCCGGCGGGAGAGGGCGGTGCGGGCCCGGAGGACGCGCGTTTACCTGCGGCGGGTCCCTCAGCGCGGCCGCCGCCATCGGGGTCTGAGGGCGGGAGCGGCGGGGGAGGAGGGGGACGCGGGAGCGGCGACCCCCGGGCGGCGTCTCCTCTCGAACCTTCTCAGTCTCGACTCTCTCCGTAACCTCAGACCCGGTGAACGAACCGAACAACCGCCAAAACGGCCGCCACGACGGGGCGCCGGAAGTCCCGCCCCGACGCGATGCACACGCACGGAAGTGCCCGTATTCTGAGTTCTCATTGGCTCAACGCAAGGCGCCCGGCGCGGAGACCTCTGGGGAATGTAGTTCGCGCAGTTAAACCCCCCTCCCCCGCGCGGGCTCTGCTCAGCGGACGTGAATGGAACGTGGCGCGGTGAGAGCACCTGTGCAAAGATGACACCAGGACCCTGAGAGAAAGGTTCGGGACACCGGCCTTTCTCTTCCAGCCATCTCGGCCCCTGAGGAGGCCTGCTGGGAACAGGACTTCTGAAAGGACAAGTATGTCTGGAAGGAAGGCTGCCGTCCCAGGCCATTTTTGCTGGGTATAAGCCTAGGGTCCAGAACCTGAGGGAGCACAAAGCTCTTCTTAAAAACCAAAGGTGTTTATGCTCGAGGTGAAACTCAGTTCTATCCCGGCAGGAGATGTGCTTATGTGTACAAAGCAAAGAACAACAAAGCAACTCCTGGTGGAAAACCAAACAAAACCATAGTAACCTGGGGAAAGGTAACTCCTGCTCAGAGACAGTGCCATGGTTCTTGACAAATTCCAAAGCAACCTCTTTGCTAAGGACACGGACACGATCTGCGTGATGCTGTACCCCTCGAGGATTTAAACTTACTGAAAAGTAAATAAATAAATGTGTGGGGAAAACAACCAAAAAAAGAAAAAAAAAAGAAAAGCTTAAGACGCCAAAATCTCTTTGATGGGAGGTGATTATCATTTGAGGTGTCATGTTTATTCAAGTCTTTAATAAATGTTCAGTGAGCATCTACTGAGGTTCAGGAACTACTGGAGGCACAAGAGAAAAGTCAGAAAACAAAGACAAGCCTGCCTTTGTGAGTCTTAGACTATTTAAGGAACACAGATGGGAAACATGAACAAAGAAATACCAAATTAAAAGTACATTAGAATGAAACAGAAGCGGTGAACATGCCCTCTTAGGACCTGAGGATGCAGCTAAGTCTCGCGAAGTTAGGAGGGCGTCTGGCCATGTTTCTCTCAGGATTCCAGGAGGCCTATGACAGTTACATCGTCCTGCAGTCTCGGGCCAGTCCCAGCACTGTCTAGGCAGTTGTGGCATGAAGGGACTGGCAGCATTCTCTGCCAGAGTCCGGGGTTCATGCTCGTGGCTCAACGTGGGCCGCACCCCCACCCCAGCTTGGAAGATGAGGAAAAGTGGGGATTTTGCCCAGGGTGTGCCCGTGGTAACTGGGGCAAAGCTTAATAGCCTTGAAGTCACTCAAGAGGCAGGTGGTACCCTTGCAATAAACATTAATCTGCTTAAAAAAAGGAAAAAAGAAATAAAGAGAGGGGCAGGTAGCGCTGAGGGAAACTTTCTGCCCACTCATTGTAAATAGAAGACATTTACACCCAAAATCATCCAGGCAATATCGAAATCCAAAAGCTGCTATAGTCCAAGGAGTTCTTTGGAGAGAAGAACCAAGGAGGTGGCCATGATCAGCTGACTCAGAAGTCAGTGGATGGAAGAATGTCATGCAGTGAGTGAAGTGAAGTTATGCAGATGAAGGAATGAGAAATTTGAAAATTGGATCCCAGCCCTACTCTAAATGAGGAAATTAAGACTCAAATTTATATTAGTAAAAACCATTATTTTTAATTTAGAGGGAATGTTGGAGTTTGACTTTATCGCAATCAGAAGACTCTGGAGAATTTGATACAACATTGTAAAATGATTATAAATCAATAAAAAATGTTAAAAAAAAAAGAAGAAGACTCTGGAGAATACAATAAAATACCGAGTATCTGTCATTATAGTCAGGAAATTTCTTTGCTCTCCTAAGAATTATTCCAATTTTAAATGAACATTAAAAGCATATATTTTCCTAAGCACAAAACCATTTTTGCAGCTTTCTTGATAATAACCAATATTGAAACCCACTGAACATCAATGAAGATGGATTGGATAAATACACAAGGGTGCATCTTCCTAAGAGATCACAGGGCAGCTGTGGTTGTGAGGAGTAAGTTCTTTCAACTATGCTGACCTAAACTGGCAGTAACTATCAGGATACCATGTGCAGTTAGTTTTATTTTGGCAAAAAAGTGAAGCTAATACGCACTTCTATATATTTATGCATTTATATCTTAATAATGGAAAAATAAAAACTATATAAGTGGGCACCTGTGAGGTGGGAAGAAGGAAGAAGAATGTACTTGTTTTTTGTCTAAGAATTATGTAATTATTGTGCCTGAATAGATATGACAACAAAAGAGTTTAATATATAATCACATAAATGGAAACAAAACTAAAACAAACCCATGTACCAAATTTGGGATTTAAACAAAAAAGAGGAATTATTTCCAATGAAAACTGAAGTCAATATGACTATGTTCTACATTAATAAATAAAAGAATAAACTAAAGATAAAACATTTTATATGAAATGTTGTAAAACATATAAAAATATAATATTTTGAGTAAAATCATGGGTAATTAAAATTTGAAATTACATATATGTTGTTTCTAAAAAGTCTTAAAAGAAATGGTATTGGTAGAAAAAAATAAATTAAAAAAACCCAGACATGGCATATGGGCAGATGTGCAAACAAGAAAAGGCAAGAACTTAGTGGGCTCTTTTTCCTAGTTTTGTTCCTCATTCTGCCTAAGCTTTTATTGTGTCACCAGGTCATCTGATCCAGATTGCTGTCTCTCTCTATTTTTAGTTAAAAACTTTCAGTTAAAACACTATGTGGGGAGTGACATCAGCAAAGTGGTGGATTAGTAAGCTCCAAGCCCTCTTTCCCCAACAGAGATTATTAAAAAAAAAAAAAACGAAACAAAACAAAACTATCAAGTGGGAATTCTATACCTGGCAAAACTGTCTTCTAAAAAATGAGGGAGAAGTAAAGCTATTACCATAGGAACAAAAGCAGAAGGGAGCTCGTGACCACGGGACAGGTAGGGATTTTTATCTGTTTTGCGCCACCACTGCGCCCTCGGTGTTTGGCACATACCTGCATTTGATGGCAATTCATGACACATATGTCAGGTTTAAGTGAATGCTCTGGGTGGAAAGGGTGGGGGCTTAACGGAGGCAGCAGCAGTGAAGAGAGGAGAACCAGGATGAATCGCAGGAGAGTATAGGGCGTAGAAGCCTCGAGACTGCTTCAGCGCTCTGCTGAGACGGTGGCCCTGTAACACCCTTTAAACTTCAACAGAAAAAAATCTTAAATGACTAGTAGAATAGTAATACCAAAAAATTATCTTAGGGGGCAGGGTATATAGCTCAGTGGTAGAGTGTGTGCGGGGGTCCAATCCCCAGTGCCTCTGTTAAGGAAAACAATACATGCCAACAATGACTACAGGGATGCTAAAGGAATCCTCTACCTGTGAGTTAAACACACTCTTTCCTGCTGTTCACTTCATGCACGGTGAAGGCTTTAGAGTGGATGTTGTGAGGATGAGTTTGGTCAGAAATGAAAGAGGAATCCAGCCTGTCAGAAAGAACGTGGAGAAGAAAATGAGGCAGACCTAAAGCAAGTAGACACGGATCACATGAGTCTTGGAAAACCGTCTTTCAGCTTCTCTTTGCCAGTATTTATGTCCCAACCCAAGCAAGCAGAGCTGACTTTCAGGACAGGGCTACTTTCTGATTTTCATAATCTGGTCTGTTGTTTCCTATCATCTGACACTTCTCTGGAAATAGTGGTTACTTATCAAATTGTCATTTCCTGCCAGGAGGGCAGCTGTCATGTTGGCATCCATGCATGTGTGCAAAATGAATATCTGAGCTCTGAGCTGAAAGTTTCTGTGACCAGGATCTCATCTCTTTCTGGGAACTGATTACTCATTTTACTTCTAACTGTGACCACATCCACATGAGGAGTTGAGATGGTCTCTGCAAAACACTTGGGAAATGTGCAAAGCCAGAATTCTTTTAATAGTAATGTTAGCCATGGAAAGTGGCAGAACTCCATGGGGAAAACATATATTCAGTTACTTAGATAATTTGACTATTAATAGCAGATGAGCAACTAAGTTCTGTGAAATTCGGTGATGCAGCGAACAGGCTGCCCTCTGGGTTTCCGGCTATCCTGAGGGTTTGTTTTCCAAATGTGATATTTTAAAATTCCCGTGGACACTTAAAAATACCAGATTCTGGGAACTTGTAGAGGAAGAGGATAATAAGATAGCATTTCCAGGGCATAAAGATGAAGAGGGAGACAGTGATGGCACATCTTTTTGGTCATTTCGGTGAACATTTATTGAGGTGTGTGGTGCGCTGGTCCTTTTATCAGGTGTGCGTAATGTGCCAGGAATCAAATGAGGCAACAAACCCTATCTCATGTTGCTTATAATCACATGAAGGATATTAACCAGGATAATAAAAATAAATGTAAACAATATAGTATGTTATAAGGGAGTAGGTGTTTGTAATAGAAAACAGAAAGGAGGGGATAATAGCTCAGTGGCAGAGCACGTGCTTCGCATGCGTGAGGTCCTGGGTTCTGTCCCCAGTGCCTCCATTAAAAAATAGAGAGAGAGAGAGATGACCAAGATGTGGGACACGTGGGACAGTGCACACTGGTTGTGATATTAAAGGGGTTTGTTCGTTACACCTCAGCAAAGGCAGGGGAACAGGGTTACACTGAAAACTCCACTTAGAAGAGGAAACTTAGGGAAACACTTGAGGGATGTGTGGTGAGCCTTGTGCTCCAAAGACAGGAAACAACTAGAGCTGAGGCCCGGGGCCAGTGCTCACCTTTCACGTCCCAGTGGGAGTCAGGAAACAACTGCAGCTGAGAGCCTCTGAGTGAGGCAGAGCGTGGCGACCTGATGGACAGGTCACGAACTTGCCCAGGGTCACAGGGCTCATCAGTAGCAGGGCTGGGATGTGACCCATGTGGGGCGGCTCCAGGTGTGCACAGGGTGCTACGCCAGCAGGAAACAGCTCATGGCAGCTGTGTGGGGCCAACAGCCGTGGAGGGAGGGAGGGAGACACGAGGGAAGAGGGTGTGGGGGAGGGAGGGCGGAGTGGTGGGGGAGTGGGAGGGGGCGGTTTGGTGACGGTGTTGCTCCAACAAGGACGTCGCACAGACATCAACTATCATCTCCTCTCACCTGCATTTCACCAAAACCCATTCCCTGCAGCTCTAAGGCCTTTCTCAAGTGTGAACTTTCTGGGGCTGAAAACGTGCTAGACCTTGAGGCGATGATTTCCCACGTTTGGTTTTATGGGGCCTGTCCGTGTGGACATTTTTGGTGGGGAACGAGGCTGGAGTGATTTCTAAATGACTTCCCACATTTGCTGCATTCCTAAGGCCGTGCTCCAGTGAGAATTCTCTGGTGCTCAACGTGGCTGAAGCCTCCACTGAGGAATTCCCACATTAGCCACCCTCATACGGCCTTCTCCAGTGTGGACTCTCCAGTGGTCATTGAGATGGGAGTTTTGGCTGAAGGATTTCCCACATTCGCTGCACTCGTAAGGCCTTTCCCCAGCATGGACTGCCTAAAGCTCAGCACGTGAGTACTTGCTGCAAAAGATTTCCCACTTTTGCTGGACTCATAAACCCTTTTCCCAGTGCAGACTCTCAGGTGGTGATCGAGAATGTCTTTGTGGCTGGAAAGCGGTGACATATCAGCCGTCCCTCACTCCCTGCTTTAGAACCGGGGTGGGGGGAGGCTGGGTGAGAACCTACGGGGGCGCAGTGTTCACCTCAGCTGCACCCCTCAATGCAGGGCCGCCATCACAGCTGTGTGTGGAGTGGGGTCAGAAGTCTTCAGTAGTCTTAAGATTGTGAGATTACCCTAGCATGTAACGTAACCAGGTGTCAAAGCACCACGTTATTCCCATTCTGCTATTAACCTACTGCTCTCTCTACCCTCCAAGATGTGTCTTTATCAGACTAAAACATAAGCATAAAAACAATAAAGTCCTGACCAGAGAAGTTGTTTGATGGCCAAGGCTACATGCTTCTCTCTGAGAGCAGGAGTCACTCACTTCAGGGCCTCCCACGGCTGCCTGTGATGAGGGAAGTATCATGATGCCTCACCGCCATGCACTGCTGAAGCCTCTCAGAGCTGGAATGGTCAGTAACCACAGCACAGCGACTTCCAGCCCAAGCCTGACAGACGATCCCTCTTGATCTGACCCAGCTCAGTTTAAAGGTAAATTCACGTCTTCAACAGGTATTTTTTGGTTGTTTGAAATGTGTCAGCTACTTCAAAGCACTTGAGATAAGTCAGTGAACAGAGCTGAGGAACTGCCTGTGCTCCTTAAACTTACATTTTATTGGGGTGAAGCAATAAATGCAAAATACAATCAGGAAGTTATAAAGTACATTCTAAATAGAGAAGAACTCTGGGAATAAACATCCTCGCATACAGATTTATAGACATTACATTAGGGCTGTGGCCAAGGAAGCTTGTGGCGTGGAGGGGACACTCCTGAGGGCAACCTTCTGGTGCGTCCTCAGGTGGCGGTGGTAGGTGGATGACTGGCGGTAGCTTCTCCGGCACAGGGGACACGCATAGGGCTTCTCCCCCGTGTGGATTCTCTCGTGAGCCCGCAGGTTGGTTTTGTGGCTGAAGGCCGCTTTGCACGTGCTGCACAGGAAAGGCTTCTCTCCGGTGTGGGTCTTCTGATGCACACGCAGGTCTGATGCCTGGAAGAAGCCTCTGTTGCACTCGGCACAAACAAATGTCCTCTCATTCCGGTGTCTCCTCTGATGAACTTTCAACCGAGAGAAATACCTAAAGACCTTGGGACAGTCCTCACACTTGTATGCTTTTTGGACTCCGTGGAATCCTTCTCGGTGTTCCTCGCAAGCAGAGTTTCCCTCAGTGCTCCGACGGGCAGGAACAGGCTCCAGGGTGACCTGGTCTGGCCCGGAGAGAAAGCCTGCTTCCTCCAGAAGGACATCTTGATGAGAGGCTCCTTCCAGGGGCCCTTCCTGGGACCTGGAGGTGCCTGGACCTGCTCTTCTGGAGCGGAGTGGATTCTCCAGAGAAACAGCCCCTTCTTCCAGCCGAGGACAGTTCTCTTGTTGGACAATGAGCAGGAGAGGTGTCTGATCACTTTGACTAGTAATACTGTCATTTGCTTGACAGGTTTTCGAAGAAACGTTGCCGCCATTTTCTTTATCTTCATTTCCTGGTTGGGGGTGTGGAGAGAAAGTGACTCCGTGCAGCTGTACCCGAGGCCAAGTCCACACAGAGCACCCCTGCTACCCGGACTTACCCTTCTCTCTCTGCCCTGTTTCCATGGAAGTGTCTTGAGGAGTCCAGAAAGGTGACCCCACGTTCACGCTGTTTGGGATTCCCATGGCCAGCTGGTTTGTTAGATGCACAATGACTTCTCTTAAGGGCATATTCTCAGAAAAGAGGGCTTCCTGTCCCTGCATGTGGACGTGGACCTGTTTGAAAAAACAAAAAGCCTGGTCATTCATCTATGGCTCTGCTGTTTTACAAAACCCATCTAGAAAACGCACCTCAGTCCCAGGATCTTTACACTGTGGGCCCCCACACCTCTGTCCTGCCCTCATTTCTGCTATTAAATTTCATGGTAATTTCTTCATTAGTGTGTCTTCCCTAAGGAAAAAAGATGAATACTAAGGCTTTCTGAGGGAAGAGCCAACTCTTGTTAAAGCATTTCTCATCCTGAACTTTCTACCCAGTTGGCAATTTCTCACTGAGTCCTCCAACTGTTTCACAAATGAAAATCAATTACACTAATTAATATGTTGGTTTCTATGTGTCCCACTGAATAAATGCTCATAAAAGTTTTATTCTTGCTCACTTAGAACAGTAAGTTCTATTTGCCCTGCTGAGGAAGAGTGATCTGACTAACAAGTGGGTCTGTAATAAGTCTCCCTTCTGTGCCTCCAGGCGTCTCCAGCCGGATGTACTTACTACTCCGTCCTTCCTGCCTCTCGCTCCAGAGGGTAGAACCCGCTACTCACTAAGCCAGGTGGCTTCATGCAGCCATCGCTCAGGGCTTCCATGAATTTCTCCAGGTTTCTGCCACTTGATTCCCATTTCTCTTTCAAAGCGGACCTTTCACTGAAATGTCTGTTGATCATAAATTGTTCCAGGATGACTTGAAATATCATTTCATCCTTGCTGTGCTTCTCTGGCTGCAGCCACGAGTGAAATGCTTTATAGAGCCTTTGCAGCTCCTGCCTTGCACACGAGTTATTGCCGCTTTGCAATAAGCTATGCTGAGGGCTCTGGAGCTCAGAGACACCCTCCATCTTCAGGGGAGCAGGTCCTTGTCTGGGCTTCAAGTCTGTATTTCCTGGCCCTGGGTCATCCCTGGATGGTTCATGTAGAAATGCATTTCTGAGATCTAAATCCATTCTTGGCAATGTTGCTCAGAGAGTCGACTTCCAGGATTCAGGTCTTGATTGATGTCTTGTGTTTCTGAAGATCTGTTTCAAAACAAAATCAGGCCATTTATAAAAGGGAACCCTCCTTCACTGCTGGTGGGAATGCAGTTTGGTGCAGCCACTGTGGAAAACAGTATGGAGATTCCTCAAAAGACTAGGAATAGACTTACTGTATGACCCAGGAATCCTGCTCCTGGGCATATATCCAGAAGGAACCCTACTTCAGAAAGACACCTGCACCCCAGTATTCATAGCAGCACTATTTACAACAGCCAAGACATGGAAACAGCCTAAATGTCCATCAACAGATGACTGGGTGAAAAACAAGTGGTATATTTATACAATGGAATACTACTCAGCCATAAAAACTGACAAAATAACGCCATTTGCAGCAACATGGATGCTCCTGGAGAATGTCATTCTAAGTGAAGTAAGTGAAATAGAAAGAAAAATACCATAGGAGATCGCTCATATGTGGAATCTAAAAAAACCAAACAAAGCATAAACATAAAACAGAAATAGACTCACAGACATAGAATACAAACTTATGGTTGCCAAGGGGGTAGGGGATGGGACGAAATAGACTGGGATTTCAAAATTGTAGAATAGATAAACAAGATTACACTGTATAGCACAGGGAAATATATACAAGATCTTATGGTAGCTCACAGAGAAAAAATGTGACAATGAATATATATATGTTCATGTATAACTGAAAAATTGTGCTCTACACTGGAATTTGACACAACATTGTACAATGATTGTAAATCAATAAAAAATGTTAAAAAAAATCAGGCCATTTATAAATAGTATTTGATACACTTTCTGGTCTTTTGCTACTTAGGTAACAATCAAATGTTGCATAAATGTTGCATGAAATGTTGATAGTGGCGGATGCTCAGAGACCATAAGCTAGAAATAGAAGAGCTATGCATTTAATTATATCACTGACATAATTTTAAAAGTTAAAAGAAAGCATCCATTTCAGGCTCAGATTACTTCATAGGTAAATTCTGAGAAGTTTAAGAAAGATGTAACTCTAATAATATACAGGTTCTCACAGAGCATGGAAAAACAGGAGACACTTCTATTTTAATTAATTAGTTAACCTTTCTGATAATGAAACTTTACAAGTACATTAAAGGAAGGAATGCTATGGCTAATAATTCATACAAGCATGGATGCAAAAATCCTAAACTAAATATTTGCAAATCAAACCCAGTCATATGTAAAGAAAATACATCATGGAGACAGATATTTTATCTTCTACATGCATTCTGGGTTAAATTTCAAAAAAGAATGTAATTTGCCACATTAATAGAATTGAAAGAAAATGGTATCATATTAGTAAAAACATTAAATACACTTAGTAAAAGTCAGCGCTCAGTCCCGACAAAGACATTTAGTAAACCAGGGATAGAAGGAAACTAGTATTATGACAATGCATTAAAAAATAACACAACAAGAATTATTCTTAGATGTTTCATCCTTGAGGTTGAGCGATGGAAGCCAATTATCAATTCTATGCAACATTTGATACCTTAACAGTGAGATAAGATCAGAAAATGCAAAAAAAAAATCAGGAAATGCATCAACTTAAAGAAGATGCGGTGTATATATATATACAAAGGAATACTTCTCGGAGATAATATTAATAAAATAATGTCACTTGCAGCAACATGGATGGACTTGGAGATTTTCATTCTAAGTGAAGTAAGCCAGAAAGAGAAAGAAAAATACCATATCACTTATATGTGGAATCTTAAAAATAAAAAGACACAAATGAATTTATTTACAAAACAGAAACAGACTCACAGACATGGAAAACAATCCCATGGTGACCAGAGGAGAAAGGGGCTGGGGAGGGATAATTTGGGAGTTTGAGGTTTGCAAACACTAACTATTGTATATAAAACAGATAAGCAACAAGTTTCCACTGTACAGCACAGGGAACTGTATTCAATATCCCGTGGTAACCTACAATGAAAAAGAATATGGAAAGGAATGTATGTATGTAAATGTATGACTGAAACATGAAGCTGTTGACCAGAAGTTGACAAAACATTGTAAACTGACTACAATTCAATAAAAAAGAATGGAAATTTTAAAAAAAGAAAACATATCAATTATTACTTAGAGATAGCCTGATTTTGTTTGTAGAGAAATCCAAAATATTCTGTAAATATTAGACGAGGTGAGTTTAGCAAGGTGCCTGATACAAGATCAGTATTCCAAAATCACTTTCGATCGTAAGAGAAGCAGAGAGTCAAAGTAAACGTTGTACCACTAGTACCAACATTAAACACCTATGAAATGTCAGTTCTCTCCAAACTGGTGATGTAGTCAAAGCGTTTTCAAGGAATGTCCAGAAAATGTGTGTGTGTGACAGAGAAATGACAAAGCAATTGCAAAATGACATGGATGTCAAAAGGCAAAAAAGTGGACAGGATATTTCTGAAGAATTAATTGGGAGGATGTATACGACCAGGTAGTAAAATCGTACTGAGATTCTAATAATTAAGATGGTGTCACAGCGGCACAAGGATAGACAAACAGGTCAACAGGACAGAACAGTGTCCTGGTGCTGAGTGACAGGTACTCAGTCACTTGACGCATGAACCATGTGACACTGGGTTGTTGAAATTAAATAAAGCAATGAGCTATATAAAGCATATTCCTTTGATTATCGTAAGAAAAAGTAGAGAAAAGTGAGTAAAATAGAAGCTACGGACCAGAATCCGCACATACGATTCCCTGTGCTTCTGAAAACTTGTATGTTAGGCACGGGCGTCTGCCTGGCCGCGCTCGCTTCACCGCTGCGTCGGCCCACTGAGCCCTTCCCTGGGAAGCTTTCCCTCACCGCCTTCCCTGGTTCTTTCCTCCAGAGCTGCTCTTCCTTGTGATTAACACTTGTCTCTGCTTCACTTCTATCAAAGTGACAACATTGTGTTTATCAGTCCTTTCCCACCGGAGTGTGGGAGCCAGTTCAGACGAAATTGAGTTTCCACTACTCAATATTTATAACTATTTGCAAGTCACATTACCTGGGCAACTGTAGGTACAACACTTGGAAGGTCAAGTTGATAAAAGCAAGTTTAAGAGAAAAAGAAATCCTTGTGCACTGTCGATAGGAGTGTAAATTGGTGTGGCCACTATGGAAGTTAGTATGAAGGTTACTGAAAAAATAAAACATAGAACTACCTTATGATCGAGCAATCCCACTCTGGGTATTTACCCGAAGAAGACAGAAACACTAACTCATTGCACTGCAGCCTTACGTACAAGAGCCAAGATACAGAAACAGCCTGAGTGGCCACTGATGAATGAATGGATGAGATGTTACATATATACACACATATGAATATTAGTCAGCTATAGAAAAGAATAAAATCTTTTGTGACAACATGGATAGGACCTGAGGATATTATGTGCTAAGTGAAATAAGACAGACAATGGCAAATACTGTATAATCTCACCTATATGATGAATCTTTGAAAAAGAAAAAAGAAAAAAACTCATAAGCTGATGTATACAGAGGACAGGTTGGTGGCTGTGAGATAGGGGCTGGGCAAAACGGGTGAAAGAGGTCAAAAGGTACAAACTTCCAGCTAGAAATGAGTCAAGGGGACGTAACGTACAGCACGGCACTGCAGTTAATAAGACAGTCTTGCATCTTTGAAAGCCGCTAAGAAAGTAACTCTTCAATGTCCTCATCTCAAGAAAAACAAGTTCACAACTGTGTACGGTGAGCATCCTAACTAGACTTATGGTGGTGATTGTCTCACAATGTATATAAATATCAGATCATGCTGTACATCTGAAACTGACATAATGCTTCAGTATATCGTTTATAGTGGTAGGATGTCAGTTATAACTCAATTGTTAAAAAGATTAAGTCCAACTTCTATATAATTTATCTATTTTTATGCCCTTTTCAATTTTATATACGGTTACTAATTCAAGGACTTGTAGTTTTTTTAAATTTCTTACCGTAAAACAAAAAAGGTGAAGGATTGGTGGGAGTACAACATGGGCACAGAAAAGAAATTTACTTCTGTCAGTTGATATTTCACACTAAGCATCAAACACAGTTAGCAGTCTGATTGGATCAACTGCCTTGATCCCATCAGAAAAATAAATTACAAAACCTAATATGGGGGGCAGCCATATCTCAGTGGTGGAGCATGTGCTTAGCTGCATGAGGTCCTGGGTTCAATCCCCAGTACCTCCAATTTTTTAAAAAAGTTTAATTAATTAATTAAACCTAATTACCCCATTCCACACCCTCCAAAGGAAAAAAGAACATAAGAAAAAGAGGCAAAGATAAATCCAGAAAAACCCTGTAGGAGGAAATTTAATACATTCTTTCCTTTTCCTAATCCATTTATTACAAACTACTAGATGGCCTTAATATAATGTAATCCACTCAGGTCTCACTCCCATGTTACTTTCCTGTACCCCCAGGAAAAAGTACCAAATGCTCCCTGGTACCGCAGGGCCTGGCCTGGGCCTGCGACCCCTCCACCCGCATCGTAGGTGTTGGGGCTGGTTCTCTATATCCAGCTATTATGGCTTTTTTTTTTCCTTCTGTAGATCCCATGACTTCTTCATCTGAGCCTCCCTGCAGGTTCTCCTTCGGGGCTACCCCAGGCACACACTGCCACAAGGTCACAGCGACACAGCTGTGGAACACTGCAGTTAAGACCTAGGAATTTAAAATCAGACTGCCAGGCAGGTGGAACCAGCTCTTTGACCCATGCAGGTTACCTGTGAGGTCCCCATATGTGTCATGGACTCTGTTACCAAAGCTCAGTGAGTTAATTTATGAGAGGCACATGCAGAGGTCCTACAGGGCATAAGGTAAGCGTCAGTGAGGGTCTGCTAAATGACCCTGTAAACTTCAGCCCCACCCTCACCCTAATCCGCCATAGACTAGCACTGTCACAGGTTTTCATAAAAATGAACCACTGGGGGGAGGTTATAGCTCAGTGGTAGAGTGCATGCTTAGTATGGACAAGGTCCTGGGTTCAATCCCCAGTACCTCCACTAAAAAATAAATAATATGTATTTATATATTATTATATAATACATTATTTGTATAATGTTATAAATGATATTAAAATAAATAAATATTTATTTATTTATAAATATATAAAATTTTTTAAATAATTAAATAAACCCAATTAACTCTCCCCAAAACAAAAACAAAACGGAAATGAACTACTAGAAACATAAACCTACCAAGACAGCAGAGCCATACAAAAAGACTTTCACAGGAGTCTCTTTCAGTCAGACCCTTTGGGGCCAGAGCACTTGTCAAAATAACCATCCTCCATGCCTGGGAAAGAGGTGCCTGAGGATTCCCCCACATGCACATGCACAAAGCTCGAGAGCAAAGTTAGAAATTTTCTTGTTGTTCAGGAAACTCACCGCGTTCGGAAGACTGGACTGCCGGCGGAGTCACCCGGGGCTGAAGGCTGGGCTGCTGTGCGACTCTCTGCGCTGCGTTCGTCTGGTGGGCCTTCCTGGGGCTCCTCCCTTTTATAGGGTCTGAGGCAGTGATGCAGTTAACAACGTGATCGGATAACATGTGCCTGCTGACGTAGCCCTTGATGGAATTCTCATCCAGCTCCGCCTTTCCAACAATGAGACACACCAACACTCTGCAGTGAGATGCAGCAGGGATCGCACTAAGCGGGCGCACGTAGGTAGGCTCACGGACGTTCTGCTCAGCTTTTGTCCCAGGTGGCTGTGACACAAACTTGGTAACACTTTCTAATTTTCTAGGATTTGGGATTGTAAGTGAAGCAGAGAACAAGGCTCATATTCTCTGCTCCTGCGCCAGTCCAGGGCTGCTGAGTCACAGGGCACCCCAGGACCCCAAAGGAGGGGTTTCTAGTCCAGCTAAGAAGTCAGAGGGCTGAAACTAAGACCATCTGGGGACAAGGGGAAAGAGTGATGCTTATTTATGCTGAGAAAGCACGTCATTTGAGAGACTCAATGTGGAAACTGGGGGTGATGCCTGAGTTATAACGTTCCGCGTCTCTGGGTGTGAAGATCTGGCTGGCAGAGGGCGGAGGGGTGGGGCTGGGTGTGGGAGGGGCTGGGTGGGCTTGGGGTTGGCGGGAGGGTGGGTCGCGTGTTGAACAGGAAGAAAGGCAACGGGATGAGATTCAGTGAAACTCAGCACCTCCATCTCCTGACTCAGGTGGAGTGACCCCCGTATAAGACGAGGGAGAGAATGGGGAGTGAAAGGATGTATTTGACCAGAAAGGGACCCTGTGCTGCAGCCTAGTCACTGTCTGTCTGTCCTCTGCTCAATTATACCAGAATCAAACCCCTGTTCACCCGTCCGCTGCCAGAACCCTCAGTCCTGCCAACGAAACGTCAGTTCACAATCAAGTTGAGGAAAAAGGAGAATTCTGCTCAAGCCACACTGAGGATTATAAGCCAGGAGACAACTGTCAGACGCTCTGAGAACTGTTCCGCCTCTCAGAAGTGGAAAGCATAGCCATGTACACTTATGAGACAAAGGATCGTACATCAAAATGACGTACAGACATTTTACAGAATGTTCACCAAGGATACATACTCCAGGTAAGCAGGTACAAAGCAAGCAGAAAGTCACCGTGACCCTCTGCGGAGTTGGGGGGAAAATGCTAATCCTTTAAGAAGTTACTTTGCTAGTGTCAGAAGAAAGGGAAAAACGTTTATCTCCAGGGTGGAGCAGACATCTCATCTTTGAAGGGGTCTGGTTAATGCAGACGCACACTAACTAGGGACAGACGAGGCCCAAAGAGACACACAGAATTTATGCTTACATGTTCTCGTCCTGCCTTCAAAAATAAATTTTATTTCATCAGCCCAGCCCTCAGCCTCTCGCCCTTGGATGGTCCAGGTCTAGTCTCTTCAGTCTATTCGCTACGTGGCCACAAGAGGGAGCGCGTTACAACCACGTTCCTCGCGTCAGGGCACATCCCCGCCTCGACCCTCCCCCAGCTGCCTCCGGGGAAGGACCTGGCCGCCCCCACCCGGCCCACTCCTTCCCATCTGTCGTCAACACACTGTCACCAGATGCAATTTAAAAGAAAAATGACTAGGGGGATGGACTGGGATTTTAAGATTGTGGAATGGATGAACGAGGTTACACTGTATAGCACAGGGAAATATACGCAAAATGTTGTGATGGCTCGCAGAGAAAAAAATGTGACAATGAGTGTGTATATGTCCATGGATGACTGAGGGATTGTGCTGGACACTGGAATTTGACACAACATTGTAGAATGATTGTAAATCAATAAAAAATGTTAAAAAGTAAAGAAAAGAAAAGAAAAGAAAAATGACTAACCAGGAATAGAAAATAAACCAGAAGAGGAAGCCATACAGAATGGGAAGTCTTTGACGTCACTAGGGTTAGCTGGGCAGCCCCGACTTAGGGTGGAAGCCGTATTCCCTGCTGTGGCCTGGAGCCCCTGCTCCCCTGGCGCCCGCGTCCGGGCGGCCTCATCTCCTGCCCTGACCCCTTTGCTGTGCCCCAGCCTCACCGGCCACACGTGGTTTTTGGAATTTCTGTATCTTCTTCATAATTTGCCACAACTGTGCATACACACAGTTATTTTTAGTCCCTTCCTTATTGTTTCTTTGCATTCTGTTGCTCGAGAAGACTTTTGTCCATGTATTTTGACTATACTTACTTCAATTAAAATGTATAATTTTCATTAAATTATATTTTTATTTAATTATATATTAAAATATATATATATATATATTTTTTTTTTAGTTGAAGTATAGCTCCTTACAATGTGTCAATCTCTGGTGTATCGCAGTGTCCCAGTCATGCAATACGTACATATATTGATTTTCACATTCTTTTTCATTAAAGGTTATTACGAGATATTCAAGTATAGTTCCTTGTGCTATACAGAAGAAATTTTTAAATCTATTTTTATATATAGTGGTTAACATTTGCAAATTTCAAACACCCAGATTTATCCCTTCCCACCCGCTTTCCCCCAGTAACCGTAAGATTGTTTACTATGTCTGTGAATCTGTTTGCTTTGTAGATGAATTCATTCATGTCCTATTTTTTTCCTTCTTTCTTTCTTTCTTTCTTTCTTTCTTTCTTTCTTTCTTTCTTTCTTTCTTTCCTTCCTTCCTTCCTTTCTTTCTATTCAGCCTATGAGTGGTATCATATGGTATTTTGCTTTCTCTTTCTGGCTTATTTCACTTAGAATGATGATCTCCAGGTCCATCCATGTTGCTGCAAATGGCATTATTTCGTTCTTTTTTATGGCTTAGTAATACACACACACACACACATTACCTAGTCCAAACTTGTTCTGCTCACTACACAACAGACCAGTAAATCAGGAGACGCAAGGCATAGTGATTTTATTTGGGAAGCCGTAGACTGAGAAGATGGCAGTCTCATGTCCTGGAGAACACTCTTCACCAAGTCAGAATTTAGGCTCCTTTTATACTAAAAAGGGGAGAGGGTGTTCTTGGCTGTTGCAAACTTCTTGGTGTTGTAATTCTTTGTTCTTGGAATCCTTTGTTATTGCAACTACCCATGTGGGTCAGGTCATGGTGTCCCTGTAAAACCTCCAACAAAAACATTATTTTCTATTCTGCAACTTAACTTTATATGTGTGGAAAAGTGTTAATATCCTCAAACATCAGAGCCTTGAGAATGGGGTCTCCTGTACATTTCAGGCTGTAGACAACATTCTTTTACAAAAGATGCAGAACCAGCAAAACAAAGTCTAGAAAATAGAGCACAGGGCTAAATCCACAGGAACAGATCTAATATGGAGACAGATTTGTTCTTTTCTATTACATATACATATATATGAAAAAATCTCCATGTATCTTCATAAGACTTAAAGTGACAGATGTCTCCTAATTCCCTAAACTTAGAATTTTCATTCTATTACAGTATTTCAGAATCCCCTGAACTTCTCCGCTTGTCAGCCCCACATAGTTGGATTGTATATTCTTCACATAATTAAGAAAATATGTTCATTTTTAGCTCTTTGGTAAAGATTCATGTGGTCAGGGACACCACTGGCCTGATTTTCCATGGCATCAACAATCCGTGGCATGTAATAGTTAACCAAATATTAACAAATGTTGAAATGACTGCGTGCCAGAAAGAAAACAAACAGACTACAATTGCATCAGGAAGACAGTTTCTCCACGTGCACAGACAAAGCGGAACTCACTCTGCGCACAAAGGGGCCGAATGCTAGAAAGCATGAGGCATGAGCACAGAGCTGTAATGAGCTCAGAGCTGTTCACTGTTCCTTGGCCTGGCTTTGCAGCCAGAGTCATCGCGACAGTCAGAACAGCACAGGTTGGACAGAAAGCACCGAAGGAGCTCAGCGAAACAGCGGCGCGTGTGTGGCTCTGGGCTCCCGGGAGGCCCAGGGCGCCGCTGTTGCTGCAGCTCCGTTGGCTTTGCAGCTTGTGTTTGTGCAGGACAGAGATCATGCAGCTACCGGCCCAAACCTGAAGCTCAGACCAGCAGTCTGGGAACGACATAGGACTGCACGTCATGTGCAGTCTTCCCGTCCCGTTCCAGCTGCCGAATCCATCATCAATTTTTACACTAAGGTTTTGCAATTCAGCAGACCACTCACAATTATAGGAACACGTACATCTGTCAAGAAATGTAGGATCCAGCACAAGAAACAACAGAAGCCAATGAACTTTGGGACTTAATCTTGAGTTACACCCAGCTACAAATACTAGCACTCAGCTTAATGACCTGGAATCCACTAAGGAGACAGACGGTGCAGGAGGAGACCCCTGTACCCACTGTGCAGTAATAAAAAAGCAAGTTCACTGGCAGAGCTTGGGGGCAGGCTGAGAGATATCTATTTATCTTTGATGTACAATCTTATATGTTTCAAGTGTACAACATAGTGATTCACAATTTTTAAAGGTTGTATTCCAGTTACATTTAGTATAAAATGCTGGCTGTATTCCCTGTGCTGCACACGTATCCTTGTGTAGCTTATTTATTTTATACACAGCAGTTTGTACCTCTTAATCTCCCACCCCATCTTGCCTTCTCACCTCTGGTAATCACTAGTTTGTTCTCTGTATCTGTGAGACTTTTGGTTTTTTTGTTATATTTGTTAGTTTTATTTTTTAGATTGCATATAAGTGATATCATACAGTATGCCTTTCTCTGTATAACTTATTTCACTTAGCATAATACCCTCCCAGTCTATCCTTGTTGCAAACGGCAAAATGTCATTGTTTTTTATGGCTGAGTAGTATTCCATTGTATATAAAAACATCTTTATCCATTCATTTGTTGATAGACACTCAGGCTGCTTCCGTATCTTGACAATTGTAAATGATGATGCTATGAATATTAGGGTTCCTGTATCTTTTTGAACTAGTGTTTGTGTTCTTTCCAGATACATGTCCAGGGGTGGGATTGCTGGGTCATATGGTAGTTCTATTTTTAGCTTTTTGAGAAACTGCCATACTGTGTTCCACAGTGGCTGCACCAATTTACATTCCACCAACAGTGTCAAGGGCTCCCTTACCACAGTATTTCTTAAGTGAAAAACTATAGTCCAGAAGAGTATACAAAATATACTGTTTTGAGTCAAGTAGAAGAGTAAAATTTAGGGACAGAGATTTAATAGTTTGGAAGGACAGGAACGAACATGAGGACATTTTCCTGTGCTATAGTTTTTACTCTGTACCAATTTAAGTATTTTCCATAATGTTTAAACAATGTTCAATCAAAATGGAATTTTAAAATCCATAAAATCAAAACAAAAATGGAAGAAAGTGTGTGTACCCTTGATGAGGTCCCAGGACAAATAAAGTGGCTTTAAGACCCAGAGGGATAAACACACACATCTGAGCACAGGAGCAAACAGGGCGATCTGAGTAAGATCAGGTGGCAGGGTCAACGCCAATATCATTCTTAGTTGTGTCATAACATAGTCCTGCGAAGTGTCACCCTTGGGAGCACTGGGCAAACTACACACAGCATCTCTCTGTGTTCTCTTACCACTGCATGTGAACCACTTCTTTTCACAAGAAATATTTCAATTAAAAAATCCAAGGGATCTATACGGTGCAAACATTTCTCCAAAGGTACTTTAAAGTGTTTTCCATATCACATTTTGGCAATTGCATCAATACTGAGACATTTAAAAAAATAATAATCCTATTAACATTTGGCAAAGTAACACTAAAATTAGGTAACTTAAAAAACAAGCAAACTTTAAAACTCTATTAAAATACGAAGATCAAAAATAACAGCAGAGACAAACTGTAGCCCAAGCAAACATGGCAAACAGTTTTTACAATCAAAGTTTCTTCTTTAACGTAATCCCAATACTCATATTTTGATAATACTTATTTTGGGAAATATTTCCAACGTTTAAAGTTAGAAACATGTAATATTTCTAACATTTCCCAAGTAAATATAAAATAGTCAGAATTTTAAAACCAGAAATCTCAAAAGCAATGGGTGTTAGTTACTCCTTTATACTGAAAATAAAAAACACACTACTCAGTGGCACAGAACAGGGAGCATCTAAAACAAATCACACACACGTCAATGGATATAGTTTTCCTGGTAAAGATAAATTATCAACATCTTGAGAAATCCTTTATTACGTGATATTTAAATATTTGTACCATAAAACAGAGATTCAATAAAATAGAAGTAAACTCGGCCTTCACAATTAGAAGTAAATGACACCCTAGATCTCAAATGTAAAGAATGATAAGTCTCTAAGTAAGTATGTTGGAGCATGCTTTCATGACTTTGGATTGAGGAAATCACCGCTCCACGTGATCCAAACTAGAGGCCATTTTATTTCCTAATAATATTCATAGATTATTTTTGTAATAATACTCATAAATTATATTAAACAAATTAAAATTAGCCCTCCATTTTTATTTACAGAACATAGAACAGGAATCTATTACCAATAACTTGAGTAACAATAGTAATTACATTTCTGAAGGACCCAAAAAGATGCTGGGCACGTACATGGATAGGCAGTACTTAACAGACATTCATGTGTGCATCAGACATCTTTCACAAATGATAGAAATACCAGTGAAACTGAAAACACTCTCCCATTGGTTCTCAACACTAAGATATGTTAATTTCCCAAAATATATTGTGGGTCATAATTCTCTGATGCTGAATTTCTATTTTTTCTTTCCAATCACAAACCGTAACTAATTAAACACAATTTAGATATTGAGGCTCATGTAAGGTGGTGTTAAAAGCAGGGGATATTTAAACCTTTCTTGAGTGCAGAATATGTACAGGTTTACATAGTTTTCTTTAAACTTATCCCATTTTTTGAATCACCCCCTTTACACCAACAGCATCTTTCATTCAAATCTAGAAGTTGTACACTTTAGAGTAGTTAATTTGGGATTAAGAGAAGAGAGATCTTACTGAGCATTTGTGTGGATTTGGAAGAAATTGTCACTTCTCTCTGGAGGGATCCTCACCATTTGTGAACAGTGTTCATTCCCTGGATTGCAGACTGTGTGCGGGAGGAGTGTGGTGTACTGATGTCCTTATTGAATTTAACTTTATACACAAATGGATCCTTCCAAAATATTAATAGTAAACATTATGAGTCTTATACTATTTAAAGTGGAAGTAAAAAATACCACCAGTGTAATGAAAGTAGGTTAAAAAATCAAAAAATGAAGTGAAATGGACAAAGGAATGAACCAGGAATCTTGAGAAGACTCAAGATGAGGTTAAATAACAAAAACAAATGTCAATAGAATGACTGTGGGAATCTGGAAGTTTGCATAAACCTGAGTGTCTGCAACCATGGCAGTGCTGAGGCTGCAGGTCACTCCACTCCTGACAACCTGCAGTGACTCACCGACAATGACTGGTAACTTCCCAAAGCGTCTGTGTAGACACAGGAAGGGTCTAAATTAAATTCTCATTGAATGTAGGGTGGGTCTGTTCTTCTAAGAGAGTCTCTCGTCCAAATTTTTATTTTCTGTTTAAAAAAAATTATAAACGGGACATGCAGTTGAGGTGAAATTACAGTAAAGCAAAGATGACAGATAAAAAGACACAGATAGATGTATCAGTAGGTGATAGACTGTTAGAAGAGAGGAGAATGGATCCATTTTTATAGGAATGGAAGCCAAGGCCCCAGGAGGGCAGTGTGTCGATTTGTACGATAAAGAGAACACCCAGGAACGTGAGGTGCCATGAACAGCCTTCCACCAAGGATGGAAATGTAGAGACTCCATTAAAGGCTCCATGGAACATGTCCCTGATCAACAGACGTCACACAGACACCAGGCTTCCATTCAGAGTGGGAGCTCATCTTCATCTGACTACTCACAACCTACCTTAGCTTGAAGCCTTGAGGGTGAGCCCTTTTATAGTCAGTGTGGTTACTGAGAATCCAGTGAGTCCAGTTCCAAGGCAAAGAGGGGAGATGCCAGGTACTCCTGGAGCAGGCTGATGACAGGCAACATGCCTCTGCTTTCCTCAGCAAACCTTTCCTGTTTTTATGGGTTTCTTCTTATCTGTCTGTCTAAATCTCTGTTTCTGTATATCTAATCTATCTAAGGTTTTATTTCTATTGTCCCAACCTCAGGAAGCCAAATTTAGTTTTAAAACAGTTAATCTTTGGTTTCCTGAGATAAATATTTCCAAACAATCAGATTGCTGAAGAGATACTTACCAAATGTGTATTTGCTCCCAGAACAAGGACTGCCATGGCAGCATCTCTGAAAGGGAGCAATAGGGGTGACATATAAGCCTGTGATGAAGGTTTGTAAGTCCATGATGTCATCTGTTCATGGGGAACTGATTAACACTTCACCTGTAAGCGCACTGACAGTGTCTGCATGGGGAGTGGAGATGAACTCTGAAAAACATGGGACTGTGTACCTACCAACAGCTATCAAAAATGCTTCATAAGACAGATACCCATCAGGAGTGGCACACATTGATGCAGGAAAACTGGTTTTTGAAATAAACAATCAAAATTCTGATGGAATGTGAGGAAAAAAATCTGAGATCTAATAAGAGAAGGAAGCCAATAAAATGGTGTTGGAGCCTTTTAGTTGATTTAAACACTTTTTGCAAAATATGGTTTCTTCCCATAACTGAAGAGCATTGAGGGTAGTGAAATAAGACAGTGTGAAGAGGTGTAGGAAGTATATTCACAGATGCGCAAATGAACGTTACATTTGTGCTGATAGTTTGTCCCGTATTTTTAGACATCAATATGTACCATATGTATTTCAGGCTTTTTTCTGGGATTATGGACTCTACCAGTGCACAACATATAAACACACATTTCCCTCCTGGAACTTACTCTGTATTTGCTAGAACAATACAATGAGCAGCTCATCTATGATGTTGAGTGCATAGTTTAACAGAAGGGAAAGGGTCCTAAGGAAGCAAGAAGGGCAGCATATGGGTGATGAAAAAATTAGGAGTTTATGATGGATTCAGGCACTAAATTGAGTGTCCACATTTGGACTCAGTGAAGATGACAAATGAGGATGTAAGTTTGGTGATTTATTTCTTCCTTTCCCACTGCGGCATATTCGTCATTTTGCATCACTGAATGAAACTGGAGCTCCAGGACAGCAGTGTGTAAGAGAGCAATGGGCAGCTGTCCTCCTTTTATTTTATCCTAATGCAAGTATTTTAATAATGGTTCAAAGGTACAGTACTTCTAACAGCTCTCTGTAGATGTCACTTATAAGATTAAGAAGGATCACGTCTATCCTTACTTTGATAGCTCAGAGTCCTAGCACTGAACAACTCACAAATTAAAAAAAGTGTTTAAAATTCCTATTCACAGAATCATCAGTTGTAGAAAATACATATGCAAGACCTGTGAATAGAAATCTAAAAAAACATTACTAAGAAAAATTAAATCAGATCTAAATAAAAGGAAATAGATCATGTTCATTGACTGGGACACTCAGTATTTCTTTCTAAACTAAAGATTAAATGCAATCCCAATCAAGCTGCTAGGAAGATTTTTTTGTGATGTACAAACTGAAAACTGGACTCTAAAATTCACATGGAAAGGCTAAGAAACAAGAATGGCTACAATGCCTTTGAAAAGTAAAGAAAATCGGAGTATATGACTTTGATTTCAAGACATATATAAAACAAATTACTCAGCACATCAAAACACTGGTATAAACACAGTAGGTAAAGGCAACAGAAGAGAAAGTCCAGAAATAAACATATACCTAAATTGATGGACCTTCAATGAAGATACTAGAGCAATTCAGGGGAAAAGGTATAATCTTTTAAATCACTATCACTGCGATAAATGGGTATCCATATTTTTAAAAAATAACTTCTAAAATTAACTGAAAATGATTCATTTACATCAATAAAAACCCTAAACCATACAAGTTACAGAAGGAAACATAGGAAACAGTGTCTTTATATTTGGAAAATGCTGCTTATTTACAACACCAAAAGAATCATCAGCAGAAGAATAAATGGACAAATTAGACTACACTGAAATTAAAAATATTTTCCTAGAAAATCGACTGAAACGGCAAACCCAATTCTGGAAGAATGTATTGGTAAATATTTCCATTAGAGAACCTTGATGAATAATCCATGAAGAAATGTCAAAAGTCAGTAATTAACACAAGAAAGGATATGAACAGACATTTCAAAAATGATACATGGTTGGGAATTAACACAGGGAAGACCACTCAATACCATCTCGTTAGAGAAATGCAAATTTAAATCACTTGCTACCACCGTACACCTATGATGTCACTGATGTTAGAAAGCCTAACCACACCAAGTGCTGGTGAGAACGTCAAGCACGGGAACTCAGGCTCTGGCTGTTCTGGTGAGACTGTACAAGGACACTGCCACTTTAGGAATGTGTGACGGGCCCCACAGAAGGGGAACAGGCACCTACTCTACGACCCAGGGACTGTGCTGCTAGGTATTAACTCAAGCGCAGGAAAGCTCAGTCCAGAAGGCATCTCCCCAGTGTGAAATCCCTTGTTTATCATGCACTTAGGAGCTGCCTACAAAGAACCGCACTCGGAAGACTTTCCTGCAGTGTGGATCCTCTGGTGGACAATCAGACTCGTCCTGTAGCTGTAGGGCTTCCCACACTCACCGCACTGGAAAGGCTTTACTCCAGTGTGAATTCTCTGGTGGACAACAAGGCTCGTTTTGTTGCTGTAGGGCTTCCCACACTCACCGCACTGGAAAGGCTTTGCTCCAGTGTGGACATTCTGGTGGCCAACAAGGGTATTCTTGAGCTTGAAGGCTTTCCCACATTCGTTGCACTCGTAGGGCCTTTCTCCAGTGTGGATCCTGCGGTGCTCAATAAGTCTGATTTTCCTCTTGAAAGCTTTCCCACACTCACTGCACTCGTAACGCCTTCGTGCAGCATGAACGTTCTGGTGTTTATTGAAGGCAAAGTTGCTTGTAAAGAAGTTCCCACATTTGCTACACTCGTAAGCCCTCTCTCCAGTATGAATTCTCTGGTGGACAACAAGACTTTTCTTGTTGACATAGGCTTTCCCACACTCACTGCACACGTAAGGCCGTTCTCCAGTGTGGGTTCTCTGGTGGACAATGAGACTTGTTTTGTAACTGAAGGACTTCCCACATTCCTTACACTTAAAAGGCTTTTCTCCAGTGTGGATCCTCTGGTGCACGAGAAGTTTATTTCTGTAAAGGAAGGGCTTCCCACATTCACTGCAGGTATGAGGTTTCTCTCCAGTGTGGACTTTTTGGTGCTGAACCAGTGAATCCTTGCGGGCATAGGCTCTCCCACATTCGTTACACTCATAGGGTCTTTCTCCAGTGTGGACTCTTTGGTGCTCAACAAGTTTACATTTGTACAGGAAGACTTTCCCACATTTACTACAGTCAAAAGGCTTATCCCCTGTGTGAACTCTCCGATGATGAGTAAGACCCCCCCTGAGTCTGAAGAACTTCCCGCAGTCACTGCACTCATAAGGTTTTTCTCCAGTGTGAACTCTCAGGTGCTCCGTAAATTTATACTTTTTATTGAAGGCTCTGCCACAGTCGCTGCACTTGTAATGCCCTTGCTCAGGGTGGGAGACCTCCCTGCTCTTCCTGCTTCGACGTGGGTGCTCTCCACTGTGGCAGGGCTGGTGCTGGAGAAAGTCCAGGGTGCCTAGGAAATCCTTCTCGCCCTCCCTGCATGTGAACATGCTGTCGGATACACGCGCTCTGCAGCTGGTCACGAGCAAGGCTCTGCTCTCCTCCCCTGTGAGGTGTTTCTCTCCCCTGGGCTGCTTCTGCTGCTGCTCTAGGTAAGAACTGAACATTTCCCCAGAGGCCCCAGGAGAGGGTGGCTCCAGACCAGGAGGGACTCCTTGGTGCTCGGCCAGGTATGAAACATCTGTCTCTACCAGGACACACGTATCGGACGTACGAGTCTTCAGGGTGGATGGGTCTGGCTTTGGACTCCTGGCTTGTGCCACTTGTTCTACAGAAACACCTTGCTCAGAAGTGACCACCTCAGCGTGTACTCCAGGCCAACAACCTGAAAGCACAAAAAGTGCTGAAAAGCTGAAGGGAGACGTTGGTGCAACAGGAGCCCATTACAACTCTGTGCATGACACATAGGTCAGTGGGCTTGTTTTCGACACAAGGGAGGAAGGATCAAGTAGCACAGGAGGGCACTGTGCAGTGCTTGCCTTCTGATGGTCACGGGATGGGAAATGTCTCAGACCAGCAAGAACCTGGATACCGGGATACAGTGCTTGCCAGGAGGAGAGGCCTGGAACAACCCACTCCTTGGCCAGTGGTGTTTACCAGGGTTTGGTGGTGACAAGTGTGTGCACATAGAATGTGTGTCGGCCTCCACAAAAATGCAATCTTACCTGGCGACCCAGTGTTTGAGGACCACATACGTAAACACGCACCTCTCAAAAAACATCACACACAGACATGTGCAATAGATGAAACGCATCATGTTGGAGAACCCTGAAGAGAGGGCAAAACAGAGATGTGGAGGACGCTAAGGGAGGAAGGAGACAGGGGTCAGAAAGCACAGAAGTGAAAAGTGGGCAAACTGTCAAAATGAGGAGGAAAGGAAGAAAGAAATGAAGTATGCCAATCGTTGAGTCTTGGCACTAAATCAGGGGAGAGCAAAGGACATCTGCTTGTAGGATGAGGCTGACGGATGCTGCCACGCCTTCCTACAGCTCCTCTTCACAGCCCCGGATCCAGTCAACCCTCTTCCTGTGTCTAGAGAGGTGTCTGCCTCGTCAGGCACCCAGGGCTGCCTCCACCCCTCAGCTCAGGATGGGTGGCCGTGGAACCTACCAGATCCAAGTCCTCACAGGAAAACAGGGCCACTATGAGAAAGACACTGGCCCAGAGGGAATCAACCAATGACAGACTGGAGGAAAGATATTTACTGCTGTAGGAACCGTGGGGAGAATACTGAAAAACAAGAGTGTGTGTGGACCACAAATGCTCAGCGGTAAGTATCTGGGACCCAGGGGGCAGGCAGGGCACAGAACAGGAGGCGGAGCCTGTGATGCAGACCCCCCCCCCCCACGTCTCCACACTCAGCGCGGCAGCAGCGGGGAGACAAACTGGAGGCGGACGCGCAGGCTTCCAGCCTCGGAGCCCAGCGCCTTCTGCGAACGGCTTCCGGGGACACGGCGCGCACACAGGATGGGGAAACAGCCAAATGCCAGGACATCAGGGAGTCAGCAGCGCCCACGGTCCAGGCTGGGAAGGCGGGGGGCGGGGGTGTCACGCAGAAAGAAGGCGGAGCCCAGCACAGGGGAGGGCGTGGGAACGCGGGGCCTTACCCAGGGAGGCTAGAAGGGACAAGGTGTCCAGCATCACGTCGTGGTACAGCAGCCTCTGAGCATCACTAAGGAGCCCCCACTCCTCCTGGGAGAAGGACACAGCCACATCCTCAAAGGTCACAGGGCCCTGTCAGGAGGGGGACAGGTGAGTTCACGGCAGCCTCTGGAACCAGGACCCCAGGTCATGGGTGTCCACCCAGGGCCCCCCTCAGAGTGGAGACTGATGCCACAGAGACCGCCATCTTCAGATCATTCAGTTAAGCCAGAGAGGGAGGGGCGGTCTCACAGGTGCTCTGGGCTGCCGCACACCCGCCCAGTTACTCTCCTTCCGCTCGGCTCTCCTGGGATCACACAGACCGAGCCACCAACCATGACACTGGCACTCAGCCTCCTGGAGGAAACCTGAGCACAAGGGCCCCGAGTCATCCTCACACTCCCTCCCCACGGCCCAGCGGGGAGGATCTCACCTCCCGCACCCGCAGACCATGACCCCCACCCCCACCCCAACACTGCCACCTCTGCTCCAGGCCCCGGGCGTCTCACTGTGTTCCCCACACCCCCTCAGCACAGGCCAGCCAGTCTGACAGTCTTCAGGCTCCAGCAGCACTTACCACAAACCCGAGCCTGCGGAGGGGAGATAATGCCCCAGGCCTCACCTCCGGGTCCCTCTCAGTAGTTCCTTCTCCACCCCTTAGGATCCTGTGCCGCGACCAGGATGCACCTGAGGCCCTCACAGCCCCAGCACACACACTCATGGTCACTGTACCTACGCATCCGTCAGTGATGACACCCACCCCTGTCCCACTGCCCAACAAGTGAGCCAGTCCACGGAGAAGACCCTCCTCCCCCACAACCTTCATGCCATCGCCCCCACGACCTGTGAGCTCAGACCTGACCTGGGCCACGTGCTCTCCACCTGCTCAGGAGCACCTTCAAGCCTGACCGCCCTCCCTGACCTCCAGAGGTGTTTCCACTTGCCCCCCGACACCTCACGCTCAGCCTGGCGATGCGGCACTCTGGCTAGCACTTCTGTTAACCACTCCTACTTTGGCTTCCCATCTCAGAAACGGCATCTCCACTCTCCCCTGAAGGCACACGTCGTGGGGTCGTGTCAGGCCACTGTCCCTCACCCTGTACAGCAGAAAGTCACCTTTACTCACACACGAGACAGAAACGAACCTCCTCTCCTGCTACAGAGCCACTGCTGGGATCCAGTCTCAGTGGACCTTCACCAGGACTGTCCCTCCACTGGGTCTCCCTGGCTCCACCCTCACCCCCACAATCTCCTCCCCTTGGCAGGCAGAGCAGCCTCTTCAGACCCAGAGGCAGACCACTCCCCCCTCTGCTGCAAACCCGGCACGGCCCCCACACCCTCAGGAGAGCCCCAGCTCCCCAGGCTGCCGTCCCAGGAGCGAGTCCCGCCCTCAGTCTTTTCATCAGTCCACGAAGCAGAGTCCTGCTGCTCCCTGAGCTCTTCCAACTCACTCTCATCTCCAGACATGTGGACAGGCCAGCCCCTGTGCCCAGGGACATCTCACCATTTGACCTTCTTCACTAGACACACGGAAACACCTCAGGACCACTTCTGACCTCCAGGATCCTGGGCCTGAGGGGACCCCAGGGCCCAGAACCTAGGACAACAGTGTCTCCAGATCATGTGCCAGGACCAGGGGAAGGGACGGCATTTCTGTAGGAACCGGGGCTTCTTCCCCTTACCTGCACAGGGACCACAGGTGTTGCTCCTACCATGGCAACCTGTGCAAAGAAAGAAGACCTGGGATCAAAGTGATCATCACGAGGATGTTAAAGCTGACCTTTTCCCTCTCTTCTTTTTATTGGAGATGAATGACCTCTGGCTGACCTCAGATCCTTTATCTTCAGCACTATACCTGGACAACTCTATGGCCCTGGACAAAGGCTCAACCTCCTTCAGACTCAGTGTCTTCATGTGTGAAATGGCAACACTTAGGACGCCCATCTCATAATTTTGTGTACACCTCAAAATGCGTCTCCCATGCTAGGATTCACCTACGGAATTACAGAACACAGGATTAACATTTTCATAAATGTTGTTGAAATTAGTTTTTTCTTACATGTTTTTCAAGGCATTCTGGGACCAAATATCTCTTTTAAACCACCAACTTTTTGCTTTTATGACACCACTGGGGTGCCCTATAGTTTATTCCTTACTAGAGTACTGAAATTCGTGAGAGTCCCAAGTGTGAGGAATCAGTCCCACAAGACTGCCATCCTTTAAGGAACCAGTTTTGATCCCTGGTCCCCAGGCTACTAGTACTTCTGTGCCACCTGACTACAAATTCAGGCCTCCCTATGAATCTCACCTCAGTGTTGATAATTTACTAAAAGGACCAACAAAAATTAGGAAAATACTTTTCTTACTTTTTCTGATTTATTATACTGGATACCTTACAGGATACAGCCAAATGGCTAAGAGCGGCCTAGGTCCAGGTAGGGGTGTGGAGGGCAGCAGACAGTTTCCAGGCCCTTTCAGTACGTGCCACCCTCCCAGAACCTCCATCATTTCAATCTGTGCACCAATTTAGAGGCTCTTTGAATTTCACTGTTCAGCACCTTTTATACCTAATTTCTAGTTCCCCTCTGATTCTTGGGAGGCCCCTCATGGTGATGAAAGTTAAACTTTCAAATCACCTGATTTTTCTGGAGACCAGTCCCAAGCTGAGGATATACAGGAGACGGACCCTAAGGCACCTCGTTATAATAAACTGCTGTGTATAAAATGGGCTAGTTGTAAATAACAAAAAACAGTCCCAACTCCCAGAAAACTCCAATGGGTTCAGATTTTGAGGTGAAGGGCCCAAGAAAAAGCTAAACATCTATATGTTATTATAACACAGACATATATAGTCCTTTTAAGCAATTACTACTTGCTTACACAGGGTTTTAAATCTTTACATCTTTACCTTACAGTTTCCTGGGGAGCTGCGGCACCCGTGCCTGTGACCAGGCCTGGGCTGCCCCACCAGTGGGGCTGACCCATTTCTGGCCCCACAAGGAGTGGACAGTCGGCTTGGTGTGCAGAGCAGTGAATCTACACAAGCTCACGCCTCCTTGTCCATCTCCATCCCAGCCATGGCTCCCGACTCCTTACACTCCTGCTTCCCCAGAAAGCCCTGGAACCACAGGACCCTCCCATCTGCAGGCAGCCTCAGCAAGTCCCACCCACTCGGCCCTGCCCTCCAGCCCCAGGTCTCCCTTCTCTCATCTCACAGATGAGAGGGTTTCAGCTCACAGAAAAGTGACAGGACTTTCCCCCAACTTGAGGTCCAGACTTGGCCCCCCAATCCAGGACTTAGGCTGTCAGCACATGGACATCACTGAGTCAGCGACGTCCCCCCGCCTCAATTCCAGACTATGGATTCCAGCAGCCTATATGTTACCTCAACTTTGGGATCTCAGAAACAGCATGTCCCAAATTCACCTTTTAATCTCCCCCAGAAACCGACTTTCCACATCAGTTTCTCAATCTCAAGGCTTTCAAACACTCAGCCAAATGAAAACCCTAACTGTTTTCACTCTGTCCTTGATCTCAGAGCCACAGTCACTGCACCAGGAAATCCTGCCAATTATCTTCCAGGTTTGTTGGAATCTAATTACTTACATTCCTTTGTAAAAAATTAATGAACAGAAACCTCAATTAGAGTTGGCACGCCAGAAGGGTGAGCCCTCACTGACCTCAGACAATAGCGGAATCCCGAAGGAAGAAGGGCTCTCTTCCCTGGAAAGGACTCGGCCAATGAAAGCCGAGGACGCTTCACTGACTACAGCCCTTCTAACTTCCTTTTTAAAATTTCTATGACAGTGTTCGCTAACCCTGGCAGCACATCCCAATTTCAATATTCCCTGATGATTCCCCCCCAAAAACCATCCTTGCAGGAGAAATCGCGGGCAGTCTATTTGTTTCAGGTCAACAACTTCCACAGCCACCACTCTGGTCCAGAAACCACCGTATTCTTCCGAGTCTAACGCAGTCGGCTCTCCCTGCTTCCACCCTCATCGCCTTCCCTAGTCTGTTCTCGTCTGAGCAGCCTTTGAAATACTTTCCCAACTCTAGCTCAGACTGTGTTTCTGATTTATTCACAACTCTCCATGGCTCCCAGAATCTTCACACTATTGGCCCAGACTGTTGACTCCTCCTTAAATTCTCTGCTCCCTGCAGAAAGGACTCCCACCCCGGTTTCCCGAATGCTCCCGGACTAACCTGCACCGCCAAGGCGTTGCACGCGCTGGGTCCACCGCTGTTAACACTGTCCGCACTCATCACATCGCCAGTCAGCAGCGGGGCCACCACACGTGCACACCTCCTGTTCTGGAAACAGAGTCCTGACCCGCAGGGCCTTGAGCAGGAGCCCTCACTGGGGGCCTGACGATCAGCCCAGGATCTGGGGAGCAAGTCACCTGGGCCGGTCCGTCAGCGCGCCGGTTGCCATAGGACCCTCTGGGGTCCGTGGGGCCAGGAGACACGCGGGATAATGGCGGACACCTGAGGTGAAAATCCCGGAAGTAGATTCCGCAACCCGCTCACTCCTGTGCAGTGTGGACAGTGCCCCCTCGGAACCTTTCCGGGTTCCGTTACTTCAGCGAGACCCAATGATCCAGAGCCCCAGATCCCACAACCGGCGGTAATAAGCAACCAGACGACTGCCGTTAGAAAGACGCCGGAAGTCCCGCCTCGTCCTATTTAATATTCACGGAAATATCCCAATTAGGGGCCGTCATTGGAGTAGAGGGCAGGGCGTCCGCGCACAACCTTCTGGGTAATGTAGTTCCCTTCGCCCCGCAGATTGAGGTGCGTGTGAGGCCCTTCCCCAACGTCGGGGACAGGAATGGGCCGAGTCCCTGTGGGCAGGACCGTTACACGCGTATCAAAATAGACTCAGCAAAGCCTATATGTAAAATCTTTATAAAAGTCTGACTTAAGTCACATTTCTCAACATAAAAATTGATAGGAGATTGGAAAAAAGTATTCCAGGTATGAAAAGACTGAGACACCACAGCCCTTGTTTTTTGTTTTTTATGTGAATCTTGTAAGAATTGACAGGAAAAGCCATGTCAATAAGATTTTGAAATTAAAAGGGGAATTATATGCCACAAAGCATCTTTATTATTCGCTAAAAAAAAGTAAATACATAAAATTAGGTAACGAGGTCTAACGTTGATGGTGTTGGCATAAATAAACCTGAGAGATAATAACCATGCTCAACTCATTTAATTGGGACCAAGGAACTGCAAATCGGGGCACACATTCAATTGGCAACCCGAAAGGTGTCCAGCTAAAAAGTAAATTCAGAACCTTTAGAGACAAAAAGAGGTTTGAATTACAAAAAACTTTAATCAGAGTTGGAGGCTGAAGCTAGTCTTGGCGGAACATGGTTGAGGCTAAGGCTGTCACTAGGGCGAAGTAATTGTTCATTTTGTGACAAGTTGCAGGCGTTCTTGAAGAGTCCTTGGAATATTTACAGGTTAACCCAGATTGAAAGTTCATGCTTTCAGCAGGTGAGGAGTTGCAGGTAATTAATACCTTCCCAGCTTCAATTTAAACCCCTTAACATAAGTGACTCCATTTTATTTCACATTTCAAAAAACTATTTATTTGGCCTGCCTTGCAACACCCCTGGAGTTCTCAATCCAAATACAAAAATTACCACAGCATATACACAAACTATATGGTAATAGCAGGCTTCTTTTATATTTAAAAAAAACATAAAAATTGAAACGAGCAGAAAACACATAAGAAGCTATTGAGCCATGTATAACTTTTAAAGTGTTAACCTATAAATAATAAATGAGTTCAATAAGTACTAACATGGAGAGATTTAAAACCCAAAAAGGCAAAATTCTTGTATGCCAACTTGAAATCAAAATTGCAAAAACAAACTAAAAATTTTTAAAAGAATCTTGTTTTCCATCAAGAAAATACAAACGCAAATGAAACCAATCAGATTGATGAGACTCAGTAAGTCTGACATTACCAAACACTGCTAACATTGAAGAAATGTAAATATCATGAACTATCACTGGGTATCTATTAAAATCAGTTTGCAGAAGAGTTTGGTATTGTACAGTAAGTACAAAACTGTGTCTTTGTGCAAAAAACTACTTTCTATTGATACCTAAATAAGTGTAACAAGAAGGACACTTGTCAGGTATGTCTAAGTAGCATTGCTATACCTGCCAAAAACATGGGTGGTGGGGAAGCAAAGAAATAAAATTTCAAGAATTGAATGTAAAATTAAATTTTATAAATTCAGACCATAGAAATCTATTAAAAGAGGGGAAAAAGTCTAGACACATGTATGTTACAAGAAAATTTCACAGACCTTAATTTTGGTATCTGGTTGGCTTTTAGTAGCAATTTATGAACTGGGAAGCTCCAGTCTAGATAACAAGAAGGTGTTCAGAAGAGCTATTCAGAATACGCAGATTATAAAGATAAAATTACCTGAGAACAAGGAAGCCAAACAGCACAGTTACTTTTCTTATGGGGGCAAAGGGAAGTTTGGACTTGGGCTATGAAAAAATAAAGCTAAGCAGGCATATTCTGATTGGCTGGCCTTGGGTTTCCACTCCTGAAAGAGCCAGATGTTTATAAGAAATAGAAATTGAGGTAGGTTTCAGCATGTGGACTTGGATCTTAGCATGAGCCACTCTCTTGAGATTGGTTTAGGTATTTTAACCCATAACAGGGGAAAAAAAGTAAAATCACAAACATTATATTGCTTTTTCGCTCTTGTGAATGAAGCTGTTATTACCGTGAATAATTTCCCCCAAGTATTTCTGAATCGTATGATTTCATCTTTCGTATGGATAGACCCTGCAAGTGAGATTACTAAATCATGGGTGTGTGTATGGATAGCATTAAAGAGAGTAGCACAGTATTTCTAAAGTTATTTATCAATTAGTATTCCCTCAAGAAATACAGGAGAGCTGTGGCTGTTTTACATCTTCATCAATTTAGTATTTGAATTTTAGTTGTTCCAATGGTGTGTGGTACTCCCTCACTGTGGCTTTAAATTGTGTTTAGGATGGCGAGTAATGACAAGAAGCACATTTTCATTTTCTTATTTACCATTTATACTTCTTCTGTGATATATACCTTCCAAGCTTTTCTGAACATTTTAAAGTGTAATTTTTTGTTATTGTTATAAGAACTATTTATATATTAAGAATTACAGTCATTTATCAGGTATATTTCTTGCAAATATCTTTCCCCAGGTTGTGACTTGAGTTTCCACTTTCTTAACTGTCTCTTGAACTGCGAAGTTTTAATGTTGATTAACTTCAGATGATTTATTTTCCTTGGTTGATGATCTTTCTGTTTTTTAAATAATTATTTCCCTGATCCAAGGACAAAGAGCATTTTTCCTGTGTTATCTTTTATACTGTGTTTTCTCTGTGACATTAAGAACTGTGTAGGATCCATTTCAAATTAATCATTAAATGATTTGAGGGGAGGCTTTAAATTTTTTATTTTATTTTTCACATAAGCCTCACCATATGATTTTTCAGGACAATTTGTTGAAACTGTTCTCCTTTTCCCTTTAAATGCCTTTGGAAACTTTATTGGAGAAAAACTGGCATTATTAGGGTTTGGATATATCCAGGTTCTCTATACTTTACCATTGTTCTACAATTAGTGTAGATATATGGCAAATTTTTTTTAAAAAGAAGAGAAATATTTTCATATTGGTTTTTAAAAAAGAAGCATTTAATCTATTCTAACTTCTTGGCATTACATAATAATTTAGCATAAGTTTATTGATTTTCTCCAAGAGACTGCTGGGATTGTTCATGGATACTGTGTTTGTACAGAAAAAGTTGGGGACAGTTGACAACTTAAACTGTTGCTTGCTTAGATGAAGGTAAGTGGATAACCTTCATGAACATCTTTCTTCTGTAGACTTGCAGGAACAAATGTTGGATATTTATAAAAGCTCTTTTGATGTCATTGTCTGATAATTCTTGTGTGTTTCTGTTCAGTTGGTTTCTTTTGCTGTTAATTATGTATTAAATTCCTGTCTCCTTACTGGCTAATTCTGTTTGGATACCAGGTGTTTTTGACCATGGCATTTGATTGCATTGCTTCACATGCTGTTATATTTTGAATTGACTCGGAAATGGTTTCTCAAATCAGAGACCTCTATCAGCCACAATTCCATTCACGGTACAGGCCACATGGCCCTAGTCCTCCAGGCCAGCACAGAACCCATCCCTCAGGAAGCCTCAGCGATTCAGGACCAGGGCTCCCTCCACCTTTCCCAGTGAGTGAGTAATAGTAAAAACCCAAGGCCAAATGGCCACCTCTGTCTCTCAAGACATTGGTGACCTTAAATGATGTGACTGTGTCTTCACCTAGGAGACATAAGGGCATCTGGACCTGGCCCAGAGGACACTGTAGGGGCTCGTGATGGAGAACTCTGAACTCCTAGTCTTGTTTGGTAACTGCCATGTGGGCAACCCAAGGCTTCCTCCTTGATCAATCTTTTGCTCATTCCTGGCTGGTAAGCACAGCCTCTCAGGCCTCCCACCTCTACCCACTGCCCTGCTGTGCGCTGTGTTCTGGTCTCCTTCTGCCTGCTCTTCCTGGTTCTGCAACCGGTGACGTCAGACAGGAAACATGCCTTCTGAACACAACCTTCACCCCAGTGCCCGGCACAGTCTGTCCTCGGTCTGAGGTTCTTGTTCTAGAATCCACAAGAGAGAGGCTGACTGGCCCAGCCTGGTTGAGGTGCTCGCCCCCACTGTCCATGTAGCAGGGCGGTGGGGGATGGGCTGTGCTCCGAAGAGCGACTGAGCCAGGCAGGACCCCGGGTGGTGTCTGTCATCAGTGCCCTCCAGGTCTGGCGTCTCTCTTTTGCAGTTGGGTTCCAATGTTATTAGTATTTCTCTCCAGTACAATCTGCCATGTGTTACTAGTCTACTGCGTGAGCATGCGCTGACGATCATTGGGTAGTTGATTATTTCAAAAGCTGTTGAAACATTTGCAGCCTACTTCGATGGCTATTTCTGCTTTTATAAACTAGAAATCCTCTATAAAGAATTTTCAATAATTTTCTGTTCATTTACCTCAAAAAACAGTTTGTACAGAAAAGGGAGGCCATAGCTTGTTCCCCTCACTCTATTTGGTAATTCTCAAGATAATTAATAGGAGCACCGACCTCATCGTCAGACAATAAGCAAACATTTATCTCGGGGATACGATGCCCCCATTGCACACGTGCTCAGACTGTGATCGTGGCAGCCTCTGTCGTAATTGCAAAACATTTGATTAGTGGCTCTTCTTTTCAGATAAGTCCCATATTTTAATATTAATTTTATCTGTTTTAGTTATACAAACTGCTAGAAGAAAATATCATAGGTTCATTGGCTTATAAACAGTAGACATTTACTTCTCACAGTTCTGGAAGCTGGAAGTCCAAACTCAAGGTGCCCACAGTTTCACTGTCTGGTGAGAGCCCACTTCCTGGTTCATAGGAAAGGTCCTTCTTCTATGTCATCACATGTCAGAAAGGGAAGGAAACAATCTGGGGGCTCTTTTATAAGGGTGCTAATTCTATTTAAGATGATAGACCCCTCCTGACCTAACCACCTACCAGGTGTCTTATCTCTAATGCCATGACATTAGGCATTAGGTTTTGAACAAATGAACTGAGGTGGACAGAAATGTCGAGACCATAGCAGTATGTGCTTCAGGAAATTGATTCAGAAATAATATATGGAAAAAGTAGTTGGGCGTGCTGGGCTTGCAACACAAACACTGAGATGTTTTCAATGTAGGGAAGAGTTTTTTTGTGTGGGAAACAATATCTACTTCCTTCTGAGTCTCCTGACAGCCATCATCCATTTCCCCGTCATGTTCCTGGCTGACCTATATTCTTTCTTGTCCCTTGACTGCACGTATGGAGGCCTACACAATTATCTCTGAAGATTTGATCTATGTAACGTTGAAGAGTAATACGGTAAGACTTGCTGGTTGCCAGCTGCTGAAAGCATGCACTTGGTGACTGAGTGGCACCACACTGTGCTCATTCTGATTTTTCTTTGGTTCCTGTTTGCTGAATGAAATCTACAATGTAATGTCTCCCTTAAAGGGAATATATGTTCAAAAAAGAGAAAGGACAGAAAAAAATATACAGATACTTGGATAATAACATAAGCTTGAAATTATAATTTATATCAAAGCTCTCTCTTTATTCATAAAATAAATGTATTCTATATATTGAACACAAAGTTTTCAGGGCTTCAGAAATTTATTTAAAAATTTATAGGAAGCAAAATTTTTCTATTATCCATCTGTTTCAGGCACATTTAACCTCTTCTTCCCCAACATCCCAGTAATGGCCATGTGTGAAGTCATTTCTCACCTGACCCTGAGCAAACATAATGAAACTTAGGCAATTATTGTAAAGCTTCAGTCTGCATGTCTCTGAAGAGTAACAAGGAATTCATTAGTTGACACCTATGACTTAAGGTATACTATATCTGAAGGATATCATGATATGTAAGGAGGCTTCAACCAAGCAGGACCAGATCCCGGAGGGAGAGAGAGAGTGAGACCCCGAGACAAGTGCCATTATTGGGCGCCAGGGGAGTATGCAGGCAAATGTCATGAGTGGATTTCATTGGTGCATTGAGATGTCACTAGGTCACAGGGGAGGACACGAAGGGGAACTTGTGTCAGGGGCCAGCCTTATAACACTGGTATACTAGCTCACCTGGGCGGGGTGCTCATAACATAATTGTGAGGACAGCAAAATATGAAGCTTCAAAAGTTTACAGTACAATGTGTCCACTTGCTCGGTTAGGAGCATCTTAAATACAAGATACCGAAGACACAACCGGGAAATCTGGGTGCGTCCCCTTTAGAACATCCGATGCCTCGCCTTCATTAGAGCCTTTGCAGTCTCTTTTCCAGTGTCAGAGTCCACGTCTTTGGGCTCCGAGGTCCTAAAGAGGCAGAGACTCCCTCTCCTGGACAGATACAGAGAAAACCTACATTACCCAGAAGGCTGTGCTGCACGGGAAGGCGGTGCCAGCCGGACGGTGACGTCACAGGAAAGGGGCGTCGCGGACGGTTCTGTCGGGGTGGGGCTTCCGGCGCCGTTGGGTGGGCGTTTGTTGGCGTCGGGGCGGTTGTCTGTGGTCGGTGAGTTCTAGCTCGGCCGTTGGGACCGCGCGGGGAGGACCGCAAGGAGGAGACCCGTGCGCCTGTGTGACCGCGGGGAGGGTCAGCTGAGCCCCCGACCCAGCCCTCTCCCTCGCACGGCCCCAGCCTCCCCGCGGCCCGATGGCGGCCTTGGTGACCCCGGCGCAGGTGAGTGGACGGCGCGCCAGGCCACGCCCGCCCGGACCCCCAGCGCGCGGCCCAGGCGCTCTGCTGCGCGGCCGGCGCTGTCCCGGACTCTTCGCCGTGTGCTCTCCAGGACGCTGTTCGTCGCGCCTCCGGAGGGGTCCCTTGTGCTCCAGGTCGGAGTCCAGCCCAGGGCCTCCAGGGGGAGGGTCGTTTCTGACAGTCAGCGGCATGCCGTGTGGAATCCCTCCCGCTTGCGTGGAGCGACCCGCGGGGAGGAGCGCAGGCCGGACATTTCCGAGACCTTTCTGTGTGTTGCGGCTACGTTCCTTCCCGAGGCTGTGACCTCGAGCACCTTCCCCTGCTGCCTTGGCTTCTCTTTACTCCGTTATAAAATAGGAAGATTAAAGTTCCTGCACCTGGGTTAAGGGAACTAGAAAAGGGACGTGGGTGGTGTGTTCCCTGGTGTCCAGCACAGTCCAGGGAGCATCGCTCTGGCTCTTTCTCCGCGGAAGTGCCTCCTGGGCCTACACTGATCTTAGCGGCCCATCTCCGGGGGAATCTGACCCTTGGGCTTCTCTGTCCTGTAATCTCTACGAAGATAAGAGCTGGGGAGGGGAAGAGCCAGGAGTAGCCTGCAGCAGTTTGGTTATTGCGGTTCTGCTAGGACAGAATAGGTGTCAGGACAGGCTGGGGGCCAGGAAGGCCAGGGAATTTTATCTTTCAGGTTAGAGCAGGTGAACTGGCTTCCCACTGACAGTCGTGAATCTGTTTTCCTGTTGAGATTCACTTATGTTGGTAAGTGAGTCCACTCAGATGGTCATTGAGGACAGTGTGTAGGAGTGTGGTGTCCGTCTGGACACGAAAGCACAGCAGGTCGTGGGTAAGTCCATAGCCGTCACCCTGAGTACCCTCATCCTAGTCCTCATTGACTGTCGGGACCTGTCTGATTTGTTAATCTCCCGTCCACGTGGCTCCCCTCCTCACTTTATTTCAGACTCACTCCAGTGTGCTGTCCTGAAAGAGGCCTTTTCCAGTGCCCCATCTACAGCAGACTGTAACCTCTTTAGTTTTCTCAGTCTATTTTCTTGACTTTGGCATCTTAGGTCCCTCTGACATTGTCTTGCTCGTTTACTTAGTTGCTTGTTTAGGATCTCTTTCTAGCCCGGGATTGTGAGTACCTAGGCTTGTAAAAGGTACTCAACAAATGGTTAAATGAATGACTGGGTCTCCCCAGCAGGTGGTCTCATCACACTTATAATAAATACAATCTTCCTCCCAAGCGGGACCCACAGAGCTCTGCTGGCTGTGCCCCTTGCCTGCCTCCAGGCCTTTTTCCTTTCCATTCTTAGCCAGCTCACTGCACCTGGCCAGGAGGTCCTGAACTTGCCAAACTCCTCCCCAGTTTACGGCTTTTGCCCTTGCACTTTCCTTTGTGTGGGGCCCTGTTCTTAGGTCTCTGCAGGGCTGTCTCTCCTCACTCTTCCTGTGCATCAGTATCACCTCTTTGGATAGTTTTTTCCTGGCTGTCAGTTCTGGCCGAGGTACCCCTGGCCCCCACCTGCCCATGTGACAACTCTGACAACTGTGTTCTGGATTTTGCTGAATGTTCAATTCCGTGTCCACTTCTGTTTCTTAAATTTGAGATTGTGGGTGACTTTCTAGAGCTGCCTGACCCTCAGGCCTCCGACTGTGACACGCAGGTGATTTTGGCATTTAGCTCAGGGGCTGGCAGAGGATTAGAAAAAAATTCACAAGATACATTGAGCTGTGCCAGCATCTGCTGTGTGAACACTTTCTCTTTAGTTCTCAGAATTGGCATAGTGGGAATTGTTTCCTGTATTGGTGCAGAAATGGATGTTGAGAGAAATGGTGGGATGTCCTCCCCAGGGTCACACAGTCAGCAGTGTCAGATTCAAGAGCCTGGATTCAGACCCTGGAATTCTGGCTCCAGAGCCAGGGAGCTTTAGTCACTTTACCTGAGCATGTGAAGCCCTCAGCCTGGGACAGGTGCACAGCGAGGACCAGGGCGGCTCAGCTGTTGCCTCTGCTGTGACCATTGTCGGAATTGCCCTCATGAATATTTTTCCCAGAGCACTTACCTTCTGCCCCTCCACCGTCCTCACAGAACACCGCTGTCTGTGTCATTGCTGGTAGATTCCCCTAGGGGAGGCTTTTCTCTCAGCCACAGTTGCCTTATATCCAAAGGCTGCTTCCACCTCCACCCTGAGTCCCGCACAGAGCTTGGCCCTCAGGAGGCCTCGGTGATTCAGGCCTGAGTCCCTGCACCCTAACCAGCACCTGAGTAATAAGCTTGATCTCATCCGAGGGCACAGGGCCAATCCCATGACCTTTGTTTGACTCTCCAGGTGTTGGTAACCTTCAAGGATGTGGCCGTGACTTTTACCCAGGAGGAGTGGGGGCAACTTGACCTGGACCAGAGGACCCTGTATCGGGAGGTGATGCTGGAGACCTGTGGGCTCCTGGTGTCACTGGGTAAGTGCTCATGTCTTACACCTGAGGGGGACTGCAGCCTCCTCTTGTTTCCTGGCCAATCAAGAGGGTCACAGGAGTCACATTCCCTCCTCCCCACAGGCCCTGCAGTTTTCTGGTCTCCCTGAGTCTGTTTCAGGGATTAGTGTGATAGAGACAACTTCCTTCTGAACACCAGCCTTCATCCTAGTGCTCAGCACACCCAGGCCTCAGTCTGAGGTCCCCGTTCCAGGTTCCACAGGAGGGAAGCTGACTGGACCAGCCTGGTGGGTCAGGTCTCACAGCTCTGTTACAGGGGCCGTGGATGATGGGCTGTTCTCAGAAGGGAGGGTGAGTCAGGCAGACCCTTGCTTGTCATTTGTCACTGGTGCCACTCAGGGATCTTCTGAACAGCACAGTCTCGATTAGAAGTGCTAATATTGTTACCACATTTTCTGACACTGGGCCGTGACCCTCCACTGGGCAGGAGGTGATTTGGAAGGTGCACAGGAGTGTAGGAGAGGCCACGGGATATCCCCTGCAAAAGCCAGTCCTTTCACCTTCTCTGTCTCACATGCTGATCATTGTCAGGAGAAAGTCTCAAATTAGTGAGAGTGGGTAGGATTCCATGTCCCCTAATGGTGGCTAAGTTTTCTTTTCAAGGAAGGAACAGCCTCAGCTCACAGCCCTGAGCAGTCTACATGAACTCCCTGGGGCCTTAAATGGCATTAAAAAAAGAATAATGTTAGTATTTTCTTTACTCAGCCATTTTTGGGAGAGGCAGGGAATTAGGTTTATTTATTTCTTTATTTTTAATGGAGGCACTGGGGATTGAACCCAGGACCTGGTGCATGCTAAGCATGCCCTCTACCACTGAGCTGTACCTCCCCCACCCCTACCATTTAATGGCATTGTTTTGATTTCATTGTTGTATTTTGATGGTAAATTTCCATTTATGGAAAGTGAAATTGACTTTGCTCATTTACCAAAGCGAAGAAGTGTTCTCAGCTGTTCAGGAAAAATTTTAAAAAGGGGTCAGTTTAAAGAGAAGCCATCCATCACTGTGTGTGCTTTGCAGACCCGTGACACTGAGTTTCATTGTGGAGGCAGACATCGGTTTTTGCTTTTGGTTTTTTTTGCAGGTTTTGTGTAGATATTTCTTTTTTTTTTTTTAATTTAAGTGTAGTCAGTTTACAATGTGTCAATTTCTGGTGTACAGCATAATGTTTCAGTCATATGTATACATATATTCCTTTCATATTCTTTTTCATCATAAGTTAATACAAGATATTGAACATAGTTCCCTGTGCTGTACAGTAGAAACCTGCTGTTTATCTATAGACATCAAACCTGAGATGAAGTGTGATGAGTTGTAGAAAGAAAAATAAGGAATTCAGGAGTGTATATCCAGGCCATAACCTATCATGGATGATTCGAAAAAGGCATCTCAGGCAGTGATGCTGGATCTGAGACTGGAAGGCTGAGCATTGGGAGGGAGGGTGAGGAGAGGTTCCAGGTGGAGGAACCAGCAGGAGAATAGGCCCTGAGGGGAGAGAGTGCACAGTTCGCGGCCGATTCACCTTTCCTCTGCCTGCTCCCTGAGCGTGGTGTCCGGCACATAGCACACATTGGTGACCTGTACTGTGACCTGTTGGAGTGAATCCTGGGCTGAGAATCAGAACTTGCCAGTTGAGACTTGGGTGGCTCCTGGAACCTCAGTCCCTGGGCTTCGGTACAGACCCCCCCTCCATCTTTGTTGAGATGCATTTGGCTGCATGTAACAGAAAAGTGACTTGGAGTGGCTTCCCCATTGGGTGGGAATTTACCACCTCAACTCAGGACAAGCCCCAGGGCCCCCACAGCAGCAGCTACATCATCAGTGGCGCGAAGGTTCTGCTGCTCTTCTCCCGGGGCCGGCGTCCCCCTCTTCCTCAGGCCAGCTTTGCGGTGGGGGTAGAGGATGCTGCAGAGACCCCGTCTTCAGCCCTCTTGTCCCACGTTGGGTTAAAGACTCTCTTCAGAAGACAGGCCAGCTGAGGTCACCTGCCTCCTTCAGATGACTGATGACCGGGGATGCCGTTGGCCGATTTATTTCCATCAATGGACTTCAGTCCTCTCTGGGCGTGAGAATCTCCTGGGGAGATTTCAGAAATAGCGATGCCGAGGTCTGACCCTGAGAAGTTCTGTTTCTTTTGGTTTGAGGTTGGGATTGGGCATCCATGGGGAGTTGTGAAGCACAAGGTGTTTGAGGACCAGTGACTTAGGTGAGTTAGGAGCATGTCCTGGATGGAGGGCTGACCATCCCAGCGTCCCGGGGTTGTGTGAGAGCCACGTGCACCTGCATGGGGTCGGCTTCCCCCGATAAAGTTCAAGGGCAGCGGTGTTGTGTAGACAGACAGCACCGCCCTCGACAGCAGATGTGGCCCAGGAGTGGTATTATTGCCCTTGGTTTCCAGGTCACCCGTCAACATGTTCTTTCCTTAGGGGGCAGCTGCATTCACGGTCTCACTTCTGTCCTGAAGTACCAGACAGAGTGGAGGGGTTTTCATTCTTCTCATCCAAACACTTACATGCTGTTTCTTCCTCCATCAACAGGGCATCCAGTTCCCAAAGCAGAGCTGATGCACCTGCTGGAGCCCGGGCCGAAGGTATGGACAGTCACGAGGGGCCTCTCGCGGAGCACATGTTCAGGTAGGAACCGGGAGCTCGCCGGGACAGTGGGTTCAGGGCAGCCTTTGGAACGCACGAGGACCCGAGCCTCTCACCTTCTGGAAGGAACTCTTTGCGGAGTCTGGTTGTTCTCTCACATCAAAGGATCGTGTGTATCAGCAGGTCAGCTCTGGCCCATGCCATTACTTAGAGACCCAGGCACCTTCCACCATCATCATCTAGCTTCAAGGTCAGTCCGGCTCCATCCAGCAGGTGGAGGGGAAGCGAGGTCGGGGGTCACACCCAGACGCTCCTGTACTTTGCTCGCAGCAATTCCACTGACAAGAACTGGGCCTTTGGCCGCACCTGGGTGCTCAGGACTGGAGAGTGCGGGGTAGCCATGTGCCCGGGGGGCCAGTGGGCTTGGTTTCTGTGACCTCAGGCTACTGTACGCTCCCTGTTCTCAGAAGGTCAGAGTGAGGATCGTTTCTGGGTGAGCGCTGGTTGAAGTTGTGATGAGACAATGCAGCAAGCCGTTCAGGACAGCGCCCGGCCTCTCGGAGAGGCCGGCAGAGGCCAGTTCTCCCTGCACCCGTGTGATGTGTGGACCGTCAGCAATGGCAGCGATGTCGTGCCTTTTTTCCTCAGCTTCTGGACTCAGAAGGAAAAGGCCTCTCTTCCCCTTGAGGTTAGGATCTATGCTGTGCTCTGTACTGAGCCCTTGCCCACCTTCTCCGTCCATCTCTCCATCCTCCTGTCTGCCATCAGACACTCAGAAGCAGCCCCTTGGACAGTCTTCCTGCCCCTCTTGCCCAAAAAGACACCAAGGAGATGTTGGCTTTTTTGGCCCCACATCCGTGCTGCCGACTGTGACTGGAATAATCCAGAGTGAGTCTCTCCAGTGGTCCTTCGGCTTCTCGGCCAGCCTGTGAGTGTCTTCAGCCAGCTCCACCGCAGGCCCTCTGTTTCAGTCGCCACTCCTCCACCCCCATTTCCTTAATCCCGAGTCTCCATGTTAGTGTCTCAGCGGCACCTCAGGTGCATCAGACCTTAGAAGACACCCGTGATCCTGCCCACGCCTCCCCATGCCCAGTTCTGAGAACCTCCTGCCTTCTGCACAGATGAGAAGATTGGGAGTTTGGGTCTTTTGAACCTGACCCGCCTGTCCTCCTTGCTTGACCCTTGCAGTAAACCTTTCTCTGCTTAAAACAAACAAACGAACAAACAAAAACACATTGGAAACACCTCAGACAGTGTCTCTGCCTCCATCTGTCCATCCCCAGCCCTGCCCGTTGGGAGTTGTCCATGTGTCCTGAATCCATCACCAACACCGTCCTCCAGGCTTGCGTCATCCTTTGCTCGGATGATGCCAGAGTCTCCACCAGGTCTCTGCACATCTGTTCTATGCTTCTGATCAGCAGTCGTCCCTGCACCTGCCCCTGTGGCCACCCAGACACATTCTAGTTCTTCTCAGATCCTCCATCGCTGGTGTCTTAGCTAAAATCAGCATCAGAAAAATAAAGGCGTGGGGAGGGTATAGCTCGTGCTTAGCGTGCACAAGGTCCTGGGTTCGATCCTCAGTGCCCCCATTAAACAGATGAATTAAGTAAATAAGCCTAACTGTCCCCCTGCAAAGACATTAAATAAATAAGCAAAAATAAAGGCTGTGTCCCTCTGTGTCTTGCTCCTGAGCCCTTGAAGACTCACCTTTGTCTCTCCCCTGTGGTCCCCCCACACCCCACAGAGGACGTCTTCCTCTGATCGCGTCCACTTCCTCTGCTGGAGCCTGCTTGATACCTTTGCCTTCTTGGGGAACCTGCTTCTTCACTTTCTCTTTTTCTTTTTTTTTCTTAAGCCATTCTTACTACACTCAAGGTAATAAGTCCAAAATATCCCTGTGTTTAGGATATTGCATCAGTCATTAAAAAAGGGGAAAACATAACAGTATGGAGAGATTTATGAATAACAAAGATAGAAGCTGACGGAATTAATAGACAACTTGAATGGGGTTGGTTTTCTTTAAGAAATGCTAAGTTTTCTTAACCAAAACGACAAAATAGAGTGCTCTAAATATGTGTGAGTATGAAAACAAGAAAAGCAGTGGTTTGGTTTATTTTTTAAATTTTCTTTGTGGAGAGAGGTAATTAGGTTTATTCGTTAATTAATTAACTTATTTATTTTGATGGAGGTACGAGGGATTGGACCCAGGACTTTGTACATGCTGAGCACCCACTCACCACTGAGCTACACCCTCCCTGCTGCCATTTCCTTCTTTTTTTTTTTTAAAGTGAAGTATAGTTAGTTTACAATGTTGTGTCAGTTTCTTTTGTACAGCATCATGTTTCAGTCGTACATATACATACATATATTTGTTTTCATATGCTTTTTCATTGTAGGTTACTACGAGGTATTGAATAGAGTTCCCTGTGCTGCACAGTAGGACCTTGTTGTTTATCTGTTTTATATATATTAGTATTTGCAAATCCCAGAGTCCCAATTTATCCCTTCCCACCACGTTCCCTCCCTGGTAACCATAAGTTTGTTTTCTATGTCCGTGAATCTATTTCTGTTTTGTAAATGAGTTCAGCTGTCTTTTTTTTTTTTTGATTCCACATATAAGGGATATCATATGATGTTTGTCTTTGTCTGACTTCACTTAGAATGACAATCTCCAGGTACATCCATGTTGCAACAAATGGCATTATTTCATTCTTTTTTATGGCTGAGTAGTAATCCATTGTGTGTGTATGTATATATGTGTGTAATATATACACACATACACACACACACCACAGCTTCTTTATCCAGTCAGTAGGCATTTGGCTTGCGTCCATGGCTTGGCTATTGTAAATAGTGCTGCCATGAACATTGGGGTGCAGGTGTCTTTTTAAAGTAGAGTTTTCTTGGTTATATACACAGGAGTGGGATTGCTGGATCGTACGGTAAGAGTTGTTTGTACAGTTTTTGAGGAACCTCCATACTGCTTTCCACAGTGGCTGCACCAATTTACATTCCCACCAGCAGTGTAGGAGGGCTCCCTTGTCTCCTCACCCTCTCCAGCGTTTCTCATTTGTGGGCTTTTAACGATGTCCATTCTGACTGGTGTGAGGTGATGCCTCGTGGCAGCCATTTTCGTCGTTAAGTCTCACATGGTCTCCAAGGGTGAATGTGCCCAGGCTTCCTCTTCCTGTTCAGCCAGTGCCCCTTCTTTCTGGAGACTCTGACTTCCCATTAGGACCCAGCTCTTGAGATCCTCCCAGGGAAGCTGACCTTTTCCTTCCCAGTCTTGTTAGGTGTCACTTCCCTAAGCTTTCATAGCAGCAGGACCTCAGTCCTTGGAACGGATGCTCCCCGGACTGTATTATCAAGACAGCCCCCCTCCCCTACTCTGGGCTGTGGGAGGAGTCTCCCTTCCGGGTCCTCTGTGTCCTGGCCCAGGCTACTGTCCGGATTTTCCCTCTAGTGGTGTCAGGGTAGGAGGATCATAAAAAGTCACTGGAAATCTAGATTACATCAATGTAAAAACACAGGAAGTACCCTCATTTGTTCACTGAAGTGCTGCTTTTTTCTCTCGTGTGTTGCTTCACTACCAGCCCCTTTGTGTGTTGGATTCTCTTCAGGTGACAGAGCAGAACCTCAGACCGGAGAGCCAAGCACTTCTCAGCTGATTTTGTCCGAGGGAGCCTTGCTCCAGGGAAGCCTGACTCTGGGATCTTCAAGGTGCTCCAGGTCGGGGCAGGCCAGGGATCCAGGGGGAATTCTGGAAGTGGAGAGGGATCAGCTGAGGCCACAGACAGCCCCCCGCAAGGAGACCCACCTCAGGAAAATGAGCCTTGGAAACGAGGGTCTGGGAACGGGTGCTAGTCTGCGCTCTGGGGCGTTAGAGGGGAGAGTCTCTCCGGGGGCTGTTCTCCACCAGCCTGACCCACCAGGACCGCCAAAAGGCCCCCTGGTTCCTCACGTCTACAAATGCACGCAGTGCGGGAGAGGGTTTCGCAGGAAGTGGTACCTGGCTCGCCACCAGCGGGTTCACACGGGAATGAAGCCCTACGAGTGCAGCGCGTGCGGGAAGGCCTTCAGCCAGAGCTCCACCCTGGTCCGCCACCACCTCACGCACAGCGGGGAGAAGCCCTTCCGCTGCGGGGACTGCGGCAAGGCCTTCAAACGCCGGTCCTACCTCGCCCAGCACCGGCCGGTGCACACCGGGGAGAAGCCCTACGAGTGCGGTCAGTGTCGCAAGGCCTTCTCGCACCGGTCCACGTTCCTCCGCCACCGTCGGACGCACACGGGGGAGAAGCCGTTCGCGTGCCGGGACTGCGGCAAGGCCTTCAGCCACAGGGCGCACCTGCTGCAGCACTGCCTCACGCACAGCGGGGAGAAGCCGTTCGCGTGCGGGGACTGCGGCAAGGCCTTCCGCTGCGGCTCGGAGCTGGCGCAGCACCAGCGCCTGCACACCGGCGAGCGGCCGTTCCGCTGCGGCCAGTGCGGCAAGGCCTTCCACCGCAGCACCTACCTGCTGCAGCACGCGGTGGTGCACGCCGCCGCCACGCCGTTCGCCTGCGGCCAGTGCGGCAAGGCCTTCAAACGCCGCTCCCACCTCCTGCAGCACCGGCGGGTCCACAGCTGAGCGCGGGCTTCGGCCACACGGGCCGCCGTGGGGCGCAGTGAAGGCACGAAGCCTGCCGCCGCCGCCGCCGCCGCCGGCTGGGGGTGCGCGCCGCGGAGGAGGCGCGTCGCCTGCGGGCCGCCCCCGCCGACCTCGGGGGACACGCGGCGAGAGATGCTGCATCGAACGCGAGAGCCATTCTCAGCCCCGAGGACACGCACCGGTAACGGAGAGGAACCGCGTCATCGTCGCCGGGACCGCCCGTGCCGGTCACCACTTGTCCCGTGGGCTCACGGCGGAGCTTGGGCTGCACCTGTGAGGCGGCACGTGGGGACAGACGTGGCGTCCCGGGCTCTGACCGCGGCCTTCAGCCACGGCCAAGGTGCTTCGCTTGGTCCCTCCTGCCCGCCCAGCCTGCCCAGCCCGTGCTGAGGTGACCGCCCGTCCGCAGGAGCGCCAGTCCACCTGGTTGGGGCGCCCGGGCAGCCCGCACCGGGCATTGCCTTGTGTGCCTGGCGGGGAGAGTGACACCAGGGAGGCTGAGGCGGGGATGGAGGGCCCTCTGTGCCCAGATGTGCAGATTCCAGCCGCTTGGATCTGCAGGCCGTGCTCCGGCCAGGGCGAGGGTGATGTGCCAGGACGGGTCAGGGACAGCGCTCAGCCGGCACAAGCTGGATGCCACTGAGACGGAGGCCCAGCCTGTCTCCCTGGGGAGAGCCCGACAGATCCCGCCCGGAAGAGCTGGGGGACGCCACCTACTAGAGAGCTCCATCATCCAGGCAGGCCCCGGGGCCCAAAACAAAACAGAACAACTTTCGGGAGGGCATAGCTCAATGGTAGAGCGCGTGCGTAGATAGCGTGCACGGGGGTCCTGGGTTCACAATTAAGAAGCTGTCTCAGCATTACCTTAAAAGGAAAACGGAAAGCAGGTGCTCGGCAGCCTCTTCCAGACCGCCCTGCCACGCCCACTGCGGTCTCTCGTCAGGTTCATGGTGGGGTGGGGGGCGATGTCTGAGAGCAGAAGGATCCTGGCCCTTGATTTTTTTTTCTTTTTCTTTTTTTTAGGGGAGGGAGGTTAATTTGTGCTTTTATTTGCTGGTATAACTTAACCGACAGTGGCTTGCAAACTTTTTCTGCATTCTTTTTTTGGTTGAAGTATAGTCAGTTTACAATATTGTGAAATTCTTTTTTTTAATAGTGGGGGAGGTAATTAGGATTTTTTGATTGTTTTTCTTAATGAAGGTACTGGGGATTGAACTCAGGACCTCGTGCATGTTAAGCACACACTCTACCACTGAGCTATACCCTCCCTCACGCCTGCAAACTTTTTTAACCTAAAAAATACATTTTACATCACAATCCCACAAAAACACATGTATAATACGGAGACATATATATAAAACTGAAAAAGTTTTGCCAAAAATGTCTACCCTAACACTTGTTTTTAATTTTAAGACTTTTTTTAAAGCAGTTGTAGGTTTACACCAAAACTGACAGGAAAGTACAGAAATTTTGCATATACACCGTTAACACACACGTGCATAGCCATTGTCAAAGTCGTTTACCAGAGTGGTACTTTTTTTTTTTTTTAACTAACAATGACCCTACATTGACACATCATAATCACCAAAGTCCACAGTTCACCTTAGGTTGGAGAAAATTATAGTGACATATATCCATCGTTATAATGTCATGCAAAGCATTTTCATTGCTCTAAAAAATGTCTGTACTCCAGAATGCCAGCCCTTGATTTCTTTCTGTGTGGGGGTGGGGAGAGGTAATTAGATTTATTTCTTTCTTTCCTGTTTTTTTAACAGAGGTACTGGGGATGACGAGCACACGCTCTGCCCATTGAGCTATACCCTCCCTCCTAGGGGCAGGGATGTGTAACTGGTGAGTCCAGACATGTCCATGCAGGTGGTATCTTTATGGGTTTCCCAGAGGGCACTGTGGATTTACTCCTTTGTGCTGCCTTTGGATGTGGTTATTTGATATTTGTCCCAAGATTTTTTTTTTTTTTTACTTTGAGATTACTTTTCAAGCTCTACAAGATAATCAGTGTTAACTCTGGTTAAAAAATCTCTTGTGCAAGAGGGGAGGGTGTAGTGCAGTGGTAGAGTGCAATCCCCAGTACCTCTGTTAAAAATAAGTAATTCATTAAATAAACAGTTACCTCCCCAATTAAAAATTCTTTTGAAAATAAATTTCTTGTACAGAAAAGGATAAAATAATCTCCTCACTTGGAACTGTCTTCAGCGCCTTTTTAAAGACCACATACGCATTTCATCTTTTCACAGTGGGCGTGCACCCTTTATGTGCTGCACAGGGCATGACAACACTTTTTTTTAACATAGTTACATATATTTATTAATCATCAAGTCTTTTTTTTTTTTAACCATTCGGTTTATTAAAAAGAATCAATTAGCAGGGCTGGAGGGGAAAAGGCCACTACTGATGCAAAATAGCAAAACTTCTTTAATACCGGACACATGAGCAGCATCCCCCAGATGCAATTGTAAGGAAAGTCCTCCTGGAACAGGAAAGAATTTATGCCAAGTGCTTATTAAACAGAACTTTGAAAAAACTCTGCAATGTAGTGAGTTAGACAATGGCCCCATAAAGGTAGGTAACTCAAGGCGTTATTTTCCTAAACCCAAACCCATGCATTTAGTTAATCCTGGTAAAGGGCCCCAATATCCAGAGGGAAACAAGCTTTTCCTGTCCTGCTTAGAGAGCAAAAGGCAAGTGTTGAGGAGGCACAGAGCCCTGCCCACTGCCCCACCCGCCTCACAAGAACCGCCCACTTGCATAGACTGACCCGCTGGAGTAGGCCAATTACCGGAAATAGGAATCCACATGCATGGGGCATGCTACTGTAATCACACTGAGCTTGGTATACGCTGGTGTTCAGAGTTTTGAAATAAAGATAAATGGACAGACTGAAGCATCTGAGTTAAATACTGCACAGTATATTCGACAACTGGAAAAAAATCTAGAGGGTGGTATAACTATTCACGTTTGTAAGCAAGTATAGGGACAAGCCCTGCAATCTGAAGAAAAACCCGTTCAGGGCAGAGTTGACAGTCTCCCCCTGACTTTCAGGAATGTGTCACTATACGAAAACCACTGGATTCAGGAAAGTAGCAACAGGATATTAAGGAATTGGCTTCTGTCATCATGGATCATGGGGACCAGTATGAAGCAGGGCTGGCTGGAGGCTGGGAACGTCGCAGCTCAGATCCAGGATCTGCAGGTTAGAACAGCAGTCTAGAGAATGGTTAGTGCTTTCCTCATAAACTCCTGGATTTCCAAACAGGTTCCTTTTCCATACAATGACCAAGTCTTTTTTAAGATGTTTTCCATAAGGCCTTTTTTTTTTTTTTTCAATCTGGCTGCTGCAGGATATTCAGCCATCCCTGATCTTATCTTTAATTATCATTTCTTTTTTTAACGGGGGAGGGAGGTAATTCGCTTTATTTTAAAATTTTTATTTTTTATTGAAGTGTAGTTGATTTACAGTGTTAGTTTCAGGTGTATGGCAAACTGATTCAGTTACACACATACACATTTTTTTTCTTTTCATATTCTTTACCATCATGTTATTAAAAGATACTGAATTTAGGTCCCTGTGCTATACAGTAGGTCCTTGTTTATTTATTTTATATATAGTAGTGTGTATATCTGTTAAGCCCCAACCCGTAGTTGTTTCTCATGCTCGAGAGCAGTCAGGGTACTGAGTATGCAGGGAGGGCAGTGAATCGGGAAAGTTACGGTGAGTAGCAGCATCGGCACACATGGATGACAAAGTAAGGTGACGTTTATTCCATGCTCCAAGAAATAATTCGTTGTACATCATGTGTGTGTCCCACACTTCGGGTAGATGAGATGCACATGCACAGGACATCGATGATTTTGCCCTGGTGGAACTTATACTCTGGTTGAGCAAAACATTCCACTTGCAATGTCCCTAAGTGATTAAGTTACACAGTAGGTTAGAAAGTAATGAGTTCCGTGGAAGAGAGGAAAGAGGACACCGAGGAAGGAAAACATGGGGGTAGGGGCAAAGTGAAACATTAATAGAGTGTTCACTTAGGACTGATGGGGTGACGACAATATGGTAGCACATATTTTAAAGAGGTGAGAAAAGACAGCTTCTTTCTTCCTTTCTCATGCATACAGGTGTATATTATTTCTTGCCATACAGAATTAATTAACTCCTGTGGAGTAATGTTGAAGGACAGAGGAGATACCAGTTATGTTTATTTTATCCTTGATCTTTGGGAGATGTTGGGGGGGGAGATAATTAGGTTTATTTATTAATTTTCTTTTTTTTTTAATGGAAGCACTGGGGATTAAACCCAGGACCTTGTGCATGCTAAGCATGCACTCTAGCCCTGAGCTATACCCTCACCTCCTTGGGGGAAATGTTTAATAATAGATCATATATATGGCATATGTTGTAGAATTTTTTGTGGATTAGATGTTTAAGGAAAATCCATTCTATACTTTGTTTAAAAAAACAGCAAGAATGAGTGAATTAGCATCAAATTATTTTTATGCCTCTTCTGAGTTGATTATATGACATGTTTTCTGTAGGTGGTGAAACATATATATTGATTTTTGTGTTTTTAAGTTTTCTGTATAGTTTTAAACTTGCAGAAAACTTGTAAGACTAGTACAAGATACTCTTGTGTCAGTTTTACCCAGGTTAAACACTTGTTTGCTTTGCATCTTTTTCTTTATCATTCTCTCTCTCCATGTATATGTATGTGTGTTTCTGAGCAGTTTGAGTTTAACTTGGAAATATCTTGCCTCTGTACAAATGAATACTTCAATGCATGTTTCCTAAGAGCATATTTTATACTGGAGTATTATCATGATCAGGAAATTCAATATTAGTAAAATACTACTACTTAATCCATGGTCGAAGTTCAGATGTCATCATTCATCCTAATATTGTCCCTTTGTATTTTTCCTGGTGCATGACCACACCCAGAATCGCATGGTGTGTTTAGTTACCATTACTCCCTACACTCCTTTAAGGAGACAGTCCATCAGCCTTTCATTGAGTTTCTTGGACCTGACTGTTCTTGACAAACACTATGACATTTATTCTGTAAAATCTCCTGCTTCTCTGATGTTTGCTAATGACTGTATTTTGCTGTTGCCTCACTTTACAGTGAAACCCCAGAAGTGACATGGTGCTGTACTTCCCGCCAGGACGCACGTGCTCTCCACTTTGACCAGTGTTGGCGTTAATCTCTGTCACTTCTTTAAGTTTGTGTTCTTGCCTTTAAAATGTCTCTTTCCCTGGGGTGGGGCGTGCAACTCAGTGGTAGAGCGCATGCTCAGCGTTCACGAGGTCCTGGGTTCAATCCCCAGTGTTTCTGTTAAGGGAGAGAAAAGTTTTTTTAAAAATGAAGAATAAGTAAAATTATTATTTCTCTTTTTAGTAAACAATTAAGAAGATGTTTTGAAACTAGGTGAATATACTGATCCACATCAGTATCTCACCCCACCACTGATGATTTTCAAATTCCATCAGTGTTCTACGTGTATTAGTTGGCATTCTTCTTTGGAAGGCAGTTTTCCCAGTGACTTGTCTGTCCATTTGTTTTTCATTAACTCGTATCAGTGGATTCTTAAATACTGAAGTGGGTGACGCTCCTGCAGTGTCTCTGGTTTTGAAGCTCAGGTTTCCCATGAGCCATCCTTCATGCTGGCTGGTCTGTCCCCGTTTCATGTCACCATGACATTTGGTGCACCTACATTACCAAAGATATTAAGGTTTCATCTTTCAACTTCCCTTGCCCTGCCAGGCATCAGTCTTTTCTCCAAGGAGTTCTTCCTTCTGGTAGAGAAAGGTATGGAGAAATCAAGAACAGGGTCCTGGAAGTGCTGAAGAACACCGGGGAGCCGTTGCTTCCAGGCTTCTTTGACGGCGCCAGATTTAGGTTCGCAAACACTAACCCTGTGATGGCACAGTCCATGCCATTAACTGAAGGTCAGGAAGGGTTTTAAACTATTTAAATGTAAAATTTATTTCAGGGAAAGACATCAGTTATCAACTGTACAATCTGATGACTGACAAATGCATTTATCCCTGAAAAAACTTCCCAATCTAGGTACAGAACAATTCTCTGATGCCAAAAAATGCCCACTTGCCTGATGGAGTAAGTTTCTGAGAATCGCTGGCTTTTCTGACTTTTTATCTTTAATGTAGTTGTTTTGCCTGTTCTTTCACTGGTATCTAAATTTTGCCTGTTCTGTGTTTTATGGAACAGAGGCATTTTTTTTGGTAATGTTAATATGTTTGTCAGTGTTAATTAAGATTTTGACTTTTCCTGGATTCTTAATTATCCAGGTATAACAAAACTATGCTGCTAGTATTTTTAAAAATTAGTTTTAGTTTTACACTTATTCTTAGAGCAGCTGGAGTCTGTCAGTGTACACAGTGTTCCATCTGAATCTACTGCTACCTACATAAAATGAGCTGTTTTTGCAGAGGACAGAATTAATTCATTAGATACTTATTTGCTACCTACACTTTTTTAAGAGTATTTTGTGCAAGATTGGCAGCAGTGAAAGATATTTATAAAACTTCCCCTTATGAAGAATAAATCCAGGGTACAAACAATATATGTGTTTGTGTGGTATCTGTATCTATATGTGTGCTTCTGTTTTGTTTTGTTTTTCTGTCAAGTGTCTTGCCCACAGTCACAAAGATTGCATACCAGTTAGGTCAGGGTTTACAATCTAGGTTTCAAAAACCACCTCTTTTTTTTTCCTTTCCTGTCAGATTTATTGCAGTATAACTGACGTACTGCGCTGTGTAAGGTTAAGGTGCACAGCATCACGACCTGACTTACATGTCATGAAATAGCCACAGTGAGATTCAGTGAATGCCCATCATCTCATATAAACACAACATTAAACAAATAGAAAATTTTTTTCCATGTGATGAGAACTCTTAGAATTTCCTCTCTTGACAACTTTCGTATATAACATCTAGCAGTGTGAATTGTATTTATCATGTACATTACATCCCTAGTACTTAGTTATCTTATAACTGGAAGTTTGTGCCTTTTGACCACCTTCACCCATTCCCCCTCCCCTCACCCCCCCCACCCTCCGGCCCTCGTGACCACAAATCTGATATCTTTTTCAGTGAGTTTGTTTTTGAAGTGTGATTGGCCTACAGCGCTGTGTTAACTTGTGGTCCACAGCATCATGATTTGTATACATTTCTATATTTTCTATATTTCTGTACATTTCAGTAGTTGGCAACCAACAAATATTATCTTATTGCTCTTCAACGATGGGTAGATCAAAGTATCACATACAGTTTTGTAGGCTTCAGTATGTGCAGTCAAGGGACCAGAAAGAAGAGAATTCAGCCAGAATCATGACAGGGGAAATGGATGTTGGCTGTCAGGAGGCCCAGAAGGCAGTAGATGACGCGGCATTCTGCCTGTTTCCCAGACACACACAAAAATTATTCCCTGTATGGATACATCTCTCTGTGTGTGTTGCAACCCCAGCAAGCCCAATTGTTTTTCCCATGTCATATTTCTAACTCAATTTCGAGACATAGATGCAGCTACGGTCTCAATGTTTGTGTCCCCCTCACTTCATAAGTTCGATACCTAATGCCTCGTGTCATAATTAGAAGACAGAACGTTTGGGAGGCGACAAGGTCATGACATTTTTACCCTCGTGAATGGAATTAGTGCCTTTATGAAAAAGGCCCCAAAAAGTTCCCATCCTCTTCTGCCTCGTGAGGACATACCTAGAAGGAGCTGGTCTCTGAACAGAGTTCAGAGTTCTCCATCACGAGCCCCTACAGTGTCCTCTGGGCCAGGTCCAGATGCCCTTATGTCTCCCAGGTGAAGGCATAGTCATATCATTTAAGGTCACCAATGTCTTGAGAGACAGAGGTGGCTGCTTGGCCTTGGGTTTTTACATGAGATTAGAACCTATTACTCACTGGGAAAGGTGGAGAGAGTCCCTGTCCTGAATCACTGAGACCTCCTGAGGGATGAGTTCTGTGCTGGCCTCCAGGGGTTGGGTCATGTGGCCTCGCAACTAATGGAACTGTGCCTGATAGAGAAGCCTCCCATTTGGGAAACCACTTCCATGTCAAGTTAAATTGTAACATCACATAAAGCAATGCAACCAAATGCAGCAGTCAAAAATATCTGGTATCCAAAGATAATTATTAACCAGGCAACAATCAGAAATATAATACACAATTAGCAGAAAAAACCCCAACTCAATAGAAGCATTCAAGAATTAGTAGACAATGATGTTAAAATAGCTTTTACAAATACATAACATTTGTTCCTGGAGGTCTAGAGAAGAAACATCTTGATTAAGGTGAAGTGTGTACCTCAATCTGAGCAGAGAACATTTTAAGTTGTCAGTTTTCCCCTAATTTTTCTACATGAACACATTATGCATTAACAGTCCCAGCAATCTCTTTTGATAGAAATTCATAAACTGATTCGAAAATTATTAAGTAATAATGCCTAGAAGCTAGAATAGACAAATCACTATTTGAAGACAACAAATTAAAATCTGTTTTTCCTTATCTAAAAAAATACTGTAGGGGAGGGGACAGCTCAGTGGAAGAGCCCGTGCCTAGCATACCTGAGGTCCTGGGTTTGATCCCAGTATATCCGTTAAAAAAATGAATAACCTAATCACCTCTCAAAAAGAAGAAAAATAAATTAATTAAAAACAATAAAATAGAAAAAAATTACCATATATCTAAACCAGTCATTGAACAATGGAAAAGCATAGAGATCTGAGATATATACAAACCCTAATGATGTCAATTTATTTCCAATAAAAGTTGCCAAAGGTATTTAAGGGAGAAAGGAGAACACTTTCAACAAATTGTCCTGACAGATCATATGGTGGGGCTTATCTAAAAAATAGATGAAAAAGTGTAAACCTTCCCTCAAATCACTTAACAATGAATTTGAAATGGATCCAACACAGTTCTTAATGTCAGAGAAAAAACAGACTACAAAAGACGACATAGGAGAAGTGCTCTCTGTCCTTGGTGCAGGAAAGGGTTTATTTACAAAGAAAGACCATCAATGAAAGAAAATAAACTGATTATTTGAAACTTAATCAAAATTAAAATTTGCCATTCAAGAGACAGTTAAGAAAGTGAAAACTCAAGTCACAATCTGGGGAAAGATATTTGCAAGAAATATATCTGACAAATGACAATGATTCTTAATATGAATAGTATTTATAACTAAAATTTTCAAATAACACAATTTAAATTAGTCAAAGGATTTCTGAAGGCGTATGTCATAAAAGGCGTATGTATAAATGGTAAACAGGAAAATGAAAATGTGCTTCTTGTCATTACTCGCCATCATAAACAGAATTTAAAGCCACTGTGAGGGAGTACCACACACCATTGGAACAACTAAAATTCAAATACTAAATTGATGAAGATGTGAAACAGCTACAACTCTCCTATATTTCTTGAGGGAATACAAATAGATAAATAACTTCAGAAAATACTGTTCTAAAAAAAAAGAAAATACTGTGCTACTTTCTTTAATGCTATCCATATACATATCACATGACACAGTAATCTCACTTGTAGGGTCTATCCATAAGAAAAATGAAATCATGTGACTCAGAAATACTTGGGGGAAATTATTCACGGTAATAACGGCTTCATTCACAAAAGCCAGGAAACAATAGTCTGTGATTTTACTTTTTTTTCCCCTGTTATGGATTACAGTGTCTAAACCAGCCTCAAGGGAGTGGCTCATGCTAAGATCCAAGTGTGCCTGCTAAAACCTACCTCTATTTCTGCTTTTCCTAAGTTTCTGGCTCTTTCAGGAGAGGAAACCCAGGGCCAGCCAATCAGAATATGCCTGGTCAGCATTAGTTTTTCACAACCTAGCTCCAAAACTTTCCTTTTCGCCCCCTCTAAGGAAAGTAACCCTGCTATGACCAATCAGCTATTGCCTACTATAACTTATTCTTAAGTATTTGTGTACATTCTGTACAGATCTTCGGAGCACCTTCCGGTTTTACAAACTGGATGCTTTCCAGTTCATGAAGCACTAGGTAAAAGCAAACTAAATACAAACATTAAACTCTGTGAAATTTTCCTTTAACACCTGTGTGCCAAGTTTTTTTTTTTCCATTTTTTACAGTATTCTCAGGTCCGATTTTAAAAACTTCTATTTTACATTCTGTTCTTGCAAATTTATTCCTTTGCTTCTTATTTTCATGTTTTTGGCAGATATAGCAATGCTACTTATACATGCCTGACATATTTTTATTCGAAAATCTTATGGACTTTACTTTTTTCATCAAATCTTCCAATATTTTCAAAAAATCCAAAAACAAGCACTGTGGCGACTCAGGCTTTTCATACCCGGAATGCTTTTTTTCCAATCCTCTATCAACTTTTATGTTTATAAATGCGAGTTAAATCAGAATCTTATAAAGACTGTACATATAGGCTTTGCTGAGTGTATTTTGATAACGCTTTTAACGGTCCTGCCTGCAGGTACCCGGCCCTTTCGTGCGCCAGAGGTGGGGGAGGGCCGCACACGCAACTCATGCCGCGGCGCGACGGGAACTACATTACCCAGAAGGACGTGCGCGGGCGCCCTGCGCTCTCCTCCAATGACAGCCCGTAATTGGGGCATTTCCGTGAATATTAAACAGGATGGGGCGGGATTTCCGGCCTCTGTCTAATGGCGGTTGTGTCGCGGGTCTTATAGCCGGTTGTGGGATACGGGATTCTGGATCCCTGGGTCCCGCCGAGTAACAGAAAACAGGAAGAGCCCGAGGGGGCACCGTCCACACTGCACAGGAGTGAGCGGGTTGCGGACCCTAGTTCCGGGATTTTCACCTCAGGTGTCCGGCGTTATCCCGCGTGTCTCCTGGCCCCACGGACCCCAGAGGGTCCTATGGCAACCGGCGCGCTGACGGACCCGGCCCAGGTGACTTGCTCCCCAGATCCTGGGCTGATCGTCAGGCCCCCAGTGAGGGCTCCTGCTCAAGGCCCTGCGGGTCAGGACTCTGTTTCCAGAACAGGAGGTGTGCACGTGTGGTGGCCCCGCTGCTGACTGGCGATGTGATGAGTGCGGACAGTGTTAACAGCGGTGGACCCAGCGCGTGCAAAGCCCCGGACGTGCACCTTAGTCCGGGGCATTCGAGAAACCTGGGGTCCGAGTTCCTTCTGCAGGGAGCCGAGAAGTTAATGAATCATAGCTGTGAGGGCAGCCTCAGCGTCTGGGCCAATAGTGTGAAGATTCTGAGAACCATGGAGGGTTCTTAATAAATCAGGAAAACGGTCAGATTAGAGTTTGGCTTTTTTGTTTGTTTGATTGATTTTTGAGTTAAAGGTTGGAAAGTATTTCAAAGGCTGCTCAGAGGAGAACAGACTAGGGAAGGCGATGAGGGTGGAAGCAGGGAGACTGGGAGAGCCGACTGCGTTAGACTCGGAAGAATACGGTGGTTTCTGGACCAGAGTGGTGGCTGTGGAAGTTGTTGACCTGAAACAAATAGACTGCCCGCGATTTCTCCTCCAAGGATGGTTTTTGGGGGGGATCATCAGGGAATATTGAAATTGGGATGTGCTGCCAGGGTTAGCGAACACTGTCATAGAAATTTTAAAAAGGAAGTTAGAAGGGCTGTAGTCAGTGAAGCGTCCTTGGCTTTCATTGGCCGAGTCCTTTCCAGGGAAGAGAGCCCTTCTTCCTTCGGGATTCCGCTATTGTCTGAGGTCAGTGAGGGCTCACCCTTCTGGCGTGCCAACTCTAATTGAGGTTTCTGTTCATTAATTTTTTACAAAGGAATATAAGTTATTAGGTTCCCAATTGAAGGTAATTGGCAGGATTTCCTGGTGCAGTGACTGTGGCTCTGACATCAAGGTCAGTGTAAAGGACAATAAAGGTTTTCTTTTGGCTGAGCGTCTGGAAGACTTGAGGCAAGAAACTGATGTGGGAAATCGGTTTGTACAAGGGATTAAAAGTTGGATTTGGGACATGCTGTTTTTGATATATATAGCTTGCTGGAATCTGTAGTCTGGAATTGGGGTGGGGTGTCGCTGGCTCAGTGATGTCCATGTGCTGACAGCCTAAGTCCTGGATTGGGGGGCCAAGTCTGGATCTCAAGTTGGGGGGAAGTCCTGTCACTTTTCTGTGAGCTGAAACCCTCTCATCTGTGAGATGAGGAAAGGGAGACCTGGGGCTGGAGGGCAGGGCCGAGTGGGTGGGACTTGCTGAGGCTGCCTGCAGGTGGGAGGGTCCTGTGGTTCCAGGGCTTTCTGGGGAAGCAGGGGTGTAAGGAGTCAGGAGTCATGGCTGGGATGGAGATGGACAAGGAGGCGTGAGCTTGTGTAGATTCATTGCTCTGCACACCCAGCCGACTGTCCACTCCTTGTGGGGCCAGAAATGGGTCAGCCCCACTGGTGGGGCAGCCCAGGCCTGGTCACGGGCACAGGTGCCTCAGCTCCCCCAGGAAACTATAAGGTAAATGTGTATAAATGTAACAATCTGTATGCAAGTAGTAGTTGCTTAAAATGAGTATATATGTCTGTGTTACATAAATAGATTGATAGATATAGATTGATAGATAGATGTAGATTGATAGATAGATAGATACTGTCTTGAGCTCTTCACATAGAGCTTTGAACCCCTTGGAATTTCCTGGCCATTAGTACTGTTTATTATATACAACAGCCTCTTTTATGAAACAGAAGTTTATTATAATGAAGTGACTTAGGGTCGGTCCCCTAGATAGGGACAGGGCACCAAAAATAATAAACAATTATAAATTTAAACTTCTAGCACCACTGGTGAACTCCCAAGGATCAGAAGGGAACTGGAAATTAGGTGTAAAAGCTGCTGAACAATAAAATTCAAGGAGCCTCCAGATTGGTACACAAATTGAAATGATGGAGGTTCTGGGAGGCACATAGTGAAAGGGCCTGGAAACTCTGCTGCCCTCCACCCCCTTCCTAGACCTAGACAGCTCTTCCATTTAGTTGTGCCTAACTTGTATCCATTATTATAAACCAGAAGAAATCAGAAAAGTGGTTTCTTAACTTTTGTGAGTCCTTTTAGCAAGTTATCAAAACTCAGGAGACATTCACTTGAAACCATGAACTTGTAGCCAAGTGGAACAGAAGTACTGGTTGCCAGGGCACTAGAGATTGGAACTGGCTTCTGAAAAGGGGGCAGTTTTGTGGGACTGAGCCCTTAAACCTGTGGATTCTGTCACTCACCTCAGGTACTATCAGAATACGATTAAATGTAGGACACTCACTTTGTGTCATTGAATTAGATCATTCGTGGTTGAAAAGACTCTGTGTATTTAATGTCAGAAAGAGAATCACAGAAACTCCAGGTATCAAATAAATGTCACATTTATACAGTGACATGGAAGACATTTAAGAGATACCGTTTTCAAAAGCATTTGCAGAAATGTTCATCTTGTGTGATGGCTCAGCCTTAGCAACAGACATGCAGTAATGCATCTGGTGTCCACTGCAGCATCATGGGAGGGACATCCTAAGTGTTGCCATTTTACACATGGAGACACTGAGTCTCAGTGAGGTTGGGTCTATGTCCAGGGCCATAGAGTTGTCCAGTTACAGTTCCGAAGAGTAAGGATCTGAGGTCAGAGGCCAGCCTGAGGTCATTCATCTCCAAAGAAGAGGAAGGGGGAAAGAGCTCAGGCTTTACATCCTTACCTCACCATGATCACCTTTATCTCACATCTTCCATCTTTTCACAGGTTCCCATAGTAGCAGCAACATCTGTGGTCCCTGGACAGGTAAGTGGAAGAAGACGTCATCCCTACCCTTGGTCCTGGCACACGATCTGGAGATAGAGTTGTCCTGGAATGTTGGTCCTTAGATCTGGGCCCTGGGGTCCCCTCAGGCCCAGGATCCTGGAGGTCAGAAGTGGTCCTGAGGTGTTTCCGTGTGTCTAGTGAAGAAGGTCAAATGGTGAGATGTCCCTGGGCACAGGGGCTGGCCTGTCCACATGTCTGGAGATGAGAGTGAGTTGGAAGAGCTCAGGGAGCAGCAGGACTCTGCTTCGTGGACTGATGAAAAGACTGAGGGCGGGACTCGCTCCTGGGACGGCAGCCTGGGGAGCTGGGGCTCTCCTGAGGGTGTGGGGGCCGTGCCGGGTTTGCAGCAGAGGGGGGAGTGGTCTGCCTCTGGGTCTGAAGAGGCTGCTCTGCCTGCCAAGGGGAGGAGATTGTGGGGGTGAGGGTGGAGCCAGGGAGACCCAGTGGAGGGACAGTCCTGGTGAAGGTCCACTGAGACTGGATCCCAGCAGTGGCTCTGTAGCAGGAGAGGAGGTTCGTTTCTGTCTCGTGTGTGAGTAAAGGTGACTTTCTGCTGTACAGGGTGAGGGACAGTGGCCTGACACGACCCCACGACGTGTGCCTTCAGGGGAGAGTGGAGATGCCGTTTCTGAGATGGGAAGCCAAAGTAGGAGTGGTTAACAGAAGTGCTAGCCAGAGTGCCGCATCGCCAGGCTGAGCGTGAGGTGTCGGGGGGCGAGTGGAAACACCTCTGGAGGTCAGGGAGGGCGGTCAGGCTTGAAGGTGCTCCTGAGCAGGTGGAGAGCACGTGGCCCAGGTCAGGTCTGAGCTCACAGGTCGTGGGGGCGATGGCATGAAGGTTGTGGGGGAGGAGGGTCTTCTCCGTGGACTGGCTCACTTGTTGGGCAGTGGGACAGGGGTGGGTGTCATCACTGACGGATGCGTAGGTACAGTGACCATGAGTGTGTGTGCTGGGGCTGTGAGGGCCTCAGGTGCATCCTGGTCGCGGCACAGGATCCTAAGGGGTGGAGAAGGAACTACTGAGAGGGACCCGGAGGTGAGGCCTGGGGCATTATCTCCCCTCCGCAGGCTCGGGTTTGTGGTAAGTGCTGCTGGAGCCTGAAGACTGTCAGACTGGCTGGCCTGTGCTGAGGGGGTGTGGGGAACACAGTGAGACGCCCGGGGCCTGGAGCAGAGGTGGCAGTGTTGGGGTGGGGGTGGGGGTCATGGTCTGCGGGTGCGGGAGGTGAGATCCTCCCCGCTGGGCCGTGGGGAGGGAGTGTGAGGATGACTCGGGGCCCTTGTGCTCAGGTTTCCTCCAGGAGGCTGAGTGCCAGTGTCATGGTTGGTGGCTCGGTCTGTGTGATCCCAGGAGAGCCGAGCGGAAGGAGAGTAACTGGGCGGGTGTGCGGCAGCCCAGAGCACCTGTGAGACCGCCCCTCCCTCTCTGGCTTAACTGAATGATCTGAAGATGGCGGTCTCTGTGGCATCAGTCTCCACTCTGAGGGGGGCCCTGGGTGGACACCCATGACCTGGGGTCCTGGTTCCAGAGGCTGCCGTGAACTCACCTGTCCCCCTCCTGACAGGGCCCTGTGACCTTTGAGGATGTGGCTGTGTCCTTCTCCCAGGAGGAGTGGGGGCTCCTTAGTGATGCTCAGAGGCTGCTGTACCACGACGTGATGCTGGACACCTTGTCCCTTCTAGCCTCCCTGGGTAAGGCCCCGCGTTCCCACGCCCTCCCCTGTGCTGGGCTCCGCCTTCTTTCTGCGTGACACCCCCGCCCCCCGCCTTCCCAGCCTGGACCGTGGGCGCTGCTGACTCCCTGATGTCCTGGCATTTGGCTGTTTCCCCATCCTGTGTGCGCGCCGTGTCCCCGGAAGCCGTTCGCAGAAGGCGCTGGGCTCCGAGGCTGGAAGCCTGCGCGTCCGCCTCCAGTTTGTCTCCCCGCTGCTGCCGCGCTGAGTGTGGAGACGTGGGGGGGGGGGTCTGCATCACAGGCTCCGCCTCCTGTTCTGTGCCCTGCCTGCCCCCTGGGTCCCAGATACTTACCGCTGAGCATTTGTGGTCCACACACACTCTTGTTTTTCAGTATTCTCCCCACGGTTCCTACAGCAGTAAATATCTTTCCTCCAGTCTGTCATTGGTTGATTCCCTCTGGGCCAGTGTCTTTCTCATAGTGGCCCTGTTTTCCTGTGAGGACTTGGATCTGGTAGGTTCCACGGCCACCCATCCTGAGCTGAGGGGTGGAGGCAGCCCTGGGTGCCTGACGAGGCAGACACCTCTCTAGACACAGGAAGAGGGTTGACTGGATCCGGGGCTGTGAAGAGGAGCTGTAGGAAGGCGTGGCAGCATCCGTCAGCCTCATCCTACAAGCAGATGTCCTTTGCTCACTCTTGTTTGAGTCTTAAAGCTCGTCATGGCGATACCTGACTTCTATTTTTCTTTTGCATTTTGACACTTTGCCGCCTTTTCGTTTCTACTGGGAGCTCTTACCCATCGCTCTTTTCTGCCTCAGCGTCCTCCACATCTGTCTTTCCCCTCACCCCAATCCCCATGTATTGTTCTCCGATAATACTCTCTTAAAGTATTGAGTGAGGTGCTAGAATGTTTACAGTCCCTGAACACGAGCTGGTCGGGTGCATTACATTTTCCTGGAGCTGGAACATTCTACACAGTAAACTTTTCGCCACCAGAAAATCCTGCTGAATATCATTGGCCAAGGAATGGGTTGTTCTTGACATAGCACCATATCCCAGTATCTTGTTTTCTTGCTTGTTGTAAGACCTCCCCCATTCTGTCACCCTCACATCTAGTACTCAGAGTATATCCCCTTCTCACCCTGACTCTGACTCCCAATGGACCTAGACTCTGATGTGTCATACAAAAATCTTTTGGTTGGTTCCTTTCCCACCAAAATCTCCATACACTTCTTCAGCAATTTTTTTGTTTTCCTTTCAGGTTGCTGGCCTGGGTCAGATGCTGAAGAGGACATTTCCGAACAGTGTTTATCTGTAGAACAAGTAGCACAAGCCAGGAGTCCAAAGCCAGACCCATCCATCCTGAAGACTCTTACTTCCGATATGTGTGTCCTGGTAGAGACAGATGTTTCATACCTGGCCGAGCACCAAGGAGTCCCTCCTGGTCTGGAGCCATCCTCTCCTGGGGCCTCGGGGGAAATGTTCAGTTCTTACCTAGAGCAGCACCAGAAGCAGCCCAGTGGAGAGAAACACCTCACAGGGGAGGAGAGCAGGGCCTTGCTCGTGACCGGCTGCACAGCGCGTGTGTCCGACAGCATGTTCCCGTGCAGGGAGGGCGAGAAGGATTTCCTAGGCACCCTGGGCTTCGTCCAGCACCAGCCCTGCCACAGTGGAGAGCACCCACGTCAAAGCAGGAAGAGCAGGGAGGTCTCCCACCCTGGGGCAGGGCGCTACAAGTGCAGCGACTGTGGCAGAGCCTTCAATAAAAAGTATAAACTCACGGAGCACCTGAGAATTCACACTGGAGAAAAACCTTATGAGTGCAGTGACTGCGGGAAGTTCTTCAGAATCAAGGGGGGTCTTAATCATCATCGGAGAGTTCACACAGGGGACAAGCCTTTTGAGTGCAGTAATTGTGGGAAAGTCTTCCTCTACAAAGGTAAACTTGTTGTGCACCAAAGAGTCCACACTGGAGAAAGACCCTTTGAGTGTAAGGAATGTGGGAGAGCGTATGCCCGCAAGGATTCACTGGTTGATCACCAAAAAATCCACACTGGCGAATATCCTTATAAGTGCAGTGAATGCGGGAAGCTCTTCCCGTACAAAAATAACCTTCTTGTGCACCAGAGGATCCACACTGGAGAAAAGCCTTATGGGTGTAGCAAATGTGGAAAGTCCTACGTCTTAAAAAAAAGGCTTCTTTGTCACCAGAGAATCCACACTGGAGAAAGGCCTTACATATGCAGTGAGTGTGGGAAAGCCTTTGTGTACAAAGGGAGTCTTGTTGCCCATAAGAGAATTCATACTGGAGAGAGGGCTTACGGATGTAACAAATGTGAGAAGTTCTTTGTCACTAGCTCTGCTCGCAATAGACACCAGAATATTCACGTTGCTAAAAGGCCTTATGAGTGCAACAAATGTGGGGAAGCTTTTAAGAAGAAAATCAGATTTGTTGAGCATCAGAGAATCCACACTGGAGAAGAGCCTTTTAGATGCAGTGAGTGTGGGAAGACCTTCTGCTACAAAGCAAGCCTTGTTGTCCACCGGAGAACCCACACTGGAGAACGGCCTTACGTGTGCAGTAGATGTGGGGCAGCCTTTCTCTACAGAAGGAGTCTTACTGTCCATGAGGGTAACCATACTTTTGAAAATCCTTGAGTGCAGTTCTCTGTACAGCTCCAAGCTCGTGAAAAGCAAGAAAGTTCAGCACACTGGGGAGATGCTTTCTGAACTTGAGCCTTCCTGCACTTGAGTTAGTATCTAGCAGCACAGTCCCTGGGTCGTAGAGTAGGTGCCAGTTCCTCTTCTGTGGGGCCCGTCACACATTCCTAAAGTGGCAGTGTCCTTGTACAGTCTCACCAGAACAGCCAGAGCCTGAGTTCCCGTGCTTGACGGTCTCACCAGCACTTGGTGTGGTCAGACTTTCTACTTTCATTGACATCGTAGGTGTACAGCCATACCTAGTGAGTTTAACTTCCATTTCCTTAATGACCTGATGTTCGTTTTTCTTGTCATAATTTTCATTCATATTTCTTTTTTTGAAATTTTGCTTTATATGATTTGTCATCTTAATTACTGCATTTTAAATGTTCTCCATGGATTCTTTTTTTTTTGTTTTTTCAGGGGGAGGTAACTGGATTTTATTTTTCAGTGGAGGCACCGGGGATTAAACCCAGGACCTCGTGCATGCTGAGCATGCGCTCTACCACTGAGCTGTGCTCTCCCCCTGGATTCTTGATTTAGGTTCTTTTATGGAAATATTTGCCAGTATATTCTTCCAGAATTGGTCTTGTCTTTTCAATTGCTTTTCCAGGAAAAAACGGTTTAAAATTTACTGTAATCTAATTTTTTCCTTTATTGTTTTACTGATTTTGAAAAAGAAATGTTTCCCAAATATAAAGACAGAATTTTCTTGACATTTCCTTCTGTAACTTATGGTTTAGGTTTTGTAGTGACACTAATAATCCATTTTCAGTTGATTTTGGATTTTTTTTTTAATATGGATGCCCAATTGCTGCAGTGATACTGATTTCAAAGACTATATTTTCTTCTTTGAACTGCTTTAGTATCTTCACTGACGGTGTATCATTTATGTCTGTGTCTATTCCTGGACTCTTTTGTTGCATTTATCTACTTTACGCCAGTACTTTCATGTATTGGATGATTTGTTTATAATATGTCTTGAAGTCAGGTTTGTAATCTCTGATTTGCTTTTTCAAAGTTGTTAAGGCTATTCTTGGTTCTTTGCCTTTCCATGCGAAGTTTAGGATCCACTTTTCAATGTGTACATGACAGAAAATCCTACTAGGAGTTCGATACGGATTGCACTTACTCTTCAGTTTAGAGAGAAATACCAGGTGTCCCAGTCCATAAACACGATGTATCTTTTATTTAGAGCTTACTTAATTTTTGTTAGAAATATGCTTTAGTTTTCTGTTTGTTGGTCTTGTGTAATTTAAGCATCTCTAGGTATTCTCTATATGTGATGATACTGTGAAAGGGAATTTTAAAAAATTTTTAATTTGTGAGTTGTTCAGTGCTAGGACTCTGAGCTATCAAAGTAAGGATAGACGTGATCCTTCTTAATATTATAAGTGACATCTACAGAGAGCTGTTAGAAGTACTGTACCTTTGAACCATTATTAAAATACTTGCATTAGGAAAAAATTAAAGGAGGACAGCTGCCCATTGCTCTCTTACACACTGCTGTCCTGGAGCTCCAGTTTCATTCAGTGACGCAAAATGACGAATATGCCGCAGTGGGAAAGGAAGAAATAAATCACCAAACTTACATCCTCATTTGTCATCTTCACTGAGTCCAAATGTGGACAGTTTAGTGCCTGAATCCATCATAAACTCCTAATTTTTTCATCACCCATATGCTGCCCTTCTTGCTTCCTTAGGACCCTTTCCCTTCTGTTAAACTATGCACTCAACATCATAGATGAGCTGCTCATTGTATTGTTCTAGCAAATACAGAGTGAGTTCCAGGAGGGAAATGTGTGTTTATATGTTGTGCACTGATAGATTCCATAATCCCAGAAAAATGTCTAAAACACACATGATACATATTGATGTCTTAAAATATGGGGTAAGTGGCAACGCAGATTTAACATTCAGTTGCACGACTGGATATGCTTCCTAACTCTTCTCACGCTGTCTTTTCCTTTATTTTCACCGCCCTCAATGGTCTTGAACTACAAGAAGAAATCATATTTTGCAAAATGCCTTTAATTCAACTAAAACTCCCCAGTAGTCATTTTATTGGCTTCCTTCTCTCTCTTATTAGATGTCAGGTTGTTTTTTTTTTCCCTCACATTATACTGGGATTTTGATTGTATTTCTAAAACCGACTTTCCTTCATCAATGTGTGCCGCTCCTGATGGGTATCTGTCTTATTAAGCACTTTTACTCGCTGTTGGGACTCACATAGTCCCATGTGCTTTCACAGTTTATCTGTACTCCCTGAGCAGACACTGTCAGTGTGCTTACATGTGAAGTGGTAATCACTTCCCTACAAGCAGATGACATAGTGGAGTTCTAATTCTTTATCACAGGTTTATATGTCACCCCTATTGCTCACTTTCAGAGATGCTGCCATGGCAGTCCTTGTTCTGGGAGCAAATACACATTTGTTCAGTATCTCTTCAGCGATCTGACTGTTTGGAACTTTTATCTCAGGAAACCCAAGATTAACTATTCTTAAAAACTAGATTTGGCTTCCTGAGGTTAGGACAATAGAAATAAAACCTTAAGTAGATTAGCCATATAGACACATAGATAGAGATATAGACAGATGAGAATAAACCCATAAAAACAAAGGGCATTTGCCGAGGAAGCCAGACACACGTTGCCCATCATCAGTCTGTTTCAGAAGTACCTGACATCTCCCCTCCTCAGTTTGTATTGATTTGAAACTTGTCTCACTGGTCTCTCAGTAAAGTCACTGACCAAAACAGGGTTCACTCTACAGGCTTCACGTTAACGTAAGTTGTGAGTAATCAGATGAAGAAGATGAGTTCCCAGTGTGAGTGGGTACATAGTGTCCGTGTGATATCTGTTGATCAGGGACATGTGTCATGCAGCCTTTAACAATGTGTCACACACTGTGTAAGGAGGTGTCTACGTGTCTATCCTTGGTAGAAGGCTGTTAATTGCATTTCAGTTTCCTGGATGTTCTCTTTATCACACTAATTAGGTGAAGAAGGCACAGCTCATTGGTAGAGTGCCTAGCATGCACAAGGTCCTGGGTTCAATCCCCAGTGCGTCCACTCTAAATAAATTAGTCTAATTATTCCTCCCCTCAGAAAAACATTTGACACTCCCTGCCCTCCCAGGAGTGGCTTGGCTTCCATTGCTTCTCTGTAAAAATAGATCCTTTCTTCTAGAATCTATCTGTATTGTCTACCTATCTATTATCTGTGTATCATCTTTGCCTTAGTGTGATGTCATCTCAACTACATATCCCATTTATAATTTTTTAAACAAAATTTGGACCAGACACCCTCCCCTCTTAGAAGAATGGATCCACCCACACTCAGTGAGAAAGCGCATTTAATTTAGATCCTTCCTGTGTCTCCATGGGAGCTTTGGGAAGTTACCAGTCATTGTTGGTGAGTCACTGCAGGTTGTCAGGAGTCGAGTGATCCACAGACTCAGCACTGTTCCAGTTGTCAGGGTCTTGGGTTTATGCAAACTTCCAAATTCCAGGGCCAGTTAGCTTTCACAGGGGATTTCTACCAAACATATAAAGAGGAGCTAATACGAATCATTCTCAAACTATTCCAAGAAGTTGAAGAGGATGGAACACTTCCAAATTCATTCTACAAGGCTACCATTGCCCTGATACCAAAACCAGGCAATGACACTACAACAAAAGAAAACTACAGGCGAGTGGGGGAGGGGGGAGAAACTTCGGTTCTGGGGGTTGTATGAGGTCAAAATCTTTCAGCACATGGTTTGGCTGCAGGACTTGTGGTTCCATGCTGTTGTCTCTGGAAAACAAGTCAGAATCTTGTTAGAAACAGGATAGGGCCAAGTTTTGGTCTGATTCTGCAGTTACACATTCAAGAGAGTTTTCTGGGCCTTTGCTCATCTTGTGGAGAAGAAACCAAATATCCCTGATATATTTCACATGATGAATATTTTACGTTTTGACCAAATGTGTTCTGCCTAAGGTTGGGGTTTGCAGAAGCAGAACCAGACACAGAGTTCAACAACATGCGATTTATTTAGGAGAAATTATCAGGGGAAATTGAACAACAGAACAAAGCAAGGAAAAGAGCTAAGCAAGAGTATGGCTTCATCTGGAATCTACCTCATTTTGATCCCATGTGGAGCTCTGGAGTGTAAATGGTACCACATTGGTCCCACCCTGAGATAAAGGAGCATCCTTTTGTAGTTCAAGTCAGGCAGTCCTTAAATATTCTCCAGATAAGCTGCATGCTGTGCTTACTTTTTTTCTAAATCATTGGACTTACCTGTAACTTCAGGGCCCATATATGAGACATTTTACTTTGTGTTATTTGTGAACAGTAATTTCTTCTGTTGAGGAGTCTGGATTGCATAGCTATGGGCATTCTAAATAATTAATCCATCAAAGAATAAAAATTCTGACTTGTTTTACCAAAAGAAAAAAAAAATCAGAGTCCCACATTGAAATGCCTACAATCTGCCTCATTTGGATGTTTGATACATTCTTAAAAAAATATGTTTAAAAGTGAGATGATACTATTTCCTCCTAACTTCCTCCATCTATACCACCACCACCCACCTTCCCATCACAATTAATGACAAACCCCTTGTTCCAGCTTGGACAAAAACCTTGACTCACCCTTGATTATTGTAGTATGACACAAAGAGGCTGACTGGGGGGTGGAGAAGCCATGTTCTGATCTGAGGACATCGAGCTGTCTAACCACAATCATGTGCAGATCCTCAGTAACAAAGATACTATATAATGAGAACATAGGGCATCTTCCCAGAATGAAATTTTACTGAATAAAGGTTAATGCATTAAATGAAGTAATTGTGCATAATGTTATTAGAAGAATGAAACTGGTGGAGAGTCATTTACCTTTCACAGACGGTTTCAGAGACAATTTCAAATCTTTTGGCGGACAGTATCATTGCAATTACTGCAAACATATTGAGATAAAGAAAACCAGAACATTTGTCTCACAGTTCAGGTGGCCACTTTCTACGCACTTCTACCACTTCAGGAACTGACATAACAGGAAATGAAATTTGGTAAATACCTCTACTTTTCAAATAGACCTCAGGTGTCACACTACTAAAAGAAATTAACATGCCTTGGAATATGGAGTAAGAAATACAATATTGATAGGACGGTTGGGTTGGATACAAAAACAATCAGTGAGTATAGAGGCGGGAAAAATATGTTTTCTGAGGGAAAAAGAGACAGCGTCTTGGCCACGTGATTCAAGGCTGCCTAATACCTGTGCCTTCTTCACCTCTGAAGTCTCTTCTCTGTCGTCCCTGACCAGTCCTGAAGTCCAGAGAATGACTCAAGCTTCAGTCTCGCTGCAATGAAAGAGCAGCAAGCAAGTATTTATTAGTTCAAATCTTTGGGTGGACTCCCTTTCTATCTGCATGATACCAGTGGTCTGGTGTGTCCCTTTGGGATTTTAGCCCTTGGGCACATATGAAATAACACATCTAAACATTTCCCTTAGTTGCATAAAACAGACCCCAGAAACGCGGGGGTGGGGGGTTGGCCACTTAAGAAGCGACGAGGCCTCGCCGCGCCCGCGGGCCGGATGAAGTCGTTTCCCAGAGGCCCTCACGCAGGGCCCCCTGATCCGCGGCGGAGATTGCCGAGGGGTTGCCCTCCGAGGTGCCAGGCGGGGCTGCGGGGGCCACTTACCCAGCAGGCTCTGCGGCAAGAGGCGGTAGCTCTGGGCCAATGACAGCGCAGGGCTGGGCCCCGTGGCGGGGCGACTTCCGGCGGCGTCCTCGTGGCGCTCGTTGTGGCTGCGGCTGGCTGCTCGCGATCGCTGTTCCGCTGCCCTGAGCGGGCTCGAGGCCCGGGAGCACGGACCCTCGGGAAGAGGCCTCCTGCCCACCCTGCGCAGAGGCGCGGCTGAGTGTAGGCGGGGCAGCGGAGGGAGTCGGCTGAGCGCTGGGGACCCTCCCTGGTCGTCCATCTCGCTCGGCCCGGGTTCCTGCAGAGCGTTCCATGATGGCGGCGGAGGCGCGAGCGGACCCGGCTCTGGTGAGTGGAGGCCCCCTCGGGCCCCCTGGACCCCCAGCCCCGTCGTCCTGGCGCCCGCATGTAGAGGATAGTGTTGTCTTGGGCGTCTTCACTTTCCCTGACGCTGCCTTTCAGTCTGGTGGCCGTGGAGGCTGGCCAGTCAGCCCCAGCCAGGCGTCCTGAATTCAGGCCAGGGTTGGTCTGGAAGGTTCTCAGCGCAGTAGAGCGATGAGCTGTGGAGCCGTGTCCCAGACACATGAACCACTAGGTGTAAATGCCGGGAGGTGAGGCTGAGCCGTGTGGAATTGCGGGTCTCCGTTTTGTCTGTTGGGAATAGAATGCGCCGAGAAGTCAGGTCTGGAACAGCAGGCTGAGGAACGGGGACTTCTTTTACTTTGCTGGGAACCGTGGAGGATTTGGAGGAGAGGAGGGAAGGGATCTGATTCGTGTTTTAAGAGGCTTCCTCTTGCCGTACGGTTGAGAGCAGACTTAAGGTGAGAGAAGTCAGCATCAGGGAGGGGGCTCCCTGCAACCCCCCAACATACGTGAAACCCTCAGTTCCACATGAGTATCTTCAGCCACCCTCCCCGCCAAAGTGCGTATCTCAGGTGTGCAAAACGAGTTTCGGAGCCCACGGTCTGGGTTCAGCTCCAGGCTTTGCCAATGCCCAGTAGCAGGAAAGTCCGCTAAGTCCAGAGCCCCTCAGTTTCCTCAGCTGTGAAATGGGGTTAATAACAGCATCTTCTCTCCCGGGTGACTGGGCATGAAAACCACTGAATGCAGCACCGGAATGCTCCAGAAATGCTGGTTGTGGCTTTTCGTTAATCTGATTTCTAGGGTTCAAGGAGCCCTTTTCCCTGATCTTGTCCTTTTAGCAGTACAAGCAGGAGAGAAATGGGACATCTCCGAATCCCCTCTGTGTCTGTGCCGTCTGAATGGACTGAGCCTTAGGAAAGAGCCACGTAACACTATGGAAACTTTAGCGTGCATTGTAACCGTGCCCTTCCCAGGGCTGTTACCCTGAGCAAGTCTCATGGGTGCCCTTGTCTTCTATTTCTTTGGGGTTAATGACAATATTAACATTTCCTCCCCTTGGCTTGAGGTGATCAGAGAAGGCACATGTGTGGTATGTATTCCCCAGTATCCAGCACTGGCCAGGTATTGTCACTCTAGATGCTTTTCTGGGAACAGAGGTCCTTGTCCTGTGGTGATCTTAGGGGCTCACCCGTGGAACTCCAGCCCTGGGGTTTCCTGGGTCTCGGGCCTGTACCTAGTTGAGGCTACGGGGAAAAGGGGACAGATGCACTGTGGGTGCAGTGTTTTTGGAATGACTGCTCCTCTTCTCGAAGGGCCCGTGGGCAGGCTAGGGGCCAGGAAAGCCACTGGATTCATGTTTGCAGTTGCCATGTATTCACAATATGCAAAATACAAAGATGTCCTGCCCCTCACAGCAGTGAAGTCATTTTTCTCTTTAAGACACTGTTAGGGGGTATATAGCTCAGTGGTAGAGCCCATGTTTCATGTGCATGAGGTCCTGATTTCAATTCCCAGTACCTCCTCTAAAAATAAATAAACCTACTCACCCACACCAAAATAAAATAAATAACAAATTAATAAATAAATAATTTTTTTCAAAAGACACTTTGATGTGAAAACTGAGTGAATGCATTACAGATTTGGCGATGGCCCCTTGCAGGAACATTCTGTGTGTTTCTATGTCAACACACAACAGACCCTGTTTACTCTTGTTACAGCCTCAGTCACCTTCTGCAGTTGTCTCGTGTGTTCACTTTTTGTTCATATGGCCCCCTTCGTTCATTCCACTCCTTCTCCAGTGGACCCTCCTCAGAGAGGCCTTCCCAGATTTCCGTTTATAAAGTTGCCCCCAACCTGTCTAATCTCCACACTCTATTTTCTTTTAAAATTATTTTTTTGGGAGGGGGAGGGGAGGTAATTAAGTTTATTTATTTCATTTTTATTTATTTATCTATTTATTTTTTAAGTGGCTGTACTGGGGATCGAACCTGGGACCTCATGCATGCTAAGCACACGCTCTGCCACTGAGCTGTACCCTCCCCTTCCCCACTCCATTTTATGACATCAGAACCCATGGGGCCATCTGACATTGTCTTTTGCTCGTTACTCAGTTGCCTGTTGTGGATCTGTTAGTCCTTGTCGGCACTCTAGCCCTAGGCCTACCACCGGACCAGCCCTGTAACAGGCTCAGTAGTAGGTTGGAGAGCTGGTGGACTCGCCTCATGCGTGGAATCGGTTCAGACCCCCACGGTGGCCTGCTGCGGCTGTCCCCCTGACTGCCTGTGTGCCTGTGTGTCCTCTCCGGCTCCACCCTTCCCTGGCTCACTGCCCTCCAGCTCCGCCATCCTCTGTTTCCTAGCTCTTACCCACTTCCTAGCCTTTCTCTGCGCAGTTCGTTCCCTCTGCCTGGGGCACCGTCTCCGGAAGCCTGCAGGCCACCTGTGTGCGTTCTTCAGCCCAAATGCTCTGCCCAAATGCCATCTCTTTGTAGAGATAGTTCCTGGACTTTCTGGTTCTAGCTAAAGGACTCCCTGCCCCCACATGTTTGGGGTCTGGCATTTTCTTGCTGAGCTGAGTGTTGGGTTGAGATTTTCCAGGGCGTTTGAGGAGCAAAGAGGAATCATCAAGAAAACAATGATGATCGTGGGCTTTCGTTGGGCCCTTGATCCGCCCTGAGGGACAGTTGTTCTGTTTCAGTCCTTCAGGCCTCACCCCTCGGTTAGGCTCTGTTCTTTTACAGAAGGCTTTGCAGAAGGCAGACTTGAGGCTCAGAGATGTTGTTACCTGCCCAAGGTCACACAGCTCTTGAGGAGTCGAAACTCACAGCTCGTCCATCGGCCACCAGAGCCTGTGTTCCCAGCACAGTGGGCTGGGAAGGCCCGAGGGTGACACATATGTGAACCTTTGTGAGGCCGGCAGGGCTCCCTCCTGCAGGCGAGCTTGGTAGAAGCCGGCCCAGGCGGAGGGGACCTTGTGGACAGAGGCAGTGAGGACGGAGTTGGTCAGGGAGGCCTGAGCAGGCCCTGTGGTTGCCAAGGGCTCCCCTACGTGCTGAGATGTGGCTTGGGGAGAGCGTGTTCATTTCCTGGAGTTCACCCCCCCCCAACCCAGGACACACGACATGACCACTCAGAGTCTGCTGCCCTCATTCTCAGGGTCACAGCTACATCATCTTTACCCAGTTGGTCCTTGAGGTATCCATGCCTCAGGGACATGAGCCGTCAGGACTCAGAAGGGAAAACTGACTGCTGGTTCACTGCGAAATCTCCTCGGGGAGTCTGCTAGGGCCAGGGGGCCGGAGCAGGTATGAGGACTGGTCCAGGGCCTGCCACTCCCGGGACGGGTGACGCCCCCCTCAGTGCCTCTCCCCTGAGGTGGGTGAGGACAGCCTGATCCTCTGCCTGTGTCCTTGGGTGTATGTTGAGGGGTGGCCGAAGTGCGTTTGACAGCAACTGTTACTAGAGGCGCTTTGTGTCCTGGTCACTGTGGGCCGCTGTGATCATGGAGGGATGTGGGGGCTACATGCTCCCTGGACCAGGGGCACTGGGTTCAGATCTCACCCCTGCTGTGTAGCCTGGGGTCTCCCCGGGCGACTCGCTAGAGCCCCCTGAGCCTTAGCTTTGATGGTGACATGGGGCTGAGGGTGGCGTTCCCCTCCGTGGCTGCAGGAGGGTGAATGAAAGTAACAAGGGTACACAGCCTCTGATGAGCAGGGCCTCGCGTGTTCACTTTATGGCCCTTTTTTTGTCAGTTCTCACAACAACCCGATGACGTGAGACTCATTATTATACAGATGGGGGATATTGAGGCTCAGAGAAGTTAAGTGGCTTCCCCTAGGTCACACAGCAGGCTAATGTCCATTCAAGAGTCTGAATTCACACCCAGGAGGCTGCTCCAGAGCTGGGACCATGTATCCCCTTTAACACAGCTTGTGAAGCCCTCAGCCTAGGGCAGGACCACAGTGAGGACCCGGAGGCTCAGCTGCTGTTGTCACTGTCAGAATCAGCATCACTCTTATTCCCCTGTTCCTCTGACAGCCCAGAGTCCTCAGGGTCCTCACAGGAACGCCACTATCTGCTTCCCCCACCGAAGGCTTTTCTCTCAGCCTCGTTTCTCAGCCCAGCACAGAGCTCGGCCCTCAGGAGGCCCCAGTGACTCGGGCCTGGGTCCCTCTACACCTTCACCGGCAACTGAATGACAGGCTGTGATGCCATCCACAGCCCCAGAGGATGACACAATGCTGCTGTTTTAACATTGCAGGCGCCGGTGACCTTCAAGGACGTCATTGTGACCTTCACCCAGGAGGAGTGGGAATTCCTGAACCTGGCTCAGAGGGCCCTGTACCGAAAGGTGACTCTGGACACGTGCAGGCTCCTGGTGTCCCTGGGTAAGGCTTCTCCTGTCGTCCGTGCGGGGACCAGCAGCCTCCTTCTGGGTTCCAGCCCCTCTCTCCGGGCCTGGGGGGTGGACAGGGTCTCTGAGCCCCGCCCTCCCCCCCGCAGTCCTGCCATGTTCTGGGCCAACCGCCTCCTGCCTGTGCTCCCTTGGTCTCCATTTGGGTCCCTGAGGAAGAAGCATAGTCCTCACCGTGGAGGGAAATGGGGGTGCCCCCACACGACCCAGGGGCAGGCTGTGATGAGGAGCTGCCTTCAGGGCTGGGAGGAGGCGCGGTGGTCCCCGGCTCCGGGTCTCCCCCGGGCCCCTCTCCAGGGGGCTCCTCGTCTTGCTTTCTCTCACTGCAGCTTTGTGCAGGGGTGGGCACCTCGGTCCTGGCTCTCGGACACCCTCAGGTTTCTTCTGCCTGCTTCCCGCTGCGTGCCTGTGTCCTGCCTTTTCTGCACAGTCATTTCTGTGACCAGAAGGGGTCACTTGCGCCCACACCTCCTTCAACCTCTCACCCCAGCACTCAGCACAGGCTCAGCCCAGGGCGCTTGGGGAAGATTCCCGTGCAGGGGACCTGACCGCCCCAGCCTGGCTGGGTCCGGTGGCCCCACAGCCCCGTTAGGAGGGTATGGGTGGTGGGCTGCTCCTCCAAGATGGGGGAGAGTCAGGCAGGCCCTCGGAGGGCTTTGCCATCATCTTTGTAAGTAACACAGTCTCAGTTGAAAGTCTTCCTTGGCCCTTGGGGTGTATACGGCCATCCCTTCTTTCGGGAGGTCTCCCCGCACTCTCTGTTGGGGCGACAGAGGAGTTTAGAGGACACCCGGATGTGTCACCCCACGATCTGATGAACACCCCACGGAAGTCATTTCCCTCCTGATTCTTTTTTTTTCAATTGATGTATAGTTGGTTTACCATGTTGTGTTAGTTTTGGGTGTACAGCAAAGTCATTCAGTTATAAATATATGTGTGTGTGTGTGTATATATATATGCATACATATATGTACGCTATATATATTGTTTTTCAGGTTCTTTTCCATTTTAGGTTATTACAGGATACTGAGTACAGTCAGTCCTCTGTGCTCCACAGTTGGCCCCTGTTGTTCGCGTGCTGTGTGCGTAGTCGTGTGGAAGCGGTCTCAGTTCCTGCTGAGTCCGTCATGCCTCCCAGGACCGTTGTCTATTTTCCTTTTCAGCAGAGGGAGCGACCTCCACCTCTCACATCCCTGAGGAGGCTGAGGAGGTCGCTGGGACCCCATAGCCTTATTTTGACTTCATTGTGGTGTTTCGACGGTAACCCATCATTTGTGACAAGGGAAGTGTTCTCCCATTTTCTGGAGTGGTAAGAGACTCCCTTAGTGAAGAAATTGATTAAAGAAAAAGCAAATAAGTGTTTTGGTTTAAAGAGAAGCCTTTAGTACCAGTTCGTCACAGCTAGCGTCCTCTGAGCACTGGGACCGCGTCAGGCCTGTTCCTGGCACTTGCCCTGATCTGCTCACCGAATCCTGGGAGGTGCTTTGTTTTCCCAAAGCTGCCTGACCCCGAAGCCAGTTCTCTCTCCTTTGGGGACCTCCTACCCAAAGGAAGCAATCAGATTTTGGAGCAAAAAAATTTTTTGTGAATATTTAAATACTCACCTTATTCAGTGATACTATTATTTTCCTAATGTTATTATGGCATTAAAGTGCACATAGGCCTGTTTTACTCGTATTCCTACTGTTGTGACTTCCACTGGATCAGTGCCCTCAGGCTCCTCTGCCCCACTGTATAAGGAGAACACAGCCTTGGCAGTGTGTCTCAGGAAGCTAAAATGCTAACATTTGAGCTCAACTATTGAAGATGCCAGCCTCTGCCTCCCTTGGTGGTAAAAGCCCTTTCCTTTGTGAATGATGCTGAGAGATGATAGTGGATGTCTGTGTGAATGGCCACATTCACCCGAGTCACCGTGTAGGCTTCCTCCCTGTGTCTGCCTCTTCTGTGGTTCCTTCAATGCACACTTTGGGGAATCACCAAGAAGGCCCCTGGCACTGTCCCCTGGTCCCGGACTGTTAAATCCTCACACTCAACATCCCCAGTTTCTCCCGGCTGCTGGCCCCACACAGGGCCCATGAGCCATCTTCTCCCCCATGGAGTGCTCAGCGATCCGGGCTTCAGAACCAGGCAGCCTGGTGTCACATCCCAGCTCAGCTGCCTCTGGACTGTGTCGACGGGTTGAAGTCAACCCTGTTCTCTGGTTCCTGCTCCCTCTCCCAGTGCAGGGGTTGGCCTGCGGCTCACCTGGGTGCCTCACAGCCACAAGACGCTGCGGCGGTAACTGGGGCAGCAGAGCCCCCGTTCACCTCATCGCCCTCCCTTCTGCGTGAGTGACTGTCTGAAGTCAGCGGTCCGCCTGAGACCGCTGCTGGTGGGGGCGCCATTTGCAAGCAGCGGACACCGGGTCTTTCCTTGCTGCCCAGTGCCAGTTACCAGGGCGCCTTGGCAGCTGCTAACGCCCAGGCCTAACCTCAGAGATCTGGTTTGAACTGGCCCATGGTGCGAATCAGGCAGCACCTGGTGAGAGACACCCTGACTTAGATCCATGAGGGAACAGCTTGGAAGGAGAGGGTGACTTTGCCGGGGCCCTGAGGCTGCATGTGAGCGGGGTGTACAGCTGTGCAGCATTGGATTCTGTAGGATGAAGGGTATTGTGTACACACTGCCCAAGGTGGGTGTCTGTGCCTTGGTTTCCAAGACCAAAGTCAGGATTTATTTTTGCTCGCATAGGACCACCATTATTCTGAAATGTTTCCTGCCCTGAATACCACGCTTTATAGAGAGGGTGGTCTTGGTCTTTACAAAACACCTTTGTCCTGTACCTCTGCAAACAGGGTGTCCTGTTCCTAAACCAGAACTGCCCTACCTGCTGGATCCTGGGAAAAAGCTGAGGACAGTGAAGAGACGCCTTTCCCAAAGCACTTCCTCAGGTGGGTTGCCAAGGGCCAGGCAGTGGGGCTCCCTGCAGCCTGCAGGCAGGAGGGACTTCTGCTTCTGAAGCTCCGTGGAAGCTTCGTGTTGGGATATCCCTGGCGACACCAGTTTTTTTCTTACTGGAGGTAGTGGGGATTGAACCCAGGACCCCATGCATGCTAAGTACGCGCTCCACCACCGAACTATTAACCCCCTGCCCCCAAGGGACACCAGTTTCCATGAATGGTCCTGCCATCCAAGAGGTTGAGGTCAGAAACAACCTGGAACCATCCATCAGACCCCCCTCCCCCAGCCACCCCCAAGTCCTGTCCGTTTCATACCCCACATCCATCTCCTGAGTCCGTCCCCTTCCTGAACGTCTCCATCCCGCCCCAGTCCAGCTCTGTCGTCATCTCTCGTCTGCATGCTGCCGCACAGCCTGTTGTCTCCACACATCTGCTCTGCCCAGCTCTGCGTCCTGCCCCCGCGATCTCAGCCATTGGCCATATTTCAGACCTCCCACCACTCCGCAGCTGCTGGGGCCTCAGCCTCTGAGCAGATTCACATTACTGTTACTTCCCTTTCTGTCAGTCCTTTCAGACCCATCTGTATCTGATGGCTGCCTGCAGCTTCTGTTCTCTCCTCCCTCTGAAGCCGTGACCAGTCCCTGCACCAGGAACATCTGCCTTCTGGGGAGCACTTTTCTTCTCTCAGGTCCTTCCTGAGCTCTAGAGTGGCCTCTAGCTGGTGTGACTGTATGTACAACCCACTTCTTAGAGGAGATCTTTTATTCTTAGGAGAAAGGTCTGCACTGGACTTCCACTCACTTCCTTGACTCTTTTCTTTTTTCCTAATTTTTTAAACTGAAGTGTAATTTACACATACCGATGTTCATGGCTCTTAGTGGCTTAGCTTGATGAATTTTCACAGATGAGTAAATCCAAGTAACCACCATATTCAGGTCACGATAGAAACTTTAGGAGACTCCTCATGAGCCCTCCTAGTTAGTACTGCCTCCTACAAACGTGGCTCTCAATACTTGGACACCATCAGTGAGTTTTCACTGTTCTTTGGTTTGTTTGTTTTGTTTTGGAGGGAGGTAATTAGGTTTATTTATTTATTATTTTCAAAATGGAGGCACTGGGGATTGAACCCAGGACTTTGTGCATGCTAAGTACACACTCTACCACTGAGCTGTACCCTCCCCCACCACGATTTCACTGATCTTGAGCGGATATACATGGGACCGGAAATCAGCACCCTGTCTGTCTCTGTTCACACCTCCGCCATCCTCTCATGCCTGCAGTTCCCTGGACACCCGGGATTCTCTCCGCACCTCTGTACTCTGTCTCCTTTGGCTGAGGCCCTCTCGCTTTCTGTATCTGGTGACTGCTCCTGGTCCTTTAGGGCTCAGACCTCCAGACACTCCTCTTGGGAAGCCTGCCTGACATCTTTCTCTCTCCCATCTGGGCTGGGTTAGATGCTCCCTTCCCGGTGTTCTTGTAGCACGTTCTTGTAGCACCTTGTGGCATCCTTTCTTAGAACAAATGCAGCACACACAGTGTCCTCATTGCTTTCTCCTTGGGCAGTGAGGAAGGGACTCCACTCTGCCATCCTCTGGCCCCTGCCCCAAAGTCTCCTCAGGGTGGTCCCTTCAAAGGTGTTATGAATCCAAAGACCAGCAAAAAGCAAAACAAAACCAAAACCTCGAGTTTCAGAGACGTGAAAACCCAGCAGGTATCAGTGACAGTGTTTCCGTCGTCTTTTTCCTGTTGGCTTAGTGATTTTGTTTCTTTCAAGTTGGCACTGCTAATAGGCCTCTTCTGTGTATTGAATTCCCTTCAGGTGACAGCGGAAGAACCAAGACCACAGAGCCTGCTGCTTCTCAGTCAGGCTCGTCTGAGGGACGCTTACCCCACAGGTCACTGTTTCAGGAAGGCTCCGGTGTTTCCATTTTGGGGAAAGCCAGGAAACCAGGAGGACCATCAGAAGAGCTGAGAGGGCACCTGAGGACAGGGACAGTTCCCCAGAAGAAAACCCTCCTTGGAAAGATGAGCCCTGAATGTGATGATTTGGGAATGGGTGACAGTCTCTGCTCAAAAGATTTACAGGATCGAGTCTCTACAGGAGATGTTCCCCATGAGGGTGAATCATGTGAATCAAGGGAAGACCCATTGCTTCATAGAGGGAAGAATTCCTACACATGCAAGGAATGTGGGAAAGGGTTTGTGAAGAATCGCTTCTTTCTTCGACATCAGCAGACTCACACTGGAGTGAAACACTATACATGCAAAAAGTGTGGGAAGACCTTTCTCAAGAAAGTAGACCTCATCGAACACCACAGCATTCACATTCAGGAGAAACTCTATGAGTGCATCAAGTGTGGAAAAGCCTTCAGGCGCAAATCACACCTCACGGAGCACCAGCGGATTCACAGTGGAGAGAAGCCCTTTGGGTGCACTGAGTGTGGGAAAGCCTTCATCCGCAAATCGCATCTCACGGAGCACAAACGGAGTCACAGTGGAGAGAAGCCTTATGTGTGCAGTGAATGTGGAAAGGCCTTCGCCCACCAGTCTGATTTTATTCGGCATCAGAGAACTCACACTGGAGAAAAACCCTTTGAGTGCAAAGAATGTGGGAAAGCCTTTGGTGACAGCTCTTCTGTAACTCGACATATGAGGTGTCACTCCAGGGAGAAGCCCTATGAGTGCCGTGAGTGTGGAAAGACCTACAGCTACAGCTCAACCCTCAGCACCCATCAGAAGGTTCACAGTGGGGTGAAGGCCTACAAGTGTAAGAGATGCGGGAAGGCCTTTTACAAGAAGGAAGGCCTCAGGCAACATCAGAGGACTCATACTGGGGACACACCTTTTTAAAGGAACTACTGTGAGGGGGCGAGGGTGTAGCTCAGTGGTAGAGTGCATGCTTAGCATGCACAAGGTCATGGGTTCAAGCCCTGGTACCTCCAGTAAAATAAATAAACCTAATTACCCTCCCCCATGAAAAAAAAGAAAAAAAGAAAAAGTAAAGTAACTACTATGGCAGATCATTTGGCCAGAGGAAAAATCTTCCTTGGCATCTGAGAGTTCGTGCCCAAGAGAAACTGGTGTCCCTCACACACACAGTTCTTGCTGTTGCTGTAGTGTAAACTTTACCTGTAGCTGAGCCCGGGCACTGCAGAAATTGAGGGCCAGACTGTCTCAAAACATGTCTCATCAGAATTTTCCATGGCCGCCTTTCTCTGAGCCAGGAGGAGCCATGGTCCTGCCCAGATTGGGTGAGTTTAGGCAGGAAGGTACGTAGAGCAGTGAGGAGACTTGCACCAATTCGTGCACTTTTCTCAGCTGTGCTCCTTACCATTGGCCATAACTCAGGGCAGCTCGGGCCTTTTGGGTTCTTGGTTTCCTCCCCTGTAAACTGGGAGATCAAATAACCATTGGAACCCTCGTTTTCATTATTTGTAAAGCAATTCTGTTGACCCACCCACCTCACCAGGTGGTTGTACAGGTTATAGGATAGTATTGTAAAGTGCCTGTCATGGTGTTGGGTACGTGGATATGGTTAAGAGTTAGCTCTCGTTACTCATATGTTACCCCCTTGTACCATCCTGTTCTTTCCTCACCAGCAGATGTGCTGATGGGATTTTTCTGGTGCAAATACACCGGAGGTCCTGAAGGCATCTCAGTAGATTTTAGTTCTTAAGAAGCTTGCTCGTGGGCTCTGATGACATTCAGCATAAGGTCTTGGTTCCTCATCAGCCAAAACTGGACATTCTTCTCTGCCCCTTGGTTTGTCCCCCCCCCCCACTAGTGGAGATAGTGGCTGATGATGTCATGGTATATTGTGCTTTGAATGGAAATTCAAAACCTCTTGAAAATCCTTTGTGAAGGGAATTTTGAGCCATTAGAAAGTACTGGCTGCTAATTTAATTAATGTCATATTTGTTTAATGTAATAGTTGATGTGTGTATTTGGGTTTAAATATGTCATTTCTGGATTTCTTTGCCTCACCTGTTCTCCCCCACCTTTTCAAAAACTTTCTGTTAATTACTTATAGATGTTCTAGTTTGGAAAGCATATACTTTAATTCTGTTTGTTATTGTTTAAGATTTACAAGCACTTATTTAAAGCAGTAGAGCACAGAGTTATACTTTTTCTTTTTCCCAAGCTATAAAAGGGACTTAGAAAATTAACCAGTATATCCTATCTCAGTATATGTGGTGAGACTTCACATGTCAATGCCATCATTCTAACTCCACAAGGAAATGGTGTTCATGTTTAATACAAATCACGAGCAGTTGTATCCATCCAGTGTATTCCCGGCCTGTACCCTCATTGTTTCTATCATTGCAGATCTTTCATCAGGGATCAGTTTTCAAATCCTTAAACAGAAACTTTAGGAGTTCATATTACGTGTGTTAATATCCTATTAAATTTCCCATTTTTGGCTCAAAAATAGTCTTATTTCATACTCTTTATTGAAAGACAGTTTTGCTGTGTATAGAAATCTAGATTGTCAGATCCTTTTCTTCAGCAGATCCTTGAGTAGTTCCTTCCACTGCATTTCAGAACCATAATTATATTGGGAGTGAGTGGCAAGTTACTTTGTTTATTGCCTTCTGGTCTTAATTTAGATTAGAAACAAATAGTAACATCAAGATGTAGGCATTGGGGGGAGAAAAAGATGGAGACATAGGGTTTGAGGCCATCACCCAAAAAGTAATAAACAGTGATGAATGTGTAGAGGGAGTAATAAAATGGAGTTATCTGGTGGCTAAACTGATTGATTGCACTGGAAACTGGGTAGATGCTCTCCTATCCAATTTTTTCTTTATGGACACCCAGCTTCCCTTATATGTAAATGAGGTTGGAGCAATGGAATATGGGCAGAAGTGATGGTGAAATTGTCTTCATTATGTCTTCTCATTTTTGTTTCTCCATGGGGATATCCCCATGGGTATTAGTGATTTCAGTTTTCACACTTCCTCAGGATTTAGTCTTTTAGGAGCTGCAGGTTCAGACTATGGACTGATAATGGGTTAGGGCCCTTGTATACGCAATTTTAGCAAGGTCCTGGTGATGCTGATCCTGCTGGTTTGGGAACCACTGAATCAGCACCATTTAATGTTAGATCACAAAGACAATACAAGCAAGTTATAATCTTTTTATTACCTATTTTTAGTCGTTTTATTATTTTTTTAATTACATATTTTTCCTGAGGGTCTAAGAGGTCTAGGAGGTTTGCCTAAGGCCACACAGGCAGAGGTCTCCAATGAGAGATCTCTCAGGTTGCGGCTTCGCCCAACGTGGTCGCAGAAATCTGGCGTGGTCCGTCTTTGGAGCCGCATAGCATTATTTCCCAGTGTCCCTCGCGGTGCCGTCAGGCCTTTGACATGGAGAGTGTAACGGTCCGTTCTTACCTGGCGGCATGCAGGGGAGAAACTACATTACCCAGAAGGCCGTGCTTGTGCGTTGGCGGCGGACGTTCATCCAATGACCATCCAGGAGAGGCTTTTTCTGAGGCCCGCGGAGTGGGGGCGGGACTTCCGGTGGCGTCACAGAGGGGGCGGTGGGTCCGGTCGCTATGGTGGCGGAGGGCCGTGTCCTGCGCCGGGGCTGCTTCCCAGGAGGCTTTTAGGGGCCGACGAAGGAAGGGGAGGAGAACAGGACCTCTCTTTGCGCCTTTGTCCGAGTTGTGACGCCGCCTGGCTGTGCGCCCTGCCGGCTCCGCACCAGCCCTCCCTCCTCCAGGTGCCCAGAGGCAGCGCCTTGGGCCTTGTGTGCGGGTCAGCCCAGGTCACGCCCCGACCACGGCCGAACAGAGAGGGAGTCCACGAAGCTTGAAGGCCCCACCCTCGTCCTCGCCCAGTTCACGGGGTCCGATGGCGACAGGTTCGCTGGGCCGGATGCAGGTGAGTGGGTAGTCGCCGGCCACAGGGACCCTCGTCCTGTTAAAGCCTCAGGGCCAGGGTATAGAGGATGCAGTCGTCCTAGGACGTTTCGCGTTCCTCTCGCTCTGCCCTAGAGTTTGGGGTACCCAGAGGTGAGTCATTCTTGGCCTATGGGCCTTAATCGATACTAGGAATTGTGGAGCGCTTCCAATTTATGGAACCCAGTAGGATGTGGCAAGGAAGGTCTTCCGGGAACAAGAACTAGCATGTGCATATACTCTGATGTGGCACTGAAAGGGGAATGCTCTGGAGGACGCAGGTCTTACGCTGTGTCTGTTGCGATCGGAGAGCAGGTGAGCAGAAATCAGACGTGGAATGGCATATGAGGAGCTGGGCCTTCTGAGGGTAGTGGTAGCCATAGAAAGTTTAGAGCTGAGGAGGAAGATGCCCTGACTCCGGTCCTAACAGGCTCTCTCTGGCTGCAGAGAGAACAGACTTGGGGGTGGGGGGCACGGTAAGGGCTGATTGTTTCACTAGTGTTCAGTCACCCATATTTCCCTCTGACAAAATCCAATGATGCATATTTTAATATTTTTACTTTTATCTGGGTTTAATTCGCTATATATTTTGTTAAGGATTTTTTTCACCTGTATTAATTAGTACTATAGCTCTGTAATTAGTATTTTTTGTACTCATTAAATTTTATATCAGTTATGATGGCCCTGATCCTCCTCTTATTTTCTGAAAGAACATGTTACTGTAGAATTACTTATTCCTTAAATGGAATTCACCAGTGAAAATATTTAGGTCTTTAATATCTCTCAGTGGTATGGGATAACTTCTTACAGTTTTTGAACATTTTTATTCCATTTATGTCTAAATACTTCATATTTTGATGCTATTATAAAGGATTTTTTTTCATCTTCCAAACATTCCTTGCTAGTATGTAGAAACAAGTAATTTTTGTATATTAACCTTGTAATCCTGGGTCTTGCTAAATTCAAATCATTCCCAATTATTAGATCTAGTAGCTTTTTAGTGAGTAAGTTGGAATTTTCAACATAATCATGTCTTACATGAATAGACAGTTTTGGTTCTACCTTTACAATCTTTAAACCTTTTTATCCCCCTTATGTTACTAACACAGACCTCTAGTACAATGGTAAGTAGAAGTGATGGACATAGACATATTTGCTTTTTCCCGCAATTATCAGGGCAAAAGCATTAGGTTTTCACCGTCAAATATGTTAGCTGTTGGTTTTTTTCATAGATGCCCTGTATCAGGTTGAGGAAATCCCCATCTAATCCTACTTTGCTGAGAATTTTTATCGTTCTCTGGTTGGATTCAGTTTGCTAAAATTTTGTTAAGGTTTTGTTGTATCTATGTTCATGTGGGTATTGGTCTGTAATATTTTAATACCATCATCCACTTTTGAATTGTGTTAGTGCTGGGTTCACTTAACTAGCTGGGAAGTGTCTGAATCTTGTTTTAGAAGAATTTGTATATAAGTTGTACTATTTCATCTTTAAATAGTTTGTAAAATTCTTACATGTTCCAAGTATGACTTGTAGCTGACAGCCACCAAGAAAATAGGACTACCAGTCCTACAACCACAAGGAACTAAAATTGTCCAACAACTCAAATGAGCAGGAAACAGGATTTCCTTTAAACACTCCAGAAAAAAAAAATCACAATCTTGCGAACACCTCAAGGTTAGCCCGGTGAGCCGAGGTCTCAAGACATGTGACCTACAGAACGATAATGTAATAAATTTGTGTTGTTTAAGCCATAGGTTTGTGGCAATGTTAGGACAGCAGTAGAAAGCTAATACATCAACATTATTCTTTGAGTATTTCTTTAGTTTCTAATGTAAGAATATTTCTTAGGCTCATGTTATAGTCTGCTGGCCCCAACCTGAAAATAGCCTTCTACCTAAGGAGTTCTGATTCTTGTTTTATGAAACATTGTATTCATAAGCCAACAAATGGACAGTAAATATTCTTAGGCTGCTTTTGAGGCTATCTCAGAAGAGATAGGAGTTATGTTCATGTCTAAACATGTCTATATATATTGGGTTTTATCTGTATGTAAATCTGTACGATTTCACAAGATTGGATGACTCTTAAGACTCCAGTACCATACTGAGATAAGGCTTTTCTTCCAGGCAAAGATAAAGTAGTGTAAGAAGAAAAAAAACAAAAGACTACAATACCAAAAGTACAATCAATAAAAGAGTAAATGGATAAACTGGATTTTATGAAAATTGAGAATTTCTACTCCAGGAAAGATACTGTGAAGGAGTGAAAACCAAAGCCACAGACTGTGGGGAAATACTGGTAAAGCACTTCAGATGAGTAACTTGCATCCAGAATATGCTAAGAAATTGCAAGACAGTTCTTTTAATAATAGGCAAAAAACTTCGAACAGATAATTCACTAAAGAAGATATATGGATGGCAGATACACAGGGAGAAGTCATTCAGGAAATGCAAATTAAAACCACAATGAAATACTACTTCACAGCTACTAGAATGGCTGAAATGAATGGCCAGTGTCTTACATACAAAGGTCACCAAGGATGTGAGGAACCTGGAAATCTAGTACACTCCAGGAAGAATGTGACGTGGCATAACCATTTAGAACACAAGGTGGCAAGTTCTTTAAAATTTAAATACTTGGATCAACTTCCAGCGTGACAGTGTGAGGAGTTTTGCAGATCCGCTTCCCAGTGAAACTGGAAAAATTATTTTTTGAAAAAAAGCCACCTTTTAAAGCCCCTGGAAATGATCCTAAGGATATACAGCAAATGAAGAAGCATTAAATAAATGTTAAGAAAATCTAGTAGTATGGAAGTACAGCAAAGAGCCAGTCACATCTGAACCAAGACCACTCCTTCTGTCCCTACTCCAAACTCAGAGATGAAAACCCCAGCCCAGACTGAGGCAGCCAAGGACACAGGAAGCTCCCAGGCAGAGGGCTAGCCTCTCAGGAAGGGAGTATGTCACCAGTTCTCATCCCGCCCCAGTGTCCATGTTTGGATGAATGATACTCAGTTGTTGGCACAGTCATAAAGGCTACTCTGAGAGCGTCTGTGTTTAAATTAGGTTGACAAGGAGATAGCACATACCCTGCACGCTTAAGGCCTTTCTCCAGCCTAAACTTTCTGGTGCCAAATGGGCTTAAGCCATTGGCTGAAACCTTTCTTCACGTTCCCTGTATTTGTAAGGCCTGTTTGGGTTGTGAGGTTTCTGTTGCTGAATCAGAGCAGACCTTCGGTTAAAGGCTTCTCCACCTTGGCTACATTCAAGACTTTTCTGCACTGTGAACTTTCTGGTGTTGAATGAGGTTGAAACGCTGGCTAAATGATTTCCCACAGTTACTGCACTCATAAGGCATTTCTCCAGTGTGAATCCTCCGATGTTTAACAAGGCTGGAGCTGTGACGAAAAAACTTGCCACACTCCCTGCACTCATAAGGTCTTGCTCCAGTGTGAACCCTCTGGTGTTTAACGAGGCTAGAATTCTCACTGAAGAACCTTCCGCACTCATTGCACTTAAAAGGCTTTTCTCCAGTGTGAACTTTTCGATGTTGCATGAGGCTAGAGCTCTGGCTAAAAAATTTCCCACATTCACCGCACTCATAAGGCCTTTCTCCAGTGTGAACACGCCAGTGATTAATAAGGCTTGACTTGTGGCTGTAGAATTTCCCACATTCGCTGCACTTATAAGGTCTTTCTCCGGTGTGAACTCTCTGATGTTTCATGAGGCTGGAGTTAAAGCCAAAGAATTTCCCACATTCGTTGCACTCGTAAGGCCTTACTCCAGTGTGGATTCTGTGATGCTGAACGAGAGTGGAGTTGTGCCTGAAGGCTTTTCCACACTCACTGCATGTAAAAGGCTTCTCTCCAGTGTGAACTCTCCGGTGTTGAATGAGGTCTGCGTTGCGGCTGAAGGATTTTCCACATTCACTGCACCCATAAGGCCTCTCACCGGTGTGAACTATTTGGTGGATAAAAAGGTTGGATTTATGGCTAAATAACTTCCCACATTCGCTGCACTCATAAGGCTTTTCTCCAGTGTGTAGTCTCTGGTGCTGAACAAGTAAGTACTTCTGACCGAAGGCTTTCCCACATTCGCTGCACCTGTAATACCTTTTTCCAGGGGGTGGGCCCTCCGCACTTTTGGTGCTTGTGTGCGGCGCCCCTCCACCATGAGCCACCTGATGCTTGTGAAGACCAGTGCCAGCTGGGGAGTCCTTCCCACCCTCCTCATCCTCTTCTTTTCTTAAGGGTTTCTCTCCAGAATTCAGCTTCTGCTGTTGGGGAAGCTTTGCTCTGAGCACTCCTTCTCCATCAGCACTCGGCTCAGAAGGTGGCTCCTCCATGTCAGCTCCACACCCACAACCTGAAAGCACAGAAATGCTGGTGAAGTGTGTGCAGAGGATGCAGACTTTGGCGGGCGGGGGCGGTGCTCACAGACGTGTCTGACACACCCAGTAATGAGTCCCTTGGCTATTGGCGGGGAGGGAGAGCTTGCAGTGCAGGGCTGGAGCTGGTGAGCTCACAGATGTGGGGGACTCACGAGTAGCAGGGGCAGCCTGTAGACAGGCTGTGAACTCCGCGACCAGGTGCACCAGGTGTGAGAAGGCAGGCCCCTGCCACACGTTCTCCTTCCTGCCCTCCTGACTGGGACCCAGCGCCATTCAAGTGCTCCAGTGAAGTCCCTTTGCACCTTTTCTTGTGTGCCCCACCCTGACTCCCATTCAAGGCACTTGCCCAGGGGTCCCTCCATTTCTCCCCTGTGTGCTTGAGTCCCCTCCCTTGGCACTCCCTCCTGTGACCCCCATGGCCCTCGGCCTGCAGTGATTGTCTGACACCTGTGAGTATAATAAACTTCTATTCCCACTCCTCTCCTGTCTTCTCTTGGGGCCGCATGTGACTGGCCGTCTCATAGAAGAACACAAAATGTTTGGCCTCACAAACAGGATGGTCTAGTCACAGGTGAGGGGGGACTTAGGAGATGACCCTTACTGTGTGGCTTACTAACTGGCTGTCCCAGTCGGGCTCCGCCATCTGGGAAGGCGTGGTGGCATGTTGGCATCCCCACGTGCTGCTCTGTGGTGCATCTCTCAGGCACTGCCAAGGCCTCCAGGCCCTAAACTGGGGGCCCTGTCCTCCTAGAACACCCTGAGACTCCACTTCTGGCAGCCCTGACTCAATGAGAGGCAGGGATAGGTTCTCCCACCTGGCACTCCCTGATGAGGGGCAGATCGGCATAACTGGTTACAAACAGCATGAAGGCTTCACCGGGCATGAGGGTGAGAGGGGAAAGTGGGCAAGGCACCCTGGGTGTCGCAGGGGGTTGCCTGTGAGCTGGTGTGCTGACCCGTGAGGGCTGGGTGACCTTCAGGGATTACTCGTCGCGCCGGCACTGGGGGCCTCCTTGTGTTCCCCCTCAGTCCTAGACAGAGATGCTGCAGCCCTGTGAGGAGGTCCGGCAGGCACCCGTGAGGGTCGGTGGCTCTGACGGCCTCCTCTTCGCTGCTGCTGATCTCTGTCTGCTGATCCCATGGGCACTAGGGGCCCCATCCCTGCAGGTCAGTGGCTCAAGATCTTGCAGGCCAGGATCTTAGCAGGAACGTTCAATTCCAGTATCTCCCAAGAACCAGAGGAGGCTAGCCAATTATTTAAGGAAGGCAAGGGGTCAGGGTACAGCTCCATGCTCAGCATGTGTGAGGTCCTGGGCTCAATCCCCAGTACCTCCGTGAAAAACAAGATAAAACATGTTTGTGACATTGCTGGGCTCTAGCACCGCTGCCTGTCAGCATGCCAGCTCGCCAGCTCCCAAGGTCTAGGAGACACCCCCAAAGGAGCCCAGCCACCACAGCCTCCGAGTGCACCCCGCCCAGCCGAGCGAGGGAAGATGCTGCCCGCCAGATGGGCCACAGCGAGGAAGGACCCGAGGTCCTCCCAGTCCCAGCAGCTCAAGAGCACGGGAGATCACAAAAAATTCTAAAGAGAAACTCACAATTTTATGAAACTAGAAATCCAGAAATTCTTAAAAGATTTCATTCGAAGATATGGGGAAACGTGTGCTGAGTGGTCACTGAGAGCATTTATGATACAGCGTTAATGGTCGTTGGTTCAAGACCTGCTAAAAGAAGGGGCACTTATGCCCACTGTTTCCCCTTCCGAAGACTAGCACTTAGCTCCTGACTAGCAAACCTTCAGAGCTCAAGTTACCCCGACCAAGGCTCCAGTGCCTAACATAATCGAGGTGACTGAAGACACCCAGCGGCGCCAGTGGCCACTTGCTGTGGGGGTCTGGCCAGGACAGGTTTTGTTTGGTTTCTTGGGGGGTGGTAACTAGGTTGGTTGGTTGGTTGGTTTTTAATGGACATATTGGGGATTGAACCAGGCCCTCGTGCATGCTAAGCACGTACTTCACCATCGAACTATTCCCTCCCGGTCCCAGGCAGTACGTTTTATTCAGTGCCTGTTACCCATTAGTCACAGCCCCTGGTTGCCTTTACCTCTGAAGGAACCCAGTGCAATTACCAAGGTGTCCATGAGGCATTTAAACAGCCCAGCCACTGCCCACAACTACTGCCAGGACCCAGAGAGCGTCCCCCCAGTTCTTTACCCACCAGGTACCTCCCTTTGATGCTGGGCAGAACAGGCAATATGTATTCCCATCTTAAGAGGACCCATCACAGCCACAGGAGACACCAGCTTGGGCACCTGTACAGCAACTTCTGTCAAATGAGATCAAATCGTGACTGCCAGCCAGCGCCTGGCAGCGGCCTTTCAGATCAGGGACACGCTGCCCGTTCTCCACAGACCTACAAGTCTCTAAGCCCAGATGTGCTCGTACAGCACACTGGCTCGTGAGCCCACTGGAGCGACTCCGGGTATGATTTGAACCCATCCCAGAGTTTACACTTCCCCCTTCCTCCCTCCAGGTACCTCTTGGCACGGCTGCAGTCCTGACTCCAGGGGGAGGCAGAAAGGGCTCTCCCCACCACTCCAACTTGGTAATTTCACAGGTCCTGGAAGATGTGAATCCTAAGGGAGGGACAAGATAGGCAGGTCAGAGCCACCAACTCCACAGCAGACCACAGGAATGAAAACTAAATATTACAAAAAAGAACCTTGGAAAGGATCTTGTAAGGAAAAACTCAGCCCAGCAGTGGCCATGTTAGTGCCTCAATTCCTGGCCCAGGTAGATCCCATGCCAGCCATAGCAAGAGGGCAGAACTGGGGACCAGAACCCCCATGGGTTCTCACAGGGTCACCAGGCCAGGGAGGGGCCAATAGGGTGTGATGCATCAGTCTAACTGCAACACCTCTGATCCCCAAACCCTTTCCTGCACAATTCTGGGGCAGCTTGGGGACAGAACGGGTAGAGCACCTAGCCCATCCTGCAACTCACAACGCCTCCTACCAGATGTGGGGAAGGTGCAGGACCCGTGGTCCCGCTCTGGGGTGGATGGGCTTGCTCTTGGAGAAGGGAAGGGGGAAACCTGTGGGGTGCGAGGACCTTACCCAGAGAGGCCATCAGTGCGAAGTTCTCCAGCATCACACTGCGGTACAGGAGTCTCTGGGTCTCATCCAGGAGCCCCCACTCGTCCCAGGAGAAGTAGACGGCCACATCCTCAAACGTCACTCGGCCCTGTCAAGATGGGGATGGTCAAGGTTATATGCAGCCTCCTTTCCCAGGACTCCAGGCGTCTCCCCCGACGCCCACCCTCCTCCCAGGCTCCCCACCTCAGAAGGATACCAGCCCTGGTGTCACTGATGCCCACCCTCTCCCGGCTGTCCCACCCATCACTGTGTACTGCCCTCAGCAACAACAGGCAGTGGGTGGGCAGGTGCCATCTCAGCTCTGGGCCTGGCCTGCAGAGCCTCACCCTTCTCCTGCCAGACAATTTGCCCGGGATCCTCCAGACTGTCCTTCCCAAGCACAACCAGAACTGATCACCGTTCTCCCTACAGCCCCCAGTACAAGGGCCTGAGGCCATCGGTTTACATGCTCCCCCAGCACGTACATCATTCTTTACACCACACCTCCCTCCACAGCTCCGACCCCTCATTGTCACCACCACACCTCACAGCAGGTATTGGCCTCGCCACCGGCCAGTGTGCACAGCGCATCCTGAGAGTGCTCAGCAAATGAATCAGAACCCCACCCTGTCCAAGTGCCTCAAAGGCCCTGACCACCAAAGGCAGCTCCCAGGCCTGCTCTGAAGGTCTCCCTACTTGGTCCTTATCCCTGTTTCACCCTCAGCCACCTGGAACCACATGCAGATCTCAGACACCCTCAGCTTCGTCCACTTCTGTGTCCTCTCCCCAGTCTCCACTCCCTCTGATGCTTATTCGAAGTCCAGGTCCACGTGTCTCTCACATCAGGCCTACAGCTGTCCTGGAGGACCCCATCTGATCTCGTGCTAGTCCCTGGCCAACAATGTTGGGCCCCAAAGGCTCACCCAAGGCCCCTCACACTATCATCCGTCCTCAATGATGCCTCTTACCAGCTGTGTGACCTTGGGTAGATACTCCACTTCCCTGGGCCTCAGTATTCCGATCTGTCAAATGGGGATAATAATGATGTCCACTCAATGGGGCTACTGTTTGCATCAAACTCACCTCCGTGCGTCAGGTACTAGTGTTGACTTTTACTGTCCTCATAAGTGATGCTTCTCTTGACACTGCCATGCAAACGAACTGATGGGTATTGAAAATATAGTTTTTTAACATGCTCTTTAAGAAAACACGAGATTGAAACTGTTTGACTTAATCAAATGGATGAGCAGCATATTAAGATTTCAACCATTAAGTGCTTATACCCCTTAATTTGTTAAATCCATGTTATTTGAACTGCCTATGTATGTATATGTATATATGTAAATATATACAAATGTATGTATACACACATATGTATTTTTACCAGTTAGGATTAAATGAGTACTTATTTCATAAACTTAAAATTTAATAAACTGGGGGCTTGGATCTGAGAAAACTGAGTAGACATTAGTCCTGTTGGCAACCTGGCTGCTACTCTCTCTGGAATGGGGCCCTTCCATTGGAGCAGTTCCTCTTCCCTCCTGCCCTAAAAGCTGGGAGAACTCAGGCACCGAAGGGGATGCTCGACTAGCTTGGCTGACTATTCTTTTTCCTCACAAGGAGTGGAAACAAGCATCTGCTGAGCCTGGAGAGCCAGATCTACACCACTGACCACCTCAGTCTCCGTCCCAGGCCCGGGTCCTCATAACCCATAACCCTCCACTCCTGTACACACCAGCCAGAGCAACTTCAGAGCACAGGAATCCATCCGTCTGGAGGCAGTCCTACCCTCCAGGCTCATGTGAAATAAAAACTTGAAGATTCTCCCTCCTAAATATGAGCCCCAGGCCTCGCCCTGGTCCAGGCCACCACCCACCATCCCTTAGATATCTCCAGTCCAGCTCCCTCCCCAGCACCCCATAGATGAGTGAGCAAGCCACCCATGTGACCTCTTCACTCTGGGACAGCTCAGGGTTACCATGTCCAAAAACCCAACTCCTAATCTTTTCCCTGAAACCTGCTCCCTGCACTGAATTCCCCATGTCCATTCTTCCAGATACTCAGGAAACAACGGTGCCAACCAAAAAACAGGATTGTCCTTCCACTTTTTCACAGCCTCATCTGGTGCACCAGAAGTCCTGTCTGTTCAGTTTTTAAAACCAGTCAGAGATCTGATCGTCCCTTCCCTCTTGCTCCCTAGCAATGGTTCAGTACCCACCAGAACTCTCTATTGTGTTGACTTCCTCACAGGTCTCCACGTCTCCACCCCCATCACCGTCTGTTTTTCCCTGAGAAACCTTTGGAAAACTCGACACATAGACTGAGTCCCTCATATCCACAACCGTCCGGGGCCACCAGCGGCCTCAGAATGAAGGGCCAGCTGCTCGGCCTGCATTTTCGCGTGAGTCGTCCCCTCGACTGTTCGTGCAGACTCGAGACAAACCTGAAGGTCAAGGCCCAGAGTTCAGCGACTGTTCCAAGGCTGTGACTCTGCCTGTAACCCACTCTCACACCCCATCATACTGGCTGGCAGAAATGGGGACCCCACCCAGAGCGCCCTACAGAGCTGGACCCAGGGGCCTGAGCAGGGGACGATCAGTGGGGTCTCTAGTGTCCGGCGGGAGAGGGCGGTGCGGGCCGGAGGACGCGCGTTTACCTGAGGCGGGTCCCTCAGCGCGGCCACCGCCATCGGAGCCCGTGGGAGGAGCGGCACCGGGAGCGGAGGTCCCGGTCGGGCCCCAGCAATCCCAGTCCCCGACCCAGAATCGCGAGACCCCCGGGCGCCGCTGCGGAACGTCAGACCCGCCTCAGTGCAAGGAAGACAACGTCCGTCTCCTCTCGCGCCTTCGCACTCTGGTCACCTCAGCTCAACAGCAACCTTTCTGGAGCCTCTGATCAGGCTGACCGACCGCCGAAACCCCGAAATGACCGCCCCAAAGCCGACGCCGGAAGTCCCGCCCAGCGGTTCTGCACGTCAGAAACGTCTGTTTTATTGGCCGAGAGCCACCGCGGCGTAGGGCAGCGCCTTCTGGGTAATGTAGTTCCCAAACCGCCAAACGTTGAGAAGTGGATACCGCTGCAGAGATGACGGTGGAAGGGAAATCCGGGTCAAGAACTTTGCCAGTCACACATCTAGAGACTGTCCTTATTATGGATGGGCCTGTATTCCACTGTTCCTGAGCAGCCGGTGCTGCAGTTTTTCTTTCTCTTGAAGGAATCAAAGAGGATCTTGAGGGTCACAATAAAACCTTGGAATGAGCCAGTTATATATTACCAAATTTCCTTTCCAGTGGAACGCCCAACATCAAAAACGGTGGTGAAGCAAAGACTCTGAGCTCTGGATACAGGTGATGAGATAGCCAAGGATCCCAAGTGTTCACCTCCCTCCATTACCCCAAACTCATCTGTGCCCTTCCCTACTTAAGGGCCCAGCACTGATGTTCAGACAGGACAAAAAACCTCAAACCCAACACTTCTCTCCCCCTAGCGTTCTCCTCTTCATCCCTTCTTCGTATTCCACTACTCTTCCATTTCCATGTTACAAACCCAACTCCCTGCAGGTGGGAAGGATGCTGGACTGTTGTTGACACCAGGCAGCTGTTGATAAAAGAGATGACAACACTTTATTATGTGTTCTTCCACTGTCTCCTTTACCACTGACTCCTTTACTCGTGTCCATCTTCATTTCCCAGATTTTTCTCTTCTAAGTCTCATCTGTAGGTTAAGCAGTGACGAACTTCATCACCACTTTGGAATGACTTATGAGGACAAAAGATAATGAAGTTTTCGCTCCTTCCTGGAACTTTCTGGAACTAGGTGTTCAGTACTATCTGATTCTGGAAAGGAGGAGGGGCGATGTCATGCTGGACCAGCCAAGGGTGGTCCATCTCCCTGATACCTAGTGACAGTTTACCCTCTCAAGTAGAGAGGAGATTCTTATAGCGATCAAATGACAGATCAGGCCAAACAAATACAGTTAATGAATGAACTGGTTTATTGAAACTTACACATAAGTGAGAAAAAGTGGGCAGAGACATAGAGAGCCAAATGTAAGTTAATATGTAGAATGAAAGTAAGCCACTGGAGTATAAAGGGCTAGTGATGGACTAAGTCCCTGTGAGCACACATGGAAAAGCCCAGTTGGATCAGGAGACGATTACCAACCCAAAGTTGAGTGTGCTTGCCTGCAATGCAGCAAAGCCAATCTGCTGACACCAAGTTGTGGTGAAGGGAGTACAGTGTTTGCTGCAAGATGCCAAGCAAGGAGAAAGGCAGCTAATGTTCAAAAGACCTGAACTCCTGGGTGGCTTTTAGGGATGGGTTTTCAAAGACAAAATGAGGGAGAAAATTGTGGGGAACGTGATCAGCTTGTGCTTTTCAAACTGGTAGACGGTGAAGTAACCAGGTGAGGTCACAGGGGTCAATATTGTCAAATCTTTACACTTCAGCCCATCTGGGGGTAACATGCACAGGGTCTTCATTCTCTATCTGGTTGGGTCTGGTTTCTGTAAAACAATTGAGGAATGTGCATTAGACTTTACCTTTGAGATACAACTGGGAGTCCTTGGAGCTGATCTGTTGTTTAGGTTATGGTTATTTCTCTGCCTGACTGCCTTGTTTTTTTTTTCTGCATTCCTTATTTCTTCTAGTCATAAACTGCTGGGGCTTGTTTCTTTCTCTACTCATGGAGGGCCTAAGAGGCCACAGTATATTCCTACAGCCTTTTTCTTTTAACAATAAAACATAATTTTATTTCATGAACATAATGTATTTAGCTATGAAACAGCACCTTTTTAGATTGAAGTATAGTTGCTATACAATATAGTATGTTACATGTTTACATTATGATTCACAATGTTTAACGGTTATACTACATTTATACCTATTATAAAACATTGGCTATATTTCCCAACTTGTACAATATATCCTTGTAGCTTGTTTTATACCCAATAGTTTATACCTCTTAATATCCTACCCCTATATTGCCCCTCCTCCCTTCCCTCTCCCCACTGGTAACCACTAATCTGTTCTCTTTATCTGTGGGTCTGTTTTTTTGTTTGTTTCTTTCTTTGTTACATTCAGTAGTTTATTGTATTTCTTAGACTCCACATATAAGTGATACCATGCAGTATTTGTCTTCTCTGACTTATTTCACCGGAAATATCGGTGCGGCTCTGTTAAGAGGAAGCGGCGCTCTATCAAAGCCGATTCCAGGCGAGGGCAGCTCGGAGGCGCAGGTATCCCTACTCCATCGTTGGTGCTGTGGAAACTACATTACCCAGGAGCCTTGGCGGCGCTGGGCCAATGAAGGCCCAGAAAAGGGGCGTTTCCGTTCCTACGGAAGACGCTAAGGCGGGACTTCCTATTCCCTCCCTGGGCGGACATTTTGTTTGCTTTTGGATTAGTCCACCAAAGCCGTTTCCACGGCGCAGCGTTACAGCCGAGGTGACACAACAGAGAAAACGCGAGAGGCGTTGTCGGCACCAAACAGAGGCGGACCTGAGGAGCGGCAGCGGCACCGCCCGGGGACCGGGCCGCCGGGACCCCGCACTTGTCGCTCTGCAGCTTCTCCGGCCCCTCACGCCTGCCTCAGTCCATAGGTCCGATGGCGGCGGCCGCGCTCGCGGACCCGGCGCAGGTGGGTGCTGCGCCCCTGGCCCTCCCCCGGCCTCGGGCGAGGGGCGCCTCGGTTGCCCGCAGCTCAGGCCCATGCGTCCGGGCAATGGGGGGCGCTCTCGGTCGGGTCCCGTGTCTGACGGCCAGCGCGGTGGGACGTAGAAGGATGTGACAGGGGAGGGGCCGCGTGTGCGGAGGCTTAGAGGCGCGACACAGCCTCTGAAGAGATCGGAGAATCGGAGCAGCGGTGCCTTCAGTTCTCAAGGTGATGGGAGCCACGGAAGGCTCTGAACAGAGGAGACACACGAGCTGATGGTTGAAAAAGTATTCCGTAGACCGCCCAGGTGTGAACAGACTTGGGGTGCAGGGTGGGGTCGGGGGAGACGACGAGGACAGTGGGGCCCAGAAAGTTGAGGTGTAGTCTGAGGCAATGCAGCGGTCACCTGGCCCTGAGGCCTGGGCCACAGAGGGTAGTCAGCCAGCCCCAGGTCCTTGTGGCGGGGCAGGAGGAGGGGACAGGCTTCAGCCCGTGGGGCTCTTTTCGCGGTTGCTTGTCTCTCACAGTTTTCTTCTTTCCACAGGTTCCCGTGATCTCAGATGCAATTGTGGGCCCTGTTCAGGTGAGGGGAGGTTGTCCTTGTTCTCATCAGTTCGTCCCCACCCCCACCCACGAGGTCTCCAGGACTGGTGTCACAGAACACTTTACTTGTACTCTCTCCTGGCTCTGGAGTCTGAGGCCCCTGGAGAAACCCCAAGCCCAGGGTTCTGAGGTCAGACCAGGGCTAAATGGAAAGGTTCCCATTTCTGGAAACCCTTGGAATAAGGTTTGTTCCAGGCACAGGAATCAGAATGTGCAAAGATTTGAAGGTGAGATTGAGTCGGGAGTTTTCAGGAAACTCCAGGTCTCCGGGAGGAGAGTATACCTCAAATGGTAGAGCGCATGCTAAGCATGCACGAGGTCCTGGGTTCAAGCCCAGTACCTCCAATAAAAAAAAATAATAATAATAAATAGGCCTAATGACTACCCCAAAAAAAATAAAAAAAGAAACTCCAGGCCTCCACCATGTCTGGTAGCAATCAGGAGCAGGTGGTCAGGAGGTCAGGTCTGAGATGGCCGGCTTACAAGGCGGGCCTCTCTTCTGAGGGCAGTGTAGCTGTGATGGGTGTGGGGCAGAGGAGTGAGGTAATCTGATCCAGGTTTTAGCAGCCTCCCTCTGGGTGCCCAGTGGAGAACAGACTGTATGTGATGAGGGCTGAGGGAATTGGAGTAGAGACAAGGGGACTGGAGAGAAGGCTGATTCAGTATTCCAGGTGAATGGTAAGGGATGGGCCAGAGGGGTGGCTCTGTAGATGGGAGAAGTGATTGAGTCAGATTTTCTGATGTGAGAGTGAGAGATGGCCTCAAGGTTTTAGGCCTTATCAGCCGGAAGGATAGAAACTCCAGCATCAAGTTTGGAAGTAATTCTGTGTGGATACCTAGAGTTTATTTGTGGCCATGTGAAGAGTCCGATGTTCCAGAAAACACTGAATGGAGGGATCAAGTGAACTGCTGGACACAGGGCTGAAGTTCTGTGGAAGGTTCAGGATGGAGACATCCAAAAACTAGAAGATTGGGTGTACATCGGTTTATGAGGGAGAATCTGCACATCACAGTGGCAGTGCCGTTAATGAACCAGGAAGGTGATGATGGACACCAGCGACTGGGTAGGAGGCCAGAACTGGGAGACAGAGAGGGATCCAGAAACATGGTGTACCTGTGGAAAGGAGAATGGGTTGATGGTCCTTGGGTCCTGGTGTTGGGGGCTTAAGGAAGAAAGATGAGCCCAGCTTTGGTTGTCTGGTCAGCAAGAGCCTAGCACCTCCAGGAGAACTGGCTGGAAGGAGAGGGTGGGGGTATGGCCCTGCATGCCAGCCCCAGAGCTTAGATGGTGCCTTTCTGCCCTGGCCTGTTGTTGCTGTGGGTGGACACAGTGATCAGAGGGGCCTTGCAGAGAGAGCAGACCCCTGTGGCACCCAGCCCTGATAGTTGCTCTGAGTTGAGGAGTTGGGTAAGAAGGAATGCTGGAGGGATCTTTGGGGGAGTATGATGGGGTCCTTGGGAGAGAGGCTGTTCACAGACTCGGCTCTCCCCACTGTGGCAGGGGAAAGTCAACTTTGAGGACGTGTTCGTGTACTTCTCCCAGGAGGAGTGGGGACTCCTTGATGAGGCTCAGAGGCTCCTGTACCGCGAGGTGATGCTGGAGAACTTTGCACTTATGGTATCACTGGGTAAGGCCCTCACGTCCCCAGTGGCATCCTGGACTGGGCTGTCCCCCTTCCCTGTTTCCCAGAGGCAGCTTGGCCCTTCTTGTGTCAGAGCCACAGTCGTTCCCTCCGTCCGCAGCTCCCTGAGGTGGGCACTCTGGATGCCAGGTGTGAGCTGCATGCACTACCACCTCCAGCTTCTGAGCAGCCCCAACAGCTGCTGCCCTGAAGGCTTGCATGGATGGATGCAGGAGCGAGGTGTCCCGTAGTCGCCCAGTGGGTCGTAGCCAGCTGGTCCTCTGCCTGACTGGGTGCCTCTGTCCTGATCCATGGCACTCCTGTCCCCCAGGTTCTGCCCCTTTCCTCCAGCTGATAGTTTTGGCCACCAGCCTGTGTCAGGAATTGCATGGACTGGGATGGGCACTACCTGCTGGGATCACTAGGCTCTCCCTGCTAGACACTACTGCAGAGCTATTTTGATAATACTTAGTTTTCTTCTCTGAGGGGTGGCTCACCGAGAGCAGTGCTGGCCATTTACCTGTCCTGTCTTTCCTTTAGGATATGTGTCTTCCATGCCCCATGGGGTTGCTCCACGGGAGCTGGGCAGTGAGCCCTGGGGATCTGACTGGGCGGACGTGACTCCGGCCGTGACCAGAGAGGCTCAGGGAGGGTGTGGCCCTGGTGAGTGGGAGCTGGGGAAAGATGTGATGTCGGGCTGGGCTCTAGTCATTCCTCCAGCTGCTCTTCGCCCACGGTCATTGATGTGGCAAGGCCACCGAGTACACTTCATTCCTGTCTGCTTTTCCATTTACACACTTGTCAGTTGACTGTTACACTCAGACCTTTGACCTTTGGCCGTTGCCCACCTCTGCCGCCACATCTCAGCTGTTCCTCTCCACTGCTGCTTCTGCACTGCTTTCCAACATTGGCTTATGCTTAACGTGTCGTGAGATACTTTAGGTAATACTTCAACACCAACTGTTCTGTTTGGTTGTAGCTGTTCAGGGGACACAGCCTTCTGCACAGTGCTCACCTGTCCCCAGCCGACTGGGCCTTGCTGAAATCCATTTGCAGATGACTTCATTGGAGACCCCAGCTCTTCCTGGGCTGTTCCCCATGTCTGTGTCCTCTCCCCCTCAAAGCCATTTCCGTTCTGTGACCTTTAGATGCCAACTACTGCATAGCAGCCCTTTACTCAGCTTGAACTTGGGCCTCTTGTCCTGTGGGCAGTCTCGTGACCTTGGTCTTAGTTCTGTTAGACACACATTTAGAATGAGACTGCCCCTTCCCACCAGTGTCAGTGTGCACTTCACCAGCACTTGTCTGCTTTCAGGCTGTCGGCGTGGGATGGAGGAGGAGGAAATAGCTTTTGAGCAGAGCGTTTCTGTAAAAGGAGTGTCACAGATCACGGTTCCTAGGACAGTTCTGTCTTCCGAGAAGGCTCACCCCTGTGAGACATGTGGCCCGATCCTGAGAGATGTTTTGCACTTGGCTGAGCACCAGGAAACACACCGTGAGCAAAAACTACACGTGTGTGTGGCATGTGGGAGACAGCTGTGGCTCAGCACAAACCTTCACCACCAGAAGCCGCACAGTGGAGAGAAGCCCTGCAGACGGGACGAGGGCAGGGCCTGCCTTGTGAACAGCTGCCCCGTCCAATCACTGGAGGTACCCTTTCCCACGGGGGAGGGTTGTAAGGACTTCCCAGCCAGCTCAGGCATTTTCCAGCACCGCACCCCTCTGGGTAAGTGGAAGCCACAAAGTAACACCACGTGTACAGAGACCTTTCACAGTGGACATAGGCATTATGAGTGCAGTGAATGTGGGAAAGCCTTCAGTCGTAAAGACTCACTTGTTCAGCACCAGAGAGTCCACACTGGAGAAAGGCCATATGAGTGCAGCGAATGTGGGAAAACCTTCAGCCGCAAACCCATACTTGCTCAGCACCAGAGAATCCACACTGGAGAGATGCCTTATGCGTGTGGGATATGTGGGAAGGTTTTTAATCACAGCTCTAACCTCATTGTACACCAGAGAGTCCATACTGGAGCCAGGCCATACAAATGCAGTGAGTGTGGGAAAGCCTACAGCCACAAATCCACGCTTGTCCAGCATGAGAGCATCCACACGGGAGAAAGGCCTTACGAGTGCAGCGAATGTGGGAAGTACTTTGGTCACAAATACAGACTCATTAAACACTGGGGTGTTCATACCGGGGCAAGGCCCTACGAGTGCATTGCGTGTGGGAAGTTCTTCAGCCAAAGCTCCGACCTTATTGCACACCAGAGAGTTCACAATGGTGAAAAGCCGTATGTGTGCAGCGAGTGTGGAAAAGCCTTTAGCCACAAACATGTGCTTGTTCAGCACCATAGAATCCACACTGGAGAAAGGCCGTATCAGTGCAGTGAGTGTGGGAAGGCCTTCAGGCAAAGGGCTTCCCTCATCAGACACTGGAAAGTTCACGCTGGAGAAAGGCCTTAGGATGGCGGAGAATACGCTGTCCTGTCCAGCACAGTGGGGGACACCGGGGAGAAGCTCTGAGAGCAGCCTTTGTGAGTCGCCGTCGGCCGGGATCTGAGCCTTGTGTGTGTGAACTCCCACCCTGAGGAGGTTCTTCTGTGCGCCAGCTACATGGGGCACTTCCTGGGGCAGTGTTGAACTTTGTAACATGCCTTTGTCCACTTGAACGGCTTCTGCACACTTGCCAGAAGTGTATCGCTGCCAGTGTCTCTGGAAGAAGCCATCCATCTATGCAACAGCAGGGTCCCAGCTTGCGCAGAAGTCACCCCCGCGTGCTTCAAGGGGCAGGCTCTCTGCTGCTGCTCCCTTCCCTGGAGGGAATCACCGGTAGCCTGAGCCCATTGAAGTCCTCACTCCTTTCTGCTTCCCCGCGCCCCCAGGTGGTTTAAGCTTGGAGGTGATCCAGTTTCGGCCAGAAGAATACAATCTTTGTTCTGCAGGCTGCTTACAGAGATGTCCGTTTTTCAGGCTTTGTCAGTCTCCTGTAGCCCTCCTGATGGATTTGTCCAGCCTCCAAGTCATGTAACTTGGGGATTGCCTGCCTCTTGCTGTTCTGGTTTTGCAACAAATGCCTTAGTTTTTAAGCTACCTTTAATCCTGGGGGTTGTGTTCACTTTGTGGGTTGAGTGGAGAACAGAGTTCGGCTGGCAGAGCCCAGTGAGGGAGTGAGCAGCTTGTGTGAGAGCTCCAGCTGTCATGTTGCCGTGGTGGTAGAATGGCAGAGAAAGAACAGCTCTCATTCTGGTTTCAGCCTAGTTTGCTCTGCTGCTCAAGGCCTCCTAGGACAGAATACCAGTCCTTGGGGTCCTCATCACGTGGCCTGTGTGGTGAGGATTTGTAGGACCAAGGGCACCCTGAGCAGTGGGCGTGTGCTGTGACAGCCTCTGGTGTGTCTGGGAGCAGCGTGACTTGGGCCCCTTGTTCCCACGGGTGTGTCATATTCCTCAGCCCTCTTGAGGGGAGCTTGGTTCCCTGGGACCTGCCAGCATCCCTGATCTGTCATTTGGTGGGCAGATGTCACTGTCCCCTAAGAGGGCCAGGTAGGAGTCATAACTGATACAGACACTGATTAATAGGAAGTTGGAGACTACAGCCAGCTATAGGGACTGTCACTCTTCTAAAGGTGTCTCTGCAAATGTTTCCATCACTTTGGTGTGAGGGTTTACGGAAATTCTCAGGACTCCCATAGTTGTGTCTCCTAATCTTATGGCTGCTGACCGTCTAAGCAATCTAAACATTTTCTGCAATTAATTGCACATATTTATAGTGTATAATTTGGTAAGTTTCAGTACATGTTTGCGCCTTTGAAACCAAGGTTCCTGATTCCTTTTACAATAACTCTCCCTATCACCCATTCCCAATCAACCACTCATCTTGCTTTCTGTCACCATAGGCTTGTTTGCAGTTCCTAGAGTTTGATGTGTGTGTGTGGCGGGGGGATAATTTAAAATGTGCTAGTACGTATGTGGCTTTGACAACCCTGCATAATTATTATGTAGCTTATCAACGTTCTGTGTGTCAGTAGTTCATTCTTCTCCGTCTATACATTTGCTTAGAGTACTCCACTTTAGAGAAATAGTTCCAAAGGAAGTGGCCCCAGAGAGGACTCCCGAGAATGAAGCCGCAGGGTCTGTTACAGCCTCAACCTGGAAGTGATGCGCCGTCGTTCCTGACTCACTCTGTGGGTGACAGACTAATCTTGGTTCCAGGTGGGATTCGTGGGAGGGTTTCTTGGATACTGGTGACCATAATCATAGTTGTTTTTTTTTTTTTAACCTTTTTAGTCTTTTAATGAGGAAGTATATCAACTGATTTCAAAAGGTAAACCAGCTTTGTGTTTCTGAGGTAAAGCCCGTCTGGTCATGATGTATGACTCTTTTCATGTATCGTTGAATTTAGTATGCTGGGTTTTGGGGGTTTTTTTGTTTTGTTTTGTTTTTTAAGATTTTGCATCCATACTCATGAGGGATGTTAGCCTCTTTTTTTTTTTTTTTTTTTTGGATGCTTAGTTTTGGTTGCTAGCAGTGTGATGCTGGCTTTACAGAACATGTTGGTCAAGTATTCCCTGCTCTTCAATTTTCTTGAAGAGTTTGTGAAGAATTGGCATTCTTTCTTCCTTAATTGTTTGATAGAATTCACTTGAAGAATCTGGGCCTGGAGTCTACTTTGTGGAAAGGTTTCTAAATGTTTATTTAATTTCCATGGTGGACATAGGTTTGTACAAAGTATCTTTCTGTTTTTTCCTACAGTGAGCTTTGGTGGTTTGTCTCTTTCTCAAGGAGTTTGTATTATTTAGTAGTCAAAATTTTCAAGCTATTCTCTTATTATTTATTAGTACGTGTAGAGCCTTCAGTGATGCCACCTGTCTTATTCCTGATACTGGTAATGTCTATATTTCTCTTTTTTTCTTGATCAGAAGTTTATCAGTTTTATTGATCTTCATAAAGCACTTGATTTCACTGATTCTTCCCTTATTTTTTTCTTTTTGACTTTTACCATTGCCTTTTGCTTTTATTGTATTTCATTTGTCTTCTGCTACTTGTTAACATAGAAGCTGAGATCCTTCATTGGATACCTTTGGGTCTTTTTCCGCTAATGTCGGTGCTAAATACTAAAAATCACCCTGTAGGAACTGTTAGTTGCCTCCCACAACACTTGGTATGTTGTATTTTCATTTTAATTAGATTTGAAACCTTTTCCAGTTTCCTTTTAAATTTCTCCTTTGACACGTGGTTCTTTTTAGAAGTTATTTCAAATACTTGGTATTTTCCTGTCTTTCCTGTAATTGATTTCTAACTTAATTCATTGCAGTCAGAGTATATACTTTATGACTTGAATTATTTACATTTATTGATGTTCGCATTATGGCCCAGAATATGGTCTGTCCTGTGTTTCATGTTAAGTCAAAATAAACGTATATTGTTTTCTTGTTTGGTGGAGAGTCCTCAAATGTCAGCTTGGGTGAGATGGCTGATAATGTCTGCGCTTTCCTGTGCCCTTACTGATGTGGGAGTCGTGTTCTATCAGTTACTTGAAGAGGTTTGTTGACGTCTCTGTATAAGTGGATTTGCCTATTTCTCTGGTTCTGTCAGGTTTTGCTTCATGTATTTTGAAGTCTTTTTATTTGGTGAATAAACATTTCCTTCTGTTATGTCCAATTAATGAGTAGAGCTCTTTATCATTAAGAAGTGATCCTCTTTATAGTAATATTCTTTGCTCTGAAATTTACATTGTCTGATGCTGTTAACATAGTGTCATTTTGTGTGGACACTCAGTTTTGCCTTTTTGGGTACTGAAAACATTTGCATTTCTATAGATATTCCTGATTTTTTTTCCTGTTACATGTTTAAGTTCCTTGGACACACTATGGTCTTTTGGTATCTTGATTCCAAACATTTCTAGGTGGACTCATTGGAGTATTTATTTGAAGGCTGACTTCCCTCCCCCTCCTGAGACAGTCATTCTGTGTTCTCTAGACGTGCTTTGTGAGGCTTCCCATGGACACTGGTTGGAACAGATGCTGTTGCACCCTCTGCAGTGGCCTTGGAAATTGCTTCATCTAACCCTCTCGGGTGTTTCTCACCTCTGGTCATTTCCTTCCCGAGGGTGCAGATGGGCGCCCAGCTGGATGCTTGAGGATGACCCTCTTCAAGTCTCCGACGTTTTCTCTCAGCTGTGCTGTGCTCTGTTGGACTGCAGCCACCTGAGTTAGGCCCAGATTCTAAGTTTCTGTCTCAGCTCAGGCGACTTCTGGGGTCTACCTGGACTTGCCATTCTTGTGCTGGAGCCTGGAAATTTCTCACAGAAACCTGGGGTGGTCACCTGGCTCACAGCACTTGTTTGCTCTCTCATAGGTCACTGTTATTTGCTTGATGTCCTGTGTATTAAGAATCAGTTTCATATACTTTGTTAATTATTTGAAAGAAAAATCTATGAATCATCCCAAAGCAGATACCTTGAATAAGTTAGTAAAACTGATAATACCTCCAACAACATCAGAAAAAAAAAAGAGAGAAATCACGTATCACAAATATGAGCAAGGAGAGAATGTATCACGCGAATACCTTTGAAACGTAATGGATAATTATTTTAAACAACTCTTTCACAGTAAGTGGAAATGCAGAGGACAAAAACCCATTGAAAGATACTAAATAGCCAGCCTCCCTCAAGGAGAAATAGATCATCTGAAAAATCCTTTGTCCATTAAAGACATAAAATGAGTATTTCCAGATTACTTGTAGTGGTACACTATGTATAAACGTAAGAACCCCTCTCACTAAAACTCAAGGCCAAGATGGCTTCACTGATGAATCCTAGCAAATATTTAATGAAGAAATAGTTGAGACTATCAGACTTCCCCAAAATAAGTAATAACATAAGGGGTACTTTCCAACCAATTTTTAGAAGCCAGTGTTAACCCTAAGAGCACAACTAGGTAATGAGATGAAAAAGAAAATTATAGACTAATATGTGAGCATAGATGCAAAAAACTCCTTCACAAAATTTTAGGGAATTAAATCTAAGTATGTATATAAAATTAGTGTGTTTTCCATTGTTAAGCCAACTCTGCATTCCTGGGAATTGAATCTAGTGAGACTTACCGGGAATGTAAGGTTGGCTTAACAACTGAGAATGTATTAATTTAATCCGTGTTATCTAGAACATGTTGTATAATGAATGTATCTGCTCCTTGTCCTGAGTCCCTGGCACAGAGCTATGAAAACACTGAGATTCCTGGAGTGGTAGGAGGCTTCCTTGTGCTAATGAGGTGACTCATGGTGAGCCCCTAGGAAGTGTCAGGATGGGAGCTGGTTGCCAGGAAGACCAACTACAAGATTAGAAGTTTGAAGCTGAGCCAGCCAGACCTGGGGGGGTGGAGAGGGGCTAGAGATTGAGTTCAGTCCTGTGGCCATGATCTAATTAGTTGTGTCTGTGCAGTGAGATTCTGATCAAAACTCTGGACACCACGTCTTGGTGGAGCTTCCTGGTTGGCGAACATATGGATGTGCGGGAGAGTGATATGCCTTTGACTCCCCTGGGAGGGGTCATGGGAACTTCACACCTGGCACCCTCCCACACCTTGCCCTGTGCGCTCTTTCCATTTGGCTGTTCCTGAGTTATATTCTTTGTAACAAAACTGGAATCATAGGTATAGACAGCACTTTTAGTGAATTCTATGAGTCATTCTAGCAAATTATCCAACCTGAGGAGATTGTGGGAACCCCTGCAGTTATAGCCAGCTGGTCAGAAATACAGTGGGCCCCTGTGACTTGAAGCTGATGCCTGAAGTGAGGGCTTTCTTGTGGAGGACTGAACGGCTAAAGATGTGGACACCGATGCGAACTCTGGGAGTTGGTGTTCAGAGAGCTGATGTCAGAACCAGCTTCCCTAACCTGACGTATGGCAGCATTAGAAACCTAAAGCTAACATCGCACTTAGTAGTGAAAGTTTGAGTGCTTTCCCCCTAATATCAGGAATAAGCAGGAATGTCCACTCTCACAACCTGTGTGTAATACCATGCTGAAGGGCCTGTGCTAGTGACGTAAGAAAATTAAAGGAAACAAATGGTGCACAAATTGTAAAGAAAGAACCAGAATGGTCATTATTCACAGGTTATGTGCTTATCTATTTAGAAAATCCTTAATTATCTATTAAAAAACCTAAGAGATCTCATAGATTAGTCAAGGCCCCAGGATAAAAGGTCAATATATTTAAAATGTTTGGAAATTGGGAAACTGTACCTCTTACTATAACACCAAAATGTGAAATATTTAGGACTATATTTAACAGAATACATTCAAAAACTATAAAGCAAATTTACAAAACATTACTGAGACCACGTTTCTGAATCTAAGGACTTAATACTTCAATTTATTCTCCCCTAATTCTGTAGATTCACACAACTAACAAATTCCCACTGATTTTGGTAGAAACCGACAAAAGGATTTGAAAATTTATATGAAAATTCAAAAGACCTAAAATACCCAAAATAAATTTTGGGAAGAAAATCAAATTTGAAAGGTTTTACCTGACTTTCAGCATACTATAGAGCTGTGCTAACGGAAGTAAACTGGTGGTGAAAGGGCTGCCCCAGCAAGAATACAGAGGCCAGAAACAGGCCACACGTATGTTGTCGGTTTATTTTCAGTATAATTGCCAAGGTATTTCAAGACTGAAAGGATGATGCTTCAACAAAATACTCTAAGATTACAACATCCGTATGAAAAATAAAGTGATAAAAACCTCAACATATCTCAAGTCATTTACTACCTTGAAATGCATTATAATCTTGAATGTCTGAAATGTAAAGTATAAAATAACTCATAGGTCATTGGATGAGGGGTACTCATTGAACATGGGTTAGACAGACTTCTTACATTTTATTTATTTTGCTTTTCAATTTTAAGGGTAATGAGTTTTATAGGCATCAATATTTAGAGGATTTTTTCTTCCAGTTTTATTGAGATACAGTTAGCATACAGCACTGTATAAGTTTAAGGTGAACAGCATAATGATTTGACTTACATACATCATGAAATGATTATCACAATAAGTTTAATGAACACTCATTACCACATACAGATACATTTAACAAAAAAATTTTTTTCCTTGTGATGAGAACTCAGGATTTGCTCTCTTAACAGCTTTCATATATAACATACAGCAGTGTTAATTACATTTATCATGTATATTACATCCCTAGTACTTATCAAGACAGAAAAATCAAAACCCAAATAAAATAAAATGGCAAAATTGGGCTTTATCAAAATCAAAAACCTTTGCTATTAAAAAAGACACATTTAAGAAAGTTAAAAATGGAAGCCATAACCCAGTGAAAAATACTTGCAAAGTATATCTGATAAATAACTGGTGTCTGGAAATTTTAAATAATCTTTAAAACAATGAGAAAACCCAATTTTTAAAAAAGACAAAAATTCTGCCCTTTTATTTGAAAAATTAAATTTTTTCTTTGAAAATTATACATACTGATAAGATGACTATATCTGGTATTATATATTTGAATATATTATTCAGGAAGAAATTCAGAGATAAAGATGCTGAAATTCTAAGACATTGTTCAAAGAAACAAATTCAACATTCAGTTCATGGAAGTTCCATAACTAATGACAGGAAAAGTGGCTGCTTGAAAGATGTCTGAGAATTTTACAGAATAGATGAAAACATGAATCCTCTGATTTAGGATACATTGGAGGAAGAATAAGTTTTTTAAAAATTATACCTAGGAATTCAAGTAGAAATTAAATAGCAGAGTATAAGATAAAGTCTGAAAAGTGGCCAGAAAAGAAATACATTGTTTACAAAAGGACAGCAGTTAGATTGGCAGCATTAAAAAAAAGCCAGAATGTGGCAGTATGTTCAAAAGGCTGGGAGAATTAGAAAAAAGACAAGTTTTAATACATATTTCACCAAAGAAAATATGTAAATAAGAAGCATGTAAAAATATGCTCAACATCATTCGTCACTAGGGAAACAAATTTAAGCCACAATGAGACACATGTCTGTGCTCATTTGAATGGTCAACCCGAAAATGCCAAGTCAGTGATGTGAAACAGGACTCCCATGCCTTACTGGTGGGATGCAAAATGTTAAAACCCACTTTAGAAAGCTGGTAATTTCTCTAAGTATGCATGCACTTAGCATGTGATGCAGCTGTCTAATTTGTAGGTTTATCCCCAAGAGGGTTAAAAATGTGTGTCCACAGAAATGCTTGTACTTCTAATGTTCACAGCAACAGCAGCTTTATTGATAACAGCAATAGCTGGGAACAAAGTAACAATTCTGCAAATGCCCGTGCATGATTAAGTTGGTAGCTTGCTGGGACTGTCGGGGTGAGATGCCACACACTGGTGCCCAAACGACACAGCTGTTTTTCTCATCGTTCTGGAGGCCGGCAGTCCAAGGTGAGGACGCTGGAGGGTTGGTTCCCCTGAGGCCTCTCTCCTTGGGTTGCCAGTGGCCGCCCTCTGGCTGTCTCCTCGCGTGGTGTCGCCCGGTGCACACGTGCCCCTGGTGTCTGTGTGTGTCCTAATCCTTTTTTGCAAGGCACTCATCAGATTGGATTAGTGCCTGTCCTAATGGCCTCACTTTAACTTAATTACCTCTTTAAAGACCCCATCTCTGAATACACACGTTCTAAGAAACTGGGGTGGGCTTCAGCATACCCAGATGTGGGGCACGCAGCTCAACCCTGCGATGAGAAAACAGCCTGTTGGAGTTGCTGTCTGGGCATTTTACAGTACGACAGACCAAGAGTCTGGACGTTTAGATCAGAACCTGAGTGTAGGACTCCCACCACGAAGTTCCCAGTTTGCTTTTCCTGGAGCACGTTTTAAAATAACCACTCGAGGAAATTAGTGACCGCTGCCCCAGCCACCTCAGAAGTAAGAGGTGTGTGCTCCCCGGCTCAGAGGAGTGCACTTCCGTCTACTCACTGTGCCCCGTCCTGGGATGTGTCATTAATAAACCTTGTGACTGTACTGTCTTTGTGTGAGTGTATTGAAACCGCACCTTCAATCAAAATGGCCCAGGGACTTCCACTTCCAAAGTGGGAGCTCGGATGCTGAGGGCGCTACCTGCTGACCCCGCGTGGGTGGCTTGTGCCTCCTGGTTCAGCGGGTTTTAATCTGCGTATTCTTGACACACCAGCTCCGAGATTTCCAACATAATGTCACCTTTTATTTACTGTCTGCTTCTTTCCTTATGCCTTTCATCCAAAGTCCGTGTTCCCACTCTCACTGAGAACACTAAGTCCTGGGGAGACCTGACACGACCGAGTGACATTTCCATTTGAAGCACCGCTCACAGTTCATGGCATCCCCCACGATTCTCAGCAGAGCTCAGAAGGGTTTGCATTCCTCTCCATCCCCGGAAGCAAAGCTCTCACACCAGGGCGCGCTACCCCAGCTCACCTGTCCTGGGACTCCAAGATTCCACCCTTCCCTCACTCATGACTCTGGCTGCACTTCTGTCACAGCAGCAGAATCATTTCACAGCTCACATCTGATTTCCCATATGTTTGCCACGCTTGGTGCTGAGCGCCTGCCCTCCCCTAGGGCAGGACCCCTGTCTCTGTCATCCTTGTCCCACCACCCAGAAAACATTGCTTGCCATGTGGAGCAGCCCCCTCTGACTGACCACACAGATGAAGACCAGGCAGAGAAAAGTGGGTGAGGACAGAATGGACCCTGAGGGGTCCTTCACTCGGTGGGATGCCCCTCACTCCTTCACACTCCAGGTGTCTTTATGGGCCACTTTGTCCCAAAGAGCTCCCAGGTTCGGCACGAATAACCCTCCGCTTTGAGCCAGGAAGTGTTTCCCGGGAGTGGATTCTCTGGCTTGCGGATCCCAGGGCTCGGATACCTGTACAGCCGCTGCTGCGACCAGATAATCATTCTGACAGAAGATAAAAGAGAGTAACATCCACAAAAGGCAACCGGCTTTCCCAAGGAACAGAGGAAGCACACAATCTATGCTAAAAACATAACTTTGGAGGAAAAAATGATTTTTTTCCCCACTGAGAGCTGTGTGCGCAATAACGATATTGGATAAAACACCAGAAAAGAGTTCACGCCAAATGTGGCAACACGAAGTAGGTACGTGATCATGGAAGAGGCTCCAAGGAAGACTCGGAGTGAGGACGTGATTATTTTTATCTTTCCGGACAATACTTTTGTTTTAAACCAAAGTTCATGTGGATTATTTCATGCAGCTTTGAAATTAGCCCCAAAGACAATCCCAGAGGAGGGATTTCAAAACGCCCCGACTGGTAAGAGCGTCGTGGGACCAAGACTAGGGCAGTAACAGCGAGCCCCACACACAGCCACACGCATGCATCGCGGTTTACCTATTCGTGTTCCAGGCACTTTAGGACGACACTTCACAGATGTTTTTCCCCTGCAAAAAGCTTTGTTGTTTCCATTTGGTCGAAGGCTCGGGAGGGGCTCCGGGGTGGTCACAGAGCTGCCCAGAGGCTCCAGGCAGGAGCCCTGACACCGGGGCCCCTCCCAGCCCGCTGGGCTCCGGAGGCTCGCGGCGGTTCTGAGCCTTCGGGGGAGACACCCCGCCGCGCAGCCCGGGGCCGCCCGCCCCTGATGCGCGGCACCTGCTCACCGAGGACGCGCGTCTCCGGGAAGTCACGGCGGGGCGGGGTCTGCGCGGGCGGAGCGCAGGGCGTGCGGACCGCGAAGGGCCTGGCTCGGGGCTCCCCGCGCCCCGGGGCCCCCGTAGCGCCCGGGTGCCCCCACCCCCCGCCCCAACCCCGCGTCCTGGGAGGGGGGCCGCCGCCCGCTGCTCCTCCGTCTTCAGCGCAGCTCGGCGCCCGGGCGCGCCTCCTGCGCCGATTCGCGGGGACGGCGCCCCCCCGGGGAGTCGCCGAGATGCTCCCCGGAGCGCACGGCTGGGCGGCCGTAAGGAGCTAAGCCCGGAGCGGTGTTGCTGGTCCCGGAGGCCGTGATGCCGGGAGGCTGGGTCCAAAGCTGCGAGCGGAAGGAAGCGGGGAGGGCGCGGGAGGCTGGAGGGGGGCGTCCCTGGTCTGCTCTGTCCAAACGCCGTGGAAGCGGGAGGCCGCTTTTACAGAGAACTTTTATGAAATTATGCGGTGAGATTTCTTCTCCGTGTTTGTTTTCCTGAATTTAACAGGAATTTAAGTTAGCTCTGTGTTTCACTGTGTTTGTTGTAGTTGCATTAGAATACCAAGAAGAATTCTCGGGTAGACTTCGAAACGCCCGCCTACTCGGGAGTAAAGAACCCAAGAAACACCACGATAGGACAGAAATAGGACTCCCCCAGGATGGCCACAGAGCTCCGTGATCACCCACCCCGCCGGGTGAAACACGAATCACTCGAACGGTGCCTAACGGCCCAGGAACATAGTCCCTTCCCTCTCCAGATCGCTTTGGATCCACTGTCCCTGAAACTGACCCAGTGCAGGCTGACCCCCTAGAAAAGCCCCTAACCTCCAGCGGCCCTGCCCCCTGCCCTCCTCCGACTGTGCTTCTCCGGTCTTCTTAGCAGGCATTTCCGGGTAAAGTTTTCTGCTACCAAGGCGTGGGCTGATCTGCGTCCATCACGTGTCCCTGTGTGTTTGTGTGGGGCTCCAGGTTGTGGCAACATGTGCACCAGGCTTCTGTTCTGACCACCGTCAGTGCATCGTCAGACCTGCAGGACTGGGGCTAGGATGGCGAAGAGGGGGGAGTTTCTCCAAGCCGGGGTGAGACCACCTGGTCACACCTGCATGTGTGTGGTTGTGTGATCCTGTGTGCATCCACACACCAGGCTTCCGGACCTCCCTGTCCCATACCTGCCTCACAGGGGTCCCTAGAGCATTTGTGCATTTGTGTCCTCATACCTGCTGGGGTGGTTCAGCACCTCCCTCCATTTCACACAAGCCTCTGTTGCACATTGTAAATGCCAGCTGTGTGTCTCAGGACTATCGCATCTTGTCTTCGTGGATGCAGTATAATGCACATGTGTGTGTGCAGTCTTGCTGGGCGGGGGTGATGCAGAATGCTGCCCTCATCACAGTGTCCCCAGGAAGCCTATGCAGGGGCCTCCGGGTTGTGCTGAGGTGTCATTATTGTTACTGGATTTAATGGGTCCTTCCCTTGGGTGCACAGCCAGTGAACACAGCAAGTACGTTCAGTTGAAGCAGAAGCATTTACTACTTGTGAGAAGTAAGGAGACAGGAAGATAGCTCTCAAAGACCTGGACCAGGGAAGTTTTAAGCCTGGGGGGCTTGCATATTCAGGAAAGGGCCAGCAGGGACAGGGTGACTGCAGGTTGCCAAGAGCTGCAAGCAGGCAGAGGCTCGGTTGTTGGTCTTACTGGGTTATCGTGTTCACTAGGACGTGCTGTAACCTTTTCACAGTATCAGGCATTTCGAACTTTCTGCAATTTAATAACTAGTTCTGGAAACAAAACAAAAAAACACTTTGATTTAAACCCATCTCTTCCCTACTGTTGTCTAGAGAACATTTTCACACACCTGTCCTACCCAGTGTATCTCCAGGAGTGCCACATGGCACAACTGTCCAGCCAGACTAGACCTGAATTCTTCATCTCTTCAAGACCTAGTTTACAGAAATTACAGGGGATGGGTGTAAATTTTGCATCCTGATTGTAATGAGTATGCCTTAAAACACACTTTTAAGAGTCAAATTCAGTGTGGCAGGCTGATAGATGTCCCCTAAAGATGTCCGTGTCTTCATCCCACGACATTGTACATGTCACTTTATATAGTAAGAGACTGTGCAAGTGTGACAGCGAGTTTGTGGTGAGATTATGCTAAAATTATGTTTGCCCAGTGATGTACTCACAAGTCTCCTTAAAAAGAGAGGCAGAGGGAGATCCTACTATATAGCGGAAAGCAATTTGATGACTAAAGAAAATGGTACACTGCTGGCCTTTGAAGAGGAAGGAAGTGGTCATGAGCCAACAAATGCAAAGAATGTAGCGCCTGACTTTGCAAAAGGCAAGAACAGGGATTCACCCCCAAAGCCTCCAGAGGGCCCACGGGCCCTGCTAACACCTTGACTATTCCTTTGGAAGAGACTTCTGACGTCCAGAATAGTAAAACAGTTACATGGACATTGCCTTAAACCATCAAGATTGTGTTAACTCGTTATAGCAGCTATAGGAAATTAACACAATGTAGGAACAGTCTTGTTAAATTTTTTTATTTGAAATGTAGTCAGTTTACAATGTGGTGTCAACTCCTGGTATACAGCATAATGTTTCCTTTATACTTATACATGAATATATTCTTTCTCATTATATGTATTAAGTAGTGAATATAGTTTCCTGTGCTATTATATTGCTGCAAATGGCACTATTCCTTTTTATGGCTGAGTCGTATTCCATTGTATAACTATATCACAGCTTCTTTATCCAGTCATCTGTCCATGGATGATGGATTTAGGTTGTTTCCGTGTCTTGGCTATTGTAAATGGTGCTGCCGTGAACATTGGGGTGCATGCATCTTTTCAAAGTCGAGTTCCCTCCAGATATACAATTTAGTAATATAGTCTTTTTTTTTTGGATGAGGGGTAATTAGCTTTTTTTTTTTTAATGGAGGTACAGGGAATTGAACCCATGACCTCATGTGTGCTAAGCACTCACTCCAGACACTGAGCTATACCCTCCCCTAGTAACAGAGTCTTAATTACAGGTTTCTCCTAACCCCAGGTAGATCTTTCCTATGAAACTTTTCATAAGCTGAAATGCCATAATGGGGGAGTATCCCCTGCTTTCTGAAAGTTCTAGATAAGCCACTTCAATTATGAAAGAATCTACAGTGTATAGTGTAGTGGCTATTTTCATAAGAGCGACTAAAATTCTTTTCAGATTTCTTTTGATTAGTCTTTCATAAAATCAATGTGGTGTAAGGTGAACTTTCAAAAAGCAGGGCATTCCTGTATTTGTGTGATCAAATTATGGAAGTTATGAAAAAGTGCTTACGTACATCTTTGAAAATGCATTCTGAATGATTCAGGAGTTACATGAGGTGGGGCTAGGCAGTCTATGTAAAAATGACCCAGTGATGTGATCCAGGGAATAAAATGAAAGAACATCCAAGAAACAATAATGGTGAAAATTTGGAGATGGGCCCATTGGGCTGCAGACACAGTCCTTTCTGTTTTTGTATATGTTTGAAAACACCTGTCACAAAAAGGGGGAATAACTTCTAGCATCAATTCTGTAGGTTTAAAGAGGGGATAAAATTACAAATGGCACGAGAACACTTTTGGCTTCAGACGTGTTAAGCCTGTGCCAGAGCTTTATCAAACCCTGCCCTTCAAGTGTATTTTAAGTCAATTATTCTTAGCAAAGCTTTTAAAAACACAATGATGTTCTGGAAAACCCTCAGAATCTACAGGACTCAGGGAAAAGCATCAAAAGAAGATGGCACAATAGGACAGAGCCTGGGGCCAAGTTGCCAGCTTCCAGTTAATCTTCTGGTTTGTCTCATGACAGAGATGTGCGACAACTCACAGGAACTGCTGCTAACCAGGGAGCCCCACGGACACCCCACATGAGCCTCGGCGTTGTCCAGGTATGTTTTACTATCCGTCACATAGACGAGGAGCAGCTCTGCCTGGATCATAGTTACTCTCTCTAGCTTCTCCGAATGTCATGTCAGTAGCAGAAGCTACCTAGCACGGCCCAAGGCCCCAGAATAAGGAAAGACACTCTCATTAGGTCGAATGTTTCCAGGGCTTAGAGGTTCCTGCCCAGGAGCTGGGCAAGTCTGTGCCAAATATTTCTTTGGATTGAACAGAGAATCGGACAACTCAGGCCTGTGGTGTTACAATCCTTTACAAGTTGTTGACGTAAAAATGCTCAAAACTTGTCCCTTATTTTACTACATTTTACTATCGTCTGTGCTCTTAAGGTTGTTTGTGGGTGTCTGTGTAATGGAAACAGAACGTAACGGGGTGCTACTGCACACGTCTTCCCAAGTCCATGTTCGGTGGCCTTGAAACCGTGCCCCATCAGGTCAGCAGACGCTGGGGACTAGCAGGAACTCCTGAGCTTGCCTTACAGAGCCCCGGGAGAGGGAACAGCTTGCTGAAACCCCTCTGCTTGTGAACTGCCTTCACTGCTTGAGCTCGCTTCTTCCCCCTCTGTAACTGCATACCCTCCAAGCTTCACGTGGCCTAGGGAATGAATCTCAAGACTCCTTGGTGACCCCTGTAGATGACACCCTCATGTGGGGATCACTACAGTAACGGGGGCTCAAGTTTGGGGTTTTTTTTAGCAACTTGGGAGTCAGCTCTTGTCCAGTTCGAACCGACTAAGACTGGTTGGAACCACCAACCCCTAAAACTAAGCCTGCACGGGTGTCTGAGGAACAACCTTTTTACATCAGCCCACCAAAGACTACACCCTCAGATCATGCCAAGGGCCACCATTTTTGAATGTTAGTAATGAGGACCACACATTGTGGATGACAGCACAAACATTTTATTCCACCCAGCAAAGTCCCTGAAGGCAGTGACGTTCCAACACATTTATTGTCTTCTCAGTTATTAGGGAAATACCAGCCAACATTCATTAACAAGTGGTAAATAAATAAGATGAACAGACATTCCATTAATACATTATAAATCAGCTATACTTCAATAAAACACTCTATCAAAGATACACAGCTAGCAACACATTAAAAATGTCCAAGATCATAAATCATTAGGAAAATGCAATCAGACCACAGTGAGATACCACTACACACTTTAAAAACCCGTGCTGGTGAGGAACATAAGGGAACTGGAATGCTCTCGTACTCCAGGTGGGGAGGCAAAAGGGTACAGCCATTCACTTCAGAATATGAAACTATATATTCAAATAAAGAATTTTATGTACATGGTTCATAGTAAGCATATCTGTGATAGCCATACTGGAAACAAACCACAAAACCCCATTTATCCGTTAACAGATGAATGGATAAACCCAGTCAAATGACAGTATATACAGTGTATCTTTCAGGAATTTAAAAAAAATGCACTATTCACATCTGCCACAGGATGATTCTCAAAATGATTCTGCACCGCGAGAGAACAAGGCAAATACGAATGTGAAAGGCAGTAAATCAATGGTAGTTGCCTGGCCGTCTGGGGAGAGATGTCAGAAGGTAGCTGTGGAAGCGACAGATGTTTGTTGTTATGACCACGGTTCTGTGAGTTTACATATTAACACTAACCGCGCTGTACATTTTCAGTATGTTCGGTGCTTTGTATACCAACAGTCTAGCTCAATGAAGTTTTAACAGAAATTGGCTTTACATAAAATCTGAACCTCCTTTTTGGAAAAGTGGAAGGAACTCTGGTAACCACAAGTTAACTCCATCACCTCTCCTACCTCATGGGAGGGACTCTGCCGCAGTAGCAAAGAACGCCGGGGAGCCAAGAAAGACGTGTTCACTTGAGTTGTCCAAGAACTCTACCTGAGTCAGAAAAGTCACATCCCTGGACTAGATGATTTCCATTCTCATTCATGTGTATCAATGGCCTTGAGATAAACAAGCTGGAGCCACCATGGGAATCCTAAAACCCTTTACGTTATGTCACAAGGTTAGTCACACAAAGCCCTGTAGTCTGCACCAGGAGGCCTCGGACAAGAAAGCAAATTAGACCAAGCTGAAGTGAAAACCATTCTCTGCCGTTATACTATTCCCACCAAGGTATACAAAGTTCCGAAACTGGGTCACGTGGAGCAAGAAAGATGCATCCTGGGCACTACAAGAGACAATGCCACTGAAGAAGGGGACCTCTGGCGAACCCAGACTGGGTCCTGTTCAAGCTGTCTCAGTTAGGTCCATGTCCTGGTCAGTCAGGCAGAAGAGAGTGACACCACCAGAGTGCTCAGACTGCTCACGCTTCCCTCCAGGTGATGGGCACGCACGAAGGTCACCCAGCTCACAGATGACGGATGCCCAGTGGGGCGATCTGCCACTTGGTAGAGGTAACATGACTTCTACCATAGAACTCAGCGACGGAAGTCTGGCAAGGGCCCTGGGCAGGTTAGAAAGTACAATGTGCTCCTTCAAAGCTGCCTACGAGCCTGGTACTCCCAGGCAATCTCCACACAACGGATGTTCAGGTCTATGGTGTTCAACTTCAGGTTGATGGCTCCCGGACAAAGCCTATTTAGTGTGACGCGGTCAACAAGGACGTAGCTCCTTCCCTGCCGTCCCTGTCTCATTCGATGGCTTTTCTCCAGCGTGAACTTTCTGGTGGCGAATGAGGTTAGACCGTCTGCTGAATGCTTTCTCACACTCACTGCACTCGTAAGGCCTGTCTGGGCTGTGAAGTTTCTGGTGCTCAATCAGAGCAGACTTCTGACTGAAGACTTTTCCACAGTTGCTGCAATCCAGAGGCCTCTCTCCTCTGTGAACTTTTCGGTGCTGAGTAAGTTGGGTGCTTTGGCTAAAGCATTCACCACATTCTGTGCACTCAAGTGGTCTTTCTCCAGTGTGAACTTTCTGATGCTGAGTGAGGCCAAAGCTTTGGCTAAAAAGTTTCCCACATTCTGTGCACTTATAAGGCCTTGCTCCAGTGTGAACCCTCTGGTGCTTAATTAGAGTAGAGCTCTGGCTAAAAAGTTTCCCACATTCAGTACATTCATATGGCCTTTCCCCAGTGTGGATTCTCTGATGTTTAATGAGGCTGGGACTTTGGTTAAAGAATTTCCCACATTCACTGCACTCATAAGGTCTTGTTCCTGTGTGGACTCTCTGGTGTTTAATTAGGTTGGAGTTGGAAGTAAAGAATTTTCCACATTCACTGCATTTATAGGGCCGTGACCCAGTGTGAATTCTCTGATGTTCACTAAGGCTAGAGCTTTGGCTAAAGAATTTCCCACATTCACTACACTCATAAGGCCTTTCTCCGGTGTGAATTCGCTGGTGCCGAACAAGTGTGGGTTTGTTGCTAAAGGCTTTCCCACATTCGCTGCACTCATATGGCCTTTCTCCAGTGTGGACCCTCCGGTGCTGAACAAGTATGTGTTTATAGCTGAAGGTTTTCCCACATTCACTGCACTTATAAGGCCTTTCTCCAGTGTGGACTCTCTGGTGCTGAGCAAGTCTGTATTTGCGGCAGAAGGCTTTCCCACATTCACTGCACTTATAGTGCCTCTGTCCACTGTGAGAGGCCTCCACACACTCGGTGTCCTTCTGTGGTGTGACCTGGTGCCGGAGGCGGCCAGAGCTACCAGCAGAATCCGTCCCAGCCTCCTGGCACGTGGAAGACTTCTTGGACGCACGGACTATGCGGCTCTTCATAAAGGCCTTATGCACGTCTCTTTTAAACACTTTCTCTCCACTGTGCTGGGGAAATTTCACACCTGCCCCACATGGTTTCTGGCCAGAGATTGTTCCCAGGTCCTCAGCTAGATAGAAACCACCTTCTAAGTCCAGGCTACGTAACTCCCAGGGGTAGGCCTTCTGGGTGGACAGGTCCGCCTTTGAAGTATTTACTTGTGGCCCTTTTCCAGAAACTTCTTGCACACAAGTTGTCTCCTTGTCCTCTGCTCGGCGCCAACAACCTGAAAGCAGAACGATGCTAGTGAACTTCATGTAGGTTTTGGGAGGAGGCAGCCCCATCACAAATGTGTGTCTGGCATACCAAGGAACAAATCCGTGGGACTGTTCAGGACAGGGGAGCTGGGGGCACTTAGGAGAGGGCTGCTGTGCAGCACTGGGCCTCTAGATGCCACGGGACAAGGGGAGACTCACCAGACAAAAGACACAAGGATGGGGTGGAGTGCAGGGAGGAGCCAGGGGTCCACAACTCACTCCTCCAGGAACGGTTTGCACCAGGGCCTTGGCAGCCGGTGACACAAGTGTGCTGTGTGGAAGGGTGTGTCCAGGCCCAGGAAACTCCAACTGTCACTGAGGAGCTGGTATTCAAGGACTATTTTAAGGACACGTGCAGACCTTATGACACATTAAGTGTAGGCCAATACCAGAGAGTGACGGAGAGAACCAATGAGCAGTGGGAGTCAGGGAGGTGAGGGATAAGCCTGGGTTGGAAGTCAGAGTAGAAATGACAGAAGGAGCAGAGTGTCCAGAATGTGGAAGAAAGATAGAAAGGAGGGGCACAGGCCATGATCTCACATCCTCCCCCTGATGCCAACCACCAGGGCCAGGCCCACTCTGAGCCCCTCTTGCTGTGCCTGGAGTCATGTCCACTCTGTCATGTACCCAGGGTTCTCCTCCCAGCTCCAGCTGGACAACAACATGGGACCTAGAAGATGCAAGTCCTAAGGGAAAGACAGGACAGGTGAGCAGTCAGTACTGGCCTGGTGGGAACAAATCATGAAGCCATATATCACAAAAGGAATGTCTCAGGAAGTCTCACAGAAACAGCCATGTGGACCCCACAAGTACTGACCATGTTGGGTCCCAACAATTTCCTTGTACAGCCATGCCCCAGGAAACATCAGCTGGAAGGGGACAGAACCTTGGAGCAGAGGTGGCCTAGGGGCTACAGAGTCAGCTTAGCAGGGAGTGGCTGAGACTGATGGAACCCACTGGACTAATTCCAAGTCTTTTGACCCAGAAAACCTTTGAGCAGCTGTTATGGGGGCTACTTGTAAAAGGAGGCAGTATACACACCCACCCTTGGCGCCCACAGCACATGAGGCAGGGAAGCAGTAACAGAGATGTGCCCATTGTCTAGCTTGGGAAGAAAGTGGAGACCAGCCCAGGATGCTGGGAGAGGTGTGAAGGTCTTACCCAATGATGCAACCAGTACAAAGTTCTCCAGCATCACATCCCGGTACAGGAGTCTCTGAGTCTCATCAAGGAGCCTCCATTCCTCCTGGGAAAAGTACACAGCCACCTCCTCAAAGGTCACAGTGCCCTGTGATGATGGGGACAGATGTGTCCATGAGCAGCCCCTCTCTCTCCAGGACCTTGTAAGTACCCCCAACTCCAGCCCATATTCACTCTGCCCTCATCCTCCTCCCCAGCTCCCCAGCTTCAAGGGTAGTGGTACCCAGCCTCTCCATGCCTCCTTAATCACTAGGTCCAACTCTCAGCAACCACAGGCAGGGGGACAGAGAGAGGCCATCTAAGCTCTGGGCCTGCTGTACAGGCCCCCCTTTCCTGCAAGATAAGCGCCTGAGAGTCCCCACGACCACATCTCCCAGACACAAACACACCTGGGTCCATCCTTTTCTCTTAAGCTCCTAGTGCCAGGGCCCCAGGGCAGTTCATTCACACACCTCCTCCGTGTGCATATTACTCACCAGACCTCCTCATACTCCTGACCCCATCACCACCACCAGGCCCACAAAATCGGCATTTCTCTGGCCTCCTCACATACCCACCCACACAGAGCATTCAAAAAGGGCTTGGCAAGTGCAACAGGATCCTACTGTGCACCCCCTAGTCCTGTTCTGAAGAGGCCTTGTTCCCGACTTCAACCTCAGTCACAGCATGCAGATCTAAACACCCCTGGTCAGGTTCCACTTCTATACTGCACATCCTGTCTCTTCACCAGTTACAATCTCTGTCCACATAACACCATTCAAAGTCCACACCCACCTGACGCACCTTAGGTAAACTATCTGACGTTCTGACAAAAACCTGGTGGGTGCCGGAGAGGGTGAATAAGCACCAGCCTGACTCTGCTATCACCCCACCTCCTTTACTGTTTTCCCTCTGCGTCAACTTCACAGCCACGCCCTCATGAAAACCTTGACCACGTGCTGGACTTTCCCCTCCCCTCCTGCTGATTACCATTACTCTTGTATGTCTTTGTGACATCCACAGCCCCCCTCTCCTCCCTTGTCCCCTGATAGCAACCTGAAGCCCTCCCCAGCACTCTAGCCCTGCATGTTCACCTGTCCACTTGTCTCCTACACTTGGGAGTCTCTGGACCATCTGAAACTCAGCGTGGCCAAAACCCAATTCCTAATATTCTCACTGAAAAGTACTCCTGCCACTGACTTCCTCATCTGAGTTGATGGCCCTCCCAACCATCCGGACGCAAAGGGCAAAAACTTTGGAGTCATCTGTGACCCCTCCACATTAGAAACTCGGGTCAGCCCCTACTTTAAAAACAAATTCAGGAGCCAACAAGTATTTCTCTTACCTCTACATCCACCAATATAATGCACTAATATCATATCACATATTATTATATAATAATATAATACACCACTCTGGTCCTGCCACAACCAGTGCTCCTCTGGATAGATGCAACAGTCTCCTCCATGATCTCCTTGTCTTCCTCTCCCCCAGTCTGTTCTCTCGGCAGCCAGGGGTAGCCCGTTAGAACCTAAGTCAGGTCATTTTTCTCCTCTGTTCCAAAAACTCCATGGCTGCCATCACTCTCAGAACAGGAACCGCACTTCTCAGGCTACCATTCCAGGCCTGACACTTGCTCCCTTGCTCTCTATTCTCACCAGACACTAGCTGACGCCTCCAAGGCCTAGAACACGCCCATCTCCACCTCATCTCCAAGCACTGGTGCATACTAACCCCCATACCTAGGACACCTTTCACATCTCAGCCTGCAGGTTGCCAAACGTGGGGAATCTCTCCATATAACATGTGGCCTGGACTTAGGAACCGGGCTTAGGGTTTCTCTAGGGTGTCCAGACACCTAGGCCAGGAAGAGTGGGAGCAAAAAGAGTTCCAGGACACGTGACACTCACCAGTGCAGGGGCCATAAGTGGTCCTGCTGAACGTGGAACCTGCAGGAAGAGCAGGGTCACGTCACTGAATTCCCAACCATGACACAGACAAAAAAAGATACATGCGTGAACCACCTAATATTTCAGGTGAAGATAAAGGTGCAAAGTAAAGTAAAGCACATAGAAGAGGGCAGAAAATGTTATGGAGTTGTGCTGTCAAGTCAAGTGGGTATCTCGAGAAAAGGCTTTCCCGCAGTGGGAGAAACAGGTGCAAAGCCTCTCTGTTGGGGTCATGCTGGATGTGTCTGAGTAGCAATCATGAGGTTAGTGTGACTAGAGCCTAGTGAGCCAGAAGAATAAGGGATGGTGTTGGGGAGAAAATGGTTGTGGCAGGTCATACAGTACTATTATAATCTTGAGCCACAAATATCAAAATTAAGTCTCATTTTATTGTACATGTCTGTTTCAGACACTTCCTTTTTGTTTCATTATGGTTTATTACAGAATACTGAACATAGTTCCCTGTGCTATCTAGCAGGACCTTGTTATCTATTTTGTGTGTGTGTATATATATATACACACATATACATATATATATAGAGAGAGTTATCTTATCTCTGACACTTCCTTGATTCCCCCCGTAATGTTTCTCCCTCACCAATAATACATTCTTCTTTTCCCATAGCTCATAGTTGGTCCTAACAGCTGGCCAAGAATTCTTATACTTCCTTTTCAAATTTTACTCTGGTTATAGTAAAAATTACTTTTATATTAAATTCCAGCTTACATAATTTACAGATTAAATTGTTTTGAAATTATTATAACATTATACAAACAATTCAGGATTATGTACTTTTTATGTTTATCTATATTTTTTGATGCTAAAAATTTTCCATAAATGTTTAGAGAGGTTATCTGTAATTTCTTACATGCTGTTCTCTCCGAGTGTGATAGACTTCACATTCTAAATGAACCTCTGATAAAGGGATTGTTGCTAGAATCACAGTAAAAGTGCCTCCAGCAGTTCGGGATAACTTGGGATTTCTGACTGCTTAAACTTAAGAGAAAAGAAACAAGCTATAGGACCTCTATCCCATTCTAATTATATAAACATAAAAACATCTTCTTGGGTTCTAAATATCCTGTTATGGTTTTGAAGCATTATAATTTTTTATCATTTCTGCCCCCTTAAAACAAGTATTTTAACAAAATATCCTAACCATTTCCTCTTGCAATATCACCAGAGGTTATTTAACAGTAATATAAACATTACTGGAAAAGTACAATCTCTTAAAAACAAAAACCCTCTGTATACTATAAAACAGTCAATTTACGTAATGTGTAAATGTCTATCAAAATATAACTATGGAATAGATTACGAATAAGTATAATAATTTCAAAGAGCTGAGTTAAAATCAGTAACATGGAGCAAAACAAGATCAAAAAATGGAAATGCTCATTTAAGTACAATATTAATTTTAACATGCTAGACAAATGTATGCTGAGTATATGCTAGAACACATGGCTGATACTACAGTGGCAATGTTGATAAATACAGAAAACATAGACCAAAAAAACCATAACCAAACCCATAAACAAAGAAAATTCTTCAACAGGAGAATTTATTATGACGTTTTACTCATATGCTCATACTACAGAATACCGCACAAAAAGGAAAATGAATGGATAGCCATGGAATACATGGATAAGATCACATAATACTGTGCCAAGAAAAACACATCATGATACTTATATGATTCCATTCATAAAGTTTTAAAACAAGCGAGCAAAACTAAACTACAGTCGTTGAATATTTTCCGCATGGTTGACAAAACTATATATATAAAAGGCAAGAAAATGCTAACTTGTAACATCAGACAATACCCTAACTTCGGGGATGGAGATAACTCTTTTGGGAAGACCGCACAGATGGCTTCTGGAATCCTATTTATATCACGTTTCTTGACTTCAGCGGCGAAAGATACTAATTTCAGAGCTGGTTATTCAACTGCAATATGGACGTTCTGTGCACTTTTTAAAAGCACGTCATATTTCGAAATGCGAAAAACCAAGCCTTGAAAGGATAAATGTAAATAAAGGACATTCATAAGCACACACTGATAAGAACAAAAATACTGCAGAATGGGACGTGCTGGGTGACGGAGCGCAGGGCGCAGCACTCACCTGAATCGGACCCATCAGCTCAGCCCCCGCCACCGGCGTCCGCGGGCTAAGGTGGGCCCCGGCCACGGCGGTCCCTCGTCCGGCCCCGCGACAGAGTCAGGCCGGCTGACGGCCACGCCCGAGCCTCAGACCCGCCTCAGAGCAGCGGGCGGGGCCCCTTCGCGGCTCTTTACCTCAGGCGGCCCGGCCTCCTCCCGAAGCTCCCGACCAGCGGACAGCTCCGAGTTTACAAAATGTCGCCGGAGGTGGACTCCGGAAGGCCCGCCCAGACGCCCTCCCTTCGCGCGGAAGTGCCTCTCTTGTGAGTCCTCATTGGCCCAGACCCGACGCCGCGCGGCGCAGAGCCTTCCGGGTAATGTGGTTCACAGCGCTCCTGGCCCCACCTCCTGGAATGGGCCGGCCGCACGGGGAGGGTTGCTGGGAAGGTTTTCTGGGGTTCTGCGGACGAGCTCGGATTCCCGCTTCTTGAAGGGAACTCACTGAGATTTCCGTGGAATGTAGTCCTCACTGATCTCAGAGATGTATGGAGACATACTACTTCAGATGTTCTCCTAACCTGCAAAACCAAATGAGCACATGCTACCACACTGTGGCTCAGACAAACTGCATCTGTTACCTGCCAGGGTTCTCGCAATTTTTAATCAAGTGAAATTGATAGGTCAGATGAGAAATTCAAGCAAGGTTTTATTGGGACCTCCTGCTGCAGCAGGAGGGAGCAGAAACAAATAACAGGTGCCCTTGTTCACCTCCTTGCTGATCCCTTACATGGGGTGATGGTGGGGACAGATCCTGTGGGGTGGCTCACTTGGTCTGTCCACCCTCTTGGTGGTGCTATGTGCAGAAATCCATGGGCAGTCCCCTGCTTTTGTTCATGCCTTTTTATATTTTGTTCATAATTTGACCTAACTGAGCATGTATGCAGTTTGTTTTTGGTCCCTTATAGTTTCTTTGTATTTTGTTGCTCAGGAAGACATTTGTCCATGTATAAGCCCTGCAGCAAAGAGCCCAGGTCCCAGGTCCCAGCTTGTCTCACCCCTCTGAGGGCTTCTACACCCCTTATTCTTAAGAGTTAAAGAGCCAAAGATCTCTTTTTCTGAAACTTTTCCCCGCTGGACCAGAAAGGACCCCCAATAAATGGTGTATCCAAGGCCACTTCTGTCTATGATTCGGTTACTAGTGTTCAGGATCCTGAATTTAGTTTATTTTTATCAGAGGGGATCCCTTTATGTTTTTCGTGGTCTTGTGCCCTGTCCAGAGTCCTAGAAAGGAATTATCCAAATTAGAAATTCCTCCTGAAATGCCCATCTGAAATTTGTTTAAGGGAGTGGCCTCTTCGATAACTGCCCGTAGTTTATATTCCACTTCTGATTTGATGAATGGCTCTCTTTTGCTGGGAAGCAGGGTAAGTGTAATTAAACCTTGAATACAACCTGGATTGGGGTGCATAGCCCAGTGTCCACCTACAGATTTCTCAGAGGCAGTTTATGCCCTGACTCTTGGTGGCCCTTGCTGTGGTGGTGTGGGGGTTGTTGGGGGTGGGGGCAAGGAAAAAGTATCCCTTAGGGGCACGCACTGTCTCTGGGTTGTCTTAAGCCTGATACAGTGCAGAAAATTTAAGTCCTTAGTAATACAGGAGCGTATCTGAAGCCTTATTCACGATGGTCATCCAGCTCTAGTCTGGATGTATGAACCACAGCTAATTTATTTTGATTTCTAAATGTATTTTCCCTTTATAATTAAGGCACATGTACAATGGATATTAAATAGGCCACAAAATGGCTGTTCTAGTTAAATCATGCTTAAACCAGAGTGACTTCCCCATACCTTAATATGTGAAAGAAAATTTTTTTTTTTACCATTTTTCCTGTTTGTAAATCCTTTAAAAGGTCAAAATATTTGTCCCTCAGTGCCAGGATAATTGCTGCCTGTCCTGGATGTATCATGTCCCTTAGTGATAGGCTAGTTTTGATTTATATATTTTCCTAATTATTCACATTGAAGGAAAACTAATGAGATATTCTGAGCAAGCTCAGAGATATGTTGATGGGGGAAACATCTTAAAGGCTGTACATTTTATCAATGATACTAAACTGTCATACAAACATCCTGCGTTATGCTTTAGCAGCAAGGAGTGTCTCATGCCATGAATAGATACATTTTATGACAATTTTACTAAAGGATTTTCTTTTTTCCTAAGTATTGGAGCAACTGCACAGTTAACACAATAAATCCTAATTTTTAATAGAGACTGGGCACAGGTCATGAGGCATTTGATCTTCATCTACAGAGAGATTGCAACAATAACCTTCAGAAACAAACTTAGAGTGTCTTCTTAATAATTCAATTAAACTTACAATTATGTAGCATGACAATAAGTGACTATCTCTGAGTCTTAGGCAGCAAATAGAGACCTCAATTAACAGAATCAGAATTTGACATCCACTGAAACATAATCTTTTTCTCTGTAAAATTACTTGCATTTTAAGCAAATATAGTCAATTTCTTATTTATTTGGTTGCAAATTAAATCTGATTTCAATAAACTTGACTTGATTACTTACATAAATGTAATTGACCATATAGATACTTTTAAATTGGCTGTGCTGGAACTTTGCATAAGAAGTCTCAGATTGAACTTTTAAAAGGTCTCTCAGGGCCTGGAAAGCCATGCCAAGGCTTATCACAGAATTTGCCTTACAGATTTGGATGGATTCCTCCCTTTTTGAAATAACCCCAAATTACCTTCAGATTTTTGCACTTCCTCAGTGCCGGGTGGGGATGGTCCCTTAAATTGGATGAGGGCAGGGGTAGCTTCATGGGTGGGGCGAGAGGGGTGGCTTAGGGGGTCTGCCCGCCTCCCTGGTAGTGATCTGTGTAGTGATCCTGCTCAGTACCTTGCTTTTGCTCCGTGACCTCATAAGTGGTAATTGGGTTTTTGGTCTTTTTGTATCTCATTCATAAATTTCCCCAGCTGTGCATGCACATAGTTACTTTTAATCTCATGGTTTCTTTGTATTCTGGTGCTCCAGGAGTACTTTGTCCAGCTGCAAGCACTGCAGCACAGGGTCCCAGGTCCCAGGTCTCAGCCCGTCTCACAAGGAGAGGAGAGACTAGAATCCCACACATTTCTCTTGGGGGCAAGATGCTCCCATTGTACACTTGCTCTGACTATGAAAAGAGGACATGCTGTCCCAGCAGAACAGGGAAAATCATAAATCACTATTTTTTTCAGATACGTTTCAGATTCTTAAAAGAAATGAAAAGTGTCTCAAATATGGAGTAATATACATTGTTTGAAGAAAAATTTTGCTGACTGTGTTCAAATAGAACAACTGACCATACAGCCAGAAACACTGTTTATCTGGAAACCAGAGACATGCTTCAACTTTTGAACCGGTTCTGTGACTTCTGTCACTTTCTCCAACATCCCCACCATGGATCTGTCTGAAGTGTTTTCTTTCTTCTTTTAGGTCAAATATGTTGAGCTTCATTCTACCTGTAATCGAAAAGCGACACCATAGCTGACAGCTATCAGTGGACATAGAATGTCATGGGGGAGGGGTAATTAGGTTAATCAATCAATCAAATCAATTAATTAATGGAGGTACTGAGGATTGAACCCAGGACCTCGTACAGGCTATACCCTACCCACTAGAGTGTTTTTTTTTTTTGATATGATGTGTTCCATTGGGTGTATACACCAGGGAACTTGCCGGGATCCACAGTCTGAAATAAGACCCTAAACTTTCTGTGATTATTACTAGACGGCTATCCAGAAACCTGAGTGAGTCCTGTTTAAGAACAAGGGACGTGCCCCCGGCCCCATTTTGGAGTCACAGAACTCCATTTTCCGGCGTCCCTGACAGAACCTATTAAGTTTTTACGAGCCAAATAGGGAGCAAGTTCAGCTCTGACATTTGGGAAGTTTGGTGGCAGCGGAAACTACGTTACCCAGAAGTCTCTACGGTGCGCGGCGGCGAATGAGCCAATGAAAGCTTAGGGGAGGGACGCTCACGTACGTGCGCATGGCGTGGGAGCGGGACTTCCGGCGCTCCTTGTCTGAGTGGCTCTCGTCGTTCACCCGTTCCCGGCCTCAGTGTCGCTTGGGGGGCGCTGAGGTGACGGAGCGGAAAAGCGGGTGGAGAGGCGTTGCCGCCGCTGCCCAGAGGCGGCCGTGAGGTCCCCTGAGCCTGGAGTGACGGCCGTGCCCTCGTTCCCGCCCCTCTCGTCGCCTCTCCGGGCCCCTCTCTTCCCACAGGCCGGTGGCCGAGGCCGCGCCGATGAGCCCCACTCAGGTGGGTCCTGCGTCCCCGGGTCCCACCCGGCCGACCCCCACCCCCGAGTCCAGGTCAGGACGGAGGGGCGCCCGCTCAGTTCCTGCCGGTCACGCCCGTGTCCAGAGCGGAGGGCGGCCCTGGAGGGGTCGCCCTTCCAGCGGGTGGGAAGGGGTGCGGGAGGGAGCTCCCCCGGGGCCGCCTGTGCGAGGCTCGCGGGTGCTACGCGGTGGGCAGCGCCGGGGACCGGGGAGGGGAGGAGGTGTCTCCCCTGAAACGGCCGCCCCAGCAGCGGGACTCGGTGGGAGGCTGTGAAGGGCGTGGGGACGGGAGAACTGTGTGCGGAGTTAGCAGCTTAAACGTGGGAAACCCAGGATGCGAATGGAGGCACGGAGACCGCTGAGGAGACCCCCCGCCATAGACCCCAGCAGAGTGTTGTAGGGGCCGGCCGGGGTGGTGGCAGGACGGGGGAAGGGTGAAGAGAATCTGGAAAAACCTCAAGATGCAGCAGACAGATTTCCTGCTTCATAAAATGTAATGTAAGCAAAACTCGGGAGTGAACCACCATCTCAAGTTTTCTTTTTTCTTTAAAATTTTTTTTTGGAATGGAGGTACCGGAGATTGAGCCCAGGACCTCCTGCATGCTAAGCACGCACTCCACCACTTAGCTGTACACCACCCCCTCCCCGTTCCCCACATTCCCAAGTTTTCTTTGCCTGAACTTCTGAAAAAATACGGAGACGGGGAAGTCAGTGCAAAGAGCAGGTTCCCAGGGGAAGATCATGAGTGTATTTGGACGTGATGTTCTTGAGATGGATGCAGATGGACGTGTCACCAAATGGAAATGGCACGTGTGTAGGTGAACATAAAGTCTGGAAGGAGAGGAAGGGGGCAAGGTTGGAGATATCAAAGGAGTGGAGGATGTGGACTCCACCAGGGAACCGTGTGGGGAGCAGATTGAGGAGGGAGCCTTTAGATTGTTCCCGGAGATGGCCCTGTGGTGAGGGAGGGGAGGGCTGAGGGTAGGAGGGCAGGACCTGAGGGGCGGGTGTTGACATCCCTGATGCTCCTTCCAGCTGACTGCAGAGCTGACCTAGGAGGGATTCTGGCCTGTCTGTAGAAAGGGAGGCCCGGGTGGACTAAGGAGCTTCCCTTCAGTGGGACCTGCGACGTGTGCTGTTGTGGGGTCCACAGTCAGAGCCACTCCTGATGGAACCAGGGAAAGGACAGCCAGGATGGTGCAGCCACTGAATCCTAGACCAGGGCACTGCCGCCTCCTCTCCACCCCTCAGGGCGAGAGGGATGATCCTCAGTCAAGGGCGCCCAGCAAGCTCCCTTCTGAGGATTGTTTGGTGGATGGGCCTGGTTGCTGAGTGGACTAACAGCTGACCTGCCTGCTCGGCCCCTCTCTCTGACTCGTTAACTTAAGAATGTATGAAAGTTTCATTAACTTAAACACGAATTAACCAATATGCCTCTAAAATTTGTACACGCAGGTAGGCAATTAGAAATTAGCCTATTCACTCAGTTAAATTTCTGCAAACACTTCATAATTGGCTTGGCATTGATCAGCCTCTAGGTATTTGCTTACAGTGCCAAGTTTCTTCTATGACATCCTCTGAAATCTTAAAAACTGCTAAAGATGAGGACCCCAGATTTCAAAACTACCACTTCATTCGCACTGAAAAGACGTACAGAACTGTTGATCCTGTGGATGGCCCTAGTGGATACATGGTGTGGACCCTTTACATCAGGTACCAGTACAAGCCCTGTGAGGGTGGAAGCATTCTCATCCCCATCAGCATTTTCTTTCCCTGAGGCTCAGGGAGGCTCAGTCCTTCTCCAGGGTCACCCAGCTGGTAAGAGGCAGTACTGATTTCTGAGGAACTGCGCTTAGGCTGTCGAGCTGAGAACCAGGCATGGCAGGGGTTGTGGTCCAGCTCAGGGGAGGAGTCCTACCATGTTCCCCATTTCTCATGGCTTCCTTCTTCCCCAGGGACCCACAGCAGTTGCAGAAATGCTTATGGACACCGTGCAGGTGAGTGGAGGGGTCCCACCCATCCCAGCTGTCACCCTGATGGTTTTGTCATCCTGACATATGTGTCACCACGTAGTGTCCCGGACATCTATCCCTTCTTCCTATCTTCCATCCAAAGACCATGTACCTTCATCAGTCCCAGGATCCTGTATTTAATCTCAGGTGACCTGGAGCAGTTCCATTTCTGACAACTGGCGGGGTAGGATGTGACAGGAGTCCTGACTACAGGATGCAGAGTGTTCAGACAGGGACAGGTGAGACTGAGCCAGGACATTCAGGGAACTGCAGGCCTCTGCTATATGTGGTGGGAATGGGGAGCTGGGATAGGGGTTCACAGGCATTGGGCCTGAATGATTTCCTGAGGTCCTGAGCCTCTAATGAGATGGGTGTGTGGAAGGGAAAGTCTGAAGCAGAGGTGGGAGGTGCTGTGACCAGATTTTAAAGGGCTCCCTCTGACTGCCAAGTGGAAGAAAGCCCTGGCCAGGGGTGGGGGGACTGAAGGCAGGGGTGTCGGGGGGAGATTTCCTGCCACGATCCAGGTGAGTGTTGGGGTGGCTACACCAGCAGGGTAGCTGGTGCGATGGAGAAGTGGCTGGTTTCTGATTGTGTTCTAAACTGGAGCTGCCCCTGTTTTATGTAATGGAGTGAGGGACTGAAGGAGGTGGGCCAGCGGGAAGAATCAGAGATGACCCAGGTCATCGGCCTTGTTAGGAAGGACAGATTCTTCATCACTTAAAATGGAGGAAGTCCGCTGTTGGAGGGGTTTTCAGATGCAAGAGGAAGAGTCCGTTTCTGTCCATGTCACAAAGGTCCCAGAGGCTCCCAAGGAGAGATGCTGGGAGGGGAGGACGGTGTACCTCGGCTTCAGGTGAGGACAGAGGAAGGTGCTGGCAGCTCATGGGACAGCTGGTGTGATGCAGACGAGGGGGAGGACAGAGGGGACGTGAGGTCTCACACAGGAAGGGTGACTGAGGATGAAGGAGAAACAGGGCCAGGTGAGGAGACCCTCAGAGCAGGGCCTGGGGCCCACCGTGGCCTCAGGGACTTGGGGGTTCAGGGCAGGACTGGGCTAGATTGATTGCTGGATGCATTTGCCATTCCCTGCCTGGGTTCCCTGTGCACAGGGCCCTGTGAGGAGTGAAGGAAGTGCCTGTGGTGTGGGCTGGGGTGTCTGCGGAGTTGTCACTGTGGAGGGGTCAGAGTCGTGAGGAGGGTGCAGGCCTAGAAGTGACATGCGGGTGAGGAGGAGTGTGAATGGTTGTCCTGGGCCTGGGCACTGGGCACCTAAGGACCAGGACAAGTCTGAGTTTGGTTGTCTGAGGGTCCACGTATGGGGGACCCTGGGGAAACTGGTAAGAGAGGAGCCGGGCACTGCAGGCAGGTCCACAGCCTGGATGGTGGTTTTCCGCTCTGTCCCCCACGTGTTCTATTCCACGTGCTGGACACGGTGACCAGTGGTGATGAGGAGAGCTGGCACTGGTGCCTGGGACCTGGTGTAGCTGACGGTGGGACGTCTGGGTGGAGCAGGAGCCGGGTAGGTGTGTAGGGCGAGGACGGAAGGTCCCAGAAACGGAGGTGCATGAGTGACTGTACCAGAGGATTGTAACTTGTGGAGGTGAGTGAGTGGAGACACGGAGAGGCCCAAGCCATTGGAGGGCAGTTTTATTACTTCGGTTTCCTGAGAGGAGGGGCGCAGGGCCACGTGGGGAAGCACTCGATTCATCGGGAGCATAAACATGAGCAAAGGGAAACCAGTGGTCAGAGCCTTTACTGGGCTTTCCAGGGAGAAGCAGGGAGGGTTGGACGAAAAGTTTAGGGTGGCTCGTTTGCACAGTTGTCCTGTCCTGGGGTGTGAGGCCGTCCCTCGCTGTCTGGTACCTGGCCCGGCTGATTTAGGGCCGGGAAATACTGACGTGCTGTGTGAGAGTTCCTGAAGGAGTTGGTTCAGGGTATGGGCTCTGGGTTACAAGGGAGCTATAAACAAATTGTGGCCCGTACTAAAGCCCTGTAATTAACGGATAGCAAACGGATAAACACAGAATCCACAAAAACAGAGTAAAAGCAAGAAGCTCCTCATGAGCCGAACTCTTGCAATTTTGGCAGGGCCGTGTGGTCTTTGAGGACGTGGCCATATTTTTCTCCCAGGAGGAGTGGGGCCTCCTTGATGAAGCTCAGAGACACCTGTACCATGCTGTGATGACGGAGAACTTGGCGCTTCTGTCCTCTCTGGGTAAGGTCCCCACACTCACCCTGCGTCCTGGGCTGGGCTCTGTTCTTCCTCTTTTCCCAGGGGCATTTCCGACCTCCTATGATGAGACCACAGGTCCTGCTTCCTGTCCTAGTTTTCTGGCACTTGTGTTGTTGGGGCCGGGGCCAGGGCCAGGGCTGGGCTGTGTGTACAAGTCATTGGTCTCTCCAAGCAGCCCTGTCCCCAGTGCTCTGAGACCTTGTCAGACAGGGCTCAGGGTCAGAAGTCTAGATTGGGCCTGAGAACCCCCTTACCTGGCATCTTCCTGGTTGAGTCATTCAGTGTAGATGCTTGGAATGTTGGTGCCCTCGGCCTTCCCTCTTCCTCTTGCTGACATTTCTGAGGGCTGCCTGTGCCAGGAATTTCAGGCTACATCCTAGTTACTCATTTGGGGGACCTCTGAGTTGTTTCTACAATCTCCCTTGTGAAGTATTTTTATTTTATTTTATTTTATTTTATTTATTTTATTTTATTTTATTTTACTTTATTTTTACTTTACTTTACTTTATTTTACTTTATATATTTTTTAAGGGAAATACTGCAGATTGAACCTGGGCCTTGTACATGCTAATAAGCATGTAGTCTACCACTGAGCTATACCCACTACCCCTTATAATTTTAGAATGTCAGACATCCTGTCTTGAATGTCTCTGCACATGTGCTGGCTTACACACAGAACTGGCCTCTTTCAGGTGCCACAGCAGTGCTCACCTTGAGCAGTGGGAAGGACCTCAGGTGCCTGAGTGGGTGGACATTACAACTTCAGTGGCAGCAGATGCTCAAAAGTACCCAGCCTTGGTATCAAGTTGTTGGAAATTGCTGTGATGTCAGAGCTGAGAACTTGTGCTGTGTTCACCTATTGTCCACACTTCATTTCTTCCTTTTCTTCCCCATTTGTTTCTTCTGCCACACTCCCACCACCCCTGTGTGGCCTGCTCTTGTCAAACGTCCCCTTTCATCGCTCCCTTTGCAGGGTTCTCCAGTATTTGACCTGTACGTAAGGTGTCACGAGGTCTGCACGTATTCTTACATCGTCCTTGAACTGCAGCGTCTCTTTTGTAGTCAGGTATTTGTAGGTCTACACAGTGCTCACCGGTCACCGGCAGCTGTGGCAGTGTCAAAAGCCATCTGCAGAAGACTGACTTGGAGGCCTGCCTCTCCTCCCTGCTGTGGTCTGAATGTGCATCCCCCTAAAATTCATAGGTTGAAAACCTTGTGCCCACTCGAGGTGACAGTGTTAGGAGGTGGGGCCTTTAAGCATGATCAGGTCATGGATGCAGAGTCCTCCAGAATGAGGCTGGTGCCCTTAGAAAGGGCCCGCAGAGCTTCCCCGCTCCTTACACCGTGTGAGGGCCCGGCGAGAGGCCTGCAGCTGGAAGAGTGCGGGCTGATGTCTGGGTGCAGCCCGCAGGGCTGTGAGAAGTACCCTCCTGCTGTTTATAAGCACTTGTGGTGTTTTGTTACTGCATCTCAAATGGACTAAGGCGGTGCCTCTCCCTTCTGTCCTGACCTGTCCGTCAGGACTCTCATCGTGGGAGCTACCCAGGCCATCTCTGCACAGCAGGCCTCCCTCACTGGCTCTGGTTCTGGGTGTGTCCTGATGGGGCTGCCCTTCCATCATGATCATCACATCTTTCACCAGAACTTCTCTGCTTACAGGTTTTTGGCCTGGAGCCCAGGATGAGGAGGCACTTTCTGAACAAGGTGTTTCTGTCAGAGTGTCAGAGGTCAGGACACTAAAGCCGGGTCTGTCCACCAGGAAGGCCCTGCCCTGTGAGATGTGTGACCCAGTCTCCAAAGACCTTTTGCACCTGCCTGAGCACAGCACTGATCAAGGGCTGTATGTTTGTAGAATGAACCTTTCCCAGCACCAAAAGGGGCAGATGAGAGACAAACTTTCCAGAAGAGATGAGAGGAGGGCTTCACTCCTGACCAACAGCAGCGAGCACATGGCAGAGAGGACCTGGATGTGCAGCGGAGACAGGAAGGAGTTCCACAGCAGCACAGGCCCCCTCCAGCAGCTGGCCCTGCACAGTGTGGGGAAGCCACACAGAGACCCTGAGGGCAGGGAGGTCATCAGCAGTGGACAAAACAATTACAAGTGCGCTCAGTGTGGGAAAGCCTTCAGTCGAAAACAGACACTTGCTGAGCACCAGAAAATCCACATGGGTGTAAGGCCTTATGAGTGCAGCAACTGTGGGATGGCTTTCATTAGAAAGTTTCACCTTGTCCAGCACCAGAGAATCCACACTGGGGAACGGCCTTTTCAGTGCAGTGACTGTGGGAAACGCTTTAGGTACAACTCCACACTCATTAGTCATCAGAGAGTTCATACTGGATTAAGCCCTTATGAGTGCAGCAAATGCGGGGAATTCTTCAAGTACAATGCCAACTTCATAAAACATCAGAGACTTCACGATGGAGAAAGCCCTTATGAGTGCAGAGAATGCGGAAAATTCTTTAGGTACAACTATCGACTGATAAGACATGGGAGAGTTCATACTGGAGAGAGACCTTACGAATGCAGTGAATGTGGGAAATTTTTCAGGTACAGCTCCACATTCATTAGACATCAGAGAGTTCATACTGCAGAAAGGCCTTACAAGTGTAATGAATGTGGGAAATTCTTTAGGTATAACTCCACACTCATTAAGCACCAGAGAGTTCACACCGGAGAAAGGCCTTATGAGTGCAGTGAATGTGGGAAATTCTTCAGGTACACCTCCACCCTCCTTAGGCATCAAAGAATTCATACTGCGGAAAGGCCTTATGAGTGCAGCTTGTGTGGGGAATTCTTCAGGTACAGGTCCAAGCTTATTAAACACTGGCAAAATCACACTGGAGAAAGGCCTTACGAGTGCAGTGAATGTGGGAAATCTTTTAGGTACCACTGCAGACTCATTAGACATAAGAGAGTCCACAGTGGAGAAAGGCCTTACGAGTGCAGCGAGTGTGGGAAATTCTTTCGGTACAACTCCAACCTCATGAAACACTGGAGGAATCACACTGGAGAGAGGCCTTACGACTGCAGCGAGTGTGGGAAAGCCTTTAGCCACAAGCATATTCTTGTGGAGCATCAGAAAATCCATACTGGAGAAAGACCGTATGAGTGCAGCGAATGTCAGAAGGCCTTCATTAGGAAGTCCCACCTCGTTCATCACCAGAAAGTCCACACTGAAGCCAGTGTGAGTGCCCTTAATGTGGCGAATTCTTTAGATACAACTCCAACCTCCTTGAGCAGAGAATTCACGGCGGTAAAGACCTTATGAAACGATCTACTATATATCTCATAATAACCTGTAATGGAAAATAATCTTTAAAAGAATATATATATTCTTATATATTCTCTGTGTATATAAAACTGAGTCACTTTGCTGTACACAGTGTTTCAGGTGAAACGTTGTAAGTCAACTATACTTCAATTTAAAACAAAATAAAAGACCTTATGAGTTCAGCGGTTATTGTAAGTTAGGTACTGCTCCTTATGCTGGAGAAGCACCGTATGAGTTGATGTTGGAGTGGGCCTTACAAAGATAGAAAATGTGGTATTGTTTGGTACAGCTCCCCACATCAAGAGTTCACAGTGGAGGAAGGCCTTCTGATTGCAGTGAATGCAAGAGTAGTTGAAACACCAACCCCACGACACAGCAGAGATTTCACAGTGGGGAGGGACCTAAGTCCAGTCATTCTGGTCACATGTTCAGCCAAAAGTTCCACTTCAGCACCAAAAATTTCATGCCAGAGGAAGTGTTGCAGATGGGGAAGACTTCAGCAAAATGCTTTAGTCAACCTCTAAGAGCCACTCTAATACAGAGGGTTGTTTTTTTTTTTTTAACATTTTTGATTGTGCAAAAATATTACAAAGTTTACCGTCTCCCCTTCTAATTGTATGATTTAGTGCAGTTAAATATTTACAGGTTTGTGCAGCTTATCTCCAGAATTCTTTTCATCTTCCAAAACTGAAACTCCATACCCGTTAAATAATATTTCTTCCTACCCACTCCCTACCTCTCCTAGCAACCTCCTCTTTACAGTCCGTGTATGAACGTCATTGCTTCAGATACTTCGTATAAGTGGAATCATACGTTTTCCATCTCTGTGACTAAGTTAGCTAGCATAGTTTCCCCATGTGAAGCGTTTGTCAGCATTTTCTTCTCTTTTGAGAAGGAATCAGAATCGACCTACTAAAGCCATGGGGAAGGGTGCTGGTAGTCGGTACAATTTTGACTAACGTTACAATATCTAGAGAAAGATCCAGATTTTATAGAGACTATTTACTAACAGCTTTATAAAGGTATTGACATATGTTAAACTGCATTTATTAAATGTGTGAAATGTATTCACTATATATGTGCACAGTGGGACCATCACCCACGTCATGATAATGATCACGTCCATTGCACACAATTTTCATTGGCCTCTTTGTCTTTTCTCTTCCAACCCGACCAACTTGTCATCTCCAGGTAAACATTGTAGATCGCGTTTTCTATAATTCTATATAAAGGGAATCCTACAGTTACTGTTGTATGACTGTTTTCACTTAGTGCATAAATATATTTTTAGTGTTATTCATGTGTGCAAAACCGTGGCATCAAATAAGAATAAGCAAGGCTCAATTACGTATTAGAGCTGCATTTTTATACGCAAATGGGCTTTTTATGTTGACAATCACTGAGAAAACTTTTTTTAAAATGGGAAGTGAAGTTGAAACTAAGTAATTTGAAATTGTTTCACATGAATTCATTATCAATAAAAGAATTTTGAACCATCTACCTAATACACAAGCTTCCACTGACACATGTTTCTAGATTTTTCCTTTGTTGTTTGACTTCTTTTTTCTAGTAGCATCTTTAACTGTGTCTTTGTGTTATAAAAGTTCTTAGGGGAGTTTTTATTTGTTTCTTTTTTTTTTTTCTTTTTTTTCTTTTTTTTTTTTTCTTAGGGGATTTTTTAAATCATTTTTTGTGGTAAAATACATTTAACAAAGTTTATGATCTTACCATTTTAAGTGTGCAGTTCTGTGACGTATTGGGATGTCCAGAGGAACAGAACCGTGTGTGTGTGTGTGTGTGTGCGCGCGCGCTTGTGTATGTAGAGAGAGAGAGAGAAAGGAAAGAGGTAAGTTTTTTATTTTTTTATTTTTTTAAGGAATTAGCTGATGTGATTATGATGGTCTGGTAAGTCCAAAATCTGCGAGGTAGGCCAGCATGCTGGAAACCCAGGGAGGAGTTGCAGTTCAAGACCTTAGGCAGTCTGCTGGCAGAATTCCTTGTTTGAGTTCATCTTTATCCTGCAATTCTCAAACCAGGTGACTTTTTTGAGAAAATTAAAATTTAGAAAGGTTAACAGGCATCATAGAACAGGAAATCAAAAAAGATTTAGTTTTACAGCGAGAACTAAGAACATCACAGATGCGACTGGTCGTATTTTTAAAATCCAAATATGAACAAAATATTTAATGACAGAATTGATTAAGTCTGAAGCTTTGGTTCAGAAAGCTCATGACAGTCAAAATTTAGAGATTTGAGAGGTTGAGAGAAGAATCTTAAACTATCTAAATGTGCCTATTTTTAGGTAATTTTGGACATACAGGTTTTAGATTCTTGTCAAGAAATAGGATGTCTAGACCCTAGAAATGAACAAAATAGGAGCAGATGGAGGGACTTCGGTTTTCTCTGCTGGCATGTAAGAAGCTGGAAGTTGCCACTGCATCCTAACAGCAAGTAAACATCCGAAGACACTGGAAAATCAACCAGTCTTGTTAAGGTCATGGGGCAGAGTACAGCCCCCTCGGATCAGAGTGAGCACCAGGAGAATACAGAGAATGAAGAAACCCAGGAGCCGAGTTGAGCCCTCCCCAGGAACCCCAGTGCTGGGTAGCAAAACCTAAGCTGTGTGTGCCTTGATTGGAGGCTACTGTCATGTGGAAGATTTAGGGGGGGCTATGTAGAAGTTGTAATCCTATGTGATTAGTTATTGATGCGTATTTTTCTTTCTCCAGTTGGCCCTAGATTGGAAGTGTGGACAAATTTAGGGAAGCTGTCACTTACTAATGTTGTTTGTGCCAATCATGACACATGACAATAGGTTTTTGTTTGGCTTCCTGGCTGAAGATAGTAATCTGACTCCCTGGATTAGTTACTGTAGGTACTACGTTGGCAGTTTGGATAGGATGGCACAGATTGTGGCTTGAGTTTTGGTGTACGTTTGGTGTGACCATTGTCTATCTGTATAGTCACTCCCACCTGAACGAGGAAGAAGGTACCCACAGTAGTGAGTGTTCTTGTTTACTTAACTGGTCATGTGTTGAACGTTAGTTTATCTTTCACTCATTTTCCATCTCCCATCCTACCACTTTGGCTTTGACAGATCTTCAGTTTGGCAGTTTTTTTTTTTTTCAGTGGAGGTACCAGGGATTGAACCCAGGACCTCATGCGTGCTAATAAGCATGTGCTCTACCACTGAGCTATTACCCTTCCCCCAGTTTGCTTGTTTGTTTCATTGTTTTTAAATAGTGGATGTACCAAAAATTCAAACTGGAACAGTCTGACTTTCCCAAGGGTCCTGCTCTCATTGTGTCACAGCAGGTTTATTATTAAAAAAATTTTTTTTATTGAAATATATAGTCAGTTACAGTGTGTCAATTTGTGGTGTACAGCATAATGTCCTAGTCATGCATATATATATACATATATTCGTTTTCATATTTTTTTTCATTAAATGTTATTATGAGTTATTGAATATGGTTCCCTGGGCTACACCTGAAGAAACTTGGTTTTTATGTATTTTTATATAAGTAGGTTATCATTTGCAAATCTCAAACTCCCAAATTTATCTCTTTCCATCTCCTTTCACCCAGTAACCATAAGATTGTATACTATGTCTGCGAGTCTGCTTCTGTTTTGTAGATGAGTTCGTTAGTGTCCTTTTTCTCTTTTTCTTTTTAGATTCCATATGTGAGTGATAGCATATGATATTTTTCTTTCTCTTTCTGGCTAACTGTGGTCTCCAGGTCCATCCCTGTTGCTGCAAATGGCATTATTTTATTCTTTTTTGTGGCTGAGTAGTATTTTATTGTATAAATATACCACAACCTCTTTGTCCAGTCATCTTTCAATGGATAGTTAGGTTGCTTCCATGTCTTGGCTATTGTATATAGTGCATTGCAGGTTTATTTGGGGACATAGACTTGCCATTATATTCCTCGGAGAATCCCCCAGATTTCAGACATAGTGCTCCAGGCTTCCCAGTGAGAGGAGCTACTCAATGTTCTCTTGGTAATAAAGTGTGATCATCATCACCCAGGCAGTGGAGCGTTTCCCTTTTTGCTTACGTGGCAGAGGAAGCCCAAAATGACCAAGTAGCTGTCTCAAGTTCCAGTTCAGGTTTAATAATATTACTCTTCTCCTGGAGGTTTTCTCCCTTAAGAACAAAGGCCTCCCAGCAAGCAGAACTTACTGTTGAGGAGATGAGCAGCAGAAATTATTTGAGTAGGTTTTTAGGTGTAATGTGGAAATGTAGGCTTGCCAGATTTAGTAAGTAATATCTGGCCCAGTAAAATATGATTATTTTTCTAACTCCTTGTGCATATATACACTGAAATAAAAGAAAAATATTGCATGGGACATGCTTATTATAAAATTCATTTGTGTATCTGAAGACAATATACTTGAGTTTCATACTTTTTTCTTTAATTACATTTCCCTGGTAATTTGCATCTCCTTTACAGTTTCTTGTTTTGCAGGATTTGTTTATAAAATTCCTTGTAGTTATGCTCTATATTCCATTTAGTTTGTTTCATAGCTTCCAGGGTAGTCTCATCCACCTTAGTTCATTCCTTTACCCATTGAACATTCTTTACTGAGATATAGGCTTAAAAGTGGCACTGTGAGCTGAGGGCAGATGGTGATGTCCAGTGTGGAAGACCATTACAATTTCCCCTTTGATTTTTTAAAAATCTTTTTAATTCACAGTCCTCTGAATAACAATCTTATTTTTATCGTCTTCTTTGCTAGTAGTGGGAAACTTACATCTCTTAATGCTTGTTATTACATGCTGGCTTATAGTTGAGTGCCCATCATTTCCAATACTGATTGTACAATTGCATTGTGTTAAGTTTTCGTAAAGCATTGCAAAAAGCTGACTATGGGAGTTTAAAGGCGTCCTGACAAATCAGCACAGGAACCGGGACAAAAATCATTAAATAAAGGAAGTTTCCTGTATACATGGAACAGCTGGCCACGTAATTCCTGATGTGTTTCATAAACCTGCCACTGTGTCTGAGACCCAGGAGGGGCTTATTGAAGATTCGTTAGAGCGGTAAATACACATGACAGCCTGGCTCCCCTATTCATTTTTACATTTCCAGTAAGTTTTTCAAAGTGGCATCTCGACCTATCCCTCCAAGTTGTTAGAGCCCAATGTTTTCCAGTTTGAAAAGGAATCACAGTTTGTAGGTGAAACTGTGAGTGTGGCCAAAGTTTCAGCACAGTCAGGTTCAGCTTCATTTCTCTGGCTTTTCAGACTTCACCATCTCTCGCTCAAATTTCACTGAGCTCTTAACTTTATTACACCGTAATATGTTTCTCTAGAACTATTTTTGCCAATTTTGTTGAGTAAGTACATAATAAGTTTTTGTAGAAGCCATTTCATAAATATTTTTCAGAGATAATTTAAACTCCTTGCACATTCACTGTTATTACAATTTCGGGTGAATTGATAAATCAGTTCCCATCGAGGAGATGAGATCATGGAATCCCAAACATTTGTTTCCCAGAAAAGTGCCTCCTTTGCAAGCGTAGGCTTCGATGGTTAGAAGCCCACACGCTATCTTGGCAGGAAGTGGTGTGATAATTGGTTCCCCTTTACAGTAAGTTTCAGATCCTTAAAAGAAATGGAAGATAACTCAGAGAGTAATAAATATTATCTTAATAAAAGTGTTTCTCGCCAGGTTGGAACACAATCACTGATCATCTCTCCAGCTCTCCTTCTTGCCCCGCCTGGCGTCTTTTCTTGCGTATTGGAGATCATGAAACAGCCTCCAAAACATCAGTCGACATCTATTCGACAAGCAACAAGATAGCTGACAGCTATGAGTTGACGTAAAGCGTGTCCCTTCGAGTGTGTAGATTTGGGAAATTGCTGTGCTTCATACGGTCTGAAATCACAGGTCCCTAACCTTTCTGGGCTTTTCCAAGACTGCTCTCAAAGTCTGGGTGTGTCCCCTTTATGAGTAAGCCCCATCCTTAGAGCCAGCGATCGCCCCGCGCCCCTGACAGAGCCCCTAGGCCTTCCTTGAGTGAGTTCCGCTCTGACCGCAGGTAGGTGTGGCGGCAGCAGAAACTACATTACCCAGAAGTCACTACGGTGCTCGGCGGAGACTGAGCCAATGAAACCTTAGGGGAAGGACGCATACGTGCGTGCGCATCGAGTGAGGGCGGGACTTCCGGCGTTGTTTCTTGCTGTCTTTTGTTTGCTGTCGCGCCGTTCACCCCTTCGCTGCCTCAGCGTCGGTTGCTGGGACCTGAGGGGACGGAACGGAAAAGCGGGAGGAAAGACGTTGTTGCCATTGCTCAGCGGCGGCGTGAGTGACGGCGGTGCCCTCGTTCCCGCCCCACTCCCCGCCTCTCCGGGCCCCTCTCTCCTACCGGCCGGTGGCCGAGGCCGCGCCGATGAGCCCCGCTCAGGTGGGTGCTGCGTCCCCGGGCCCCACCCGGCCGACCCCCACCCCCGAGTCCAGGTCAGGACGGAGGGGCGCCCGCTCAGTTCCTGCCGGTCACGCCCGTGTCCAGAGCAGAGGGCGGCCCTGGAGGGGTCGCCCTTCCAGCGGGTGGGAAGGGGTGCGGGAGGGAGCTCCCCCGGGGCCGCCTGTGCGAGGCTCGCGGGTGCTACGCGGTGGGCAGCGCCGGGGACCGGGGAGGGGAGGAGGTGTCTCCCCTGAAACGGCCGCCTGAGCAGCGGGAATCCGTGGGAGGTTGGGGAGTCGGGTTGGGAGACGCCGCTATATTGTGATTTAGGAGGAATGCAGATTTGGTATTCCGATGACCGAAATGTATTTCTCATGTGTCTTTGGTCTTGGTCCACAGTTCCAGTCTCACAACTCCCACAAGTCTTCGAATTTCCGAAGTGTTGAGAGTGATGGTATCTTTTGTTATGCGAATGAGGTGACTTTCGGAAGCACCTAAGGATGGAGGCTGGTTATCAGTAGAACCAACCTTATGATTAGAGGGTTGGCACTGTCAGTCCCCGCACCCGCCTCCCACCTTTCAAGAAGGGAAGAGTGGTTGGACGTGGAACCTGGCCCTAATAGCCAAGTATTGAATCAGTCATATCTGTGTAATCGAGCCACTGTAAAAACCCAAAAGGACAGGGTTCAGAGAGCTTCCAGGTTGGTGAAGACATGGAGGCGCTGGAAGGGCGACACACTCAGAGAGCATGGAAGCTCCTGTGCACCTCTTCTGTCTGGCTGTTCTTGAGTTATGCCTTTTTGTTTGTTTGTTTTTAATAGAGGTACTGGGGATTGAACCCAGGACTTCATGCATGCTAAGCCTGTGCTGTACCACTGAGCTACACCCTCCCCCTTAAGTTACGTGTGTGTATGCCTTTTTATAATAAACTAGTAATCTGGTAAGTAAACTGTACTTTTCAGGTCTGTGATCCACTCTAGCAGTTTATTTGAACCCAAGGAGAGGGGCTTGGGATTGTCTGATATAGGCTGCCAGTCAGAAGCAGGTGTAAGGACCTGGGCTTGAGACTGAGATCTAAAGTGCTGGAGGGGGAACAGTTGTGTAGGACTGAACCTTTATTCTATGGAATCTGATGCTAGTTCCCGGTAGGTAGTGTCAGAATTGAGTTTAATTCTTCAGCACCCTGCTCCTGTCTGAAGATTGCTTGGTGTTGTGTGGGAACCACCCCCTCCTCTTCCCCACCCTCCGTTGCACACACGTGTTGGAATTGGGTCCAGGAACCTAATTTAGGGGTATATCCAGATTTGAAGTTTAAAGTTGTTAAAAAGTGGATGGGATATTGTGGCAGGGAGACTGGTTTGGAGAACATGGCAACAGACTCCAGGAGGATTCTGGTAGGGGCTGGACCAGAGTAGCAGCAGTAGAGGAGAGACATGACAAGAGTTTGGATCGATCGTAAAAATAGAATTGACAGGATTTCCTGCTGCATCAGATACAGCTGTGAGCAAAAGTAAGGAATGAAAGAGCATCCCAATTGTTTTTACTTGAACATTGAAGGAGTGGAGATGAGGAATCAGTGCAGTGAACAGGATTCAGAGAGAAGATCATGAGTTGTGTTTGGACATAGTTATTCTGAGATGTCTCAAGTTGGAGATGTCAGAAGTTGGAGACATTTCATGGGTAGGTGGACGTAATGGTCTGGAGACCTGGGAAGGTCTCAGGTCTGGAGCTTTCAATAGGGTGCAGGTAGTGGACTGGACCAGGTCTTAGCCTAGAGGTCTGATTGAAGAAAGGGAGTCTTCAGGTTGTTATTTCAGATGGGCTCTGTGGTGAGGTGTGGGAAGCCTGAGCCCGGAGGGTGGGGCACGTGGGTATGCATCCCTGACGCTCCTCCAGAGAGGAGCAGTCCTGCTGCAAGATGAATTCTGGCTTGTGTTTGTAGGAAGGTAGATGTACATGGGGTGAGGAGCTGACCTGGGATGGAGGCTGAGTTGTGAGTTGGTGTAGATTCTTCCCATTGAAGGCATAGCAGGCCCTCAAGACCACAGTCTGTAGCACAAGGCAGAGGTCAGCTGGGTTGGTGGAGCAGCTCAGTCCCAGATCAGGGCACTGCCTCGCCTCCTCCGGCCCTCAGAGCAAGAGGGACAGTCCTCTGTCTGGCCAAGGGCTCTCTGCATGCTCCTCCTGCAGAGAATTATGTTGTAGGCAGGCTTGAAAGGACTTGTAGATGACCTGCCTGCTCCGTTCCTCCCTGCAACTCATTAACTTAAGCACCCATGAAACAGTTACTGACTTAAACATTAATAAACTAGTATCCCTCTAAATACGTACACATAGGCAGGCAATAGAAATTAACATGTTGAGTTAGTTAAATCTATCCAAACACAATAATTGGTGTGAATATTAATATGCCTTTAAGTATTTGCTTATGATGTAAAATTTTATATATCACATCCTCTTAAAATCTTCAAAACAGTAAAAATATACAGCCCAAATTTCAAAACCCTCCCAGTTCTTGTGTCCTGAAAACAGACACAAAACCATTGACTCTGTGGGCAGAACTCTTGACACATAGTGTGCACTACTTATGTTTGCTATCAGCATCAGCCCTGTGAGTTGAAACCATTCTTATTCCCATTTTACAGGTGTGGACACTGAGGCCCAGGGAGAGTCCATCTTTCAGTCACACAGCAAGTAAGAGTCAGCAATTTAGACCATCAGGCTGAAATCCCTTTGCTCCAGGGCAAGGTGGGGTTGGTGGTCCAGCTCAGGTTGTAGTATCTTACCATGGTTGCCCATTTCTTATGGCTTCCCTCTTCCCACAGGGTCCCCTAGTGGTGGTAGAAGTGCTAATGACCTACACAGATGAACAGATTGTGTCCCAGCTTCTCAGCCACCCCAGTGGTCGCCCTGATGGTTTAGGCACCCCCGTATGTGGAGTGGGGGCCTTCTGAGACTCTGCACCTGTGCTCCTTCTTGAAGACTCTGAGGTTCCACAAAGAGCCTGGGGTCCTGAACTCAGTCCTGTCTTGTATGGATCAGTTTCATTTCTCTTTTTTTTTCTCTTCTTCTTCTTCTTCTTTTTTTTTTTTTTACTGGAAGCAGTGAGTATTGAACCCAGAACCTCACGCTTGCGCTCTACCACTGAGCTATACACACACACCCCCTCCATTTCTGACACCCGACAGGGTGAGATGTGGCATGCATGCTGGTTCTAGTGCCTGCAGGTGACTCTTTACAGGGCCAGTTAGGAACCGGCAGATTCCTGTTACGTGTGATGGAGCAGGGAGCAGGGTGGCCGGCCAGCAGGGTGGGAGGTCAGGCGTGCAGGGATCAGGCCTAGAACGACAGCCTTAGTTCTGGGCCTCTAACCTGAGGACAGTGGGAACTAGGAAAGGTTTGAAACAGAGGAGGGAGGTGATTTGGCCCTGATTGTAACAGGCTCCTTGTGGCTGTGGAGTAGAGGATAGATTGTAGGGGTGAAGGAGAAGTTAGGATGACCTGTGAGCAAGTTACTGCCTCCGTGCAGGGGAGCACCGATGCTCCCTGGACAGGAGTGGTGGCTGTGCAGGGCGGTGAGTGGTTGGCTCTGGGTCGTGTTCTGCACAGAGCTGCACGCATTTTCTGATACAGAAAGTGAAGGAGATGGAGAGATGAGTTGCAAGGGCGGAGTCAGGACAGTCCTGAGGCTTTTGGCCTCGCTGGGAAGAACGAATGGATATTCCATCAGTTAAGATGTGGAAAGTCAGCGGTAGGAGGGATTTTCACAGAGGATATCAGGAATCAAATTTTGGCCACATCACAAATGTTCCAGAGACTCTGAGTGGACATGTGCAGTCAGCAGGTTGGATCCATGGGTCTGGAGTCAAGTGGAGGCATTCAGGTTGGAGACAGCCACAATATGGGGGCCAGTGTGTGGACCCCAATAAAGCTGTGGGTCAGACTTCAGAAGGGCCTCTTTATGATACGATAGTGGTACCATTTGGGGCAGGGTAGGGAAGGAGGGGCCAAACCTGCATCTCACTTGGGCATGTGAGTTGGGGGGGGGTCACAGATGACAGTGAGGAGCCAGAGTGGCTGTAGGTGTACCTCACTGGGGGAGTGTAGGGTCATGAAGCCTTCTGAGGGGACAATGGATGTGAGATGGATGCTGAGTTATCTCCAGGAAGAAAGTCAGATGTCAGTGAGGTCAGGGCAGGGTTTATTAACCTGCTATGGATTCAGGAAGGTTTTGAGGTGACCTTCTCTGAATTGTTTTATTCAGACTGGTCTGTTAGTTAAGGGGGAAACTAGCTAGAAGTGTTGATAGTCTGCAGCTTTGAATGAGGCTAGGTGGAGAGAGGAAATCAAGTCCACTTTTGAGACAATATGGGCGTAGGGCAGAAATGAGCAAGTGCCAAGCACTGTGAGATAGAGCATATGCTTAGCATGCACAGGGTCCTGGATTCAATCCCCAGTACCTCCTCTAAAAATGAATGAATGAATAAACATACCCCCAAAAAAATTTTTAAAAAAGAAAGAAAAAGAAATGGTCCAGTGGGGAGACCTTCTGATGAGGACTGAGTGCTCTCTGGCACTAGGGCACTTTGGCATTCTGGGGCAAGACTGGGCTGATCGAGGTGCTGGTTGCCTTTGTCATGTGCTGCTTGAATTCCACATGCAGACCAGTATGTCCGAAGGGGTGGGCCTGGGGCTTTCAGTGGAGTCACCAGAGTCATGAGGGAAATGAGTCCAGAGTGCTGTACAGGTGAGGAAGGTGCGTGGTCACCCCCAGGTGTAACACTGCGCACTGGAGGTAGAGCGAAGAGACTGGGTCTGGGTGTCTGGGAGGTGAGATCCGAGGGGAATTACCTGACAGCCGGAGGTGGAGCCCCCCTGCCAGGCCAGGGCCTATCTGGTGCTGTTCTGCTGCCTCCTCTGCCGGTTTGTACCGCGTGCTGGATGCAGCAATCAGTGGGCGTGGGAGAGCCGGCAGCAGCGCTGCCAGGACATGGTAACTGTCCCACACGGGAAGTTGGGAGGAGGGTGAGGAGGGTAGGCACGTGTGGGGGAAATTATTGATGATCCTGAGGAGTAAGTGTGCGAACCATCATACCCACCAGATTTTAGCTTATGGACGTAAACGAGTAAGTGAGGCCACGGAGAGGTCGATGTTGTTGAAAAAACTTTTTAGTACTTACATTTCCCACGTGTACAATGAACATGAGGCCACCTTGGGCTGTGTTGGGAAGCCCCAGATTTGTTCAGGAGTCAGAAGGAGGAGCAAGGGGAAACCTAGCCCAGAGCCTTTTTTGGGATTTTCCCTGGAAAAAGTGTGGAGAGTAAGATGAAGAGCTTAGGATTTACTGGTTTGACTAATTCTGGTGGGTTTTCCAGCTGAGCCGTCCCTTGCTGTCTGGTACCTGGCTCTGGGCTGACTTGGTGCATGAGCGTGGGGTGAGGAGGTGGCTCAGACAGCGGGCTCTGAATCATGGGGGAGAGATAAACATACTTGGCGGCTCATCTGGCCCTGTAATTCATGGATGGCAAGTACACAGAGCAGGCTGAAGGGGTACAGCCCAAGGAGCTGCTTGTGGACTGACCTGTCCTGATGTCTACAGGGCCGTGTGGTCTTTGAGGATGTGGCCGTGTACTTCTCCCAGGAGGAGTGGGGGCTCCTGGATGAGGCGCAGAGGCTCCTGTACCGGGATGTGATGCTGCAGAACATTGCACTCTTGTCCTCCGTAGGTACGGCCCTCACCCCACCAGGGTCCTGAGTGGGGATCTGTTCTTCTCCTTTTCCCGGGGGCACCCCCGACCTCCCCATGCTGAGACCGGGGGCCTTGCTTCCTGTCTGGTTTCCTGCATGTGTGCGGTTGGTGCCAGGGCCGGGCTGGGTGCACTGCACGCCTTCCCTCCAAGCAGCCCTGTCCCTGCTGCCCTGAGACTTTGTAAGACAGGGCTCAGGGTCAGAAATCTTGGGGTTTGTCTAAAAGATCCCACCAGCCCTGCTTGTCCCCAGTGGGGTGACCCTGTCCAGAGGCATGGAACCTCAGCGTCCCAGGCTTCCCCTGCCTTTTGCTGACAGACTTTGGTGCCTGCCTGTGCCGGGACATTCAGACACTGACCTGGTCACTGCTTGTGGGGACCGCGGGGTTCTTTCTTCAGAGACCCTCCTTTGATGTTCTTGTGATTTTAGAATGTGGGGCTTCACAAGGTGGGTCCCACTCCCTTGCCCTGTCTTTCTCCTTAGACTGGCCTCTTCAGGCCCAGGTGGTTGCTCACCATGAGCAGTACCAGGGCCCCGGGCGCCCGACAGGGTGGCTGTTGTTTGCAACATCAGGAGACTGTGGCCCTGGCAGGTGGGAGTTGGGAAGCAGTGAGATACCAGAGCTGGGTTCCAATCACTGGGCACTCATCCTATGTCACCAGTGTGTGGTGACAGAGACGGAGGCCACACCTCACTTCTACCTTTTCTTTCCTGCTGATATTCCTACTCTTAGCCTCTGGCCCTGGTTCTTACCCCTTCCCTCCCATGGCTCCCTCTGCAGTGCTCTCAGCATTTGATTTACACTTAAAGTGTTGTGGCACCTGCATGTGTCCTTAAACACACCTCATACCCTGGCTCCTGTGTTGCACTCAGATATTGTGGGCCTGGACACAACCTTCTACTCATTGCTCACTGGTCACCAGCAACCAGGCCTGGTTGAGAGCCATTTACAGAGGAGGAAGTTGTAGACCCTGCCCCCCTTCCTCATGTCCTTATTCGTCACCTGGGCTCTTCTGTCATGTGAGCTTCCCAAACTCAGCTCCGCAGAGCAGGCCTTCCGTGCATGGGCTCTGGGCCGGGGTGTCAGCCTTCACAGGGCCTTGCAGGTGGGTGTGTCTGATGCACATTTCTGACAAGGCTGCCTCGATCTCTCTCCTTACAGGTTGTTGGCACAGGGCCCAGGATGAAGAGGCTCCTTCAGAGCAAGGTGATTCCACTGGCATGTCCCAGGTCAAGGCTCCAGAGCTGGCTCCACCCACCCAGAAGTCTCCTTGTGAGATGCATGGTCCGCTCCTGAAAGACATTTTGTGCCTGGCTGAGCCCAGCGGAACACACCCTGAATGGGAGGTGCCCATGTGTGGGGTAAGTCTTTCCCAGCCCCGAAAGGAGCAGAGTGGAGAGAAACTATCCGAAAGGGACAAGGGGAGGCCCTCGTTCATGAAGAAGTGCAGCGATCACCTGGCCGGGAGGACCCCGACGTGCAGGGAGGGAGGGAAGGACTTCCCGGCCAGGTTAGGCCTTCTCCAGCCCCAGGCCCCACACAGTGGAGGGGAGCCACACAGGGTCACAGAGGGCAGGGAGACCTTTGAAAGTGGACAGGAAGATTACAGGTGCTGTGACTGCGGGAGCGCCTTCGGCCATGAACACAGAGTTGTTGAGCAGCAGGAAGGCCACGCTGGAGAAGAGCGTTCTGATTGCAGCGAAAGCGAGCCCTTCCTCACAAAGTTCCACCTGGTCCAGCACCAGAAAATTCACACTGAGACAAGGGTTTATGAGCACCTTGGACACAGAGGATTCTTCGCACCAAGGTCTGGCCTCCCTGAACACCAGCGCGTGCACCCTCGGCCCAGGCCTCATGAGTGCAGCCAGTGCGGGAGGTGCGTTAAAGACAGCTCCACACTCGTGGTTCATCAGAGAGTTCACACTGGAGAGAAGCCGTATGAATGCAATGAATGCAGGAAATGCTTTAGGTACAGCTTCACTCTCAAGAGACATCAAAGAGCTCACATTAGAGAAAGGCCATTTCAGTGCAGCGTGTGCGGGAAACTTTTTGTCGACAGCGCCACGCTCATTATCCATCAGAAGGTTCACACTCGAGGAAGGCGTTTTGAATGCAGCAAATGCGGGCAGTTTTTCAGGTACAGCTTCACACTTGAGAGACATGAGAAAGCTCATACGGGAGAAAGGCCTTATGAGTGCAGTGAATGTGGGAAACTCTTTAGGCACAACTCAAATCATATTAGGCATCGGAGAAACCACACCGGAGAGAGGCCGTATGAGTGCAGCGTGTGTGGTAGACTCTTCAGCCAAAACTCCCACCTCATCCGGCACCAGAATATTCACACCAGAGAAAAAACATACGAGTGTCGTGAGTGTGGGAAATCCTTTATGGACAACTCCACACTCGTTATTCATCAGAGGGTTCACACCGGGGAAAAGCCCTATGAATGCAGTGAATGTGGGAAAGTCTTTAGATACAACTCCAGCCTCATTAAACATCGGAGAATTCACACTGGGGAAAGGCCTTATGAGTGCCTCAGCTGTGGGAGAGGCTTTAGCCAGAACTCCCACCTCACTCGGCATCGAGAAGTTCACAGTAAAGTGTATTGCAAACAGGGAAAGACTTCAGAGAAACCTCTGGTCTGACTTAGCACTGTGAGGTGTTGCTCTGCAGGGTTTTTAAAAACCTTTAATGGTGGAAAACTACGTGTAACCAAATTTATGATCTTAACCACATTTAAGTGTAAGCTCAGTAGTAATAATACATTCACACCTTGTGCAAATATTCAGAAGTCTTTTCATCTTACACAACAGAAACTAAGCCCATTAGACAAGAGCGCCTCCCCCCCCTCCCCCCCTTATCCCCTGACAGCCACGCTCTGCTTTCTGCCTGTGCATTTGGCCACTCTGGTACCTTATATAAAAGTCACAATGTTTTTCTCCTTTGTTGGCTGGCTTTTTCACTGAGCATAATGTCCTCAAGGTTCATCTATGTTCCGGCAGGTGTCAGGATTGCCTTCCTTTTTGCCTACTACTCCATTCTGTGTCTAGGCCACTTTTTCTGTATCCATTTATCAGTGGACTGTTGGGTTGCTTTCGCAATTTGGCTGTTGCAAATAATGCTTTTATAAGCATGATTGCACACATATTTCTTTGAGGCCCTGTTTTCAGTTCTGTTTAGGTATATACTCGGAATTGTCAGATCATATGGTAATTGAATATTTAATTTTTTTTGAGGAACTGAGGGGCTGTTTTCCATAGTAGCTGTACCATTTTACAGGTACAGCTTGGAGGTTCTAATTTCTCTACACCCTTGCCGACATTTCTTCTTTTCTTTTCTTTTCTTTCTTTCCTTTTTAGTATTTTTTTGAGGTAATTAGGCTTATTTATTTATTTTTAGAGGAGGTACTGGGGATTGAACCCAAGACCTTGTATATGCTAGGCATGCATGCTACCATATGAGCTGTACCCTCCCCCAACACTTGTTTTCTTGTTTTATTTTTTATAACACTAGCCTAAGGGGCATGAGGGGATATTTCATTGTGGTTTTGTTTTGCATTTAATGATATTGAACATTTTTTCATCTGCTTGTTGGCTGTGTATATTCTCTGGGAAAATGTCTCTTCCAATCCTTTGCCCATTTTTAAATGGGGTTGTTATTATTACTGTTACTTGGATATAGGAATTCTTTATATACTCTGGGTAATAACCTGTTACCAGATAGTTTACAAATATTTTCTTCTACTCCAAGGGTTCCCTTTTCATTCTGTCCATTTAGTCCTTTTTCGCACAGACGTTTTAGATTCCAGTTTAGTCCCATTTATTCCTGTTCTTGTTGCCTCTGCCTTTGGTGTCATGTCCAAGAAATTATCGCCAAAGCCACCCAGTGTCAGGATGCTTTTTTCCTCAGTTTTCTTCTAAGAGCTGCCATGCACCAAGGTATCAGCAGCAGGAAGTTGACACTGGAGAAAGACGTTACATGTGGGCCACTGTGTGCTTTGCTTTTAACATAACAGAGGAAATCTCTGGAGGTTACCTCTGTGAAGGAGGTATCTGCCAGAAATTACATCTCATATGTCCAAACATCCTCACTAGGGAGATTCGCAGTAAGTGCCAGGTATGTGGGAAGCTTTGGTGAACTGTGTTGCACTTTCAGACCCGCTTGGGGCCGTGACTGGAGTTCCGTCTGTCACCTGGCAGGGAGCTGCAGTGTGAACCACCTCAGTCTCTAAAATACTCAGACACTGTGAAGGGAACCAGCAGCAAAATGAAAAGACAACCTCCTGAGTAAGAGAAGATATTTGCAAATCACAAAGCCAGTAAAGGGCTAATAACCAGAATATATGGAGAATTTATACAACTTAATGTCAAAAAAAAATTGGATTAAAAAATGGGCAGAGGACCTGAACATGCATTTTCTCAGAGAAGACATGCAGCTGGCCAACAAGCACATGAAAAGATGCTGTACTTCACTGATCAGGCAGATACAAATCAAAATCACAATGAGCAGTCACCCCTACGCCTGTCACAATGGTTACTGTCAAGAAGACAGCAAATAACAAGTGTTGGTGAGGATGTGGAGAAAAAGGCACCCTCATTTGCTATTGGTAGGAATGTTAAGTTGGTCCAGCCACTATGCCAAAGTGTGAGAGTTCCTTAAGAAATTAAAAATATAGCTACATTCAACCCAGTGATTCCAATCCTGGGTATTTACCTAAAGAAAACAAAAACACTAAATTGAAAAGAAATATACATCCCTATGTTCATTGTAACATTATTTACAGCTGCCAAGATATGGAAGCAACTGAAGTGTCCATTGATACATGAATGGTAAAGAAGATGTAATATATACGTGTATATAATGGAATATTACTCAGCCATTAAAACAGAAATCTTGCTATTTGTGACAATATGGGTAGACCTAGAGGGTAATATGCTAAGTGAAATAAGTCAGCGATTTCACTTAAATGTGGAATCTAAAAAGCAAAACAGTTGAATGAACAAAACAATCCAGAAGCAGATGCATAGATACCAAGAACAAACCAGCGGTTGCCAGAGAGGAGAGGGGTGGGGGAATGTTTGAATAGATTAAGTGGATTAAGAAGCACAAACTTCCAATTGTAAAATAAGCCACTGGGGGCAGGAATGTCATTGGGATGTAATATGGAGAATAGGGACTATAGTCAGTAATGTAATAACTTAAAATGTGACAGGCGGTAACTAGGCTACTGTAGTATCATCTCATCACTAGTCAAATGTCAAATTAGTAGTGTACACATGAAGCTAATATAACATTGTCAGTTATACTTCAACTAAAAATTTTTTTTCTAAAGCATTGGAAGTCACCGCTACAAAATAGGTGAAGATGGTCAAAAGGTACAGACTTCTGGTTATAAAATAAGTCATGGAGATGTAGTGTACAGTGTGGTGACTATAGTTAATAATACTGTATTGCATATTTGAAAGTTGCGAAGAGTAAGTCAGGAAAGTTCTCAACAAGAAAATTTTGTACCTGTGCTAAGTAGACTTACTTTGGTCATTACTTTGCAGTATATACAAATACAATCATTATGTTGTACATCTGAAGCTAGTAAATGTTATATTTTAATTACACATCTCAGTTTTTCTTAAGTGGGGAGAGCAGATTGCTGTGCTGTCTCTCTTTGTGTAGAGTCTCCCCCGGCCTTGTGAGCCCTTTGGTGAGCCCTCATGGCCCACCCCCTTGATTGTTTTGGATGTGAACATCACCCACCTTGGACAGAGGACCCCATATGGCTTCGGTGGCAGCTTACAGAGGCTTCCCTTGTTCAAGGTCTTTACTGATTGTCTCATGACATTCTGGACAGATTTTTCCAGCCTCCGTTTTACCCAACCCAGGAACTTATGGCTCCACTGTGCTGATTTTTGTGGTAAAGCTCTTATTGTTTAACCTACCTTTACTCTTAGGATCCTGTTTACTGTGTGCTGTGAGTTAAGGAGAGAATTAGGCTCTGCCAGAATAAACGGTAGAGTTTCGGGGTCCTCACCTTTGTGTGCTCTGAAAAAAATAGGGGAACAAAGCATCACTCTCAGTGCAGATCTGGCCTAGCTGCATTGCTGCCTGAGGCCTCCTAGGAAAGGCTGAACGACGTCTGCACCAAGATCTCATACCCTGGACATGAGGATTATTTGTGGTTGCAGAGTCACTTGAATATGGGGCAGTTGGTTTGCAAACAACAGGATATTCGGTGGTGTCATGAGTTGGGGCCCCTGAATGTAGCGGATGTCCCATAGCATTGCTGAGAGATAGCTGTCTCCTGAGACCTACCGAGGAGCTGTGTGTCCTAAAGAAAAAAAATCACGCAGGTAAATGGACGTAAGGCTTAAGGCTCAGCGTGAGAATCATACTCTGTACAGAAGTAGTGATTGTGTTGATAGGAACTGGGGGAAGGGTGCAGCAAAGTAGAGTGGATAAGCACTTCCAATGGGACATCTGTAAACGTCCCTGTAACTGGGAAGAGGGTGTACAGAACTCCCTAGGACTTACAGGCCTCTGTGCCTCCTCTAGCCAATGTACTGCCACAGCAGCGAAGCCAAAGATTTTATGGCTTCCTGTTGCCTCTCTGGGTTGTTTCCCTCAAACCGTAACTGCAAGGCAGAGGCCTCACACGGAGCAAGGGGAGATTCTGTACTTCAGGGATGGATCTTTTGTGTGCTAGCCATTATTTTTGGTGACACAATTGGGCATACTTTCATCATTCCCCAGTTTTGCAGCAAAAGAATCAGAGTTGAGTTGCCTAAGACATGGGGAGAGATTCATGATGAAGTCAGTACAGCTTTGTCAGTTGTCTGAAATTCTAAGAGGAATAGGGTTTAACACTTAATAGGAGAAAGTTTCCCCCAACCGCTTCATTGAGGAACTGACATAAATTAAACTTCACTTATTTAAAGTGCCCAACATGATATATTTCGATATATGTATGGGCATTGAAACCATCACATTGTTGTGATGATGAATGTATCTGTGGCCCCAGTAAGTTTCCCTGTGCCCTTTTCTATTGCTTGCAGCTCCACCCAATTTGCCACCTCTACATAGCCATTAACTCTAAATTCATAAGTAGCCATAAACAGATGTTGAAGGTTGAAAAGGTAGCAAACTTCTTGGCCAACAGTCAACTGAACTTAATATTTGAGGTAAAAAAGGTGGACTGCATGCATGCAAGGGAGAGCTGCGGTTGGCAGACAGCCTCCTAGAAAGCAGCTGGAGCTGCACTTATGTGATCTTTTGGGGAGTCAGTCATTCAGGAACTGGAGGACATTCAGAAGTCTGTGCTGAAGGATTTCTGGACTTTGAGCCGTGTTAGTGTGGTCACTACTATTGGCCGGTTGACTTTCAGAAGCTAGGTCCTTAAGTGAGGCAGTTGATTGATTGTTGCCTGGGATCCTAAGGCTGATTGGTGGTCTTTCAGAATGTGGGATGAGGAGCCATAATCCATCACTTATTGGTTGAATTTTGAAAGCTTGTACTTATCAATGATTTGCTAACTGCTTACTTTCAGAGGCTTAAGTTTCACTGTTGAGGCTGTCATTGACCTGGCGAGCCTCAGAACACATGTACTCATTGGAAGTTACTCTTACAAACGATGATTATTTGTTCACGATTTTGGACTGTGGCCAGTGAGTAATCATTTCCCTTTCCTGAATATGTAAAATAATTCCTTTAATTCTCAGTATCTCTTTTTGTTCTTCAATCACCCAAACCTGAGAGAGAACTCATAAGGCATACTCCAAATCTAACTGCCAGCTTTTTGGAAGGCATTGCAAAGAGCTGAATATAATAAGATGTTTAGGGTGTACTGGCAGAGGCAGTATCCAGAACAAAATCATTAAATACAGGGCATGTGCTCTATGCACAGAACAGCTGGCAGTGCTGTTCCCAACATGTCCATGCACCTACTATTGTGGTGGAATCCCGGCAGGTGCTCGTGGTATGTTTGTTAGGACACTGAATGCGCACCACAGAACAGCTTTCTTACTCGCTTTCACCTTTCCAGCAAGTCTACAGATTGTATTCACCTGTCCTGTCAAGCGGTTAATTGCCAGCGCGTTCCTAGTGAAAAAATCGCATTTTGGAGAACGGCCTAATTCATGTGGGAACTACATTACCCAGCAGCCACTGCGATCACCAGCAGCAGAGACGTAGCCAATGAGAGCAGAGGGACGTCTACGTGCCCGGCGCACCACGTGAGCGGAAAATACGCATTTCCCCGTGGCGCTGGTGCAGTCGCTCAGCTCGTTTTCACTTCTTTGGGCCTCTGGAGTGCTGGGTCCCTTCTGACGTGACCGAATTGAAAAGCGGGACGAGAGACTGGTGCACCGAAGCGACTGAGAAGCCTGACTGGGGACTCTGTGGTGCACTGGTTCCTGAAATAAACAGGACCCTGTAGAGCCGTCTCAGGTACAAAAGCCCCACCATGTTCCCCAATTTTTGTTTCTAGAAAAAAGCTTTAGTTTCCTGAGTTCCAAAGAGCTGTGGCAAGCAGTTACTACAGAGAAGTGAGAGAGTGCAGAAACATAGGAAAAATCGTCAAGTGAGAAAAGTAATGCTAGCTTAAAAAATAGTTGAGAAAACAATCCCAGGGCCTCTGGTCCTGAAGGGCTATACGTAATAATCTGACGCATATCCTTGAGTTCCTTTGGAGAAACTAAGACGCCCACCCAGGTGGAGGATGTTGACTACAGGCTGCTCACAAGCACATAGGCCCCAATCATGAAACCCTAACCAACCCTTGCTTAATTGGAACCAGGAAGCTGAAATTAAGTTTGTTGAAACATATAGTTAATTAACACTTCACATAAGTATAGTACAGTTAATTTACACTGTTGTATTAGTTGCTGGTATACTGATTCAGTTAAAATATATAAATATATTTTTTTAAATTGCAATTTATTAAGAGCTATTGAATATATAGTTCCTTGTATTATAAAGTAGGACCTTGTTGTTTATCTAGTTTGTATATGATAGTTGATACCTGTCAATCTCAAAATCCGAATTTACCTCCCCCTGCCCACGTTCACCTTTGGTAAACATAAGTATATTTTTTATGTCTGTGACTCGGTTTCCATTTGTAAATAAGTTAATTTGTATCTTTTGTTACAATTACACAGATAAGTGATAAAATATATTTGTCTTTCTCTCACTTCACTAAGTATGATAATCTCGTCCGTTCATGTTACTGCAAATGGCGTTATTTTATTTTTAATGGGTGAGTGGTATTTCATGGTATAAATATACCACAGCTTCTTTATCCAGTCATCTGTGGATGGACATTTAGGTTGTTTCCATGTCTTGGCTGTTGTAAATAGTGCTGCTGTGGACATTGGGTGCATGTATCTTTTTGAATTAAGGTTCCCTCCGGATATATGCCTGGAGTGGGATTCCTGGATTCTATGGTAAGTCTATCTTTAGTCTTTTGAGGAATCTCCCTCCTGTTTTCCATAATGGCTGCACCAGACTATGTTCCCACCCACAGCGTAGGAGGGTTCCCTTTTCCCCACACCCTCTCCGGCATTTATCATTTGAGGACTCTTAAATGATGGCCACTCTGACTGGTGTGAGGTGATGCCTCATGGTAGTTTTGATTTGCATTTCTCTGATGAATAGTGATATTGAGCATGTTTTCATGTGCCTGTTGGCCATCTGTGTGTCATTCTTGGAGAAGTGTGTGTGTAGGTCTTCTGCCCACCTTTGGATTGGGTTGTTTTCCTGATGAGTTGTATGAGCTATTTGTGTATTGTGGAAATTAAGCCCTGTCAGTTGCATTCTTTTGCAAGTATTTTCTCCCAGTCCGTAGATTGTCTTTTCGCCTTGTGTATGATTTCCATCGCCGTGCCAAAGGTCATGAGTTTAATTAGGTTGCATCTGTTTACTCTTGCTTTTAATTCTGTTGCCTCAGTAGGCTGACCTAGGAGAACAGTGCTACGATTTCTATCAGAGAACGTTTTGCCTGTGTCCTCTTTTAGGAGATTTATGGTGTCCTGTCTTATGTTTAAGTCTTTAAGCCATTTTGAGTTTATTTTTGTGCGTACCATGAAGGAGTGTTCTAACTTCATCGATTTACCCGTGGCTGTCCGGCTTTGCCAGCACCACTTGCTGAAGAGGCTGTCTTCTCTCCGTTGTGTATTCTTGTCTCCTTGGTCAAAAGATTAATTGACCGTAGGTGAGTCAGAGAGCCTATTTCTGGGCTCTCTGTTGTGTTGCACTGATCCGTATGTCTGTTTTTGTGCCAGTACCATGCTGTTTTGGATTCCTGTAGCTTTGCGGTATCGTCTGACGTCTGGGAGGGTTACGTCTCCAGCTTCGTTCGTTTTCTTCAGTATTGCTTTGGCAGTTCTGGGTCTTTTGTGATTCCATGTAAGTTTTAGGATTTTGTTTTAGTTCTGTGAAAAATGTCCTGGGTAACCTGACAGGGGTCACATGAATTCTGTAGACTACTTTGGGTAGCATGGCTGTTTCAACAACATTAATCCTGCCAGTCCAAGAGCATGCTGCACCTTGCCATTTCTTTAAATCATCTGCAATTTCCTTTATCAATGTTTTAGACTTCTCAGCGTGTAAGTCCTTCACCTCCTGGGTTAAATTTGTTCCTGAGTATTTTTTGATGCGATTTTAAAGGGGATGTTTTTTTTAAAAATTTACTTCCCTTTTCTGATATTTGATTGTTAGGGTAAAGAAATGGAACAGATTTCTGGTCTTTATCTCGTACCCTGTTAGCTTGCTGAGTTGACTAATCAGCTCTAGAAGTTTTTGTGTGGAATCCTTAGGATTTTCTGTATACAGTATTCTGCATATTGTGACAGTTTTTCCTCTTACCTTCCAATTCGAATCCCTTTTGTTTCTTGTCTGCTTGCTATGGCTACATCTTGCAATACTGTGCTAAATAGAAGGGGTAAGAGTGGGCATCCTTGTGTTGTTTCAGATTTTAGTGGGAAGACTTTCTGCTTTTCACCATTGAGTAGTATGTTGGCTATGGATTTGTCATAAATAGCTTCTGTTATGTTGAGATAGGTTCCCCTCTATATCGCCTCTGGTAAGGGTTTTTATTTGTTTATTTATTTTTTGTCGTGAATGCATGTTGAATTTTATGAAACGCTTTTTCTGCATCTGTTGAGATGGTCATGTTGTGTTTGTACTTTCCTTTGTTGATATACGATTGCTTCTTGAATCTGTGTCTCCTCGGCTGGAGCCCTAGGAAAGGCTGAAAAAAAAGGGGGGGGGCCTCTTTGTTTCAATCGGGTCTTCGTTTCTGAAATTTCGGTTAACACTCCTGACACGTAAAAGCACTGTGTAATTGACTATGTTGTCATTGACTCTTACTGTCCATATCCTCTGAGTAGAATGACAGCCTCATGTGGGAAGGGGTTTTGGACGCTTTGGATCTTGACACGTCCCATGCAGCCAAAACAGTGCTTGGAATAGGGAAGGCACTTAGTGAGTGTTTGCTAAGGAGGGAATAAACATGATTCCATAGAAACCCTGTTTGTTTTTGGCGTTCTGGCAGAGCTAGCTGCTCTCTTACATCTCCTTTCAAGTTGTACTAAAAGACAATGATTTAAGAAATAAATAAATCACGATTTAGAAAGCCATCATCACAGACTAGCCAAGTGCCCTGTGTTAGTACAAGGCCAGCTTCATTCCCTCGGATCTCAGATGTCAGTGTCCCTTCAGAGTTCACTGAGATCCTAACCTCTTGTCCCCATGGCCAAGAGCTATTTTGGCCACAAACTTTGAATAACTGAATAATGATTGATTTCAGTAATGTCACCGTTTCACAGACACTTCTCTCAGATAATCTCCACTGTCCATGCGTTGTCACTCAGGTGGAATTATATTGACTCCCCAGCAAGGAAAGGAGATCATGTAATCCAATCTTTTATCTCAAGGTTCACACGCTCCCTTTATAATATAGAAAGCTTATACAAGCTTCTGACTGTGTGTATAGCTCATACAGATATGAGCTGTAACTGTGACCAGAGAGTCACTGTCCAGGCAGAAAATGGCAAGCGGTAAGTCATTCTTCTCTTCAGGTAGGCACATCTTAGTTTGTAGAGAAAAGCAAGGGGGAGGATGTAGTTCAGTGTTAGAGTGCGTGATTAGCATGCACGAGGTCGTGGGTTCAATTCCCAGTACCTCTGTTAAAAACAAAGTAAGCCTTATGACATCCCTCCCGCTCCCCCTTAAAACAGCAGCAAAACTGAATCCCTTTCAAAATGTGGAGTAAAACTCAGCCATAAAAAAATAAAATAATGCCATTTGTAACAACATGGATGGACCTAGAGATCGTCAGAAAGAGAGAGAAAAAAAAAATGCCATGTGCTATCACTCGTAATTGAAATTTAAGAAAAGATTTAAGAAAGCGGACACTCATGAACTCATCTGCAAAACAGAAACAGTAACCCTATCGTATGGTTATCAGGTGAAAGGGGATGGGAAGGATGAATTTGGGAGTCTGAGGTTTGCAAATGTTAGCCTCTACAAAAACAGATTTTAAAAAAGAGGTTTTCTGTATAGCACAGGGAGTTATAGTCAATATCTTGTAATAACCGTAAGTGAAAAAGAATACGAAAAGAGATACATGTATTTATATACCAAAAAAAGGGAAAGCCTCAGGTTAAAAAAAAAAAAAGCAACTACCACACGATCCAGCAGTTCCACTTTCCGGCTTATTCCACTTATAATGACGATCTCTAGGTCCATCCATCTTCCTCTAGATGTCATTATTGGGTGTTTGAGAGCTGCAAATGTTAGCCACCGTATATAAGAATAGATTTTAAAAGAAGCCGATTTTTTTTCTGTATAGCACAGGGAAGTATATTCAGTATTTCATAAAAACCTTTGATGAAAAAGCGTATGAAAACGAATATATGCGTGCATATGCACGACTGGGCCATTGTGCTGTACACCAGAAACTGACATTGAAACTGACTGTACTTCAGTGAAAAAGAAACGCGGAGTAAGAAATACATGTCGGTCCCTGAACGGGACAGTCACTTGCTCTCCATTTTTTCTGAGGGAACCGGAGACACAGCGCATGATCCGCCTGCTTCTGGCCGCCCCACGTCCCTCCTCTGTCTTGCCCGCCGCGGTCCTGTCTGTAGTCTTTGCTCTTTTGACCCTAACACGGTGAAACCCATAGATTGAGTCTAAAGCTGCAGCCTACGAGTGTTTGAAGAGCAACGAGACAAGGTCTGTTCGACGCTAGCTGTGGTTGGATGCACTTTGTGTCTGAGCGACAGTGTGATACCGCGTGTCCATTTACGGTCTTGCTGGTTTCGGGAAGATGGGAAGTACTCCGTCTCTGTCCGTCTCTGTGAGGAGATGAGCGCAGACGACTTCCCACGGGAGTCTGGGTCCGTCCCCTGGAGAAAGCGCGAAGCCACACCGATTCCCCTGAGCCTGGGAACACTCTTCCCATGGTCCCGGTGCGGCCGGCCCATTCCGGGAGGAGGGGCCGGGAGCGCCGTGAACCACATTACGCGGAAGGCTGTGCGGCGCGCGGGGCCCGTGACGGCTCAGGAGAGAGGCACTTCCGTGCGAGGGGAGGGCGTCTGGGCGGGCCTTCCGGCGTGGACGGTGGGCGGGCCTTCTCGGGACGAGCAGCTGTGGAAACTCGGAGCTGTCCGCCGGTCGGGGGCTTCGGGAAGACGCCGGGCCGCGTGCGGCAAGGGAGCGGCGGAGGCGCCGCCGCGCCCGCTGCTCTGAGGCGGGTCTGAGGCTCGGCGTGGCCGTCAGCCGGCCGTCAGCTGTCGCGGGGCCGGACCCCACCTTCGCCCACAGACGCCGGTGGCGGCTGCCGCACAGGTGAGTCCGATTCAGGGAAACGCCGCGTCCCCTCCCGGCCGTCAGCCGACTCTCCTTCTGCAGTAGTTGTGTTCTTACCAGTGTGCCCTTACGAGGGTCCTTTATTTGTCTTTATATCATTATCCCCCCGAAACCTTGTTTTTCTAAGTTTTGAGATATGACGTGCCTGAAACAGACAGACAGAGAAAGAAAAAAAAAAAGCGCAGAGTTTCCAGGTGCAGTTGAACAATTAGTCTGTATCACCGCCCGGGTCAAGAAATGTGATAGAAATAGGACCCCCAGAAGCCGCCTGTGCGGTCTTTCCAAAAAAGTTAGACCCATCGCCAGAGTTAACGGATTGTCTGTTGTTACAAGTAAGAATTTCCTTGCTTTTCTTCATGGTTTTGCCATCCATGTGGAAAACCCAGTCCGACGAGTGTCGTTCAGTTTTGCTCACTTGTTTTAAACCATTTCCATGAATGCAGTCGCTATTACTGTATGATGTCTTCTTCATTTGCACGCTTTTGTGTGACTTTCATCCGCATATTTCATGACTGTCCATTTTCCTTTTTGTGCGGTAGTCCCTAGTATGAACATATGAGTAAAATGTCTTTATAAACTCTCTCCTGTTGAGAGCTTTTCTTTGTTTATGGGTTCGTGGCTTTTCTTTCTGTCTGTCTGTGTGTTCTGCAGATATAAACATTGCTACTGTGGTCATACCTACCGTGTTCCCTGGGTTGTATACGAAGCACATACTCGTGGAGCATGTTAAAATGCCCATTGTATTTACTTACTTAAAATAATTTTTACGTAATTGTGTTTAAAGGAATTTTTTCTAAGAGGTTGTACTCTTCCAGAAATTTTTATTTGACTGATCAGTCGTCTTTCTCTGGTGATTTTGGAAGAGAAGATAATTAAACTGTTTTAGTAAATACTTGTTTTAAAGGGTAGAAACGAATCATTGTAAGGATGAAAAGTCACAATGCTTCAGAATCCTAACAGGATGTCTAGAACGCAAGAAGGTTATTGTCATGTTTAGGTATGGTTGAGTAGAGGTCGGGTCGTATAGCTTGTTTCGTTTCTGTTAAGTTGAGGCAGTCAGAAATGAGGTCCAGTTATCCCAAACTGCTGAAGGCCGAGCACTTTTGCTGTGACGCTAGCAACAACCCTTTTATCAGAGATTCATTTTCAGTGTGTGGTCGGTAAACGGTGGTTCAGTTCTCTACCCAGGAGGGAATAGCCTGTAGGAAACTAGAAGCAATCTCTCTAAATGCTTATGGAAATATTTTAATATCAAAATTTTGGATCAGTATAAAAAGTACACGTTCTTGAATTCTCTTATATAATGTTACAACCATTTCAAGTTAGAATTTAATGGATGGGTTGTGTAAGCTGGAATAGCGTATAAAACAGTAACTTTTTTAAAAAGATTGAAGTACGGTCAGTTTACAACGTTGGGTTAAATTTCTGGTGTACGGCAGAATGCTTCAGTCATACGTGAACGTACATGTATTCACTTCCATATTCTTTTTCACCATAGGCTACTACAAGATACTGAATATAGTTCCCTGTGCCATACAGTTTGAACTTCTTGTTTATTTTTTACCTATATCAGTATCTGCAGATTTCCATTTTTCCACCCCACCCACCCGTAACCGTAAGTTTGTTACTCTGTGTCATAAATAAGTTCATCTTTTTTTTTCTTTTCTTTTTTTAGATTTCACTTATGAGTGATAACATATGGTATTTTTGTTTCTTTCTGGCTTGCTTGGAATGACAGTCTGCAGGTCTGTCCACGTTGCTGCAAATGGCACTATTTTATTCTTTTTGTAGTATTCCATTGTATAAATACACCACAGCTTCTTTATCCAGTCATCTGTGGGTGGACATTTAGGTTGTTTCCATGTCTTGGCTGTTGTAAATAGTGCTGCTGTGGACATTGGGGTGCATGTATCTTTTTGAATTAAGGTTCCCTCCGGATATATGCCCGGGGAGAGTGGAGTGTTGCATTATATGGTAAGTGTATTTGTGGACGAAGTTTAGTGAGTTCCAGTATGTCAACTTTTCGTGCACAGCACAGTATTCACATATATATATTCATTATGTTCCAGTCACAGAGACATGTTTGTTATAGTGTTTCAATTATAAAATCAACGTATGTATATTAATTTTCATATGCGTTTTCATTGTAGGTTACTAGAAGATATGAAATATTAATCTGTAATTACAGCATTAACTTGTTCTTCATTTATTTTGTATATATTAATATCTAAACAGGGACAATATAGCTCAGTGGTAGAGTGCATGTTTAGCATGCATGAGGTCCTGAGCTCAATACGCAATATCTGTTGTAAGTAAATAAATCTTATCTAAATGTAGATCAAATATTTATTTTCTGCAAATGTGGACCTCCGAACTTATCCCTTCCCACCCCGTTCTCCATAAGTTTGTGTTCCTGTGTCTATTTCCGTTATATAAATAAGTTAATTTGTGTTCTGTGTTTTTAGTTTCCGCATATAATTCATATTGTATGGCATTTTCCTTTTAGAATGAGTATTATTTTTGTGGCTGAGCAGTATTCCATTTTATAGGTATATCACAACTTGTTCATCTAGTTATGTGTTGATGGACATTTTGGTCGTTTCTGTTTGTCTTATAAATATTGCTGGTATGATCACTGGGGTGCATGTATCTTTTTCAATTAAGGTTCCCTCTGGATAGATGCCCAGGAGTGGGATTGCTGGCTTATATTGCAAGTGTATTTGTAGTTTTGTATGGAATCTGCATAGTGTTTTCCATAGTGGCTGCAGTTAATTACATTACTATCAGCAGTGTATGTGTGTTCCTTCTCCATTTTTGAATTGTGGCCATTCTTAGTAGAATGAAGTATTACTTCAGAGTAGTTTTGATTTACATTTCACTGATAATTAGCCATATTGAGCATTTTTTCTTGTGCCTAATGGCCATTCATATGTCTTCTGCCCATTTTTGGATTTGATTGTTTTAGCTCTTCAGGCTTTGTCAGTCTTTTCTGTTGCAAGTATTTGCTCCCTTTTCATCGGTTGTGTTTTTGTAAGACAAAAATTTTTAATATAACCAAAGGAAAATTTGAAAAGGAAGCATAAGTAGTACTGGCCACGTGTTAAAGCCACGTTTAATATATGGGAAAAGAATGTATTCTCAGAAAGGGACACAGGAAAGTAGAATAAGAGAATGAAATGTAAGTGTCTGCAACAGGCCAGTACAGAAATAAGACTCAAATTTGATTTCTTGCACATGACCTTCCACAACCATAGTCTGGTGCAGCCATTATGGAAAACTGTGGAGATTCCTCAATAGACTAAAAGTAGACTTACCTTATAATCCAAGAGTCCCACTGCTGGGCATGATCCCTTATTCAGCAGTACTCACAGACAAGCCTGACAGGATTTGCACTTGTTTTTCCTGATACCCACTTGACTTTATTGCACAATTTCGTAACATTTGTCTGTTCTCTTTCATGTGGTTGGTTTACTCTAGAGCCTTTAGCACCACCTGAAATATTAAATGGATCACTCAGAATTAAAGTGACATGATCCTGCTCTTCCTGCTGTTTCCACATTCTGAAGAACCCCTCATGACCCCTGCACTGGTGAGTATCAGGTGTCCTGGAACTTTTACTTCCACTACAGACTGAGATGTGAAAGGTGTCTCAGGTACAGGGGTTAGTATTCAGGAATGCTTGGAGATGAGGTTGAGATGGGAGTGTTTTAGGCTTTGGAGGGTCTGTTAAGGACAGAATAAGGAAGTGAGATTCAGGCCTAGAATGGTAGCCTGAATTGGCGTTTTTCGAACAGAGTTGATTTAGATCTGAATAGGCTCCTTCATGCAGAAGATAGGCTCCTTCATGCAGAAGAGACTGGTGGGTATTAGAAATTGGGTTTTGGCCATGTTGAGTCTCAAGACTCCCAAGTATAGGAGACAAGTGGATGGGTGAACATGTAGAGCTAGAGTGCTGGGGAGGGCTTCACAAAGACAGATAAGGTCCAGTGAGTAATATGCCTGTGGAGGCCCTGGCAGTAAGAGCTTAAGCGAGATAGATCATCCCAAGTGTGTTTGTATCTGGGGACTCAGGCTCTTATCTTGCAGGAAAGGGGGGCCCTTTATAGCAAGCCTAGAGGTTAGATGGCATCTCTGTGTCGTTGCTGAGAGTTGGGCCTAGTGATGAGACTAGATACCACTGCCTTCAAAGTTGAGGAGCTCAGGAGAAAGGCTGCTCATGGACACATTTGTCCCCATCATCACAGGGCCCTCCGACCTTTGAGGATGTGCCTGGGTACTTTTCCAGGAGGAATGGAGGCTCCAAGACTCCTGTACCATATTATGCTAGAGAACTCTGTAATATGCTGCAGAACTCTGCACTGGTTTCTACCCTCACACCTATCCCAGCTGCTGAGCTCGTCTCCAAGCTACATAATGGGCACATCTCTGTTACTCTTTTCCTGTCTTGTGTGCACACTTGCCTTCTTTCACAAGTAGCCCCAATACCAGCTGCTGTAAGGTTTGCAATTAGTCCAGTGGGTTTCATTGTTGATTCTGTAGACCCCCAGGCCACATTTGCTCCAAGGTTCTGTCCGCTTTGGTCACTGCTTGTGAGAACTCCATGTTTGTCTCCCCTCCCCTCATCAGTACTGACTGCTCGCTTGTTCTTCCCTTAGGACTACTTCCATCTTCTAGTCCAGTTAGAGCTGGGAGGAGAACACTGGGGACACAGACTCCAGGTACAGCAAGAGGGGCTCTGAGGATGTGAGATCCTGGCTGGGTTCAGGTCCTATCAGGACCATGTCCTGTGTCTAACACTGTTTTGGTGCCCAGGCCAGTGGCTGTACTGGTCCTCTCCACCACTGGCCTGCACGTGTCCTTAAAATAGTCGCTGAACACCAGCTCCTCAGGGTTCCCAGGAGCGTGTACACACCCTTCCGTAAGGAGTGAGTTGTCGACCCCTGCCTCCTCCCCATCCTTGTGAGCCCCCCCCGTTCTGTGGCATCTAGAGGCCCAGTACTGCACAGCAGCCTTCTTAATGCCCCCCAGCTCCCTTGTCCTTAACACACGTTTATGATGGTGCTCCCTCCTTTTCCCAAAATGTACATGCAGTTCACCAGTATCTGTTTTCAGGTTGCTGGCAGCAAGCAGAGAGGATGAGGAGACAGCTTCTGAGCAGGATGAAGTGCCACAAATAAGATTTTCAAAGGCAGTTTCCATCTAGCTGAGGACCTGGGAACTATCTCTGGTTGAAAACCTTGTGGGGCAGGTGTGAAACTGCCCCCTCAGTGTAAAGTGTTTAAGAGAGATGTGCATAAGGCTCCATGGTCCCCGCGTCCAAGAAGTCTTTCACATGCCAACATGCCAGTGGGCTGGGAGCGATCCCTCTGGTAGCTGTGGCCTCACCACAAAAGGGCACTGAGTGTGTAAAAGCATTCAGGAACCAACCCACACTTTTCCAACACCAGCTACTCCACTGGAAAACACCTTTTAGAGCGTAGTGAAGGTGAGGTTTTACACTTTGTTCCCACTATCACAGACATGCCTAATGTGACAATGTAGAGAACATTATGAGTATACAGTTTTGTATGCTGAAGTGAATGACACTTTTTGCCCTGTCAGTAACTAGTTTATGTTTCGTAAGATGTTCATAGTATTTATTTGCCTACTGGTAATGAATGTGGTAGCTCAGTTTTTTTTGAGGGGGTGGGTGGGAGGGAAGGTAATTAAGTTTATTTACATGAAGATACTGAGGATGGAACCCAGGACCCCTTGCACTAGGCTACACCTGCCCCTTTTTATTAGTAACTGAGAAGACAATAAATCTGTTGGAACTTGACTTTCTTCAGTTGCTGGGTGGAATAAATGGGATAGTCACAACGTGTAGTCTTCATTATTAACATACTCTCTCAAACTATCACCTGAGCTAAATTCACTTCCAGAGGCATACAAAGCTCGGAGACAGAACAGTCTCACATCCAGATATTTATGGGATAACAGAAAAAACTTGAGCCCTCATAAGGGTCAATAAAGAACCCTGTGATAAGAGTGCCTAGGCCATGCGATTAGAGAGGGAAAGCCAAGGAGTTTAGGCAGTTTACAAGCAGACAACTAAGAATTTTTAGGAAGGGTAGTTCTACTTTACTGATGTGAAGGAACATCACAGACCTGAGTTTTTCAATCCAAAGAAATGTATGGCACTGATTATCTAAGCCTTTGGGCCGTGCTACTGACGTGACTTCTGGCAGGGGCCTTAGATCTGTTTCACACGTCGAGAAGAGAAAGGTCAGACAGGTGGGCTCTGTCTTCCTGACAGATAACCTTTCATCATACTCTGCAAAACAGACCCCAACCCCACCACATTCCTTCTGTTTCTTGGCTTATACTAGTTCCTGGAAGGCCAGCAGTTTAGCATCTTGCTTAGTCTTCCAGTCGCCTTCGTCTATATTAGTAAGATCTCCCTCTGCCTTATTAGGAGACTTGAGTTTTCTCACAATTCCCAAGGTCCAGGAAGAGGACACGGGCATATCCAGGGGACATTAGTAACCTTAAAAATGTGTTTAGCAAAGTATATTCATTGCAGCTCTGTATACCATAGCCAAGACATGGAAGCAACCTTAATGTCCATCAACAGATGGATGAGTAGATAAACACTGTATATGTACATAAGACAAATACACTGTACACCAGAAATTGAGGCGACATTGTAAACTGGCTAGTGCAATTAAAAAATATATTCACTGCAATCAGGACGCATAATGTATCGTGTAAGCAAGTATGGACCGTAAGTCTTTAAAACCTCTGAGTATGTTATGACCTTTTCAAAAATTCTTCTAATACATCAGTTATTAGGGTCCCCTAACTGATAGGATTTGCCACTGGGATCTGAACATGCTGACCATCGTTGGGAAAACAAAATCTTTTTCCCAGAAAAATCTCCACAGTCAGGAGAGAAAGAAAAAACGTGACACACCTCACAGAGGATCCACTGAAGAGAATTTAAGGACAGAAAGAAACCTCACCCTATTGTCAAGCAAGTAGTTTTCTATATAAATTCGACCACCTGTCTTTTTAGTGAGAGCACTTGACGGCATAATTTGTTAGTTTATTCTGAATGTGCCTGGGAACTTGCGGGATCGTCTGCTGTACCTCTTTGCCTTTTATCCAAAGGAATCCTAGAATTTCTCACCCATCTGTCTCTCGCGGGACAGGTAGGAAGGGCCTTCCCCCATGTTATCTTTCCGAAGAGGTGGCGCCGGACCTTCAAAAAAAAAATATACTTAAAAGGGGAGGTTAAACTCAAGTGGTAGCGTGAGTGCTCAGCACGTACAAGGTTCAATCCCCTCTCCCTCCAGTTTAAAAAAAAAAAAAAACGTAATTACTACCCCCCCCCAAAATGAAAAACAAAATCTCGCGATCGTGCAGAAAAGCAGTTTTCACTTAACTGAGATTTTTGGGGGGAAGCCTTGGGGACCGTGCTGCAGAGCTAATCTGGGGAGAACAAATGACTACACCTGGCTCCGGGGCCGCTCTACCGCGCCTCCTAGGCCTGCAGCCCGGCCCCCAGCGCTGCGCTCCCCGAATGCTTCTGCCTGGCGACCTGCGGGAGCTGGTCGCCTCCACGGGTCTCACATGCGGGCAAAGCCGGTCTCGGGACAAATTCCGCGGAGGCGCCTCCACCCACCAGGCTCCACGCGAGACACTCGCGAGCCCGTCACGCCCTCCCCGGACGGCCCGGCCGGTTCCCACCTCCGGTGGACCGGCTTCCGGACGCGGACACCGGGCCCCGGTCACTCTCCTTGGCCGGAGAGGCCCCGCGGAGGCTGCTCGACCCGGCCGGGCGACCCCTCAACTGGGCCCCGGAGCTCTGCGTCAGCAACTCCCCATAAGCCTGCAGGTCCAATTTCCCGCGAGAGCACACTGCGCAGCCGCTCTGCATGACCGGGATGATCCAGCCCGCGCCGCCGGCCTCCCGGAACTCTGGCTCAGACAACGCGGCCGAATTCCTCCCCTTGTGAAGGGCTCCGGAGGAAAGTGCACGACCTAAAAGTGGACGTCAGGCGACGCCCGACAACCGATGCGACCGTCAGCGGGACGGGTCCAGATCGTGGGGCGACGAGGGCGCACCGCCGGCCGCCCGACCGCGTCCCAGCCCACCTCCCCGCACGTCTCGCGGCCCTGGGTTACAAACCCTTAGCCTGGGACTCCAGAATGTGCGTCTTCTATAGCGGGGTGCTCACTGCTAGTTCTTCGGGCCCCTATGCTTATGAAGGCACGAGACCTCCCTGCTTCCTGACCTCTCATGGGACAGGCCACGTGTCCCTACTTGGCACGCTGGGCCGCTTATATCCCTGGGGAATTTCAAATGGCATTAGTCTCGCCGGTCCTCACTCAGTCACCTCCATAAGTTAAAACCCCAGGAGCACATTTTTATACAATTATAAATCTGACAAGAGACTTATTTAGCTTTTTCAAAATTTACATACATCCCAAAAGGACAAAGAAAGAATTTACAATTAGAAGTTTGCTAAGGGAACATGGATGGACCTGGAGATCGTCATTCTAACTGAAGTAAGCCAGAAAGAGAAAGAAAAATGCCATGTATCACTTATATGTGGAATATTTTTAAAAGCACACAAATGGACAACTTATTTATAACTTAGATGGTTGATTTCTTGAATATATGTAAGCACATTTGACTGTCCTCTATGACTGGATTACTGCATTCTGTTGATTCTTATTTTGTGGTTGGCTTTATTTCCTTGATAACTGTCAAGTTTAAGAAGCTAAAGCTTCACACAACATTGTAAAATGATTATAAATCAATTAAAAAATGTTAAAAAAAAAAGCTAAAGCTTTAGACTGGTCTTAGAAACAATGAACAGTATATATATGTAAATTTTAAAAACGTGCAGTATTTGTATATATGTATTTACAAGCAACATTTTGTATATGTACAGTCAAATTGTAACAATTCTACCTAATAAAATTGAAAGATGAGGAAAAAAGTTTGCTAAGGGGAAATGCTCTAAGAGTGGAGGACGTTCTTACATTTTTTGCAACACAGAGATTTTCTTACTCCTAATTTGCTTTCACTCTTAAACCTGTTCCCCGTATTTCCTGTAAACTAGATATTGATGGGACTGGGGATTCAGGTCTAGTCTGGGTGGACAGTTGTGCCATGTGGCACTCCTGGAGATACACAGGGTGTGACTGCTGTGTGATAATGTTCACTAGGCAGCAGTAAGGAAGGAAGAGATGGGGTTAAATCGAAGTGTGCTTTGTTTTGCAGAACTAGTTAAATTGCACAAAGTTCCAAATGCCAGATACTGTGAAAAGGTTACAGCACGTCCTAGTGAACACGATAACCCAGTAAGACCAACAACCGAGCCTCTGCCTGCTTGCAGCTCTTGGCAACCTGCAGTCACCCTGTCCCTGCTGGCCCTTTCCTGAATATGCAAGCCCCCCAGGCTTAAAACTTCCCTGGTCCAGGTCTTTGAGAGCTATCTTCCTGTCTCCTTACTTCTCACAAGTAGTAAATGCTTCTGCTTCAACTGAACGTACTTGCTGTGTTCACTGGCTCTGCACCCAAGGGAAGGACCCATTAAATCCAGTAACAATAATGACACCTCAGCACAACCCGGAGGCCCCTGCATAGGCATCCTGGGGACACTGTGATGAGGGCAGCATTCTGCATCACCCCCGCCCAGCAAGACTGCACACACACATGTGCATTATACTGCATCCACGAAGACAAGATGCGATAGTCCTGAGACACACAGCTGGCATTTACAATGTGCAACAGAGGCTTGTGTGAAATGGAGGGAGGTGCTGAACCACCCCAGCAGGTATGAGGACACAAATGCACAAATGCTCTAGGGACCCCTGTGAGGCAGGTATGGGACAGGGAGGTCCGGAAGCCTGGTGTGTGGATGCACACAGGATCACACAACCACACACATGCAGGTGTGACCAGGTGGTCTCACCCCGGCTTGGAGAAACTCCCCCCTCTTCGCCATCCTAGCCCCAGTCCTGCAGGTCTGACGATGCACTGACGGTGGTCAGAACAGGAGCCTTGTGCACGTGTTGCCGCAACCTGGAGCCTCACACAAACACACAGGGACACGTGATGGACGCAGATCAGCCCAAGCAGACAGAGACAGGGGTCCTGCCCTCAGGGAGGGAAGATGATCATCACCAAGCATGGTAAACATATGGGAAAGCAGATACGTGCAATGAAACGATTCTGCTGCTGTGACAAACATATCCAGAGTCACGAGCGAGAGAAGGGTGGAATCTTGGAGTCACGGGACAGGGGAGCAGGAGTACTGTGTCCTGGTGTCTGAGAGCTTTGATTCCGGGGATGTAGAGGAATTCAAACCCTTCTGAGCTCTGCTGAGAATCGCGGGGGATGCCATGAACTGTGAGTGGTGCTTCAAATGGAAATGTCACTTGGTCGTGTCAGGTCTTCCCAGGCCTTAGTGTCCTTCTCAGTACAAGTGGGAAGATAGGCCTTTGGATGAAAGGTGTAAGGAAAGAAGCAGACAGTAAATAAAAGGTAATATGTTGGAAAACACAGAGCTGTTGTGTCAAGAATGTGCAGATTAAGACCTGCCACCCACGCAGGGTCAGCAGGTAGCGCCCTCAGCATCTGAGCTCCCACTTTGCAGAAGTGAAAGTCCCCAGGCCATTTTGACTGAAGGTGAGGCTTCAATACATTCACACAAAGACAGTACAGTCACAAGGTTAATCAATGACGCATCCCAGCATGGGGCACAGCGAGTAGACAGAAGTGTAGTCCTCTGAGCCGGGGAGAAAGCACCTCTCACTTAGGAGGTGGCTGGGGAGGTAGTCACCAATATTTTTGCAAGCTCAGCAGCAAGCGTACTTGGCTGAACCAATTAGGATCGATGGCTATTTTTGTCATCTTGCTATTCCCTCCTGAAATGCAAATACAAACTAGGGGTCCCCACAAAATCCCTTTTATTCTGGCAGAGCCTAATTCTGACCCCAGTCTGCAGCACACAGCAACTAGAACCCCATGAGTCAATGTCTTTCACGATCAAAAAGAAGTTGATGATCACAATCACCAGCAGTGTCAGGTGGAGACTCCTGGGTTGGGCGACTTAGAGGGTGGAACAATCAACCCACCAGTTAAAAGGCAATCAAACATAGTCACTGAGAAGGGAACTCTCCACAAGCTGACTGCAGAAGCCAGCTGGAGTCCCCCTGCCCAAAGCTGGGTCATATCCCACCCAAAACAATCAGTGGGGAGGAAATGAGGGACCCCAAAGGTCAAGAGGCTGCTGAGTCCTCCAGATGAAGCGAGCTTCTGCCTCCTCTGAGCACTTTAAGGATGATTCACACACAGAGGTGCCTGCCACGTGGTAGAGGAGGGAAGGCTTTGGTGACAGATAGCAGCAGCAACTTCTTTTTCACAAGGACTCCAGGCAGGTCCAAACCTGCAAGGTGTATCATGGAAACTTCCAATATTCCTGGCCCTTCAGAGAACCCCCCTAGAAAGCCTGGATGTATGAGGTTCAATCTCTGGTTGATCTCTTCCTCATGAAGACTCCTCCCTAGGGCTTTGCTCTGTAATTATGTAGCACAAGGACGGAGTACGTTGCCTGCACTCCTAAGATCTGTCTCCAATTTAAGTTTACTAGTGCTGTTTGAGTTTAGGCTAACAGCTGAATAACTTCCAACATTCACTGCACTCAATACTCTTCTGGGGTGTGTAGCTGTTTTGTGAGATTTAACTGTTCCTGATGGTGAAACACGACACACTCACACTTGGGTGGATAAAAGACAGAGTTCTGTGTTACTGAGGGCTTAGAACAAGAGAAGGGCATCAGGCAGGGCCACACAGCAGGCTGTATGGAGGACACAGTGAACAACCTGAAGCTCTAGAGAGCCCCTACATACGGCAAGTGGCCTGGGGCTGGCCCAGCTGGAACAACTTCACGGGGCCAGGGCACAGCAGCTGTCCCGAGCTGCCTGGTATCCTGGCTCTGGGACCTAGGGTTGGTGTAAAGCAGCCCAGAGTGGGAATGCTGGGTAACGACAATGACTGGATGTGGACCTAAATCAGCTGCTCCAAATGAGGAAATGACCAGTATAAACAGGGACTCAAAACTGGATCAAGACAATATTTTCACAAAACTATGTATCAAAACACTGTGCTACTGTCATAAAGACAAATATTAAGAACAATGAAACAGGACATAGTGCCCAGAAATGGAAGCCTGTGTATTTTGTATATATGACCAAAATGGACAAGAATGTCTAGACAATTCAATGGGAAAAGGACGGTCTTTGCAATAAATTGTAGGAAAGTAGATGTCTGCATTCAGATGAATGAAGTTGAACACTTACCTCACACCATATCCAGAAATGAGCTCAAAATGGATCAAAGACCTAACAGTAAGATGCAAACTCATAAAACTCTTAGATGAAAACATAGGGGAAAAGCTTCATGACACTGGATTTGGAAATAACTTCTTGGCATTGACAAGAAAAGCACAGTGAGAAGCAAAAAGAGAGAAAGTTCCAAACTTCTGGGAAAAGCACACAATCAACAGTGACAAGGCAACCTACTGAATGGAAGAAAAACATCTGCAACTCATACACTTGATAAGTGGTTAGCATCTAGATTGTATAAAGAACTGCCACAACTCATCAATGAGAAAACAACCTGAAACACAGACACTCTTACAAAGAATACACACAAATGGCCAAGAAGTCCATGATCGCTCGCCGTTTGGGAAATGCTGAACAAAACCACAATGAGCTACACTCATTAGGATGCTACTTCTAAACACGAAACAGAAGATAAAATTATGTTGTTGAGGATGTGGAAACACTGGAACCCTGTGGACCTTTGATGGGAAGACATAACAGTACAGCTGATAAAGAAAACAGTTCAAAATATTAAAAACAGAATGACCTATGATCCAGCAATTCCCCTTCTGGCTAAACACCCCAGAAAACTGAAAGCAGGATCTCAAGGAGAGAGAGGTGCAGCCATTCCCACTGCAGCACTCTTCACAACAGCCAACATCGGAACAAGGGAGGTGTCAGGCAGCAGATGAACGGGTAAAGACATGGTATATACACACGGCGGAGTGCTATTCAGTCTTCAAAAGCAAGGGAATTCTGAAACATGACACATGATAGATGAAACTCGAGATTATGTTCAGTGAAGAAAGCTATTCACAAAAAGGCAAAAACTGATTCTTCTTACATGAAGTAGTGAGGGCAGTCACATTCAAGAGGACAGAGAACAGAACAGGTTGCCGAGAGCTAGGGGAGGAGGAGGAGGAGGAGTCATTACTCAAGGGGACAGTTTCACTTTTGCAAGATGACAGGAGCTCTGCAGAGTCACTGAACGTACCTGACAGTACTGAACTGCGCACTAAAGTACTTTAGAGAGCAAGTTTTACGTGTGTGTATTTTAACACAATAAGAAGGGGAAAAAAAAAACCCAAAGTACATAACAGGTACTTCACAGAGCCAATCAGAGCAGACGTTTGGCTGAAGTCTTTTCCCTATTTGTTGCACTCTTAAGATCTCTCTCTGCTGTGAACTTTTTGGAGCCAACTGAATGGCAGATTGGGCTAAAGACGCTCCAACATTCACTGCACTCAGAATGCATTTCTCCAGTATAAGTTCAACAATGTTTAACGAGGCCAGAGTTGCAAGTAAAGATGTTCCCATATTCACTGTTCTCCTAAGGCCTCACATCAACGTGGACTCGCTGGTGTGTGCTGAGTCTGCAGTTGTACTACAAAAACCAGCCGCATGAGTTGCACTAATAAGGCCTTTGTCTAGTGGGATCCATCCAGTGTCTAAGGAGTGTGGAGGTGCAACTAAAGAATTTCCTACATCAATGCATGCATGAGGCCTTTCTCCAGTGTGGATTCCCTCGTGCTCAACTAGTTTGTTTGCAGGTGAAGGCTTTCCCACATTCTCTGCACTCACAAGGCCCTTCTCCAGTGTAGATTTTCTCATGCTCAGTAACTTTGTCTTTGTGGCTGAAAGCTTTTCCACATTCTCTGCACTCAAAAGGCTTTTCACCACTGTGGATTTTCTGGTGCTCAACTAGTTTATGTTTGGGGGTGAAGGCTTTCCCACATCTACTGCACTTGTAAGGGCTTTCTCCTGTGTGAACTCGCTGTCTAATGAGCATGGAGTGGTTCCTAAAGAACTTCCCACATTCACTGCAACCACAAGGTCTTTCTCCAGTGTGGACTTTCTGGGGACCAACAAGTTGGGACAGTCTAAGGAAGGCCCTCCCACACTCGCTACACTCAAAAGGTCCTGGCCTGGTGTGAATTCTCTGGTGGTCACTGAGGCCAGGTATTTCTGTAAAGAAAATTCCACATTCCAAGGGCTCATAAAGCCCAGCTTCAGTGCGGACCTTCTGGTGCTGATCAACATGTGACTTTCTAAGGAAGGCCTTCCCGCACTGCTCACTCTCATAAAGCTCTTCTCCAGGGTGGATCTCCTCATGGTCAACAACCACACGTTCATGGCCGAAGGCCTTCCCACACTGAGTGCACCTGTAATCATCTTGTCCATCTGGAAAGGCCTCTCCGCCTGTGGTGTCCCTGTGTTGCTTTTCCATGCTGCTTGGACTCTGCTGCAGGAGAGGGTGGGAGCAAGTGGTGAGGCCCTTCTCACCCTCCCTGCATGGCATGGTCCTCTGTCTTCACTGCAGTTCTTCACAAATGAAGGCCTCTCCTTGTCCTGTCTGTAACGTTTCCCTCTAATTTGATGTTTCTGGTGCTGGGAAAGCTTTGCCCCACAGGTGCACAGTCCCCGCCCAGGGTGTGTTCCACCTGCTCAGCCATGGACGGGATGTCTTTCAAGAGTGAGCTACATGTCCCACAGGGCTGGGCCTTCCAGGTGAATGGACCTGGCTTTGGGGTCCTGGCCAGTGATGCTCCAACAGAAACACCTTGCTCTGAAGGTGGCTCCTCACCCTGGGCTCCACAGCAATAATCTATAAGCAGAGAAATGCTGGGAGGGTGCTGACACTGGGGGGACGAGTGGCCCCATCACAAACGTGTGTCAGACACCCTCATGAGTAAGTCCATGAGACTGCTGATGGCACTAGGACCCACAGCCAGCAAGGAGGCCTGCTGTGCGGGGCTCGGCCTGGGAAGCTCATGTGATAGGAGAGCCCTGACAAGTAAGGACACAAGGAGTGGGTGCAGTGCAGGGAGGATGAGAAGGGTCCTCAACTCACTCCTCTGCAAATGGCTTTCCACAAGGCTGTGGCCGCTGGTAAGAAAGGAGCACTGTGATGAAGGTTGTGTCTGGACCCAGAAATGTCTGATTGTGACACAGGAGCCAGTGTCCAAGGACTGTTTAAAGGTATGTGCAAAGGAGGGTCTAGCTCAGTGGTAGAGCATATGCTTAGCATGCACGAGGTCCTGGGTTCAATCCCCAGTACCTCCACTAAAAAGTAAAATAAAATAAAAAAATTAATTAAAAAATACATAGAGAAATCTAATTACTCCCCCCCCCCAAAAATATGTGCAAACGTCACAATACTTTTTTTTTTAACAGACTGTAGTTTTTTTAAGCTTTGTGTTTTGTTTTGGGTGGGAAGGTAATTAGTTTGATTGACTGATTGATTAATTGAACCTAGGACCTCATGCATGCTAAACACACACTCTACCACTGAGCTCTACCCTCCCCCAAATGTCCCAATATCTTAAGTGCGGGTCAAATGTTGAGAGCACAGCACAGGGTGCAGTAAAAGGGAACAGAGAAGAGGTGGAGGCTGCAAATGTCAGGGGAGCCGGGGACTGGAAGATTCAAAATGACAGTGGGAGAGAAAAGGTAGAAATGAAATGTGACCACTGTCTCTAGCATCACCCACTGGTGGACACTGGCCTGGTTTCCAGTGCGACTTAAAGCCATCTTTGCAACACACCCTCTTTCAGCTCCCAAGCTCCAGAGCCACTTTCTGTGGGCGCTCAGGGAGTAATGCCCATCCTATCAAGCCCCCAGGCCCCTCCCTTTTCCTCTCAGGGAGCACCTAGAGGGACCTGGCACAGACCAAGCAAGATGAAACCCAGGGAGAAGGGGTGGGCGGCATGCCCCCCGCAAGTGAGCCGACGTGTGGCCACTAACATTCTATAATCCAAGAACTCCACAGAGGGTCCGGTAGAATCAATGGTCTCTCCAAGTAGGAACCATGTATCTCTGGCACAGGCAGGCCCCAAAAACAGTCATCAAGAAGGGTGAAGGCCTCCGTGCACTGAACAGAGTAACCCAACCAGAGACAGGCAAGGGATGGGGCTGCCTGGGGGGAGGCAGCACAGTGCACGCAGCCTGGGAATGGCTCCCACACACACGCTAGGAAACCAAGAAAGGGAGTCTTACCCACAGCCTGGATGTGGGAAAGACAGAGCGAAGGAACAGGGCAAAGCCCAGGACCCTGGGGCGGGTGTGAGGGCCTTCTCCAGTGAGGCTGTAAGCGCAAAGCTCTCCAGCATCTCCACTTGGTAGTACCGGCTTCTCTGGGCCTCATCCAGGAGCCCCCACCCCTCCTGGGAGGAAAGTATAGCCACATCTGTAAAAACCACGAGTCCCTGCCAAAATGGGGACGTTTCAATCAACATGCAGCTCCTCTCTCTGGGACCATCAGTCTTTCCCCCACACTTCCCTTCCCTCCCCACCCTCCACCCCCACTTCCCAAATGCGGAAGAGACACAAGGTCCAGAGGAACCAGCACCTCTCTCTCCATATTTCCACTCACCACTGTGTCCAGAACACAATAAAAATGAGTTGGGGGAGGGCGCAGAAAAGCACCGTCTAACCTCTGGGTCTGGATGCTCCCCCTGACAGGACGCAGGCTCTACTCCGACTTCATTAGTGTCCTAAGGTCCCCAGATCTGCCTCTCAGATAACGGAGCCTGAACTCACTTCCTCCCTGAGGCACCTGGCGTCAGGGCCTGGGGCGGCACAGTCCCCTCCTCACCTGCACAGCAGTCTTGGACTGAATCTCTCCGCAGCTCTGGTCCTTCTTCTTTTGCAACCCAGGTGCGGAGAGCCCGACATGCCACTGTGCACGTGGAATCCAGGCGGGGCTTTGCAAATGGAAACGGAATCCTCTTTTGACCCAGAACGTCCAAGTTCCCCAGCACCAGAGAGCACCAAGGTCTTTTTGTGATTCTCCCCATGTGGCCCTGTCCCCCATGTCACACTCACCCTCAAAAGCTGACACTAGGACCTCATGACTAGTAGCCCTCCACCATGTCTTCTCATGCTGCCCATAAGCAGTCTAGACAGCCTCTCTCCACCTGACCCTCATTCAAAGCCCAGTGACCCCGAACTCCCCACCCTACCCGAGAACTAGCAATGCTCCCAACTGATCCTTTTTCACCTAAATTAACCTACTAGCCTGAATTAAACAGTGCAGACCAGACCAAGAATCACCACCAGACACAGGTGAGTCCAAAGTGGGGTGGTGTGCCCTGCTGACACGTGTAGTGAGTTTACCATGTGACCTCCTCATGGAGATGCTTCGATGTCTATCTCAGGTCCGCAGCCCCCTTGGACGCCTTTCAGGCTCCTTTACCCTTATCCCCTCAGACATTCTGTTTCCTCATCTGTCTCCATGACAACCACCCCCCCATCATCTGCCAGCAGAGAGACACACCTCGGCCTCCTCCTTCCCACTCCTGCCACCAGAACCTAACGAAGCCACCTGTTGCACAGCTGTCTGCAACCTGAACGTATCTCCCAGTTCCACAACTATACTTCTGCTGCCGCCAGGGCACTTCCGCCCGGAGTCTCTGGATCACGTGTGATGAGACCTGACTCTTTCCACTCCCTCTGAAAATCCCTCCCACTGCTGCCGTCCCCGTCTCACCTGACACAATATCTATCCTTCCAACAGAAGCCAGAAACCTGGGGCCACCTCTGACCCCCCTTCCATCCCAGCTCCCACACTCTCCAAATCACTGAACATGGGCAGGTCTGTTCAGAACACAAATGGAAGGCCACCTTGCCTCTCCCTCCACAGCCAGGACACTTGTCCAGCTACTGTCAACTCTCACCTGCACAGCCATGGTCACTTCCTCCCAGGTTGCCTGGCCTCCGCCTTCTCTTCCACAGTATCCCCCGCAGGTAGACACAGCCTGTTACAATCTGGGTCAAATACCCTGCTGCTCACTCCAAACCTTCCCTAGCTCCTAATTCACTCAGATTCTCAGGCTGTCACTTTAGACCTGTAACTATGTGCCCCAACCCACCAATAACTCTCCCACCCACCCCATGTTCCTACCACATATAATAAACTTGCAGTTCCCTCAATTTTCGAGCTCAGTCTCACCTCCAATTGTCTGAACTTCTGGATCCTGTGCCCAGAACACCCTTCCACATCTTACTCCATTGGCTGTCAGTCACGGGTCCATAAAACCTGAGGTGAGTTTAAGACCCTAGGCCTTAGTGAAACCACAGGGACTTCAGACCCAAGGAAGTGAGTACAGGTGAATAATCTCAGGACACCAAATTCTTTATGGGGGAGCGACAAAACCTTCAGAGTGATAATTGGGTTGGAGGAAGGTCTGGCACATCCCTGATCCACCTGTAAGTGTCCATAAGCACCTCTGAAAACAACAGGGGAGCCTGTGGGAAGAGGGGGTCATGAGAAATAGGCACCCACGGTAGGATTCTAAGGGCTGAGCTGGACCACCACCCCTACCCTGCCCTGGAGCAAAATGGTCTCAGCCTGATGGTTGATACTCAGTTTCTGTGGTCTCAGTGTCACTGTTATCAGCTGTGTGAGTCTCCTTAAAGACTGAAATTCCCTGAGCCTCAACTCCTTCAGCGTAAAATGGGGGCAATGGTTTTGATCTGACAGGGCTGATGAAAGTGTTAAACTTCAGAGCACATACTACCTGTCAGCTGTAATGATCCACAGGATTCACAATTTTTTGTTTTCAGTGCATATGAAGGGGTTGGGTTTTGAAAATGTGGGTTTGCATTATTTCAGCTTTTTAAGGTTTTCAGAGAATGTGATATATAACACTCTACTTAATTTGCTAATACCTAGACTATTAAAAAATAATATAGGTAAACTGACATTTCAATTTTTATAAAGTGTTCCCATGTTTAATTCATAGAACATCTTCATTTCTAACTGTCCCTCTATATGAATATACTTAGAAAGATATTGGTTAACTGATGTTTTAATCAGTGCTTTTCATATATTCTGAATTTAATGAGTTTTAGGGAGAGTTGAGCAGGCAGGTCAGCTACCTTTCCTTTCCGCAAACAAGCCTGTTTTCTGTTCACAAACAATCCCTGTAAGTGTGCCTGCAGGAGCCCCGTGACTGGAGTGCATTTGTTCCTCTTGTCCTGAGGTGTGGAGGTGAGTCAGCAGTGTTCTTGTCTGGAACCAGTCTGATCCACAGACCTGGCTACTTATCTGTCCCATAGGGACTGTCCTCCAGGAGCAGAGATGACCTGCAGGGCTGAGACTCTACACTGTCTCACCCCTTCTTCATCCAGGCCAGGCACTCACCACATCCAGGCATCTTTTCCTACAGACACAAGCCAGAATGCTGCCTCTGCCAGGTATGTTACATTATGGGGGGAACATGAGGGATGATGAAACCCCCAGGCCCAAACTCGAAGTCTCCGCCCTCCTGGGACTCACTACAGGGCACACCAGAAGTAACAACCTTAAGACTCGCCCTCCTCAATCTGATCCTCAGGTCATGCCCTGGTCCACTCTGCACTATATACTCCTTTAACGGCTTCAACCCAGCCCCCTTCCGGAGCATGCAGACCTTTATGTACACATACTTATGCGGCGTCTCCATGTTGAGATACCTTGAAATCACACATCCAAAATCCAACTCATTATCTTCTCTCTGAAACCTGACCTCTGTGCTTGCTTCCCCATCTCCACTCTTTCAGATATTCAGGGGAAAAACAAACAAAACAAAACCGTGATATGGTCCCTCAAGCGCTCCTTCTGCTCACAGCTATACAAGATGCATCAGAAAGTCCTGTAGGCTCTATCGAGGAGATCTATGCAGAATCTCTTCACCCTTCCCCTGTGCCGCCACCACCCCGGCCGGCCCCTACCACAGTCTCCTGGGGTCTGTGGGGGGGGAGGTCTCCTCAGCAGGCTCCGTGTCTCCATTCGCATCCTGGGTTTCCCACGTTTAATCTGCTAACTCCGCACACGGTTCTCCCGTCCCCACGCCCTTCACAGCCTCCCACGGAGTCCCGCTGCTGGGGCGGCCGTTTCAGGGGAGACACCTCCTCCCCTTCGCCGGTCCCCGATACAAGACATCCCAGGTTTCCATGAGGCTGCCCACCGCGTAGCACCCGCGAGCCTCGCACAGGCGGCCCCGGGGGAACTCCCTCCTACACCCCTTCCCACCCGCTGGAAGGACGACCCCTCCAAGGCCGCCCTCCGCTCTGGACACGGGGGTGACCGGCAGGAACTGAGCGGGCGCCCCCCCATCAGCACCTGGACTCGGGGGTGGGAGGCGGCGGGATGGGGCCCGGGGACGCAGCACCCACCTGAGCGGGGCTCATCCAGCTGGTGGGAAGCGCGGGGCCGGGAGAGGCGGCGAGCGGGGCAGGAAAGAGGGCACCGCCGTCACTGCAGGCTCAGGGAGCCTCACGGCCGCCTCTGGGCAGCGGCGACAACGCCCACCCTCGCCGGTTCCGTTCACTTCGGTCCCCACTCAGGACTCAACACCCTGAAAACCGCGGAAAGAACCCGAAAACAACGCAAACACGGCCTCCACAAATAGCTGCCCGGAAGTCCCGCCCCACACGGCGCGGGCGCGGGAAAACGTCCCTGAGTTGAGCCTTCATTGGCCGCGCGGTGGCGGCGGCGAGGACCGAGCCAATGAAAGCGTAGAAGCGGGACGCACACTGCACATCGTCGGCGGGCGGGACTTCCGGTGTCCCTTCCGGTCTTTTGGTGGCACTTTGGGTGTGCCCGAGTTCAGTACTTCAATGTCTCTTGGTGGGCGGCGAGCTGAGGGAGTGAAATAGCGGCAAGAGGGGCTCCAGGGTGAACCCGGCCCTGGGGACCCCTCCAGGGCCGCCCTTCCAGCGGGTGGGAAGGGGTGCGGGAGGGAGCTCCCCCGGGGCCGCCTGTGCGAGGCTCGCGGGTGCTACGCGGTGGGCAGCGCCGGGGACCCGGGGAGGGGAGGAGGTGTCTCCCCTGAAACGGCCGCCCCAGCAGCGGGACTCGGTGGGAGGCTGTGAAGGGCGTGGGGACGGGAGAACTGTGTGCGGAGTTAGCAGCTTAAACGTGGGAAACCCAGGATGCGAATGGAGGCAGGGACCGCGGTGAGCAGACCCCCGCCATAGACCCCAGGAGAGTGTGGGAGGGGCGGGACGCGGGAAGTGTGAAGAGATTCTGGAAAAACAAAGGTGGAGCAAATGGGATTTTCTGCTTCGTAAAATACGGTTGTAAGCGAAAGTAGGTCGTGAACCACCGTCCAAAATTTTTGCCTGAACATCTAAAAAAGTACGTAGATGGGAAAGTCAATGCAAAGAGCAGGTTCCCAGGGGAAGATCATGAGTGTATTTGGACGTGATGTTCTTCAGATGGATGCAGATGGACGTGTCACCAAATGGAAATGGCACGTGTGTAGGTGAACATAAAGTCTGGAAGGAGAGGAAGGGGGCAAGGTTGGAGATATCAAAGGAGTGGAGGGTGTGGACTCCACCAGGGAACCGTGTGGGGAGCACATTGAGGAGGGAGCCTTTAGATTGTTCCCGGAGATTGACCTGTGGTGAGGGAGGGGAGGGCTGAGGGTAGTGGGGCAGGACCTGAGGGGCGGGTGTTGGCATCCCTGATGCTTCCTCCAGCAGAGAGCATAGCTGACCTAGGAGGGATTCTGGCCTGTCTGTAGAAAGGGAGGCCCGGGTGGGCTAAGGAGCTTCCCTTCAGTGGGACCTGCGACGTGTGCTGCTGTGGGGTCCACGGTCAGGGCCACTCCTGATGGAACCAGGGAAAGGACAGCCAGGCTGGTGCAGCCACTGCATCCTAGACCAGGGCACTGCTGCCTCTCCTCCACCCCTCAGGGCGAGAGGGATGATCCTCAGTCAAGGGCGCCCAGCAAGCTCCCTTCTGAGGACTGTTTAGTGGGTGGGCCTGGTTGCTGAGTGGTCTAACAGCTGACCTGCCTGCTCGGCCCCTCTCTCTGACTCCTTAACTTAAGAATGTATGAAAGTTTCATTAACTTAAACACGAATTAACCAATATTCCTCTAAAATTTGTACACGCAGGTAGGCAATTAGAAATTAGCCTATTCACTCATTAAATTTCTGCAAACACTTCATAATTGGCTTGGCATTGATCAGCCTCTAGGTATTTGCTTACAGTGCCAAGTTTCTTCTATGACATCCTCTGAAATCTTAAAAACTGCTAAAGATGAAGACCCCAGATTTCAAAACTACCACTTCATTCGCACTGAAAAGACGTACAGAACTGTTGATCCTGTGGACGGCCCTAGTGGATACATGGTGTGGACCCTTTACATCAGGTACCAGTACAAGCCCTGTGAGGGTGGAAGCATTCTCATCCCCATCAGCATTTTCTTTCCCTGAGGCTCAGGGAGGCTCAGTCCTTCTCCAGGGTCACCCAGCTGGTAAGAGGCAGTACTGATTTCTGAGGAACTGTGCTTAGACTGTCGAGCTGAGAACCAGGCATGGCAGGGGTTGTGGTCCAGCTCAGGGGAGGAATCCTACCATGTTCCCCATTTCTCATGGCTTCCTTCTTCCCCAGGGACCCACAACAGTTGCAGAAATGCTTATGGACACCGTGCAGGTGAGTGGAGGGGTCCCACCCATCCCAGCTGTCACCCTGATGGTTTTGTCATCCTGACATATGTGTCACCAGGTAGTGTCCCAGGACATCTATCCCTTCTTCCTATCTTCCATCCAAAGACCATGTACCTTCATCAGGCCCAGGATCCTGTATTTAATCTCAGGTGACCTGGAGCAGTTCCATTTCTGACAACTGGCGGGGTAGGATGTGACAGGAGTCCTGACTACAGGATGCAGAGTGTTCAGACAGGGACAGGTGAGACTGAGCCAGGACATTCAGGGAACTGCAGGCCTCTGCTATATGTGGTGGGAATGGGGAGCTGGGATAGGGGTTCACAGGCATTGGGCCTGAATGATTTCCTGAGGTCCTGAGCCTCTAATGAGATGGGTGTGTGGAAGGGAAAGTCTGAAGCAGAGGTGGGAGGTGCTGTGACCAGATTTTAAAGGGCTCCCTCTGACTGCCAAGTGGAAGAAAGCCCTGGCCAGGGGTGGGGGGACTGAAGGCAGGGGTGTCGGGGGGAGATTTCCTGCCACGATCCAGGTGAGTGTTGGGGTGGCTACACCAGCAGGGTAGCTGGTGCGATGGAGAAGTGGCTGGTTTCTGATTGTGTTCTAAACTGGAGCTGCCCCTGTTTTATGTAATGGAGTGAGGGACTGAAGGAGGTGGGCCAGCGGGAAGAATCAGAGATGACCCAGGTCATCGGCCTTGTTAGGAAGGACAGATTCTTCATCACTTAAAATGGAGGAAGTCCGCTGTTGGAGGGGTTTTCAGATGCAAGAGGAAGAGTCCGTTTCTGTCCATGTCACAAAGGTCCCAGAGGCTCCCAAGGAGAGATGCCGGGTGGGGAGGACGGTGTACCTCGGCTTCAGGTGAGGACAGAGGAAGGTTCTGCCAGCTCATGGGACAGCTGGTGTGATGCAGACGAGGGGGAGGACAGAGGGGACGTGAGGTCTCACACAGGAAGGGTGACTGAGGATGAAGGAGAAACAGGGCCAGGTGGGGAGACCCTCAGAGCAGGGCCTGGGACCCACCCTGGCCTCAGGGACTTGGGGGTTCAGGGCAGGACTGGGCTGGATTGATTGCTGGGTGCATTTGCCATTCCCTGCCTTGGTTCCCTGTGCACAGGGCCCTGTGAGGAGTGAAGGAAGTGCCTGTGGTGTGGGCTGGGGTGTCTGCGGAGTTGTCACTGTGGAGGGGTCAGAGTCGTGAGGAGGGTGCAGGCCTAGAAGTGACATGCGGGTGAGGAGGAGTGTGAATGGTTGTCCTGGGCCTGGGCACTGGGCACCTAAGGACCAGGACAAGTCTGAGTTTGGTTGTCTGAGGGTCCACGTATGGGGGACCCCGGGGAAACTGGTAAGAGAGGAGCCGGGCACTGCAGGCAGGTCCACAGCCTGGATGGTGGTTTTCCGCTCTCTCCCCCACGTGTTCTATTCCACGTGCTGGACACGGTGACCAGTGGTGATGAGGAGAGCTGGCACTGGTGCCTGGGACCTGGTGTAGCTGACGGTGGGACGTCTGGGTGGAGCAGGAGCCGGGTAGGTGTGTAGGGCGAGGACGGAAGGTCCCAGAAACGGAGGTGCATGAGTGACTGTACCAGAGGATTGTAACTTGTGGAGGTGAGTGAGTGGAGACACGGAGAGGCCCAAGCCATTGGAGGGCAGTTTTATTACTTCGGTTTCCTGAGAGGAGGGGCGCAGGGCCACGTGGGGAAGCACTCGATTCATCGGGAGCATAAACATGAGCAAAGGGAAACCAGTGGTCAGAGCCTTTACTGGGCTTTCCAGGGAGAAGCAGGGAGGGTTGGACGAAAAGTTTAGGGTGGCTCGTTTGCACAGTTGTCCTCTCCTGGGGTGTGAGGCCGTCCCTCGCTGTCTGGTACCTGGCCCGGCTGATTTAGGGCCGGGAAATACTGACGTGCTGTGTGAGAGTTCCTGAAGGAGTTGGTTCAGGGTATGGGCTCTGGGTTACAAGGGAGCTATAAACAAATTGTGGCCCGTACTAAAGCCCTGTAATTAACGGATAGCAAACGGATAAACACAGAATCCACAAAAACAGAGTTAAAGCAAGAAGCTGCTCATGAGCCGAACTCTTGCAATTTTGGCAGGGCCGTGTGGTCTTTGAGGACGTGGCCATATTTTTCTCCCAGGAGGAGTGGGGCCTCCTTGATGAAGCTCAGAGACACCTGTACCATGCTGTGATGACGGAGAACTTGGCGCTTCTGTCCTCTCTGGGTAAGGTCCCCACACTCACCCTGCGTCCTGGGCTGGGCTCTGTTCTTCCTCTTTTCCCGGGGGCACTTCCGACCTCCTATGATGAGACCACAGGTCCTGCTTCCTGTCCTGGTTTTCTGGCACGTGTGTTGTTGGGGCCGGAGCCAGGGCCAGGGCTGGGCTGTGTGTACAAGTCATTGCTCTCTCCAAGCAGCCCTGGCCCCTTATTGTGTGAATGTTTGCATCCCGCTGAAATTCGTATGTTGAAAACCTCATGCCCAAGGTATCAGGAGATGGAGCCTTGAGGGTGTTCAGGTCATGGGGGCAGAACTGTCATGAATGTGGTTAATGCCCTTATAAAAGGGACCCCACAGAGCTTCCTAGCTCCTTCCACTGTGTCAGGGCCCAGTGAGAAGTCTGTGAGCCAGAAGAGTGTGGACTGATGTCTGGGTGCCATCCTCCAGGACTGTGAGAAGTACGTTCGTGCTGTTTATAAGCCACTTGTGGTGGTTTGTTACTGCACCCTGAATGGACTAAGGCGATGCCTCTCCCTGCTGTCCTGACCTGTCCGTCAGGACTCTCATCGTGGGAGCTACCCTGGCCATCTCTGCACAGCAGGCCTCCCTCACTGGCTCTGGTCCTGGGTGTGTCCTTCTGATGGGGCCACCCTTCCACCACGATTGTCAAATCCTTCACCAGAACTTCTCTGCTTACAGGTTGTTGGCCTGGAGCCCAGGATGAGGAGGTACCTTCTGAGCAAGGTGTTTGTGTCGAAGTGTCAGAGGTCAGGACACCAAAGCTGGGTCCGTCCACCAGGAAGGCCCTTCCCTGTGAGATGTGTGACCCAGTCTCCAAAGACCTTTTGCCTGAGTACAACACTGATCAAGGGCTGTATGTTTGTGGAGCAAACCTTTCCCAGCACCAAAAGGGGCAGATGAGAGACAAACTTTCCAGAAGAGATGAGGGGAGGGCTTCACTCCTAAGCAGCAGCAGCGAGCACACGGCAGAGAGGACCTGGACGTGCAGCGGAGACGGGAAGGAGTTCCACGGCAGCACAGGGCCCGTCTGGCAGCTCGCCCCGCGCAGTGTGGGGAAGCCACGGAGCAACACTGAGGGCAGGGAGGCCACTGACAGTGGGCAAAGCAGTTACAAGCGTGCTCAATGTGGGAAAGCTTTCAGTCGAAAACAGACACTTGTGCACCAGAACGTCCACACGGGTGTAAGGACTTACGAGTGCAGCAAATGCGGGGAATTCTTCAAGTACAATGCCAGCTTCATAAAACATCAGAGACTTCACAATGGAGAAAGGCCTTATGAGTGCAGTGAATGTGGGAAAGCGTTCAGGTACAGCTCCACACTCCTTAGACACTGGAGAGCTCAAACTGTGGGAAGGCCTTATGAGTGCAGTGAATGTGGGGAATTCTTCAACTCCAACCTCATGAAACACTGGGGAAATCACACTGGAGAGACGCCTTAGGACTGCGGCGAGTGTGGGAGAGCCTTTAGCCACAAGCATATTCTTGTGGAGCATCAGAAAATCCATACTGGAGAAAGACCGTATGAGTGCAGCGAATGTCAGAAGGCCTTCATTAGGAAGTCCCACCTCGTTCATCACCAGAAAGTCCACACTGAAGCCAGTGTGAGTGCCCTTAATGTGGCGAATTCTTTAGATACAACTCCAACCTCCTTGAGCAGAGAATTCACGGCGGTAAAGACCTTACGAGTTCAGAGAATATGGTAAATTCTTTGGGTACTACTACAAGCTCCTGACACTGGAGAAGCGCCTTATGAGTTGATCTCAGAGTCAGCCTTATGACCATATGAGGACAGAAAGTATGGGAAATTGTTTGGTACAGCTTCCCACTCATTAGACATCAGGAGTTTGCACTCGAGGAAGGCCTTCTGAGTGCAGTGAATATAAGTCTTTGGGTGAAACCTCAGCCCCGTTACACATGAGGGATTTCACAGCAGGGAAAGGCCTTACAAGTGCAGCAAAAATGGGCACATGTCCAACCAACACTTCCACCACATTCAGCACCAAAAAGTTCACACCAGTGGGAGTGCTGCAAATGGGGGAAGACTTCAGCAAAATGGATGCTCTCAGCTATCCCTAGGAAGTACTCTAATATAGTGTCCTTTTTGTTTGTTTTTACATTTTTGATGGTGGTAAAATACATATAAGAAAGTTTACCCTCTATCTTTTTAATTTTACAGTTAGTGTGTTTAAAAATTCATATATTTGTGCAGCTCACCTCCAGAGTTCTCATCTTGCAGAAGTGAAACTAAACCCACTAAACAACAGCTCTTCCTGCTCCCTCCCTACCGGACCTGTCTCTCTGAATTTGATTGCTCTGGACACTTGGCGTAGTTGCATTCATACATTTTCCATCTCTCTTCTGCTAGCCCGTGGGACGTGAAGCATCTGTTGGTGTGTCCTTCTGTTCTGGCAGGAGTCAGGGCTCAGCCACCCGAGACACAGGGCCGGCTGCTGGTGGGGTCAGTGCTATCTGCTAGATGTGAATGATACTTATACAGGAGATCTAGATTTTATGGAATCTTTATTACAGCTTTATTGAGGTAATAATGAACATTAAGCTGCATTTATGAAAAGGGTAAAATGTATTTTCACATATGTCTGCATAATGGGACCACCAGCAAAGTCATGACAATGAACATGTCCCTTAGAGTCTCCACTGGCCCCTTTGTATCCTGTCTCTCCCAGCCCTAGCCAATCTGCCTTCTCTAGGTAGAAACTGTAGTTTGTAGTTTCTAGAACTTTTTATAAGTGGAATCCTACAATTACTCTTGTATGGTTGCTTTCACTAAGTGCGTATGTATAGTTTTAGTTTAATCCATGTTGTGTGTGCAAAAGCATGGCACCAAATAAGAATAAGCAAGGCTGTTATGTATTAGAGCCGCACGTTCTGACAGTCGCTCTGAGAAAAAGTTGTTTAAATTGGGAAAGTAGAGTTTAAGTAAATTTAAATTCAGTTTCATAGGAAATGATTATCTAAAAAATTTTTGAACCATCTGCCTTTTGCACAAGCTCCCACTGACACATCTTTCTAGATTTTTCTTATTTGACTTTTTTTTTCTTGTAGTGTCCTCCAGCTATGTCTTTGTGTCATAAAAGTTCTTAGCACATTCTAGCATTCATCATTTTTTGTGGTAAAATACACATAACATAAAAATTATCATCTACCACCTTTAACTGTTCAGTTTTGTGATATATTAGGATCTCCAGAGAAACAGAACCACCACTGTGTTTGAGTGTACATGCATGTATGCAGAGAGAAACAGAGCAGGGGGAGATATTTTAAGGAATTAGCTGACGTGGCTGTAATGGCCTGGGAAGTCCAAAATCTGCAGACGAGGCCAGGAGGCTAGAGACCCAGGGAAGAGTTACAGTTCAACACCGTAGGCAGTCTGCTGGTAGAATTCCTTGTTTGAGCTCCTCTTTTTATCTTGTATCCTCAAACAAGGTGGCTCTTTTGAGAAAATCAACATGTACACAGGTCAACGTGCGTTACAGAACAGGAAATCAAGAGAATCACTTTGGAGTGAGAACTAGGAAACAATCACAGATGCCACCGCCTGGCTGCATTTTTAAAACCCCAATGTGCCAAAATAATGACAAAATTGACTAAGATAATTATGTCTAAATTTAAAGCTTTCTGTTTCACAAAGCTCGTGACAGTCAAAATTTAGAGATTTGAGGGGCTGAGAGAAGATACACTATCTAAATGTGCCTATTTTTAGATAATTTTAGACATACAAGTTTTAGATTCCTACTAAGAAGTAAGTCAAGACCCTAGAAATGAACAAAACAGGAGCAGACAGGACTTCTGTTTTCTGGCATGTAAGAAGCTGGAAGTTGCCACTGCATCCTAACAGCAAGTAAACATCTGAAAATATTGGAAAATCAACCAGTCTTGTTAGAGTCATGGGGCAGAGTACAGCCCTCCGGATCAGAGTGAGCACCAGGGGAATTCAGAGAATGACAGGAACCGAGCAGCTGAGCCCTGTCCTCTGGAAGCCCAGTCCCAGGACACCCAGTGCTGGGGCAGGAAAACCTAAGCTGAGCGTGACGAACGCTGGAGGTGCAGTGTGAGTGCATCTGAGAGAGGACAACTCCAGGGGCACTCAGTCTCAAGGATCCCCATAATTTTGTGAGGTTTCTTCATAGTGAGTATCAGAGAAACGTGCCCTTGTGCCCAGGGAGAGGGAGAAAGGCACCATTTTGAAATACGTCAGAAAGTTCTGTTCTTAACAAGTCTGCTCTCAGAAGCAGCTCATCAACCAGAGCCTGACAGACGTGAGGGAAGGGAAGTCCCGGCTCCAGCCCACTCTAGCCATCTAGTCCCACCTAGGTGGGGGCAGTGGAGCTGGGGAGAATGTAGCAAACTCATAGTTGAGAGGGAAAGGCTCACTAATCAAGACCTAGTCCTAGTACTATGGCATGCCTCCCCTCCTCCCACAACTTGCCACCACTTTGCTAAAGGTGTATTTTCAGAATTTCCTTTTCCCAGTACATCATGTCTAGCTATAAATAAAGAATTACAACACATACTAAGGCTAAAAACAAAATTTGAAGAGACTTGCAAGCATCAGGACCAGACTCAAGACATGGCAAGGATATTGGTATTACCGGACCAGGGGTTCAGATGATAAGAGCTCTGATGGATAAAGTAGACAGCATTCAAAACAGATGGGTAAACAGACTCACAGACATAGAAAACAAACTTATGGTTACCAGGGCAGGAAAGGCGGTGGTGGGAAGGGATAAATTGGGAGTTAGAGATTTGCTGATACTAACTACTATATATAAAAGAGATAACAAGATTCTTCTGTAGCACAGGGACCTATATTCAATATCTTGCGGTAACCTATAATGAAAAAGAATCTGAAAATGAATGTATGCATGAATATGCATGATTGAAACACTATGTTGTACAACAGAAATCAAAACATTGTAAACTTACTAGACTTCTATTTACAAAAAAAAGAACAGATGGGTAACATAAGCAGTCAGATGGGAATTCTAAGAAAAGAATGTGACACCAAAAACACAAAAATGAAGAATGTCTTTAATGAGTTTGAGCAGACTGGGGAGGGAGGTGCAAAGATGGCAGAGTAGAGAGACTCACAGGTCGCCCTCTCCCACAAATGCCCCAAGAGTTACATATACAGACCCACTGAATCACAACACCTACTGAACTCTGGCAGAATGTCTTTCACTTCGAAATACAAAAGGATTTTCACAAAATCTGATAAACAAGTTTATACTGTATACAGCACAGGGAACTATATTCAATATCTTGTAGTGACTTACGGTGAAAAGAATACGAAAATGAATATATGTTCATGTATGACTGAAGCATTATGCTGTACACCAGAAACTGACACAACATTGTAAACTGACTATAACTTAAAATATATATACATTATATATAGACTGAACATGGCTGAGGAAAGCATCTCTGAGCCAGAGGGTATCTCAACAGAAATAGCCAAAACTGAAAAGCAAGCAAACCAAAAAAGACTGAAAACACAGAATATCGAAGAACTATAGGACAACAGAAAAGGTGTAGCAGATGCATGATGGCAATACCAGAGGGAGAAGGAAGGAAGGGAGGGAGGAAGGAAGGGAGGAAGGGAAAGAAAGAAAGAAAAATGAAAGAAAGAGAGAAGAAAGAAAGAAAGGAAAGAAAGAAAGAGGAAGGAAGGGAAAGAAAGGAAGAAGGAAGGAAGGAAGAAGGAAAGAAAGAAAGGAAAGAATGTTTGAAACCACAGTGACTGAGAATTTCCTCCAATTCACGTCAGATGTCAAAGTACAGATCCAGGAAGCTCAGAGAATACCAAGCAGGAAAAATGCTAAAACAAAAAAACATCTAGGGATATCATTTTCAAATTACAGATAATCAAAGATGAAGAAAAACATCCTGAAAAAGTCAGAGGAAGAAAACACCTTGCCTACAGAGGAGCAAAGATAAGAATCACACCCAACTTTTCAGAATCCATGCAAGCAAGAAGAGAGTGCAGTGAAATAAAGTGCTGAGAGAAAAAAGTCCAGCAACCTAGAATTCTTAACCCTGCAAAATTATCCTTCAAAAGTGAAGAAGAAAGAAGATTTTCTCAGACAAGCAAAAAAAAAAAAAAAAGAGAGAGAGAGAATTGGTTGGCAGTAGTCCCGCCTTGGGAGCAATGTTAAAAGCTCTTTAGAGAGAAGGAAGATGATACAGGTCAGAAGCTCAGACATGTGAAGAAAGGAAGCACATCAGAGAGGGAATAAGTGAAGGTAAAACAAAACCCAGTTTTCTTATTCTTGGCCTATCTAACAGATTAGGGCCGAGAGCTTCTCTTTTATCTCCTTCTTTCCAGTTACCTTCAGCTCAAATAATCCTTATGCTTTGGAGAGTATATTCTGCTTCTTTTCATTAGCAACTGTTGAAATGAAACCTTGGACCCAGGCTGCATTAACAATTATATCTAAAGTTTCTCTGAAGTCCCAGTAAGTTCCAGCAAGTATTTACTGGATTTTTAAAAAGTTTATGGTGCATATGACCCAGAGTTACATGACTTAGAGAGCTTGTATACCTGTCGGTTAGAACCTCAGATGCTGGATCCTGAATGGCAAAACCTGGCTGTACTCATACAGAAAGGTTACTATGGGGTCCCTCTTTCCAAAATAATCCTGAGTTTACAAAAAGGCCAAAACATTAAAGTGTCTGAAAAACCATACCTGAAACATTTCTAATAAAAATTAATTGAACCAGGTGGCTGCTATCAAAAAACAGAAAACAAGAAGTGTTGGCAAGGATATGGATAAAGTGGAACCCTGTGCATGTTGGTAGGGATTTAAATTGGTGAGTCACTATTGAAGAGCATGGTGGTCCCTGGAAAAACAATTTAAATAGTGTTACATATGATCCAGCTACTCTACCTCTAGGTCACACACCGCCCCTCAAAAAATTGAAAGCAGGTTGAAGAGATAGTTCTACACTCATGTTCATGGCAGCATTATTCACAACAGAAAACATGTGAAAGCAACCAAAGTGTCAACTGAGATGAGTGGATAAAGAAAATATGATAAATGCTTCAATGAACTATCACTCAGCCTTAAAATGGGAAGAAATTCTTACCTATGTTACAAAATGGGTGACCCTTGAAGACATTATGGTAAGTGAAGTACACTTGTCCGAAAACACATCTGTGCTATTCCGCTTAAATGACGTCCTTAGAATAGTCAGACCCGTTGGGCAGAGGGCAGAACAGACTGCTGGTTTCCAGGGACTAGGGGGAGGGAGGATGGGAGTTGTTTACTGGGTACACAGACTCAGTTTTACAAGAGGTCGGCTGCACAACAGGTCATCCCAGCCTGTCACTTCTGCACAGCTCTCCTTCAGAGTAAACAAACCAAACAGTAGGATTTCAAATAACCCACAGACTTCTCCCATCTCCCATCCCTCAACTGAAACACTGGCATTTTTAGCTGAGTGACAGTTTCCACTCCCTGCATTACCTGCCCTTTCTCAGAACACTGGTCATTTCCATTGTGGATAAAGGCCAAGTAAGGACGCGAGGCGCTCCGGGAAATGGAGTTCTGGGGCTGTAAACCTGGCAGGGCTCTGCTGGCTCTTCAAGGGGTCGTATCCAGATTTCCTCAGAGTGCCGTCTAGGGTCTTAGTAGAAGCTACAGAGGTGTTTACAGACTTGTTATTTCAGACTCCGTGAATCGCAGATATTTCCAAAGACTGCGCACAGAAAGGGAGCCACCACACCGCGATGTTACTCAGCATCCTCTCATAGCTGTCAGCTATCTTGTTGCTTGTCAAAAACATCATGCACACTTTCGCTTTTTATGAGTTTCAGTAGGTTCACTCAAGCGCAATGTGAAAAGCCCCCAGACAGGGCTTATGATGGAGAACTTGGAAAGGGGTGTCTGGAGGCAGCAGAGTAGCCAGAAAGGGTGATGTTGTGTGTCTGGTTCCCATGGAAAACATTTCTCCTGTTGGATGGTGTTCCAACCTAGCAAACAACATTGCTATTTAAGATAAGACTGATTACTTCATATCTGAGAGCTCTTTAAGAATGTGAAACCTCTCTAAAAGAAGAGGAACTTATCACATGCCATCTTCTGCCAGGACAGTGTGTGCCTTTCTGAGAATTTGACCACGTGTGCAAAGGGGGCATCTTATCCCTGACATAAAGGTTTGAGATTCCATGATCTCATCCCCTTGCTGGAAAGTGGTTTTTCATTTTGCCTGGAATTGCAGCAACAGTATCTACACAGGGAGTTGAGATAATCTCTGGAAAAAACACTGTTAAATGGATATTACTAAACATTATTAATAATAATTTTGTCATTTTTCAAGGAATGTGTCATTTTTCAAGGAATGGTTCTAGGGAAATTTATCTGTGACAGTGAGGGGAAAAGTTAAGATCACAATGAAGTCTGAGCAAGAGTCGCTGAGTCTGAGAAGTCAGAGAATGAAGCTGAGATTTCAGAGCTTGCTGAGATCTCAGCCACACTCAGAGTTTGGTTCAAAATGTGATTATTTTTAATACTTGAAAACATTCTGCATTAACAGCTTGGAAGAAGAGGTAAAGATAATATTTAAAAAGAGTTGCCAATGAGGTAAAAATAAATAGAGAAGTTGTACTGTTGTTTGTTTACGGATGCACAAATGTTCAGTGAACGCTAACCAGGTTTCAGGTACAAGAGTGGGTGATGACACACGTTGGGAATAGGACCGCCCACGTTCTGTGCACACGACACATGGCCTGTAGCCTGTATTGACATTTTAGGACACACTAAATATCCTGTATTTAGCTTTTTACAATACATTACAAAAAGTCAGCAGTTGGAGCAATTTTTTCTCACTGTAATTGGCAACGAATCACTTAGTGGCAATATTAGTTCATAAACATATCCCCATAACCTTCTGGACAATGCCTTACAGCCTCTCCTGAGGGTTCGGCTAAGGAAGAAAAAAAGGGGACTGTGAAAGAGTTAATTTTTCATAACAGGAAAGGCAAAGACTGTTCTTTAGCCCAATTCCAAAGTCTTGAGCAAGAAACTATGGTTTATTAGCGATAACTTCAGATGGCCTCTGACCGCCAGCCAGTCCGCAACAGCCTCACCCCAGGAAACTCAAGCTTCTGAACATTAACAAATGACTGACAGCCCCAAGCTGCTAAAATTCAGCCAATCAGTGTTCAGACCACAGGCCTGAAAGACAGCCAATCAGTGACAGCCCCAGCCCCTAAGTAACAGCCAATCAGCAAGCGCCTCACTGTAGCAACCCTGCTCCTGAAAATCTGCAAGTCAACAGGCGTGAGCAGACAAACACACCTGGAAGCCCATCCTTCCTTAAATACGCGCCTTTCGGAAGGTCTGCCGTCTTCTGAGCGCCGCCCTCCCCAAAGCTTACGTGAGAGTTGCTCCGGCATTTTTGGGGGTGACTGTCTGACAAGTAGAACTCTCCCTTGCAGGCAAACAGAAAGTTCACCTTTTTTGCCTGTTTGTTTTGGTATCAGATACCGAGTTCAGTGTATTGTTAGTTCACAAATTTGCAAACCTATTAATAGTTCAACCTCTGTCAACACTTAGTTATGAGTCTGGACTTGTGACAGACAGTGACACAGATGTGAGACTGAAAAGGCGATTTTTCTATTCTTGCTGAAGTTGGTATTATCTGTTTTTTCTGCATACTGAACACAAAAATGCCAAAATCCAAGTGTACATTTTGTGATGAATTTCCTGAAGAGTGGGTATTTAGTAAATGTGGTAAAAACCCTCTTCAAGGTCTCTGTCTGGTATGCAATTGTTCATTCAGTGTTGAAAATGATGGACAGATGTAAACCAACATTATTAACAGTTAAGCATGAGAGATTTATGACTTCTTCAACTAGTAACAAAGCAAGTGAAAAAATAATTTTTAAGAGAAAGATTAAAAAGGTAAAACTGTAACAGGTGTAAGGAGATTCCACACTGTGCATCACCGGTCCTCCAGTTCACACTAGTCAACGTGCAGTGGACAGAAGGACAGGATAAACTGGACGTGCCCAGTGTGGAAGCCATGCTACAGCCTACTACGCTTATGTGGAGGTCCCACTGAGACATGGTCTGCCCTGCCTTCCACTAGGGGCAGGAGCCACAGAAGTCCCTTGTGCCTTGCTGCTCAAGGCAACTTGAATCGTGAAGATGTGGTAAATCAGCAGAGGGTCTGAACTCTACTCTGTACTGAGCTTCCTGGCTTTTCATTCTCAGTTTGACTCTTGGGTTTTGCTGTTAGTTCCCAGTTGTTTGTGATCCTTGGTCAATCAGGGCCTTCCTTCTCATGCCTTTTGCTGTCCTCTGAGCTAGTGTTTTGTTCTGTGCTGTCAAAGTGTTGTTTGTCATAAGAAGCTGAATCAGGGGGTGGAACACAGTCACTGCCCTGTAATCCTGTTGTTCAAGCCAGCCTCATAGACAGGCGGGTCTGCAGTTCTCACTGGACTGGAGGCTACATGGACAGGCTTTGCTGTGGGTCACCAGTAAACCGAATGAGATCTCCTTCCATCTTAAGATTTTTGTATTGAGAGCTGGGCTATAATCTAGAGAGAGTACTCTCTCTGGCATCCACATGCCAGGGGACCACTGTGGGGCTGTGCAGTGAGATGGCCACCATCAGGTTAGGGGCCTGAGGTCCACAAGCATCACATTCCTACTGACCACTGCCTGCCCTCTGAGGTGGTCTCAGTCTAAATCCTCTCCTCTCCCAAGAAAAATTCCTGTATTTCATATTCCTGTTACAATCCTGACTCTTAGCCTGTCTTTCTGAGCAGCATAACTATACCAAGGATGATTTGGACTTTCAACGGCCACTCTGGGGGACACCTTATTTGAACAAAAGGGTTCATTTGAAAGGTACCTTTGAAAATAAGAATTCTCAGGCCCAAAGGATAGTATTGTTTATTAATATGCAGAGGCCTCCAAATTAAATTCTGAAATAAAAATTACACCACTAAAAGATTCTTTGGCCAAAGCTAACGACCAAGTCGACAAGCTTCAGCAGCAACAAAGGAGACTCATCCCCTAGGAGGTCCTCCATCTCTCTGTCCTCCGGCTGCTGCCCACAGCCAGCTGTCTTCCCGCCTCATCCTCTGATCTCTCTCCTCAGCACCTCCTTCCCTACTCTACCCGCTGTGCAGAAGCCAAGCTGACACTGGGTGTCTGCAGTAAAGTAAGGGTTTCCTGCAGGGCGTTAAACAAGGGAGTGGGAGACAAGTCTCAGATCCACTCCAACTTGGCCTTTGAGTTAGGGCTTTTAAAGGAGAAGAACAAAGAAGCCAGGGCTAACCATCACCTTGTGACGTTTCTGAGTCACAGTTTCAGGAATCAGGTTGCTTGTATGAGTCTCTGGTCTGGTGGGCCTTGTAATCCCCTTGTAATTTCTCCTTTTACCCATAGGATATTTGGCAATGTGTGGTTTAGTAAGTCTCTCACTATCAAACTTGCAGGGATGGTATCACAGAGCAGGAGGGTAAAACGCTCTCAAGTTTTCAGTCAATGGCCCAACAATGATGAGTTCTCTACCCACAACAGCCCCCTTAGCAATCCTGCAGGCAGGCCATGTGGGAAGATCATGTCTGAAGAGTCAGCCAGTCTGCACACCACTGAGAGTGGTGCAGATCCCGACCTCCTGCCTCGATGATTCGCTGAGATTCTTCCCCCTTTTCCCCTTTAAAAATGGTCATGGCTAAGCAGAATCTTCGGAGTTAGCCTTGGGATATGCTTCCACCTACCCCCCAGACTGCCGGCTTTTCCGATTACAGCAACTTTCCTTTCTACCAACACTTGCCTCTCATGTACTGGCTGTTGAGCTGCAACCAGCCGAACCTAAATTCGGTAACAATTCCTGGTAGGTATGGATGGAGGCTTCTCTTTCTACATTAAACACCAATGGCTTAGCTCAGTCTCTTCCTCCGAGTGGAAGGTATTTCAAACAACCCACGGATTTCCTCCATTTCAACAGTAACACTTGGGCCACTGACTGAAGACTTAAGAGCATCCGTCCTGCTGTGTGATACTGTCCCTGAAAATCTGATCAGGAGAGACAATGAACCACACATCGCCAGATATCTGATGGGTAAAAGGAGAAGTTACAAGGGAAACGTTAAAAACAAGTATTTTGAACTACATGCAAATAAAGATGCTACATCGAAGAGCTGACGTGACACAGCTAAATTAAATAATTAGAGGGACATGTATGGCTTTAGCCAGCTTATTACAAAAGGAGAAAAATGTCAACAGCCTAACCTTCGATGTGAAGAAACCTGGAGAATAAGACCAAACCAACACTAAAGCAAGGATGAAAAAGGGGGCCCATAAAGATTAGAACAAAACTCACCGAGACAGAAAAAACATTTTTTTAAAAATCAGTGAAAACAAAAAAAGCCAGTTCTTTCAAAAGATGAATAAAAATTTTAGGTTGGCTGACAAGAAGACAACAAATCAACAAAATCAAGAATGAGGACACTACTGGGCCTCCAGAAATTCAGTGCTATAATGGAATACTATAAACATCCTCCTCCCAAATGAGAAAATCTAGTTAAAAGTGGACAAATTCCTAGAAAGACACAAATTATCAAATGTGACTTAAGTAGAAAATTTATATAGAGGCACATTAAGTTATTTTTATCAAAAATCTTCTGCCAAGAAAATTCCAGACTTAGATGCCTTCACTAAGGAATTCTAGCAAACATTTAAAAAAGAAGTATCATTAATCCTTCAAAAATGTTTCTAGAAAATAAGGAGAGGAGGAGGAAGCACTTCCCAACTTATTCTGAGCTCAGAATTACTCTGGTAGCAAAGTCAGTATCACAAGAAAAGAAATCTACAAACCTATTACTGCGCATCTATATAGATGCGAAATATACTGATTAACAAAGTGTCAGAAACCGGACTCAGCAACCTATACATCATGATCCAGTGGGATCCGTCCCGGGAAATGCAAGTTTAGTTTAACATCTGGGTGTCAATTAATGGGATATACTGTATAAATAAAAGACAACAGCAGCAACAAAAAAACAGCCACACAACGATCATCCCAATAAATGGAAAACACTGGAACAGAGGGTCTAGAAATAGACCCACACAAATACAGTCAACTGATTTTTAAAAAGGGAGCAAAGGCAATTCAATGGAGAAAGGATAATCTTTTCAACAAATAGTGCTGGAACTATTAGACATCCTCATGTTTAAAAGTGATCCAGACACAGATCTTACACCTTTCACAAATATTTTATCACAAAAGTATAACACACCTAGAAGGTAACACAGAAGACAATGTAGGTGATCTTGAGTTTGGCAATGACTTTTTAAGATACAACACCAAAAACACAATCCATCAAAGGAAAGCTCAGTAATTTGGACTTCACTAAAATTTAAAATCTCTGCTCTGCCAAAGAAACCGTTACAAGAATGTGAAAAGATATTCATCATACGTCATCAGGGAATTGCAAATTAAAGCAACAAGAGCATACTATTAGTACACAACTATTTGAATGGTAAAAATCCAAAACACTGAGAACACCAAATGCTGATGAGGACATGAAGCAACAGGAACTCTCACCCATTGCTGATGGGAATGTAAAATGATACCGCCACTTTGGAAGACAGTCTCTTACAGAACTAAACAAACTTATCATATGACACAGCAAACCATGCTCCTTGACTTGACCCCAAATGAATTGAAAATCACTAGAACAAAACCTCCACACGAAACCTATACAGATAATGCATATGGCAGGTTTATTCATAAGTGCCAAAACTTGGAAGCAATCAAGATGTTCTTCAGTCAGTGAATGGATAAACAAACTGTGGTACATCCATACAATGGAATATTATTCAGTACACAAATCTTTATAGCAGCTTTATTTGTAACAGCTCAAAATTGGAAACAACCCAAATACCCACTGACAGCTGAATGGATAAAAAACCAGCTGTGGCATACCCACACAGTGGAATAATACTCCATGATACAAATGCGCTAACTGTTGATACATGCAACAAATGGATTCATCTTGAAACAGTTATGGTTAGTGAAAAATACCAGTCCCCACTCCCCAGAAATTACCTACCACATGACTCTGTTTATGTGAAATTCTAGAAAATGCTTGCTATTACTTGTGAACTGTGGGAATGGAGCTTAGAAAGGATGGGAGGAAAGGACTATAAAGGGACACAGGGACTCTTGGTTGTGTTGGATAGCTTCATTTTGATTGTGGGGATGGTTTCATCCATATGTACCCATGCTGAAACATAACATGTTTTACACTTTACACATGTGAGGTTTATTCATGTCACCATATCTCAATAAAGCTGCTAAGAACTAAATGTTCCCCATAAAAGTCCGTATCTACCTCTCCTTCTGAAAAGTACCATCGATCAACTGCTCTGGTTCTACCATATCCCTCTCCCCACAATTCGGGAGGGTGAGCCCTGCCTCTGTATCAGTAAAAACTGGAGAGCAGTGAAGTCCACGTCCACTTCAGTCACCAGGCATGCTGGCTGGGTCAGAGAAGGCCCTCTCTTCTGTCAGTGCTGGGGTTCTGCCCGAGGCAGTGATGGCCATTACACCAATAGCCCAGGCAGGTACTCAAATCTGCAAATCTTCAGATTATTTACTCTGACAGTGGCATTGGCCACAGGAGATCGAGATGCCTGCAGGTCCTGAGACCTTCTGTACACCTTCATGCCACACAGCTGAAATCACCCAGTTAGAGATGCCTGCTTTAGAGCAGACACGCATCCTCTCATTAGCCAGTCACCCCAACGCTGTGACCTCAGTGCTTCTACACCAGCTGTGATTCCCACCTTGTCCTTCACCTTCCAATCAATGATACCAGCCTACGGGCTTCTGGACATCAGGGACTGGCTCCCATACAGGTCCAGGAACAGAGATCCCTCCAAAGTGCTGGGGCATGTGGGACACTCCTGAGGAACAGAGGACCCGATTCGTGTTGCTTCCAGAAGCACTGGAGACTTTCACACCAACTACGCCCTCCTCAGAAGGAACTCTGGGCTCACAGGAGATCCTGACTTCCAGGCAATGGGATCAGACGCACAGAGCTCTTCAGTCTTTTCTAGCAAGCCTTGGGCAACAATGCAACACGGGCCAAACTAGACTGAAATCTGTTCCCTGCCACCCTACTGTGCCCTTTGAGGCACATCAGGTTGGTGCCAACAAAAGGTGTTCCTCCCTTTGTGTTGGCAGAAACCGATTTTTCCTCAATCCATTATACACAGTGAGCCGACCTCCCAAGAGTGAGGATGGCAGAGACAGGCCTTTATCACTACAGGAACCAGAGCAGCAGGGGGCAGGTAGTTCCAAAGTCGAGTGCTTTGGAAGCAGGAAAAACAAGTCACAGCTGTCATGATGACAGTCAACACTGTCCATGAAGAAGGGAAATCTTGTCTGGAAATCCCCAGCAGAATCCAGTTCAGATCCTTTCAGCCAGAGCTTGATCACAGTCACTCAGAACCTGGTCACGGGGGAGGAAACGAGGACCTTCAATGGACTCAGAACATTCATGATCCTCTCCAGGGAACAGGAGAGAGAGAACAGGCGTAATGTCGTGCATGTTGGCGTAACTGACAGGCACCGTGAGAACGTTAACAGCTGGTGCAACGAGGCTTCCGCCATGGGCACTGGCAGTCATGTAACTGTCAAGAGCCTCGGACAGTTTAGAAAGTGCAATGCGCCTCATGAAAGCTTCTCACCTGCGTGGTCTTATTGGGAGTCTCCCCAGGACGGATGGACGCACGTACAAGGTTGACCTGTTGGCTGCTGGCTCCTTCCCCCGGGGCCCTCACAGAGCTTTGCTCTGGTGTCAGTCCTATCGTTTTTTTTTTTTTTTTTTTAAATCTTGTTTCTATTTTGTGGGGTGGGGAGGTAATTGGGCTTTTACTTATTTTTTTTAATTTTAACAGAGGTACTGGGGATGGAACCCAGCACCTTGTGTGTGCTAAGTAAGCACATGCTCCACCGCTGAGCTACACCCTCCACCAGTCCTACCATCTTGAACAAAAACACAGCACGTTTTCTGCATTCATAAGGCCTTTCTCTAGTGTGAACTTTGTGGGTGTTAAACAAGTTCAAGAGATGCAGCTAGAGGGCCTCCTAAACTGCTGCACTCATGAGGCCGCTCCCCCACATGAACTTTCTGGTGCCGAACAAGGTGGGAGGTTCTGCTGTAGGCTTTCCCGCATTCACTGCACACGTAAGGCTTTTCTCCAGTGTGAACCCTCTGGTGTAGAATGAGGCTAGAGTTGCGGCTAAAGAATTTTCCACACTCACTGCACTCGTAAGGTCTTGCTCCAGTGTGAACTTTCTTGTGTTGCACAAGGTGGGAACTACTAATGTAAGCTTTTCCACACTCACTGCACACGTAAGGCCTGGCCCCAGTGTGAACTCTCTGGTGGAGAATGAGGCTGGAGTTGTGGCTAAAGCATTTCCCACATTCACTGCACTCGTAAGGCTTCGCTCCAGTGTGAACTCTCTGGTGCACAATAAGGTTGGAGCTATGGCTGAAGAATTTTCCACATTCCCCACACTCGTAAGGCCTTTCTCCAGTGTGGATTTTCTGGTGCTGAACAAGTGTGTCTTTACGGCTGAAGGCCTTTCCACATTCGCTGCACTCATAGGGCCTTGCTCCAGTGTGAATTATCTGGTGCTGAACGAGTGTGTCTTTGCAGCCGAAAGCCTTCCCACATTTGCTGCACACATAAGACCGTGCCCCTGTGTGGACTCTCCGATGTTTAATGAGGCTGGAGTTATGGCTAAAGAACTTCCCACATTCGATGCACTCGTAAGGCCTTGCCCCTGTATGGATTCTCCAGTGCTCAATCAGGTGGGAGCTCTGGCTAAAGAATTTCCCACATTCACTGCACTCGTAAGGCCTCTCTCCAGTGTGAAATCTCTGGTGCTGAACGAGGGTGTCTTTGCGGCTGAAGGCTTTTCCACATTCACTGCACTTATAAGGCCTTTCTCCAGTGTGGATTCTCTGGTGCTGAATAAGGTGGGAGCTTCTGCTGTATGCTTTCCCACATTCACTGCAGTCATAAGATCTTTCCCCTGTGTGGACTCTCTGGTGCTGAACAAGCGTATCTTTGCGGCTAAAGACCTTCCCACAGTCACTGCACGTGTAATGTCTTTTTCCAGTGTGAAACTTCTGGTGCATTTTTAGGTGAGACAGATGAATGAAGGCCTTTCCACACTCCTTACACACATGTGATGTTTCTCCACTATGAGTGAGAGCTGATTTCTCCTTGGACAGATTTCCACATGGCAGGCACCTAAAGGCTCTCAATTGGGTCTGAGTTATCTGGTTGTCAAGGAAAGTGAAGGTGTTCAGGAGGGCTCTTCCATTGTCACTGCAGTTGAAAAGCATCAGCTCTGCTTGGTCTCCCGCGTGTGGCCCAAGATGGGAGCTGGCCGGAAAAGACTCCAGGAACTCAGTCCTTCCGTGTGGACTCATTCCACTGTGAATGTTCTGGTGCTGGAAGAGGCCAGAGCCATCTGGCAAGTCCATCCCTTCCTCCCTGCAAGTAAAGGGTCTCCCTAACACGTGGACAGCACACCTCTTCCCAAGTGAGGCCCCACCACCATCCCCTCTGAAAGGTTTCTTCCCACCGTATTGTGTGTGGTGCTGATAAAGGTTTTCACTGAATAAGGATCCTCTCCCACAGGGGTCCCATGTGTACAGTTTCTGTGCTGGGTACGATCCCTGGTGTTCAGCCAGGTGCAAAATGTCTTTCAAGAGTGGGTCACATATCTCACACGGGTGGGCTTTCTGGAAAAATGGGCAGGACTCAGGAGTCCTGAGCTCGGACACTCCTTCTACAAAAACGCTCTGCTTGGAAGGGGCCTCCTCATTGTCTGCTTCACACCAACAACCTGAAAGCAAAGAAATGCTAGTGAAGCACATGGTGACTTTGGTGGGAAGCAGCAATTCCATCACATAGGTATGTGTGACACACCAATGAAGGAGTCCCCTGGCTTCTGGCAGGGTGAGGGAGCTGGGATCGGGGACCTGGACCCCAGAAGATCACAGTACGGACAAACTCTAGTGATGGGTAAAGACACAATGGTGGTGTAGTGGAGACACAGAGTGGAGGCCAGGTCTCCAACTCACTCCTCTACAAAAGGGTTTCAGCAGGGCCTTGGCTGCTGGTGTCAGGTGAGCTCTGTGCAGAAGAGTGTGTCCAGGCCTGGGAAAATCTGACTGTAAGTAAGTAGCTGGTTCCACAGGGCTACGTAAGGATATGTGCACAGCTTATGACACGTTAAAATAACCAGTGTTGGAGCAGAGGAGAATGAGTGAGAACCGAGAGGTGGGGAAACTGCCAAGGGTTGGAAGACAGGACAGAAGTGTCAAGTGGGCCAAGTGCCAAGAACGGGGAAGGAAAAGTGAATGTAAGGGGCTGCTCCAGGCCTTGGCAGGAAAACCCGGGGAACACAAAGCGGGTCAAAGGCACGATGTGAACCCAGCCCTCGGATGACTCTCTCTCGGCTCCCACGAGGCCGGCCCAGCCCCCCTGCCTGGCCTCTCTCTCTGTGGCTGGAATTGGGGCTAGCCTGGGGCGTTCTGCCCCTCTCCAAGTGGACAACCCCACGGGATGTGGAAGATGGAAAGAAAACACAGGGCAGATGAGTGGCCCAGACAGACCCATCCCACAGAGAAGGAAAAAAAAAATGTCAAAACAAACAACCCAACAAACCTCGAAGGACGATTTGGCAGAATGTCCCTGTGACCTCCACAAGCAGCGACTGTGTCAGTACCTACAATTCCTGGCATCGTCAGGCCCCAAGAAATGCCAGCTCTGGGATGAGGCCAGAAGCTGGAAGGGCCCAAGCCACGCGGAGTCTGTTAACGGGACTCAACGAGCCCTGGACTCCTAACCTTCTCCTGAAAGGCTCTGGGCAGCAGGTGCTGGGACTACCCAGCGGGGCAGGAGACATTACACAGGGCCCAGCCCCGGGACCTCCTCTGGGAACCAGAGAAGAGAGAGAGAAGAGTCAGTGATCGGCTGGACAGAGAGAGCTGCCCCTGGGGAGCTAGGGAATGACCACGCTGGAGCGGGTGTGAGGGCCTGGGGAAGGCAGCCTCTAAGACCGCCCCCAGGAAGGCCTACCTCCTGGTTATTCCTGCCCTGAATCAACCTCTTCCCTTGATCGTAGGCTGGACTGACGCCCTGTTTCTAAGGAACAGAATATGGCAAAAATGATGTGGTTATTTTTGCAAGGTTGGGTTAGAAAGAGACCAGTGTTCATCCTGGACATTCTCTCTTGCTCACTTGCTCAGAGAGAAGGCAAATTCCATGTTATGAGGTGTGTTACAGAAAGGCCACCATGATGAGGAACCAAGGGAGACCTCTGGCCAGTAGCCAGCCAGGAACTAACGCTCACAGTTCAACAAGCCACAAGAAACAAAATCCTGCAAACTATCACGTGAGTGCATTTGCAAGTGGATTCCTCCCAAGACGGGCCATCAAATGAGAACACAGCTTTGGCTGACAGCTTGACTGAAACCTCCCGAGAGACCCTGAGCCGAAAGCACCCAGGTAAGCTGTAAGGGTGCACTGAAACTGAGATATCAAATTTTTACTGTTTCAAGTCACTAAATGTTGGAGTAATTTGCCATGTACCAATAGACAACTAAAACTAAAACAGGGACTTACCTACGGAGGCCACAAGTGCAAAGTTCTCCAGCATCACATCACGGTACAGGAGTCTCTGAGCTTCCTCAAGGAGCTCCCACTCCTCCCGGGAGAAGTACAGGAACACGTCCTCGAAGGCCACATAGCCCTGTCATGATGGGGACAGTTGAGCCCACAGATAACAGGACTCCCCAGTCTAACCACTCACCTACCCACCCCTGGTCCCTATCCTCCCCCCGCCACCCACGTCAGGCGCGATGCAAGCCTTGACACCACTAGTGCCTGTTCTCACCTCATGTCTCCCTGATTGCCCAGAGCAGAGCCAAGCAGGTGGGCAGACAGATACTATGTAAGCTATGGGTCTGGCAAGAAGGGCACCAGACACTTTCCTATCAGCATTAGATCACACTCCTCCTAACATACACATCGTTCTTTTTTTTTCTTTTAACTTTTTTGCGGGGAGGTAATTAGGTTTACTTATTCATTTATTTTTAGAGGAGGTGCTGGGGATTAAACCCAAGACTTTGTGTATGCCAAGCACACACTCTACTCCTGAGTTATACCCTCCCCTCTACATCACTCTGAACCACACTTTCTTCTATCTCAGACCCCCCACCCATTACCACTGACAACCTCTGGTCCACACCATATGCACCTCCAAGGCAGCCCCTACCCACGAAGCCACTCTGCACACAGTATCCAGAAAGTACTCACATGTCTTCATGACAGGCACTACTGCCACCCAGGTGCCTAAGCAAAAGACCCCATCCTTAGTTCCCAGTTTCTCATTAATGGCACTGCCACCATGACAAGATACTCCCTCAATTTAACCCACAGCTCCAGCCCACTTCACACACTGGCCACCAGTTTGAACCTCTTCAACCAGAACCCCTCCCCAGAACTAAAGACCTGTGTCCAGCCTCAACTAAGGGGTCTCGTGGGGGTCTTCTTAAACTAAACATGATGAAAGCTTAACTCCCAATATAGCCATTGAAAACCACTCCTGCCACTGACCCGCCCCATCTCAGCTGATGCATTTCCATCGCCCTTCCATATAAGGTAAAAAAGAAAACGTGGGGTCGTCTGTGACCCTTTCTTTCATTCATTTACCTATCACATCTGAAAATCCAGTCCCCCTACATAAACAGCTACAAACTCCGCCTACTTCTCTCATTTCCACAGCCACTACCAACACTTCGTGAATTTCTCTCATTTCCACAGCCACTACCAACACTTCGTGAACTACCACAGCAGGCTCCTCCTTCACACACACACTCTGTTCTCAACCAGAGGGCAGCCAGAGGGAGCCCGTTAAGATCTGAGTCAGATCACCTCTCTCTTCTGCTCCAAATCCTCGATGTCTTTCAGTCCCCTCAGAACAGAGGTTCAGACCCTCAGCCTGCCTTTCTTGACTGACTCCTGGTCCTGGTCTGACTCCTGACAGACATCATTTAGACTAGTGGTTCCTTGAGGACTCCCACCTCAATCTTACCTCCAAGCATTCGCACATGCTGTTCCTGGGTCTAATACACCCTTCCAGTCCTCAGTCTATTGACAGAAGTAGGATCCTCCTCATATAACCTTTGACCCAGATGCAGGATGCTGGGCTAGAAAGGACCCCATCTTTAAGGCCCGCAGGCTCAAGTGCAGAGGGAGGGACAGGTGAAGAGTCCCAGAATGTCACCGTGTCTCATCAGAAAATCCCCCTGGGTCCTACTTTAAAAACATATACAAAATCCATACACTTCTCTAACCTCCACTGCCACCACTCTGGTCCACTCACCATCACACTTACCTGGTCTGTTGCAGTAGACTCCATCCTGGTCTCCCTGCCCACCGCAGGCTTCCCCTAAACTTTCCACTCTGCAGCCAGTTAACGCTCCTGCCTGTTAACACCTAATCAGATCACCTCCCTTCTCTGTTACAAACCTGCCGTGGCTCCCACCACCCCCAGAACAGAGGCCCGGCTCCTCAGGCTGCCATTCCAGGCCTGATCCCAGACCGCGAGCTCTCTGTTCTCACCAAACTTAAGAGACCTGTTTCTGGAACACTCCTAATTCATTCTCACCGCCAATACTGGTACCAACTGGCTCCTGTGCCTTGGAAAATTTCACGCCTCATCCCATCAATGCTGGGAATGGGAACCTCGCCATTTATCCGCCGTGAATGACTTCCTTTTATACTCAAGAGAAAGAGCGACGAAGAGGAAGCGGTGACACACCGTCCCCTCCATCTGAGTCGGTGAGGGCTCGAAGGACCCTCCGCTCACCTGAGCCCGGTCCATAAGCGCCGCGGCCGCCATGGGATCCAGTGAGCAGAACCCGGTCGTAAGAAGCTGGGGAACGGAGCGGGCTCTGCGGGAGTAGCCGAACCACCACACGTTCACTGCGCGGGGCGACCTCGGGATGACGGTCGCACTTCGAGCCCCAGGCTCCCCCGTGTGAAAACGCGCACAACTCAGGGCGCCGCCTCCGGGGCCGGACCAGGACGGAGCGCCGGTGCCAAGGCCTCGGGGAGGGCGCAGCCCCGCCGGACACCTCCGCGCAAGGCGGCCCGTCCCACGACAGGGGTCATGGATCGTGACAAACGCGCGGAGGAGGTCCTATCCTTTTTACCGTCCTTCCCTGTTCGGTTCGGAAGAGCCGTGTGAAAAGTGGACCGGTCCTGGACTCCCAGCCTCTCCAGCCTCTCCAGCCTCTCCAGCCTCTGTGGACAGTCCCGGCGCTAGCGAAAGACGTCACAACGGCGACGGCGGAAGCCCCGCCTCTGTCGGCACGGGTGGCAGGAAACGCCCATCTTGCGGGCTGTCATTGGCGGAGCGCGGATGCGCCGGGCACAGACTTCTGGGTAAGGGGGTTTGTGCCTGGCGTCCAACTAGGGGAGGGCTCGTTTCCGGTTCGCCCCGGTAGCGGGAGAAAGGGCGGGGGCGGGAACGGCGTCCCGGAGTGTCAACGCTCTTCTTAAAGGGGACGCGCCCGGATTTCCGTGGTCACCCGGGACAGCGCCGCGTCCTCCGACGTTTCCAGCAGGTGACGACGTACTCTTCCTTTCTGGGAGAGCTGGGACTTGGAATTTAAATGGAACGATGAGTATCCCTGTCTCGTGCCCGCGGTGCCTGCGGTCTTCGTGTAAGAACATGAAATGTAACTTTAACTGGTTGATAGCCAAAATTGGTTATCACTTAGGAATGGACTGAAAAATCCAAGTGCTTGCATCCAGCCTTCACCTTCTGACGCAGAAACCCTGGGGGGTGGCGCCCTAGCTCAAGTTTGAGAACTGGAACTCTCCTTAAAAGTCAGGACCGCCTCCCCGCCCCCAAAGTGCAACAACTAAAATGGGAAAATACTACAGCCTACCTCATGGAAAGTGAGATGAAAAGTGCTTATTAGCACAGGGTCCGGTGCTACACACACACACGCTATTATTGCTGTTATTCATCGTTACCGCAAGGTTGTGACAGCTGAGACAGGCTAGCAGCTGGTGGCCTTTACTGCGGTGCTTGCACTTGGACAAAGGTCTTCTCCAGCAACAACATACAAAGAAAACTGTAAGGGACTAAAAATAACTGCATACTTGGGTAGTTGGGGCAAATTATGAGTAAGATACAAAAAGGCCAAAACCCAGCGGCTGCTTCTGAGATGCCCGGAGCAAAAGCAGGTTACTGTGCACGGTCCCCACACACAGCACCACCAAAGAGGCGCGCAGACCACGTAAGCCACCCTTCTGGCCCAACTGACTGACCCTATCCCACCCCATTTAAGGAACCAGCTCGGGCAACCCACCCCCTCACTCCTATTCAGGGAGTGAGCAAGGAAACTGACACTTGTGTTCAGTCCCTGGGGCTGCAGCGAGAGTCTCAATAAAGCATGTCTGAATTCCTCCTCTGGCCTATTATAACTTCTATTGATTAGAGTCCATGAACCCTGGTGGGTAAAACAGCTATAGGAGGAAGTCAGAGGCTCCTCTTTGCAGAATCACTGATCATATTTATTTTAAAATGTAAAATACAATCACTCCCTGACTCACCAAGGGCGTTGTAGGTAATGGTTAAAAATTTTGCATAGACCACACCTGTATACCTCTAGTCTCATTCTATACTTTTTAAACATTAAATGCAGGAAGTTTGCATAAACTGCAGTTAGGCCTATTGTCAAAAGGATACATTTTTACAGGCCATACACGTGGGTGACTGAGATGCAGCTCCTGACCTGGAGCTCATTTCATGTGGAGAAGGCAGTAACTGAAGCAGGTGCCATAAAGAGAGTGTTGCTTTGACAGACATGTGTCTGGGAGCCCCAGAACTACAGGAGAAGGAAGGACCAAGGTGTGGGGGTGTGAGGGCCAAGATGGAGGGAGCAGAGTGACCTAGGGGCTGAGAGCTTGGAGTTGGGATTGATTGGGATTCTGGCTGATCTGCACTGTGCCCATCCCCAGCCACACAACCATGGTCATGTCGCTTATCCCTGGGGTTCAGTGTCCTTGTGTGTAAAATAGGAAGATGGACATTGAACTCAAGCATAGGAAGCAAAGAAGAAAGGAGCGAAAGGTTGATACGGAGACCCCTGAAGGAGGCAGGATCCCCAGGCAGGGTCAGCGTGGGAGAAAAACATCTCCAGCAAAGGAAAAAGCAGGTGTCAGGACAGACTGACAAGAGTGTGTGCTGGTGCCAGAACCAGATTAGTCACTGTGGCTGTAGAGGGAAGAGGTGTGGGCAATAGAGTGGGGCAGGTTGAGATAAGGCACTGGGTGTTGCACTCATTCAGTCTGAGATGTGTATCAGAACTCTAAGATGAAATGTTGGTACCTGGTTGGCTGTGCAGTCTGGAATTCAGGGAAGTTTGAGTCTGCAGCTATGTGGCGCTGATGCCCTCGAGCACCCGGAACGGATCTGACACCTGTCTTGGAAGAGTGAGATTTACCGGGTGCTGCAGTGTGGGTTACCACACTGTGGGAAATGCGGGGCACTCAGGAAGAAAATGTTAAACTGTTTCTAGGCTCTGGGCTTGTGTTCAGTGATTAGCAGAAGGGCTTAAGGAAATAGAGCCTTGCTCTAAATTTGATGCTGTCAGGAAGTGGGGCTGGTTGTATGATCAGATAACCTGCAATTTGTTATTTACACGGTAGGAGAAGGAAGCAGCATGAGAGCAGCAGCTAGTGGCAGACAGACAGAGTTGTCACCCATGCTACCCAGGAGAGAGGCTGTCTCATCATTTCTGCTGTTTGCACAGGGCTCTGGGTGTCTCAGCGTCTCACAGTGTGCCACGTCAATGAACAGGGTCTCATCACTCTTGCCCAAGCAGCAGCAGGGTCGTAGCTGGCCCTTCTGACTGAACACGGAAGTGAGGACCAGATGGTGAGAAATGGGGAATGAGAGTCCAGATCTCAAGAGTCCTCCACCCTCTGGACAGTATGTCACAATTGCCTTGGGAGGGACGCAGGCCCCAGTCTCTGAATGTGCTGCGTTATACTGCAGAGCTCTCAGCTGTGGACAGAGACATCCTCTGCAGGAGAGCATTTCTCTGACTCTTACAGACCCGGGAGCTCAGCTACTGGTCTAACCAGAACCACTGCCCAGGAGGGAGGGGCCCTTCAGAGGCAACTCTCTTTTCCAAATAATAGAAAGCTAAGCATACTGTCAATATAAATAGCAAAGTTCCAGACTCACAGAGAAATGCATGCATAATGAAATGTGGTAAGCACTATGGAACGGCCCCAGCTCACAACAGTGATGCAGAAATGATGCAAAACTAGACCTGTGCTTATTGACACGGCTCTGAGGAGGGTTCATAGTAAAGGATGTGATGGTTTGTATATTAAAAAATGCACAATGTATTTTTTTAACACGAGGTAATGATGATCATCTCATGCAGTTCAGCCTCAAAGATAATCCCAGAAAGATATTTCAGAATGCCCCCTCCTGATGAAAGGACCGAGGAAATAAGCCCATCGGGTACGTGTGAAGCCCACACATCCCCGCACAAACCTGCGTGTGGCCGTCATCATCCTTCTGGTAATTTCCAATCACTTTTCTTTATATCAACATTTGGCAGTCCTGTAAGATTAAACAGTGGGGTCCTTATCCATGTTTTGTTTTGTTTCTGTAAGGTTATCATGAATTTAACTTGAATGTGTGTTTTTTTCCCTCTTTTTTAAATTGAAGTATAGCTGATTTACAACGTTGTGGGATGGGTGTTTCACTGTTTGTTTCAGCCCTAATTCAACCCCTAGAAAACAACTGAAGTGGATTTGCAGAAACCCTCAAGAGAAGATTTTTAAAAGTGAAAAAGCCAGTCAGATGAAAGAATGAGGACTCATCCTCAGGGAAGACAGGACAGCTAGTTAACCATCATCAGGGCTCAGAGGAAAAAAAAAGAACAGACAAACACAGAGATCGGGATCAAGGAAAAGTGAGCATGCTGGATGTTTACAATGCTATGAATAAAGGGCTTGTGTTTGTCTTTGTTTTAAATTGAAGCCTTCTCTCACCACTCTTATTCACCATAGTATTAGAAGTCCTAGTTAGAGCAATCAGGCAAGACAAAGAAATAAAAGGTACCCAAATTGGAAAGAAAGAAGTAAAATTGTCATTATTTTCAGATGATATGATCTCATACACTGAAAACCCCAAAGACTGAACTAAAAAAAAGTTGGACCTAATGAATGAATTCAGTAAAGTTGCAGGATATAAAATCAACACACAAATCAGTTGCATTTCTGTTCATTAACAAAGAAACAAAAAAGAAATAAGGAAAACTATCCCATTCAAAAACAAGAAAATAGTTAGGAATAAATTTAACTAAGTGAAAGATTTGCACAATGAAATCTACAAGACTTGGTTGAAAGACATCAAAGAAGACACAAACAAATGGAAGGACATCCTGTGTTCATGGATTGGAAGAGTTAATATTCTTAAAATGTCTATGCTACCTAAAGTCATCTATACATTTAACATAATCCCTGTCAAAATCCAATGGCATTTTTTCACAGGAACAGAAAAACTATTTTAAAATCTGTATGGATCCACAAAACACCACAAACGGCCAAAGCAATCATGAGAAGGAAGAGAAAACTGGAGGTGTCACACTTCCTGATCTCAAACTACACTACAAAACCACAGTAATTAAAGCAGTATGTTACTGGTACAAAAACAAACATACATCAATGTAACAGAATAGAGAACCCAGAATTAAACCCCCACATATACAGTTAACTAATATTTGATAAGGGAACCAAAACATCCAATGGGGAAAAAATAAGTCTCTTCAACAAATGGTGTTGGGAAAACTGGATAATCACAGGCAGAAAAATGAAATTGGATCCTTATCTTACACAACTCAAAAAATTAACCTGAAATGGATCAAAGACTTGAACAGAAGCAGTGATACTATAAAACTTCTAGAGGAAAACATAGGAAAGCTCTTTGATACTGGTCTCAGCAATGATTTTTTTGGATATGACACCAAAAGCACAAACAACAAAAGAAAAGAAAAAAATCAACAAATGGGACTACATGGAACTTAAGAGCTTCTGCAATGCAAAAGAAACAACTAACAAAATAAAAAGGCAACCTACAGCATGGGAGAGAGTATTTGCAAACCATGTATCAGATAAGGGGTTAACAGACAACATTTGTAAAGAATTCAAACAACTCAACAACAAAAAACCAAACAGAGTTTAAAAATGGACTGAGGAACTAAATAGGGATTTTTTGAAAGAAGACATCCAAATGGCCACTCGGTACATGAAAATACAGTCAGTATCACTAATTGTCAGGGAAATGCGAATCAAAACCACACTGATACCACCTCACACCGTAAGGATGGTTATCAAGAAAACAAGAGAGAACAGTGTTGACAAGGAAGGAGAGAACAGGGACACTTGTACACTGCTGGTGGGATTGGAAACTGGTCCAGCCACTTTGGAGAACAGTATGGAGTTTCTTCAAAGTGTTAAAAATAGAACTACCTAATGATCCAGCAGTCCCACTTCTGAGTATATACCCAAAGGAAATAGAAACAGGTTATCAAAGAGATATGTGCACTTCCGTGTTTATTGTAGTTCACAACAGTCAAGGTACGGAAACAATCTAAGTGTCCATTAATGGATGAACACAGAAAAAAATATATATATGCATACAATGGAATACTACTCAGCCTTAGGGAAAAAGGAAACCCAGACATTTACGACAACATGGACGGACTTAGAGGACATTATGCTAAGTGAGGTAAGTCAGACAGAGAATGACAAACACTGTATAATATCCCTTATATGTGGAATCTCACACAAAACAAAACAAAAAACTGAACTGGAGAAAATGGAATGGAATGATGGTTACCAAAGGCTGGTGGTGGAGTGAGGGGATGGGAGAGATGTGGTTTAAGGGTACGTACTTACAACTAGTAGGTAAATAATTCCCGGAGTTCTAATACAAAGTACAGGGATTACAAACAATGATACTGCATTGCAAACTTTAAACCTGCCGACAGACTAGATCTTAACTGTTCCCACCACTAGAAGGGATAATTCTGCAGCACAACAAAGGTTCATGCTACAATGGCAACCATCCTGTAATATAAATGTATTAATTAAATATGTTGTGCACCTGAAACTTACAGTTATGTCAGTTACACCTTAATGATGAAGAATGAATGAATAAAAATGAAGCCTTGAATGGTTTAAGCAGTACAATAAAATGTACCCATTCATAAGGGTGCCCTTATCTCCTTAGATATATTTTAGACAATATTTTTAGTATCCTCATTTCTTTTAAGTGCTTCATAAATCAATGAATGGTTGAGATATTTCATAACCAAGAAGGGTTTCAAAAAATATTTGCAGAGCTGCTCTGAAGTGTCCAGCTTTCCTGACACGGCCCGGGGGAGAGGATATATTAATTCAGGTGTTTACCTCTCAAACGTCACTCCTCCCCTGCCAGCCAACAACATCAACAAAAAACCACCAATAAATCGTCTTGAATGTGTCTGGGAAACCCCGAAAGAAGCCACAAATCCACTTCCTTTCCTGTTACATCCACTTTTCTTCTTGCTCCTTTGATTTTGCTTTTTAAAATCCCCGCGGCTGCTTTTTCAGTGTATACTAAGGGGCAGAGCTGTAGCTAAAGATTTTTGAAACTGCGCAATAGCCCCTGGTTCTCTTTCCTTTATCAGTTCTCCTAGGATGCCAAGTCCTAGGATACATCCACTTCCAATATGACTCTTGAGCTGACAAGTGATTTGTCTCAAAAGATTTTCTTACAGCAGTGACACTCACAGGGTTTCTCTTTGGTATAACTTCCCAGATGCCGAATACGATGTTTCTGCTGCTCAGGAGATTTTCCTTAGGAGTTACATTCAAAAGGTCTCTCCCCAGTATGAGTTCTCTGCTGTTGACTGAGGTTAGTCCACTTGTAAAAGGCTTTCCCCATCTCGTACACTCGTCGGGTTTCTCCCCAGTATGAATGCTTCAAGGCTGGGTGAGGGGTGAATGGAGGCTGAAGGACTGTCCACAGTCACTGTATTCACGAGGTTTCTTCCTAGAGCGATGCTTTCCGTGTTGAGTTACCAAGGAACTGTCACAAAAGGCCCTCCGACATTCTAAAATTCAAAGGCTTTTTCTCCAGTGGCTCCTCTTAGGCCACACAGAAATGGGGTGAATGAAAGCCTTTCCACAGTCACTGCCCTCAGGGATTCTCTCCTGTGAGAACCCTCACGTGATGAGTAAATATACAGCTGTCAAAAAACACTTACCCTTGAAGTGAGTGCCTCTGGAGTGGGAAATATTGGACAAAAGCAGAGCTGACACGAGACTTTCCCACATTCTTTGCACTCAAGAGCCTTCTCCCCAGTGTTAATCTGCTGCTGCCGCATGAGGCCTGACCCACAGCTAAAGGCCTTGCCACAGCAGAAGAACTCACGTGGCTTTGCTGAGCATCAGTCCTCACGTGTTGACTGAGATCTGCTCTCTTGAAAAAAGGCTTTCTCAGGAGGGAGAGTATAACTCAGCGGTAGAGCACATGCTTAGTTTAGCATGCATGTGGTCCTGGGTTCAAACCCCAGTCCCTCCATTAAAAATAAATAAATACGGGGAGGTTATAGCTGAAGTGGCAGAGCGCATGCTCAGCGTGCACTGGGTTCACTCCCCAGCACCTCCTCCAAATATAAATAAATAAGCCTAGTATCTCCCCCCCTAAAAAAATACTTAAAAGAATTTTTTGAAGAGAGAGAAAGGCGTTCTCACGTTCACGGCAGTCCCTTCAGCGTGACCTGATGTCCGACAACACGCCCACGCTTGTTAAAGCCTTTCCCGCGTTTCTCCCACCTGCAGCGAGCCCTCCCTGCCTACGTCGGGGACGCCGGATCCGGTCCGCGTGAGTCCCGTTCATGAAAAGCACCTCCCGGAGACTTGGAGGAAACTTCCTGAGGGCAGGCTACCTCTGTCCCCGCCCACTGTGCTCAGAGCTCACCTTCCTGAGGAGACGATCCGGGCGGGAAGCCGTCCCGGGCCCACGCACTCTTCCTGTATTTCTAATGGTCCTCGCTGTTCCCAGCTGTGCCCCAGCCGGGGGTCTGGCTGCGAGCCAGCTGATCCCGGAGCGACGTTCCCGCCGCCAAGGGCAGCTGAGACGTAGCGGGCCGTGCGCTTCTGCATCTGGCGGGGTAGAACCACACAAGTCTCTTGGACAGGCCTCGCATGTTGGATCCCGGACGCTGCCCAGATGGGGTTCCCCGGGGCTCAAGCAGGGGCAAACATGTCTTTCAAGACTGGGCCACCCCTGTCCTAGGGGTGAGACTTCCGCGCATGAGAATCTGCCCTGGGCCTTCTCATCTGTGACGGTCGCCCAGAAACACCCCGCTCAGAAGGTGTGGTCACATCCTCCATTCCGTGCCAACAATCTGGAGGCGGATAAATACTGGTGAGGCGCGTGTTCTGCTGGCGGCAAGTGGCATTTTGTAACAAACGTGTGTCTAAGACAACCAGGGACTAAGCCATGGGACTGTGGGCAGGACATCCTAGACTCGCGATGAGGAAGGGCTCCTGTGTGTTGGTGGGCCTCTGAGGGTCGCAGACTGAAGGAGACACGCAGGGGGAGGATACAAGGAGAGGGTTCAGAGTGAGCAGGAGAAGCACGCTGTCTGCAAACGGGTTTCCCAGCAAGGCTCCGGGTCCCCTGTGACAGGGCAGTGCTATGCAAAATGGCCTCTCCAGGGCCAGCAAAATCTGGCCACAGACAGGATTTAGTGTTTAAGGAAGACTTAAAGGTATGTGCACTTCTCATGACATGTTAAAAAGAAACCCGATGCTGGAGGGGGAGGGTATAGCTCAGGGGTAGAGCGTCTGCTTAGCATGCACGAGGTCCTGGGTTCAATCCCCAGTACCTCCAGTAAAAAACAAACAAACGTTAATCCCCTTCCCCTCAAAACAACGAAAAACAAAAACCCGACCCAGTAGAGCGCAGCATGGAGGAGCAAGAAAAGAACAAGTTAGACGTGGGACTAGAAAGGGGGTGGGACACAGGTCCCTGAGGTCAGAGGAGACGACAAGGGAGCAGAGCATCAACATGGGGGAGGGCAAAGCGGGATGAGGGTCGCCGGTGTTGGCATCAAAACACCAGCTGCCACAGCACAAGGTACTGGAACGGAGTGGAGCCAGCCCTGATTCCTGCAGCTTCCACTCACCGGGCCGGGCTCCCTCCAGGCCTTCTCCGTGGTGCCGGGAGCCGTGTCTACCTTCTCAGGCACCCGGGGCTCCCCTCTGCCTCCATCTGGGTGACCCTGTGGGACCTGGAAACCGCAAGTCCTAACAGGAAAGAAGAGCGGGTGAGTGGGCAGTGGTGACCCAGGGAAACTCCCTCCACAGAGAAAAAAATTAGATACTGAAAACAGAATCTTGGAAATGGGCTTCTAGGCAGAGCTTGGTGTTCTCCACAAGTAACCACAGCAATGCCTGCGATTCCACGTCAGACCCTAGAAAATGAGAGGAAAGGAACCTGGAGCACAGACAGGCCAGGGATGTGGACAGTCAGCTCACCAAGGAACGGCCAGGCCTTCTGGGATCTGATGGGCAGAGGGACAGATGGACAGACTTCTCACTCCTAGATCCTTCATTTCAAAGCTTCGGGGCAGGAGAGGTTGGGGCTGCTCTGGGAGAGGAGGGGGTGGTGCACAGCGCCCAGCCCTGGTACTCACCCTACTTAGTCCAGGGAACCGGGGAAAGAGGCCGTGTGCGACACAGTTAACTGTGAGATGGAGAGAAAGCCACCCCTTGGGAAGAACAAAACTCAGCCCAGGAAACTGGGAACCGTGCCTTTGTTAACTCCCTCCTCCAGCTGAGTGTTGGCTGGACCTACAAATTCTTTCCTAGTGCACAAAATATGGCAAAAACAATGAGGTGCCACTTGTGAGAATAGGTTCTCAAAATACCAATTTCTATCTTGGATGCTGTCTCTTGCTCATGATCTTGGAAATCAGCTGCCTTGCTGTGACCTGCTTACGGAGAAGACAACACAGCAAGAAAGTGAAGGAGGGTTCTGGCCAACAGCCCACCAGGAAATGACTAGTCTAACAACCTCCTGCTCTTGTGCATGACCTTGAGTGGAGATTCACCTCCAGTTGAGCTTTCAGGTCAGATGGCTGCCCTGGACAGCTTGATAGCAAGATCAAGAAAGACCTAGTTGGGATAGAGATACCCAACTAGGGCATGCTTGATTCTTGACCCAAAGAAACTGTAAGATAATAAAGGTTTGTCTTTGCAACCCACTAAGCTTTGGGGTAATTTGCTAGGTAGCAATGGATGACTGAAACAAGAGACTTACCCAGTGAGGACACAAGTGCAAAGTTCTCCAGCATCACATCGCGGTACAGGAGTCTCTGAGCCTCCTCAAGGAGCTCCCACTCCTCCCGGGAGAAGTACACGAACACATCTTCGAAGGTCACACAGCCCTGCCATGGTGGGGACAACTGAGCCCACAGGCAGCATCTCTCCCCAGACCACTCCCTAGTCCCTCTCTTCCCCAACCTCCCAACTCAGAGGAGATATCAGAGAGCACCTGCTCTCTCTTTATGTTCCTCTGATCACTGTGTCCAGTCCAGAGCAAAACCAGGCAGGTGGACAGACGCAATACTAGTTAAGCTGACTGAGGCATGACGGGCCTCAATAACTCTGCCAGCCAGTTCTGGTGCCATCCAGACCATACCTCCCAAGCACCGCCAAGCATGGGTTCAGCCTTCTCCCATAAACCCCCAGGACTCAGACCTTAAGGCTGTCAGTTCATACTCCTCCCAGGTCTCCCTGCCTCCTCCCTCACTTCCACAGTCTCCACTCTGCAGCCAGAGGAAACCTATGGAATGAAATCTGTGTTATACCACCTCCATCTTCTGTCCAAACTTTCAGAAAGGCGTTCTAGCTCCTCCGGCTGCGATTCCAGGCCTGACTTATCCTTACTGAGCTCTATTCCCGTAAGACACAGTGATCACTCCCAACTCAGTCACACCTGCGAGTATTTGCACATGAAGTAGGACACTCTTCCGGAATTTATTCCCTTGGTTGCCAGTACAGGAGCCTATGCTTGGCCTGAACTAAGCGCCCTGAGCCAGAAGTGACTCCCTCCGGAAACTCCACGACCAAGAACCCAGAGAAAGAAAGGCAAAGTCCCAGGACACCACCATTAGCTACTGCGAGGGGCGGTGACCATGAAGATGTGGCCCTGAGAGACCTCCACTCACCTGCGCCGGATTCATCAGTGCTGCCGCACCTGCCACCGCCACGGGACCCAGGGGGCTGAGTGGGGCCCTGAGAGGCGGGAGGCCAGGGCGGGGTCACCTCAGGCTGGGTGTCGCACTCCGAACCTCGCTGCAAAATGACGTCAAATGCTCTCAAGGCCCAGGCCACCGCCTTCGCGGGCCCTGGCCACGAAGCGCGGGTGAGGAGGCCCCGGAGAACTTGCGGTCCCGGTGGCACCCGGCAAACACGAGGCGCGAGGACGCCTGTCCCACGGTCGGGGACACCGTGTCACGGAGCGTCCCGGAGAAGGAGCCAGGGCTGGGGCGTCACGGCTCGGACACGGCGCAGAGGTGCCCCCGGCCACGTCGCTCTCCCTCCCCGCCCGCCCGGGAAGCGCGGCCCCGGCGCAGCGCTCCACTTCACGTGGTCGCGGTCCAACCAGCATCTGCTCGCGGAAGGATGGTCTAATGCGGATGGGCCGGAAGTCCCGCCCTGACGCCGCAGGAACCGCCTCTCCTCTGGGACGTGATTGGCTCAGCAGCAGGGGCAGAAGCCCCGCAGACATCCGCTTCTGGGTAACGTAGTTAATGCGCAGCCTGCGCCCACGCGCGTGCGCCGTCTCCCTTCTCCATGGCGACGGCCCAGCTGGGAGACCCGGCATAACTTAGCTCTAGGTGTCCCAGCACGGGGCGGGGCTTCGCTTCTTCCTAGGGAGGAGTGTCCCAATCTCTCCGTGGGTTTGGGGGCAGTGCCGCGCCCTTAGAAATCTGGCAACCGCAGGACCTGGAACCTGTGAGACGTGAAACCCTGGAGGTGGGTGTGGCTCGGGGGTAGCACGCTTGCTTAACATGCACGAGGTCCTAGGGTCCATCCCCAGTACCTCTATTAAAAACGGAAAAACAAAAAACAAAAAAGTACAAGCTCTGTGGCCCTACCCAGACCTACAGAAAAAGAAACTTTGGGGACACGGCTCAGCACTCTCAACATTCAGTGCTTGAAAAATCCTGGTACCATGGCTCCACTGTGACCTCTTTGCAGGATCCTTGGACCTCATGGTTATTTACATAAAAAGTGCCCACCTTCAAAACTGGACAGCTGCATGTAGATCAGTGAAGTTATATTGCTCCCTCACACCGTACACAAAAATAAACTCAAAATGGCTTAAAGACTTAAATACAAGACAAGACACAATAAATCCCCTAGAAGAAAACTTAGGCAAAACATTATCTCACATACATCTCAGCAATGTTCTCCTAGAGCAGTCTACCCAAGCAATAGAAATAAAAGCAAAAATAAACAAATGGGACCTAATTAAACTTACAAGCTTTTGCACAGCAAAGGAAATGATAAGCAAAACAAAACGACAAGCTACGGAATGGGAGAAAATATTTGCAAAAGATAAAACTGACAAGGGCTTGATTTCCAGAATGTATAAACAGCTCATATGACTTAATAAGAAAAAAACAAACCCAAGCCCAAAATGGGCAGACCTACGTAAGCAATTCTCCAATAAAGACATACAAATGACCATTAGGCACACGAAAAAATGCTCCATATCGCTAATTATCAGAGAAATGCAAACCAAAACTACCATGAGGTATCAGTCCACATCGGTCAGAATGGCCATCATTCAGAAGTCCACAAATGATAAATGCTGGAGAGAGTGTGGAGAAAAGGGAACCCTCCTACACTGTTGGGAAGGCAGTTTGGTGCAGCCATTATGGAAAACAGTATGGAGATTCCTGAAGACTAAAAATAGACTTACCATGTGACCCAGCAGTCCCACCCCTGGGCATATATCCAGAGGGAACCTTAATTCAAAAAGATAGGTGCACCCCAATGTTCATAGCAGCACTATTTACAATAGCCAAGACATGGAAACAACCTAAATGTCCATTGAGAGATGACTGGATAAAGATGTGGTATATTTTTATAATGGAATACTCCTCAGCCATAAAGTGACAAAATAATGCTATTTGCAGCAACACGGATGTCCGTGGAGAATGTCATTCTAAGTGAAGTAAGCCAGAAAGAGAAAGAAAAATACTATATGGTATATCACTCATATGCGGATTTTTTTTTTAAAGTGAACTTATGTATAAAACAGAAACAGACCCACAGATATAGAGTTCAGACTTGTGGTTGCCAGCGAGGGGGGGAGAGGGAAGGGATAAACTGGGAGTTCAAGATTTGCAGATACTGACTGGTATATATAAAATACCTGATAAATACAGATACTGACTGGTAAATATAAAATACCGTCCGGACAAGGTAGGATCCCCCGGGAGGAATCAGGTCCTGTCCCATTGGACAGAAGAGGAGGCTGATCCCCTCCTACAGGCTCTCCGTCTGATGGTATTTCAGACGGGGAAATCAGGAAGTTTATACTGTATAGCACAGGGAAATATATCCAATATCTTGTAGTAGCTTATGGTGAAAAGATGAAAATGAGTATATATATATATATATATATATATATATATATATATATATTCATGTATGACTGAAGCATTGTGCTTTTCACTAGAAACTGACACATTGTAAACTGACTATACCTCAATAAAAAAACTAAATTTAAAAAGTGCCCACCTCATGGTTCACGCTCAAGAACTATTATTATTATCATAACATTAACATCACAAAATATGAAATAACCCATGCTTGAAGGGAGCAAAGATAATCAAAATGGGAGAATATGTTTTCTGAAAATGGCATCCCCAATACCAAATTGATAGGTTTTTATAAGCAGAATAATGGGTAGTTTTCTGAGAAGTTAGGACAAAAAGATGGGGTCTGCCCTTAACTTGAGAATATGGGCTTGGGCTAGTCACCTGACTTCCCTGCACTTAAGTTTTCTCATCATTACATTGAAGGGGTCTCTGTGTGAAGGAAAAGCCCAGCTGAGCTAACAAGCTAACTCACAAATCTAAGTGTAACAAGTGTCGGATTACTGATCTGAGTTCTGCTGGGCTAACTTGTAAATCTGAGTTAATTATTGTGGGTTTGCTGATTCCCTGTTCATGTTTTTTTTTTGCTAGCCAGCTGGATTTTCAAAGAGACATATCTGGCCTTGAAATGTTGGTTTGCTGCCTCCCTGCCTCTACTTTTGTGATAATGATGTTGCTAAAGCTGTTCCATGCCTATTGGCCAAATACCCCAAGCTTGTAATTAACCCTATAAAACCTCATGCACACGTGTTGGAGGTGCTCAGAGCTTCGGAGCAGAAGCCCCTCTGAGCCCGCCGGCGTAATAAATCTAAGTACTCCAACCCTCCGAGTGGTGCTTGTTTCTTGGCTGGCCTGTCATTTCCGTAACATTTCTGGAGGCCCCAGCGAGATACAACCACGCTGGCCCCTTGAGCCTCTGGACTGGTGGCTCCGGCCGACCGGGGGACGGGACTCCGGCAGCGAACGAGGTGGCGACGCCTGACGGTATTCCGGGTTCTCTTTCGTGACGGCAACTCGGCCCCCCCCAGGTGGCTGGGCTACAACTAGAGCCAGACTCCGTGGAGGGATGGACAGACTCACCAGGTGGCCGTCTGGACAAGGTAGGATCCCCCGGGAGGAATCAGGTCCTGTCCCATTGGACAGAAGAGGAGGCTGATCCCCTCCTACAGGCTCTCCGTCTGATGGTATTTCAGACGGGGAAATCAGGAATCAAGTCAGGAATCAGGTCCTGTCCCATTGGACAGAAGAGGAGGCTGATCCCTCCTACAGGAAACAGGATATTGGAATTGGTGGGAGGACTGTTCTTAACCTCTGTGTTTGCGTGTGTGAGTGAATGAGCGGCCTGTGAAGCATGCGATCAGGCTCGAGTTTGTAGCTCCATGGCATTCTGCTACGGAGTTCGAGTGAGTCCCAACCTGCGGTTCCATGGTGACCACATACGGCTCAGGGCGGTATCGGTCCCTAAGGGTCCCGATCGGAGTCAGCAGCTTATACTGACCCGCCAAAGCTAAGAGGCACCTTTGTCCCCGCGAGGGGAGCAGCCAGGCGGACGCAACGAAAACCCTCCCTTGTCTTGTCCGCGACACAGGCACAGGGTGGCTACACTGGGAGGAAAAAGGACATAGACAGCCAATGAGTCAACGCCCCTGTGCCCTCGGAGGCTAGGATGCTATTTCTTTGAGAAAGTCCTTGAAACTGCTTGAGGCCTTGAGATCCAGAGACATCAGCTGTGACTGGAACCCAGAGTCCCTGACCAAGTTAGCCTTAAAACAACTCATAGACCCAGCAAGAGAGCAGTCTCTCTGGGAACTCCGGTGTTTTGAAGAGTGAAGAAGAAAAAGATATAAAGGCTACCTTCCCAAACATCTAAAGCAACAGAACTATTATCCTTAAACATCTAAAAAGAATGGGAGGCTCTAAGTCAAAACCCACCACTCTAGACTGCATGATTAAGAATTTCAAAAAGGGATTCTCAGGAGACTATGGAATTCGAATGACCCCTGGCAGGCTCTGCACTTTGTGTGAGCTTGAATGGCCGGCCTTTGGAGTCAGGTGGCCCTCAGGAGGAACTCTTGACCTAGCAACAGTGCGAGCAATCTATCAAATAATCACTGGAACCCCAGGCCACCAAGGTCAATTCCCTTACATTGACTCCTGGCTGAATATCACCCATACTCTACCCCCATGGATTCGGTTTTGCTCAAATGGACCTAGACAATGCAAGATATTAGCAGCTCAGCCGGTCCAGGCCAAAAAGACAGACAGAAAAAAGCCGACTTTCCAGGGAGACGCAGAAGACGAGATGTGCCTGCCCCCTCCATATGCCCCCAAGGCACAAACACCTCCAGTCCCATTGGAGACACCACCACCTTCTGTGTCACCACCTCTCCAACCTGAGGACCCAGAGGCAGAGCCCAGCCCCCAGCCTGAGCCAGTAGGAAGGAGACTCCGCTCAGCACAAGCCGTGAAGCCAGCACCACCGGCCCTCCAAATGCCGCTGCGGGAGACACAAGGGCCGCAGCAAGTTGGGGAAGACGGGACTGTTCAGCCTGGGCACCCCGTACTCTACTACCAACCTTTTAGCACCACAGACCTTCTCAATTGGCGCCATCACACTCCTTCCTACTCTGAAAAGCCACAGGCTATGATTGACCTCGTAGAGTCTATCTTCCATTCTCACCGGCCCACCTGGGAAGATGTCCTCCAGCTGCTTCTGACTCTTTTCAATACAGAGGAGGGGAGGCGCATTCTCACTGAAGCACGAAAATGGCTGCAGGGCCGAGCCCCTGGGGACACAATGGATGTTGAGGGGTGGGCCATGACACGTGCCCCTGACACCAGACCAGATTGGGACTTTAACACCCAAGAAGGAAGAGAAGCACTACGTGAGTACCGGGAGGCCATCCTACAAGGGCTAAAAGCGGGAGCCAAGAAGACAACTAACATGTCTAAAACGACCATGGTGACCCAGAGGCCAGACAAGACCCCCACTGACTTCTATGAGAGACTGTGTGAAGCATTCTGAGTCTACACTCCTTTTGATCCTGAGGCCCAAGAAAACCAACGGATGGTCAACGCTGCCCTCGTAGCCCAATCATACCCAGATACACGCCAGAAACTTCAAAAACTGGATGGATTCGCAGGGATGAACGCTACACAGCTGTTGGAAGTAGCAAACAAAGTTTTTGTAAACCGAGAACGGGAAGCCCAACGAGAAGCAGACCAGCGAATGAAGCAGAAAGCCGCGCTCCTTGCAGCAGCCCTGGGGAAAACAGGCTTCAGCCAGAACCCTGCACCACCCCGGAAGAGGGGACCCCAACCATGGATGCCCCTGGGCCGAGACCAGTGTGCATACTGCCGGGAGACAGGGCACTGGAAGAACGAGTGCCCAAACAGAAAGGACAGAAAGAGAGCACTCCCTAAAAGGCCTACTTATCAGCTGGAGCCACCAGCCAGCAATCACATCGGACTGGTTGGGCTTAACTCAGAATAGGAGAGACTGGGCTCCCTGCCCCTGGGCCCCCGGGAGCCCAAGGTCAAGATGTTTATAGGGGGCCAACCAATGACTTTTATGGTAGACACAGGAGCAGAGTATTCTGTGGTGACCCAACCTGTAGCCCCCCTGACCAAGAAAAAGGCGACTATTATTGGGGCTACTGGGGACTCAACTGCCCGCCATTTCTGCCAACCATGATCCTGTCAAGTAGGGGGCCATCTAATGACACATGAATTTTTATATTTGCCTGAATGCCCAATACCATTGCTCAGAAGAGACCTTCTGTCTAAATTGGGGGCACAAATTACCTTTGTCCCCGGGAAACAGGCACATCTGACCCTACAGGGAGAGTCTATGATTCTAGCCATCTCAGTTCCCCGAGAAGAAGAGTGGCATCTGTATGAGAGCAGAGAACTCCAGGAAAATCCTTGTAAACTCCTGGAAGAGTTTCCATTAGTCCGGGCTGAAAATGGACCACCAGGCTTGGCACATAATCAGGCACCACTGGTGATTGACCTCAAACCTGGATCCAGCCCAGTCAGACAGAAGCAATATCCCATGCCTCGAGAGGCCCACCTAGGAATCCAGAAGCATATACAGCACCTCAGACAAGAGGGAATCCTAACTGAGTGCAGATCTCCTTGGAACACACCGTTGCTCCCAGTGAAGAAAGCAGAAGGAACAGACTATAGGCCGGTGCAGGACTTACGAAAAGTAAATGAAATAGTCACTACAATACATCCAGCAGTGCCAAATCCATACACTCTTCTGGGCCTCATTCCGGCAGATGCCAAATGGTTTACACGCCTAGACCTTAAAGATGCTTTCTTCTGTCTTCGACTCTCACCTGTGAGCCAGCCCATATTCGCATTTGAATGGGAGGATCCCCATACAGGAGGAGAAACTCAACTGACATGGACACGTCTCCCCCAAGGCTTTAAAAACTCGCCCACCTTGTTTGGAGAGGCACTAGCCACAGACCTTATAAAATTCCCTGGGGAAACATTGAACTGTACTCTGCTCCAGTATGTGAATGACTTGCTGTTAGCCAGCCCCAGTGAAGAGGACTGTTGGAAAGGAACTCGAGCCCTCCTAGGGTTACTCCAAACAACTGGGTACAAGGTCTCGAGGAAAAAGGCCCAGATCTGCAAAAAGACAGTCAAATACTTGGGATTTATTATCTCAGAGGGACACCGAGCCCTAGGACCAAAACGAAAATAAGTTACTTGTGCCATACCCAGACCAGAAACAAAAAGGAAACTGAGAGAGTTCCTGGGCGCAGCTGGGTTTTGCCGGATCTGGATCCCCGGGTTTTCAAGAATAGCCAAGCCCCTCTACGAAGCAACTGCTGGATCAGGAAAAGAAACCCTCAAATGGGAAACTGAACAAGAAAATGCCTTTAGGCAATTAAAGGAACTACTAACCCAAGCCCCAGCACTAGGCTTACCAGATGTAACACGAGAGTTTAATCTGTTTGTACATGAAAGAGACCAAACTGCTCTTGGAGTCATAACTCAGAATGTGGGGCCATGGCAGCGCCCTATGGCCTATTTATCTAAAAGACTGGACCCTGTAGCATCAGGATGGCCACCCTGTTTACAGGCCCTCGCTGCCACAGCCCTCCTGGTCAATGAGGCAGACAAACTCACACTGGGACAGACTTTAAATGTAAAAGTGCCCCATTCTGTGGTGGCCCTGATGAACGCCCCAGGTTACACATGGATAACTAACACAAGGATGACCCACTACCAGGAGCTTCTATGTGAAAATGCAAGAGTCCGTCTAGAGGCTGTTCAAACGTTAAACCCAGCCACATATTTGCCAAAGGGGAAAGGGCAGCCTGAGCACAACTGCGAAGAAATCATTGAAGAGGTGTATGCAAGCAGGCCTGATTAACCGACAAGCCCCTGCAAAACCCAGACCTGGAACTTTTCAGACGGCAGCAGTTACATGCAAGATGGACAACGGCGAGCAGGTTACACTGTAACAACAACCCGAGAGGTAATAAAGGCAGAGTCCCTTCCCCCAGGATGGTCTGCTCAGCGAGCAGAGATCTGGGCACTGGTCCAGGCACTAAGGGAAGGGAAAGGAAAACGAATCAATATATACACTGATTCCAAATATGCATTTGCAAACTTGCATGTACATGGAGCCATCTATAAGGAGAGAGGACTTTTGACTGCTGGGGGAAAAGAAATCAAAAACAAAGAAGAAATTTTACAGTTACTGGAGGCAGTATGGGATCCAAAGGAAGTGGCCGTTATTCACTGTAAGGGACACCAAAGAGGAAATGACCCTGTGAGCCAGGGGAACAGGCTGGTTGATCAAAAGGCAAGAGAAGCAGCCGCCTGGGAACACTCAGTAATTAAAGTTATGGCAGCGCCAGAGCTACCCACTGCCCCAGAATATAGTCACGACGAAAACAAGTGGGCACAGGCTGAACGAGGAGAGAAAAAAAGGACGGATGGTGGATCATGACGGATGGAAGGGTTTTCATCCCAGAACGACTAGCTTATCGTTTAGTCCAACAACAACACGAAGCCACACATATGGGAAAAACGGCTTTGGAGGCCCTCTTAAAGCGTTATTTCCTAATTTCTCGTCTCCCTACTCTATGTGCATCAGTTTCCCAACGCTGCTTGCTCTGTGCACAAAACAATCCAAAACAAGGGCTCACTGGGCCAATGGGAATACAACGATGCGGACTGGCTCCCTTTGAAGATTTAGAAGTGGACTTTACTAAACTTGGGCCCAGTAAGGGATATAAGTACCTGCTGGTTTTCGTCTGCACCTTCACAGGGTGGGTAGAGGCCTACCCCACCAGGACAGAGAAAGCAAGGGAAGTGACAAAGGCTCTTCTCAGGGGTGTCATCCCTCGGTTTGGAATGCCTGCCTCCATCGGGTCCGACAGTGGACCCGCCTTCGTGGCAGAGATTGTACAGCAGGTAGCAAAGGCACTGAGCATCCGCTGGAACCTGCACACAGCATACCGGCCTCAAAGCTCAGGGAAGGTAGAACGAATGAACAGAACTCTAAAACAAATGATAGCTAAAATCAGTCAAGAAACCCAGCTCCCCTGGGTGGACATTCTACCCCTGGCTCTGTTGCGAATTAGATGCACCCCAAGACTTAATATTGGGTACTCTCCCTTTGAAATCCTCTATGGGCGACCGCCACCTTTTGTCAGGATGAGAAATCACACCCCAGAAATAGAAAATTTAGGGCTCCACCAACAACTGTTGGGACTAGGAAAAGTACTACGAGAAGTTTGGGGTTGGGTAATAGAGAAAACCCCCATTTCATTAGGTGTTCAAGTGCATCCCCATAAACCAGGTGACCAGGTATGGGTAAAGGATTGGAAAAAGGAACCTCTCAAACCAACATGGAAGGGACCATATTTAGTGGTATTAACTATTCCTACAGCTGTTAAAGTTGCAGGAATGGTCCCTTGGATCCACCACTCCAGAGTCAAGAGAGCGACTGCACCTCAGACAGAGGGTCCCTGGAAAATTGAGAGTGTCCCGGGAGACCCGCTCAAGATCAAGATCAAGAGGGACCAGAAAAGGATCGACGAGCCCTGCTCTAGCCACACTCGGAAGCTGGCTAGTCAACGCACGGCCGAAGCTTGAGGAAAGCCCAACGCAGCTGTTAAATATATTTCTTTTGTGCTCCCTTGCCTCTTTCCTTGTTTTCTATACCAGTCTGCGTACTAGCAGTGGGGCTAACTAGCGCCACCCCACCTGACTGGAACATAGGCCATAAAATCCTGATAGCTATTTTATATCTTCTTATAATTAGTGCCATCACCGCAGCATCATGTCTAAGATAATCATAAGGCTGATGTTACTAATGCTAATGTCCTCACTCTCCTTGGCTGTACAGTGCACCTGCATGGAACTGGGTGACAGGTGGTCCATATACCGGCCTGTATTTTCAGCTTATACTTATCAGCCGAGTCAGTGCTATGACTCCACTTCAGAGTGCACATATCAGGGAAAATCCTACTGGATTGGCACAATTAAGGCTTATTATGTATCTCGCATCAAATGCTATGGCACGCCCGGCAAGCTGGTGTGCTGGACCAAGCAAACACATTATGGGATGAGTGATGGAGGAGGGGTACAGGACCAGGCACGCCGGCAAGCAGTCCAACAAGCAGTCCAGAGGCAACACCAGAAGTTATTACCTACCTGGAAGCCAATAAAACTTCCATCTTTAGCCGAGCCTCGGGATCTGGATCCACAAATAAATGGGCTGTTAGCCACAGTCCATCGGATTCTCAATCATTCCAATCCAGACCTGGCTAAAGATTGCTGGCTATGCTTGCTTCCTGGCCCCATCCAGCACCTGGCTTTACCTCTGACAAACCTCACTAAGACTTTCACCACAACTCATAGCGATGCCATTTCTACCACTAGGAGTTCCAGGCTGAACTGGGTACAGCTCGCCTACAAGGCACCAGAATGTCATTTCAACAATGGAACTAATCCTTTAGAGGGCAATCTAACTATAAATCAATGTATCAAAACCTCTCACTGTATGGGTCTAGGGTGCCAACCCACAAAAGGATGCTGTTCTAATAACGGGACTTATTTTGTATGTGGTGAATTTGCCTACCGGTGCCTCCCTGCCAGATGGGCAGGGTTATGTGCTTTGGCTTATCTCACTCCCCGAATGGACATTATGCCTAATAATCAAAGTCTGCCCATCCCTGTCATAACTCACCAGCATCCACGGAGAATAAAACGAGCTATACAATTGATCCCCTTGCTAGTGGGGCTCAGAGTGGCAGCAGGGGTAGGCACAGGAATCGGGGGCATCGCCTCTTCCTCTCATTACTATTACCAGCTTACAGGTGAATTCAGCCACGATGTCCAACAAATAGCAGAAACCCTGGGAACTCTGCAAAATCAGACTGACTCTCTCACCGAGGTGGTCTTACAAAACAGGAGGGGGTCTGGACTTACGGCCAAAGAGGGGGGACTATGCCTCTTCCTAAACGAAGAGTGTTGTTTTTATGCCAATCAATCAGGAATTGTCAGAGGAATGGTTCAAGAGTTACAAGACCGAGTGGAAAAAAGAAAACATATTTTAGGTAAGAGCCCATGGACAGGCCCCTGGGGCTGGACCTCCTGGCTGGCACCGTTCATAGGTCCCTTACTCCTGGCTTTTGCTGTTCTGCTGTTTGGGCCCTGTGTCCTAAACTTCCTGACCCGCTTTGTCAGTGAGCAGATAGAGGCTATAAAACTTCAGATGTTAGCCTCCAATTATGAGCCCCTGCAACAGGTAAATAATGATGCTTACTCCAACAAGGGTTGTGAAAGCATCAAGAGGGGGGAATGTGAAGGAAAAGCCCAGCTGGGCTAACAAGCTAACTCACAAATCTAAGTGTAACAAGTGTCGGATTACTGATCTGAGTTCTGCTGGGCTAACTTGTAAATCTGAGTTAATTATTGTGGGTTTGCTGATTCCCTGTTCATGTTTTTTTTTGCTAGTCAGCTGGATTTTCAGAGAGACATATCTGGCCTTGAAATGTTGGTTTGCTGCCTCCCTGCCTCTACTTTTGTGATAATGATGTTGCTAAAGCTGTTCCATGCCTATCAGCCAAATACCCCAAGCTTGTAATTAACCCTATAAAACCTCATGCACACGTGTTGGAGGTGCTCAGAGCTTCGGAGCAGAAGCCCTGCTGAGCCCGCCAGCGTAATAAATCTGAGTACTCCAACCCTCCGAGTGGTGCTTGTTTCTTGGCTGGCCTGTCATTTCCGTAACATCTGTAGTCCTTCAAAATACTCAAGCTCTATTATTCAAAGCACAATTGTTTTTAAATTATTGTTGTTTTTAAATTATTATAGGATATTCAACTTGAATATCTGCCAAAGTATCAAAACTGCCATCCCTACATATTATGAGATGCAATTAATGAATTCCATTAAAATGAATAATACCATTTAGTATACATAAGTAAAGAATGATAATTAGGTATACATTCACCTCAAAAATCTTTACAAGTAAGATAATATATGCAGGCAATACAAAAAAGCATCTGTGCTGCGTCCAGCAGAGCTCAGGACTGTGTCTGAGGACAGGAGACGCAAGACTTAAGAAATAAATAGACAAAGTAAAGAGCAAAGATGGGACCAGAGGACTCAAGATCTCGTGGATCTAGAGCGCTGAAAGCCTGGCCGACATATTTATTAGAAGTATACAGCTTAGAAAAAAATGCGATCAAAGAGGTGGGGCTTTAGATATTCCATGCGAAAAGCTAAATTCTGCTTGCTGGTTAACTGATTAATTTCAGGCCTTCCCTTCCAGGAAAAATCACCCTCCTCGGGGTATGCAAAATTTCTAAATCTATCCTGTTATTGCCTCCAGGACATCTTGAGATAGCAAATAGTCCCCCTGGGCTTAACCGCATGCTTTCATGACCAAACAAAGTTCTGTTAACGGATGATCTGGCTTGCCAGGACCATCCATTGTTTTACCCTAAGGAAATATCTGCCCTCCTTCATGCCCTTATGGTCTCAGGATTTCTCCTCACAAATTTTCTTTAGTATAATGCGCGCTATAGGTCATCTACGGCATAAAACATTAAAACAAAGCAAGAATGTGCATTTTAAGCAAGTTAAGTGTGAATATATTATAAGCTCGTGGAAATTTAGGTGCAGCTTGTTTTCTAGCTGCTTGTCCAGCAGCTTGTTTCCCAGCAGATCTGTAAAGCATTATTCTATTCATATAAATTTCTAAATGAGACAAAAAGAGAATGGCTACTATTAGTGACACACATTTAAGGTGTCAAACTGAAGAACTATAAGAGAGTAATTTAAGTGAAATTCTGTTTGGTGTCCTCTGAAGTGGAAGGTGGAATATCAACTTGGCAGGCTCATAGCTAAGATGGCTGTGTACTACTTTATAGTTGGGGGCAGTGAATCAGTATCAACTTACATTTCTTTTCCCTTTTTCATACATGCATAATTCAATGAGATTCTTAAGAGTACCGCCTAAAGGCTACTCACCTGTGCTTCCCACGTAACCTGTCACCACGCAGAGAGAACAGCCCAAGAGCTTCTCAGGCACGTAACTGTCCCTTCTCAGTTAATGCTGCACAAACATGGCCATTATTATGTCCTTTATCACCACCTAGGACGTTCTCCTCGTTATGAACTTATCTACAGAAGTTTACAGTGTTGACTACTTTGTGTCTGACATACACTGCCACTCAATTCATCCATGTTGTTGCTTGAAAGCAGCAGTCTTCATCCCTGGTTTTCTTCCATCTAATGACCGTTTCATTGCTTATGTAAGCGTCTTACAGATGACTGTCACTTCGATTAATTCCAGTTCCTGGGTATGAGGACACCGTCGTTAAACCTTTGTGTATATGTACTTTAGCATAAGAAAACACTTATTTCTTATGACTATCCCTTCAAAGTGATTTGCTTGGGTATAAAATGTAAATGTTTTAAAATAATCTGGAATATTTTCCTCAGACTGTATATAAACATTAACTCAAAATGGGTCTTAGACCACAATGTAAGAACTAAAACCACAGAATGCTTTATAAGTCAAAATATTCACAACGTTGGGTTGGACAAACTCTAAGTATACAGATAGTACACAAAAAGAACACTTACAATAAAAAATCAGTTTTGGTTTACATCAAGACTTAAAATATCTATTCTTCAAAAGACACTGCAAAGAAAATAAAGATGAGGCCATGTCTGAGACACTGTTTGCAAAGCATGTATCTGATAAAGGGCTGGCATGCAGAATACTGAGAAAGGAAAAAAAAAAAACCCAATTTCTTACAACTAAATGCTAAGAAGAAAAAAAAATGAACAAAGGATTTGGACAAATAACCAATGATTTAAGAATGACCAATGAACATATGAAAAGATGCTGAATAGCCTTAGTCACTCCAGCAATGCCATTTAAAAACCACAGTAAGACAACTACACCCCTGCTAGCAATTCAACAGTCAACAAGACTGACGATTCCAAGTGCTGACAAGGATGCAGAACAACTGGAACTTCCATATGCTGTTGGAGAGACTGCAAACTAGTACAGCCATCCTGGAAAACAATTCGGCAGCTTCCTTTACAGGTAAATATATATACACCAGAGGACACAGCAGTTCTAATCCTAGATTATACATAAGTTAAAGTGTTTCAATACAAACATCACCATAGTTTTCTTCACAAAAGCCAAAACCTTGGAAAAGTTGTCCATGAACTGGATAATGGGTGAACAAATTGTAGTATATCCAGAAAATAAAATACTACTCAGTTACAAAAGGAAAAAAAACAAGGAACAACATGAATGAGTATCAAAATCATTATGCCAGGTGGAGAAGGAAAAAAAAAAAAAAGACCACATATTGGGTGATTCCATTCATTTGATATTCTGAAAAAACACAAAAATGTCAGGAAAGAAAACCAATCAGTGGTTCCTAAAGCTGGCATTTGGGAGAGGAGTTTGCATGATGGAACATTTTGAGGTGACTCACATCTTCATGGCAGTGGTCACAAAATTGTATACTTATTTGTCAGAACTCATCAAAACATATACCCTGAAAAGAAAGATTACTGAATGTAAGTTATACTTCAATGCATAAGGAATTTTTAATTAAAGTTGAAGATAACTCAGTGATGTACCTCAGATGCTCTCCTGCACTTGTCCAAAGAGCAAGGAAATGTTTTTTAAAAAGTGGTCAGAATACTATAAAAAATTTTAATTTATTTGACACTAGGTGGAAGCTTTGGGTGGCAGATTTAGCAATGATAAGCACAGACATCCGGCATACCATTTTGTAGGCTGAAAATATCAACATAATAAAAGGCAAGTTGTAGAGAACCACAGTGGTGGGCCAGCACAGAGCCCATGGGGAAGTGCACACTGGGGGTACCAGCATTTAGGAAGACTAACAGAAATCTTCATCTGAAGCTCCTTCAGTGAGGAGCAGTGGAGTTCCAGAAGTGGACATGACAAGTCCAGAAGATACCAGACTTCTGAGTAGCTGGATCCTCTGGTGACCTTCGTTTACTTTATGAGCATCTAGATTTTCACCTCTGTAGAGCAGAGCTGCTTAAAGAAAATTAGTCGGAAGAGTGATGAGGGCAAGGATTTGGCTACTCTTTCTTTTGGTGACAAAACTGAAATGTGTTCAAGCTGGAAAAAAAAAAAAAAGAATCATATGAAGAAATGTACCTCCAAAACATTATACATGCCCAAGTACCTTAAAAACTCAAAGAACTGCCCCCCTACACACACATAAACAAAAACAGACACAAGACAGAGAAATGATAACCAAGGAAAAAAATCGACATTTAGTCCCAATGTGTCAATAACTACTTTAATATAAATGGCCTAATATATCAAATTAAAAAAGAGATCATCAAAGTGGGAGGGGAAAAAAGGCACCCCTCTATATGCCACCTACAAAAAAAATTTACCTAATATATAATATAGGTAGGTTGAAAATAAAAGAGATGGACAAAGATAAACCATGCAAATATTAGTAAAAATGCAGCAGTGGCTGGCTATATTAGTATCAGGTAAGGTATACTTCAGACCCCAAAAAATTAACAGGGCAAAGAGGGATGTTAGGTACTTAATGATAAAAGGGTCAAGAAACCACAAAGACATAGCACTGATAAATGCATATGCACCAAACAAGAAAACATTCAAATACAAAAAGCAAAAGGTAATAGAACCAAAAGGAGAAATATACAATTTCACAACTATAGTTGGGGATTTCAATACTCTTCTCACTAGATACAAAGTCAGCAAGGATATAGAACATCTGAGTAATACCATTAACCAGTTCAATCTCATAGACATTTATACAATGTTCCACCCAACAACAGCAGAAGATACATCCTTTCCAAGCAACTAAACAACATTCAACAAGAATGTTGTATATGGGCCATAAAACAAACCTTAACAAATGTAAACATTTTGAAATCATACAGAGCATGTGCTCAGAAATAAAAACAGAAAGATAACAGTAAATATTCCAAACACTGGAAATCAAAGAGCATACTTCTAAGTAATCCATAGGTCACAGAGGAAGTCTCAAATGGAATCAAGAAATATTTCAATTAAGTGAATGTGTAATTAAAACATATGAAAATTTGGGGGGTGGAGCTCAAACAGTACTGGAAAGGAAAATTTATAGAATTAGAAGCTAACAATACAGTAGTCAAAAAATCTCAAATTAATAATCTAAGATACCATCTCAAGAAACTACACAGAGCCAAATAAAATCAAAGCAGGTAAAAGAAAGGAAATAATAAAGGTCAGAGAAGAAATTGAGAAACTAATAGAGAAAACCAATCATATAAAAAGCTGGGGGTGGGTTGGTGCGCATAGCTCAGTGGTGGAGTTCAATGGCCAGTACTTCCATCCAAAAAAAAATTAAAAAAATTTTTAATCTGTTCTTTGAAGCAGTCAATAAAATTGATACACATCTAAAAAGATTAACAAAGATAAAATGAGAATAGAAACATACCTCCAATATCAGGAATAAAATAGGAGAAATAATCCCAGATGTCCCTGTCATGAAAAAAATGAGGGGATATGTAAAACAATTCCACGGACTTAATTAGAAAACTAAGATGAAAGGGAACAAGTCCTCCAGAAGGGCAATCTATCAAAACCCACCCAGCTAAAAAATACCCCTGTACTGATTAAATTAAATGAATATGTAACTGACAGCATCCCAAAGGAAAGATTCCAGGCCCAAATGGCTTCACCAAAGAATTCTACCAAACGTTTAGAGAGTAAATAAAGCTGATTCTACAGAACTTCATCCAGGAAGGAAAAAAAGGGAAGGAACACTCCTTAGTTCTTCCTGGGAGGGCAGCATTACTCAGACACCAACACTGGAGCAGCAACAACAAGAAGAGCTACAGACCAGCACGCTCATGGTTTTAGACATAGGATTTCTCAACAAAATACCAGCAAAAGGAGTGCTGATACATACATACATACATATTTATACATATATTTATATACTTATATTCCATGATCTAGTGAGGTTTGCTGCAGAAATGCAATGTTGGTTCAACATTCAAAACCAGTTACATAATCTATACCAACAGGCTACAGAAAAAAAAATATGATCACATCAATTGAAGGAGAAAGGCAACTGACAAAATTCAACACCTATTCATAGTAAAAGCTCTCCGCAAATGAGAAGGGAAAATTTCCAAACTTAAGTTCAGAAATAAAAAACATCTACATAAAAACCCACAACTATCATCTTATTTAATGGTCAAGAAATGCTTTCCCCTGAACATTAAGAACATGACAAGTGTGTCCTCTTTCACCATTTCTATTCAACATTGTACTGGAAATTCTAGGTAGTACAATAAAGACAGGGAAAGGAAATAAAAGGGATACATATGAGGAAGAAGAAATAAGATGCTCACTATTTCCTGATAACATTATTGTTTGTAAAGAAAATTCTGAGGAATCTACCAAAAGAACAAAACAAAACAAAAGCCTGGTCTAGTGAGTCCAGCAAGGTCATAGGATACAAAGATACAAAGTCAACATATAAACATTATATTTCTCTATTAACAGTAATGAGAATGTGCAAACTGAAATTTAAAACTCAATACCACATATAATGACTCTTAAAAAATTTCTGAATAAAAATCTGACAAAATACGTTTAGGATCTGTACGCTGAAAATTACAAAGCACTAATGAAACAGATCAGAGGATCCAAATAAATGGAGACACATACCACGTTCATGGAATGGAAGACTCAACATAATACAGACACAAAGTCTCACCAAAATGATCTGGAGATTAATGTCTATAAAAATCCCACAAGATGTTTTATAAATACAGACAAGCACATGATAAAACTTACACGGAAAGCCAAAGGAAACACTGATATGGAAAGCTAAATAATTTTTTAAAGAGAATAAAGAGGGAATCACTTTACCCAGTTTTAAGGTTTAATGACAGCTACAGTATTCAAGATGGTGTGGTATTAGCAAAGGTTTAAACAGAGACCAATGGGCTAATATAAAGAAGTAAAAACACACCAACATGACTATGCCCCACTGACTTTTCTTACCAAGTTCAGTTCAATGGAGGTGGGATAGTCTTTTCTATAAATGGTGCCAGAACAACTGAACATCCTTGGGCAAAAAAACACAACCTAAACTTAACATGGTAATACAAAAATCAGCTCAACATGGATCAAGACTTAAATGTAAAAGATAGATTTTTAGGAGAAAACATTCAGGACCTAGAACTTGCTGAAAACTCCTATGACAAGATTTGAGAAGCAAGAAGAGAGGGCTTCACAATAATGCCATGGATTAACACAACAAGAACGCCCTGGCCTACAACGGCAACGCAAAACTAGACATGCGGTCATCTGAAGGGCCCTGAGGAGGGTTCAGAGTGAATATATGATTTTTATATCTTTCTGGACATGTATTTTCTTAATATGAGGTAATACTATCACATGTTCCCCACCCCCGCCAAAAATTACCAAGGGGGGAATTTCAAAATATCCTGATAAAAGATACTAGTCATGAGTCATTACACTGGGACTAAGCTGATGGTGACAACTGTGGAACTCACACGTATCTACACACACGTGTTGCCTTCTGTTAAAATTCTAGTCACTTTACTTGATGGCAAACCTTCACACAATCTTTTGTATGATTAAAACAGATTCCTCCTCTGTGTTCTTGTTTTTAATGTAATCATTATTCTTCAGCTTAATTTGGCCCTGTGTTTTATTTTGTTCTGGCTCTAATTTGACCCCTAGAAAACCAGAGGTGGACGTGAAGAAGCCTCTCTGAAGAGGAATCCAAAGGAAATCGTGGTCAGAGAGAAGACCTGGGATTCATCTGGGAAGGTTGCACAGTTAACACTGTCATCCTCACCACACAGAAAATAAAGAAAAAATAAACAAACAAGTAGATCAAATATGAGTGTTGCGTGGTTAAAGACACATGAAGAAATGCTATGATTTTTAAAAAATCAAAGTCTTAAATGTGCAGTAAAGTGTGCCCATACATGTCCCACTTTACCTCCTAAAATATGAAAATACTTCAGCACATGCTTAGCATGCACGACGTCCTGGGATCAATCCCCAGTACCTCCACTGAAAAAAAAGCATTTGAGTCGAAGTCTTTATATTCCTCATAAAGACATATGCTACTCAAGGGTAGAGACAACGTTGTGGAAAAAAGGCGGTTTTCAGTATTTTCAGACATATCCTCAACTGTTTAGTTCTCCGGACCCTGGACAGCAGTGTGTGCATGTAAGACAGATAAAGGAACAAAGTCCTCTGATCTCTGCAACAACACTCCCCTTGCCCCCACATAAACTAAGGGAGGATCAGCTGCCACAGGCTCATCACGGAAACCTGAAAGCTGTGTTTTCATTTCTTTCTTCTCTTCTCTGTCTCCTCCTCTTTTGTATAAATATCCCTGAGATCATTTTGCAGTGTAAACAAAGGAGAAAGACATGGCTGAAGGCTTTGAAAAGTGCACGGTAAAGACTGGGTTACTCTCCTGGATGGAGTTTCAGATACAGAGTAAGATTCGGGGCTGATTCTATCTCTAACGTGATGCTAGATGACAACCGACATCCTGCAACGGGCTTTCTCACAGGGAAGGAAAATGAGGGCTTTCTCTTTGGTATGAACGATCAGATTCTGAGTAAGATGTTTCCTCTACAGCAAAAGACTTTCCTCAGTGGTCACATTCAAAAGTCTTTCCCCAACAGTTCTTACAGGCTGACTGAGGACTCCCACTTGTGAAGGGTCTCCCCTCATCGGTCACACGGGGTTTCTCCCAGTATGAACCCTCTGATGCTGAGTGAGGGAGGAGCTGCGACTGAAGGCCTTTCCACACTCACTGCACTCATAGGGCTTCTCTCCGGTGTGGATGATGGCGTGGCGAATGAGGCTTGTGCTCCAGCAGAAGGACTTCCCACACTCCATGCATTCGTAAGGCTTCTCTCCACTGTGGATCCGCTGGTGCCTGGTGAGGCCGGACCTGCGGTTAAAGGCCTTCCCACACTCCGTGCACTCATAGGGCTTCTCTCCAGCGTGGATGCTAATGTGTCGAATGAGGTCTTTCCTGGTGCTGAAAGCTTTCTCACATTCTTTGCACTCAAAAGGTTTCTCTCCAATGTGGGCCCTCTTATGCAGGATAAAGGTATAGCAGTAGGTGAAGGCCTTCCCACATTCCGTGCACACGTAGGGCTTCTCTCCAGTGTGGATGATGGCGTGGCGAATGAGGTTTGCCCTTTGGCAAAAGGCTTTGCCACACTCCATGCATTCATAGGGCTTCTCTCCGCTGTGGATCCGCTGGTGCCTGGTGAGGTATGACCTGCGGTTAAAGGCCTTCCCACACTCCGTGCACTCGTAAGGCTTCTCTTCCGTGTGGATGCTGAAGTGTCGAATGAGGTCTGACCGATTGCTAAAGGCTTTCCCGCATTCTTTGCACTCGTAGGGTTTCTCTCCAGTGTGGGCCCTCTTATGCAGGATGAAAGTGGAGCAGTGGGTGAAGGCCTTCCCACACTCACCGCACACGTAGGGCTTCTCCCCAGTGTGACTCCGCTGGTGCTGTTTGAGGTGGGACCTGCGGTAGAAGGCCTTCCCGCACTCCAGGCACTTGTATGGCTTCTCTCCAGTGTGGATGACGTGGTGCTGGATGAGGTCTGTGCTGTCACAAAAGGCCTTCCCACACTCACTGCATTCAAAGGGTCGCACCCCAGTATGAATCTGCTGGTGCCAGGTGAGGTGTGACCTGCGGTTGAAAGCTTTCCCACACTCCACACACTCAAAGGGCTTCTCTCCGGTGTGGATGATGTAGTGTCGCAGGAAACCCGTCTTGTCTCGGAAGGCTTTCCCACACTCCTTGCACACAAAGGGCTTTTCCCCAGTGTGGCTCCTGTTATGCAAGACTAAATTGGAGCGATGGGTGAAGGCCTTTCCACATTCACTGCACTCATAAGGCTTCTCTCCGGTGTGAATCCGCTGGTGCCTTGTGAGGTGTGACCTGCGGTTGAAGGCCTTGCCGCAGTCTGTGCACTCGTAGGGCCTCTCCCCTGTGTGGATCATGTGGTGCTGGAGGAGGTGTGTGCTCTTGCTAAAAGCTTTCCCACACTCTGTGCATTCATAGGGCTTCACTCCAGAGTGAACCTGCTCATGTCGAACAAGGAAGCAATTCTTATTAAATACTTTCCCACATTCCTCACACTTGTACAGGTGTTGCCCCTCATGTATCAAGGGACCTCTCCCTGACCCCTGTGAGTCTCGTTCATGGAGAACGTCTCCTGGAGAGACTTGCTGCTGCCCATGCCTGGAGAACAGCCCATCATCTGTCCCTAAACCATCACGTTCAGGGCTCACTTTCCCAGGGAGCTTCTCCCTCAGGGGCTCTACCCTTGGTCTCAAGCGGCCTTCCTGCATTTCAGATGACTCATTTCGATCCTTGGTCTGTCCCAAGCGGGAGTCCCCTGAGGCTCGCTGAGTCAGCTGTTCCCGGGGTGAGACCTCCTCAGACAAGGGCAGGCCAGGAGGGGAAGGGTCTGCGGTGTCAGGTTCTGCGCCATCACCTGGAGGGAATACAATGTACAGAAAGGCTTCTCAGTGACGACAACATAGAAGAAACGAAGCCACCGAGTCAGTGAGATCAGGAACGGAAACAGTGGCTCTGTACCTCCTTGGTTTCAAATCTCTCAAACCCAGGTTTGAAATTTCTTCCTTTTTGGTTCTTGAATTCATGAAATTTTTAGAGGGGAAACTCAGAGGGAGAGCATGGCCGGCGGACAGAATGTCTGGAGACTAGAGACAGACAGACAGTGATGATGACACTGTGTGCTGAGTCTGCTCAAAGGCAGAACATTTCAAGGTGCTACATGAAGCTGGCGAAGCGGCACCCAGTGCAGCCTTGATGGAGACGAGGGGGTCGGGGAGGCTTCCCAGATGAGGCCAGACCTACTGAAGCAGTAGAAAGTGCAGCAGGGAGAAAACAGGAGGCCCTTTCAGCCTTGGGAGACAGAACCAACACAGGTGCAGAGTCCTCCAGGATCAGGGGACTGCCGTGCAGGAGAGGAGCGCCCAAGATGGGACCAGTGTCCTTACAAGGAGAGACACGAGACAGCTTGCTTGTTTTCTCTGCCACGTGAGGACAGGATGAGAAGGCTGTCATCTGCAGACCGCGATGCAGGCTGTCCCCCAACACCAGGTCTGCCAGCACCTTGATCCTGGACTTCCCGGCCTCCCGACATCTGAGAAATAAATGTGTGGTGCTTGAGCTGCCCTGTCTGTGGCATTCTCATCACCGCAGCCCAGACTGATGAAGACAGGAGGGTGTGAGTAATGTTCTCATTGTGGAGTTCAGTGATGTTAAGTGTATTATTAAAAAAACAAAAAAAAGAATGAGCAAATAATTTAATTAATACAATCAATCAAGGTCACTCATGAATCAGTGATGACAATGTACCATAAACCAAGGTTTATCACTGATGAAACCTGTACCTGAGGTCCACTGTGGGGCTCAGCAGTCAACACTAGTCTATGCTGACAACCTGAACGGGGTTCTGAGCAGAAGGGGCTCCAAGGGCATGAGATCCGATGAGGTGCTGGACATGTTCTATACGCTGACGGAGTGCAAACGTTCATGAAGCTGACCTCTTAAGATTCTTGCACCACACAGCATGTGAGTTACCCCTCATTTGGAAAGTGCAAGAAAATCATAGCAAGTGGGAAGCATGGAACTCAAGTGCAGGTGTCTCTTGCAGGAATGAGGTGGCTCCTCCAAGAAGACTGATTTTACAGGGAAGGCAGAATCAATGGTAGTGAGAAGCCAGTGGAGAGACAGAAGCATCTTCTATTTCCTTTCCCCAAGTATGAGACAACTGAGCGTATTTTTATATTACAAAAGAGGCAGAAAAGGAGAGAAGCAGCAGCTTCCTGAAAAGGTGAGGTCCAGACCCCGGTGCATGTACTAGGCATGGCTAGGGCGAGATTTCCTCAAGAGAGAGGTGAGGAGGGAAATAACACAGGGGAGGGATTTGATGAGCGTGCAAGGGTTTAAGGACCAGCAACACAAGGACGCCGGCTCTGTTACCGACATGAAAATGTGGAGGCAGCAGCAACCATCTGCTGAGACGTCAGTGGTGCGGGGTGGGGAGGTTTGAAACAAGATCTCTGTGTCTGCGGGGGCCAGTGTGGGAGACATGGCAGACCAGAGGCACGGAGACGTGGGGAGACCACCTAGGAGTGTGTTGGCATCGCACCGGCAAAAGCTGAAAGCCTGCACTGAGAGTGTGGGGAGGGGTCTCATATAGGTACTGGAGGTCATGGGCTCAAGAGACAAGCATGAAACATCCACTATGGAAAACAGTATGGAGGCTCCTCAGAAAAATAAAAATAGACTTACCCTACAATCCAGCAATCCCATTCCCGGACATACATACAGAGAAGACTCTAATTCGAAAAGACACATGCACCCCAATGTTCATATCAGCCAAGACATGGAAGGAACCTAAGTGTCCATCAATAGATGACTGGATAAAGAAGATGTGGTATATATACACAATGGAATACTACTCAGCCATAAAAAAGAATAAAAATGCCATCTGCAGCAACATGGATGGACCTGGAGATTGCCATTCTAAGTGAAGTAAGTCAGAAAGAGAAAGAAAAATACCATATGATTATCACTCATATGTGGAATCTTAAAAAAAAAAGACACAAATAAACTCATCTACAAAACAGAAACAGACTCACAGACATAGAAAACAAACTTATGGTTACCATTGGGAAAGAGGGTGGGAAGGGATTAACTGGCAGCTTAAGATTTGCAGATACTAACCACTATATATAAAATAAACAACAAGGACCTACAGCACAGGGAACTATATTCAATACCTTGTAGTAACCTATAATGAAACAGAATATGAAAACAAAAGAAAAAAAATACCTTGTCAAACATATGCCAGGCACTGTATGGTCTTGGTGACTTAACAATGGCAAATAAAAACTAAAGTTCCCACCCTAAAAAAAAAAAAGACGTGCATGCAACACAGACAGGATCTGGAGGTGTCTGGAGGTGGGTGGTGGAGGCGGAGGGGTGGAGGGGCTGTCTGCAGCTGCCCCCAGCCTTCTAACCCACATGGGAAGTGGAAGGAGCGGGCAAGGTCTTAAGGCCCCTCTTAGGCCTGCTGGGCACGGGGCACCTTGAGGCTTACGCAGACAGGAGGGACAGGAAGACTCGGGCAAAGGAGCGCTCCCCAGGGCCTGACTGGCACTCGGGGTGTGGGCAGACGGAGATGGTGGGAGAGGGTGCGGCACAGAGCACAGCTGGTCAGAAGGCAATGCGAGCCACTGTCCTCACTCTGTAGGACTCATACCACAACGCGAGTAATACTAACAGCTTACTTCTGGGGGGTATCACATGATGCTGTTTTTGTTTATTGTTTGTTTTATCAATATTATTAATTATGGGTCAAATTATCAAGCACTAGAGTGTCTTCTAAACCTCGTGTGGACTAAGAGCTTACTTTTGCTGCCAGTCGCTACGGGTCAGGCCCAGTGCAAAGAGGTTTCCTGCACAGAACTATCACATTCTCCAACAACCGCCATTTTCCAGGAACAGACCGTGTGCACAGACTACACTCACCAAAACATCTGCTCCTCTCCTGGGACACACGGCTCAGCCTCACTCCCCAGCCCCAGGCACCCAATGACAAGACCGAGCATCCGGTCAGTGGAACAGGAGGGGAACAGGGTGATGGGCATGGGTGTGACACCTGCCTTCTTCTCTCCCCTCCCCTCTGCCAGCTGGGGGGTGCCAGGACAGCCCGGCAAGTCTCATGGTGATGACAGGAGGTACCCACGGGAGGCACAGCATCCACTGACCACCTGGTCGTTGGTGTAAGAAAAACACTCCTCAAAGGCCAAGCCACTGAGATTTTTGAACATGCTCGTTAGCTTGACTGGACTTCCCTGGCCACACTTAGATCCAAAGGCAAAATGGAATCACACAGCTTCCCCAAGGCTGTGTGACTGTCACACCTAGTTTTCAAGGCCAAGCACATGGAACCGAGAGCCTGAGCTGAACCTAATACACTCGCCACCTCCCAGGGAGCAGGGAAGAGAGTCATGGGGCTGGAGAGTGTGAGGCAGAGGGAATGCAGATTAAAAGGCTCCGTGGACCCCTCTAGAGTAGAGAGGCCACGACAAGAATATTCTTAAACATTCAAGAGGCAGTGGTCGCCCTGCTGTCCGCAGCCGCCGGCACTCACCTGCGCAGGAGCCTGGGGAGAGGCCTGTCTTCGACGTCCGTGACCCTGGGCTGTGCTCCAGTGAGTAGACCAGCTCTGGTTTGGGCAAAGAACAGCCTTTTCACAGAGAAAGAAAGAACACGGGGATTTTAGTGAGAAGAAAGACACCTTTCAATCTAGATCAGACTGCAGGATTTGGAAGAGACCTCAAAATGCAGCTGCTCCCATCTCTGCGAACAAAATGCTGCGACTGGGAAACAAACTGTAAAAGCACTGTCGTTTGGCCCCAAAGACATGAGTGCTGGCTGCGTAGACAGCGGCAACTCCCTCTGACCTCCATCCCACAAAACCCCAACGCAGTTCACACGCGTTTCCTGAAGACGTTTTCTCCCATCCACGCCAGGGGCCTCGACCTCCCTGGGTGTCAGGAACACCCAGAGTGCTCAGTTGCCCCAGAGCAATTCAGACAGAACCTCTGGGGTGAGGCCTGAGCATCAGTGGACTTTAAACACTCCCCAGGTGACGGGAGCCAATCTGGCAGGCTAGTAAGCCCTGATCTCCATCGTCCCCCAGTGGCATCCCTGATCACTGGCCGTCTCAGGCAGGCAGCCCACGCCAGCCACTCCGAGTACAGAGAAAGCTTTATTCCAGGAAGTGCAGAGCAGGATCAATGAGGCACCCACAGCTCCTGTTGTCTTGTTGTGTGTTTGTGTGTGTGGTTTTCCCCTCTATTTTTTTTTAAATGGAGGTACTGGGGATTGAACCCCTCAAAAGAAAAATCCCCTTGGGCTTCTGGCAGCTGGGGAAAAAAGAACCATTTCTGAAATACACCAGAGCACTCTGTTCTCAACCAGGCCTGCCCGCAGAGGAAACTAATTAACCAGAGCCGAAACTGCTAGGGTTTTATCCGAGCCTGGCTGACCTGGGAGACAGGAAATACACAACTCCAGTCAACTCTGGCCATCCTGTCCTACCTTAGTGGAGGCGATAAATACTGAGAAACACTTGTGAAGTTCACAGTCCAGAGGCACAGGGTCACTAAAAGCCTGAGAGCGAACCACAGAGCTACAGAACACGCTCTCGCTCCCCCACCCTACCACTGCATTTCTAACGGCCCACTTACAACAGTTACTTTTTCCCGGTACATCCTGTCCAGCTATCAAGAAAAAATTAGGAATCGTGCTGAAAGGCAAAAAACACAATTTGAAGAGACAGAGCAAGCATCAGAACTAGACATGTCAGAGATGCTGGAATTCTCAGATCAGGAATTTTAACGACAATGATTCATACGCTAAGGACTTTAATGGACAAAGTAGACTGCGTACAAAAACAGATGGGCAACCTAAGCAGATAAAGGGAAACCCTAAGTAAGAACAAATGCCACAGATGAAGCAACACTGAGGAATGCCTTTGGTGGACTTATTAGCAGACTGGACGGGGCCAAAGAATCTCTGGGCTTGCAGCTGTATCAACAGAAACCTCCAAAACTGAAAAGCAAAGAGGACAAAGACTCAAAACACAGAACACAATATTCAAGGATAGTAAAACTACAAAAGGTGTGATATACATTTAACAGGAATTTTAAAAGGAGGGAAAAAAAGAGAGGAAGAAACAGAAGAAATAGTTGAAACAGTAATGACTGGGAATTTCCCAAAATGAATGTCAGACACCAAACTACAGATGCTAGAAGCCAAGAGACACCAAGCGCGATAAATGCCCACTGCCACCACTCCCCACCGCCCGAAACACACATCTCATAATATCATTTAAAAACTGCAGAAAATCAAAGATAAAGGAAAAAATCCTGAAGGAAGCCAGAGATAAAAAACACCTTACCTATAATAAAAGAACAAAAACAACAATTACATCTGATTTCTCCTCAGAAATCATACAAGAAAGGAGACAGCGGAAAGAAATATTTAAAATGTTCAGAGAAAAACCTCACCAACCTTGAATTCCACACCCTGTGAAATTATCCTTCAAAGTGAAAGAGAAATAATTTCTCAGAGAAACAAAAATTGAAATCTGTTGCCAGTAGACCTATCTTGCAAGAAATGTTAAAATAACTTCTTAAGAGGAAAATTATATAGGTTAGAAACTCAGACCTAAAGAAAGGAGGACTATCAAAGGAGGAGTACGAGAAAGTAAAACTAAAACTTTTACTTGTCTTGAGGGGAGGGTATAGCTCAATGGTAGAGCACCTGCTTAGCATGAACAAGGTCCTGGGTTCAATCCCCAGTACCTCCATTAAAAAAAACCTAAAATTAAATTTAAAAAAAAAAGAGCATAAACATTAAAAAAACTTTTACTTTTCCTAACCAATCTAACAGATAACAGTCTGTTCAGAATAGTAACATTAACTGCGCATTCAGTTATGCTTATGTATATATCTTACACACATACATATACCTGTGCTTAGATATATAAGTGAAATGAATGGCAGCAATGGGACGAAGGATGGGAGGCAGGAATTAAGATTATTTCGTTATAAGGTCAACAGAAGACTTCTGGAACTAATAAGCACTTACAGCAAAGTTGCAGGACACAAGGTTAATGCACAAAAGTTGGTTACTTTCCTGTAGACTACCAATGAACAAGCGAAACTCAAAAAACACACTACCATTTACATTAGCACTTCCACAAGATGAAATACTTAGGTATAAATCTAACAAAATATGTACAAGATCTGTATGAGGAAGACTACAGAACTCTGATGAAAAATCAAAGAACAAAAGCAGTGGAGAGATATTTTATGTTCATGGATGGGAAGAATCGATATTCCCAAGATGCCAGTTCTTTCTAATTTGATCTGTAGATTCAACGCAATCCCAGTCAAAACCTCAGCAAATTGTTTTGTGGATATCCAAAACTGATTCTAAAGTTTATAGGGAGAAGCAAAAGACCCAGAAGAACCAACACAATACTGAAGAAGAACAAAATGGAAGGACTGACACGACTCAATCTCGAGACTTACAATAAAGTCACGGCAATCCAGACAGTGTGATATTGGTGAAAGGTCATCGGAACAGAACTGAAAGCCCAGAAGCAGACCCACGTAAGCGCAGTCAACTGCTCTTTGGCAAAGGCGCAAAGGCAAGCTGATGGAGCAAAGCCAGACTTTTCAACAAATGGTGCTGGAACAACTGGATATCTACATGTTAATAGTAATAATAATAATCAAACAACTAATTTTTATAAGGTGTAACATATGCCAGGGACTGTGCCAAGCAATTCAAATATGCATTTTTTTTAAAAAAAACCCTGAATTATGTTAATGCACTAATTTAGAAAAGAAAGTTAAAATATTGAAGCTCCTCATTCAGGAACAAGGTGTCTTCACAGAGCGAAGCCTTTTTCAGGTCCTAAGCAAAGTGTTACATTGTTATATGTTGTTCTTCCTGTGGGCCTTGCATGAAAAATTCTGGTTTAGGAATTCCTTCCAGCATCCACATGAAGCACACGCTGCAATAAGCACTATTTTAGAGACGAAGAAACAGGGGTTCGGGCAGATACGATGATTTGCTGAAACTAGACACGCTGAGTGGCTGAGCCAAGACGAAAGCCCAAGTCCCGTCATCTCTGGCATCTGGCCTGTTGAACTGCAGGGCCACACAGCCCTGCTCCAGAAGATGCTGATCCAAGTGCAGGGCGAACACCACGAGGACCAGGACGGCAATGACACCATTAACAGTGGTGACAGCAGGGGCCACAATCGCTAAGCCTGCACACAGCAAGGCGCTGGCAGGCACTGTTCTGGGCCACTGACCCTCACGACAGCCGTGCGAAGCAGACACCACACCACCTCCTTTTACCTGTGAGATAACTGAGGCCCAGGAGGGGCAGTAAGTTGCCCAGGAACGCAGAGCTCATTAGCAACAGAGCAGGGATTAGACACCCGGGGTCCAGCACCAGACCCAGGTTTCCCAAGTGCTACACTAAGGAGGGAACAGCAAACACTCCTGCGTGGGGCCTGCAGTCTCAGACCATGTGGGAGGGGACATGAGCAGAAGGACTCAATCCTTAGGAAACAGGGCCAGAGGAAGGGGCAGACTTGGTGAGGCCAGAATTCAGCATCTCATGAACCACTACAAATCAGAAATTGGGAATCTTCACAAATAGTGACATCTGCACAAACATCAAATCTCATTTATTCTTATCGACATTTCACAAAAGAAAGGACTTGTACCATCAAAAAATGCAGGAGAGCTTTTCACAACCAAGATGTGTCTTTTTAGTTGAATGGATGAAGCTTCATGAGGGACTCACGGCAACGGCCCCATTTTCCTTACTTGCTGAGGACGGCAGGCTGGGAGAATTAAATGAGTAGGGCGTGAACAGAGAAACAAGATAAAAGCAACAAATAGGAAGAAACAAAGATGAGGAACGTGTGTGTCTCAGAGAACAAGGTCTAGGTGGCCACTTCCCTCTGCAAAACAGCTTCAGCAGAAAGTGCCACTGTGAAGAGTGACACGAGCAGATGCACGGAGAGGAGGCAAAACAAGAGGCCCAGGCCCCAGGGGGAATCGTGCTCTTCGGAGCTGCTACACCAGCCCCTCAAGGAGCCCGCTGGGACGCCTGCCTCTGGGCTCTGCGAGACACCCCCGCTTCCTCCCAACACATCTTTTTCCTTTGGCTGTAACCAAAGGCTAACTGTTTCTTGCCCAACCGTCCCTAAGTGAGAAACAAGGGGACCACAAAGGAAGAGGTGAGTCCAGAAAACAATGGAAGCTGTGGGGCTACAGAGGCCAGCCGGGCCTGGAGCCAGAGGGTGGGACAAAGGAGGTGACAGGGCCCCCATGCAGTGAGCCAGGGAGGCCTTACCCAGAGACGCCAGGAGCCCGCAGGTCTCCAGCATCACCTCCTGGTACAGGGTCTTTTGGGCAGGGTCCAGATGCCCCCACTCCTCCCGAGTAAAAGTCACGGCCACGTCCTCATAAGTCACAGGCATCTGGAAAGTCAAATAGAGGCAGCTGTGTTGGTCTGGGGGCTGTTGATGGAGTCAGGGCCCATCGCTCTCCACGGCAAAGATGCCAAAAGACCAGACACCCCCTGGACGCTGAGATTTGTGCGGAACTTAAGGAGGCAGATTCTGCTTTGGGATGACAGCAGTGTAGGAGACAGAGCCTCCTATGCGGGAGCTGGTGGAGAAGACACAAGGTCAGGACCATCCTGATGACAGGACTGGACTGCGAGGCACAGAATGGTAAGGGCACCAAGGCATCAGGAAAACGGGGAAGAGTAACATAACGATAACAGTAAAAATGATAGAAATAATCATTACAGCAACAGCACCGAGACTCACTGGTCCTTACTGTGTGCCTGCCTCATATTGAGCGCTTTAAAGTCACTGAAAGCCCCTAGCTCTGATGTCGTACTCCTGAAGTTTGAATCCAAAGTCTTAAAATCAACACTTGACTCCTCTGTGAACCTGGGGACTTCATTTCTCTGAACCTTGATTTCTGAATCAGTACAATGATTCTCACTTAGCAATAATACTTATGAGAATTAAAGAAAAATTACACTGGGTGACTGGCCATAGCCTGTGAGGTCAATGCCATCATCATCTTCCCATCAGTTAGGGGACCTGAGGTCCAGGGAGCTCAACCGGTTCTCCAGAAGTTTATATGCATTATGACCAGAGGCAGGATTTAAACTCAGGTCCCTCTGATCTGGGGTCTATTAGCAAAACCCTGACACTCCACCATTAGCAAAGTAAAACCACATTTAATGAAGATGTGAAGCATTTTAAATAAATTTTGCAGGTCCATTCATTTCAGCTCCCACTGAAAACAGTTCTGCAGACACCGGCAGAGGAGCAGACTCATTATCACCCAACTGGGGGGGAGGGCGGTGGATGGGGCAGGTGGGAGGAAGGGGAGGAGGGACCTGTCTGGGAAGTGGCAGGGCCTGGACCAGCTCCGGCTGCCCTCTGTACCTTGGAGACTCCCAGGGAGACTCCACGATAAGCCATCACTTCTTTTTACTACCTGAGGTCTGACAGCACTATCCTGGGGGAAAAGAATACTTCATGACCAGGGACAGGAATTGCTGAGGACAATGGCGGCTGTAGCCAGGAGAACAAACGCCTTTGGCCATGATGCCTGTCCTGGCTGACAGCAGGATGAACATTCAGCAAATGACCAGGACATGCCTCGGCAGATGGAGGAGTCTGGGGAACCCTGGCAATCACACAGGTCCTCTGGGAACTCCTTAAACCACCAATATGTCTTTTTTTTTTTTTTCTGGTGGATGTACTGGGGGTTGAACACAGGGCCTCCTGCATGCTAAGCACACACTCTACCACTGAGCTATACCCCACCCCATACCTTGAGCTCACGCTCAAGACTGCCTATTGAAAGGAAGCCCGCTTGCCTTGCAATGTTTACTCACCTCCAGGCCTCCCTGCCCACAGTTCACACAGAAAAGGGTAAAAATATAGGCTGTGGTGGTCGACATGCTGGTTAATTTCTGCTACTTAAGAGCCGCTGTGAACTCGAGCAGGTAACGAAATCTCACTGAGCCTCAAGCTGTTCTTGTGCAAAACAGTGACCATTACAGAACTTAGCTCTGAAGAGCTGAGGAGCAAATGAGGTGGTACATTATGCTTGCCTGTCAGCTAACAGCGAGCCCTCAGTGAAGGTCAGCTCTCTTGTTTTCTTATTGTCTTCTCTTTGGTCCCACAACATCCTGAACAAATTCAACCTTGCACTCTTATTCAACCTTGCTAGGTTCCCTACACAAAACGCCAGAAGATGGGCAAACAGGAAAGGGGCCATTTTAGGCTGCTAGGAAAGGCCTCGCCAAATAGCTGACGTCTGCGCAGAGGCCAGAAGGATGTGAGAAGAAAGTTCTGCAAAGACACAAGAACACTATCCCGGGCAAAGGCCAAAACAAAAGCTAGGGGGTGGGGGTGGGGTGACAGAGAACTTATCACCATCAGGTTGTTGCGTCTGGAGAACATAAGCCAGGGAAGAAGGGAAGGTCAGAGGAGGTTGGCCGGGAGGATGGGGGACCGGCAGGTCTCGGTGGCGACCTGGAATTGTAAGCATCATTCATCCTTTCTACACCCGTCACAGACCCGACGCTGCTATGAGACGGCGGATAAAATGACAAGCCAGCGCCACTTGTAAATAAACGACAGGACAAAGAGAAACCCAATGGCTCACTTAGCCTCCAGCCTGCCCAGGGGCCCTCTCCGAACCAGCCGAGAAGAGAAGCAGCCACGCCAGGCACACGGTCCACTCACCCGCGCCAGGCCCATCCATGCCGCCGCCATCGGGAGACCCTGAGGACAAAGCAGGGCTTGGAAGGGCGGCGACAGAGGCGGCTCCAGGATCCAACCGACGGCCGCCCCGTGCCAGCCCGGAGCCAGGAGCCCTCGGCGGTTTCTCCGGGTGTAAACCGCGCACGAGGCCCAGGCCGTCGCGTCCCGGCTGCGGGGACGGCGGTCGAGGCCCCAGTGGGCGCTCACGGGACACCGCCGTTACGGAGGCTCGGGGGCGGATGTCGGGCTCGTGGAAAGCGGCGGAGGAAAGACATAACCGGCTCACCGGCCTTCCCAGCTCCCTCCCGGAAAACGCGCCCGGCCCGCCGCTCACGGCCCCACAGCCGGGAGGGCCCACCCGGCACAGACAGATGACGCAGGTCTCGGAGGGGCCGGAAGTCCCGCCCCCACCACGCGGGCCGCAGGAAACACCCCTGTCCTGTGACGTCATTAGCCCGGCTTCGGCGCAGACGCGCGGCGCTCAGCCTTCTGGGTAATGTAGATTTTTCTCGACAACCAACCAGGTGTGTAGGACCTTCTAAGACGGTCTTCTCCCACCTGAGAGCGCAGGAGGTTCCGGAAGCTGCTTCGGACTCGCCTCTTCACAGTGGACACCACCCCGGGGAACCAAGGAGAAAGGACGAGACCAACCCTGTCCACGCCTGGTGAAGCGGAGGCTCAGGAGGCGGACCTCAGCCTGGGGTCAGGGCCAAGAGCAACTGTTGCTGAAAGATCATCCATCCCTGACTAGCCGAGTAACTCAGAGACAAGGCCTTGGAGCTTAGAAGAAAAGAGGCAGCGTTATTGCTTTGCTGGGCAAAGGGGACTCAGCAGGCAGGTGCCTTCAAAACTGTGAACCCAATTAGGGTTGGGCTTAGTGATTATATAGTGAGCAAATTGGGGCGTAAAAGAGGATATTAATTAACCAAAGTCTCTGGTAAATCTTCCTCCGAAATCTTAGTGTGTCTCCCTGCTGTCATGGGCTGTCTGGTGGTCTGGAGGGTTTAGCAGCCCATGATCTCTATCTGATCAGATGCATCAAGTGCCAGGAGGAACTTTGGAGGGTCTGGTCATTCTCCTGAGATTAATGTCCTGTGACTCCCTTCCTGGGGGAATGACTCAAAATCCAAACATGACTGTAAATTTCAATTACCAGAGTGAGGTAAAACAAACAGGGAAGTCACTAGCTTGCTGACCCTTTTAAAAGCAAAAGCAAACAGTAAGTATATGGCCAAGAAGTAGTTAGCCTAAGTGTGGCCATTTTATCATTTCTCCTTCCCAATGGCGCAGAGCCTGATCTGCGGCCGGGCTTGGTCCCTGGCACCTCCCTGTGCGCCTTCGCTCCTCTCCAGCCTTCTCACAGCGGTTGCGGATAAACGAGCAAAGTCACCACCAAAAGGAGGAAGCCAGAAGTCCCGCAGTGACGTTTTAGGAATGCACCAGCCCGAAACTCCTGGGCCTTCTTAGGTCCAGCACCACCTCCAAGTGAAGAATAGACTTTTGAGTGATGGACTTGTCCCCGAACATCAGAGAGTGGTTTGCCATCCCCTGAGGTGGGTAGACTGCAATTGGGGTGGCTTGGAGGCAAGCTCAGGACTCCAGTTTTGGCGTGGTCAGTTTGAAATAACTGTAAGACCACGAAGCGCATCCCCATATGCACTTTACAGCAAATCTAAAATTGTTTTAAAAATAAAAATTTAAAACAAAAAGAGCAAGGAGGGACTTCTGGATGGATAACATGAGGAGTCCTGTGGGCTCATTTCCCACCCAAACTGGTGAAAACTATTTTTTAAAAAATCAAAAAGACAATGTCTCTGAAAATGTTCCCAAAGATGTATAGCAAATGGAGAACATTTATTCAAGATGATCTGCTACAATTTTGTAAGAATAGAGATTTTGCATCATTTAAATGGAGACACTCACTCTCCCTCAAACTGTCCCAATTCAGCAAGATAGAAACTCCACTACACAGTGGTGCAGATGAGAACACAAGGACCCCTCACTCCCAACTCCCTGTTGGAGGGCTATCATCCCAGGAGAGGCAGGAGGTCAGCATTTCTCATCCTGCCCCAAGCTACTTGCTAAGGCTAAGTTCCTGGCCAGTACTGGTCCCAGAGGTGGGACCCCCTTCTTCCACCCAGTCACCAATTCTGGGGTGGAGGCTCCACCATGGGCACCATGCTGCTAAGAATACTGAGACACCAACACTTTTGCCCCAGCTGAAAGGAAGTGTTTTCACAGAAAAGACCCAAGTCTAATGTCCACCCTCGCCGGCACTGGTTCCGCAGCTCCCAAAGTACAGGTGTTAGACAGAAGTGGACCGCTGTCCCCACTCCCAGTTCCAGAGCACTGGCTCAGCAGTTTTGCTTGAGGGGAGGAGCAGAGAACCTGGGAAGAGACCGTTGGAAGTGACCATCCTGGGGCAAGTATCAAACACCATGGGAACTCAAGAAGCCCAAATATTTTTGGTTTAGGCTGTGGAGCAATTTGCCCCAGAGCACTGGTGAAAGCAGTGTAATTCTGAACTCTCTCCTCAAAGACCATGAATAGTCCCTGTAGGTGGAAAAAATCCCGAACTCCCAGATTCTTCCTGGCCAGGAACATGACAGATGAGCCCTGACTCTATAATTCTGTAATCTGCTGCTTCCTGCTCATCCCCAGTATCATCTTAGGGGGAGTCATTCTCTCACAGGGATCTGCTCCAATCAGCTCTTCCTTCCTTCCATTCCTTGTAGATTCACTCTCGTTCTCAAGGAACCATGACCACCAACATTTCTTAATCCCAAGCCACAACTTTCACCCTGGAACTGAAGATCCCCCTGGAGCCACAGGCTGGTTTCTGGGGGCAGAGACGGGGAACTCGTACATCAACAATTGTGTTTGACCCAACAGTCTTAACAATGTGTGAAAAGGCCAAGGGCATTCAGTAGCCTCATGGTAAAATCCACTCCAAATTCACTCTGCAAATAATTCCTAGAGAGGCTGAGGGAAGGCACATTGTGAAAGATGTTGTGAAAGATACAGTGTTGTGTCATTCCCACCTGCGTTGTAGACAGGCGGTCCAGGGTGATGGGACTCAGCTCATGCCAACCATTTCCTCCTCACAGAGGCCTTTCCAGATCTCTCAATTTAAAGCAGTCCCCTAGAAAAGCAAAAATAAACAAATGGGACCTAATCAAACTTAAAAGCTTTTGCACAGCAAAGGAAATCATTGACAAAGCAAAAGACAGCTCACTGAACGGGAGAAGATACTTGCAAGTGATATGACCAATAAGGGGTTAATAGCCAACAAATACAAACAGATCATACAACTTAACATGAAAAAAACCAAACAACCCAATTAAAAAATGGACAGATGACCTGAAAAGACATTTTTCCAAAGAAGTCATGCAGATGGCCACTGGGCACAGGAAAGCAGCTCAATATCGCTAATCATCAGAGAAACGCAAATCAAAGCCACAATGAGCTATCCCGTCACACCTGTCAGAATGATGATCATCAAAAAGACCACAATGTTGGTGAGGATGTGGAGAAAAGGTAACACTTGTACACTGTTGGTGGGAATGTAAATTGGTGCAGCCACTGAGGAAAACAGTATGGAGACTGCTCAAACAAACTAAAAATAGATCACAGATCCCTAGAAACAGGAGGCAGGGCACATCACACAGGGCCACAGGGAAAAGACCACAATGGGTCAGGAGGCAGGAGAAAGCATGGTCCAGAGTTTTCATTGTTTTCCACAGGAAAGGTGGGGCAGAGAAGGGCCAACACCTTAGTACTGGCTGATCTGAATACTGTCCACAGGCTTCGGAGCAAAGGGGCTGTCCTTGTTTGCCTGGCACAGCCTTTAGAGGGTCAGGAATATTGTCTCCGACAAGTGTAACAATCAGAAAGAGATGTTTCCAATTTGGGACTTTGTTTTAGTTTTTGTTTGTTTGTTTGGGCAGGGGGAGGTGATTAGGTTTATTTATTTATTATTGTTATTTTTAAAAATTTAACCGATGTACTACGGATTGAACTCATGACCTTGTGCATGCTAGACATGTGCTCTGTCACTGAACTACACCCTCTCCCCACAATTAGGGGCTTTGGATTGCTTTAGACATGAAAGGAATGGCCCCTTAGAGTAGTCTGCTACCTCTAAGAATTGGCTAGCCCTCAAAGGGGCAGCCTTTCCCCAGTGAGCATGGCCCCAAATGCAAAACATCAGGAGTACAGATAATGGGCATGACCATCACAGGGTTCTGAGTGGAGTGCTGATGTCATCTGATTTATGTTTTAAAAGGATCACTCTGGAAGCTAAGACTGTGGAAGGGCCACGAGAGGGGGAAAGAGACCTGACAGGAAGTTCTCACTGCTTTCCACACCTCTGAGGAAGACTCGATCCAGTGTAGTGACAGGAGAGGTGGTTTATCACAAAGTGCAGATGACAGTTGATCAAAGAGATGAGTAATCCCATTTGTACAAAAATATGGACATGAACACAAAGGTTTTACAGTATGGACTGGTGGTGGGTTTTTTTAACCTATCCAGACCCCACACTGCCTCCTTGGGTTGTTAGGCACATTCCTGGCGGTACTACGGGTGTATCTGCTGCAGAAATGTTCATCAGATGCAGATGCTCGGGCAAGTGGGACTGTGTCGCAGTGACAGAGCCCGGGTGCAGCGCTGGGGGTGGGGGTGGATGGCGCAGGAAGGTGTTAACTGAACAGTCTTTGGTTGCTCAAATTCCGTATATTCCAAAGAAAGGACTGGCCCTGGACAAGCTCCGGGAAGACCACCTCTGAGTCCTTGGAGTATCTTGCCTGGTAAGAGTGATTTTTATGGCTGAGGCCTTGGGTTCCACTGTGTCACTGTGGCCAGGTAATCCGTGCAGACAGTGTGGTTCATGGTGAAGGGCGGGTTGCATGCTGGAGGCCCTGAGCCACACCGTGTCCTTGCGCCCTGCAGATCCAGATAACTGAGTATCCACGGTCAGTCACGTAGGACAGCGTGACTCACAACACCTGTGGACACGGAAGCTGGTGTGAACCTCTTGTCGGTGATGCTTGACTGTGCTGTCACACACCTTTGCTGAAGGAACTGAACATTCCTGCCAGCGTGCTGGGAGGGGTGGCCTGGAAGCCGTGCTGGGTCTCCCCAGGGCTTCACGCACCTCCTCCCTTTGGTGATCTTGAGCTACGCCGTTTGCTCCCGTAAACCAGGAGCATCGCATCTCTTCTGAGTTGGCTGAGCCCCCCAGCAGACCGGCACACCCGAGGGTGCTCCTGGGCAGCAGAGAGCCCTGACGGGTTCTCTGGAAAAGGAAGGTTATGACCTGCATGGGGATTCTGGTAAAGGCTTCCCTGGGGAAGTGCTACCTGAGGAGAGCCAGGAGAAGCACTAACGCGCTGGCCAAGGCGGGGAGGGAAGAGCCCCACCGCAGGTGGGGAAACCGAAGGGGAGCAGGGAGTGAGAAGAGCAGCAAGCGTCGTGCAGGAGAAAAGGGAGGAAACTGGGCACATCCCGCACCAGGTAAGGCCCCGGGGACGGGCCACATTAAGGATTTGGTTTTTACCCCAAGACTTAAGAGGGATCATGAAGCATCTTAGGGAACGTGGGCGGGGTGAGTAGTACGTGGTCAGATCTACACTGCGTCTCCGGCTCAGTGTGGAGGAGGTGCTGGGGAGGAAATGTGAGCACAGTGGATGCAGTCAGTGAAGCAAGGCAGGAGCTGAGCTGGCAGATGTCTGGATGGACTGAGGAGACAGTGGACTACAGAGGACAGACTTGAGAGTCATTTAAGGGATAAAAATGGCAACTCTGAGAGGGAGGTTGGGGGTTTCTGGCCTGGCCAACTAAACAGTGCCATGTAGAAAAGAAGGAAGATGAAGTAGATCAGAATGAGGGAGAAGCAGCTTTTGAATCTTACTAAATCTTGTGAAGGCCAAGGTACCTTTGAAATATCCAACTGGTGATAGCAAGAAGACAACTGGGAATTCAGGTCTAGAGCTCCAAGGAGAAGTCAGGACTAGGGTAATAAATTTCAGTGTCCTCAAAGTAAATATGATCACTGAAGTCAAGGGCACAGATGAGGCCTTGGGAGAAACCACAGCGAGAAAGCAGTGGGCCCGCAGCCAAGTCTTTAAAAATTTCAGCACTGAATGGGTGGCCAGATACGGATGAGTCAGCAAAAAAGGGAGACAGTGAGGGAGAGGCGGGATGGAGAGAGAGAGCCTAAAGAAAGATGTCCCAGAACCAAGGAAACAGTGCATTTCAAGAATGGAGGGGTCACACAGTCAAGTTCTTAATGACAGCCCAGTAAAGTCAGCCTTCATGGGAGTCACTGCTAACCTTGGCCAGAGATGTGCAGAGGTAGGCAAAGTGTCGTAAGGATGTTCACGAGGCAGAGTGGAGGTTTTGGGAGTGAAGAGGATCAGAGCAAGGAAGACGTCATGTTGAAATGAAAACAGGGGCTCCTTGATTAAAGGAGAGAGGAATGAAAAGACAAGGAACCCAAAGTCTTCATACAAACGTAGGACCACAGAGGTGGCGTCTGTCACTGAGGCCGAAGTGTGAGGGGTCTTAGGAAGGGCAAGAGTGAGAACACACACACAAGAAGCAGGCTTGCACGTGGCTGTGATGACAGTTAAGGGCAAGACGTCAATATGGAGAAACAGGGCGTTCACCGCTTAAGTGTGATCTCAGCTATCACTGACAAGGGTAAAGTAAAGAAAGGAAGTACTTTAACCTGAGCGAGGACTCATACAGAAGCAGGGACATGGGAAGAAGCCGAGAAGAGCAGGAGAGCAAAGGTGATGAAAGATGGCACAGCTGTAAATGCCTTAAGGGACGGGAAGAGATGATGGTGTCCGTGGAAGGGATGGTGACCAAGGGAACAAATGACGCAGCAGAACTTGGGCGATGGCACACAGAAAGGCACTGCTTCCTCCAAATCTCAAAACGCTGACGGAGTGACACCAGGAGAAGATCTGAAGGCAGTCTGTGTATTTGGGGACCTCAACTAGTTGTCCTTGGCCATTTTCAGAGGCATGGGTCTATGAGAAGGGCCTCTGGAGCCATCTCTCTAAAGCACCAATCCCACGGGGGGTAGCTGGGATCTTCCTAACACCGTCCTCCCGCAGACACTGGCTTCCCACCTGCTCGCCTGGGCACCACCCCTCCTGGACACTGCTCCCTACTCTGCCCATGGTCACACCTGGCTTGGTGCACTCACACCCTAATCTTTTGAAGTGACATAAAAATCGCAACTTGACTTGCTAAGCTCTTAAAATTTACCACATTAATGCTTTGAGGTGGATTGCTTTGAATTGTAAGTTCTCATTACTATTAAGGTATGGAAAGGCCAACACATCAGGAGACAAGTGCCACAGAAGAGACGGTTTGCTCCTCAGAGTCCCCCAGAGGGGCAGTACCACACCACGCGGGGCCACGTGAGGGCACCAGGGTCGGCCGGGGGTATAGGGAGCGCGAGGAAAGCCCGGGCAACAGTCTTCATTGCGCTTTTTGCTGGAAAAGCATCAAGGAGGGTCAACAGGTTTAGGATTGGGTAGTTTGAATAAATTCAGAAGGAACTGTTCTCAGTTGCCTGGTACCTGGCCCCAGACCGATCAGGCCAAGGAGACAGTGGCTTCGTGTGTGCGACATCAATAGATGGCAGCTAATGGGCATGGGCTGTGGACTGGTCTGCATGTGGAAGGCACGCTCACAGGGGAGTCCTCTGCTGTTGGTAAGCACAGCTCGCCCGGGGAGGAGCAGTCTCTCCAGCATCAGCAAGGGGCCAGACACCAAGATGTCAGAACAAACACATGTGCTTAGCGCACGGACCTCTGAGCTAGAAAGCGGAGTAGACAGACATTCCCTTCAAGTCATCCAACAGCTTAGAACAAGGCCAGGAAGTATAACCAAGTGGTCCGACTCCCAGAGGGCCCATGCTCTTGACACTGCTCCAAGGAAGGAAAAGTAAGCTGCTCGTTTACAATTTAGCTTAGCCCATTCGACTGGGAGATGTGTGACCTACCTGTGAACAGATGACAAATCTTTAACCCTCAAAATGCAACCAAGGCTGCTATGACTGAGCATTCCAGAGGCACCTCAGCATCCCACAACTGAGACAGGGCGGGCAGTTGGGGGCCAGAGGATGAGTACGAAGGGGAGAGGCATACTCCCAGGGACCAGACTCCTGCAGGTCTCCAGCGTCATGGCCCTGAGGAACACCCTCCCAGCTGGAGCCAAATGCTCTCCTAGCCTGTCAGAAAAATTCACAGACGTGTCCATGAACCCAACAACGCCTGCAACAGCACACTCTTTAATCTACAGTTATGCACACTGAATGATGCACAAATTATTATGACCTCGCATTCTTTAATTTTCTCTTCGTTGAAGTCAAAGGCTACATGTTTCAACAGTGGGAACAAAGAGTGAGAAATCGTTGAAGTATGTGCAACGGAAATACATAGCATTGACCTGGTCATTACACCTTTGTAGAAATAAAGGCAAACAAAGCGACTATTTGCAAGTCAAATCACTTGAAGACATGCTTAAATAGACACAGATTTATTGAGAGGCAAGATCCTTTCTCACCATTCTCTATATTTTGTCATCACTAAATAAAATCCTGACCACTTTTTAAGAATTCCCACTGTGATATAACTAATCGTTTTAGTTGCCATGATTTACATGTATATAAGCCTTCACCTCAAAGCACTGATTTATTTTTTGTTGTAGCAAAGTGTTTTTGTTAAAGAAGTTTGAACTCCCTTGGCATGTGGTATCATTCACGTCACTGCGGAAAAAGCGTTAACATATTCACGCTATCCTTTGAGCTTCAAAGTTTGCCCTTGGCTGAAGTTTGGGACCTTAGATTTCAGGAGGATTCCTATCATTCCCAGAAATGACAAGTGGCTCAGTGTCCCTATTGTCTGTGTGTACGATGTGGCTTACGCTGCCAACACGCTGTGCCTCCGGAAGGCTAGAATTCTGGTGATGCTCTAGACAGGGAGCCCCATAAACGTCATGGGCACTGGGGTTCCAGTGAGTTTCCCCAGTAGGCACGTCACACCTGCTGTCATAACACACGGACAGAATTTAAATTAGGCACTCAGAACACCCAAAGCTTGTCCCTGGTCCCTCTGGACTCAGCCTTTGGGTCTTTTCCCTTGGCTGAGACTGTAGGACAGCACACTGCGTCCTCTGAGTCTTCCTAGTAAGTCATCAGACCTGGGCAGTCTTGAGGATTCGCAACAGTCATTCATTACGACTTTCAAAGTCTTACAGATCTGACCATAAAAGCACAGGTAGTCTCTCCTTGAGGTCAATATAGGTCAAATACTGTACCAACTACAGGCACAGCTTTGTGCAGACACTCTGTGAGGGAGGCAAACAGATGTGTGTGGCCTTTCACTACCACACACACACACACCGAGTGTCTACTAAGGAAAATAAAAAGGTAAAATGAACAGAATCACACAGTGGTGGGATGCAAGAATGATGGAAGGAAAATGGCTGCGAGGTGTCTGGCATGGACAAGACAGACAAGACAGTGGGATTCACTGAGGGAAGGTACCTCAAACACAAGATCTAACACCAGGTGCCAGTCTAACCCCTCCTCTACCTACCTGCTCCCTCAGACTCAGAGGCTATCTGTATTTCCTACAGAGTTACAAGCGACGACGCAGCCACTGAAGGCTGAGTCTGGGTTCTCAGTCCACCCGAAGGGACGCCCGTCACGAGATGCACTGTCAAGTGACAAAGGCGGTTACAGAGCAAATGAGTATAATCTGGTCAACTTTAGTAAAAATGAATAGTGACCAGGAAAACAAAGACTCTCACTGTGAGAGGGAATCTGGGAAAGTGCTAAGGACATGGCCTCCACTCCTAATCTCATACTTTGTCATAAACTTTGGGCAATTCTCTGAATCTTTCCATTCCTGTGTTTTGACTTGTAAGATGAGGATAACATTATCTACCACAAAGACTTGGTGCAAAGGTGAAGGGCTGATGTGTTTAAACATTCCAAACAGTGGCTGATGTAGAGCAGTGCCACATGTTTGCTTGCATCCTCGTGGCGATGGCCTGGACCACACAGCACAGGCACAAACTCAGGGAATGCGCATACACACAAGGTGTGGAAGTACGAACAGCAGGTGACAGACGTGAGAACACGCAAGCTGGACATGCGGATCTGGGGGAACGCTGTAGATCACTGAGTGTAAAATGCTTCGAGTGGGAATTAACTCATTCATAGAACACATCACAAGTGAGAAAAAGAGAGCCCTGGATGGATCCCAGGAAATACAATGGTTTAATACATGCACGAAGACACAGACCCTCTGAAGAAGGGCAGAAACTCACAGAAACCAGGAAAGGACCTCAAGTCAGACAGGTGGGCAGCCGTCTAATTCGGGGGGTGGGAGGAGGAGTAAAGGGAGCTTTGTGAGGCCTGCTTAAGTCAGGTGATCATGGTGGAGGTCATTCTTTAGTTGTCAGTGGAGTGAAAGGGACGCGAGGGGGTGAGGACAGAGCAGTTACACAGGGTGCATCTGTGAGAGAAGAGAAGGAGCTCAGTGTGCATGCAGGGCAGGAAGTGCCCACGGGTGAAGAACCCAGATAAGTTATGAGGATAGAAGGGCCTTAACAGGGAGATGTCAAAGACCAAAAAATAGAGGTGAAAAAGAAAGACAGAGGTCCTATATGAGTTGCTGAGTATGGAATGTGTTCAACCATGAAGAGGAAGAATGATCCTGGAAGAGGAATGAGTGATTGATCCCCTCCTCCACTGAGGGTGTAACAAGTCTTGGCGAATTAGGGAATTTTACACACAAATCTTCCCTGGAGAATACAACTCTGAACAATCTGCAGGTCACCCACAGCATATTTTTTTCTTAAGAAATATTTGTGGATACCAACGTAGGAGACTGCAGGCCTTCTACGCCTCCAGGTAATTTAGACTTTCTATTCCAATATCAAGATAAATCATCAGAGAACCTTTGACTTTGGACTACCCAGTTTTGCCTGTTATCTCAAGCCATCTTTGGCACTGGAAAGTATGCAAAGAAATAGAAGATGTATAAAAGAACCAAAAGGAAGTCAAACAATTGAAAAATTCAAAAACCAAAATGAAAACTCACTGAGTGAGTTCAATAGTAGGTTATATATGAGACAGACAGGAATCAGTGAGCTCTGAGAGATCAATGGAAATTAATCAACATGAGCAACAGAGGGAAAACAGACTGGGAGGGGGAGGACAAAAAGATGGGAGCCTGAGGGTCCTGTGGAACAAGAACCAGAGAACACCATTCATGTTATTAGAACTCCTGAAAGAAATGGGCTGAAAAAAAAAAAACTTGAATAACTAAACAGTTCCTAAATTTGCCAAATGGCATACACACGATTCAAAAAGCTATGCAAACACCAAACAGAAAAGGCTTCCCAAATTTTATGGCAGGTTACCTCACAATCAAACTTTAGAACTCTATATACAAAGAAAAAGCACTTTGAAAGGACTTGACAGAAAGGATGCATTCCAGATACAGAAATAATAAGTCAAATGCCAGTAGACCTCTCACCTGAAACCATTGGAAGACAGAGGGAAATGACATGCTTTTCAAGTACCAAAACAAAAGAACTGCTGACCTTGAATCCTATATCCCACAAAAATATCCTTTGGGACATAAAAACATTTTTAGTTGAAAGAAAATAAAATACATTTGCTACCAGAAAACCTAACCCAGAAAACAGACTATAAATGTTGGTGGGTAAAATATTAAAAAGGAACTGTTAATGGAAGAAATCCAAGGATTTCAAGAAGGAAGAAAGAATAAAGTAACGAGTAAAAGTAGAAGTAAACAGACTGTGCCTCTTAAGAATTTTGTAAATACCGTTTGACAGCTGAAGCAAAAAAGAATATCATCCAGTATGGTGCTCGGTATAAGAGGAGGAAATACTTAAGAAAATTCTATTAAAGAATGGGGAATGTAAAGAAACCCAATGGAAGTAAGGTTTCTACGTGTCAAAGTGCCAAAATGCTGATACTAGGCTATGGTAAGTTCTGTATGTACAACACAGCACCTAGAATAACCAATAAAATACAAGAGATATGCTAAAAAACATCACAGATGCATCAAATGGAATTCCAAAAATTAAAGTAACCCACAAGAAGGCAAAACAAAGAGAATCTTACTTTCAAAACCAAAACCAAACAATAGGGCAGCAACAAACAGGGAACAAAAACATCATAAAATGGCAGACAAAAGCCCTAAAAGTATCAATAATTATTTTAAATTTAAATGGTCTAAATATACCAATTTAAAACAGAAATCAATAAAATGGATATAAGAAAATGAGCTAAGTAGATGCTATTCACAATATTCATATATTACATTACTTCAAATGTAACAATACAGATAAGGTTGAATATAAAATTATGGAAAAATATAAACCATGCAAACATTAACCAAAAAATTCAACAGTGACTATATGAAAATCATATAAATACATGTCAAAGCAAAACAAAAAAATTACAGGAGCAAAAAGAAACCAAACATAATGACAAAAGGGTCAATACACCAAAAGGACATAGCAATCCAAAATGTGTATGCACCAAACAGCAGAGGTTTCAAATACAGGAAGAAAAAAAGTGACAGAACTTAAAAGAGAAATAGACAATTCTAGAATTAAACTGCAGGACTTCAACACCCTGTTCTCAGCTACAGACAGAAATACAAGACAAGAAATCAACAGATACAGAAAATCTGAAAAACATTATCAACATCATCAGCATCGGGTCCACATTTATACAAACTCTACTAATGACAGTAGGATACACATTCTTTTGCAGCAGCCTTACAGAACATTCATCAAGATACACTACATCTTGGGTCATAAAACAAACCTCAACAAATTTAAATAGCCAAATCAAACATAAAACAAACTGGAAATCAATGGGAAAAAAACATAAAATACTCCAAACACTGAGAAATTAAACAACATACTTCTAAATAGTTCATGGGTTAGACAGGCAGTCTCGAATAAAGGAATATTTAGAACTGAATGAAATGTAATTAGAACATAAGACAAGATACTAAAACAGTGCTATGAGGGAAATTTACAGAACTTAATCTTATATTAATAAAGTAAAAAAAAACAAAACCCTCAAATCAATAAACTAAGCACTCGCCTCAAGAAACTGCAGAGGAAAATACTACCAAAGCAAGTAAAAGAAAAGATTAATAATAAAGATCAGAACAAAAATCAGTGAAATTAGGAAAAGAAAGATACAGAGGAAAAAAATGATATAAAGTGCTAGTTCTTTGAAATGATAAAAATAAAATTGATAAATGTCTAAGAAGATTCACCGAGATAAAACAGTTAACCCATTTCCAATATCAGGAATAAAACAGAGGCTATAAGTATAGATTCTGCTGTCATCGAAAGGATAATAAAGGAATACTTGAAACATGAAAATTTAGATGAAATGGGACAATTCCTAGAAAAAGCTAAACTATAAAAACTTACCCAATATGTAATAGATACTCTGAGTAGTTCTATACACATTAAATAAAATAAATACATAATTAAAAAACATCCAGAAGAAAAATCTCCAGGACTAGATGGTTCACTGGGGATGCTACAGAACATTAAAATAACAAGACCAATGCTATACAACACAACAGTCTTCCAAATAACAGAATAACGCCTCCCAACATGTTAGGAGGCTGGACAATGACCACCGGGAAAAAAAAAAAAGAAAAGAAAGAAAACTACATATCACTGTCACTCATTAGAGGAAAACTTCCTCAACTAAATACTAGTATATTAATACTGTAATATGATGTATAAAAATAATTATACTCCATGACCAAGTGGGGCTTAGTCCAAGAATACAAGGCTGGTTCAACAGTCAAAACTCAAATAAACCTAACACCTTATATCAACAGGCGACAGACAAACAAACAAACACAGGATTCTATCAATTGATTATAAAAAAAAGCATTTGACAATATTCAACCCTCATTCACAATTACAAAAAAACTCAGCCAATGAAGAATATGGGAAACTTTATAAACTCAAGAAAGCTCTACAAAGAAAACCTTACTATTAACACCATACTTAATGATGACAACCTGAATGTGTTTTCCCTAATAGCAGGAATCAGGCAAAAACATGTTTTCTCACTACTAGTATTCAGAATCATATTAGAAATCCTAGCTAGTGCAGTAAGACATGAAAAAGAAATAACAGGTATACAAGTAGGAAGGAAGAAGTAAAGCTGTCTCTATCAGCTGATGATATTTCTATGTAGAAAATCCCAAGGACTCTATCAAAATAAACAGCTACAGTTCAGTAAGGTTGCATGGGAAAAAAATTATATTTCTGTACACTACCAAAGACTGGGAGGAAATTGAAAGGTTAAAAATCAATGCTATTTTCAATCACTCAAAAAAAAAACCTATATATAAATCTTATAAAACCTGTACAGGATTATTGAGACTTATAAAACAATAATGAAATAAATCAAGCCATATTAAATAAATGTAGACATAATATATTCATGAATTGGAAGACTCAAAACAGCAAAGATGCTGACTCTCAACAAACTGATCTGCTAATGTAACTCAATTTCTAGCAAAATTCAGTCTTTTTTTTTGGTAAAAATAGACAAACTTATTCAAAATTTATATGGAAATTCAAAGTAACAAGGAGTGCTAAATCAATTTTAAATAAGAACAGAGAGGAATCACTTTACCCTATTAAAAGACTGACCACATAGCTACAGCAGTCAGGTAGACCAGTAATAGTAGAGAAACAAGAGAAAGTCTGAGTATTAGGTGTTTAAAATCATATGAAGAAAAGACTTGTCTTTTAAAAATCAAAGCCTAAATAGTCTTAACTGGTACAATAGAACGTGCCCATCCATATCTGGGTTTTCATCTCCTTAAATATAAAGGAATTTGATTGCTCAAACCACTACTTCTCACAAAAATTAAGGTCCTTAAGAATAAAGACAATGCTTTAGAACAAAAAGGATATTCAATGAAAGTTTCCAGACCTGTCTAACTCTCTTTACACTGGACAGCAATGAATGTATATACAAGACACACAGAGTCTGGGTCTTGTACCAAGGAAACAAAATGCTCCTCCTGCCAAGTAAATTAAGGAACCATGACAAAGTGCCACAGCTTGGCAAGGAGTGTGAAAAACTTTTTTGTAGTTCATTTTCTATTCTGAGTCTCTCCCTTCTTAAAAAAAAAAGAAATTCCTGAGATAACAGTGCAGTGTAAACTAAGATGAAACACATAGCTGAAGGTTCTCCTAAGTGCATAATAAGCACTGGGTCTCTCTCCTAGATGGATTCTCAGATGTAGAGTAAGGCTCTAGGTTGGGTCAATCTCTAACAGGACTCTTTAGATGACAAATGACATCCTCCAACAGGCTTTCTCACAGGGAAGGGAATTGCGGGCTTTCTCTTTGGTATGAACGATCAGATTCTGAGTAAGATGTTTCCTCTGGCAAAAGATTTTCCTCAGTGTTCACATTCAAAAAGTCTTTCCCCAATAGGAGCTCTTGGAGGTCAACCGAGGACTGCCCACTTGTGAAGGGTCTCCCCACATCGGTCACGCTGACGGGGTTTCTCCCAGTATGAACCCTCTGATGCTGAGTGAGGGAGGAGCTGCGACTGAAGGCCTTTCCACACTCAGTACACTCATAGGGCTTCTCTCCAGTGTGGATGATGGAGTGGCGAATGAGGTTTGTGCTCCAGCAGAAGGTTTTCCCACACTCCATGCATTCGTAGGGCTTCTCTCCACTGTGGATCCGCTGGTGCCTGGTGAGGCCGGACCTGCGGTTAAAGGCCTTCCCACACTCCGTGCACTCATAGGGCTTCTCTCCAGTGTGGATGCTGAAGTGTCGAATGAGGTCTGCCCGATTGCTAAAGGCTTTCCCGCATTCTTTGCACTCAAAAGGCTTCTCTCCAGTGTGGGCCCTCTTATGCAGGATGAAAGTGGAGCAGTGGGTGAAGGCCTTCCCGCATTCACTGCACACGTAGGGCTTCTCCCCAGTGTGGATCCGCTGGTGCCTCTTGAGGTATGACCTGTGGTTGAAGGCCTTCCCGCACTCCAGGCACTCGAAGGGCTTCTCCCCCGTGTGGATGACGTAGTGGTGGATGAGGGCGGCGCTCTCACAGAAGGCCTTCCCACACTCACTGCACTCGTAGGGCTTCTCCCCTGTGTGGCTCTGCTGGTGCCACATGAGGTAGGACCTGTGTTTGAAGACCTTGCCACATTCGAAGCACTCATACGGATTCTCACCACTGTGGATGATGTAGTGTCGAATGAAACCTGGCCTATCTCGGAAGGCTTTCCCACATTCTTTGCACACAAAGGGCTTTTCCCCAGTGTGGCTCCTGTTATGCAAAACGAAAGTGGAGCGGTGGGTGAAGGCCTTTCCACATTCACTGCATTTGTAAGGCTTCTCCCCACTGTGGATCCGCTGGTGCTGGGTGAGGTGTGACTTGCGGTTGAAGGCCTTCCCGCACTCCATGCACTTATAGGGCTTCTCCCCTGTGTGGACCATGTGGTGTTGAAGGAGGTAAGTGCTCTTACTAAATGTTTTCCCACACTCTGTGCACTCATAGGGCTTCACTCCAGAGTGAATCCTCTCATGTCGGGCGAGGAGGCGTTTCTTGTTAAAAACTTTCCCGCATTCGTTGCATTTAAAGATATTTTCTTCTTCTTGAATGATGAGATCTCCACCTGCTCCACACAAGTCATGGGCATGGGCAGCACCTGCCGGGGGGACTGGCTCCTCTACAGTCCTTGAACACACACCATCAGCTGTCCCTAAGCTGCCATGTTCAGAGCTTGGTTTCTGAAGGAACTTCTCCTTCTGGGGCTCTATCTCTGGTTTCAAGTGTCCTTCCTGCATCTCCCATGACCCTTTTTGATCCTCGGTTTGGCCTAACTGAGAGCCCTTGGAAACTCTTTGTGTTAACTGTCCCTTGAGTGAGGCTCCCTCAGACTGGGCTGGCTCACAAGGGGTGGGTTCTGCGGTTTTGGGTTTTCCTTTGTCACCTGAAAGAAATACAATATACAAAAAGACCTGTTAATAATGCCAACATAGAAGAAAGAAAATCAACATTTCAGTAAAAAAAATGATGAAAACAGTGCCTCTGTGTCTGCCATTGTTTCCTACCTCTGAATTCCAGCATAACAATTTCTTTCTTTCCTTATTCTTGAACTGTTGACACCTTAAAAGGGAGACCCAGAGAAGTGGCTGGGTTAGGAGACAGGGTGCTGGAAAAAGACACAGTCAATTCCAGACTGGATAGTCATGCAAATAAGTAACTCATCTGGGCCCACAGATAGTTTATGTTGAAGAGATGACTCAGTGCGAAGCTTGAAAGACCACCTATGTGATCAAAGTTGGGGCTCTGAGCCATAAGATAACAACTAGACCTCCAGGAAGAGACAAGGACAGGGCAGGGACTGAGTCATGCAGGTACTGATTCACTCAGTAGTACTTATGTAACAAGACTCAGTGAAATTCTTGGGTTGGCAATACTTCATGCATATACTGCCATCCATCAATGCCAGGAGGCTAATGAGTCCTGTGGACATGGAATCCCATGTTTGGAAACTTTCCAGAATCTGTTCCTGAAAAACATCTGATATAGACCTACTGGACAAAGACTTCACAACAGCCATCTTAAAGAAGTTCAAGGAGTGAAAGGAAGATATAGAGGAAGTCAAGAAATCTAGATAAAAACAAAATGGAACTATCAATACAAACAAAACCTAAAAAGGAATACAAAAAATTCAGGAGCAAAAAGTACAAAAACTGAAATGAAAAAATGACTAGAGGGATTCAAAAGAAAACTTAAGCAGGAAGAAGAAATAATCTGTAAATTCAAAGATAGGACAATGGAAATTACTGAGTCAGAGAAGCAGAAAAAAAAAAGGTTGAAAAACTGTGAGTACAGTCTAAGGGATCTGTGACACAACCAATGAATCAATATACTCATTGTGGAATTCCCAGACAGAGGAGAGAGACAGGGTTAGAGAGAATATTTGAAGAAATAGCTGAAAACTCCCAAATTTAATGAAACATCCAAGAAGTTCAATGAATTCCAAGGAAAATAAACTCAAATAGACTCACACTGAGAAAAATTATAATCAAACTTTTGAAAGCCAAAGATGAAGAGAGTATATAGCAAGTGTGAAGCAACTTGTTACATATAAGGGGTCCTCAAAATGATTATCAGCAGATTTCTCATCAGCAACTTGGGAAGCTGGAAAGTAGTGGTTCAACATATTCAAATGTAAAACAAACAAAACAGAAGTGTCAAGCAAGAATCCTGTATCGGGCAAAACCGTCCTTCAAGAATGAAGAAGAAATTAAGACATTCCCATATATAAAAGCTGAGGGAGTTTGTTACCACTAGATTGGCTCTGTAAGGAATTCTTAAGAGTCTTCCAGGGTGAAATGTAAGGACACGACACAGTATTCAAAGCCATATGAAGAAATAAAGATCTTGATAAAGGTAAATACATGGGCAATTACAAAAACTAGTATTATTTTGTAACTCCACTTTTTGTTTGTTTTTACATAATTTAGAAGACTTTTTAAAAATTGTTAAGCTAAAAGCTAATATTAATTATAACTTTAGTTTATAATTCCATGTGTAGTTTCCAATATAATTTAAGAGACTAATGCATTTAAAACACTTAGTAGTTTAAGTTTCTAGGCATACACTATATATAAAGATGTAATTTTGTGACATGAACAATGGAAAGGGATGATGACAGAGCTGTAAAGGAGTATTTTTCTGTTATCGAAGGTAGACTGGTATAAAATCAAGTTAATGCTAAAACTTTAATATGTTACATGTAATCCCCATGGTAACCACAAAAAAATAGCTAGAGAATATATGCAAAAGGAAATGAGAAAGGAATTTAAATACTTTACTACAAAACATCAACTAAACACAAGAGTGTAATGCAGTAAACAAGAAACAAAAAGGTTATAATGCACATAGAAAACATATCAAAATGACAGAATTCTCTCTATATCAGCAATTACTTTAAATGTAAATGGATTAAACTCTTCAATTAAAGGACAGAAATTAGCAGAATTGATAAAAACATGATCCATGGGAGGAAGGAGGTGGGAAGGAATAAACTGGGAGCTCAGGATTTGTAGATGCTAACTACTAGATATAAAACAGGTAAACAATGAGTCTCTCTTTTTGTATTTCATTGATTTTTTTCTCTATTGTTAAAATTCTATTATATCTTTAACAAAGACAACAAAAAGCTGGCCCTTTGCAAAGATCAACAAAATTGAGAAACCTTTAGCTAGATGAACTAAAAAACACTCAAATTACTAAAATCAGAAAAGAAAGTGGGGACATTACTTGATTCTAAAGAAATAAAAACAGAGCATAAGAGAGTACTATGAAGACCTGAAAACCAACAAATTGGAAAACCTAGATGAAATGGACATATTCCTAGAAACATAAAACTTATGAAGACTAAGTCATAGAGAAATAGAAAAATCTGAATATACTTCTAATTACAAAGAAGATTGAATTGGTAATCAAAATCTCCCAGCAAAGAAAAATCCTGGGCTTGATGGCTTCAATGGTGAATTCTATCAAACATTTTTTAAGAAGAACTAGGACCAATCCTCCTCAAAATTCCAAAAAACTAAAGAGGAGTAAACACTTTGTAACTCATTCTGAGACAAGCATTACCCTAGTATCAAAGTCAAATACACTACAAGAGAATTACAGAGCAATACTCCTTAAGAACATTGGTGCGAAAATCCTGAACAAAATATTAACAAAACAAAGTCAGCACCATATCAAAAGGATCATACACCATGACCAAATGCAGTTTATTCCTGTAATGTAAGGCTAGTTTGACATATGAAAACTGATAAACATAATACATCACATTTACAGAATGAAGGAAAAAGCCCATATAATCATTTCAATTGAGACAGTAAAAGCATTTAACAAATTAGACAACCTTTCATGACTTAAAAAAACAATACTCCCCAAACTAGGGATAGAAGGAAACTAGCTGAACATAATAAAAGTCGTACATCATAAACCACAGCAAACATCATACTCAATGATGAAAGTCTGAAAGCTTTTCCTCTTAAGATCAGGAACAAGATAAGGACATCCATCTTTACCACTTCTATTCAACACAATACTAGAAGTTCTACACAGAGCAACTGGCGAGAAAGAGAAATCAAAAGCATCCAAATTGAAAAGGAAGAGGTAAAATTATCTTTGCTTCTGGATGATAGTTTCTTATATGTAAAAACCACAAAGATGCCACAAAATAACTGTTAGAATAAATGAATTCAGCAAAGTAGCAGGATACAAAGTCAACACACAAAAAACCAATTGCATTTATATACATGAATAAAAAAAAATCTGAAAATGAAATTACAAAAATAGTTTCACTTACAATAGCATTAAAGAGAATAAAATACCTAGGAATTAATCAATGAGATGAGACATTTGTGCAACAAATCTGCAAAACACTGCTAAAACAATTAAAAATGATGTAAATAAATGGAAACAAATCTCATATTCCTGGATTGGAAACCTAATATTAAGACATCAATACTACCCAAAATGATCTATAGTTTCAATGCAATCTCTATCAAAATCCCTATGACATTTTCTGTAGAAATAAATAACCCACCCTAACATCCATAATGAAATCCGAAGAGACCCTGAATAGCCAAAACAATCTTGCAAAAGAAGAACAAAATCGGAGAACACGAAATTCCCAATTTCAAAACTTACTACAAAACTACAAAGATCAAATACAGTATGGTACTGGAATAAAATCAGACAAACAAACCAATGGGATAAAATCAAGAGCCCAGAAATAAACCCATGCATACATTATCAAATCATTCTTGACAAGGGTGCCAAGACTATTTAATGGGGGAAAGGACAGTGTTTACAACAAATGGTGCTGGGAAAACTGAATACCTATGTGCAAAAGAATGAAACTGGACCCTTATCTAACATCACATACAAAAATCAGCTCAAAATGGATAAAGATCTAAAACTATAAAATTCTTAGAAGAAAAGATAGGGCAAAAGTGGCATGGCATTGGATTTGGCAAAGATTCCTTGGATATGACACCAAAGATACAGGTAACAATAGAAAAAATAGAAAAATTGTAGTTTATGAAAATTTAAAAATTTTGTGCATCAAGACACTATCAATAGAGTAAAACGGTAATTCAAAGAATGTGAGAAAACATCTGCAAATCACATATCTGATAAGGGAATAGTATCCAGAACATATAGAGAACTCAAACTTAACAACACCAAAAAACAAACAACCTGATACAAAAATGGGAGAAGGACTTGGATAGACATTTCTTCAAAGAAGATATACAATGGCCAATAAGCAAAAGAAAAAAGATGTTCAACATGACTATTAGGGAAATGCAAATGAAAACTATAATGAAATACTATCTCACATCCATTAGGATAGCTACTACTGGAAAAAAACAGAAAATAACAAATGTTGGTGAAGTTGTGGGGAAATTGAAACTCTTACACAGTTGATAGGAATGTAAAATGGCATGGTGTCTGTGGAAAACAGTATGGCAGTTCCTCAGAAAATTAAAAATGGTGTAAAATGACTATAACTCAATAAAAAAAAGTAATAAAAAAAGAAAATTAAAAATGTAATTACTATATGATCCAGCAGTTCCATTCCTTGTTATATTCCTTAAAGAATTGAAATCAGGTTCTCAAAGATATTTGTACACCACGTTCAAAGCAGCATCATTCACAATAGCTAAAACGTGGAAGCAATCCAAGTTTCCATCAAGAAATGAATGGATGAGCAAAATGCAACACACAAACACATACACACAAGAATACTGCTCAGCATTAAAAAGGAATGACATTTTGAAACACGCTACAACGTGGATGAACCTTGAGGACACTATGCTGAGTCAAACAAGCCAGTTACACACACAAAATCCAGTATCATTCCAAAGAGGTACTTAGAGTAGTCAAAATCACAGACACAGAAAGGAGAACTGGTTTCCAGGGGCTGGGCTGGGAGTCAGGGGGCGGTAGGGAAAGTGGGGAGGGGGAGGTTATCATCTAATGGGTACAGAGTTTCAGTTTTAAATGATGAAGAGTTATGGAGGTGGATGGTGGTGACGGTGCATGACATTATGAATATATTTAAAACTACTCACTGTACACTTAAAAATGGCTAAGATGATCAATTTTATACTACCTGTATTTTATTTACCACATCCACAAGAAAGATAAGAGTAATGTACAATCCCTACAAATCAAAAAGAAAATGCAAACAAGTCAATAGAAAACATTCATGAAACATTTCAAAGAAGAAAACTCAATTCTAAGGATTGGTATACAATCTTATGATAAGGTGCTAAAGACCCTCAGCAATGAAGGAAAAGGAAATCAGGAGCACATGAGATATAATTTTGCATTCATCTGATTGTCAAAAATTGAGCAATCTTGCAGTATCAAGTATTGGGCATGGTGTGGGTGGAAGGACCCTCCGTTATTTCCTGGTGGAAGTGGAAGTGGTACAGACCCTGTAGAACACAGTGGGAATTGTCTTGTAAACACGAAAATTTGCAGTCTATAATCCAACAATTTCACTCCAAGAAACGTCAAAAAACAGTCCTAATCATGTGCAAAATGACCAATATATATGAATGTTCTTGGCAGAACTCTTTGTGAGGATGAACAGACAGTGGATGAATACAATGTGAGACAGGAGCATTTTTAATTGCATTTCTTCACTGTAAGGACCTTGAGCATATTTTTATGTTTAGCAGAGAAAAGGACAAAGTTATAAAACAAGAAGAATATCAGTGAAGAAAGTATCTCCACGGAAAGCTCCTTTCTAGATTCTGAGGTGGGAACTGGCCATGCCCAGGGGCAGGACCTCTTCTGAGGGGTGAAAAGAGAAACTACAGATAGGAGAGTCCAAATGAGCGTGGAAGGGCTGAGGACCAAGCAGCAGAAGGGGAAGACTTCACTTTCAACAAGAAAGCTCGCTGACACATCGATGGCCATGTGCTGAGACTCCCATGGCTGGGGAAGCGGTAACTGTCTGGAACAGAGTCTGAGCACCTGGGGAGCTCATGCAGGACACCGAGCTGACCAGAGGCATAAAGCAGGTACAGAAACCAGTCAGAACTGTCAGCATCCCCCAGGGAAAGATGGCATGAACGTGGACTTTGAGTGTCCGGACAGAACGGATGGGAGGCGGTGGAGGTGACAGATTCAGAGGATGCACATATGTAAAACGGCCAGGATCCGGGGGATGGTCGGTTGTAGGGACTGGTTGGGGGGAAGGGGAGGAACTCTCTGAGGCTGTATCCGGTCTCTGACTGGCTTGCCTGGCAGGACTGTGCCCTCAAACTTAGGAGAGAGTGAGCACACAGTGGGTTCCTTCCTAGGCCTGCTGACTCTCGGTGCCTCTGAGGTACCGGCGCGGAGACGTGTGACAGGTGAGGGCAGAGGCCTGGAGCAGTCAGAGGTGGGGGGCGGGGGGGCTGACGATGAGCTGACAGACATTCCCAAGCCAGCTGGCAGCCTGAGGGACTGAGAGGGGAAGGAGCGTGGCTCCGCAGTGGCACCATCACCACACTCAGCCCCAGCGCCCTCAGCAGCCCGGATGTGGGACAGAGCAGGACAAATGTCTCTTTTGGAAGACAGAGGGACCTAGGCAAAAGGGCTCCACAGCTTCCAAACCATGCAGGGGCCACAACAAGACACTCCCCCAGGGCGCCCAAGCCAGCGGCCTCCCCTGGGGCTCCCACCAGCCCGCACCTGGGCTCCTACCTGGACAGGGGCTCTGGGAGCAGTCCTTCCTCCCCGTCCACAGCTCCTGCCCATGCTCCAGCTGGCAGATCAGCTCAGGCCTGGGAACGGGACACCCTGTATGTGGAGAAAGGAAGAAGACACTAGGATTGTGTGGAAAGAAAGAACAACTCAGGGTCTAGTCTGGGACTTCAGATGTAGACAAGACCTCAGGACAGAGCTGCTCCCACCCACACAAAAGGCTGAACTGTGACCCAGAAACCAAAGGCATGCCATATTGTCATGGAGTTTTTACTCCTAAGTCAAAAACTAACATATAATGTATAATCATAGTCAAAGGACTGTGTTCAAGAAACTTAAGTGCATTACATCACTTCAAAATGGAAATAAATCTGTGAATCTATGGAGTACTTCAAACAACTCTTTTCATTCAAAACAAGGTATATGTCTTCATTGAGCTAGTTTTCCTTTTTTTTAGAACCCAAGCAAAGTTTGTGTTGTTCTTCCTACAGACCGTGGAGGACTGTATCCTAGAATTTCCTTACAGCAGTCCCAGCAAGCACATATTATGGTCAGTATCTTTTTTTTATTGACATATATTTGACTTACAATGTTTGTGTTAGTTTCAAGTGTACAGCAAGGTGATTCAGTTATATATATTTTTTTCATATTCTTTTCCATTATAGGTTATTACACGATACTGAATAGGGTTCCCTGTGCCATACAGTAGGTCTCTGTTGTTTATCTATTTTATATATGGCAGTTTGTGTCTATTAATCCCAAACTCCTAATTTATCCCTCTCCCCCTTCCCTTTTGATAACAGCCATAACTTTATTTTCTATGTCTGTGAGCAGCACCACTTTATAGATGAAAATCATACAGAAACCAACAGTCAGGCAGATGATGTGATTTTGCCAAAGAGCCCAGGACTGGTGAATGGCTGAGCCAAATGGAGCCCACGTCTAGCCACCTCTGCTCTGCGCTGTTCTCCCACAAAGCTGCACAACCCCATTTCAGAAGGTGCTGAATCCAGGCCTGAGGATGAAGCGGCTCCTGACGAGCGACCACAGCAGTGACGGCCGCGAGGTTCCTCACTGCTAACCTGCACACAACCTGGTGACACCAGGCGTTGTTCTGACCCCTTTTCGTAAGTTAGTGATTTCCCCTCACTACAGTTCTGGGTCATAGACACTGTCTTACCCCATTCTGCCAATGGGCACACCGAGGCACAGTCAGGTTCAGTCATTTGCCCAGGGCCACACACTTTTTAGGGAGCAGAGTGAGGATGGAATGCAAGAGTCTGGCTCCAGACCCTGGTCTCCCAAACGCTACAGGAAGGAGGAAACAGCAAGCACCTGAGCGGGGCTAGCAGCCTGGGAGCAAGCGTAGGGTAGCTGTGAGGTGGGCCTGCGAGCACGAAGACCCACCGCAGGGAGCAGGGACGGGGGGGCAGGCTCAGTGACTCCAGACTTCAGCGTTTCATGGAAGATTAGAAAGTGATGAAACAGATAATACTTCCCGGTGAGGTGGCCACACTGGACATTTACAGAAACTTCAACTAACATCTACTGTCATTAATATTTTACAGAAAAGGATTTTTGCTTCCAACAAAAGGTTGGACACAGAGGACAGCTTCATAAAATGAAGTTGTATGTTCTAAATTCACTGAGGAAGTTCAGCCGCATGAGAGACTTACTGCAGCCCTGAGCGTTCCTGACCTAGTGGGGGACCAGGAGGCCACGAGAACTGACTGGGGAAAGCAGAACAGCGCCCAGGACAGGCCTGCTATGCGGCCAGTACTGCAGGAACCAGAGCGAGCCGTGACAAGCGTTAACACTAACATTTTTCTTAAAAGTGACCCACTTTTATTTTTCTTATATGCCTTCCAAAAGGGGATCCTGTGTAGCTCTGGTAAGTGGGAGACACAGAGTCACCTGAGTTGATGGCAGGTCACCACAAAAAAATTGCAGAAATGAAATCAAAACCATAAGGTCAGGTCCCAGCGAGCTCCTGCTGTCTGCTCAGGGACGAGCTCCTACTGCTGAAAGGGGGAGACTGCCAACGGCTGGGAGCGGGGTGTTTAGGATTCAGCACTGAACCCAGATTTTGCCGAAAGGAGCAGGCAGGAAAGAGATAAAATAAAGGAATGGCCTCCTCAGGTTGTGTCTCAATGCCCCTGATGAAGTGGCCACGAGCCTTCAGAAAAAAGGTTTCGCCACCTCTGCACAACTGACACTTGGATGCAGAAAATTCTGTTGAGGAGAAAGGGCGGGAATGTGTGCATCCCGCGCAGGCTCAGGATGTTGAGCATTCCAGGTCTCCACTCAGGAGACGCCCGTCGCATCACATCCCAGTGGTGACAACCAAAACGTCTCCAGATGTTGCCGAGTGTCCCCTGGGGACAACATCATCCTTGGATGAGAACCACGGGCTTAGAATGTAAAAAGGGTGACGGGAAAACGCAAGTGTGATGGTGGGGAGGGGCCTCCAAGAGATTTCATGGTCAGAACACAGCTGGCGAGCAGGCGGTGACCGCGCTGAGAAGCCGAAAGGCCCACGAACACTCACCAGGCAGAGAACAGCAAGTGCAGAGGCCCGAGGCAAGTGAGTCAGGCGTGTGCGCGGGGAACAGCGAGAGCCCCGCACGCGCAGCAGAGTGAGCTCAGGGAAAGCAGGGCAGGTGAGTGAGAAGGTCGGCAGGGCCAGGCAGGAAACTTCTCCTTCAAAACCTTTCTTATGAGATACCTGAATATGTCACCCCTTCCCTAACTTGGTTTAATCTCAGCGACACACATTCCAGTTCTCTAAACATGGGCGTGTCTCCCCCATGCCCGGGATTTACAGCCCTCCCCTCCCTCAGACTGACAGGGCTAAGGCGATGGTCCTCAAGCTGCTGTTTCTCAACCCTGGCCTCCTGCCACTGCGGCCGGCTCACCCTCTGTGGAGTGGGCGCCTTGTCCTCTGCAGGGTGCTGAGAGCACCTCTGGACCCCACCACTAGATGTCGGCCCCACCCACACCCCAGGTGTGACCACCAGTCCTGGCTGCAGATGCTGCCAAGTGTCTCCTGGGACACAAAACCCCCAGATGCTGAGAAGCACGACTCTGACTTCTCTCTCTTGTACGAGCAGAGGGTTCTGGCCCTGCACTTTGGGCACAAGAGACAATTGTGAAGGCAGAGGAGAACCAAGAAGCCACACAACCGAGATCCTGGCATTCACAACAATACCTGCCGCACTGAAGGCACAGGCCTCCTGGGGGCCCGCCTGCCTCCCCCTCTTCTTGGAGAACATCCCATCACTCACAGCCCTGCTAACCTGGTGGCGGGGGACACTTGACCCAACCAGTCTCATGCAGTCAGCTCCCTCTCTGGAACGTGAAATAAAAACCTCAGATGGAGGCCAGTCTGTGCTGGGCACTGGGGTGAGAGGCTCAGGGAAGTGTGGACGGAATGGAATGGGTGGCCATTCCTGCCTCAGGGACATCCCTGCAGGGCCCAGCAGCAGAGAAAGAAAGAGAAATCATCTAAATATGCAAAGAAGTAGAAACAAGGCCTCTGGGGGGCAACAGAGAGCAGGGACTGGGGTGGCCATGCCTGTCACAAACTTGCTGAGGCACATAAGCCATTCTGAAGACAGAGACATGAGCAAAGGCAGAGGGAGAAGCCAGGACGAGAGACCCAGAAGCCAGGGCACAATCCTGGTGGCTCCCGGTTCCGGTATCAGTCCCTCATGCGGCCCGACTGGAAATTCTGCCTTTGGGTCCCGCAGAGCACCCCTATTTCCTTGCACCACTTTCTGGGAGCTAGAGGGGAGCTATGTTTCTTGTCCAAAGAGACACAGGGATAGCAGGCAGGAAAGAGATGAATCGTGAAAATGACTGAAGCTGTGGGGAGAGGGAAAGAGAGCTCAGGAGGCCTTCTTGACCAGCCAAGATGGAGCCAGAAGTTGGAGTGAAGGAAGTGGCAGGTGCACTACATGGCGGAGTGGTGAGGACTCACCCAGAGACACCAGGAGCCCACGGTTTTCCAGCATCACCTCCTGGTACAGGGTCCTCTGGGCGGGGTCCAGCTGCCCCCACTCCTCCTGGGTGAAAGTCACGGCCACATCATCGAAGGTCACAGACATCTGGAAAGTCAGACCGACACAGGAGCATTAGCCGTGGATGGGATGGAATCAGAGCTTGTCTCTGCCTTGCTGGTAAAGGTGCAGGAAGATCAAGGCCCTAATCACAGAATACCTCCTGAAGGCCAAGTGCTCTGTGCTGGGCTGAAGGGGAGGTGGACAACATTCTGGGCATAACATGATACTGGCAGACCTCAGAAATTTTGTGGGTTTGGTTCCAGACCACCACAGTAAAGCGAGTCACGTGACTTTTTTGTTTCCCAGTGCATTTAAGTTATGTTTACTCTACACTGTAGTCTATAAAGTGCACAATAGCATTATATTAAAAAATGTAGATACCTTAATTAAAAATAACTTTATTGCTAAAATATACTAACCATCAGCTGAGCCTCCAGCAAGCTGTAATCTTTTTGCTGGTGGAGGGTCTGAACTACTGTGAGAACAAAAAGTAACACAGAGACCCGAAGTGAGCAAATGCTGCTGAAAACATGGTGCTGATACACTTTCTGGACACAGGGTTGCTATAAATCTTCAATTTGTAAAAACACAATATCTACAAAGCACAATAAAGTGAGGTACGCCAACAGTGTAAGAGAGACGAGCCTCCTACAGAGGAGCCGTAGGAAAATGGCACAATCGACGGAAATGACATTCAACCTGTGAGATACAGACAGAAAGGGCTCTGGGACGTCAGAGGAATGAATAAGTAATGACAATAATAATATCAGTAACATGTATCAGCAGCACTAGCAATAGCTGAGCCTCCCTGGTCCTGCTATGTGCTGGCCCCATGCCGAGGGCTTTATGTCTTATCTAAAAGCAACTAAGCCCCAGCTTCTCAGTCATCATTTCCACCACTATCTCTCCACTAAAAACACTCCGTATGGAGTTTGATTTGTTATCGTTACTCCCACCACCATATTCTGTACCTTCTCCTCAATGTCAAATGTCCAGCAGATGCAGAACCACATCCTACATGACCAAAACCACTAAATGAATATACACAGTTCGGCCACTCTCACAGCAGCAGCCCCACCACTGAAATGCTCCAAGGCACTGACGCATGGCTTTTCACCTGCACCTTTAGTGCTCACACCTCTGTGCTTTCTAGCTTCACCCTCTCTAACAGTTTTCTTGAGTTAATATTTCCATCAAGCACCTGGAAATTCCTAATTAACTGGTGCATATACAGAATCCTACAGTATCACTCACTTCTGGTGCTGGATAAACTCACATCACTGGTCACATTTGGGGCAGGTAGATGAGGACAGAGAAATCAACTAGGGCCTCAACAGTGACAACCAGATGATGTATGTTTAAACAATGAAAACTCTCTGGCGTGCGATAATACAGCATCCTATATGACTGTATTATCGCATATTTGGCTTTCTCTGGTTGGTCTTGAGTTACAAGTGAGGAAAGAATTATAGAAAGGGCCCATTATTAACCTAGTCCTGGCCATTTGGGGCGACTGTCACAGAAGTCACTGCTTCGCTTCCTGGACTGTCTCTGGAGATAGGAATCTGGCTTCTGGCAAGCCTGACTTAGACCGGGCCGGGTTCCTGGGTTGCTGACTGTAGATAAGAGGCTGGATTCCTGGGCAGGTTGTGTGTCGAAGCTCTGTTTTCATATACGTCTGCCTACTGTCCACTTGTATATTCAGTCTCGCGTGTTCTAAGCCTGGAGATAAAGTCAGTGACAAGCCAGCTCCTCTTGTCGTACACAAACACAACTGCAAAGAGAAGTCTAGTGCCTTTCCAGACTTCCACCCCGCTCAGGAGCCCTCTCCGAGCCAGCAGAGAAACCGCAAAGCCAAAAACGTCGTCCACTCACCCGCGCCGGGTCCGTCCACGCCGCCGCCATCATGGGACGCTGTGGAGAGAGCGGCCCGGAGACGCGGCGACAGAGGCGGGTCCCGCGGGCTCAGCCGACCGCCACTCCTCCTCTGCCCTGGGCGGGGTGACCGCTCACCGGGAGGCCCACGGCTCGCTCAAACGCGCGGAGGTGAGTGCTGACCTCCTCTCTGTTCATTTGCGGAGACCGGACTAGACACCTTCGCAGAACAGCTACCCCCTCCCCTCAGCTGGCGTGGACGGAACCGTAGCACACCAATGACGTCCAGCACCAGTGGGCCGGAAGTCCCGCCCCCCGCAGGAAATGCCCCGACCCGGGTCGTTATTGGCCCAGCGCCTGCCGCCGTCACGCGGTGCAAAGCCTTCTGGGTAACGTAGTTTTTCTCTACAAACAAGCAGCCGCGTGTCGCGTCCTAGAGCCGGTCTTCCTCCGTGTAAAACACTTAACCAGGCCTGGAGCCCAGCATCAGAGCCGCCTCTTCACCGTGGGCACAACTCGGGGGAGCGGAGGAGCAGGAGCGAGGCCGTCCATTCCACCCTGGGGGAAGCTGGGGCTCAGGAGACGGGGACATTCGCCCGGGGTCAGGCCTGGGGAAAGGCCGCGAAGCCCGGCCCTAGGCTCGCCTGGGGACTTCTCCGTGCGCCTGGCCTCCTAGATGCTTTTCTAGGGGCTACGGACAAGCGAGCAGTCAAAATAACCGCCAAAAGGAGGACGCCGGAAGTCTCCTTCCCACGCAGTGCGCATGCACGGACCCGGCTCTTATGGGCGTCTTTTGGCCCTGCGCCTACTTCGCATGATGCACTGACCTCTGAGTAATAGACTTAGCCCGGAGCACCCTACAGCGGCTTTGTTATCCTCTGAGGTGCGGAGGCTGCAAGCAGGGGTGGCTTGGAGGGAAGCTGAGGACTCCAATTTCAAGCGTGGTCAGTTTGAAATGTCTGCAAGACCACAAAGTGTCTGTTTTAAGGAAGGCACTTAACCTGTGTATGATCAGTGGGAAAGGGTTCGTTTCTGGATATGTACGTTTGGGAGTTGATAGCGTATACGATTATTTCAAGTCATGATACTGGATGAGACCAACAAAAGAAAGAGAATAGATGGGGAAAGGAATGGACAGGGGTGAACTCTGAACCAACTCAACATTGACTAGTTGCAGAAGAGAAACCAACAAAGTCATGTTAGGATTCCTAACATTCCTTCTAGAATTATATTACTCAAAGTCTTAGAAGTCACCTCAATGTCCTTTTGTTTTCTTCTCATGACTTTGAAGGTGAGAGAATAAAATCTAGCTTCTAATGAGTTGAGAATACATATGGTATGAAAATGGAAACATGGTGTGCAGAAAATGCCCTGATTTAATTTTAAAGGTGGAGAAAAGCATAGTGACAGGATGTTAATTGAGCCAAGGATTAAGCTGGAGTTAAATTTCCCATAAGGTACTGTTTATAAAAGGAGGTTATGGAGAAACGTGGCTCAGTTTGTGCACAAGGAACAATGTTAGCCATCACTGGCAACAGTAATTTGCCCAAATTGGAAGATAAACGTAATTCTTCTTTTCACATGTGGTTGACCCTTACAGTTAAATGGTTTTGGGTTAGGTTGTAAAACAGATATTAACGTTTTTATATTCTTTGTGTGATGGGAGGCAGAATGTCTGGAATCAGTGCAGGTGAGGAAAGCTATGTAGCCATTGGAGAAACTTTGAAATTCCTACTGTAAAACATCTCAGAGTTTTAATTGTTTAAACATATATCATTTGGTTGTCACTGTTGAGGCCCTAGTTGATTTTTCTATCCTTATCTACCTGCCCTAGATGGGCCCAGTGATATGTTTAACCAGCACCAGAAGTGAGTGATATTGCAGGATTTTTATATATGAACCAGTTAATTTATTAGGAGTTTCCAGGTGTTTGATAGAAATATTAACTCAAGAAAACTGATAGAGAGGGTGAAGCTAGAAAGCACAGAGGTGTGAGCACTGAAGGTGCAGGTGAAAAGCCATGCGTCAGTGCCTTGGAGCATTTCAGTGATGGGGCTGCAGCAGTTGGGGCTGCTGCTGTGAGAATGGAGTGGCTGGACTGTGTATATTCACTTCATGGTTCTGGTCATGTAGGGATGTGGTTCTGTATCTGCTGGACATTTGACATTGAGGAAAAGGTACAGAATAACATGTTTGTAACATTAACAGGGCAAACTCCACAGTTCTTAGTCAGGAGACAGTGGTGAAAAAGATGCCTGCAAGGAGCAGAAAACATGTTTCAGCTCCCCACTGAGTTGTCTAGATGTTCATGCTGGTGCAGTCACCTTACGAATGAAGGGGGAAGTTGCCGCATGAAAGTGCAACAGAAGGGTATGGGTGGGTATAGCTCAGCGATAAGTGTGTGTGTTTAGCATGCAGGAGGTCCTGGGTTCAATCCCCAGTACCCCATTAAAAGAATAATAATAAAAAAAAGAGTAAATAAGTAAAAATAAGAATAAATAAATAAACCTAACCACCTGCCCCCACCCCACAAAAATAAAGATTCTACCCAGTCACACACCAACATTTACAACTCTAAAGACCCGGTACAGAATGATTCAGCTTTTATTAACTAACATGATGCATCTTAAAAGAGAAGAAACAAAAGACAGATGAGAGACCAGAGCCAGGGGTGCTCCATGGGCAATCACAAAGGAATGGGGGTGGACAGGGCTCAGGAGGCCATTTGAGCAGACGGAGGCAGCACCCTCCGGGAGTGGGCCCGGACCCAGGGGTGCTCCAGGATCTGGACCAAGGGCAGCCGCTCCGAGGGCTGGTATCGGAGAAGCCTGGAGATCAAGTCCTGAGCCCCCAGAGGTATTAATGGGGGAAACCTTACATCTACCTGATGGGGCCAGAGAAGAAAGAGAAGTATGGTTACTTTCCTTGGTCCACTTGAGGTGCTGTTCTGGAGCTTAGTAGAGAAGCTGCGGGTGTACCCCAGGCTCTGCAGCCCAGCCACCAGCCCCCACTGACTAGCTCCCGCACGACTGCCCTGACTGGCCATCCCACCTTGAGGATTCGTCTGTAGGTCTCGTTGTAGGAGGTGCTCTCAAAGGGCGGGCTTCCCACCAGCAGCTCATAGCAGAGCACCCCAATGCACCAGAGATCCACCTTCTCATTGTATGTTCTCCCCTCGATCATTTCTGGGGGCAGGTAGTCCAGAGTCCCGCACATTGTCTTTCTCCTGGAGGAGGGCAGAGAAAGGAGCACCAAGCAGAGTCTTAGTACAAGGGAAACTCCCCTCCCGCAGCTTCCAGGGAGACGGGAGACCCTAGGAACTCCCGAGCAGTCCCCTCCCAAGCGTAGGAGTTTGGAAACACCAAGTTTTAATATGGATCAAGGTTTGGAGAAGGCAAGTACTAGGACCTTCCAACTCCATATTTTGGGATTCTTCAGCAATTATTTAGCTCATGATCCAGGATGTTTTCACAAGAAGATTGGGAACAAACTGATGGTGCAACAAGAGGAACCAAGTAAATTAATTATAGTTGACTTATACAGTGAAATTCCTGGAATTATGGAGCAGTGGTTCTTAATTTATTTACATGGAAACTTATTGGTAAAGTTATATGTTAACAGAGGTTAAAAAATTAAAGATATGCTTGAACCACATTTTCTCAGTCTACAAATACCTATGAAATATATGCATTTGAAAGGCAGTATTTAAATACAAATGCAGGTTTGTATCGGGGTCTTATATGTTAAATGAATTAAACTGGGTCATTCTTTTTTCTTTTTTTTCTTTTATATTATCTTGGTTTATTTTGGGTTTTCTGAGTCAGCTGTATACTTTTGTTTGTTTGTTTTTTAAATACATTAACTCATTTACTTTAAACAGACAGTCATATAAGCTCAAACACATCCTAAAAAGAATGAAAAAAATCTGTTTTCCTGCTCCTCTCTCCCTAAACTGGGTCATTCTTAACTGGCACCCAGGGTGCCACCCCCGAAATACCTTAGAGAAGGGGTGTGCACAGACCAGCCGAAGTCTGCAATCTTCACCTCACCCCTGAACCCTAGCAGCAGATTCTCCGGCTTGATATCCCTGTGAATCACCTTTTTTTCATGGCAGTAGGTCAGAGCATCTGCCAATTCCTCCATTATCTGTGAGAGCAAAGAAAGAGCAGTCTGGGAATGAAGCCTGCCATGCTCTGATTCCCCATCTGCAGCCCTCCAAAAATCTCTTGCTCCCTCTTTCCGTGAACTCCCTCATAGCCTTTTCATGTTTCTTTCCATAAGATAGTGCAGTTAGATTCTGTTGCTTACAACCAAAGAATCCAAACTTAAACACACTGCTTGTTAATATTCTAGGGGTGATTAAGGTATTCAAGTGTGAAGCTGTGGGATATGAGTCACGTAAAATATATAGAATCAAATTCAGAAATAAGGAAAGAAAGCAATCGTGACACTCATAACAGCCACAAGCAGTCACCCCCACCAGCTCATAGTAAATTCACGAACCCCTGAGTCCTCAGCCCCCCACATCCCCACCTCACCGTGGCTGTACGCTGTTCATCTAATGTGTGATTCTTCTGCAGTTCCTTGTAGAGCTCACCCCTTGGAGCATATTCTAGAATCAGGTACACCCGGCGTGCATCATGGAAGTAGTTATACAGGCGTAGGATATTGGGGTGTCTGGAGGACAGAAGGAAGAAGTGTCAAGACTCTTCCCTGAGGCCCAATTCATGATGCTATTACAAGTGACTGGTCACACGAGGGGCAAATTCTGCTGGGACCAGAATAATAACAGCATGATCTGGAAGTTTGCAAGGGGAAAACAGGCAACAGGTATCAGGATTCGGGTGTTTGACACAGGGAGCTTTACATGGTGTAACTGGAATAAACGGCAGAGGAAAAATCTTCAAGGTGAAAGCAGAGGGCCTGGTTAGGGGTAGTAGCGGGAGGAATGCTGAGTTCAGATGTCAGAGATGGAAGAGGAAACAGAGCAAAAAACAAAAGAACAAGTGTAGGCATCTCACACAGAGACTGTCCTTACTGTAGGTGCGCCTGGATTTCAATTTCTCTGCGGAGCTGGTGTTCCAGCCCTTCCTTTTCTATCTGGGACTTGAAGAGGACTTTCAATGCCACAATGAAGTGGCTTTCCTTGAGCCGAGCCAGGTACACATTCCCAAATTTTCCCTTGCCGAGAGGTCGCCCGATTTCAAAATCGTCAATAGTGAAGCGCCGCCTGACAGACGGAAAGAAACAAGCCTCAGTTTCGGAGGTAGGTGGGGAGTCAGGGATCCCAAATGCTCGCCTTCCTCTCTCACTTTACCCTCCTTAGGCCCCTTTCCCTCCTCCAGGGCCCAGCCAAGTTGTTTGGTCAATAACCGTCAGTCCCACGAGCCAACACTTCACACGTGCAGCTGGCTCGTCATCCCTCGGTCCCACTTCCTTCCTCCTCCAGATACAAAACAGAGGAGCTCACATGTTTGGTATGCTGGGCATCGTTTGACCTGCTGCAGCTACTGAAGAAAAGACAAGAGATGTCACTACTTTCTTCTGTGCGCCCCCACCCCCAACAACGGACACTAGGATTTTCTTATAAACGCTTTCTCTGGTCCTGGTACTTATCCCTCCTTTCACCTGCGGTTTGACCCTGGCCCGACTTCGTAACAGCCTCTGGATGGCTCATGAGAAGGAGAGATGGTGGTGAGGAGGACGCCTTCCTGAGTTCTGTGGAACTGGGTGTCCTGAAAAGGGGTGGCAGGAGGTCACACTCGGGCTGAGGCTCTTCCAACGCCGACCTGCTCCCACGGCAGCCGCGGGGCAGTGACTGGGCCGGCACCGCCGGAAGGGACCCCCGCAGCTCACCAGCGAAGACACCCACTACTGAGTTGGGGACGATCCTAGGGTACGCGGGCCAGGCCTTTTATAGTGTGTACGTTAGCCCCATTGGCTGAGCGGGTAGTTCCTGGCTGACTTCCATTGGTTGAAATTTCTGAGGCTTAGGCAGCGTGCCCAATAGAAGAGACAGGAATGAGAGCTTCCACCCGTGGCTGGGGGGCGGGACTGAGGGCGCTAGGCCAATGAGAGGCAGGGCACGGAGACCGGAAGGCGGAACCCCGGCGAAAACGCTGGAGCAGAGGGAACACGAGAAACCGGAAGGGGAGGCGGGGGGTGTGGAGGGCGTAGGATATACACGGCCTGCGTGAATGAACAGGTACATCCACCCGTGAGGGCGCGAGGCGTTCCTGAATCGAGTGACCCGACGCAGTATACACCCACCGCCGGAAGCTGCCGGGGTGCCCCGTGCAGTTGGCAAGCTCCAGAACCACGTGCACGCGCCCCTGGCCCCTGCGCGAACGGCGTGTACGACTCAGGCCACTGCCCGGGGCCTCCTCAGTCACTTACATACGTGAGGGTCACCGCGATGAAGCTCCTGAGATTTGTGCCTCTGGCTCCCAATAGCCCGTGCTTTTGGGCCCTGCCCCAACCCGCCGGCCTCCCCCAGCCCAGGACCGCCCCGGGCATCTGGCGGTGGGGGTGACGTGCACGGCTGCGACACCCTCCCCTCTCGTGCACACGTTCTGCATCCAGGGATTCAACCAACCTAGGTTGGACCCTGTAATCAGTTTGCAATGTTGAGTCTCAAATAGTAAAATCAGTCCACGTGTTTATTTGTTTGGCATATACAGAAATTCCAAAAACATTTAAAATGGAATTCTTTGTTTTTTAATGGAAGTACTGGGGATTGACCCCAGGACCTTATGCATGCTAATGACGGCTTAAACCAGAGTCATGATGGGAGGTGGTTTATCACAAAGTACAAATAACAGAGTATCAGAGGATTAGTAATCAAAGAAAACGTGGATATGAGTGTTAACGGCCAATAAGATGGATGGATTAATTCTATCCATACCCCACACTGCCTCCTGCAGGTGCTGGACACATTCCTGAGGATGCCATGGTGCACCTGTTACAGAAATGCCTTACTCCGTGTACATGCTCAGGCAGACATGGCTGTCTTGCTGTAACAGAGCTTGGGCCAAGGGCCTCGAGCTGGGGACAGGGGCAGTGTGTGGACACTGCAGTAAAGGGTTAACTAAGCAGGCTTCCGTTACTCCGGTTACTCCAATACTACACATTCCAAAGAAAGGACTGACCCTGGATCAGCTCCAGGAAGACCGCCTCTGAGTCCTTGGAGTATCTTGCCTGGTAAGGGTGATTTTTATGCTTCTGTCTGTAGGTCCCACTGTATCATGACCAGATAACTTATGCTAACAGTGTGACCCACGGAGCAGGGTGGGTTTTGTATGCCTGAGGCAACGCTCTATCTTTGCCTTCTGATACATGGTCGGTCACTTAGGCACTGCATGCCTCAGTAAAGAAGTCTGTGGACCCTGAAGCTTGGGTGAGTGCCCCTTGTTGGTGACAACTGAATGTGCTGACACACATCTTTGCTGAAAATTTGAGTCCCCGTGCACAGGCGACACCGGCAGCTTGTGCTTGGTCTCTCCTGGCTGTTACCCTACGTGCCTTTCCCTTTGCTGATCTTGGTCTGTGTCCTTTTGCTGTAATAAAGCCATGAGTATCAGAGCTCCGGAGTCTATAGTGACTCAGAAGGGTTAAAATTTACAAACGTGGGGGTCACGGATGACCCTGGCCAGGGTGGTGCAGAGGGTGAGAATCTAGCAAAGCAGTTCAGAAGGTAAGGAGGTCTGGGGAGTGGAGAAAAGTAGAGTGAGCAGTAATGGCGACGTACAATTATTACAAGCAGAGGAAAACCGTCCCACAGGGGCTCCTCAGTTAAAGGCAGAGGGAGGAAAGGAGTGAGATGTAGGGAAGAGAGTGGTGCCTGGCCCTCAGGGCAACGTGTGAGGACAAGTCAGAGAGGGTGAGGGACAGAACTTGCAGGTGACAAGTAGGCTTTAGGCAGCTGAGATCACACACCAGGCACAGGTCGAGCAGACTCTACGGTGGGGAAAAGGGTGATGCTTGCTGAAGTGACTCCAGGTTTCAAGGAGAGACAGTGAGGAGAGCACAGTTCAAATGCGTGTGAAGATTTGTACCTAAAAGCAAGGACATGCAATGGAACCAGAAAGAGCAGTAACAAGCAGAGATGTTGAAAGATGCAGCAGCTACACATAAAGGGGTGAGAGGTGACAAGGGTGTCCGTCAACTGGAAGGTGATCAAAAAAAAAAAAAACCAAATGTAGCGGGACTTGGCAGACAGCACAGAGAAAAAGGCACTTCTTCCTTCGAATCTGAAAAAGTTGGAGAAATGATATAGGGAGACTATGACATTGTGATTAACGAGCTTGTGGTTCCCAGTTAGTTGCACTTGGTCCAAGTGCTGGCTTTTGAGAAGGGCACCTGGAACAATCTTCATAAAAGCCAAACACCAGGGGGGATGAGCAGGATCTTACTAACACCACAGCCCCTCAGTACCTGCTTTCCACCTGCTCACCTGGACACAGTTCTGCTGTCCCTGGCTCTCCACACTGTTCCAACTTAAAAGATCACATCTGCCTGGGTGCACTCACACCGTTTTCCAGAAATGGCTGATCCGGTTTGCTAAATTCTCAGTATTTATCGTTCTAATGCTTTTGGTATTGTTTTAAAACACAGGACTTATTATGCTGACATGAGGCCAACAGATCAGACTGCCATTGAAGAGACAGTTACTTAGAGTTCTGGGAGAGCGAGGGCCATGCCAGGCTTCACAGGGTCACGTGGGGAAGCATCAGAGTCGAGTCTGAGGCAAAACAACGGAGGGGGGCAACGTGGGCAAAGGCTGGAAGTTTCGCTGGGAGGAACAGACAAGGTGAAGCAAGCAGGCTAAGCAGGCTTAGGATGAGCTAGTTTGGATAATTTCAGTGCAAGTCAGAGAGTAGGGACTGCCAGGGTATCCAGGGGAGGGTCCTGAAGTAAGAACTCGACAGAGGCAGTGGTTGAGGGCTCTGGGGGTCTGGAATGGTTGGTCTGCATGGGACAGGCACACTGCTGGGGAGTCCTGAGCCACCTGGAGGAATGAGCCAGCCCTAGGAGGAGCAGCAGCTCTAGGGACCAGAGGTCCCACCTGTTAGAACTTCAGAATAAACACACATGCTGTAACATGTGGATATCCAAAATAAAGTCACCCGGCAGGTAAGAACAAGGTCAGGAAGTACAAACAGGAAGTCAGACCACAGGGCCAACCACCCTGACATGGCTCTGAGGGAGGCGAAGCTGCCTGTGTACAATTCAGCACAGACCATTTAATTGAGAGATGTGTAACAGACCTGTGAGCAAACAGATTACAGGCCTTTAACCCGCAAAACAAGGGCGAGGTCAATGAGCATTCCAGAGGCACTGCAGCATCCTGTGACGGGGACAGGAAAGGTGACCTGTGGGCCAGAGTGCGGGTCAAAGAGGGAGTGGCTCATACTCGCAGAGACCAGAGGTCCCCAGCATCATGTCTCTGGAGCGGACCCCCCAGCTGGAGCTGCCTGCTCACATGGATGCCTGACTGTGACCGAGCCTAGCCTGAAACAGTGCAGTCTTGAATTCAAGTTAGGTGCACAGAATACGCACATATTCCTTACTTCTCTCTCCACTGAAGACAGGCAGAGTATCCATAGCTGGAACAAAGAGATGAGAAACTGTTGACTTACGTGCTATATTAACACACAGCATGGATCTGGGCTTTACATCTTTATAAAGGGTCAACAGTGGGTATATCTGCAAGTCAGACCACTTGAAGCCATACATATTATATACACACATATATATGTGTATATATATATATATATATATATACACACACACATCTACTCATATATTATACGCATCCAGTACATACACGTTTACACACATGTATGGCCCTAAGTGGTGTACACACACACATACACGCGTACGTCAGTATCAGGAGGGCAAGGTCCTTCTTACCAGACCTCCTCTGTACTTTGTCATCATTGAATTAAGTTCCGGCTAGTTGGTTAAGTTCTACATTGGCTTAGTGAGTTTTGTATTTGGTTACAATGCCTTCACCTCAAAGTTATGACTCTTAGTTTTTGTTGTAGGAAATTGTATTTGCTTAGTGTTCATTACAGAAATCTGAGTTAATCATTTAAGCCACTATGAAGACCTAACACAGCAGGCCTGAGATTGCTATTCTTTGAGCTTGCGAGGTGCACCCTGGGCTGAGGTCTGGGACCTTAGATTTTGGGAGATTTCCCGCCACCCCCAGAAATGAGTGGCTCAGTGTTCCCAAATTTTTCTGTAACCACGCAGCCTACACCGAACATCTGCCATCCTTATGGAGGTCCAGAATTTGGTTTATGTGCTAGAAAGCACATCCCCACCAAGAAACTCTGGGCACTGGGGCTCTAATTAGCTTCCGTAGTAGACATTTCAATCTACTGTCACAACTCCTCGATAAAGTTTAAATTAAGCACGTCCTGTGTGACCTCCCTGACACAGGATTACTGCAGACTGTTCCTGGTTCCTCTGGACTTCAGTCCTTGCGCCTCTTCCCTTGGCTGAGCTTGCTTTGCTTCTTTTTGGTGTAAATAAATCATAGCCCTTGAGTGCAACAAAATGCTGAGCACTGTGAGTTTTCCTAGCAAACCACTGAAACGGGGGGTGACATGACAGAATCATTCATTAGGATTCCAATCTGGCCGTAAAAGCGTGTGTAGATTTTCTTCACGGGCAGCACATGTCCCGTACAGTGCCAACTATACACACAGCTTTGTATAAACACTAAGAGGGAGCCAAATACTATAATAAAAATACCCTGCTGTGTGTAGCCATTCACTAAAACACACATATTGTCTACTGAGAAAAAAAGAACCAAATGGAGCAGCGGCTGAGTGTAGGGATGATGAAAAATGGCTGTGAGGTGTCTAGCTTGGGCAACAAGGCAGGAGACAGAGGGAGTCACTGAGGATCGGGGCACCGTACACACAACACTGAAAACCAAATGCACGTCAGTCCTTGCCCACCTCCCCGCCACCACAAACCCTCTGCATTTTCTACAGTTACAATGGATTATGCAGCCATCAAAAAGACTGAGTTTGGTATATCTCACTCAATCTGAAGGGATGGCCAAGATGGGCTGTCAAATGAGAAAATTACTTTGCAGACAAATGACCAAGGTCTGGTCTACTGTGAAGTGGTACACTCACCCACCCCATGAGAGACAACACAGGAAAGTGGTAAGCGCATAGATTCCACGGCCAGTTTACGGAACTCCAATCCTAATTCCCACACTTTTTTTCTTTTTTTTTAATTTTGGGGGGAGGTAATTAGGTTTTTATTTATTTATTTTAATGGAGGTGCTGGGGACTGAACCCAGGCCCCCAAGCATGCTAAGAATGTGCTCTACCACTGACCTGTATCACCTCCCGCCCACCCTCTGCCCAATTCTCACACTAATTGACTGTGAAATCTTGGATAAATTCCTTCTCCTTCCTTGTGCCTTAATTTTCTGCTCTGTAAAACAGGGACAACATTACCTACCACACAGTTATCCCAAAGGTTAAAAGAGCTGATGTATGTAAAACAACAGCTGATCTACAGTAACACTGTATGTCTGTGTGTTGTTTTGGTTACAGGTTCATTGCCATACCACGGCGACGTGACACACACATACAGGCTGAGTATAAATACAGAGAAAGCGTGGAGGGATGACCACTGACTCAAGGGACATGTGAGGCAGAAAGTACCTGGGGGTGAGACTAGAGACTTGAACACAGTTGACAGCTGAAGCAAAAATTACAACAAAATCCAGTATGGGGGTGGGGGTATACCTCAGCAGTAGAGCACGTGCTTAGCAGGCACGAGGTCCTGGGTTCAATCCCAGTACATCCATTAAAAACAAATAAATCTAATTAACCCCCTCCAAAAAAAAAAAAAAACCCCAATATGGCGCTCAGTGCGTAGATTATGATAGAAGGACACTTACAGGGAGATATTAACGACCACAAAGTGGAGGTAGAGAAGAAAGACAGAGGTCCTAAACAAGATGGGGAGTGGGGAGAATGTGTTAAACCACTAAGAGGAAGAATGATCCTGGAAGAGGAGTGACCCCCTCCCTCTACTGAGGCTGTAACAAGTCTTGGAGGATTAGGGAATTTTACACAAAAATCTTCCCAGGAGAACACAACTCTGAGCGATCGTCAGGTCACCTGCACCTGTCAGATCTGTTTTCAGAAATACTTGTGGATACCAGGCCTTCTATTCCTTCGGTAAATTTAGGATTTCTATCCCAACATCAAGATAAACTACCAGAGAACAATGGACTACACAGGGTTGCCTGGTTCCTCAGAGTCCTTCTTTGGCATTATAAACTAGACAGAAATATAGAAGATGTATCGAACCAAACGAAAACCAAACAACTGAAAAATTCAAAAACAAAAATGAAAGCTCACTGGGTGAGCTCAATAGCAGATATGAGAGAGGCAGGAATCAGTGAGCTCAAGGAGGTGTCAATGGAAATTAATCAATGTGAGCAACAGAGGAAAACAGGCTGGGGGGAACAAAAAGATGGGAGCCTGAGAGTACTGTGGAACAAGAACATGAGATCTACTATTCATGTTACTGGAGTCCCGGAAAGAGAGGACAAAGTGTGGGGCTGAAAAAATATTTGAAGAATTAATATCTAAAAATGCCCCAAATTTGGCAAAGAGTATACACCACATGATTCAAAAAGCTGAGCAAACAGCAGACAAGATAAACCCCTAAAATTCCATGCCAGGGCACCCTAATCAAACTTCTGAACATTACAATGAAAAACACTTTGGAAACTCTTGATGGGAAGGATGCATTACAGACAGGAGTACCACGGGTTGAAGGGCAGGCTCCTCATCTGAAATCATGGTGGACAGAACAGACAGACATGCTTTCTCTTGTCCTAAAAGAACTATGGACCCCAAGTCTTATGTCCCATAAAAACATCCTTCAGGAATGAAGGGAACAGAAAGACATTTTTAGATGAAGGAAAGAAAAAATGTTTGTCAACAGCAGACACACCTTAGAAAAAAGGCTACATGAAATTTGCCAAATAAAAGGGAAATGTTACAAGACTTGGGTTAAAAAAGAGTTCAATTAAAAAAAAAAAGGACAACAACTTGGGACTTCAAGAATGGAGAAAGAACAACAGAAATGGTAAAAGCAGAGGTAAACAGACTATGCTTCTTAACAATTTTGGGAAAAATCCTGGACAGCTGAGGTAAAAATTACAACATCCAATAATATGGTGCTCAGTGTATGATGAGAAAATACCTGGAACACTTATCAGCAGGGAATATCAGAGAACCTAATGAAATGAAGGTTTCTACGTATCAAAGCGCTAAAATGCTGGTATCAGTCTGTGATAAATTATGTATATATAATACCTAGAGTAAAAAAAAGGACATATAATCAAAAACATCACAGATGTAGCAAGTGGAATTCTAAGAAACCTTAAAGCAACCCACAGGAAGTGGGGGAAAAAACCCAAATAACAAAAAGAACCAGAAAACAAGAGGAACAGTGTAAAGGGAACACACACAAAAAAACCAATTGGGGGTAGAGGGTGAGCTCAGTGCACGCTCGGCACACATGAGGGCCTGGGTTCAATCCCCAGTCCTCCATTAAGGGGGGAAAAAACCCACTACCCACCCCCAAAACAAAAAACCCAATTAATAAAATGGTACACTTAAGCTCTAATGTGTCAATAATTATTTTAAATTTCAGTGATCTAAATGTACTAATTAAAAGAGAGTGGCAAAATGGATTAAAAAAGTGTGACCCAACCATATGCTGGTACAAGAAACTTACTTCAAATATAATGATATAGATAAGGTTGGAAATACAATTACTGAAAATTTAAACTGTGCAAACATTAATCAAAAAATACAGTAGTGACTACATTAGCATCAGATAAAGCACGCTTCAAAGGCAAGAAAGTGCACAGGGACAAAAAGGGCCTTATATAACGATAAAAGGGTCAATACACCAAGATGACATAGCCATCCTCAACGCATATGCACCAAACAAAAGAGCTTCGAAATACCCGAAGCAGGAACTTACAGAAGTTGTAAGGAATAGACAATTTCTCAATGACACTTCAAGGCTTCATCACCCTCCCCACAACTGACAGAAATCACAGACGGAAGTCTGCAAGGATACAGAAAAACTCAGTGATACCAACAACCAAGAGGACTGGGTGGACGTTTGCAGAAACTCCACCCGGTGACAGCAGAACACACACTCTTTTCCAGAAGCCTCACAGAACATTCAACGAGATATACCATATCCTGGGTCATACAACAAACTCTGACAAATTTAAACAGTCAGACCAAACAAACAGGAAATCAGTAACAGAAAGATACCAGGTAATTCTCCAAACACTAGGAAGTTAAGCAGTATACTTCTTAATAATCCACGGGTGACAAGAAGTCTAAAGGAATCAAGGGGTATTTAGGACTGAATAAACTGCAATTAAAACTTGTAAAGTAAAACTGGAACAGTGCTGTGAGGGAACTTTGTAATGCTTAAAGCTTATATTAGAAGAGAAAAAAAAACTTCAAATCAATAATCTCAGCACCCACCTCAAAAAATAAGAGGGAAATACAACCAAAGTAAAGCAGAAGATCGTATATCATAAAGATCAGCACAGGAATCCGTGAAATTAAAACCAAAAAGGTAATAGAGAAAAGGTAATAAAATGCTTCAAAATGATCAGTAAGACTGAGAAATGTCTAGAAAGACTGACAAAGATTAAAAAGAGAATTGATGTATTTCCAAAGTCAGGCATAAACCGTGCCATTAAAAAGATAACAAGGGGATATTTCCAACAAGTCTACAAACAAACTAGAAAATTTAGATGAAATGAAACATTTCCTTGAAAAGGACACCTATCCAATTTATCCAATATGAAACAGATACTCTAAATAGTTCCATACTTATCAAAAGTATCCAGAAAATCTCCAGGCCCAAATGGTCCACTGGAGAAGGCTATCAAACATTAAAACAGTAATTAAAAACAATCACACACTGCCTTCCTGCAAAATAGGGCAGAACAATCCTTCCCAGCTCAACCTGGGAGGTCACTTTCACTCTGACACCAAAACCAGACCATGACACCAGTTAAAAACAAGCAAATGAACGAGACCGACACACCATCAATCAAGAGGTTAGAAAAAAACTTCCTCAAAAAAATACAATCAAATGAATGCTTTAATATATAATACAGATTAAAAAAACTTATACTCCACAAGCAAGTGAGGTTTATTCCAAGGAGGCAAGGCTATTTCAATATGCAAAACTCTATGTAATACATTGTATCAACAGGCTACAGAAGGAAAGGCAGGTGATCACAGCAACTGGTGGGGGTACAGCGTCTGACAAAATCCAACACTCATGCAGGGAAACAAAAATCTCAGCAAAGCAAGGACAGAGGGAAACTTTCTAGACCTGATAGGAAAACTCCACGGGGGAAAAAACCTTACAATTAACACTGTACTTGATGAGACACTGACCGTCCCCCCCTAGCATCAGGGAGCAGTCAAGGACGCTCCTTCTCACTTCGTCTACTCAGCATCCTGCGGGAGGTCCTAGGTGGTGCAGTGAGAAATGGAAGTAACAGGTATCCAGGTAGAAGGGAAGAAGTAATTTCCATACACAAAGTACCAAGGATTCAATCCAAAGACATGGCTAGAAATAATAATTGAGTCCAGCCTAGCGTGCATGGCACCAACATGCCACCCCCGAAGTTACCTTTATGTACACTTCTAAAGACCATGGGGAAATAAAGTTTTAAAAAAAAAATCGGTAAAATTTGCACATCACTTAAAAGTCCTCAGAACCTCAACCTAAACCCTAACAAAAAATGTACAGAACCTATATTCAGCTGAAAACCATGAGACGGTAATGAAATACCAAGATTTACTTAAATAAATGAAGTATCATGGTGCCGCTTCTGACAAACTGCTCTACAAGTTCAAATAAATTTCTATAAATATGTGAGCAAGACTTTTTGCATCTGAAAATTTATATGAAAAGTCAAAGGAACTAGGAAAGCTAAGTCAATTTAAATAGGAATAACAGGATTCACTTTACCTGATCTTAAGACTCACCACACAGCTCCAGCAATCAAGTAAACAGCATGGGTCAATAAAAATCTGAACATCTGGTGTTTAAAGTCACCAAAAGAAGTTTGTTTTTTAAAAACAAGTCTTAAACAGTCTTAACTGGTGCAATAAAATGTGCCCATTCGTACATGTGTCCTTATCTACTTAAATACCTGCCCTTACCTGTCTAACTCTCCTGACACCGGACAGCAGTGAATGTATATACAAGACACGGAAAGGGTCAAGGTCCTCGGCCTCAGAAACATTCCCCTTACCCAAGTAAACCAAGGAATCCCTGACAAAGTGCCGCCAGCTTGACAGAGAAGTCTCAAAGGAACTGTGTCTGCATTTCATTTTCTCCAAATCTCCACCTCCTTTTTATAAAAATTCCTGAGATAACACTGCAGTGTAAGCTGAGGAGAAAAGTGTAGCTTGAGTTTTCCTTGTGCCCAAGAAACACCGGTCTCTCCCGTGTGGATGGAATCCCACGTGCAGAATAAGGCTCTAGGCTGCATTAATTTCTAAAAACGCATCTTAACGTGACTACTGACGTTGTGTGACAGGTCTCCTCACAGCGAAGGTACTTGGGTTTCTCTTTGGTATGAACGGTCAGATGTTGCTGGAGACGTTTTCTCCTGCAAAAGATTTTCCTCAGCGGTCACATTCAAGAAGTCTTTCCCTAACAGGAGCTCTCGGAGGGTAACTGAGGTCTGCCCACTTGTGAACGGTCTCCCCACATCGGTCACGCTGACGGGGTTTCTCCCAGTATGAACCCTCTGATGCTGAGTGAGGGAGGAGCTGCGACTGAAGGCCTTTCCACACTCACTGCACTTATAAGGCTTCTCTCCGGTGTGGATGATGGCGTGGCGAATGAGGTTTGTGCTCCAGCAGAAGGACTTCCCACACTCCATGCATTCGTAGGGCTTCTCTCCACTGTGGATCCGCTGGTGCCTGGTGAGGCCGGACCTGCGGTTAAAGGCCTTCCCACACTCCGTGCACTCAAAAGGCTTCTCTCCAGTGTGGATGCTGAAGTGTCGAATGAGGTCCTTCCTGGTGCTAAAGGCTTTCCCACATTCTTTGCACTCAAAAGGCTTCTCTCCAGTGTGGGCCCTCTTATGCAGGATGAAAGTGGAGCAGTGGGTGAAGGCCCTTCCACATTCAGTACACACAAAAGGCTTCTCCCCAGTGTGGATCCGCTGGTGCCTCTTGAGGTATGACCTGTGGTTGAAGGCCTTCCCGCACTCCAGGCACTCGAAGGGCTTCTCCCCGGTGTGGATGACGTAGTGGTGGATGAGGGCGGCGCTCTCACAGAAGGCCTTCCCACACTCACTGCACTCGTAGGGCTTCTCCCCTGTGTGGCTCTGCTGGTGCCACATGAGGTAGGACCTGTGTTTGAAGACCTTGCCACATTCGAAGCACTCATACGGATTCTCACCACTGTGGATGATGTGATGTCGAAGGAATCCTGGCCTATGTCGGAAGACCTGCCCGCACTCTTTGCACACAAAGGATTTTTCCCCTGTGTGTCTTCTCTTATGTAAGACAAAGTTAGAGCGGTGGGTGAAGGCCTTTCCACACTCGCCGCACTTGTAAGGCTTCTCCCCACTGTGGATCCGCTGGTGCTGGGTGAGGTATGACTTGCGGTTGAAGGCCTTCCCGCACTCTGTGCACTCGTAGGGCCTCTCCCCTGTGTGGATCATGTGGTGCTGGAGGAGGTGTGTGCTCTTGATGAATGTTTTCCCACACTCTGTGCACTCATAGGGCTTCACCCCAGAGTGAATCTTTTCATGTCCAGCAAGAAGGTGTTTCTTGTTAAAAATTTTCCCGCATTCATTGCATTTAAAGATATTTTCCTCTTCCTGAACGATGAGATCTCTACCTGATCCACACGCGCCATGGGCAGGGACAGCACCTGCCGGGGGGACTGGCTCCTCCACAGTCCCTGGACACACGCCATCGGCTGTCCCAAAGCTGCCGTGCTCGGGGCTCATGCTCTGCAGCTCTCTCCCTGGCCCAAGGGGCCCCACAGGCCCATCCTGACCCTTGGTTTGGCCCAACGTGGAGTCCCCTGGGGCTCCATGAGTTAGCTCCTGGAACGAGGCTCCCTCAAACGGGGCTGGCTTACAGGTGGTAGGTTCTGCGGTCTTGGGTTTTCCACCATCACCTGAAAGAAATCCAGTAAACAAGGCCCATCAGTAACACCGACACAAGAGAAACAAAAAAATCAGGGACAAAATAGAGATGAGCCACTTTCTCTCTCTTGGACTGGCTGGCTCCCAACTCTTGGGAGTGTACTGTGTTTCACTACTGGTTTTTACTTCGCTAACAAAAATCTTGTTTATATCACGCAAAAAAAAAAGAGAGAGATGAAAATAGTGCCTGTGTCTGTTATGTTTCGCTACCTCTGAATCTCAGGATTGTAATTTCTTTCCTTCTTGGTCATTGGACTGTTGCCACCTTCAAGGCGAGACCCTGTAGGAGAGTCTAGGTGAGGAGACAGAGGGTCTGGGTGGAGACACCACCACGATCTCACACTGGACATGGCTGGACAGAGCAATAATGCCTCTGTGCGCTGTTAGCTGCCTTTAAGTGAGGACGCCCCGTGTTGCTGTAAGAACACTAGTAAAGGGCATCTGATGCAGCCCTGACTGAAGACAGAAGTGCACGAAGCAAAGTGAACTGTCTCCAAAGAGAAGTATGGCCTTTGTCCCAGTTCCAAGGAAGTGACCTGTAAATCTCCAAAGTGACAGGTATGTCTTTGTTGTTTGTGGTGAGCCCCTAGGAACATACACAATACTTTATGCCAACAGATACCTCATTATGGGCCCCCAGATAGTTTATGCTAAAGAGATGACTTCAGGTCAGGGTAAGCTCTGGCCACACAGAAAGATCAACCATGTAATTAGAGAGCTGAAGTGGGGAGAGTATAGCTCAGTGGTAGAGCGTGTGCTTAGCACGCATGAGGTCCTGGGTTCAATCCCCAGTACCTCCAGTAAAAGTAAGTAAATAAATCTACACCCCAAAACAAAAACAAAATAAACAGTTAAAACATTTTAAAAAAAAAAAAAAGGAAGTTGAGGCTTTGAATGACGAGTTTTTGGCTGGACCTCTGGAACGGGGAGGAGGACTAGAGGCAGAGTCCGTGTATAATGACCCAACCACTCATGCTTCCTTAATGAAGGCATAATAAAAATCTGGATACCGAAGCTCTGGTGAGTTTCCTGGGGTGGCAACACTCCGGGCACATACTGCCACACATCGACTCCTGGAGGTAACAAGTTGCTGAAGACACGGAACCTTCGTGTTTGGAACATCTCCGGCCCCTCTTCTAATTTGTATCCTTTGTCTGTAACAAACATGATTTGTGAGTAACAGGTTTTAGGGAGTTTTTGAGTTTTCCTAGCAAATCATCAAACCTGAGGGTAGACTGGGAAGCCCCATGACTTGTAGCTGCGGCAGAGGCCCTGGGCAGATGTGGTGATCTTGGAGTCCTGTGTGCTTCACCCTGAGTTTGGCTAACTATGTGCAGTAGGAGGCTGGGGAGTCCTCCTGGCACCAGAGGAGCTGCCACAGAGAGAAAACGGGGAGCACACTATGGCTTTAGGAGGCAGAACGTACAGGGGCACAGCAGACCACAAGGATGGCGGTGATGAGAGCCAGGGGCAGGTGGAAGGGAAGGGAAGCTGAATCCCATGGTCTTGACGCGGGTCACCGTGAGGACTCACAGGACGGGGCTCATGGGGCAGCAGTGAGCAGGACTGGACAGCTATTTTGGGTCTGGTATGCCTGAACATACTGGCAAAACACACATGACCTAGATGGAGAAAGATAATACTTTCCTTGCGGCATTAAAGAGGAGCTGTATCAGTGAAGAATTTAACGTGGGGAGAAGTGAAATCAGAGAAAGGTAGTCAAGTCGTGGAAACGTTCAGTTTCAACCTGAGGGAGCACTGCAGGTGACTGGAGCTACCACCGCTAAGCACCGTGGGGAGCATGAGCCTAAGACCCCCAGCACAAGGAAACAACTTCCCCTTCTGTCTCTCCTCCCTCATGTTGTGCTGTATCTGCATGGGAGACGGACGGTAGCTGAACCCGCAATGGGATCACTTCAGTACGTGTGAGTCAAACCACCATGCTGCGGGGAGGGATAAATTAGGAGTTTGGGATTAACATATACAAACTAGATAACCAACAAGGGCCTGCTGCAGAGCACAGGGAGCTACAGTCAGCATCTGGTAATAACCTGTAATGGAAAAGAATCTGAAAAAGATTTGTATGTATAACTGAATCACGTGGCTGTACCCAACATTCTAAGTCAACCACACCTCTATGAAAAACACACACAGAACATCATGCTGTATGCCTTACTTACGCAGTGGTATGTATCAATTGTTTCTCAATATAACACGGGAAAACGGAATTTAATAATATAAAATCGACAATTCTACCCAAACAAATGTATAAATTCAATACAACTCAGGGAAAAGCTGTGTTAAGCAGTTTTATGCTTTAACATATTGTGTGGTGACACCTCCAAGAGCCAGCGGCAGAGAAACCATTACTAGCGTTTCACGGAGCCAACCGAGGTCAGACTACACTCCCCCGCCACCCCCGTGGCTCTCCTTGGACCCACGGCTCAGCCGCAGCCCCGCACACACAGTGTGGCCAAGTGTCCGCCTCCTGCCAGTGGAGCAGGAGGGGAGCTCGTGTTGGTGGGAATCGATGTGACAGCCTCCCTTCCTCTCTCCGTCCTCCTCTGCCAGCAGAGGGACAGCGGGACAGGTCTGGCCCTGATCCTGGTGTGAGTCGGGAAGCCAGCTGCCATACACCAGGCACAGAGATGCTAGAGCCCGTCTGACACGGCCGCCCGCTTCACCTTGACCAAACTCACAAAGACATGAGCCTGTTATCTACCCCAGGGCCACAGGGCTGGTGACTGGTACCCAGGCTTGAAGCCCAAGTAGCTGGAGCTCAAGACACATCTCAGCTCACACACCTCTCTCCTCCAAGAGGACAGGGACCTAGAGGCAAAGGGCTCCACGGCTTCCACACCACGCAGGGGCCACAACAAGACGCTCCCCCAGGGCACCTGGGCCAGCGGCCTCCCCTGGGGCTCCCGCTGGCCCGCACCCAGCTCCTACCTGGACAGGGGCTCTGGGAGCAGTCCTTCCTCCCCATCCACAGCTCCTGCCCATGCTCCAGCTGGCAGATCAACTCAGGCCTGGGAACGGGACACCCTGTAAGTGGAGAAAGGAAGAAGACACTAGGATTGTGTGGAAAGAGGGAAGAACAACTGAGTCTAGTCTGGGACTTCAGGATGTGGACAAGACCTCAGGATGGAGCTGCTCCCACGCACAGAAATCCTGGCTTGCGACCTGGAAGCCGAGAGCAAAAACACCACTGTTGGGACCCAAAGACTTCAGACGGCAGTGCTGGCTGTACAGACAGCGCCTGTTCCCTTGGCCTCCATCACACAAAATTCCAACTCTTCAGTGGTAGCCATGAGACCCAGAGGGTCTGACCCCCTCCTTCTGGAAGGTGTTTCCTAGTTAACCCAAGCAAGTCTTAACGACCTGTGCGTTGAAATCTCCTGGGATGTCTGGTTCATGTTCAAGGGAAACCAAACCTCTGCAGGTGAGGCCTGGATAGCAATACATTTAAAAAACGCCCCAGAGGATTCTGGCATCAAGGGAGGACTGGAAACCCTGGTCTCCAGTAACCTGCAGGGGACCACACCAGCCCTCCGGAAGAGAAAGCTCTACTCCAGGCCGGCTGAATGAGGGCATCTGCTGGTGCTGCAGTTCTGGGACGCCTGTCAGGTAACCCGTCCAAGGCCCTAGACCCCGACGAAGCGAAGGAGCAGACAATGGGACCGGCACCCACCAACCTGGGAGCCAGACCCACCTCTGAGCTTCTTACTGGTGAGGTAATAAATTTCCTCCAGGGTGCAGACTGAGCTGGCCTGCCACATGCAGCTAAACACTGATGCAAGGGAAAGACAAAAGGACCGATAGGGAAGTCACTGGCCGAGGCACCAGGACCTGAAGATGGCTCCTCTGGCGGAATCTGAACCCCAGCCCAGGACTCATCAGTTGTCTCCAGACAAATGTTCACTCCTGTCTGAGACGTGCCCAGACAGGGATCAGTGACAGGGCAGCGGAAAGGGAAGGAGACTTTTCCTTCACCTGTCAGTAGTAACGCTCCCTATGACCTCAGGGCCTTTGCACGTGCTGTTCCTTCTACCTGGAAGGCTGTTCTCTCCCCACCTTGCTCCTTCTAACTCACTCTCTTGGGCCTCAGTTCAAATGTCACTCCCTGAGGAGACCATGCTGAACAGTGGCTGAGTCCAGGTGCTTAACCCAGCTACCACATCACTATCTAATCTTAACGTAAGTGGTACATTAATATTTATGGACGTAACCACATCCCGGGGACTGTGCCAAGGATTTAAATGCTTTACATTGTTTAAAATGGAAATAAACTCATGGAATAATTTAAAGAACTCATATATTTAAAATACTGATTCTTTTCATTCAAAACAAGGAAACTTCATTGATCTAGGACTCTTTTTGATCCCAAGCTGAGTTCTGAAGAGTGCTCTTTCTGCAGTTTAAAGGTGCGACAGTCTGCAAGGGCTGTGATTCCTTGCTGCCACCTTACCTGGGAAGAGACTGACCTCGTTAGTCTGTCTCTCTGTGGTCAACACACCAAGTTCTTGGGCTGCTGACCCCAGGTAAACTAGGGCAACTGGCTACTGCACAAGACTGAGGCTCCCCCGCAGCCAGCTGGGACGCCAGTGTGATCAGCGGAGCCAAGCACGCGGAGGGAAGTCAGTGGTGGGAGCTCAACTGAGATACCCTCCCTCCGCACCCGCGAGAGGACGCTGCCCTTTCAGAGGGCACACCTGGTCAGAGTCCAGGCACTGGTCCCTTGTGCAGGGATCCAGCTGGCACAGGGCACCCTTCTTGCACACACCACTGAATAAAAGAGGCTTAAACTGCTTCAAGGGAAAACCACGCCACTGCTGCTGCCGTACTGCTGTGGCAATCTGCCCCCGCCCCACAGGGGAGAAGAGATTCCATCCTTGGAGACTGGTGCTTCAATAGATAATGGGGGAGAAAAAACAGGGAGTATTGTCCTTGCTCCTCTCTGAGACCCCCGAGGACGTCTCTCAACTTGTCCCAGACTGTACGCCCGGCCGACTGCTCAGGCACTCCCGAGCGCCCCTGCAGCCAGCAGCCCAGAGCCTCCCCTGAAGAACCAACTGCCACAGGCGGGCTGCTGCCACCACTGCTGTCCTGATGTGTAAGCCCCAGCCCCTCCCTAGAAGGGGAGGCTGCCACTCACAGCAGTCGCCAGTTGGGAAGGCTGGGAGCCAATTGGGTAAATACCCAAATACAAGCAAAAAAAATGGTCGGGACAGAGAGGTAACCAAAAAAAGTAGTGGTAATAGTAGTAATAACAGTAGTACTGGTAGTAATAATAAAAACAGGAAGGAAAAGACAAGAGGGAAGGAGGAGGACAGGGAGACTATGCTGTGGACCTGGGCATCCCAGGGAAAGGCTGCAGCCCCTCCACCCCAGGCCCCTCCACCCTTTCCCTTTCGGCAGCAGGAGACAAAACGGAAACAAAAAACCAGGGTTTTAAATGGCTAAAAGCCCAAAAAGGAAAAAAAAAGGGCGGGGGCAGGGTACTTTAAACCTGTACCAAGCAAACGCCAAGTCTAGAAAACATAATACTAGTGCTAGCCTATTTACTGATTTAAAAACAATAACAAAAAATAAACCCCTAGATACAGGGAGAGAGAATAAAAGGTTTAACAAAGAAACATACAATATATAAATAAATTACAATGCTGTCTATAATTTGACCCAATCAGAAATTCAAAATTTGTATACTAAAAATTCATACAATTTATATAGCAAATTATTATATATAGTAGTTATATATGGCATAACAAAATTAATATTTTTTAAATTATATAACCAAAACAAACAGGGCACTGGTTTGTCTGACTACAACACAGGTTCTAAATTTTCTTTAGAATTCGCTACACTGCACCGACAAAACTTCATGAGAATATGTAAATGAATATATGTATGTATATGCATGACTGGGACATTGTGCTGCATACCAGAAACTGACACACTGTGACCGCACTTCAATCAAAAAACAAACAAACAAACAAACTTCATGACTTAATACTGGGCCTCAAATCTCAGCTATATCTGGGGATTACTAAATTGAAACACTGTACCCCCCAGTCTTAAAAATTAACTAACGTTAAGACAGGGGAAAAATAGGTAGGTCTTACTTTACTGTAGCCTTGCCTAAATTCCCCAGTCATAGTACTCACTGCCCTAAAATACCCTATATTGGGCATAGATGCTGACACAACACAGAATTAAAATAAACTTTGGCACTGACAAACTGACTTGATGAAATGGGACCCCGTAGATCTGAGTTAAAATGATACACCCAATCTAAGTTGAAAAAGGGCCTTCAGGGAGTAAACCTTATTACATAAGACCAATTAATAAAGGGGTGACGACCTCCAGTGCTTCTCCATTTGACAGCTCAACTATGCCTGTTTTTAAACGTGAAAAAACACAGGACACCTCATGGTGGGCTCCTGTAATCTTAATGCATCCACTAGGGTCCCTGTTTCAGACTGAACTGTGTCCCCTTAAACTGGGTATGTTAAAACCTAATCCCCAAGGTGATCCTATCTGGAGATGGGGCCTTTAAGGGGGTAGTTAAGGTTAAATGAGACTACGGGGTGAGGCCCTGATCCCACCCCTGATCTGGCAGGACTGGTATCCCAAGAGGAAGAGAAGGCCTCTCCCAGCAGAGGATGGGTCAGGTAAGGACACAGCCAGAAGGCAGCCAGCAAGGATCCTCACCAGAAACTCAGCTGGGACGTCCAGCCCCCAGAACTGCGCGAAAATAAGGCTGTTGTTGAAGCCACACAGTCATGGCAGCCTGAGCGGACTAACACCATCCACATACCCAGTATTATCAGAACTCAGCAGTTACTCTGCACTCACAGACTTAGCTAGTGTGTCCTGCTGGGTGTTTATTTCATCAGCCTGTCAGCCACGGTTTGCCTTTGCTCCGAGGGAAACAGGACCCCTTTCCCAGGCTACCTGTGGGCCGCCCAACAGCTCGCAGACCCCACATCCTCAGCAGACCAGCTCTCAGCAGCACCCACTTCCCTCCAGGAGCACAGGCGACACGGGCGACCACCTCGTCTAAGGAGATTCAACTGCACACTCACAATGGACGGGAAGCCCACCATCTTTAGTCCTCTGGGGACTAGTTTAGGTACACTACTATTTAGTACTATTTGCGCCTGGTGGCCACATACTCCTCATGTTTAAATTTTACTTAATCTCACTGATGCTGAGTCTCACTCATCAGCCACCTTAAATGGGGCTCCCTCCAACAGAGGCTCCAAAATCTGTTCAAAGTACTGTTAAACCACCAGTCCTGTTAGCGCCCTCAGAAATTTTTTCACTAGAGGCTTTGACCTCTTCTCACGCCTCCTGGAGCTTCTGACTCACCTACCGTGGCCACAAGATGCCCAATGGCTTCTTACGTAACCAGCTGTCCCCTCGGCCTGGCGCTACACACTAGGCTCTCCTGACGACGGCGGCTCTTGCTGACCCGAGCCTGTGACCTCACACCCAGCCTCCCATCATGCTGTGGGCCATGGAAACAGCACATCACAAGCTCAGGCGGCTCCTGAGGCCTCCAGACAGGGTGGAACCCAGCCTAGGCCCTGACATACCCACTTGTGGGAGGCGGCTGCTCCTGTCCCCAGTCCCCTGCCAGACGCCACGGTGCCGGAGGTCACCACCGACACCGCCTGCCTACCTGGGGAGCCCCTTGGGATCAAGTGAACAACTGGGGGAGTTCGTGGATTCTGTTACCCAACGGCTGTATGGGAGCTCAGTAGAATGTCGCAGCTTTCCATCCCTCAGCCAGAAAGTCCAATTAAAAATAATGGGTCCTGAGAAACACCACGTGACCTAATTCAGGGGGGAGAGGTGCTGGAGGTTGAGTTCAACCACCGATTGCCAATGATTTCATCAATCATTTCTACGTAATGAGGCTTCCATAAAAAGCCCGAACTAGAGCAGTTCAGAGATTTTCCAGGCTGGTGAATCCACCAAGGTGCTGGGAGGGTGGCAAGCCTGAAGAGGGCCTGGGGCTTGTGGACACTCCCCTTCATACCCTGCCCCGTGCACCTCTTCCACTTGGCTGTTCCTGATTGTTTTCTTTATGATAAAAAGGTAACAGTAAGTAAGGTGCTTCTCTGAGTTCTGCAAGCAAATTACTGAACCTGAGGAGGGGACTGTGGGACTCTCCAGTTCATAGCTGGCTGGTCAGGACAGGTGGTGAGGACCTGTGGTTGGCACCTGAAGTGGATGGGTGGGAGGGGCTGTCTTATGGGACTGAACCCCTAACCTGTGGAGCCTAGGTAGTTAGTATCAGAATTGCCTGGTTGGAAAAATCCACATACTTGCTATCATAAGTGTTGTTAATAAACAAAAATGTTTTTTCTTTTACAAACAAATACCACACAAACACGCACATGTACATGTATAAAACCATACTTTTGGCACACCTGGTAACTCCTGTAAGATACTGTCAGACCCCCACCAAGTTTCAGGTCAATTTTCTTGGCTAACGTTACATAAATGGGAAACTAAGTTGCAGCCTGCCTGCAAGGGCTTCTTACATCCCTACTTACATTCCTCCTTTTCACTCTTACAGTAAAATGCTTTTCTAGAGCTCTTCAGGGCAACTTACACCACACCTCCTAAAACCGTCCACTATCATCAGCCCAAAGTTTCCTTAATGTGATGTAGAATGTCAGAGGATCAATTATTTGATCATTAAAAAATTTTGGTTATCTTACAACGTTTGGACATCTTGAAGGGGCCTCATCCCTCCAAGCTAATTCTTAACATGATTGCTTGTCTTTGAGCTGACCTTCTGCGTGCAAACCAATCCAAAGCCACACCCCGCCCAACGCATTTCACCCTCACACACCAGGCAGCATCCCCCTGCCCTAACTCAAGCAGATTCAGGTTCCGGACAAGTAGGGACACCCTTAATGCCCCAGGGCCTGTTGGAAATATTCAAACTAGCCAATCCTAAACTGTTTCCCCTGCCCCATGTTTCCGTGGAAAACACAACAGAGGCTGTGATTTCCCCACCATCCTGCTCTTCCTCCTGACCAATGCTGGTGTTTCAAGTAGCCCTAGGAGACATGGGGTGTCCCCTCCTCCTGAGAGCTGTAACAGAGCCTTCTTTCAGTGGCATTAATCTCTCTGTCATCTACCAGTAAGTCATCTCTACAAACTGAAATCCCGCGGGCACAGATTAAATAGTGGGGACGCTGTGAGAATTTCAGTGAGTGGAGTGTGAACAGTGCCGAAGAGTCCTGACACAAGGTCAGTGCCCAGGGGACCTGCACTGTGACAGCTTTAACTGCTCCTTTAAAGTGACCCATGGTACAGCACATGCTTTGCATGCATGAGGTCCTGGGTTCAATCCTCAGTACCTCCATTAAAAAAAGGGGAGTGAGGGGGATCCTGCACTGCTCTGGTAAACAGGAAACCCAGTGCCAGTTCCCTTGATGGTGAGTCACCATGAAAAAAGATGCAGAAGTGAAATCAAAACAGTGTTATCAAGTCCTAGAGAGCTCAGCTGCCTGCTGCTCAGTGCAGCTAGCCTGAGGCTACCTCCTCTGTTGAAAAGGGGGAGGGGGTGGAGAATGGAGGAAGAGAAGGTATGTCAAGAATGAGCACTAAATCCAGGCTTTCCATCAAAAACATTCAGGAAGCAAGAAAAAAAATGACAGAGTGGTTACATCAGGGTGTCCGGCTATTGAAGTGTCTCTGCACTCTCTGAAACAGGGTTTCTAGACCTTGCTTTGATTATTTAGGCCAAGATAATTACTTGTTGGGAGGGTGGAGAGGAGCCTGTCCTGTGAATTATAAGGATGTCTAGTTCAATGTCCCCACCAACTAGAAGTTAGTAGCATCCACACCCCATTGTAATAACCAAAACTATCGGAGACGTTGCCAAGTGCCCCCTGGGGACAACATCATCCTTGGATGAGAACCACGGGCTTAGAATGTAAAAAGGGTGACGGGAAAACGCAAGTGTGATGGTGGGGAGGGGCCTCCAAGAGATTTCATGGTCAGAACACAGCTGGCGAGCAGGCGGTGACCGCGCTGAGAAGCCGAAAGGCCCACGAACACTCACCAGGCAGAGAACAGCAAGTGCAGAGGCCCGAGGCAAGTGAGTCAGGCGTGTGCGCGGGAAACAGCGAGAGCCCCGCACGCGCAGCAGAGTGAGCTCAGGGAAAGCAGGGCAGGTGAGTGAGAAGGTCGGCAGGGCCAGGCAGGAAACTTCTCCTTCAAAACCTTTCTTATGAGATACCTGAATATGTCACCCCTTCCCTAACTTGGTTTAATCTCAGCGACACACATTCCAGTTCTCTAAACATGGGCGTGTCTCCCCCATGCCCGGGATTTACAGCCCTCCCCTCCCTCAGACTGACAGGGCTAAGGCGATGGTCCTCAAGCTGCTGTTTCTCAACCCTGGCCTCCTGCCACTGCGGCCGGCTCACCCTCTGTGGAGCGGGCGCCTTGTCCTCTGCAGGGTGCTGAGAGCACCTCTGGACCCCACCACTAGATGTCGGCCCCACCCACACCCCAGGTGTGACCACCAGTCCTGGCTGCAGATGCTGCCAAGTGTCTCCTGGGACACAAAACCCCCAGATGCTGAGAAGCACGACTCTGACTTCTCTCTCTTGTACGAGCAGAGGGTTCTGGCCCTGCACTTTGGGCACAAGAGACAATTGTGAAGGCAGAGGAGAACCAAGAAGCCACACAACCGAGATCCTGGCATTCACAACAATACCTGCCGCACTGAAGGCACAGGCCTCCTGGGGGCCCGCCTGCCTCCCCCTCTTCTTGGAGAACATCCCATCACTCACAGCCCTGCTAACCTGGTGGCGGGGGACACTTGACCCAACCAGTCTCATGCAGTCAGCTCCCTCTCTGGAACGTGAAATAAAAACCTCAGATGGAAGCCAGTCTGTGCTGGGCACTGGGGTGAGAGGCTCAGGGAAGTGTGGACGGAATGGAATGGGTGGCCATTCCTGCCTCAGGGACATCCCTGCAGGGCCCAGCAGCAGAGAAAGAAAGAGAAATCATCTAAATATGCAAAGAAGTAGAAACAAGGCCTCTGGGGGGCAACAGAGAGCAGGGACTGGGGTGGCCATGCCTGTCACAAACTTGCTGAGGCACATAAGCCATTCTGAAGACAGAGACATGAGCAAAGGCAGAGGGAGAAGCCAGGACGAGAGACCCAGAAGCCAGGGCACAATCCTGGTGGCTCCCGGTTCCGGTATCAGTCCCTCATGCGGCCCGACTGGAAATTCTGCCTTTGGGTCCCGCAGAGCACCCCTATTTCCTTGCACCACTTTCTGGGAGCTAGAGGGGAGCTATGTTTCTTGTCCAAAGAGACACAGGGATAGCAGGCAGGAAAGAGATGAATCGTGAAAATGACTGAAGCTGTGGGGAGAGGGAAAGAGAGCTCAGGAGGCCTTCTTGACCAGCCAAGATGGAACCAGAGGGTGCTCCTGATAAGGAGGTGGCAGGTCCTCTGCATGGCAAAGTGGGGAGGACTCACCCAGAGACACCAGAAGCCTGCAGTTTTCCAGCATCACCTCCTGGTACAGGGTCCTCTGGGCGGGGTCCAGCTGCCCCCACTCCTCCTGGGTGAAAGTCACGGCCACGTCCTCGAAGGTCACAGACACCTGTCAAACAGAGGTAGCAGCATTGGCCTTCTGGCTGCTGAATGGGATCAGAGCTTGTTGCTGCATCTCTGGTAATGTGCAGAGAGATCAAGACCCTAATCACTGAGCACCTCCTGAGGGCTAAGCTCTAGGCTGGGCTGAAGGGAAGGTGGACAATGTTTTGGACACGATACAGTAGCATAAGAGAAATCCCCTAGGAGGAAGCCATCGGAAAGTCACACAAGACAATGGAAATGAGGTGTGGGCTGTGAGATGCGGACAGCAGATTCGAGGACGTCACAGGAATGAGTAAATGACAGTAACAGCATCAATAATGGCGACAACAGCAGTACCTGAGCCTCCCTGGTCCCGCTAGCTGCCTGCCCCATGCTCAGGGCTTCACATCCTGGTTAAAGCGCCTAAAAGTCCCCAGTTCTTTAGTCAGTCTCCTGCGGTCTGCATCCAAACTCTTGAAACCCGACTCTTGTCAGCTGTGTTACCTGGGAGACATCACTTCATTTCTCTGAGCCTTGGTTTCTGGATCAATACAATAATAGTTCCCACTTCTCCAGTAACAGTTGTGAGGCTTAGAAATTATTCAACATTCGGTGTGCTTTGGGACTTTCATTAATTCTTCTACAGCCCTTGAGATAAACATCTCGTTACTTCCCAGCCAGTCAGGGGCCTGAGGCTTAAGGAGCTCCACCAGTTCACCCAGTCTTGTATCGTACAAACCAGAGACAAGACTCCACAAAAAAGCTTACTCCAGTACAGCACATACTAGAGTAACCCGACACTCCTCCATCATCAGTGTGTGCTGAGAAACCAGGCTGTGCAGCATTTACACCAATTTTTGGAGTTAAAGCCACTTCGTCATGCCTGAAAGTACTTCTGTAAACACGGACAGATGGGCAGAACCTTCATCACCGACGTCACAGAAGAGGCACCTGAAGGGGTGGAACTATGGGTAATGATGGCAGGGCCTGGGCCAGCACCCACTCCTTGCTGGGATTCCCCTCCGTCTCCCAGACTCCCCAGGAGATTCCACAAGGAACCATTAGCTTCTTCCTTCCTGAGCTGGTACGGCACTTACCCCCATGCCAGGAATACTTCAGGACCAGGGAGCACAAACGGCTAAGGATAACGCTGGCTTTGGCCACGCGAATAACAGCCTTTGGCCACAATGTCCCTGCTGAGGGTGAGTGGAACATCCGGCAAAAGACCACAGGATCTCGCCCTCCCAAGACACGTCTCGGCATCTAGCAGGAACTCTGGCAAGCGCACAGGACCCCGTGCGCCTCCTTAAACAACCGATGTACCGTGCCTTTGTCCGTGCACTTATCTCGGCCAGGAAAGCCCTGTCCGCCCCCCCTGCCCCGTGCCCGAAGATGGTGGGGCAGGGTGCATCCCTGCAGCACACGGTGGGGCTGGGATTTACTGTGATGGGAGTCCCGACACCTGTTAGGACTGAGGACAAATGAAGCGGCAAACCAACTCCACGTGCCAGACCCCACGACCGCCCCGGCTCCCAGCCCCTTCCGGGACCGTCTCCGCCCTCGAGCAGAAGCAATTCCGAGATCACCGTCCCCTCACCTGTGTCCGGTGGATCGGCGCCGCCGCCATGATGGGTCCCTGTGGGTCCGCCAGGCCGGGCGAGGCGAGCACCCGGGCGGCCTGCTGACCCTCCTCTCTGCCCTGGCTTGGCTGGGCGACCTCGGCCGACTGCCGCCCTCCGGGAAAAAGGCGCGCCGGTCCCGGGCGCCGCCCTTGGGAACTGCGGGGGTGAAGGGCGGGTGCTGAGGGCCCGGAGAGGCCGCGGCCCGGCGGGCGACCAGGCCACACGCCCGCTGAGGAAGTCACGGCCAGTTCAAAGGTACGAGCGGCAGCCCCATCCTCCTGCCCTGCTCCGCCCCCGCGAAAGGCCTGAGTAGCGGCGCGGGCCCACCCCTCAGCCCTCAGCCCTCAGCCCCTCAAGACACGCAGCGAACCACAGAGGCAAATGGCGTCCGCTGTGACCAAACCGGAAGTCCCGCCAACGTACGTGCGCCCGCAGGAAACGCCCCTACGCGAGACCGTCATTGGCCAGCGCCAGCCTCAGACGCAGGAGGCATGGCCTCTGGGTAATGTAGTCTCCCCTGGACCCAAGGCTGAGGAGCGCCTTAATCTGGTGGTCTTCCTTTGGGTAAAAGCCCCAAGATGCCCAGACCTGCCTCGTTACAATGGGCTCAACAGGGGAGGCCCAAGAGTGTCCACGCTGTGCCCTGGGGAAAGTGAGGCTTGCGATGCAGGAACATTGGCCCAGGGTCTGGGCAGGTGCAAAGGGGCAAGACTGGGACCTGGGCTCAGGGCTCACATAATGACTTCTCCCTTCCCTCCTTCTCAGATCCTCTTCTTGAAATCTTGCAGAAGGCCATCTGTGTCCTCCGCTTCTTGTTTGTAGAAAAAGCTTTAGTCACCTAGGCCTCCCTGAGTTCCAAAAAGTGGGCTCAAATGTTAATCATTTAAGGAGTAGAAATGGGAACACTTAAGAGGCAGTCAAGCAAGCAAGGAGATAATTTAAGCAGTAAGTCAAACTGTGGGATGGGATCTTAAGACGCTAGTTCTCCTCCAGGAAAACAGTTAACAATGTCTGATGTACATTCTTAAGTTATTTTTTACAAAAACCAGACTTCCACCAGATGGAAACTGCTGACCTCAAACACATAGACCTTAGACTGGTTGGAATCAGGATTTATAGTGACATTCCTGAAACATCACCCTGCTACCTCACCACCAACCAATGAGAAAATTGTCCATGAGCTGACCATGCGTCCTAGGACCCTCTCTTCTAACTTTGTTTAAAAACACTTGCCTGAAGCCATTGGGGGTTCAGGTCTTTTGAGTAACAGCTGCCTATTCTCCTTGCTTGGCACCCTGCAGTAAAGGCTGTACTTTCCTTCACCAGAACCCAGTGTCAGTAGATTGGTTTTGCTGCAATTTGGGCAGGTGAACCCAGGTTCAGTTTCATAACATCCTGGGGGAACAGATTTTAAAAGTAGCTTCAAAATCCTCCTGACTAGGACACTGGGAAGTCCCATCTTGATATGCTGCACACTCACCTGCCACATTCTCCTGGGCTTTCTTCCACCCAGAGCCTCCTTCGTATGTAGTTGGCCTAGATCACCCAAAGAATGGATTTGCCATCTCCTGGGATGGGGAAGCCACATGTGGAGAGTTGGAGGGAAATTCTGGATTCCAGTATTGAGCAGGGTCAATTTGAAGTGTTTATGAGACCACAAAGTGTCACTTAGGCATTTCAACCTATGACTGAACATTGGGAAAGAGTTTGAGCCTGGACGTATAATTGAGTTATTAGCTTACACTGTTATTTCAAGTCATGACGAGTGAGAGTGTCAAAGGAACGAGTGTAGACTGGAGAAGAAAGTGAACAAAGCATGAGCCCTGGACCAGCCTGACTTCATTAAGTGGTTGATGACAGGAAACAAACTCATGTTAGGGCTTCTAATGTCCACCTAGAGGTATATTAAGCAATTTAAAAAGTCATCATTGGTGATTTTCTTCCCATAATTTTTGAGCTAGGAGAATAAAATGCAGAAAACCAATAGAATGTACATATTTTAGAAATATTTATTTTAAAATGTACATGTATATATATTATGTGTAATATATATATATATATGAGAGATTTATTTCAAGGAATTGGCTTATGCGACTGTGGGGCCTGGCAAGTTCAATACTGGAATCTACAGGGTAGAGGCAGGCTGGAAACTCTCGCCAGAGCTAATGCTACAACTTATTTTTCCTCTTAAGGCCTTTTGACTGATTGGATAAGACCCACCCACTTTATTAAAGTAAAATCATTTGCTTAAAGTCAACTGATTGCAGATATAAAGCAAATCTACAGAATACTTTCATGGCAACACCTAGATTAGTGTTTGATCCAATAATTGGATAGTATAGCCTAGTTGAGTTTACACATAAAACAAGCCATCACATTCTGCCCCTTGTCATCTTGGCACCCACACACATCACCTAAAACCATAATTAACCTCCAAATGAAGACAGTAAAAAAGATAAGCGGTCTGCCTAACCAGGTCGAATCTGGTATTTATCCACTGTTATGATGGGTCATATTACATTATGAACTATATTACACATGATGGATTATATATGATGAGTGTAATATAAGCCATGTGTATCTATTGGTCTAATGTTAAATTCTCTGATGTTGGAAACTGCCCTCTGGTTGGGTAAGATAATGTCTTTGCTCTCATGAAATACAAACAAATATTTAGGAAGAAAGAGATATGAACTGTGAAGTTCTCAAATGGTTCAGAAAAATATAACTTGATGGATAACAGGAGTGAGAGAGAGAATGAGAATGACAAAGCAAATGTGACAAACTGCAAGTTGATAAATCTGTGTTAAGGGTGTACAGAGTATCTCTGTGCTATTCCTGACATTTTCCTGTAATTTTGAAATCATTCACACAAAAAAGTGTGTGTTTGCCACAAGTGCATTAATCATGATATTTCACCTTGGACATAGCCAATGCAAAAAAATGACTCCGCAGATTGTTTAGGTAAGCAAAGAGCGTCACAATTATCGTTCATTTAAGTGAACAGCATACATCTTTTGGGTTCTATAATCTGCCATGCTCCTTTTCTATAGGCCTTCAATTCCTCTTTTTTTTTAATTTACAAACTGTGTATTTTAGCACAATTGTATATTCACAGAAAAACAGAATAGAAGATAAAGAGGGTTCTCATATACCCCCTGTTCCCATACATGCACAACCTCTCCCACTGTCAGATCCACAAAACAGTGATACATTTGTTATATCTGATGAACCTACAATGACATATCATTATTGCCCAAGATCCATAGTTTACATTAGAATTTACTCTTGGTGTTGTATATTACATGGATTTTAACAAATGTTTACTATCACAATCCACCATTATAGTATCATACGAATGGTTTCTACAAATCCTCTGTGCTCTACTTGTTCATTCCTGCCTCCCTCCAAACCCTGGAAACCTCTGATATTTTTTATTATCACCACAGTTTTGCCTATTCCAGAATATCATTTAGTTGTAATCATATAGTATACAGCTTTTTCAGATTGGCTCCTTTCAATAGTGATATGCATTTAAGTTTCCTGTCTGTCTTTTTACAGCTTGATTTCTTTTGGGTACATTGTCTGGACCCACCACCATTTATTTATCCATTCACCTACTGAATGTAAAAAGAAACCAAAGGACATTTTAGTTGCTTCCAAGTTTCAGAAATTTGGCAATTATGAAGAAATCTTCTATTAAAAAAATCCACATACAGGTTTCTGTGTGGAGATAAGTTTTCAGTTCATTTGGGTAAATGCTGAAGAGTGTAATTGCTAGCTTGTATGGTAAGATATGTCTATTGCTGTGAGAAACTACCAAGTTGTCCTTCAAAGTGGTTGAACCATTTTGCATTCCCACTAACCATGAATGAGAGGGTTCCTGTTGCTCCTCATCCTCACTAGCATTTGGTGTTGTCAGTGTTTTGGATTTTAGTCAGTCTAATAGGTGTAGAGCTATCACACTGTTGTTTTAATTTGCAATTTCCTAATGAAATATGCTGAACACACTTTAATATGCTTACTTGCCATCTGTGTATCTTCTTTGATGAGGTGTCCAGTCTTTTGCCCATCAATTATCAAATACTTTTTCAAATGCCTTTGAAAATATTTTCTCCCAGTCTGAGGCTTATCTTCTAATTCTCTTGACATTTTCTTTCACAGAGAAGAAGTCTTTCATTTTAATAAAGTCCATGTTACTAATTATTTTGTTCATGGGTCATGACTTTGGTGTTGTATCTGAAAATCCATCACCATACCCAAGGTCCTCCAGGTTTTCTCCCACATTGTCTTCCATAAGTTTTATAGCTCTGCATTTTACATTTAGGTCTATGATCTATTTTGCATTTATTTTTCTGAATGATGTAAGGTCTATTTCTAGATTCATTTCTTTGCATGTGGATGTGCAGTTTCTCCCATAGTGCTAGGGAGGCTTATTTCTAGATCATGCAAGGATTCTATTGGTAGGCCACTCAATGTGCTGATTGCTTTTTTTTTTTTTTTTGGATTAGGCTCTGCTGATAATCTAAAATTCTCTGAATCACCTGTCTCAGCTAGTCTATTATGATTTAGGAAATGTTTCCCCTATTGCTTCTTCCTATATCTAGAGTTGTACTGTTACAATTACTGTATGTAATATATTATAAACTGCCCCAAGATGTTTAGCCATCATTAATTTTGTTGGAGGCCTGCTTACACATTGGGTGATAAAGAGACAATAATCTCATAAAATAGACAAGATATAAGTAATACAACTAATAATATTAATAAAGCTATAGTACAGCAGAAAGAAATAAAAGACATAAACACATTTGAAAACAAGAAAGAATTAAAATTAGGATAACTAGTTGTTTAGGTCTTTAATCTATTTTGATTTTATTTTTGCATATGGTGCCAGAGAATGTTCTAATTTCAGTCTTTTACATATAGCCGTCCAGTTTTCCCAGCACCACTTATTGAAGAGACTGTCTTTTCTCCATTGTATATTCTTTCCTCCTTTGTTATAGATTAATTGGTCTTAAGTGTATAGGTTTATTTCTGGACTTTCTATCCTGTTCCATTGATCTATGTGTCTGTTTTTGTGTCAGTACCATACTGTTTTAATTACTGTAGCTTTGGAGAATAGTTTGAAGTCAGGGCATGTGATTTCCCCAGCTCCGTTCTTCTTTCTCAAGACTGTTTTTGCTATGCAGGGTCTTTTGTGTTTCCATACAAATTTTAACATTTTTTTGTTCCAGTTCTGTGGAAATGTCATTGGTAATTTGATAGAGATTGCATTGAATTTGTATATTGCCTTGAGCAGTATGGCCATTTTAGCAATATTGATTCTCCCAATCCAAGAACATGGTATATCTTTCCACCTGTTTGTGTCATCTTCAATTTCTTCCATCAGTGTCTTATAGTTCTTGAGGTACAAATCCCTTGCCTCCTTACGTAGGTTTATTCCTATGTATTTTATTCTTTTTGATGCAATGATAAATGGTATTGTTTCCTTAGTTTCTCCTGATATTTCATTGGTAGTGTATAGAAACGCAGCTTATCTCTATATATTAATTTTGTATCCTGCAACTTTGCTGAATTCATTGATGAGCTCTAGTAGTTTTCTGGTAGCATTGTTATGATTCTCTATGTATCATATCATGTCATCTGCCATCAGTGACAGTTTTACTTCTTCTTTTCCAGTATGGATTCCTTATATTTCTTTTCTTCTATGATTGCTGTGGCTAGGACTTCCAAAACTATGTTGAACAAAATGGAGAAACTATTTTAGATAGACATACCCAAACCATAATTATTCCTAAAAAGTTCACCTGAAAAGTCTTATCTCATTTAGCTTAATTTTATAAGTTATGACAATATCACAGTACCAAGTTAAATTTTTCTTGCTGACAAACTCTGCAATAGAAATTGTACCTTTATAGTTGACCAAGGTACAATAAAAGTAATAGATACCTGTATTGATTAAACCAATAAGCTTAAGCTAGCTTTCATACCAGATGTTAATTTAATATTGAATATTTCCTAGCTCACATAAACCTGAAATTCATTCTAGCCATTAAAAAAATATTTAGAAATATTTAATTTGAGTGGTTACTTTTAAGTCAATTAAATTGATAATTTTCGTAAATTTAATTTTGATAATATGATAACATGTATAATGTGTAAACAGACATATAACAGCCAAAACTAGAGATCTCATAGCTTCACTTTAATACTTGATTATGAATCAGGTATTACAATGTAAACTTACTAGTTTATAAATAACAGTTGGAATTCATGCAGGAAAATGGATGTGGGGCGTGAGAAGGGCGGTGTCCCAGGCTTCAGTTGAGCATCTGGGACATGCCCTGCCAAGTGTGGGTCCTTGGCTTTGCACAGGAAAGAATTCAACAGCGAGCCACAGTTGAGTAAAGGTAGATTTATTTAGAGAGATACATCAAAAGGCAAGAGAAAGGCCATAAGGTGTAGGGGTTGGGTGCTCAGATTAGAGTAAAAGTAGGTACACACTCCATAGACAGAGTGCGGGCCACCTCCGAAGCGGGAGAGACAGAGAGGGCGGCAGCCACAAGGCACCCTGTTGCCAGTTTTTATGGGCTTGGTGGCTTCATATGCTAATAAGTGGAAGGACCAGTCTAACTAGCCTGGGGAAGGGGCTGGGATTCCCAGGAAGTCGGCCATTTCCCACTCTTTGACCTTTTGTGGTTAGCTTTGGGACTGTCATGGCGCCTGTGGGCATGTTATTTACTATGTTAATATATTACAATGGGCATATAATGAAGGTCAAGGTCTCCTAGAACTCAAATCTCCTACCATCTTGAGCCTCAAGCCCTACTGGGGGTTGATCTTCCACCATTTTGATGTTAACTGCTGTATCATTCCTTGGCTGTGAATGGCTACGCCCTGCCCCCTTCCTGTCTCAGAATAAGTTAAATTTTCTTGCTCGGATGACTAAGGCTTTATTATTAATGGAAAGCCTTTTAAGACTTGCATTTGTCCTTGATAAACCTTTAAGGAGACTACGAATTAGATTTTGGGTGAGGGAGCCTTCCCAGCAGTTTGAATTTAAAAAGCCCTTTTCCCCCTCTTTCTTTCCCCTTGGTTTCAGGTTTTACCTCATTGAGCTAACCAGGCTCATTCTCAGGTCACCGTGGGCTATATTAACATTTCTATTTGGAGAGATTTTCAAGACATAGACAGTTGCTTTTAATTCTCCCAAGAACTGATCTGTCACCTAAATGATATTAAAAGATTGATTTGCTCAACTATATTTTAATTTGCTTTTTTATTTCAGTGAAAAGATTTCCAAGTAAACTGAAATTTGAGTTCTATGTTCTAGAACTGTAGAGTTCATATATTATATATATACACATATACATAATATATATATATTAAACTGGGGTAAATATAGCACATTTATTTGGAGTTCCTTAATGTTGGGGATCAATAGGGGGTCCCTTTGGCCCATTCAACTTTTGGTAGTGTTGTATCAAAACCTTTTGTTTTAATTCCATTAATGTCCATTTTATTTATCCCATTTCTTAACAACCATTTAAATATTTCTTTATCCATTTGGGATGAGTCCCTTTAAAAATTCTATCTTGTTGGGGGTTCTGTCTTGTTCCTTCAGTTTTTTTTTTTCTTCTTATTTCCATGTTAATCAACCTAATCACAATTAATTATCCTAATGTTTTTATTAGCTTCTATTAGACCCATTGAAGGGAAGCGGAGACCACAAATAAGGCTTCTCAAACCAGGTTTTTTGTTTTAAATTAAGGGAATTCTTAGGTTAACCATTATATGTATACATACATATATACTTTTTTATCTTCTAATTTGTTTTTCTTCCCCCCATAGGTACCAATAATACAACTGTTTATAATGAGAATTCTCTAAAATTTACCAGTTTAGGAGCTTCTCCAATTTAAGGGATCTGCCATCTGGCCATTAATGACATATCCTTATAGAGACTCAAACCAAGAAGACCCAGGAGGCATCCCCTCAAAAGAGTGTGAAGGATGCCACTTTAACAAGGTCCAGGAAGCTTACTCCCAAAAATAGTCCAAGAAAGTAAAGGCCTTCATTGTACATGCAATGAAGGTTAAGAGGGCAAAAAGGCCTCTGAGAGCTGGCGCAGTCAGACAAAAGACTGCTCAGAGCCCCAACCTGTTATATTGGCTGCCAAATGTACACCCTAAAGTGCCTTGCAGATGGCAGAGTTGGAGCTCTCAAAACACGCATACACCCCTAAGGCGATCAAGTAGAACATTTACATCTCAAAGACACTGGGAGAGACCTGCGAGCTCCCCTAGAAGGGCTTTTGTTCCTTTAAGGTTAGAACTCTGAAAAGAAGTTTTATCAAGCTGTCTTTTTTCTAACTAAACTGCAGAGGTAATCAAAGAGCCCCGTCTTAGTCATTCTCAGGGCAAGATTTCCTTTAATTTCCAATTAAGTAAGTCCCTCTAAGAGTAAGTCTTGTATGTATAGAAACTTGGCTGGGGTGTTATTTGGAGGCTGGCAATCTTCATTTCTTTTCCTTTTGTTTTGAAAGCTTTGTTCCCCATTCCAAGATTGGCTCGTGGAGATGAAGTATTTAGCGATGATCCCGCAGTGGTCCAATGTGCCATTTGTGAGCTTAACTCCTCTAGGTTTTTCCCTAGAGTTCTTTCAGCCCTCTTATGTGTCTCTGTTTCTCCCTTTGGTAGCCCAAGACCACCACTGGGTGCTCAGATTACTGAGTGTCCATGGAAGAGCAAGTTTTTAATTAGAGTGAATGGGTTTCCCTATAGGAACGGCTGCATAGTGTGAGGAGTTGCCTGCACCACTCCCGCAAGTTTCTCAGTTGCCTGAGGAAGCAAAGTTGTTGGCCAGGAGAAATGTCGCTTTTACTGAGCTGAAAGCTCTCATAATATATCTTCACTTTTATTCTGACAAACTCTATTAAAAGCAGCCAATTCTAGGAAAAACAACAGGCCGGTCTTCCACCTAATTACCTAGTCCAAACCTACTCAGTGTCTTTCAGCTAAGTAACGTCTTCCCAGTCTTTCAACTGAGGATAACCCACTCAACGTCCAAACTGAGCAAAAATCATCCCAATCTTTCAACTGAGGATAAACCACTCAGTGTCAGAACTGAGTGAAATCTTCCCAGTGTCTTTCAATTGAGGGTAATCCAGGCACCTCTTCTCAAATCTAAGTTTCAAGGATAACCTATTCCTCCAGAGAGGAGTTTAGCACAACCCAATAAAACTTAGGTTCCTCATACAGATGGACAACAGGCACGTGAAAAGACCCTCAACATCGCTAACTAGAGAAATGCAATTCAAAACTACAGTGAGGTGTCACCTCACACTGGTCAAAATGGCCATCATCAAAAAGTCTACAAATCATAAATGCTGGAGAAGGTCTGGAGAAAAGGGGACCCTCCTACACTGTTGATGGGAATGTAACTTGGTGCAGGTCCTATGGAGAAGAATATGGAGGTTCCTTAAGAAACTAAAAGTAAAGTCACTATATGATCCAGCAATCCCACTCCTGGGCATATATTGGAAAAGACAAAAACTCTAATTTGAAAAGATATGTGCACCCCAGTGTTCACAGCACCACCATTTACTATAGCCAAGATACGGAAGCGACCTAAATGTCCATTGACTAGATGACTGGACAAAGAAGATGTGATATATATAGAAAGGAGTACTCAGCCATAAAAAAAGAATAAAAATAATGCCATTTGCAGCAACATGGACGAATTTAGAGATTATCACACTATCACACTAAGTGAAGTAAGTCAGACAGAGAAAGGCAAATATCATGTAATGTTACTCATATGTGGGACCTAAAAAAGGACACAAATGAACTTATTTACAAAACAGAAACAGACTCACAGACACAGAAAACGAACTTATGGTTACCAAAGGGAAACGGGGGGTGGAGGAATAAGTTAGGAATTTAGAATTAACAGATACACATTACTATATATAAAACAGATAAACAACAAGGACCTACTGTATAGCACAGGGAACAATATAAAATATTTTGTACTAACCTATAATGGAAGAGAATCTGAAAAAGAACATATATGTATAACAGAATACTTCTATTCACATATATATAACTGAATCACTTGGCTATACTCCTGAAACATTGGAAATCAACATACTTCACTAAAAACAAAAAATTTAGGTTTCTATTTTTTAGGTTAGCCAATAACAGGAAATCTGAGAACCAGGAGAGAAGTCTGCTCTGGGTCCACTCATTGGTCACCGAAACTATAAACTGGTGGCGAGGGAAGCACAACCTAAAAGCTGAGAATTATGTTTTATTCCACGGACTTACTGAGGACTCTCAGCTCTGAGGGACTGTTCCAGAGAGGTAACAGAGGCGTCAGGATATAGAGGAGTTTTTTTAAACAAACAAACAAACAAAACAGGTAGTCGAACATCAAAAGATTACTGATAATTAAATCAAACCAGATATGTCACACTAATGAATTTAGTGCTTTTTACTATCTGGGAAGATGCTGGGCTTATTAAAATTGTTCTTTAGTATGCACCTTAACTATCTAGGGCCAATGCCCTATTTCCCTGCATCCTGAATCCCCGCCACAGGGGCCCACTGGGGTTGAGTGTGGAGTTCCAGTTCTAAAAGCATGAAGGTTAGTGGAGGTGGGTCCTGGGTAGTATCTCCATTGTCATGCATGGCAGCTGCTTCAGGGAAGGCAACTGCTCTTTCTTCAGGCAATGCAGGGTTGATTACCCCAGAGAGGGAGGGGATACCACTGAGGGTGGGGCTGCCACGGCCCATGGGTGCTGTCAGTGGGGGAGAGGAGACCTTTACCACGGACAAAGACGTCCCAACAGAATTTAGGGTCTCAATGTCCTCATTTTCATCAAGGTCTTCCCACATAGCCCCATCCCATTTTTCCCCAGTCAGTGCCCTCACGTTGAAAGTAGATCCCCTGTGAAGCTGGGAGTTCAACGCGTGTTATAATTCAGCCAATCCCAGCATGAGGTTTTGCATTTGATTTCCAGCAATTTCAGCCCTGTGTCCACAGGAGGTAAGGGTCTTCCTTGGGGCTCTCACAGGTCTTAGGTCACTTGTGTCTTTAACGACCTGGGAATTGAAATCCCTGAACTCATCCTTTCCTTTCAACACCCTGTACAGCCACGTTAGTAGCGACCACCCGACATTGTTATATTCCTCAGTTTTCCAAAAATGTTCGAAAGTATCATACACAGAGTCCTTTAGCTTCTTTTTAAAATTTTTAATAATTCTTATTTTTGTATTGAAGTGTAGTCAGTTTACAACATTAGTTTCAGGTGTAAAGCAAAGTGATTCCGCTATACATATCCCGTCACGTCTTATAAGTGGCTGATTAAGAGTACCCAGTGGAGGTATTTTGCGTTATCTCTACAAACAGCTCACACTGTGTACTATCAGTGCTCAGTTTAGTGCTAGGAATAGACACATCAGCATATCCTTAAAAATTATTTATTTATTTAAGAGCCATCAGCATCTTTAAATCTAATCCAATTGGACAGCCAATTCCAGAAATCTGACAACCAATTCAGAAAACAGTCTATCTATATATATATCTGTCTAGAGGCTTCTCGAGGAGGTGTTTGTGCACTAGTGGTCCTCAATGCTGCATGTTTGTAAATGACAATTAAGAGGAAATTTATCAACAAATATTTATTTTTTAATTGAAGTACAGTCAGTTTACAATGTCGTGTCAATTTCTGGCGTACAGCGTGTTGTTTCAGTCATACATACACATATGTGTATTCCTTTTTATATTCTTTTTCATTATAGGTTACTGCAAGAAATTGAATGTAGTTGCCTGTGCTACACAGCTATAAAGAAGTAAAAGAACTTGTCAACTTCCCTCCAGACTGATCATTGACTTCAAGAAGGAATTGCAAGGAAAATGCCTTTTTACTCACTGCGTATGCACCCTCACGTGCATAACTCCTGTCGCTGCAGGATAGGATTCTGTTTTTATTTACAATTTTTACATTTTGCAAGCGTGGCTTTTTTTGCCATTAATTTTTAAGTATGGCATTCAAACGTTATTTATTTTGATCACAGAATTCTTAGCACCCCACCCACCCCCTTAAATATCGCTCCCTGGAAATGAGAGGCTTACCTGCCTCATCCTAATCCTGAGACTAATTACTAATTTAATAAGAAAAAGCCACCACTTCAAGAGATAAGTGAAGAGTATGAAGAAGCAATTTCAAAGAAAAATACATATGTATAAAATAAACGTTTGGGAAAAGGTGTGTAAACGGCATATACTCAAAAACACTCTTGCGCAAGTGTCGAGGTTGGTATAGGTTGTTAAATCTCCATCAAGGGAAGGAAAAAATCCTATCTAGTCTTTCCCAGATTAATCGGGTGTAGGCTGGCTTAAGAAATGAAATAATCAGTAAAGGTAAACTTCTCGGATCAGCCACTAATGATTAGATTAGTGGGAGGGGCCATCCAGGCGGATCAGATAAAAGCCCCACCAGTTGCTGTTTCTCAGTCTCCTGGCGGAGTCTGACTTTGGAACTCTTCCTCCAACATGGCTGAAGACAAATTTCCAAAACGTAAGTTACTTGCACACCAGACTGCCATTGTGGTTTCCTTGGTTTGGGTGGGAAATAGGGCTGAAAACCTCGTGGGCTTGTCAGATGTTGTGGGAGTCCTGTTTTGTACTCTGTTAAGTAATGGTGCTAGGGTCAGGGGAAGCCAGTTTCTTTCATGTGATGTGAAAATATACCATCCTGTGCGCATCTAAGTACCGGGAACTTTGGAAAGACATTCAAGAACTAAACAATACAAACGATTGTTTCTGGGATGGAGGTGGGAGGAAAGAATAGATGGGAAGAAGGAACAGGAGAGAGACACACTAAAAGAAAAGAAAAGAAAAAAAACCGATGGGAGGCATCAAATATTCCTGGGACCAGAGTGTCTTTGGAATCAAAGGGAGCTTCCAGGTTTCCCTCTCCAGACTCAGCATCTGTCCTGAACTCTGGCTTTGTCTATGCAACTGCCTGCTCGCCTGTAACAGGCGTCTCAAGCCCAGCCTGTCCCAAACTGAATCCTCGACGTTCAGACCCAGACTCCTCCTCCAGCTGGTTTCCTTGCTCGAGAAATGCCAGTTGCTCATGTCAGAAACCTAGAAAAATCCTTGGCCCTGTTTTTGTCTCATCTGTATCTAATCAGGCTGAAAATTCTGTTGGCTTTATCATCCAAGTATTTTGGGGATCTCCTGACCATTTCTCCGTCTGTTCCCACCACAGTCACTAGATCACTGTGATGTCCTCCGACTTGATCTCCCTGCTTCCACCCTGGAGCTGATTCGGTCTGTTCTCAACCCTGCAGCTTGTGTGATCTTATTACACTATCCAGTCTTCTTATCTGCTCCAAACCCCTCAGTGACTTCCCGCCACACCAGGAGTCAAAGGCACTTGGCCCCGAGAGGTCCTATATAATCTACCCCGCCTGGGAGGTCTAGGACCTCGTCTGCTTCTGCTCTGTTTCCACCTCTCCAGACTTTACAGCCTTTTTGCTGTATCTTGAACAGGCCAAGCAGACTCCCACTTGCTGTTCTCAGTTCTTGCAAAGTTTCTCTCCTGAATGTCAACATCGTTCCCTCTGTCATTGGCCTCAAGTCTTTGCTTAAGTCATTTTCTCAGGGAGGTCTTCCCTGACTACTTCACTTATTAAAATCATGGCCTTACCCTGTGCATCCTCCACTTTCTCTCCTTCCTTCTTTTTTTGCAGTGGAAATATTTACCACCTGACACACTCTATATTTTCACTTTTTTTTTTTAAATCTCCTGACTCTTCATTAAGGTCAGAGATATCTTGCCTATTTTGTTAACAGTGCCTAGAACAGGATCTGGCTCTTAGTAGGTGCTTTAGAAATGTTATTTTGAAGAATTGAAATTAGATGAAAATATTCTAGTTCATTCTACCAGGACCTACCTGGTAATCCTGTGAGTAAATATTTGTCCAGTGAGCAAAGAAGGAAAAAATCCAAGCTTCCCTAGGAAAATTCAAACTTTGGAAACTAGGGATCTGCCACTGTGAGCTTGACATCCTATGACAGATCTGAACAAGACCTTGGCTTTGCATGGGTTTTCTCTCTGTTCACTTCATTTCCCTAACCGCTCCTCTTCTTTCTCCAGGACGGCCACAGACATCAGATCTAGTGTACTGCACGTCCTCTAGGTCTGTGTGTCTAGTTAGATACGTGTGTATCCTTTTTTTCCATTCTTTACTGAATTACAGTCAGTTTACAAAGTGGCGTCAATTTCTGGTGTACAGCATGTTTCAGCTGTATATATACATACATTTATTTGTTTTCATGTTCTTTTTCATTATAGTTCACTGCAAAATATTGAATATAGTCCCCTGTGCTATACAGTATAAACTTGCCCTTTATCTATTTTATATATAGTAGCTACATATTCTATATACAGTATATATACACTGTTGGTGGGAATGTAAATTGGTGTAGCCACCATGGATGTTCCTTAAGCTAAAAATAGAGCTACCTTATGATCCAGCAATCTCACTCCTGGGCATATATGCCAACGAAACTCTAATTTGAAAAGATACAGGCACCCCAGTGTTCACAGCAGCACTATACACAATAGCCAAGACATGGAAGCAACCTGAGTGTCCATCAACAGATGGATGGATAAAGATGTGGTGTGTATGTATATATGTAAGGAATATTACTCAGCCATAAAACGAATGAAATACCATTTGCAGCAGCAAGGATGGACCTGAACTAACACAGTATAGTAAGTCAACTATAGCTCAATTTAAAAAGTCCACACACACACACACACAAAGACACAGTCTAGGAGAATAACGTAAGTGGAGCTATAAGATGGGTGGAGTCCTGTGAGGACCTTTTTCCTTGTGAGGATTTCCAACTTACCTCAGAGCACACCACTTTGTCACCAGAAAAATTCCATCACGAACTATTTGGAAGTTCTCTCCAAACCGTCATTTCTCTTGGTTTCTGATTCCATTTTGAATGGTTTGGAGTGGTGGCGGTCATTTCCAAGGGTTTTGGGTTGCTGTTGTTTGCACCTTTTTTTTTTTTTTTTTTTGCTAGAGGGTTACTCAGTAATTCAAACTTTCAACAAATGCTTATGCAGTAGGTAGTAAGTGCCATGCCCAGCTGCCCAGCGCCCTAGGCTTAGAGGGTTTATGCTCGTGCCCAGCGCCCTAGGCTTAGAGGGTTTATGCTCGGCTGCTGCCCTCTTGAAATTTTTAAATTAATTAATTAATTTCCCCCTTGCCAGAGGCACTGAGGATTGAACCCAGGACCTTGTGCACACCAAGCACGTGTCTACCACTGAGCTATACCCCTACCCACTCTCTTGAAAATTTTCACAAACGTTTTGAATAAGGGACCCAGCATTTTCATTGGAATATAATTTTATTGGAATATTTGTACTGAGCCTCACAAATCATGCAGCCAGTCCTAATTCCATTCATTGGGAGTTCCATAGCGAACAAGACAGGGCAGAATGTCTTGTAGAATTTTATTCTATAGAGGGAAACTTAGACAGAAACAAGGAAACATGTATAAGTTTATTTCAGATGGTGGTAAGACCGGGGTGAATTGAGAGAAGATTCCAGTGGCATTGTGGGTGATGTTAGGGTTAGTCCTCCCCTTTCAGTGACATACAACCCCAGAGAGCAGTGGGCTGGTATGCAATTGTAGATTTAGGCTTGAGGTGGTTCTTAAATGCATAATCATTGAAGCACATATGTATTAACTTAAAAAAGATTACTGCAGTGTGGTGATCATTTGTAATGTATAGAAATATCAAATCATTATTTTGTGCACCTGGAACTAACATAGGGTTGTAGGTCAACTGCACTTCAATTAAAATAAAGATTATGATGGCAAATCATGTTGGGACTGGGCTGTAAAAATGCCAGATGCCAAACCTTGACCTAAGGAGGCACAAGTACTCAAGGATCAAACAAGAAACCACCCTCATGGATTAGGAATCCAAGTAAATTCTTTATTTTGCTGAAGGAAGGTAAAGGGTGGCCACAGTTAAAGTTTTCACTGGATTTTCATTTCGCATAAAGGTGAGATTTGAGTTTTTCGAGAGTGACCTCAGAAATACTGCAAAACTACCAGAGAAAGAAGATACAACTTGTCCCTTTGTATGAGGTGCCAATCAGAGCAACTCAGCACATCAGAGTCTCCTCCACCTACGAGCACAGCTGTGCTTGCAGGGAAGCCCCAGCGTTCCCAGCAGCTCATCTCCATCTCAGTTCACTAGGTCTAATTGTGTTACAAAGTCATATGTTCCAAAATGAATGCCCAGCATTTCCAGATCGGGCTGTTTTCAGGGAGATGTACCATATCTAAAACCATGTAGCTTGGCATGTATTCCCTATTTAAAGATTCTACTGAAAGTATGGAATTTCTTTTTCAATTAATTTTATTCTCCTCATAGTGTTTTAAAAAATATTTTGGAAACTGACCCTATTTATAGGGTCAGTTATAGATTGACCTGATATACAGGGCAACGGACTTCAAAATGAATCAGTGCATACCTAGGAATTTTAACCAGAAAAATTAGGAGGGCTTAACAGTACCTATAGTAGACGCTCTTTATGTCTGTGAGTTCAGGTACTCAGCATTGGGCTGACACTGCCTGCATTTCCTGAACGCATGTTGTTCTTGATTCACATGAACAGAACACATCCATTTTTCATGTTGTTTTTTTTTTTTAAACAGAAGACCTTGACTCCCTAGTCATGGCATTCAGATCAGCTGAAGAAGGTCAAGAATCATGCTTGTGTGCTTAAGGGCTTTATAATTATATAAAAGTTCTTTCCTAGTGGGTTCTGTTGGATTCAAACTGAAAAAAGGATGAAAAAAAAAGAAAAGGGGAAATGAGAGACAAGCTTGAACCTAACGTTTGACTATAGAAAGTGGCCAACTGAATGCTTCTCTTCTACTCTCCCCAGAGCCCATGCCGGCGAAGTGCAGACGCAGCCGCACCAAGTTCACAGAAGAGCAGTTGAAAATCCTCATTGATGCCTTCAACCAAAAACCTTACCCAGGCTATGCTGCCAAAAAAAGGCTTGCTTTGCAAGTCAATACTGAAGAGTCTAGAATCCAGGTAAGCTACACGTTCTATTTCTCTAAGACTAGAAGGAGAAAGGGAGGGGGAGCTGTTAATTGAGCACATTTTACGTGACATTTACAAAACAGAAACAGACCACAGACATTGAAAACAAAGTCACAGTTAAGGGGGATGGGAGAGATAAATTGGGAGTTCAAGATTTGTGGATACTAACTATTATGTATAAAATAGATGAATAACAAGTTTACGCTGTATAGCACAGGGAACTATATTCAATATCTTGTAGTAACTTGCGGTGAGAAACAAATATATGTATGTCCACGTGTGATGGAAGCATTATGCTGCACACCAGACGTAGATATAACATTGGAAACTGACTATCCTTCAGTAAAAAGATATATATACAAACAAGCCAACAAACAGATGTGGATACTGGGGGTGAAGGAGCTCCCAGGGGTGGGCAAGAAGTGTTGGTCCACCTTCAGAGAAGAGGGAGTGTGTGTGTGGTGTGCTGGCTGGAGGACACGCTTCTTCCAGGGCATAAAGCCAAGCAGGTCATTACATGTGACGTGGTCACAGATGTAGGCGAGGGTCTGGTGACACGGTGAGACTGCAGAGGAACTGTGGGTGATGTTAGGGTCAACCTTCCCCTTTTCATCCACTTTCAATGAAGTGCAGTAGACCAGGGATCAGTGGACTGATATGCGATGCAGATTTAGGCTTCAGGTGGTTCTTTTTAAAAAACTTTTTTTTTTTACAGTTTTTGGAGGGAGGTAATTAGGTTTGTTTATCTATCTATCTACCTACCTACCTATATATCTAATGGAAGTGCTGGGGACTGAACCGAGCACTTGCTCTAACACTGAGCTTCACCCTCCCCACCGAGGTGGTTCTTGAACGCACACTAACTGCAGCATCTCTTTGTTACCTTAAAAAGATTTTCATAGCAAATCATGCAGGGACCAGGTTGTGAAGATGCTAAATGCCGAAGTCTGGTCTAAGATTTAGTCAAATGCAACAGGTATCAGGGAGAGCCCTGAGCGCAGGGCTCATAAGAATTGCTCTCTTTGGAGCAAGGCAGCAATGGGGCTGAGATGCTGTGCGCACGCTACTGCCCTCCTTTTCTTTTCCCCGCCCAGATATGGTTTCAGAATCGAAGAGCCAGACATCAGTTCCCAAAGAGGCCCGAGGAGCACTTAGATGCACGCCAGGGCCGCGGCCCCCCCGCCGGGCAGACCCCAGGTGAGCCGCCTGCCCCCGTCCTGGCCCCCTGCCGAGCCTCTTGGGCACCCACGTGCCTCTTCATGGTGGGGCCAACACTGCTCTGGGTGGGGGGGGGAGAATGTTTTCTCCTTCAGGGAGAAACCTGTTCAAGGTCTTCTGGTGGCAAAGGGTCAACATGGCGCCTGGAAACGCCTCCTCACAGGGGCCCTCAGACTTTCTCCAGCTTCCCTTATCCGCGCGGGAGTCTAGCAGCTCAGCCAAACACTGCCTGGCCCCCAGCGCCTTCCGCCTGGGGCAGCCTGGGACGAGGCCCTCTCGAGGGGACACAGCAGGTCCCAAGTTCGATGGAGACGGTGGGACATGGTGGGGTTCCCCGTCTGAACATGTAACTCATCTCCAAGACGTCCCTTTGCCCTCACTCTTGTACCTCCTCCAGGCAGAGGGGACAGGCGGTCCCGCACCAGCTACACTAACTCCCAGCTGCAAACTCTCATCGAGGAGTTTAAGGTCAACCCTTATCCTGGGATTGACTCCAGAGAGAAACTGGCTAAAGAAATTGGGGTTCCAGAGTCAAGAGTCCAGGTGAGTGACGAGGCATCTGACTGCTCTGTTTCCTCGGGAAGGGGGGCCCCACCAGCCGGGAGCTGCAGACCCCGCGGCCCACTCTCGCCCGCTTTGGTTCTTTTCTGTCAAAATCACTGTTGCATCCCTTCTGCTCAGAACATTGCCTGGACTAGGACGTTCAATCAGAATTTGTTGAACGAAGGAAGGAAGAAGTGTGATCTCCACTGACTGTGAGCCAGGCATTTGGTCAAGGTCTAGCTCTGTCACACCCTTCAGCCTTTCTAATCACCCCATGAGGTCAGAATTACCGTCCACTGTAAAGACTTAACTTCTAGCTCGGGGAAATGTACCAGCCTGTCTAAGGCCCATTTCTGAAAAAGAATCCTAAAATGGAATATGATTCTGTCAGTGCTGGTGTTGGTGGTGTGTGTGTCTGTGTATTTAAACCAGAGGTCCCTCCTGTAGCCAGGAAGCCAGGACACCTCAGCGGGCCCGTCGCTCCTTTCCCTTTCGCTCTCCTCCCTTCCTTCCTCATTTTTTCACTTTGCATTCATACTTAGCGCCTACTGTGTGCTAGGAACTGTAGTGCGTAGTGACGTGTTCATAGAGAGGAACAGAATACCTTTAGAATTATGAGTGAACGGATGTCTTTGGTGTAAACAAGGAAGATGTATCTGGTCAGCAACAGTTTCACAAGAGGGAAACTGGAACCGGGGCTTGCAAAACAAATTCTTCGGAGGAAGACCGAATCAAGGGCTGAGTAAGAGCGGCATTTGTGGCGGACTGGAGTCTTAAGAGATGTCCCGTTGTTTCCAGAAAACTGTAAATCTGTCTACGGGCTGGAGAATTGGGTAACATAGGGATACCGATGGGGCCTTCAAGTCTGGGCCATTGTTCACGGACAATTAATGGAAGATCTCATATTTGGGCTTTGTACATACCATCTTCCATGAGCCTGTGAGCTGTGAGGTGGGGTCCATCTCTGATTACTCCTTGTGCGCCTAACAGTGAGCGGACGTCTTGAAGTGGATCAGGCGCTTGGAAAATGCTTGCTCCAGGAGTTAGCATTTTGTCCTTTGGATGGTGAGGACGTGCTGAAGGAGTTAAGGCAGAGGGGAGGGCATGCTTGAAGTAGCTGCTCATCCTCCAGAGTGAGGCGGGAACTCCATTCTTGGGGCGGGAAATGAGTTAGGCGACAGGTGAACAGTCACAAGGAGGAGGATGAGACTGTGTCACGGTGAAGGCTGAGAGATTCTGTAGAGAAGAGATTTCAATGGCCGACTGACTTTTGAGTAAGTGGTTCGGGGTGATTCTGAAAGGAGGAACGTGGGTTGGGCGAGAAGAAAAGTCAGTGGGGAAATACGAAGCCAGCTGTGCCCCAGAGAAGCCATCCCAGTATCTCTGGGGCTACTTTTCTCCTCAGAATTCAAAGCTGAATACATTCTTCCTTATGAAGTCAGGATATTGGCAGGTACACACACAGCGAGAAATCTCTGAATGGCTTCCCCACACAGGGACAAATTCTCAGATATCAGCGGGACGGCTGGAAAGAGGGCTTTCTGGTTTGGATGAAGGAACTAGGGCCACCTACGTGCAGCTCTTGCCAAACAATCACTTATTCATCTGCAGAGTGTGGTCTGTGCCTTCAGGAAGGAGGTGACAAGTTCAGTGATGGTACGTGACTTTTCTAAAGTCTGGTTTGGGGCTCTAGACTCATGCTTATTCTACTAGGAACCCCTGAAAACCAAAAGTAGTAACTGAACGTGAGGTTGTGTGTGTGTGTGTCTATGGGCACAATAAGGGGAAGCAATTGACCAGGTCTTACGGGATAAAAGATGTCTTTCTAGAAGACATTGCTCCATCCTGGGTCATGGAATAAACATAGGCATTTTTGAGAGGAAGTACAGAAGCTGGGAAGACAACTCCAGGCAGAGGGAAGCGCGAAGGAACAGGCACGATACTTTGGGGCAAGACCTACCCTCGTAATGCGGGGACCACAGGGACGTCCAGGACACGAAAGCCAACACGAGGTCTGAAGTACTAGGGACGTGACACAGGTTTTGAGCTCTATCCTGAGGTCTGACAGGCGTTCCCAGCTGACGTATGGAACGCCAATGATTTTGGAATTAGGCCTCAAGGAAATCACCCCTCTCTCCCCTGTGCCTTATGAGAAGAGCAGTGGTGAGGCTCGTGGACAGCAGCTGTTTTAATTCTCTGTTTTACTCACTTAGGTTTGGTTTCAAAATCGAAGATCGAGACAAAATACGCAGAAAGAAAGAGAACCTGGAGAGGCTGTAGACCAAGGACAAAACCAGGGACAAGATCTCAGAGATGGGACAGTCCAAGGTACTAGCCTGTTGTTCCCAGTCTGGCTCACAGGTGGACCCCACTGAGTGCCTGGTCCCTCCACATGGCAGAGTCACCCCCAGCTTCTCCAAGGAGGCAGAAGCTGTTCTCAGCTCGAGGGTCTCATCAGGCTCCGTAGAGTCAAGGTCCCTGAAGGCTCCTCCTGTGGGAAGAGGTCACTACCCACTTTTCAAGCTCCAAACTGGAGTCTGGAAACCCCATTAGTATGTGAGCTTTGCTCCCCAATATTTTCTCCATGCCTGGCACATAGTAAATGATCAGTGAACCTTTGTGGAAGGCTTCCCCAGGAGGCAGAAGGTTCCATATTTGACTGGAAAGGCGGGAGAGAGTTGACCTCCATTTTTGTATGTATAAACTGCCTCTTTTGATTTTTCTTTCCCTCTTTAGGTACAGCAACTACATAGATCGTCACTCACTAGTGACTATTTCTCTGGAGCCAATGAATGAGGCGAACAGAGAGACAAGTGAAGTGTAATTGGTGTCATCAGCCCAGACTCCAGGCTGCTGCTCTTCCTGGAAACACCCTTGTAAACGTATGTTCAGCTCCTCCTGAGGCTGAGCCTTCTGGAGGTGGTAAACAGGACTTCAGGGGTCAGAGACAGATAAAAGTACCACAGAGCTCTCCTGCTGAACCTGGATTCAGAGTTCAACAGATCCTGAGCACAATGAAAATAAACTTAATATCATTTTTTGGTCATCAGAATAATGACTGATGCAAGCAAAAATCAAGGCATGTGCAGTACTGTGGTTTTTTAATAATAAATATCTATTTAGTCTTCATCCTCATTTCTGGTATAGAGTTCCTAAAGCCGTCGGAATTTCCTGTGATGAGAGCCATAAAGGTGTCTCTTGTTACATGCTAATGAGGTGATTTTTGGACCAAACCTACAGGTAGGAGATGGTTGCCTGGAGAACTAGCCATGTGATTAGATGATTGGAAAATTCAGAACCGCCCTCCAGGGAGGGGAGAGGGTCTGGAAGTTGAGCCAATCATCAATGCCCAATGATTTAATCTATTATGCCTGGGTACTGAAACCTCCATTAAAAACCCCCAAAGGGTGGGGTTCAGAGCTTCCAGATCAGTGAACACGTGGAGGAGAGGAGAGCGGTGTACTTGGAGAGGGGATGGAAGCTCTGAGCCCCTTCTCACATACCTCTCCCCGATGGATCTCTTCATCGGGCCATTGATTTATATCCTTTAATAGCCTTTGTAGTAAATCGGTAATCACTTGAGTTTCCTGAATTCTGTGAACCGCTGTAGCAAATTAATCAGACCCAAAGAGAAGGGTTTCTGGGAACCTCTGATTTACAGCCATTTGGTCAGAAATACAGGTTAACAACTGTACTTGAGGTTGGCAGCTGAAGTGGGAGGAATTGTGGCGGGTGGAGGACACCACGGGGCCTTCCCAGGACAGACGTGCCCCCACCCCAATATTCTCAGCCTTCCTCTTGTTTGTAGAAAAACTTCAAAGAATAGATGTAATCAGAGAAATAAGAAAATTCAGAAACAAAGGAAAACTAGACAAAATAGTAATTTAGTCATTAAACAGAGTTGAGGTCCTTTAGTTCCTCCTCAAAGACTAATAGATAATATTCTGAGCCATCTGCATTGAGCCCTCACCAGCTGGAAGAAGTTAACTACATGATGACCAGACTAGCCATGAAATAAGCTGCTTCATCTTAAACAATTCCAAGAACTATCTTCAAGGAAATTGGAACATACTCTGGAGGTGAAGATTAACTATTTACAACAATCAAGATGGCGCTGATCTGACCACCACACAACCAATTTCAGGAAGACTGTCAGAGACCATCGTGCTGTTCTGCCTGTAGCCTCCTTCCTCTGCCTGCACACCCCCAAAGCTCCACTTTAAAAGCTCTTGCCCCCTGATCTGCAATTGAGAGTTCGCTTTTGGAATAAGTCCATCTTATCCCCAGGTTGCCAGGAAGTCTGCAGTGGGTGTAACAGTTATGCCCCAGGGGAATTGTGTCTCTGTTGGTTGCTCCTTTGGTGTCCGTGGTCTTTCCTTGTAAATTGCCAAACAAATTTCTTACCTAAAGTAACACTTAGTTTATCACTCTAAGACATTCACAGTCTACACAGGATGTTTCAGAACAATTAACAGAAGTTCACATTGGCCACTGTGACTCCATTCTCAACTACTTACAATAGCCTAAGTCCTGTATGTTTCACACAAGATGAGTAGGAATCACAACACAACAAGGAATCACATCATGATGAGTGTCCAACAGAAATTGTGCTGATGGAAGTGTTCTATAGGGGTGCTTCCAATACAGTAGCCATAATAAGCCACAGTGGACTACTGGGCACTAGAAATGTGGCTAGTGTGCCAGAAACTGGATTTTTAATTCAATTTTTTATTGTATTTATTTTTCTTAAAACTTTTAAATGGAGGTACTGGGGATTGAACCAAGGACCTTGTGCATACTAAGCATGCACTCTACCACTGAGCTATTACCCTCCCCCAATTCAATTTATTTTTAGTTTAAATTTATATAGCCACATGTGGCTAGTGGGCTATCTTATTGGACAATGTGGATCTAGAAAGCACTTTATGAACCATTTCATTCAACATTGCATGAACAGCATCTTTCCAATTTAATGAATGTGCACCTCAAACACTGGTACCTATTTATTTGATGGCATTAATAGGTTAGAAGGTATAATGTAAACCTGTGTCTTAATCACAACAGAACCAGCACTATAAGGATAAATTTTAAGAGAATATACATGGCCTTCCTACACTGTTGATGGGAATGCAAATTGGTGCAGCCACTATGGAGGACAGTATGGAGGGTCCTTAAAAAACTGAAAATAGACTTATCCTATGATCTAGCAATCCTACTCCTGGGCATATATACAGAGGAAAAAATAATTTGAAAAGATACATGCACCCCAATGTTCACAGCAGCACTATTTACAATAGCTAAGACATGGAAACAACCCAAATGTCCATCAACAGGTAAAGAAGATGTGGGATACACACACACACACATATATATACACACACTGGAATACTACTCAGCCATAAAAAAGAATAAACCAATAAAACAATGCCATTTGCAGCAACATGGATGGACCTAGAGATCGTCATTCTAAGTGAAGTAAGCCAGAAAGAGAAAGAAAAATACCATATGATATCACACATATGTGGAATCCAAAGAAAGGAAAAAAAGGACACTATGAACTCATTTACAAAAGAGAAACAGACTCACAGACATAGTAAACAATCATGGTTACTGGGGAAAGGAGGAGGGAAGGGATGAATCTGGGAGCTCAAGATTTGCAAATATTAACTACTACATATAAAAATAGATAAAAACAAATTTCTTCTATATAGCACAGGGAATTATATTCAATGTCTTATAATAACCTTTAATGAAAATGAATATATGTATGTATATGCATGACTGGGACATTGTGCTGCACACCAGAGATTGACACATTATAACTGACTAGGCTTCAATAATAATAATAAAAAAAATGGATGTGGTATATATACAATATACAATGGAATATTACTCAGCCATAAAAATGAAATAATGCCATTTGCAACAATGTGGATGGACCTGGAGATTGTCATACTAAGTAAAATAAGACAGAGAAAGACAAATATATGATATCACTTATATATGGAATCTAAAAAAAAGACAAATTCTATTTACAAACCAAAAGCAGAGAGACGCATGGACATAGAAAACAAACTATGGTCACCAAAGGAGAAAGGGTGGGGAGGGCTAAATTAAGGGTTGGGGGTTAACAGACACACATTACTATACATAAAATAGATTAAAAATAAGAACTTACTGTATAGCACAGGGAACCATATTCAATTTCTTGTAATGACATAATGGAAAAGAATCTGAAAAGAAAAATATATATGTATGTATGTGTATAACCAAATCACTTTGCTGTATACCTGAAGCTAACATTGTAAATCAACCATACTTCAATAAGAATTTTTTTTAAAAAGACATCTAAAAAAAAGGGAATATACAGGGCCCAAATGAAGAAATTTAAAATATTACACTAAGGCACTGAAAAGAAAACACGAATATTAGAAAGAACCCACAGGTAGGAAAGAAAATATCTGAGGACCAGAAGACAAACTGCTGTGACGCTGGTGACAGAGGTGATGCTAAGTAAGGTGAAGGTAGGGTGGTGAGGGAGGCAGCCCTTTGCAGGACTTTGAGATCTATTCTAATAGAAAGGGAAAACGTTGAGCCACTGAAGAGTTTACTGTCTGCTTTATGCTTAAAAGGGCACCCATTTGGAGAATAAACAGTGCAAGGAAGAGTTAGGAGGCTCATGGAGGGGCAGTTGGCTGTGAGTCAGGGCATAAGCATCAGTCTTGGAGGCGACAGGGTTAAGATGAATGTGAAATGTCCCAACCCCCTCATTTGCTGTGAGACCCCTGAACCCACCTGTGGGACAGCAACTCTTATGGTAAAAATAATGATGCACGTCTACAATCACTCTGTGCTGGGCACTCTTCTGAGTTCTTTACATGTATTACACCGTCCAGGCCTCACAGCCTCGTGTTATTACAGATGAGGTAACTGAGGTCCGGACTGATGGGGTCACTTGCTGGTGGTCCAACAGCTGGGACAAGGTGGAGGAGGAGCGCGGTTTGCTTGACTACTAACTACCCAGCTTCTGCCAGCCTTGTGGAGATTTTCAGAGTATAGAATGTGGCTTCAGTTACGAGGAGGATCGGTGCTGGAGGAACACCAACTTGAGGTCGATATGGCAAAAGCTGTAGAGTGATACTCTAAGGGGACACTTGGGAAAATGTCTAGATCATATTTCTAAAGTGTCAGGTTATAATTACTTTTCAAATGATTTTTGTTTAAGAAAGATGGCTTTTGTCACTGGAGTCCAGTTCTGCAGTTTGGGGACAGCGCCTACGGTCTGAAACTCATGGTCATTTTTAGGGAATAGAATGGAGTCAGCAAAAGTATTTTCAAGTGAATTTCTACACAGGCAGCGGACCAACGTGTGATGCCTTTAGGTGCTAGGGACCAGCCCAATTCTGTCACCTCCTTTACCATGTGCAGGGGTCTGAAATTCTTGCTCTTACTACATGGCGATACCAGCGATGGTGTCAGATTAGATGGTGAGACTGTAAACTCCAAAGCGGACATGCCTGCAGGCTCTACACCATTTATTTTTCGCACTGAGACGCTGGGACCTGGGACCCTCTACTGCAGTGTTTGCACTTACACCCGGACAAACATCTCCTGGGGCAACTGGATACAAAGAAACGCTAAGGGACTGAAAATAACTACATCCACAGGCAGCTGGGGCAAATTGTGAACAGTAAGATATAAAAAGACCACATGCCAACTGCCATGACTGAGGTGCTGGGAGCAAAGCAGAGTACTGTGCACAATCCCTGCACGCAGCCCCGCCAGGAGAGTGGGCTCACAACCAAAGCCACCCCGACCCTCACACCATCTAAGGACCCAGCCCGCCCTCCTTGGAGAGCGAGCAAGGGAACATGTTACTTGTTTCTGCAACTGGGTGCTGCAGCACGTGTCCCAGTAAAGCCTTGCCTGAACTTCTTGTCTGGCCTCTGATCAGTTTTTATTAAGGAATCTAAGGACCTGGATCAGTAACAAAACCATTCATCTTAAGAAATTCTCTCCGCTAACACTAACTTCAATCCCACGTCCTAACAGTTTTGCAGGATGATTAAAGCAACTTTCTCATACAAATTCTTGCCTTTACCACTGTTGGGGGGGGGGGAGAATGATGGAAAGATTTTCTTTGATTTTACTCCCTCTCCCCTCAATAGGGGCTGACTGACAGAATCAGGTCTTTTTTTTTTTTTGCTTAAGCATGTTTATTTTGCTTTATATATAATAATCAAATACTGGAAATAACTCAATTGTCAAGAGGAGAATGGATAAACAGATTTGCTGTACTTATGCAATATGTATAGGACTTAGTAGCTAAAAGAACAAATTTCTAATACATATTTCAATATGGATAGACCTCAAAACCTTTACGTTGAGCGAAAGCAGGCAGATGTAATGGAGAACGTACTGCACAACTCCATTCACACCAAGTGTAAGGACACGCAGAGCAAAGCCATGTTGACAAAAATCAGAAGCGTGGCTGTCTATGAGTGTGTGCAGGGACGTCCTTTTTTCTTTAAGACTACTATTTTAAGAAAGGTTTTAGGTTCACAGCAAAATTGAGAGGAAGGTATGGCTCCCCCATACACCCCGACACGTGCACACCCTGCCCCATTATCCGCATCCCGACCAGAGCAGTACGTTTGTGACAACTGCGTTAAAAATCTTCTGTGTTTTCCCCATTCGTCCCTCCCCTTTCTAGTCAGGTCATTTAAATAATATCCATTTCCAGATGTGTTTGGGAGGAGATCAAGTGCCTTGCAGGCTACCACACAGAGTCTGGTGTGATCTTTCAGGACTCAGTTCGACATTCCGTTCCGGAAAGTCGCTATGTCCAGGCAGAGGTTTTGTAACAAGTATTTAAATTCAAGACCCAGACGAGTGTGGGGCCTCCCTGGCATGTCGGTCTCATGTTGAGATTTTGAAGTGTCAGGACAGCTGAGAAGCCCTTGCTGTTGGAGAACACACCCCCGCCCCCCCACCCCCTCAAGCCTGAAGGGCACTTCCTCCTCTGTGAGCCCAAGTTCACACCACTGTTGTCGGCTGACTGAAGCAATTCCAAGTAAACCGTTTTCACTTTGCTAGTAGTTTGCAACCAGAAGCAAAGGAAGCTTATGAAGATAAAATGGTATTTTAAAATTTTATTTTATTTTATTGAAATATAGTTGATTTACAATATTGGGTTAGTTTCTGGTGTACAGTATAGTGATTCAATTATATATATATTTTTCTTTTTCATTACAGGTTACTGCAAAAGCCACTGAATATTGTTCCCTGTGCTATGCAGTAGGACCTTGTTGTTTATCTATTTTATATATAGTAGTTTGTATCTGCCAATTCCAAACTCCCAATTTATCCCTACCTCCCCTCTTTCCCCTCTGGGAACCATAAGTTTGCTTGTTTTAACATTTTTGGGGGGAGGGGGAGGTAATTAAATTTATATATTTATTTATTTATAATGGAGGTACTGGGGACTGAACCCAGGACCTCATGCATGCTAAGCATGAGCTCTACCACTGAGTTATACCCTCCCTCACAAAAAAGTTTGTTTTCTATGTCTGTTGAGTCTGTTTCTGTTTTGTAAATATGTTCATTGTGTCATTTTTTAATATTCCACATATAAGTCATATCATATATTTGCCTTTCTGTCTTAGTATGATCACCTTTAGGTCCATCCATGTTCCTGCAAATGGCATTATTTTATTCTTTTTTAAATTCTTTTTTATGGCTGAGTAGTATTCCATTGTGTAACTATATCACAGGTTCTTTATCCAGTCATCTGTTGATGGACATTTAGGTTGCTTCCATGTCTTGACTATTGTAAATAGTGCTGCTATGAACATTGGGGTGCAGGTATCTTTTTAAGTTAGAGTTTTAGCCACATATATGCCAGGAGCAGGATTCCTGGGTCATATAGTAAGTCTATTTCTTGTCTTTTGAGGAATCTCCATACTGTTTTCCGCAGTGGCTGCACCAGACTGCATTCCCACCAGCAGCGTAGGAGGGTTCCCTTTTCTCTACAGCCTCCCCAGCATACAATGGCATTTTTGACTTTTATTTTTACATCAAAGCTTCTGATAGTTTAAAATATTTCAGTTTTCTGACTTTTTAAAAAACACTGAAAACCAATGTTGAGGAGATTAAAGAATACAACCTCTTACAAACTTTTCTTGTTTTTTTAGTTTTAATCTATTTCATTGGGACTTCAGTCATTTGGATAAAGACTGACATTTTTTATTATTTCCTTTAGGATGAAAGATTTTCACTTGCACGTAATTTAAAAAATTTCCATTGGAAATAAGTTGGCCAGATTAGAAAAATGTTTCTAAAACTGTAATTTTTCTTGGAGTTCATTAGGTTTTATGGAAATTGTTGTTGAAGAGGTCGGACAGGATTAGCATAGGTGGGCCTCACTGCTTCTGACGGGATATGAGTGCTGTCTATGGTTTCCTAACTGGATTACACATTGGGATGAGGTGGGCAGGGGCTGGTTAAATTTATTCTGATGGGTAACTTAGCTTTTCAGTTCATACGTCTTTTCATGGCCAATCCACCCAAGAAGCGATCAGAGGCGGTGGGAACCAACAGGAAACTTTTCACCAGATTCCACTGGAGGTAGGCTATTCTGTTTTCTTCTTGGAAGTCTTTTTCATTTGTACCTTGGAGTTTTAAGTTTTCGTGTTAGAAAGTGGTGCTCCCAGGACGTTCAAAATGCTTTCGGGAGCCTCAGATCCCCAGCACCGCTGGCCCCTGGCCACCCTCAGCTCTGTTCTCTGTGCTCTCGTTGAGGCCGTCCTTGTTTGCCTCATAGTCTTGGCACAGGCGCATTTCAAAGGTGCAGGTGAACTTCCATTTCTCTTTTTCTCAGTTTATCTCTTATGTGACACATTAACATCATATCTGTCTCCAGGTAGAGTAATCTTCTCTCCTCAATATTTATTCCTGGAGGCTTCCGTGCCCCTGCGGACTCCTTACTGCCCGGGCTTGTCCCAGGGCCTCCCCTTGCCTGGCCGTCCACGTTGAATCCCGTTTTCTGGAACCCTCCATCTTGGTTTACTACCTCATTTTGTTTCTTGGCTTCTTCAGTAGTTTCCAGAGAAACAGTACTTGAACACTTAAAAAATACCATGTGCATTTTGCTTTAGAATGATTCTTCATTTAGGTAATTAACTGCCTTTTAAAATTTTATTTATTTAAAAAAGTTTTTGATGGGGGAGATAATTAGGTTTTTATTTACTTATTTTTAGCAGAGGCACTGGGGATTGAACCCCGGACCTTGTGCATGCATGCTAGGCACCCGCTCTGCCACTGAGCTAGACCTTCCCCCTTAACTGCCTTTTTGACCCAAGATTTTTTCAAGAATTTTTACAAAAATGTCTGGGAGTAGGACGGTCTTTTGATTTTCTAAGAGTTTTTAGAGCAGTTTTAGGTGTACAATAAAATTGAGAGAATTTTATTGTCCCACCCCTGTGTGGCTTCCCTCGTAATCAGCGTTAACCAGTCATTACCAGCCAGCGCCCACAGTTTGCCTGAGGGCTCACTCGTGGTGCTTTTTCCTCAGATCTTCCTTCCCAAGACTGTCCTGGCTCAAAACAAACAGGAAATGAACAATGTCCAGGTAAGATTTTTTAAAAAAAATCCAAATCCTCCTCCCAAACAAGCATGTCACCCGTGTTCCCACTGCTCAGGATTAACCTCTGCTAACATTTTGGCGTATTTTCCTTCTACCTTCCTTCCTTCCATACCTTTATTAAAAGGTATCACTCTGATTTTTTCCTTTCCTATCAAAACTAAAGCATTTCAAGTAAAATGACAGCATCTCTTGACCACCACCCTCACACACCTGATCTGTTGCTAAACTCCAGACATAACAGTACCGTGTATGTATTACCCCAATCTACTTTTTAAATTTTTTTATTTAAAAATTTACTTACCAGGGGTGGGTTTAGCTCAGTGCTAGAAAGCATGCTTAGAAGTCCTGGGTTCAATCCCCACTACCTCCATTAAAATACATACATACATACATACCTAATTACCCCCCAAAATTAAAAATAAAATAAATTTCAAAAATTTACAGAGGACACATACAAACTCTTAGATGCAAAAAGATTTTTTGTTGCTAGCAAACATCTGGTTTTACAAGTGTGATTTCCAGAGCTCTGACAGTAAAATGCTGATACAAGCCCACTGTGGCTGGAGCAGAGACACTGAGGGGTGCATGGAGTGACCCAGACATTGGGTTGGAATCCATCAGATGGTGTCAGACGCTGGGATCCATGTGAATGAGGGGTTCTATTTCTCCAAAGCAAGGAAAGCCACTAAATTTGGGGTGGGGGGGATTGCCGCTGTCCAGTCTCCATGCTGTGAAAAATAGATTCGAAGGGGTCAGTTAATTTATTTATTGAAGTACAGTTGATTTGCAATGTTGTGTTAACCTCTGGTGTACAGCATAGTGATTCAGTTATACATGTATATATACTCCTTTTTCATTGTAGGCCATTACAAGGTATTGAATATAGTTCCCTCTGCTATCCCTGGTTGTTTATTTTATATATGGCAGTTTGTATCTGCTAATCCCAAACTCTTAGTTTATCCTTCTCCTCCTCCTTTCCCTTTTGGTAACCATAAGTTTGTCTTCGGTGTCTGTTAGTCTGCTTTGTAAATAAATTCATTCGTGTCATTTTTTCTTTCTAGATTTCACATATAAGTGATATCATATGGCATTTTTCCTTCTCTTTTTGGCTTATTTCACTTAGTATGACAATCTCCAGGTCCATCCATGCTGCTGCAAATGGCATTATTGTATTTCTTTTTTATGGCTCAGTAGTGTCCCATGGTATAAATACACCGCAACTTCTTTATCCAGTGATTTGTCAATGGACATGTAGGTTGCTTCCACATCTTGACTGTTGTAAATGGTGCTGCCATGAACACTGTGGTGCATGTATCTTTTCAAGTTAGAGTTTTCTCTGGACAGATGTCCAGAAGTGAAATTGCTGGATCATACGGTAAGTCTAAAATAGTCTTTTGAGGACTCTCCATAATGCTTTCCACAGTGGCTGCACCAGACTGCATTGCCACCCGCAGCGCAGGGGGCTCCGGGAGGGGTCAGCTTAGCCGCGGCTGGAAGAGGTGGGATGCAAATGCCTTATTCTAAGTCAAAGATGGCAGCATGGAACAACGGTGGGGGAGATGGAAACGACAGGATAGGTCTGAGAGAGATTTAGGAAGCAAAATTGATGGGACTGGATAGCAGATTGCAGGAAGATAGAGAAAGATGGCAGAGGAATGAGTAACACCGAGGCTTGACTCACTGGCAAGATATTTCAGGTATTGTTTATTTTCTACCAGACTACAGCACCCAGAGAGTAACATGTGCAACTCAACGTTGGTTCAGTGTAAAGACATTTCTGTATCCCAGGCCTCAGGGTCAGCTCTCTGCTGATTAGGAGCCTGTCATTACAGGGAAGAGTGACCTCTGAGGACATCACAGTGGACTTCACCCAGGAATGGCAGCAGCTGAGCCCCGAACAGGGGCACCTGTACAGGGACGTGATCTGGGAGAACTATAGCAACCTGATCTCTGTGGGTGAGCACGGCTTCCCGGCAGGACAACTCATAAACCTGAGGCCCAAACACCGTGACACTCACCCTGCCAGGCTCACCAGCTTTGGCTGTTGGGTGCTTTTTGCTTTGGGTATGTCCATGGCAGGACTGGGACTGGAGGCATGCGAGATGCACGTGTGCTAAATTGAAGGCGCCCTAGGTTTCCGGTTGTGTAAGGACCCTGAGGATGGGGGGCTTCCTTCCTATCTGTGAGTGCCTCTCCCTCCGCCTTGGTCCTGGCCCTCATGTTTGGAAAAGCTTCATCCCTCTGGGGGGAAAGAAAGAAAGCATTTCTTTCCATCTTTGGGTTGACTGCCCTTGGACACGCCTAGAAGATGTGCCTTTCCCAACCGACCCTCCACCAAAGGTTGACGTGCAACACCCCACACTCACAACAAACGCCACACACAATGCTCACAGGCGCCAACATCAAGCGCTGTACCTTCCGCGACGAGGCGGCGAGGAAGCCGTCACACCGGACGTGATGGTGCGGTTGGAACGCGGCGAGGAGCCGTGGCCGTAGGAAGCAGAAACGCGGAGGGGCCGCAGTCCAGGGGCCCAACCAGGAGGGTGTGGGCCGAGGTCACATGGAAGCCAATTCTCTTTTGTTGTTGTTGTTTTTCAATTACTAAGCTATTTCGCCTGACTGGACCAAAGTCACATAGAAGCTTCTGATTCTATTTTTTAACAATGGAAGAAACCTCCAGGTGTTTTGTTCCACATGTTGCAGAAAAGTGTGTCACAGCTCAGCTGTGACAGCAACCTGTATCCCAGCGAGAGACCAAGCAGCACTCACAAAGTCGGAGAACTTAGGCTTATTATTCCAGTAGACGCTCACGAGTAAACACTTCAAGCTCTGAACGCTGTCTGTAGGGTTACACAGGCCTTTATAAGCTGCCAATTTTACACTTTGCAACATCATATGCAAATAAAGTACAACAGAAGTTGACCAACCAGGAACAAGCTTTGTAGAAATAGACCAATCAGGAGTGAGCTCCATGCAAATGAAGTACTACAAATAGACCAATCAGAAGTTAGGAAAGTGGACCAATCAGAAGTGAGCGTAACAACCAATCAGGAGTGAGAGTAATAACCAATCAGGAGTGAAGGAAATAACCAATCAGGAATGAAGGAAATAACCAATCAGAAGTGAGCTCAGGGAACCAATAGAATTCTAGGTGTAAGTTAGTCGCTTTAGAGGCAAAAAGTGAGATAGAGCCTCTGGGCCAGGGAACCGGACGGTGCTGGGAGGAGAGCAGTGGCCCTACCTAGGGGTCCTGCCGGTCTTTTTATGGGGCTTCCCGCCTCACACACAGCGATGTTCTTTAATTTTAATCTGCGTTTTCCTTTACAGTTGAACTTTTTCTCATCTCCTTCTCAGTATCCTTGGCCTCTCACTTGCTCCCTGTGTGCTCAGCTGTGAATCCCCCTGTACTTGAGTGTGTTTTCGTTAAAACGAGGACATTCTCTTACGTGATCGTAGTACCGTGATTAACATCAGGTGCTTAACACTGACTGCAATGCTGGTATTAATCTATAAACGTCATGTACATTTCACAAGTTGTCTCAGTCATGTGCTCTATAGCAAAAGGAATTTTAAAAGGTCTGATTCCGAATTTTGCTGCTGGGAAGGTCAGAGCAGTGGTTGTCTTCGTGGTTGGGTTGAGGTGGCCTGAAGCTTTAAGACCATGTATGCGGGGACACGAATGGAATAGAGTTTTTAGGAAATGTACTGTCTCTGCGGGATATGGAGACCCACATAAAGGGAAAAGGCCAACAAGGGATCATTAAGGATCACCCCACAGCTGTCTTGTCGACCTCTTTGGCTCGGAGGTGCTTGGTGAAATCCAATCTGATTTGTGATAATTTAGAGTAACGTTACAAGTCTGTTTACCTATAATTCTTCTCCTGCCAATTTTATATACTTATTTTTTCCCTCCCTTGGCAGCTTGCTTATTATTTTCTTTTCTAAAATTAATTTTTATACGTTTCAGAGTCACTTGTACCCACACAGGTAAATTTCCCGCTCACAATTTCACCAGGCATAGTTTATAGTTCGCAGAGCCCTGACCTTGGGATTTCTTTTCTATTTGGACAGGTTGAGGATACAAGATACTGAGACCCTAAGGGACGTGCCAGTTCATAAAGACAGAATTAGCTAAGTTTATTATGTAGGAAAAAACACCCCAGAAGTCACACATTGCAGGGAGCCTGCAAATGACTATCTCCCTACAGAGGATGTTAAGCTCTCCTTATCTGAGACCGAACCTACCGCGTTACACAGCGTCCTACCTTCTGTAAGCAGCCAGCAGCTGTCCAGTTGTGCTGGCTGTTAGACTGAGCTTCTCTGATGTCCTGTTTTTGATAATTCTTGATCAACATCACCTGAGGTTGAGTCCGCTCCATCAGCGTTCCTCAGCAAGGTTACAGTAAGTTTAGTTCCCCCACAGACATTAGACCTGAAACCAAAACAATCCCTTTAATAGCTTCTTTGTGACATTTCATTTTGATCATGTGAGTGGAAAGAGTCATACAGGACATTTCTTTGTATTCTGTTTTAGAAAAAGACAGGCATGGAAGAGCAGATTTGGAGATTCCAGGATGCAAAGCAGAGTCACAAGACAGAAGTTGCATCGATCAACAAGGAAATACTGACTGAGAAAAAAGGCACTGAACATGACAGACGTGAAGAAATGTTTCTGCCGAGCACAGATGGTGGTCCTTCCAGACTCAGACTTCTTGAATGTGACCCATTTGTAAAACATTGGAAACATAGTTTAGATGTGAAAAGCTATGCAAAAAATAACTCTTCTAATAGAGAAAAGTACTTGGCAATAATCCATCCATGTTTATAGCAAAAGAATTATGTAATGCCCATTGAAATCGTACCTTCAAAGTCACCCAGGACACAGACTGGTGAGAAATCCTGTGGACGTTATAAATGCGGAAGAGAATTTTGGGGGAGGTGTAGGCTCACTAAACATCACAAAACCGGTGCAGAAGGAAAATCCTATAAATGCGACGAATGTGGAAAAGTCTGTAAGCAAAAGCCAAATCTCATTCAACAACAGAAAACTCACACCGAAGAGAAACCCTATGAATGTAAACCATGCGGGACAACCTTTCCCTGAAGGTCACCTTGCATTAATCAAATGAAACTTGTATCGAGAATTCTCATTGTGTAGAGAAAACCTATGAACGGGATGAATGCGGAAAGTTGTTTAAACACAGCTCAACCTTCAGTCAACATAAAAAAATTCACACTGGACAAAAACCCTATAGCTGTAATGACTGTGCAAAAGCTTTCACTTACAAGTCAGATCTTGAGAAACACCAGAGAACACACACAGGAGAGAAATCCTGTAAGTGTAGCGTATGCAAAAAGGCCTTTTCCCAGAAATCAAACGCCACTGATCACGAGAAAATTCATGCCAGGGTGAGAGCTTACGCTTGCCATCTCTGTGACAGCACCTTCGTCCAGAAGAAAAATCTCATTCAACACAGAAAAATCCATACTGGGAAAAAACCCTATGAATGTACTGGATGCGGGAAAGCTTTCTTCAAGAAGTCAGACCTTCGTACTCATCAAAAATTCACAGTGGGGAGAGAGCTTATGAGTGTAATGAGTGTGGAAAACCCTTCAGCTGGAAGCTAAGTCTCAGTTTGCATGAAGAACCCCACACTGGACGAAAACATTATGAGTGTTCTGAATGTGGGGAAGCCTTCCTTGACAAGTCACATCTTGTTATACACCAGAGAAGAATCCACAACAGACAGGAACCCCACACACATTAGAAATATGGGAATATTGTGTGTGGGGGTACAGCTCAGGGGTAGAGCGTGTGCTTAGCGTGCACGAGGTCCTGGGCTCAGTACCTCCATTAAAAAAATTTAAAAACATGGGAATGTTTTTGCTTACAGGTTAGCCTGGAACAGTCACCCAGGAATCCATACTGAAATGCTCTGCAAGAAGGCTTTATCTGAGGGCAGTGTGAGGATATGGTCTTTCCTTTGAAGCCTGACTTAGCTTACTTGTTCAGCAAATATTTATTTAATGCCTTTTGTATACCAAGGACTCTTTTTGAATATTGGAGGTGTGGCAGTAAACCAAGTTGCCAAAACTGCTCATGGAAGCTTTGTTCTAGTGAATAAGAACTATGGTATCCACGTTTTTAAAATGTTAATACTTTCACAAACTGGGGATAACACGCAGAAGAAAATGTAACCCCCTAGTGCTGTATCAGTGATAGGCCCTGGATTGACTGTATGTTTTATTTGGGAACGTGTTCTGTCACATGAATAAATTTAGCAGCCCAGAAGAAATACTGAAAACACCTGATACGCCTACACAGTTGGGAAAGAAAAAGGTGCAAGTAGACATTTCTCACTGTAACAGTCTCTTCCCCCATCCCACATCGCTTGGTTTTCCAACAGAAAGTGGGGACAATTTTTCTCACTTGGTGAGTGGGAGAAAAAAAAGCCAGAACGGTTGGCTCCAGCCCTCCTGAGCACCGTGGTTCCTGGACCCAGTCTGTCCATGGGATGTGTGCATCCCTGCCGCTCCCTGCCGCGCGGTGTCTCACTCCCAGGTCTCACACGTGCGTGTCTGCTCGGCAAAACCAAGGCCGCGTGTGGACCCTGGGGTGCAAGGTAGCCTTGAAAATAACATTTTTAGCTATCCTGTCTTTGCAACACAAGGCATGCTGGAAGAGGGTCAAAATGGGTGTTAGATTAAATCTCTCCCATACTCCCTTCCACAGTCTAGCCCTGAAGATGGGCCTCTTCCAAACTTTGAATTCCAAATGATGGCAGAAACAACACCTTCCTGCCTGAGATCATAACAGCTGTCCCTCATCTGAATCCAAACACGCTCACCTTCTTCCCAAACAGGGAAGTGAAAAGCCTTCAGAAAAGTGAAAAGTCCCTCCCATCCCCGAGTTCAACTACCACCTCGTCTTTATGTCTTGTAACTGGGAGGTGAAAACTTAAACACCAAACAAACAAGCAAAACCCCACCACAGATGTCAGAGTCGGGGAAAGAGATAAGAATGAAGTGACATTTGGGTGAGATGGATGAACTGAGAGAGAAGACGTTGTCAAGGGAAAAGTGATGCTTGGGCCCGAGTCCTCCTTCCTCCCATGGGTGTGAGCTCATGCTTGGTTTTCATCAGCTTCTTTCTTCAGGTGCCCATCCTGTGGCCCCTTTGCCACCTGCCCGTGTTTCTAGGAGCTAAGTGGTCTTTGTCTTGTGGGGGGAGCCCAGTCCTTGTTCCTCAGGAGATTGAACCTTACCTGTCTCGCCTCATCTTCCGTTAACTTTTCATCTCTGGGCTGGGTAGCAGCAGCCACTCCGACCCGCTCAATTCTAGGCGTGTCCCCTGATGTCAGACCGACCGACTCAGGCCCCGCCGCATGCCTGCCGGCGTTAGGAGGCCGCATGGAGGGGCGGGCTGGGCGGCTTAGGAGACAGCGCACTGCTGCACGGCCTGGAGGCTGCAAGTCTGCGGTCAGGGCGTCAGAAGGGTGGAACCTTTCTGAGCCCACGAGGGGAGGATCTGTTCCAGGCCTCTCTCCTTGGCTTGTAGGGGGCCACCCGTCCTCTCTCTGCGTCCTTCCTTTGTCTTTCCTTTGTGTGTGTCTGCGTCCAAGTTTGCTCTTCTTACAAAGAGCCAGTAATATTGGATTGAGGCCCACCTCACTGACCTCAGTTAAACTTACGGACCCCTGTAAAGACCCTGTCTCCAGATACAGTCACGCTCTGAGGCACTGGGGTTAAGACTTCAAGCATGCGTTTTTTGCTAAGAGACACATTTCAGCCCATAAACAAGGTCAAAGCGACAGGAGACAGTCTCAACTTCTATTCCGTGCGGCATTTGTCCCCACTTACGTAGGCTTTCCTCCCTGGGTGCTAAGCCGTATACTGAAAGGCCCTCATTTGCAGGAGCAGGAGGTAAGTATTTTGCAAGTGGGTCAGAATAGAGAGAAATGTCACCACCACATCCGCCTCTTGGCTCCTGGTGCATTACAGGCAACGGGAAAAGGTGGTTTGGTGCTCTCATTGCAATGAGAGGACGAGCTTAGACATCTGGGAATATCCACCTGCTGGTTATCTTCCACCGCAACCGAACATCATTATAGCTACAGTGCTTCCGATGAAGGCTGAGGACCCCCGGAAGCCCGCTGAAGTTGTGCCTGCGACAGCGCCCTTGTGCTTGCGGTTCTTGCAGTCACGCTCAGGTTCCTCCTCTCTAAAGATCAAAGAATTTTGAGTGGAGAAAGGAATCAGTTTTGGTTCTTGGGGTAGGTTGACAGAGAGATAATTACTTGGTTCTCTCTTCAGAGCAAGCTGTCCACAGGCTTTGCAAATAACGGAGCGCTGCAATTCAAACTCAAAATTAGCAACAACAGGACAAACAGGCGTTTTGGCGGCATCATGACCAGCATACATCTGTGGAGAGGAATTTTCATCCGCAGTTTCTCACTCAGTCTGTAAAGTGGTGTTTAAGTTTCCCATGTTGGCTTTCAGCTGATCTAAACAGTAACCTAAAAACTCACGAGCGTCACTCTGCAAGCTGCCAGAGAATGTCCCTGAAACGGCACTTTTAATATTTACAAGTAACTCCTCCTTGATCCGCATGTTAAAAATGTCCTTTAAAGCAAGTCGCTGGCTCAAGCGAATCGTAAGAGCGTCAAAGGGGATTTTCTCCCAGGGGACGCCCCGCATGAGGAAGGATCAGCAAATGATGGAATTGCAAACAGTGACTGTAAACGTGCATCCACATAACAAGTGTTTCCCAAACTGGGGGAGCCTGGCCATACTTGTTCTGGGCGAGTGTCACGGGCACCTGGGGTCCATTCCGTCTTGGGCCATCATGGCTGTGTATCTGTTCTGATGGAAATGCCAGACTTCTTTTGGAAGAGACACCCTGGATTGAAAGAACAGTCTCATCTAAGTTAGGCTTTTCAGCAGAAGTAGTCCTGCATGAAGGTCCACGTTTCGAATTTCTGTGCTTTTCCTATGTTTTTTTTGATCTTGTAATTGCAATGATTTCTTTCTTTTGCTGCTCATATGCTCAAAAGAGTTTGTCTTCAATTTCTTGTTTAGTACACGGTTGTTTTCTTTCAGGGAGCCCTCATTTATCTCAGGACCAGATGATAGCATTTTTTCCTCTTCCCGCCTTGGTTTTCTAGTAGCCCTGTTCTGCCTGGCATTGGTGATTTTGACATTAACAAAGGTACCTTCTGGGGGATAATGTTCCATTTTCTTTTCTGTATTAGAGGATCCATGACTTGGCTTGTCACAAACTTTGTAAAATGGAGTTTTGTCAATTTTCTCCTGTGTCTTCCTTCTGACAAAAACACCCCAGTCACTATCAGGTTTCATGGGTGGTTGGAATTCGTTTTGACAGACTGTGTCCAGAAATGTCTTTAATGGTTCAGCATCCCTGTAGTATAATTTGTCAACAGACAAGGAGCTATTGTTTTGCAAGGCTAAATTCAAATAACTTTGCCTTTTTCCACAGTGTCTAAGGACCACGCGTATAATGTTACTGCTTAGCTGGAAAACTCATTAATGCTTCAGAGTTGAAAATAACTAGCTAATTTCTTTCTCTCATTCCACTCTTTCAATGGATGCATCTCTCTTTACTTGTCTCAGTCTTCTTGCTCCAAATTTGCACAAAAGGAGGTATCTTTAGAGAACTCATCCTTTCTTTACAAATAAAATTTTTGTAACATAAAGAAAAAAGTAGACATATACACTTTAATCTAAAATGTATAATCGGTGGTGAAAAACCCTATGTAATAATATTCTTTTAGTATCTCCTTAGGCTTTGGGTAAAAGACACTTTGGGGGAACTACTTACATTCTGAAGCGATGCCACCTCTCCAGAAGACGTCGACTCAGAATACATGCTCTCTCAGGGGAGCTGTTAGGAGAGGGGGAAGTTGAAGAATGGCTTAAAAAAGTGGATAACTAATATTATCACAGTCATGCCACTGAATTTAGGTAAGCCAAGGGGAATTTTGATATCAGGTTCTGAGTTTTCATTCCTGTGGCATTCAGTTTTATTAATCATAGCATGGTTTAGGCAGGATGAGGTGAACTGACAAGTCAAACCTGAGTTGTGCAGCTGGGGAGAAGAGAAGGCTTAAGATCGGTTCCCTAAACACATTCTTGAGGGTTATTTGTAGATCTACACAACTTTCCATCTGTAAAATGCAATTGCGTTCTTTTTCTGAGACAAAGTGTAGCCTATTCATTCATGTTACATCAATCCTGTCCTAACTTGACTTTTCTCTTTTATTTGCCAACATTTTCTTCTTACCCAAATGATGTCTCTGTTCTAAGTCCCACTAATTATCTGGCACATCCGCTTACCACAAGTCCTCACATTTGTCTTGATCCATTCTTCATACACTGATACAATATTTAACCAATTACTACGTGACACTCTGCAGTGGCAAGGGCTGGTTGATCCTTAAATAATCATCCTTACCCTGCAACGGGGGATAAATCAGCACTCCCTGCCATCCAGTGGAATGGGAGTGCTAAAGGACTGCTACAGGGAAAATTGGGATACCGTTAGGAAGACTCGGTTAGGAGAGGCGTAAATGCTGGGTGTGCAGCCAGCAATGTCAAATACACAGGGAGGAAGGGAATGGGGTAAGACAGTGAGCAGAGAGAGCAGATAATTACCCAAATTCAGAGAAACAGAGAGACACACATCTCAAAACAGAAACAGAAAGGTTTCAGAAAGATTAAAACACATCTCTCCTAATTTTGCTTCCTCCCCTCACTCATTTGCCCATATCCTTTCAGGCAGTCAGGAAGGCCTGCTCCCATCTGACACAACGATTTGAGAAACAACATCAAAGCCCCAAATGAAACCAACATAAAAACTGTCCTTGGCCCATGCGTGGTTCATCCCAAAGAAACCTGAGTCACTTTGGAGAGCTGCCCTTTGTCAGATTTGGGCACAGTGTTGATTACCAAGGCTGCTATGAGAAAAAATAACCTATTTTATGCCCATCCACCTCCAAAGTCCTATAAATTAATCCAATCTCGAAAAGCATTCCTTAACACTCTTCCCCGCAGTCATCCAGATCAGATCAGTGTAGCACAAGCCTACCACGGATTAGTTGACTTGCAACTGTGTCTGCCACAACCAACCTATCAATATTTACTGTTTGAGAAACCGTAAGCTTTATAGATCTCTAACTTAGAGCCTTGGTCTGACTTTACTTGGTCAAGAACTTGAAGCATCTGGAATTGTGTTTGTTTGTTGTTACGCAGACTATATTAAGTTGCCAGGATGCCTTATCTGGGGAAATTTAAGGCTCAGTTGTTTGGAAGAAAGGGAGTTATGTAATACTTATTCAGGTTGAGGTGGGACGCCCCATAAGACAGACCACCAGGGCCACTACTCTCCTGCCAGCACCATCTGGTTCCCTGGCCCAGAGGCTCTATCTCACTTTTTGCCTCTGAAACGGCTTACTTCTAGGAAAGTGGAACTTGCCCCTAAAATTCTATTGGTTCCCTGAGCTCACTCCTGATTGGTTACTTCTCTCACTCCTGATTAGTCCATTGCCCTCACTCCTGATTGGTTATTTCTCTCCCTCCTGATTGGCCCATTTCTACGAAGCTTGTTCCTAATTAGTAAACTTTTGTTATATCTTATTTGCATATGATGTTGCAACATGTAAACTGGCAGCCTATAAAAGCCTGTGTAAACTTACAGATGGTTCCAGAGCCTGTAGTGTTGACTCTTCTGGGCCTAGTGGTGTAAACCTGAGTTCTCCAACTCTCTGAGTGCTGCTTGGTCTCTTGCTTGCATCCAAGTTGCTGTCACAACTGAGCTTTAACACGTTTTTCTGCAACAAGGTCTATTATTTGCTGCAAATTTCTCTATATGATTTACATACCTCAATGCAATTTAACTTTGCAAGTGATTGTGTGATATTCAATTTTATTACTATTTAACAGGTAGGGAAACTGAGGTCCAGATATACGAGATTAAGAGACTTTTTGAGTCACTCAACTAAAGAAACAGAGGTGCATAATCAGAAATGACTACTGTGAGTGACTGTCCTTGTTGCTTCAATATAGGGCACTAACAGTGCGGGGCCCAGCATACCACAGAGAAAGAGAAAATCTTCCATAATGATAATTAAGGTGTCTTCAATTTCCTGAGCAATCCTAACATAGTGTCTAGAGTGTGAAAAGAGGGCGCTGGGGTGTGTCACTGCGGCCCCTTCCCATTTCGTTCTGTTGGTCACTTAGCTGCTGAAAAATGACTCTAGCGCCCCTGTCTGGGAATTTACCTTCACTGGAGCTTAAATGAGATGAAAGGAGTCTTCAGGACTACAGCCCATCAGTTGTTCCCGAGGTGAGATCAGTAACAGGTCGTCTTCATCGTTTGGGCTTTCAATGTGTGCTCCTTTCTGGAAATGCCAGTATCTAGTGTCGTAGAGAATGGAGAGCCACCCCGAAGTCAAAACCCGGAATCAGACTTTCTTAATCCGCAGTTCATCCCCACAAAGGTTGGAGGATGAAACGCCCATTATTGCAATATCCGCAGGAGCTTTAGAGCCAAATGCCACTCGCCTCCAACACCCAAAGAAGACTTACAGCTGGAGAGCGGCCCAGGGCAAGCCGGTCAGTGGCTTCTATTTATCAGCTCTAGGCGGCACTTAACTTCTTATTCCCAGGATTGACAGCCCTGGATTGATTGGGTTATCTTGTAGAGAGCTAAAGATGTTTCTTTTGTCTAGAAAAGGTTAGCTGCTAGACATATTTTACTTTATTTCAATTTATAATTTTAAACTTTTATTTTGAACTCATTGCAAAGGTTAGTAAAAAGAACTTTCACAACCCTTCACCTGAATTCACCAACGGTGGGTCTTTTGCCAAATTTATGTACTTTATTTCTCTCTCTTTACACATACCCTGAACGACTTGAGAGTAGGTTGCAGACATCATGTTCCTTTACCCCTTAATTCTTCAGTGTGTATTTCCTAAGAATGTAGATATTCCCTTACATGCCACAAGAGGGTTATCAAATACTGAGATTTTGCATTAATCCATTATTTCATCACTCTGCATGTTCCAATTTTGCCAGCTGCCCCAATGATATCCTTTAGAGGAAACATTTCAAGTAGAAGAATCTATCCCTTATTGGTGATAGGATGAATTTTATGTTTTGAGGCAGGACAAGAACATTTAAGCATGACATACTCCCTGCACTGGGCCCTCCCTAATGTGCAGTGTGTTCTCTGCGTCACACATGAACCAGACCTCCTCAAGGCAGGGCCTTAAATTTTGACGTTTTCCTTCTTCTGGGGCCAACAATGTAACTCCTCAGAAGGTCACATTCCTTTCCTAATCCCGTCAGGGGTCATGGTGACCTGCTGCTCTCTTTGTATATACTTATCTGGACTGTGGATCTTTGGTGAACTTTATGTAAAATGTCAGTGTCATTTTGAAGTACAGTCCTTTGTCTCAAAAATATATATAACTGTGCTTTCGACCCAGTGAGCAGAGCAGTCCTGTTCTCTTCAGTTGTAATCCTCAGGTTGGTGCAAGTAACATTTTCTATTTTTCCTTTCGATCAAATACCAATTAATTTTTCATTGACGTTAGGGACCTTGTGATCACTTGCTTTAAGATATTGTCTGTTATTTCTACTGTACAATTATTATTTTTACTTCAGTAATTAATATATAATTTGTGGGGAGATACTTTAAGACAATGTAAATATAATATTGCTTATTAAACCTTCCCCCCCAGTAGAAACACTTTAAAATAATATCACTTAACAGTACACTTGACAAACATCTTAGTATATACCATTTCTGTGTTATACACCCCCATATGAATCTCCTGGGTTAGTAAATGAACAATTAAAATTAATAGCTACTTGCAGGTTCGTGTTTGAAAGTATGTACCAATTTTCACCACCTTGACAGTATTAGAGTGTATATTTCCATGCCCCCGTATGTTATACTCATTTTAATTTTTGTCAGTAGGTTAGCAGAAATACATCTCATTTGTAGTACAAGTGAGTTTGAAAATCTCCTATTTTTAAATTATATATGTTTTCTCTCTGGCTGCTCATACATGTTTTTGAGTTTTTATTTTAAAACGATCTTATTGTTGTCCTACGAAAAACTGGATTTGCACACTTTCATAGCAGCTCTCTTTCATACACAAAGATACACAACACACAGAGACACAGTACATATGGACACACAAACTTTTTAAAGTTATTTTCGTGTTTATTGTCTGTTTTCTTCTGGTATGCGTGCTTCATTAAAAAGCCTGTCTTGTTCACCATAGTAGGATCAATAAAGATGTGATGAATGGATGAATGCAGTCATGCATACACACACACACACACTCACACACTCCACTGCAGACATGCATGCACAGATGTAACTCCTGTGTTTTCACTATGTGTAACTTGCATAATAAATGTGAATAGGTTCAAAAAGACCATTTTACAGTTCTTGTAGTCACTGTGCTTGACCATAGGGTATTGTTTTTACTGTTTCTATTGCACTCCACTTTTAATTTTAACATTTTTATAAATAAACTTCTCATGACTGAGATTAAAAACTCTCCTTCTGCACCTAAAGGGATACGCCCCACAGCCCGACTTCCACTTCCGGGGAACCCCAGGAAATACAGCCGAGACCCCGCCCCTTCCGGTGCTGCTACCCCGGAGCCTCCTGGGGAAGTAGTTTTTCTGCGCTCCTCACACTGCGCCTGCGTGGTACCCTGCTCGGGTCTCCTTGGGCCCGTAGGGCTAGAAGCTTGCTCTGACTGCTAAGTGACCAGGGCGCATGCGCGCAGGTGTGGCAGGCGAGGGCGGGGAACGTGGAAAATGCCAGCCCAGAGGGGGATGGGGAAGAAATCCAGGCTTTTATTTTTAGACCATTTACTGCTGCTGGTCATTTTTCTTAGACTTACGCAGAAACTCTATAGAATACGTACAAATACTTACATGCAGATAAAGATGCAGAGAGAGTTAAAGGAACTTGCCCAAACTCTTAAAGCTAGAAGTAGTAGGGTCAGAATTCAACCTCAAGTGGTCTGGTCCCAGATTTTCAGCCCTTCATTGTAACTTAAAGTTTCTTTTCATTTAAGAATTTATTCATTTGCTGTTCAGTTATTCAAAAATGTTTACTGTGTGCATATTCTGAGCTGAAGATATGCAAACCAGATAAGGTCTCTCGGAGCTCAGAGTCCAACAGGGGAGAGAGGTACTACTGAAGCAACGGGATAAGAGAATTTCAGCATGAAATATGTGCTATAAACAAATAAAATGGGATTAGGAACTGGGTGATGTCTGGAGGGTGGGCAGGTGTAGCTTGGCTGGGCAGGCAAGTCCTATTGGAAGCAATTACTTTAATGCTGAGGCCTCTTTCCATTGCTTGAACACACCAGGCTCTTTCCCGACCCCATGACCTTGTCCTTGCTAGTTGTGCCTGAAATAATTTCGCATAGGCTAGTTCCTTTTCATCTCTCAGCCATTATTGTTTTGTGGCCTAGCATGTAATCTATACAGGAGAATATTTCACGTGTGTTGAAAAAAATGTGAATTCCACTGCTTTTGGATGGAATGTTCTTTATGTATCTAATAAGTACATCGGGTCTAATGTGTCATTTAAGACTATTGTTTCCTTATTGATTTTTCTCTCTGGATGATCTGTCCACTGATTTAAGTGGGGTGTTGAAGTCTCCTATTACTGTGGTAATGCCAATTTCTCCCTTTATGTCTGTTAAAATTTGCCCTATGTACTTAGGTGCCTCTATGTTGGGTGCATATATGTTTACAATTGTTATATCTTCTTTTTGATTGATCCTTTTATCATTATGTAATGACTTTCTTTGTTCTCTTGTTATAGTCTTTGTTTTGAAGTCTATTTGAAACGTTTGAATTTTTTGAGTATGGAGTTAAAGGGGCAGGTTTGTGTTGGACGTATAAATGTTAGGGTCAGCAAAAGAGAAATACATATAGTGAAGGACTGATGCCACCTAGAGGGTGAGTGGAGGAGAATTTAAGATGTCTGCGGCATAGGAATAGAGGGAAATTCCACATAAAATAAGTTTATTAATTAAATCAGTACTTCTCAAATGTTTTGTTCTCAATACTCCTTTCCAGTCTTAACAATTGCTGAGGGCTCCCAAAGGCTCTTGTTTTGTGGATTGAAGCTGTCTATTTTTTCCATATTAAACTTCTTATGCAGTTTAAAAATATATATTGATTCTTTGAAAAATGACGATCACAAACCCATTCTATGTTAACATAGGTAATTTGATTTTTTGGAAAATAATTATTTCTTCTAAAACCAAAAATTATTTCAATGAGAAGAGTTGCATTGTGTTACTTTTTTTTTGCCAGTCTATTTAATGTCTGAGTTAATAGAAGACAGCTGAAATCTTGTCTCCAATTCTGCATTCAGTCTGTTGTGGTATCACTTACCATGTAGCTGCTAGAAAACGCCAACATACAATTATGAGAGAATAAAAGTAAAAAAGGCATAAAATATCCTAGTGCTATTATTCAAATACTTTTGGCCTTACAGATGAGAACTCTGTCAGAGAACATAGTGGATAGCAACTCTGGTTTAAATACTTATTTTGACAAAAGATTTTAAAATTACAAATGATATATGTTATTTATAAAAATTAAACAACATTAAGATCAATTGAGATCTATGCAATGTATCAATGAATACATTTCATAGAATCTCATCAACTTTACAGTTTTAAAGTATAGTTATGCCCTGCAAGTAAGTTTCCTATGAACTTTGGATCTCACCCAACACTCCCCAGTGAGAAATTTTCATTAATCCATTTGAAAAACAGCTGTTGGGTACTCACCATGTACCAGGCACTGTTCCGGGCATAGGGGATACCGTGGTGAATGAGCAGCAAATTCATTTTCCTCAAGGTGTTCACGTTTTATGGAAGAGGCACATCAAAGCCTGGAAATCCAGGAGCTAACTCCCTCACACAATATCACGTTCAATGATAAGAAGTATAGAGGGGATAAAAGTGACCAGTCAGGGGCGAGGTTCTACATGTGAAATAGCCAATGAAGTCCTCACCCAGCAAAATCCTGGGTGTGGCGGAGGTGAGCCAGGTAAAGATCCTGGAGAAGAGTGTTGGAGGCAGAGAGAACAGCAAGGGAAAAGCCTTCAGATGAGCACAGCAGGGAGGCCTGAGGGACGCGAGTGGAGTTGAGGGGTGGTGAGCCGGGGTAAGGATGAAGACATAAACAGGGCTAAATCGTGCAAGGCGTTTCTTCTCAGTTGGGGTGGTTTTGCTTCCAGGGGATGCTTGACAATATTACTGAGTCCAAACTCGTTCTGTTCGCCGCATGACAGACCAATAAATCGGGAGATGAGGTGTTGGGGCAAGGAATAGCGACTTTATTCGGAAAGCCAGCAGACCTAGAAGATGGCAGGCTAATGTCCCGGAGAAACATCTTCCTCAAGTCAGAATTCAGGCTCCTTTTATACTAGAAAAGGGAGGCGGTTGGTTGGTTGGTTGTTGCAAACTTCGTGGTGTAGGAATTCTTTGTTCTTGGAATCCTTTGTTCTTGCAACTGTCCATGTGGGTCAGGTCATGGTGTCCCTGTAAACCTCCAACAAAACAAACATTATTTTCTATTCTGCAACTTGTTACCTTTATTTGAGTGCGAAAGTGTTAATACCCTTAAAGGTCAGAGGCTTGAGAACAGGCTCTCCTGTCTATTTCCGGCTCTAGGCAACTTTCTTTTACAAAAGGGGCAAAGCCAGCAAGACTAAGCCTAAAAACAGGGCACAGGGTTAAAGCCACAGGAACAGATCTAACGTGGAGCCCGATTTGTTCTTCTCTTTCACAGCAATGCCCGGGGACATCTTTGGTGCTCACAACTGGGAGCAGGTGCCACTGGTGTTTAGTTAGAGGCAAGGATGTTGCTAAATACTCCACAATGCACAGGACAGCTCCCCGCGGCAAAGAGCATCTGGCTCCAAATGTTCCTAGTGCTGAGGAGTTCTGTTACAGACACTTCCTGTGCCCTCTCCTACTGTAGTAGGAAGAACAAATCGGGCTCCACGTTAGATCTGTTCCCTTGGCTCTAACCCTGTGCTCTGCTTCCTGGGCTTGGTCGTGCTGGTTCTGCACCTTTGGTAAAAGATTGTTGCTCAGAGCCAGAAATATACAGGAGAGCCCATTCTCAAGGCTCTGATCTTTAAGGGTATACCAATTTCCCATTCATACAGACATAACAAGTTGCAGAACAGTCCTCAAAACTGTCCGCCAAATAAAACACAACTCTTCAGTCTTGGGGAAAAAAAAGCTTCAGAATAGAAGATAACATGTGTCTTGTTGGAGGTTTACAGGGACACCATGACCTGACCTACGTGGACAGCTGGAGGAACAAAGAATGCCAAGAACAAAGAATTCCTACACCAAGAAGTTTGCAACAACTTAACACAACCCTTCCCCTTTTTAGTATAAAAGGAGCCTGAATTCTGACTTGGGGAAGATGGTTCTCCAGGATAATGTCTGCCATTTTCTTTTCTTAATTTCCAGAATATATAAACAGCTCATACATCTTAATAATAAAAAAACAAACAACCCAATCCAAAAATGGGCAGAAGACCTAAATAAGAAAATTTTCAATGAAGACATATGAATGGCCAGTAGGCACATGAAAAAATGCTCAATATTGCTAATTATCAGAGAAATGCAAATCAATTTCTTTCTTTCATTAGCCTGCCATTTTCTAGGTCTGCCAGCTTTCCCAATAAAGTCATATTCGTTGCCCCAGCACCTTCTCTGCTGATTTACTGGTCTGTCACTGTGAGCACATTATCGAGTCCAAGCTAGTTCTGCTCGCCGCACGACAGACCAGTAGTCATCTATGTTGGTATTTGCTGTGGACTAAATTGTGTCATTCCCCCCTCCCCTGCAATTTAAATGCTGAAATGTGTCCTCAGTGTGGCCACACTTGGAGCCTTTATGGAGGTGACTGAGGTTAAATGAGGTTATAAAGGTGGGGCTCTGATCTGATAGGATGTGTCCTCATAAGAGACACCAGAGGCCCTCTCTGTCTCTGCTTCCTTCCTGTCTGTCTGTCTGTCTCTCTCACTATTATCGTGTATTTATCGCATGTGCTGCAGTTCTCCATTGAGAGTGATGCACCTTCTAAAACGCGTTTGTTTGTCAAGTGCACCTACTTAAAGAATAATATGGAGAACTTTGGGATGGTGGTATTGGCGTGTCTAACTTGTGGGGCTTCTTGATTTAACAAGGAGAAGAGCCCACGGTTTGAAAAGCAACCCCAAACGAGAGCGTCAATTTCTGTCGCAGACGGACTTGTAAAAGACCAATTTATTACTTGCCTTCTAGCACCACCTAGTGGCCACGCACAGCAGCTGCCGCAGAAATTCATGGACACCTAACACATGTGAAGGCAAATAAGAAAATAAAATGAAATAAAATAATCAGGGGAGGCGTTTGTGTGTTCAGGAATGCAGACTTGTTCTCTTGCAAACTGCACACACATTAAAGCTTTAGAAAAAAACATTCTCTGACATAAATCCTAGCAATGTTCTCCTAGAGCAGACTACCCAGGCAATGGGGAAAAAAACCCCCAAAATAAACAAATGGGACCTAATTAAACTTATAAGCGTTTTCACTGCAAAGGAAACCATAAGCAAAACAAAACGACATCCTACGGAATGGGAGGAAATATTTGCAAATGATGTGGCTGACAAAGGCTTAATTTCCAGAATATATAAACAGCTCATACATCTTAATAATAAAAAAACAAACAACCCAATCCAAAAATGGGCAGAAGACCTAAATAAGAAAATTTTCAATGAAGACATATGAATGGCCAGTAGGCACATGAAAAAATGCTCAATATTGCTAATTATCAGAGAAATGCAAATCAAAACTACAATGAGGTATCACCTCACAGCAGTCAGCACGGCCAACATTCAAAAGTCCATGAATGATAAATGCTAGAGACGGTGTGGAGAAAAGGGACCCCTCCTACACTGCTGGTGGGAATGTAGTTTGGTGCAGTCACTGTGGAAAACAGTATGGAGATTCCTCAAATGACTAAAAATAGACTTACCATATGATCCAGCAATCCCACTTCTGAGTGTATGTCCTGAGGAAACTAATGTGAAAAGATACGTGCACCCCAGTGTTCATAGCAGCACTATATGCAATAACCAAGACATGGAAACAACCTAAATGTCCATTGACAGATGACTGGATAAAGAAGATGTGGTATATTTATACAATGGAATACTACTCTGCCATGGAAAAGAATAAAATAACGCCATTTGCAGCAACATGGATGGACTTGGAGATTCTCATTCTAAGTGAAGTAAGAGAAAGAAAAATACCATATGATATCACTTGTGTATGGAATCTAAAAAAAAAAAGGACACTATGAACTCATCTACAAAACAGAAATAGACTTGCAGACATAGTAAACCATCAAAGGGGCGAGAAGGGATAAATTTGGGAGTTTGAGATTTACAAATGTTAGCCACTATATACAAAAATAGGTTTAAAAAAATTTCTGCTGTATAGCACAGAGAACTATGTTCAATATCTTGTAATAACCGTTAATGGACAAAATATGAAAATGAATATATGTATGTATATGCATGACTAGGACATTGTGCTGCACACCAGAAACTGACACATTATAACTGACTGTATTTCAATTAAAAAAATAAGTGAAAATAAAGGCTTAACAAAATGCAAGTGTCCTACTCGGCTCTTAACTAATCCCCATAGGTTGATAATTTAAATACTTCCCTGCATTAAGAAAGAAATCTTTATTTTAAAAAAATTAGAAGAAGAAAAAGAAAGGAATCTTGCTTATTCAGAGCAGGGACGTCTCCAGGTAGGGGTCCCAGACCTTCTGAACTGGTAGCTCTAGATGTGGGGCTCCGCATTCGCTTGCAGACTCCCCCGCACCAGCCCCGGGCGGCTCTGATGCATGTTCATCTGAGTCCACTGATTTGGAGCAGTGGTTCTCAACCCGAGGGGATTCTGCCTCCCAGGGGACATCTGGGGCTGTCTGGACACATTTTGGTTGTCACAAGAGGCAGGCATCAGGGGTGGGGGGGTGAAGGCTAGAACACAGAACATCCTCCTAGGATGAAGGCTTATCCAACTCCAAACATCATAGTGAAAAAAAAATTGAACTTGTTTACAAAACAGAGACGGACTCACAGACATGGAGAGCAAACATGTGGTTACCAGGGGGGACGTGGGTGGGAAGGGATAAATTGGGAGTACAAGATTTGCAGATTCTGACTGGTATATATAAAATAGATGAACAAGTTTATACTGTATGGCACAGGGAAGTATATTCGATAACTTGTAGTAGCTTATGATGAAAAATAATACGAAAACCAATATATGTACATTCATGTATGACTGAAGCATTGTGCTGTACACCAGAGATTGACACAACATTGTAAACTGACCATATTTCAATTAAGAAAAAAAGCAAAAAAAAAAAAACCCTAAAAAAGTCATAGTGCCCAGGTGGAGAGACCCCACATACACTCAGGAATTAATTTCCTCCACGCCCCCACCCACCCTCTCTGTCACCTCTGCCACCTCCACTCCCATCCTTGTGCCAAAGCCTGCTGGGCAAGAAGACATTCAAAATACACGACTGCCGGTAGGGCACTAACCCACCCTACCAGGGCTGCCACCAACTGTACGAGACCAGCTGTGCCTTATGGCGCCTCATCGGCCCTGCCTGTGGGCATTTGCCTTTTTAACTCTTGCTTAATCTTAAGTACGTGTCAGATTTATAATTAAAAAGAACCAAGGGAATACTGTAATCACAGTTTAGGGGAACACAGGCAAATGATGGGAAGGAAGCCAAAACAGCGACAGAAGAAATTTTCGCCTATTGAGGCGTGGGTGGGGGAGTCATTCCGGCTTATACATGATTTAGCTTCACCACCAGCTGTTCTCCAAGTATCTGCTAGCTGCCACCATACGGTCTCCAGGTTTCTTCTTGAAACTACACAACCATTTTGGACCTGATCAACACTTGCCTAACAAGCCCCCTTTATTCTTACCAGCTCTACTTATAATTCTTGACCAACAACTTGTATGATGCTGTGGGTTTACAAAAGGCGCCCCCATTTGGTAGTCTAGTCGAACACAATTCAAATGCTTCCTGCGTCCGTGTCTCGGGCGATAGTCTTCAGTCTGGCTCAAATAAAACTCTTCTCTCTTCCTACGATAGATTGTTTATTGGAGATTTCTGTGGACAATGGTAACCTCCATGTCTGTGCACGCTCGGCACCGACCCCTAATGGGAGAAGATGCCTCTGTTTTCCTTACCTGTTAAATGTCAGTAAAGATGGTATCTACCTGCTAGAAAACAAAAGTGAGCAACATGGTTTACAATCGTGATACGTGCCCTGAGGAACAGATAATAATTTGGTGAGAGAGCCAGTGCCTGGCAAGATTAATCTGCATAGGGTGTTCATGGAAGGCTTCTCGGAGGAGGTGACACTGGAGCTGAGGCTCGAGTGATGAAAGGGAATCAGGCTTGTAAGAACCTCAGTTGTGGAAGTGTGACCCCAGCCCCAGCTAAGGGAGTTCTGCTGGGTCTAGTCCACTCATGGAGGCCCCAGTCTCCTGGCTAATGACTGGATTGGGGTGACCTAGATCTGGCCAATGGGACATGAGGTTGTGCCTGCTGGGGGGTCTTCTGAGAAGGTTTTTCTTACTCCTAAAACCGGTAACACTGGAGAAAATGGTTTCCTTTAGACTTTGGGTGCTTCTGTAGCTGGGGAGAGTTCTTTAATCTGCAGGGGCCATCATGCCACCAGCCTGAGCACGTCGCTCCGAGGTCCGTGGACCTGCCGCTGGGAAAGCACCACGGTTTCCTCAGCCCTCTGCAGCCCGCTGCTTCTGAGGTTTCTGCTAGAAAGAGGGAGAGAGAGGAGAGAGACAGACATGGAGAGAAACAAAATAAATGGGAAGAAAAGGAACGTTGCTGGTTTTCTGGTCCTGTTTTCCCTTAAAGGGGAGGGGAGGGAAACAAATGCACTGGAGGAAAGAGGGAACTAATTTGAAGAAAGGGAAAGGACAGAGCAGGGCAGGTGAGATTGAGATGCTAATCTAACCCCCCTCCCCCACATTGAGGCAGCTCATCTGGTTTCTGCGTCTTATAGGGACATAAAAAATGTGGACATGTAGCGGGGAAGGTGTAGCTCAGTGGTAGAGCATCTGCTTACCGTGCACGAGGTTCTGGGTTCAATCCCCAGTACGTCTACTAAGAAAAAAAATAAGAAGAAGATGCATATATACAAAAACATTTCACATATGTATAAGTTTAGGATTAATAGGTACATATCACTATAAACTAGACAAACAACTAGGATCTACTGTATAGCAGTATATGTATATGATATACCACAGGGAACTATATTCAGTATCTTGTAATAACCTATAATGGAAAAGAATCTGAAAAAGAATATATATATATAGACACACATAGTATATGTATCACTGAACCACTATTCTGTACACTTGAAACTAATACAACATTGTAAATCAACTGTATGTCAATAAAACAGTAAATTTAAGAAAGGAAAACCCCCACAATTACAGAAGGGCAGATAAATTGCACTTTGTAATAGAAATAAAGGCAGGATTGTTTCAGAAAAAAAGACAAAAAGAAACTCAGCATATTGCTTTGCCTCTTCAAGCCCCAGGTTCCTCTTCTAGAACACCAATTACAAGCATTCCTTGGTCATGAGGTTGGCGTGGGCTTAAAGCAAATCCTCTTGTAAAGTGCTTAGCACCAGAGCTGACGCCTTTCAGCCTGTGTTTCTCAAAGTGGGGCCCAGAGACCACATGCCTCAGAGCACGTTGCTGGAGGAGGACAGTTGTTAAAAATGGAGAATCCCGGGGCCCTTAAAATTAAGGAAGCAAAAGCTTTCGTCTTCATATTCACTCTTTTTGTCTCAGTTTTAAAAAAAATGGAAGTATAGTCAGTTACAATGTGTTGATTTCCAGTGTCCAGCTTAATCTTGCAGTCATACATATACATACATATATTTGTTTTCATATTCTTTTTCACTATGGGTTACTACAAGATACTGGATATAGTTCCCTGTGCTGTACAGTATAAACTTGTTAGTCTATTTTATATACAGTAGTTAGTATCTGTAAACCTCGAACTCCCAATGTATCCCTTCCCACCCCCGTTCCCTCTTGGTAACCATAAGTTTGTTTTCTATGACTTTTACTCACTCTTTAAGAAAAAAAATGCGTAGTGATTTTTTGGGTGGGGAGGAGGTTTATTCATTTATTTTTAATGGAGGTACGGGGGATTGAACCCAGGGCCTCATGCATGCTAGGTATGCACTCTACCACTGAGCTATACACCACCCCCCACATATTGACTCTTTAAAATATCACCTTGCTTCGTTTTCTTCAGAGCATGTGCCCATATCTGGAGTAAGTTTTGAAAATCGGGTCACGTGCTAATAATGATCTGTCTTCCTGTCCTATAATGTGAGCTTCACCTGGGCAGCCTGTCCTATTGCCCAGGGTGCCCCCCCCACAACCTAGGGGCAAGTCCTACAGCAGAGCTAATCTTCCATGTATCCTTTTTTTCAGTGTCCATAAATAAAGTTTTATTGAAACACAGCCACGGCAGTTCATTTCCACATTGTCTGCGGCTGCCTTCCTGTTACAACAGCAAGAGAACTGTGGGCCACAAAGCCCCCCAAGTTTACAGCCTGGCCCTTTACAGATAGTGTTTGCCTATCCCTAAAACACAAAATAACAGAGGCAGATGTCCTTTACAGGGGGTAAATCTAGGAGGACTTCTCAGCAGAGGTGATATCGAAGTGGCAAAGAGTCAGGAGGCATTTGGGAAAGTCTGAATATGTTTGAACCAATCAAACCAATGTTAGATGTTGTGAGTGTGAACTTGACTACTCCAGGTACGCTAGATACCTCATGTTAAGTGGAATCGTAGGGTATCTGTCCTTTTGTGATCGGTTTATTCCACGTAGTATAATGACCTCAAGGTTCAGTCACGTTGTGCATATGTCAAAATCCCCTTCGTTTTTAAGATGGAATAATATCCCATTGTGTGGATACACCACATTTCGTTTACCTATTCATTACTCGCCAGACACTTGGGTCTCCTCCACAGTCTAGCTTTTGTGAATAATGCTGCTATGGACACGGGTGTACAAACCTTCAAAGTATTCTCGTTGAAAGGATGGAAATGCCAGAAATTTATTTTGAACACCTGCAACGAACAGTGCAAATCAACTACACTTCAATAAAAAATAAAATCAAAGTAAAAAGAAAAAGTTCCTGTCTGATTCAAGAAAGACAGCAATCCCAAAAAACCAGGGGGAAGGTTATAGCTCGGTGGTAGAGCGCGTGCTTAGCAAGCAGGACGTCCCAGGTTCAACCCCTAGTACCTCCATTAAAAATAAATAAAGGAACCTAATTACCCCGAAAGGAAAAAAGTTGGTAATGCATAAATAAATAAAGGATGAAAATCTTAGAGAAAAAAAAAAAAGCACGTACTTTGAAAGAGCGCAGACCCATGGGGGGCTGGGGTCCTGGGGAAGAGCCCTGCCAGGGTGCAAGGGACAGGGGCGAGCAGGCCACGGCTGGGATGGGCGCTCAGGTGAGCGGGGAGGCTTCCCCCCAGACCCGGACCGGCCAGAAGAGCGCAGGTGGGAGGAACGGCGGGGGAGGAGCCCCTCGCCTGCGGAATCAGCTCGCACCCTCTCAGCCGCTTCTGCGGGGGGGCCGACCCAGGGCGGGCCTGCGCCTTCCCGAGGCCTCGCGGCGGGACGCGCGCTCGCGGCGCTGGAGGCCGGCTGCCGGCAGGGGGCGCGGCGGGGACGCTGCCGCAAGTCCTCGGCGGGGAAGGGCCCCGCCCGTCCTGGAAAGGAAGAGCGTTCTGGCTGCAGGTGTAGTTCAGTTCCCCCCTTCCCTCCCAAAGAGGGAAATACCTCCCAGAGGGGGGGACACGGGGGCTTCGAGAAGGGGGAGGCGGGGAGCACAGGCGCCCAGGCCTCGGGGCCCGCGCCGGCGCGCTTCTGCCTCTGAACTCGCCCCCTGGGTGCTTTCTTGCAGAAAGCCGCGGCCCCCTCACCTCGCCAGCCGCCGTTCTCAAGCGGTTAAGACACGGGGGGAGGGTACAGCTCAGTGGCGGAGCACATGCTTGGCACGCACGAGGTCCTGGGTTCGGTCCCCAGTGCCTCCTCTAAGAATAACTACGTAAACCTAATTATCTACCCGACCAAAAAAAAAAAAAAGAGCTTAAGACAATGCGCGTGATAAAAAGAAGTATTTACGCTGGTAGTGCTGAATGTTAAGGAGTGTCGCTGCGGGAAGACGCCCGCGGCTGAACACGTTGGTTAAAACGAGGGAGGCGGCACGCGGTAGGAAGCTGTGCGCAAGCTCGCGTTAGGAACAGCCTAGGATAGGACTTGGGTTCGAGCTAGGGGATTTTGAGGAGAGCTTCGGGAAGCTGGGCTTTCTTCTAGATTGGACGCCGTCAGGAAGCCAGGGTGTTTCTATGACTGAGTTTCTTGATAAATCTCCTGGAGGAGGGCCACTGGAGGAAGGCGAGAGCTGGAATCGGCTGGGAAGCAGTACCGGCCAGGAGAGAGGACTGTGGTCACTTCTGTCTGTGCCTTGATCCACCGAGGTGGCTGAGTGGCCTTTTCTGAGGCTGATGTTCCTGGAAAACACTCGTGTTGGCTGCTGTTTCACAGAACACCAAGCTCCCGCATGTCAGGGCTTGCTTTTCGCCTCCTCAGGAGAAATTAATACAAAACGGGGGGAAAAAAACCCAAAATGCAGAGGGGAGAAATTTCAGGTATCCAGGAAAGGCGTCTCTGCGTAGGGGAGGGGGCCTTGGAGACACAGAGAAGCCAGCCAGACTGTGTTCCTGGTAGAGGAGCAGCAGCAGTACAGGGGGGCCACGGCCGGCCTGCTGGAGGTCGGTGTGGCCGGAGTGGCCTGAAGGGAGAGGAGAGAGGTCAGCGTCAAGGGAGCAGAACTGCGGACAGAGAGCGAAGAAGCCTGTAAGGTGTCAGCCAGCACCTTTGGCTTTTGCTCTGAGCAAGATGGAAGCACAGGAGGACCTTAAACAGGAAGGACAGCCTCTAACTCACATTCAGGGTAACTAGCCGATTTTGCCGTGTTGGAGATAGACTCAGGGGGCCAGGATGGAGGTTGGGAAAGTAGGTTTGAGGGGGTGGTGGGTTCCTGCAGCCACTCAGGCAAGAGCTGTTGGTGGCACGGACCAGGGCAGGGACACTGGGCTTGGTGAGGAGTTGCTGAATTTTTAGATGTATTTTCGGGGGAGGATTGGACCTGACTTCCCAATGGACTGGTTATCAGATGTGGGAGAAGGAATCAAAGACGGCTCCCAGGTTCTAGGCCTTGAGCAGCAGTGCAGCAACTGCTGGTTGGGTGGGGGAGGTGGATTTCAGTGGCTTAGATTTGGATTTGTTATTTTGAGGTGCCTGTTAGACACCCAAGTAGAGATGTCAAAACTGCAGATAGATATATGGGTCTGGGGTTGGGTTTTCAGAAAAAAAAAAGGGGGGGTATCTAGTTAAATTTGAATTTCAGATTAAAAAAATATGCAAGTTTTAAGCATAAGTATGTCTCACATGTTGCATGAGACATACACTGGAAAAAAAATTTTTGTTAAGGAGAAAAATTTCCTGTACAGAAAAATTCCTAGTAATTTATGTAGATACTCCACCCCCAAGGTGGCGGGCATAACTCTACTTTTTAAGAGCAGGCTGTGCCTGGTGACATCTTCCCAGAGTACAATTTAGGGGGGGTGGGTAGAGCTCAGTGGTGGAGCACGTGCTGAGCAGGCACGAGGTCCTGGGTTCAATCCCCAGTATCTTCATTAAAAAAGGTTTTTTAAAAAATAAATAAATAAACAAATAAACAAATAAGCCTCATGAACCCCCTTCCCCCCAAAGAGTACAATGTGGGAAGAGACAAGGAGAGGAGAACCTCACAGCAGAGAAACTCGCCCACACTGCCTCTCCCAGGTGCCCCTGGTTACCCTCAGCGGTGTGTCCTCTTGATACAGTGGGATAACCGTGGCACTTTCCCCCCGTGGTCACCTTCCTCCAAACACCGTAACCCTAGTTGGAATCATGAGAAATACATCAGACAGTCCCAGCGGAGGGATCCGCTGCAAAATACCTGACTAGTCCTTAACACTGTCAAGGTCTTCAACAACAAAGAACGTCTGAGAAACGGTCACAGCCAAGAGGGGCTCAGGAGACCTGACGACTAAATGTCACGTGGGGTCCTGGAACAGAAGAGAGACACTAGGTAAAAACAAGGAGAATCTGAATAAAGCAGGGACTTTGAGCCGATACTAACGTATGATTATTAGTTCATTAATTGTGACAAGTCATATTAACGTAAGATGCTCATAATAGGGGAAACCAGGCACGGACTCCATGGGAACTCTCTCTGCTGTCTTTGCAGATTTATTTTCCCCCAGAGTCAAATCTATCTTAAAATTCAAAGTTTATTAAAAATTTTTGGCTGTTTGAGGGGAGGGTAGAGCTCAGTGGTAGAGCACATGCTTAGCATGCACAAGGTCCTGGGTTCAATCCCCAGCCCCTCCTCTTAAAAAAGTAAGTAAATAAATAAACCTCCTCCCCCGCAAAAAAAAAAAAACTAAAAAAAAATTATTGGCTGTTTAATCTGAAATTCATGTTTGATTGGGTATCCTGTATTTTAACTCTATTCTGAGTGCTCTAACCCGAGTATGCATGTTGGAGCCACCAGTATGTTTGTGATTCAAGTCAGGAGCCTGCAAATGAGACCCCCTCCCCGAGGGGTGATGTGACTAAAGACCAGTGTCAGGAGGTGGAGACACAGCTAAGGGGGGTGTTAGCTGTTTGAGCAAAGTGTTTAAGGGTGTTCGCTGCTACGTGAGTTAGTCTCTCCAAGCCTCAGTTCCCTCATCCGTAAAATGGAGTTTAGAAGCTCCTGCCTATTCAGGGACCCTAAAGAAGCTTTTAGCATCCCATCCAGTGCACAGAATCCAAACAACGAAGGTTAACATTTACCCGAATTTATCAACTTCTTTTTGGATATGCCTCTACATATACGCATGCAGACATGTACTTCGGTAAGTGCAAACTAGATCTCTACATTTTCAAAAAGAGGGTACAAATCGGGTAACACGAGATGCTTCCTTCCTTTTGACTACACTAGGGAAATTGATTCCAGAAGCATTCCATGGGGACTTATTGTGTGCCAGACACCATGCTTAACACTCCTAAATAAACAAAAGCCTGCAGATTATAAAAGTCAGTGTTGTCAGTTCCTCGAATTTGGATGAAAACTGGTGGATTGAATCCAGGGATAATTTGCTAAACAGGTGGGTATTCAGACAACTGTGATTTTAAACAGATGTCTCCGAAATACGGTCCACATTATTTTGTGTCTAGGAGAAGCCTTCCCCATCCTTAATTACAGGGGAGATGTATACAGTTCTTGGAATGTGGCCTGGCCTGTAGCTCAGTGGAAAATTCCGTCGATGACGTGCGAGCTATCTGGCCACCGAGGGGGCGGTAAGCATCCTCACTGCCTTCTCTCCCTGAGCACGAGCGCTCGGTGCTTGTACGCTCTTCACGCTGTCTCTCATTATATCCCTCCAATTCTTTCTCCATTTCCGCTGCCCCCAGCCTGTGCACACCGCCTACACGTACTCCTCGGGTAATTACCGTAGCCACATTCATCTCTCCCTCTCGTGCTCCTGGCTGGCCTGTATCAGTAAGTGCTCTCATGATCGAGCAGGTTGTTTAAGATGAAAGCCCAGAAGTAATTCCTTATTCATCTCTTTCTCTGGAACCCCTGCATCCAGTCCATCTGCACGTCCCCCTGAATCAACTTCGTCTTTTCCCTGTTCGATGCACTTCTCAAAAATAGTGTGTACGCTTCAGTTTCCTTCATCAGTGTTTTACAGTTTTCAGAGTATAGGTTTCCTCCTTGGTTAAATTTACTTCTAGGTAGTTTGTTGTTTTCATGCAATGGAATTGTTTATGCCAGTTATAAAATTCTGGTTTTTGAAGTGAAAAGAAAAAAGAAGTGAACGAAGGGCCACAAATGGCAAAATATCCTTCTTTCTTACGGGTGAGCTGTGTTCCATTACATACATATGTACTGCATCTTCTTTATCCATTCATCTGTTGATGTGCACTTAGGATGCTTCCATATCTTGGCAGTTATAAAAAATGTTGCTGTTAATAGCAGGGTGTATGTATCTTTTTGAATTAATTCTTACTTTGTGGTTGGCTTTATTCCTTTGGTAACTATGTAAGTTTAAAAAGCTGAAGCTCTAAATATGTAAATTAAAACATATGTGCAGTATATTCTGTATATGTATTTACATGCAATATATTTCATATGTGCAGTCAAATTGTAACAATTCTACCCAATGAAAATGAAAAATGAAAAAAAAATACTGTGTACATATTTCTTTCTCTAGATCAGATCACCATCAACGTAGGCCTGTGGATTAGTCTGGGCTCCCAAGACAGAACCGATAGGAAAGATAAATTTGTATTATAATAATTTATGTTATAACAATAGAATATGTTATAGATATATAGTTCTATGTAATATGTTATAGATGATACATTTCTATGTAATATATTATCAAAGATATTTTACATTGCAGCTGTGATTAACATTTAAATCAGTTGACTTAAAGCCAGCTACCTGCCATATTGTTGATGGACTTTATCCAATCCATTGAAAGACTTAAAAGCAAACTAATGAGGCTGCAGGATTGGTCAGCCCCTCCCTCCTGACTCCTTAGGGGAAAAAGCAGGCTAACAGGATAGTCTAGGGATGATAATTTGCAAGAACAGTTACCACTCCTTAGGTGTGGGAGCGGGCACTTCCACAATCTTGTTCAATTCCTTAGGCTACAGATGTTTATTCTGCCTGGAATCCGTCCTGGCATTTAGCACAACGGAAATTGCATGGAATTCTGGGAAGCTGAGGGCCCATCAGTCACTGGACCTCGTGTGAAAATTCTAAATGGCTTCTTAATCCTGATCATGCATGCTTGCTCAGAAGCAGATTTCTTTTTTTATTTTTGATCTATCGGGGGCTTTACTAGAGTGGAAAATGGCAGGCTTATCTCATCATAAATAGGAGTATAAAAGTCCTAAACAAAATGCTCCCTGCTCTCTCCAACAAGATGTGCAGAGGTAACACATCATGATCTAGTTGACTCATCAGGAATGAAAAAAAAAAAAAAAAGAGTTTGGTAAAGTCACCATCCATTACTGAGCCAGTTTAGGAAACTAGCAACAAACCACAGCCGACGTAGAAACCGCCATGAAGTACCAGAGACGTCCCGTGTGCGACTGGGAACGCGATGACAAGGCTTGCCCTAAACACTTTGCAGATGTCACATCTGCCCCTTTGCCCCTCCATCTTGCCAACTTGTCTGGCCAATTTCAATAATTTATATGTAGATCCTTGGGTTCAGAAGTGGATTTCTAATCTTTCCTCCCTTTATCTACCTGGATCTACCCCATACTATCTCCCTCTACTGAAAAAAAAGCTGTCCAGTCTGTTCTCCAAGCCCTGTGCCTGCACCCTGGTCCATCCCATAATTATACCCACTTGGATGACAATGACTAACTCCCAGGAGCCCCCTCCAGCTCCCCCGTCTGGCCTACCTCTAGGGGTCCCTGCCACCCACAAAGTACTCGAGCCCCAAGCCCTCCTGACTCAGCCCTTTTCCCTAAACCCCATCCCAGGTCCTGCTGACTCTGCCCCCAGAACCCTCGTCTGCAGCTGGCTCCCAAATGCCCGCTTGCCTTCTCTCCACACTGGACGGAAATACACACCGGATTTGTGACTCCTCCCCTCACCGCTTTTCAGTCCCCTGCCCGATGTTTGCCCGGCGTGTGACATGCCCCCCCACCCTCAGTGTTCTCAAGAGATTAAATAAGATGATAGACAGATGGCATTAAATAATGTTTGAATCAAAAGAAGCAAAGAAAAAATTACCTTTTCAGTATCTCTGGGGCCTTCACATCCCATGAAGGACAACGTCTTAGTTTGTTCTGAACGTCTTTGATCATGCTGATCATCAGTATCTCCTGTGAACAAACAAACGAAAGCAGATCCTAGGCCCAGAGCTTTGGCCGGCAGTGGGGTCTGACGGATGGTAAACAACATTGTGTGTGTGTGTGTGTGAGTTCCCGTATGCCTGTTTTTATTTTCCATGGTAAGACAAAATGGTGTTTCCATTCACAGTAGTGATTCAAAGTTCCTTTCAAAGAGAGTTTATCTTCCAGGTATAACAGACAGCAATTTGAAAGGAAAGGAAGGTATTAAGTATCTCATAACACAGCAAAAATCATCACGATGGTACAAAAAGGGCTGTATTTTGGGGAACTCTGGTCACCCATCTATTTGCCACACTCACAGCTGAAGTGGCCTTTCTAACGTGCAAGTGTGCCTGTCTCCCTCCTCTAGTCAAAACTCTGCTGCCTTTAGGATAAAACCTACTTTCCCAGACATGACGTATGAAAGAGGAGACCCTGGTTTCCAAATACCATTCTCCACTCAAGAGACCTGGGCTCCTTGGAGAAACGGCTGATTGCAGAGCTGGGCAAGAAAAACACATCATGCACCTGGAATATCTCAGGCCTGCACGTCAAGAATGACTGAAAAGGGGGAAAGGAAGTCAGAACGACACAGACACCAGCTTGAAGGGGTTCTCACGTTCAGAGCTGGAACAGTTCCGGGGAAAACTGCATTCTGGGGGTAACACATCCTCACCCATCCACTGAAGTTAGAACCCACAGATAACCCTGAATCAGTAAGTGTGGGAGAGGGGAAGGCACAGTGCGTGTCTGGGGAGGACGCTGCCTGCTTCACTGCGACCGGCGAGCGAGCTCCCGGGGGCCTGCTTCATAAGGGCACCAAACCCGTACTCGCGATTGTATATGAAACAGATGAACAACAAGGTCTTACTGTAGAGCGCAGGGAACTAGATCCAGTACCTCGTAATAACCTATAACGAAAAAGAATCTGAAAAAGAATACACGTATGTATTGTGTGTGTGTGTGTGTATATATACACACACATATATATATAAAAAACTGAATCACTTGGCTGTGCACCAGAAACTAACACTACATTGTAAATCAACTATATGCCAATTAAAAAAAACAGAGTACCCCACTGTCATGAACTAATCACCTCCAAAGGCCCCCGCCTCCTAATACCATCACATAGGGGGTTAAGTCTGTTTTTTAATTTTTATTTATTTATTTTTTAATCAGTCTTTTGTTTTGGGGGAGCTACAGTAATTAGGTTTTTTAAAAATTTAATTTATTTCTTTAATGGAGGTGCTGGGGATTGAACCCAGGACCTCGTGCATGCTAAGCATGCACTCAGTCACTGAGTTGTACGCTCCCCTGATTAAGTCTTAACATATGAATTTCGGGGAGACTCATCAGTCTATAGCATTGACTTAAGACCTCACCCCTGTCTGCCAGTCACCCAGTGCCCCTCTCATGTTGTGACAACTAGTCTACCCATATACAGGTATAGTTTTTGTGTATTATGTATTTAATAATTTTTAGATAATGTCATATATTATTACATTACTAAATTGTATGTGTATGTATATGTTCCTTTCCCCCCTTCGTACTGTTCTGCACCTTGCTTTCACTTCCCTGTATATTTTGCTTTTTCGGTCCCTAAAGAACTTCCTTAGAATTTTGCACAGCTGCATAGAACTCTGTCGAATGCATTCATCAGAATTTATTTAGCCAGTCTCCTCTTGAAGAATGTTGAGTTTATTTTGAGCTGTGACACACTAAAAGGTAGAGTTGGTAAAAACTCAGGTTTTCGTATGACCAAGCAGAGGGACGCCAGCAGGAGAGGCGAGTGTGGCTCAGTGTCCCTGCCTGGTTCATGACTTGCCCACACGCTGGGGAATCTCAAAATAACGACCTGCATGGGTGTTCGTCATGATCTCTGAACTCTTCATTCTTTGTCCCTTCTGCTGAGGACTGGGACATAAATTCTGCCCAAGGAGAAACGCTTTTTGAGTTTATTTTGCACACAAACCTCCACACCAACTCTCCTCTCTAAACTGCCATCTACTTAGGACCATATTTTAGGGCCAGAATGGCCATGATTTTGAGAAAAACAATCTGTGAAAAGGCCCATAGTCATTAGAAGAAAACACTTGACAGTTTACACAGTTTCATGGGGGAAAAAAAAGACAAGCAAACATTTGCTCAAGCAGGTGTTCAACCCTTTGTCCCTGGCACCATCTGCTTCCCTTCCTGAGGCACCAAGTTACTGAGAATTTCCCCAGCCATCAAAAGTCCCATTTGGAAGCACCTGTCCTGAGATTCCGAATTGTGATTAGTAATTGTGTTGTCTCAAAATCAACAGCAATCAATTTCTGAACGCACCGAGACAGTCTCCCTTTGCTCGCCCTCCTTCCCCGCCACTAATCTTGAAAGTAATGTAATTTGGGTCATGAGTCATGGTTAATTCTTCGGTTTCATTCAAATTATTGTTAGCTTCGTCGGGTGGTTGGGTGCTAACGGGCACCAGAACACAGGTGCCCAAATTTTTTGAAATAAGGCTAAGTGGGAACCCTCACCCTTGTGTTTGTTGGGGAGAAAGACCCTTGAAGTTTTGAATCCTGTCTGCATTCCTTATAGTAAAGGGTGTTTCAAAATGGTATTCACAATTATGTTCGAGGGCCCAGTGTCCCAGGCACTCAATCTTGTGTCCGAGGAAGAACGGGATGTGGCTGAATAGTGAGAACAGACAGTGGGCACGTCACCAGCCCTGCGGCAGCCGCCTGACGGTGAGCCTGCGGTTTCCCTAAGTTAGAGGCTTCTTGCATGGCCACTTTTATTTTCGTCCTTCTGCAAAAACCCCATTCACGGAGACCTTTTAATGAGCCCTGAAGGCTTGCGTGGCCAGTACTGTGGATGGGGGAGGGGCTGCAGGGCTTCACCCTCCCCCAGGCACACGGTCCCCAGTCTGGTCTATTCTTTTGTCGACTATCCCTCGGTTCCCTCAAGGGTACTCCACTGACGTTAGCGATGGAAACTGTTGCCATGGAAACTACAGCTGGAGTCGGAGACAGAAAGGGGTGAGGAAGGTGCAACAGGAGGGAGGCTGGGAGACTGGAATTTTCCAGGGCCTCAAATCACACGAGATTTGTGGGTGCAAAATCTCAGCCGAGGCACAAAGCAGCTGGTCAATAAATGCCTGTATTTGTTATTTGCAAGCGAGTGAAAATATAAGGGTCTTCGGTCTCACCTCTCTGACGCCTCACTTTGCTTTCCGCAAAGGGTTGTAACCATCACTCCCAGCCGACAGAGCTGTGGGGAGGGTTAGTTACCTGGTTCCGCCCAGGCCTTACCACCTAGGTGTGCCTCGGGGATCAGCTGGGCAGGCGGAGGCTTGTCGACAGGCAAATTCCCAGGCTGCTTTCTAGACTTCCTGGAGCAAAATACCTTGTCCAAGTATTCACCCAGCCTTCCCAATCGTCATTCTGTTCCCCTTACCCTGACGGTTTTCTTCACAGCAGTTTTTAGAGCTCTGCTTTCCGGTATGGTCGCTGCAAGACACTTGTGGCTATTTCAGTGCCCCAGCTGAGATCCACTGTAATTGTGAACTACACGCGGGATTTCAAAAACCTACAAAGAAACAAAGTAAAACACTTCACTGATCATTTTTTCTTACATTGGTGTCATTGGTTCAAATGGTAATATTTTGCATATGTAGGGTTTGATAAAACCTACTGTTAAGATGACTTTCACCTATGTCTTTTTAAGTATGACTACAGGGAAATTTTAAATGACATCTCTGAGGGCTGGGGTGTAGCTTGGTGGTAGAGTGCATGCTTAGCATGCACGAGGTCGTGGGTTCTATCCCCAGTACCGCCATTAAATTAAAAATAAATGAATGAATGAATCAATGAATAAACCTACTTACCCCCCCCAAACAAATAAAACAAAAGCCCAAAACAAATGAAATGGCTCCTGTGGTATGCATTTGTGACTCGCATCATATTTCTTTTGCACAGTTTCAGAGTCTGAGGTAATCTCGTCAATTTGCTTCTTACTCATTTGCTTTCTGTGTCCCTGCGTGACCGTGGACACTCAATGAAAGTATAGGCCTTGTCTGTCTTGTTTATCCTGTATTACATGAATAAATCTAGCCCCCTGTGTGCATATTTTTAATGACACCTTGAAATATCAAGTAGATATTTGGGAAGGGTGCAGATTCTTGAAAGTCACAAAGCCACAGAGGAAAATTCTCTGTCACTGATCAACTAGGGAGTGTCAACCTCTCACACAAGAAGCCTCTTTTCTTCCATCTTTTATGGGTACTGTTTTCTCTTCAGCTAAACCTGGATCTCATCTGATCTGTTAACGTTGGGTACTGGAGAAATTAGGAATGTTTTTATTGAAGTATAGTTGATTTACAATGTTGTGTTAGTTTCAGATGAACAGCTAAGTGACTCATACATATATATATATATGTATATATTCAGATTCTTTTCTATTATAGGCTATTACAAGAGATTGAATATAGTTCCCTGTGCTACAGTAGGATCTTATTGTTTATCTATTTTATATATTGTAGTGTGTATCTGTTAATCCCAAACTCCTAATTTATCCCCTCCTTCACCTTTGGTAACCATAGGACTGTTTTCCATGTCTGTAAGTCTGTTTCTGTTTTGTAAATAAGTTCATTTGTATCATTTTTCTAGATTCCACATGTAAGTGATATCATACGATATTTGTCCTACTCTGTCAAACTTACTTCACTTAGTATGTTAATCTCTGGGTCCATCCATGTTGCTGTAAGTGGTATTACTTTGTTCTTTTTTGTGGCTGAGTAGTATCCCATCAAATATATATAAATATACATATAGGTAGGTAGATAGACAGATAGATATAGATATATATATCATATCATATCTTCTTTATCCAGTCATCTGTAGATGGACATTTAGGCTGCTTCCATGTCTTGGCTATTGTAAATAGTGCTGCTATGAACACAGGGGTTCATGTATCTTTTCTCTGGATATATGCCCAGGAATGGGATTGCTGGGTCATACAGTAAGTCTATTTTTAGTTTTTTAAGGAACCTGCATACTGTTTTCCATGGTGAATGCCCCAGTTTCCATTCCCACCAACAGTGTAGGAGGGTTTGGAGAAACTAGGAATGATTTGTATTAGGAGGGTTGGGGTCCAACATTGTCCCAGGAGAACAGTTCAGATTTGAGTTTTGGGGGGACATGCATGTACAGAATCTACCAACCTGTCAACAGAGAGAGGTGGTCTACCTTTCCTGGCAAACTCCCCGATAGTTTCTGACCTGTCACTGTCTGTGCCTTAGCCCAGTATTTTACTTTCCAGAGACTGTAGTACTATATCAGAGACATATGTGTCTATATGTGTATATATACTTATATATTATATGTTTGCATATATCATGTATATATAAATACGTATGTGCTTGTATTTACATACATCAATGTCTATTTACAATATCTTCGAGTAGGATGCCAACTCCCATAAGAACAAAGGCTATGTCTGTTTTAGATTTCCACCACCTAGAACAGTGTCTGGCAAACAGTAATCTATAAACAGCTGTTGAATGAATAAATCGGTCAAATAACTAATAACTGGCGAGGACAGAGGCTGTTTCCACCACTGGCGCCGGAGGCTGCTGCGGAACGGACACCTGTGACTTTCACGCGTGTCTGCAGAGACACGCGCAGCCGGGTTCCCCCTCCCGCAACAACTTCTGCAAAGACACTTTTTAAACTGTGCCCATTTTAAACTGTGCTGTTACCAACAGGTGTCCCCAGATCCCAAACAGGGATTCAGAAGCCTGCGCCCTCCGCCGGACCGCGCCCTTCCCCAGCTCGACAGCTCTGCTTTCCATTGCTCTGCCCTGGCCCTCAAGCGCGCTCGCGGGTCTCAGAGATGCGGGCAGCTCGGTTACCATGGAAACTGCAGCCGGAGAGGCGGAGCGGGGAGGCCGGGAGGCGCTCAGCGGATGGAACTTTCCAGACGGTGTGGTCACAGCCCCGGCCTGCCAGAGTAATTGGTTCTCAATAAATATTTGTGGAGGGATTGAGTAAACGTATGCGATCATGGGAAAGTGACTTCCTCTTTCTGAGACTCAGTTTTCTCTTCTAAAAGTGGGGAAGTATGTGTTTTTTCTGGGTCCCTGGACTGTGGTGAGGGTTATAATACATGCTGCTTGTGCATCGCTTGGCACCGTGCAGTCACAGTGTAGCCAGGGCTTTAAAAAAGTGTGTTTCAGACTTTACCTGCTTCAGAACCGGGATGGGGGGAGATGCACAATTAAAAATGCAGCGTCCTGGGCTGCCCTCCAGACCAGTGAAGGCAAAAGAACTCCCTCCTTGCTCCCTACTCTCACTTTCCACTCATTACCCTGCTTTATTTTATGCATGGCACGCTAGGACCTGAAGTTACCTTCTTCATGTCTTTTTTCCAGCTTTACTGAGTTGTAATTGTATAACGTGATGCTTTGACATATGTATACATTGTGAAGCAATTAGTACGATCAAGTTAACACATCCATTGCCTCACAGTTACAACTTCGTGCACATCTGTGGTGAGAACATTGAGGATCTTAGCAAAAGTCAAGTACACAAAGTGTACACTTGTGTAGCAGCATTAACTACAGGCACCACGTTGTACATTAGCTCTCGAGAACACACTCATCCTGAACGACTGAAATTTCTACCCTTCCACCAACGTCTCCCACGTCCCCCACCCCTTGTTTCTCTTTTACTATCTGCCCCCAACCTTGTTACAGAGTGAATTCCAGTCTGTGAGAAAGGAGACTGTCCTTCTTGGTTTCCTCCTGCACTCCTCCCTCCCCCACCCATCACAGGGTCTGCACATAGTAGGTGCTTCATGGATAAATATTTGTAAATGTATGGAAGTGTCAATGCATTGTTTGGAGGAAGGAAAGCTTTCTGAAAGGAAGAGTGACCCAGGACATGGAGAGGAGGACAGAGGGTGCTCTTTGTGGGCAGGGTAAGCCCTTTAGGAAGGCGGGTTGGTGAGGTGGGCAAGGCTGGCATTAGTGTCCAGGCAGGAATAGACCTCTTTGTCTGATTCTGGAACCGAGGGAGGGGAGAAGTGAGCTGGGAGGAGACACCTGGGGGTGGGAGGGCATCGCTCACCAGGATGAGAAGCTCAACCCAGGCTCTCAGAGCTTCTCAAGTCCATGGCAAAGGTCCCAGCTCACACACCCACGAGGTTACCTAGGCCATGTGAGGAAGAAAGTGGGCTGGCCTTGTACATATTTCACAATTTGGAATATTTTCGATTTCTGGAAAGATACATCCTCCCTTTTCCACTTGTTTATTTTAAGATAAATGATTACCTGTCTCCAGAGAAAACTTTACAAGACCAGTGTTCTAACCCCTGAGCTTTGGAGCCAGCTGCCAGAGAAAACTCTAATTCAAAAAGATACCTGAACCCCAATGTTCACAGCAGCATTATATACAATAGCCAAGACATGGATGCAACCTAAATGTCCATCAACAGATGATTGGATAAAGAAGCTGTGGTATATTTATATAATGGAATACTACTCAGCCATAAAGAAGAATGAAACAATACCATTTGCAGCAACATGAATGGACCTAGAGATTATTGTATTGAGTGAAGTAAGTCAGACAGAGAAAGACAAATATTACACGATATCACTTACATGTGGAATCTAAAATATGATACAAATGAACTTATTTATATTTACAAAACAGAAAGAGACTCACAGACACAGAAAACAAACTTGTGGTTACCAGAGGGAAAGGCGGTGGGAAGGGATAAATTGGGAGTTCAAGATTTGCAGATACTAACTACTACTACTACTACACACACACACACACACACACACACACACACACACACACACACACACACACAGAGGAATAGTACTCAGCCATAAAAAAGAATGAAATAATGCCATTTGCTGCAACATGAGTGGACCAGGAGATGAATGATCATACTAAGTGAAGTTAGCCAGACAGAGAAAGAAAAATACCATATTACATCACTCATATATGGAATCTTAAAAAAAAGGGATACAAATGAACTTATTTACAAAACAGAGACAGGCTCACAGACATAGAAAACAAACTTACAGTTACCAGAGGGGAAAGGGGGTGGGAAGGAAAAAATTGGGAGTTTGGGATTTGTGAACACTACTATATATAAAATAGACAAACGACAAGGTTCTACTGTATAGCACAGGAAACTATATCCAATACATTGTAATGGACTATAATGAAAAAAGAATATGAAAAGGAATATACGTGTGTGTATATAAATGAACCACTGTGTTGTACACCAGAAATTAACACAACATTGTAAATGAACTATACTTCAATAGAAAAAAAAAAAAGAATGATGTTACACATTCCAGGAAGGGTAAGTGATGGCTTGGGACAGGGGAGGTTGAATTTTCACTACGCAGTATTTCCTGTAAGATTATTACGACCACGGAGTTAGGATGCAACCATTTAAAATGTGTTACTGTCATAAAGGAAGAAAACTAAATCGGTGGCGATGTCTTTCCGGGTCTTATCAACGCCTGTCATCCCCCTACATATTTTCCCACGTGTGTGCTGCGGCATCTAAGACGTGGTCATAAGCATCATTAGAGCAGGCACTGCGGGTTTTTGTTTTTTGTTTTCCTTCATCCTCCATGGTATCCCCGGAACAAAGCCTGGAGCTTAAAATAGGTACAGAATTCCTATATCAATAGAATTATCTATGTGCATCATCTATTTAATTAAATAAGCATTTGCAGAATAAATGAGAGGTTTAAGGAATGAGTAACTTGGAGAACAGGTCAGGTGGATGATACCAGTGGCCCTTTGGGCTGATGTGGGATTTCCAACAGCCGCTGCAGAAAGCCGCAGGCTATTTTTCCCTCTCTCTCCTTCTGCACAGACCCCTGTCTGGAGATGCATTTTCACTGCATCACAGTCGTGAGCGGACTGCTAATGGGACCCCCCGCCTCCGCAGCGCAGGCTGGCGCTCCAGCCCCATCCCCCGCTGCCCCCACCGGGCTGCTGGGTCGTTTGTCAGCCTGGAGAGCTGTCGGCCGGCGACGCCCGTTGCTGTGGAAACCGCAGCCACCCGGCGGAGGGGCGGGGGCCGCGGGCGGAGCAGGGGGGCTGCGGGGCCCGGAATTTTCCAGGCGCGGGAGCTGGAGTGCGTGTGCGTGCGTGTCTAAACCCCGCCGAGCCTCCAAGCGGGGCTCCGGGGCGGGGGCCTCCGGGCGAGCGGGCGCTCCCCTCCCCCACACTCGCCGAACCCCTCTTCCGCAGGGGAGACGATGTCAGAGTTCGTGCGGCTCTACCTTAGGAGGCAGAATGTTCCAGAATCTTCGGCCGCCCGACCCCAGTCGCCTTCCTGTCGCAGTTGCTCCCGCGACTCCGTCCTGCCGGCGCGGCGCGGCGCTGCGCTCCCCGCGGGGGGCTGCGCGCGGACTCAGCCCGCGGAGGGCCGGCGCGTAGCGGGTCTGCGGGAGGGAGAACCAGCCCGGCCGAACGAGCGCGGGGGGACCGGGGCCTCCCCGTCACACCGGTCCCCTAGGCGGGGGGTGCAGCGTACTTTCTGGGCTCTTCTGGCCTCCAACGGAGGAAAGTTACGCTCCTGGCTCCCTGTTCACACTCCTCCCCATGGGGAGCACTCAGATGCCAGGGCACTGATACTTTTTTTTTCTCCCCCCGCCAGCTTTATTGAGGTTTAATTAAATTAAAATTGTATACATTTAAGTTGTACAACATGACGATTTAAGTGCACGTTGTGAAAGAACCATCCCAGCCAAGGTAATTAACATGCCAGTCACCTCACGGTTACCATGTTTTCTTTTTCTTTCTTTTCTCTCTTTTAAAAACAAGTCCGTTTTCTTTCTTTCCGTCTTTCCTTCTTTTTTTTTTTCTTTTCTTCCTTCCTTCCTTCTCTTCCGCTCCCTCTCCTCCTCCCCTCCTTCCTCTTCGTGTGCACACTCCTGGCACTTTCGAGTATACCATGCAGTGTTACAATGCTACTCCCACTGCTGCAGGGTCGGTGGAGATCCTGCTCTCCTACCGGACAGCCCATGGGTGCAGGGCAGACTCTTACCAGCATTAGGCCTGGATTTGAAGCCAGGTTAATTAACTGTGCATCCTAGGGCCAGTCACTTAACCTCCCTGTGCCTTACTTTCCTCATCTGCAAAATGTCAGTAATAAGAATACCCACCCTCTGGGGTCATTGTGAGGATTGGTGGGGGCTCAGGGAGGGTCATGTGTAGTTATATTTCATATACATTTTTTCCCTTCACATATGTATATATCTCAAAATATAGTCAATAATTAATAGTCAATATACAGTTGGCCTTTACATAATGTGGGGGATGAGAGGTGCTGAAAAATCTGCATGTAACTTAGGATCAGCCCTTGGTATATGTAGTTCCTCAGTATCAACAGATCCAATCAACTGCAGATCACGTTGTACTGTAGGATTTACTATTGAAAAAAAAAATCTGCAGAAAAGTGGACCTGCCCAGTTCAAACCAGTGCTGTTCAAGGGTCAGCTGCATTTTATTTACTATTTGTATATACATTTAATTATAATATATGGATCGATGGTTCTCAACATAGGGTGATTTTGCCCCTCAGGGGACAGTTTGTCAATGTCTGGAGACATTTTCGGTTGTCACAGCTGGGAGGGGGCTGCTTCTGGCATCTTGCGGGTGGAAACCAGGGACACTGCTCAACATCCCACAGTGCACAGGGCGGTCCCCACAGCAGAGAATAATCTGGTCCCAGACGTCTGTGCTACCAAGACTGAGAGATCCTCGGATACGCACATAGGTTTATAATAGTCCAGCCCAGTGAGAAATAAATATAACACAAGCTACATATGTAATTTAAAATTTCCTAGTATCTTCATTAAAAAAAGAAACAGGTAAAATCAGCTTTAAGACTGTATCTTATTTAACCCAACACGGCTGACTTGGACGCAGGTGTTTTTCTACAGTAAGGAAGAGAGCACTGCGCAACCTGTGGTCCATTAATCCGAGGATGTGGAGAAACCACAGATGCGGAAGGCTGACTGTAAGTTACCCTCAAATTTTCGCCTGCAAGGAGGGTCAGCATCCCTAACCAAACCCCCTCCATCCGTGTTGTTCAAGGGTCAACTGTGGATTCAAAATATGATCACGTGTAATCACACGTAATCAGTGTGAAACATTGTTAACGAGATATATCCCACTCTTTTTCTCCTACAGACTTTGAAATCCAGTGCATGGTGTACTTTACAGCACCCGTCAGTTCGCACCAGCCACCTGTGGTTGGTGTTTCTGCCCCATCGGATGCATGGCTCAGAAGGAACCACCATCATATGCTGAAAAGGATGGCCAGCAGAGGGCGTCTGGAGAATATCATAGATTTACTGAAACAAGACAGAGAAAGACAAATACTGTGTATCACTCATATGTGGGATCTAAAAAATAAAACAAACGTACGAGTATAACAAAAAAGAAACAGGCTCACGGATATAGAGAACAAGGGAACTATATTCAATAGCTTATAGTAACGTATAATGAAAAAGAATATGAAAAGGAATATATGTATGTATGACTGAAACATTATACTGTACACCAGAAATTGACACATTGTAATTGACACATTGTAACTGACTATACTTCAATTTAAAAAAAAGTTAAAAAATTAGCAAAGATAAAACAAATGCATGTGTCTCTGGAATTTTGGACAAATCACTTTACCCTAAAGCTTCTACATAATTTTTTTCATAACTCAAAAGTTGTGTTTAAAAAGCAAAAACTTTCAGGAGTCATAAACATAAAACTAATACTAAAAAAAATTAATTACATAACAATTGGAAACTCCTCAGATAGCTCAAGTGAAATCTGGACTGTGGAGACCGACAGGTGAATCCCAATAGGAATGTAAATCTATAAAATGCATTTGTCATTCCTCATAGTTAGTGAAAATTGCACAAAACACTGGCGACATCCAGCTGTCCCCTAAAGGGCGGGCCAAGTGTCAGAAGGATGAAAATGGGGGGGGGTTGGGTGGGTAGGTGAACCCAGCCACTGTTGGGTTGTCTGTCGGGGATGGTATTTCCGGCTGGTGATTTGACATGATGCACTCCCCTCAGTCCTAACACATCGGCTTCCCGGAAATAGGCCTTTGTTCCAGGTGGGGAAACTGAGGCACGGAGAAGCCAACTTGTTACTTGAGGTCCAACAGCCAGAACGGAGCAGAACCAGGATTTAAGACAGAAAAGCTAATTCTTGAGCCTCCGCTGTCGATTACTGTGCCCTTCTTGGACGACACAACCTGGAGTCCACGTTCCCAGCGGGGTCAGGACCCTCCCCCCTGGTGGCCTGGCCGCGAGCCCTCCCCCCGTTAGAATGTATGGCCATGCCTGCCCTGTGATGTGATGTCCCCCTCCTTGGACGTGACTGCCTCCCCAGCGTGCTCGGAGCCCAACGCAGAGCCCGCCGAATAATACCAGTGTCGCGAGTCGGACAGTACCGAGAAAAGGAATGGCAGGAATGATGCCCACGGGCTGAACACCTTCTCTGCGCTGGGCCCTGTTTACAGGCACTTTCCATATTAACTTCATTTCCCAACAACCATGTGAGGCGGGTACTTTCATGATCCCTGATTTAAAGATGAGGCGACCCAGGCCCAGAGAGGTTAAGTAAGTTGCCTGAGGGCACACAGCTAGAGTGTGGAGCTGGGCTATACGCGTATAAGGTAATGTATACATGTATGATATAGTTACACACGCATATAGACGCACACAGGCACACACGTGAACCGAAAATAAAAAGAAAGAAAGTGAAATCTGGAGCAGAAGAGAGTTGGGACAGAGCAGATCAGATCCCCTAACCCTGGGCGCTACTGCCATTTTGAGTGGGGTTGTTCTTTGCTGCTGGGGGCTGCCCAGCGCCTTGCAGGCTGTAGAACCGCATCCCTCGTCTCTACCCGCCAGATGCTCGGAGCAATGTCTCCCCCCTCCCCCACATCCCAGAGCGTGACAGCCAAAAATGTCTCCAGATATTGTGAAATATTTCCCAGGGGCACGGTCACCCCAGATGAGAACCAGGGTGTGTTTCATGGAAACTGGCTTCTTCTGGGGGCTGCTGACCTGATGCTTCGGTCAGACCTGTACCTTCTTCTGAGATACAGGGAAGGTACATGTCAAGAGGATGTAGGTGAAGGGAGGAGGAACACGACCCCAGAGTGAGACGAGCTACATTGAAGCAGCCTCCTCGCTGCGCTTCCAGCTTCTGCCTTGCACTTGGAGGGGTCCTGTGTAAGCACAGACCTGATACTATTCCCCTGTTAGAAGCCAACCCAAATTTCTCACTTCACAGAGTGCAGTGTCCCCTCGCCTCACCATGGCCTGTGTCCACAGCCCCATCTCCTCCCACACTCTTCACCTCCTTGACTCCAACCACACTGGCCTTCTTGTCAGTTTACAATATTGTGTCAGTTTCTGTTGTACAGCATAATGTTTCAGTCACACATATCCGTAAGTATATTTCCTTCCATAATCTTTTTCATTATAAGTTACCACAAGATATTGAATATAGTTCCTTTTGCTCTACAGTAGGACCTTGTTGTTTGTCTGTTTTATATATAGTAGTTAGTATCTGCAAATCTCAAACTCCCAATTTACCCTTTCCCACCTCCTTTCCCCTCCTGGTAAGCGTAAGTTTGTTTTCTGTGTCTGTGTTGTCTATGTGAGTCTGTTTCTGTTTTGTAAATAAGTTCATTTGTGTATGTGTCTCTCTCTCTTTTTTAGATTCCACATAAGTGATATAATATTTTTATTACTATTATAAATATCTTTCTAGTTTTATTGAGAAATAATTGACATACATCACTGTATAAAAAAATTACCCTTGGGAAGGGAAATTGCTCAGTGGCAGAGTGCTTGCTTGGCTTGTTCAAGGTCCTGGGTTCAATCCCCGGTACCTCTGTTTAAAAAAATTACCTTTGCAGGGGGAGGATAAATTAGGAGTATGGAATTAACAGATACACAGTACCATATATAAAATAGATAAACAACAAGGACTTACTGTACAGCACAGGGGACTGTGGTCAATATCTGGTAATAACCTATAATGGAAAAGAATAAAAAAAGGTTGTATATACATATATGTACAAGAATATATATATTCTTTTTTAAGAATGGGTATATATAAACCAAATCACTTTGCTGTACACCTGAAACTAACACAATATTGCAAATCAACTCTACTTCAATGAAAAATTACCTTTAATAAGACTATTTCAATTAAAAGAAGCAGGGAGTCCATTTAAATAAAAAAGGTTAAGGAGGAAATTGTACAGGCAATAAGGTTAATATGGGGAAAAACACAGAGGAGGTACTGGACAGACAGGAATCTGAGCATCGTCGCCCCACCAGTCATTCTGGCAGCCCAAGTAATCTTCCTAAAATGCGAATCTGAGGGTGAGTCACCCCTGTTTAGAATGCTACTCTCCTTCGAGGGAGAATAAATTTGCTCACAGCGCTTACATAATGATACGTAGTCGGACTCCAGGTCCTCTCTGAAGCACTCTCACTGATCCCCACCCTTCCTGCCCCCCCGCTCTCGGTCTGTAAATGCACCAGAGATGGATGCCCACCCTTCAGCTCTTTGCCCCTAGTCTGCTGGATAACCTGCGTGGGAAGTGGGAGGCCACGGAGGTGGTGTCCGTGATGGTGGTCTCGCTGGAACCTGCCCCTGGATTCTCTTGATGCCGGGGTGATGGTCTCTCCCTTGAAGCCAATGACACACCTGGGAGGGGAATAAGAAAACATTCCTTAGAAAAAGGGAACCCTCCTATACTTCTGGTAGGAATGTAATTTTGTGCAGCCACTATGGAAAACAGCATGGAGGTTTCTTAAAAAACTAAAAATAGACTTACCATATGATCCAGCAATCCCACTCCTGGGTATATATCCAGAGAAAATTCTACTTTAAAAAGATACATGTGGGGGTAGGGTACCTCCATTAAAAAAAGAAAGAAAAAGGAAAGATACATGCACCCCAATGTTCACAGCAACAGTATATACCATAGCCAAGACATGGAAGCAACCTAAATGCCCACTGACAGATGACTGGATAAAGAAGTTGTGGTGTATTTATACAATGGAATACTACTCAGCCATAAAAAATAATGAAATAATGCCATTTGCAGCAACATGGATGGACTTCAAGATTATCATACTAAATGAACTAAGTCCAACAAAGACAAATATCATATGATGTCACTTATATGTGGAACCTGAACACACACACACACACACACACATGAATTTATTTACAAAACAGAAACAGACTCACAGACATAGAGAACAAAGTATGGTTACCAAAGGGGAGGTATGGAACTCTCTGTGGATGAAGTGGTATCGTGTCTGGGGTTTGCTTTGAAAATAATGTGGGTGCTGCGACGGGAGTGTGGATACAACAGGCTGGGGCAGGAGCTGGCTGTTGTTGAAATAATGCATGTACAAGCACACATTTTTGCTACTTTTGTCTACTTTTGTCTGTTTTCAAACTTTTCAAAGACACTGTCCCCCCATCACTTCTCACACTCAAAGCTGAAGTAACCTTTCTTAATTGCCTGTCTGACTGCATCTTCCTCATATTCCAAACCCCACTGCCCCCCTGAAGGGAAAAAGCCAGAAAGAGGTGATATTTAATTTTAAAGATAATAACCTTTCATCCTAATCTTGCTTAATTCTCACTGCATCCAGGGCTGCAGACGCCTGTCAGCTTCAAGGAGGGAAATGAGATACTGATAAAGCTTTTGTTTATATCTCTGGCCTCTCTGGCTCTAGGCTTCCATCCCTGGGGCGAATTTCACAGACATTTCCCCCACTGCGATCGTTTCACTGCAAAGCACCCTTCCTTGGACCTGTGAGAAATACAGCATCCCAGGAGCCATGGGCAAAGATACCCTGAGCAAACTGCAGAAGGGAATCTCAGCGCCCCAGTGCCCCAGCCAATAGTTGTACATGGTGGAGGCGGCCCACGCGTCACCTGCGTTTTGCGTTCTGTGTCTCTGGCTACGTTTTGGAGTTGTGCGCATCTCCTTTTTTGCAAGCCACTGAGCTCCAGAATGCAAACCCTCAGGCTCATGCTGCCCGGAGGCGGACATACCTGAGCCATTGGTCATGGGGACCAGCTTCCCTTACAGCTAATCCCCGCGACAGCTGCGCCGGCCCCGCGGCGTGTCAGCGGATTCTGACCAGCACAGGATGCTCTGCTGGAGGCAGTGGAGGACCTGGGTCACCAGCAGCTGCTGCAAACTGTAGATAAAGGGGGCTGCTGTTTACAGCCATGAGCCACGAGAAAAATGTCACAGATGGAAGCTGGCGCCAGACACCCCTGGCGCAGGGCGCGTGATTCTGAAAGGCACTCTGGTGGAAAGGCGGGCCCGTCTGAGACATCGCTGATGCCTCGCCAACCTGCCCTGGAGCAAACTCCTCCACACAGCGACGGGTTTCCAACACACACTCGGGTTTTCCTAAAGTCTGGGGTGCCGTCAGCTGACTTTTCCTGAACAGAGAGGCCTAGAACTCGGGATGAACACTCCAGGTGTCCTTTTTGTGGGACGGAAAGGGCGGAGCACAAGGGCGGGGTGGATTGTAACAAAACATGACAAAAAAAAAAAAAAATCTCAAATCCCTAAATCCTGAAGACTCTGACATCAAGAATGGCTCCGGGGTTTTAAGAACAGACTTTCGCCTTCGGCGTATTTTTCCAGACCCTCCCCATCCTTTGCCACAGTCACCTGTCCCCTTAACGCCCCACCATCCATGGCTCTGCTCGGTGTCAGAAATGCGCACGGCGGATTCAGCCGCCGACCTTGGGACTCCAACCCCTCAGTTCGGACGGGATGAGAACGGTCCTCACCTCCCAGGGCTCAAGGAGGAGCAGGGGGCGTGGAGCTTAGCTACAGCCCGGAGCTGCGGGTCTCCAGGGCGGGAGAGCGAGCGTGGACGAAGCTGTGACGGTGGGCACACGTCATGACACTTGTCCAGACCCCCATGGTGTTCACGGATACAACGAAGGGGGATGTAAACTGTGTACCTGGGTGACGATGATGTGCCCACGCAGCTTCACCCACTGTAACCAGTGTCCTGCGTTGGTGCGGGATGCTGACAACAGGGGTGGGTGGGGACTATGTATGTGTGGGGCAGGGGGTGCATGGGAAATATCTGTACCTTCCACCGTGATCTAAAAATTAAACCTGGGGGAGAGGGTGTAGCTTAGTGGTAGAGCACATGCTTAGCATGCATGAGGTCCTGGGTTCAATCCCCAGTACCTCCTTTAAAAATAAATAAGTAAATGAACCTAATTACCACCCCCCTAAAAGCAAACAAACAAAAAATTAAATCTTTGGAGGGAGGATATAGCTCAGTGGTAGAGTGAGTGCTTGGCACGCATGAGGTCCTGGGCTCAATCCCCAGTACCTCTGTTACACAGAAAATAATGATAAGAAATAAATATTACCCCTCAGAGAACAAAAAAAAATGTTTTAAATGATTAAAGTGATAAAAATATCTATAAAAGAAATAATTAGACGTGCTCTGGGGGAGCCTAGGGCCTGCCAGCACCTGAGAGAGACTTCCTCTGCAGTGGAATGTAAAGAGCTGAGGTGGGCGGAACGTTTATGGTGAAAGTCAGTGGTCCTCAAAGCCGAACCACCTGGAATGACATCACACTGGTACCGATCGGTCCCCTGTTCTGGGAAACTCTAGGCAGAGAACGGAAAAGAGGTGAGAAAATAGTGGAGTCCACTGAGCTAACCCAGACTAGGGGATGGGGTGGGGACGGGGCTGGGAGCGGGGGAGAGGGCAGTGTGTAAGGATGTCTGGATAGTGGGAGGCGAAGGCGGAATCACAGGGCTTGCAGGTGGATGGGGTGCGGGCTTTGGGGGAGAAGGGGCAGAAGAGGAATTAATCCTGAACTGTAGCTTGGGCTGCTGGTAAGTAGTATCAACATTTCACAAGATGGATGAGACTGGGTCACGGAGGGGCAGTTAGGAGTTCTTGTTCTTGTAATTCTTGTAGTTCTTGTTCTTGTTCAAGCCAGATGCAATGGAGGAAGGGTGTCTGTGGTCAGGATGGGAAAAGATCTGAGACTGTTGCAGCTCCGTGTGACAGCAACCTGGATCCTGGCGAGAGACCAAGCAGCACTGGGAGAATTGGAGAACTCAGGTTTATGACGCCAGCAGGCCCAGAAGAGTTAACACTCAAAGCTCTGGACCCCGTCTGTAGGTTTACATAGGCTTTTATAGGCTGCCAGTCTAGACTCTGCAACATCACATGCAAATAAGATATAACAAAGTCGACCAATCAGGAATGAGCTTTTTAGAAATGGCCCAATCAGGAGTGATAGAAATGGACCAATCCGGAGTGAGCTTTATGCAAATGAGGTGTCACATATGGACCAATCAGGAGTGAGCTTAGGGAACCAATAGAATCTTAGGCGTAAGTTCCACTTTCCTAGAAGCAAGCAGTTTTACAGAAGCAAAAAGCGAAATAATGCCACTGGGCCAGGGAACCAGATGGCGCGGGCAGGAAAGTAGTGGCCTGCCTGGGGGTCCTGTTGGTCTTTTCAAGGGGCTTCCCACCTTAAGACGAAGCAAGAGTGGTTAGGATGAGGCCGGTCAGGTGTTCACCGCTGGAGCAAAATTTAAGGGAGAGACGTAAACTTCAATATTCAAGGTTAATATTTTAATGCAATATTTTTAAAAATTAAAAAATATAATGCCCCAAACCCATGATTTGTACAACTCCAAGATTTATACTTACGAAGGATTAGACCTTCACCACCCTCACCTCATCTTACTCCGATCCTGGGAAATCCTGCCTTTATTTAAAATGTTGATATTTTGTTCATTGTTGTTTTTTCTCATTAATTTTGAAATGTTAAGGAAATGTTGCATTAAAATATTATTTCTCTTGATCACTGAGATGCTTGTACCTGCCACCCTCATCCCCACACTTAAATTTTGTACCCAAGCTGACAGCCTCACTCACCTCCCCCAAGAACCGACCCCAGGGAATGCAAACAGATGGGGAAAAGATATTAGAACTTTCACACGAGGCCAGGTGGCCGGGATGGACCCTCAGCTCTCCAGAATCCCACAGAATTTCCATTGAGCTAAAGGCCAGGCTGCATTCCAAGTAGGATATACATCCGTGTAACTAAGGCTGGGAACGGCTCTCCTGAACAAAGTCCGGGACAGACAGCATACTGGAGACAACCCTTTCCAAAACACGAAAGGAAACGTTTAATACTAACCATCTGTTTGACAAATTGTTATCGCTACATTCTGCTTCTAAGCAGTTTTTACTCTACGGTTTGAGAATTGGTCATTTCGCAACTTTATTTTGCAAGGAAGTCATCCTCTGCCCTATGGACCTTTCACCGTGTCTTGAAGTCGGTTGGTGTCCATTAAATGCTTACCGAACAAATTCCACTAATATATGTGTTAGAATGAGGAGAGTTTCCATTTATTTGGGAGTCCTGCTGTGTGTGTGTGTGTGAGAGAGAGAGAGAGATTAAATAATACATTGTGTGTGCCCTTATATGCATGTTTACAGACACACGAATGCAGGGTTTGGATACGGCGACTTCAGGTGACACATTGGTGACATTTCCAGGCCCCATGCCAAGCTCTTTGGAAATGGATCAACTCATTTAATTCCAAGAACCCACAGGGAAGGCACCGATCTTATCCCCACCTTATGATGGAAGAGCTTGAGATCACAGAGGTTCTGACACCAGCCTGAAGGAGCAGAGTCAGGCTGTGGACCAGGTCTGTGTGACACCAGGCTGGTCCCCACCACGAGCTGCTTTGCTCGATGGCCCCAAAATGCACGTTCTGACTCACAAACTGGAGCCCAACCACGTGGCCTCTCCGACATGCCCGCTGGAGCCCCCCAGAGGAGGTGGCCTGAGAGAGCAAGGTGGAAGCCACAGCCTCAGAAGTCACACAGTCACCCTGCCACGTCTGCTGGTGGCACAGCCCCCTTCAGTGTGCAGGGACTGCAACCTGCGAGGAGCCAGGGCCGCAGGGGGCCTTCCTGGGGGCTTCCCTGTCTCGTGGCTGAGATCTGCAGGAAACCTCACTAACCTGATACTGTATGTGGAGTCTCTTCCGGAACCGGAGAAGGATCAGAACTTGGGCAAAAACAGCATGTGTTTTCTTAGGAGAAGACAATTTCTATGATTCTAACCTGTGCGTTGCTCATTTTTTTTAAACAGTTCATTTCCAGAATTCACGTTTGCTATTTTCATTATTTCTTTCAGCACATCTGTGTCGTTTGTCTCTTCTACTAGGTAGCATCGCAAGAGAAAATGTGGTCTGTTTGGAGAAGTAAAAATGTCCAGGAGCACACAGAGGGTTGAGGAGAGACAGGGCTGGGGTTGGGCATTGAGGCAGGAGCCGGATCCAATGTAGACAAGTGACCTGACCTCAGAGAACTTAAATTCTTCTGGAAGGAGGAGATGGTAAGTAAATTGACAAGTGAACTCCACGATTTCAGAGAGTAACCCTGGAAATGGCCCTCTGAGGCAATGATATGGGAGCTAAGACCTGGATGGTGAGGGGAATGTCTGGGGAAGGACTCTCCTGGCTGAACATCTAGCATGTGCAAAGGCCCTGAGGTAGGTACAAACCAGGCCCTTTGGAGATGCTTGAACAATTCTATTCTAGGACACTGTCTGGAGCTGTTTCTCAGAACACAGAATGACCATATGTCTGTAAAATTCAGTCCAAACGGGTGACGGCCTCTCTGCTGTCCTTTCCACCAACAATGTGGCCTGGGTTCCTGTTTTCTGGCTTTTGAAGTTCTCAGCTGTGCATTCTTGGGCAAATCACTTAACCTCTCTGTGCTTCCACTTCCTTACTTATAAAATCTGTGAGGGGATAGGAACTGAAACATCTCTGGATAAAGACAAATGACCCAGTTAAAAAAGCAGGCAAAAGAACTGAACAGTTCTGGGTTCAATCCCCAGTACCTTCATTAAAAATCAATCAATCAATCAATCAACAAACCTAATTACCTACCCCCAACAAAAAATATTAATAAACAAACAATTTAAAAAATACTGTATTGAATACTGGGTCTTTGCTAAGAGAATAGATCTCTCACAAAAAACAAAGCAAACAAACAAACAAAACCAAAGGAAACCATATGAGGTGATGGATACGCTATTTATCTTGATTATGGTCATCATGTCACAATGGGCATGGATATCGAAACATCACGTTGTCCACCTTAAACAGACGCAATTTTTAAAACGTATTTTATTTGATTAATTAATTAATTTGCATTGAAGTATAGTCGGTTTACAGTGCTGTGTTCATTTCCCATGCACACAGCATAGAGTCTTTTTCAGATTCTTTTTTATTGTAGGTTATTACAAGGTAGTGATTATAGTTCTCTGTGTTATAGGCAATTTAAAAAATTTAATTAAATTTGTTTTCTTTTTTTTTTTGGGTGGGGAGGCAATTAGGTTCCTTTGTTTGCTTGCTTGTTTTGATGGAGGTACTGGGGGCTGAACCCAGGCTCTCATGCATGCTAGGCATGCCCTCTACCACTGAGCTATACCCCCAGGCCCTTACAATGTTTATTTTAAAAAGTAAAATAAAAAGAGGAGATTTGGGACAGACAGTTCCACAGGCGCTTGAAACATGTTCCGCGTGGCTGCCCCGGGAGGACCGGGGGACACCACACGCCCGGAGGCTGCGGGAGCGTCGCCGGTGGTGCCGAGCGTGGTCGCAGCGCTCCCCTTCGCAGGCGGGACGCGGAATGATACAGCCACTGGGAAACGGCTCGGCCCTCTCACTTCCAATCAGACACACACCGCTGGACCCAGCTTTCCCACTCCCGGCTGTGCGATCTACGGAAGAGGGCTCGCGTCGAGGAAAACATGAACGCACAGGTTTACAGCCGCTCTAGGCTCACAATCACCGAAAGCCACAGGGGACTCCAGCGTCCTTGACGTTCACCCCGTGGCCCATCAGCACCCGGAGATGCAGCTCAGCAACCAGCAGGGCGGGGCTTTCGTCCTCGATGCACTGCACCGGGTGTAAACCCAGTTCTGAAAACCGAGACTGGATTCCTCTTGAAACGGGAACGTGTCAAGGTGCGTTTGGACAGCTTGGCTGCTCCAAAGCTCTCATATGAAATCTTGATCCGTGTCAAGTGTATCGGGTCAAATTTAACTTTTAAATGGAGAGGTGCTGTACACACACGCACACACACACACGAGACTTCCAAGCGCAGGACAAATCAGAGGATGTAACGTATTAATCATTGTGACGTGGAATGCGTTTTGAAATGGTGATATTCAGATTTCTTGGGTTAAATAAAAATGTTGGAAAAAAATTTTTAATTGAAGTACAGTTGATTTACAATGTTGTGTTAGTTTCCAGTGTACAACATAGTGATTTAGTTTTTTATATATATACACACACACATATATACTTTTTCGTTATAGATTATTACAAAATACCGAATATAATGTCCATGTGCTATACAGTAGGTCCTTGTTGTCTATTTTATATGTGGTAGTGTGTGTATCTGTTAATCCTAAACTCCTGGTTTATCCCTCCCCCCTTACCTCTTTGGTAACCATAGTTTGTTTTCTATGCCTCTGAGTCTGTTCCTGTTTTGTAAATAAGTTCATTCGTATCATTTTTTTTTGATTTCACATATGAGTGAAATCCTATGATATTTGTCTTTCTCTGTCTGACTGACTTAGTGCGATAATCTCTAGGTCCATCCATGTTGCTGCAAATGACATTATTTTATTCTTTTTATGGCTGAGTAGTATTCTGTTATATATATGTATATATATATCTCTCACATCTTTATCCAGTCATCTGTCGATGGACATTTAGGTTGTTTCCATGTCTTGGCTATTGTAAATAGTGCTGCTAGGAACACTGGGGTGCACGTATCTTTTCAAATTAGAGTTTTCGTCTTTTCTGGATATATGACCAGGAGTGGGACTGCTGGGTTATATGGTAACTCCAGAAATAGGTTTTAAAGTGAGACCTGAGTGTGACTTCCCAACAGGCTGTGACTTCTGGAGAAGTTACTCAACCTTCCTGTGCTTCGGTTCCCTCCTGCATAAAAGGGAGAAGAAACACAGTCTCTGTCAGGATGATGTAATAGCACCTAAAACATCGATCAGCTCAAACGGGTTTTGTTTCCTTAAAAATGGGTTGTTGATTGATGAGATCTAGAGTTAATTTACAGAGACAGAACCGTGCATGTCCAAGACCGGGAACCCACGTCCTCAGGATGACCCTGGAACCAAGAATCTCTAGTCTACGGAGCAGACCAGAAATGTTGCTGCCGGAGCCCTTTAGGGAGTGAGAGTTCTTTCCATGAGGAAAAGCTGGCTTCCAGCCGCATGAGTATTTTTTAATGGACTGATTTGGCACTAACCAATCTGCTTCCAAATTTGAAATTCCCTTAGCCCCTAAAACTTCACCCCCAGCCCTGGAGAGGGAGGCAGATTGGAGCCCTGCCTCCTGTCTCCTTGTTGGGGGACCTCTCAGTGAAGCTCTTTCTTTCCTCAGGAGCTGGTGCTGTAGTACTGGCTTGCATTCATGTGCCGAGCATGAAGCCCTGGCTGGGTAACGGTGGGGCAGTAACACGTGGCGGCAGTTAGACTGTGGAGTAACGCGGTGTGGGAGTGTGTTTTGGCTCTTCCACTTCCCAGCTGATTTCTTGTGCAATTTTCTTTTCTTTGTTTTCCTTTTTTTTTGGGTCTTTTCCTATTTTTTTCTTTTTCTTGGTTTTATTTTTCCTTTTTATTTGTTTATTTTTCTTGTGCAGTTTTCTTAATAGTGGATTCCAGCTCTGTGTATTGAGGATTGAAACAGTCCCTCTCCCATAGGCACTGTTTGAGGATTTGGCGAATTGCACGGAAGGGAACAGGGGTGGTAAGTTTCTCTGTCGGTCTGGAAACTGATGAGGGTCCTCCAGTTTTCATGCTCTGGACCAGGGAATCAGAAGATCTCCCAACAATGCAGAGTGGAGTAGTTGCCCTTTAGAGAATAAGTTTGCCAACCCCTCCTCTGGAGGCAAACCTCATGGCCAGTCCCCATGTCTCCTTGCAGAGCTGTTCTGTACACAGGTGAGCATCAGTGTACATCCCTCTGTTCACGCTTCTCTTTCACAGACATAGAGCGTGGCTGGCCCTGCACTGTTGGCCACTTCGCTTGTATCACTAACACCTGGTCTTGGGGATGCTCCTGCACTAATGCACAAAGATATTTTACACTCTTCACGTCCACAGGGTGTTCCATTTGTGCATTCCCGGTAATTTCATGGACTGACTTCCTCGTGAATTTTGGTGGTGCTTCTGCTACAAAAACAATAAACGATAACGCCCTGGTACAGGGAACAATCTAATCGCACAGATGTTATTTCACCCGGATTTTGTTTGCTCTGACTTTTGGATGAACCCGGGAAGTCATCGCAGATTCAAGGTCGTGTGTGTTTGTGGGTTAGATTAAGTATTGATCCGTGGCCACTGGGCCGGAGGGAAAGTGCGTGTGAATTTTGTAGATGCTGCAGATTCCTCCTCCAGGGTGTCGTCGGGGTGAGGACTTGGAGTTCATTCTGGGTCCACTGGAGGCCACTGGAATGTTGTACGTCCAGGTGGTAGTGGGAAGCAGCGTGGTCTCACTGAGGACTTGAAAATGTCCCTCTGGCTCCTCTGGGGAGTGTGGGATGCCCGGGGCTGTCGGGGCAGAGGGGAGCCCCGGGAGGAGGGGGACGTGGCCTCCAGGGAGGAAATGATGGTGCCACGTTTCACCAGCCCACCCCAGCACCAGGAGCTTCCTTCTGACCCTCTGCCCACGCTATCAGGGGACGGCTGGAGGCGATTTTCATGAATGCCAAGAGTGAGAGATGGATTTTAGAGCTTTGCGTTTCTGTCAGAATTCACCTGTTGGTCTCCGCAGCCCAGATTGCACTTGAGGTATCTGGGTTTTTTGTTTGTTTGCTTGTTTGTTTTTGGCTTTTTTTCTTTCTGGTTAAAGAGGTTCTAATATGTTAAGTAACTGTTTTCCAGTCAATAATATGCACATGTTTTCAAAAGGTGTCTTGCTTTTTAAACACAGCGTTTTTTTAATGGGTGATTGTCTTAGTTTGCTAAGACTGCTGTAACGAAGTACCACAGACTGGCGGCTTAGCCAACAGAAATTTATTTTCTTATAATTCTGGAGGCTCAAGGTTAAGGTGTCAGCGGCCTTGGCTTCTTTTGAAGCCTCTCTGCTTGTAGGTGGCCGTCTTCTCTCCGCACGTCTGTGTCCTAATCTCTTCTTTTAAGGACACCAGATTGGATTAAGACCCATCCCAGTGACCTCTCTTTAACGTCACCACCCCTTTGAAAGCCCTGTCTCCAAAAATGTCACATCCTGAGGTACTGGGGGTTAGGATGTCAGTATGTGAATCTGGAGGAGACACATTTCAACCTGTAACAGTGGTTTTCTGTGAACTAAAGGAAGGAAGAGGATGGGAAAGTATCTCTGCTTTCCTGGAGTGGGTGGAAGATGACAGTTAATAGGAGAATTAAAAAAAAAAGATAATTCAGCTAGTAATAAACAGTGAAAAAATAATATATATTCACATAGAGAGATGGATAGATACACAGAGACAGGCAGAGGCTCAGAGACTCCCGCTGCGTTGTGAGAGGAAGTGCAGTCTTCTCACCGAGAGCTTTTCTTCATGAGCCTCACAAATCTGCACTTTCACGAAGCCCACCACCACCGCACCCCCCCTCCCCACAGGTAATTCTCTTGCTGTGTGTCTGCCTGTCACCATGGAAACCCCAGAATGGCACCACATGCTTTATAAACATCATCTGATTCTTGCAACAACTCGACGAACTAGAGAAGATTGATCCCCCCGTTCGAGCTGCTGCAGTAAAGGATGCTGCTTAACCACTGACACTGTGTTCTGTTATTCACTCTGCAAACACACCCACAATTAGCCAGTTCCAGCTGTGAAAACCCCCTTCCCTGTCTGGCCCCAGAGCCCAGAACACTCCGGTCGGTCAGTCGGTGGGTCACTGGGGCTCTCTCTGCTCTTCCTCAGCCCCTCCTTCCCCTTCTGGGTGTGGCTTCCATGGCAGCGCTGAGCCTGGCCAGTCCACTCCCCCATCCCTTAAGGAGGCTTAAAAAATGGTAATTAGTAGACCTGCTTCTATTACCTTCGTACTTCAATAACAGTTCTCATAATTTCACAATTGTACTGCCTGTATTGGTCTGCTACTGCTGGTTTCCATATTAGTAAATACACATCTAAAATATCCCTGAATTTAAAACATCACCGTCTTTTCTACTGAACCTCTCCTCCACCTGTGGGTATTTTGGTTTGTATGAGTGTCTTACAGCTGCTGTAAAAAATTATCACAAACTCAGTGGCTTTAAAAAAACAGATTTATGATTTCAGGATCCTAGTCAGAAGTCCAAAATGGGTCTCACTAGACTAAAATCAAGGTGACACCAGGCGGGGCTGAGCTCTCTTCTGGGGGCTCTCGGGGGATTCGTTTCCTCGTCTTTTCCACCTTCTAGAGGCGCCGGCATCCTTGGCTCCTGCCTCTGCTGTTTGACTTATGAGGACACAGTATTACCTTGAGCTCCACGCTGGTAATCCAGGGTAACCCTCACCAGCTCAAAACCCTTGACTCAGTCACACCAGCAAGAGTCCCCTTCACCCACATGAGGTGCCATATTTGCAGGTTTCAGGGATCAGGATGTGGGCACCTTTAGGGGCTGTTATTTTGCTGACCACAGAGTTGTTTCTAATTTTCTTTCCGTTTTGGTAGTGACACAGTGAATGTCTTTGCACAGACACCTGTGTGTGCCGGTTACTTCCCGAGGAGAGATGCTGGCTCGCCCCATGCACTTGTTTCCTATTGGGCGGGGCTGATCTGCATTGTGAAATTCCCGCTCTGTGCGGCTGCTTCAGTGGCCCCCTCTGTGGACGCATACCAGCACCCAGTTTTCTTGGATCCTCGTGTCTCAGGCGGTTCAGGGCTGCTATAACAAACTACCGCAGACGGAGTGACTTGAACAAGACACGCGTCATTCACAGTCTGGAGGCTGGACATCCAAGACCAAGGTGCAGGCAGATTCGGTGTCTGGTGGGAGCGCTCTTCCTGGTTTGCATATGGGAGCTGCCTTCTCATGTGGTGGAGGGAGGGAGAGAGAAAGAGAGAAAAAAAAAAAAGAGAGAGAGAAAGAGAAGCTTTCTGTTGTTTCTTCTTATAAGGGCACCAATCTCATCGTGGGAGGGGATCCCAGCCTCATGACTTCATCTAAACCTAATTATCGCCAATGGCTCCACCTCCAAATACGGTCCACAGTGGGTTAGAACGCCAGCGTGTGAACTCTGGGGAAATACTGACATTCAGTCCAGAGTGTGTGATGCTTTAATTCTCCTTTCTGCATTTCTCTTATAATCCACTTGTGATTTGCCATAGTTCACTTTTTTCTTGAGATAGTTACTTTCTTCTTTATTGATTTTTCAGAGCCCTTTATATATTAAGGCACCTCATTATTTGTTTTCAGTGTGGCTGACCACTGGATACTTGGATTAGGTTCGCTCCTTCAAGTTGCTCCTTGGTCTGTTTCCCCCCAAGAATTGACTCTTCATTGAGTTGTTGTTTCTTTGTTTTTTTAAAGTCATTATAGCATGTGTCTTTAATTCAAATAATTTTGGTGTAAGCTGAAAGACTGGACTCAGCTTTGTATCAGTGGCTAAAATTGTCTGGCTTTGCTTTCTTGGGTCATTTTTAATCTTTAGGAAAGGTGATCATTTGCACAGCAGGAGGGAAAGGTTAAAGTAAAACCACATCGGCTCACTTTTCCTTTCTCTTTCTTTCTGTCTTCCAAAGCCCCCCTCCATTAACCATTTTCTTGTGTGTCCTTCCAGAGCTATTCTTTGAGTGAGTGTGTGTCTGTTTATTTCTAACCACAATTCTTTTTTTTCTTTTTTACAACAAGTAATAGCATTTTTGTGCATTGTATTTCAGACCTGGCTTTTATGGGAGCTCATGCATCAGCTCACTAGCGTGCTGGTTTCCATGGCAACAGCCTGATTCTGTCTCCATCACCCACCACGGTGAGAGTCCTGGACTCTGAGCACCGGAATAAGGGACCCCAAAATGAGCCTGGCTTGGGGTGCAGGGAGGAGGCACGGACTTGAGACTTCACTCGGTGGTTCAGGACAGCGTCTCACGCACATTAAATCGTGTCCTTGGAGAAAAGCTTTACCGAAGGATAAAACCCGAGCGTGCCTGGCCTCTGTAGGCTCAGAACGCACAGCGTTGTGGCAGCTGCACACGTGCCTGGGGCACGACCCCCGACTCCTCTCCCCTCACTCCTTCACCCGCTGTGCAGGTGCTGCTCAGTGCCTCACGGGGCTCTCCGCCCTCAGCGGCCCCTCAGGGCTGCGCGGTAGCCAGAAGGTGGAAGGCGTCCAGTGCCCGTCCACGGATGAATGGACAGACACAACGTGCACACACACATGCCACACACCACACACACAGTGGAACATTAGTCACCTTAAAAAGGCAGGAAGCTCTGACACAGGCTACCTCATAGATGAGCCTTGAGGACACGGTGCTCGGTGAAATAAGCCAGTCACAGAGAGGAGAGCACGGCGTGACTCTCCGTTTATGGGGTCCCTAGAAGAGTGAAGCTCCCAGAAACAGCAAGGGGGGTGACGACAGCCAAGGGCTGGCGGGTCGGGGCAGAATTATTTCATGGGGACTAAGTTTCCACTGAGGAAGCCGAGAAAGTTCTGGAGATGGATGGTGGGGATGCTTGCACAGCAACCTGACTGTGCTCAGCGCCACTGAACAGAGCCCTTAAAAAATGGGTGAGAGCAAGTTTTCCGTTCTGCGTACTTTGCCGCAATTAATTTTTTAAGCACTTTTATTGTGGTATGGCTCCTGTACAGTAAACTGCACATATTCCAGATGTACACTTTGATGAATTTTGATAGATGTCTACACCCATGAAACCACCACCACAATCCAGATAGCGAACATTTCCCTCACTCCCCAAGGGGTGCAATTTTCGAACTCCCAATTTATCCCTTCCCACCCCCTTTACCCCCTGGTCACCGTAAGTTTGTTCTCTAAGCCTGTGAATCTGTTTCTGTTTTGTAGATACGTTCATTCTGGAAGTAAGCCAGAAAGAGAAAGAGAAATGCCATATGATATGGCTTCTATGTGGAACTGCAATTAAGTTTTTTTAAAAAGAGGGACGTAGAGCAAGAAATTCGAATCCTCACAAGCACAGAGGGAACAAAACACAGCTTCATTTGCCATAAATGAAGGGAAAGGGGGAGATGTGGGGAGTGGCGGAGGGGAGGGGAGAGAAAGAAAGGAAACAAAACAAGGATTACCAAAATTTTAACAAATAAAAAAATTACTATTTTGCAAACAAGTCAACAATGGCTTACCCAGGCGGGGACTCTATAAGGAACAGCAAAGCAATTATTACTGTAAAAGGCGTGATGCTAGATCTCTCTGCAGGAGGGGCTGGGGTGGGGGGGCTCCTGGGGATCGGGGTCCTTTCTTACCCTGGGAAACAGTTATGCTTATGGGTTAACCTTTACAAATGAGCTAAATGCACTTTTTTCCCCCTGTATTTTACGTCTCACAGTGAAAAACATTATGGAAACTTTTAAAAATGTGTGAGCAATCACTTGCTGTAAGAAAAGATCATCCCATGACACCCGAAAGGAAAAAAAAAAGGTGAACATTTGTCTTGTTTCAAAGACGGAGAGAGCCCGCGCCCTGCAGAGAATCACGACTCAGGAACGGTGAGTCATTTTCCAAATTGTATGAATAATGCAAACACGCTGAGATCGGCTCAGGTTGGAAATTTGCAAGTGAAAAGGGCTCTTAGCCGTTCTGTAGAAATGTCTTTTTGTGCTGGGTTTTGAGACATGACATTTATCGTTTAAATGTCAGCCTCTTAGCCCGGAATGGCGCAGTTAAAACAGCTATTACCGGGATGGAAAATTCGTGCCGCCTCCGTAACCCGGGAAAGAGGTTGATGAGAACAGTACACACGGCTTTCAGCGTCTGCTTTACCGAATATTATATTTTCCTCTCAGCACACTGAATAAGCTCTCATTTATTTTTCAGAACAGCTCAGAAGCAGGGTAACGTAGGCTACATTATGGATCTAAAATGTCACAGCCCTTAGATAAACAACACGGTCCTGCTGCAGAGCCCAGGGAGCTGCATTCAACGTCTTGTAATAACCTATAATGAAAAAGAACATGTGTGTGTGTGTGTGTGTGTGTGTGTGTGTGTAACTGGACCACTAAGCCGTACACCAGAAACTAACACAACATGGTTTTTTTTGGTTTTGTTTTGTTTTGTTTTGATTGAAGTATAGTCAGTTTACAAAGTTGTATCAATTTCTGGTGCACAGCATCATGCTTCAGTCGTACATATACATACGTGTATTCGCTTTCATATTCTTTTTCACTATAGGTTACTGCAAGATATTGAATATAGTTCCCTGTGCTGTACAGTAGAAATATGTTGTTTATCTGTTTTATATATAGTAGTGTGTACCTGCAAATCTCGAACTCCCACCCCCTTTCCCCTACTGGGAAACATAAATTTGTTCTCTTATGTCTGTGAATCTGTTTCTGTTTTGTAAATAAGTTCATTTGTCTTTTTATTTTTATTCTTTTTAGATTTCACGTATGAGTGGTATCATATAGTATTTGTCTTTCTCTTTCCGGCTTACTTCACTTAGTATGACAATCTCCAGGTCCATCCATGCTGCTGCAAATGACTTTATTTTATTCATTTTTATGGCTGAGCAGTATTTCATTGTATAAATACACCACAACTTCTTTATCCAGTCACCTGTTGATGGGCATTTACGTTGCTTCCATGTCTTGACTATTGTGAATAATGCTGTTATGAACATTGGGGTGCAGGTGTCTTTTCGAATTAGAGTTCCCTCTGGATAGATGCCCAGGAGTGGGGTTGCTGGATCATATGGTTAAGTCTATTTTTAGTATTTTAAGGAGTCTCCATACTGTTTTCCATAATGGCTGCACCAAACTATATTCCCACCAACAGTGTAGGAGGGGTCTCTTTTCTCTACACCCTCTCCAGCATTTATTGTTTGTAACACAATATTGTAAATCAACTAAACTTCGATAAAAAATTTTAAAAAGGGATCCTACTGCGTGTATACTCTTTTGTAAACTATGAACGTCTTTCCATAACATCTTCTGCATTTGAATGGACGCGTTGAATTCCTTTTTGGAGGTTTGCTTAGTATCACTCACGCATCCCCTATTATTGTACATTTAGGTTGTTCCCTTTATTTTGATATTATAAAAGAATGCTTGATGGATAGTTTAGAAACTAAATGATTATTTGTATTTTTTAAACAATATGTTTTCTTTTGTCTTTTGTTGTTTACTTGCTTTATTTTATTTTATTTCATTTCATTTCGTTTTATTGTTTTGTTAGTGGAAGTACTGGGGATTGAACCCAGGACCTTGTGCATGTTAAGCATGTGCTCTACCACTGAGCTATAGCCTCCCCCAATATGTATTCTTAATTGTTTACTAAGAGAAAATTCCAAGATATTCATATGCCTTTCTTTTTTCTTTATTAAGTATAACTGACCTACAACACTATGTTAGTTCCACGTGTACCCCATAGCAATTTGAAGTCATATGCCTTTTCCATAAAAAATTTAAAGCTAAAATAAATTTGAGAAATAATATAAATAAATAAAATGTCATAGCCCTGAGCTGATCGTGTTATCTTGGAAGAGAGGCGAGGAGCTTCACACATCCTCAGAGAGAGTTTGGGGATGTACAGTAACCAGGAAGCAGTGATCCCGACACATTTAGGGATTCTGAAGACCACCCAGGCAGATGTTTTCAAATGCCCAGAGTGTAGGGGTGTCTTCACTGTCCAGGGGCACCAAGACCTGGAAGCCTGAGGCTAGTCTCTGTCTGCACTGCTTTGCCCAGCTCTAGATGGTCACCAACAAGCAGAATGTGAAATCAGAGAATGGACACACCCTGAGTGTCCACCCACATTTAAAAAAATTGTTGTATATCAGACTATGGAATACTATACAGCCATGAAAAGGATGAAGCACCCCTCTGTGTATTGCAGTACACAAATTACTAAGATACAGCATTGTGAGGGGGACAAAAGTAAAACACAAAGCTTGACAGAGCATCATGTTTTGGGTTAACATGGGAAAAAATAGAAAATGTACTTGTTTTGCATACATAGCACCAAAATATCTGGTAACCTTGGTTACTTCAGAAGAAGGGAACTCGGTAGTTGGGGGATGGAGGATGGGAGGGAACTTTGCAATAATCATCCTTTGACATCATCTGAGTTTCCTATTTTGTGAATGTATTCATGAGGTCTTGAAATCAGATAGCATAAACCCCTCAACTTGGTTGTTTTTCAGTTTTTATCAAGGATTTTTGTTGTTGTTGCCAATTCTAGATCCTCTGTCGTTCCATATAAACTTTAGAACCAATGTGTCAATTCTCACCAAAAAAATGGCACTCGGACTGTAAGACCCACTTTCGGGAAACAGCCATCCCAAATCACCAAGCCTTGTAATCTATGAATATCATATATCTCTCCGTTTATTTTGGTCTTATTCAATCTCTCTTAGCAACGTCTTGTGATCTTTTAGGGTAAAGTTCTTTTGCGTCTCCTGTTAGATTTACACTAGGTATTGCATGTCTCTGGATCTTAACGTAATTGTTATTTTAAACTGTTCACTTTCCAATTGTTTATGGATGGCTTTCTACATTCTTTTTATATTCCCCCCATACCTTAAAACTAAATAATTTCATCATATGTGTTTGTCTTTTTCTTTCTTTGCTGATCCTGTTATAATAGTTTGGAAAGTTAATGAGCAATCATATAAATGTTAACCTCTAGCCGACCTTATAAAATAGACCCCATTTAATACCATGTCAATCACTAATTATCTCATTATGCTTGTTTCTTTTTTTTGGAGGGGTAGTTAGGTTTATTTATTTAATTTCCATTCTTTTTTTTAAATTGAAGTATAGTTATTCATTTTTTTAATGGCAGTACTGGGGATTGAACCCAGGACCTCATGCATGCTAAGCACTCACTCTACCACTGAGCTGTACCCTCCCCGCTATGCTCGCTTCTTGATCGATTCATTTTGAGGAAAGCACAATGACACTCATCAGACGGAGCAAAAAGAAATCTCTTTTCCACTGCTCACCATTTGTTTCTTCACTTCTCCCTTCTCCACTTGCAACTGTCATAACACCATCTTCTTTTGTGTATCACCCGGGGCGAAGCTTTACATACATATTTATGCAAAATTATCATGCATCTGTTACTATGCATAATTGCGTTCTCATATTATAGATTGTCATGCACGCTTATATTTGCACACCGTGGGAAATGACAACCTATCCCCTCTGGCACGTGTCTTTCTTCATGTGACAGTACAGCTTGGGGGTTGTTCCCTGTCAGTATGCTTGAGTTCCTTTATTTTCTTTCGACTGTAGTGGAATCCTTCACAGAGTGAACACACCGAGGTGGATTTAAGCAGCTCTCCTCCCACGGGCAGTGAGTGGCTCCTGTGCTTTTCCCGGCTCCCAAAAAGCCACAGAAAAGAGTCTCGTCGGTATCGTATTTGGCACCTGTTTGCCTGCAGGGTATCTTCTAGGAGTAATATTGTTGGGCCAAAGGACATGTGCAGATTTGAGGTCACCTTTGACACATTCATGTAAAACACGTGTGTTGAAGAGGGGAGGATGTACCTCAGTGGTAGAGCATGTACTGAGCACGCATGAGGTCTTGGGTTCAATCCCCAGAATTTCCAGTAAAAAGTTAAAAAGCCTAGTTACCTCCTACCCAAAGTTAAAAAACAAAAACATGCACGCGGAACATCGGCGGGTCTGGGCACCGCAGAGGGGAAGCAGACAGGTGAGCTTCTCAGGGATCACTCGGACACCAGCGAGCAAACGAATAAACCAGAAACACCGCCTCAGAAAGAGGAGGAAAATGCCACATGATATGGCTCGTATGTGGAATCTGAAAAAAGGGCTCAAACGAACCTCCCTACAAAACGGAAACAGACTCACAGGCATAAAGAACAAGCTTTCGGTTGCCAAGGTGGGGAAGGGGGTGGGAAGGGATAAACTGGGAGTTCGAAATTTGCACCTCTTGGGGAGGGAGGGAAATGCTAGCTATCTTGATTGTGGTGGTGATTCCACAGGTGTACACAGCGATCAAAGTTAATCAGAGTGTACATTTGAAATGTGTGTAGTTTACTGTACAGGAACCACACCACAATAAAGGTGTTACAAAAAAAAAAAGCGGATAAGTTCGGACACTGATGACTGTGAGAAAAACAACAAAATGGAGTAAAGGGAAAGTGAGCTAGAGAGGGGAGGGGCTGGGGACTGCTTGACACCTCCTGTGCACGGGTCCCTGCCTTTGGAACGAATCCTCACTCCAGGTGCAGTGATTCTGATCGGGGAGGGCTCCAGGAAAGCTACAGAAAGCAGTCTTTAACGTACTGGCTGCGTTCTGCCATGATAAAAGATTTTCCCTTGTTTACTTCACCAATGCAGAAATCAATGTTATTTGATTACAAAAAAAAAAAAAGAACAATGTATGTGAATCCATGTTGCAATGAAATTTAACAGGAAAAATTAAAAGGTGGCCATCTTCAAGTGTGTAGCCTTATGGGGAAGGGGGAAGAGAAAGCCCCAATCTCAGGACTCGAGGTATAAGACAGGACAACGTAGAAGTAAGATCAACTCAGCAAATCTTAGAAGAAAACCAACAGCTTTCTGAGCTCAGAAGCAAACAGATACAATGGAAAAGAATCTGAAAATATATGTATGTATAGAAATAACTGAATTGCTTTGCTGTACACCTGAAACTAACATTGTAAATCAACTACACCTCAAAAAAAATACAATGGAAAGAAAAACAAAGAAGCAACAGAAATCTGAGAGGTTGTACACTGATTGATTTAGAATCCAATCTCACACAAATACCATAAAAAGTTCAGGGCAGCGGGTCAAAGTAGGGGGATGTTACTTTATCAGGCTGAGGGCAGAGTTTTGAGGAGGGAGACAGAGCAGCACGGCGTAAAGGTTGTTCTGTGTGTGGAAAGGATGGACCGTGTCACGATTCCTTGCAGGGAAATGCGATGGGGACGTGGAGGCCGCCTAGGGAGAGAGGACGCACCTGAGACTAAAGGGGGTTGCCATGGAGACAGAGAGCCTCTGCTGATGGATATCCACGAGATACAGATGATCAGGACGGCAAACGTTCCGAGCAAGGGTCTTTGGGGGCTGAAATTCCTTCCCTGAGTAGAAGCCACACCAGGTGTGTGCATGGGGGACCTTGGCCCAAGCTGTGACAGAAAATTCCCCAGATTCATGATTAACGCCTACTGGGGGTCCAGTCTGTATGTTGTATGTATCTTGCCATTGAATGATCAGGAAAGGGAGGTGGGTTTCTCAGAAACGGCACAATACGCTTAGTATTCAAGAGATGCCCTTTTCAAAATGGTACAAAAAAAAAAAAGGTGTTTGAGTCCATTAAGATTGTTTTGCTGATTGTTTCCATGGATACCGCAGGCTGTAATTGTTCCTGGACTTTTCAGAGGCTGAAAATCTGTTCTTTCATTTTCTAATGTAATGACTTTGAATCCCTGATGTGGAAAACAATGCCTGGCACATAATTAGTGAGCCATCAGTGCTTTTCACTCTGATTTCCTGAAAAAATATCCCCTACTTTAAATGAAAAATATAAAACAATGGGGGAATTTTCATTTTTCTCACTCTGTAACTTCATGCACGCGCGCGCGCACACACACACACACACACACACAGTAATAATGCTGTGTACTTTTCTTGCAACAATGTGGCCTGAGTGTTAAGAAAGTAAAGCAAATGCAGTTTCAAGATACATTCCTAACCTCCTATTTCTTGCAAAATGTTGCCTCCTCTAAGTTCCCCCACAGAGGAAATTCTGTGGCCCTCGCTGCCCATAGGACACCATCTTCCCCACTGTTATGTGAACGTCGGGGTCTCCTGCCACTGTGGGCTTGAAACTGACATGATCAGAGGGCCCTTGAGAAAGGTTCATCATCAACACTGTTCATGGTGGGTCCCTCGCTGCTTGGTACATACATTTTCAAATTGTACATGGCATATTCATTCATCTGTTTTTTTAAGCTGATGGTTTTGGGTCATTAACAAGGCCTCTTGCACCCTTTGATTATAAAGACGTGTATCACGTTTTCCTGTGGTGAGTGCATTAGTTTTCAATCGCTATGTCACAATAACCACAAACTTAGTGCCAGAAGACCTAAACAGACATTGCTCCAAAGAAGACAACCAGATGGCCAACAGGCACATGAAAATATGCTCAACATCGCTAATTATCAGAGAAACGCAAATCACAGTACAGTGAGGTCTCGCCTCACACTGGTCAGAATGGCCATCACCAGAAGGTCTACAAAAAACAAACCCCGGAGAGGCTGTGGAGAAAAGGGAACCCTCCTACACTGTTGGTGGGAATGTAAATTGGTGTAGCCATGATAAAGAAGGGTATGCAGGTTCCTTTAAAAACTAAAAATAGAGCTACCATGTGATCCAGCAACTCCACTCTTGGGCATATATCCAGAGAAAACTCTAAATTCAAAACCATACATGGACCTCAATGTTCACAGCAGCACTATTTACAATAATCAAGACATGGAGACAAACTAAATGTCCACCGACAAACGACTGGATAAAGAAGAAGTGGTATATTTATACAATGGAATACTATTCAGCCTTAAAAATGACAACATAATGCCATTTGCAGCAACACGGATGGACCTGGAGATTGTCATTCTAAGTGAAGTAAGTCAGAAAGAGAAAGAAAAATACCATATGATATCATTCATATGTGGAATCAAAAAAAAAAGACACAAAGCAGCTTTTTTACAAAACAGAAACAGACTCACAGACATAGAAAACAGACTTATGGCTACCAAAGTACAAAGATGGGGCCATAAACTGGGAGTTTGGGATTAGCAGATACTAACTACCACGTACAGAATAGGTCAACAACATGGTCCTACTGTGCAGCACAGGGAACTATATTCAATATCATGTAATAATCTACAATGGAAAAGAATCTGAAAACGAATATATATGTACATATGTGTAACTGAAGCACTTTGCTGTACACCTGAAACTAACACAACAGTGTAAATCAACCAGACTTCAATTGAAAAAGAAGAATGTCTGGTCTCCAGACCAAGGCTGGGCTTGAAGAGACACCACGGACTCTCCCCCAGGCTGATGAGCGGAGGCCCAGGCAGACAGTGGCTTCTCGGGAACAACTTGCCGTGGCCAGCACCGCGGGGCTGTCCATCTTCAAACCGCCCAAGCACTCACATTGCAGCTGTCTGCTCTGCAGAGATGTCCCTAGATGCCAGCGACAGCCCGTGCTTCCCAGTTTCCTGGGGCTGGCTGTCTTTCCTCCCCGCGTCTGACAGAACAGACGCCTGTCCTGCGTGCCTGCAAGGGGGTTCAGCACACAGCTGGCTCTCGTGGGAACGCAGTTCACATTTCAATGCCATGATGCAAGCCTGTTTTCAGATAAGCTTGCTGAAGGGAATTCCACACAGAGCATGGCTTTTCTCAGCCTCGGCATCACGGACGGCGCCAGCTGTCCCGGGTGCTGTAGGAAATTGAGCAACGTCCCTGGTCTCCACTCTCTGGAGGCCAACAGCGCACCCTCCTCCCAGCTGTGACAAAGTGAGCATATTTCCCGACATTGCCAGGGGCCCTCGGGCACATCTTTCCAGGCTGGGAACCATGGTGACAGGACATGAAATGACCAGGGATTCAAATTGCACTTTTATTGCTTTCTAATCTCACCTAACAGAGGAGGGACCCCCCCCACCCCGCCCAGGGGGTCTGGCACAGGCGACTGAGCTCAGCAGGGGTAAAGGAGACAGTGAGTCAGGATGGGGAGGAGGCTGCTCCAGGCGGCGGGAACAGCCAGTGCATAGCAAGAGCAAGCTTCCGCCTTTGTAGGATCACAGGGGAGCAGTGTGGGAGAGCGGCGTGGGGGGCGGTGACCGAAGACCTGGCGACCAGGCCCCCCTTAGGGGTCCCTGTCTGGGAGGTGAATGCTCTGAGGTCACTGTGGTGAAATTCTTAAGTTTGTCTTTGAAGTTTTGCTTTGGAAGCGAAGTCCAACGGGACTGAGGGCTGAGAGTCTTGCCCCCTACTTTCTCCTGCCTCCCTGGGGCAGGTTCTGAGCAATTCACATCCCTCCCCTCCCAGGAACCCTTGCTGCCCTCTGCCCCCCAGGAGAGGGTTTCTGGGCACGGGCCTGGGGAGGGTTAGGGTCAGGTGTGGCCCCAGCACCCGTGAGGGGCTGCACTCCCCCCTACCAGTATCCCCGTGTGCCTGAGGGGGCGTGACACTGAACAGCAAATAGAAAACCCCACTGACGAGGGGAGGGGCGGGGGTGCGGCTCAGTGGTGGAGCACGTGCTTGGCCTGCATGAGGCCTGGGGTTCCAGTCCCAGTGCCCATTAAGGGGAACAAAAAACTCCATTGACAGGTTGAGGGTAAGACTGCAGAAAAAAGGAAGGAGCCCCTTCTTGTTTTTTGAACCAGAGTCTGGATTTTCATTTTGCACTGGACCCTGCAGATGCCGCAGCTGCTCCTGGCTGGAGGGGTCAGCCCAGGCCGGATGGCTGACACCCCGGCTCGGCCGTGGGAGCGGGGAGCATCTCATGGAGCGAACAGTGAAACAGGGTGGTGGTGCTACTTAAGACACTGGATTTGCTCTCAGGGGACAGGAGGCCTTGAGGGGGATGGAGGGAGGGAAGAGACCTGTTAGGAGGTGTTGGGGGCTGGACCCAGGCGGGTGGCGGAGAGGAGGGCAAGCTGGGGACTCAGAGGGACAGGTTAGCAGTGGAAATGGTCATGAAGAGACAGGAGTGAGAGGCCTTCCTGGCTGCAACTCCTGCTGCCTGAGGAGAAGCAGGTGTGGAGTCTGACCTTGGCCCCAGGACGTCCTGAGCCCCGCTTCCTGCCTCCCCAAAGCAGCCCCGCTGGAGTGAGCCCCAGTCATGCTCTCAGCGCCCAGCTGGAGGCCCCACCACAGACACAGCCTCCAGCCAGGGAAGAGGGTGGGTGTCTTTGCAACCACGAGCCACCTTCAGAGACCTGCAGGTGCCCACGTGTAAACCACGTTTCTGCTTTAATCACCGGTGGTGTATGTAGATGTGTGTACTCTTGGGTCCTGTCCATCATGCTTGTGTTGACGGCCAGGCACATATGAGCAGCTGACCAGGATGGGAAGATACAAAGTAAGGAGTGGGCTGTCTCTAAAATGTACATGGCCTGGAGGCTCAGTGCTCCGTGGATGCCTGTGGAGTGTGCCTCTGCAATCGCTGGGCACCTCTGCTCTGTGGACACACCAAAGCATGTCTCCTGACACAGCAAAGGCACCAGACCTGGGAGTCTGAGGGCCCCGACGTGGGCAGCTCTGACTTGGGGGCTCCAAGGGAGGCTCCCCCAGTTTCCAGAGAGTGGCCACCATGTTTCTCCAGCTCACCTCAGAGGAAACATTCCATAATGGGGCTCCACCCCAGCACCAGACAGCCTTGGAATCTGGGCCACGGAGGACCTGTGCCCTGTTCTCTGCATCACATATGTGTGGGGACAGCCACGGGGTGTCTGATCTTGCTCTGGGCCACCCCATTGGTCTGGGTCTTGGTGAAAGCTGTGGGCAGAGGGAACTGTAAGTGCAAAGGCCCTGGGCAGGAACAAACCTGAGGGTTCAGGAATCAGAGAAAGGGGCACAGAGTTGGTACAATCTGTGTAAAAATGCTGTGCCCAGGTTATTCAAAGCCTTGCCTCCAGGGGGAGACTTCCTTCATCCCAAGAGCAGAAGGGAACTCCAGATTTTACACACGTTTCTTATTTTGTTTTCTGCTCGTGTCTTGATGTGGTGACGGTGGGGAACGTGAGACCTGTGAAGTCTGTGCCAAATCCTGGCAACAGCATCAGAATTGCATTGCAGGGCCCCTGCCTCACCGGCCAGCTCTGAGGCCCTCCGTGTCTTATTTTATATTTTTAATTGGTAAACAGTAAAAGTGACCCTTCTTAGGGTGTCCCCGTCCAGTTCTATGAGATTTAACACAGCCATAGATTCGTGTAACCACGGGCACAGGCAGGATACAGAACAGTCCTCTCTCTCCCACCAAATTCCCCTGAGGTGCCCCTTTAAGTCACACTTCTCCCACACCCCACACCCCTGGCAACCCCAGATCCGTTCCCCATCCCTGTACTCTTGTCTTTGCAACAACATCATGTAAATGGAATCAGTGTGTGACCCTTTGAGTCTGGGTCCTTTTACTCCACCTAACACCCTGGAAATTATTCCAATTGTTGGATTATTCCCACAGTCTGTTGCTTTTTACTGACGAGTACTACTCCATTATGTTGATGCACTAAAGCTTATTGCTTTGTTTCTCTTTTCAAGGGCATTTGAATTGTTTCCAGTTTGGGGCTGTTATAAATAGAGCTCCTGCAAACATTCAGGTATAGGTTTAAAAAAAAGTTATTTACTTAATATATGCAAACTATTATCTTTTCAATATGTAAACAACATCTAAAACTATGAATGAGATAGTCTGTGTTATTTTTTACATTAAAATTTTTTTGGAAGCAGGTGGGTATAGTGTTAGAGCATGTGCTTAGCATGCATGAGGTCCTGGGTTCAATCCCCAGTACCTCCATTAAAAAAAATTTAATACCCAAGACACAGAAACAACCTAAATGTCCATTGACAGATGACTGGATAAAAAAAGATAATGGCATCTATATACAATGGAATATTACTCAGCCATAAAAAAGAATGAAATCATGCCATTTGCAGCAACATGATGGACCTGAAGATCATCATGGTAAGTGAAATAAGCCAGAAAGATAAAAACAATGATATCATTTATATGTGGAATCTAAAAAAAAAAGACACAAGTGAAATTATTTACAAAACAGAAATGGACTCACAGACATTGAAAACAAACTTATGGTTACCAGGGAGGAAGCGGGTGGGAAGGGATAATTGGGAGTTTGGGATTTGCAGATACTAACTGCTGTATATAAAGTAGATAAAGAGTAAGTTTCCTCTGGACAGCACAGGAAACTATATCCAATATCTTGCAGTAACCTATAATGGAAAAGAATATGAAAACAAATACATGCACGTGTATGTATGACTGAAACATGATGCTGTCCACCAGAAATTGACACAACACTGCAAACTGACTGTATTTCAATAAACAATTAAAAAAATAAATAAATAAACCTAAGTACCTCCCCACCCTGCAAAAAAAAAAAGTGAAAACATTTTTTTCTATTGTGGTAAAATAGACATGAAGTTGGCCACTTTAACCACGTGGAAGAGTATCAGGCAGCAGCTTACGCGCATTCACGACGTTGTGCAACCGTCACTACCACGTATCTCCAACTTTTCTGCATTCCAAACAGAAGCAGTAACACCGTGTCCCCTCGAGTTCCCCGCCCCGGGTAACCGCCATCCATGTTCTGTCCCCCAGAACCCGTCCCTGCTAGAGGCCACAGGTGAGAACCCTTCTGTGTCCTTCTGTGCCTGGCTCATCTCACACGGGTCTTCAGGGTCCACCCCGCTGTGCCAGGGGCCAGAGCCGCACTCCTTTTTAGGGCTGAAGAACACCCCTTGTGTGGACAGACATTTTGTTTAGCTTGCATCTGTGTCTGGACAAGGGCGTCCTTTCCACCTTTTGGCTACTGTCAAAAATGCTGCTCTGAACACGGATGTCCAGGTATCTGCTGGGGTCTCTGCTTTCAATTCTTTCTCAGGTGTACACCCCTGGCCTGCACCCACAAATCTCCTTCCCCCGGTTGTGATAAAAAAAAAAAATACTTCCAGACGCCCTGTGGGGCAAACGTTCATTCCCAGTGGAACTGCTGGATCACACGGGGAACAAATCTACGTTTACCGTTTTGAGGAACCGCCACACTGCGTTCCACAGCGCTGCACCCTTTTATGTCCCCTCCAGCCACACACGGGTGTTTCCGTTTCTCCGCATCCTTGTCAACTCTGGTTATTTTCCTTTTGTAAAAAACGTCATGGAGTGAAGTGGTATTGCACTGAGGTCCTGATTTGCATTTTTTTGGGTGAACAGCAGTGTTCATTCCCTAGGGTCAACCCCTAGGGGTGGGATGGTTGAGTCATATGGTCGGGACGTGTCTATCTTCATAAGAAACTCACTCTCCTCAAAAAAATTTTTTTTTGGCAGGGGGGAGATAATTAGGTATTTATCTATCTATTTTTTTACCTATTCATTTATTATGGAGGTGCTGGGGATCGAACCCAGGTCCTTGTGTATGCTACGCACACCCTTTACCACTCAGCTCTTCCCTCCCCCCAAGAAACTCACTCTTTTCCAGAGTACCTCCCCTATTTTGCATTCCCAGCAGCAAGAGATGGGGGTTCCAGCTGCAAAATCCATGGTGTGTTTGAAGTTTTTGTAATAAGGAAGAACAAATCTGCCTCTATCTTACATCCTCTTCTCTTACCTTAACCTTTGTATTCTGTCGCTTGTTAATCACTGAAGGGATGTTGCCTAAATTATGCACCACGCCTGGCAGGGGCACCCTGCCTCCCAGGTGATGAGCGCTAAGCTCAAATACCTTTGTTTAGCTCACAGGAAACATCCTGACCAGGCCCCCCTGAGAATGGCTGCAGGAAGGAGGAAATGAACACATCCCTCCGGCATTTGGCAGGACCAGGACTTCACTCCTTCCCCTTTTAGTGTAAAAGGAGCCTGAATTCAGTCTCGGGGGAACCTGCTTCTCCAGGACACCGGTCTGCGATCTTCTCAGCCTGCTGGCTTTCTAAGTAAAGTCGTTATTCCTTGCCCCAACTCCTTGTCTCCCGATCTATTGAGCTGTCGTGCAGCGAGCAGAATGAGTTTGGACTCAGTGATGTTTTTACACACTGGCTGTTTCCACGGGTAGAATGGCTTTTGGAAGCACTAGATGAGAAAGGATGTTGGTGGAGGGAGGGATGCAAAGGAGCAGAAGGCGTGACATTTCCAACAGGAATCTCCTGGTTCCCGAGTGGAAGGCGCTGGAGAGCTAGACAAGGCTTAGAGGCCAGAGGAAACCTTGGAAAGTCTTCTGGATTCAAGAACTAAGTACCAAGTATGACACCACGCTCTATATTACATACAAATCCACTGAATTAAAAAAGCAGGTACTTTTCTCCGAATCAGCACAAAATGCTGGTGGTCAGGAGACGGCCACATCTACGTCACATATAGGTCTTAAATACAAGTCAACTGCTTGAGAGTTCATGTCCCTGGATCTAATTTTCCTCACTTTTTAAAACTTTCTAGGCTGAAGATCCTGCACATATATCTTTGTATGTGAGGGGGTCGTGTCCCGGGAGCCTGCTGGTGGGGGCCCTGCGCAGAGTCGGTGTCCAAAAGCGGTATGTTCAGCAGAATTTTGCAGGATATCGCATTCAGCCAAGTTTAAGGTTCTTTCATCTCAGTACAAAGGACACTTGGGGCCGGATAGCTCTGTGGTGGGGCCGTGATGTGCTTTGTAGGATGTTGAGTAACATCCTGGGCCTGCACCCGCAAATCCCCTTCCCCCGGTTGTGATAAAAAAATACTTCCAGACGCCCTGTGGAGACAACGTTCATTCCTGGCTAAGAAGCACTGATCTAGAGCAAAGCGAGGGATTTGTCTTCTTTCAGTGTGATCTTTTACTGCGTGTCTTTGAACATTTATGTGCACACGCACACACCCCATATTCCTAGGGCTGTGAGCCTAGTGATTAAGAACATGGTATGGGGCGGGGGAGGGTGTAGCTCAGTGGTGGAGCCCATGCCCGGAATGCACAACGTCCTGGGTTCAATCCCCAGTACCTCCACTTAAAAACAAACTTTATTACCTTCCCCCACAACAAAAAGATAAAAATTTTTAAAAGAAAAGATTAGAGATGAGTTTATATATATATTAAAAAAAAAAAAAGAGTTGTGCAGCCGGTAAACAGCAGCCTGACCCTGGGGAGGAGAGCGAGGAGCTGGAGTCCAAATTCAATCACGCAGCGAATGATTAAATCAACCGTGCCTCCATAGTGAAATCCTAATAGCAGCTCTGCACCCCGAGGCTCCGGCGAGCCTCCCAGCGGACGTGCAGGGGAGGCGAGGCTGCCCTGAGGACACGGAAGCGGCACGTGGTGCGCTGGTGGCTCCGGCTGCAGGCTGCTGTCTGTAGTCCGCATCCTCTTTAATAACATCACATTGAGTGCAGCGTGTTTCTGAGTTCTGGTGAATCATAGGACCTGGGGGGGTAACTATAGGAATCTAGGGCCCCCGAAATTGTAGCCAAGTTGGTCAGAACTTGGCTATAAGTTCTGAGAACCCCCAAAACTTTTGGCTGGTGTCTAAAGAGAGGGCAGTCTCGTGCCCCCTAGCTGTGAAGTCTGTGACAATTGTCACCAGAACTGCATGGCAGCCCCCCATCCCATCAGACAGCGGAAGAGGTCCAGAGGCCGCCCCCCACCCCATCCCTTCCCCAGGACTCAGAGAGGCCGACCTCTGCAGGGCCTGGCTCAGCCAAGACCACAATGAAGCCCCTCATCTCAGGAGACGGCGCCACCATCTAAAACAGGTCCCCAGACCTCCCAGCTCTGTCCGCATCTACGTTCCTTCCCCCCCGAATCTGTGCTTCGCCTCACCTGTGCCTGCGTCACTTTGAGAACCTCTGCCCCCGGTGGGCTCAGTGCACAGCACGAAGACAGTGCTGGAGAAACGCACTTTTGTTCTTGAAACGTACACTTGAGTGAGCCCTCCTAAGGGAAGTCTGTCTCTGCCAAGGACCCAGGAGCCCGGGAGTAACTTCAGTGCCCGGTACTGTGCGTGGCACATAGTAGGGGCTCAAATACCTATTGATGGGGACCAGGGTACGCCACCCCAAAAGATGGCACTTTGGCACATGAATTCTTCCCAGCTGAAGGCGTTTGAGTTCCTGAAATCCCTTATCTGCCGAAAAGCAGAGCCCTGAGTGTCGCTAATCCCTTTCTGGGAGCAAAGCTGATCTCTTCTGGGAGACATGGAGTCGGCACCACACCCAGACAGACGCCCGGACAGTTCACCGACATCATTCCTTCCATCTATTCCCAGAAGGGGGCCCATGTATCTCTCCAGAGTCATTAATTAGCTTTCCCATCAGTGTCCTTTCTCCCACGCCCCCTCCTCCAAGTTAGGGACTCCATCGAAGCATCTGAGACACGTAGAGGAAGAGATTTTTTTCCTTCTCCTGTGTTTTCAATGTTAGCAACACTAGCAATTTATTAGTGACGAATTAACAAAAACCCAAAGCTCTTACTGGAGCCAGAGGGCTCTGCACAGTCTGGCGGAGTGTCTCCCCATCCCCTGAGGCGCTAAGTGCCCATCCTTCCCTGACTCCTGCTGTTTGCCAAGCCCTTAATTCCCATCCATGTCCAAATACCACCACTGCCAACCCCCTACTCCGGACCCGGCCTTTTTACTGCCCACAGCATCCTCCAAAAATGGAAATGTATTGTTTATTACGTGTCTCCCATGACCATAAAGTCTGTAAAGAAAGGGACTGTAAGAAAAAAACGATTTATGTGCCTTGTTAAAGCATGGTAAGGCAGACTTTATTCAGGACCATCGAAATAGGGACCATGACAGTGGTGAGAGATTGGGCTCAATTCCGAATACAAGGAAAAGTGGGGATTTGTAGCCAAGTTGCAGAGTGGGGTGGTCAGTGGATGGAAACTTACTAAACCTCAGAGGATAAGGGGAGATTCTGGCTAAACCCACCTCTGGGACTTTCTCCCCAGCCTCACTGATATAATTGACATGTAATAATGTATAAGTTCAAGATCTGCGAGTGTTGACTGGATGCATGGATGTATCACAATGTGGTTGCCACCTTACGTTAGCCACCACCTCCATCCCGTCACATAATTACCACTTCTTCTTTTGGTGGTGAGGCCATTTAAGATCTAATCTCTTTCAAGCATATAATACAATATTGTTTACTCTAGCCACCACGCAGTACACGAGCTCCCCAGAGCTTACTCACCTTCTAACCACAAGTTTGTACCTCTGACCAGCATCTCTCCACTACTTGCTGAAGGCAGGCCAGAGTGATCAGGCATCACCGGGGGACCCTGAGGGCTGAGAAGATATCGGGGGTGACCAGGCATACTGGGTGGGAGACTCGGGCTAAACCAGCTTACGGAAGATTCTTGCTAGAATTGGACAACGCAGAAATAAATGCAGAAGACCAGAGTTCGAGACCTGGTGGAGCCTGACCAGGGTTCGCCAGGGGGAGAAACTTCATCAGGGCTCTGTCTGTTGGCTTCCTTCTCCACCCTCAAAAGGGCTCACCGCTTAGTAGCCACTCAGTAAACTTGTGGATAATAAATCAATGACTAAAGTATGTGAAGAACAAATGCCTCTCCCATCACACACCATCTCCAGGCGGGCAGGACCCGCCACTGTTTTTGTACACTGCTGTTTTTCCCACACCAAAGGGGGCCACACACACAACAGAGGCTCAAGCAATGTTTCTTGGATTAATGAGTAAGAACGAATGAATTCCTGGTGGGAAGAGGTCTGCTTCTGTTACTGACCCTTGCAGGAGATTTGTGATTTCTAACAGGGCTGCAGAACCACCTTTCTGTCCCTCTAACAAAGATTGCATCCAAGAATGCATTTTTCATGTGTGCAAAATTCACGTGAGGGGAAAGGGGGAGGCAACCTGAGTTTCCCCCAGGCCTTGACCTCTGCAGCCAGGCTGTTATAACAGCCTCCATCTCCCTGCCTAGTCCCCACCCCACCTGCTGGTGGGACCAAGGCTGTTGCCATGGAAACCACCGCTGGAGTAGGGGAGGAGCGAGGGGTTGAGGGAGGTTGCCGAGAGTCCAGACCGTGTTAGCTGTGTGGTTAGCACATTTGCAGCTCTCCACACAGTTCCTTCCCACCAATTAGAAAAAGACTCCTGGGGCCACTGCTGCCACCACCTCCAGTCTGTTTTCCACAAAGAAGCCAAAGAAGTGTTTGAAACCCATCACTCAGACAGCATCACCCCGGGTTTAATCAACTGCTCCTAGAATGAAAGGCACGGTGCTACCTCCTTTGGCCCCTGCTGATCACCCCACCCACCTCATCCTGATCCCCGAACTCACTCTCTTCCTTTATTGCTGAACTTCATCCTGCTCGTCCAAGAGAACAAAGTTCATCTGCCCCAGGCCCTTTGCACTTGCTGTCTCTGCTTCCTGGAATGGTTTCCCTTGAACTTCTTCCCATGGCCGGCTCCGTCCAGTCCAAATGTGTCCTAAACTCTCTGGGCTACCACTTGCTCACTAGCAAATGAGAATAATAGTAATGCCCATAAGGTTGCTCTGAGGATTTGCTATGGACATGCCTGTAAAACCTGCACGAGAGCTCCTGGCTCAGAATCCTGCTCCAGACAAACAAACAGAGTGTATCATGTTCAGGTGCTGTCTGACTTCCACCTACAGATTCCTTCTAACAAATAGAAATAAGGATGCTTCTAGGATGAGTAAGTAAAATCTTACAAATTTCTGTCCCCAAATGGAAGCAAATTCTCTTGGTTCAGATGACACTGTGTGCTAGAGATTCCTCAGGGTCATTTTTGGAGGCACAGTCATTAAGTCTGCAAGTGAAGGGTCTGCTGATTTTAAGCCCCCCACCCGGGCCAACTGGAGTTTCCCAGGATCTCTGGGCCCTGCCTCCTGCCCATAGCCTTTCCCCTCCCCCACTCCAGCCACAGTTTCCATGGCAATGCGGTGGCCTCAGTGCGAGGATGGGGCGGAAGGACGGACCTCAGAACAGCCTGGCTGGGGAGAGCAAGGTCCCCTCGGCACTGTCAGGACATCTCTGGTTCATAGCATATTTTGCACACGTTGTAATGCGACAGGGGCTGGTCTCTCTGCAGCAGGAAAAACGGGGCCTCTGCAGATGTGGCCAGAATCCCAACTGTCCTCTGAGAACCAGCATTCCTCCTTGTACACGGTCAGAAACACTGCTGGGGCCTCTCTTCTGTGCCAGGATCTGCTCTAGACGTGTAAATAAAATGCAGCGCAGGAAAGGCCCCAGCTGTGCCCCTTTCTGGAGTCTGGGGACTGTTAGGAGAGGCACCTTCACCCCCAAATTCATTCACAACCAAACTACGGCATATTATTCAGCACTAAAAAAATGAGCCATCAAATCATGAAAAGACATGGCAGAACCTTGAATGCACATCCCTCAGTGATAGAAGCCAATCTGAAGGGCTCCATGCTGGAAGATTCCAACTCTGTGACATTCTGGCTGAGGCTGAACTATGGAGACAGAAAAAAGATCAGTGGTGGCCAGGGCTGGGGAGGAGGGGGGTGAGCAGGGGAGGGCGGAGGACTTTCAGGGCAGGAAAATACTCTGAATGATGCCAAACGATGGATACATGTCCTTATACATTTGTCAAAACCCACAAAGTGCGCAAACACCAGGTGAACCCACAGCCACACAAACAGCGAGTGCTTAAAGCAGGAACGTGGTTTACACGTGGGCACCTGCAGGTCTCTGAAGGTGGCTCGTGGTTGCAAAGACACCCACCCTCTTCCCTGGCTGGAGGCTGTGTCTGTGGTGGGGCCTCCAGCTGGGCGCTGAGAGCATGACTGGGGCTCACTCCAGCGGGGCTGCTTTGGGGAGGCAGGAAGCGGGGCTCAGGACGTCCTGGGGCCAAGGTCAGACTCCACACCTGCTTCTCCTCAGGCAGCAGGAGTTGCAGCCAGGAAGGCCTCTCACTCCTGTCTCTTCATGACCATTTCCACTGCTAACCTGTCCCTCTGAGTCCCCAGCTTGCCCTCCTCTCCGCCACCCGCCTGGGTCCAGCCCCCAACACCTCCTAACAGGTCTCTTCCCTCCCTCCATCCCCCTCAAGGCCTCCTGTCCCCTGAGAGCAAATCCAGTGTCTTAAGTAGCACCACCACCCTGTTTCACTGTTCGCTCCATGAGATGCTCCCCGCTCCCACGGCCGAGCCGGGGTGTCAGCCATCCGGCCTGGGCTGACCCCTCCAGCCAGGAGCAGCTGCGGCATCTGCAGGGTCCAGTGCAAAATGAAAATCCAGACTCTGGTTCAAAAAACAAGAAGGGGCTCCTTCCTTTTTTCTGCAGTCTTACCCTCAACCTGTCAATGGAGTTTTTTGTTCCCCTTAATGGGCACTGGGACTGGAACCCCAGGCCTCATGCAGGCCAAGCACGTGCTCCACCACTGAGCCGCACCCCCGCCCCTCCCCTCGTCAGTGGGGTTTTCTATTTGCTGTTCAGTGTCACGCCCCCTCAGGCACACGGGGATACTGGTAGGGGGGAGTGCAGCCCCTCACGGGTGCTGGGGCCACACCTGACCCTAACCCTCCCCAGGCCCGTGCCCAGAAACCCTCTCCTGGGGGGCAGAGGGCAGCAAGGGTTCCTGGGAAGGGAGGGATGTGAATTGCTCAGAACCTGCCCCAGGGAGGCAGGAGAAAGTAGGGAGCAAGACTCTCAGCCCTCAGTCCCGTTGGACTTCGCTTCCAAAGCAAAACTTCAAAGACAAACTTAAGAATTTCACCACAGTGACCTCAGAGCATTCACCTCCCAGACAGGGACCCCTAAGAGGGGCCTGGTCGCCAGGTCTTCGGTCACCGCCCCCCACGCCGCTCTCCCACACTGCTCCCCTGTGATCCTACAAAGGCGGAAGCTTGCTCTTGCTATGCACTGGCTGTTCCCGCCGCCTGGAGCAGCCTCCTCCCCATCCTGACTCACTGTCTCCTTTACCCCTGCTGAGCTCAGTCGCCTGTGCCAGACCCCCTGGGCGGGGTCCTTCCTCAGTCACCCCTAGGGGTCAGGCCCTTTGTGGCTGCCGTGCTGTGGCGGGGCTGCGCCCAGGTGAGGCGCCCACAGTGCAGGGCCGCGGGGCGCAGCCTAGCTCCTTCCCGAGAGCTGGTGCCCCTACTTTAGGTCCTGGCACGGACTTGGTTAGAGAGAGGAGTAAGCGGAAACCACCATCCCGAGATCAAAAGACCTGGGATACCAATGCCTGCCAGAAACAGGGGCCAAAAGAGAACAGGTTCAATAGACGGATGGCGTCCCTGGGGCTTCTGGGGGCGCAGACACCGGCCTTTCCAACGTGCACTGAGGGCCTGCTGTGTGCCAGGCTGGGATGTGGGTTCCACACGCACACACTCCCCGCAGAGGCGGAGACATTCTCCACCCCCAGTGGGCTCGCTCTGCCCCTTCGCCAGCCCCTCATCACCCCTCTCCACGCTGCGGCTCCGGTTTCCATGGCAACAGCTTGAGCCCACCTGCGTCACGGCGGACGCGGGGGGGGGAGGGCTCCTGCGCGGGGACTGGAGCAGAGGGGCGCCTGTCAGACTCGCACCAGCCGGGAGGCCGGGCCGCCGGTGCAGTGCCCACGGCAGCGCTGCGCCTGCACATCTTGCGCTTGTTGAGATGCGTCAGTGGTACCATCTTTGCAGGATGGAAAAAAGAAAGAAAGAAAGGAAGGAAGGAAGGAAGGAAGGAAGGGAGGGAGGGAGGGAGGGAGGGAGGGAGGAAGGAAGGAAGGAAGGAAGGAAGGAAGGAAGGAAGAATAAAAGGAAAACAAAAGCAAAAGCAAAAACAAAAACCGGCTGCTGGAGCCTTCCCCGACTCTGAGGGAAACGCGGGTCCCTCCTCGGCAGCAGCGACGCAGCAGTCTGCGTCTCCACCTGTATTCAGTGCGTGTCTGCACTGCGCGCGGACTTAGCCGGTTAGGTCTGCACACCTGCGTGTATTCGTTGAGCGCCTTCCTGTTCTATCTGCTTAACTCTAGACCTGGAGAATGCAACAGTGGGAAACGAGGCCCAGCTTCTGACCGCTGGTAGACCATTCATCCTTCCCTCACCCCCCAAGTTGTGTTTCCTCCGCAGATATTTACTGAGGTCCCCCTACGGGCCAGCACCGACTTAAACACAGTACAAGCAGAAACCGAGGCGAATCCTCCCCCGCCCCTTACGGCTGGCTCTTCCATCTGTGCCAGATCACCCCTCAATAAGCGTAACTTAAATCACAGATGGTGGCGAGCTCTACAGAGTGCAAGCAGGATGAGAGGACGGAGAGTGAAGGAGAGGACCTTGTAGCTGGTCAGGGAGGTCTTCCTGAAGGTGGTGGCATCTGAGCAGATCTGAATGAAGCGAGGCCACGTGCCTTTGGGTTGTTAGGGAAATAACCATTCTGGGCACAGAGAACAGCACCTAGAAACATCTGAAGCTGGTGCGTGTTTGTCATGCTTGAAGACCAAGAAGGAGGCCAGGGTGTCTGCTGAGGAGTGAATAAGTAAGAAAGAGGATGGAGGTGGATTCAAACTTTGGACAGGGAGCTGGGAAGAGTGACACAGCGCCTTTCAGCTTCCATTTAGTGAAAACACTTAACCAAATGTATCATTAAAGTGTTCACATTTTTGTTTCTTAAAGATATATCTCCTTTCTTTGTTGGATGGATGGATGATGGTTATATGGATGGATAGATGGATGATGGTTAGAATAAATGAACAACTGGATAGACTGATGGATGGATTAATGGCTGGATGATTGTAAGGTCTGATCAGTGGATGGAAGGATGGATGGACAGATATTTAGATGAATAAATGCTTGGTTGAGTGGACGCTACAAGTAAAAAAGATATTTTTTTCTTCTCCAAGGGTCTGTTCTGAATTCTAGAAGTCTCCTTTGCTGTCTGTCTACACCACTCATCTGTGAAGGTCATGACTTTGGGGGCATATGTGCACAAATATAAACATTTGGAAGTAAAGCAAGAGTGAGTGAATAAGGATGATTGAAATATGGCCTCCCCTTGGTGTGCACACACTTGTGTGGGGGTGGGTAATATTTTCATTATCAATTCGCATCTTTCTGATCAGTTAGTAGGGGTCTGAATGCTTCTCTCTCTCTCTCTCTGGCCCCACTCTCCCTTGGTGACAGTAATGAGATTTCTACTCATTGTGATATCTACATGGATGGTGCCCCCTGGAGTCGTGTAGTGTACAACCCTGTGATCTGACTCTGCATTGACAGGCTATCCAAATCTCCATCACCAGCCCAGACCTCCCTCAGGAGCTCCAGAAACAGACATCCAACTATCAACGGGATGTCCCCCTTGGATGACACTCAGTATGAATGGTGCAAGTTCAGAACTGACCAAAATGTCTGTCCAGCCTACCAGCAACAGGTCAAGAATCCCCATGACATAGCTTCACTTGGGCCACTTCTCCCCGATTTCCCAATCTGCAGAGCAACCACCCTATTCTAAACCACTTTCCTCTCTGGCCAGACCAGTGGTGTCCAAAGTAGGGCATTGTGGGAAAAGGTTTAGGATGTTGTCTTTTTTCTTTTTTTACTTTTACCCTTTGAAATGATCTATTTCTTGTGAATGCTTTATAATCTATACACCACATCGATGCTGTAGCATATAATTTGTCAATAACTAGTTGAGCCTCCTTGGTGGCTCTGTGTTGAAAATCTTGCTACTGAAACAGGTGAGGAAAATGGAATCAGAGCATTGGAGGCGTTAGAAAGCCACCAAGCAAAGGCACAGCCCTGGGGCGGGGTTGGGGGGGAGAGCCCGGAAGCCAAGCTCTGGCTGCCTGGGTTCGAATCCTGGCTTTGCTTGCTCACTAGCTGTGTGCACCCCCAGAACGTCCTTACGTATACAACTGGGATAATATAGGAACATGTGTTGGGGAGGAAGGTATGGCTCCGTGGTAGAGTGTGTGTTTAGCACGCATGAGGTCCTGGGTCCAGTCCTCAGTACCTCCATTAAAAAGTAAATTAAATAAACCTAATACCCCCCCCACATAGGAACATATCTCAAATGAGCCTTCCTGAAGCAAGAATTCAGAGGACTGAAAGGCATAGCGTAAGTGCTATTGTAGTGTTGATTCAACTGGGAATAACATGTAATTTCTATGATTATTGTGCTTCAATATTAGGAACCATGGGAACAGTGCCAGTCCCATGGTAAAGTTCCCAAAGGTACTCCTATGGTAAATGGCAGAGCTGGAACCCACCCCAGTCAAGATGTTTATTGTGATTAAAATTGGGGGCCTGGGGAGGACAAGGCACGGGGAAAACAGCATGGTCATCCCTAAAACAATTAAGAGCAGAAGTACCACTTGATGCAGTGATTCCACTTCTGGGCATATTCCCAAAGGAATTAAAAGGCAGGTCTCAAAATGATATCCGTGCCCCCACGTTCACAGCAGCCTTAGTTACAATGGCTAAAAGATGAACGCCCCCCAAGTGCCTGCTGACGAATGAATGGATATACAAAGGGAGGTGTACACATACAGCAGAGTGTTATTCAGCCTGAAGAGGGAAGGAAGCTCTGACACCTGCTGCCACATAGATGAAGCTTGAGAACATTATGCTCAGTGAAATAAATCTGTCACAAAAGACTAGCGACTGCTGTACGATTCCGCTTATATGAGGCACCGAACGTGGTCACACCCACAGAGACAGAAAGTAGGGTGGTGGTTCCCGGGGCTGAGAGAGGGGGAATGGGGACTTACTATTCAATGGGTGCAGAATATCAGTTCTACAAGGTGAAAAGAGTTCTGGACATGGACAGTGGTGATGGTTGCACAACAGGAATGTATTTATCACCACTGTCCTGTGCACTTAAAAATATCCTTAGGAGCATAAAGTTTATTTTGTGTGTGTGTATGTGTGAGTGCGTGTGTTTTAACCACAATAAAACAACTGGGGGAAAACTGAGGGGGGACTGGGGGACTGGGAGGTGGAATCATCCAGGGGTATTTTGCCTAAGGAATACAAAAGCGGGGGGAGTATTTCCAGGGGAGACCGGAACTCTAGACAGCCAAAGAGACAGGAAAAGGGGTGATGAGCCCTGAGCGAAAGCTGGGGTCAGTGGAGATGCAGGTCAGGTCGGAGGACAGAACCCACAAGCTGACTGCAAAGCCTGGAAAATTCCTCTCTGCGGCTCTGTCCTCACGGTCCTCAGCCCCTCGCCTCCCCGACTGGGCTGGGGTTTCCATGGCAACAATCTGAGCTCCTGCATCCTTAGGGGGAAGGTGGGCACCCCTGTGAGGGGCCAAGTGAGGAGAGGGATGGGCGTCAGACCAGCCCGGCTGGGGAGGGCCTGGTCTGTCCGGCAGGGTCTTTGCCTCAGGGGGTCGTGATCACATTTCTTGCCTGTTGGAATGCGTCACCATCCGCAGCGTGTCTGCAGAGGGGGAAACTGGCGTCAGGAGCCTCCGTGGACGTGGCTGGAAACTCTAAGTGTCTTCTCTGCAATGCGCCAGCACTTCGTGTTTCCAGACTATTGACTGGTCAGAAATACGGGCTGAGCCGCAGGCCCCAAGCCCCTCTACTGTCTATCGCCGGACTGTGCTCTGAGCACGGGGAATGAAAGGTGCTCAAAGAGAGTCCCAGAATACGAAAATGAATATATGTATGCATAGGTATGCGTGTGTATTGTGTATGTGTACACACACACACATGACTGGGACATTGTGCTCTACACCAGAAACTGACACAGTGTAACTGATGGTAATTCAACAATAAAAAGAAAAAGAAAAAAAGAACAGTCCCATCCAGGCCCGCCAAGAGACTGGTAGGAGAGGCAGCTAGCTTTCCACACCCTCATTTATTCACCACCCATCCTTTCCTTCAAATAATATTTATTTGGGGTACTTCGTGGTAGAACTTGAACTAAACCTGGTGAAGATGGCAAAGAACCAACAGACAGAGCCGTCCTCTTCCGCTCCCCTGAGAGCCGGTCCCACCGACCGACTGAAAGCGCAGAACACCGCTCTGCGCCACGTCTGAAGCCTGCTGATAGACCAGTGTGGGAAGGAGTTAGACCCCGTCCCCATCACACTGAATCTCAGCTCTCCAAGAAGGAGATTCAGTCCCAAGAACCTCAGTCCGCACCGAGCAGAAGTCCCTGCGCCTCTGGTCTGGGCCAGGCGGCGCTGGGAAGGCTGCCTTGGGAGGAATAAGGGTCTTCGTGCCTTGCGAAGTCTGGCCGGACTCCCTCTCGGGGCAGGAGGGGCTGGGCAGCGGGGGGAAGGGTCAGGGAAGGAAGGCAGCGGGAGGCAGGACGGTCCCGGGTTCAGGCAGCTCTTCTGAAAGCAGGCGTGAAGGTTCGTTTCAACGTGGGGAGCGAAGAGCTTTCTGAATGGACGCCATTCAGAACATGGGTCGCGATTCCAAGCAGCTCCTCGCCTGGGAACTCGTTGTCTGTCTCCGACAACCCGGTAAGAAGGGACACTGGGCATCCTTGTCTGCATCCGAGGCTGAAAGAGGCTCGGAGAGGTGGGGCCGCGTGGGCGGAGGTGGCAGGTGACGCACGACGCGGGAGATTTGCCTGCTCTGTCGCCTGTTTCTTTTCTTTATTAATTTTATTTTATTGGGTTTTTTTTTTTTTTGGCGGGGAGGAGGTAAGTAGGCTTATTTATTTACTCTTAGAGGAGGCGCGGGGATGAGCCCAGGGCCTCGCGCTGCCGAGCATGCGCTCTGCCACTGGGCTGTGCCCTCCCTCTCCCTCCTTCTCTTGACAGGTAGAGGCCGTCCATATTTAACCCACCGGGTTGATTTTGGGGGTGGGTAGACACCCAGGAACCCAGCACCGCCGCCGAGTCCACAAACGCGTCCGTCCTGCCCCGTTTTCCTCCCGCCCCCTCACTGCTTCTATCCTGTCCGCGTGGGCGCGCGAGTGTTTCGCGCGGGCTCAGCCCTCGGGGCAGGCTGAAAGATTCCGGCCGGTGCTGCTGGTCACGGCGCTGGACCCCCACCTCCCCGCTCTTCTTCCGTCCCCTCCGCCCCGCCCCGCCCCGCCCCGCCCGCGAGCTCCAGAAGCTTCCCCTCCAGCTGCCCGGGACACAGCGTGGCTGCTGTGGGAACGAACTGAACACGTCCACGTGGTCTTAAACAGCTGCCTGGCACCTAGTCAAGGCTGAAACTGCTTAGTTCCGAGGTTTTTCACGTCCCGGTTTGGCCAGCAAATCCCCACGGACGGACGGGGAACACGTGGGAATGGCGCTGTCCCCGCACCTGCGGCCGCTCATCCCGAGTCCCCGGCCTCCCTGCGTCGGCCCAGATGGCCCCGGGCATGGGAAACGCCTGAAAGACACGCACTGCTCCTCTCAGCAAGCGTTTGCCAAGTGCCGCCTGTGTGCCGGGCGGGCCGAGGGTTGGAACCCCGGATTCTGGAAGGTTCTGATCTCGGGCTCCCTCTGTTCCTCATCCTGCTGCGGTTTCCATGGCGACAGCCTGAGCCGCTCCGCGTGGTCCTCGCCAGGTGGGCGCTCCTGCGGGAAGGGGAGGGGGGAGGGACGGAAGGCGAGGGCCGGGAGACGGACTCAGGCGTCCCCCCCCACCCCGACCCGCCCTCACTGGTGTCTCCACGCGAGGCAGGAGGAAGACGTGCACCGCACGGCGCACACGAAGCACGTCCTTGAGCCGAGACCTGCAGGGGGTGTCACTGAGCCTGCGCAGGTGTCTGCAAATGGTTAGAAATCACACTTCCGTCCACTGTGGGTGATGTCAGCGCTGTCTGTTCTCACCACTCACCCACTCGCGCCACACGCCCCTCGAGTCCGTCCTTGCGGTGCCAGGAACAGTTGGAGGTATGAGCAACACGATGAGTAGTGAAGGCAAGTCAGCTCTGCGCTGGTTACGGGCTGAACTGTGTGTCCCCCCACCCCCATCCATATGTCGAAATTCTAACCCCCAGTACATCAGAATGGGACTGCATTAGGAGACAGAGTTTTAAAGCAGCGATTAACTTAAAACAAGGTCCTATGGGTGGGCCCTAATTCAATGGGTTTGCGTCCTTATAAGAATGAGAGATTAGGACACAGACAAGCGCAGAGGGGAGACCAGGTGAACAGGCCCAGCAGAGAGGCCTCAGGAGGAGCCAGCCCTGCCAGCACCTTGATCTCAGACTCCCAGTCTCCAGAGCCCCGGGAGAACAGGTTTTTGCTGTTTAAGCCACTCCGTCTGCGGTACTTCCTTACGGTCGCCCTAGGAAATCAATACAGCCCTTGCCTCTGTCTCCTGGGAGACATCTTTATTTAAAAAAAATTTTTTTTTAATAGTGTATCCCATAAGTATCCGGAGTGCCTCTGTTCCAGCCAATCTCTCCGGCCCCGCTTGGTAAGACTCTTCAGTGAAAGGCAGCTGTCCTCACGCACTGGACGTCTTTCCTACCCCCGGGCCCCTCCTTTCCCTGTTTCCTCCAGCACTTGCTCTCCCAGGAGTCCCCACACTGCGTCCTGGCATCACAGCCCAGTCAGCAGCATGGCAGCTTGCTCTGTGTTCTCCGTGGCATGGGCTGCTGTTAGCAATTCCTCTTTTCAATCAAACCAAGAGCTGCTTTTTGGAAAAAGTAAACAAAATCGACCAGCTTCTGGCCAGGCTCATCAAGAAGAAAAGAGAAAGGACCCAAATGAACAAACTAAGAAATGAAAATGGAGAAAGTACAACCAATGCCACAGAAATACAAAACATCATACGAGAATGCCATGAACAACTCTACGGCAACAAACTGGACAACCTCAAGGAAGTAGACAAGTTTCTAGAAGTGTCTAGTCCACCAAAACTGAATCAAGAAGAAATAGGTAATTGAAACAGACCAATAACTAGAAGTGAAATAGAATCAGCAACAAAACAAAACCCCTGCAGACAGAAGTCCCGGACCAGATGGCTTCACTGGGGACTTCCACCAGAGACACAGAAAAGAATTATACTGGCCCTTCTCAGACTCTTCCAAAACAAGCTCCTCTTTGCCATCTTTGCTTCTGTGCTGAGTGCCTTGTTGTCTGCGGGAGCATAAACCCCATGAAAGCCGGGACTTTTCCTGTCTCGTTACCTGTTGTATGCCCAGTGCCGGGCTCCACAGATACCAGGTGCATGAATGAATGAATGAATGAATGAAGGGAGAGTGTCCCAGAGCACTCCCTGAGCCCCTGGCCATCACAGGCAGGGTCTCTCTGAATTCCTCTAGGCTCACTGTAGGGGGATTTGAGGTGTCTGCTGAATCAGGGAAGACTCAGACCAGCTCCCCTTGTGCCTTGCCTCTAACAGGCGCTCACCTGGGGAGGACAGCTGTGGACCCAGGTCCACTCCCTGTTGTGTAGTCCAGGGTTGGGGGTGGATTCCAACCCACTTTCCTCAGAACCTCATAGCAGCCAGAAACCTTCACTGGGGGGGAGGGTGATGGGGCCACGTCTGTCCTGAATCGCCCCCACACAGGAGGGCCTGAGGTCTGTGCAGAATGCAAAGGAACTTTTCAGAGAGCGGAGGGGGTGGGGAAGTGGCGTCCTGGGCCTTGGGCAGAGGCTTCTAGCCTGTGTAAGAGGCATATACCAACGTTTATAAATCGAAGGCGCAGCATTTTAAGTCTGAAAAAAATGGACCTCGTGTTTTAAAAAAAACAAGACTTTTTTTGGATCTTGAAGAACTGCTCCTAAAAGACACATCTTGGGAGCATACCAGCCTCCTCTAGATTGGTTCAATGTATCCATTCTTGTTCGTCTTTACACTTTCAACAAACAAACATCATTTTTCCTAAGTGTTTCCAGCTGTGAGGTATCAGTTCCTACAGTCTGTGCTATTAGAGTTAATAGACTTTAAACGTGACAATGTAAACCTTGAAACACTGCATCGCGTTTACCAAAAAACACCAAAGCCGTCTTTGACGTCTGCAACATATCCAGCATTTTCTGAAACGGACACACGTCTTTCATTGTTCTGAGGCGAAAAGCCTTGTTCAGAATGCGTGGGGTCTCAAAAAAGCTGTACTGGCTTTGCTTAGGATGTGTCCTGTTTTGGGTAACGCAACGTTAGTCTCTGTTTGGGAAGTGCCATGATTCGTATTTTGTGTTTATCCAAATGCAAAGATAGTTTCTTGTAGGAAGATGCAAGATGCCAGTGACAGAATGCATCAGGTTTCCACTATCATTTAAATTATAAAAGTGAAAATATAATACAAGTTTTCAGATTTTTTCCCCCTAAATTACTCAGATTTCATTCATAGCTATATATTCTTAGGGGCTGTTTTAATGGGCTCATTACAAAGTGCATTAATTGTCATTGGTGGGGAAATGTAAAGAAATTTCTTTATACCGGAAAGCCCACTTTTTCAGAAAAGGTAATTTGCAAATTATTACAGAATTGTCTAATTATCATAATTGGATTACCAGTTAGGCCAGTCTTTTAAAAAATGATACATACTTTTTAATGTCATTAATCCATGAAAGAAAATTGCCTGATGTATTTACATCTCTCGCAGGAAAACTTGCATTCTTACACAGTTGCATTTCTATTCTCTGAAGACATTTAAAATATGTTTTTGCATCTGCAGCAGAGACGACAGGAGCAATTTCTTTTGTTTTCTTGTTTGTTTGTTTTCAGGCCACGGATTTTAAGATGTAAATTATTCTAGGCATTGTTGTAAAAGAAAACTACCATCTATTAAATTACGGCAAAGATGTTAGCATCTGGGAAAAACACGTTTTATGTTTTGGGGGGCACTGACCTTTGGACAAAATTCTTGTGGAAGTTTTTTTTTTTTAATTTTTAAAAACAACTTTATTGTGGTATAATTTCTGTACAGTAAACGACGGTGTCTCCGATGTACAGTTTGATGAATTTTGATAGCTGTACATACCTATGAAACCACCACCACAATCCAGATAGCTAACATTTCCATCACTCCCCAAGAGGTGTAAATTTTGAACTCCCAGTTCATCCCTTCCCACAGCAGGTCTGATACTGTGAAGTTCTGCATCGTATAGATGTTCATCGTGGCAGTGTAATCAACTAGGCAATCTCAAAGAACGTTTGCTGTTTATCTGACATTCAGATTTAACTGGCATCCTGCATTTTTATGTGCGAAATCTGGAAAACTTAACTATGGGTAACGGCAACAATAATTAATAAGAACCACAAATATCTGTTAAATACTTCCTGGATGATCTGGGACATATTTATGTTATAATTTAAGTTAAAAAAAAAAAGAGACAGACAGGAAGCCAAACAATATAAAAACATTATGACCCCAGTTTTTTCCGAAGCAAAACATATTCCTTCGTTCATTTCCTCATTCAATAATGATCTACTGACTTTCTGCGAAACATCATGTCTTGTGGGGAGCTTTGACGACGTGGCACCCAACATCACAGAGCAACGTCCTAGCCAAGAAAAAAAAGAAGTAAAAAGTGTGCAAAAAAGAAAAAAGGAGGAGGAGGAAGAAGGTCTCATTTATTCTAAGATATACTTTTCAGATTTTAGCACTTTGGACATAATTTAGTCATCAGCATTTTTCTTTTATTATGGGGCCTGAAATAATTAAAACTCACAGCCTCAAAAAAATAAAAACAATAAATGAATAAGACCTTTAATATCAGTATTTCATTAATTCAAATAGATATCTTAGTGTCAGGATGAGAAAAGCCAGTGCATTTTAGATTGGATTTTTTTTTCACGGTAAAAGGTGGCAAAAATGAAGACTATACAAAAAGACCTGCATTGTACGGGGTGACTGGAGGGAGGCCTCTCAGAGGAAATAATGGTGGGGCAAGAAAGCCGGAGAAGCACTGGTGAAAAAATGCAATCCCGGGAAGCAATTTTCAAAACAGATGGCTATCACTGAAATAGCCTATAGTTTGTCAATAATGGGTCTCCAGGACACTGACCACATTGTGCCGTGACCATGGCAACCGTCATCTTCCTCTGTGACCCGGTAACACGTGTGGAATTCGGCTTGGCTTCATGCGGGGTGGGGTGGGGACGGCAGGACGGGGCCTCCAGCTGACGTTCCACAGAGCCGAGTTCCGGCTGTCACTGCAAAATGCCGCAGGCCGGGTGTCTTCAACCACAGACACCGCGTTCTCACCATCCTAGGGGCCGGGAAGTGCCAGTTCAGGGGCCAGCAAGGCCGGATTCTGGGAAAACCCTACTTTCCTACCCTCTCCTTGCGTCTCACGTGGTGGAGAGAAAGACGGTTTCCCCGTGTCTCTTCTAATGAGGGCACCGTCCCATCAGGAGGGCCCAATCTTCACGAGCACATCAGCTCCCAAAGGCCCACCTCCGAATGCCATCCCACTGGGCATAGGGCTTCAACATACGGGTTTTGGGGAGGGGGGCACACAGCATTCCGCCCACCTCAGGCTATTAGCCTGCTTGACAGATGTCAGCACTTGACCGTTACGGTTTTCAATTTCACTAAGACGGAAACTCAACCAAGAGAGAACTCAATAGATGCGGACAGATCTCACTGATTCCAACTTCCCATTTACCGCAAAGGGGCTCACGGGCTCATCAGAGATTGACAATGGGCAGTGGGGATGTGGGGTGCCTCCCTCCACCATGAGCCTTGAGGCTCCATCATTCCTTATTTCAGTCAGTATCTAAGGAAGGCACACTGTGTGCCAGGTCAGGGTTCGTAACGGACTCCAAAGTCTGGAAAATTCCAGTTTGCAGGGCTCCACACGCCCCTTCTTCCTCCCCTCCCCTTCTCCACCTCGGCTGCAGTTTCCATGGTGATGGTCTGAGCCTCTCTCTGTTGCTAAGGGCAGATCAGCAATCTCGGGAGGCAGCGGGGCCACGCGAGTTGACTAATCGTACTGAGAGGTGGCGCTGGGCGTGGGGGGAGAGGGGCGGGGGACTCGGGAGGGGCTCAAGTCTGCAACCACCCTGCCAGTGCTCCACACACACCTTTGGGTGCCTTTGAATGGGGGTTTTCAGAAGAACAAAAACACGCCTTTGAGGGTCTCTGCAGAGGCGGTTAGAAATCATGTGTCACCCACAGCCGCCAGTTGCTAATGCGTTACCTGAGCTCAGAATTCATCAGGTTGTTCCATACATATTGATCAAGCTCTTCTGTGGGCCAAGCCCTTGTCTCCAGGCAGAGAATAAATGTCAGACAAACCGGCCGCAGCCTCTGGTACCCTGTGCTTTGCCCCAGTGGGAGTCATATTCATTCACTCCCAGCGTTTGGTCCTTTCTTTAGCAAGGAGGTTACGTATCTTCCAGGAAGCAGGTGTCATGCTAGAACTTGGGGAAAGGGCAAAGAGTAAGAGCCAAGTGTCTGCATTTGTGGGGGCTGCACTGGTGTAGGGGAGATGGAAAATGAACCAAAGTATTAGTGTAACCTCAAAGGTTGACGAGGCCTATGAAGGGAAGGGCTGTTTTAGATACATGCTTAGGAAGTGTCAACGCCTGAGCAGAAAGCTGGAGGAAGGGCAAGTAAACAGGACTGTCGAACAGTAGAGAGATCTAGGTGGGGGGAGAGTACGTGCAAAGGTCCTGAGGCAGGAACATACAAGGCACCTATAAGGAATTCCACGGCAACCAGTCAAGAACAGAGAGAGTGTTAGAAGGTGAGTCCAGGTAGTAACCAGCTGATGCAAAGCCTCATGAAACACTGGGCCTGATTCACAAATGACTAATATTGATCCTAATATTACGACTGGAGTTCCTACTGGGATTCAGGCCCTAAGCCTGGTGTGCCAAAACAGACAAGTTCTCTGCCTTTGCGGAGCTCACGGTTATTAGATTACAGATATGAATCAGATCATCAAAAAATAAACGCCTTTCAAGAACATCCAACACGCATTCAGTGCCTTCTCTCTGCTTGTGGTCTCAGTTTGGGCTGGGCACCCACAGATACCACAGACAAATAAGACGGGCGTGGATGATGGGTGGTGGTGATGGAAATAGGGTGGACACACTTTTTTTGTTTGCAGGGAGGACGGTTGCCATTTCCTGAGCCGAAGGAGGCTTCAGAGCAATCAATAAACAGAAGTGCGCAATTGTATCTAAAGCGAGTTGGGTGCCTCTGATGTGCCAGGCACTGTGGTAAATTCCTCACAAGAAATTCAACAGCCCTATAGGTGGATAACACTGTGACCCCTCATTTGCACACGAGGAAACTGAGGCACAGAGAGGTTGAGCAGTCTGTCCAACATTCCACCACCAGAAGGGGCAGGGTTTTGAACCGAAGCCAGATGGACCATGCTTTTAACCTCATAAGGGTGCTCCTTGCAACCACGCTGCAGGTCAAAACTAGAAACCCGCGTCTACAGCGCATGCGCTCAAGTTGGCACAGACCCCCATGTCGGGAGACCACGTGCTGAGATGATGAGGGGGTTTCTTCTCCAAACAAAGCAACTGGGTGTGTGTGTGTGTGTGTGTGTGTGTGGCGGGGGTTACCCGGTGTTGGAGGAAAAACAGCCTGTGATAAATGGAGACTTCATTTTAGGGCAAGTTCTCCAAAGTGACCCCATAAATCACCTTTTGCCCAAATTCTGGTTTCTAAGATGCTGGGCTGTGTGTTGTGTTCTCATTATCCTATGAGGTAGGACTGGCTATCATTTTTTTGAGGGTGGAGGTAATTATGTTCATTTATTTAGTTACTTTTTAAATGCAGGTCTTGGGGATTGAACCCAGGACCTCATGCATGGTAAGCACACGCTCCACCGCTGAGCTAGACCCTCCACCCCCATTATCATTCTGACTTTACAAATGAGAAATCGTACTAAGAAAGGCTCAGAGAGATGGGAATGCCTGCCAAGAACTCACATATTTATATTTAGTTTGAAAATGATGGAAAGTGCACATAAGGTAAAACTGACCAGCTCAGTTGCTTCTAAGTGTGCAGCTCAGTGGCAGGACGAATATCCACGTTGTTGTGCAACCAGCAGCACCATCCCCGCCTGAAACTCCATCCCCTTCAGACAGTAACTCTCCCTCCCCTGCGCCAGCCCCTGGCAACCACCATCCTAATTTCTGTTTGTGAATCTGATGACCGTAGGTACCTCACGTGTAAGTGGAATCGTGCAGTACTTGCCCTGTGTGTCTGTGCCCTTTTCACTCAGCACGACGTCCTCAAGGTTCGCCTACATTGTAGCACGTGTCAGAATTTCCCTCCTTTTTAATTACTTAAAAAATTATTATTATTTTCAATGGAGGTACTGGGGATTGAACCCAGGACCTCGTGCAGGCTAAGCGTGCGCCCTACCACTGAGCTACACCACCCCCTCTTCCCTTCTTTTTGAGCTGGATAATATTCCATTGGATGGATAGACCACACTTTGTGTAGCCGTTCATCTACTGACGGACGCTGGGTTGCCCACACCTCTTGGCTACTGTGATTACTGCTGGTATGAACGTGAGTGCACAGACATCTCTTGGAGACCTTGCTTTCCAATTCTTCTGGGTGTTAACCCCGAGGTGGAATGGCTGGATCATATGATTACTCTATGTTTAGTTTTTTTTGAGGAACCTCCATGCTGTTTCCCATAGCAGCTGCACCATTTTACATTCCCATCAGCACTGCTCAAGAGAAGAACACATATTTTTACTTATTCACCAATTGTGAATGTGAAACTGAAGGATTCTGGGCTGGGGGTTTTAAACATAACATTCAATCTGATACAAGCTTCCAGAACGTTCCATTCTCTGATGAGGTTCTGTCTGCTGATTTTCAGCCACCTCCACTTCCTCCTCTTAGCTGTCGTTTCCATGGTAACAGACTGAGTTCGCCTGGGTTGCCAAGGCACCAGAGAGCCCCGAGGAGGAAGCAGCCTGGGTGAGGGATGGGGAGGCCTGAGGGGCTCTCAGCCTGCACCCCTCCTCCCGCCTATGCCCTACCCTCCCATCACTGGTCCACACACATCTCTGCGCTGGTCCTTGACACTTCATGCAGGGGCCTCACAGAGTCTAGAAAGCCCACATTTTCACATCAGCTGTGGCCAGTGTCCTCGCCACATTTCTGTCCAGTCTTCCCCTTGTTCATTCAGCAAGTATGTACCGGGTGCCTACTACGGTAAGTCTACGTGCCAGACCCCGGGAGTACGATGAGGGGAGACTGACATGGTGTCAGAGGACAGCGGAACAGGCCACCCCAAAACACGCCAGCCCCAGGGCTACAACTTCCGTGCACTGGTGACCGAGCTGCAGGCACTTGAAAACAGCAAACACAGGTTCAGGCATTCTCGAGCCCCCTTATCCGCCTAAAGACAGATCCTCCAAAGGGAACTCACTTGTCACAAATCCCTTTCCGTGAGATTCGTCCACCAGGAAAGATGGCTTTTTATTGCAAAGGGGAGACATGAAGCAGATGCCACACCCAAACTTTTCTCAAACTGTCATACCGCCCGACTATTCTATTTTCCCTGAAAATCACTCACAGTCCCTTAAGACGTCTTCATGCAGCCCCATTTCCCCTATTAAGATGGTTTTTAAGTCTGAATTCTAGGCCACTTCTAGCCGCCCTGGGTAGCTCCCACGTACACATGAGGTATGTGTGTTAGTAAATGTCTGCTTGTCTGTTGTTAAGCTGTCTTTTATTACAGGGTCTCAGCCAAGAACTCAAGGGTAGAGGGAAAATTACTTTTCCTCCTCTACTGTGTTTTTTCTCCAGATTAGGGTCTGTGTGGGGATGCCTCCATCTGATAATTTTTCCTACAGATATTCACTGTGGGTCCACCCTGAGCCGGACACTCTGTTAGAGAGAAGAGAGAGAGAGAGAGAGACAGCCCCTCCCGGAGATGACTGGGCGGGCGAGATCAATTCTTATCGAGTAACCAGTGCCTGGCCAGCCACATGTGGTCTGTTTACTCTTCATCCGTGGAATGTCTCCCATCTTGATTGTGGGGTTGATCACGTATGTACGTACTTTTCTGTCTAAGACCCATTAGTTGTATGCTGGCCATGCCTGCATTTTGTTATTTGTAAATGATACATCAAGAAGCTGATTTTTAAAGAAATGCACTTTTGGGCAGCATCAAAATTCTACTATTTGGGTCTCTGTGGACTCTGAAAGAAATCACACCTGTCAGAAAGAGCCACTGATTTTTTTTAAAACTTTTTTTTATTGAGTTATAATCATTTTACAATGTTGTGTCAAATTCCAGTGTAGACATGAACATACATATATTCATTGTCATATTTTTTTTTGCTGTGAGCTACCACGAGATCTTGTATATATTTCCCTGTGCTGTACAGTATAATCTTGTTTATCTATTCTACATATGCCTGTCAGTATCTACAAATTTTGAACTCCCAGTCTGCCCTTCCCACCCCCCCCCCGCCCCCTTGGCAATCACAAGTTTGTATTCTGTGTCTATGAGTCTGTTTCTGTTTTGTATTTATGTTCTTTTTTTTTTTAACATTCCACATATGAGCGATCTCATATGGTATATTTTTCTTTCTCTTTCTGGCTTACTTCACTTAGAATGACATTCTCCAGGAGCATCCATGTTGCTGCAAATGGCATTATGTTGTCAGTTTTTATGGCTGAATAGTATTCCATGGTAGAAATATACCGCTTCTTCTTTATCCAGTCATCTGTTGATGGACATTTAGGCTGTTTCCATGTCTTGGCTGTTGTAAATAGTGCTGCTGTGAACACTGGGGCGTAGGTGTCTTTCTGAAGTAGGGTTCCTTCTGGATATATGCCCAGGAGCGGTGTTCCTGGGTCATATGGTAAGTCTATTCCTAGTCTTTTGAGGAATCTCCATACTGTTTTCCACAGTGGCTGCACCAAACTGCATTCCCACCAGCAGTGTAGGAGGGGTCCCTTTTCTCCACAGCCAGAAAGAGTCACTGATTTAAGCACTATCTTCTGTCCATTTACTCACTGATGGGGGATAAGGGTCTGTGTGCCCTGCAGTCAGATGAAGAGAGACACTGCCATGGAAGGTGGGTTATAGTGTGAGAGAAATGATGTCAGGGGAGGACCGTCCAGGCTTTGGGATAAAAGAGGATAGAGAGTAGGTTTAGATCTGGAGGTCAGAGACAGTGATGTCTGAGCAAAGACCTCCATGAAGGAGAGAAAAAGCCCTGGGAATATCTCAGGAAGACCAGAGTAAAGATCTTAGGAGGTGAGTGGGTGGGCGGGTGTTGGGGGTGGGGGCTGGGCTCACTTGTTCCCATAGGATTTTAATTTATGTGTCTCACTGAGTGACTCCAGAGAGGCTAATGCCATTGAAAGACTTTTATTACTTACATTCCCCAAAGGAGGGGGGCAAGCCATGTAGGGCCACAGGGGAGGCACCAGGGGGTCAGGAGGCAGAAGACAGGAGGGAGGGGAAGTCCAGCCTGATGGGGGTTTCCATGGGAATGGCAAGACGGGGAGGGTGAATAGTTTAGGATTGACTGGTTTGAATAATTCCCCAGGCTTTAGGCTATAAGCAGTGGTCTCTGGTGCCTGGAACCTGGCCCAGGGATGATTTAGGACAGGAAAATAGAGGCTTGGTGTGTGAGAGTCAGGTAACGAAGATGGTTGAAACGTCCATCGACAGATGACTGGATAAAGAAGTTGTGGTATATTTATCCAATGGAATACTACTCAGCCATAAAAAGAATGAAATAATGCCATTTGCAGCAACATGGATGGATCTGGAGATAGTCATTCTAAATGAGGTAAGCCAGAAAGAGAAAGAAAAATACCATATGATATCACTTATATGTGAAATTAAAAAAAGAAAAAGGACACAAATGAACTTATTTACAAAACAGAAACAGATCCACAGACATAGAAAATAAACTTATGGTTACCAGCAGGGGAAGGGATAAATTGGGAGTTCGAGATTTGCAGATACTATTATATATAAAATAGATAAACAACAAAAATTTATACTGTATAGCACAGGGAACTATATTCAGTATCTTGTAACCTATAATGAAAAAGAATATGAAATCGAATATCTATATGTATATGTATGACTGAACTATTATGCTGTACACCAGAAATTGACACAATATTGTAAACTGACTATACTTCAATCAAAAAAAAAAAAAGATGGTTGGGGCTATAGTCTCGAGATTTGTTGGTTAGCATATGAAGGACATGCTTGTGGTAAGTTGTTATTATCTTTAGGAGTTAGGCAGCCCCTTGAGGGGCAGTGTCCCCCCAAAAGATGTCAAAGAACTGTAAGATACAGGAAATAAAAAACGCAATTAAGACAGGTGGGCAGATGGGTGGATGGGTCAGGGCAAAGATGGATAAATTCAGATGCTGACTATATAGATTTTCACCGCCATCACGAGAAGATTTTCCCAGCCCAAGTATAAACAAGATAAGCGACCCCCCTCCCTCCCCCATGTGCAGGGTGACCCCTCCAGGCACAGTTTCGCCTTCATTCACAAACATTTATTACGTTCCTCCTCGGTGCTGGATCACCATTATAAAATCACATGGAATCTTCACCCAAATCATGGACCGCCCAGTCTCTGAGGCTCTCCGGGTCCCTCCCCAGTCCCCTCGGCTCCCCAGCTCCAGCTGCAGTTCCCATGGCAACAGGCTCAGCCAGTCACCGTCCAAGGAGCACAGGCTAGCGCTTCGGACTTCCAACCAGGGTCCCCGGGGACGGGAGAATCATCACAGGCTCCCCAGCATGCTGGCTGGACAGCAGTGCTTCAATTAAGTCTGTTATGTGCATTAAAAGGGAGAAGATGCGCATAAAGGCTGAATGACGGGGGTAGGGGGGCGAGGAGGGGAGGAATGGCAGAATCGCTCCTCTGCCGAAGCCCCGGCGGTATGAACGTTCATTAACTGCCCTCATCCTTCCCTCACTGAGTCAGTCAACAATCACCTGAGTCCCCCTGTGTGCCAGGCACTGTCCTAGGCACGGGGACTAAAACGGGAAGTAAAAAACAGGTACCAAATGGACCCCCCTGGGCCTTCAGAAGATTTCTTCATTCAATCACTCCATTCATTTGCTAAAACATTCATTTACTACATGAAACTAACATTGTAAATCAACTACACTTCAATAGAAAACAAAATGAAAAAACACGCAAACCAACATTCACTTGCTCCTTCAACAAGTATTTAGGGCTGGGTGCTGGGCTACCCTTGGGATTCAGGATTCGGGATTCAGGTGAGGTTAGGACAAAGGCCATGCCCCCCCGGAGGCCTCACTCTAGTGGGGGAAGCAGCGGAAAAGTCAGCAGGTGAGAAGCGTTGGGAACACAGAGAGGGTGGGAGATGGGGACGGGGGCTAACAGGGCAGCAGGGGGGCAGACTTGAAATGAGAGGGTGACCCCTGGCACCCCTCAAGGTGATGTGATTCCATTTACCTGACTGTACACAGAAGGCAAATTTACAGGGACAGGGGACAGATAGGCAAGGGTGAGGGTGGGTGCCCACCAAGGGGCATGAGGGAACTTCTTTTTTAGGGGGGTGTATTTTTGCTTTTTTTTTTTAATTGAAGAATTAGTCAGTGATACAATGTTGTGCCAATTTCTGGTGTACAGCATCATGTTTCAGTCATATATATACGTACATATATTCCTTTTCATATTCTTTTTCATTATAGGTTACTACAAGATACTGAATATAGTTCCCTGTGCTGTACAGAAGAAACTTGTTGTTTATCTATTTTATATATAGTAGTTAGTATCTGCAAATCTCGAGCCCCTAATTTATCCCTTCCCACCCCCTTTCCCCTTTGGTGACCGTAAGTTTGTTTTCTATGTCTGTGAGTCTGTTTCTGTTTTGTAAATAAGTTCATTTGTGTCCTTTTAAAAAAATTTCACATATAAGTGATATCATATGGTATTTTCCTTTCTCTTTCTGGCTTACTTCACATAGAATGACGATCTCCGGGTCCATCCATGTTGCTGCACATGGCATTATTTTATTCTTTTTTATGGCTGAGTAGTATTCCATTGTATAAATATACCACATCTTTTTTAACCAGTCATCTGTCAGTGGACATTTAGGTTGTTTCCATGTCTTGGCTGTTGTCAATAGTGCTGCTGTGAACACTGGGGTGCAGGTGTCTGTTTGAATTAAGGTTCCCTCTGGATATATGCCCAGGAGTGGAATTGCTGAAGGTGGTGAATTAACTGGGGCGGTAGTTACAGGACTGTATTCATTGGTCCTTAGAACTCTACACCAAGAAGAGTGAATTCAACTGTACATCATATAAAGCAAATATGATTTCTAGGAATGTTTCTGAATGGCAAGGATCTTTGCTGGAGGAAAATAATTAGCTGCTTGGGGCTGGGCAGACTGTGCTGGAAACCACACTGCTTCTCAAGGGAACGTCAGTGCTTGTGATCCGTCCTCGCTGTTCATTTACCGGACACTCACTGCAGGGGCCCTACTGCCTGCCGCACGCTGGTCTCTGTGTACGCTGAACATGGGAGTTAAGAGCCACAAGCTCTGCCCTCGAGGGAGTTGGAGTTCATCCAATTCATCTCTCGTTTCTTAAAAAAATTTGTTGCTGTTGCTTGTTTTGGGGGAAGTACTTAGGTTTATTTATGTGTTTAATGGAGGCACTGGGGATTAAGCCCAGGACCTTATGCATGCCAGGCGCACTCACTCTACCAATCAGCTATGCCCTCCCCCAGGTTCATCTTTCTTCATTCAACCAATATGTATTACGTGCCCAACAGGGCCCAGGCATGGGGATTGGCATTAGTGAAAGTGGAAAACGAGAAAGCCAGTCTCTCTAACCTCACGGGGCTTACGTTCTAGTGGGGGAGACGGACAGACAGACAGAGACACAATACAGTGCTGGCTGGAGATGACTGCTGTGAAGGATAATAAAGAAAGCAATGGGGATAGGCCTCCAAAGGGAGTGAGCTGTTTTAGTTTTAAATTCTTAAAAATTCCTCCTTTTTCCAGTTTTTATTTTTTTAATGGGCGTAACCCTGGTTTATCACATTATGTCAGTTTCACGTGTACAACATTCTATTTCTATATTCCCCGCGGTGTGCTCACCACCAAAAATCTGGTTTCCACCCACCACCATACAAATGACCCCCTTCACCCATGTTACTCCCCTCCACCCCGCCCCTGCCCCTGCCCCTTCCCCTCAGTGAGCCACTGCTCTGCTCTCTGTATCCGTGTGGGTTTTGTTTTGGGGGTGGGGTTGTTCATTTATCTTGCTTGTTTGTGTATTTGGTTTTTATATTCGACATATGAGTGAAATCATATCGTATTCGTCTTTCTCTGGGGAGTGAGCGAGCTATTTTAGGTCAGATGTCAAGGAGTATCTCCCTGGGGCGACGATATTTGAACAGGAAGGAAGGGAGGAAGGAAGGAAGGAAAGAAGGAAGGAAGGAAGAAAGGAGGGAGGAGAGAGGGAAGGAAGGAGGGAAGGAAGGAAGGAAGGAAGAGCAGTCCCGGCAAGAGAACAGAAAATACAAGCAATCTGGGGGAGAAGCGCCTTTGCACAGCTTGGGAGCAGCAAGGAGGCCAGTGCGGCGGGAGTGAAGGGAGCAGAAGGGTAGAAATGGGTAGAAAATGGTAGGAAAGGGGAAGGGGTCTGGGTAACCAGGAGCCCATCCAGCAGCGATAATGGGAGTTGGTGATGAATTAATCCAAGGTCTTTCTCCTCTTGGGTGAGATAATTCCGGGCGGTCCTTTACGCCATGTCCAGAGCTTCCCTATGGGGTAAGCCCCGTTGCGCTCTGTCATAGCTCCCCTATGACGCAGCCCTTGTCAGCTGCCTCCCCCGGCTCACGTCTCTTCCCGACTCCCTGCTGGTTCCTCCTGGCCCCACCGCCGAAATGAACCACCTGCACTCAAAGCCACGATCCAGGGTCTGCACCGGGGGAAGCCCAGACTACGACAGATGTCCTTCAACGCCAAAGGCATCTCCAGATTAGAGTCCCATCCAAATACTTGTATACACGATTCCTCCTCACGAGACGGTTCCATCTTTTACCCAACTGCACAAGAGTGAAAACCGAGGCGTAAACGTTGCCTTTTCCTCCTCCACACCCCTCCAAACCGCCACCAGGTCCTAAAGTTCCCTCTTGCAAGATGTCTCCTGAAGGAGGCCACATTGTCTGCCTTCTCACTTTCTCGTTTGGCCTCCCTCCCTCCCTACACGTTCTCAAAGGGAAACTTAACCATTCTGCTCCCTGGGGGGGGGGACCCCACAGGTTCCCTACAGTCACAAGGTGAGGACAACTCTGCACCGTTTCCTGCGGGCAATAATGGCCGCCAAATTTCAGCATGGAAGAAATTCAGAGATGACAACAGGGACGTGATACATGGACCACACACACCCTTAAGATGCAACTGTGTAGCTTTCCTAGTGATGATGCAATCCTGCCTCTTACGGAAGCAAGGGATCAGGTGTATAAACTGACCCAGGGAAATTCTGGCTGCTCCAGAGGTACATGTGCGATGTAGTTCAGGTGTTCAGTTCAGCAAACATTAATTGAGCACTTACTGCGTCGAGGCACGAACATAGGTATTCACAGCCGCTGGCCGTGCCTTAAACAGTCAGAGGAATGAGATAGGCACCCTAAAATTAGAAGATTTGTTTAAGTGTGTTCCAGAGGTGCTGTCTGCCAAAAAGACTGTTAACATTAAACACCTTTTAATATACTAGAAATGGGTGTCTCAAAATCATTACTTATATTGAGCTACTTCCAAGAGAGCCATTAAATCCATCTGATAGATGGCAAAGGGCAGAGAGCTTGGGGTTCGGCTGGGCATTAGCTCATGAACCAGAACATTTGGAGGTGGAGGTTCGTCAGCGGACATTTCAACTGCAGCCTCTGAGACCCACAGACACTGAGGTAGTAAGCGTAGTTGCAAGCCTCTCTGGTTTTTTTTTTGGGGGGGGGTGGTAATTAGGTTTTTATTATTTATTTATTTTTTAAATTTTAATGGAGGTACTGAGGACTGAACCCAGGACCTCATGCGTGCTAAGCATGTGCTCTACCACTGAGCTGTACCCTCCTCCCCACAGCTCTCTCTCTGATAATTTGCTACGAAGCAACAACAACCGATGTATCAGTTGACTGGGTGGATGAAAAATTCCTTTAAAATGAGGCACTTTAGGGTCCACAGTTAGGGTCCCTGTTGGGTAAACTAACTGTAACAACTTGCCAAGAACTGCACTTACCCTGAATGTCTGTGGCCCCAAACCAGTTTTTAGAAATCAACCGAGCTGAGGACGGAGCTCAGGGGGGGAGTGGCATGATTCTACTTCTTTTCCAAAGACATCTACTCAAAGAAAATTAACGTGAGAGCCTCTGTCCTGGATGAGAGTCGACTTCATGAGCTCCAGGGGCAGGCGGCACTCTGAGGAGAGCCCCCGGGGGACACCCGCCTCTCGGGATCTAGCCCGGGGCTGAGCACTGGACGTGCATCACCTCCGAGAGTCCTTCTCTTGGAGAGAGGAGGGGCAGCTGTTTTACTGGGGACAAAGACCCACATTTCCACCCATTCATTTATTACAAAGCAAACGCAAAGTGTGAGTTCAGAGCCTGGAAAATTCCAGCCTCCACGGCTCTCTCGGCTCCTTCAGAGCCCCCTCCCCTTCTCCAAGCTGGCTGCAGTTCCCATGGCAACAGCCCAAGCCCCTGCTTCTGCTGCAAAAACCTCATAAAGGCTCCTGAGGGGAGACAGAGCTGCTGACGTCAAATCGATTGGGATGGGGTGTGGAGGAGGCTCTTAAACTTGCAGATGTCTCACCACGTCTCACCGTATTCATGTATATTTAAAAAATATTCATATAAAATTTACCATTTTAACCATTTTTACCTGTACAGTTTTGTACGATTGAATACATTCACAGTTGTGTAACCCTCACCCCATCCATCTCCAGACTCTTCCATCTTCCCAAATAGAAATTCTGTACCCATTCAATAAAAACTCCCCATTCTCCCCACCACTCAGCCCCTGACAGCCACCATTCTACTTTCTGTCTCTACGATTCTGACTAGGTACTTCATGGAATTATGTGGTATTTGTCCTTCTGTGACTGGCTTATGTCACTCAGCATAAGTCCTCAATGGTTGTAGCACGCATCTCGATTCCCTTCCTTTTTAAAGCTAAATAATATTCCACTGTATTTTGCTTATCCATTCATCCATCCATGGACACTTGCATTGCTTCCATGTCATGGCTATTGTAAGTAATGCTACAGTGAAAATGAGTGTACAAATATCTCTTTCAAGAATCACCTTATACTGGTCAGAATGGCCATCATCAGAAAGTCTACAAATAATAAATGCTGGAGAGGGTGTGGAGAAAAGGAAACCCTCCTACACTGTTGGTAGGAATGTAAATTGTTGTAGCCACTATGGAAAACAGTATGGAGGTTCCTTAAAAAACGAAAAATAGAGTTACCATATGATCCAGCAATCCCACTCTTGGGTGTATATCTAGAGGGAACTCTAATTCGAAAAGACACCTGCACCCCAATGTTCATAGCAGCCCTATTTATAATAGCCAAGACATAGAAGCAACCTAAATGTCCATTGACAGATGACTGGATAAAGAAGTTGTGGTACACATATATGTATATATACATACACGGAATATTATTCAGCCATAAAAAAGAAGTAACGCTATTTGCAAAAACATGGATGGACCTAGAGATTATCATATTGAGTGAAGAAAGTCAGCCAGAGAAAGACAAATGTCATATGATATCACTTATATGTGAAATCTAAAGAAACAGTACTTATTTACAAAACAGAAACAGACTCACAGACTTAGAAAACAAACTTATGGTTGCCAAAGGGGAAAGGTGGGGGGGGATAAATTAGGAGTTTGGGATTAACAGATATATACTACTGTATACATAAAATAGATAAACAACAAGGACCTACTGTATAGCACAGAGAACTATATTCAGCATCATGTAATAACCTATAATGGAAAAGAATCTGAAAAGGAATATATATATATATATATATATATATGACTGAATCACACTGCTGTGCACCTGAAACTAATACAACATCATAAACCAGGGATACTTCGATAACCACCCCCTCTAAAAAACCCCCAAATATCTCTTTGAGACCCTGCTTTCAGGTCTTTGGGCTTATGCCCTAAAGTGGTGTTGTTGGACCACGTGATAATTCCGTGCTTAATTTTCTGAGGAACCTCTGTACTGCTTTCGACAGCAGCTGCACCATTTCACATTCCCGCCGGTAATCATGCATCTTTTATGCCCTGCAAATTGCTCCCTGAGTCTTCACAGATGGGCAAAAAGATGGCTCTGGAGCTTCTGCAGGCTTAAGTCTTCACAAGTTTTCAGTCAGTAGTAGCTGCAGGTGCCCGTGGCATAACTGTCATCTGTCTCCACCATCCAGTCATCCTTCATTCATTTAATCATTTGTTTATACACTTGTCCCCTCCCAGTATTCATCGAGTGTCTACAATCTGCTAGGCACTGGGAGTGGAATGATGAGGGGAAAAGACAAGACACAGTCTCCACACTCATGGAGCTGAAAACACGTTAATTCAGTCATTTAGTCCATCAAGAACCCCCATGGGTCCGCTCTGTGCCTGGCACTGTGCTGAGGACCAGAGGATTCGGTGCTGAGCAAAACACACCTCTCTCAAGATGACTACAGGTGTGCTGGGGTTGGACATTAACTACACAAACCATGTCCCAACACCAGCAACCACGGCATCTCCTTCGTGATCTCAGACCCTGGGGAGATGGTGAAGAAGAAGAATCAAGTGCTGGTCCCTGGTTTCATGGAGCTTCCCTTCAGTGAGGTGGGAGACATGCGTCTGGTTCCCAGAGGCAAGAAATGCAGTTCAGTTTGGTTTAAACAGCGAAAGAAATGTATCTGATGTATGGGCCGAAGACACCAGCAAGACAGCAGGCTTCATGCAGGTTTGCACGTTGGTCATTGTTTATTCGGGTTAATGATAGCTACGTTTTCCAGTTTTTAAATATCATGCTTTGACATCGTGGGGCCCTGCTGATACCTGGAGGAACTGCTCCTCCCAGGGGTGGCCAATGCCTAGAGAGGAAATAACTCACCTGGGAGTGTGGTCTTTGCATGTAAATCAAGACATCCTGAGCCCACACCTCCAGCCACCTCCTCTATGGGGCTCTCGCTCTCTGGACCACCATCCACCTGCCTACTCTTCCAGGGCAGGTACCGGATACCTAGGGACAGCCTCTATCTCTAGGGCTCACTGAAATCGTTCACAGCAGCCAACTCTAAGCCTTCTCACTCTGCCTCACCCACTCCTCCTGGTGGAAACCACGATAAAGGCTCTTGCCAGCCTCTCTCCACCCTCTCCGCCTCCCGAACAACCCTGGTGCTTCCCCAGGTGGCCCTGCATGGCATGGTATGTGTGCTCCTCTTGGGATCTGCAATTTTAAAAGATTATAAACTATCTTTTCAATGACATTGGTCTCCTGATCTGTTGGCCCTACGATTCCTGAATAATAATAAAACCTACATTTTAAAAACAACGTTCAGCTCTGGTTTCTCCCTGCAAAGCAGAGGAAAGCCTGCTTCTTGGTCTTAAACACCTCTCCCCCATGGGACCCCAGTCCTGCCTTCTCCCCAGCTCTGTCTCCTCAGGGCTCTCCTCCTCCTTCCTCTTCTTTCTATAATGTTTTCTGCTCGCATAGAGCTTTTATTTATTTCTAATGGAGGTTCTGGGGATGTAACCCATGACCTCGTGCATGTGAAGCACACCCTCCACCACAGAGCGGCACCCTCCCCCCTGAGCAGACACAGCTTTTACGTTTCACTCCCTTGAACCTACCTCATCTCTCCTCTTTACATCTTCAGTGTCAGTTTTGGCCCCATGGAAGAAGAAACCCTGTACCGTCTCTTGTTCCCGAACGTGCATCACGCGTGTACATTTTCAGGGCACGCACGCACGCACGCACACGCACACCCAGTTCCAGGAGTGCTGTGCTCCCCGGGCAGAGAGGGCCTTGGGCTCACAAAGCAACAGACTATTGCTGCTGCACAGCACTCCTGGAACTGGCTGTGCGTGTGCGTGCGTGTGTGCGTGTCGGGGAATCCGTGAGCACCCAGGCACAGAAGAAAGCCTCTCATTCTGATGCGTTCAAGGAGCAGGGCATGGGGTTTCCAGCCTCCGGCCGCTCAGCCCCCTCCTTCCTTCCTGAGCTGAACTTCTCATAAACAGCAAAGTCTTGTATTTAAGGTCTGAGTCTGTCACCTCCTCCGCAACAGTGTGTTGAACAGAATTCCCCAAATGTGTCCCACATGTAACTGAAAAGTATTTAGAAGAGTCTGAATGTGGTGCTTTGTAACCTGATGTGCGTGCCTGTGTTCTCTCTCTGAGGTCAGCTATACCCGTGGTGGCCACTGGCCAATCCCTTGTTTTGACAGTTTATTCCAGGAAGCTGCTCTGCCAAGTTGCCACTGACCTCCTTTCCTACAACCAGTGGCTACTCCCTTGCTATCAGATTTGAACAGTTTACCCTCTCCTTCTTTTACCCTCAGGGACACTGAACTTCTTCTGATCTTTGTCTTACTTCACCAGACGCTCCTAGATGCTCACCTCCTCTGCTCCACCTCTGTGTAACGGAGGGCTCCAGGGCTGGGCCCATGTCCACATTTCCCATCTGCATTAGTCACCTACTGCTGCATAACAAGTTACCCCAAACCTTAGAGACTTAAAACAACAAGCACTTATCATGTCACCTAGTGCCTGTGATTCAAGGACCTAGGAGCAGCTTAGCTGGGTGGATCTGGCTCAGAGGAGGCTCTCATGAGGCTGCTGTTAAGACACTGACCAAGGTTGTGGTCATCTGAAGACTTGACTGGCGCTGGATGACCCACTTTCAAGGTGGTTTACTCATACTCCTGGCAGGGAACCTCGGCTGGAGCTCTCCAGAGGGCTGCTTTTGTGCTCCCGAGACAGGGTGATGGGTTCCCCCAGAGAGAGCGAGCCAAGACAGGTGCAATATCTTTTATAGCCCAGCATTGGAAACCACACATTGACGCTTCTGCAATCCATTACTGGTTACATGGTCAGCCCTCCTCATCCTGGGATGAGACCACACAGGGGTGTGAGTACCAAGAGGCGCAATTCACTGGGGACCACCTTAGAGGCCATCTATACTCTCTTTCAAGCTGATTTTATCCAGAGCCACATTTACAAAAACCACCTCCAAGCTGGTTGGTATTTCAAGCCTTGATTTTCTATCTGAATTCCTGCCTCCTTGACACATCTCCAATAATGTCAAATTGACGTCTTTATTTCCCTTTTATTTCTTTTTCTTCTTTGATTGCTGTGGCTAGGACTTTCAAAACTATGTTGAAAATCTGACGTCTTAAGCCAATGTGTCCGAATACAGATCTTCAATCTCCCTCAAAGTCTACTCACCACCCCGCCCCAGTCTTCCTATACTTTGTAAACGGCACCACCCTCCACCCAAGAGCCCAGACTCAAAACAGAAAAACTCAAAGCAGAACTCATTCCCCATTCTTCTCATTCTGCCCACACCAGCCATCCTGCCACCACAAATCCTGCCTCAGCTCAACCTCCAAGACATAACAGGACTCAGTCTGTTTGCATCCACCTCAGTCCAGGGGCCACCACTCCATGGATGATGGTGACATTTTGATGGCTGGGTCATCCCAGTGCCAGATAGTCTGCCCTCCACGAAGCAAGTCTCAGACCTTCTGCAAGCAAATCAGATCATGTCACCCTCTCCCCCCACAACTTAGGCTCTTTCAGTGGCTCCACAACACACACACAGACCAAACAGAAAGCTACTCTTCATTGGTCCACAAGGACCCCCCACCCCTGGCATCCTGGCCCCCGACTGCTTCTCATGGCACAGCCCTAATGCCTTGGCCACCAACCTCTCACCACTCTGGCTTCCCTGCTGTCCCTGAAAACTTTCTCTGCCCCATGACCTAGATGTCTGCCTTTCCTCTGATAAGGATTTCCTTTCCCTGAAATTCCCATGGCTCTTCCTCAATCTTTACATCTCAGCTCAAAGGTCACCTTCTCAAAGATGAAGCTGGGATCAGGGGGCACCAAAAACCTCCGTCATCAACATAAATAATACTTCAGTGTAATACTTTTTAGAAAGTCAAAATGAATGAAAAAAAGATAGGACAAAATATCAAAAATTTAAATACAAAGTCTAGAGTGTGCTGACCCATATTGAAGCTAGAGACAAAGGAAAATGGGAGCTCCTATACATATATTTTTATGTAATTTTTTCCTGATTTTTAATTTAAAAAAATTTTTAAATTTCTTAGGGAGAGGTAATTAGGTTTTTATTATTTATGTATTTAAATGGAGGTACTGGGGATTGAACCCAGGACCTCGTGCATGCACTCCACCATGAGCTATACCCTCCCCCCAATTTTTTTCCTGATTAAAATTTTTTTTAATTTATTTTTTAGATAATGTAATTGAATTTAAAATTTTCCAGAAAAAATATTGAAAATTTGAAAAGTAAGTGAGTTAAAACTCACAACATTATCTTATGTTTAAACATTTTAATTATATATGAAAGAAAAAAACCCCATGATTTATTATAATTTTGCTTTCCTGGCTTTAATGGAAGCAAACTCATCGATAATATTTTCCAAAATCTATTTCCAGAAAACAGTTTAACTTTAGAAAATGCATGAAAGCACAGATAGAACAGGGTACATGTTTCCTTTCACCTCAGACTCCAGCGTGGTGTGGCACAATACACACACACACACACACACACACACACACATACACATCACATCTTCTTTATCCATTCATCTGTTGATGGACGTTTAGGCTGCGCCCATGTCTTGGCTGTTGTAAATAGTGCTGCTAGGAACACTGGGATGCATGCGTCTTTTCTAAGTAGAGTTTCCTCCAGATATATGCAGGGTAGATTCTTACACATCATTGTCTTCCAGGACTTCTCAACCGCCCCCTACTGACATTAAGGACCAGATAACTCTTGAAGGGGACGGTGTCTCCTGTACATTGTAGGAAGTCCACTTAACAGCATTCCAGACCTCTATGTACCAGACCCTGACAGCACCCACCCTCCCCAAATTGTGGTAACTAAAATATTTCCGAATGCCTCCTTGGGAAGCAAAATCGCCCTCAGTTGAAAACCACTGTTCTATCCCCATATCCTAAAGGAGGGTCTACCGTTACTGTTGCGGTAAAATGAACAGTTTGTGAACGAACGGATGGATGGATGGATGAACCAATGATTAAGGTAGGTAATGAGAACGGGGGCTTGCAGGAGACTTGCAATGTCTAACACCGCGCAAACGTCCAAGGGTGCAATTCTACTGAGGGGAAGAGCTCCTGGGGCTCGGGCCCGCCCCGCACCAGCTGATCTCGCCGTCCACTGTCGCAGGCTGCGCTCCGGGAAGGACCTCTCACCTGGAGCGCTGGACCAAGGCCGCCTCAGCCCGTTGCCGCGGGAACTGGACCAAGGCCAGCGGGAGACGGGAGGGGCTGACAAGCGCAGGGCGAGCGCCTCGGGGCGCGGCCGTGCCTGGCCCTGGAGGTGCGTGCGCGCGCGGGTTCGAGGCCGGCTTAGCACACCTGCCACGCGATACACGCGCGTGGAAAGAACAAGGTACGTTCGACACCCACACCCACGCCCACGCCCACTCCGTGCCGTGAGGAATGTTACAGGGCAATCTCTGTCTGATTCTGGGGGAGAACTGCCCTGCCCAGTACTCCTTGCTAAGTGGGTTTTGGTGGGTGGCGTTCAAAACACGAAGCACTAGTGGAGAAAGCGACTAATGTCAGCTACTGGCACAACCATGAACACAGCGCGGGGGGCGCGACAGTGCTAAGCGCTGACTTGTGAGCAGGGCCACGGGCGGAGTCCTGCCGGTGGCTCGCGGTGGCCTCGGGACCCCAGCGCACGGGGCGCTGAGAACTCCCCGAAACGCAAGTGGCTTCTAGGAGAGGGCTTTCTTCTTTCGACCGCAAGCCGCGACATCACTTGCTTTGATTAACCGCCTCATAAACGTCTCTGCAACGACCTCAGGGTAGGCGCTTGTGAATTCCAGAAGCGGAGTTGCTGGGGCAAGGGCGGACATGCTTCAGCCTTTGGCGTTTCGCCAAAAACGCGCGCCAGAGCGGGTGCGTCCCACACGCGCCCGCCACCGCACGTCCCCCTGCTCTCATCCTGGCGCACCTGCGGTGGCGGGAATTGTGTTTGCTTGTGGCTCCAGTTTTTGGGTCACGAGGGAGGTGAGACCTCTGTTTAAACTAACGCTGGCGGAACTTCGGCTTTTGTGCTTTGTGAACACCGTTTCAGATCCCTGTTCTGTATTTCTGTCTTGGTGTTTTCACTCTAACGCACCCGAAGCACAGTTTACACAGGAGCGACACAGAGGCCCTCCACTATCGCGTCTGCAACAATGAATTTAACCAATGAATTCCCCCCGATCTGTGTTAACTGTAGTCTCATCTCTCTACAAATACATATACACAATTTAAAGAGTTTAAAAATTGTGCCAAAAATCACATACCATAAAATTTACCATCTTAACCAGTTCTAAGCATACAGTTTAGTAGTGTTAAGTCCATTCGCGCTGTTGTACAACCATCCAGCCCCAGAGCTCTCTTCATCTTGTTAAACTGAAATGCTGCCCCCACTAAAATAACCCCCCATTCCGTCAGCCCCCAAGCCCCTAGCAGTCACTATCCCACTTTCTGCCTCTATGAATTGGATTTCTCCAGGTACCTCGTATAAGCAGAATCATACAGGACTCGTCTTTTTTTAACTGGCTTATTGCGCTTAGCATAATGTCCTCAAGGCTCACCCAAGTTGTAGCCTATGTCAGAATCCCCTTCCTTTTTTTTTTTTTTAATACTTTTAATTTTATTTTGGGGGGTACTTAGGTTTATTTTGGGGGGGTAGTAGGGTTTGAACCCAGGACCTCATGCATGCTAAGCACACACTCTACCACTGAGCTGTACACCTCTGCCCACACCATTTTACATTTCCACTGACAGTGTAGGAGGGTTTCAATTTCTCCACACCCTCTCCAGTACTTGTGGTGGTCCTCCCGCAGCACCTGGAGCAGGGAACTAGCTCCAGGACCTTGGCAGATACCAAGTTCCGGGACACCCAAGTCCCTTAGACGTGGCCCTCCAGTGTCCACAGATTCAACCAGCTGAACCTCTCTGCATCTGGTTGACTCTGCAGGGGCTGAGCTGCAGATGTGAAGGGCTACTTGTATTTTCTGTATTTTTAAAAAAAACACTCATCATCCTAATGGGGGTGAGGTGGCGTCTCACTGTTTTATTTTCATGTCATTTTTATTATAGGTTATTACAAGCAATTGAAAATAGTTCCCTGTGCTACACAAACTACTGCATACAAAACAGATTAAAAAACAAAGTCCATTTGCTTTTTTATTTAGAGTGTATTTTTCTGAGAGTTGAATAATATACTGCCTTTCTCAAGTGTCGGTGTTGAACAGAGGTAATTTTTCGTCTCACTGTCTTTATGTGGTCAGATTCCTGGACCTCTTCTTGCACACTTCTGTGCTTCTGTGACCTGCTCACAAGCCCTTCCCTGCCCGTCACGGCAAGAACATTCGCAGAGTCTCACATGGAGCCGAAAAGAGAAGACCACTGGGCTCCACGGTGCTCACACAGAGGAGCTCTGTTTTTCAATAAGGTCCTGGTTGCTGTTGCTCATAGAGGAATCTGAGCCAGAATTAAATTGAAAAGACAGTTCATGTGGGACAGAAGTTTCTCCCGGAAACCCACGGCCCTTTGGACGGAGCACAAGTGCCAGATAAATCAACCCACCTCAGAATGTCCCCTGATTAATGAGCTGAATGCCACACTAGAGAGTCCAAGCTCTCTCCATAATGCCTTCTTGCTCAGGAAGGGAAGGCTGTTTCAGAAACAGTAAAACGTAGCCAGTACTCTGGGCACATTCACTCCCAGAGCGCAGACATCTTTAAGCCTGGTTGTCAGTTCTGTAGATGACACCCCTGGAGCTGGTTGCACATGAGTTTCTCTCTGCTTTTTTGGGGGGTTAAAATGTTGACTCTTCACATTCTGATGGCTGGTTCCTGTGCCGAATGACTTTACTGGGACCTCACAGGCATCAAGCATTTATAGCCGACCTCCGAAATTCTGTATTACAATGAGTTAGTTAAAAAAATCAATGAGAATAATTATAATTGAGATATAGATGTGTACTGCTTGACATTTAAGGAGAAAATCCTTATGATTTTGTAACCTTGTTTCCTGTGTATGTGTTTGTAAATTCATCCACAGAAATATATTGAAATGAAGCCGTTTTTTCTTTATTTTTCTTCCTTTTTCCTTCCTTTCTCCCTTTCTCTTTCTTTTCTTCCTCCCTTCTTTTCTTGCTCTTTCTCTCTTTCTCCCTCTATCTTTCTCCCTTCCTTCCTCTCTCTCCCCTCACCCTGTCTCTCTCTCTCTTCCACTCTCTCTCCTCCGTCTCTCCTCCTCCTCCTCTTGCTATGGGGGTGAGGGTTCTCCTTCCTCATTGTTAAGGCACGCCCATTAGTAGGACAGCAGAGGATGCCTTCTGGATGGTGAAAGCTCATTCCCTGTGGCAGCAGAGGCAGCAGTGAATTCTTGAATCCAGGAGCAGTAGCGTGTGTCCTTCCCAGGCCAGTCCTGTGGCCAGCTGCTGACTGAGTCTGGCTCCAGAACCTCACACAGGAATCTAAAGCCTTCCTGGCTTCTCTCACACTACCCATCACCCCCTCCACACCTCTCTGAACAGCTGGAGTTCATCATAGTGGTTTCTGTGCTCGAGGCCAAGAATGCGGGCTGCTACACCAGCATCTCCTTGATCTGGTGCCCCAGATTCCTGGTGCTGGGAGGTGATGGCCTCCAGGACCACAGCTTGCCCAGATCTTGCCTCTGCATGAAGTAGCAAAAGATGCCCCTTCTCTGGGAGGGTGCGGCCTCGCACCACGAGGGCACAGCTTGGGGGGCGAGCATGGTTTGCATTCCAAACCTCTCACTTGCCCACTTGCGCAGCGAACAGCCTGGCCAACCCTACACAGACGCCCTGTGGCCTCCCTACACATATTCCAATCTTTAGCGAGGGAAATAAGAGCTTCCTACTTCGCCTGCTGCATACACCTAGCTCGAATTTATTGGGTGCTTCCTGTATGCTAAACATAAACTCGAATGTGAAGTTTAACCTTAGATCTGTCTGAGTCAGGAGTTCCTGTAGCCTCCATTATAACCCCTGTTAATACAGATAAATAATATTATCTATATTAATACTTACAGTGGTTAAGTAATAAAATTTGAAGGGGTTTTCTATGACCTCAAGGGCCCTCTTTTTTTGTAAGTTTAATGGATTTTTTTTCCATTAAAAAAAACTGAAGTATAGTCAATTTACAATGTTGTGTCAATTTCTGGTGGACAGCATCATGTTTCAGTCATATATATACGTACATATATTCCTTTTCATATTCTTTTTCATTATAGGTTACTACAAGACATTGAATATATTTGCCTATGCTATACAGTACGAACTTGTTTATCTATTTTATATATAGTGGTTAATATCTGCAAATCTTGAATTCCCAATTTAGCCCTCCCCACCCCCTTTCCCCCGGTAATCATACGTTTGTTCTATATGTCTGTACGTCTGTTTCTGTTTTGTAAATAAGTTCATTTGTGTCTTTTTTTTTTTTTAGATTCCACATATAAGCAATATCATATGGTATTTTTCTTTCTCTTTCTGGCTTACTTCACTTAGTGTGACGATCTTTAGGTCCATCCGTGTTGAGGCAAATGGTATTTTTATTCTTTTTTATGGATGAGTAGTATTCCATTGTATAAGTATACCACAGCTTCTTTATCCAGTCATCTGTCGATGGACATTTAGGTGGTTTCTATGTCTTGGCCGTTGTATCAAGGGCCCTCATAACCAGATGAGGAAACTGAGGCTCAGGGCTTACAGAGGAAGGGCATGATGGATTAGCACTAAGTGAATCTGAACCCAGTGCCCCATATTTAACCAGACGCCGGGTGACCTCCAGTCTTCCTCCCTGTGCATCAGGGACCTCGTCTGTAAGGGGCTGTGGGAGGACCACTCACCTTTCAGGATTCCGAGGAGTGAATCGAAGGCATGCAGCAGGTGTCTAGCATAGCACAGTCACACAGCTGGGTTACGGGGATCGCTGCCACCACTGCCATCGTCGTCACAATCAGCACCTTCGACCCCCTCCCAGCTGTAGCACTGACGGCCCTGCACGAGGCACCGTCCTGCCCCAAGTCCAGCCTCACGCCTCTCTCTGTGTCCCTCTCCACGACAGCCACCCTAATTCACGCCAGCTGCCCAGCTCTCGTCTTGTTCGCTCCTGAGTGTCGGGCATCCTGTGCCGAGGCCCACAGCCCAGCGTGGTCCCCGAGTAAACCATCCTCCCGAAGCCACTCTGTGTGCCGCGGGGCGTGATTCCTCCGCCTCCTCGCGGGCTCCGAGCCACCGGGGGCTCCCACACCTGTGTCACTGATGGACACCACGAATGAAAATTACGCTGTCTCCATTACGTCGTACGGAGGCTGGTTAACCCGAGCCAAGGTGCTTTCCAGCGGGCCCTGGGCTTGCTCCGCCGCTGACCTCGCCTCTTCCGCTCTGGCCGCTCAGGGGGGTTTGCCTAGAGCCTCAAAGAGACCCAGCCCACTCCAGGGTTTTGTTTCTGCTGGTTCAACCGTGGGAACCGCTCTTCCCCCAGACCTTGTTCACTCCCTTCCCTTCTGCGTCTGCTCCGTTTCCATCCCCTCCTGGGCCCTCTTGCTCAAGCCTCCGCATCACTCCGCGCTCATCGAAATGTGACTTTGTGTCCGACTGTTCACCGCTTGTAACTCTACTAGAATAAAAGCACCAAGACAGAGGGATGGTTGTTTTTTTTTTTTTTTTTTTGGACTGTTTCTGTTGCATCCACACCCTTGGGCTGCACCAGCCACCAGCACTCGGCGAGCCCTGGGTACCCATTTGTCAAATGATTAAACGCACGTGTCAGATGAACGGATGCCTCAGACATCAGGGTCTCGGGGCAGACACCGCTGTGTTCCGCCTACCATTGCATCCCCAGCTCCAGGAAAAGCGTCATACACAGTGGGGCTCGATCAATACGTCGAGTGAATCAAATGAAGGCGTGCTGAAAAGCCGAGAGCAATACCCTGGGCTCCGCGCAGAAGGTCTCTGGACGCCGCGAGGCCGGCGGAGACCGCGAGGCCGGCGGAGACCGCGAGGCCGATGGAGACCCCGAGGCGCCGAGTTCGTGTTCTTCCGCTGTGACCCCAGTCTAAGGACGAGCAGGAACGGACACAAAAGACGGCCCGACCCGGCGAGGGGAGCGGAGGGGAGGGGGGCTGCAGGTGTGAGCCTCCCCAACCCCCAGGCTTGGTCTTTGTCATCTGTTTTCTCTCAAGAGCTGTCACCTGATGTGCGCGGAGGCAGGCGCAGGCCGTTGCCATGGAAACTGTAGCCCGATCGGCCGGAGGAAGAGGAGGGGAGGGGGCCCGGAGAGGCGGCTGGAAATTTCCAGCTCCGAAGTTAGACGCTGTGTGTGCGCGTCGTGGGGAGGGGGGATTGGGAAAGCCTGCCTAGCGCGAAGCAGGTGCCCCTTACAAGTTTGTGGTGGAGGTGCCGGGTTCTGCGCCCTCTCCCCGAGTCCGCGGGGGCCGGGAGGCTTTGCCGCTCATTGCTCTGTGCGCTGCGAGGCGCGCCGCGCCCGCGTGGCCCGCCTTCCGCGAGGAACTCTGTTCTCGAGTCCAGAACAATGCCAAGAAGCGGTGGACCAAGAGAGCGGGGGAAACATTTCGGAGACTTCGAGGGCAATAAAGAAACACAAACAGGGAGGGAGGGAGACAGGGTGCGGCTGGGTCTTCCACCAGCTAATCATTCAGCCGGTTGTGCCCACTTTCTTTTCTTTGCTTAAAAAAATTTTTTTTTTAAATTTGGGGGTGAGTAATTAGGTTTATTTATTTATTTACTCTTTTATTTGATGGAGGTGCTGGGGATTGAACCCAGGACCTCTGCATGCTAAGAGGGAGCTCTACCCTCCCGCCTCTTCTGAACTTTTAAACTGTTCACCTGACTCGATGGTGTGAACACACCCCAGTGGATCTGCACATTCTCTTGTCGGTGGACATTCAGGTTGTAACCATTTTCCCACCGTGGCTATGACAAGCAACCCTGATGTCTCTAGCGCCCAGAGCTGCGCCTGGTATGTGGTTTCTGCTCAATAAACACTTGTCAGAGGGGAGGAAAATAGGTCAGGGGAAGGGCGCGTACATAGCTCACACAGAGGTCCTGGGTTCAATCCCCAGCACCTCCACCAAAAAAAAAAAAAAAAAAATCAGATGAATAAAAGGCACAACGAACTGGCCTCCGTCCACACCTGGGAGAGTCTGTTCCAGGGCACAGCTCTCAGCGTGGGTTTCCTGAGCGGGCGGGGAACGCACATCACCAGCTGCTGTTCTTAGTGTTGTCAGAGTGCTCTCCAGGATGGCCTTGGACTTGCATCCTGTCTTTTTCGCTCACGGAAATAGACGCTTTCTGACAACAGACACATTCTCAGCCTTCCATCATCCTCTGATGGGAGTGTGGGCGCACAGCGGGTATTCAAGAGACATTTGCAGGCACTGAGTAAGTGGACGAGTAGGTGGGCTATATTGGCTCAAATATGAATAATGGTGCGTGTACAAGTGTTTAATCCAATTCTTGCTTATTGAACATGGAATCATAACATTAAATATCCTTCAAAACACAGTTTCTTCATCACGCAACGAATGTATGTCTTTGGTCTGTAAGGTCCTGCTGCGATGGCATTTCTCACGTCCCAGGGCACACATTCTAGAACTTTCCCATTGGTCGCTCCCCCAGCAAGACTGCCCTTACCATTGTGTGGGTGTCTGTATCTTTCTGAATATCTGCGGTGGGGGGAGGGGGCAGATTCCCCGGGGTGGATTTGCTGGGTCAAAGGGCATGCACATATTAAACTTTGATGACTTTTACCAAAAGAACTTGCCAGAAGGGTTATAACAAATTGCATTCTCCCCACTAGCCTGGGAAAGCATCCATTTTCCACAAAATCGCCAACTCTGCTTGTCTATATTTTAATCTTTGTCCACCTGACAGCTGAAAAAAATGACTTGCCAGTTTGGTTTTCAAGTCTCTCTCTATGTATATGAGTACAAAGAAGTGGGAACATCATTTTGTATTTTTTTAAACATTTCAATTTTCTCCTTTAAAGCTTTTCTGTCCATCTGTGTATTCTGAAGTTCATTTTCTCCCATATTTTTAATGCATTTCTTGTAAACACAATTAAAGTACGAAAGATATAATTTCTTTGATTCTCATTGGGTTGTAAGTAGTTTTACCTACTTACTTTGGTTTATATTATTTAAAATTTTTTTCTGCATCTACTTTTTCAGCTCTTATGGAGTCAGATTAATTTATCTTTTTTTTTTTCCTGTGTTGTAAGTTCTAGAGTTGTATTTAGTGGGCCTTTTTCCACTCAAATTATAAAAATACTCACTCAAGCTTTCTGGTGGTAAGCAGAAAACGGAAGGTCCTCAGCTCTTTCTCCCTGCCCTAATGTTGCCCTCCCTCCTCCTCCTCAGACAAACACTAGGCTATTCAACATCCAACCAACCCCGCCCGTCCATCCAAGAAAGGAAACTTGAAGCTATGCTATCGGGTTAAATGGATAAAGGCATCAGAATCCCAGTTTTCACAGACATGGAAAATAAACTTGTGGTCCCCAAAGGGGAAAGGCAAGGGATAAATTAGGAGTTTGGAATTAGCAGATACAAATTACTATATATAAAATGGATAAACAACAAGGTCTTATGTTATATCACAGGGAACTATATTCAATATCTTGTAATAACCTATAATGAATATATATATATAAAACTGAATCACTATGCTGTACACCAGAAACTAACACAATATTGTAAACCAAATAAACTTCAATAATTAAAAAAAAAAAGAATCTCAGTTTTCATCAATAGATAACTGGATAAGGAAGATGTGGTATATTCACCCAATGGAAAACTATTCAGCCATAAAAAAGAATAAAACAATGCCATTTTCAGCAACATGGATAGACCTGGAGATTGTCATTCTAAGTGAAGTAAGCCACAAAGAGAAAGAAAAATACCGTATGATATCACTTAAATGTGGAATCTTAAAAAATGACACAAATTAACTCATTTACAAAACAGAAGCAGGCTCACAGACATAGAAAACAAACTTATGGTTACCAGGGGGTAAAGGGGGTGGGGAGGGGTAATTTGGGAGTTCAAGATTTGCTGATACTAACTGCTATATATAAAACAGACCAACAAAAAGTTTCTACCGTATAGCACAGGGAACTATATTTAATATCTTATAGTAACCTATAATGAAGAAGAATATGGAAAGGAATATAAGTATGTGTATGTATGACTGAACCATGATGCTGTCCACCAGAAACTGATGCAACATTGTAAACTGACTCTACTTCAAAGGAAAGAATGTAAAACTTAAACACGTGTTAAAAAGAATCTCAGTTTTGAGTTGAACAGAATCCATTCACTTGTTCATTTATTCACATTCTAAAGATGTTTGAAGACCCTACTATGTGCCAGGCATGCTGGGGAGGGATTGTGACGTTCTTTCTTTCTTTATGATGTATCCCTTCGCCTCGCGTGACCCCTGGCGTGCAGTGGTCCTTCCATGAACTTTTGCTAAACGAATCTGAAAAAAATCTTGTTTGAAGGAACAAATGTCGCCGGCAGCTCAGCTCTCAGACCAAAGAGCATGCCTTTTCTGGTGTTTGATTGTCCTCCTGCCACCGGCTCCTGGAACAGTCAATCCATATTTGTTGAATAAATGAACACATAAATGAACAAGTAGAAGAAACGATAATGCTGATGTCACTGATGCTCAAAAGACGTGTGTGGACATAGAAAACAAACATGGTTACCAAAGGGGAAGGGAGGGGAGGGATAAATTAGGAGTTTGCGATTTGCAGATACTAACTACTATATATAAAATAGATAAACAACAAGGTCCTACGGTACAGCACAGGGGACTATATTCAATGCCTTGTAGTAACCTATAAGAAAAAACTCTGAAAAAGAATATATATATAAGGGGGAGAGTGTAGCTCAGTGGTAGAGTGCATGCTTAGCATGCACAAGGTCCTGGGTTCAATCCCCAGTACCTCCACTAAAAAAAAAAAAAGAATAAGTAAAAAAATAAACGAGTAAACCTAATTACCTTCCTTAAAAAAGCAAAAAAAAATTGTTTTAACAAAAGAATATATATATATGTACATATAACTGAACCAGTATGTTGTACACCAGAAACTAACACAACGTTGTAAATCAACTTTAATTTACATCATTAAAAAAAAAAAGATGTGTGATTTCACGCTGGGACTGGGAGGCCCTCACAGGCAAACTGACGATCTTTTGCAAAGCTCCCATTCAGAGGCGTTTAAGGGGCACCAGAGCTCTACGTGAGTCCTACTGCTGCAGGACTGCGGGGTGAGACCTTCCCATCCCCCACGCTGCCCCTTCCCTTTGAGAACAATTACCTGTTCTACAGAGGGAGGCAGGCTCAGGCTGTTGCCATGGAAACTGCAGCTGGAGCAGGGGAAGGAGGGGGCTGCGGACCATACGACCAACCTCGCGCAACTGAGGCTGGAATTTTCCAGGCTCAGGAGTCAGTGTGTGTGTGTGTGGGTGTGTGGTGGTGGTGGTGGTGGTGGTGGTGATGGCCGGGGTGTTCAAAACGCCAGGCAAGCACACCTCAGGTGCATAATAAGTGTTTGTTGAGTGAATGGATGGTTGTGCCCCTCATGCCCCCAACTCAGACCACAGTTGTCTCGGGAAGGTTTTCTCCTCACTGTAGGGTAGATATTTGTGCCCACGTGTGACTGCAGCCCAAACTGCATTCACTCTATGGCCCTTGTTCCTTGCTGACTCAAAGCCGCGAACTCACAGAGAAAGAGGGCTCTGGTACAGCCACAGGAACTTACAAAGGTGACAGGAGGTGTGGCTGGCGGCTGTGGGTGCGGCTCTCTCCACGCAACTTTCATTCATTGAGATCTCTGTCTGTGGATACGCCTGACTCATTCTCTCATCTGCTACCTTGTATTCCTCCATAGGGCTGTACCATGATTTATTTTTCCATTCTTCCATCAGTAGACTTTTTTTTCACTACAAAGAATACGAATAGCCCCCACCCCTAGCATAGGCCATTGATGACACTGGATAGATACTGCAATGGGCATTCTTGTGCCGAGTCCTTGCGGGAATAGGGACAGAGTCCCCCTCCCCAGGGTGTTTATACAGAAGCAGAATGGCTGGGCTATCGAGTGGTTTCTTCAGCCCCAACATGGTTGATGTTTTGGGCCAGTTACTCCTTTTGGGGGCAGAGGACTGTCCTGTGCATTGTGGGCTGCTTGGTGGCATCCCTGGTCTCAGTTCACCAGATGCCATAGCACCCCTCCCCACCAAGTTGTGACAGTCAGAACTGTCCCTAAGCACTGCCAAATACACTCTTGGGTGAAAGAGGCAAAAATCATCCCCACATGAGAACCACTGGGCGTTTCCACCTTCTCTAGATACTGACAAAGCGGGGTTCTATCTTTCTGCACTTTTTTTTCCCTATCTGTTCTCCCACTTAACTGAAATGCTTTGTGGGGAGGGACCTTCCCTGGGTTGGTTCTGCTGGAACAGACTCTACAGATGTGTTCTTTTCTGGTTTTGATGAAGACTCAACTCCCAGATGGGGAACTGCTCCATCAAAGGACATTCAAACTTATTGCTAAGATGTGGATCAGAAACATGGCACCAGCCCTCCCGTTCACGCCAGCCTGTGAATGTGTCCATTTCCCCATCCTGTGTCCTTACCCACCCCACACATTATTTTTTCCCTTCCTTTTCCATATGAATGGTGGGAAGTGACATATTCTGATTTTTATATCAAGTTTGTCAGACTCTAAGTGGAATATTTTTTCCTACTTCTTTATAATTTGAATTTTTCTCTTTGCAGCTTCTTCTCAACCTCTTTTGGGCTTCATTTTTGTCTTTTGGACCTTTTGGACCTGTTTGCAGTCTGTTTGTATATTCATCACATAATTTTTGACTGGGTTGCATCTGGTTTTGGCAGCTTCTTTGTTCAATTGTTTTTGTTTTCCTTGTGGTATGTTTTCCCCAGTTACCTATATGTTCAACATATACAGAGACACACTTACTCACCCCTCCTTTTATGTGTGTTGGTGGTTGCCATATTCCTTAGGGAGATGTTTCACATCACATGGTTATTAAAATGCTCACTATGAAGAGGGTATGGCTCAGTGGTGGAGCCCACGCTTAGCACGCACAAGGTCCTGGGTTCAATCTCCGGTACCTCCATTAAAAATATATATATTTACCGTCTTTGCCTTGTGGTGAGCAGGCTGTTCCTGGCTCTGGTGACTACAGAAGAGTTTGGGGCTCCACGTGAATAGAAAAGAGGGCTTAGGTGGCTAATGGTTAGCTGTTGTGCAGTGTGTGGACAGGGAGCAGTCAAAGACCCTGCCCTGGGGCAGCTGGAAAACAAGTGAGTTCACATGTCTACAGACGGCGAGTCCTGATCTTGGGACAGAGCATGCTGAAATATGCCTGGATGGGCAGGAACTGTCCAGAAGGACAAAACCCAAGTGTGTCCATACTCTGGAAGGAGAAGGTGCAATGCCCACCAGGAAGAAAGGTCATCCCAGAGAGAACTGGGCTGACGGCAGAGTGGAGAATGTCACCTCCCCTCTGTGTCTGAGCAAGTGTCCTGGGAAGGGCAGGTTCAGCCAAGACTCTGCTGCTCAAACAAGGGCCCAGGTACCAGGGCCATCCATCACCAGTGACGTGACCAACCATCCCGATTTGCCTGGGACTGACAGGTTCCCTGGGACTCTGCTAAGACTGAGAGCCCTGGCCAGCCAGGGAGTTTGGGCACCCTTAGCACCCGGGAACTCAAGAGCAACGCGGAATAATGCACACCCGTCCAGACTTGCTCAGTTAGCTCCCCAGGTGATCTGGATGCATTTGAAGTTTGAGAAGCTCTGCTCTGGGGGGCAGAGCTGAGAAGGGGAGAGGAGGCTGGTGGGACCAAGCCTCGCCAGGCAGCACCTACCTCGCCCCTCCGCCCTGCGCATCCCAGACCCCCGTCCTCACCACCCATGCGGAGGACGGGGCACTTGGGGCTGCCTCGCCCCTCTCCTGGGTGTATTAACAATGCCTCTTTTTTCTGTATTCTTTTTTTAAATGGAAGCATAGCTGATTTACAATGTTGTCTTAGTTTCTGGCATACGGCACAGTGATTCAGTTATACACATATATGTTCTTTTTCAATAGGTTATCACGGCCACTGAATGTAGTTTCCTGTGGTATACAGTAGGTCCTATTGCTCACCTACTCTGTATTAATAGTTTGCATCTGTTAACCCCAAACTCCTAACTTCTACCCCACCTCTTTTCCCTGTTGGTAACCATTAATTTGTTTTCTACGTCTGTGCGTCTGTTTCTGGTTTGTACCTAAGTTCATTTGTGTCTTTTTTTTTAGATTCCACATATAAGCAATATCACACGGTATTTGTCTGTCTCTGTCTGACCGACTTCACCCAGTACGATCATTCCCAGGCCCATCCGTGTTGCCGCCAGCAGCACTAGCTCATCCTTCTTTATTGGCTGAGCGGTGTTCGCTCTTTTCTATGCTCCGATGCTGGGACACCTTGGGGTCTTGCTGACCCTGAGGAGACTGCCTCTCCCAGGGGTAGCCAATCCCTAGAGAGTGCAAACAGCTGGCCTGGGAGGGCACTTCTGATACACAAGCCCACCCGTCCAGAGCCCACACCCAACCCCTCCGGGCAGGCCCACACACTCCAGCCACTGTCCGCCTGCCCCTGTCCTCCCAGGGCAGGCACCCGACCGCCGGGGCAGCCCCTCCACTCCAGAGCCTGCTGAAAAGACTCCCAACAGCCCATGCTAAGCCTGTTCACCCTGCCTCACCCATGGTTTCCCTCACTCCTCTGCCTCCTGCCCGACCCTGGTGGCCCCCGACCCCGGGTGGCCCCCGGTGGCAGAACGTGCCCCCTTCTCCTGGGAACGGTGAGTAACACACTGTCATTTCGACGGCAGTCATCTCCTGATGTGTTGGCCGGGCCATACCTGAATAACAATAAAGTCTATATTTTAAGACATGGGGTCACGGTCACCGCGGGGCAGGCCGGCCCAGGAACACCCTCAGTTGGGTCTGCACTTTGTAAGGTTCAGCCTAAGCATGGACAAGGGTGAGAAGGGTGGCGACGGGGAGAACCGTGAGGACGCGGTCTGGTCCACGCGAGAGATGCTGGGGGTGTGATGCGGGCAGAGGGACGAGCAAGGCTGGACAGGGCTGTGGGAGGCACGTGCTTGGGCCACGTGTGTCTTCTTCTCCTCCCAACAGGCCTCTGCCCTTTTGTTTACAGGTACTCGTGGTCCCTGTCATACACGCAGGGTCACCCCACCGCGAGCACATCCATCTAGTCTCTGGTCTCTTGTTCTGAGCTTGAGGACTTGAGGCGTCCTCCCCAGACGTGGAAATCTTAGCAGCCCTAAATCTCACTGTGCCTGCGTCCAGAACACTCCGTTTCTCCTTGCTCCCCATCTCTTTCTCACCTCCTGCAATAACCTCCTTGTGGTCTTGTGTCCTTCCCCAAGTTAAAAATGGCCCTGCCCCTCCATGAGTCACTGCTGCTTTTAGGATGAACTGCCACCCTCACCCCATTCCAAGCAGCAGCGTCAGTATTTTCCTGGAGGCGGGGGCCAGTCGGACAAGGGCTTGCTCGGAGCAGCTTAGCAGGACTTCTCCGGTAGGCTCTTTGCGAAGATTTCTAAACCTAAACCTCCAGGCGCTGTAACTCTCACAAACACACGTGAGGGTGGGGCTGAGGAGCTGCCTGTGTGCTCACAGGTACAGTGTTTCGTTTTGGTTTTTTGCAGGGGGAGGTAATGAGGTTTATTTTTAGAGGAGGCCCTGGGGACTGAACCCAGGACCTCCTGCGTGCTAAGCACGTGCTCCACCTCCCTCCCCCACACGTACAATGTTTAAAGGACACAAATGAACAGTCACGCTTCGCGTTGCTTGAGCATGTTTGGGGTGTACTGTAGACTCCAGGTGGCCAAGGATTTATGGAGTATTTCCTGTGCACCAGGCATGTGACAGCTCTTCAGGATAAACGTTTGGAAGGGTGCATGTGGGATTATCAGCCCTTCCTGCAAATAAAGAAGAATTTGGTGAAAACAGGGTTCAAACCTGTTATCTCTGGAGGAGCTGGCTGATGCATACCCCACGTTTGTGCAGGGGGTGCTGCTGACTTTGTTCAGCAGACCTAATGGCGCAGTCCTCATACGTGAGATGGAGCCTATGATGTGAAGGGGCGTGCTGAGGGGCACGAGGGGGAAAGGGCCTTGAAGTCTGACATTTACTTGAGGGTGTTTGTCTGTCCCCCCAGATGAGAGCAGACAGGCAGACGAAGCTGACGAGTGCAGCAACTCTCGAGCGCACGGTGGACACCATGGTCTTCCCTGTAGCACTCTTCCCTCTTCTCTAAGATTAAAACTTTGGAACAGTTACAAGAGAAGTGATTATAAAAGAAAAAATATGTATGCTTTAGAAACGGTATCTCCAGAGTGGCAGCTACCATGTGCTTCTTTTGGAAAGAAATTCTCTTCTTCCTTACATAGATGAGAAAAAAACACATGCCTCATACATATTTATATATATTTTAGATATAAGATATATGTTTTTATATAAATATATATGTACAAGAGATATGTGTTTATGTGGAAATAGAAGTATATACGTGTCGCACTGCAGCCAGGAATTAATCTCAGATCGGGGACCATTCCAAGCTTGCTGTGTGAGGTTTCCTCTGGTCCCTGGGACATTCCAACAGCTTCACCCCAGGGAAAAAGGTCTCTCATGACTCTGCTTTCTATTTTCTATTCCCACTTTAAACGCTGGCCCCCCTCTTCTCTCCTGACCACATCCCTGCCACCATGCTGGCCCAGGCTTCCATTACCAGATTCCCGGATGGCTGCCACAGCCTCCCCCTCCCCTCACCTGAGGTGCACCATGTAGCACCGCCCAGTCTCCCAGCTCCTCCCCCTCCACCACTCAACCTGACAGACAGTTCGTCAATGCTGCAAGCACCGAGGTCATGATATGTCTGCTTTGGTCTTCCCATTAATCCAGCGCGATGGATGGATTCTTCATGAATGCAGCCCCAGTGCACAAAGATGTGGACAGAAAGGGGGACGGCCACAGCATGCTGGGGAGATGAAGTAACTGGGCACGAGACAGCAACGTACGGGAACGGCATAGAAAATGAGAACTTGGCACGGGCGTGATCTAGAGAAAAATAACAAGTCCCTTTGCTTTTGAAAGTGCCGTCAAAATTCTGAAGAAATAGCTCACATCATGGGAACTGTCCTCACTGGTGAAAAAAAACCGGGTGATCAACTGCAAAGCTACAGATAGCCTCAATGTCCAGTGGAAATGGGCAGGCCCGTCTCTGCAGTGAGCACAACTAAACAGAAGCACAGCATCTAACAAACAGGGAGGGCAGCCGAGTCCCCAGGCTGGGGATAAAATGCAGGAACACAAGCAAATCACGAGCACTTCTACCCGCTTTGACCCAGTCGCTGGACTTCCAGAAGTTCTTTCTAGGGAACTAATGAGGCACACAGACACACATCTGAATGGAGGCTGGGTGTTCTTTTTTTCTTTCTGGAAGAGTGAAATGTTAGAAAAACATTTCCCTTTCACAGAGACAGACCAAGCCCTTTCCTCTCCCTAAGGGGTCTCTACCCGGCTAAGCTGAACCCTTCACACTTTCAGTCCTTCCCTTTCTCAGGGAGGGAGGCTGATGGCCCAGTTCCCTGTTCCGGTATCAGTCAGAGTCCTACCAGAGAAACAGAACTGGTGGTGTCATGGGCTCAGCTGTGTGCCCCCCCCCCCGAATCCACACACCGATGTCCTGACACCCAGGGCCTCACACAATCTGGCTGTGTTTGGAGACGGGGCCTTAAAAGAGGTGATTAGAGGTTAAATGAAGTCGTATGGTTGGGCCCTAATCCAGTCTGATGGGCGTCCTTGCACAGAGAGCAGATTGGGACACACACACAGAGGGACGGCCAGGCGAGGACAGAGCGGGAGGCGAGCCGCGGAAGGGGGTCTCGGGGGATCCGTCCTGCCCACTCCTTCACCTCACACTTTGAGTCTCCAGCATCGCGAGAAAATACGATTCTGTTGTTTAAGCTCCTCTGCTTGTGGTACTTTGTTACAGTAACAAACATACTAATTCTGTATACCAACTGATGCTACGTCGGTCTGTCTATCGGTCTATCTACCTATCTGTCTATCTGAATATATATATATATACAGATATACACGAGAGATGTGCGTGTCTCTACAGATACAGATTCAGAGCCGTATCTCTCTCTGTATCTACACTGACAGAGAGAGAGAGACATAAGTAGGAAGACAGGTATGTTTTGGAGTTTTTTTCTAATGGACTCTTCTCAAGGAAATGGCTCCCATGGTTGTGGGTCTGGCAAGCTTGGGATTTGCAGGGTTGGCCAGCAGGCTGGAAACGCAGGCAGGAGCTGATGCTGCAGTCCTGAGACAGAATTTCTTCTTCCTCAAGGAAACCTCGGTGTTTGCTCCTCAGGCCTTTCAACTGATCAGGTGAGGCCCACCCACCCCGTCCTTATTTAAAGTCAACTGATTGTAGATGCTACTCACAGCTACAAAAGCACCTCCAAAGCCACCCCTGGGCTGGAGTCTGACTGAACGCCTGGGCCAAGCAGACACACAAAACCAACCATGACAGTTCCTGACTCCTGGCTCCCCACCGCCCCCACCCCACCAGTCACTAGGGCCTGTCAAATCCACCTCCATCCATCACCTGGATCAGCTCTGTCTCCCACCTTCCCCTCTACCTGCCCCCCGCGTCCAGGCCTCCACGCCTCTCACCTGTGATCCAGCTATCAGTCTTCTCTCTCTCTCTTTTTTTCGGTTGGGGGAGGTAATTGGGTTTATTTAATTGATGTTCTAAGTGGCAGTACTGGGGGCTGAACCCAGGACCTCGTACATGCTAAGCATGTGCTCTACCACTGAGCTGTATGCTCCCTCAGCCTTCTTTTCACTGGTCTCCTCCATCCGGCAATCCTTGGAGCCAATGTGGACTTTCTTAAAAGAAAGACGCCCGCGTCCCCTTCTTGGGTTAAAACACATCAACGGATTCACTCTTTAGATGAAGATTTTACTCTTTACCGTGATCTGCAAGCAACCTAAGCCCCCGCATTTCTGCACAGGAGGCGGTGGGGGGGCCCTCCGTTTGGGGAAGCGCATTAGTCTGTGAGGACCGCCGTAGGTCCTCACGCACCCGGCAGCCTCCACGGCAGAAAGGGACTGTCTCCCGGCCCTGGAGGGCAGGCACCCGAACCAAAGCGTCAGCAGGGTCGGCTTCCTCCGAGGGTCACGAGGGAAGGCCTGCTGCAAGCTCCTCTCTTTGCTTTGTAGACAGACAAGACGTCTTCTCCCTGAGTCTTCACGTGACCCTCCCTCTGCCTGTGTCTGTGCCCAAATCTCCTCTTCTAATAAGGACGCCAGTCCTGTGGGTCAGGAGTAATAACCTAATGTCCTCATTTTAACCTGATCCCTTCTGTAGAGACCTTATCTCCAGGAAGGTGACATTCCAGAGGACTGAGGGTTAGGGCGTCAGCATATGCCTTTGCGGGGAAGCCATTCGACCCACAATGGAAGTAAGGAGTCCTTTGCTGTGAGGCCGTGTTCCTACAAAGTTGTTAACTATTACGCAAAATGGGCGCAACAGTGACAATATAACAGAATGCACAACAGTTATGCAGAAAGGCAGACGCACCCTGGACGAGAAGTATGTGAGGGTGAGCTCGATTTAGGCATACACAGGGAGGTGAGGTAATAAAAGGAAGTTCTCATGGATCCGGTTTCGAAGCGAACTAATGACAGAAATTCAGTTCCATGAGTGTCTTCAAGATGAGGCTGGAGTCATAGCTGAACATCAGTGGAGCTAGAAAATAATGAAGAAGAAGGATTTCCACTCCCAGTCCCTGGAAAAAGCTGACTCCAAGTGCTCAGTGGCAGGATCAGGGGCTATAATCCATAAAGTGAAAACCACAATGAAGTATTTTTACGTTTTGGAAATAGAGGTCTCCAAAGCGTTGGCCAGGTCTGCGGTGTTTCTGAGAAAACCGTTCCATTCCTGAGTTTGGATGGCAGCCTCGGCATTGCCTGGGGTTCAGCTGGGCATGTAGCTTGTGAAACAAGGAGGAAATTCCATGGTGTGTCCTTGAACTGGAGTTTTATCTGGCGGCTGACATTCTAACTGCTTCTTCTCGGGAGCCGTGGGCATCGAGTCAGCAATGTCTTTCCCTCCTGACCCACTTTCCTATTTTGGTTTGGCCCAGATTCCTCCCAGAGTCCTGGGAGTCTGGAGCCTCCCGCAGGGCTGGAGTCCATGGGAGTGGGGGCGGGGAGGACAGCGCTGGGACCACACGGGTGAGTAGCTCTATAATCTTGGGGTGGGGGAGGCAACACAAACTATAATGCTAACACCAAAACCCAGAAACAAAAATGTGGACAAACGGGACTCCACAGCAGCTGAAAATTCACACGTGGAGTGGAGAAAAAGGTTAACAGCAACTGTTTGCCAGGGCTGAGATCCCGAACCCAATACCGCTGACCTCAGAGCGTGCAAAGTCTGACTCTCCGCAGCCTTGCTTTCCACACAACGACTGGAGCGCGAACGGCCGGTCACAGCTGACTACTGCTCGCAGTCAGAACGCTACACAGTCATAAAAAAGAATGAAATGATGCCATGTGCAGCAACACGGATGGACCTGGAGAGCGTCATGTAAGGCAACTAAGCCAGAAAGGGAAAGAAAAACACCGTATGATGTCACTTATATGTGGAATCTAAAAGATAGACACAAATGAACTTATTTACAAACCAGAAACAGGCTCACAGACATAGAAAATATACTTAAAATTACCAGGGCGGGGAAAGAGGTGGGAGGGCTACATTGGGAGTTTGGGATTTGCAGATACTGTACCATATATAAAAGAGATAAAGAGCAAGGTTCTATGGTACAGCCCAGACCTCCTCCTGGAGCTGCAGGTATATTCTAAGTCAGAGGAAGTTTGATGTTCCCATCTCAGTATGTTCACAGTGGATCCCACGAAAAACGAGAAGCCAAGTCCATCAGCACATTGGATCACATCACTCTCCAAAATACACTTTCAGCCATTCCACTCACCCCTAAATAATTCCCCAATACTCCCCATCCTCTCCTAAAACTCTGCCATTACTCTGGCCTCGCTCCGTAGTGTGGTGCTTAGATCAGTGGTCTGAAACGTGGCCATATACAGAAATAAAATATCGGAACTTCCATTTTTATTTTATCTTATACTTGGGGACTTTTCTAAGTTTTAATCTGCACAGAGCATGTCTCTGTGTGTACCATTTATAATTAAATTAATAAGAGTGCATTAGAGGGGTTAACTAAATCCTTTATTTCCAGCCATGCTAGTGGCCATGGCCAGCTCCCCTGGTATCTGCCCACTTCTTTCCTTCCCTCCTCGTCCCTCCGTCCCTGAGGCCAGCGTGATCTTTCTACATTGCATCCTTAACCCGGGAGCCTTTCTGAGCTGGACTGGTTTGGGCACTTCAGCCTCAACAAGTTCAAACTTGACCTCATCTTGTACAACAAAACTCATCCATCAACAGGTTCCATCAAGGCTGTCTCCCTGATTCCACTGCACCCACATACATTCAAAATTTAACCTGTCATAGGTAGACCAGTTGTTCCAAAAATGGATGCATGTAGGGTGACCAATGAGCAAAGGTTCTCAACGGGCATTTCCGCAAAGAAGATAAACAAATGGCCAAGAAGCACATGAAAAGATGTTCAGTATCTTTAGCCATCAAGGAAATTCAAATCACAAAAGCAAGGAGAGTCCTCTTCACACCTATGGGGATGGCTATAATCAAAAAGACAGATGCTGCCATTGCAGCAACATGCATGGACTTGGAGGGCACTATGCTAAGTGCAACAAGTCAGGCAAAGATAAATACTATGCTGTCACTTATATGTGGAATCTAAAAAATACAACCAGTTAGTGACTATAACAGAAAAGAAGCAGACTCACAGATACAGAGAAGCAACTAGTGGTTACCCGTGGGGAGAGGGTGGAGGGGCAATGCAGGGGTGGGTGTCAGACAGGCTCAAGGATATTGTGCATAACATGGGGGATACAGCCAACACTTTGTAATTACTGTAAATGGAAAGTCACCTTTAAAATCGTATTGAAATTAAATCTTTCTTTTTTAAAGATTTAAACAAGTGTTGGCGAGAATATAGAGAAACTGGAACCCTCAGAAACGCTGCGGGGGGGATGCAAAATGGCGTAGCTGCTTTGAACAACAGTGGCAGGTCCTCAAAAATTTAAATACAGAGTCACCATAAGACCCAGCAATTCTACTCCTAGGCACATACGTAAAAGAAATGAAAACGTAACTCCTGACGAAAACTTGCAGATAAACACTCATAGTAGCATTACTTACAATAACCAAAAGGGGAAAAAACTGAGACGTCCATCACCTTATGAGCAGATGAACAAAACGTGGTCTGTCCACACAATGGGCTATATACATTTAGCTGTAAAGAGGAATTAAGTGCTGATACATGTTACAACACGGATGCACCCAACGACATTACGCGAAGAGAAAGAAGCTATACCCCAAAAGCCACGTGCTGTGTGATTATTCAGAACAGGAAAACTATAGAGACAGAAAACAGATTCTGTGCTGCCTCGAGTGGCGGGGAGTTGGGAGGAAATGGAGAGTGACCACTGAGGACCCCAGGATTTCTTTGTGGAGTGATAAAAGCGTTCCAAAATTGATCACGGTGGCGGCTGCACGACTCTGCGGACATTCTCAAAACCATCCCAATTACATTCTTTGAATGGGTGAATTGTAATAGTATGTGAGTGATGTCTCAATAAAGCTGTTATTAAAAAGTTTAAGTGTATTCTTGTTTGTTTAGTGTTGCTCTGGATGCATGGAGTTCTATGCAGCCGGGGGTAGGGTGGCATCCACTACGCACCGCAAGGTGAGATATCCACACACAAGCACTCTTGCACACCAGGACCCCTCACAGACCCTCGTGATGGGAACCCAGAAAAAGAGAAGGCGGGATATTCACCTCCAGAGAGTCAGGTGGTGGGGAGGAAACCAATGGAGGTTGGAAACCGGGGACACAGTCTGCAAAACAGATGACTAGTATTTAATGTTTTTATGGTTTGGAAATGGAGGGCTTCAGAACACTGGCTTGGTTGTGCTGTTTCCGAGAAGGCCAGTCCCTTCCTGAGTTGGATGGCAACATATATATTGCTTGGATTCCAGTCCAGCCTTTAGCTCATTAATCAGGGGAAAATTCCATGGTGGGTTGTTGAACTGAGGTTTTATCTGGCACCTGGGCCAGAGGTTGACATTCAAACTACTTCCCGTGGACTAAGAGTCTTCAGTCAGAAAGGTGCCTGCCATCTAGACCTCTTTTCTGTTTATTTAGGTTGGGCCCAGATCCTTCCTGCGGCAACAGAGGCTGTCTTGAGGGGCCCTAGAGCACTGCCGTGGGATTACGATTCGAGCCACCTTGTGACTTTCAGTCTTCTATTAGCCATTACTAGTCACCATCTTTATTTTCTATTACCTATTAAAAAAAAAGGTTTCAGCATGCAATCGATGTAAAAATTGTTCATGAGGTATTTCACGCCCTTTTTTTTATACCAAGTCCTTGAAACCTAATGTGTGGCACATCTCAGTTCAGTCAAACCATGTTTAAAATGCTTAACAGCCACAAGCGACCCGTGGCTACTTTCTGGACAGGTCAGCCTGAGTGTTTTGCCTGAACAGGGGAAAGCAGTGGTTGGAGCAGGAGAGTGGACCCATGGCTTCCATTTCACCATCACGTCAAGAAAACTGAAGCTATGGGATGAAGAAGGATTTACTAAACATGACAGAAAAAGTCAATGAGCATTAAATAATAACAAACCTACACATCTGACTCCACGAGAATCAAAAACGTGCTTATGAGGGGCAACGTCCACCATGTACAAGGCTGGAATGACCACCGCAGGACAAGCAGGGATGATCGCCAAGGCCTCCATCTCACTAATATACGAAGAGTCGTGCCAGAGGAAGAGAATGATGCCAGAACAGAGAAATGGGCAGAGAATGTGAACCGACTAGTTACAAGAGAATATTTGCAGGTGCCACGAACACCAAGAACCAAAGAGACGCCACTACACTTCTAACATGGAGACAGGCCCACCAGTCAAAAGGGTTTGGGCAAGTGACGGTTTGAAGTGAAAGACACTAATGAAGTTAGGAAGATTGCAGGGAATCCATGTTCTCAAATGCCGGTGGCTGAATATGGATTTGGTGACAAGTACCAAGGTTTAAAAAGCATGTGTGCTTTGACCTAGTGAGTCTTCTCCTGAGAATCTAATGCCCACGAATAGTCACAAACATTCAGAAACCCACAGAGCAGTTATCACATCTTTGCGACAGCAAGAGGTGGGCACCAAGGGTATGTAAGGATGCACAAAGGTATTAACCTGCCATCACGGTGCACCACTGGTCACTGCATGAGATAAACTCTTTTCCTCCTAGAAGCGATCTTGTTTCTTGAGGAACATTTAATATCATGATAACATGTTCAATGATGAAGTAGGCTAAATGTACGTCTAGACACCTCAATGCCAATTTTAAGAAAAATAATCCATTCATTCACTCACCCATATTTGAGAGACATAAACTGAAGTCCTGCTATGCAGCAGACTCTGTTATGTGAAGCACTGGGGATACTTTGAAGAACACAAAACAAAGCTGGTCCTTGCTTATGAAGCTGCCAAGAGAAAACAAAGAAAATTCCACTTTAGAGAGAAATTCGGCACATCTGAAAACAGAATTTTCCCCAAGGCTCCACCCTTACCTACCTGACCTGGAGAAATTCTCCACCAGGTGGGCAAGGCAACAATACAAGAATATTCCTTGCAAACTTCATTCACTCAGTGAATATTTATCAAGCAACAAGATGCGTCAGGCACTGTGCGAGATACTCAGTGACTGTGATACCACAGAGAAAAAATTTAAAATTGCTGGGGGGAGGGTATAGCTCAGTGGTAGAGCACATGCTTAGCATGCACAGGATCCTAGGTTTAATCCCCAGTACCTCCATTAAAAATTTTGTTTAAATTTTTTTTAATTTAAAAATCAGGCCGGGGAGGAGCCCAAACACCCACCAAGAGGAGAACGAATAGATGAATGATGAGGTAGTCTCACGGCGGTCACTACACTGCAGAAATGCTACCTGCATCAACATGGATGGATCTCAAGAACAGGACACGGATCAACGGCAGCAGATTGCAGGATGCGGCCACTGGCCTCACGCCCACGGCACCACTGGTATAACACCCCACAGGTGGTCACCGTCCACGTCCTGGCTCGGCTTAATTTCTTTCATTGCTCTACCACCATCTGAAAGTACCATCTTTCCTTTCTCCTTCACATTTCTCGTTATCCACTAACGGAGTTGAAATAACCAGGAGAACTAAATGAGTGGTTTCCTAGAATCAGACACTTAACTGATGTTAACTGCCCTGGAATGAGAACTTCCTATTATGTATATAGATAGACTTACGGTGGGGGTTGGGGGGGCGGGATAGACTTACGGTGGGGGGTTGGGGGGCGGGATAGACTTACGGTGGGGGGTTGGGGGGCGGGATAGACTTACGGTGGGGGGTTGGGGGGCGGGATAGACTTACGGTGGGGGGTTGGGGGGCGGGATAGACTTACGGTGGGGGGTTGGGGGCGGGATAGACTTACGGTGGGGGGTTGGGGGGCGGGATAGACTTACGGTGGGGGGTTGGGGGGCGGGATAGACTTACGGTGGGGGGTTGGGGGGCGGGATAGACTTATGGTGGGGGGTTGGGGGCGGGATAGACTTACGGTGGGGGGTTGGGGGGCGGGATAGACTTACGGTGGGGGGGGTTGGGGAGGCGGGATAGACTTACGGTGGGGGGTTGGGGGGCGGGATAGACTTACGGTGGGGGGTTGGGGGCGGGATAGACTTACGGTGGGGGGTGGGGCGGGGCGGGATAGACTTATCTATTCTTCGGAACAGCGGAGATGATGCCACGACTCGTTGCCGGGATGTGTTTTGAACCTGCAGGTATTTGTTCTTGCAGGGCTTGGAAAATTCCAGTCCCAGAAGCGCTGTCCTCAGACCCCCCAGCCTGGAGCGGAGGTTTCCGTGGCAACCGCGGAGCCTGCCGCTCTGCCCCGCAGCAGCAGGTAGAGCGAGAGCAGAGCATGAGCCCCTGACCGTGAAGTGCTCCGGCGGGAAAGCTGGAACCCACGGTACTCCCAACAGGGGTGCCCGCCAAGCTCCCTTTGTCAGAATCAGTCTCATCTGCAACCACGTCTCTGCGCCCTCGTTCTCTCATTGCCTGAAAACGCCGTGATCGGGGACTTTGCTGCCCCTGAGGCTGAGGTGGGAAAGGAATGATGGGTCGAGAGCTACGCGGCTTAAAGGTGCCTCAGAACCACCTGGAGCCTCCCAGGCAGCCAGAGCTGGGCGGGGTTCGCAGGGGGGGCTTCAATGGCCCGTATCCAACACCGTGAGAGTGACCGGCCCTACCGCGGGCTGGCTCGCCTTGCGGATCTTCCCGCTCAGCTGTGGTCCACAGACCCGCAGCACGGGCATTCTCCGGGGGTTCTGTAGACACGCAGGCTTTCTGCCCCTTCCCCAGACCTTCCGTTAGGCCCGGAGGTGTGTCCTCCAAAATTCGTACGCTGAAGCCCTGACTCCCCTGTGTGACTGTGTTTGATGACGGGGCCTGTAGGAGGTAATTAAGTGTAAGTACGGTTATAAGGGTGGGACCCTAATCCAAAAGAATGATGCCCTTATAGGAAGAGAGACCAGCGATCTCTCTGTCTTCGCGGCTTCGCCAGACACACAGAGGAAAGGTCACGTGAGGACACGGTGAGAAGTCACCACCTGCAAGCCAAGAAGAGCGCCCTCACCAGAAACCAACCCTGCTGGCACCCTGGTCTTGGACTTCCAGCCTCCAGAGCTGAGAAGATAAGCCTGGTGCACCAGCCCTCAGTCTGTGGGGTTTTGTTCCAGCAGCCTAAGCAGACTAACACGACCACTGAGTCAGAATCTACGTCTTGGCAAGGCTTCCCTGAGGATGGGTGGGCACCACCGGGTTGGAGAAGCCCTGCTGTGCTCTGCTGGGGAAGGACTCTGGGATAATAATATTCCCCTGGTTGTTTTGCACCTTCCCGTTGGGTAGGAAGGACCTTCACACTGAGTTCCTCCAACCTTTGAGCAAAGTCCTTGGCCCTTCCCTCTATCCTTACCTTCAAGGAGCCATGCCATCCTCTCCCTGGCTCTGCTCACCCTGAAGACCCCACGTGTCTGTCCCCAACCCAGACCTGTCTCTCGAATTCCATCCACATTCCACACCAGATGTGTATTTGGACTTCCAACACCACGGATTTCAAAATCCATCTCTTTGTGGACAACAAAATGAGTCTTCGCTCTAGAACATGTCTCTATCGATATCCTGGGTGGCTTTCCTTAAAAATTTTTTTTGCCGTCCAGTTTTACTGAGCTATAACTGACACACAGCACTGTGCATGTTTAAGGCATACAGCATTCTGGGTTGGCTCACAAACACTGTGATGCAATTATCACAGTAGGTTTAGTGAACATCCATCATCTCGTGTGGACACAAAATAAAAGAAAAAGAAAAAGTTATTTTTCCTTGTGATGAGGAATCTTAGGGTTGACTTTTCTTAACTTTCCTATATCAGGTATAGCACTGTTAATCATATTTATAATGTTGTATGTTACATCTTGAGTAGTTACTTATCTTAAAACAGGAAGTTTGTACCTTTTGACTACCTCCATTCACCTCCCCGTCCCCACGCCCCACCTCGGTAACCACAAATCTGATCTCTTTTTTCTATGTAACTCTCTTTTCATTTCTTCTCTTCTTTTCTATCCATTGAATGTAATACGTGGACTTTCTCCCTCTGCACGTAGAATGATTTTGGGCAAGTAGCATCGTTGGGAGAACTGAGAAAGAGTGACTGGACGCTATTTCCTGAGCTCTGTGGGTGCACATGAGAAGCCTGGCAGAGAAAGGCTATCATCTAGACCAGAGCTCTCAAACCCGAGGGGCACCAGAACCCCTAGAGGGGCTTGTTCATGCTCGAAGTGATGCCCCCCCCCCACCATCCTAGAACTTCTGAGTCAGCAGGTCTGGAGTAAAGCCAGGAGAACTTGCATTTCTAACAAGTTCCCAGGTGGTAACCATGCAGCTAAGGAACACGCTTTCAGAACCACGTTAGAGTAACAGATGAGAGAATCTGAAAGAAAACAGGGCATTGAATGCTGTGTGTCAGACCCAGGACAGAAGTACATACTCTCCAGAAAACATGCATGAGGGGAAACTGGATTAAAAAACCACCCCACACAAGTATGCCCAGTGGACTGTTTTTGTACACTCAACCCTTGACGACAGTTTTAGGCTTACAAAAAAATTAAGCAGAAGGTATGAAGACTTCCCACACCCCCTGCCCCCACATACACAACAGACTCCTTCATTACTGACATCCCTCACCATTTGTTGCAACCAATGAACCTATAGTGACAAGTCATTGTCAGCTAAAGTCCACAGTCTGCATTAGGGTTCACTAATAGTATTATGCATTGTATAGATTTGGACAAATACATCTTTATCCATCATTATAGTGTCATGCAAAACAATTCCACTGCCCCCCAAAATCCTCCCTCCATCCCCCAACCCCTGGCAACCACCGATCTATTTACTGCCCCCTTTTACAGAATATCAAATGGTGGGAACCTTACAGTATGTAACCATTTCAGATTGGCTTGTCTCAAGTTTCCTCCGTGTCTTTTCATGGCTTGATAGCTCATTTCTTCTTAGTGCTGAATAATATTCCATTGTCTGGATCCCAACTGATTTTTTTTTACATTTTGTGGGGAGGAAGAGGTAATTACGTTTATTTATTTTTAATTAATTAATTAATTAGATGGAGGTACTGGGGATTGAACCCAGGACCTCGTGCATGCTAAGCACTCACTCTGTCACTGAGCTATACCCTCCCCACCAAAGATTTAATTTTTTTTGTTTGTTTGGTTTTTTTGGGGGGGGGGTAATTTGGTTTATTTATTTATTTATTAAAAATGTTTTTTAATGGCAGTACTAGGGATTGAACCCAGGACTTTGTGCATGCTAAGCACATGCTCTACCACTTGAGCTACACCCTCTGCAATGGCCCCAACTGATTTTTGACAAACATGCAAAAGCAACCCAGTGGAAGGAAGAGTAGCTTTTGCAACACACGGTGCAGGAGCAATTGGACGTCCACAGGCAGAAAAATTAACTGTGAGCCAGATCTCACATGAGGTGGCAGGTACAGGAGCCTACGTGTGTGACGGAACTGCACACAGCTAAGTACACACGAGAACATGTAAAAGTGGGGAAATGTGAATCAGAGGGTGGGTTGTGTCCGTGTCAGCATCCTGGTTGTGATAATGCACTACAGCTTTGCAAGGTGTCACTGCTGGGGAATCTGGGGAAAGCGCACATGGGCTCCTAACCTGCTGTGAATCTATGATCATCTCAAATTAAGAACTCTTGAGTAAAGAAACCAGCATGCAGACAGGTTCTCTCTTACACGAGAGAGGAGAAGGTTGTGTTCATTTCACTCATTCACATAGGATGCTGCTTAACTTCTTAGGTGGGAAAAGGCATGGGGGGGTCACACAGGAGGCTGCTCTTTTTCTCTGGAGATGCAGCTGAAGTTTTTAGGAGTGAGATGCTGGAATGCTTAGACTTAAAATGACAAACTCTGAAACAGCCACACGTACTTATGGCTAAAATGTACACGGCTGCGGGTCCGCAGGTGTTGAAGCGCAGTGTCGAGCACATCGGTAGGTGTTCACTCTACTCTTCTTGCTCCTGTACGATTCAGACTTCTTATAATAAAAAGTTTTTAATAAGACATATTTCTGATTTAGACACAGGCATCTCCAGGACAGAGCTGATGCTGTGTCATTTTGAGGTAAGCTATTAAGGTAGATTTCACGACCTGAGAAAATGCCCATGTGTTAAAAAAAAAAACAACAAACGATGTTAGACTGCAAATAAAGAACCACGCCAATTTTCTGTAAAATGTTATGCAGAGATGTGCGTACAAAAGAGACTGAAAAATGCTGCAAAATATAACTGATCTTTTCCACTGGACTGTCTGATTATGGAAGAAAATTTGTTCATTGAAATCCAGAGTCCTAAATATATTCATTTTCTTTGACCAATCATTGGACACACACACACATATGTAAATACAAATATTTCCTGTCCCTTCCCTGCCGCAAGACAAAACAGTTCCCAAAAGAAAGTACACATCTCTCCCCTGCTTAAATTCTCTCGGTGGATTCCCTTTGCTCTGTAAGCAAAGACTCAGTTTCCTGCCATAATATGCGAGCAGTTGGCACTCCAGAAATTCTACCAAAGCAGAGCTGGAGGAGGTGGGGGATGCACTCTGTTTGGGGACAGGCTCCCCTGCCGCTGAGATTCATTTGCATGATGTTTTGACTCTCACAGGCTGACTTTAGGAAAATGCAAACGGTTTCTTTGAATATATGTGCATACATTTATCTGTGTGTGTGTACACAAAGGAATAGAAGTGAAATTCTTCTCATTGACCCGCCACGATTTCCATGCCTTGTGTAATTTGGTTTAACCAAGCATATCCGGAGCCAGATGGCTAGTATGTATAAAAATCTCCAGTGTGTGCACGCAAGCGAGCCCCTGCTCGGGGCCAGGACCCAGGAAGGCACCTAGTCTGTCAGAAAAAGAGGGAGGCTGGGTTTTCAGCCCAGAAAACTAAGAGAAGAGCTAAGAAAGAAAAACATGAAAGGTAGAGTCTGGACAAGAAATGGCTGGTGTTAAATATTTTTGTGATTTGGAAACTCGTGTCTTCAGAACAGAGGTCAAGGTTGAGTTGTTTCCAAGAAATCCAGTCACTGCCGGCTAGGGAGGCAATGCATGAGCTCCGAGCTAAGGAACAACAGCGAGTCTTTGAACTCAACCATAGTGATCAACTATTCTTCTTCTATGAGGTCTATATATACAATGGAATACTACTTGGCCATAAAAAGAATAAAATAATGCCATTTTGCAGCAACATGGATGTACCTGGAGATTGTCATTCTAAGTGAAGTAAGCCAGAAAGAGAAAAATGCCATATGATATCACTTATATGTGGAATCTAAAAAAAATGATATAAATCTATCTACAAACCAAAAACAGACTCACAGACATAGAAAACAAACTACAATTACCAAAGGGGAAAGGGCAGGGGAGGGATAAATTAGGAGTTTGGGATTAACATGTACACATGACTATACATAAAATAGATAACGAACAAGGATCTACAGTATAGCACAGGGAACTACATTCGATTTCTTATAATAACATATAATGGAAAAGAATCTGAAAATATATATGCATGTGTATGTATAACTGAATCACTTTGCTGTACACAGGAAACTAATGTTGTAAACCAACTACACTACAATAAAAAAGTAAAACGTTTTTCTTTTTTTTGACATCAGCCGTGTAACTCCTTAGAAGATAGGGTTCCTTTCCCAGTCCTGCCAGGGGTCACGAGGACCCTCGACCCGCCTTGTGTGTGCAGGCGTCTTTGATGAACTTCATGTACAATGCCAATAAATCATTTCCCCTAAAGACTGGTGCAGAAGATCCTGGGTCAGATGACTGGGGAGATCCTGGGCTGCACCTAACGCAAGTTTTTCGCTTAAACACTTACTCATGATCTTGTTAATGTCACCAGGTATGTTTCTTGTATTTTGCCTTTATTTTACAAGACTAACGTGTGACTGAGCCTCAGGTAAAATTGACGAGGATTGTGCGACATGAAACGGTTGATCAGATACACAGTCCTTCAAGTTGATCACTGTAATAGTGTAACTCCAGATATGGGAAGAAGCAGCAAGAGGGAAGCCTTTCCTGGACCGTAATAGACCAGTGAGACAGGTGGTTCTGAGGCTCTGGCTGCTGTCAGCAGGGCCTAATGCAGCCACAGCGGGCTGCACGTCCTATCAACGAAACCCTCGCTGGACCTGGGAGTGAGCATTCCTAGCGCCGCGGGACAGATCGGTCATGAAATGCCTCCTAAAGCTTGGCTGAAATTAAGGTCCAAAGGGAGGGGGCTGTCGAATAAAGAATGCTGCCCGGCATCCAGTTCTACAAGAACTAAGTCACTGGCCGCTGCAGGCGCTGCCCTGCAGCACTCCCTGGAAGGAAGTCAGCGTGAATACCAGGAATGAGGTGCTCTGTGCTCCAAGGAAACTGGCAGAACCGGCCCTCAGAGAGTTAGAGATCTTTCGGAGAAGACATTGTGAGCCCAATTTCTCGCATCTTCCCATACTTAGAAAAAGCACGAAAACTATTAACTAAGATGTCTGTTCCTCGGGACCAGCAGTAACCTTCTACTCAGGCGTGAGCTTGGTTGCAGGCCCCCTGCACCAAAATCGCATAAATACTGGCCTGTCCCCTTTACCTCTTTGGAACAGCCCTCGAGCTTTCCAAGGGGCTGTCTCCTGGGTTGTAATCCTCAGGTTGCCTCGAACACAAATTTTCATTTCTTTCTTAGAAGAACTATTGATTAATTTTGTTTTTGTTCTGTTTTTTGGGGGGGGGTAATTAAGTTTGTTTATTTAGTTTTTTATTTTTTATGTAACAGGGGTGCCTGGGATTGAACCAATGACCTTGTACGTGCTAAGCATGTGCTCTACCCCGGGCTCTACCCTCCCCTCCCTGATTTTTTTTTTATCAACATAACCAACTGGGTGAGATTACTGCATCACATAAAGCCGCAGGACTTCTATTGCCAATACCCACAGAACGCTGAGGGGTCAAGACGGAAAGGCTGAACGTCAAAACAGGAAGGCAAGAAAGGGACCCCGACAGACAGTTCCTGAAGGAGAAAACGCGAACATTGGGAGAAACACGAAAAGGTGCTTCCAACTTCGCTGTGGTGCGAAACTGGGCGTCCGTATTCACAACAGCCCAAAGAGGGAGGCAACCCAAGCTTCTAGAAACGGATGAACAAGTGAACAAAACGTGGCAGAGACGTGCAGTGAAATATTACCGAGCCTTAAAAAGGAAGGGAATTCTGACGCCTGCAACAACATGGAGGAACCTTGGGGACGTTGTGCTCAGAGAATTAAGCCAGTCAAGAAACGACAAATCCTACAGGACTGCATTTATGTAAGGTACCTAGAGCAGATGAATTCACGGGGGGACAGAGAGTAGAATGGTGGTTGCCAGGGGCTGGGGGCGTGGGGGTGGGGAGTCACTGTTCAGTGGGGACAGAGTTCCAGTTTTGCAAGATGAAAAGAGCTCTGGTGATGGCCGCACAATAATGTGAATGTACTTAGTGCCACGGAACTGCACACTTGAAACTGGTTAAGAGGGTACATTTTGGATTATGGGTATTTTTATTTTATTAAAAAAATAAAAAAAACCCAAAAACCTGGATGTGAAAGCTGAAATGAAATGTCAGGGCTCTGACAAAGATGACTGACACCATGACGCCAGAGTTGGCAAGAGTAGGGGGCGGAGGTAAGGGGGCCCACGAGGTCAGGCACAGCCTTTGCGGGAGCACTTCAGCGACACGTCTCAGAGCGTCCAGGGGACGCGGGCACCCTCTGACTCAGCAATCCTGCTTCTGGGAATCTGGTCAACACAGAAATCAGGAAGGTTTGCCCGTCTCCACGGGGGCCATTACGACACTGTAAATGAGAGCAAGTCAGTGGAAGCTGGTGTGTAGAATGAACCCACCAGGACGTCAACTGCACTGAGGATATAGCATTTTACAGCCAGCAGAAGGTGGCTCCTTTTTAATGTATAAATGGCATTTTAATGCCAGGGTAGAAAAATTGTAATTAACTCCCACTTTAACTTAACTGAAAATTATACCTATAAACTCTTCAACCGAGATATTTAATTACCTATTTAAGAAGTAAATTGTTTGAGAAAGAAAGCAGGATAGAAAACAGTATATGATTAATAATTGCAGTTTTGACCAAAGATCTTTCATTCATTCACTTATTCATTCACTTACATACAGTCCAGAAGAGCTCTGTCCAACAGAAATATAACAGCCACAAATTCAAGCCATCTATGTAATTCTACGTTTTCTAGTGACAGCTTGCATAAAAAAACAAAAATAATAAAATAGGTGAAATTAATCAATACAAAATATTGAATAAGGTGTTTAAAAAATTTTTTTTGGACTAACTTCTCGAGATCCATTGAGTGTTTTGCAATGGCAGGACATCTCAGTTTGGACCAGACACATATCAAGTGCTCAGTAGCCAGAGATGGCCGGTGGCTACCACGTTGGTCACCCCAGGACTAGAGTGTGTTGAGACGGCTTTATGTGTGTGTTTATGTGTGTGTGTTGAGACGCCTTTGAAGCCACACGCATTCACCTTTAGAGGCTGGAAAATTCCAGACTCTGCGGCTCTTTCTCCATTTTCACAGCCCTGCTCCTCTGCCCACGCCGGCTACCGTTTCCACGGCAACAGCCTGAGACAGCCCCTGCCACCACAGCGAGAAAGCTCTTGAGGGATGAACAGAGCAAAGCAACTAAAACAAAATAGCCTGGCTGGGGGGTGGGGTGGGCTGGAGGAAGGGCCCAGCAGACAGTCCCCCCACTGGTGCCTCACGCACAGCACCTGTGCATGAAAAAGAAATTGTACCACCGGATGGGGTCTTTGCAAAGGAAAACAAAGCTGGCTTCTCTGGGGTCTTCGGCAAGCCCTGTTGGAGATCACAAAGCTCCCGCAAGCTCCAGTGATAACCCGTGTCACCTCTTCCGCCATTCATACATTCACGCACTTACTCTTGCAGTAAGGATGGGTGCTCAGTGCTGGGAACTGAAGACCAGGCAGACCCTCTGCCCTGGAGAGACATTGTTTCATTCAGAAAGTTTCATTTCATTCATTACTTGTTACACAAATGTTCGCAGAGTCCCTCTCCATTGCTGGAGACTGGGGATTCGCTGAAACCAGCAAGAGAAGTCTTGGATGTTTGGGGCTTCATATTCTAGTAGGGGAGGTGGGTTGCAAACAATGTAGGAAATGATGTTGGGGTGATGAGTCCTAAGAGGAAGACTGGCTTAGGATCATGGCACCGAGAGTGAAATGAGGGGTGACGTTTTAGACAAGGAGATCAGGGAGGATCTCTCCAGGGTGACAGAGCTGGGAGGAAAGAGATGAGGGAAGAGCCTCCTGGGCAGAGGGCACAGCACATAGTGAGTGCAAAGGCCCTGAGGCAGGAGCAGGCATGGGGGCGACCAGCTGGAGTGAACTGAGCCAAAGAGAGATGGGAGCTGAAATTGGAAAGGATGCCAGGCCAGAGGCCGCAGGGCCTTGCAGGGCATGGTACCGGCTCTGGGGCCTATTCATTAAGTGGTAAATTATTCAGTGTCCGTATGGTTCATACTGACGGCGCACTTACTGTATGCTGGCGCTGGGTTGGGGGTGCCCAGGTTCCCACCTTTATGCTTGAGCACCTCACTCATGAGGGTGATGCTAAAGCTGAAATGAACGAATGTGGGCATGCAAAAATGACTAGCCCACCATCAGCCCTGCATAGATGCCCTTGCCTGCCTTCTGGGGAGGACAGGAAGAATCGGTCTGCTTTCCCACATGTTAGGAAGGATAAAACCTACATTTTAAAATATGGCAGCAAGTGGAGGGGGTGGGTAGAGCTCAGGGGTAGAGTGCGTGCTTAGCATGCACTAGGTCCTGGGTTAATCCCCAGTACTTCCATTAAAAATTTTCTTTTTACAATGTTGTGTCAAATTCCAGTGTAGAGCACAATTTTTCAGTTATATGTGAACACATATATATTCATTGTCACATTTTTTTTTGCTGTGAGCTCCACAAGATCTTGTATATATTTCCCTGTGCTGTACAGTATAATCTTGTCTGTCTATTCTACATATGCCTGTCAGTAAAATGACTATAACAATAAAAAACTGTAAAAAAAAAAACCTAGGAAATTAAAAAAAATTTTTAAATAAATTCTAAAAAATAAAACAAAATGTGGCAGCGGGGAAGTTCTGTAAGCCAGACAAAAATCACAAGCAACCACCAAATTATTCTGGTGAGGGTGCAGTCGTCACCACGACCAGCATGCCTCAGCCAGTCACGGCTGCCCCCTGGGGTTAGCTAACCCAGCCCGGGCCCCTGCCACAAGGGCTCTCCATCGTCCCCCAGCACATCTACCTCAATAAAGCAGCAAAATCCCTGCCCAGCCAGCTGCAAAAACAAACAACCCCAGAAAATCTGAGCACATGTGTTTGTACATTTGTACCTAAAAAAGCCTGTAACAAAAGTGAAATTCTGAGTGTTGATTTCAAAGTATCACTGGGTTTGGTCAAACACACAAATCAGTGGCTAGGTCAGCATACTGCATCATAAACGTAAAAGGTGCACACACACGTGTCTGGCACACCCATGACCAACTCACAGTACGTCCACAGCCAGCCAGAGGGAAGCTTACTAACAAAAGGGCCTGGCGTAGCGGGTGGGAGGATCTAGCCTGGACTCGGATGCCTGGTACTAATACCACTCAGCCAGAAAAAAAAAAAAAAGCACGAAATTTGGCCATTGGCAGCAACATGGATGGACCTGGAGAGCATTATACTAAGTGAGGTAAGTCAGATCGAGAAAGACAAATGCTGTATGATGCCACTTATATGTGGAATCTAAGAAACACAGCAAACTAGTGAATACAGCAGAACAGCAGCAGACTCACAGACGCACAGAACAAACTACTGGCTACCAGTGGGGAGAGGGAAGGGAGGAGGGGCAATGCAGGGGAGGGGACTAAAAGGCACAAACTGTTAGGTAAAAAGTAAGCTACGAGGCTATATTGTACAATTTGGGGAATACAGTCAATATTTTATGATAACTATAAATGGAGTATAACCTAAAAAAATTGCGGATCGCTATGCTGTACACCTGCGACGTATATACTATTATGTATCAGCTATACTTCAAGTAAACCAAGTAAGAGTAAAGAAACAAGAAGATGCCGGGTACTAAATCTGACGTTTATAAAAGGGCGTCCCCAGAATAGAGGCCACGCTGACCGTTTCTGAGAAAACCGATCCCTTCCTGACCTGGATGGGAATGCACACATTGCCAGACTCCAGGCCAGCGTCTGCCTCATGAATCGGGGGTGGCGGGGGGAGTTCCAGGTGGGCTGTTCGATTTGGCGCCTGGGCCGAGGGTTGCCATTCGAATGGATTCTTTTGAGGATTAGGGGCTTCCCGGTCCTTCTGAAACCCCCCTTCCCTTCAGGTCTCCGAGCCGGCTGCAGTGAAGGGGAGGGGTGGGAAGGCGGCGTCTGGGGCAAGGGCCAGGTCACTACAAGGAAGCGTGGGTAAATGCCTTGATCCCCACGGGTGCAGGAGACCTCGCTAAACAGAGCACAAAGGCCGGCAGACTTCAGTGAGTAACCTCAGTAGATCCGACAACACAAACCTGAAAACCCCGCTGGTGTGGGCTGAGTGGGGCCCTCACCCCCAAATCCAGATGCCGAAGCCCTCACCCCAGGACCTCCGATGTGACCTGTTTGGGGGAGTTCTGTGCAGAGGAAACCGAGTTGCAATGAGGTCATTGGGGTGGACCCGAGCCCAACACGACTGGAGTCCTTATAAGAAGAGGAGATTTGGAGACAGACAGGTCCAGAAAGAAAAGCAAGAAGAGACACAGGACCATGACTGCCCATGACAAGCCAAGGGGGGAGATCGGGAACAGACTCCCCTCTCAGACTCAGAATGAAAAAGAATGTACATACTCTTCTGCACACCAGAGACTAACACAACACAACGTCGTAATCCGACTATATTCCAATTAAAAAAAAAAAAAGAAGGAGCCAGCCCCCCGACACCTTGGTCTCGGACTTCCAGCCCCCGGTTCCGGGCGGCGATGCACTTCCGACGCGTGAGCCGCCCCGTCTGTGCTGCTCGGCTGAGGCCGCCCTAGTACACGGACACAGTCACCGTGAGACGCGTTCAGGTGATGGACCAGGTGGAGCGCTTCCCGTCCACCTGACAGCCAAACCCCCAGCGCCAGCCGCTTGTTACAAACACTTGACGTTGTCACAGATCAGGAAGACGCGGTCCTGCCGTCTTCGTTTTCTCCAGGGGCTGCCAGAACAAATGAGCACCGTCTGGGGCGCTTAAAGAAACAGAAGTTGCTTCTCTCGTTCGAGCCCCAAGCCCCAAACGGAGGCCTCAGCAGGACCGCTCTCCCTCCAGAGGCCCCGGGAGAACCCTGACTGGCCTGCTCCGCTGGCCGGTGGCTCCCGACATCCCTCGTCTTACACACGCACCTTTCCACTCTCTGCCTCCATCTTCACATCATCTCCTCTGCGACGTGTCCAGACCTCCGTCTCTTTTTTCTCAAAAGGACACCAGCCTCTGGGTTTAGGGCCAGTCCTAAATCCAGGATTATTTCATCTCAAGACACTTAACTAATTGTATCTGCCAAGACTCTCTTTTTTTGTAAATTTAATTTTATGGGGAAGTGTATAGCTCAGTGGTGGAGCGTATGCTTAGCATGCATGAATAAATACATTAAAAAAAGTAAACCTAATTACCACCCCCAAAACAAAACAAAATTTCATTTCATTTTTTAAACTTTTGGGAGGGTAGGTAATTAGGTTTTTTTTACTTATTTATTTTTAAATGGGTACTGGGGATTGAACCCACAACCTCGTGCATGCTAAGCACACACTCTACCACTGAGCTACACAGCCTCCCTCCCCACCACAGACCTTATTTCTAAATAACGCGCATTCTGAGGTTCTGGGTGGACATGAATTCTGTGGAGGACACTCTTCAACCCACTACACACATCAAAATGGACAAAACGGGGAGTCCTGAAATGTCTGTTCACAGAATGTAGATTTCCAGTGAAATTAGTTAAGCTTCAAGCTTCCTCTTTGGCCGCTTTCAAAAGCCCAGCAAGGTGTTTCTGTAAAGGACCCGAAGGCAGGTATTTTACCTGCAGTTGGATGCACTCACCATGTTTCTAGTCTGATATCTCTTTCCTTAAGATAACCCACGTACTGGCAGTGAGGTGGTCCTGGGCGTTTTTGAGACTCAAGGTAAGGTGAGTAGGGGTAGATTTAGTGGAATATACGTATGTGTGGGGCTCCAAGGTTTAAGAAATGAAAACACAGGGTATCTAGTAAAATACAGATTTCAGGTAAACAGTGAATAACGTTCAGTACAAGTGTGTCTCACGCAATAGTGGAGACATACAGTACAGGATACATTAATACTAAAAAAGTATTCATTGTTAATCTGAAGGTCAAACTTCATCTGCCAGCCCTACTTCTGTGTTGCTAGTTATTACCAGGTTATGTGTAGACACACATATGAGGCTGTGGGCAGGGTTACATCTCTATAACTGCAGGTAGTTTTATATATCATATGTCACAGGATATAGTTTTATATATAAATAACTATAAAGTTAGTTGCCATCCTGATGTAAGAATAGCTCCGGAAACCCCATGCTGTCAACATGTGAAGATGCTAATTGTCCTACAAACGTGTCTTGAGGAGCAGGGCACTAGAAATATGAGGACTGAGGGGAACAAATGAGGTTTGAGGTGTACAAAGCAGAAGTTGGACTGTGGGAAATTCTTCTGAACAGGAGAGATGTAAAATCGGCAAGTGGGGGACTTCGTTATCACTGACGCCCAGCCGAGACACAGATGATTCCCTGTCAGCGATCAGCACATCAGGGCAGTGTTTATGACGACAACATTTGGGGAAAGGGTGACATAGGTCTTAGCAGAATTCCTCTCTTACTTGGGTCAAACCTGATAGAGAAATAGTAAGTAAGATGGCTTATGAAGATGTACGGATGTGTGTCTGATGCATCTGGCCCTGAGGAAGTCTGGTGTTTTCAGCCAAAATGTCACATCCGATTCCCTCTGGCAGAGAAGTGAGCTGAGGAAGGAGAGGCTTCAACGACCCAGCCTTTGGACACATTCATCAATTGGTCAAGTCATCAATTATGATAGTGAAACAGTCATCTGACTGTGCAATTTTTCGGCACCACACAACACAACATAGTGGCAACTTTAAAAAGCATTTCAGAGGGAAGGATACAGCTCAGTGGTAGAGGGTGTGCTTCACATGCAGGAGGTCCTGGGTTCAATTCCCAGTACCTCCATTAAAATAAATAAATAAAAATAAACCTAATTACCTCCCCCTCGAAAAAAGACAATGTGGATAAACACACTTTTTAAAAAAAGAATTTCAACTCCTCTTGAGTATGATTTAAGTTCAGATCAAATTTGTATACAGATACATAAAGGTTTTTTTCAGAATTATCAATCACATCAGAATTCAAATACATCATAAAATGAAGTATGCTAGTGGAAGCCAAGTTTCAGTCTGAAGGAAAGAAGTTTGGCAGGGGCTTCAAAGTATGAAGATAACTGAAAATGCTGTTAGACAAAATCATGATGGTAAGAACAGAAGTTATGACGGCCAGAAAGATACAGATAATGAAAACAACCGCAGAAGACATTTTTTTTCTCATTGCAAGAACTGAGACTCTTCCAAACAGGAAATTAAAAGCAGAGGGAAAATGGAAATCATCGCAAATGTCAACCACAATTTGCAGGTCACACACACACACACACACGTGTGCCAGGAGGTCGACACTAGCTTCCTTTCAATAAAATTTGATGATTTTAATAAGGACCATGAGATTTCATCATGACCTGTTGTCATGAGCCATATTCCATTCAACACCGTGGAAGAGCTGGTTTTGGTTTTTATCCCCTGCCCAAAATGTGTGTGATCTCAGTAATATCTACAAAGAATCCACTTAATAGGCCATGACAATATACAGTCAATTATGAGATCCAGGCTAGTTTTTCTGAACACCGAAGCTTGCGTATCATCGTTTTGTTTCTAAACGGTTTTCAACCATAGTAGCATTACCTTGGAAACAATCTAAATGTCCAATGACAGACGACTGGATAAAGAAGATGTGGGGTGTGTGTGTGTGTGTGTGTGTGTGTGTTTGTGTGTGTATATCTACAACTATATCTATATACACATATATACATACATATATATATATATATATATATATACACACAACAGAATATTACTCATCCATAAAAAAGAATGAAATAATGCCATTTTCAGCAACAGGGATGGACCCAGAGATTATTAAGTGAAGTGAAGTAAGTCAGATAGAGAAAGACAAATATTATATGATGTCACTTATGTGTGCAATCTTAAAAAAGGATACCAATCTTGTCTACAAGCCAAAAATAGACTCACGGAATAGAAGACAAACTATGGTTACCGAAGGGGAAAAGGCAGCGGAGGGATAAATTAGGAGTTTGGGATTAACAGACACACATGACTACATATAAAATAGATAAACAATAAGGACCTCCTGTAGAGCACAGGGAACTATATTCAATTTTTTGTAGTAACATATGAAGGAAAAGAATCTGAGAAAATACATATGTATATGTATGTATATCTGAAAATATATAATATGTGTATGTATATGTGTATATGTATAACTCGGTCACTTTGTTGTACAAACCTGAAACTAACATTGTAAATCAACTGCACGTCAATAAAAAAACAAAACTAAAAAAAGATAGCATTACTTGCATCAAACAGGTTTTCAAACGAGGTGAACATCCCGAGAGCCCCTCCCAATGTGACAAAGACTTTACACAGCACCCAGAAGCCTGTGTTTACTCAGACAGTACGTTATTCAGATACAAATGCACTAGACCAGACAAGAGGGAAGATGTACTCTTCAAATAACTCTTTAAATAAATTTCATGGTAGTCATTATTATACTCACCTTGTGTACTTAGGGGGGAACATCAAAGTGAGAGAACAAATATGCCGTATTTAAACAGAAGTGTATATAAAGAATTAATTTAAACAATCGGGGAAATGTTTACAAAACGAGGCAGGCGGTGAATCCAATGCTCTCCGCCAGATGCCAAATACGGGGACGGTGTTGCGCTTCTGCGCTGAATGTCACGGGGACAGATCAGACCATGATTGACTTGGTTTTCTTGCGATGGGGAAACCTAAGAGAGTTTTTGGGGGGGGGGGCTTTTGTGCCTGATGAACATCATCTCTCTGAGATGTTATTCAACAAAGTAAAACTAGTTCTGAGCAGCTGTAACCCATCGGGAACCACATTCTCTGTCAGTACATGACAGTTGCAGCTGTTCGGAAATTTGAAAGCAAAAAGCAGCAAGTCTCTTCACAAACACTGATAAACCTGCAGGAATGTATCCCATTGCCACGCCTTCCCTCAGTCTCGGCTCTGCAGGGTCTGAGGTTGCTGGCTGTCTCCATGGGCTGTATATTTTCTTTTGGGGTCTTGTCTTATTTAAAAAAATTTTTAAATGGTGGTCATTTGACCATTTTCACTGTCTTTAGTGCACAAGTTAGTAGTGCTACGTACATTCACATTGTTGTGCAACCAACCTCCAGAACTCTCTCATCTTGCAAAACCAAAACTCTGTACCCACTAAACATGGACTCCCTGCCCCCACCCTCTGGTAACTACCGTTCTGCTTTCTGCCTCCGCGCATGACTCCTCTCGGGATGTCACATAAGTGGGACCGTGCGGTACGGCCGACAGCTGTGTAACTAACCATTCTAGAGCAAAGGCTGACTTTTCCCATTCTCTCCAGGAAGAATCAGGTTACAGAATTATTTCCATAAGAAGAGGTTATGGACAAGTATGCAGCCAAACGAAAACAAACAAACAAAACACATAGGAGAAAAAGCATTGTAGAGGCATGTTAGGCAGTTAATTAATAAAACATTTTGTGTCATTTTTGGGGACTTTGTGCCACTGGATGGTACTGGAGCAATTTAGTGGTATTTTGAGTGATTTGTTGTGATTTCTATACTTATTCTGAGTAAATTTTCATGTGTGGACCAAGTTTTCATACTATTGTTTGGTATTCTCTCCCTCAAAGAGGGCCCTCCAAATGGTCAGGCTTCAGACCCCACTAAGCCTGGATCTACTCCTGGTCAAATGTTCAGTAACACCACACTTGTGTTCAAAACCCAGACTTTGAAACGAAAATGAGATATCATTTCCTCCCTATCAGGCAGATAAAGATGAAAGAATTCATACCGCTCAAGGCTGACAAGAGAATGAAGGAAGGGGCATCTTCACAGGCCAGCTGTGGGAGACAGTGGGCTGGTTTAAACTTCCTAGCAAATATTTTGGCAAGAGTTATAAAAGTTTAAAGTGCACATATCCTTTGATCCAATAACTCCACTTCTGGGAATTTATCCCTGCCCATCTGAATTCCCCCAGAGCACCCACCCACGTGGGGGTTATGACGGCAATGACTACGAACGCAAGAAACCGAAAACAAGCGCATTTAACATAATCCCAAGGATGTCCGGAGTAAGCGCCTCATAAACAACTTCTTAAAGATTATTTAATGTCATGAGATCATGTCTTCTTACAAAATATTAAAAGTCACATATGCACCACAATCCCAGTTTGGGGCATTATTTATACATTTGCGGTTTATGCAGAAACCATATTGACAGACGCAGACATAGGGAAAAAACTTATGGTTCCCAGGGGAAAGGTGGTGGGAAGGGGTAAATTGGGAGTTTGAGATTTACAGATTCTAACTACTATATATAAAATAGATAAACAACAAGGTCCTACTGTACAGCACAGGGAACTATATTCAACACCCTGTAGTAACCTAGAATGGAAAAGAGTCTGAAAACCAATATATGTATGTGTATGTATGACTGAAACATGATGCTGCACACCATACGAAGCTGACACAACATTGTAAACTGACTATACTTCAATTTTAAAAAATTAAAAAAAAGAAACTATATTGAGCATTTACTACGTATCTGACTCTGAAAGCCCCTGGAGAAAGATGGAAACTAAAGACAACAAAAGACCGTGCCTTCTTGGGGCTTCCTTTTCATGGGGAAAATAGAAAACAGACTACCCACTGGGACAGCGACGTGGTCATGTACAGGCAGCCTGAAGCGATGAACGCCCCGCCAGCCACTAATCCCCTTCCTGCACAGACACCCTGGAGGAACTCTCTAGACGTGAGCCCGGAGGAAACTGCCAGGATGAACACTGCAGCAGTGGCTTATCCGACGAAGACCTGCCGGGCGCCAGCTTCTCTAAGGTGCTGTGCCCCAGCCGTACCCCGGAGGGGGACATGGAGTCTAGATGTTCACTAGCGACAGAAGGGAGACGCCAAGACAGAATGTGTTCACGTAACAGCACGGCCACGCAGCCACCTGAATGAATGAATCAAAGCTCCAAGCTTCCACACGGATACATCTCGGGGACAGGATTTTACTGCACAGGGCAAGGGAGTCACAAGGTGATGCCATGGCGGGAGGCTGTCGGGCCCCTCCCTCCTCCGTTACACTGTCCCCTGTTGCCCTTATTTGAAATGATCTGCTGCAGCTCTTGGTCGTTGTTTTGACTCCTACCAGCCGTAATTCAGTTAACAAAGGGGGCTCAACGAGCAGATATCTGCTGGGTCGGATGCCCACTCGGGGGACTTCAGACCCTCGGTGGACAGTTTGTGCTACTAGAGTAATTCGACTTGTTGCTCCCGCTCTCAGGACGCATAAAGGCGTGATCCCTCCACGATGGGTTTTGTTTTGTTTTGTTTCCCTTAAACTCATACCTGTTTACCGCTCGAGCCTGGAAAATTCCAGCCTCAGAAGCTCTCTCCCCTCCCACGCCAGCCGGCAGTTTCCATGGCAACAGGTAAGCCTGCCGCAGTCCCAGTCACCACAGGTCCCCAGAGAGAACAAAGCAGCCCTCCTGACAATGAAACCGCCTGGTGGGGGTGGGGCAGACTTCAGGAGGCCCTGATGCTCACCATCCCCCCCACCGCCGCCCCAACCCAGCTCTGGTTCCTCCCAGACTCCCTTGGCAGAACAGAGTCCATCGGAGCCGTTTCTTGTCTGTCGAACGAAAAATCCTAGCCACGTGAGAAAAGCATGATTTGGAGAATTTAGTTCCCCTGGGGTGCAGATGGAGGATGACGGAATAAATGGGGCGGATGGGTGACATGCGGACCCGCTTTCACCTGTCCACAGAGTGGGGTGTAGCCCTGGGGGGGCCAGCGGCATCTGGGAACTTGTTAGAAATCCAATTTGGGGGGCCTCTCCTGGGACTTGCATGGGGCCACCAGTGTGTCTGATGCTTGCTGAGAACCGCTGGTCTGGACTACTAATGCACACCTACACGGCTTGCGACTGTGTTCTCCCTCACTCCCCCCCTGTTACTGCTGAGTTCTCAGCTGTCTGGAATTCTCCCCACGTCAAGTCCTGGGACGTCTCTCTCTCTGCACCTCTCCCAGCCACACTCACGTCTGCTGAACTATATGCCTCCAATTTCTGTCCCACCTCTAACCTCCTTCTGAGCTCCTCACCCACGCAGATGCCAGGGGCTGGGAGGAAGGGCGGGTGGGGAACGGCTTGGGGGATTCGGGGTTTCCCTATGGGGTAAATATTTTGGTTCTAGATGGAAGTGGTGGTTATACAACACTGTGAACGCAGCAGATGCCACCGAATTGTTCTCTCTTTTAAAATAGTTATTTTTATGGTACACGAATTCCACCTCCGTAAAACGAAAAAACAAAACAAAGCTTCCAACTGCACACATTTCAAGTGGGGTGGCATCATTTCCAAGAAACCCAGTGCTCCGAAAGTCAGGGCATGATTCTCTCCAGACCTGTGCCGTCCAGTAGAAATAGAATTCAAGCTGTGTATATTAGTTAAAATTTTCTAGTAGCCATGTCTTTAAAAGGAAAAAAAAAAAGGAAGTTAAAACTAATGCTGGTAATATATTTTATTCCATTCACCATGCCTGAGAACTGTCCCTCATTTGTCCTCAAAAAAACAGGAACATCAATGCTAATGTCCCTTCTCCACAGCCCTGCAGTCGAAGGAGCCCCAAGTCTTGTGGATTCTGCCTCAGAAATAGGGTTTCCCTCAGCTCAGCCTGTTCACCTGTCGCTGAAGTTACCGCAGAATCAACCCTGGGATTTCCAGTCACGGTGGCTGAGTAGTAGGACCATGAGTTCGCCTTCTCTTGTGATCACAACGAAACCACAACTGACTGCTAAACCCCCATCGATTAAAAAAAAGACTGGGACCTAGTGAATAAAGATCTTCTCCAGCTGGACATGTAAACAGGGAACTGCAGCAGGATGATAAATAACACGCTCATACTGTGCAGCACAGGGAACTACAGTCAGTATCTTGCAATAACCTATGATGAAAAAGAATGTGAAAATGAATATATGTATGTATGACCGAAACATGATGCTGTACGCCAGAAACTGACACGCTGTAAAGTGACTGTACTTCAGTTACAAAAAGAATGCAAAATTTAAAAAAAAAGACTTGAAAAAAGATTTAAAAAAACACCCTAACTCTTCTTCCTTCTCAAAGAAAAATCTGGTCAAACCACCACCTGCTGGGTCTTTCAACTGATTCCTGTTGCTCTCAGGACAAACCCACCCTCCTCAAAACAGCCTACGAGCTACAAGGACCCCAGGTTTTCTCTTTAGAGGAATTTAGGGGTGCCAGCTATGTTGGAAGGAGCTCTGTGAAACTTTTCTCAAAGCTGGGTCCATGCAGAGCTCTGAACCGTCGGACTACACGTGGGGTGGGCGAGCCTTTCCTGCGGAGCGCCACATCATAAATGTTAAAGGCCGCAGGGGACACACGGTCCCTGACTCAGCCACCGCTCAGCTCTGCCACCCGGGCGTGGACGCAGCTACAAAGGGCAGGAAGCCATGAGTGTGGTGGGCTCCAGTGAAACTCCACTTGGGGACAGGACACGTCTCTCCACCTCCCAGATGGTCCCATCTCAACCACACTTCCGTTCTCTCTTTCCTGGTCCCGCAGGCACCCCTTCCTGGGTCTCCTCCATCCGCCGCCCCTGGTCTTCAGTTAACTTTTGTCACAAGCATCAGAGTAGATGGGTCGAAGGACAATCGGGCCACGTCCCCACTGTAACAACACCACGGCAGACGCCTCTCTCCCTAGATACACACCCAGCTCTTAACGAGGAGCTCCGAGCACAGGGAATTCTGGAATTCCCACACAGAAGGGGCCTGAGAGGGGCCAGGCTAGGCTTGGAAGGTGGGGGACTTGCCTTGCAGTGGTGTTTGTACAATGATGTTCCCTGTTCCACAAGACCGCTATTGGAAAGAAAGCGAACAGCCCCTCTGAATGCACGTATTTAAGGATTTATAAAGCTGGGTCCAGAGGAATAGAGTGAAAATGTACTCGCTGTTTGAGTTACTATCCTCATGTTTATGTAACTTAGTTCAACAAACACACCTGGAAGTAGACGGTCTTTACACGCCAACAACTAAGACCTTCGTACACAAGGAAACCTGAGGACGACGGGCCATCAAGGGCATTTGGAACAAACGCTCAACTCACCTCCAAACAGGGACACAAGATTTTACCCCCCAAACCGGAGAAAACCCGGTTACGAACATGACCCAGGGATAGAATCCATAAACAGATGGCTCATGTCAAATATTTTTATGGTTTAGAAATGGACGTCTCTGGAATACTGGGCATTTGTGCGTTTCTGGGAAAAAATGCTCCCTTCCTGCGCTGGATGTCAATGTATATGGAGCTTGGACTCGAGCCGGGCACGCGGGGGTCATTAATCAGTGGGAAATTCCACGGTGGGTGGCTGCCTCGGTGCTTTATTTGGCACCTGGGACCACGCTGACATCCTAAAAGGCCAGTTTTCAGAGATGGGTTGCTTTTTCTCAGAAATAATCACATCCATCGGAGCCCTGTTTTGGGTTCAGTTTTGCTTTTAGCAGATCCTGCTTTTAGCAACTGGTTGCTGCAGGACACTGCGTTTATGTCTGAGCTGAGGCGGGAAGGCAGTGTCTGGGGCGGGGAGAGGGTTCCCTTGCTCACCTCACCAGAGAGGATTATGGGAATACGTGTTTTTACAATCGTGGGAGGAAAAGGTCCCACTGAACTTAACAAAGGAGCCAGTGAATATAAAGGAAAACATTAATAAGCCTGTCTCCACAAACTGAAAGATTAGGGACCGGGAAATCCTGTCATGAATAAGACTTAACGAAAGAATGAGTAAAATGTCACAAACTATAGATTTAAAGCGTATCTATATAGCACAGGGCACGCAGAGTGCCAAGAGGTCAAAAAGGGAGGAAAAGCAGTCTCAAAATAGAAATGTAGGAAAGGATATGGGCGGGGGAGAGGAAAGAGAGGAGGAGGAGAGGAAGGGGGAGAAGGGGAAAGGGGGAGGGAGGGGGAAGAGGGAGAACGGGGAAGGGGGAGGAGGGAGAAGTCAAATGCTGAAAAATGTGAAAGACACAAAAAAATGCACTACCCCCCTTGGGATCCCCAAATCGAACATCAAAACCAAAATGAAATGTTGTTTTCTCCCATCAGACTGAGAAAGATGAAAAGAGCCACAACGCAGAGGGTTGTTGAAGATGTGGAGAAACGGGCAAAGCCCTAGGCTAAGGGTGCGTGCGTGCGTGAGTGTGTGGTTGGCACAGCCCTTCTGGAGAACATGGAACCGCAGGTATCAGGATCAAAGACAGGCAGAAGTAAATACAGACAAGCCCACTTCTGGACCGCGAGTATATTTACACGATTACACGTCTACAGGGCACCACTGCGACACGAGGTCAAGAAAGTTAGGTGGGGAAGGAGAATACACAACACATACACAAGAAGCACTACGTGTGAGGAGGAGGTAGCACTTCACTGTTTCCGACAGTAAAAGCAAATGTCAGGGGGAGGGTAGAGCACATGCTTAGCAGGCACGAGGGCCTGGGTTCAATCCCCAGCACCTCCATTAAAAATAAATAAATAAACCTAACTACCTCCCTCCCCTCCCACAAAAAAAGTAAATGTCTTCCTTTAAAAATAGAATTTTTTCTTTGTAGAACATTCAGTATCATGATATATTTAATGGGAGAAAAATCGGTCCTCTTTGCTGAGGCCTGCAAGGCTCTGTGTGATCGCCTTGTTGTGCTCTCCCCCAGCACACACACACACGCACACATAAACACACACAGACACACAGACACACACACAAACACACACAGACACACAGACATATACATACACAGATGCACAGACACGGACACATGTGGACACACACGCCAACATAGAGACGCACACTGACATGCACACTAACACACAACACCCAGAAACACACCCCCTGCCTCCTCAGCATTCAAGCCTCACCCCAGAGGTCAGCCACCGCCCAGAGAGTCTGCCCCGACCCCTCCCACACCCACTGCCATCACTATCTCAGACCACATTCCTCCACACTCGTTGAACGGCTATAACTGGCCTTCTGCATGGAAGGTCCCCTTCATGGGGCTGGGGCCTCCTCCGTCTTGTCTGCTGTTGTATCCACAGCCCAGCTCTGTTACCAAACGTCACATAAACCAGCGCACACACGGGTATCACCCACCAGAACCCAACCCGCTTAATTTTCAGGTCCCAGCTTTCACAGACAAGGGCCATGTGTGTGTGTTTTCATCATTTCTCTCTCTCATTAAAAGGTAAACACCCAACATAGTTGAAAACAGGGGTCCAAGCAAAAATCTGTCCACGCACGTTCATGGCAGCACTGTCCACAATAACCAAAAGGTGGAAACGCAAATGCACGCACGAAATGTGGTCTATCCATACGATGGGATGCTATTCAGCCATAACAAAGAATGAAGTTCTGACAAACACTGCAACATGGATGAACCTCAAAAACAGCATGCTAAGTCCAAAAAGAAGCTGGTCCGAAAGGACCACCTGATGTATGAATCCATCCGTACAAGGTTCCAGAATCGGCAAATCTACAAAGACAGAAAGTAGATTTGTGATTGCCTATGGTCGGAGGATATCGAAGGATAAAAGGTAATAGGTAAAGATATGCCGTCTCTCTTTATGCTGATAATGTTGTAAAAGAGATTCTGGTGATGGTTGCACAACTCTGCGTATCTACTAAAAATCACCAAGCTATTCTCCCACAATGATCAAGTCTACCTTCCCCCGTCAGTACGTCAAACCAATGCAAACTGAAAAAACTGTAGGAAACCTGATGTAGGCAAGAAAGCTGTGAACCTGGAGTTCTCCTCCAATGTGCTGACTACTTCCTCTAAAAAAGTTAGGTGTCATCGTACCCCAATCTCTGCATAGCAACCCCGTCAGGGTGATTTTTTTCTTTTTCTTATTTTTATCTTTTTTAAATTTTAAGTGGAGGTACTGGGGATTGAACCCAGGACCTTATGCATGCTAAGCACGTGCTCTACCACTGAGCTGTACCCTCCCCCCACAACCCAACTCCCCCTACAACCCAACTCCCCCCATCCTCCCGGGAGATTTTTTTTCTGAGGAGAAAAATATAACAGAAGTCAGAAGCTAGAGCCGTACTGTCCAAAGGAAATACAATGTCAACCCTACATCTAAATTTAAAATTTTTTACTAGCTACATTTTGTTCTTTTAATTTTTAAGTTTTTAATTGTATTTTTTTAAACTGAAGTATAGTCAGTTTATGGTGTACCAATTTATAGTGTGCAGCATAACGTTTCAGACATACATATATTTGTTTTCATATTCTTTTTCATTATAGGTTACGACAATACTAGCCACATTTTAGAAAGTAAAAATAAACTGGTTGAAGAGAGTGGTAAGTTGGGAGTTTGGCATTAGCAGATACAGTCTACTATATACAGAATAGACAAACAACAAGGGCCTACTGCACAGCACAGAGAACCGTATTCAACATCTTGTGATAACCTATAATGAAGAAGAATATATGTACGTATGTATAACTCAGTCACTAGGCTGCACGCCATAAAGTAACACAACATTGTAAATCAACTATATACTTCAATTAATAAACAGCTCAGATTAACTTTAATAATAATATATTTCATTTAACCCAGTACCATTTCACTAAGTCATCACTCTGAAAGACAGTACTGATGTGCTTCACAGTATTTCCGCACATCCTGGAATCTCGCGTGCGCGTCGTCTCCGCGGTGGAGCCCGTTTCCACGCTCCAAGGACGGGGAGCACGTGGGGCCCGGGCCGCCCCACCGGGCCGCGCATGCGCAGAGCTTCTCCCCGCCCCCGCCCCGCCCCCGGGCGCTGAGGCTGCGCTGAGGCTGCGGCGCGGGGCAGGGGAGGGAACGGTGCCTCCTGCCGCGCAGCCGAGGCTCCCCCCCCTGCAGCGGCGGCCCTGTTCTAGAAACCGGCCGCAGACAGGAGAGGAACAAGCAGGCATGTATGAACTGTGCGTCTTGCCTGTGCGCGGACAAGTGCCGGGTGATGGACTGAAGACCCACCGGGGTGGTTAGGACTTGGCTTTAAACTCCAAGGAAGGAAAAGGGGCTTGGGCTTGTGGCCCGGGGAAGCCAGCAAGCTGGGATGAGCAGGTGCCCAGCGCAAGGGCGGCAAACCAGCGTTGTGCAGTTAGGCGTGTTTGCACATTGGAGTCGATGCCTTCTCCCTTGACAAGAGCGATGAAGAGCGAGACAGGAAAACTTGTGCCCTGACCTTAGAGCTTTTCCTGCGCCTGCCGTTCTCCATGGCCTTGAACGCAAAATAATCCAGACGCCACAGAGGCGTGCTTTGGGGAGGGGCATATTCTGGCCCCGTGGGGTCGCTGTATAGATTAGATGCCATGCCTGGCCTCTCGGGTCCTATAATAAATACTCTTTTTAAGGAAGAAAATAATCGAGCATTTTAAAGAATGGAAACATGCTCATGAGAAAACAAAACAGAAAAAAAAATCAAAACAAACTGGGACAACACAGCAAAACACACAACTTCATACCCATACAGGGAAACTGGGGTTTAAATCCCAACTCTACCACAGTTACCACCTTTTTTTTTCTATGGAAGCATTGGGGATTGAACCCAGAACCATGCGCGTGCTAGGCACGTGCTCTACCAGTGAGCCACAAACCCCCTCGCTCTATTTTAGTTTAGTTGTGTGACTAGGTAAGTGATCTAATGCCTCAGAACCTCAGCTTCCTCATCTATGAAAGAGTAAATCTACCTTTAGCATTTGTTTGTTTTTGGAGGAATAAATAAAAGAATACCTTAGCGCTCAGCACAGTGCCTGGTTCGTAATAATCAGTCTGTAAATGTCAGCAGTCACTGCAACTGTGTGAAGATACAAATTAAATACTGGGAGGAGATATTTAAAATGGAAAACTTTTATGCTGGGCTGAAAGTGACTATTTACCCCCCCCCCCCATTCATGTTAGTTCTGATCGATATAAAATTACGTGTCAGCGATGAAAGCAAAGAATTAGAATAAAAGTGATGGTAAAACGGGGCTGGTTTGTGATTCCACAGGAAGGAGGAGGAAGGACAAAGCATTTACCGCACTGTTATGTCAGGGGTGGTTGGGGGACAGGGACGCCCCCGCGCTTCAGAGATTGTTATTTGGTTGTTCTGTAACAATAAGCTCATGTTTATTCCGAGTTAAAGGCAAAAACAGAGAAGTTTAGAATAAGTATTTGCACATAGAACCAATTGCCTTTGAATAAAAAAGGCTGAGCTAATTTCTTCTGGTGCTTTCTCTGTCACCTCGTTTGGAGTTTGCTAGGACAATTCCCAGGGGGCCCCATGGCACAGACACGGGGAATCTTGAAAGTTCTTTCTGTTTCCTGATACAAAAAATAGGTCTCCAAGAATTTGAATGGTTATGAAAGGGAAAAAAATCAAGGGACTATATACTGTTAGAAGCCCTAGGGGGAGGGTATAGCTCGGTGGTAGAGCACATACTTAGCATGCACGAGGTCCTGGGTTCAATCCCAAGTACCTTCATTAAAATAAATAGTTAAATATATAAACCTAATTACCTCCCTCCAAAACAAACAAACAAAAAACCAAATAAAAATTAAATAAATATTTTTAAAAAGAAGTCCTAAACAGAGGAACACAACTAGAGTTATCAGATGGCTTTCTATTTATCAGATTCTAAGAAACAATAATCAAAATTTACCAACTCTTATGTGTTAGTTGCCTTTTTTTCAGGTGTCTACCCTGCAAGATGAAACACCTCCTTATTAAAGAATAAAACCAAGGGGGAGGGTATAGCTCAGTGGTAGAGGGTCTGCCTCACATGTGTAAGGTCCTCGGTTCAATCCTCAGTACCTCTATTAAGAGATAAATAAATAAAAACCTAATTACCTCCCCCACAAAAATTTTTTTTAAAGAATAAAGTTGAATCCTGTTTAGGACATTCTTAACCTTTGTGACCGAAATCAGAAGAAACAAAACAGGAAGCTTTTCCTTTCACGGAACACACGAAGGTCTGCAAGTTAATTTGAGGACCACCGAAGGTAGCCCACAAGTAAATAAAGATAGATACAGATTCTGTTTAAAAAAAAAAAGAAAGAAAAGGTAAGGTTGTCTGAACATGAAAATTACAAAGAAAAAACTGAAAGGAAAAAAGGAGGCACGGCTATTGTGGGCGAAGCAATGCTGGGTTAAGTCTGCTCACTGCAGGGCAAAGACAGGCGGACACCGACTGCTGCACGCGGAGGGCTGTGTGTTCAGGGACAGCATCCCTTTGCCTGACTTCCCTGCACTGCGCGTGTTTTGGAATGGAAGCTTGCTTCTAGCCCGGGGCAGGATTCCACGGCAGGGACGACCTCTGGTAATGGAACTTTTTTTTTTTTTTTGGATACGAAATACGCTGTTTTGATGCCTACCGGCTTTTTCTGAAGCAACTTGAATTCAAATCCTGTCTCCGTTCCTTACAAACCATGGGAATTTCTTTCCTTATTCTACAGTGAGATATGTCACACATAGAGAAGGATGTTTAAGAAGATGCATCTGGATGTTTTAAAGACAATGATAAGGAAGCCAAACCCCAGCTACGTGTGACTTTTAGACATGACCAGATCTCAGCTTTCAGACTCACTGAAAATCAGTTCTCCAAATGACATTTTTTTTGTTTTTCCTTTGGCTGCATGGTTGATTCCCTGACATGGCCAAGTTTATCAGCTTTATCTACCTAGCAACAACAAAAAAAGTGTTTCTTTGGACTCTTTCTGACGGTTACAGCAATCCCATTTGGAAGAGAGCTTCAGGGAACGTCTGTGACGTTTGAATGGCCGGAGGTTTTAGTTTCATTTTAGTGTAGTTTGGTTTGAGTTGAGATTTCCACGGCTGCAGCTGTTTCGTCGTGGCTAAACTGAAGTCTGGGGTGCTCTGAGGGTTTTTATACCTAAATTGAGAATCGCTGGGTGGTTCAACCATGAGTATTCTGTGGGTCTGGAAGGTCAAGAGTGTTATAAACGGTAGAATAGGCTTCTCTCACCTGACATATTTTTGTGACTGTCTTTGCTGAACATACAGATATGTCAGCCCCAGCACAAGCGTGTAACTTTTTGACGTGTTTTAAACACCTGAGGGATGTTCTTTGCCTAAAACGAGAGTCACACCCACATCTGCTGGGTGACTGGGCTGGATGTGCAAATCAGGCTGAGGTAAACCTGCCAAAGCGAAACAAAAACTGAAATTTAGTTTCAGAGGAAATGAAACCAAAACTTCAAAGAGGATAAAAATTACCCTTGACGTCCATTAACCACGTGCCGTGTCGCTGGATTGGGGGTCAGGTTCGTAAGTGTGTAATAGAAATTAGCTGACAGTGAATGCATAACTCTGCAGACCGTCTATTTGGCAAACTCCCTTTCCAGCTCCTGCCACCCCCGCCCCCACCATGTTTCATCCTTCACTTGTCACCAGCTCGGGGTCTGTCTGGCTTCCACGTCTTCCCTCTCCTGGATCAACCATGCCCTTGCCTCCTCTGCTCTAGGTCATTCTCACCAGCATTCAGATGTGCCGTGAAAGCTCCCATCTTAAAAAAACAAATGCTTTTCAGACCGAGTTCCTCTCTAGCCACTGCCTCATCTCTCTGCCCCTTTATGAGCAAAACACATCCATCTGAAGCATCTTTCCACTCCTGCCCCCACATCCTCCTGGTCCATTCTGTTCTGAACCCACAGGTATGAGGCTCTTTCCCATGACTCACACCAACCCACTCTCATTAAATTCACCAGGATCCTCCGTTTTGAACAAAACCAATGTTTGTTCTCAGACTCTATCTGATTCGATCTCTTGACCGTGCGTGATCATGTGGATCCACCCTCCTGGGTTTCCCTACCTGCCCTCTCCGGCTCTCCTGCTGCATCAAGGAGCACCGGTGCCCTGGTTTCTTCACCCGCCAGCCTCCTTTTCACCCCCTCAACCTATTCGGAGGACATGGGGCTCATCTCCAACTCTTTTCTCTACCTACGGTCACTCCCTGGGTGATCTCTCCGGTCCAGTCATTTCCAGTATTAAGGCTGTGCTGGTCAGTCACTGTCCTGGGTTGAGCAGTGTCCCTGCAAACGCATGTCCGTCCTGAAACCTCAGAACGTGACCTTATTTGGGCATAGGATCTCTGCAGAAGTAATTAGCTGGGATGAGCTGGTCCTGGAGTCGGGTAGGCCCTGACTCCGATAACTGGTGTCCTTGTCAGAAAGGGAAGGAAACTCTGAGACATGTAGAGATGAACACATTGTGATGGAGGAGGCAGGGGTGGGGATACAGTTACAAGCCAGGATGGGCGGAGGGAGGATTGAGGGCAAACACCAGAAGCTGGGAGAGAGGAATGAGACAGAGCCCCAGAAGGAACCCAACCCCTGCCAACACCTTGATTTGGGGCTTCTGGCCTCAGAACCTTGAGAAAACTGACTGCTATTGTTTCAAGCCATCAAGTTTGTGGTAACTCTGGCAGAACTAGGAAACTAACATACAGACACGCCTCTTTATCCCAACTCCCCTCTGAGCTCCAGGCTCCCACAACCAACTTAACCACGGCTTACAATGTCCACTTGGGCATCTCATAGACGCCACAAAAGTGATACAACCAAAGCATAAGTCCTGACCAGCCCTGTGTTGTGGACTCAGTGTCTGTGCCCCACCACACATACCTCCCCAGTTCATGTTGAAGCCCTAACCCCTTTGTGTGATGGTGTTTGGAGGTGGGGCCTCTGGGAAGTAAGTAGAGGGTGAGGGCCTTCCTGACGGGCTTAGTGTCCTTGCAAGAAGAGGAAGAGAGACCAGTGCTTTCCCTCTGCCCTGTAAGGCAGTCTGCTAGCCAGAGAATTCTCATAGGCGCCAATCTGCTGGCGTCTTGATCTGGGACTTCCAGCCTCCACAACTGTGAGAAATACATGTCTGTTGTTTGAAATGTTTGTGTGTGTGTGTGTGGTTTGTTTTTTTTTTTTGTGGGGAGACGTTATTATTTATTCATTTTAACGGAGGTCCTGGGGATTGAACCCAGGACCTCGTGCGTTTAAGCACGTGCTCTGCCACTGAGCTCTACCCTCCCCCCTACTCATTATTTTAACCTCAGTACCTAGAACTGCACCTGGTATACAGTAAACGCCCATAAATATCTGTTAAGTCAGCAACATTGACTCCAGTACGGGAAATGTTTCACATGGGCTTGTTTAAGAAAAACCCTGGGATAAAGCGCCAAGTTAGGATGATTTAAAAATGTGATCACCTGGAGAAGTGGCGTTCGGCAAACAGGCATTTCTGTAGGTTCATTTGGGGCGGCCTTGCTTTCCGCAAAGAAGTGTCTCATGAGAGGTTTTGACTGGGGCGCTGACCTCTAACAGACATCAGAAGCCAGTGCGGCTCATGATCCAGTCCACTGTGCAGACATTTCCAAGTGAGTGAGTGCGGGTGGGCCTGAGGCAGCGGGTCGGGACTGACACTCAGGGGATGTGACCGTCTGGATGTTTAGGAAGCATGGGCTTGGAACAGAGTAGGCACCTGATAAAAAAGGTCTGATAGTGCACAGGAAGGAGGTTGATGGAACCCTGCTCCTCGTACCCTATGAAACAGCACGGGCTGACGGAGCCACGGAAGGATCTGCAGGGGGTGTGCCAAGTTGGAAACAGAGAGGTTAGGCAGAGAGGATTAGGAGCTGTTTTAAGTAAATAATCAGAAAAGCCACAGCGGGCCAGGAGGCAGCTGCAGAAACAGAGAGAGAGACAGAAAAACACACAGGAAGCCTCGCAGCATTGACTTGGAACGTTCAAAGGGGGTCCATTTCCTTTACACACAAAACACCTAATACGTCTATAATTAAAAATAAAAACAACAAAAGAGAAACTTTTTAAAAAACCAACTTGCTGAGTTTTGTAAAGCTGTTTTGAACGGTATCCCAGGACTGAGCTGATTTATTCCTTCCTCACTGGGGAGTTGTCAACACACACCCGAGAGTTCACAGTGTGAACGAGGAGGGTCGTCCAACACCTCGCTGTTTGCTGCCGCGAAGTGTCAAACTGTGGCGACACACTACGAACTCCAACAACAGATGCCGCAGTAAAGGCCGTCCCCGGAGAACCTGCCCAAAGGGACCTTCCGGTGTCCTAAGGAGAAACAAGTAGGACTGTCCAAAGTTACCAGAGTTTTAAGATCCCAGTGGAGGTCCTGGGGATTGAACCCAGGGCCTCGTGTATGCTAAGCACACGCACTACCGCGGAGCTATGCCCTCCCCTCCCAATTTTATTTTCTGTCTATATCTCTTACGAAAAAAAAAAAAAAGTGACCTGCTCCCAGTTAAAGGACAAAACCAGGTACTAATTTTGTAAGTTCTTCTTCATTGTGAATGATGACAAAACAAACAACCAGAGAGAAGGATTGCTTTTACCTTTATGGAAGAAACGAACGCATATAAATTAACTGAAAAAGAGTCAAAACTGGCACATGAAAAAATAAAAGCAAATACTGGTTTATGTCTTTTTCAAAAGAAGAAGAAAGAAAAAGAAAACAAAGCTGTCAGGACCTGAAAATTAGAGAAACTGGCTAAAAACAGGTCCAGGGAAATAACTGCAAAACAGACGGTGTGTTTAAATCTGTTTACTGTCAGGAAGTGAATGTCTCCCAAATACTGACCACATGGCGCTGAGGCTCTGAGAACGCAGTTCCCTTGCTTAATTACACTGCAATGTATATATTTTTTGGAATCAAACCTGCCTTTTCAGCCTAGAGGAAAATCCCATGGTAGGTTGATGAGTTGAACTTGCCTCTGGAAACGAGGCCATGTGTTAAACATCCAATCACACTGTCTCGCGCGTTTGCACCAACTTTCGAATCTACCTTTGCTTAGCTCAAACCCATGCCCCTCTGCTTGGGAGCCCTATGACACTGGGGCTGACAGTCTGTGTTATTCTCAGAGCTGTGGTCTTGTTGCTGACGAGATGGGAAATGACCCACGTAAAGGCAGGGAGACATCAAAGGGAGGTTTGAGAGAAGCTGCCCAGCGCCTTGCGACCGGCAGTGGCTTCACGGTACCAAAGGCAGTCATCCCGAGGGTCAAGCAAACTGGGTCCAATTCCCAGCACCACAGTTTACCAGCTGTGAGGTTCCCACATGCGACCAACCCAGCCCTGAGCCAGACGTCGGGGGCCACGGTGAGTCGCACCAGGCATGGCTCCTGCTGTCCTAGAGTCTAAATCAAAATGGCCAGACGGATAACAACCAGTGGGGCAGGCGTGAGGGGGCAGGGAGGGATAAATTAGGAGTCTGGGATTAGCAGATATACACTACTATATATAAAATAGATAAACAACAAGTTTCTACTGTACAGCACTGGGAGCTCTATTTAATATCTTGTAATAACCTGTAATGAAAAAGAATATGAAAAAGAATATATATGTGTAAAACTGAATCACTCCGCTGTACACCTGAAACAAACACAACATTGTAAAGCAACTCTACTTCGAAAAGAAAAGAAAAAAAACACAGGAGGAGGGTGTAGCTCAGTGGTAGAGTTCACACTTAGCCTGCACGAGGTCCTGCGTCCAATCCCCAGTACCTCCACTAAAAATAAAGTAAAAACAAATAAACCTAATTACCTCCCCCCACAAAAATTTTTTTAAAAAAAATTCAGAAGGAAAAAACAACCAATCATTCGAGCAAATTGAAATACCAACCGTCCACAGAAAGGAAACACGAGAGGCACTTACACACGTGAAAAGATGGTCAGCCTCAGCTACGGTAGAAGGAACCCCTAATGAAACCTCCACGTGCCGTCTCCCACTCACCAGAAAAATCCTTGGTCACGCAGTGTGTAGGGGAAGTGTGGGGAGTCGGGGCCCTCAGAGGTGGTCGGGGACCTGCCATGGACGGAGCTGGCCTGCAAGGACACCTGTTCACAGCACGGAGGCTGCAACAGGGAGGCGGGACCTCATCACTCTGTTCAGCCTCAGCTGGAAACCTTCACGCGGAGTTAACTTCAATGTTTTGCTGCTCCGCAGATGCCAGTGAAAACTCGGGGAGTGTTGACCTGGGGGTTAAAACGTTTTCGGGAGTGGGCAGACTGGTACACACGGAATCTGTGAGTAACAAGGACTAGTTAACAGCTACTGTCTCTGGGCAGAGAACTAGGCAGGTGGGACGCAGGGATGGGAAGGAAAATTCACTCCTTCATGGATCCATTTTTCTACTTTTCTGATCTTTGTATCCAGTATGTTTACTATGAGTCCAAATAAATAAACTAAAGGTTTCGAGAAATGGCAACAGTGACAGGAGATGGCTAACTCCTGGAAGACTTCCCTCTTCGTCTGTAAAAAGTGGATGAGAATGCCCACATCAGGGGTTGGTGGTGAGGGTTTAGGAAAGGGGGCTTGGTACAGTGTCAGGCCCGTAAGAGGCATTTGATGAAAAACAGGTACTTTTTGTTTGTTTGTTTGCAGGGGCAGGTAAATTAGGCTCACTTCTTTAAACAGAGGCATTGGGAATGGAACCCAGGACCGCGTGCAGGCTAAGCACACACTTGACTATTGAGCTGTACCCTCCCCCTTGGCAAAGAGAAGTATTTTAATTCCCTTCTGGACTCTCCTCCAGACCTCACTTGTAAGGTGAAAAAGCCCCAGCCCTCCTTCTAGAAACTCTCCTGGCTTTGGTGACCCCACTCTTTTCTAAATTCTCTTCCCACTTCATCACTGACTGTGCCAGGCACTCTGGTTGCCTATTCCATGTCCATTCTGCTCTTTTTTTTTTTAATAACAAATTCATTTTGTTCAGCACAGCAAAGTGTTCAGTTGTAAATCCCCACCTCCCCAGAAATTCCTTGCAGTTGCCTGAATAGAGCTGGTGAGTCAATTCTGGCCAATGAGACACAGGCAAAGATCATCTTGGTGTTCATTCTTGAATCAAAAACAGCTTTATGAGGAGGAGGCATTTGGCCTTCCTTCCTACTTTCTGCCTGGAATGTGGGTGTGATGCCTGGAAGTGCAGCAGCCATATTGAGACCATGAGGAAGACAGCCTGGCCCTAGGAGAGGTGAGGAAGAAAGAGAAAAGGAACCTGGGTCATTGGTAAAGTTACTGAGTGATAACAATCCATCCTGAGTTAAGAAAAAGAAAGCCTTTACTCATTGAGGTCGTCGTGGTAGCTTTACCTCACGTGTGCAGTTAAGAGATAGGGCTGAACTGACATTGCTTCCAGCAGACCTCAAGCACGGAGGGTGTGCAAGTCTTTATCCGCCTTCCGCACTAACCTTTCTTCCCAGATAACTCAGCTCAGACCACAGTCCAGCCACCACCAGTGTGTCCCGACTTTATCCCAGATCTCCCTCCTCAAGCCCAGCTCCCAAACAGGTTTCTCAGATCTCTTAACACTCAGGTCACTGCCTCCAGCACTCCACCCACAAACAGACTTCTCTTGATCCCTGTTTGGGGTCCTGGTTACCAGCCACTCCATAAAATAAGGCCAGCCTCACATCCAACTTTGATCTGCCCTTAACAGCTATGAGCTTCAAATCCCGCATCTCTAAACTGAAATGATCACCAAGGGCTTGTTTCACATGGGGTGTGGTGAGGATTACATAACACCACCGGGCTGCTAGCCGCTTTCCCGGGAAGGGAATGTGCTGACCGGGTAAATGCATGGATCCGGGGGGCTTAGCAGTTAATCACGTCCTTGGACGCAGCTGCCTGGATACACGTGTGTGCACATGATCTTGGCAGATTTCAGTTGTTCTCAGTTTTAAACTACCGGCAGGGCCTGTGGGCTTTGGTGTAGCAGAAGGAAGCTGGGCTGAGACTGATTCAAGACAGTCTTTGGATGTGGACTAGCTGCCAGATGCTGTTCTGAGTATTGGAGGTTGGGGGGGTGGATAAAGTAGTGAACAATTGGTTGAAATCCCCCACCTTGTGCTGCTGATGCGGTTGTTGGGGGAGACGGGGAAAATGAACAACCCAGTGGAAGTACAGTGTTGAGCTGTGAGAGGGGCATGAAACAAACCAAGGGGGACAAGGTGCCCCAGGACGGTGCAGGGGAGACAACCAGGGTTTGAGCAGAGACCTCAGAGGAGTGAGAGAGGAAATGCCAGATGCGGAAAATAAAACCAGAGGACACGACACCAGGGACATCCGATTTCAGATAACCAGCAAGTGCAGGCACAATTTGGGACATACTGACACTATAACATATTTAGGATGTTGCCACCCAAACTGAATCAGGGTCCCTGGAACCATAAAATAGGACATAAACACACGTGAGCCAGCCATGCCACTCCCAGATGCTTAAGAGCAGAGGACAATTAGGTCCACACAAAGGCTTGTACATGAGTGTTCAGAGCAGCTTTATCTGGAATAGCCAGAATCTGGCAATAACATTGTCCATCGACAGATGAACAATGGATAAACAAATTGTGGTGCATCCGTAAAACGGGATGCTGTACCGAAATGAGAAGAAATGGATATTCAGTGGGGAGAGAGAAGCGGGGAGGGACGACACAGGGGCAGGGGACTAAGAGGTACAAACAATTATGTATAAAATGAGCTACAAGAACATGTTGTACAACACAGGGAACAGGGCCAATATTTTATAACTTTCAGCCAATATTTCCATAATAACATAGAAAACAAACGGTGACCGAAGGGGAAGGGGGTGGGAAGGGATAAATCAGGAGTTTGGGATTACCAGATGTGGTGGCCACATCTCCTGGAGTGGTCTCCCAGCGGAGCTCCGCGCCTCACCACTACCTCTCCTCCGACCTCGTGCCCCAGGAGCGTCTCAGAGACCGCTGCTGGCTTCCGGCCCCCTGGAATTTTTAGTTTCTGCGTGGAGTAACTTCACTACTGTTTTATATTTTTGGGGGGAGGAGGTAATTAGGTTTATTTGTTTATTTTCAATGGAGGTACTGGGGATTGAACCCTGGACCTCGTGCATGCTACGCACACGCTCTACCCCTGAGCTGCACCCTCCCTCACACCATCTCCACCATTTCTAAGTGTGCAGTTCTGTGGCATCCAGAACATTTTACATTACTTTGCAACCATCACCACCATCCATCTCCAGAACTCTTTTCATCTCTCAGTAAAAAAATTTAAAAATAAACTAGTACCAAAAAAAAAGAAATGGAATAAACTGGAACTCCAAACTTGCAGGACAATAACTCCCCACCGCCCGCTCCTTTCAGCCGCCAGCAACCACCATCCTACTTTCTGTCTCTGAATCTGACCACTTCAGACATCTCGTGTAAACGGAATCATACAGTATCAGTTGTTTGTGGCTGGCTTACTTCACGCAGCATCGTGTCCTCAGGAATCACCCACGTTCTAACAAGGGTCAAAATTCCTTCCCGTTTGAGGCTGAGCAACCTTCTGTTGGAGGCACACACTACATCTTGTTTATCCATTCGTCCATCGGTGAACCCTTGGGTTGCTCCCACCTTTTGACTCTTGCAAATAATGCTGCGTGAACATGGGTGTGCAGACGTGTCTCACGTTTCTCATTGATTTCCTGACTCCCATTCTTTCGAGTCTATACCACAAGGAGAACTCTGGGTGCATCCGGTAAATCCATGTTTGGGTTTCTGAGGAACCGCCATGCTGTTTCCTCCTCGACTCAGCCTGCTTGCCCTGGTGCTCGGCAGACCCCACATCAGCCTTGGCCCTCCCCCACCTGCCCCCAACCCAGAGGGCAGCCTCTCCGACATCTCTGCCACCATCACCTCAATCTCAGCCGCATCTCTGGTCCCTCCTCTTCCCTCTTCACCCCTGCCCAGCAGGCAGCGGAGTCACCTTGGACTGTCCCCCCTCCCCCCGCCCCCCTCAACTCTTCACAGTTGTGTCCTCACACATAGTCTGTCTCCCCGTCCTCACTGCCCGCACCCCCTAAACCACACAGCCCTAGTTCCTGGGTAGATGTGGCAGCCAGTGGCTCCCCAGAGCGTTCCTGAACCTCCAAGTGTGATCGCCCACCCATTCTCCCCTCTTTGGTACTCATGGTGGCCCATCAACAGGGAGCCCGGCACGGAATGAGCCTTCAAATACATTCACATTTTCCGTAGCTACAACTGTCTATCCAGCATTGCACGTGTGCATCTACAGCTATCTGTCAGACATCGCACGTGTTTGCGACAGCGCTATCTGTACACAGACAGAGGTACAGGGAGATATATCTGTACACACACATACAATATATAATTTTATTATATATGATAATGTGTTTTTATAAATTTATTATTCATTATATATTATGATATATAAATTTACATAAATATAATAGGTGTGTGTGTGTAGAAAGAGGGAGATTCCTATAGAAGATTGCTAAAAAGACTTAGGGTGGTATGGCTATAAGTTCCTTAAAGATATTTTAAAAGATTTTTAAAGATTAAACATACAATATGCGGGGGGAGGGTGTAGCTCAGCGGTAGAGTGAGTGCTTAGAATGGGTTCAATTCCAGCACCTGTGTTAAAAATAAACAGGTGAATAAATAACCCTAATTAACCCCTGGCAAAAACCCAGGAAAACACACACAAAAAGGTAAGTGAAAAATACAATATGAGATCTTCGAGAAACTTCAAGCTGTATCAGAAATGCAGAAAGAAAAATTGTGAAAGTTCCCCCCAAGTCCACAGGCCAATCGCTACTAACGGTTTCTTGCTTTTTCCTTCTCGAATTCTTTTCTGTACGAGAGACGCATCTGTGTGTGCATGTGTCCGTGCATGCACGTGCGCACACGCGTGTGCACGCATGCAGTTCCCTGTCTATGGGGATGAAGCCATGTTCTACACATTGAATGGCAACCTGCCCTTCATGGTTTTTTGAGCCAGCAGGCTTCCCTGGACAGCTCTTCATCCTGCAGTGCTAACCGCTACTAATGTTTTGTTTTTTCCTTCCAGAAAGTTCCCTTGTGGACAGAAACATAAGAAGATATAGATGACGACACACACACACACACACACACTTCTCAGTAGGATCAAGTGCGGACTCTACATCGTGTTACCAAACTGATGTTCTTTTCACTTTAAAAATTTTTTTCTTCTTTTTTTAAAAATTAAATTCTTTTGGGAAGGGGAGGCAATCCGGTTTATTGATTTATTATTCCTTTTAGTGGAGGGGCTGGGGATTGAACTCAGAACCTCGTGCATGCTAAGCACGTACTCTACCACTGAGCTGTACCCTCCCCGGTCTGACCCAACGGCATGTCCCAGGCAACTTCCTACCCTCAAACACACAGCTCTGCATCAGCCTTCCGGACGGCCGCTCACGATTCCAGAGTACGGACGCAACACTGTTGGTTTTACCATTTCTGTATCGACGGACTGACAGAATAGCGCCAATATTTTCCAATCCCCAGCTAGAATGCGCACTTCTGGGGGTCCTTCTGTAGGGTTAATTACTGGAAATACGTTTTCTGTGTCAGGGGTTATGCCTATTCAAAATGTGGACAAGTTCTACAAAATCACCTTCCAAGAGGTCATGCCCTTGAAACCTCGCCCCCGACCCCGCCAAGTGTGAGAGTATAAACTTACGCCCAGCCTCCCCAGCCCTGGCCCTCCTCAGCGCTTTCATGTTTTGGTTAGTCTGGAAGGTGAATCTGGTGTTGCGTTATTTTGATTTGCAATCCCTAATTGCCCAAGAAGTGGAGCCTCTTCTCCAGACTTCCCTGTTTATCATTTCGCTCCCACGTCTTCATCTTAACACTGAGGTGCTGTCCCTAATTTTCTCTCAGTTTCCCTCCGGTCTTCCCTCCAGCATCCCATCTACACAGACCAACCTGCAAAGGACCCTGCTCTAAACATCAGAAACAGGCTGTGACAAAATGGCCGCGCTGGAGAGTCGGGGTGAGAACTGGCCAGAGTGCGATCTCAGGGGCGAAATGTGCCAAACAGCCGTGAAGCTGGGGATTAAAGTCTTTCTTCCATCTGGAACCTGGCGTCGACAGCACAGTGACCACATTGTGAGCCTTCCCAGAAAGAGCACCGCGTTGCTTGGCTACCCGGCAATGTATATCGGACTTGGCAGCCGGCCTGGCTTTGTAGCTCAGAGGGGAAATTCCAGGGGTGGGATGCATGCTGAGGTTCCAAGGACAAATGGGCTGAAAGGTTTAACCCCTTCTTCTTGGGGCGCTTGAGCTGAGGGGCATCCTGGGCCCAGGCCGCTCTGTCCAGGTGATCGGACTCCCAGCATCTTTGATTCCCTTCTTTGCAAACTGGGCTTAGCGGGACCCAACTTGTTTGTAGGTTATATAGAACCCCTGAGATTCATGACCCACTGGGCACTTCCTGGACCTGGCTTCCAGATGAGGGTCTTTCCACTCAGACACAGGGCTTGGGGTGCTGGTTTAACCCCTCCAAGCACAGGGTCCTTGTCACCAGACTGAGGGCAGTAACACCAGTCGTGGTCGGGGTGCGCTGAATACTCAACACACGCAAACGGCCTCAACGGGGTGGGACGGTGGTGTTGAAATTCCCCGTTTCTCTCCCTCCTTCACATCTCTTCAGGATACTTACAATGGGCCTGCCCTCCTTGGCGACAGTGCACCCCACTGATTCTGCTTACAACTTTGCCATGGCTCCCCACAAAGTATTCCATGAGGAGTTTGCCAGACCCACAGGGTCCTGCCCCCGGGTCCTCCCTGCCCACCACACTCTGGCCTCACAGGTCTTCCTTCTGTTCAAGGTGATTCTCACCCCCAGGGTCAGGGCTGGCTCCTTCTCACCTCGTGGGGCTCGGGTTAAATACCTCCTTGAAGAGGCTTTCCCCAGCTCCTCCAGGAAAAGTGGTAGTTAAATCCAGCCTCCTGGCCCTGCCCTCTGCCCCAGACCCTCAGTGCCACTGGGCTTCCTGAAGACGCCGCCCCAAACCCCCCCCAACACACATTCTGTAGATCCCTGAATAAAACCACCACCGCCGCCGCCGCCACCGCCACACCACCGCCGCGTAACTCGGAGGACCACCTCATTCACTGGGGTGAGCACCTGCTGGTTCCCCAGCCAACGTCCATTCTCCTTGCTCTGGTCCCAGTGCTTTCTAATTTACCTGGGGAGGCAAGCCGCCCCCACTCCCAGCCCCTGCAGTCTGGACGGGACATCCTTCCCTGATCCGGGAATGAGTGCATGTCCTACGTCTGGGCAATCAGCGTCTGAGGGATTGACTCAGGGACGGGCCTGGAACTTAGTGAGCTAATGGCACTGTTTCACGGGGTTGCTAAGCTGGTAGGGTCCACGCCTGGAGCTGCTGGCACCCATCTTTGCCACCTTGGAGGGAGAGCCTATGTCAGAAGGAAGCCAGATCAGAGGAGAGAAGACCCCACCGACTGAGACATAAAGACCACATCTTGATGACATCATTTGAAGTGCTGGATCCAGCCATCCCTGAAAGTGCTTTGAACTTTGCAGATGTTGAGCTGATACCTTCCTACTTATTTTACTTAAGCCAATTTGAGTTTATTTTTCTGTCACTTACGTTGGAAATCTGTGCAACAGGTAAACCCACTACCCTAAGCGCTTGTCACCACTCAGTTTCAAAACCTGAAAGTCACCCCGACTCTTCCCTCTTCCCCATCCCCCATATCCAGAGTGGCCATGCGACATCGAGTCTACCCCGTAAACGTACCTTCCAGCTCTCCCATGTTTTCCACGCTTCTGCATCCATTTGCCGCCTCTCACCGGATACGTCTCCTGAGACACAGAACTCAAGTCCACCCACCACTAATTCTCCAGGCATGCAGTCTCCTTACCCTCTGCCATCTCCAGAAGGACATCCTCCTGAAACGCAAATCCAGCTCTGTCCCTCTCCTGCTTGGAGACATTTCTTCAATGACAAGAGACAGATGCTAACTGCTAATGCAAAAACAGACAGAGGAATGAAAATAAGAGTCATTTACTGAGTTGGAACTGAAAAGCCCAGGGGTCCTGGCTTCAGGCATAGGTGGACAGGTCCTCAGCAACTTTCGTCAGAGGCGCCTCTCTCCCCACCTCTAGGCTCTGCTTTCCCCAGCGGGAATAGTCCTCAGTGCTTTCACCAAACTCCCAGGGCTGTCCCTCGTTGGCCCAGATTGTCTCATGCGTCCATCCTGGGGACAGTTACATCTTGTGTTGACCAGGAGAGAGGCCAGTCCTGCATAAGCTCCACACTCTGAGAGAGTTGGTTTCCAAAAGGAAAAGTGTTTTGTTGGTAAAAAAAGTGATCAAAACCTTATATCCACTGCCCCCATATTGAGCATCCTGAAGGTCAAGTGCAGGCCCCGTGAGGCTCCGTGGTCTCCTTCTGCTGTCGTGCCTCACCTAGCCCGCCTCTGCCACCTCCACACTCCAGTCAGAGTAACTGGTGCCCTAGACGGCCTCCTCCCTAGGCTTTGTGCAGATCCACTCTCAGTCCCCATGCTCATTCCTCCTGATCTCTTTTCAGCAGGTTCCTGGGAGGAGTAACCCCATCACATCGGTTGCTCCTTCAAGAAGGATGCCCTGAGACCCCACAAAGCCGGTGCCCAAGGTGGGTATTAATGGTTGGACCTAGGGAGCACCCCTTGCTTCTCTGGGGGTTCTAACTCCGCTCCTGATTTGGGGACTGCCTCTCCTCCACCCATATCCCACAAAGGTGGCCTATTGCAATATTCCGTGTGCCCTGGGCACGGGGTGAGCGTGTGGCCTAAGCCAGGCTGGCTAGAAACCTTCTTCCGGGGACAAGGGAAGCCAGACTCCTCCTTGCAGTCGGATGACCTAGGAATAGCACTGTTGTGACCTCATGGGGAAGCCTTGTGTGACAGCACGCCGCCAACAGCAGATCCAGCTAGTCGATGGGGACAGACACACCCCTCCCCCCCACCCCGAGGTCTGGTTACCGGAGCCAAGAAATTCCGCCTCTTTGCCTAAACTCGTTTGAGGTGTTTCTGTCGCTCGCAGCCCTCTAAGAGCAGCTGAGCCCCCGCCGTTCTGCAGAGTGGCCACGGAGCTGGTGGAAAGCCCCCATCTGGGGGGTCGGGGTGGGGGCTTAAGGAGAACTCAGCGGGGTGTCTTTCCCTCGCAACCAGCAGGGTCACGCAGGACCACTCAGACGGAACCACCGTCAGGCTGTCGTCCCTTCACGCTTCTGTAACAAACTGATTCTGTTTTTTTTTTTTACACACCATCGCTCCCGCTTTACACTGTTCTTTATTACTTTACCGAAGTGGAGTTGATTTGCAATATTCTGTTAGTTTCAGGTGTGCAGCAAAGTAATTCTAAAGTTTCTAGATTATTCCACTTAACGGTAGTAAAACATAGTGGCTGTCTCCCTGTGCTGTGCAATTTCTTCTTGCTGCTTATCTATTTTATACACAGTAGTTCGTGTCTCTTGACACCCTACCTCCATCTCGGCCCTCCCCACTTCCCTGTCCCCACTAGTGACCACTAGTTTGTTTTCCACATCTGTGAGTCCGTTTCTGTTTTGTTATGTACATTTCATTTGCTCCATTTTTCAGGTTCCACATGTAAGTGATAACGTACAGTATTCGTCTGTCTCTGATTTACTTCACTAAACATAATATTCTCCAGGTCCATCCACATTGCTGCAAACAGCAGAATTTCATTCTCTTTTATGGTTGAGTAATACCACACACGCGTGCACACACACACACACACACACACATCTTCCTTATCCATTCACCTATCGATTGAACAGATTGATCGTAATGCATAGGTTGCTGCTCTTTGAGGGAACCAGCTCTGCCTTGTGATGAGTGCTGGACAGGAGCTCCTTTCAAAGCGAGCTGAACACCAGAGACACCGCATAACCCGTGGTGGTCAAGCGATGGGGTCTGGAGCCACACTACCTCAGTTCCAATCCTGGCTCCATTAAATTACTGGCTGCACGTCTGTAAACAAGTTACTTAACTTCTCTCTGCCTCAGTTTCTTCATCTGTGAAGCAGGCGCAATGATAAAAGTATGACCTCAGAGGACTGAGGAGAGGAAAAGGGGGGAACCCAGGCGAGGCTCACAAACTGTGCCTCAGCCCCTAGTAAGCGTGGGCTATGAGCAGCCCCACTTGCTGAATGTTGACCAGAAAGAAGCAGGCAGAAATACTTGCTGCTCCACTGCCCAGTGGATCCGAATTAAGCGGATACATGCATTTCACTATCTGAACTTGACAGGAGTATTCTCTGCTTTCCTACAACGGCTGCTACGCATCCGGCCCCACACGTGGTCTTGGCCTGCCAAGCATTCACCACATCTCTTCCGAGGCAACCCCGCCTCTCGCTTTCACTCCATGTGGTTCACGTGGTGGGGTCGGTCCCCACCTTGCTGACCCCAGGAGAGAGCAGAGGACCCAGGTCCGGCCAGGGAGAGCAGTGTGTCTTCCTGGCCTTGGTGATTGGTTCGGGATGGGCACATCACCCAGGGAGGGCCACAAGGAGTGAGTCCCAGGAGACGAGGACTGTGGGGTGCCCTGCTGGAGACTGGGCACTACAGTGTTGTCTCGGGGGTGGGATGAAATTCATGAGGGTCCGGTGAGGCCAATCCAGTGTTGCCTCTGGACTCTACTGAGAAGGAGCAGGTGACGAACTGTCAAGTGCTTCTGAGAGCTGAGACTCAGCACGGATTAGTCAACATGGAGGTCATTGGCTGGCAGTCTTTTGGTGGGACGGTGTAGGCGAAGGCTTGGCTGGAACGGTTGGAGAGGGAGAGGGTGATGTGGCCGTGGAGAGGGACGGCAGAGCCAGCTCTAAGGGACAGAAGAGCAACGGTGCAGTGGCTGAACAGGGAGTCAGGGTCAAGGAGAACTTTGCCGGATGGGGTGCATCACAGCACGTCTGTGGACTGCTGGGGCTGCCCCAGGACAGGAGGGAATTTGGGGGTGCAGGAGAGGAGAAGAATGCTACAAGGATGCTCTTCAACAGAGAGGATAAGCAGGCGGAGAGGGCGGCCTCAGAGAGGAACACAGCGGTTCACACACAGCAGCAGGCGCAGGAATGAAGGCAGTGGCGGGGGAGCGTGCAGTTCCCTCTTGACTGGAACAGCATGGGAGAAGAAGGTCCCCACACGGGGTGGAGCGCCAAACTGCGCCGCCTTGAACGCTGCGCTTCAGCGAGTAGGCTGAAGGCAGTGCTGGGCGGTGGCGGAACCGGGGCTCTCCCTCCCAGCTCGCCCGGCCCTACCACGGCAAGACGTTGCACAAACTACCTCTCCCCTTTGTGACTCCGTCTCCCTACAGCGAAAAAGAAAGGAAGGAAGGAAGGGAGGAAAGAAGGAAAAAATGAGGGAGGGAGAGAGGGAAAGAAAGAAGGAAGGAACGAAGGAAGGAAAGAAGGAAGGGAGGGAAGAAGGAAGAAATGAGGGAAGGAGGGAGGGAAAGAAAAGGATCTCTGAAGGTATCCATCCCAGGGGTTATGTAAGATCACACCGCGGAATGCTCACTTCAGTGCTTATCTTTGGCAAAGTTACTTGTTGCTAGAATGAGACGCTCTTTGATGAAATTCAAGAGAAGAGGTATCAGGAAGGCGCGGGGCTTACTAGGTCCCTCTCACTGTACAAGATCATTATTCTATTATAATCATCTTACACGGACGTGTAGTTAAATGCACAATATTATATATAATAATCATATACATAACTATACATGAATATAGTAACCTTAAAATATAATTATATAATCATAAGCCCTAATGATACATAATAATCTTATTGCAGACTGCCCATCACTGATAGTGAAGTCCGTAACACGGTCCCCATTTCAGCAGACCGCACGAAATAATGCTCGGTAGGAATAAAATAGCAGGGAAATTATCAGCAATGAGTTGACTGTTTATTTGGAATATGCAAGACGGAGCTGCAATATGCAACCACCTTCCAGCAAAAGCTAATGAAAGTCTTTCTCTTACGCGTCCGGATAACTCTCCAGAAAAATAGAAGACACCGCTTATTTCCAATATATTCTTTTTACTTTGACCTTCATCCATCAGAAGCAAACTGTGGCATTTTCACTCCCTCCTGCTTTAAACGGTGTTTCTAGTGGTCTCTTGGCTTGGGGGAGTCCCAGGGGTTTTCTTAAGCCCCAGGCCCCTGCTCTGCGGCGGGACTGGGGTGAGGAGGGGAGAGGCGAGCTATTTTGCAAAGTGGTCGGGGGGCCACAGTGAAAGGAGAGCCTCGGGCCGCCTCTCTGGGAAATTGCTTCTCTTAAACAGTCCGCTTTCTTCAGCCCTTCTTCCCAGCCTTGGAGGGCGGGCCTGCCTGCGGGGTTACGGGTGACCTAATTTAAAGGTCACGGCTCTAACGACCTTCAGGTCCCCGATTCCTCTGGGAGCCTCCAGCCCTCTGGCCCCTCCGTCTCTCCCGGGACACTCCCAGGCAGCTGCACCAGACTCAGGGACGCCAGGCGCCTCCTGTCCTTAATCCCTCCGGCTGGGGCTGGAGGCTCTTGGAGGGGCCAGGAAGAAGGCCTGTTACCTCCCCTCATCTTCCACCTCCACCGAGGGGCGTTGCCTGAGCCCCCTGCCTGACAGCCAGGGACAGGGTTTCTACCCCCGTGAGGTCTGAGGAATGCAGTCTGGCGCGGACGGGGAAGAAAATGTTTACTCTGTCCATACCCAGGGACGGGGAAGGCCTTGACCCTCCGAATGTTTCCACATTCAGGAAAGGAGTGCGGGCCCTGTACAATGTTTCCATGACCAGGATGGGAGGCAGAGCCCTGCCTCTGCTTCCCTCTCCTCCTGGGGCAGGTGGCCCAGGGAAGCACATCTCCAGCTGCCACGAGAAGGATTCAGGGAGAGCTTCATTCAGCCTCAGCTTCCCCCAAGCCCCCAGGAGGCCGCAGTTTCCTGCAAATCCCAGGTGGGAAGGTGGCACAGAAGAGTCTCATCTCATTTACCCTGCAAATCACAAGAAGGCGCCCAGGTTCCAGCCCTGGGGCAAAACCCTCCGGGGCACTTGGAGCTAGTCTGTCCCTCAGATCCCAGATTATAGGACAGTGACAGGTGGGTCCCTTCTGGAAGCCCCTGCTCTCCCTCCGCAGTGCCAACAGAAATAATTCAGAGACCCTGCCTGTGGCAGTCAGGTGTAAACTATAAGTACAATCCTATCAGACACCAACAATGGGGCATTCACTCATCCAACAAGCATTTTGCCAGTCCGCGGCCTGGGCACTGTGCTAAATTCTGGGGAGCTGCAGGAGCTTACGAAGATATGTTCCTTTTCTCCTGGAAGGGGTGGCATAGGGAGGGGAGACTCTGACAAAGTCAAGACACATCTGTAAACAAATGGAGACAGGCAATGATTTCTCGGACGTGACACCAGAAACACGGGGAACAAAAGCGGGGGCAGATGAGCAGGACTACAGCTTGACTTAAACACTTCGTGCGTCAGAGGAAACAGTCCACAAAGGCAAAGGGCAAGCTGTGGACTGGGAGAAAATATTTGCAAATGATACAGCTGATAAGGGGTTAATATTTGAAATACATAGAGAACGCCTAAATGCAACAACAGCAAAAAAATAAGCCCAATTTTAACGTGGGGAAAGGACTTCAAAAGACAGTTCTCCGAAGAAGAGAAACACACGGCCAGCAAGTACATGAACGATGCTCAACATCAGAGAAATCAGCAGAGGGATGCTAATCTAAACCGCGACGAGGTATCACTTCCCACCCATGAGGATGGCGGTTATTAAAAAAAAAATGACCAGAAAAAGGAAAGAGTAAGTGTGGCCAAGGATGTGGAGAAATCGGAACCCTTGTACGCTGCTAGGAGGATTATAAGATAGTGCCACTGCTATGGAAAACCGTATGGAGAGTCCTCAAAAATTGAAAATAGAGCTACCATGTGACCCAGCAGCCCGCTTCTGGGTTTATCAAAAGAATTGGAAGCTGGGTCACGAAGAGATACTTGCACAGCGTTCACGGCAGAGTTATTCCCAGTAGCGAAGAGGTGGACCCAAGCGTCCACTAATGTTGCAGGGATAAACAGACAAACAAAAAAAGGTGCTTTTTCCAAACACTGGAGTGTTATCCAGCCCTCCCATCCCTTCAACGTTGTTCTCTCCAGGGTCCTCACACTTGCCCTTCCTCTTCTCGGGATGCTTGCCCCACAGGTCTTTACCTGACATCTCATGTCGGCTTCAGCTTACATGTCACTTCTCTAGAGGGACCTCTTCCTAGAATTCCAGCTAGAACAGCCCCTGACACCGGCCAACAATGTCTGCTACCCCGTGGTGGTCCCACCTCCGTAATCAACAACCATCCTTTGATGGGATAACTGAGGTCTTCTCTGGGTTACTTATACAACAATACACAAACCAGCTTCAAAATGACCTCCTCCCCGCCATCTGAAGCCTCTCCTACGCAGAGATTCCCAAGGAACCAGACGGTTACCCTGTTCTCTTACTTTCCATTCATTTTTTGTTACTGTCGTAAAACACACACACACACACACACACAAAATAGAATTTACAACCTTACCCCGTTTTAAGTGTACAATTCAGTAGTGTTAAGTATATTCACACTGTTGTGAAACAGATCTCCAGAACATTCTCACCTTGCAGATCTGAAATTCTATACCAATTAAGCAATAATACCCCACTCTCCCCCCACCCCAGCTCCTGGTAACCACCGTTCTACCTTTTGCTGTGTGAATTTGGCTGCTCTGGGCACCTCATGTGAGCAGAATCGTATGGTACTTGTCTTTTTATGACTGCCTTATTTCACTTAGCAGAATGTGCATAACTTTCACCCGTGTTGTGGAGTGTATCAGAATTTCCTTCCTTTTTAAGGCTGAATAATATCCTGCTGTGTGGACTGACCATATTTTGTTTATCCACTCATTCATCAGTGGATATTTGGGTTGCTTCTACCTCTTGGCTATTGTGAATGACATTGTTAAGACTGTGGGTATACAAATATCTCCTTGAGATCTGGCTTTCAAGTCTTTCGAGTGTAGACCCGGAAATGGGATGTCAGAGGGACACCCGGTCTGTCTTGCACACAGCTCTTGCTCCAGCACAGTGTCTGGCGCTGAGGAAGGTGTTGGGGGGAATCCTTCTGTGGCTCACTGTGCACCCAGCATCGGCCAGGAACTCCCAAAATGTTATCTCACTTGAGGTAGTTACTGTATGACACCCAATCCACAGGGGATCAGAGTGGGGAAACTGCTTGAGTGGGAGGAGCTGCGAGAAAAGCAGGGTTGGTGGGCAGAGGCTGGGCCTATTGGAATTTCCAGTAAACGCTAAGAGGAGTGGTCCTCATTCTAAGGGATGCTGGCAGGTTTGTAGCAGAGAGGGTTTGTCATTAGATTTTTCTCTGGTGAAGACCCCTGCAAGCGCAGGGTGCATCTGAAGCCACTCACAGTGGAACAGGGGAAGATAGGCTTGGGGATCTTTGCAAAATCCAGGGAGACACAGGGAGGCCCAGACCAAAGGTGTGGGCAAGGATTCAGGAGGAAGAGGGACGGTTCGACCTTTAGAGGGACAGTTGGACACGACTTAACACGCAAGATGTGGGGCTGGTGAAGCCACGGGAGGCTCCCAGGTTCCCACCTGGCGCAGCACGTGGCTGAACAACAGCCTCCCTCCCTAAAAATGGCACCACATTTACATGGAAACGGTTAGCAGTTGCTGGGCAGGGATCTCCCCAGCGAGGGGCCAGCCCGCGTTTCCCCACATGCTGAGCCTGCAGGTGTGTCCCTGGATCAGATGACAGTTGTGGGAGTGGAGAGGGCTCGAGGCAGGAAGCAGCCGGAAGAACTGAAGCCCCAGAGCCCAGACTTAATCCACCACAGTTGTGTGGCTTTGAAAGGAATAGGTCACCTGGGCTGGCCTGTCCCCTTGTTCTCTCTTTTAAAAAAGATTGTTTTAACCTTCTCACGCCAAAAGGAATATTGTGGCTACTTAAGAAATTACAGAAAACAAAATATTAAAGGAAAAAAACCCCCTAAAATCACCTACAAGCAACCGATCAGAGATGGGTTCTGGAAATGTTTGCAGAGTATTTTCTCCCTTTTTTTCCCAATGCAGATATACTTGTGAAAACCACTTTTAATGAACTTGCGACATCTCATCATTCATTCATTCCTTCCTCCGACAATTTTTAACTGAGTACCTATTACATGCAAAGCATTGTTGTAGGTTCCAGGGATACAGGAGTGAACAGAACAGACAAAATTCCCTACCTTTGTGGAGTTTAGGCTCTGTTTTTTTCATTTAACATTATCTTATCAGCCCTGCCCCTCCTCTCAAATATTTTTTTTCTTTTTTTAAATATTTTTTTAAAGACATGACTTGCAACGACAGCTTACATTTTCTTTTTTTTCTTTTTTTTTAAACATTTTTTATTGATTTATAATCATTTTACAATGTTGTGTCCAGCTTACGTTTTCATCATGTGGACATACCAAAATGCATTTGCTACGCAGAAATAATTGGACTTTCAGCTTGTTTCCATTTTTTTCATAAATGCGTTTTTTAAAAATGGGATGAAAATTCTTGTACACGAATTGTTTTGTGTCTTGCTGCTTCCTTCCTTAGGGACAATCCCCAGGAGCAGAATTATTTGGTCAATCGGAAAATAGTTGAAGTTTCTTGACAAAAGTTTAAAAAAAATTCTCCATAATCAGGCAACACAGGGATAACTACTCTGAAGGTTTGGGTATATTTGTCTGTCTATCTATCTGTCTTTCAGTACCTACCTACCTAGACTTTGTCATCATCAGAAATTGCATTGTGTCTGAAATCTCGATAGCAGTCTTTGTTCTCATCAGTGGCCCCTGTCCCTGCAGGCCGTCCCTTCCCCGCTCCGCCACACACACACACACACACACACACACACGATGCTGTGACTTATTGGCACATTCAGTCTACTATCCCTGACTTCTGCCCCTTCTTGTCTAGTTTAAATTCCAGGGTCCATCCCAATGATAACCCTGTGGCCTGTTCCCTTGCCCTGTGACAAAGAGCAAGGTTGGTGGCTTGAAACAACACCCGTTCATTGCCTCAGAGTTCTACAGGCCATAGGTCAACTGGTTCTCGGCTAGGGGCCTCATGAGGCTGCAGTCAAGGTGTGGGTGGGGCCGGGCCCCCATCTGGCTGCTGTCCCAGCCTCCAGGATGGTGCTCAGAGAGCCTCAGCCCCTTGGGGGGTGGTCTCCCACCTTGAGCAGGATGGCCGTGCCACCAGGCATACTGGAGAGATGACAGCGAGGGACTTCTGGAGCTCCACTGTAAAGGACATTGCAGCTTCTGCCCTGTTCTTTCAGGGTCAGACACTCTGGAGGAGGCACGAAGGAAGGACACTCAGGCAGCCCTGTGGAGGTGCCACATCCTGGGGGGGACCTAAAAACAGCAGCACTTGAAAACTTGAGCGGTGCGCCCCTCCCCACTGGAAGTGGATCTCCCCACGAGTCACACCTTCAGATGACTGACGCCTTGCCTGACATCTTTTTTCTCTCTCTTAAAAAATTATGTTCAAATACACATAACATAAAATTAACCATCTTAATCATTTGTAAGCATACAGTTCAGTGGTATTTAATACACTTGCAATCTTGTGCAGCATCACCACCATCCACCTCTAGGACTCTTCCCATCTTGCAAAAGTGCAACTCTGTCCCCATTAAACACAGTCCCCACCCACCTCTCCCCCAGCCCCTGCCAACCACCATCCTACTTTCAGTCTCTATGAATCCAACAACTCTAGGGGCCCCGTGTAAGTGGAGTCACGCAGTATTTGCCTTTTTTGAGACTGGTTGTATGCGGGTTCCAACTCCTCCCCGTCTTTGTCAACAAGTGTCAACTGCCTTATTTTGGGGGGATAGTAGCCGTGCAGATGGTGAGAGATGCTTGGGGCAGTAGTTTGCCCTGGGAGGGTTTTAAGCTGTGGAAGACACTGTCTGTGTTTTCGCATCTGTCTGATTGGAGGATGGTTGCGAGGGGGTGGGAGAGGACTCTGTGACAGAAATCTACTGCAGCCCTCGCTCCTGGAGAGTTGGTGGCTGGCTTGAGAGGACGACGGGGCTGGAGGGCAGTGGGGAGATTTGAGAGTGATTTTGATGGCGGGGGTAGAAAAAAAAAAAGACAGCAGTTAGGAGGGAAATTTGTATTTGAAACTCTCACTAGGACGTTAACACAAGGCCCAGTGTCCAGATGAAAATTTCAGGTCAACAGCCCTCTGCTGGAATTTCCCCGATTCATGAGCTGTAAGCCCAGCTGGGGTCCGGGCTGTGTATACAACAGTGTCTCATAATGAATGAAGAGGCCCATTTTCTCGGACGGACCACAATGTGCCCCGTATTCTGGAGAATGCCCGTTTCCAAAGTGTACAAAGATGTAAAGACCGGCTGCCTGTTCTGCAAGTATATCCCTGGTCCCCAGTTTTAATGGGTTTCCCCCCAATATTCAGGGTAACTGCCCACCTGACACCAGCATCTTCTAACCCGTGGAGTGTATTTCACATCACCCAGCCCAGGGGAGGTCTAAAAAGGATGCTTCTCAAGATGACTAAAACACCAGATCTAACTACAGAGCGTTGAAAACAATGTCACTGTCATTACTTGATCGCCTCACTCTAGGACAGTGGCCCTCAGCGGGGGGTGGGGGGAGATCTGGGGCCCCGGGGGACGTTTGGCAAAGTCTGGGGATGATTCTGGTGGTACAGCTGAGGGTGGGTAGCGCTACTGGGGCATCTACTAGGTAGAGACCAGGGATGCTGGTCAGTACCATAAAAGCACAGGACAGCCCCCCACAGCAAAGACTGATCTAGCCCCGATGTCAGTAGTGCTGAGGTCGAGAAACCCAGCCCTGTGGATACCTAAACACACACACACAAACACACGCAGAGATAGCCACCATAGTCACCACCTATCATAGTTAGAAAACCTGCACAAATGCAACGTCAAGGAAAGTGGAATTCCACCTTCTTACCCGGCTCTCGGTAACTAACTTGTTCCCCTCGGCGCCCACGGTGGAGAGTCAGGAGCTCCCACTGCTTAAGCCTAAGGACTTCTAATAAGGGAGCTTGGATATTTTTATTTTTATTTTTATTTTTTGCTGGCTGTGATGGGGAGGCACTGGTCGATTTGAGATAAGGGGATGACAAAATCTTATTTGTGTCGGGGTTGACGGGAGGGCGGGTGGGCGTGGAAGCAGGGGTCCCCTCAGGAGACCAAGGGGGTAATCCAGGAGACAGGTGAGATGGGATAGACCTGGGTGGGAGGCAGCAAAGTGAAGAGAACCCATCTGAAGAAGTAGGCGCTTTTGAGGCATCACTGACAGGACTTCGGGGCTGGGGGCAGGGAGAGGGTTGTGTTGACATCCATGCTTTTGCCATAGGCCTGTCTCTTCCCCAGGAGATGTGTCAGTGGGTCTTGGATTCCCAGAGGCTTTGGAGGTCAATGTCTAGCCAAGGCTTTGCTCCCTGAGAACGAGAGATCGGTGCTTCACAGGGAAGGAAGACAGCTTGGCCAGGACAAGTATGGGAGCAGCATGATGTCCTCTCCTGAAAAAGGGCTGAGGCTCCCTGGGGGGCAGATCGGGGCAGAAGATTGGAGGTGGACAAGAACCAATCTCTCCTGCAAACGTGAACCAGGCTGCCCCCCATTCTCTGGGTCACGGAGGTGCCAGCACGCCTGTTGCCACCCTACCTGGGACTCCCAGTGTGAATCGTTCACCATGGCTAGTTACGCATGCATTGTGATTCAAAAAAAGAAAAACCATTGCATTAAAATATTTGTATCTTGGGGTGGGAAGGGATAAATTGGGAGGTCAAGAATCGCCAGTATTAACTACTACATACAAAATAGATTTGAATAAATTTCTTCTGTAGAGCTAACTACAGGGAACTAAATTCAATATCTTGTAGCAACCTATTTTGGAAAAGAGTATGAAAATGAATATGTGTGTATATATGCATGACTGGGACATTGTGCTGTACACCAGAAATTGACACATAGCAACTGACTACTTCAATTAAAAAAAGTCATGCGTCTTGATTACTGAGTTTTTCGATGCCCCCTTAAACTTTGGGAGACTTGCCCTCACCCCAGCCTGGGTTCTGATGCTGTGACAAGTACAGGGTGCTGGTTCCAGACCTGTGGAGTTCACCATACGGGCTCCAACTGGGAGGACAGGACACGGAGGGAGAAACGACCCCAGCTCTCCCCGGCTAATTAACATCATGAGGCAAAGGCTGGAGCGTGGTTGCTTCACGGGTTCATTATTCTCCGCTCCGCCTTTGCTCAATGAACATTAGATTCCCCAAAATGATGCTGTCCCAGGTTGGGGGTGGGGGCAGGCAAGGCATGAGCGGGTGTCCCAGAATAGAGAGAATTTATGGGAAACACAGTGGGCTCAGACGGAGAACTCACGGCCTGAGTCTAGAAACCAGGGATAATGAGGACTTCATACTTCCCACTGGAGCAAAGAAACATGTCTCCAGGAAAGCACAGAGAGCTTGGGCAGGAAGAAATCACCTGCTGCCACATGCAGCGGTGCATTTACTTTGTCAGAACGCAGTGAGACTGCCGCTCTGTGCTGGGCTGGATTCTGTGCCCCCCGCACTCCCAGTTCATACACTGAAGCCCTAACCCCCAGCACCTCAGAATGTGACTGAATTTGGACTTAGGGCCTTTAAGGAGAGAGTTAAGGTAAAATGAGGTCAGCAGGGTGGGGTCCTAATCCCATGATCTGTGTCCTTATAAGAAGAGGGACTTGGACACAGAGGGGAGGCCACTGAGGACCCGGGGAGAAGGTGGCTGTCGGCACCCCGAGAAGAGAGGGCTCGGGAGAAGCCAGTGCTGCTGACCTCGGGTCTCAGACTTGTAGTCTCCAGAGCACCAGTCTGAGGGCTTTGTGACAGCAGCCCTAGCAGACTAATTCGACTGAATATCTCAAATAAAAGGACGGACGGTGCTGAATTTCTCTTTCACTCTGATAAAGGGAGAGCTATGCTGGGCAGGCAGTCTCCTCCGGGCAGAGTGGACGGACTGTGCAGGGCTTGGCGTTCAGAGGCTGGCAGGGCCCTGGGTGACGTCGACAGTGTCGCGTTGCCCGTGGAACTGGGGTCTCTCAAGTGCGACCCCCTGCTGATTGGTTGGCACCCGAGGCGTGCTCACCAGAGTGAGTCCACCCTTGATGGGATCTTTCTCGTGGGCTAACTTTCCAAAGCAAAGCGCCCAACACCGATTGTTTGGCTCGCAAAGGCGCGTTCGCTGAGGCGAGCTGGCGTGGGGTGGTGGAGCGGGTGCAGGGCCGATTTGGGTGGCGGCTTGTTTCCCTGGCTGTGCACCAGTCTGCCCTTTCTCAAGCTTGTGCGAACTTTCTTGTTCTCTGCGTGTGGGATGAGGGCGGCCCACAAGACGGCCAGCTCAGTGAAGAACAGGATATGATCCAAACTGCTCGTGGAAATGCACCCTGTACCCAGCTCATGACTGGCGGAGGGCAGGCGCTCCAAAGATGTGGGAAATTATTATTCTCCGCTCAGTGTGCATGGCTGTGAGCGTCCAGGATCCTGGAGTGACAGCCACCTGGTAAAGATGTGCACACCTTCGGTTTCCCTGTCTAAAAGTAGGATAGGAGGAGCTGGAACCAGAAGCTAGGGCCAGGAAGCTAGGGAGAGAGACAGTCAAAGAAGGCACTGAAGAAAGCATTTCTAGGGAGAAGGAAGAGATCAACGGTGGCAACCATGGTGAAGCCACGCAGCTGAGGACAGAGCAGTGCCCATGGACTCGGACAACACAGTGGATTTTGAGCAGAGCAGTTTCAGGGGCTAGTGGGTGGGTGGAAGCCTGTTTAGAAGGAACCCATGAGAGAATGTGTCCTAAAATATAGTGTATTAACAGAAAATCTGAGGTATGGCAAGGCCAACAGATCAGAAGATGACTGTCATTATTAAGAAGATAGTTTGTCAGAAACAGACTCCCAGACATAGAAAACGAACTATGGTTCCCAAAGGGGGAGGAGGCGGGGGGCAGGGATAAACTAGGAGTTTGGGCTGACAGATGTTAGCTACTATGCATAAAACAGACAAATGACAAGGCCCTACTGCACAGCGCAGGGAACTATACTCAGTATCTTGTAATAACCTATAATGGAAAAGAACCTGAAAAAGAATATATATATATATATGTATATGTATATATGTAAAATGGAATCACTTGACTATATAATTGAGTGTATACTCCACGGAACTTCCAGACAGAACTTGGAGTCTCTGCTCCACGCAGGCCTTGGTGAGGAGTTGAGTCTTCAGATGAAGAACTGCAAGAATCTTTTGGAGGATTTCAGGTACAGGAAAACCCAGATTTTCATTTTAAAAAGGCTATGGAGGACACAGGCAAAACATTCTCTGACATGAACCTTAGCAATATTTTCTTAGATCAGTCTCCCAAGGCAAAAGAAACAAAAGCAAAAATCAACAAATGGGACCAAGTCAAACTTAAAAGACTTTGCACAGCAAAGGAAATCATAAACAACCCAAAAAGACAACCTATGGACTGGGAGAAAATATTTGCAAATGATGCAACTGACAAGGGCTTGACTTCTAAAATATACACACAGCTCACTGAATTCAATATAGAAAAAACCTGAATAATCCAATCAAAAATGGGCAGAAGACCTAAAGAAACATTTCTCCAATGAAGACACACAGATGGCCAACAGGCACATGAAAAGATGCTCAATATTGCTAATTGTTAGAGAAATACAAATGAAAACTACAATGAGGCATCACCTCACACCATTCAGAATGGCCATCATTCAAAACTCTACAAAGAGTAAATGCTGCAGAGAATGTGAAGAAGAGGGAGCCCCCTACACTATTGGTGGGAATGTAAACTGGGGCATCCACTATGGAAAACAGCATGGAGCTCCCTTTAAAAACTTAAAATGGAGTTACCATATGATTCAGCAATCCCACTCCTGGACATACATCCATAAAACTCTAATTTGAAAAGATACATGCACCCCAATACCCCAATATTCACAGCAGCACGATTTACAAAAGCAAAGACATGGAAGCAACCTAAATGTCCATTGACAGATGAATGAATAAAGATGTGGTGTTTATACACACACACACACACACACACACACACACACACACACACACACACACACATATATATATATATATGTGAAATGGAACATTACTCAGCCATAAAAAAGAATGAAATATTGCCATTTTTAGCAACATGGATGGACCTAGAAATTATCTTACTAAGTGAAGTAGGTCAGACAGAGAAAGACAAATATTATATGATACCATCTATATGTGGAATCTAAAAATTAATACAAATTAATTTATTTACAAAACAGAAACAGTCTCCCAGACAAAGAAAACAAATTTATGGTTACCAAAGGGGAAAGGGCAAGAGGGATTAATTAGGAGTTTGGGATTAACAAATATATACGATTATATATAAAGTGGATAAACAACAAAGTCCTATTGTACAGCACAGGGAACTATATTCAGTATCTTGTAATAGCCTATAATGGAAAAGAATCTGAAAAAGAATATGTTTGAATATTTGAATCATTTTGCTGCACAACTGACACCAACACAATATCGTAAACTGACTCTACTTCAGTAAAAAAGGCTATGGAGAATGGACTCAAGAGGGTAAGATGCCAGGGAGACAGGACGTGACTGCAGGGACCTGAGCTGAGGTGGGGTGGCCTTCACTGTACTGGAAACAGTGAGATCAGGTCTGAGGAAGGAGCTATTTCAGGAGGCAGAACTGGCAGGGCTGGCGGTGGATGGGATATGTCAGGTGTGGAGACGGGACTGACAAGGACAACACCCAAGTTGCTGCCTTGGCCCCTGAGAAGAAGTAAACAGTTCAGTGTATGTGGCAGTGAGTCCCCTGGAAGACCAAGATCATGTTTAATGCATTTCTGGGCAGAGGAGTTCTAGCAGGAGGTAGAGTCAATTGTGTCTGTTCTCTGGGAAGAAAGAGGTTAACTCCTGAAAGCACGGCTGGCTACATAGTTTGTGCAAGATGAAAATTGTCCAAAAAAACATGAAAAAGTATGCATTGAGGGTATTAAAATATAATGCTTCTTCCTTCCTTCCATGCTCTCGCTCATGACACGTTCTTGTATTTTCCCTTTGCTGATTGACGCTGTGCCCCCTTGGGTACAGGGGTAGTTACAGGGTGAGTGCAGACCCTCCCAAGCAGTTGGGAGCCCCCTCCATGATTCAGATGTGTGTGCAGAGTCCACTGGCTGCTCGGTTCCTATTCTATGCTCTCCAAGGAACCTCCTGATTTACCTTTATTTTGAAGTGGTCAACAAACCCACAATCTTCCAGTCCCTACAAAGAATTTCTTCTCACTGCTCCCTTTGTAAATCACTAGCAACAGCGGCTGATGTTTATTGAGAGCTCCTTTGTGCTAAGCACAGGACATACATTATCTCATCTAAGCATCAGAAGAGACAGTGGGAGGCTCTAACTCTCTTGCTTTATTCCTTAATTGGCAGACAAGATGGTCATAGTCCAGGGACACATCTAGTTTGGCATCCCAGCAAAGATAATGCCTTTCCTTATAGCCCTCAGGGAAAAGTTTCAGGTAAGTCTCTGAATGGCTTATCTGCAGACATATGCTTGTGCCTGAACCAATCACTGTGGGCTCAGCAATAGAATAGACTGACTGACCAGACCTGAGTCAAACACTAACCAGTTTCCCATAGAAAAGAAAGCTTCTGTTGCAAGATGCACAGGGAAGGAGTATTGGGCAGAAGAGTAAGAGATGCCTGCAATACTATCAATTATGTTTTTAAATATAGATGAGACCAACTGGCATTTTCAATTAATTAGGCCAATAAATTCTCCTTTTCATTTAAGTCAATTTTAGTTGAATACCCTGTTTGTTGTAACTGAAGAACACTGACTGATTTGTTTACATATATTACCTCTCTTTCCACCAGAAGTAAACTCCATGAGTTTTGTCTTTTTGCCTAAAACAGTGCCTGGCACCAGAATAGGTACTCAGAAAATATTCACTGTGTTTGTGATTATCTGTTTAGTATCTGACCTTAATCCTACAGGATCATTTCCATGCAGCACAACATTTTATTTTGCTTTTTAAACTCACCTTGTAACCCCAAGACTCTAATACATGTCTCACATATAATGGGCTCTCAGAATATAGTGAGGAATGAACAAATAAATAACAAAATAACAAAAGAAAGAAAGAAAGAACAGAAGAACAAAAACAACAAATGTTGGCAAGGATGTGGAGAAAAGGGAACCCTCGTACACTGTTGGTGGGAATGTAAATTGGTGCAGCTACTGTGGACAACAGTATGGAGGTTTCTCAAAAAACCAAAAACAGAACTACCTCTAAATGTTCTTAGAAACAATGAACAGTACATATGCGTAAATTTTAAAAATATGTGCAGTATATTGTGTATATGTATTTGCATGCAATACACTGTATATGTGCAGTCAAATTATAAAAATCCTACCTAAAAACTGAAAAAAAAAAAGAACTACCACTTGACCCAGCAATTCCACTCCTGGGTATATATCCGAAAAAAACAAAAATACTAACTCAAAAAAGGTACATGTACCCCAATATTCACAGCAGCCTTATTTACAAATGCCAAGATATGGAAGCAACTTAAGTGTCCATAAACAGATAAATGGATACATAAGATATGAGATTATATCTATATCTATATCTATACAGATAAATGGATACATAAGATATGAGATATATCTATATCTATATCTATAGATACATAAGATAGATACACAATTGAGTACTACTCAGCCATAAAAAAAATGAAATTTTGCCATTTGCAACAACATGGATGGTCTTAGAGGGTATTATGCTAAGTGAAATAAGTCAGACAAAGACTGTATGATCACTTATATGTGGAATCTAAAAAATACAACAAACTAATGACTATAACAAAAAAGAAGCAGAGTCACAAATATAGAGAACAAACTAGTGGTTACCAGTGAGAAGAGGGAAGAGAGAGGGGCATTACAGGGGTAGGGGATTAAGAGGTCCAAACTATCCTGCATAAAATAGGCTACAAGGATATATTATATGACCCAGGGAATATAGCCAATATTTTATAATAACTATCAATGGAGTATAACCTTTAAAATTGTGAATAACTATATTGTACACTTATAACTTATATAATATTGTACACCAACAAGACTTCAATAAAAAGATCATAAAAATAAACAAATGAATAAATGTCTCTGCTGCTGGACTCTAAGGAACAGGAAGGTAGAGACCATAAATGTTTTGATAGCAATTGTATCTTCAGGATCTATTGATGTCAGACACATAGAAAGCCACCTTCCCTCCGATCATTATTAGTTGAATGATAATCTAAGTGAATTATTAAGTAGTAAGCACACATAATGTTAATGTCACCAGTGCTTGCAGCAGCTCCTGAACTGATAACCTGTGACTCCGTGAAGTCTGCAGAGGCATTCCATTCAAGGACAAATTTTAACACAAACAAGTCTTGCATAAATCACTAAAGGAAGCATCTTTAGGGCTTCGGGCAGTCCTCCCCTTCCCCCAGCCAGGTTAGGCTGACGTCATTGGTTCCAGCTAGTTCCCCTTCAAGAGCTCTTAGCTCTCCTTAGCTACAGAGGCTGGTTCAGTCTGTTACCATGGAAACTGCAGCTGGAGTGAGGAAAGAGAGGGAGCCTAAGGAATGAGCAAAGGCTGAAATTTTCAAGCTCAGGAGGCAGACGGTGTGTGAAATCAAAAAACCAGACCAGCACACAAAAATATTCTCAATAAGTATTTTTGGAGTGACTGAATGAAAATGTGGGAACTTGGACAAGCGACCACCTACCTCTGAGCCTCTTTCCTCCTTAGTAAAAGAAAAATAATAATCCTACTGCATAAGACGTTTCAATTAAGATAACGAGAATACAATCCTTAGCACAGGACTAGGCTCTGTAAGTCAAAGTATCTCAAGCATAGTCTTCAGTTCTGCTTTATAATGGTTTGGAGGTACTTATTTATACCTTCCCCTGCCTTCTTTTTAAGAGGAATGAGATCATCTTCCCTCCGCACCTTAACACATTACCTTCTCACTAAGGTGGCCGGATAAAACATAGGAAACTCGGCATGCGACAAGTTAATGCTAAAAAAGTATTTGTTGCTTACGTGAAATTCAGATTTAACTGGATTATCCTGTACTTTATTTGCTAACTCAGGAAACCCTACTTCTCACTCTAGGCTATACTGTGAAGATGAACAGCTGGTTTTATCAGCCTGTGCAGTTTACTTACTCTTCGTGCAGCACGCGTGCACTTTAATGTGCCCTCTAAATAACTTCAGCCATTTGAGAAATATTCTTTGAGCCCCTATTCTGTGCCAGGTACGGTTTAGATGCAATGGATTCTTATACACACAAACGCCTGCCCTCAGACTTTTCACTCTCGTCATGGAATCTTTTCCCATGACATTATGAAATCTATTCAAAACATGATCTAATTGAATTCTAAAACTGACATTTATTTTTAAAGGATCAACCCATTGCTTAGATCATGCGTAAAAGTAACAAGTCCGAAAACACACTTCACCAAGCTCTGCAGCAGACGGTTGGGTACGCCTGGCGGATGTCTCACATCTGCCGTTGCCCCTCATCTGCTTCCGGTTCCCCGCGAGCTCCTGAAGGCAAGGCTGGTCTCCATCTACCGACGGTTTCCCAGGCGCCCTTGCGCAGGGGGCCCGCACGGCGCGCCTGCGCACTAAGTACGCACTCATTGATCAGGAAAATGCGTCTTCCGGCGCCGTCCCTATCTTTCTCCGTGAGCCTTAGAGACCTGCGACCCTAAGACCGTAGTACATGGAGGTCATGGTTCTACTGACTGTTCTCGGCTGAGGGGCCTGGCGACTACTCCACAGCCACGGAAGAATAACGGAAACGGCGACTGTCCGGCTTGGGCCTAACGGGCAGGCCGGTCCGGGGCGCATGCGCATAGAGCTCGGCCCCGGCGCCATCTTGGGCCGTCGCGAGCCTCCCGCGCCGACGGCGTTGGGGCCTGCGAGGTCGGCAGGCTGGCGCCAAGGGGCCGCGCGGGACGCGGGCTTTCCCTCCCTTGCGGCGACTTTACCGGCGTCCCCGGTGACCACACAACCCCGGTTCCCTGGCGCTGTGCGCCCCGCCGGGCTGTTTCTCGGCCGGGCCCTCCAGCCTCCCCAGCCTCGCCGCTGGGGTGTTCTGAAGCCAGGAGCCTTCCAGGAACAGCTGCTGAAGTCCGCGGCCCGCTCTCTCTGCCCCTTCCGCGCTAGTGTTTTCTCTGCATTTGGGATTTCCAGTGATTCCCACCGGCTTGAGTAAGAGAACGCTCGTGAGACCGCAGCACGGAGTCGAGGAAATGGCTTTCCATAAGAATCGGTTGTTGGACTATCCAGGCTCTTGTCTTTTAAACAGCTTTACTGAGGTGTGAATTTACGTACGTTAAAACTTACCCATTGTAAATGTACAACTCGATGGGGTTTTGGCTTTTTTTTTTTTTTTAAAGCACTTTTGTGGAGTTGTGCAGTCCTCACCACAATGCCTCCAAAGTTCCTTCAGGTCCGTCTGCAGTTGGTGGTGGCTCCCAGCACGAAGCAGCCATCCACAAGTCTACTTTATGTCTCTTTAGATTTCCCTTTTCTGGACTTTTCGTGAAAATTAAGTTGTACAATACGTGATATTTTGTGGCTGGCTTCTTATACTTAGCATAAGGCTTTTGAGGTTCATCCACGGTATGGCGTTTAGCAGGAGTTCGGTCTTGTCTCTTTAGAAGGAGGATGGTTTGGGTTCAAAACTGCTGTGCTGAGATTTTAGATGAATTGTGAAGACTGCTGGCTGTGGTCGGGAACAGGAGGAATGCCGCTGCCCCCATAACCACCACCATAAGTTTGGCTTGGTTTTGTCTGTATCTCTTTTCCCCAGGTCGAGCGTGTTTAATTAGGATTTTCAGATTTACTACCATGGAATCATAGGGTGTCCATTAAGGATGCTACCACAGTTTACTGCCTGCCTTGGCTTTGGAGCAAGGTCTTCTAACTTGTTAGTCGTGAGACTCTGAACAACCATTAAACCTCTCTGTCTCAGTTTGCAAGGAACAATCATCCCTAGGTCAGATGAATAGTGATTGCCCTGGTACACAGTCCAGCTGAAAATGTCAGCTGTTCTTATCTTGCGGGGATTCTTTTTGGGAGGAGAGATGGTGGTCAAGAGATGGATGCTGTTGCAACCTCCTGGGCTAGGGTATAAAATTTGTTGAGAAGCCTGTTTTTTGACTTAGATCAATTTGTGGCACATAATTATTTGCTCCCTGGGAGTTGGTAGGAATTTCATACCCTTCCCTCCAAGATTATTTTGATAGTTTTGGTACTTTATATTTATAATCTCAGGAAACTGTGAGTTTCCTCAGTATTTGCAGATTTATTAGCTTAAAATTAAATAATGTGGTATTAAGAGTGTAGTCTCTGAAGGCAGAAGCTAGCATTAGAGGCCTAAGCTCTTACCAGCTTTGGTGCCTTGGGCAATGTGTTTAACCTCCCGAGGCCCCATTTCATCCACAGAATTGGATAACAATGGCACCCTACTTTTCCTGGTTGTCAGGAGGATTAAATGGAAATCTTTTATTTAGCACAGCACCTGGAATCATAGGGAAAGTCCTATAACTGTCAGCTGTCGTTATTTTCATCATGCGGAGTTCCTTCCAATTAAAACAGTTTAGAGATTGTAAACCTCTGTGAACCAATCAATTAAAAGGAACTGGGAAGCCCTCCACTGTTTTCTAGGCCTTGGAACACACTGTGGAACAGAGAAATTTGTTCTTTGAAAGTTGGAAGGAAGTTTCCATTCCTATTCCAGTTGCCCTTTAAAGACATGCTTTTTCTTCCTTTTGGGGAGTACTTTTACATACCCCCTCTCCACTTCACTAGGAGTTTTAAATTTAATACTAAAGAATGGGGGTCTGTAAACCTTTTCCGTAAAGGGTCAACTGGTAAATACTTTAGGTTTTGTGGGCCACGTGGTGTCTTTCAGAATTACTCAAGTGAGCCACTGTAACATGAGAGCAGCCACAGATAGTATGTACACGTGGATGTGGCTGTGTCTGATAAAACTTTATGGATGTTGAAATTTGGATTTCAGATACTTCTCATGTGTCATGAAGTATTAATTTGATTTTTTTCCCAACCACTTAACCACTTCTTAATTCAAATATTTTGTTTGTGTACTGTACAGAACCAGCAGGCCAGATCTGGCCTGAAGGCTATAGTTTGCTGACCCCTACTACTGAGTTTGATGACACAGTGACTCGTAGTGTGGTATGGAGTCAGAAGGACCTGGTTCTGATATGTACTAACTGGATGTATTTGGGCAAGTTACCCAGCACGCTGAGCCTCATGTTCTTCATCTTGCAAACAGGTATTACACTAGCATACCTACCTGCTCAGGTGCTTAGGTTGAGACAACACATGTGAACGGTCTTGCACAATGTTGGGAGTCTAGTGAATCATATATTAGTTATCTTACATTCTTTTTTGAGAACTAGTCAAACAGAACAAGCTCTAGAGGGTGGAACTAGATGACCTGGGTCAAATCCTGGCTACTTATTAGCCATGTGACTTTGGGCTGATGATCCAACCTCTAGATGCCTTCCTTTCCTCATTCCTGAAATAGGGATTATAATAGTACCTACTTCAGACAGCTGTCTTGAAGATCAGGAGGCTAACACTTTATAAAGTGCTTAGAAAAATTCCTGGCACATGTAAGTTCTCAATTAATGTTAGCTGTTATTATTTCACAATAAGGTAAATTTGGGGGTTAAAAACTCCCATGCTGTTTTATTAAAACGAAAGACTTTTGTCTCTTTTTCCCTGAAGTGGTACACTTTACAAGGCACAGGATTTGTTCCTTGGAAGTGAGACTAAAGTTGCTGGTAAATGGCAGGGGCTTAGAGCACTTTTTGAAAAGTACTCCCTCGACATTTGCCAAGTTTTTATTATCTGCCTTCCTTTCAAGAATGATCCATTTCATTATGGCTTTCAAATTTAATAGCCTAGAAATGTACCCAGTGGTGGTTGAGAGCTCAGGCGTCTGACAGATCTGGGTTTGATTCCTGACTCTATCATCTACTAGCATGTAACCTGGGACAAGATACCTCCCAAAGGTCACTTCTGATCTCTGAAACTTGGATAATAATAATATCTACCTCACAGAGTTGTTATAAAGATTAAACATACTAATGCACATAAAGTGCTTGGTGCCAGGCCTTGGCCACTGTAAAAAGTTTAATAAATGATAGCTATTACTTTTATTGTCCTCCAGGGCACTCTTAAAATAAGACCCGTTTGAGATGGAAAACCATTTGCTAGGTTTTTAAGTGGACAGCCTTCTCTCCTACTCTAGGTTTGAAATGCTTAATATAGGAATTTTCTGTTCTTAGGAGTTTGCCCTTGTGAACCTGTTAGCTATCAGCTTCTGTGTTCTCAAAAAAGGGGGAAGATTTTCTGAAGATTTCTTGAATTTCTTCAAGATTTTCACTGTATTTGCATAGGATTGTGTCGGGAGGTAGTAAGCAGTGGAGACATAAAGACCTAGGTTTGAATCCTGGCTTTGTCAGCCAATTACATTATGAGCTTGAGTAAATGACATCCTCTCTGAGCTACAGATTTCTCATTTATAAAACAAATATGTTACTTCCAGTTTAGTAAGATTATTGTGGGAGAATTCACACAGATACATATTTTTAAAAATGTAGACGTAATTCATACACCATACAATTCACCCACTTGAAGTGTGCAATTCATTGATGTCTTATATAGTCACAGAGTTCTGCAACCTTCAGCACAGTCAGTTTTAGAACATTTTCATTACCCTGTAAAAAGAGACCCTCAGTCTCCATTCCCCTCTTCCCCAGTGCTAGGTAGCCATTAATCTACTTTCTGTCTCTCTCGGCCTACTCTGGACATTTCACATAAATGGAATCATGCAGTTGTGGGCTTTTGTCACTGGCTCCTTTCACTTAGCACCATGTTTTCAGTTCATCCATGTGGTATGTGTATCAGTACTTCACTCTTTTTTATTTCTAAATGTTCTGCTGTATGGATATACCACATTTGATTTACCCATTCACCAAGGAATGAGTCCCTCAAATGATAGCATCTGGGTGGTTTCCGTTTTCCGGTTGCTATGGTAGTGCCAGTGTTCAACACCTTGGCTTTCACTTAATGTGTCTTGGAGATCATTCCATAAGATAGACCTCATTCTGTGTTACGGGTATGGAATTTTTTATTATATGTAATAGGGAGAATTTGTAAAAATTTGTATTTGTTGTCTCCTGCTGTTTTTCTGCTTCATGATTCATGTTTTACTTTTATCTCAATAATTGTCATTTTCCTGTTCTCTTTAGATCTATTGTTTGTGGGCCTTTGGCAGAACCATCCAGATAAGAGTGCATGTTCTCTCCTGGCCTGATGATCTGCACTGTGGAAGCCACATCCCCTCTCCATAACATTCCAGCCACATCCGGAGCTGTTGACATGTGAGTACATGTGGAAATCATGCCATTTTTCAGAAGACTTGTGTGAGATTGGAGTGCTGGCTGGTCACTCCTCGGGGGAATTGGTGTAGCATGCTAGACGTTGTGACTGTCAGGGATCTCCAGTCCTTAAATGGCCTACAGGGCCTTGCAAGGTCTGACTTCTCTCTCCGTCCATTGTCTTTCGCCAGTCTATATTCTAGCTACATGGTTCTCTGCTCCCTCTGCCTCCTAACCTTTGTATGTACTGTTAATTAGGCATGGAATGTCCTTCCTTGGCATCTGGTCCAGGTCAAACTCTTACTATACGTGATTATAGCACAGTGTATGTTCATCACATTTAGTGCTTGTCACTCATATTACTTGTGTGGCTATTTTACAATTGTTTGGTGTCATCATGGACTGTATACCCCATGATGGCAGAGACGACATCTCCTCTGTTTATCACTATATCCCTAGTGTCTGGATGTATTTGATAATACCTGTAAAGGTCTCATTTTGCCAGGATTAGAGCTTTATGGTTGGTAAACCAATTTGAGAAAAAAGTATGTGAGTAACCCTGTATTTTTTAAGTATTTTGATTAGCATGTGATAACGTGATTTCTCAGTCCTGCTTTCTATGAGAGAAGGTGCTCAGTGCCCTCTTGGACAGGGACATGTGAGCAGAACATTGGATAGGTGAGCCTTCCTGGCATACGGGAACTCTGAACCTTAACTCCATCTGCCAGACTTGACACAGTGTTTTTCTTTTATAACATCAGATTTGTGACAGAGTTGTCCTTGGCCTATCTTTAATCTCACATGTAATTAACTTTTTTTTTAATCGTTGAATTTAGAAGCAGTGTCTGTGATAGAGTTGGTGGCCTTTAATATGGCTTTCTGTTGTCTTGAAATTCCTTGAGAGGGTCAAAAAAATAAAGTAAGTTTACCCTTAAAGAAAATTGGTTAGATTTGCATTACTGAGGAACTATATACAAATATGTATACTAAGATAATTAACCTTTCCAGCACTGAATGTATATGCAAGAGTACTAAGTACTGAAGAACTGATTTATTTTGTGAAGTGGTATTTATTTTAAACTGACGATTCATGCAGCAGACCAGCTGTGTGGGGAAAAGTTCCAGAGTCAGAGCTCTAGCAGACCTCCCCGGAACACCTACTCAGCATCTCCACTTGCTTGAATGTAAGCATTTCAGATGTCACATATCCAAGAGACAGCTCTCGATTTTCTGCTTTTCCCCTGCCCAAACCTGTGGAAAGACTCACTAAATAACACTTCCACCTACTCAGTTGCCCAAACCAGAAATGTAGGAATCCTTTATGATACCTTTTTCTTTGCCACACATACATAGATTATCAGCAAGGTTTCTCTCTTTTGTCTTGTAAATACCTCTTGTATTTGTTCCCGTCTCCCCATTTCCGCTGCTGCCATGCTAGTTCAGAGCACGGTCATCCTGCCTAGACAGCTGCCTCCTAACTGGTCTTCCTGCTTCCTCTCCTCCCTATCGCTAGTCGCCAGTTCCCCACACAGCACCGTCAGTCACCTGGCAGTGGATCAGGTCAGACCTCATGTAAAAGTCTTCAGTGGCTCCCAGTCACATTTAGGATTAAATTCAAGATGTCTTGGCCTACAGTTCCTAAAGAGCTGGCTCTTGCACACCTATACAACCTCATTTCGTGCCCCTCTACCCCATTCTTGCTATCCTCCAGCCATTCTGGTGTCTTTTCTATTTTTTTTCCTTGATGGTCTTTGTCTGTTGCTATTTTGTCTGTCTAGAATGTTCTTCCCCTTGCTCTTCTCAGGGCTGGCTCTTTCTCACTAATTTAGTTTGAGCTTCTTTTCCTCAGAGAAGCCTTCGCTGACTCCTCTATTTAACTACCATACAAACACCCCTTCTACCCCCTCATTTCAGCATCCTGTTTTTTTCTTCAAAACCCTCACCACAATTTTTAAAGATTTATTTTGTCAACTTAATGTATATATCTTCCCAGCTACACTGAAGCTCAAGACATATTTATCAAATAAGTGAATTAGGACAGGGGCTATTTCAGTTTTATTTGCAATGAACCATAAACCTGGCCTAGCATTGGACCTTATATGTAGTGGGCACTCAAGTATTTGTTGGAAGAACAGATGAATAAACATTTATTGAGAGACTTCTGTGTATTAAGCTCTGTGCTAATCCATGGGATCATAACGCTCAGCTAGCCCAGTCTGTTACAGACTTATTGTAACCTCAAACTTTTTGGTCTCAAGACGCACTGACACTCTTGAAAATGATTGAGGACTCCAAATAACTTTTGTTTATGTGGCTTATACCTATCAGTATATGTAGTTTTAGAAATTAAAACAAAATTTTAAATGCATATTAATTAATTTAAAAATAGGTAGTAAGTCCATTACATGTTAATATAAGCAACATTGTTTAAATTAAAAAATAACTTAATTCCCAGAACAAAAGATTACTGAGAAGAGTGGCATTGTTTTCCATCTTTGCAGATCTCTTTAACATCTGGCTTAAATGAAAACAGCTACAGTCCTCCGCTGCTTTGCATTCAGTCTGTCATGATACCACATGTCATGTAGCCTCAGGAAAACACCATTGTACACATGGGAAAGAAGTGAGAGCTACTGCTATAGATAATTTAGAAGATAGTATTTTTGAATGAGATGGTGTTACGTGTTTTTGTGTTCACACTTCAGACCATCCTCTTTTTTAATATAAACTGGCAGTGATAGAGATATATCTGACATCTGTATGGATCAAAAACTGAATAGAAAAACAAGGATTTGTGGGTGTTGAAGACAAAAACCTGCTAGATTTCTGATCTTTAAATAGGCAGAGGTAGTTAACAGTTTGACTGCTGTGGAGTAAAGAGGTCCAGAAGCACCCTATGCATATTGCCGTCCCAGGCTCATTATGTCAAACGGGCTGGGGCGAGATTCTCCTGACATGAATTGAGACTGAATAAAACCAGTAATGGTTACACAGGACCCAGCATATATTGTGAGCAGTGGCAGGAGGTAAAAACACAGCCATGCAGAGTGGACCCAGCTTAAGCTTAAATTTTTCTCATTGACTAATATACACCTTTATCAGATGACACAGAGCCCCCAGCTAACAATATAAGACTTATCTCAGGAATAAGTTTCTCAGGGGCAAGGTAGAGACACCCCCCCCCCAAAAAAAAGCTAGATGTGGTGGGGGATGGGGAGATATCCCATAAGAGAAACGCTCAGAAACTAAAATTAAAAAGCACTGAGTTAAACTTAGGAAAACTTACAGTAAGCAAGACAACAAAATCAACAGTCAGGATAAGAATTCATTACTGACAAAAATGCAATTCTAACAGTTCCAATGTGACTTTAAGATTCCTGAGAGATAAAGAATAGTATTCATAAAATGTTCACCCATTTGAGAAAGGTAGATATAAAAAGTACTGTTTAAAAATCTTAGACATAGAAAAAGATACATAGCCATTGTAAACCACAGAAAGGGAAACACTATACTGGATGCAGTTAGAGGAATTACTCTGAAAGCAACCCCCCAAAATATGAAAAATAAAGAAGATAAATGGAAGGTAGATTAAGAAGGGCCAATAATCTCTAATACGCAGAGAAGAAAAGAGAGCTGGAATGGCAGAAAGGCTATATTGGCCAAGATATACCGGCCAAGAATTCTTCAGAATGGAATAAAGACTTTCACACAAGTCCTGAGCAGGATAAACAAAAATAAATTCACACATAACATCTACTGAAAAGCTACAGAGGGAAAAACCGATGTTATTAGGAACATTTAGATGATAGCAGACCTCGTCATCAGCAGTGTTAGATGTTAGGAGACAGTGGGATCATATCTGCAGAATATGGAGAGACGATAAGGGTCATCTTAGAATTCCATATCTAGATAAACTGTCATTCATAATATCTTTTAAAGCTATTTTTAGAAATACAAATGGCTAGGTAGACTACCTTATACACTGAAAGGCTTATTTAGGGATGTATTACAGTGAGAAAAAAAATGAACCTAGATGGAGTAAAATTAAGGAACAAGAATGAGTGAATAAATTCTCAAAATATCAGTAAATATAATTAATCATTGTAAAAATTGTGTTTTTGGTTTGTTTAAAAAAGGTATAGCTAATTCTAGACAAGAACCAGGAAAATGGAAATAGGAAATTCAGTGAATTGCTAAGGTATGAGAAGACCCTTCATTATTTTATACTCTGCTAAGAAATATGTACTTGTATATTAATTGGGAATTTAAAGACAGTAAAGTAACTGAAATATAATTGAAAGCTTTCAAATTAGCAAAGGGAAAAAAGAGAAGTAAAGAAAACTTGATCAACTTAGTAGAAAGCAGGAAAGGAGAAAATAAGAGGCAAAGGAAAAGGCACATGTAACAGATACATCAGAAATTTAAGATGTGAACAGATTAGCTCCCCTGTTAAAGGCAGATAGCTAGGTTAATTTCCTTGACATCTGATTTGGAGGAAATCATGGACTTGTTTCTACCTAAAAACATGGCCTTGGATATATAAAGCAAAAGCTAGAAGAATTACCAGGAGCAATGTATAAAATCAAAGGCATAATGGGAGGTTTTATTATAATGATTTAGAACGGATATATCAAGCAGACAGAAAATTAGTAAGAATACTGAAAACGAAAAAACACACAATAAGCCTGATCCAATAAACACAAATAGAAATTGGTCCCTGATAATTAGCGATGCTCATTCTTCTCTGATGCATCGAAAAATTAAAATTGATTATATCCTAAGATCACAATCGAAGTTTTAACAAATCTCTAATAATAATATATTGGACATATCATTTGGCTATAATGCAGTTAAATTAGACATCTATAATCAAAAGATTTTTAAAGACCTTGGAAACCTGAACACATTCCTTCATGTGACTAAGAGGAAATCTAACTGAAACAATGGAATACAGTACCAAACAACAATGTTATAGCCTTAAATGTATCTGTTAAAAATTAGGAAAGATTGAAGGTAAAGGAATTAAATATGCAAGTCAGGATGCTAGGAAAAAGAAACCCAAATAAGGAAGGAAGTAATAAAGAACAGAGATTAGTTAAATGGAAAAGAAGAGAATATGGTCAGAAGCACTTTAAAATACATAAAATTGTCAAATCTTTAATGAATCTGATGAAAACAAGAATAAATGATATTAGTAATGGAAAAGGCATAATTAACAGCGAGGAAGAGATTGAAAATCAAAAGAATACTGTGAATTGTTATATGCTAATTAATTTAAGTGAATTGGACAATTTTCTTGTAAAATATAAATGACCAAAATTGACTCAAGACAGCAGAAGTATAAGTACAAAACTAAGGAAACAAAGTCCAAACTATCCATGCAAAAAGACATCAGATTTAGGTAATATTACAGTGACATATTAAACTTAAAACAATCAGAGAATCTTTATTTTTTATGAATTGTTTTAGAGACTATAAACAAGATAACAATCCAAATCATTTTATATGGCTAGTATAACCTTGATATCGAAAACAAAGTATAATAAAGAAATTAGATGCAAAAACCAAAAGTAAAATATAACCCCAAAGTATCCCACTGCATGTGTATACAAATCAGACCCTCAATCATGATCAAACAAGGATTAGGAATGCAACATGTTTCAACATCAAAATTTGCCGTAATTCTCCACATTAACAGATTAGTAAAATAATAAAGTATAATCTTCCCAATAGATATTAAAAAGTCATTGTATAAAAATTAAACTTATCCATGATGAAATTTTTAGGAAACGAGAACTTGAGGGAATTTCCTTAACCCCCAGTAAAGAGGCTCTACAAAAAAGATTGTTGTGGACATTTTCACTTCATGGTGAAAGATAAGCATCCCCTTTCAAGTGCAGAATAAAGACTTACTCCAGTCACCCCAGAGGTCCTATCGAATGCATTATGATCATGAAATGAGATATAATTGTCAATCAAAATTTAAAAATCGTCATTAATAAAGATGTTAATATTTCAAAAAACAGGAAGATCTGTAGAGAAACTATTAGAACCAACAAGAAGAGTGCAGCACACTCACTGGATAAGACAAATCAACATATAAAAAGCAATAGTAGGTAATTCTCAAAAACTCATAACCCAAGGCAAATCATGAGAAAATATCAGACAGACTCAAAATGAGAGCTATTCTACAAAATAGACTAGCCCTCCTCAAAACTGCCAAAGTCATGATAAACAAGGAAATACTGAGAAATACTGAGACAATTCCACAGCCTGGAACTGTCTAAGGAGACATAAAAACTACATGTAATGTGGTGTTCTGGATGAGACCCTGGGACAGAAGGAAAATATTTATGTAAAGTCTGTAGTTTAATTAATAGTTTTGTACTAATGTTAATGTCTTCATTTGACAATGTACCAGAATTAGATAAGATGTTAACATCAGGGAAAACTACGGAAGGAATGTTTACCCTATCTTTGCAAATTTTCTGTAAGTATGAAGTTATTTTTAAAAAAAGAGCTATACACTGTGGTAACTCAAAAAATAATCAGTTAGATAAGTAATAGGGAAAAAGACCTCCTAAAGTCAAATAAGACCTTTATGGGGAAAAAATTACATTATACTGTAGATGGCCATAGAAGACATGAATAGATGAGTGGTATAGACCATACGCAAAGATGGGAGGTCTTGATAAAATGTTTTCATTTTTCTTTAAATTTCTCTATGGATTCAGTAAAATGTCAGTCAAGGGCTAAGAATAGCCAAAGACTTTTGCAAAACAAGGTAAAGCAGTTGTCCTTTCAGATAATCAAGGCACTGCAAAGCTGTAATAATTAATATTACGTATTAATGCACACAAATAGATGGGCCAGTGGGGCCGACTAGAGAGTTTAGGAACAGGTTCACTCATATACAGAAACATGATATATATCAGGAGAAAAATTAGATCGCTAATGTAGAACATATGCAAAAATAAACATTAAAAAACTAAAACTTAAGGCTATTAGAAGATCTATGACTTCAGTGTGGGGAGGGATTTCTTAAGGTATAAAAAGCAGAAATCTGAAGGAAAAGTTTATTAAATTTTACATCACAGATATTTAACATTCTTCATGACAAAAGATATTGATGCCTTTTAACCTTGTTCATGGTGTATGGATTTTAGATGTAAACTGAAGTGTGTTTGGGATTGTGAATAGGAGGTAATTCAAGCTGCAACTTGATGTCTTATTTGCAGTTAAAGAAGATCATCACCCTGGATGCTGTCTGGGGAATAGTGGAGGTAGAGGGTTTGGAGTGGACGCAGGTAGTCAAGTGAGTAGGTTAATAGCTAGGGGAAATCATGGTAATTAGGACTATCATGTAGAGGAAAACATGGGACAAATTTGGGATGTGTCTTGGATGTAGAGTCAGCAGGACTTGTTAATGAATTGAATGTTGGTAAGGAAAAGGGGAATTAAGAACAATTGCAAGATTTTTGGCTGCCATGACTGGTGCTGTTTATAGAAACAGGGAGAAGGGAAATTACTATTTGTTTAAATGTTTTGAGTTGCCCATTAGACATCCCGTTGGAGTAGTCAGCTATTAAGCAGACGGTTGGATATATGAGACTGGGCTTTTGTAGAGCATTTTGTGGCAAAGGATTTAAATTTGGGAGCTATTGGCATGCAGGCGGTATTTCAACCATACATCTAGTTGAGACTGCTACCTAGGGAGTGGATGTTGTTGGGGAAGTCTAGTGACCGAGTTCTGAGCATTGAGAGGTTGAACAGAGCAGAAGCCAGCCAAGAGGACGGAGAAGAGCCATTGACGTGGGAGGGAACTAGGGTAGTGTATAGTCACTGTAAATCTGAGAGTGTGGGGGTTTGTTTTAATGAGGATGTTGAATGTTACTGAAAGATGGAGTGAGACTAAGAACAAGTGTCATAGCCATAAAGGAACTGCTGAAATTGCTGAGCAGTTTCAGGGTTGTGGAAAGGACGCAAGCCCGTGGGGCTTGGTGAGGGGAGAGAATGCGGTAAGGCTGTGAAGTCAGTGACCAAAGACCACTCTATCAAGAGGGTAGCAGGAGGGAGTGCTGAGAATTGGGGTAGTAGCTGGAGGAGCTCTGAGAGTGTTTGGTATCTGATGGGAATGAATGACCTGGGATCCAGAGAAAAACCTGTATTGCAGATAGAGGCCCGTGAGAAGGCAAGGGGATGAGGTCCATAGAATGTGTTGAAATCAGCTTCCAGTCCTTAACCAGTTGGTGAGCTCCCAAACACCTCTGTGGGACCCTGGGCACCTACAGGGTGTACCAGCTCCCCAGGGGATCCTAATGTATGGCCAGACGTGAAAATCTCTGACCTAAGGGTAGTACATAAACCACATTCATTTTCAGTGGTGCCTCTAGAATTTCTATAGAGGCTCCTGGGAAATGCGGTTCAAAGGTGCATAGCGAATACAATGTTTTCGTTCCTGTTTTATGTTTATGTGGCACTCCTGGGTGAGAAGAGACTGTTGAAGACTTGGGGAGTTTAAAACGCCCCCCACCCCACCCCAAACCAATAGCTTCTTAATGTACCAAGCAACCACTGATTTATAAATATTTATACTTACTAAGTATAAATATAAAAATTAATTTTGGGTATCATAGTCTATGTGTTCTGAGGTAACCTGCTTTTTGAAATTAGCTGTTTCTTATGACTCTTTTCCTTTAAAATTAAAATCTAACATTTTTATTGGACACATAAAACTGTATGGCTTTACCAGACTACAGTCTAATTCTTCTGCAGAGCACATTTTTCTAATCATAAATGATGCTCTGTGAATATGCTTGCATAGAAGCTTTTGCGCATCTCTGCTTATTTTCTTTGCTTTAGTTCTTTAGAGAGTGGAATGCTTGGATCAAAGGGTACATTTTCCTAATTCATTGATTTTACTGCTGAGAAAGAAATGCGTGTCTGACAGGGAGATCCAGGCAGTGTGGTCTGGGGAAGGGGCAAGTCCCTCCCCCAGGGTCCCGGGTTGCCGGGCCCGGAGGTGTCCCCTGCGTGTGTGCGCGTCCCTCACGAACGGCCGCGGGCACTTACCGGGCCTTCCCGCGGGCTCCAGCCCGCGCGTCTCGCTGACTCCGCGGGGTCGCCGGCCGCGTCCTGCCGCGCGGTCTCCTCCCGCATCCGCGCCCCGCGGCCCGGCCTGAGGAGAGCGCCGGCCGAGCGCGCGTGTCCGCGCTCTCGCTGTGGCGCTCCTGCGAGAGTCGGGTCGTGATTTTGGTCCCGGGGGTCTGTCCGCCGTTTGTACCTTCCTGTGAGTTGCCGGTTTTCTCCCTCTTTGCCCACCTTCCTGCCTTGGCCAGGTCTTTACCGTTTCGGCCTCCAGGAGCTCTCCGTTTATTAGGGAAGTTACCCCGCGCCTTTCGTGTGTCCCGGGCGAAAAGTCTCGTCTCCTCGTTTGTCTGTAGACTTCGACGTACATGTTTTTGCCTGCCGAATTTTCATTTTTGACAAATGTATGGGTTTTCTTTTCTTTTTCTTCAGCGGTTTTGCGTTTGGGAGTTGTTAGTGGGCCTTCTTTGTTTGGGGGTCGCACACCCACCCCCCCTTTTCCAGACCCCTCCTCAGGGCCCCTCGCGTTGGCTAGGTTGACGTCAACCTCCTGCCTTCGCGCCAAGCCGTCGCCCCGGCAACTGCAGCCTGATTGGCAGGGCTCGGGGGCGGGGCAAAGGCCCCCGCGGCGCGCAGTGCGGTCGCTCATTGGCTCGCGCTGAGTCCCGCCTCTGCGGAGAGCCTGACAAGGAGTCGCGGGCCGGGGCTCTTTGCAGACGCTGGGAGCCGCGGCAGAACGAGGTCGGAGCGGAGGAGAGGACATGTCCACCCTGGACTGGTGGCGCCGCCGGGCGCCCCGGGCCGTGCACTAGACAGTGCGCGTGGGCTGCGCCCCCGCCGCCGAGCTGTTGGCCTGGGGCGGGGCGGTGCTGTGAGGTGTGGTGAGGTGAGTCCTGCCGCCCCAGCCTCGCACCTCCGCGTCTAGACGCTGCGTGGGCCGGATCGCCGCAGGTCTGGGACCCTGGTCAGCTGGCGGGGGCTGCCGCTTTTGCCGCAGCCGCGCTTGCCGCAGCCGCGCCATCTTGCGTAGCCGGCCGGGGTCTGGGGTGGGGGCTGCCTCGCCACCTCCCCTATGGTAGTGAGGGACTGGACAGCCGGCCGCGGCGCTGGACCTGGGCAGGGGGCGGGCCGGCCGCGGGCTCCTGTCAATGAAGTCCGCTGGGGTGGGTGCCGGAGAAGTGGCGGGCCCACCCTGATGGGTGTGGGTGGGCTCTGGGCGCCCCCCGCTTTCTTTGGCTCGGTCTAGGGGCTGCAGAGGACACCCTGTCCCACCGAGTCCCTTACTGTACAGCCCCCCTCCGGCCGCCCCTGCATCCTCGCCAGTCATTGGGGGCGGCACTTATTTGCCGCAGTGGCGGTGGGAGGAGCTATGGGCCTTGAGGGGCAGGGCTGAGGGCTGTCGTGCCTGCCGCGTATTTTCTCTGGGCGTTGATGTGCTGTGGGCCCCGCCCATCCTGGCGCCATCTTCGATGTGGGCAGCTAAGATTGGCCGCGCAGGCGCTGTGTGGGTTGGGGCGGGGCCAAGGGCAGTCGTGACTGCCGGGCACTTTGGGCTGTGATGGTCTTCTGGAGTTCCGCCCGCCTCGGCGCCATCTTTGATGCGGGCAGCTGAAGCTTGGCAGGCGGGCCGCAGGGGTGGGGCCGAGAGCTGTGGTGCACTGTGTTCTTTGCAGTGATGAAGGCTGAAGGGTCTGGCCACCCTGACTAGTACGGGTTCTGAACTCAGACTTGTGAGACTGGGCGACGGCGGTGGTTGGGGGGCTGTTTTGTCGGCTGGGTCCATGTGGTCTAGAGTTTGCCTGCTGTCGCTGTGGAGCTGTTTGTCCTGAGAGTCAAGGCTACAGGCTGTTTCTCCTTGGCTGGGTCTGGGGGCTGCAGAGGGGCAGCCCTTCCCCTGTTGTCTTCCTGGGCTGCTTTCACCCTGGGGTGTGTCTGGCTCCATCTTTTGGACAGAGGTGCAGCCAAGCTGTGCTGCGCAGGTGCCCTGTCTAGAGGCTGAGGAGGTGGGGCCACGGACCCACTTTGGGGACAACAGCGCTGCAGACCCTGCCCATTCTGACACTGTGTGTTGGCTGACAGGTGGAGCCGTCATGAATGACGGCAGGGCTGCAGGGGGCGGACCGAGGGAGGGGCTGTGGAGCCCTCCCCTCTCCAGTGCTCGGCTTGACAGGTGGCTCTGAGGCGTACTGCGCAGGCGTAGTCTCGAAAGAGGGTGGGGCTGCAAGGGGCGGGCCGAGGGAGGGGCTGCAGACCTTGCCCACTCTAGCGCTCTGTTGACTGACAGCGGCCGGCCGCTGCATACTGCGCAGGCTCCATGTTGAATGCCAGTGGGGCAGGCTGCAGGGGGCGGGCCTGAGGGTGGGCTTTGTGTTTTGAATGATTAAACGGGGATTGCAGACTGTTGCCCATCTAGCGCTTTGTGCGTTGTCCGCCAGGTGTCTGCCAAGGTGCCATATTGAATGACAGAGGGGCTGGCAGCGGGGGGCGGGCCCAAGGGTGGGGACTGCGTGTCCTGAGTGACTGGCAGCGCTGCAGACCCTAGTGTTACATTTGTGGGCCAGTAGGTGGCAGCCGAGGTATACTGCGCTGGCGCCGTAATCAACCCCAGTGGAGCTGCAGGGGGTGGGTCTGAGGGCGGGTCGCAGAGTCCCGCCCACCTTTGCCTGCTGCACATGCGCCTTCGTGAGTGACAGCAGGGCTGTGGGGTGGGCCGAGGGGCTATGGTATCCTGGGAGACGCAGCCTGCCCCAGCCGTCTCCGCTGGCCACTGCGCAGGCGCCAGGTTGGCATTGGTGGGCTTGCCTCTGCGGCACGTCTCGGCTGCCGCGTGAAGTGGCGGCCGATGCCGTGATTTCTTCCGAGGGGCACAGAGCCTACTCCCGGGACCGTGGGGCCGAGGTCCGGCCGTGCACAACCAGGTCACGTAGGAGGAAACTGGGAATGGCAGTAGATTTGGGGAAAGCGGGTAGCAGTTTGCGCTGTGAGGGGCGTGGCGTGGGAACTGAGGGGCGGCGGAGGAGTGGAGCGGGCTGCTCTCACCGTCCCCTCGCCCCCCTGGCCTGCTCTGGCTGCCCACTGAAAAGCCCCCACGCTCTTTTTTTTTTTTTAAGTGATTCAACTGGATTTCTCCCTTCCGAGTATGTGGTGGGAGAAACCTAATTACACACCCTCAATGATTGATAGTATTAGCATAAACCAGCACCACATCGTGAAGGTACCTTCCCAGGGCCTCTGACTGACTGCATGCAATCTCTAAGGCACAGTGGGACGTGAAACAGGGAGGGAATCCGTGGGGGGCATGTTGGTAACCTCTGACATGCTGTGTAAGTTTCCGTGAGAATACCATTATCTAATGATAATGATAACAGCATTAAGGTCCTGTCATGCTATCTGTTTTTTCAGTGTCTTGACTTGCACACCCATTGATAAAACCTCATTGGGAAAAGGCTGTGACTACAGCCCTGGGTCCGATATATGCTTCAGGGAGCAGTGTCCGTGGCCGTTCCATCCTGGGAGGGAAAGCTGTTTTTCCTGGTCCCACTTGACCTCTGCCACTGTAGGAGGTAAAAATGCAACTGTTGTCGGTTCCCTTCCAGCCTGAGAATCCAGTCATTGGAAAGTAAATTGAGTGTCTCACATTTTCTTTTCCTTCCTCAGCTCTACTCTTCTCTGAGACGACTGGCAAGAGGAAGAAGGACAAGTGTGGACGCTGGGTGGCTGAGCCCAGGTGAGCTGTGTTCCCTTCTCACAGCGCCGTGCCCGTGCTTGGAGTGCACACATCCTTCCTCACCCTGATGCTTCCTGCTGCACATATGTGCCAAGCGGCCACACAAGCACGGTTTGTGCTCTCTGAAACCCCTTGGGCTCTTCTGGTGGACTGCATGTTCGCCAGAAATCCCCCTTGACCTCATGCCGTCCTTTTCAGTGTCCTAGCTCTTCCCAACACTCACTGCTTCAGGCTTGTCTTTTCTTTCTTAACGGGTGATCCAAGAAGCACGAGAGATTCATCAATTCATCTATCAAGCATGGCTCCAAGTGAGACATTGGATAAAAAATTGTGTGATTCATGCCTTAAAAGAGTACATTCACTACAGTTAACTTAATCTGAGAGAAGCTATCTGGGGTCTCCCTGAGAAAGTGAGGGGCATTGAGGCTGAGCCCTAAAGGGTGGTGGATGGTAGTGTGTTGTGAGAAAAGTAGTCCTAAGGGGGGCAGGAGGTCCAGGGTGCCTAGAACAAAGGAAAGAAAGAGTGGTGTTTGAGGTGGGATAAAAGGAGAGCGGGGCTGCACTGTGAAAGGCTTTGCAATCAGTGGTAAGTATTTGCACTTAATCTGAAGTCTTATGGGAAGCCATTGAGGTATTTAACAGCAGAAGTAACATACTAACCAGATTTGTGTTTTTAAAATGTCATCTGTCTGTAGGGTTCAGAAGGGGAGGTGGAAGACCACCTTGGGTCTGGGTGAGAGAGGGTGATGCGGATTAGGGTCACAGAAGGGGGATAAGTGAATTGGATGGATTTGAGAGAGGTACTGAAGACAGGGACTAAACAGGGCTTATCTTCTTTGTTTTTGGTTTGCCGACTATTTCAGACCAGACTCAGTGAATCATATTATGCAGGGAAGTGTGCAAAATAGCCGAATATTGCTCATTCCATCAGCAAGCATTGATATTATGCCTGATCTGGGACAGGATTACACTAGACTTTGGGTCTCTGGAAGTGAGTGATGTAATCCCGGGCCCCAGTGTCTATTGATTGAGAACTCCAGTTAAATGGAGGGTAAGAAAGCATGCTTATCAAAAGATGTGGCTCTGCTGGTGGTGTATTACCACCCAGGGAAAGACTAACTCACTGTCCCAGTGGCCCTGGGGATGGGTTGGTTTATCCCTGGCCTCAGTGAATGCTCCAGGGATCCAGTGTCTGGTGCTCAGAAACCCTGCTTCACCTAAAGACCCCTCCTGTGTTGAAGATCCACGTTAACAAAGCTCAGGAGGTTTGTATAGGCCGTAACGACTTACTGGTTTATGTCGGAAAATAGTGTGACTGAACTATGTCGTTACTGTTTTCTCAGTTTGGGTATATTGATTTATGGTGGGAGATCACTGCAGCAGGGACCCAGATACTCAAAAGGGTGTGTGATCAGCAAATTCTCTCCCTGTAGGCAGACCTACATGGGAAACGAGACCATAGTAAGAAGGTTGCTTGGTGAGTACGGATTTAAAATGAGAGAATGTGGACAAGCGTTAATAACACTGGCCTGTATGGCAGCCTGGTGATACTGCCTGGCTGCAGGGAGGCTCTTGCTGGGGTTACCAGGACACCAGCAGCCCCCCGTCTGCAGCCCCCGCCCTCCCCAGGCTCCATTCAGGTTAGGTCTGACCAGAGTATCATGCTCCCTCCTCTACATGGTTAGATGGACTTCCCTTTTCATGCCCTCTCCCCTTCTAAAAAAATCTGATCGGTCAATTATTGATATGAAAAAATGGTCAGATATGTCATACTGGCTCAGAAGACATTTTGTCTCTTTAACTTACCTGTCTTTCAAAATTTGGGGGGATATCCTTCGAGAATGGACAACGATAAGGAAATCTTGCTGCAGAGTGGTAAGTGCTAAGTTTATGTGATGGAGGGAAGCCCAGGGCGATGTGGCAACTATCTGAGAGGAGCCACTAACAGACCGAGGGTGGAAGTCGTGGCTGGTGTGGCAGGGGCGTGGTCGTGTCCTCCATGCTCCCGTTCCTGTACAAAATTCTCACCCAGACAGCCCCCGTTGTCCATAAGGGTGTACCTGTTCATAGTTGATTGGGCCGGACTGGACACCTCAGCCTAGGGCAGAGGTTCTCAAAGTGCAGCTCCTGGAGGGCTTGCTGGAATCCCTCTTTCCTGGTGAACCACAGGCCTCCTACATCAGCCCCTGGAAAGGAGGGTGCATTTTTCAAGCTTGAGAAGCACTGTCCTAGGAGTCGAGCCATGGTTGCGCTCACGGTCTCAGAGTTCAGGTGAGTTAGGTACAGACAGCGCAGTCGGGCGGTGTTGGACGCTTACCCTGGGCAGCGAGGCCGGACTGGGCTAGGCCAGCGTCTTACTCCCCGTGCGTGCTGCTGAGAATGTCGGTGTGCAGAAAGAGGCAGGAGAATGGCGCAAACCAGAAGAGAGGAGTCCGCACACCCTGCTGTCCCTGAGAAACGGAGAAACTAACTTCCTCGGTTCCTGACCTTAAAGTTCTCAATTCCAGCCCTTGTAATGAGGTAGGTAGAACGAGTGAGGGGCCGAGTCTAGGGGCACCGTGAGGAGGGGCCGAAGGAAGTAAGCGGAAGCAGGATTGAAGAGCTTTCTCTCCTTCCCACGAGCTGCTCTCCCCTGGTGGGCTGTGGGAGCCTGAGGCCACGCGCCTCCTTGGCTTCTCCTCACACGTCCCCACCGCATTTCCAGCCACCTGTGTTCTTAGATGAGTTCTTCCCTGGTAAACTCTTGACCCGTCAACCTTTTGACACCACAGATCCCCTACGTACGGCAGGGATGCCTGATGAATTCCTTCTTTGTTTCAAATAAATTAATTGTGAGATCATGCTTTTGTTTTCTATGTTTTTTATGAAATAGAAGTAGAGTGCTGTAAAACATTCGAAGAATGGCATGAAAACCTCTACATAGACCATGCTGATGACACTTGACCAGCAGGCAGCCCCAGCTCACGTGCGAAACTTACTCTGCATCCGGGGTTTACAGCGCGTGCCTTTTATACATAGATGTGCAGCGTATTTAAGAGCAGGTCTTGAGAGGGTGAGGAAGAGCTGGCACCCTGTAAGCCCCTCTGCCCAGTGTGGAGGTGGAGACGTCTTACTTAACTGGCTCCTGTCATTTGCCTGTCTCCTCTCCTCCCCTCCCCCGCTTGGAATTGGTGGCCTCCCTTGGCCCCTAGGACCAGAGTCAGGCTGGGTCCCTGCATGTCCCACCTTCACCCCTGTTGTCTGAGTGTAGTCAGATGTTTTAAAATCCTGCCCTTGGCTACTGCTTGACTCATGCTAGGATTCCTGCTCCAAAGAGAGCACAGAGGGAGATGGGGAAGCTTTAGGAACTAGGGTGTGTGAGAACCCACCTCCAAGCCTGGAGTCAAAAGTGACATGTTTGCCGCCTAGCCAGAGCTGAGTTGGAGCTGTGAGACAGAGAGGATAGCAGGCGGGGAGGTCAGGGGCTGGGCGTGGAGCCCAGCAGGGGTGCACTGGTCTGCGATGGTGTGGAGGGACTGGGGCCCTCTGGGAGGGGACGGCAGGGGAGGGGTGCTGGTGAGCAATGACGGCAGAAAGGAAAGACAAGCAGCTACCGAAGCTCATGTTCAGTTTTTTTTTTCCTGATTGTGAACTTAAGATAACACTGAATAGAAATGCAGAATGAAGTATCTTTTGTTAATTATTTTTTTCTGACTTTACACACTTTATGAATAGTCTTCATAGAAGTTTACATGGAAGTTATCTTCTGGTTTGGTTTGTATGTGTTTCCACTCATTAAAGTATTGAGTACCTGTGTGGTTTTTTCTTTTTCTTTTCTTTTTTAGCGTAAATGAGATTATGCCCAATTCATCAGCACCTCAAACGCAGGCTACAAGAGTGAAGTATGCAGGGTGTTAGGCAGTATTTGGTGGTGGGGAAGGGTGTGTGGTCACCGTGGAGGGCTTGCCTTCCCTTCCTCCTCTTTAGTTGGAAAACCTTTCTTTAGTGTTTAATATGCTTGCTTGCCTTGAGATAAATCACTGCTGTGTTTAGATGGTCTCCTGTCTCGCTCTTTTTAATCTGTAGCAGGGCTCCTGGTGCCCCCTTCCCCCTCTAGTCCGTCACACAGAGCAGTCTGCCCTAGTGGGACGTTGTCCTTGTGTTCCTGGAATAGCTCTCGTGGTCGGGGGCTATTGTTTAGACTTCTCTAGACTGGGTTCAGCTGCTTTTGCACCTCAGTGTTTATCGAGCACCTCCGTGGGCCAGTCCCTGAGGGTAAACAGACTGGTGAGAAGGGCGCCCACTCTTCTGGGCTGGCACGCCCCAGCAGTGTGTGGGCGCTGTGGTGGGCCGGCTTCCCCTGGCCTCCACGCCGCCTTTGGGCATCAGGCCAGCCTGAGCCCACAGAGGACGCCTTCCTGCTGCTCCCCTCAACTCCAGCCACTTCCAAACAGGGATCTTCTATTTCCTTCAGTGGTGGGCGTGGCTGTTGCCATGGAGGCAGCCGCTGGCCTGGGGGAGTGGGGGCGAGGTGGGTAGAGCAGTTCTGCTTTTGATTGGCCGGAGGCACTGTTACTGGAGGAGTTCACCTGGGAGCTGGGTCTTCCCAAGGGTGAGGTGAGTATGGGGCCCTGGCAGGTACTGACTCAGCACCTGGCCTGACCCTTGGTTGCCCTTCTGGCAGCGGGCAGAGGACAGAGTGAGTCAGGGGTGAGGGTTGGGTCACTTGGCCAGGAGGGCACCTAAGCTCCGCTCAGGAGGCCCACCTGGTAACCAGTCAGGTCACCCCGTGGAAGGGTGACCAGTGTCCCTGAGTTTGCCTCTAGGACAGCCATTATATAACAGCACATCAGCAGGCATGTACTCCGCGGTGAAGTGGTGTCACCTGCCATCACTTACTGCCGCAGCTTTTTCATTTTCATTTTACCTTTTACAAACCGGAAATTAGAGGTGCATTCAAGGACTCAATTGTGGTGGGCAGCTGACTTTTTAGCTTTTTATTTTGCCTCGTACTTTACATGCTTGACTACCTTTGCCTGTAAGTGGAGACTTGCTGGTTCAAAAGGAATAGGCATTTTTAATGTTTTAAAAATATATGCCGAATTAACATCCAGAAATAGGGTTCACATTTGTACCAGCCAGCCTCTCACCACCACTGATTTTTATTTTTGAAGTAGCTGCCCACTTGGTAGGCCAAAAAAGTATTCACTGTAATATTGTACATTTTTTTGATTTCTGATGTGGATGTTGGCTCTTATCACTGATTTTATGAACTGTGTATTCATGTTCTTTATATTCATGTTGAGCCACTTTTTTCTTACTGCTTTCTAAGAGCCTTTTACATTTCAAATGTTGTCATCTGTGTTGCAAGATATTCCCCCCCCTTTTTCTGGTTTGTTTTTATTTTGGCTGGTGTTTATAGCACACAAAACTTGTACCCATCTTTATTTTCACATCTGCTGCGTGGTGGTGTGTCAGTGGTCTCTACTGTCGGAATTCTGCTCAAGCACTCTCCTGACTGACCTTGTTCTTTTGTTCTTTGCTGCTGTAGACAGTGCTTCTGTGAATGCACCTGTGAACGGTGTCTTGTGCTCATGGGCAAATGGGTCTTATCAGTTAGAGTTCAGAAGTGGAGTTGCTGGGACAAGGAATGACATTGCATTTCTCTGCCAATAGTTGCTGGAGTTCTAGGGTATTTCAACTTGCAGCTGCAATTTCTCTGAGTATTTCTTGGGTTCGAGAAGTTTCAGATTGATTCTTTGGGGTTTTCAAATTGCTTGTCATATCTGCAGATGGCCAGTTTAGGGTGTGGCCTTGGGCCAAGTCAGGGGCTGGCGGGCGGGGCAGGGAGGAGACCCTCAGCTTTAGGATATTAGCGTGCCTGCACCCGCTCAGTCTCTGGGTAGCGACTGGGTAGCGCAGTCTCTAAAGGCCTCCACTCGTGCCTTTGCTTCGTGTTTTGTTTTAACTTTGAATTTGCTTTTTTAACTAGGTGATACATACTCATGGTAAAAATAAATAAATAAATAAACACAAAAGGCAGAAGGAGAAAGTAAGTATGCAGGGAAAAAGTAAGTTACCCTTGGCTGGCCTCCGGCTCCCTTCTCCAGAGGCAGTCACTGTTCGTCACTATCAATAGCCTCTTCTCATATAGCCTTCCAGAAACCACCTGTTTAAGTAAATGCACCTGTTTTTACGGTTGCTTAGAATGCTGTACACATAGCACAGGGAACTATATTCAGTACCTTGTGATAGCCTATAATGAGAACACGAAAAGGAGTGTATGCAAAAAGCTGGATAGCTCTGCTACACATCAGAAATTAGCACTACATTGTAAATGACTGCACTTCAGTGAAAAAAGAACAATACTATACACGTGTCCCATTCTGTGCTTAACTACCCTGGAGAGCATCTCATGTCCATTTATTTACAGTTGCCTCGTTATCTTAAAGGGTTTCAGAATCCTAATTCTGTCCATTATGTGTGTGTTCTTGTACGCATGTCTTCATGTATCTCTGAGACAGAGTCGTAGAAGTAGAACTGATAGGACAGGGTGTATACATTTTTTATTTTGATAAGGAGCCAAATTGCCCTTCATAAAATTCGCATTGCCACAAGCAGTCTATGCATATGCCAGTGTTCTCTTCACACGGACATATGTGTTGTCTGTCTTTATGATTATTCTATTCTTTCTTACTCTCAAATGAGTTTTCTCTGCCATTTCGGGAAAGGAGTAGGTAGGGCCTGATTTTTTCTTTTCTTTTCTTTTTAAGGGTTTCCTGTTAAAAGTCTTTCCTTTTTCAACGCCCTTGCTGACCAAGGGCTGTTTTCTTGGCCTGGTCAGAAAATCCTGAGCATGTTTAACAAAGATCATATTTGTGTAGTCCTGAATTTCTCGAGAAGAGTGAGTGAGTTTCCGGCATAGAAGCCAGCTTCAGCCTTGTGGCAGGGGTACTCATGGTTATTCAAATGGCCACGTGATTGACAAACAGGAAGTCCTCCATCTCCTTCCTGCGCTCTGAAAGGGTTTTTATAGCATGGTAAATACTTTGCTCGTTGAAATTTTATGGGAAGTTAACTCCTTCAATCATTTCATCTTTTTAAATTTCTTCCCTGGATTGTCCTCTGCTTCCTGAGATAGGCTTGCCAAATATTTATATTTTCTTAGAAAAATTGTTGATTTTCTAACAGATTTTTTGAAGCCTACAGTTCTTATGTAGAATCGTCTCCTTTATGCTTCAAATACATGCCTATTGGGAAAAAAAATTAATGTGGTAGAGAAGTATGTATACAAAGTCAAAGTTGCCCCTAATATCTCCTAATTTTATTATCAGGTTAGAAGACCCTATCCCTGCTCCAGAGTCATCAGAATTAATCTTTTGTTCATTTTATTTTGATTTTAGTTTTAGCATTTTCGTGCATGATATGCCCCTTTTTCCCCCAAGTGAATGATTGGCTGGTTTTCCCGTTACTGGTGTTATTTACTGAAGCAATCCACACATTCCCTGCTTTTTAAGTGCCGCTTTTCGTAGACTGCTGAGTACTTAATTATGTACATGTAGTAAACGTGCTGTGGTTCTTGGAAGCGTCAGTCTTTTATCATAAGGTGCAGGTGTTTTCTAATTGTTGCTTTATTACTTTGGCTTTGATGATCTAGACAAGAGCATCACTTGTTATTTTCATGTCGTCTTTCTGCCTTTAGGCACCACAATAGAAAAGAATTTCTTTAGCCCTGAGATTATATTAAAATATTTCTTTTTGTGTATGGTTTGTTGACCTTTTGGTGTATGAACTTTCAAAATGTTGATCCAAATGAAATTCTTCGAGGTCAGCTTAGAACCATGTCAACTTCCCCAACATTAATACTCTTTGAAATTCTGTTAGAATTGTATAGGTTAACTTGGGGCAGTGTTTAGAGCCTTAGTATGCTGGAGCCGTGCATCTCCTGTGACTACCCTGTATCTCTCCAGGTTCTGCCTTTTCTGTTGCAGTGTGGTGTATAATTTTATTCCTGTGGGTGCCATTTTCTCTCATTAAATCTTTTTTTATTTTTATAATGGAATTTTTTCTGTTTTTTTCAAGCTTGTTATTGACACATACTTAGATTAGATAGTCTGTTATCAGTGGGTTTCTTATTAAATTATTATAAGGTCTGTTTTCTTTGATTTGCAGTGTCTGAGTGGACAGTCTTACAACAGAGTGATCGTTCTGTACCTCTCCTTGTGCCTCCCGTTGGCCTCCCCACCCCCGGAGCTGGCAGGCGCTCTGTAGGTTGATGTGCGGTAGTAACAGTGTAAAGATGTTTGCACCTGCTCTCATAGATGAGTGTGGTCTGCAGTTTGTTAGTGCTGTCTTGGTTTTCTGAATTACTCTGGTTTCATCAAGAAAATTTGAAAGCTTTCTATTTTCTGTTTCTGGCTGGTTCGTATGACATGGGATTGGCCTTTTCTTGAAGGTGATATATAAGGCCTCACCCCTGATGCTGTCTCAGTCCACAGCCATTTGGAGAATGAGTGTTTCCTGACACTCTTTACATTCCTGCCATTCTGTTTATTTGTCCTTGTATTTCTTTCTTTAAAATATCTGCAGGTGCCTGCATTTGGACTCTCTTCCTGTGGATAGCTGCCTGTTCTGAAGTTCCAGAAAGGACCCCATTCCCAAACAGGTGATTTGCTATCAAAGGGTGTCCTGTGGCCACTGAGAGGTGGGGCTGCTGTCAGACAGGGGTAGGGGCCGGAGTCTCCTCTTGAGTCTGATGCCACAGGGCAGGCTTAGCACTCTGCACCCCTTACTGTGCGGGCATGCTGGCCTTAGAGGACCATGCTTGTGTCAGGGCAGTCCCTCTTCGCCAGGTCCTTGGTAAAATTGACTGTTCTCTTGTCCAGAATGTCACACCAGTTCTCCAGAGCTCGGACGCTTGCCGTTTTCCTTCCCCTGCTTTGGAACCCTTGTGCCTGACAGGGTTTTACCTAGTGTCCTCTCTGTTGTCTGAGAGGGCAGGGCAGGCCAGGAGTGGGGAGCCGCAGAGGTGCCAAGGTCAAGGTGATGGAGGTGTGTTTGAGTTGGTTAGTGCTGAAGCCCTGGAGGCCCAGGGGGGAGGCAGGGGAGGGCTGTTTGCAGGGAGCGGAGTGGAAACCCATCACTGAGGAGGGAGTTTTCCACATTTATGCCCAAATGATGATGGCTGCTTTAAGACTGAATAATGAAACACCTTTTGTTTTCTCTTTAGACGTTAAACAAAAAAATTTTTTTTAAAACTTACTGGTTTTCCTTTTAAAACAAAAAAGAATTTTTGCTGCATGTGGTTTTGTTCTTCTCTGGAAGTAAAGCCAGAAGTACAAAACTGTCAGGTAAGTTCATTCACCCAAACCTAGATTTCTTTCCCACGTTTGCCTACTTTCTTGCACCAGCTGTTGCTGACCGCTAGTAAAAAGCCTGCATTGTAAAACCTACATGCAAGTAAGATGGTTTAGGTGGAGGGAAACAGGTGGCCTTAATTGGTTACGTTAAAGAGAAAACGATGGAAAATCAGCTTTTATACTCAGTCTAAAAAGTTTTCTTAAAAAGAGAGGGGGCAGCTAATAAGGACAGCTAAGGAAGTGATACAAGGACTGTCCGAGTAGAAAGCTGGTTCTTTAGAGACACCCTGGGTCCCTGACAAGATTGATTAAGGCGGAAGGCTGTGCGGGGGGCAGTGTAAGGAGGCCCGAGTTCACTTAGCCCCATTCTCTCCGGGAGTAGCAGGTGTTTGTCACCTGTGTAGGCTTCTGTGGATTTAGCCCTGTTGTAGGAGCTTCCCGTGCCCCCACCAGCGTGGTTGTCAGGGCACGGCGGTTGGGGGGGGGACAGCGGGCAGGGGCAGGCAAGGGCCGCTGCACGCCAGGGTGCGTCCCAGGGCACAGGGCCGAGGGAGCCTGGCGGCCCCTCCCCAGAGACGACACTGTGCTCCTGCGTTCGGGTGGTGAGAGTGCACGGCCGTGCCCAAAACCAGCTCTCAAGTGGGTTCGCCCTTGTTGTTTTCCACACGCTCTGTCGGTGTTGCTGCGTGACTTTGTGTCAGGCCCTGGGGCTTGGTGATGGCAAGGTCAGTCTCTGCCCTTCACCAGCTTTTATGTGGGGGCTCAGGCAGGTTCACTGTTTGAACCTAAATGCGCTAAGTGCTCGCACACCAACAGAGGGAGTGAGCGTCAGCAAAGGTCCTGAGGGCGTGGTGTTAGCTGTCCAGCCACTCTGACCCGTAGAACTTTCCTGATGAGGGGGACGTTCTGTACTGTCCAGGAGGGTAGCCCCTGGCCCTTGGAATGTGACTCGTGCCGCTGAGGTGCTGAACTTCAGTTTCATAGGTTTTAACTTAACCAGCCACAGTTCATACAGCAATGCAGGTGCAGAGAAATTAATGCGGGCGCTTAGAATGACATTACCCAGAGCTGAGCACTTTTAACACTTTTGTGTGGCTCTATCTTCCACTGCTGTATACTATTTTAACAGTTGTGTTAGGGGAAGAAATGCTCAGAAATGGCAGGGTTGGCCCGGCACCCCTCTGCCCTCTTTCCATTTTTGCCAAGTTAAAAATGGACATCCCGTTCTAGTAATGGCCAGTGCCCTGGGCTCTTCTCCTGTGGCCATGCACTGGGTAGTTAGGCCTTTTAGGTATATCAGCTTATTAAAGCCTCACGGTTCTAGAGGGGGTGTTGTTTCCGTTTTGCAGAGGTAGGGACAGACTGCAGGACGTTGACTGTTGCCCGGGGTCACAAACCCGGTTAGCGGCAGAGCGCATTCCTCACGCGGGTCTGTGTGGTGCTTGTAACCCCCGTGCATGTGTCTGTGGTGGTGGGGTTCACGCGTCTCCCCCGCCCTTGGCCTGCTCGCAGAGCGCTGTTGCTGCCCCGTGTGGAGCAGCCCCACACTGCTGCCTGGTCCTCGACTTCTGGGACATGTGTACCTCTCCTTACAATCCACAGGTCCCTGAGTACTGGCTGTCCCAGACTGCCACATCTTTCCTGTTGACTCATATTTGGTTCCTCCAGGGAGAATTTTCCTTAGAAAAATGCTGCCTCCAAAATACTTGTCCACCACCAAGCCCAGGAGGTCCTGGGCCCCAGACCTGCGTGGGCTGAACGGCGCCTTGTCTGGGGAGCCGGACGCCGCCCTAGGAGAAGGCGCTGCTGACTCTGAGTTCTTTCATCAGAGGTTTCGGAACTTCCTCTACGTGGAGTTTGCTGGGCCTCGGAAGACCCTGCTCAAACTCCGAAACCTCTGCCTCGATTGGTTGCAGCCGGAGACTCGCACCAAGGAGGAGATTATCGAGCTCCTGGTCCTTGAGCAGTACCTGACCATCCTTCCAGAAAAGATCAAGCCTTGGGTGCGGGCAAAAAAGCCGGAGAACTGCGAGAAGCTCGTCTCTCTGCTGGAAAATTACAAGGAGATGTACGAGCCGGAAGGTGAGGGTGAGACGGAAGCCGCAGCCACTGATGGGCTGGGCCCGACTCTTCTTCTGTCAGGGCATCCTGGAACAGCTTGTGAGTGTGCCGGCCCCCGCCGCGGGATGCCAGGTGCCCCTTCCCGCTAGCCAGGACAGTGGACCAGAGCTTTCATGGGATCTGCGTCCAGAGGTGGGGTGGGAGGGGTGGTCGCAGCGTGTCCCCGCCCAGCAGTGGCTGGGAGGGAGGGACCAGCGTTGGACTCCCAGCGTGGAGTGGAGGTGGGATGCAGCTGCGGGACCGGCGGGGGCGGTGTGGGTGGACCCCACTCGAGCCCGTTGAGGGGACACAGGTGTTCAGTCGATGTCTGTGTCCTCTCAGATGACAGCAGCAGTGATGTCCACAGTGACGGCAGCATGAGCCGGAATACAGCAGAGTCGCCGCCCCGCGCTGCCTACTCCTTCCGCAGTGAGTAGCCTGCTTGGGCCGGGCCTGGCTGGTGCCCGCTCTCCCTGCGGGGCTGCCTCCTGCAGAGATGCATGCGTGCGGACACTGTTCCGCCTTCCCTGGCACAGACCTGAGGGTGATGTGCATTAAGGGATGATGTAATGAGACATTTGACGTCAGAGCAGACACGTGTACAGAGTGGAATACGTCTTATTTTTAATGATGAGAGAAAATATTTAAAGCCACTTGAAACCTGCAGTCAGCTGTCTCAGGCTGTGCCCACAGCCTCCCCAGGAGGGACAGAGTTCATCACCTCTTTGCCACTAAAGTGTCTGTACTTGTTAAAGTTTTGTTAAAGTGAACTTTCTGCAGGAGCACCGCTTTCGGGGTGGGCATGTGTTTTGTTTCTTTGGAGTAACGTGCACATTAAGATTGGTTGGGCTAAGCCAGACGGTAGAGGGTCTGAAGTCCATTCTCCTGAGCGTGGACTTGACCATGTAGGAGCTGGAAACCAGAAGTTTCTGAGGGGACCTCGCTCCTCAGCTAAGCTTCAGAACCTACCTTGAAGCAAGGCCTGCTTGGGCAAGGCCTCAGAGGCAGTGCTCCAGGTCCAGGGTGTCAAGCTGCCCTTGAAACCTCAGCGCAGGGTCCATTCTTGGGGGAAGAGCATGGGCAGCCTTCCCTCCCAAAGGGGCCTGTGTTCGCGTGAGGTGGGGACATGTGTGTTAAAGCACTTGTTTGGCTTTCTCAGGTGACCGAGACCGGGACTGGGACCAGGACTGGGACCGAGACCGAGACCAGGACTGGGACCTGGAGCAGGACCGGGTGCGGGACCGGGAGCACCGCAGGGGCAGAAGCAGGGACCTAGAGTCTCGAGGCCGCTGGCCGTACGCCAGGAACCCCAGAAGCAGTACGTCAGCCACCCTGACTGCTCTCAACGCGTGCCAGGTCGGCCCAGCCTCGCCGCCTCACGACACCCTTTCTCTGCCCAGGGTTTCCTCAGCGGGATCTCTCCCTGCCCCTGACGGAGCAGAGCACGCTTGCCGAGGAGGGAGAGCACAGGCGCAGGGACTCCCTGCTGGACTGCGAAGCCGGGCCCCAGGTACGCTCGGGCTTCCTCTCGTCCGGGGGCCGTGCTTGTCATGCGGCAATGTTTCCTTTCTCAGGGGGATGCTGCCGTCTGCCCCTAGAACCCCACCTGGGCTGGGGAGGCAGCCCCAGCTGCTCCCTGAGAGGAGCCCAGGCCTCCCCAGGGGTGGCCAGCGGCCGGGGTCAGAGGACCGCTTTCCCACTTGGCATTTGTGTCATGTGGTCGGTCGGCCATGTGGGCTGTTTCCTGCTGGGCAGGGAAGCACCAGGATCCTGGAGGTCTTTCTGGCCTCACTGGGAAGACTGCAGAGCAGACTGGCAGGAGAGAGCTGAGAGGAGTGGGCTTTGAAGCCCAGCTCTGCTACCTGATGGCTGTGCAGCCTCAGTTTCCTCATCTGTGAAATGGGTTTGGTGGTCGCCTCCCCAAGGCTGTAGTGAGGAGAAAGTGATTCTCCCGTGTAGGTACGAAGCGCCTAGCACAGTGCCCGGTGGGCACACGGTCGGTGCCACAGCTGTGCAGGTGCGTTCAAGGCAGTGTGCCCCGGAGGTGGGTGCATGGAAGGACATGGGGTTTGAGCTGACTCCAGGAGCAGGGTCACCTGTGACATGGCAGTGAGGAGGGGGGCCAGGGAAGGAGGAGCCAGGGCACTGAGTCTGTAGGTCCCAGGGCTGCCAGTCTTGTAACAGGCACACGGGTGGTCTCCATAGAGGAGGTGCGCACGCCTGGCCGTTCAGCCCAGCCTGAGGGAGGAGTCAGGTGAGCGGAGTGTTACAGAGGCTTGACTTGAGCGTGAAGGGAAACACCTTGAAGGCAGTGACGCATGACATCTGAGGGAGAGGAGCAGTTGGCCAGGCGAAGCCTGCAGGTCAGGGCATCCCTGGCCTTCGGGAGAGCCCTGGCCCCGAGATGTGTTGTTGGTGGCTCCTGGGGTGGGGCTTTTAAGGGGGGTCAGGTGACGGAGGGCCTTACGTTACTCTTGGTTGTCTGGGACTTGAGCCCACGGCAGCCCCGCGTTGGACAGCGGCGGCGGACACAGGACACCGCGGGCTGGGGCTGGGGGAGGCCTTGTTGCACTCCTGGCCAGCGTCTGCGCCACACACGCCATGTGAGGCTGATACCTCTGCAGGCCGGAGCCCTCCTGCCTCTTGAGGCCCAGCCGTGGCCCCGCCCACCCTGAGCTGTCCCCCGGCCAAACCCATGTAGTGCTGGCTCTCTGCACCCACTTTACTGCTTACCGTCCTCTGGTTGCTTCCCTGAGGTGGATGCGAAGCAGGCCCCAGGTAGACCCTGGCCTGGGTCACTCGGAACCTCCAGCGCCGTGAGCGCTTCCTGCGCCCGGTGTGTGTGTAGCTCCCGTGCTACCCGCGGGCCCCACGGGAGCAGCTCCGCTGAGAGGTCTGCATCTGCTGTTGCAGGATGCAGTGTCGTACCAGGATGTGGTGGACCTCGCCGAGGACCGGCAGCCGCAGAACCCGGTCCAGGACAACATGGAGAACTACCGGAAGCTGCTCTCGCTGGGTGAGCTGCTTCCAGCTGTCCTCTCAGTGTGTGTGAGCGCTTTCGGGCGTGGAGGGCGGTGGGAGCCTTGGGCCAGTCCCAGCCAGGCCAGGCACAGACAGTAAGATCTGTGTTTTCACAAACCAGTCTGGCTTTGGATGAAGAATGCATTGTACAGGGTGGGGGGAACGCACAGGGAAACACAGTGGAGGCGGACACAGGACACAGCGGGTGGGGAAGGAGTCTTGGTCATATTCCTGGCCCCAAGAATTGCTCTTTCCAGAGTGGTGACCATGGAGACTTTAATTACGCATTGAGAACAGGGTCTTGAGTTCCTGTTTGGACTCCCCAGGGGACATCTGGCTCAGGTCCTAGGAGGCAGCTGGCTCTGCAGGAGAGCGAGCTGGCTCTGCAGGAGAGCGAGCTGTGCAAGAGTGTCGTGTCAGGCAGCGGAGCCTTGAGGAGCTCCCATGTTTGGAGAGCAGGTAGGGAAGACAGTCAGGAGGCAAGAGAACCATGAAGGCCAGTGAAAAAGAGGATCTAGATTTACAAGATAGTCATAGGAAGGGGAGGACTGAAAGGGGTGCACTGCATTCAGGGATGCTCAGAGGGCTTCGTGCAGGTTTCTCAGTGACGTCAGGAGAGCCTGCGGCCTGGGTAGTTAGGAAGCGAGACTGCAGACAGAGGACATCTGGAGCATTGGACGTGGGCTGTCTCACACTTCGGGCTAAGAGAAGGCAGACATGCCTCAGTTACGTTGATGAATTGTGGCCCCAGTATGAGATGTTGTGTTCTCCCTGTGAACAGGGGTTCAGCTTGCTGAAGATGATGGCCACTCACACATGACCCAGGGCCATTCCTCGAGGTCAAAGAGAAGTGCCTACCCAAGCAGCAGCCGAGGTGAGCCCGTGTATGTGTGCGTGCGACACACAGTGCCGCACACCGGTGAGCAGACACCCAGACACTTCACACTGCAGTCACACCGTCATGGAGCCTCACTGTTGCTTTGCACTTACATTGGGTTTCTTTTCAGGTCTGAAAACTATGCCTGAAACCAAAAAGTCAACCCACCGGCGGGGGATCTGTGAAGATGAGTCTTCCCACGGGGTGATCATGGAGAAGTTCATCAGGGACGTTCCGCGCAGCCCCAAGTCGGGCAGGGCAAGGGGGCCTGGTGATCGGGTGCAGAGGTTCTCCAGAAGGGCAGACAGTGGTTGGAAGGACGTTCCATTCAGCAAGAGGGAGTCGGTGATCCAGGAGAGGGGCTATGAAGGGAGTGCCTTTGGGGGAGGAGGCTTTAATTTTAACTCAAACCTTGTTTCCAGAAAGAGGGTTCTTGAAAGAAAAAGGCGCTATCATTTTGACACAGACGGGAAGGGCTCGGTTCACAACCAGAAAGGCTGTGCGAGGAAGAGGCCCTTTGAGTGTAGCGAGGTGAGGAAATCGGTGAGCATGAGCAGCCTGAGTGCGCCCCCGCTCCCCGACTCGCAGCCGTTTGACCTCGGGGCAATGCCCTACGTGTGTGATGAGTGCGGGAGGCCTTTCAGTGTGATTTCCGAGTTCGTCGAGCATCAGATCATGCACACCAGAGAGAGTCTGTATGAGTATGGCGAGTCCTTTCTGCATAGCGTGGCCGTCAGCGAGGTTCGCAGGAGGCAGGTGGGAGGGAAGCGCTTTGAGTGTAAGGAGTGCGGGGAGACCTTCAACAAGAGCGCCGCCCTGGCCGAGCATCGGCAGGGCCACGCGCGGGGGCGCCTGGCGGGGGGCGCGGACGAGGAGTGCGAGGAGCCCTTCATGGCCAGCCCGACCTTCCGCGAGCTGCAGAAGATCTACGGCAAGGACAAGTTCTACGAGTGCAGGGTGTGCAGGGAGACCTTCCTCCACAGCTCGGCCCTGGTGGAGCACCAGCAGGTCCACGGCCGCGGGGGCAGAGCGGACGGGCGCCGCGAGGCCCGTCGGCCCGGCCCGGCGCTCGGCGAGCTCCCGAAGATGCGCAGCTCGGAGAGGCTGTACGAGTGCAGGGTGTGCGGGGAGGCCTTCCTCCATGGCGCGGCCCTGAGGGGGCACCAGAGGGCCCACGCGCGCAGCCCGCTCTCGAGTCAGGGCAGGGGGCGCGAGGAGGCCTTCACCCCTGGTCCCTCCCTGAAGAAACGTCAGAAAACCTACTCAAGAGAGAAGCCCTACGACTTTAAAGATCCCGGGGAGGCCTTTAAAAGGCAAAGCCCAGGCCTCACTGAGCTTCAGAAAATCCATTCTCGAAAGAACCTCTACGAAGGCAGGGGGTGCCCGAAGTCTGCCATTCACAGTGCGCCCTTCCCGGAGTCGCAGAAGAGTCACACCATAACGAGGCCGCCCGAAGATGAGGAGGCCGGGAGCGCGTTCGCCGTCAGTGCCAGCCCTGCGGACAGGCAGGAAGCCCTGTGCCGTGCGAGAAAGCCATATGAGAGGTCTGTCATTCACAGCTTAGCCTTTGTGGGATCTCAGAAGAGCCACAGCGCAGTGGGGCCCACCACGCCGGAAGTGGTCCCAGAGTCCCCCCTACAAGGCTCAGGTGTCATCCGGCGTCCGAAGGTCCTGGCTGGAGCGGGCACCACTGAAAGAAAGAGACACGAGACGTCCGTTATCCACAGCTTAGCCGCCTTCAGGCCTCCCAGAAGCTGCAGTGGCAGCGAAGTCACTGGACGTGACGAGAGGGGGGAGTCCTCCGCTTACCTTCCAGACCTCCGTGGTCAGCAGCAGAAGACTCCTGCCAGAGAGAGCCCTGACAAAGGGAGCAAGACGCCCAGCTTCACGGAGTCCGTCATCCACAGCGTGTCCCGCAGTGGACCGCGGGCAAGTCTGGCCGGAGAGGGATCCAGTGGATTTAAGAAGGATGGCGAGCCGTCTGGTCCCAACTCAGGTGTCCGTGAACATCAGAAGGCTCGTGCTAAGAAGAAAAACATTGAGCAGAGGAATTATGAGACCTCTGTAATCCACTCCCTGCGTTTTGGTGACCCTGAAACGTTTCGCCCTAGAGAGAAATTTTATGAATGTCCAGAGTGTGGAGAGTCCTTTGTTCGTAGCTCGGACCTCACTGAGCATCAGAAGATACACAATAGAAAAAAGCCCTCTGGAAGTAAAAGCTACATGCGGTCTGTCATCCGCACCTTAGCCTCCACTGACCCTCAAACCAGTTACGCTGACCAGCCAGCTCAGACCAGTTACGCTGAACCACTAGCTCAGACCAGTTACGCTGACCAGCCAGCTCAGACCAGTTACGCTGAACCACCAGCTCAGACCAGTTATGCTGAACCACCAGCTCAGGCCAGTTACGCTGACCAGCCAGCTCAGACCAGTTACGCTGACCAGCCAGCTCAGACCAGTTACGCTGAACCACCAGCTCAGACCAGTTACGCTGAACCACCAGCTCAGGCCAGTTACGCTGAACCACCAGCTCAGACCAGTTATGCTGACCAGCCAGCTCAGACCAGTTACGCTGAACCACCAGCTCAGACCAGTTATGCTGAACCACCAGCTCAGGCCAGTTACGCTGACCAGCCAGCTCAGACCAGTTACGCAGACCAGCCTGCTCAGACCAGTTACGCTGAACCACCGGCTCAGACCAGTTATGCAGACCAGCCGGCTCAGGCCAGTTACGCAGACCAGCCGGCTCAGACCAGTTACGCTGAAGCACCGGCTCAGACCAGTTACACTGACCAGCCGGCTCAGGCCAGTTACGCTGAACCACCAGCTCAGGCCAGTTACACTGACCAGCCAGCTCAGGCCAGTTACGCAGACCAGCCAGCTCAGATCAGTTACGCTGAACCACCGGCTCAGACCAGTTACACTGACCAGCCGGCTCAGGCCAGTTACGCTGAACCACCGGCTCAGACCAGTTACACTGACCAGCCGGCTCAGGCGAGTTACGCAGACCAGCCGGCTCAGGCCAGTTACGCTGAACCACCAGCACAGACCAGTTACGCAGACCAGCCGGCTCAGGCCAGTTACGCTGAACCACCGGCTCAGACCAGTTACACTGAACCACCGGCTCAGACCAGTTATGCTGGCCAACCAGCTCAGGCCAGTTATGTGGACCAGCCCATGCGCAATGAATGTAAGGACTGTGGGGAGTGCTTTGCCACCACTGAAGACCTTGGCACGCATCAGAAAATCTACGCGCAAGAGAAATTCCACAGCGGGAAGCTGTTTGGAGACTCTGTCATTCAGGGTGTCGGCCTCGATGGGCCTCAGCGGGAGGAGCCTCGGCAAGACGAGCCGGAGGAGCCAGATGATGAGCAGGAGGAGGCTGAAGACTCCATCTATGGCTGCAAGGACTGTGGGCTGGGCTTCGCGGACCGCGCAGACCTCAGGGACCACCAGAGAGTCCACGGTCGAGAGTATGTGGTCGACAGTCGTGAGCACACGCGCTCCGTGAGCCACGCCCACCCCTTCGGCGAGCTCCAGAAGGACTACCTTGGGGAGCAGCTGTATGAGTGCCCGGCCTGCGGAGAGTCTTTCGTTCACAGCTCGTTCCTTTTTGAGCATCAGAGGGTCCACGAGCAAGATCAGTTTTACGGCCGCCAGAGGTATGATGAGCCCTTAGTGCAGCCCTTGGTGATCAGCCCCCCGAGGCCTCGGGTCCCACAGAAGAGTCCTCCTGCCGGGCTGTCCCTGCAGTGCCAGGTGTGTGGGCGTGACTTCATCCACGGCTCCGTCCTGAGCCAGCACGTGAGTGTGCACACCACAGAGGGTCTGCCGGAGCGCGGCCAGCGCAGCGGGGGCGCTGTCGGTGCAGGCTCAGCTCTCGCTGAGCTGCAGAGAGACCCGGCCGAGGAGAGGCGCTACCAGTGTGAGACCTGTGGGGAGTCCTTCCCCAGCCCGTCTGACCTGCGGGAGCACGTGAAGGCTCACGAGAGCGAGGAGCCTTACGACTATGGCGCCGCCTTCGTCCACACCTCCTTCCTCACTGAGCCGCCCAAGGGAGACTCGCCCTTCTACGAGTGCAAGGACTGTGGGAAGTCCTTCCTGCACAGCACGGTCCTCACAAAGCATCAGAAGCTCCATGTGGAGGAAGAAGCAGCAGCTGCAGCAGCCCAGGAAGTTGAGGCCAACGTGCTCGTGCCCCGGGAGGCTCTGCGGATCCGGGGCTCAAACGTGGAGGCCGCTGAGCCCGAGGTGGAGGCCGCAGAGCCGGAGGTGGAGGCTGCCGAGCCCGAGGTGGAGGCCGCCGAACCCAACGGGGAGGCTGAGGGGCCGGACGGGGAGGCCGCAGAGCCCAACGGGGAGGCCGAGCAGCCCAACGGGGAGGCCGAGCAGCCCAACGGGGACGCTGACGAACCAGATGGTGCGGGGATTGAAGACCCGGAGGAGAGGGCAGAAGAGCCAGAGGGAGACGCGGATGAGCCCGACGGGGCCGGGGTCGAGGACCCAGAAGAGGAAGTCGAGGACCCAGAGATTCAGGTGGAAGAGCCCTACTATGACTGCAGGGAGTGCGGGGAGACCTTCACTTCTAGCGTGGCCTATGGGGAGCACCTGAAAACCCATGCCAGGGCGATCATGCTTGAGGCCGGGAACGTCTGCGGGGAAAGCTCACAGTACACCGAACACGCCAGCACCAGCACCGGTGACAGCGGCAGGGCCGATGACAAGCACTTCACGTGTGACGTCTGCGGGCAGGTCTTTGGCGATCGCTTGTCCCTGGCCAGGCACCAGAATACCCACACTGGCTGAGGCCACGGGCCAGGGCAGAAACCTTCACCTAGGACTGGACCTTACTAAACCACAGAGCACCGGAACCAACCCACGGTGATGTCAGTGGGGAGCTTCCCTTGGCGTGTACACACCTGACTGAACGTGAGACAACTCAGCCTGAAAAGAAACTGAAGGTGGAGACCGTTCGGTCTCAGCTCTTCCCCATCCAGCCTGGCGTACGCGTGTGGGGAAGCCGTCCCACACACCTTACCTTTCATTTGAGTGATCACATTGAGGGAAGACCCGAGGGCTTTTCGAGGCTACGGAAATTGCCCCATCTGTAAATGACAGTCCTCTCACCTACGTGTAGTGTTTCCTGAGATGTATGTAAGATAGCAGATCACAGCAAACCAGTAACCACGTGTACTTGGATTCGCCATGGTGCACAGTGACAGTTTACTTGAAGAGGTACCTGGCCTGGTGCTCTCTGAGTTTTTGTTTTTTTGTTTTAGTTTTTTTTTTTTTTTTCTGGAAGAGGAAGAGAGCACCAAATTAGAATACATTTGTAAGCATCTTAGATTCTTAGAAAGATTTATTGTGCATTATTTGAACCGCATCAGTATCTGTGAGTAATTGACTGTTGTTCCTGTAGAGGTGCAGGCATGAGAGAGGAGGTGTCTTTGACACTTTGCTGTTTGAAAAGGGAAAAATACTTGCCCTTTTCAGCCACTCTGTCTACACCGACGCTTTGGAACTTAACGCTGTGTAAGCCTTTACTGTTTGTGGATTGGCCTTTTTTAACCCCAAATCGGTCGGTTGCCACCTTGTACTTTGCAGTGGTTCTCGTGCAAAAATATTACAAGTTTTGTTACTTCTTTTTTTAACCAACTTGACGTGTGTTGTTCAGTAGTGAATTCACAAAAGCTAACGCTTTTCCCTGTAAATCTTACGTCTTTGCCTTTAAAGAGTGGGTTGCAACCATCACTAGATCACGATCGTGCCTAATGAGGGTTGAGAACCGCAGGGAGAAGCTCGGCGTTGTAAATGAGGATGCAGGCTGCCGCTCTCATCACTTCCTCCGCGCGCTTCCTGCCTTAAGTGACCGTAGAATGCGGCTTCGTCCGTGTGTCCTGCCACGAGTCCGTCCGCGCCCCGCGTGCCCCGGGGCTGGCACCCTTAGAGCTCTCTAGCGTTGAACTGAACTCTCGTCTTCACCTGTCTGACCCTCAACCCCTGCCTAACTTGCATTAAAAAAAAAACTTTCTTTACAGTCAACTCAAGCTTAACGTGGACTCAGGTTCCCCAGCAGCCTTAATCTGTCTCGTGCCGTCCGCCCCTTGCTAACGCGCGTGTCTCAGCGGCCCGGCAGGGCTGCGTGTCTGCCCCCGCCTCCCCTGTGATCCAGGCTGCCCTCACGGCTCGTGGCTTCGCGTGTCCTGCGCTGGACCGTCTGTGCGCCGTTCGCTTCTCCTCCCGTCGCGTAAGTGGCGGTTAAGAAATTTTTTGGCTTTGAGTTGGCTGGGAAAAAAAATTTTTTTAATTTAAAAAAAAAACTTAAAAAAGAGGATCTTATCTTGTAAATTAAGTGAGCAAAAATTTACGAGCAGATCATTTGGGCGAGCAAAATTAAAATGCCTGCTGGGGTAATGTGTCTGAATCTCACTCTCCTGGACCCACAAGGTTAGGGCTCAGGTGGAGCGGGTCTGAGCTGGAGGAAGGGAGGGAAGGCAGGCCAAAGTTGAAGGAGGGGGGAGGTGAGAGCAGGAGAGGGAGGGAGTACGCCAAAGAAGGGAGTCCTCCTGCAGCGCCAGACAGGAGGGTGAGGAAGTAGACAGAAGGGACCCGAAGGCCAGGTGGGAGAATGACTGGGCAGTTTGGAAGAAGGGGCCTTTTTCATGGTGTGGTGTAGGCGAGGCCAGCTGTATAGACAGACCTGAGGTTGGAATCGACACCCCTGAAAACGGAGGGACCGTGAGGGGCTGCATCGGAGGCGAGGAGGACCCTTGAGGTGGGAGCCAGTCTGGGCATCGTCAGGGTGAATGTGGGCTCCTCGCTGTGGGCACTGGTATTCGTGGGTGGAACCTCTTCAGAAGGTGACTTGCCAGATGTCAGGGTGTCCGTTCCAACCTTAGGTCCGTGGGAATTAGGAACAACTTGTAAATGCCAAAAATAGGAGAACAATTAAGTGAAGGCATCCGTGGACTCTTCCGCAGCTGTTTAAAAGTGATAATCATGAAGAGTGATGTAGCAGCGTGGAAATATATTTACGGAATACGAAGTGGAGAAAACAGGACACAGAATTATATTTATACTACAGTTATAACTGTTAAAAATGCTTATAGTCAAAAGCTGTTGTGTTGCTGCTGTTGTAGGCTTCTAGTTGAGCATTATTTTCTTAAACTTCTTCAATGTTCTTTATGGTAGTGTTACTAAAAGTTTATAATCACGTTTCCATTGTGAACATAATTTGAACTCATTATCAGACACTTGGAAAACACAGAAAAGTGGAGGAAAGAAAAATCCATATTCCCACCATCCAAAGAGATACACTCTTCGAGCCCTTGTTTGTTCCCGTTTCTGTGCCCAGGTTTGTAACTGTGTCAGAACGTGTCTTCAGAACGGCTGTTGCCTTTGCGGAACTGTGGCTCAGCACTTCCATCTTAGTGTCTTCAGATGTTCCTTACAGTAGTGTCCTGGTAACAAAGTTTATTATGTTTGTTTTCATGACAAGCATAATATGTACCCAGAGGAAAAATTGGAAAATACAAAATAAATTTAAAAAGAAAAAGCAAGTCACCGATATTTCCGACACCCAACGACCGCTGTTAACATCCTGGCCTGCTTCCTCCGTCTTGTTTCAGAGCACAAGCTTGTGATTGCGACAGTGTTAGATGTGTGCGCATAAAGTCTAAAATGAGAAAAATGTGGAAGTAATTAAAGAGTGTGTCATTGTGGGATTATGGTTAAATATTTTGTCTCAAATTCCTTGAATGATCTTTCGTGTTTCAGTATTAAGTCTTCTGTATGTATTTTTCCATTACAAGTACAGTACATGCTCATGGCAAACTCTGGGAAGATTCAGTAAAAGCAGAGGAAAGAAATTCACCCATATTCCCGACCCCCAGCAGTCACTCCTGTTAACACCTTGACCTGTGCACCAGTCAGATTATTGGGGTATTGGTGATGAGTGTGCATGGGGGATCACGGGGAGAAATATGGGAAACAGTTGAGAAATGGTTGTGTGGTCATGGTGGGGTGGCGGTTAAGTATTCTGTCTCGGTTTCCTGGAACGGTCTTTATCACAGTGTTTCAGTAATCTGCCTTCATTACGTGTATCTCCATTATAAACACAGTATGTGTTCATTATAGAAACGTGGACATTACAGAAGTGTAGGAGAGAAACTCACCCATATTTTCATCATCCAAAGGCTGTGGTTAACATCGTGACATACTTCATCTTGTTTCTGTGCACAGGTTTTTGGTTTGTCAATATGGTTGTGGTCGTTCTATCTGTAATAGTGTCAACAATAAAAATAAAGTTAAGAATAAGATAATCTTCAGCCTCTTCTTTTGTGCATTTTAAGTGTTTGGGGTTGTTAAAAAATCCAAAAGCTTAGTCTCTCCTTAGGCCTTTAAGTTTGGCTTAGAAATCTTCCTCCATGTTTAATTATTGCATATTTCAACAATTCTTTTTTGAATATTTTTTCTTTCTTTTTGTATCTCCTTGTTTGTTCTTTAATGGAGGCACTGGGGATTGAACCCAGGACCTCATGCGTGCTAAGCATGCACTCTGCCACATAGCTATACCCTCCCCCTTCAACAGTTTCTTACAAGGGATCTTTTAGTACATGATTCTGCATTTTTAACTGCACTAAAAAAATTAAAACATACATTCCAAGAGTGTTTTTAAACTTTTTTGTTGTTAGTATTTTTTAAAAAAAATTTTAACACCTTTATTGTGATATGATTCCTGTACAATACACATTTTAAACTAGTTAATAACCACAAGTATATTTCAGTTACTTAAGTCTGCATTTTATATTTTTATTTCATTCAAATGAGAGATTCTCTCAAAGACAAACAAGAATGACCCCTTAACATAAAAAAGTGTTAATATTATGGTTTGGAATCTGTTTAAGGTGTCGGCCCCTAACTCTTCCCTGAGGTTAAAATGGTTGTCCCTTGTGGCATTTGCCTGTGGTCACAGCTTCGAGGGTCCTTCTGTGATAAGGGGCGTCTGCCTAGGTCGGGGTGAGAGGGTCAGCGCTCTTTGAAGACTATAGTGTGAAAGGAAGCAGAGAAGGGAGTGGAGTGAGAGTCATGGGGTGGCCCGACCAGCACCTACCCTCTTGGGGAGTGCTTCTCTCCACCCGCACCTCGGCTAGGAGCGGGGACTGTGTGCACCCCTGCCGCCACGGGGGTTCTCTGAGGTTTGGTGGTCGTGGTTCCCAGTTCCAGTCAGGCCCAGACCCAGACCCAGACCAGGGCTGCCAGGTGGTCACATAGGCTGGGGCTGGGTGTGCCGCTGAACAAACACCCCGAAAGAGCCTTGTGCCAGAGGGGAGCTTGGTTCCTGGTGCTTCACCCACCCCAGTGCCCAGTGGATTCTGGCTGAACTGCCCCACAATGGGCTCCCTAAGAACTCCGGCGTCCTCAAAATAACCCTCCTCTCACACGAGCTGGCTGTGTTCTTGGTGTGGGTTTCACTGTTTCTACCAGCCCCGAATCCTGTCTCCTTTCTGGGAGCCACTGAGCCTGGAGGGAATGCCGCAGTGCCCGGCCCTTCCCTGGTGCCCGGCAGGGGCCCCGAGCCGAAGTCGTTCCCGTGGCCTCGCTCCTGCTGCCCAGACCCCCAGCGCCGCTCTGGGAACTGTTCTTCCTGAGGCCTGGCTGCCTGGTTCTTCCTTTGATTCTCTGAGCACCCCGTACCCTTCCAGGCTCTTCCTCACATGCTTTACCTGGCCACAGTTGGTTAGTTATGACCCTGAAGAGCCCTGACAGATACAGAAGTGGAGACCAGAGAGTGGGTTGGATACTAAACCCTTTGGGAAATTGGGATGCTTCGGATTCAGCACTGGGCCTTGGGACGGGACACAAGGAGACCAGGGTGCATGGCAGTAAAACGCCCGGTCCGGAGTCACCTGCTTCCCCGTGTGAAGAGCTTCATAGCCGCGGTCACAGACAAATCCGAAGACCGTGAAGAGTGTCAAGGTCAGAGGTACAGGAGGGTTTCCACAGACACCCTGAGCCTGCAGGTCACTGGCTTCAGTCGGCTAAATCTGTAGTCCTGCCCTGTTCCCAATATGAAAAGCTTGGGCAGAAACAGACTCAAGGGCATAGAGAACAAACTTACGGTTCCTCGGGGTGGGGCAAAGGGGGTAGGAGGGATAAATTGGGGGTTTGAGATTTGCAGATATAAACTATTATATATAAAATAGATAAACAAGTTTCTTCTGTACAGCACAGGGAACTATATTCAATATCTTGTAGCCTATAACGAAAAAAATATGAAAAGGAATGTATGTGTGTATATGGATGACTGAAACATGATGCTGGACACCAGGAACTGACACAACATTGTAAACTGACTATACTTCAATTAAAAAGAATGCAAAAAAAAAGAAAAAAATTTGGCAACCTAGGGAAACAGGATTCCAGCTATTGGAATGGTGGTGTCTGAGAGACTTGGAAATTTTGAAGCCACTCTGAAGCTCTAGACCCTCTAAAACATTCCTCATGTCACCACCCCCCTCCCAAGAGTAAGTTGGGGTGAGGGTAGGGGAGCTACCTGTGGGAGGGGCGGCTGCTTGAAATGCTCTCTGATGTCTGTCCGCAGCGATGGGTAAAACCTAAGTATTGACAAGGGATCACTTCTTGAAAGGAAGTGTGCCTGGGAGAGGAGTCCTGATACAGATTCGTAGGTGTGATGCCCCCACGAAAGGATTTATATAACAAGATAAGCCGAAGTCTAGGTCTGAAAGAGGTGGCCTAGGGCCACCATACTGGAGTCACAACCTCCTTGAGTCTGTCTCATAGATAGACGACATCAGGGACCTTGAGGAAGGACTCCATTACACAGAACACTTCTGTTTTACATAGATAATCCACCTGTTGATAAAGAAACAAACCTTCCAAGAACCAGGGGATGTTTCACCCAAACAGACACTAATCCTTGGGGATTCAGTGGAGAACACAGCGGGGTGAAGAGACATTAAGATACAACGTGCTGTCTGCAGACAAGCCAGCTCCTGAGAACTGGGCTCTGCATGTTCTACCTTCCAAAGTCTTCACCTGGATTAAGTCACTCCTCCCGGGAAGGCATGAGTGAGAAGGAAGCCAGGACTGGTGCTAGGTCCATCCTCCAACCAGCCAGATATCTGGGGACAAGTGGGTCACACCAAGCCGCTTTCATCATAAAGAGGGCAGTGTCTTATCCTTGGTGGAATTGTGACATGTTCTGGATTTAGATTTTTTCTTTCCCTCCCCACCAGTCTCTTCTCAACATGTGTGGGCTTACTGTGTGCTTCATACACCACTTAGGTACCATATGTAACAGTCATCCATCAGAATAATGCTGTGTAACAAGCAGCCACAAAAACCTCAGTGATGCACAGTAAGTGTTTATTTCCCCAAAATCTCAGATCATCTCAGGATTGGCTAGGTGGCTCTGCTTATCTTGGCCTGTTCACATGTGGGGGCCAGCCTGCCGCCAGCTACGTAGGCTAGTTACAGCTGAGGGTGGGAGACTCCCATCCTCCTGAGACTAGTGGACTACCTCCGGGTGGCGGTGGCAGAAGTGCAAGAGGACAAGTGAAAATACACAAGGCCTCTTGGAGCCTAGACTTAGAATTAATTTGCTGTCTCTTTCTCCTCATTCTGTTGGCCAAAACAAGTCATTTGGGGTGTGGACTATACTTCACCTTTAGGAGAGGAATTCTAAAGTCATGTAACTGAACTGAAAAATTCCTTCATGGGGTTCAAAAGCAGACTTGATGAAGCCGAGGAAAGAATCAGTAAACCTGAAGGCAAGTGATTCAAAATTATTTGGTCAACAAAGCTACATTAATCAAAACAGCATGACACTGGCCTAAAAACAGGCAAAAAAGATCAATGGAACAGAATAGAGAGACTAGAAATAAGCCCACACACTTCTGGTCAACTAGCACATGACAAAGGAGGCAGGAGTGTGCAGTGGGGAAAGGCAATCTCTTCAATAAGTGGTGCTGGGGCCGCTGGGCAGCTACACGCCAAAGAATGAGATTAGAACATTCCCAAACACCCCGTACAAAAGCAACCTAAAAATGGATTAAAGGCCTAAATGTAGGATTAGAAACCATAAAACTCCTCAAAGTAAGCGTAGGCAAGAACACTCTGATATAAATCATAGCACTATTCCTTTGGATCTGTCTCCGGAGGCAGAGGAAACAAAAGAAAAATAAACAAGTGGGACTTAATTGCACGTCAAAGCTTTTGCACAGCAAAGGAAATCATCAACAAAAGGAAAAGACAGCCTACTGAATGGGAGGAAATATTTGCAAACAGTATGACTGATAAGGGGTTAATACCCAAAATACATAAACAGCTCATACAACTCAACATCAAAAAAACGAAAAAGGAAAAAAAAAAAAGGCCAAAGAACCTAATATAAAAATAGGCAGAAGACCGGAGTAGACATTTTCCCAAAGAAGACACACACAGATGGCCAACAGGCACACGAAAAGTGCTCAACATCACTTACCATCAGGGAAATGTAAATCAAAATCACAATAGATATCACCTCACACCTGCCAAAATGGCTATCTTCAAAGAGCCCCAAACAACAAATGCTGGCGAGGATGTGGAGAAAAGGGACTCCTGGTACACTGTTGGTGGGATTGTCAACTGGTGCAGCCACTGTGGAAAACAATATAGGGGCTCCTCAAAAAGCTAAAAATAGAGAGCTACAATATGATCTAGCAATTCCATTCCTGGGTATATATCCAGGAAAAAACCCCACTAATTTGAAAAGATACATGCACTGCAATGTTCATAGCAGCACTATTTACAGTTGCCAAGACGTGGAAGTGACCGTGAGCACCCTTCATATAAATGGATAAAGAAGATGTGGCATATATAAACAATGGACTATTACTCTGCCATAAAAAAGAATGAGATTCTGTCATTTGTCACAACATGGAAGGACCTAGAGGGAGAGTGTTGCTGCCGTGGAAGGTGACATCCACAGGTTTTGGGGATTAGGATGTGGACATCTTTGGGGAACTGTTATTCTACCTAATCACTCCTGCCCCCTGGTAAGGGGAAGGATGCTGCCAGCTTTATTTCCTGGAGTAAGTAAAGGAGGCGCTGTCCTTATGAATGGGCTTCCTAAAGGCAAACATCACCCAGACTCCTGGTTAAGAGCGCCCACCCTCGAGCCAAACTGAATCCGAGCCCAAATCCCAGCTTCCCATGTTCTAGCCGCCTCTTACCAGCTCTGTGCTTGCATTTCCTGCAAAACAGAAATAAAAATAGAAATAATAATATCTATCCAGGACCAGCTGCATAATCTGGGGGGCCCACTACAAAATTAAAATGTGGAATCCCATGTTCAGAAACTAAGAATTTCAGACATGCACAGCAGAGCATTAAATTTACCTGAGGACATATCTCGAACCTCATCCCCCACTCCTGGGGGTGGGGTGTTCTGGGTCTTGGGCTTTGCCAGGGATGAGGCTGCTGTCACTGAGCCCAGTCTTTCCTTCCCTCTCACACTCTCAAACAAGCAGGGGCAGGGAGTCCCAGTGGTCTGCAGCTACCATCCAACTGACCCACAAGAGAGGAAATGGGAGTCACTCCCCACCGCACCTCTGGGCACAGTCCTCCTGGGTGAGAGGCGCAGACCTTTCTAGGGAGTGGCCAGATCCGGGGAAGGGTAGGGGAGCCCTCCCAGACTTAATGCCCAGAAGCCTTCCTAGGGTCACCTGTTTCTGCCCTGGGTTCCGGCCATCAAACATCACACATCACACACATCCTCATCTCTGGGCCTTTGCACTGGCTGTTCCCTGTGCCTGGAACACATCTCTTCCAGATAGCAATAAATCTTGTGTCTCGGACTCCTTCAGAGCTTTGCTCAAATATCTTCTGGAGATACTTTCCTTGGTCATCCCGAAGTTGCAACGCTTCCCAGATACACCCCCCCTACTACATACCCCCAACTGTTTGGTATTTCTCCACAGCACTACTTCCCATTATTTGATTCACCACTTACCCTACCTATTTTCTATTGTCTGTCTTTTCCATTCGGAAGGAAGTGCCACCAGGTCAGGGATTTGTGTCTATTTGATTTTGTACTATGTCCTCTGCACCTAGATTGGTGCCTGGCATACAGAGTAGGTACTCAATAAGTGTCAGTTAAAAGAGCAGTCAGCTACTTAGGCTCTGAATCCAGAGTTCCTGGGATTGGACCCCAGCATTGCCCACTGGCCAACTGTTGCCTCGGGCACGTATTTTAAATCTCCCGACCTCAGTGTCCTCAGTAGTAAAATGGGACTGTTTTTGTGATTCACGGAAGCATGAGTTACCCTGGCTGATCCTCCACAAATGGGGAGTTATTTTCACTGTTATTACCGCAGCTACACCCCTAGACACCACCTGTGTGAGTTTCTCTTTATTTTTTCCAGCTTTATAGAGAGATAATTGACAAGTTAAAACTATATATATTTAAGGTGTACAACGTGATGTTTTGATATCCATGTGCATTGTGAAATGATTATCACACTCAAGATAAACAACATACCCATCGCCTCATATGGTTACCTTTTTTTTTTTTTTGCAGGAGATCTACTCTTTCAGCAAATTTCAAGTATACAATACAGTATTATTAACTAAAGTCACCAAGCTGTGCATTAGAACTCCAGGACTTACTCATCCTGCATAACTGAAACTACATACCTCTTGTTTTTTTTTTTAAATTTTTAACACCTTTATTGTGGTATGGTTCCTGTACAGTAAACTACACGTATTTGAAATGTACAACTTGATGAATTTTGATAGATGTCTACACCCATGAAACCACCACCACAATCAAGATAGCTAACATTTCCATCACTCCCCAAGAGGTGCAATATTTGAATTTCCAATTTATCCCTTCTCACCCCCTTACCACCTGATAATCATTAAGTTTGTTCTCTATGTCTATGAGTCTGTTTTCTGTTTTGTAGATAAGTTCATTTGTGTCCTTTTTAATTTTTTAGATTCCACATATAAGTGATATCATATGGCATTTTTCTTTCCCTTTCTGGCTTACTTCACTTAGAATGACAATCTCCAGGTCCATCCATGTTGCTGCAAATGAAATTATTTTATTCTTTTTTATGGCTGAGTAGTATTCCATTATATATATGTGCCACGTCTTCTTTATCCTGTCATGTGTTGATGAGCATTTAGTTTGTTTCCATGTCTTGGCTATTGTGAATAGTGCTGCTATGAACATTAGGGTGCATGTGTCTTTTTGAATTACATTTTTCTCTGGGTGTATGCCCAGGAGTGGGGTTGTTGGATCATATAGTAAGTCTATTTTTAGTTTTTTGAGGAGTCTCCATACTGTTTTCCATAATGGCTGCACCAAATTACATTCCCACTAACACAGTGTAGGAGGGTTCCTTTTTCTCCACACTCTCTCCAGCATTTATCATTTAGAGACTTTTTAATGATGGCCATGCTGACTAGTGTGAGGTGATACCTCATTGCACAGAACTTTTTACACTTTGGCCAACATCCTCTCACTTCCCACACCTACCAGCCACTGGCAACCATCATTCTACTCTGTTTCTAAGAGTTTGACTTCCTTAGATTCCACGGATAAGTGAGATCACGCAGTACTATCCCCGCGTTGTTTTCCATAATAGCTGTATTAATTTGCATTCCCACCAACAGTATAAGAATTTGAACCCTTTTCTCCACATCCCCACCAACACTAGTTATCTTTTGTCTTTTTGATAATAGCCATCCTAAGTTATACCCAAGGGTATAACTCAAGTGGCAGAGCGCATGCTTAGCATGCATGAAGTCCTGGGTTCAATCCCCAGTACTTCCTCTAAAAATAAATAAATAAACCTAATTACCCCCCCCCCCCGAAATAATAGACGCAGCATAAACTTGTGATCGTGTTGGATGCGTTTTTCTTTTTCGCTTTTCATTGGGTGCTGCTTCCTCTTGGTTGCCAAAGGCAGTGGAGGAAAGCTGGAAGTTTTGGGGCGGTGGTCACTAGGGGACTCCTCTGCGACTCTGCCCCCTGGCAAGGGGATGAGGTGCAGAATTTGAAGTCCGCCCCTCGCCTAACGGTCCCTCCCTCTGCAGGAGCCCAGTGCTGGGAGAAAGGAGCGGGGCTTACCACCTACTGCCCTCACCCTGCCGCTCCGGTGTCCCTGGACCGCCCCTTCGGCCTCGGGACTACATTTCCCAGCGGCGCTCGCGCGCCCCGGGGCTGGAGCTCCTTAGCGGACAGGGGGCGGCCGGCGCGAGGCCTTCGGGGACTGGTAGTTCGGTGGGCGGCGCTCGGAGCGCTTTGGTCCGGGTTTGAATCCCGCCCACCCTCATTCGGCTCCTCGGGAAGGCAGGCAGGCAGCGCGCCCCGCGGTGAGTTTGCCGCGGGAGGGGACGGGCGGCCGGCTGGGGGCCGCGGGGCGCGGGGAAGAGTGGGAGGTGGGGAGGAGGGGGTCTGCACCTGCCCGTCGCGAGCGGGGAGAGGCGCGGAGGGAGCGGGGGCGGCCCGGCTGTGCGCCAAAGGCGATGACAGCCGCAGGGTCCTCGCCCCCAGCCCCCCGCCTGTCTTGTGTCTGCGAGGGTCAGGGGTCTGGGGGTGGCTGCGGGTGGGTGGTGGGCTCGGCAGGAGGGAGTGTGGCAGTGGAAGTGCGTGGCCCTGTACGTCCCAGGGCGGGAGATTCTGCGGGATCCCGCACATCCGGACTTATGTCAGACGGCCTGAGTGTAGCAGGCCTGACAGGTGGAGTTCGCGGGTGCCTAGGTGTCTGTGTCTGTGTGGGTGTGTGGTTGCTGCAGAGTCCGCTTGTGTGTCTGAATATGGGCAGCTCACGTCTTAACTATGAGAGGGGCATGCTAATCTGATGGGGTGGCAGGCGGAATGAGGGGGACCCCCGGACACTGGAGAGGCCACCTGGGAGTTAGGAGGGCCAGTTATGCACTTGGCGGGCTGGGGCATGGACGAATGATTTGGAAGGAACATCTGAACCAATCTGAGGCGCATTAGAGCTGGGGGAGCTCCTTGGAAGGCATTTGAGGGTTCACAGGGGACACATATGGAGTTTCCCAAATGAGAAGGTATTTGGAAAATGGTTTTTGAGCCTCCAGTGATTCTAGGGGCAAGTGCTCAGCTGTGGGTAGGGACTGGGAGCCTGACTGGTGCCCACACCGGAAAGGGGGCAACCTCTGGGGGACTGTCCCTGGGTGAGACTGAGGGTGGGCCTTGGTGTCAGCCAGACGCGATCATGTGTCTGGAGGGTGATTTTGAGTTTTTAAAGCTACGTCTGCAGATGTGTTTGTGTCTTTCTGCCCAGTGTCCCAAGTGTTTATCTGAAAATATCTATGTTTCTGCAAGGTTGTGGGTGTGTGTGTGTCTGTGAGTGTGTGTGTGTCTGTGTAGGTTACCTGTAGTTTGAAGTTGTGTGAATCTGAATCTGCACATTTGCACATGTGTGGGGGCAAGAGGGTTTTATTGTTTCAGAAAGGCCTGCAAGGCTGAGGAGGTGTCTCTGACCTTCCAGGTGTGTGTGTGTGTGTGTGTCTGGGTGTATGTGTGTGTCTGTGTGAGTGTCTGTGTGTGTGTCTGTGTCTGTGTGTCTGTGATGCTGAGCTTGTAGACAGATTTCCACATGTTAGTGTGTCTGATCTGCTGGTAGGTCTCAATGTTTTCAGGGAGGCCCACAGGGCCGAAGGACTGATTCTGAGATTGAAAGTAAGCCATCATGAGTAGGAATTTAGGGGGAGTCCAAGAGGGGAGTCACAGTTCACACCTGGGTGGGGGAAGCCTCAGCAGGGATGGGTCCCCAGGTGAGACAGGATGGGCCCTGGGGTGTCAGGTGGAGGTGGTCTGAGTGTCCCATAGCGGGCCATTTGAGCTTTAGGTCTGAAAGTGTTTGTGTTCTGAGTGTGTGTGCATCTGGGTGTGTGTAGTATTTGAAGCTCTGCGTGTCTGCACATTTGTGTGTGTTGTGTGCGCGCGCACCTGGGTGTTGCTGACCCTGTGAATGTGTTACTGCCTGTTTGTGTGTGTTTGAAGATGGGCAAGTAGGACTCTGAGGCCAAGGGTGGAGGGGGGGTCTCAGAGTTTCTGAAAGTATCCCATGTGCCTAGGAGTGTGCTTGTGTGATCCTGGGCAGGGGTCACCTCCCACCTGGGTGTCGTGCGTCTGATGATTCTACAGGTCACGCCCCACCCCCAGCCCCCCCTGACGGGTCCCCAGGCCCCTGTGCCTCTGAAGCCTGAGCCTCTTGCCTTTCCCTGGGAGCCCTGGACTGGACAGTGGGGAGGCGTCATGCGGGACAGGACGCAGTCCGAGACCAGGCAGGCGCACGGCAGTGGCAGGGACAGTGGTAAGCGGAGGCTGGGGGCTTTCCTGCAGGAAGAACCCCCCCGGCTCCCCCTCCCTAACAGCACAGTTGCAGCAGCGCCGTGACGCGCGCCGGCGGCCCAGGCGTCTCCGCCGCCTGACTCGCGTTCGGGGGCGGGGGCGGGGGCGGGGGCGCGCGGCTCGGAGCGGCCCCGCCGCGTCGGGCCCCGCGAGTGTGTGCACAGCGTCCCCGGGCGCGTCGGGAGCCGGTCCTGCGCGGCGCCGCGGCCGAGCACCGAGTAAGGCGGCGCCTGCCCGGGGGCCCGGGCGGGGCGGGGGGCGCGGGAGCCCTGGGGCCGACGGGGCGCGCGGCGGGGCCCCTCGGGGAAGCCGCGTCCCTGCCCCCGAGGGCGGCCGGCGGCCGGGGGGGCGAGTCCGGGTCCGAGGATTTCTCGGGCCGGGGGGAGGAGCGGAGACTGGAGGGGACGCAGGGGGCTGGGGCTGTCCTGAGAAGGGACGGCGGGGACTCCCACCACGACTCTGAGTCTGGTCCCCAGGTTTTAGGAGGTAGGAGGGGCAGATCTGGGGATCTTGTAGTTTGATGGATAAAGCAGGAGGTGAAGGAAGGGGAGCTGCGGGACACTGGAGTGCTCCTTTGGGGACCCGGGGGCCAGCCACGACGTTTGGAGGGCGGGGAGTCTCTCCCAGGCTTTTGCGGGCGCCAAAGGAAGCTTAAGATTTGCTTAAGAGGAGGCTTCGCAGAAGGCTATGGAGCCTGCCGGATGGTGCGCACCTGTGCCTGGTTGTTGGGGGGCGGGGAACCCTCCGCGGCTGCACATCTTAGATGGACAGACTCTGGGGGATGGACCCTGGTGACACCAGGGTGGCCCTGGGTGTCAGCCACAGGGAAGCTGTTGGAGAGGGTGACTTGTGTTTTCAGGTTGTACATCTGCAGTGTGTGTGTGTGTGTCAGTGGGTCTCAGTTTTTTTCAAGGGCTGAACGGGTGTCTCAATTTTAGAAGTGTGTCTTGGACAGTTGCAGTGTGTGTGTGAGTCCCTGAGGGGCTCCCCAAGTTCCAGGCGAGGGGGCTCACTGGGTGTCTGATGGTCCTGCAGGGCCAGCCCCGATTTTCCAGCCCCCCTTGAACAGGCAGCCAGGCCCTGGTGCCCCAGCTGCTCTGAGCATGCAGCTCTGTGACCTGGGGGTCTTCTCTAAGGATCTGTCTTCCCGGGAAGACCTGGCCCAGACGGGGGCCTGGACGGGGGGGGGGTGGTGGGGGAACAGGTGAGAGGCCAAGTTGGAAGGTCCCAGCAGAGACGGTGGTGCAGGGAAGATGGAGCTGGGAGAGGAGGGGAAGGAAGAGGACCCTCCCCACCAATATCAATAAAATCAGAACCAACACAGAAACTCTGTCTCAGACCCTGTTTTCATCACTTGATGTGTATTTAATCATATTTCATCCTCCTGTTTAATCCTCTATTGTCCTCATTTTCTTGGAGGGGGAAGCTGACAGCAGAAGAGGTTAAGTAACCCCTGAACCAGGGGTTGACAGGTAACATAAAGGATTCGTACTTAGATTTGAATTTCAGGGAAATAATTGCGCGTTAGCGTGAGTGTGTCCCAGGTATTTCATGGGACTTGCCTACACCTCAACATAACAGAGTAAATGAGCAAAAATGATTTCTTTTAGGTAGACATGTCCCAAGAAATGTTTAGGACCTACTTATATTAAAAAATGATTTGTGTATTTCAAACTCGATTTTCAGTTTACTGTGTATTTATTGTAATGTTCTTAATTTAAATCTGGTGTACCTGATCCTGGCCGTCCCTCAGCTAGTGACCAGCAGGCTGGAATCCCCCAGCCCACACCCCCAGACACACTGGCCAAAGTCCTGCCCCGGATGAGGCTGGGGTGGACTCGGGGTCCCAGGACCCCACAGTTGAACCTGCTACTAAGCACCATGAATTCAGGGCTGGCCCCTCCCAGGGGCTGTGGAGAAGGGTCCACGGACCGGCCCCCTCACCTTCACAGCAGCCCTGAGAAGCAGCCACTGGGCATCCTGCTCCAGCATGGGGCCCCGCGATCAGGGAGGTGAGGTCCAGGACTGGGCCACCTGGTCAGGCTGCCTTGTAGCCGAAGGACAGCACTGAGGTACGGCAATGAGAATGCTGGTCATGGGCTGCACTTAATGAGCACCTGCTGTGTGCCAGACACCAGAGGATGACCTGATACTTAATTGAGTGACTGCACCTTCAGGGTCCCAGCATTCTGCATCATAATTTTTCTTCTGTTTTGTAAAGGGACATGAGCCCCAGACCCATGATCCCTGCCCTTGTCCTTGCCGGGCGCCATGCCTAACACTCTCCCCTCATCACATTGTGGGCCCTGGAAGCAACTCATGGAGGGAGGCATTTCCAGCACTCCCCCTTGGCTGTCAGGAACCTGAAGACGTGGGGAGGGGACCCAGCTGCCCCATTCCGCCCAGCTCCCGAGAGCCGTGCTGGGCTTCACACCCGGGCCACGTGGGTCCACAGACAGGCACTAACTTTTCCTGTCTCCTGCCCGTAGGGAGGACCAGTGCTGTCACGATGCTGCCTCTAAGCACCATCCAGGGCGAGGACACTGATCAGGTGAAGACCACACCACCGGAGAAAGGAGGTGAGACACACATGGGGTGAAAAACTGTGTCGGTGGGAGTTGGGAGGGCCTCCAAGGCACAGCTGATGGGGAAGGTTGACCCTGAACACTGGTCCCAGCCCTGTACATCTCCCACTGGCTCCCCCTGGGGTGGGAGGGCCCTAAGGGGCACCTAGGATAGAACTTCCCCCACATTCATGTCATGTCAGTGAGTCCTGTCACTCCCCTTCTCACACCCTGCAGGAGTGTCTCCTGGGAGCTGGAAGCAATCTGGGCTCCTTTTTGTGGCCTTAACACCCTTGTTGTCTTACTCCAGCACCTTCTCTCACTGACTGACATTCCTTGAATGTTCACTGTGGGTGTACGGGATACAATTAACACATGTCTGTGGGCAGTGCTGTGCAACCTCCAGGAAGTGTCCTAACCTCTCTGAGCTTTGGTTTTTTCATCTTTAAAGTTGGATGAAGGTAGTAACCATCTCCGAGAGTCATTATGAACAACCAAATAAGCTACTTTGTATAGAATACTTAAAAGAGCTCCTGGCACAGAGCAAGGACTCAACACATGTTACCTCTTGTCAATGGTTTCATGGTGAAGATTTTATTATTATTGAGTTTCTCAAGCCTCAGACAGCAAGATGGCCTCATGTCTCTTTGCTCCTCCCTCAGCCCTGCCTCTTGAGAACTCTGATGAGCCTGCAAACAATACCTCCAACAAGGAGGGAAAGATGTCAGCCAAACTCCTGCCGATCTGCCCCCTGGTAAGCCTGCGTGTTTTCTCCCTTTGGCAGAGGACCCTGGGCTCCAAGAGGCCAGCACATGCACCACCCTCTCTGCCCAGCGGAGACCCTTTGTTGGCTGAGTGCTCCTTGTGCTGTTGAGGCTGTGGTCCCATCTCCTGGGGGATGGTTTTCCTTGGGGATGCTGCCTGGTCTTCCTGCCTCCTCTTTCCGAATTCCTGCCTCTGCTCTGTGCCACCTCCTCCAGGAAGCTTCCACTGAACACTTCATATCCATCCCTTTCTCACCCTTTCTCTTGCTGAATTTTCTTCAGAGTAATTATTGCTACCTGAGCGCAAACTTCGTAACTATTCGTTCATCATCTGTCTTCCCTACTAGACTAGTTCTCTGAGGGCAGGAACCCTCTGTGTCTTGTTCAGTGGCACATCAGCCCTGTGTAAGGCGCGGTAGACGCTGTGTACACGTGGGCTGAATAGATGTGGGAAGGAAATAGGGATGGTCCCGCTGAGGCCGGCTGCTGTGGTGTGTCCACCTGTTCCCATTCCCCCTTTCCTGCTAACACACTTCATTTTTCCTGGGGAACCACCTGTTTTCCCTGCACTTTGGATGGATCTGAGCTCATCCTCAAACCATCTCTGGGTACACTGCTGAGCAATCAGAGCAGGCGATGCCGGGGTCCCTGGGATTGGGCCTCAGCTTTGGCCAATGAGAACTGATCCTGAGGGGGCAGTTATTAATATTCCATTAGACAGAAGTGTAGACTGAGGCAGGAGACGGTCAGGTCGTTTGCCCAAGGATCCCCAGCTGTACGTGGCCAAGGTGGAATCCAAGCCCGGGTGGGCTGGCCCCCGAGCCCACGTGCTCAGCACCCACATTGAGGGGAGTGGGCTGTCCCCAGGGCACTGATGTCCTCCTCTTTCTTCTCTGTTCTCTCTCCTTTAAGCCAACTGTTTGCTTCGCCTATTACTTGGAAACGGATGACTCTGACTCTGACTCGCAGTCTCTTCCTGAACCTCTGAAACCTGATTCTGATTGCACCTCCCCTTCCAAGCCGGGTGCCGAGTATGAGGAGATCCAGACCTGGGAGTGTCCCCTGTGCTGCCTCAGCGTTCTCTGCCTTTCCTAATTCCTGACCCTCTGCTTCCTGCTCCACACTGCAGGCCCCAATCATGCATGCTGGCCTGCTGTGATGCAAAATTCCAAAATACAGCTGCTTAAATAAGCCAAAAGTGATCTCTCTCTCCTGGTGATGGTCTGTTTGTAAACCTTGCAGGGCAGAGGTGGCGTTGGGAGCTGGGGTTCTCCGATCCTGGTGCTCTGTGCACATGGTGACGTGGGCTCACCCCCACATTCAGTCCACATTCTTGCTTATGAGAAGGGGGATGAGGGAAGGGGAGACACACTTTGGTCCTTCAAAGGGCAACTCCTACAGGACGGCTATATCACTTTTCCTCGAACCTCATTGGTCAGATCAGAGTCACATGACCACATCTAGCGCCAAGAGATGCCGGGAGGTGTAGTCCTGGCTGAACAACCATGTACTCACCCAAACTTCCATCATTATCCTGAAGGAGGGTGGATGTTCTCTCTACCACCGACCTGGTCCATTACGGAACTTAACCCCCAGCGCCAGGCTGTGATAGGTACATGAGTGAATGCGTTTACTCTTTAACACTGCATGTCCCACCCACTGACTAGGAGCCCCGCCATTTTTAAACAAATTATCAGAATAACAAACATTTCTTGGGCACTGACCATGCAGTAGGCACCTAGCTTGTTTCTTTACACTTTTTGATTCACTTCACCCTCACAACCACGTGATGGGTTCTGTTATTTTCTCTGTTTCCGATATAAGAGAACAGAGGCACAGAGAGCTCATGTCACACAGATCAGAAGTAGCCAAGCCAAGACTCAGACGCAGGCAGTCTGGCTCCAGAGTCTGTGTCCTTGCCCATCATGTGGACACTGGGAGATTCTCAGATGGTCCTACATCCGTGAGTGAAGGAGTCTCTTCTAATGTTCATGGCCAACAGGCACGTGTGAAAGTGCCCAACATCACTAAACAGCAGAGAAACGGAAATGAAGCCACAGTGAGATGTCACCCCACACCTGTCACAATGGCTATCGTCAGAAAGACCACTCGGAACAAATGTTGGAGAGAATGTGGAGAAAAGGGACCACCTGTACACTGTTGGTGGAATGTAAATTGATGCAGCCACTATGGAAAACAGTATGAAGATTCCTCAAAAGCTAAAAATAGGACTGCCATAGGATCCAGCAATCCCACTCCTGGGTATTCATTCGTTGAAAACAAAAACACTGTTAAGAAAAGATTCAAATACCCCAATGTTCATAGCAGCATTATTTACAATAGCCAAGATATGGAAGCAACCTAAGTGTCCATCCCAGATGAATGGATAAAGAAGATGTGATACAAACGCGCACACACGCACACACACACTGGAATTCTACTCAGCCAAAACAAGAAGGAAATTCTGCCATTCGCAACAGTATGGTTGGATCTGGAGGGTGTTAAGCTTAGTGAAATAAGTCAGACAGAGAGAGACAATTACTGTACGCTATTGCTTATATGTAGGATGTAAACTTTAAAACAAACAAATGAATATAACAAAACAGAAACAGACTCATGGAGAATAAACTCGTGGTTGGCAGCGGCGGGTAAGCGGCGGGTGGGGAGCAAGAGAGGGGATTATAGATACAAACTAGTACGTGTAACTAAACAAGCAACAAGGACGTACTGTACAGTGCAGGGAGACAGAGCCATTATTTTGTAACAAATTTAACTGGAGAATAATGTTCACCTGAAACTAATATAATACTGTAAATCAATTACACGTCACTAAAAAAAAAAGTGGCCCCAGTACAAGTGTGAGAAGTGTAACTGCTTTCTCTAGAATACATTTCTTAAGCCTCAGCCAATGAGAGCTTTGGAGGGAGGTCCACCATGGTAAAGCAGCTGCACTGAACATCATAAACCCAACGACTGGAATAGTTTTTAACCTCTGCCTAGGATCATGCTCATGACAGAAAACCATTTCATTTACGTGCCAAAGTCCTCGCAATCAAGAAAACAGTATGAATGATCACACGGGTCAGGTCTGGCATGTTGGGATCACTGTGGACTTAACATCATCATCCTTTTGGGTCTGAGTGTGGTTTTTCCTCGGTTTGAGCATTGTTTTGAGGTGAGTTTGAGGTCAGCAGTCCTCTCCATGGGCCAGTCAGGTGCAGGGGCCCTTTCTAAGGGGTAAACATCAGTCCAAGAATCAGTTCCCTTCAGCGGCACTGCGTATGAGCTGGCTACAAGTACCGGATAAGGGTCTTCCCATCGAGGCTGGAGACAGTCCAAACGATGCCTTTTCCAGCATGCGTAATCTCCTGGGCAGGTCACGGTGCATCCGATCTGCATCCAAAGACAGATTACAGTGAGCAGCTTCAGAATCAAACTGAGACAGTCTCTTTAATAATTCAATTAAACTTTACAACAATGTAACAAAGCCATCCAGGAGGTGACTCTTAGGCAGTAAACACAAAACCTCAAAGGCCAATAATAACACTGGAACTTAGTATCCACTGAAATGTAATTTTTCTCTAAAGTTACCCTTGTTTCTAACAAATATAGCCCAATTAACACTAACGTGTTTGGAAAACAAGTCTGCCTCCAACAAGCTTGGCCGATTCTTTACACAAGTGTCATCGGTCGTATTTGATCTTTAGAATTAGCTTTGCTGGAACTCTTTATGAAGCTATTCAGACTGAACTTTTTGTAATGTTTAATTCTTTTTTTGACCTTTTTAAATTTAAGTATAGTTAATTTACAATGTTGTGTTATAGCAAAGTGATTCATATATATATATATACACACATAATACACATATATATTGTGTGTGTATATATATATGTATATATATATTGTTTTTCAGATTCTTTTCCATTAGAGGCTGTTACAAGATACTGAATCTAGTTCCCTGTGCTCTGCAGTAGGCCCTTGTTGTTTATTTATTCTATATATAGTAGTGTGTATATGTTACCAAACTGAAATATAAAAAGGCCTCTCAAGGCCAGAAAAGCCACGCCAAGGACTCGCCATCAGATTCCGAACACCTGCAATATCTACAGATTTGGGTGGTTTCCTCCTTCTCAACGTCTCCAACACATCCTGAGATTTCTGCACATGCCAGGAGGTGTAATTCCTTATTTACCTGGTAAAGTTGCTGGGAACTATGAAGCAAGGTACAGGTTATTTCCCCAAGGAGATTTAAGTCTCCATAAAGTTCACTTCAGTCCCTCAGAGCTTTCTGGTCATACCTGATTCTGTGTATATGCTCAAATATGACCTGCCAGTCAAAGCAATGTAGTATCACAAAAATTTCAAATTATGTCCTGTTATAAGGACAGTAGGTTCTTATGGAACTTACACAAATAACTACACTTCCATAAAATAAGACTACTCATTAAGCGTTTCCAAATTCTGTAGAGAGAAAATATAAATGTTTCAATGCTGCTTACCAAAAAAGAAGAATTTACCAAGTTGCTGTAAGTCACAGTTAGCTGCAGGGGAAAGGTCTCCTTTTATTTGAAAAACAAAGATTAAAAGCCAGTAATATTTCAGACAAAAAGTCATAAAAATTAAAACCACATTTATCTGTTCACTGACTCCTGTGTAACTAACCCTTGTTGAACTTCATCTTCTGTTAACAGTTTATGAAGCCATCAGATTTTCCACTAGAATTCTTTAATTTCTTACTCAGTCCAGTGGTATGATTTAAAAGTAATCAGAAATCTATATTTGTCAAGAAGACATTTTAACATAAATGGATCAAATGTAAATAAAGTTCAAAACAGTTTCTCAGCCTTGCCAACCACATTTTAGTGCCCAAATGTGGCCGGTGGCTGGCATACTGGACAGCGCAGATGCAGAACATCTCCATGGTCACGAAGGTTCTGTCTCAGGACTGGTTTAGATCTCTGAGGTTATCAGAATTTTCTCACAGCACAGCCCAGGGGAAGTTAGAATGGGGGTGTGGCTGTGAGAGTCTGGATGAGCATCGTCAAATGGAGCACCTGATAACTGGCTCCTGGAGACTCTCTGGGCTCCGTGCACGATCCCCTGGGCACTTGGAGTCTCAGGGTTGGCCAGTGCCCCACCTGCAGGACACATCCCTTCTGCTGGGGCAGCACAGCCAATTGGTTACTAATAAGGTTAGATAAATGCCAACATTTCCTGGGCACTTTCGACCTGTCAGCATGGTGCTGAGCATGCTACAGAAATTATCTCATTTAATCTTCACCAAGTCCTATGAAGTAGAAATGAGTGTCATTCCATTTTATACATGAGAAAATAGAGGCTCATGAGACCTTTTTTAAAAAAATTATTATTTCATTTTTTCACGTAAATCAAGACTCTATTGCTATTTTCCTATTACATTGTTTCAACATCATGGGATTCAAATTTTCATATAGTGTATCTTTAAAAAATTAAGTATAGCTGTTTACATTTCTGTCCAAACCTCCCTTTCTCCAGAAGCAGCTTGGCTTTATCTGCTGCAGGAGCTGTAGGAGAAAATGCTCCAGGTCAGGGTGGGCGCACTGCGGCCGGTCCAGCCCACAGCTGCTGCTGTAAAGAAGGGTTTGTTGGCACAGCCGCACCCACTCCTCAGGCAAAGTTTGAGCTGCTTTCATGCGAAGTCCAGTAGCTGCGACACAGACTAGACCACCCAGAAAGGCTAGGATATTTGCCATGAGACCCTTGACCAAAAAAAGTGACTGAGTCTGATTTGAACACATGCCAAACTGAAATAAATATGAGTGAAAGTGTGAGAACAGTTAGCAAAAGAAGGGAAACCCTTGGACTATGTGACTGACTCACAGTGTAAAAGATGTGCTGTGTTTGGGTCCAGAGCACGCGCTCCCTGCATGTGCTTGTAGGTGTGTGGTGTGTGTTTCTGCATCACCTAAGGAAAAGTTTAAGAAACACTGCGTACGCTTTTAACATACACAGTAATTCTCCTTTGCTAAAACATGCTGGTCATGATCTTTAAAATTGGTTTCGGTAATCATCTTGGGGTGAAACCCCACCTAGTCCCGCCCTCCCTGGGTGGCCAGGCACCATAGCACATGGGCTCCTTTTTGAGAGGCTGGGAGTCAGAGGCCCCCAGCTGGGCTGTGGGTGGCACCTCCCTTGGAGAATTTACCAGAAGACAGGAGGTGAAGTCACCACCGTGCTGAGCCTGCGCTTTGCACTTGCTGCAGGGGCAGCTTCTAGTGCAGACAGACCCAGGCCCTCTGGCTGGCTTTCATGCTCCCCAGAGCAGTTCCCGCATCCCTGGGAGGCCTGGAGCGTCCCCAGATAGGCCAGGGGCCAGGGTAGCAAACACAGGGTGAGGATCTCCAAGGACCTGGTGCAGCTTTAAAACGGAGCCATCTTTGCACTCTGTGTCTGAATCCCCCTAGAAATTATCTCAGGAGTAGGGCTGGGAGGTTTGGGGAGCAACACATGTGGCCAGATCTTCTTGTTTTTGTCTGTGAGACATCTGTGCATGGGGAGGAGTGGGCAGGTGGAGGGGCTTCCTCTAGTTTAAGGAACAATGTGTCTGTACGTATTCCAAGAGATTCCTTTTGGTTGCAATAGTGGGAACCCAAAAGCAACAAAATGGATTTATTGACTCCTGCACCTGGGAGGTTCCTTGCTTGTTCTCTTGAAATTTAGAGACTGGAACTGAGAAGTAGATCCAATGGGACTCCGTGGCTCACCTCTCATCCCTGCTCCCCTGGGAGGGACAGAAATGGGATGATAAGGGTTCATTTAGTTTTAGATGTGTTAAGTTGGGTTATATCCAAGTAGATTTGGGAAGAGCTGAGAATGTACATTAAGTCTACAAATGCTTAGTTGATCTTTGTGTCTACCTTTTTTCCCCCAAACTGCCTTAATCGTCATGCATTCCCCCATGCCCAGGATTGTGGCACTGCCTAGTGAGTTCTGATCTGCAGGTCAAGTTTTGGACTTGATGGTCAATTAAGTTATTCATTCATGTATTCCAGAATCTTTTACTGACACCAGAAGCACAATCAAAATATGAACAAACTGATCAAAAGTATTTTCAGCACACATTACAGAGAAAAGATCAATATCCTTAATATGTAAAGAGCTCCTACAAATAGGTAAGGAAAAGACCCAGGACCCAATCGAAAACTGGCACAGTAATTGAAGAGATAAATATAGGAAAGAAATAAAACTGTTTCTAACCATGTTCTCATGCAGCTCATGTACTAACTTGGCCTCTCCAAGTGCATTGTTGGAATCCCTCTTGGTACTCTTTGTACAGGGCAGTTGGCATATCTGTCTCAAACTGGAAATGCACATATACTTGGATGCAATCCTTTCAGTTCTAAAAACTGTGCCGATAAGCTTCCACTTGTATGCAATCACACATTTTCAAGGAAGGTCATTCCAGTAGTGTTTGTAGTAAGAAAAAACCATAAGTCACCTAAATGTCCACCCTTAAGAGACCGGTTAAACAAATTATGGTAAAGTCATGCAGAGGAATAGTCTACTGCTGTTAAAAAGAACGTGGCAGTTCTGGATATACTCATATGGCAAGATTTCCAAAATAGATTCATTTTTAGCTAAAAAAAGAACACAAAAGTTAGAGTGTGCACAGTAAGATACCATTTATGTAAAAAAATGGGTGTAGAGTGGCAGATAAAGTATATTTATTTATATACACTCATGCATATATGTATATAGTTAAACATATAAATTGAAAAGAAAACGAAGCATATAAATAAATGAATAAACATTTATATCTGAAAGCATAGACAGGGTACTGGTTAACACCAGTGGCGATGCTCTGAGGAGGGAATGTGGCGGCAGGAGATCTGGAATGAAGGAGACCTACCCTTTTCTGTATGATGTTTATCCTGCTGGAGTTTTCACCACTCTTGTAGAAACCAGAACTTCCCTATATCCCTTTCCACCTCTCCCAGGACAATAGAACCCTGAGATCTTGCTGGGAGCCTGCTGCCTAAACTAAAGGCAGCCCTTCTCACCTCTTGCAGAGCCCATTTGCTTAAGGTCCACCCCTGAGGCGTAGGGGCAAGGACCCTCGTTAACAGAGAGCCGAGGTGGGGATGTGTTTCTGCACGTGTGCGCGCATCTGCAGGTGGGGCTCAACTGCTACCAGTGGACTTGGGAGGCTGAGGGGATCTCCTGGGGTTTGGGAAAGCATGTCGTTGTGTCAGTAAGTCTGTGGGAGTCTGGGAGAGGGGTCACCGGGTTCCCGGGGGTCACTGTGCCAGATGATTCTGCGGCGCCCAGCCCCCAGCCCGTCCCCACCCCGCCCCCACCCCACCCCACCCCTCCCCGCCCCGGGGCCCTTGCGGCTCCCGGCTCAGGAGCAGGACTGGCGGCTCTTCCCTTCTCCTGGAAGAGCTGGTCCAGGCCCAGAGGCTAGGCTCGTTGGGGAGGCGGGGGTGGGGGGGCAGCGAGGATCGCTATCTGAGGCCCAGTTGGAGGGCCCTGCTGCGGAGACACCGGTGCAGGGAAGCCGGGGTCCGAGAGAAGCTGGAGCACCAGGACCTGCAGTCCTCAGCCCCTCATAGCGTTGACGTGCAGCCAGCACGGCAACTTTGCGTACTTCGTTTCGGGCACTGTTGCACTCCGTGGCCCTGGGTGTCTGTGTGGACAAGGGAGAGGCAGTGGCCTCGAGCGACTCCTGTCGCGCCGTTGTCCTGCGCGGCCCCCCGACACGTTTCCAGGACCGCCTGCAGGACGCCAGGGACGGGCCCTGAGCCCGGCCGCCCCGCCCCCTCCGCAGCAGGGACGGCGGCGCCGAGCCGGCGCCCGGGTGGGGCGGCCGGCCCCGCGGCCGCGGCGCTGAAGGGTCTGCGCCATCAGGGCGGGTGCGCAGTGCGGGGCGGGGGGCGGCGGGATGGCGCTGCGGGGTCGGCGCGGGAGGGAGGAGGCGCCCAGCCGGGATGTGCGGGAGCGCTCGGGGCAATGGGGCGCGGGAGCGGCTGCCTGAGAGCCCCTGACACCCGATGGTGCGCGCGCCGTAGGGGCCCTTGAGAAGCCGCGTCTCCCCTGAGGGCGGCCAGAGTCCTCAGACCCTTCCGAGCCGCGGGACGAGTCCGGGTCCGAGGATCTCTCGGACCACTGTAAGGCGAGAAGACTGGAGGGGACAGAGGAGGAGGCTCGGGCTCTCCGGATTAGGGCATGGCTGGGTCTCCTTCCAGGTCAAGTGGAAGAAGAACAGGGTCCTGGTCCCGAGATTTTAGGAGGTAGGAGGGACAGGCCTGGGGATTTTGTTCTTTGATGGGGGAGGCAGGCGGTGTGGGGTGGGTGCTGCGGGACACTGGAGAGGTCAGTGGGGGATCGGGGACCAGTACGGAACTCGCCAAATACAACACAGGAAAACGATTTTCAGGGGCGTTCAGAGGGCAGTTGGTGGGACAGGGAGGGTCCCTCCGGAGGATTTGGGGGCACCGAAGGAAGCTTCCGCGAAGGGCACTTGGAAACGGGTTTTCGAATCCAGTGATTGCCCGCCTGTGCCTGGTTGTGGGTGGGGGCTGGGAGCCTGCCAGGTGCGCACGTCTTGGAGGGGCAGCCTCTGGGGGATGGGCCCTGGTGAGACTGAGGGTGGGCCTGGGTGTCAGCCAGACGCGATCATGTGTCTGGAGGGTGATTTTGAGTTTTTAAAGCTACATCTGCAGATGTGTTTGCGTCTTTATGCCCAGTGTCCCAAGAGTTTATCTGAAAATATGTGTGTTTCTACAAGTTAGTGTGTATGTGTGTGTGTTTCTGTGTGTCTGCCTGGGCTGTCTGCTGCTTCAGGCTCTGTGAATCTGAATCTGTGTTTGTGTGTATTTGTGAGTGGGTCTTACTGTTTCTGGAGGCCTCCAAACTGAGAGGGGTGTCTCTGATTTTCCAGGAATGTCTGAGACTGCAGTGTGTGTGTGTGTCTGTGCGTGTCTGGGTGTCTGCGTGCCTGGGTGGTGCTGAGCTTGCAGATAAATTTCTGCACATTTTTCTGTCTGATCTGCTAGTAGGTCTCAATGCTTTCAAGTAGACCTACAAGGCTGCAGAACTGATTCTGAGGTTTAAAGTAAGCCGTGGTGACTAGGAGCTGAGGAGGGGGGAGTCCAAGAAGGGAGTCATACTCGGTTTCTGAGTAGGGGAAGCCTCTGGGTGGCTGGGTCCCCAGGTGAGACAAGATGGGCCCCTGGGGTGGCAGGTAGAGGTGGTCTGAGTGTCCCATAGGGGGCCCTTCACGCTTTCAGTCTGCAGGTGTGTCTTGAGTGTGTGTGCACCTGGGTGTGCGTAGTATTTGAAGCTCTGCGTATCTGCACATCAGGGGTGTGTATGTATGTGTGTGTGTGTGTGTGTGCGCCTGCCTGGGTGTTGCTGATCCTGTGAATGTGTTACTGCCCATTTGTGTGTGTTTGAGGATCGACAAGTGGGTCTTAATTTGTACATAAGGACTCTGAGGCCAAGGGGATGGTCTCGGAGTTTCTGAAAGTATCCCACTGTGTGCAAAAGTGATCCTGGGCACGGGGTCATCTCCCACCTGGGTGTCCTGTGTCTGATGACCCTGCAGGACCTGCCCCATCCCACAGCCCTCCCTGTGCTTCTGAAGCGTGAGCCTCTGTGTCTTTCCCTGGAAGCCCTGGACTGGACAGTGGGGGAGGGGCATAGGGGGCCAGGACAGAATCTGAGGTCCAGCAGGGACACATCAGTGACAGACACAGTGGTGAGGGGAAGCGGGGGGCTTTCTTAGAGGGAGAGGTCCCCCCCCCATGACACAATTGCATCAACACTCCCACGCCTGCGCTGGACTCAGAGGCTGTTCTAAGCACCTGACGTGTGCTGGGGGCTGTGGGTTCGGGGGAGTTGTACATGTCGCTGAGCAACTCAGTCCTGTTTATTCACGCGACTTTGTCCACAGCGTCCTCAGGCAACTGTGGAGCCAGCCCAGCGCGGGCGCCAAGGACAGGCACTGCGCAACCCCGCGGGGTCCTCCGCGGGGACCCCGACAGAGCCCGGGTCTGGAGGTCAGTCTCCTGGCCTCAGCTCTGAAGGGTCTGCAGCATCCGGGCAGGAGCGCAGCTCAGGGTCTGGAGAGGGAGGGCGGCGGGCCCAGCCGGGATGTGCCGGTGCGTCCGGGGCAACGGACCAATGGAGCGCGCAGCGGGGCCCCTTGGGGAACCCGCGTCCCGCTCAGGGCGGCCGGCGTCCTCAGACCCTCTCGGCCATGGGGCGAATCCAGCTCCGAGGATTTCTCTGGCCACTCGGAGGAGGAGAGACTGGAGGGGACACAGGGGCCCGGGGCTGTCCTGAGAAGGGGTTGCGGGGGCTCCCTCCAGGATGTGGGGGGGAGGGGTCTGGGTCCTGGTCCCCAGGCTTTAGGTGGTAGGAGGGACAGACGTGGGGACTTTGTAGTTTGATGGGGGAGGCAGGATATGGGAGTGCTGGGGATCACTGGCGAGACCAGTTGGCTCAGGTGGACAGTTACTGAGCTGTTGAAAGAGAACATAGTAAAATGACTTGGGGGAAAGCCAGAGGGTGGCTTGGGGGGCAGGGGTGGCCAGGAGCCCCTTACACTGTATTTGGGGGTCTGCTGACGACTCCTGTGAAGAGTCCCTGTGGAGCGAGGGGATTGGGAAAGGCTCTGAACCTCCAGTGATTCTGTGGGCCCCTGTCTGCCTGTGTGTGGGGGCGGGGAACCCGCCGGGACTGCACATCTTAGACGGACAGACTCTGGGGGATGGACCCTGGTAACACCAGGGTGGCCCTGGGTGTCAGCCACAGGGAAGCTGTTGGAGAGGGTGACTTGTGCTTTCAGGTTGTACATCTGCAGGTGTGTGTGTGTGTCAGGGGGTCTCAGTTTTTTTCAAGGGCTGAAAGGGTGTCTCAATTTTTAGAAGTGTGTCTTGGACAGCTGCAGTGTGTGTGTGAGTCTCTGAGGGGCTCCCCAAGTTCCAGGCGAGGGGGCTCACTGGGTGTCTGATGGTCCTACAGGGCCAGCCCCGATTTTCCAGCCCCCCTTGAACAGGCAGCCAGGCCCTGGTGCCCCAGCTGCTCTGAGCATGCAGCTCTGTGACCTGGGGGTCTTCTCTAAGGATCTGTCTTCCCGGGAAGACCTGGCCCAGACGGGGGCCTGGACGGGGGGGGGGTGGTGGGGGAACAGGTGAGAGGCCAAGTTGGAAGGTCCCAGCAGAGACGGTGGTGCAGGGAAGATGGAGCTGGGAGAGGAGGGGAAGGAAGAGGACCCTCCCCACCAATATCAATAAAATCAGAACCAACACAGAAACTGTCTCAGACCCTGTTTTCATCACTTGATGTGTATTTAATCATATTTCATCCTCCTGTTTAATCCTCTACTGTCCTCATTTTCATGGAGGGGGAAGCTGACAGCAGAAGAGGTTAAGTAACCCCTGAACCAGGGGTTGACAGGTAACATAAAGGATTCGTACTTAGATTTGAATTTCAGGGAAATAATTGCACGTTAGTGTGAGTGTGTCCCAGGTATTTCATGGGACTTGCCTACACCTCAACATAACAGAGTAAATGAGCAAAAATGATTTCTTTTAGGTAGACATGTCCCAAGAAATGTTTAGGACCTACTTATATTAAAAAATGATTTGTGTATTTCAAACTCGATTTTCAGTTTACTGTGTATTTATTGTAATGTTCTTAATTTAAATCTGGTGTACCTGATCCTGGCCGTCCCTCAGCTAGTGACCAGCAGGCTGGAATCCCCCAGCCCACACCCCCAGACACACTGGCCAAAGTCCTGCCCCGGATGAGGCTGGGGTGGACTCGGGGTCCCAGGACCCCAAAGTTGAACCTGCTACTAAGCACCATGAATTCAGGGCTGGCCCCTCCCAGGGGCTGTGGAGAAGGGTCCACGGACCAGCCCCCTCACCTTCACAGCAGCCCTGAGAAGCAGCCACTGGGCATCCTGCTCCAGCATGGGGCCCCGCGGTCAGGGAGGTGAGGTCCAGGACTGGGCCACCTGGTCAGGCTGCCTTGTAGCCGAAGGACAGCACTGAGGTACGGCAATGAGAATGCTGGTCATGGGCTGCACTTAATGAGCACCTGCTGTGTGCCAGACACCAGAGGATGACCTGATACTTAATTGAGTGACTGCACCTTCAGGTCCCAGCATTCTGCATCATAATTTTTCTTCTGTTTTGTAAAGGGACATGAGCCCCAGACCCATGATCCCTGCTCTTGTCCTTGCCGGGCGCCATGCCTAACACTCCCCTCATCACACTGTGGGCCCTGGAAGCAACTCATGGAGGGAGGCATTTCCAGCACTCCCCCTTGGCTGTCAGGGACCTGAAGACATGGGGAGGGGACCCAGCTGCCCCATTCCGCCCAGCTCCCGAGAGCCGTGCTGGGCTTCACACCCGGGCCACGTGGGTCCACAGCCCAGGCGCTAACTGCACCTGTCTCCTGCCCATAGGGAGGACCAGTGATGTCACGATGCTGCCTCTCAGCACCTTCAAGATCCATGATATGGGAGATGTGAAGACCTCACCACCCGAGAGAGGAGGTGAGACATGCCAGGGGAGGAAACTGGGCAGGTGGACATGGGGAGGGTCTCTAGGGCATGGCTGAGGGGGACGGGTAGGTGCTGAACACAGGTCCCAGCCCTGTACATCACCACTGGCTCCCCCTGGGGAGGGAGGGCCCTGAGAGGCGGCAGGATGGACCCTCCCCCACATTCACATCATGTCAGTGGGTCCATCGGTCCCCTCTCACATCCTGCAGGGGTGTCTCTTGGGAGCTGGAAGCAATCTGGTCTCAGCTTTGCATCTGGGACCCCCCACCTGAACTGGACCTCCATCCAGTTGCCAGGTCAGGGAGACCTGGGGCCATTCATTTGGGAGATGAGGGAGGCCTGACCCAAGGAGGGGACAGAGGGGCCGGCAGGAGGGGGTGATTCCAGGCCAGCCTGTGGGTCCTGCTGGTGGCTTGACCCAGGAGGGGGGCTGCTGGGCCAGTTGTGATGCTTCCTTTTTGAAATTTTTAATTTGGTGACAATTTTGTACTCGCAGGAAGTTGCCGTAATAGTGCAGAGAAGTTCCATGGACGCGTCGTACCATTTCCCCAGTAGTTCTGTCTCATATGTGGTGATAGAACAGCGTCCAAGCTGTCCCGTGGCTCTAGACACAAAGCGCGCGTAGTTCTCAGTGTATTTTATCCCATCTTTACCTACGTGTACCCAGGATGCAAAACAAGATCAAGACTTCTCTCTTCCTCAGCCACCGACTCCTTTACCAGTGCTGGCTAACTCCCAGCTCCTCGTCCCGCCTTCCAGAATGTTCTGTGCCCACTCGTGCCGAGCACCGTGTGCGTGTGTCTGTTACTGTGTGCTTCTGTCTGATGTACCACGCAGACTGCGTGTGCTCCTTTGAGACCCCCTTTTGTCTTCATTCCTGTACTTCTGATCTGGCACTTAGTACGTCGCAGTCACTGTCCCAGGGCTTCCGACCGTCCAGCCACTCACGCCTCACAGCAGCCCTGTGAGCAGGGACAACGGTTACCCCATTCCGCAGGTGGGAACTCTGAGGGGTGACCAGTGGGAATAGGCAGCTCACACTGGCAGGCGAACCGCGGCAGTGTGGCTGCGGGGCCTTTGACCTTGAGCACGGTGAGCCCTGTCCTGCAAGGCGACCTCCCGCTAGAGGCCGTGTGCATTCTGGCTGCCTGGTGTTCCGGGGCCTGTCTGTCTGTCTGTCTGTAACTTATTAAGCACGATACTGCAGGCGGGCGTTTGGGCTAATCCCCGTCTTTGAGGACTGCAATAAACACAACTAGAAGTAGGATTACAGCGGGTCACGCTGCACCGGGCAGTGTATCCCGGACGCTGTTACAGCAGGAGGAGCGGGTGCGTCCCGGGGCGCGTGCCCGGGGCCGTGGGGCGTCTGACCGGACGGCCCTGCGTGGACTCGCTGACCGTCAGCGCCGGCAGCGGCGGAGGAGTTTGCAAGACGCTCTCTGGATTTGTAGGCAGCTTTGAAATATCAGGAGACTTCTCTCCAAATGGAGATGTCTGTCTTCTTTGGGGAAACGGGACAGTTCTGGGTAGGCGTCCCCTGCCTGACACAGGCAGCTGCGTGTCAGTGTCCCTTCCTCCTGGGCGGGGGCGCCCCGTGTGCACGGACTCCAGAGCCCCGCTGTCTCTCTCCAGCCCCTCCACTCACTGCCGTTCCCTGGCTGTGCCCTGTGGGCCTTCCACAGGCAATTGAATACAAATCTGTGGGCAGTGCTGTGCGACATCCAGCGAGCGTCCTAACCTCTCTGTGCCTCGGTCTCCTCATCTGTAATGTTAGATGAAGATAGTAACTGTCTCAGAGAGTCCTTATGGACAACCAAATAAGCTACTATGTGTAAAATACCTAAAAGAGTGCCTGGCACAGAGCAAGGACTCCACACGTGTTAGCTCTTGTCAGTGGCTTCACGATGAAGGTTTTATTCTTATCGAATTTCTCAAGTCTCAGGGCAAGATGGTTTCGTGACTCTTTCCTCCTCCCTCAGCCCTGCCTTCTGAGGACCCTGATGATCCGCCAAAGAAGCGCTCTAGAAAGAAAGGAAGAATGTCAGCGAGACGCCTGCCGATCTGCCCCCTGGTAAGCCTGCTTGTGTCCTCCCTCTGACAGAGGACCCTGGGTTCTGAGAGGCCAGCACACGCACCACCCTCTCTGCTCATCAGAGACCCTTGGGCTCCTGGGTACCCCTTCTTCCCCCTCCCGCAGGATGTGGTCCCAACTCCTGGGGAATGTTTTCCTAGGAGATGCTGCCCACTTTCCGGCCTCCTCTTTCCTAGTTCTTGCCTCTACTCCAATGTCACCTCCTCCAGGAAGCCTCCCCTGGACACTTCCTCGCCATATCATTTTAACCACTTTGCCTTGCTGAGTTTCTTCAGCTTCATTATTGCTACCTGTGCGCATACTTTGTATCTATTTGTTTATCATCTGTCTTCCCTACTAGACTAGTTCTCTCAGGGCAGGAACCCTCTGTGTCTTGTTCAGTGGCACATCAGCCCTGTGTAAGGCGCGGCAGACGCTGTGTACACGTGGGCTGAATAGATGTGGGAAGGAATTAGGGATGGTCCCGCTGAGGCCGGCAGCTGTGGTGTGTCCACCTGTTCCCATTCCCCCTTTTCTGCTAACACACTTGATTTTTCCTGGGGGACCACCTGTCTTCCCTCCACTTCGGATGGATCTGAGCTCATCCTCAAACCATCTCTGGGTACACTGCTGACCAATCAGAGCAGGCAATGCTCAGGGTCCCCGTGACTGGTTCCAGACTGGGCACGTGACTCAACGTTGACCAATGAGAAGGCTTCTGCTCCATCTCTGGAATTCTGACCAGACAGGACCAGAGCCTGAAGAAGCTGTGATGGGAACCAGGGGAACCTGGCAAGAGAGGTCAAGGGGGCGCAGGGTCAGGATGCTTACAAAATCATCTTTCCTACTGGTGCCTTCAACAGTCCCAGGGAGGACTCTTAAAAAAATCTTATTAGTAAATAATGTAAGTGTCACAGCTTTTGCAAGGACAGTGTAAAGATCATACAAATTCACTGATTGTTAACTTTTTCTATTGCATATATTCTCTAATATATATATTAGAGGAAAAATATATAATTGTGTATATATATTCCTCTCTAATAACATATGTATATATTCCTCAGTTTTATCATCTTAGAAATAGAATATTCCCTGATGTGAGTGTGGGACTGTAGCAACCTTCCTGCATGTAGCCCTGCTACACACTGTCATCTCGTCTCTGTCCATTTTCCAGTTTTGTGAATTAGCTGCATGGTGTCCAGTGTTCCTTTTCCTCCTAAGTGATGCCGTGTCCTTCTCAGGACACCACAGGTAGATACACAAGGGGTCTGTCTGCCAGACTTTGTGGTTTGGGTTTTCTCTCTGCAACTAACTGATGAGAAATCAGTGGAGAGACACTTGTGGATGAAGCAAAACTCCCGGAAGCAGAGAGCATTCTGATTTGCTCTTTTCACACCCTGTGCCCACCGCTGAGCCAGTCGTGAGGATCAGGGATGGAGGACCCTAAAACTCTCAGCCTGGGCCCCCTGCCCATGGGAGTGCGGGGTAGAAGGTCCCTACCTTCCACCAACCATGAGAACAGAAGTATGGGATGAAGCAGTGATTCTCAACCTGAGGTGGTTTGTCCCCCAGGGGACAGCTTTAATGTCTGGAAATATTTTTGGTTGTCACAACTGAAGGGCTGGTGCTGCTGGAGACTGAAGGGCAGAGGTCAGGGGTGCTTCTCCCACCCCGCCAAGCACAGGATGGCCCTGCACTAGAAATAATGATCTGACTCCAAAACGTCCCTCATGTGTCAGTTGAGAAACCCCAGAACAGGGGAAGGACGGTTCTGTAAGAGGGTAGGCACTGAGTGGAGGTAAAACTCTCCCATCCACCCTAAGGCTCCCAGGTGAGAATGCAGCTCAGGTGAAGCTGAGCGTACCAACTCCATAGTCTGAGTGCTGGGTTCAAATCCAGCGTCAGCCACTACCAGCTGTGGGACCTGGGGCTAGTTCCTGAACCCCTCTGTGCCTCAGTTTCCTCATCTGTGAAGTGGGCGGTAGGAACACCCACCCATGCTCATGGTGTTGTTATGAATTAAGTGTGTTTACATTCATACTATGCTTAGAACAGGGCCTGGAGTATAAGTGTTGGTCACATAAATGGTGGGAGATTTCCATCCTTGGAGAAGGTCGTGTGCTCACCTCTAACCCCGACTCCATGCACCCCCCCCACCTCTGATGGTACCGAGTGGGGCAGGTCACTGCTGCTTCCCCACCTCCCTTTCCTCGTCTGCAGGGTGGAGACGGAGCAACACCCCCTGGTGAGGATGCAGTGGGACCTGACGTGCCAATCATGCAGCAGAAAAAATGGGCAAAAACCCTTGGGTCCTACAGTGACCTCCTGCTTTGCAAGTCCCAGCACAGTGGGAGGTGCTTTGTATTGGTAGGAAGTGTTACAATTTTTTTAGGAAAGCAGATCATTTTATGAAAGCAGCAAAGCAAACACTTTCGAGCTCTCACAAAGGGGCAGACATTGGTACAGATCTTTCCCTTGGATTATCCTGTTCCATCCTCACACTCCCCTAAGAGGGGGCAGTTGTTAATATTCCATTAGACAGAAGTGTAGACTGAGGCAGGGGAAGGTCAGGTCGTTTGCCCAAGGATCCCCAGCTGTACGTGGCCAAGGTGGAATCCAAGCCCGGGTGGGCTGGCCCCCGAGCCCACGGGCTCAGCGCCCATGCTGAGGGGAGTGGGCTGTCCCCAGGGCACTGATGTCCTCCTCTTTCTTCTCTGTTCTCTGTCTTTTCAGCCAAGTGTCTGCTTCGCCTTTTACTTGGAAACGGATGACTCTGACTCTGATTCGGATTCTTCTTCCGAACCTTCGAAGCCTGCCTCTACTCACACCTCCCCTTCGAAGCCGGCTGGGGAGTACCAGGAGATCCAGGCGTGGGAGTGTCCCCTGTGCTGCCTCAGCGTCTTCTGCCTTTCCTAATTCCTGAGACCCTCTGCTTCCCGCTCTAGATGGGGTGCCCCCAATCACGCATGCTGGGCTACTGTGATGTCGAATTCCAAAATACAGCTGCTTAAATGAGCTTTCTCCTGGTGATGGTCTGTGTGTAAACCTCCTGGGGCCAGAGTGTCACAACCCCCCGGAGCTGGGAGCTGGGGTTCTTTGATCTTGGTGCTCTGTGCACGTGGTGAAGAGGGCTCACCCCCACACCCAGTCCACACTCCGGCTCATGGGAAGTGGGGTGAGGGAGGGGAGAGACACACTTTAGTCCTTCAAAGGGCAACTCCTACAGGATGTCCAGGTCACGTTCCCGCAAACCTCCTTGGCCAGAACAGTCACATGAGCACATGCAGATACAAGAGGTGCCGGGAAGGGTAGTCCTCCGCTGGGCAATCACGTGCTCACCTAATAACGTCTGTTATTATAGGAAAGGAGGATGCAGATTCTGTCCACCCCGGACCTGGTTTGTTATGTTAATTCATCCCCAGCTCCAGGGTGTGATGGGTACGTGAGTGAATACATTTACTCCTCAGTACTGCACATCTCTCTCCCATTCACCAAGATTTTCCTCCTTTTGTAAACAAATTGTTAGAATAATGAATATTTCTTGAGCACTGGCCATGTGGTAGACCCTGAGCTAATTTCTTTATCTTTTTTAATCACTTAGTGCTCACAACCATAGAGCTGGTTCTGTTATTAACCATCTCTCCGAGATAAGAGAGCAGAGGCACACAGAGGTCATGTCACTTGCTCAAGGGCTCACGGTCGTAAGCAGTTGAGTCACGACTCAGACCCAGGCAGCCTGGCTCCAGAGTGTGTGTCCTTGCCCATCCCGGGGTCTGCCTCGCAGACGTGGACACGGGGAGATTCCCAGAGGCCCTGCAAGTCTGAGTGAAGGAGCCTCTTCCAGCGTTCACAGCCTCCATTCACTGACCTCTTCAGGTGTCACATAGATACGTGGACCACGCACGTACAGCACTTACCGTAGCCACGATAATGCCTCTTAACCACAGCAGCAAGTCCAGAGAAGCTGTCGACTGAAGTTAAAATGCACAGTGTGAGCGCTGTGAGTTTCCTTTTTGGGGGTGGGGGGGCTCGCTGAAGACTGCAGCCCAGGAGACAGCCTCTCAGACAGCTCTGAGGGTCTGCTCCAAAGAGGTGGGTGGAGGTCTGTACGCCTGTGACTTTGGAGAAGGGGCACCTGCAGTCAAGCTCACATCTTCGTAGGAGGTTACTTCCTTCAGGAGAAATAATATTTAAGTTAATGATCTTTTTGTTTCTCTAAGTGTGGGAAGATGGAAGAGTCTTGGTTCACAATACTTTCTCCTGAAAATATCCAACTCTCTGAAAACCTGCCTGCTGCCTCTTTTCAGAGTGTAGAGTGTCTCACCCTACCTTCCCCTGAACTCCCGTCGGGGTCTGTGGAAGCTCAGTGGCTCCAGTGCCTGACGCCCTGATTTTGTAGAGCTGGCTGGTGGGCAGCGCTCTGCGGCTGGCAGCGCCCTCCTCTTGGTGTTAAATCCACCCCGGGTTTGGGGGGCGTTTCCCACCCCCTTTCTTCCCTGATGCTCACCGGGTTTGTCGCTGGGTCAGGCAGGGGGTTAATGGATGGCCTGCTAATGTGCTCCTGATGGACAGCCCTGGTGTCCGGTGGCCATGAACGCCCCTGGGCCAGCTGTCTCACTGGTCCGCTGCGGGTGATTTCCTCCTGTTGTGTCTTCCCACCCTGAAAGCTGCACCAATGCAGTCGCTGATCTTATGTGGAGCTATATGTCTGAGCAGTCACTTCGTGTCGGCTGGGCATCAGTGCACTTATGGGAGGCTCCTTCACACAGGTCCTAATTCAGGAAACGATAATCCTGTAAAACAGGCAGAGTACACACAGTACAGCCAGTGTTGTGATTGGGCTCTTAAGTAAGTGTTTAAGGCGTGGGTGCCCCTCAGGCGCAGCCCGGGACACCCCAGGCTGTTTGTCCCTGTCCGTGACATCCCAGTCACTAACCCTGAGAGCAGTGGCACGTTGGCATTGTTCGCAAGGTGCCTAGCCCGTCCCCCTAGGGCTGTTAGGCTGATTATCCTGAGTATGGCTGACTTTCCCCAGCATAAGGGGAGCCTTTAAATTTCACCAACCATAGCCTGATATTAGCCACATAAATTCATCCCACCACCCAGGGGCATCTCTCCCAATGATCGTCAAGTGATTCTCTTTGATTGAAATTTAGCTTGTTGCTCTGATTCAGGCTGAGTAAACTCTAAAGAGGGTTCACATTTATGGCCACGGTCAGAACAAGCAGTTTGATTGGCTAAGTGAGGGGGTCCCATCTAGTAATCTGAATGGTGGCCCAAACAAGCAGACACAGACACTGCAGAAAAGGAAAATTACACCCCGTATGTCTGATGAATACAGATGTAAAAATCCTCAACAAAACGTTATCAAGTTGACTATAACAATATGTAAAAAGGATCTTACTCCAATCGCAAGTGGGATTGATTCCAAGGGTCATTCGATATCCACAAACCAATCAGGGTGAGACCCCACATTAACAAAAGGAAGGATAAGAATCACATGATCTCCTCAATACACGCAGAAAATGCATTTGACAAAGCTCAGCATCCGTTCATGGCAGAAAGTCTGATGACAGTGGGTGTAGAGGGGCCATATCTCAACTGAATAAAGGACATTTGTGACAAACCCACAGCTAACATCATAGTCAACAGGGAAAGCTGAAAGCATTTCCTCTAAAATCAGGGACAAGGCAAGGATGCCCGCTCTCACCACTCCTATTTAGCATGGTGTTGGAAGTCCCAGCCACAGCGGTCAGTCAAGAGAAGGGAATAAAAGGCTCTAGATTGGAAGAGAAGAAGTGAAGCTGTCACCATTTGCAGAGGGTGTGATAATATATGTGGAAAACCCTAAATCTCCACCAAAAAAATCTGTTAGAACTAAAAATGAATTCAGTGAAGTTGCAGGTTACAAGATGCAGAAATCTTTTGCTTTTCTCTATAGTAGTAATGAACTGTCACAGAGAGAAAGCAAGACAGCAATCTGTTTAAAATCACATCAATAAGAATAAAATACCCAGGCATGATATTAATCAAGGAGGTGAAAAAACCATAATTTTGGAACTCTAAAACATTGATAGAAAGAAATTGAAGATGATACAAAGATATGGAAAGATACCCCACGATTATCACTGGCAGTATTAATATTGTTAAATGTCCATACCACCCAAAGCAAGCTACGGATTTAATGCAACCCCTATCAGAATACCCAGGACATTTTCACAGAACTGAACAAATAATCTGGAAACTCATATGACACCACAAAAGACCCTGAATTGCCAGACAACACTGGGGAAAAAGAACAAAGCTGGAGGTATCACGGTCTCTGACTTCAGACTATCCTATAAAACTACAGTAACCAAAACAGCATGGTACTGGCACAGAAGAGAGAGCCCAGAAATGGGCCTCCACACTTATAATCAATTACTCTCTGACACAGGAGGTAAGACTATACAGTGGATAAAAAAGCCTCTTCAATAAGTAGTGCTGGGAAAGCTACCTGTACAAAAATGAAATTAGAACATTTTCTCACACAATACACAAAAATAAACTCAAACTGCCTTAAAGACCTCAATGTAAAGCCTGAAACCATGAAACCCTGAGAAGGGAACACAAGCGAAACACTCTTGGATGTAAATCATGGAGGTGTTTTCTGGATCAGTCTCCCAAGGTGAAGAAACAAAAACAAACATAAACAAATGGGGCCAAATTAAATGTCAAAGATTTTACACAGCCCCCCCCCATCACTGATAAAGATTCAGCCACGGCAGGGAGGGTACAGCTCAGTGGGAGAGCGTGTGCTCAGCACGCAGGAGGTCCTGGCTCCAACCCCCAGTACTTCCATTAAGATAAATAAATAAACATGAACCTAATTGCCTCCCCCTCAAGGAAATAAAAAAAATAAAAATAGTTTAAGATGCAACCTAAGGAATGGGAGAAAACATTTGCAAATGTAATGACTGATAAGGGGTTAATACCCTGTATCTATGTAAACAGCTTATACAACTCAATATAAAAACAAAATAACCTGTTAAAAATGGACGGAAGACCTGAATGCACATGTTTTTCCCAAGGAAGACGTACAGATGGCCAACATGCACACGAAAAGATGCTCAACATGCTTTACAAACTGCAAATTAGAGAAATGCAAACCCAAACCGCACAGAGACAGCACTTCACACCCGTCCAAATGGCTATCGTCAAAAAGTCTACAAATAACAAGCGCCGGTGGGCACGTGGAGAAAAGGGAGCCCTCGCAGAGTGTTTGTGGGAATGCACATCGGTGCGGCCACTACGGAAATCACTGCAGAGGGTCCTCCAAAGGATAAAAACAGACTAGCACACGATCCCGCAATTCCACTCCTGCGTGTGTAACTGAAGAAAAAGAAAACACTGCTTTGAAAGGATGCATGCACCCCAGTGTTCACAGCAGCATTGTTTACAACTGCCAAGATACGGAAGCCGCCTAGATCAACAGATGAATGGATACGAAAGGTGTGAGATATATATATTTATATATAATGTTACTAGTCATAAAAAGAAGGAAATTCTGCCATTTGCAACAACATGGATGAAGGTAGAAGTTATTACATTTAGTGAAATAAGTCAAACACAGAATGACAAATATTCTGGGTTATCACTTACATGTGGAATCTAAAAAATAAAACCAACAAAGGAATATAACAAAACAGAAACAGACTCACAGTTATAGGGAACTAACTGTTGCTTATCAGTGAGGGGAGGGGCAAGATAGGGGGAGAGGATTAAAGATACAAACTATTCTATATAAAATAAATAAGCAATGAGGACGTATTGCTCAGCAAAGAAAAAATTAGCCATTATTTTGTAATAAGCTTAAATGGCTCTTGGAGACTCCTGGCTCCGTGCACGGTCTCCTGGGTTGTCCAGTGCCCTGCCCACAGGACACCCCCCTCTGCCGGGGCAGGAAAACCAACTGGTTACGGATAGACTTAGATAAACAATAACATTTCCTGGGCACTTTCCACCTTCCATCATGGTGCTGAGCACGTTACACAGATGATCTCATTTAATCTTCACCAAGTCCTATGAAGTAGGAATGAATGTCAGCCCCATTTTATAGATGAGAAAATAGAGGCTCATGAGACCTTTTTTCTAACGTGATCATTTCAAATTTTGCACAAGAATCAAGACTCTATTGCTACTTTTATATTAGACTTTTTCAACTTCATGGGATTCAAATTTTCACATAACGTATGTTTAAAAAATAAAGTATAGCTGTTTACATTTCTGCCCAAACCGCCCTTTTGCCAGAGAGCATCCTGGCTGTATCTACTGCAGGAGCTGTAGGAGAAAATTCTTGAGATCAGGGGTGGGCGCACTGTGGCTGGTCCAGCCCACAGCCTGTTTGTGTAAAGAAGGGTTTGTTGGCACAGCCACAACCATTCCTTAGGGAAAGTCTGGGCTGCTTTCATGCAAAGTCCAGTAGCTGCGACACAGACCAGGTCGCCCAGAAAGGCTAGGATATTTGCCATGAGACCCTTGACCAAAAAAAGTGACTGAGTCTGATTTGAACACATGCCAAACTGAAATAAATATGAGTGAAAGTGTGAGAACAGTTAGCAAAAGAAGGGAAACCCTTGGACTATGTGACTGACTCACAGTGTAAAAGATGTGCTGTGTTTGGGTCCAGAGCACACGCTCCCTACATGTGCTTGCAGGTGTGTGGTGTGTGTTTCTGCATCACCTAAGGAAAAGTTTAAGAAACACTGCGTACGCTTTTAACATACACACTGATTCTCCTTTGCCAAAACGTGCTGGTCATGATCTTTTAAACTGGATTCGCGAATCATCTCGGGGTGCGACCCCACCTAGCCCAGCCCTCCCTGGGTGGCCAGGCACCATAGCAGATGGGCTCCTATTTGAGAGGCTGGGAGTCAGAGGCCCCCAGCTGGGCTGTGGGTGGCACCTCCCTTGGAGAATTTACCAGAAGACAGGAGGTGAAGTCACCACCGTGCTGAGCCTGCGCTTTGCACTTGCTGCAGGGGCAGCTTCTAGTGCAGACAGACCCAGGCCCTCTGGCTGGCTTTCATGCTCTCCAGAGCAGTTCCCGCATCCCTGGGAGGCCTGGAGCGTCCCCAGATAGGCCAGGGGCCAGGGTAGCGAGCACAGGGTGAGGATCTCCAAGGATCTGGTGCAGCTTTAAAACGGAGCCATATTTGTACTCCGTGTCTGAATCCTCCTAGAAATTATCTCAGGAGTAGGGCCGGGAGGTTTGGGGAGCAACACATGTGGCCAGATCTTCTTGTTTTTGTCTGTGAGACATCTGTGCATGGGGAGGAGTGGGCAGGTGGAGCGGCTTCCTCTAGTATAGAGAACAATGTGTCTGTGCGTATTCCAAGAGATTCCTTTTGGTTGCAATAATGGGAACCCAACAGCAACAAAACGGATTTATTGACTCCTGCACCTGGGAGGTTCCTTGCCTTGCCTGACGTTCTCTTTAACTCTAGAGACTGGAATGAGCAACTTGATGAAGATGCGACTCCACCGCCATCTCTCATCCCTGATCCTCTCTGCGTATTTTGTCTTGCTTTCCCTCCTGGGACAGGAGCATTCGCAACGATGGGGTAAAACAGCAACCAGGTGCCCCAGCATCGCAACCTTAGGGTGAAGAGGGATTTTATTTCTGCCACAAATTTTTAATCAATCCCAAGGAAGGGTCTCAAGGAGACCGCTATAACCCGTCGGGGGCGGGGGGAGGGGGCTGTAAGATCTAGGTATCTTTTTAAAAATAATGTTTGCAGTGAGGAAGTGTCACTTCTGTCATGTTTTGAAGAAGACTAACCAGGAAGATTAACCAATCACTGTGGCTGGAAAGGGTGAAGGTTTAGAGCACAGAGACCACCTAGAAAGCTGATGTCACCAAAGCAGGAGGTCATGGTGGCCGGTGTAGACTGGTGACAGCGGGGTGGACAGAAGTGGATGGTCTCAAGTTGTATAAATGTTGAGCCAACAGGCGTGCTAGGGACTGGACGAGGAAGATCAAGGAGAGGCGGGTGTCCTGGATGACTCCATGGATTCTGGCTTGAGCCGCTTGAGGTACTAGGTTCCCAGATGGGGAGGACGTGGGAGGGGCAGAAATGGGATGATAAGGGTTCATTTGGTTTTGGTTGTGTTAATTTGGGTTGCATCCAGGGAGAGCTGGGAAGAGCTGAGTGTGCATTGTCTACAAATGTTTAATTGACCTGTGTGTCTGCCTATGTTTCAGATTGCCTTAATATTCACCCATTTCTGCGATTCCAGGAGCGCAGCACTGCCCAGTGCTGCACTTAGTGGGCGGGTTCTGCACATTTGTGTGTCTGATCTGCAGGTCGGTCTCAATTTGTCAGGTAGACGTACGAGGCTGAAGGACTGATTCTGAGATTTGAAAGTAAGCTCTTGTGAGTAGGAATTTGGGTGCAGTTCAAGAGGGAAGTCACAGTGGGCTTGTGAGTGGGGGAACCCTCAGGAGGGATAGGTCCCTGGGTGAGACAGGACGGACCCTGGGGTGTCAGACAGAGGTGGTCTGAGTGTTCCCATAGGGGGCCCTTCGAGTTTTGAGTCTGCAGGTGTTTGTGTTCTGAGTGTGTGTGCACCTGGGTGTGTGTAGTATTTGAAGCTCTGCGTGTCTGCACATTTGTGTGTGTGTGTGTGTGCGCGCACCTGGGTGTTGCTGACCCTGTGAATGTGTTACTGCCTGTTTGTGTGTGTTTGAAGATGGGCAAGTAGGACTCTGAGGCCAAGGGTGGAGGGGGGGTCTCAGAGTTTCTGAAAGTATCGCATGTGCCTAGGAGTGTGCTTGTGTGATCCTGGGCAGGGGTCACCTCCCACCTGGGTGTCGTGCGTCTGATGATTCTACAGGTCACGCCCCACCCCCAGCCCCCCCTGACGGGTCCCCAGGCCCCTGTGCCTCTGAAGCCTGAGCCTCTTGCCTTTCCCTGGGAGCCCTGGACTGGACAGTGGGGAGGCGTCATGCGGGACAGGACGCAGTCCGAGACCAGGCAGGCGCACGGCAGTGGCAGGGACAGTGGTAAGCGGAGGCTGGGGGCTTTCCTGCAGGAAGAACCCCCCCCGGCTCCCCCTCCCTAACAGCACAGTTGCAGCAGCGCCGTGACGCGCGCCGGCGGCCCAGGCGTCTCCGCCGCCTGACTCGCGTTCGGGGGCGGGGGCGGGGGCGGGGGCACGCGGCTCGGAGCGGCCCCGCCGCGTCGGGCCCCGCGAGTGTGTGCACAGCGTCCCCGGGCGCGTCGGGAGCCGGTCCTGCGCGGCGCCGCGGCCGAGCACCGAGTAAGGCGGCGCCTGCCCGGGGGCCCGGGCGGGGCGGGGGGCGGCGGGGGGCCCGCCGGGCTGTGCGGGCGCGTCCGGGGCGGAGGGGCGCGGGAGCCCTGGGGCCGACGGGGCGCGCGGCGGGGCCCCTCGGGGAAGCCGCGTCCCCCCCCCCCCCCGAGGGCGGCCGGCGGCCGGGGGGCGAGTCCGGGTCCGAGGATTTCTCGGGCCGGGGGGAGGAGCGGAGACTGGAGGGGACGCAGGGGGCTGGGGCTGTCCTGAGAAGGGACGGCGGGGACTCCCTCCAGGAAGGGTGGTCGCGGGGAGGAGTCCGGATCCTGGTCCCGAGGCTTTAGGGGGCAGGAGGGACAGACCTGGGACTTCGTAGTTGGATGGCGGAGGCAGGAGGTGTGCGGGCTGGTCTGCACACCGGAGAGGGCAGTTGGGTATCGGGGGACTGTTAGAAAACTAGCCAAATAGAACTAAGGACATTGACTTGGGGAAATACATAGGATAGTTGGAGGGGTGGGCAGGGGCGGGGAGCCTCTCTGGATGTGTTGGGTGTTTGCTGAAGTCTCATAAGAAGGTTCCCAGATGAGAAGGACGCTTGGAAAAAGCTTTTAAGCCTCCAGTGATTGTGCGCGCGCCTGCGTGGGTGGGGGCGGGGAGCCCGCAGGGTGAGCGCATCTTAGAGGAGCCGCCCCTGGGGGATGGGCCCTGGGTGAGAATGAAGGGGGGCCGGGGTGTCAGACACGGGGAGATGGTGACTGTCATTAAAGCCTGTGCGTCTGCAGGTGTGTGTGCTGCGCGCGCGCGGGTCCACGACTGAGTACGAGGAGAGCGTTCAGCGCTGACAATCAGGCCTTCCCACCTGAGTCGTGGGTGTCTCAGAGTTCCCCAGGGGAGTGCCTGCAGATGTGACTGTGTCTTTATGCCCTGGTTTCCCCAGTGTTCATCTGAAAATGTGTGTTTCCAGCAATTGTGTGTGTGTGTATCTGGCCAGGTGTTCCCACTGTTTGAAGCACCTTGTGCTTTGCAGGATTACGTGTGAGGCTCTGTGATTGGATCTATGCTTCTTTAAAAGGCTTAGAGGAATAGGTTTAACTCTACATGACCACAGTGGATTCTGCGTGTGTGTGTATGTTAACTCAGATTTATTCTGCATGCTTGGTAATTTATTGTCCTCAGTTTTATGGAGATGAAAGCTTGCAGCACAGAGGTTATATAACCCTGAATCTGAGGTTGACAGGTAAAATACAGGACACATACTTCAATCTGAACTTCAGGTAAACAATTAATTACCTCTTAGTATAAGCATGTCCCAAATATTTCATGGGGCTTGCCTATACTTTAACATAATTTACTATGTTAAATAAAAAATGATTTTTTAAAACGTAGGCACAACCCATGCAGTGTTTGGGACCTAATGATACCAAAATTGGTTTGTGTATCTCACACTGAAATCTCAGTTCACCGTGTATTTGTTGTGATGTTGCTCTTTAATCTGGAAAAGTGGGTCCTTGAGGTTTCTCAGCTAGTGACCGGCAGGCTGGAATGCCACCATTCCACACCCCGAGACACACTGGCCAGAGTCCTGCCCAGGATGAGGCTGGGGTGGAGACGGGGCCCAGGACCCCATCATTGAAACAGCTGTTAAGGACCATTAGTACAGTGCGGGCCCCTCCCCAGGGGCTGTGGAGAGCGGTCCATGGACCGGCCCCCTCGTCTTCACAGCAGCCCTGAGAAGCAGCCAGTGGGCATCCTGCTCCAGCATGGGGCCCCACGGTCAGGGAGGTGAGGTCCAGGACTGGTCCACCTGGTCAGCTGCCTTGTAGCCGAAGGACAGCACTGAGGTACGGCAATGAGAATGCTGGGCATGGGCTGTACTTATTGAGCACCTGCTGTATGCCAGGTTCCAGAGGCTGATTTGATACCCAATTAACTAACTGAGTTGCACCTTGAAGGTGCACTTTGTGCCATAATTTTTCTATTCTTTTCTTAAAGGGACATCAGCCCCAGACCCATGATCCCGCCCTCGTCCTTGCGCTCTCCCCTAATCACACTGTGGGCCCTGGAAGCAACTCCTGGAGGGAGGCATTTCCATCACGTCCCCTTGGCTGTCAGGAACCTGAAGACGTGGGGAAGGGACCCAGCTGCCCCATTCCACCCAGCTCCTGAGAACGGTAGTGGGATTCACACCCGGGCCAAGTGGCTCCATAACTGCTCTGGTCTCCTGCCCGTAGGAAGGACCAGTGCTGTCACGATGCTGCCTCTCAGCGCCGTCGAGGGCAAGGACACCGAGGAGGTGAAGACCACACCACCGGAGAAAGGAGGTGAGAGACACATGGGGTGAAAACTGTGCATGTGGTCGGGGGACAGTGTTCCTGGCACAGCTGACGGGGGAGGGCTGACCCCCTACTATGTCCCACTGAGCCCTCTGTCTTCTCTGAGGAAACGGGACAGTTCTGGGTAGGCGTCCCCTGCCTGACACAGGCAGCTGCGTGTCAGTGTCCCTTCCTCCTGGGCGGGGCCGCCCTGTGTGCACGGACTCCAGAGCCCTGCTGTCTCACCCCAGCCCCTCCACTCACTGCCGTTCCCTGTCTGTGCTCTGTGGGTCTTCTGAATGCAATGAATGCATGTCTGTGGGCAGTGCTGTGCAACCTCCAGCAAGTATCCTAACCTCTCTGTGCCTTGGTTTCCTCATCTATAACATTGAATGAAGATAGTAGCCATCTCAGAGGGTCCTTATGAACAATCAAGTAAGCTACTACGTGTAAAATACTTAAACGAGTGCCTGGCACAGAGCAAGGACTCCAGACGTGTTAGCTCTTGTCAGTGGTTTCACATTGAAGGTTTTATTATTATTGAGTTTCTCAACCCTCAGAGGGCAAGGTGGCTTCGTGACTCTTTTCCCCTCCCTCAGCCCTGCTTTCTGAGAACACTGAGGATCCGCCAAGCAAGCCCTCCAGGATGAAGGGAAGAATGTCACTCAAAATCCTGCCTTTCTGTCCCCTGGTAAGCCTGCTGGGTTCCTCCCTCTTACCAGAGGACCCTGGGTTCTGAGAGGCCAGCACATGCACCACCCTCTCTGCCCAGCAGACCCTTGGGTGACTTAGACCCCTTGTTTCCGCGCCCCCAGGATGTGCCCTGTCTCCTGGGGGATGGTTTTCCTGTGGGATGCTGCCCTCTTTCCTGCCTCCTTTTCTTTCCTAATTCCTGCCTCTGCTCCGATGTCATCTCCTCCAGGAAGCCTCCCCTGGACACTTCCGCCTCATAGTTCTCTATTCTTTTCTCTTGCTGAATGTTTCAGAGTGATTGTTGCTGCCTGAGAGGATACCATGTATCTGTTCGCCATCTGTGTTCTCACTAGGCTAGTTCTGTGTGGTCGGGACCCTCCTCTGTTGTTCAGTGACACATCCTCACGTCTGGAACAGAAGTAACAAGCAGTAGACATTGTGTACACATGGGCTGAATAGATGGAGGAAGGAGTTAGGGATGGTCCCGCTGAGGCAGGCAGCTGTGGTGTGTCCACCTGTATCCATCCCCCCTTTTCAGCTGACACACTTGAGTTTCCTTGGGACACCACCTGTCTTCCATGCACTTTGGATGGATCTGGTCCATCCTCAGATCTGCTCCAGGTGCACCCAGATAATGCCCTGGGTCACCATGATTGGTTGCAGGCTGGACGTGTGACTCCACCTTGACCAATAAGAACTGATCCTGAGGCTTCTGCTCCACCTCTGGAATTCTTAACAGGCCGGACCAGAGCCTGAGGGGCCCTGACGGGGACCGGGGAGAGGTCAGGGGGAGCACAGGGTCAGGATGCTCGCAAGATCATCTTCCCTTTTAGTGCCTGCAACTGTCCCAGGGAGGACTCTTTAAAAAGTCTTTTTATTAGGAACTAATGTGAGAATCAAAGATTTTACAAAAATAGCACAAAGATCATTCATGTTCAATGATGTTTAACTTTTTTTTGTACTTGCATGTTTTCATATATGTGTGTATATATTTATGTATGTGTATATTCCTCAGTGTGTATTGCCTTAGAATAAGAATATTCTGGTACATAAGCAGGGACTATGATAACCTTCAGGGTTTTTTTTTTTTTTGGACTGGTTTTTATCTCTTTTTTTTTAAAAAAAAAGCTAATCAGCTAATATTTCTCTTTTTATTGAATTATTGTCAGTTTATAAAGTTGTGTTAACATCTGGTGTACAGCATAGTGATTCAGTTACACACACACATATATATATATTCCTTTTCATATTCTTTTTCACTATACCCTATTACAAGATATTCATCATACCCTATTGAATATAGTTCCCTGTATATAGTGTAGGACCTTACTGTTTATGTATTTTGTATTAGTAGTTAGTATCTGCAAATCCCAAACTCCCAATTTATCTCTCCATCTGCCTCCTTTCCCACATAGTAATCACAATTTGGTTTTCTACATCTGAGTCTGTTTCTGTTTTGTAAATAAGTGCATTTGGCCCATTTTTTAGATTCCACATATGAGTGATATTATGTAGTATTTTTCTTTCTCCTCCTGGCTTACTTCACTTAGTATGATGATCTCCAGGTCCATTCATGTTGCTGCAAATGGCATTATTTTATTCTTTTTTATGGCTGAGTAATATTCCATTGTATAAGTACACCACAACTTCCTTATCCAGTCATCTGTTGATGGACATTTAGGTTGCTTGCATGTCTTGGCTGTTGTAAATAGTGCTGCTGTGAACACAGGGGTGCATGTATCTTTTCGAATTAGAGTTTCCTCCAGCTATATGCACAGGAGTGGGATTACTGGATCATATGATAAGTATTTTTAATCTTTTAAGGAATCTCGATACTGTTTTCCATAATGGCTGCACCAGACTACATTCCCACCCACAGTGTAGGAGGGTTCCCTTTTCCCCACACCCTCTCCAGCATTTTATTGATGCCCATCCTGACTGGTGTGAGGTGATACCTTGGTGCAGTTTCGATTGGCATTTCTCTGGCCATTAGTGATATCGAGCATTCTTTCATGTGCCTGTTGGCTGCTTGTATGTCTTCACTTGAGAAATGCTTGTTTAGGTCTTTTGCTCATTTTTGGATGGGTGGTTTGGTCTTTCGTTATTGAGTTGTATGAGCTGTTTGTACATTCTGGAAATTGAGCTCTTGTCAGTGACATCATTGGCAAATACGTCCTCCCATTCCGTAGGCTGTCTTTTTGTTTTGTTTATACGTTCCTTTGCTGTGCAAAACTTCTAAGTTTAATTAGGTCTCATTTGTTTATTTTTGCTTTTATTTCTATTGCCTCGGTAGACTGCTGATGGAGCACTTATTAATATTCCATTAGACAGAAGTGTAGACTGAGGCAGGAGAAGGTCAGGTCATTTGCCCAAGGATCCCCAGCCGTGCAAGGTCAAGTTGGAATTTAACGCCAGGTGGGCAGGCCCCTGAGTCCATGTGCTCGGTGCCCACACTGAGGGAGAACTGGCTCTACCCAGGGCACTAACATTCTCTTCCTTCTTCTCTGTTCTCTCTGCTTCCAGCCAAGCTTTTGCTTCACCTATTACCTGGAACCAGATGACTCTGATTCTGATTCGGAAACTCCTCCTGAGCCTTTGAAACCGGATTCAAATTGCACAATCATTCCTATCCTTGGTTTAGAGTTTAAGGAAATCAAGGTGTGGGAATGTCCCCTGTGCTGTCTCACCTTTTTCTCTGCTTCCTAAACCTGACATCCCTCTGCTTCCCGCTCTCAGCTGGGTGCCCCTGAAACTTGCATGCCGGGCTACTGTGATCTAAAAGTCCAAAATACAGCTGCTTAAATAAATCAGATGAGATATCTCTCTCCTGGTGGTGGTCTCCTTGGGCCAAGGTGCTACAGCCCCCTGGAGTCGGGAGCTGGGGTTCTTTGATCTTGGTGCTCTGTGCACGTGGTGAAGAGGGTTGGCCCCACATTCAGTCCACATTCTGGCTCATGGGAAGGGGGATGAGGGAGGGGAGAGACACACTTTAGTCCTTCAAAGGGCAACTCCTACAGGATGTCCAGGTCACGTTCCCGCAAACCTCCTTGGCCAGAACAGTCACATGAGCACATGCAGATACAAGAGGTGCCGGGAAGGGTAGTCCTCCGCTGGGCAATCACGTGCTCACCTAATAACGTCTGTTATTATAGGAAAGGAGGATGCAGATTCTGTCCACCCCGGACCTGGTCTGTTATGTTAATTCATCCCCAGCTCCAGGGTGTGATGGGTACGTGTGAGTGAATACATTTACTCCTCAGTACTGCACATCTCTCTCCCATTCACCAAGATTTTCCTCCTTTTGTAAACAAATTGTTAGAATAATGAATATTTCTTGAGCACTGGCCATGTGGTAGACCCTGAACTAATTTCTTTATCTTTTTTAATCACTTAGTGCTCACAACCATAGAGCTGGTTCTGTTATTAACCATCTCTCCGAGATAAGAGAGCAGAGGCACACAGAGGTCATGTCACTTGCTCAAGGGCTCACGGTCGTAAGCAGTTGAGTCACGACTCAGACCCAGGCAGCCTGGCTCCAGAGTGTGTGTCCTTGCCCATCCCGGGGTCTGCCTCGCAGACGTGGACACGGGGAGATTCCCAGAGGCCCTGCAAGTCTGAGTGAAGGAGCCTCTTCCAGCGTTCACAGCCTCCATTCACTGACCTCTTCAGGTGTCACATAGATACGTGGACCACGCACGTACAGCACTTACCGTAGCCGCGATAATGCCTCTTAACCACAGCAGCAAGTCCAGAGAAGCTGTCGACTGAAATAAAACTGCACAACTCGAGAGCTGCATTTTCAGTTTTTCTTGGGAACTTACTGCGCCCATAGCCCGGGTCACAGCCTCTCAGCCCTGAGGAACTGCTTGAAAGAGGTAGGGAGGGAGGTCAGTTCACATGTGCCTTTGTTGAGAGGTTGTCTGTAGAAGGGTCATTTGCAGTCAAGCACACATGTCTGGAGAAGGTTCCTGTTTGTCATGAGGAACACATATGCCACTTAATAATTTTAGTGCCTGTCTAATTATGGAAAGAAGCAAGAATCTTGGTTCATTAAGTTTCTTCCTGAAAATATCTAAGTATCTGAAAACCTGCCCGCTGCCTTTTTTCAGAGTGTGGAGTATCCCACCCTGCCTTCCCCTGAACTCCTGTCGGGGTCTGTGGAAGCTCAGTGGCTCCAGTGCCTGACGCCCTGATTTTGTAGAGCTGGCTGGTGGGCAGCGCTCTGTGGCTGGCAGCGCCCTCCTCTTGGTAGGAAATCCACCCTGGGTTTGGGGGGCGTTTCCCACCCCCTTTCTTCCCTGACGCTCACCGGGTTTGTCGCTGGGTCAGGCAGGGGCTTAATGGATGGCCTGCTAACGTGCTCCTGCTGGACAGCCCTGGTGTCCGGTGGCCATGAACGTCGCTGGACCACCTGTGTCACTGACCCGCTGTGGTCCAGGAGCTGATTTCCTCCTGTGGTGTCTTCCCACACCCAGAGTTACACTGTTATAATCATTGATTTCACCTAGAGCTACATATTTGATCAGTTGTTTCCAGATGCCTGGACATCATTTTATGTACATCAGATACGTAGTCACAGAATTCTAGATGCAGGAAACAGTAAACTTGTTAACTCTTAGAACATAAGTCATATGGCCAGCATCATGATTAGGGTCATAAGTAAGTACTTAGGACAAGAATTTCCCTTAGGTGCAGCCCAGTACATCCCAGGCGTTTGTCCCTGTCTGTCCCATACCAGTCACCAGATTTAAGAGAAGTGATGTGTTGACCTCGTTCAGAACACTCCAGCTCAGTCCCCTGACACCGCTAGGCTGACCAGTCTTGGTATGATTTAATTCTTCCCAACATAAATGGAACCCAGAAATTTAAACACCTGTACTCTGCAGTTAGCCATATAAATCCATGCCATATCTGAGAGGTTCCGTCCTGATAATCAGGAAGTTACATTCATTGGCAGAAATTTAGCTCATTGCTCTGACTGAGCTTGAATGATGGTCAGAGCAAGGGGTTTGACTGGCTAAGTGAGGGGGTCCCGTCTAGTAATACAAACAGTGGCCCAAACAAACAGACACTGCAGAACAGGAAAATTACACCCCATATTTCTGATGAATATGGGTGTGGAAATCCTCAGCAAAACAGTAAGAAATTGGACAAAACAACATATAAAAAGGATCATACACCAATAACAAGTGGGACTTATTCCAAGGATTCAAAGATTGTTCAACATCCGCAGATCAGTCATTGTGTGGCACCGCATTAACAAAAGGGAGGGAAAAATCACATGGTCATCTCACTGGACGCAGAAAAAGCATTTAGTTCAACATCCATTCATGGCAGAAAGTCTGATGACAGTGGGTGTAGAGGGGACATATCTCAACTGAATGAAGGACGTTTATGACAAACCCACAGCTAACATCATAGTCAATGTGGAAAGCTGAAAGCGTTTCCTCTAAAATCAGGAATAAGACAAGATGTCCACTCACACCACTCCTACTTAACATGGTGTGGGAAGTCCCAGCCACGGCAGTCAGAAAAGAGAAGGAGATGAATAAAAGGCATATAAATTCTATGTGAAGAAGTAAAACTGTCACCACTTGCAGGTGACAGGATACTATATACAGAAAACCGTAAAGTCTTAAACGAAAACGATTCTTAGAAGTAATAAATGAATTCAGTGAGGTTGGAAGTTACGAGAGTGACATACAGAAATCTGTTGCTTTACGATACAGTGATAATGAACCACCACAGAGAGGAAGCAAGAACACAGCCCCAGTTATAATCATATCAACAAGACTAAAATACCCAGGCACCAACTTAACCAAGGAGGTGAAGGAACGATAATCCGAAAAGTTTAAAACACTGATAAAGGAAATTGAAGATGATACAAAGATGTGGAAAGATGCCCTGTGTTCATAAGGAAGTACGTGTCTGTACGTATTCCAAGAGATTCCTTTTGTTTGCAGCTAACAGGAACCCAACTCACAATAGCTTGTACGTGAAACCAACAGCAGCAAAATAGATTTATTGAATCATGCACCTGGGACAGCTCCTGGCTCTACGTTCTCTTGAAATTTAGAGACTGGAATGCAGAAGTTGATGAGAGTGGACTGCAGTGCCCATCTGTCATCCTTGGTCCTCCCTGAATATTGCGTCTTGTTTCCCCTTCTCAGACAGCATTATCAGTAATGGTGTGAAAACAGGAAACAGGTGCCCCAGCATCTCAGTCTTAGGGGAAGGAGAGAGTTTATTTCTGCCCCCAATTTTGTTTTGTTTTTGTTTTCATTTTGCTTTTCCATTGGGTTATTTCTTTTTATTTTTTTAAGTTATTTTTATAGTCAGTTGTATAGAATAAGGAACTATATTCAATATCTTGTAGTAACTTATCACGGAAAAGATTTGAAAATGAATATGTATGTATATGTGTGATGGAACTACGAGGCTGTGCACCAGAAATTGCCACAGACTTTGAATCAACCCCAAGGAAGGGTTCCAGACCAGCTGCTATAGCTTGTGGGAAGGCCAGGAGATCTAGGTATCTTTTTTTTTTTTATAGTGTTTGCAGTGAGGAAATGTTGCTTTTATCTTTTTTGGAAGAGGATTTTAAGCAGGAAGATTAACCAATCACTGTGGCTGGAGAGGGAGAAGGCTTAGAGCACAGAGACCACCTAGAAAGCTGATGTCACCAAAGCAGGAGGTCATGGTGGCCGGTGTAGACTGGTGACAGCGGGGTGGACAGAAGTGGATGGTCTCAAGTTGTATAAATGTTGAGCCAACAGGCGTGCTAGGGACTGGACGAGGAAGATCAAGGAGAGGCGGGTGTCCTGGATGACTCCATGGATTCTGGCTTGAGCCGCTTGAGGTACTAGGTTCCCAGATGGGGAGGACGTGGGAGGGGCAGAAATGGGATGATAAGGGTTCATTTGGTTTTGGTTGTGTTAATTTGGGTTGCATCCAGGGAGAGCTGGGAAGAGCTGAGTGTGCATTGTCTACAAATGTTTAATTGACCTGTGTGTCTGCCTATGTTTCAGATTGCCTTAATATTCACCCATTTCTGCGATTCCAGGAGCGCAGCACTGCCCAGTGCTGCACTTAGTGGGCGGGTTCTGCACATTTGTGTGTCTGATCTGCAGGTCGGTCTCAATTTGTCAGGTAGACGTACGAGGCTGAAGGACTGATTCTGAGATTTGAAAGTAAGCTCTTGTGAGTAGGAATTTGGGTGCAGTTCAAGAGGGAAGTCACAGTGGGCTTGTGAGTGGGGGAACCCTCAGGAGGGATAGGTCCCTGGGTGAGACAGGACGGACCCTGGGGTGTCAGACAGAGGTGGTCTGAGTGTTCCCATAGGGGGCCCTTCGAGTTTTGAGTCTGCAGGTGTTTGTGTTCTGAGTGTGTGTGCACCTGGGTGTGTGTAGTATTTGAAGCTCTGCGTGTCTGCACATTTGTGTGTGTGTGTGTGTGCGTGCACCTGGGTGTTGCTGACCCTGTGAATGTGTTACTGCCTGTTTGTGTGTGTTTGAAGATGGGCAAGTAGGACTCTGAGGCCAAGGGTGGAGGGGGGGTCTCAGAGTTTCTGAAAGTATCGCATGTGCCTAGGAGTGTGCTTGTGTGATCCTGGGCAGGGGTCACCTCCCACCTGGGTGTCGTGCGTCTGATGATTCTACAGGTCACGCCCCACCTCCAGCCCCCCCTGACGGGTCCCCAGGCCCCTGTGCCTCTGAAGCCTGAGCCTCTTGCCTTTCCCTGGGAGCCCTGGACTGGACAGTGGGGAGGCGTCATGCGGGACAGGACGCAGTCCGAGACCAGGCAGGCGCACGGCAGTGGCAGGGACAGTGGTAAGCGGAGGCTGGGGGCTTTCCTGCAGGAAGAACCCCCCCGGCTCCCCCTCCCTAACAGCACAGTTGCAGCAGCGCCGTGACGCGCGCCGGCGGCCCAGGCGTCTCCGCCGCCTGACTCGCGTTCGGGGGCGGGGGCGGGGGCGGGGGCGCGCGGCTCGGAGCGGCCCCGCCGCGTCGGGCCCCGCGAGTGTGTGCACAGCGTCCCCGGGCGCGTCGGGAGCCGGTCCTGCGCGGCGCCGCGGCCGAGCACCGAGTAAGGCGGCGCCTGCCCGGGGGCCCGGGCGGGGCGGGGGGCGCGGGAGCCCTGGGGCCGACGGGGCGCGCGGCGGGGCCCCTCGGGGAAGCCGCGTCCCTGCCCCCGAGGGCGGCCGGCGGCCGGGGGGGCGAGTCCGGGTCCGAGGATTTCTCGGGCCGGGGGGAGGAGCGGAGACTGGAGGGGACGCAGGGGGCTGGGGCTGTCCTGAGAAGGGACGGCGGGGACTCCCTCCAGGAAGGGCGGTCGCGGGGAGGAGTCCGGATCCTGGTCCCGAGGCTTTAGGGGGCAGGAGGGACAGACCTGGGACTTCGTAGTTGGATGGCGGAGGCAGGCTGGTCTGCACACCGGAGAGGGCAGTTGGGCTTCAGGGCGATAGGGACACAATTGACCAAATAGAACATAGGAAAATGATGTGCGGGGAGTTCAGAGGGTATTTTGAGGGGTGGGCAGGGGCGGGGAGCCCCTCAGTTGTGTTTGGGTGTTTGCTGAAGACACATAAGAAGGTTCCCAGATGAGGAGGACGCTTGGAGAAAGCTTTTAAGCCTCCAGTGGTTGTGCGCGCGCCTGCCTGGCTGTGATTGGGGGCGGGGAGCCCGCAGGGTGAGCGCATCGTTGAGGGGCCGCCCCTGGGGGATGGGCCCTGGGTGAGATGAGGGGGTGCCGGGGTGTCAGACACGGGGATGTGGTGTTGGAGATGGTGTCTGTAATTTACTCCTGTGTCTGTGCGCTCGCGGGCGCGCGCGGGTCCATGGCTGCGTACGAGGAGGGCGTTCAGCGCTGACAGTCAGGCCTTCCCACCTGAGTGCTGGGTGCCTCAGAGTTCCCTGGGGGGTGTCTGCAGATGTGGCTGTGTCTTTATGCCCTGGGTCCTCAGCCTGAATCTGAAAATGCGTGTTTCTAACAGTCCTGTGTGTGTGTGTGTGTGTGTGTGTGTGTGTGTGTATCTGGTCGTGTGTCCCACTATCCGACAAGCGATTATGTATGAGAGTCTGTGGTTGGGTTTTATGCTTCTTAAAAAGGCTTCGAGGAAGATGTGCCGACTCGAAGTTACCAGATAGTGTGTTCTGAATGTGTGTGTATTTAATTGTATTTAATCATCTTGTCTGCTAATTTATTTTCCTCGTTTTGTGGAGGGGAAAACTGGCAGGTCAAGGGGTTATATAACCTCTGAATCAGGAGTTGCCAGGTGAAATACAGAATATGTACTTAAATTTGAATATCAGATAAATAATTATTTACCTTGCAGTATAAATAGCTCACAAATATTTCGTGGGACTTGCCTAAACTTAAACATACTTAAGCATATTAAAGAAAAAAATTTTTAATGTAAACATGGCCCATGTAATGTTATGGTCCTACTTATACTAAAAATGATCTGTGTATCTGAAATTCAAATCTCAGCTTGCCTTGTATTTATTATAATGTCGTTATTGTTAAATCTGGTTTACTTGATCTTCGAGGTCTTTGAGCTACTGACCGGCAGGCTGGAATCCCCCAGCCCACACCCCCAGACACACTGGCCAAAGTCCTGCCCAGGATAAGGCTGGAGTGGACTTGGGGTCCCCAAAACCCCAAAGCTGACCCAACTGCTAAGAACCACCACTGCAGTGCTGGCCCCTCCCAGGGGCTTTGGAGAGGGGTCCACGGCCCCGTCCCACTGGGCATCCTGCTCCAGCATGGGGCCCCGCGGTCAGGGAGGTGTGGTCCAGGACTGGATGACTTGGTCAGGCTGCCTTGTAGCCGAAGGACAGCACTGAGGTACGGCAATGAGAATGCTGGGCATGGGTTGCACTTATTGAGCACCTGCTGTATGCCAGGTTCCAGAGGCTGATTTGATACCCAGTTAACTAACTGAGTTGCACCTTGAAGGTGCACTTTGTGCCATAATTTTTCTATTCCATGCCTAACTCTCTCCCTTAATCACACTGTGGGCCCTGGAAGCAACTCCTGGAGGGAGGCATTTCCATCACGTCCCCTTGGCTGTCAGGAACCTGAAGACGTGGGGAAGGGACCCAGCTGCCCCATTCCACCCAGCTCCTGAGAACGGTAGTGGGATTCACACCCGGGCCAAGTGGCTCCATAACTGCTCTGGTCTCCTGCCCGTAGGAAGGACCAGTGCTGTCACGATGCTGCCTCTCAGCACGGTCGAGGGTGAGGACACTGAGGAGGTGAAGACCAAGCCACCAGAGAAAGGAGGTGAGAGACAAATGGGGTGGAAAGTGTGGGCAGGTGGGTGTGGGGAGGGTCTCCAGGGGATGGCTGATGGGGAAGGACTGACCCCGAACACTGGTCCAGCCCTGTACATCTCCCACTGACTACGCCTTTTGTAACCTGGACACCCGCCTCCAGGTTACAAAAAGGAGCCCAGATTGCATCCAGCTCCCAGGAGACACTCCTGCAGGCTCTGAGCAGGGGACTGACAGGACCCACTGACATGACGTGAATGTGGGGGAGGGTCCATCCCAGGTGTCCCATAGGGCTGAGCCCCGGCAGTCTGGCTTTAGAGCCTTTGACCTTGAGCACGGTGAGCCCTGACCTGCAAGGCGACCTCCCGCTAGAGGCCGTGTGCATTCTGGCTGCCTGGTGTTCCGGGGCCTGTCTGTCTGTCTGTCTGTAACTTATTAAGCACGATACTGCAGGCGGGCGTTTGGGCTAATCCCCGTCTTTGAGGACTGCAATAAACACAACTAGAAGTAGGATTACAGCGGGTCACGCTGCACCGGGCAGTGTATCCCGGACGCTGTTACAGCAGGAGGAGCGGGTGCGTCCCGGGGCGCGTGCCCGGGGCCGTGGGGCGTCTGACCGGACGGCCCTGCGTGGACTCGCTGACCCTCAGCGCCGGCAGCGGCGGAGGAGTTTGCAAGACGCTCTCTGGATTTGTAGGCAGCTTTGAAATATCAGGAGACTTCTCTCCAAATGGAGATGTCTGTCTTCTTTGGGGAAACGGGACAGTTCTGGGTAGGCGTCCCCTGCCTGACACAGGCAGCTGCGTGTCAGTGTCCCTTCCTCCTGGGCGGGGGCGCCCCGTGTGCACGGACTCCAGAGCCCCGCTGTCTCTCTCCAGCCCCTCCACTCACTGCCGTTCCCTGGCTGTGCCCTGTGGGCCTTCCACAGGCAATTGAATACAAATCTGTGGGCAGTGCTGTGCGACATCCAGCGAGCGTCCTAACCTCTCTGTGCCTCGGTCTCCTCATCTGTAATGTTAGATGAAGATAGTAACTGTCTCAGAGAGTCCTTATGAACAACCAAATAAGCTACTACATGTAAAATGCTTAAAAGAGTGCCTGGCACACAGCAAGGACTCCACACGTGTTAGCTCTTGTTAACAGCTCCATGCTGAATATGTTATTATTATCAAGTTTCTCAAGCCTCAGAGAGCAAGGTAGCCTCATGACTCTTTCCCCCTCCCTCAGCCCTGCTGTCTGAGAACACTGAGGATCCGCCAAAGAAGCGCTCCAGGATGAAGGGAAGAATGTCACTCAAAATCCTGCCCTTCTGTCCCCTGGTAAGCCTGCCGGTTTCCTCCCTTTGCCCAGAGGACCCTGGGTGCTGAGGAGCCGGGCACATCCACCACCCTCTCCCCTAGTTCCCAGACCCTGGAGGATGTGGTCCCATCTCCTGGGGGATGGCTTTCCTAGGGGATGCCACTGGCTTTCCTGCCTCCTTCTCTTACCTAATCCCTGCCTCTGCTCCAGTGTCACCTCCTCCAGGAAGCTTCCACTGGGCATTTCCTACCCGTCTCTTATTCACCGTTTGCCTGACTGTTTTTCTTTAGAGTAATTATTGTTACCTGAGAGCATGCATTGTATCTATTCATTCATCATCTGTCTTCCCTGCTAGACTAGTTCTCTGCGGGCAGGCACCCTCCATCTCTTGTTCAGTGACACACCCCCAGCCTGTGTAGAACAGACGTAAGGCGCGGCAGGCACTATGCACACGTGGGCTGCATGGATGGAAGAATGAATGAGGAAGAGTCCCGCTGAGGCAGGCAGCTGTGCTTTGTCCGCCTGTTTCCCTGGGTTCCAGCTGTCTTTCAGCGCACTTTGGCTGGATCTGGTCCGGCCTAAAATCTGCTCCAGGTGTGCTGCTGTCCTGTCAGAGCAGGCAATTCCCAGGGTCACCAGGTTTGGTTCTGGGCTGGGCATGGGACTCAAACTTGGCCGATGCAAATTGGCCCTGAAGCTTCTGCTCCATCTCTGGAATTCTTAACGGGCTGGACCAGAACCTGGAGGGCACCTGATGGGAACCAGGGGTCCAGGGGAAAGGTCAGGGGAGGCACAGGGTCAGGATGCTCGCGAGATCATCTTCCCTTTCAGGGCCTGCAACAGCCCCAGGGAGGATACTGAAAAAGCCTTATTATTAGGAAACAACTTGAGGACCAAATATTTTACAAAAATAGTAGAAAAAGCGCTCATATTCAGTGACTTTCAGTTTTCTATTCGCGTGTTTTCATACGTATTTGTGTGTATCTGTATGTATGTATGTGTGTATTTTTCCGTGTGTGCTGGGTTAGAAGAATTCTCCGTTACGTGAGCGTGGGACTGCTGTAACCTTCGACATTCTACTTCCGATACACACTTCAGCTCATCCACTGCGCTCTGGTGTCGTTAATTAGTTGCATTCTGTCTTTTTGGCACTCTCTTTACTCCAACACAAGGTCCCCTTAGGGCCGGGTATTGTTCTTAATGTCTGGTTCTCTTTAAGCTGTAAAATCTCCTCAGCCTTTCTTTCCTCTCAAGACACTGACAATTTTAAAGTCTGCACTCACAGCCTCTTCCATATTGGTAGTCTTTTTTTTTTTTTTTTAACCATTTCCCCGTGAGTGAGACTCAGGTTAAGCTGTGATCTCTGGAATACACCTGAGTGATGCCCTGTCTTTCTCAGGACATCACGTTGAGATGCACGAGGTCTGCCTGCCATCGCTGGTGGTGCTGATCTTGATCCACTAGGTTGGGATGCTTGTCCCATTGCTCCACGGAACACTTTCTGATTTTGGCTTTCTTCCTGCAACTAACTGATAAGAAATCCCGGGAGGAGACACTTGTAGATGGAACAAATCGCCTGGAAACAGAGAACATACTGATTGGTCCATTTCGGGTCCTGTGCCCCCTGAACCAATCACAAGCTGAGGCGATGGAGAAATCTCTCAGCCTGGGTCCCATGTCCTGGGAGTGTGCGGGGTAGAAGGTCCCTCCCTTTCCCCAACCACAAGAACAGTGGTACAGGATGAAGCAGTGATTCTCCACCAGAGGCAATTTGTCCCCCATGGGACACCTTTAATGTCTGTGAAATTTTTGTTTGTCACAACAGAAGGGCTGGTGCTCTGGGCAGAGGTGAGGGGTGCTGCTCAACCCCCTGCCGTGCACAGGACGGCCGCACTGGAAAGAATAATCTGACCCCAAAATGTCACCGGTGTGGAGGTTGATACCCGGGATTAGGGGAAGAAGAGTTCTGATAAGGTGCGGGCACTGAGTGGAAGTAAAACCTTCCTGTCCACCCTAAGGCTCCCAGGTGAGAATGCAGCTCAGGTGAAGCTGAGGGTACCAACTCCATAGTCTGAGTGCTGGGTTCAAATCCAGCGTCAGCCACTACCAGCTGTGGGACCCGGGACTAGTTCCTGAACTCCTCTGTGCCTCAATTTCCTCATCTGTGAAGTGGGCGGTAGGAACACCCACCCATGCTCATGGTGTTATTATGAATTAAGTGCGTTTACATTTATACTCTGCTTAGAACAGGGCCTGGAAGATAAGCGTTGGTCACATAAATGGTGGGAGATTTCCATCCTTGGAGAAGGTCGTGTGCTCACCTCTAACCCCGACTCCGTGCACCCCCCTCCACCTCCTGTGGTACCGAGTAGGGCAGGTCACTGCTGCTTCCCCACCTCCCTTTCCTCATCTGCAGGGTGGAGACGCAGCAACACTCCCTGGTGAGGATGCAGTGGGACCTGATGTGCCAATCATGCAGCAGAAAAAATGGGCAAAAACCCTTGGGTCCTACAGTGACCTCCTGCTTTGCAAGTCCCAGCACAGTGGGAGGTGCTTTGTATTGGTAGGAAGTGTTACAATTTTTTTAGGAAAGCAGATCATTTTACGAAAGCAGCAAAGCAAACACTTTCGAGCTCTCACAAAGGGGCAGACATCGGTACAGATCTTTCCCTTGGATTATCCTGTTCCATCCTCACACTCCCCTAAGAGGGGGCAGTTGTTAATATTCCATTAGACAGAAGTGTAGACTGAGGCAGGGGAAGGTCAGGTCGTTTGCCCAAGGATCCCCAGCTGTACGTGGCCAAGGTGGAATCCAAGCCCGGGTGGGCTGGCCCCCGAGCCCACGTGCTCAGCGCCCACGCTGAGGGGAGTGGGCTGTCCCCAGGGCACTGATGTCCTCCTCTGTTCTCTCTGCTTCCAGCCAAGCTTTTGCTTCACCTATTACCTGGAACCGGACGACTCTGACTCCGATTCGGAAGCTGCTCCTGAGCCCTTGAAGCCGGATTCAAATTGCACAGTCATTCCTATTGTTGGTTTAGATTTTAAGGAAATCAAGGTGTGTGAATGTCCCCTGTGCTGTCTCACCTTTTTCTCTGCCTCCTAAACCTGGCATCCCTCTGCTTCCTGCTCTCAGCCGGGTGCCCCTGAACCTTGCATGCTGGGCTGCTGTGATGTCAAATTCCAAAGTGCAGCTGCTTAAATAAATCAGACGTGATATCTCTCTCCTGGTGATGGTCTGTGTGTAAACCTCCTGGGGCCAAGGTGTTACAACCCTGTGGATTTGGGAACCAGGGTTCTTTGATCTTGGTGCTCTGTGCACGTGGTGAAGGAGGCTCACCCCCACACCTAGTCCACAGTCTGGCTCATGGGAAGGCAGAAATGAGGGAAGGGGGAGACACAGTTTAGTCCTTCAAAGGGCAACCCCTACCAGATGACCACACACTGTCCCTCAAACTTCATTGGCCAGAAAAGAGTCACATGACTCCATCTAGCTGCAAAAGATGCTTACCTGGGTCATCATATGTTTATCTTATAGTTTCTATTATTCTAAGAAAGGAGAACGGATATTGTGTCCACCCCTGACCTGGTCTGTTATGTTAATTCATCCCCAGCACAGGCTGTGATGAGCACCTGAGTGAATGATGAGCACATGAATGAATGATGTGCTGTGTAATACTGTATCTCTCCCCCACTGACTAGGAGTTCCAGAGTGTGCGTGTCAGAGAGAAGCACTGTGTGTGGAAACCTTCCACCAACATCTCAATCCTTAGTAATCACCAGCAGCTTGACCCTCAATAACCATAGCAAAATCCACATTGCAAGGAAGCCTCGTCCATACACCGAAGGTAGAGGTCCTTCAAGCAGGTCTCCTCCCTGACCTTCCACGGAAAAGTCCATGCTCGAAAAGACAGTAAATTTTCCAGGTTGGGGTGGGGGAAGGGGGATGAAAAGACCTTCAGCGGGAATGCACACCAGGGTCCCAGGACATCAAAATGAGGGAACCTGTGTGGATGAAGATTCCCTTCATTTTTCTGCAGAAGTTATGGGGTAGACCAGTAGTTCTCCTTTCAGGTGATGCTCTCCTGCCCCCTCATGGAAGATCCGGGCAGTGTTGGGGATACTTTAGGTTTTCCCACCCAGTTGGTGTTACTAGTGTCAAATAAAAGGCCAAAGATCCTCTAAACATACTGCAAAGCAGCAAGTACACCCCTACTCCTCCACAGGTGCCCCTACAAGGAGTGTTCCGGTCCCCAGTGTTAGCAGTGGCACTGTGGGGAATTACATTTGAGAAGGAATTCAGCTACAGTTTTCTTGCTTCTCCAGCACTGACTACCAACTGCACGTGGCTACTTCAAAGTCAACAAGTCAAATATAAATAAAGTTCAAAAGACAGTTTCTCAGCTTTGCGAGCCACATTTCAGTGCCCAAATGTGGCCGGTGGCTGGCATACTGGACAGCACAGATACAGAACCTTTCCATGGTCACGAAGGTTCTGTCTCAGGACTGGTTTAGATCTCTGAGGTTATCAGAAATTTCTCACAGCACAGCCCAGGGGAAGTTAGAATGGGGGTGTGGCTGTGAGAGTCTGGATGAGCATCGTCAAATGGAGCACCTGATAACTGGCTCTTGGAGACTCTCTGGGTTCCGTGCACAGTCCCCTGGGCACTTGGAGTCTCAGGGCTGGCCAGTGCCCCACCTGCAGGACACATCCCTTCTGCTGGGGCAGCACAGCCAATTGCTTACTAATAAAGTTAGATAAATGCTAACATTTCCTGGGCACTTTCCACCTGTCAGCATGGTGCTGAGCACGTTACAGAGATGATCTCATTTAATCTTCACCAAGTCCTATGAAGTAGGGATGAATGTCATCCCATTTTATAGATAAGAAAATTGAGGCTCATGAGAGCTTTTTAAAAAGAGATTATTATTTCATTTTTGCACATAAGTCAAGACTCTATTGCTATTTTCCTATTACATTGTTTCAACATCATGGGATTCAAATTTTCATATAGTGTATCTTTAAAAAATAAAGTATAGCTGTTTACATTTCTGTCCAAACCTCCCTTTCTCCAGAAGCAGCTTGGCTTTATCTGCTGCAGGAGCTGTAGGAGAAAATTCTCCAGGTCAGGGTGGGCGCACTGCGGCCGGTCCAGCCCACAGCTGCTGCTGTAAAGAAGGGTTTGTTGGCACAGCCGCACCCACTCTTCAGGCAAAGTCTGAGCTGCTTTCATGCAAAGTCCAGTAGCTTCGATAGCGACCAGATCGTCCAGAAAGGCTAAGATATTTGCCATGAGACCCTTGACAAAAAAAGTGACTGAGCCCGATTTGAACAGATGCCAAACAGACAGGTGTGAAGGTGTGAGAACGGTTAGAAAAAGAAGGGAAGCGACGGGGACTGTGACTCACTGTGGCAAAGCTATTTTGTGTTTGGGTCCAGGGCACACGCTACATACACGGGTTTACACGCGTGTGTGGTGTGTGTGGTTCTTCATATTCGAAGAACAGGTTTAGGAGGCACTACTGACCCATGAATGCGCGCACGCTGACTCTCCTCCCCCGAAACACGCCGGCGGCGGCCGCACTGCAAGTCGCTTTCCTCACCAACCTGGAGGAGGAGGCCCCCTGACCGCCCCGCTGGTGGCACAACTGCAGCAGCGCCGTGACGCGCGCCGGCGGCCCAGGCGTCTCCGCCGCCTGACTCGCGTTCGGGGGCGGGGGCGGGGGCGGGGGCGCGCGGCTCGGAGCGGCCCCGCCGCGTCGGGCCCCGCGAGTGTGTGCACAGCGTCCCCGGGCGCGTCGGGAGCCGGTCCTGCGCGGCGCCGCGGCCGAGCACCGAGTAAGGCGGCGCCTGCCCGGGGGCCCGGGCGGGGCGGGGGGCGCGGGAGCCCTGGGGCCGACGGGGCGCGCGGCGGGGCCCCTCGGGGAAGCCGCGTCCCCGCCCCCGAGGGCGGCCGGCGGCCGGGGGGGCGAGTCCGGGTCCGAGGATTTCTCGGGCCGGGGGGAGGAGCGGAGACTGGAGGGGACGCAGGGGGCTGGGGCTGTCCTGAGAAGGGACGGCGGGGACTCCCTCCAGGAAGGGCGGTCGCGGGGAGGAGTCCGGATCCTGGTCCCAGGCTTTAGGGGGCAGGAGGGACAGACCTGGGGACTTCGTAGTTGGATGGCGGAGGCAGGAGGTGTGCGGGCTGGTCTGCACACGGGAGAGGGCAGTTGGGTATGGGGGGCGGTAAATAAGCGAATTGGCCAAACAAAACTAGGGAAATGATTTTGGGGTGGGGTGCGGCCCAGAGGGTATTGCGAGAGGTGGGGAGGGGCAGAGGGCCCCTCAGCTGTGTTTGGGTGTTCCCTGAAGACGCATAAGAAGGTTCACAGAGGAGAAGGGCGCTTGGAAAACCGCTGTTAAGCCTCCAGTGATTGTGGGCGCACGTGCCTGGCTGTGGGAGGGGGCTGGGAGCAGGGCGGGTGAGGGCATCTTAGAGGCGCACCCTCCTGGCGGATGGGCCCTGGGTGAGAGTGAGGGCGAGCTGGGTGTCAGAGAGAGGGAAATTGTGTTGGAGATGGTGGTGTGTAATTTCAGCGGGTGCGTCTGCAGGTGTGTGTGTGCCGTGTGTGTCTGTGCGCGCGTGACGCACACACACGCATGTTGAGAACTGCGTACGAGGGGGGCGTTCAGTGCTGACAGTCAGGCCTTCCCACCTGAGTGCTGGGTGTCTGAGTTTCCCTGGCAGGTGTCTGCAGATGTGGCTGTGTCTTGATGCCCTGGTTCCCCCAGTGTTCATCTGAAAATGCGTGTTTCTCACAGTTGTGTGTGTGTGTGAGCCCGCGTGTTCCCACTGCTTGAAGCACGATTATATCTGAGGGTCTGGGATTGGGTCTTACGCTCTAGAGGAAGAGATACTGGCTCTAAGTAACCACAGTGTGTTCTCCGTGTGTGGGTGTCTTTAATCATATTTACTCCTCATGTTTGGTAATTTATTTTCCTCATTTTTGTGGAAGGGAAAGCTTACAGCACAACAGGTTACATAATCCCTGAATCAGGGGTTGTCAGGTAAAATCCAGGATATGGACTTAAATATGAATTTCAGATAAATAAGTAATTATCTCTCAGTGTAAGTATGTCCCACATATTTGGGGGACTTGCCTATATTTAAACATAATTTAGTAAATAAGTAAAAACATATATTTTTCATTTAGACATGGCCCATGCACTGTTTGGGACCTACTTATACTAAAAAATGATTTGTGTATTTCAAACTCAAATCTCAGTTTACTGTGTGTTTATTGTAATGTTGTTGTTGTTAAATCTGGTGTACTTGACCCTTGAGGTCTCTCAGCGAGTGACTGGCAGGCTGGAATCCCCTCTGTTAATGCCCCGAGACACGCAGGCTGAGGTCCTGCCCAGGATGAGGCTGGGGTGGAGACGGGCCCAAGACCCCACAGCTGAGACTGCAGCTAAAAACTATCAGTGCTGAGCTGGCCCCTCCCAGGGGCTGTGGAGAGGGGCCCATAGACCGGCCCCCTCGTCTTCACAGCAGCCCTGAGAAGCAGCCAGTGGGCATCCTGCTCCAGCATGGGGCCCCGCGGTCAGGGAGGTGAGGTCCAGGACTGGGCCACCTGGTCAGCTGCCTTGTAGCCGAAGGACAGCACTGAGGTACGGCAATGAGAATGCTGGGCATGGGCTGCACTTATTGAGCACCCTCTGTGTGCCAGACACCAGGGGCACTTTTGAAACCCAGTTGACTGAGCTGCGCCTGCAGGGTCCCAGCACTCCATGCCATACTTTGTTCTTTTCCTAAAGGGACGTCAGCCCCAGACCCATGATCCCGCCCTCGTCCTTGCCGGGCACCGGGCACTGTGCCTAACGCTCTCCCCTAATCACACTATGGGCCCTGGAAGCAACTCCTGGAGGGAGGCATTTCCAGCACTTCCCCTTGGCTGCTGGGGACCTGAAGACGTGGGGAGGGGACCCAGCTGCCCCATTCCGCCCAGATCCCGAGAGCCGTGCTGGGAGTCACACCCGGGCCACGTGGCTCCACATCCAGGCGCTAACTGCTCTGGTCTCCTGCCCGTAGGGAGGACCCGTGGTGTCAGGATGCTGCCTCTCAGCGCCGTCGAGGGCAAGGACACCGAGGAGGTGAAGACCACACCACCGGAGAAAGGAGGTGAGAGACACATGGGGTGAAAACTGTGCATGTGGTCGGGGGACAGTGTTCCTGGCACAGCTGACGGGGGAGGGCTGACCCCCTACTATGTCCCACTGAGCCCTCTGTCTTCTCTGAGGAAACGGGACAGTTCTGGGTAGGCGTCCCCTGCCTGACACAGGCAGCTGCGTGTCAGTGTCCCTTCCTCCTGGGCGGGGCCGCCCCGTGTGCACGGACTCCAGAGCCCTGCTGTCTCACCCCAGCCCCTCCACTCACTGCCGTTCCCTGTCTGTGCTCTGTGGGTCTTCTGAATGCAATGAATGCATGTCTGTGGGCAGTGCTGTGCAACCTCCAGCAAGTATCCTAACCTCTCTGTGCCTTGGTTTCCTCATCTATAACATTGAATGAAGATAGTAGCCATCTCAGAGGGTCCTTATGAACAATCAAGTAAGCTACTACGTGTAAAATACTTAAACGAGTGCCTGGCACAGAGCAAGGACTCCAGACGTGTTAGCTCTTGTCAGTGGTTTCACATTGAAGGTTTTATTATTATTGAGTTTCTCAACCCTCAGAGGGCAAGGTGGCTTCGTGACTCTTTTCCCCTCCCTCAGCCCTGCTTTCTGAGAACACTGAGGATCCGCCAAGCAAGCCCTCCAGGATGAAGGGAAGAATGTCATTTAAAATCATGCCGATCTGTCCCCTGGTAAGCCTGCTGGGTTCCTCCCTTTGGCAGAGGGCCCTGGGTTCTGACTGGCCAGCACATGCACCACCTTCTCCCCTTGTTCCCAGATCCCACAGGATGTGGTCCCATCTCCTGGAGGATGGTTTTTCCAGGTGATACTGCTGTCTTTCCTGCCTCCTTCTCCTTCTTAATTCCAAACTCTGTTACATTGTCACCTCCTCCAGGAAGCTTCCCCTGAATACTTCATACCCATTCCTTTCTAACGCTTTGCCTGGCTGTTTTTTATTCAGTGTAATTATTGCTACCTGAGAGCATGCATTATATCTATTTGTTTATCATCTGTCTTCCCTACTAGACTAGTTCTCTCAGGGCAGGAACCCTCTATGTCTTGTTCAACAACACACCCGCCCTGTGTAAGGCATGGTAGACACTGTATACACACGAGCTGAATAGATGGGGGAAGGAATTAGGGATGGTCCCGCTGAGGCAGGCAGCTGTGGTGTGTCCAACTGTTCCCATTCTTCCTTTTCTGCTAACACACCTGATTTTTCTCGGGGGACCACCTGTCTTCCCTGCACTTTGGATGGATCTGAGCTCATCCTCAAACCAGCTCTGGGTACACTGTTGACCAGTCAGAGCAGGCAATGCCCAGGATCCCCAGGACTGGCTCAGGGCTGGGCATGGGACTCAACCCTGGCCAATGAGAATTGATCCTTCGATCTCTGTTCCACCTCTGGGATTCTTAACCAGCAGGAGCAGAGCCTGGAGGGGCCCTGATGCCAAACAGGGGGACCAGGGAAGAGGTCAGGTGAGGCAGAATCAGGATGCCGGCAAAAACATCTTTCCTATTAGCAACTTCAACAGTCCCAGGGAGCACACTTTAAATATCTTATACTAGGAAATAACGTAGGAGTTACAGATGTTGCAGAACAGTATAAAGATCATCCATATTGAAAGATTAACATTTTTTCTAGTGCATGTTTCCTTTAACACACACACACACACACACACACACACACACTCCTCAGTCTGTATCACCTTCGAATAAGAATATTCTCTTACATGAATGTTGTAACTGTTGTAACCTTGGTGCATTTAACTTTGATACACACTCTCATCTCCTCTACTGTCCATATTACAGTCTTGTTAAATTGTTACATACTGTGTTTTTTGTGTTCTTTGTCCTCCACACAAGATCCCATCTAGGGCCAGGTATTGTACCTGTCTTTCTCAGGACATCACGTTCAGATGCACGAGGTCTGTCTGCCATCACTGCTGATGCTATATTTTGATCCACTAGGTTGGGATGCTTGTCCCATTGCTCCACGGGACACTTTCTGATTTTGGCTTTCTTCCTGCAACTAACTGACAATAACTCTGGTGGGAGACACTTGTAGATGGAACAAATCACTTGGAAACAGAGAACATACTGATTGGTCCATTTCGGGTCCTGTGCCCCCTGAACCAATCATCAGCTGAGGGGATGGAGAAATCTCTCAGCCTGGGTGGGTCCCATGTCCTGGGAGTGTGCGGGGTAGAAGGTCCCTCCCTTTCCCCAACCACAAGAACAATGGTACAGGATGAAGCAGTGATTCTCCACCAGAGGCAATTTGTCCCCCATGGGACACCTTCAATGTCTGTGAAATTTTTATTTGTCGCAGCTGAAGGGCTGGTGCTCTGGGCAGAGGTGAGGGGGTGCTGCTCAACCCCCTGCCGTGCACAGGACAGCCGCACTGGAAAGAATAATCTGACCCCAAAATGTCACTGGTGTGGAGGTTGATACCCCAGATTGGGGGAGGAAGAGTTCTGATAAGGGGAGCACTGAGTGGAAATAGAGCTCTCCGGTCCATCCTGAGCCTCCCAGTCAGAAATGCTGGTCAGGAGAAGCTGCGGGTACCAACTCCATAGTCTGAGTGGTGGGTTCAAACGCAGCGTCAGCCGCTACCAGCTGTGGGACCCAGGACTAGTTCCTGAACTCCTCTGTGCCTCAGTTTCCTCGTCTGTGAAATGGGCAGTAGGAACACCCTCCTCAGGAAATAATTATGAGGACTAAGTGAGTTCCCATTTGTACTGTGTTTAGAACAGGGCCTGGAAGATAAGTGTTGGTCACACAAAGGTGGGAGATTGCCATCCTTGGAGAAGGTCGTGTGCTCACCTCTAACCCCGACTCCCTGCACCCCCTCCACCTCCTGTGGTACCGAGTGGGGCAGGTCACTGCTGCTTCCCGACCTCCCTTTCCTCGTCTGCAGGGTGGAGACGCCGCAGAGGCCACCTGTGAGGATACAGTGGGACTGACATGCCATTCATACAGGAGAATAAATTGGCGATAGCTGTTGACAGGCAGAAGTAATAGTCCTCCCAGACATTCCTACAGCAACCTATTGCTAAGCAAGCTCCAGCACCGTGGGAGATGCTGTATAGTGGAGAGCAAATGTTTATTTTTCAAGAAAACAGATCGTTTTAAGAAATCAGCATAGCAAACATAGTCACAGCTCACGGGTTTCCAGCTCTCACAAAGGGGCGGACGTTGGTAAAGATCTTTCCCTTGGATTATCCTGTTCCATCCTCACACTCCCCTAAGAGGGGGCAGTTGTTAATATTCCATTAGACAGAAGTGTAGACTGAGGCAGGGGAAGGTCAGGTCGTTTGCCCAAGGATCCCCAGCTGTACGTGGCCAAGGTGGAATCCAAGCCCGGGTGGGCTGGCCCCCGAGCCCACGTGCTCAGCGCCCACGCTGAGGGGAGTGGGCTGTCCCCAGGGCACTGATGTCCTCCTCTATTCTCTCTGCTTCCAGCCAAGCTTTTGCTTCACCTATTACCTGGAACCGGACGACTCTGACTCCGATTCGGAAGCTGCTCCTGAGCCCTTGAAGCCGGATTCAAATTGCACAGTCATTCCTATTGTTGGTTTAGATTTTAAGGAAATCAAGGTGTGTGAATGCCCCCTGTGCTGTCTCACCTTTTTCTCTGCCTCCTAAACCTGGCATCCCTCTGCTTCCTGCTCTCAGTCGGGTGCCCCTGAACCTTGCATGCTGGGCTGCTGTGATGTCAAATTCCAAAGTGCAGCTGCTTAAATAAATCAGACGTGATATCTCTCTCCTGGTGATGGTCTGTGTGTAAACCTCCTGGGGCCAAGGTGTTACAACCCTGTGGATTTGGGAACCAGGGTTCTTTGATCTTGGTGCTCTGTGCACGTGGTGAAGGAGGCTCACCCCCACACCCAGTCCACATTCTAGCTCATGGGAAGAGGGGGGAATAGAGAAGGGGAAGACACACTTTTATCCTTCAAAGGGAAATTCCTACAGGATGTCCAGATCCCTTTATCTCAAGCCTCAATGACCAGAACACAGTCATATGACCAGTTCCTGGTGCAAGACATCCTGGGAAGTGTAGTCTTTGGTTGTGCAGTCAGTCACATACTCACCTAATAGCTTCCATTATTATCCCAAAGGAGAATGGGTATACTGTCCACCACCGACTTGGTCCATTACATTACTTTATCCCCAGCGCCAGGCTGTGATGGGTACATGAGTGAATGCGTTTACTCTTCAACACTGCATCTCCCACCCACTGACTAGGAGCCCCTCCATTTTTAAACAAATTATCAGAATAACAAACATTTCTTGGGCACTGACCATGCGGTAGGCACCTAGCTTATTTCTTTACACTTTTTGATTCACTTCACCCTCACAACCACGTGATGGGTTCTGTTGTTTTCTCTGTTTCCGAGATAAGAGAACAGAGGCACAGAGAGCTCAGGTCACACAGATCAGAAGTAGCCAAGCCAAGACTCAGACGCAGGCAGTCTGGCTCCAGAGTGTGTGTCCTTGCCCATCACGGGGTCTGCCTCACAGCTGTGGACACTGGGAGATTCCGAGGGCCCTGCGACTGTGGGTGAAAGGGCCTCTTCCAATGTTCACAGCATTCATTCATTTAGCCCAGTTCCGGGTGCCGGCAGTGGAACTAAAAATGAGACCTGGTCTTGGCCCTCAAGGGCCCCCCAGTCCTGAGGCGAGGACAGCTGAGCTGGGATGAATTCAACGCAGAGTGAGGCTTGCTGCCATGAGGGAGGCAGAGCCCTGAGGGCCTTGAAGATGGGTTCCAATTCTGTGACAGCTCTTGTTCCGTTGCCTAAAGCATGCGGGCAGGGATGTCACCTTGGTCTCTAAGGACACCTAGGAGGCAGTGGGGGGGGATTTAAATAGGGTGCGCATGCCTCTACGGCTGTGCTGGGGAGCCCCGTGCTCAGCGTGTCTCCTTGTGTCTCGGGTCTGGTTGGAAGCGGTAGGCTCCACACAGCGGAGCACACAGGTCCGCCTGTGACTTGGGGAGGGAGGGAGTGCGCTGTGTCCCAGCTGCTCTGAGACCATCATTCCTGCCTTCTCTGTCCCCGGGGTCCCTGAGAACGTCCTGAGCCCGCCCCTGTCCTAAGCCTGAGAGATGCTCAGAGCAACCCCCCCCCACCCTGCCCAGTGGGGAAAACTGCACCAAGTCAGAGCCAGGCAGGGGGACAGCTCCGGGGCTGCAGCTCTGAAGGGGCCTCCCGCACTCAGGGCTGGGGCACGGATGGGGGCTCGAAGGCAGAGGAGAGTGGGAGGGCACCGGCACCAAGAGCTCAGGAGAACTAGGGGGATCGCGGGGATGCAGGGACGCTGCCTAGAAGCGCCCGGGACTGGGGTGGGGGGCGCCCGCGCAGCCACGCTGAGGACCAGGGAGTCAGCCCAGGACGGTCGGCTGCTCTCCGTCCATTTCTGAGTGTACAGGCGCCTGTGATTTTTGTGGACTCGTCCTGCCACCTACAGGAGAGATGACTGAGGGACAGAGGACGCTGGGTCCAGCAGGGAGGGGACAACAGGGGCTCTCTCTTCCTGACTGGTGGGGAGCATGGGGCCAGGGGGAGATGGGGACAGCAACAGGGACAGTGATGCACGGAATGTGAAGTCCCAGAGGGAAGGTGCAGGAAGGGGTCTTCTGACCCTCACCCTCTAATAACAGTGAACTTGTGGCCAGTACGTAAGCTGCCTGTGTAGATGTCTGACGCTGTTCGACATGTGAGGGGGCTCAGGATACCCTACCCCCAGCATGGCATCTGGTATGCTGAAACTGAAGGAGCTTGAGAAAACGGCCAGAGCTGGAAGGTCGCTCTCACCTCTTCCCCTTCCCCCTTCCTCCCTGAAACAGGTCATAAAACCCTCATGGGGTGGGGGTGCCCTCCCTCTCCCAGGACGAAAGGAGCAGCCTTCTCTCCAAAGACAAAGAAACGCTTCCAAGAAGGATCCTAACACGCAGGCCTTGCCAAGTTCCCACCGGCTTATTACACTAACCTCTTATTCCTTAATCTGTTATGTCCCCCTCCTGTTGTATTCCTCCTCATCAGACCTGGCGTAAAATTCTCAGGTCTGTTTTTTGGGGTCATTTTCTTAGGAAGGCTCTCATTGTCATGTAAATCTTATATTAAAACAACTTGTAAGCCTTCCCCCGTTAATCTGTTTTTGTTAGTTAAATTTCGGACCCAACGAGGGACCCTAAGAAGACAGAGGAAAATTTTTTCCTCCACCACGCATGTATGTAATTATACTTGATCTTCTACTTAACAACTTGCTCTCCTTCAATCCTGGAGGAACAAACTGAGGCTCACAGAGCTTACAACGACCTCTGAGCTGTAGGTTCCAGATAAGCAGCGGGGCACTTTGGAGGAGGCCCCTACTCCAGGAAACAGGTGGGTGCTTTCATAATTACTCAGTACAGTTATTCATAAATACTCAAATAATTGCTCTGGTTACTTGTGTGTATGTGGTTTAATGTGGTGAGACGAAGGCTTCTCACTGTATACTGCAGTTCAGTTGTGCTGTGAAAGTGTTTGCTTTAAGCGCATTTAAACCAGGTGTTAGCTACTGAAAACGTGAGGCTTGTTAAAGAGGCAGGTCCCGAGCGCCGGTCCTCCGGCCCCGCCCCGCCCCGCCCCTCCTCATCCAGCGCGTCCTCGCGCGCCCCCCAGCGGAGCCCGCCTGGAGCGGCGGCATTTCCACGTGCGGCGCCCGAGCCTCCCCGCAGGGCGCACGCGCAGACCTCGGGACGGCGCATGCGCCGCAGTTTGGGCGCCAGTTCGGAAGCCGTGAGGTTCAGTCAGGCGAGGGCGTCCGGCGGACGAGGTGAGCGCGCGGCGGCCGGGGGCCCAGGGCCCGAACGCGGCAGGAGGGGACACGGGCGAGGAGCGGGCTCGCGGGCAGGTGCAGATGCGTGAGTGGCCGAGGGCGAGGGCGGGGGCGGGGGTGGAGGCGGCGCAGGCTTCCCTGAGGCGACGCCGTGGCGGGCCCGAGGCAGCGGCCTGGCACCAGAAGGGAGCGCAGAGTAGCGGCCCTGAGGGGGAGGCGCCGGGCGAGGGCCGTGGGGGGACTGGGCCGCGCGGGCGTTCGGCCCTGAGGAGGACGCGGCGGCCACCGTGCCCCTCACGCCCGGGCCTCCTGCCTGTGCCTCCTCGCCCGAAGGCCTCTGGACGGGCCACCCCGAAGACCCCCGGCCCTCCCCTCCAGGGCCCCCCGCCCTTCTCCCCATGCCCCCCTCCCTCCCGGGACGCCGCCTTCCCCGCCAGACCCTGGCCTCCCCTCGAGCCCTCCCCCGCCCCTCCTCCGCCAGACCCCCTTCCCTCAAGGCCCTGGGCCCCGCCTTTGTCCCTCCGCGCTGCCCCGTCCGGCCTCTCTCCTGGCCCCGCTCCCTGTACCTGCCTCAGCTCCTTACTCTGCTCCCCTCTGCCTCAGTCCCACGCCTCCTCTGTTTCAGCCCCCCGTGCTCTGGCGCCGCGTCTCCTTTCCAGCGCCTTACCTTCTTCCCTCCGCCTCAGGGCTGTCCCCACTTCTGTGCCTCAGCGCCGCTCCTTGCGCCCCTCGCCTCTGCTTTGGCCCCGGGCCCCTCCCTTTTCTTCCTCCGTGCTCCTCCTCGTCTACCTGCTCTTGCTCTGTGTTTCTTGCCCTGCCCTCTGCCCCACTCCTCCTCCCCCTCAGTTCTGCCCTACTCCTCCTTGCATCCTTGCCCTCAGTGCTAGCCGGGATCCCTCCCTCTCCTTCAGGCCCACCTACCCAGCCTGGCCCCTCTTCTGCTCTTCCTTTTCAGCTTGCCCCACTCCTCCTGTGCCCTGCCTTGCTTCGCTCCCTTTCTCTTTCCTCGGCACCTCTATTCTGTTTGCTTCCTTCCAGTCCCTACTTCCTCCTCCCACCACAGTCTCTGCCCGCCCGGATCTCATGGTCCCCACACCCCTCTCCAGACACACTCATCCCCACTTCTCTGAAAGTTCTTCCCTAATCTGAAATCAAGGAACTCATACCTTTTTAGGGACTCCTAGGATTTTCCTTGAAAGTATTTAACATATTAGCTGCTTTTGTCACTGCTTTTTTAACATGCTTCTCTGGAGAACCCCGGGGTGGGGGGAGCGAGATAGAAGGGGCTGTCTGGGTAGAAAGTATAAATACTACCTTTTTCCTTTGAGGAAATTTACTTGCTGCTGTATTGTTTCAAAACATAATATTTTTGCATTAAATTACGTAGTACGTCTGTTTTTGTCTTACTATAAAGCATTTTTCTTAGTAGATTAAAAAATTCTTCAGGATGGTATACCTTGTGGTTTTCAGCTCCTGCCTTATTTAAACCTTACAGTAGCGTGGGAAAGGAGGTCTTCCTTTACCTCATTTTCACCGATGAGAAAAGCTGAATTTAGAGGTGCTACTAATTGCCCAGGTTTTCACATCATTTTGTGCAGATGCTAATGTTCCAAAATACAGAAGCTGTTTACTTCCCATATGTCAAATATTTAACAATGGATGTTTAAAGTGGAAATGAAAATGTATTCTTCCAAGGAAATTTTTGGTCAATGGAGAAATCAGAAGTAAAATTATGAATTACTAAGAAAATAACGAAAATGAGAGTGGTGACATCCGCTAAATTTTGTAGTTTAAAAGAATTTTTTTTTATTGAAGTATAGTTGATTTACAATATTGTGTTAGTTTCTGGTGTAAAGAATAGTGATTCAGTTATACATATATATATTCTTTTTCATATTCTTTTTTGTTATAGCTTATAAAATATTGACTGTAGCTACCTATGCTATACAGTACGACATTGTTGTTTGTCTTATATATTGTAGTTAGTATCTGAAAATCCTGAACTCCTAATTTATCCTTCCCCACCCCTTTTCCCTAACCATAAGTTTGTTTTCTATGTCTGTGAGTCTCTGTAAATAAGTTCATATGTGCCCTTTTTTAAGATTTCATATCCAAGTGATATTGTATTATATTTGTCTTTCTCTGACTCCTTTCACTTAATATAAAAATTAGGTCCATTTATGTTGCTGCAGGTGAATTATTTTTTTCTTTTTTATGGCTGAGTAGTATTCAGTTGTATGTACTATATATATATGTGTGTGTGTGTGTGTGTGTGTGTGTGTGTGTGTATAAACACACCCCCCCACAGTGTCCACTTACCTATTGATGGACATTTAGGTTGTTTCCATGTCTTGACTATTGTAAATAGTGCTGCTGTGAACATTGGGGTGCATGTATCTTTTTGGTTTTTGGGGGGAGGTAATTAGGTTTATTTATTTTTAGAGGCAGGACTGGGGATTGAACCCAGGACCCTGTGCATGCTGAGCATGTGCTCTTCTACTTGAGCTATATACCCTCCCCCTAGGGTGCATGTATCTTTTTGAATTAGAGTTTTCTCCAGATATAAACCCAGGAGTAGGATTTCTGGATCATATTTTTCAGTTTTTTAAGGAAACTCCATACTGTGTTCCATAATAGCTGCACCAAATCACATTTCCACCAACACTGCAGTAGGGTTCCCTTTTCTCCACACCCTCCCCAGCACTTACCCTTTGTGAACTGTTTAATGAGGTGTACCTCGTTGTAGTTTTGATTTGCATTTCTCTGATAATTAGCAATATTGAGCATCTTTTCATGTGCCTGTTGGCCATCTGTGTGTCTTCACTGGAGAAGTCTAAGTCTTCTGCCCATTTTTTGATTGAGTTGTTTTTTTGTTGTTGTTATGAGTTATATGAACTATTTGTATATTCTGGAAATTAATCCCTTGTCAGCTGCATCATTTGCAAATATTTTGACCCAGCCAGTAGGTTATCTTTTCATCTTGTTTATGGTTTTCCTTTGCTGTGCAAAAGCTTGTAGGTTTAATTAGGTCCCGTTTGTTTATTTTTGCTTTTATATCTATTTCCTTGGTAGACTGACCAAGAAGAACATTGCTAAGATTTATGTCACAGAATGTTTTGCATATGTTTTCTTCTAAGAGATTTATGCTGTCCTGTCTTATGTTTAAGCCATTTTGGGTTTTTAAGTCATTTTGAGTTTTATTTTTCTGTATTATGTGAGGGAGTGTTCTGACTTTATTGATTTATATGCAACTGTCCAGCTTTCCCTACACCACTTACCAAAGAGACTGTCTTCATTGTGTATTCTTGCCTTCTTGCCAAAGATTAGCAGACCTTAGGTGTGTGGGTTTATTTCGGGCTCTCTGTTCTGTTCCATTGATCCATATGTCTGTTTTGTGCCAATATCACACTATTTTGATTATTGTAGCTTTGTAGTAATTTTTTTTACAAAAAAAATGTATGAAGTCTGGGAGGGTAATGCTTCCAACTTCATTGATTTTCTTCAGTACTGCTTTGGCAGTACTGGGTCTTTTGTGATTCCATAAAATTTTAGGATTATTTGTTCTAGTTCTGTGAAAAATGTCCTGGGTGACTTGATAGTGATTGCATTAAATCTGTAGATTGCCTTGGGGAATATGGCCATTTTAATGATATTGTTCCTTCCAATCCAAGAACGTGGGATATCTTTCCATTTCTTTAAGTCATCTTTAATTTCCTTAGTCAATGTTTTGTAGTTGTCTGTGTATAATTTTTCACTTCCTTGGTCAGATTTATTCCTAAGTTTTTTTTTTTTTGGATGCATTTTAAAAGAGATTGTTTCTCTATTTTCCTTTTCTGATGTGTCATTGTAAGTGTAAAGAAATGCAACTGATTTCCGTATGTTAATCTTGTATCCTGCTACCTTGCTGAATTTATTTATCAGATCTAGTTTTGTGTGGAACCTTTAGGGTTTTCTATATATAGTATCATGTCATCCTCATATAGTGACAATTTTACCTCTTCTCTTCCAGTTTGGATCCATTTTATTTCTTTTTCTTGTCTAATTGCTGTAACTAGGACATCCAATACTATATTGAGTAGAAGTGGTGAGAAGTGGGCATCCTTATCTTGTTCCAGATTTTAGTGGGAAGGCTTTCAGCTTTTCACTGTTGAGTATTATGCTGGCTGTAGGTTTGTCATAAATAGCTTTTATTATGTTGAGATATGTTTCCTCTATATCCATTTTGGTTAGAGTTTTTATCATAAAAGGGTGTTGAATTTTATCAAATGTTTTTTCTACATCTATTGAGATGATCATGTGATTTTTGTCCTTTTTCTTTTCGATATGATATATCACTTTGATTGATCTGCATATGTTGAACCATCCTTGTGTCCCTGAGATGAACCCGACTTGATCATAGTGTATAATCTTTTTTATGTGCTGTTGGTTTCTGTCTGACAATACTTTGTTGAAGATTTTTCCATCTATGTTCATCCGTGATATTGGCCTGTAATTTTCTTTTTTGGTAGTTTCTTTGTCTGGTTTTCATATCAGGGTAATGATGGCTTCATAGAATGAGTTTGGGAGTATTCCCTCCTCTTCAGTCTTTTGGAAGAGTTTGAGAAGGATCAGTACGAGTTCTTTGTATGTTTGATAGTATTCCCCAGTGAAGCCCCCTGGTCCTGGACTTTTGTTTGCAGGGAGGATATTTATTGCTGATTCTATTTCGCTTTTAGTGATTGGTCTGTTCAAATGACCTATTTCTTCTTGATTCAGTTTTGGTGGATTGTGTGTTTCTAGAAACCTGTCCATTTCTTCTGAGTTGTCCAATTTATTTCTGTTTATTTGTTCATAGTATTCTCTTATGGTTTTTTTGTATTTCTGTGGTGTTGGTTGTAATTTCTCCATTTTCCTTTCTTGTTTCGTTTATTTGTGTCCTCTTTTCATCTTGGTGAGCCTGGCAAGAGGTTTATCAGTTTTGTTTACTCTTTCAAAAAATAGCTCTTGATTTGATTGATTTTTCTATTTTAAAAATTTCTGTTTTATTTTCTCCCTTATCTTTATTATTTCTTTCCTTCTGCTGACTTCAGGTTTTGTTTGTTCTTTTTCTAATTCTTTTAGGTGGCAGGTTAGGTTGTTTATTTGAGATTGTTCTTGTTTTTGAGGAAGGCCTGTATTGCTGTGGACTTCCCTCTTAGGACTGCTTGCTGCATCCCATAGATTTTGTGTGGTTGTGTTTTCATTGTCATTTGTCTCAAGGTATTTTTTAATTTCTTCTTTGATAATCTTTGACCCATTTGGTTTTTAGTAACATATTGTTTAATCTCCATGCTGTCATTTTTTTTCTCCTTTGTTTTTCTATGATTGATTTTTAGTTTCATGCCATTGTGGTAGGAGAAGATGCTTGAAATAATTTCTATCCTCTTAAATTTGTTGAGGCTTCTTCTGTGCCCAAATATGTGGTCTATCCTAGAGAATGTTCCATGCACACTTGAAAAGAATGTATATTCTGTTTTGTGGGGATGTAATGTCCTGAAAATATCAACCAAGTTGAACTGTTGTATTGTCATTTAGTATCTCTGTTGCCTTGTTGATTTTCTGTCTGGAAGATCTGTGCAGTGATGTTAATGGGGTGTTAAAGTCTCCTACTATGGTTGTGTTCCCATCAGTTTCTCCCTTTATGTCTGTTAGTATTTGTTTCATATATTTAGGTGCTTTTATATTGGGTATATATGTGTTAATGAGTGTAATACCCTCATCTTGTATTACTCCTTTAATCAGAGTGTTCTTTGTCTTTCTTTATGGTCTTTGTTTTAAAGTCTTATTTTGTCTGATACGAGTATTGCTACTCCCACTTTCTTGGTCATTACCAGTTGCATGAAATATCTTTTTCCATTCTCTCACCTTGAATCTGTGTTTGTCCTTCACCCTCAAGTGGGTCTCTTGTAGGCAGCATATTGTAGGCTTTAGTTGTATTATCCAGTCTGCCACTCTGTGTTTTTGACTGAAGCATTTAGTCCATTGACCTTTACTGTAATTATTGATAGATATGTGTTTATTGTTATTTTGAACTTTGTTTTCCAGTTGATTTGGTGTTTCTTCTTTGTTCCTTTGTTTTCTTTTTTGTTTTTCTTTTTATTGTTTGATAATTTTCCTTTGTATTAGCTTTGTTTCTTTTTGTATCTGTGTGGTGTCTTTGCCTGATTTTGGTATCTCCCAAACTCATTCTATGAAGCCATCATCACCCAGCCCTCCAAGACCACATTACAGAACAGTTAAATTCATAGAGTCAGAAAAATGTAAGTAAATGAATAAGCAGAGGAACCACTCCCAGTTAAAAGAACAAGATAAAATTCCCTTAAAAAACAATGAAATAAACCTCTCTGATCTACCAGATCTTGAGTTCAAAATAGAAATAAAAGCAAGAATAAACAAATGGGACCTAATTAAACTTACAAGCTTCTGCACACCAGAAGATTGAAAAGGAGGGCTGTTTTTATGAAGGAGCCTGCCTGTGTAGCCTGCATGCATCTGATATTTTTGTTGCGAGGGCCATTTTTAGTATAGATGTCTGCCACATCTTTCCTCCTTGTTTGCTGGCTGTTATCCCCTTGATAGGGGGTGTAATTGGTGTTGTGGTGACCAGAGCCTGCGTAGGTGTTGAGCGGGCCTACTCTTTGTTCTGTGGTTTTCACAGCCCTGTCTGGGGCCAGGTCTGTTCCCCTGGGGTTGGAGTAGAAGCCTCGAGATCTGTTTGTAAGGTACTATGTGAAGTAGATTGGACTGGAGCACTTCTCCTGGGAGAAGAGTCACTGAGTATCCTTCTGCAGGAGATGTCCACCAGGAAGTGCACTCTTTGGTGTCACCTGTCACCCAGGGTTAGCCCAGATCCTGGCTCTTCCTCAGTGCGTGCTACTGCAATTAATGCTGGACCTGCCCCAGGCATGCTCCAGCATCCTGCTGGGATGTCCTGCAGGCTCCAAGCCCTCAAAGTCACCAATGGCACAAATCTGCCAAAGGCACCCACCACACATTTCAGACCCCAGCCTCTCCTCCGAAGTGGAATGGTCTCAGACCCCAGCCCCACCTCTGCCTGGGCACAACCTGCCAATGACTATACTCCCAGAGCTCCCACAAGTGAAGCTGGGACTGTGAACAAGCTGAGGAGACAGCAGTGGTGGGGTCCCGCCCCTCCCTTCACAAGCACAGGCTAACAACTAGGCTTTTTATGGTGGACCTAGGCTTCTTTGCACACATTCTGTTTCAGCCATACCACATTCTTGCCCCTTCAGGCTGTCTGTGTGCAGCCAACCTCAGTCCTCTTCCTGGGTTTATCCTCTGAAGCCTGAGCTTCAGCAGCCAGCCCTGATGTGTACCAGCAGGCTTGCGTATCAGGCTGGGGACTTCATGGATCTTCTGTGCTGGTTACTCTCTGTTCTGCCAGCTGCAGAGTGGCTGCTACACTTTCCTCCAAGCCTCTGAAGTTTCCCTTCTGTCCTTGGTCTCCATGCTGGTGAAGGGGCTCCCCAGAGTAAGGGAACTTTTCCTCTTTCACTGCTCCATCCCATGGGCGCGGATCCTGTCCCAACTCTTTCTTTTTCTATTTTTTTTTGTCCTACCCAGTTACATGGAGATTTTTCTTGTAGTTTTGCTTGCATGAGATCTACCAGAGTTCAGTAGGCATTCTTTGAGAAATGTTCCACAGGTACATGTATTTTTGATGTATTTGTAGGAGGAGGTAAACTCCTCATCCTTCTATTTTACCGTCTTGAAGCCCCTCCTAAATTTTGGTATATAACCAAAATTAACAGCTTTCGATAGTCAAGGTAGAATGAAATAAATTAGGCATTTGTTTTAGGAGATTCACAAAGCCCCACAGAGAAACAAACAAACTGATAAAAATCTAAAGAAATAAAGAATAAGGAAATAATAAAAATAAGTGAAACTAATATATGAGAAAGTAAAAATAGCATTAGAACTAGCAGCTGGTACCTGGGATGAGAGTGGAGAAAGTGGTAATAATGAAACAATAATGGAAATAATTAACAAAAAGACAAACTAGTAATAAAGCAGCAACATTGATTAGAAAGGATATAGTTGTATACTTAAGAGATTAATGTTCTTAATCATGTGTTAATATATTTCAACTTCAAGCATATGGATCATTTTTCTGGAAAAAGTATTTTTTAAAAATTGGATTCAAGAAGTAGAAAACCTGAGTAGACCAATGAGCATTGAAAAGCACTGAAAAAGTCATTAAACAATTGGTTGACATTAGAGAGCCTTCTGCCTAGATGGTTTTAGTGGTATCAAAAGTTAAAAAATAAAGGTTAAGTAAAAAAATGTTAGGAAGAAAAAAAAAGTGCCAAGAACTACTGAGGTAAATGGATAAAATTTGGTTGATAAGGGATGTAGGATTAAAATAAGGCTGAGATCCAAAAGATAAAAGTTTAAGGGAAGCAGGATTAAGAACTTATGTAAACAGAGAGAAACAGAAACAGACTTACAGACATAAAGAACAAACTTATGGTTACTGGGGGCTACAGAGGGTGGAAAGGGAAAAACTGAGAGTTCGAAAATTGCACCTCTTGGGGAGTGATGGAAATGTTAGCTATCTTGATTGTGGTGGTGGTTTCATGGGTGTAGACATCTATCAAAATTCATCAAATTGTACATCTGAAATATGTGTGGTTTACTGTATAGGAACCATACCACAATAAAGGTGTTTAAAAAAGAATTTTTGTAAGAAAGAGAAAGGGAGAGATGCTGAGGGTGCATTTGAAGAGGCAGAGTCATGAGCTTCTTTCCAGTCCCTGTGGCCTCGAGGGCCTTGACTGTTCAAGGTCTTACTTTCTCTCTCTGGGCCAGGAGGAGAAATTGTGACTCTCTGCTCTAGCTTTGGACCTGGCTAGTGTCGGGAGGCAAGCTGGCAGGATTTCATGTTCATTTCCAGTTCTTCTTTCTCAGGATTCTCCCCTAGAGGCTATAGACCTAAAAATTCAGTTCAGAGGGGCATCATACATACTAAGAAGGAAACAAAAGCAAATTTAATAATTGGTGGTAGGTGGGAAGGTTTTTAGAAAAGATTATACTCTCCTCACACCTTATCCCAGACTAGATTCCAGCTAAAGAATTAAAATGTTTAAATAAAGCAATAAGAAGATATTATTGAATATTTAACTGACCTCGGAATGGATAGTGATAAATTGGAATCTGAAATATTAAAATTCTACAAAGACTAAAGAGAAGGTGTTGCATGGCTGGAATTTTTTTTAAGCAAATTGGGTAAAGAGTGAATATCCTTTATTTATATAGACTTTACCGATTAGCAATAGAAACATCCTAGTGGAAAAAGGGTGAAGGATAGGAGCAATTTATAATTGGCCAATAAATCTGAAAAAAAAGTTCTATTTTTAATCAAAGTAAATGCGAAATTAAATAATAAAATATATTGTTCATTTGTCTAACTGACAACACATTTTGAGGAATAATCATGTTCTTGGCTGGTAGAACTAGTGACATAATTTGCAGGGTCTAGTGCAAAATGAAAATGTGGGGCCCCTGCTTAAAATAAGGAAAATCTCAAGACAACAGAAGAGAGCATTAAAGTAACTTGAGGCCTTTCTGAGGCTCTGTGTGACTGTATTGCTTACACACCTATGACGCTGGCCCTATTGACTGGCAAGATGGGTATGTAATCTTATATACTGAGTTTGGAAGAAGGAATTGGTGGAAGCCTTTGGGAGGGAAATTTCGCAGATTGTAGTAAGGACTTTTTAAAAAGTTCATACCTTTTGTCTAGCTAATTTCACTTTTAGGAATCTGTCCTAGAAGGAAAAGATCAGAGATGTGGACGAACACTTAGTTTCAGTGATAACTCAGCACCTTACGGTTTATAATAATGGAAGAAAAAAATGCCTTCAAACATCAAGACTGCTGAATTATGTTATAGAAATAACAGGTGTATATTTTTCAGCGGGAAGAGAAAAGAAAAAAATGTATCTCCGAAGTGGCAAGTTTTGTTTGTGGCTTCATAGAGTGAATGCAGCTTTTATAGAAGAAAAATATTTTTTATTTTCCTGATCATAGGACACAGAAGGTTCACTGTAGGACATTTGAAATTAAAAAGTAGTTTTGAGGGAGAAGTGAAAATTCACCTGTAAAAATAATTTATAATCTCACTGCCCTTAGATAACCCCTAGTACAGTATTTTGGCTTACTTTCCTTTTTCTTCCCAGTGCTTTATATAGTTAAGTATATATTCTATATTCAAGTTTGTTTCCTACTTTTCTTCTTTTTTAGTAAGGGGAGACTTTATTTGAAAGGATTATTGCATGGGAGTGGGGGGGGGGAGGGACTATAGCCATAGGGGGCATGCAAGTGTGTGAAGAGTTAAGCAAAAAGTGTTTTCTTTTACAGAGAGGAGTAACATGGCTAGAAAATTTTTTGCCCTGAGCCCAGTCAGTTCTCAGGAAGGACTGCATGTTGGCCCAGGCTGAGAGTGGGCCAAAGTTCAGAGGCCTGAAGAAGAGAAGTTTAACCGCAGTTTGTCCAGTTGATGAATGGGGATGAAACAATACAGCTAATCATTTATTAGGCAAAGAATGGGCATTTGTACGGTTAGTGTCTAGCTTTGTCTCTGGTCGGCAATGGGACATCCTTGAGTGTTAACCTGTTTCCTACTTTACCACTTAATATTACAACCTAGATGATTCTCCAGCTATAACACAGCTAAAAAATTTAGTGAAATATACATACAGAAAAGGGCATAAACCATAAGTAGATAGCTGTTTCCACAAAATGAACACAGTGTCCATGTCATGAGCGACTAGATTAAGAAAACTGAACATTTCCAGCTTTCCAGAAATCCCATATGTTGTCCCCTCCTGGTCATTACCACTGCCCCGCCATCCCAGTCCCAACTGTAACCACTGTTCTGACTTGTAACACCTTAGATTTGTCTTGCTTATTTGTGACCTGTAAATAAATGGACTCATATAATGTGGGCCTCTCTTTTTTGAGCCTGGTTTCTTTTACTCAACAGCAGGGTACATCCATGTTCTCAGTTCTGTTTAGAACTCCGCTGTGTGAGTGTACCGCTGTACTGTGGCTCCGTCTCCTAACACTTCCTATTGTCTGATTTTTTTTGTTTTGAGCATTCTGGAGGGTGTGTAGTGATATCTCATTGTGGTTTTAATTCATACTTCTCTGATAACTAACGAAGTTGAGCCGTGTTTCACATATTTTCTCACTACTTATCTGTCTTCTTTTAGGCAGTACCTGCTCAAATCTTTTAACCTTTTTGCCCTTCTTTTGTCTGCCTTTTTCTTACTGATTTGTATGATTTTTAAATGTATTTTGCATATGAATCCTGTCCTTTGTAGGATATATGTATTGTCAGGCTCTTTCCTCATTCTGTATCAACTCTTTTTTTTTTTGAAATGAAATTCTTCTGTGGCTCATCAGTTAGTTCAGTTTGTTGTGGTTTGGGGTTCAAGTCTCTTTTTTCCTTCATTGCCATCTCTGAAATATTTCCAGCCTGTGTCTGTGGGTCTTCCAGACCTGGGAATGTGACTGAGGAAGCATCCTGTCTGTAGATGTACAAATCTTTGTGAGTGTTCATTTAGGCTTTTGTCTGAAGTGAGCTAACTTCCTTTGCTTCAAATAGCCTCTGCTGGGCAGTCCTGACTGTGCAAGCCCTTTGTGAATTTTTCTGTAATTTCTGCAGGTCCTTTCCTCATCTGAGACAACCCTGCCCACCATCTTCCACAACAGTGTGTTCTGAAGCAGCCTGCCTTTTAGAGAATCTCTGTCCTTTGAAGGGCAGGCTATAAAGATGCTGCACATGACAGAAGTTTTGGAGGTCTTGAGGAATCCCCAGCTCTTTCACCTGTGTGATCAAGAAGAGACTCTAGAAAACATCCCCATAAGAAACCCAGGGGCTCTGAAAGTTCCTTGTCAAACATTTAGGCATTTTCAGTACCAGTCAGTGGCCGGGCCTCATCAAGCTCTAAGCCAAATCCAGGAGCTGTGCTGGCAGTGGCTGCAGCCTGAGATCCACACCAAGGAGCAGATGATGGAGCAACTGGTGCTGGAGCAGTTCCTGAACACCCTGCCAAAGGAGGTTCAGACATGGGTGAGGTTGAGACAGCCCAAGAGCAGCAAGGAAGCAGGAAACCTGGTGGCAAACTTGATCCAGGCGTGTGAGGAGAAAGGTGAGAGGGCAAGGAAGCAACTGGCTGTCTACATTTATTGAACATTTGCTGTATGCCAGGCACGTAATAGGGAGCTGAATAAAAATTTGTTATGAAAGAATGAATTTTATAATCCAGTCTAATCTGCCTAATCTCATGTGGGATGAAAGAAATTTTGGGTTTGGCTTTTGCTTTCAGTATTTATTATTTCTCTGAGAGTACCCCTTCTCTCCAGGTTCTCCCCCACCAATTTTTCTTACTGAGCCTGAACTTTAGTGTCAACACAAAACAAAATAACACACACTGCCACACAAAGAGGGCATAAAATGTGGGAAATACGAGAGCTAGAGACTTATTTAACTTCTGCCAACATTTGGTCTCTTGAATACTCACGTTACTAGATTGGAACTGAGGCCATTTCAGTAACGAGAGAAGAAAGCTGTTCAGTCCTAATAGTCCTTTGAATAAAGTCGATACTAAAACCAAAGTATTGTTAGGGTATATGTAGAGAGACAAGGAGAGAAAGGCAAGGGAACAAGACTGGAGTGTGGGCCAGTGGGGTGGGTTAAGTATATTTTAAAATGTAAGTGAATAAATTTAAAATAAATGCTGACATAGCATGGATTAAGGATGATGATTAATCCAGTTCCACGCACCTGTATTCCTTATAAGACTTTGGAAGATGTTGGTGAACATGTTGGGCACTTAAAATGTATTATATTCTGGGTATTTTATAATAATCTATTTACTTCTCTTAATAGCTCTTCACGTAGGTATTACCCTCCTTCCATAAATGAGAAAGGGGCACAAAGAAGTTGAGTAACGTGCCTGTGGCCCCACGGTGAGTAATGGCAGTCAGGATTCAGACCTGTGTGACTGGCTCCAGCATCTGTGCTCTTAGCCATGCTGTTACACTGCCTCCAGCCGACATAGGGTTTTGTCGCACAGAGGTTATGAACTTGGCCAAGGGAGAGCTACTGATAGAGCTGCAATTCAGGGAAAAGGAAAGAGCTCTAGGATGTGAGAGAGAAACGACATTGTACTTGAAATGAGACTGCAGGCAAGGAAGGCTTTCAAGGTTCAGGTTTCTGTAGGGAAGGTGGTGGTTGTCTTCTCCATCAATAAGTGAAAAAAAAGTAGGAAAAGCTTAGTAATAAGAGACATCATTTTAAAAATGCATACTGTGTACTTTACCTGTATAATGGTTCTTCCTTACAAGAGCCCATAAAATTGTAGGTGTTATCATCATTTCTATGCTGCAGCTGAGAAACTGAGGTTCCCTGGTGACTGAGGGACAGGGAGGTTAGGGCCACTGATGTAAATGAAGAGGGAGCTTGTGCTTTGTTTGGAAGGTACTGGGAAGCATCGGAGGGTTCAGAGCTGGGCTCCTTCCTGGGACTTGCTGTACTCAACTGAGAAATGATTTCTGTGGTCTTTCTCTTGTCATAGGAAGTCCAGAACTGTTGCTCTCTCCATGGCAGGATGGGGTGGTGTGCGGGTGGCAGGCTACTCTGTGTCTGTGGGCGCTGCCAGACTGGACTCAGTTTCATGGTCACTGCTTTCTCCCTTCTAGTTTTCCCTGCTCAGGACCCTGTCCTTGCAGAAAAGAGGAACACCAGAGAACACCGAAAGAAGAGCACCGACAGCGCACCGGCCGTTAGACCGCAGGTGAGCCAGGCTGCCTTCCGATTCAGTTCTCCAGTCTGGGGACTGCTCCTTCCTGATTCCCAGACCTTCCCTATCACTTAAACCATGGCCTCTCTTCCTGAAAGTCTTTATATAAACATCACCTAACTGAGCCTTTCCCTGGCTTCCATATCAAACATGTTCTTCCGACTCTTGTTTTTCCCCTTTCCTGCTTTATTTTTCTCTGTCACACTTATCACCGCCCCACATACGGTATCTAACTTCTTCCTTCTTTTTCTGTCTTGAATTAATTTCTCTTTGTGTGGTGTTCCCTTTTATCTCCACTTTTGGCTTCTTCACGTGGCTTCACTGTTACTATGCTCCTTTTATATGTGAGGTAAGTGGCAGCCATTACAGGGACATGATGCTGTTACGAGGTTTCCTTTTTTTTTTAATGTGCTCCTTGATGTTCTTGTTAAATCACATTCTGAAGTCTAGAGGAAATTAGTATACTGCAGTTACTTCAGAACCAGAAAAAATTAATGGGAGGAGGGTAACGATTAGGGGAAAAAAATGTCTAAAAATGCTCCTTGAGGGAGAGATAAGGGGAAGAAAGTTGAGAAACTATGTTCTAGATGATCTGTACCTGAGAGTAGCTCTCTGTCCCTACAATGTCCACGTCAGGGATTCCAAGTGCAGATGCCCACGGGGACTGCTGAGGAATATAAATGAATTTATAAGTAGGTGGATTATGAGAAAGTAGGGGGCACCTGCTCCATCTAAGGGGCAGCTGTGACTCAGATTTAGCTGATGGTGCCATGTGAGAATGTGGGCCTAGCGCCCCAGGTCTTTTGATTTTTTTTTTTAAGAGAAGCCAGAAACCCTGTGAATAATATGAAATCTACAATTTTTTTTTGAGGCTGGCAGCTGATATGAGTTTTGAAAAGAGTGAAAAACCCATGTGAATCAAATAAATACCTCTAAGAGCTGGACAGCCAGTACATGCCCCCTGGTGTAAGTCAGATGTTCATTGATCTGCGCACTGTTTCTGTGAAAACACGAGAGAGAGATATTAGTAAAATTGGGTATCATGGTCTTACATAGTCTTTTTTTTTTGGCACTTGATTGTGCTGTTTTATTTATTTATTTATTCATTCATTCAATTTTTCAGGAAGGCCTATCTTTTTTAGAATACATTTTTACTGAAGTATAGTCAGTTTACAATGTTATGTCAATTTCTGGTGTACAGCACAATACTTCAGTCGTATAGAAACATACATATATATATATTCATTTTGCATATTCTCTTTCACCATAAGTTACTACAAGATATTGAATATTGTTCCCTGTGCTCTACAGTATAAACTTGTTTATTTATTTTACATATATTAGTAATATATATATTAGTAATGCAGTTAGTATATGCATTATTCTCTTGTTAGTTCATGTGTGTAAGCCTTTCTTTTCCCAGTTAAGATTACAAATCATAGCAGGCAGAGTCCCATCTTTTATTTCTTTTTCTTTAACATTTTTTATTGCATTATAGTCATTTTACAATGTTGTGTCAAATTCCAGTGTAGAGCACAATTTTTCAGTTATATATGAACATACATATATTCATTGTCACTTTTTTTTTGCTGTGAGCTACCACAAGATCTTGTATATATTTTCCTGTGCTATACCGTATAATCTTGTTTATCTATCACTATCTACAAATTTTGAACTCCCAGTCTATCCCTCCCACCTCCCCTGGCAACCACAAGTTTGTATTTTATGTCTATGAGTCTGCTTCTGTTTTGTATTTATGTTCTTTTTTTTTTTAAGATTCCACATATGAGCGATCTCATATGGTATTTTTCTTTCTCTTTCTGGCTTACTTCACTTAGAATGACATTCTCCAGGAACATCCATGTTGCTGCAAATGGCATTATGTTTTCAGTTTTCATGGCTGAATAGTATTCCATTGTATAAATATACCGCTTCTTCTTTATCCAGTCATCTGTCAATGGACATTTAGGCTGTTTCCATGTCTTGGCTATTGTAAACAGTGCTGCTATGAACATTGGGGTGCAGGTGTCATTTTGGAGTAGGGTTCCTTCTGGATATATGCCCAGGAGCGGGATTCCTGGGTCATATGGTAAGTCTATTCCTATTCTTTTGAGGAATCTCCATACTGTTTTCCACAGTGGCTGCACCAAACTGCATTCCCACTAGCAGTACAGGAGGGTTCCCTTTTCTCCACAGCCTCTACATAGTCTTTTAATAACTGCTTTTTACGTTCACCCTTCGGTTACCAAGGTTGCTGCATGTAACTGTAGTTAATTAGTTTGTATTGCTGAAATATTATTCCATTGTATGGCTATACTATATAATACACTATCTCCTCTACTATAAATGAATGTTTGGATCTTTTCTAGATTTTGGATGTTCTAAGCAGCACTGTTATGAACATATCTGTCTCTAAGCACACATGAGCAAATACAGCTAGGAATAGAATTTCTCAGTCCAAAGTGGTTTACTAATTTACATTTTCCTTAGCATCTTATAAGAGGGCCCAAAGGTCCACATTCCAGATAATATTTAGTATTGTCAGACTTTTTAATCTTTGCTTTATACCTCTGAATGGGTGTAAAATTGTACTTTGTCATTTTGAAATGCATTTCTTGCTTATTAGTAAGGTTGAGTATTGCTTCATATTTAGAGCTCTCTGTTTCTTACAGATGAGCCACTGTGGCTTCACCTGTCTACCCTCAGAAAGCCTGTAAGGAAGAACCAGAGCCAGAACTTAAACCCACCTCTGATTCCTGAGGCTGAGGCACACTGCCAGCCTTTAATTATTTGCATTTTTCTTTCTTTATGGAGTGATTCAAAAGGATCTTTCTTCTCCAACCCAGATCTGAGACAGAAACTGTCTCAGAAACGTTCCCACTTCTCTCAGACTACAAGACACAGAAAGGTGTATTGCTAGGTCCTTGAAACCTCTGGATTAGAACACTTGGATTAGAAGCTTTCTGCTGGTCTGAGTGTCTGCTTCATGGTCACTCCTCTCTCATCAGACGCCATTCCCCCCTCAGGATAATTCCTGGATTTCGATCACTTAGGAGTGTTTCATTTCAGGAGTTGGTGACTTTCAAGGATGTGGTTGTGGACTTCAGTCCAGAAGAGTTAACCTACCTTAGTGCTGCTCAGAGGCATCTCTACCGGGAGGTGATGCTGGAGAACTACAGGAACCTGGTGTCCCTGGGTGAGTGGTGATGGCCTGAACTGTCTCAGATGCCGCCGTATGTCCCCTGGGGGCAAGGTCGCTGGAGACAGGCTTCATTTCTCTTCTGTGTGAATTTTCATCTTCCTTATTATCTCAGAGTTTTTGGAACTCAGGCTAGGAGCTCCCGTGGATACAGGACAGAACCCCCAAGTTATGAGTTTCCTTCAACAGGGCACCAGTTCCCTAAACCCGACATCATCTCACGGCTGGAAGAGGAGGAGGCTTGCGCAGCGGAGGGAGACGGCAGCGCAATGATGTGTCCAGGTGAGTGAGGAGTGACGGGAGGCCCTGGGGACAGTTGTGGGAGGGCAACCCCAGTCAGCCGGGAGGGGCCGGAGCTGTCCTCAGAGCCCGCTCATGTTGGGGAGAAGGCGGGAGGTGCCCTCGCCTCAGGGGCTCGCGCGACTTGACCACCCCCTGTGCACTCAGTCCTTCCTTTCATCTCGTCTCCGAAGCTCCTCTCTTCCTGCAGCTTGAGTTCCTCTCCTGCCCAGCTCCAGGGAGGCCAGTTTCCCTTTTCTCTAGTGTTCCACCCCTGTATGCATTCGTGCCTTTCCCCAGCAGCACGGATCAAAGGGCTTTCCTCTCTAACTGAGATAAGCAAAAGCCTTGGCGTGAGACTGCTGCTCTTTCCAGCTGCTTCCCATTTTCCCTCATGGCAGCTCCTCAGACTTGTTGACACCCAAACCCGCTCTTCCCTCCTGAACTCCCTACAATCTGGTTTCCGACCCCCTACCTCTGCCCCCGCCGACAGACACCCATACTGTGTTCTAAAACTTCCCCAGAAGGTTCCCACTGACATCCTTTCATCTCAAAGACAAGAAACTTCTCGACTTTACTTCCCCAAACTCTGTAGCTACAGTATAGTAATGTTTACCATCTTTATGAAATCCTCTTCTTTGAATTGGGTCACCATGTGTATCAGCCAGGATCATCGTTGTCCTTCAGTTACAGTGAAAGAAAACCACACCCGAACTGGTGCAAGCCACAGGCGGATCATCAGCTTATGACGCTGGACAGCTGGGCTTGAGGGCGGTCGGCTGTGGGGCTCAGTGATGTCATTAAGGACCACTGGTTTCATTTTCTCTCTTCACTCTGCCAACAGATCATAAATATGCTTTCTTGTTTCTGTCTGAAGGGCAGGCATGTCCAAGGAGCATTCTCCAGAGTGAGGAAGCTTCTTTCCCAGAAGCCCTTGCACACCTGTCCTCGTTGCCCACTGTTTCGTGTTGGGCCACATCCCATTCCCGAACTAGTAGCTGTGCCCAGTCTGGTGCTAAGTGACACAGCCCTCCCTGCCTTTCCCCACGCGGGCAGAGAGGTGGATGCCCAAATGAAGTCCAGGGACCTCCCAGGGACGCCTCTGCCTGCCTCTCTGTTTCCTTCATTGCCTTCTCTTCTATACTGTAGTTTGTTTGTTCATTTGTTTATTTATACAGTCGTTCCACAGAGATGTATTGAGCTCCCGTGGTGGGCCAGGCATTCTCTCACACAGACAGAATCTCTTCGTGGAGCTTGCGTTCCAACAGGGGTGATGCCTGATGAACAGACAAATAGAGTCAGTGTGTGAAGCAGACAGAGCGGCATGTGGGAGGCTGCTTGAGATGGGGTCGGCAGGAAGGGCCTCGCTGAGGAGGACGTGAGTGAGACAAGGAGGAGCCCCACAGAATCTTGAGGAGGAGTGTTGCTGGAGGGGGGACAGCACCCAGCAAGGCCCCGAGGTTGGAACGAGCCTGGGGGTTCCCCAGACAGAAAGGGGAGCTCTGTGGTCTGAAGTGGAAGGCGGTGCAAGATCTGCTTAGAGTCACGCTAATTAAAATGACAGAATTTAAATGTAGTTTCTCAGTCACACCAGGTATGTTTCAAGTGCTCACCAGCCGCATAAGCCTAAATCCCTGCTGTATCGACTCCAAAAATAGGGACCATATGCGTTACTGCAGGGCGTTCTGCTGGGCGGCACTGTTCTGGAAAGATCCCTCTGGCTGTTCTCTAGAAAATGGGCTTTAGGTAGGCCAGCAGAGAAGCCATTTGGGAGTCTGTGGAAGTCCAGCAGCCTAGAGCTGGCGGAGGCCGGTGCTGTGACTGCAGAGCGGTCGGTTCTGAGGTGTCCTGTGAGCGTAGACCTGGCGGAACATGTGGGACACTGGCTGCACGGCAGGGCGAGGAGCAGGAGTCAGGGGATTGGGCTGCCTCTCCGTCTTCCACGCTGAGTGCTCTCTCCGAAGACCATTCCTAAGCGATGTAATCTGTTGTGATCCCTTTATAAAGCACAGACCTGACCAGCTCTTACCACCTTCAAAATAAAATCCAAACTTCTAGCAAAACATTTAAATCCTTCCCAGTCTGGCCTAAAATTCACATCCCAGCCTTGTCTCTCACAGACACTCCAGGTGAAACCTGTGTGGCTGGCTCCCCAGGACTGTGTACTTTCACAGTTCAGCGTCTTTGCTCAGGGTCTTGTAAAGCTTGCACCCCCATCATGGCTTCCTGAGTCCCAGTGCCATCCCCTCTGCTAAGCGTTTCCTGCTCCTCCGTGGACTCAGTTCCCCCATCTCTTCTCCCATAGTCATTGATGGTCTGACTAGAGCCCTTTCTGCAGACTTGTGATGACCATCTGGTTGGATAATGTCTTGCTCAAAAGAGGTGTTCAATAAATGTTGAATTGAAGGGAATGGGGTAAAACAAGAGACTGGGAACCAAGAACAGAGTTAAAATCCTTTTGCTTCATTCTGAGCAAGAGGCTGTTGCCCTGTTTACTCTGGTGTTTCCCCACTGGTCCTGCAGAACTATGGAAGCAGGCATTCTTTTTTTAAAAAAGTGTTGGGGAGTGAGATGAGTTTGAGAAATACCATGTACTGTACTTCTCTTTGGGATTTGAGATGCCAGTTACAGGTCTGGAGAGTCCTACAGGAGTGAAACCTGCTGGACTTGAATCATACAGTATCTGCCAGATTGACTTGACAGTGGAGTCCTTTTATGGCCACAGCGATCAGTTCTTCAGAATTGTGGTGACCTGCCGATCGTGGTCTGGAAAGTGCTGACAAACCCCAGTCCCAGGTCTCCTCCGCATTCTCCTGTGTCTGCATCTTTGTCAGGTTCAGTCCTCCTGAATGGTCTCTCTTCTGCCTCATTCTCACCCTTCCTTGCTTACCATGCTTTCCATCCTTCTCCCATTCTCTCCTAAGTTTCCCAGAAAACTCTTCAAACCTCCATAAGGATTATTCTGTTATTTTTGGTCTCTTCTGTTTCTACTATAGTGGTGTGTCTCTCTGCATAAAGAAGTAGAGGAACTTTTGCGTTTCTTTTAGATTTGGAGAAAAAACCTGAAACCAAACATCTGACTCCAAAGCAAAGATTGCCTATAGGAAAGTCATCCTCAGGGGCAGGAGTGGAGGATTTGGAGGTAGGTAACTTCTCACGTGCCCATGGAGGAGAGTCTTCTCCTGATCGTCCATTGGATTTGCACCGGATCAACCAGGAGAAACTTTTGAGTCCTGTTAGAATGAGTGACCCCAAGACCCTTGCTCAGGAAAGAAGCCATGACAGTGATGAATTTGAGAGCTCAGATCTTACTAAACAGTCAGAGGGTCTTCTAGGAAAGGACCCCCAGAAATGCACTACTCCTGGAATTTGCACAAGTCCCCAGCCAGTGGACTGTGGGCCTTTCCTCCAAGAGGACAAACCCAACAGGTGTGAATTTTGTGGAAGAAGCTATAGTACCCAGATGGCCTGCGAGAGGCACGAGCAGACCCATATGGGGAAGAAACCCTTTGAGTGTAACCAGTGTGGCGAAGCCTTCTACCTCATGCCACACCTCGCCAGACATCAGAAGACTCATTCCAGGGAGAAGGCCTCTGGATGCAATGAAGGTGGAAGGTCTTTCATCCCACAGGCAAATATCTGTGGCCACGTGAGAACGCACAGTCAGGAGGACTACTACGAATGTTTGCAGTGTGGCAGAGCTTTTGTCCAGGACGTGCATTTTTTTCAGCATCTCAAAGCTCATGAGGCAGAAAAAGCCCTTCCACCTGGGTTGCCCCGCAACAAGACGTACTTAATTCGATATCAGCGGAAACATGGCTACATTGGAGAGAGAGCCTGTCAGTGTTGTGACTGTGGCAAAGCTTTCGGTCGGAGTTCACATCTCATTCAACACTATCGAATTCATGCTCAACAGAGGCCTTACCAGTGTCAGCTGTGTGGGAAGTGTTTCAGCCGACCCTCACACCTTACTCAACATTATCAACTCCATTCTCAGCAGAGAACCATTGAGTGCAAGTGCTGAAAAACCTTCAGTCAGAACCTTGTCAACATCTTTGACTTTCTCCTGGAGAGAGACCCTTTGAGTGCTCTGAATACGAGGCGGCCTTCCACCAGCCCTCACGCTGTTTTAACAGCTGGAAGAGTCGTCGTGGTGTCATGAGAAAACAGCGACTGGTTACAAGAGTATAGAACAAGCTTTTTGCAGAAGGAGAGTCAGCACATGTGTCAGCCACCCAGGAAAATACCTTACAAAGAATTTTTTTGTTGTGTAGGAAAGACATTAATAGATTTTGCCCTTCTTTGGTGGTATCCATAAAATGGAGAGCATTATTTTGACATCTCAACAAAAACTTCTGGCTGGAGTTGGGCTCAAGACAGGAATTCTGTTGCCTGAGTTTTTATAGAAGTGTTTATGTACAGTATCTTTACCATACGGGAGGTATGGGCACAGGACATGATAAAAAGATTCTTGAAGTGTGTACTGATCCATCCACCAAGCTGAAGTAACTGGTGATATGTTCACATAGTACCTCATAATTTGCAAAGCACTGCCATATATATTATTTGATATTTTAAGGAATGCTGCGTGTATGTGCCTAGTGTGAGGATGTTTTTTCAGAAGTAGCAAACTTGAAACTCCAGGTTGTCATTTGATTTGACCTAGGTTGTAAGTGATGGGGCAGGAACTGAACCCAGGTTTGGTTTGGTTTGGTTTTTGAGATGCCGTGAGATATTTGTTTCATATCTTGATGTTCAACCCAGTTTTTATATTCCTGCCAATCCTCTCTGAAGAAAAGGTATGAGACTGACTGCAGCCATCTTCCTTTTCAGTGATCCCAACATTGTTTCACAGCAGATCAGATGGGGACACCTGTAGAGAGCTTTGTCAGGGTGAAGTTCTGATAACCAAAGTGGTTATCGTGATTTAGGATAAGATGATGAATTTTTGAGACACGGAATCAGGGAACTTTTTTTGCTAAACATTTCCTTGTAATTGCTCTTGTAGAGCATAAGCCGCTACTGATCAAGCAGAACTTTCGTGTAGTTTTCCGTAGTCGTTTGGGGATTTGGGGGTGTCTTATTTTTCTTTCTTTCCCTCTTCTTCCTTTTAAAACAGGCTGTTTGAAAACAGTATTTCTGCTTTTCTTGGGCTCTGACATCATCCGCACAGCCGGCTTCACCTAAAATCCCAATTCTCTGCTGGACTTTGTTCTTTTAAAGTGTGAGCCCTGCCTTGCACTAAAAACCTCTTTGAGACCATATGGCTATGATGTGAGTTTTCCATCGCTGACCTGAGTGGTGGTCAGATGCAGAGGCGCCTGGGAGCCGACTGCACCTGGAGTCCCAGAACCGGATTCCTTGCCTGGAGGGCGAGTTGCTGCCATCGTTACTCACTGCCCTGCTTTTTCTTGCCCAGCCATCTTTGAGGTTGATCTGGGACGTGTAGCTCCAAAGTCATGGACTTAAGAACAGACATGACTCCTTAGACCCTGCCCCAGCCCCGTGGGCGCCAGCTGCACGATTCCTCTTCTTCATTTGCCAAGTTCTTGAGGAAACGGCCCTCGCTGGCTGGCCTTGTCTTCTCGCCACAGCCCGCCCCCCCGAGCTGCTGCACATCGGTGTCTCGTCCTGCCGCCGCTACCACAGAGGGACTTGTGGTCAGTGCATCTTACTCTTGATGGCGCTGTTCAACCTTGATTTGTTTCTCGTTGTGAGTAATACATATCTTGCTGGAGAAACTTTGAGACTGCAAGGATCTACTTTCTCCTCAGACTTTTACCTACTAAATTCTAATATCCAGCAAGTGGGTCTTACCTACAGCCATTTTTACTCTGTAGTATTATGGTGATTTTTTACTTTCCCTCATTCTTTCTACGTTTAGTAATTAGAATGGACCTGTGAGAAAGAGTTGTCCTCCCTATTTATTCAGTTATTTATTTGTGTCAGTATGGATTCATGGATATTTATTATATTCTATGGACTGTAATTCAATACTATCATTATTTATTTTGTTCAGATTGTTCCAGCTCTGGCCGCTGGGAGTCCTTGCAAGTTGGCTCTGGTGCCTTTTCACAGATCCCATCCTCTCTGAACACTTCTTTTCCTCCCTCTCATTTCTCCCCTTCACCTGCAGGAATGTCCTGTCGTGCCTTTATGACAGTCTCTACCTCATCACTGTCTTGGGAAATCTGCTTCCTTCCCCAGGGTCATAGGTTTACTCAGGCCCTTATCAATCTGTCATTTCACGTCTTCCTTCCCTATTTTCTGCTAAATCTACATTCTACATGGATTGTTATTTACTTAACACGTTTTCTTTTCAATTGTGTCATCTCTGTTGTTTTTTAAGTTCAATACATCTACTTAAAGGGGAAAATTTTAAATCAGCTCAGACAAAGCATTTTACCCAGATCACAGAGTTTCCCAGTCATTCTCCAGATGTCCTTTTACAGGAGGCTAGTTTGAATCCAGATCCAAAAACATGGTCCATCGATTGCATTTGGTTGTCTGACTCTTGAGTCTGTCTTAATCTAAAGCAGTCTCTTTCACTGTTTTTAATGCCTTGTGTGACCCCGAGAATAATGTGGAAATATACTTCCTTCTGCTCCCCATCCAATTCCTAATATGTCTAACAGTTTTAGTATTCCTCTTATTCTCAGGCTTAATTCTTTTAAATTAGAAGCATTCATTGAAAAAGGTTTTAATTGTGGTAAGAAACACGTAACATAAAATCAGCCATCTCAGACATTTTAAAGTGTACAATTCAGTAGTGTTAAGTATAGTCACCTTATTGTGCAGTGGATCCCCAGGACCTTTTCATCTTGCAAAACTTAAACTCTATATCCATTAAACAATAACTCCCCACTTCTGCCTCCCTCCGGCCCTGGCAGCCATCATCCTAGCACTCATTTTTTCTTTAAAGCTTTGTGTAATAATGCAAATAATTCTGGGAGAAACTGGGTCAGCTGTCCTCCAGAATGTCCCCCTTCCGTTTGTGTCTGTTTGCTTCCTGTGATATCCTTAAGCTTCTTCCTCTCTCCTCTGTGTTTTCTGTAAACAGAGGTTAGCTTGAGACTCTGGAGACTTAATTAGATTCATCTTCAGCTTCTTTGGCAAGAACAGCTAATAGGTGGTTTTGTGTCCTTTATGTCATTCTGTCAGGGTGCATGTGATGTTGGCTTTTCCCAAAGGCCCAGCCTTTTAAAATCATGCTCCAAGCCCCGGCCCTATTCCCAGGCAGTGAGGCTTCAGAGCTTTCACTGGCACTGGATTCTTCATGGTCCACCTGCTTTAGTTCCTTACCTCTTCTAGGCTTTTGTCTACATGCCTCCCTCCGTTACTCCACCCTGGTCTTTAGATACTTGAATTAAGAGGTGGTAGAGACGCCTCGAGGGGTCCGGTGGAGGCCATTTGTTGAGGACCGTGCCCCAGGGCTTCAGGCTTCTCAAAGAGCCTTAACTCGAGAAAATCAGGGAGCACCAGCCTTGACTTTGTTCCGATGCCTCTTTCATGCCACAAATGGCGGTGGTTACACCACAGACAGTGAACTCTTCCTGTCACCCCTGGACGATCTGGAGCTTATGGAACACGCACAAGGCACTGTCTCCGTGTTCTACAGGCTGTGCTCGAGCCAGCCACGATGGGGGGCCTCCGCCGTTACTTGACTTTCAGCTGCTGCTCTCCTCACTGCTGCCCTGGGGGCCCCGGGGACAGTGCTTTCCCCACCCAGTTCCTGGTGTATCGGCCAGTTCGTGCACTGCTCTTGTATTCAGGTTGATTTTTTTAAATTTAGAAACATTCATGTTTTAAGCTTTTTTTTTTTGGTGAATATGCAAGTAATACATATTCCTTGAAGAAATGTAAAAGATACATATTTGGGTTTGGTGGGGTTTTTTTGGGGAATATTTGTATTTCCCTGTCCTGGATATACTTGCTGCTAAGAGGGGTGTAAATTGTCCAGATACTTTTCCTATGTATAGATTTACATAGATTTTACAATATGAAATAGAATCATACCATTAACACTGTTTTAAAGGCTATGACTTTTATTCTAATATATCGTGAACATCTTCCCATATTCATAAATACATCCCTCAGTTTCATCTTTCAGGACTGCCTGGTACTTGGTTGAATAGATATGGCCTAACTTATTTCACTGGACTTCCAGGGTGGAAACGGGGTTGCTTCTTTTATCCTTTTGTATTCCTTTGAAAACCTTTTTAAAATTTATTTCATATTTAATTATAAATATTAACATATACTATCATATGAGGATGGGGGACAGACAAAATAGGTGAATGGGATTAAGAGGTACAAACTTCCAGCTATAAAATAAGTCACAGGGATGTAATGTACAAATAGGGAATACAGTCAGTAATGCAGTGACAACTTTGTGTGGTAGTGGGTGGTAAGTGGACTCCTTGTGGTAATCATTTCATAATGTATAAAAATAGCGAGTCACTGTGTTGTACACCTGTAATTTATCTCCTATGTGTACATTTCTGCCGTAATTACACTTCCCCATTATCTCGTGGGTCTTGGCATTTCCCTAGAGGTAGGGAATAGTAGGAGGAGGAGGAGGACCTTGTTGTTTATCTGTTTATATATGGTAGTTTGTATCTGCAAATCCAAAACTCCTAACTTACCCCTCCCTCCCCCTTCCCTCTTTGGTGACCATAAGTTTGTTTTCTATGTGAGTCTGTTTCCGTTTTGTAAGTAAGTTCATTTATGTCCCTTTTTTTTTTAAGATTCCACATATAAGCGATATCATATGGCATTTTTCTCTTTCTGGCTTACTTCACTTAGAATGACGATCTCCAGTTCCATCCATATTGCTGCAAATGACATTATTTTATTCTTTTTTATGGCCAAGTAGTATTTCATTGTATAAATATACCACTACTTCTTTATCCAGTCATCTGGACAAAGAACATTTAGGACATTTAGGCTGCTCCCATGCCTTGGCTATTGTAAATAGTGCTGCTGTGAACACTGGAGTGCAGATGTCTTTTTGAATTAGTTTTCTCCAGGTATCTCTTCAGGAGTGGGATTGTTGGATCATATGGTAAGTCTGTTTTTAGTTTTTTAAGAAATCTCCATACTGTTTTCCATAGTGGCTACACCAGACTACATTCCCACTACCAATATAGGAGGGTTCCCTTTTCTCCACACCCTCTCCAGCATTTATCATTTGTGGATTTTTTTCTCAGTCTTTTTTTTTTTTAAATTGAAGTACAGTCAGTTATAATGTGTCAATCTCTGGTGTGCAGCACAATGTCCCAGTCATGCATATACATACATATATTCATTTTCATATTTTTTATTAAAGGTTATTACAAGGTATTGAACATAGTTCCCTGTGCTATACAGCAGAAACTTTTTTTAAAATCTATTTTTATATATAGAGGTTAACATTTGTAAATATCAAACTCCCAAATTTATCCCTTCCCACGCCCTTTCCCCAGTAACCATAAGATTGTTTACTATGTCTGCAGGTCTGTTTCTGTTTTGTAGATGAGTTCGTAGTGTCCTTTTTTTTTTTTTTTTAAGATTCCACATATGAGTGATATATGGTATTTGTCTTTCTCATTCTGGCTTCACTTAGAATGATGATCTCCAGGTCCATCCATGTTGCTGCAGATGGCACTTTATTCTTTTTTATGTTGAGCAGTACTCCATTGTATGAATACACCCCCAGCTTCTTTATCCAGTCCTCTGTCAGTGGGCATTTAGGCTGTCTCCATGTCTTGGCTATTTGTGAATAGTGTTGCTATGAACATTGGGGTGCAGGTGTCTTTTTGAATTATATTTTTCTCCAGATATATGCCCAGGAGTGGGATTGCTGGATCATACGGTAAGTCTGTTTTTACTTTTTTAAGAAATTTCCATACTGTTTTCCATAACGGCTGCACCAAGCTACATTCCCATCTTTTCTGCACACCCTCTCCAGCATTTATCATTCATGGACTTTCGAGTGATGGCCATTCTGACTGGTGTGAGGTGATCCTTCATTATAGTTTGATTTGCATTTCTCTGATAATTAGCAATATTGAGCATCTTTTCATGTGCCTGTTGGCCATCTATGTGTCTTCATTGGAGAAATGTCTGCTTAGATCTTCTGCCTGTTTTTTTGATTAGGTTGTTTGTATTTTTGTTACCGAGTTGTATGAGCTGTTTGTATATTCTGGAAATTAAGCCCCTGTCAGTTGCATCATTTGCAAACATTTTCTCCCAGTCCATAGGTTGTCTGTTCATTTTGCTTATGGTTTCCTTTTCTTTGCAAAAGCTTATGTGTTTAATTAGGTCTCATTTGTTTATTTTTGCTTTTATTTCTATTGCCTTGGTAGACTGACCTAGGAGGACACTGCTACAATTTCTATCAGAGAATGTTTTGCCTATGTTCTTAACTAGATTTATGGTGTCTTGTCTTGCTTAAATATTTAAGCCATTTTGAGTTTATTTTTGTGTATGGTGTGAGGGAGTGTTCTAGCTTCATTGATTTACATGTTGCTGTCCAGCTTTTCCAACACCATGTGCCAAAGAGACTGTCTTTCCTCCATGGTGTATTCTTACCTCCTTTCTCAAAGATTAATTGACTGTAGGTGTGTGAGTTTATTTCTGGGCTCTCTGATCTGCTCCATTGATCCGTATCCCTGTTTTGTGCCAATATCACACTGTTTTGATTACTGTAGTTCTGTAGTATTGTCTGAAGTCTGGGAGGGGTATTCCTCCAGCTTCGTTCTTTTTCTTCAGTATTGCTTTGGCAATTCTGGGTCTTTTGTGATTCCATATAAATTTTAGGACATTTGTTCTAGTTCTGTGAAAAATGTCCTAGGTAATTTGATAGGGATCGCATTGAATCTGTAGATTGTTTTGGGTAGTGTGGCCATTTTAACATGTAATTCTTCTAATCCAAGAACATGGGCTATCTTTCTATTTAGTGAAATCATCTGTAATTTCCTTCATTAGTGTTTTATCGTTTTTAACTAATCTTGTAGTTACTTTGATGTATTACAGAATAGGATAAAAATTACTCCCCACTGTTAAATCCCCAACATTAACTTTAATAAGTGATACATACAGTCATAACATATTATTTCATAGTAGGCTCTGTATCCAGATCATTCACTTTCACTGTCTTGTTGCCCTATTTTATCCTAGATCTGTAGTTTTAAATTTTTATAGCATTATGAGTTTTCCATTATTTTGCCTTTTTTTATCTTTTAGTTTGTTCAGATTTTATTTTATATCCCTTAGTAGAATTGTAAAGTTCTATAAATACCTTGAGCATGCTTTGTTAAATTGATTCCTAGAGAATTTGTGGTATTTTTTTTTAATGGACTTTATTCTTTTAGAGCAGTTTCAGGTTCATAACAGAACTGAGCAGAAAATAGAGTTCACACATAGCCCTCCCCACCCACACATATACTCCCCTACACTCAACATCCCTCATCAGTGTGGCATATTTTGGTACAATTGATTTACCAACATGGGCACATTATTATCAACCAAAGTCTGTAGTTTACATTAAGGTTCACTCTTGATATTGTACATTCTATGGGTTCTAACAAATTCATAATGACGTGTAGCCACCACTATAGTATCATACAGAGTAATTTCATTGCCCTAAAAATCCCTTTTGTGCCGTGTCTATTCATTCCTCCCTCCCTCCCTCTCCCCAGGCCCCTGGAAACCATGATCTTTTTGTTTCTCTAGCTGTGCCTTTTCCAGAATGTCATTTGGTTGGAATTGTACAGTTTGTAGCCTTTTAAGTTTCTTCCATGTCTTTCATGGCTTGATAGATAATTTTTTTTACCACACATATATTTTTTAATTTACATATATGTACTTGTTCATTGTTTCTAAGAACGTTTAAAGCTTTAGCTTTTTAAACTTATGTAGTTATCAAAGGAAAAAGCCATCCACAAAATAAGAATTAACTCAAAAAGATAATAGCAGGCTGTATGTAACAGCAAAATTGCTTATAATTGCCAAGATATGGAAGCATCCTCAGTGCACATCAACAGTTGAATAGATGATAAAGCTGTAGCATATATATGTGTGTGTGTGTGTGTGTATATATATATATATATGTAATGGACTACAACTCACCTATAAAAAAGGATGTTTTGCCATTTGCAGCCCTTTATTCACTTTTTTTCACTTCAAAAACCAGAATTCATTGTGCCTTTAAGAAGTGTATGAAATAATTGTTATTCTTCTAGATGAAAATTTGTTTACCAATTAAAAACAGCCTTTTAATAATTATTGACGTGAACTTAGGAATTAGAGAGAATTAACATTGTTAAGTTTAATCTTAGCATCTAGGAATGTATTTTCCTTTTATATATTCAAGCATTTTTATCAGCCGGTAAGGTTTTGTGGTTTTCTTCTCATCAGTGTTCCTTAGTTATTCCTACATACTGTTGCAGTTGTAGGTTTCTTTGTGTAGGGATTTTTTTGGTTATAGTTCTCAAAAATCCAGCATCCCAGGAAATGGGGTTACTTCACCGTTGCCCCCCTGTATGCATTTAAGCCAACAAGACCCCAGGCTTCCAAAAGTAGTTGGAGGCCATGGATACCCTGAAGGAAAATGCAGAGACACACAGCAGTGTGGTGAGTATATGCGTCCACACCCACACCTGCTTGTGAATATAGCTCACGGGGGTCGGCCATGCCCCCACCCTGGGCCTCAGCACTGAATCTCCTCCCACTCTCGGTCCAGGCCATCTGAGCAGCAGGTCTCCTCCAGGTGGGACCCTCTGCCATGGCATCTGACTGCTTCAGCCTTTCAGGTAAAAAGACCGGTTTGGAATAGAGAAGAAAAGACCTGAGCTGCGAAGAATCTGTAGGATGCAAACCCAGCCACCTGAGGGAGCCAGGTAGGTGGAATGCGGAATGTAGTGAAGGGGGGAAATAGCTGTAACCGAAGGACCTACTGTTACCAGAGCTTTAGATTTTTCAGTAGAGGCTGGAATGCTCAGTTTTGTATGCCATCTGCTGGTATTTTATGTCTGGCCCACAGGCCCACTTGGAGGCATCAGAATTACTATGGGTCAGATCCTATGCTAGGTGCTTACATGGTTTCTAATCCCCATGCCCCGACTAGGTGGGGATTGAGAGGAAACAGGTTGGGAGACGCAGCAGTTTGCTCAAGAGCATGCAACTAGAAATCGGTGGTGTCAGGACTGAGTCCAGGCCCGGCCCTTGTGACTCGCAGGCCACACTGTGACTCACTGGGACCAGAGCAGCTCCCCATTAGATGGTATAGTAGGCCAAGGGTGGCCCCCTAAGGGTTCAGGTCCTACTGCTGGAAACTAGATGTTACCTTATTTGGAAAAGGGTCTTCTCAGACGTGACTAAGGATCTCAAGGTAGAGAGGTTATCCTGGACTGTCTGGATGGGCCCTAAATGCCAAAAGATGTGTCCTTCCAAGAGGGAGGCAGAGGGCAGTCTGACACACAGGATTTGAAGACTGATGACTCGTCCACCAGGCAAGCAACGCCAGCAGCCGCCAGGAGCTGGAGAGGCCAAGAAGGAGCCCTCCTCCCCTAAAGCCTGCAGCTGGAGTGCACCCCCGCTGACGCCTTGATTTCAGATTTCTGGCCTCAAACAGTGAGAGACATTTCTGTTGTTTTAAGGCTCCCAGTTTGTGGTAATTTGTCAGAGCAGTCATAAGAAACTCATACACAAGGGAAAGTGCTAGAAAGGCGCTCTCAGACCTCCTGATCACTGGGGGTTTTAACAAGCCCTCCGGGGGCTGTGTTGAAAGCTAAAGTTTCAGAAACACTAGCTTAAGGCAAGGGTTGAAAACCGGAGTGCCTGCAGGGACCAGGCCCTTTGTCCAAAGGTGAGTGGGGCCTGAGGCTGAGCTGGAGAGGTATGCTTGACCTGAAGGCCTCCATCTGAATCGACTCTTTCCTGACACTAGTACTTCTCAAACTTCAGTGTGTAATAAAAAGACAAAACAAGGTGGTACATACTACAGAGGGAAAGAAAACCAGGTGCGCGGCACAGGCAGTGATCCTGGGAGGGCTGAGCTTAGACTGGGGAGTCCAAACAGGGCTCTCTGAGGAGGTGGCCTTCGAGTCAAGACCACAGGGTGAGAAGTCAGCCCTGGAACACGGGGAGGAGCTGTTCTGGACAGCGGGTGCAGCACAAGCAAAGGCCCTGAGGTCAGGAAAGAGCTCCACAGGTTGAAGGAGGAGGCAGGGAAGTGCTGCCACATCTCGCTGGAGGAATTAAGCGTGTCCGGAGCAACTTCCTGTGGAGAGAACTCTGGAAGCTCACACCTCGTCTCCTCCAGACTCCATCGTGCACCTTCTCCCATTGCTGGTTGTGTAGTGAATCCTTTCACCGTGGTAAGTCTTAGCCATGGGTGTGACTATGCTGCGTTCTCAGAGTCCTTCCAGTGGGTCACTGAACCTGGGGGTGGTTTGCGGACCCCCAACCCATATCCCCATGAGTAATGTACAGTGTGATGTCTTAGGCATCTGGAGGGCTGAATGAAATCTGAAGGTTCCATGCACACATTTCAGTAAGAAGCATTGGAAGTTGCCACCAAATCACTGTATCTGTAGCACTTCCCCCTGGTGTGGCACCTCTGATGTACATTTTAGATGAACCACGACTCAAGGCTTTCAGACAGTCTTACAGTCAGCTGTCTTGATGCAGTGGGTCCTCTTGGTGCCTGGGCAGGAAAGAGCAGTGCCTGAAGGTGGCCCCCCACGCCTTACGTGTACAGGGATCCTCCCGAGGCCGAGAGGAGCTGTAGCTGAAGACGTTTCGCCGTCTCCGCACTTGTAGCGTTTCTCTCCTGGGTGGGTTTTCTGGTGCTCGGTGAGGGAGGACCCGTACGGGAAGGGCTTTCCATAGTTGGGCACTTGTAGGTGTTCTCGCCTGTATGAGTTCTCTGGTGGAGAGGAAGGGGGGAGGCCCAGCGGAAGGCCCTCGCGCACTCACTGCCTTCACAGGGTCTCCCCAGCGCGCGTGCTCTGGTGCTGACTGAAGACCAGCTGCGGGCGGCCTTCCCACACTCGTTACACTGACGGGGCTGCTCGCCAGTGTGGATGTTCTGATGGGAGAGGCGGGCTGAGCATTTGCTGAAGGTTCCCATTCACTGTGGGGACGTGGCCTTGCTCCCGGAGGGAGGGGCCCTGCCCAAAAGCTCTGGCACAGTCCTCACACTCTGGTTTCTCTCTGGTGCTGAGTAAGGTTCGCCCTCTGGCTGACGGTCCTCGCACACTCACTGCATTCACAGGGTCCCTCCCGAGTGGATTCGCCGGTGCTGAGCGAGGAAGGAGCCGGAGCTGAAGGCTCTCCCACACTTGGGATGGCCCAAGCCTCCCCTCTGCCGCTGCGCACAGCTCGCGCTGCGATTGCTCTCTCGGGGAGGCTGTCCATTCTGCCGGCCTTTATGAATTCCATGTCTCAAGAGCCTTTTGGGGCCTAGCTTTCAGAGACGTTGTGCTTGGAAGATGTCCTGTTGTCAGATCCGGCATCCCAGCCTGAAAAAGTTTTCCAAAATACAGGTTCCCGTAAGATGTGAGACGAGACACTGAGAGTAAGACGTGGCTGCTGTATTACCGGTTGTGATGGCCGGTCTTACACATCAGCCTGGCCAGGCCGTCAGGTACTGGTCTGGGTCCTGCTGTGGAGGTACACTCTATAGATGGGGGGAGCATTTACAGCCCGTTGACTCTAAGTAAAGGTGGTCATCCTCGATAACGTGGGTGGGCCTCACTCAACCGTTGAAGGACCTTACAAACTAAAAGAGGTTTCCCAGAGAAGAGTCCGCCTTAGGACGGCAGCATCAACACCCACCTTGGTTTGCAGCCTTGCAAATTTTGGACTTGCCAAACCCACAGATGCAGGAGCCACTTCTTAAATCTCACTAATGTTCTGTTTCTCTAGACAGCATGGCTGATACACCGACTCTCCAGTGAAGGTGGACATCGGGGCCAGGCTGGGAAAGGGAGAGGTATGCACAGACTCTCAAATCCAGGGAAGCGGGGTGACCCGCAGAGGGAAGGAACGTGTCAAGGCTGAATCCAGCTCATCCGGGAGGATGAGCACTTGGACTGATCAGGATACTCGGGCCCAGGATGGGCTGAGGGAGCCCTCACCACCTCACTGGGTCTGGGTCGGGGGTCGGATCACATGGACATCTAATTTTAGGCAGTTGGGGCTCATCAATGACTCATCAAACAAAACTAATTTAGAGTCAGCCGAATTTCTCAGTGTTGGTCCTGCTGACTTCTGAGCCAGGTAAGTGTGTGTGTTGTGGGGACTGACCTGGACGTGGTGGGCCGTTGAGCAGGATCCCTGGCCCCTCTCCGCCAGGTGTCAGCAGCACCCTCCTGACCGTGACAGCCAGGAATGGCTTCAGATACTGCCTCGTGTCACCCCCAGGTGAGACCTCTGCTTCAGTGAGTTGTGACAAGAAGTTTTAAACCTGAAATAGAATGGATTTGAAAGAGTATGAGAGCGCACTGTGTGTAATACGGAGAGTGCTGGTAGTGCGCCTGACCACAGGGTGTGGCGGAAACCGGGGTGCAGAGCACGGACGCGAGGGCAGTCAGCTGTGTCACGTGGGCAGGGGGGCACCCCTTCCTCACCCACCCCAGCCGCACCTTGGCACAAAACGAGCCTTCAGTAACCCAGTGTGGCCTCAGAGAAAGAACAGGCCCCACGCGCCGTCCTTCACAGGGTGCCTCACCAGGGGGACAGTGACACCTTAGCCACAGACTCACCAAAGTGTGACCACTTGGTTTAGACACATTTGTCATAATCGGACCCCACCCCTGCCGCCACACACATCCCACGCCCTTCCTCAGGCAGTACTAGTGAGCTCCTCCCACACAGACGCCCAGCCTTACATGACAGTCACAACAGCCACCCCAAGTCACCCACCAGGTAACCCTCTCCCACCTTACACTCCATCGCACAGAAACACGCCAGATCACTCATCGCTGCTTGTCACACACACTCCCACTCAGTCACACACAAACCCACAAAATAAAGTACCCCCCACCGCAAACTGGCATTCAGTCACAGACACGTAATCGGGAAGAAAACTGCAAAATTACACAATTTCACGCAAGTCACTCTCCCAGCTCTCGCGCTCTTGCATAAGTCACACTGACATACAGCTCACATGACTGCAACTGTATACTGACGCCCCAAAAATCACCCACGAGGGCTTAGCAAATGCGGCTTCACAGGGAGAGTCGGAGCCTTCCCAGCAGAGAGGCCTCCAGCCAGTATAAGGACCAACAGGAGGCCGTCAGGAAGTCTCCGGGTCCTGTGTCTCGGGCACATGACCAGCCTCTCCGCCACGGTGTCACCACATCCAGAGCCCGGCCTCCTGGTAACTGGGGCTTGGCCTCTTCTGCTTTGCAGTCTGCCCACCGCTGACCTTCCTTGCTTTGGCAGACCTGGAGCTCTGCTGGCTCTCACTTCTGACCTCCAGCCTCCGGCCGGTTCCCTCCATGGCCATCCTGGGGCTATGGTCACAGCTGCCTTATTTGACCTTGTAAGTACGCCATGAGGTAAGAACTCTGTCCCTATTTCACAGAGAGGGACACTGGCCCAGAGACATAATGTGCCCAAGGCCGTAAAGCTAGAAAGGGCTGGGGCTGGTGTCGGGACCCAGACTGCTGACCCCAGAGCTGTGAGTCCAGACACAAGCAAGACCGGACCCAGAGGCAGAAAACCAGACATTGGCACCCACAGAGGACCTTGAGGCACCGGAGAGAGGACACACGCAGACCGCAGTCCCCGCAGGGAGAGCCGGCTCTAAGCCCTCTGCGTGCACTCGTGACAGCGTGTGCGGGAGGGGCTGTCACTCACCAGCCAGCACTCGAAGCCCAGCAGAGAGCTGAAACACACCACTAGGAAGAGCAGAGGGGGGAGCAGGGTCCCAGTTCATGCTGCAAGCACTTATTAAGCACCCACTGGGTACCTGGCACAATTCTAGGTGCTAGAGGGGCAGCGGTGAAGAAGAGAGAACAGTACCCCACTCCTGGCACTTGGTTCTAGTGAGCTGAGTCATGCTCTTAACCAGCTTGTCCACAGCCTCCCGTTTGGACTGGTCGCTGGCCTCAGACATGACCCCCACGCCCTCGGGACCAGTGCAGTCACCACCCACACACCAGCACTGACAAAACCCTCGACCAAACGACATCCAGAGCCTCACCAGACACGCGCACCGATACAGACTCAAGCGCACGTGGCCAGGCCCTGTCAGCAACTGGACACACACCCAGGGCCAGGTGGCACGCAGGTCCCCGTCAGCACACACACACAGTAGCATCTAAGCCCTCGTGTCACACCGCTCCCTACACCTGCAGCCGTGAGCACGTGCACGCACACACACACTAAGCACAAGTAAACCCCACAGGCACCCTTAAAGCTTAGGGCAGCTGGGCAGTGGCACACTCAGCTAGACGCCTGCAGAGGAATGCAGACGTGGCAACGGAGCAGGACACACACCTCCCACTCGTGCAGCCCCACGAACAGCCCACACGCACACTCACAAGCTCGCGGACTCACACACGCATACTGGTTCACCTAAACGCATCCCTCAGTAGAACAGACACATCCTCAGACGCATCACATGCCCTCACACACGCCCGTACACACATTCACCCATGTGAAGAGCTGCATACGCTCACTTGCACACACCAGTGCACACGCTGGCTCAGTCACATTTTGCTACTCACGCACACTGATAACATCCCACTCCCCAACACAGACGTGCTTACCCGCCACGCACACTGCTCATGTACGCAGACACACCCGTTCACTCTCACTCACCTGCAAAGCCGCCTGGCTTCCACACAAGGATGTGTAGATCTCCAGCCTGAGCTGGAAGCAGACGTGCGCTCGAGGTGCCTGGGCGCTCAGCACTCTGGGAGTTGTAGTTGAGAGCCAGGTGCACCGACGCACTGCTTCCTGGATCCCAGACTCCACCCTCCCCAGAATAAACTATTGCTGGTCCCCAAGTCCTTGTCTCAGACCTGCAAAGTGATACAATTTCCAAAAATGATAAATAAATCCGGAGGCAATAAAATGGGTGTGAGAGAGGAGAAGGGGTGATGCTACTTAGGGAAGTGGCCGGGAACGGTCTCTCCAAACAGATGGCATTGTGAGTGAGGCCATATATGAACACACAGTTACACTCCAATTTGAGGAAGGAATTCTAGGCTGAGGAAAGCCAGTGCAAAGGCCCTGAGACAGGGGAAAGAAAAAATGGGTGAAGCCAACACAGCACAGCTCGGGATACAAGACGCAGAAGAGGAGGCTACAGAAGGGTTCTGAGCACAGAGAGCCCAAGGCAGGAAAGGGCCTCGGAGGGCTGCAGCTCGGAGGTCCCGTGGCTGCTGGATGGAGGTGGGCTGGGGAGGGTGGCAGTAAAGGCGAGGAGGCTGCGTGATGGTCTAAGCCAGAGGATGATGGCCATGGGGGTGGGGTGAAGGGGCTCAGTATATGCAGGTTTTTCCATGTTTCCCCCTTGGATTACAGATCTTTCAGTAGAAAGCACTGATGATCGAATTACCTGTCCCTGGATGCTGACGTGGTGGCTTCTGTCCCAGGCTTAGAGCATGTCCCTCGGTGCTAGGCCTCCTTTATATTTGCCTAGTCAGTCACGTTGGGGGAACTGATCAGATATGGTGAACAGGCTCAGAGGTATGTTAACAGGGAAGCACTTTACAGCCCATACACTTCATCACTTACGCCAGCTGTTACACAAGCAGACTTAAACAGCATTGTTACACGTCATGAGTAGTTAGTTATACTCTGTGACAGCTCCATTAGAGAATTCTTTTTCTATCCTAAACACTGGAGCAACATTAATAGGGAGACAAACGTTTGATAAACAGTTCAATTAGAAAACAGATTAAAAGCCAGTAATACTTCAAACAACCAAAAAAATTGTAATTATTCATCAGTTCACTCAATCCTATGCAGTCAATCCCTTTTACTAACAGTTTCATGAAATCAGAATTTTCATTAGACTTCCTAAATATCTTACTGAGCTCAGCAGTATGATTTCAAAGAAACCCATACTTGTCCAAAAGTCCTTTTGATGAATCTTCTTGAAGCAGTTCTGCAGAGCATTAGTTTAACTGTCTATAAATGATAAAAGACCCAAACAGGCAAAGGTAAAAGATCTAATTATAATGTTTTTGACAAAAAAAAGTCCTCAAGTTGCTGTGACCCACAACATTTTAAGATACGTGGAAGTATGACTAATAGCATTTTACCAGAACATCTCTGAATTTCAGAAACTTTGTATGATTTCTAGAGTGTCCATACTAACACTTGTCTGAACTGTATAATCCAAGGGGGCTTATGATTTGGTTGACAGTGCTCCCTGTGTAATTCAGCATACCAGCCAGTCCTAGATACTATAATATTTTTCTCTGAGATGTCTCAGGGGCCTTCTGAAGCACCCCAAAGTCAGCTGAAGTCAAAATAAATTTAATTAGAATTTGATAGTTTGTCAAAAATATCAAAAATGTTCACACAGCCTGTTATCAGAAGTAAACGTTCTCTTTAACAGAGAGGCACCAGCTCTAGTCCTGTACCAGCCCACTTTTAATAACAAAATCATTTACCTAATTAAGTTTAATCTCAGCACAGAACTCCTTTGTTAGGGCTCCCTTTCTACAAACTTTCCACAACTTTCTGTATCCGCAGTAGTTCTTTATTTTTTTCCCCATCTAGAAATAACCAGCTCTGGGACCAGACCACTCCCCTTTCCCTTAACAAAATGCAATTCCATTCCTCAGATCTTTTCTTACTCAGAACATATATCCTACTTTCCTACTGCATACTGAAATGTTTTCATTATTTTTAATAGCTTCAATTAATATTTAAATTATAATCCTTAATTCTTAAAAATCTTACATGTAGTGAATATTTCAGTATCTTTGGGAATGACCTAGCTTTTCAGCTGTTCAACAAACTGCCATCATTTACTTTAACTTAGCACAACTCTAAAGTTTTAAGTCACAGACTATCTTGAGATCATTTTTAAGTGAACAGGCCTAAACCAGTTATTTCTGAAGAGTTCACCCAGTAAGCTCTGATCTCATTTAAGCTCACTTGTAAGAATTTCATCACCAAGTTACCTTTTTTCTCTTTCTGCTGACAGACTCTGCAACAGAAACAACATGAACTCACTGACTTCGGTAAACTTAGGTACAATAAAAGCCACATCTGTATTGATTATACCAAGGAGCTTAAGCTAGCGAACCTGGAATCTGTTCTGTCTGTATACTTAGAAGTGTTTAATTTGTAAGCACTTACTTTTAAGTCAAATAGAGCTCATTTACAAGTTAATTTCTTACATAAAGACAGAAGCAGAGATCTCACAGTTTTTTCACGAGTTAAAACAGCCTCTTTTTTTATCTTTCCCCTGAGAGCCCAGGTAGACCATCTACATCTCAAAGGCACAGGAAGCTAAATGCTCCCCTTTTATAAAACCTAATCATCTTGGCTACTTTGGGTTTTTTTTTTTTCCAGTTTCCAAATATCCCCTTCAGTTTAAAGAAATAATAGTAATACATAGTAACACACCATTTTCTCAGATTCACATGCCTCAGTTTCAGCAAAACCAGGAAGAGAGAACAGGGTGTGGCCTCAGGTACCACGACACTTACACACACACCCCCAAAATCCTGAGCAACTGCAGAAGGCCCACTTTGGTGTAACAGCAGAGCCATTAGGGACCATTCTCCAGATCTCAGGGAGGCCTGAGGCCACACAGTGTTACAAAAGTTTTCTGACTGGATAAAAAAGTTGTGGTATACACACACACGCGCACGTGCACACACAACTACTCACCCATAAAAAAGAATGGCATAATGCCATTTGCAGCAACATAGATGGATCTGGAGATCATCACTGTAAGTCAAGTAAGGCAGAAAGAGAAAAATACCATATGATATCACTTATATGTGGAATCTTTTGAGACAAGTGAACTTACTTACGAAACAGAAACAGGCTCAGCCATAGAAAACAAACTTGTGGTTACCAGGGGGAAAAGGGAAAGGTGGAGGGATAAATTGGGAGTTTGGGATTTGCAGATACTAACTACTATATATGAAATAGATAAACAACAAGGTCCTACTGTACGGCACAGGGAACTATATTCAATACCCTGTAGTAACCTATAGTGAAAAATATTAAAAGGAATATATGCACATATATGTATGACTGAAACATTATGCTGCATGTCAGAAACTGATATATTGTAAACCAACTATACTTCAATTACAGTTACTATAAAATAAAATACCATTTTCATTCATTTATGGGAGCATAGCTGAAGATCTCCCAGTTTTGCAAAATATACCTTAGGGAGACCATAAAATGGAACAGAGCTCTGGTCATCCGCACTTAATTATTCACGGCCGATGTTACCAAATACCAAGCAAACCATAATTCAAAACAGCCTCTCAGGGTCACAGTTCCCTGGCCCAAAGGGGAGACTCCCAGCCAGTGCCTTGTCAGATAAAGGGATGAAAGACCAAGGCTAGAAAGGGAAAAACCCCAACTAGTGCTCGGCCCCAGGTGAGGCCACACACACGAAACATGGTCCCACAGACAGAAGCTCAGATGAGGTGTAGCCCTAAAATCCCACTTCCACTCCCAGGTGGAGGCCTCCACAGCGGCCAGGCTCCTGAGAGAGAATCCCCTCACCCCCGAGCGACACTGAATGTGGGGCGTAGCTTCGGATGTTTCTCAGCTCCAAACAGTGCCCGTCAGGGAGAGCCCCTGTTAGCGTATGGGGTTACCGAGCCCATAAAGACTAACAACCCCTTACCTTGTGGTTTTCCTCTTACCTTCTAAGACATCGTGCACTCCGTCTATGGAGTGTGCATCTCTCTGAATAAATCAACTTTTACTCAACTATGGCTCACTCTTGAATTTTTCCTAAATGAAGCCAAGGACCCTCACGTGATGAGGTGCACCCCAGGGACTCACCTGGGACCTGTGACATGGCCTTCCCCTCTCACCCTATTTTCCTATGTCAGGATGATAAATGCAATGGGGATAATAAAACAGGATGAGGGGCTTGCAAGTCACCTGGAGGGCATCTGCTTTGGATGAGAGGGCCAAGGAAGGGCCTTCTGAGGAGGAACCTTGGAGCTGACAGGGAGCTGGCCGCTCAGGGATCTGGGGGTACACCAAGCACCTGCGTGTTTTCTCCCTCAGACCAGGATGTGATTCATTGGTGTGTCTCTGTCACACCCCCATGATCACAAGGGTTTGATCTGGCTGGCTGATCACATGCCTTTTTTTTAAATTGAAATATAGTTGATGTACAATGTTGTGTCAGCTTCTATTGTACAGCATGGTGATTTATATATCATATATATATATATTCCTTTTCATATTCTTTTTCATTATAGGCCATTACAAGATGTTGAATATAGTTCTCTGTGCTGTACAGTAGGACGTTGTTTATCTTTTTTATATATAGTTTGTATCTGCTAATCCAGAACTCCCAATTTGTCCCTCCTTACACCCCTTCCCCCCAGTAACCATAAATTTGTTTCCTATGTGTATTAGTCTGTCTCTGCCTTGTATATAAGTTCATTTGTGTCTTTTTCTCTTTTTAGATTCCACATAAGTGATATCATGGTATTTTTCTTTCTCCTTCTGGCTTACTTCACTTAGTATGACAATCTCCAGGTCCATCCATGTTGCTGCAAGTGGCATTATTTTATTCTTTTTTATGGCTGAGTAGTTCTCCATTGTGTGTGTGTGTGTGTGTGTGTGTGTGTGTGTGTGTGTGTGTGTGTACAGAGACACATACACATATATTCCATTGTATATATGAGATATACATATCACAACTTCTTACCCAGTAATCTGTTGAGGTCACATGTCTCTTTACTCTCTTTTTGGCCAATTTATGTCTTTCCTAAGGATTATGCATTCGATCAAGAGGCTGTTGGTCTCAAGTAAGGGAGGGCTGTTCAACCCTCAAGGATATGTTGGTAGCACTGCAACCCACGCCTAAAAATTCCCTAAGAAATGTCTCAACAACGTAAGATGTTTTAAAGTCCTAAAGAAATACAATCCAACCTGTATCATTACAAAGTAGAACACCAAGTGGTTCTACAGCAAAAATACTGGATCCTTTCTCAACCCTCTTAACTTTGGGTAAATTGCCTATTTGAATTTTATTTTCTTTACCTGCAAAATAAAGAGTATTTTATAAGAATGATAGAGATAATGTATATAAAAGTGACTAGTGACATAGAAAACAAACTCCGGTTACCAAAGGAGAGGGGTAGGGGAGGGATGAATTAGGAGTTTTGGATGAGCAAATACGCACTACTATATATAAAATGAACAACAAGTTCCTACTGTACAGCATGTTCAATTTCTAGTAATAAGCTATAATGGAAAAGAATCAGAAAAAAATTCATATATGTATAACTGAATCACTTTGCTATACACCTGAAACTAACATTGTAAATCAAATACACTTCAATAAAAATAAAATTAAAAAATAAAAATTAAAAAGTGGCTAGTACAGGTGGCCTGGGAAAACGGGAAGAATTGGAAGCCTGATCATGGGGTGGAATAAAAAAATAGTGGCTCACCACGCGGTTAGATGTGGAGGAGTGATTAACAATTAGTAAATACTGTTTTCTTTCTTCCCTGGAGTTTTATCTGGGCACGTGGCAACCCAGCTGGAGACAGCATTTCCCAGCCTACCTTGTAGGTCAGTGTGGCTGTGTGACTAAGCGCTAGCCAGTGGGCTCCCAGCAGAGATGATGCGAACGACTTCCAGGTCACACCGTCAGAGCACGTTGCTTGCCCTCTGCTTCCTCCGTCTTCCTTCCGGCAGCTGGAGCGTGAATGAGGTGCCAGTGACCACCTCCTACCACGTGGATAAGGAGACCATGGGCGATGGTGGAGGAATCTGGTCTCAGGAAGACTGGTGAAGAGACACCCAGGACCACCTTCGAGCACTGACCTTTACAGGAAAGAGAAAAAACACTTTCCTATTATTTAAGCCACTGTTGTTTGGTGTCTGGTGAAGCAGCTGAACCGCAAGCCCAACCAACACAGTGCTGTCAGGTAAACGTTACAGGAAGAAAAAAGTACCCCTGACATTCTCTCAGGAAGGAGCCACATGGAGACCACCTCTCTCCCAGTCCAGTATGGCCTGTTTTTCTTCTGGAAAAGTCGCTTCTGATTAAGTCATTGACTTGCAGTCAGGACAAATACTAGACGGGAAACGTGTACCACTAAACCCTAGAACCACGTGGTCACTTTGGGAGGCCCGTGGAGACAGATGAGCAGAGCGCCCCCTAGTGGGCTCACACTCCAGGACACGGTCACTGAGTGGCCTTTTGGATGGAATGGTGCCCCCCGCCCCCACCACAGTCAACTTTGGTACCCACGGGTGGGTGGGGGGAGATTCCAGGACCCACCAGGGTATGAAAATCCGAGGATGCTCAAGTCCCGTAACTCCATACCTATGGATTCTGCTTCCGCAGGTTCAACCAACCAGGGATTTTAAACACAGTACGCAGTCCATGGTAGGTTGAGTCCGCGAATACGGCTGAATATGCGGATACCCAGGACCAGCTGTATTTACATCTTTCACTCTTCCTCTTCCTGTCTTCCCCGTGTACATGTAGTGCCCTTTGCCTAAATTAAATGCGCATTGGACATGTCCATTTTATCCAGACATCTACTGGGGCCTCCTGCATGGCTCATCATCTTTTTGCCAACTTTTTGGACCACCAGTGTGTTCCTGGTGGTCTCCAAAAACACTAACGCCTCCACCATGACCACAGGGCAAATCCCATGAGGGCAGACTTCCGAGTCCCTCCGTGTCCTCAGACGGCACCTGAAGATAGAGCCTCCGCAGGGCTCTCTTCACGTCCTTGTTCCTCAGATTGTAGATAAGCGGGTTCAGGGTGGGTGTGAGGAGGACGGCAGTCAGGCGTCCTTGCCACGGAGAGTAGCGCGCTGCGGGCTGCATGAAGGCAGGACGACGGTGGTCAGGTGCAAAGACCACGTGGAGAAGGCCTTCCGCCGGCCACCGAGTGGATCTGGACCAGCATGGCCAGGATGCGGACGTAGGACAGGACAGTGAGGACAAAACAGCTCATGATGACGCAGCCACTGGCTGCAAACCCTGGCACCTCGTGGGCATCCACCTCAGCACAGGCTAGGCCCATGTGCGCAGGGATGTCGCAGACGTGGTCAGTCACCTTTGGGCCGCAGAAGGGGAGAGAGAAGGCGTTGGCTGTGTGGGAGGCAGAGAAGAGAAGCCCACTGCCCCAGGCCAGCACCACCAGGGAGGCCTGTAGCCAGGCAGCAGTCATAAGCCATGGAGGTGATGAGAAAACACTCTGCGGACCCAAAGCAGACAAAAGCAAAGAGTTGGGATGCACCCGCAGGGAGGGAACTCTGCCCAGAGCCCACCAGGGCCCGGGGCAGGGTGCTGGACAGGGAGCAGAATCCAGCAAGGAGAGGTGTTTGAGGAAGAAGTACCTGGGCGTGTGCAGACGGGGATCCAGGCTCACAGCAGCCACGATGGAGATGTTCCCCAGAATCGCAGCCAGATAAACCAGAAGGAAGACAGCAGCGCTGAGCAGCTGCATCTCAGGGACCTCCGAGGAGCCCCGGAGGACGAAGACAGGTACTGCTGAGAGACTGGTCATGTTCTGCCTTTGGAAACACTCCTGAACAGCAGAGGATGCTCAAGGAGAAGGGCACGCAGAGGACAACGCAGCAACAAAGCCCTGGAAGGAAGAGAGAGGGAGGTCGGGGGGGGCTCTCAAACATTTCTTCATTAAACCCACGTGCATGGTGCGTCTTCCCTGGAGGTCTCAGACTCAGGTGCCTACAGAGGATGGTCAGATATATCAACTAGTGAGTCCAGCTGAGGAGCAGAAGAGGGGATGGTGGGGACTGTGGAGAAGTGGATGTCCTGTCCGAATGAGGCAGCTGCTCCAAGCTCTTGCCAACTGTTGTTGGTAAACCAGGCATTGCCAGATTCTCTAACGTTTTTCAAAAGAAGTGATAATTTCAGGTTTTTTAAAACATGAAACCTCTTGACTTCCATATATTGGCAGTTAATTCAAACTTAAAACACTGTGTATATCAAATGGGGGCACCAGTTTAAGACTTTTGGTCCTACCATGCGTATGACAACATAATTCCATATCGTCTTCATTGCAGTACGCAGCCCGAGGTCTTGTAGTGGCCTGTTTCCCACCCAAGACAGTGAGCTCCTCCGCCCTCTGAGTGCAGGGACCACTTCTAATTCATCTCTTTACTTCCTGCCATCCAGCACACGAGGTGACACACAGTAGGGACGTAATGTTTAAGAATGTGTTTGCCACCAGCCAGCCTGGGTTTGCATTCTGTGTGACCCTGGAAAACACCTTAATCTCTCTCTAGCCCCTGTTTTCTCTGTAGAAAGAGATAATATAGTAACCTGAGGGTCACATGAGGTCATGAAAGGAACGTACTTAAAACAAAACCAGACATATGAACTTGCGTGAAAAGCTGACCATTAATTACTATGATTCCATTTTTTTTTGTAAATGTGTGTTCCTTATTTTTCTTTCCATTATGGTCCCTGGGATGCCAGGTAATAAAACAGACCTAAAAGCATATTTTTATATTTCTGAATGGAAAGTATTACTATTTCCTTTTCTCACATGCCATCAGCCCCCTGCCATTTTCACTTCCATTGCTATAGAATGGTAGCTCCTGGAGGGTGGGCGCCAGCCTGGTACCCCCAGCTGAGCCCTGGTGGTCTCTGGCGGGTGGTCTCCTGTGGGACATAAACCGCCTCATTCTGGTAGCAGAATGACGGACCCCTCCCGTGATACCTACGTCGCAACCCCTGAACACTGACATGTAGCCTTCCAGCACAAAAGCGACTTTGCAAATGTGATTAAGTGGGGGGTTTTTAAGATGGGGAAATTCTCCTGGATTATCGGGGTCGCTATGGGTTGAACTGTGTTCCCCCCATAAAGACACGCTGAAGTTCCAACCCCCCAGCACCTCAGGATGTAACCTGCCTAGAAACAGGGTTGTTGCAGATGTGACCAGTTAGGACAAGGCGATGCTGGGGTGGTGGGCCCTGAATCAACACGACTGGTGCTCTTACACAAAGACAGCCAGCTGAAGACAGAGACGAGAAAAGGCCACGTGCAGATGGAGGCAGGGGTGGAGATGGTGCAGCTACAAGCCAAGGAACACCAGCGGTGGTTGGAAAACCACCAGAAGCTAGGAGGAGGCAAGGAAGGATTCCCCTGCAGATTTCAGAGGGATCACGGCTGTCCTGACACCTTGATCTCAGACTTCCGGCCCCCAGAGCTGTGAGAGAACACACGTATCTCAAGCCATTCAGTCTGTGGTACACGGCGATGGCAGCCCCAGCAAACTAGGCCACGGGGTGAAACCAACGTAGTTACGTCAGAAAGGAAGGCAAGGGGCTCAGAGGAGATGTGACGACAGAAGAGGAGATCAGGGCGGCGTGGAGACAGGAGTCAAGGGACGTGGGGCCTCTCCAACCCAGGGAGGGAAGGCAACAGTCTTCCCTGGAGCCTCAGGGAAAGCGTACAGCCCTGCCCACACCCTGGCTTCAGCCCTGGGAGGTCATTTCAGACTTCAGGTTTCTAAACTGTGAGAAGCGTGTGTCGTCTCAGAGACGACGTGTGTGGTGATGTGTTGCAGGAGCCCCAGACAGAGGCACAGCTCCCCTCCCATCTCTGCCCTCTTTCTTTTATGACCAGATTCTCCCTGAACCTCATGGAGAAGTGGCGACTTCCCCCAACAAAGGAAGAGGGAAAAAAGCAACACCCTGACACAGCTCATGCCATTTCTCCCCTTCACCCCGCCCACAAGATCCCCGCGGGGGCGGGCAGGAAAGCACTGTGACCACGTTTCCCTGAGCACCACGCGGGTTCCCTGTGAGATGGCTCTAAGGGCAACGGATGAACATTCCTTGCTGTCTAGTTGTGATTTGTTTACTTGCTTATTTATAGTTAAGATGGTCAAGTTGGACGTCTCTGTGTGGCCTGCCCAGCTACTTTCTCCTGCTTCCTGTTCTCAGAGCTGAGTCACTAGCTGCGATTTATTATAACGTGTGTCTGCAGAGAAAGCATCAGACACATGACTTTTCACATAGGATGCTCAGGGACAGGATGAAATGTGCATGGAAGTTCCACAAAGAGCTGATCAAAAGAACTGTGACCTCCACCTCCCCAGTGCTCACAGCAGCACTATTTACAATAGCCAAGGCACGGAAACAACCTAAATGACCACCAAGAGGTAACTGGATAAAGAAGATCACACACACACACACACACACACACACACACTGGAGTATTACTCAGCCATTAAAAAGAATGAAATAACACCACTGCACCAACATGGATGGACCTGGAGATCATCATACTAAGTGAAATAAGTCAAGAAAGAAAAATATCATATGATATCACTTATATGTGGCATCTTAAAAAAATGATACAAATCTTATTTACAACCCAAAAATAGACTCATAGGAAACAAACTATGGTTGCCAAAGGAGAAAGGGCAGGGGACGGATGAATTAGGAGTTTGGGATTAACAGATACACACTACTATGTATAAAACCGATAAACAGCAAAGACCTACTCTATAGCACAGAGAACTATATTCAATTTTTTGTAATAACCTATAATGGAAAAGAATCAAAAAAAATGTATGTATATGTATAACTGAATTGCTTTGCTCTACACCAGAAACTAACATTCTGAATCAACTACACTCCAATAAAGAACAAAATTTAAAAAGTCAATCAATAAAAGAACCATGACAACATCTGTTACCATCAAAGATGATTACGTCTCCAATAGAACACAGCTTGCAAGTTTTATGCTGCTCCATCACATCGAATTCCTTACACTGGACCAATTCATCTTGCTTTCTCTAGACAGACCTTTCTCGTCTCACTCATGTTTTTCCAAATTCACTTAAATAAAGGAAATGTGGCATTTATGCACACTGTCATTTGGGGAGGTGAGATTATGCACTGATGTGGGCAACATGTGAATGATAACCACCAACCCTGATGGCTGTTATTATTACTGCTCCTGGCTACTCCAGCTTTCTCACTAGCAAACGGAAGAGCTTGCAAAGACGTTTCCAAACTTCCAGGGAGCCCTCAGGAGTCACCAAGGCATGGGGTGGTGTGGGGGGCCAGTGTGGCAGGCATCTGACTCCTTTCCTTCAGCTGGAGCCAGTTCCATGTTTCTCTATTAAATTGTCAGTGGATTATCGGCTCACGTTTCATCTGAGGACAGGATCCCTCCTTGAAAAAATAAATTTGCCAGTCACCAGGGTTGGCACTCACAACCAAGATGGGAGCTGTGTCGTGGTTTACTGCACAGACGCTGGACAGAGGCTGCCTGGGTTCACAGCCCAGCCCTGCCACATACTAGCTGTGTGACCTTAGGCAAGTTACTTAACCTCTCTGTGCTCTGGTTTATCTGTTAACATGTAGGAATAACAACGCCCCTAAAGTGGAATTGTCGTGAGGATTAAATGAAATTAGCATGAGTATAGCTCTTAGAGAAGTGCCAGGGACAGAAAACTGTGTCTTTATTTTCTCCAAATGGATGAGTCTATGTTTGACGGAACTGCAAGTACTACCTCTTCTTGGATATAAGTAACAATACCATAAACATGATCATCCGAAGCAGTGGAGAGGAGCAGAGATCCCGAATCTGAGCCACCAGCCGACGTGAGAAGTAAGTGTGGCTGATGAGGGACACAGAAGCATCACTTCTGGGGTTGGATGAGACTTTAGAAACCGCCTTTTGTGAAGCCTGCAGCCACCCGCAGCATTCCCGCCTGAAGTCCCACAGCCTTGGCCCGCGTGCCTCCACTCACGAGGAGCTCACCTGGAGCAGCGGTTCTCAAGCAAGGACGACTGTGTCCCCCACCCCTTCCCGCAAGGGGTACATGGCAATGTCTGGGGACATTTTGGTTGTCACGACTGGGGAAGATGCTACTGGCATCTAGTGGGTAGAGACCAGAGATGCTTCTGAACATCCTACAATGCCCAGGACAGCCCTGCACCCCCAAATGCCAACAGCACGGAGGCTGTCTCTCTGACTCAGCCTTGAGTCCCTGGTACTACATCAGCAGAATGATGGTCAGAATTTAAATACTGCTTCCTGGGAGCCAGACACCGACCTGAGTGATTTTCATACAGCCCACTTAATTCTCCCAACCACCCCAGGGGGCAGGCACCGCTTTATCATCTTCCGTTCACAGATAGTAAAACTGAGGCAGAGAGAGGGAAAGCAATTTGCCAAGGTCCACACAGCTAGTAAGTGGCAGTGCTGGGGTTCAAACTGGCAGGCTGCCCCTGTAACTGCAGGTCTTAATCATCTCGGATACGAGATGAAAGCCACTCAGAGACTTGGAGCAGCCTGACCTACCCGGCTGGGCGTCCTGGCCACTGCGCAGCAGGTGAGGCCAAGCCCCTTCAAGGTGCCGAGCGGGGCGGAAGGAAGGCCAGTTCCTCCAAGGCGGTGAGGTGATAAAGCTCGAAGCTGGAGTCCTTGCTCCAGGATGAATCTCCACCTAGAAGCTGCAGGAAAGGAAAGCACTGCGGACGGGCCAGCCTTGTTGACTTCTGCTGGCACCGGTTCCAGGCCATAGCCTCTTCTGTTTGCCTGTTGCTTTCTCATCCCTGGGGGAGTCATCCACGGTCACCTCTGGGGACTTTCTCTCCCCTGGTGGCTGAGAACAAGACTGACAATCAAAGCATCAGCCATGCCTCCTGGTTACCACCTTTCTAGAGTGTTCTGGTAATCTCAAAAGCCATGATCATTAAGGTTACTGAATGTTATTAGTACTGTTCACTATCAAGGACCATTCTTCTGCAATGTGCATTTTTTGTGAACCATGTCTGAGATACTCCTGTTGAATAAATGAAGATCACATGGAAATACATCACTCTTTTTGACAGCTGCAGAGGATCCCACACTATGAATGAAAAATCAACGTAGCCATCACTACACTGGTGGATTTTTTTGTTTGCCAAGATGAACAATTCTGCTTTTAGCATTCTTGTACCTTTCTCAGACATCTTATGGGTCTTTCAGAAGATCTTTTAAAATAGCTTTCCTCATGCAAGTTTTGCACACTTCCCATTTTTTCTCATTAACTTGGAGTTTTGGTGGCTCTTGTGAGTGGGATCTGGTTTTCCACGACACTTGCTAATTGACGATTGCTGATATTCACACAAGTTATTGACCCTTGCCTTGTAATCTTGTATGTAGCCATGAGGCAAAATGTGCTGTATTTACACACATGAACAGAGTTCGTGTTCTGCTAATGTGGAATTGATCAGTTGAAGGGAATGCATTTTTAAATTCTGGTTAATTATGCAAACTCAGTAAAAAAAGTTTTATCAAAGTATACCAAACTGTGTAAGAGTAAAATTTTTTTGCCTTTATTGCCAATAGTGGATATATCAGTTTTAAATTTATGCACTTTTCCTGGCCAAAAATCATCTTAATTTTGTTTTACTTTTCATTTGCATAGTTTCTAGAGAGGCTGATCATCTCTTCGTGTGTATGGCCATCTGTACACATTCTGCGAAATTCCTGTGCATAAAAGGTTTTCTATTGGACTTTTGACTTTCTTTATTGATTTGTAAGTATTTTTAATATTATAAATATTGATCATTTTTACAATTTTCCCCCAGGCTGTTGACTTAAACATTCGTCTTTTGAAGAGCTTTAAAAAATTTTTTTCTATTTAATTTTGGCGGGTGGTAATTAGGTTTTTTTTTTTTTAACGGAGGTCCTGGGGATTGAACCCAGGACCTCATGCATGCTAGGCACCCACTCTACCACTGAGCTGTACCCTCCCCCTAGAATAGTTTTTATCATCCGAAAGTTTAACAGCTTACGTAGTCGTATTAGTTTATTTTCTTTCTAGGTTTTACATCTTTCTTCTTTTGTGTTGTGTTTATTTCTGGTGTACAGCATAGTGATTCATTTATATGTATGTGTATATATACATATATGTACACACGTTCTTTTTCATATTCTCTTTAATTATAGGCTATTACAAGATAATGAATATAGTTCCCTGCGCCGTACAGTAGGACCTTGTTGTTTATCTAATTCATATATAGTAGTTAGTATCTGCAAATCCCAAACTCCTCATTTATCCCTCCCCATGCCTTCCCCGCCCCCCCCGCCATAAGTAACCATAAGTTCGTTTTCTGTGTCTGTGAGTCTGTTTCTGTTTTCTAAGCAGCAATTACCACATGGATGTTACAAAAATAGCCTAGAGTTTCTTTTGTGTCTAAGATTTATATATTACATTTATCCCTTTAATCCATCTGAAATTTACTTCTTGTGTTTGGTGTAAAGTAAGACCCTGATTTTTTTCCCCCAGATACAAAACCAGGATGTATTAGCTATATTTTGCTGCACAATAAATTACTCCAGAACTCAGTGGTTTAAGACAACACGGTTATTATCTTATGGTTTCCATGAGTCAAGAATCTGGGCACAGCTTAGACAGAAGGGCTCATGGTCTGTCATAAAGCTGAAATCAAGGTAGGGCTGGTGAGGGATGCATTTCAAGATCACCCACGTGGTATTTGGCAAGATTCAGTTCCCCTGGGCTGCTGGACTGAGGGTCCCAGTTCCTCTCTGGCCCTTGGCTGGAGGCCCCCTCAGTTCCTGGCCACACAGCCTCTCCACCGAGCATGTCACAACATGGTGGCTTGCTTTCCTCGGAGCAAGAGAGACGGAGACAGAGTGCCCAACATAAAAGCCACAGTAGTTTGTAACCTCACCTGGCTGGTGAGATTCCATTACTTCTGCTGTATTCTTTTCACCATCAGCCAGTCATGAGGTCCAGCCCATCCTCAAGGGGAGGGGGTTACGCAGAGGTGTGGATGCCGAGCGAAGATCTTTGAGACCCTGTGCACCACAAGGACAGGCCAGGGCTCTGTATCTGTCTGTGTTTGTCCCCGAGCTCTCTCTTCTATTCCCTTGTTCTATTTTTTTGTTCCAGTGGCTCTCAATATGTGGCATTAGGATCCCTGGATATCCTCAAGACCCTTTCAGGGAATATTCAAGATCAGAACTCTTATAGCATTGCTAATGAGATGGGTGGTGATGTAGGCAAATGTGACTTTTAAAATATTATATAAAGAAAAGTGTCAACATCTGGAAGATCTGCAGAACTGGATGAACCAATTTTTTTCATCCCAAATGACCAGTGCATGCTATTACACGGCCATGCCCTGGCGAAAGATCTATTCAAAATGAAGGAGGATGGGCCAATGGATTTTAACGAAACAGTATAAACCTTCATCAATGTGGTTTCACACTCCACATGGCAATTAGTTAAGGGACTACCATTTTAGATTGGAAGAATTAATATTGTTAAAATGGCCACACTACCCAAAGGAGTCTACAGATTTAATGTGATCCCTATTGAATTACACAGGACATTTTTTTTCACAGAACTAGAACAAATAATCTTAAAATCTATATGGAATCACAAAAGACCAAGAATTGCCAAAGCAATACTGAAGAAAAAGCACGAAGCTGGACGAATAACCCTCCCAGACCTCAGACTCTACTACAAAGCTACAGGAGTCAAAACAGTGTGGCACTGGCACAAAAACAGGCACACAGATCAATGGAACAGAATAGGGAGCCCAGAAATTAACCCACAGACTTGTGGTCAATTAACCCGTGACAAAGGAGGCAAGAACAGACAATGGGGAAAAGACAGTCTCTTCAGCAAGTGGTGCTGGGAAAGCTGGACAGACGCATGCAGATCAGTGAAGCTAGGACACTCCCCCACTCCACACACAAAAACAAACTCAAAATGTCTTAAAGACTTAAACATAAGAAGACACTATAAACCTCTCAGAAGAAAACATAGGCAAAACGTTCTCTGACATAAATCTTCGCAACGTTCTCCCAGGGCAGTCTACCCAGGCAACAGAAATAAGAGCAAAACTAAACAAATGGGACCTAATTGAACATAAGCTTTTGCAAAGCAAACTAGAAACAAAATGAAAAGATAACCTACAGACAGGGAGAAAACATTTGCAAATGATACAACTGACGAGGGCTTAGCTTATACAACTTAATAACAACAATAAAAAGCCAACCCAGTCAAAAAGTGGGCAGAAGACCTAAGCAGACATTTCTCCAGTGACGGCATTCAGGTCGCCAATAGGCACATGGAAAGGTGCTCAACATTGATAATTATCAGAGAAATGCAAATCAAAACTACAAGAGGTATCGCCTCACACCAGTCAGAATGGCCATCATTAAAAGTTCCACAAATGATAGATGCTGGAGAGGCTGTGGAGAAAAGGGAGCCCTCCTGCACCACAGGTGGGAATGCAGTTTGGTGCAGCCATTATGGAAAACAGAATGGAGATTCCTCAGAAGACTAGGAACAGACTTACCATATGATCTAGCAATCCCACTCCTGGGCGTATATCCAGAGGGAACTCTAATTCGAAAAGACACCAGCAGCCCAGTGTTCGTGGCAGCGCCATTTACAACAGCCAAGACAAGGGAGCAACCTAAATGTCCATCAACAGATGACTGGATAAAGAAGTTGTGATTTATATATATACACACAATGGAATCCTACTCAGTCACAAAAAGAATGAAATAATGCCATCCGCAGCAACATAGAGGATCTACACATTATCATACTATGTGAAATAAGTCAGAGAAAAACACATATCATATGATATCACTTATATGTGAAATCTAAAAACTGACACACACGAACTTTTTTAAAAAACAAACAGAAACACAGACTTAGAAAACAAACTTATAATTACCAGGGGGGAAAGGTTGTGAGGAGGGATAAATTGGGAGTTCAGGATTTGCAGATAGTAACTATTCTATATAAAACAGATAAACAACAAATTTCTACTGTACAGTAGGGGAAACTATATTCAGTATCTTATAATAACCTATAATGAGAAAGAATATGAAAAGATAAATATACCTGAATCACTATGCTGTATACCAGAAACTAACACAACATTGTAAAAAGACTAGACTTCAGTTTCAAAAAGAATAACAAATCAAGAAACTACCATTTTATAAGAGTCAATATAGTGTCAAAGAAGAATATACATAACTATCTAAAAAGACTGTCACATTACTTCTACTTTTTCCAACAGCAATGCACATAAGGCTTGGCTTTCTTCATAAACTTGAACAAAACCACCTACTGCAACAGACTGAATCAGAAGCAGACATGCGAACCCAGATGCCTTGCTTTGAGTCAAACATGAAAGAGATTTCCAAAAATACACAAAACAGTGTTATTCTTCTCACTAAATCTACTTTGTCTTGGAAAATATAGTTTTTTAGAATATGCTATTTATGTTAACGTGTGATGGCTTTACTGTTGATATTCTCATATGACTTGATAAATAAGTTTTTAAAAAAAACTTCTCGATTTAAATTTTTCACATAGTTGGCATGGATGGATGTAACCTGTCTAACAGAAGCTCTTTGGGGCCCTCGATAGTTTTAAGGGTGTACAGGAGTTCTGAGAGCACTGCTGGGTGGACCTGGTCCTGGCCCTCTGTGGGGGAGGGCAGAGTCCAGAGACAGACTGGCTGAATGGATACAAAACCAAGACCCATGTGCGCCTCAGGAGGTCTGCTGATGGGTGGGGCTGGGTCTCAGAAGGTGCTAATAATTCAGTCAAGACGGCAGCCTCCAGGAAAGCTCCTGTAGATGAGCACCCCCTGAATGTCTGCCCCCAGCTTCTATGTCCCCTGAGTGGGGGACTCTGTAACGCTGTAAACTGGCTGTACTTGAATAAAAATTTTTCTGAAAAAAATATATATTAAACTGAGGGAAGGGATGTTCGAGGCAAAATTGCACATACTATATGCTCTATCATATTAAATTAGTAATGTAAGATGTTTTGCCTTATTTATAAAGTTGCACTGATGCCCCATAGTTTATACGTGGGTTTTATTTCTAATCCTCCAGGAAATATTTCCATTTTAGATTTGCTAACAAAGCATTCAACATGAGCTTCTTCTCCTGCGGAGGACATACAAAAGACACTCTAAGGGGTAGCAAACCCATTTCAGCCAAAGACGAAGTTTGTGAAATTTTAAAACCGATGCTTTTTGTTAAAATACAAAGTGAGGAAGAACAGTTGTAGGATAGACAAGATGGGGGGGGGGTCCACAGAACTTATTTGTGCAGATTCTATTGCAAAAGATCGCAGGTACCGCAGGTTTGGCACCCTAAGATAAAAACGTAAGACCTCACAAACAGACCCACAGTGTTCACATTAGCTTCAGCAAGAAAAAAGCAGTGCTCGCTGGGACAGCTCTGTTGATGGAGACACGAGAATTACTTTGAAATGTTTTTCCTTTTTGCAAAAAAGGTCACTTTCATGTCCTCCAATCTTTTAACATTCATGCACTATTCAAAATACAACCCAAAGGTGACGAAGCCAGTAAGTAACTGTGTGTGCATAAAAGTGTCCCTCACCTCCCTTCTCTCAGCCAGGCTTCCCCCCTGTTTTGAGTCCACTAAGCAGCATTTTTTGAAAGATGCTCAGCAAGAGCTTCACCGAACACTGAATTAGGAAGTTCTTTCTCATTTTCATGCACAGACGAGTCATCTACTCCACAAAAGTAGCAACTGCTTTTACATTTTATCCCTAACATCCGGCCGCTTCCTGTTGAAAAAGAAACGTTTTGTGGCTCTTAATTTTATTTCAAGGCAACTTGTAGAATCAAGTTCAGGGCCCTATTCAGTATCATGAATTCTGGATAACGGGTTTTAAAAGCTGTAATACACACTGCCAAAGTCTCAACAACTTTAAAAGTCTGTCAATATTATGTCAAAACCTAGTTTCTGCAGACCAGCAGGCAACATGTGCAGTTTCTTCACCCCTGGTTTTCTGGAGCCTCTATGTGTGGTGGCCATTCTGGGGTTTCTCCTCTCAACAGCACTTTGCAACATTGTGTTTTATATTTATATATATATATATATAATTATAATATATAAATATAATATATAAATATATATATAATTAATGAGGGTGAAACAGATCTAAATGTGAGCTTCCACAGAACTGAGCCCTCTGCATTTGTGGAACCGAGGTCCTCAGCTCCTAGACATGGCCCCTCTCCACAAGCAGCATGCCCTTTCACTGCTTTGTTCTTTGCAGCCACCAGGACTTGGGAGTCAGTCCATAAATAAGTAACCATATAAATATATTTTCAACTTTCAGGTAGTGGTAAGTGTAGGAAGAAAAACAAAGCAAGGCAAGGGTCTCAGAAAGATAGCAGGGCACTTACTTAGTCAACCTAATCAGGGGCAGCTCAGTGAGGCGGTGACGACTGAACTGAGACCGGAAGTGCGAAGGTAGGATGCGCTGTGCAGTGAGCTGAGGAGAGAACATTCGAGCTAAGGGAACAGCACGTGCAAAGGTCCTGAGGTTGTCAGGCACCGGGCACACTGAGCATTGGAGAGAAAGCCCTGATGTGACAGGGGCAGACTGGGAGGTGAGGAGCAGCAGGAGATGAGGAAGGGAGGTAGGGAGTGGGGGTCCACCTGGGTTCTGTCGGCCACAGTGAGGAGTATGGGTTGGATGCTAAGCATGATAAGAAACCCTTGGTTGGCCTGGATGAGGGTGTGATGCAGTCTGAATTGTTTCTCAAAGATCACTGTAATTGTGGTGTAGAGACTAGTCATTAAGGGGGCAAGGGTGAAGTCAGGGAGTCTAGGTGGCCTGGCTGGGGTCTGGTCAAGGAGAACAGTGACTTGGACTAGCATGGTGACAGTGAGGTGGATGCGTGGGCACAAACGCATATATTCTGAAGATAGCTGACAGTTCTTGCCAATGGTTGCATATGGGTCGTGGGAGAAATAGTAGTAATATAATATATAGTAATACATAATAACGAGATGGTAGTACAGTACCATAACATAACAGCAGTATCACAACACGCCCATGTTTACTCTGTGCCATGCACCGTCACGTACATGTGATTATATATATGTGATCATATACCTGTAATTATACACACACACCCCTTTGGTCCTCACCATAACCCTCTGTAGTAGCTCTAATATGTTCCCATTTTACAGATGAGGAAACTGAGGCACAGAGAAATTGAGTCCAAAACCACAGGGCAAGTAAGTGGGGGAGCCCGGAACTAACCCAGCCACATGACCTCATAATTTAACCATCATGCGTTAGTGTTGGGGGTGACTTTTAGGCTTTGGGGCTGAGTACCCGGGTGGCACATTTACTGAGCTGGGGAAATAATGGCAGAAAGAGCAGATCTGGGGACGTACAGTCATGGTTCTACTTTACTGTGTTAACTGTGAGATGACAGACATGCAAGTGGAGAAACAGTCGGAGCGCTCTACGGGGCTGAGAGTTAAGGGGAGGCCCGGCCTGGAGGTATACGTTTTGGGGAGGGGTCAACGTATCAGAGTCAGGTCAAACCCCAGGGTTTTCACCCAGGGTTGATTGCCAGGAGGGAGCACGCATCTCCAGCCTCATCGCCTGCGCTGATTCCCAAGTTCAGCGTCCTCAGAGAGGCAGAGTAACGCAGCGGGCGCCGGCTCCAGCCGGCCCCTCTCTGAAGAGCCTGGTGCCCAGGGAGACTGCTCTCACTTGCTAACACAAGTTGGAAATTCCATTGGCCCCAAGTCAATTTAGTTCATCAGAACCACCCATTCTTTTATGGCTGAGAAAAGCCTCATTAAGTTGAGACTCCTGGTGGGTCCCCAAGGATGAGAACTCGGCTGACATGCTCAGCGCCCAGAGGTCCCTCCGCCCCGGAGACGCAGGGCTGGAGCCCGCAGCAGGGGGAGCCAGGTGCGACGCGACTAATGGGCCTCCATCGGCCTCCGATGGCCACGGGGGACCAGGGCCTCTGAGCTCGTTAAGAACAGGCGAGCAGAGACTGGCCTGGGAATTGAGAAGAAACTTTTTGACTTGCTGAACTCATCAGTGGAGAGGCCGGGGCTCTGGCAGGCGCTTCCTCCCCAGGGACAGCATCTCTGTCTTTGCGCTGAGAAAACACATCCCACAGTTGCCAGGAGGAAAAGGTTTTTTCCTGAGTGGCCCGGTGCAGCCACCCTTCAGCCGGATGCATTTCAGCTTCATGAGAAGTCACTTCCTCTTTGTAAAGTGGGCCCACAGGTGAGGACGGGGCTTTGACTGTCTGGCCCCCTGGTCGCATCTTCAGGGCTGAGCACACAGCACACACTCATGAAGCCTTGCTGAGTGACTGGAATGGTCTCATTTGTTTCTTGACTGCAGTGCTTCTCAATTAGGGGTGTCTCTGCTCCCCAGGAACACTTGGCAATGCCTAGAGACGTTCTTGGTTGTCGCAATGGGAAAGAGGGGTGCTCCTGGCATCTAACAGGGAGCTGTTAACAGAGCTTCTCTAACAGAGAAGCTGCCCCACGGCTTATAAGGCACAGGACAGCCGCCACAGCCAAGAAGGACCCGGCCCCAAGGTCAGTAGTGCTGAGGTCAGAAACTGACCTTTACTGGTTTATAATTCATCTCCCTCCACTGGAGCAGAAGATCCAGGGATTTCTGAACGACTTGTTCGCTGCTGTGTCTCCAGCAAGCAGAGCCTTGTATCAGACGGAGATGCTCCCCAAACACACACTCAGGGGAATGAATGCTGATAACCTCCAGCCACCCGCCTCGTGGTTCCTCCCTTACTTCTCTCCTTTTCAAACTGTCAGGAGTGTTTCCTGGAGGCAGGACCTGGCTGTGCGCTGGAGGTCTGAGGGTGAGCTAGCCATGGCCCCCGCCCTTAGCAGGTGCTTCTTCCACCCCTCCCCCAGGCAGGAGCTCTCCACTCATCACCATGGGCACACCTCCTTTTAGAGAAACAGAACTGGAGACAGAAGTACGTTGTGGTGCGATCAAGAAGGCACTTTACTTCTGTGGTGCTCCTCCCCCAAAACCCACAGCCCAAGACCAGTCATGAGAAGAACACCAGACAAATCACAACTGAGGAACAGTCCGCAGACCCCTGGGGAGGAGTGACTGCAGCGGGGACCCTGAAAACAGAACCTGATCTGGTCACGTCAACAGCCGTAAGCCATGTGGCCGGAAGGCACCACTGAGATGACGTGATGAAATGGCCCTTTACCTCTGTGGTCTTCCTGCCAAATCCCATACCCCATTCTATCCTGAGGAAGGATCAAATTCCAGCGGAGGGGCAGCCTGCAGTATACCTGAGCCGTTGTCCTGAAAACTGCCAAGGTCAACCCATACGAAGGAAGTCTGAGAAAATGTCAGAGGCAAGAGGAGCTTGGGGAGACATAACGACTAATTGTCATATGGTGACCCAGCGGTCCCACTGCTGAGCACACACCCAGAGGGAACTCTAATTTGAAGACACCTGCACCCCAATGTCCACAGCAGCACTATTTACAACAGCCAAGACATGGATGCAACCTAAATGCCCACTGACAGATGACTGGATAAAGAAGATGTGGTATATTTATACAATGGAAAACTACTCAGCCATAAAAAGAATAAAATAATGCCATTTGCAGCAACATGATGGAGCTGGAGATCATCATTCTAAGTGAAGTAAGACAGAAAGAGAAAAATGCCATGTGATATTGCTTATATGCGGAATCTAAAAAAAAGACACAAATGAGTGTATTTACAAAACAGAAACAGACTCACAGACATAGAAAACACACTTACGGTGACCAGGGGGGGAAAGAGGATGGGAGGGGATAAATTGGGAGTCTGAGAGTTGCAGATATGACTACCATATAGGAAACAGATAAACAACAAGTTTCCTCTGTACAGCACAGAGAACTATACCCAATATCCTATAGTAACCTATAATGAAAACGAATATGAAAAGGCATGTATGTGTAAGACTGAAATACTATGCTGTGCACCAGACATTGACACAATGTTGTAAACTGACCACACTTCAATGTAAAAAAATATCATACGGGACCCTGAAACAGAGAAAGGCTATTAAGTGAAAACTTAGCAAATCTGATAAAATACGGACTTCTGTTACTCTTACCTGTCAGCTCGCCTGAGCCACGGGATGCCCAGATAGCTGGTGTTATTTGAATGTACCTACCAGCTGTCTCTGGAAGAGGCTGGCGTTTCAATTGGTGGACCTAGTAAATCAATGTGGGTGGACATCATCCAGCATGCAGCCAGTGTGCAAATTCCCCGACTGTCACTTTTCTGTTTGTTCACATAAGTGTTCTAGTAAGACCCAGTCATTGCCTGTGGTTCACCTGCCTCTTACATTTCTCTTAACTGTAAGGATTTCCCTCTACACGTTTTTCTCGCATTTCGTTTGCTGAAGAAGTGGTAGGGCACTTGAATCTTGATAGCGTAGTGATTAACTGCCTGAATCCTCAAATAAGATAGCCTAGTCCTCTGCTTAGTAAACTTTTAAAAGCAGTAATTAGGTTGGTTGGTTGGTTTATTTAAATGGAGGTACTGGGGATCGAACCCAGGACCTCGTGCATGCTGAGCATGCACTCTACCACTGAGCTACACCCTCCCTCGTGAACTTTTTATTCCAGTGTCACCCATGTACAGAAAAGCAATGAATCACAGTTGTGGAGCCTGATGAATCTTCACAAACGAGCACACCCTTGTAACAGCAACCAGGTCAGGAAACAAGCATTACCGGCACCCCAGAAAGCCCCAGGCCTACTGTCGCCACTAGCCTGCAAAGGCCACCACAATCCTGTCTTTTTAACATCACTGATTAGTCTTGCTTGTTTTTAAACTTTATATAAATGGAATCATACAAGATTTTTTTGGCTTCTTTTGCTCAAATTCATCCATATTGTTGCTTGTAGCAAGTCTGTTCTTTCTCGTTGCTGCATACTATTCCACTGTGTGAGCATACCACAGTCTATTTATGTCCTCTATTGCTGAGAGCGGCAGTTTCTTATACAGTTAATTATAACACCTACCTTTTGACCCAGAAATTCTACTTCTTGGGGGTGATGGTATCAGTGTGTATCTTGAAAGGGATTTGGGTTGCACAAGTGTATGCATTTGTAAAAACTTATCAAAAATTATCTTGAAGACCTGGGCAATTCACTGTAGGTAAATTTTGCCCCCAAAAGAGAAAAAAGAACCATCAGGGAATACTGAACTCCAATTAATGCTGTGCATGTTGTGACACTGACAGAGGATACACTGATGACTATAACTTACTTAGAAATGCATCAAAATTAAGATACACTGATGGGTGGATATAGGGATGAACAGATGGACAGACGTGACCACAAGTATAGTAAAATCTCAGCTGTAGAATCTAGGTGGCGGGTATATGGGTATGTTCACTATAAATACTTGCAAGGTTTAAATATGTCTGTAGATTTTCACAATGTAATGTCAGAAATGATAATTACTGATAACTATGTGTTATGATAGAGGTGTTAACTATTGCTACAATGATTGTCATGTTACAATATATAAAAGTATCAAGTCAACATGCTGTACACCCTCAGTTTACACAACGTCGTGTCAAATATATTTCAGTAAAAATTAAAATAGCTTTAATTTAAAATTTAAAAAAACATAATAAAGATATTTTTAAGAGTTCTACATGCAGGGAAAATGTTGGAAAGATATTCATGGAAGACACACTTTAAGGAGATGCAGATAATCAAATGATCGTACAAACAAAGTGAAAATGTATTTGTGAGAGATGTTCCAATGGAGAGAGGCTGTCAGACGAGACCCAGACCTAGGGGAGGCCAAACTAGCTGGGGGCAGTCAGGGACAGCTTCCCTGAGAAGGGGATGTGCGGTCTGAGACTCAGGAGTGACCTGGAGTTAACTGAACGGAAAATACAGAGATACGCAGTGTCCGAGAGTGATGAGGAAAAATTAGACAAGGTGCCAGAGGCCAGTAGGAAGGTGGCTTCTCAGCTGCTCCAGTGGCTCAGGGCCTCCTGCTGCCCGGCAGCTGCAGGAGCAGAAGCGAGTGCCCGCCCGCCCTCCTGTCTCCAGGGGAAGGCTCCGCTCCGGGTGGTCCCGCCGGCTCTGTATCTCACTACCTTTTTTGTTTTCCATTTTATTTGGGGGGGGCGGTAATTAGGTATGTATGTATGTATGTATTTAATGGAGGGACTGGGGATTGATTCCAGGACCGCGTGCATGCTAGGCATGCCCTCTACCCCTGAGCTGTACCCTCCCCTCTCTGGATCACACTGTTCTGCCCAACCTCTGGCTGTAGCCGTGGGCATGTGATCCAGACTCGACCACTCATAGCATCCCATCCCGGCCACACCGATCTGGTGTCAGAGCAGGCGATGACACAAGAATGCTTCACCCCTTCTTTGCTGGGATTGGATGAAGGGTGCCGGGACAATAAAGCTTTGCTAGAGCTGAGGGACAGCCTAGCCATATTCCTTCCTACCTAGACTGTAAGCAACCGAGTTTAATCAACACTTGCAGGCAGAGACGGACATGGGAGATAAAGAGATGGAGAGAGAGGAGAATGAGACAGCAAGATGGGGTTACATGTGGAGAGAGATGGAGACAGACAGAGGGAAAGGAGGAGGAAGACAAGAAGGAAGTGGAGGAGAAGAGGAGAGAGAGCTGGAGGTGCGGATCCCCAGCTCTTCCCAGGGTTACGCTCCTTTGTGATTTTTCTTGGCTTCTGTGCTCTCCCTCCTTTTCCCCCAGTTACATGATCCAGAAAATTGTATTTTGACTTAAGCTTATTTGAATTGGTTTCGGTCACATTTGCCGCTAAAGAAACCTGTCAGTTTTACAACCAAAATACACACCAAATCTTTCCAGCTTTCCCCACCTCGACTACTATCCACGCCGTCACTACCTCTCGCCCAGACACCTGCAGCTGCGTCCTAATGGGCCTCCCTGCCCCCACGCTTCCTCTGTGCAGTCCACCCTCCACGCGGCCATCAGATGAGCTGGCACACGTGCCATCTCTAAATGTTGTGCGTGATCAGACTTCCAGGCAGACTCTGGGGAGAGGGCAGTCCTGGCCTCTACAGCCTATCACAGACAAGTCAGTGTCTTTAGATGATTCAGTTCATCCTCTCCCTCCACATGTAAGGAAGAGGCCCAGAGCGGGTTAGTAAATAGAGCAATGACTCAGGCCCTTGGTGCAGACATCTGGGACCTTTCTTTCCCCTACCATCCCTTCCTTTCTGATTCATTAGTACTATATCACTTGAGATGTTTTTGCCTGCAAGTAACAGAAAATTACAAAGAAAATCAGCTCAAATAATACAGGTGCTTATCTTACACAGTAAGAGATGCAGGTTTAAGTGATTCCAGGGGGTAGACTGACAGCACATCACGGCCACCCAGGACCCAGGGGCTCCTTTTCTCAGTCTTCTGTCTTCAGTGGGCTGTTCCTGGTTTTCCTTGGCGGCCACTGTGGCACCAAACCTCATGACAATGATCAAAAGCAAAAGATTTTTCCCATCACATATTAGGGAGCAAAGCTTTTCTCAGAGCTCCCAGCCAACTTCCTCTTTTATCTCATTGGTCAGAATGGGGTCCCATGATGGGCCCTGGGTGAACTGGCTGAAGGGAAATGAGATTTTTATGATGGGTCTGCATCCATTAAATTCACCCCCGGGACTGGGCACCTTACTGCCTGAGGAAAACTGGGGTCGGTTAGGAGGGTATGAAGGGGGAATGGATGTTGAGCAGGTAACTAGGGACGTCTTCTACAAACCAGAGGCTATGCCTGGAGCCTGAGGAGAGGAAGGCGAGAGAGCAGAGGGGGAAAGGGCAGAGAGGACGGCCGAGTGGGAAAGAGGAGCGACACAGAGGAGAGAGAAAAAATAACTAAGGCGGAAAGGGGGCAGAGACAGGAAACGAGGAGGAGTTCAGCGAAAGACAACAGGGAAGGCTGGGAATTTGAGAGGAGAGAAAAGGAGAGTGGACAACGAGCGAGATGCAGATTACCAAAGAGGAACGAGAGAAGGAGGAGGAGAGGAGGCTGCATTAGGTGATGGGGAGAGAAGCCAAAGACAGGATGGAGAGGGAGCTTGGGGGAGGAGAGAAAATCAGGAGTAAGAGACAAAAGAGACAAAAGAGAGGAGCGACTCCCCTGACGGAGCGAGGACCTGGGTTTCCAGTGCAGCAGGAGTTGACCCCTGCAGAGCACGAGATTTGCAGATACTGACTACTATATACAAAATAAACAACAAGGTCCTACTGCACAGCACAGGGAACTGTATTCACTATCTTGTAGTAACCTATAACAAAAAAGAATATGAAAACAAATACATGTATGTATATATATGACAGAAACATTATGCTGGACACCAGAAATTGACACAATATTGTAAACTGACTATACTTCAATAAAAAATCTTTATTTATTTTTTAACATTTTTTAAAATTAGGTTATAGTCAGTTTACAATGTTGTGTCAGTTTCCTGATGTTCTCCTAGAACACTCTACCCAAGCAACAGAAATAAAAGCAAGAATAAACAAATGGGACCTAATTAAACTTACAAGCTTCTACACAGCAAAGGAAACCATAAACAAAACAAAATGACAACCTATGGAATGGGAGAAAATTTTTGCAAAACATGAAACTGACAAAGGCTTGACCTCCAGAATATATAAGCAGCTCATATGACTTAATAAGGAAAAAAAAACCCAATCCAAAAATGGGCAGAAGACCTAAACAAGCAATTCTCCAAGGAAGAAATACAAATGATCAATAGGCACATGAAAAAAATGCTCAATATCACTAATTATCAAAACTCTTTTAAAAGACACTCTACAGAATGGGAGAAAATATTTGCAAACAACATGACCAATAAAGAGTTAATATCCAAAATACAGAAACAGTTCATACAACTCAATATCAAAAAAACAAACACCCCAATTACAAAATGGGCAGAAGAACTGAATAGACAGTTTTTCAAAGGAGACATGCAGGTGGCCAACAGGCACATGAAAAAAATGTCCAACATCACTAATCATCAGAGAAATGCATATCAAAACCACAAAGATATCGCCTCATACCTGTCAGAATGGCTATCATTAAAAAGATCACATGTAACAAATACTGGCAAGGATGTGGAGGAAAGGGAACCTTTGAACACTGCTGGTGGGAATGTGTATTGGTGCAGCCACTATGGAAAAGAGTATGGAGGTTCCTCAGAAATCTAAAAATAAAACTACCATATAATCCAACAATTCCACTCCTGGGTATATATCCAAAGAAAACAGAAACTCTAATTCAAAAAGACACCTGCATCCCAATGTCCATAGCAGCACTATTTACAATATCCAAGACATGGAAGCAACCTAACTGTCCGTCAACAAATAACTGGACAAAGAAGATGTGGTATATATATATATATATATACATACACACAATGAAATATTACTCAGCCATAAAAAAGAATGAAATTCTGCCATTTGCAATGAGATGGATGAACCTAGACAGTACTGTGCTGAGTGAAACGTCAGAGAAAGACAAAAATCCTACAATATCCTCTGTACTCTACAAATATTTATAAGTGGAATCTAAAAAATAAAAACAAATGAATAAAACAATCGAATGTATATAGCTAAACAGAAACAGATTCACAGATATAGAGGAAAATTTAGTGGTTACCAGTGGGGAGAGGGACAGAGGAGGGGCAAGTGAGGGGCGTGGGATCAAGAGATACAAACTACTATGAACAAAATATGAGCAACAAGAATACACTGTAGAGCATAGGGAAACACTGCCATTATCTGTAACAATTTTAAGTGGAACACAGTCTATAAAAATATTGAGTCACATGTTGTGTACCTAAAACTAACATAATATTGTAAATCAACTATACTTTAATTTAAAGAAAAGAGATGTGCTTTAAAAAAGGTTGAGACCTTTAAACTGGCATCACATGTCTCTGAATGTAATGCACCCAAAAAAGACCCAACGTTACCTACGTAGTATTATTGCCAAAAATATTTAACCTGCATCTAACAAAAGTGACTAAATTCTTCAAAAAATGGACTAAGTTCTTTAAATACTGTGTCATAAAAGAAACTGTCCTAGATTATAAGAAACTAAACATGACAGTTGAATGCAATGTGGATCCTTCACTGTATTCTGCACACTTAATTTTTAAAAAGTTACAAAAACCATTATTGAAACGACCAAAGAAATTTGAACACAACTACAAATCAGACGCAGAACTGAATAAATCTTCAAAAAGTACCGTGGTTACGGGTGAGAACGCCCTTGTTCTTAGGAGGCGGACCCCTCAGCATTTAGGGGTGAAGGGTCCTCAGCTGGTTTAATCAAAGGGGGGCTGCGTGCCGAAAGCAGAGAGCTCCCCCAGGCACCTCTGACACCTGGAACGGGACGATTCCTCGTCCTGGGGGGCTGTTCTGTGCACTGTTAGGATATTCAGCAGTGTCCCTGGCCGCCACCTACTAGATGCAGGTCACGTCCTCCCCAACTCACGACAATAAAAACTGTCTCTAACATTGTCAAATGTCCCCTGGGGGGAAAGTCTCGCCCAGTTGAGACTCACTGCCATAAAGAAAGATAAAGGAGATCGAGCAAAATGTTAACAGCTGGCGAACCGGTGAGAAGTGTAAAGGTATTTCTTGAATCATTCTTGCAAGGTGTGTGTGTGTGTAGGGGGGTGTATCTGTGTGTGAGAGAGTTAAAAACTTCTTAAAAAGCCAAGCATTGGTTAGAAGAAATATTAACTCTCTGAGGGTCAGTTACTGACTCTGGTCACTGTCCTAAAGGAAAACTTTTCAACACACTATTTGATCATGACGCACTTCAGCCCCGCTCTGCCCTACGGACAACGTTTAAACCCTCCAGCCAGGCCTTCCAGGTCCTTGTCGAGGTATCTTATTTTTGTCCCACTTCAGCTCTATCTTCCTTTGCTGTCCCACATGCCCTCGAAGCCCTGGCCTCCATGAACTATCAGAATTTACCATCTCACTGTCTCTCACCTTCAGCCCTTCCTAAAATCTGTTCCTTTTACCTATATCCATCTCTCCTTCCCAAACAAGAACTCTCGCAAACTGAAACTCTTCTCCTCTCTGGCAAATTCTTTACCATCATTTACAACACAACCCAATGGTGATCTCCTCTGGAGAACAATATACAAGTCTCCTAACCCGAATTAAGACCTTCTGTATGCTCCCAAGGCCCCGCGCTGTCTGTCATACAGTACACGGCTCGTCTTCCCCTCACGGTGGGCACTGCGTACAGAGAGACTTCTCTGTTGTTTACAGATTCGTTCTGAGAGGCATGTCTTATGCTCTGTCTTCTCCAGCACAGCTTCTGAAGTGCACATTTACGGCTTGTCTCCCCTGACTCCATTCCCTATTGTTCAAGGAATATTCTTTACCTCCACTTCTGGTCTGAGTGCTTGGCCTAGAGCTCCCTTTTCAGGCTCTAAGGATATGCTCTGTGACTTCAGCCTCAGCCGATCAGGATCAGAGAGGTTGGCTCAGCGAGCAGCGTGTCCACTAAGGCGGAGCTGTCAGGTTGCGTCTCTGGGCTTCTGTCTACCTAACGGAGCCATATAAAGATCCTTCTCTCTTGCTGTTTTTGAATCTAGAAGGATGTAGCCCTGTGAGATGATGGCGGTCGTTGCGCCGCCATGAGGACTCCAAGAATGGAGACAGTTAGAACAAGCAGAGATGAAAGGAGAAAAAGAAACAGAAGAGCAATTCTGTGGATTTTTTTTTGAACCCTGCATTAAGGGTCAGTCTGACTCTACCTCCATACATTACATTTACATGAGCTAATACATTTCTTTTCTTTCCCCCCTTCTGAAACAGTTTGAATTGAGTTATCTGTGTGAACCCTCACCAATTCCAATATTGTTGCAGTCTCTTCTGCTCTTAGCCTGGTCTGGCGCTTAAATTTGGTACTTTACACTCTCTGTGTTAGGTTGCCTTTGATTTTTCCGTCTTTGGAATTCAGCCCTGGGGACTCCAGTGTTGCCCCAACCCCTGCATCTTAGGGAGGCTGCATTAGTTTACTATTCCTGCAGTTACAAATCACCACAAACTTGGTGGAATAAAGCAAAACAAATTTGTTATCTTACAGGACTGGAGGCCAGAAATCTGACAATCATTTCACAAGGGCAGAACAGACGTCTCAGCTTGGGTGCATCTCTTCTGGAGGAGAACTCATTCCGTTGCCTTTCCCAGCGTCTAGAGATCTCCAGCATTTCTTCACTCACGCGTGTCTCCTTCCTTCATCCTCAAAGGCAGAGACCGCATCACTCAGACCTCTGCTTCCATCATCGTATTTTCTCCAATTCTGACTCTCCCACCTCCCACTTTCCCATACAAGGACCCTTGTGATTGCACTGCGCCCACCTGGATATCTAGGGTAGTATCTCCATTGCAAGATCCTTCATCACCGCTGCAAAGTCCCTTTTGCTGTGTCATGTAACATATCCATAGGATGTGGGACTTGGGATGTGGACATCTTCATTATTATTCTGTCTGCCACCGAGTGCCAGCAGGAAACTGAGGTCCTCAGTTTAACTGCCCACAAGGAACTGACTTTGTACCAACCGTTTCGCCTTCCTCAAGGGCAGTTTTGCGTAGTGTTTTAGAGCTTAGGCTTGAGAAACAGAATCAGTGACACCCCCCCCCCACTTCCGGCTTGGGGCACATTTTCACATGCTTATTTGGTATTTGTGTATCTTCTCAGACGAGGTGTCTGTTAGGGTCTTTTGCCCATCTTTAAATTGGGTTGCTGTTTTTCTTATGGCTGGGTTTTAAGAGTTCTTTGTATATTTTGGAGAGCGGTCCTATATCATATGTCTTTTGCATTGTTTTCCATTCTGTGGCTTAAGCCACTTTTAAAAGATCTTTGATATCTTGCAACTGAACGTGTTCTTACGGAGACAGAGAAGTACACTGTGTTAGGAAGATATCCAGTCATGGCACTCTGGCCTCTGAGTGACGGTCAATCCATTTTTGCTTCCTGTGCCTTATGGATGGGAGATGCTCAGAGCTCATTCATTGCAGAGATTCCAGAAGAGAGTCCACTTGTTTTAGGGTCCTGAGAATTGCCTCAATTCTGTGATTTCTGAGATACAATAATTTGGCTTTTCGATAGATTCTACCAGCAGCCTCACAGACTTCCAAGAGATTCAGTGTTTTGCTTAAGTTAGCTATTAAGTCCATCAACAGATCTTTATTGAATGCCTACTTTGTGCTAAGCACTGGGGAAACAGGCGTGAATAAAACAAATCAAAGCCCTATCCTCACGGAGCTTACACTTTGGTCAGGAAGTCAGACAATAAAACCAGTTGCATGAAGTACATGGCATGTCTGACCGTGATCAGTGCACTTAGAGGGTGTGGTTGGCTTCAGGCATGTATGAATCTAGCAGCTTTAACAATCCCATATTATAAAAGCTGGGAGGAGGGACAGGGAATGCCTGGAAGTTTTGACTCTCTGCCCACAGATGTGTGAGAGGATTAGAGTCTAAAGAATGAGGGATGACCTGGGAGCCTTGTCTTTATATGCCGAGTGGCCAAGGACACAAGGAATCCTGGTAGTTTCAAGGCAGAAAGCAAGGGCAAGGTTGAGGAGAGAAGGAGGGGTTCTTAAAAGGAGCATGCAGGTCTGGGGGCCCCCTCAAGGCTCCTGCTGATAGAGAGATGGAGGTGTGGGCTTCCTGTCCTCCTGATAAAGTCAGTTTTTGTTGCTTGCAACCAAAGACTACACACACACACACACACCCCTATGCTGTGCCAGGCTCTGTGCTGGGCACTGAGAACACAGAGGTAAATCAGACACAGACCCTGCCCTCAAGGACCTCCCAGCCTGCAGGGGGAGCTAGCCAACAACACATCCACTGCAGTTTACAATGTGCCAACTCCAGGGATACACGTTTCACACGTGTAATTCATTTAATGCTCCTAATACGCTTCACAAAATAATGCAGAATGAACCTAAATTAAATTATATCCTTTGCTGAGTTAAAATTCTGTAATTGCTTCCCATGGTAACAGAAAAATATCCCCTCAAATCCAGATACTTTGTCATGGCCTCTAGGGTTTTATATCATCTGACCTTTTCCTCAACTCTTGCAAATGCCTCCGGCCTGAGGACCTTAGTGCTTGCTCCTACCTCTTCCTGGAAAAATAACAAAATAATAGTGGTAACAATATTCTCTGCACCCTTATCAGCATTTGTTATCTCTTGCCCTTTTGATAATGAACTTTAGAGCAGGTGTGAGATGATGCCTCACTGAGGGTTTGATGTGCATTAGGGAAGGCTGGGCGGGTTTTTTTTTTTTAAGACAGGTTTTAATTTTAACTTGGCTCTACCAGCTTGCCCCCCCAGGGTGGCTGTATTGGTTTGCACTCCCCCCAGAAAAGTAGAAAAGTAGAAGAGAAAAGTTTCATTCACACCCTTGCCAACATCAAGCATCCTTGCTGTGGAACTGGGCTTTTCTGCCATGGAGAGGTGACTCCGCCTGGGTCACGGAGGAAAGGGGTAAAAAGAACAGTAGGGCATCTCCCCACTGCCTGCAGCTGGTCACAGAGGGTGGATAATGAGCCCTGAGTCTGAGATCTTCAGGGAGAATGACAGCCTCAAGGTCCCTGGCCAGAAGCTGGTATCTTGTTGAGCCTCCCTTCAGCCAAGCCTCTGAGCTGTGGACGCCCTGGGAGCTGGGGCGCCACCTCTGCCCTCTTTGGCACCACAGCATCCTTTGGTTATTCAGGGAGAACAGAACAGGGTGGTTCTTCTGAGAGTATAACTGGGAGGAGGACTGTGAGTGTGCCCGCTCTGCTTGGTGAGTTAGCGAAGCTCACTGGGCTTCCATTCTCTGCCTCATTCATCATCAGAAGATAATCTTACAGAACTGAATGGCGGCAGGAGCATGAAGGTGGGAAAGGGTTGTTGGGTCATGTGGGCAGACTGATCCTCTCCGAGCTTCACTTTTTCTGGTCCCCACATGAAGAGCATTGGCTGATCTTAAAAAATGTTATGTTCTGTAACTGTAAAATAATTCCCATTTTCCTTCTTTCCTTTCCTGTTTCTCCTGCCCTTTTACCTTATTTCATGCCTCCCTTCCTCCTTCTTAATTCTTTTTCACCATAAATCCATTTAAAAAGATAAGCCAAACATTTGCCTACAAAGATGTCCACTGTAGCATTCTTTAGAATTCTAAAAAATAGAGTACAACTTGATCATGTGGTACTGATGACAGCAAGACAGCTCTGATTCAATGCTTGCTATGTGCCAGGGCCTGTGTTAAGAATTCTAATGGACTGGCTGCATTCATCCTCACCACAGGCCCGTGAGGCAAGTGCTTTCCCTAACCTCATTCGGCTTTCTTTTGTGATTTATATACCTTAGAATTGGTTAAGTATTATTTGCCAACACCATAGGACAAGATATCTTGCACTGATTAAAATCGCAATTATGAGTATCTTTATAAACGTGGAGAAATATTCCATAGAGGAAACACACTAAAATGCAAAATGTGATGAAAAATCAATTGCAATTTTGTTTTCAAAACGAAATTAAACTCTGTATATCTGATGCATCAAACGTTCACAGCGACAATCTGTGGGTAATGGAATTACTGGTAAATTTTTATAAACATGATTTTTCTGCTGATTCCAAAGTGTTAGATGAAATTATAGTAGGGGTCCATTCATTTAAAACATTTTGTGTATCTAAGAAAAGCCTGAAGGATGGAAGTCAAGCTACAAGCCCTGGTTATCACTTGGAATTGGTTTCCAAGGGAACGTGTGCATACTTACGCTATTCAAATACAGACAGACAGGCAGCTGGTGAAGTATAACTGATTCACAGTATTGTATTAGTTTCAGGGGTCCAACATAGTGATTCAATGCTCTTACAGATAACACTCCATTTAAAGTTATAAAACATTGGCCACATTCCCTGTGCTGTACAATGTGACCTTGTAGCTTCTTTATTTTATACATAGTGCTTTGTGCCTCCTAATCCCCTGCCCCTAACCTGCCCCTCTCCCATCCTTCTCCCCACTGGTAACCACTAGTTGGTTCTCTGTATCTGTGGGTCTGTTTTGTTATATTCATTTGTTTACAATTATTTTATTAAGTTGTGGTAACATGCACATAACATAAAATTTACCATCTTAACTCACCATTTCCCCTGCTCGCAGCCCCCGGAAGCCACCGTTTTACCTTCTGTCTCTATGAATTTGACTACTCTAGATACCTCATAGAAGGGGATCAAATAATCATAGCAAGTTTGTTTGTGAAGGTCTTTCATTCCTTCTTCAATGTTTAAAATTTTTAAACTTTTAGAAACCAAATACATGTCTATGGACAAAAGTTTAAACGTTGGAGACTGTATGATGGCAAATGTCTCTTGACTGACTCTCAGTGAAATTCTCCAGAGGTGACCACTGTTAGCATCTTGTGTGTTTTTCCAGAAACATTCACTGTGTGTGTGTGTGTGTGTGTGTATACACACACACACACACACACACACACACACGTACACACATATATGTATATTCATTGCATATATTACAAATATATACACACATTATATGTATATAAATATAATGCTATATAATGTTAAAAATGTCCTCTGTCGTTTATAGACGTTACAGCACGTTCTCCGGAGCGTTCTGCACCTTGCTCCTCATGTGCTAACACCACTCTTGCCCATGGCAACTGCATGGTAGCTTTCCACTGCAAGAATATACCATAATGCATTTCCTCAGGCCCTTATCAACAGACATCAGGTTCCTTCCAATCCTATATTCTTAGAACTAATGCTCTGCTTTAATTAGCCTCACTCACAGACCCTTGAGCGCACGTGCAAATCTGTCAGGACGATACATTCCTAGAAGTAGCGCCGCAGAGCCAAAGGGCTTCCTGAGTGTTCGTGTGGGCAGACGGTGCCACTGTGCCCTCCAGAGAATTTGTTTCACTTGACACTCCTGCCAACCGTGTATGTAAAAAGTATTTACAATTTATGGGAAAACTAACATCCCACTTACCCACAACCCACACGTGTTCTCTCAGCCACTACCCAGTGAGTGGTATGTTCTTCCATGCTGAGATGTCCACTGGGTGCTGGCTATTGTCTGCAGTCTCTGACATGCAACCTCATTGGATTCTTATGCCTCTGAAGATTGGGTATTTTTAAAAAAAATTTCCCCAGTTTCTTTACCAGGCAATGGAAGTTCAGGGGGTCCAAAGTCCTTGCCCATAATCAGGAAAGGGCGGGTCTGGATTTGAACCCAGTGCTGTGTGAGCTTTGCTCAGGATCCCCGAGGTTCAGAGGAAGTGGAGGACGTAATTCTCACAGGGTGAGTGCACATGGATGACTACATCCATGAGGACTGCGGGGGGCAGGAGGAGCGGATGTGTTGTGGGTTTGGGGTAAGTCAGACAGGCGTAGGGGAGGGAACTAATGTATTACTTTATAACCTACTCATTATCTACTGTGTGTAGAGGCCACATGGGACAGAGTTTACCCTGGGGCTGGACACTATGGAATCAGATCCCTGCTTTGCCATTTACTTGGGCAAAGTCACTCAACTTCTCTGACCCTCCATCCCGTCACACGGGAGACGAGGCTGACAGTAACAGCTCTCCATGCAGTCGGAGTGAGTGCCCATCACTACGGGATTACCAGCAGGCTCTTACACCCTCCCCATTACAGAGAAGGAAATGGGAATTTGGAGACATTACGTCAACAGCGTCTCTCTGAGTATGCTCATCCAATGCACAGCAGAAAGTTCTGTATGCTGACAGTGCCCAAATGTTTAGCCCCATGCTGAGGCTCTCATCTGAACCCCAGTCCTGTGAGTCCAGCTGTCTCCACTACAACCCAGTGGGGGAGTCTCACAGAACTCTCACACCTACGTCCCAGGCGGAACCCTCACTCTCCTTACCCCCACCCAAACTTGACCATGTCCGAGTCTTTCCATCACCTCAGTAAATGGCTTATCCTGTTGTTCTAGCCGGATATTTAGGAGTTACCCTTAGTTCCTCCCCACCCTTCACCCCTCACATGCCTCCTACCCAATGCATCAGGAGTGCTACTGACTCAACCTCCAGATTTTACCCTGAGAGCGTCCACATCTCTACCACCACAGTCCCAGCCACTCTCATCCCTTACCAGGGCTACTGCAATAGCGTCTTGATCGCTCTCTCTGGTTCTAACCTTTCCCCTGACAATCTCTGTAGAGAAGCCTAGTTACTTGGCACAGTGCTGAGACCAGAATAGCTGCTCAAGAAATACCAGTTGAGTAAGTAAGATGAGGGAGAAATCTTCAGAAGAGTGAAGGCAGACATGGTTGCCTGCAGAGGTGATGGGGGCCCTCATGGGTTCAGTTACCAGAAGAGGAACCCAAACTGTGTCCACCAGGAGATGGACATAGAGTCTCCAGTCTGCGATGCAGGAACTATGTGCTGTGCTTCTCAGGAGAACTGCAGTCACCCAGTTTTCCACAATGCATCACTCGTGTGGCTCTGGTGGGGACTGGGCTGGGGCTGGCAAGAGTGGGAGCAGAGGGCCACCAATAAGCCTATGACATCCTTTATGTGAAGGATGATCATGGCCTAGACCAGGGTGTTTGTCATGCGGATGGTGCAATATAAGACCGCCGATCGGTGTATAGCGGTTTTTTAAATCACACCCCCAACTTTGGGATGTGAACTGTGAACTTGGCAGATGGAAAGACTAGATGTGAATGTCTGGTCTACTGTTTACCAGCTGTGTGACTTTGGGAAAGTTATTTGATTTAAGAGTGCCAGTTTCCCCCTTAACTTTGAATAAGAAACATATTCTCTGGGCTCAATTTTCTTCAGCCACAATCCTGAGACATAATTTTTTGTTTGTTTGTTACAGTTTTTTGTTTGTTATTTTGTTTGGTTGGATTTTTTTTAAGTATGTAACCCTCTTACAGATAAGAAGACAAAGATTGAAGGAAAATAGCCTTCTGGCTGGAAATGCAGGGCTAATTAGTGACAGACATAGAGCTTCCACACTCTGACTCCAGCTCCCACTGTTGTGCTGTGCAGCCAGATGCCATGTGGTTTGAGATCGGCATGACTTTAGGGCCAAGTGGGAAAGACTGGGAACGTCAGCGAGAGGCAGGAAAGGGCAGTGAGTGAGGACTTGGGGAAATTATGTGAAGAATGCATTTAAGTGGTGAGAAATGAGAGCAGATCCTCTCCTTACTTATTCAACAAATATTTTTGAGCTACTTCTATGTGTGCCAGACACTGATCTAGGTTATGGGGAAGATGCACAAGACGGATGTTCGGTCATTCGATAAATATTTGTTCAGCACCTACTGTGAGCCTTGTGTTAGGTGCTGGGGCTAAAATCGTGGGCAAGACAGAGGTGGGTGCATGCTCTAACCGTTGATGGAGCACCTAACACGAGCCACACGTGAGGCCAGGTGCTAGGAAGATGCTATACAAAAACCTTGCTCCCCTCCTGAAGAAGGCATCCCTCCCTTGCCCAGAGCATTGAGGACAGGAAACAGGTCTGACTTTCCAGTTCATCTCCAGATTCCAGCTCACTGCCTGCCACAGTGCCTGGTGCACTGACTACTCTCTGGCTGAAAAAAAATGAATTGAACATGGGGGCCATACCTCAAGGGGGCTTGAATACCATGACCGCCTAGCTAAGCTTCCTCTTGTATGAAATACGAGTGTAGAAGGAACAGGATGAGGCTTTTGGATTCATTTCACAAACACTGATGCCCACGGACGTGGTCACCCACCCTTACTGAGCACTTCCTGCCAGCCCCACCTCTAAGAATTTCTGTGTATTATTTCACTCGTTCTTCACAAAACACTGATGAGAGAGAAGTTACAGCACCGTGTAAGGGAGGGTACAGTCTGGAATCAAGATAAACTTAGTTTTTGTTCAGTGAAGTCTGTCTCCTCCTGTAGATGGTGAACACCAAGGGGAGAAGACACTTCTCCATCTGACGCATTGAGGACGGCGCTCAGTGGAGAAGAGTCAGAGGGGTGGGCGGGGCCGGGGGCTCGGTAAGACCGGTGGGTCTCATTCCGCGTCCACTGCGCAGGCGGGGGGGGGGGGGGAGGGGGGCGCGCGGGGCACGGTCCAATCTGCCTTTTGTGAAGCTCCCTCGCCGCCCCGCCCCCGCCCCGGGTCGCGCGCCCTGCGGGGCACAGAGGCCGGGCAGGCGCACGTCTCCACTGCATGCTTCTCCTGACCGCTTGCCCTCCCCTGGCTCCGCCGCCCCCGGGCTCGGCCCCCCCGCACCCCCGGCCCATGCCGGCGGCCTGGGCTCCCCCGGGCGCCCCCGCGGCCCCGCCCACGGCCAGCCGGAGCCCGGCCGGCGACTTCGCGCTGCTGGGCCTCGCGCTCCTCCTGCCCGCGGTCCTGCTCGCGCTGCCGGGCCACGCGCTCATCGCGCTGCTGCCCGCGCGGGACCCGGGCCTGCGCGCGCCCATGTGCTTCTTCCTGCGCCAGCTGGCCCTGCTGGAGCTCTGCTTCTCGCTGGACGGTGTGCCCCGGCTGCTGGTGACCCTGCTGCGGCCCGGGCTGGGCGTGTCCCCCGCCGGCTGCGCCCTGCAGCTGCTCCCGGTGCTGTCGTGCGGCGCGTCCGAGGGCTTCCTCCTGACCGCCATGGCCTGGGACCGCTCCGTGGCCATCTGCAGGCCCCTGCGCTACGGCGCCATCATGAGCCCCCGGCTCTGCCACCTGCTGGCCGCCGCGTGCTGGCCGCCCGGAGTCCCCGTGTCGCTGGTCTTCACCGCCTGGCTCTTCCGCTTCCCTTTCTGCGGGCCACGTGGCATCCGCCGCTTCTTCTGTGACATCGCTCCTCTGCTGAGCCTGGTGTGTGCGGACACCAGGCTCTTCGAAGCCAACGTGTTGGCGGCCGCAGTGCTGGTCATCATGGTTCCCTTGCGTCTGATAGCCGCGTCCTACGTCGGGATCTTGGCCACTGTGCTACGGATGCCGTCCGCCAGGGGGCGCCACAAGGCCCTGTCCACGTGTGCCTGCCACCTGATTGTGGTGGTTCTGTTTTATGGCACAACAGGGGTCATCCGCCTGCGACCCAAGGCCAGCTACTCGCCGGAGAGCAAGCAGGTGGTGTCCCTGTCCTACACCCTGGTGACCCCCATGCTCAACCCCCTCATCTACAGCCTTCGGAACAAGGAGGTGGGTATGCTGCCCTCACCGGGGCTCTGCACCCCACGAATGACCTCTTCAGGACCCCTTTCCAGAGTCAAGAATTGCTGATTTTTTTTTCTGCAGAGGATCTATATACAAATGTGTGATGCACTCTGATTTTTTCCAGAGAACCATAATTTTTCCTTTTCTAGTTATGATGGTGCTGATTCCACCTTTCTATCCAAGAAAAGTAACTTGCCCAAGTGCTCAGTCTCTGATGACAATTTTTTGGTAGTGGTAGACAAATGGAACTAATTTGGGTCAACTAGAGTGTATCAATCAGCAATTGGCAGGAAAATGTTGTGTAACAAATCATCCTAAGATGTAGTGTCTTAACACGTGTCATTTATTCTCAGGAATCTTCAGTCAGCTGAGGGTTAGCTAATCCAGGCTGGGTTCATCTGGATGGTTCTTCTGATCTTGGCTACGCTTGCTTGTGCAAATCAGTGCTGACTGATGCAGGCTTGGCTTAGCTAGAGGACACTCTGGTTCATATATCTCCCATCCTTTTCCTTGGACCAGAGGGCAAGCTCAAGCATGAGTTTTCTCCTTATAGTAGCCGAGTGAATTGGCCCCAACTGTGCAACGGATTTTCAGAGCTTTGGTCATGTCACAGCCAAGACGATGCCATTGGCCAAAGGAAGTCACATGGCCAAATCCTAAGCCACGGGGCAAGGAAGGACACTCTTTATTTTTGGTAGGAATAGTGAAGTTATAGATTCAGTGAAAAGAAATCCAAACCAATGAAGGAGAGGCGGAAAATGTGGTTCTAATGACTTTGTTGAGTTTTTGGATCCAGACATGACTGAAGTCTGCTCTACCCTTGGGAATTCCTCTTATGTGAACCAATAAATTCACTTCTCACTTAAGCCACTTTGGGTTGGAATGCTGTCTCTTTTAGTGACCTAATTAATGGATTTCATCTTTAATAACTAACCTGGTACATGAGTTACTTTATTTCTCCTCACAAGCTCATTAAGAATTTTTAAAATATAAGTCGATGTTTCAGAGGAGTTCTTTCTCTTCTTACAGACTACCACTGAAGGGATCTAGTTCTTCTAATAGGAACAGTTTCTCACTCATCTCTATGCCCCATGATCCAGATCCAAGCACAGGGCCTGATATTTGGGAAAAAAAATCAGTCAATGCCTGATGGCTTGAACTAAAAGATGGCTCTCTGGCTGGCTTTCCTCTGCTCCTCCTCCCTTTAAGCCTCTGCAGAGCATCAGCAGAAAACGTTTTCCACTCCGTCTCTTCTCCAAATCCACAGAGACCACGGAAGGTCTCTGAGGTCCAGAGCTCAGGTTTAAGCCTGCTTCCCTGTCTCCTCACTGTGAAGGTAGTCAACTTAGCAACTCAGATCATCCAGAACCACAAAGAGAAACAAGGGTGGGAGGGGTGGGTGCCTCATTCAAGACCAGGAGCAGGTCCTTCCAAGACGGACTGAAAGTCAGTTCTTCCATCCCTGGGCAACTCCTCCCCTGGACAGGAGCCTAATCCACCAGGGCACCAGACACCCCTCCTGGCGCAGCACCAGCAAAAAAAGCATCTGTACCTGTTGTCCTTCAGCCAGCAAATGAGACCAAATGCTATTCTTCGGGGGTGACGAAAAGAAACAACAGGAAGAAATTTTCTTGTATAGAACACTCGAGGCATAGCAGGTACTGACTCTAAGTATTTCAGATTATATTAACTGATTTAACCCTCAGTTAGAAGTTACCTCCATATGGAACATTAATTCACAAGGCAGAGATAGGTCAAATGGCTTCCTGAAGACAATACAATTCGTATGCAGAGATAAGCCTGTTACCATGTCTATCTTACTTCAGAGTCTTTGATTTTTTTTTACCACTTTGTCCCACCATCTGAAAGAGGCCTTGCATATAGCAGCTACTATTATATAAAAATTTATTAATTATAAGAGCAAAACAACTAGTCTTAAATTACAAAGTAGGCAAAGGAGGCTTAAATGGATTAAGTAACTTTCCCGTTTCCAGGAGTTACGCTGCTTGAAAGTTCTCGCTTTGAGGCTAAAACCCAGGTTCATTCGTGCCCATATGTCCGCCACGACTGATGCACTGCTTCTTTGCACAAAGTCCTTACTTATTAATATTTGTGAAGGGAAGTGGAATTAAATACTATTAAAAAACTTCTACCAGAGTCAGTTTTCTAATGAGAGAAATTCTGAGTTTCATTCCGAACAATAGGATTTAAACCCAGTTCTGTGTAACCCTGAGGCGAGGCTTTAATCACCACACACTACTGCCGCTCTTCCTACAGCATAGAAATTACTTGGTTCAAGGGACTGATGATAATGTATAATTTGAATAACATAACACTGAGGTGTGAAGTAGTTAACTAGGATATGCAAGGCAACAGAGACAGAGAACATCACGGCCGAAATTCCTCTGGAGAGTGCCAATGAGCTCTTTTTCAACACCAAATCTCCTTCAAAACTAGCATAGATGTTAAAATCATTCACGTGTAAAAATATTTTTGAGATGGAATAGTCTTTGAATACTCTAGTTCCTGGATGTGACCCTTTGTTGTGTGCACTTCTGGTTTTCCTGTAGATTATCAGGGAGATCCTGGTTGACCTGAAGCCCTAAGTTAGGAAAGGTAACTCAGAAAAGGACTCATGGAGGAGGCTGAGCTTCGAGCAGATATGGGTGGGAGAATTATGACGACCAGAGGCAGAACCAGGAAGGAAGCAGAGCAAGAAATCTCAGTGGAGGGGAAAGACGGAGGGAGAAGGAAAGACGAAGCATTTTCCAGGAAAAAGAAGAGCTCCACCACCCAGTATTAAAGCTGAGCTGGAAAGGGCTCCTTTTAACACTGAAGACAACTCTGCAGGAAGAGGGCCAGAAACTGGTTAGCTGAAGACTCATAAGATAGCAGAGGGCTTTACGACCAGCAGCCAAACCCGCTGTTCAGCACCAGGACAGCTCCCACCCGTCAGGCTGGCGCTCAGTTAGCGAGAGCTTCGTAGGAAAAGCAATTGTTCCATCAACCAGTACTGACGTTGGTCCAAACTTGATAGAAGCCTGAACTTTTAAACCCACCAACTACATGTGGCTATTTTTTATTTTATCCTCCCAATCACACTATGAGAAAAAATGCCAATAACCCCGTTGCACTGATTTGGACACTGAGTTTCAGAGAGATGAAGGGAGCCCAACGTCACATCACTGGGATGAAGCACACCTAGTTTTTGCAGTTGTGTCCAAAAAAAGTGATTGGACTTAACATCTGGAAATGTTTACTGTAGCACAAGTTCTGCTTGATGGCTGCGAAAATATGAAGCCTCAGAGTTCCACAATCTGTACAGTAAGAGCAGTGAGGGACATAACATTTGTATGTTCCAAGGATTAAATTAGCTCACTTGTGCCTTTGTGCAGAACCTTAAGATAAACCATTTCCCAACATCTACAATACTGGCTTCTCAGAAAACTGTGATTCTCTGTAACTAGAGGGAAAAAAAGATAGCAACAATTTTCTTTAATGCATGAATTCCTCAGGGTTCCTGCTGCTATAACTTGAAAGGCTGTCTCTTGAAACACATTTTATCTCTAACATTCTTGTGCAGAGTAGGCACCTTTCTCATGAAATATGTGTCAGATATTGCCTTTTATCATTAATTTATCCAATTCAATATTTTAAAATGCAGAGTAGACACTTTACTAGAACTCAAGGTAGAAAAAGGCATTAAGAGGTGTGGATAAAAGTGGGATTTGGTTTTAATGAGACCTCAGTTTCCACCCCAGTTCTGTAGGACTCTGTGTATTGGAAAAATTGCTTATTTCTCTGAGCTTAAGTTATCCCCCCAAAATTGTAATAATAGCACCTTCATAGCAGTTTTGTGAGGCTTTAAAGAGGTGAGTATGGAACGCATATAGCATAATATGCAGCATATAGAAAGAGCTTAACATTATTACTGTCACTGCAACTATTTTTTGGCACTTAGAATGCTGACTGTTATAACACTCAAAAATGGGGGCTGCACGTATAGATTATAATTAGGCTAAGTTTTGTTCCCATTTCCCTTTCTGGCCATATGACTTTGGGCCAGTAACTCTTCCTTTACGCGCTTCAGTCATCTAATCAGTAAAATATGGATAGTAGCAGCATTTTAATGGAGTCCTTGAGAGACCCAGCACGGTCCCCATAAAACCTAGAAGGGATCTAAGAAACCCTATCATCATTGCTGCATCGTTAATTGTGGCAAATGACTGTAAAAATCTTAATTTCCCAAGGCTTCGTGTTGGCTGGTTCTTGGCTACCTCTCCATCCTCATCTTCTCATGCTCCTCTTGCTCACTAAGGCCAGCTTCAAAGACCTCCTCATGATCTGTGATACCTGACATTTCTCTCTCATACAAGGGGCCTTTGCACCTGCTGTTCCTTCTACCCACAATGCTGTTCCCCTCAACTCTATGCATTTACAGGCCCTTCTCACCCTCCATGTCTCCATTCAAATATCTTCTTCCTGGGGTCACTTCCCTCGTGGTCAAAAACTAATGTGGCCAGACACCCCCCTTCACCATCTAACTCTCTGAAATTATGTTGGAACTTTGACTTTGTTTAATAAACTCTATTTCCACCTATAACTCTGAACCCCAATAGACACATTTCCCTCTAGCACCCAGCACAAACTTCTTTTCCGTCAGATGCTGTTAGAAGTTCTAAATCACAAGAGGCTTTATGAAGAAGAAATAAGTTAACACATGGATGTCCTTAGTAATGGGGTGGTGCATAGTAAGTGCTCCATGAATGTTGGAGAATGTACCCACGGGCATCAATGTTTGTTAAATGAATCCAAACCTTCATCTCGCCCTCCCTGTATCCACATTACATAGAGGGTGAAGCCCAAATGCACTGCAGTCTTTGCATTCAATCCTTCCCAGTTAGAGTCCTCCCACTAATTCATTTCTTTTCATCAAAATGCAGTCATTACCCCAGGCCCTGCACTGGGATCTGGGATTAATAGATTAGACCTTGAATGATCTTCATGATGTCTTGGGAGACCTGAGGAGATTCTTAGTTTGGAACTAGTAGTTATGTTGCTTCCACACAAGAAACTATTCTGTAGCTATTAAAAGGGATGAGGTCTTTTTTTTTTTTTTTTAGATTCCACATATGAGCAATCTCATATGGTATTTTTCTTTCTCTTTCTGTCTTACTTCACTTAGAATGACATTCTCTAGGAGCATCCATGTTGCTGCAAATGGCGTTATGTTGTCGGTTTTTATGGCTGAATAGTATTCCATTATATAAATATACCGCTTCTTCTTTATCCAGTCATCTGTTGATGGACATTTAGGCTGTTTCCATGTCTTGGCTATTGTAAATAGTGCTGCTATGAACACTGGGGTGCAGGTGTCATTTTGAAGTAGGGTTCCTTCTGGATATATGCCCAGGAGCAGGATTCCTGGGTCATATGGTAAATCTATTGCTATTCTTTTGAGGAATCTCCATACTGTTTTCCACAGTGGCTGCACCAACTTGCATTCCCACCAACAGTGAAGGAGGGTTCCCCTTTCTTCACAGCCTCTCCAGCATTTGTCATTTGTGGACTTTTGAATGATGGCCATTCTGACTGGTGTGAGGTGATACCTTCTTGTAGTTTTGATTTGCATTTCTCTGATAATTAGTGATATTGAGCAGTTTTTCATGTGCCTATTGATCACTTGTATTTCTTCCTTGGAGAATTGCTTGTTTAGAAAAAAAATGAAGATAAATACAAAACAGAAACAGACTCATAGACATAGAATACAAACTTGTGGTTGCCAAGGGGGCAGGGGGTAGGAAGGGACAGACTGGGATTTCAAAACTTGTAGATACTGACAGGCATACACAGAACAGATAAACAAGATTATACTGTATAGCACAAGGAAATATATACAAGATTTTGTGGTAGCTCACAGCAAAAAAAAATGTGACAATGAATATATGTTCATGTATAACTGAAAAACTGTGCTCTACACTGGAATTTGACACAACATTGTAAAATGACAACTCAATAAAAAATGTAAGTTAATTGATTAATTAATTAAAAGGGATGAGGTCAGATCCATGCTGATATGGAATTCGTTTCAAGATATATTACTAAAGAAAGTTTATGGTGCAGGGAGTATATTTAGTAGGCTAACTTCATGTTTATCAAGACCCATATACCTACCAATGAGGGTGATTACAAGAACTGTATCTCGAGGGTCACACAAGAGACTGGTTTGGTGGTTGTCTCAAAAGCAGGTCTAAGGGACAAGCTGTCAGGGATTAGAGCAAAGTTTCCTTGAGTGAGGCATAATATATAATGCCTACTACTAGTGAGAGTGGAGAGAGGGACGAGGGAGAGGGGAAGAACGGGAGGGAGAGGAGGGGGAGGGGGGGAGGGGAGGAGGGGGAAGGAGGGAAGGGAGGAGGGAAGGGAGCGAGAGAGAGATTTCTACTCCCTCTTATCACAGGTAGGGACACTGAACTGAGGGCTGTCAACAAAATGATCTAAGAGTCTTGGGACCAAATATGGTGGCTGAAATTTTAAATATCATCCTCCTGGAGTTGGTCTAGGAGAGCATGGTCAAGTGCTTCAAGGTACAATGTTTTCCATTTCACTTAGTGTTGTGCAAAACAGTGGCCATTACGGAGAAGGGCCTGGAAGACTTGGTCCATGATGAGCAGTTGAAGGATCTGGGGACACTTCACATTTGTAACTGCTATTCACTTGCTGTGAATGCCTTCCTCATAGTTTTCCACGTTGGGGTCTCTCCGCTCACGTGTTACATCTTCAATCACTTTAGCTTCTGTCGTCTTCAACACCCTATCTCAGAGCCCTTCATGCATTTTATCATAACTCTAATCCCTTCCAAATTGCCTTGTCATTTTATTGGTTCTTTTGTTCACTGTCTCTCTTTCTCACAAGAAGTCAACACACTGCGGACAGGGACTTTATCTCTTGTTCACCCATGTGTTCCCAGTGCTTAGCACGTAAAGAGAAGCTGGATGAACGTCACTGAATGAATTCTGTAATCAGTGCCCTAGAGTCAGAAGGGCTCCGTAGTTGGGTCCTTTGCCAGCTCTCTACCCTCCGAGTCTCAGGATGGAAGACTTTGCAGGCTTGACTGTGACAATGTGGAACAACAGCACTGAACACCATGGAAGCCAAGCCCCGCTGTGTTTCCATCCTGGTCTGTTGCTTCCTGGCTGTGTGGTCTTGGACAATGAATTTGCACATTTGATCCCCACAGCTGCCCTCTGCACAGAACCAGAGAATATAACTAGGCTTTGTGGCAGGTTACTGACGCACCATAGGTACTGGTGAATTATAGAAGTGTTAGTTATGAGATTTTTACATGAACAGTTTGGTCTATGAACCTCCATTTCCTGAAATGTATCAGTGGGGAAATAACGCCAGTTTGTCTCTATGATAACACATACTGATACCATAAATGATATTACTAAACTTCAGCTCAAAGGGACGTCAATTTTTGTGGGATTCCTCCCTTTTTGCCCTTCTTGAACATTATCACTGGTGACCTATAGCCTAATACAATTCTTAAATTCACATTGGGGAGGATAGAGGAGTGTAGTGGGGAGGCTCAGTGGCAGAGCACATGCATGGCAGGCAGGAGGTCCCGGGTTCAGTCCTCAGTGCTTCCATTAAAAAATAAGTAAATGCATAAATAAATATAATTGCCTCCCCTACCCCAAAAAAAGAGAGAAGAGGAGTGTTTTTGAGCAAAAGAGCCAACAGTTTGGCTCTTCTTCAGATTTATAGACTAGTCCTAAGTTCCTGCGTAAAACATAAAAAGAAAAGGAAAAATCATCCACTGAAAGCACTTTTCAGAACTGAAACAACAATTCTAATTTCTTATTTAGTACAGAAATTTCTACCCAATTCATTATTTACTATAACAAACTCATGGGAGGCCAATATTATTCTCCCAATTTCTGTTCAGTGTGTTTGCACAGGACATAGGTTTACCAAGAAGAGCAACCAGAGTAAGGACAATGATTTCATAGTCAGAGTTTGGCTCACAAACCTGCAGCATCTCTCACCATAACTGTCAATTTTCAAGAGAAGTTGGGTTTGCCAAGTGCCTGGATTTTCCATGCACTGTGAACATATTCCCAAGTTTCTACACTGTGTCTCCCTGTAGGAACAGAGAGCCTACAAACTATTTCTCTCTCCACAGATGGAGAGGCCCCTGGAGCGGGACAACATGACCAGGGTCCAGCAGTTTGTCTTGCTGGGCTTGTCCACAAGGCCAGAAGTAAGGGACATCCTGTTTGCCGTCTTTCTGACCCTCTACCTGCTGACCCTCCTGGAGAACACGCTCACCGTCCTCCTCGTCTGCAGGCACAGCGAGCTCCACAAGCCCATGTACTTCTTCCTGGGCAACCTGAGCTGCCTGGAGATGTGCTACGTGTCGGTGACCACGCCCAGCCTGCTCGCGGGGCTGCGGGCTGGACCCTGCCGCGTGCCCTTCACAGCCTGCATGACCCAGCTCTTCCTCTTCATCTCCCTCATCTGCACGGAGTGCTCCCTCCTGGCGTCCATGGCCTACGACCGCTACGTGGCCGTCTGCCGCCCACTCCACTACCCGCTGCTCATGAGGCCCCAGGTCTGCCTGGGCTTGGCTGTGGCTTCATGGCTTGGTGGGCTGCTGGTCTCAGTGGTCAAAACAGCATGCATCGCCAGCCTGTCCTACTGTGGCCCCAACGTCCTCAACCAATTTTTCTGTGACGTCTCCCCTCTGCTCAACCTGTCCTGCACCCACGTGGCCCTGACGGAGCTGGTGGACTTCATCTCTGCCATCGTCATCTTCTGCGGGACCCTGCTGGTGGCCTTGGCCTCCTACTCAGCCATTGGGGTGAGCGTGCTCCGCATGCCCTCAGCTGCCGCCCGGCGCAAGGCCTTCTCCACCTGCGCCTCCCACCTGGTTGTGGTGGGCATCTTCTACTCGGCAGCCCTCTTCATCTACTGCCGCCCCAGCCGCATCAGATCCATGGACCTCAACAAGGTGCTGTCCGTCATCTACACGGTGGCCACGCCCGTCTGCAATCCTGTCATCTACTGCCTGCGGAACAGGGAGGTCCACGTGGCGCTGCGGAGAACCCTCCACTGGTCCTGATGCTAATCTCCTAACTTAAAATTTCTCATGGCTTGAAATACCACAAGTAATACTGAAAAGCAAGTTAAATACTAAGAGAGTATGCTTCTCACGAGATACACAATGAGTTCATGACAATTAATAATAAAATCTTAGCTACCCTAGAGAAGCATGGACAATGTCTATGAGAAAGCAAGTCATCAAAGATGAAAGATGAGTGAGTGGTGATTCACATGACAAGATGCTTGAATTTCTTAGTAAACCAGGAAGTATAAATGTAACCATCCTTTCATCTGTACTACCAGAAGATTGACAAATATTTCCCAAATGCGTCTATATACCCCCAGAAGTAGAGATAGAAATATATAAGGATATTCATTGCATCTTTGTAATGAAAAAAAATCAGAAACAACCTACATGTCCATCCAGTGTGTGAATTAAATATAGTACATTCATTCTGAGACAAACATTGGAGTATTAAAAAGAAGATCTGTAGTTTTGACATTGAAAGTTGGCTAGTATAGATGTCAAATAAAAAATCAGGTAAAACACGCTATGAAATACTTTTGTTTTTTTTAATTTTTAATTTTGCAAGTGTGCATGGAACCAGGAGACCCTCTCCTGTGGTCTTCAGATGCATTAGTGCTTCTTAGAGCAAGTTACTAACCAGTGTTTCCTCCCTAAAACCTAGGATTGATTAAATGAAGGCAGGAGCTTATCACCCATCTTTATACTCCAGGCTCCAAGCACAAGGCTAGGCATTTGGGAAGAGATCAGTGAATGCATGATGGCCTGAACAAAGGGTGTCACTGAAACTGATTCTCCTCTACTCCTCCTCCCCTTAAGCCTCTGCAAAGCATCAAGAAAAAAGTATGCCATAGAATCTGTAATGAATAAACTCCCTGCAAACAAAAGTCCAGGACTGGATGGCTTCACTGGGGAATTCTATCAAACACACAAAGAAGAACTTAAACCAATCCTTCTCAAACTCTTCCAAAAGACTGAAGAGGAGGGAACACTCTTAAACCCATTCTCTGAAGCCACCATCACCCTGATACCAAAACCAGATAAGGTACTACTGAAAAAGAAAATTATAGGTCAATGTCAGTGATGAACATAGATGCAAAAATTCTCAACAAAATATTAGGAAGCCAAATCCAACAACACATTAAAAAGACCATACACTATGATCAATTTTGATTCATCCCAGGGTCACAAGGATGGTTCAACATCAATCAGTGAGATATACCACACCAACAAGAGAAAGGACAGAATCTCTCAGGAGCATCTCAACAGATGCAGAAAAAGCATTTGATAAAGTTCAACATCCGTTCATGGTAAAAACTCTTACCAGAGTGGGTAGAGGGGGAACGTACCCCAACACAAAAGCTATTTATGACAAACCCACAGCCAACATAATACTCAACAGCGAAAAGCTGAAAGCATTCCTGATAAAATCTGAGACAAGACAAGGACGTCCACTCTTCCCACGTCTATTCAATGTAGTATTAGAAGTCCTGGCCATAGCAATTAGACAAGAGAAAGAAATAAAAGTGAGCCAAATTGGAAGAGAAGAGGCAAAATCGTCACTATATGCAATGACATGATACTATATAGAGAAAACTCTAAAGACTCCACACAAAAACTACTACAGCTGATACACAAATTCAGCAAGGTAGCAGGACACAAGGTTAACATACAGAAATCTGTTGCATTTCTTTACACTAATGAAGTTTCAGAAAAGAAAAGTAAAAAAAAACCCTTTTTAAAAATCACATAAAAAATACTTAGGAATAAACCTGGCAAGGTGAGAGACTTACACTGAAAGCTATAAAACAGTGATAAAGGAAATTAAAGATCATTTAAAGAAATGGAAAGACATCCCCTGCTTTTGGATTGGAAGAATTAATATTATTAAAATGGCCATACTACCCAAAGCAATCTACAGATTTAGTGTGATCCCTATCAAATTACCCAGGGCATTTTTCACAGAAGTAGGACAAATAATACTAAAATTTATGTGGAATCACAAAAGACTGAGAATTGCCAAAGTGATACTAAAGAAAAAGAATGAAGCTGGAGGAATAACCGTCCCAGACCTCAGATAATACTACGGAGCTACAGTAATCATGATAGCTTGGTATTGGCACAAAAACAGACATATGGACCAATGGAACAGAACAGAGAGCCCAGAAATAAACCCTCAGACCTACAGTCAATTAATCTCTGACAAAGGAGGCAAGAATATACAATGGAGGAAAGACAGTCTCTTCAGCAAGTGGTGTTGGGAATACTGGACAGCAGCGTGTAAATCAATGAAGCTAGAACACTCCCTCACACCACACGCAAAAATAAACTCAAAACGGCTTAAAGACTTAAACATAAGACAAAACACTATAAACCTCTTAGAAGAAAACATAGGCAAAACGTTCTCTGATATAAATCTTAGCAACGTTCTCCCAGGGCAGTCTACCCAGGTAATAGAAATAAAAGCAAAAATAAACAAATGGGGCCTAATTAAACTCATAGGCTTTTGCAAAGCAAAGGAAACCATAAACAAGATGAAAAGACAACTTATGCAAATGACAAGGGCTTGATTTCCAGAATATATGAATAGCTCATACAACTCAATAACAAAAAACCCCATCAAAAATGGGCATAAGACCTGAACAGACATTTCTCCAATGAAGACACACAGATGGCCAAGAGGCACATGAAAAGACGCTCAATATTGCTACTTATCAGAGAAATGTGAATCAAAGCTACAATGAAGTATCACCTCACACTGGCCAGAATGTCCATCATTAAAAATTCCACAAGTGATAAATGCTGGAGAGGGTGTGGAGAAAAGGGACTGTTGGTGGGGATGTGATTTGGTGCAACTACTATGGAAAAAGAGTATGAATATTTCTTAAAAACTAAAATTAGAGTTAACCATATGACCCAGCAATCCCCACTCCTGGGCGTGTATCTGAAGAAAACTGTAATTTAAAAAGACACCTGCACCCCAGTGTTCACAGCAGTGCTATTTACAACAGCCAAGAGATGGAAGCAACCTAAATGTCCGTAACAGAGGACTGGATAAAGAAGTTGTGGTGTATTTACACAATGGAATACTACTGAGCCATAGAAAAGAATGAAATAATGCCATTTGCAGTAACATGGATGGACCTAGAGATTATCATGCTAAGTGAAGTAAGTCAAACAGAAAGACAAATATCATCTGATATCACTTATATGTGGAATCTTTAAAAAAGATACAAATGAACTCATTTACAGAACAGAAATACACTCACAGACATAGAAAACAAATTTCTGGTTACCAATGCGGAAAGGGGTGGGGAGAGAAATTAGGCGTCTAGGATTTGCAGATACTAACTGCTATATATAAAACAGATAAACAACAAGGTCTTGGTGTTTAGCACAGGGAACTATATTCAATGTCTTGTAATAATGGATAATGAAAAATATGAAAAAGAATATATATATGTATAACTGAATCAATATGCTGTGTGCTAGAAACTAACAAAATCATAAGTGAACTATACTTCAACAAAGAAAGAAAGAAAGAAAAAAGTATTCCACTCTACCTCTTCTCCAAGTCTACAGAGACCAGAGAGGTCTCCGAGGTCCAGAGCTCCAGTTTAAGCCTGCCTCCCTGCCTCCTCCTCACCGTGAGGGGAGTGAACTCAGCAAGTCAGAGCTACAAAGAGAAACAGGACTAGGGTGGTTGGTTGGGGTGGACGCCTCATTCAAGACCAGGAGCAGGTCCTTCCACGATGGACTGAAAGGAACCTCTTCCATCACTGGGCAGCTCCTCCCATGGGCAGGAGCCGAATCCTTGTGGACATCCAGGTGCGGCCTCACCAAGACGGGATCTGTACCTGTTGTCCTTCAGCCATCAGGTGAGGAGACAGGTTTTTTGTGGGTGAAGACAAGGAACAGCAGAAAGAAGTGTTCTTATACAGAACACTCAGGGCACGGAGACCAGCTCTGTGGAGTGTACTAGTGTGTTCACTAGCCACTGCTTCTCTAGGCGGGCAGGTTGAGTGACTTCCTGAAGACAGACAGACAGGAAGGGAGAGACGTCCTGACACATCTGTCTGGCTTCAAAGTCTTTGCTTCTAACTATTATGTTCTACCATCCCAAGAGATGCTTTATAGTTGCTACTATTACATGGCATTGATTCATTCTAATGGAAGAAACATGACTCCTACATTACAGATTAGGGAAAGGGAGCTAATTAACTAACTTTCCTTCACTTATACTGTTGGTAAAATTTCAATGTCCAAACACCTGGAGGCCAGAACCCAAGTTCACTCATGTCCACCATTCCTGGTGCCCTGCTTCTGTGCACAAAGCCCTGACTTGATAAATGTCTGTGGAATGAAGTGGAATTAAAGACTTCTCCCACACCAGAATCTGTTTTCTCATGAGAGAGATTCTGAGTTTCATTAGGATGACAGGATTCAAAGTCCACTTCTGTATAACACTGGGCTCAAGCTTTAACCACGACACTATACTGCCCCTCCTCCTGCAGAAATCGCCTGTGCCAAGGTAGGGGTGATCTCCCCTCGTCTTGAGTAACATACGACTGGAGCTGAAGAGGTTAAAAGCCTAATTCAGGCAACAGAGCTAGAGTCTCGTGTTCCTTTATGAGCGGGTCAGTCAGGTGTGGCCACAGCGGAGACAGAGGAGCGGCTCAGGATCTCCGAGACAACCGATTAAAGCAACAGCAATGATTCTCGGCACAGCGTCAGGGATGCTATTTTGAAGAAGGGACTTAAGAAGCACTTCAGTCTTTGCCGCGTAGTTAATTGCGGGAAATGACTGCAAAAATCTTACCCTCTCGAAGCTTCACGTGCCCCGGCTCTTGGACACCTCTCCATCCTCATCTCTGCCTGCTCTTTGTGTGAAGCCCAGCAGTCTCAAAGTGTGCCCAGTATTTTTGCCGTAGACATCTTTGCCCCAAGCATTTTTTTCTACATTTTCACTGCGTAACTAAGTGGTCATAAGGCAATTTTGCCATAAAAGATAAAATAATTGATTGACAGTTTGGTTTAAACTGGTTGATGTTTTGGTTTCATTTCCCCCACTGATCTATTTTTGTACTGCACAAATCTTAGTCCTCCTAACAGTCGGTACAGTGACAAGTAGACATGACAGCCTTAACGCAGTGAATGCTACCAACCACCTCTATCAACTTGATAGAAAATACGGTGATGAAACTTACTGGGAGTGTGAAATAAGAGCGTGTAAAGCTGGACTGCACACTATCCCAGAAAATAACACCAGTCTGCAAGTCCTTTGGTGACCTGGTGACTTCCCACAGAACTTCGGAACATCCATCAACAGACATGTGACAACACACCAAGAGCAATCAACAGTGCAGAAGGCTTTCACAGGGCAGCACAGAGCTCAGCTGCACGCGCGCGCACACACACACACACACACACACACACACACACACACACCCCCTGCATACATACATAACACTCTGAATGACAGACTTGGGAGAAAATTACTCAGGCACAACCCACAAAATAGAATCAGTTATTTCCATGAATCTACATACATTTCAAATGTATTCAAACATTTTGTATTTCGCACTAAAGTCTTTATAATTTTTTTAATTGATTATGCCCTTTTTAATGTTTCTCTTTTATTTTTTACTTTATCTGTAGGGCAAAATTGCCTTATTGCCAACTAGGTATGCAGCAAAAATGTTGGTGGCAAAATTGCTTGCAGCAAAGTTGTCTATGGCAAAGACGTTAACGGCTTCAGGGACCTCCTTGAGACCCTGATACCTGCCATTTCCTTCTCATTGCAGGGCCTTTGCACTTGCTGTTCCTTCTGTCCACAATGCTGTTCCCCTCAAATCTGTGCATTTATAGGCCCTTCCCATCCTCTGCATCTGCATTCTAATATTACCTATCAGTGTCACCTTCCCTCATCATGGCCAGAACCAATGTAGCCAGACATCCTCTCCATCACCCAACTATCCAAAATTATGCTGGAGTTTAGACTTTGCTTTATCAAGTCTCTTTCTACCTATAACTCTGAAGCACCCTGGAGTAGACACATTCCCACCCAGTGCCCAGCACAGCCTTCTCGTCCATCAGACGGCATTAGAAGTTCTACTTCACAAGGGTTTTGTGGAGAATAAATCAGTTAACACGTGGGTGTTCTCAGTACTGGGGCTGGTCTATACAGTAAGTGCTCAATAAATGCTGGCGAATGTGCCCGCAGGCATCAGCATTTGTTACATGAATCTCAGACCCTCATCACACCCTCCCTGTAGCCATGTTACATACACAGTGAAACCCAAATGCACAGTCCTTGTGTTAAAGCTCTTTCCACGTATATTCTGACACCGGTTCGTTTACTTTCATTGAAACAAAGTCATCACCCCAGAAACTGTGCTGGCACCTGGACATGGACAGATCAGACCCTCGTGAACTTTATGATGTCTTGGGAGGCCTGAGAAAATTCCTCGTTTGGGACTGGTAGTTATGGTGCCGCCACACAAGAAAACTATTCTGCAGCCGTGAAAAGGGATGTGGTCAGCTTCAGGCTGATAAGGGATTAGCGTCAAGATATGCTATTAATGAAAAATCTGAGGTCCTAGGACCCATATGCCTACAAGCCAGGGTGATTCCAAGAACTATGTCTTGATGGTCACCCAGGAAACTGGTGGGGTGGTTTTCCCTGGGGGGCTGGTATTAGGGACAAGGAGTCAGGGATTAGATTTTACTGGAATTTTTTTTGCCTGTAAATGTACTGTCTTCTAAGGAAGAAAAAAAAATGCCTATTACTTGTGAGAGTGGGGAAAGACAGAGACAGAGAGAGATTCCTGCTCCATCATTTTATACACAGAAGAATTTAACTGGGAGCTGTCAGATCATCTAACAGTCTTTTACACTAACATGGTTGCTAAAATTTTGCCATCGTCAGCCCCGATGTTAATCCAGGAGAGTCACCAGGTGGAACCACGGACAGTTTCCTTTGATGGGATCACTGAGGGGTGTGCAAAGCAAGGGTCATTATAGAGATGGAGAGGGTCTGGAAGGCTTGGTCCATGAGAAACTGTTATGTCTCTTTCTCACAAGAAGTCAGCTCCCCACAGACAGGGACCTTATCTGTCAGATTCACTCACTGTCGCTCCCTGTGTCTGGCATGTAACTGGAAGCTCGATGAATGTCACTGAATGAACCTTGTAACTGACACTCTACGGACAGAAGGGCCCTGCAGTTACGAGCTAGCTCTGTGCTCTCCACGTCTCAGCTGCAGGAGACCTTCCGGCTCCCCAGGCTTGACTGCGACGATGTGGCGCAGAGGAATTGGTGCAGCGCTGACGTCTGACTCAGCGGTGATGGGCCCTGGTGTGCCACCTCCTGGCTGTGGCCTTGGGCGAGTGAATTTACCTGTCTGAGTCCCACACCTGCCTTCTGGCATAGAACCAAAAATGAAACTAGGATTTCTGGCAGGTTGCTGGCTCACAGCAGGGGCTCAGTGAGTTCTAGAAGCTTTCATGATTAGATCATGTGCCCCAGTTTACAACAATCTCCTCTGTGAGCCTCAACTTGCTTAAACACAGCAGTGAGTAAATGACGCTTGTGTCTGTATAAGACCACACAGATTCGGGACATAAATTTTATATTTTCACCTTCTGTTGAAAGGTGTGTTCATTTTTGTGGGAATCCCTCTGTGACTCAGGGAGGAAGCTGTCCCTTTTTCTCCTTTTAAAAAAATTGTTATTGTTTTGTTAATGGGGGGGAGGTCATTAGGTTATTTATTTATTTTTTAAATTAGATTATTATTTATTTAATGGAGGCACTGGGGACTGAACCCAGGATCTCTTGCATGTTAGGCATGCGCTCTGCCACAGAGCTGTCCCCTCCCCTTGAACACTGCGATGGGTGAACCACAGTGTAATATAATCTAGAAAGAAAAAAATGTTCTTCTCTTAATGTGCTTTTAACAGAGAGAGCTGACTGTCTTGAATTTACAGAATACTAAATTTCTGTGAAGAGGGTAAAAAAAAAAAAGAAAAAGTTCATTTGGAAAGAACTTTTTTTCCCAGAACAGCAATAACAATTCTAATTTATTTGCTATAGCAATTTGCCATTAGTTGCTTCACTTAATTTATTATAACAATCTAATGGGAGGCAAATGTTCTCCCAATACTCAGTCAGTCTAACTGGACATAAGGCTGAGAATAAGGACATAGGCTTACTAAGAACACCAGCGTGTCCAAGACACGTGCCCTCACGATCAGAGTTTGCCTCACACGCCTAAAGGACCTTTCTCGGTCAGCAGCCAATTTCCAAGAGCACGTGGGCTACCAAATGCACTAGAGTGTCCAGGCACCGTGAACACCCTTTTGTTCACTACTGCACCTCTGCAGTAACCAGAACCTCAACAAACTTGTCTCTCTGCAGATGGAGAGGTCCCTAGCCGTGGACAACGTGACCAGAGTCCAGGAGTTTGTCCTGCTGGGCTTGTCCACGAGGCCAGAAGTAAGGGACGTCCTGTTTGCCATCTTCCTGACCCTCTACCTGCTGACCCTCCTGGAGAACTCGCTCACCGTCCTCCTCGTCTGCAGGCACAGTGAGCTCCACAAGCCCATGTACTTCTTCCTGGGCAACCTGAGCTGCCTGGAGATGTGCTACGTGTCGGTGACCACGCCCAGCCTGCTTGCGGGGCTGCGGACTGGACCCTGCCGCGTGCCCTTCACAGCCTGCATGACCCAGCTCTTCCTCTTCATCTCCCTCATCTGCACAGAGTGCTCCCTCCTGGCGTCCATGGCCTACGACCGCTACGTGGCCGTCTGCCGCCCACTCCACTACCCGCTGCTCATGAGGCCCCAGGTCTGCCTGGGCTTGGCCGTGGCTTCATGGCTTGGTGGGCTGCTGGTCTCGGTGATCAAAACAGCATGCATCGCCAGCCTGTCCTACTGTGGCCCCAACGTCCTCAACCACTTCTTCTGTGACGTCTCCCCTCTGCTCAGCCTGTCCTGCACCCACGTGGCCCTGACGGAGCTGGTGGACTTCATCTCCGCCATCGTCATCCTCTGCGGGACCCTGCTGGTGGCCTTGGCCTCCTACTCAGCCATTGGGGTGAGCGTGCTCCGCATGCCCTCAGCTGCCGCCCGGCGCAAGGCCTTCTCCACCTGCGCCTCCCACCTGGTTGTGGTGGGCATCTTCTACTCGGCAGCCCTCTTCATCTACTGCCGCCCCAGCTGCATCAGATCCATGGACCTCAACAAGGTGCTGTCCGTCATCTACACGGTGGCCACGCCCGTGTGCAATCCTGTCATCTACTGCCTGCGGAACAGGGAGGTCCACGTGGCGCTGCGGAGAACCCTCCACTGGTCCTGATGCTGGTCTCTGAAAGTCAGACCCCTCATGTGCTTATTTAAAAATCTTTATGGTCCCAGGGGAAGGTATAGCTCAGTGGTAGAGAGCTTGCCTAGCATGCACAAGGTCCTGGGTTCAATCCCTAGCACTCCTATTAAGAATAAACAAGTTTAAAAAAAAAAGTACCCCCCCTCAAAATTTTATGGTTCCAAACACCATCATATTGAAGGCAAATGAGACACTGGAGAAACAGACCTCCCACCTACTAGACACGCATTTAAATCAATCAGTAGCAAAAGCCGAATTACCCTTGAGAAACGTGAGCGATCTGCATGAGAAAGCAAGCGATCAAAGGTGAGTCACAGCCCACTGGCACCTCACGTGGCGAGATCCTCAACTTCACCAGGAAACCGAGAAATGCAAACAATCATTTTACTCCTAGAAGATGGACAAGTAGTTTTCAAATGTTTCTCTGTGTCCCGACAAGTACAGAGAGATAATACGTACAATGATATTCATTGCATCTTTGTAATAAAAAAATCAGAAATAACCTACGTGTCCATCAAAAGTGAATGGACAAAATACATCCTATTAACGTTCATCCGAGACAAACACTGGGCTGCGAAGTGAAGTAGGTTTTTAATGTCTGGCATGGAAATATGGTCACAACATACGTGTTAAATAAAAATCATGACAAACTATGGATTTCTTTGCTTATTGACTTTTAAAGAAGTTTTATGTAGAGTTTTATGTGTTTTGGGTTTTTTGCTTTAAAATTTAAGTTTTATATAAAATTCATTTATCTTACAATTCAATTCAGCGATGAATGCTGATATAATTTCAGACTAACAGGAAAGCCGTGAGCGCATTTAAAACTATGATGTATCTTGTGCACTGTCACAAATTGTGTTTTCCTTCATTTGCTTAGCCTTTCTCCTTTTCTCTGTCACAATTTTATTATTTTTTTCAAAATTATTTGAGAGTATTAGAGACACTGTGCCCCTTACTGACACATACTTTAGTGAGTTTTATCCTAAGAACAAGATTTTACAGTTTGGAACAGAGGAAGGGAACTGACAAACTTCTACCCCATCCCTCTCTGAAAAGCAACTCCATTAACTAGAGCTCAGTACTTGTTCTCAGCTCTTTTATGTAAAATTTATGCACAATGAAATGCACAGACCTTAAATGTTCAGTCTGAAGAATGTGTATGCTCCCAGGCCTATCCATATACAGGGCATTTATTTTATCCCAGAAAGTTCCCTCTTGCCCCTCGTCAGTTCTGCCAGAACTGACTTAATAACTTTTCTATTTTTTTTTTTACCATAGATTAGTTCTTACCTGTTCTGAAACTTTCTATAAGTGGAATTCAGAGTACGCACTCATTTGTGCATGACTTATTTGGATCAACATAAGACATTCATATTTTTTAGTCTCTCAGTAGTTTGTCCCTTTTTCATTGCTAAGTATTCTGATGTATGATGCATTACGTTTGTTAACTCATTCACCTGTTGATAAACATTTGGGTTGTAGCTTTTGGCAACTGTGAACAAAGCTGCCATGATCATTCGTCTACAAGTCTTTTGTGGTCATGTCATTTCCCTTGGATAAATAAAAGTAGAATTATTGGGTCAATGGGTAGGCGTACATTTAACATTATCAGAAACTACAAAACGTACTTTTAAATACAGTCATTCCTCCATATCTGTGGGTTCCACACCCAGAGGCCTGACTGTAAGGGACTTGAACCTCCTTGGATTTTGGTATCTGTGGGGAGTCCTGGAACCAATTGCCCGCAAACACCAAGGGATGACAGTATCCGCCCAGCCTCATATCCTCATCAGTTCACGCGATCCTGTGTAATCAGTCCTTTTACTAACAGTTTCATGAAGTCAGAGTTTTCATTAGACGTCTTACATCTTTTACCCAGCTCAGCAGCATGGTTTATAAGAAACGTGTACTTGTCAAAAAGTCCCTTTTATGGGTCTTTTTGAAGGCGAAGCAGTTTTGCAAAGCACCAGCTTACCTGTCTATGAATGACAAGAGATTTTAAAAGGCAAGGTAAAAACCCTGATTATACTGTTTTGGCAAGCTTCGATAAGGTGCTGAGACTGGAGCGTTCCAAGAGAACCATCAGAATCGTGACTGACCGCATTATACCAGGACACATCCAAATATCAAACACTCTCTATCATTCCTAGAATACCTATATTAATAACACTTATCCATACTGTATAATCTGAGGCGGCCTATCACTCAGTCGACAACGTCTCCCATGCAACTCAGCGCACCAAGCATCCCTAGTCACTTGAATGCTTCTCGCTGCGATGCCTCAGGGACCCTCTGAAGCACCCCAAGGTTAACTGCAGTCAAAAGAACTTTAATTAGATTTTGATAGGAAGTTTGTGAAAAGTATCACAAAGTTTCACACAATCTGTTACCAGAAGCATTGTTTTGTACTGCAGTACAGTCAGTTTACAATGTGTGTCAATCTCTAGTGTACAACGTATTTCAGTCATACATATATGTATATATATTCCTTTTCATATTCTTTTTCTTTTGAAGCTTCTTTTTTTTACAGGGAGGCACTGGATATTGAATCCAGGACCTCGTGCATGCTAAGCCCAGGCTCTCCCACTGAGCTACACCCTCCCCCCTCATATTCTTTTTCATCATAGGTTCCTATAAGGTATTGAAATAGTTCCCTGTGCTGTACAGTAGAACTTTATTCATCTATTTTATATATCATAGTTCGTATCTGTTAATCCCAAACTCCCAATTTATCCCTTCCCACCCTCTTTACACCTGGTAACTGTAAATTTCTTCTCTATGTCTGTGAGTCTGTGTCTGTTTTGTAAATAAGTTCAATGGTGTCATTTTGTTAGATTCCACATATTAGTGATATCATATGGTATTTTTCTTTCTCTCTCTGGTTTACTTCACTTAGTATGATGATCTCCAGGCCCACCTATGTTGCTGCAAATGGCATTATTTTATTCTTTTTTATGGCTGAATAGTATTCCACGTGTAAATATATACCACAACTCCTTTATCTGTTGATGGACAGTTAGGTTGCTTCCATGTCTTGGCTATTGTAAATAGTGCTGCTATAAACACTGGGGTGCATGTAACTTTTCAAATTAGAGTTCCCTCTGGACATATACCCAGAACTGGGATTGTCAGATCATAGGGTAAGTCTATTTTTAGTCTTTTGAAGAATCTCCATATTGTTTTCCATAATGGCTGCACCAAATTGCATTCCCACCAGCAGTGTAGGAGGGGTCCCTATTTCCCACACCCTCTCCAGCATTTATCCTTCATGCTCTTTTTAAGTGATGGCCATTCTGACTGGTGTGAAGTGATACCTCACTGTATGTTTGATTTGCATTTCTCTGATAATTAGTAATATTGTTACGACACGCATTCTAAATAAACTTGTTCTCTTAACAGGGAGGCACCACACCTAGTCCTGTACCAGCCCACTTTTAATAACAAAATCATTTACCTAATTAAGTTTACTCAGCACAGCCAGGCACAGAGCTCCTTTGTTAGGGCTCCCTTTCCGCAAACTTTCCACAACTTTCTGTATCCATAGTGCTCTATTTTTCCCCATCTAGAAATAACCAGCTCTGGAACCAGATCACTCCCTTTCCTCTTAACAAAATGCAATTCCATTCCTCATAACTCTTTCTCTTTTTTTCTTTTTTTAATCAAAACCTGTATCCTACTTTCCTACTGTATACTGAAATGGTTCCCCCGTTTTTTAGTAGCTTCAATTACATATTTAAATTAGAATCCTCAATTCTTAAAAATTTTAATTTCTAGTGAATGTTTGTTTCAGTATCTTATTTTGTTTGGAATGACTTAGCTATTCAACCGCTCAATAAACTTCCATCATTTAACTTAATTCAGCACAACTCTAAACTGTAAAGTTACCAAATATCTAGAGAGATCATTTTTAAGCAGACATTCCTAAAACAATTATTTCTAAAGAGTTCACCCAAAAGCTCTTAGCTCATTTGCATTTAATTTACTTATAAAATTTCATCACACCAAGTTAATTTTTTTCTTTCTGCTGACAAACTCTGCAACAGAAACGTGAACTTATTGACCTTCAGTAAACTTAGGTGCGATAGAAGCCATGTCTGTATTGATTACACCAACAAGCTTAAGCTTTAATATCTTTAATATCAGATGTCAAGTCAATATTGAATGTTTTCTAGATCACATGAACCTGAAATCTGTTCTGTCTAGCTTCTTTTATATTTAGAATTTAATTTGTAAGCACTTACTTTTAAGTCAATTAAACAGAGGTCATTTACAAGTTAATTTTTTACGTAAGGACAGACAGAACCAAGGATCTCACAGTTTCCTCGCTTGAGTTTTAAAAAAAACAAAACCAACAACAACAAAAACTTCTTCCCCTGAGAGCCGAGGTAGGTCATCTACAGCTCAAAGGCACAGGAAGATAAATGCTCCCCTGCTTCTATAAAACCCAATCATCTTGACCTTTTTCAGGGATTTTTTCCCCAGTTCCCAAATATCCATTTCCGTTTCAAGAAACAACAGTAATAGATAATGATATAATATTCACTCAGATTCACAGGCCTCAGTTTCAGCAAAACCAGGAAGAGAGAACAGGATATGAACTCAGGTACTGAGACACTCACTCACACACCCAACAGGATTTGGACCCAGGTACCAACACACACACACACTCACAAAAGCAGAGCCATTAGGGACCACTGTTCTCCAGATCTCAGGAAGTACCCAGCTCACAGCGTTAGGATAAAACTGTCATTGTCTTTCACTTACGCGAGCATAGCCGAAGCTCGCTCAGTTTTGCAGAACCATCCCAGGGGACCGTAAGATGGAGCAGCGCTCTGAATACCCATAATTATTCACAGCTGGTGCTTCCCAATATGCAGCAAACAAACCCAGTGCACAGGGGGTCTCTCAGGGTCACAGCTCCCCAGCCCAGTGGGAGTCCCCAGCCAGTGCCCTGGCAGCCCAAGCGGGGAGAACCCGAGCCGACGCGCCGTCCGCGGTGTTGACTGAGACAGCAGGGCCAGGAAGGCAACACTCCAGCCGGGGCGCCGCCACGGGTGAGGCCAAGGCAGCAGCGAAGGGGCCGCCACGCGGGAGCCGCGCCGCCCGAGCACGCGCTGACCCACAGACGACAGAGCAGGCGGAGGGCAGCCCCGGGTCCCCCTCCCGCCCCCGAAGGAGGCCTCCGCGGTGGCCGGGCTCCCGGGAGAGAGTGGGCCCGGAGTGGCTCGGGCCCCACGGCGGGAGGAGCGCAGGTGGCGCGGGGAGAACCCCCGCCCGCGCGGGCGCGGCGACTCACCCCAGGCGGCACCGAGCGCGGCCGGAGCTCCAGGCGTCCTCGGCTCCGAGCGGCCTTCGGCGGCGGGGCGGCGGCCGGCCCGGGACGGGCCCTCTCGGACGCCCGGGGCCACGCGGGTTCCGGCGGAGCCGGGGACCCCGGGAAGCTGCGCCGCCGCTGGCCAGGGCGGGCGCTCCTCGGGCAGACGCCGGGCGGCTCGCCGAAACCGCCACGGAACACAAGTCGTGCGCCCGGAACATCGGCGTTCGGAGCAGAAAGAGGCTCGCGGCCGCCGGGCAAGGAGGGCAGACGCCTCCGGCCCCAGACGCCGAGCTCCCCGCCGAGCGGCCCCACGGGCGGGCTGAGGGCGGGGCGCCCGGCGTGCGCGAGCCCCGTGCGCCCCTCACCGAGCGGCGCGACGCCGGGAGGTCTGCGGGCTGCGCGCGCACCGCCGTCAGGCGCTGATTGCTTCCACGTGGCGCCGGCCTGAGCGCCTGAAACTCGGGAAAGGCGGTCAGAGGCAACTGGGCAACGCAGAGAGGAGCCAGAGCAGAGCGCGTGGGGGAGGGCTCTGTCCCGTCACACTGCGTTCTCACGGCGGGGGAGGGGGGGCAAAGGGTTAGTTACTGGTGTCTGCAAAGGAAGTGCGTGGAAACTTCTCTGCATAGATGGAATTGCGCCCGAGGGATGAATTCGACTGCAGTTGGAGGGGAAGGGAAAGGTTAGGCAGAAGAGCCTTCCTGGGCATAGATGTGCAAAACGCACTGCTCTGCGTGTGTGTGCGTGTGCGCGCACTAAGGCACATAGCGGTGTGTTTGTTACGGAAATGACAGGCCAGCCAAGAAACAAGCACCACTCGGAGGGTTGGAGTACTCAGATTTATTACGCCGGCGGGCTCAGAGGGGCTTCTGCTCCGAAGCTCTGAGCACCTCCAAGACGTGTACATGAGGTTTTATAGGGTTAATTACAAGTATGGGGCTATTAGCCAATAAGGCTCAAACAACAAAAAGCAAGGAATCAGTACACTGGAGCTTATCAATTTGGAACAGATCACGTTACTGACACTTGTGAGCTTGGATTTACGAGTTAGCTTGTTAGCCCAGTAAACTGACACTAAACTTCAGATTTATGAGTTAGCCCAGCAGAACTCAGATCAGTAATCCGACACTTGTTATACTTAGATTTGTGACTTAGCTTGTTAGCCCAGCTGGGCTTTTCCTTCACATGTTAAAGTATTGTAACCTGGTTCTCTCAAATGATGGGAGGGGAGAGGATATACTCGCAAAGGTGTGGGTCAGACCATTTGCTCAAACATACTCCTTATCACTTACTGACCGCAGCATCACATGGACTGGCGGTTTTACTGTTCATGGAAAAAACGCTAGGCAAGAGTTATGGGCTCGTTACTTCTAAGTATATCTATTTCATGTGCACAAAAGGGAAAAGGAAAGATAAGACAACTTAATAAATTGATAGTGTTCCCTCCAAATATGCATTGGGCACTCCAGAAATAGACGGAAGACCTGTTTAGTGGGAAATCCATGGCATTGAGAAGAAAAGATACGTTGCCTGCACAGAATGCTTAATGTTGGATGCTGACTTAGCTAAAGTACCCAGCAGTGGGGAAAGGATTTTTTTATTTTCTGTAAGCTGGAAGAATGTTCTATCTACTTGTTTCTTGTCTTATATCAAGCAGAGGAGATTTTTTTTTTTTGGCGGGGGGAGGTCATTAGGTTTACTTACTTATTTTTGGAGGAGGCGTTGGGGATTGAACCCAGGACCTCGTGCCTGCTAAGCATGTGCTCTAGCATTGAGCGACACCCTCCCCTTCCCAAGCAGATGTGACCCTGTAACACTTCTGAGGGAGGGAGCTCAGATATCCCTCCTAACGGTGGGTTTTCCCAAATCTCCAGAGTCCCCTCCTCTCAGTAACCACGGGTTCTTCATCTCTTACAAGTGTCTGTTTTGGGGTCAGTATCCCTCAGAATTCTGGGAGCACGCTGAGAACAGGAATGACATCTCAGCCTTTGCAATCGCAGTGTCAGTCACAAATCCTGCACCTAGGAGGGGTTCCGAACTGTCCGGGAGCTGTCTGGGCACCAGTGTCACCTGTGGGTCACCTGCCCAAGTCCCAGGACACTTCCACGAAAAGTTTTCACTTTAAAATTTCCTCTAAATCCACAGAGGTTAGGTCAGTCCCTCAAGGTCCACCTCTTGGATTTAAACTGGCCCTTCTGCATACAGTTGCCTATAAAAACAGAGTTCTCCTGGCAGCTCAGAGAACACAGCAATGGAGACATGCGGAGAGGCAAGTAAGAACTCATTGCTCAGGACCAAAGGCAACGTCTTCCAAACCTTTCTGAGTCCCTTAAATTCACGAGCCAACTCTTCGAGTCACTGCCATCCTCCTTTATGTCCCAGGGCAGAAGCTGACTATCTCTGGCCCCAGAATCTCCCTTAGAAAGAAGCAGCAGGACCTGTCTCACTTTAGCTGGGAGGTAAGGAAGCAAGGTCACTTGATCTGGGAAAGAAAAAAGGGAACAGCCGAGCGAAGCCCGCCCTCCTGTAAGACGCCTTGGGGTGCAAGACACCGTGTGGGCGTCACAGAGATGATCTCGGATGTGATCCCCGTGATGGTGAGAAGATGTCAGGGCTGTGATGTCAACACTGGGGACAAAGCCAGGAGGCCCGGAGGTCAGAGCCTCTAAGCCGGAGAGGGCCCAGGCTACGACCAGGTTCTTCTCTTAGCCTGGATGGCGGTGTTCTTACCGAGGTTCACACAGTTGATGCAGTAGTTCCGTATTAGCACTGAAGACCACGCACGTGGCAGAGAACATGGGAGAAAACATTTAAGGGGCTCGCATAAAGCAAGGGTAAGTGCTTTCTGTTAAATTTCTGGGTTTGTGCGGCGTGTGTGTGTATATGTGTGATTGTGACTGGGTCACAGTGCGAAATGCATTTCACTGTGGGCCCTGGTCACAATGCCTGAGGGCCACAACACTAAATTGCTCTGCATCTAAATTCCCACAGACGTAGAATGCAGGTGATAAGTGAAAGCTATCATCACACAGTATCTTTTTTATTCCTGATGGAAACATTACACTTTAAGTCATAGGTGACTCAGGCTTAAAGCGATTAAGGGTCTCACAGTTACAGAGGGAGCAAGCTGCGGGCCACAAACGTCCCTGTGTGGGCAAAACCCAAGTCCACCCCAGCTAAGCACATGTCAGGATCTCGGTGCAATTCGGGCGTGTGAGTGTCTGTGGGATGGGCTCCAAATGTTTGAACCATCCCCAAAGAGTCCAGCACCTTTTTAGATACACTCACTAGTTTTCCAGCAGGTTGATCAGGGACATTCTAGGGCATCTGAACTTATCAGAGAGCAAGACAACCCGAAGGAGCCTTCACGCGCCCCTTGAACATTCTCAGCGTGTCCAAACCAAGGACGGAGCCATCTGCAAAATGAGGTGCTGTGCCAACAAACCAAGATGAACGTCTCCACCAAGAACATATCTACCTTCTTGGGCTAAACTGCGACCCTGTAATTATAAAGTAACATTAACAGTAACAACTAATTGACTACATTCCTATTGTTTAGTATTTTTCCACCTGCTACTTGAGGGGGGCTGTCTTAACGAGCTCGTCCCCCTCCGCCTAGATGAGCAGACGTGAAAAGATGTTGATTCTTCCTTCCTTTGGACGTGTTGAGCATTATCAAGGGGCACTTTTTACTAAAACTTACGAGGAAGACGGCATTAAAGTATGGGAGAGAACATACCAGTCCAGACTCCCAGCAGCAGCATATGAAAGTTCTCACTGTTAAATTTAATATTTTCAAAGGTTTGTATTTGTGCGAACGGCACAGGTGAGCAGTGGTAGCTAATTCTGGTTTTAATTTCCACTTCCTCGGTTCCTGATGAGATGACCATGTTTTTTGTGTTTTGAGAGATTACTATTCTTTGGTGAGGTGTACATTTCAGACCTTTTGCCCATTTTTCTACTAAAAACCCCAACTTTGTATATTAATTGACCAATTTCTTCGTATAGCCCACATAGGGACCCCTCCTCAGTTATACATATTGCAAGTATAATTTTTTCTAGTTTGTGGTGATCAGAACTTTTTGACAATTAGAATTTTTAAATTTTAAAGTGGGAAAGTTTTAAATGCTTTCTTTTTTATTGAAGCATAATCAGTTACAATGTGTCTGTTTCTGGTGTGCAGCACAATGTCCCAGTCATACAGATACATCCATATATTCATTTTCATATTCTTTTTCATTAAAGGCTATTACAAGATATTGAATACAAGATATTGAATACAGTTCCCTGTGCTGTACAGAAGAAACTTGTTTTTTTAAATGCTTTTCCTTTATTCCTATTGTGTCCCATACCCCCCAGTATCAAAAGGGGAAAATTCTCAGAGATTTGCACATACATGTTTTTAGCTCACTCGACATTGATTTTGTGTGTGTGTGCACATGTGCTGTGATGCAGGGTGTCAATCTCTTCGTATGTCTCTACACAGGTATCTAATTATTCAAGAACCATTTTTTGCAAAGTCCATCCCCCCTTTCCCCTCACTTATCTTCGATACAAGTCGTGTCATAAATCAAGTTTGCATGTACGTTTGGTTTTATTCCATTCCATCTTTCTGATCGTTTATCCTTGAAACTCAGTTTCCACTGGGAATGCTGACAGAGAGACCGGAACACCAGGAGAGACTCAGAAGTACCGGGGGTGGTGGGGAGACACATCGACAAGGCAGCGGCTTTTGCTCGCACGGATGGAAGGAAACTGACTGCCTCCCCTTCCTCTTGCTTCCCCATCCTTCAGCCACACTGGCTCTTATTTCCCTTGAAGAGGCTGACCTCCTCCCTGACCCAGGTTTTTTTGCACTTCCTTTTTCTTGTTCCTCTTAGAATGCTCTTCCATCAGCTCAACGTTCACCTATTTTTTTCTCGTGAGTCAAAAATAAACTCAGACGTTGCGATTCCCAGAGAAGCTTTCTCTGACCGCCCATTCTACAACAGCCTCCTTCAGACACTGCCCACCGTCCTGTTTTGCTTTCTCCTTAGCGCTTACCCGCTGAAGTTCTGTGTTTGTCTTTTGTTTGCCTTCTCTGCCCCTCATTGCTTAGAATATAAATTCAAAAGCTCATGGGCATTCGTTTTGCTCATTAGCTGATTTCAGACACCTTGTATATAGTAAATACTCAATAAATATTTACTGTTTAACACATATGATAAGAGATAAGTCAGAAATAAGCCCAAATATCATCTCAGTCACCTAACACTCGAGCTGAATCCCCAATACTAATGGCAGAGGCAGAGGACCCCTACTTCTGTACCTGCAGCCTTTCGGGACAAGTCACTTCCTGCCTGCAAGCTTTGGTACAGTCATGTGTACAAGCGGGTAACATAATGCCTCCTTTGTAGGGTCATGAAAATTAACTGATCAAAAGTGCAACACACACAACACAGCACAGGGCGGGGGCACGTAAGTGATGGTCAACGTACGTAGTTTGTTCCCTTAAAAAAAAGACATGTTCTCTTTCTGGAAGAAGTTGTCTTTCAAAATATACAGGGAAGAAATTCCTCACTTTTTTTTTTTTAGAGAAACCATTACTTCTGGTCCTTCTCTCTCACAAAGAGCGGCAAATTCCCTCCAGACATTCAACCCAATTAAGAGAGCGATTGGTCTCAGAATAAGGGACTTGTGAGTCTTCCTTTATTTAAAATAGCACAGATGAGTTCTGGGATCCTGCGAACTAGAGAGAGGGAGAGGGAGAGAGAGAAAGAAAAGGAAAAGAAAAGAGAAATCCAGTGCAGAAAATGCTGCTTAAAGCCATCAAAAGTAAAGGAATAACCATGCTCTGCTTTACAAAGCACTTTCTCATCTACTGCCGTATTCAGTATTGATAAGGACTAAGGACATGTCATCCTGGGGACAGATTTCATCTCCATTTTACAGGAAAGACAATGGAGGCTCATGAAGCTTGGGTGTCTGACCAATGACCACAGATGTAATAAGTACAGGGTTAAGGTTTCTGCTCCCTGTTTTGCAATTTCCCAGTTGTTCCTCCCTGGTGCTTCTGACAATAGTCAACCTATAGCAAAGTGACACTGGCTCTGCGGGCCCTAACCATGTACACTTTTCTCCTTTTCCCATTTGACTTCTGCATGGACCACAGTCTCTACAAACCTATTTCTTTCTTACTTAGATGGAGAGGCCCCTGGAGCGAGGCAACATGACCGGGGTCCAGCAGTTTGTCTTGCTGGGCTTGTCCACGAGGCCAGAAGTAAGGGACGTCCTGTTTGCCATCTTCCTGACCCTCTACCTGCTGACCCTCCTGGAGAACTCGCTCACCGTCCTCCTCGTCTGCAGGCACAGTGAGCTCCACAAGCCCATGTACTTCTTCCTGGGCAACCTGAGCTGCCTGGAGATGTGCTACGTGTCGGTGACCATGCCCAGCCTGCTCGCGGGGCTGCGGACTGGACCCTGCCGCGTGCCCTTCACAGCCTGCATGACCCAGCTCTTCCTCTTCATCTCCCTCATCTGCACGGAGTGCTCCCTCCTGGCGTCCATGGCCTACGACCGCTACGTGGCTGTCTGCCGCCCACTCCACTACCCGCTGCTCATGAGGCCCCAGGTCTGCCTGGGCTTGGCTGTGGCTTCATGGCTTGGTGGGCTGCTGGTCTCAGTGGTCAAAACAGCATGCATCGCCAGCCTGTCCTACTGTGGCCCCAACGTCCTCAACCACTTCTTCTGTGACGTCTCCCCTCTGCTCAGCCTGTCCTGCACCCACGTGGCCCTGACGGAGCTGGTGGACTTCATCTCTGCGATCGTCACCTTCTGCGGGACCCTGCTGGTGGCTCTGGCCTTGTATGCGGCCATCGGGAGGGCTGTGCTCCGCACGCCTTCCCTGGCTGCCCGCTGCAAAGCTCTGTCCACCTGCGCCTCCCTGGTTGTGGTCGGCATCTTTTACTCAGCGGTCCTCTCCATGTATTCCCGCCCCAGCCTTGCTGAATCCACTGACCTCAACAAGCTGCTGTCCGTCATCTACATGGTGGCCACACCCGTGTGCAGCCCCATCGTCTACGGCCTGCGGAACAGGCAGGTCCACGCGGCGCTGCGGAGAACCCTCCACCTGCGCAGAGTCTCTCCAGCGAGGACTGCCCTTTTCTGCTCCTGATTTTAAAACTTTTACGGCCAAGACACACACACAACTTTCAAATTAGATAGAAACCTGGAGGAAAATATTTGCAGCATAATGTATAAAGAAGTTTTTAAATAAAGGAGAAAAAATATGAGTACCCCAAGAGAAAAACAAAAGGAAAGTGGCCATGAGCAGGAAGCTTACTGACAGAAAAATACAAGTGGCTGATAACCTACAAAAAGACGTGCTAGTCATCCAAGAAACGGAAATTTACTCCTTGCCTACTGAGAAAAAATATGTCATACAAAATAAAAGCACAAGAATTTTTACAGCAACATTGTGAAATTTGGAATGAATGTTATTTTATCAGAAATTTTTGCAAATAACTCAAATGTCGACAAACATGAAATCATTTAAATACATTACATTATATACATAGAGTGAAGTAACATGCATTCCTTAAAGAGATTAACTGCAGCCCTGCAGATACTGTCATGGGGAGATGGTATGTTGTTGAGTTAAAAACGAAACAAACATAAAATACAAACTTGTGGTTGCCAAGGGGGCGGGGGTGGGAAAGGAGAGACTGGGATTTCAAAATGCAGACTAGATAAAGAAGATTATACTGTACGGCCCAGGGAAATATATACAAGATCTTGTGGTAGCTCACAGCGAAAAAAAATGTGACAATGAATGTATATGTATGTTCATGTATAATTGAAAAATTGTGCTCTACACCGGAATTTGACATACATTGTAAATTGACTATAACTCAATAAAAAATGTTTTAAAAAATGAACAAGCAGTATACGAGTATGTCAGAGATTTGTAAAACAATGATAATATATTAGTGGCAGTAGTTATTTATGTAAATATATAGCTAGAAAGGAATCTGAACAGACACATGTCAGAGAGTTACTGGCGGTGTTTTCAGGCATGAAACCCCAGGGGACCCATATTTTCTATTTTATGTATTTGAATATTTTGCAATCAGCTTGTATTACCTTTATAATCGAATAAATAAGCGTATTATAAAAGAAAACAAGAAATTCAAAGCGTGGCCTTCTGTGGAATGACTTACTCATCATATCAGAGTATTTTTCATCTTTATCTTAAGTAATAAGCATTTGTGTTGACAGCGCCTCAAGGGACGCAAGCGAGTTTCTGTGTGGTTTGTGAGAGGAAATGTTTTAAGAAGGGCAACTTGTTAATACAGACAACAGCCCTGGGAAGCTGAATGGCCCTGCGTTCATCTAGTTTACTTTCGGAATTTATCCTGGAGAAGAAAGCGAAAGACATGGGCAAAAGCTGACCCACATAGGTACTCATTCCAACTGTTTGCACAAAGACAAATAACCTGGTAGTTAATCCAAAAAAAGGTAACAGAAATACACAATAAATGTATGGAATGGTGTTCAACTGTCACACTATTTTTTGAGGGGAGAGGTAATTATGTTTTATTTGTTTTTAATATTTAATTAATTTATTTGGGGAGGTAATTAGGTTTATTTATTTACTTATTTATTTTAATGAAGGAAGTGGAGATTGAACCCAGGGCCTCATGCACTCTACCACTGAGCTGTGCCTTCCCCACAGCTTCCACCCCTATTAAAGACATGAAACTCAAAGCAATTAGATGCACTTACGCACAGCACATTTAAAAAAAAATCCTTTGAGAAAACCTCATGTTGGCTAGACGTGGGGGAAGTGCAAGCTCTAAGACTGCTGTGGGGATGTAGGTGGAGGCAGTGTTTTTGGAAAACAGTTTGCTATTACTTATCAAATTTTAAATTCACATACACTTTGACCCAGCAATGACCACTGTATCTTCATGCTATAGATTCTGAGACAGCCTTTAACTCTTTTTCACTCTTGTTTACAGCCCCGCACCTTCCAGGCACATGTATGACTGCACGTTCTGAGCTCCTTGTGCACAGGTGGGGTCATGGGAGTGGAACTGGCCAACAAGGAGCTGAGTCACTTCCAGACCAAAGCATTTAGTTCCTGCTGTGAGGCCCTCCAGGTCTCTCCTCTCTGCCCAGCAGGGTGACTGGCCTCTGCTGCCCGGGTTCCTGACCATGGTTAGCAGAGCACCTTTAACATGGTCTTGACAATTCTCTACATGCATGTCTCACAGATACGCTGCTGAGGAACAGAAGCAGAATGCTAAGTATGATCTGGAAATGGGACAGCTTGATTCCAATTGTTTGAAAAAATATATAATGTCAGTTGATAGAACTTTCTCCCTCCCTTTTAGCTGTATGGAGACCACTTTGTAAATTTTATCTCATAAAATCAGCAGTCAGCTTGGGGTAGGTGCTGTTATTATCTGCAGTGAGAGGTGAGGATGCTGAAGCACAGAGAGGTACAGTAAGTTGCTCAGGGTCACACAGGAAGCAGCTCTAAGGTCACAACTTCCTCAAAAAACTAAAAATAGAGTTACCATATGATCCAGCAATCCCACTCCTGAGCATATATCCAGAAGGAACTCTAATTTGAAAAGATACATGCACCCCAATGTTCATAGCAGCTCTATATGCAATAGCCAAGACAAGGAAGCAACCTAAGTGTCCATCAACAGATGACTGGATAAAGAAGCTGTGGTATACTTACACAACGGAATACTACTCAGCCATAAAAAAGAATAAAATAATGCCATTTTCAACAACATGGATGGACCTGGAGGTTGTCATTCTAAGTAAAGCAAACCAAAAAGAGAAAGAAAAATACCATATATCACTTATATCTGGAATCTAAAAAAAAAAAGACAAATGAACCTATTTACAAAACAGAAACAAACTCACAGACATAGAAAACAAACTTATGGTTACCGGGGGGAACGTGGTGGGAAGGGATAAATTGGGAGTTCGAGATTTGCAGATACTGACTAATATACATAAAAAAGATAAACAACAAATTCGTACCGTACAGCACAAGGAACTATATTCGATATCTTGTAGTAACTTATGGTGAAAAAGAATATAAAAATGAACATGTGTATATTCATGTATGACCAAAGCATTATGCTGTACACCAGAAGTTGATACAATGTTGCAAACTGACTATACTTTAATAAAAAATATACACATATGTATGTATACATATATATAGCCAGTATGTCTGTATTCCAACCAGAAGATAAGAGGAACCAACGAAGTAGAGGAAATTCTCCTTGCCCTTAAAAGCATAAACAGAAACTTGCCGTTGGTCTTTGTCTAGCACATACTCATAGGAGCTCTTGTAGTGACAAGAAGGGAGAAGAGAAGCAGTATTTTTTCTGGGTGGCTATGTTTCCAGCTGAGATTTGGTAGATCTATTACTAAAGGAAGAACTGACGTCTGGAGCTAACTAACAATCTTTGTCCCACATACCTCCCTTAGAGGGTGGTTTTAAGGCTTAAAATGTGATCATCTATATAAAGAGCTCTGCGTGGAGTCTGGAAGTCAGCAAGTGTCTACAAGCAATATGCACTATTATAACCATAGATGAGTAAGACATTACCTTTCTGCAACAAATGACTCATTTATTTATTCAACCAAATTTAACTGCAGTGCCTAGTATGTAGCAGACATTGCTCTAGGCAAGGCCGATGAGGTCCGTGCCTCTGCAAAGCTCCCATTCCGGTCTGTATCCTCAGCTTGTGTGAACGAGACAGCTGCGGAACAGAAGGAGCACCGCATTGTGTGCAAATATCAGGCAATTAGAGGAGACTCGGTAAAGAAAGAAACTGGCAGCTGAGGCTGGAGGGCATTTGCATTCAAAGGGAGGACAAGGAAGGTCTTGGTAACTGGAAGATGGAGCAGCCCAGCAAAGACCCCAGAGGTCACAGAGCATGACTCACCTGGGTAATGCTGAGTCTAGTGTGGCTGAATCCAAAACAAGGGTTTGGGACCTTGAATTCCTGGTGAAGGAGATTCAGCCCTAACTCATGGACAAAATACGGAGTGATTTTTAAAGTGATTTTTTTCTAACATCGAGAATTTTTTTTTATTATGAAAGGAATCCATACTTGCCACAAAAAAATTTTTTTTTCAACAAAACACAACAGAGTGAAAATGAAAGCAAAGTCCTCCCCAGGTCTTCTACGATGGCAGTCGCCATTAGCGTTTCACAGTGTTTTCAAATTCTTTCCTCTATACATACACACATTGCATTAAAAAAATTAAACTGGGACTACACTATCCATGCTGTTTTATAACCTGAATTTTCCACACCACAGTATGTAACTGACATCTTTCATGGAAGTAAATACGCATATAAAATTCATTTGTCAAGGTGCTGTGGAACGCCATCGTGCGGCTCAGCCGCAGTTTGTTTTAACGACTCCTCTATTGTTGAAAAGCCAACAGCTCTCCATTAAAAGCAAAAAATGCTATAAATATTCTCACAGCTACATTGTCACAAGCATCCTAAATTATTTTCTTGGCAAAAAGACATCCTTAAAGCAATATGCCTTAAAGCGGTATGCCATGAACATTCAGGTTTTAATGCATATTGACAAATTGCCCTCCAGAAATATTGTACCGATTTCAGTTAATAAACTTCAAGATTACTAAAATTCACACAAAAAATTTCACTCTCCTTGAATTTTGAGGTGTGTATCCTCAAAAACATCTATACAAACACCTGTGACTATATCTAGAATTTCTGCCTTTATATTTATTTAAAATTTTACTCTAAGTTTAAATTTTTTACATAAAAATACATCAGGCCTCCATGTCAATATATAGAGATACAACTAATTTTAAAAAATAGCTTCATAAAGTTTCATAATATGGGGGTACCACAACTTATGCAGTCATTATTTTGTTGATGAATATTCACATTCTCTCCAGTTTGGGGCCACTTAAAACAATGCTACAATAATAAATTTTTATTATACATGTATTTTTACAGATCAGTGCTTAAATTTCCCTGTGAGATATCTGCAAAAGCGGAAATTTTGGCTCAAAGTGTAGGCACAGTTCAAATTTTAATATGTGATGCTAGGGTTGTTCTCCAAGAAGGATTTAACAGTTTACGCCACCACCAGCAACCACCACTTTTTTAAAGCTACCTCAGTTCTAGGTGTTAACAATCATTTGAATTTTTCCTGACTTGATATGGTGATGATACAACATTGTAACTTGCATTTTTCCTGAGTATGAAGATTTATTAGATTCATCAGTCGTTTGCAGCATCTCATCTGCAAATTGCCATTTACAGCTGCCTGACATATGTATATTTTTAAAGTAGGATATTGAATGCTTTGAAAACAGTTTGGCAGTTCTTTAAAAAGTTACATATAAATCCCACTCCTGGATATATATCTGGAGGGAGCTCTAAGTTGAAAAGACACATGAACCCCAATGTTCATAGCAGCACTATTTACAGTAGCCAAGACATGGAAACAACCTAAATGCCATCAACAGATGACTGGGTAAAGAAGGTGTGGTGTATTTATAAAATGGAATACTACTCAGCCATAAAAAAGAATGAAATAACGCCATTTGCAGCAACATGGATGGACCTAGAGATCGTCATTCTAAATGAAGTAAGCCAGAAAGAGAAAGAAAAATACCGTATGATATCACTCATATGTAGAATCTAAAAATAAAAGGAGACAAAGAGAATACTCATGAACTAATCTACAAAACAGAAATAGACTTGCAGACATAGTAAACAATCTTATGGTTACTGGGGGAAAGACAGTGCGAAGGGATAAATTTGGGAGTTTGAGATTTGCAAATGTTAGCCACTAATATGGCACTAGATTAAAAAAAACCAAATTTCTTCTGTACAGCACAGGGAACTATATTCAATATCTTGTAATAACCTTTAATGAAGAAGAATATGAAAATGAATATATGAATGTATATATGCATGACTGGGACATTGTGCTGCATACCAGAAACAGACACATTGTAACTGACCATACTTCAATTCTTTTTAAAAGTTACACATACAGTTACCATATGACCCAGCAAGTCCACCCCTAGGCATATACCCAAGAGAAAAGAAAGTATGTACCCACACAAAAAGCTGTGCACAAATATTCACAGCAGCATTACCCCTAATGGCTAAAAAGTGGAAACAACTCAGGTATCTATTAACTGGTGAAAGGACAAACTAAACACAGTGTATCCATATAACGGAATATTACCCAACCATAAAAAGGAAGGAAGTACTGCAGATGCTACAACCTGCATGAACCCTGAAAACATTATGCTAAGTGAAAGAAGCCACACAGAAGTCCACATATTATATGATTTCACTTATGTGAAATGTCCAAACAGCAGATTCACAGAGACAGAAAGAAGATTGGTGGTTTTTAGGGCAGAGAGGGGGCAGGAGATTGGGAATGGCTTCCAGTATGCACAGGTTTCTTTTAGTGGTGATGAAGATATTCTAGGATTAGATAATGGTGATGGTTGCACAACTCTGTGAACATACTAAATATCCACTGAACTGTATATTTTTAAAAGATGAAATCTATGGTATGTGAACTGTATCTTAACAAAAATACAAAGTATTGGTAACTTGAGATCTGCCCCATGCGCTTAGCTGGTCAGCCACAGGACCAGTGGAGGGTTCTTCGGAAAGCTGCCTGGACCTCCCTGTTCCGCAGGCAGTAGATGACAGGATTGCACATGGGCGTGGCCACCGTGTAGATGACGGACAGCACCTTGTTGAGGTCCATGGCTTCTATGCGGCTGGGACGGGCATAGATGAAGAGAGTGGCTGAGTAGAAGATGCCGACCACAACCAGGTGGGAGGTGCAGGTGGAGAAGGCTTTGCGCCGAGCAGCAGCTGATGGCATACGGAGCACGGCCCTACCAATGGCCATGTAGGAGGCTATGGCCACCAGGAGGGAACCCCAAAGGATGACGATGGCAGAGATGAAGTCCACCAGCTCTGTCAGGGCCACGTGGGTGCAGGACAGGTTGAGCAGAGGGGAGACGTCACAGAAGAAGTGGTTGAGGACGTTGGGGCCACAGTAGGACAGGCTGGCGATGCATGCTGTTTTGACCACTGAGACCAGCAGCCCACCAAGCCATGAAGCCACAGCCAAGCCCAGGCAGACCTGGGGCCTCATGAGCAGCGGGTAGTGGAGTGGGCGGCAGACAGCCACGTAGCGGTCGTAGGCCATGGATGCCAGGAGGGAGCACTCCGTGCAGATGAGGGAGATGAAGAGGAAGAGCTGGGTCATGCAGGCTGTGAAGGGCACGCGGCAGGGTCCAGTCCGCAGCCCCGCGAGCAGGCTGGGCGTGGTCACCGACATGTAGCACATCTCCAGGCAGCTCAGGTTGCCCAAGAAGAAGTACATGGGCTTGTGGAGCTCGCTGTGCCTGCAGACGAGGAGGACGATGAGCGTGTTCTCCAGGAGGGTCAGCAGGTAGAGGGTCAGGAAGACAGCAAACAGGACATCCCTTATGCCCAGCCTCGTGGACAAGCCCAGCAGGACAAATTCCTGGACTCTGGTCATGTTGCCCACGGCCAGGGACCTCTCCATCTAAGACAAGATACATCTGCAAAGTATTTCACAAATCTCTCTACATCTTGCCTCACCCCAGATCCAAGCCATCATCTCACTTGAGTAAATGAAACAATCTCTCATCTGGTCTCCCTGCTTCCTTCGCCTCTACAGTCCTTCTCCACGTAGCATCTAGTGGAGTCTTTGAAAATCAGAGGTCACATAGGGTCACGCTCCTGCTTACAATTCTTGACAGTTGCCCCATCATTCTTAGAATAAACATGTTCCTTATCATGGCCTTCAAGCCGCCCAATTTTCTGATCCTTGTCAGTTGCTGCAGGTTTAACTCACGTTCCTCTTCTCCCATTTACCCAAGTTCTGTGGGCCCCCTTTCACTTTCTCAAATGTTCCAAGGTTCCTGCAAGCCTTGGAGAATTCTCACAGGAAGTTCCTTCTCTCTGGAGCACCCTCTCCTCATCCTCACTTTGCCCATTTCTGGGAATCCTTGACATCCTTGGCATAAATTTGTCAATGCCTTACCTTCAGATAAGACTTCCTTGAAAGTCCTCTATGCAACCTGTGTCAGTTCTCGATCCTGCATCACAGAGTGACTGTTACTATTTTAAATTACTTGTGTGTTTGTTCAGGTATTCAAAGTCTCTCCAACCAGACTGTAAGCCTGGGGGTAGGAACTGGGCCTGTCTTACTCAGAACACGGTTCTCAGTACCTAGCAAAAGAACACGCTGCCTGGCACATTATAGTTACTCAATACATGTTTATTCAATGCATGGTCAATTAAAGTTGGATTTCCAGGCATCATACTTTTCAGCAGGTGCAGCAACAGTAGAGGATGTTGGCTGGGAGCACTGGGGCTCTACCTAGGTGAGCGTCTCTTCAATTTCTGATGATTGTTGATTAGAAAGGAAGTCAATACAGTATGGTTGGAAGAATACACACCTTGGGGTTAGAAATCCTGCCTTATATGCTTATTACAATCCTTAGCACATTGCTTGATTTATGCAAGCCTTAGGTCTTTTTTTCTCTGTGAAATGGGGAGGATGGTATTGGTTCCTGTGAGATGTTGTGGAGACTGCATAAGGAAATGAAAGGGGAAGCTCTACACAAAAGAGTTGTGACTTCTGATAAAACTGGATCAGTCCCTTTCTAAGGTGACATTTGAAAAACAACAACAACAATTCTACAGTGAACTTCGGTGGTTCACCTGGCTACCTCTGAGTGGAGGACAGCCCTTATCTCCTTATTCTGAGATTCCTCTGTTGATTTGATGACATTTATCAATAGAATTTACCACCATTTTTTTAGAGAAGAGTCAGCTATGGTAATTTTCTAGGGTAAAACAACGGAAGTGTGATTCCTGACTTCTTCTAGGGAAGGCTACCTGCAACCCCCAGTCAAATCTCTTGTTGTAAAGATGGAGATAACATTTATTGCATGTATCTATGTCCAGGTCGGGGCCTTTTAATAAAAGACTTTATTCATTTTTCAATACCAAGGAAAGTAGATGTCATTTTCCTCACTGGTAAAGAGGAAGAAACTGAGGTTCCCAGAGGCTACAAGGATGAAGTGAAAACACTGGGTTTTTCAGATAGGTTCTATCCGATTTTTACTACCCATCAGTGCAAATTATGGAGTTAGTACTGAATTTAACGCGGTTTACAGACAAAGATCTGCATTCTGGAGCCATAGTTACAGGGTTACTTCACTGTTCTGGGTTTCAATTCCCTTGATTACACATCTAACCTCAGAGACGGTTAAATGAAGCAATGAGGTTAATGTGCTTAATGCGCAACTGAGGTCTGTTCTCTTCAGTCCAAGAATGGTTGGCGCTGTCCCTAGTCCTGAAACGAGCACCTCACATCTGCCCAAGAACAGTCTCCCAACCGAAGGACCACGCTGTCCATGGTCCTGAAATCGCCCCCCACCCCAGGCCCCTTTAGTATTGAATGGAGGCGTTCGCCTTAGTTCTACACAAGAACTCGTCAACTGCTCTCTTCCCTCGGTGGTTCCCTCTCCTCATTGGACTTTTCCTTCCATGATTCACTTTCATTCTGCTCCTTCTGTTCATAACTCCTGTCCCTGCCCCAGACCTAGTTCTGCTATGAGGCAAGTCTCCTGAGTCAAACCTCACAGCCAGTCACCTTAGGTGCCAAGAGGTGCTTTGTGCTTATCTCACATAAGAACCAGTCCATTTAACTTCAAGGGTCACTTTAGAATTCCTCATCCCAGAATCAGAGTGCCCAGTGCCTATTTGGGATTTTGTTTCATCTCATAAACATTTATCAAGCATCAACAATGCACTGTGCACTGTGCCAGGCACAGTTGGGATATAGAGATGAACAGATGGGTTGCCCACAGTTTTCTATCTAAATCTTTCTTACTGATTGAACTTGGACAAGTTACTTAACCTGTCCGACCCTTCAATCGCCTTTTCCGAAAAAGAGATGGACGTAATTATCTCCATCTCAAATTATGTAGTATCTCCACTATTAAATAAAAGTCAAATCTACTGGGTTCTGAATATTAAATCTTCAAAAAAAACCTGTGAGAATTTGAACAAGTCACATGTCCTTGTAGAACTTCAGTTTCCTTATACGAAAGTTGGGGATCACTTCAACACTTGCAGGATTCTCATGGGGTGCCCTGTGCAAATTTTCTGGCACATGGTAAACAATAAATGTTATCTACTATTATTAAATAGTATGATATCCAAAAATAAGTATCATTTTTATTACTAATAATCAATGACTAGTTATTTAATAATGATTATTAATTAACAATTTCAGTAGGTAACATTATTTCATTAATACAGGTTGTAACCATTCTGTGAGGGAAGAATTATGCTCTGCATTTCACAGAAGGGGAACTAAAGCTTGGAGAGGTGGAGAAACTTGACCAAGGTTACACAGATAGTTACAGGCAAATCTAGCAATCAAACCTGAGTGTCTCTCATTCTGAAGCTAGTGATCATTCCTCTAGACTTTGCTGCCTCTCTGTGTGAAACAAGTTGCACGTGTTTGAATCTTTACAGTGAAGCTTGGACCTGACCTCCAAACTGGATTTCAGTGCTAACATGTTAATAACATCGTTTCTAACAGAGAAGGGAGTCAGGAAGACAAAAGGTCAGTGTAGAAGTTTGATGAAGGAGTACTTATTTCTACAAGGAAGGACTGGGAAAACCTCATGTACGATTTGACATTTTACTGAGCCTTGGGGATTCATAGAATTCTGAAAGTTAGAAAATGGATAGAGTGGTGGGCAACCCAGGGAGAAGGAACTGCACCAGCAGAGACATAAACATGTAACCACACTTTGCTCAAAGTCATTCAGCTAGCTGGGAACTTCAGCCCAGATTTTCAGCTCCCAACCCTGCCAATCCTTTCTAATCACCCCAGAGAGACATCCTGGTTTAGAAGAAAGAATTTAAGCTTTAGGGTCACATGAACCTGAACCCCAGCTCCAAATCCTCCACTACTTATTTGTGTCAAATCAAGCATTTTTTCTTACTCTTGCTGACCTTCAATTTCCATCAGTAAAATAGGAACTGTATGTAAAACTGCATCATAGGATTCTTGAGAGGATTAATGGAGATTATACAGGAAAAATACTCAGCAAAGCACCTGATATAGAACAGACTGCTGCTAAGTGTCATTTCCTTTCTTCTTATCTTGATATTCCCTTCTCTCTCCCCCAACAGATGAACTCCACAGCCTCCTTACCTGAATAGTTCACGTAAGATGGGTCTATCAGAATAGATATGGTCTTCTTCCTTCCTTAGTGTCTCTGGTCAGTGACCAAATGGCCTGAGCATCCACTCAGGGATAGAATTTTTAGGAGTGGGGCCAGAGGGCTCAGTAGTCAGAAGATAAGGATGTCCCCTTGAATTCATGCCAACCTGGAAGGAGTTGACCTTGGTCCTGAGCTGGAGTTCCCACCAGACCCACCTCACACGTTTACCCACCACATACTCTGAACTGGCTGTTGTCTGGGCGCTGCCAAGTTGCCTCTGTCCTCTCTGCCAAGAAGCAGAAAAAACAGCTAAACCAAAGCTAAGGACCTCTGAGACCTCCCTCCCCTAATCTCTGTGGAATTAAAAGAACAACTGGGAAAGTTTTTTCCCTAAATTTCAACTGGTCTTAAGGGAAAAAGGCAAAGACACCCCTAATTTAGAATCAATCTTTAAGCCATATCTCTAAGCATGCATTGGTACCCTGCTGTGTGCCAGAACGTGTTCTGTATGCTGGGAACACAAAAACCAGTCAGACTACACTTCTGTCCAAGGTCTGCAGTCAAAGTGGACGTTGAACTAGAAGAGAACGAGAAACTGGGGAAGCAGAGAGGAAGGGGGCTAGTCTAGTTATGAGGACTCACAAGAGGCTTTCAGGAGAATGTGGTAATCGAACTGAAGGTTGAGAAACACTGCCAAGATTACCTTCACTCAGCACAAGTTAAGGGACACTAAGTATGTATAGCAGACATACACTAGGTCATGTGCAAGATTTGTTTTTTGTCTCTCTCATGCTTTATTTTTTATTGAAATATAGTCAGTTTGCAATGTTGTGTTAACTTCTGGTATACAACACAGTGATTCAGTCATACATATATATTCCTTTTCATATTCTTTTTCATTATAGACTATCACAAGATATTGAATATAATTCCCCATGCAATACAGTAGGACCTCATTTTGTTAATCTATTTTATATATAGTAGTTAGTATCTATAAATCCCAAATTTCCAGTTTATCCCTCCACCCTGCCTTCCCCCCCTGGTAACCACAAGTTTGTCTTCTATGTCTGTGAGTCTACCTCTGTTCTGTAAGTAAGTTCACTTGTGTCATTTTTTTTAGATTTCACATATAAGTGATATCATATGGTATTTTTCTTTCTCTTTCTGATTTACTTCACTTAGTATGACAATCTCCAGGTCCACTCATGTTGCTGCAAATGACATTATTTTATTCTTTTTTATGGTTGAATATATATTGTATATATATACCACATCTTCTTTACCCAGTTATCTGAAAATGGACATTTAGGTTGCTTCCATGTCTTGGCTATTATAAATAGTGTTGCTATGAACGCTGGGGATATTGAAGATATTTTTAAGCACTCTCCCCTTTGTCTTCTGCATGAATTTAAAATTTCTTAGTATGATATTTCAGGGCCTACATTCTATGTATCCAAGCTGCAATTCACCACTGTCTTAGGCTTCTCCCCATGCCTGGAACACCTAGTTTCCTTTCATACTTCTGTATCTTGGCTTATTCAGATCAATCTTCCTGGAGTACCTTCCCCTATTTCCTTTTCTACTAGAGAAATGTGAGTCATCCTTTGAGGCTGAATTATTCGGAAGAGCTACCACTAGCCTCCTTTATCACTGACTCCAACCATCCCTTTTCTTTTCTTTATGGATTTTTTAATTGGTAAACTATGCATAACATGAAATTCACCATTTTAGCCATGTTTATAAGCATACAGTTGAGTGATATCAAGTACATTCATACTGTTTTTCAACCATCACCACTATCCATCTCCAGAACTCTTTTCATCTTGCAAAAGTAAAATTCTGTATCTACTAAACACTTAACCCCCATCCTTCCAGCCCATGGAAATCACCGTTACACTTTCTGTCTTTATTAATCTAACTCATATTAGTGGAATCATACAGTGCTTTTTTCTGTGATTGGCTTATTTCACTTAGCATAATGTCCTCAAAGTTCATCCATGTTGTGGCATGTGTCAGAATTTTCTTCCTTCCTAAGACCATCTAATATTCCATTGCATGGACAGATATTTGGTTTATTCATTCATCTGTCAATGAACACTTGCTTCCACCTTAGAGCAATAGTAAATAATACTGCTGTGAACATGGGTGTACAGATATCTCTCTAAGACCCCATTTCCAATTGTGATACCAACCCCATTTTGTTCAATGCTGCCTAGGGCTAGTTGGATGTCTTTAGATCATGGGACACACCAACTCCAAAGTCCAGCTGTATCCAGCTGAGAAAGGGCCAGGAGTTGGGGCTATTATAAGAGGCAGGAGGAAGATGAGTCAAGCATGGACTGAATTCAGGATTCTGATGGCCTATTTGACATCTTGGAAGACCCCTTTAGGTTACAAGCAAAAAAAAAAATCAAACTCAAAATTAAGATTAAAAATGAAATGCAATTAGAAAACAAACTTATGGTTATCAACAGGGAAAGGGGAGGGTAGAGGGATAAATTAGGAGTTTGGGGTTGGCAGAAACTAACTACTATACATAAAATAGATAAACAATAAGGTCCTGCTGTATAGCACAGGGAACTATATTCAATACCTTGCAATAGCCTATAATGAAAGAGAATATGAAAAGGAATATATATATGTGTGTGTGTGTATATATATATATATATATCTGAATCACTACACTGTACATCAGAAATTAACACAACATTGTAAACCAACTATACTTCAAGTTATAAAATTTATATGGAACCATCGAAGACCTAGAATTGCCAAAGCATTACTGAAGAGAAAGAGAGAGGCTGGAGGAATAACTCTCCCAGACTTCAGACAATACTACAGAGCTACAGTCATCAAGACAGCATGGTATTGGTACAAAAATGGACATATAGACCAATGGAACAGAATAGAGAGCCCAAAAATGAACCCACAAACGTTTGGTCAACTAAACTTTGACAAAGGAGGCAAGAATATACGATGGAATAAAGACAGTCTCTTCAGCAAATGGTGGTGGGAAATTTGGACAGCAGCATGTAAATCAGTTAAGCTTGAACACTCCCTTACACCATACACAAAAATAAACTCAAAATGGATCAAAGACTTAAACCTAAGACAAGATACAACAAACCTCCTAGAAGAAAATATAGGCAAAACGTTATCTCACAAGAATAAACAAATGGGACCTAATTAAACTTACAAGCTTCTGCACAGCAAAGGAAACCATAAGTAAAACAAAACGGCAACCTACGGAATGCGAGAAAATTTTTGCAAATAATGAAACCGACAAAGGCTTGATCTCCAGAATATGTAAGCAGCTCATACGACTTAATAAGAAAAAAACAAACAACACAATCCAAAATGGGCAGAAGACCTAAACAAGCAATTCTCCAAAGAAGACATACAAATGATCAATAGGCACATGAAAAAATGCTCAGTATCATAAATTATTAGAGAAATGCAAATCAAAACTACAGTGAGGTATCACCTCACACCAGTCAGAATGGCCATCATTCAAAAATCCACAAATGACAAATGTCGGAGAGGCTGTGAAGAAAAGGGAACCCTTCTTCACTGCTGGCGGGAATGCAGGTTGGTGTAGCCATTGCGGAAAACAGTATGGAGGTTCCTCAAAAGAATAGAAATAGACTTCCCGTATGACCCAGGAATCCCGCCGCTGGGCTTATATCCAGAAGGAACCCTACTTCAAAAAGACACCTGCACCCCAGTGTTCATAGCAGCACTATTTACAATAGTCAAGACATGGAAACAGCCTAAATGTCCATCACCAGATGACTGGATAAAGAAGAAGCGGTATATTTATACAATGGAATACTATTCAGCCATAAAAACCGACAACATAATGCCATTTGCAGCAACATGGATGCTCCTGGAGAATGTCATTCTCAGTGAAGTAAGCCAGAAAGAGAAAGAAAAATACCATATGAGATAGCTCATATGTGGAATCTAAAAAAAAACATAAATACAAGACAGAAACAAACTCATAGACATAGAATACAAACTTGTGGTTGCCAAGGGGGCGGGGGGTGAGGGGTGGGAAGGGACAGACTGGGATTTCAAAGTGTAGAATGGATAAACAAGATTATACTGTATTAGCACAGGGAAATATATACAAGATCTCATGGTAGCTCACAGAGAAAAAAATGTGACAATGAATTATATATATGTTCATGTATAACTGAAAAATTGTGCTGTACATTGAAATTTGACACAACATTGTAAAATGATTATAAATCGATAAAAAATGTTAAAAAAATTAAAAATGGAATGTATTGACCCATGAACTGAATACCCAGAGTAACATGACACAGAGAAACCCAGATATTGCAACAAGGGCGTCAGGATCCAGTGTCTTTCCCCATCCTATGAAGCTTCTTGCCTCTATATGGGTTTTATTCACGATATGACCCTCCTAGGTGCCTCTGGGCAGGTCCAGATCTACCTCCCACCAGTCTCAGATTCATCAGGAAGAGTCTCCCCTCAAGAGGACCAGCACAAATCTTGAGACTTAGTCTGACTGGACTGACTTGAGTCCTGCGCTAATCTCAGAAACAAAAATTGCTCATGGAGATGATAAAACACAGTAATGGCTCCAGGAAAAGGTCACGGCCAACTGAAGCAGCCAGAGTGAGGAGCAACAGGTCTCCCCACCCCAAAGGCTGGAGGCACGACTGGCCAGAGGAAGGGGAAGAGGGTGATGGGCACACATCACTGCAGGTGTCTCTGCCCCGCTGCCTTAGGGTGTCACGCTAGCACTTGCTGCCCTTTTGACCCCCCGGGAAGGAGACCCCAGGGAAAGTCCTGAGAAGCAGATCTGAATACTCACTCATTTTTTATTCATTCTTTGGTAAACATTTATTGAGTGACTGCTATGTACCAGAAATGGTGCCAGCTGCTGAGGATAAGGTCACAAGCAGAATTAGCTGGGGCCCACTGAGAGTTTAGTGGGGAACAACAGGCATTAACCTAATCATCACACAGATACAACTAAAACTGTAACTGAATAGACATTTTTCCAAAAAAGATACACAAATGACCAACAGGTATATGTAAAGGTGCCTGGCATCACTGATCAATGGGAACATGCAAATCAAAACCACAATGAGATATGACTGTTGGAATGGCTATCATCAAAAAGACAAGGGAGAGGGGTGGGGGGTGTAGCTCAGTGGTAGAGCGAGTGCTTGGCATGCACGAGGTCCTGGGTTCAATCCACAGTGCCTCCATCAAGGAGGGAAAATGAAATAAATCGTTTTAAAAAAGACAAGAGATAACAAGTGTTTGCAAGGATGTGGCGAAAAGGGTACCCTGGTGCACTGTTGGTAGGAATGTAAATTGATGCAGCCACTATGGAAAACAGTACAGAGATTCTTCAGGAAAATAAAAATAGAACTACCATATAATCCTGCAACCCCACTTCTTCATATATACCCAAGGGAAACAAAAACAGGATCTTGCAGAGACACCTGCACTCCCACATTTACTGCAGCATTATTCACAATAACCAAGATGTGAAAACAACCCGAATGCCCATCAGTGAATACGTGGATAAAGAAAGTACCATTCAGCCACACGAAAGAACATACTTCTACTAAAACATAATCGCAAAAAATACTGCACGGGACACACTTATACTCAAAAATTATTTATTGTTTAGCGGAAATTCAAATTAACTGGGGGTCCTATGTTTTTACTTGCCAAGTCCGGCAACACCTCTTCCATGGAAACTGTGCTAGTATTGCGCTTTTAAACACAGATACAGCTGATGCTCCAGGAACAGAACCGTATCCACCTCAGCAGAGTGCCTGAATGATGTCTGCATGAAACACAGCCATTAGGGAGATGCTGGCACCATTGTCAAAGCAGGGAATCATAAGGTAAGAGACAGAATTCAGTTTGATGCACACTGAGGAACCCAAAGAGCCCGCTGGGTAGGGATGTCCAGCAAACAGCCGGATGAATGTTTCTGGAATCAGAAAGGGGATGGAATGTGGGTCCCTCTTCTTTGGACAAACAGACGCCCCAGGGCAGCCTTCACCTCCTTGTTCCGAAGGCTGTAGATGAGGGGGTTGAGCATGGGGGTCACCAGGGTGTAGGACAGGGACACCACCTGCTTGCTCTCCGGCGAGTAGCTGGCCTTGGGTCGCAGGCGGATGACCCCTGTTGTGCCATAAAACAGAACCACCACAATCAGGTGGCAGGCACACGTGGACAGGGCCTTGTGGCGCCCCCTGGCGGACGGCATCCGTAGCACAGTGGCCAAGATCCCGACGTAGGACGCGGCTATCAGACGCAAGGGAACCATGATGACCAGCACTGCGGCCGCCAACACGTTGGCTTCGAAGAGCCTGGTGTCCGCACACACCAGGCTCAGCAGAGGAGCGATGTCACAGAAGAAGCGGCGGATGCCACGTGGCCCGCAGAAAGGGAAGCGGAAGAGCCAGGCGGTGAAGACCAGCGACACGGGGACTCCGGGCGGCCAGCACGCGGCGGCCAGCAGGTGGCAGAGCCGGGGGCTCATGATGGCGCCGTAGCGCAGGGGCCTGCAGATGGCCACGGAGCGGTCCCAGGCCATGGCGGTCAGGAGGAAGCCCTCGGACGCGCCGCACGACAGCACCAGGAGCAGCTGCAGGGCGCAGCCGGCGGGGGACACGCCCAGCCCGGGCCGCAGCAGGGTCACCAGCAGCCGGGGCACACCGTCCAGCGAGAAGCAGAGCTCCAGCAGGGCCAGCTGGCGCAGGAAGAAGCACATGGGCGCGCGCAGGCCCGGGTCCCGCGCGGGCAGCAGCGCGATGAGCGCGTGGCCCGGCAGCGCGAGCAGGACCGCGGGCAGGAGGAGCGCGAGGCCCAGCAGCGCGAAGTCGCCGGCCGGGCTCCGGTTGGCCGTGGGCGGGGCCGCGGGGGAGCCCGGGGGAGCCCAGGCCGCCGGCATGGGCCGGGGGTGGCCGGGGGTGTGGGGGGGCCGAGCCCGGGGGCGGCGGAGCCAGGGGAGGGCAAGCGGTCAGGAGAAGCGGTCAGTGGAGACGTGCGCCTGCCCGGCCTCTGTGCCCCGCAGGGCGCGCGACCCGGGGAGGCGAGGGAGCTTCACAAAAGGCAGATCGGACCGTGCCCCGCGCGGGGCCCCCTCGCACGCGCAGTGGACGCGGAATGAGACCCACCGGCCTTACCGAGCCCCCGGCCCCGCCCACCTCTCTCACTCCGCATCACTGAAATCCTAGTTCTCATCGTCAAGAGAAATTTGAGAACTACAACTATAAAAACTGCTTTTTATTTAAGAAGAAATGCACACGGGGACCTCCTTCGGTTTGAGCTATACTGAAGGCTGAGAAACACTGTTCTAGAACACTGCCGAAAAGTAACAAAACGCCGACATGGGGTGGGGGGATAGCTCATAAGGTGCATCCGTTTGTATAAACTGTCTACCGAATCCCTGTCTGGGGCAGTTAACTTTCATGTAACTCCTCGGGGAAAAGAGGTTCCTCTTCCTGCTGCAACCGGACTTTTGATTGTGTTTTTAATACAAAAATTTCTGACTGTTTTACACTTTTTTTTAGAATCTTCTTCCTATTACAGTGCTGCGCCATTGTGCCGATCAGCCTACCCACCTCTGCTCTCTGCCCAACACCCATCGCAACCACCACACGCAGCACAGTCCACGTCCCTTCCTGTGAAAAGCACACGGGACTTATTTCGTACCAGGCGTGGGTTTAAGCACGTTATCAATGAGAGGAATCCTCGTGACCGTCCCACAAACGAGGTACTGCCATGCCCCGCTTGCAGTGCAGAGACGCCGACAGTGAAGTAACTTCCAGCTCTGCACAACTCAGCACGCCAGCTTAATGACGAACCAGGATGCCCATGCTCTTGGTGCCTGGATTCAGGGCTTTCCTGATCATCCTCAGTTTAGCGTTTGGCCAGGAGAGGCTGTTGGTGATTTGAGAGGTTTTGCTAGGGCTCTGGAGAGGATTTCCTGGACCCCGGCTCCTCAGACGGCGCTCAGGGGTGGGGAGCGTCCCGTCACTGGGGGTGCTTGGAAATGCGGAGCCTCAGCCCCACCCAGACCTACTGAATCGGAATCTGCCTCTTGGCGGTTTGGGTGATCTGAGAGCACACTAAGGCCTGAAACGTGCTCTAACCACTTTTCTTCTCATTGGTCGCCCTTGTGGGTCACTGGCTTTAATGAGAACAGTGTCTACACTCTGCCTGGGGGCGGGGGCGGGTCTCCCCTGCAAGCAACAGCTACTGGCCATAATGTATTGATCTCATCTTTCTTACAGAGTGACAGAGAGAGAGAGAAACAGAAAAAGAAAGGGAGACAGAAACAGAGTGACAGACAGAGAAACAGATATTATTAAAAATCTTGGTGAACCTTGAAGAATGTTTCAGGGGTTTTATGTCACAGACAAATCTGACCACTGGTCTCTTAGAACAATAAGAATATTTCAAATCTGATAAAGAGCTCTCCAATTGTTCGGCTGGGCCCACAAGGTAAGAAAGGCTCACAAAACCTCTTGGTGATGTTCTCTGAGGGCAGGGACCTTCTCCGCCTGGGTCCCTGCTGAATCCCTGGTGCTCAGCACACAGAGGTGAATTCCCTATCTGAGGACACCCTCTCTGGAGTAATTCCTCCCACACTATGATTTCCAGACACTGGCTGTTAACGTCCTCTAAAGCCCTCCCACTCCCACTGTGGCCATGGGTGGGATGACCAAGAACATGATGCAGAATGACAACCACCTCTGTTAACCCAGCGCCTCCTTCCATGCAGCCCAGACGCACCTAGAATGCTCCCCTCCATGCAGGAAAGCAACAGTCTGCCTCGAAGTTATTCTCCTAAACAGAAGTTTAACAGAAACAGCCTGAATGGTGGAATGCTTGCAAGGAGAGGACAGAATTAGAGCTTAGCGTTCCCACCAAATATGAGGGTAAGAACAGTCCAGGGGGAGAGCTCAGACAACCTTGAGCAAGTGGATTAACTTTGATGAGGCCTCCATTCCCTCACCTGAAAAGGCGATGTGACAATACCGATGGTTCTGGGCTGGTGGGAGGAGAAGGCCAGGCAAATGGTAGTTGCCCCCAAACATTTCAGGGAGCTGGCTTTAAAGTCAACCAGATGGAACCTTAAACCCAAGTTGTCTGCCCCCATAAGACTGTCATGAGAATTCACTGAAATCATGTAGAAGCCTTGGGGCAAAATAAAGCACTCACTAGCAACGCCCATCAACACATCACCACCGCCGTCGTCCCTGCTCCAGCCCCCACCACGCTCACCACCATTACCACCTCGCTATCATCACCACCAGTGTTACCACCATCATTATCATCACCAAACAATGCTAACACTACCATACACCGTTACAACTTATCATTAATGTCAGGAGAGGGGCTGGGGCTGTCCCAGCATCCCTGGCAGGCAGAGCCCAGCCCTCTCTCCCCCTCACAGCCTGGACCCCTTCCTCTTTGCAGAACTCACCTTCTCCTTTCTGCTCTATCTAGAGCCAAGGACAAATCTCTGACTGCCCAGCACCCCCTACCCTGATCCAAAAGCTGCCAGGGCTGACTGGGATCACAGGAGCCAGAGATTTCAATCTTTGGCTCTGGCCACAGAATGAGAGCTCTGAGGACTCGACCCCCAGAGAATTCATCACCAGCTCTGTGCTTGTGTGCCCCGGGTGAAGGCAGGGGGAGGTGGGAACTGTGGAGTCTGCTTCCCTGGAGGCTGTGGTCCCCTCCGTATCACCTCCTCCTGGGCTTCTCCATTGCATGGCCCTTCTGACCTCTGCCTCCAGGATGTCCCAGTGGAGCTGGATTCTGCCTGATCCCATCCCTCACACAAGAAACCCACATTCTTCACCCTGGCGTTCGAGCCCCTTCAAATTCTCCCCAGCCCAATTCTCCCACCCTCATGGGTCACCATGTCCTGACCTCTCTTCCCCACACCTCCATGACCCCTGGTTCTGCTAGGGAAGCTGAAATAATCTCTTGTGATTAAGATGTGTGCTCTTCCCTCTTTGGCTGCCACACTCCAATATTAAAAGTACAAACAGCCATTTAGAGGGCCTTATTACAGAAAATGAAAATACTAGCTACTGATGATGGTGGTTGGGTGGGTGGTGGCTCTGCGATCAAACTTCCCTGCTTTCCTGCTTCAGTGAAGGGTTTGACCACTAGGACCCACAGTTTTCTCTTCTATAAATGGAGCGTAGAAGTAGTGCCTACCTCCTAATGGTGTGGGGGTGTGTGTGTGTGTGTGTGTGTGTGTGTGTGTGTGTTGATCCACATAAACCCTGCTTCTAAGGGATTACACAATGCCTGGTTCTGGAAGTGCTCTCCGGTACGGCTGTCACTGCGTGCCTAGCCGCAGCCTAACCACCTCCCCAGGGCCTGCACCCGTTCACACTGCACTGTGAGCACTCTTACACGTGTCTGCAGAATGAGTGAGTGAGTGAGCAGATGACTGCTGTCATTTGTTGAATGCCAACTTTGTGCGAGATGCCTGCTGATGTGTTTTGCCAACTGTGAATCAGTTTACAAAGTCACAAATGGCATTAAAAATGGAATAGGGCAAAGAACATCAGCATCTCAGGACAAAAGGATCAGTGAAGTTTTATCTGTACGTGTGTCCTTACCTACACCGACATTGGTATTTCTTTCTCTCCGCTTATATCTGTGTCCATCTCTACATCTGCACTGATGTCAGGTCCATGTTGAAATCTGTGTTGATGGATCTGCATGTCCTTCTTCCACGTCTGCTAGTTTCAGATTCCACATTTCAGTGAGATCATGCAGTCCTGTCTTTCTCTGCAGGGCTTAGCATAAAGCCCTCCAGGCCCATCCGTGCTGTCAAAAATGGCTCTGGAGCCCGACTGCCTCCGTGTGACGATCACGTGTCACTCCCTCGCTGGTGGGCTGCCTCACCTGCCGTGCCTTCATTTTCTCAGGGGTTATACGTGTGAAATGAGGACCCCGGTACTTATCTATCTCATAAGGTTATCCCGCAGTTTGAATTACAACACATAAAGCCCTTATTATGTGTAACCTATTATATCTGGGGAACAATGAATGCTTGACATTGGATTGGGGGCAAAAAAAAAACCCCAAAAAACATATGGAAGTCCATTCCTGACATATACCTTATTTATTCCAACCTGACAATGATTCTGTTGGGTGGATCTTTTGTCCTCTGTCAAGGGTTGGTCGACTGTGGCCCTGTGTCCAGTGTCTGTGGTCCTCAAGCAAAAATAAAAATTTTCAAATTCCAGCGTTCGTAGGTAAAGAGCTTTTGGAGAACACCATCACACTCATCCATGGATTGTCTGTGGCCCTCAGGCCGCAGTGGCGGAGCTGAGCGGTCGCGACAGAGAGCGTGTAGCAGGCAAAGCGGAAAATGTTCACCCTCCGGCCCTTTACAGAAAATGCTGGCGGGCCCCTGACCTATGCACAGAGGTCTGTAAAGACAGCGCACCCAAAGATGCACAGAGATTCAGGGGGACAGCGCGGCGCGCGCAAGACCAGAGCCACGCGTCAGAGCCAGGAGGGAGCTTCCAGCTCCGCGCCTGCAGCCCGGCGGGCTCAGCGCAGCTCCGAGCGCAACCCCCGCAGCCGGGCGAGGGCGTAGCGGGCTGCCGCGCGGACCTCGCGGTTTCGAAGGCTGTAGATGAGTGGGTTCAGGACAGGCGTGACGACCAGATAGAAGGCAGCCACCAGCTTGTGGCGCCTGGCGGGGAGGGCGCTGGAGCCCCGCGGGCGCAGGTACATGGCGGTCACCGTGCCGTAGAAGAGCCCCACCACGGCCAGGTGGGAGCCGCAGGTGGACAGCGCCTTGAGGCGGCTCTCGGCGGACGGCAGCTTGCCCACGGCCGCCAGAATCAAGGCGTAGGAGGCGAGGATGAAGGTCAAAGGCACCAAGAGGATGGGCGTGCCCAGGCTGTAGACCAGCAGCTGGTTGGCGGAGGTGTCCGCACACGCGGTCCTCGGCACAGCGGGCAGCTCGCAGAAGAAGCGGTCGACGGCCGGCCGCCCGGGGCAGAAGCGCAGGCGCAGCGCGGCCGCGGCGTTGGGCGCCGACAGCACGAAGCCCAGCGCCCAGGCGGCGGCGGCGGCCAGCGCGGCGCAGCGCGGGGGCGCCACGAGCGCCGCCTAGCGCAGGGGCTGGCGCACGGCCAGGCAGCGGTCCGGCGCCATGGCGGCCGGCAGCAGGGCCTCGCAGCTGCCCAGGGAGATGCCCACGTAGCGCTGCGCCCCGCAGCGCGCCGGGGAGAGGGTGGCTCGGCGGGCCGTCATGTGCGCCAGAGCCTGCGGGAGCGTGGTGCTCACGTACGCCGTGTCCAGCAGCGCCAGGTGGGCGAGCAGGCGGTACATGGGCCGGTGCAGCCGCCGGCCCAAGGCGATCAGCCCCACCAGAGCGCCACTGCCCAGCGCCGTGGCCAGACAGGCCACCAGGAGCGCCGCCCACAGGCAAGAGCCGCAGGGAGGGCGGGGCCCACAGCCCCCCGACTCATTCCAGGCAGCCGGGCGCATCCTGCGGGAGAAGCGCAGGTGTGAGGCCCCGCTGCAGCCCCGCGCGGGCTGGAGGTGTCGGCACTGGTCCTGTTCCCGTCTCTGTGCTTTGCCTCTCCCCCTCCCCGCCCGTCTCTTTCCTTCTGTCTCTGTCTCTGTTTCCCTCCCTCCCTCCCGCTCTCCCCGCTCTCCCCTCTCTACTGCTCCCTAACTTTCCATTCAGAGAAAACGATCATAAAACCCATCTCGCAGGGTCCGTAAGGCTGAACGAATGGCTTCGCCCAGCAAGTGCCTCACATGCACCATTACATTTGTAGTTCTTTCCTCTTTTTTCTCCATCTTCCCATACCGTTCACGTTTCTCTGCTTTTCCTGTCATTTTTAAATGTTCCCGATTCCCTCTCTCCTCTGCCTCTTATCTCATATTTCTCCGTCTCCACATCTCAGTTTCTGTTTCCTAGTAACACCAGCAGCTGCCGTTGCCTGAGCACCAAGTGTGTGTCGGACGTTCCACTCAGCACTTTGTGCGGATTAACTCATTCGTTGCCAGGAAAGGGGGTATTGTTATTCCAACTTTGCACACAAGGCAGTACATTCCGAGACAAGTCTTTTGTTCATGTCAATCTGAAGAAAAAACAAATCGAGAAACAAACCAAGCCATGCCTGGCTGCTAAGCCCATGCCTTTAACCATTACACTCAACTTTATTCTTGTCTCCGCTCTCTCTGCCTTTTCAGCCCTTATTCCTTCCATTCCTTCTCTTGTCTTATTGCATTGGCTAAGAACTCAAGTACAGCGTGGAACACTGGCAGTGAGAGCAGCCGTTCTTGCCTTCCCCTGACCTTCATGGGGATTCAGCCAGTGCTTTCTGTTGTTTGATGTTTGCTGACTTTATTATTGCCTTTATTGGGTCAAGGAAAGTTGTCTCTTTCCCTAAATTACTAAGATATTTATTTGGACTGTGAGTAAACGCTGTGTTATATCTAATGATTTTCTGCCATTGATTATTTTTAATTACCATACATTCTTCAACCTGTTAATGTGAGTTGCACTGACATACATTACAAAATTATGTTTATCTATTTTTTTAGTGGAGGTACTGGAGATTGAACCCAGGACCTTGTGCTCTACCCCTGAGTTACTATCCTCCCCCCATCTAATCTTTTTTGAGCACCAACTATGTCCTAGGCAATATTTCAAGAGCTTGTCCATGAATGAGCACATTCCATCCTCACAAATACCCTATGAGGTAAGTTTTCTTATTGTTTTTTATGTTATTATTAATTATTTTCTTGTTATTGTCACCTTTTATATGAGAACACTGAGGTACAGAGAGGTCAACTAATTTGCCCAAGTCAATGTAAGTATTTAAGCATTCAAGTTGGGGTTCAAACCTTACCCTCAATGACATTCCAGTTATACTGAATACCTTATCTTTGCATTCCTGGAATAAACTTTGTTTCATGTTGTAGAAATATTTTTATAGAATGCTGGATTTGTTTCATTAAGAGTTCATTTAGAAGTTTTGTTTAATATTCACTATAATTTTTTCTTATACTATTTTCAACCTGTTATCACTTTTGTTGTTGTTGTTGTTTAGGGGGTGGGGGAGGTAATTAGGTTTACTTATTTATTAATTCAAATGGAGGCACTGGGGATCGAACCCAGGACCTTCTGCATGCTAAGTATGTACTCTACCACTGAGCTGTACCCTCCCCCATCAACCTGACATCATGTCAGAGTTGTCCATGCCTGAAGCAAGCTAGATAGCTTTCTCCCTTTTTCTATTTTCTGTAACATTTTGTATAAGAATTGGATAATTAATTACTTGGAAGATTTGGTAAAATCTCATTCTGTTCTCTCTTCATTTCTCTCTCTCTCTCTCCCTCTCTGTCTCTGTCTGTCTCTCCTATTTTATTTCCATTATTCTCCCTTATCCATTTCCCCTCCATTTCTGTCTTTCTGTCTTCATCTCTCTTCCTTCCAGGCTTCTGCCACTCCCTCTCTCTCACCACGCGGCAGGGATGTGTATGTATGTGGGGGTCACAAGAGCCCATTCCCCCAGTGGATCATGACCCATGACCATGACCCATGACATTAGCCCAGGGGTAGTGTATACAACACCCAGTCCCACTCTGCTACCTCCTCCTGTTTCTCTCCTCTCCACCTCTCTCTGCATTTCTTTCTCCAGCCTCCTCTCATCTTCCTGTTTCTGAAGTCTCCTTCCACTGTCCTCTCTTCTACTCCATGCACTGAGCACAATTAACCCTGAGGTCCACGGCTGTGCTTCAGGAGTCTGCCGACGCCCAACACAAGTCACGAGGTGCCTCTGTCCATTTGCTGGGAGGAGGGGGACTTTCTCCAGGAGCTCCCTGACCCGCACAAGGGTGAGAGCCCCCACCCAGCGCTTCCCCCTTCTCCTCCTCCCCGACTCCACTTCTCCTTCCCATCTCTCGAGTTGACTTTTCCTTCCCCCGCCCACACTTCCTCTTGCTCTCTCACGATCCATTCATTTTCTCTCTCTCCCTCCCCCCTTTCTCCCTCCTTTCCACTCTGCTTCCATGCCCCACGTTTTCCTTGCATGTCTGTATATCCCTGGGTTTTACTTTCTCTGCTTCCCCCATGTCTCTTACTATAGATCCTATCACTGGGTGATTCTTTTTCCTCTCTCACGCCCTCTTCCCTTCCTTCCTTCTTTAATTTCTGTCCATGTCTCTTCCTTCCCTTGCCTTCTTTCTGTCTGGCTTTGTTTATCTCTACGTCTTTCTCCTTCTTTTCCTTCTGCTCACCCTTATCCTCACGCACTTATCATCTCTCTTCCCCCCTCCCTCCTTCCCTTCCTACACTCATATTCCCCACAGTTCTCGGTTTCCTCCTCCCCCGTAGATTTCTCCATCTCCCCTCTGCCTCATCATTCTCTCCCCTCATCTTCCTGCTTTGTCCTCGCCCTTCATCTCTCATCATCCTTCCCAACTTTTTCTCTGGCTCCTCCCTCCTCCCTCACCTTCCTTCTCTCCCTCCTTCTCCCTTCTCAGTACCAACAGGTGACATCAGTCCACTGCAGGGACCAGCGGACTCCCAGGACTCTGGTCTCTGCTCCTCCTGTTATGGTCAAGCACAGGGCAGGCAGTGAACAGATGAGAAACCTGGCCTGTTCCTCTCCCAGGAAGTCTGAAGGCAGCACCCATCTTTTAAGAGTCATGAGGCTCATGTTGGTCTTGTTCCCAGCTGACCATATCCCCAGGGCTGACCCCAGGGCCTGGCATTGAGGAAATGCCCAAATAAATTTGTTGAAACAGTGGAGGATAGTGGCTGAAAGCGGGGGTCTCTGCAATCGATTGGTTCCAGAAAGATTCTGCCTCTGTCGCAGAATAAGGATGTAGACTCTCCGTGCTTCGGTTTCCCCATTTATAAGATGCAGACACTTACTATAGCTAACTCACAAGTTTTTTTAAGAATATGTGAGTTAAGCAAGCAGTACAACAGCACTGTAGTCCTAGACCTGATTATTGTTTCAGCAATGGATAATAATCCAGTTCCTAGTTAGGGATAGTCTTTTGGACAGCCTGGAGTGTGGAAGGTGACATTTCTGTTAGGTGAGGAAGAACGGGGCATTTCGAGTCTATACAGAAGCATGTCTAGGTCTGCTAACAGTAATGGAGAAGCCAGCTGAAGGTCTTTGCTAAAGCTCTTTGGAAAGAGAATAATTATATAGGGTGTGTGCATGCATGCATGTGTGCTTTTCTCTTTAGTCAACAAATACATTTTGTGTACACTTCATAGGCTGGACGTGGTGTTAGGTGCTGGAGGTAGAATGATGACCAAAACTGACAAATTTCCTTTCTTGTTAGAGTTATTTCATTTATCTTCAACACAGCCTAGATTTCCAGATCTACCTTTATGTTAAAATCCCTAATAATAAATTGTTTCTTCAACTTACTACAGTATCAAATTTACTGTCATTTTAAACTAATGTTGGAGAATGCAGTCTCAAAAATCTGACAGTTTTCAAACTGTGGATACCAGATCTTTCACTTTAAAATGTTCGATACGTGATTACCAGGGAGGAAGAGGGTATAAATTAGGAGTCTGGGATTAATAGATACATATTACTATATATAAAACAGATAAACAACAAGGACCAACTGTATAGCACAGGGAACTATATTCAATTTCTTGTAATGAACTGTAATGGAAAAGAATCTGAAATATATATATTATATATATATTATATATATATATATTATATATATATATATATATATATGAGTGTATGTGTATAACTGAATCACTTTGCTGTACACCTGAAACTAACATTGTAAACTGACTACACTTCAATAAAAAATAAGAACTTTAGGGGGAGGGTATAGCTCAAGTGGTAGAGCACATGCACAAGGTCCTGGGTTCAATCCCGAGGACCTCCTATAACTAAATAAATAAACCTAATTACCTCACCCACCAAAAAAGGCCAAACAACCCCAGTTAATTGGACTTTACGAATATACATACGTATATGCATGACTGGGACATTGTGCTGTACACCAGGAACTGACACATTGTAACTGACTGTACTTCAATTTAAAAAATAAGAAAAATAAGAACTTTTTAAAAACAATAAAAAATGCCCATTAGTTACTTAGTCTCGCATTAAATTGTATGTATGTATGGTCAGTAAAGTCCATGAGATGCTGGGTTTCATGCTTATGATTTCTTTTAGTACTGTGTTTCTTAAAAGCTGATAAAGTCCCTGAAAATCAGAAATTCTATTAGATTTTTTAAAATGAAATCCTGCTTAAGTATTTTGATTTATAAGTTAAAAAAATGTATCTGAAAAATGCTCACACACATAGAGACCCAAGAAAGCTACCTGTCACACAGGAAGCACCTTGCACGTGTCGCTGCCGTAGTTGTGGTGGTTATGGTTCTACTATTACAATCTAGGGCCACTATTGACGTTGCTCTTTTGTCTTCATACACCAAGCTCCAGCCCTGTAGGACACTTGTCCTCAGTTCCTTTTGTATCAGGGCTTTTCTTGAGAGACCAGAAAAGACACAGACCTTCCCCCAGAAAATACCCCAAGCACAACGTTTTGCACACAAATTCAGAGGTGCTTCAGCCCTGCATCAGGTATAAGGCCCTTTGAGGAGAACAGTCTGTTCAAGGCCTTGTGAAACCCTGTGATGGGGGAAATACTGAAATAACTTAAATATATTCAGATTTGGGAAGGAAATGGCCACGTTTTTAAAAAAAATACACAGCAGAATTTCTCTTCAAAGACTCGAAGAAATTTTCTCAGATTGCCTGGGACTACAACACTCCATATTGCTGAAGAGCTTCCATCTCAGAATAAAGGAAGGTGTTGCAGAAAGCCCCCAGGTACCCGGCTGTCCCTTCATCCATGGCTCACCTCACTGAGAGGGCCTCACCTCTGGCCTTTTCTGCTACAGTGGCCACCGCTCTGTCTCCCTGTCTCCAGATCCAATACTCATGATTTTCCCGAGCATCTTGAAAATCTTCGGTGAGTCTCTTTGGTCTCCATGATAAAGTGGAAATTGTTTAACCTCCTTACGAGTCCCTCCCTACCTTGGACTATCTTTCTGGCACCCCTAGCACCTCCTACTCATACTTCAGCCTCTAGAGAGCTTTCTGCTTTGCTGTTCACCCCCTCAAGTATTTATTTGCTGAACAAACATTAGGAGCTGTGCTGGCCACTGGGATTTACTGGAGAAACTGGTAAATGATGTCCCTCCTCTCAAGGGATGTACACTGCAGCTCAGGAGACAGGTAACCAATAAGGAAACGAACAATTAGTCTTACGTTTTCAGAGAGAGACTGCAGGCTATGAAGGAAATACTAGAGTATAATGTGATAGAATGTGATCAGCGAGTGGGTTATTTTAAAGAAGGGGGCCAGACAGTGTAATGCTAAGTCAAGTCCTGAAGATGAGGAGAATCCCATAGTGGGAAGATTTGGGTCAAGTGCAAAGGTCCTGAGGCAGGAATAAGCTTGGTTGGTATAACGGACAGAATGCCAGGGGCTGGAGTGTTATAAGTAAAAGGAAGGGTGATGTGAATGAAGATGGAGAGGTTGTCATGCCCAGACCATGTAGGAAATAGAAGACCATGGTGAATGGCAGTCAGAGGGCACAACATCAGTTTACAAAACCTGAGGCAATTGGAGAAAAGTTGCGGATTCTAGTCTCAGAGTGGATACAGGTCTTGTGCATGTGCTGTGTACACAGCTGTGCTTACACTTGGGTGCATGTTATAAACCTGAAATTAAGAATCCCTGTTCCCCAAACAGTCTCACATTTTGGAAAGAAACTTGATTTTCTGGACTTACCGTGTTTTAAGGCTTTAGGAGGAAAAAAAAGAAGTTTCTTCAGTAGGCAGTTGCATACGAGATTCTGGGGCTCCGGAGAGGGATGATGGCTGGAGATTGACATTTGAGATGATCAAACACCCTCACATTTAAAGACCAACTGAAGTCATGGGTGCAGGTGAGACCAAGTAGGAGAGGTCCATGCAGAAATAATGTCTTTTGAAGAATGAAAGTCTCCAAAGAGGGAAAAGCTATCTCCCCAAAAATCGCCCTCCTACACACTCTCACACACAAATAATTTCGCACACTGGAATCTCTGGAGCATAAAACACCATGCTGCCTACATGTGGGTCTCCCCAAAATTCCACAGCCTGGCACAGACTCACCCCCACCCAGAAATTTCCTACTTCCTCCTTCACGAGGAAGCTTCAAAACTCCAGCTCTCCATAGCAGGGCACTCAGATGGTTCCCCAAGACCAAGGATGGGCAGTACGTTGGGTTCCTGACGCCTGGGCTCAGAGGCTCAGAAGGTGGCAAGATGTCCAACCTGGCCTCATGAATTAAGAATTATAGTGTTCTAATTGGTTCCTTGGAGAGCCTTGTCACAAGGGACTGGAAGAAGCAACAGTCAGACTCCTTGCTCTGATGACGCCTCAGGTCAGGACTCTGGGAACCACCCTGGACTCCCATCAGGAACCCTAATTGGCCATCACTAATGATGCTTTGGTGGGGAGACCTTAGCACAAGAGCACAGCCCCACTTGAGCTCTCCAGGGAACCCTGCCTCCCCTCGCTGGTTGTGAGAACTGAAGGCAGGCTGGAGGGAAAATGGTGCTTATTATTTCTTTGTCTTTTGTAACTCCCTGCCCCCTCCTGGCCCTCCCGTCTTTTTGTTTGCTCAGTTCTCTAAATATCTCTCAATCCATCTCTTCGCTCTCTCCCTGCCCTCTTATCCGTTTCAATCCCTCTCTGTCTCTGTATCTCTGCCTTTTTCACTCAGTCTATCTCTGTTGTAGTCTTTGCAAACATCTCTACTGGTCTCCCCACCACCTCATTTCTGTTCTTCGTTCTGTTTCAGTTCTCACTGTCTCTCTGACACATTCAGCCAATATCTGCATCTCTCTAGGCGTCTTCCACTCCCTGTCTGACTTTCTCTCTCTCGCCTGTCCATTTCTCTCCTAGAATCTTCCTCCCTTCTGAATGAACCGTTCTTCCTCCCTTTGACAGTCTCTCCCATCATATTTTCTCTCTTTCTCCCCTATTGTCCTCTTTCTATTTTTTTTATTATCCCTCCTTCAAAATAGTACGATTTTTTTTTCAGGATTCCCAAAGCCAATTTTTAAAACACATTTTATATATAAGAACTGTTCTAAAATTGGGGAAACTAGCATATGAATGTTGTAACAGTCAGCAAGGTACCCGCAGACACACCACAAACATACCATAAGGCATTATGAATTTAGTTATCGTAGACGCGTTCTCTCACCTCTATTGCCTCAGGAACCAGCCTGGGTCCTATTACATGGCATATGCTAAGTGGCTCTTAAGCGGTGAAATAAACACATAAGCAGACTTCCTGTGTGGCTCAAGGCATCCCAGGCTACCAGTTGCGGCCTTTTCTTCTTCTTTATAGAACAATGGGTCTTGACCTCACTTTATCACATAAACATGCTTTGAGGTCACCTTGGCACAAGTCGGTTAGCATCGCGTGCTTCCCTTACCTGCCAATGAATACGTAATCGAAATGTCATTTCAGCACCATGGACAGATCTTAGTCAGCGGTGGCGCAGGGCAGACTAACTGAAGGGCTTAACCCGCGAAATATTTGCCTGCTTTATGGGTGCAAAGTACTAATCTTTGCCATAGAGGCAGTTCGTAATTCACAGATAAGGAAACAATACAGTAAAGTAACTCGGAGAGCTTGGTACACAGCAGTAGTTAAACGTGCAAGTTTCGATTATGAGTTTCACAATCCCTTACACAATGGAAAAAGATGACACCTGTCATAGGGGAAGGTCTCAGGTCAGCCAGGCCAGGATAGAAGGAAACCATACCCAGCTGATGACTTAACATCTGGCCTTTTCCTTGAATGAGGCACGGGGGCATCACATCAGATGAACTGGTTTCCTTCTGGCCTGTACTAGCGGTGGGTCTTTGGGGTAGCCATGTCACTGTGCGTGTTTCAAATGTCCACTTTTACCAAGTGGGTCCACACTACAGAGTACTGGAGAGGGTAGGGAGGGTGCTGGGAAAAAAACAGTCACTGGTTGCTGAGTATTGACACACATTCTTACTGGATATGCCAGGACTGCAACCTGACTTCTGTTTGCCTGGTCCATTTCTCAGGGTTGTGTTTGCAGTGAGAAATTTTGCAGCATGAAAAAAACATCTCCTACACAAAGAGCAAACTTGCTTTTGTTGGCTATGAGAGAGGTAGATCCTTTAAGCCCAGTGTTGCTCTCCTGTAGTGCAACCCACTGCACATGCAGTTCTCCACAATAAGCTCTTAGCAACCATCCCTGTAGGGCTTAGAGGGCCTGGGTAACTGATGCAAACAAACGTGAAGCAGTAGATTCTGCTTTAGCCATGAGTAATAAAGTTCTTTGTCTCTGACCGAGAAGCCTCATGTCTTTTTCCAGCATTCATTTAACAGACTAGTCTGTAAGCCGGTAAAAATCCCAGATCTCTCACAGTTCTTTTTTTTAATGGAAGTATAGTCAGTTTACAGTGTGTCAATTTCTGGTGGACAGCATAATGTTTCAGTCATACATATATTTGTTTTCATACTCTTTTTCATTATAGGTTACTGCAAGATATTGAAGATACTTCCCTTTTCTATACAGTAGAAACTTGTTGTTTATCTCTTTTATATATAGCAGTTCATATTTGCAAATCTTGAATTCCCTATTTATCCCTTCACACCCCTTTCCCCCTGGGAACCATAAGTTTGTTTACTATGTCCGTGAGTCTGTTACTGTTTTGTAGAAAAGTTCATTAGTGTCTTCTTTCTTTTTTTAAATTCTACATATGAATGATATCATATGGTAGTTTTCTGTCTCTTTTTGACTTACTTCACTTAGAAGGACAGTCTCATGTTGCTGCAAATGGCATTGTTTTTTATGGCTGAGTAGTATTCCATTGTATAAATATACCACAACTTCTTTATCCAGTCATCTGTTGATGGACATTTAGGCTGTTTCCATGTCTTGGCTGTTGTAAATAGTGATGCTATGAACATTGGGGTGCATGTGTCTTTTCAAATTAGAGTTCCCTCTGGATATATGCCCAGGAGTGGGATTGCTGGATCATATGGTAAGTCTATTTTTAGTTTTTTGAGGACTCTCCATACTGTTTGCCACAATGGCTGCACCAGACTACATTCCCACCAGCAGTGAAGGAGGGTTCCCTTTTCTCCACACCCTCTCCAGCAATGATCGTTTGTGGTCTTAACAGAGAGACACTGCCCAGACGGGAAAGTACAGGCTGGCAAGCGACACAAAGGCAGCAATAGCAGTGCCTCTGAAATACACACACCGATTTCAGCTTCCTAGAGTGCTTCCTCAGCAGAGGCAGCAGACGAGGCTAGAGTCAATTATTGCTGGAGGCTGGTCACTGGGTCCTGAAACCAGCTGTAAGAGTAGGTCTACATGTGAAGGGGACCATCTATTCATTCCTTTCTCCCTTCAGCCACTGAGAATTTCTGGGACAGTCCCCCTCTTGTCCACACCACATACACAACCACACACACACACTGAGCCTAGGCTCTTGTCTTTGTTATTGCCTAAATGGCTCTTGTTTCACTTCCTCAAGGGAACTAGTACAGGATTGCTTTTTAAAAATAAGTTTTTGTGTGTTTGAGTGTGTACGTGTGTGTATGTGTAACACTTTCTCCATCGGATTGATGCAAGGACACAGTTCACAGCCTACAGTAAGCAATCCATAATATTAATTTGTTTCTTCTCCCTCAACACCACATCTTAGAGGTCAGTCCTTCTCCCCAACAGTCTCCTGAAGGCCCCTTTCATGTCCTTGTTCTGCAGGCTGTATATGAGGGGGTTCATCATGGGGGTGAGGATGCTGTAGGAGATGGAGATGATCTTGTCTCGGTCATGGGTGGTCTTGTCCTGGGGCGTCATATACATGGAGATGGCTGTGCCATAGAACAGGGCCACCACTATGAGGTGTGATCCACAGGTGGAAAATGCCTTGCCACGGCCCTCTGTGGACTGTATCCGCAGCACAGCCACCAGGATCCGTCCATAGGAGGCCACGATGAAGGCAAAAGGAGCCAACAGGGCCAGGGCGCTGATTCCCACCATGATCAACTCATAGAAATGCAGGTCAGAACAGGCAAGCTTGAGCAGGGCCAGGAGCTCACATGAGAAGTGGTTGATGACTTGGCGACCACAGAACTCCAAGGGCATGGTCATTACGAGGACCACTGTCAGCAGGAAGGCTGCAGTCCATGAAGTCCCAGCCAACAGGCCACAGAGCCGGGGCCCCATGTGCACAGAGTAGCTCAGGGGGTCACCAATAGCCACACAGCGGTCATAGGCCATGGCGGCCAGCAGGAGGCACTCCACAACACCCAGGTACAGCTCCGCAGCCATCTGGGCCAAGCACTGTCCTAGCGAGATGGCGGGAATGGTCACCAAGCAGTTGATGAGGGTCTGGGGCACACTGGACGTGGTGTAACACATATCCAGGAAGGACAGGTTGCTGATGAAAAAGTACATGGGTGTGTGGAGCCGGGGGTCATAGCAGATCAGGAGCAGCACAAGGCTGTTCCCCAGAAGGGTGATGATGTAGGACATGAGGAGCAAACAGAAGAAGACGGTCTGAGCCCTGGGGTACTGGGACAGCCCCAGCAGAATGAAGTAGAGCTCCTCGGTGCTGTTCTGGATGTCCATGGTCCTCCTGAAACCCCATCTGGGTGGGGAAACATGGGTCATCTTGAGCAGCCTGTTCAGAAACTAGCAGCTGCATATAAATACGATTTGACTCTTTCAAGGCACCAACATTAATGGGTTCCTGGGCACTGCTGCACAGATCACAACTCCTTTACCTCTGCATTGCTGTGTCCTTTGCTGGGAATGTTGCTTAATGCATTCCACCACTCAGCAGGCTGCACTGACCCATCCAATCATATAATCATTCACGGATTCATGGATTGATGGATTGTTGGATGGACTGGGCCATCCATTCATTGATTCTTCCATGTCTTGGTTCATGGATTATTTCATTCATGCATTTATCACTGATTCATTCAATCATGAATTCATGTATGGGTGGGTTCACTGGCATTGTTTCCTTAATGGATTGATTCACTCCTTCAGCAAACATTTTTGAGCAGCTCAGTTCATATTCTCTCCGAGACAATGGAATTACAATGGTTGGCCAGGAAAACAGGCTGTACTCTCGAGGAGTTGACAAGCCTAAAGAAAAATTTGAAGAGTAGCACTAGTGTGTTAAGTCTGGCTCTCACTTGTGCTTTAATTGGCTCACTTATTAGCAGTGAGAGCATTCCAAATCATCTAGAGATTGTGATGCAGACCTGCCCTCTTCAGTGGAGGATTCCCTCCAGCTCACCCTCTCTGGGACACTGAAAACGTGTGCCAGCTACCATTTGTCATCCTGCTGACTCAGGATGCCTCACCCACTGAAATTCCTAGCTGGCTCCCACAGATATCTGAATTTATCAGTCATGATCTAAGAGTATTCTTTTCCTTCCTCTAAAGAGTGGGATATGAAGACAGCTCCATTCTTCCTTCATTTAATCCTTCAGATGACCAACTCAATTTTTAAGTCTTGATATTAATATGCATAAGGCTGAATTTTTTTCTGTCTACAGTTCTGTGAGTTTCAGCACATGTACAGATTTGCATAAACACCACTAGAAAGGAGAGAGTATTGTGTAATACCTCAGGTGTCACTTTTGTCCAGGTTTAAATCCTAGTCCCTTAGTAGCTGTTCGAACTTGGAAAACCCACTGGCAATCCTGAGTTCATCTGTAAAATGGGAATAAAGGATCTTCCTCCTGGGAACAGGGAGATGATTACATGCAACTATGTCTAAGAAGCAAGGAGCACAGACCTGGAACACTGTGAGTAAATTTATGTTATTAACTATCTTCAATGTTCAATTAACCATGTTCAAAATTTGCACATAGAAATTACTACAGAGATGAAAATAAGATAAAACCCACAAGTCCATTACCAGATGTAACCACTGCTAGTATTTTAGTATAACTCATTTGCAGTATTTTTCTGAGCACACACACAGTACAGACATGAACACAGGAACCCACACATCAGTCTGTTCTGTAACCTTTTTCTCTTATCACCAAAGCGCTGACATAGTCACACAAGTAAATCAGATTTATCTGTCTCTTCCAAGTAATGGCATATCCCAAAGCGCCGATATGTATGTCACGGTTCATGCAACTCATCTCTCATTTTCACCATTTAGATGATTTCCTTCTTTAAAAATGACAACAAACAGTCATTTCTTAAACATTATTTTACACACAGACATCTTTGCACACTTGTAAGATTGTTTGCTTTGTATAATTACCAAGAACTATAATCTCTTAGTATAGGATAAGGCTAGATATTTTAAGTAATATTAAGATACAAAGGAAATCTAAAGGAAAAACAGTAAGCCTTGCCATTCATTCACTCGTGAGTTCAACAAATGCTTGTTCCCCATTCCCTAGAGTCTGTTCCAGGTATAGGGACACAGTAATAAAGAAGGTATTGTGCCCGAAGCCAAAGTGATCCCACTGAGGGGTGGAGACAGGATATAAACAAGCATGCAAGTAAATCAGCAATCAAACCCTGCAGCCCTGCAGTGGAATTCCACGGGAATTCAGGATGGAAGGCGTACAGGACAGCACAGGTCTTTTTAGCCTTGATGAGGAATTTGAACATCTTATGGCAAAGGGTCCGCAAGGGGCTGGCTGAGCGTGGCACTTACATCACAGGAATAGTCCCCTTGCTCCAGAACTGGGGTCATCATCACCAAGACCCTCTGCTGCTCGTGGACTCAGCTCCTCATCCGGAAAATGGGAAGAATCGCCCCCACTCTGTGGAGAGGAGTGCTGGGGGACTGAATGAGGAGAGGGTAGGAGGGCAGAAGACTCTCTGGTCCATCCTAAATGCTGAATAAAAACAGGTCTCTTCTAATCTTGTCTTTACAAGTCTTGGGGCTCCCACTGCTCTTAGACCATCCGAAGACTTTGCTCTGGTCCCACTGAGCTCCCTTCCCTGACAGTCTATCGCTGCACATATCCTTTACCAAGGTCTGCAACACCTGGGAATTTTTCTGACTGCCGTGATCACCTGTGCAGAGTGAAAGATCAAACGGACTATTTTCAAACATATTTTTTAGACATAAGTACTAGGTTATATTCCAGAAGATGGGAAACTCTCCATATCTATAAATACAGGACTGGGTAAGGAAATTAGGATCCATCCACAACACATAATGCTACGCAGAAATGAGAAGGAAACATTTTACATTGATAAAGATTTCTCATATACTGTTAAATGAAGAGAATGGAAGAGTGAGTTTGGTGCGGGCAGTAGTCAGGGTGCTAAGTGAGGGGGAGAACACGGGTAGGCTACAGTTTTTCACATGACAGGGGAAACATGCACATCCCTTTATCTCCTCCTTTGCCCTGACACCCAAATTGAATGCTGTCATTTGAAGGGGATGAGAGGCGGTATGCCTGTACTAGGAGAAGGGGACACAGTGGGGACACTACGTACCTGTCTAGCACTTGCAGGAATTTGAGTTTCTGACATGAAACTCAAGCAAAAGAGACTCTGTCTTAATCTGAGGAGATAAAAATGCTTCCCAAGGAAGTGATGGAACAGGGTCGGGAGAAAACAAGTGACACTAGTAGCATGACCGGGGGGAGAGGGAAGAGAACACCAGGATGGATGGATGGATGATGGGTGATGGATGGATAAATAGAAAGATAAATGGACAACAGATGGATGGCTGACTGGCTGGATGGATGGAAGGAAGGAAGTATGGCTTGGCTAGATTAAGCTTCATCAGGTGGAACACCCTCCTCCCACCCTTCCCCCATACCCAGCCACACACCTGGATCCAGTAGGGGCCAATCCAGCAACTTCACTCATTCTTTCCATGAGGAGACCACATACAAATAGGGTTCAGACTGTTTTCAAACTTAGTGGAGAATAAGAAAGCAAATCCAAGGAGCCCACAGGAACGTCTTGGATCCCAGCACTTTCTCAAGCAGTATCCCTGAGAATAAAGACGTCCCAGCTCCCTCTCTGTACTTTCCCTTCCGTCTCCCACACGGTCTCCTGAAAGCCCCGCGGGAATGGATGGAGAACTGAGGAAGCAGAGAGCACTGAGTAATTGGAAGCTCCTTCCCCTCTGCACCTCTGGAGGTTCCTGGGCACCACCTGGGAAATTGGTGCTTGTTAGCAGAAGACTGGACTGGGACATCAGGAAAAAGAAAACTTTCTGCATCCGTCAGAGTCATTAGAGGAAAAGGTCTGTGTGCATAGATTCCTCCTGCCCACCAGAATCCGTGCTGCTGTGCAGGTGTAGGTGACTCAAGATGGAAACGCACAGTCTGGATGTAGGGTGGTCACCCCAGCTACACTGTGGACTGGTTATGGGGCCTTTCCGAGAGTCACAGTTCCTGTGTGTGAAAAATACAGAGCAACTCAGTAGTTGTGACCCAGAAAGGGCTCATGGACTTGGAGGGAGACGCCTGCAGGTGACTTCAATCCAAGACAGAGAAACAGCAGCCCTCAGCCCAAGGGAGCTGGCCTGGCACTCACGGCGAGGCCTCAGTGCCTTCCTGTGGAACAGCCACAATGTCACAGCACACGGCCATCAGACACAGCCATTCTGTGACTGCGACAGAGTGAGGCATAAACAAGGTCTGTAATCATCTATGAACTCAGGCAAAACATGAGCAATGGCTACAGGACGACAAAGCCTCTCCAACTTTTTTTAAATTGCAGTATAATGTTGTATCAGCTTCTGGACGGCACAGTGGTTCAGTTATATACATGTGTGCGTATTCCTTTTCATATTTTTTTCATTATAGGCCATCATAAGGTATCCAATATAGTTCCCTGTGCTACACAGTAGAACCTTGCTGTTTATCTACTTAATATATCGTAGTTTGTATCCATTAATCCCAAACTTCCAGTTTATCCCTCCCCACTCCCTTTCCCCTCTGGTAACCATAAGTTTGTTTTCTATGCCTGTGAGTCTCTCTATTTTGGAAATAAGTTCATCTGTGTCCCCCCTTTTTTTTTTGATTCCACATATAAGTGATACCATGTGGAATTTTTCTTTCTCTTTCTGGTTGATTTCACTTAGTATGATGATCTCCAGGTCCGTCCATGTAGCTGCAAATGGCATTATTTCATTCTTTTTCATGGTTGGGTAATATTCCATTGTGTATATATGTGTGTGTGTATATATATAGATAGATAGATTTGTATATATCTTATGCAGTCCTCTGTTGATGAACATTTAGGTTGCTTCCATGTCTTAGCTCTTGTAAATAGTGCAGCTGTGAACAGTGTGGTGCATGTATCTTTTCAAATTAGAGTTTCTCTGCATATATAAGGCCTCTCCAACTTTAAGGGTGAGCAATGCACCCCAGTTCTCCGCAGCCTGCCCCGGTTTTAGCCCTGAAAGTCCCGCATCCCAGACACAGTGCTGAGCAACCAGGAGGGGCTGGTCGGCCCGCCTGTGACACTGAGACAGCACACTGCTGTCCTTGGAGCTTCCGTCTGCCCAAAGCAGTGGGCCAGCAGACAGACAAACCTTACTTTCTGCGAAGAGGGATTCTGAAAACCAGAGACAGAGTCACTCTTTGCAGAAAGCAGGGGTTCTGTCATTGCTCTTGTTTTGGTTTGTTCGTTGGCCTCATAGAGACAAATGCAAAGATTCCTGGAAAAAAACTGCATGATCTCACTTGCAGGTGGAAGCTAAAAAAGTTGCCAACATTGGAGCAGAGAGCAGAACGGCGGTTACCGGGGCGGGGGCAGTAGGGAAACGGGGAGATGCTGCTTAAAACTTGCAGTTATGTAGGATGGATAACACTGCACGTACAGAATCCGCGGACACTGCATGTACAGTAAGGTGACTGTAGTCAACACTGCACTGAACTCTGGGTATCTGCTGAGAGAGCAGTTTTCAGGAACTCTCATCACAAAAATAATTGGCAATATTTGTGAGGTATGACTTGTGAGGAGATGATGCTTTGATTAGCTTGACAGTAGTGATCATTTTACTATGTCTTTGTACATCAAATCATCACACTGTATAACTTAAATATATACAATTTTCATTTTTAACAAGTTGAGTGCCCTTGAAGAGAAGAACTGAAGAGAACGTACGTAATGCCAGCACGCTATGAGTTTGAGCATCAGTCATTTTCACCTACATTAGCCTACAGATGTGCCAGCCCAGGCAAAACCCCGCAGGTGTGTGCGTGTGCACGTGCAAGTGTGTGCCTGTGCATGAAACCAGGCAGGCTGAACCTAAAATCCACGAGGGAAGATAAAGGATCAACTCCAGTGGGAAACGATGCTTATCTCAAAGCTACAGTAATTAACAATCAGGAAACCTGACCAGTGAGCTAGCAAAGCGAGCAAAGAAGTCAGCCAACACACAAACGTTTACTTAATTCCTAGGGGGAAGTGGCATTGCAGAGAAGTGAAGGGAGCAAAGGCAGTTCAATAAATGGCCTTAGCCCAACTCACCACTTATAAGAGAGGACATGAAATTTCCTCTCTCAAACTGTTCTTAAAATTATATTCCCTCTAAGGGAAGAAGGAAAAGTAAACTCAGAATTAATAAAACTCTTAGAAGACAGTAGGAGACACACTGCTTAGTGGTCTGTTTAGACTTCTAAACCAGCACAATTGGTTTGAATATATTAAAACTAAGTACTCTAGCCAAGACATGGAAACAACCTAAATGTCCATTGACAGATGACTGGATAAAGAAGATGTGGTATATACACACAATGGAATACTACTCAGCCATAAAAATAATAAAGTAATGCATTTGCAGCAACATGGATGGACCTGGAGAATGTCAGTCTAAGCCAAGTAAGGCAGAAAGAGAAAGAAAAATGCCATATGATATCACTTATACGTGGAACCAAAAAAAAAAAAAAGAAAGAAAGAAGACACTAATGAACTCATCTACAAACCAGAAACAGACTCACAGACATAGTAAACAAATTTATAGGAACTGGGGGGAAACGGGGTAGGAAGGGATAAATTGGGAATTTGAGATTTGCAAATAGTAAACACTATCTATAAAGTGGATAAACAACAAATGTATACGATACAGCACAGGGAACTATAGTCCATACCTTGTAATAGCCTATAATAAAAAAGAATATGAAAAGGAATATATGCATGTGTATGTATGACATTATGCTGCACACCAGACACTGACACATTGTAAACTGACTATACTTCAAAAAAAGACCTGCAAACACACACACACAAACAGATGCACGCAATGAAGGGAATGAAAAGTCAAGCTAGAGTGTGGGAAATTATATGCAACAACTATTTTTGAAAAAGAGCTCATCTCTTGAACACAGAAATAGCTTTCATAAAGCAAAGACAGGGAGGGAAAAGCTGCAGTAGAAAACACTGGGGAAGAAATTTAAACCAGCCTGTCAGAAAGGAAGACGTTCAACTGCCATTCAGTGGATTAAAAACTCCACAAATGGGATGGACCTGGAGATCATCATTTTAAGTGAAGCGGGTCAGAAAGAGAAAGAAAAGTACCATATGATATCACTCATATGTGGAATCTAAAAAAAAGGGGACACTATGAACTCATCTACAAAACAGAAACAGATTCACAGACATAGTAAACAATCTTATGGTTACCGGGGAAAGGGGGTGGGAACGGATAAATCTGGGAGCTTGAGATTTACAGATATTAGCCACTATATATAAAAATAGATTTTTTTATGTTTTTCTGTATAGCACAGGGAACTATATTCAATATCTTGTAATAACCTTTAATGAAAAAGAATATGAAAACAAATATATGTATGTATATGCATGGCTGGGACATTGTGCTGCACACCAGAAATGGACACATTGTAACTGACTGTACTTCAAAAAAAAATCTGCAAATGCGTTAGCAAGGAGGAAAATGCAAAAGAAAGGTGTCATGAGATACGACTACAAACCTTCGTATACAGCCAACACCAAACAGCACTTACTGCCACGCTGTGGACTGGAAGACAGACGCAAACACTTGTTCACTGGTGCTGGGAAGGGGAACTGGGCCACTACAGCAGTAAACTTGGTGATACCTCCTAAAATTTAACCAGCACAAATTCTGTGACAAAGTATCTACACCCCTACAGGCGTATTCCGTCGTAACACATGGACTCGCCCGCCGAGATGCGTACAATAATGTTTACAGCAGCGTCAAACCAGAAACCAAGCCAACGTCCATTAATACCGAATGTATGAAGAATTTAACCCCCTCAAAAAGCAAGAAAAATGACCAAATGACACCTACAGGCAACAGCAGAGTTAAATCTCACAAATGTGTTGAGCTATCCAAGAACATCGGGCGTATAAATCCACACATATAAAGTCCAACAGCAGCTAAAACAAAAATTACACTGTTAGACGCCAGGATTGTGCCCATGTCTGGGCGGAGAAGGCGGGAGGGTAGTGACGGACAGATGCCTGTAAGTGTCCTTGGAAATACTGAAGCGGATGCTTTTACTAGACAGGAGTATGACTCTATGTGATTACTATTGAAAATAATCTGCTGCATTGTAGAATCTTGTCCTGTTTATGTTCTATTTCACAATATGCGTTATAGGCGTCATAGCTCACAATTTAAAAAATTTTTTTTGAATTAAGAAAAAAACCTGTTTGCTTTTCCATGATTCAAGAGTGCCATCTAGTGACCACATGGGCACTTCACAAATTCAAAGGCATTCCCTCAAGTTGAAACAGAAAATAATTAAGAGTTTAGAGCAGCCACTATGGGAAACAGTATGGAGATTCCTCAAAAAACTAGAAACACGCTTACCATATGATCCAGCAATCCCACTCCTGGGCATGTATCCAGAGGGAACTCTAATTCAAAAAGACACCTGCACCGCAACGTTCACAGCAGCACTATTTACAACAGCCAACACATGGAAACAACCTAACTGTCCATCGACAGATGGCGTCGTTTCTTTTCTATGTCCGTGAGCCTGTTCTGGGTTTGTAAATGGAGTTTGTAATCGCTTTCTCAGAGTCCACATATAAGTAATATTATAGGATATTTGTCTTTCTCTGTCTGACTTACTTCACTTAATATGATCATCTCTAGGTTCATCCTCTTTCTCTTCACCTGATGCCAAATATCCCATCACTTCAGGACCCCTGCTGACCTCACCCCATCCCTCTTAAATGGGATGGAAGGGGAGTGGAGGGGGCAGGAGACAAGGGAAGGGAGGCTCGTGATTCATGTGAGAGATGGAGGCACTTGGAAAACCCCCCAAAACACTGGCATCTTCTAACCCCTGCCTCAAACGCCTGTGCAGGGAGATTCCATACAATGTAAAGAGAGCTGGGCCTGTGAGATCTCAGGCAGCCGCAGTCACGCTGAGAATCGGTGCGGAGGGGACCCTGTGGAGATGTCTGCTGGGAAATCCACCTCACCTCTCTCATCCCAGCTGCAGGGGTAGGTTTAGGAATCCTGACGAGCTACAAGAGAGGGGATCGACCTAAGCCCCCCAAACCACCGTGCCCTGAATTCCTTTCTCTGACCGAGTCAGGCTTTCCACTGTGGGTTTCCGTGACAACCAGGACATTCCATCCTCTTAGAGACACCATCTTTTATCCGCTTGTATGATATTCCGGGGGAAAGGCGAAATCACAGAGATGGCAACCAAACTGGTTACAGACAAGGGTTAGGGGAAGAGGCCGGAGGGAAACGAGGGAGGTTCTGCAGCGGAGGAAACACTCTGTATCTTGATTGTGGCCCTGGTGGTGTTATGCACATGTCAGTACTCACAAATCAGGACACCCAACAAAGTCACATTTTTACAAAGCGTTGTTTCAATAGTGGCAGCCATTAAAAATATGTTATGTTGTAGAAGACGTCTTAATGACCACTCCCCAAAAAAGTTCCTGTTACGTGTTGCTAAATTTAAAAAAGCAAGATTGCCAATCCCTATACACAGTGCGATCTCCTTACATGTCTACAATATGCATCTGTAAGGGGATACACCCATGGTTCCCAAACGGTGCGCCGAGGCGCCCTGGCTATCCTCAACTTGACGGACGTACAGCGATATTCGACATCTGTCTGACACCACGTGAACTACCATCTCAGTGGATTTCAACATCAGCCCTCTCTACATTCCTTTCCCTGACATCAGACCTTTGTGCAGTAGTCGCTGCAAAGAGAAGCAAGTGGCACAGGAAAATCACACGGAACAGGAAGAGGGAGGGGGCACTGTCCAGTCTGACTCCCAGGTCTGAGAAGTTGTGCAGTGCCCAACATGCACACACATCCCACTCCTAAGTAACTATCATGGTTTAAGAATGAAATAAAATCACTCTAAGCTGCACGACCCCTCCAACACCCCGACCTTTCTAGGTCCTGAACTCCCCTCCCGTGACCTCGTCCTGTGAACTATCTGCTCTCAGGTCACCCCCTAGACCTTGACAAGCCCCTCCCTCTAAAACTAGATGCCTCAAATCCTTTGGCCCCACTTGTGCCCAAAACACACTGGTCCTTCCACTTTTCTACTCGTCTTCCCCACCCTCTTATCTCACCTCCCTTCATCACTGGTTTAAACCCACGGCTGACCGATATACGCAATGCCTCGTGTACACCCAGGTCTCCTAGTCACTTTTTTCTCTTGGACAAATCCAATCATGCTTCAGAAGAGCCTCCCCTGGTCTCTCATCCAAGCAGCAGAGCGTGGCTGTGGCAAAACCCCTCCCTCACTGCTATCGGTTGAATTGTGCCCACATCAAAAGGGGTATGTTGGAATCCTAACACCCAGTTCCTGTGAAGGCAACCTTCTGTGCGTGCCTGTCTCTGTATCCAGATTTCCCCTTTTTACAAGGACACCAGCCCTATTGGATTAGGATCCACCCTAATGACCTAACTTTAACTTGACTTCCTCTGTAAAGCCCCTACTTCCACATAACATTCTGAGATACTGAGCATTAGGACTTGAAAATATCACTGGGGGGGTTGGGGGAAGAGATGTGAGGGAGACACAGTTCAACCCACAACAGGTAAATATAGCTTTATAACAAAAACAGTTTAAAAACCACATTTATATCCAGAGGAAACCAATTCAAAAAGACACATGCACCCCAGTGTTCACAGCACCACTATTTACAACAGCCAACACATGGAAGCAACCTAAATGCCCATCGACAGATGACTGGATAAAGAAGATATGGTATGAATGATCAATAGGCACATGAAAAAATGTTCAATATCACTAATTATCAGAGAAATGCAAATCAAAACTACAATGAGGTATCACCTCACATCAGTCAGAATGGCCCATCTTTCACAAGTCCACAAATGACCAATGCTGGAGAGGCTGTGGAGAAAAAGGGAACCCTCTTACACTGCTGGTTGGAATGCAGTTTGGTGCAGCCACTGTGGAAAACAGTATGGAGATTCCACAAAAGACTAGAAATAGACTTACCATATGAACCAGGAATACTGCTCCTGAGCATATATCCAGAAGGAACCCTACTTCAAAATGACACCTTTAGCCCAATGTTCATAGCAGCACTATTTACAATAGCCACGACATGGAAACAGCCTAAATGTCCATCAACAGATGACTGGATAAAGAAGATGTGGCATATTTATACAATGGAATACTATTCAGCCATAAAAAGTGACAACATAACGCCATTTGCAGCAACCTGGATGCTCCTGGAGAATGTCATTCTAAGTGAAGTAAGCCAGAAAGAGAAAGAAAAATACCATGTGAGATCACCACATTTTAGATGTGGAATCTAAAAAAAAAATACAAAATAGAAACAGACTCACAGACATAGAATACAAACTTGTGGTTGCCAAGGGGGTGGGGGGTGGGAAGGGACAGACTAGGATTTCAAAATGTAGAATAGATAAACAAGATTATACTGTACAGCACAGGGAAATATATACAAGATCTTATGATAGCTCACAGCAAAAAAAAAATGTGACAATGAATGTATGTATGTTCATGTATAACTGAAAAATTGTGCTCTACACTGGAATTTGACATAACACTGTAAAATGATTATTACTCAATAAAAAATGTTTAAAAAAGAAGATATGGTGTATACACACACACACAATGGAATATTGCTCAGCCATAAAAAAGAATGAAATAATGCCATTTGCAGCAACATGGATGGACCTGGAGATTGTCATACTAGGTGAAGTAAGTCAGACAGAGAAAGACAAATACCATATGACATCACTTATATGTGGCATCTAATAAAATGAGACAAATGAGCTTATTTACAAAACAGAAACAGATTCACAGAAATAAAAAACAAACTTATGGTTACTGGGGGAAAGGGGGTGGGAAGGGATAAATTGGGAGTTTGAGATTTGCAGATACTAATTACTATATAGAAAATAGATAAACAACAAGTTTCTACTGTACAGCACAGGGAACTATATTCAATATCTTGTAATAACCTATAATGAAAAATATGAAAACAAAACAAAACAAAATCTCGGTGGCTTAAAACAACAATCCTTTCTTCTCATGTTCACAGGTGTGTGGATTGGCCAGGAGGCTCTGCTCCTTAAGTCCCAGGCTCAGAGGGAAACTGGACATGTTTTTACTATGCAAAGCCAGAAGGTTCCAGAAGGACAAGGGGAAACCCACAATGCCCCTGGAGGTCCACATATAAAATAAAAATGTGAAGAGTAAAGAAAGCATATGTCCAGTGGAGAGAGCGAAGGGGGAAGGAAAAATCAGGGTATGGGATTAAGAGACACAAATTTTATACAAATACATAGAACCAATAAACTACAAGGATATACTGTACAATACAGGAAATATAGCCAATACTTTATAATAACTATTAAAGGAGTATAACCTTTTAAAATTGTGAATCACTATGTTGCACACCTGTAACTTATATAATATTGTGCATCAACTGTACCTCAATTTAAAAAAAGCACGTTTCGTGGTTTACTGGGCAGCCTTGGGGTACATAACAACGTGGTATCTCACAACCAGTGGCATCTTGATTCTGGTGAAACGCATTTGTCTTCCCATTCTACGGCTCACGTGTTTCTCTTCTTTCCCAATTTTCTAAAACTGAGCTTATACCAATTTTTCTAATGGCCAAGGGAATAAGTTAAAAAAGCTAACCCTACGAAGAGAATAATTTAGGAAGGCTAACTCTATGAACAAGCACTTTACAATAAAGGCAGGCCAACAGTGACTGCTATTTCAGGTTCACTATGATGATCATTTGCCCACATCAATGGACTTGGCACGTTCTTTGCTCTGGACTAGAGTTACATCAAACCTCTGAGACAAAAAGACTTCCATGGCTTAATACCGAACTGTGGGTTGCAAATTCCAGCTCTGGCCTTTTCTGTGCTGTGTCGCCTGGGGTGAGTCACTTAGCGTCTCTGATCCTCAGAATCCTTTTCACCCAAGCTTGTGGACTCCGCCCCCTCCTTGAGGAAGGAGTCCCACCCTCATGTGACTGGCCCCGCCCACCATTGCGCAGACCGTGTGGGCAGGACTCAGGGAGGACACGCCCCCTCCCCCACCCCCAGCCGCCCTGCCCTCCTCGGGCAGCTGAAACTCGTCATCCCACTGCGTGCAGGTGCATGGCCTTCTGGGAATTATAGTTTCGGCGACGCTGGCACTGAAGGCCTGAGTCTCTGCGCTAGCGCGGCGCGGCGCCTTCTGGGAGTTGTAGTTCTTGGGAGACCCGCGGGGTCCGCAACTCTCCCAGCGCGCACGCGCAGCCTATGCCGGCCCGGCGCTTGGGCCAGTCTGTGGTAGCTGCCGCTTTGACCTGTGTTACCGCACGTCCGCGCCACCGCAGGACGAGGGATCACCGGAGGTCTGCATGGGCCGGGTAGGACCAGAGGCCATGGAAACTCTGACCCGAACCCAACAGGCTCGGCGGGAGCAGGCCAAGGCCTTCGGAGCTGGTCCCGGAGGCGAGGGCGCCGGTGTGTGGTGTGCGCGTGCGCGCGCGTCCCCTTGTGCGTCTGTGCCCCGCGTACGTTCTCGACTGCAGCAGCGGGTGGCTGTGCGTGTGCGGTCCGCCCCGCGTGCCACCCCAGAACTTCGTGCCGTGCATGCGTGAACTGTGTGTGTCACTGTGCGTTTAGGCCCGCCTGTCACTGTGGGTTTACCTGTCCCTCCAGAACTTTGTGCCTGTGCACCTGTGCATGTGACTTCGCGTGAGTTCGTCCCCAAGGGATTGCTCGTGCCTGATCCTGGCGCGTGTTTATGCATTTGGGGACCTCTGCCTATGTGTGACTTTGGGCATGTGTATAACTTGTTTCCCTGGGTGTGAGGTGTGTGATTCCACGTGTGTGTGTGTGTGTCTGGGTGTGCAGTTGTGTAGGATGGCTCGGTGGGTGTGCCTGCCAGCATAGGGCTGGGTGGTCTGGGTGTGCCTGTGTCATTCTGTGGGTGCGTGACTACGTGTGAAGGGCTGTGCACGGGATATTTCTGAGGGTCACTGCCCTGAATCCCCTTACCCTCCCTGCACACACACAGAAGTAACATCCTGCGTTCTTGCTGCACCCGCTCACCTGCGCCTGCCCCAGCGTCTTCCTTCATGGGTCCCTGTCTCTTTCTCTCACAGATACCTACTGGACCCACTGAGGCATGGTAGCCAGGACAGGGGCCACCGCCTGAGTGACACGGACAGGACTTGATGCTCCCAAAACTGCAAGGTGGGTACTACTGCCTGATCTAGGGACCCAGTCAGTCTCTGCTCAAGCAAGAGGCTGCCTGTGGAGGTGGCACCAGAACTGGGACTGGCCCAGCCTGGCTTCCACCAACAAAGTTCTCACCTCTGCATGGCACACAAAACCTCACATGATCTGGCCCTCATCCCACTGTGGTCACTTAATCTTCCCTGCTCTCTGCCTGGGTCACTCATCTCCAGCCCTAACCCTGCCCTGCCCATTTACTTTTCCTCTATCAACCCTATTATGGTCCTGCCTCAGGACCTTTGCAAGTGCTGTGCACACAGCCTGGAATGCTCACTCCAACCCTTCCTCCAAGTCTCCACTCAGAAGCCATCATTTCACTGAGGCCTGCACTGGGGGAAGGCCTGCCTTCCAGGAAGATGGAACAGCCAGTGCAAAGGTCCTGTGGCAGGAGTGTGCCTGGCATGGTTGTGGAACAGGGAGGTACTAAAGGAGCCAGGAAAGCCTGTGAATGTGACTCTGCACACTGCGGGGAGCCAGCTGGAAGGCGGTTGCCACAGGCTGGGTGGAGGCATTGGTCAGGGGCTGTAGGCAGTGGGATGTATTCTGCCCAGGTGGCAGACATAGGGCCTTCCACATCCATGTTAACAGGGTCTTTCAGGGAAGGGTGTGTTGGGTTGGGGTGATAGTTGGGGAAACTCATCACCCCTGGGATGGTCCCCACTCAGCCCACCCAAGGGGCTGAACCCGTAGCCGGGCACTGATTTCTGTACACACAGCAGCCATCTAGATGGCTCAGAGAACACCTCCTGTGTGCTGGGGCTGAGGTTGATGTGAAAAAAGATCTCCATTCTCCACTGAGAATATCGAAAACATAGACTGTGTCCAACAGGGGGAGTATCTTTGCCAGCTACATGTCTGTATCTAGTGTGTATAGAGAATTCCTACAGCTCAACAACATGAAGACAAACAACGCAATTTAAAATGGTGGAAGGAGCTGAAACGGGTCGAAAGACCGTTGTCCAAAGGAGACATACAAATTACCAAAAGCACTTGAAAGGATGCACAACATTAACCATCAGGGAAACGCAAATCAAAACAACAGTGAGGTAACACTTCATAGCCACTAGGATGGCTAGACTCAGAAAATCAGATAACAAATGCTGTGAGAATGTGGAGAAACTGGAGCCCTCATGCACTACTAGTGGGGGTGCAAAATGCCAGTTTTGGGAACAGTGCAGCAGTTCCTCAACAGGGTAAATACAGACTTACCTTGTGATCTAGAAATTCCTCTCCTAGAAATGCAGAAATAAAAGCATATGTCCACCCCTCACACCCCTCAAAAGAAGACATATTCTGTGTAACCCTGCAGCAGTCTGGGGTCACCATCTCCAGTGAGGACTCTGGGCCCAGGGGCTGCAGGAACCCCATTTCACGGTTCTGTGAGCCTAGGAGACCCTGGTCAGCTGGCTTCCCCACCCTGATCCCTACAGAAGTAGGAGGGATCTGAGTTGAAGTGGTCCCCCCAAAATCCATGCCCACCTGTGCTTTAGGCAGCCCAGGCTACTAGTAGCAAAATACCATAGGCTGGAAGCTTAGACAGCCGACGCGCATGGCTCACAGCTCTGGAAGCTGGGAGTCCAAGATCAGGGCTCCAGCATGGTCAGGGTTCTGGTGAGGATCCTTCCTGAACTGCAGGTGGCCACCTTCCAGCTGCATCTTCACTGGACTTAGAGAGCAGAGAGAGGAAGCCAGCGCTCTAGCAAGGGCACTCACCCCATCCTGAGGGCCCCACCCTCCTGTCCTAAGCACTCCCCAAAGGCCCCATCTCCTAATATCTTCACACTGGGGATTAAGGCTTCATTCAGCATCTGAATATGCGGGGAACACAAACATTCCGTCCACAGCAACCTTGAACCTTGGGATGTGACCGCACTGGAAACAGGTCACGTTAATTTGCAGGCATCATTATCCGTTAAGGTGAGTCTTACTGGAGTCGGTAGGGCAGGCCCCAAGTCCAATCACTAGTGTCTGTATCAGGATGGGACACACAGATACACGGGGAACAGGACATGTGAGGATGGAGATGGAGGTTGGGGCCATGCAGCCACAGGCCAGGGAACACCAAGGATTGCCAGGAACCAATTTTCTAATAAAGTCACATTCACAGGCACTAGGGGTTAGGGTTTCAACACACCTTTTGGAGAGACATAATGGAACCCATATGTGTTCCATTAAACCCGTAACAGTAGGATTTAGAGGCATTTTTTGGTTGTCACATCTGGGGTGGGGGGCATCCACTGAGTAGAGGCCAGGGACACTGCTCAACATCCTGCCACCCACAGGACAACCCTCACGGCAAAGAATGATCTGACCCACACTGTCAGTAGACAGACCCTGCGCTGAGCCTTCTCCAGCCTGGAACAGGGAACAAACCTCTTCCTTCCCTCCTTGTCTTTCTTTTCTTTCTTTCTTATAAGAGAAGGAAGATATGAAATCAAGGCAACAGCTCAGGAAGCCAGGATGGAAGGACTCTTGACGATCGCCGCTCCCCGGGGCTCCGAGTTGGGAGAAACATGGAAACATGAGGGTCATTTCAAGGACAGACAGGAAAACGAGGAAAGCTACTGGGAACAGGAGGCCCACACGAAAGACCCCACCAGGGTGGGTGTCCCCGAGAATGATGGACTTGGTGGGAGCCCCGGAACCAGCTCAAGCCCCGCCAGTACCCAAGCCGACAACAGGCCACAGGGGCGCGGCATGCCAAGAAAGAGCGCCAAACCGAAGAACGAGGAGGCACGAGGGGGCGGCCCCAGGAAGCCGTGGAAGTGTGAGGACTGCGGCAAGGCCTTCAGCTACTGCTCGGCCTTCACCCTGCATCAGAGAACGCACACGGGGGAGAAGCCGTTCGCCTGCCCCGACTGCGGCAAGGCCTTCAGCCAGAGCGTGCACCTGACGCTGCACCGGCGCACGCACACGGGCGAGCGGCCCTACAGCTGCTCCGAGTGCGGCAAGGCCTTCAGCCAGGGCTCCTACCTGGCGGCGCACTGGCGCACGCACACGGGCGAGCGGCCGCACCGCTGCGCCGACTGCGGCAAGGCCTTCGCGCGCCCCGCTCACCTGGCGCAGCACCGGCGGGTGCACACGGGCGAGCGGCCCTTCGCCTGCGGCCAGTGCGCCAAGGCCTTCCGCAGCCGCTCGTCCCTGCTGGAGCACCAGCGCATCCACACGGGCGAGAAGCCGTTCGCGTGCGCGCAGTGCCACAAGGCCTTCCGCTTCTCGTCGGCGCTCCTCCGCCACCAGCGCACGCACACGGCCGAGCGGCCCTACGCCTGCGGCCAGTGCGCCAAGGCCTTCACGCAGACCGCGCACCTGGCGCAGCACCGGCGCGTGCACACGGGCGAGAAGCCCTACACGTGCCCCGAGTGCGGCGCGCCCTTCAGCCAGCGCGCCTCGCTGGCCGAGCACCGGCGCCTCCACACGGGCGAGAAGCCGTTCGCGTGCGCGCAGTGCGGCAAGGCCTTCACGCAGGTGTCGCACCTGAGCCAGCACCGGCGCGTGCACACGGGCGAGCGGCCCTACGCCTGCCGGGACTGCGGCCGCGCCTTCAGCCACCGCTCGCACCTGGCGCAGCACCACCTCGTCCACACGGGCGCCCGGCCCTACAAGTGCCTGGAGTGCGGGGCCGCCTTCAGCCACGTGTCGTCCCTCACCGAGCACCAGAAGGTCCACACGGGCGAGAAGCCCTACCGCTGCGGGGACTGCGGCAAGGCCTTCAGCCAGGGCTCGTCGCTGACGCTGCACCGGCGCACGCACACGGGCGAGCGGCCCTACCCGTGCCCCGAGTGCGGCAAGGCCTTCAGCAACCGCGCCTACCTGATCCAGCACCACATCGTCCACACCGGCGAGAAGCCCTACGAGTGCGGCGGCTGCGGCAAGGCCTTCAGCTTCTCCTCCGCCCTCATCCGCCACCAGAGGACGCACGCCGACAGGACGGCCGCGGGCCCCTCTGCGCAGCCGCCGCCGCCCCCGATTGGACCCCTGAGCTCCCGCCGGGGGGAGGAGCCTGCCGGCTGCGGCGGCCCCGGGGAGGCCGCGGGGGACCCGCCGCGGAGCGAGGGCTGAGGCGTGCCGGGCCTCGGACGGGCAGGGCCCCGCCTCAGCACTAGCGGGACGTACCCCACCATCATCCGGCTGCCCGCGAGGAAACCGAGGCTCCGTGACGTGCCCCAGGTTACCCCGGGAGGCGGGAGGGCCGGGACTGCACCCCGCATCTCGCAGAACACCCCCTTGCAGCGCCCCCATGGTTCAAGATTTATAATCTTGTGACCCACAAAAGGGGACCTGAGGACATATCTGTGGGTCTCTGGCTGGCCCTTTGAGTGTTGATTTTATGACCAGGTAGGTAGGCATTTGTCCAACACAGTTCATTGAATAAAAGGTTCAGCTCCTTTGGTGGAGTCGGCATGTTAAGTAAGGGCGCAGGGTCTTAAGGAGAAATGTGGGTCCCTAGCACTGAAACAGTGCTTCTAAAATTAGAGAAAAATGAGCAGAGAAAGCCACAGCAGGGAAAGTTCTAGAAGAAAAGAGCGCCTCTCCCCGACAGACCTGGGAAGGGTGAGTTCTTTTAGAGTAGACCCCAGTCTCTTTTTTTCAGGATAAGGAAACACCTCCCTTTTCCAGCTTTCTCCCCCCCGAGTCAAAGTATTGATCTTAATGGTTGTGTCCATTAGCTGTTGTCCAGAATGCAGTTGTCCGCTTCCCATGCTGTGTGGTCCTGGAGGTCTGGGCCAGGCTCATTTGGTCTTGTCTAGACTAGTTATGCATCTGTGGTCAGTGGTGGGCGGGAGGGGACAGGCTGGTCCAGAAGGGCTCAGCTGGGCCAACTCTGCCCTCCTGCCCTTGAGCCACATCTTAACCTGGGTGACCTCTCATGGCAGGAGCAGGGGTTTCAGAGAACGGGCGCACACCAGCACAGCTTCAAGCCTGATTATGTCAAGTCTGCTTCTAGTGCCACTGGCCACAGCAGGCCCCACAGCAGAGCCAGGGGCAGTATAGGAAGGGCCAGCCCACCCGTGTGGCTACAGGGAAGAGTGAAAAATGGGAATCACTGTTGCAGTCCCCCTGCTCTTGGGGTGAGACACAAGTTCTAATCACGCAGCATGAGCTTATGTAACTCACGTGGTCCACAACTTATAAAGGTAAAAAAAAAAAGGTAATAAAGTAATCTCGCCCCATCCTCCTCCCCACCCCAGCCGGCAAGTTCTCCTCCCTCAAGGCAGCCACCCTGAACAGTTTCTGGTATCTTTGCAGAATGTTCTATGCATCTGTAAGCAAATGTTTATGTGGTGTTTGTTTACATGCCTAAATACGCTACAGAGTTGTACAGCACACCTTTCTACACGAATGGCAGCGTGCAGAGCCGTTTTGCACCTTGCTTTCATTTGTTGGCATCGGAGGCACCTTGTGTTACTAGACTCACTGTGTTTTGTTCGGCTCCAGGAAAAAAAATCGCTGGAAAATATTTTTCAGTTATAAGTGAAGAATGCCTTCCTTACAAGTTTGACCAGCAAATTGTCCTGTGTCGTAGGACAACATAGGGCCCCTTTGCATTAAAAACAACCCCTACGTTTAAAGAACACATTAGGAGACTTTCAATTACACAAAAAGCTATAAAGTATCATAAATGCCCATGTTCAATACCTTTAAAAGTAATGTTGGTAACATAGAAATACAACACCTAAAATTTTTTAAATAATGGAATTTACCGTATTTTATAATATGTACTTGCTTTTAAAATAGGTCATTAACATATGTCTACAGGTATATTTTCCAGGTCTAAAGTAAATTACGGACATGATCTCACTAATTGGTAAATACCTTAGCTTACATCTCTAAGAAAAAATAAGTATCTTCTATACAACCACAACATTATCACATAATGAAATGAATAATTTCTTAATATCATCCATTGTCCAGTCAATATTCAGATTTCCTTCCCACCCAGAAAGGTTGAAAAAGTGATGTAATTTATCAGAAACTAATGTGTCAAGCCTTAAAAGTAACTCAGACACAAAGGATCTTCAGCCAAGAGAGAAAGGGAAAGAGAGATACAGACAGATAAACATGGAGACACAGCTGCCTCCCTGCCTGCCAGCTCCCTCAGCTCTCGGCCCTACAAAGAAGGCTGGTGAGGGGCCTGGGAGGGGACAGTCTGTCTGCCCTTTTGACTCCTGTCCTGGCATTACCTGCACAGGCCTTGGCACACAGTAGGTTGTGAAGAAATGTCAGGTGAATGAATAAGAAGAAAACCCCTGACCCGGTCCTGATGTCCTGCAGAGCCAGGAACCACAGTGTCTGAGTCTTCCCTGTGTTCTAGGCATCACCCAGGCCACACAGTAGGTCCTGAAGTGCCAGTGACTGAGTGGACTGTTGTAATTCCCAGCACCAGCCCTTGGAGTCATTCGGAGTCAGGGACCACACAGTTGGCATTCCCTGTGCCCCGGATATCATCCAACCCAGGTCTTGCACGCAGTAGGCCCTCAGGAGATAAGAATGAAAAGATCAGGAAAATGAATGAATAGGTGAACATCCTCAGGACCACCCCTGAGGCCTTTCCAGGGTCAGAGACCATGCAATTCTGGTCCCTTCCTGTGATCCAAACTTTGCCCAGCCCAGGCCTCAGCACATACTAGGTCTCCAAGAAGTGCCAGGTGACTGAAGGAATAGTACATCCCAGCATCAGCCCTGAGCCATTCAGGGTCAGGGACAACACAGTTGGTTCCTCCCAGTACCCTGGAGATCACCCAGGCCATAGTGCACAGTGGGTCCTCAAGAAATACTGAGTCACTGAGTGAGTAGTTAAAATGCCACCAGCCCCAGCCCTAGCGCCGCTGAGGGTAATGGCCTGCACAGCCTGGCCCCTCCCTCTGACCTTTGCCCGGCCCAGGCTTCCGTACGCGGTAGGTGTTCAGGAAACGCCAGGTGAATGGATACATTGGTGAAATGGGACCCTAGTTTACAGACAGGGAGCTGAGTTCAACCACCTGGGGGAAGAGGAGAAACAGGCCCTCACAGGCCGAAGAGCCGCGGGTCAACCTGGCCGGCGGCGGGGGCGGGGCCACAGGGCCGGGGGCGGGGCCGGCGTCGGTCCACCGAGCTCTCCCGCCAGGGCTGCAGGGAGAGCCGGCCTGGTCGGATTGCGAGCGCCCTGGCCTGCCTTCTCGGGGTGAGGGGCTCCCACACAGATTCTGGCCGCGTGGGGGCGGTACTGCTCCCCGCACTGCCTCGTGTTTTGGCTGGCTAGCCCGCTGTGACCTCCGGTCCCTGCCCCGGAGCAGGGGTGGGTGGGGAGGACGCTTGGCAAGTCTACCCTGAGTCCTTCCTGCTGCAGAAAGAGTGGAACCCCCCGCGAGCTCAGAGTCTCTACAGCTTTGCAAGGAGCTGAGCTCCTGGAGCAAGAGCCGTCAAAAATATTTGTTTCAAAGCTTTTGAAATTTAGGGATTACAGACAAGATCAAGAAGAAGAGAAACTGGCATTCCATAAATACCAAGGTCCCGGATGAACCCCACCGACCCCAAAGCCTCTCCCGCAGCCAGAACTGCCGTAGCCTCACGATGAGAACTACAGGGCATGGACCAGCGGCTGGGCACCCCAGCTACTTCCCCATGAGTTTAGAGTTGCCATATTTGCCAACTTATCTGACCTATTTCCCCCTCCACCATATTCCCCAGATACTATATGCAGATACTCACCTGGGTCCAACATATCCTGTTCCAGGAAGGGACAGAGCAGCTTCAAGCGCATGGGGGAGGGGGGCCCCTGTGGGAGGGGCCCCGCACGCTGGTGTGCGTGTAGGGAGGGTTCCTGGGAGACACAGCCTGATCTCTGCAGCCCCTCCCCCAGCTCGACCTTCCGAAGACCAAGTCCCTCCAGGGATAGCCACCAGAGGACGCCAAACAGGAGCCGCGTTAACCTGTAACCGTCAGGCGGTGATACAGGCCATGAGGATAAGCAGAGCGGCCCGCGGAGGAAGGTGCTACTTGGCGTGGTCAGGAAAATCCTCCCTAAGGAAGCGACGTTTGTGCAGAAACCTGAAGGGCTGAGGGAGCCATGTGGGCTTCTGAGGGAAGAGCATTCCAGGCAGAGGTTCATTCCAGAGCCGATGCAAAGGTCCTGAGGCAGGTGCGTGATGGGCTGGTTGGACCAGAAAGGCCAGTGCGGCTGGAGCGGACAGAGCAAAGGCGGAGATGGGAGCGCAGGCTGGACCGCCACTGCCAGGACCTTGGCTTTTACCTGCTGAAGCGGGTGGATCGTCAGTGGTCTTAATTATGGTTTAACGGGATCTGTCTGGCTGCTGGGTGAAGAACAGAGCATCAGGGGTGCACGTGGAGAAGGAGAGGGCGGCTACCCCCAAAAGGGAGGTAATTGGGAGGCCCGCGGAGAAGAAAGTGCTCAGCGATATTTTTAGACCTGGGGAACCAGCTCTACATTAAGCCCACTGCATCCTGAACGTTGATGTAAGTGAATCAATAACTGATCTCTTTGCTTAAGCTTACTTGAATTGAGCCTCTCCTATTTGCAGCCAATAAAATCCTAATGAATGTAACGGCTGAGGCTTGTATTTCCTTCAAGGGCCAGTTGTGGCTTGTTGGATACGATCAGCCAGAGAGAGGGACAGGGTGAGACCCCTATACAACCCCGACCTGACTTCTCTAGCAAACTCTAGAGAGGTCACTGCAAGTCCTGTTAAAATAAAATGACTCAAGGAGTCTGTGAGCGCGCGCACACACACGGAGTTTAAAAGGACGGGATGGTGCTATCAACCACTACGAGACAAGGTAAGATTTAAGGCAAGGGATTAAGTTGGTTAAAGACAATCATCCCACATTGGACAAAGGATTCACAATCAGCTTTTAACCAACATTTATTGAGTGCCTACTATATGCTTGGCTCTGTGTTCGGTGTTCTACACGTATTATTTAATTGGCGAAGACGTAACAATGCTGCAAGTATTATACGCACCAAATCGCACAGTTGCTGAATGCATGAAGTAGGATTATAAAAAAAACAGACTGACAAACATAATCACACTAACATTTTCACATAGCCTTACTGGTTTTTGACGTATTGGGTAGGAACAAATTAAATAGCACATGGTTCTGAACAACACAATTGATAAGACTGAGTTAACTGACTAGATAGAGTTTTGAATTCTACAGACAGGAAATATATATTCACCTTAAACGTCCACGAAACACGTACAAACATTGGACATGTTCTAGACCATAACAACAGCTTTTTAAAAGGTTCTGAAAGCAGATGTAGGCCACGTTCTCTGTTCACAGTGCAGTAAATCAAGAAAACAAACTTTTTAAAGAAACCCAATCACTGAGTTTCAAAGCACTCTTCAGAAATACTGTAATACTTACACAACAACATAAACAAGAACACAAATTATCAAACTTTAAGGTGTGGCCAAGGCTATAAGCAGAAGTACATTTACATTAAGTACACTGGTATAGCAAATAATTTTGTTAAAAGAGACTCTAAATGAATTAAGTACTCAACTTAAAAATTGAGACAAGGAATAGAAACAATAAAAAATGAACCCAATACATGTTGAAGGAAAACAAATTATGAACTAGAGAAATAATGGACATAAATAAATCCTAATGCTGGCTCTTCAGAATATAATAATAAATGAGGTAAACCTTTGACAAATCGGATAGCCACAAACAGAGGTTGAAAGGAAGAAAGGGCACAGAACAAAAAAAGAGACTTTTGTGTAATTATAGAAGAGTATGCATAATTAAGCTAATCATCTCGGGGGAAGCACAGTGGAGTGAAGAATGGTCTGGGGACAGAAGAAAACTGTAAGTCATCAAAAACTATTGCAGTAAAAAGTGTTAATAAGCCGATAATATAACAAGAAACTGAGGAAGCCATCCAAGAACTCGGTGAAATGGCCCCTCCGTAGCTCTAGGACCCGATTACATGACTGGTGAATTCTTTCAAACTGTCAAGGAATTGACACTTCTCAAGCTACAGAAATTATTCCAAAGCACAGAAGCAGGTTAGACATTCCTCAAGTCCTTCTACGATGCAAGCTCAGCTGTGATACCAAAATTGAACACAGATGGCGCCAATCTTACATGAGAAGACAGAGGCAAGAATCCTACACAAAATACCAAGAAATAGAATTCAGTGTCTGAAGACGGGGGCACCATGATCCTAAGAAGGCAAAAATGATCTCTAATTAAGAAATCTACCAGATTCCAGCGACCTTTTGCTGCACATGTGTTCACCTTCTCTGGAGGCAGGTTGCATCTTCAGCTTGGTGGCATCTTACAGTTAAGTAGCACTTTTTTTCCTTCTCAGTGGTATACAGAATAATACGTGTTTTACAATCGATGGTGTCTTAAGTTCAGTGAAATACGGTAATGCAAAACCTCACATAAAAGGTTAAATACAAATGCAAATCATCTCAATGGATGTGTAAAAGGCATTTGATAATATTCACGACCTATCTCTGATTTTTCATCAGGGCACTTCCTTAGCATGACACTGGGCATCTATTTTGAAACAATAACCACCATCATCGTTAAATGTGAAACATCATAGGCATCCCTGTTAAGACCAGAAACAGGAAAAGCACACACACCACCAAGACTATGGTCGTTTGTTGTGGGGCCTTCGACCACTCCACAAAGCCCTGGAACAGAAAAGACAAAGGAGAAGAAAAAGAAAAAGTGTAAACATCGGAAGGGGAGGGGGGCCACCACTGTCCCTTGCAGGGAAATGGGATTATAGGCTTGGGAATAAAACAGTGTATCAGCTGTGAAGCTGTTTGAATTAAAAACTATACAATGAAGTGATTAGACATATGATAAATATAACAAAAACAAGTACCACATCTGCGCCCTAGCAGAGGACACGTCAGAATAATGTGATGGAAATTTCAGTGATATATCAAGTCTCACAGTTTCATACACCACCTACACTCTAATGACCCTCGTGTGTGTGTGTTTCCTGACCCAGCCCCTCCCCTAAATCCCTGACTTGTAAATCTCACTGTTGGCTGTCTCCACTTGGATGTCTCACGAGCATCGGGAACTTTGCACGTCCCGTGGAGCCTAATACCTAGGTGGGGGAAGGGATATTAGGATATTTGTGCAGTTTCCCCCAAACCTATCAGTCAGGCCCCTCCAGCTGTGACACCCCTGACGCCTCTCTCTCAACACCCACATGCAACCCATCAGCAAATGCTGTTGGCTGGCTTCACCCTCCAAATACATGCAGACACGGATGGCTTCCATCCCCTCCAGTACCACCACGCTGGTCAAAGCCACCATCGCTCTCATTTCTTAACTGGACACGTTCCCCACCCCCAGTTCTTCTCCATGGGCCAGCCAGAGGCTCCTTCCAAAGCTGCAGCCACGCTGCCCCAGCCACTCTCACCTCCAAGCCTTTAAACTTATGGTTTCTTCTGCCTAGAATGCCTTTCCACCACTTGCTTAGAAAACCGTTCCCACACCGCTCTGTATAGGACAGCATGCGTCAGTACCTTCCCACGGAAGGCCCCAGCACCACCCGTCTCCCCTCCTCAGCGCTCTTTCTCGATCCTCAAAGAAGGCAGAGATTTTAGTTTGCTCACGGCTACATCCCCAGTGCCTGGAACAGGCTACATCCCCAGTGCCTGGAACAGTGCCTGGCATGGAGTCCAAGTCTGTAAATACTTGTCAAACGAATGAATGGATGGAAAGGCATACCCTGAGGAAGGATGGGAAGACACAGTGTTTAACAGTGGAAATTCTTCTCCAAAATAACGATGCGTTTAAAACTATCAGGGAAGTTTGGGGAGTGGCATATGACATAATGAGTTATCTAGAAATCTAGGCAGTGGTGACCATCAAAAAAAAAAAAACAGTCCGTAAAAGAAGAGAAATGGAGGGGACACGTACTATGGGATGTTGAAACACAGCAGAAACCATTGATGGGATTCCCACCCCTAATCTCCGGGAAAGAACCAGTTCCTCCCTCTGGCCTGCTCTGCCCCACTAGGTGGGTCTCGTTCCAAACCTGCCTTTACAGCCTGGGGAGAACACCCCACACAGACCGTTCCCAGGCCTGGCGGCGCATCAGAAACCCCCTGGGAGGGCTCTACACACATCTTGGGCTCCACCCTTGGGTTTTTTGGTGCAGTGGATCTTAGACAGGACCTGAGAATGTGGATTTTTATGAAGTTCCTCATAATCCACGCTACAGGAAATTAAGCCAACTGTGCAAACATTCATTCTCCTGTGGCAACAAAAAACAATGACAACCTAATAACTCATCAGTTGAGGACATGAGTCTGACAACCATACTATGGAATATCCGGCAGCTGGAAAAAGTAGATTTAAAAAAGAACAAAGGCGATCGAAACAGAAAGCTGCACAGAATATATTGTTGTGGAAACTGGCAGAATAATAATCTTGCTGTAATCTCCTTTTTAGGGGGTTAAGAAATATATCCTGTTGACTGTAGGGCTCTACTTATAAGAAGTTCAACAAGAGGCAAAACTAATCTACATGAGCTGGAATCAGAACCGGGGTGAGGAGTGAGTCAGACTGGAAAGGAACACGGAGGCATTTTCGAGGACGCTGCCCTGCCCTCTGTCCTGATCAGGGTGTGAGTTACACAGGCATAATGCGTGTCAGACGTAGTGATCTATGCATTTTATTGGAAACACTTATGCCTCAATTGTTAAGAAGCAGGGGATACATATAAGAAAATGTAGGACATACAGGTCATCTGAAATTCAAAAATTTTACACACACACACCACACACAGAGCGTTCCACCACCACCACCCCCCCATGTAATAGACCCATTGGTGCCTTACCTGGTTCCCCCTGGTTTCTCCTCCAGTGGCTGTGAGTATTAGCTGCTAACTTGATGATTTATGGTTTGTATTCATGGTTGTTCTCTTTCTCCTGAGAAATGCCCTTTGCTAATGGGAGCCACCGCCCTAGAGAGTCACCTAGAAGGTCACACTGACCCCCGACAGCCATCCACAACCAGCAATGAGAGATGAAAGGCTCCCCTGGCTCAGAGAAGGGCTGGTGCCATTCACCCTCCAGAGCGCCCCATGGGAGCAGGTGAGACTGAACCTCAGTGAAACCCACATATTTGCCTTATTCCTCCTCCTCCTTCCCAGCGTCCCTCCCCCTTACAGGTTCCACCAGAGAACACATTCCCTCAGTAAGTCCCTTGCACAAAAATCCCAGTTCAGTCTTAACTACTAGGGGGAAAAAATGCCTGCAAAGATATAGGACAACCTTCAGACATTCTGTTGAAGCATATTATGCCAGGGGAAAATTGCACGCATCCTAGGTGTACAGCTTGCTGAATCTTCAGTAGGTCAATTGTGCAACCAGTGCCCAGAACCAGAAGCAGGTCGTTATCAGCACCCCACAATGACCCCCTTGCATGCTCCCCCGCTCCCTCATTTACCCCACCTCAAAGGCGACCAATGCCTGGATTTCTGATGCTGTAGATGAGTTTTGCCAGTATGGCAACTTTCACCAAGGTTCTTTCTTTCTTCACCTCATACTCTTAGAAGGTTTGCACTTGTGACTCACGTTTGTACTTCATGGGACGGGAGTAATGGGGCTTTTTTCTCCTCCCTGGTTTCCTGCAGGGCTGCAGAGTGGGAACTGCTGCCTCTCGGAAATGGCAGGAAAGTAACTCCTCTCCTTCCCTCTTTCCTTCACAGGGAGGAGTGACACACCCGAAGAGTGGGATGGGAAGAAGCCTCATCGCTTATCCCCAGTCCTCTTTTGGGGGAGGATAAAGTCCCAGGCAGACAGGATACCTTAGTGGTTAAGAAACGCACTGGGTTCAAATCCCAGCTCTCCCACTTATAAGCGGAGTGACCTAGGGAAGGTTTACTTCACCTCTCTGTGCCTTAGTTTTTCCATCTGTAAAATAGGATCATAACAGATCCTACCTCAAGAACTATTAACAGAAGCAAATAAGTTGAGGTAGCCACATGGGGAGGGCTGAGATGCCTGCCGATTATTGCTCTTAAAGGTATCTGGTCCCATTTGGCCTAATCCTTTTTTTGCGGGGGGAGGAGCCACCTCCAGGCTCTGTCCACGCAGAAAGCTGCCCTGGGTGAGGACCCACTGCCTGCCATTGAGGTGCCCCCTCCTCCCAGCCCCAGCCTGTGTTCCATCAATGCTGGTGGAATGAGCTGGTGACAGGGTGAATGAGTGAATGAATGAATGAATGAATGCTGTCACAGAGGCCTCTGGGTACCTCCCTTGCCCTAGTCTCATCTTAAAGGGAGGGAAACCATACCAACTTTCTCACAGGGCTCATGGGTTAATAAGAGAGTTAGCAAGTGTCAAGTTCATTAATGAGTTAATAACAGGAATTGCTTAGAATCATGTCAGGCTCGTAACATGCTAGAGGTCGATGCAGCTCTCATCTGTGTTGTTCCGACCAGTTTTTCTTTCTAACTGGTGGTTTCCGACTGGTTTCTACACCTCCCCCTCTCCCTCCGCTTCATCCAACCCCCTCCCTTCCACACAGCTACCAGAGTGACTTCTGTAGCTCCCCAAGTCCCCATTGGCTCCCCACCATCTACAGGATACACCCAACCTCCTTGGCAGCCAGAGGGTCCCGTTAATACATAAGTCAGAACATGGCCCTCCTCTGTCCAGAGCACTCCTATAGCGTCCACCCTTCTCAGAGCGAAAGCCAACATTTTAGCATGGTCAAGAGAATCCTGCCTCATCCACCCCATCACCTCCATGACCTCATCTGCTATTCCCTCCCACTGACCTCCCCCGCAACTTGCTGTTCCTCACATGTGCCAGGCACGCTCCTACCCCAGGGCCCTTGCACCTGCTGTGCCCCCTCTACCCAGAAACTCTTCCCACTAGATATCTGCAAGTCTCACTACCCCACCTCCTTCAGGTCTTTCCTCCAATATCTCCTTCTCAGTGGGGTCTTCCCTGGAACTCTTCTTAAAATAGCAGCCCTTACCCCCACCTCGGAGGCCTATAACCCTGCTTAATTTTTTCTCCATGGCACTTATTACCACCCAGCACCATTTAGAGTTTAGCTACTTATTTTGCTTACTGTCTGTCTACCTCAGTGACCATGAGCCCAGTGAAGATGGGGCCAGTGCTCTCCCGTTCACTGTGGTACCTCTGCTCTGCCTGGGAAATTCCTCACCCCTAAAATCCCAGATGTGGTGTCTCCTAGAACATCTCGAGGACTCTCTTGGACATTCAAGGATAAACCTCGTGGCCCACAGAGTTAGTTTCCTCTTCCCTTGAGCCATCCCACCTGGAGCCAGCACTTTTTTCCGCATTATCATGGTTGGTTGTCCAGTTTGCCTCCGCCCTGCCCCAGCTGTGTCAGTAAAGCCTTTTTCTGGCTTGAGACAGTCCAAGGTGGATTTCTGATATATGACGGGGAGGTGGGACCTTCATGTACTGCTGAGAGTGGTGATGTGATTTTTTTTTCCTAATGTGTAAGATAAATATGTAAATAGAAGTACCACTGTTATTATTTCACATACTGATGTCTTATGCCGCCCAGAGAAAACATTAGGTCTTTAAATGAAAAGAATGTGCTTGATAATTCTTTTTGGTTTTACCCACAGTGTTTGGATTAAAACCTAATAGTAGTGAGCAGATGGATGGATGGATGGATGGATTGATGGATGGTTAGATGGATGCATCAGTAGGCATATAGGTGGCTGAACAGTAGCCAAATACTTACAATAGGCAACACGTAGTGGATGGAAGAATAGTTGGTAGACAGATGAGTGAATAGATGGATGGGTGAGTGGGTGGGTTGAATGGATGAAGTGATTGCATATGGATGAATGGGTGGGTGATTGGATATATAGATGACTGGATATATGGATGGATGGAATGGGTGTGTGGGTGAATAGGCAAATGAAAGTCTGCATAGATGAATTAGAGGACAGATGAATGGTGGCTGTTCAATGGGTAGATGGATGAATGGATTGGATGAGTGGATGGGAGGGTTGATGGATGGATGGATAAGCGGCTAGAAAGATGAGGTAGAGGGATGAATGAATGGGTAGATGGATGAATGGATTGGATGAGTGGATGGGAGGGTTGATGGATGGATGGATAGATAGAAGGGTGAGTGGATGTATGCATAAATGGTTAGACAGATGCAGTAGGTAGATAGATGGATGGATGGATAATGGGTGGATAGATAATGGATGGATGGAATGGGTATATGGATGTGTAGGCAGATGAAATGTTGGGTGGATGAATGAGAGGAGAGATGAAAAAATGGTTAATTTATGAAGGATTTATGAGTGAAGGGGTGGAGGGTGTACATGGATGGAGTTACATCCACCACATGAGACCCTCTGCCCCATGTCCGGCCATCGTGGAATGTATCCTGTTTCCCATGGGAGACCTCTTGGGGCTCACATCCCCACACAGATTGTGTAGGGCGGGGAAATTCCAAGTTGAGGAGGGGAATGTGACAACCCACGGAGATCTGCAGAGTGGGGCAGCGTCAGAAGAGGGAGGAACCCCAGCTTACCTGGGAGTCCTCTGACTCATCATCTTCCTCCACCGAGCTCCACTCCTGAGGAAGCCCAGGCTCTGGAGATGGGAGGTCTGGGCAAGGGAGGGAAAGGAGGAGAAAGGAGCCGTGAGCAAGTGCCCAGGCCACCTGGGTGGGCCCTGCTTTTTCCCGCCTGGCATCCCATCCCTTCCTGATGACACACACACACACACACACACACACACTGGCCCACGTGGTTCAAGTGGGGCAGAGAGAATGAGAGACCTGAATTCTGATCCTGTTTCTGTCATTAACTACCTGGAAGACTTAAAGTGGGTCACCTGATGTAATTCACCACCACAGCCTCTACTCCTTCACCTGTCAAATGGGTACAATAGTTCCTTCTCTACAGGCTCCTGGCAAAAACTGAGGGACGGAGCAGGAGAAAAAGCGACAATTAAACCAGAATGATGGAGGCTTCCCCCAGCTTCTAGCCTCTAGTGGAAAAGTCTCCCCATATTCGAACCTCAACGTCCTTCTCACACCTCAGCTGGACAGAACTGGGAACCGAGTCAAAGATCAGCAGTTTCCACTCTTTCTGCACCTAGGTCCTACCAGGAGCCCCGAACCTCCTCCTTACTCTTGGAACTGACATTCATGCTTTCCACGCCTCTGTCCCAAGCATGCTCATCTCCCGCGGAAGAAGGAAGGACCCCTTCCTAGAAGGCCCAGTCCCCATTCTGCTGGGGGCGGGGGCTGTCTTTCAGGTGCCCCAGTCTCAGCAAGTGACAGCACCCTTTGTCCAGCTGTTTGGGCCAAATCCCCAGGAGTCGTCCTTGGTGTCTCTTTTCTTCCTCCCCTCCCCCACACCCATCAGCAAGAACCCAGCTTCTCGAATCTCTCCACTACTTCATGTCCACCGCTACCACACCTAGCCAGGTCATGTCTCAGACAGTTGCAGGAATCTCCTTTCTGTCCCCCCAGCTTCCTCTCCTGCCGCCCGAATCCTACAGCTCATTCTCACACACAGCTGGATGCAGAGTTTCGCAACTGGGCGCTGCTGACATTTCAGGCTGCAGGATCCTTGTGCTGTGTGTCTGTCCTGTGCATCAGGGGATGCCTGTCAGCACTTCTGGCCTCCACCCACTAGACAGCAGCACCATCTCCCCAGTTCTGATAACTCAAGAATCCCCCGGGGAAGGGGAGGGGGAGCTGTAACATCTCCCAAGTTGAGAACTACTGAGTTAGAAGAATCTTTGGGACTACAGGTGAGATTCTGTCTTTCTCCTCTTCAAACCTCCCTGTGGTTTCCCAATACTCAAAGAACGTACAAATGCCTTGCCAAGGTAGGCAAATGCCCCATCACTGGTCCCAGCTGACGGTCCCTCAGCACTGCTAGGTCATCACACCAGTACCTCTGGCTGCCCCGATGCTGCTCCCCCGCCCCTGGAACAACTGACTCTTCCTCATGCCTTCCTCTCCTTTCCGGACCACGCTAAGTCACGCTCCCCTAGTCATCCTGTTTTACTGTCTTCACAGCTCCTATCAGATGTGACCTTTCTTTTTATCTTGTGGCTTCCTTACTGGCTGTTTCTTCCACTGAAATTGGAACTCTACAAGGGCCATCTTGTTTATTGGTAGATACTGGCACCTGGCACATAGTCGGTGCTTGTGATAGATTTTTGCTCCCAGTGGCCTCCAGGTTGTTCATTGCTCCCTGCGTCCACACTGCTGGGCAGCCCCCACCCTCAATAATTCTGCAGTTCCCAGATGGCTTATTTCAACCAATGGCCTGTGAGCAACTGGGTTGCCAGTAGAGGCTTAAAAAGCACTTGTGAACCCAGGCTTTCCCTCTCTTGCTGGTGTAGGAACTCTGCAGCCATCCCTTTGAGAAAAAGCCTGGGCTAGCCTGCTGGAGACGCACGGCTTTTGGTGAGCCCCATCAAACCAGCCAGACCTCGTAGACGGACCAGCTGCCCTTCAGCTCATTGGGGGGGCAAACACAGGAAAGGGCAGCAGAATTGTCCCCTGAGGCCACATCTCATAGCTACCTGCAGAATCGCGAGCAGATAAATGATTGCTGCTTTAAGCCACTCAGTTTGGGGCTGACTGGTTACACAGCTTTGTGACTGACACAAAGCTCCATAAAAATGTGTTGAACAAATGAGTGAAGGAATGAAGGTGTTGTCTTTCCCTAGGCTCTGCACACCCTCTCCCCTCACCTCCCATGGGACCCCTGCCCCTCACCTTTCTCATCACTGTCACAGCCGGAGGCCCCGACCTCCACAGCCACCCAGTCCTTGGTGAAGGCTGCACGCTTCTCCCAGGTCCTGCTTTCCCGAGGCAGCAGCGTCTTGGCCCTCTCAGGCTCCAGCAGCCCCCGAATCTGCTCAGGCCTGAGACTCTGCATCTCCCCAAGAGATGAAGCTTCCAAGGCAGGCTTCTTCTCCTCCTCTCGTCCCAGGGCCCTTTAGGTTCCCCAGGAACAGGATCCAGAGCCTGAGGACTGACAGACATTTAGTCACTCAGCAAATATTCACAGAGTGCCAGCCATGTGCCAGGCGCGGTATCTAGGTGCCAGAGACATGGCAGCGAGTGAAACAAAGCTCACCGCCCTCGTGGGGCCTACAGTCTAGTGAGGGGAGAGAGACAGACAGCACGTCAAATGGCAACAAGTGCTCTAGAAGCAAACAAAGCAAGAAAGGAGTAAGGAGTTTTGAGGTGAGGGCCAGAGGGTGGTGCACACGCACACACACGCTCACTCCATGACCCAAAGCCTGCAGCCAGAAATTTTAGGAAAACAGAGCCGCCCCCAAAATCCTTCTGGCTGCAGAGAGAAGGCTCCTAGTCTTCCGTCCAGCCCCATGAAGCCCTGACTTTCTCCTCTGTTGTCATAAAAAAGGAAGAGGGAGGGAGAGGAGAATTTGCCAGGTTAGCATTAAAAAATATAATTTACAAGTGAATGTTCTTTAAGGTTCTCATCCTATATTCTGTCAGCTTGAAATCTGGGAGGTTTTTTCCAAGAAGCTATCTAAACTCAAATGACTTATGTAACCGTTTATCTTGAGACTCTAAAGCCAGTTTTATGTTCTGGTTCTAGGACATTGCATTACATAACCCACTAACTGCCCTGATGAACAGTAATTAAAAAATAAAGGAGTGCATTCTCCAGGTGTGAATGAAAAAAGCTTGTGTAAGCATTGCCTTCTTTGCTCAGGTTTATGCAGATAGAAACTGTTACACTGGATTTTAAAACCACAGAGCACATACTCCAGATTCAAAAAGAATCTAGCGACTCAACAAGCAAATGCACGTGGGGCACCAGGTTTGGAGTCAGATTCGAAGAAATCTACTGTGAAAAAAGATTCTTTTCAAGACACTCAAGGAAATGTGGTCATGGACTGGACATTCAGTGATATCGAGGAATCCTCAATAGTTTTCCTGAGTGTGGAAGTGGTCTTATGGATAGGTAACAAAGTGTCCTAATTAATTAAATTAATGTTATTAATTCATTCATTAATTACATGTAGTTAATTGATAAAATTAATGCTATTAATTTTTAGAGGTGTTTTTGTAGTATGTTGGGGTGAATCGATGAGTTGGCTGAGATTAGCTTTAAAGTACTTCTGCAAGGAGATAAAAGGAAAGAGACCAAAGAGGATCAGGGCAAACATGCAAACGATGACAGCTGAGCCTGGGATGGAGACATTGTGGCTCACGGTGCTAACCTTGTACCTGTGAGGAGATATGAAACATTTCCAAATAGAAATTAATATATAAATTACAAATACACAGAATATATTCTTTTCTTCTACCTCACTAATCACCACGTAGGTCTTCCTTACAGAGAGGGCTGGCTCACACTCCTGAAACCCAAATTCAGATGCATTCCCCAGACAACTCTGCTTGCTCCCCCTGGCATGCTCTGCCCCCTGGGACCCCCGCTCCTGACCAGGGCTCTGCCATCTTCCCCACCAGTCTCTACAGGCATCATCAGTGACTTGCCTCCCCCTCTCCATCACATCCAATCAGCTGCTCACTGAGTCCACCTGCTGTGGCCTCAGAAAACGCTGTCCCTTCTCCGCTTCTGATCCCTATGGTCCACTCCACATCTGACCCCACCGATCGTGTCCCCTTACCCCATTCCCCATTCCACACCCCCCTACACACAGCTTCATCATCCTCAAGGCCCGCTCTGGTCAAGATGCATTCAATGTGTCCATGTGGGCGGAGACCAGGTTCCTACCTTGGCTTCAGCCCTCCACCACCACAGTCCCTGCACAAGCCCACCACGAGGTCAGCCCAGGAGGTGGCTTTAGACACATCAGGGAGAGAATTCCCCCTCTCCAGCATCCTTTTTTCTTTCTTTTTTAAAAATTCAGTTAAAATACACATAACAAAAAATTTTACCCAATTAACCATTCTTAAGCATACAGTTCAGTGGTACCAAGTACATTCACGTTGTTAAGCAGCCATCACACTCATCTTTCTCTAGAATTCTTGTATATCTGACACTCGGTCCTCAGTAAACACAGGCTCCCCTAGTCCCCCTCCCCCAGCCCCTGGCCAACACAATTCAACTTTCTGTCTCTGTGGACTTGACTGCTCCAGGCACCTTGTATAAGCAGAGTCACACAGCATCTGTCCTTTTGTGACCAATTTACTTCACTTAGCAGAGTGTGCTCAAGGACATTATTGCTAGAAGGGAAAAGAAGGGAGGTAATTTTAAGGAAAAAGAGGAGGTAAGTGCTAGTTTGGATGTCGCTAGGAAGAGAGAATAGTCTTGAAGGTGGGGAAAGGATGGCTCATACTAACAAGATGTTAGCTGTCTCTCTCACAGCAGAGTGGTTAAGAGCAAGGCATGGATGTGAGTGTATGGCGTGGATTTCTGCCCTGCCATGCATTCACTGTGTGACCTTGACAGGTCACTTTAACCTCTCCGAGCCTCCATGTGCTCGTCTGTAAAATGAGGGTGGTGGTAAGAACAACGGCTACCTCATAGAGTCCTGGTGAACTTTCTGCCCAGACTGAAGGTGATTTCACACACAGTGAATACCTAGTGAATGAAGGAACAAAAACATTTTTCCTCTTCCTGGCATATCCTTGTCCTTCTGTGTTGGCTTCTAGAAAGCCTGCCCTTACTCCAAGGCTGAGTTGACACATCACCTATGAGACCCCGTGAATATTTGCCTCCCATCATGTACTTGAATGGAAACAACTTTTTCTAACCATTTCTCAATCAGAACTTTGTTCCAGGCCTGTGATTAGTACTGGGGACTGGAAGATGAATTGAGTTCACATTCTCCTGAAGAGAAAGACAGGTGAGCAGAGGGGAGTGAACAGTGAAGGCCATCTGGCATTCCAGTGGACAGAAACACTAGCAGTAAGGATCTGAACTCAAACACCTCCAAGAGTTCAGCAGATAATGCAAACAGGATGGATGTAAAAAGACAAATTAAGAGCCACCCCCCACCACCAGTCTGGATTTTACTTTCATGCTTCTGAAAGTGAAAATGAAACATGGGTCCAGAGAAATACTTCTGTATTGTAAGGAACATATGAACACATGCCAACTGATGCATGCATGGGGAGAGGCGATAGGGAGTAGCGGGGATTGTGGCAAAGGAGAGGTCTGGTGCCTTGTCTGAAGAAGCTGCCACATTCAGCCCAATGTTTACCAAGTGAAGATGTGGGCCCAGTGTCACCCATCTTCTGATTTCTTAAGAAAACACTGGAAATCTGTATTTCCAGTTGACATCTGCATTTTTAAATGCCAATAACTATTTCAAATGTTTACAAAGAAGACACTATGTAAGCCAAACAGCACAGGTCGTGGAACTGGGTTAGACTCGGGGGCTGTCACTTTGTAACTGCAGTGTGTGCTGGGGAAAATGCAGGGGCTGGGGAGAGGAGTCTGTGAGCATAGGCAACATTTTCAAAGGGGGAAGAAAAACTGGCCTTGGTAGGAAAGGAGTCAGAGAGCACTAGTAGGGGGCACTGTTTTGTTTTGGTTTTAACAGGACATGTAATTCATCATGTGTTTGGGCTGAGGGGTAAGAGGGCAAGGGAACTGGAGAAGATGCAGGTGAGAGGAGTGGCAGATGGTGTAGACAAGAGCCTCGGCATCCGGATCAGAAGAAGCAGGATCCGATTCTTGGAGGAGGGAGGAGGGAGGAGGGGGTGGGGCAGGAGACAGAGAGAAAGCTGTGCGTGTGTGAGGGATTTCACACCTCATTGCCTCAGTGTTCTCACAGCAGACGGGTCATCCGCAGAGGACAGAGGGAGATGCAGTAACGACCTACACCACCCCTATAAATAATAGTGACAGCAACACGGCAGCCACCGTCCCCTGGCGCGCGCAGGTGTGCCAGGCACTGCGGGGAACTCCGCATCCTTCTGATCCTCGCCACAGTTCTCCGCGGCAGATACTGTAATGACGCCTGTCTTGTTACAGGCGGGGAAGGCCCTTGATCAGAGCCATGCAATTAATGGGCGCAGGGCAGGGACCCTAAAGCCGACTGACTTCAGGGCCCACGCTCCTCGCCAATGCAGGTGGTACACACGTGCGCAGACGGACACAGGGCGCTCACATGCGCGGGGCGCGCGCGCATGGGCACACAGGTACGGCGCGCTCAACACACGGAGAGGCGAGCACAGACCCCGGACCCCGGCGGGGCCAGAGCACCCACGCCGCACAGGCCGGCACACAGAGGACGTTCAGTGCGGGGCCGTTCCTACCTCCTCGAGGGGAGGCGGAAGTCCCAGGGCAACCCACAGGCGGTAGACAGACCGCGCTGGGAGGAGAAACGGACGCAAAGCGGACCCAGCCCCTCTCATTGCCACCGGCCAGGCTTGGAGACCCCTCCCCAGGCCCGCATCCCTAGAGCGCCTCTTCTCTCACCCCGTGCGCAGTCACGCCCGCACAGGTTCACTCTCACACGCGCGCCCCCGGACCACCGCCCGAGCCCCCAGCCCCTTTCCCCCGCGCCCCCTCCTGCCCGCGGGGTCCCTCGATGGACTCACCCTCCCCAACCAGACCCTGTCCGGCACTGCAGAGCCGGCGCCGCAGCGACTGCGGCTGCGCAGACGCGGAGGCGGCGGGTGGGAGGTGGGGGAAGTCCGAGGGGGCGGGCGGCCTTCTTCCCTCCTGCCCCCACCTCTCCGGGAGCCTGCGCCTACAGGGCGATAGGGAGGGGAGCGGAAGGGCGAAGGTGACCACCTGTCCCAGGTGCGGTTGCGGGGCTGTGGTGCCGCGCCCACCGTCAGGGTGCGCCGAAGTGGGATAGGGCTTCCAGCCCGCGCACCCACTGCCACAGACGCCCTCTAGGGTCAACAACTTTCTCAGGCCCCTAGGTGGTTCCTTGCCTATAACCCAGGGCCAAGGGTGGGAGGGAGGTGGAAGGCAGGGGTGTGGCAGCCCAGGGGCCCTGAGGCCGGACATCCTGGGTCAGAGGCTGGCTCTGCTATTTGCCACCAGTTTGTCCTTGGATGTGTCACAAATCATTTCCGTGCCTCAGTTTCCCATTCTGTAAAGTGAGAATTATACTTACCACCTGCCAGCATTGCTGTGAAGGTTAAAAAGTAAGTAATGTTCATACACTGCTTAATAGCTATTAGCTGTTGGCTACTATTATTATTGTCATTATTCACCTTTACAATGCAATCAGCACAGCCAAATTGCTCTCATGGAGGCTACATCGAATTTTTTAAAAATTTTTGGAAAAACCCATAGATGGGCGGGTCTTCCTTTATCGTATTATTTTCATTTACGAGTGAAAGGGAACACATTTACGTTTGTTGGCCAGATTTATCTTCTCTCCTGTGAGTTGCCCATTTATACCCTCCTGCATTATGCTACTTATTGGTAGAAATTTTATTTATTGATTTATAGGCATTCTTTAATATATTCTGGATATTGATCTTTGACTGTTAGTCTCGCCGTGGTGGGGATTTTTTCCCAGCCTGTCATTTTTCTTTCCTCTTTGCTTATACAGTGCCTAAAGTCGTGGATTTTTATGAAGTCCAAGAAATTGATTTTTTAATGCTTTTCCTCACCCTACTCTGACAAACACACTTTCCTGTAAGATCTCATACTTCACAGTCTTGTTTTAGATGTTTAGTTGCTTAAACCTTCTGGATTATTTTTTAATGGTGTGAGGTAAGGATTTAACTTTCTTTTCCCAATGGATAGACAATTGAATAATCCTGGTTACTTAGGAGAAAACAACAGTCAAAATAACTATTACTTATCCAGCGACTATGATGAGCAGAGACATCGTATGTACATTATCTTATTAATTCCAGCAGCACCCAAAGGGGTGTTTGATGCCGATGTTTCTGAGGTTAACACACGGGACAGCCTGGATAACTCATATATCAGCATTTGGAGACTCTGGAGATGAGGGTTGGGAGTGGATTGAGGACTCTGCTCAGAAGAGCACATGCATCTAGTAGAGGCGGTGCGAAAAGTAGGTTCCTGGCGCTGTCCGCGGTGCTGAACCGGGCGCTCAGGAGCTGTCCGTGGTGCTGAATCCCTGGCCCACTACTTGGAGACTCTCTTTTCTTTTTCTCTCCCTCAAAGTACCCATGCTCCTAGGAAAACCCTGATGTTGGCTGGAAACAAAACTCTCCGGGCTGTGGGACAGGTGGACTGAAAGAAGATGAGGGCAAAAACTAGTCATTTTCTAAAAAATATGCTATTAATATGAGCTCTTCTATGTACTAACTGCAGATTTTTACTTTTTATTGAAATATAGTTGATTTACAGTATTGTGCTAGTTTCAGATGTATGGCAAAGTGATTCAGTTATGCATGCTTTTTCATATTCTTTTCCATTATAGGTTATTACAAGATATTGAATCTAGTTCACTGTGTTACACGGTAAATCCTTGTTGTTTATTTACTTTATATATAGTGGTATGTGCCTATTAGTCCCATACTCCTAATTTACCCCTCTCCTCCTCTTCCCTTTTGGTGCAGAGTCATTTTTAAGAGGCAGCTTTGGCTCTTAGGATAGCAGGACCTGGCTACATCATACTGGATTTATTAACATAAAGTTTCCTAAATATCTCTGAGGTGGGGAAGGAAATGTACAAAAAGGAAGACATGGGACAGATATGCCAGGACTCAGGCTGTTGGTTACCTTGGGTTGGGGAAGGAAGGGGAATGACATGGGAAGTGCTATGTGGGAATACGTAACTTATTGACAAGTCCCAAGTTTTTGTGCTGTAAAGTGGGGGTTACAAGAAGGATATTATTGTAGATTTACACAAATACATCACTGCTATATTTTATGCTTATCTGAATTATAAACATTTGAAATCATGAGCTTTGGGTGGCATTTTTTGAAATGACAAGAACACTTGCAATTTAAAAATTCCTCAAATATCTATACTTTTGAATATGATCCGTTGTGTAAACTGTAAACTGTGTTTGCTATTTTAGTGTCACTGTAGCTGGTGAGTAAACATGCCGACCATCTTTTGTTAGGATTAGTCTTGAACTACGTGGGCTTTGAATTGTGTAAGATCTTCACAAATGAGTCCCTGGCATAAAATCCATCCACTCTGGGATTGATAAATGAATGAATGAACACTTTTTCCCTTCCCAGTGATCTGCTCACCAGAGAAGCCACAACTGTTCCCACTGCTATGAAGAGACAGACACTACAAAGCACCCACCACATGCTGGATATTGCAGGAACACTCAGGATGTTGAGGCATTTCCCCCTTTTCCAAAGTGGATGATTTTCACATCTCTTCAAGGGGCAGGAAGATTTTTGGCTCTGATTTGAGCTCTTTAACCTGCTAGAGCCACCAAAATCTGGCTCTTTTATACTTTTCTATTTTCTCATGGAGCTCTTGTCCCAGAGGGTTTTGATATTCCAAATTCTCTAAGGAAGCTGTAGCTTATTACATTATGTATATATATTTTTTCTTGCCTACTGTCTGTCTCACCTTCTAGAATTTAGGCTCCATGATGAGGACTCAGGGACTTCATCCCTGAGTCTCCAGCATCTAGAACACTTCTTGGCACATACCAGATGTTCCATGAAGTTTTTGAAGGGCTGAGTGAATGAAATGTTGGCAACTCATCAATTAATTACATTAAAAAGAAAATGAGTGAATTGAACCAAGAACATCAGTTGACTGGATGCAGCCCAAGATTTGTCCAGTTGAGTCCTCCAAGATCATTGAATCCCTATGAACTCTGCCATGAAACAACTTCATGGGCTGGTGATCTGATGCTCCCTCATCCAGTCCACTAGTGGTGGCTCAGAAGGCAGGGTTGTGTGGCATCAGGCAGGGAATCGGGTCAGTAAGGATCATCCCACAAGGAGAAAAATTTTCTTCCTCCCTTTTAACAGTTGCAGGGAATTAAACACACCGTGTGGTTGCATCTAATTATTGTGACCCTTCTCCCAACTGGCAGACATTTAGGTTATTTCCAAACAGTGATCATTTGGGAGATTCAGACTCCTTTGAGAGAGGCCCAAAGTCAACTTGTAAACAACACAGCCAGGATTTATCCAGGGCAACCTGTTGCCAAAGATCTTCTTGTTTCACTACTATTGAAAATTGCTCAGTTTACTCAACAGAGAAAAAAGTAGAATGAATGAAGTGAGAAATCTCACTTAGTTGCCAGAACACTTGAGGCATCCAGTCACTTGGGGTGTCTAGGGTGAGAACATAAAATGGCAGAGAGTTGCCAAGTCTGCTTAGAGAAATACGTGTCTTCCTGCCCACCCCATAGCACAGAGCTTTTCTGTAGTCTGACTGATGGGGTTAACATTCTAAAGACAGAATCCTTATAAATCAAGCAAGGTCTGTGGATAGCTTGTTGCGTTCTCAACAAGATGTTATCAGTTGGGTAATGTTATTATCCTCATTTTACTGAACAAAATCTTGGTGGCCTGTTATGGAAAGGTCTCGAAGACACATAATTGCATGGAAAAAAAGCAACTTGCAAAACCACAAATGTAGTCTGACATCACTTACATGAAAACCAAAACGCATAAAACAGTGTCAGGTATCTCCTATAGCTGCACAGATGCGCATGTAAAGGCTTGCCAAATTTAAAACATAAAAACTATTTAAAAGAAAAGGCTTACAAGATTAACAAGTTTATCAAGGTCACATTTGTTCATTCACGATGGAAACCCAGTAATTTTGTTAAACAGTTATCACAGCCAGAAAGTTCATGACAGATCTTCAAATCTTTGAGTGGCAAAACTCAGGGATAAAGCTGTTTTTGCTTGGATTCTAGGCTTACAAAAGTGTTTTGTTCCTTAGGGACCAGGACCAAACAGTGTAGCCCTGTTATATTTGGTTAATCTCAGGGTGCAAACTAATTTTTCTTTCTGATTATGGCATGCTGTAAACGTGACAGTTTTGCTTCCACACATACTGCTTGTAAAATAAAGAGTTAAAATCCTAAAATCCAAAGATACTGACCATTGTATGACATATTTCAGTGCCAGAGATGTTAGAAAGTTAAAAAAAAGTAAAAGTTCATCTTAACATCAGTGAAATGTGATATATAGATTTAATTATCACAAAGTATTCAATAACAATAGCGCATACATCATAGTAATTGGCTGATACACATTTGGCATTGTTACATGGGATGGGTAATGTTAGCCAGGCTCATGCTGTGGATAAGGAAAGTGAGGCTCAGAATCAATGCATTCCCAGATACCCAAACACAAATTACGTCTACTTCTATGGGCACAGAGATTTATCAAGTCAAGAGTGGAAATGCCTTCCCAGCACTCCCCAAATTCACAACAGTCACTCACCTCTAGAGCAGAGACTGGTGCTGATGAAGTGAGCTCAGCAGGAAATCCTGATTTATCAATACGTTTTGACCTTTGAGAAAGGCAGTGTGTTTACTTATTGACTGTCAAGAAATAAAAATAAAGTAATTTTTAAAAAGGGATTTTGAGAAGGCAAGTCCCCCCTGTGAGAGATGAATTATGAATTATGAACCACTCACCCCTGATTCCCACTGTCTGGCACACAGCAGGCGCCCTCCTGATAGCTATTAAACCAAATCACCTGGCTCACACAGCCAGTAGACAGCAGAGCTGTGATTCAGACCCGAGACCCACTGGCTCTGAAGCCTGCCTTCCTCCCCCATCCTCCTGTCCTACACCACAGGCAACCTACTTCAGAAGGATTTTCAACACCAGAAAAGACAGACCTCCCCTTCCCAGTCGCACCCCAAAATAGGTTTTGTACATTCCCCTGGGAGGGGCCTGGGGGATGGCTGGCAGTGCCAAACTCCTCTGCTTTGCTGTCAGCCTCCGCAAGAGTCCTCTTCTCCCAGACAGGATCCCAAATCCATTCTTGGGCAGCCAGCCTGTCTCTCCTCTCCATCCCTGAAAGATGGGTTGATTGCTACGGAAACCCACAATGCCCTCCCGAGGACATATACCACCAGCAATGGGGAAGATGAGATGTGTGTGTGTGTCTCTGTGTGTGTGTACATGTACATCATCTCTTGAATGCTTCCAAAGAAACATAATCGTGGTTGCCAGAATAGAATGCAGTGTTGGAAGGTGGGGAGAACCTAGATTTTTGTCATATACACTTTTGTTCTTTTTGAGTGTTGTATGAGTAATGAATGAATAATAAATACATAAAGTGGAAACTTAGGTAAATTTTTCAAAGGTTAGGATAAAATAAATAAATAATTGAGGTACAATGTTTACATGAGATGTATGGTGGCTTAAAATTTTTAAGAATCAAAGTCACATACCCACATACATGTTGAAAATCAAATAGTTCTAGGTGGTAAATATCAGGTGGTGAATTATCTTATTCCCTCTACTGTCTTGTAGATTTGTGGGGCTTCACTGTTAAGTTTTGAAAGGGCACCACAAGGGTCCCGGTTTCAGGTAAGTTAGAGAAAGCAGACTCTGCTCTGTCTCTCTCACTGAGGCGTTTCATAAATTAGCAACCTGTAGAGTACTAGGAGCCAGGCTGAGAATTTTAATCACCAACAGGGAGCACCCTTTGTATGATGTGTGGGATGAGACAAGGTAGCAAGGACAGGGACCTTCAGCCAGAAGCTGTTTACCAACTTTCACAGAAGCATCTCAGTAAATTAACAACCTGTACAGAAGTAGCAGTGTTTCTTCTGCCTTCCTCTCTGTCTCTTTATATATATGACTATACAGTTGTGCAGACACTAAGTATATACACTTTATATATAGTTACATAGTAATATATGTAAAGTGTATACACTATATGCAGTTATATATGTGTGCATATATATACTTTTTAAAAACACAAATGAGAGTGCACAAGATACACCGTGGTCAAGATACACCGTTGTTTGTTTTTGCATTTAGTGCTGTGCCTCAGAGCTCCTTCCCTATCAGTTTATTCAACTCTTCTTCACCATCTCTTACCCAGGTGAATCCTGACCTACTTAGCCAACCTTCTAAGGACAGATCCTTGGATGCTGCTAATTTTCCCTCTCTATCAAGCGAGGCTCCAGTGAACACTGCAGATAGCCATACAGTGGTCTTTGCTAAAGGGGACTCTGCTCAGATGTCACCTCCTTAGAGAGGCCTCCCGGAATGCCTAAGCTGAAGTAGCCTCCCCCTTCCCTCTCCACCTCATTACCTCTGACCATGCGCAGGAATTAGCGGTGGTGGCTCCACACAACAAAGGCTTGGTGTGCTCACTGCTGGGCTCCACCTGGCACAGAGGAGCTGCTCAGATACTTGCTGAATGAATGACTCCCCACCCACACCGAAGCCTCTTGTCTCATTGAGATTCTTGCTGATCAGAGGATGCAGAAATTCTACATATTCATATACCTAGAGCAGCCTCTCCCCTACCCTTGGAGGGTAAAGAAAGAAAGAAGGAAAGAAAACCTCAGGCTCCTTCTTGGCCTAATTCTCCCCCTTCCCACACACTTCTGCTCACATCAACCTCCCTGTGTTACACTGAATTCAGCAGTGAATACTTCAACACCTACCAACTTCACACCTACCTCTCTCTGTGAAGCAGCTGATTACCTACAAATAAACATCCACAGTCACAGGAGGCAGCTCTTTAAATAAACTTGGGCAAAAGAAAAATTCCCCCTATGAACTTTCATGCCTTGGGAAATACTTTTTGGTTAAATGAGTATCTATGATGAAGGAAGAATCTATGGAGCCTCCTAAGATGATGCTGCTGACGGGGCTGAGTGGGTGGGGAGATGGATAGATTTAATTCCCTCCCAATATTTCTCCCTGGTCTTGGGAGACCAATAAACCCCAGGGAAACTTTTCTGATAACAGGTGTGAAGTACGGTTGCACTTGAACCTCACATCAATCTTAGGAAGTGACAATAAAATTATCACAAAGATAACGATGACACTTCTATGTGCCAAGAACTATCCTAATTGTTTCACTGTATACCTTCATTTGTTCTTCATAACAGCACCATAAGGTGGATACTATCCATATCCCCATTATACAGAGGAGGAAACTGAGGTGCAGAGAAACTGTCACTTCCCCAAGGTTCCTTAACAGGGGAGTGACAAAGCCAGAGTCTGAACGCAGCAGTCCACCCAGGAAGCTATCACATGATACTGCCATTTCTACCTCATTGGTCAGAACCCAGTCACCTGGGCACATCCAGCTGCAAGGGAGACTGGGAAATGCAGCTAAAACTTAGGGGTTCTGGCACAGTGAAAGAGGGAGAGACAAGTTTAGGGGGACAATGAGCAGTCTCTACCCATTCCTCCCCCAACCTTGGATTTTTCTATGTAGTTAAGATCCCCAAACTCAGGAGCACACAGCCACCCTCCAGGATGGGCCAGGTAAGTAAGTAAGACAGGCATTCTTAAACAACAAGGTCCTACTGTAGCACAGGGAACTATATTCAATATCTTGTAATAACCTATAATGAAAAAGAATATGAAAAGAATATATATGAATCACTATGCTGTACACCAGGAATTAACATAACATTGTAAATCAACTATACTTTAATAAAATAAAAGAGACAGGCATTCTTATACATTGGTGAGGGAAGTGTCAGCAGGAAACTCATTCTAGGAAGGTGTATCAGTTAGTCATTGCTAAATGATGCCATCTTCAGGTAGACAGTGTCTCCAACTCCCAGCTGGGGCCCGAGATTGCTTGGTAGTGTAGGGGGAAAAAACACACACATTGAAACTGGTGTCGGAATCAGCAGGTTACTAACCTCCAAAATCCTACAGCATCACTGCTGCCATATTCTCTTGGTCAAAGCAACCCACAAAGACAGCACATATTCAGGGAATGGGAAGACAGAGTCTAGCTCCAGAGAGCAGGAGCTACAAAAAAGAAAAATCATGGTCATTTTTAATATTCAAAATGAAAAAGTTATAAATAAAAAAGGAAAGATAAAGGGTGGGAAGAGCAATGAAAAAAAAAAAACAGCTTATGGGAAGAAGTAGCATGAGGGCTCCTGTCCTAGGACCACACAGGTGCCCTGAGATGGTGGCCACCGCCTTCATGGCAGGCGAATTCTGCTCTGCCTGTTTCATCTCTGTGAGCTCTGAGCTTGGACCTTCTAGCTCAGATCCAAATAGAGATAAAAACGCAGCCACGTGTTACCCCCACCTTGCTGACGCTGTCCTGTGGCCGTTCCCACATTTATTATACCTAAGCCTCTCCTCCTGCAGTTAAATGACATGATATGTGTGTCAAGAGTTTCTGGTGGGAGGCGGGGGGCGGCTGTCACAAAGTGCACACTCGAGCGGTAGTAAGACTTGTTATATTCAGTGGAGGGCACTTCTCACGGTGGATTCAAAGGCTTAATTCACATCAACTGCTTAGGAGGATCTCTGGCACTTAAAACAGACCCGTAAGTGCTGTGGTTGCTACTGTTATTGTTAATGTGGGGCTTTTAAGAGGCCCCATACAAGAGAATACAAGAGAATCTTAGTCTGTATAACGAAAATGGCTAAGGCTTTAGAACTGCACCGTCCAACGCAGTAGCCACATGGAACTCTAATATTCTAGTTAAATTAAACACAGCTAAAAATCCAATTCCACGTCCAGAGTAGCCACACGTCAAATCCCCAACAGCCGCACGTAGCCCGTGGCCACCCACCGGACGCGCGAATACAGAACATCTCTATCTGTGCAGAACCTTCCCTTAGACAGCGCTGCTTAGCGGGCGCCAGTTCCTGTTTTAAGGACTTTACGCCAATTAACCGTGGAGCCCACACGTGTAACAACCCTCTATACAAGGTAGGTTTCCTGACTGCAACCTCTTTACAGGGGAGGAAACCGAGGCTCAGAACATCAGGACACTGGCCCAAGCACGCAGAGCTGGGTGTGCACCGGGCCGATCTGCCTCCCATCCCGTTCTAATCGGTCACCTCTTGCCGTTCTTTGCAGTGTGTCTGGAGCAGTTCCTTCCCCCATCCTTGGTCCCCACACCTTCCTCCGACCTCTCTCCTTCCTCTCCCTCTATGGTCCTCTCTTGAAGCCCCTCCTCCCTCCTCTCCCTCCCCCCCCCTCCCGCTCCCTTCTCCCTACTCCACTCTCCTCCTCGCCCCTCTCCCTCTCCCCCCGACTCCTCCTCATCCCGGGTACCCGACTCCCCCACTAGGTCTCCGCCAGCCCTGTCGGGGCGCGCGGAGGCTTCCGGGAGCACCGCGGTGGGCGTGGCCTCGAGTGGCGCAGGGGCGGGGCAGGAGCCGCGGGCCCGCGCAGGCGCAGACCTCCCTCACCGACCCCGGCCCGAACCCCGCCGCCGGTGAGTCCTCGCCGCCCGCCGGGTTCACTGGTCCACCAGGTTTTCGTCGTGTGGGAGGGACCCCGGATTGGGCTCTGAATCCTCGCCCCGCCCCTGCGTGCCTCAGTTTCCCCGCCTGGACAGTGGTTCCGAGGACCGTACCTGTGCCCGAAGTGCTCCATTCACCGGAGCTACTCTGTTCTTGCTGTTGTTTAAGTAATAGTAACGGCCCCGCTGCTGCTGGCAGTCGCGGCGCGTTGATTTCCTCTGTGCCGGGCATTGAGCTGGGTGCGTAGTGCTTAGTCCGCTAAACTGAGTGCTTCGCTGAGTACTTACTCGATGCCCTGCAGAGGGGTGCCCCGCTCCAGCAGTCGCCTGGAGCTCGTCAGAGATGCTGATCCTCAGACCCCGACCTCTACCATGAAGACGGACTCAGATTCGCTGGGTGTGTCCCTTGGGCCGTGGCCTCCCAAGCTCCCTGGATGATGCTGGTGCACGCTGAGCTTGGAGAGACCCCTCCTAGCTCGTTAAATCCTCGCAGTAGCCCGATCCGGTACGCACTATGACGTCCTCATTTTGCAGATGAGAAAACTGAGGAACCAAAAAGAAAAGGCCCCCACAGTTGGGGGAGAGTTAGTGTGACTTAATAACCACACTTAGGAAGCCCGAGTTGGGCACGATTCTAGGTCCTTATTTGTATTGACTCACTTAATCCTCACGACAACCCTATAAAGTAGGGTTATCACGACCCTCATCTTACAGATGAGGAAACAGAGGGTTGAGTTACCTGCCCAGGGACACACAGCTGGGAAGTGGCAGAGCCGAGATTCGAACCTAGGCAGTCTGGATCCAGGGTCTGAGCTCTGTCAGCACAGCGCCCCCTAAGGTGGGGCATGTGCCAGGCCATGTAGTGCAGAGTAGCCATAGAATATTAGTTTGTGTTCCTCTGTCATTTCTGTCTGAACAGAAAGTGATTCAACTCTACTCCTTAATTCTAAGATGCGTTTTTTTTTCACACTTTAACATCTCCAAAATTAGGATGTGTCTTAACACTGATGATATGTTGTGGTTTAATTGGCAGATTTTTTTTCCTTAGTAAGAGAAAAAAAAAAGATTTCTTTCAATCTATGGTCTCTTGGAGTCAACGAAAGCTTTTAGTGGAGTACACATGTATAGATATATACGGCATTTGGTGTAGTTATGTGTATTAGTGCAATTACGGTATTTAATGTGCGCTTGTATAAACACACCTTACTATGTACATGTATATACAGTATTTAGTGTGTGTTTATACACACACCTTATTTATAACGGTACACAGTATTTAGTGTTTTTACACCTTATATACATGTGTATATGGTATTGTGTGTAAACAGTTTAAATGCCCATGTGCATGGTTTTCAGAACAGTAGTATCTGTAAAATCAGATTACATATATCTTACATACATATGTAGTATTTAGTGTGCATGATTACACACCATACACAGGCATATACGGTATTTAGTACCGTAGCACACAGATATAAGGTCACATACTTCTTATAGACACGTATATGTGGCAGGTAGTGTGTGACTGGATATTCAGTGTGTAATCTTATACTCACGTATATCACTTCCTGTATATCTTACATGCATGTCTATATGGTATTTAGTGTTTGATTACATCTCATGTGCACATACATACGGTATTTGGAGTGTGTGTGCCAGAGAATTCAGTGAGGACAGGCGACAGCAGGGCCTGCTTCACCAGTGTGCAACCCATGCAACTGTACAGGGCCCACACTCCATCTCAAGCCCTGCAGCGGTCTTTTTGAAATGCTTAATAATCCCTGGACAAAAGGCCCCATGTTTTCATTTTGTACCAGGCTCCCCAAACTATCCTCAGTTTTGGGGGCCAGGGGGAGAGAGATTAGACCAGGCAGGTGTTGACAGACCATAATCTGCAGGGCCAGACTTGCTTTCACATGACCCCCGAGGTAAGAATGGCTTTCACATTTTGTAAGTGTTGTAAAACAAAGGGAAAAGAATATGAGACAGAGGGCTCCTGTGGCTTGCAAAGCGTAAAATATTTACTCTCTGACCCTTTGCAGAAAAAGTTTGCCAGCCCCTGCCATCGATCAAGTTATTTGTGCAAACTCCAGACACTTCTTCAACGAGGGCTGGCAAAACCCTTGTTTGGTCTCATGGTTTCTCTTGTTCCCTCAGGTGGGCCCCCGGCACTAAGTGGAGGAGACTGGCCAGCTCCATTGCTTCCTTCACCTCGGCCAGATTGCGGCACAGACTAGCTACTGTCCTTGGTGCTGAAGCCCACCGACGGGGGCCTCCAGACACTGGAGTAAACGTGATTCTCTGCTAAACGGCTGTCTGCTGGCTGCAACATCTGGTGTCTGCCACAAAGGTTTGCCCAGGGAGCACCTGTTGTAGCTCACCCATAGTATTCGTTTGCCCGGGCTGCCATGGCGAAATACCACAGGCTGGGGGCTTGAACAACACATCTATTTCCTCATGGTTCTGTGGGCTAGAAGTGCGAGATCAGGGTGTGGGCAGGGTTCCTGTCTTCCGAGATGTCTCTCCTTGGCTTGCAGGTGGTGGCGCTCTTGTGGCTCTTTATGTGGTCATCCCTCTGACCACGTGCAGCCTGGTGTTTTTCTCTCTTCTTAGAACACCAGTCATTGGATTAGGGCCCACCCATATGACCTCATTTAACCTCAATTACCCCTTTAAAGGCCCTATCTCCAAAAATGAAGTCACGTTTTGAAGTTACTGGGTGTTAGGATTTCAACATGTGAATTTGGGGAGAACACATGCAATCTAGAATTTCCCAAATGGCTAGAAACGTAACCTTTTATAACAGCATGAGAACTCACCTTGCATTTGGGGTGAAAGGGAGACAGCGACCCCCCCACACTTCTCACTTTCCTTCCTTCCTTCATCGTGCAGTCAGTCCTGGGATGCAGCTGTCCTGTCAGAGGCCGCATTTCCCACTTGCATCTGGGGGGGGGCATGGACCAATCCTCCCCTGTGGAAGGTGAGGAGGGATGTGTCCAGAAAAGGCTGGTCCTTTGCCACTTGCCCGTCCCCCATCTGCTGCCTGGATGCCTACCCCCAGGGCATCTCCAGAAGTGGTGCGCGGAAGATGATGGAGAGTTTAGACCCCTGACACCCTCCGGGGGAGATCCTCCTATGATCAGCTGCGAAGAGTAAGGCCCCAGGTCTTTGGGGTTTCTTGCTGCATTGAGTCCATGCTCACTCACTCTGTGACCTCACCATCACCCCCACCCTGTGTGGGAGGTCAGGCATCACTCCATTAGCAGACAAGGAAGCCCTGAGCAAGCCCAGATTCACCACCGGGTAGCTGGCAGAACCAGCAGTTGAGCCTGGGACCCCCGACCCCAGAACCCACCTGACCACACAGCAGCCCTGCATAGGCTGCAGACCAGGGGTCCAGCCCGGGCCTGGCCCAACTAGCATTTCTCAAATAAATATGGGAATCTGGTGCCATTTAGAAAATGGAAACATTGCACATAAAAGCGCTCAACTCCATGACCTGGAGCAAAGCATGAGTGCTCTGAGCCTCAGTTTCCACAGCTGAAAAACCAGGGTGGTAACAGTACTCTCGACAGGGCTTGCTGATTAGTATTTTATTATATTGTTGATACTAATAGAGCACTATTATATTATTTACCATTCATTAGTAATAAGAGAACACCATTATCAATAATAAAATAATTATTAAGGCTGTGGATGAGGCATACATTGGACAATGAACCTGCTTGACTCAAAGCACTTTATGTTCACAAGAACCCCATCCAGGATGGCGGGGGGGTGAGGTCATAAGTCTGATTTTAGGGAGAGTGGTTTGCACCTCTCCTGTAACTCTGAAACTTCCCGGATACTGCTGGTCCTGCCTAGGAGGGCTCGCGCTTTGCTGGGTTTCTGCAGGAAGAGCCTCCTCCCCATCTCTGAGGCTGCAGACCATTGCCAGGCCAGGAATCCGAGGCTGCGAGGGGCAGTCAGCCAGCCGACCCAGGAGACCCCTCCCTCATATTCTGCAGCAGGCAAGCTGGGTTCCTGTGGGTACTGGTGGGGTCCCCAAAGTGGGGCAGCATCCAGGCAGCTAAGAGCAGAAGGGCCACCTCCCTCCAGCCTGAGCGTCCTGGGGCTGCTGCTTGGCCAAAGGCCAGCAGGGAGCCTTGTCCAGCTGCCGAGGCGAGGCCAAAGGGGGTCGGGGAGATTGGCGCTGACTGGGGTGATGGTGTATTAACCATGCCTTTTATTGTCTGATGCTTTGACATCTTAGGGCCCTGCTGATGTGGAGAGACTGCCCCCTCAGGCTAAGCTAATTCCTAGAGATAGGAAACACCTGTAAACGCACTTTTCAAATGCAAACCAACCCATCCAGAGCCCACCCCCCAGAACCTCCTTTATGGGGCTCTCACATTCCAGCCACGACCCTCTGCCCTCATCCCCCCCAGGGCAGGCTCTGGACAACTCGGGGCAGCCCCCACTGAAATGATTCAAATCAGCGGATCCTAAGTCTGCTCTGTTCCTTCCCACTGGGGGCAGGGGCGGAGGGTTGCTGTGGATGTGGCACGGAGGATACAAGCCGGATCCAGGACTCCAGGAAATGTGTTAGGTGCGGATGGAGGGGGCTGGCACCTGGGAAAACTCACTTGCTTATTCATAAGCTGGTCAGCTAGCATTTACTGAGTGCCCACTGTTGACTCCTTCACTCAACAAACATCTACTGAGTACCTGCTACGCACGAGGCACTGTTCCAAGTCCTGGGGAAACGGCAGTGAGCAAAACTGACAAAATCCAAATCTCTGCCCTCGTTTAGTGAGGGAGACGGATGACAAAGACAGACTGTCTGTATTAAGACAGACAGACTGTGGTCTGCACCATCGAGGGATTCGGAGCAGGGGAGGGAGATGCAATCTCAAAGAGGGTGATCAGAGGGATAAGGCAGGGACCTGTGTCACTCAGGTTCTCCAGAAAAATGGAAACTACGTTTTATACACACACACACACACACACACACACATGTATCTTATATGTCTCAGAACTATCCTATGTGTCTCATTATATATACACCTTATATTCCTTACTATATATATATCTTATCATTTCTTACTTGTATATCCTATTACACATCTTGTATATATTCTATATATCTCAGACAGCCTGTTAGTCTCATTATACATATCATACACCCTATTATATATCTTGTACATATTATATACATATATATTATATAATACAGACATACAGAATACATATAACTATATATAAGTATATTTATGTGTAAATTCTAGAGTATTATGTATGTATGCAGGTATTTTTTATTCATTTAAAACTTTATTATTTATTGTTTTTAATTGAAGGGTAATTGACGTACAATATTTTATTAACTTTTAATTTTTTTTAAGAACTAGCTCCTGTGATTGTGGGTCTGCAAGTCCAAAATCCATGGGGCAGCCCAGCAGCCTGGAAACTTAGGCAGGAGTTGATGTTTTAATTCGAAAGTATCATTTCTTTCTTCTCTGGGAAACCTCAGTTTTTGCTCTTAAGGCCTTCACCTGACTGGATGAGACTCACCCACATTATCAAGAATAATTTCCTTTACTGAAAGTTGAGTGATTGTAGCTATTAGCAACACCTACAGAATGCTTTCACAGCAACATCTAGATTCATGTGTGACTAAAAATCACTTGTATAAGAGCCAGTAGTGATACAAGCTGGCATGTAAAACCCAGAGAGGCTGGGAAACTTGCCCAAAGTCACACAGCAAGTAAGGTCAGAGTCTGGATTTGAACACAGGCAGTCTGGCTTCAGAGCCCCTGTCCTTTCTGGCCCCATTATCCTGCCCTGGTTTCTTCATTTACTGAAGGAGGGCCGGTTTGGTTGCCGCAGTAATAGTAACAGCACACAATCACTATGATGAACGGGTACGTACTGTATGTCAGGTTCTTTTCTAAAGTTTTTGCAAGTGTTAACTAATTTTCATGATCTCGAGTAATCCATTTAACATGACAAAATATTCTTTATTCTCCTCCTGGGAGTCTCATGAAGACTGCATCAGCGGGTAACCACGGGGGCAGTGTGCTCGGGCTCCACGGTGATGGGGCCTCACACCCCGACAAGAGCGCCATCACCTCCCAGCTGTGTGAGCTCCCTCAGGTCTCCGAGACTCTCTGAGCCTCAGCTTCCCCAGATGTCTAATGGGACAGTGTTGGTGTGAAGAAATCACTGTCGTTTGTGTAAGAGGCCTTGGCACATCCTGTGTGCTCAAGAAATGTTAAGCATTATGATAAGGTGTTTCCCAACACTCCACCACATAAAAACAGTGTTAGACTTCTGCTCCCTCCCCTGGTCCCTCTGGGATGGACCCCCTCCTTCCTTCTTTCAGTCTCTGTCCAAGCGTCCGCTCCTTGGAAGTCTTCCCGACCTCCCGATCTCACCGAGCCTCACTTAGCCCTGCTGCCTCATCGTGCGGTATCCTTCTCCGTGGCCCCAACTTTACCCCAAACCTTTTCTTATACTTTCTTACCTCATGTGTTGTCTGTCTCCTGGGTCTAGAACGCAAACTCCACACGTAGGAACCTCATTTGTTTTTGGTGCTGAACCCCCATCACCACCTTCCAGATCTGCGTCCAGGCGCTCAGTGAATACTGTTGGATGGTGACCATGGGCCTCTGATTACTCCCTGGGGTTTGTCTCCATCCAAGGTCTGTCACCCCATCCTGTCCCAATCTCCCAGGGACCAGGAAGCACTGAGAGAAAAGGGGGCACGTCCTTCCCACATCTCTCCTCCCCGTGCGCTCCCATTTTGTGAGAGGACTGGGCGGGGCGTGGAAAGGTCCAGCATGGAGAGGCCGAGTGTTTCATCTCATGAGAGGGGAGCTCAGGAGGAGGGTGAAGACTGCTCAGAGACTCGGCCTCTTAGTTCCTAGGAGGGGCTAGGTGTTACCAGGCTCCACGTGCTGGTTTTACTGAAAGACCGTGTCTCATGCCCCTGCTTGAAGACACAACCTGCCAACAGGTGTTCGTCTCCACTTGGGCCTGAATGTACACCCGGAAGACACTTTCCAGCCTCCACGTAGGCCTCCCAGCTGCCAATGGCATGCGAGCAGGAGAGATAGGGCCACTCCTGGTCCTGGTGCTAAGACACTGGTCAGACACCTCCTCCGGGCTGTCTCCCCTGATCTGCTGCTGGAACGCTCATGTGCTAGCAACCAGCTCTGACCAGCCCTGTGTTTCCAGGGATGGATGGAGTGTGGGTCCTAAGTGGCCACAAGGAGTGGGACAGGGTGAGTTTTTGGTATGAGACTGAGAGAGGAGGTGGGGGAGCAGGAGCGAGACAGAGATAGAGGGTGGGGGGCTCTGTTGCCGGGTCCACCGGTGACAGCAGCTTAGCCTGTGCCCCGTTACCCCATCCAATCAACTCTGGAGACGCCAGTTTAAGGAAGAGGAAATTGTAGCACAGAGCGTTAGATGGAACCTGCTTGGTCACAGCTGGGGCTCACCTTTTGTTCTTCCAACCCTCACACTTAACTTACCCTGTGGGTCACAGTCACTCTCTCAGCCACCCCACCCCAGGCAGGAAACCTGGTCATGTGACATCTGGTCTTGCCAACAGGGATAGAAGTGCGGGGACAAAGGTGTGTTAGCTACGCAGGTACAGCAGTAGCGGCCTGGAGCGTCTCAGCCTCTCTGGGCACCCTCTGGATGACCCAAGGAGCCTGGTCCTTGCTGCCCTGCCGCCATCCCATGGTTGGGTCAAGAGAGCACAAAGGACAGATGGTACTGAGGGTCCTCCTGTTGACCACGGCAATGAAAGGGCTTCCTGAAGAAAATGTCGCATGCAGCAGGACATCACTGTCACCACAAAAGCCAGAGAGCCCATCTGCCTTTAAACGTTAACTCTCAGTGGCATGATGGCCCTGGGGCCAGCTTATCCATGTCACCCCACTTCTTCCCAATTGTGATCCAGGTGGAATCGACCCCGTGTCCACGTAGAGGGTGGACACTGGCTTCAGGCTGATCTGGGCAGTCATTACTTCCTTTCCACAGCTACACTTCAGGGATGAGAAGCCCCAGATCTAAGCCTAATCAGCACATGGCTTTTCCCTGTTTCAAGCAACCAGCTCGTAGTGAGTCCAACAGAATGAAGCTTAGGGCTTTTTTTGTCAATGAGTGGAAGAGATCTGTTTTCATTTGGACGTGACTGAGAAGATATGTCAAGAGGAGCTGCTGGAACAACTATGAAACCACAAGGGAAGCCAGCCTGAGGCCAGGGTGAGAAGAGAAAGAGAACCACAGGGAACTAGAGCTGTGGCTGCTGCCATGCATCTGGATCAAGCCCATCCTGATGCCCAAGCCCTGCCAGATATTCAAAAAACTCTCCATGTTTATGCGTGGATGAGTGGCTGCTTTACCAACTGGTAACACCAAGTGTGCTGACTGACATAAATGATTGCTTAAAATGAACTATTTGTTCTTCGTACACACCAGTGTCAGGAAGTGTGGAACATGCAGAAATGCCATGACGTTTGCGATGAGTAACAGAGGACATGAAAATTATAAGGGTGGTGGAAAGGTCAAAGAGAGAGGAAGCTGGGGGAACTCTAGGTACAGGCAGCTTCAGGTGGGCCTTAGGAAATGCCTTCACATTTAACTGCAAAAGTAACTATGAGAACAGCCTCAGATGCGCTAACTTATTGAATCCAGTAAGTATTTAAACCTGAGGGTCAGGCCTATTGATAACCATTCCTCCAGCCCTCATCCTCAAGCACTTCTGGTCCCCGTCTCTCTCTGTAAAATGACACTGGTCTCCCTTCATGAAAAGTTTCTTTCTTTTTTTCCAATGGGGGTACTTGGAATGGAACCCACAACCTCCTCCATGCTAGGCATGTGCTCTACCACTGAGCTATTTTCCTCCCTCCCTTTATTCAAACACTTTTCTTTTTAATCATGGAAAGTTTTATTTAAAAAAAATTGTAACAGACCACTATGAGAAACTTTGGCATCTGAAGCGGTTACTGTTATTGCCAACTGAAGAAAATTTTTTTTCCCCTTCACGAACAACTTGCCAACTTCTACCGCTTACTAGCTGGGGGTGGGGGGTTCCAGCACGGCTGAGAGAGACTGCAGGAGGATTGGGGTGTGCAGGACGGAGGGCCCTCCAGCTCTAACCCATGGAAGAAACTCACAGATGGTGACAACCTGACGTCTGGACTAGACGTGGTGGGGGTGGTGACAAACGAGGGGAACTGTCCCCACGTTCTCTTGTGGAACCACCTCCTCCAGGCCCCTCCTCTTCTTTACTATCAGAAACGGAGACCAGAGGCTCCAAACGCTCCATCCAAGCGCCTACGACTTACTGAGAGCTGGGTCTGGAACCCTGACGCCCTAGGTTCCGCAGCTCCTGCGAGTTCCCAGCCACAGCCAACCTTACAACGTGGGCGCCTGCTTTCCATTGCGTCGGCACGGACGCCCTGTCCAGCTGCGTGTTGGCAGTTCACGTGCGTGAACCAGGAGCCCGCCCACGACCCCCGCATTCCTACGGCGGTGTGGGGCGGGGCTTCTCCAGCACTGCACCGCCCCGGCCCGCACACTGGAGCTCCCCGCACTGACCGCCCACCTGGCGTAGATTCGGGGTGGGAGGGGTGCCCAGCCTCCCTAGGTGTGGATCCGCAGGTGCCGCGTGAGGTTGGTGTTGCGGCTGAAGGTTTTCCCACACTCGCCGCACCTGTACGGCTTCTCCCCGGTGTGGATCCGCTGGTGCACAGTGAGCGAAGAGTTCTTGATGAAGGCCTTGCCGCACTGCGCGCACCTGTAGGGCTTCTCCCCGGTGTGGATCCGCTGGTGCTCGATGAGGTAGGCGCTCTGGCTGAAGGCCTTGCCGCACTCGCCGCAGGCGAAAGGCTTCTCACCAGTGTGGCCCATCTGGTGCACCACGAGCGACGAGCGCCCGGTGAAGTGCTTCTTGCAGACGTAGCAGGCGTACGGCTTCTCGCCGGTGTGGATCCTCTGGTGCTGTGTCAGGGCCGAGTTCTTGCTGAAGGCCTTGCCGCACTGGCCGCACTCGAAGGGCTTCACCCCGATGTGCAGCCGCTGGTGCTGGATGAGGTAGGAGCTCTGGCTGAAGGCCTTCCCGCACTCGCCGCACGCGTACGGCTTCTCGCCCGTGTGGTTGCGCCGGTGCAGCGTCAGCGACGAGCTCTTGTTGAAGGCCCGGCCGCAGTCCCCGCACGCGTACGGCTTCTCGCCCGTGTGCGTGCGCTGGTGCTCCGTCAGGTGCATGTTCTGGCTGAAGGCGCGCCCGCACTCGCCACACACGTAGGGCTTCTCGCCGGTGTGCGTGCGCTGGTGCACGATCAGGTGCATGTTCTGGCTGAAGGCCTTGCCGCAGTCCCCGCACGCGTACGGCTTCTCGCCCGTGTGGACCCTCTCGTGCTGGGCGAGGGAGGAGGTCTTCCGGAAGGCCTTCCCGCACACGCCGCACGCGTACGGCTTCTCGCCAGTGTGCGTGCGCTGGTGCACGATCAGGTTCATGCGCTGGCTGAAGGCCTTGCCGCAGTCCCCGCACGCGTACGGCTTCTCGCCCGTGTGGACCCGCTGGTGGATGGTGAGTGACGACCGTTCCAGGAAGTGCTTCCCGCACACGTCACACTGGAAGGGCTTCTCCCCGGTGTGGATCCTCTGGTGTTTCATCAGGGAGGAGCTGCGGCCGAAAGCCTTGCCACATTCGCTGCAGCCGTACGACTTCCTCTCCACGTCCAGCCTGGAGGGTTTCCTGAGGTCCGAGTGCCTGGAGAAGCTCTTTCCCCGCACGGCAAGCAGAAGGTCCCCCGCTTCTCCTGGATCCCCTGACCTGGACGGGGCGGGGATGGAGCTCTGGTTGACGAAAGCCTCCAATTCCCGACATCCGGGAGGGGCCAACTCCTGGGAAATTTCCAGCCCCCCGGGAAGGGTCCGCACGGTTCCCCGCTGCGCCTCCACCCCGGCACCCTGCGTCCGAGCGCCGTCCGAGGCAGAACCCCGGGCACCCTTCCTCGTGAGTCCTCCTGCGACCACCCCAAAAGGCGGTCTGTCTTCCAAAATGTCCTCCTGTGGGTCCAGCTCTTTCATTTCAGGTCTAGTTTCCAAGTCTGGGGGGGGGGGCGGGGGGGGGGGGGGGAGAAGACGAAATACACACGTGGTTAGTGCTGGGAGGCAGCAACTTCCCGAACAAGCGGTGGGTCAACGACAAGGCACAGACGGACGAGCTAAGCGCAAAGCAAGGCGCTGACGACACACGTGGTTTGAGAAGGCAGAACCCACGTAGGTGAGCCGATAACAAGGAATGTCCCTCCGGGAGCTCGGAGAGGCACTGGAGGAAAGAAACAGGAGGGAGGCCAGGCTTGGAAGGGGCAGGTCAGAAGTCTCCCGCAAACATGAGGAAGGAGTTACTGCAAGGGGTCCCTCACCTCCAGGGCTCGTCCTGAATATCCCCAACCAGGTATGCTTCTCAGAGCATTGTTTTAGATTGTTATTAGAAATGATAAAACACAGCTGATGTTAACGTGGCACGTGCTGGTTGTCCCCTGTCTTCCGGCCCGCCAGCTCAGCTCCATCCTTCCCTACCCTGCCCTGTGGGCCTCCCTCCCCTCCTGTGCGGCCCATCCTGGAGGGGGAGGTGCCCCGTGGGATGGGCTCCAGACCCTCCTCTCCGCAGAGCCATCCCTCCCTGGTAATCACAGCCAAGCAGTCTCCAGTCCCCTCCTACGTGGATCCTGGTAGTTTCTGCTTCCAGTCTGAGTTCCAGACACTGTGTCGCCAATGAACCTAGTGGCTTCACTGCCAACATTTAAAAATTGTGAGATCTTCCACAGGAATGTCGTGAGAAGAATGAAGACACGGCCATACGGAGCCGTCATTCCTATGGGCAGCAGGAGCCGAGCAACAGCTGTTCCCATCCCCCACTTACCCCCACCTGCCCTGACTGGCACTTGAGTTCGAGACCCCTCCCCTAAATCATGCCAGGCCTTCACAGCCCTTCCAAAGGAGTCTGGACTTCAGCGTCTTCTATATGCTGATACCTCCCAAGTGTACGCCCTAAGCCCAGACCTCCCCTCTGACTTGTGCTGAGGAGTATTCAAAAGCCCACTTGGTGTCCCTCTTGGATGTGGCAAAGCCAACACATCTGATGTAAAGTTTGTGATTTCAGAACCCCCACCTTCCCCCCAAATGATAAACAGAAAGGCTCATCAGAGACTGAACAAAATAAACCACATGCAGAAGGGCATTCCGATGAGGTCCCCAAGGGAGTCAAATTCACAGACAGAAAGAGGATGGCGGGTGCCAGGGGCTCAGGGAGGAGCGAATGGGGAGTGTCTAACCAGACCAAGTTTCAGCTTGAGAAGATGAACAGAGTTCTGGGCATGGATGGTGGTGATGGCTGCACAACAATATGAATGTATGTAGTATCACTGAACTGTACACCTAAAAACAGCTAAAATGGTGAATTTTATATTACGTGTATTCTACCACAATTTTTTAAAAAATAAAATTTAAAAATAAAAAAGATTTGGCAGTCATTCTTGACTCACGCCTTCTGCCCATCATCGAGACTGTTAGGTGCCACTGAATGTGCAAAACAGCTTGTGGAAAAAATAATCTTTCCACCAATACAGCCAATGATCTAGTCAGGCACCACGGACTTCCTGCTGAAATGCAACAAGGCCTGCCAGTCTCCACCCTCTGCCCTCTACAAGGCATTCGCCACTCAGCAGCAGGGGATCTTCTTAGACCAAACCCTCCACCATCTCCCCAAGGCACTGAGAATCAGAGCCAAGGCCTTCCCACATGGGCCCGTGGACAGACAGCCAGGCCTGCCTCTCCCAACCAGCTCCCGCCGCCCACGCCTGCCTCACTTTCCCTTCCATCAGGCACACTTGCCCTTTGGTTCCCTTTCCATCATTCCCCCACCCCCTCCTGTCCATGATGAGTGCTTCCTGCTTCAGGGCCTCTGCACCTGCTACCCCCAAGCCCTGCCCTTCCATAGGCGCTCATCCTCAGGCCTCAGTTAGCATCTATCATCCACAGGGAGGCCTCCCCATCCAGCCTACTATCCTCTTGCCTATTTCCTTGTGAGTGCTCATTGTGGCCTGTGGCAACTTGTCTGTTCCTTGATCTGTTACCACCCCTTTCCCTGGCCCCCAGTGGAAAGTGAGCTCCAGGAGGGCAAGGCCCTGGCCGGTGCCCGACTCCTACAGTGTCTGGCACACAGAGGGTACCAGGTAAACATTCACTGCAGACCTGCCAGCTACCCAGCAAGGTGCTGAGCAATCTACGCATTATTTCCTGCTGTCCCGATGACCACATAGGTATGGGTAACATTATATCCATTTTACAGACAAGTAAACTGAGGCTCTGAGAATGAAGTCACACACTCAAGGTCACATGGCGTATTAGAGGCAGAGCTGAGACTCCAGGGTCTGCCCCCAGAGCCAGAGGCCCCAGTGAGTCACTGTTTTGCTGCGTTATGCTTTCCCATTTCAGAGTAAAGGATTTGGGAAATACTTGAGAATGACCCTGGCTTAGTGACCCTAGGGCACAGCATGATGCCCAGGTGTTAGGGCAGATGGCGGCATGGGGCAGGAGGCAGTGGTGTGGGTAAGGGTAGCTTTTCAGTGGCAAGAGGAAAGGCAGGCTGATGGTGGGTCTGCTTTGGGGCCCATCGGGTCTGAGATGGGCTAGGGACATACACTGGCCCAAGGCTGCAGAGAGGGGAGTCTCGGTTGTGACCACAACTGGAAGTCTTTTGGTATAAATACTAATGTGACAGCTGAAGGCAGAATGCCAGCAAAATCCCACAATTAAGGGGCAGTGGAAAAGAGGCAGCCTCCCTTTCGTGGATTAAAACCCTTCAGGAGATGCTGCATGGATGGACCTAGAGAATATTAAACTCAGTGAAGTAAGTCAGACAGAGAAAGACAAATATTATATCACCTATATGTTGAATCTAAAAAATAGCCAGTGTTACGTCCCCAGCAATCAGACTGGCAGAGAGCCAAGCGTTTGGTGCCATGCGTGGCTGGCGACCACGGCGTGTGGACGTGGGCCTTCTTGCCCCCATCAAGGGAAACATTAACAGGACAGCGTCTGCAGAGGCCATTTTGGCAAAAAGCTACTCATGTCCAAAATGCTATTCATCCCGTTTGGTCTAAATGTGGATTTTTTTTTTTTTGGACTTCAGAGTTCTTTTCCCATATTCTGTATTTCTACAATTGCTTCTTATCACAAAGTAATTCACCCTTGTTATTAAACATCAAAAAATAACTTATAAAATGGAAGTCTCCTGCAATCTCACCCACCTGAGTTTAACAGTTTGGTGTCTACTTTTAGACTATTTTTCCCTAGTGCGTACTTAAAAAAAGGATATACACAACACAGCTGTATGCACATAAACCTATGAACACATTTTTTTTTCCCCTAAAAGGGGGCTTCTGGCCAAGAGGGAATAACAGGGATAAGATTTCCTTCCAGCTTCCAGCCTAAAGTAATGGGGCTGAGGATGGGAGGGCAAACTACATAAAGCAAAGGTTTCCAAAACTGGACATCAGGCAACAAAGGGCAGTGATTCCTGAGAGACAGGATTCAAAAGAGGCAGGCCCTAGAGGGGAGGGCGTAGCTCATTGGTAGAGCGCACACCTAGCATGCACAAGGTCCTGGGTTCAATCCTGGGTACAAGTTTGCTGGCTGTGGCACAGGAGGGGAAACTGAGGTGAAGCCCAGCTGACCCCTGAGTCAAGGAGATGGGACTGACAGAGAGAGGCAGGTGGAGTTCACAGGACAGAGCCCTTGCAGGAAAGCTGTGCAGAGAGAGGGCTCTGGAGATCTGCAAGGCCCTCCCTCCAGTACTCAGGTTACTGGTCGGAACGTGCACATACAGAAACTACCCAAGGCTGGGGAAAAACCACCTGGGAGGATCTGAAAACAGGCCCTGGAGCTGACGCAGGGCTGGGAACAGCGGCTTCTCACAGCAGCCAGCCACGAAACTCACTCCATCGAGCTCATGGGGCACTGGGCAGGACACTCGAAGGGTCGGTGGAGATTAAGTCATCCCATACCGAACACAAGTCGTAAAGGCGAAAGTGAGAGCAGGTAGAATGACGTGGTACTGTTGTCAAGACAGACAAAGAGATGAGCGGAACAGAACAGAGTCCAGAATTAGACCCACACATACATGGGCAACTGATTTTTGACAAGAAGTGCAGAGGCAATCTGGTGGAGAAAATTCAGTCTTTTCAACAAACGGTGGAGGAACGACTGGACAAAAACTGACCAAAAAAAGTGGACTTCGATTAACATTCTGCATCATTCCAAAAATTAACTCTAAAGGATTCACAGGACAAAACAAACCTAAAACTACAACCTATAGGAAAAGACATAGACGAAAAACCTGTGTGTCCTTGAGATAGGCAGAGACTTCTAAGATACAGCACAAAAAGCATGAGTCCTAAGAGAAGTAGCTGATCAACCGGACTTTGAATTAAAAACTTCTCTTGAAACAAATGGTGCTGGGGCACCTGCCTATCAACTTTCAAAAGAATGACCCTAGGTCCCTTTTCACATCATTCACAAAAATCAACTCAAAACAGACCGAAGACAGACATGAAGAGCTACAACGATAAAACTCTCAGAAGAAAACACAGGACTAAATCTCCACGGCCCAGGGCTGGGCACCTCCCGAGACATGACGCCAAAAGCACAAGCAGCAGCAACAGAATAAATACGCTGGACACATCAGAATGAAAAATGCGCTTCAAGTGATGCCATCAGGAAGGAGAGAAGCCTACCCGAAGAATGGGACAAAATACTCACAAAGCACCCACCTCCTAAAGGACTTACGTTAGGAATGATAATAACAAAAGAACACATGAAGAACTTTCAGCACTCAATAAGGAAATGAACCGCCTGACTGAGCAAAACAGGCCGAAGACCTGAACAGGTATTCCACTGCAGAGAATACATACGTGCCAAACAAGCACAGGGGAAGATTCTCAGCATCCGACGGAAACTAAGATGTGGTGAGATGACACACCACCGGGAGGAGCTGAGATGAGACGGGCCGAGCACGCAGAGCGGCTGACACTCCCACTCGCCGCTGGTGTGAAACGTAAAACGGTACAACTGCTTTGGAAAAAAGGCTTGGCAGCCTCTTGGAACGTTAAATATACACCTACTCTGTGATCCAACCGTTCTAGTCACTGGTGTTTCCTCAAGCAAAAGGGAAGCATACGCCTACAAGAAAACGTGTACCTCCATGTTCACAGCAGCTTTACTCGCAATAGTCCAGAACTGGGAACAACTCAAAATATTCATCAGCAAGTGAGTGGAAGGGGGAGGGGAGGGCTCAGGGGTAGAGCACATGCCTAGCATGCAGGAGGTCCCGGGTTCAGTCCCCAGTGCGTCAATTAAAAACTAAATAAACAAATAAATATAACTACCTCCCCCTAAACAAAACAAATAAAAATCAAGCGAATGGATAAACAAATTGTCGTCTATCCGTAGAACAGTACTCAGCAATAAAAAGTGAACTGCTGGTACACACAACATAGGTGAACCTCAAAATAGTTATGTCAAGAGAAAGACGTCAGAGCGAAAAGAGTCTGTGCTGTATGATTCCATGTATTTAAAATTCTGGAATATGCAAATTAAACTACAGTGACATAAGGGGGGGAAGGAGGTACTGCGAAGGGCCATGAGAAACTTTGGTGGGTAATGGATGTGCTCATTGTCTGGACCATGGGGATGGGTTTCCAAGTGTATACAGATGCTGAAATGCATCAAACTGCTCACTTTCCAAATGCTCAGTTAACTGTAGGTTAACTGTATTTGTTAAAAGTTGTTAAAGAAATGGGATCATACTCTAGTTCTCAAAGTTAGTATTTCATCAAGGGACATCTTTCCGTATCAGTGCCTACAAAGAGTGCTCGTCTTGGAAAAGCTGCATGGTTTTCATCACACTGATGCACCTTGATACGTCACCTGGTCTTGTACAGGTGGGCATTCACGTTGTCTCTATTTTTCTTCCTATGGAAAACTTGGCACACTTACAGAAAGATTTCTTAAGATTAGATCCATAAAAGTGGAATTGTTCAAAATTCTGTTGATGATGCCAAAATGCCCTCCAAAAGAGTTGTCCCAACTTTTTCTCCTACAATGGGAGTCCCTTTCCCAGTACCCTCACAATACAGGCTATTACCATTCTGTTTCATTTCTGTGTACCTCGTGAACAAAAGCTGTATCTCTTTGACTCAGTTTGTATTTCTTTGACTATCAGTAAGGTTTAAAAACCTTCTATAAAGTGTAACTAACTCCTTGTATTTTCACATATATGAATTGCCAGCTCATAGGTTTGGTCTATCATTCAGTGTTTTTCTTATTTATTATTAGAAGCTCTTTATATAATCCTTTGACCATTATCCATGTAGTAAATACTATTCCCCAGTTCATCACTGGTCAACTTTATTTTTAGCTTCAAATAGAGTGACTTAAACTTTCTACATAGTCAAATCTGTCAATCTTTTTCTTATTTCTCTGTAGTCCTCACATGAAAGGCCAATGGAGAGTAACTCAGCAAAGCTGCCCCTTACCCAGTGAGACCAGGTTCCGGAAGTTCTCCAGCATCACATCTCTGTACAGGTCCCTCTGAGCTGGCTCCAAATGCTGCCACTCCTCCTGCGTGAAGTCCACTGTCACATCCCTGAATGTCACTGATTCCTGTAAGAGAAAACCCACAACCACTCAGAGGTCTGGAGGAATGGCTGGAGAAGCCACGAGGATTTAGGGAAGGCACACTGGATGTATCTGAAGTGATTTCAACAAGGCGCAGCATTCTGAAGGGATCAGCCACTCATAGTTTTCTCAGTGCCTAAGTATATTGGGATGGTCCTCTGACAAAGAAGTAAAACAAATGGGAGGCTGTTTAGAGCAGAAAGTCACACGTTTGAGAGACAGAGAAGGAATCAAAGTCAGAATGATCATAACCCAGTGACTCAACATGTCCATCAGGAGCCTAGCAAAAGCAGACCCCGGGTGGGATGGAGCAGTTCACTGAACTTCCCTGAGCCCCTGCGGAGCTGCGGGGTGCCGGGTACAGACACAGAAGGTTCAAGAACCAGTTCCTCACAGGAAGAGCAGGTGAAAACCAGTCTGGTCAATACTGTCCTGAAGGTATGAACAAAATTCTCTGGGCACCTGGGCAGCTTTAGGGGGTGTCAGGGATGACTTCTGAAAGGTGACACTGAGTGTAGTCTAGGGGGGAGAATCAGTGGTCAGGTCCTTGGGGGAAGAACCTGGAGGAGGGAGGAGCCTGGATCAAGATCAGAGGCTTAAAAGGCAGATTAAAACATTGAGGAATGGTGAGAAGTTCATGTGTTGGAAGTGTAAGAGTCTTTCTGGATGATGCTGTAAGACTTGGGGATGAAATGACTGTAGCTTAGCAGGGTAGGGATGATGATGATGGTGTTGGTGGTGGTGACAGTCATAGTGATGATAGTGGTCATGGTGATGGTGGTGGTGGTGATGATAATGGTGGTGGTGATGATGATGGCGGTGGTGGTGGTGATAGCAGTGGTCGGGGTGATGATGATGATGGTGGTGATGATGATAGCGGTGGTAGTGACGGTGATGATAATGGTGGGGGGGTGATGATGATGTCATCAATTGTGAGTCACAATACCTATTACTTCATAGGCAATTGCTATATGCAAGGTACCATTCTAGGTGTTTGTCACAAGGCTGAACTATGCTCCCTCCTCTCCCCTTTGTATGTTGAAGTCCTACCCCCCAGCACCTCAGGATAGGATCTTATTTGGAAAAATAGTCACTGTAGATGTAATTAATTAAGATGAGGTCACATGGGAGCAGGTGGGCCCTAATCCAATACCACTGGTGTCCCTATAAAAAGGGGAAATTTGGGCACAGATACACGCACACAGGGATAATGATGTGAAGACTGGAGTCACACTGCCCTAAGCAAAGAACTACCGGAAGATGGGAGAGAGGCCTGAAACTGATCCTCCTCCAGAGCCTTCAGAAGAGCATGGCCCCACTGACACCTTGATTTTGGACTTCAGGACTCCAGAATGGTGGGAGAACAGATCTCTGCTGTGTAAGCCGCCTCACCTGTGGCACTCTGTTATGGCAGCCCCAGCAAGCCAACACATTCGTCTTGCTCATGGCTATTGCCCCACTGTTTAGTATGGTGCCTTGCACATAGTAGGTGCTCAATAAATGACTCTTGAATGAATAAGTAAAGTAATGAATAAGGATAGCGTGAGGAGTAAATGAGTTCATCCATGTTTGACGCTCAGAACAGTACCTAACATACAGTAGGTGCTCAATAACCATCAGCTACTTTAACTGCCACCCACACCCACAGGTCCCTGGCTCTCTCCAGTGCTTGGAGCTCCTTGACCAGTGGACCCTAGCCCGGCTCACCCTCCCTGAGAGGAGGCCCCACCTGCTGGCTAGCCCTGTCATGGTCCCAAGTGCCCACCCCAGGGGCTCTGGGCTCACGCTGGTCTCCTCTACCTCATGGGTCACTACCACCTGCTGAGGAAGCAGTACAGTCAAGACGCTGGGCTCAGGAGCCTGGCAACCTGCGATGAAATCCTGGCTCTGCCCCTCAGTGGCTGTGGTTTCCCTGGGCAACTGTCTTAACCTCTCTGAGCCTCGTTTGTTCAATGGGTTTCCTAATAACAATGTCCCCCTTGGTATTTGTCATGGGGGTTAAATGGGAGTAATGCATACATGGTTCCAGCACAGTGTCTGGTATGGCTGGAGTAAGCTCTCAAAGAATACCAACTACTGCTATTATCATTTGATTAATTTTGACATTTCATATCTATCTTAAATATATACATTATTAATAGTTATTACTATACCATTATTTCAGTTTTTGGCCCCATACATCCTTTGGCCAGTCCTGCTAACACTAATAATTCCTTTAAAAAGCACTTCATTGAGGTATGACTGACATATAAAAGCTGTACATGTTTAATACCACTGGGTAGGTTTGGAAAGTATACACCCATGAAACACTAAAATCAAGGCCATAAGCTTCTCCATCACCTACAAGTTTCCTGCCCCATTTTATGTTTTATTCCAACTTCTAATGTAGTAATCCCTTCGGAAAAGTCTTCTCTAAGCGTGCCCCTCCTCAGTGGACTCACTCAATAAATAAAATATTTACTGAGCAGAATCCATGCACTGTGCCTGGGTGGAGCAGGTAGAGAGGGGGCACTGAAAACAAAATGGACAGCCCCAGACATCTCAGAGTCGACATCATATGCACAGCAACGATGCCGGAGGGCAGACAGCAGGGGCACCCTCCTCTGGAGGGCGGGGGAGACTTCCCCAGAAATCTTTGAACCTCTCTGAGTTCTCTGTGTATGTGTGTGTCCCCAAGGCCACTCATTCTAGTGCTTTGTCTGTTCTGGTTTCCTGTCTAACAACACAAATGAATTTGCCACAAGAAAAACCTTACCAAAGTTCCAAAGAGCTGAAATCAGATAGGCTCTATTTTTTAAAAAATCAGGATATAACTATACTAGATGTGATTAAGAAAAAAAAAGCCCTTAAGTAAAAAATACATACTGAAATAAAAACAAATGACAAGTCCTCCTAAATAATGTAGGTAAAAGAAGAAACCAAGACGCTAATCCCAGACAAGTTAAAAATGAAGACATCATGGTGCAGCTGCTTCGGGAAAGAGTTCGATAAACTCAGACGGCTAAACAGAGTTCTACTAGGACCCAGCAATTCCATTCTTAATTATACACCCAAGAGAATTCAGAACACACGTTCAAACAAACACTTGTCCACTAATCTTCACTGCAGCATTCCTAATAACCAAAAGTCCAACCCAAGCACCCATCGACTGATGAATGGATAAAGAACATGTGGTCTAACCACACGATGGAATATTACTTAGCCACGAAAAGGAACGAAGCATTGACACACTCTAAAACGTGAATGATGCTCAGAAACATTATGCCGAGTGAAAGAAGCCAGACCCAAAAGACCATGTGTTGTATGATTCCATTTATATGAAATGTCCCAAATAGGCAAATCCAGAGACAAAAAGTAATTAGTGGTTGTCAGGGGTTGAGGAATAAGGGGGGAAAAGGGAGTGGTTGTGGAGGGGTACACATTTCCACTTGAGATGATGAAAGTGTTATAAAATTGACCATGGTGATGGTTACACAACTGTGAACATACCATAAGCCAAAGAATTGCACACTTTGTGGTATGTGGAGTGTATCTCAATACAGGTGTTAAATACGTGAAGGCATGACAAACTCACAGGTAAGTGAACTGACACATTTAGATATCAAGATAAATTCCAGGTGGATACAGAAGATTCAAAAGTTCACTGTTAATTTTGCTGTACACTAGAAAATGACACATTGTAACTACCTATACTTCAATTTTTAAAAAAAGCTCGTTCACTGTTAATATCCAAATGATAAACAGAAAAAAAGAAGAAAATATAGGTGATATGTGACCTGTGGATGGAGAAACCCTTTTACAGCTCAAAAGACAATGGAAGACACCAGAGGAGGAGAGACAGACTCAACTTTTAAAATATGAAATGTTTTGGGGCTTAAAAAATATAAAATAAGAAATGAAAAGCAAACCTTGGAAGTATATTTGCCACAAGTACCCTCGACCCATAAAACACTTCTTTAAAATCTTCAAGAATTACTAAGATTCCTGCAGACTGGTAAAGCACAAGACAGATCATTTAACCCCCTGCAGAAATGGCTAATAAACATTTTCTAAAAATCAAACCTCACTAATAATACAAGCAATGCTACTCCAAAAGACACCGTGTGACACCACTTGTCACCTGTCATGCTCAAGGTTTATACCATTTGTCAGTTACGTATGCCATTTATATCCAATTTGCAGAATAAACACCCACCAACTATGAATAACTAGAAACAAATACCTAACAGGGGAACCATTAGGTCAACCAGGTGCAGCCCCAGGATAAAATTTCTATGGAGTCAGTAAAACAGATGTTACTGAGGGGTTTTTAACAATGTGGAAAAATGCTCAGGATGAAATTCTTGATGAGAAGGCAGGATATAAAAACTGCTCAGCCAGGGTGATTCTTATTTTTGTAAAACAACACGCATCCAGGCAAAGACACACGACACTCCAGGGTGATTATCTTCTGGCGTGAGATCGAGGGTCACCCTGATCCTCTTCCCTATGTTCTGCTGGATTTTCTAAGCTATTTATAATGATCCTGCATTTCCTTACCTACCAGGAATCTTCTTTTACTTTTATGATAGATTATTTACAGCATCAAAAAATGATTTTTTAGGGGGAGGGTGTAACTCAGTGGCACAGCGTGTGCCTAGCATGCACAAGGTCCTGGTTCAATCCCCAGTGCCTCCGCTAAAAACATATAAATAAACCTAATTACCTATCCCCCTCCCTAAAAAAAAAAGAAAAATGATTTTTTAAAAAACTCAAGCTCACCAACACCCGATGGACACTGAGATGCACTGATCACACAGCCAAAACATGCGGTATTTGTAGTTTTTAAAGGCAGGAGAAATCCTTAAAGTGGGATTTTAAAAAAAACCCTCAAGATTAAACTGGCAGAGCCAATACGTGGCCAGTTTTTTTCAAATCATCATCAGAGAAGGAAGACAATAAGTGAATACACAAGCAATCCGCACGGTTATCTCTGGGTAGAGGCACTACGGGTGAACTATACTGTCCTACCTACAGGTTACTGGGCTTTCCCCATTTTCTATAAAGAGCATTTACGCATTTTTTTATTATGAAATATTTCTGGTATAAAAGAAAGTTTAGAGAAAAACACAACAAACAGCCATATACGTACCACCCGTTAAGACGTCATAAAACGTTACGGTGACAGCCAGGGCCCCCGGGCCATGTGCCCTACCCGCAGGTGTCCTTCCTCCCCTGAGGTAACTGCCGTCTGGAATGTGCGGGCCTTGTCCCAGTGTCTTGTACTTTCACCACACACGTGGTCATTTATAAGGGACACAGTGCCGTCTCCCCACTTGGAAAGGTCACGCGTCAGCACCGTGCTGCCTGAGTCCCTCTGGAGGGGCCTTTTCACACCAGATGTAACACATTTAAGCCATCACTTTCCAGGTACCCTCCTGCGGCTCCTGAGGGTCTCCAGGGCAGGACCGGTCACTCCCCAGCTGCCCTGTCCTCCTAGGTTGACCAAAGCCAGTATCAGGGACAGGCACAGGCTACTGGGCCCGCGGTGGGCAGAGCGGACAGGGGCATCACCTCTGAGCACCGCCCTCCCTCCTCAGGGTGGACACAGCCCACAGGAGGCAGGACACGGGCCCTGGAAGGGGCTGGGAGTCAGAGGGTCATCCCTGGGCAGAAGCCCGACCCTCTGGGCTGAGCCTCTGGAAAGGAGAGAGAGGTGACATGACTCACCAGGGCCTCGTCAGTCAGCGGCTGGGCGGCCATCCCTCCACTGCCCACGGCAACCAGGGACGGCGGGCTGTGGTCGGTGGGGGAAAAAGAGGGAGGCATAGTGAGAGACCAGGCCTAGGCCCGTCTCCCAATACAGATAGACATCTGCCTGCATAGAGGCAGGAGGGAGGGACATGCACCCATGTTAACAGCGAACGTTCAGGGTGCTTACTGCCAGCGAAGCACTGGACCAACGTTTCTCACTTAATCCTCCTGACACCCCTGCAAGGTGGGCTATTTCCACCCACCCCATTTCAGAGATGAGGAAACTGAGTCCCAGAGAGATAAGCGACTCGCCCACGATTACACAGTTGGTGTTGGAGTTGGGCAGAGTTCCTTGGGAGGCAGTGGTTGCTGCCTTCCAAGTGCACACACGGACACTCATACGTGTAACTCCCCCAACACACACACATACACACTCTCTTCCACTCCCAGGGGCTGGTGGGAGCAGCAGGACCCTTTGTCTTCTCCCAACCACCCTGCCCAGGCCCCCTCCTCGGGTCTGAGTGCTGGCCCGCAGCCCCACCAGACAACCCAACACTGCCCCCCACCCCCTCGGCCGCCTCTCCAGATCTCACGGGGTAACTGTGAGGTTTAAGCAACAGGTGCAGGTAAGATCCTGGGGCCGTGCGGCACACAGACGGGCTGGTACACAACACCTGCTGTCATTACTGTTGCTGTCAGTCACGTGTGTCCCTTAGAGTGGGATGCAGTCACCTGGGGGTTCTCGGGGGTGGAGCTCAGAGGCCCATGAAGTGATGGGGACGCACCCAGGGAACGCACCCCCAGCTTCTCTGACGAGCTCGGGGAGAAAGACCCAGCGGCAGCTAGCGTGTCCTAACACCCCTCCAGCCTTCGCCGGTCTCCCTCCCCTTGCAACAAAACAAAAGCGGGGCTCAGGGCCCCAGACTAGGCAGGCGGTAAAATCCAGTTAGAACTGCCTGGCTTTGCTTTCATTTGTGTCTCCTTTTTCACAGCAGTCACACTGAGTGCCCTTTTGAACTAAGCTGGCTTAAGGTAAAAAACAAAAGTGTGCCAATAAAAGGCAAAGTAAAACAAAGGACAGGGAACACAGATTAGGACAAATTCTTGAAGTTTAAGACATGTTGGTTCAGTCCTGGCTCCACAGTGACCTTCCAGAACTTGCATGCCTCTCATGATGGGGACCTCACTATCTGGGTCACCAACACTCCTGATTAGACAAAATGTACCCCCTCAAACCTCTGGCTCTTCATGATCACCCAGAAAAACCCCAGTCCTCTCCTGCACAAAAGCCCTTTAGCTACTGCACCATTTCTCAAAGTGCCAGAACCACTAGGGAGGCTTATTAAAGTATTAATATTCAGAATACAGATTCCTAGGCCCCTGCTCAGACCCTCTGTCAAATCATCTGGGATGGAGCCCCAGAATCAGAATTACTAAACATGCTTCCCAGGTGATTCTGATGCTTCTTAAAATGTAAGAACCACCAGAAACAAACACAACACTGTAAATCAACTATAGTTCAATTAAAAAAAAAAAGTAAGAACCACTAGGACAAAGAAAGGTCTTTTTGAGGCCAAATGGCCCTTTCACAAACAAAAAGCCAAGTGAGTTTAACTGCACGGGGGCACACCTACGGACAGGCTGGAAGAAGCCTTCAGGGCAGCTGTTCCCCACTGGGAGCGATTCTGGCCCTCAGGAGACATTTAGCGATGTCTAGAGACATCTGTGGCTGCCACAATTTGAGGAAGGGGGTGCTGTATGGGCATTTAGTGGGTGGAGGCCAGAGATCCTGCTAAACACGGTACCCTGCACAGGACAGTCCCCACAGCAAAGCATGTCAACAGTGTGAAGGTTAAGGCGCCCACCGAAGACCACAGGGGGTCACAAAGGCACGGGCCATGTCTCCCACCACCCTCCTCCGTAAACTAAACAGTACCGCGCTGGGACCGCAGCAAGCCTCAGCAAAAACACCCTCCAGCTCACAGCTCTCCAGTGGCTTCGCATCCACCTCACCGCTGCCCGTGTGGCCTGGGCAGTCTGCTCCCCCCAACTCTAGTCCCTCTCAAGCACACGGCCCCAGGCACACTGGCCTTCGAATGTGCTCCTCCCTTTGCTGGGAATGCTCTTCCCCTGGCCGGCTCCTCACTGTCAGCCCAAACGTCACCTCCTTGGAGAAGCCCCCCACTCCCATGGCCTTGAGCTCAGCCAGCACCCCCCACCCCACCCCACCAGCTTCTTAACAGTGCGCATCATTATCGACTACTGTCTCTTTCAAAAGTTGTCTTCAAGTTTGTCATCTGTCTTCTCCCCACCAGAGCGAAGGTCCCAGGGAACAGAAATGATCATTTTTGGATTGTGTCTCCAGCGTCTAGGATAATGTCCGGCACAAAGGAGGTACCCAAACATTGAGATGATGAATGAATGAGCCAACTTCTATCATGGGCAGAGACGCAAAGAAAGGGGCCTCCCACACACAACTGAGGGAACGGAGTCCCTCAACCTTACTGGAAAGTGAGCTGGCAATACAGGAACCCCATAACCCAGCAGCCCCATTCCCAGGACTCTGTCCACAGCAACAACAGCTCCGTGTAAAAAGGGATTCATGGAAAAAAGATGTTTATAATAGCACTGTTCCTAGAATCCAACCAAACCAACAAAGAGAAAAAGGGGAACAAAATAAGTACACATCAGCAAAGGAATGTCAAATAAAGGGTGGGGCAAAGCTAAGGAATGTTAAATAAACCTGTTCTACAAAGGATCAGGTTACCTTGGAAAGAAGCAGTGGGTTCCTCACCAGCTAACAAATCTGTGATGTCATCAACGCAGAAAACCAAGCCGCTCCCTGTCACACCTAACTGCAACCCGTCTGTACACAAAACAAACCAGTACATGAGGCCGTGTGCTTTTGCACAGGGTTTCTGAGCCTGGGGAAAGGCCACAAATGATGGACACCAGGTGGTGCCTCGGCGGGTGGAGGAGGAATGGGAAGACGGAGTTATTAATTTCTTTTCTTTGTATTCTTTTGAACGTTTCCCTGGGTGCGAGACTTCGTATTAATGTCGTAATTTTTTCAACAGAAATTTAATTTTTAAAAATGTGTTCTTCCTGGACAGGGGATCTCTGACTCCTGTCCCTACACCACAAGGTCAACACCACTGGCTTTGTGGTGTTGTGGATGTGGATGTGACCAGAGCTGCCTTACCCAGGAGGCACAGCGGATAATACCTGTGGGGCCCATAAAAATGTCCTAATTTCTTTAAGATCATAAAAAAGAAAAGGTGTATCTAATCCAATCTGGATTATATTTATCTTTATATCAATGCAATAACAAACTAATTTTTACTTAGTTATTTTTTATGAACAAACGAGCCCATGAAGGCAATGAAGGCATAGAAGCCCTGGAAGTCACGTGCACCAGGCTGGTGACTGTTGAACCCAGCGTGGCCTGAGACCTGTGTGGCTGCAAAGCCAGTGCTTCCCTCCCTCCCTCCTCGAGTTTCCTGGCATTTCCTTCCCTCCATTGTTTCTAAGGGGATGATTCCCATCCCCTAAGGGGGATCCTGCAACTTTGTGTCTGATTAGCTGAAAGGAAAAAGGGACTTCCCATCTGTCTGGTGGTTAAGTGTGGCGGTTCTGGAACCCTGATGCTGGGTGTAGAGCTGGGTGTATCACTTAAATCTCTGAGCCTTGGTTTCCCCATGTGTGAAATGGAGATGATGAGGCCCCTAAGTTGGAGTTACTGGGGGGCTTATAAAGGAAGTATTCTCTGCAAGAGCCCAAATCAGCACTTCCTGGGCCCAATACACATTCCCTGAACAAATCAACCCCTAGTCAGGAGCAGGAAGGGGGCTGTGACCCTCTTTTAAAGAAGGTCCTATGCATACTACGTGTATGTGTATACACACACACACACACACAAGACTACTCACTGCCACAGTGTAGAAGAAAAAACAGAAATAGGGTGAATGACCATATCAGTAAAGAATGAATAAAAAAATTAAATAAAAAAATGAAAAAGTAAAGAAAGAAGGTCCTGTGGGAAGCTAAAGAAGAAACAGCCCCCACCCCTACATCCCGACGCCGACACACTCCTGCCCTCCCTGGCGCCCAGCTCCTCCTGAGCACTCTAAGGGCCAAACAAGGCTCTGAGGGGCAGGAAGGAGCTGGGTAACCTGGGAGCCCAGGACAGGAGACACACAGGACAAGAAGGGAGGTAGCTTTGCAAGGCCAAGTGTCCAGGTGGACACAGTCCTTCACATACGCAGACACACTCATACACAAACACCCAGGAACACCCGAAGGCAGAGGCACAGGTAGACACACAGGGACTGGTAAAGACACTGACAGAGGTGGACCTTGGAAGAGAGACACACACCACATGCTCACAGAGACACAGCTACAGGATGGAAGACAAGACACAGGTGGCAATCTGGATGGCACACGGAGGGCCACAGACACACACAACCAAGGATGTGGATGGACACTGGTGGCCACTCAGAGATACCCCCCGACACACAAACACACACACACACGCACAGAAAACAAACGCAAGGACACCGGAGGCCACTCAGACACACGCACACGCAGACTTACACGGCCATGCACACAGACACTCAGAGACGGCCAGAGCCCCAGTCTCAGGCAGACACACACGGTCACGAGCACACACAAGTTCGCCGCCTTCCCCGTCACACAGACTGGGTCACAAACAGCCTCCCCTCTCCCCAGCCCTCAAAGCCTCGCTCAGAGCCGGCACGCCCCTGCCCCGGGCCTGCACAGCCCCTTCCCGCCCGCACACCCTCCCCTCGGGCCGCACCGGACACCTGGGCCCGCACGCCCCCGCCCCTCAGTCAGCACGTCCCCGCCCCTCAGCCCGCACACCGTCTCCCGGCCCGCACACTTCCCCGCAGCCCGCACACCCTCCCCGCAGCCCGCCTCTCCCCAGCTCAGAGGCCCCTCACCTGGGCCCGCACGCCCCCTCCGCGGCCGGCCCGCGTCCCTCCACCCTCGCCTCCCGCCGCGGGACTCACCGGCGCAGCTCCGTCAGGACAATGACCGGCGCCCCAGGCTTCCCCAGGCCGCATTGCGCCTGCGCAGACAGGCCGACTACACATCCCAGAAGCCCGCGCGCCGCCGCCGACGTCCAGGCCGCCCCGCCCGCGGAGCCGAACGGAGCCGACCGGACTCGAGCCCAACCGAGACCAGACCAAGCCCCTCCACTCCCAGAGGCCCTTTCGGCACCGGCAACCGCGGCCAGGGGGGTGGGGTTTGGGGAGGGGTTGTTGAGGGATGAGTGGGGAGGAGGCACAGGGGGGAGAGGGGGGAGTGGGTAGGTAAGAGGGGAGGGGAGGGGGAGGAGAGGAAGGGGAGAAGGCGGAGGGAAGAGGATCACTAGGTCATTATTGCTGAGTGGTATTCCGCGGTACAGATAAACCCTAACTGGCTGCTACGTCTGGGATGTTTCCAGTTTGGGGCTGCTCCAGTTTTAATTTTCTTTTCATGGTGGGAAGAACACTTAACATGCGATCTACTCTCTTTAACAAAATGTTAAGGACACAATACAGTATTGTTAAGGAGAGACATGATGTACAGAACTCTAGAACTTAATCATCTGCATGAAGGAAACCTTATACCTGTGGAACAGTACCTCCCCATTTTCCCTCCCCTTAGCCTCCGGCAACCACCATTCTACTCTCTCCTTCCATGTGTTCCACTATTTTAGATACCTCACATAAATGCAGGATTTGTCTTTCTGTGTCTGGCTTAATTTACTTAGAACAATGTCCTCAAACTCCACCCGTTTTGTGGCATATGACAGGACTTCCTTCTTTTTTAAGGTTGAAAGATACATTTAATGTTTATACCACATTTTCTTTATCCATTCCTTTGTGGATGGACATTTAGGTTGCTTCCACACCTCAGCTATTGTGAATAATGCTGCAGTGAACAATGGAGTGCAAATAATCATTCGAGACCCTGACTTCAGCTCTTTTCGGTAAATACTGAGAAGTGAGAAGTAAGATCATACAGTATTTCTAATTTTTTTGGACGAAACTCCATACTGTTTTCCATAGCAGCTGCACCATTTTACATTTCTATCAATAGTACAAAAGCTCCATTGCCCTGGTAAACTAACCTTTACTGGGATAAGAAACATCTCAGAGACCTTGAAATCGGGTGTTACAGGCTAACTTGCATCCCCCAAATTCATATATTGAAGCCTGAAGTCCAATACAACTATGTTTGGAGGTCAGGTCTTTAAAGAGGTGACCGAGTTAAAATGAGGCCATTAGCGTGGACCTTAACTCAACCTGACTGGCGTCATCGAAAGAAGAGATGAGGACACAGACCCGCACAGAGGGGTGACCACGTGAATTCAAAGCAGGAAGGCAGCCATCTGCAACCCAAAGAGAGGCCTCAGGAGAAACCAACCTTGCCGACATTTTGATCTTGCCTCTTGAGCTGTGAGAAAACGCACTTGAGTCTGAGCCACCCAATCTGTGGTGCTTCGTTAGGGCAGCCCTCCAGACCAGTGCACCTGGGAGGTGGGACTAGAGGCTCTTCAGAGCGCCTGGCTAAGGACCCAGGATTCTGGGCCGGGGTGTGGGAGTTTGGTGATGCTGCAGGTGGGTCTGCGTGTCCAGGCTTCCCACAACTCTACCCATCCCCCAGGATGTCTCGTCTGATGTGTACCCAGCTCACAGGTACTGGTTCCTGATGGGGCTCATTTTTATTTGAATGAGCCAGTGGCCACAAATGGCCCAAAAAGTGCGGAAGGACACGCAGAACCAATCTGCCTGTTTAGGGACCGCCCCCCTCCCCGACTATTAGAGATGCCTAGATGGGGGATATGGGGGCATAGTACACTCAAGTAGAGAGAGAGAAGCCCTATGGTCAGATGGCATTGCCAATATTAGGGCTCTCGGTGCTTGTGCCAGGTATGGGGTGGTTTCAGAAAAGACACAAGGGACGAGGGTGGGCCTTCTACTCCGTGAGCCAGGCTGGTGTCCCATGCACGAGGGTTCCGCCCTCCTGACCTCATCACCAGGAAAAGACCCCACTTCCTAACGCCATCACCTTGCGGGTTACGTTTCCACGTATGAGTGGGGGTGGTTTATAGCACTGTCCCCGTGGAGCAGGGGGACCTCTGGCCCCAGGTCCTCATCCTCCTCGGGAGGCTGGCCCCACCTGGATCTTCTCCACTAGCGGAGTAGACCCTTCCCCTTCCCAGGACTCTTTCCAGAACCTTCCAAATCCCAGAGCAGGGGTCTGTGTTCCCAAATCCAGAAAGCAAACGTCCCCTCTTACTTAAGAACTATGTGGCCTCTCCAGAGGCAGAGACCCTGCAAGGGCACAGTCAGGGGTGGGGCGGGCTGAGCCTCCCCCCCACCCTCAGGGCAGAGTCCAGCTGGCACCCCATTTTCACACCAGTTCCCTCTACTGCCTGTCTGCTTTCCTCTCTCCCTTTCTCTCTTCTCCTCCTCCTCCCCACTCCTCCTCCTCCTTCTAAACTCGATTCTGATCTTTTTATCCCCCCTTGGTCACTTTCTAGAAGTCTGTCACGATTGGCAATTTTGTGCATTTAGCTGTTTACAAAATATTCGTGCCTTTTAAAGATTACTTCACCTTGAGTCTTGTTCTCCAGACTCCTGTTCTTCTTGTTGGATTTAGTGAGGCGACATTTTCAGGGTATCTAAATTTTAGTTCCCCAAAGAAGAAAATACTCAAGAGAGCAGGATATTTTAAAATAAATCATTTCAACAGGTAAGTTTACATAACTGATGTTTACAGACCCCCAGGAAAGCCTTACATCTGTTTTAGGTGTTTTCAAAACAATGTGCTTTCTAAATTATTTGACTTTTCGATGTTAACGTTCATTTTAAGCCACTATTAAGGCACATTTTCTCTCTTTTGATCACCTTCCCTTTAGAATTACACAGAACTTGATTAAAGTCTTTTATTTCCTCTGAAAACACTATGTTTTAAAATGACAATAATGATATTAACTAAAACCTCAAGAATATCAGGTAGGAGGAAATCCTCAATGGTGCTAGTCCCAGTGTGAGCTACTCTGGATCATCTATAAATCAGACTGTCTCCTTTGAGGAACTGTATTCAAAAAGGTTTGTAACAAGAACAGTAGCCCACAAATGGCCACTCATTGCCCTTAGGAGGAGTGTTTCCAGAACGTTCTATGAGGTACATGCACTCTGAGTTCCAGGCTCCTTGGATACCAGGAGCACAGACACTTCCTGCGAAGGCCGCAGCTGGAGTGGGCAGTGGGAGTTCTTCTCGCTGTAATCTAGAAACGCTGATTCCCCCATGCCTCCTGTCACCTCCGGACCACCTTCCTGTAAAGGTTAAGGTCAGTCCTTCTGGGATAAACTGCCGGAAACACTTCTCAGTTGTCCCCGTATCTCCTCTCTAGTAGCCGTGGTCTCTCCCTCTTCTTAGAAGGATACCAGTTCAATCAGAGGGGGCCCAGCCTTCTCACTTCATTTAACCTTCATTTCCTCGCCAAAGCCGCATCCCTCCAAACACAGTCACACTGGGGTTTAGGGCTTCAACATGTGGATCTGGGCGTGGGAGGGATACGATTCAGACGATAACAACCACTCCACAATAAAATGTGGGGTTTAGCCAGCATCCTGCTTTAGCAACACATCACAACAGTCTCTCAATTTGGTTTTAAGCAACCTTAACCCTGTGACTTCAAACAGTAAAAGACATCTTCCAACAATATCACACCGAGACCCTTAGTTGCCGGAAGTTCAAGATCGAGTTTTAAGTTACCCAGAGCAGTTAGATACCAGCACCATACATGCTCTTTTGGACTTGGCAGTCCTCTTCCTCTCGAAATTGTCGTTACCGAGGACCCCCAACCTCCAGTCACCTCAGGTGCCTACAGCTAACAGTTCCGCTTGGGTGTGGTCTGCCCGCTGTACTCCATGAGCTAGAAAATGAACGGGGCTCTTACCTGCCCCACGCGACCCAGACACCAATCCCTAACGCCTCCAGTCCTCCGAAGACGCTGCTGCCACGACAGTCTTCATCCCAAACGCTTGATTTGGTCAAGTTTCTTTAACTGCATGCGGAAATGAGCAATACATGCAGAAAAGGAAGTAATGAAGGGATAATGGGTCGTTTGAGGAATCTGCAGCCTTACAAAGAACAAAAACTACGGTTGCTCCGAAGATGACAACCGTGAGGACACCAGCACCATCCCTTTAGGGAACGGCCGTTGGCCGACACAGAGCCAACTGAAAGCCCCAGACAGGGCTGGAGTGTCCGGGTCCCTTAGGGCTGAAAGAGGGGGACGGCCAGTTACTCAAAGGAAAAGAAGAGACAGTGTAGTCAAAAGAAGGAGGGAAAACTGGGCAGAGAAAACACACACACACACACACACACACACACACAGACACCCACACACACACCCACGTTTTTAAAAGTTTTGATATTGCAATTACGAGTTTACACTAGAATACAGGTCTGAAAAAAATTTTTTTCATTTAGTATAGTATCTTTTACGGCTGTATACTTTTTTTCAACAGCTGCATATAATTCTACTGAATGAGTTCAACATAATTAACTTATCCATTTACCCATTACTCTAAGTTCCTAAGAGTTTATCATTAAAAAAAATTTTTTTGCCATTATACATTTACCTACCTTTGTGCACTTTGGTATCTGTGGAATATTGATTCAAATGGTCTATACATACAGCAATCTAAATAAAGGACAATGGAACTGCCTTGTTTTTCACACATTCACCAAAACTGGGCATAATCAGTCTTCGATCATTTAAAAACAGTCTAATTGGCGGGGAAGCAGCTATGTCATCACTTTACGTTCCATTTCCTGATTACTAATGCTGGTGGGTGATTTTCATCAGCTGTTTTTATTCCATCTTCTTTAAACTGGCCGTTAGCTTTGTCCATTTCTCTACCGAGCTGTAGATGTTACTATTACTGCTTTGTAACAGTGCTTTGAACATCAGAGAATACTGCCCTTTGTTGTATTTGTTGCAAACATCTTTTTCCAGTCTCTCATCTGCTAACTTTGACGTTTTCCACACAAAAATGTTACTCAGCTTAATGTCAGCTCCTGCATCATGTGTAATGCTTAACAAGGTCTGCCTCAAGCCAGAGTTAGAGAAATACTGTGTTTTTCTTGTACTTTTTTATCATACATTTAAATCTTCGTTTTTTATTTATTTTTAAATATTTTTTTTAATTGGGAGGGGAGGTAATTCGGTTTACTTATTTTATTTCTAGAGGGGGTACTGAGGACTGAACCTGGAACTTGTGCATGCTAAATAGGCCTGCACTCTCCCAATTAAGCTGTACTCCCCCTACCCACACCTCTTTCTGGGTGATGAAAACGTTCTAAAACTAAACTGTGGTGGTGGTTGCACAACTCCGAACGTACTGAAAGTCGCTGAATCATAAACTTTAAATGGGCGAGTTGTATGGTATGTGAATTATATCTCAGTAAGACTGTTTCCCAAAAAGAAAGAAAACCTCCACCACCACCCTCTAAATCATGACAGATGAAGAGAAAACAGAACGTTCGTGGTCCTTGTTAAACCGTCTGTTCTCCGGCAACACTCAGGGCAGCGTATTATCTGCCCTGGGGTGGCCGTGACGAGCCTCATCCTGGCCTTTGTCTCTGACAGTTCTCTCCGGTTCTTCCCTCGTCCCCTGGCTCTGCCACCCAGATGTCCTCCAGGCGCCTGCATGCGCCCCTCCCAGCACTCCCTGGCTCTCTCTCTACATCATTTCTCAGCATGGGACACCTCATGTACTTATTGCACAGCACGCATTTCAGATTTTTGTCTGTCTTCTCCTTCAGGATCTGTGAGGACAAACATTTTTGTACATTTTGCACCTTGCTGTATCCCCAGCACCTGAAACAGTACCTGGCACATTAATGCTCGGTTCATGTCAGTTTACTGAGGACTACGGCCTCCCAAGGCAGTACTACATACAGTCCTTGCCGTATCACGATTCCATAAATGGTCAAAATGAGCTTGTCAACTTAAAAAGGTATGGGGACTTTTACTGGACTCTCAGCAAATTTACACATTTAACCTGAATAGAAACATCTTTGCCAGACTGAGCCTGTCTGCACAGAGACGTGTCCAGCCCTCTATTTACTCTATTTTCTAGTATTTAAAAAATATTCAACTAACTTAACACCTACATTCATAGCTAATTGCAGTATATATGTTTTCGTGTCAGTCTTGTCAGTCTCAGAACAAGATGGGAAGTTTTACCGTTTCTATTTTATGCTGTAGAAAAACTGAGTATCAAAGGAACCGTCTGTGGTGCTTTTCTACAGGTGAAGGAGTTGAACTACCTTCTTCAGTTTATTTCATGGCTGTTAACCTGTACAGGTTTCCTGGCTTGTTCATTTTAAATACTACCCCCTGGCTAGCCCCACACTCTATGGAACGCTTTTGTTCTAGCCGGCCTGTTCTCACTGCTGAGTGCCCGGTGAGGGTGAGCGCTCCCCATCAGCAGTGCTGGACACCCTCATATTTATTCACAGAGAGCGAGTGCAAGCCACCGTGTTGCCCTGTGTGTCACAGAACCTCTCAGTTCTGAACGTGCTCATCTTTCCTACCTCCTGGGAGAGTAAAGAGCTGTCTACTCTAAAACCTGTGTGTTTCTTAGTCTGGACCTGCCAGCTCATTTTACTTACAGCTGAACATCACTGCAAGGAAACCTTCGTCTTAATGCACTAGGTGTAGAACTGTGTGCTAAGCGGTTTAAGTGGATTGTCTTACATATTCTTCAAAATAAGTGTTCTAAATGGGAAAGTAACATGAATATAGTTCTTATTTTATTTGGGGGGGGCGGGTAATTAGGTTTATGTATTTATTTTTAACCAAGGTACTGGGGATGGAACCCACAACCTCGTGCACGCTAAGCACGCTCCCTACCACTGAGCTATACCCTCCCCACTGTAGTTTTTATTTCTAAAAGATTAAGCTGGCTACAGTGATAAAAGTGCACCTGAGGGAAGTAAGGGGGGGAATGGTTATGATACTCTGCAGAAATCCAAATAAGATGGTTGCATCTTGGACTATGATCTTGAAACATGGGTTGGGAAATAGGGGGTGGAGCCTAGAGGTATGGAGAGGACTGAATCTAGAGGACTCGGTGGTGTGTGGGTGAGGGGGAGGGAACAACTGAGGGTGACTCTCCGGTATGAACTCTCTGATGGTGACCAAGGTGTACACTCTGCCTGAAGGCTTTCCCGCACGCTTTACATTCATAGGGCCTTTCTCCAGTATGGATTCTCTTATGCAGCGTCAGGTGAGCAACCTGGCTGAAGGCTTTGCTGCATTCCTTGCACTCATAAGGTTTCTCTCCTGTGTGAATCCTCTCATGCAGAGTCAGAGATTTACGGTGGCCAAAGGCTTTCCCACAGATGCTGCATTCATAAGGTTTCTCGCCTGTGTGACACCTCTGGTGACAGATCAGAGAAGCCCTCTGTCTGAATGCCTTCCCACACTCCAGACACTCATATGGCCTCTTGCCGCTGTGGAGCCTCTGATGCTGAACAAGGTAGGAGCCGTCGCTGAAGGCCTTCCCACACTCGGCACATCCATAAGGCCTCTCGCCAGTATGAACTCTCTGGTGCTGAACGAGGTGTGCAACCTGGCTGAAGGCCTTGCCGCACTCCTTACAGTCATACGGCTTCTCTCCGGTGTGTATTTTCTGATGCTGTGCAAGGTGTGCGTTCTGGCTGAAGGTCTTGCTGCAGTCCTTACACTCGTAGGGCTTCTCCCCAGTATGAATTCTCTGATGGTGGGAGAGGTGCGTGCTCTGCCGAAACGCTTTCCCACACTCCTTACACTCGTAGGGTTTCTCTCCAGTATGCACGCGCTGATGAAGCGTGAGCGAGCCACGATGGCTGAAGGTTTTCTCACAGGTGCTGCATCCGTAAGGCTTCTCCCCTGTGTGAATCCGCTGATGGACGGTCAGGGAGGAGCCGTGGCCGAAAGCCTTCCCGCATGCGTTGCATTTGTACGGCCTCTCCCCAGTGTGAACTCTCTTATGCTGAATCAGCCCGATGTGATCCGTGAAGGCTTTCCCACAATCAACACAGTCAAAGGGCTTCTCTCCGGTGTGACAGTACCTCCGATGACGTCCGAGAGAAGCGTTCTGCCTGAACGCTTTCCCACAGTCAGTACACGCGTACGGTCTCTTCCCAGTGTGGATCCTTCGATGATGAGCCAGGGAGGAACAGTCACTAAAGGCCTTCCCACATTCACTGCACTCATAGGGTTTCTCTCCAGTGTGGACTCTCTGGTGCTGGGCGAGATGTGCCAGCTGGCTGAAGGCTTTGGGACACTGCCTGCACTGATACGGCTTCTCTCCGGTGTGGACTCTCTGGTGCTGGGCGAGATGAGCATTCTGGCTGAAGGCTTTCCCACACTCAGCACATTCGAAGGGCTTCTCTCCTGTGTGGATTCTCTGATGTTGAGCAAGGTGGGCACTCTGGCTGAAGGCTTTCCTGCATTCGATACATTCATAGGGCTTCTCTCCAGTATGAATTCTCTGATGGAGAGTCAGAGTTGAGATTTTGCTGAAAGTTTTCTCACAGTCACTACATTTCAAAAGTTTCTTTTCTCCATAGACTTGCTTGTGTGTTTTAACAAAGGAATGTGTTTTTAAGCTTTTCTTATCTGTGTCAAAATTATACATTCTCTCTTCAATGGGAAATACCTGTTTTATGTAAGGTAATGTATTCGGACGGAAACCTGTCCCAGCTTTGTTAGAGCGGCCCCTCTGCTCAGTGAGGGTACCTACATGGGTGGCTGATTCTTGCCTAAGATGTGTCTTCTGACTTACCAGCTCCTTCTCAAACAGGTCTTCACAGTTCCTGTTTTCCCCTACGGTGGAACATTCAAGGTCATAGCTTTCAAGCTTTTCCATTATCACTGCCTGGGATAACTTTTCCTCACAGATATCCTGGTTTGGAGATAACTCCTTTGTCATCCACACATACTCCAAGTCTGAAAGATATTACGAAAGCAAACGCCTCCTTTATTTAATGCTAGAAGAACAGAAGCTTCCAAAACAAAACCATGTGAATCAAAACAGCTCCTGAAGCCCACCAAGGTACTTGTTTTTGACAGTTGTTAAAGTTAGGCAGTGTGACCATCCTTGCATTTCTGGAATAAACCTTCCTTGGCTACAGTATGCTATTTTGACATGACTTTTTATGTAAGATATTACACCAATATTCATAATCGATACTTGCCTAATTTCCTTTTTCTGGTGCTATTTTGCTGAAATTTTGGGTTCAAATGTTATGCTGTCTTCATTAATACATTTTTGGGGTAGTTTTTTATTCTCCGTCACAGGACACTTTAAAGAATGTTGGTATTTTCCCTCACAGGTTTTACAGAATTTATCTGTGAAATCGTTGGGGGTTGTTGCCTCCTCTCTTCCCAGAGGCAGTTCTCAGGTCCCTTTCTGCGTCTCTTCGGTGGTAACTGGTCTGATTAAACTTCTGTCCCTGGGGTCAGCAGTGGTAACTGCATCTCCCTAAAGTATCATCCATTTCATCCAGGTGTTCAAATTATTCATAGAGAGCTGGGTTTTAAAAATAGTCATATGAGTCTTTTAAGAACTCAGGCATCAGCGGTCATTTGCCATTATTTCTTTTCTCATGTTTTCCCTCATTTGTCCTGATGTTTTATACATTTCATTGGTTTTATTCATTTATTTTCATCAGATCTGCTATTTTCTAACTCAGTTATTCCTACTTCTATCCCTCGCAGTATAAATCACTATACGTAACTTATTCCAGCTTTCCTTACATTCATTTTGTTCTTTTTCTAATATCTTGAATTGGATGCTTAATTCACCTATGTTTCATTGTTTCTTGGTTATTAATGTACATTGTTAGGACTGTAAGTGACCTGCCAACAACCACGTCTTGAACCTTTGAGAACTGAGAGCAGGAAAAGGCCACATTACAGGCCACAGAATAAACTGACCTCCTCACCTGAAGCTTATTTCCCTGCAATACATGTACACAGGCTCTTATCCAGCTTTTAAACCAGAAAAACAGCTTTCAAGCACAATAAGGAAAAAAAATTGAGTTAAAAAATTGAATAAAATAACCTGAGCCCCAAATCCCAGTAAGTACAATAAAACTGGGGAGACGATGGACAAAGAAGGAGGTAACATTACTGAGCTATTTTTTCATCTTTCATACGGATATCAAAAGATGAATCTCGAGTGGATGAACTTTAAAATATAAATTTAAAAATATATCATAAAGTTAACAACCTGTAGAACTAAAATCTTTCCGGTTAAAGGGGTGGGACAGTGTGAAGGGGGAAAAAAGACAAAAACAACAAAACAAAACAAAAATAACAACAATAAAAAAGAAACACCAAAGAGAAAAATAATTAAACGCAGAGCGAAAAACACAGCTGTAACACTTGCTGACTCAATAAATCACATTTTAAAGAAAGGAAAATATTTAAACCAGTTTGAAAAACTAAACGCAAATCTGTCTAAAGAATTCAGCAATGCTGAAAGTCGGGGATGATTGTAACAATATGGTACTTTAGCAGAGCTTGGTGAACATCAATGGAACGAACATAACAGAGTTCAGAAACAGAGTGTGGCGTTTGCAGGAGATCAGAAAAGGTAAAGCAGTTACGTCACACCATGGGGAAGAGAAGACCCACCTAAAAAACAGTGTCCGGACAGGAAATCTCAATGTGGGAAGGCCTCTGAGAGGTGCTTCCAAGCACTGAGCATCAGGGAGAAGGAGCATGCTGAGAACGGTCTTCCCGCACTAGCTACCGTGCACTTACCGGGGCACAGGCCTCTCGTCACCTCTCCCATCATCCACGGCTCTTTATCTTGCTCCAGTAAGGAGATCACATCTGGTTTAGAAATGCAAAGACCTGCATGTAAGAGAAAACAAGAAAATTAGCGATGCTGTGGATATTCCAGCGCTCTAACAGGGTCTAACTGGTACTGAGAGGCGAGAACCATCGTAGGGAAGTGCTGATAAAGACACGAAAGACCACGAAGGTGCAAAGACTCGCTGGGGAGGTGGAAGGACGAATACACTCTTACCCAGTGAAACCAGGCTCCCATAGTTCTCTATCATCACCTTCTTGTACAAAGTCCTCTGAGCAAGATTCAGCCACTCCCACTCATCGTGGGAGAAGTCTATGGCTATATCCGTGAAAGTCACTGAATCCTGAAATGAGACAAACACAACCTTGCTCAGTGTTCATGCCCTGACTTAGCTGGCTCCCAGGTAAAGGGTTACGCTGCTCACACTTTGGGAGAAAACAAATATTGTAAGTAATTGCACGGGGAGGTCTAAATGATCCAGGTCAGGTGGTTAGTCACTGTGTAACTTTTCTGCCTATATAATTATATTGTACATATTAGGAAGAAGAAAAAATATGAGGTATACTCTCTGCTCCTGAAGCACTTACAATTTCACGGTGTGAGAAGACATCCTCGTACGTAAAAATGTTGACTGCATTCAAAACAGTATCATCAGCACTAAATTATCTACTTTAGGAGCTAGCTCACTTTTCCACGTGGAGAAGTTAAAGAGCTCTGAGGCTGCGAGGCCAAGGTTCAAGGAAGGACGCTGACCTGAAGAACGTGACTTCAATCTCCACAATGTATTCTAAGAAATCTTAGTGTTCTTGAGATGTTAAGAGATACGCCTAAAAAGTGAAAGAAAAAAATGCCTAGCGATATTCTTCTCTCATGAAATAAAAATATACTTGGATCAGGAGAGAACACACTTGGGAGGCTGTTTTTTAATAATCTGCTGGGAAGTATCAGGAGAGATCATGTAAGGTGAGCACATGACAAGCAACCTGTTCCTTGTTATGGGGGCTAAATCTCCTTTTTTTTTAAATGGAGGTACTGGGGATTGAACTCAGAACACTGTGCATGCCAAGCACGCACTCTGCCCCTGAGCTATATCCACCCCCACAGACATGGGCTAAATTTCTAACCAGTCAGGCAGTGATGCCAGTCATCCATTCTGTGGCTGATGGCAGATTTTCCACTTCTTTTTCTGTGATTTCACTTACATCAGTATCTAAGAATGAGTTTTAAGTAAACGTCAGTCTTGAATAAAACAGGAGAAGAAGGTTAGATTATTCATAAGAATTCAGATGCTGGCACTGACCAGCTGGGTAATCTCAGCCTAGTCAATTAACTGTAGTGTGCTTCAAATTTCCTACCTTAAAAATGGGAATAATTTTAATACCTACCTCACAGTAGCACTGTGAGAATTAAGTGAAGGCACAGTACTTGGCTAAGTGCTCAAGAATTATTACCTAGTGTAACAATGTAGGAGAGATGGGAAAGAAAGAAGAGGAAGTGGCTGAGAACAGGTAAACACCTGGTTTAATACTTCAATAAAAGCTTTATTTATATTTTATTTTACTAATGTCAGTATACTACAGTAGTTAAGAACATGGTCTCTGAAGGCAGACCACCTATGTTCAAATCCTGTTCAGCTCAGCAAACCTAAAGTATTAGTTTTCTTTTCAACCTTTGAAGATATTTTAAATAATTCAAAAGAACAGTCTATTGCATTTACATGTAAATATTTACCATTTCTGTTGCATTTCCTTCATTCTGAATGTTCCAAGTTCCCTTCTGGTCTAATTCTATCTGAAGAACTTCCTTTAGTAATTCTTTTAGCAACCTGTCAATGAATTTTCTTAGCGTTCATTCATATGAGAAACTATTTCACTTTAATTCTTGAAGGCTATTTTTGTTGACCATGGATTCAGGGTTGACAGTTCTTTTCTGAGTACTTTTTGAAAAACTGTTCTACTTCCTTCTAACTTCCATAGTTCCTGATGAGAAATCCAGAGTTACCCAAATCACTGTTGTCCTGCACGCTAAGCATCGTTCTCTGGTTGCTTTCGAGGTTTCTTTCCTTGTCTTTCGCTTTAAGCAGTCTGATTACAAAGTTTCTGGGCAGGGATTTCTCTGAGATTCTCAAACTGGAGATCGATGAGCTTCATAGATTCATAGATAGGTTTATGTCTTTTGCTGAAGTTGGGAATTTTTCAGCCCTTATTTCTTCAAATATTTTTTCTACACTCCACTGTCTCTTTTTGGGGGGACTTCAATGATACGAATATTAAGCATTTTGGTATTGTCTTACCGGACCCTGAGGCTCCATTCAATCTTTTTTCTGTTATTCAGAGTAGATAGTTTCTATGTATCCTCAAGCTCACTAACTCTTTCCTCTGTCATCTCCACTGTGCCACTAGAGCCCACCCAGTGAGCTTATTTTGGTCATTAGAGTTTCCGTTTCTTGTTGATATTTTCTATTTATTTGCTGAGATTATCTTTCCATTTGTTTCAAAAATCTTCATCCTCACTTGTTGGCGCATTTTTATAATAGTTGCTTTAAAGTCTTTATCAAATAATTCCAGCATCTGTATTAACATCAGTGTTAGTATCTGGTGATGGTCTTTCCCCTGCAAACCGAAATTTTCCTACTTTTTCATTAGCTGAGTAAGTTTGCCTTGCCTTCTCAACACGCTGGATATCATATTACAGACTCTGTCTTGTTTAAATTCTATGGAGAATGGCGATGTTTTGTTCGGGCTGCATGTTCTAGACAGCCTCCTGTGGGTTGTGCTTCAACCGCAGTTCCATTTTCAACGCCTCTGCTGTGATACCGCCTTCGCCCCCCTTGCAGACCGCTCACGGCCAGCCTGAGACCTGGACGGCGGTCTGCACCGCAGCTCACTGCTCAGGGGCAGACACGTGCACGAGCAGCTCGGAGCAAGTGGCTTAGGAGCGCACAGAGGGCGCTCTGTGGTTGACCTCCTCCCTCTCTGGGATCCCTTCAGCGCGTTGTTTCCTGGAGCAGGCGGGGGGTGGGGGGGTGGGGGGGGCTTCCCTCTTCAGTCCCAATAACTGTGGCTCATTTATTATTCCATCCCACCGTGCGCTCACCATGACTGTACCCCGACCTGGGGCCAAGCAGGGAGCGGACACAAGCAGGAAAAAAAAGGAGTGAAGGTTTACCCCACCCTCTAGGGATCACAGCTTCTCTGATCATAGACAAAATTTATCTTCCCTCAGAGTATGAGACTCTTGCAGACTCCCACTGCCACCGCTGGGGCACAGGGAAACAATTTTTTTTAAGGGGGATTTCCCCACTCCCACAATGCCGAGCAGCAGATCCCTTTCCCACTTCTTAAGGCTAAACTAGAAGGTTTCCCCTGCAGTTCTTTCTGTCCATGCCAATATCCACTTCTGAGCTCTGTGCTTGCTGGACTCCCGCTAAGAGATACCGGGAGGTGGAAGAAAAGGTAAACACACCGCAGGTTTGGAGGGACTTCACATTTTGGGTTTCTTCCCCATTGTGCCTGCTAATCACTTTTTAGAGACCTCAAATTGCTTCTCCATGCACACTGTCCTGGTTTTATAGCAGCTTTCAGTGGGGAAGACAGGAGAAGTGTGCTCAGTTCACCTTACCCAGGACCAGGACTCTCCCAAATTCAGAGCAAATTATTACTTTTAAAACTAATATCACATTGGAAATGAAGACACCAGATGTTTAGTGGCTCTTGCGCCTCAAACATCACACTGCACTTCTTCAGTAGCACGTATAGCTAGTGCTTATTATGTGCCAAGTACTTTTCTAAGCACTTAGAATATATTGACTCATTAATCCTCACAACAGCCCTTTATAAGTTAGGTAATATTATTATTCCCATTTTACAGTTGAAAAAACTGAGATTAAAGGACACATCTCGTATAGAGTGCCGCTAGAATTTGTACCCTGGCAGTTTGGTTCCAGAGTCCATGTTACTAACCTTTATGCCATATTCTGCCACTTTTAAAATATTTTTTTCTGACAGTTAACAACAATGGTTTTAAAATGTATAAATGCTCTAAGAAACAAGTTCCACTGGTAGTACATGTTCTGTGGCATTATATCTGATAAAAGGTGTTTTGCTTTAAGTTGCTCATTGTGTTTTTGATATAAAATAAGAACAGTTTTACTATTCTAAGTTATTTTTACTTGATTAGTTAAAGTAAATGAATCGGTTCTTATAATTTCTTACAATAATTAATTTGCTGATGATACTCATTTAGCACTTTAATCAGAACATGAATTACAGTTCTTTAGGTTTAATTAGTCAGTAAAATATTAAATTAAAAATATTCTGGAGTAAATTTAAGTAACTAATCCACAAGAAATGAAAAATTAGGAATTTGGTTCAAGAAAATCAGGAGGAGGGAAGAATGAATAGATGGAACACAGGGAATTTTTAGGGCAATGAAATTATTCTGTATGATACTACAGTGGTGGCTACACGTCATTACGCATTTGTCAAAACCCATAGAATGTGCAACAACAAGAGTGAGCTCTCATGTAAACCATGGACTTTGGTTGATAGTTATGCGCCCATGTTGGTTCATCGATTGTACCAAATTCGCCACACTGATGAGGGATGTTGAGGGTAGGGGAGTATATATGTGCGAGTGGGGAGGGCTATGTGTGAACTCTCTGTATTTTCTGCTCAATTCTGTGAGCCTGAAACTGCTCTAAAAGAGTAAAGTTTATTACAAAAAAAATAGACAATCAGAGCTGAGGGCAAAAATTCAACCATAAGAATGGTCCCTGCAATACTCATTAAATAGCAAACACTAGCAACAATTTGTCTGTGGAACAAGAGGCTTATTGAATAGACTGTGGTATTCATCCTAGAAAGAACAAACAATGTCGTACATACCCCGGTGTTTTAAGACCTGCCGGGCACCAGTCAAGTGGGGAGGGAAGCCCTGCATACGCTGGCCAGAATGCCCCCATCTCACCTGGGCCTGCAGATCTCCACCACTTGCCTCAGGATGCAGCTCAGACAGCCCTTCCTCTGTGACTCAAGTTCTCCCAAAGCCCCCTCCCTACAACAGTGAGCATGACTGTGCAGCATTTCTCACCAGGAGGCAGAAAGGAGCTAAAAGAAGGCAGATTTCCTCCTGCCAGACTGTGGCGTATCACAGAGCTACGTCAGTCTAGAGGAAGGGGCACCTTTTTCTAATTCGCCCAGAGGCACTTGTTCAGCCTAATAATGGCCCTTCCCCACCCCTACGCAAGAGGTCCACTCTCTAGCTGCAGCACTGATCACACTGTATATATAAATGCTTGCTGCCTTTTCTTTTCTCCAACAGATTGTGAGCTCTCTGAGAGCAAGGATGGGGATGTAGGGACTACACAGATGGTGGCTCTCAAACTTTCTCTAAGGACTGTATTTCTGCGTTGTCAGATACTTATGAAAAGACTAAGTGCAAGGGAAGGGCTCACAGTAGGTCATTTGAGTGAAAACTCAACACAGAAGAGGAAGAAGAGGAAGCTCTATGAGAGGGCACTGGGCTGTCTGAGCCTACCTAAGGCCCCATCACTCATCAGAAAGAGAAGAAATAGGAACCAGGCCCAAGGGTAGAACTCTCAAGCAAATAATTTTCAGAACAAAACAAGCATTACCAGATCTTGAAAAGCAAGGCTATTTTAGGAGGAAAAAGGAAATACTAACCAGGGACATGGCTTCAATTCCTATCACCTCCTCCTCTTCCTGGCTCCTCATGTGGAGAATGGCTTTACCGTGAGAGGGCAGAGCTGGGAGGAGAAGAAAGGAACAGTGAGAGTCTGTCCAGCTCTAACAGTCACAGCCTAGAATCTTTTCCCTTCAGCTTCCTCTGTTTCACTCCCCCACTGCCACTCCACCTTCCCCTCATAGTCCAGGCACCTGTGGGGAGACCTGTAATTTACAGCTGGGGTTCTACTCTGCGCTGGATTCTCAAGCTGAGCACAACCCCTCTCTCACTCAAAGACACCAATTCGTTAACCTCAGAGGTGTGTTAGGCCTGCTGCAAATGTTAATGCTCTTACTTAACCTTCACATCTTCAGCGAAAATACGCATACTGTCAGTTTCACACATGAAAGCTCTGGGAAGTGAAGTCTTTTGCACATGTCACACCGCTTGTAAATAATGGAAACCTGTCGCCAACCTAGGTCTGCCTGACTCTCTCAAACAAGTTATTTGCTCAAGCAGACAACAGAATATAACAGAAAGTACGCCCCCATGCAACTAACTACTCAGGATTTGTAAAGAATCTATGAGACTTGGAAAAACCCATCTTCCCCAGAGATGTTACGATAGAGTCTGTGTGGCTTGCAGATAGCGGGACCAAAAAACTGTCAGGAGATCCAGGTTTTCATATTGCTTTCTGGCAAATTATAGTTCTGAAGGAGTCCCCTGTTCCCCTCCAGCCAAGTTTCTTCAATTAGGAAAAAGATAATAGTATCTGACTTAATTCTGGTTTCTTTCCTCTAAACACCATTGCTTTTTCAAAGCATTATTATAATGATGATAATTAGAAGGAACACTTACTGAGCACTCACTATGTGGCAGGGACTCCAACAAATGCTTTGCACGTATGAGCTCACTTAATCCTTATAACAGTCCTATGAGGTATATAATATCACCTCTATTTTACATAACAGAAACTGGGTGAGAAAGTTTCAGAAAAAAGCTTGCTCAGTGGAGGTCTTGGGATCTAAAGTCTTGAGGTTATTTAACCCTCTCAGGGTTAAACTGGCAAAAGCTGTTAAGAATACCTACCTTGAGTAGTTGCTGAGGGGATTACACGAGAGCCAGCACAGGGGGCACTCTGGAGTCGGCCTGTCCTGGACGTGAATCCTGGCTCCTCCACTTACTAGTGATTACTTGTCCTCTCTCTGTTTCAGTTCCTCTTCTGTAAAAAGGAGATGGGGGAGCTTCCACTTCATAATGTTCTGAGGTTTGGAGTTTATATCCCCAAAAGGTCTTAGAAATGCATCTGGCCCATATAAGCACTCAGCAAACTTTAGCTACTGTTATTACACTAAAACGAGCGAAGAACAATAAGGCTATGAGCAGTACTAGCTTCCCCTCTTCCGCTTTACTCACCCTGATCGGGAGGTTGGGGGTGCAGGCAGAGAGAGAGGTCTGAAGGAGGAATGCGGTTATACTTGTTCACCTACTAGAAGGTGACTAAGCCGTGGAACGGCTTGGATCCCTCAGCACTTCCAGAGGAAGCTGTGAATAATGCCTTCCTCCCAAGTCCCCATCCCACAGTGATGTATGGGACAGGACTCAGGTTGAAAAGAAAAATTAAATACTGAGGTCCTCCTTGAAGAGCAGCAGAGCACTCAGAGGTAATGTTCTAACGGGGGAACACTCTCCTGGGGCCCTTGGAGACACTCACACTGATCTGGAAGGGGAGTATCTGGCTAGGTGACTGCACAAGTCAAGATCCCTCCCTGAATTCGGCTCCTTATTCTGGCCCGAGGTGACCCTCCAAATCTTTGGACTCCTGAGTCCACTAGACTTTGAGGCCAGGGACATCCTTCTCTAGCACTTGGGCCCGAGGAATAGCACCCCCGAATCTTAATTTCCACCCTTGCAGCCGCACACAAGCCCTCTGTCACTCTTACCTCCGTACCCAGTCCCGTGGTCGTGTGCAGTGTCCCGGCTTCCACACCCTCCATGTGGGGCAGGCAAGAGATGCTTCAGCCGCGCCCCCGCAACGAGGCACCTTCCCAGGACTCCAGGGCTTTGTTCCACACTGGGCTCCTGGTGGTGGAGTCGGGTGTGTGTGTGTGTGTGTGTGTGTGCGTGCGCGCGTGCGTGCGTGTGTGTGCGCGCGCGCGCGTAGGAGTGGGGGACGAAGAGGTTCTTCTCTGGTGGTGTGTCCAGGTCTCAGCCACGTAATATCATTCACTCACTGCAACACACGCCGTCCCTCACATGCTGCTGAGACGTGCGAAGTGCGCAAAAGACACGCGCAGAAACACAGGCCCCAGACAGACACTGCCCTCCTCCGCGCCCCACCAGCCGCATCTCGAACCCCCATTCACACACGGACCTGCTTCCTCTTCCCGGTCACACAGACACCACGCACTGCAGGCCGCAGTCGCACGTCCATGACGCCCACCCCCACCTCTCCACGGGCGCGGACCCGAACGCCGCCCTCTCGGCGCCTCTACAGGGCCTGGGCCCAGTCACGGCCGCCGCCCCGCCCAGGTTTTCTCCTCAGAAACTGCCAGACTCGCTCGAGCCCGGACTTCAAGCCGTTGCCGGAAGTGGGCGTGCCCTTCCGGTGCAACGGCCCCTGGGAAACGTAGTCCCGGCGGGTGGCGGCGGCTTTCTGAAATCGGGCGAGGAGGCTGCTAGGCAGGGTTCCTCTCCCAGGCCTAGTGATCACTGTCCCCTGTTGGAGCCTCCTGGTCTGGAACAGAGCCGCCTGGAAGTCTTTCAGCCCAGACTGCAGTTCCCTGAAGGACCAGCCGCCTCCGTGAACAGAGCCGAGTCCCGGAGGCTTCTGGGAGCCGTATCCAGGCTCGGACTGCGCAGGTGCAGCGGTCAGGCTCAGAGGGACCTGTGAAGCGGCTCACCGGGGCCTCCGCGAATGGTGGGCGGGGTCGCAGAAGGCGTGGAGCGCCCAGGAGCATTGAGCCAGCGGAAGTCTGGGAAATGGGCGGGGCCTAGGAGAGGCGAATCTGGGGGCGGAGCCTCTAGGATAGAAGGTGAGTGGGAGTTTGCCTGGTGTTTTGTGCGCTTGCGATTTGTAACTTTATGAATGTATATGTGTGTGTGTAAAACCTGTCTTATTTCATGCCTACAAGTTCTCGCTCTCTGATACAATCTACACCCCCAGCCCATTTTGGAAACCAAAGTCTGTGGCATCTACAGCTACAGCAAATGTTAAAACAGCCCAGCTCGTAACCAGAGTAACATAAAACCTCATGCTTAAAAGCTTAATTACCTAGTTTCTATACCTACCTACCTACCTACGTCCAGGTTTCAGCAAAAATTACAAGGCACGCACAAGAAGAAACACAATCTGAAGAGACAAAGCAGGTACTGGAACCCAGAAAATTATGACAGAGATTTTGGAATTATCATACCAGGAATTAAAAAAAAAAACTACGATTAACATCTTAAGGTCACTAATGAGAAAAGTAGGCAACATGCAAGAACAGATGGATAATGTAAGCAGAGAGATGGAAACTCTGATTATCCAAAGGAAATGCTAGAAATTTAAAGTGCTAAAACAGAAAAGAAGAATGCTTTTGGTAGGCTCATCAATAGATTGGACACAGCTTAGGAAAAATGAGTGCATTTGAAGATTTGTCGATAGAAATTTCCCAAACTGAAATACAAAGAGAATTAAAAAAAATCCAGGATATCCGGGAACTGTGGGACAACTACAAAATGTGAAACATAGGCATAATTAGAAGAGGAAGGAAAGGAGAAGAAATATCTAAGTAATGACAGTTTTTGAAAGTTAATGATAGTGGCCAAACCACAGATTCAGGAAGCACAGAGAATTCCAAGCAAGGACAAATACATGCAAAAAATATACACCTAGGCATATCATATTCAAGATGTGTAAAATTAAACACAAAGGAAATCTTGCAGGAAAGGAGAGGCGGTAAAACTCACGTAAGAGAGGAAAGAAAACCGAATGACAACTTTTATTCTTTTCTCTATTTTTTTGGAGTAACTTCTATAAGATAGGAATAAACCATTTCTTAGTTTGGTAGAGCTCATTTTTAAAGCCATTTGAATAGGATTTTTCTAGAATGAGAGGTCTTTGACAACATTTTGCTTTAATATTCTCTATATTTCTTCATGCAATTTTATATTTTTCAAGGAATTTAACCCCTCATTTATATTTCAGATTAATTAGCTATATATAGTTGGTTGTTTAATTCTCTATTGTGTCTAAAGTTACTGCTCCTTTCCTGTTCTGCATCTTTCTTTTTTGGTTGTTTGGTTGGTATAAAAAAATTTTTGTCTCTTCCTTTCTCTCATCAGAGGCATTGACATATTCTGAATATTTTCAAAGAAGACCTTCCAGTTCTGTTTATCTGCTGCATTTCACTGAGTTTCTCTTCTTGCCTCTCTGCACATGTCTGACTGCACTTACATTTAACACTCTTCTTTACTTGAATACATACTTTGTTCTTGAACTTTTCAATTTCATGACAACTGTACTTAAAACTTAATGTCCCCACGAGTTCAGCCATGTAGTGTTTTATCATCTAATTTTAAGTATTTCTTAATTTCCCTTTTTTATCCAGTCTAACAATCTCTGAATTTTAATTGGAGTATTTAGTCCATTTATATTGAATGTAATTATTGGTATAGTTGGATTTAGGTTTATCATTTTGCTATTTTATCGTCTTTCAACCACCTGTTTTTAGTTTCTTTTGTCCTCCTTTCCTGACTTCTTTTTAATTAACTGAATATTATTTAGAATTCCATTTAAATTAATGTATTGACTTTTAAGTATAATTCCTTGATTAAATATGTTTTACATTTATACTACACTTAGTAAATTTTAGTGGTTGCTCAAGGAATTATAATATAAACCTTAACTTTTTAATGTACTTGAAGTTAATATTGTGTCTCTTCACGTCAAATATAAGAAATCTGCAAACACATAGTTCTACGTATGTTTCATCATTTATGGTATCTATCTATACATACATCAAGATATAGATACATAGATATCTATACCATCTATATGCACCATAAACTCAATAGTGTTATAATTTTGACTAAACAATCATGTTTTAAACAGTTCATTAAAATTGAAAGAATGTTTTTAAAATTTACCCACATTTACCACTTCTGGTGCTCTTCACTCCTTCCTGAAGATCCAAATTATCATCCAATGTTTATCTTAAGCCTGAGGAACAACTTCTTTTTAGCATTTCTTGTCATGTAGATTTCCTAGCAACAATTGTTTTGGTTTATCTAAAAATATCAATTTTACCTCCATTTTTGATATTTTCTCTGAATATAGAATTCTAAATTGAAAAGTCTTATTCCCACACCCCCCCCTCAGCACTTAAAAAGTTGTCATCTCACTGTCCTCTGGCCTCTGTTTCTACCTACCTAAAGGCAGCCATCATGCATATCATGTTTTCCTTGGCTACTTTGAAGATTTTCTTTTTATTTTTGGGTTTCAGCAGGTCCATAATGGCGTGTCCAGATGTGCTTTTTCTCGTATTTATCCTGCTTGGGTTTTTATGACATTCTTAAATGTGGAGGTATGTATCTTTCACCAAACCTGGGGAACTTCTGGACATTTCTCAAACGGGTTCTCTATTCCATCACTTTTCCTCCCTTTCTTGTAACTCTAATTTCATGTGTTAGAACTTTCGATATTATCACACAGGTCACTGAAGCACTGTTCATTTTCTTGCAATCCTCTCTCTGCATTTCAGATTAGTGGATCTATATTCAACTTTGTCAACTCTTCTGCCACTTTCAATTTGCTGTTAAACCTCTCCAGTGAATTTTTAGTTTCACGTATTGTATTTCTCATTTTTAGAAATCCAATTTCCAATTGTTGTAATTCATTTGCTGAAGTTCCCATTTGCTCATTCATTAATCCCACACTTCCCTTCAGAATAATTATAGCAGTGGCTTCCACATTCTTGTTTGCTAACACCAATATCTAGGTTATCTCAGGATTCATCTTGGTTGCTTTTTCTCTCGAATGTGGCTTATGTTCATGTGGCTTGTTTTTTCATGTATCTAACATTTTTATTGCATCCTAGATGTCATGAATAGTAAGTACACTGTAAAGAAACTGTTATGTTTCTGTGAAGAGCACTGACTTTTGTTTTAGTAAGAAGTTTACTTGGTTGAATTCAATCTCCAAATTCTGTCTCCCCTGAGACAGGTAGGAGCTAAAGCCTTTGGTTCTTTCAGCCTTAGTTGGGATGCTTGGAGTCTGTCTGATACTTGCATATACAAGGGATTAGCTAGAAATTTTACACCTTAAGTTAAGTATTGTTGAAGACTTAAAGAACGTGAGAAAAATCTTATTAGAAACTGGTGGAAAAGGGGTTCTTGTTAATGTAGTGGAAGAAAAGTTTAGCAACTCTATTATTTGCAATGTGGAAAGCCCGTCTGGGTGATTAGCTAAGGCCACTTGCAAGAATGTGAAGATGTTTCCTGTTTTTGTTTGTTTGTTTGTTTTTGCTGCTTATAGAAATATACAAAAGGAGCTAGGTTAAGGGAGAGATTCATTAAAAAGGAGACAGGACGTGGTGGTTTTGAAAAGCCACAGCCTCCACAGATAGCAGATGATGCTAAAATCAAGAAACGGCTTCCAGGGTTTTGCTAGGACACTGGTCTAGAGAGAAAACTAAGGGTGTGACTGTAAAACTTTTTGTTAGAACCTCAAAGATCAAAGCCAGTATCTGAGTACCGTTTAATGACACAAAGGCTCTGGAAAGAGATTAAGGGGGATCCTTACAGATACTCTGATTTAAATGGTAAGTCCTCTAAAAACTTATCTCAGGAATTCATGACTGTGGCTTCTATCCAAATGGGGTGAACCCTAGTGAGATTCACACCAAGTCCACAAAGTTTTTAAGAGAATTAGCACTGCCAACTTGGAGAGAAGTGACAGAGATGATATAAAATGAAGAGACCATTAGATTTCCAAAATTCAAATGCCAGTAAGCAAGATTAGAAAACTACTGAGCTGCAAACATGGCAGAACCAAGTGTCCAGAGGATGGAGAATACCCCCAGGACTTGATACCTAATCAGATAATTTCCACACATTTTTCTGGCCAGATTTCAGGATTGCTATACACCAGTGACTTCAGTCTGTTGGCTGTGTGTGTCTCTGTGTGTGTTTGTGGTGCCTGGGTTGGGGGTGGTGGGGAGGCAGATAATTTATTTCCAAAGGTCTGCGGATCAAGAGGAACTGTACTTAAGAAACCTCATATGCCTCATGAGCACCTGGACTTGATTTAGATGACAGGATTTGTGACTTTGAGATGATGCCGCGATGAAACTTGGGGAGGGCCTTAAAGTGGGTGAGTGTACTTGCGTGTGGAAGGGACAGGAATCACCAAGGGCCAGAGGGCAGACTGTGGTAGGCAGCCATGAAGGTGGCTCCCAGTGACCCCCGCCTCCTGCTACTCATACCCTTCCGTAATCCTCTCCCCTTGGGAGTGAGCTGGAACTAGGGACCCACTTTTAATTACCAAGTGCAAAGAGGAGGGGATGTCACTAGTCGTATTAGGTTACACAGAGGCTTCGGCTTCCATCTTGGGTACCCTTCTCTTGCCTGCTCACTTACGAGGAAGCCAGCTGCCACGCTATGAGCTGCCCATGTGGGAAGGAATTATGTGTCTAGCCAAAAGCCAGTGAGGACCCAAAGCCAGCCAACAGTCTTAATGAGTGAGCTTGGAAGACGACTCTCGTCCAGTAAAACCTTCAAATGACTGCAGCACCAGCCAACAACTTGACTGCAGCCTTGTGAGAGGACCTGGGAGCCAGAGGCACCCAGCTAAGCCATGCCTGGATTCCTCACCCAAAGAAGTTGTGACATAATAAATGTATGTCTGTTTTAAGCTCCTAAGCTTTAGGGTAATTTGTTACACAGCAGCTAACAAATATACCATCACAGCTCTTACTCTATGATTCAGTGAGTTAAGACAGGGATTTTATCGGTAGTCAAAGATCCCATACTGATAGAATTATGAGAGCTGCTATCACAATTAAAACCCAAGTGTCGTGACCTGGACACACGTAAGTTTATTTTTCACTCACATAATAATCCATTGGCTGTGTTCCTGAGTGACTGAAGGCTCTCCTCCAAACAGCGGTTGAGGGGCCCAGAGTTAGTTCTTCCATCTTGCAGGTTTGCGGCTCCACACAATCAAGATTCTTCAGCCAGCTGGACAGTACAACCTCTCCTGAGTGAACACGCCCCAAGGGACACACATGGCTCCTATTCAAACCACACTGGAGAAGACTAACCAAACAGTCACAACTAGAACCAACAGAGTCACAGGATGAGCCGTGGCGGTCACACTCCAGAATCCATTCCGGGCGACAGGCAGGGAAGCACAGGCTTCCTGGGTCATCTACGCAGGTCACAGGATCGCTAACAGATACTGCGTAGCAGGACCTGGGAGAATAACCAGAGTGGGCTTGTGGTCATTGGACCTGCTATAAGCCACACGAGGCAAGAATTCCCCCAAAAGCCCTCACTCAGGAATTCCAGGGGAAATGTTCATTGTGACTTTGAACACAATCTTCCAAGAGTATTCAGTCCCCTTTCTATTGACTCATGGCAAAGTGGGACTCGGATGCCAGGCCGTGGAGTGTTTTTAATTAAAAACAAAACCCTAGTGCAGTTTCAACCCTATGGATCAATTACTAAATACAAGGAAAATATCAACTATGAGAACATTTTTGAGAGTTCTGGGGTTAATTACGACCATTTCACTTATTCTCACGGTTAACCACTGCCCTGTAACTCAGCTTCTACACGTGCCCTGCTTCACCGCGCCTTCCAAGTGTAACTGCTCTCACAAGAAGTCCCAGGACCGAAGGAGACATAAGGAAAACTGAACATGCTGGTGCTTCATGTCTAAAGAACATGGAAAGGCGGTTAGACCCTGACAGGGGGCCTCGCAGAAGAAGAGTGAGGGGTACGGACATAAATGATCCAATCCAGCATTATGAACTCCTGAATTCTTTGAAGTCCCTATCGATTGTGCACTGTAATTTCTAACTCTCAGAATACACTTCCAAAAATGTGTCCTAGATTTTTGACGGTAGAATTAGCCAAGGATATTAAATGTTTCTGGATGAGATTAATCTCATCTTTCTGTATTTCAAACTATGTCATTTTGGTTACCAACCAAGCAATAGTGGCGGGACTAGAAGAACAGACTCAAGAGTTTTCCATCATGAGAAGTAGGGTGAAGAGGATGAGTAGGGAGGTTTTTTAAGGTTTGAGAAAGTCAAAGTTTTCTAAGATGCTAGAATCTTCTGTGACAGCCCCATCCCAGTTACACGGATGCAGATCTTTCCTGGCGCTTCACTTTCAGTGAAGAGAAGTGGCGAGGCCGGGAATCCAGGATGTATCACGGCTCAGCAACTACCCGGATCTACTGCTGCCATGTGGCTTTCAGCAACTGCCAGCCCCGTGGTTAGATGGGGCGAGATGATCCTAACGCAGCCACGGAAAGGATCTAATTTCCACGTCTTCCTTCAGGTCAGAATTTCAAGCGACCTTTCACTTTTAACAAGCATCACATACACTTCTGCAATGAGCATGCCTCGTCGCCTTTAGTTTTTGATAAGAGCTATCCAGCCCCTCGTGCACAATGGGCTTATGATCCTGCTGTATCATGAGCACCCATTCCCAACACAAACCAGGGATCACAAATCATCTGATCTGTGATAATCAGTGCCTGACACCCGGCTTCTCTACAATCATCCTCTGGTATCAGTTTCTATAGATACTAGCTTTCTTTGGTTAAGAATAAAAGATGACTCTAACTTAGACGTTAAGTATCACAAGAATAATGGGTACCTCGAAGGTTTGAAGAACTGAACAAAACTAGGACGCGAGGAAGCAGAGACTGTTTTAATGGGTCAGAACGACAGGTAGAGATGCAGGTATCCTCAGGGTGCTGCCACGGCTGACTCAGCACCACCTATTTCCACTCCAGGAAGTACTATTCCATATCTGTGACAGCTGGTACAGTAAGGGGCCCAACCAACCAAAATGAAGAATGACCAAAAGAAAACATCCACACGGCCAAGCATAAAGCCCGACACCGGCCCCGTGGCTCCAACCAAAACACAACAGACGAAAACCCTGACTGGCCTCACTGAGCCACACGTGCGGACAGTTCACCAGGACAATACAGGAGGAAGAAGATGCCAACGGAGAAGCCGGAAAAGTGCGTTAAAGACAAAACCAGGTTCCTACATGTATACTGAAAAAGTGTGTATGCACAGACACACACGCACATACACACACACACGTATATATTCAATATTAACTTTGACTCTATGACTACAAGATTGCTTTACACGTAAGGTTCTGCAGGTCACATATTTCATTTAATATACTGTGCACGGACAGTTCTCCACAGGAGTATATGTAGAGATTAATCTCTTTCTACTAACTGCTCAATACAGTTCTGAATAATCACAGTTTAGTCAGCCTGCCTGGCAGGAAAATGAAATTCTATTTGTCACAATTAAAACAATTTTGCAGTAAACATTATTTTTACCTGTCTATTTATTCCAATGCAATCAAGATTTCCAGACCTGGAATTACTGTTTCAAAAGGATTGCACATTTATAATGTTGATAAAAGTCATGCCACCTGGCCAGCCCAAACGGGAAGAGACAGAGTCACACTGGTGACGGTGTACCAGTGCTGGTACCAGCACAGGACACGATCCAAATCTTAGATTTTAATCCATTGGAGTCAAGAAGATTTGCTTTCAATTTGTAATTTCCTGACCAGTGGAGTTAAGAAAGTTTTCTTTATACATTTGAGTTCAACCGTGACACGCATGCTGGCGTGCAGTTACCTTCCCGTGCTGCTCTGTGTGTTTAACAGCACTCTGCTCCTGAATGACACATTCTTCCACACGCATTTTGTGGGTTTTTCTGCCTGTTGTCTTGTACATCTCTCTGGCACCTTTCACTGGGCTGATGTTTAAATCTTTGCACACGCCTGCTCACTCTCTTGTCCGTGTCTTCTATGGCTCCATAATAGAGCCTACCTCTTTCCTGCCTCTGACAAATTACTTCATAACTAGCGGTGCTATACAGAGTTGTATTACTTTTCTCTGTACAGTCTAAGTGTGCTTCCTCCTTTTTTTTTTTTTTTGAGTGGATAACCACCTGTTACAACATCATTTCCCAATAATGAAAAAACTACCCTCTCTATATGCCAAAATGTTTTTTAAATGTCCTGCTTCAACTATAAAACCATCAGAGCAAACATCCTACCGGGGCTCGGCTGTGAATGGCAATTTGCAAACGTTTTAACAGTGTTATTTCATCTAGAAAAATGCCGTATTTCTCCTTCTGACGTATTTTCTATTGTTCAGTAGTTTAATAACGCCCTTCCACCTCAATTCATAAGTTGTTCTACAGTTTCTGTTTTTGATGGGAGAGTTGTATTACCCTCACAGAAATAATTAGAACCGTTTAGGTATTTTTCTCTGCACTGGAGCAGGAGCCGGGAAGCTTTCTCTGCACAAGGATAGACAATAAATATCCAAGGTTTTGCAGGCAACACCGTCTCTGCTGCTGCCAGTGGAGAGCAGCCACAGGCAGGATGTAAACAAATGAGCGTGGCTGCGAGCCAATACAACTTTACTGATGGACACCGAAATTTAAATTTCATACAATTTTCATGTTGTCATAGACTCTAACTCTTTTCACTTGTTCATTTAAAATTTTTTAAATTAAATCATAGGCCACACAAAAACAGTTAATGAGACTTTGGCCCTAAGTCATAGTCTAGATCAGTTTACCTCAAGGTTAGTGGTTCCTTGAAAGTTTAACAGAATTCATTCACAAGTCCAGGTGACTTTAAAGGATCGAATCATGCCAGATTTTCTAATTCTTGAGTAACACGGCAGTAGTTTGAACCTTAGGTGTACGAACCTGGCCTTTTTGTGACTTACAGTTCTTCTGTTGCAGCTGGACTACTCACCCATGTTCTCCACACACCTTGTAAGACTGTGGTCGGACGTACAGTAATTTCCCCACAACAAGGTCTCATCACGCTCACACGGATAAATGAAAAGCCACATACTAACTCAACATCACAGAATCAAGTTTCCCACCAACACAGGCAAAGCCTCATTGCCCATCCCGAAACCATGTCCCTGACCTACCACCTGGTTTCTCCTAGCTTCGCTCCAGCCATCACTCTTAGTCAGAGTCGACTATGGAAACTCTTCAGTGTCCAAAATTAAGGTTTTCAAAAGAGCTAATATTTCTGGACACCTGGTGCGGGCAGCCACTGTGCTGGGCACATCTGATGCAGCAACCAACCTGTAGGATCTCAACCTAAGTGTTTACATGAGGAGTAAATGAATTACATTTTCTCTTAAAAAAAAAAAACCAACCAACATTCTGACTGCAACATGAAAAGCAAACTTGTAAAGGACAAAAACGGAACAACACAAAGAGAGCAGAGGGACCGGGTTTTCAGCTGCTGGAGAAGTCCGCCTGAGGAGCGCTGTCTGGGGACTACGGGGCCGGGAGCGAGGGTGGGCTCCAGAGAAACCTGGGCAACAGGTCCCCGGGGTCTGATGCGGGAGGGCGGGAGGGGCGTGCGGGCGAGTCCCCAGCGTGGGTTCTCTGGCGTGCACAGTGCGTGGTCTGCCTGAAGGCCTTCCTGCTGCGCTTACAGCCGTAGGGCCTCTCGCCCGTGTGCACCCTCTTGTGCTGATTGAGGTGCCCGATCTGGATGAAGGCCTTCCGGCACTCCTGGCACTCGTACGGTTTCTTTCCGGAGTGAATCCTCTGGTGGACGCTGAGGGACTGGCGATGGCCGAAGGCCTTGCCGCACGCACCGCACTCGTAGGGCTTCTCCCCCGTGTGACTCCTGCGGTGGCAGATGAGGGACGACTTAGTCTTGAAGGCCTTCCCACACTCAATGCACTCGTAGGGCCTCTGGCCGGTGTGGAGCCTCTGATGCTGCGTGCAGGACGAGTTGTCACCGAAGGCCTTCCCGCACTCCGCACACTTATAGGGCTTCTCCCCCGTGTGGACCCGCTGGTGCTGAGCGAGGTGGGTGCTCTGGCTGAAGGCCTTCCCACACTGCCTGCATTCGTACGGCCTCTCGCCCGTGTGCGTCTTCTGGTGCTGGGCGAGGTGAGCCTTCTGGGTGAAAGCTTTGCCACACTCCTCGCACTCGTAGGGCTTCTCCCCGGTGTGGGTCCTCTGGTGGGTGGCCAGCTGCGAGCTGATGCTGAAGGACTTGCCGCACTCCCCACACCCAAAGGGCTTCTCGCCGGTGTGGATCCTCAGATGGCTGGCGAGGTGTATGTTCTGCCTAAAGGCCTTCCCGCATTCTTTGCACTTGAAAGGCTTCTCCCCCGAATGCACCCTCTGATGCTGAGTGAGGGAAGCGTGGTGGCTGAAGGCTTTCCTACAGACGTCGCATTCGTATGGTTTTTCTCCAGTGTGAATCCTCTGGTGGACAGTCAGGGAGGAGCCGTACCGAAAGGACTTGTCACACACGTCGCACTTGTACGGCTTCTCTCCAGTGTGAATTCTCCGGTGCTGATTAAGCCCGATGTGATCGCTGAAGGCTTTCCCGCAGTCGATGCAGTCAAAGGGCTTCTCCCCGGTGTGGTAGTACCTCCAGTGGCGGACGAGGGACGTCTTCTGGATGAAGGCTTTCCCGCAGTCGAGACACTCGTAGGGCTTCTTGCCGGTGTGACATTTCTGATGTCGGGCAAAGGACGAGCCATCACTGAAGGCCTTGCCACATTCCTCACATTTATAGGGCTTCTCCCCAGTGTGAATTCTCTGATGAACGGTGAGGGACGAGCTCTGGGTAAAAGTTTTCTTACATTCATTACACTTGAAAAGTTTTTTTCCTGCATAGATTCCTGCATGTTTTATTACCACTGAACTCTGGGGGAACGTTTTCTTAACTGCATCCTGACTGTGAACTCTCTCTTCTGAAACGTCCAAAGGGAACCACCTCGCAGATCTGTTATACGTACACTCTCTTTCCTTAGAGAGGGTTCTGCTATGAGTGACTGCCTCTCGCCTGAATTGTGTCTCAGGACCTGTCAGCTTCCTTTCAAACAGACCCTCAGAATCCCAGTTTCCTCTGAAAGCAGAACACTCCAGGTCAGTGTCTGAAGTTCTGTCTGTTGCCACTTGAGCAAAGGAATCCTGCTTTGGAAGTAATTCCTGGGTCTCATGTATAGGTCGCTGGCCTGAAAGACATCATGAAAATAAACAAGAAACAAACATTTAGACAGGAACCTAGGGTGGGGGAATAGAAAAAAGGTTAAATATAGGTGGAATCAGTTCCACGTCAGCAGAGTAAGGGGTGGGAGAAACGCTCTGCAGTCGCTCCTCCAACAGTTACAGGCCACGCCCTGCGGAGCCCCTCCCCTCTCTCAGCCGGGCTACGCTGCTCCCACGCCCGGGCAGTCACCACGCCACAACAGCTGTTCCCAGAAGCGTGCCAAGCTCAGAAAGACGGTGTGTTCCAGAACATTCATTAGGATGACTGGAAAGCCCGGTCGTTCCCCTACAACCAGAACTGGTGTTTCTGTCAGCTGTATCTCATTTTATTAATGTCGACAAGACCTACATTGCCAAGCTCAGCAGTCACGTGAGGCCGTTTTCACATTTACCTGCCTGCTTCCACAAGCCTGACAAGAGCCTCACTTCTCCTCTGGCCATTTATTAACGGAGAAGGCCTTGCAATTTAATTTCTCATTCTGAGGAGACTAGTTTTACAAAAACAGCGAGTGCTGATACTACACTTAATTACATCGTATACATGACTGAACAAGTATATGTCTTATTTCAGACTGCACACTTACGGGCCACTTAGCATGTACCAGAAATCTGCGCAAGAATAGTTGTATCTCAACAAACAGAGAGAGATAAAAGTGATATTGGGGAGATGGTGCAGTCAGAAGTTTGGAAAAAGATGGTTTAAAAAAAGGGAAAATAAAGTCTTTTTTAAAATGACATCTGAGCACTGAAAGCTTTCCTTCTTAGATCAGTAAGAAGACAAGAATGCCTGCTTTCATAGCTTCCATTCAACACTGGACTGGAAGTTCTGGCCGGAGCCATCAGAAACAGAAATAGAATGCATCCAAATTAAAAAGAAGTAAAGCTGCAGATAACACGATCCCACATATAGAAAACCCTAAAGAATCCACAAGCACTACAGCGAACCATCAGTTCATCAAAATCGCAGAATACAGGAGCAACACACAAAAGCCAGCTGCGCTTCTATACACTGGGAATGAACAATCTGAAAAGGAAATTATGAAAATAAGTCCATGAAAAGTAGCACTGAGAGGATAAATTATTTAGGAACAGAGTTGCCTAAAAAGGTGCAAGATTATACACCGAAAACTACAAAACCATGTTGCTTAATGAAATGAAGAAGCCCTAAACACGCGGGAAGGCCGCCTGGGGCCACAGACGGGCAGACTCAGTGTGTTCACGGGTAGAAAGGAGGGCGGCCGAGCAAGGCCAAGCAGAGCTGTTGTGCGGCACAAATGGCAGTAACACAACCACAAAGAAAACAAAAATCACAGTTAAGGCCTCTATAAATGAAGGTACCACCCAATTTAAAACACCGAATGGTGAGAAACACCACGCGCAAACTCACAGGGCACATGGAGCTGGGAAAAGTGCACCACATTTATAAGACAAGATGCGCGGGCCTACCACGCAAAGGCAAGGAAACGCGGCCCAGCAGCAACGCGGGGAGGAGCAGACACACCGCCCACAGGACGTAAACCCTACGCGGATCTGTACACGTGCTTTCTCACCACCACAGGGAGTCTGTGAAATAAAAACTAAACAAGACTCAACTTTCACCCCACAGCTTGGAAAACACTAAAAAAAAACAAGAAGCACTCACTATGGTGAAGACGTCTGGAAACAGGACTGTCATACGTTGTTCACCATCGCTACCACAGCACTACAGCTGTGAAAGGCTAGGAGCATGCACGCTCTGATCACGCAGAGAGATATGAACAAACTGGGCCACTGTTTATGACAGGTAAAAGCTGGAGAAGACCTCAGTGTTCAAATGTCCTCAGCAGTAAATCAGTACAACGAAACAGTAAAAGTTACGTAAGTGACGGTATTTCTGTATGTTATAATATTAGACAGCCACTTAAAAAACGAAGTTTCTGTCCAGTTTCTATGGATACAAATGGAAAATCATAAAAGAAATAATATATTAGACTATATAAATTTTTAAAATTTTACATACCACAATTTAAAAAACTAGTTGAAACAAAAACTCTTACTACTATACGTGAAAAAGTTGGAGATAATACATTAGAAAATCAGTGTGTTTATATTAAAAGAAAAATCACCAGGGCTGTTAAGACATTTAAGGCACGAACAGAAAAACGGATATAATGAGGGACATTTTACAAAAGGATGAAGAGAGTAACAAAATCTAGGGCAAGTAGTTAACCTCTTTCATAATTAAACAAATAAATAACCTTAGGCTGTAACCTTTCACCAAATAAAAAGCACAACATTTCCCCCAAATACTCAAGGCTGTGATGATGCAATTAAACCCACACGTAGTCATCCGGTCGCTGCCGGAGTCACGCAAAGGACAAAACTCCCAGAGCCTGGCAGATGTTCACACCCAGGGATGCAGCAGGCGCCTACGCGGAGGACGTCTGCGATGCCGGGAAACGTGCGGCGACCCAACAGCAGCAGGCGCAGAGCACGGCGAGCACGTGGAAACGTCGGGACGTGGGCCCCCACAACTCTCTCATTCCTACTCTGGGAAAACGCCGTGTTCACAGGGGCCTGAAGGGGCACACGCCGCCGCATCAACGTGCTGTGATTAGGGTCACGATTCCGTGCTCTCCTCCCAGACAGGTGACAAGATCACACTGTCTACGAACCATTATTTTCAAAAGAAGTTTCTCCTCCTTCCCTGGGTATCAAAAGAGGAAGAGAGCCTCCCCTCAGGCCTGCTGCAGTCCGACACCCGCCCGCCCTCACCGACCAGAACATGGCCCCCAGGGGACCCTCTCCGTTGCCTCTGCAATGCCCTGCTGGAAACTTCACCAGCTCCACTCACGCAACTCATCCACGCACACATCTCAGCGGTTGTTCGGTGGTTTACGACAGAGGTGTGAACTGCCCCTCCCTCCGACCGCCTGCCCGGGCCAAGCGGGGGCGCCTGCAGATAATTTCAGTTCGTGATTCCTTCTGGAATGGATGCCTCAGGAAGCGGGCAGCCACCTGATCACGAAGGCCACACACCTTCGGAGGACAGTGCAGAAGCACAGCAGGGTCAGGAAGAGGCTACCCGGGGAGCCAAGGGGCCGATCCACGTGCGAGCGGCCAAGGACAGGAGCAACGCCACGGGGAGGAGTCACCACCCAAGAGGAGGCGGAGGAGGAGGAGGAGGAAAGAGCATCATGTTGCAAACCTGGACCTCGGTCTTGTCTCCAGACCCAAGGCCAAGGTGCGGCCTTCTGCACGTCAGCCAGCACTCGGCCTCTGGCGGAAGCTACACTCTGAGCCACAGAGGCGCTTCCACCCGGCCCCCCGGGCTCACCTGGGGACAGGCCTCTGGCCAGCTCTCTCTTTGCCCTGCAGGGCTCCTTCCCGGTCGCCAGCAAAGAGGCCAGACCAGGCTGAGACACACCACGTCCTGCGTGTGGGAAGAGACACGGGGCTCGGTTCTTAAGCAGCCAGCCAGCTCCTTGGCTTGGATGGAAAAGTGTTTTGTTACAGGGAAAAGCAGAGAGAAAAGCGAGGAGTACCTGAAAGATGCTGAAGAGGATGCTTCAAGTATGATGAAGACACTTTCAACCCCCAAGAGTCAAACTGTCTAAGAATCGGAGGTAGATCCAGCCCAGCCCTTCAGAAGACACCCCTCCCGACACACACATGACTCGGCGCCGAGGCCCGGAATCGGGGCCCTGACGGGTCAGGCTCGGGAGAGGAGCACCCTTACCTGCGCGCCCCAGACCGTGGTCCTCCCTCATCACATCCTCACAGAGACTTGTCTGGGCTGGGTCTGGCTGCCGGGAGACGTCTGCGGCCGCGTCCGCGATGGTCGCCAAGCCCTGAAACAGCGCAAGCCCGCCTGTCTCCAGCCGCGCTGGTGAACCCACGGCGGCTGTGGAGGGCGGCCCGGGCCTTGGCCGTGAGAGGTGCTCTGTACCGAGAATCCCCACTAGGCTCTGCGTGATCCAGGTCACGTAACGACTGAGCTAGCGACTTCGTGGATGTTTGGGTGGAAAAAAAGAAAGAAAAACAGGGCAGACTGCTTCTGCCACGGAGAAGCTGTAACTCCGTGGACGAGAATGAATTTACACACAGTGTGGATTTTCTGAAGCTCGGCGAAGGCCTCCCCCAGTCAACACACATTATCCAACTAGGTCTGCACAGTTTTCCCTCAGGTGAAACCCTGATGCAAAGGAAGGGCTGGGATCCCGCTCAGTTTTCTCATTCATTCCACACTGAATGCTTCTGGTTTAAACAGACCAATTTCTGTCTCACTGCCCCACTTCCCTCGTGTGTGGGGACTGGGTGTTCTCTCTCTTCTGGGGCTGCTCTACCTACAGGGAGCCCCGTGTTCACACAGGACCAGCCACCGCAACGCCGTCTCTCTCCCACAGAGGGGTTTCTTGACGAGGGACGCTGTGTCTGTTCACCCTGTCCCACTGAAACAAGGAGGCTACCGGGACTCCCCGCCTCTGCCTCTGTAAACGCCCGACCGAAGTCCTGCAGAGCCCACCTCCTGCAAGTTACCGCCAGCGTGTCTCAGCCCCCGCTGCCTCCTGACTCACCGGCCGCCCCTCAAACCGAGCACCGTAGCCCCAGGAGCTCTGCCCCGACGCGGGGCGCCCAGGGCTCGTCAGGGTCTCCGCCAGCCTCTCCGCACCGGGGCTCCTCTCCGCACAGAACTCCCTGGTCTCCGGCACAGCCTCTGAGTCTGAAAGACATTAAGAAAGTCTTTCGTTATGTACTATTTTGAAGAAAACCACCAAAACTGTCATCGGGTGAATTAAAACCCCTCAGAGGCGCACACTGTGTGGAAAGTGTTTCCATAGGGCCGACAGGCCTTACACCCCCAAATCTGTGTAGCTTTAAAGGACACAACCTGAGCTTTCTCGCCTAAATGTTAAGCAAGTAGCACGCACTGTGCTTTGGGCAGGGGACTGGGAAGACAAGTTGAAGAGCGAGAGACGAGACAGCTCGCAAAGATTTAAATCTGAGGAAACGTGGCCAACATAGACCAAGGGGGTGGCGGCCAAGCAGGAAACGCGACACCACCCTGATACGAGTAAGTCTCGCTTTGACTCTTGCTCCATTTTATTTAGTGAAAACTTCAGCTTTTTTTTTTCCCTTAAATAACGTCTCCGTTTTCATTACAGTGCTAACTAGTCCATGTTAAGATCCTGGCCTTAAAAGGGCACGTCTTCAAAATCAACTCAGGTCTCAGCAAGAGAGGAAGGATCAGCAGAAGGGAAAAGCAGTCTCCTCCCAGAAAGCCAGCTCAGCGAAGGCAACTCAGCACGACGGCAAGGGGAGAACGTCCCCCAGATGCCACTCCCGTTCTCCTGGGCCGCGCGACGGCCCACGCGTCACCGCAGCTTATGACTGACTGGTCAGTACAGACTTTCCCTCCGAAGTGTGACTGGAACCCTCCCAAGAGGCACACTTGTTTACAAACTGCAGCCACTCCTACGACGGCGGCCTCCAAAGGGGCCTGCAGCTCCGAGCCCTCGCCTGGCTTGACTCACCTGCTGTGCCAGAGGCAACGCTGTGGTTGGAATCCCTGTGCCCCACGTGTTGTAAGCACCGTCACAACACGTGCAAGGACACCCCACCAACCAGGACGGTGCTCCCCCCTCGGGAGGCACCGCCCACCTGCGCGCAGCCCGTCTGCACAGGGCGGTCCACTGCACCCCGGGTGGATGGCGGCCCCGGCACAGACGGTCCCCTCGCCTACCAGCCTCTGCCTTCTCACTGCCAGGCTTCTGCTCAAGGCTCCACTCTCGCTTTTTGTTTCCCTGGCCTGAAACCAGGGATGATCTTCTTCTGCCTCTCAAACCCCCCGTCATCACCCATCACTCGTAGGACTGTATGTGCAGGACGTCTCAGCTCCCCTGTGGGCTGCTTAGTTCTTCAGTGGCTTACACTCACCTTCCCAGCCAGCACCTGATGGCCTCACGCAAAGCTGACACTCGGTAGGAGTCAGTTAAAAGAAGTCCATGAACGGAAGTCATTCAATCAAAGAACAATAAGGCAGGAAATACTACATCAGAATCAGTCAAAGACTTTGAAAGAACACAGATGATCCAAGAGTCCGCAGAGGCGCGAAGATATGGCCCAGAGTAGAGGCTGGGGGGTTATGTTTGGAGGGAGGGGAGCAGAGATGGGGAGAAGGGATGGAGGAGAAGGAAAACTCGGGAAGCTGGTGCTCGTGAGCCTTCGATTTCCCCCGGCCGGGAGGCTCAGGAGGAATCTGCTGATGGTCCCATGTGTCTGCGGGAGCAGAGCTGTGACTGCCGCGGCCTCACCCCAAGGTCTCCCACGCTCACCTGGGCACTGGCCTCGCGTCCACTTTCTCTTCACCGTCCACGGCTCTTTCCTCTGTTCCAGTGACGAGATCATCTCGGGCTTAGAAACGCAAAGTCCTACATATGTAAGAAGAAACGGGGCATGGTGGTGCTGGGCGCCTGTCCTTGTCTGGAGGGGGAGGAGCGGGTGGGTGCAGGGCACGGTGATGCGGCGTGAGGGGCCCTTACCCAGCGAGACCAGGCTCCTGTAGTTCTCCAGCATCACACTCCTGTACAGGGTCCTCTGAGCGCAGTCCAGCCACTCCCACTCCTCCTGGGAGAAGTCCACGGCCACATCCCCAAATGTCACCAAGCCCTGGAAGGACAAAACCAGGCTCCTGCTCAGCCAGTGCCCGTGCCCTCCACACGCCTGCATCAGAGCTCTAACCCCCGGTACCCGGAACGTGACTGCGTTTGGAGACGGGGCCTTAAAAGAGGTGATTACAAGTCAAATGAAGTCGTATGGTAGGGCTCTAATCCAATCTGATGCGTGTCCTTGTAAGAGGAGGAAGAACCCAGGGACAGTGCAGAGCGAAGACCACGTGAGGTCACAGCAAGAGGGCGGCCGCCTGCAAGCCAGAGACAGGCCTCAGGAGAAACCAGCTCTGCTGACCCCTCCGTCTTGAGCTCCAGCCTCCACGAGTGTGAAAAATCAGCATCTGCTGCCTCAGCACCCAGCCCGCGGTGTTCTGTGCCGCCGCCCACGCAAACTCACACGGGTCTAAGAGGACCTCCTCCTCCTCCTTTTAGGTCAGACATTAGGTAACAATATCTGGTGCCTCGGAAATCCAGTTAATTATTGGACTGCTGGACTCACTATGCCATAAACTCCAGAGAAAAGAGAAAAACAGCCCCTATCCGTGGAGAGCTGGCAATTCTGCACAGGTGAATGGAGGTGAAAGTGCGAAAGAGAAATAGCTAACATCAATTCAAAACAATAGGGGGGACGGTATAGCTCAGTGGAAGAGCATGTGCTTAGCATGCACAAGGCCTGGGTTCGATGCCCAGTACCTCCTCTGAAAATAAATAAACCTTATTACCTCCTCCCCCCAAAATAATTAAAAATAATGCAATAATAAATATATAAAATATTTATATTTGGGAGGGGCTGGGAAGGGATAAACTGGGAGTTCAAGATTTGCAGATACTGACTGGTATATATAAAGCAGATAAACAAATTTATCCTGTACAGCACAGAGAAATATATTCAATATCTTGCAGTAGCTTACAGTGAAAAAGAATATGAAAATGAATATATGTATATTCATGTATGACTGAAGCAATGTGCTGCACACCAAAAACTGACACAAAATTGTAAACTGACTATACTTCAATAAAAAGATTTTTTAACTTAAAAAATAAAAAAAATTTTTAAATAAAAAAACCACAATAAAAATGGAGGCCAAACTGTTCTACGCACAGTAGGTACCAGAGCATTTTCCACCACGAGGACACGGGAGTGGCTGAGCGACACAGGAATGAGGAAGTAAACCTGAGGTGAACCTCAAAAGACAAGCACAACTAGACCCCAAGCTAAGCACGAAGGCTTTTTGTTTACGTTTAGTGCTCAGGACCCAGTGCGTGTTCACTTAAACACACAAACTAACAAAACTCTTCTTTTCTGAAATAAAGATGAGCGTCTAATAAGAATGAAAAATACCATAAAGCTTTTAATTAATACAATGCCTTTGAGAATCGAGACGTATTACACAACAGAGGGAAACAGCCAGTATTTTTTAATAGTTATAAATGGAGTATATGCTTTAGAAATCGTGAATCAGTATGTCATACACTTGAAACTTACGTAATATTGTACACCAACTACACCTCAATTAAAAAAGAAGAATCAAAGTGCCATCTCAGACGCGGGGCCAATCAAGGAGACACACGAGCCCTTTTACGGCTGGGTCTGTGGCGCATCTCCTGCTGGCGAAATTTTATGTAGCATATTTTTGTGATTTCCGCCTACAATTCTGATACATTCCAATGTATTTTAAACATTTACTCAATTCGAATGCTGACCTCTGCAATCTGTGGCTGACAGAAGGCAGATTTAAAGGACTTACACGCAACCTTGGGAGCGTTAAAGCACAAACTCAAGTCAACAGGCAAAAAAGTCCGACCCCCACAAAGGCTGAATTCAGGGTTCTGGCCACTCACCAGCTCTGAAATCCCAGCTAGTTATTTAACCCCACTGGGTCTCAGTTCTCCACTTTAAAATGGAAAAATCAGCAAAACCAGGGGTGGGAGGGGATGTAGCTCAGTGGAAGAGTGCGTGCCGAGCATGCAGAAGGTCCTGGGTTCCATCCCCAGCACCTCCATTAAAACAAAGAAATAAACCTAATTACCTCCCCACACCAAAAGAAAAAGAAAAAAAAAAACAACAAAGCCAATCTCACAGACGGCTACATGGGTTAAACGAGGGCACGCGCACAGCACTCAGGACGTGTGAGGCGCCATGTGAGCACTATATGAATGTTAGCTGCGGCGAGCTGACCAACAGCCCAGTTTTTCTGTTTAAAGGCTGACGTCACGCTACGGGAAACAAAAGTCCCCTGGAGGTCTGGTGTCTGTCGAATAACACATTATCACAATTTAACCCGCACCAACTCTGAAGACACTTTAAACCACACCCTGTAAAGACAAGTCAAGAGGCTTCTGTAAGTGACATCTTGCTTTGCGGGAAGATGGCCCGATGCATGGCTCTCCTGATGGAGAAACGGAAAGGACCCGTGGACCGTGGACAAGGCCTGGTCGTTCTTGCAGGAAACAGCCAAGAACTGCTTAGTCAGCCTCGAGCAAAGACGTGCTCACGGCTCTCGCTGAGCGAGCTGTCACAACGCCCCTCGGCAGCAGTGACTCTGCGAGCTGGCGCACCTGGCCGTGAGGCCGAGGCACTGAACGTCCCCCTCTCCACCTCTCTAATCCCACGTTCCAGAGGGACCCCAAGGTAACAGTATGTGCATATCCCTTCAAGACATCTTCCTAGTTTACACAGACTGCCCCGCATGTACCGAATTGCTGACTCCTGCTGGCGCTCTATTGGAATGTTTGTGTCCCCTCAGAATTCCTATGTTGAAGTCCTGATACCCAGTGTGACGTTACTGGGAGGTGGAGCCTTTGGGAGGGCCACCCTCATGGATGGGACTAGTGTGCTTACAGAAGGGCCCCAGAGAGCTCCTCGCCCCTCCCACCAACTGAGGACACATCGAGCAGGCACCACGTGTGAACCAGGACGAGTCCTCACCAGCCTCTACGCAGGATCGGCCAGCACCCTGATCTTGGACGTCCCAGCCTCCTGGATTGTGCGAAATGAATTTCTGTCGTTTATAAGCCACTCTATCTGCAGTGTTCTGGGACAGCAGCCCAAGGGAGGAAGAGAGTTAGTAAATACGTTTTGCTGTAAACAGTAACAGAGTTCACAGCACTGACGGCACTCCAGACACAATTCCACGAACAGCTGACCCCTGAGCAACGCGAGTCAGGGGCTCCAACCCTCCTCGGGGCTGAAAATCCACGAGCCACCTATAGTCAGCCTCTGCGCCTGCAGTCCCACACCCACGGGTCCAGCCAGCTCTGACCCGCAGGACTGTGGTATTCACCACCGGAAAGGGACCCGCACGTAAGTGGGCCACGCAGTGCAAGCCTCTGCTGTTCGTGGGTCAGCAGGTAACATCTAAGCGTCTTTAATCCCCACAGCAACGCTGACAGTCAGCACCGGCACTCACTTAACAGACGAGCAAACAGAAGACCCCGCCTGAGAGCACACAGCCACTGCAGAGCCGTGACCGTGGGCACGGCAGCCTGGCTCCACAGTCCGCGCTCTCACAAAGGCTCCCGTGAAGGGCCAGCGAGTGAACGGTCCAGGCTCTGCGGGCCACACAGTGTCTGTCACCACTACTCAGCTCTGCCCTTGTAGCGTGAACACCGCCACAGACGACAGAAATGACCGAGCGTGCTGTGCTCCGAGGACACTTCATTTATGTGAATTTCAGGTAACTTTCACGTGTCATAAAATAACTTTCATATTATTTTTTCCCCCAGCTGCTGAAAAATAAAAACTGCTGTAGCTTGAGAGCTCTCCAACAAGGCATGGTGGGCCGCATTTGGCCCACCATTCAGTTTGCCAACTCTGGTCCACAACACGCACTGTTTGTGAACGTGCATCACCCGCGGGGCTCGCGCGTGGATTTCTAAAGCGATCACGACAACATGAAGGTGCTGAGAGCGAACGCTTGCTAAATTCTTACCATGTGCCAGGCGCTTCACTTTGTCGGAGGCACTTTACATGTATTAGTTTAACGAATCCTTTTAAGAAGCTTTAGGTAGTTATCATGTCCATTTTTACAGACGAAGGAAGCATGCTCATCGAAGCCATCTTGAGGTTACACATCAACGAAAGGCCAGAACCAGCTTCTAAAGCCCAGTGGTCTGCCTGCAAGGTCCACGCTTATGACCATTCCACTGCCCTCCCCCACTGGAAGGTTCCACCCTGACAGTGAACCAAACCAGACAACGGGGCTTTCAGATAAAACAAAGTGTCTCCAACTGATGTCTGGATTAACCTGCTTCATTCATGAGGGCACAAAACACTCTCAAAGGTACAGGTTCTGTTCTCATTTCCTGCTGCCGTCAGGTAAATGTGTAGATTTTCAAACAGGTTTCACAGTGTCACACAACACTCCAGAGAAAACCCAGGGGACAGAATATGCACCCGATGTAAGGGGCTTTAAGTCTCAATTGTAATAACGAGGAGATAGAGACTTTAAAAATAAACGAAAACCAAACAGCACCCTTATCCCTACAAAAATTATTTTGTGTTACTATTTTACAGGAAAACAATGAATAAAAATTACTTTACAGGAACTAAATGCATTAAAGAGATTTTTGGGTTTTTTTTTTTTAAATAAAAGTGGATTTATTTAGAAAGATGTACGGAGCGGGTAGGGATGCTTACAGTTAAGGTGAAAGTAAAGATAGATACATAGTCCATGGACGGAGTGCAGGCCGTCTTGGAAGGCAAGAGAGCGACCTCAATTCAATTAATTTTTAAAGTACACAAATGAAAAATTTGTAATAAGTATTTTTACTGACGTTTACTTTTTTTAAAAGGATGAATGCTAGCTTTTGCGGCCCTTATTGCTGTTCCATCCACACACAATTTTTCCATTAGTTTATTTCTTAAATTAAAAAAAATATTATATTGTTTAATTATTTTTTTATTTTGGTGAGGTAGGGAGGTAATTAGGTTTATTTGTTTTTAGAGGAGGTACTGGGGATTGAACCCAAGGCCTCGTACATGCTGAGCATGTGCTCTACCACTTGCGCTATCCCCTCCCCACCCACACATAATTTTTAACGTGTTTTGATTTCATGTAGGTTTGGTAAACTTTAACCCACTAGTTAAGAAAAACTTTTGGGAATATATTTATAGGAAATAATCAGAGATAAAGCACATTTTCAGGTATAAATATTCTTGTTATACTAAATAGTGAAACACTGGCTCCAAGAGAACTTTAAGGCTATATTCACACATTCATTCACCAAATACTTTCTGTATCATGCACTGGGGCCAAACTATCCAATATCCCTGCCTGGGTCAAGTGTACTTTATAGGAAGGGAATAAGACAACAGAAAACCAGATAAATTAAGTAAAATATATAGTATGCTGAAAAGCGCTAAGAGTCTTAAGAAGTAAAGCAGGGAAGAGGAATGTGAGGAATGTGAGGAATGTGGATGGAAGGCTGTGAAATTTCAGACAGGGTGAGTAGCAAAATGAGAAGTTTTTTTGTTTTGTTTTTTGGGATTTTTTTGCCATTAGTTTTAACTCTTTGGCACTAAAGCCCGAAACAGGACAATACAAGTCAATGGATTGGAATCTCCAAAACAACTTAAGTCATGCACCACTCAAGGTCTCAAGAGACTCCAGCGGAACCCCAGTTTAATGTTAATTTTTTGTTAGGAAGCTAATTGCTGAGATTGAGAAAGGTCTAGTCTAGAACCGGCAAAGAGGCACAGCAAGTCCCGGACCCTAAGCAGTACTTCAGAGAGCCTAACTCGTCACACTGCTCCAGCTACGACATCGCAGGTCTTCACTTTTGGCTGGAATAACAAGAACTCAGTGAGACTATTAGTTATGATAAGGAGGCAAAAATCTCTGCACGCCAGTTACATTTTGATTAGTAAAGGGACTGTGAATTATCACATCACAGATAAAATCTTTGATAATAACCAAAATCTTTCGAAACAAGAATCCTACTAGAGAAAAACAGTTAAAAGCCTTTCACAGCGTTTAGGTGGGGAGGAAAGCTCCAAAGAACTAAAGAACTAACAACAACGGTCCATTTACTGAGCCCTTACTGTGTGCTTTATGAAAATGTTCTCCTTTGATGCACACAACTCCGTGAAGGCAACGGTAACTATCTTCATCTTACAGATGAGGAAGCTGAGCTCAGAGTTCCATAGCTTGTCTGAGGGAGAAGGCAACTTCTGGGAAAGCAAAGTGAGTGATGGGGGCAGCACGTGTCAGAGGCACAGAGGGCCGGGTCTCGCGGGGCTGTCAGTCACGCTGCGGATCTGGCCTTCATTTGGAGACAGCACTGGAGCACCACGAGCAGAGACTGACAGAACAGACCCCTCCGGCGGCTGCACTGGGTGGCGACCATGGGTCATGAGTGGAAGCAGAAGCTCAAGAGACGGTAATGAGGACTGAGGCGGTGGGTGTGGGCATGGGCGGTGGGTGTGGTGGTAACTGTCAGACTCCCCGTGCAATCTGAAAATAGTGCAGACAGGATCTGCAAACGGACCAGATGTGGGAAACGAGAATGACACCAAAGTGAGAGCATGAAACCTAGTAACTGAGAGCATGAAACCACCAGACTGAGATGGAGACGGCTGTGCAAGGGGCTGGTTTGGGGGAAACCTCAGAAAGTTGGGTCTGGATGTGTAAGCTTTGAGTTCCCTATTCAACATCCAAGTGGAGGAGTCTGGTGCTCAGAGGAGAGGTTTGGGCTGGAAAGGTGAACCGGGAGAAGCCATGGCCAGTCTGTACAGGTAAGAACAGGCTGACCTCCCCAGGGGAAGACGTACAGACAGGAAGAGACAGCCAGGAACAGAACCCAGACGCAGGTGAGGAGGAACCAGCAGTGACAGCTGAGAAGTCAGAGAAGGTGGGAGGGCCTGGGTGAGCTCTTTCAGGGGTTGGCAGTTGCCTGTTTTTGTAAATAAAGTTTTACTGGAGCACAGCCTGACCCATTCATGTACATATTGGCTGTGGCTGCTTTAGCTCCAAAAGGCAGAGTGGAGTAGCTGCAGCAGAGACCTCATGGCCTGCAAAACCTAGAACATTTACTACCAGGCCCTTTACAGTAAAAGCTGACCAACCCTCAATTATTTCAAACGCCAATAACGGTCAAGAGAGACTAGAAATCGAGCACTGCCTTTGGGAGTGTGGAGGTCACTGGCAACCTGGCTCCCATATTCAGGAGCAGGCTACGACATACTTAGGAGACACAGCTGACACAAACAGACGGAAGATTTATCAGCATTCTAAGAAGCAACACGATCAAGTGGGAGAAAAGGTAAGTCTTTCACATTGTGCCGGTGCCGCTCTTCCCTCTTCTGCCTGCCAAACTTCTCCATCCCCTTCAAAGCACGGCTCAAAAATCACCTCCCTGGTGAAGGCTCCCTGCCCTTCCCCCAGAAGCGACTAGAAGCCAAAAGTCCCTCGGGCCCACTGTCACATGACTTGGTCTGAGCACGCACACTCACAGTCCTGTACGCTTCCATGACTCTCCACCAACAGGCTGTGAGCTCCCTGGGAGCAGGGGCTGGGGCCTGGTCATCTGTTTCTCCAGAGGCTGCACAAACAACACCAAAGCAACCAGGTACTGTGGCTGTCCTGTCTGCGGTAAGGAGTACCCTTCCGCTCCATCAGCGCCCCTCTGAGGAAAGCGGCACAGGGAGGGGCTGAAATCACTTCTTCGTGAAGAACAAACACTGAACAGGCTGAAGGGGAAGCAAGAAGGGAGGCCCTGGGCTATCTCTCACCAGAATGTGAGGAAATGGGAACCAGCTCCCCCGATAGGTCTCTTACTGAAAACTTTCAAAAGAAAATAAACATTATTAAGTCCTGAAAAGCAAGCTTGCATTTGAGAGGAGGGGGGAAATGCCAACTTACTTGGGACATGGCTTTCGGATTGATTCCTGTCCCTGCCGCCTCCGGCTTGTGCCTCCTCCGCCGGAGAAGGGCAGTGTCCTTGGAAGGCTGAGCTGGGGGAAGAAAAACGGGGTAGCTAGAGACCAGGTCTACATCACGCTCCTGAATCACCAGCCTGGAGACGCTTCCTTCCTGCTGAGTTTTAAATGACAACCATAAATCAGAAACAGATTCAACCGGTGGAGTCAGATGCTCCGGCATGAGCGAGATGGGGCCAGTTCTGAAGGGGAAGCTGGGGCGTGGGATACGATCACTACACTACCTGGGGGCTGCCACGGGAGGTGTGTGTCGGGGGGAGTTCTCTCCGGGAGCATCGAAATAGGGAGGTGTCTGGTTAGGGTGACCCAGGGCAAGTCAAGGTCTCCCCCTGCACCGCTGCTTGATGCTCTAGGGTCGAACTTCCAAGACTCTGGATGCCCTGATCCACCAGCTTCGAAGTCTACGGAGTATTTCACTGGCACTTGTGCACCGAGAGACCCCTGTCCCGAGATCCCACCCTCTCCTCACCCTTAGGGGATGAATTCGTCCCCGTCCGGGCCCGGCCACCTGTCACCCTCACCTGTGTTCTCAGGCCCCATGGTCGCCGCTCCTCGCTGGCCCTTGGATATGAGTCCATTTAGTGAGCGTGGCCTTCCCCGAGCAGTGTGGGGGAGAGAGGCTGGGGTCCCCGCGGTCCGGACTCGGCCCGCCCCGGGCTTTGTGCGGGGGGCGCCTCGCCGCGGCGGGGACCCCAGCTCGCTGGCCGCCGCGCTCGCCGCCCCACGCATGTCGCCGCCGAGCGCGCACACGCTCCCCTAACCCAGGGGCCGCGTGGAAACAACCCACGCGCCCGGGCACGCCCTGCATCCAGAGGGTACCGCGCCGCGCCGCTCCCGGCGGGCCGCCGAGCCCGCAGCCCTCCGGCCCGCTCGATCCTGGGACGCACCGCCGCCGGAAGTGGGCGTGTCCTCCCGCCGCGGCGCCCTCTGGGAAACTGAGTGCCGGCCTGCGTCGCGGCGCCGCCGGCAGGAGGGTGGGCGGCGAGCCGAGGGCCCTCCTGGGTCTACACAGCGTCCGTTGGCTCCACCCCGGGCCGGTCGCTCCCACCCTTCCAGATCGCGGCCTCCCGCCAGGTCGTCAACACTGGAACCAGGTCGGCCGGAAGTGCAGGCCACCCGAGAGACAGCACCGCGCCCCAAGGGCTTCTGGGAGTCGCGCCGGGCGTAGGGACCGCAGTCGCGAGTGCAGGCAGGGGGCGGGGCTTACCGCGAGGGGCGGGGCCTCGGCGATGACGATAACGACGCTGGGCGGGGCAGGAAGCGTGGTCCTTGGAGCGCGCATCTAGCGGGTATCACCCAACAGAGTGGGTGGGCGCGCAGGGGAAGCCAGGTCTTGTCAGCATCTAGAATGTGATTATGACTTGTGTGTGTGTGTGTGTGTGTGCGTGCGCGCGATCTTTGTGTGTCCTTTTGCATCCCACCTTTGACCTCAGGTGGGTACCTTCTCCCACCTCCCACACTCATCCTCCAAGGGTCACGCCGGAGGGCACAGCGGGACTGAGCAGTCTTCCCCTAAAGTTTGATCTGTGCTGGCTTCTTTTTGTTATTCGCTGGCCATTTGTCATTTGTCATTCAGCATCTGGGTGAGAGCTGCCCAGCCTGGAAGATACCACCCACCCTTTGGCAAGGTAAATAATCAATAAATAATCTATAAGAGTAGAAAAGGGTTTTATTTGAACCAAACTGAGAACTGTTGCGTGAAAGATAGCCTTCTAGCTTATTTGGAGAAATTGCTGGGAAGAAGTGTGGCTTTCAGCACAGTTTTACATCTTGTCCGAACAAAGAACATTAAATAAGTCAGGGATATGTTTCTTAAAAGTTTAAGAAAAAAACAAAAAAAGTAAACAGACAAACACAAATACAGAGAATCAGTATAATGGCTTGGCTCCTGGGAAAGGAGTCTTATTGAGGGAGGACCAGCATTGGCATCACCAGAAGGGAGGCATTTAATCTTTATCTTCAACATGGACATTCTTTTTTTTTTGTAATTCTTATTTTTAATTGAAGAGTAGTCAACTTAGTGTTAGTTTCAGATGTTCAGCAAAGCGATTTAGTTATACTTATACATACATTTTTTTCAGGTTTTTTTCCATTACAGCTCATTTTAAGAAATTGAATATAGTTCCCTGTGGTGTAACAGTAACTAATATGGACATTCTTTACTTCTGGTCATTGTCCCCTCGTCTTAAATAATTAAAGCAGATGTACAAATATATGTTTGATAGGCCACAGTCTGTTTTAGTCAGCATAAAATTCAAGTTAACTGATATATAAGGCAGAATGACTTCCCCCTTCCTCAATATATGAACATTTCCTTTTTCATCCTCATGACTTTTTAAAATCCCCTCCATAAAATTCATCATAACCTGAGTTAGCTGATGTTTTTATTCATTTCCATGTTAAGGGTCAGTCTTATTAGAGCCCTTCAGAGTTTTCTTTATCCCTGGAGCTGGGAACTTTGTTGGCATGAACAACAGCCAGGCGTAATGCCATTATCACAACATCATCGCAAATTCCAAGGGCAACATTCATGCAACATTCTATAATGTCATATAAAGTAGAAAACAGAGCAGTGGTAGCCAGGGGCTGGTGGCAGGAGCAGAGAGACTGACTATAAAGAACAAAAGGAAACTTATGGATCATCTGTGTCTTGGCTGTAGTGGTTACATGCTGGCATGAGTTTGGCAGTTAGAATTCTACACCAAAAATGAGTGTGTTTTACTGTACAATCTTTTAAAAGTTCATCAAAATTTACACTTGGCATCTGTATGTAAAAGTTTTCTCATGTAAAAAGTTGTAGGGGGGGGTTGGGTGCACTCAGTGGTAGAGAGCATGCTTAGCATGCACAAGGTCCTGGGTTCAATACCCAGTAACTCCACTAAAGAAAAAAAAAAGTTGTAAAGCACTCATTGAGATACTAGAACCAAGTTTAAACTACTTTAATGAAAAGACTTTCTTTGAATTAATAAAATAGCTCAGGCTGTGGAAGGAGCTTAATTCTGAATCAGCGAAAAGGAAAACACAGGTACAGAATATAGTCTGTCCTTTCTCTTTCTGGAGCTGGCCCTGAGATAACCACCGGTATGTACGACTTCTACTCTACATAATGTGTGTTTCTCCTAGGCTTGGCCAACACCTCAGTTCATCAGGGTTCTTTGCTGGGTAGGGGATAACCTGACCCAGACCATCAGTGGCCTGCAGTGGCCTGGGTGGTACTGCAGGTGTCTTTCGGCATCAGCCCTGTTGATCCTTGCCTGTCAGGATCAACCACCATGGCATTTCTTTCTTTCTTTTTTTTTTTAAATTGAAGTAGAGTCAGTTACAACGTGTCAATTTCTGGTACACAATGTCCCTGTCATGCATATATATACATATATTCCTTTTCATATTCTTTTTCATTAAAGATTACTACAAGATATTGAATATGGTGCCCTGTGCTACACAGAAGAAATGTTTTTTTAATCTATTTTTATATATAGCGGCTAACATTTGCAAATCTCAAACTCCCAAATTTATCCTTTCGCACCCCCTTTCCCTGGTAACCATAGATTGTTTACTATGTCTGCGAGTCTGGGTTTTTTTGGTAGATGAGTTCATTAATGTCCTCTCTTTTCTTTTCTTTCATTTTCACCATTGCCTTTTTATTCCTCCTATTCATTTGGTGGTCGGAGAAGAATCAAACAGAAAGAGGTCATTTGACCTACACTGCAAACATTGTGATGTTCCTGATTAGAAGACTTCCTCCTCCCAGCACTAAAACCTTCAGAAAAGCGTAACTCACAATTGGGGGAAAGAGAAACCAACAATTTTAACATGGGGCATTACACCCAGATGTGGCAGTTTGTACAAGCAAGTCCCCTGACCATAGTCTTTCCAGTAACTACTGTAGAACAACTTTTTTCTTTTTTTTTTTAATGAGACCAACCATTATACTTTTTTCTCCATCTTCAAAAAACAAATTTTTAAAAATTTTTAAAAAATTGAAACTTTTCTCCTAGTGGCAAGAGAGCTTAAAATGGCCAGGTGGGAACGAGCTTGTTTCAAAGGTACCATGACTGTTTGCCCTGGTGCAAGGATTCCTCCATTTGGTGTTAAAACAAAACTCCATACCACCAGAACCCAGAGTGTGAGAAAAAAAAACCCTAAAAATTTTAATGTGAGTCATTCAGTATAACCTACCCTTTAATCCATTCCTTATAAAAGTGCCACTAAGTGAAAGGCTGCTTAAATGGAGGGGGAAAAAAAAAAAGACTTCCACTAGATTTTAATTTTTAAAATGTGTGATGCTTTTACATCCCAACCGAAAGTACTCAATTTATGCAGGTAGAAAAATACGTTAATTGAACACTGAATGTAAGCTTACATGAGTAAAAAATAACTTGAAAGCAAAATATACATTTTGTACATAGAATGTAATGGAGGTTAAACATACTTGCTAAGGAGAAACAGAAGAGTTGTCAGTGGCTGGTGGTGTAAGGGAGGCAGTTTTTCAGAAAGAATATTCTCCCACGTCCTCAATTTTGTAAACTTTTGCAGGATAGGGGGTCAGGTGGGGAGGGCTTGTGCCCTCAAGCTCTGCTTAAAAGTTAAGTCACGTCACAGAAAAATACCTTTAGGTAAAATAATGGCTAAAAGCAAAGTGACAGAAAATAGATCTCTTGCTTTTTTTTTTTCAACAGAGGCACTGGGGATTGAACCCAGGACCTCGTGCATGCTAACCATGAGCTCTACCACTGAGGTACACCCTCCAGCCCTGCACTTGTTCTATTTGAGAAGATAAATTCCTAGATGTGGAATTGCAGCAGTGACTAATTACATTTAAAATGTTGACAGGTCACACCAGATTGCCTTCTAAAATGGCCTTCCACTAATTCGCCCTCCCAATGCATAAGTGTATAAAAAAATGGTTTCACACCTCTGCAACAGTACTGGACGTGATCCATACAATGTGTGCTGGTTTGTGTTGGTGGTGAGGACTTAAAACTTCCATTTATCTGATCGTGAGTTCATTTAAGAGCTTCCTGTTTTATCTGACCTCTGTAATTTCTTCCTCCAAGAGTTGCTGTCAGACTGTGTATCTCTGATCCTCACTGCTTTCCAACAGCACTTTCTATAATGGCTATATCCTTGTGACACGTTGGAAGTATCTCTCAGCCTGTCATGTGCCTTTTAACTTCGCACGCAGTGTCTCATGGCATGGGCAAGTTTCGGTCTCTTATGTGGGCCTACCTACCACTCTCTCGTCATGGCTTCTGGACTCCGTGTTCAGCTTACTGAAGCCTTCCTAAACTCAAAGGGATAGACACAGTCTACCTTCTCTGAAATCTTAAGATCGTGTTTCCTTTTAAATCTTTAATGTTGTGGGGCACCGTGGGCCAGTGTCACGGGCGGTAAAAGAATTTACCAAAGACAAAGAGAAGTTTAAGAAACAAAGCAAAGTTTAATAGATGTGCTGCCACAGGCAACAGTGGGCCACGCAGATGAGAGGTGGCTGTGTGGGTGCTGGGTTGAGTGTGCAGTGTCTTTTATTGGGGAAGGGGCTGTGAACACAAAAGGAAAGGGAAACAGGTGTTTGCTTACAGGTGAGGTAGGGGCTTTGGTACACGGGAGGACAGTGGATTTACGACTCCAGTAAGATGGAGACATGGCTGACACAAGCCAGCCTGAGCTTGGGTGAGGTAGTCATTTCCCAGGGCTATTAATTCTGCTAAGGCAAACACATGTCAGGAGAAGATGTGCTTTGTCTTCCAAAGAGGAGCAGCCAAAGGGCTGGAAGTCTGGGGGAGATGCAGGGCCTCAGCAGGTACCAGTTGGCACCGCATTTAATCCATGTCGAATAAACTTCTCTGTTAAGGGGTGGAATGTGGATCTGACTTTATTTCCAATCGGATTACTAATTGTCAAACATCATTTAAAGAATCCACCTCTCCCAATGACAAGTCCAGAATACTATTTTTGCAATAAACTAAATTCACAGGTAAATGATTTTTTTCCAAAAATTTCCTTGTGATGCTCGCCTATTTGCCGTTCTATATGATTTCCAGAACAAAAGCGTCAACGTGAAAATATTCTACAGGACTGTGACTGGAACTGATGGAATGTAGAGACATTTTTACAACACTGAAACTTCCATCTCAAAACGTGTAATGATCTCCAGTTACTCAGAACCTCTGTTCTCCTTCAATAGGTTAGTAATTTCCTTCCTATATATAACCATATAGAGTAAATTCATCTGTAATTTCGTTTTTTTCTCAGTTTGATATCAGAGTTGAACTAGCCTCATGAAAGAAGTATTACAAATACTTCAAAATATTCCATTATATTTTTTTCGATCCTCTTCAACAGCTGAATGATGGTTCCTTAAAGGTTCATAATTAATCTGTGAACCCAGGTGTCTTAGAAGAGGGCTAGACTATTCAAGTTCTCTGCTCCTTCCACTTTAAACATTAGAAATTTTAATTTCTTGCCTTGAGTAAATATAGTCTTACCTTCTTCTCAGTAAATTCTAATTCTTCTGTTCTAGTCTTATCCAGAGCTCTAGACACTACCTAAAACATTTTCTAGGTTATCAGGTCATGGGTCATGCTGAATTTCCTCACCAGCAAAGGAACACACCTGAGTCAGGAGAAAGCTGTTATGTTTTGTGATGATATCAAGCTCAAAACATACCATACATTCTAATGCCCGTCATTCACGTTAAGAAAAAATTTCTGTCTCCAAAACTGTTATGATCTCCTGGTAGCTATACTGCCTTCCAGAGTTCATGGTTTAAAGCTGATTTTCAAGCAGACTCAGAAGGATACTGAGCTAACATGTATGGAGCACTTAAGGCACTACGCTGAGCACTCTGTACTCAGTAATTTAAAATTTACTCAAGGCATCAAGTAATTTAAAATTTCACAGCAAGGGTTTAAGCATCATTTGATTACATTTACATTTTGAAAAGACTCCTGTGGCAGTGGTGTGAAGAATGACCTTGAAGGGGCAAAAGAGATGCAGAAAGACCAGTTTTTAGACACCTGGAACAGTCCGGGTGAAATGACTGTGTTCTGGACAAGGGCAGTGGGAAGTGAAAAACATGGATGAATTCCCAAACCCGTCAGCAGCTGTAGCCACAGGACTCAGCAACAGACGGAGTGAGGAAGAGCTGGGGGCCTGCGATGACCGTGCAGCATGGACTTTCCGATGTTGAGTAAGTTGTCCACTTTGTCTGAAGACATTCCCACATTCCTCACATTCATATGGTCTCTCTCCTGTGTGGATCCGCCTGTGTTGAGCAAGGTGTGCCGACTGCCTGAAGGGTTTCCCACATTCCTTACATTCATACGGCTTTTCTCCAGAATGAATTCTCTGATGGACAGTAAGGTAATTCTGCTGGCTAAAGGCTTTACCACACACACTACATTCGTAGGGTTTCTCACCATTATGAATCCTCAGATGCACACTCTTCCTGAAGGCTTTCCCACATTCCCTGCATTTGTAGGGCTTCTCTCTAGAACGCATTCTTTGATGCTGAGTGAGTAACCTGCGACGGCTGAAGGCTTTTTGACCAACATCACGGCTGCACAGTTTCTCTCCTGTCTGAATTCTCTGATAGGCAGTCAGGGGTGAGCTGTAGCAGAAGATTTTTCCACACTTGTCACGACTGCAGAATTTCTCTCCAGTGTGAATTCTGTGCTGAGCAAGTCGGATGCTATCCCTGAGGGCCTTCCCACAATCAGCATATTCACAGGGCTTCTTGTGGCTGTGACATCTCTGATGTTGGGCAAAGGATGAGCCAGTACTGCAGAACTTCCCACATTCCTTACATTTGTAGGGCTTCTCCCTAGTATGGGTTCTCTGGTGCTGAGTAAGGTGTGCAAGCTGGGTGAAGGCTTTTCTACACTCCTTACATTTGTATGGTTTTTCTCCAGTGTGAATTCTCTGATGTTGAGTAAGGTGTATGTTGAGGATGAAGGATTTCTTGCATTCCTTGCATTCAAAGAGTCTCTCTCCAGTATGCATTTGGCGGTGCTGGGCAAGGTGTGGACTCTGGGTGAAGGCTTTCCCACATTCCTGACACCTGTATGGTTTCTCCCCAGTATGAATTCTCTGATGGAGAGTGAGGGATGACTTCTGGGTGAAGGTTTTCCCACAGTCATTACATTTAAAAAGCTTCTTTCCTGCAGAGACTTTCTTGTGTTTTACTACCATGGAATTTTTGGAAAACCTTTTTTTATCTGAGTTGTGATTATAAACATTCTCTTCTACATTGTCTAGAGGGACAAGCTTCCAAGAGTTGTTACATTTGTGGTCTGTTTCCACAGTGAGGGTTTGTTTATGAGTGATTGCTTCTTGCCTAGTAACTGTCTCTTGGCTTACCAACTGCCTCTTGAAAAGATCTTCACATTTCTGATTTCCTCCAAAAGTGGGACACTCAAGTCCACAGCTCGTACTTCTCTCCACTAACACATCATCACACACAAATTGCTTCCGAGGGAAATCCTGTGTCTCACAGACAGAGTCCCAATCTGAAAGATTCAAAAGAGCAAATGTTTCCTTCATCGTGAGTTATAACAAGGGAAACATTTGACATGGAACAGGTAATCTGGAAATAATGAATCCCACCCTCCGACACTGTTGGTGGGCATGTAAACTGGTGCAGCCATTATGGAAAACAGTATGGAGATTCCTAAAAAAACTAAAAACAGACTTCCCATATGATCTAGCAATCCCACTCCTGGGCATATATCCGGAGGGAACTCTAATTTGAAAAGACAAACACACCCCAGTGTTCACAGCAGCACTATACACAACAGCCAAGACATGGACACAACCTAATGTCCATCCACAGATGACTGGCTGAAGAAGCTGTGGTGTATTTATACAGCGGAATGCTACTCAGCCATAAAAAATAGTAAGAATAATGTCATTTGCTGCAACATGGATGGACCTGGAGATCGTCACACAAAGTGAAGTAAGTCAGTAAGAAAAAGAACAATACTATATGATATCACTTATACATGGAATCAGGGGGAAAAAAAGGCCACGAATGAACTTAGTTATAAAACAGAAGCAGACTAACAGACATGGAAGACAAACCTATGTTTACCGGCATGGAAGGGAGTGGGAAGAGATAAGCTGGGAATTTGAGATTTGCATATACTACTATATATAAAATACATAAACAACAAGTTTCTAATGTATAGCACAGGGAACTATATTTAATATCTTGTAGTAACCTATAATGGAAAAGAATATGGAAAGGAACATATGCATGTATATATATGACTGAAGCATTATGCTGTACACCAGAAATTGACACAACATTGTAAACTGACTATACTTCAATTTAAAAAAAAAATTACTTTCTTTTCACGTGAAGGTCGTCTCCGTCTCCAACCACCTATGGAGAGCTGCGGTTGTCCCTTATCTTTGGAACTTTTCTCAACATGGATGCTGAGTTATCTTAGTCCCTTGATAATACGTAATTCTATACTGTGACTCAATGTCCCACCAAATTACCAATTTCTTCATCCCCTTTCTCCCTCTCCCTCCATCTGTTCTTTTCTTTTCTTAATGGGGAGGAGGTAATTTTAGTTTTATTTATTTGTTAATTTTTTTAAAACACAGGTAATGGGGACTGAAACCAGGACCTCGTGCATGCTAGGCAGGCACTCCACCACTGAGCTACACCCTCCCCTCCTCCATCTGTTCTTCACACGGCCAATTATTACCTCTTATCAGGAAAGTTCTTTCTGTTTTTCTTTTTAAGGCAGATGGTAGCTTCCTACATAAACAAAGTATATAGTGTGACTAAGCAGAGCTTATTTCTCTCCCAATATTTTGGGTATTTGGAGGACACTGGCAGTCTGGGATCCAAATCATTTCCAAATATAATCAAATACTGTTACAGACGTGAAAGAAGACTTTCATAAAGGCATAATTTCCATGGGTGATCTCAACATTCCCTTGTCTTTGAGGATTTTCAGCTCAGTGGGGGAGATGGAAAATACGCAGGTCTGCTGAAACAAGGCAATTACAGGCTCTCCTGAGTGTGACAAGGGGAATAATGGTGGCTTAGTGGACAGTCGTTGGAATTGGGGAATGCTTATTATATAAGGTGGTGAGATAGTTTTTGAGCTCTGGTCTGATAGCCCAGCATGGACAGAGCGCCATGAGAGGAGCACTCTAGGGGGAGAACACAGGAAACATACAAGCCTATGTCAGTGAAGAGCTCGGTGAGTTCATAAAAGGTGACCAATGGGCTAGAGCAGTGCTTTTCAGCTGTATGTCAGGCACTCATTGAAACAGACGTTTGTAAGACACATGGTGCTGCCTCTGATTCAGAGGCAACCAGACATGATTCAGACTGCCTCTAGCCCCATCTGGTCTCCCAAGGCTCAGCGACTCAGGCTCTTGGTCTACCTGTGACATTCTTGGAGCAGACCTGGATACCTTGTATAGTTTAGAAAACTCTGGGTCAAACATAGTGAGAAAACTAAAAAATGACAGAGGATAATGGAGAAGTAGGAAAAAGTTGGTCACACAGGGGCTGGTAGGATTTGGATTTTTCCCATTTGCAAAAAGAAAGTGAAAAAAAGATTTACAGCAGCAGGATATCTTGTGATTTGTAGGCAGCATCTAATTTTGGAGTTAAGAGAAGATTTAAGAAACAGAGAAGCTTATATGAGTCTGTGTGGCAAAAGAAAAGAGAGGATGGGAAGGAACTAGATAAAGATTTTTTGCAAAATGAGTTATTAGAGAAGAGAGTCAAGCCGAAGGTATTAGGGGAGCCCATGCTAAGTAGCAAAGCTTCAGTTTTCTCCCTAGCTTGGAAGGCTTGAGAAGAGCTTTTAAGAAGCGTAAGAAAGGAGGAAGTTATTGACAGTACTTTGCATATAGCAAGTACTCAGTATTACTAATAAACAGATTACAATACAATACACACCAAAAAAAAGAAAAAAGAAAGAAAGAAAAAAAGAAAGAAAAGAAAAGAAAAACAAAAAAAGGAGGAAATATCATCTTTCAAAATGGCTGAGCCATGCCTAGAAAGACTCCCCTGTCTGGTTCTCCCACACTCACCTGAGAATGGGTTTCTCACCTCACTCTTCATCCCCCAAGGCTCCTTCCCTTGTTCCAATAAGGAGATGACATATGGCTTAGAGGTACAAAGTCCTGCATACAAACAAAAAAAGAAAGAGATGAAAATTTGCCATTTTGGGGCATTTCAGAACCAGGTGGGCATTTCAGTCGGCTCTTTAATTCTGATGGAATGACCTTATAGGAATGAGTAGATCAAAGGGTGATTGATGACATAAAGCTTCTGGCATAGTCTAGTGAGACTGCCTACAGTCAACTCTATAAAAGTTAAACAACTTTCTGAGGGGCCGGGGGCAAAAATACAGCCCAGCATCTTCAGAATAGCATCAGACAGCAGTAAGTGAGGTAATGTAAAGGGTCCCTAGAAACAGAGTTCAGAGTTTGAGTCAAGTTAACTGTGTGATTTAAAAAAACAAAAAAAACCAAAAACCAGTACTTTTCAGAGGAATATAACAAAATCTAGAGACTCTATAATGTGTTATTTACAGTGTCCTGGACAAAATCCAAAATTACATAGGAAGAGGAAAAAATGAATCTTACTTACAAAAAAAGGAAATGATTGGAGACCCAATCTGTGATAACACAGATGTTGAAATTAGTAGACTAGGATTTTAAAATTTTAAAATACGCTTATAATTTCTCAGCAGTGAAGTAGAAATTATAAAAAGAACCAAGTGAAAAGTCTGGAACTGAAAAACACAGTATCTGAAATTTTAAAATTCACTAGATGTGCTTAACAAGATATTGAAGAAGACAAGGAAAGAGTTCAAAACTTGAGGATAAATCAATAGAAATTATATAATCTGACAAACAGAGGAAAAAGAAGATTTTAAAAAGTAAACAGATTCTTAGTTACCCAAGGCACAATACCCATGTTTCTAACATGTTTGAAATTGAAATCTCAGAAGGAGAAGAGTAGAAAAAATTAGCCAAAGAAATAATGGCCAAAAAGGTCTTAAATTTGGTGAAAGACATATATTTAGTTTCAAGAAGTTCAGTGAACCACAAGCAGGATCCGGGGGCCCACAGACGACAGAAAGCTACCCCAGCCAATGAGGTGGCCCCAGGGCTGAGAAGAAGGGTCCATGTTAGTTTACCTAAGACCGCCTGAAGCAGTTTTCATAGTTTGAGCCTCACTAGTTCACTTACTGCACGTTAATAAAAACACACAGATTTTAAAGCCATACTCTGAATCTGTAACAATCCGGCTATATTCTTGGTGAACTGTGTTACAGCAGTGTTGGCAATACTGTAGGACAGAGGGAAAAATGCAGCATAGGGATTCAGTGAGTCACATCATGCCATGTGTTCCCAACTCACTAAAGGGCACATTCATGAAATATCCGATACCCAACAAATTCACAGACTGAATCTGAAGCTTTCAACCCCTGAATATCCTGTTTACTCTCCAGATTCCATTCTGATCCATACCCAGTAAAAAATAAAAAGTTTTAAACATAAATAAAAATGTAAAGACTCCCTTAGAGTAATTCTGAAATACACGGAGGGGGAAGGATCCTCACCCAGAGACAGCAGGTTCTGATAGTTCTCCATCATCATCCTCCTGTACAGTCTTCTCTGAGCAGGGCTCAGCCATTCCCATTCCTCCTGGGAAAAGTCTATTGCCACATCCTTGAATGACACCAAGTCCTGAAATGACACAAAGACATTCTTGATCAGCCAATGCTCATATGCACATGTGACTTTGAGATGAAGTGTTAAGTTGTCCCTACTTTATGTGAGAAATAGCCCTTGGAGGAAAAAAAACACTTAAACATATAATACTCAGCGCCAATCTAAAATAGTACTTATCAAAGGGCTAAACTGCATTTATACAACGGTGCTAATCTGTTTCTCAGCATGGGGAAACCTGGATGGGTCGCCACAGGGCAATAAACAAGCACTTCAAGGTAAGACATACACTTGTGGTTGAAACCCCAAAAACAACAACAAAAAAAGTGTTCTAGGTTGATATTTTATAAATGGTACTCTGTGGGATCCAGTGCTTCAGGGGGAAGAGGCACTGCATTGATAGAGCTGGGTTTTTTTCTTACATAATAAAAATAACAAATATATTTAGAATGCAGTTTCCTTGTGTTATATCATTAAGAATTAATGAGCATGCCATGCCTTACCAGAGTGGGCTGGATAACAACATAAGAAATTTACACCCAGCATAAGACTACAACACATCCAGCTCATGCCCTGACGTTGAGTATAAGAAATCAACACATACTTAGGTAATATCAAAATGAAACTGAACAATTATGATTTTTGGTTTGTTTTTTGTTTTGTTTGTTTGTTTGGCTGGGGGGTAATTAGGTTTGTTTGTTTGTCTATGATGGAGGTACTGGGAATTTAACCCGAGACCTCATGCATGCTAAGCACGTGCTCTAACCTCCCCTGCAAATATGCTTTATACCATGATTTTTTCCCCCAAGGTCTCCCATGTTAGGGATACAGTCTCAATGTTGTCAAACGCACAAACTCTAAAAGCTCTGAATCTGGAAGTTTAATGTAGAAGATTCATAAAGTGGTTCTAATGTTGAGGAAGACACAGATGCCCCCAAATCCATGTAACTCTTTTTGAATATTTCATGAACTCTGACAGTGGAGGAGGGGGTGGGCAGCAGTGTTTTAAAATTATGCGATTTTCAATATAAGAGGTGCAATTTAATTAATTAAATGTTACTAAGCGGACATTCGACTCTCATCTGTACAATGAAAGTAGGTTTTCCGTTTGGAAAAAAAATTGGGGGTGGAGAACTTCTCATTGGGAAAATGAAGGGCTCCCCTTACGTTCACAGTTCCTTATGCAAATGATGTATTTTAAAAATTACAAGATTGAAAACAGAAATACAAGTAAAACTGAACCTAGTCCAGCAACAGAATCAAATATATACAAGAATTTAGTGCCAGATATAGGCAACATTCCAAAATTAATGTGAAAGAGATGAACAATTCAATAACTGCCATTGAGTCAACTGTACAGGCAACTGGGAGAAAAAAAAATGAACCTCTGCCTCACTTATAGCAGGTTAAACATTTACTGTAATAATTTAATGCAAATTAAATTTAATGTAAAAATTTAATTTGGGCATTACTCTCATAGAAAATCACAAAAAACAAGTTTAAACTTATCAGGAACTTAACTGTGAAGGGTAAAAGTAATCTTTTAGAAGAAAAATAGGAGACTATCTATATGCCCTTGGGGCAGGCAAAGATTTCCCAAACGGAACATAAAAAACGCTGCCTCTATATGGAGGCAAGTATCTATGTATGCGTGGAAACAGAAGAGCCCTGAGTGAAATACAGAAGCTGAGACTAATCACTGTCTCTTAAGAACTGGGAGGCAAGAGAGAGATTTTATATCTTGAATTTTGCACTATGTACATATATCAACAATTTAAATTTTTTTCAATTTGCAAAAATTAAGCAGGATAAGATTTTTCAGGTGAACAAATGAGGCTGAGAATTCATACATAAAAAAAAAAGGGGGTGAGGGTACAGCTCAGTGGTAGAGTACATGCATGCAGTCATGGGTTCGATCCCCAGGATCTCCATGAAATAAAAAATAATAATAAAAGATAAATAAACCTAATTACCTCCCTCCCCAGAAAAAGAAAAATGCTTAAGAATTTAAGGGTACAAATTAGAGATTTGGACAAAATTCAGCTAGAGCGGTGGTTCCTGATGGAGGGGGCTATCAAATGCACATTCAATTTGGAACCCAACTCACTGACACTGAGGCAACTTTATTCCATGTAACGGAAACCAGATCTTTCCACAAGTGTCAATACTGAATTTAAAATGAAGTGGGAAGAAGAGGGAGTCAGAGGGGGCTCTGTGCCTCATCACACTCAGTTTTCTCTAGCCATTAGGCAGTGTGAGTTAAGGAGAGTGCTCTCTGGGAGAAGTGGGAACCAGGGCCTCAGACGAGACTGTTCATCAGGGAATCTTCAGAAGGAAAGCAGCTTTACTGAGTGCCTTTCATGGAGGAGGAATGAAACGACTAACCTGGGGTATGGCTTTCACTACTTCAACTGTCATTTCCACTGTCTCTTCCTGGCTTCTTTCTTGGAGAACAGCGGTGTCCTGGGAGGGCAAGGCTGGCGGAAGAAGAGAGTGAGCAGATGAAGCCTTCTCTGTACTCCTGGAAGCACCACCCTAAAAATGCTGTCCTCCCCTCCTTCCTCGCAGCCGTCTCTGTTTCCACTGCCCCTCTAACTGGGAGATACGGGCTATCTATGGTGGTTGAGGGGTACAACTTATAATTCTGTTTCTCTTATGTTCGAGGTCCTAAATTTAATCTTTTTTTCTGAAAATTGCTTTCCCATTCTTTGGTCTTAATATGAATAAAAATAAGATGTGCTAGGTTCTCTGCAGAGATTATATTTTCTCACTTTATTTAAAAAATAATCCCATGAAGGAGGAGGGTGTAGCTCAAGTGCTAGAGCACATGCTTAGCATGCACAAGGTCCTGGGTTCAATCCCCAGTGCCTCCTCTAAGAATAAACAAATAAATAAACCTAACTACCTCCCTGACCAAAAACAAATAATAATCCTTTGAAATAGATATTGTTTCTTCTAGTTTATAAGTAAAAGTGGACTCTTTCCTTTCCTGCATCTCTGCTTCATGCTTTGATGTAGTCTACAGTTTGAAAATCTAAATGCCACTGGAGGCCAGGGTTGTGGTCCTTGTCCTCCCAAGTCCTCAGGGGTTTGCTTTCCACTCACCCTGGGACAGTGGATCCTTAAGCACCCAATTCTGCCACCTTTACTCTCATCTCTGTCCTCAGCCCCAATCCCCCTCGTCTTTGTCACCCAGAACTAAGGGTGTCTCTGCTCCAGTCAGGAGCACCAGTTGCCCCACCAATTGCTTCCCACTGAAACTCTTGGACTCTACTCCAGGAGCAGGGACTTCTACGCCGGGATTAGGGACTTCTACGCCGGGATTAGTATCCTGGCAACACACAACCCCATAAAGCAACAGACAAAAGCAGCCAAAGCCACCAGCTTTCCGAGTAGCTTCCCCACGCACACCGCAGTCAGAGGGCCCGTTACGGCCACACGGGTGACACACAGACACGGACACCAGACCCCACATACCTCCTGGTCACACCGAGACAGGCTCACAGGCACCCAAAGGAAGGTGCATCGTATGCAGTCATGCACATGGTCTCAGAGAGGCCACGGGTACAAACACACATGGTGTACCCAAACATCACACACAGCCCCGATCTTACTCTCTCACACACATGCTCACCGCTCACTCATACGCACGGCACGAGCTCAGAGGCTGTATTTGCAGCCCTCAGGGTGACAGTCCACGGTTCACGGTCTCTCGTACCCACTTTGGTCTCACACACAACATCACTAGCTTTTCTCTCCCTCACACCCACATACAAACATGATGGTCTCTCACACTCCAGTCTCACACACACATTCTCAATGGTCTGTTTCAGAGACATGTGGATTTCTCACACACACGGATACACAGACACTGCAATTGCTCTCTCTCACACACACAATACACACTTGTCTCTCTCACACTAGGACTCACAAAGTCATACCACCTCACATGCTGGACACACACTCACTGGTCTCTTACTGCACACTTACCCCAACATGCTCTTGGCCTCTCATACTCAGTCAGGTCTGTTTCACACACACGGCCCCCTCGCGGTCTCTCCTTGGCCCTCATACACTTGACCGCTCACACGAGGTGAGACGGAAAGGAGAGGGGCAGGGCACAACCATTAAAAAAAATGACACAGCACATTCTAAGGGAAGTAAGGCATAAAGAGAAAGAAAAATGCCGTATGATATCAGTTACATGTGGAATCTAAAAAAAAAAAAAGGACTCAATGAACTTATTTACAAAACAGAAGCAGATTCATAGACGTAGAAAACAAACATGGTTACCAGTGGGTAACGGGTGGGAAGGGATAAACTGGGAGTTGGAAATTTGCACCTCTTGGGGAGTGAGTGAAATGATAGGTATCTTGATTGTGGTGGTTTCATGGGTGTATACATCTATCAAAATTCATCAAATTGTACATTTGCAATATGTGTGGTGTTGTTGACTGAAATAAATGCACAGCCTAAAAGTTGAGAATTATGTTTCATTTGGCGGGAGGACTCGAGCCCAGGATGACAGCCCCCCAGACCATTCTGAGGGACTGCTCCAAAGAGGTAGGGGTGGAGCCAGGATACACAGGAGCTTTACAACAAAGACCAGGTAGTTGGAACATTAAAAGATTACTTGTTAACTGAAGAAAACCAGGCCATCTCAAGGTAAAGAATTTAGCGCTTTTCTATGTATGGGAAGGAGCAAACATTTGGGCTCATGGAATACATTCCTTTGATAAGCACCTAGCTACCTAGGGCCAGTATCCTGTCCTTTCTTATTCTGAGTCCCCTCAGAATGGCTTCAGCATTCTTTGTTTACTGATACAGCTTGCAGTATTTTCCTGCAAAATGAAGCTGTCAAGCCGTCAGCCTTTGCTGCCACCCCCTACCTTGAAGACAAGCCTGCAGCCCAGCCTCTGCAGCCACCCACAATGGTGCCCTCTGAGGGGACTCAGAATAAGAAAAGACAGGATACTGGCCCTAGGTGGCTGGGTGCTTGTCAAAGGAATGTATTTGATGAGCCCAAATGTTTGCCCCCTCCCGTACACAGAAAAGCGCTAAATTCTTTACTTGAGATGTCTGGTTTTCTTGAGTTACCAAGTAATCTTTTAATGTTCCAACTACCTGGTCTTTGTTGTAAAACTCCTATATATCCTGGCTCCTACCCCACCTCTTTGGAGCAGTCCCTCAGAGTGATCTGGGGGGCTGTCATCCTGGGATCAAAGGAGTTTGAGTCCTCAGAAATGTCCACCAAATAAAACATAATTCTCAACTTTTAGGCTGTGCAATTATTTCAGTCAACAGTTTACTGCACAGAAACTATAAATAGATAAAAAAATTTCTTCTGTATAACACAGGGAACTATAGTCAATATAATAATCTTTAATGAAAAAGAATATGAAAATGAATATATAATGTACATGCATGACTGGGACATTATGCTGTACACCAGAAACTGACACATTATAACTGACTGTACTTCAATAAAGAATAAAAATAAAAATATTTAAAAATAAAAAGTAAAAAATAAATAAACTTTTAAAAATTTAATAAACAACACAGCAATTATTACCAAGATGGAGGAAGATTCAACTCCCAGTAGACCTTTAGGCACAAGATGGCGGGAGATTTGACTTCCAGGAGACCTTGAGCTTCATTATATGCTAGTTATAATATATTAGCATGCCAAATGATACTCCCACAGGCACCACAGCAGGTCGGATGCTGACCATAAAAGGCCAAAAAGCGGGTGGTGGTCAATTCTTGGGAATCCCTTCCCCAAAACAGTTGGAATAATCCTGCCACTTGTTAGCATATAAAGTTACCCCAGCTTAGGGTGGGGGAGGGTATAGCGCACGCTTAGTATGCAGGAGGTCCTGGGTTCAATCTACAGAAGCACCATTAAAATTTTTTAACTTAATTTAAAAAATAAAATAAATAAATATACATAACTACTTTCCCTTCAACAAAGTAAGAAAAAAGTAAAAATTAAAAAATAAAGTTACCAAGCCCATAAAAACTAGCAACCCCCACACCTCGTGGCCGCTCTCCCTTCTGAGTGAGATGGACCACACTCGGTCTAAGGCGTGGGTAACTACTGTTACTTTAAACTGAACGCCCACCCGGACACCTGGTGGCCTCCCTCCTGTCTTCTGAGAGAGCTCGCTGCACTCTAAGGACTACGTACTTCTCTGAATAAATCTACTTTTACTCACCAGTGGCTCCCCCTGGAAGCCAAGGACCCACACTTGGAGGGCGCGTCCCAGGGACTCTCCTGCGACCTGGGACACAGCCATCCTCTTGCCCCGCATCTTCCCTGTATCACAGGCACCTGCTTCTCACACTCACACCAACATCCCTGGTCACGTGCTCTCTGCGCGTTCAGTCACACACACCCACACCACACACACACCCACACCCCCAAACCACACACTCCAACACCCCACATCAGCCTCCCACACCACCCCCCCACCCCCCCCACCCCCACACACCACACACACCCCACCACACACACCCCCATACCACACACACCCCCACACCCCCCACACCACACACACCCCCCCACACCACACACACCCCCATACCACACACCCCCACACCCCCACACACCACACACACCCCCATACCACACACCCCCACACCCCCCCACACCACACACACCCCCATACCACACACCCCCACACCCCCACACACCACACACACCCCCATACCACACACACCCCCACACCCCACACACACCCCCACACCCCCACACACCACACACCACACACCACACACACCCGGGTCTGATGGAGCCTCGCGCACTCACGCACCAGTGTCTCCCACACACATCGCGCTCCAGCCGCCCCACAGCCCCTCACCCGGGTCAGAGCCGCCCGGCCCTCCTGCCTCACCTGCCCGCCCGGAGGCTTCCACACCCGACGACCCAGAACAACCCGCCGGCCTCCCCCGCAAGCCAGCCGCCCTCGCCCCAACGCCTTCGAGAGTCGACGCCGGGACGCCGAGTGCGCAGGCGCGGAATCTCCGAGGCGGGAGGAGTTGTCCGCGAGCGAGAGGGGCGTGTCCTTAGGCTGCTGAGAGTGGTAGGCGGAACTTTAGGGCCAGCGCACGTACGTAACCAGGCTCGAGGGGCGTGGCCTGGGTTTCAGGAGCGGGGCGGGGCGGGGCGGGGCTGGGAGGCAGTGTGCGCAGGCGCGTAGAATGCGCCCTCCCCCGCCCCTCGCCTGGAGACCGGCAGCGTCCCTAGTTACGGGGTCCGCTGCGCCTTGGAGACCAGCTTGGTGGGCGCCTCTGTGATGTGACGCTGTCTGGGTCCGTGTGACCGCGGTGTCTCTCGGAGTGGGGCCCTCTGAGCCTGCCGTGGGAGCGTCATTTAACTACTGTGCTAAGTTTTGTGACAGTATGATCAGCGAGGAAACCCCGACCGGGTCTGTCACCTCTGTGATTACAGCAAATGAGTGAATGTCTCACCTGCAAAATGGGAATGCCGTTATCACTGTTCAGAAGCAGTGAATGAGACGACGCCTTTGGAACCAGACTGCTGGAATTGAACCCCATTCTGCCCCCGACCAGAGTGGGAAGGTCCGCGGCATGGGAGACTGAGATAACGGTAGAATTAGTACCTGCCTTGGAAGTTAAATCAAATAAGAAAAAGCCATTCGAGGGGATACAGCAGAGAAGAAAACCACAAAATTCCCCGCCCCCTTAGATCTTACTTTCAAATGAAGGGAGACAGACCACAAAAGAAGGACAGAAATAAGTAGAATATCGAGGGGTGGAAAAAGCTATGCAGAAATAGAAAATAGGGGAGAGGAAAAGAGAGAAGAGGTGGGGCTTCAACATGGGAATTTGGGGAGGACACAAACATTCAGTCTGTGTAGCACATGCTCATATCCATAGGCTTTCTGGGAGAGGAATGACCAGGGCCCTCACAGCAAGGTTAGGAGACAAGCAAAGACTTCTTGAGACACTGTAGCAAATGGTCTCACCCAAATGGGGGAAGTCAGGACCCCCCCATCCTACCCATCCATTGACACTCAAATGCTGCTTTGGTTGTGGTCACCCTCCTAAGGGTACGAGGTGGGGGGGGGGCGGGGTGTTACCGTCACAATGGGGGAGTAAGCCCCATGAAGGCATTGTGGCTGTGGGTGCCAAGTCAAGAGTTCCCCCAAACGGAGGGGAATGACATCAGAAATAAAAATACAGAGCTTTAGATGAGCCAAAGTCGTCGTTTGTCAAGCCTGAGCTGGTGGCTGCTTGAAGCCAAAAAGTACTTGCAAAGCCTGGCTGCCTGGTGTGAATCCCATAAGGGAACTTCTCCCTGCTGCCCCCAACCTCAGCCCCTGTAAAAAAAGAGTCGAGTGGGCCGGAGGATCTTGGGCAGGCAAGGGACTGACAATTTCACAGCTCTTCTGGATTCAGATGCCAGGGGGACCCTCCCATGTGGCCGCACAGTCATAGGCAGAGCTGGGTGCTTGGGGGCGGGGGGGGGGGGGACAAAAAGCCTCATCACTGTCCCCACTATTCAGACTCCCCGCTCTCACCTTCACTGCCCGCACTTTTTCAAGCTCCCAGCTAGAGAATAGCTATTCTTCCAGCAGGTGCTGTAACCCCTAACATACATGCACTAAACTCCTGGGTCTATGTTTCTGTAGGTTAAAAAAAAAGTGTGTGAATTCAACTGATAGGGTTTAAGCAGTGTTTGCAGAGGAGACTGAAAGCCAAAGTCAGCTCGATTCAATGTATCAATGAGAAAATGGCACCACCTAGCGCGAAGTCGCACTAACGTGATTTGTGATTTCCCTTTTACTGTCTACTATATATTTACTTGTTTATCTGTGTATTGTCTAACTCCCTTGCTAAAAATCTGTACTTCATGGGAGTTCTGTTTGTTTTATTTCTGCTTAGAACAGTTCCTGGCCACAGTGATTACTCAATAAACAGATGTGGCAAGGATGAATTTTTAAAATGGGTATGTTCTCTGTCCAGTGAATGCCCACAGAAGATCAGAAAAGCTTGTCTCATTCCGAGATTGCCCCAAGTAGAAGCAATATCTGACCCCTTCCAGGTGAGCTAATGAAAACAGTATGACATCACAAAATGCAAAGGAGGGGCGGGGAATGAAGGCTTTAGGTTTAAAAAAAAATTAGAGGGGAGGGTATAGCTCAGTGGTAGAGCCGGAGTTTAGCATGCATGAGGTCTTAGGGTCAATCCCCAGTCCCTCTATTAAACAAACAAACAAACCTGACTACCTCCCTCCTCCTCATCTTCCCCTACCAAAAAAAAAAAAAAAAAAAAAAAAAAAAAAAAGCCGAGAAATCTCTCATTCGCGGTACAACACCGCCACCTGCTGGACAGAGGCACCAAGTACAATGCCTCTACTTCATGGAAGATGAATTGTCTCTTTCAGAGCCCTGGTGAGTCTCCCCCTGAAATCCACATCCCAGAGAAAATCGACTTAGACCGAATGCTTAGCAAGCAAGGGACCCAACAGGCTTCGCTGCAGGTGAACATAGCGTGTTCAGCGGTTCCCTAGCGTCAACTCAGTTTTACGTGAAGGGATGAGAGCTGCTACCCCTTCAGGGAAATTCTGTCCCTCTCTCTGCTTCCTGAACACCCACTAGCTCAAGGGGGCTTGTGAGTCACACAGGTTTCCCTGACACGTCTGGGCCCGATTCCTTGATGTTTCAGTTAAGACGAAGGCTGATGATATCTGTTAACGGCTGCAGCTCTCTGGACCGATGACAGTTCTCAAAAACCGAGAGCAAGCAGAACAGGCCAGATGAAAAGCTGTCAGCCTCGCCTTAGACAACACTCTGAGGACCAGGCCTTACAAAACGCTGAGAATCTGGTGGAGCAATGGCCTCTTTTCTACTGAGACAGGAGAGAGAAGAAAGGGCAATTGATTTTATTAGTAATTTTAAAAATTAAAGTATAGTTCATTAAAATGTTGTGTTAGAGTTTCTGGTGTACAGCATAGTGATTCAGTCATACATATATATTATTTTTCATGTTCTTTTCCATTATAGGTTATTACAAGATACTGAGTATAGTTCCCTGTGCTATACCGTAGGACCTTGTTGTTTATCTGTTTTATAGAAAGTAGTGTGCATCTGCAAATCCTAAACTCCTCATTTATCCCTCCCCACTTTCCTCTTTGAGAAACCCCTTTGTTTTCTATGTCTGTGAGTCTATTTCTGTTTTTTAAATAAGTTCATTTGTATCATTTTTTAGATTCCACATATAAGTGATATCATGTGATATTCATCTTTCTGACTTTATTAGTAGTTTTAAAAAATCACAGCAGTTGACTAAGACAGGGAGAAATAGGTCATTACTAATACTAATTGTTTCACATTTTAAAAGATAAGTAACGCACATCAACACAAAACTAAGCATATAACTATTAAAATAATACTAGGGATGTGGGGGTATAGCTCAGTGGCAGAGCGTATGCTTAGCATGCGTGAGGTCCTGGGATAATCCCCAGTCCCTTCATTAAATAAATAAGTGAGTAAATAAGTGAATCTATACTTCCCTCCTCCCCACCAAAAAATTAAAAAAAAAAAAAAAAAACCCACCGTTGGGAAATCTCTCATTTGCGGTACAACACCGCCACCTGCTGGACAGAGGCACCAAGTACAATGCCTCTACTTCATGGAAGATGAATTGTCTCTTTCAGAGCCCTGGTGAGTCTCCCCCTGAAATCCACATCCCAGAGAAAATCGACTTAGACCGAATGCTTAGCAAGCAAGGGACCCAACAGGCTTCGCTGCAGGTGAACATAGCGTGTTCAGCGGTTCCCTAGCGTCAACTCAGTTTTACGTGAAGGGATGAGAGCTGCTACCCCTTCAGGGAAATTCTGTCCCTCTCTCTGCTTCCTGAACACCCACTAGCTCAAGGGGGCTTGTGAGTCACACAGGTTTCCCTGACACGTCTGGGCCCGATTCCTTGATGTTTCAGTTAAGACGAAGGCTGATGATATCTGTTAACGGCTGCAGCTCTCTGGACCGATGACAGTTCTCAAAAACCGAGAGCAAGCAGAACAGGCCAGATGAAAAGCTGTCAGCCTCGCCTTAGACAACACTCTGAGGACCAGGCCTTACAAAACGCTGAGAATCTGGTGGAGCAATGGCCTGCTTTCTACTGAGACAGGAGAGAGAATAAAGGGCAATTGATTTTATTAGTAAAATATTGTGTTAGAGTTTCTGGTGTACAGCATAGTGATTCAGTTGTACATATATATTATTTTTCATGTTCTTTTCCATTATAGGTTATTACAAGATATTGAATGTAGTTCCCTGTGCTATACCGTAGGACCTTGTTTATTTTATATACAGTGGTGTGTATCTACTAATCCCAAACTCCTAGTTTATCCTGCTCCCGTCTTTCCCTTTTGGTAATCATTTGCTTTTTTGTATCTGTGAGTCTATTTCTGTTTTTTGAATAAGTTCATTTGTATTATTTTTTAGATTCTGCATGTAAGTGATATCATGTGATATTCATCTTTCTGATTTTATTAGCAATTTAAAAAAAAAACACAGCAGTTGACTAAGACAGGGAGAAATAGGTCATTACTAATACTAATTGTTTCACATTTTAAAAGATAAGATATGCATATTGACACAAAACTAAGCATATAACTATCAAAATAATACTGGGGATGTGGGGGTATAGCTCAGCAGTAGAACCAGTGCTTAGCATGTGTGAGGTTCCAGGTTCAGTCTCCAGGTCCTCCATTAAATAAATAAGTAAAAAATTAAAATATTATTAATGAATTAAAATAATACTGGGATCTTAGGTATGGCCTTTCCCCCACCCCCCAAGAACCAGATAACATATTTCATATAAAATAATAATTCCTATAAAATCCCTGCTAAGATTCTCTCCAAAGCAGAGAGGTCCCACTTAATACTCCAGGAAGATGAAATAGCAATGGTTTTAAAATAGTCAATTTTACTCTAGTTGACAAATATTCTCTGGGCCCATGTTGGATCCTAAGTGTTCTGAGGTCAGTGAAATAGTGTCTCAGCCCATAAGAAGTTCATAGTCAAGCTAGAAAAACAGATAGCCAGGCCCTTTATATTAGTCAGAGTTTTCCAGAGAAACAGAGCCAATAGGATGTAGACCGACACAGAGATCTACTGTAAGGAATTGGTTCCTGTGATTATGGAGGCTGGCAAGTCCAAAATCTGCAGGGTGGGCTGGCAGACTTGGGATCCAGGGGAGCTGATGTTTCAGTTCCAGTCTGAAGGTCATCTGCTGCAGGACCAGGAAGAGCTGGTGTTGCAGATATATGCCCAAAGGCCACTGCCAGAGAAGCCTCTGTTGCTCAGGGGAGGTTGGTCTTTTTTGTTCTATTCAGGCCTTTAACTGATTAAGTGAGGCCCATCACATTAGGAAGATCAACCTGCTTTCCTCAAAGTCCACTGATTTAAATTTTAATCCCATCCCCAAAACACCCTCACAGACACCAGAATGATATTTGACCAAACATCTGGGCACCTGGTGGCTCAGTCAAGTTGACATAAAAAATTAACCATTACACATTTGGGGGACAAATCCACTAACTTCTACATACAGGGAGACCTCAGAGATATTACAAGCTCAGCTCAGATCTCTGCAATACAGTGAACATCACAACAAAGTGAGTCACATGAATTATTTGGTTTCCCAGTGCATATAAAAACTATGTGCTCATCAGAGGGAACCTTAATTAATAAAGACACATGCACCCCTATGTTCATAGCAGCACTATTTACAGTAGCCAAGACATGGAAACAACCTAAATGTTCATGGACAGATGACTGGATTAAGAAGATCCGGTATATTTATCCAATGGAATACTACTCAGCCATAAAAAAGAATAAAATAATGCCATTTGCAGCAACATGGATGGACATGGAGATTGCCATTCTAAGTGAAGTAAGCCAGAAAGAGAAAGAAAAAAACCATATGATATCACTTATTTGTGGAATCTAAAAAAAAAGACAAATTAACTTATTTACAAAACAGCAACAGCCCACAGACATAGAAAACAAACTCATGTCTCCTAAAGGAGACCATTCCCAAGTGGGTCCAGTCAATTATTACCAAGTAGAACTACATGCAACACTGCAGGACTTTTCCTTACTTCCTAGGAATAACATTCTAGGAAGAAGACATCAGTGTACTAAAGTCTTCTTTTTAATAGAAACTTCAGTTTCTGAAAATTACATTTCTAAAAGTTATATATTAAATCCTAAAACTGAAATAAATCCTTGTTAACAGCTAGAAAAAAAGAAAGAAAAAGAAAACAAACTCATGGTTACAAGGGAAAGGGGGTCGGAAGGGATAAATTGGAAGTTCGAGATTTGCAGATACTAACTACTAAATATGAAATAGGTAAACAAGTTTATACTGTATAGCACAGAGGACTATATTCAATGTCTTGTAGTAATCTATAATGAGAAATAATATGAAAGGGTATGTACGTATGTATGTATATGCATGAGTGAAATATTATGCTATATGCAAGAAATTGACACATTGTGAAAGTGACTATACTTCAATAAAAAAGTAAATAAATCAATTGGGAAAAGAACAACAGCTAGACTGCTGATCACCGATCACTACAGCAAGTATAGTAATAACACTGAAAACCTTTGAAATACGGCGAGAACGACCCAGGTGTGACAAGTGAGCAAATGCTTTTGGGAAAACGGCACCGATCAGACTTGCTCAGCTCAGAGTTGCCGGAGAGCTTTCGTATGTCAAAAAATAAACAAACGCAACATGTGAGAAAGACGACAAAGCGAGCGACGCCTGCACCCAGGTAGGGACAGCAGAGAAGAAGCCCCTGAAGGGGGAGCGTCGGAGCCGGCTCGCAGGCTGGCAGAGGGGCACCGGTCTTCCCAGGTGAAGGGACCCCCCCCGCACAGCAACAGTCACTGTGTGGCGCCCCTGGGGTTGTAAAGATGGACGGGGCGCCACCGAAGGCTGCTGCGCCAGGCGCAGGCCCGAGCGCCTTCCGTCTCCTCGGGGCAGGATGCGCGAGGGAGAAGCGGCAGGTGCGGGAGCCGCAGCCCCTCCGCCCCGGGAAGGCTGGCGTCGCTTCTCCGCGTTCAACCCCGCCGCGCAGCGCCGAGTTCCCAACCCGAAGCCCAACGCAGGGCCGACACTTGGAGGCCGGAGGATAAAAGGTGGCCCTGCTCCCGAAGGCACGATCCGAGCTGGGTCACCTGGCGCGAGGGGCCGATCGTTGCCCAGCTGGGCTCTGCCGCAGCGTGGCGGAGCGTTCGCTGCCTCCCGCCCACAGCCGGCTCTGCAGCTTGTCCCCTCAAGGAAGGTGATCGTGTTCTGCTTGCTGAGGCCCTTGGCTGCGGAAGGTGTGATTCCCTCTCCCCCTCCTCCCTCCCCCCTCCCCCTCCCCCTCCCCCTCGTCCCTTCTCCCCTCCTTCTCCTCTCCTCTCCCCTCTTTCTCCTCCTTCCCCTTCTCTTCTCTTCTCTCCTCTCCGCTCCTCCCCTCCCCCTTCTAATTGTGGTAAAATGTACCTAACATTAAATCTCCATTTTACCCATTTTCATTGTACAATTCAGTGGCATTAATTACATTCACATACAGTGTGACCACGTGGGTTTTATCCAGGGAAGGCAAAGTGGTTTTAACATCTGAAAATCGAGCAATATAATTCACCGCGTGAAAAACTCAGCAACAACAACGAAAAACCCAGAAATACCATACTATTGTCTTACTAGATGCAGAAAAGCTTTTGACGAAATGCAGCATGCCTGACTTCTAAAAGACTCTGAGCAAACTAGGAAAGAAGGGAACGTCCTCAACGTGATTAAAAATTTTTTTCAAAACCACCTAATCTGATACCTAGCGGTAAAAGAGTGGATGCTTTTCCCCTCAAATCAGGAGAAAAGTAAAGATATCGATCTCACTTCTGCTTGATGCTGTAACTACTTAATACTGGCTCCGGCCAGCACTAAGGCCAGGAAGAGTAAGGCGCCCAGGTGCGAAAGGCAAAGCACACTGTCTTTATTTGAAGAAGACACGATCGCCTTAGGTACAACAGCCAGTCGACTGAAATGAAATGCACAACCTAAAAGCTGGGTTATGTTTTATTCAGGGGACATTTCTGAGGACTTAAACTCACGACGACAGCCTCCCAGATGGCTCTGAGGGACTGCTCCAAAGGGGCAAGGTGGAAGCCAGGATATATGATTTTGTGCAAGAAAGACCAGGTAGTCAGAACATCAAAAGATGACTGTTAATAAAAGAAAACCAGGTATCTCAAGGAATTTAGCGCTTTCCTATGGATGGGAAGGCACAAAGGTCTGGGCTCATAGAAATCATTCTTTTGATGTGCACCTAGCTGTCTAGGGCCAGTGTCCTTTTCTTTCCCTTCCTGAGTTTCCTCAGGGGGCACCGATGGGGGTGGCTGCAGAGGCTGCGCTGCCGGAGGGTCAGTATCCTGAGTGGCCTGTGCTCACTGTCAGTAGGGATTCAGAGGGTGGAGGGGTTGGGGATGATGGTGGCGGTAGTGGCTGATGACTTGATGGCCACAGCATTCTCTGTTTACTAATATGGCTGGCAAGACTTTTCATTTACAACCCATGGAATGTAACAAAACAAAACAAGACCTTAGAATAATTGAGTTTAGTATGGTTGCAGAACGTAAGATGGATATACAAAGATCTAGTGTGTTTGTATATACTAGCAATGAGCACTCAAATTGAAATTTTAGCAAGACAAATAGAATAAAAATATTAAATATTTAGGGGCTAATCTGATACAGGTTATGCAAGATTTGTTAACAAAACCCTGTTTAGGGAAATTTAAGAAGGCCCGGCCATTTGTTTTGCCCTCTTGGGGGCGCTGGTCTATCGTGTTGGAGGTCCAGCTACTCTGTCCAGACCGCATGAAGAGCTCAGGCGACGGGGAGGATTGGGGACCACGTGGAAGGGAACAGCGGCAGCAGCTGACAGTGAACACGGAGGCTCTGGGATTACCTTCTCAGCCGTCCGAGCCCTGTGCAGGGTCCCGGAGGGTCACTACCAGCCGAATCACACAGATCAGAGACTCGACGTTCCCCGGGTACAATGCGAACGCTCCGCACACAGAATCACGAGAAACTTAACCAACCAACAAACCGGCAAAACGGGTCCTTGCTCTCTCTCCGAGCGTTTGCGGTAGGCTACAGCGATCGTCAAGACAATGTGATTCCGAAAGCTGCCCGGAAGGGGCGCTGTTTCACCGCCCTTGCTTCTGTCAGGTCAAAGCTTAGCAAATTCCAACATAAAAATGCTTTCTTCTTAACCAAGGACTGCAGTGAGTCGATTCCACTCCAGAACCTCCGGCTTCAGAATTAGACACTTAGGATCTTTGTGACCTGGGTTGGTTTCCATAGTTTGAGTCTAAGATATCCATCTATAAAATTAATCAATTTAATGTATAAAAATAGAATAGAAATACCTTTTCTGCAAGCCTGTAAGGCTGTTGTAGGAGTCAGACGGGATAATGTGCTTAGCAGGGTGCCTGGTGGGTAGTCACTGCTTACTAAGGAGGGGACTTTGGGTTACTCTCCCCACTCCCTGTCTGCCGCTGCGGGAAGCAAAGAAACAGAGCTTTGCTTTGCTTTACCTCATAAATGTGGTCCCCGCAGCTGGACTGCTGTAGCTTCTGGTTTCTTCCTAGAAGAAGACAATTATGCATTAGCAATATAATGTGTGTAAGCAACAGTGAGATGCCGTGAAAAAGAGATGGTTTTCCTGAGGAGGGTTGACCGAGGGGGAATGTGTGCATCCCCCTCTGTGTGGCAGTGTGTGCTCGCCACCCAGTATAACTGAGAATGCCACCTGTGCACACAGGAAACGGGGGAAAACCTTTTCTCATGGTGGATAGTGTTGAACTTTCCCCTCCCGGGTGTTTCTCAACTCAAGTCGTTGCTTAAATATCACGTTTTCCACAAGGTCTCCTCTGACTACCGTGTTGAAAACAGCAACCCACCTCCCTGTATTGATTCTCCTTCCTTACCATTTTATTACTCTTCAGCCCCACTAATCTAATGAGAAATACTGTTTCCAAACATATTACGTCTATTGCTTATTATCTCTGTCTTCCAGTTAGAGTGTAATCTTTTGGGGGACAGAAATCGTTGTCTATTTTTTTGCCTGAAACACTTGATAATTTGTTGAATCAAGAAATAAATCGATAGATTTATTAAAAAAAAATGCTTTCTTCTGTTATGCCAGCCTCGTGAACATCAGGGTACCCCACGGTGGCAGAAATACACACATTTTCCCAAATAGTAAATTATTTTCTTACTTTTTTTGGGGGGGGTGAGGTAATTAGGTTGGTTTGTTTATTTTTGACCGAGGTACTGTAGATTGAACCCAGGACCTCATGCATGCTAGGCAGGCACTCTACCGCTGAGCTATACCCTCCCCATCATGATTTTTATAAATGCTTTTACATGAACGTGTAATAGAAAGTCAAGAAAAAACAAACAAACAAAAACCCCCCAAAACTCCTGTGTGCTCAGTTTAGGAACATCCGCTAACATCTATCTCTGATACCCTCCTATCCATCCTGGTGCTGTTCCTTTGTGCTGGTCCCTCTATCCTTGTTCAAAGGTGACAGACACAGTGATAAGATCTTGACAACACAGCAGCTGGAGGGAGGGAGAGTTCAGGAAGGGACGCTGGTCGGGCAATTCTAAGCTAAACATGGAACCACGTGGGTGCCGCCATTTGTAGGATGCAGAGCATTAAGTCATAGCTGCCTGTCTCTCTTTCACATTGTACGACACCCAAGGCCCTCCCACGGGAGGGGAGTTCTCCATTGGGTTTGAAGACACAGTGTCTCTCCTGCCAGGACAAAAGCCAAGAGGTGATCTCTTTGCCTCATCTCTGGCTGTTAGCACACCTGCATTGTAAACTTGGCTTTAGGACGATAAACCGGAGGTGACACAAACCAGGGGTCAGTTTGGAAAGGGTTGCTAGTCATGGGTGAACAGTCACAGGACAGTGGTTTCGCCTCCTGCTTTTTGGGGGGAGGTGGGGAAGGAAGGAGTTTTATTTAATTATTATTATTACGACTTTTAATGGAGGCACTGGGGATTGAACCCGGGACCTCATGCATGTTAAGCACGCACTCTACCTCTTGAGCTATATCCTCTGACACTAGATGAGCTCTTAAACTGAACTTGCTTGGCTCCATCTCCGTTTTCCAAAGTGGGTTCGTTGCCAACCCATCTGTTGATGATTCTTGAGCCCTTGTAAATAAACTGCCTCCTGAGACAGTCAGTGCCAACTGCTGGCTGCCTGCTGCCCAGATCTTGGTTCGGTGACTGGAACAGTACCGTCCTCCAGTCCAGCCGGCTCTGGTTAATCTCCAGAAAGGACACGCTGTTTCGAGTACGGTGGCACCTGCACCTGAAGGACTCCCCACACGGGCCCCGAAGGGCTTTCCCCGGGATGAACACCCTTGTAGACGCGGAGGAGGACGTGTTAAAGGCCTTCGTGCTCGTGGGGCAGCCGAAGGGCCTCACTCCGCCGAGTCCGATCGTGCGTGACCTGGGACGAGTGGCCGCTGAAGGTTTTCCCGCACACCTGGCCCTCGCAGGGCCGTTCTCCCGTGTGACGCCTCCTGGCCACACGAAGGGGACCCGCAGGTGAAGGCTCTCCCCTGTTCCTGACTCGCCCGGGCCTTCTCGCCGGGGTGGACTCTCCGGCGTCGAGGGGGCTGCACCGCCGGGCGAAAGGCCTCCCCGCAGCCCTGGCGCCGGCAGGGCTTCTCTCCGGGGTGAGTCCTCCGATGCTCAAGCGGCGAGGACAGCCGGTGAAGGACGTGGTGCCGCTGCTGCCTCCGCAGGCCTTTCGCCGGAACGAACCCCCGGTGCCTGCCGCGCCGCGCGCTCCGGTGGAGGCTTAGCTGCAGGCCTGGCACGTGCAGGGCCCGCCCCGCCCCCGCCCCCGCCCCCGCGAGTGCTCCCGCGCCCGCGGCGCCCGAGGACCTCCTCCCGGGTGGGGGGACCTGGGCTGGGGAGAGGTGGGCGCTCTCGCCGAGGGCCTCCCGCACTCGCGGTCTCGCCCCCGCCGACCGGATGCTGAGCAGAGCGGCCCGGCGGCCGCAGGCCTTCCCACACTCGTGGCGCCGCCAGCATCTCTCCGCGGACGGGAAGGCCCGTCGGGGCTGGGGGGGACGGGGGGCTTTATCCGAGTCTCCCCGGGTGCCGCCTGCGTCTCTCGTCACTACTTCCTATCGGCATGTTTCCTCTTTGACGCTCTTCCTGAAACACAACCCCGCTGTGAAAACGCGCGTGTAAGCGCGCAAACGCACAGAGGCAGGCGCTCCCTCTGGCCGACTGCGCCCTCAAGTGGACGCCTCTTGTCATGCTCCACTGACAGAAACGCTGGGAAAAGATAAATACCCCTTTATTATTATTTTAAATTGGAAATAATTTTATTTTTAAAACTTTTTAAATTTTAAAAGTTGAAGTATAGTTGATTAGTAAATATCCGTTGAATTAACGTATCTTTTGTTTGTTTGTTTGTTTGAATGGAGGTACTGGGGCCGTGCATGCTAAGCAGGCGCTCTTCCACTGAGCTGTACCCTCTCCCGAAAGTATCTATTTAAACTGATGTCACTATGTCCAACAGTCTGGTTTATTTGTGGAACTATTAGAAATAATGAGTTTTAGCTATACAGACCTGAAGAGGTGAAGCTGACTGAGATAAAGTTTTAACAAGTGAAGAAAGGTAGCTATTTTTTAAGAACAAGAAAATAACCCAGGAAGGGTTCACTCAGTGGTAGAGTGCGTGCTTAGCATGCATGAGGTCCTGGGTCCAATTCCCCGTAACTCCATTAAAAAAATAAATAAAATAAAAATAAATAAACCTAAATACCTCCCCCCACAAAAAAAAAAAGAGAGAGAGAGAGAAAGAAAATAAGAAAACGCTCCCTGGGTATGTGTCTGTGGGGTGTGTGTGAGCATGGGTAAAGATGTGAACCATACTCCCACTGCACTGTGACTGTGAGTCCTTGAGGGAAGTAAGAATGAAAACACACACAAGACACAAGGAGGTTATTGCTTTTTTCTTTTTACAGCATGTCACTGGATACTTGATCAAACGAAGACTGAATACTTGATCAAACGAACACTGAATACTTGATCAAACAAACCTACCCTGGTTTTATAGGTTTAGAAAATTTTTAATATTATTTAATATTTTAACATTATCATACACTCACTAGCCACCATCCACTCAATCCATTTTTTCAATAATGAAACATTCAGGAGGGAGGTGTAGCTCAGTGGTAGAGCGTGTGCTTAGCATGCACAAGGTCCTGGGTTCAATTCCCAGTACTTCCATTAAAACAAATAAAAACCTAATTGACCCCCCCCAAAGTTTATGGATTAAATAAACATTTTTAAAAAATACTGAAATAAAATGACACAAGTACCTATCCAATTAATCTGGATAATGAGTGATACAAAATTTCACAGAGTGGATGGGCAGATTCTTGGAGACAGGGCCTTTAAAGAGGAAAAATCAGGTCATTAGGGTGGGTCCTAATCCAGTATGACGGTGGCTTTATAGGAAGACAGGAGAACACAGACAGACGCGTGCAGAGGGAAGACTGTGCGTGTGAGGACACAGGGAAAAGCTGGCTGTCTACAAGCCACGGAGAGGCCTCTAAAGGAGCCAACCCTGCTGACTCCTTGATCTCAGACCGCAGAGTCTGCAGAATTGTGAGGAAATACACTTCTGCATTTACACCACTGAATCTGTGGAACTGAGCTGGGGGCAGCCCAAGCTGAGTGACACGAGGGTCTGGGCCCTGCACTGAAGTTAACTGTCCTGCTCTGTATCACAGCATAAGCTGAAGACCCTGATGGCTCAGTCGAGCATCACACTGGCCCACTGTATTGATGATACTCTGTTCATGAGACCACACTCGGAGGTGACCTGGTAGGTCACGTGCGCTCCAGGTGGAGGGAGATTCAGGGACCTGGCAGGTAGGGAGGCTTTCAGGGGTGCCGAGGTCCAGGGGATGCTGGGCCAGCCCTGCCAAGGTAAAGGATAAATTTTTGCATCATGTACCTCCTGTTACCGAGAAAGCAGCACTGTGCTTGAGAGGATGTGGAATACTGCTTGGGTCCACTTACTGGGTTAGGTGGAAAGTACTGGTTTTGAGTGAGACCCAGAACAAGGTTCCGGCTGTATTAGAAGCAGCCTTGATGCCTGGACCAGCACTGGGCAGATGCCATGAGACTAGAGGTATCCGTGGTGGGAAAAGACGCCACGTGGGACAGCAATGGGAGAGTCGCAGCACAGACCCCCAGATTAACGCCGCCTGCAGCAGAGACCTTCACACCATTTAAACGACAGCTCTTGGCATGATCCCCAGTACCAGGAGCGACCCTCCACCCGAGGGGCATTGTCATGGACTGAACGTCTGTGTCCCCCACATTCACATGTTGAAATCCTAACCCCCAGAGGCACGGTATTTGGAGGCGGGGGCTTTGGGGGTGATTAGGCCATGATGGTAGATCTCTCATGAATGGGATTAGTGCTGTCATAAAAGGGAACCCCTTCCACATGAGGACACAGCGAGGAGAAAGTTGTCTGTGAACCGGGAAGCGGGCGCTCTCTCCAGATACTGAATCTACTGGTGCCTTGATCTTGCAATTCCTGGCCTTCGGAACTGTGAGAAATAAACGTTCATTGTTTGAGCCACCTGGTCTATGGTACGTTTGTCACAGCAGCTCAAGCAAACTCAGACAGCAAGTGCTCACGTGGCCCAAACCGCCCACGTGAGCTGGGTACCATTCAAACCACCAGCTCTCAGGTGGGGTGGGCCCGGTGGCAATCTTCCATGAGACATGAGAGGTGTGCCCAGGACTGGGCTTGAGCAGGTCCAGCAGCACAGGTAAGCCACACACCCGAGTGGCCAAACCCCTGCACCGTCCACCGCTGATGTGCTGACCCCTGGCCACGCCCAGGCCTGGGCAGTGGTCACTCTGTTTGAAGTTCTCCAAGCTTGGCTCCTACTTTGCCAAGGGTGTCTAAGAAGGTCTCTCTCTCTCTTTTTTTCCTTTAATTTTTAAAAAATTTGAATGGAGGTACCAATGACTGTGCATCCTAAGCACACGCTGCACCACTGAGCTACACCCTCCCCACTAAGAGCATCTCTTAATTTCTCTTGTTAAACAGTAAACACCTTGATGGGTTCAGTTCTTTTAGAAAACCCTCATTCTTGGCCAGAATTAAAGATGGAATGTGTTTGTTAATGGAACAGCTGTGGGGTAGATACACTTAATTAATCGGAGGACAGAATGGGAACTTTTTGGATAGATGAAAACAACAGAGGTGTTGAGGAATGTTTTCAAGGAAACAGCCTTAAGAAGGGAAGGGAGGAAGATGAGCTGGTGAAACACAATCGAGGGAGCAGAGGTGGGGAGCTGATTGCAAACGAGGGGGCAGGACACACATCTGGAGGCTGGCGGTAATCATTTAAAAAGGGATGAGAGTAGGGTGACCAATGAGGATGATGGACCCACTGCGAAGCTCAAACCAAAGGCCCTCTGAGGGGAGATGTCCAAACACCTTAAAACTGCTGTCACCTCAGGGAGCAGCTGGCTTTTTGAACATACAGCCTTCCCTCTGCTTGGTTCCTGACTCACCTGCCGGTGGAGGTCTTGCCTCTGCGCCACTCTGCGCTGTGTCCCTTGCTCCGACAGGAAGGCTGTGTAGGGCTCAGAAATGGAAATGCCTGTGGAAAGAGAAAGAAATGGCCATGCCATCATTACCCAAGAATTCAGCCCACTAACCACAGGAATCAGGTTAGAAGCCCTTGTAAGAATGGCCAGATTAAATGTAAAGGTTTTCTGAAGGATGGGAAAGAGGAAGTTGTTCATTTCTCTTTTCTTTTTTTTTTCCAGGGGAGAGGCAGTTAGGTTTATTTATTCATTTATCCATTCATTCATTTATTATTATTAATTATAATTATTATTATTTTAATGGAAGCACTGGGGATCAAATTCAGGACCTCATGCATGCTAAGCACATGCTCTACCACTGAGCTATACCCTCCCCCTGAAAGTTGTCCATTTCTAACTGTGCTCGTCATGGGACACAGAACAAAAACATAAAGCAAAGGTCATCATAGTTCCCCAGAGATTTCCAGTAGGAGGAGGAACACACAGCAGAAAACAGGTGCTGAATTGAGGGCTGGATGCACTTACCCAGTCAGACCAAGTTCTGGTAGGTCTCCAACATCATGGCCATGTGCAATTCTCTCTGAGCTGGGTTAATGAATCCCCACTCTTCATGGAAGACGTCGATGGCCACATCTTGTGAATGTCACTGACTGCTGAAACGGCAAACACTTTCTTACTCATGAGGCCCTGGAGAGAAGTGCGAAGTCTTGGCTGAAAAAAATTAGGTACCGCACAGGCTTTGTGGTGTACGCTGTAGGAACCGGTTGCTCCCCCGACTCCAGTACACATACACACGCACAGACAGTGAAAACCAGCTCTCTGGAGGAGAAATACGTATCCCACATTATCAACGAGATTGTTAACATGGGCTGTGGGCCCGGCTTGAGGGAAGCATCCCAGGAACATGTTTGGAAAACAAGGATTTTTGAGGAAAGCAGGAACCATTCCGCCACTGGACTGAGTTTCCAGCTTGTTCCAGTCTACAGGTCCTGGATGTGAGCTGTCACATCCAGCTGGACTCCCAGCCTCCAGCCAGCCCTGCTCACTTCAGACTGCGGCCCCCACAACCCTAGTTGGTCTGAGCCAACTAGGCTTTAACCTATCCTGTTGCTGCAGTTTTCTTGACAAATAGGGATTTTGTATAATTCAGTGGGTTTTTTGGGGGGGTGTAGGTAATTAGGTTTATTTGTTTATTTTATTTTTATGGGAGGTACTGGGGATTGGACCCAGGAGCTCGTGCAAGCTAAGCACGTGCTCTACCACTGAGCTACACCCTCCCCCCTCAGTTCAGTGGTTTCTGTACACTGATAAATACTCCTTATTTTGTCTAAAGTCCGAAGTCAAGGGGAGACGGTCAGCAGCCTAGGACCTCAGTTCCGTCCTGAATGGGTTTTTCCCCCAACTGCAACCCAAAGCTTCACATACGCCTTCCTGTCTCTTTCGAGTTTACTTGGGCCACTAAACGTGTAAATGTACATAGACAGAATTTTACCACCCCCTAGACTCTAGATTCTCTAATTGTTTGATATGTTCTACAGAGTCTAATACATCACATCTTTAAAGCCATCTGTCCATTTATCTTTGCATTTCAAAAAAATCTGAATATAAGGCCAGCATATACTTAACGCTCAGTATTTCATGGTGAAATTTAAATGTAAGTACAATGAAACATGAAAACTATTTTTAAAAAAAAGACTGGTTGTGGGATTATGGCTTTCTCTTTTTGTAAGTGCATTTTGTAATTTCCTAGAATATTGGAAAATATATTTGTTTAAATTCATTTGTGTGTGTGAAAAGGAAGCTGTTCTCCAAACAGTAAGGAAAAAGGAAAAAAAAAACTCACTTCTTTTTAAAATTTGTCCTAGGACATGGGATTAAAGCTCGGGGCACTTGATATTTTGCAGTCTTCATGAGTATCTCTGTGTTATTAGATGACTTTATTCTTTAGGGTTAGGGTTAACCTTTATTCTTTGGGGTCTCACTGCAGGAAAACAAAAAAGAAACCACAACTCACTTGTGATGTGCTTTTCAGAAGTCCAGTGGTCATGGTCCCCTTTATAGGGTCCCTCTCTTAAAGAACAAGAGTCCTGTGAATGCAGAGCTGAGGAGAAGAAAGGAACTATAAAAAAAAAAAACCTCAAATCTGCTCAAATTTCCCCAGGGGTAGAAAGGGTGGGAAAGGATAAACTGGGGGTTCAAGATTTGCAGATACTAACTACTGTATATAAAATAGATATACAACAAATTTCTGCTGAATAGCACATGGAACTATATTCAGTATCTTGTAGTAACCTATAATGAGAAAGAATATGAAAACAAAAACATGTATTTATACGGATGTCTGAAACATGATGCTGTACATCAGAAATTGACACAACGTTGTAAACAGACTGTACTTAATTAAAAAATTAATAAATAAAATAAAGGCGACATTAGGGATAAGAGTTACATGGTGCTTGATCAGCTTGTGGACTTCCTTCTGGTTGGTTGGTGGTGCGGTAACTGGGTGGTATTTTGGGAGTCAACATCATCAATCTTCTGGTTCCAACCAATCTGGGGCCTATGCGCTAGTGGTCACAACGTAGTCACCATCCTTCACCAGGTGGGGAGGGTGTTGATTTCTGCAGACGAACTTAAAGGTATGCACCCTTATATCTCGGTGCCCCTTCCAAAAGAAAAAATATGCGCCAGATTATTATGTATATCCTTTAAGGAGGAACTAAAACTCGATTTGGTCACTGAACTATTGGTTAAGCTTTCACTACTTTTTTAATTTTTATTTTTTCCTTTTTTAAAAAGCAATTTTATTGTGGTACAACTTGCACTCCATAAAATTTTCCCATTATAAGTTTATGGTTCACTTATTTCTATTATATTCATATAGCTATGCAACCATCACCACAAAACATTCACTTTTAAGTAGAATATTTTCCAAATTTAGAGTAGAATTTACATTCATTCCTATTCATCTTTCACTGCGTCCAACTTAATCACATCTTTTACTTAGAATTTTCTCATTATTTTTCTTGCTTGACTGCTTTTTGTTTCTGCATTCCGTCACTTCTCTAGCTACTAATTACTTGTGCCTGCTCCTTGGGGAAGAGGCCTAGAGGACTAAAGCCTTTTTTCCTATAAACAAGAAGTGAAAAACACAGGGGCCTTTTGCATTGTAGGGTCCTACTGAATTTCAGCCTTGGCCAGCACTTCGCATCAGGCAAACCAACCTGGTTTAGTAACACCGTGAGCAAACCCAAGTTCTGAAAAATCAAATGATGAGCAGAGCGCAGAAGAGCCATCAACAAAACACCCAGAGATGCCTGAAGCAAACCCCACAACCACACAAAGAAACAACCATGCAGGGGAACAAGCCACCAGGCGTACCGGCGCTGACGGCCCACCCCTACCCCAACCCGGGACTCTCGGAGCGCCCCTCCCCATACACCACCCGGGAAACCTTTCCCCGTAAACCGAACTGCTTCTGTGCCTCCAGAAAGCGGCGGCGATGTGCTCCATGCGCCTGCGCAGCCTTCCCACCTCCGCCTCCCAAGGACACAAAGCCACGCCCCTAGGGGCCATTGTGTGCATGCGTATCCGTTACTCTCGGGTGCCTTCTAGGATCCCTAGAGACCTAGTGCGCTGAAGCCCCGCCTCCACGGGCGCCAGCGCATGCGCGTTCTATTCCCCACGCAGCTCCCTGCTCCATCCCAGACCCAAGACACCAGGAGAAGAGGCCACAGCCTTTCGGTTTAGGGCAGCAGAGCTCGCTGTCAAACCCAGACACTCCGAGTCCTGCACCTGCCCCTGGCTACCAAAGTCCAGGCTCCTGGCTGGCCAGGATGCCAAGACATTCAGGTCTCCGTAATAAAGGCGGTGAGGCTGCACATGCGCACACGGACACTTCCGCGACTCCCAGGAGCCACCGCGGCAGGAACTTCCGGTCGGGCTGGCAGGTGAGGTACCTTCTTCGCGTGTTTGGACGCTCTGCGGTTCCTGGGTCGTTTTCCCTTCGCTTCGTGAGTCGGCGGCGCGGGCTGAGGTTTGGTCGCATGGGGCGGGGTGGCCGCGGCTTGGAACCGCTGCGGGGAGGGATTTCCCAGGAGCTCGGCGCTGGTCGGAACCGGCGTGCAGCTCTGTGGATTGGAAGGCCGCCGCGAGTGGGCGAGCGTGAAGTAGTGCGGGCGGGACCGGTATGTTGTTGTTCATGGAAGGAACTCGTGTGTGTGTGTCTCTCTGCGTGTCTGCGCTCGGCGAGTATTGTAACAGTGACTATCGTTATTTGTCCTTTTTTTTGTAGTTTAATTAAGGGTTATTTTTAAGCCGAAGTATAGTCAGTTTACAATGTTGTCAGTTTGCATTAAGTGTTACTAATTCCATCCCCGAATAGGCGACTGCGGCATTGAAAAAGGCCCGGTTACCGTGCTCGGCAACCAGCAGTGTACACTAAAAAATGTTGCATATTGACAGTGAGCTTTCTTGGAGTTTGTTCTGGACATGGTTGAAAAATGGGTGGCAGTGGGTTCGAAATTCTGGTTTCTTTATGTTTGTTTCCTCCTCAGCTGTGCATTCCCAGGACTCTGTGCTCCCTCTGAGAGGGACCCAGCCAAGTGGGCGTTAGTCCCGTCACAGGTAAGTATTTGTTTTATTTCTGTTTATTGCAGCATCATGTTTCTTAAGTCTTGGAAACATCCAGTCTCTTCTGTTATAAAACAGAATTCAACCTAGGAAGTTTTAATTGGCTTTATTGAACAATTCATGAATCGGGCTGCAGCCCATCTAGCAACTAGGTGGGCCCTCTGAGGAGTGGTATAAAACGGAATGCTTTTATAGAAAGGAGGGTGGAGCAAAGAAGTCATTAGCCAAAAAAGAAAGGAAAGAAAGAAAGAAGAAAACAAAGGGTTGTTTTGGGTCAGGACGTCTTTTGGTGGGGAAGGGAATGCGAGGGTTTTATCAAGCAGAGTGTCTCTTCTTGGGGTGAAGGAGGGGGTGCGTGGAGAGGCCGCGTGATTACCTCATTGATGATGGCCAGAGAATTCCAAACTGGTTGTTGAAGATTACCTTCCTGGAAAGGGCAGAAGCTGTAATTAGGTTAGATACTAAATCTAAGTTTGGTATCATGGGCTTTACCTCAGTGACACCGTTTTGGGCCTCTGGTCTTTTCCATTTGTAATATTTCTGGATTTCTTGGCTGTTAGAAATAAAACTATGAATATTCTTGTGCATATCTTCTTGTGATACTTGAGAAGATGTAATAGTTAAGGAGAAATCCTGGGATCTGAAGAGTAGCAGGAGAAGTTCCTGTAGGGGCGTTACTCATCTGCTGTCACCACCCATCGTTCATACCAGCTTTTATAAACACCTGCCGTCTCAGAAACTGTAGGTGTGTCTTTCCTGTCTATGGTAAGGTTCTTTTAAATTTCTGATCCTATTTCTCACCAGCACATCCCTGTTTTTGCATTTGGTCTTGTTTAACGCTCTGCATTTTTACAAAACACTGTTCTTTAATACTGCTGCAATACAGTCAGGAAGAACAGTGTTATGGATCAAGAGTGACTGAAACAGAGTAGTGACTGCTGTAATGACTTCATTCTGATCTTCTGATTCAGTTATTTCTTTATCCTAAGACCTAAAAAATGTTAGAAGTAGCGAATATTGCTTTTTCCCTGTTTAGAAATTTCTGTGGAATATAGTTGGAAGAACAAAGCAAAAAGAAAAAAAAATGATATTGATGCTGTCACAGTCTAAGTGAAGAATTTAACAAGCATGTATCTCAAGAAATGTTGAAATTTTCTGCAAAACAAAAACAAAATAATATATTTCAGGAATGCAAGCAATTCTTTCAAGCCTTATGCTTAAAGATTTCAGAGATACTTAAACACAAATTTTAAAAACAAAACACTGACACCCTGAGATTGTCCCTTGTGTGCCTGACTGAAGGAAACCTCAACAGTAATGCCATTTGATGCAGAGGAAGGTGTAACTGGGACTGGTCTTCCTGAGACAAAACTTAAACTTGTTTAGCTGAAGTTTTGTTCAGTCCCTTTACAAGGACAGCCTTTATAAACATGTGTAAATAAGTTATGTAAAAATTGAGAAATACAGCTTTCTGCTTATTTTTTAAAATTTCCATTTAAATGCAAGCTAAGTAAAAGAAGGCATTCCACATTTTCTTTAAAAAGAAGTGGAACCATTTAAATCCCACCTTATGCATATGTTCAGGTGATTCCAAGTTGTTCTTATTTTTTGTGGTTAATAATTATTTTTAAGTATCCCATTCTGATTCTACATACGTCATCATCATACCATTCTTCAATGCAAGGATCAAGTGATTTTAAAATATTTTCATTTTTCAGTTAAGCTGCATAGACTGGAAGAATAATAAACCTTGGAGACAGATACATTTTTCTAGATTCCTGAAAAAAACCCTAGTTTAAAAAATACTAATGATTATACTACTGGTCTAAAAATACTTCCATCTTAAAAAGCAAAAAACTTAAATGGATTAATTTGCTCGTATTTATGATTTTTTAAGTTTAAATTCAGAATTAACATGTAGACAAGTGCCTGGCTCTTGTAAGTGTGCAACACTTCTTTGTAATTTGGGAGGACGTCTGCAAATCTTGGGTTGTTCATAGAGTGAGATTTTGTAAGACTCAGAAAAGGAGCTGATAAAATCTGCATCTTTTCAAAGTTGGAAATTTGTGTCATAAATATTTTCTACTTATGGTTTGGTAAATCTTTACAGCTGATAATATTAGAGTTTAAAAAAACCACTTAAGTGGATTCCCTATAAAATCTATCTTTTGCTAAACATTTAGTCAATTCTGTAAACTTAATTTTTCCTTTTTAGGAACTGAAGTTCATCAAAAAATTTGAAATTTATTGGCATCAAAGATGTAAAGTGTTCAGCCTTATTTTTGAATGCCTTTATGTGTGTTTTTACATTCCTTTTCTATGAAATCTGTAAGTGTTTATATTATCCTTTTAAAGAAAAGGCTTCAAAGTTAATAAGACTTACTTCTGTATTTAAAAATTGCAGTGACTTTTTTTTCTTAATTGTGTCTATTGCTGAGTTATATTCATTTTCTAGCTTCTCAAAAGTTATAACTTTCTGAGTACAGGTACAGCCACATCCCGCAGGCTTTGCTTCATCCCTCTCTCATTCACCTCCTGGTGTTCTCATTGTTTCCCTGAAGCAGAACGTACTGGGTAGTGGGTAACATAAACGTTTTGTTAATGTCTAATTTGTTACACTTTTTACCTGAGCAACAGCCCTGTATGATTTGTTGCAAACTTCACACCTTCCTCAACTTGACGGTTAAATGTTTAACTGTTGTTTTTAATGCCTGGGGTTTTATTCATTGTGTATTTTCTGATGCATAACAAATGATAAACTCTGAATGGGGATTTTTTTTAACTTATATTACATTCTTCAATATGAGTTTTCTGATTAGAGGAGACTTATGGCTAAAGAACTCCCCACATAGCTGATTAGCTTAAACTAAAAGGTTTCTGAATTTTTTTCACCTCCCCGATTGCCGGCCGGCATGGCTTGCCCAGTAACTAATGACTGATACGCAGTCTTGGGAAGCTTTTCCATGTTGTCACGTTAATGTGGTCTTTAGTGATGAATGTGTGTCTGCTGCTGAATGTAACATGAGTCAGGCCAAATGGTGTCTCCACGCTTGACAAGGTCATACGTAATTACCTGATGTCCGTTGAGGGACAAGACCAGTGAAGTCGGCTTCACTTTTTCATAGGGATTTTCCGTGACGTGATCCCCTTAAGGCTGAGGAAGATGAGAGTGCCCAGAAGCCTTCCCGCATTTCTTACATACATCAGGAATGAATTTCCTTGTGCAGAGTAAGTTGTGAGCACTGACTGAAGGTTTCCCCACATTCCTTGCATTCGTAAGGCCTCTTACCCGTGTGAATTACCTGGTGGTGTTTGAGCTGTGAGCGCTTCCTAAAGGCCTTCCCGCAAACCTTGCATTTGTAAGGTTTCTCACCAGAATGGGTGCTCCCATGTTGTGGAAGGGAAGACTGATGGGCAAAGGCCTTTTCCACACTCATCACATTTATGTGGCTTCTCACCAGTAGGGGCTCTTTGGTGTTAAGTTGTGCAATACGTCTAAAGGCCCGTCCACATTCCTCTCAGACGTAGGGCTTTCCCCAGTGTGGGTTCTCTGGTGTTTACTGATCAGTGATGGGTACCTGTAAGCCTCTCCACATTTGGGGCACTGATAGGGCTTTTCGCTGGTATGGGTTCTGTGATGTATGCTAAGCTGTGAGAGCCAAAGAAAGCTTTTCCCATAGTCCTTGTGTTCATGGGGTTTCTTGCCAGTATGAATTCTCTGATGTCTGGGAAAGAGTGAAACAGAACCAAAGGCCTTTCCACATTCTTGACTTTCATAGGGTCTTCCCCCAGTGTGAGTTCTCTGATGTTGGGGAAGCTAGGAACAGCGACGGAAGGCCTTCCCACGTTGCTGAATTCATACCATTTCTCACCAGCACGGATTTCCTGGTGATTAAGAAGGGATTTCTTCTGCCAAAACCTCCTCCGTATCCATTCCACACACACGGCTTGATTCCAGGTGGCACTCGATGAAGCAGGTCGTGGGACATTTGCTGTCTCAAAGCAGGTGTCTTTTCATGGGTGATGCTGGCTTGACCGGGGCTTTCTCCCTCATTTCTGTGATTTGTCTCAGGTGTGCCTTCACATTCCCAGTCATCTTGGAGACTGGGGTTCTCAGGATCTCCGTTATAAATTTTTCAATCTTCTCCTGTTGGGAGACCCAATCTGAGAGGTAATGAAAAAGCAGAGATGCCTGTTTTAGTCTCTGGTGTCAGAGAGCTAGAACCTCTCGAGCAGAAATAGTTTTACACTGAAAATAATGCTTATGAAAAAAGGTGAGTGTTCTGTATAGCCCCCAAATGTGACTAAGCAATTAGACAAACCGACGTATGTTCAGTCAAAGATATGCTGAGTGAGCTTGCTAATACACTGAAAACTGGTTAATATCATACAAAGTATGAAAATCATGGCCTTTTTTTTTTTCCCTTGCCAGTCTGAAAGGTCTGAGGTAACTTCACAAGTCAGGGTCCCAATTAATAGCAAACAGTAAGTCACACAAAGGTCCAAATCCTCTAGGAGGTGAAACAGCTCTTGGGCACCCTTGTTAGGCAGTGCCCCAGCATGGTATTTGCAAAGCATGACTCTTGCCTACCAAAGTCCCACATCTAGACATCTCCCCTGGTGGTAACATCCCCAACATGAGAACCCATATGCACAAGATACTCACTGCGGCATGATCATTTAACACTGCTGGAAACAGCCTGAATGCCTCTGTAAGAGAGAGCGGATCATTAATGAACTGTGACACCCACAGTGTTACTCGAGGGCATACAAGAAAGCAAATGATCTCCATGAACTGACGAGTGACTTCCTCTGAGCTTGTGGCCGTGGTGCAGTGACAGAAGACTAACACACTGAGGTTAGTGGGGAGATCGTGGACAAATCTCAGGCGTCCCCAACCCTGAGGGGCCACCGCCAGCCCTGGTGAGAAAACAAGGATGAGGTGGCTTGCGCACTCCTGTTCTCCAAAATCCTGAGTCCCTGCTTCAGCAGGGAGGAGCCAGCCAATCAGCACTGCATGCCGGAAACACTGACGGGGATGCTCCGTGGGCGCCGACCGGGCAGAGCTGCCCCCACGGCCGCGAGGGCCAGACACCTGAGCCACATGCAGGGTGAGCGTGGCTGCCCTTGGCCTTGGAGCGGTGCATAAGAGCAGGGCGGCAGCACAGATGGGGCGAGAGTGTGAGCACGGCTTACAGTGCACGGAGAGGTCAAGGGGGAAACGAAGAACTGCCGCAAGGAAAACAAGCCAACCAGAGGACGCAGAGAGAAAGCTCAGTATAAATTCTGGGAATGAAAAGTGCAGTGACTGGTTGGTTTTGTCAGCTGGCATTGTGCCCACTCCCACCTCCTGGTTGGCCTTGCTCTGCTTAGTCAGGGAGCTTGCCAGCTCTTCACACTGAGGACTGGAGGGGACTAGGGTTCCACCCTTCAGGTGCACTTGTGTGAGGCTGAGATTATAGAAGCAACATTTTGTGCTGCTTTGGCTGTCAGACGGCGGTGGCAGTGATGCTGGGACTGGCCTCTGTGCTTCAGTGTCCGAGCACTTGGGGCAGCAGTGGGGGCGGTTTCATCGCCTGCTTTCTGATCCCAGACCACAGCTAAGGCAATGTGTCCTTGAGGCTGGCAGTCCCAGTGTCAGCCCCTCTGTCACCTGGTTGTGGCCGAGGCAGAACATCTTGCAAAGGTTCAGGGTTGCCGCTGAGTGGACGTGAGAGTCCCAAGTAAGTCTGTGGTTTGCCCAGCCCTTCTTGACTGGAGGACACTCCTTTTACAAGACGTTATGGTCTTTCCCAGACATCTGCTTCTGGACCAGTGGTTCCAAATTTTTGAGAGGTGCTATACATACACTGAGTACAAATGGGGTTGGAAGGGCAGCGGCACCAGTATCCTGAACTTCCCCAGGTCTTAGTTCTCTAATCTTTAAAATGGGATGGGTGACGCCATTTACCTCAAAGCATTGCTGTGAGGGCTGAATTAAACTGTTACGCGCTCCCTATATATAGTGCTTGCTACATGGCATTTATATATATAAACATTTACTGATGCCTGTATACCGTTTTCCTCAATTTACTGTGGGGTTATGGCCTGAAACCTGTTGTAAGTTGAAAATATTGTAAGTTAAAAATACATTTAATACACCCAACCTGAATATTACAGCTTAGCCTCGCCGACCTTAAACGTGCTCAGACCGCTGGTGTTAGCCTGCAGTTGGGCAAAATCATCTAACACAAAGCCTATTTGATAGTAAAGGATGGACTCTCATGTCATTTATTGAATACTGTACTGAAGGTGAAAAAATAGAATGGTTATAAGCGTATACATTGTCTGCTCTCGTGTTTCGTGGCTGACTGAGGCTGCAGCTGGAAGGCTGAACGTTGGCGTGACTCAGCCTTTCTTCAGTCTGACGCTTTGTGACTGGAGCTGTTCAGAAACTGTGTAGGTTTAAGGTAAGGACATGAATGTGGGTTTCTGTTTGGCTGCCTGCAGGATTGTGGTAACTTCTTTGGGGTTTGCTTTCCTCATTTATGAGTTGGATAATAACTCCACATGTCTTATTACCCTAAAGTTCTGCAGCAAACGACAGATAACTTAAAACAGAATAAAAACATGATTTTATATTAAAGAAACTCAGGATTATTATGGAGAAAAATTCAAAATCAGCCTGAAATGTTCAAATATGAAAATGGGTTTCAAAAGAATTTATTATGGTGTGGCCTGTCTTGGCTCTGTCCCAAACACTACAGTTAGTCATTCATTCCCTTTTGCTGATTGGAATATGGCAGTAGGAAAATTCAGGAAGTCTTGGGCTGCAGAATTGGCTTTCCCCACCCTGAAGCACGGATCTAGGGCACACATGGCCTGCTCTGCCCACTCTGTGGAAGGACACTTTCCCTTAGAAGGTCCAGAAGCTTGTCTGAAGCAGGAGTTTGTCCCTATGCCAGATCTAGAACCCAGAGTTTCTATCCCTGAATATAATTTTGTTTTCATCTGGCCTCTTGGCTTCTGTGGTGTCATGAGCACGTCTCTTCTGTCTGATGCTGCTTTCTCTAAGGAATTTATCACCTTGATTCCACCAAAGGGCTGGAGTCAGGGAGCATTTCCTTGCAGGCCTTGTGTCTCATAGGAGGACATTTTAGAGTCACATAGGTGTGACTTCAAATACCAACTCAACTGCTCATGTACTAGCTTTGTGTTTTTCAGCAAGTCACTTCACTTTTCTACATCTCTGTCTTACCTTTCTTTTCTACAAAGACAATATAATCTGACTGCAGGGTTATTTTGAGGAATTATGGTTACTAGTATTAAAGGAAGAGGTGAGTTAGGCATAGAGAGTGAATCTCACACTCCGAGAATCAAAGCCCAGGAAATTGGTGTTCTGTTGACATAATGGGCAGAAGGGAAAAAAGACAGGAGGACTTGTTGCTGCACACCTTTTCTACACCTTCAAGTTTTTGAATCCTAAGGATATACTGCTATTCAAAATATTAAAGGCTTTAAATAGAAAGTGGAAAAATTAAGAAGTACCAGGTAAACAATATTTAGAGGAGAATTACTTTGGGCTAAAAAAAAAGAAAAAGACATGAGATTGTTTAAACATACCCTGTTAAGTTCCTAAATTCTAAGGATAAAGAAACTCTTGGCAAATGCTGGGACGGGAGCAGTTAACTGTGGGAGACGGAATTCTGGCCCCCAGAGGTGTCTTCATCCTAATCCCAGGAACCTGTGGGTGTGTTCTGTCACACGGCGAGGGGGAACTAAGGCTTGTTAACCAGCTGACCTTGAGACAAGGTTATCGTGGTTTGTCCAGGGGAGCCCAGTATAGTCATAATGGCCCTTAAAGGTGAAAGAGGGAGGCAGAAGAGTCAGTTTCAGAATGATGAAATGTGAGACTCAACTGGCTGTTGCTGGCTTTGAGGATGAAAAGGGGCCACGCCAAGGAGTGGGGGCGCCCCTGGAAGCTGGAAAGGCTGGGAAACAGACTCTCCTGCAGAGCCTCCAGAAGAGAACCCAGCCCTGTCAACACCTTGGGTTTGACCCAGTGAGATCTGTTTCAGGCTTCGGACCTCCAGATAATAAACTTTGTTGTCTTAAGCCACTAAGTTTTGATAATTTATTAAGAGCAGCAACAGGAAATGAATACATCCCTATCAGCTAAGAGAAACAGACCAGCATTGGGGTCCTCTACTGGGAGACCAGAAGCCAGAACCCAATGAACGGACATCTCCGGGTTTTTGAGAAGAAACCATAATCCAAGAATGTTCTGCCAACCAAAAACATAATCTATGAAGTTCCAAGAAATTTTTTGGTCATATAAGGATTTAGAGAAAACCAGCTATATTTATTCAGATAAATAAAAATGCTCAGTAAAATAGCCTAACCAATTAGCTTTTGAAATAAAACTGTTACCTTAAAAGACGGGCAAACAGTGAGCCAGCAATGAATGTTACTCTGAGTACTGTATTTCAGTTTAAGTGGAAATCTTGAGTGGGTCTGGCAGTGAGGAGTGGAGGCATCAAATAAGAGTAAAACTAAAAGCTGTGGAGGGTGAGTTTTCATTAGGTCAGTGAAATGGAGGAAATGTTAAAGGACAGGCTGTGAAGGAGGGGACAGAGAAAGCGAGGGTGGTCTCTTCTTGGAGGAGAGCAGCAAAGAAAATTAATGATGGGCGAGAAAGTGTTAACAGTGTGCTCATTCTGCCCAAAAGATGATTCAGAATGGGGAGACAACCACCTTAAGCACAGAGGGAAGTTCCAATTGAGCAAGAGGACCAGCCAACATAAGGAAAGGAGACTAGGATCAAATAAACAGTACAGTGTAAAACGAAAAGAATAAAGTTAATACACTAAATAAAAATGTGAGTTTCCCTACAGAAGAAGATTCCTATTTTGAGTTACTAAAAAATCAGCTTTTTGAAGAAATAACTAAAATGACAGGGGTTGAAAATAAATGGATGGGCAAAAACATGGTAGGTAAACAAGGATAGATCATTATTATTAGTATTACAAAGAACGGAAATAAAATACCAAAAGGGTTACAAGAGGCTAGGGTTGCCAAACTTCTCATCTAGAGGGTCAGACAGGAAATAAAATAGGCATTATGGCCACAGTCCTTGCAACCACTCTGCTCTACTGTTGTAGACAGTGTGTAAATAAGTGAACATGGATGTGTTCCAATAAAACTTTTATTTATAAAACAGGCAGCAGGCTAGGTTTGGTTTGTCCACCCCTACACCTGGCAGAGCAGGACATTATATAATGAAGAAAGTATGATTCATAAATAGGGGTTAAGTCATATCTTTATAGGCCATAGAAAGTAAAAGTCTCTGGAAATTCAAGATTTTGGTTAAAAAGCCCAATCTTAGGCGATTCTGATCCAATATAGCAAGTTATATAAGAATGTGGAGAATTTTATAATTAAAATCTATAAGCTTAAACAGAATTTTGTATCCAAAAAAGTATATTCTTTTTCAATGTCATGGAACATATACAAAACCAATCCTGTACTTAGCCACAAAGAAAAATGTCAAATTTTAAAAAGTAGGTATTTTCAGGCCACATTTACCAATCACAATAAAATAAAAATTGAAGTTATTTAGGATGTTTTTGGCTGCAAGTTTATAAAAATTCAGCTAAAATTAACTTCAGCAATAAAGGTTTATTTTCCCTTACATAACAAGGCATCAAAGAGACAGTTCCAAATTGGCCTCATAGCTCAGTGTGCTTAGGGCTCTGGGTCAGCTTCTTTGAGGTCCTCTCTTTTCTCCTCTTGGTTTCAAGACGGCTGCAACAGCTCCAGGCATCATGTTCTCAGAGGAAGATGTTTAAAAGCAAGAAATGAGGGGAGGGAGTCTTCCTAATGTGTCTGTCTCTTCTGAATGGGGAAGCTCTTTCCCAGAAGCCACTGTAGATCCCCAGAACATCCTGGCCATACACTGGAACATAAGGGCCATCTTGAGCTGCAAAAGAGGCTGAAAAAGCATCTGACATCTTCAGATTCTAAGGCAAGACAGATGCTGCCAACAGGAATGGGAATTGGGTATGGCTGCCAGGCAGGCAACCAACCACTTCTGTCTGTGACAAAAGTTTTAAAAGATAACCCAAAACAAAAATCCTGGAAATTGAGTCTCCTAAATGTAGTTTACTCTTGAATCAGGGAGAAATAAAAACTGAAGTTTCTGTAGGATAAACCACTTTCTATTTCATCATATTCTGTTTTTATTTTCTATTGATTTATTCATCATCAGGGTGTTTGGTATTCTCTCTTCTGGCTTCTTAAATAGTACCTTTAGTATATTTTAGTACAGTCCTTCAGTTTTTCCAGTTTTGCATGCACTTAAAAGCCATAAAAACTCCTATGAGCAGCTCCAGCCACATCCCACATTTCTGGGCATGTAAAACTCTCAGTGTCGGCCTTACCGTTCACAGTAATTGCATGATTTATTTCCTTGCTAACTCAAGAAAAAAAATTTTTTTTTATTTTCCAATAAAATTCAAACTTTTGGCTATTGTTAAAATGATTACACTGTGGTTAGGAAACGTGATTCTGGAGTGTTAGAGACAAAATTTTTTACCTCACCTTTCCTTCTTTGACAATCATGGTCTAAACAGTTTGCATCCGTAGACTTTTTCTTCAATATGGATGTTATGACTCAGAGTAAAGGACAGCTCTGAATAAGGGAATTCTCACTTGCATTATATGCAAGTCTCTCTCCAAGATAAAAAGAGGAAGTTGTGGCTAAGCTAATGGACTCTACCCATTATTTCCATTCATATGGCTGCTCGCTAACATAAATTCTCTGATGATCAGTAAGGGGTAAGTGCTGATGGAAGGTTTTTCTACATTTATTAAACTCACCGGTGTTTCTCTATTATGCATTCTCTGATGCTGAACAGCACTTGAGTCATGACGTAAAGTCCTCCCACATCCCTTATATCCATAGGGTTTTTCCTCCGTATGAGTTACTTGATGGTGAATCAGTTGTGAGCAGTGACTGAAGGCTTTCCCACATTCCTTACATTCGTAGGGTTTCTCACCGGTGTGAATTCTGTAATGTACAGTAAGATGTGAAACCCGTTTGAAAGCCCTGCCACATACCTTACATTGGTAGGGTTTCTCTCCAGTGTGAATTCTCTGATGCTGCTTAAGTTGTGAGCTCACCCTGAAGGCTTTCCCACATGCCTTACATGCATAGGGCTTCTCACCAGTATGAATTCTTTGATGTCGTATAAGGGTTGAGCCTTGATTAAAGGCCCTCCCACATTCTTTACATTCATAGAGCTTCTTGCCAGTGTGAATGGTCTGATGTTGAATCAGTTGAGACCGATGACTAAAGGTCTTCCCGCATTCCTTGCATGCATAGGGCTTCTCCCCGGTGTGAATTCTGTAATGTACTTTAAGATGTGAGATCCGATTGAAGGCCTTGCCACATTCCTTACACTGATAGGGTTTCTCGCCAGTATGGATTCGTTGATGTTCAATCAACTGTGAGCTTCGACTAAAGGCCTTTGCACAGTCCTTACATTCATAAGGCTTCTCACCAGTGTGAACTCGCTGATGTTGTATGAAATTTGAACCAGAATTGAAGGCCTTTCCACATTCCTTACATTCATATGGTTTCTTGCCAGAATGAATATTCTCATGTTGAATTAGCCGGGAGCCATATTTAAAGGCCTTCCCACATTCCTTACATTTATAGGGTTTCTCGTTAGTATGAATCCCTTGAGGACTAATGAAGTCCTCCTGCCAGACGTCTTCTGTACATTCATTATATCCATAGGGGTCTGTTCCAGTATGAATTTTCTGATAAAAAGTAAGGGAGGCTTGCTGGTCGAAAGTGGACATTTCTTCATTACCAATGATCATTTGACTCAAATGTCCACCTGGATCCCCCTCCTGCCTGTCAAACTGACTTCTGCGTTCCCAATCATCTCGGAAACACGAGCACTCGAGACCGTAACTTGTCAGGCTTTGCGGTATCTCCCACCGGGGTGACTGTACTTCACAAATGTGCCGCTCTGGAGACGATACCTGAGTATCATTCCTGGACTCCGATACTGTAAAAGAACAAAGCAAGTGTGTGTTTTTCCCTTTTCCAGAAAGAGGAACTAATACAGTAAAAATGGGAGAGTTTACACTCAGTATCTGTAAGCTCTTGAATGTGACTAAGCAGTTAGAAAACAGAGAAGCACAACAGTGAAAGAGGAGATACCGTCAACGGAGATGAACGAGCTAATCAGAGGGAGAGGGTAAGAGCAGTTGGAAAATGTCAGTGTGGCTCAGAATCGCCTCTGAGCCACACTTTTTAAAAAATGAATGTTTCTGTAAGACCCTAGAAAACACACATTATGACCTAGAGTGACAGAGCAAGTCATCTGTTGCCTGGGATGAGGGTGTGAGTGGTGTGTGGGCAGGCACGCAAGGGAGCTTTCCAGAGGGTGAAAATGTTCTCAATCTTGTCTGTGGTGGTGGTGATGATGTAAATGCGTTCGTTTGTCAACTCAATTAAAATACTATACTTAAAATGCACGCATATAATTGAATATAAATTACACCTCAATATAGTGGATTTTTAAAAAATGATGGAGGGGGTGGCTGGATACTTCTCTGGCCAGAGGACCAGGCTGGCGCATCTGCTTGACAGGGGCCGTGGTGGTACGAGGGGCTGCTTTCACATGTCCACTGGAAGCTGTAACAGCTGTGGTCTCCTGCTATAATGCTTTCTGTCTCTGAAGTTTAGCTAAACACCATGGCTGAAGCTAATGTCAACTGGGCCAGTCTCTCCTGGACCTTTCCATTGCCTAACAGTGACCTTGGAAAAAGGAGGGCTTTGTTTAGAAGATCAGGCCCAAATGTAACGGGGGTGGCCTCTTTCAGAGCCACAGTCTTTGCTGATTATTTGAACTTCAGGGAAAGGCTGAATGGTGTATTTGATCTTGATTCTATCTGATACATGATTTCAGCTACAGTGGCCTGTTTTTACTGCCATCACAGAAATCAATCACATTTGACTAATAAATTGGTTGCAGCTTCACACAAGGAAATATGGGGAAAAGCGACTTTTGAATGGGTGCTTTTGAATGTATTCATAAAGCGTATTAGACAGGAGGCCAAAGAGGACTTTATAGGGGCATGGCTGCTTCCCATGGGAGCCTATCAGAGACCACTATTCGCTTGGTTATTTGTGAAATTATTAAGCAAAAAACTACTGGACCAAAGGATTACTCTGACAGTGGAAGATGATGAAGAGTCTGTGGAATAAATATCAGATTTTGTGGGAAATGATGCTGGTGTCACCTCAGAAACATGCACCACAACCACAGTGCACCATCCACAGGAGGTCGTGAGAACAAGACCATGTCAAGAGGGCCTAAAGGAGAGAGATTTTTTCAGATACCACGTCTGGTTGTTCACAAGGAAGGCCATTCTGACACCATCTTTCTGCAGATCTCACAGATTAAGGGCTCAGTCTCACAAGAGTGCCCCTACCAGCCTTGCCCCCTTAATAAACTGGAGCTTCTTGCAACCCCCTCTGGGGGGTTAATCATTTGCTAGATGACTCACAGAATTTAGGAAAACAGTTTACTTATCATACTACTGGCTTATTACAGAGGATGTAACTCAGGAAGGGATGGGTGGGAGAGATGCCTGGTGCAGGATGTGGGGAAAGGATGTGAAGCTTCCATGCCGTCTCCGGGCTCTCCACTCCCCCAGCACTTCCATGTGTTCAACCACCTGGAAGTCTCTGAACCCCATCCTTTAGGGATTTTTATGGAAGCCTCATTATGTAGGCAAACCATTGGCCACGGGTGATTAACTCAACTCCAGCCCCTCTCCCCTCCCTGAAGGCTGAAAGTTCCAAGCTTCTAATCGAGTAACTGGTTCCCCTCTCAACCAGCCCCCATCCTGAAGCGATCCAGGAGACCCCAGCCACCAGTCATTTAGTTAGCATATAAGAGGACAGTTATGAGAAGACACTGATGAACTCATCTACAAAACAGAAACAGACTCACAGACATAGCAAATAAACTTACGGTTACCAGAGAGAAAGGGAGTGGGAAGGGATAAACTGGGAGTTCAAGATTCGCAAATATTAATTACTGTACATAAAATAGATAAAAAAGAAATTTCTTCTGTATAGCACAGGGGGCTATATTCATATCTTATAGTAAACTATACTGAAAATGAATATATGTATGTATATGCATGATTGAAACATGCTGTACACCAGAAGTTGACACACTGTAGCTATATTTCAATCATAAAACAAAGCAAAACACTAATGACTTTAGAGATTCCCAGGGTTTTAAGAGCTATGTGCCAGAAAACGGAGATGGAGACCAGATAAACAAACATATTTCTCATTATAAATCACAGCATCACAGGTGACAAAAATGCCGTGAAGCTCAGTAAAGGCAGCGGCGCACAGCACTCAATGTACCAAGTGCCCATGGAGTAAGGTGAATTTCGTTGTGTATATTCTACTGTAACTTTAAAAAGTTAAATTAAAAAAGAACATTTTCCAGAAGATACATAAACGACCACAACTGGCTCAAGAAATCCAACCCTTCAATGTTTAGATTCAGCATTAGGAAATCTACTCATATAACCCAGGTTTTATAAATTGAAAGAGAAAAAAACAAAATATGGAAAGGTGGATGCTGCTTTAACCGAAGAAAGTATCTCTGTCTCATTCCTATGGCTGCTGTGCTTAATGAGAAGACACGGAAAGCACTCCCATCGCGGTCCAGGAGATCAGTATGCAGATGCCCCCATGCACACTGTTCTGGGTGCTGCAGACTCAGAATCCTGATCAGGCAAGAGGAAAAAACTTGTAAGGTTCAAAAATGTGAAAAACATTGTCACCATTTGCAGAGGATATAACTGAACGCTTGGAAAGCTCAAGTGAGTAACATGAAAAATTCATCAACAATGAGAAAGTTAATCTGAAGATGTGAGTAGCTTTTGTCATGTATAAAGAAACAACCAGTTGGAGTATAATATGGATGAATGCCGTGTTTGTCCATATTATGGATTATGCCATTTCCAATAGCAGCAATAAATATAAAACACCTAGGAATAAATGTAGTAAGACACATACAAGGTTTACATAAAGAAAATAAAACTTTCATTAGGGATGGACAAAAATGAAGGGAAAAAAGCCTGCCATATTTTCCAGTAGACTCCACATAATAAAATCAGTTTTCTCCTAATCTATAAATTTATACTGATCTCAATAAGAAAAATTGCACTTTTAAAGCAGACATTCTAATTCTAAAGTTCAGATAGAAAAAAAATGAGAACAGCCAAGAAAATCCTAAAAAATAAGAATGAAGAAGGACTAATTCTGCCAGATATTTAAAACCCATTTAAATCCTTAATGACTTAAAGCAGCATGGTACATTAAAAAAAAAAAGAAACAGCATGGTTAGAGAGATTAATGAGCTAGAAAAAAGTCCAAAATCAGATCCAAATAGAGGTGACAAACAAGGTGACAAAGGTGGCTTGACAGATTAGTGGTAAAGAGATAAAATAAGTTAATAAATGGTGTTTGAGTAACTGGATGATACTCTAGAAAGTAATGTGAAGTCACATGTTGCACTAGGAAGAATTCCACATGGGTCGTAACTAACATAAATATGCTAGAGGAAAATTATAGGAGATTCATGGCCTCAGAGGGGGAAGTCCTCTTTAAACCAGACACAAACGCACACATCTAAGGAGTAAGCAAAGTGAGCACCGCAAACGTACTGTGAAAACTCAAATGACAAAAGCAAAAATCTGTTCTCATCTCAGGTGTGGCAGGCAGAGCAACGGCCTCCCAGAGAGGCCCACGTCCCAGTTCCCAGAAGCGTGAATCCGCTAGGTGACAGGTTAGGACACGCCTCTTCTCCCCACGCTGACTCCTGATCTCACGCACTCCCGGGACCAACCGCCCCTTCCACGTGGATGGATCTACCGCACCCGTGATGCTTAGTTCTCAGCTTCCCATTTGACATTTTCTTACACTTCATTGTGTGTTGTAGACAATGTGTGTGGACAGGTTTTTGGTCTCATGTCACATTGTAACTGTGGATTTCATCAGGGAAGATTTTGGCCCCCAGGGGACATTTGGCAGTGTCTGGAGACATTCTGGCTGTCACGAGTGAGGGGAGGCATTACTGAGGGGCGTAATCTACAGAGTAGAGGCCAGGGAGGCTGCTAACACCCTACAAGGCACAGAATGACAAAGAATTATCCCACCCAGAATCCCAGCCCCACCGCTGGGGCTGAGAAGTTCCCCATCCGGAGCAGGAGCACCCCAGGTGGAGGGGACAGCCAGGGCAGAAGACCCGAGACAGGAACGTTTGACGTGTCAAAGCTGGGGTGGGTGTGGGCCTATTATCTGCTTTTGTGCTCCCACAGCAGAGCTGGGTGGTCGTGACAGAGTCCACACAGCTGGCAGAGTCTAGAATGTTTACTGTCCGGACCTTTAAAGAAGACATTTGCCAACCGCTATGTTAATGGAACAGCACAGAGGCTTGTGTGGCTGTAACCAAATCAGCAACACGGAGAGTGGCAGGAAGTGAAATCAGAGTGGACGCAGGCAAGAAGATTATACAGAGCAACACAGTGCAACAGAACTTCCCAGGATACCGAAAACGTTCCATTCTGCACTGCTACACAACGCCACTCAGCATCGGAAATGTGGCTAGGGTGACTGTGGAGTGGAACTTTACATTAAACAAAAATTTTAGTTAAAATTTAAATAGCACATGCAGCTGCGGTGTAGATATAGAGCCTACCGGGCCATGGTATGGATTTTGGATTTTCTCTTGAGTGAAATGGGAAGCTGTGGGCAGGTTTTGAGCAGAGATGTGCAACACCCTCACTGAAGTTTTGAGAAGGTCGCTGTGGCTGCTGTGTGGAGAAGGAACTGCAGGGTCAAGGGCAGAGACAGAGGCTACGGCAACAGTCCACACGGACTTTGGACTTACCAAAGGATGTGGGAGGCAGCAGCGGTGTTGGGGGAAGTGGTTCGATGTTTTGAGATGGTGCTAATGGGGTTGCTGACAGACTGAACAGGGGTGGGAGACAGAAAAGGCAAGGATGCTCCCACAGTTTTTGACTTGAGCAAGCAGAACAGAGCCCCCTGTTGTGAACGTGGAGAAGAAACGGGAAGAGCCTGTGTGTTAGGGAGGACCAAGGACTCCCTGTGGGACTGAAGTTCCAGGTGTCTGAACAACCAAGTGGGGTTAATAAGAATGACGGAAACATCCTCTATCCGCATTGTCCAGTACTGTAGCCACTAGCCACAGACAGCTACTTAGCACCTGAAACGTGGCAAGGGCAACCAAGGTACTGACATTTAAAATGTATTTAACTAATTCAGTTCAGTTTCCGTGGCACATGTGGCCAGTGGCTCCGTGTCCGCCAGCACAGGGATGAATGGTGTGCACAGCACGATCATGGAAGGGCCCTGGGGAATGGAACAGAGGAGAAGAGGCTCAAGTCTGAGCCCTGTGGTGCTCCAGCTCTCAGAGAAGGTGGGAGGGGCCAGCAAAGGAGGCTGAGCGTGGTCAGTGAGGTGGGCAAGAGCAGGAAGTAGCAGTGACCTAAGTACACACGCTGCTGACAAGCTAGGGACGATGATGGCTGAGACCGGACCTCTGAGTCTGGCAACTTGGAAGGCAAAGTTTTGAACTCAGAGGGCCCGCCTCCCCGCCAAGCAGCTGGACAGTTACCTGTGGTGGCTCCTCGCTTCCCACACTTGCCCCACTCTCCGGGGCATGGGCCTCCTGTGGCTAGTTTCTCCACCATCCAGGGCTCTTGGCCTTGCTCCAGGAAGGAAATCACAGCAGGTTTGGAAAAGGCAAGACCTGGATGTGAAGAAAAAAAAAATGCCACTTGGTTATGGCACGGGGCCCAAGAATTCAGATCCAGGGCCTGGTTATCGAGCAGGAGAGGCAGCTGCAGGAAGGGCAGGGGGAATACGTGAGTCACATGGCAGCTTCAGGCCATGGAGCTACCCCTTAACCACTCAGAAAGGACCCCTAAAATAACCAGGAAGAGACAGACGTGCCCAGCAGTAACCCCGCACTAACCGCCCACACGGCCTTACCCAGGGAGACCAGGTTGCCGTAGGTCTCCAGCATCACGTCTCGGTACAGGTCTCTCTGAGCCGGCGCCAGCCGTCCCCATTCTTCTTGGGAGAAGACTACAGCCACATCTCTGAACAAGTCTGACCCCTGGAACAACAGGGAGGTGTGTTTTATGTGTAGTTCAGGATGAGAGGAGATGGAGGAGGCCTCTGCAGGAAGCGGGTGTTCTGGTGAAAAAGAAGGCTGGGGCTGGAGGCCTTGGGTGTGAGCAGGGGACAGGAGAACATGGGCACCGGTGAAAGAGACGTTCAAATATTCCTGAACTTTCCTTTTTTACTACAAACCAAAGCTCCTGTGCACAGGCCTGGGAGAAAATTAAAACCGGGCCAGATGGAGTTTTCCCAGGTTCGACAGGGTCACCAAGCCCTGCCTCCCCCGTCCTTGGAATGTGGTAAAGGCTCTAGGTGACACCTGTCATGTGTACTTTGATGGAGTAACAGACAACATCAAAACCCAACAATTTCTGGTAGACTTTTCTCAAAGTATTTTATTTAAAAAAATACTTTGTCTTAGAAAACAGGATTTTCATTTAAGTCAAGAATTGCTTCGGGGGGAGGGTGCGGCTCAGTGGTACCATGCACACGTAGCAGGCACAAGGTCCTAGGTTCAATCCCCAGTACCTCCAGTAAAAATAAATAAACCTAATTACCTCCCCCACGAAACAAACAAGAACTGCTTCAAGACACAGGCTCATCATTATGTGAAAACATATCACAGACAAATCTTGAAGATTACTTTTATTAGCTGTACAATTCTCTATCTAGTGAAAAAACGGACTCAACCATTCCCTTATTTTGGATGCAGAGGCTGCCAAGGTCAGATCTCTTGAGGCTCTTCCAAAACTACGACTGTGCAGATTCTGAACAATTTATTCATCTGATTATCCTACAATCCCCAACTCTGCCCTCCGCTTGCTCTTAAGCTGAAGAAGCCGATGGAGAATGACCCAGAGTCAAATGCTCTGTTCAGCCTCAAACTGGACCTTATCTCTGGCATCTGATCTCTCACAGATTCCCAGCTGAACTTCAATGACGTACTCCACTGTCCACGCAGGAGACGGTGCCCCGACACTGAAACTGAGACCCGCCAACACCAGCTCCCCTGCTTTTTCGTGTGTGGTCCCTCATCAGCGTTCATCTCCATTTCATCAAACCTCAGTTCCAGTAAGGGATGCCCTCACTTTATGTAAGGAAATGGATCTCCGCTCCCTCTGGCCTCCCAGCAGAATACCAGGCGGTCAGAAGACGTGGGGGCTGTAGCGGATGAATCCACGAGGGCACTGGTCAGACGGGCAGAGCTGCAGGAGAGGGTACGAGCTGCCTGGCCTTTCTATTCCCTAAAATGGGGACCTCTGGGAACCGGATTCTTGGACGGAACCCAGGTGGGAAGCTTCAGGATAAGGGAAGCAAATATTTACACGATTTTAAAACTCACGAGGGACATGACTTTCAGAATTTCGCGGGCTGATGGGTCTTGCTCCTGGATCCTCTCTTGGGGAAGGGCAGAGTCCTGAGATGGCAGAGCTGGGGGAGGAAAGAGCAAACACGAGAGGCCAGGCTTGCCTCAAAGCTCCCAGAAAGAGACCATTACAAATGCCCACCTCCTTTACCCAACAACCCCCAAAATTAGAGGGAGCTGGGACAAACTGTGGCCCTCACCCAACTCCAGGAAACTCAGCTCCCCCTTGTTACTGATGCAGATCTGAGAGGGAGATGCTCAGACCTGGTCCAGTGACTGAGACCACATGGTGTCCCAAGGACAAGGAAGGCTGTCCTCAGGTCAGGGAGCACAGTCGGCCTGACCTGCACCAGGCTAGCCCACAATGAAATCGTTCCAGAACCAAACCATTTAACTCTCTCATGCCCACAATATAACACCTTGGGAAGTCTCTCGGGCTCTTTACCTAATTTTCAAACTTAGAAGAACCCCACAATACCTAAGGCCTGGTGGACATGACTTTATGGATCCTGCCTTCAACAAATGGTTGCAGTAAGCAAATTAGATGGAGCAGGCCCAGTACCCCATTATCAAATCATAAATATGCCCCTGCCCAGAGACATAGCAGGGAACAAACCTGCATGCACAATATTTCCTGAAAAATAGAACCAAAGATTAGTACCTAACAGTCCACAAGTTTGCAAGTTGAAGAATCGTTTTTGGCAGAGTCATATGATGGATGCCAAGCAACTATCAAAACTGAGGTGGAACAACATTAATTGACAAAGAAAGATATTCGCAACTGGACCCCTTGTACAACTAGAGAACATTCAGCAAGAGTTGAATCCACCAACCTGCTGACACACAGGCTAAAAAAAAAAAAAAACCTTCAAAAACAAAAAACTGGATTGGAAAACATCCAAGTATTAAGAATGAAACCGGGGCGGGATGCATATAGCTCGATGGTAGAGCTCATGCTAAGCACGCACAAGGTCTTGGGTTCAATCCCCAGTACCTCCCTTAAAAAAAAAAAACAGATACCATTTAACCACTTACTGAATTCATCGTTAAACCAGTATTTTATAAAAGAGGTTAGGACAGTGCCTGGCATATTACAAATATTTAATTCTATGTGTAAATGAAATAATGACAAATGTTCCTTAACATCATGTAATAGGATTTTTTTTCATGACCACTTTTTAAAAGCATTATTTGTATTAGCTATAAATATTCTATTACAGGGGTGGCCCGTGACTGACTCACTTTCCCATGGTTGGACAAATTTTGAATAAGATCCTCTAAAATGTTTCCAAATAGAAGTCGCATCTTTTAAACTAGTGGTTCCAAAACTTCTGGGGTCCTACAACTCTTTGAGTCTCATAAAACAATATTTCATCACAGATTTGAAAAAACACACAGACACATAAGAATAAATGCAAAACAGCCACAAGCAGACATTTCCTGGGGGTCGGGACCCCCGACACACCCACCCAGGGGGTCCGTGGACCCGGGCTACGAGCCCCGACGCAGACAGGGGGCGCCAAAGGGCGCGCGCCGCGGGGGCCGACGGGAAACGTAGTCCGGAGCCGGAACAGCCGTTGACCGACGCCGAGGCGACACGTTCCGGTGCTTTCCAGGCCCGAGAGCCACCCGGCCGCGGCGCTCGCTCCCGCGCGGGCCCCGGAGCGTCTGGCAAGCTCCGGAGCCCCTCACCTGCGCCTTCTCCGATTCAGGTGTCCCCGCCGCCGAGCTCCCTGTACCCCTGGGTGCGCTTCCTCCTCGGTACCGGCAGACTCGGGAGCCGGAAGATGGCGCAGACGCACAAAGCCCCGCCGATGCCGCGTCGCGATTGGGCCGGCGCCGCAGTCGCTTCTGGGAAACGTAGTCTCCAGGCCTTAAGGCCGTTAACCGAACGGCAAGGCTGGATCTCGCGACGTTTCGGGTGGCCGGCGCGTGCGTGCGTGCGTGCGTGCGGGCTGCGCGGGAGACCGTCGAGGAGAGGACGCGGCTTTTTGGGTCCGGCGGGTCGCTGTGTGGAGGTCTGTACGCTCGGGCCGCTGTCCGCGCGGGATTGTCTCTGTGGTGCAGGTGAGTGGCCGTGACGTGTGTGCGGTGTTGGTTCTGACCGGGTGGTTGAGTGTGTGACCGGGACCGTTAGACGCCGGATACGCGCTTGTGGGCGGCTGTGTACAAGTGGCGTGTGAGAAGATGTTTCTCATCCGTTGTATCACCGCTGGCCCGGAGCAGCCGTTTTACCGGAAGGTTTGGAGGGAGGCAAAAGCCCGAGTTCACTTGGTAACTGATTTTAAACCCTTACGTGGAAATTACAGATTGTGGTGGATGCAAAATCAGTTCTGTATAGGAGTGGAATGTTCTAATATTAGCAGTCATAGTGACTGTATGTATATTCATCATAAGCCACTCACAGGCCAGTCACAATCGAAAAAAGAATCAGCAGAGATATTTTAAATGAGATATCAAGGGGTTTCTTGTGAGATGACGTCTCTTCGGCCAAGGCGTCTACCGCTACGGGTAGTTCAGCTGTGGTTTGTGGAAGCATGAGAAGCGTTGACTTTTACCCATCCCAGGGCAGCGTGGTCCAGTGTGTTCGGGAAACCAGTGTCCTGGCTGCTGGTCAGGACCTGTTGCACCCGGTCTGTGAATGAGGAAACCATCCCCTGTCCAAGGTGAACTCTGGCCCAGGGTCCGGAGCCCTTGTCTCTTGATTTGATCTTGTTTCCTTTAGTATATGTACTCTTGTGCATGCCTACTTGGAACTTTTTTTTTTCTGAGATTTGTGCATATCCGTGTTGTTGCGTATCTGAAGAATGTGTTTTTTTTTTTACAAATTAAGTTAGAGATTTAATTAAAACCCGAAAAAGATACCAATACTGTTTCTCCATTGGAAATAGACAAATTGATGCTAAAGTTCAAATGAAAAAAATAAACATGAAAGAATAGGGAAGAATACTCAGAGAAAGGAAAGTTATGATGTATGCTAACCGGATCAGATATTACAGTATTCTAAAAAGCTTCTGTAATTGTAACCGAGTGGTATTGGTTCACGAATTTTCAAGTAGAAGAGAACAGAAAGTCCAGACATGTCAAATACAGAGGGAAATCTGCCATATAATATAGGTGGCAAATCACTGGGATGAAAATATACTTTTTAATAAATAACCTTGGGGAATAATTGGATAGTCATTTGGAAAAAGATAATATTGTATTCATACCTCACATCATGTGAAAGAATAAACTCTAAACTGATCAGAGGTCTAAATTAAGCCATACAAATAGCAGACACGTACAGAGGTAAGTTCCATTACAGCATGATGTGTGGAAAGACTTTGTAATTACAACTTAAAAATCCAGACTAAATAAAAGACTGCTACACTTTTGCAGGGCAAAATACACCATGAGCAAAGGCAAAAGACAAATGACAAAATTTTTACAACTTTATGTATCTTAGATAAGGAGCTAATATTCCTAATATAGAAAGACAAAAGGCCAAACATGCAAGCAATTTCAGATATGGGACAACTGTTAGTGTGAGGCTCTGAACTCAACTTAGCAGATTGTTTTCCATAATAGCATTGGTGTAGTGATTTGGAAACTGCTTTGTATGCATCACAGGATTGAGCAAATGAATAAATATATTGATATATTGGCAGCCAGTGTTTTACTGTGGGAAAAGAGAGATATAAATGAAGGCTGATGGAAGTAACAAAGAACCCTGTGGTGTTGGGTTGGTGTGAACTCATAGTTAAAAACGTTTTTGTGTACCTCATCCAGGTGATCACTGTTAACATCCATAGTGACGGCGTGCTGATATCATGGCCTCTTGATGTGATGAAAATAGCACTTTACCTCTATGCTCTTCCTCCCCCAAACACATAACTCCAGCCTAATGACAGAACGTCAGATAAATACCAGTTCAGAGACATTCGGCAAAATATCTGACCCAGACGCCTCGAAACCGTGAAGGTCATTGAAGACAAGGAAAGTCTGAGTAACCATCACAAGAGAAAGGAACCTAAGAGGGCACAACTACTAAAAATAATGTAGTATCCTGGATGAGATCCTGGAACAGAAAAAGGACATTAGACAAAAACTAAGAAAAACTGAAGTGTGGACTTTAGTTAATAATAATGTGTCAGTGTTGGTTTATTAATTGTAAACAAAAAACAAAACCTATAGTAGTAATAGGGGAAACTGGGTACAGGGTATATGGGAACCCTCTGTATTATCTTTGTAATTTTCTGTAAATCAGAAACTTCTAAAATAAAAAATTTATTTAATTAGTCTTATTATTTTTTACAAAGTATTTGTGTCTGTGTTTATTTTTTATTTCTCTGTTTGGTGAGTGGGCCTGGAAGCAGTAATGCCCCTGTAGCACATACCTAGTGCCTGGACCTTGGTTTCTACATAGCGTTTTCTAATAAAAGGAACCAAAGCTTCTTGGAGAAATGTCTGATTCCTGGACAATGGCAGGGAATCTACAAAATGAGTATGGAATATCTTCTTGTGCCAAAAAGTAGGGAAATGCTCAAAAGATTTCACAGAGGAGTCCCTGCTTGCAACTATGATAGTAGAATAGTACTTAGCTTGCCATCCCACTCTATAAACAAATAGAAAACTAGATAAATAATGTGTGGGAAACAAATCGTTTCAGATATGGGACAACTGTTAGTGTGAGGCTTTGGTCCCTGGGAGAGGGGAGAGTAAATGAGATCCTACAGTTGCAATGGCCTTCTCCCTGAAGGTGTATTCCATACAGCACAGGAAGGAGGAACCCAAGCAGAGCACAACAGATTTGCTATAGTGAGACAAACAATGGAGCTTGGGGAAACTGAAGTAACTGGAATTTGCTGAGCATAGTGTGGAAGAGGAAGGAAGAAGGAGGAGGGAGCTACTCAGAGAAAGCTCCAGAAACATGCATAGGAGTCTCCTTAAATTTTTGACTGAAGGCTAAGCTGTATATACATCTATCTAAAGTGAAATTCTGGAACCGACAAAAATACATTGACCGAAAGTAGACCAGTGGTTGCTTTGGTCCAGGGAAGGTCCACAAAGGAACAGAAGGGGATTTACTGGGATGATGAAAACCTTGCATATCTTGGTTGAGGTGGTGATTACATGGATGTATATGTTTTTCAAAGCTCTTTGAGGTGTATCTTTGGGATTCAGCTTGAAGGAGGCGTCTGTGGGCAAAATTGGGACAATTTGGGTATCAGCATAATTATAGGGATAGAATATAACTCAATAAAATATTTCATGTGTCCATACTAAAATAGATGATGAATGAGAAGAAAATACTTACAGTAGAATTCCAACTGGTAAATGTAGAAGGAATGATAGAGTTAGAAAATATCGTCCAACCATCACAGCAGCAATTGACTCAGACAGAAATCTCATTGATTCTACCTCTGTTGGTGAAGATTGGTGATGAACAGGAATCTTTGTAGTCTCAAATGATCTCCCTACAGATAACTTGTTACAAAAACAAAAATAGTCACTTTAGAGTGACCACAGTTGATCAAATGATTTGGATTTGCTACTGTCTTCTGGACTGAAGGTTCTCAGGGTGTGAAATTCAATCTTGCTGTGCTCAATCATTTCTTGGTTTAATATGGTAACCAGATCTTGTCTTTATTTGAGATTTTGGTGTTTTGTTCATCATGAATTTTTGACATTAACCTTTATTTTAAAAAGTATTTCATTGAACCATCACTTTTTTTAAAATTTCTGGGTTTGTTTTGTTTTGTTGCCTCCTTAAATGTCGTGCCTGAAGGAGTGCTTCACTCACCTCTAGTTCTGGCCTTGGCTGCAGCAGGTTTGAATGAAGGGGGAAGAAGGGAAGGAGAGGAGGAATAAGAAAATAAGTGTGCTGCGGTATCTAAATAAACTCTGTTCTTAGGATCCTGTCCCTTTTGTTCTTCAAGAAAAATTGTTTCCTTCTCACCTCTTTGAAAGACTCCTTAGTCTTTGAAAAGCTGTCTCATTCCAGCAGTCCCAAGCTAATCATGTTGAAAGCTGTGACTTGTGCGTCACACGTACTAATAGTAGAAGATAGGTATTACTTTCCTTGTTTTGACTATGAAGTGAATGGAGATGGAGAGAGGCTAGATGACTTGCTAGAGGACATAGAACTGGTGGAGTGGATGAGTTAGTATCTTACCAAACCACACCTTAGTACCTGTGGGTAGAGGAAATACTACCTCTGCCTCCTGAGTGATGGGTGAGCCAGTGTGGTGGAACCTTGGAGAAAACGTCTTAAAGAGACAGAAGACATTTGCTTCGTGATGTCACAGAAGCTATGAAGCCTCATGGAAACAGAACCAAACAAAGAAACTGGATCCCTGGCCTCCTGTCTGGGACCTGGAGGAGACAAGAGTGTGCGGGTGTCTGAAGGAGAAGGTCACTGAGCCATTCTGGGCGTGTGCTGGGTATTCCAAGAAGTAGCCACAAAGGACAGATTAAATATCAGGGCTTCTGGTCAGTCCTAGGTCAGCTGGAATTCCTCGGGCTGTGTGTGTCAGGCAGCTGGATGACCTAACTGGGAACAGACTTGAATGGGACCACAAAGCCATAGCAAGGCTGAAGGCGAGGAACCCCGCGTCCCCAAGTGGAGACAGGTTGTGGCCCACCCGTGTGAGGAACCAGGATCAGTCTTACCTCTGTGGCGGTGAGTTTGAGTGTTTGATTTTGAATGTGGTAGTTTGAAGTGTGCGTTAGGCATGCAAGTGGAAGCTCTGAGTGTGGCTTCAGGGGAGAGGTCTGGACTGAAATCTTGAACTGGGAAGTGATTTGATGAGGTAGCTATTGTGTATTATTCTTTCATATACTGGGGCATATCAAACTTTCCTTTCTACCTTTTATTTTGCTCAGAAGTTGTTTTCCTAACTATCCATAAATTATAAATGTTCATCTTTCTTTTTTGGTAGACTTTTATGGGGATGATTAAAATGGATTTATTTCCACCTGTTGCAAAGTGTGATGAATCAAACACTATCTGTAAAATTTCTACCTTGAAGATTTATTAAAGTTTTCTTCATGACTTATCAGTGACTAGTTGTAAATATTTCATGGTCATTTTAAAAGAATGACTAAAGATTGTCTTCCATAGAGTAGTCTGTCATCTCTCTCTTTTTAAAATTGAAGTATAGTTGATTTACAATGTTGTGTCATCTCTTTCTTAATTTTAATACTCCTGTTATATTTTGGGTCAGTTGGATTTGTTTTTAGTTCTCTGATGTGGTCTCTCACAGTTTTAATTTATTTTATTTCTTGTATTAGTTACCTACTGTTGTATAACAAGGTATCCCAAAACTTAATGATTTAAACAACAGTCAACATTTATCATCACTCACAGTGTCTGTGAGTCAAGAATTTGGGAGCAGCTTAGCTGGATGTAGTCAAGATGTCGTTTAGAGCTTCCGTCAACTAAAGGCTGAACTGGAACCAAGATTTCTGCTTCCAGGTGTCCCACTGCACATGGGCCTCTCCATAGGGCTGATTGTCTTTGTGACATGGTGGCTGGCTTCCCCTAGAATGAGTGATCCAGAAGCTGCAGTGTCTTCTATGACCAAAGCCTCTGAAGTGTCAACAAAAAAATTAACCAACAGTTGATCTAAGAAAGAATTGGACAATTTTATTTGAGCCAACCAAGGGGTTATAACCCAGGAGGCAGTCTTTCAGAAAGCTCTGAGGACTGTTCCATCCATCAGAGGTCAAAGCAGTTATGTAAGTTTTTAAGACAAAAGATTATCCATGAAAGGACATTTTGACGGTTCACACAATCAGATCTACATGTGCAAAGCGAGTCATCATGGTGATGGGTCATTGTGGCCCCTCAGGAGATTAAGAAGGAATGTAATCTAGAGGTCTGGTTAATGCAGATGCACAGTACACGCCAAAGGGGAGGAAGGAGGCCCAAATGGGCAAAGAAAACATCTTATGTTTGAAATGTTCTCGTCTTGCCATAAGATGTGACTTTTGTTTCATTGGAAGCCACATACCACCATACTCCATTGCGCACATAGACCAGTTCTGACTGAGTCAGTGTGGGCAGAGACTACCCAAGGGTGTGAATCCTGGGAGGCAAGGGCCACCTGGGAGGCTGACGACTACCGTTCCTTTCAAATGTTGACTTTAAAACGTACAACACGAGAGTTGTGAGTTTTAAGTTTTATTCAAGGTCTTACTGAGGTTGATACCTTGGGAGATACTGAGTAACACGGAGTAGCTCTGAGTAAACTCCCACGAGGTAGGGGAGGAGACAGTATATATATGATTTTGGTGGGGGCGGGGGTGCTAGGAAATACACGTAGTCAAGCATACATCTTGGTAAAAGATTATTGCTCATCACAAAGAACAGATGTCTCAAGTTAATGGTTTTAGTGCTTTTCTATGTATGGGACGATGCAAGAGTCTGGACTCATTGAAATTCTTCCTGAGATAATGCATCTTAACTACCTAAGGGCCTGTTTATCCAAAGCACAAAGGACCTTGTCCTGATTTTTCATCTTGAATTCTCCTCAGGGTGCGCTGTTGGTGGGTGACCACACTGGGTTGAGACTTAATCCTTGCATAGCTGGATGATAAGCGACACTCTGTTCTTTTTTTGGTCACACCAAGAGTACATGAATGTCCTGATGCACCCCCCACTCCCATTCTGTCAGATCCACTGCTGCCTTGTCAACCAGTTCCTGAGAGATCACTGTCATTCTCCCTTTACGCTCTCCTGTCCAGCTCCCCTCTTCTGTAAACCCCAGCGACATTCGGCTCTACACTCATGGTTCTGCCATATTCTCTCTCCTTAATGGGATCAGCCATTATCACATGAATGAGATCAGCCGTGGGGAGGCCCGTAGTGCATGGTTCTGGAACAAGGAATCGAAAAAGCAACTACAAAGTGGATTCTATCTAACCCCATCTTAGCTACTAACTCCCTATATGACCATGACCATGGGTACCTCCCATAACTTTTCTGTATAAAGAAGGGAACGAAACTGTGGGGGGGGGTTGTTTGTTTGTATTGCTTTGTTGTTTTTTGTTAATAGCAGTTACTCAGGATTAACCCTGTGTTTTGCTGTTACTACTAACAATACTATATACTGTTCTAAGATTGCATATCTAGGTTAACTAGAAGAAAATTCAAACGTTTTCAGTAAACATTTTAATATTTCAAATTTATATTTATTTTGTAAAGACAGTTTTATAGGTAATACATATTTGAGCCCTCTATTTGAGAAGGTTTTTAATTTCCCTCAAATTTTCAAGTATTTTACCTAGATCTCATTTCATCTTTGGCTATTGTCTTCATAGCTTCTGTCGTTATCTTAACGTATAAGTCTGTTTGCTCTATAATTGTATGACCTTATTTGAGAGAACTGTCTATGTATTTTAAACAGACTTAGGGAGTTGTGCAACTGAACCACCTGGCACCACTGTCCACTCATACTAGAAACCTAGGTGGTATCCTTGACTCCTCCCTCTCATTACCCTCCCCATTCAATCGATACCAAAATCTACTGAGTCTACTTTCTAGATACAGGTTTTTTCTCCCTAGTGAACAGAATTTATTTACTTAGTGCTGTAGATTGAATGTCTGTGTCCTATTCAAATTCGAAATTTGAAAGGCAACCCTCACGGTGATGGTATTTGGAGGTGGGGCCTTTGGGAGGGGGTGATTAGGTCATGAGGGTGGAGCCCTCATGAAGATTAGTGCCCTTAAGAAAGAGGTCATTAGAACTGCCTTGCCTGTTTCACCATGTGGAATGTATTGCATCTTTGTGACAATGAGGGCAAAATAAATGGGTCCTTGTGTCTTAGAGTCCATATTTTATCTCTAATACTCAAGATTATATACTTAGATTATGACATTAAATTTAGATACGCTATGCAGACATCTGTTTGCTGATTATGAATTTGTAAAAGATAAATGTGTTTTCTTATGCAAGTCACAGTAAATTTGTAAAACTAAATTTTGTAGAGGATTCTGCCAACAGAGGAACCTTAAAAGAATGGTTGAAAATGAAAAATGTTATCACCTATCCTCTTCAGGCTAAAGATGCCCAATTTCTTCAGACATTTGCGAAATGTGGAAAAGGCTGCAAAAACCTGGATGTTTACTGATATGTCTTAACTTACATAATGTTTGTGCTGTCTCAGAAAGCAAGGGGGAAGGTATCAGTCATACTTTGAACACTCAAACAGAAAACCAACTGGTTTTTGTGGATTGTGTTCTTTTTACTTTTTATATCCAGGAGCAGTTTTCCAATATTGCAAGCTTAGTGTAATTGTAACAGCTCTGCTCCTCCTTTGAAAACAAAACACACAACCCCTCCCCCCAAAAAACACTTAAGAAGTATTTCTACAGGTTGCTTCATCACCACACAGTTATTTTTATAAGTTGTATAGTTCCAAACAGATGTACTGTTATTTCTGTACTTTTAGGCATATTGTTCGTATTCAACATTTTATTACCATATGTTTCAATATCTTTGTGAATATATTTGCAATTTTACATTTCCCCAATATAAAAATTCCCAGCTCATAATAATGCTTTTTGTCATTGGTTACTTAGGTGAGGCAAGTTACATTGAAGCACTGGATCCTATAACCCAATTTCAGACGAGTTAAGACATGGGAGAGTTAGGACTACAGATACGAGTTTATATTTTCAGACATAGGATGAATGGGAGCAAGAGGGTATAACAAAGAATGAAGAACGGGAAGAATGATCTTTATACTCTGCTTTGCTTTTCTTTCTAACGCGTATCAAATTCCCGGTATATGTCAGCGTCCTTTTCTTTTTCCTGTTAAATTTCTCCCGCAGTAATGTCAGCTCAATGGGTGGGGATTATTGCAAGTTCACAGGGGCGTCCCCAGCGCTTACAACAGTGCTTGAAGCACAGTAGGCACTCAATAAATGGCAAGTGAAAGGCAGGGTAGGGAGGACAGAGAAGAAACAGAAAAATAGACGGAAGAAACTGCGAGCAACCTGAGTTGCCCACATGCTCCCGGGATCCCCCTGCGGCAGGCCCTGGCCCGGACACCCAGCTGGGACACCCAGCTGCGACACCCAGCCCCGCCAGCTCGCTTTTTCCAGCGTGGGCCTTGCAGCCCCACCTGCGACGCCCGAGCGCGGGCCCGGCCACTGCGCGTGCGCATCATCGCCCCGCTCGCCACGCGCGCCCGGCGCGTGCACCGAGCGGGACGCCTTCGCGACGCGATCAAGCTGCGCCTGCGCAGTCCGAGACGGCCGGTCCAGTTAGCGGCCGGACTCGGTGGGAGGACGTGAGTCGGACGGCCTGAGAGCGCTGTGTCGGCCCCGGTTCTGAGTCGGAGGGTCAGGGCGGTTGAGGGGGTTGGGGAGAGCGGCAGAGCCGACTCGAAAGAGACGAGGCCGGAGCCGGCTGCCGCCCGGCGCGCTTGGCGAACAGTCCCAGCATGCTCCGCGCCACAGCGCGCCCGACCCCGGACTGCATTTCCCAGCGGCCCCTGCGGCCGGCCCCGGCTGCCCGGCCGAGCGCCGCGGCGCCTTTGTGAGTCCGCCGTCGGCCCGAGATCGAGACCCCGCCCCGGCCGCGGGGCCGCTCGGCGCCGGCGTCCGCGAGCCGCGCGGGGCGAAGCGCAGACCCTCCGGGAGAAGGCGGTGAGAGCGCGGGAGGGCGCGCGCCGGGCAGGCCTGCCGGGCGGGCGGGAGCGGGCGTGTGAGGGGGCCTGTGCCGTGGGGGACTGTCACCGTGAGTGTGACCGGGTCGCCGTGTGTGAGGCTGTGTGAGCGAGCGTGTGGGGCCGTGTGACTGTGAGTGTGTGTGTGACTCTGGACGGAGTGAGACCGTGTGTGGGGCCGTGTGAGAAGGTGTGACAGTGAAGCCGTGTCACCCTGTGGTGCCCTGGTGTGAGCGTTGTGACTGTGACAGTGTGCGAGAATGTGACACAGTGTGTGCCCTTGTGTGTGGGACTGTGCCACGTGTGTGAACAGAGTTCGAGGAAGTGCGTGACAAAATCTGTGACAGCGAACGTGCACCTGTGTGTCTGTCTACGCGAGACCGCTTGAGACTGTGTGACCTCAGGCGGGTGTGACAGTGTGCGGCACCATGTGTCGTCGCGTCGCCGAGTGTGCCTGTGCCCCGGAGTGGCCTCTGTGAGCCCCGCCGCGAGGGGAGGGCGGGCACGTTCCCTGAGGGCCTGTGCGGCTGGCGCGGGGGGTGGGGGGCTGCGTGCTCCAGAAGTGGGGACACTTGTCGGGGACGCAGAGACTGAGGTGCAGGGAGGGGGGGAGAACTGCAGAGAAAGGGAGAGCCCTGGGCCTGGAGGGCGGAGGGCTGGGCCGCCGGCCCCTCGTCCTCTCTGGCACGAAGGGTCTCTCCATCCCTCTCCAGCCCTTCTAGTGAGGAGTTGAAGGGGAAGGAGGAGGGGAGGCCTACTGTGTGCTGTTTATGAAAATAAGTGACTGATACTTATTGAGCACAAAGCATGTCCAGGTACTGTGCTCAGTGCTTTCCGTGGATCACCTGCTGATCCGCCAACCACTGCTAGGGAGCGGGTGCCATTCTGCCGAGGAGACAGGTTGCGCGTGGAGGTCGCGGGGCTGGTGAGCCTGGGATCAGATGTTTGAGCGCAGGCACTCTGATCCCCAGACCTCGTGGTTCTTACCACTAAGTTAGGCGGCTTCTGAGATAATTGCTTTACTCTCCAAGGCAGTGAGGTTTAGTGGAAAGTAACTCATGATTAAGGGGTTCCAGTGAATGTTCCTGCATAGTTCCCCCTGCCCATTCTGAGGAAATTTCTGAGAAAAGTTAAGAGATTGGTTTTCAGGTGCATTTTGTTATAAGCCAGGACCAGAAGCAGGGTGTCCTCCACACCACATGACCCCTCTGACGCCTACTCTGTATAAAGATGCTTTCTCTGAGGCATTCACTTTGTAGCTTTCTCTCTCATCTTTCTAGAAAAGGTCAGGATATAGTTCCTTTCAACATCATCATCAGGTGGAAAGACTAAATACACTAAATAGGTTTCCAGTTGGGTTCAGCTACTTATTACCGTGAAGCCTTGGATAATTTCACTGATGAAGAGCTTCATGTGCAAAGGGGGAAATAATCCTTACTTGGTAATGCCATTCTGAAGGGTAAATACTATTATTGCTTATAATTATAAACAAGGAGGTGTCTTATGCACAGAAAGTTTATGTTGCATTTTTGGGATCTAGAGAGATTTAAATGGAGTATAATATATAAAATATTGAATCACTGTGTTGAACACCTGAAACTAGCATAACATTGTAAATCAACTATACTTCAATAAAATAAAATAAAGCACATAGGAGAGAGAACTGTAAATTTAGGTAGGAATGGCTAATTCAGTGACACTTATCTACTTCTGCGGTTGGGGAGAAGGGCAAAGAGAAGGCAAGGGAAGTTTCTAGTCCGGTGACACTGGCAGCTGACGGCAGGCCTAGCATTTTACACTTTCTCCCTCTCCAGCTCTGTTTTCTCTGGACACGCCCTTCTCCCAGAGAGGAGCCTGAGGGAGGACAGAAGAGCTGTCATAAATTCTTAAATTCTTAAGGCCATGTCTGAGGTAAGGAAACACTTCTTTTTTCTCCCTGAAATGTGTTGTTTTTCATGTTTTGCATGAACATTTTGCTTTTCTTCTGAAATTCCCAAGCCTAACAGAATCCCCTTCATTCAGTGATCTGGTCCTCACGTTCTCCAGTCTAGTAAAAGGAGGTCCCCCAAAGCCAGGTGAGCTTCCTTTTTTTTTTCTTTCCCTCATCCAGAATCTTCATCTTCATTCAAGAAATAGCTTAGCACTTCCTATGGGTTAGGTGTCCTGTTACAAGCTCTCAAGAGGCAAAAATACACTCGGTGGTGGGATATGAAAGTCTGCACTGTAGGGACTTGATTCATTGAGGTCAAGGTGTGTGTTCAGAAGCAAGCACTAGCTTAGAGCTTTTCCACAGACCTGGGTTTGAGAGGAAGGCAAGACAGAGGCTATTGGGGGAGTCTTAGAGTGTGTGACAGAGTCTCTTGCTCGAGTGGGTTTGAGGAGTGGGCTTTGTTGGGTTATGAGAATTTAAGTGCGGGTCAGCTAGGGCAGGGGGTTTCCCGGGCACTTTGTGGGCTTTGAAGAGCAGAATTCCATGGGAGTAATGAGGTCCTGTTTTAGGAACATCCTGAGTTAGTAGCAGACTAGAGCTAGAATATTCTAGATCATCCAGTAACAATTAGTGGAGTTAATATGGAAAAACAGGAAATTTTTTGAAAAAGGAGAATAATAGGAGGAAGTACTTGAATCTACATTTAAAAATGGCTACTTAGATCTGTAATAACGAAAACAGTAAATAATGTGGAATGGGAGCCAGAAGAAACAAGAGATCAGCGTGTAATGTCCAGAAACAAATGCAGCTATAAATAAGAAGGGAAAAATATTTATTCATTCACTGAGCTGACAGTTTAGAGACTTACTGTATATTAAACACCAGCAATACTGTGGTAAATAAAAATAGATACTGTCTTTATCTTCATGGAACTTAGTGTCTACAGGTTTGTTTATTAGATGATTATGTTCTTTTAAATCAGTGGAGGAGGGATGGAGTATTCATTTAGAAAACAAGTTATTGGGGGAGGTTGTAGCTCAAGTGGTAGAGCGCATGCTTAGCATGTATGAGGTCCTGGGTTCAATCCCCAGCACCTCCTCTAAAAATAAGTAAGTAAACCTAATTACCCCCAAAAAATAAATTTTTAAAAAATTTCTTCTTCACACTTTGAGGATAAATACATTCTGTGTGTTAAATATAAAAAATAAAACCATCCAAACTACTACATACTAAGAAGATGATGAGGCAGAAGCAGAAATCAGCTCCAGCAGCACAGTGATGATTACGACAGGAATGTTCTGTGTCTGCCCTGTCCGACACGGCAGCCACTAGCTGCACGTGGCTGTGGAGTACTTGTATGTACTAGTGTGGCTGAAGAACTGAATTTTTAATGGTTGATTAAATTTAAGTAGCGATATGTGGCTAGTAGCTTGTGTATTGGACAGCAGAGATTTCGGTTCATACAGAGATTAAAGCCAGGAAGAAAATCTTGGGTGATCCCGTCCAAGATCCTCACTTTACAGATGAGGAAAAAGAGGCCGAGGAAGGAAAGCAATGTATCCACATGGCTAGTCAGTGGCTGTCAGGTGGAGGGAGCTGTAATACACACTGAGGGTCAGGAACACAGATGGTGGGGAGTGATGGTCTGACCGGAGCGGCAGGGAATAATGAAGGACTCTGTGGGCAGTGAGCCCCTGTGATGGAGGTGATGAGCGCATCATTTCACTCCTTCGCCCGGAACCTTTGCTGGCTTCCCATTTTCCTTGGAATGAAATCCAGTGTCCTTATCTTGGCCCATAAAGCCGTACATGACCCAGCTCCTGGCGACCCTAGACCTCATTTTCTGCGAGTCTTTACCTCTCTCTGTTCCAGTCACACTGTTCACCTTGCTGTGCCTCAAGCCCCCTCCTGTCCCTGAATCTGTGCATTTGCTCCTGCCTTCTCCCCTGATTGGTAGTGCGGCTGGCTCTCCACTTGATTTAGATTGTTGTTCAAACACCACCACCTCATTTAGGTTTACCTTCGCCATCTTACACAGACGCCCCTGTAACTCTCAGTCACCTTACCTTGTTTTTTGTCGTAGTATTTAATACTACCTAAATGCATGTGACCTCATGTTTATTGTCTTCCCCCTCTGTTAGAATACTGACTCCGCAAGGGGAGGGGCTATATTCTGTTTACCTTTGTGTTCCCAACTTTTGGAACAGTGTAGTTCAGTAAATATTTGCCAGATTGATACATGAATCAGCAAAGGGATAAATTCCTCATTTGCGAGTGAGACCAGGGCAGCGAGAGCCAGCTCCCTTTTCTCTCCTGCCGGAGACTTGGTAACGTGGTGCGTAGAACAGACAGCCCACCAGCCCAAGTGCTGTTTCCCGGACACCAGCCCAGCCCTGAACCACAGTCTGTTGTGGTAGGGCGCTGGAAACCACAGTTTTATTGGGTCTTGCAATGATTTTAATGCACGCTCAAATTCTGAGAACCTCTGCTTCTAAAGGTTATATTTAAAGTATGCCTCATTTTTTGGGGGGGGTGGGGGGAGGTAATTAGGTTTATTTATTCTTGGAGGAGGTACTGGGGATTGAACCCAGGACCCCACGCATGCTGAGCGTGTGCTTTAGCACTTGAGCTATGCCCTCCCCCCAGATATGCCTCTTATAAGCAGTATACAGTTGTTTTTCCCACGCTCACAGCCAGGCACTTGGCCCTGTGTGCCTCCCAACCCCCTATGCCCACCACGGTCCCTTGTGCCTCCCGCAGTCCGTGTCTTCCCCCAAAAAGGTTGGCTGGCCTTTAAAAGCCGAGTCTGATAATCTTGGTCTTTTTATTTGTTTACTGATTTTTTTATTGAAGTACAATCAGTTACAGTGTGTCAATCTCTAGTGCACAGCACAGTGTCTCAGCCATGCATATACGTGTACATATATTCATTTTCATATTCTGTCTTGGTCTTTTTAAATTAGTGTTTAGTACATTGTCATTTAATGTAATTATTGATACATTTGTGTTTCAGCCTACCGTGCTGTTTATTTTCTGTGTATCCCGTTTGCTTTTATTTATTTCTCCTTTTTTGCCATATTTTGCATAAATCAGTTTTCTTCCTTATTATCTTGTTAATTATACACTATTTTTAATATTCTTTCAGTAGCCACTCTAGGGCGGTCTGTACCCATTAGCCATTATGTAGTGATCTCCTCTCTCCCTTCTGTGATTTTCCTTCTGTAACTACCACTCTTACCACTTTTTGAACAAAGTAAGTCCCCTCTAGTGGTTTAGCTTCCAAGACATCATTGGTAGATGTCATTGTATTCAGTTTCCAGTTCCTGCTTTGGGCTCTCGTTTCTCCCTGCGCTGTGGTGCTTCCGTTTTCCTTCTGCCTAAAGAGCCTGTGTTAGTGTTTCTTTGAATATAGTTCAATGCTTTACTCCTATTCTGGATTCGTTTTTCATTAGTTCCTATTCTTACTGGGTCACAATAGTATAATTTAAACTTTTTTCTCATGTTAAGTAACTTTGGGAAATCCTAGAGTCAATGGAGAGAAGAACTTTTAGGAATATATTTTAAGAAAACCATTACAGAGACCTTTGCACCATAGTGAAAAATTTCCATGTAACTAAAGATGAGCAAGGGGTTAGTAACTGAGATATGGCGTGTTTATATCACCCACTGTTACCCATCTAACAAAAGTGATGTTCTGAGTAAATGAACACATGCAGATAACTGTACACACGTCTATGCAAGGAAGCACTGAACAAGTACTAACTGAACTGTGACTGCCCCTGGGCGGTGGGGTGACATGGCGGGCAGGCGTTGGGGGTGGAGGACTTCCAGTTCTTAGAAAGGGAGAAAATTCACTGAGGGTAGAAATACCAGACATTATTTTCTAAGTTTCTTTAATAATGACAAAATTGTATGAGCTTCCTGTTTTATCAAATCAAAATAAAAATAAAAAGCATTTGAAAGGTATTCACGTCTCATTGGCTGAGAGGAAAATGTCAGTCAGACCATCAAAACCTGGAACCCATTAGTTTGTGTGTGCAGCTAAAAATTGTCTTTTAAGACCTTTCCTAGCAAAAGCTGCCTCACCTGTGGTACAGAAGAAACCGTGTGTGGCGAACACTTTTCTTCCACAAAATTTTAAAGAATTTGTATTGAAGTGCTTGAGATTAAAAAGAATTAATTGACAGTGCCCAGCCCTGTCCAGCAGAAGTTTCATCTTTTAAGACCCAGCTCGTGTTCCCTTCCTTCCTTGAAGCCGTTACTCACTTCCCAGATTTCCCCGTACTGAGAAGTGTTTTAGAGGTGGAATCACGTAAGATAGAGGCTGGTGCCTGTGACTGATGTTTCTTGGAGTCACAATTCTGCTTCCCTTATAGCTTCCTTAACATTTCTGTCCATTACTCAGGCACTGAGAGTTCACATACTGACTCAGTTTTTCCCATTAAAAATGTTTCTGTGTAAAATCACTGATATGCTTAGATGCATCTTCCGTAGGGGCATTCCTCTGCAGAGAGTCCTGTTAAGGATGGGAATGATGCGGGGGAGGGTAGAGCTCAGTGGTAGAGCGCATGCCTAGCACGCACAAGGTCCTGGGTTCAATCCCCCGTGCTGCCTCTGAAGATAAATAAATAAGTAAACCTAATACCCCTCCCCCAGGAAAAGCCCTAAATTAAAAAGAAAAAAAACAGCAATGACATTCATATTCAATAGCCACTAAGGCAAGAACGTAGCCGACCTTAGCCCAGCTGGGATCCTGGAAGCCTTCCCCTCCAGTTGCTGGATCTTGGGGAGACAGAGGATGGTCCCCAGCAGGCTCAGTGCAGCAGCTGTTTGCCACCCAGCGTGGCGGCAATTACTTCAATATTTGACAAGTCACCTCAGGTGCTCAGGTGCACCGTGGCGGGCACCTGCGTGTCGGCTGGCTTAGGAGGAGGCTTTGCTCTGTGATGTGCCAAACCTAAGCAGCATCCACCGGCTCATACAGCAAGCCCTGGTAAGCCTGGGGCCGGCCTGCCTCACGGGGAGAGCGCCCGTTTAAAACTCCTAGGGAGTGGACCAGGTCTTACCCCTAGCCTGCCGCGGAACTTGAGAGCTGTGTTGTGACACTTAAGAAACAATCGCTCGTTAGATGTGCACAGTTGCGTGTGTTCCTCGAGTGAGAGCGGCAGGGTCTGGGGTGCACTTCATTACCGCATTTGAAATGTTCACTGTCTAACCTAATTAATAGTGCTTAAAATTACCACCAGTTTGTCTCATAGGAACCAGGATAAGTTGCCAGTTGTCTTTGAAACTTAGGGTGATAAGAGCTGCTATGTAATCTTCCGTTGTCCGTGATTCTTCTCTGCAGTGGCACACATTTAAGTTACATTTTTGCAGAATCACCATAAAACTTCTTTGTTATTTTTATCACATATGTATTTAATTTTAGAAAACCAGCATTACAAGCATGAAGTGTATTTTTATATGTGCCTTATTGATATAGTTGCAACACTGACCATTCCATTTTGGAGTTTGGAAAAGTGCTGGGTTAGACTGTATCTTCTAAGGCATGACTCATGTTTCTGCCTCCTCCTTGAAGCCTTTCCTTTGTTCAGTGCCCCAGTCTCTCTTGATTTTCCTTACTGAGAAATGCTCTAGCATTTCCTATGAATAACGTATTATTTTATGCTGGATTGTTCACAGTGTTCTGTTATTGCTCATTTTTTCCGTCAGTAGAGACGCTCCCTGGAATTGTGTGCTTTCCATGACGGAACATCAGAACTAAGCACAGAGAAGCTGTCTAGCAGTTACTTGACATGTGTTGCTCAGAACCCAAGATACAACAGAAGAATTCACTAAATGCAGTATTTCCCCCCAAAAGTGTAGACAGTTTAGCTCTTCAGACTATGCTCGTGTGAGGGTAAGAACACTAGCTGAGCAGGAACATGTTCACATCCTTCCAGGGCTTGGTGACGTTCAGGGATGTGGCTGTGGACTTCTCCCAGGAGGAGTGGGAGTGGCTGAGCCCTTCTCAGAGGACCCTGTACAGGAGGGTGATGCTGGAGAACTACAGGAGCCTGGTCTCGCTAGGTAAGGGCCCCTGTGACTCGGAGTCTGCGCGGAGGGCTGCTCTCCAGCGGGACGTGTGGGGAGCCTCTCACACACTGCACTAGGTTTCTCGTTTCTGTGCCCCCCCCCCACAACCTGAGTCTTGTAGAACTGGCAGCTTCATTAGACTGCTGCTGCTGACATCGGCTTCCCCAGTCTCCAGAAGACGTTGCCCTGTTCCTCAGCTGCGTTCTGCAATGCCCCCGCCTTCCCGCTGCCCACGGAACTTGGTCTGGTTTATGGGCCTGGCTAATCCCCTTTTATTCCTTGTAAGCAGGAGTTCCCGTGTCTAAGCCAGATGTCATCTCATTGTTGGAGCAAGGAAAAGAGCCCTGGAAGGTGAAGAAGGAGTGGACAGGAGGCACACGCCCTGGTGAGTGACAGTGACCCGGGGAGGTAGAGGCCACCTCAGGGACAGGCTCAGCTGGTCTGAAAGGTTCCACCTCGTAACTGATGTTTCCAGGGTAGCTTTTCTGAAGGCTCAAGGCCTGGGAAGAACCACCGATGTGTCTCCAGCATGACTGCTCCAGCTGACTCTCCTTGGATGCATTCTCTCACACATCACTGTCTCCTTTGATAGCCTTTCCTCTTCTGTGGACCCAGATGTCGCAGTGTCTCCTCTTGGCCTTGCTTTTTAGTTTTACACAAGTTGCTCCATCCTGTGTTTAAAAATCCTGACACAGCAGTGCCTATTTTTTTTTCCTTTTCAGCTACACATTCCCTTTAGATTGAAAGATTGGCTCATTTATTTATTCACTTAATCTTTTACCAGGATTCTGTGTTTCTTCTTTGATAAAAACCATTCTGCTAAATTCTCAGGATTATTCAGAGGTTTGCAAACCATTAGAGGAAAAATGAAGCATTTCCAGTTGTATTTTCAAGCCTGGGTAACTGGAAGGTGATAGCATTGAATCGAAAGTCAGAAGAAAGAATAAGTTGGTAGAAGAAAAGCTGGTGAATTTGGCTCAAGACAATAAGACACTTATTTTTAAGAGAGATGGTGATTTCCAAATGAAGAAATGCAACATACCACTGGAGGGAGACAGAGGCTCAGAAAAAAAGTCTGACACAGAGATGTTAGTGCAAACGAATGAGCTCACTAAGCTTAGAGTTTGAGAGGCCCTGGTCCTGGGGCCTTTGTGTGGATCTGGGTCTTTAACAACTTTCTCAATGTCCTCTCTGGTAAATGGCCTCTCTGCAGTTTCTTCCTTGGGTTAAATTTTATAAATTTAAATTTTTCTAGATGGTTATCCTTTTCATGTAGGTTATAGATTTATTTCAGTGAGTCTGAGCATAATAAGCTCTTATAGTTCTTTTATTTCTTTATGTCTGTAGTAATTTCCAATTTAAATTTCTTATTGTATAACTGTACTTTAAAAAATTATTTATTAGATACTACTCATTAATCAATTTTATTTTTATTTTTAAAATCCAGCTTATGGATTTATCTCTTAAATATAAAATATGTTACCATTCTTATCTTTTCCAGTTCTCTGCCTTTCTGCCTTTCTCTTTACTAATTCCTTTCTTCCAATTTCCTTAGATTTGTTTTCCATTTTGCTGACATAAACTCATTTCATTTTCTCTTATCCATAATGAAAATTATTAGGAGGTTGAATTTTCCTATTATAGCTTTAGCTGACTTCATAGTTCTGATATTTAGTATTTTTGTTATTTCCATTTCCTAAACTTTTCTTTTAAAATTCCCTTTTACACAAGAGTTGTTTGAAAGAAAGTTTTCTGGTTTTATTCTATTTTGATCAAATTGTTTTATCATATTTTATCAGGATAGTAATTAGTACTAATTCTGCTTTATAACAATTGACGATTTTGTATGGCTTAGTATATATAGTTTTTGTACCTGTTCAGTGGATTCCAAGGTATACTCTATTTTCAGTGTAAAGTTTGTCACGTATCATGAGTTTTACTTTTTTGTTACTAAGGCGTCTTTACTTAATCTTTCTTGTTTCCTTCCATAATTGTTTTCTTAATAACTTTATTAAGAAATTATTTACATACAGTAAATTGCGATCATATAAATTACACGACGTGATGAGCTCTGACAGTTGTACACGCCCATGAAACCACCACCACAGTCAAGACACGAAGCGTTTCCATCTCCCCAGAAGATAGCTTGTGCCTCTTTGCGGTCCGTCCTCCTCTACTCTTGGCTCCTAACGCTGATCTGACCTTTGTCGTTTTAGATTAGTTTGCATTTAAACTAAATGGAATCATACTGTTATGTCTGGCTTATTTCACACGTCAAAATTATGTTGAAAATCATCCGCTGTGTTGCATGTGTGAGTATGTGTTCCCTTTGTTGCTGAGCAGCATGTTGTGTAGATGCTCCACGTTTTGTTTTTTTTCATTCTCCTATTGATGCGTATTTCGGTTGTTTCCAGTTTCGGGCTGTATGAAGCAGTCACCACCAGGACTTTGTATAGACATATGTTTTCATTTCTCTTAGGTAAATGTCTTAAAGTGGAAAAACTGAGTCATATGATAGGAATATGTTTAACTTTTTTTTAAGTTTTTAAAAGTTTATTATTGAAGTGTAGTTGATTTACAATATTAGTTTCAGGTGTACAGCAGAGTGATTCAGTTATACACACACATACGTATATATTTTCAGATTCTTTTCCATTATATATTATTACAAGAAATTGAATGTAGTTCCCTGTGCTGTTCGGAAGAAATGTTTTAAATCAGTAGGTCCTTGTGGTTTATTTTATATATAGTAGTGTGTGTCTGTTAATCCCCAACCCCTAATTTATCCCTCTCCAAACCTCCCCCTTTGGTAACCATAGTTTCTTTTCTATGTCCTTGAGTCCCTGTTTTTGGTTTGTAAGTAGAATTTGTATTATTTTTCATTTATATTCCATATATAAGTGGTATCACATGATATTTGTCTTTCTCTGTCTGACTGACTCCACTCAATATGATAATCTCCAGGTCCATGTTGCTGCAAATGGCATTATTTCATTTTTCTGTGGCTGAGTGGTATTCCATTATATATGTATAGCACATCTCTTTTATCCAGTCATCTGTTGTTGGACATTTAGCTTTCCATGTCTTGCCTATTGTATTAAATAGTGCTATGAACATTGGGGTGTATGTCTTTTCTTTTGGTATTTTGCTTTCATTTGCATTCTTTTTTATTGAAGTACAGTCAGTTTACAATGTGTCAATTTCTGGTGTACAGCATAATGTTTCAGTCATACATATACATACATATATTTCCATATTCTTTTTCAATAAAGGTTATTACAGGATATTGAATATAGTTCCCTGTGCTGTACGGAAGAAATGTTTTAAATCTATTTTTATATATAGTAGTTAATATTTGCAAATCTTGAACTCCCAAATTTATCCCTTCCCACCCTCTCCTCCCAGTACCCCTGGAACCATAAGATTTTAAACTATGTCTGTGACTCTGTTTCTATTTTGTAGATGAGTTCATAGTGTCTTCTTTTTGCTTTTCTCTTTCTGATTTACTTTACTTAGAATGATGATCTCCAGGTCCATCCATGTTGCTGCAGATGTCACTGTTTTATTATTTTTTATGGCTGAGTAGTATTCCATTGTATAAATACACCACAACTTCTTTATCCAGTCATCTGTCAGTGGACATGTAGGTTGCGTCCATGTCTTGGCTATTGTAAATAGAGCTGCTGTGAACATTGGGGTGCAGGTATCTTTTCGAATTAGAGTTCTCTCCGGATATATCCCCAGGAGTAGGATTGCTGGATCATATGTGTAAGTCTAGTTTAAGTTTTTTTGAGGAATCTCCATACTGTTTTCCATAATGGCTGCACCAAACTACATCCCACCAGCAGTGTAGGAGGGTTTGCTTTTCTCCACACCCTCTCCAGGATTTATCACTTGTGGACTTTTAAATAGTGGCCATTCTGACTGGTGTGAGGTGATACCTCATTGTAGTTTTGATGTGCATTTCTCTGATAATCAGTGATATTAAGCATCTCTTTATGTGTCTGTTGGCCACCTGGATGGCTTCTTTAGAGACGTGTCTGTTTAGATCTTCTGCCCACTTTTTGATTTGGTTGTTCGTATCTTCATTTTATATTAATGTGTATGAGCTGTTTGTGTATTTTGAAAGTTAGGCCCATGTTGGCCATGTGATTGGCAGAGATTTTCTCCAGGGGTTGTCTTTTCATTTTGTTTACGGTTTCCTCTGCTGTGCAAAAGCTTTTAAGTTTCATTAGGTCCAGTTTGTTTATTTTTGCTTTTATTTCTAATATTCTAGTAACTCTAGGAGGTGTTTTGAAAAAAAAATTCCTGAAACTATGTCAAAGAGTGTTCAGCCAGTGTCTTCCTGTAGGAGTTTTGTAGTATCCGTTCTTACATTTAGGTCTTTAATACATTTTGAGTTTATTTTTTTATATGATGTTAGAGAATGTTCTAATTTCATTCTTTTACATATAGCCATCCAGTTTTCCCAGCACCACCTATTGAAGAAACTGTCTTTTCTCCATTGTATATCCTTGTCTCCTTTGTCATATATTAACTGACCCTAAACATGTGGGTTTATTTCTAGGCTCTCTTCTCTGTTCCAGTGATCTGTGTGTCTATTTTTGTGCTAGTACCCATACTGGGTTTTTTTTTTTCATTTTTCATTTTTCTTAGGTAGAACTGTTACAATTTGACTGCACACATACAATGTATTGCATGTAAATACATATATACAACATATTGCATATTATAAAAATTTACACATATGTACTATTCATTGTTTCTAAGAACATTTAGAGCTGTAGCTTTTTAAACTTACATAGTTATTAAAGGAATAAAGCCACCCACAGAATAAGAATTAATTTAAAAGGATACATACAGCCCACTATTAACAGCAGCATTATTTATAATTGCCAAGAGATGGAAGCATCCAAAGTGCACAGCAATAGGTGAATGAATAAAGAAGATGCAGCAAATATATGTTATAGGATAAAACTCACCCATAAGAAAGAAGGATATTTTGCCATTTGCAGCCCTTCATTCACTTTTTTCCACTTCAAAAACCAGAATTTTATAACTGGCATAAACATTTCCATTGCATCAAAAACAACAAAATACCTAGAAATAAACCTAACCAAGGAGGTTACCTACACTCTGAAAACCGTAAAACATTGATCAAGAAAATTGAAGATGATACAGAGAAATGGAAAGAGATCTTGTGCTCTTGGATGGGAAGAATCAACATCATCAAAATGGCTGCACTACCCAAAGCAATCCACAAATCCAGCGCAACCCTTGTCGAAATATGACATTTTTCACAGAGCTAGAACAAACAATTCCAAAATTTATATGGAGCCATAAAAGACCCTGAACTGCCAAAGCAATCTTTTGTAGGTCTTTTCCCCTCCTCTTTCTTCTTTTCTCTTTTCTTATGGTTTGATGACTAGAGAAGGTCCTTTCACATCTGTTGTAAAGCTGGTTTGGTGGTGCTGAAATCTTTTAGCTTTTGTTTATCTGTGAAGCTTTTGATTTCTCCATCAAGTCTGAACAAAAGCCTTGCTGGATAGAGTGTTCCTGGTTGCAAGTTTCCCCTTTGCATCACTTTAAATATATCGTGCCTCTCCCGTCTGGCCTGTAGTTTCTGCTGAAAAATCAGCTGATAACCTTATGGGAGTTCCCTTGTGTGTTATTTGTCGCTTTTCTCTTGCTGATTTTAATATTTTCTCCTTATCCTAATTGTTGTCAGTTTGATGACTGTGTGCCTTGGTGTGCTCCTCTTTGGGTTGATCCTGTGTGTCCTTCCTGGACTTGGGTGACTGTCCCTTTCCCAAGCTGGGGAAGTTTTCAGTGATTATCTCTCCAAAATTTTTCTCAGATTCCTTCTCTCTCGCGCCTCTCTTTCTGGGACCCCTATCATGTGACTATTAGTGCACTTCTTCCTGTTGTCCCAGAGTGCTCTCAAACTGTCCTCATTCCTTTTCGTTCTTTTTTTTTTCCTGTTCTGCAGTAGTGATTTACACTAATCTGCCTTCTAGCTCACTGATCCATTCTTCTGCCGCATTTGGTCTGTCCTTGGTTCCTTCCAGTGTGTTATTCATTTCAGTGATTTTATTCTTCAATTCTGTTTGGGTATTCTTTATATATTTTCCAGCTCTTTGCTGAAAACGTCACTGTGCATCTATACTCCTCTTGAGTTCTCTGAACATCTTCACCATCGTTACTCTAAACGCTCTCAGATCAGTTGCCTAGCTCCTCATCGCTTATTTCTTCTGGGATTTTATCTTGTGCCTTGGCCTGGGCGATATTCCTCTGCTGCCTCATATTGTCTGTCTTTCTGTTTCTATTTTTAGGTAGGTTGGTTACTTTTCTCGACCTTGGAGAGGTGGCCCTCTGTGGGAGATGTCCTATGCATTCCAGCAGTACATTCCTCTCTGGTCACCCAAGGACCCAGGGTCCAGCTGGTCCCAGTGTAGAGGCTGGCCTGTGTGTGTGGATTCCTTCCACAGGCTTTGGGATTGTTGTTTTCTTATTTCTGGAATCTGCCCCTGGTAGATGAGGCTGGACTAGAGACTTATGTAGGGTTCCTGGCAGGAGGAGCCGGGGCCTGCCCACTGCTGGGCGGAGCTCGGTCCTGGACCTCTGGTGGGCAGGGCTGTGTCTAGAGGCCTTTGTGGCTCAGGAAGCCTGCTGATGGGTGGGGCTGTGCTCCCACCCTCTGTGTTGTCTGGCCTGAGGCTTCCCTACAGGCTGTTGGGTGGTGCTACTGATCCAATTCAAGATGTCAGCCTCAGGGAAAGCTCATGTAGGTGAACACTCCCAGTATATCTGGGGAACCCCCGGCTGAGGAGCCTGACATGGGGCTCAGAGCTCTCACTCCTGTAGGAAGACTTCTGTGATTTAATTATTCTTCAGTTTGTGGGTCACCACCCAGGGGGTATGGGGCCTGATTATATCACTCTTCAGCCCAGGGTTCCAGCATTGGGAGGAGGAGGCCCCAGGACATCTGGTTTTGAAGGCCAGTGGGACTTAACTCCAGGAGCCGCACAGGACTGGGGGAAACAGACTCATTCTCTTGGGAAATGTACACAGAATCTTGTGTATGCCAGGTCCACGGGCAGAGGCACTGATTTCACAGGAAGCTGGGGCAGACCTGCCTGCTGGTTTGGAGGGTCTCCTGGGGACATGGGGGACAGCTGCATCTCACCCAGGGGACTGGTTTATGACCCACTTGGGAAGTCACCATGTACACTGTAGTCAACTGATCATCACTCATAAAAGCTGGTGGTGGACATCCTGGGAGTGTTCATCTACATGAGCTTTCCTGGAGGCTGACTCCAACCAACAGCCTGTAGGGAAGCTCCAGGCCAAACAACACACAGGGTGGGGGACAGGCACATCCATCAGCAGACCTTCTGAGCCACAAAGGCCTCTAGACACAGCCCTGCCCACCAGAGGTCCAGGACCGAGCTCCGCCCAGCAGTGGGCAGGCCCCGGCTCCTCCTGCCAGGAACCCTACATAAGTCTCTAGTCCAGCCTCATCTACCAGGGGCAGATTCCAGAAATAAGAAAACAACAATCCCAAAGCCTGTGGAAGGAATCCACACACACAGGCCAGCCTCTACACTGGGACCAGCTGGACCCTGGGTCCTTGGGTGACCAGAGAGGAATGTACTGCTGGAATGCATAGGACATCTCCCACAGAGGGCCACCTCTCCAAGGTCGAGAAAAGTAACCAACCTACCTAAAAATAGAAACAGAAAGACAGACAATATGAGGCAGCAGAGGAATATCGCCCAGGCCAAGGCACAAGATAAAATCCCAGAAGAAATAAGCGATGAGGAGCTAGGCAACTGATCTGAGAGCGTTTAGAGTAACGATGGTGAAGATGTTCAGAGAACTCAAGAGGAGTATAGATGCACAGTGACGTTTTCAGCAAAGAGCTGGAAAATATATAAAGAATACCCAAACAGAATTGAAGAATAAAATCACTGAAATGAATAACACACTGGAAGGAACCAAGGACAGACCAAATGTAGCAGAAGAATGGATCAGTGAGCTAGAAGGCAGATTAGTGTAAATCACTACTGCAGAACAGGAAAAAAAAAAAAGAACGAAAAGGAATGAGGACAGTTTGAGAGCACTCTGGGACAACAGGAAGAAGTGCACTAATAGTCACATGATAGGGGTCCCAGAAAGAGAGGCGCGAGAGAGAAGGAATCTGAGAAAAATTTTGGAGAGATAATCACTGAAAACTTCCCCAGCTTGGGAAAGGGACAGTCACCCAAGTCCAGGAAGGACACACAGGATCAACCCAAAGAGGAGCACACCAAGGCACACAGTCATCAAACTGACAACAATTAGGATAAGGAGAAAATATTAAAATCAGCAAGAGAAAAGCGACAAATAACACACAAGGGAACTCCCATAAGGTTATCAGCTGATTTTTCAGCAGAAACTACAGGCCAGACGGGAGAGGCACGATATATTTAAAGTGATGCAAAGGGGAAACTTGCAACCAGGAACACTCTATCCAGCAAGGCTTTTGTTCAGACTTGATGGAGAAATCAAAAGCTTCACAGATAAACAAAAGCTAAAAGATTTCAGCACCACCAAACCAGCTTTACAACAGATGTGAAAGGACCTTCTCTAGTCATCAAACCATAAGAAAAGAGAAAAGAAGAAAGAGGAGGGGAAAAGACCTACAAAAGATTGCTTTGGCAGTTCAGGGTCTTTTATGGCTCCATATAAATTTTGGAATTGTTTGTTCTAGCTCTGTGAAAAATGTCATATTTCGACAAGGGTTGCGCTGGATTTGTGGATTGCTTTGGGTAGTGCAGCCATTTTGATGATGTTGATTCTTCCCATCCAAGAGCACAAGATCTCTTTCCATTTCTCTGTATCATCTTCAATTTTCTTGATCAATGTTTTACGGTTTTCAGAGTGTAGGTAACCTCCTTGGTTAGGTTTATTTCTAGGTATTTTGTTGTTTTTGATGCAATGGAAATGTTTATGCCAGTTATAAAATTCTGGTTTTTGAAGTGGAAAAAAGTGAATGAAGGGCTGCAAATGGCAAAATATCCTTTTTTATGGGTGAGTTGTATTCCATTGCATATATGTGCTGCATCTGCTTTATCCATTCATCTATTGCTGTGTACTTAGGATGCTTCCATCTCTTGACAATTAATAAATAATGTTGCTGTTTTAAAAAAAAAGTAAAATAGCTAAAAAAACCCAAAAGTTAAAGCTCTAAACTGTTCTTAGAAACAGTGAACAGTACATATATGTAACTTTTAAAAATATGGGCAGTATATTGTATATATGTATTTACATGCAATATATTGTATATGTGCAGTCAAACTGTATCAATTTTTCCAAATAAAACTGAAAAATGAAAAAAACAAAACAAAACAAAAAAAGACCTTAAGGCCAGGAAAGAAAAAAAAAAGAAAAAAGAAAAAGAAAGTGTAAGGCAAATTAAGGCCTATGGCAGCTTAAATAAATGAAGCAATCTGATACAAAATTACTTGTATACGAAGGCGTCTTAACTGAAAATTTACTTTTGGTTGGACTATATCACACAGAAAATGATATCCCGGAAGACCTTCCCCTTTTTGAAGATTGTGAAGTTTAACCATAGAGTTTTGTGTACAGCCTGTGGCAATTAGTGGTACCTGGTATGTTTAGGGGTCTGAGGATCTTAAGAGTTTTTAGCCACATTGACATGAAATTGTTTTAAAAGATAATAAACTTAGCTTGAATGCAGGATAACCTGAGGCAAGAGAGGAAAGGTGTTTAGAGACATGTTAATACAGATACAAAATGATTGTGGTTTTCTGATTGTTAACTTACTGGTTATGTGTGATTAATTTATTTTGATAAATCTTGTTACATTCTCATTTTTTATAAGCTCGTACTTTATTAGAGTGCATTTAACAGCTGTTAAACCTTTGACCTTATGTATTTCATTAACCAATTTTTATTTTAGAATTTCTTCTTTTCTAATGCATAATTATGAAAGACATTTGTTTTCTTGTTATCTTTTAGATTGGGAGTATGTGCTTAAAAACAATGAACTTCCATCAAAGCAAGTAATTTATGATGAGTCATCCAAATCAGTGACAGTGGGAGGAAGCCATCTTAGTTACCGCCTTGACTGCTCCAGTTTGAGAGAAAACTGTGAAAGTGAGGACTGGTTTAAAAACCACTTGGGAAGTCAAGAGGTACATTCTAGGCAGCTGATCATCACTCATAAAGAAATCCTCTCTGAAGGTCAAAGTAATGACTATATTAGATCCTGGCAAACTTTACATCAGGATGCAATGTTCGGTATAAAACAGAGTTTTCCCACCAAAGACAGAATACTTCAGCATGAGCCACAGAAGAGAAGCTACCGGAAAAAATCTGTTGACATAAAACGTAAGAGAGTCTATGTAGAAAAGAAACTTTTGAAATGTAGTGAATGTGAGAAAGTTTTCAATCAGAGCTCATCTCTGACTCTCCATCAGAGGATTCATACTGGAGAGAAACCCTATGCGTGCGTCGAATGTGGGAAGACCTTCAGCCAGAGTGCGAACCTAGCTCAGCATAAGAGAATTCATACCGGAGAGAAGCCCTATGAATGTAAAGAATGCAGGAAAGCCTTCAGCCAGAATGCCCACCTTGCTCAACATCAGAGAGTTCACACTGGAGAGAAACCTTATCAATGTAAAGAATGTAAAAAGGCCTTCAGCCAGATTGCACACCTGACTCAGCACCAGAGAGTTCATACCGGAGAGAGACCCTTTGAATGTATTGAATGCGGAAAGGCCTTTAGTAATGGTTCATTTCTTGCTCAGCATCAGAGAATTCATACAGGAGAGAAACCTTACGTATGTAATGTGTGTGGGAAAGCCTTCAGCCACCGCGGGTACCTAATCGTGCATCAGAGAATTCACACCGGAGAGAGACCCTATGAATGTAAGGAATGTAGGAAAACCTTCAGCCAGTATGCACACCTTGCTCAACATCAGAGAGTTCACACTGGAGAGAAACCCTATGAATGTAAAGTCTGTAGGAAAGCCTTCAGCCAGATCGCGTACCTTGATCAGCACCAGAGGGTTCATACTGGGGAGAAACCTTATGAATGTGTTGAGTGTGGGAAGGCCTTTAGCAATAGTTCATCACTTGCACAGCATCAGAGAAGTCACACTGGAGAGAAGCCTTATATGTGTAAGGAATGTAGGAAAACGTTCAGCCAGAATGCAGGCCTCGCTCAGCATCAGCGAATCCATACTGGAGAGAAGCCTTACGAATGTAACATTTGTGGGAAGGCCTTCAGCTACAGTGGATCTCTTACTCTCCATCAAAGAATCCATACTGGAGAGAGACCCTATGAATGCAAGGACTGCAGGAAATCTTTCAGGCAGCGAGCTCACCTTGCTCATCACGAGAGGATTCACACTATGGAGTCATTCTTGACTCTTTCTTCTCCCTCCCCCTCCATGTCCAGTCAGTTGCCAAGACCTGTAGGTTTTATCTCCTAAGTCTGCCTTGAGTCAAACTCCTTTATCCACTTCCATTCCATCCTTGTCCAATGCACAGTAATCTGTTTGACATGGACTACAGAAATGGCTTTCTAACTCGTCCCTCTGTATTTGCCATCGCCTATTAATTGTCCCCATTGCAGTCAAACTTGTATCTTGAAAGCCTGATCATATATCTATCTTCTCCCTCATTAAAACTCTTCATTGGCATCCCATAGTTCTTAGGTCAAGAACACGTGCCTCAGAATAGCCTAAAAGGCACCCCCTGCCCCACAAAACCTTGTTCCAGTCTGTATTCCAAAGCCCCACCTCATGTCAGTATCCATCTCATTCTTGGATACTTGGGCGAAATTAAGATCTCACATTCCAGCGTCAAATAGATCTGGGTTCCACTTCTCGCTCTTCCATTTTCTAGCCATCTGGGTTTGGAGAAACATCCTTTCGTCCTTTGTAAGCTTCAGTCTTATTTATATTACAGGAGTAATAATGGTACTACCTCAGAAGTTAATGGGAGGAGTAAATGGGATAATGCATGTAAATTGCTCAGCAGAGTGCCTAGCATAATCACTCAGTAAGCAATGTAAAATAAAAAGGCACTGTGTATGCAAAGAAGACCTGATCATCTCAGCAGTGATTATCTGAGAAGTAACAAAAACGGCAGCTCAAGACTTAAGAGACTGTAAGGACTTGATCAGGAACAGTAGTCACTGCCCTAAAGGTGGGCGATAAGGGTACCTCACAGGAGAGCTGGGTCAGAGCCCATGATCAGAGTAAGACGGTGACTTCTGTTCCAGAGTGAAGATACAGAGATAAGACTGTCAATAAGGAAAACTAACTTTATTATATATTCAACGGTTTTAAGAAGCCAGGTTTTAAAAATCATTTGTAAAAAGTAAAATGTACTGAGATGTATTCATCATTTACATTTAAACAAAGGCAATATAGCTATTTTTAAAAAGAAAACTTTAAAAGATCAATAGCCAAAGAAGAATAGAAAATAAAATTTAAGTTTGACCCACCCTCTCCTAATTCCAGGTAGATGAACTGTGTTAAACCCACATCATTTAAATAGAGCTGCTAAGCTTCTAAGCTGCAATTCCAAAACTGGAGGTGAAAAGAAGCCAAAACCGTAGGTGACAACTCACTAAGTGGCTGCACACAAACATGTGTGAGTTGGTAGGCATCAAATTTAAAATGAATACAAGTCCCTTTAGGTGGGCGTGTATTTTCCAATTCTCCACAGTGCAGCCACTCCCTGTTCCTTACATCTGATTTTTTACACTCTGTGTTACTTTCTGACTCCTGGGGGCATTGAGTGTGCAGTCAGTGCAGTGACCAATTCTCATGTGAATGTAGGTACAAGGAAAATGATGAAAGTTCAATGAGGGGTGAAAAGAATAGACGTCTTCTCCTTCTGTAGGGAAAACTCAGTACAGACATTAGGAGGCCCCCGATTAATCTACAGATTCTGTGTACCTAACAAAATCGTAAGTGTTTTTTAAGCTTGAAACATTGTTAACATACAAACATGCATTCACAACAGAGATAAAGGAAATATATAATAAAGGTGGTGCTTCATGTCAGTGGCTTAACAGCATTGGTAAATGTGGTTCTGCTCAAAAAACATATCTGTACAAACGATCCATTCTTTTAGGACATCCTGCAGAACAGCCATTAGGGGACACCATGACATGCTTTGTATCATGGAGAACAATCTTCCTAAACATGACGCAAGATGCAGAAGCCACACAAAGATTCTCGGTTTGACTGTGTAAGAAAGTTAATAAGCTTTTACATAGTCAAAGATAAAAGGTTTTTAAACATTAGAATTGGAGAAGATTATTACAATATATTTAGCCTATGATATTCATCCTTGACATAAAAGTGCTCCTGTGAATCATTTAGAAAGTGACACTTCTCCCCTCATGGCAAAGGGTATAAAAAAGGCCACAGGTGACTGATGAACGTGTGGTAAGTACTGAAACTCGCTAGGGTCAGAACACAAGTTAAACTGATGAACTACTGTTTTTCAATCAAGTTGATAAAATTTGCATTGCAAAAGCATTGGAGAGGAGGTACTTCTGTATAGTGATGTGAGGGAGTATGAATTTCTACACAACTGAAAGGTAGTTTGTTAGTATCAGCGTTTGCATTGAAAAAACCCAGTTTTCTTTTGCAGCTAAACACAAGTTTATCTTCCCTCCATATCCCATTGACTAGATAAAGCAATTTAAAAGTTATCAAACATAAGACAGCAGAAGTCATCAGTGTATGAAAGAATGAGATTTTGTAAGAGGCAAAAGGGGAAAGTACTTATTCGTGAAGTGCAGCAGAAGTAGCTGCTCCCTGAGGTGTGTGTGTGTGGTAAGGAGTTCAGTAATGGGAGCCTGTCTGTCCAGAGGATCCCTAGGGAAGTTCCAGCTTCCGGCTGCCTTGGGTAGAGGCCGTGGGTAATAGGGAGACACAATGAGAAGACTGTCAGACGACTTTCTACGTGGAGGTGACGGCACTCCCCACCACCAACAGCTTCCCCACGCCACCCTCTCTTCTGTAAGTAAATGGAGTGGGGTCCTTACTTCACACCCACCATGCACAACGATGAGTTCCAGCTGAGTAAAAGTAAACAATAGAAGTATTAGTAGAAAATATAGTAGGATATGTTTACGCCTTTACTGTTGGACGTATCTTCCTAAACACAAAAATAAAAACCACAAAGGAAAAGGTCAATGAAGTTACGTCAGGAGTTGGCATGCTTTTTAAACAAAGTTAAAGCAACAGAAAGGAAAAAGAAATTGTAACATAATACAAAGGGAAATATGTAAGAATAGCTACAAATAAGGAAAGGACAACCAAGCAAGAATACAAACGAACAAAGGATGCCAACTCATAGAAGAGATGCAGATGGCTGGTAACTGTAAGTCCCTGCTTAACCTTGCTATTATCTAAGAGGTGCAAACTTAATATAAAAACTTGGCAGTTGCATGGAGAAATGAATACTCTCATCACTGTGACTTTGGAGGTATAGGAGTTCTTAAAATGTTCACTCTAGCCCCTTGGGAGGGCAGCATGGTCAGCACACGACGCTGGAAGCAATCTAAACTTCCATCAGCAGAGAAATGACTAGAAATACTAGCAGCAGTTTAAAGGAATGGACCAGTAACACTCATATGGATCTGACTAAAGGACACTGGTTGAAAGTGAAAATTGTGCAGAATAATAGAGTATTATATATTTAAAATATATTTCTAATGTATGTAAGTATGCAAATGCTTGGAAAAAGTCATGAAGACACATCCAACTGGTGTTTCTTTGGGGAAGGAACTGAGATTGGATACCTTGATCGAGAGGGTAGGTTATTATTTGTAATGTTTGAAGTTTTAGATAATATAATCATGTATCTTTTAAAATTTATGAAAAACAACTTACGGAGAACTAGGGCAGCTAGAGTGAAGAGTTGGTGGCCTAGGCTGAAACATTTTTTAGAATTTTGAGGATCTCGCGTCAACTCGCCTGCCTTTCCCATGAATGCAGAGACCCCAATAACTCTCATTGAGGGAAACATCCACTGTGAGACTATACAAAGAGCCTCTTGTATCTGCCTCAGGTAGTCAAACCACATCACTCTTCGATGTGAACAGACAGCTAAGGATCATCACAGATGAAGGAAGTACTAAGGACCAACAAACAGGCTAAACCCAGAGTAGGGAAAGTCATGCAATGAGAAACCTAAAACAAAACAAAACAAAACAACACAAGCAACAAAATACAAGAGGAATGTATCAAATAAATGGTTAAGAATCTTTCCAAACTCAGAAAGATACGAATGCTCCCCTGGGAATGGCTCACTGAATACTGGGCAGGCTGAAATGGCAAAAACTACAACTGCAGCAGGGAAAAAGTCACCCCAAAGTAGGCTTGTGACATTTCATCACACTAAAGACGAACCCTCCCTACAAGCTTTCAAAAATGCAAATTTCTCCCAAAAAATAACAATCAAGACAGCGTTAGCGGGAACTCCCAGGAGCAATATTAGATGACAGAACACAGAGCAGCACCTTCCGGCTTACGAGGTAAACTGCTCTTGAGTTCAGACGCCTGTGCCCAGACAGCAGGGCAGTGTGCGGCCGAGTACCGGTATTCTGTTAGGCAGTTGAGCGGCTTACTTCAGTTTACTCCCGCTTGTCCTTCATTAGAGTATTAGATGATTACCTTTAGCAAAACTTGGATGGAAAGGGAAAGACAGGAAAGGCTTCCACAAGCAGTGGCTCTAACCTAGGGAAGTGGTGGCGAGGATAAACGAGGATGATGACTCTGCAGCAGAATTGCTGGTCGGCTAGGGATCCTGGGAGTCAGCGAAGAAAAGCTTCAGAAGGAATGGGATCGATCTCATTAAATAGAATTAGTATGAAGTTGGAGGATCTTGGTACTATGGTGAAGACAAAAGTTTGCTCTTAGGATGAAGGAAAGAAAGGCAATTATTGGCTCTGGGAAAAACGAGACGCCACACCAGACATCGTCGTCCTAACACGAAGCAAGCCCCCATGAAATGTGACATGACTTTACAAAATAACTATGAATGTGAGGAAAATCTGTATGGGTGCTATTAGGAACAGACTCCTTTACGTGGGTGCTGGATCACAGCGCCAAAGCTGCAGATGAGGAAGTGGACTCTTCGCACACTGCTCGGCTCTCACTCTTCAGAGAATACTGCTCACGTGGTGAGAATGATTGAATGCTATTTTACTTCCCACTTTCAGACAAGTCACTGCCGACTCTATGCATCTCTCTATCTAACTAATACTTACTGAATAATGCAAAGGCAAAACACAGCTGACAGGTCGCACATGGGCGGCTGCCGGGAATGAGACTGACGCCAGGGTGAGGGGCAATATGCTCACGTACCCAGGGGACTCAAGAGAACTGTCTAAAATCGACAGGGTGAGACATGCAGGTTAGCTGCGCTTCAAGTGAAATTACAGCAGAGGAGCTGATATAACCAAGTAGTGATACACAGAGCGTATAAAGTTGATAAATTTGCAAATAAAAATACAGTAACTGTAACCAGGAATCTGACAGAAACGCAGTTCAAACTAGCTTAGAGAAAAGGCTGAAAAGAGCGAACGCATGTGGCACAGCCACACAGCCGGAGGTGGGATGCCAGCGTGCAGACTCCTCGGAGATGAGCGCACGGCTCTGCTCTCAGCTGTGTCTCTCGGTGGGAAGAACATAGCCCCTGACAATACTAGACTTAAAAGGCCCTTGAATGCGCACGCCTAGAGAGCTGGTGAGGGAGGGCAGAGGCCGGGTGAGCTGGGAGGCGATGGAAAGTAACAAGGAGGGTAGGAGTCACCTGTTTTGAAAGGAACCTCAAGAGAGAGTAAGGAAGTGCGTGTGTGCAGCCTTCAGGAGTGGAGCCGTGGCCCCTCACAGCCCTCTGAAGGAGCCAAACTCACCTCCTCTCACGAGCACACCAAAAGCACTCCTCCTACACTAACCGCAGAACAGCCACTGGTAAAAAAAACAGCCCCTGCCAGAAAAGAGCTTCCATAACCAAAGACATAAAGAGGAAACCTCAACAAGACGGGTGGGAGGGGTGCTCTCAGGACAAAAGCAAACCCCATACCCGCTGGTGGGCGACCTACAAGTTGGGGAATCACTGCACTGCAGAGCACCCCCACCCCTGAGTCAGAGTCCTGGGCCCCACGCCAGGCTCCCCAGCCTCGAGGCCTGGCCCTGGGGAGAGGAGCCTCTGGAGTATCTGGCTGTGAAGGCCAGCAAGGCCTAACTGCAGGGCAGGGCCCCACAGGACTGGGGGGAACAGATTTCACCCTTAAAGGCCACACACAAAGCCTCATGCTCACAGCGACTAAGGGCAAGGGCAGCAACTTCACAGAAGCCTGGGCCAGACCCACCTGCTGGTCTCGGGGGCCTCCTGGGGGGCAGCTGTAGCTCAGCCAGGGGAACAGAAATGGTGGTGGGTGTACCAGGGAGCATTCATGTGCATGAACTCTCCTTCCTGGAGGCTGAGACCTTGCCTCCTTAGTACCAAGACCTGGTCCCGCCCAACAGCCTGTAGGAGCCAGTGCTGGGATGTCTCTGGCCAGACAACTGAGTGGGGACACATTCCCACCCATCAGTGGACAGGCTGCTTAAAGACTTCCTGGGCCCACAGCGGCCTCTAAACATGCCCCTGGACCCCACCTACCCAAGGGCCAGGGCCCAGCTCCATCTGCCAGTGGGTAGGCACAGGCCCCTCCCACCAGGAAGCCTGTGCGAGCCACTGGGCCAGTGTCACCCACCAGAAGCAAGAACGTTACCATCCAGCAGCCTACGGAATGAGTCCACAAATGCAGGCCAGAACCTACCCTGGGACCAGCTGGCCCCTGGCCCTTGGGTGATGAGAAGGGAGCATATGGCTGGGAAACATAGGACATCTCCGACAGAAGGCTACTTCTCCAAGGTCAAGAAATGTAACTAACCTACCACATACATAAAAATACAAATAGAAATTTAGGCACGATAAGCCAGCAGAGGAATATGTTACAAAGGAGCAAGATAAAATCCAGAAGAACGAAGTGACGTGAACGACGTAGGAATCTACCTGAGAATGAGTTCAGAGTAATGATCACAAAGGCGATCAAAGGCCTCAGGAGGAGAATGGGTGCAGAGCGAGAAGTGAGAATTTCTTTAAACAAAGAGTCAGAAAATATAAAGAACAACCAAATGGAGTTGAATACAATAACTGAAATTAAAAAATATACTAGAAGGAATCAACAGTAGACTAAGTGAGGCAGAAGAACGGATCAGTGAGCTGGAAGACACTACAGCACAACAGAAAAAAAGAGAAAACAATGAAAAGAATGAGGACAGTTTAGGAGACCTCTGCGACAACACCAAACACACTTGTAAGAAGAAGAGAGAGAAAGGTCCTGAGATAGCATTTGAAGACAAACTGGCTGAAAACATCCCTGACCTAGGAAAGAAAACAGCCACCCAGGTCTAGGAATTGCAGAGAGTCCCATACAGGAACAACCCTAAGGGGAACATGCCCAGACATACTGTAACTAAAATGACAAAAATTAAAGAGAGAATATTAAAAGTAACAAATAACATACAAGGGAACTCCCCTAAGACTATGAGCTGATTTTTTGGCTAAAACTCTGAAGGCCAGAAGGGAGTGGCATGATATATTTAAAGCAAGTGATATATTTAAAGCATGTATTTGAAACGATGAAAGGGAAAAGCCTGCAACCAAGAATACTCCACCTGGCAAGGCTCTCGTTCAGATTTGATGGAGAAATCAAAAGATTTACAGACAAGCAGAAGCTAAAAGAATTGAGCACCACCAAACCATCTTTACAACAAATGCTAAAAGAACGTCTCTAGATGGACAAGAAAAGGCCACATTAGAAACAAGAAAATTACAAAATGGAAGGCCCACCAGTAAAGGCAAACACACAGTAAAGGTAGGAAGTCACCCACACACAAGCCAGCAGGAAGGTTAAAAGACAAAAGCAGTAAAATCATCTGTATCCACAACAAGCAGTTAAGGGATACACAGAAGAATTAAATGTAAAATGTGGTATTAAAAACAGTGATCATGAAGGGAGGAGAGCACAAATGCAGGGTATTTAAAATGCTTTTGAACCTGAGCATATGTCCAGAGAAAAATATAATCTGAAATGATACATGTACCCCAATGTTCACAGCAGCACTATTTACAACAGCCAAGACATGGAAACAACCTAAATGTCCATTGACGGATGACTGGATAAAGAAGTTGTCGTATACTTATACAATGGAATACTATTCAGCCATAAAAAGAAAAATGTCATTTGCAGCAACATGGGTGGACCTGGAGATTGTCTAAGTGAAGTAAGCCAGAAAGAGACAGAAAAATACCATATACTATCACTCATATGTGGAATCTTAAAACACACACACACACACGAAATTATTTACAAAACAGAAACAGATTCACCGACAGAGAGAACAAACTTATGTTTACTGGCGGTAGAGGGGGTGGAAAGGGATAAATTGGGAGTTTGAAATTTGCACCTCCTAGGGAGTGATGGAAATGACAAAAGTTTAATGTCCAGAATATATAAACAACTCATACAACTTAATAAGAAAAAAAAAACCCAATCCAAAAATGGGCAGAAGACCTAAACAAGCAATTCTCCATTGAAGGCATACAAATGACCAATAGGCATATGAAAATATGTTCAATATCACTAATTATTAGAGAAAGGCAAATCAAAACAACAATGAGGTATCACCTCACACCAGTCAGAATGGCCATCACCCAAAAGTCCACAAACAATAAATGCTGGAGAGGGCTTGGAGAAAAGAGAACCCTCCTACACTGTTGGTGGGAATATAGTTTGGTGCAGCCATTAAGGAAAACAGTATGGAAATTTCTCAAAAGAATGAAAACAGACTTACCATATGATCCAGCAATCCCACTCCTGGGCATATATCCAGAGGGAACCTTAATTCAAAAAGACACATGCACCCCAGTGTTCACAGCAACACTATTTACAACAGCCAAGACATAGAAACAACCTAAATGTCCATCAATAGATGACTGGATAAAGAAGTTGTGGTATATTTATACAATGGAATACTACTCAGCCATAAAAAGAATAAAATAATGCCATTTACAGCAACATGGATGGACATGGAGATTGTCATTCTAAGTGAAGGAAGTCAGAAAGAAAGAAAAAGAAAAATACCATATGATATCACTTAAATGTGGATCTTAAAAAAAAAGACAAATGAATTTATTTACAAAACAGAAACAAACTCACAGACATGGAAAATAAACTTATGGTTTACCAGGGGCAGGAAGGGGGTAGGAAGGGATAAATTGGGAGTTCGAGATTTGCAGATGCTAACTAATATATATAAAATAAACAAGTTTCTTCTGTACAGCACAGGGAACTATATTCAGTATCTTTTAATAACCTATAATGAAAAATAGGAAAAGGAATATATGTATGCATATGCATGACTGAACCATGCTGTACACCACAAATTGACACAAAATTGTAAACTGACTCTACTTCAATATATATATTTTTTCTGCAAAAAAAAGAAAGCCTTTTTCTTTTCAGTACTTTGCAGATGTCATCACAGTGTCCTCTAGTTTACATTATTTCTCATAATTCTGCTGTAATTCATTTTCTTCGTTCCTATGTAATGTCTTTTTAAAAATATTTCCTGGTATTCTTTGAGCTTTGTAGATTTGTGTTCTAGTGTTAGTATCCATTATTTATCTGCCCTATTTTCTCTATTTCTTCTGGGATTCCAATTATGTTATGTGTTGGACCAACAGACCTTCCCCCAGTTTTGGTATGGTCTGTTCCTTTTTGTCACGCCTACCCCCACGTTGTGCTTCACGTGGCTTATTTTTATTGCCCTACCTTCCTGTACTCTTTCCCTGGCCGTGTCACGTATACCGATGAACCTGTAGAAGGTATTACTCCTCTCTTTACCGTGTTCTTCATTTCTTCATTTGATTCTCGCAGTCCCAGCTCTCTGCTCAAATGATCCACCTCATTTGCCTCCTGTGCCTTTCTCAGTAGGGCCTTTAACATACTCCTCACAGTTGCTTAAAACTGTCAGGTGGTCTGAGGCTAGTTCTGAATTGCTTTGTCTCTTCATGGGAAGTACTGATTTTTCTTGCACTTTTGTATACCTTGTAAATTTTACTTTTGCCAAAAGCCAGGTATCTTGTGTAGGATAGTAGAAACAGAGGTAAACAGATTTAATTCCTGGAAATGGTCACGCCAGTCCTCCTGGTAAGCCTTTAGTGTAGGTTTTCATGAATATAGTTAAAAACTGGACTAGGTTTCAGGTTGCTGCTTGCGATGATTACCCTAAACTCACCACAGCCTTCAAAACTCACTAGTGATTCCTTAGAGTGAGGGCTCGCTTTCCCTAGGGTTTACCTCAATGTTTGGATAACCTTCAACATTTAAATTTTCCCTTTGGAATATGCCTCAGAGACAGTCCAGCTAAACTATTTTCATTCATTCGTTTGTTCATCAAGCACTGCTTGCGTGCTTACCACTTCCTATGTGCCAGTCACTGTACTAAATGCTGGAACATGTGACTCCTTTAATGCTCCACAATCCCGTCATTATTTTCTACATCCCTACATCCTCTCTTGCCTTCAACAGCCTTGCCACTTCTGTGTGCCCAGCAAATACCTACTGTCCCTTTAATGCTATCACCATCTCCACAAGTGACCCAACACCATGCAATCATCACCCTCTATACTCTTCACCTAGTTTCCATATTTAAGTATCCTATACTCCCCAGTAAACTGTGTCTGCAGGCAAGAACAGTGCCTAACTAGTATTTGTGACATGTATTAGGTTTGTGACCATTGATTCGGAACCAACCTCTACGGCAGACTGGCAGGACTTAATAAAGTCGAGGGGGGGTGTATATAGAAGGGTAGGGAGAAAAGACCTGCCCCTCCATGAGCCTTCTCTGTATTGCTTGCTCACCCTTTTGCTTCAAGTGTTGATTTTTTTTATGCTGATTCTCCACACTGGTAGGACAAGTTTAGATGGAAAATTAATGGCTCTGTTATCCTGCAGGCATACTCACCCTCCGCAAATCCAGCTGTGTTCTCAGTTGTGGTCACAGTTAGGCTGACCTAGCCACGTAGCTGTACATTCCACAGAGCTGTCTTGACGAGGGGCTGATGCTTTTAAGAGTGGCTTTGGCCAAAGGGAAACTTACACAGAAGAGTCCAACTGTATACAACTCAATTACAAAAAAGGACTGACTTTATTTCTTACACGTTTTGCACAAGTGGGAGAAAGGCTGAAAGCGATTACATAACACGGTGAACAGCTGACAAAAAAAGAGCCTGGCACACAAATGCAGGGTTTTCCCATGTATTAGTCAGCTTGGGCTGCCACAACAGATTACCACAGACTGAGTGACTCAGACAAAGAAATTCATCTCTCACAGTTCTGAGGCTGAAGGTCTGAAATCAGGCTGCAACAAGGTTGGGTACTGGTGAGGGCTAGTTTCTTGCCTTGCAGACAGCCACCTTCTTGCTGCGTCCTTACATGGCAGAGGAACGAGAGAGAGTGCAATCTCTCTGGTGTCCCTTCTTTTAAAGACACGGATCCTATCATGAGAGCCCCACCCTCATAACCTCATCTATCCCAAATTATCTCCCAGGGGCCTCAATTCCAGAAGCCATCACATTGAGGGTTAGGGTTTTAACATATCGATTTTGGGACAACACATTTAGTCCATGACATCTCCACCAATCACTTACTGCACACCAGTGTTCTTACATGAAAATACCAATGTTTATTCATATAAATATAGACAAATTTATTTTCAAATAAAACAGTAATTTCTCCCTGCTCTGAAGTTCTTCATTCTTCAGTTCATGCTGGGTTTTTTCCCCATCAGCTTATCTCAGGCTTATTATATTTTTCACACCATGAAGATTATGTATCTTCATATCCATGGAGGCAGTATGGTAATGACCCTGTTGTTCCACACAATTATGTGTTATCTTTCCCCAAGTCTTCTTTATTCTCACCCACGAATTTCTGTCAGCTGAAAATGGCACTCCAGTTTGCGAGGAAATCCCTTCCGTGATACTTCTAGTTCTAAGGAACAAACTCAAAACTATTCATGTGACCTTAAATCAGGTTCAAAGTCCCATCCAGAAAAATGGATTTATAATTCACTTTGTCGTATGTGACCAATGAAATAAAATTATATTGGAAATAAAGTTATCAGTAACTTTTATCAAATGAAGAATGCTCTTCATTAAAAATGGCTGATCCAATCAACTAAGCTTGCTATGTTGAAATTAGGATAAAGCCACTGCCTCAGTTGATTTCAAGTCATCAGGTCAAAAGTCACCAATGACTTTTGCTCTTTGGCTTCCAAAGGGGGACATGTCATCAAACTGTCCAGTTTTTATTCAATTTATGTACAGACAAATGCCTTTCCCCCCATGCCTCTCTCTCCGCTACTTTGCTAGCCTCCCTCTTTGCTTTTACACATTGAAAACAATCTTAAGCTTTTTCTTCGGAATGTGTATTCTGATGCCGAATGAGGGATGAGCTCCGACTGTATGCCTTCCCACATTTACTGCATTCATAGGGCTTCTCTGAAGAATGACTTCTCTGATGCCGAATGAGATCTGAGCCACTGCTAAATGCCTTCCCACATTCGTTACACTCATAGGGTTTCTCTCCAGTATGACTTCTTTCATGGAGAATAAGGGATGTGCGTTGACTAAAGGCCTTCCCACACGTTTTGCATGTATATGGTTTCTCTCCAGTGTGAATTCTTTCATGTTGGGCAAGGTGTGCACTCTGACTGAAGGCCTTCCCACACTGATCACATTCATAGGGTCTATCTTCAGTATGAATTCTCTTATGTCGAGTAAGAGAGATTCGATGACTGAAGGCTTTCCCACATTCCTCACACTGATAGGGTTTTTCTCCAGTATGAATTCTCTGATGTTCAATAAGAAATGACTGGCGGCCAAAAACTTTACTGCATTTATTGCATTTGAAAGGTTTCTCTTCAGAATGAATGTTCTGATGTATTTTAAGGTTGGCAGTTCCAGAAAACATCTTCCCACATTCCTTACATTCAAACAGTTTCTTTTTCTTTGCATGAACTTTCTGGTGTTGAACAAGGGAGGAATGCCGATTGCAGACCTTCTCACATTTATTGCATCTGTACAGCTTCTCTCTACTGTGAATTCTGAGATGTAGAATAAGGGTTGAAAGCCGCCTGAAGACCTCCTCACATTTATCACATCTGTAGGGTTTCTCTGAAGCGTGAATTCTCTGATGGAGCATGATGGATGAAATCCTATTAAAAGATTTGCCGCATTTTCTGCATTTATAAGGATTCTCTAAATGGTGGCTTCTCTGCTGTAGACTCTGACTTAAGGCGTTCTCACTTTCATGAGTTTTCTCTCCAGTATGAATTCTTTTATGCATAACAAGGACTGATTTCTTATTGAACCCTCTCCCACACTTACTACATTTATGTATTTTCCTTCCATTATGAATTTTCTTATGAAGTAAAAAAGATGACATTCGAATGAAGGCTTTCCCACATTTTCCACACTGGTGGACATTTTCAGCAAAGTGACTTTTCTGACGTATACTGATAGGTGGACACTGACTCGAGGTTTTCCCACAGTCAAAGATTTCCTTTTCATCATGGGTTTTTCCATGTAGACTAAGCGTTGCTCTCTGAGCGAAGCTTTCCCCACATCTGCCACATTCATAGCTTTTCCTTCCAACGTGAATCTTCTGGTGAAGAATGAGGGATGAGATCTGCCTGAATGCTTTTCTACAACTACTGCACTCATAAGGCTTCTCTCCAGCATGAGAGTTCTGATGAAGCTGAAGAGAGAAGCTCTGACTGAAGGATTTCCCACAGTCATTACATTTTAAAGCTTTCTTTCCTGAATGCACTTTCTTGGGTTTTATTAGGACTGAATTTTTCTTGCAGCCTCTCTTTCCTGTGGGAACTTTCTGTGGTGCAGAAACTGGTTTCTGATAGATGCTTTGCCCAGATTTGTTGCTTTGACTTGGAGGTAACTTCTTGGTCTCACATTTAGACCCTGAGTCTGAAAGACATCAAGAAATTCAATGTTTGTTTTCCTGTGCTAGAAAAGTGGAGCTTCCATGCAATCTTTCTCAATCATAATGACAACGATGATGATCAGAAGAGTAACTTTTTAGTGTTGTGTTATGGTTTTAACATAGTAAGGGCTTTACAGAAATACTTCACAACTGAAATTCAGGAAAGCTTGCAATTTGAAATGAATGAATGAAGTTTTACTTACAGAACAAACTTTTACCATATACGACATTAAACTCCACAGACTGTTCATTAGATCATACAGCTTTATTATATGAAGCATCCAGAAAAGGCAGAAGGTAAACTACAGGCAGAAAGCAAATTAGTGGTTGCCCAGGGCTGGAGGTGGGCACGAGGGATCTTATTGAGGTGATAAAAATATTCTAAAACTAGATTACAGTAATGGTGGCACAACTTGGTAAACTTATCAAAAACTACTGAATTATACACTTAAAATGGGTGAATTTTACAATAGGTAAACTATGTCTCAATAAAGTTGTACATTTTAAAAATACATTCATGAAATCAAATCTTTAAAACAAACAAACAAACAAACTGGACTTATGGTTTCTGACTCCCCATGTAAAAGTTTGGAAGTCACCATTTTGTCCTAACAAGTAAAAAGCTTAACATATGGTAAAACCAACAACTTCTCTTGAATCTATCAGAAAGGGGAGGACACAGGGCAAACCAGTTCCTCCAAGACTGGAGAGGAAGGTGAAGAATACAGGGAGTCACAGCTTATCAGAGTAGAGAGTCACAAGGAAAACCACCATGGGAACCTGTTCTCGGGTAGAAAAACCTGAACTGGGATTAACAAATTGTCAGAGGCTCACTACCAACAAGTCTGAGAGTTAAAGACTCAAGAGGCACCTAGTTATGAGGGACCCAAACAGCACTGCGAGATTTACCTTTAGGAGATTGATCAGATTCTCGCCTTAAATACAGGGGAAAAAGAGTAATTTTGAAATATACCAATCTGTCCCTCTTAACAAGGCCTGCCCTCAGGGGCCACTAGGTAGCCACAGCCTACCAGGCTGAGGTTATATCAGAGCCTAATTGACCTGGGGAGGGAAATACCCAACTCCAACTGGCTTTAGACAGCCTGTCCCACCTAAGAGGGGAGGAGAAAACTGAGCATCACTTGTGATATTCACAGTCCAGAGGAACAGGCTCACTAGACTTAAAATCTAATCGCAGGACTATAGAATGCTTCCGCACGACTCCACCTCACTATCACATTACTAAAGGCCTATTCACAGCAGTTCCTTTTAAATGGTACATCATGGCCAGCTATCAAGAAACAAAATTACAAGACATACCAAAAGGCAAAAAACACAACCTGAAGACTCAGAGCAAGCATCAAAACCAGACTCAAGTATGACAGGGATGTCTGAATTATCAGACCAGAAATTTTAAACAAATGTGATTAATATGCTAAAAGCTCTAATGGAGGAAGCATATAGTGTATAAGAACAGAGGGGCAATGTAAGCAGAAAGATGGAAATTCTAAGGAAGAACCAAAATGAAATGTTAAGAGATCATAAACAATTTAACAGAAATAATGCCTTTGACGAGCTTTTTGGTAGATCTGACACAGCTGAGGAAAGATTCTACACACTAAAAGATTTATCAATAAAATACTCAAAATCTGGAAAAAAAATAAACATAACAGCCAAAGGCTGAGGGACAACTACAAAAGACACATGTGTAATGGAACATACGTGCAATGGGAATACCAGAAGAAGGAGGAGAAAAAAGAGAAAAAACATTTGAAGGAATAATAACTGAGAATTTCACCAAATTAATGTCAGACACAAAATCACTGATCCAAGACACTTGAAGAAGACCCAGCAGGATCTAGGAGACCTGTAACTAGGCATACCATTTTTAAATTGCAGGAAGTCAAAGAAAAAAATCCTGAAAGAAGCCAGGAGGAAAAAGAGACCCCATCTATAGTGGAACAAAGGTAAGATTTACATTCAACTTCTCAAAAACAATGCAAGCGAGAAGAGAGTGGAACAAAATATTTAAAGTGTTGAGAGAAAGAAACCACCAACCTAGAATTCTGTACCCTGTGAAAATTTCCTTCAAAAGTTAAAGAAAAATATAAAGTCTTTTTCAGATAAAGAAATATTGTGGGAATGTGTTCCCAGTACACCTGCTTTGCAAGAAATGTTAAAAGAAGTCCTTTGGAGAGAAGTAAAATAATGTAAGTCAGAAACTCGTATGTACACAGAGAAAGGAGAAGCATTGAAGAAGGAAATGAATGAAGGCACAAAAATCCTTCCATTTTCTTACTCTTTATTGATCTAACAGATAACACTTTATTCAAAATAATAATAGCAACAATGTATGTGAATAGGTATGCTTATATAATTATCTTAAGTTTATGTTAATGTGTACTTATACACAAGTGAAATAAATGACAACACTGATACAAGGGGCAAGAGGGAGGAATTAGCATTATTATTATAAGGTACTCACACTACCCATGAAATGCTATTGTGTTATTTAAACATGGACATGGATTAACCGTAAATGTATATTGTAAACTCTAGGGCAATCACTAAAAAAAGTTTAAAAAGTGAAAAAAAAAAGTGTAACTGATATACTAAGAAAAGATAGAAAGTAGAATTATGTGAATGTTCATTTAAAAATCACAAAAGGCAGAAAAAGAATGGAAGACAAAAACAGGAACAAAGAGTAAGGGTAACAAATAAAAAACAGTAATAAATATGGTAGATGTTAATTCAGTTATATCAATTATCACTTTGAATGTAAATGGTCTAAATGTAGAAACTACAGAGATTGGATCAAAAAAAAATGACCCAACTGGATGTTGTCTATAAGAAACCCATTTTAGATGTAAAGGCACATATAGATTAAAAGTAAATGGATGGAGAAAAACAGACCACGCAGACACTAATCAAAAGAAAGCAGGAGTAGGTATATTAACTCCCAGCTGGCTTAAAAACATGGAGAGTAATTATGGATAAAGAGGGGCATTATAATGATAAACAGGACAATTCTTCAGGAAAACATAACAATTGATAACATGTATGTACCTAACAACAGAGCATCAAACTACATGAGACAAAAACCAATAGAACTGCAAGGAGGAAGAGATGAATCCGCTATTATAGATGGAGACTTCAACACCCTCCTCCCACAAGAAATAGACAGACCTAGCAGGCAGAAAATCAGTAAAGACACAGTGGTTATGCCATCATTCAAATGGATATAACTGACATCTATAGACTATTTCACCCAACAGCAGAATTAACATTATTCTCAAGCTTACATGGAACATTCACCAAGATAGACCACATTCACCAAGATAGGCCACAGAACACACCTTAATAAATTTAAAAGAATAGAAACCATACAGCCTGCTCTCAAACCACAATGAAATTAAACCAGAAATCATGAACAAAAAGATCACTGGAAAATCCTCAAATACTTGGAGATTAAACAGCACACTTTAAATAACACATGGGTCAAAGAAGACATCTCAAGAAAAATTTTTAAATATTTTGAACTAAATGAAAATGGAAGCACAAGTTACAAAAAATGTGTGAGATGCAGTGAGTAGGTCTTAGAGGGAAACTTATAGCATTGAATGCATATATTAGAAAAGAACAAAGATCTAAAGTCAATAATCTAAGTTTCCCACTTAGGAAACTAGAGAAAAAAGAGCAAATTAAATCCAAAGTAAGCAGAAAAAAATAATAAGAATTAGAGCAAATCTTTGAAATTGAAAACAGGAAATCAATAAAGAAATACAATAAAATCAAAAGCTGGTTCTTTAAAAATTAATAAAATTGTTAAGTCTCTAGCTAGGTTACCTAACAGAGAGAAGACACAAATTGCTAATATTGGAAATCAAAGAGGGCATATCATTACAGATTTCATCAAGTATAATAATGGAAAACTGAACAACTCTATGCCTACAAATCTGATGACCTAGATGATTCCTTAAATGACACAATTTGCCAAAACTCACACAAGAAGAGTAAGATGATCTGAATAGGCATATATTTATTTTAAAATCTTGATCAGTAATTAACAACCTTCTGAAGAAAAAAGCAACAGGCCCATATGGGTTCACTAGTGAATCCTACCAAACATTTAAGGAAGAAATCATACCAATTCTCCATAATCTCTTTCAAAGGACTGCAGCAGAGGGAATACTAATGCACTGTATGAGGCCATCATTACCTTAAAACCAAAACCAGACACATCACAAGAAAAAACTACAGACCAATATCCCTGATGAAAATTGATGCAAAAATCCTAAACAAATTCTAGTGAACCAAATTCAACAGCACATTAAAAGGATCGTAAACATGAGCCAGTGGGATTTATACCTGGAGTGCAAGGATAGTTCAATATGGGTAAATGGATGTAATATATCACATTAACAAATTAAAGGCCCATAAAAACACATGTTCATCTCAACTGATGCAGAAAAAGCTTTTGACAAAATTCAATACCCCTTCATGATGAAAAACACTAAACAAACTAGGAAGAGAAGGAACTACTTTGATTTTACACCAAAAACTTTTTGAATCAATAAAAGAATTTGGTAAAGCAGCAGGATACAAAATCAACACTCAAAAATCAGTTGTCTTTCTATACACTAACAATGACCACTCTGCAAAGGAAATTGAGAAAACAATCCCATTTACTATAACATCAAAAAGGATATATTTAGGAATAGGTTTAACCAAAGTGATAAGAGTTGTACAATGAAAACTATAAACATTGCTAAAAGAAGTCAAAGATACAAATAAATGGAAAGACATTTTCTGCTTGTGGATTGGAAGACTTAAAATTGTAAAAATGTCCATACAATGTTATCTACAGATTCAGTGCAATCCCTCTCAAAATCCCAGTAACAATTTTTGCAGAAATAGACAAAAGTCCTAAAATTCATGTGGACTCTCAAGGGATACTGAATAACCAAAACAATATTGAAAGAGAGGAACAAAGTAGGAGGCCTCACACTTCCTGATTTCAAAACACACCACAAAGCAGCAGTAATTAAGATGGTGTGGTAGTGGCATAAAGACAGATACACAGACCAGCGGAAAAGAATAGAGAACCCAGAAATAAACCCTTGCATATCTGATCAAATGATTTTCAGCAAGGGTACCAAGCCTGAAAGTACAGTTCCTTTCATGAATGACACTGGGAAAACTGGGTATGTACATGCAAAAGAATAAACCTGGACCCTTACCTTATGACATATACAAAAACTAACTTAAAATGGATTAAAGACCTAAGTGTAAGACGTAAAACTATTAAACTCCTAGAAGAAAACATAAGGGAAAAGCTTCAGGACATTGAATTCGGCACTGATTTCTTGAATATGGCACCAAAAGCATAGGAAAGAAAAAAAAAACACAAATCAGTCTACATCAAACTTAACTTTTGCATGTCGAAGAAAACCACAGTGAAAAGGCAACCTATGGATATTGCAAATCATATATCTGATAAGGGGTTAATATGCAGAATATATAAAGAACTAAAACTTAAAAACAGAAGACAAACAACCCTACTAAAAAATGGGAAAGGATTTGAATAGACATTTCACCAAGAAAGATAGATAAATGGCCTATAAACATGTAAAAAGATGTTCAACATCACTAATTATTAGGGAAATGCAAACTGAACCCACAGTATCACCTCACACCATAAAGATGGCCACTGTCAGAAAAACAGAAAATAACCAATGCTGGGCTGGCAAGAATGAGAAGTTGGAACCCTTGTGTACTGTTGGTGGAAATGAAAAATGGTGCAGCCACTGTGGAAAATGGTATGGAGGTTCCTCAGAAAATTAAAAACAGAACTACCATATGCTCTACAGCTGGGTATACAGCCAAAGAAATTGGAATCACGATCTCGAAGAGATATCTATGCCCCCATGTTCACTGAAGCATGATTCACAGTAGCCAAGAGGTGGAAGCAACCCTGATATCCACTGACAGATGAATGGATAAAGAATATGTGGTACATACGTACAATGGAATATTATGTAGCCTTTAAAAAGAAAAAATCCTGTCATATACTACAACACGGATGAACCCTGAGGACACAATGCTAAGAAAAAAGCCAGTCACAAAAAGTCAAATGCTGTAAAATTCCATTTGTGTAAGTATCTATAGGAGTCAATATCATACCAAGGGCTGAATGAAGGGGTGGGAAAGTATACTACTTAGTGGGTATAGAGTTTCAGTATTGCAAAATTTAAAAGTTCCAGAGATAGCTTCACAACAATGTGAATATACATAATGTATATTTTTAAATGGTTAATTTATGTGTTTTTTTTCACCACAATTGAAAAACATAACTTGACCAGCTGAAGAAGAATCTATTAGAAAACTGAATGAGTTCTTGACAAATAGTCAAACTAAAGTTATGGAAAAGTCTTTTTAAGGAATGAAGTTTGAACATTATCATCGGAAATGCTATATTTAGAGAGGTCAGAATACACATTCTCTGAAGGGAAACATGAAAGCCAAGGTAGGGGACCTGATAGGTGGGGATAAGGCTATTAAAAGCTGAGCTTGAGACCAGAAACCTGGGTTCAAATCCAGCTGTATTGCCACTCTTCCAAGCTGGGTGACTTTGGGCAAATCTCTGAACCTCTCTGGTCCTCAGTTTCCTCATCTATAAAATAGGAGTAATAGTACCTACCTTACAGGGTTGTTGGGAGGAAACTGTACTTAGAAGAATGTCTGATATCTAGTAAGGGGATTATTAAATGTTGGTTATTCTCCCTCTGGGGGCTCACACTGAAGAGACTTGAGTTCTCTGCACAGGCCTGGGGACTCAGAGGTGGAGAAAGTCGCTCTCAACTATTATCTTAAAGATGTTGCCCACTCATGGTGGAGGGAACGCTCGCACGGAACGTCAGCTTCTAAGCCCTGGTTCTCTGTCACTCACCCAAGCCCCGGCGTCTTTTCACTGGCTCCACCATCCAGGGCGCTTTCCCTTTCTCCAGTAAGGCAATCACATTTGGCCTCCGAAAGGAAAGTCCTGCACACAGGGAGACACTGGACTGAGTATGATGTGGGCACCACAGCTTTAGTATCAACAGAAATGGGGGGTTATCAGCACAAAAGGAGCACCGAGGATGTGAAGGGCAGATGGAGAATAAGGATGAAAGGTCAGTCACAGCCAGCAGAGCTGTTCATTTCTAACTCTACAAAGCCAACAGTTTTCCTGAAAAGTTGGACCAGAAACTCCTGAAGCTGGCTATTCAGCTACTGCCTTTCCACTCCAAAGCCCACCACTCTCTGACCTGTTTTGCGGTGCACAGTATTGGGCCCTGCAACCCACACTTCTACACCCGCCACTCCCTGGCAGTGTCCACCAGTAGGGGCACTGGTGGTTTCAATTTCTGCTTTCCTTTTTTTCCCTGCTCTCCCAGAACTACCCTCATCTCGCCTCCTCAGGAGGATAAACAAACCAGGCACGGCACCCCTCGCCTCCAGAAGTCTGAGTCCCTTCCTCGATGTCCTAAAAACTCCAAACTCCTCCCTCTGTCCCCTCAGCCCGAGGATGGTGGCCATAACCATCTCTGTGTTATCTCAGTGTCCGACACTCACCTTTTAACAATAAGTCAATTCTTTATATTCTTGCTCGTAAGACAACCTGGGCGTCCTCAAAAGGTTACATGTATGGTTACTATATGACCGGCACATACCACTCCTAGGTATATACCCAAGAGAAATGAAAATGTGTGTCCACATGAAGATTTGTACTTGAACAAATCAGATTCATTACAGCAGCAGATTCATAACAGCCACACAGTGGAAACAGCCCAAATGCCCATTGACTGGTGAATGGACAAACAAAATGTGGTCTGTTATCTGACCACATGCTACAATGTAGATGAACACCAAAAATAAACACTGAGTGAAAGACGCCAGACACAAAAGAACACACAGTCATGATTCTCTCTCTATGTAAGGCCAAGAATAGGCAAATTCAGAGAGACAGAAAGTGGATTCGTGTTTGCCTAATCTGCGGGGATTAGTGGGCAGGGGGAAATGAAAGGTGATTTCTAGTTAATAGGTGTGGGGTTTGGAGGTAATTAAAATGTTCTAAAATTGACTGTAGTGATTGGGTGCACAGCTCTGTGAATACACTAAAAGCCAATGAATTACATATTTTATATAGGTGAACTGTATAATATGAGAATTATACTTCAGTAAGACTATTAAAAAGCAAAACAAATGTGGAGTGGCTTGTGTTCCTGACTAGACTGATTCATGTCTGTCAACGGGCCAGCTGTGCACTATGGGAGGAGAGCCTTACCGAGAGAAACCAGGTTCTGGTAGTTTTCCAACATGACATCTTCGTACAGATCCTTCTGAATGGGGCTCAGCCACTCCCACTCCTCCTGGGAGAAGTAGATGGCCAAATCCCCAAATGTCACTGGTGCCTGAAATGGAAAATCACATGGCCTTTCACCATGGGTTTGTGCTTCCACATGGCTGGAGAAAATGACTTGCCCAGATGGGAGGTGTACAGTGCCAGGACTCTACTAAGGAAACATCTGCAGGTCTCAGGCCAAAAGGGGAAGGTGTATTAAATAAAACACAATGTAATATATCTGTTATTAAAGATTGTATTGCATAAAAAACGTATCAACTTGGATTTACTGGGCACTGACAAAGACAAGGCCTTTTTCTAAGTACCCTGCACATACTGGCTCATGCTAGCCAGTGACTGGGGCACTGCTGAGAGGATCACAGCAATGTGACAGATGAGGAAACTGAGGCCCAGAGGGGCGAGGTGACCTGCTGAAGGTCTCACAGCTTGTAAGTGGAGGAGCTGAGGTTCAATCTGAGCAGTCTGGCTACTGATTCACGTCCCTAACCTCGTGTGAGTGCGTTACACATGGCAAAACGTTATTTGCAGTGAGGAGGGTACAGCTCAGTGGTAGAGTGCATTCCTAGCATACATGAGGTCCTGGGTTCAATCCTCAGTACCTCCATTAAGGAGAAAAAAATTTTTAAATAAATAAATAAATAAACCTAATTAACCTCCCCCCCAAAAAGGTTATTTGCAGATGAAATCAAGGTTATTAACCAGTTGACCATAAAACGGAGAGGAGCCTGGATTATTTGGGTGGGCCAACGTCATCACAGGAGCCCGCAAGAGCAAAGAATTTTCTCTAGCTGGTGGAAGATGAGAGCAGAAAGGGAAGCTGAGGAGATCTGAGGCATGAGTGGGGTCTGACCTGTTGTTGCTGGTTTGAAGGTGGAAGAAGCGGGCCACAAGGGAAGTGGGAGAAGGAACTAAATTTTGTCAATAACGAATGAGTCCAGAAGAGGACTCTGAGCCTCAGTGGAGACCACAGCCAGCTGACGCCTTGATTTCAGCCTTGTGAGACCCAACGAGGAGGATCCAGCTAAGTCATGCTGTGCCTGACCTCCGGCCCACCAACTGTGTGATAACCACAACGTGTGCTGTTCTGGATGGCCAAGTTTGTGGTAATGTGTTATAGCAGCAATAGGGAACGAATACACGTAACTTAGAGGGCAGACGTGTTGATTACGAGAAATCTTACTATACCTGGCTTACTTGATCATCGAAACTGATGAAACATGATTACAGGAGGTTGACTCCCTGGCCCGGCTCCAACTAACTCAACCTGAATACAGGATTATGAGGAGTCTCAAAGTTAGAGAGGCATCCTCCTTGTGAATATGGGTTGTACCAGCGAAAGCAAAGCAACATGAAGAGATTAACTCTGCAGCGCACATCCAGTCCTCCTCTGCCCCAGCAGGTCACACCTGGGCACGCACAGCCACCTCAAGAAGTCACGGTGGCTCTGCTCTTCTCCTGGGGAGGCCGTGTCTCCCAGCGCAGGCAGAGGCCCTGGAGATGTTGGATGCACAGGCAGATGATCATGCACACGCTGAGGGGGAGGCCGGGGGCTGGCAGGGGCTGCGGCTCCCTGGAGCCCTTCTCGGGTTCCTGCCCCCTGCGGTGACAGGAGGACACAGGGATTAGGTCTCAGCTGGGTCTCTGTGGGGCAGGATGTTCCCATGCATAGAAAGCAAATGGTTTCTCACAGGATGGAACTTTCCCAAAGAGGAATCTCTACTTACCTTGGACTTGGGTTTCCCGCGTGCAGCAGGCATCCTTTCCTTCTGCAGAGGAGTGGAGTGCTGAGATGGTGGGGCTGGGAGAGAAGTCATGAGGCTGACTGGGCCTTGTGGGTGGTCCCAGAGTCTCTAGGATAAGACTCCCTAGGCCCCAGACCCGGTCACACACACACACACACATGGAAGGCCAGAACATCTGAAGCATTCCTGCCCTTCTCAGGATCAGGGAGGGGCCAAAGCCAACGTTCTCCGCTCCTAAGATCACAGGAGGTGCCGGATCAGGAGGCAAGTGAGACATGTGGCCACCCGCTCTTCCCCCTGACAAGTGTTTGCTGAGCGCCAACCAGGCGCCAGACACTGCCCCAGGCGCTGGGGAGAGCAGAGTCAGAGCACAGAAGTATGGCTCCCATGCACCTTACATCCCAGTAGGGAAGACAGGGCCACACAGAGCACAGGGTTAGCTGAGATCACAGCCCTGAAGGAAGAAAGGACCCGAGCAGGGCGGGGAGTGAGGGGTGCTTGGGAAAGGCCTCTCAGAGGAGGCAACACTGCGGTGTAAATGTAGTGCCAGTGTGAGCTACTTGGGCACTGGGAGAAGAACATTCTGGGTAGAGGCACAATAGGTGCAAGGGCCCTGCGGCAGGCACACGCTTAGCATGTGGAGGGAGGAGAGAAGGTAGGTCTGCTGAAAGAGTGAGTGAGGTGGGGAGTGGTGGGCGAGGAGGTGGCTGAGGTCAGGAGGGGCCAGGTCATGAAGAGGTGACAGGCAGCTCAGATTTCATTCTAAGCATGATAAGGTATCACTGCAGGGGGTGGAGGGGTGGGTGTAGCTGAGCAGAGGAGTGACGGAGTGATGTGGCTGCCTTAACGTTTAATCAATTTTTTTGGTGACTATGTGGCAAATACACTGGGTGTGTGTCCCAGACCACAGAGCTAGGCATTAACCTTCCTCTACGCAGAGATGTTAGTCAGAAGCCCTCAGAGGCCAAGTGGCAGTGCTGGAGCTGGCTTGCCCCAGCTTACACAAATCCGTTGTGCACACCTCTCCAGCTGTGTGCTCAGTGACATTGCTTTGATAGCTTACAGTGGGCCCTGGTGGGATTATTTATACCATGGAAATTGGCAGATGCTACAAATTATCCAGCACACTGCTGTCACAGGGTCAGAGAGAATTCAGGTGTCCAAGACTCTGTCACACACAGTAGTGGAGGGTTAATGACTAGCTCTGTGGTCTGGGACACACCCCAGAGCAGCTGCCCATGACACAAAATCCTGAAATCTTCTGTTTTAAAACATCCATACCACTTTTGCATCCTGCATCATGATAAACCTGAGTTAATATATAAATCCTGTTTTAAGTTATTTACCAGACAAGTACATCGCTTGGCTCTTCTGAGTCCTCAAGTAAAACGGACTGCTCCAGGAACCGGCACCGTGTCCGGCCTGGGTTTTCTCATAGCTGTTTGTGCTCAGTCACACACCCCAAACTGAAGAAGCACGATTCCTGTCCACAAAATACTTCTCTACAAGGAACTCAGCACAGCTGGGGAGAAAAGAAGAGCAGTTTGATATTAGATATTTCTGGATTCAAAGCTTGCCTCCACCAATTACTGGCTGTGGGAGAGCTACACAAAGCCTCAGTTTGTTCATCTGTACAATGGGGTAAACAAAACCTACCTCACCCTTGGCTGTTAAGTTTACACGAGACACCTTCAGCAATGGGCACATGGTTATTTCTTGCCTTTCTTTTCCTTTTAAAGTCCGTATACACCAAGCATCGCCAGGGAAGCCTGACACCCCCTAAGAGGGCTGCAGTAAGAATTCTCACACAGTGCTAGTTGGAGAAACTGGCAATTTGGCAGTATCTCTAAGACTGAAGGTGCACAGAGCCTTTAACCCAGCAACCTGATTTCTAGTATTTGTCTTCAGATGTACCTGCATGTGTGTAAAATGACAGGGTCTGTAGGAAGAGGCAGCACAGCCCTTCCATGAAGTGTGTCCATTTGCAGTCAGGCTGTCTGCGTTCAGCTTCCACCTCTGCCAGCCCCTACCTGTGTGACCGCAGACCCGCTCCCTGTCCTCCCTGGGTCTCAGCTTCTTCAACTGTCAGCTTCTGCAACCAGCCACAGGGCTGCTGTGAAAGTTAAATAGATTAAATAGATGAAAACATGCAACACACTTAGAGCAGTGCCAGTGCCCTACAAACGTCAGTTTTTAAAATTATCATTATTATTCCCACCAAGAGACTGGAAACAGCTGCTTATCAATAGGAAAGCGGCTGAGTGACTATGACATGCACATACAAGACACCATGTAGCCCTTAAAAGGAACAAGGCAGCAATACACCAGTGGTTCTTTGCTGGGGGCAGTTATGCCCTCACGGGACACGTGCAATGTCTGGCAACATTTGTGGTTGTCCCAGCTTGGCACAGGCGGGGGAGAAGCTGGCGCTCCTGCGTGGAGACCAGGGATGCTTTAAACATCCTACAATGCACAGGACAGCACTCAGAGCAAAGAATGATTTGGCCCAAAATGTCAACTGTGCTGAGGCGGACAAATCTGCTCTACATGTACTGTGTGAAATGATCTGCAAGACAGAGTGTAATAAGGGAAAAAAAGGTATAGAGAAAATGCTTAGAAAAAACAGAACACACAATATGAATTCATGAGTTTGAAAAGGCACACAGAAGTTCTCAAAGAGAAACAAAAGAAATTGGTAGCAGTGGTTGTCCCTGAGGAAGGGAACTAGGTCACTACGCTTGGGAAAGGAAACTCAAAACTCACTCTTCCCTATCTATGCTTTGGCATTCTGTATCGTGCATGTATAATTACCTCCTCAAAACAACAACAACACAAATAAAACAAAGAGGCTGGATCCCACACCGCCTCAGGGCAGGGATGTAAACCTGGCCTGTCTTACGAGTCCCAGACCATCAGTTGGGAGAGGGCTTTGCAATTTAGCACAAAGCTAAATCCTTGCTCCTAAGGTGACAATGGCTAGACTGTGGATGAGAACAAGCTTCAAAGAGTAACTGGACAGTGGCCATGCCTCCCCTCACGGCACATCCCTGCAATACGGTGGGACTGTGCTGGGTGTTGAGCTGGGTGTGGGTCCGGACATCCCTGAAAGCCAGCCATTACACACCCACCCAAGCTCACTGCTTCTGTTCAGCCAGAATTTCTTTTTGCTGTACACTTGTCTAGTAGTTTAAGATCACTCCTACCCTGAACCTGCCAGCCCCAGAAGCCAGAGATATAGGAAGGTACTTTCTCCAAACACCTAGCTGTAACAGAAAACACAGGATTTGCATGTGAATGTCACCCTTGCCATTTCTCTGCTGTGCATGGGGACAGATTTGATTTCCTTACTTGCAGGATGGGGCTAGGAATGCCTCTAATGCAGAGAAGCCAAGCTGCTGGGACTACCTTTGATAAGATATTGAAAGCACCAGTCACTGGTACCCTCCTCCCCTCTCCTCTCCATCAAATTAATTTCTTTCATTCCTAGAAGCCCCAGAGGAACCCACAAACTCTCACCCTGTTTGTACACCGGAATCTCTTGGGAACTTTTTAATAAATGCTGATGACTGGGCTCCATGCCAGAACAATTAAGTCAGAATCGCTGAAGACTGAGCCCAGGCATGTTTTATTTTTATCTTTTAAGGTTTCCAAGGTGATGGTAATGCAAAACCATAGTTTAGAACTACTGCCCCAGTCTCTGGCTGGAGCTCTGACCTCTCCCTGCTGTAGCCCAGACCTCAGTGCTGGGGAGGAGAAAAGTCTCTGATAAGCTCAAAGCCAAACTCTCACATTCCCTGATCAAAGGAGTCCAAGGAGTCATTGACGGCGGCCATTTCTGGCTTTGGAGCTGACTGAGACGCCCACGGGAAGCCTGGGTGTTGATTCTGAAAACAGCACCCACTGTCACCCTGTAATCCCTTCACCCTGCTTTATTTTTCAAAATACTTATTGCCACCTGTTATCAATTTAATTTCATCTCTCTAGTAAATGCAAGCTCCACATGAGCTGAAGCAGAGTCCACGTTGACTAGCAAGGTGTGGGGCTCATGCTCCTGCCCTCCTAGGACCCTGACTAGAAAATTCTAAATCTAAGCTCAACCTGGATTTCAGAGTTATTTTATCTGTTGACCTGAAACTTTTCCTTTGGGGCCCCACCTTTTGCTTTTTTTTTTCTGTGGATTTTATTATCTGGGTGTGGAATCCTTGGGGTTATTAGGTTAATAATAGAGCAATTATCATTTATACATCACTTACTTGCGTCAGGCACTGTTTCACTTAACGTTCACCACAAACCTAAGACCGGTAGCACTATTATCCCCGTCTTGCAGGTGAAACCGAGAGGCAGCAATTTCAGTGACCTCTCCCAAAGTCACACAACTAGCAAGTGATGGAACCAGGAGCCCCGGAGTCCCCCCAGACTACACTGGCTAGGAAGGAAACACAGCCATACGCAGCCGCAGGTCCCAGAGACCAGGGTGGCCCCTGCCCTCCCTCCGCACGCACGCTGATGCAGAAACACACGCAGGAGCGGCTGGGCTGCTGGGGCACCGCTTCTCAGCTGGGGGAGGTCAGCCCCTCAGCTTTGAGGACCGACGCCCAACCGCAAGTCCAGAAACGTAAAATCCTCCAGCATTCACCTACTTCGGCACAGGGAGCAGGGAAAACCGCCACTGGCACCACAGCAAACACCCGCACCCACACAGGCCCCGGGGGTGCCGAGCGCTGCACGGCGCGGCTCACCTTTGCTACCCCGCGTAGTTCTCCCAACGCTGAGGCGGGCGCGCTTCCCCCCGCCCCGTTCCACCGAGGGCGCAAGCCTCCCGCAGCCGCACACGGAACCCCTCTCCCGGAGCCTGCACACCCGCACGGCCGCTCAGTCCTGCGCCCGGGGCCCCCCTCCCACAGTTACACGGAGACACACCGGGACAGCAGTCACACACCCTCCAACAGCACAGACCCGCGGAGCCACGCTCACGTACGCGCGCCAGAGCCCCGCCCCCGGCGCAGGCCCTGCCCTCCCGCAGACGCCGCACACCCCGCGGGCAAGCGCGGTCGCGGCCCTGAGGCACGCTCCCGTCAGCACACGCGAGGCGCCGCCACGCGCCCTCCGCTCGAGCACACGGCGCCGCCACACGCGTCACTCGCTCACACAGAGTCCTTCCCCTCACACTCAGTCACCACACAGCCAGACCCGGCCCCGCGGGCGTACACGCACACCCCGTCCCACACTCACTCCGTCCTCCCGCGTCGCGCCTCGGCGGCGCCCCCCTCCAACGACGCGCAGGGCGCGCAGGACCCGCGCACTCCCCTCCGCCGCCCGGGAGGGGCGCAGGCTGGCCCCGCCCCCTCACGCGTGGGACACGTCGGCGGCCCGCGGCCCCGCCCCAAGGGCGTCCCCGAGAGCACGAGGCCCCGCCCCTAAACAAAGCCACGCGGCCCGGAGGCGCTCACGCTAACCTCTCTCGGGACCAGTCCACAGGCACCAGCCTGAGGCCCCGCCCCCTCACACGCAGCGGCGTACGCAGGCACGCTCATGGGCGACGCCGTCGCGCGACAGCCCGAGCCCCGCCCCTGTGCCAACCCGCGCAGCACGCAGGGCCGCGCGCACGCGCAGGGCCCGCTGTGCGCTTCCTGGGGCTCTACGCATCACTGTCCTAATGAAATCACGTAGTCGTATTCGGGCGCTAAAGCCCTTCCTTGAGCCGTTCAATCAAATCCAACCTCTCCAGCTCGCCGCCGTCCTCGGCAACCACACTTTCGGTTTGGGGCCTTATCGCCCCAACACCCTCCCCTTTGCCCTCCGCTTTCAGACGGAGCTGGAGCGGGGCTCACCCGCGGACCGTAACTCGCGCGTTCGCGCTGCGAGCTCTAGCTGCAACTCCCAGAGGCCTCGGGGTCGTGCTGCGGTTCCAGGCGGAACCCGGAAAGGGAGGTTGAGGGGTCCGGGCCGAAAGGAAATTATCCGGGAGGGGGGCCGAGGGGTGTCCCTCCAGGTTGGGAGCCGGATCTCGCTCGCGCCTTCACTGAACAGCCCCAGAGTCCTTGGCGCGACGCCTTCGCGGGCCCGAGACTACATCTCCCAGGAGACCCCGCGGCCGGCTTCCGCCCGTGTGCGCGGCGGCTGCGGGGCTGGCGGGGACGCGGGCGCCCTTCTGTGGCGGCGTGTGGGATGACCGCGAGTGTGTGAGAGAAGACGCGAGGTGTGACCCCGCCCCTGTCGTCCGGGTCCGGAGTGTGGCTGCATTCGTGCACGGGGGGCCGATTGTGTTATCGTGTGTATGTGTGAGGATGAGCCATTGTTCGTGAACGTGTGACTGTGTGTGTGCGCCTTGGGGCCCACAGATGATGTGTGTAGAAGCTACCGTGTCTGGAAGTGTGTGCTTCTGTATGTATGCGTGTGGCCTGGTTTTTGTGGTTGTGTAGGTGCGTGTGGAAAGCTGCTGTTTGTGACCTTGTGTGTAGAGATCCAGTTCTGCGTTTTTATAGGTGTGTGTATATGTAATTCTGATTCCAATTCCAGTGTGTGGATTTTTGCCTCCACCATCAAGCAATTTTCTGACAGTAGCTGGGTGTCCTACAGTTCAACTTAATTATGTCCCTAAGGGTGTCCTCCCATCAGACACCAATCACAAGTCCAGGTATCCCGTGCACTTCTGACTGACCCATTATAGGCTGGAGGTTCCAGTGACCCCTCCTCATGTTAGAGCAGGCAGACAGCTAGATATGAGCAGAGAAGGGGAGGCATGGGCCAAATGGCTCAAAACCATACATCTTGTGATCAACAGGGGTCTCTGGAAAGAGAAAAGAAGGAACCTCTGGACTGATAATAAATCACATTTGAGGGTTACAAGTGTCCTGGAGGCAGGCAAGGAAAAGTGGGGAAAGGCAGGAACCTCTAGTGTCCAAATGTAACCTTTTCCTCATAATGCTCTCATTACAATAAAATTAGCCTTGCAGATTAGAAGCACCCATCATGCGCTGATGCCATGACATTTCTGATCCAGACTAAATGAGAAGGAAGAGCCCTCCTCCCCTCAGGAAGGTGGGACTGGGATGAATATCAGGGACTACGACCCCAAACCCTTCCCTCCCCAATGAATATTCTGCCCATTTATTTTTACACTCTATGCAACCAACTTGCCAAAGAAACTCAGCGCAGCTGCTCACCTGAGCCTGCCTGCTCTCCCATGGAGAGTCCTGTCACTTAATAAATCCTCACTCTACTTTCTTGACCTCCATGTCTCATCTCTGAGTTCTTTCTGAGACAAGAACCTAATCGCTGGCAACACTTGGGTTTGATTAATTTGCGAGAACAGCTCACAAAACTCAGGAGACATGTTTTACTTACCTGATTACCCACCGGTTTTTATAAAAGGATGTAACTCAGGAATGACCAGATGGAAGAGATACAGAGGGCAAGCTATGTGGGAAGGGGTACAGTGCTCCCATGCTTGCCACTGTTCCAGAACTGCCATGTGTTCACCAATCCCGAAGCTCTCCGAATTCCATCCTTCTGAGTTTTTATGGCGGCTTCATTACTTAGGCATGATTGCTTAAACCAGGACTTCAGTGACTGAACTCAGCCTCCAACACCTCTCCCCTCCCCAGAGTTAAGGGGATGGAACTGAAAGTTCTGACTCCTGAATTACTCGGTTGGTTCCCCTGGCAACCAGCCCCGTACTAGTCATCTCATTAACATAACAAAAGATACCTCGTCTGGCTCTTCACAAAGGAAATTCCAAGAGTTTGGAGAGCTCTGTGCCAGGAGCTAGTGAAGAACAAATACATATTTCTCATCATGTATCACAACATCACAGTATGTGCGGGTGGGGTGGGGTGGGGAGTGGGTTCCAGTGCTTGTGGTTATGTTGATATGACTCTATGAGTGAGTGAGTTTCTGGGACTGTGTATCAAGAGTGAATGTGTGAGATTAACAAATTTAAGAATAAAAACCATATCATCATCTCAATAGATGCAGAAAAACCTTTTGATAAAATTCAACATGCATTTATGATAAAAAAAAACTCTATATAGAGAGTGGGCATAGAGGGAACATACCTCAACATAATAAAGGCCATATATGACAAACCCACAGCTAACATCACACACACTGGTGAAAAGCTGAAAGCATTTCCTCTAAGATCTGGAACAAAACAAGAATACCCACTCCCACCACTTTTATTCAACACAGTTTTGGAAGTCCTAGCCACAGCAATCAGAGAAGAAAAAGAAATAAAAGGAATCCAAACTGGAAAAGAAGATGTAAAACTGTTACTTTACTAAATTAGGAGGTTGGGATTAACATAAACACACGACTATATATAAAATAGATAAACAAGGACCTACTATATATAACAGGGAACTATATTCAGTATCTTGTATATGTATAATTGAATCATTTTGCTGTACACCTGAAACTAACACAACACTGTAAATCAACTCTACTTCAATAAAAGAAAACAAATAATTACAATATTTTTTAAAAGTAGACAGCTGCATGCTAAGTACTATACAGAATCCACTATTTGGATGATAGTGTATCATTGTAATCAAAAGGAGCTGCGTGCATACGATTTTGACCAAAGAATACTATCTATTAAAATAAATTATTTTCATTTTTGAAAAAAAAAAAAAGAGTGAGTGTGTGAGGAGTTTGTGTTTCCCAGCTCTGTGCCTAGATAGTGGTAATCAAAATAGCAGCTAACAGTACTATCATTAGGGCTTTCAGTGTTACTACCACGACCACTAATACCAGCAGTCAGCAATTCCCCACTGCTGTCCTGGGTCTAAAGTGTATTTTCCACTTAAGGTTTTATTTAATCCTTTTAACCCTTGTCTGAGTTGTTTCTACTGAAATCTCCAGTTTCCAGGTATATAAACTGAGGCACTGGGAAGTTAAGGACCTCACCCAAGGTCACACAGAAAAGAACAGAGCTGATTTTTGAATCCAGGTCTTGCTGACTCCAAAGATCTTTGCAACCCTTCCAGGTTTGTTCTTGGAGTTTGTTCTTCTTCTTGGACTGGGAGATTCTTCTGAGTACCTGGTGGTGCTGGGACAAAAGGGGTGGCCAAGAGATCCAAGAAACCTCAAGATAAACCTGTAACTTGGCAGGTTCTGTGTTTTCTTTAGACCACCTCCCCAGGATGAGTATCATTTCTTCTGCTGTTTAGAGGAATTTGATGGAGAAGTCTGGGAAACCCTGGATAGACGAAAAAGCTTTATGCATCCAGAGACCAGAGTGCTGGGGGTCAGATGTCCTGAATCCCGATCCGGCTTGTTCTGTCTGTCTTCTGAATGAGGCAACCTTCGCCCAAGAGGCAGGTGAACTTATGGAAGGCAGCAAGTCTGTCCCAGAACCAGGCTCACAATGCAGGCCTTTTCTTTGATCTGGTCAGTTTCTCCCTGGCATCCTAACCTCTGTTGACATTTTGAAACTCATACCTACTGTCTAGGAAGCTGCTTTCCCTCAGGAATTGGCCAGAGGCTGGGCACCCACAGGCCCTGGGACTGCTAAATAAACTGAGGAATGAATGCATAAATGAATGAACACTGCTAGTTTAAACACACAAAACTGAACTTTAAAGACATTACAGTATTTCTTAAGTGAAATTTTGAGAGCCAAGGTTCAAACCAGAAATTTCTGATACAAAATCACAGTGATATTCCAGAGCTTGAGCTTAATTTAAGCCTTTTTTTTCTTGGCTTTTTCATTTATTCTTTTATTTATCCAATATTTTCATTAGTTATATGCCAAGCTTTTGCCAAGTTGGTGTAAAATGGTTAAATAATAACAAAATAAAGATGGTCTTGTTGCAGCCGAGGGTAGGCTGCTCCAAAGTTTGCCTCAATGGCATATAGACTGTTTTGAATTAAAGTTACATAAGAAACAGCTGGTGCAAGAGGGACACTTTGATCCTCCTCTGCATTTCCTGGAAAGCAGGAAATCTACCATGTGAAAGGTGCTCTCCCTGTACCAGGAGGCAGAGTGACATCCTTACCACCAAAGAGGGAATTCAGGGCCAAGAAGCCTGTATGAACAAATCTTGTTACTACTTACCACCCAATTTACCACCCAAATCCAACTCTGTTTAGATTCTTCACTAATTTAGCACTCAAAACCTAAGTTTCTTTGTCCTATTAATTCCTCACAAATCTATCGCTTCTCTTGTCTAAAAAGTATAAAAGCTGCCTGCTTTGGCCACTTTCTGGGTCTCACTTCTATGAATTAAAGTTTGTTTCTTTTTCTCCTGTTAATCTGTCTTGTGTCAATTTTATTATTAGTCCAGTCACAAGAACTCAAGGTGGGTGGGGAATTTCTTTCTTGTTGACAGTCTTCAGAGTCATGCAGATCACAGTCAAATAAATAGCCCTTCCAGTAAACAAGCAAATAGGAAGATTAGGATTGACCAGGGTCACGAAGCAGTGGCCATGACAAGGACAGACTTCTGGAATCCTGGTGTTTCACCATCAAACCTTGTACCATCCCTCTGGGAGAACAAAGCGCTCACAAAACCCAACGTGCCCAATTTGCAGGTCACCACACTGAGCCCCCAGAGCGGAGGAGGGACTTGTCCAAATCCCCAAACGATGATCATGATGGCCATGCGGGAGGCTGACACTTGAGTGGTCACTGTGCGGGCACCGACCTAAGGCTCCTTAACCCTCACAACAACCTTACGAAGGAGGCAAGTTCTAGCATCCTCCTTCTTCAACGACTAGGGAAACTGAGGCGCAGCACGTGTGTACCTTGCCCAGGGTCCCAGGGCTAGTAAGAGACGGAGAATGGGCTCCACAGGGCACTTCGCAAAAGGGGAAACCAAGGCCCAGAGTATGGAAGGGGGCGGACAGGATGGGCGGCTGAGAGTCCGCTCCCCCTTCGAATCTGCTCCGTCTCCTCCCTGGGGGAGCTAGGACGTCACCTGCGAGCGAGGAGGGGGCTCTTACCGCGGAGACTGGGAATCCCATTCGGAAACCCGGGGAGGGTCCGGGGATCTCACTCACCTCCGGGGGCATTTCGACAGAGCCCGCACTTCTGGCCCCGGGAACGCGGCCCGGAGCGCCCAGCGTGCGCAGACTTGGCCTCCCCTCTGCGCGACCTGCGACACCGCTGAGTCTCCGAAGGCTTGTGGATCCCTGGACTCAACTGACGGAGAATGCTCTCGGGGCTAACGCAATGCGCACGCGCACTTCTGACCTGTCCTTTAAAACTGGCGGTGTGGCCGCTCCGCCAATCGGAATCCTTCCCTCAGCCTGGCCCCGCCCCATTCTTCAGGTTTCCGGCGTCTCTGTCTCCAAGGCAACCCTTCGACTGAGGACCTGGGAAAGAGCGGCCCGAAGACTTTTGGGTATTGTAGTCTCAAAGGGGCAGAGAAATGGGAGGCGCACTTGTTCGTAAAAGGAAGACTGTGATAAAAATGCCTACATCCAGGGATGACTGCGTGGATAGAAAGCGCGTGTAAATGGTTCACCAACAGTTATTTGCTAAGGAAGCAGGAAGGCATTTGGAGGAGGAGCAGGAGGGGAAGGGAGAGGGAGAAAGGTGGCCGCAGAGGTTTCTGGGAGTTGTAGTTCAGCACGCTGCGACCCGCACCCCGGATCCGGTAGTCGTCGCCGAGCAACCGAGCAGCTGATGGAAGTGAGCCATGTCCCCGACCCATCGTTCCCGTTTCCTTCCCCTGGTCCTGTTTGCCAGGCCCTGCCACGGCGGCCGGGCCCGTTCGGTGATCTTGTGGTCAGTTGTGGAGGCTCCACCCTCCGTTGTGGACTTTTCTGAGCGTGTCGCGGTCACTACGGTAACACAGCTCGTTCAGGCCGGCCCCTGGCGTGGTGACGTCACGCGTCGGGCCTTGCGCGAGGCAGTGGGCGCGTGCTCATGGGGAGGGTGACGGTGGGCGGGCCCTGGGAGGATCCCTGGGGCGGGTGTAGCACCTGCGAGTTGCCAGACTGGGGTCGGATGTTTTCTTGAAATAATCAATAATAAATGGTCGTGCCTGCATGCCTGCTTTCTAGTAAGTGCGAGAGACCTCGCTGGATTCATTCGCTCGTTTTTCTTTTTATTATTTTTTGCTCCCAATTTGGTTGGAAACCCTGACTTTCCATTTCACTCGTGTCTCCCAGAGAACTGGGCCCCTACTTGGTCTCAGGGGCACCCCCGGCTCCCCTGCCCGCCCTGGGCCTTCCTTTATTCATTCAGCAGCTCGTCTTTAAATGCCCCAAAAGAGCCAGTTGCCAAGGAGACAGCGGTGAGCCGACAGAGGAAACGGGTGGTTGCAGCGAGGAGACGCGGAAAGTGAGCCCGTGTTTCTCAGCCTCAGCGTTATGGACATTTGGGTCTGGGGGCCGTCCTGTGCACTGTAGGGTGCAGAGAAGCACCCCTGGCCTCCGCCCAGTGCTGCCAGGAGCCACACCCCGACCCTGACCCCGAATCATGACAACTAAACCCAGCTCCAGACACTGACAAATGTCCTCTTGGTGGGCAAAGGCAGCCCCCTCACCCCACCACCCTAACCAATGCTTTTCAAGGACTTTTCCTAAAAACAAAAAACACTGCTTTTCGTAAGCACTCGTCCTATGTTGGAATACCTTGGGCACCTAGTAAACTCTCACCAGCTCCTTAAAATCTAACATTTGTATATTTGAAAGTTGCTGAGAGCGGATCTTAGAGGGTCTCATCACAAGGAGAAAAAAAAAAAGCTACGTGAGGTGATGCATGTTAACTAAACTTATTGTGGTGGTCATTTCGCAGTATATACATATATCAAATCATGTTGTACACCTAAAACTAAGGTAATGGTATATGTCAATTATAGCTCAGTAAAACTGGGGGCAAATCTAGTATCGATTGCTGTGTTGAGCTGACACATTAACAAAATTCAGTTTTAAAGAAATTTAAGAGCCCCTCCACCCCCTTCACCACCACCATCCCCACCATCAAAGGGAAGGGGTGCTGGATGTACAAGGCCATTAAAGACACGCGGGGGAAGTTACAAAAAGCCAATGTCAACCAGCACGTGAAAAGATGCTCTATATCACAAATTATCAGAGAAATGTAAATCAAAACTACATTGAAGTATCACCTCACACAGATCAGAATGGCCATCACCAAAAAATCCACAAACAATGCTGGAGAGGGTGTGGGGAAAAGAGAGCCCTCTCATACTGTCCCTTATTTCCTCAGTGGGAAGCCCTAGATCTTTATGCAAAAAAGTAGAGACTCTGAAATGGGTCCAATCTCAGCTCTGTCACTTGTGTGACCTTGGATCGGTTATCCATCTGCCTGAGCTGCAGTTTTTTCACCTATAAAGCAGGCAGCATAATAGAACCTCTCTCCTTATTGAGTTGCTGCCAGAATTAAGTGACAGATAGGATTCTCGGACCCTCTGCCACCCCTCGTGCTAAGTCTGTGTTAAGCCTCAATGGAAGAACCGGGCATTCAGCCATTTCAGCAGGTGTACATTTTATTACAGAAACAGCAGGGAAGGGCTGAAAAGGGCACAGGAGGGGGTGAGGGGGAATCCCCTGCAGAGGCTCATGCAGCTCCTCTCCGGCCCATCTTCTTACAGCCCTCAGTGACAGCCTCTGGGAAGACAGGTACTCTTTCCTCAAAGGACCCAACGCATCAACCCCCAAACCTTTAGTCCAGGGGACAGAAAGACCTCTCGGGAGGGAAGCCTGACTCCCCGGGACAGGGAGGACTTGGGGAGGCTGCGCTGAGATGGAGCAGGGCTGCTAGAAAGCACAGCAGGGATCATTCCTAAGGAAGGGAAGAAAGAAGAGGGAAATGTGTTTGTGCATCAGTTTTCGTCCTGGACCACTCTCCTCGCTCACTGGGCTCCACTCACCCTGTGCCTCCACCCGCCAGGCTGATTGACCACCTGGGACATACTTCTCTACTCTCCCCATCATCAGCACAAACAGCTCCTCTTCAGAGAGGGATTCTTCTAAACGCCCAGTGGAACAAAGTCGCCCCCTGCCATTGCTTTCTGTCACAGCACCTTCTAGGGAACTCACGTGGTTGCTAGTGTACCCCCGCCCTCCCACTAGAGGGCTTGCTCCAAGAGCACAGGGCCCTCCCCAGCTGCAGCCCCTCTGCACTCCCAGCCTGGCACACTGCGATCCTGCAGGGTGGTGCCGGGAGTGAATGTACGAGGCTTGCTCTGGGATAGATCAATCTTCTTGCTCCCAGACGGGCTCACGGTTTAGTGCACAGGTCCGAAAACTACAGCTTGAGAGTGACTCCAGCCTCTGCCCCTTATTATAGTTTTTTTAAAAATTGAGGTAAAATTCACATGACGTAAAATTCACCATTTAACCATTTTAACAAACCCAGGATCCATCACAGAGCAGTTGCTCAATAAAAATGCATTGTGTGAGTCCCTCAGTAGGTGAAACACAGACTTATCAGAGGAGCCAGCAATTCTACTAAGTATGTACCCAAAAGAATTGGAAACTGGTGTTCAAACACAGGTGGTCAAGCAGCATCAGTCACAAGACGGAAACAACAGGAGGGAGGGCGTAGCTCAAGTGGTAAAGCATGTGCCGGGTATGCATGAGATCCTGGGTTCAATCCCCAGTACCTCCTCTTAAATAAATAAATAAATAAACCTAATTACCGCCCCTACACACACACACACACACACAATGGAAACAACTCAAATGTTCTTCAGCTGAAGAATGGATAAACAAAATGTGGCATATCCATGTGAAGGAATACTATTCAGCCATAAAAAAGAATGAAGTACTGATACATGCAACTACCTGGATGGACTTTGAAAACATTATACTAAGTGAATGAAGCCAGACACAAAGGACCCCATAGTACGTGATTCCATTTCTATGAAATGTCCAGAATAGGTAAACCCTGAGACAGAGAGAGAGAGTTGACTAGTGGTTGCTAAGGGCTTGGATGAGACACTGCTGTAGGGTAAAGAGCTTTCTTTGGGGATGATAAAAATTTTCTGGAGCCAGATAATAGTGAGGGTTGCCCCACATTGTAAATGTACTACTAAATGTCACTAATGGTAAATTTTATCTTATGTGCATTCAGCCACAAATTTTAAAAATCCCACATAAGGGTGGGGGAGGATAGAGCTCAGAGGCAGAGTGCATGCTTAGCATGCCCAAGGTCCTGGGTTCAATCCTCAGTACCTCCAGTAAAAATAAATAAGTATTTATCTATTTAATAAATAAATACCTAGTCACTTCTCCCCAAATTTTTAAAATGAAAAAATCCCACAGAAACTTTACTGAGGGAACTCATAAACGGATCCCTCCAGCTCTCCACATCCCGGTCATGTGTGAGTGGTGCCTTGAGCTTAGGCTGATGTGCCTGGGACTTGTCATACAATTCTGTGATTCTACGATCGCAGGTCCCCCACCTGGGGCTCTCTGCTCCAACACTAAGCAGCTGGGACCCAGCCCTCCCACCCCAGCAGTGGACGGAAACTCTCCCTGCAGGAACGTACCTGTTGTCCAGCTCTGGGTTACAGTAATGGCAGTAACACTTGGGAGGTTGGAGAAGGAGTGAACAGAAAACAGCAAGAAACGGTAAGGTGAGGCAAGTCACCTGACTTCCCTCCCTTTCTCCCCACTCCTCCTGTCCTTCGTTCCTGCCCACCTCTCTCTCCTCCTTCCGCAGGTGGTGACACTGTTGATCTATTCAGCCTCCCCCCCTCTGCTCCCACGTTCTGCCTCATCTTCCAGCCAGTTCCCTCCATCCCTGCAAGAGACACCATCCTCCAGCCTGGGGTTTCTCACCTCCATCCCCGCTGACATTTTGACCTGGGGGCATCCTGTGCCATACAGGCTGCGGAACAGCACCCCTGGCCTCTACTCACCAAGTGCCACTGGCACCCCCTCCCCCAGCTGTGATGGCCACTGCTGAGTGTCCCCTGGGTGCCAACGTCACCCCGTTTGAGAACCACTCATTTAACTAAGGGCCTAAGCCCATGCCTGGGGCTCATCTCCTTGGCCCCTCCGCTTTCCCCATCCCTCACACCAAATCTATTAGCACATCTCCTCGTAACTGTCTCCAGGTCCCCTGATCCTCCCCACCTTCACTGAACACCCGGCCTGGGTCTGAGATACCCAGCTCCTCCATCCTTCCCTCTATGCTCCCTCCCTCTCTCCCTCCTCCCATCAGGTACCAGGCTCCTCCAACCCTTCCTCCGTGCTCCCTTCCCCTCCCCTCCCACCCCCGGGTCCTGGCCCCTCCTACCCAGTCTCCTTTATTGTAGGACACGAACAAGAAAGTGATCATCATGTAGGCGCATCGCAACCCACTCCATCTGGTTTTTTTCTTCGGCGGCTTCTTGGGGGTGGTGGTAGCTGGGGAAAGCTTCACTGGGGACAACCAAGTGGACGTGACTGGCGTGAAGGTCTGCCCTTCCCTGTCCCGACTCCTGCCTCCCCACGTCTCTGTCCCTCATGGATCTCCCTCTGAACTCCACACCCACAACACAGTATTTAGCCTTGGATTTTGCATTTACGTTTGTGGGAAAGATTAACCTGAAATTCTCCTTTCTCTGTTCTATCCATCGGATCTTTTGTCAAGGTTATTCTGACCTCAAAATGAGCTGGAAAGTGACTGTTTTTAGTTTTATGGAAGATTTTCTGTAAGATCAGTGTATTTCCTCCTTAAATGTTTGGAGAAATTCACTATCAAAGGCATCTGACCTGGGGAGGTGTGTGCAGAAATGTTATTTAATTGCAGATTAAGTTCCTTTAACAGAGGACTATTCAGATACTCTGCTACCTTTTGTCTCACCCTTGGTAGTTTTTGTTTTCCCAGGTTCTGTCCATTTAATCTAAACTTTCCATTCTATTGGCATAAGGATTTTCAAACTATCACCTGTCATTCTTCCAGCACCTGTAGGATCTGTGTGGATGCTCCCTTCTTCACTTCTGATGTTGGTAATTCATTCCTCCCTTGTTATTTTTACCACCAGTAATGCTATGGGCTATACTTTTATTAGTCTTTTCAGAATAACCATCTGTTAGAGATGTTGATTTTTATTAATTTTTTTTTCCTTTGGCTTTTTAACACGTCTTTCTTTCTACTTGGGTTCAATTTGTTCTTCTTTTTCAGAAGTCTTCCGACAGGTACTGAAATCACTGGTTTTCTGCCTTTCTACCTCCCTTCCTTCTTTTTAATACGTACATTTTCGATGATAGATTTCCCTCTAAGCAAAATTTTGACTGTATCCTCCAAGTTTAGATACTGATATCCTTACTAGTAATTAATTCAAAATTCTAATTGTTTTTTTCTTCTTTGTCCCATGCACTATTTATAAGTATATCTATTAATTTATAAGTTTGGGTTTTCTTTTATTGTTGATTTATAGCCTAATTCCCTTGTTCTCAGAGAGCATGCTCTAAGTGACTCCCACCTGAAACTGAGTCTCTCTTTGTGAATCAACATGTTGCCAAATCTGGTAAGAAAAAAAACCCCATTCACTTGAAAAGACTGCGTCTTCTGTCAATGCTGGGTGCAGAGTTCCATACGCATCCCTTAAGTCATGTTTGTTAGTTGCTTCCATCTATATTCTTACTAAATTTCACCTACCTGTTCTATCATTTATTGAGAGAGGTGTTACAGTCCCCCACCGTGGTCATGGATTCACCTATTTCTTATTTTAATTCTGTCAATTTTCATTTTACCTACGTGAAAACTACGCTGCCGTGTGAAAACAGATTTAAAACTTACATATAAATTTCAATGTGCCTCTTCACCTTTAGGAATATGTCTTGACTTCAGCAGTCAACAGAAGCAACTGGGAAGAGCACAAAGGTTCCCCACTCACACCTCGGGATGTTGGGTCTCCTTGGTCCCCGTGAGCACTACAAAGCGGGCAGGGTGGTCTGAAAGCACTGGCTGCCTTCAGAAAGACCCCGCTCAGGCACCGAAGCCCTGGCCTTGGTCACCTGAAGTCTTCTCTTCTTAAGGCTTTGTCGTAGCCCAGACTGAAGGAACTCACCGTCCTCTCGACGGGAAAGGACAGTTCCGTGCGCTCACCTTCTTCCTTACAGCCCTTTGTTTCTTCTAAAAATGAAGAGGAGGAGAAGGAGAAAGAAGGAGGGAGGGGGGGACGGACGAGGGAGAAGGAAAGGGGGAGGGGAGGGAGGGAGGGAAAGGTGGGAGGAGGAGGAGAGAAAGGAAGACAAGAAATCAGCACCTGCTGACGTGGGTGGAGCCCACACAATAAATTGCGCTCTAGGTGCCTCAGATACGGAGGGAAGAGGATGCAGCTGACCGCCTTGCGGACCCTTGATCCCAGGCACTGCTTTGCCTCGTGGCCTTTGCCCATGCTGTTCCCTCTGCCTGGAACACCCTTCGCCCAGATGTACACAGGGTTGCCTCCCTCACTTCCTTCACGTCTCTGCTCAGGTGTTGCATTCCCTGATCACCACTCCCATGCTGCGTTCTCCCCGCCTTTACTCTGCGATCTTCACAGGACTTAGCTCCCAACAGAACTTTAATCTACTTTTAAAAAATCTATTTGTTTTCTTTCTCTTATCATGAGTTCTACCTGAACTCAGATTTCTGTCTGTTCTGTTCCCTGCTGTATCTCCAACAACTAGCACAGGACTTAGCACAGAGTAGCTGATATTAATTAGTATTTGTTGCTGGATGAATGGAGGAAAAGTTAGACATATATGGTGGTAAGCTGATGACGATAAAGAGTGTAAGGTCTGATGATATCTAGAGGCTCCTCCAGCATGAAAAAAAGGAAAGCTAGTAACGGTACATCTTTGTGCACAGGAGCAAAGGCAAATGGTGGGGCCAAAGGGCATAGTCACTGCTTACCATTCAGCACCTGGAGGCTCAGCAAACCTAGGAGACAACGGACAGACTGAATCGTCAAGGCAGCATGGTAAACGCCCTCAGACCAACAGGCTGAACGGCTCACCCCAGGCTCCGTCTCACCTGTTCTCACTGCCCCCCCCAGGACGCTGATTCACACTGCATCAGAGCTAGCTGTCTGTCTCCACGCCAGCCTGTGAGTCTATGTAGAGGCAGCAAGCACGTCAGTTCTTCTTTGGGTTTCCACCGCCCCGCACGGTCCTGGCCCATACTGAGTCTTAAGAGAATGTTCTTGCCAAACCAGCTTCCCGCCAGAATTCCAGGGTATGCACGGACCGAGATACTTACCTAGGATCTCTGGTGTCATCCATCCAAAGGGAAGTGCGGTCCGAGAGGCAAGACCAGGTTCAGGGGTGCAGACAAAGTCCAGAGTGTTGGGTCCAAGGGGCCATGAGAGACGAGACCACAGGAGGGAAAAAGAAAATCACAAGATCAAAAGGCGGGAAGATCGGGAGCCAGTGAGGGCAGCGCCCAGGTGGGTCTGGGCAGCGGTGCGCAGGCGGAGACCACTGAGGGCCCCGCTGTGTGGGGCAGAGGGGAAATCAAACGGCTCAGGCTGCGAAGGCAGCCTCCACTGCTTTTCCCTGTATTTGGTGCCACCACGTCGTAGGCATCTTACATACTTCAGACAAACAGTGCCTGCGCTGGGAAGAGGCTGAGGGAACACGTAACATAGCACGTTAAAGGTGCTTCTCGTGCCTGGCGCCCAGGAAACACGAAATGAGTTTTTCTGATTGTCAGCGCTGCTGTCATCATAATGCTGCCCGCATCCCTGATTTGAGGAGGGGGGTGGCTCCCAGAAGACACCCCACCCTTTTTGAAAGGGAAACTAACATACCTATTTTTTCCAGTCTCTCTCTTTTTTTATTTTAAAGATTCTTTGAGAGATGAGCTGTGGCTAGGAAAGAACTCCTTAGCAGAGATGAGAAAGGGAACAAGAGAGAGGAACAATGTTTATATTTAAAGGGGGAAGGTGCAGCTCGGTGGTAGAGCATGTGCTTAGGATGCACGAGGTCTGGGTTCAAGCCCCAGTTCGTCCACTTAAAAAAAAAAAAAAGACTCTTACGTTTCAATACTGTTGAGATGTGGGCAGCAAGGAGGAGAAATCCCAGCAGGAGTCATCGGGCACCAACAGAAACAGAGAGGAGAGGACGAGAAAGGTGTTCATGGCTTCATCCTAGCCCATCCCACCCTGCTTGTCCTCAGAAGACTCCAGGCTTCTACACACTTGCCCCTTTGGAGACCTATTTATCCCCAGGTATCCATCTTCCTTGGGGATTTGTGCCCCAGAGTTGAGGAAGATTATCAGAAGATTATCCCCTTGACCCATTTTTATCTCACTATCTCATTGCTCTCCTTAGAGGTCAGGAGGGAGAAAGCATGAAGAAAGAGTAAGTTGTGCCTCTTTGGTCCTCCTTATTCAATAATCCTCTCAACAAACATGCACAGCTCAGTCCGTCTGTGTATCCTGGGGCAGTGGTCCTTGGCTTTTGAGAATCTGATAAAATCTGGGGACCTTACACACCCATGTGCTCACATGCCCAGTCACACTTAGAGCCTCGGACCCACCCGCACCCCACACGCTCTTGGGATGCTCCATGCGATCCCGGGGGGGGGACCCCAGGAGCCCACCCCAAGTCCTTCACAGATGGGGGCGGCCGACTTAGGCCTCCCTTAGCCGGCGGGCTTTCTCAACCCGCGCCTTCAATTGAAAACAGTCTGAAGGTTCCCTTCTCTTCCTTGTTTTTCCCTTTGTCCCAGCATCTGAAAACACCCAAATTACCCACAGAAAAGAAAGAATAACTTACTTTTTACTGGACGGTGCAGCAGAACCAGAAGTCAGGGAGTCAACATGGAAAAAAGTGAGCAAGGGCATAGGAACAACATTAACCCCTCTCCCAGTACCTTCCATCGTTTGCTCATTAAATATTCTTTAAGTTATTTTTAATGTTTCCTTGTGTAATAATTATAGGCTCACAAAACATTGCAAAAAGCAGTGGAGAAGGGTCCTGTGTACCCATTGCCCAGCGGTGGCATCTTACCCAAGCATAGTATGTTATCGAAACCAATAAACTGACATTGGTGCAATGCTATTAACTCAGCGACAGACCTTGCTCAGACTGCACCAGTTTTTGCATGCACTCTTTCCTTTTTTGATACTTTATTAAACATTTTTCTCACCATCATCCTTAAATGATAAGGACAGCGTTACCTTAGAAAGAAGGGGGAGTCATACAGTAGCTGAAAGCGTTTAGGTAAAAAATGCCCAATCAATGACCCAAAACAGGTGGGCAGCACTGAATTGCTGACTCTCCATCTCAAGGGAAGAGTGGCAGCAGGACGTGAGACTCAAGATTGGAGACTGAAGAGAAAGGACCGCCTCCTTCCTGGCCCACTACACTCATGAATTATGGTGGCTCCCCCTTGAACAATTTGCTCGTTGAGCTGAAGTTGGTGGGCCCACATGTGCAGGGTTAGTGTGTACAAGGGCCACCACCCGGGAAGCTTGTCACAGACAGAGCCTCCAGCTCCAACCCCAGGAGCCGTGGTTCCTTAGACAGATCTGAAGTGGGATCTTAGTTTTAAATGAAGGCCTTGAGAGGCATTGTGCTGGCTCAGAGGTCAGCCGACTTCGCCTGGAAAGGGCCAGGCAGTGGCCCTGCAAGCCACACAACCTCGGTCGTGACTACTCAACGCTGCCATCACAGCACGACAGCAGCCACAGAGGACCGACGAATGGGTTAGGCTGGTGTCAATAAAACTTTATTTACAAAAACAGACCTCGGACCAGGCTGTGGTTTGCCAACTCCTGCTTTCTGTCTCAGCGGTTCCCAAGCCACCTGAATCAAATCACTGGAGAACTTTTTTTTTTTGAAGGAACAGATTCCTAGATCCCACCCCTTGGCATTCTCACATAGAAGGTCTGGGAAGAACACAGAAATCTGCATTGTTTCCTTTTTTTTTTTTTTAAGTTTCTGATCATCAGCCATTTTTGGGGAATTATGCCTTAAAACATGGGCTCCATCTGGACCGCAGTGTCCTGTAAGAATTCAGTAATAGAATAGCAGTATGTTCTCCAAAGTTAGTTCTTTTTCACTCCTGCCCATTAGCAAAATAACAGGCACCAGCAGTTGAGGGAGCGCCGTTTTCCTTCAAAGAACAGCCGTGCAGCCCAGCTGTGTGCTGGGTGTTTTTCTAGGTCATGGACATCAATGATGGACAAGTCCTTGCCCTGGAGGGTCCGTGGAGTCAGGACAGAGGGGTGCTTCTCCCTCTCACCTGAGCCCTGGAGATGCGTGTGCATCTGTCTCCAGAGGAGACGCTTTGCCATCTCCCTTCCTTGGAATGTCCCCTCCGCTCTCTAAAGGGCACGGCCCCTTTCTCTCCCAAGAACCACCACTTTACCTTCTGGAAGAATGAATGAGGTAAGCTCTTTAAGCTCTTTTTCATTGGTGCAATTTATACACCAAATGAGAGAGATATAACTTAGACCCAGACCTGTGCTGGAGCTGGCTCACAAGAGAAGATTGTTCAATTTTCAGGAATTTCTTGAGCCACCGTGACACCACGAGTAGTTCGAAGTCAGCCAGCGTTAAAGTATTTACACTACAGAAGTTGGCCATCGCTCCGATCAGGGCCCGCTCCCCCACCGACAGCCCACAGAGGTGGCTGTGAAATGTCACCAGCACACCACAACTGCAGTCCACCCGGACCGGTCACCCTCCTGACCCCAGGCCGGTGACTGAATGCCAGAGCCTGCACCAACCCTTCCTTTGCACTTCTAATGAAATTTTAAAGTTTTAAGGTGCAGAGGAAGTCGTGGGAAGGTCAGCTCAAAGACACACCCTCGTGGCACTTACTTTCTTCTTCTGTCTTATCTGGAGGCGAGAATGCGGGCAGCCGGGTTCCAGCGGAGGTGCCGGGTAGAGAGAGAAATCAGCGTTAAGACCCGGGTCCCAGACACCCCTGCACAGCATCCCTGACTAATCACAGGTGAGCAGAAGCGTCACAGCAGGTGGGCGGACTCCGTAAGGCAGCCACTCTTTCTCGCCAACAAATATTGAAGGACATCTACCAGGTGCAGGGTCTGGAGGACACTTGGACGGCGAGTCAGACAAGGTCCTGACTCCCAGGGAACGTGAGCGGTCACATTCCAGCCAGAGAAGCGGGCAGCGGGAGAGTCATCCATCAGATACCAGAGGGATGAGTGTTTCTGGGCAAACCTACAGGGAGTAGCAGGAACAGACTGGGGGGCGATGGCTGCTGACCTCGTAGGGGTGCCGGGGAGGGCGCCTTGGAGGAACTGTCACTGAGTCTGAGACCTGAAAGATGAGTGAGGGTTAGCAAGGGGAAGACGCCTGAAGGGGAGAGATGAGCATTCCAGGCAGAGGGAAGAGCTTAGACGTGGGCCTGGGGTGTGTGTGGGGGCTGGTGGAAGGGGTCCGGAGCTTCGGAAGGACTGAGAGAGACGCTGAGGGGGCGCAGCAGCAGAAGGTGACCCGGACATAAGAGTATACAGAGCTAGAGGATGCAGACCCCGCAGGTGATTTTAAAGACCTCAGACTTCATCCTCAGAACAGTGGCGAGTCGTGGAAAGATCTGGACCCAGCTCTGTTGATTACTAGCTTTGGCAACTTACCCCACCTCTTTGTGCCTTGGTTTCCCCATAAAAGTGGAGTTACAACAGAATAACCCACCGTCCTGTTTGCCCAGGATTAGAAGGAGGCCCCAGGGTGAGAGCGGTTTTATGTTTTCCCCTTGGGTGAGAGAGTTTTGGTGCGACAACTGGGACTGTCCTGGGCAAACAGGGTCACTCTAGATTATGACAGCGTCACCCCTTCCTAAGGGGAGTTTGATGATTAAAAGAAACAACACAATCAGAGCGCTGAAAACACCCTGGCTTTTCAAAGGTGCTTCGAGAGATTTTTGTTAGTTGCCACTTCGCCTCTGATGTTCTGCGTCCTTCTGGGCCTCAGTGTCCCCATCTGTGGAGATGCTCTCCTGCCCCATGAGCCTCTGACTGTCACCTTGTCCACCCTCAACTCTAGGCTGAAGGTATCAGATAACAGGTTATTATGCCTAATAATGGCTAGATTACACTGACCCTTGGCTTCATAGCCGCTTCACATGTTGAAGAAGAAGCACATTTTGCTATTTATAAAGTCTAATATATATGATGGAATACTACGCAGCCATAGAAAAGAATGAAATAATGCCATTGGCAGCAACATGAATGGACCTGGAGATCATCATACTAAGTGAAGACAGAGAAAGACAAATATGTGAGATCACTTAGATGTGGAATCTAAAAAATATACAAATGAACTTGTTTGCAAAACAGAAACAGACTCACAGGCATAGAAAACAAACTTATGGTTACTGAAGGGGGAAGGGAGGGGAGGGATAAATTAGGAGTCTGGGATTAACAGATACACGTTACTATATATGAAACAGAGAAACAGCAAGGTCCTATGGTACAGCACAGGGAACTATATTCAATAGCTTGTAATAGCCTATAATGAAAAAGGATATGAAAAAGAATATATATAGATATATATCTATGTATAACTGAATCACTATGCTGTACACCAGAAACTAATACAACATTGTAAATCAACTATATTTCAATTAAAAACAAAACTGGAAAAAACAAAGTCCAGATGTTTTCTAACGAGGCAAGGAGAGAGGTTCTGGTTCACAAAGGGCTGGCACCTATGGATAAGAGGACTATCTGAGGGCAGGAGTCAGGGACGGCTACGTTACCCAGCTTGTTAGAAGGGGGAGGACTTGGAGCTCCACAAGCAATGTGGCAAGAAGGAGAAGGGAGAAGAGAAAACAAGAGTAGGCGGAGCCACTGAGATGGGAGAAAGCCATCTACTCAGAATGGCTGTGACCATTCTTGACAAGACTCTTCATCAAAACTCATCAATCGTAGATCTGAGTGGATTTATCATGGGAACCCGTGAAGGAGAGGTCTACTTCCAGGTTGATAAGAAACCAGAGGAAGCACAGAGTTCTTTAGCAACCCAAGGTGGAGAGAAGTGAGAAACTGTTGTCTTCCAAGGAGCAGAAACGACGATGGAGCTTTGAACTCCAGAACCCAAGGAATGGTGGGGGGTGCGGGTGGGGCGGAGTTGAACCCACTTTAACCAGCTCCCTAGTGCCTGAGTTTTTCATGTATTTTATCATAACATCATAAACAACCCCTTATAGTTGGATTACGAGCTCTACTTTACGGGGAAGAGGACAGACTTGCCCCTGGTCTCATAGGCTGGTAAAGGACAGAGCTGGGTTGAAACTCCAGCACATCTGCTCCAGGAGGCCCTGCTCACACGCACTCTGCCTAGATCTCCATATCCAGGTGTGTCCTGTGTAGTGGGGCATGAACCCTCGGGGATGGCTGAGGGGACCTCAGGTGGACACAGGTTCACTTCAGCTCCTTTGGCGTCACATGATGAGTATATCTAATTTTATATCTAATCCCTAATTCCCTGTACACTTATCTTTTGACTAGAGAGATAGTCTCAGAATGAGGCTGACTTGTCTATAGCACCCCTCTAGTGCTCTCTGATCTTCCTTTCCACCAAAGAGAGAGAGCAGAGTCTTCAGACCAAGATCCCCAGCAAAAGCCAGTATTGTGTTGTAATTTATTAACATTTTATTTTCTTTATATTTATTTTTGCAGTTGTCTTCTCCTCATAACAAATGATACTGGCTTTGAACTTACTCAAGTGACGTGAAGTATCCTTTTCAAAATTGCCTATTTAAGTAAAACATGGAGTCCATTTAAAGAAAAACATAAATGATAGCACTGAACTGGATAGTAAAGGATGTGACAGGAATTCAGTCTCTCTGTGAATATGGGACCATTTTTTTTCAGTCATCTCATTATCAAAAAACCAAAAAGATAATACCCTGTGTTGCTGAAGGTGTGGAGAAAGAAGTGTTATCGTGGGCTGTTCATAGAGGGCTGTTTATAGAACTGTGGATTCGTTAAACTTCTGTCCAAAGTTAAAATGCCCTTTGACCCAGCCATTTCCCTTTTAGGGGTTTATCTTACAGATATGTACGTGCAAAAAAGAAAAATGCAATGGCTGTACAAGAGTGTTCGTTGTAGCACTGTTTGCAGTGGCATCAAAACGAACTGAAACAAAACTGAAATCAGAGTAAGTGAGAGGAAGAGGAACCTTCCGTGAACAGGAGACATTAAATTATATGAGTGTGAATGAAATTTCATTCAGGTATTTGAAAGAAAGGGGTAAAGTTCTTTTGCTGAACTGTATATTTTTAACTCAAAAAGTTGAGGATGTACGTATATAAGCCTGAGTGTTTCCTGTGAGAATGTATAAAAGACTAGTCATGGTGGCTGTTTCTAGACAGTAGACTGGGAATGAGATGGAGAGGAAGATTCTTGACTTTCGTTTCCTGCTCTTCAAATTTTCCCATGTGCATATACTATTTTTACAACTTAAAAAACCCACAATGCAATATTTATTATGTTAATATAACTGTATTAAAATTTCACAGTAATAAAAATTTCCATTATCTTAAAACTCAAAGAAACAAAATGCAATTGGATACATCTGGATGGTTCTTCCAAAACAAATGAATAAGACATAAATAAACAAAATACTTGTTTGAAATAAATAAGTAAAAATACAAATTACTCTGTAAGTCTGCATTTCCTTAACGACCAGAGAAGAGAAACACCAGGAACGAGAGACTCCTCAAACTTACCATCTGTTGACAGCCTGCTCATCATACCTGAGGAAGAAGATGTAAAAGACATTCAGCCGGGGAGCGATGGAAATGTTAGCCATCCTGATTGTGGTTTTATAGATGTGCACATCTATCAACATTCATCGAAGTATACATCTGAAATATGTGTAGTTTACTGTACAGGAACCATATCACAATAAAGGTGTTTAAAAAAGCTATTCAAATGCCATGGAAGGAAATATTCCTAATTTCTAATGGATTTCCCCAGTTCGACAGATTTAACAAACTCTTTGGGAAGCGTGGCTATGATTTAGGTTTTACTCAGTATTCCCACTGTCGCTTTTCTCAGCCCCATCATCACGAGCAGGCATCACCGTCTCTAATCTAATTCAATTCCTAGGGGGAGTTTTGTGTGTGTGTATGTCTAATCTCCATCAGTCTCTGAGTTCCTAAAGAGTGAGCATATCTGATTCATCTTTGGGTGTCCATTACCCACGCATGGATCCAGGTGTGCATTAGATGCTCAGAAAATCTTGCTCAAAAATCTCCCCCCAAAGTTCACAGTCTAAGGGCATCATAAACGTGGCAAGGTTCTTACCTACGATTCCTGACAGCAGCCCATCCAGAAGAGGAGTCGGCACAGTGGTCAAGGATACAGTTGTGGTGCAGGATGGTGGGACCGGGGGACCACGGAGATGAAGCCATAAGTAGAAAACCAAAGACCAGATCAGATGCTGGGAGTTGGAATCAGGTCAGGAAATAGAGTCCACCCTGGGTCATGGGAGTGGGTAGACGTGGGTAGGCGTTTGCTTTCAGGGAGAGTTTAAGTGAGCTGGGAAACGGGCATAGACCATCCTTCAGTCATGTGAGAAAGAGAGGAAGCAACTATGCTTTGCTGACTCTGGAAAGAGGTGCCAAGCTCTCCCCTTCCGCTGACTTCGCACCAACCCTCTCAGATTACAGAGCTGCCCCCACACTGCTGATGAGAAGAGCGGGACCTCTGAGAAACTGTATGATTTGTGAAATCCCATGCCGCTGCTGAGTGAGGCCGCAAGAATTCAAACTAAGATCTCCCCAACTTCCTCTATTCACGAAACAAGAATATTAATACCCGTCAAGGGGTTGGAGTTAGGCTCCCTACATGCTGAGAAATTCCACTAAGTTTGTTAGTGGAAGCTTCTCTATTTACGCAGCTCACAAAACCATACTCCGTATCACTGCAAGTCAGCTGTGGTAATGTTGCTGGGAACACTGGGATGGAGATGAGCAGATATCCAAGCCACCTGCTTCCCTAACGGGGTGATCGTGGGCTGGCCACTGAACTCCTTGCCTCGGCAGGAGGAGACATTATCTTCCACTTGGAGCTGTAGCAATAGCAAAGGAAGATAAAGTACATGGAGTTCTTAGCCTAATTCCTGGTCCGACACAAACATTCAGTAAATGTCAGGAATAGTAATATGATGTAAGTAATAATAGTAACACTCTTACGTGGGGATGACTGTGTGCACACGTGCGTTTGCGTGTGTGTGTGTGTGTGTGTGTGGTGTTGAGGGTGGTGGGGATAGAAGCTGGAAGAACCACTGGACCCTAGTTTTCTTAGGTTGAGCTGAAAAGTGTTTCACACCTCTGACTGCGTTCAACTGCATGAAGCAGGCATAGAGAGGTGAAGTGACTTCTCCAAGGGTGTCCAGCTCAGAAGGGGCAGACGTGGGCTCTGAGTACAGGAGGGTTTGATCCTGAGCCCATGCCCTTTCTGCTGGCCATCAACTCACTTTCTGAGCAAGTCTCCTGCCTCCCCAGCTTATAAACTCAGTCATAAAGATGTGGCCTCATTTCACTGAACTGGTTCCAGGTTGCCATCTGTTATGGACTGGACGTTTGCATCCACCCAGAATCCATATCATATGTTGGACTCCTAATGTGATGGTGTTTAGAGGTGGGGCCTGTGGGAGGTAATTAGTCCTAGATGAGGCCATGAGGATGGGACTCCCATGATGGGACTAGTGTCCATATAAAAAGGAGAGGCCAGAGCTCTCTCTCTCTCTCCCCACCAGACAAGGACCCAGTGAGAAGGCAGCTATCTGCAAGCCAAACAGGGGGACCTCACCAGGAACTGAACATGCTGGCACCTTGATCTCAGACTTCCAGTCTCCAGCACTGTGAGAAACACATGCCTATTGTTTGAGGCACCCGGTCTACAGCATTCTGTTACAGCGGCCCACGCTGACTGAGGCACCCTCCACAGGAATTATGGAGCGGACAGTGGTGATGCTGAATTCTTCTATGGCCTCAGAACGCAGAGGTGGAGATTACTGTGTCTGTCCAAATAGGAGATCTCAGGTAGACCTGAATTTATCCCTATGACCAACTGGCTTTCCTGTAGTTATATGGGGACCACGAAAATGTGCTCAACTTCTGGGCAGCTGGTTTTTACGGGGGAAGGAAGGGTACAGTATTTTGTTTTCATCAAAATGGTCAAGTCTCCATTGTTTATGCTTCTAGATTAGAAGCTGGGCTGTGGACAGTCAGTAGAAGAAGGATCCATTAAAGGTCAGTAGAAATTACCCTTTTCAGACAAGGGCCATCAGAGGCAAAAGGAGAGAGCTGGAACAAGAGACTTACCTTTCAGTACTGTTGACAGGCCAACAGCGGGAAGATGGGGACCAGCAGTGGCCAGCGAGGATCATTTTCCCAATGAAGACACAGAGAGAATATGCAATTAATCAAGTCATCCTTCATACCTCACTGCACACCCTAGGTCCCAAGATAGGCTGGGGCGCCAGAATGAGAAGCTGTGACCCATTCTAAGAACCACAGGCCTCTTTAGAGACGCACTTATCCCAGAAGTCAAGAAACCCCAGGGAGACCAGTTGTCTGAGGCATCCAAACCCTCCCTCCACTGAGTCTCAGGAGGTCGGCAGAGGACCCTCTATAACAACCAGGAGTCATCTCCACTTCTCAGCCAGAGGCCAGGATGGCTGGCACTTGGTAAAGAGGGAGCCTTACCCTGTACCATGTTTTTTTCTCATCTAAAACGCACCATGAATACACAGAACCCAACCCAACCCAGTTGTATGTTTTAGAGCAGAAGGTCACTGATCCTACCGAACATCTGATTAAAGCTATGAAGTCCATATTCCCAGAAAACACGCAGGTGCTCTCTCTCTCACACCCAGCCTTACACGAGATGACAGAGGCAGGCTGACCTCCCCAGAGACCACCCAGGTGCCCCCAGGGATCTGCAGATTCTGGGTTCAGAGCCATGTTGGGACTGAGAGTATCCTCTGAGGGGCCCAGATTGCAGATGGAGGTCAGCCCTTTGACCTTTCCCCTTTACCCCTTCCTCCTCTGGGTTGAAGGGCTCCCTAGTTACGCAGGGAGGAGACAGGACTTACACTTGACTGGAAGGAGCAACAGAACCAGGAGCCAGCAAATTGACATGGAAGATAAAAGCAAGCGGGAAAGTTGGATTAGCAGTGACAACACCCACTTCGGTTAATTCCCGCACGCGCTTCTTTATTCCTTCATTCACCTGCTGATTGTTCGGTGCGGAGGGGCTCCCTGAGACACTATTTTCATGTAGCTTGTCGCATGTAATTAAACAGAGATCAAACAGCTTGATAACTCTATTTATTAGCAAGGCTGTTGGGAACCCCTTCTTTAACATAATGAATCCCACAGATGGATTATATATACAATATACACATAAAATTATAAACTTATACATAATATAATCATATTGATATGATGTATGTATATTATATATAAATTACATATTATATAATTATTATTAATTATATAATTGACATAGCAATTATATACCATGTAGAATTCATTTCCAAAACTATACATACCCTGTTATATATATCATATTTATCATTATATAAGGTTGGGTTTTTTGGAAGCATTGTTTAAAAGAGCAATCTATTGGAAACAATTTAAATGCCCATCAATGAGTTTCTGGTTCAATGAATTATGGATGTTTATACAAGAAATATTATACAGCTATTAAAAATAAGATTGAGGCTGCTCTTTACAGACTGACATGTGGTGACCTTTGAGACGTATTGTTAAGTGAAGAAAGCAAGGCGGACACAGAAGAGTGTGCATAATATGCTGCCTTTTGTGTAAAAATGGAAGCAGGTAGGTTATAAACGTATTCAATGCTCATTTGCTTCTTCTTGCATAGACTGTCTCTGGAAGGATCTGTAAGAAACAGGAAGTGCTGGATGCTTTTGGGGAGGGGAGCATGGTGAACAGGCTGGGGAGATTTTTTAATGCCACAGCCTTCAGAACACTTGAATTTTGAATCTTGGAAATCTTATTTAAATTAAAAGTTTCATGAGAAGAGAGGTATTATTTTACATTTTTGCAAATCTCTCCAATGTCTGGCTTAATAGAAAACAGTCGGGGTCTTATTTCTGCTTCTGCAGTCAATTTGTTATGATTTGCTGTTTTGTTGAAGCAAATAATTTTTCTCTTGGACAGAAGTGGAATTCCTGGATTAATTAATGTTTTGAGGAACTACCAAAGCAGCCAAAAAATTTCACATTCCTACCAACGTTCTAAGGGGGTCCAACTCCTGCACATCCTCACCAACACTTTTTATCGCCTGTCTTTTTGGTTAGAGCCCCCCTAGTGGGTGGGAACTGGTGTCTCACTGTCATTTTGATTCTTACTTCTCTGATGACTAGTAATAATGGGCATCTTCGTGTGCATGTCAACAAGTTGTACAAATAAACACTCCTAAATTAAAAATTTAAAAATTCTAATAAGATAAATATCAGTGGAGATACCCCATATTTAAAAAACAGAGCTCTTTGGGATCCTTAATAATTTTTAAGAGTGTTCAATGGCCCTGAGGCCATGAAGTTCAAGAAGCACCGGCTAGACTGAGTGTGGGTCAGGTCCGAGTATAACTCTGATGGGAATATTCCGACCATCCTTTCTTCCTGGTAAGAACTCCCTGTTCACCCACTGAACCTTTATTCCCCTGGACAAAAGGATGAAGGAGGGCAGCTCTTTTGGCTGTGGGCATCGATATAAGACAAAGGTGGTGGTGGCTTGCTTTTGCTGGTTATTCCCTGGCCCCCAAGAATCCTCAGAGGGGTCTTAAAACCTGCACGAGTCTGAGAGGAGCTGGCTATGGGGACACAAACTTGGGAAGTCCACAGTTCTTACTTTTTTCTTCAGTTGCGACTGGAGGCAAAAGTGTTAGCCATCCGGATCCCAAGAGGAGCAGGAAGCAGGGAGCAGAGAGAGAATTCAGCATTAGACTCAGATCAGTGCAATGCCCAAGACCAGAGCTGAGAGTGTAACTAGAGGTCAGCTCACCCACCCTTTATTGATAATGCTCCATACATCCACTAGCCATCCACCATCCATCTATCTATCCACCCAACCACCCATCATCCATCTATTATCCATTCATCCAGCCATCCATCATCTAGCCGTCCATCATCCATCTATCTATATACATCCATCCGTCTTTCATCCACCCACCATCCATCTGTCTGTCCATCTACCATCCATCCATGGATCCATCCCCCCATCACTGATCCAATCGTCTATCCAATATCCAACCATTCATCCATCTTCTGTCCATCCATCATCCAACCAACCAGCGTTCATCTGGCACAAACACTGGCCACTGGTCTGTGCTTAATGCTAGGGATGCTGTTGAATTAGACTCAGTTCCTGCTCTGTAGGCATGAGCAAGACTGGTGGGGAGAGAGATCCTGGCACAGGAGTAAACAAGACATCTTAAGCCCTGATCTCATGAAAGCCGTGACCTATGAAGGTCTCAAATATCTCACAGGCTTTTCAGACTTAGCATGTCCAAAAGAGGATCTGTGGCCATCATCCTCCCAGCCATCAAAAAATAAAAATGTTGGTTTTTGTTAATAGAATAAATATCTGTGAGTTCACATTGATATAAGCACTTAAATAAATAACTAGAGCAGAAGTGTTGGGTCCTCCTTGCAGAAGAATTCCAACTAGTACATGTGGAAGGAATAAGAGAAAAAGTGCAAATACTACAGTCATCATTTTTGCAGACAAGATCCACAGATAGATGCTAAAACTGAGGAGAAATGGGATATTTGCATAGTCTCCAACGGTCTCCTCCAGGGTTTTTATTAATTATAAGGGGAAATTAGTAACTGAGGAGAGTGGAGAACCCTGGCAGACACCCCCTTAACCAAGTGATTAAAGTTAACATCACAGGTAGTGAGCCACATCAGCGCCACGTAAACCCTGACAAAGTGTGCAGAGGACGGCGGGGCCCCACGTCTGTGGTGTGTAACCTCATTGTAACCCTGGGAAGACTTCAGACTCAGATCAAGAGGCATTCTACAGAATAGCTGACCAGGGCTCTTCAGAAGTGTCCAGCTCAGGAAGATTGGCAAACTTCAGCCACAAGTTCCAAGGAATAATCGCAAGAGTACGGGGATGTGGCAACTCAGTGCAGTGTGGGGTTAAATAGAAAGAGGACCTTTGTGGAAAAACTAGTGACAGTTGAATAAAATCTGCAGTTTCGTTCATATGAAGGTCTCGGTTTTGATCCCTGCGCTACGCTTAGGTAAGACAGTAATATCAAGGGAAGCTGGGGGAAGGGTATTCGGGAACTCTGTTTTCTGTGAGTCTAAAATGATTTCAAGATAAAAATTTTAAAACCAGTTGCTGTGTAGAACTTTTCCGTTAAGGGAAGCCTCAATCACTCAGTTGCAAAAAAAAAAAAAAAAAATCATGGGAGTCTTTTTTCACTCTTGTCTTTCCCTAAACTCCAGCGTCTAGTCTGCCATGCGATCCCGTGAACTCTTGTTCCTAGAGGCCCGGTAACATCCCACTGGCCCTGCCTGCGCCCCATACCTGCACCTGTCTCCTGACTGCTCTCTTCCTTCTGCCCTGCTTCCTGTCCAGTCTGCTCTTCACCCAGAGGCAAAACTGACTGCCTAAGCGCAGACCCCCTCCCACGCCCCAAACAAGGCATTGTCTCACTGAAAGTCCGGTAACAGCTCCCTTGGGCACCTGTGACGTTCACATGTTCTGGTTCCTGCCTCCCCTCTGTCCCCACCTGTAAGAACTCCCCCCCACGCCACTCACCCCATCTGCCGCGCTCCAGACACCCTGTCTGCCCTCAGCCCCACGGAGGGACACAGCCCTCCTGCCCCAGAACCTCGGCAGGCGCAGTTCCCTCCCCCTTCCCCATCAAGGCATCTTCTCACATGTCACTTATTTGACCTTCCCCGACTTGCCACACTAGGACGTGTTCCTATGTGTAATGTGAGAGAATTCCACAGAGATGGGGCTACGTCTGTTTTTTCACCCACTGCATTCCCAGCATCAAGCACATGGAACAAACCAGGAACTCAATAAACAGTCATGGAGCGAATGAGGCAGCGGGGAGAACTCAGCTTTGTAATGCGACTCGAGTCTTCCTCCCAACACGTGGTGTATTTATATCGTAAAGTTCTGGGCTTCCACTAAACTCTGTAACCATGGTAACATTAACTGCAGGCGCTATCCAGGACACACAGAAGTCCGATGGACTGGAGGTGTTTATGAAGCCCACTGGTCGGGTGAGCACAGTGAGGTTTACAGAGGTGACCTGACCCACCCCAGCATCACAAGGAGTCAGTGATTAAAGCAGGATACAGACTCAAGTCCGTCCGTCCCCAAGGGCAGGACCTATGGTCCCCAGGACCCCTCCACCCCACCGCCTCCACCAAGGGGAAGGGGAAACAAGAATGTCTAACTGGAAACAAGAAGGAGCCTGCCTGGGCATCAGGAGGCTCCCTGAGGCCAGCCACCAGAAGCCCGCCCGCTGTGGGGAGAAATGGAGCAGGAGAGACCGGAGCGGGCGTAGGCTTTACCTTCCCGGGGAACGCAGGCTTCTGCCAGTCCCAGGAAACACACAGTCAGCAGGAGCATCTTCAGAGGTGGCCCTGGTTTGTGCATAGTGGGGCTGGGATTTGAGGTGGACAAGCTCCTTCAAGGACAAAAGGGACTCTGGTCACCCACTGTCCTCCCAGATTCCAAGGGCAAAGCTCACCACCCACACATGCCCTCCAGCTGGCCCGGAGGCTGACAGGTGTCCAGGCCTGTGCCCACGCTGCTGGGGACAGCGTCTTCCCCCTTGTGCCTGCTTCTGCATCTTAAAAAGCAGCATTTCACAGCAGTTCCACGCTGAGTGTGGCGGCTGCCGTCCCGTGACCTTCGTCTCCTGTTTTTTGTAGGGTCCATGTTTTAAGAGTGTTTTTTCTTTAATTTTTTAAAATTATTTTGGGGAAAAAAGACCAAAGAAGAACAGTATTTCATGCCATATCAAAATTACATGCAACGAGAATGGCAGTGTCTATAAATAACGTTTTATGGGAGCACAGCCATGCTCCTCATTCAGGTTCTGTCCATGGCGACAAAGGGCAGGGCTGAGTGGCCGTGACACAGGCTGTCTGACCCACGAAGCTGAAGACATTTACTGTCTGGCCCTTTACAGAAAAATGTGTCAACTTCATCCTAGACAAACTGTAAATTTCAGAAAAACAACAGCAACAACAAAAGCCAACCAACGGAAACCCTTGGTACACTTTTACTCAGACTTCAACACACGTGTGTTCCCTTCCAAAGACGTCTGTATTTATACCCATCCTGAACACTCGCCAGCTTTGTGCCTCCATGTCCTCATCTGTAAAATGGGGACAGTGGCGTTTCCAACCTCACTGGGTTGCTGAAAAGATTAATTGTGTGTATATCTGCAAAGCACACGGAACACAGTTTCTCTTGCTCCGTGTGTGTATGAAGAACGCAAGCTATGTGCATATCAGATGTACACAGACATTTAATGTTTAATGTTAGTACATGATACCTTATGCATGCACATCTTAGGAAGTGATTATTTCATACATGAAGTATTTAAAGTGATTTTTTATTATGCACAGTATACAGCCCATTCCTCCAATTTCTTCAAATATTCAATAACCACTGTTTCATAAGCATAACTTAAATTTTTTTAACCATAAAAGTAAAGCACATTATAAATAGAAAAAGCAGAGGGGGGTTTTAGGGCAGTGAAACTAGTCTGCATGATATTATACTGGTGGATGCATGACAGTATGTGTTTGTCAGAATCCATAGAACCGTACACGAGAGTGAACCCTAGTGTAAGCTACAGACTTCAGTTAGTGATGACGTAGCAGTGTTCATGCGTCAGTTGTAACAGATGTACACACCGACGGCAGAGCTGAGTAACAGGGGAACTCTGTGTGTCTACAGTCCTGTGTCTTGGGAGAGCCCCTTCCTTGCTCGCAAGTGGCCATCTTCTCGTGTGTTCTCACCTGGCAGAGAGGAGACGGAGTAAGAGCCGGAGTAAGAGCCGGCTCTCCTCTCTCTTCTTATAAGGGCACTAATCCCAGTCCTGCGGGCTGCACCCTCACGGCCTCATCGCCTCCCAGAGGGCCCACCTCCAAACACCATCCCACTGGCAATCCGGGTTTCAACATATGAATTTGGGGAGGACACAAACCTTCAGCTCATAAAACACACGAATGTTCATAACAACCCTCTCTTCACAGCAGCCAGAAGGTGGAAACAACCCAAATGTCCACTGAGGGATGAACAGATAAACAAAACATGGTCCACCTACCTACTGGATCTAGCAACTATGAAAAGAGACAAAGTAGTGACAGAGGCTAATGAGAACGGGGTCTGTTTTGGGGCTGGGGGATGAAGATGTTCTGGAACCAGGTGCAGGTGACAGGGGTGAGACACTGCACGTGCTAAATGCCAAAGAATCCTGACACTTTTAAATGGCTACTTCTATGCCAGGTGAATTTTATCTCCATTTGATAAATTTAAGTGTGGAAAGATACATTAAAAGCTCTAAAAATAACCACAAAATAGCAGCCTGGATGACAAAAAAAATGTACAAGTGCAGTGACTGTACATATGGAAACTGAATTTAAATATTAAGCCAGCAGCAGCAGCCCCCCCACCCCTGGCTCTCCACGGGGAAGCCAGCGAAGGTAGTTCACACCTTCCCTGCGGTCCAGAGCGATCCCAGCGCTGCATCGTGGTGGGAGGGACCGGCGTTCCGGCCCGGCCACCATGGAGGCTGTTACTCCCCCAGGGCGGTCACAGCCTCAGCGGGTGGGGCCTGCTCCGCCACACACATCAACGCTCCTCCAAACTTTATTTTTGTTGACTTACATTTGTTTACTTAACTTCCCAAGAAATGACTTAAAAAGTAACCGACGTTTTGAAAGCTGTACAGTTGTCCCTTGGTAACTGCAGGCGACTGGTTCCAGGATGCTCCAAGGATACCAAAACCTGAGGATGCGCAAGTCTCCCCTATAAGACGGTGTAGTGCTGGGGGGAGGGCATAGCTCAGTGGTAGAGCTCACGCTTAGCATGCGTAAAAAGTAAAAGTAAAATGGTGTAGTATTTGCATACAACCTACACATCTGCCCCCTTATGCTTTAAATCGTCTCTAGATTGTGCATAATACCTGACACAAGGTTAATCCCATGCACACGGTTGTAAGTACAATGTAAACGCTACACAAATAGTTCCTGGTGTGCGGCAAATTCAAGCTTTGCTTTTAGGAACCTTCTGGAATTTTTTTCCCCAAATACGTTCCATCCGAGTTTGGTTGAATCCAAGGATGCAGAACCCACGGATACAGAGGGTGAGGGCTGACTGTAAGGTGAAAACTACCTTCCAGCCAAACAACGATTTCAAGCTAACGGAGCCCATTTACTGAAGAACGAGGCTTCTCAGAACGTGTACCTCGAACAGCCAAGAAGGATGGTGCTGAGCAGACGTGTGTGCCCTCCCAGCAGGTCAGACGACACAGGGCTCCCAAAACCCTTTCAAAAGGCCCAAAATACCGTTTTACGATATTTATTTATATTTATATTTATTCACGACATTTTGTGACCCAAAGTCACAAAGCCAACAAGTGGGGAAGGCGGGATCGGAACCCGTAGTTTACTTTCGGATCAGCTGCTTGGCACACACACAAATCCTGGACGTGAAAATCCTTTAAAGGCTGTTTTTAGCCACTAACATTCTGAGCGAGGTTTCAGACATTCTCACCAACAGCAGGATGGAGACATCAGAAAAGGTACCTCCGAGACAGGACTGAGGGGAGGCGTGCAATAACCATTGAGCAAAGCTGAGCGTGGGTGCCGGCTGGACGCTGCACACTGCGACCCCGCGGGACGGTGTGCGGGGCAAGGGAAGGAGAGGGCGGGGTCCGACGCACCTGGCGGAAGGCGTGATGCTGTTCAGAGCACATCACCCCAAAACATAGTGACTTAGCAACAGTCATTGGGTACGTCTCGTGGTTTCTGTGAGTCAGGACTTCAGGGAAGGTTCCGTCTGCTGGGTGGTTCTGCCTCAGGGTCTCTCCTACAGTGGCCAGAGTGAGAACCGCGTGTGGCTGAGCAGCAGGGCGCTGGCCACCATCCCTCTGTCTCCACGTGGAACGGGCTGGTTGGGCTTCTCACAACATGGCGGCCTCAGGGCAGCGGGGCATGTGAGGGGTCCTCAGGCCCCCAGGGCAAGGCAGGACGGGGCTGTACTGTCCTTGTGGCCGTGTTCTGCTGGGTGCACACAAGACACCCCTCTGCCCAGGCACGAGGGGAAGAAGAGTGGACTCCCCTTCTCCATGGGGACCTGGCAAGCTCAGAACTTATGAGATGGGAGAGTGTTGGGACCACCTTGGAAAAACACAGCAGCTGCATCTCTGTGTCTGTTGCCCCCACCTGACCGTGCGATGTCCCGAGGCAGGAACTCTCCGCTTTCCTCAGTCTCCCCAGGGCCCACGCAGGCTTGGAACCCTGGAAGTGCTCAGCGTGTGCCAGAGCCCATGCAGGAGCCCAGAGGAGGCTCGCAGGAAGGGTGGGGCTGCTTGCCCCACCCCCCACCCCTGTGGCTTCCCAGGGACGGCGGCACCAGGGGCAGGTGGGGGCAAAGTTCTTGAAACGCGCCAGAGGCTCCTCGAGCCTCCCAGACCCACGTTTAGGAAGGTGTGGCCGTGGTGGGTGGGAAGAGCCAGGGTGGAAGACGACCAGCTCTTCAGGTGAGGTGAGCGCCTCACCGGGTGACCAGCCAGGTGGGACGGTGGGCGTCTGGTTTCTGCACATCACTGATCTGTGAGGGACTGGAGGGACTCGCAGCCCACGTCCCAGGGACAAGTGTTCCGCATCCTCCCCACAGCTTCTCCTGAGAACATGGAGTCAGCCCTGGGCTCCTGTCCAGCTGACCCTCTGGCCACGATGAGTCACCTGCTTCCCGGAGCTCCAGCATTTCGCTGCCCCCCAGCCTCTCCTTGGCCCTCCGCTCCCACTGCCCCGTCCCGACTGGGGCCACCTTCACAGCTGCCCTGGGTCGCGTTCCCCCTTCCCTCAGCCCCTCCTCTGCAGAGGATGGCCCGGTCCAGCGCCGACCCCAGAGCCCTAACCTGCCTATCGCTCGGGCTCCAGACATCTCTCTGGACAGCCATCCCACGGCCTCACTGACCACGGAAGATGACACTTTGCTAGAGCGCATGCTCAGTACCCCTGAGGCCCCGGGTTCAATTCCCAGGCCCTCCACTAAAAAATAAATAAGCCTATTTACCGCCCCTCCCACCACCCAGAATAAAAAGAACTCTGAACAGAGCTTAACTAAAAGGAAAAATGTAAATTAGCACGTACGTTCCCCCTTCAGACCTGCCTTCATCTGGGGTTCTCCTTTTGCGGGGACCCCCGAAGCCCCTGGTTGGCTTTTCCTTGTCACCACCCGCAACACACAGGCTCTCCCAACACCTGCTCTTCCCGCTTTTTGGGTCCTTATCAGACTCTCCTCCACCCACGGCCTAGCTCCGCGCACGCCAGCACACACTGGGGTGTCTGTCCCCGGGCCGACTGCCAGACTGGTTTTTGTTTTCAGAGGACGTTCTGCTCATGTCACTCCTGTGTTCACGTTTCTTTACTGGTCCCCTCCATTGTTCTGCATTTTAAATACATGTATGTGTGTAATGTGAGTGTGCCTGTGTGTATATGTATTTATATGTGTGTGTATACAATGTGTGTGCTATGTATACAAGCATATTTATGTTACATATAGATGTGTATATGTACGTGGATACTGTGTGCTATTTCTGTAATAAATATAGGTATGCACACACACACATAGGAACAACACCAGAAGGACACACACGAAAGAGTAAAACTGCTGGTCTCTGCACGGTAGGATTATGGGCGATTTACACAGTTCCTATTACTTTTCACTTTTCAGCTGTGCTCAGTAAGCAGATCTGTTATCCTCATGATCAGAAATAGGCAATGCTCGTGCTTTCTTAAAAACAGGCACTGACGCACGCAGGCCACCCTGGGGGCCAGCGGCTGATGAAGATGTTTTCCAGACCTTCGGAGTGAACTTTCTGAGCCAAGTTGGCACCTCACCTGTGGAGGAGTCGAGCTCCGCGCTCTGGGCCTCATTAAAATCGCCTTAACAACTCTCGGAGGGACCCTGACAGCAAATGAAGCTGTTTTCTTTCCTGCCTGCTGTAATTACGATCAATTATTCAACCCATCTCAGGGCTGTCAGGAAAACAGCTTCCTTGGAGGCTACAGGGGCCGGAGCGCACTAAAGGGAAAAACAAACCTTGGGCCTCAGGCAAGGGAGGGTTGGGAACAAACAAGTTTGAACGCGTTAGAGGGAATTAAAACTTTGAAATTGCAAGAGGAGAGTTACATCGGGGCTGTCAAGAGGCAGAAGCCACCTGTGAACGCTGAGGCTGCTTGTTTTGTTTTGTTTTGTCATATTTTGTTTTTCCCATTTGTGTGATGAGGGAAGCTGCCGGCTGAGTTTCTTATTCTCCGCGGGCAAAGTTTCCTCCTGGCTGTCAAAGCACTCACTTCTCTCTGCCGCTCCCCTCCCCAGCTTCTCAGCTGGCTTTTGGCCACATGTAAGACTCAAGGTTTACACTCCTAGAATCATAGATCAGGCACAGCTCTGCAGGGGGAGGGTGCAGCTCAGTGGTAAAGTGCATGCCTGGCATGCGTGAGGTCCTGGGTTCAATTCCCTGCACCTTCACTAAAAAAATAAATAGATAAATAGATACAAGGCTGGGTATTATCCTCCCGCCACTAAACAGTCAGTAAAAAGCTTTTTAACCAAAAAGTATCTTTATTTCTTCCAACGACAGTGGAGAAAGCACAATTCTCCCAGCACATTCCCCTGTGTTTTCTCCCCTATCTTGCACACGCACGCACAGATGTGCACACACCTGCACGCACCTGTACTGAACTGAATATGCAAATGTAACCATATCGTACCTGTGGGTAGGTAACCTGCCTTTTTTTCCCCCCAGTTATCAGCTTGTCACAGACATCTTTCCAGAGCAGTAGATAAAGGTCTGTCTTATACCTTTGTTATTGTTGTGTCAAATTCCGGTGTAGAGCACAATTTTTCAGTTATACATGAACATACATATATTCATTGTCACATTTTTTCTCTGTGAGCTACCACAAGATCTTGTATATATTTCCCTGTGCTGTACAGTATAATCTGGTTTATCTATTCTACATATGCCTGTCAGTAGCTACAAATTTTGAGCTCCCGGTCTGTCTTATTCTTTCTCAATGATTACTTATGCTTCTAACCCATGGCTTCACCATGGATTTATCCATTCACTCCTTCAGCGAGTATTTTAAGGGCATGTAACATGTACTGGGTACTGTGCTGGGCGTATGGTTGTAAAGAAAAAGCAAACAGAAGTCAATAAAACTAAGTTAAAGTAATAAAAATAAAACTGAAATAAAAATAAAACTAAATAATAAAAAATTAAAACTAAATAAAAGACATAAAAATGGAACTTACTAAGTAGGCTCTACACTTCGCACTGAAAGAGAAAGTTCACAGACGCACACACAGGGAATCAGAAGCAAAATAAAAAGGGAGAACAAGGATGAGAAAGGTGCCTGTAAAGTAACTGTGATTCAAAAGTGTGTTATTGTACAGATGGCCGACAGGCACATGGAAAGATGCTCAGTATCGCTAATTATCAGAGAATCGCAAGTCGAAACTACCATGAGGTATCACCTCCCACCAGCCAGAATGGCCATCATTCAAAAATCCACAAACGACAAATGCTGGAGAGGCTGTGGAGAAAGGGGAACCCTCCTACACTGCTGCTGGGAATGCAGTTTCGTGCAGCCACTATGGAAAACAGTGTGGAGATTCCTAGGAATAGACTTACCATATGACCCAGGAATACCGCTCCTGGGCATATATCCAGAAGGAACCCTACTTCAGGATGATACCTGCACCCCAATGTTCACAGCAGCACTATTTACAATAGCCTAAATACATGAAGACAGCCTAAATGTCCATCAACAGATGACTGGAAAAAGAAATTGTGGTATATTTATGCAATAGAATACTACTCAGCCATAAAAAAAGAATAAAATAATGCCATTTGCAGCAACACGGATGGACCTAGAGATTGTCATTCTAAGTAAATCAGACAGGGATAGGCAAACACCATATGATATCACTTAGATGTGGAATCTAAAAAAATAGACACATAAACTTATTTACAAAACAGAAATAGACTCACAGACGTAGAAGACAAACTTATGGTTACCAGGGGGAAAAGGGGGGGGAAGGGATAAATCGGGAATTCGAGATTTGTAGATACTAACTATTATATGTAAAATAGATAAACAGTCAGGTCCTACTGTCCAGCACTGGGAACTATATTCAATACCTTATAATGGCATATAATGAAAAAGAATATGAAAAGGAATATATACGTGTATAACTGAATCACTGTGCTGTACACCAGAAACTAACACAACATTGTAAATCGATGGTACTTCAATAAAAAAAAAAGAACAAAAATAGTTATTTGAGCAGTGCTACATCTGTAAATAAATCAATTGAAGAGAATAGAGAGTCTAAAAACACAGCCATGTACACAGGAGAGTTGTATGCATAAGAAAGTCATGTTTTACAACTCAAATGTCCATTAACAGATAAATAGAGAAAGAATAATATGTCTACACATTATTATTATTATTCAGAGAATAATAATCAACGATAAATTAACTATTGAAACAGAAGATAGTAGGGTGAATCTGTAAATCAAAATTACCAGTAGAAAAAGTCACACCCAAGGAGTATATGCTGGCTGTATGATTCTGTTTATTTAAAACTCTAAAAATATGCACTAGTCTATGGTCACCTGGGCAGGGGGAGGAACAGACCACGTGGGCTCAAGTGGAAATTTTGGGGGAGGATAGAAATTACCTCAGTTATGATCATGGTTTCACAGACAACAAAATGCATTAAATCATAAATTGATAATATGTGCAGTTTATTCCATTTCAATTACACCTAAATGAAATTGTAAGAACCGTTTTTAAAAGTCACCTTTTTTTGCACCAAAGGGACACAGTCAGCAGCGTGAAAAGACAAGCTATGGAATGGGAGAAAATACATGCAAATCATATACCTGAAAAGGGGGTTAAAGTCCAGAATATATGAAGAGTTCAACAACAAAAAGCTAAGGACCCAATTAAACACTGGGCAAAGGACTTGACTAGACACTTCTCCAAAGATGGCCAACAAGCACATGAAAAGATGATCAACATCATGAATCCTGTGAATTCAAATCAACACAATGAGGTACACAGGATAAAAAAAACTGGAACCCTTGTGTACCCAGTATATACGGAAAATTATATGGAACTGTGCAGAAAACAGCATGGAAACAGAATCACATATGATCCAGCAATCCCACATCTGGGTATATACCCCAAATAACTGAAAACAGATATTTTTACACCCACAGCAGCATTATTCACAATGCACAAAAGGTGGAGACAACCCACTTTAAAAATGAACACATTTTTCCAAAGAAGACACACAGACGGCCAACAGGCACATGATAAGATGCTCAGCATCGGTACTCACCAGGGAAATGCAAGTCAAACCATGATGAGGTGTCACCACACAGCTGTCAGAATGGCCATCATCAAAAAGTCTGCAAATAAAAGACGGTGGCGAGGACGTGGAGAAAAGGGACTCCTAGCACATTGTTGGTGGGAATGTAAACTGGTGCCGTCATTGGGGAAAACAGTACGGAGAATCCTCAAAAAACTAAAAACAGACTTACCCTATGATCCAGCAATCCCACCCATGGGTATACATCCACAGAAAACAAAAACACGGATTAGGAAAGATTCACACACTCCAATGTTCGTAGCAGCATTATTCACATCGCCAAGACCTGGAAGCAACCCAAGCGTCCATCAACAGACAGATAGATACAGAACATATATGTATGCACACACAGTGGAATATGAGCCATAAAAAAGAATGAAGTTTTGATATTTGCAGCAACATGGATGGACCTAGGGGGTATTACACTTACTGAAATAAGTCATTCAGAGAAGGCGAATGCTGTTGTAACTCATATGTGTAGTTTAAAAGATAAAACAGAACCAGATTCACAGACAGAGAGCAAGCTAGCGGTTGGTCACCCGGGAGACGGGAGACGCGGGGGTCGGGCGAGATGGGGTGGGCGATTAAGAGACAAACTGCTATGTGCAACATGAATACGCTACAGGAATGTCTTGTACAGCACAGGGGACACGGCCAGCCAGTGTTCTGTAATAACTTTACATGGAGTAAAATCTATAAAAATTTTGAGTCACTGTGCTGCACACTTGAAACTAGTACAATATTGTAAATCAACTATACCTCAATAAAATTTTTTAAAATATGTAAAATGATCATTTTTGTCTCATTTAAAACTACATGGTAGGGAGGAGGGCATAGCTCAGTGGTAGAGCGCATGCTTAGCATGCACGAGGTCCTGGGTTCAATCCCCGGCACCCTCATTAAAAAAAAAATAATAATAATAATAATAAATAAATAAACCTATTTACCTCCCCCAAAAAGCTAAAAATAAATACATAAGCCTGACTACCTCCCCTGCAAAAAAAAACTGCATAAAAAATAAAACAGATTATAATCTAATTAGAAGATTATCATATAGTAAGCACAATTTTATCTCTATGCAATACTTCGGGGTTAGTAATAATGACTCGTATAATGATAAAATATTTCATGATGAAATTTAAATATACCGTTCTGGTTAAAGAACAAAATGGCAGGTCATGTAAACTACCATACGAAGCATCAGATTCATCCTCACACTAACAGCAGAAAAATTTATTTTTTTTAACAGATACTCATTCCTTGGGATATCCGTTAGAAAAACCTTTCCCCATTTGATGCACTGGTCATTTTATTTTATTTATTTATTTTTTTATTGAAGTACAGTTGGCTTACAATACTACATTAGCTTCAGGTGTACAACATAATAATTAGATTTTTTACAGAATGTACTCCTTACACCGTTACTATAAAATATTGACTATTTTCCCTGTGCTGTCCATTACGTCGCTGGAACTATTTTGTGCCTCGTAGTTTGCACCAATTAAATCTATCTTGCCCCTCCCTCTTCCTTCTCCCCACTAGTTACCACTAGCTTGTCCTGTGTATCTGTGAGACTCTTTCTGTTTTGCTACGTTTGTTCCTTTGTTTTACTTTCTAGATTCCATTCATTATTTTGACATTTTATTTTTACTATTTTTATACAGATTTTAAAGGTCACACTTCATTTACAGTTATTACAAAATACTAACTATATTCCCTGTGTTGTGCACTACATCCTTGTGGCCTGTCTTACACCCACTCCCTCACCTCTATATTGCCTCTCCCCCTCTCCCCACTGGTAACCCCTGGTTTGTTCTCTATATCTGTGAGTCTGCTTCTTTTTTTTCTCGTATCCAGTAGTTTGTTGTAGTTTTTAGATTCCACATATAAGTGATACCATACAGCGTTTGTCTTTGGCTTATTTCACGTAGCAAAGTGCCCTTCAAATCCATCCATGTTGCTACAAATGCACATTTTCTTTCTTTTTTATGGCTGAGTAGTATTCCACTGTGTGTGTGTGTTTTGTGTGTATCACATCTTCTTCATCTGTTTGTCTGTTGATGGATACTTGGATTGCTTCCATATCTTGGCAATTGTAAATAATGCTGCTGTGAACATTGGGGTGCTAGATCTTTCTGAAACAGTGTTCTTGGGGGTTTTTTGTAGACATATCCAGGAGTGGAAGATTCCATTGTTTTTTATTTTTATTTTTTAATTTTATTTTTTGATTTACGATGTTGTGTTAGTTTCTGGTATACAGCATAATGATTCAGTTATACATATATATATATTCATTTTCATTACAGGTTATTATATTGGTTATTTTATTTCATTTTATTTTATGGGAACAGCTTCATTTTGTCTTGTGCCATCTCTACAATTAACAGACCACTTCATTGTTTTGGGGTTTTTTTTTCATTTGTTTGTTTGTTTGTTTGTTTACATTGGTTATTTTAAATGTTGGTAGCAGAACTACCTAGACACACCTGTTAGAGGAAGCTCTTTGCTGCGGTCTACTGGACATTTGTCATAATAACTACTACACAAATCAGCTCTAAAATCGTTACAATTTTACAATTTTAAATGTTTGAAATAACCAAGGTATATGTGATGCCAGTGGCTCCAGCTTAGGCACCGCCACCTTGTTCTGTGAAAAAAAAAATCCGAACCAGCAAAGAAATGCAGAAGCCCTGATTGTTCCAATCCTCACTCACTCATCAAACCTTGAACTCCGCCCTGTAAGAAATGGTTCTCTTAGTGTCAATGATGCAAGATAATTTCTCACCAAACCAAAACATATTAACTTCAAAAACATATGACTACTGTATAAGGAAATGTAAGACAAGATTTAGTACTCCCCTAGCTCTGACAGGCAAATTTTTAGGCATATTATTTGCTATTCAACACTTGATAAACTTTAGTTCTTGAGCATTTATTATTGTATGTCCAAAACTGTCATAGGCCTTTCTACATTTGGGGGGTTTGGGGGGTGATTAGGTTTGTTTGTTTGTTTTTAACAGAGGTACTGGGGATTGAACCCTGGATCTCCTGCATGCTAAGCACACACTCTACCACTGAACTATAGTGTCCCCCTGTCATGGGCCTTTTGAAGCTTGAAGTAAGATAGAAAAGTTTATTTTGTCCCCCAAAATAGTTACAATAAAATATCTTCCAGGATGTTCCACAGGAAAAAAAAGAAAACTCACCATGAGATTTCACTTTGCTAACCTTCCAACAATTACAATTTTAAACCTCAGGTCCTCCTTCTCGTGACAACCCACTCCTGCCCCGCCAGTTTGCATCTTGGCAACACACGGATTGGGTGGAGGTAACCTTTCCAATGTTCACTAGTGTACACTGATTGCCACTGAGACGTCCATCTTTCTGGAAGCTTCCCAGGGGCTCCAGGACTTAACTCTGTGCACAGGGTTCTTTTTGAGTTCCCCTACAGCCCCAGGCCATCTTCCAGCCTTTCCAAGTGAGCTGCCTTCCCAGGACAGATTTCTGTCTCAGTCCCCTTCCCCCCCACCCTTCCCTCTCTTCTGGTCTGTCCCTTTCTCGTCTCTTGTCCTCTCCTCACGATCTGTCCAGAAGGACCTTTTATTTGGAGCATGCGCAAGTCTTGCGGCGCCCACTGCATTTCCAAGAAATGTTGCGTACATTTTCTGTTATCTAAAGCGCATTTCTGAGCCTGTGGCATTTGAAATGTCAACAGGACTTGGAAAAATGTTTTCTTTCCACCCTAACACACGCTCCCCCGGAGGCAGTGGGCACAAAATTATGACAGCTTGACTGAGGAAGGGAAGGGGGGAGACAATTTAGATTTAATTTATTGATTAATGTCTGAAAATTCTATCCCCCTAGACTATGCATTGTGTGATCCTGTTTTTGGAAAAGAAAAAGCGAGAAAATGGTGAGTAGAGAAATGGATACAAAGCAAACAAAGAGGCAGTAGCACCCACAGCCACCAAGGGGATGGCGGTATTGTGACCTACTTGCCATGGATAGAATATAACGCAGGGATGAAAATGAATAAACTACAGTGATCCTTAAAAACCTGGACGGATTTTAGTAACAAAGTAGAGGTAAACAGCAAATCCAAGAAGATTAAGCTCAGTATGTTACTCTTCTGCTAAAAAATAAAAAGGGAGGTGGCACGCTGGGCGGTCCTGAGGGTCTGTCTCGGCCTCCACGGCGTTTGGACAGAGCAGACCAGGGACGCCCCCCTCCGGCCTCCCGCGCCCTCCCCGCTTCCTTCCGCTCGCAGCTTTGGACCCAGCCTCCCGGCATCACGGCCTCCGGGACCAGCAACACCGCTCCGGGCTTAGCTCCTTACGGCCGCCCAGCCGTGCGCTCCGGGGAGCATCACGGCGACTCCCCGGGGGGGCGCCGTCCCCGCGAATCGGCGCAGGAGGCGCGCCCGGGCGCCGAGCTGCGCTGAAGACGGAGGAGCAGCGGGCGGCGGCCCCCCTCCCAGGACGCGGGGTTGGGGCGGGGGGTGGGGGCACCCGGGCGCTACGGGGGCCCCGGGGCGCGGGGAGCCCCGAGCCAGGCCCTTCGCGGTCCGCACGCCCTGCGCTCCGCCCGCGCAGACCCCGCCCCGCCGTGACTTCCCGGAGACGCGCGTCCTCGGTGAGCAGGTGCCGCGCATCAGGGGCGGGCGGCCCCGGGCTGCGCGGCGGGGTGTCTCCCCCGAAGGCTCAGAACCGCCGCGAGCCTCCGGAGCCCAGCGGGCTGGGAGGGGCCCCGGTGTCAGGGCTCCTGCCTGGAGCCTCTGGGCAGCTCTGTGACCACCCCGGAGCCCCTCCCGAGCCTTCGACCAAATGGAAACAACAAAGATGTTTGCATCAATCAGTCAATCAATCAATCAAAAGAGCAAAAACGAAATAACATATTCTTAGGCATACACGCACATATAATAATATTATTTTCTCAAGTAGAGGAATGATGAACTTACAATTTGTGCCGGTGGTTCCTCCAGGTGAGGAGGCTGGCGGCTGTGTCCCCAGGGAACTGCCTACTTAGGTGTGTATTATTCCCAATATTCTATTTCCTGGAGCTGATAGAAAGCTCAGAGATTTTTAAAAATATATTTACAGACGCAAATTAGCAAGTACATATATAATTAAATAGAAATATAATTGGACCCGTTATAATACTGCTAATACAATTTTGTGGCTGCAGGCAAAATTAAATAAATTTTTCTAAAAAGGAAATGAAGCATGTTAACAATGACTATCTCTGAGTGTTGAAAGTATGCTTTTAATTTTTTTCCTTTGGGGTGAGTGTATAGTTCAGTGGTAGAGTGCATGCTTAGCATGCAGGAGGCCCTGGGTTCAATCCTCAGTATCTCCATTAAAAAACAAAACAAACTAAAAAAGTAGCCTTGATTTTTTTCTTTTTCTCTGCATTTTATAATTACTGCAGAGTGACTGTGTGCTACTTAATGTTTTTTAAAAATACTCATTCTAACAATCTGATGGGGTTTTTTTACCCACAAAAAAGGCATGCCGCTATTTACAAATCTGGGAGAAAAGGAGCTTGTGAGACAGAGGAGCAGGAAGGAGAGAAAGCAGTTAAAAAGAGGAAGCTCAGACCAGCATGTGACTGAAGCCAAGCCGACAAAGGATTTTGATAGGAACCAACAGGCCAGTTTCAGCAAGGGCTTCTAAAAGTGTGAGGCCGAGGAGGACTGACTAAGAAATGACTGTGGACCCTGACAAGACCAAAGTCACTGTCCACTCTGTTAAGAGCTATTTTAGTGGCAAGTTGCAGAAGCAAGCCGGAAGGGAGGGGTTCAGAAGAGAAGAGGGTGGGAGGTCGGGAGGACAAGGCAGACACCTGTGTTCTTCGTCCTCCTGTTCCCTTTCCATGTTTACATGCGTTGACCACGTACCACTTGGAGGACATTTTTTTTTAATAGATTGGATGAAGGGGACACAAGAGCCCCCTGAACGACTTTTGCAACTTTCTGTGAATCTAATTTATCTTAAAAGTGAGCATTCCCATGGCCACCCGAGAGCTACTAAGTCAAAACCCAAGCATGGCACTCCTTCATTTGGGGCTTCAGAGAGCCTTCAGGGGAAGCTGATGGAGCTAAATTAAAGACTCAGATTGCCTCAGATTGTCTCAGTCGTCCTCTGGTCTAAGGGGAAGCTGTGGTTGTAAAAATCAGAAGATGAAAACACAGGACATAGGGATGGTCATGAATTTTATTTTTCGGGTTGTAAACTATACTGCATAGTATTATAACGGTGGACACGGGTATTATACATTTGTACAAATCCAGCAAATGTACATTAACATGAGTGAACATGGATGTGATCTAAAGATTTGGGGTGAAAATGACATGTCAACACCGATTGATTAATTACAGCCAATGCATGATGCTGGTAGGCGTTGTTGCTCACGGAAAACATGTCTTTGGCCGAGGGTAAGAGGTACAACAATAGGAAATCTGTCCTAAAATATTATTTTAAAAAAACCCAGCAGACCTTATGACGCAAAAAAAAAAAAAACATCGAATAGGAAAGGAAATCCGCAGCAGCCTCAGTTTCCTGATGAGTGTTGAAAACCAGTGAGACTTGCCCTCGTTGGAAGAGGAACAACACAAAGCAAAAAGTTCTTGACTCTGGAAGCAGAAAACCAAAGTCAATCCGAAAGGCAAGTCATCACTCAGGGACCCTCATCGTCCACGAGGGTGGAGCCCCCATTGTGCTCCAGATCCTCCTGGAGTTCTTAACGTGTCACCCACCATTTGGATCGTGTAGGTGACCGGTCATCCAGAATCTCCTTCTTGGAGCAGAAGGGACGTGGACCTGTGGGCAGAATCATTGGCGAGTCATCCTGAAATGTGTCTTCTGGTGGCGTTTGAAGGTTCCCAGCTGACGGAAGGCGCCGTGACACTCGGGACACACGTAGGGCTTCAGTCCAGAGTGGGTGCGCCGGTGAACGTTGAGGTTCCCCCTGTGGCTGAAGGCTTTGTCGCAGTGCTCACACTGGAAGGGCTTCTCCCTGGTGTGGACCCTCTTGTGAGCACGCAGCGTGGAGTCGTGGGTGAACCTCTTGGGGCAGAGGTCACAGCAGTATGGCTTCTCGCCCGTGTGGACTCGCTGGTGAACTCGCAGGTCTGAAGGCTGCATGAAGCCCTTGGCACAGACGTTGCATCGAAAGGGCCTCTCTCTCGTGTGTGTCCTCTGGTGAAGGGTGAACTGAGATTCATACTGAAACCTTTTCTTGCACACCCTGCATTCATACGGTGTGCGCGCCGGGGCTGCGTCTCCCTCAGGACGGCTGCGCGGCCCCACCGTGCTGGGCGCACGGAAGGAACGGGACCCAAGTTGTCCCGAGACACCTGCTGTGTCCACAGATGGGGCTCCTTCTTGACGCACATCTGGGCGAGTGGGACTGTTGGCCCGTTTTCGCTTATAACGTCCCAGACTCCTCCGAGGGCCTCCTCTGTGTGCACTCCGAGTGGAAACCTCTCCCTCTGGAAGACAGGTGGGAGGCCACATCCCCACTTGAAGATCCATTCCTTCCTGGGCATCCTTCCCGCCCTGTGCCCTCCTGGAATCTGCTGAGAGAGGGGATTCAGCGCACACCATGTACTGAGGAGCGTTTCCTGAGATCCCAAGCTCATTGGAACCAAGCACTGATGTGGGCTGACCACTTCTTATCAAGCAATGAACCTAAGTGTTTGGATTTTGGACAGTCTGGAAAGCAATGCTGGGGAAGGTTGCATGGAAAATCTACGCCCATCCCCTCCTTACGGGATAGTAATGCTGGGTCCATAGTCCTGGGCCCCCACAGGAAGGGAGGCACTCACTCCTCCGAAGTCCAAGTCGCCCTACTCACCAGGACCCTCCTGGAGCTCAGGCTGAGGCTGCAGGGCTCCTGTCTCTTTCCTGTCTTCCACCATGTCCTTCTCCACGTTCTGCTTGGGCGTCAGACCCTCCAGATCACCTGATCCAGGAATGGTCTCTGGCAGGAGAACTTTCTCTTCCTGACAAGGGCCAACCAGAGACAATAAACCCATCTGAATTTAAATTAGTGCATGAAGAGAACGCTGTCTCCTCTTTCCCATCCTGCTCATCCCCCGGATCTGAGACCCCCCCCCCTTTCCTAGGAACTGTTTTGAAGATAAGCCCTGAATTTCTCTGGGTCTTCCCACCACCCTGATACTCATCGCCTGACTCCCAGTTGTCCTTGATCTGTCCCGAACACACCTTTTAGCCAAGTCCAGACATCACAGCTGGCACTCTGAATTCTCTACCCATACGTCACCCAGCCTCTCCCTGCCCCTGACTCGGAATGTAAAGCACTCGGGGTCTAGGTCTGTTAACTCTAGCACTCATGGATGCTTTGGCTGGATTCGTCTTTGTGATGGAGGCTTCCCGGGCATGGCTGAATGACCCTGAGCAGCATCCCTGGTCTCCACTCACTAGAAGTCAGCAGCCCACCCCACCCCCATTCCCATCTGGACAAATCAACTGTCTCCAGACACTCATCAGTGTCTTCTGGGAGACAGAATGGGTTCAGTTAGAAAAGACTCCTTCAGCTGAAGGGACTGACGATCTTCTGAAATCTGAAGTTCCTTTGAGGACAGTGACCACCGGGCACTGAGCCGGGAGTGCATTTACCTGTGGCAAATTGACCTAAGCCCACTGAGACAATTTCATGGCCAAGGGGACAAGGGTGGATGAGTCTTCATTCTTGCCCTGGGACAAAAACGTCAGGGCCTCACACACTCACCGCCCCCTTGACAGTGCCCTGCCTCCTGGCCGCTCCTGCCTCTCTCAGCTTACCTGCTGGCCGTTTTCTGGACGGACGCCATTCATGGGAGACTGGGGCTCCCTGAATAGTTCTCTCTCGTCGTCTGTGTCACTGACCCCGGCTTCAGCCATCTGAACTTCTGGGTCTCGCACAAGAAAGTTCTTACCCCGTATGTGGACTACGGTCTGGGGGTGGGGGTGGGGGAGTCAAACATGACCAGTCTCACTACAAGGACCAGAATGCAGCTCCCAAGCCGTCCGAACTGCATCCGACCCCATAAAAGCGCACTTTGTAAGAACCACTTGTTTAAAGACGCAGCCGGCCCCAAGTTGGGACAGCCAGAAGCGTCTCTCAGCGATGATGCCTGATGCAAACTCACGTCGGGTTGGGAACCACTGGTGAGAATCAGCCCCTCAGGCCCCATCGTGTTCAACCCCCTTTAGCCCGCAGCCCTCGCTTTGCTGAACCAGTCGGGACGGTCCTACTCACCCATTTCTTAGGTTTTCTGTCCTCTCTTAGCAGGTCCTCCAGATCTCTGCAAGTCTCCACGCCAGTCTCCCTGGCCAAGACCTGGCAGCCCAGGGGCATGCAGGTCATGAACTGCTCCAGCACCAGCTTGTCCATAATCTGCTCCTTGGTGTGGAGATCCGGCCTCAGCCACAGACGGCACAGCTCACGGAGTCTCCTCAGGTCCTGGATGGGGTCGGACTCCTCTGAGCCACTAAATGTTCTGAAGCTAACATGCCACTTTTCAGGGTCGCGGTCCGGCTCTTCTGTAAGTGTGCCCTGGGACGGCACGGACGCTGGCGACTCTGATCCAGGGCAGTCTGGGAGCTTTCCGTGACCCCGGAAAAATGTCTCTTCCTCCACCATAGTGATGGGAGAAATTTCCATGGGACTCTGAGCAGACGCTTCCAGGCGCCGGCGCCTTATCGACACCTTTTGAAAGGGCTTTCCTCTGTCTTCCTCAGCGATGGACTCACTGTTCAGAAGTCTGGGGCAGAACAGGAATGAACCACGTGAGTTTAGTCTTCATGCATCCTTCCCTGTCCCCTGCACCCCTCATCCCAGTACTGGACGCACTCCCCATCTGGCTCAGTATTTCCTAAGGGAGACGTTAATCTACTGTGTTATTTTTCAGACATCCACCTTCACAGGAAAAGGAAAAGGAGGTGGAAAGGTCTGAATGTCCCCTTAAATTCTGATTCCTACATGCACAAGTGTGGGAGTCAGTTTTCTCATCTATAAACCGGAAAGCATTTTCTCTACTGTACTTTCAAGAGATTCACTATGTGTGACGCTCCTCCAATCAGTTTTAACTGTAATGTTGGTGTTTATGTCGTCAGTCAAGACAAACTGCAAAGTAAAACTGTGAGTCATGATTCTGCAGCAAAACACATAAAACTAGTTACAACCTGAGAATTGTATGCAGTGGCGCAACACTGGATATATTAACTTAATATTGTCCCCCGAAGTGTTTCCTTGTTCCTTCCTGGGTACTTGTTTGTGCTGGGAAAAGGAGGTCACAAAAGAATTCTACAAGAATTAAGCTCCTCAAAAGATATTTTGTGGTGGTGGTAAAAGAGCACAAAACTCACATTTTCACTCTTTTGTACAGCATGTATTTCCACGCCACCAGGTACACTCCTAGTGTTTTACCACCGTCAACACAGTGTAGCTTCTGTATCTTTTTCAGTCCCCTAGGGGAAACCCCACACCAGCAGTCATTTCCCATCTTCTGGCCACTCCCAACCCCACCCCATCCCCACCTTTGGTAATCCATTCATCTACTTTCTGTCTCTGTGGATTACATATACTCAACCTCATCCCAGAAAATGCATTCAAAATCCAAAGCACTTTGCAATATTCAGAAATCAGGACTTTAAAAGAGAAGATTTTTATAAGATCCTACTCCTAGCTTCCACGGGCAAGACCCACTTTATGAAGGTCTCCTGATATCCAATTTCTCCCGAGGACAACGGTCTTGGAAAAAAAAAACGCAGCCCAGGGGGTTGGGGGTACAGCTCAGTGGTAGAGGCTGTGCTTAGCACGCTCGAGGTCCTGGGTTCCATCCCCAGTCCTTCCATTTAAAAAAAAATGCAGCCCACCTTTCCTCTTGCTGCAGGCTGGAATCATCCTGCAAGTCTAGAAAGAGAACACCAAGCTGGGGTGACCCTTTTGGGCAAGGTCACTGGAGAGCCAGAAGAATGGAGACCCTGGGAGAGGGGGCGGTCCCCCAGAGCTTCCTGTGTCTGCAGGGCGGGAAGGCACGGGGGCAAACACAGAGATGTGAGGAAAGACAGCCTGAGGTCCTGAAATCCTGCGAAATCAAAGCAGCCTCATGTTCCTGGAAACGTGGGAGAAGGCAGGGATTCCGCTGGGAATGTGTAATCAGTTTGGGTTCTTTTCACATCATAGCAATAAGCAGACCCATAGGAGGAAGAATTCAGAGCAGGGCACACAATCTTTCTGCCTCGGGTGGCGGGGGGCAGCCCAGCTGGGTGGGAGCCACGGGGCGCCAGGTGCAGAAACCTGGGCTCTGATTCTGACGGGACCAGGAGGTGGCTGTCAGGTCCTGTCTTCAAAGTCCAGTTTTACCCTGCGGATAGTCCAAAGCCCACAGGTGCTTTTTAAGCAAGAGTGGGACGCATATGGTCAGGACTCTCCTCAAAATCTAAACTCTATTCAGAAGAATTCCAAGGTAGCCTGTTTGCTTAAAACCCATCGTGGTCTACCTTTTCTTATCCCAGACCGTTTAAGGAAGCTGATCTTAGCTCACTGTTCTTTGCAGTCAAGGCTCTACCCCGTCTTTAGCTGCGGTATCTCTGAGGAAATGATTTAGCCACCTCTCCATAAAGTGGGGACGATAAAAGTCACCACCGAAGTGGAGGATCAGTGAAGAGGAGGCGGATGGCACGGCCAGCACACTGTCACTGGCTGTGGATGTTGAGGCTCACAGCAGCGGTTCTCGGGGAGGGTGTGGCTCAGTGGTGGAGTGCAAGCTTAGCATGCACAAGGTCCTGAATTCAATCCCCAGTCCCTCCTCCAAAAAAAAAAAAAAAAGAAGTAAACCTAGTTACTTGCCCCCAAAAGAACTAAAAAAAAAAGCAGTGGTTCTCGATGGGGGTGGTTTTTGCCACCCTGTCCCCTACCACCCGGGGACATTTGCCAATGCCCATGGAGACATTTTTGGTGGTCACACCCTGGGCAAGGGGGAGGTGGGGCGGAGCGGAGGGGGACACTGCCAAACATCCTGCAAAGTCAAAGAGGGACAGCCCTCTCCTCCCTGCAAACAACAAAAATCATCCTCCTAAAATGTCCATAGGTCCGCAGTTCAGAAACCCTTGTTTAAACAAATGAACCACCCACAGCATGAGTGTGGAAACACTGCTCTCAGTTCACAGAAGGTCTCAGCAGCCAAGTGTAGTCAATACGGGGTTCAGGGGAGATCCGTCGTTTTCACAGGGTCTCCGAGCAAATGCCCGGTGGATAGAAAGCCAAAGATTTTTTAAAACAAACCTCAGTCTGCCTAATTTTCAATTGCAGTCAGGACCCATTCTTGCCCATGACTTACCTCCTTCGAGTCCTCTTGTCTTCAGCCTCCTGGAGTCTGGGACTGGCTCTCAATCTGTGCCTGGAGCTCACAGGCCTCTATTTATACAGAGAAATCCCAGGTATGCAGGCAGCCCAGGGACTGGAGCGATTGGTTGAAGACCATGAAATGAACCGTTTTAGATAATCCACTCAGATTCCATTTCCCATGGAAACTCCATCAGGAGAAACCGTCATCTGTTCAAGGCGCCTACATCCTCATACACATATACATATGTCCACACACAGATGACAGGGAGACACAGAGAGGCATCGATTGATCGACTGATAGATGATGCACACGTACATGATAGGTACGTAGATGCACACGTGTGTGATAGATACACACACGCATAGTACATAGATCAGTGATAGACGGATAGGTAATGGCTAAAACAGACAGACAGATCAACACACGTACAGACAGAGAGACAGATGACAGATACATCTGTATACATAGTGACAGATACATGCATACATACTGTGTTGATAAGCAGATGATGACAGGGAAGTGTATAGACAGATGATGCGTAAATAGGAGAGATGAACTGGTGCATTCATACCTAGGCAGACAGATAGGTCACAGACGAACAGATATGTACACACATAACACATAGGTGGACAGATGATGGGAAAATACACCCATGCACGCATCCATGCACGCACCCACACACAATATACAGGCAGACAGCTGGAGGAGGGAGGGAAGCAGGTGGGATAGACAGACAGGCGCACACGGAGACAGGCGGCAGGTCAGTCGCTGGGTGGACCGAGAGATTCGCACACACTTACATACACGCACATCTGATGGACGGATGAACAGATGATGGCTCTATAATAGTATGTAGACACGCAGACAGTACAGATGGACGTGTACATACACACAGAGGCAGACAGACCCCTTCATACCTACACACGCGACAGACGACTGCACACACACGTAGTGCATGGGCAGACAGACGGCAGATGCCGGGTAGACAGATCGATAGATGGACAGACAGACAGACGGGCAGGCAGAAAGGATAGGTGCATACCCATCTAGACAGACAGACAGGTAACAGTTACACACACACACACACACACACACAGTTGATACACATACACTTACCTCATCTATAGGCAGACAGACAGATAGGGACATACATACATGAACTGACTGACAGACGGAGAGATGAGACATCCAAAGTTCTGTGCTATTTATTGAGATCTTCCATCAGGTGTTTAAAAATATGGCTACAAATTACCTTGTACAACTGAGAATGTGCTTTCCATGCGCCCTCCATTGGAGTGGCTACGTGCCTGGATAGAAGCCTGTATTTGCATGATTTTCTTTGACACCAGGGAAGTGTTGCTTCACCGTCTTCCTGCACCGGCGTCGCCGGGCAGTCTTCCTGGGGAAACGATGTGCGTGGAAGGTTTGTAAATTTCTTTCTCTTCATTTTAGGTATTTTTTGAAATTCACACTTTTGTGACTAGGCCTCGGTTTTTCTTGTTTGGCCTTAAGATCCCTGCCCGTCTGAGAGGTCCTCCGTCTGCAGCCTTACGGAATTTATCGTCACTGCTTCCTCCGTATTTCCTCTCCCCACTTTTGCCTTCCTCTCTGTGGGGGACCCCTGCTGTCTCGTTTTGCCTCTAGATCCTTCGCACTTTCCCCCACATTTCCTCCCACTTCTCCGATTTGCTTTTCTGTGGTGTCCATCCTGCCGTACGTCCCACCTAATTTGTTCTTCAGCTCAGCTGTTATGTGTTTTTCTTAACTAATATTTAACTGCATTTGTGTTTTTGAATTTTAGTCCTCATTTCGTCTTGCTAATTTCTTTCCTTATTATGTGTATTTACATTTCTCAGATGACGGTTCTAACACCCCTTTTTCTGAAGGTGTCCAGTTTTCATAGTCTCGGTTGATTTGTTTTTTTTTTTTTTGGAATTAGTTGTCTCCTTATTTGGAGACAAGTGTAAGTTAATATCCTTTAAGACAGGCATTCTCAGAGGGGAGGGTAATAGCTCAGTGGTAAAGCATCTACTTGGTGTGCATGAGGTCCTGGGTTTGACCCCCAGAGCCTCGGGGAGTGGGGAGGGGAAAAAATAGGAATTCTCAGCCAGGGTAACTTTGCCCCAAGTGGACATTCAGCAAATGTTTAGAGATGTTTTTGGTTGTTACAGCTGGAGAGAGGGTGCTCCTGCCATCTGGAGTGTAGATACCAGGGTGGCGGCTCAGCGTCCCACAGCGCACATGTAAGACAGCCCCCCCTACACCAGAGTGACCCCATCGGAAATGTCGGCAGAACCCAGGCTGGGAAACCCTGGGATGGGGGTGTTGGCTGTGGCTTTTACTCCTGGCAAAGTGTATTAAGCCAGAGAATCATCTGTCCTTGCTCCAGTGCCCTCTAGGAGAGGAGTGGAGATTAATCCAGTTAATCCACTCTCTTTCGTAGGATCCATCCTTCCAGGGAAAACCACAGAGAGGGCCCCAAATTTCAGTGTCCCTCCCCCAAGGAAACCAGTACTGAAGAGAGGCCCTCCCTAAACCTGAGACTCCCAGCCGTTGCAGAGCCACCAGGACCAGCGCTACAAACAGAAACACGTCACCCACGCCTCTGCCCCACCCTCAGAGGGGCTCATTACTTGGTCGAGGGTGGGGCTTTTCATGGTTTTAAATTGAAGCTCCCGGGGTGAGACGGCTTATAATTCAGCCTTAACAGGAAGGCAAATCCCATCAGACACTACAACCCAGACCAACCTGGAGGACATTACGCCAAGCGAAACAGGCCCACCGCCCAAGAGCAAGTACTGATTCAAGACCGGCAGTAGGAGCTGGTTCCCAGGGCCCGCGGGAGGGGTCACGGGCAGTTCTCGTTTAATGGGGACAGCTTCAGTTTTGCACGATGACAAGAGTTCTGGAGAAGGGTGGTGGCCGTGGTTGCCCGACAAAGCGAATGACTGAACGTCGATGAACTGTCCCATCACCAGGGTTAAGATGGTCAATTTCAAATTTTACCGTGATTTAAAATTACTTAATTAAGTGTTTTAAAAGTCTAGTTTGGGGGACTTGATTGAGGAGGGACTGTGGCCAGGTATGTGTCTGCTATCTTCCCCTTTGCTCTTTGTTTTGTCTTTTGTGGGGGTGGTGGTTGGGTTTTATGTGTTCATTTATTTAATGGAGATGCTGGGGATTGAACCGAGGACCTTGTGCATGCTAAGCACACACTCTACCCCTGAACTACACCCTCCCCCCGAGCTTTACCCCCTTAGTCTTGAATGTCCCTCACCTGACTCTTCCGAGCACAGGATCCTCTCCCAGCCGCTGCCTCTACTCATCAGGACTTGTCATTTTTTAAAAAAATTGAAGTCGAATTGACTTACAGTATTATATTAGTTTCAGGCGTATGACATAGTGATTCAGTCTCTTTACAGATTACACTTCATTGAAACTTACACAGCATCTGCTCCATTCTCTGTGCTGTACATTATGTCCTTGTATCTTATTTATTTTATACACAGTGTCCCTTAATCTACTACCCCTATGCTACCCCTCCCTGCTTCCCTCTCCCCACTTGTAACCACTAGCTTGCTCTCTGTATCTGTGAGTCTGCTTCTGTTTTGTTACATTCATTCATTTGTGTTATTTTTTAGATTCCACATATGGGTGAAAACATACAGTATTTGTCTTTCTCTGTCTGACATTTCACTAAGCATAGTACCCTCCACGTCCATCCAGGTGGTTGCAAATGGCAAAATTTCATTTTTTATGGCTGAGTAATATTCCATTATATATATATACCACATCTTTATCCAGTCATCTGCTGATGGGCACTTAGGTTGTTGCCATGTCTTAGCTGTTGCAAATAGTGCTATGAACACTGGAGTGTGTATATCTTTTTTTTTAATTTTTGGTTTTTGCGCATATCTTTGAATTAGTGTTTTTGTTCATTTTCTCCAGATATACACTCCAGAGTGGACTTGGAGGGTATTTTGGGAGTTTTATTTTTGGTTTTTTGAGTAACCTCTATACTGTTTTCCATAGTGTCTGTGCTAATTTACATTCCCACCTACCGTGCATGAACGTTCCCTTTTCTCCATGTCCTCGACAACATTTGTTACTCACCGGAGCACATGGAGGGTGATCTGCACCGGCACTAAAGTCTTCTCCCTCTTACAAAGGGCTCCCCATTTCCTCTGCAGACACATTCACCGCTTCTGCAGGGAGATGGTGATGGGAGCAATGAGGACTCAGGCGCAACTTTCTCCCTTTACTCTGATTGCCCTGCATAAAACCTCAGAAACGAAAGATAGTCCAAGGACTGGCCCTCGATGGTTATGGCCATCCAGCCTGGGAGGGAGGCCCGGAGAGCTGTGTGTTGGGTGGCTGGCCAGCCCAGAGTCTCCCTTGGAGCTCTTCTCTATTTTCCATCTAAATACTGCCAATGCTGCAAATTCTGTCCATTTGCACCTCTCCTCTGAAACCCAGATTTGCATGTCCACCTGCCAGCTGCCGACCCCACAGGGGCATAACCAATAGGCACCTCAACCTTAATATATCCAGAAAGGAGCTCCTGGTCTCCCCCAGAAAGCTGCACTGTGCACGGCTTCCTGTATCCTTCAGTGGCAGCTCCATCTTTCCATTCACTTAGATTTAAAAAGTGGGGCTCAGGGGAGGGTAGAGCTCAGTGGTAGAGTGTGTGCTTAGCGTGCACAAGGCCCTGGGTTCAAGCCCCAGCATCTCCACTGAAAAAAGAAAAACAGGAACTCATTTTTGACTGCTCTCTCAAATCGCAGAGCAAGTCCTTCAGAGAATTCTATGAGCTCTACCTTCAGATACATCCAGAATGTGACTCCCACCCTGAGAACTGGTCCCTGGGCCCCCATCTGCCTGGCATTCTCTTCTTCTGCTCATCCTCTGGCTGCATCCCCTCCTCCTTCACACCTCCCCGGCCGCACACTGGGAAGTCCAGGCCCCTTTGGAACTTCCTCTCACCCATCTCTGCTTCAGTTTTCTCCGTAACACTCACCACTGTAGGGAACACTACATGTTTTATTTATTAATTTATTTCGATGTCCAAGTTCCTTCTCTCCTGGAATGCAGGCACCAACAGGGCAAGGATGGGTGTGTGTGTCTTGTTACCCACTCGTCCCGCCGTCTGAGTTCTGCACACACTCAGTAATATCTACTGAAGGGATGTTAACGGTAGGCGCTCTGCCCACCTGTGTCTTCAGTCTGTCACCCCCTCTCAATGCCCTCTTCCACCTCCTCAGCTAAGAACGCCACAGTCCCCCCTCCAGGAGGAGCTGACTGGCACCTCTCGAGTCATAAAACCCCCACCCTGGGCTCCCTGTGTGCCCGGAGCCACTGACAACTTAACCCCCACCCCCCACCCCCCACCGCAGTGCCCTCCACACACCTGCATTTCTGCAAGACAGAAAGCAACTCCTGATGTGTGTTTATCCTGACAAAACTCACCGGCCCAGGACGTAGCCAGGCTCACGGCACCCTGGGCGGACTGGCCTCACATCAGAGGCCTTACAATGGATCTTACAACCAGTCAGGGACCTGTGCACGAGCTGATCACGCATCCCCCTCCTCGTGTGCACAGCCCCCTCCCCCCCAAAAGAGACCCTGCACACCCACCCTTGGGGATCCCGCAGGCGCCCCTCGCCAGGGTGGCCCGCTGGTGCCTGTAGCGGCGTCCCTGTTAAGCTTTCCGGAACTCTCCCTGGTCTCTGGTAGTTCTCTGCCAACCCACGTGTCACCATCACCGTGTTGTGCACCCTCTTTCTGAAAAACCACCTGTACCTTCATTAAACAAACAAACCCGATCATCTCCCCCCGACCACCCCACAAATCAGTAAGGAAAAAGGATTATTTGAAAAGAAATACTTTATTTTCTCCATCCTGCAGCAGAGGACCCCCCTCCACTTCTGGCTGGAGGAGTCTCGGGTTGGGTAGAGGAGCGGGGAAGGGCAAGCATGCTACCTTCAAGGATCTTTCCCCATTGCATCGTCCGAGTATCTCAGCATTAAACGGGATATTGATGTTATATTAGCCAATAGCTCACGTGATGAGCGAGGTGATGCCAAGAGCTCGACTACTTTGAATGCGCTGCGGGAGTTTTCCCTGATTACTCTCAGGAGCTCCTAAATGGTGCCAGAATTATTCTTTTTTTTTTTATTGGGGGGGTTGTTAGGTTTATTTATTTTTCTTGATGGAGGTACCAGGGATTGAACCCAGGACCTCATGCGTGCTAGGCACACACTTTGCCCTGAGCTATGCCCTTCCCACCCAGAATTGTTCTTGAGTTGCTTAACATTACGTCATACTTATTCCAAGTAAAACCTGAGACAGTCCAGGGACTTTTGAGAATCATTCTTCAAACGCTCCGAACTTTCTTCCCGAGGTTCTGGGGTTTAATTTCAGGATCTCAGTCTCAGGAGAGGCTGTGTCCACAGGGTTTCAGGAGGAGCTGGAGCGGACGTTTGGAGACACCTCTGGCTGCAGGAAGTCCTCCTCTTTGGGAACTTTCTTGCCGAGCACGCCCAGGTCTGCGGGGGAGGAAGAGGGGACTTTTGGGTGGTTCTGCTCAAAACCACCACCCAAAGCAAGTCCTCGAGGCTGGTGGTGAAGTTAGAGAGGGAGGTCTCATCGGTTGTCTCAGATCCAGGAGCCTTCCTGTCTCCCCTTCCCACCCGCGTTTTAAGGTGGTATGTGGTGTGGTGGGTGTTTTCAAGAGCCGGAGTGTAGCCCAGGATGGAGTGGGAGTTAGTAAATTCAGGAGAGGTGTCATGTCCAAGGTTGGTTGATCTCCAAGAAATGCTTTTCAAAGGATTAGTACAGTTGGATAAAGACATGGTGTTAGTTTCCCAAAATAGAGTTAGGAGTGAAAGAGGCGGAGTTGGGGTGGAAATCCAGCTGGAGGAAGGCAGGCAAAGCTGGGGCTGGATCGCTGACCAAGATCGTGGCTGTGTGGGAAGGTGGCATGTGAAGCCTGCATTTGGATAACTTAGTTCATTCACGTAACAAATATTTATCAAGCGCGAATATTTACCAAGTCCCCACAATGCAGCCTCCACCGTGCCGGGCCGTGAGCAAGGCAGACGGTCGCTACGCACGTGGAGTTTAGATTTACTGGGAGAAGACAGAGTATAGGCAGGTAAATACATGAGAAGGAGGAATCGCAGAGTGATCAATGTTACTATTAAAGTAAAGCAAGATGACAGAAGCAGATGAAACAGGTTTATGCCGGAGGGCAGGGAGAACCTGTCAGGTGGAAGTGATGGCTGAACTGACTTCTGAACAACGTGAAGGATCTAGCCATGCACCGCTCTGGACACAGAACGTTCCAGATTGGAGCAAGAGCTGGTGCAAACATCCTAGAGTAATCGGACCCGGGGTTCCCAGGAAACCGGAAGCCGGAGTGGGGACAGAAGGGTGTATGTGGCTGAGTGCAGGGGAGTTCGGAGTGAGTTTAGAGGCTGGAAATAAGGATCTCATCTGGAAGAGAGGTCAAGCCGGAACTGAACCATGAGGTCAATGTCTCAGCTACGGCTGAGCCTGGGGGGGATTTTGGGGGGACGCAGGCTTGGGTAGGGGGAATCATAATTAGGAAAAATGCCAGATTGTGGGGAGACATCGGGGGCTGGTTGGCACATTAGAGCTGGGCAGTGAGGTAGGATCTGAAGTGAAGGAACAGAGTGGCAGTGAGCGGTCCAAGCCAGGAAGGGAGTTCAGCGCTGAGGACGTGTGGCCGGGCAGGAGCTGTGGGTTTGGGTGAGGGGGCCCTGGGGTGATTTCAGTTTCCTCGCTGATCCTTCAGGTTCGGCTGCCTTTTCTCCTGTCCTTGTCCCACCTCTCCCCCCACTCGCTTCCATATTTGCCCGGCTTTACCTCCAACCTCTGGTTTGGCGGAAGTCTCCCTCAGACCCCTCCTGGAGGCCAGCTGGGACTGGGAGTGAGGGAGCCCATCTAAGAAGGAAGACAAAGCTCGTTATTCCTCCAGGCCACTCAGTTCCCCACCTTGTCCTGTCCCTCGTGGCTCTGCTTCCTTTATCTCCTCGGAACCTTACAGCACTTGGTGGCTCTCCTCCAGGGGCAAGCGTTCCCCACCACCCACCCTCTCTTCCTCCCCGGGAGACGTTTGGCTATATAAGACATTTTTCGTTGTCCTAACTTGGAGGTCCTGTGCCATCTAGTGGGTGGAGGCCAGGGATTCTGCTCAACATCCCCCAGTGTGCATGACATTTCAGCCCCAAATGTCAACAGTGCAGAGGTTGCAGAGGTTGCAGAGGTTGCGAAGGAACTGCCTGAGAGGCACTGAACTGCCCCCACCTGGCAGGTGGCGACGGTGAGCAGATTCCAGTCAAGTCAAACGCTGCCTTCACAGTGTGTCTACCCAGGGCTCCCAAGCCCTGTGCACCTCCAAGGCTCTCTCCCTTGAGACGTGCAATGGGAACGGAGGGGAATCTCAGAGACGGTCCTCGGCCAGGTAAGAAGATGAGGTAACAGACCAGGGAGGAGCAAAGAGGAAGGGGATGGAGAACCTTGCACGGAGATAATACTTGGAACAACCATGCCTTAGCTAGTTCCCGCCATGTACCAGGCTCCCCCTAGGAGTCCTCCATGCTTGCTTCCACTGTGAGGTGGTTTTCATAACGCCGTTTTAGGCATTTAAAGCAAGCTGCAACCCCTGCTCAAGCTCCCTCAACTAGAAAGGGGCAGAGCAAGGGATGGAGCCCGCGTCTGCAAAGCCAGCAATGGGGCGGCGAAGGAGAGTGCTGGAGAGGAAGAGGGGTCTCACTCCCCATTCACTCACCAATGGCTTTCCACAGGTCTAGGATTCCGAGGGCCATCTTCTCCTCCCTGCCTCCGTCAGCCCTCGGGGGAGGATGGAGCACTGAGAACGGGTGGGAGGAGCAAGACCAGGGGGTCATTAAATGGAAGAGACAACACACTGAATCAGGCAGTCCCGCCTCCACCGAAGCCGGGGCAGGGTGCACGCCGACAGTCCCTACTTGCCAGGGAGGAGATCCTGGCTCTGAAAGTAGAGTCTCTTGCTCCAAGTTACCCCAGGGCTAAGTGGTGGAAGTGGGGTTGGAACCCACCTACGCCTGGATCCAAAGATCACTTCCTTTCTGCCCTGCCACACTGCTGCAACACTGGGATCTCGGCATGCAACTGATTTAACTGTCGCCAAGTGGCACACTGCCACCTATACAGCACGTGCCCAAGGAAGAGCGCTTGGGGGAAGGGGGGTGGAGGAGCACGCCAGGTGTCGATCTAATTTATCTGATCCTCACGACAGCCCCGCGCAGCAGGGGCCATGGTTACACGCATCGTCACAGATGAGGACACGGAGGTGTGGCGAGATTAAGGCTGTATCCCAAGCCAGGGGAAGAGGTGGGACCTGAATCCCATGCTCTGGCTCTGGGGTCCACCCCCCATTACTCCACTAGACCAACCCCCAAGACAGTGGAAGGAAAGCCCGTGGGCTTCAGGGAATATGAGCTGAGGGTCTTTACAGGGCTGCGAACGCACTGGCCCCAGGCGCCAGACAGGGAGGGAGTGCTCAGAGTGGGCTCGCTCACCGGGACCCAGAAGGTAGCCGGCGCTGTTGAGGGTCCAGCCTCCTCGCCCCTGGACAGAGACAGAGAGACAGACTCTGAGAGAGCGGAGAGGGAACCGGCACCCACAGGCCTGGGGTGACGTGGGGCAGCCAGCACGCCGCTTAACCGCTAGCTTGTGAAGTGGGTTCACTTAACCCGAAGTCACCAATGAGGACACTGAAGGCTTCCTAAGACCAGCAACTCGGAATGAAAAGAAAGCGTTGAAAACCACTCCTGGGGGGTGGGGGGAGGGTATAGCTCAGTGGTAGAGCGTGTGCTTGGCATGCACGAGGTTCAGTCCCCAGTACCTCCATTAAATAAATAATAGTAACCTAATAATCACCCCCCCAGCAAAGAGTAAAAAATAAAATAAAATAAAAAGATACAATAGGAAATGCAGATTCGCCCAACCAGGAACTCGGGGTGGGGGGTGGCACTTGGTGCCTTGTGAGCCCTGCAGGTGACTGTCCTGCCTGAAATTTTACAATGACAGGAAGTCCTACCTCGGAAGGCCTCTCGGGGCATCTCCGGGCAAACGCTAGATGCTAGGAAGGTTTTGGTTCGGGTAAGCTGGGCCCTGACCCTCTGCGTCCCACCTGGGTTCTGTTCTAGCCCCGGGGCCAGGAACATGAAGCCAGTCCCTGTCTTTCTTCTCGTATTTTCACAACTTGTTCCCTGGCCCCCAGTTCAGCCAGGAAAATTAGAACAGTGCTCGTAGGAGGGCGGTGAGAGGGGGTCCTGCGGGAGCGCAGGGGCACAGGAGGTCTCACCCGGGGGGCAGGAGCGGAGGCTGGCGTCTCCGCCAGGCTGAGCAGGACGGCAAGGAGGACCAGACAGGCAGGTGGAGCCATCTGAGGGCCCGGGTGGGCGCTAGAGGCCACAGAACACTGCAAAGAGAGGGTCGTGAGTTTGTTATTTGCAGCTTGACTGGGCTGTAACTGACGGGCGGAGGACTCACACACACTTAAAAGCACACCGCTGGGGAGTCCCGGCGGCCTGCGCACCCACGGTGCCGCTGCCCCATCAGGCGGGAGGCGTTCCCACCCCATCAAGGCTTCTGTGGGCTTTTCCATGGGTTGTTTTCTTTTTTAAGTTTTTTTTTTGTTAACATGAGATGTATTCTCCTAACTTGTTTGTCTTCCTTCCAGTTTTAGTGAAAAGTAATTGACATACAACACCGTGGACGCTTAAGGCGTCCTGCGTGGCTTGACATGCATCTATATTGTGAAATTATACTTTAATTTCACATTATAATTTACCTCTTATACCAGATTACCTTATTGTTAACTGAAGGTTCATCTCCACGTCTTTTTTTTTTTAAACTGACATACAGTCAGTTACAATGTGTCCATTTCTGGGACACAATGTCCCAGTCATGCAGATACATACAGATATTCATTTTCATATTCTTTTTCATTAAAGGTTATCACAAGATATTGAATATAGTTTCCTGCACTATACAGAAGACATCTGTTTCTTTAAATCTATTTTTATATGTAGTGGTTATTATCTGCAAATCTCAAACTCCCAAATTTATCCCTTCCCACGCCCTTTCCCCAGTAACCATAAGATTGTTTACTACATCTGCCAGTCTGTTTGTTTTGTCGATGAGTTCATTAGTATCCTCTTTTTTTCCTTTCCTTTTCTTTTTTTTTTTTAATTCCACATATGAGTGACATCATATGGCATTTTTCCTTCTCTTTCTGGCTTGCTTCACTTAGAATGATGACCTCCAGGTCCATCTATGCCGCTGCAAAAGGCATTATGTTTCTCTACGTCCTTTTGTCTTAAACATATAACAGACAATTAAAACAAACACTTCCTAGTTTCTTGGCGTTTTTTTGTGGAGCACATTTATTTAGGAAGAGAGTTGATGCAGGGAAAACACCCAAGAAAGTAAGGAAGTAATAGGACATTCGATACATAAAAATGTGCCCCCAAACCCCACAATGCATGAGTGACCCAAGTTTAAGAATCACAGAGGCATTCCTACCTCCTACCCAGCCTCCCCCCATCTACTCTCTTTGGCCCAAAACCATGCCCTGAAATGCCTGATTCTCACTCCCTCCTCCAGACGGTCCCAGACCTTCCAATCCTTTTTCCTGCCCTCCCCTGGGCCCCATTACCAGGTCCCATCCTTCCCTGCCTTCCCTGCATCTTCCCAGGACCGTTGCCCCCCTCCCTGCTCACCTCACTGCAGCTGGCAGCTCTCCCCAGCTCTCTCTCCGGTATGGGTCCCAGCTCCTGCATGACTCCAGCTTTTATGCCTCCTGAGGGGAGAGGAGGAGGAAGAAGCTGGAAAGCAGGGGAGGGGGTGCTCAGCAAACCAGGTGGGGAGAAGAGGGAGAGACAGTGCAGAGGAAGGAGCAGCCAGGGCAGGCGAGGATCCACCCACGGGAGGGGCTTTTCTTCGCTGCTCTGTGAGGTCAGAACAAGGGTACTTGGAGGCAGGGATACGTTTGCCTACCTCGGTTTCCCCCCTGACCTTCTAACCAGAGGTGTCTGCTCTGTTTATCCAAGGATCACCTGCCCCGTGTCTCTGGGAGGACTCTGTATTCTCATTGATCTCCGCGCCCCTGGGTTTCTCTCCACCTGTAGCTGCTGTCCCTGCAGCCCTGGGTTCCTCTCTGCACCACCCCCTCCCCAGTCTCTCTGCCTCTTTGCAGCTCCCCCTCTCCTGCACGAGGCACCTGGGTCCACTGTTTCCTTGTTTGTTGTGAGTCTCTCCCTCCCTGGGTGATGAGTTTAGTGAGGGGCTGAGGTTCTGTCCTGGGCATCGCTGTGCCACCAGTGCACAGGTGCTCACCCAGGTGGGCACGTCCGGCTGTGCCTGGACACTCTTTTGCTTGTCATGACTTGGGAGGGTGCTTCTGGCATCAGGTGGGTAGGGGTCAGGGATGATGCTCAGCACCTTGCAGTGCACGGGATGCCCCCTTCCCCACAAAGAACGATCCAGCCCCAGATGCCAAGAGCACCATGGATGGGAAACTCTGCAACAGCCCCTAAAACAGTGCCTGGAACTCAATAAATATTTGTTGGATGAACCAATGAAGTATGTGTGCGCGTGCATGTGCGTGTGTGTGCGTGTGTGTGTGTGAGTTATCTCTCCCTCTCCGTTTCTGTTTCTCGGTCGTCTGTTTCCTTCCCTGTTGGCCCCGGACAGCAGCAGTTTTCCCGAGGAAAGCACCCCGTAATCAAGGGGTTGCCTGTGCTTCCTGGACGTCCCAGTCCTCACAGGACAGTTTCCTGGTCTCTTTGTGGGAAGAGCCACAGCTCAGCCTTCGAGACCCCCATCCGTATTCTGTAGGTCTGTGCTTCACTGTGCCGCCCCCCCCCCCGCCCCCCACCGCTGAAGGACCTTTCTGGACCTCCACCCCTTCTGTCTCAATTTAAAAAGCAGGACCCGGGGGAGAGGTCGAGTGAGAGTGAGAAACCAAGGACCACAAAGTCCCTTGTGGGCTCCTTGCTCTGGTTTTGTTCCCTGTCTCCTCGTCCTCTCTTCTCTGCATCTTTCATTTCTCATCCGGAGGAGAAGGGGGAGCTCTGAGGGGAAGAAAATGACACGCAGGTGTAAATGGCTCTGCTGGGAAAGAGGAGGGAGGAGGAGGGGTGACGCGGGGGTGGGTGGGGAGGACAGACCACGCTGGCGCCTAGAGGTGGTTACCTGGAGACGCAGGAGGCCTCCCTTCTCTGGTTAACCGGTGCGTCAACAGTGAATGCAGCAGCTCCAAACCTCGTGCAAACAAACAAACAGAAAACCCGGACGATGTGGGAGAAATGTCGCTTTCCCCGAATTTCTGTGACTGAGCGGAATGTCTGTCTTGAGCCCGCATCCCTCTTTGTAATCGGGACTCGTGGAAATGGACCCCTCTCTCCCGGGGTGGACCCTGCAGTGGTCTGCTCGGCATTTATTTGGCTCCTATTGGTGATAAGTCTGCTGGGTTTTGTCGAAGTACCTGCGTTTGTTCAGTCTGTCCCACGTGCTGTGGGGGACGCTAACCTATGCCTGGTCTTGGGGGAGTGACGGGGGGCTCGGGTGGAAACTGACCCTTCCTCCCTCCTCCCCTCGCCTCCCACGTGTCCTGGGTCCCCGTCTACAACCCAGACGAGCTCATGACCCAATCATTCCAGCCAGTGAAGGTAGAAAAGATATTTGCTGGAGGTTCCTAAGGGAAAGTTAAATCCTCATCACTGTTTTTTAAACATTAAAAAAAATAATTTTGAATATATGGGAAAGTTGTCCGAATAATTCTCAAACACTCAGCCTGCACACGGTTGTTTCACCGCGTCTGACTTTTCTGGCCCCCCTCCCCAGGGACACGGAGATAGTCTGAACTGCAAACACGATGCCCCTTTGCCCCTAAATTCTTCAATGTGGTGCTTTGTTTTCCTCCGAAAAACAAGGAAGTCCTCTGACGTAAACCACAGGAAAATGGTCAAAGTCGCGAAATTAACACCGACGCGCGCTCACGTCGGAGCGGCGGCCTCATTCCGTTTGGCCAGTCGTCCCAGGAACGGTTACGGCGACACCGAAAGCAAACCAGCCGCCACCGCCGCCACTGGCCGTCTCCCCTGCTCGCCGTGTCTTCCTTGACCTTGACACTGACCTTGACTTTTTTGTTGGGGGAGGGGGGCCGCCCGTGAGTTGCTCTGCGGGTGAGTCCCAGCGTGCGCTTGCCCGACACTGTCTCGATTAGACGCTGGGGACCCGCAGCGGCCACTGCCGTGCGGTTGGAGGAATCACCTCCTCCCGGGCACATCCTGTGGTGGGAGCAGGGGCGTCAGTTCCTCCGCCCCGGCGATGCTAGCTGTGGTCACCGGGCTAAGGCGGTGCCCACCAGGTGTCCCCACTGCTAAGCTGCTTCCTGTCCCTTTGTCATGAGGGAGTGGCTCGAGAGGGCGCAGGTGCGCCTCCGGCTCTTCTGGGTTTCTGGAAGCAAGTCTCTCTGTAGACACAGACATGCATATATACATACGCACACCAACGCGCGCGTCTCGCAGTCTCTTCCCGAAACGGGCCCGGAGCCCCGGGAGTTGCTGTACCCTCTGCCCCCAGGAGGGGGAGCCAAACCCAGGCTGATCCAGCACCTGCCGGCGCTTCCCGGAGCCGCTTGGTGACGGCCTCCCGTGTGTGTTACGAAGACTTAGCGTGAGATTTACGCCCTTGAAGAATCCTGGGGTGCACGGCAGGTCTCTGGGCCGTACTCGCCTAGCATAACTGAGTGTCTTTCCCGGTCACGATGGCGTGAAGCAGGAAGTCAGCAACGGGGGGGGGTCACGAACGTGTGGAAATCAAGCAGCAGCTGCTACGTGGCCACGGGGTCAGGGCAGGAATGGGAGGGGAAGTCAGGAGACGTGGGGCTTTGTTTGGGGGGGTGATTATTTTAATGCGGCTACCAGGGACTGAGCCCAGGCCCTCGTGCATGCTGAGCGCCGCTCTGCCGCTGAGCTGTGCCCTCCCCCCAGGAAATGTCTTGACTTAGGCCGGATGACTCAGGTTTCTGGAATCTGCACCGAATGCTTCCTGAGAGATCACACCTCCCACCCCCAATGTCACATCTGAGTTTTCATGCTGGGTGGGGCGCATACAAGGCCAAGGGATCAACAGCAACTCGTCCTCAGCGCTCTCGTCCGAAGGGGCAGAGTACGCCACCCCGACATACGCCGTATCAGCGTCATGCTGAGCTGTGAGCACCCGAGAAATGGCAGACGCGGGGAGAGGCTTCCTCCCCGGCCCCCCACGCCCCCCACACCCCCCATACACATTCTGCTTCTGCCGGGAACACTCATTAACATCCAAAGGGGCTGATTATCCACTCCATTTACTTTTTTATCAAGTACTTGAGGAAACGGGGCTGGAGGATTTAGCCTGCCCCCAGCAAATAACATGTTTAAGTGTCTAAATGAGGGTACAGGTTGTAGGTTGAAAGGCAGAGGAGAAAAAGGGAGCAGGAAGCAGGAGGAACTGGGTTTTCCTTCTGTCCAAGAGTAGTACGGGACATTGACCGCCACTGCCTGACAGCGCTTTGCGAAGACCGAACGGAGATGGTTTTTCTTTTTGTTTACTCGCTCAGTTGCTTGGCTAAAATAGCCCCCAGCCTCCCTGTACATTCTTGAACCCAAGGCTGTTTTCGAGAAAGTTGTGGTTGATGACCTCAGAAGAATGGACAGACCCAGGGAGTTTTCTGTGATGCCAGACGGACTTACCAAGACCAAGAAGAACATAGCACCACGAACTGCCCCTGACCGCTATCACTCTTCTGCTCCGTCCAGTTTTCCTATAGAACCTCGAGATCCCAGCCCCAAGGTGGGCTCACAGTCTCTGAGGCGTTAGGCCGCCGTGACTCCCCACTGCCTGCAAAGCAATAAAGCGGCTCTTTTCTGTTGCCATCAAGGTCTCTGTCTCTGAGTTTGAATTCATCTTCTGGGGTACAGAGGCCAAGTTTTTGGTAACAGTCTGCACAGATGGATGGATGGATGGAAGGACAAAGCAGAGAAAAAGACACAGAGGGTCAGAGAGAGTATTTGCATCTAAGATTACATCCGTGCTGCCCCTCAGGGCTCCGGGAATGGGACTGTATTAACAGAGCAATGCTGCGTGAATGACAACAGGGCAGCGTCCGTCCTGGATGCTTAGAATATGCAAGGCCCTGTGCTAACACCTTTATTTAGATTCATCTCGTTTAACCTGAAAAATAGCCCTATAAAATGGGTACCGCTAAAATCCCATTTACAGAGGGGACGTGCAGGAATAACGTGTCCTATACCGCACATCTCCCAGGGGACAGAGGCAAGACTCAGCCACAGCTCAGCTGGCCCTTTGGCCACTAAGTGACAAGAAGCAGGCAGCGGACATCTCAGCATATAAACAATCCTACGAATTTCTGATTAATTCTTTAGTCTCAGATCCTAGAATAAAGGTAACTCAGTCAAAAGTCATAGACATTTTGAGGTTCTTCATATATATTTCCAGTCTGTCTTTCAGCACTAGGGTACCAGTTTCCAGTTCCACCAGCACTACAGGAAGGGACCACTTCTGTCTGGAAGATGGACAATTTTGAAGGAAAGATCAAAGCGCTGTAGATGAGGAAGAAAAGACCTCATTGAATTATTGAGCCAGAAAGGATCAAATTCTTAGTTTTTTTTTTTTTAAAGAGGGATAGGTCAGTGAGACTGAAAACCATGATAGCAGAAAGATAAAGATGTCCAAGAGGTAACAGGATAGGAACCTGCGGGCAGGAAGAGAAGCATCAGAGCTGGCTCTCCTAGGAACACTCCGAGCGAAGTGCAGGTAAGTCAGAACAGAGCAGAGCCAAAGAGGGCAGAAATGTTGAGGACGGCATGTGAAAAGCATCGCTGATGCTGACGGCGTGTTCACACTGGTGACTCAAGCGGGACGATGCGGGGAGGACGTGCGATTCACGGGCTGCAGGCTTCCAAGGTGGGAGAGTTTCCTGGAGCTCGGCTGCTGATAGCAGCTGCGATGGGGAGTCCATGGAAGAGAGTATGACCTCACTCCCTTTCCTGCCCATAAATAGCCCAAAGATCATTGTCCTTGCAACACCCTCCACGACCCCACTCCTGTTTTCCCTACCGCATGCCCTGAAAAGGAGGGATTCGGGAGTCAGCGTTCGCTGGCCGACTGTGGGATTGTGGGAAAGTCACTGCAGGTCTGTGGACCCCCATCTCCTCACTGATGGCCAGGGGAGCCAGATCAGATGCTGCAGACATTGGTGGCCCAGGCCAGACCCTCTGCTGTGCTTTGGGTGTGTTTGCTAGTTTTCTTTATGTCTTCTTTTCGTATGTTTAGTTCCTCTGTGGTGTTGAGTTGAGTCACCAGCATGTGGAGTTCAGAAATGTCACACAGAGGTCTGGATTTCTACCTTCTCTTGATACCAGGGGGGTATCTGTAAACTCTGGGCCCAAGTCCTCAGGGGCAGCTGCCAGGAGGGCCGAGGAGCAGCTTTGGAAAGGTCTTGTTCTTTCCAGTTCACCACAGACCTCACCAGCCCCTACTGGCCACCCCAGCCTTCCTCATTCACCTCCTTGGTCCCTATTCTATCCTGCACGGAAACCCCTGCCCTAGAAATGGGTGGAAGGACAAGTATGTGACCTTTCCTTGGGCTTTGCGATGGGAAGAGGGTGCGTGCAGGGGTTTTGGCTGGCACCCCGCCCTGGAGTCTAGCCCTTTCTGGCGTCCTGGTGTCCTGGCATCTCACATCTCCCGGGCTGCTTTGTGTCCCTTTCTGCCCCTGTCGTGTCCCCTGTGCCTCAGTCTCTGCTGCTCTGCATTGCTTTGGAGGAAGAAAGGGACGTGGAAGGAGAATGGACTTTGGAACCAGATGTGCCTGGGTTTGAATCTCAGCTCTGCCACTTCCTAATTAGCCATCTGAGTGGCTGAAGATTAGCCTCACCTTTAAAAGAGGAATAATTTTTTTTAATAATAATTTTAAAATACCAGGAGAGGGTACAGCTCAGTGGTAGAGTGTGTGCCTAGCATGCATGAGGTCCTGGGTTCAATTCCAGTACCTCCATTAAAAATATATACATATATACATTTTCACAGGGTTGCTGTGAGGACAAAGTTTTGAGGATTTGCATATAAAGCAGGCAGGGAAGGGAGCCACTGGGAAAGGGGTCCTCGCCAATGATCGTAAACCGGTTACTAGTGATCATAAGCACTTACTGGGCTTCAAGCAATGAGCCAACCTCACCGGATTCTCCCAACAACCCAACAAGGTCCATATTATCCTCAATGACAATGAACCAATGACAAACACGGAGGCTCAGAGAGGTTAAGTAACCTCCCCAAGATTGCACAGCCAGTAAATAACCAGATTCAAATGCAGGCATTTGGACTCCAGAGCCTAGTTGCTTAACCATCATGCAACCATTCCTCCCAGTAACAAGGGAACCCCGTACCTGCAGGACTAGAGAACAGGATGTCAGAACAGGGGGTGGTTCGATCCAAGGCAACAAACGAGGGAGAGGCTGCGGGACATTCTGTTCCTGTCTGCTGTCCTCTTCCCTGAACTGACTGACCCTCCTCAGTCTCCTGCTTCCCTTCGCTTCCCCCCGCCCTTCACCTCTTTACCACACAACAGCCAAAATACTGCGTTTAAAGTATAAACAGGATGATGCAAACAACTCTGGCCCCAAGCCTTCTGATGGTTCCGGGCCGGCCCAAAATACAACCAAACCCTCACTTTAGCCCGCAAGCGTTCGTGACTCACCTCCCTCCACGCCCCCCGCCCAGCCACGTGGCTTCTCCTCCCCAAGGCCTCGGGACTGCCTGCGCCCTCTGCCCAGGTCTTTGCCGGGCTGGGTCAGCAGCACCCAGGCCTCGGCCCAGACCCCTCCTGACACAGTGCCTGGCTGCAGCAGGTGTTCAGTAAAGACTGCTGAATAATGAAGAGTTCTCAGGAGACTGCACTGCTGGCCCCAGTCCCACGCCCTTTCCCGCATCCGAGCCAAGCCAAGCGGGGTCTGACTCCTGAGCTTGAACACCTGCTGCCTTGCAGCTCGCTGTGGCCGGTGAGGTATGGCGGAGTGAGTGGTGCTGGCTTCAGGCTCGGGCCTTGAGAGGCCTTGCACATCCTGGCTCTGTCCGCCTTGCTCATCCTGGGGCCCTGCCTCTGCCCTGTGAACAAGCCCGGCTGGAGGGTGGGGACCGTGTCTCGGACAAGGTTCACTTCTGCCTCTTCCCACACCTCTTCCTCATGCCCAAGAGCCGGGAAATCAGTTTTAAGCAGGGGGGGTAGTGTGAACCCCTATGGCTTGACCTAGAGTGGTGGGGGGGATGGAGGCAGAGAGAAAGGTAGAGCTTCAAGATATATTTTTGGGGGGCTAATTAGGTTTATTTAGTATTTTTTTAGAGGAGGTACTGGGGATTGAACCCAGGACCTCGTGCATGCTAAGCATGCGCTCTGCCACCGAGCTACACCCTCCCCTGCTAAGGATGTATTTTGGGAGTGGAACCAGAATGGATTCAGGAACCAGTGAGCTACATCACCCACCAGCGGGTTGCTCACCTCCTCACACAGCAAGGAAAGGGCCGGGCTGGGTTCGAACCTGGTGTTTCCGCTCCCTCTAACTAGGGGAAAGGGACTGGAAGCGGTGCAGCGGCCAGAAGGGAAACTAAGGGAAAGTCAGCTCACCTCTGCGGCACCCTCACGGAGCCCCCTGCACGGACCCCTCGGAGCTGAAGCAGGAAACTGACGGATTCCCATGGCCAGTCTGGAGCCCCTGGCCACCAGCCAGCTCCTACGAGAACCTCCATGAACCACAGTCTCCCTTCTTGGCACCAGAGAAGGAAGCAGGAAGACGAGGTCCAACCTCCAAAGCCGCAATCTGGGTTTTCCGGTCTGCGGCGCTGGCTGGTAAATAAAAACGGCCGGTGAGCCACAGCTCATCCTGTCCCGATGGGACTGGGTCGGGGGGCGGTGGGTTTTGCTTATTTTCCTGGTTGGATGCAGCTGTTTGGGTTCATCACAGCCCCTCTGTCCTTGGCTCACCATCGTCACTGGGCTGTGCAAAGCCCTTCTCTTTTCAAACGGATTATACTATTCCCTTCTACCTCCTCCACGGGCAGTCACCAATGTACTGTGCGTGCATCCTGGGGTTTTTTGTTTTTGTTTTGTTTTTTGATGTTTTAACTTTTATTGAATTGTTAGGAAAACTGAAACAGAAAACAATGTTTCTTGTTTTTCAAAGAACTAGTCAGCAGTGACGTTATAACATCTACTGTTTGCTTATTTAGTTTTTTTTGTGTAGCTTTTTTTTTAAATTGAAGTATAGTCAGTTTAGTGTTGTGTCAGCTTCTGGTATACAACATGTTTCAGTCATACATGAATATACATATATTTGTATTCATGTTCTTTTTCATTACAGGTTATTACGAGATATTGAATATAGTTCCCTGTGCTATATAGTATAAACTTGTTTACCTATTTTATATATAGTAGTTAGCATTTGCAAATCTAACACTGATTTAGTTTTAAATTGATCAAATACTTATCTAGTTTTAAGTTTTTATTGAAGTACAGTTGATTTACACAGTTGTGTTGGTTTCAGGGGTACAGCAGAGTGATTCAGTGTTTTCGGGCCCCTCCCACCCCAAGGCTCGGTCGGCACCGTGCATCCTGTGTGACAAAGGTGGAGAGAGATGGGGATACCTCGATGGACCATTGCACAGGCAGACACTGTGTGTTGGGGGTGGGGGGACCCGAGGGAAGTCAGGGATACAGCCTCGACAGCCCAGGTGGTGGCTGTGCTGGTGGCAGCAGCGAGGGGCCCTGAGCGATGGCAGGTGCTGGCGTATCAGTGCCATGTGATGAGCAGGCGCCACCAGGGCGCTGGGGCCAGACCACCTGGTTTAGATCCGAGACCACAGCCCAGCCACGGATGTTCTGGTGCCTCGGTTCCCTGATGTGTGTGACGGGGTGACAACAGTGCCTGTCTCCTTGGGTCATGACCATGAAAGGAGCTGATGGCTCTGAGTGCTTGAAAGACCCAGCCTGGCCTGACACCCCCGATCCCACCTCCTCGTGCTCCTCCCAGTCTCCTCGTGAGGTCCTGCGGCAGATGACATGCCTCTCCCAGCTGGCTTCCTCTGCTGGACGTGGCGCCAGAGACCTCCGGAAGGAAAGGCGAGCCCGTGGTCCCGGAAGCTTCCGCAGGCCCAGCAATGCAAGCGTTGCATTCACACCCTCATTTAACTTCCAGGACGGGCCCCTTCCTCAGGAGTGCTCTTAGCCCTGTTTCTCAAGGTGAGTGCTAAGGCCCAAGGGTTTGCCCAAGGCACCCTGGCTGTCACCATCACTCCTGGAGATTCCCTGGCACCCAACCTCCTCCAGCTGTCACCAGTCTTGGAAGGCGGAGCCAGCCTCTGGCTATACATGCCAGACAATCCAGCTAGTCGCTTTCCCAGACGCCCTTGCAGCCAGGGCATGGCCCGTGGCCTGGGTCTGTCTACTGGACAGACGCACCAGCGCTGGATTCTGAGCCAGGAGCTGGCAAAGCCTATGGCAGTGACTGTGGAGGATTTGGCCGGCAGAAGCCCAGGCTCGGGCGCTGGACACACAGGAGCCCAGGGCAATGCCAGACCCGAGAGGGCGGGTCAGACATCAGCAGGGGGTGCAGACAGGCCAGAGCTCTCCTTCCAGGACACCCAAACGAGCAACTGTCTTTCCCTGGAGAGAAGGAACCAGGGTCTGGATCCTGTGCTGAACTTAGAACGGAAGTGAGGGGGCACTCAGAGAAGGGGGCTGGCCAAGGGCTGCACCCAACAGTGAGCCACCCTCGAGCCCCCACCACCTCCGCCTGGGGGTCCAGATTGATAGCCACCAGGCTCCTGGGACCATCCCCAGCAGGAGACTGGATTCCTCTTTGGAAAATGGGCCACCGGAGAGACCTACTGATAATATCTGAGGGGTGACCTACCCCACATATTACACCTAGCAAGGGATGGGGGTACCACTGTTGTTACTGACGGACGTGGAATAGGCTCAGAGAGGGGTTGGGACCTAAGATCACGTAGCCTGAAGCTGTAAGGTCAGGATTACAACCCGAGGCAGCTGGGCGCCAGACGGAGTCCTGCCTCTGTGAAGGGGGCAGAGGAACCGGCTCCTGGGGCCACTGAGCGAGCTGGATAAACCACATGTCTGAGCAATTCCCCAGCGGCACAGACGCCCGCGGAAACCCATCTCCCATCGCCTCTCACGGGGCTCAGCTCATCTCCAGGTTCAAGGACAAGGAACCAGGCCCCTGGGCCGAGCCCAGACGCCCCGCCCCCCACGTGCCCCGGAGGAGGATCCGAGGCGGGCCCGCAGTGCCCCTCTCCTCCACCGTGAGCTCAGGGAGGAGACCCAAGGACAGAACGGGACACTCGGGGCCTGCACAACACATCAGTGACTTTATTAGTCTCCAGATGCTGGTGAACTGTCGTCCCCAAAGCGCTTCCCACGAGCAGGTATCTGTCCATCTCAGGCCTTCCTGGCTCGCGAGGAGGAGCCAGGCCAGGGAGCCCAAAGCCAGAGCCTAGGTCTGTCCTGTCAGAACCACCACCCTTCCCAGCCCTCCAGCCTGCCCTGAGGGGTCGCCTAGGGACAAGACCCAGGCCTCCTCCCGATGGAGGACGGGGCGGGGGGGGGGTGCCCGCTGCTCTGGCCCTCGCTCTTCTTCCGGGCTCCGGACCCCAGGGGAGAGGGAGGGAGTGACGACGGAGGGGGAGAGGAGGACGTGAGGGCGCACCTCCGGCGCGGTGGGAGAGGCTGTGAGGACGGAGGTGAGGGCTGCACCGGAAGAGTGAGGACTGGGGCACGTAGAGAGAGTGGGGAAGGAACAGAGAACGCTAGGGCATCGGAGGCCTTGACCAGGGCGGCGCCGCCGGAGGAGGGGCTGGTGCGGGAGGAGGGCGGCAGCGCGCGCGGGGCTACCCCAGCGGCCAGGGCGGGCAAGGGCCCCCGCCCTCGGCGCCCGGCGCCGCCGCCCCGCCCGCGCCGCCGCCGCCGCCGCCCGCCGCGCGCCCGTGGATGCGCTGGTGGCGCAGCACGTGCTCGCGGCGCCCGAAGCCCTTGCCGCACTCCCAGCAGGCGAACGGCCGCGCCCCCGAGTGCGTCTTGCGGTGGCGCACCAGGTGCTCGCGCCAGTAGAAGGTCTTGCCGCACTCGCAGCAGGCGTGCGGCTTCTCGCGCGCGGGCAGCGGGCGCAGGGCCGGCCCGGGGCCGCCGGGGTGCGTGCCGCGGTGGCGCCGCAGGTGCTCCTTGCGCCGGAAGGCCTTGCCGCAGTCGGGGCAGGCGTGCGGCTTCTCGCCCGAGTGGCTCTGCCGGTGGCGCAGCAGGTGGGCCGGCTTCAGCGAGGCCTTGCCGCACTCCGGGCAGGACACGGAGCCCGGCGCCGGCAGGAAGGCGGGCGGGCCGGGCGCCGGCGGGGCCGGCGGGGCCGGCGGGGCCGGCGGGGGGCTGCCCGGCTCCTGCTTGTAGGCGCGCGCCGCCTGGGCGTCCCCCGTCGCCGCTTCGTCAGCCGCGGGGGCCGAGTCTCCTGCCGGGCAAAGGCGCAGTCAGGGCGGCAAGCTCCGCGCAAGAGGCGGCGGGCGGCCGGGAGGGCGGCCGTGTCACGGTTAGCGGAGCAGTCCCAGGGCGGGGTAGCTTTTTATTCACCCCCCGTGTCCCTGCACAGCGCCGCGCCTGGCGCACGGTAAACGCCCAGTAACTGGACGGATGGCTGACGAACGGGAGAGGAGGAACTGGGTGGGTAGATAAGTGAATACATGTGAGAGGGTGTAGACCTGGATGGATGGGTGGGCGGGCGGCTTGGTAGGTGGATGGCTGGGTAAGTGGGGGGATAAGCTGGGTGGGTGGATGAAACACCCATTTCCTTTCTCCAGGTTTTCAGACTGCTCTATGGAGTTCCAAGGAGATGAGCAACCTTTGTTTTTAAGTGTCACACTAGGACAAGTGTGATAAAAACAGGAGTTACTAACAAGTCGATTGCTCCCCGTGTGCCTGGCCCCGTGCTGAGCACTTCAGAGCGTCCTCACTCCGACCCCACGCGGCCCAGTGAGAGCGGGTGCAATGCTGTCGTCCTGTTTAGGGACACAGGAGGGCACTGCCTCAGGGCTGCCTTCCCAGCCTTGCTCCCTTCCCGACCTGCCCTCCCCAGAAAGTGTTCTGGAGCTTCCACCCCTGTCTGTCCTCTTCTGGAGGCCCACAGGCATCCTCTGTGCTCTGGGGGTCCTGATGGTGTTTATCAGGCCAGGGCCGTGTTTTGTCCTGAGACCACAGGCTCCCAAGCTGGAAACCCGGGTCCCTCCTTGTCCCTGTGGGCGTCCATCCAGCTGCCTCCATGTGCGACTTCAGAGATGACCCCTCAGCTCCCCGCTCCTGGCCCTGGCAGGAGGTCAGTGACACCCTCCGTCCCCCCAGGTCTCCAGCCCCTGGCTCAACGCTGGCACCAGTCATCTTCCTGCCTCTGGTGGGGCCCCTGGGTTTTGTCTCCATAGTCTGTTCCCTACTTTTGACAAGGTTCAGCCTCATTTTCCCTTCCTCACCCTAACACATGTGCTCAGATGGGGCCAGCGCCTGCCCGCCCCCAGCTCGGGTACGTGTGGCGGGCCTGGCCAATGGGGACTGAGCACCACAGCCCCAGCCACAGTGACTAGATCCACCGGGTGGGGAGAAGCTCCACTCAGTAGGAGCCAACGGGACTTGCGAGACTGCAGGAGGCTGCGCCGAGCTGAGAACTTGGCACAGAGGCTCTGGGGTCAGATGGCCTTGGTGCCACCCTGGCCTGGCCGGCACCTCATCCTATGTCATCTCCCTGCACCTGGGTTTCTGCAGTGACAAAACGTGGCTGATAAAGCCGGGTATCTCCAGGGCTGCGGCAGGATTGCAGGGAGCTGGCAGAGCCATGCCTGCCTGTGCTCACGGCTGGTGCTCGTCACCAGCGCTTGCTGTCCTGTCCGACCCCCACCCATGTCTGATTCCGCTCCTGCCCCAGTGCCCAGCGCGGGCTGGGCACACAGCAGGGACGTCAGGGATGCTCACTGAACAAACAAATGATGGACGAGAGAGGATCCCCGCCTGGGCTGGGAGACAAGGGGCTTCTGATGCCGGGAGAGGTGTGGGGAGGGGGTGAGCTGCTCACCTAGGGGCGTCGTCTCACATTCTTCCTTTCCCACGCCGACCCTGGAGCCATCAGGGGTCGCATCCCGAGGTGCCCTCGTCGCTGGTCCCTGAGACAAGAGGAAGCACAGTCCCAGCTGAGGGGCCCAAGCCGCCGCCCCTCCCGCCTCGGTCTGGTCACTTGCTCTGGGGGAAGCCGGCCCCACAGGATGAGCCGGGAATGTTCCCTCCACTCAGCTTTTGGGAGAAGTTCGTACGGAGTCGGCGTCCTTCCTCCCTGGAAGGTCTGGTCGACCTCTGCACTGGGGACAGCTGAACTGTCACACTGCACTGTCATATCTGTGCCTGCCCACCTCCCCAACGGGTGGTGGGCTCTGGGGGACAGGGGCTGGCCTGGCTGGCTTCTGTGCCATCGCTGGCGCCGAGCCTTTCATAAAAAGCGGCTCTGTCATGACATGATTCGAGATCGTGCTCAGCGTGCTACGGTGCCGCGGGCGCTGACCTGCCGCCTGCTTCTGTGGTGGCCCCCGCTGGACCTCCAAGTCCAGGCCACAGCAAACGGCAGACAGTGTCCTGGGCACCACAGAAGTCACCCACTTAAAGCACAGTTCAGTGGGTTTTAGTGTATTCAATTGTGCAACCGTCAGCACAATCAAATGTAGAATATTTTTGTCACCTCCAAATAAAGCTGGCACCTGTGAGCAGTCACTCCCCAATTCCCTGCCCCCGGCCCCTGGGAACCACTAATCTCCCACCCCTGTGGGTCTGCCTCCTCAGGGCATCGCATGTGAACAGAACCACGCAGCCAGGGGTCCTAGTGACTGGCTCCTTCCTCACGGTTCGGAGTCTCCCCACACTGCAGGGTGTGCCAGTGTTTCACTCCTGTGGCTAAGAGACACCCCGCTGGTGCACAGGCCACATGCCCTTATGAGTGACACTGCCCTGCTACCCTCACGTAGTCCCGTGCACGAGGTTCGTGTGGATGTGTTGTTACTTCTCCCGCGTCCACCCTGCAGGGGCCCCCGCAGCAGTGGACGTCCTCAGGCCTGTGTTTGCCCGGGGACTGTGGGGGACCCACGGGGTGTGCCAGCCCAGGTGCAACTGGGCGGACATCACTCGGAGTCACTGGGCCCCACAGAGGCTGGGAGCTGTGTCCTCCCATCTGAGTGTGGGCTCCAGGTAAGACTGCTCCACCCAGCCCCCCAAACTGACCCCAGGGCCCCCAGACAGGTCTGTGGCTGGAGGCACTCAGGGAGCTAGCGGGCCTCGTGCCTGGCCACCGCCCGCACCTCGGCCCTCCTGCGTCTTGACCTCTTCCTGGGAAACGTTTTCTGAGCCATCACAGAGAGGGCCGACGGTCTGACACAGGTTTCCCATCCCTCCGGTCATTCGCTCAGCGTCCACTGAGGACGACAGTAAGAGGCCCCAGGAGCTGGACCCCTCTTCCCAGGAGGTGGGGGGTGTGAAACGGTGCAGCCTTGGTGGGAAACAGCCTGGCGGTTCCTGGGTTAAATGGGGAGCTCCCACTGTACCCGCGGTTCCTCTCCTGGCCCTGGTGACCCTCCACTCGCCGCCACCAACCATAACTGTGAGCAGAACAGCTTTCAGTGAGTCCTGAGTCCTTCCACCCAACCGTCAGACCAGGTGCTCCTGGGGACCCCGAACTTGTACCAAGTGCCAGAAGGTCCTGTGGGCCCTGCTCACACCTGTCCTAGAGCGTCCCCACTGCAGCCACACCCTGGGCTTCGGGCCATGGCACCTGCTGTCGGTCTGCTTAGGGCAGGGGCCGATCCCTCGGGCCGAGGCCCTCCCGCAGCCACCCCCGCTCACCCAGAGCTCCTCCAGCAGGACCACGGCCTCCTCCCCGCTCTGGGGCCGCCGGCTGCACACCCAGGCCTGGATGTCGGCGGGCAGGGCGCTCAGGAACTGCTCCAGCACCAGCAACTCCAGCATCTGCTCCTTGGTGTGCACCTCAGGCCGCAGCCAGTCCCGGCACAGGGCACGCAGCAGGCCCAGCGCCTCGCGCGGCCCGGGTGCGTCGCCCAGGTGGAAGTGGCGGAAGCGGTGCCACGGCGAGTCCAGGCGCAGGCCCTCGGAGGCCAGGCACTCCTGCTTCACGGGCTGCGGGGCCGGGGCCTCCATGGGGCTGGTGGGGCAGCAGTGCCTGCGGGGAGGGAAGCCCGGCCATGAGAGACCAGCTCTGTCATCCTGGGCCCAGCGTCTCCGCCGTGCAGGGGACAGGAGCGCAGGGACATGGGGTCTCGAGCCACAGCGCCTCACTCGGGAGCAGCAACGTCGCTGCTCTGTGCCTTGGTTTCCCCTAAGATGAAGAGCCGCTTGCCTTGTGCGGCCAAGGGACAGGCCCTCCAGCGAGGAGCCACACTCAGAGTCTATGCACAACAGGTGCTGGGGAAGGGGCGATCGTGACCCACCCGGGGACAAGGCGTTCACACCTCTGCTCTGCCCCTCCCGGGGTGACCCTGGGCCCTGCTGTCCTCCCTTTCCTCTGAACATCACTGTGAGGACTAAGCAGCAGAGCATGCCCAGGGGACTTGCCTGCAGCAGACTCTCAAGAGGCTGTGCGCTGTCACAGCACCACTGTGCCCGACCGTGTTCCAGCCCTCCAGCCCCGAGGCAGACACTTTAGGACGCTCAAAGCCCCCATCCGTTCTTTGCTACCCACTGTGGACAGACCCGTGACCCCCCCACCTCCAAGGTCATGTGTGAAGCTCTAACCCCGACCAGACTGTATTTGGAGATGGGCTCTTAGGAAGAAATGAAGATTAAATAAGGTCATTAAGGGTGGCAGCCTACTCCTACAGGGCTGCTGGCCTGGTAAGAAGAGGGGGTGCCCTCTCCTACGTGTGAGGACAGAGCAAGAAGGCAGCCGTCTGCAAGCCGGTACGGGGCCTCACCAGACACTGAATCCGCCCGCACACGATCCTGGCCTCCAGACCTCCGGAACTGTGGGAAAGAAACGTGGTATTGAAGCCGCCTGGTCTGGGGTATTCTGTTACGGCCACCCAACAGGCCAAGATGCTAATGGGCCCCCAACCACATCTTTTGTAAGAACACCCCCCCCCCGCTCTCCCCCAGGAAGCTGTGTGCCCTCCACTTCCTCTTCCCCTTCTCAGACGAGGCAATGGCTTCAGCTGTGAGGATGACACAAGAGCCCAGAGCAGGGGCTCTCAACCAGGGGTGGCGTTACTCCGGGGAGACACCTGGAAAGGTCTGGAGACATTTGATCGTTGGACAGGGGTTGGGGGCAGCAGTGCTGCTGGCTTCTGGATGGGGGGGGTGGGAATGCTGCTAAGGACCCTACAGTGTACGGGCAGCCCCACAGCAGAGAATGATCCAGCCCCAAATAAGCCTGGCCTGGAACCTTGGTCCCCGAGATAACCCTCCCTCCTGAGCACACGGTGGGGCTTTCCAGAGGCTGTGGCCACAGGCCGAAAGCAGAGGCAGATGTGAGAATCCAGCTGCTCAAGTCCAGACAGTGAGATGCCACACTTCCAACTTTTCATTTTGGAAAACATGGTTATTTTTCACTTAAAAGGTGTCAATTATGTTAGCACATGAAGAGCTGGCTACCACTGTTTTTAAATGCATCAACAATTTGACATTCCTCAGCCTTAATTTCTCATATGATAGCACAACCAGCAGACGTAACTCCTGTAAACCAAAGTGCTTTGGGGTAAACAAGGTCCTACTGTAGAGCACAGGGAACTATATATTCAATACCCTGTAATAGCCTATAATGGAAAAGAATACAAAAAGGAATATACATAGACATACATATATTATATATGTATAAAACTGAATCACTATGCTGTACACCAGAAATTAACACAACACTGCAAACCAACTATACGTCAATTAAAAAAAAAGTGCTTTGGGAGGGGGTCTTCAAAGATTGTTTTAAAGTATGAAGGGGTCCTGGGTTAAAAAACCTTTTGAGAAACACTGACCAGCAGCCTGTTTGTTTAAATAAAGTTTTATCGGCGCACAGCCGTGCCCATCCGCTAGGCATTGATTCTCGTCTCAGACTTAAGGCTGTTCCTACCTCAGAGCCTTTGTACCTGCTGCTCCCTCGCCCCCATCTTTGCTCAGCTGGCTCCTCACCTTTGAGACCTTGATGCCACTCTTCCCACCTCAGAGAGCTTCCCCAAATCACCCACACATCCTTCCCTGCAGTTACTATCACATCCCCCTTATTAATTTTATCTTGGCGTTTTAATAAGATTGGGTCTTATCACACACTGTCTTCTCTTACAAGAATTTAAGCTTCACGAGGGCAAGAGACCACATATAAGAGCCCAGCATGCTGGCTGACACTGAAAGAGAATTACTAAGATGACTGGCCCTGTGCGATTAGCATTTCTGCCCCCATTTCGCAGCTGGACAATGTAAAGGCATCTTGGCCCAAAGTCACCCAGCTGATAAGTGGCAGAGGCTTATGTCACACCTATGTCTGTCAGGCTCTAAAGCTGGTCCCGGCATCACCTCCCACTCACCCACCCATCCTAGGACTAGCCTGGGAGTGGCAGGGAAGCCTCCCCAGAGGATCAAGGCCAGAGCCAAGTCTCAAAAGATGCAGAGAAGCCTGCTCTGCTGCGAGAGTTCCCTCTAGGGTGGGAATGCAGTCTGACTGAGTGAGCGAGGCCCTGGGCATCAGGCCGAAGCACCTTGTGATCTCAGGGAGGAGCTCAGGTACCCACGTTCCCGGCCAGCCACAGTGAGCTCCTAGGGCAGGGCCGGTCCGACTCCTCTGGGTCCTGGGTCACCTAGCTCAGGGTCTGCCCCTGAGAAAGCATGTACTGTCACTCCATGCAGCCACTATGGAAAACAGTATGGAGGTTCCTCAAAAAATTAAAAACAGAACTACCATTTGATACAGCAATTCCACTTCTGGTTATTTACCCAAAGAAAATGAAAACACTAATTTGAAAAAATACACGCACCCCATATTCATAGCATTGTCTACAATAGCCAAGAAGTGGAAGCAGCGTCACTGATGAGTAAATGAAGATGTGATGTATATATACACAGACATACATATATACGGATGTACTCACATACATACAGTGGAATATTATTCAGTGTCCATTAATGGATAAATGGGTGAAAAAGATGTGATATATGTACACACACACACACACACACACACACACACAGTGGAATATTATTCAGCCATTAAAAAAAGAATGAAATCTTGCCATTTGTGAAGACATTGATGGTTCTCGAGGGCATTCTACTGAGTGAAATAAGTCAGAGAGAAAGACAGATACCATATGATGCCCCTTATAAGTGGTACGAAAAAAAATTAAACAAGCTCATAGATTCAGAGAACAGACTGGTGGTTGCCAGAGGCCAGGGGTGGGGGTTGGGCCAAATGGGTGAACGGAGTCAAAGGGCACAAAGTTCCAGTTACAAAATAAGCAAGTCATGGCGACATAACGTAAAACATGGTGACGACAGCTAATAATACCGTGTCGCATATTTGAAAGTTGGTAAGTGTAGACCTTAAACCACCTCATCACAAGAAAAAGTTCTGTAACTAGATGGTGATGGAGGCTAACTAGAATGATTGCGGTCATTCATTCTGCAAAATATATAAACACCAGATCACTAGCTGCACACTTGAAGCTAATGTTATACACCAACCGTGCCTCAATAAAGAAAATAATAATAAATGAAACAAAACACACACACACACACAAAAGGTCGCTCTGCTGGGAAAACCAAGCCCTATTGTCCAGGGAGGGGCCAGTGGTCTGGTGCTGCCACAGTGCCCCGTGCCACCTCCGGTAAAGCACCTGTAACATTCCTTTGTCTGTGTCCGTGTAGTACTGAACCCGGAATCTGTCGACTCCAGAGCCCACATCGGTTGCACCTAGCACCTCCTCTTGCTGGACTAACTTAATGGTTAAGAGACACGGTCCAGAGTTGCCTGCCTGGCTCCCACTTTCAACTCCGCCATCTATCCATGGTGTGACCTTGCACGTGTGACATGCCCTCTCTGGACTCACATTCCCCACCTGCAGTAACCCCGGCCCCACGGGGGTTGCGGGAAGCATGAATCGAAGAGACCATGCACAGAAGAAGCGTTCAGTGAAGACCGGCCTGGACAGCCCTGGGTTTCCGACCCTTGCACTAGTGACCTGTGGGGCGCGGTAATCCTGTGTCGTGGCAGCCGCCCTATGTAACGTACAATACTAGCAGCATCCCTGGTCTCTTTCCAGCAGATGCCAGCTCTATCTCCCCACTTGTGACAACCCAAAATGTCTCCAGTTAGTGCCACAAGTCCCCTGGGGGACACAGTCGCCCCCGGCGGAGAGCCACCCGTCCACTAGACAAATATTTACTCAGAGCACAAGGGCCCTGGAGCCAATCCCAGCTCTGCCACGTCCCAGCTATTTGTCCTTGGACAAGCTGCGGTACCTTCCACACACCGAATCTCCCTTTGCCGGCTGTAAAGCCGGGAGAAAAGTCCTACTAACCGAAGAGTCGCGCTCATAATTCAAGATACGACGAATACAAAGACGCTGAGAACAGCGCCCAACGGCGCTGAGCTAGCCCTCAGGCAGTCAGCGTGCACTGTGCTTGTGACTTTGGGAGGCGCGGGGGCTGCCTCTACGCACAAAACAAGCACGCGCATTAAACCCAAGCGTGAGCTGCAACAAGGGTTAAAACACGAAAGAAAACGGTGACTGGGGCTGAGGGGAGGGCAGCTTCGGACGGGAGTAAGAACACTCACATCCCTGAAGCACCGCACGCCCACGAATTTAACCCCTTCCAGCGGGCTAGGGACGGAGGGGGGCACTCTTCATCGGGAAAGAAAGGAACGGAACGGGGCAACTGGTCTCGTCCTCGGGAACCTCACAACTCCGTGAAAGTGCGACCCAACTCGCAAAGACACGCGCGAGACGAACCACCTGCACCCGCCCGCGGCAGGACCACGACCCTCCCCCGAGCCCCTACCCGCAAACCTCTCGCCCGGGGTCCGTCCGGCGCCCCAGCCTCCTCCGCAGGGCCCAGCCCACCCCGCGCCGGAATGCCCTCCCCCTCCCGCTTCCCGACCCTCCCCCCGCCCTCAGTTTCCAACTCTCTCCCGCGTCCTCCGCCCCCAGGACCCACAACCCCCTCCCACTTCCCGACCCTCCCCATCCCGTTCGCGCTCCCACCCCTCCCCCTCCCCCGGCCTCCTCCTTATCCCCTCCCCCGCGAATCTCCCATCCCTCCTCCTCTTCCTCCTCCAGCCTCCAGCCACCTCTCCCCAAAGCTCGTCCAACCGCCCCCCACCAATCCCTCCCTCCTTACCCCCCTCGCTCACCTCACTCTCCCGGGCGAGGCCCCTCAAGCCCCCTCGCCTCCTCGCACATGCGCACAGAACTCACCAGGACTCCATGCCCCGGCAGGCTTTGCGCCAAACTCATCCTTTCCCCTCCCCCTCAACACTCCCAGAGACCCTGCGGTCCGTTCCCCCTACAACCTTGCTGTCCTTACCCGAGAACTACATCTCCCAGGAAGCATAGCGGCAAAGACGGCTTCCCATTGGCCCTCGCCGTGGCGACCCACTCACGCCGGTCTTCGAATGGCTCCGCCAGCGCTAGAACTACATATCCCAAGATGCATCTAAGGTCCGCCAGCGGCCTATTGGTCCTCGCAAATATGGCCTCTCGGCGCGCCAGACTTTGGACTACATTTCCCAGAATGCATGCAGGCCTTCCCATTGGCCCGCGCGCGCTCGCCCCGGGCATGCGCAGAAGTCACGAAGGGGTTGATTTTCTTGAGCCGGGGAAGGAGGAGCAGCCATGGAGGCGTTGCCGTGGAGACCGGAGGAGGCTAGGGGGCTGCCGGCACTCGGGAAATGGGGCCCGGGGCCCCTGGAGCGGGCGGGAGGAGGGGCTGGCCCAGAGTTTTGCGCCAATCAGGGCCTGCGGGGTGCGTCTCCTTGACAACGGTCGCGCTTCACCCCTCCCCAACCCGTGCAGAACTAGTAAGTTCCCAGGTTGACGCCGGATCCGGACGTGAGGGGAGCGTGGTCCCGGGGCGGCCAGGGCGCCCTGCTCCTCCCTTGAGCCTGGCACGCGGTTTCCAGCCTGTTTCCTTCCTCATGAATCCACCACGGGTTCTGCCTGAACGGAAGGAACTAAGAGATGAGTTGGACCTTCAGTGTACAGACGGCTCAGAACCACGTGGACCCAGGGCTAGTCACCGCCCGGTCCACACCTGGATTCCTCCGTGCAGTGAGGGTGAGAAGGAGTCAAGGAGTCTGCTCCCGCCTGCACCTCCACCTCCCGGACTGCTGTGTAGACAGGGTGTGACAGTTGCTGGCGCATAACAAGCATTCATTAGATGGACAATAACTTTTCCCCTCGTTTCACAAGCAGTCAGTGGCTGAGTCAGAGCCTCCTGTCCGAGACTGGGTGAAAACCAACCTCCTCATTGTCGCCTTATGTACCCTCACCCACCTCTCTACCCACCGCTCCCCTCTTGTCCTATGTGTTCTAGCCACACCGATTTCTGCTACGGATACACCTTGATCTTGTTCCCACCCAGATTAAAATGTTGCAGAAGAATGTGTTACAGCTTGGTATTACAGCTCAGTTGTGACAGCAACCTGGATCCCGGTAAGAAACCAGGCAGCACTCGCAGAGCTGCAGAACTCAGATTTATTACGCCAGTAGGCCCAGAAGAGTTAACACTCTACGCTCCGGCCGGACTGTAGGTTTACACAGGCCTTTATAGGCTACTAGTTTTATACTTTGCAACATCATATGCAAATAAAGTGTAACAGAAGTTGACCAATCAGGAACAAGCTTTGTAGACATAGACCAATCAGAAGTGAGAGAAATAACCAATCAGGAGTGAGAGAAATAATCAATCAGGAGTGTGCTCCATGCAAATGAAGTACTACAAATGGACCAATCAGAAGTTAAGGAAGTGGATCAATCAGAAGTGAGAGTAATAACCAATCAGGAGTGAAGGAAATAACCAATCAGAAGTGAGCTCAGGGAGCCAATAGAATTTTAGGGGTAAGTAAGCCGTTTCAGAGGCAAAAAGTGAAATAGAGTCTCTGGGCTGGGGAACTGGATGGTGCTGGCAGGAGAGTAGTGGCTCTACTTGGGGGTCCTGCCGGTCTTTTTATGGGGCTTCCCGCCGCACAATTGCCCACTTGATGTCTCCACTTGTATTAACAGGCATCTCAAACCTAAGGTGGGCAAAAGAGAATGTTTTGCCCCCCCCTCCAGCGAAGAAACTTGTTTCTCCCCAAGTGTTCTGCCAACTGTGGACTGAAAAAAAATTGCACAACTAAAAGTTGAGAGTTAAGTTTTTATTCAGCGGACAATTTCTGAGGATTTAAGCCTGGGTTACAGCCTCTCAGCTCTGAAAGACTGTTCCAAAGAGGCAGAGGAGGAACCAGAATATGTATGTAAGAGTTGGCAACAAAGACCAGGTATTCAGAACATTGAAAGATTACTGTTAAAGAAAGCCAGTAATCTCAAATTAAGGAATTTAGTGCTTTTCTAGGTTAACGGGAAGGTGCAAAAGTCTGGGCTCACTGAAATCATTCCTTCGATTTGCACCTGGCTACTAGGGCCAGTGTCCTGTTCTTTGCCATCCTGAGTCGCCTCGGGGGTACCATTGGGTGTGGTGGCAGAGGCCAGGCTGCCTACTGGTCTCCATCCTGAGTTCCTCGCTGTTGTGGGTGGGGGTAGTGGCTGATGGCTGATGGTGGCAGCGCCCTTTGTTTACTGGTCTGGTGGGCAATAATTTTCATTCACACGTTTTAGAAAATAAATCTGTCATTCACCCAAATGCCCACCCCAAACATGGAAGGGCTGTCCTTTTCCATCGCCCCCTCCCCTGTCCAGTCTGTCTGCTGGTCCTGTTGGCTCTGCCTTCAAAACAGAGTCTGCATCTGTCCACTTCTCTCCTCTCCACTGCTGTCTCCCGGGCTAAGTCCCTGTGGCCTCGCACCTGAGTGACTGCGTGGCCTCCCTGGAGAGTGTCCGCTTCCACCCTGGCCTGCTCCCAGCCCCGCAGCCCAGTCCCTTCTCACACAGCAGCCAGACAGAGGGACCATTTTTGTGTGTGGTGAAACACAAATAACACAGTTTGCCATTTCAACCATTTTTAAGAATACAGTTCACTGGAATTAAGTACATTCACACTGTCGTGCAACCGTTACCACCATCCATGTCCAGAAATCTCTTCCTCTTACCAAACTGAAACTGCCCACACTGACTCCCCATCCCCCCGCCCCCCAGCCCCTGGCAGCCACCATTCTACTTTCCTCCTACGAATTTGACTATTCTAGGCGCCTAGTGTAAGTGGAATCATGCAGTCCTTGTCTTTGGGGTCTGGCGTATTTCATTGAGCAGGATGCCCTCAAGGTTCATCTGTGTGGTGGCGTGTGTCAGAATTTCCTTCCTTTCTAAGGCTGTATAATACCCCCGTGTGTGGGTGGACCACATTTTGTGCATCCACGCATCTGAGGGCTCTAAGACTTAAATAGGGTCATGTTCTATTTGCTCAAAGCCCTCTGGTGCAAATCCTTGACCCTGGTCTGCAGGGTCCCACATAGTCGGACCGCTTCAGACCCAGGATTCCTCCAGCTTCCGCGGTGCCTTTGCAGATTAGCAGAGGGCACCCTCAGGAGGGCAGCAGGCCTGAGCCAGGGCTCGGCAGATAGATGGGGAGGAGGGTTGAGCCACCACTTCCTGCTTGGCTACGCCCCCATAGGTGGGGGTCCAAGGTCCATCCGCGCCAGCCTCAGCCCACTTTGCCTTGTGACCACCGTGCTCCGCCCCATCAGCCTAGCGTTCCTCCAACACAGCGGTTCTCCGAGTCTGGTCCCCAGACCAGCTGCAGGATGTCACCCGGCAGCTGGTTAGAGCTGCAGATTCTCGGCCCCCAGCTCAGAAACTCCCGGGGTGGGCCCTGCACTGCGTCGTCACGAGCCCTCCAGGGAGACCCCGATGCACCCCCACGCGCCTCCCCTCAGCGGCCCACGCGGGGCCGGTCGGCACCCCACAGGGCTCGCGTGAGGCTTCGCGAGGGAAAACACGCCAAGTGCTTAGAGCTCCGCCCAGCGTAGCAGGGAGGCAGTGGATCAACATGAGCTGTGTTCCCCTTTCCCTAATTGAGCCACTAATAAAACGGAGCTCAACTCAGATGCAACACCGACCCCCCCCCACCATGCAATGAAAATGGCTTGTTTCACCCCAGAATGCCATCCAGCCGTCACTCAGATTCCTGTGTCCTGGGCACCTATTGTAAGATGCACCTTGGGCAGCCTCAGAGGACACAGGGGCAGACAGGAATCCGGGCCCGTCCCGTTTCAGGCACCTCACAGTGGGTGTGTCAGGGTTTAGGACCCCACTCAGCACCCCACCAGCGGCAACACCCCGGGTCAACCAGTGACCCAGTGCCTTCACCTGAATTGGAGGTGAGCTAGCACCCAGAGCCGCGTGGGAGTAACGCGGGCCCAATAAGCCTAAGGCCGTCGGGTGTTCCCGCTCTCCTGGCGGCGGCTGGCTGGGGCTCAGCTGGGTGACACCTTTCCGACCAACGAGACGCAGGCCGGTTTGTGGGGCACCTCCGCGAGGTCTTCCCAGCTCTCAAACAAGAGGCGAGCGGTCGGAGGCGTCTTCCTTCACTGCCCTGCCTGGGCCGGCAGCCAGCTTGGGTACCAGCAGGGGTGACGGCTGGAGGTCCCACTTAGGACGGAAGGGAGGAGAAGAACCTGGTCCTTTAGGGCTGCTAAATTAACATGAACACCGCCAGGCTCCCTGCCTCCACACTCCCCTTTACGGGAAGTAAGCCCCTTCGGCCTTTGCAAGTCAAGTTGTCTGTTTTCTAAACCAGAGGTGACAACAGCCACACACATTTCCAGAGCTAGTTCCGTGGGATCGCAGCCCGTGTGGTTGTTCAGGGTGCCACGCTCAGTTTAATGCTCTCCTGTGATCATCTTCACATTCTTCATGCTTTTTTACAAAAGTCATTTTCGGGTTTTTGATGGGTGAAGGTAATTAGGTTACTTCTTTCTTTATTTTTAATGGAAGTGCTGGGGACTGAACCCAGGACCTCGTGCCTGCTAAGCATACACTCTGCCTCTGAACAACACTCTCCCTCTTCTTAATGCTTTTCTGAACACAAGGCTCTGTGTTTTCATTCTTCACTGGACCAGCAAATTTAGTCGCGCCCTCCGTGATTTTTGCAGTATCCGTGCACCACCGCTGCTTCTCCAGGATTCTAGTGCATCGTAACTATTGGTGAGTAACAGGAGGAAGGATGGATGCCCTGCTTCCACATCTTTTCCTGGTAACCTCGGACATCCCTCAGTGAGCAGTTTAGATGCCGTCTCCTCCAGGAAGCCTTCCCAGACCATGCCAATTGCATGGACGAAAGGCTTCCTCTGAGCTTCCATGGTGCCCCTTCTCTCTCCATCTCTGGCTCCGACTGTGTGTGTGTGTGTGTGTGTGTGAGAGAGAGAGAGAGAGAGAGAGTGTGTGTGTGTGCGCGCTCGCGTGCGCGCCCAGCCCACCCTCTGGCAAGGAACTCAATAACAGACCCAGTGTTGGCCAGTTCCCAGCCTGGGGCCTGCTCCTGAGTGAATAAATAAGCACTGAAGGAATGTGGTTCTCACCCTACTTCCCAGGCCCCGGGGGCGAGAGTTCCTTTGGCAGCACGTTTAGCCGTACTCTACCAAAGCTCCTCCACTACTCTGTAGCACCAATATAATTATTACTCAAAATAATAATTAACATTTTCTCTTTTAAAGCGGGGAGCTCCTCCAGGGCAGAGAGGGCACTGAGTTCAGCTATGGGTCTCCAGTCCTGTGCTCCTGGAGGCTCAGGTAATTTTTTTGGTGGGGAGGAGGTAATTAGGTTTTTTAAATTAATTTTTTATTTTAATGGAGGTACTGGGGATTGAACCCAGGACCTCATGCATGCTAAGCACGCTCTCTACCACGAGTCTGCCCTCCTCCTCTCCAGGTAGTTTATTGGATAAAGAGATGACGGATGAGCAAGCGAATGCAGGAGGGGAGGAGTCCTGGGCTGAGCGGGTGGCGTGTCTGCATAGGTCTGCACCCAACAGTGAGGGCTCCTGGGGGGCTGGATCTGAGAGTGAGTCATCTGGAGAATGAATATTAAGTTATGACTGAATTGGTTAATGAGGGGGCCACACTGACCGCATTATGTTATTTCCTCCGCACGCACACCCAGTGAGAAGGCAGAGGGGCTCAAAGCATCAGCCCATTTTACAGTCGGGAGAAGTGAGGCTGTGTGAGGTCACGGCACTTTCCCCAGGTGACACAGCAAGAGAGGCAAGGGGGGGGCTAGACCCAGGTTTTACGACCAGCAGTGGGTGTGGGGAGCCTGGTCTCACTTCTCACCGAGACAAGCTCAGGCGGCAGGTTCTCCACTGGACGGAATGCCCTCTAACCTGGACATGCAGACAGTGAGCGGGGCCTCTGGCAGGAGGGAGTCAAGTATTTATTTTATTTTCTCACCTTTCTGGGGGCTGGAAGTCTAAGATCAGGGTGTCAGCAGGGTTGGTTTTTTGCGAAAATTGATTTTGGGTATTGTTTGGGGGTAGCCCATTTTAGCGAATAGGCGAGTTCACAGATATGGAACCTACATATAATTAGGATCAACCATTTAAAAAAAATTTTTGAGTTTCTTTTGTCAAGAGAGCATCCGAACCAAACCTGGAAATAATGTTCTTGTATAAATATGAAGCAAAGTTGCGTTGAGGGGCCCTCTGCCATGCCGCTTATTCTGGGATGCCAAGGCCCTCGTGCGCTGCTTAGCGTCATTCTCGGAGGCCCCGCCCACATTGTGCAGCCTGGCAGTCTGAGTCCAGGGCTGTGCCCAGCCTCTCTCGCGGCCCTTCTGGGGAGTTAGGGAAGATGGGAGTGAGAGCAGTTGCAGAACCGGCAACCCAAAGCATCTTTTATTTATTTATTTACTTTTAAATTGAAGTACCGTCAGTTACAATGTGTCAATTTCTGGTGCACAGCACAACGTCCCAGTCATGCGGGTACATATATACGTATATTCGTTTTCATATTCTTCTTCATTAAAGGTTATTACAAGATACTGAATATAGTTCCCTGTGCTGTACAGAAGAAATTTGTGTTTTATCTATTTTCATATCCAAACATCTTATGTCATGCGATAATGTCAGGAAAAACTGCCAGACATAAACGTTTATTTTTAAATGAACTTCTGCAACAACACAACCTTCCTTATAACCGCATAACCATTTGGAATTGACGCTGAACTTTGTATAGTTCTGAGAACAACTCACCGCCTGAAGAGAAAAGTTTAATGGTTTTTATAGTTTGTTTATATCAACTGACGCCTCTTTCACCTCTTATTAACTTTCTCCTGACATTTTATAATTGGCAAAGCAGGTTTGGCTTGAAATGAACTGAAGTCTAAAGGGTCTGAATATGATGTTCTTATTCAGTAATAAGGATCATGATATAATTTGTAATTAAATGTATTAAAAGCTTATTAAAAGCTTTATAGTCTAGGAAGTCTCTGGGTTTTTGTTTAATTTATTTCTTGGTCCATCTGTTTTCCTTGGGTGTCAATAGTTTTAGAAAGTGCAGTGTAGAACCAATTCAATCTCATTCAGGGATTTTTATTCTTTAACAGATGTAATTAGAAAAGCGTTTTAATGAGACACACATTTCATTCTTCAAGACCTACATAGTTATACTTTCATATTTCCTTTAGAAAGGGCGGTGCTGGGGCAAGGATATGGCTCAAGTGGTAGGGTGCATGCTTAGCATGCACAAGGTCCTGGGTTCAATTCCCAGAACCTCCTCTAAAACTAACTAAATAAAGCTAATTACCACCCCCAAAAAACTTTAAAAAAAATTAGAAAAGGAGGTGCTATGGCCTGAATGTTTGCATCCAACACCCCAGGAAGAAGGCTCTCACCAGAAGGCCACGAGGTGGGGGCCTTGATCTTGGACTTCCCAGCTTCCAGAACTGTGAATAATAGTTGTAAAACAAGAGTGATACATTTGTGTGTGTGTGTGTGTGTGTGTGTGTGTGCTGGGACATTTTAGATGAAAACACCAATCATCCAAATCTGACTGAGTGTCCTGTAGTTTATCTGGCACGGGCTTATCTCAGATTTTCACGACTTTGATGTGGGTGAGAATCACTCGGGGATCGGGTTAAAATGCAGATGCTGGCTCAGTCGGTCTGAGTGGGGCCTGGGATCCTGCATCCCTCACAGGCTCCTGGGAGACGAGGACGCTGCAGGTTGGGAAGCTTGCACTTTGCAGGAGGGAGGGAGAGAGGAGGTGGACACACATGAGTTGAAATAAAGCACTCAGCCTGCGTCCAGCCCTCCATGAAAACCCAAGAGCCGGTTGCTCCTTATCATGATAACAGACGTAATTTGAATAATGTTTCAAGCGAGAACAGCTTATTTTCCTGTCCAGATGTACTAGAGATACCCGTGGTGCAACATGCGTTCTATAATAATAAGTCGTGATCTATCTCACTTGAATTGTGAAAACCATTGCTGCAGAAATAGCTGCTTATGTTCAGCTGAAGAGACGTCAGCCTCTGTGGTCAACTGTGTCTTATTTCAGCAAATGTATATCTTCAGCCTGGACCACGCCACCGACCTCCCTGTTTAGGTGTGTCACTTCCTACCTAGTGTCTTCCCTTGGATCACCTAATGGGCACCTCAAAATTAACATGACCAAAACCATGTATGATCTCCACGCCCCAGTCTGTTTCTTTCACTAGTGTTTTTCAAGAGTCCCCTTGAAAGTAATCATTAAAATATATTACTAATAAAAAAATAGTGGTAATTTGAACAGTGTAATTTGTGTGTGTGTGTGTGTGTGTGTGGCCTTTGTACATCTCAGGGGACTTCACAGCAGCTGTTCTTCACCAGCTGCAAACTCCCCATCTCCAGGCTGCCCAGGGCAGCTGTTCCCATCACTCGGAGGAGGAGACATCACCAGGGGGACATAGGGGGGGATTTTTAAAAGGAGCTGTTCATCGGGGCCCTGCACCCCAGAATCTCCCTCTGAGCACCCGGAACCCCTGGAAGCTTAGGTATCCCTTCGTCCAATCCGTCTTCACTCATTCAGTTCAACGCTGACCTAGGCTTGGGGGGGGCGCGGAGTGCTCCAGGGGACTCTGGGGTCTTTGGGTTACAGGGACAGAAACCCACGTGGAATTTGCCAAGGCCACCGTGGGGATTTCCTGGGAGGAGTCTGGAGAGACTCACTGAGCAGAAGGGAGCGCTGAGTAACCAAAGCTCAGGAGGGCAGGGGCAGCGGGGGCATCTGAGCTTAGCCGGGTCGTTCTCCCCCCTTGCTTCGCTGAGCAGTTTCGGTTTCTCCTCCTGCAGCCTGGCTTTCTCCCACAAGGTGAGAAACAAGGCTGCCATCAGCGCTCAAGTCTCTCATATCCCAGAGGTGGACTAAAGCTTTCCTCAAACCCAGAGAGGGCTGTTAATAGACTCAGCCTGGGTCACACGTGACCAGTGTTTCCTTTTTTTATTTTTATTTTTTTGAAGAGTGACCTTTTTATTTATTTAGGGTTTTTTTGGGGGGAGGGGGTAATTAGATTTATTTCTTTAGTTTTTAATGGAGGTACTGGGGGTTGAACCCAAGACCTCATGCACGCTAAGCATGTGCTCTACCTCTTGAGCTATACCCTCCTGACTGTTGGTTTGTTTTCTTGAGGCTCATACTGGGTTCCCTTCCCAGCCTGCATGATCTTATTTGGTCCCATGATTTTTTAATAATATTGTTTCTCATTTTTGGGAGAGGGGAGGTGATTAGGCTTATTTATTTGAGCCACTGGGGATGGAACCTAGGACCTCATGCATGCTAAGCACACACTCTATCCCTGGGCTATGCCCTCCTCCCACAGGACCCCCACTCCCACCTAGAGGTGGGATTCCCGAAGCAGGGCACTGTCACTGTTTTACGTCTAGCGCCTGAAACCCTGCGTTACTAAGGGTCGGGGAAGCTTCTGTAACAAAGAAGCCCCCATGTCTTAGTCCATTCAGGCTGCTAAGACGAAACACCACGGACCCAGTGGCTTGTGAACAATAGAAGTTTATTCCCCATGGTTTTGGAGGCTGGGAAGTCCAAGATCAAGGTGCCAGGGTGTGCCCTGGTGAAGACCCTCTTCAGGGCTGTAGGTAGCCGGCTTCTGGCTGTGTCCTCTGTGGTGGAAGGGATTGTGGGGGCTCTGTGGGACTCTCTTATAAGGGCACTAATACAAGTCATGTGGTTGCTCCCCTCTTGACCTAATCATCTCCCCCAAACCCCCATCTTCTAATACCATCAACTTAGGGGCTAGATTTCAACATATGATTTTTGTGGGGACACACAGTCAGACCATAACGACATGCATTATAATGGTACATCACATTAGAAATTTGTTTCTTTGAAAACTTTTAATTGTGATAAATACACATAACATAAAATTTACCAACTGAACACTTAAAGTGTGCAGTTCAAGGGCATTAAGTATACTCACACTGTTGTGCAACCATCGCCGCCATCCATGTCCTGAAGTCTTTTCATCTTGCAAACCTGAAACTCTGTCCCTATTAAACATTAACTGCCCCTCCCCAGTCCCTGCAAGTCTCCATTCTACTTTCTGTCTCTGTGAACCTGACTACTCTAAGACCCTCGTATATGTGGAGTCATGCAGTATTTGCCTTTCTGTGACTGGCTTACTTCACTTCGCATAGTATCCTCACGGTTCATCCATGACATAGCGTGTGTCAGAATTTTCTTCCTTTTTTAAGCTGAATAATATTTCATTGTATATACATATATCACGTTTTGTTTATTCACTCATCAATGGACACTTTGGTTGTCTCCATCTTTTGTGACTAATGCTGCTGTAAACATGGATGTAGAAATTAGACATGTAATTTCTTTAAAACTTTTTTTGTTTTTATTTTTTTCTGGGGGGTAATTAGGTTTATTTATTTATATTTAATGGAGGTACTGGGGATTGAACCCAGGACCTCACCTGCATTCTTCCACTGAGCTATACCCTCCCTCCACAATGTGCATTTAGTACAGAACTTTTTCTCCCAAAAGGATGTTATTAAATCAAAATGCACATCTTATAATCGATGCTGACTGAGATCTAAGGGCATATAGCAGCCACCATAGTAGAAACAATACTACTAGTAACTTATAGCAATCACTACCATTTTCAGTGAGCACTTACTATAAGCCAGGTGTTGAATTAAGCGAATTTATCCAGATCATCTTATTAAACTGAGGCTGCGAAAGGTGTTATTCAACCAGCGAATTGTACACCTACATCTTTCTGATATTCAAGCTTATGACTGTTTCAGTGATGACAATAAAACGACTATAAATAATAACCATAAATCAACTGTCGCTTAGGTGAGGAAGAGCCAACTACAGACCTGGGAAGGTACCATGGGGACCCAGCCTGTAAGGACACTGTGGTGTAAACAATAATTTAAAAAGTATGTATTTATTTCTAACAAAAACAGCTAACCTTCAGCAGTGCTTACTAAGCTCCTGCTTGCAGGAGGGCAGCAGGTGACCCCTTTGCTGTTATGATCAATATTGTTATAGGGAGCAGTATGCATAGGCAGAGTTCAATGCAAGAGTTTGGACCCAGACTCCACGGGTTCGAGCCTAGGCTCTGCATTCTCGTGTGTGACTTTCGGCAAGCGCCTTGACCTCTCTGTCCCTCGTTATCTGCAAAATGGGACTAGATTTATCGATAAGACAATGAGTCTAAAGCTCTTGGAGGCACACAACGTACCACTGTTACTTTCGAAGTAGGAAACAGGCTCAAGCGATGGACGTGGGCACCGGGAGGCGCCTGAAGCTCAAGACACTTTGTCCGCTTAGCCCAGTAAAGAAAGCATCGGGGTGGCGAGGTGGGACCCCTCCGGGCACGCGGGCTCCGGCCCCTGCGGGCAGCGTCGGCAGGGAAGGGGTTACAATGATAGAGATGACAGGAAGACCCAGGGTGGCACGAGCAGCCCAAGCCGCCGCTCTCCGCAACACCTCCCCGCCCCGGGCGGCCGCGGGGAGCCGACTGCGCAGGCGCCAGAGCCCGGCTTGGGGGCCTGGGGTGGGGGGGGCACCTCCCTAGACACCCGGAAGTCTCCGCCTAACGGGCCGAGCCCGCGCCTCCAGTCCTGGAAGGGGGCGGGGCCCGAAGCCCCTCGGCGCGCGGTGCCATAGAGCGTGGACGGAGGACCCGTGTCCTAGACGCGTCCGGAAGTGGCTCCCTGGGGCGCCCGCTCCGCACCATAGAGCCGGGGGGGGGGCGGCGGCTAGGGGGTCGCCAGACTCGCCTTCCTAGAGCGGCGAGGACGGGGTGGAGGCTGGAGGTGGGGGGAGGGGGAGCGGCGCGGGCGGAAGCGGCCAGGAAGGTCACTTCCGGCCTGGGCGTCCGTCCCCCTGACCCCAGGGTCTGAGTCGCCGCTGCCGCCGCTGCCACCATCCGCGAGGGAGGAGAGAGGAGGAGTGCGGCGCGGCGGCCCTGGGACCGAGGAGGTGAGGGGAGGGCGCGGGGACGGGGGGCGTGCGCCTGAGGCAGGGTGGGCGCGCGCCTCAGGGCGCCGGGCTGCGGCCGGGGGGGCGGGCGGGGAGGCGGGAGGCGAGCGCGACTGGGCGGGCGAGTGCGCGTGCGCGCCGCTGGGGGGGCGTGAGTGGGCTCGCGGCCGTGACGCGGGGCGGGGCGGGAGGGGGCGCCGGGAGGGGCTGCGGGGAGCGCGCCCGGGGACTGCGCGTGCGCGGCGCCGCTCCCGGGAGCGCGCCCGGGGCGGGAGCGCGCGGCGCCCCTGTGGCTCAAGCCTGGGGGCCCGGGGCTCCGGGGGTGGGGCCGCGACGTCCCCTCAGCCTCCCGGGCGGGTGGTGGCCGGAAGTGGTGGCGACTCCCGGGGGAAGTTGAGGCCCAGGTGGGGGAGGGGGCCGTGCGGGCCCAGCCGGTCTGACCGGAAACGGCGGCCCCAGAGGGCCTGTCTCGGCCCACGGTCTGACCCCACTCCTTCCCCTTTTCAGAGAAGCCCGGGTCCCGTTGCCGCCCCGGGCGGGCTGCGTGCGGCCTTTGATCCGGTCGGTAATTACGGGCATTCCAGTCTGCAGGAGGCTCATTCATTCGCCCCGGCCCAGGCAGCCGGCAGGAAGAGCGTGCGCCAGAGGGGAAGTGACTGGGCCAAGGTCAGGCACCGCGTGGCCCGCGGGGCAGGGCGAAGACGGTGGCCGGGCCCGATGGCGGCTCCCGAGGCCGCCGGTTGCCGAACCTGTACTCTCCAGTCTCGGTCACAAAGGGGAACACCCCAGTTCGTGGAGATGAGTGCCTCTCGGACTCTCGGGGTCAAGCAAGCTCGGGATCAGACGGAAAAGTGGGCCACAGCGAGTGCTGACAGCGGCTCTACCAGTGCCGGCCCAGTGCTGGGCACCAGTAACCGGGAGATGAACAAGGGCCCTGAGAGGGTGCGCCGAGACCAGGACACAGGTCCTTATCCAGGGGGCCAAGGGAACCGGGGAAGACATCTTAATCTGGCCCAGCCAAGTAGGGCAGTCAGCTTTTTAGGAAGGGAGTGACTTGAGTTTTGTTTTTCATGTGGTTCCTGCTGCCAGGACTGTGTTGGGCAGTGCTGAGGATCCAGCTGGGAGTCGGTCTGGCCTCGTCTCTGGGGCAGCACAGTTGCGGTTGATCCTAGCTTATCTCCTAAGACTGTAAGCCTCTTTGGCTAAATGCAGCTGGCCTTCACCTACCTGCCTCTGCTGCACTCCCTCTGGTCCTCCTGCCTCGGCCCCAGGGAACATTCAGATCAGATTCATTCTTGTGTTATCTCTTGTCCTGGCCCTTTTCCTCCTGGAAGCCTTCCAGCCCTCACCCCACCAGGCAGAGCTAGAGAACAGGAAGGGTTTACTGCTGTGGGCTGGGCCCAGAAACAGCACTGCAGTGTGTTAGCCCAGAGCTCTGGGGTCAGACAGACTTGGTTCAAGTCCCTGCTCCACCATTCCTCACCTTTGTCACCTTAGAGCACATGTCACTTCTCAGTTTCCACTTGAATAAAACGGGGTGACAATAACAGTATTGACCTTGGTAGAAGGGCTGTTAATGCTTCCCTTTTAGAGCCAGGACAGGCCTCAGAGAGGTGGGTGTAAAGTGTGAAAGGGCTCTGGAGCCAGGCAGTCCTGCGCCAGGCCAGGGCTGGGCTCCGTCTCTTCCAGCCCTGTGACCTTGGACCTGCCGCTTCCCCTTCCCAGGCTCAGTTTCCTCCTCAGTCCCCTAAGGTGGGGACTGCAGTCCACCGTTCATGCGTCGAGGCTGCTGCACGCACCTGGCCCTGCGCTGGGCGCTTGGACACGGTGGTCCTGGCACAGTGCTCTGCTGTGGGGTGGAAAGGAGGGTCACTTGAGGCCCCCGCGGGCGGCACTTCCTGTTCTGGAGCAGCTCAGAGGCCTGTGGGGGAGACGCGTGCACAGAAGCACCAGGCAGCGGCATAGAGGCGTTTGCCAGGATAGCCCAGGGAGCTGGAGGAGCCCGGAGAGAGGGTATGCTGGTCAGGGAAGGCTGTCTGGGGAGGTGGTGTGTCCTGAATCTTGAAGGACAGAGAGGAATTGGCCAAGAGGACCCTGGGGATTCAGGGAGGATGATGGTTCGCTCTAAGGGGTGGGCAGTGGCAAGGTTTCAGGCCACAGCCTCCAGCAGCTGCCTGGCTGCCCTGTTGTCTTTGATGTCACTGCTGGACACAGCTCTTGGGGCATCTGTGCTCAGACGCAGCTCACAGCCCCCCAAGCCTTGCTGTTCGCCCCGCAGTGCTGCCGGAGGTCTCCTGCCCACCTGCTTGCCAAGGCACATGCTGGGCGCTGCCCCTGGGGAGTCAGCTGTGGCCCTGGCCTCCTGGTGGAGATGGACTGCAGATCCAGCGACACTCGCTGAGCACTTGGCAGGCGCCTGGCCCTGTGCCTGGTATTCACTGTCCTGAGCCCTTGGAGGCCCTGGGATGGAGGTGGTCACCCCCATTTTAGGGGGGGAACCGAGCCCCAGGTCCCACAGTAGCACAGGTCTGTGTGATTCCAGAGTGTGGCCCTTTGCCATGATGCCGCTGTCTCCGTTGACTTATGTCTTCTGGGGAAGCTGGGGGTCCAGGCGAGAGAGGCTGTTCTGAAGCCCTCTTAGGTGTCAGTGGTCGGCTTTGGGACCCTGGACTCCCCCTCCAATGGGGTGGACTGATGAAGATCTTTACCCAGAGGGCTGCTGGCTGGCTTAGGGGACTCTGAGACCCTGCCCCTCATTTCAGGTGTGACTTGCACGGGTGGTCGGGACGCGGGCAGTGAGTACTGAGATCATGGTGGCAGGAGGCCTCACTGACCCATAAGGCATGTGGGGGAGTTCGGGTTGTCACACCAGTGGTGTCTGCAGCCCTGTCTTAGGAGCGCCGGGCTGACCGCCTGGGGCCCAGAGTCCTGGGCCCGGAGTTTGCCGCTCTGCCTGCCTGACCTTTGGGCTCACAGAACAGTGGCTTCTCTCGTGCCGAATGTGGAGTTGCATGTGGCCAGCCTCGTAATGGATGGTACTGAGGACCGGACCCAGAGACACATCAGATGTGATCCTTTCTTGAAGTTCAGGGTCTGACCAGTCGGAACGTGTGGATTCCAGGGGCTATGTGTGTGGGGTCTGCTGGGGTGTGTGTGTGGAGGACGCACGGGCTCAGTAAGCCCAGGACGTCCCTGGGGATGCGGGCCTCAGCTGTAGAAGTGGAAGCAGAGGGAGCAGGCGCAGTGTCCTCAGTGAGAGGAAGTGCCGTGGAGCCTGGCCCACCACTTCATCTCAGCCCCACTGCTCTGTGGCTCCGTGACGCTGGGTCAGCCACCGAGCTTACCGAACTCGGCCTCAGTCCTGGTCAGCGCTTCCTGGGCCGTGCTGGGCGCCTGGCTCCGTGTAGAGCATACACAAGCGTCATCTCGTATGATTCCGACGCCAGGCCCGAGCAGATGAAGGGACATGGGGTGAAGCACATGCCCAGGGTCGTGGGGGTGGTGGGCAGTGGGGCCGATTCCGACCCTGGCAGCCCACCCTTCTGCCGGAGAGGACGTCCTCTCTGTCTTGGTGGTGGAGGGGATCAGGATTACGGACCTCCTGCACCCTGTGCTTAACTGGGTCTGGGATCTGCTTAAGCTGAGGGAAGGGAGAAGTCTGGGGACGCTTCTGGGGGAGGTGCTCTTTCTGCTGGGCTCTGGCAGCAGACCTGCAGGGAGAAGGCGGGTGAGGGGAGAGGAAAGATGCACTGTGCTGGTGGGCGGGGCAGGAGAATCCAAGCCCCCTGGGGATGGAGGGGTCTGGCCCCTTGGCCCGATGGAAGACCGACAGACATGAGATGGCCTGTAGGTGCAGGTCTGGTTTTTTGTTTTTTCTGTTCTGAAGAGTATTTTAATTTGTTTAAATAATTTTTCATTTCTCACTAACACGTAAGAACCAGGAGTGTTTGCAGATGTTTCTGAAGGTCTGGAAATGTGGGATGAGGGCAGGTGGCCACACTGGGGCAGCGGCTGCAGGCCCACCTGCAGCCGTAATAGTAGGTCGAGGTTCTAGGAGTTCTAGAAACTCCTCTCTCGTGGAGCAGGCGGGGAGTAGTGACTGGGGCCGTGTGTGCCTGCCCTGAGCTCACTCATTTTTCCCACCAGCCCAGCCGCTGCGGGGTCCCAGGGGAGGGCCGCACACAATGCGTGAGTGGGGTGGTTGGTGGTGAAGCTGAGAACATGGGGAGGGTGTGAGTCCGGGGAGCCCCAGAGAGGCCAGGTGGGGAGATGAAGCAGTGACGTAGACTGACCGTGAGGCAGCCTAGTCAAAGAGGAGAGGGAGGAAGCGGGAGAGAGGAGGAAACAGGAGCGGGGGGCCTGAGGGGCTTCGCTCAGTCCTGTGTCCAAGCGTGCCAGCAGTCGCTCTAGGGAAGAGTGGTCTACCCAGCTGACCCCGGATCAGACAGAAAACTTCCAACCGGTCAGTCTATGGAAGAAACATGGGCACGTGGAAAGTTGCCAGTGAGCTCCCTCCACTAAGAAAAGGGGGGCATAAAGATCCTGATGGCATCATTGAGACATTCCCCCAGTGTTCAAACCACAGGTCTGCCGTGGGGAAGGCCCTAAAGGACCAGCTGGGGGTGCCGGCGGACTCAGAGGAGGGAACAGTCCTAGGTTTTCAGGCCTGGAGTGAGGGGTGAAGATGTCCTCAGAAAGGGAGGTGGGGGAGGAGCTGGAGGGGTTTGCCTGCAGCCCGGGTGTTGCTCGAGGTGCCCCACTGTCCCCTCCAGCCGGTCTGCCTTTAGGGAGCGGGTGTGCACAGGAGCAGATGCAGACCCCGAGGAAGGAAATGAGGGGCGATTCCAGTCGTGGTGGATGCTGGGAAGGAAGTGGGCCCTGTGATGTGGTATGGGGTGGGGCTTGTCGGCCCAGGGAGGTGACATTGGAGCACACCCTGGAAAGGTGAGAAGGCCCCAGGCAGGTGGAGGACTGGGCAGGGCTTTCTGGAAGGAAAAGGAGACCTGGGCAGGAGGTGGGTGGTGGGAGTGCCAGGCTGGAGGAGGAAGTGGATTTGCAAGGGTGGCGGCCAGAGGGGTCCTGTGGAGCCTGGGGTGGAGTCTGGATTTTGGCCTTTGTGCTAGTGGGGGTGGGATGGTTTAGGCCATGGAGTGAAGGGAACTGAGCTGCCTTTAAAAAGGAAGAACAGCTTTACTGAGATATAGTTCCCACATCGTACGAGTCACCCACTTACAGTGTACGGTTCAGCAGTGGCTGGTGTGTTCACAGGGCTGTACGGCCATGTTGCTCGGAGGACTTTCTCATCATCCCCTCAGACTGTGCACCCCCTCCCCTCCCCTGCCCGGAGCCCCTGGGAACCACCGATCTGTGTTCCGGCTGTGGGTTTCCCTGTCCTGGGCATTTCATGCCACGTGGTCCCGCGTCTGCCTGCCTCCCTGAGCATCGTGCTTCCCAGGTTCATCCGTGGTGATGCGACGCGGCATGTGTCAGCGCTTCCCTGTGGGGCTGGGGAATCCCCCAGCTACAGCTGGGCTGCGCTGGTGCATCCATTCACCTGGTGGTGGGCGTTCCAGCTGTCTCCACAGCTGCTGGAATTTGTGCTTCTGTGAACATGTGTGTGTCTGTTTTTATGAGGACGTGGTTTCCATTTCTGAGGTATATGGCCAAAAGTGGAGTTGCTGGCTCGTGCTGTAATTCTGCATTTAACCTTTCGAAGAGCTGCTAATCTCTTTTCCACAGTGGCGCCACCATCCCGCATTCCCACGAGCAGTGCCCAGGGGGCCAGGTTCTCTGCATTCTTACCAGCACTTATATGTTCTGTTTTTTATTGCGTCCGTCTCACTGGGGTCTCACTGTGGTTTTGACGCATGTTTCCCTGATGGCTGAGGATGCTGAACGGCTTTTCATGTGCTTATCAGCTCTTTGTTTTCTTTGGAGAAATGTCTGTTCCCATCCTTTGCCCGTTTTTTAGTGGCTTATTTGAACTAAAACTTGAAAGGGTGAGTGGGTCTGTGCTGTGGGGACCAGACTTTAGAGGGGTATTGGAGGGCGTGCAGGCCCATGGGGGTGGAGATTGGGAGGGGGCGTGAGGATGGACAGCTTGGGGGGAGCCGGAGGAGAGGGCCAAGTCTGGGCCTCCAGAACTCCAGGAAGGCAGGGGAGGGTGTGCGCACACACTTGTGCTCGTTGCTGTCACGGGGCTAAGACTGAGATGTAGCCACTGGGTTTGGTGACAAGAGGGTTGGGGAGGTGGTTAGGGCATGGTAAGGGGCCGGGGGGTGTCATAGCTCAGGTCTGATGGGGGGGAACCAGCAAGAGAAAGAAGAGGGAGAGGGGGTGATAAGGAGAGAAGTGAGTGGGCCCTCGGGGGGAGGGGCGGGGGCAGACGGAGGGTAGCAGGACCAGGCAGCCCGACCTTTCCCACATTGAGAACCCAAGATCCTGGGGAGCGGAGCCGGCGAGGGGGGGAGGAGGAGGGTGGTTGGCAGGGGAATAAAGAGGGCTAATTGGCGGGCAGGCATCCAGAGGAGGTGGGCGAGATCTAATAACAACAATAATAACAATGATTTGTCTCATGCTTAATAGCAGGCCCGGCCGTCAGCCCTGGTGCTAATTGCATCGCTCTAGGGCCCGGCTGGGCTGGGCCGGGAGGGCGAGGGGGGGCCAGAGCAGGGTGAGGACCTGGCCAGGGTGGTGCTGCTGAGAAACTGGGGAGCCGGGAGGGAAGACAGGGTGGGGAGGCTGCGGAAGGGCAGGACCCACCTCTGTGAGCCTCAGAAGGTGTCAGGCTCACAGCCAGGCCAGCTGCAGGAGCTGCCCGGGTCCTGGGGGTCCTGGGAGCTGGTCAGGGCAGCCTGTGGCCTTCCTCTCTGCACCGGCCTCTGCAGATGGGAGTGCCCCTCTCCGTCCCCCTTCGAGATCCTGGGGTGGGACCCAAAGTCCCCAGAATCAGGACAGGAGGCCTCAGAAGCTGCTTGAATGAGTGGATGAGTGGATGGGCGGATGGGCGGGGTAGCGGGGTAGCGGGTGAGCAAGTGAGTGGATGGGAGAGGAAGGCACCTGGGCAGTGTCTAGTGAAGGACCTCAGCTCCCCACGAGGATACCACAGCCTGCACTTCCCGAGCCTCTCCTGGGCTCTCACACGGGTTGTGCGTGGCCCAGTGAGGCCCAGCCGCTTGTGCAGGTGACAGAGTGGGGCAGGGAGGTGCCAGGAGCCAGGGAGGCACTGCTGCAGGGCCCTTCCTGGGAAGGCGGCCGTGTTCTCACCCAGGTGGTTGGTTTAAATCTGCCTGGCAGGTGGTGTCACCTCCCCGTGCCCGGGGCTGAAACTGAAACGGAGAGGAGACTGTCCCCGTGTCCCCAGGTGTGCCCTGGGCGGGGCAGCCCTGACCTGCAGCCCCAGCAGGAGACCTCACCCACCCTCAGAAGTCAAGGCGAGAAGCTGTGTCCTCTTACCCTCCTGCCTCATCAGGGCTTCCCGCCGAGTCTGGAATAACGTGCAGGCTCCTGGTGGGGCCTCTGCGGCCCCTCGTGTTCATCTGCTGCCCCAGGCTGGCTCCGTGGCTTTCAGGGTGAAGAAGTGCGCCCCCGCGCAAGGAGCAAGGAGAGAGCCTTTCTCTTCCTTCTGAGGTCTCCCCACCTGTCAGAGTGTGCCTTCAGGCGCGGAGGCCCCAAGCCCCCAGCGCCTGCCCCCTCTCCTGCTGGACGTCATGTGCAAGACACGGCTCCAAAAAGAAAACTATAAGGGTCTTGGCATGGCGACCACAGCACTGACCCCCAGGCGGGGCCTTGTCCAGGCCGCCCGCCGGCCCCCCCCCCCCAGCCTTCCCGCCGTTCCAGGCTGGGCCGCCCTCAGGCCCACCTCGCGGTCCCCGCCTCCAGGCCTTTCCTGTGTGCCTCCTTGGCCTAGGATGCTTCCCCCAGACCCTGGCCCCCTTGCTCCTTTGCGTCTGGGTCGGCAGGCTTTCTGAAACAGGCCAGGTGGTAAACGTGTTAGGCCTTACAGGCCAAGAGGCAGAGTTGAGGATATGTATGGATACCTCGATATCGATTAAAATGTGACTATTTGACCACAGTGCAAACTGTCCTTTGCTGGCGGGCGGCTTACGGGGGTCGTCGTGTGCAGAAGCTCCGCACGGCATTCCAGTCTGTCCCCGTCTGTGGGGGAGGTAGGGTTTTCTTCTGCCCTCTTGGGGCTTCCGGCTGGACTGACTGAGACAGATTAACAGGAGAAAAGCTTAGAACTCGTGGGAGCCCTCGCGGGAAAATCGAGGACCCAGCGCAGCGCCAGGCGGAGGTGCTCTTTATACAGCAGGGTGAGCAGAGTGGCCAGGGTTGGGGGGAGCTGCCGCCTCGGGGGACGGAGGATGGGTCACTGTGACAGATCCCCCTCCCGCCGGTGTCTCTCCCTCTCTCCCCCTCCCCCTCTTGGACTGTTTCTCCCTCCTGGGGCAGGGAGAGCACCTTCCCGTGGGGGTTTGTCTCCTGCTTTCAGGAGGAGGTGGGTTCAGTGTCCTCCTCGCACCTGCTGTTTTCCGAGTGCCTGGGACTCAAGATAATCAGTGTGACAAAGTGGCCTGAACCTCACGCCCTGGCTCAAGGCCAGCCTTCCCCACTGCCCACCGCTTCCGGGCCTGGCCTCACTTTGTTCCTGGCTCTTCCCACGGTGGACATGGGGTCCTGGCTCCCTCACTGCCTGTTCTGGGAAGCGCGGGCTGCTGGTGCTCAGGGAGCACCTCTGAGCGCAGGAAATCTGTTCTGGCCACAGGGCAGGCCCCCTGACACCTCCCTGTCCTCTGTCCAGTCCCCCTGCTTGTCCCCAGGACGGCCCCTCGCCGTCCCACTGCAGGAAGCCGGCCTGAGGTGGAAGTCCCTGATTTTATTGACTTAGCAGTGCAAGTGGGAGCACGTGATAACCGCTTGGCAAACAAGTTCCCACACAGCGGAGCGGCCCGTCCTACCTCCTCAGCCCCCTCAGCGCTGGGCTTCTCTTCCTTTTCTTTCTCTTTGGCGTTTCTAATGTTTGCTGTGTTGGGATCAGAGGCCCTCAGACAATTTTTAAAGTCGGTTTACTTTGTAATTGGGATGTAACTCGCGATTCCATAAAATTCGCCCTGATAACGTGTCCAGTTGAGCTGTTTTCAGTCTGCGCACAAAGCTGTTGTGTGCGCACTGATTCCAGCACATTTTCAGCAGTCCAGAAGGTACCCCGTGCCCACGAGCAGCCCCTCCCAGCCCCGGCCGGGCCGCCTCTTGTCTCTGCCCGGACACTTCACAGCAGCGGAGCCGTGCTCTGAGTGGCCCTCTGTGTTGGCTGCTGTCCCTGAGTGGGTGAGTTGTCGCTTCTTTTTGGCTGATACACACAACACCCTGTGAATGTGCATTTGTGTCTCTTGGGCGTCTACGTGGGAGTGAGCTGTTTGCACAGCGGCTGCCCTGATTTGCAGGCCCCCTAGCCGTGCAGTTTTCACGTTTACCTGCAATCCGAGGGCCCATCCAGCCCCATATCCCACTTTGTCCCCTCAACATCCCGATTTCCCTGTGACACAAAGTCCTTGTGTCATCAGAAAAGAGCCCGATGTTTGGTCTTTTCCCTTATTACAGAAGTAATTATCCATTAGCGTGGGAAAAATCAGAACGTTGGGGGGGAAGGAGGAGGAAAGGCTAAGGTGCTGTTCCTGTTCTCGGGGCGGGGGCGGGGGGGCCTCTTTACAGCGGCGGGACTTTGTTTCTGAGGCTCTGAGACGTCCCGTGGGCGCGTGTCCGCATGATTTGTGATTTACTTACGGCTTTCTCCTACCACGGGGCTGGCGGGTTCTTTCCGGTTCTTCCCCTGCTCTAAATCTTGCTGTGATGGACTGTTTTTTCCTTGCAAGAAGCATTTTCCGAGGTTTGGGTTTTCCCCGCAGATTAGCTACTGAAGTGGGCTTCCTTGGGCAGGGGCTGCGAAGCCGCATCACCGGATTGTGACCTTGTGACTCGGACTGTGTAGGTTTCACCCAGCTCTTGGCCTGCTGGGCTGGCTAGGGAGCTCCATGGGTCCGAGAGCCAGTCTGCCCTTCCTGTGTTGGTCTCATCACTTCCTGAAGTGGGTCCGAGAGGGTTGGGTGGTGGTGGTGGGGTGTCAGAGTTTGGGTGTACTGCGTTCTGTCCCTCGAGCCTCCGTTCTGTTCAGACCTGTTTATCTGGGCATCACCCACCTGTCTCAGCACCTGTCGGTGTCTGGTGCTGGTGTGGGGCACCCGGGGGGTCTTGGCGGGGCGCTGACATTGCAGGGTAGGGAGGCTTCTCAGGAAGTGATGCCTCCCTGCAGCCTGGGGGGAGATGGCTGCAGGCTGGGTGGCTGTGGGTCTGCATAGAGGCTGTGTGCCAGGGTGGGGGAAGCAGGGCAGTGCCCTCCCACATCCTGAGGCTGCCACGTTCCTGGGAGTTACCGTGGCCCTGAGCCTGGTGCCCTGGTGTGGAGTAAATCCTAGCTGCCCCGCTGCCCTTGCTGCCATCCAGGTGCTCCTTGCTATTGCTCAAGGGACCAAGGACCTGGCCCCACTGTATCTATGAGCCCCAGTTTCCACATTTGTAAAACAGGGGCCATAATGGTGCTCACCTTGAATGGTGCTTACAATTCAAATGGCTCCCCAGTCCGCTGCCTGGCCTTTGAGGCCCTCAGGAGAATCTGTCTATGTGTCTCAGCCCTGGATCTGCCTCAGGGCCTTTGCACCTGCTGTCTGCCGCCTACGTTCCTCTCCCTCCCTGCTTCTCATTCAGGCCTGCTCCTTGGAGATCCTCCCCAGACCTCCCTGGTCAAGTTCCCCGCCCCCATGTGTGTCTGTCTCCTGGACTGTCAGGGACCTCCCCACAAGGCAGGGGCTGTGGCCTGTTCACCACGATGTTCTCAGGGTTGGAGACCACTGTGGGGGTGGGGGTGAAAAGTTCAGGTGGGGAGGAGAGGATTACATCCCTGTCTCGGGAAGTGCATGGAGCACACACAGCCAGCCCCGGTGGAACTGCTAATGCTCCCACCTTCTCTTTGCATCAGTCTTCTCACCAGGCCGCGTGAGATAGTAAGATAGTGGGAGGGAAGCTGCCTTGGTTTTGTCATCACCCCTGAAGCAGGAGGCTCTCTGAGCTCCCCTCCGACGTCAGTAGAGGTTACTGAGGGGCAGGGTCACTCCTCTGGCAGTGGAACGGGCTCCTGGTGCCTGGGTGGTGGTGTGCCCCTTGTCACTGGGGAAATGAGTCGGGCTCACTGTGCCAAGGTGTGTGATGCTCAGAGGATGGTTGGCCCCCTTCCTGGGTGCCAGTTTCCCCATGTGGAACAGGAGACGGAAGGACTGTGGGCTGAGAGGCTCTCTGAGCTGTGTGCATTCAGACAGACTGGCCCTGGTTTAGACCTGAAGGGGCCTGAAAACCCGAAGAGGAACCGAGACCCCCTTCAGGTCCCAAATCGACCATGCGGCTTGTCAGGAGGCCTGCCCGGGAGTGATGTCACACCAAGGAGCAGGGCCCAGAGGCTACTGGCGTGCTGTGCCCCCAGCGCCAGGCTCTGGTGGGATGCAGGGCCGAGGGGCCTGTCCCCCTGGGCTGCTGTGAGGCAGCTGTGTCACTCTCTGTCTTTCTGGTGAGGAGATTGGGGCGGAGGTGGGGTCTGTCCCTGACCCCAGCTGGTCAGTGGTGGAGCTGGGACCTGAGCCCAGCTGGGTGGCCGCTGCCGGTGCACTTCCTCCTTGCCTAGGTTGTGTGTGGCCTCGGGCCGATCCCCAACCAGCGGGGGAGAAGAGGGCCGTGTCGGCCTCGTCTGTCAGGTACCACTGTCTGTGGGGTCCAAGCCAGGCACTTGGGGTTCGAGGGCTGATCAGAGCCCGCACAGCGCCTGACCCCCGCTGGGGCCCTCCGTCCAGTCTGGCCTCCTGTAAACTCTGTCCTTCTGTGTCGTCCCCTTCTAACAGGGACCCAGACATGGAGCTGCGGGAAGAGGCCTGGTCTCCGGGGCCGCTGGATTCTGAGGACCAGCAGATGGCCAGTCACGAGAACCCAGGTGAGGTGGCCTTGGGTGGTTCTTCCAAGCTGACCCCTCATCCCCACCCTGGACCGGGCTTCCTTTGCCTCTCTCTCCCCCTCCCATGGCTCTGGGGTGGCTGTCCTTCCTCCAGAGGGTTCCGCCAGGCCACCTTCTGGGCCTGTGTGGAGTCTCTGGGTTTTCCCACAGCTGCAGGTCCCTGGGAGCCCTTGGGGGCCGCCTCCTCCCTGTCCCTCATGGCCTGGCCCCCCTCCCCCTGCTCTCCTGGTGTTCTGGGTGCTCTGCCCTGTTTCTAGGTGGCCCCTCAGTTCTTGCAGGCAGGAAACTCTTTAGACCTGGGGGCAAACCCAAATGCCAGTGGGGCCAGAATGTAACAAGGCCGGGGATGAACCGTGATGTGCGTGGAGTGGCAGAGGAGGGGCAGTGCCGATTTTGGGGAAACAGTGGGGCTGTTTGGGTTTTTGTGGGACCTTTATTTTTCTGGGTTATCTTTCACTTGAATTTGAAATATTGGCAACATGTTTTATTTAATAAAGCATTATTTGGGTCGAATAAACTCATCTTTGAGCACATGGGGACTAGTGTTTGCTTGCCGAGACCCCACCACGGCCTCACCCCTTGTCCCCTGTTGAAGCCGTGTTCCCAATCCCAGAGGCTGTCATGCAGGAACCTGAGAAATAAAGTATGGACTTTTTTTCGTGCTGCTGTTGATGCGTCTTCGTGTGGGCATCACATCTTCATGCGTCTTGGCATGAGGTCAGCCAGTGTTTCTTGCTGTAAAGGGCCAGAGGGGATGCGTATTCGGCTTTGCAGGCCTCGGGCCCCTGTGGCTGGAGAGTGGCCACAGGCAGTATGTGTGACCCCATGCCGATAAAACTTTATTTGTAGAACAGTCACTGAGTTTGCAGTCCCAGTGCCAGCGTACTGTAGTCGTCCAGCAGAAGGGTCCTGAGGACCTGGACGAGAGCTGGGGGTAGGCTTCATAAAGCACTCAGCCCCCTTCTGCTGGTCTGTCCAAGATCCACTGAAGGAGGATGAGGAAGCCTCTGGGCTGGCCCCAGGTGGCCATGGTTGCAGAGGAGGAAACAGATTTCAGGGCTGAGTGCTTTGCCGAGGGCACGGGCCCCTGGGGCACAGACCCTCCGCCTCCCAGAGGGGAGGATCCACGGCCCATCCTTTCCTGTTTTACCGTTCCCCACCCCCTGCTGCTGCCCCCCAGGCCTGCTCCTTCTTCCTTTCCCTGTCTTTTAGCCCTTTTAAAATTAAATCTAAAATCTACTTCATCCTGGAACTCTCCAGTGCAGACAGCGCAGTGATTGCCCCTCCCGCTGCCTGGCCTCAGCAGTGAGCGGCACTTCTCTGTCTTCTCCCTGGTTGTGCCCCTCTTTTTTTTTTTTTTTTTTTGACGTATTTTAAAGAAAATCTCAGACACTGTATCATTTCACCCATAAATTCTCCAGCAATCCGAGACGTCTCACCAGCACAACCTTGCTCCTTCCCGCCCTCTCACACCCAGTGGGCCGAGGTGTCCCAGCTGTCTCCAGAAGGCATGTTCGCCCTTGAGTGCAGTTTAATTTTACAAGCCATCCATTAACTCATTCTCCTTAGGAAACCTTTGAAAAGTACAAGTAGGTCCTCATGTCCCCTTTGTCCAGCCTGCTGCCCCTGACCCCTTCTCCCCGACCAGGAGCTGTTGGAAATCTGCTCCGGCCACTCCCTGCTACGCTGCCCCCACCTCGTGATGCCCCTTTGCTCAGCTCATAAGCCATGTGGCCTGGATGCTTCCATTTGCTGTGTGTCCCATTGTTCTGGGCCAGCCCCATTGGGTCTGGGGAGCCTCCTGTGATGGTCAGTGCTGGACCCCTGCCCTGAGACCGCCTGGCTGATATCTGGGTGCAGGAGCAGCAGGCTTGGCCTGGCTGTAGCTCCCGGGGGCTGTTTCCCTCCAGCCTGTCGGTGGGGGACTGGGGCCCATGGGGCAGGGCTGTAAGCACTTCCTGTTGTGCCCCATGTTTGTTGCCAGCCACCTTGGTCGTCTCTTCTCCTGGACTTCTCACACCCTGCGAGGTTGGGTGCTGATCTGAGCGTGCTGGGCAGAGAGAGGCTGGGCCACCGCCCAGGGTGAGGCCATCAGGAGCCAGTAGAGGGTGGCCGGGGCTGCACTGTCTGCAGGCTGCAGCCGGTGTCTGTACTGTGCCGATTGGTCCCACCCATTGCCTGGAGGCCCCTTGTCCTGGTGACCCCAAGCTGGAGTTCAGGGTAGAGCCTGCACCAGGTGCGGGTGGGAGAGCCATCCAGGCTTATGCTGGGGTCTTAGCTGCAGGGCGTTCAGAAAGAGAAGCAATCCAAAAAATGGGTAATAAATCAAGACATCCGGGTTCTGAGGCTTGAGTCTTCAGCTGGTGTGTTGGGACTCACCCACTGGGGCAGGGTTCAGGCCTCCGACTGTCAAGCCCCGTCCACAAGTCTCAGTGCCCTTTAGTCATCCCGCAGATCTCACCTAAAATGCCACGTCTGAGCCAGGGTGACAGCAGTCCTTGGAGGTCCTCAGACCTCTAGTAAAAACCCCACAGCCGCATAACCCCGGGCGCTGACAACACACCTGAGGTGTGAAGCCCCGAAATACAGCTGGATGGGGACAAGCCAGCGGCCCGGCCAGTGTGGTGTTAGCACGGGTGACAGGGGAGGACACCCCATTTGGCCCTCGAGTGTTCACTGGAAGTTATGGGGTGGTCCCACAGAGGCCAGCAGCTGACATTGGGGGTGTTCTGTTCAGACTGGGAGCAGGGAGCACCCCGCCAGGGCAGGACCTGCGCAGAGCAGCCTGCCAGGAGGGGATTCAGAACTGAGTGGGACTCTGTCCTTGGCCACAGCTGGGGAGGAAAGAGAAGGTCCAGATAAAAACGGGGGTGCGCAGAGCCGGGAACCTGCAATAGCTGGTCACACACTCACAAGACGGAGCTCCGAGAAGCCAGAACGTGGCCTCCTAGTTCAGGGAAACTAAGCTACAGAAATGGACAGCAGGAAAATCCCGAGTTCAGTCCTCTTGCTCCCATCCCCTGAAAACCTGTTAGAATGAAAAGGGGCAGAACAGGGTCTCCACGGACAGAGAAAGGGGCCAGAGATAACCCCCAGACCGGCCGGGATCATTCAGGAGGAGACACAGCCCCTGGAGGGCACGCCCATGGCAGCTCAGACCAGGGGGCAGAGCCCAGCCGAGCGTTAGAAATACAGGTTCATCTCAAAGTGAAGACGAAGGAGAAGGAGCTCAAGACTGAATAAAAATAACACATTGTTCTTTAAGAAAAATGGAAGGTGACAAGGAAGGGCCTTTATAATAAACAAGAAATGAATAAAGGTGAAAACAGGCAAAAAAAAAAAAAAAAGAAGTACTGAAGTTAGGGTAAAGAAAAGCCCTTGAAGAAGAAATCCAAAGTAAGAGCGAGGAATAAATGGTAAAAACTACACGTCAAGAAAACATTCCTGAAGTGTCAAAATTAGGTACTGAAGGAGCAAATGACAGATCTGAGAATACCAGCTTTGGATGAGCAAGACATGCACTCTTCAGTCACGGGGCTGCTAGGCAAAAAGAGCCAATGACTTACAAGGCAGCATAGCTGGGGTTGCCGCCAGCCTGTCCGCAAGGCTCTATGCCAGAGGAAATGGAGTGATATTTGTGGTTCTCAGGGAAAGAACAGAGGAGCCAAGGATCTCATATTCAGCAGAACTGACCTCCATGTTTGAAGGGCACAGAGGAACTTGTTAACAGCAGGAGCTGAGCAAAGAGCATGCTCGTGGGCCCTTCCCGAGGAATCGGGGCGCATGAGCCCCGGGCAGCCGGGGCTAGAAAGCTGGACGTCTGGGTGAGCGGGGTCAGGCTTAACGAGGGCTCGGACCGTGGTGGTCCGGCTGTGACGTCAGTGAGGGGAATGGGAATGGCACACACGAAACAGATGACTTGCTTCCTCGGGACTCCTGCTTGGCAGTGACAGTGTTAGAGTGGTTTTTTTGAAGCTGCGATGTGGGGTCAACAGATGAGAAACTATGGGGTGTTCAAGTTCTCTCCTCCCCTTGTGAGGAAGGGAGGTGCAGATGTCACGGAAAAGACTCAGTAAAACCTGTGGGCCCGAATTTGTAGGGGAAGTATCAGTTAGAACTCATGGGAATTTTATCTTAAAAAAAAAGTGACGGGTCATTTCCAGATTTTGGCTTTCAAATTGTTTCCCACCAACAGAAACCAGAGCTCTTTGGAGAAACAGCCGATTGTGGGTCTGGGGCAAGAGGTGTGGATGAAGCTGGAGTACCTGGTTAGGCTGAAAAGCAGAGAAGCCGTCCAAGACCACCCGAGTCCTGGCCAAAGGACGCGGAGCCCACTCGAGGCTCCGCGTGCTGAAGATGGCAGGGTGATAACGATGGCAGTGGGTGAAACCCACCAGGCGTGTTTAAAATTGTGAACTCATAATGATGTTAAGAAAGGAAAGACTAGTTGGTTACCTTGGAGGATGATAGGGAACCAGTTCATAATCTTGAAAACTGGGTGGATAAGGGGAAATGAGGTTTATCCTGCCATAACCACAAGAAATTTACCACTGGGCACCAACCAGAGGGTGATGGAGAGACTCTAAAAGCCATTCCAGCTACTAAATGCAGAAGAAACCACAGAACAGCCCCATTTTGCACCCCTCAATAAATTAGTAGATCTAAGTGTTGAGTGTCCATGGCTGTTGACATCAAAAAAAGAAACATGAGATTCCAGTGAAAGAACTGATTGCACCTTCAGAATGACTGCAGGGGCCAGCTGCGCTGAGCAAGCCAGCTGCTAACTGGCAGCAGATGCCAGGGACTGGGTGCACGCAGTCAGCAAGAGTCCTGCGGGCCAGCTGTAGGTAGAGCTCAGCTGCTTCAAAAGGAAAATTGTAACGAGAAGCAAGAGACGGGAACCTGTGTATTAAAAGAAAGTTAAAGACAAACAATTAAAAAGTAAGGGACCGATATATGGTATATATGTATTTACATGCAGTATATTGTATATGTGCAGTCAGATTGTAACAACTCTACCTAATAGAACTGAAAACAAACAAAAGTAACGGACCAAACTAGTGTCTGGGGATGTGCACTTGGGTGACAGAACCGTGAAGAAATGCAAGGGCGTGATGGCTGCACGGGTCACGATGGTGGTTGCTTTGGGGGTTGGGAGGGGGCCCGCTGGGTGGCCAAGACCTGGTCCTGACCAGGGCATTTGTCTTACTGCGCTTGTTGTGATCAGCTCTGCATTCCATTTGGAGGCTCTCTGCAGGTCATGTGTTTTACGAGAAAAAGGGAAAAGGTTAACATCCAGGAGGGTCGCAGGGCCTCCGCTTCCCTAGGTCTGTTCGGAGGCGATCCTCCGTGGGGCAGGAACCTGCGTGAGTGGCAGGACCCCGCCTGGGCCCAGAGCCGCAGGAGCTGGGGGACCCCGCGCCCTCGGGGCCTGAGCTGAGCCCTCCTTCAGCCGGAGGACGAGGACAGTTGCTGTGGGAGCACAGGCCTGGCGCCTAGGACACAGCCTCCCCTCCTGGAAAGGGTAGCCGTTGCCACCATCAAGCGGTGACTGGTCACTTCAGTTGTTACTGAGGGAGCGCTGTGTGCTGGTCACCGTGCTCTTCTCTTCCCGGGAATTCTTGAGTCCTTTTAAAGATGACGCTGTGAGGCAGGGAAGTTGCTGCGACCTGATTTTCCCCATGAGGAACGTGGCCAGAGGGAAGCGGTTGACTTCTTACCTGACCTGGAGGAGGGCGGTGGGTGCAGACTCAGACCCTGTGCTTGGAAAGGCAGACCCCTGCGCCCACTCGCAGAGGCCAGCATCGGAGGTCCGTGGAGGGGCCTGGATGAGAAAGAACCCCGCCTCGCAGAGTAAAGAGACCCTCCTTCCTTTAACACCTGCTAAAAAAGTAGCACGCGCCTCACAGGGAACGCAGCAGGAGTCGCGTAGCCTGAGGCACACACCGGGAGCCTGCAGCCCTGGCGCCTCCTCACTTCCCGGCTGATCTGGGCCGGCGGACCTGTGGGCTTTCTGTGCCTGGTTCTGGACAGGCTCGCCGCCTCTCGCCGCAGCTCGCCACTTGCAGATCTAGCCCAGCCGCTTGCTGCTGTGGAAGGTGTCGATTTAAGGAATCGCATCCTCCCACCACCCGACCCCAACCCCGTCCCGCGTCCCCTGTGCCCCTGGTTTAGTTACAGGTGTTTCACAAGTTTAGATGGTCTGTGTTCAGTTCATGTCACCGTGATTGGTATGCTCTTCATAGCTGAATCACATCGTGTATGGTTAAACTTTCCTTTTCGACAACTTTGAAAACAAGATGTTTATTTTAATCAAAGGAGTGCAGAGAACTTACAGTGAGTCAGGTGATACGGCTCATTTCCCATGAAGAGCAAGCTTCGTGCCCCCCCCCTTGCCCCTCTGCTGCCCCGACACACTGCTCAGGGGGGACAGCTTCCCACCTTTCAGTTTTTTATTCTCGACCGTCTCTCTAGGTAATGTGCTTATGACTCCACTTGATCTATGTTGACACCAAAGGGGGCCCCTTCCCATCTCTTCAGAAGCAGCCCCCTTCCCTCCCCAGACTTCCTCCCTGTTTTTTTTTTCCTGCTCCAGATAATTCCATATCCCAGACCCTTTACCATACAGGCCGTATTCCAGTACTCCTTGCCATAGAGGAGTGGTTCTCAAAGTTGAGGTGCTCAGAATCACTTGGGGGTGCCTTGTGGGCCCCGGGGTATTGTTCGGCAGTGCAGGAGCTCGGTGGCTGTCTCAGGACACAGACTGCGGTGTAGATCTTGGCTTTGCCGCCCCCAGGCCGTGTACCCTGGGGCGGTGGTTCATTTTACTAGTGCCTCGGTGTCCTCGCCTGTGAGGATCCGAGTGCCATTGCGCCCGCCTTAACAGGATTTAAATGCCTAGGGCCGCCCTCAGCACATCGCAGCCCTTACAGGTTTGCCAGCGTTATGAGCATTTCGTTCCCGGCCAGGTGTTGGAACACGGATCCAGCCGCTGTCCTTGTGGGCTTGCAGGCTAGTGAGGGAGGGAGCGGGAAAACAAGTGTTCGACTAGATTATAATCCTGTTTCACCTTTGAAAGAAATCTGCGGCGTGCACTTGGGGATGGGACCGGAGGCCTCTGAGCGGGGCTGTGCCCCAGGGGGCAGGTCTGGAGACCAGTGGGCGGGGCTGCGTCCCAGGGGGCGGAGCCGGCGCTGAGGCGGAAGTGGGGACTTGAGCACCCTGCCCCGCCCCTATTCTGTAACTCGGGCCAAAGCCGGACCTGGGGAGCAAATGTCGTCGTCGAGGGTGTGTAGACCAGTCTCGCAGAGCTGCGCAGGCTGGGGAGGAGGCGGACTCATTTATCCTGGGAGGCTGCTCAGGCCAGGCGCGGTGCAGATGTTTGAGAGGCTTCGTTGGGCAGACACCGTGGTGGTGTCCTCAGTCTGCAGACCCCAGGACCAAGGCTCCATGCTCTTTTAATGTCTGCACTGGGCATACAGGACCCACAAAACCAGGGGCCAGGGCGAGGATGTCTGTAGTAGAGAACGCGCAGTTTGCGGGGTTCCACTCCCACTTAGTTGCGGGTCAGGACTTAGGCGCTGTCCTGTGATCCCATTAACCAGTTCGGTTTCCCCTTCTCTTCTCCACCCGCTGTCAGGATCGTCTTCCAAGAGCCCAAGCGTGACAGCATTTCCAGGCTTGCACATCTGCAGGGTGCTGCAACCGTGTTCCCCGGGCTAAGGTGCAAACTGCCCTGCGGCTGCATTCAGGGCTGGCCGCGCCATGCTCTGCCCTCAGCCTGGAGCTTTGGGCTTCTGGAGTCCTTTCTTACTAGGAGACTTCCCTGGACCTCCATCCCTCACTCCTGTTTGGTTATGTTGATTTTTTTAAACAGACGTTTCTGGAATCCCTGCTAATTCCCGGGCATTGTTCTAGATGTGAGGGAAACAGCCTTGAAGGAAGGAAAAGCCCTAAGGGATGGGTAATAAGTGTTTAGTAAAATGCCAGGGCTTGGTCGCTTCTGCTCCGAGAAAAAAAATAGGAGTGATAAGGGATGGGGACTGATGGGACATCTGCTGAGGGCCAGCTCTGTGCAGAGAGCTTCGCACCGGCCCAGCCGCCCTCCGAGGTAGGTGCTGCCATCGTCCCTGTTATAGGGGAGTCTGAGAAGGCGCACAGAGGTGAGCGAGTTGTCCTGGACCATGCACAGCAGCGAGGGGAAGAGGCGGGTGGAGCCCCAGCCGGGGCTGGCCCGGGCCGTCCGCGCACGTGGCCCCTCTGACTCGCCTTCTCTCCTGCTCTTGCCTTCCAGTGGACATCCTCATCATGGATGACGACGACGTCCCCAGCTGGCCCCCGACCAAGCTGTCCCCGCCCCAGTCTGCGCCCTCGGCCGGCCCTCCGCCCCGGCCGCGGCCCCCGGCCCCCTACATCTGCAACGAGTGCGGCAAGAGCTTCAGCCACTGGTCCAAGCTGACGCGGCACCAGCGCACGCACACGGGCGAGCGGCCCAACGCCTGCAGCGACTGCGGCAAGACCTTCTCGCAGAGCTCGCACCTGGTGCAGCACCGGCGCATCCACACGGGCGAGAAGCCCTACGCCTGCTCCGAGTGCGGCAAGCGCTTCAGCTGGAGCTCCAACCTCATGCAGCACCAGCGCATCCACACCGGTGAGAAGCCCTACGCCTGCCCCGACTGCGGCCGCAGCTTCACGCAGAGTAAGAGCCTGGCCAAGCACCGGCGCTCGCACAGCGGCCTCAAGCCCTTTGTGTGTCCGCGCTGCGGCCGCGGCTTCAGCCAGCCCAAGAGCCTGGCGCGCCACCTGCGGCTGCACCCGGAGCTGTCGGGGCCCGGCGTGGCGGCCAAGGTGCTGGCGGCCAGCGTGCGCCGGGCCAAGGCGCCCGAGGAGGCGGCGGCGGCGGACGGCGAGATTGCCATCCCGGTGGGCGACGGCGAGGGCATCATCGTGGTGGGAGCGCCGGGCGAGGGGGCCGCGGCGGCCGCGGCCGTGGGGGGCACGGGGGCCAAGGCGCCGGGACCCCGCTCGCGGCGTGCTCCGGCCCCTAAGCCCTACGTGTGCGTGGAGTGCGGGAAGGGCTTCGGGCACGGCGCCGGGCTCCTGGCGCACCAGCGCGCCCAGCACGGGGACGGGCTGGGGGCGGCGGGCGGTGAGGAGCCCGCGCACATCTGCGTGGAGTGCGGCGAGGGCTTCGTGCAGGGCGCGGCGCTGCGGAGACACAAGAAGGTCCACGCCGTGGGCGCGCCCTCCGTCTGCAGCCGCTGCGGACAGAGTTACTACCGCGCCGGCGGGGAGGACGAGGACGACGACGACGCGGCGGCAGGCGGGCGGTGCAGCGAATGCCGCGGCGGGGAGGGCCGGTAGGGGCGGGGGCCCGGGGGGGCGGGGCCCCTCGGGCTTGGCGGGGCAATGGCGCAGGACCCAGAGACCCGGGGAGAAATGGACTGGGCAGACGGGTGCCACCGACCGACGACGCACTTGTCTCCTTCGGCTCCCACGGCCCGGCCCGGACTGTCCGCGTGGTGCGGTGGGCCTGGGGCGGGGGGCGGGCGCGCTCAGTGCGCCGCCTGGCCCCTCCCCGCGCCCGGCCCCTCGGCCTGCCCGCCCCTTGTAGGTTTTCGGTCGAGCCCGAATTAAGACGTTGTGTGAGAACTAGAGACCAAGAGACGACAAAACTCACGAGCGAAAGACCATTTTCCCTCTTTCTCTTCCCCCACCGACTGGGGGTGTGGTGAGGATGGCGAGCAGTCGGGCCCTTTTCACTCGGAGGGGCCCCAGAGCTGGAAGGGAAAGAGGGGTCGTTTTCCCTTTTAGAATTTTCTTTTAATCGTTACCCCATTCCTGACCCCTGCCCACCTTTATTTTCTCTCTTCGCCTCCGCCGCGGGTCCCATCCGCCTTCCTGGCCCTACTCCTTCCTCCCCTCCTGGATTTGGGGTAGCAGAGGAGTGCTGGAGCAGAACCCGCGTCCAACTGCACTCCTTAGAAAATGGGGGCCCGTCTCTTTCCTGGCCTGGGCGAGGTGGAAGGAGGGGCGCGGGGGGCAATAAATCGCGCTATCCAATTGTCCCTGCTGTGCGTGGTTCTTGAGTTCGGAGGGGGAAGGGCCAGAGGGCTCCCCACCAGTTGTTGTTGAAGGGGCTCCAGCCCAGAGCCAGGCCGTGCTGCCGAGTCAGTCCGCGCCCAGGCCAGGTGTAGGCTGCGCTGTGTCCTGGAAGATGACCCAGCCAGGTCACCTGTAGGGGGCTCTGGGCCCCACCAGAGTGGCCATCGTGTGTTGGGCTGGAGTATGGACAGGCTTGTGAGGAACTGGGGCGATTTTTCAGAGTAAAGCCCGCCTCCTGCCTCTTTTAGAAGGAATCCGACCGTCTTGGGGGTGCTTAACACAGGCCACCCCCATGTTGCAGCGGCAGGCAGCTTTCCTCTGCGCAGCCAGCAGGAGCGCTGGCTGCCATGTGCGCTTCTCCCCCAGCCCCCGAAGCCCCTTCCTGCATCCAGCTTCTTGGAAGACTTGGCCTGGAAACTGCGCCTGTCTCCCCAGGCTCAAATCCCCATGGGCAGGGCCGGTGGTGGGGGGCAGTCAAAGGGTCACATCCCAAAACCATACTGTGGCAAAGAAGATGGATAGTTGCCTGCCCTCCACGGTCCGAATGGGGGAGACCCCTGGGGGTCTGGGTGGTGGTTTTCCAGTGCTTCCTGTGGCTCTCTAGGCACTGCGTCCGGCCCCGACGGACCTGGTCCCGCAGTAGAATCAGGCAGCAGTCCTGGGAGATGAGGACTGCTGGGTGGGGCCCTTTGATGCCAACTCCGGTGTCCTGGGACCCACAGCTGGATCTTGGGAGGCTACAGTGGCTTGTCCTGTGGGAGTAAGAGCCCTGCCAAAGGGTATTTTCAGCCTGGCTGGAGGGCTGTGGCTGGACTCCAGGTTCCTTTTCCTTCCGCAGAAAAAGGGGAGTTTACTAGCAGAGAGTTGAAGTAGCAAGCGAGTTTTCCAGTTTGAGTCCTGAATCCCCCCACTGCGACACTCTGATCTCCCGTCCTTGAGCAGATTATGACCCCACCCGCTCAGGGCCTCATTCTCCTGTGGAGAATGAGACTCGAAACCAAGGTCAGGGACAGCCGCCTGGTGGGCGGGGACTCCCTGGGGGGATTTATTCGAACATCTTGGGCGTGACTGGAGGTCAGAAAGGCTTGTTTTCAAGGGGCTGTTGCCTTGCTTGGAAATTGGTTAACGCGGTTCAGTTTATTTTGAGACCTCAGGCCACTCTAGAGGAGGAACGGGTGAAGCTGTTGTTTGTCCAGAGAGGGCACAGGTAAACAAAGGCTGAGCAAACATTGCCCAATGCCCCAGGTCCCTTCCCCTCCACCCCGTGTGGACCTTGGGCACTTTCTGAGGCCGGGGAGGGCGGGAGAGGAGGAGTTGCGCTGGGGTGGCTGGCGGGGTTGTGCCCCGGCACTGGTTGGGTTTCCTGCACCAGCCAAGGAAGAAGGAGCTGGGAGGTGGAGACAATGGGAGGCACTCCAAGAGGCAGTGGCAGGAGCTGACATCCAGGGCAAGGAAGGTTACTGGCCAATGTCCAGTGTGCCGCAGAGGCTGTGTGACCCCGGGCAAGTGGACTAACCCCTCTGACCCTCAGCTTCCCCCTCTGTGCAGTGAAGAGCTTGCCTGTCTCACGTGACTGTTTTGAGGGGTCGCGGCAGTGTCTGTAGGTGCCCAGTCCTCCGTCACTGACAGCTGATTCCCTTCCCTGGAAGGAGCACGACGCAGGGTGGGGGCCGGGGCTCAGATCCCTGCTCCGCCAGCCAGTGCTGCGTGTCCTCTCCCGGCCCCTGTTCACGGCACGGGACACAGGACTGAACTCACGTAACACTGCAGAATGCAGTGAGCTGGCAGGAGCATGTACTTAGCCAAATGTCTCTTACTGATTGTTAATACTATTAACATTATCATTGTCCCGGTGCTTTCCAGAAAGGCTGGGGGCACAGACCCCCGAGTGAGACTGTGGATACCTACACGTACCCATGACATCACAATTATACACAATAATAAAAATAAAAATAATGATAGTTCACACTCCTGGAGCACTCACAACGCACCAGGCATTATTCTTAGCCCGGTAGGTAGATTAACTCATTCTTGCCTCCTAGCCCTTAGTGTTTATCTCCATTTTATGTGTGGGGAACCTGAGCAACAGAGAGGTTAAGTAACTTGCCCCAGGTCACACAGCACATCTGTGGAGCTGGGCTCTGTAACTGACCTCTTGGCCTTACAACCTACCCTTTCAGGCCCCACAGCTAGGCTGCCCCTCCAGCTAGGTAGGGCTGTGTTGCGAGGCGCCGATTAAACGTTTCTCCATCCCAGGAAACTGCTCATTCACGTTACACTTACTTGTTTTACACACACACGTGCGCTGTCAGGCATTCACACAGGTGTGTAGGTGTGCCCACCTGGAGACCAGGCGCCCTGCATGAACTGGATCAGTCTCTCCACCTCGGCACCGATGATATTCGGGGCTGGGTGGTTCTGTGCTGTGGTGGGGCAGGCTCCTGTGCACTGTAGGATGTTGAATGGCACGCCTGGCCTCCACCCACCAGATCCAGTAGCAGCCCCTTCCCATTGGTGACACGCAAACTTGTCTCCAGACACTGCCTGATGTCCACTGCATGGGGGGGAATATCGCCCCCAGCTGAGAGCCACTGAATTCAAACCAAAGAAGCATCCATAGCCTTTAGCATCTTCTCGCGTGAACACGCTTCTCTCCTGCAGTAGATTCTGCCTTTCCCGGTCCTTCCGCCTTGTGGTTAATATCCTGGCTTTACCTCACGTGTTTCTGTCCTCCTGCCCCCCCCCCCCAGAAAGGCTCACCTGTGAACCTCCAGCTCAGACTCTCCCAGGCTACAGGAAGGGGTGAGGGCACGTGGGAGGGCAGTTGGCCAGAGAGGGCCCCCTCCCCCATCTGCACCTGCTGCCCTGCTGGACGTGGACCCAGATCGCCAGGTCTTCTGATTTTCCAGGAGAGATTGCAAGTTAGGATTTTTAATGGGAAATCCCCAGTTTTTTAAAATGTTGGCAACTGACTCAAACATTTTGAAAGCCCCAAGTGAGCCAGCCTGAAAACATCTGTGGCCGATTTTGGTCTATTGGAGCCCTCTGGTTTCCAACCTTCTCTTTAGCATTGCTTAAAGAGAATTAAGTTCCCAGCAATAATAAACAAAAATAAATACCTCAGAAGGAACAAAGACAATCTGTAAGCTGATGGATGTGTTGGTCATTAACTAGGTGGGGAAAGTCCCTTCACAGTATGTACACATGTCGGAGCACCGCAGTGCACACTTTAAGTATCTTATGATTTGTCAGTTATTCCTTGATAAAGCTGAAAAAAATTAAAATAGAGAAACAAGGTTTTGGAAGCCCCCGTCAATAACTTTTGTCTCTTCATGATTATGAGCCAGAATTTAAAATCAGAAGGTGTTACAGTAAAAAAGCCCCTGGATTTCTGGCTTCTCTTGGAACAATCAGAAGTTCTGGCGACCCTGGGGCATCATGTTGTATGAGACAGGTGGCCGGAGGGGGGTGTGTGTGTGTGTGTATACTTTCAAAGTAACACCCCAAACCCAGAGGTTGGGGTATCATTGTGCCTGGTTACAGGACCCCTGAGCAGGGTCTTAAACTGACAGACCCTGTACATTTCAGCTGATGGAGTGAGTTCTGGGGCCAAGGGTTTTCACTCTGGGATAAACACTCTGCACTATACCTGGGGAAGGGCGCACTGGCCCACAATACCCAAGAGGTCTGGCAGCGAATCACGTCCAAAGAACTTGTTAAGAATGCAGGTTCCTGGGCAGACCCTGTCCGTCCCCTGCACGGTGACTGTGATTCCGCAGCTGGAGGGCAGGGTATGTGCCTGGTGATGAGCAGTCCAGGCGCTTCTGTCGACGCCCTAGTGTGGAAGCTGCCCAGACAGCTAGCCCTCCACCGCGAAGGAAGAAGGGAGCAGCAGGAACTTCTCTGTGTTTAGCCTGCGGCTCTGGAGCTTTGATGTGCACAGGACGTAGAGGGCATTGCTGAGCAGGCAGACGCCTGGGACCAGCCCCCGGGATTCTCACTCAGTGTCCTCGATGGGGCTCCGCTGGAAACAGGCCCTGGAATCCCGGCCGTCTGGTGGACGGCACTGGGAAAACAGCCTACACTGGACCAGGCACTTGGTGTCTTGTGGTGCCGTGTGTCCATTTATTCCTGCTCCGTGTATTCATTCCTTCACCCCTGCACTTACTCACCCAACAAATACTTACCCGGTGCAGTCAGGCACTGGTGCCCAGGTGAAGAAAGAAATGCGTGTTCTCTTCTCAAGGAACCCCTCCCGTGGTCCTCATCCGAAGCCTTCACTGCAGCCGTTCACCCGTCACAAAGATGAGTAAGTCCAGGGCAGGCAAGGATACTTCTCTTGTGACCCACAGTGGTAGCAGGAGCAGGAAGTGTGTTTGCCGCCATTGATGTGGTGTTTGCCTGGGTGCAAGGCCCTTTGCTGCTGCTGAAACTGGTACAGACATACCTCAGAGATACTGCGTGTTTGGGTCCAGACCACTGCAATAAAGTGAATATCTCAATAAAAGCGAGTCACACAAAAATTTGTTTTGGTTTCTCAGTGGATATGAAAGTTATGTGTACACTATACTGCAGTCTGTTAAGTGTGCAGTAGCATTGTGTCTAAAAAACAATGCACATGCCTTAATTTAAAAATACTGTGATGCCTAAAACATGCTAACCATCATTTGAGCCTTCTGTGAGTTGCGGAAGCAACGTCAAACTCACTGATCACAGATCACCATCGCAAATGTAGTCATAGTGAGAAAGTTTGAAAGAGGGCAAGAATGACCAAAATGTGACATACAGATGCAAAGTGAGCAAATGCTGTGGGAAAAACGGCACTGATAGACTTGCTCAGCGCAGAGATGCCACAAAACTTCTATTTGTGAAAATGCAGTGTCTGCGGAGCACAGGGAAATGAGGGGTGCTTGTACAAGGAGGTGATGCCATTTGCCCAAGGTCACGGCTTGCAAAGTGGAAGACTGAGATCTGAACACAAAGCCCCAAAGTTCATGCTTCCTCCACGTGCCCATGTCTACATCCTCATCCGTGTTTACTGAGCCTTTACTGTGTGTCAGGGGCCCTGCCAAGAACTGGGGATGCATTGTAGACTATGACAGGCACAGTCTGGCCCCAGGAGCTCTGCTCTCGAGTGAGGACGAAGGGGAGGATTCCGTGGAGAAAGTGTGCGGTGGGGAAGGTGGAACAGGCAGTCGCCCCGAGAGGTCAGGTCTCAAGGGCTTTGAAGCCAGACAAATGTGGGAAGAGAGATAGGGGATTCTCTACCCAACTTGCTTCCCATCCAAATGCAGCATCTGTCTGGGAATGTGTATTTCATGTGTCCCCACATCATGACTCTGTTAAAGGAACGCCGGTTAAGTGGAGCACAAGATGCCAGATAATGACTCAAGTTTCCACGATGGACCGTGCAGAAACCAGTAGAGAAGCTGATTACTCACAGGTCTTGGGGAAGTCCCCAGCATGCCTCGAGGGGCCCTACACGGGTCAAGGCAGGGTGCAGACTGAGAGGCAGGACCTGGCACATGCCTTTGTTAGGGTCTGTGCCTGCGGTGCTGTAGGGTTACTGGGCCAGGGCGGGATTGGCCAATTCAAACCGAAAGAGAGAGGTTTTGGTGACCCCACAGGGGTCTTATCCAAGGCGGATATAACGCATAAAGCCACTGGGAGGTGGGAGAGACTTGCTCACAAGAGCTGTTGGGGGAGTCCTTCCAGGAACCTATGTTAGCTCGTGACTGCTGGTTGCTGTCTAGGGCATTTTAGCTTCACCTCCTTCCCCTGCCATAGTCTGCTTGTCCAAACAGAATGGATGCTGAGGTCGCCACACCGTGGAGCAGCTTAGCCGAGCTCTCAGCACCCCTTTCCCAAAGCATGTCCTGGAGAATGTAGGCTCCAGGGAATATTGATAAGGTGTTTGGAGAAAACGGGGTCCTGTGTTGGAGAAGCTTGGGGAAATGCTGCATTCATATTTTCTACTACAAAGAACGGTGCTGGTGCTGAGTCAAGATTTTGTTCACCGAATAAATAAATAAAACAAGCCTTTTTGGTTTGTTTGTTTTCCTTCAGAAGTGTTTAGTTGTGGATGGAAGTGGGGGTTGGGGATAGGTTACAACGTGCGGCATTTTCTGAACTTGTGTGATCATGGAACTTTCCCTTCGTAGAGCATCTTGGGGGCTGGTCCAAGCCTTCCTAAGAGCAGAGAATATTGTGTGTGTGTCTGTGTGTGTGGGCGTGTAAGTATGTGTGTGTCTGTCTCTGTGTGTATCTTCCTGCCGCTACGGCAGGTCCGTCAGCACCATGGACAGAGCCCCACCGCTGTGATGGGCTCACAAGCGTCGCCTCCTGAAGCCTCCCAGCCATGTCATGAGGCGGTATATCACCCCCACTTTACAGATACGGAAACAGGCTGAGGGGGGTTATCCCCCCAGACTCTCCCAGCTAGTGAGTACCAGAGCTTAGTAGTCTGAATCGAATGCCCACAGCCACACTGGTCTGTACTTCATGGAATGCTTGTGAAATGGACATGGCCAGCAGCTAGCAAAGCAGAAAGACTGCTTACAACTGATGGGGGGTATGCTAGGGGAATTTGTGTCGGGAGTCGATGAGCTTTTTAGGTACTTGGAGGAAAAAGTTACACCAATTTCTAGATTCCTCATTCCTCTCCCTATATTATCCTTTGAGATGCTTAGTGAATATTACAACTGCTTTAAAAATTAATGTGTCAAGTACGGAAGCATACCACGAACACACCTGCTTGTGTATGTCTATGTGTGTCTGTTTCTGTCATTCTGTCATCACCTGTTGTATGTGTATGTATATGTGTAGGCTTCCTATTCACGTCTGTGTAACATTGATCTGTATGTATCTGTATCTGTCTGTCTACCCAAAGTTGTTCTAGAGAGGTTCATTTACATCATCTTATTCCTTTTGATACTTTCAAAACATTTCATTGTGGATGTAACATTGTATTTATCTGGTCCCAGTCCGAGGCACAATTAGATCACTTCTCATCTTCCTCTATGATAATAACACGACAGCAAAACTCTTTATTCCTATCTTGGCATCCAGGAGCTACATGAGGGGGGACGTGCATTTGAATTCTGACGGATAAGGCCTCTCCCCAGAGGTCAGATTGATTGAGTGGGTCCCCAACAGTGTAGAGTGACTGCCCTGCCCTCCCCATACACACGAAGTGAGGGTTTTGGTAGGGCCAGTACCTGAGAGACTCTGGGAAGGGAGATACAATTTAACATGCACCTACTGTGTGCCCGGCGCTTCTTGAATATCGTCTTGCCTAATCCTCACACCAACACTTTCCTCCACTTGACATAGGGAGAAGTAGCTTCCAAGAGGGGAGGTGACACACCCAGAGATTTACAAGGAGACACAGCATGGCTGGGTTTCAGCCACCATCTAGACACAGCCAAATATTGTCAATTTGTTAAGTGAAGCCACTTGCCCAAGATCTGTTGATGAATAGTTGTTTCCATTGGGATGGAAAGACTGCCCAGAACCCCATCTAGTTGTACAGTTTCCCCGTCCTGCCTGCCTGGTCCTGGACCTCAGCGCCCCTCCCTCTTCTTAGCTGCATTCACTGCTGTGAATAAATCCTGGACAGTTGAGTGATACCTTCCTGCGTGTGGACTCTGCAATGAAGAAATGCTCCCCGCATCCTGGCAAGGTAGCCATTCCTATTTTGGCGCGTGCTAGGGGCATCCTCTGGGAAAACGCTGGTCTCTGCCGCCACCGTGTGGATTCCTGAGAACAGCATGGCGTCATGAGATAATGATGCTTTAGGATGAAGAGTATGCATTATTGGGCATATTTAAATGCGTGGGTCTGAATTAGACAGACCTTTATCTTCCCGTTAATTGCGGTAAAATGCACACAAAACAATTTAACCATTTAAAAAATTGGTAAAGTTGTTTAATCAAAAAATTAACAGGCTAATAAAATATCCTAGACCCTATTATTACATTTTTCACTTTAACAAAAGTATAAATGGCCTCCTCATGATCTTATCCAATCCTAATCACCTCCCAAAGGCCCCCACCTCCTAATACCATCCCTTTTGGGGGGAGGACTTCAATACAGGAATGGGGGAGGCACAGACATTCAGTCCGTAACAGTTGCAGAAGGAGCTTTTAAAAAATAGCTTTCTGGATTCTTCTGTCCCCCCACCCCACCCCCCTCAGCTTTTAATCATGGTCCCTAATGATCTGGGACAAAAAAATGAAGGAAAAAAATTTGATGGACACAGGCATTCCCAGGCCATGTAAGGCAAGGGACAGCTCAGTCCAGAACCATCTTGGTTTTCACCAAGAATTTAGGACTTCTGCAGCTACATTTTTTAAAAAAAATAGACTTAATTTTTTAGGGCAGTTCTGGGTTCGCAGAAAGATTGAGCAGAGGGTACTGAGAGTTCCCTACCCACACACAGTCTCCATCACTACCAACACCCCCACCAGAGCCAGACAGTTGTACAGTCGATGCACTTACACTGGCACGTCACCACCACCCAAAGCCTATAGGTTTCATTGTGGCTCATTCTTGGCGGTGTACTACATTCTGTGTTTGGACAAATGTACAGTGACATGTATCCACCAATACAGTACCACATAGAGTAGCTTCGCTGTCCTAGAAATCCTCTGTGCTCCACCTGTTCATCCCTCCCTCCCCCCAGCCCCCGGCAACCACTGATCTTTTTGCTGTCGCCATAGTTGTACCTTTTCCACAAGGTCATATAGTTGGAATCATACAGCATGTAGCCTTTTCGATTGACTTCTTTCATGCATTCAAGTTTCCTCTGTGTCTTTTCATGACTTGATAGCTCATTTCTTTTTAGTGCTGCATAATAGCTCATTGTCTGGATGGACCACAGTTTATTTATCCACTGACCTCCCCAAGGGCATCTTGGTTGCTTTTGCGAGTTTTGGCAATTACTAACCTTGCAGCGACACCCTCGGGTGTCCGCCGAACAGCTGTCCTCCTGGGGAGGAAATGGAAAGTGGCCACGCCCCTCGGCCCTGCACGCTGATGTGGGATTGCCTGTGAACCAGTCCGGTTCAGCAGGGGGGCTTCTGCAGGAGGGTCCCTGCTTGATGTAGAGCGGTAGTTCTCCGGTGGTGGCGACTGTGCCCCGAAGGAAACGTCTGGCCGTGTCTGGAGTCATTTTCGGTTCTCAGGACTGGCGGTGGGTGGGTGGGTGCACCTGGCCTCTGGGGGGTAAAGCCAGGGATGCTGCTCGACGCACAGGACAGCCCCTCCCCAACAACAAAAGGTTGTCCAGCTCCCAAAGTGAAAGAATCCTTCCCGTCTGTCTTGTCTTTATAGAGGCGACTCTCTACCGCCACCTCGTGAGCCCCGGGGGAAGTTCAGTGGGGAGTGCAGGGAGGTGGGCTTAGAATCCCGACCGCGCTGCGCTGCTGAGTTAACAGACCTGGAATTACCCACCCACAGACTGAACGGTGTGAAACGGGAAACTTGCACTCAGTGACCTTAGGTCAGGCATTCTTTGACCTGTAGCTTAAAGCATCTATGGCTTCACATCCTCTCCACCTGTCCCCCCCAACTCTACACACCTGCGAAGTGCAGCGGGATGGGTGGAGGTGGGTGCTGTACCACATGACGTGGGGGAAGGGCCCCACTGGAGACAATGACGAGGGAAGAGCCCAGAGCCCTCAAGGAGGCAGCAGGTCCCCACCCCGAGCCCCCACCCTATGGCCATATGTGCCAGGTCAGGGCAGTGTCGCTGGGTTGGACAAGGGTCACCCTCCAGGAGAGGGTCTGGGTCCTCTCGCTGCTTTGCCTTTCCGTGGTGCGAATGTAAGAATAACTGAGCGAGCAGACAATGAACAAGCGGCACTGACGTGCCAGGTACTCTGAGCATGAGGTGAGCTCTTCGGGGAAGAGTCTGAGGACCCAGGGGAAGGGACCCCTGTTCCCATGGAAGGGGGGACATTGAAGTTCCTCAGGCCCAGTCAGTCAGCTGTCAGGCTGAAAACCTTCCAGTGACTTCCCTCTGTGCTCAGAATAACATCCAGAATCTTGCCCTGGCCTCCCCTGTCCTTGCATGATCTGGGTTGCACCCCTCTCTGCCTGTACACCATTGTATACTGGCTCCGACCTCAGGGCCTTTGCACCAGCTGTCCCTGTGCCCATAACACCCTTCCTGAGAGCACTGCATGGTGGGCTCTTTCTTGCTATTCAGGTTTCTGCTTAAACATTACTCCTTGTATTAGTCAGGGTTCTCCAGAAAAACAGAACCAGTAGGATGTATAATAGGTAAAATATATAATTAAATATAATATCTTCACATACACACATATCTGTTTATTATGAGGAATTTATTGCAAGGAATTGTTTCTGACCAGTTATGGCAGCTGGGAAGCCTCACGCCTGCTGTCTGCATGCTAGAGGCCCAGAAAGGCGGGAGGTGTGACTCCCTCCGAGTCTGTAGACCTGAGGACCAGGAGCTCTGAGGGTCGGGACAACAGATGTCCAGCCCAGGTCATCAGGAAGGAAGAGCCCTTGCTCTGTTCAGGGCCCCCATGGATCCGATGACACCCAGCCACACTGGGGAGAGCCATGAGCCTCACCCAGCCCACTGATTCAAGTCCTGAGTTCACCGGGAAATAGTATTCAGCCAAATCTCTATGCCTTCTGTGATCCAGTCACGTGGACACATGAATTTAGCCACCCCATTCCTTGAGAGGGGCCTCTTCCCGACCGGTGGTCGTCAGGGGATTAGAGTCAGGGAGGAGCTGGCTACGAGGATGGACTTGGAGGGTACTGTGCTCAGTGAAATAAGTCAGAGAAAGACAGATACACTATGGTATCACTTAAATGGGGAATCTAAAAAATACAACAAACTAGTGAATAAAACAAAAAAGAAGCGACTCGCCAGACACAGAGAAGAAACTAGTGGCTAGCAACGGGGAGGGGGGTGAAAGGGTTGTTACGGGATTATATGAAGTCAGATTGTATGAAATCTGAAAACTGTAAAGCCCGGTAGCATTTGAAGAATCTTTTGTTCAATTAAAAAAACCCACAAATAGGCACGAGGGATTTTCTGGGGGGAGAGGAACCGTTCTGTGTGTTTTGGCGATGGCTATCCAACTGTTTGTCAAAACGCGGTACCGCACACTCAGAAGGAGGGCGTTTGTACGGCACGTAAGCCACACGCCCAAGCCGACTTGGCGCAACACGGACAGCGCAGGAACGAGGCGCTGCCCTCAGGCCCGCGGCCAGAAGTGGCTGCCCCGCTCTGCTGCGGACACGCCTGGACGCCCGCGGCGCTCGTGTTTCCGCCCCTCCGCGGGGACGCGCCCAGCGCGGGGAGCGGGCAGCGGGACCGCCCCGGAGCCCAGGGGCCGGCACGCAGCGCCCGGGGGTTTTAAGGAGGAGCCCCCCCCCCCCCCCCCCCGCTTTCGGAACTTGGAATCAAGTGAGAAATCAGGAGTTAGAGATCAATCACGGTGCCACCTCGGCTGAGGGCTGCTTCGCGGCTTCCTGACACCGAGCTCAGTGGAGCACCTGCACCACGAGCAGCCCCTGGCCCCCAGCAGTACGCGTACCCCACTTTAGAAAGTTCCTGCCGAGAAAGGAAGGTCAGAGGCAGAAGGCAACACATCTTTGATTCAGATCTGCGTCAGCATCCTGGCTCTTGTACTCAGTTGACTTTTTGTGATGCTAGAAAAATGTCAACTTGCATCAGCCTTCATTACCTCATCTGTGAAAGGAAAAAGGACTCCTACCTCTCATGGCTGGCTGGAGGCGGAGTCTAGGGTAGACCAGTTCTTCCTCACTACACATAAGCAAGTAATCAGCTTTGTGTTTCTATCTCAGACATGCGCTTAAATTTTTTTTTAAACACCAGCAGAGTTGTGTTATCAGAATTGGGGCCACTTTTAAGGACCTAAGTCCTCCCACCGCTGCTCCTGAGTCACAGCCCCACCGGTCAAGAAGGCCACATGGTACTTTTCCCCAAATGCTCAGTGTTTATTTGATTCTCCCTCGGCGCCCTCAGGTAGGACAGACATTTCAAAGAGACCGAGGCCTTAAGACTCGAAGGCCACGAGCCTACATCAGAGGCAAGTGCAACCGCCAAGCTGAAGTGGACGCAAGAATCACTACCAACGAGGGCTTGTGGGAGTCAGAGAAGGAACCCCCGGGCACAGCTGGCCCTGGGAAGACAGCTTCTAAGGTTCCTCCATCAGAATGGGTGTGAGTGGGGGAGGGTCTTCACGTCTTCAGTTTTTCCACCAATACCGGTCATCTTCCGCAAAAGAATACCAGTGGTCACCAATCACCATCTGGGGCTTCACTCGCTGCAGGCCCTCCAGGAGCCTTCTTATCTGAGCGGAATACCGCCATTTCCACAGCCTGGGGACCCAGAAAGGAGACACGTTACCCTGGGAACTTTCTTCTGACGCTTCCAGGAGAGAGAGACAGGTGTTCAAACAGACACATAGCATTGTCCCCATTTCACAGATAAGGAAACAGGCTCCTGAAAGGTCCGTTAGTAAAATCGAGGTCCGCCTCGTCTAACTCCAGTACTGAGTCCCACAGTCACATCAGTACAGATACGCTCTCAGCCGAGCCTTCGGCCTCTTCAGCTCGCTTGAAGGGGTCGTTGAAACAGTTCTCTTTGACCTCATCAAGACCTTTTCAGTCCACGCTCCCCCTCGGATCCTGCACCAGCGACCACGCTTGTGTTCTTTCTGGTTACATCCGTCTGCCAAAACTTAACCCCTGGATAAATCCGACTGCCGTGAGCTGGACCACACTGGAGAAACCAGCCACTCAACTGGGAGGTTTGCCATGGATATAAATGCATCACAACCAACCTCAAGCGGCCGTCTGTGCTGCCAGCAAGTTTTATGTTCCTCCAGTCAAGTCTTTACTTCCCCCAGGCACAGCTGTACTTCTGTTTTGTCTACAAACATGAGGTGCTAAATGGAAACACTTTTTCTACCGCCAAACACAGAAACCATCGTTTGCACATGAAGGAAGCACCCTGTTCTTAAAGGACCGTCCTCCTTACTCTCCTGGGAATTCCATCAACTCAGCCTTCACAGTTGCACAATATAGCAGCCCTTAAACGTTCTTGTTCAACTGGTCAACCCAGTAGACCATTCACCTTCACGGCTGAGCCTGTTCTGATACCATCTTAACAAAGCACCCTCCCTGGAGCCCACATCACCCTCCAGCCCTACCGACTGTTTTCTCTCCCCTCCAGGGTGAAAACTTTAAATAGTCTACACATAATGTTTTAACCTCTTCTCTCATTGTTCTTCAGTCCACTTCAGCTTCCTGCTCACCGCCCCACAACAAACTACTCAAAGAGGTTAATCATCTCCAAGTTGACACATTCAGTAGAATCTCTTCTCACGTCATCACAGTGGTTCACACCCTCCTTAAAACTTTGTCTTCTCACTATTGGGTGAGAGATGGGCTCAAGGATGTATTGTAAACACGGGGAATATGGCCAATTTTTGTAATAACTATAAATGGAAAGTAATCTTTAAAACTGTATACAAGTAAAAAATTTAAAACATCCTTGTCTTCTCCTAGCTTTTGTGAGGCCATGTCCCCCTGGTTTTCTTTCTCAGTCTCCCCTCTGCTCCCTGTCTTCTTTGCTGGCTTCTCCCTCTCTCATCTTCCAAATAGAAAGACAGTAATGTTCATCATGTTCTAAGGGCATGAAATTCTGACATGTGTCAACTTAATAAATTCTGATAAGTGATCTCTTGTGTCTTGTCTCTTTCACTGAGCATAATGTTTTCAAGGTCTATCCATATTGTAGCAGGAAGGTCATCCTTCCTTCCTTTTTATGGCTGAATACTATTCCACAGTATGGTTAGACCACAGTTTGTTATGTGAACATGTACGTAGATGTGTATGTTTGACAATCGGTTTCCAGTTCTCTAGGCGAGTATAGCTAGGCATGGGATTGCTGGGTTGTATGGTAATTCTTTGTTTTAATTTTTTGAGGAACTACAGTTTTTCCTAGCTTTCTCTTTAACCAGGAATTTAAAAACATAAACCAGATCACCCAGCTGCTGAAACTTTTCCTTTGGCTTCTCACCCTACTTGTGTGAACACGCACATTTAAAAACCTCTGGACTGCAAGGTGCGGCCCGTCCACGGGCTGGGTGTTGTCCGTCTCGTATTTTACCACTGCCACCTCTCTCACCAACTCCAGGTCTCTCTGGAGAGAGGATGGGAGGTCTTCCCCGGAGTCTCTGCCCTGGAGCCTCTCTCGGCCAGGAAAGCTCCTGTCCCAGATCTCCATGCGGCTGCCTTCAGGGCTCACCTTCAGCATCTGTTCCCCAGTGAGCATGAGCATCGGACTACCTCTCTGACTCCATGCCCGGTCATTCTCTCTTCCTCTTTCCTTTCCTTCTTAGCTACTTCTGCTGCAGGTAATTGCCACAAGCTTGAACATTAAAAACATTTAATTGTGGGAAAACACAGACACCCTTTTCCATCTTAACCATCTTTCAGTGTGCAGTTCAGTGGTATTCTGTATGTCTACAGTGCTGTGCAACCATCACCACCATCCACCCTTAGAGCCCTTTTCATCTTCCCCAACTCAGACTCTGTCCCCATCACTCACTCACTTCCCACCCCGACTCCGCCAGCCCCTGGGACCCACCTTTCCCCTTTCTGTCTCCATGAATTTGACTCCTCTAGGGACCTCTCTAAGTAGACTCACGTACTGCCTGTCTCTCTATGGCTGGGCTATTCAAGAGGCATAATGTCCTCAAGGTTCATCCACACCATGGCAGGTTTCAGAATGTCCTCCCTTTTAAGGCTGAATGCCATTCCATGTAGGAATAGACCACATTTCATTTATTCATTCGCCCAGCAGTGGGTACCTGGGTTGCCTCCATCTCTTGGCTGTCGTTAATAATGCTGCTATGAACACAGCTGTGCAGATATCTCTTCGTGAACCTGCTTTCAATTCTTGTGGATATAACCCCCAAGTGGGATTGCTGGACCGTACCGTCATCCTATTTTTAGTTTTCTGAAGATGAACATTTTATTTGTATGCCTCTCTCCATGCTCCCCAGACCCATCCCTGCCATGAAAAGAGGTGCCACACCCTGTACCGCCAGCACCCAGCGCAGTGCTGGAACACCGTGGGCACTTTTTGGTCGAGTAAAGATCTGGCTGATGAGGCAGAGTCTCAGCGTCTCTGATCAGCGGCATCTCCGCCAACTAGCACTTCTGTACAGAAAGGGGTTTGTATTCCAGAGGACATCCTGGGGACTTACCCGAGTATTTGCAGATGAGATGTGGGCTGGGCAAAGGCTGAACACAGCTTCCTCATTCCTGGGAGACTGAAATTGTTCTGCATCAAGTTCAGGCTGGTCAGGTGCTTGTTGCAAGAGAGGGCCGAGGAGAGGGCCTCACAGCAGCCAGAGGTCAGTTCACATGCCTCCAACCTGCAGGGCCAGCACACCCAAGACATAACCCCGAGATCTGTGATCCTTTCCTCAACCCACATTCGACTTCCACAGTACCTTTAAAATGACTATGGAATACTACTCAGCTGTGAAAAAGATAATGGAATCTTGCCATTTGCAACCACATGGATAGACCTAGAGGGTATTATCCTAAGTGAAATTAAGTCAGACAGAGACAAATACTCTATGTTATCAGTTATATGTGGCGTCTAAAAATAAGGCAGTTGAATGAATATAACAAAATGGAACAGAGGACAAACTGGTGATCACCAGTAGGGAGGGGAAGTGAGGGAGGGGCAGTGGAGGGGTGAGGGGATTAAGAGGTACAACCAACTGGGTATAAAGTAAACAAGGTATGAGGATGTTGTGCAGCACAGGAAATTAGCCCATGTTTTACACTAACTTTAAATGGGGCATAAACGTATTGAGTCACTATGTTGTACTCCGCAAACTAATGTAAACTTATAGTCTAACTGTGCTTCAGTTAAAAAAATTAAAAAAAAAAGAGTGGTGAGCTCCACCCCTAGAGTTTCTGGCTTGGTAGTTTTGGGGAGGGACCCACCCGTTTTTCAGTTCTAGTGAGTTCCCAGCCGACACGGCTGCAACCGCAGCTGGCTCTCACTCTGAGGGCTACTGGGGTCTCCATTCTAGTTGTGGAGAGAAAGGAAAGAGAAAGAGAGCCTGAAACAGGGGAACAAGGGAAGAGGGCAAAAGGAGGTGATCCCTCACCTAAAACTCACAGGGCGAAGAGAAGGGAAAGCTGGGGGGTGGAGGCAGGAAGCGCTGGCGTGCAGTTGCGAAGCGTGTCCACTGCTTGCGGGAGGAAGGGGTGATGCGGGGCTGAGACACGAGGGGGGCGGGGCGGGGCGGGGCAGGGAAAGGGGCGGGGCGGGGCTGAGCCACGGGGGCGGGGCAGGGAAAGGGGCGGGGCGGGGCTGAGCCCGGGGAAACACGCCCACGGCCAGACTGGAGTCGGAGGCAGCGGTGTGAGGCGGGGCTGGACGTATTAGGTCATTTTAAGGACTTGGGAGTCTTCTCCTAGGAACTGTGGAAGGCCCAGGGACACTGCTGGGTGTAAGGGCAGCTCTGTAGCTGTGTCCTTGCATTCTGGAGATGCGCGTTGAGGTGCTCAGGGGCTGGGGGTCAAAGTCCGTAACTTGCTGCGCAGCAGTTCACCGGGCAGAGTGAAAGGTTAACGGCCGCTGAGACGGGGTGGTGGGCGTACAGGTTTTAGATGCCCCAGTCACTCTGGACGGCGTGTGTCTGGGGATTCTCGTGACAGGACAACGTCTGTGGGGCACAGCTCAAGTAATTTCAGCTACCTATAGCTACGTGGTGAAATGGGAGTGAATGAAGGCTTAGCTTTTTGGGGGGAGGTGTTGCTTATAAAATGATATCTAAGCATTTATGGAAACAGAAAATCTCTGTAGGGAGGCTGAGCATAGAGGCAGGTGGCGGGGGCGACTGAGCCACAGGAGAAAGTCCTTCGTAGGCGATGGCTGCGGGGTTCCCAGCCTGGGTGACCTTAACCTCTGGCAGCAGTGGGGCTGTGTCCTGCACTGGTCCAGAAGGAAGGGAAGGGAGGTGCAGGAAGGCTAGGGCTTTGCTATGAAATACTTTTATTCTGATTTGAAAGGGAGTGGGGTCACTTCTTAAGCCCCGAGAAGAGTAAGGAAGGCTCACAAGCACCATGCCCAGCACAGAGGGGTCTTCCAGGAACCATTTGTTTATTTAGTGCTTACTACCTGCAGACCCTGCCTCTCAAACACCTGCCATTTCATTTGTCCATACAAAGGAGCCCAGCTGGAATTTATGCCTGGAGAAGGGCCTCTCCTACTCTGCCAAGGTTGTGTTCTGTGCAATTCGGTGGAATTATGTTAGTCAGAACATGGTCTTTGTTTGAGCGGCTTCACATCAGGGCCACCCTTCCTCCGTGCCCAGCCCTCCAAGAGGTGATCCCAGGAACGTACCCCAGTCTCCTCAGAGGATTGTTCTGCTCCAGCCCCTCACACAGCGCTGCAATCCCATTGTCCCCCAGGGCGTTGGCGGCCAGATCCAGGCTCCTCAAGTGTTTACTTCTCATGATCACGTGGGACAGACTCCTGCAGCAAGCGGCTGTGAGGTGGCACTTCACCAGCCTGCCGGGGGAGGGCGGGAGGGAGGGGAGAGAGAGATTGAGAGGGAGGGAGACTGAGATTGAGTGACAGATTAAGATTGGGAAAGAGAGACTGAGCAGCTTTTGAAGAGTGCTCAGTGGGATAATGTTCAGAAACATTATCAGGGATTTCCTTTACTCCTTCCTAACGGGAAATCTTTCTGTCCATCCCTGTGAACAGCTTAGACCAGTTTATCATCTCAGGGGAGGGCTAACAGCAGAGGGTGGGGAAAGTGTGTGAAGTGACTGGAGGCATCCTGAGAAAAAGAAGTGAGATGTGATAAAGATCCTCTGGGGCAGAGGGCTAGAGAGACAGAAGACACACAAGTATAAACTGGTAGAGTCCCTGACAGGGAGAGCAAAGGGGACCAAGTCACTAGACAGGGTTTGGGGTCCAAAAGGAGAAGGGGGTCTTGTGCTTCTGTTCCCAGGGTGAGCAGAAAGGGTGGGGATGGAAATGGCCCCTCTTTAGTGACTGGATGGTTCATCTGAGTAGGGGTGACAGACAGCTCTTATGAACTTAGTAGGCTGAGCACAGAACTGAGTCCATCTCCACGAGGCAGCACACCAAGAATGTGAAAGGACTCCCATGTAAAGATCAGGTGGGAATGACCAAGCCTTAGATGCCAGGATGGGCCAGTGGTGATGGTGAGGACCAGATAATCTCCCAGCACTTAAGTGCAATCGCAAACAAATGGCATCTCCAATGGATTAGCCTAAGTTTCTAACATGGATGGACCTGGAGATCGTCATACTAAATGAAATAAGCCAGGAAGAGAAAGAAAAATACCATATGATATCACTTATGTGTGGAATTCAAAAAAAAAAAAGGACACAAATGAACTTACTTACAAAACAGAGACAGACTCACAGACATAGAAAACAAACTTATAGTTACCGGGGGTAAGAAGGTGGGGAGGGATAAATTGGGAATTTGGGATTTGTAGATACTAACTACTGTATATAAAATAGATAAACAACAAAGTCCTATTGTACAGCACAGAGAACTATATTCAGTATCTTGTCATAGCCTATAATGGAAAAGAATATGAAAAAGAATATATATATATATATAAACTAAAAAGGAATTATATATATTATATATTACATAATATATATATATAACAGTCACTATGCTGTACACTAGAAATTAACACAACATTGTAAATTGACTATACTTCAATAAAAAATGTGAAAACTAAAAAAAAAAAAGAACCTCACAACATTATGAATTGACTATACCTCAATAAAAAGAAAACATTTCTGTAGCATGCATCAGCAGGGCTCGGAATGCCAATTTCATGTAAATAAATAGAGCAAGTCATACTCGGGGGCTACTCAGAGGTTTGGGGACTACGTTCTGTATCCAGTTCCTTTCATTTGTTCATTATTGGGGAGGGAGAGATCTCAAAGTGGTCCCATATTTTGGTCCATTAATACTACCTCTGTAATTGATCATAAGAAAATGCTACCAGGCACACCAAGATGTGCAAGGTACACGTGACTAAAACAGGGGACATAAGCTAAGTGTCCAGCTTGAGGGGATTTTAAAAGTTACAAAAGTTATTACCATTAAATGGAATACCATGTCGTGCTTCAGCTTCTATCATGGTCTGCTTGTCCTCAAGGACAGACTGTGAGACCAAAGGCAAGGTTTTGATTCCTTGGGAGTTTTAGCTTCCCATCTATGCTTGGTCGAGGAGAGGGCTGCAAAATATTTAGAGCGCTGTGTCTGCCACGTGGTAAGAATGCTTGAAGCGCTAGCTGCTGGGACCCTTTCTTTGTAACACGTTAAATGCGGCTTATGTACTCGGGAGATGTTTACCAAAATGTTAACAGGGATTATTGCTTGGTTGTGAGCTGAGAGATTTATTTCCGCTCATTGAGATCTTTTAGTTTTTCTACGGTTTGCTTGATGATGGAATATTCCTGTGATATAGAAACATTCCAGTGCGGAATGAAGAAATTTGAGCCCCCAGGAGAAAGGGCCTGAGAGAGAGACAGCCACCCACCTTCCATCTCCACCCAAGATTAACTTGGGGAAAGAAGATGTTCTGAGAAGTGAAGAGGTTTTAGAGACGGGGAAGGGCTGCCCCAGAACACCACACATTCTTCCCTGGGGCTCCCCTTCAGGACTGTCTGTCTTTTCCACGCTCATTGCAGCATCCACACGCCAACTCACCCAGAGTGTCCCCTGGGAAAAATGAGTGTCAATGGACCCTAGAACCGGGTTTTGGTGCCATCCCTCTGACCCTCTAGGAACCTCAGGCTTCCACAGGGTAGAGCTGATCCCCAGCCACCAGGGAAACTCACTCAAGGTCCTGGAGGTGACAGGACGGTTCCATCATGACCTCACAAAGAAGGTTCATCCCATTGTCTTCCAGGGGGTTCAGGCTAAGGCTCAGGTGCGTCAGATGTCTGTTGCCCATAAGTGCGAGCGCAAGAAAGCCACAGCCAGCCACATCCAGGTTGCACGCGTTTAGTCTGCAGGGCACACGGGGGAAAGAGGGGGGTCACACGTGTTCCTCGGTGTGACCTCAGGTGAGCAGCTTCTCTCGGCCTCAGGTGGCTCCTCCTTTGGGCATCAGTGGTGGGATGGATGGTGATGAAGTGCTTGGCTTAACGCCCAAGCTGGATGCCAGTCAGGACCCATCTCCTTTAAATTTTCTTCCATTTTCCTCCTGCTGCTATGACAAATCACAACAAATGTATGGGCTTCAAACACACCTATATCATCTCACGGTCCTGGCGGTCAGAGTCTCACTGGGCTGAAAACTCAAGGTGTCACAGGGCAGTGCTCCTTCTGTGGGCCCCGGGGAGAATCTGGTTCATTGCCTTTTCCAGCGTTTATAGGCCGCCCACATTCCTTAGTCCCTGGTCTCAGCCAGCACCTGCATCGCTCTGCCCTCTGTTACTACGTCTCCTCCTCGGATTCTCCAGCCTCCTTCCTTCCAAGAGCTCTGGTAATTCCCTGGGGGCCACTGGATAATCCGGGATCATCTCCCCATCTCAAAATTCTTCACTTAACCACACGGCCAAGTCCTTTTACCACGTAAGGGAACACGGTCACAGGTTCCAGGGCTTAAGACTTGCACATCATAGTGGGGGTGTGTGGGGTCACTCTTCTTCCGACCACACACAGTATCTCTCCATCACTTATTCACTGGGGGACCTTAGAGCCATAAGGGAGACATGTCATCAAAGTGATATTCTTCAACAGATTTTCTGGCTACAGCTATACCATTAATACCTGAAAAAATGTCACTCATGTGCAGTCATTGGTGGGCTAGTCGGTGGAAGGGACGAGATGGCAGGAAGCAAAGTGATCTCAAGTGGAAGACGGTGGAGCTAGCTGACAGCCCTGAGCGGGAGGAACCATCTCTCACTCATACATGCCGTCAGCACGTGTCCCTTTTGTGGTCAAGTTAGTGGCGTGATTTTTTTGCATTGTTGTGTGTGTGTGTTTTTGTTGTGCGTGTTATTTTGTCATTTAAAATGGCCCCAAGCATGGTGCTAAGGTGCTGTCTAGTGTTCTAAGCGTAGGAAGGCTGGATGGGTCTCATGGAGAAAAAACATGTTACATAAACTTCCGTCAGGCGTGAGTTGCAGTGCTGCTGGCCGTGAGTTCAGCATGGAACATAAGGTGTCTGCTTTTTGATTTTGCTCTTTTCTTTTGGGGAAAGGAGGTAATTAGATGTGTTTATTTACTTACTTTTCTTAGTGGAGGTGCTGGGGACTGAACCCAGGACCCCATACACGCTAAGCTCTGCCCTCTACCACTGAGCTATGCCCTCCCCACATAAAGTGTCTTTAAACAGAGACACAAAACAAGGTTATGTATTGATTGACTGAAGGAAAGTCTGGGACCAGAGGCTCCCAGGAACCTAAGCCTGTGTTCCCCCAGGAAAAAGTGTCTTTACAGAACGTAACTACCATGAACTATGAGAGTAGGGGGTATCAGGATGAACCAGGACTTCCCGCTGTAAGGAAACACAGAGCATTGTCCACGGAGGGGAGAACCTGGGAGATGTCCGCAGGGACAGGATGGAGCACTTATCCCTTCATCCTGACACCCTCCCCCTTCCCCGCCCACACCCTCCCCACTCCCCGCCACTTTGTAGCAGAGCAGTGGTTCCTCCCAGGGCGGTGTGGACTCACGTCAGCCTCTGCAGACCACAGCCGGGCAGTTTCAGGGCCCGACACAGCAGTTTCAAGCCCTTGCTCCCCAGGCTGTTGCTGGACAGGCACAGGTGCGTCAGGCTCTGGTTCTTGGTGAGGGCCGAGGCCAGGTCCTGGCAGTCGGCGGCGGTGAGGCCGCAGTTCCCAAGTCTGCAAGGAGAGAGCCCCAGGAAGGGAGTGACATTGTTCTTAAATTTCCATCTCTCCCTCCCTTGCACGGAAGGGAGAGAACCTCCCCACATCTGGTGACGTCAGTCCATGTCTGCGTGTAGCCTGCAAACTCAGCTCCGGTGCTTCAGCCCCCACATCATACTTTAAATATCGTTGGTGATTAGGATCTGCCATCAACCACCAGAGGAAGCCCACGGGCCCTGGGAACCTGATCTCTGGCTGTTTTCTCTCTCCCCACGTGTCCTTTGGTGTGAGGTTTTGCAGGGATGAGGGACCTTCCCATTTAGAAGTACCTACATCTAATACATCATGACCCATAGAAATAAACTAGCCGTTCCATCTATTCGTCAAAGCTTAAGAAGCAGCAGCACGAAAAGAACAGCTTGGTAGCACGTCTCCCGGTGCGGAGAAACAGGCACCCTGCAGCACTGCTGGTGGGAGTGTAAACTGGTGCAGCCCCGGTGGAGGACAGCGTGGAGGCTCCTTAGAAAACTAGCAATAGACTTACCATACGACCCAGCCATCCTACTCCTGGGCAAATATCTGAAGAATACTCTAATTGGAAAAGATACATGCACCCCAGCAGCACCGTTTACAGCAGCCAACACAGGGAAGCACCTAAATGTCCATCGACAGATGGCCAGATAAAGAGGATGTGGCGTATGTACAATGGAATACTACTCAGCTGAAAAGAAGAAAATCATGCCATTTGCAGCAACATGGATGAACCTGGAGATCATCACACTAAGTGAAGTAAGCTGGACAGAGAAAGACAAATACCATATGGTATCACTTATATGTGGAATCTAAAAAGCAAATGATACACACGAACTTATCTACAAACCAGAAATAGACTCACAGACATAGAAAACAAACTTACGGTTACCAAAGCAGAAAGGGGTGGGAAGGGATGAATTAGGAATTTGGGATTAACTGATACACACTACCGTATATAAAATAAACAACAAGGTCCTACTGTGCAGCACAGGGAACGATATTCAGTATCATGTAATAACCTATAATGTGGAAGGATATATATGTGTACGTGTGTAACTCAGTCACTTTACTGTTCGCTGGGAACAATACAACACTAAGTTAGCTGTACCCCAATACAAACTTAAACAGCAGTACTTCTGTCCTGGGGCTGCGATACGGGCAGGCGAGCGAACTGCACACACCAGGCACTTGCGCTGTGTTATCGGTGGCGGTTTCTTTTGATGAGGGAAGAAACACTATCTGGGTTGCACTTGAAGGGGATCAGGACAGGCCATCTCACAATACATCACATTGGCTTAAAGATTACTTTGAGCTGAAGGCAGCTGAGAAAAATCAGACACAGGAAGCGTTCCCTGTCCTCCCCTATCAACCTAAAAGCAGGGCATACACTTCCCCCTCTCCTGGTACGGGAAAGAGCAACCCTTCTCACCGAGGATGGAGAGGACACTGAGATGAGTCTTCCTTCATATAACCCTCATTTTCCATTAGTTCCCCCCATAGACTTCCTAGTCACCTTCCCGTAATTTATCAGCCCTAGAGGCCCGATGCCTTTCCTTTGACTAGCTATTTCTCCACAATTTATGACCTTTTGTTAAAACGATATGTAAGCTAACTGCTTCTTTGGGCTTTTCACTTCTTTTCTGTGAAGCCCCCAAGCACATTAAACAAAAAATTAACATTGATAAGATCTGCATGACTTTTCTCCTGTTAATGTCTCCACTGTCTGTTTAATTTGCAGGCCCCAGACATAGAACATAAGAGGATGGAAGAAAATTTTTTTCCCCCACCTCCCCTACAGGTTGATGGAAAGAAGGTATGTTGGCTTCCACTGTGATTTTTTTTCCCTCCTCTGGGATTTAAAGGGTAATTTGTGCCATTTGGTTTTCAACTTTTGCTATGACTTTAGAACCAAAGTCCTACTGATGGAGGATGCTCCTGCCATGGCATGCTTTGGAAGTGGTGGGGAGAAACAACCTGGTCCAGACTGCAGGACATCAAGGAGAAAATAGATCAGTTCCTTGGGTATCAGACAGGAGCTCTTGTTTTATTCCTTGTGACCTCAGACAAGAGACTTCTCTTCTTCCAGATACTGTTTTCCTCGTCAGCAAGTGGGTTGGAAACATTCCTACCTGGTAGGTGGTTTGTGAAGATAGCATTAATGGAATAGAGCGCTCAGCACGGAGCTTGACGCTTGAGGGTACCACCGATGGCGGCTTAATCACAGCCCTGCCGTTCTTCGGGATTTTGGCATTGGTGGAACTTTCGAGCGTGTCATACAATATTGTTAACTATAATCAGAATACTGTAACTGGATCTCCAGAACTTAGCCTTCTTATAAATGGAAGTTTACACCCTTTGACCAACATCTCCCCATTTCCCCCACTCCCAGCACCTGGCAACCACCATTCTCCTCTGTTTCTTCAAGTTCGGCTTCTGCTCTGTCCTTCTATATCAGTTTGGGGTCAGGAGCAAAGACACAGGTGCTAGTTTTGGGTTCTTTCTCCAGCTTCCACACTGGGCACTCCCACGAGGTCCCGTCTCCTGTTCTAACCCTTGAGGTCAGCCTCAGCCAGCCCCCCTCCCGGCTTCCCCGTCACTTGGCTGATCCCAGTTAAGAGGTGATGATTCTGGTGGAAGGAAGTACAACTCACATCAGCTTCTGCAGCGTGCACTGTGTGGCCTTCAGGGCGCCACAGAGCGGCTTTATGCTCTGGTCCGTCACCTTGTTTCCTGCCAGGCTGAGGGATCTCAGGCTGACGGATGTAACCAGGACTTGGGAGATCTCCTGACAACAGGTGTGGCTTAGTCCACAGAGATCCAACCTGCGGAGACAGGCAATGTGGAAAGACATCCTCATCGCTCCCTGGAAGCCACCCATTTCCCCCCCTCACCGTACACCATCCGCTCTGTCCTGGATGCTGTTTGCTCTGGCCTCAGGGTCTGTTCCTCTTTGCCACCTCCCTCCTCATCCCCAATCCCAGGTCTTCCTGTGGTTCAGTTTTTTCGTTCAGGTCTCCTGAGTGTCACCTCTTGTGAGTCAGTCAGTCTCAGTTCCTTACTTAACTGTGCCTGCCCCACCTTACCCCACCCTCCCCTCTCTCCCCAGCATTATTTTATCCACAACAACAATCATTGGCTGACAGTTCATATTTGTACTTAAAAAAACTGAAATATATCTGACATATGAAGGTGTCTAAAGTGTACAGATTAAGTTTAAAGGGTTGATTTGATATGTTTCTATGTTGCAGTATGATTGCCAATGTAGCTTTAGCTAACACCTCCGAAATGTCATATAATCATCTTTTTTAAAAAGTCTTTTTTGGGGGGGAGATTTGTTTGTTTGTTTATTTATTTATTTATTTACTTAATGGAGGAACTGGGGATTGAACCCAGGACCTCGTGCATGCTAAGCACACACTCTACCACTGAGCTACACCCTCCTCAATCTTTTTTTTGTGTGTGTGGGGCTAAGTAAGGTCTAGCCTCTTAGCAGACTTGATGTTTACAACATGATACTGTTGTCTGTAATCATTGTGCTGTGCGTTACATCTCCAGGACCCACTGTCTGTTACTTGCAGGTCGATACCTTAGGTAGGGTATCCTCAAGGTCTGACGTGTCACTTCCCCTGCTGCTGTGCAAGCAGCTTTACCTTCTGAAAAATGAGGGTAACCCCGCTGCCAACCACCGTGGCAGTTGTGAGGATTAGAAGAGCTAATTCCCACGGAGCGCTTAGTCTCTGCTGCAGCGGGCACCTGTGCAAACCCGGGTGCGGAGCCGGACTGCATTTCCCAGCCTGCCTTGCAGCGGGCATGCTCACACGACCCAGTTCCCGCTGAGAGCATGTGAGGGGAGGTGATCTGAACCACTTCCGGGTCAGCTCCTCGGGCTCCCTCTGCTTCCATAAGCAGACCCTCTGAGCCCAGCAGGGTCTCGGCAGCTGTGTGTCAGTGGTAGAAACCGTTAGCCTGTTTCTGGCACAGGACCGCCCTCCCACACCCTTCCCAACCCCCCTTGGACGGTTTATACAAACAAGAAATGCCCTTCTAACGTTTCTGAGCCATCGCACAGTTTCGCGTCTGTTGGTCACAGGACCTAGTGCACGAGCACATGGAAAACGGGATGAGTTCTTTGCGCTGTGGAATTTCAGGTGGACATTTTAGAGTCTCCAAACGCACATGCTTTTGGTGTGTGCATGCGTGTGTATTTTTTTGGTTCACTTATTTTTGTCGCCCTGTGCTAGCCTGTGAGTACGTGAGAACAGGAGCCTGTCCCATTCGTCAGCACAGCCCGGAGCCCGTGACATCCTGTTAGAGACACAGTAGGAGCTCTGTGCTTGTTGAGTGCAAGAAAATGGACCTCTGGTGCAGCCACTATGGAGCACAGTATGGAGGTTCCTGAAAGGAACTAAAAACAGACTTACCATATGATCCAGCAGTCCCACTCCTGGGCATATATCTGGAGAAAACTAATTCAAAAAGACACCTGCACCCCAATGTTCATAGCAGCACTATTCACAACAGCCAAGACATGGAAACAACCTAAATGCCCATCAACAGATGACTGGATAAAGAAGCTGTGGTACATTTATACAATGGAATACTACTCAGCCATAAAAAGGAATGAAATACTGCCATTGGCAGCAACATGGATGGACCTAGAGATTATCATACCATACCATGTAAAGTAAAGCCAGAGAAAGACATGATATCACTAAGAGGAATCTGAAATGTGACACAAATGAACTTATTTATGAAACAAACAGACTCACAGACACAGAAAACAAACCCTTGGTTACCAAAGGGGAAAGGGGGTGGGGAGGAATAAATTAGGAGCTTGGGATTAACAGATACGCACTGCTATATTTATATATATTATCAGATAAAAACAAGGTCCTACTGTACAGCACAGGAAACTATACTTAATATCCCATAACAAGCCATAATGGAAAAGAGTATCTCTATATATGTATAACTGAATCACTTTGCTGTACGCCTGAATCTAAAAAAGAAAGAAAATGAATCTCACATTGAGCTTGCAATCAAAATCCTTCACAGTGTGGCCCAGTCTGTCTTTCCAAGTCATCTCCCTTTGAGAGGTTAGCCAATCACCCCCTCCCTTCTCTCCATCCAGTCACACCTTCAGGGGCATAATACGGGCCAGGTGCTGGAAATAAAGTAATCCTGGGTGCTGGGAGTAAGCAGTAAAAGAAACAGAACCTTCCCATCCCGGTGAGTTACCACAAGTTAAGCTCATTACGATTCCCAGAAATGGGCTGTCACCTCCCACCATTTGATTTGCACTCTCTCTTCCCTTGGTCCCACATGGCCTCCCTCCTCCTCTTCCTTTCTGACAACACGTGTCTTATTTATCCTTTGAATCCAAGCTCTAGTTACCCTCTTTGTGAAGCACTGAGAGAGAGCTGGTAGCCCCTTCCCCCTCATTCGCAGGGATGGCTGCAGACCCCACACAGAACTGGGCAGAGGTCTGCATTGCCTTCCTGTAGGCACTGCTGTGCTCTGGCTGACTTTCTTCGGTTACATTTTAAAATGTGCGGTTCGCGAGTTACAGAGCAAAAAAATATGAATGGTGCAAAGCGAGCTTCTCTTCTGCAGTTGTGTGTGTCAGCTAACAAAGCGGAACAGACCTCATGCTCACCTGTCTCAGAACACACTGGAAGCATCAAGCAGTCGTTGCCTTTAGTTCAAGCTAATCTAGTCGGCAGAACTGGTGCCCGGGATTTACAAAACTGGGGTAACTGCCCCAAACGGGGAATAACCAGAATGTCCCTGGGTTGGCGAATGGCTGCACTGACTGGGCACATCTGGACCACTCAATGGTCCTCAGCAGTGAAAAGGACATACCGCTGATACACGGAACAGCTTAGGTGGACCTCAAGGGCACGTACAGTTGGAAAAAAGCCAGTCTCGGGCAGCAACGTACTGTATGATTCCACTTACACAGTGTGGTTGAAATGAAAAATTGTAGAGATGGCAAACGTGAGTGGGAGTGTGTCTGTACTTACTTATACACACACAAGGGAATACTACTCAGCCACAAAAAAGAGGAAACACTGCCATTTGTGACAATACCCATGGAACTTGAGAGTATTAAGTGAAATAAGATGGAGAAGGACAAATACCATGCGATTGCACTCATAATGTGGAATATAAAAAAACTAACAAACCAACCAAAGAGCCCCCAAAGAAAATCAAACAGAAACAAACATGTAGATACAGAGAACAGAGTCGTGGTTGTTGGTGGGGCTCAAAGGGGGTCAACGTCATGGTGGTGGATGGAGGGTAAGTTTCTGGTGGTGAGCACACTGTACGGTGTGCAGAAGTAGAAATATAAGGTACACATCAAGTACACATAACGTCATCAATCAATGTTATCTCAATACAAAATAACTTTTTATAGCTTAAATAGAATTGGTTTCTTCCAGAAAAAAAGTCGGAAGTTACTTTTTAATTGTGGAGAAGCAATACATAAAATAAACAAACGTAACATAAAATTTACCACCTTAAGCATTTTTGAGTGTGCAATTCAGTGGCATTCACCATGTACAGCTGTTGTGCAACCATCACCACCAGCCATGTCCAGACTCACAACTCTCTTATATATTTTAGCAACTTTCTGTGGATGATTATTTCAAAAAAAAAAAAAGTAAAAACAATAAACCCCTGGAATCAAAAAAGCAAAAACCACATCCCCAGGACTTACCTCAGGGACTCCAGAAAACACTTTGGGTGCCTTAACGCGGCACACGCCATCATAATGTCTCCTTCTTTCAGGTGAGTGCTTTCCAAGTCCAGGCGTCTGATGTTACGGTTGATAATAAGGGTCATCCAGAGATGACGGAGACCAAGGGAAATCTGGGCACCTTTAAAGCTACGAAGGGAAGAGACAATGGCGAACGAGACATTTGGGTGCCACCCAGTGGTGCCCTAATGCTTCCTCCTTACTCTGCCCATTTCAGCTCTGGTCTCTCTCATTGTTTGCTTTTACAGCTGACCCTGGAGGAACATGCGTTTGAGCTGCACGGGTCCACTTAGACACGGATTTTTAAAAAATAAATATATAAAAATATACACATAGACTGTCGTGTGCAAAAGTTGTGTCGAAGTGGGTGGCCTAGCCTCGCGTAGGGACGAGGTGAGTGGCAGCCAATGTACAATTAATGACGTGTTAGTTTTCGTACTGTTTTACTTATAACTTTGCTTTCAAAGAATTACGTTACTGTGGAGTATGTCTCTCGTAATTGGAGAAAGTGCGTATCAGGCTATCATCACAGGCAAGTGGTTTAAAAAACATAACCATGTTACAGTGTTGCCGATACTGTGTTATGAATATGACCCGTAAGGTTTGCCATAAAAATTTTGTAACGATTTGTTCATTAGCGTGCAGGCAAGGCTACCACAAAGCAATCATATTTCTGTTTTCTCATTATCAGTGAACGCATCAATCGTTACACCTGTAAATAAACATGAACGTCTTTGTCACATTATCTTTTCGTTTTTGCTGTCTAGAGTTAGCAATACGTATCACATCTACAGGGCTCTATGTCATGTAAGAGTGCTGACGTAGCTTCTAACAGGCGATCCATCTTGTCAACAGCATAAACTTGCAGTATCGATAAACACAGTGCTGTACGTGCATTTTCTCTTTCTTATGATTTTCTTAATAACATTTCCTTTTCTCTAACTTCCTTTATTGTAAGAATACAGTGTATAATACACACAACATACAAAATATGGGCTAATCGACTCTATGTTTTGAGTAAGGCTTCTGGTCAACAGTAGGTTATCAGTGGTTAAGTTTTCGGGACGTCGAAAGTTACGTTTGGATTTTTGACCTCGTGAGGGGTGGGGGTTGGTGCCCCCAACCCCCGCATCGTTCAAGGGTCGGCTGTATTTAACTGTACTTAATTTTAAAGCAACAAATACTTGAGTACCCATGATGCATCAGGCACTGGGAAAAGAGTGTTCAGTGACACGAGTTTTCTGTGCCTGGTGGATCTTAACCCAGCGGGGAAGACACAGAGCCAAGACAAAGCGTTGTGCTTACGAATGACAAGTGCTGTCTGTAGTCCATTAAGAACAGAGTTACAGGCCTCTAGTCAAGTTCAAGTTGAAGAAAGAAGTCAAATGCCGGACTATGAGCAATGTGACATCATTTGGATTAAAACGTTCATACGCCACGATGTATTTATAATTGGATGCAAACTGATGAGCACACGTGAGAGTAAGCAGGGAAGGAGGAAGCTGAAGGGGCATCAAAGGGCTTCTCTCAAAACCCTTTGCACTTCCTGGATCGCTTTACCGTTGTCGTGTATGTCTTTTTTAGGGGGGAGTTTAATTAGGTTTGTTTATTCATTTTTTTTTTTTACTGGAGGTCCTGGGGATTGAACCCAAGACCTCGTGCGTGCTAAGCGCACACTCTACCACTGAGCTGCACCCTCCCCGCCTTGTCGTGTATTTCTGTTGTGTGACAAATCCAGTGATGACATGGATTAGAGAAAATGGCAGGGTGTAACCAGGGCTCAACACGGGGGCAGCGACCAGGGAGGACTCCCCGGGGGAAGCGGTGACGGTGAGGACGGGAGTTACGTTTGGTGCAGGACTTGGGTGAACAGCATCCTTCCTTGTTCTGGGACCACTGAGTTCCTGGGCTCGGCCCAGCTTCAGGAAACTAGTTAGAGACAGAGTGGGATTTTTTGTTTTTGTTTTTGTTTTTTCAATTTTCTCACTTTTTATTGCAGTATACTCAGTTTACAATGTTGTGTTAATTTCTGATGTACAGCACAGTGACTCAGTCATATATATATGTGTGTGTGTATGTATGTGTGTGTGTGTGTATGTGTGTGTGTATGTGTGTGGGTGTGTATATATATATTTTCATATTCTTTCTCGTTAGAGGCTATTACAAGATACTGAATTAGTTCCCTGGGCTGTACATTAGGACCTTGTTGTTTATCTGTCTTTGTATGTAGTAGTTGGTATCTTATTTACAACAGAATGACTTGGTGTAGTCTTGAGTGTCACATGTGCTTTGCTTGGTCTTTGAGGGAAGAGTAAAAAATAGAACCGTTGCTGAAGTAGAAAAAGCCTTTTATCTCCTGCTCTAGGTGTCTGGCAAGTACCCTGGGGTCTACAACAGACCCAGGAACTTACTTGGTATTTAAATATTTGTTACCCTATTAATTAGCCTAAAATCATCAAGGACTAACTTAAAGGCTCCCGTAGATCACACACTTTGATCTTGCCTCATGCTCTCCCATTTGTTGAAATGAGCTCCCTTCATTTTCTCCCCCATTAACCAACTCCTATTCATACTTCAAGACCCTGAGTAAATGAACCCACCTTAATAATCCCTTCACAAGGGATTTAGTTGCTCCCCATCCTGTGCTTTTGGGAGCTTGGCTCCTCTACCTTCCCCAACACTTATTCCCTCCGGATACATTTGACAGATTGGTCTTCTCCCAGTAGGTGGGAGAGGACAGCTGTGACATAGCCATGCAAAAGGGCATGCACTCGGGGTGGAAGCCTTACATCAGGTTCTGTATTTTACAGGTTGGCTGCCTCAGCTTGATGCAGAGGGTCTTCATGGCCAGGTCATTCAAGATGCTGCCGCTCAGGTCAAGCTGTCGTAGGTTTGGGTGGGTGCTGAGCACGTCACAGAGGGTTTCCCAGTGCTGCTCGAGGCGCTTGGCGTGCAGCCTGCAGTGGACAAGGAAACAAATGTCTGCTCCACGTGCGATGGCCACGACAGTGCCCGGGGAGAGAAGCCAGTCCCCTGGGGCGGGACAGGGACGGCTTTAGGGCTCTAAGGCCAGTTTCTCAGATGTCACCTCACGCTCGCAGACCCACCCTGCCTCCTGCGTATTTCGATACCCAGGGGCTATACCACCAGCTCTCAAAGAAGATTTGCACTTTACTTATAGCCATCCCCCCACCCCCCGCAATGTAAAATGGTGCAGCCACTATGGAAAACCGAATGGAACTGCCTCCAAAAATTGGAAAGAGAATGACCATGTGCTCCAGCAGCTCCACTCCTGGGTATACACCCAAGAGAACTGAAATCAGGATGCTGAAGAGGTATTTGTACTCCACTGTTCACAAGAGCCACGTTGTGGAAACCACCTCAGTGACCGTCAATGGATAAGTGGATAAAGAAAACGTGGTGTATGTGTTCACAGTGGAATAGTATTCAGCCTTAAAAAAGAAGGAATCTAGAGGACGGTAGGCTGAGTGGAATAAGCCAGTAACAGAGACACTCACAATCTCACGTGTGTAGAATCTGAAATGGTCGAGTTCATGGAAGCAGAGAGTGGCTTGGTGGGGGCCAGGGGCTGGGGTGAGGGTGGGAGAATGAGGGGATGTTGGCCAAAGAGTACAAAGTGTCAGTTTTGCAGGATGAATGCATTCTGGAGGTCTGACGTACAGCAGTGTGGGTCTACCTAGGAGGGTAGCCTTAAGTCCCCCCCCACCAACACCACAAGGAAAATGGTAACCAGGTGAGCTGATGAGTATGTAATTAGCTTGATCGTGATGATGATTATTCCAAGTACATCAAAACACCAAGTCATACATCTTAAATGTGTGCAATTTTTACTTATCAGTTACCCCCCCCCCAGGATGGAAATAAAAAGAACAAATCTGCGGGGGGGGTACTCACCCTTGGGGAAGGGTGGGCCACGTCTCAGCAAATCCATGCTTCGGGAAGATCTCTCTGACATCCAACCGAATTTTCTGTAAGTGCTGGCAATGCTGGAGACAGAAAGAAGACGCCATCAAGTCCACTGGCCGGCTCATCTGAAGCCGCACCTCTTGGACGTCGTTCAGTGCCAAGCGGACGAACTCATCATCTTGAGTCTCAAAAAGACAGCGAAAGGCTTCGAGGAAGTCTGAGGGGGCAGCGGTGCTGGCGTGCTGGCCCAGCAGGGAGATCCAGTGCAGAAGCGCCCGCCTCACCCCCAGCGGGTAGGAGCACCCGAGGAGGGCGTCCAGGGTCGCCGTCACCTCTTTGCGCATGAGGCCAAACAAGAACCTCTTCATCTGGGCCACGTGGACGTTGGCGCTCATCTGTCTGACTTCCGCCACACTCTTCATTGTCTCCGTGAGCAGAGGGCAGGGGCCCCCCTCTGCTTCCAGCCCTTCTAGAACATAGAACAAGGCAGCACAGAACTCCTGGAGGCCGAGGTGCAGAAACGTGTAACAGCCTTCGCGGCTGCTGTCTTGAAGGAGGACCCTCATGTGTAACAGAGCGGAGAGCCTGGGCTCCTTCAGTCCGTGAGCACCCAGGTCGTCCCTGTGAAACACGAACTTCGCTTTCCACACGCCCTCCGCAGCCATTCGGCACAAGCCCTTCAGCGTGACCCCTCCGTCCTCACTGACACAGCACTGGAATCCATCCTGCAGGGTGAGCTGATGGAACACGAAGGTGGCGTACAAGCCCGTGAGAGTTTGGCAAGTCGGAGGGAGGCCCTTGCCTGAGGCCTCCTGCAGCCTGAGAGCCTCACAGACCAGGGAGCACATGGCTGGGGCCTGGCACTGGTCCAGCAGCTCGTGGTTGTCCACCACCCAGCGCAAGGCATGCTCCTCTCGACACTCACGACTCATATGCCCGAGAAGCGACTGAATCCTTTTCTCCATCGAGAGTCCCCCAACCAGCAGGTAGCGGGGAGCCAGGAGCAGGGGCTGGAGCTTCTCCACGCCCGCGTCTGTGGCCATGATTATCAGGGAGCACTCGGGGAGCAGGACCTTCCTCAGCAGACTGCGCATAAGGAGGGACGCGGGCTGCTTCCCCGCCCAGTCTCCGCAGAGATCCATGTCATCGTCTTTGAAGGCCAAGTCCAGGTCCTCAGATCCATCCAGCACAAACAAGAGCCTTTCAGGTTGGGACAGGATCTCCTCCAGTGGAACCTGGGCGTCTGGCCACTCTTTGGAGATGAACTCTGCAAAGCTGCTCTCCCCAGACCACCACGTCTCTCCTGCGTGGAGGAAGAAGACGTAGGAGAACGTGTCTCGGTAGAGCTCGCCTCGGGCCCAGGACAGCAGGACCCTCCTGGCCAGAGCCGACTGCCCGGTTCCTGCCTTGCTGTGCAGAACCACAGTGTGAGGACGAAAGCCCACTCGGTCTGGATGAAAAGCCCCCAACAGCATTTGCACATCTGGACAGTCAGAGGCAGAATCTTCGAAGCTCGAGTGTGTGTCCGGCTTTGTGGCGAATTTTGAAATCACGTGACTCTTGTAGGCCTGTCGGTCCTCTGCGTGGCCTGAGTTGGACAGGAGAGGGGAGAAGAAAAGCAGGAGACAGAGTGTGAAGAAAGTCTGGATTTTAGTAAAAAAACTTGGGATTTGCAGATACTAACTAGGTCCTGCTGTGCAGCACAGGGAACTGTATTCAGTAGCTTGTAATAACCTGTATTGAAAAAGAGTACGTATAACTGAATCAGCATGCTGTACCTCAGGGACTAACACAACACTGTGAATCAACCGCCCTTCAGCGAGCACGCCCCCAAACTCCAAACAAAAAGGCCAAACAAAAACCATGGACCTAGCAGATCCTAAGTCAGAGTCGACATCACGGTTCTTCTGCTTCGTCCCAGCGACACGCTGGAGAGGAGCTCTGATCCTCGTTCAGAGGCCACGTCCGAAGCTTATGAACGTGCTGCAAAGAGCTCTGTGTGTCCCTTAAAGCTGATCTCTCTTTCCAGCGCTGAGTACCTGATATGGTACAGTGTTGTCTGTCTCCCCCGGATAGACCCCACCCAGGGACACTGCCATCAGCTGTTGCATCTTCAGTGTTCACAACAGCGCTGGTGCCCTGTGGACACTCAGCTCAATGAGCAATCCACACTGAACACTCGCATGCGGTCTCTGAAAGACAGGGAAGCCGAGGAGGGGTGCACGGCTCTGCGTTCCAGACCTTAGGACAGGAAGGATGTCCAGTCCCAGGCCACTGTGGAGAAGCAGCTCTGCGTGTCGGGGAGCCCTGCCCCGTGCACGGCGAGCGCCGCCTCGACGCTGGGTGCAGCCTGCCCGTGCCTCCAGGCTCTGCTCTGTGGCGTCTCTCCAGCCAACACTCATCCGTCAGCGTCTCTGTTTCACACCGCCCCAGGTCACTGTGACCTGTCGTCTACGAGGCCTCTAGGACGCAAGCAGATCACTTGAGTGATGGTAATAGACAGGACTCACGCTGTTTGAAGCTTACATTTACACTAAACTTGGAAGGACTGTAATGGGATTCTGAGACTCCGTGAGCCACAACGCCTCAGACGTTAGCTTTGAAGGGTGCTTTCTTACAGCCTGAACGAAGATGGATCAAAGTGGGGTTGGCCCAGACTCTTTCTAGGTGTGAAGTCTCACAGTCAGTTCTGGCTGCTGGACGACCGGCAGGACACAGGTAGCGGTGTGGGCACTCGTGGGAAGTGCACGCTCTCCGCACGAGCCTGCCTCTCTGCCCCTCTGCGTGGCCCTCGCTGGTTTGGCCTTATTTGTTGGTTTGTGGTCCTTCCCCCCACTGAAGCGCAAGGGTCAGGATGCAGGGGGTTCACGTGACCCAGGTCCACGATGTGCTGGAAGCACAGGGCAGTGCCTGGCATGTCTCAGCACCCAACACGGGGGGAGTTCTAGCGAGTGTGGCTTCATGCCATGCGGTTCTCTCCTCTCTCCGCCAAAGCCTCCAGAACACATGACCGGGAAGCGCTTGTCCGGGTAGAATCATGAAGTGGGAACCCACTGGGTTGCAAGAAAGCCCGAAGGCCACAGAGCTCTCTCAGACTTAGACTAAGACAAAGCGCAGTTCGCACACCCTCAGGGCCCATCCAGCCAGCCAACAGCAGGATGCTGGGCCAGAGGGAACGCTGGACCCCAGAAGCCATGGTTCGAGTTCTAGACGCACCGCTCACTCATCGCCGGGTGTCTTCAGACACACGCACTTCCCCACCACCCACACTCACCTGCCTCTTCTTCCGTGATTGGTCCTTGGGCAGTTTTTGTTGGTATAGAATCTTCTGGCATTTCAGCCAGCAAATATCCTGCAATAGAGAGAAGATGAGACAGCGCCTCAGGAAAGTCACGGGAATCACCCAGACCAGGGATGAGCGTGCCCCCCACCCCAATTACGGAGGCAGCCAAGCCCAGGCTCAGGACCTCATGGTTTATTCCGCGTCCAGCCTGCAGTGAAGACACTGGAGCCGGATCCTGAAATGACACCAGCACAGGGAGGCAGCGGAGGCTTGTAGGAAAGAGTGTCTGGTTTTGAGCAGGTCCATGCACACTTGAGTCCCATTTTTGCCATATGGTCTTGGGTAAGACGTACAGTACGTTGTGGTTTGTTAAGAGTCAATCTTCGAGAGTCACCTGGAACACCCCTCTCGAACTTCAAACCAGTGAATTAACTACTCACTAGATGCCCGTAAGTCACCCAGACAGAGGACTCTTCAGCTCAGGAGTTCCAGTGCTGACTCCTCTCCCCTCCGCCTACTTGATGCAAAACGTCCCTCCCAGTGTTTCCTGGGATCAGGCGATGGAGCCCATCCACCCAGGTTCTCGTGCTGGAAGCCTGGGGATCAGGGTTCCCTGCTACCGTGTCCCTCTGTACGTTTACTCCTCAAAGACTGCTGTGTCTGCTTCCAAAAAATCTTCCAAGTCCACTTCGACTCTTTCTTTAAGCTGCCATTGCCACCCTAGTCCAAGCCATCTTGGACTTATGTCTCCCGTGGGGCACACAGCGACCTCCCAGCTGGTCTGACCACACCCGGACCACTCATCCCTTCAGCAACAGTGCTGAAATGTTGGAATGCCACCTTGATGATTTCTCCCGTCCGTCTTTAACACAAGTTGCTTCTGCTTTGCTGTTAAAATTATTTTCAAGGTGCCGACTTCTGGCCTTTCCCTCTGTCCTCGTCTGCTGACACATCCTCTCCACGTCTTCGTGGCCCGGCCAGCCTTTCCTTGCTAAGGGCTTCAGCACGTTGCCGTTGCTGAGGATGTTCTGCTCTGCCCAGCTAGCCCGACAAACTCCTTCCCTTTGTTTCTGTCTCAGCCTAAACCTTCCTTCTAGAAATTCTCATCTTCACGTCCCTCCAGCCTGGGATGGGAACCGCTCGTATTTGTGTACACCATCCACTTAAAACAATCGCCCATTTATCCCTCTTCTCTGCCACACTGAAAGCTCTAAACCTCTGGCACGTGTGGCACGTGAGAGTTTCAAGACATGCTAAATGAACATTAAGCAGTCTTTGTCACACATTAGCTCATGAACTTGGCCGAGTCGTGCGTCTCGGTAGAATGTCTACTTGAGCTCCGGCCACGGGGAGCCCGTTTTTTGGGTGGGTTTGAGAGTGAATAGCAGGGCCCCTGACAGGTCCAACGCGGAGTCTCGGCTGGAGCGCTGATCAGCAAACATCAGCTTTGATTTAATTTTATAGCCCTCGTTCCTGTGAGCAACACTGACATGTCTTTCCACCCCGGGCGATTTTGGGGCTCGGAACACACAGCTGCTGTTAACGCCCTTGGCCGGACCAGGCAGGCGGTGGCCCGGGGGCTTCAGGGCCAGCCCCCTGCTTGCACCTGGGACCCTAAGGTTTTCTGTCCACAGCTGAAGGAGCGAATTCCCCCGACAAAGGAGAGCTATTATTTTTTTTCTACTGCCTTTCCCCTAAACACCTCAAGACAGCTACACAGCTTGATCTAAGTGCATCGCTGTAATCTGGGCACTGACGCTCTGAGCGAGGGTGAGCCTCGGACAAGCTCCTTGAGTCTTAGGCCCTCAGTCTGGGCAAGACGTGAGGGAGACGCCGTGCACAGCCGTCAGTGTCCTCAAGGACACGAAGCTTTGTCGGCCGCTTCCCACACATTAGCTCATGGGGCCTTTGCAGCAGCGCCTGTAAGCCTCACAGTTGCTGCCCCAGACGTGGAACCCCGGGCTCAGAGATGGAGGCGATTTGCCCACAGCCACCCATGTGGTGGCACCGAAGCTCAAGCGTGGGACCTCTGCCTCCAGATCCTGTCTGCTAACTTCAGCCGAGTTCTGTCCAGGTGGAGGGCTTGCCCGCCCATTTCTTCCCCTTCACTGCTTCACAGGCCAGGCCTGACCTGAGTTTCCAGCCGGGGGGGGGGTGACCAGCGAGGTAGTTGCTGTAGAGGGGCACCCAAGGAGAGAGCAGCGGTCCCCACCCCATCCCCACGGGGACCTGCGATCGCCTCCCTTCCTTCCCTCCCCTGGCTCAGCCCCAGGGCTCACTCACTTTTCATCTCATCCCTTGCCATCTCAGAGAGTGCGGACAGACTCATCTTTTCGAAGATGTCAGTGGATATCTTCCAGGCAAAATACCCCTTGTAATGCTCGTGCAGGAGGGAGGTGAGGCGTTCTGCGTCTGCGCCGTCCACTTCAGCCAGCGGGAGAGAGCCCGCCGCGGGCTCGGCAGCGCTCTCCCTCAGCAGTGCCTTGAACGTCTGAAACTCTTCTTTGCCGAGCTGCTTCAAACACCACTGCAGCCCGTAGCTGGAAAAGGAGGTTAGCAACCCGGCTTCTCCCATCCTAGCACGAGGCTGAGGGCTGAGGGCTCAGGGTTTGATGGGGAAGTAGATCCTTTGGTTAAGTGAAGCGAACGGGACCTGCAGGGAGAGGGACAAGATTCGAAAGAGAACCTCGCATCAAATTCTCAGGTTCAAGGCAGTAGGGTATTGCTCAGTGGTAGAGCGCGTGCTCAGCATGCATGAGGTCCTGGGTTCAATCCCCAGCACCTCCTCTAAAAATAAACAAGCATAATTACCTAAACCCCCACTGACATTAAAAAATAATTAAATAATGCAACAACAAATAAATATTAAAAAAAATTCTCAAGTTCATACCACTGACCTCAGTTTACTCGCCAGACGTTAGAACGTTCTCTATTCCTTTTGTGAATCATACCGAGAGAAGACCAACGAACTGGTCACGATTCCTCATAGACTTAAAATTTCTTGACACTGTATCTGTCTATCTTGTTACTTGAATATGAGCTCTGGGGTGGTTTACTGCCTGTGTGCCTGGTTACTGAAACATCACCTGGCACAGGGTAAGATTCAAAACACTACCACTAAAAATAGATCAACAGGTGTCTTCTGTGCAGCACAGGGAACTATGTTCAGTATCTTGTAATAGCCTTTAATGAAAAAGAATATGAAAACGAATGCATGTGTATATACATATGCATGACTGGGACGTTGTGCTGTGCACCAGAAATGGACACATCGTAACTGACTGTACTTCAGTTAAAAACAATAGTGAAGGCAAGTGTGAGGTGAAAGCAAAAACAGAAACACTTGTCGGTGAATGATCTTCGCTAACAGGCAAGACTCAAGGAAACCATCAAATAGGTTCCCACCACTTTCTGGAAAATCAAAATGATTCTTGGTCGGTTGATTCCCGTTGTGCCTGTTAATGTAATATTGAGCTACACAAACACAGCGAAGACTTTTGGGGTAAAAATAGACGGATAAATATTTGAAAAAAACCACCTGATCAGGAACTTGTATCTAGAAACTGTAAAACCTCCTAATAAAAAAAGGCTAAATAACCCAGTTAAAAACGGGCAAAGGATCTGAACAGACATTTTCCCCAAAGAAGAGACACTAATGAGGCGCTCTGCTGACAGGCACGTGGCGGTGTGCTGGGCATCACCGGCTCTCGGAGCCGGCGCGGACCCTCCACCCCGAAGTCGCTCTTCCTGCAGGTGCCTGCCGGTGCCCTCCTCCCCTGCCCAGGCGTCTCTCCTCAGAGCTGTCCAGGAGGCTGCGCTGTGACACAGAAACGCGTTGTGCTTGCTGGGAATGCTCCTTGACAGCAAGGATAATGCAGTGCAAGAATTGCTCAGTGTATTAAGGAACTGACATGTTGACATACAGATCAGCCCTTGTAAGTTAATTCCCTAAGACTTAATCGTGCCAGACGAACTCCAGAATAGTGTTTTGGAGTTTAAAAGCCTGAAAATCAAAATCCTGAAAAAGGGAGTGATAGTAATTCTCGGACTAGGAATAATTCTTAAATCCGGCAAACCTCCTCGTTCATTACTGCGTGACCCCTGTAAATGCGACGACCAGTCCTAGTTTGGCATTTTGGGCATCAGCCCACAGCGATCACTTTGCGGTAGAAAATAAAGCCATCAAAAGGGTGTCGTGGAATAAAGTGCTTCAAGGACTCACATAGGCGCCAACCTGGTTTTCTCCCCCACCAGGGGCAATGTTAGAGTAGAACTGCTCTTTGCTTGCTGTCTCTGCCCGGGCAGGAGCGCTGGTCCGAGCGTGTCTGGTGCATCCATAGCGGGGTCCTGATCCAGGCTCCTGCTGCGCTGGGGGCTGCAGGGAGCAGCCCGCCCGCGAGGGCCGGGTCTGGTCCAACACTGAGTTTCGCTGCGGCTGTTGCTACCTCAGCAGGCAGGCCGGGGGTCCCCTCTCTGTTCCCTGGCCCTACAGGCTGTTCCTGGTAGTCAGGACCCATCGCCTTTCCTGCCTGCGAGCCTCTACATGGAGAACTTTCAAGTGGGGTGTTGCTAAGATGACTTCTGTTTACTACGAGAGATAAAGAAGTGGAAATGTAGATAAGATACGTGGAAGAAAACACTGAAGGGACAGCCCTGGGGATGGTGGAAAGGGGACGCAGGGGTACCCTTGTGAGAAAACTCTGGATTTCCTCAGTTTGAAGATTTCAAAGGCTGCTTTAAGAGATGAAGTGATCTATCTGGGCACAAGTTTCCCCTGGGACACGGGAAACGTGTTATCACAAATGCCCTCTTTATCGGACGCGCCTCTCCGGGTAATTCAGAGGAGGCACGACTTGGATGCTTGTCACGGATTGAGCAGCTGCCCGGAGGTGTGAGCACAGCCTCCTTTCCCTCGTGCTGTTCCGTCTCCTCTTCCTGTCCTTGAGAGCGCTCTGCTGCACTGAATGCGCTGCTCAGGACGGCTGGTGCGGCTGCTTAGATCTCTGCCTTCACGGGGCCAAGCCTCAAGGCTCAGATTCCACGGAGCTGGAACCCAAGAAGGAACTCAGAGGCAGAGAGATGGGGGGGCCTGGGATGGGGCTGCAGGAGGTGGGGAGGTGTGGGTCGGAGAGGACAAACTCGCAGTTACAAGGTGACTAAGTCCTGGGGACACACACGGGGACTGTGTGAGGTGACAGGTGTCTTAATTAGGCTGATCGTGGGAACCGCCTCGCAATGTACACTGTATGAAAACGTCACATTGTATACCTTAAATACATTCAGCTTTTGTCAGTTGTACCTCAGCAAAGCCAGGAAATAAAAAGATTCCACCTACGCAATTCGACTTTAAGGAGGCATAAACTGCTGTGACGACAGTTACAAGCTCCCAGATCCGGGAACAGCTCCCGGTCCAGGTCCTGCTTCCGTTACGTTCAGGTAACCGAACCTCTGAGGCTGGGCGCTGTCTCCCCCAAAGGCGACAGTTGGAGCACTGTCACCACCATGAGGTTTCAGTGAAGTAACACAAGTGAGCCGTCGGGTGAGGGTGGCCCAGAGCACGCACCTGAACCCTGAGCGACACCCGCTCTAACCACAGGCCGGGAGCGAGCCTTCCTCAGCATCCTGGGGATGAGGAAACATAAACTTACTTTGTGTTGCCTCAGCTAGACCATAACCTCCGTGATAGAAGGTCATTGTTTCCTGAAATCTGAAGACAGAAAATATGCTACGTTTGAAATATTTATGTTTATGAATTCTTCCATCACGTTTAGCCCCCAAATAACTTGCAACAGAATGTCTTAGTGGTAGAAGCAAGACAAAGAAGACGACAGAAATTCATCCAGCTCAGCCCCCTTCCCTCTCCTCCCCAGATTCTGTCCCCGCCTACTGAGCAAGGAACTGGGAGAAAGAAATTTGAAACACGTGACAAAGAACCCCTGCTGTAAGGAGCTCTTCCAGTCTGTGAAAGTCATCAACAGTCCAGGCGATCAAAACGAGCAAAGGATTTAAGCAGCTCAGCCCCCTCCCCGGATGTAGCTTTTAGATGTGCTTGAAATCAATGTCATAATTCATGATAGCAATGGTCAGTGAGAGCGACAGTGACACACAAGCCGGCAGCGTCCGCCTCCGGGCCACGCACTGCTTTGTTCAGGTGCAGGAGAAAGGCCTGACGTTGCGGGTGAAAGTCACCCGTGCCATCTCTTTGGAGGGCCGTTTGGCAAGATTTATTCGCTCAAAATTCACTTAAATGTCAACGTTAATCAGTCTTGTTTGCAGCAGCAAGACTGAAGGCCATTCAGGGGCTGAGGAAGCACAGGTGGGTTAATTCAAGCAATGACGTGCTCTGCACCCTTGAGAACACTCGGTCATGAGCGCCAGGCGGTGCCTCAGTCTCTCCGACGTTTAACACAACCCTCACCCCCATACGCACATCTTTGGGGGACAAGCGGGTTGAGTGGGGGCTCTTAGGAAAGGACACATTTTACTGTACGTTTTCCCATACTGTTTGCTTTTTCAAAATACTGAAAGGTGCCTCCCATTAAAAATCATGTTTGTAGAAGCTCATAGAAATAAATGAATTTTACTAAAACCAAATCGAGACATTCTTACCATGAACCCTCTATGAAGGACCGAAAAAAAAAAAGGGTGAACATTACTGATGGAGAGATGAAGCTGCTTTGGTGGAGTCCTCACACCTGGCAAGAATAGACGCTTTTCTGCACATCCCTACATAACCTTTAGGGAAAAAATCTCAATGCTACTGGTGGAAAAAGGGAAAATACTTATTTCTAAGTACATGTTCAAAAGATTATATATATTTTAAGTTTTTTAAATTAAAAGTTTGTAGTCAGTCTTTTATTTTTATTTTTTCGGATGTTGGGAGGTGATAGGGAGAGGTAATTAGGTTTTTACTTAATTAATTTATTTTAACGGAGGCCCTGGGGACTGAACCCAGGACCCTGTGCATGCTAGGCACATGCTTTACCACTGAGCTACCCCCTCCCCCAAAAGGTTATACCTTAATCACAGAGGAATTAAAATTTCCTAGGTTAAAATCAAATGAAAGTTTCCTAGGTTTTTTTTCTCCCTCTAACATAAACCAACTTGACACACGGAGATTGAAACCAAGTAACAACCCTCCCCTCCTCCAATCTGCCAACGAGCTGGGTAAGTGACTGAATCAATGAGGGAAGCTCATGTGAGAGAATGCGTCTTGGGTGGCCTCCATGCTCACGTGGCCAGGTTTGAATTGAACATTAGCCTTACTGCACGAGGCAGTCCACTAGAGGGATTAAAGGAATAAGGAGAGAACCGGAAAACCCTCCGAGGTAGTGAAAAAGAAAGTATGGTTTAGAGAAGGTTACTTTTAGGAAGAAATGGCTGAGAAAGTTTATGTGCTCAGAGCTGATAGCAAATAAAGTGGAAGAAGCCAAGAGGAAAATTAAACGGGTCCTTCCTCTCCCAACTCCCTTCTTAGGAGGTTCACAGCATCTCATTTAAACTTTCCATAAACAACATATAAAAATCACTGTATTATCACTATAAGTAATACAGTAATGGTTATTTTTATCTTATTGTCCTCACGTCACAGAGTTGAAAGCTAGGATTCTGTCGCGTTGAAGACCTTGCTCTGTGTTAGGAAAAACAGTGTTGTCATGCACGTCTGATGGCCCTGCTCCCCCTTTTCTAAAACATCCCCGAGAGAGCTGATACACCAGACCCCAAGGAAAGGTGAGCGTCGGGGAGGAGGGCCCGGGTGGATGGGTCAGCGAGGGATAGGCTGACGGGCACCTTCTGTAAAATCGAGGGGGTCGGGGAGAAGGCAAGGGTATCATTCCCGTAGAGGCAGGACTGGAGGTTGGAGGGCTGTAAGTTAAGGCTGGTGGTCAAAGCTGTTTTCCGGGAATTTACCGAAGCGTTCACGGTGTCTCCACCCTTTGTGCTCTCCCCTGCAACACCTTTCTGCACCGGTGTCTTGAATGATTCCACAGAAGCAGTTATGATTACAGGGCTTGATGTCCACTAGACCCAGCTCTGAACATCGATTCCCTCCCTCCTCAGTCTTGCTGCCCCAGGCACAGGCTTTTAACGCACCTGTGAGTCCGTTTCCTCACTTGACATGTAACACCCTCAGGACTGCGTAGCGCTTGGATCGCCACCAGCCATAGTTAACGTGTTGTCAGCACAACTAACACGGTACCAGCCCTGGCCGTGGAGCAGACGTCTGCTGATCCTCGACTTCCGAGTCAGAGCGCCCCAACTCTGCCCTCCATTTTAGACCTAGAGCCTGGGAAGACTTGAAAGACATGCCGAAGTGCCCCCAGACCGGAGGTGGACCTTTTATCAAAACGGGGAGAGGGGACACTTCCTTTTCCCCAAGGGTGTCTTTGTTCCCTGGGCTCCCCCTCGTCTAAACGGGCAGAGTCGGGCCTGAGCAGGGCTCAGCAAATAGGCTCCAGCCAGTCACGAAGGGAAAAGCAGGGAGCGAACCGCGCTGGGAACGAGACAGGAGGAAGCACTCACCAGCCCTCCAGCGCCGAGGAGGCCGGATCCCACTGCAGCCGCGCGGGGCTGGCCTCCGGGGCGCCCTGCGCTGCTGACGTCGCTGCCCTCTGTTGGCTGCCACGGCCCGTGGCCGACCCGGGGGGCCGTGGAGCAGCTGCTTCCGGTGCCTGCACGCCCCGCCTCCCCACCTGTCCCCACACCTGCGCCAGGACCGACCTGGCGCTCACTGCCTGCTCCGGTGACGCTGGCGTTGTGTCCGCAGCTGACTTTCCCCGTGACTCCTGTCTGGGTTTCTGTGAGCTCGCACAGCGTATTCCTGTTTGTCAGCAAATGAACTGTCTCCAACACTGTAAAGTGTCCGTCTCGGTTAACAGTAACCCCGGCCACCTCGTGCCTCGAGGTGCCTTGATGGTGATCTCCCAAGGCGTTTCCTTCCATCTACCCTCCAGCTTTATCATCAACACGGTGTAGGTTTGAGGTCTATCATTTGTTGATTTGATAGACACATACAGCAACACGATGACCACAGTAGCGGTCACCCCGACTGCAGGGGTCCCCAGGCTTCACTGCAGGTGAGAATCACCCGGGGGAAGTTAAACCCTCAGTGGCCGGGACGCACCTCATTCCAGTTAAGTCAGGATGTCTGGGGCGGGGGGTACTTTCAGATTCCACGTCATACGACGCACTGTGAAGGCGGGGAGCACTGCTCTGCTTTCAGCCGGCTCAGGACGTGTTCCCGCATTGTTTTAGCAAAGTGGGGGTCTCCCAGGCCTGTCTGGGGAAGGTAATCTGACAAACTGGGTGGGTAACCTGGCTTCACACTGCCCGCCTGCTGACGCCGGGCAAGGCATTCTGATCATTCGCTGTGGCTCATCTCGCTGGTGCATGACGATCTGCTTCAGCTGTGAAATTCTGGGCTTTCAGAGAACAAATGAGGGCAAATTTTCATCTTAGAGTCTGACTTTGGATGGACCTTTATTTTTGTCTACCCCTTAAGAATGGAGTCGGGGTGGGGCTGAGGGTCCCAACGACTCTGGTTTTTGAAAAAAAAAAAAAAAAGAAAAACCCTCTAGAGAGTTGAGAAATCAATGCAGGTGGTACCTGGTCATCACTGTGTGTAGAAAAAGACAGCTGTTTCAAAAGAAAGTAATTTACGACTGCGTTCTAGATCTTTGAGTGCTAAATGCTGCCCTAACTACTTGAGTTACGTACTAGGTAACTAGGACCCGGAAGGTGCAGCGTCTGGCCGGTGATGTGCGGTTCCTCCCCACGGCGCTGCACCGGAGGCCCCCACCTATTGCTATGGCCTATCAAGGTGGACAGTGCCTGGGGGCACGGAATGCAGGAACCGCCCTCTAGAGCTTCCAGTCTGGCTCCGGGTTTAGCCTCCTACACATGCAAGAAACATTTGTTTTAATTTGTTTTACTCTATTAGTGGATTAAACTCCTTCAAATAAAAGTGGGAAGTCCCACTTCATTTTTTTTTTTAAAGAGTTCCTTAAACGTGAGGTGCTTTTCCTTCTCCATTCTTGGATGACCTTCCATGGAAGTTTTCTCTGGACCCTCTTCCAAGGCAAGTTAAGGAACAGATCTTTTCCCCTCTCTGAACAGTTGCTGTACAAGTCTGGTCATAAATAAATGACACCAAAAACGTTTTCAGATTGCATTCAAGCACATTTTTAGTCAAATTCCCCCAGCAGCCAGTAGGCAAGGCAGATGCGGCCCAGAGACGACATTAACATGACACACACAAAGCCGTCCAGAAGCCGGAGTAGGGAAGTCTCCTCGCCGCGGTGCCCCCAGTTCAGTGGATGACGTGCGTCTGACCCGTGACCCTCAGCATCCCCAGGGGAGCTTGTTGGAGGTCATGTCCGACCCCATTTTCCAGAACTAACTGAGCCACCCCAGACTCGGAATGGCCCACAGAACAGGCAACCGTTTCCCAATTTTTCATCAGGAAAAGCGACCCAGTGGGGTCAGCGGGTCAGCTCATCCACGCCGCCTCGTCAGAGCGCTCCGGACTCCAGTCCTGAGCGATCTTCAGGACTTCGTCCTCCGCCACTGGGCCCTCCAGCCTCCTCCTCGCATCCGCTTCGTCGCTCTGCTGCTTCTCCCTGTGAGGGGTAAGCGTTGGATTTGGTTCTCTTTGTGTTTGGTTTTCTTCTGCAGTCCCGGGAAAGTGTGTAAAACCTTGGCACCCAGGAGATTCAAGACCAGTGTGCGGCGGGTCCCACCACTTACGAGGTGTGGCCGGTGGCTTCACGTGGCCTGTGTTCCCCTCCTGTTTGTCACACGCCTGGGTGGCGCCCTCGCCCTGGGCTGGGGTTGTTGGTCTGTGCAACCGGCACAGACAGGCAGAGACTGTGGGACTTTCGCAGTTCAGCAGTAGAAGACCGTGGCTCTGTTCGGGGTGCTTGTGGTCCCTCCCTCCCTCCCCCATCACTTGTTCTGCACGGAGCCAGCTGCAGCGCCAGGACCAGCCCTACACAGACAACTGTGGCCTCCTGCCAACAGCCCCCTGGGTGAGGGTGGAGGCTGGTCCACCAGCCTCATCCAACTCCAGTCAGCACCTTAACTCAGCTCACGAAAGACCATGAGCTGGAAGCACCTGGTTAAACCACTCCCGTGGTTCTGACCCTCAGAAATTTCACAAGAAAATGGACTTGTGTTGCCTTATTAGGCGTGGAGGTCATTTGCTACAGAGCAGTAGGTAACAGCTATGCCAGGTGTCCCTGTCTCGTTTGCCCAGAATCCGCACTGATCCACAGCACCGTGGCCTCAGCTCTGAGCCAAGTGCCCGAGAGATGCCGTTTCTTCCAATCCCCGTGGTGTCTCCTCAGAGGAGGACGCCATCCCAACATGAGGGATGGAGAAACGGACTCAGAAAGGTCAACTGACACATCGCTGTAAACTGACTCTACTTCAACAAAAAAGAATGTTACAGAAAAAGGAAAGGCTAACTAAGCTGCTGACAGCCACGGAGCCGGTGAGTGGTGATCACAGACAGAGTGGTTTCAGACAAGGAGAGAAGATGAAGAAAAGAAGCGATTTAAGAGCAGCCAGGGGACCCCAGGTCAGCTCTCCCATCACACAGGCAGAAGCTGCAGCCGGTCAGCGGCATGACGGCAACTACGGATCCCCAGGAAGTGAGAGAGGAAGGTTAGCAACATCTGCAGCGGGATTTTAGGTCCAGGACCCCACCCATGGTGAGGACGCCTCCTGGAGAGGCTCCTCCTGCACCGAGCGCCCCACAGAGACTCTCAGGGCGGCCCTGGCTCCCCACCTCCTGGCCCTGCCAGCCTCGCACAGGAGCAGGATGCTGCCAACCCCGATGTCGTTCCTGCTCAGGTCCAGGTATCTCAGATGTCGGCTCTGAGCAGCATGGCAGCCACGGCCCAGCAGCCGCGGCCTGGCAGCCGATGGAGGTGGACAGGCACTCCTCCAGCCCGGGGGGCAGCAGCCGGCAGTGGGGAATCAGCACAGCCCCCCGGCTCAGCGCTCAGCCAGCCCAGGAGTCACCCTCCGGCGGGAGGCCTCACTCCCCTCCACGTGGGCTCTGAGCACCTACCTGGGCCAGCTTCTTGGTATGTTTTAACTGGATTACCCAGAGTAGGCTCCGAGATTCCTTACTGCAAGGGGTTGTGAGCCACACCTCTTTAAAAAGTGGATTGTCACTCATAGAAAACAAACTGGTTACTGGGGGCAGCGGGGGAGGGGAAGACTAGGGGTCTGGGATGAACAGACACGCATGACTATATATAAAACGGATAAACAACAAGGACTTACTGTATAGCACAGGGAACTATATTCAGTTCTTATAATGAGCTGTAATGGAAAAGAATCTGAAAAAAACATACGTATGCATGTGTAGGACTGATTGGCTTTGCTGTGCACAGGAAGCCAACGGGGCTTCTCTGATCCTTCTAGGAACAGATCTCTGCCCTCACACACAGCATTCGTGGAAAAAATGCGGGAGACGGGCCCAGAGACCAACTGTATCACTAATATGGTGCCGGCATGGAACAGGACGTGGTGTGAGGGTGAGAGGAAGGCGTAGAAAGGGGCCCATCCCTGAGCAAAGTGCAAATTATCTCTGGGGCAAGGCTGTCATAATTAATGCGAAACAGACGTGACGTGGGGGCCCTGGCATCCGCTTGTCTCCTGCTTTCTCCTCTTTGCTTGCTTTCTGCTCACCTGCCTTCTCTCTCCATGAACCTGGACTGGCCAGTAAACGGCAAGGCAGGAATGGCCACCTGTGTCAAGAGCGCACAGGTGTGTAGTCGACCTGCCCCAGTTTATAAAAATCCCAACCAACCCCGTCTCGATCAGGGAGGCCCCTGGTGCTCTGCTCTGAGGCTTCCCAGTCCTCCAACCAAAGGGAGGGGCAACCCCAGAAATGCAGAGCCCTCTCCCACATTCCACCCCGAGAGAACTTCACAGACGACCGGTCTCAGGGAAGGACGTGGGGACGACTCACTCGAGAACCTGCAGCCCAGAGTCGAGGTTCGTTGGGGCTTGACAGAGCGCGATGACACCGGCGTCCTTCAGGCCGTTAACGCCAACGTCCAGACTCCTCAGGGTTTTATCTTTGTCCAGAGCAGAAGCCATATCGGGACAGCAGGCAGAGGTCAGGGCACAGGCAGGGCACGTGCAGGGAAGCATGCGTGAAGGGAAGCCAACCAGACACCCTCAGACGTCCTTCCTGCTGCTTTTTTTGGGGTGTGTGTGTGTGTGTGTGAGTGTGTGTGGTACAGTAGCTTTATTGCCATATAATTAACACCCCATACAACGCACCCATTTAAAGTGTACAAAACCTTGCTTTTTAGTATGTTTACCGAGTTGCACGTTTACCCCGATTCTAGAACACTTTCATCAGCCCCAAAGGGCAAATGCTGTAAGTACCTTTCCACAGTCGTTCCCAGTGTCTACCCTCCCCCCCCCCCAGCTCTAGCCACCACTGGTCTGCTTTCTCTTCCTGTGAAGCTGCCTATTCTGGACATTTCAGTGGAATCACACAATATGTGGTCTTTGGTCACTGGCCTCTTTCACTTAGCATAGGGTTCAAGACTCACCCACGTTGTGGCATGTGCTAGTACACACTCCTTCTTACGGTTGAATAATATTCCACCACGTGGACAGACCACGTTTTCTTTATCCATCCGTCAGTTTCTGGACCCTTACGTTGTTTCCCACTTTTTGTCTATTACCAGTAATGCTGCCATGAATATCTGCGTACAGTGGCTTTGGTGTGGATTCTGTTTCGATTTCTCGCGTGCATACCTGGGAGGGGAATGGCTGACTCACATCACGGCTACGTTTAGCCCTTTGAGGCGCCATCAGACTGTTTTCCAAAGCAGTTGCACCCTTTCCTGCTCCTCGGGGAGGGACGCTAAAATCGTCAGTGGGCTTGGGGGATATTGTGTCAGTTCTGCGTTTCTGGTTTTACAAGCCAGCATTCCTTTTTTTTTTTTAACGGTTTAAAGACAGAGTTTAATTTCTGTTAATAACAAAGCACCTGACACCTAAGGGAAGTCATTGAAAGAATTTACGGAAGAGTGAGAGAAACATCAAACAAGATGTCGTTTAGCACATATCCTGGTCCATATCGTGGCCAGTTACACGACCCACTTCTAACGCCGAAAACCAGGTCACGTCACACTATTCTGATCTCAAAGGCATAGCGCTTACCCCCAGTGTCTAGGAATTAGAGGAACACATTAGGTCAGAGTTTCCCAAACTTTCTCGGTTTACACCATCCCTAGCATCTCCATTTCTTCACGTCACCCTATTCTTCATTCAATTTTGTGACACATTTGCTCTCCTGGTAGCAACTAATGAAAACCTGGCTTTGCCAAGATATTGACATCGTTCAAAGGAACGGAGCCCAATCTGACGTTAGAACGAACGACCCCGAGCTGAAAGCTCTTGCGGTGACGAACAGACGTCAGAATCGCTTACATTTAAAATATCCTGCAGAAATTGACACATGGTAACCGACTATATACTTCAGTTAAAAAAAAAGAGAAGAGAAGCAATGCTGCAGTGCCTCTGTGTGTTCACGCCTGGTGCCTCAGCACACCAGCTAAGAACTCTGCCACTAGACCATTTGCCTCTGAAACGGAGATGAAAACCACCCCCCCTTGACCACGCTTTCCTCCAGTGTGAAGCACAGTTGCTTATACTTAATGAATGTGCTGCCTAAATGAACAGTGCCCTGTTCCACTCCAGAGATTTCATGAAGAAAACACCTGTGGACTTACACCAGCCTCTGCAGAGGATGCTGAGAGAGCTGTGAGGCATGCCAAAGCTGTCTCGCCCCGTCATCCGTCAAGGAATTTCCCGCCAAGCTCAGGTGGGTCAGGCTCTTGTTGATCGCGAGAGAGTAGATAAGGCTTTTGCACGAAGGCGCTGTGCGGCCACAGTTCTCCAGCCCGAGGGAGACACACACAGACGCGGGGCAGTTTAATTCGTGCCTACGGCCGGGTTTTCTTCGTCCCATGCTGAGAGGGGAAGATTTCCATCTGGGCTTTCCCTCCTAAGGCAGGTACCTCCCCCCACCCCGGCACCAGCTCCTGGGGCTTCCCAGATTTCAAGGGGAAGATAGAAGCTTCGGTGTGAGAAGGAATTGTAGATCAGGAGAGCCGTTGTACTGTGGGTTCAGAGGGAAGAGAAACGGACCAGCAGTGGCCAGAGAGTAAAGGAGAGAAACGGAGGTGACCTGAAGGGATGTCATCTCAGAAGTTGCAGAAATAGAAAGATGCATACAAAGAGGTGAGCAGGAGTTCCTGTTAGAGAAGCAGGTGCATGGTAAGGTTGTGGAAGCATTTTCATTAGGAGTCAGGGGTAAACAGCATGGTATCTAATACTGTAATACTTTGTGCAGTGACAGATGGCTCCAGGACTGCCGTGGTGATCAGTTTGTAATGTAGAGAAGCATCAAATCTGGGGGCTTGGGGAGGGTGCAGCTCGGCGGCAGAGCGAGCACTAAGTGTGCACGAGGTCCTGCTTCAACCCCCAGCACCTCCATTTAAATAAACAAACCTAATCGTCCCCCACAAAACAAAGAAAAACATTAAAAAATTACACAATTTAAAAAAAACTAAAAGAAGAGAAAAGCATCAAATTGCTGTGCTGTGCACCTGAAACTAGTGACATTGTAGGTCCGTTATACATTGATTAAAAAATAGTAAAATACCATATGACATCACTCATATGTGGACCCTAAAAAAAAGGAGGAAAAAAGAGGACACTATGAACTCATCTACAAAAACTCATCTAGAAACAGACGCTCAGACATAGTAAGCAATCCTACGGTTACCAGGGGGGAAAGGGGGCGGAAAGGGAGTTTGAGATTTGCAGATGTTAGCCACTATATATAAACATAGATTAAAAACGAGCAGCTTCTGTACAGCACAGGGAACTCTATTCAGTATCTTGTAATAACCTTTAATAGAAAAGAATATGAAAACAAATATATGTATGTGTCTGCATGAAGGGGACATTGTGCTGCACACCAGAAACTGACACAGTGTAACTGATGGCAGGTCAGTAAGAAAATAAAAAAAGTAGTGCTTGAGTCATAAACAAACAATAAGATGTTACTTTCTGCTCAGCAGATTGGCAAGCAGTTAACAAGAACACAGGGGCGGTGACAGAGCTGGATGAGGACCTGGAGTTGGGGGAGTGTTCACACACCCCGCGGTGGGCCTGCTCTAGAGACACGCACTCTGGAACACGCCCTGCAGAGCTGCAGATGGACGCCCTCGGTGACCTGGCAGCCCTGCTCCCAGGATGCGCCTCACAGGGTGTGCGTGTGCGTGTGCGCAGCCCAAGCCCCCGTGGCAGGGAAGGCGGGCACCCGGCTTGTCGCACAGCCATACAGAAGTTATCGTTCCGCACCGGAGAGGAACGGACTATGGAAACAGCTGAACGCAAATGAACACTGGTGTCAGGTGACTGGGAAAAGAACACATCACTTGATGAGGCCACTTGTGTGAAATTCAAACCAATGCAAAGCTACGTTCTGCTTGCGGCTCCGTGCAGAGTGCTACCGCTGTACGTGCAAGTAAGGAGCCTGCTCAGCCACTTCAACGTGCTGTCGGGGTGGGGGGCGGGGGCCAGGGGTCGGGAGCTGGTATGGTTGGTGAGCGCGGAAGGTAGTACTGGGGAGGTTCTAGTTCATACACTGGAGGATGGACACACCAGGCTCATTATAACTTATTCTGGGATATTAGGTGTAAACACATACTTTAATGTAGATCTGTCTGTCTCTGCCTCTGTCAGTCTGTCTCTGTCTCTCTGTGTCTCTCTGTCTCCGCTCAACCCTTCCCTGACCCTCTAGGTCATGATCCATCACAGGACTCAGGTTTGCTCCATCACACACATGTCCTCCCATTTTGTTTTTCTCCTAGAAACAGTCCACCAGACAGACGGGCCGCAGCATGACAACCACGAGAGGACTCGGGACAGCCTCTCCAGCCGGGCCGCTGTGGGTAACACGCCTCAGACGTCCCCAGGGAGCGATGCCCCAGCACCAGGGTCCTCGAGTGAATGTTGCTTGTGAGGTTCCTGGCAAGATCGGTCCAGGTTTTAGGGGTGAACGGGCGGTCCTCCAACCTACAAAAGCCACACAAGAACGTTGAGCCTTAGCTTCCGGGGAGGACGGTACCCACGTAGCCACACAGCCCCACCTCCTGTCTCACGTTCGTTATTCACCCAAGAGTGACTGAGGGGTGATTCCCGCCTTCCCTGAGTAAACCTGCATCAAATTCAGCACCCGACTCGCAAATCGCCAACAGGAACCAACGTGCCCTGGGGCCAGGGCCAGGGCCAGCTCGCCTGAGCTGACCATGCGGCTCTAACGCCAAGCCAGGGACTAGATCCTGCCCTTGGAATATTACTTCTTTTTACGTTTGTTTGCCAAACCATCTCCCAGATGAAGAAAGCGTGGGAATTCACTCGTGGAAGGTGACTCTTCCCGAGTCCCACAGCTGTGACCTCGTCAGGCCAGGTCTCCAGCTCCAGCTGACCTGTTCATAAAGACTTCAGGCCGACGATTACGTGTCCCCACCTCTTCTGAGTGTAATTTGGAGCCAGAGAGTAGCGTGGGGGTTGCCAGGGGCAGGAGGGGAGGAGGGGGATGTTGGGCAAAGCTGTGAGATGAGTACGCGCTGGGGACCTCGTGTACGGCGTGGTGGCCGGTTAACAATGCTGTGCTGTATGCATTTGCTGGGAGTCGACCTCCAGTGTGGTCCCCACATACACAGAAGTGGTGGCTCTGGGAGGTGGTGGGCGGGTCAGGAAGCTCGTGTGGCATCGTTGCCGGGTGTACACATGTACTAAGTCATCATCTTAAAGAAAAAGCTGAGTGAACAGCCATAAAAAGGAACGAAATTCTGCCATTTGCAGCAACATGGATGGACTTGGAGATTATCATACTGAGAACGTAAATCAAACATTGTATGATAGCGCTTATCACGTTTTTAGATTCCACTTTTATGTGGAATCTAAAAAATAATACAAATGAATTTATTTACAATACAGAAACAGGCTCACAGACATAGAAAACAAATGTATGATTACCAAAGGGGAAAGGGCGGGAGAGGGATAAATTAGGAATTGGGGATTAACAGATACATGCCCCTCTATATAAAATAGATAAACAACAAGGATTTCGTCTATAGCACAGGAAACTAGATTCCATATCTCGTATTAACCTTTAATGGAAAAGAATCTGAAAAAAATCATGTGTATAACTGGGTCACTTTGCTGTACTCCTGAAACTAGCACAATATTGTCAATCAGCTACACTTCAATTTTAAAAAAAGGGAGTGGAACTAACAATAACTGAACCAAAGTAAGTGGTCAGGCAGCCTGGGCCCGTAATCCCCTCCTCCGAGCAGGCCACCTGGGTGTCTCAGTCTGTCTCAGGTCTCACCTCAGACCCTGCGGGAAACGCCGCGGGTGTCTCAGTGCTGCGCACAGGAAGCCAGGACCTGCCGCCTCACTTCCGTGCCCTGGGTCTCCAGGTGTCTCAGGTGCTGGTTCTCCACCACAACCCTGATCGAGTCCTTGTTCAGCAAGAGGAGTTCTCACGTCTGAAGCTGGGGAGGTGAGCGGCGCCCGTTACACTAGGACCCCATCAGCCCCTTTGTTCTTTTTCCGTGAGCAGCTTTATTGAGGCGTGACTGACACCCCCCCCAAGTGCGTGCATCGTTTACCCAATGCCGCCGATTCCGTGAGTTTGACGTGCTCTTACACTCGTGAGACCACCGCCACAGTCGGGGATAATTTGTCCTTTTTCCTCTCGCAACTTTGTGAGATGTAACCAACACAGAGCAGCGTGTCTGTTTATGGTGAACAGCATGTTGATTTGACGCACTGACACGCCGCGGAACGATCACCACCGTGGCTCTCGCTAACGCCTCCACCGGCCACATGCTCACACTTCCCTTTTGTAGTGAGAACACTGAGGGGCTACTCTCTTAGCAACTTTTGAGCATATGATACAGTGTCATTAATTACAGTTGCCATGCTGTGCGTGAGATCCCCAGAACTTAATTCATCCTTTAACTGGAAGTTTGTACATTTTGACCAACATCTCCCTGTTTGCTAATGAGTTTTTCTACACTCCATCAGTCCATAAATGCGCGAGGGCCCTTTCTGTGCAGCCCAGGGCTCCAAGCTGGGTTCCCTTCTCAGGTCAGCTTCCTAGCTGGACGGCCTCATGCTGGCCACGTCACCTCCCCACTCTCACGTCCATCAGAGAGCTCACGATGTCTTCTCCTTGGGATGGTCACAAGGGCTAACAAACGCGATGCCTGTGACAGGCTCTGCACAGAGCTTGCTGTAGACAGGGAGGCATCAAAACGTGGGGCCCAATAAGAACCAGTATAATAACAGGAAAGAAAACAGGTGGATACTGGCCAGGGGCCACGGGACGTTGGCGGGGGGAGGCTCCTTCAAGGCATTTTGACGAAGTGTTGAGTTCCTGGGTTTTAAAAACCGTAAGGAGAGGGCGTACAGGGTGGTAGCTAAGGGAACTGATTCTGAAGCCACCGATTCTCGAGTTTAAATCTGTATTTCAGTTACATACCAGCTGTGTAAGCTTGTGCCCCAGTTTCCCCGTCTGTGGAATGGGGATACCTTCTTCTCAGGGTGGTTGTGAGTTATTCTGCTGGGGATCCGCAGGTGGATTTATCTAGGGAGGAGTTTACAAAATGGACCTAGGGGGTCCCGGGGGAGCATTCTTCCTAAAGTTCACCAGCTGTGTGGTCTTAGACACGTCGCTCAGCCTCTCTGTTTCTCACTTTTTTTCAAAATTCAGGATAACACTACTTACCTCAAGAAATGCAGTGAACTATGCTAAGTGCCTGCTTAGCACATGGGCTGTCGGCCAGTGACCACTCAGGGAGTAAAGACAACTAGGAATTTCAGTTTTTTTGAGGAATCCCCATACTGTTTTCCATAGTGGCTGCACCCACTTACATTCCCAGCAAACAGTGCACTCGGATTCTGTTTTCTCCCACGCCCGCACATTTGTCTTTTGGATGCTAGCAATTCTAACAGGCGAGAGGTGGTACCTCACCGCGGTTGTGGTTTGGGTTTCTCCCGTGTTCAGTGATGTTGAGCACCTTTCCATGCACCTGCTGGCCATCTGTGTGTCTTCTTTGGAAAAATAACCTCACTCATATGTGGAATCTAAAAAATAACTCATAGAAAAAGCATCAGACTTACGGTTGTCAGAGGCGGGGGAGACTCACATCCTCTTTGCAGCTTTTAATCTCCTGTTCCTTTCCCATCCTAATGCCTTTCTCTAATTTCTTCCCGATTGCTAATTTAAATTTAAAATTAGTTACCACTGTCAATGGCCTGGATCCCCAAAGCCTGTTAAGGTGCAGAGTGGGGCAGACCAAGTGCTTTTTTCTTTCTGCTCTGGGAGATACTTGCAACGGGAAGGAGCCAGGAACTCTGCTTCCCTTCAGGGATGAGTTAAACTAGTTAAAATCGTTAATTAGAATTGCTCAGTTAGTCGGCCAGCACCTCCAAGACGATGTTAAGAAGTGGTGGTGTTAAGACGACCATATCCCGTCCTTGACCTCCGTGTTTCTGCTGGACTGATTTCACGGGGGGTTTCCTGGCACTGGGAGGTGAAACGGCCATCAGGTGTGGTTGCCTCTGTGACTTTCAGGCCTCGTGGGCCCTTCATCCCGCTCATGTTTCATTGTTCTCCAAGGCCTCTGGGATGGCAGGACAGGTACGCCCATAAACGGACTTGGGCCCAAGTGTAAGGCGCCACTCGCACCGGGAAGGCGTGGCTTCTGACTAGAAGCCCCGCCCCCGCCCCTCCCCGCCCCTCCCGGCCCCGCTGGTGATGGCCTGCACCTGGGGGCGGGGGCCTGCACCTGGGGGCGGGGGCCTGCACCTGGGGGCGGGGGCCTGCACCTGGGGGCGGGGGCCTGCACCTGGGGGCGGGGCTCAGCCCTGACCCCTCCCGAACTGCGCTGGAGCGGAAGGGGCGGGGCGCCCAGAGGCAGACCTGATAGGCGGCTGGAGGCCCCGAGGCCAGTCACGGGCTGGGGGAGGGTGGCCTCGGCTCCCTCCTCGAGGCTCCGCGTCCGCTGGCGGCGCCTGGAGGCGTGCACGGGGTCGGAAGTCTGGTTGGTAAGTGGCGCCTCCTTTCTCTGTGGCTCCCGACTTTCCCCTTTTCCTGGCGTCTCTCCCCGTGTTGGATCCTGACGGCGTTGTCTTTTCTTTTTTCAAAAAACAGCTTGATTAAAAAAGAAGGAACCCCCGCTATTTGTGACGGCGTGGGTGAGGCTGGGGGCGCTGTCTTAAGTGAAGTTAGCCGGTCCTGGAAGGAAGGCACTGCGGGGCTCCGCCTGTGTGGGGTCCTGCGGGGGCTCCGACGTGGGGAGGGGGCGGGACGTGGGGCGGTGCTGCTTCTGACGTGTCCTTAACCGGCTCGGGGCGCTGGCACCTCTGCCTTCGCTCGTTTGAAGCTTCCCGCTTCGCAGACCCGGGAGGTTCTCCGGGTCTTCGGGAAGTTCCAGTCGAAGCTCTCGGTCCGTGGATTCTTTCCCTCCCTGTTTCCCTCCTTTCCACCCCCTCCCCGCTCACTCTGGTGCGTCCTCCAAGCCCCTCGCGCGGCTCCCCCTGTTGCCCCTTGCACCCGCCGTGGGGCCCCGTGGGCCCCGAGGCTCCCTCGCGCGCAGCACGCCCAGCACTGATCTCAGCTGCCCCGCAGGACTCGCGGACCCCTCGCGTGGGAATTCGCCCGCTCGCCGACGTTTCCTTCGAACCCCTAGATCAACGCGGGGGGCGCCCCCGCTCAGTCTCGGCGCGCGCAGGTGAGCGAGCGGAGGCACCTGGCCGCGCTGCCGGCTGAGGTCGGACCGCGCAGGCCCCTGCCCTCTCATTTCGGCTCGGCTCGCAGCCCCTGCGCAGGTGCCCCCGTGTGTGTGCTGGTGCCTTGTCCGGCCGCCGCGCTCTTTCGGGCGACACTGCTGTGTGACGAGCCCTGGCGCAGCGCTGAAGTGCTGGCGAGCGTTCCTGAGCTCGCGCGGGCTGAGAGGCGCCTCGTGGAGAAACAGGTGCATCAGACAAGCTTCTTCAGGCGTGAATCACAGCGCTGTGAGCCGTGAGCTCAGCGGCAGAGACTCCATGACGCGTGTTAAGAAAGGTGTCTTCCAACAGAGGCACGTGTAAGACGAGGTTGTGTGTTAGTTGGCTGACACGAGCGCGATGACCAGAGGCTCAGAGGGACCTAATCCTGTGTTTCCTGTAGAAGCCATGGTTCCCTGCTCAGTGATTTAGTGTTCCCGGTGACTTCTAGAAACGCCAGCTCTGTGAATAACGAAAACGGAGAAGTGAGTGTACTTACAACAGGAAACGACACACGTTTAGTGAACACCTCATGTGTGCCTCATGTACCTGGGAATGGAGAATAAGCAAGCAGATGAAGACTTCTTTTTTGTTTTTAATTAAAAAATTTTTTGTCAGGGGGAGGGAGGCAATTAGGTTTTTTTTATTGATTTATTTAATGGCTGTACCGGGGATTGAACCCAAAGCTTGTGCATGCTAAGCACATGCTCTACCACTGAGCTCTACCCTCCCCCAGTTAAAGACTTCTTAAACTTGAATCTTCATGGCCAACATGTAAGCTTGTGAGATCTGCTCATTCAAATCTGTGTCACTGGTTCCTAGTGTAGCTCTGAGGAGATAATGTAGAAACATGGTGATTATAGTTGATAACTTAATTGACATTTGCCAAGAGAGTAGAACTTTAATATTCTCACCCAAAAAAGTGTGTGAATACATATATGATATCACATATAGTGATGGATGTGTTAATTGGCTAGATGGGGAGAACCCTTTCACAATGTGTGTGTGTATATTCACCATGTATATGTATAAAGTCACCATGAGGTATGCTTTAAATATCTAACAATTTTATTGTTAGTTATACCTCAATAAAACTTTTTAAAGGGGGAGGAGGAAAGTCCTTTTTTTGTTCATAAGAGTAAGATTTAAAACGAAAATATTTTTGATTTGTGTTTGCTCTCACAATGGCTGAATGTGTTAAAAAATTTTTTTCAGTGGAGGTACTGGGGATTGAACCCAGGACCTTGTGCATGCTAAGTGTGTGCTCTGCCACTGGGCTGCACCCTTCCCCAACCCCAGCTTCATGTGTTTTATGTGTACACCTGTGTACCATCTCCCTGTTCAAGAGACAGAGTATTTCTGGTACCCTAGAAGGCCTCTGAATGCCCTTCCCGGGCTCCCCCAGAGCAGACCGCTATTCTCAACTTTATCGTGGTGAGTTTGTTTTTGCCTGTTTTTTGAACTTTATATGAAGATATTATGCAGTGGGTACCTTTTGTTGTCTTTTCTCTTCTGCTGAACATAGTTGTGAGGTTGATGCAGGCTGTTGCATGGATGTTGTTTGTTTATTTCTCTGTAGAATTCCACTGTGTGGGTGTAATACATTCTCTTCAGTGGACACTTGGGTTGTTCCGAATGTTTGATTATCACTGACTAGAGCTGCTGTGAACACTCTTGTACGTGGCTTCCAGTGGTTTTTTTGTGGGGGGAGTAGCTAGGAATGGAACTGAAGGACATATGTGCATGTGTGCTGCAAGCAGTTTTACCAAGTGGATGCATCTTTTTCACTCTCCCTCAGTGATGTAGAGCATTCCAGTAACTCCCCGTCTTTGACAACACTTGGTGATGTCGTGTCAGCCCTTTATCATTTTAGCCACTCCAGGTGGGGTGTAATATGATTTCACTGTGGTTTTAACAGAAAATTTCTGATTCATGCTTATCAGTCATCTAGTGAATGTCATTTGTGAAGTTCTTGTTGAAATCTTCTGACCACTTACTAAATATTTTTATTGTGGTTGTTGGGTAGAGAGTTTTATTTCTGTATGTCTATTTTTAATCAGTTAGGTCAGGTTGACTAATGACGTGGTTCAAATAATCTATCTCCTTTTTTTCCTGCTTGTTCTGTTATTGAGATGCGTGTTTAAATCTCCAGTTAGTTATCATTTTAGTTCTATTTTTCCTTCATATATTTATTTATTTTTATTTTTATTATTTTTTGCTTCATATATTTAAAAGCTATACTATTTGATACACAGAATTTTAGAGTTGCTGTATCTTCCTGCTGGACCGATCCTATTATAAAATGCGCTCTATATTGAGTCATAATTTTGCCTTAAAACCTGCTCAGATGGTGACATAGCTACAGTTTCCCTTTCCTGGTGAGGGTGTGCATGCTGCATTTTTTTCTGATTAATTTCCTTGAAATGTTCCATGCTCTGGTACTTGAAGTGCACCTTTAAAATTTTTAATCGAGTTTGACAGATAGTCTTTAGTGTTTAGCTCACTTACGTTTATATACTTGCTGACACATTTGGGATTTAGTGTATTATCTTGCTATTTGTTTTCCAACATCTGTTTTCTGTTCTTCCTTATCATTTTTTGAATAAACTAAATATTCACTATTCATTTTTTCTTTGTTATGCATATATATATGTAAGTATAATCAGTTTACAATGTGGTGTCAATTTCTGGTGTACAGCACAATGCTTCAGTCATACAGAACATACATACATTCATTTTCATATTTTTTTCACCATAAGTTACAATATATTGAATATAGTTTCCTGTGCTATACAGTATAAACTTGTTGTTTATCTATTTTATATATATTAGTTAGTATTTGTAAATCTAGAATTCCCAATGTATTCCTTCCCATCCATTTCCCCCCGGTAACCATAAGTTTGTTTTCTGTCTGTGAGTATGTTTCTGTTTTGTAAATAAGTTCCTTTGTCTTTTTTTTTTTTTTTAGATTCCACGTATGAGCGATCTCATATGATATTTTTCTTTCTCTTTCTGGCTTACTTCACTTAGAGTGACAATCTCCCGTTCCACCCATGTTGTAGCAAATGGCATTGTTTTGTTCTTTTTTATGGCCGAGTAGTATTCCATTGTATAAATATACAACAGGTTTTATCCTTTATCCAGTTGGCCTGCGATGGACATTTAGGTTGCTTCCATGTCTTCCATGTATTGTAAATAGTGCTGCTATGAACATTGGGGTGCATGTATCTTTTTGAATTAAGGTTCCCTCTGGATATATGCCCAGGAGTGGGATTACTGGATCATACGGTAAGTCTATTTTTAGTCTTCTGAGGACTCTCCATACTGTTTACCATAATGGCCAAACTCCATTCCCACCCACAGTGTAGGAGGGTTCCCTTTTCTCCACACCCTCGGCAGCATTTATTGTTCATGGACTTTTGAATGATGGCCATTCTGACTGGTGTGAGGTGATACCTTGTTGTGGTTTTGATTTGCATTTCTCTGATAATTAGCGATATTGAGCATTTTTTCATGTGCCTATTGGCCATTTGTATGTTGGAGAATTGCTTGTTTAGGTCTTCTGCCCATTTTTGGATGGGGTTGTTTGATTTTTTGTTACTAAGTTGTAAGCGCTGTTTTATATATTCGGGAAATTAAGCCCTTGTCAGTCTCTCGTCATTTGCATATACTTTCTCCCAGTCTGTGGGTGGTTGTTTCGTTTTGCTTATGGTTTCCTTTGCTGTGCAGAAGCTTCTGAGTTTGCCTGGTGCTGTGCTAGGCACTGATGGTCCAGCCAAGGTCTGTTCAGAGGGAGTTGACGTTCTTGTGGAAGAGAGAGAAATAAGCATACAAACGGGGAGCAGGAGGTGGTGGGTGGAGGAGATGTGCCATGGTTCACCGTCTTGACTGGCATTTGTTTTCTACAGGTGCTCTTGGTTTTGTGGCTTAAGTGCTCTTGCGTGAAGGGGAAACCTTGCATGTTGGGCCCGATGAGTTCTTCTGGTAGCATCTCCGTACACGATGGTTCCTATGACAAGCTTCTGTCTTGCCTGATGGGCCTGGATCAGTATCAGCTGGAGGAATTCAAACTTGGCCTCCAGGCCCCGCAGCTGCTGCTTGAGAACTCCCGGCCGATCCCCTGGGCGAGCCTGAAAGCCGCTGGTCCCGCTGATCTGCTGTGCCTGTTGAGTGAGTACTTACCAGCGAGGCAGGTATGGGACGTGACCCTCCACATCTTCGAAAACATGCAGCTGACTTCACTCTGCGAGGAAATGAGAGCCAAGACGAATGGTGAGTGGGTCTGTGAGATGGATGGCTGCCCGGGGCTCACGGAGCAGGGAGGTTGCGCTGGATTTTTATGGCGTCGTTCCAAATTGCTGGTCTCCCCCTAAGAAAAAGTCTCCGTGGTTGGTTGTGCAAGTTCAGAGGCATAAAGGCTATGAATGTTTGGAGCTGTTGCTTGGCAGGGATGCGATCAGAAGTAAGGAGAGGGAGCTGAAGGATGCGTGTTCAGTTCCATTGCCAGGCTGCTTTTAAAAATACGAATTTGTTCCAATGCAGTGGTTGCATCGGGGCATGATTGGGGGACAACAGGAATTTCATGTTTGTTAGTGCATTTCTCCCCCTTGGAGAAGCACTAGGTAAATGCAACAACAACCACCACCACCACCACAACCACCACAACCACCACCACACCACAACAAAACAAAACAACACCACACCACAACAAAACAACACCCACAAAACCACAGCACAACACAACAAAACAACACCACACCACGCCACAACAAAACAACACCCACAAAACCACAACACAACAAAACAACAACACAAAAACCCCAAAGCAACAAAACACAAACTTCCGAGCTGTGCTGTTTCTTTCTTTGTGGAAGCCCTGCAGTATTTATTTGCTGTGCTAGTAATGTTTCATAGCTCGCCAGCAAGTGTGAAGTCGTGCTGCCATTTTAAGTGTTTCTATCTTTTGCAAATGTGTCATAGACCCCAGTTTGCTATAAAATAAAAACCCGCATGGCTTTTACTGTGCGGTGTCACCTACAGCAGCGAGTTTTAGGGATGCGCACGCCGCTGTATGGCAGGGCTGCTGCCTCTGAGGCCTGTGGAAACCAGTCCTAGCTTTGGCTGCTGCCCGTTGCAAGCCGGGCGCTGGTGTTAATGCTTTCTGTGCGTTGGTGCTTATTCACACTCTCCTGAGAAGGAGGTTCTGTCGTTGCTGTTTCACAGACGAGGAAACTGAGGCACAGAGCACACGTAAGTTGCCCGAGGTCGCAGAGCTGGGGTGTGAACCCCAGCGGTAGGTTTCCGGAGGCTCTGTGCTTGACCATGTATTGCCTCCCCCGCCCCCCAGCTGAGGAGTAGGGATGGGAGCCGGCAGCATGCAGTCTTCCCCATCAGAGCTTTGGGCGTTGGAGGTGCTGAAACTTGGAAATTCGGGGTTTGTGCGTCTTCCTGGGGCAGGAGGAGGGGACGGGGACTCCATTTCCCTGCATCTCCCCTCTTTTCCTCCTCCCCGCCCTCCCCTTCACAAATCCCTCGCATACCCTTGTCTGCACCAGGCGGGTGTTGAGCAGAGAGCCAGGCAGTGGGATCGAGAACCCTTAAATCCTGTTTCTTTTTAAGTTTTTAATTTTTAAGGAAGTATAGTTGATTTACAATGTTGTTAGTCTCAGGTGTACACAGTAGTGATTTCGGTACACACACAGACACACACACACACATACACATATATTGTTTTCCACTATAGGCTGTTACAACATACTGAATATAGCTCCCTGTGCTGTACAGTAGGACCTTGTTGTTTACCTATTTTACATATGGTAGTTTGTATCTGTTAATCCCAGACTCCTAATTTATCCCTCCCCTGGTCCTTTCCCATTTGGCAACCATAAGTTTCTTTTCTATGTCTATGAGTCTGTTCTATAAATTCATCTGTGCCACTTTTTTACATTCCATATATGTGATATTGTGTGATACTTGTCTTTGACTTACTTCACTTAGTATGACACTCTCCAGGTCCTTCCGTGTTGCTGCAATGGCATTATTTCATTCTTTTTCATGGCTGAGTAGTATTCCATTGCATTCTCTCTCTTTGAAAACGGAGCTAGCTGTACCTACCTCTGAGTTTCTTGGGTGAAATGCTTAGAAGGCACGGAATATATTCTCAATCACTTGTTCATTTTGGGGGTAGTTTTTTTCCTAACAGTATCACCTTTCCTGGTGGTTTCCAGATGCTGGTTTGAGGATGGCAGACGGGCAGTATCAGAGCTGGGAGAGTCACCATCTCAGTGACACACTCCACCCCACCAAGACTAATTCATCCAGTTCAGGGTGGGTGGCTCTTCAGTTCAACAGGCTTCCATAGATGGCCAAAGGAAACTGAGAACTGGGATATTTTTAAAGAAATTGGACTTAAACTCCAGGCTGTTCGTTTGGAACAGCCCAGCTCTCCTGGCAGGGGGTCCCAGCTTGACCTAGAATCTTCAGTTTAGTGTGTCAACATACAGGTTGGGGCACTTAATCTGGGCAGTAATGCTGTAACCTGGGAGGCCCACACTAGTGGGATTGTTTGCAACAAAGGAATGGCACTTGTCATGTCCTTGGCTTCCAGATAAATGGAGCTGGTGACAAGGGACAGCCTTAGCCTTCTGCACTACACCTGGGAAAAGATCCCCATCCCAGTGCCCAGATGCCAGGATGGCTGGCCTCGCCCGGGGTAGATTCTGTACCCCGGATGGGCTCCAGACACTCGGGACTCCTGGCCAAGGCCACGGTGGGTGGAGAACGATGGGTTCTTGTTCTTCTGAGAAACACGGCGGGTGAGGAGGAAGCCCAGGACCCAGCTCGCCACTCAGATCGAGTCCTGTAAACCTTGACAAGCCATGGAACTGTAAATATTAGAGCCGTATCTCCTTGATTTTTAAAATTGAGTTGCAGGTGATTTATAATGTGTTCGTTTCAGGGGCACAGCACAGTGACGCAGTCTTTTCATAGATGATACTACATTAAAAGTCATTCAAGGTGATGGCTACGATCTCCGGTGCTGTACGGTATTTTCTTGCTGCGTATCTGCTTTATACTTAGTAGTTTGTAGCTCTTAATCCCTTACCCCTAGCTTGCCCCTCCCCCTTTCCCTTGGGTAACCACTAGTTTGTTTTCTATGTCTGTAAGTCTGGGTCTGTTTGGCGTATGCATTCATTTGTATTATTTTTTATATCCCACGTGTGAGTGATATCATACAGTATTTGTCTTTCTCTGGATTACTTCACTAAGAAGAATATTCTCTAGGTCCAGCCATGTTGCTGCAAATGGCAGCATTTCATTCTTTTTTTGTTAAGCATTTTTTTAAACTGAAGTATAGTTACTTTACAGTATTGTGTTAGTTTCAAGGGTACAGTAAAGTGATTCAGTTATACATCTATATGTATCTATTTTCAGATTCTTTTCCACTTAACGTTATTACAAGTTACTGAAAAAATTCCTTGTGCTATGGGATCTTACTCTTTTTTATGGCTGAGTAATATTCCACTGTGTATATGTGTGTGTGTGTTGCTTCTTTATCCATTCTTTGATCCAATCTCCTTTATATTTTGGAGCATTTGACAATTTAATTTTTTTATTGAGGTATAGTTGGTGTACCATATTACATAAGTTTCAGGCATACAACATAGTGATTCACAATTTTTAAAGTATATTCTATTTATAGTTATAAAATAAGCCATATCTCCTTTAGATTCATATCCCTTTGGGGGCATTGGCTCAGCAGCTGGGTGTACAAGACAGTGGATTAGGAGTTACTGCTGTGTGAGTGAGACGTGGAAGTGGTCTCTTTGCTTATGAGGCACAGGACGTTCAGAGTGGTCGTGTGAAACACGTGGAGGGGCTTCGGTTAGAACCCATCCTTGCTGCTTTGCTTCCTATGGCATTTTATTTCCCAAATATTAGAGTGGCTTCTGTGTGCTGGGAATTGTTCTGTTTGGTGGGGATACATCAGTCAACACACACAGGTCAGCCGTCTGTCCCCCGCGCCAGAGGAGGGAGACGGGCAATGGACATGAGAAGTAAGTACCTTGTATGGTGTGGCGGATGGCGACAGGTGCAATGGAGAGGAGACGGTGGGTGGATGGGGGCTGCCCAAGGGACAAGGTGCTGTTGAGGGGCTAAGACTTGAGCAAAGACTCGGAGGTGAGGGGGTGCGCCAAGCAGGTATCTGGGGAAAGAGCTTTCCAGACCAGGGGCTGCTGGATCCGGGGCCCCGAGGAGGGGAGGGGCTTTTAATTATGTGCTTTGGTCTCTGCGAAGAAGCATGTTTCCAAGCAGTTGGGTTGATGACGCTTGAGGCTGTGATTCCATCGGTCTCTTTGATTCCCCCACTTCAGAGAAATAGCGGGTTTTACCGAGGACACCCATCGCTGCGAGCCTGTTTTCAGCCTGGAATGTCTCACCGTCCCACCGTCACTGTTTTGTTTCAGAGTTCACACGGGCGCAGGAGCCCCACGATGCAGACCAGGAAGGACCAGGGACGCCAGGAGAAGAAGCAGGTTTGGACGCTGCTTTATGCTGCTCCCAGGCTTGTGTTTCACCGGGTTCCCACGTGCCGCCGCCTCTGAAATTGTCCTCAGTTTGTAGTTGGCCAGAAACGGCACCTGCTTCCGGTGCTGCTCGTTGGGCCCCGCACGCTGGCCGCTCTGTGGCTCCCCTCTGAGGTCTCAGATACCAGTGTCTGTTTCTGGACTTGGTGTTGCATTAATAGGTAGCTGTATTAAAATTTTGTTTTTTGCCTTTCTATACGACTTTTAAAAGTTACTTTCTATTTAGTTATGACAGAATACTGGCTCTGTTCCTTGTGTGGTGCACTACATCCTGGTACCCTGTCTTACACTCCATAGTTCAGAGCGGCCGTGTGAAACACACCGAGGGGCTGGGTCAGAGCCGGTCCTTGCTGCTTGGCCCCCGAGGGCCCTGCCGCTGCTAACTGGTGGCTTTTTCTCTGTGAGTCTCCTTGTTCTTTGTTATGTTCCCTATTTTGTTTGTCGTATTTTTTAGGTTCCACGTATAAGTGATATCATGCAGTATTGTAATGCCCTCTAAGTACACCCGTGTTGCTGCCTATGGCAGATATTTCATTCTTCTTCATGGCTGAATAGTATTCTATTGTGTGTGTGTGTGTGCATGTGCATGTGCATGTGTGTGCGTGTATCTCACCACGTCTTTATCCATTTGTCTGTTGATGGACACTTCATGTCTTGGCTATTATAAATAGTGCAGGGTAGCTGTATTTTTTGTACCCTGGGGACTTTTCACATGGACAGAGCAATGCATTCAGAGATGGAACAACTTTAGTTTTATCAAAGAAATGGCCATACTTGTGTGTCATCCAGAAAGAAACCCAGAAAACACAAAACTTAAAATGAAAGGCATCCATCCTTTGCCCAGGCCTGGAGTTCTGTTCTGTGGGGTCAACCATGTGCCGGGTGTAGCTGCCACTCTGGCTGTTGTTTCTGTTCTCAGAAATGACCCACATACACTGCCAGTCCTTAGATTTCCAGTTAATTTTCTGCCGACTTCTCATCGCAGCAGGCGAGTATCTCTCTTTCCTTCTGTCCTACACTTGTTTGAAAGAACAGGTGCTCAGTGTCACGTGGGTGTAAGTCAGCGCTGAGCCACGCAAAGCTCAGGCTCACAGTGCTCAGTTTTTAGGGCTGCTGCATGAACTGCCACAGGCCGGGCGGCTTGAACGGTAGACGCTGACCCTCTCACAGTGCTGGAGGTGGGAGCCTGGAGCCACGGTGTCGGCAGGGCCGAGCTTCCTCTGGGGGCTTGGCGGGAGAAGCCGCCCTGTCTCCCAGCTCCCTGGGGTTCCTGGCATTCCTGGGCCTGGAATGCCTCCGTGGGCCCGTGGCCTCCTTTTGTCCCAGAAGTCTCTGCCTCTCTCTTGTGACAGTACATCTGACTGCGTTTGGGGCAATCCAGGGCAGTGAGGTTCTGGGGATTCGGACGTGGACATGCCGTTTTTTGGGGTCACTATTGAATCCACTACACGTGCCTTTTTGCGGAAACTGTTTTCTATTTTTGTTTGAGTAAATAATCGCTTTTTTTCTGGTTTAACTTTCCGTGCCGTTATCATCACAGCACCTCAAAGTTCTCCGGGATGTGTAACGCCATCAGATGCGTCAAGGAATCCATCAGCTCCCCTGTCATTATTTCTGGACAATTTCCAGAAGCCCCACGTCTTTCTCCAGTCTCTGTCGGCTGCCACGTAGCTGCCATCCTGGGACTGCATTTGACCTTGAATTCCATTTTGTCTTCTGGAACGTTGCCTCCCCCTTTCCCCTGTGGAGCCACGCCCACCTGTCTGACCACTGTCTCAGGGGACCCGTTCCATAGCAGCTTATTGACAAAGGTCCATTTGAGGTGGTATTTTTGAGAGCTTGCCTGGTGGACGCTTTGTCCAGTGCGCCTTTTTTTGAATGGTTTAGGTGTAATTTTTAAGGTTAAGTGTCATTCTTCCTCAGTGTCTCTGGTGTCCCAGTGTCCTGCAGTGTACGGTGTAGATAAATGTGACGCCTTTTAGATTTCTACACTGTTGTTACCTGTCTTTTGCACTATGGAAGCTTTTGGGGTCCTCCACCCCTGCGTTCTGAGATACCACGGTGTGGCTGGGTTTTAGGACTTACTCCCTTAACTGGGTCGGGTACTAAGTAGGACCTTTAAATTAAATGCATTCTCCTCTGAAATTTCCTGGAACTATCTCTTTGACATGGATCGTTCCTCTCCTCTGAAACCATAATTCGGTGTTGCATTTCCTGGGGTTAACATTTAATTTCCTTTCCCCTCATGCTTCCTTCTTTATTTTTGTCAGAAAGTTGAAGTAATCTCTTCAGTTCTATCATACTTCAATGAAACATGCTACTCCATCCATAGTATTTTTAATATCAAACCTATGAAGTCCGTTTCTCCTTAACGGTGTCCTTTTTCAAAAACGTAGTATTTAGTATAACTTTTGGAGCAGTTTTTCGTTCCCTGGGTTGTCTGTTTCTTGATCAGAGTAAAATGATTAAATGATGCAGATGGAACAACATGCTTAATATTTTAAAAAATTGTCCATTTCCCTATGTAATGAATTAATTCTGCAAAGGTATCGCTTTGAAAATGTGATGTTTTGTTCTTCCTGCTTTTGCTTATAAACTAGATTATTTGTCAGTTCACTGCTTTTGTCACCTGACGTCTTGGCCACGTCTTCGTATAAACATGTGAGTCCGCTCTTTAATAGCTGCTCTAAGACCTGTCGTGTGGGTATCAAGATACGTCTATATGGATAGATCATGGTCTGCACATGACCTCCTGTTCACAGAGACCTAGGCTTCCAGTTTAAAAAAAAAAACGAAACAGTGCTTTGATAAACACCCATGACACTGCACACCTGCAGGCGTTTCTGTAGAAATTTCTGCACCAGACCTCCTGGATCAAAGCACATGCATAGACCTTGCAGCCAAGCTGACCCTCTGAGAAGCTGTGTGAAATGGCACCCCCAGTGGCCGCCAGGCATTTCTGTCCTACGTTCACACATTGGCCACGTTGATCAGAGTGCTGCCCTGGTGTGGTATGGGATTTGCATTCATCATATGGGTGAGTCGAAAACCGTGACTGCTTCCATCCTTGTTATTTCTTGCAAGATGGTTTGTTCCCCTCTCCTCACTTTTCTCTTGGGTGCTCGTTCCCCTGGTGGCCTGTGAGAGCGCACGGGATGCGGGAGTCGCCCTCTGGTCTGTCCCGCGGACTGCGGGCCTTCTCGCCCTCGCAGTTTCTTTGCGTTGTGAATTTGTGTGGTGCTTTCCCATTCAGCATTGCAGGGTCTGATGCAGGGCTCGTTCCCAGCTTGGCTGGATCAGAGGGCACCTCTGCTGTCGATGTCCCCTGGGTTTTAGGTCCAGTGCAGTTTTGCGTCTCACCGAACTTGCTGCGCAGAAGAGACACAGAGGTGCACAGGGGACAGGCGGCTCGCCTTGTTCTGGGTGAGCGGGGCCTGCGTGAGTCGTCCTTTGGTCTATGAGATCCATTTCTGAAAGCTCAAGTGATCAAGTCTTGGGATTTGATCAGTCCAGGACAACAGCCCTTTTCTGGAGGCAAAGCTGTGCAAAGTTGAACATTTGAGAAATTCCAGCCTTCACAGGCCTGTGATCTGAGCAGAATGTTGCCTGGGGACCCCATCTCCGGAGGATGGTATTTCCCTTTTGGTGGGTAAAAGGAAAGCGCTTTTCCTTTCTTTACTACTCATTTGGAATTTATGGACAAGGGAACTGAGGCATAAAGATGTTACGTATCAACACAGCATCACAACACAGCGTCACAGCCAGAAGGGTTCAGTTCTAAATCGTAAAGAAATGTGAGGCAGGTCTTTGATATTCCTCCTTGCATGCTTTCTCTCCTGGGAACTTTACTTAAAAAATTTTAAAATTGAGCTATAGTTGATTTAGAATATTATTTTAATTTCAGAGGTACAGCAAAGTGACTCAGTTATACATCCATACGTACATTCTTCCTCAGATCCTTTTCCAGTGTGGATGCTGCAGGATATTGAACATAACTCCCTGTGCTCTGCAGCAGATCGTTGTTTATTTTATATGTACTAGTTTGTTAATCTCAAACTCCTAATTTGTCCCTTCCTCCTTTCCTCTTTGGTAACCATAAGTTTGTTTTGTATGTCTGTGAGTTTCTTTCTATTTTGTAAGTAAGTTCATTTTATTATTTTTTAGATTCCACATATAAGTGATATCATATGGTATTTGTCTTTCTCTGACTTATTTCACTTAGTATGATAATCCCTAGTTCCATCCATGTTGCTGCAAATGGTGATTATTTTATTCTTTTTTATGGCTGAGCAATATTCCATTTGTGTGTGTGTGTGTGTGTGTGTGTGTGTGTGTGTGTGTGTGTGTGTATCACAGCTTCTCTATCCAGTCATCTGTCAGTGGACACTTAGGTTGCTTCCATGTCTTGACTAGTGTAAATAGTGCTGCTTTGAGCATTGGGGTGCATGCATTTTTTGAGTTAGAGTTTTCATCTTTCTGGATATATGCCCAGGAGTGGGATTGCTACATCACATGGTATGTCTATTTTTAGTTTTTTAAGGAACCTCCATACTGTCCTCGATAGTGGCTGCACCAAACTACATTCCCACCAGCAGTGCAGGAGGGTTCCCTTTTCTCTAAACCCTCTCCAGCATTTATCATTTATAAACTTTTGGGCGATGACCAGTCTGACTGGTGTGAGGTGATACCTCATTGTAGTTTGGATTTGCATTTCTCTGATAATTAGTGATGAATATCTTTTCATGTGCCTGTTGGCCATCTGTGTGTCTTCTTTGGAAAAATGTCTGTTCAGGTCTTCTGCCCACTTTTGGATTGGGCTGTTTGTTTCCTTGCTATTGAGTTGTATGAGCTGTTTGTGTATTCTGGAAATTAAGCCCTTGTCAGTTGCATTGTTTGCAAATATTTTCTCCCAGTCCTTATGTTGTTGTTGTGTTCTGCTTATGGTTTCTTTTGCTTTGCAGAAGCAGCAGGAAGGTTTGGGCGGAGGGAGAGTGGGGAGAGAGAGAATAATTTGTTGTTATATTGTCGATGGGTTTGTTTGACTGAATGCTTCACCTAGATGACAGGTGTGGCTCCCTACCTTGGTCTGCTTGGTTTCCTTCTTGGTTTCCATTGCCCAAAGGCCAGTGACCTCAACAGATGTAAACTAGCATCCCTTGGCCTTCAGAGCAAAGGTGCCCGTGATTGAGCCCCTCCCGTGCAGCTGAGCTCGCCTGCCACCAGACTGCGGGCATCGTGCTCTAGAACGTCTCACTGCTGCCTCAGCGAGTTCTCTAGCTGGTCCCCCTGCCCGACAGCATCTCCTTCTGTATCTTGGACTGGCTACTTCTCATGATCAAGGTGTCAGCTCTTAGGCAGGAGCCTCTGTTCATCCCTTCCTCCTCTTAAGGTCATTCTCAGTCTATCCTGTGTCCATCTCAGGTCTTTCATTTTTGCCTGTCATCAAACTGTTTGGCTAACTTTTGATGCTTTCCCCCCTCCCCCTGCCACCCCCACAGTCCCCAGAGAAAGACCCCTGAAGGCAGGTTGTCTGCCTTGGTTCAGGGCTTTACGAGGGAACTTCATCATTGAATCAGTTCTAATGCCGAGACTCATTCTGACCATTGTCCTGCCCTGTCGCGCCTCCCTTCTGTTCCAGCCCACAGGAGGAGGTACAGAGAGAGGATGAAGGCTAAAGTACTGGCGATGTGGGACAGCGTCTCCTGGCCTGAAGACCATATATATCTCTGCAACGTGACGGCGAAGGAGCACGAAGAACTTAGGAGGCTGCTGGGTCCTAACCGGGCCGGAGCCCAGCCCCGGACGATCGTCCTGGAGGGCGAGGCCGGGGCTGGGAAGAGCACGCTGGCGATGAAAGCCGTGCTGCACTGGGCAGAGGGCGTCCTCTTCCAGGACAGGTTCTCCTATGTTTTCTTTATCAGCTGCCATAAAGTGAACGAGATGGCGGACACCACCCTTGCTGGCTTGCTTTCCCAGGACTGGCCTGACTCTCAGGTCCCCATTGAAGAGTTCATGGGTCATCCCGAGAGGCTCCTGTTTGTCATTGATGGCTTTGAAGAGATAGTTTTGTCCCCCGACTTGGACAACAGCCCGCCATGCTCAGACTGGTACCGGCGGCTCCCAGTGGCCAGAATCCTCCTCCACTTGTTGAAGAAAGAGTTGGCGCCCACGGCTACCCTACTGGTAACAGCCAGAGACTACAGTAATGGTCGTCTTAAAGGGCTGCTGCTGAATCCATGGTTTGTCTTACTCTCAGGGTTCACAGAGGGAGACCGGGAGGAGTACTTCACCAGGTTCTTTGGTGACTACGACCAAGCCACGAAGATCTTGCTTAAGATAAGAAAAATGGAGTCTCTGTTTCGCTCCTGCTCTGCCCCCCTGGTGTGCTGGGCCGTGTGCTCCTGCCTGAAGTGGCGGATGGCGAGAAGCCCGTCTGTCCGGCCGGGCGCCGAGACCGCCACCAGCCTGTACGCCCGCTTCTTCTCCGGCCTGTCTTCCGTGGCAGCGGCGAGCGTGTCGGGGCAGAGCTGGCCGGGGCAGTGGAGGGCCCTCTGCAGCCTCGCTGCAGAGGGAATGTGGTTCTCGCACTTCACGTTTGCAAAGGAGGACGTGGAGCGCTGGCACCTGGAGGCCCCTCTCGTCGAGTCTCTCCTGAGGCGGAATATTCTGCGCAAAGTCGGTGACTGTGAGGACTGCGTTGCTTTCACGCACCACAGCTTCCAGGTGTTTCTGGGGGCCGTGTTCTATGTGCTCCAGGGAGCCAGAGGGTCCCTTGGTGGTGGTTCCACGAGGCATCAAGAGATGAGGGCGCTGCTGAGTGACGCCTTATTGAACACAAACGTCTATTGGAATCCGATGGTTCTCTTTCTCTTTGGTCTTGTAAGAAGAGACCTGGCCAGGGAACTGGAAGACGCTCTGGGTTGTGAAGTGTCTCGCGGGGTGAGGGACGAGCTGCTGGACTGGGCAGAAGACTTGGAGAGGTGCAGCGCGGTCTCCGTCCGTTTTGAGTTCCTGCTGCTTTTCCAGTGCTTACATGAGACGCAGGACGAGGACTTTGTACGGCAGATCCTGAGTCGCCTCCTGGAAGCCGACCTTGACGTTCGTGGGAGTCTGCAACTTCTAGTTTCTTCCTTTTGCCTGAAGCACTGTCAGAAGCTGAGCAAGCTGAGGCTCTCTGTCAGCAGTCCCATCCCTCAAACGGAGCTGACTTTTGACCCGGAAACCCCGGGGTGAGTAATCCAGAACCAGCCCTCCCCTGACCAGCTTCCCCTCGTCTCCACGGGCTCCGCCCAGCTTCTTCCACAAAAAAAACTCTGCTGTCGGTCGTGGTGTCCTCAGTGGTTGTGACTGACCAGACATTCTAGATCAGCTCCGGCCTGTGGGAATCCTTCCCTTTGGGGGTCATACAGGGTTTCCCGGCTCCCTCAGCAGTTCCCCTTGGACCTCGTATCTCAGGCGGTGCCTGCTGGAGGTCTGCACGCCAGGCGTCGCGCCGCGGCATCCGCCTGCGTCTAGCTGGTCTGGTGCCCCCGCCTGGATGGAGGGGACCTCTTGTTGTCCTCAGAGACGAGAAAACTGACTGGTGAAAACACGGTTTTCTTATGTCAGTGTGGCTAGTAAGTAGCCCAGCCTGGACTGGAGCCCAGCTCTTCCAGAGCTCCAGACCTTAAATAAAACGCTGCGCGCCTCTCCTTTGAGAATCAGTTGGAACCAGCGTGGGGCCGAGGGTGTCAACAGAATCTTAAAGCTTGTTCTTAGGAGTTTGCCCCTTTGTCTCCTGGAAGAAGGATCTTAGAAATACTTGAGCTGCTGTTGGTTCCTGTCCTCCGACCTTGCCCCGTTACTGGCACTTCTGGCTTCCAGTCTGGGAGGGAACTACTAGAAAAGTCAGATTTCCTCATTTTAGGTTCCAGGAACGTTTTCTAAACTATTTTCTTGGGACAGGAGTTGCTAAATGTGTTGTCAAATCCTTTCCTGTTTAACCCTCAAATCTGTGAGAAATAACCAGTTCAATTTTTATTGAACAACATGAAATTTTGAGAGGACTAACTTCTTTGTGTTCACCCAGGCTGAAACACGAGTAAGGTGCTTGGTTGGAGGGTCTGGATTAATTAACGTTCAACATGTGCTTGCTATCGCTTATCCTGACTTGGAATCCCTAAAACTTAAATGAGGGCCTTGTTTCCATGGTGTTCCCTGTTGGGTCATGTGAGTAAGTGCCGTTACTACAGAATGATTCCCCAGGTGGAATCCCGCTTACTGTGAGGATTACTGCTGAGCCCACACCACTGATCACGTTATGCATGGTCACCCTAAGGCTTAAGAGAATTTCAGACCTTCCCTAAAGTCGGCAAAGACCTTCTGATGGTGAAGTTACTTCCTGCTTCTCTGCAGCACAGTGTCTTACTGGTTTCCTCAGGGGTTTTAAACTGTGTCCATCAGCACAGGCAGGGATGCTATATTCATGAATGCACGTGCATGCATACGCCACATACAGACACCCATGCACATACACATAAGGCTGCAAACACTCTCACCAGTGCCACAATTCTGGACTTAGAGCAGAACTTTATCCCCTTCAAATGCTCTCAGAATGTAGTCTTTGTTTTACTTCCCTTGTCTCACTGAGATTTAAAAAATTCATTTCTGACTTTCATGCTCTTTTATTCTTAACACGGAGCGCCTACTACGTTAGGAACATTCTACATGATTAGAATGCTAATAATTCTAAGTTCTAAATATCGTCATGAGTCTTCTTTAATCTCCGCAAAACCCTATGGGAGTAAGTTATGTTTCGCACATTTTGGAGATAGAAAATTGGAGCACGGAGGTTCAGCGCGCCTACTAGGGGCTGGGCTCCGGATGCCCCTCAGGTCTGTTTACTTGGAGTCTGAACTTCTAAGGATTATGCCCGTGGTCCACCTCACCCCGGTATGCGCTGCCTCTCCTCTGAAGGAGTTGCTGAGGACCGTGGGAATAAAGCATCTGGTACTTTAAGAACTGTAGCTTTTGGGTTACACGTTTTCATCTTCAGAGCTTCACCGAGTCTGTTCTCATCAGGGCCTCTTCTTGCCTCCTGTACATCACGTTCTGGGTGCCAAGTTTCGTTTACTCTCACCGGCCTTCTCTCTCCCTCACAAAGGGCAAAGGTGGTCGATTTGAGGACTCGTCAGTGGCAGGATATTTGCTCCGTGCTTTGCAATGGGAACATGCGTGAGCTGGACCTGAGTGACAGCAAGCTTAATGCTCCCTCCATGAAGAAACTCTGTTACGAGCTGAGAAATCCAAGATGCAAACTCCAGAAGCTGACGTAAGTGTGCGCCTCTCAGTTTGAAGATGGCCATAGAATAACCATTTTTCCTCTGACTACAGCAGTGGGCATCTATTTGCCAGAAAGTAATCTGGGTTCTCAGGAGAATAAAATGAAGGGACTTGCACCAGTGAAGCTGCTCATTCGGCCAGGTAGATTGAACTTTAAAACATGACAGTCCATTATAAGCGACCTTGAGTAGAGGTACCTGCTCATTTTTCCTTCAGACCCTTGGCGGGGTGGTGGTGGGGGGATGGGGACTATGTTTTGAGCTACATATAAAGGAGCAGAAGCTTTCTAGGGCTCGGGAGAGCTGGGGGCGCCCCGGGCCCGAGGGGAGGCCCGCCGGCCGGACGCCGCGGGGAGACCACGCTCTGGGCTGAAGGGCAGCTCCGGCCGGCGCTTACCCCTCCTATGGCGCCACGGGCGTGCGGGGCGCAGGGTCTCAGAGCCGGCTCCCAGGGAGGCAGGAATGGGCAGGAGGAGGCGGGCCTTGCCGGAGAGGCCAGGGGAGGATCACCTGCTAGAGGACCCAGTGAGAGTCGCACTTAGAGCTGAACTGGAGGTGGCCTCCGGTCAGATACTCTGCAGTCGAGGCTCGCGAATTCCACCCTGTTCCACCTCCACAATTTTCAAGGTCATCCCTCGAGGTCTAAAAATCAGAGGCAGGCACTGCTTCAATGAGCTGAGAGCAGAAGATGTGGCACTAGTAACCGCCCTCAGACTTCTGTGTGTCCAGTGAGCTGGGTCAGATACCTGGGAGGCAGGCGCAACAGCCGCCTTCTCTGTACCCCTCGCCCCCATTTTACTTCTATAACTTAGTTCTCAAGGTAAGGAGAAGCAAGCTCAGGACACAAGCAGAAGGAGGGAGGTTTCTCACTAGGGCTCGCGGGGTTGGCGTAGGGAGGGGCACCTCCCTGGAAGAGGAGGCAGGCCCAGGACATCTTAACAGCAGATTAGGGGAGAAGCGGGGGCAGGCTTGATTCTTGACTCCATACATCCACCTGAGCTTAGCGGCTCTTTTGGGAGTATATTTTATTTCATTTTAATTTTTAACACCTTCATTGTGGTGTGGTTCCTGCACAGTAAACTACACGTATTTCAGAGGCACAAGTTGATGAATTTTGACTTGGGAGTATATTTTAGATTGCCTCCTCAAAGGTTTCTCACTTTCTCTTAAGTCTCGTACATCCTTAAGGGTGTGTGTGCTGGACAGGCCGGACGGGGAAGCAGCCTTCCCCTCCCGCTGCCTCTCGCCCTCAGGTGCAGGTCGGTGTCTCCCGTGCGGGTTCTGAAGGAGCTCGTCCTCGTTCTGCATGGGAACCACAGGCTGACCCACCTCGACCTGAGCTGCAACAACCTGGGAATCACCGTGTCCGCGATGATCTTCAGAACTCTGAGGCACTCAGCCTGCAACCTCCAGTATCTGTGGTCAGTCTCTGGTTCCCCAGCTCTGTCCCCAGCCTCACACCTAGGTGGGACGACTCACTGGGAGGGCAGGAGTCAGCACTGCCGTGGAAGGGCGCAGAGAAAGACGAGCAAAGGGGGGAAGTGCACGCGTGTAGAGCGGTGGTTCTCAAAGCTGGAAGTATGTCAGGGTCACCGAGCAGGCATGCTACAACACAGGTTCCTGAAACCCACCCCCAAGATCCAGCCGGCCTACTCTGGGGCCTGGTAGCGAGCATTTCTAACAGCCCCCGAGGTGATGCTGGGCTGTGGACTGCACTGAGTAGCATGGACGTACAAGGGCGTAGCTCGCCTGTCCCTGGAAGGGATGAGAACAGGGAGAATCATGGAGTGAGGGGGCCTCTAAACCAAGACCACCCTCCCAGGAGTGACTGCCTGACCCGGGGCCTCCTCGGTAGGTTGGAGTCGTGTGGCCTCACCGCCTGGGCCTGCCATCAGCTCTTTGCGGAACTCGGCGAGAACTCCAGCCTGCGGTTCCTCAGCCTGGGCGACAACGACCTCTCTAACACCGAGGTGAAAAGACTGCAGGGGCCGTTTGGGACGTCCAGGTGTCCCCTCAAGGAGCTATCGTAAGTCCTCCCGCTTGTTCAAAACACCTCCTTTGCAAGCTGGAGCGGCAGCGGGAGTATGTTTTGGGGAGCCCCGGGGAGCCCCTGCTGAGTCTGCCTGTCCCACTGACACCCTTCTTGTCACCTTCCTTCTCCCTCTTCTCCTTGGGCTCAGCCTCAGCCCTCACCTTGGTTTGGGGAACCTTGACCGCCAGCTTCTATGTGTAACCCCCTTAGGCTCTGCCAGCCTCTTCTAAACACAGTGGTTTTCAACGAGGGGCGATTGTGTCCCCCAGGGGACATTTGGCAAAGTCTGGACATGTGCTGGTTTTCACAGCTGGGGAGGGGAGGGTGTTCCTGGCGTCAGGTGGGTACAGAGTAGGTACAGTCAGCCCCCTACAGTGCACTGGAGGCCCCGCACAGTGAAGGCTGGTCTGGCCCGGAGGTCAGTAGGACTGAGACCGAGCAATCTCCCTTTCACCCACCCTCTCCTCCTTCTTGAAGCTTTGTTCTTTATCCGGTTTCATCTTTCCATGATTTTGGGTCCCAGAGGTGTGGCCCCAGGGGCTGAGAGTATGAGAAAGAAAAAAGGACCCGGGCAGAGCTGAGGCCCACCTGGCACCTTCACCTCCCGCAGGCTGGAGAAGTGCAACCTGTCAGTGGCCAGCTGTCAGGACCTGGCCCTGCTTCTTACCAGCGCCCAGGGGGTGACTCGGCTATGCCTGGGGTTGAATCCGCTCCAAGATGATGGTGTGGAGCCGCTGTGTGCTTCCCTGGCCCACCCCGACTGCGTCTTGGAGAGACTGGTGTAAGTTCCTCCCACCTCCCTTTCTGGGAATGGCTGTCCACGGGGTTAGGCATCAGGAGGACAGTGACGCCTCCACATGGGATCCACTCACATCACTGAGCAGTTGCTCAGTGTGCTGGGCATCGACCTACATGTCGATTCTGAGCAGAACCCCGGATTTGTTCAATTAATCTCTGCAGGTTGTGCCAAGTGATTCAGCCTTAACAAGGATCCCAGGAAATTAGGATATTTTGGTCCACCAGTAACTGAGCGCCTCTCTGCAGACACAGAGCTGGCCCCAAGGTCGGGGTGGTGGGTCAGACAGGCATGCTCCCTGCCTGTGTGGAGGGCGTGGTCTACGAGTAAGACACAGACAACAGCGGTTCAGATATGAAGACAGAGTAGACACGAGGAGACAGAGTGGTGGCACTGGCTCTCAGCGAGGTCTGTGCTCAGCAGCCGATCTGAGGAGGTGGTGTTTGAAGCAGAGATGACTGCTGGGGAGGAAGCCGCATGCAGAGGGAAGGAGCAGGAGGGCAAAGGTCCTGGGGTTGGAATGAGCTTGGGGTGTTGTAGGAACAAGGAAACGAGTGTGGCTGGAGTGATGTGAGTGAGGGAGTAGTGAGGGGGCAGGAGGATGCCTTGGGTCCGCCCAGGCTGGGGAGGAATCTGTGTTGTGTTTGGAGGTTCAACAGTGACATACTCGGGCGAACTCTCAGAGGTCACCCAGCCTGCTGTCGAAGGATGGACGGTGGTGAGGGGCAGAGTGCAAGCAGAAGCAAGTGCCTGTGGACCAGGCCTGGGGCTGAGAGGGAGCTGGCCCGGGCGAGGCGGGCAGGACTCCGGGACGTATCAGAGGGGAGAGCCGGTGGTACTTGCTGACGGACTGGAGGTGGCTGAGGAGGGAAAGGAACCCGGCGCCCCTCCAGGTGATGGGCTCGGGCAGCCGGGGGAAGGGTGGTGCCATGTTTTGACACACTGAGGACTGGGGGGTGAGGGGGTTTGTGGGTAAGGAGTTTGGACTGGCACATAGGGGCGTGAGACGCCTGTTGACCAACCGTGCAGAGACGTTGCTTGAGCAGGTGCATCCGGGATGGAAGGACTCAGGGGTGGTGGCGGGGGTGAGAGTCCACCACGGAGGGCTTTTCTTCTTTGGCTGATGCTGCTTCTGGGCGCGGGAGTGGAGCGGGTGGAGAGCTGAAATTTCCTGGGACTGGGTGCTGTTCAGGTGAGTGTGAAAGGCTGGGAAAGGCCCAGGTTCTTGAGGGGCATCCCAGCTGGCGGTGATGGTGGAGGGCCACGGAATCTGAGCCTCGCACTGACCTCACAGAACCAGGATACTATTAGGTAGTTAATATGCATATAATGGGAACTAATATACATGTGCAGTTATACTTATAAAATGACATATAACTTACACTTTATCACATTTAATATGATATATTAATATTTATAATGATATAATTTACTATAATACATCCTATTGCCTATTACATAACCATATGTAATATATATCTTGTTATATAATGACAACATATTACATAGAATCTGTTATGTAATACCAATATGTATTATATAATTATATAAACAGGTATTTTATAAAATTATATATTTATAATATATTAAATCTGATATTATATCTCATAACTTTTCTTACTAATGTTTATTTTTTCCAGTTTTATTGTGTAGAATTATTACAGTTCGACTGCACCTACGCATTATATTGCATGTAAATACATATAACAGTATACTGCACATTTTTTTAGTTTTCATATATGTACTAATGATTGTTCCTAAGAACAGATTAGATCTGTAGCTTTTTAAACTTACATAGTTATCAAAGGAATAAAGCCAACTACAAAGTAAGAAACAACAGAATGTGGTAATCTAGTCATAAAGGGCAGTCAGATGTGCTTACACATATTCTGTATCTCATATAACTTGTTTGTTTTAAAGCTTTGAAAATATTGCCTATTCACATGTTTTACTTATTTAAAGTTTTTTTTTTTTAAATGGAGGTAGTGGGGATTGAACCCAGGACCTCGTGCATGCTAGCCATGCACCCTACCCCCGGGGCTGCGCCCTGACCCTCAAAGGACTTGCATTGCACGCTTGCCAAATACTGTCGCAAGCCTCGGACATGCATGGCACCTTGACGGGCCAGCACGGTCCCCGCGTCAGGATGGAGGAGATGGAGGCGGGAGGGAGTGGCACGGCCTCCTGGCAGCAGTTAGTCCTGGCTGACCGGCCTCTAAACCCACGTCCGACTGGCTCTGGAGCCCGGGGTTCATCCCCAGCTGCCTCAAGGCTATTTAAAGTAGTTTCCTTTTCTTTTCAATTTTTACTTAAAATTAAAAAAACTCTTACATTAAACTGGTTTTTTTGACATGTACGAAGCTGTACATACTTAACGCATGCCATCGGGTGCGTCTGGGAGCATCTCCGGCCACCCAGGCCATCGGTGTGCCGTCGCCCCGCCTCTGTTACTGCAGCTCCCGGGCGCGGTGACGTCCCCGCAGGCGCTGCCGCAGCTCCCTGCGCGGGCGGCGCGGGCGGGCGCGGAGCTCCAGGGCGGCCTGACCGCGTAGCGGGACTTGCGCCCTTGCGCCACCGTTGCTGTAGTTTTTCTTAAAGCGACCACGATTGGCGGGCACGCCGTCGGCGTGCGCGCTGCGTGGCCCCGGGAGGAGGAGGAGGGGCGAGCGGGCACGGGCGCCCGGCGCATCCGGGCGGGGGCGGCGGCGGGGCCCGGCCCGGCCCCGGCGGCCCCCCTGAGCGCGGCCCCGCGGCCCCGGCCCCGCAGGCTCTCGTGCTGCCGGCTCGGCGCGCCCAGCTGCGGGCACCTGTCGGACGCTCTCCTCCGGAGCAGGACCCTGACGCACCTGAGCCTGGGGAGGAACGAGCTGCGCGACGCGGGCGTGGCGCGTCTGTGCGCGGCCCTGCGGCGTCCGCGTTGCCGGCTGCGCAGCCTCGAGTAAGTTCATCGCCTCTCTCTCTGTGTCTTTGTGTCTCTGTCTCTCTGTGTCTCTCTCTGTCTCTCTGTGTCTCTGTCTCTCTGTGTCTCTGTCTCTCTGTGTCTCTCTGTCTCTCTGTGTCTCTCTGTCTCTCTGTGTCTCTCTGTCTCTCTCTCTGTGTCTCTGTGTCTCTCTGTCTCTCTCTCTGTCTCTCTCTCTCTCTCGCGCGCTCTCTCTCTCTCTCTCTCTCTCTCTCTCTCTCTCGGGCGCGGGTGGGGGGCGAGCGCCCCGGCCTGTGAGTGCCCGAGCGCTGGCGGGGTCTGGGGTCCTGGGTGGCGTCGCCGGGCCATGGGGGGCTGTTGGTCCTGTTGGGAGTGGGGTGGGCAGTGGTGCTGGAGGCGCGGGGATGGGATGACTGTTGGGACCAGCCACAGCGGGGACCCCCAAGACCACCCTGCGGGCTTGACGATTCCCTGGGAGGACTCCCCGCATGCAGCACACAGGCCTGTTCGTGGCTGTGATTTATTACAGCGAAAGGGGACAAAGCAAAATCGGCGGAGGGTGACGGTGCACGGGGTGAAGTTCAGAGGCGGCCAGGGGGAGCTCCCGGGAGCCCTCTCCCAGCCGGGCCACCCGGGCCACGCGCGCCCCCCGGGCCACGCGCGCCCCCAGCAAGGGTTGTCGCAGCACCCGCGGAGGGCTGCGCACCGGGGCCGCTCGCCACATGCGCCGTGCTCAGCACGTGTCCCGGTGCTGGTCCTGGAGGCACGTCTGCCTGGCAGTACCAGGACTCCCGACTTCCGCTCTTGCAAATGCCGAGAGCCACCTGTGTGACCTTCCAACTGAAAACCATGTGGATAAAACCTGATGCCTTTTTTCCCTATTGGGTTTTTGGGTTTTTTTCCCTTTGATTTGCAGGCATTCTTCACTAGTGAAACTGAGTCATTTTGGGTGTAATTTGTATACATTGTTTATCTTGTTCACAGTTCCCTTAGACTTGGCTCTTGACAGTTTTAACCATGTGGACATTTTTCATGAAGCCAAACTTTTCCTATTATGGCACAAGAATTTCTGCCTTAGGTTTCTCTTCTCCTCCTTAACGTGTCACTCTGGCGTTTCATCTCTCTCTCTCCTCTCCTTCTGTGTCTCTGAGTGTCCCTCATCCTCTGTGTCTCTGTTAGTGTTCTCCCATCTGTGTCTCTCTTTCCTCTGTGTCTCTGAGTGTCTCTCCTCACTGTGTCTCTGTGTTCTCTCATCGCTGTCTCGCCCTCTCACCTTGCTCCTCCTCTGTCCTCTCTCCCAGTGTTTACCTGGGTCACTGATCTCAAACCTATCTTGCTATAATAATTCATCCTTAGGAATTTAGATCTGCCGTTAAGTGAGATTCCTGGTGTCTTTTTCAGCCCAAGATGTTGAGCTTAAAAGGTGAAAAACATGTTCTGTGGTAAGCAGAGCCTGGGTTCTCTGGTGAGCGTCACAGAGACAGGCCTGTCGGTGGTCTGGGGAGGGAGATGGCTGGGTGGCCTTTGCTTGTTTCCCAGGTAGATCGAGTGCCCAGGGGTCCCAGACCTCCTACCCAGCACCTTCCTCTTTCAGGGCTCAGGATAAGACGTGTGGGCACCTCTTCTTCCCGTGGAAGACAGTGGGATGGGCTTGAACAAACAGCAAAGACTGATGGCTGAAGGATGACTTTCCCCCACTCTGTTTATTTTTCCTTTGCAGCTTGTCAGCTTGCTCTTTGACAGCAGAGGGCTGTCAGGAGCTTGCTGACGCCCTCAAGTGCAACCCTAATGTGAAAACCTTGGATATTGGGGAAAATGACGTTCAGGATGATGGGGTGAAACGGCTGTGCGAGGTGCTGAAGTGCTCGAATTGCGCACTGAGCACACTTGGGTGAGTCAGTCCTGTTCTCTGTGCCTGAAGACCCCCTCTCTCTCTCCACTCGGGGTGGGGAGGGGCGGTGGTTAAGGAGGTGAAAAATGGTGAAGCATAAAGCTCTCCTTTAAAAAAATCTCTTCTGCTTGGTGATAAGCTCCAAGTTTAGAGAAAGAGTTTTACTCTTATCTGCCCCACCCTTGGTTCCTTGTAAACATTACTCCTTTGAATCAGTACCTTTTGCTGTGGTGTGTGGGACATGTTCCCTGCACCGTGAATCTTTCCTATCAAAGGGGAAGACTGATTTTTAACCACAATGCCATGTGTTTGCTCTGCAAACTCAGATGGCTTAGCCTCGGGCAGTACGAATTTGGTTAAATGGTAGCCATTTTTGCAGACAGGCAGTGGTTGCAGCCATTCTTACAAAGTGCTTAGGGGCTCGGGGGAAACTGTGCTGAGGAGGCTAGGGCTTGAAGTGAGCCTTGAAGTAAGAGTTCTCGCCCCCGTCCCCAAGCGCCCAGAAGGAAGCGGGAGGGAAAGAAAGCTCTTGGCAGGGGATGACTGCATATATGATGGCTCAGAGGTGGATTTTCCAGGGACATTCAACATGCGGTTGGAACAGAGTGATGGGTGTAAAGGGGGAGATAAGATTCTGTGGGGGACAATTCTGTAGGGCAGAGTATCATTTGAATGCTTACTGTGTGCTTGGATGTGGGAGACACAGTACGATCATGACTTCATACTCCCACAGGGAGGCACTAGGAGGCTGGTACCTTTTATACCCATTTTATAGACAGGGAAACTGAGGCAGAGAGCTCACTTAGCTAAAGATGGAGACAAGGACCCAATGGAAGTCTGATGCAGAAGTGAGTTACTTTTTCCTCCAACTTTACTGTGATATAATGGACACAACGTTGTGTAAATTTGAGGTGTGCAGCCTGCTGATCTGATATGTTTCTAGACTGCGGAGTGGTTACCACCATAGCTTTAGGTAACACCTCCGTCCCATCACATAGCTGCCGTGGAGAACATGTAAGATGTATGCTCTCAACAGCTTCCAGGTGCATAAAGCAATGTTGACTGTGGTCACCGTGCCGTATATTCGATCCCCAGAATCTATTCATCGTAGGACTGGAAGTCTGTGCCTTTGGACCAGCACCTCCCCACTTCCCCTGCCCCATCCCTGGGAACCACCACTCCACTCTCTGTTTCTCTGAGTTTGGCTTTTTTGAGATTCCACGTGCAAGTGACGTCATACAGTGTTGCCTTTCTCCGCGGAAGTCCTGCCGTTGGGGACAGCGCGGGTGTACCTTGGGGGCATTGCACTCGGTGAGACACGTCAGAAGCCAGTTCTGTCACACTTCTCTGTCCTTCAAGAAGCACCTTCAGTGCGATGTTCTTTATCCTGTAGGTGAAGGAGAAGCCACCAGATTTAAACAAGTAAATCAGGGTTATTGTTACGCTTTAAAAAATACAGAGGGTCTGGTTTTAAGCCCTCGCTTTCTGGGTGCTTCTCCCTGGAGGAGAAGAGATAAACCACTGGCCAACAGTTACCGCGTTGTCTCTAGTGATGAATTCCTTCCTGATCCTCAGCTCCCCCGCCCCCCCCTTTTTTAAATTGAAATAGTCAATTTACAATGTTGTGTCGACTTCCAGTGTCCAGCATAACACCTCAGCCATCCATCTACGTACGTCTGTCCGTGTTCAGGTTCTTTCTCTTTGCAGGTTACTACAGGATACGGAATACAGTTCCCTGTGCTGTGCAGAGGGACCCTGTTTATCCATTTTTGCAGTATGCAATGCACCTTGTCACTTCTTTTTCTTGGCCTTCCTAGTATCCAGCCAATCGTATTTTCTGATTTTGAATTGTTGACTTTGGGAATGAGATGGAAGAAGCGTAATGAAGGGGTACTCAGTCTCTTCTAGTCTTTCCTCATCTGTCACGTGGGGTTTAAGATGTGATCTAACTTTAATGGATTAAATGAGTTATGTATAAGAATTTGGAAAAGTGTCTGGTGTGTGTCACATGCTGTTAACCAGTCTGTTTCAGCAGCATGTTTCCCCCTGAGTCTTGAGCTGTTTTTATCTCTAGCTTCTTAATCCTGGAGGGCCACCTTTCACGCTTCCGTCTCACCCACTTCTAGGTTGGAGAAATGTAACTTGACGCCTGGTTGCTGCCAGCATCTCTCCTCTGTTCTCAGAAGCAGCAAAAGCCTGGTTAATCTGAACCTGTTAGGAAATGACCTGGGGCCTGAGGGAGTCAGCACGCTGTGGAAGTCCTTGGAAAACCCAGCGTGCACACTGCGGAAACTCGGGTAATCCCCACTGCCTTGTACACGGGGAGGCACCTGCTGAGATGTGGGCGGAGTGGAGAATGTTTCAAAGTGGACACCGAGGTTATCCTGCACTGAATTTCCTTGGCTGGTGCTGGCCACCAGAGCTTCCAGTGACGGAGGAGATGGGCTGTACCTGCACCGTCCACCAGCTAGCCGCTCACCGCGTGCGGTGACTGGGCACTGGAAGTGTGGCCAGTGTGACCGAGGAACGGAATCTTTGACTTCCTGTAGTTTGAATTAACTTAAATAGCCGCGCTGGCTAGTGGCCACCACGCTGGATGGCACAGCCCTACAGACATTTGGGTATTCTGGGGTGCCCTCAGTTTTCTCTTTCTGGTACTCACTCTGTGCTTCACTGACGGACACTTACTCAGCAGCTTCCTATGTTAGCGCTGACTGTGGGCCGAGCGCCGTGGCACGGAAGACAGTGGGAAGCGAAAGGTCATGAGCCTCGTCCTCACGAGTCTGCTCCTCTCAGGACGATGGCAAATCCGAGACCTAGAAAAGCAGTGTTAGCTGCCATGAATGCTATGAAGGGAGCTCTGAGCTGTGGTGTAGAAAGCAAAGGTGATCAGGTGGCAAGGGAAGGCCTGTCTGCGGGGGTGTCGCCGATCTCGAGACCCAGCGAGGCTGGAAGGGCAGAATCCATGATCAGGAGGGGAACATGGGCAGTGAAGAGATGAGGGGTGGCGTGTTGTAAGGAAGTTGGAATAGCATGTGCAAAGGCCAGAGGGTTGGACCAAGCTTTTTCTCATCCGCTGGAGGCACTGAAGGAAGAGCATTTAATTGGGATAGACTGCACCTTGTTCAGCATTCTGGAGATGAGGTCAGAAAGTTAAGCAGTGGTTTTTTTTTTTTTTTTTCGTGGAGACAGACATTCAGCTAGGTACGTTTTAGCAGATACCGTCTTGGATACCAAGGAAGCTTGTCTACTTTGGGAAGTTGGTTAACATCTATACATTCAGGATTTTATATTACCTGCACATTGTTAGATTGCTGCCTTCACATTCTAAGTTGTGCATTTTTGAGAGCTGTGGAATGGTGAGCACCGTAGATGGTGCTTCTCCCCTTGCCAACTGGGTGTGTCATTCAGGTTGTAGAGGGGCCTCTGACTGGGTACCCAGACGCCAACCTCTTCCGAAAGAAGAAAATGCCAGGACTTTATTTGTCAAAAGTCTGTAAACATACATTAATGGTACAAGAGAGAGGAATCAGATTTATACACAGTGACAGCAGTGACCGGAGTTGCCCTGTGCTACGTCTGTCTTATCATCTCTCCCAGAGATTTCTTTTTTCTTCCATGCAAAGGGGTTCTTGTGGCTTCGCGTATCCCTCCCAGTCTCTCTGGGTGGGGCTGGAGGTGGAGGTGTAACCCACGTGAGGGTTAACAAGTTACTTTTCTACGGGACACCTGTTTCATTTTACCATCTCAGTCTGTCCTTGTCTCCTCTCCTGTCTTTTGCAGGCTCGAAGAAGACTTGTACTCCATAGTGAAAGCGGAGTTGGAGAAGTTACAGGAGAAGGGGTCCTCTCTGAGAATCAAGTGTAAGTGGGATTTTAATGACTTTGAAGACAAATGGTGGTGGTGATGCAGTGAGGAGAGGCCACACTGCGCCATGGAGCGTTCTTGGAGTGCAGCCTTCTGGGAAGGTTCTTGGAAGTCCTGACCCGTGTTGCTCAGGAGTCACCGTTCACTGGGACGCATGAGCCGTTGCCTCCGGGATGCTTTTTCGCGGTTCGTCGTAGGCAGCGTGTTAAGTACTCAGTCTCCAGAATCCTGATCTCACACTATATTTGGCCCAAGATTCTACACTGGCCTTACCTTAAGTTTTGTTGTGTTTTTTTTTTTTGTCCTTGGTGTAATTTAGAGCTGTTGAGAGGATCCAATAAAGCAAAGGATATAAAAATATCTTGAAGCCTAAAGCTTCATTTCCCACGGGATGAGACGTGGGATGGACGTAATTCTGTAACTATTGTGCTGTGATGGAACAAGCCAGCTGGACAATTCTAAATATGCACATAGACCCAGTTCTGGCCTTTGCTTCTGCCTTTGAATAATCCCTGGCTCTGTCACTGCTAACATGTGTTTCACCCACCTGAAGATACTGGGGAACGTGGGGCCCACGCTGGGTATAATGTGTATGAAGAACAGGAGCTTATCTATCAAAGTGTTATTTTCTGCCCCCCCCCCGCTCTAACACCAGATTCTTATTCTATTATTCCACAAGCAGAATCTACCAGAATTAGTCTCAGGGCACAGCTGGATATTTTATTTTGAATTTCGTAGTTCATGGAACACCTTCATAGTGTCTCAATCCCCAAAAACCCTGTAGGAGGCACGTCCCTACTCTACTGATTTAAAAACAAGGATGCTGAGGGACCGTGCTTTGCGACAGGTTAGAAGTTGAGAGGCAAATGACTGGTCTTCGAATCCAACTGTATTGTAAGGGTCAGCATGCCTTACAAGACCCAGTGGGATCTTCCAGTAAGCTGAATGCCGTGGGCCTTCATCCGCGTTCCCTCACTATTAGATGTAAGTGGAACTGAGAGTCCTGAAAATGTTTTTCTTCCTTCTGCACCTCCATCTGCCTATTTGATTTACCTGTTTACTTATAGATGGAAACTGGGATAGAGAGAGTGGGGAGAGGTATGTGAACTAAGTTAGGAAATACTGTCAGGGTATACAGTGAAAAAAAAATCAAAGATGTACATTTGCCGCAATCTCCATGTCATCTGTGACTCACTTTGGGTTTCTGCTTGTTGGAATGGGAATGTGTTATTTCTTATAATCTGACAAACTACCCATTTGTTAACCTAAATCTAAGACTATCTTAAAATTTCCTCATTGTTTCTTTAAAAACACCCCGCAGATTTAAAAAAAATTTCTTTACCTTTAATTTTGAAAATTGAAGTATAGTCAGTTTACAGTGTTGTGTCAATTTCTGGTGCTTCAGTGCTTCAGTCATACATACACATATATTCATTTTCATATTCTTTTTCATTATAGGTTATTATGAGATATTGAATATAGTTCCCTGTGCTGTACAGTATAAACTTGTTGTTTATCTGTTTTATATATGGTAGTTAGTATCTGCAAATCTCAAACTCCCAATTTATCCCTTCCCACCCTCTTCCTTCCTGGTAACCAGAAGTCTGTTTTCTAGGTCTGTGAGTCTGTTTCTATTTTGTAAATAAGTTCATTTGTGGTTTTTTTTTTTAAATTCCACATACAAGTGATATTATGTGGTATTTTTCTTTCTCCTCTGGCTTACTTCATTTAGAATGACGATCTCCAGGTCCATCCATGTTGCATCAAATGGCATTATTTTATTCTTTTTTATGGCTAAGTACTATTCCATTGTGTATAAATATACCGCAGCTTCTTTATCCAGTCATATGTTGATGGACATTTAGGTTGTTTCCATGGTTTGGCTGTTGTAAATAGTAATGCAGCAGTATTTTTGTTAATGCTGGATCCACAGATTCTTGATTATTATTTTCATAATGTTTTAGGAATTTTGTTATTCTAGAATTCCTGACTTTGTCAGGAAATTACCTCAATTTTATCAAAGTATTTTAAAACAAAACTTTTAGAACGCTCAAAGGTTTTCACAGCCACATCCCAGTAATGCCATAGTGACTTTGGAGGGCTTGGGAAATCAACAGTAGGTCTACCCGACCTGGAAGGGGAACGGCGATTCAGGACAAGAGGTGATGGAATCAGCAGACTTTGGAGGCCCCTTGACGGCTGACCTGCTCTCTGGGCTCACTCTGGGTCATCAAGCCCACGGCCCAAGAAGCAGTTAGCTTGTGACCAGCTGTGCTCTAACTTCACGCCCATGATCAGTGGGGAAGGCGGTAGCAGCACTGTTCATCTCTCCTCTTCTGGTACCCGCCCTCCCCATGTTTCACACCCCATTTCCTCCCCTCGTGCACTACTTTGCAATCCTGAAAGCTTGGCTTGATGTGGCCAGGATCGGGGTGCATCTGGGAACAAGGCAGGATGAGTTCAGGGCAGAAGAAAGAGACGGAATCCCCTTTGTGAGAAAGAAACAAGAGTGATGGGGGAGGAAAGGATTTCCCCAAAGTTGGATATGGCAAGACAAACGGCTTCTACGGAATGGAACCATCACAGTGGGTTTTCATCACAGCACTGCTGCTGCTCAGCTAGGAAGCAGCCGCATATACCTGTTAAGCCAATCTTCTCATTACAAAATGGGTCTGATGGCACCTACCCCAGATGTTGCAAAAACTACACAGAATGTGTGTAAGGCTCAGTGTGTGGTAAGCGTGGAATCAGTACCACTCTTAGATCGATAATCTCCTTGAATCCCGCCATCTCTCAAGATGCTCTCCTCGTAAGTTAGATGTTGTGGACCCCAGTACTTCATCAGAACATCCTTCTCCTTTGTTGACCTCTACTTCTGAGGGAAAGAGACCCAGTCAGGGGGAACAGTCAGCGGCCTCTTTGGGTGTGGGAATGGATGCCCCGTTGACAGTTAAGGATCAGCTAGAGGAGTAAGTTCTGTGGTTCTTCGGCTTTTCTATCCCGTCACCTCCGTCTCATAAAAACCCTGGCGGGGTGTCCTCCCCTTCCTCCATTTCACAGATGAGAGATTAACTTTCCTGATCTTTTTCTCTAATGATTTTTTTTTGTGGTAAATAGACTTAATGAAAACTCAGCATTTAACCATTATAAAGGGTCCAGTTCCATGGGACTAAGTTTGTTCACACAGTTGTGAAAACCATCACTACCATCCGTCTCCAGAACTTTCTCATCTTTACGAACTAAGGGTCTGTCCCTGTGAAACACCAGCTCCCCATTCTCCGCACCCCCTTCCCCAGCCCCTGACAAACACCGTTCTGCTTTCTGTCTCAACGAATTTGACTGCTCTGGATAGCTCACAGAAGTGTAAGCACGCAATCTGTCCTTTTGTGATGGGAGTGTTTCACTTAGCATGATGCCTCCACAGTTTATCCGTGTTACAGAGTGTGTCGGAATTTCCTTGCTTTTTGAGGATGGGTAATATCTCATTGTGTGGATGATCACGTCTGCTGATGGACACTTGGGTTGCTGGATTTCCCTGTCTTAACTCCTGGATCGGTGGCGTGGGTGTTCCGGAGTGAAATACTCCTGTACTGTTTCACCTAAATTCACAGACGCAGAGAAAGGCAAGCAAAGGGAAAAGACAAAGGAGCTACTCTAAATTGAAAGAGGAAGACAAAACCCCTGAAAAAAAAATTTACCAAGTAAAAAATAAAGCATTGGTAATAAGGGTTAATTGAATTAGGGAAAAGCATCGATCTGAGCACTGAGCATTTTAACGAAGAACCAGAAAATTAAAAAAAGGCCCAATCAGAAATGAATTCAGTGACAAAAAATGCCTCCGAAGGAATGAACAGCAGACTGAATGATACAAATGAACGTGTAAGTGACTTGGAAGGCAGAATAATGGAAACCATCCGGTCAGGACGGCAGAAAGGAAAACAGGAAGGTAAAAGCAGGTGAAGAGATCTCTGCGGGAGCATCAAGCATTCCAGAAAGAGAAGAGGCAGAGAGAAGGGGGGTCAAAGGTGTCTCTGAGGAAACTGTGGCTGAAAACTTGCCAAACCTTAAGAAGGAGACAGATACCCAGTTACAGGAAGTACAAAGGGTCCCAAGCAAAATGAACAGCAAGATATATCACAGGTAAAAAGGCAGAAGTTAAAGAGAGAATTCTAAAGGGCGGCAAGATGAAAATGGTCATTTACAAGCCCCCCCTCCCATAAGGCTATCGGCTGATTTCTCTGCAGAAGCTTGGCAGCCACAAGGGAGGGGCACGATCTATTCAAAGGAAAAGCCGTCGACTTAGGGTTCTCCGCCTGGCAAGACTGTCGTTTAGAACAGGAGGAGAGGTCAAGAGCATCTCAGAAAAGCAAATTAAGTGAATTCAAGACTAAAGCTACCCTGAAAGAAACGCCGAGGGGTCGTCTCTCAACGGAAAAGAAGTAGGCGTCTGCAGGAAGGGGACAGTCCCAGTAGGAAAGGCAAATGTGCCCTAGAAACCAACGACGTTGTAAGTCGACTATACGTCAACAAAAAAGGCACGGGGTGGCTGACTGAACAGAAAGGCAAGGCTCTTCCGCATGTTGCCTATAAGAGACTCACTTCTGGGCTAAACACACACACAGATTGAAAGCGAGGGGGTGGAAGAAACACAGGCCCAGATCAGTGGAACAGAACAGAGAGCCCAGAAATAAACCCACACACCTGTGGCCAACTCATCTCCCCAAAAGGAAGCGAGAATATACAGTGGTGAAAAGAAAACGTGGTGCTGAGAAAACTAGACAGCTATGTGTGAAATGATGAGATTAAAATATTTCCTTACACCATATGCAAAAATAAACTCAAAATGGATTAAAGACCCAAGTGTAAGGTCTTCACACTGGAAACCATGAAACTCCTGGAAGAGAACACAGGCAGAACACTCTTTGACATAAATCATAGCAACATTTTTTTTTTGGATTTTTCTCCTAAGGCAAAAGAAAGAAAAGCAGAAATAAACAAATGGGACCCAATGAAACTTGAAAGCTTTTTCACAGTAAAGGAAACCATAGACAAAATGAAAAGGCAACCTATGGAATGGGAGAAAATATTTGCAAATGATGTGACAGACAAGGGGTTAATGTCCAAAATATATAAACAGCTCATACAACTCAATATAAAAACCCCAATCAAACAACAGCAGAAGAACTTAATAGACATTTTTTCCAGAGAGGAAATGCAGATGGCCAGCAGGCATGTGAGAAGATGTTCAACATCCCTGATTATCAGGGAAATGCAAATCAAAACAACAATGAGATACCACCTCACACCCGTCAGAATGGCCATCATCGAAAGTCTACAAATGACAAGTGTTGGTGGGAATGTAAATTGGTGCAGCCACTGTGGAAAATGGTATGGAGGCTCCTTAAACTAAAGAGACTTACCGTGTGATCCAGCAATTCCACTCCTGGGTATATCATCCAGAAGAAAACAAAAAACCTAATTCAAAAAGATACATACGTCCCAGTGTTCACAGCAGCGGTATTTAAAATAGGCAAGACACGGAAGCAACCCAAGTGCCCGTCAGCAGATGCGTGGATGACGAAGATGCCGTGTGTCCAACCCAAGTGCCCGTCAGCAGATGCGTGGATGACGAAGATGCCGTGTGTCCAACCCAAGTGCCCGTCAGCAGATGCGTGGATGACGAAGATGCCGTGTGTCCAACCCAAGTGCCTGTCAGCAGATGCGTGGATGACGAAGATGCGGTGTGTATACACATGGAATGTCACAGCCGTGAAAAGGACGACATGTTGCCATCTGCAGCAGCAGGGATGGACCTAGAGAATACTATGCTTAGGGACAGAAGTCAAAGAGAAATCTGCATGCAGTCATAGGTGGAATCTGAAACATAACCCAAATGAATGTATATAGCAAAACAGAAAGGCTCACAGACACAGAAAACAAACCAGTGGTTATCAGTGGTGTGAGGGAAGTGGGGAAATTAGGGGTCTGAGTTTAAGGGACACAGACTAATAGGTATTAAATAAACAAGCCACAAGGATATACCGTATAGCCAGGGAAACGGAGCCGTTATCTTGTAACAGCAGTACAACCTGCCACGATGCCGAACCACTGTGCTGAACACCTGAACTAACGTAACATTGTGAGTCATCTCTACTTCAGTGGAAACCAGTAAAAGGTTTTATTAAATGTTTTATGATATAAGACTTTATTGAGTCTTTAAAATGTCATTTTGAGACAGGATAGAAATTCCACCTGGAAGGTCTTTCAGTGGCTTGCCCACGGCCACACAGCAAATGAAAATCACATAAATACACAATATATGAAATACATCTGAGCGGGGCGGAGGGCAGAAGAATCAGGGCTGGTGTGAGCATCGGTAACTTGCAGTTCCTGGGTGCAGAGAAGGTGTGAAACAGGGCTCCGAGGCACATCCCGCACAGGTGCTCTGCAGGCAGAGTGAGTTCAGCTTGCTCACGGTCAGGGTTCTGCCCTTCGCGGCCTGTCTCTGCTCCATCATTCACCTATGATGGTCCATTTGGGATTCCTCTCTTCCTCGGCCATCAGAAATCTCCAGGTTTCCTCATCAAGTTCCTCTTTTTTCAGCCTGGTTAAAAATAAAAGCAGCTCTGTTTAATTCATACCTCCTTTTTTTCCCCTTCTCTGCACCTCATCTTTCTCCATCCTTTCTTTCATGGACAAGTCTAGGAGGACGTAACGTAGCCTCTAAGAAGAAAGACAGACCTCCCATGCAGTGGTGTGCTAGTAAACATTTAACACCTGGCTCACGCTCAAAAAAATAAACCCCGATTTGCAGCACCATGCATTTCTGTGATGTGCTTTCTCCAGCCATGGCCAGTTTCAAGCTCTCAACTCAATGGCGCTTAAACACAAAATGAGGGAGAGAGGCTCACACACGGCGCTCCAGATTTCTGGTAGCAGCTGGCTCTGGTTCCATCTAAACACTGGGGTTGGGCACAAGAAGTCAGCGGAAGCTTGAGAGACGGGCTGAAGCTGTTTTTATTTTTAAAAAGTAAAACCAGCAAGTTTCCATTATCTGAGTGCCTGGTCCTGGCCCCCTGCTAAGGGCTCTACATGTCTGTCTCATTAAAATTCCACAACCACCTCAGGAGGCACCGTTAGTGACCTGATTTGCGATGAGGACACGGAGGCCAGGCCGGGCAGGAACGGGCCCAGGGTCACACGGCCGCAAGTGGAAGAGTCAGGGTGCAGGTCCCTCAGCTTGGTTCTGGGGCCCCGCACTTGCACGTGGCGTTGTACTGTTGCTCTGAATGGAACAGGAGGGTCAGGGACCAGTGTGCCTTGGTTCTGTCTTCTCTGTTGGTATGCGTGTACTTGCAGCTGTCCCCAGCAGCTCCATCGCTCTGCGGGAGTGAAGGAGCGTCCTTCACGCTCCCGGTCGTCCTGCTGCAGTTGTCTGCAAGGCCGCCCACGGCGGGGGGACGGTGCAGAGGGGACGGGAACTCCTGTGTGGGTTTCCATCACTGTCGTGTTATCTAATGTGTGTTTTCATAATTGCCATGTTGAATGATTTCCCCTGTTTTGAAGGTACAAGATGGGTAGTCAGAGAGGACAGATGTTGCCTGGGGCTACAGGACTGAACATGGACAAGCCAGGATTCCAGCACCGGCCCCCGTGATTGAGGAAGTAACAGAGGATCCAGACGGTCCCGCGACATCAGCCGTCAGCCGTGGCACCTGCACTGGGAGCCCAGCGCAAGGACGACGGGAGCGAGGTCGTGCCGCCGGGACAGCCAGACGTAGGCTCCGGGGATGGGCTTGGAAGGGGTGGACCCGTATCTTCATGAGACGGAGACGGTAATGATCTCGGTGCGGGAGTTACCCCGGTTTTAGCCTAACAGCTACTACAACTGCTCGGTCTCATAGAGGCTTGAAAGGGGAAAATAAATGAGAGAGAGAGAGACGCTAAGGGTTCATTATCTACTACATAACATCTATCTGATAAAATCATACAGGTAAGTTTTATTATAATTATGCTTATAACGATAGACTTGCAAGCTTAAATACATTATATAGTATATTTAGAATTTTAAATACTATATAATCATCCATATAATTACATGTGTAATTTCTATTACAGTTACATTTATTACAGGCTTATATACTTTGTAATTATGTATAACATATATATTTGTATAATATATAATGCATATAATTATATATAACATGTGTAAGTATATAATAGATGTTATATGTTATACATGTAATATATAATATACATACAATTGTATATAATATATGTAATTATATAATATACATTATACATTATATAATGTTATACATGTAATGTGTGTTATACATATAATTGTATATAATACAATGTATATTATACATATAATTATATTACAAATTACATACTTATATAAACCTGTAATAAACATCATAGAAATTATGCATATAATTATATGTATAATTATATATAATATATACTATATAATGAATGTATAACACATATAATTATGTTACAAATTATACCTACTTACAGACTTAAATTATATAAGCCTGTAATAAATATAATTGTAATAAAAATTACACATTATATATTTTATTAATTACATGTTATTAGATTTTATTATATTAGATTTTATATTATATACATTATATTTATGTACAAATATATACATAAATATAATTATGTGTAATTATATATAGTTATAAAATAATTATATATTATATAATAGAAATATATAATTATATAGTTTATAAGCCTAATTATAATTTATTATAGTAAATTTTTTTCTTCCAGTTTTGAGATTTAAATTTTTATTTTAATATGTAATAACTTTAGTATAAACATAAACTATGCTAAACGTGATGATAATCTACCTTCGTAGTTATACATATGCGCGTATTAAACTTAGGTCATAATGTGGTTGTGGCAGCACCAGTGCCAGCGTTTATGGGGGCCCAGCATTTCCCAGTCAGCTGCTGTGCAGGGGTTCCCGGACAGGGAACATTACTTGCATTTTGAATGCAGTAGACGGTTGTAGGTCACACCTCGGGCCCCAGTCAGTCCCTCCTCAGTCCCGGGACGGCCCCACTCGAGGGGAGCAGGCGTCCACTCACCCGAGAACCTGCAGGGTGCACTCGGGGTGTCTCAGGCCTCACACAGCACCACCACCCCACTGAGGTCCAAGGGGTTTCCACCCAGGTTCAGGATCCTCAGAGTTTTACTGCTGGTGAGAACGGAAGCGAGGTCCTGGCAGCAGGCGCTGGTTAACTTGCAGTAGCCCAGCCTGCGAGAGAAGACACACGGTGAGCGGCCGCCCTGCCCTCGGGGTGAGGCGGGTGGCACTGGGCTGGAGCGCGAGCTGGCCATCTAGCCAAGGCTCACCCCACAGCCCCTGAGGACAGCAGCTTACAGCCCAGCATTTTTGACATCAGATTGCTGCTCCGTGGCAGATGGTACAAATGGCCACGATTGTCCATTCCCTTCTGAGCCTGTGGCGTTGTGACCCCGCAGCTCATTCCACAAGAGGTTAGGGTCTGTTTCCCCACTGCCCTCTGGGTCTGGCTGGGACCTATGGTTTGCGTTGGCTTAGACGACCCAGTGGGAGCCGGGTTACGAGAGATCTGAGCTGACAGCACGCGCATTTCTTGCTCTCTGGAACCCCTGAGGAGCTGTTACAGGCTGTGTCCCTCCAAAAATTCCTGTTACAGCCCTAACCCTCTGCACCTCAAAATGCAGCCACGTTTGGCCTTAAGGCCTTTACAGGGCCAGTCAAGCTAAAATGAAGTCGTTAGGATGGGGCCGAATCCAGTGCGGCTGGCTCCCTTCCAAGAAGAGGGGATTTGGACACACAGAGGGAAGACCGTGTGAGGACACGGGGAGAAGACAGGTGTCTGCAAGCCGAGGAGAGAGACCTTAGGAGGAACCAGCCCTGCTGACAGCCTGCGCTCGGAATTCTAGCCTCTAGAACAGTGAGGAAGTACATTTCTGCTCCTTACGCCCCCCGTTTGTGGGCCTTTGTTAAGGCAGCTCCACCAAACTGGTACAGATGCCGCGTCTGCAAGCCCCGGCTGCCCAGCTGGATGCCAGAGATGTGCGGCTCAGATGTGTTCTCCAGCTCACAGAGCGCTGCCCGACCTCCGGACTTGGTGGTGAGGCCCGCCCAGATCGACCCAGGAAACCACAGGCTTCTGAGCACACCAGTCAGAGAGCAGCAGAGCCAGCCACCAGTGGGACGTGCCCACTGATTGAAGCTTCTACGTTTTGGAACAGAGTGTTACGCCACGGCAGCTAACTGCTCCCTGTCCCTGGCGGGGTCTTCCTTTTCCTCTTTCTCCCCATCCACCCTCCATCTTTTGCCACCCAGGAGGACACAGCCATGGCTTGGAGGATACCCACCCAAGTGTCTCTACATGACAGCTGGGATGTGTCAGACCCTTGCACAACAGCTTCACGCCAACATCTTCTATATCATTGCACCCAATTTGCAAATTGCCAGGTTTTGATTGACGTTAAGGACTGAGGCAAGCTCTCGACAGCCATCGGCAGTGGTAAGACATTGCAACACCCTGCAAGGAAATAGTAGTGTTACCACGTTACTACGTTTTTGTTGGCTATCAGGGAAGGAAAGATGGCAAAGCACTACACTCTGTCATCCAGAGGGGTAGGTCATCAGCCGTCCTGGCATCGTCTGCTGAAGGTGCGCCCTTTCCCTACACCGCCTGTGCCAGACTGTCCGCAGTGCAACGTCTGAACACACATGGATGTGTCTGCATGTGGGCTCTCTCTTCTCTGGCTTTGATCTATTTCCACGTGACTCTCATTTCTGTAACTTTACAATCTTTTCATATGTTTAGAGCAAAGCGTCCTACCTTTTCTTCTTAGGCATTTAAGGTATTCTTGACCCTTTGCAAATTCCATACACATTTTGAAACCCACTTTTCAAGGGTAACACAACAAAACATTTCATTTCAGTTGGCATTTTGCTGAAACTAAACTCGATGTGTGGAGAGTTGGCGTCTTAGCAGACTGAGCATTTCAGGCCTTGAACACGGGCTGCCTCGCCCCTGTCCTGTATTAACTGTCATTGGATGATGTTCACTGCGAATGTTTAACAGGGGTCATATTAGCTTTATTCCTAGGTGATTTCTTTTTCAGTCTTTTTGTTTTGCCAATTCCTTTTCGATGCTACTGTAAACGGTGCTATAATTCCATCAGTTTATTTTTCTTTTTGGTCTGTAGGAAATGTTTTTTGTATACTGTTTGGAGGAAGCTTGTTAGACTCAATCCTGATAACTGAGCTACAGGGTAAAAACAGTTTCTATATACACTGCTTGGAAATAGGTATCTCTTCTTTCGCGTTCTGCTTTTAAGGATTACGTGTTTTATACTTTCTTCCTCTGGCTTTACTGCCCTTGCTACGATTTATAGGAGTGATTACAGCCAGCATTCTTCCCTGTTTCTTGACACAGAAGAGAAGGCTTTTATCTCTTCGTCATTAAATAAATATTTGCTTTAGAGTTTTTGAACACGTTCCTTATTGGTTCGAGGAAGTTCTCAATTACTAAGTTTCCAAGACTTGTTATAAAACGTGGATATTGTGTTTTAGTTCAGAGCCTTTCTGTGTTTCGGATGACAGTGATTTTTATTTTTAATCAGTTATGATGGTGAATTACACTGATCTTTTTAATTCTGAAGCAGCTTTACTTCTTAGGATTAACTGGCTCAACTTGGTCATTATGTTTATTTTTGAAAATACATTCCTGAATTCTGTTTGCTTATATATGTTCAGTGTTTTTTTTTTTAATTTCATGACTGCCGTTGGCCTATTGCTTTTCTTTCCTACGTTGTTGGTTTCTGGTATCAGAATTATGCTGGCCTCAGGAGGCGGTGCGGAGTGCTTCCTACCCTCCTCAACGTGAAAGAATTTAAGACGGGAATGATTTCCCCCTTGAGTATCTGGTAGCAGTCACTGATGAAGACTTCTGAGCTTGGAGGCTTTTTTTAATGAAAATATTTGACTACTGATCTAATTTCTTTAATGGTTTAAAACTATTTTTTCTTAAGTTTGGATAAGACATTATTTTAAAAACTTAATGAGTTCTGGGAAAAAACCCTCAATTTTCAGGTTTGCTGTATGCAGTTGCTCATCATGTCATCTTTTTAACATCTGTAGCATCTGTGGTAACATTTGTTTTCCCATTCATGACGCAGAGCCATGCTGTCCCGTGCGGTCGCCCGCAGCGCCGTGTGGCCGCTGGGCGTTTGAGGCGCAGCTTGCCTGGAGCAAGGCGAGCTGTGGTAGGAAACGCACACCAGATTTCAAAGAGTACGAAAATGTAAAATGTCTCTTTACTCATTTTTACATTGATCACACGTCGAAGGGATATTTGATATGTAGTTACATAAATTTAACTATTAAAATTAATTCCCCCTGTTTAGTTCAAAAACCCGTGGCCACTGGGAAGTTGACTTTACACACGTGGCTTCGTTAGTCTTTTCAAAGCACGGATACAAGGTAGGTGTTTGTCTTTCTAAGGAAACAGCTTTCAGCCTTTTGATCGTTTCTAGCGTGTGTTTGCTTGGTTTCATTAATTGCTGCTCTCGTTTTTTGTTTCCTTCCGTCCTTCTCTGGGATTGTCTTTGCCATTTTAAAATGTTTCTTAAGGCTGGTAAGTACCCCACTGTCCTTCAGTGTCTGTTTTTCTAGCAGCCGCACGGACTTCAGCCCCACGCCTTGAGTCCGTGGTGAGGTGTGCCCTTTTCCACTTCGATGTGTCTCCCACTTTCCGTTATGACTTCCTCTCTGGTTCAGGGCGGCTGCGTGGGAAGTGCAGCCGGCCCTTCAGCAACGTGGGTTTGAGCTGCGTGGGCCCGCTTTACGCACGGCTTCCCCCGGCGCCGCTGCCCGGTCTGAGGGCGGCTGGGCCTGGGAGCCTAGCGGGGGACGCAGAGCTGCAGGAGGGCGACCGGAAAACCGGACGTCGGGCTTTGACCGCGTGGAGGCTCGGCGCCCCTCGCCCCGTGTTGCCCGCGGGGCAACTGGAGTGGCGTTCACCTCGTGAGAATTAGAGTTCACTTGAGTAGGGTGATAAATACCACAGTCCCAGTGACGCGTCAGTGATACTTTTTGCCTCAAACTCTATTTTGTCTGATTAATGTAGCTGCATAAACTTTCTTTAGATTAATATTTGCACTGTAAATTTTTTCCAACCTTTCACCTCTTGTCTGGTTTTTTGTTTAAATGGAGGTGTAATTTGCATAACAGAATTAATCATTTATAGTGAACAACTCGGTGACATTTACTCCATTTACAATGTGCAACCACAAATTCTTTACATTTTAATGTCATTTATAAACATTAGTTTAAAAAAAAATCCAGCATGACAATCTTGGTCTTTTAGCTGGAACTCTTGATCTTTTTTCTGTTTCAAACAATTACTGATGTGTTTGATTTTAAATCTGTCCTATTGTGTTTATATTTTCATACCTGCTCCTTTATTTGGATTTTATATGTGTACAGAATTCCATCTTCTCTTTTGCTGAATTTGGAGTTAGCAATACCGCCTGGTTTTCTTCTAATGTGGATGTTAGAAGCGTCGATATGCACATTTGACCTGTCAGCATCTCAAGTCGATCAACACCTTCAGCCTCTTTCTGGACTTTAGGACATTCATTCATACTGTTATTGCTGCTCTACATTTTGTTCTTGCCTTTGAATCCTTTACATACAGGCAGTATTATTTTTTGTAAGCAGCCCGTGTTTTGTGTGGATTTATCTACACTTTCTTTGCTCAGCGTCTTTTCCAGCTGCAATTGTTCACGTCCCTTTGAGAGACGTCCGTTAGAATTGCCCCGAGTGACGATCTGATGGTGGGGAACTTAGTTTTTATTTTTTGGAAAATATGCTTTTGTCCTCATTCTTGATGATTTTGGGTGGTTATAAAATTCTAGGCTGCCCGTTGCTCCCCAGCCTATGAAGGTCTCATGGCACTGCCCTCTGGGTTCCACTGTTAGTCTTCATTCGACGATTTCTGTCCTTTCTTTAGACATGACGGCTTCCTCCCAGCCCTCCACACCATCATGGATATTTTAAGATCAGTATTTTTATATCTGGCGATCTGAAGTTTCACCATTATGTATCGTACGAGGGGCAAGTAAGGATGCTTGGATCTGTGGATTGGAATCTTTCATCAGCTCTGGAAAATTTTTAGCCATTACTTCTTCAAATATTTTCTCTTTCTGGGATTCTCATTAAATGCATTAGAACATCTTGTTCTGTCCTGCAGGTCTCATACCCTCCTCTGCTTCACATCTTTTTCTCTCTTCATTCTGCCTTCTGCGTAGTTAGGACCTACCTTCTGCTTTACTAATTTTCTCTTTAATTCTGTCTCGTCTACTGTTCAACCCAAGGTTTTGCTCTTATATTTATAATTCCTATTTTATTATTTTTCTCAATTTGCTGATTTTATTTTATGGCTTTTTTTCCCTTAAGGTATTTAAACGTGTTATTTTTCTTTAAACATAGCAAGCATAATTTGTTTTATTTTCTTTAAAAAAATTCATGGCCGCATAATTGATTTACAGTGTTGTGCTAGTCTCAGGTGCAGTGACCCGTTATATATACATAAGTCTGGTCACTGTAATTTCTGAAGTTTGCAAGGTGTGTTTGTTCTGGCTTATTCTTGTACTTAATGCTTTGTGTTATTTTAACTACATGGTGTTTCTTGACTTTGAAAGATCATCGTAGGAATAAGTTGAGGCCCAGGATCCTGTTTTCCTACCTTCTGCCTCCGGGGAAGGCGTGCAGTTGTCTTCTGGGTGTCTACGGGCAGTGCTCATTTAAGGTTATTTTAAAAAACCTCTCTCAAGGATTTTTGGGCAGCCTCAAGTGGCCTACATTTATTCTGCTTCACAGACTACTTCTAGCTGAGTTCCAGGTGCTTTGAATGTTAAAGAATCATGTCTGATATTTTTAGTGGCTTCCAGTTCAAGGACTGAGCTGGGTGGCCTGACCCACTGTGACAAGATCAGGACTGTGTCCGGCTCTTTTCTCACGTTCCGTCACACTCCCCATGCAAGGAATGCGAAGCTCTAAACTCTGAGGTTTGTTGGTGGGTTAGGTAAAATAACTGCTGAATCCCCAGAGTCTCCTGATTTCCAGAGAAAGAGACATCTGGTGATGAAATGATAAATCCAAAACACCACCACCAGGTTACCCACATGTTTCTCAGTTTTATAACCTGAAATGGAGTCTTTTCATTGTCTCCTTTCCAACTACTCTCTCCCTGCCCTGATTCCTCCTAGAGCGTCCCTTCTTCTACCCACGTTAACTCCCACATAGGTCATCAGATGCCCCATCCCCACGTTTAGCCTTTATACCTGGAGTTTCAGTTCTCCTTCTCTGCCTGACAAAACTCATGTGTCTTGTAGAACCCATGCCAGCCATCTAGCCATAAACCCGTCCCTCAGGCCCAGCCGAACTCCTCTCCTTCTCCCTCAGCCCTTAGGTGCACCTGCTGAATGACGCCTTACAACGTATTAACTCTGTGACACAGGAGTCGAGGTACAGGTTTGTTCACTTGAACATCGCGCCAAGAATCTGAGTCGCGTACCGGGGACCCTCCAACAACGTGGACCTGAGCTGCACGTGGGCATTTTCCGCAGTAAGTACCACAGCCCCGCGCGGTCTGTGGTGGTCGGATCTGTGGATGTGGGGGAACCGTGGATGCGAAGGGCAGACTGTAATTTATATGCAGATTAATCCACAGTGCCCTGTTCAAGGGTCAGCTGTGCTTCTCAGCCTGCACGGCCTTCCTCAGTTCCTGCTGCCTTCCCGGCCAGCCAGGCCCCTGGGATGGAGGCGTGGCCTTCAAAGCAGACCTCAGAGACGCCGACCACAGCGACTGCAGGGGGCAGCCTGGCTGCTTCAGGGCCTTGCAGAGAAGTTGCAGTTCCTCAAACTTCAGGACATTTGACGTGAGGTCCAGGTGGGTCAAGCGTCTGTTAAACAGAAGAACTTCATAGAGCTTTTCCCAGCAACGTTCACTGAGGCTGCAGTAAACTAAGCTGTGGGGACACACGCGTGGGGGAAGAGGGAAGCGGTACGACAGAGCTCACCGAACCCCACGTTACAGTCAGCGAGCGCCGCCGCCACGGGAAGTACCCGTGCGCGTCGTAGGCACGTTACCCCACCACCACCACCTGCGGAACCATAGCACGTGCCTCGTGTGTGCCGACAGGTGCTCTGTACAACCTCAACTTCCTCAAGGCCTCTAGGGCAGAATTCTCACCCTCCCTCTGTTTACAGAGAAGCAAATTAAAGCTGACAGAGTTTAAGTGGTTTGCCCAAGATGACGGTGTGCAAGTGGCAAATCCAGCAGTGGGACCCAAATCCTTCTGACTCGTAGGCTTACACTTTAAAAGTCTCTGCTCTGCGGCGTCCGTCAATACATAGGTTTTAGTCAACAGGCCAGAGTTCAGACTGCTTGCTGCCTTGGTCCCCCACCGGGGCCCCTCCCAGTGTTCACTTACTCCAAGACCGCCAGAGCGCAGTCCGGGTGACACAGGGCCTCGCACAGCACGGGCACGCCTTTGTCCAAGCAGTTGTAGGACACGTTCAGCTGCTTCAGCTTCCTGCTGGTCTGTAAGATCCTGTTGAAGTCTCTACAGTCATCAACTGAGAGGCAGCACCTTGCCACCCTGCAGGAGACAGAAGCTGTCACATTCCACTGCTTCCTGTTTCCCTGATCCGTTCTCCTCGCCAATCCTCTGAGTCAGGAAGCACGGGTTTGCTTGAGAGCCTCACTGGTGCCCCGCTGTGTTCTTTATCCCCATCACCCGTTCTCCAGACCACAACAAGAGACGGCTTGAGACACGTAAGAACTCCATTATTATTTGTACCTGCCTTAAACTCACCCAGGGACTTCTCACAGCGTTCAGGGAAAAAGCTCAGAATACATCACCTGGTCTACAAGTTCCTAGGTCCTTGTGTCCCAGACACGGCCACACTGGTTGTTTTCGGTTGCTTGACCCACATCAGGTGTTACTCTTAAGGTATTCATTCGTGTTTGCTGTTCTCCAAACTCAGCCCCCGCCCGACTCCTTTACCCCTTAGGTGACTTTTTACTAAGTGAAAGAAGCCACTCACAAAAGACCGCATGTTGTATGACTCAGTTCATATGGGACGCCAGGACAGGTAAATCCACCGAGACTGAACGTGTTAGTGGTGTCCAGGGAGACGGGGATGCGGGCGAGTGCTAATGGGCGTGAGGTTTCTTTCTGGAGTGATCAAAATGTTCTAAAATCGCATAGTTGTGATGGTTGCACGTTGTTATGAATACACACGCAGACCACTAAACTGTATACTTTAAAAGGGTGAGTTTCGTATGTGGCTTATGTCTTTATAAAGCTATTACTAAAATGGCAGGTTTGCATCATTGTGTGTTTGACTGAAGCTCAGAGAATGACAGATGAGTTGAACGGAGAAATATTTGAATATGTGGGCACAAAAGACGGTGAAGAGAGGACAAGTATTAAGGAATCCTTACTGGATTGGAAAAAAGTAATCTAGACGTGTCGCTACGTACAAGAAAGTGCACAAACCCGAAGTGTTGGCTGATGAGTTCCTACGGGTTGAACGCCCTTGTGTAACCAGGGTCCAGGTCGCGTGTCCGTCACTTCCTATTCTTGCTTTCTTTTTCTTTTCTTTTTTCCTTTTTTGGCAAGAGGTAAGGAAAAGATTCCATGTGCTTCTTCTAGAGGGGGACAGGAGGTGAAGGCAGCTCCCCACTTTGCAGTCATCATCGGCACGAATTCTTTGCAGCTGACGTGTCCATCTCCACCAACATCCGCTTCTCTGATCATCTCACCTGCTTCCTCCTTGGCTAGTTTTTCTCCCCAGTTGGTCGCGCCGTGACGCAGCTCTGCAGCGCTGGTGTAGCCACCGCCACCCTTATCGGAATTGGAATCCCTCATGCATTTCTTCTTTACTGTCCGTGTCTTTTGTTTTTCTGGCCAACAGTCAGAAATTCTGGGAAGTCAGTGGTGCCCTTATCACCAGGGCCCACTTCGTTGATCGTATTCTGCAGTTCGGCTTCTGTTGGGTTCTGACCAGTGACCTCATGATGGTTCCAAGTTCCTCTGTTGGGATGGTGCCGCTGGCCACCTTTGTCAAATAGGGAGAAAGCTTCCTTGAATTCAGCGATCTGTTCTCCGGTCAGCTGATCAGCCCAGCGAGGCGCACCTGGCAATCGAGAGGACCTTTACTGGCGCCCTGGGCGGGGGGCTGCAGGGGTGCGGGCCGAGGAGACGCGGCCCTGGCCACACCACAGGGCCCCACCCGCTCGCAGCTATCACTTTCTTAACCTCTAATGCCATCGTCTTGCCCACCTTTGAACTTTACATAAACAAAACCATACGATATTCTCTTAAGACTGGTTCCTTTTCTTCAGGAAGGTCTGTGAGATTCACCCAGATGGCTGTGTACGGCTGCAGGTCCACTCCCAGCAAGCGAGAATCTAACCACAGTTCTCTTACCTGACTTGCTGTTAGTCGGTATTTCCGTTTTTCAGGTACTGTGAGTACTTGCCGTGGACGTTTTAGTACCCGTCTTTCAGCAAGCGTACGCATGCGGTTCTGTTGAATGTACACCTCAAAGTGGAATTTCTAGGCTACACAGAATACCAGATGCTGTGAAGGCCGAATACAGGCCAATTGTCTTCCAAATCGGTTTTACCGATTTAGAAACTTTAACTCCCATATTCTAGTCTCAAGTTCAGAGGGGGTTACGTTTGCCTCTAGAGGACAGGAAACAGGATAAAAGTGGGCAGATAGAAGGACGCACAGTCCTTTCTGAAGCCAAGTCAGCGCTGCTGGTGAACGCGGAGACTTACGGGAGCTCCTCTAGGCTGCACGTCGGCGCGCAAGGCTTCACAGAGCAGCTTCACGTCTTCCCAGGACAGCGCTGCGCCGCTGAGGCTCCGGGTTCTCAAGTGCGGGCTGCGCGTGAGCACGTCGAAGAAAAGCCAGCTCTCACAGGGAAAGAAGACATTATCCATACTGTGAAAGCAGAGAAAATCGTAGACAGGTGTCATCCCACCAAACCCGAGAACACAGCCCGAGCACCGTCTCTGCCTGTGTCCTGCGACTGTCATTAACCGCCACGCTCACTTCACAACCCCTGTACGTAGCCCAGTGGTTCCCAGCCTTCCAGCCAGCCCCTGTGGGGGCAAAATCACCCAGCGCTGGAGACGCTTGTCAGACTAGGGGCTGAGATCCTGGCACCTAGGGTGTACAGGCCAGTGACACTATCGAACATCGCAGGACAGCGCCCACCATGAAGAATTATCCAGCCCCAAACGCCAACAGTGCAGAGGCTGGGACACCCCGGCTAATACTGTCCAGTGTGACACACTCCCAAACTTAAGGAGATTGACTCAAGGTTTGTCTTTTCCCTCGTGTGCTGGTTTAATGCGGGTCTTACTGACACTGGGGGCGGCAGGGTTTCCTTTAAGACAGTGGTTCTATGTGTTGGCGGTGCTTTGAAATAGCATGGAGTATCCTGACAAATTGGTCTGGGGCTTGACCTGGGCTTAAGAACTTTATACAGGTCCTCAGCTGATTTTTTAACATGCTGATAATATTAAGGAGTCACTGCTCTACATCAGTGCTTCTCAAAGCATGTTTCCTGGACAGACCACCCGGGAACTGGCTAGAAAGGCAGACTCTCAGGCCCCACCCCAGACCCGAGGAAGCAGTATTTCCATCCTAATGACACGAGATTGTGGCAAGCCCTCCCCCTCACAGTCACAGACCCAGGCTCCCTCTGTCTGTGGCGTCAGCGTTTAGCCAGTAAATGGGGGGAATGCATGCGTAGCGACCCCCGTCTCTTCTGAAAGCTGTGCCGTAGAAGTGGCACTTCTGCCTGCATTTTATTGCCCGGAGACACATCCCATGTTCAGATGCCAGGGAGCCTTGGCCCTAACGCCCTTATCTGGAAGACAGCGCACCATGGTGCGGAGTACGCATGGTGGGGACGGCGGCGCCGCATCTCAGATGAGCGCTGCTCTTGCGTACCCCTCCCTCCCTCTGCAATCCTTCAGCGTCACATCGCGTAAGAGGGCGCTTGAAGGTCCCAGACTAGGGTGACTTTGCAGGCAGCCAGAGTCAGGTTTTCTCCCATTCCTTTCACGTCCACTTTCCACTGAGAAGTGTCCATACATTTTATGATGAGGAAACAGGAAACCAACCATGCCATCCTCGATCATGTGTTCCCTGAGGTCAGGACTATAACTCCAAACCCCATTTTATTCTTGGGGTTTAGTACAAAGTCTGACACCCAACTGGCCCTCAAGGATTGGCTGACATAATGCTGCTCAGGCATTGAAGGAAGCGGCAGGTGTGGGAACCCCCAGGAGAAGTTCCGCAATTGGTGAGCTTTAAGCTCAGAGCCAGCTTTGCCCTTTCATAGCTTTGTGACCTTGAGAAACCCACTTTACTGTGAGGAATAGGGGCAAAGATGAGACAGCAAGAGAGGCGGGCACATGGAGTCTGCTCTGGACTGCAATTCTTTGCTCCAGCAGTTGGCCTCGCCCCAAAGCTAGAGGTGAGACTAATTTAGGTCCACAATAGACTCGAGTCCAAGTGCATCTCCAACTTACTGAAGCTTTTGAAGGTGACAGCTGGGATGTCTGAGCTGATTACACAGAATCACAAAGGCCACCCCATGGAGGTGACTGTCACTCACTCAGAGCTCTCTGAGGTTCTCATTTGTAGTGAGCACAGAACAGACATGATGCCAGCGGATGAAACTGGAATTTGGCCTGTAAGGAAGGAGAAAGGAAATGCTTTCCACAGATGAACAGTCGCCCCAAGCCATTCACAGCATTTCATCATAACACAGTATCTTCCTGAACATGAGACACTTGACGCCTTAGTCAGGGAGGTCAAGGTCATCTTCACCTACCATTTGTGATTCTCAACCAGGGGCGGTGTGTCCCTGTGCCTGTGGGACATTGGGCAATATTTGGAGACATTTTGGGATGCAACAACTCGGGGAAGGGGTACTTACAGCGTCTAGTGGATAGAGGCCAGGGATGCTGCAAAAATAGAAAGGACAGAACAGCCCCATGCACCAAAGGATTTTTCATCCCCAAATGTCAATGGGGCGAAGGCTGAGAAACCTTGCCTTACATGCAGGAGGTTTTACAGTGAAACTTGGGGTGATCCGGCGTAGCAAGTCTTGGGTAAGATTGCTTGGGCTCAGACCTGCCCTTCACCGCTTCCTAACCTGGGCAGCGTACACGGTCCCTTTGCCGCAGTCTCTTCACCTGTAACGTGACGATAATAGCGATGTTTTATGAGCACTAAGCGAGTTAAAATCTGTAAGAATTTTAGAATACATTTTTTAAGAGGTAACTTTTAGCTGGGAAGTCGAGAAAGAATCTGAGTGTGGTCCTATGGGAATGGCACAAATACTAATTACAAGCACACAGTGGGTAATACCTGAGGGGTGTAGCGAGCACACTTCGCGTGGATTCTCATAGTCAGGCTTCACAACACCTCGCAGTGTGGTAGGTAACTTACTGCCCTTTTTACAATGAGGCAAATTCAATGAAGAACGGGAAGAAGTCCCACGGACAGGGTGACACAGTTCGTAAAATGCACGCCAGAACTTGAGCCGAGTTCTGTTCGCCGGAAACGGTGAGCTCCTAACCAGCAGCCGGTGTCAGAACCCCCATCGGCAGAGCCTGCTGCGGATGCGGACAGAGGCTGACGAGGCCACAGACAGAGCATCAGCGGACGGACTCACATGGAGCTTTTTGCAGTCTCTTCTCTGAAGACATCTGGGGCAGAAAAGCGAAGCGTCCTCAAGCCAGAACAGCGTTTCAAGCAGCAAGCAGAAACCGCCAAGTCGGCATCATTCACGATGGAAAAGTCAGGGTCTGGGGAGGAGGCCTGGCCCGCCGGGCAAAGCCTCCGCCCGCATCTCGTACAGGCAGGAGCGCAACGCCAAGCAGTCCGCCCGTCGCGGAGGCGCTCGCTCTCAGCCACGCGCCGCAAGGCCTGGCGGCGTTTCTGCTGTGTCGCCCGGGACAGGAGGGCGCCAGAAAGCGCACTCAGCCTTCCTTGCTCCTCTTCACGGAAAAGCCCAAACGGGAAACGCCCCAGAAAACTCCCGTGTGCGCTTCCTCTCAGCGGGGAAACAGCAGTGCCGTCGCGCAGGCGGTGGAAGCCGGCCTCTCGAGGTCAGCCGGCCAGGCTGGTGGCTGCGAGCGGCGCCCCCTCCCGGCAACAGCAGCAGAAGACGTAGGAGAACCTGCCCGGAAGGGGCTGCGCTCCGCCCAGGCCAGCGGCAGCTTCACAAGGTAGGAGGTCCTCCCAGCCCCTTGCGGTCCTGCGAGGATCACCGTCCGTGGCTGTCTCCGAGCTCTTCTAGAAGCAGAAAGAAGCTTCATGCCTTCACGCTCTCTGTGGGAGTTTCCCCGTCAAGGTAAACGTGAACCCTGGTCTGCGATTCTCTGAACCACACGTCGCTGAATTTCTCTTTTGTGCGAGCTTTGTGCGTCTTTGCACGGCCTGAATCAGTGAGCACAAGGGGCGGGGTGCGGAGAAAACCCAACGTATCCGAGTCAGACACTCATACATACGTGCGAATTTACATTTCTGACCATGCACGTGTTCTTCGCAGAATGTGTCTCCTCAGGGTCCTGCAGGCTGCGTCCCACTGGCCAGAGCTTGTCAGCAGCCTTTTTCCTAAATAAAATTTCACTGGAACCCAGTCCTGCTGTTCATGCACGTGTGACCTGCAGCTGCTTCCCGCTGCAGCGGCCATGCCGAGCTGTGACCGGCTGCAGGGCCCGTGAGTCTCAGATGTAACCTCTATGGCCCTCTACAGAAAGTGTGCCGCCCCCCAGACACGCACACGCACGTACACGCATGCACACGCACACATGCAAGTGCACACGTACGCACACACGCACGCACACATACACGCGCAGGCACACCGCTGCTCTTCGCAGCAGTACTAGCAAACCCTGGAAAGGAACTGTATGACCATCAAGACAAGACCAACTAAGTAACTTACAGGACTGTGGAATGTTACACAGATATTAAAAGTGAGGAATAACCTTTACGTGCGAGTGAGGCGGGAAGCCCCATAAGAAGACTGGCAGGACCCCCCAAGCAGGGCCACTGCTCTCCTGCTGGCACCATGGGTTCCCTGGCCCAGAGGCTCTATCTCGCTTTTTGCCTCTGAAACGGCTTACTTACCCTTAAAATTCTATTGGTTCCCTGAGCTCACTTCTGATTGGTTGTTTCCTTCACTCCTGATTGGCTATTATTCTCACTTCTGATTGGCTATTACTCTCACTTCTGATTGGCTATTACTCTCACTTCTGATTGGTTATTTCTCTCACTCCTGATTGGTCTGTCTCTACAAAGCTTGTTCCTGGTTGGTCAACTTCTGTTATACTTTATTTGCATATGATGTTGCAAAGTGTAAAACTGGCAGCCTATAAAGGCCTGTGTAGACCTACAGATGGGATCCAGAACTTGGAGTGTTAACTCTTCTGGGCGTGCTGGTGTAGTAAATGTGAGTTCTCCGGTTCTCTGAGTGCTGCTTGGTGTCTCACCCAGATCCAGGTTGCTGTCACACCTGAGCTGTAACACATTTTTCCACAGTATTTCCGGGGGCCCCAGTGAGATTCTAACCGTGCCGGCCCCTTGAGCTGCCGGGACAGAGGAGCAACGACCTGGAGGTCGGGTGCTCCAAAAGCGAACGAGGCAGCGTGCCACCCAACAGTATTCTGGGTTTTCCTTTGCAGAGTGATTCAGTCTTCTGGGCGACTGCGCCAATTGGATTCAGTGGAGGGACAGACCAACTCACCAAGCAACACAGCTGAACAAGGTAGGAACCCTGGGAAGCGTCTGTATTTAGGTTAGGGCATTCAGGTTCTGTCCAAGTGGACAGAAGAGACTGATCACCGCCTCCAGGCTGCCCGCCTGACGATAGTCCGGACGGGGAGATCTGGTTATGCTCCTTGCCTGACGGTAGTCTGATGGGGAGATCTGGTTAGATTAGGTTAGATAAGAGACGCCCTTGTGATAGGGAGGGGAATGTGCAAATAATCTCTGTGTTCTTATGTGTGTGTGCGGCCTGAAAAACATGCGATCACGTTTGAGTTTGTAGCTCCACGAAATTCTGCTATGGAGTTCGAGCGAGTCCCAACCTGCAGTTCCGTGGTGACCTCATACGGCTCGTGGCGGTATCGGCCCCTTGGGGTATCGATCGGAGTCAGCGGTTTATACTGAACCGCCAAAGCTAAGAGGCACCTTCATCCCAGTGAGGGGAATGGCCGGGCGGATGCAGTGAAAACCCTCCCTTTGTCTCGTTTGCGACACCGGCACAGGGTGGCTACATGGGGAGAGAAAGGGACATAGAACAGCCTATGAGTAAATGACCGCTGTGCCCTTAGGGACTAAGATGAGACTACATTAAAGAGTTTGACACAATCTTGTCATCAGTCCCCCAGAATACCCTGTCGTGATTCATCAGCCTCTATATACTACTCAGTCTAAAATTAAGACCACGAGACCTGAGCCAGAGGGAGCCAACCCAGGACTGGCTGGAAGTCTGTTTTGAGGGCCCCCCCCCCTTATTTTGGTTCATTTATTCTACTGCCGGCCATCCATCCTGGCCTCATATTTTGTCAATTCAGGCTATAAAAAGACTATACAGGGACCCCCTAGAGCTCATCTAGGCCTGGGGGAGTCTCAGGGTTACCTGTCTATCGTGGAAACTCCACCCCATCGGCAGCACTTTCAGCCAAGCAGATAGATGTTAGGCCCAGTGAGGCAGCCAGCTTGTTGAGAACACCACTGTTTTGAGGAGTGGGACAAAGATACTGGGGTCACAGTCCTCAGTGCCAGAAGCAGACTCACACCTGTAGGCCATAAAATCTGTCAGCTAATAGTAATGGGATCCTCAAAATCAAAGCCGACAGTTCTGGAATGCATGATTAAAAATTTCAAAAAGGGCTTCTTAGGAAACTATGAAATTGTCACCAAAAAAATTGCGCACGTTGTGCGAGTCAGGGTGGCCCACCTTTGGAGTGGGATGGCCCCTGGAAGGCACACTCGACCTGTCAGCTGCCGGGGCCATCCACTGGATAATCACCACGCCCCCAGGGCCTCGCGACCCATTCCCATATATTGAATCTTGGCTAACGATCGCCCAAACCTTGCTTCCGTGGGTCCGGGTCTACGCAAATGGTCAGGGACAGTATAAGATCCTCATGGTCCTGACATTAAAGATGAAAAAAGACATGAGGCCAGTGTTCAGGACAACCCTGAAGAACTGCTAGTGCTACCCCTGCCAAATATTCCTCCTGCTTCTGCAGCTACACCACAGCTGCCTCTACCGGACGGTCCACCACCTGCACTGCCACGGTGGCCTCGGGCTCTGAGCTGAAAGCCCAAGGTGGGGAATCTCTGTTCAGCCCTGCAGGCCGCCTAGCCAGCAGCCACCCTCCAGAAGCCTTTCCAGGAGACCCAAGAGCCCCAGCAAGTGAACGATGATGGCTCCGTACAGCCCGGCCACTCCATCCTGTACTACCAGCCTTTCAGTACAATGGATCTCCTGAACTGGTGACACCACACTCTGCCGTGTTCGGAAAAACCCCAGGCCATGATTGACCACCTAGAGTCCGTCTTCCAGACCCACCGGCTGACTTGGGATGACCTTCAACAGCTGCTCCTGACACTCTTCAGTACAAAGGAAAGCAAGCAGATCATAACAGAAACTAAAAGGTGGCTACAAGAGCAGGCCCCAGAGGGAACCATGGATGTGGAGGAATGGGCCCGGGATGCGGCCCCAGACACAAGAGCAGAATGGAACAATAACTCCCAAGCCGGACGGGAGGCTCTGCGGACATAGCGGAGAGCCCTCTCGCATGGGTTGCGAGCTGTGGCAAAGCAACCAACCAGCATGTCTGCGACCACCGTGATGCAAAAGCCGGACAAGTCCCCCATGGACTATAGTGAGAGGCAATTTGGGAGCCCGCAGACCTGCCAATCATCCACTGTAATGGACACCATAAAGGGAAGTGACCCCATAAACAGAAGCAACCAACTAGGAGATCAGGCTGTGCACAAAGCGGCAAGTGAATCAGGCCATGCCAGAGGTCTTGGGGCCATCCCAAAGGTTCGACCAGCACCCCAACTGCTGTCAACATGTCCAGCATACAGCCAAGAGGAAAACTCAGGCAAGAACTAAAGGAGGACCCAGTGGAAAGGAAGGATGGTGGGTGATGCCTGACAAATGCATATATCTACCTGAACGGTTAGCCCACCAGGTGGTCCTTCAACAGCATGAGCTCACCCCCCTGGGAAAGACTGCCCTAGAGGCCCTGCTGGGACAGTACTGTCTGATCCCTCAACTTCCATTCCTCAGTCTCACAGCGCTGCCTCGTATGTGCTCAGAATAATGCACAATGGGGGTCAAGTGGACCAAGAGAAATCCAGCGCTATGGCCAGGCTCCTTTTAAAGATGTGGAAATGGGTTTTGCAGAAATGGGGCCCAGCAGAGGATACAACTACTTGCTGGTTTTTATCTGCACCTTTTCAGGATGGGTAGAAGCACACCCAGCACGGACTGAGGGAACAAGAGGAGTAACAAAGGCCTCACTCAGAGACATTATTCCCAGATTTGGGATGCCATTAACCAGAGGGTCAGACAATGGACCTGCATTCGTAGCAGAAATAGTACAGGTGGCAAGAACAGTAAACATCTGCTGGGATCTACATGAAGCCTACAGGCCCCGGCATTCAGGGAGGATAGCGCGCACGGGCCAGGCCCTAAAACAGGAGATGATACACCTCGGCTAAGAAACTGAACTACCTTGGACTGATCCTCTGCCCATGACTCTCCAGTGGGTACTCTATGCCCCTTGGTCCAAGACAGGGTTCTCCCCTTTTGAAATCCTATATAGGAATCCCCCTCCCCTGATGTTACTAGGAGGAAAAGTTAGAGAGGTAGGAAGCTTAGAACTTCATAAGCAAATGCAGGGTCCCGAGAAAACTATGCGGAAAACCCATAGGTGGATAACTGATGGGATCCCAGTCTCAATGGGAACAATGTTACACCCATATGAGCTGGGAGATCAAGTCTGAATAAAAGATTGGAGAAAGGAGCCCCTTGAACCCTCTTGGAGGGGCCCCTATACAGTTATACTAACCATCCCAACAGCTCTTAAAGTGACAGGTATCACCCTGTGGATTCATTACACCAGAGTAAAGAGAGAAGCACCACTGTGAGATAAGGACATCTGGAGAGTCAACCAGGACCTCGAGAACCCACTTGAAATCTGGGCCAGAGACGCCCGCCTCACCTGCCAGAGAGCACCACGCCTTGCTCTAGCCACACCCAGCAGCTGGCTAGTCAACGCACGGCGGGAGCCTGAGGAACCAGCAATTAAGACGTAAAAAGAACTGCTGCCCTTAGTTTATTATTGCGTGTTGTTACTTTATACTGGCTGTAGGACTGATGGCCGCTGCACCCCAGGATTGGAATGTGGGCCAGAGACTAATACCAGCTGTTCTCTGCAATAGAAACCCTAATGGTCAGTCAGTGTCTGCTAATAGGAACCATACCTCCCTGTTAGAAATGATAAAACCCCAAACCTTTCTTCTGCTTATAAAAGTAGTTGCTGACATATCTCTTTCCGTGACAGGGGTTCCAATGGGACCCATTCGCCAAATTGTGTTTGGCAGGAACCTGCTCCCCAGAAAAAATCCCCAGCCCACACACTCAGGGCCCTTCTATAGTCCTGGTAAGGACTGGGAAAACAAAAATAGACCTAGGTCCATGCTCTATAACCAGGACCCCCAATTAAGTCCCTTATTAAGCAAGTCCATCACCTCAACGCTACTAACCCACAACTAGCAAGTGCTTGCTGGCTCTGCCTGCGTCCTGGCCCCTCCAGGATGCAGCCAGCCCAATAGGTCTCTCAGATCTAACCATGTTTAATGGCCACCCGGGGTGGTCCCCAGACTCCGCAGATAGAGCCCCAAGTCAGTTAATGCACAGTTGGCTCATACAGCTCCTGACTGCATCTACAACCTGGGGACAAGACATTCTGTAGGAAATCGGCCACTGCCCAGTGTGCCCAAACCTGTAACTGCACAACTGTTTACAGTTGTATGCCTGACAAACCCTGGTGCACACCGAGCCCAGGAACCTTTTTTGTATGTGGGGCACACGCCTGCCGGTGCCTGCCAGCCAGTTGGACAGGTACTTGCACACTGGCCTTCCTTACCCCTCAGATGGACATAATACCTAATAACCAGAACCTTCCCGTACCCCTGATGGCCCATACTCAATCAGAAAGGGCCATCCACCTAATAACACTACTCGTTGGGCTGGGAATAGCAAGTGGAGTGGGCACAGGAATAGGAGGAATAGCCGCCTCATCATCCCACTGTTACCAGCAGTTATCTGCTGAGGTCATTGAAGGTTTAAAACAAGTGGCTGAGTCCTGGATGACTACAAAACCAGCTGGACTCCCTAGCAGCAGTAGTTCTACTGAACTGGAGGGGTTTAGACTTGCTCACTGCCAAAAAGGGGGGACACTGTTTCTTCCTTAATGAGGAATGCTGTTTCTATGTAAACCAATCAGGAATTGTCAGAAATACGGTCCAACAACTACGAGATCGAGCTGAACGCAGAAACCAGGAATTAGCAAATTCCTGGGCACAGTGGAATGAGTTGGGCCTGGAGTTGGGCCTCCTGGCTCCCCCCGCCCCAAGCAGGCCCCCTCCTTATGATCTTTCTAGCGCTGCTGTTTGGTCCCTGCACCCTTAATCTCATTACCCATTTCATTAGCTCACGAATAGAGTCACTAAGGCTACAGGTACTGGTCACTCAGTACAGGCCCCTGGACCAGGAAGAACCCAATGATGAATAAGGGCCACCGCTCTGAGGTTGATGCTCACTGCAGATGTTAAAGAGAGCATCAAAAGGGGGGAATGAGGCGGGAAGCCCCACAAAAAGACCAGCAGGACCCCCAGGCAGGGCCACTACTCTCCTCCCAGCACCATCCGGTTCCCTGGCCCAGAGGCTCTATCTCACTTTTTGCCTCTGAAATGGCTTACTGACCCCTAAAATTCTATTGGTTCCCTGAGCTCACTTCTGATTGGTTATTTCCTTCACCCCTGATTGGTTATTTCTCTCACTCCTGATTGGTCTGTTTCTACAAAGCTTGTTCCTGGTTGGTCAACTTCTGTTGTACTTTAGTTGCATATGATGTTGCAAAGTGTAAAACTAGCAGCCTATAAAGGCCTGTGTAAACCTACAGACGGGGTCCAGAGCTTGGAGTGTTAACTCCTCTGGGCCCGCTGGCGTAATCAACCTCAGTTCTCCAACTCTCCAAGTGCTGCTTGGTCTCTCGCCCGGATCCAGGTTGCTGTCACAACTGAGCTATAACACCGAGCTGTAACACAGTTTTCTGCAATATGAGAAGAACGATTCTGTGGCTACACATGCGCCCATTTACGTATACAAGGGGATTAGGGCAGACACAGGTTCTCTGTGTATGGAATTGACCTCAGGGGCCTGGCCAAGGAAACTGGGCACAGCAGACATAATGGGGTTGTTCCACTGTTATTCCAGACAGCCCCCTTCAGGGAAGACAGTTGAACACAAGCCAACGGCGCACACCCCGCCGAGGACCCTTGCCCAGGCCACGTCCTCAGGACGCCGGAGGTGAGAGGCGGCGCAGAGTCTCTCTCCTGCGGCTCTGGCAGTTTTGCTGCTGTTACCCTGAACGTGGAGACCCTAGACTTTTGTATAAAACCATCCCAGTCTCCAGCTGCTGAATTCATGGGTTTTAAGAAGCAGCTGCACCGGGGAGCTCCCTGGCCCCTGAATCACAGCTACGGCAGCAGAACTGAGAAGCCGCGCTGGTGCTGAGCATCAGCAGAGCGCTCTTCACGCCCGCATGCGGCAGCAAGGGGAGGAACTGCATTTTCACAAACAGCGCTGTGGGAAGCCCACGTTATTTCGTTATTTCGTCAGGGGCCTGTGATTATCACTGGGATTCTAACCTTTTCCTGCCCTCAGAATCTATGAGCTCCCATCTGCTGTATCAGGCCAAGCCCTATTTGAAGGGCAGCCCTGCAGAATTATGTGAATGATTCTTTCCCCGTGTCCCGTGTCCAACAGTAACTTTCAGTGACTTGGATTAGGAAAGACTGCCTTTCCGGTGAGGCTGGATACTCAGTCCTCAGTCTAGGAAAAGAATTTGTGCTAGAGAAAGAGGGCCAGGGGAAGAGCCACAAAGGAGAAGTGCAGAGGTCCCTGAACCACTTCCAAGAAGAAAAGAAAGAAACAAGTTAAACACTCAAAGGTGAGATATTTAAGGAGGGCAGCGTGGAAGGAGAAACTCAAAATTGCTAGAACAGCCACAACCACACCCACACCACATGCTTTCATTAACCACCCGAAACCACCTCCAGAAGCTTGATTTCAGTGCATGCGGTTCAGACTACTAAGCACATTTGGTAAGACATTTTTTTTAGATCACAAATTAAATCATACTGGTGTATATTTTTAATAACATTTGTCCCTCACTGAAAAACGTGGTAAATGTCTTTTCAGGTCTTCTTTCTGTGGGAAGGGGATGTTGAGTTCTGTGCCACCCAGTCTGGCAGCTGCCGGCTACAGTGAAGCTGTTCACCAGTTGCAATGTAGCTAGTGGAACTGAGGAACAACTTAATTTAAATGCCAGCAGCCTCGTGTGGCTGGCAGCTGCTGTACTGGACAGAGTTATGTGTGTGCGTCTAGCACAGGCCCGCTCAGCTGCAGCACTGCTGGCGTTCTGGGCTGGGTAACTCTTGAGAACCTAAGTTTTAACATGTGGGAGCGTCCTTGGCCCCTGGTCACCAGATGTCCCCCATGCCCCTCCCCCAGTGGAGACAACAGAAGGATACCTACAGGTGTGGCCAGATGTCCCCCGGGGGGCACAGTCAGTCCTGACTCAGAACCACTGCCAAGATTAACGTAACACACAATTTTAATGAGATTCTGAAAATCAAAGATTCTGGAGGAATACCGAGATAAAACATTTTGGTAGAAACGTCCTCCACGTTCTCACCTTTTGTCAGGCTCAGAACGGGGACAGCGAAGGACTTAGAGCCGAAGCTGCCAGTCGATAGACCTCATGAGAACTGAAAATGCTAGAGGGAAGGACCCAGGCTAGGGTTCCTTAAACCCATGTTTTTGCCCGGCTTTGCCCCTGACCTACTCAGTGGCCTCAGAGGAGTTATTATTTGGGGGTAGTTATTACTGTGAGGTAAAATGATTTCTATCATGTCTCATACAAAAGGGTTTTATGGAAGAATTAAACATGAAACCCATCTTAAAACCCAGCTGCTAAGTAACCCAGTGCAGGTCAAGTGCGTCACCTGTGGCAGGTGCTGACGGCCCAGCGCCCTGGTTCTGGTGGTTCTTCACCCGAGAGAGGGTTTCCGGCTTGGACGCAAGCTCTCTGCTTAGGACGACATGACCGGTAGCCCAGACAGAGGTGTGACACAGGCCAGGGCGTGATGTCCACCCACAGTTCACCACGTATAACCCACAGGTCTAAATGAAGCTGTTTTCTGTCTGCAAGGATGACGTCGTCCCATGATACGTTCTGGCCCCACTGCAGACGGGCACAAAGACCACTGGTCAGAACCACGACACAATCCCCACTGTAGGAAGCCTCGTCCCCACCCCTTGAGCCCAGACTCCCTCACCTGTCATCTCCAGCTTGGCCTTCTCACAGAGGTCCGTTCTGTTGAGCTTGTGAAAGACACTGAAGGTCACATTCCACGCTTGTGGCTCCTTATAGTTTATGGTCAGCAGTGTTGTAAGGTTTTTCCATGTTGCCAGGGTATTTGCTTGAGTCCAAGTTCTAGAGGCTCTGTCCTGAGGAAATCCTTGAATTTTTTGAACTCGTCCTTTTTGAGCTCTTCCAGGTACCACATAAGGCCGAAATCAGAGAAGAAAGATGAAGCTACCCTGACCAGGGCAAATGTTAACCTTCAGAGACAGAATGACCAGGAACAGGAAATGAATGGAACCTGTGGACAGTTCAGGGCAGAGCCAAGTCATTAAAAATCCATCAAGTGACACAATTAAGTTCTTGCACAGCACCTTGCTATTTCAGGGGCAGTGGGGCTGAGGGCAGGACGGTTTGGAGACCAGACTCATCGCTTCGCCCCGTCTCAGTGAAATGGTCATGAGAACAATGGTACTGGAAATAAAATTCAGCACAAATAATAAATAATCCCCCACAGAATTACTTCTAACCTCAACTCTAATGATGTGTGGTGCAGACACACAGTAAGAGGTATCCAGGGTTCGTGTCCAGGAAAGCACCCCTGATGGAGATCTGCAGGTAAACACCAGGTGTGAAGCAGCTGGAGAAAACAAGCCGGGTACGGCAGACCTGTCCAGGTGACGGCTCACACACTTGTACCAACCGAAGCATTCCACTTTAAGGCAAAATTATGACGCTAGACAGGGAGGATCTCTACCTATTGGCAGATGAAGTTATTCAGAGGATATGAAAGCCTCAACCTGGATTCATCTGACATGTCATCAAGAAAGAAGCAAATACAGTAGCAGGATGCCCAAACATAGTTCAGTTTTGACAAAAGCACAAGGCAGAAAGGATATTTTTTCAACAAATGGTGCTGGGACACCTGGACGTCTGTGTGCAAAATGACGCAAAACACTTAGACACAGAGCTCACACCTCACACGGAAACCAAGTCCAAGCGGGTTACAGACCTCAACCGAGCATTCAAAACTGTAAAACTTGTAGACGAAAACAGGAGAAAGTCTACCTTACTTTAGGTCTGCAGAAGCATTGTTGGGTGCCGTGTACAATTCATGATTCGTGAAAGAAAACTGATGAGCTGGACTCTGTTAGAATAAAGGGTGTTTGCTCTGGGAAGGACACTTGTTAAGAGAAGAAAAACAAGAGCTATAGACTGGGGGAAAAGCACTTGCAAGTTACGTATCTGATTAAAGGTTCATGTGGAGGATACACAAAGAGCTCTTAAAATTCAACAGCAAGAAAATAAAACAACCCAGTAAAAAATAGGGGTAAAAGATCCTAGCAGAGACCTCACCAAAAGGGTACACAGATGGCAAATAAGAATGTGAGTAGATGCTGACCATCGTTTGTCACTAGGAAAATGAAATTAAAACAATGCTGAGCTGCTGTGATACACTACTACAATGACTTAAAATTAAAAAGGGTTACAATATTGCGTTAGTTTCAGGTGTCCAGCGTCGTGGTTCAGTATTTTTGCAGATTATAAATACTGGTAATGATGAGAATTCCCTGTGCCATGCAGTATATCCTCATTACTAATCTATCTTATACACAGTTGTTTGTTTCTGTTAATCCCATGTCCCTAATTTGTCCCCCCTTCTTTCTCCCCTGAGTAACTTCCACTTTGTTTCCTATACCTGTGAATCTGTTTTTGTTTTGCATATACATTCATTTGTATTAACTTTTAGATTCCATGTGTAAATGATAGCATATAGTATTTGTCTTTCTCTGTCTGACTTATTTCACTAAGTATGATCATCTCTAGGTCCATCCATCCATGTTGCTGCAAGTGGCATGATTTCATTTTTCACAGCTGAATAGTATTCCATTGTGTATATACACACCACTTCTTTATCCACTTGTCTGCTGCTGGGCACTTGGGTTGCTTCCGTGACTTGGCTGTTATAAATCGTGCTGCTATGAACATTGGGATGCCTGTATCTTTTCAAATTAGTGTTGTCATTTTCCCAGATGTATACCCAGATGTGGAATTGCTGGATCACACTGTAGTTCTATTTTTACATTTTGAGGAACCTCCATAGTGTTTCCCATAGCAGCCAATAGTGTACAAGGGTTTCCTTTTCTCCACATCCTCTCCAACATTTGTTATTCGTACTTTTTGAATATGGCCATTCTGACAGGTGTGAGGTGATACTGTGTGGTAGTTTTGATTTGCGTTTCTCTGATAATTAGCGATGTTGAGCATCCTTTCATGTACCTATTAGCCATCTGTATGCCTTCTCTGGAGAAATGTCTGTTTAGCTATTCTGTTCGTTTTTTAACTGAGTTGTTTGATTTTTTTTTTGTTAGTGAGTTATATGAGCCGTTTATGTAATTTGGATATTAACACCTGGTTGGGCGCATCACCTGCAAATATTTTCTCCCGCTCCATAGGCTTTTTCTTTTGTCAGTGGTTTCCTTTGCTGTGCAAAAGCTTTGAAGTTTAATTAGGTCCAATTTGTTTATTTTTAAATTAATTTTTATTTGATTTGATTTATTTTTTAAATGGAGGTGCTGGGGATCGAAGCCAGGACCTCGTGCATGCTGAGCACATGCTCTACCCCTGTGCTCTGCCCGCCCCCCCGCCCCCCGCCATTTGTTTGCTTTGGCTTTTCTTTCATTTGCCTTAGACGATCCCATAAAAAATATTGCTATGATTTATGTAAAAGAGCATTCTGCCTGTGTTCTCTGCTAGGAGTTTTATGGTTTCAGGTCTTACATATAGGTCTTTAATCCATTTTGAGTTTATTTTTGTATGTGGCATGAGGGAATCATCTAATCTCATTGTTTCACATGCAGTTGTCCAGTTTCCTCAGCACCTCTTGTCTTCTCTCCATTGTGTATTCTTGCTTCCTTTGTCATACATCACTTGACCACAGGTGTGTGGGTTTGTTTTTGGCCTCTGTCCTGTCCCGTGGATATGTGTGTCTGTCTTTGTGCTGGTGCCACGCTGTTTGACTGACTGTAGCTCTGTGGTGCAGCCCGAAGTCTGGGAGGGCTATGGCTGCAGCTTTATTCTTTCTCAAGATTGCTTTGGCGACTTGGGGTCTTTTGCTCTAGCTCTGTGAAAAATGTCTCATGTGTTTTCATAGGGATTGCATTAAATACATAGATGGCTTCAGGCAGTATGGCCATTTAAATAATATCAATTCTTCCAACCCAAGAGCGTGGGTATATTTCCATTTATTTGTATCATCTTCAATTTCCTTCATCACTGTTTTATAGTTTTCAGAGTATAGGTCTTCCACCTCCTTACTTAAGTTCCTTCCTAGGTATTGTAGTCTTTTGGGTGCTATTTTAAATGGGATTGCTTTCTTGCTTTCTTGGAAAGAAACAGTCTATCCAACAACATGAGTGAGTCTTAAATGCATATTGCCAAGTGCAAGAGGCTAGTCTGAGAAGGTTACACAGTGTATGATTCATTTATATGACATCCTGGAAAAGGCAAAACTATAGACATGGTAAACAGGTCACGGTTGCCATGGATTCAGGGGTGGGAGTTGGGGTGAACAGGTGAAGCACAGGGAGTTGTATTTTTAGGACAGGGAATCTATTCTGTATTACCCTGTGGTGCTATGCACCAGTGAAAACCTCCCGAATCCCACAGCGGAGAATGAACCTTAACGCAGTAAAACTGAAAAAAATAGGACATCCAGGGCCCCTGGGGTGGAATGCACATGGTAACAAATTTAACTGTATTACGAGCGTATAATATAACCTCACTGAAAGGGGTGGAAGGGAGAGTGTTGATCTAAATACCTTAGGAAACATGGAGACTGTAAGACCAACAACAGAAGGAAGTCCGTCTGTAAGCAGTGTTCTACGTGGTCAGGCTGTTGGCTGGGAGGGCACAGTCTGACAGTTCTGAAGTCAATAAAAGGCTCCAATAATACAGTGAAAAATTATATTCATGGATGACCATAAAGAAGGGTTTGTTGCCAAAATAGACTAGGTGATTTGGATAAAAAAATTTTAAATAACTCTTATCAGCATTAGAGATCTAAGAATGAGGGTAAGTTGTAAAGTGATGCAGAGGATGCCCATACAGTTACAGAAAGATGATGAAAGGACATTCTATGGCTTCTCCCCTGGGGGCCTTTGCCCATAGAGTGAAAAGCCTGCTTTTGGTCCAATCTTGAGGCACAGGCACATCCGAGTCCTGCAGCCACCAGGGCAGCAGTCTCCCAAGCAGTGTCTCTCCGAGTGGCTCTCTGCGCTGCATCCACACCGCCAGGATATCCTGGGGCCCCAGCTACACCTCGTCAATTCTGAGGGTTGGCAGGGCATCCATTACAGCCCCCAGTAGATTCTGACGCTGACCCAAAGAATGGCTTTCCCTGGGCAAGAAGCTTGCCGACACTTGGCCCCGAGCCTTCCTGCACGCAGCACGCAGCTGGCGGACTGCTCTTGCCGGGGAGGCAGTGTTGGGAAGATCAGAGGGCAGCCTCTTCCAAAGGCTGACGTGTAAATATGACACTTCCTGCCCTGGGCAGAGACCCTCAGAGTGAGGCACTGAGCCCATTCCAACTTGCTACCAGTCAGATTTTAAATCTACCACCAATACAGGCACATACACGTACTCCTCTGCCACCACGGTCAGCAGAGATCGCCTTCTCTGTCCCAGGTGCGAGGATGTTAGGTTGTTATGGGTTGAATTATGTCCCCCCACCCCCAGATCCATATGTTGAAGTCCTAGCCCCCAGCGCCTCAGAATGTGAACTTGCTGGGAAATAGGGTCACTGCAGGTGTAATTAGTTAAGACGACGTCATGTGGGATCCAGAATGTCTGGTGTCCTTATTAAAAGGAGAGATTGGGACACAGGCATGTCAAGAGGGAAAATGATGGGAAGACAGAGACAGCGCCATTTACAAGCCAAAGCACACCTGCAACTGCAGGAGCCCACCTGCAACAGCCCTTGGGAGGAGTGCACCCTGCCGCCACTGCGATCTTGGACTTGCAGTCTCCAGAACTGTGAGATCGTAAATCTGCTGTTCAGACTGCACAGTGTGTGGTGCTGTGTTATGCAGCCGTGGGAACTACTGCAACGTGTTAATATCAGACTCGATGGAGATAGTTAGTGGACAGAGAGCAAGTATGGAAAATAAAATTCTGAACTGAATGTTTAATGTCATGTATCAAAGTGAAGTGAATGAGCATAAGCACGGCTTACAAAAATCTAGTACTTTAAAGTCGGAGAGAGAAAGACAAATATCATACGATATCACTTATATGTGGAATCTAAAAAAAATGATACAAATGAACTCATTTACAAAACAGAAGGAGACTCACAGACATAGAAACAAACCATGATTTCCAAAGGGGAGAGGGGTAGCGGGGAAGGTTAAATTAAGAGTTTGGGGTTGACTCATACACACTACTGTATATGAAATAGATAAACGAGGACCTACTGGGAGCTATATTCAGTACCCTGCAATGGCCTATAATGGAAAAGAATACATATACACACACACACACATATATGATATATATAATATATACATGTGTCTCAATCACTTTGCTGTTCATCTGAACCTTACAACATTGTAAATCAACTAGACTTCAACAAAAGAATCTGGTGGGAAAAAACTGCTACTTTAAAGATGCAAGAAAGCAAGATTGAAAGTTCATGAGCTGGGTATACACATTAAGTTAAAGAACAGCAAAAAGCATGAAAAGAAGATAGACTGACATCCGAGAATAATCAAATAAGTATGAGGCTGGAAGTGTATTCTTTGGAAAGACTTAAGTTCTGATTCCCTCCAGACGAATCTGATGCTGAAAAAGAAGGCGTAAAAAATATTATCGGGAATGAAAGAGGGGATGTCACTGCGTATCCTGAGGACACTACAAATCTGCAAATTTTATACCAAAACAAATGCATGATTTTGTTTGAATATATAAATTCTTAGAAAATAGACAACTTTCATCTGTTTCTGTGCTGTGTGAGGTTTTGAAAGCAAATCATTGCCGGTCATAGAAATTCTCCCTCCAAAGGAGACTTCAGGCACAAATGGCGTCATCAGCAAACTAAGTCAAAATTTAAATAAAAATTGTTTTCCAGAAGCTCTTTCAGAGAGAAAAAGAGACAGTGGGGAGAGAAGGAACTCCCCAACTATTTGAGTCATGGCTTGGGTATTGAAAGCTAACAAGTTTTGTGTAAGATTTCAAGTGTTGCAATCCACTTGTAAAAGTGAATGCAAAAAACAAAACAAAACAAAACAAAACTTAAATGAAGCACGTCCGCACAGTAGATAATAATCGTGTTACTGTTACTTTCCTGACTTCAATGTGCCGTGGAGATACAAAGAGCGTCATTTCTGGAACATAAACCCTGAGGTGTTTAGGGGTAAAGGTACCTAGCGTTCAGTAATAGAGGTGAATTTGTACGTGTAGAAACGACTTTGAACAGGTCAGGAGAAAGTGCTTATATACGGACAGAGAGACAAAGTAAAAGGTAAAATGTTGACATTTGGAGAATCTGGGTGAAGGAGAGGATGGTTTTTGCAGTATTCCTGCAACTGTTCTCTAATGAAATTGCATCAAAACATTGTTTGTGTCGTTTAAAAAAAATTAAGATATAATTGGGGAAAAACAGTGAACTAGTTTCCTTGAGCCACCAAAACAAAGTGCCAAAAATGACTGGCCTAACAGAAATGTATCGTTTCCCAGTTGTGGAGGTTAGAAGTCCAAAGTCAAGGCATTGCCCCTCCCCTCCTTCACAGTTTGCAGGCGGTCCTTCACGCTCCTCGGCTTGCAGGCTCTCACCTGCCAACCCTGCCTTTATCCTCACGTGGCGCTCTCCCTGGGTCTCCCTGACTTCACAGGATTAGGGGCCCACTCTGGTCCAGCGTGACCCCGCTGTACTAATTACACCCACAATGGCCCTGCTTCCAAGTAAGGTCACATTCTGAGATCCTGAAGGTTAGACTCAACCTATCTTTTTTTTTTTTTTAGGGGACACAGGTCAACCCACGACAAATTGTAAAGATCAACTCTTAATTGACATGGAGAAGTATCTCCTCTTTATTTCATAGTCAAGATAAATGTTATAAAAAGAAGTGAGTTTCTGATGGAGCACCCCCTAGAATTACAGTGTCAGTGGTATTTCTGGCTGAAGTCAGATAGCAGCTCCTGGTAGCCCAGGGGGCTGGGATCTGATCATTCATGGGAGACGCCTCTGGGCCTCCAGGTCACCTGCGGCTTAAATCTCATCTCCGTCTCTTTGTGTCTCCAGTTTCCCCTTGTGTGTGTCCCAGCAGCTATTGTGAACCTAATCACCCCGAGCCCCCAGCCCTCCCACCTTGATGGCTCTTGATTGTCTCCCATTGTATTCAAGCCAGCCTGCTCCCAGGTTTCCGGCTTAACCGTAAGCTTCACACACCTGTGAGTTCCTCATCTGCTGGTCCAACCTTAGAGTTAAAGAAAGCGGGGTCAGTGGGTCAGGGGCAGCCTGGCTGTGGGTCAGGAGGGAGCAAGCCCTTGAACACGTGGCCCTCTGAAAGAGTATTTCTAAGAACGGGGACTTGGAAATCTTACAGTTATCAAAGGGGACGGATAAGTTAGGAGAGTGAGATGAGCAGATGCACACGGCTGTATACGAAATAAACCACACAGACTTGCTGTACAGCACAGGGAACTGTATTCAGTATCTTGTAATAACCTGTAATGGAAAAGAATCTGAAGAACAACAACAACAAAAATATATATACACATATATACACATAACTGAATGACTTTGCTGTGCACCAGAAACACAACATTGTAAATCAGATATAACTCAATAATAAGAAGAACAGGGACGATGAATGTCACACAGCAAGAGTGTTTTAACTCATAGTTACTGTGTTGAAGAGTCAGCCCCAGGGCCGTGGAGTGCGGACCCGGGGGTCCTTTCTGGCCGGCCAGGAAAGGAGAGAAAACCAAGTCTTAACGCAACAGAGGAAATAAACAGGTGAAAGAGAGACGCGAGGACCAGACTCGGACTCGCCTCCCCAGGTCTTGCTGGTTGGCCCTTAATGAGTGGCGGCTGGGCCTGGGAAGAAGGAGGCTGCGGAGCCACACGACTGGCTGGTGAGCCGCGCCCTTCCCATTGGCTCAGGAGGGCTCTTGACGAGCAGAGCCAGAGAAGGTGTGGAGCCAGACTGAACAAAGTAGCTCCGCCTTGGCCGTCGGTCTAGCTCTTCGCCCCGGTGCCCTAGAGGGTGGTGGGTGTTTCAGACGGAGGTGCTGATTTAGGACTCCCAGGGCTCCTGCCTGCGAGGAAGCTCCTTCAGTCCCTCCAAAGTGGGGACGACTCTCTGTGCTCTAGGTGGTTCTGAAATCTTGAAATGATCACGCCCTTCCTAGACCCCAAGCTCCGTGAGGAATGTCGGCGTGTCCTGATCAAGTCTCTGTTCCCACCACATCTAACACACAAGGGAAGCAACGGCTAAGGGCTGGCGTAGCCATGCGTGTGTGGAACAGGCGTCACATTCTGCAGGTGCGAAGTCGTGTTTCTTCATCAAGGGTGGTTTTCACGGGGTCCCTTGTACGCATCACGGTCATCTCTGAAGTCCACTGGCAACTCCAACGTGCCAAGAACCATCCTCTTCTAAGTGTACTTTTGCCTTCTCCTTACAAGAATCCTGTGAATTAAGTTCTGTTATTTGGGGAAGGGGAGGGTTGTAAAGATATTTTGCATATAAAGTGGGGTAGACAACATAATGGAAAACATGGAATAACCACAGTCGTTACAGAAATGCCTCTGGTCCAGACCCGGGGTGAAGAAATACAGGACAAGAACCTTTGCAGGCCTCGCCCCCGCCCCTGCCCTGCACCTGCATGCCGGTTCCACCACCAGCAGCTGCCAAGGGAAGGGCATGTTGTGTTCACTGTTCCCCTGGACTTCCTGTTTTTCCCACTGACAGGTGTTCTCCTAAGAGATATGTCAGTGTCCCCGGGCTTTGAATTACAGTGAACGTACCCTCCCCGACTTGCTTCTTTCCCGTCCTGTCATGCTCTTGAGGTTTATCCGTGTTAAACTTGTTTTAGCTGCAGTGCATTGACTACTTTGTTTACTGCCTGACATTCTTTAAGTGTATGAATATGTCGATGCAAGTAATTAATCATCAGTCTACAGTAAGGGGTAGGAAAGAGTTTTATTCAAGCTAAACTGAGCACGAGAGCCTGGAGGCAGCCTCTAGGTGGCTCTGAGGATCTGCTCCCTTGAAGCATGGTTTTCAGCACAGTCTGATACCTCAGCCACGCAAGGAACATGCATCAGACATGACAGGGTGTGTTCCTTCGAGGTTGCAAAGGAGACAGACCTAGCACATGGGCAGCGAGACAGCAGGACCTGGTGGCCGGGAGGAGACCTCATCTCCCGGGAGTGCTAACATCAACACCCTGGAAACGGAGTTACTTATCCTTATCTTCCAGACAGACATTCTTTACCTTAGTGGTCAAAGCAGATGTGCTGTGTGTTTGACGGGCTGTGAGCCAGACTGCCTTAGCTCACACAAAGTTCAGGCTGAATCACATGTAAGCCAGAGTGACTTCCCCCATCTCAATATGTGGAACATTTCTCCATCAAATATATCACAGTTTATCCATCATGATGGTTTTTGTTTCTCAATTTTTGCTAAGATGAACAATGGTTGAGTTTTTGGGGGGGGGCGGGGGGTGTAATTAGATTTATTTATTTATTTTTAATGGAGGTGCTGGGGATTGAACCCAGGACCTCGTGCCATGCTAGGCACACACTCTACCACTGAGCTATGCCCTCCCCCTGAACAATGGTGTTTTGAACATTCTTTTTCATGTATCCTGGTTCCCATGTGCCAGAACTTTGAATTACTTTAGACTGGAATTGCTGGGCCATAGAGAGGAGGGGGCACACGCTGCCTCCTGGGCCTATTTGCAATTTTTCTCTTTTAACCTAAAGTACTTTATCTTCAGGCATGGATGAGTGTCTGCATGGCTGCCCATCACCGCCCACCCCTGATGATGTCAGAGTTCATTTTTTTAATTTTTTAAAAAAATCTTACTTTTAAATTTATTTTTATTTGACGTTTAAAATCACTTGCCAAACACTGGATGGGAAAGGTGTCTCGTTACTGCTTCCCTCTGTCTACGTGATGACTGATAAAGTCGATCAGTTTTCTCAAGTTCACGGGCCATCGGTTGCCTCTTTTGTGAAGTGCCTTTTCGTTGCTTGGCTTCAATGTCTGCCGCTTGTTCGTGTTTTTATTGGCATGCGGAAGTGCTTTGTAAATTCTGGTGCCAGTGCTTGGCCTGTAATGTATAATGCACGCGTCTTCTCCCAGCCTGTGGCCTGTATTTTTCTTCCCCCCTGTTTCATTGGGGTCATTTGCTGAGCAGTGTTTATTCTTAATGAAATCAGATTTAACAAGGTTTGCCTTATGATGGATAAGCGTGGGGTCTTGTGTAAAAAGACGCACGCCCGCCCCACATCACACAGATGCCTTACGGAACTGTCTTTAAAATGTGGTAGTGTTTTGTGTTCAGCCCCTTACACTTGCTTTTCTCTATGATGGGGGAAGGGATTTATTTACTTGTTCAAAATTAAAAACAACAGTACTAACCCCATTTAATAAATAGTTCTCCTTCCCCGCTGCCCAGAAATCTATCACAAAGCAATTTCATATTGGCCTCGTTTCTGGGCTCCGTCTTCCGTTCATTCACTTGTCCATCCCTGTGGCGAAGAGTCTTGATTACTAAGGCTTTTTAGTTAAATGTTTATAAGGAAGCTCCAATCCAGCCAACATCCTCCCTCGTTGTGCTGCAGGAGTACCTGGACTTACACCAATCCCTCTGTCCCCTGAATACATTTTGAATTATATTTTGACATAACATTTCTATTGGGATTTTATTAGAAATTTACTGACTATAGACATCTATTTGGGGAATATTAACATCATTGCTAACATTCCCAGAGGAACAAAGGCCATTGCTACGTAAGAGCTTAGTGTCATTCATTTCTTTGGATTTTTTATATAACTACCAATTTAAAAATGTATGCTTTTTCTAATAAAGCTTACAATCTTTTGTTAGATTTATTTCTAGTTACTTTATATTTTTCTTGCCACTGCATATGGCATCGTTTTAAATTTCAAATTGTAACTAACTTCATTTATAGACACACAAATGAATTTTAGTATTATTCTATACTCATCAAAGCTGCTTTTTTAAAATTTGAGGAAGTTTTTTTTTTCAGCTTTATTGGGATATGATTGACATACGACAGTGTGAACGCTGTGTAAGTTCAAGAGGTATGAAATGTTGGTTTGATACACTTATATGTTACGAAATGGTTACCACCCGTAGCATCAGCGAAAGCCTCCACCGTCTTGCGAAATTTCTTTGTTTGTGGTGAAACCATTTAAGATCTACTGTCTTAGCAACTCTCAAGTACATAATACAGTATTAATTCTAACAGATTTTTCTGTAGACTTGAGGGACAGAGAGCTCACACAGATATATCAAGTTATCTCCCGTGATGGTACTTTTGCCTCTTTCTTTCACGTCCGTTTTCTTGTCCCCCTGAATTGGCTGTGTTTCCAGCGCTACATTGAAATAGGATTGGTGGCAGAGGGTGTGATGATGTTGAATCTTATCTTAAAGGCTGTTCTTTCATCATTTTCCCATTAATTATGAGGTTTTGGTTGTTTTCGGGGAAACATTTTATTGGATTAAGGAAGTTCCCTTCTTTTCTAGCTCACGCGGACACATCTGAGAGCATGAGTAGATGCTGAGGCGCATAGAGTTACTTTTCTTTGCATCCGTTGAGATGCTCATATTTATTCTTCTTGAATCTGGTAAACATGAGGAGCTACATTTTCCAGTTGTGCCAGAGTGCACTCCCTGCTGATTAAGGTGGGAACGCCAGAAGCCGTCAGTCATCCTTAAAGGTCCCGGGTGATCCCAGCCGTGCTGCAGACCTGGCGGACGTGGGGTTCAGGGTGTAGGGGGGTGAGGCCTGTCGCCTGGTAGAGGGGGTTCGGGGTGTTGGGGGGTGAGGCCTGTCGCCTGGTAGAGGGGGTTCGGGGTGTAGGGGACTGAGGCCTGTCGCCTGGTAGAAGGGGTTCGGGGTGTAGGGGGGTGAGGCCTGTCACCTGGTAGGGGGGTTCGGGGTGTAGGGGGACTGAGGCCTGTCGCCTGGTAGAGGTCGCTGGGATTGCACTCATTCCACAGACACTCATGGCGTCGCCCCATGTCTGAAGGGCTGCTGGTGTAGGTTGAACAGAACATCCCCCTTCGTCGCTCGTGGTGTAGCTGGTGACCTGAAGTTGAGATTATCAGCGGAGAAGGTCTTTTCCTCTGGCGCTGCCCAAATCAGTTGTTGTGGGGGGTCCTGGGCCAGACGCCCCAACCGCGCCAGCGTCACAAGCTGGGTCTGGGCCATCTTGTAATCAGCCGACTCCGTGAAGAAAGCGCAGGTGGAGAAACAAGCTCAGGTGGAGCAGCGTTTCCCTTCTGCTGTGAACCTGGTTTAAGAACCTACTTCAGCCAGTAGAAAGGGAGGAATTAACTGGCCCGTCTTCGGGTGGCCGTGGCTTTGCCCTTCCCGGTCCCTGGTTGGTTTGCTTCAGGAGCCGGCGCGGGAGACTTGGTGTCAGGGTTGGTGGCGTCTTTCTTGACAGTTTGCTTCCTTTGATTTTACATTTTCGTTTGTGTCGTTCTTGAATTTTCCAATCTTCTTACTTTTTTAATGCCATTTTCTTAACCAGAATCCCATCCTGTGGCCTTACCGCAGACACCGCTCTTCTGTTTGGGGTGTGAAATGTTAGAGGAAGAGGGTGTTTGAAAGGGTCAGATACAGCTTCTCTACTTCTAGGGACATTCAGCCGAGTTCTAAGACCCCGGTCCTCAGCTTTGAATGCCTGTCATCTGCGGGAACTGGAACAAAACCCCGTTTCCTGGGTCCAGCTTCCAAAGTTTCTAACTTAATAGGTTTGGGTATTTCTGGGCATTGGGATTGTCAAAAAGTTCAGAAATAGCAAAATTAAAGCCGCCAGATCAGTAAAATAATATTTAGTAAGATTTTATTGTGCACATAAGATTAGTTCACAAACTGGGAGCTTTCAAATCCAAAACTCTTTCACTCTCTAGGGCTTATGTATGAAAGGTATTTACAAGAAGTAACTCAAGTTCCACTTCTGTTCATTAAACAAGTTAGATTTAGTTTTGCTCGTGTGGCTCAAATGGTTCCATTTTTCAAGTCTGGTCTTTATTCTGTATATATGTATGTATTTATGTATTTAATTTATTTTCTCTCTTTTCAAATTGAAGTATAGTCAGTTTGCAATGTGTCAATTTCCAGTGTACAGCACAATGTTTTAGTCATTCATAGACGTACACATACTCATTTTCATATTCTTTTTCACCATAAGTTACTACAAGATATTGAATATAGCTCCCTGTGCTATACAGTGTAAACTTATTGTTCATCTACTTCATACATATTTATTATCTGCAAATCTCAAATTCCCAATTTATCTCTCCCCACCTCTTCCCCCCATAACCATAAATTTGTTTTCTATGTCTGTGAGTCTGTTTCTGTTTTGTAAATAAGTTTGTCTTTTTTTGGGGGGGGTGGATTCCACATATGAGTGATATCATATGGTATTTTTCTTTCCCTTTCTGACTTACTTCATTTAGAATGATAATCTCCAGGTCCATCCATATTGCTGCAAATGGCATTATTTTATTATTTTTATGGCTGAGTAGTATTCCATTGTATAAATATACTTCAGCTTCTTTATCCAGTCATCCTTCGATGGATATTTAGGTTGCTTCCATGTCTTGGCTGTTGTGAATACTGCTGCTGTGAACATTGAGGTGCAGGTGTCTTTTTGAACTAAGGTTCCCTCTGGATATATGCCCAGGAGTGGGATTGCTGGATCATAGGGTAAATATATTTTCAGTCTTTTGAGGACTCTCCATGCTGTTTTCCATCATGGCTGCACCAAGACAACCTTTCTTTTATTGGCATTATCACTGGATTCCTTATCTTCACATTTACCCGCATTTTGAATTCTAAGCTACTGTGTGAGTTCTTTGTTCCTTAAAAGCAACTAATCATGAAGAACTCACCTAATACCTCTTCCCTAAAGAAGTGAGGCACATCCTAGGGATCAAGCGCAACTGTGTGTCCTCCAAAAATGAACTTACAAGGAAATTACGGGTCCTTGTGGCTAATGAAATTTGTCATGTGTTCACATGTTTTGAAATGTTCAAGCAGAAAAATATGGATCCTCTTAGAGACCATAAATGTTTAATAATCTAAAACTAATTTTCAAAATATTACATAAGTATTAAATATTTGAATCAGCATCTTATTTGAGACATTTGTTAACTTTTGTAACCTGGATCTCTTTCCTAAACTTGCAGAGTGACTTCCTATATTTTTGTTTGTTTGGTTTTCTTCTAACAGTTATCTTACTCATTACTGAGTTCGTGAAAGAAAGAAATGTTGAAAGGATCCAAGTGATGTGTGATTGAGTAAATGTTAGGAATGCAGGATCTCATGAGCACAGAGATATATTTGTATCTTTTAATGAAAATGATAAGCCAATGAATTTTCTTTTTACTTGGAGGGACAGCATGTTATGGTCACTTGAACAAGGTCAGAGCAGTTGTGCTGTGTCTACGTTGGTCGCCAAATCGAAGGGACGTGTGTGTTTGTTATACAGGAGAGTGTCTTTGTTGTAGGGAAAATCACAGCAGAGAATTTAGGGGTGGCGTGAAACATATCAGATAACTGCTCTCAGGTGGTTCAGAAAAAATCTAGTGATAATGAGATAAAATATAGATAAATTGGTTGATAAATCAAATGTAGTAAAGTGTTAATGTTTGGGGTAATGTTGGACAAGTGATAAAAGTGTCGGTATTTGAAATTAATTCAAGTCGATAATTTTGAAAATAACTTTCATTCAATGCAATTCCTATCAAAATTCTGAAGGCATTTTTTCACAGAAATAGAACAAGTAAGCCTAAAATCTGCAAGGAACCAGAAAAGACCCCAGATAGCCAAAGCAATCTTGAGAAATAAGAGCAAGCTGGAGGCATCACCCTCTGATTTCAAACTGTATTAGAAAGTTATAATAATTAGAACAGACACATAGATCAATGGAATAGAATAGACAGCCCAGAAATAAACCTACACATATGTAAATTTACAATAAATAAGCCAAGAATATACACTGGAGAAAGGACGGTTCCTTCCATAAACTGCACTGGGTAAACTGGACAGCCACGTGCAAAAGAGTGAGACTACCACTGCTACACCACACACAGGAACTAACTCAGTGGATTAAAGACTTGAATGTAAGGCTTGAATCTGAAACTCCTCGAGGAAAACATCGGTGAAAATCTCCTTGACAAAGATTCAAAGTAACTGCCAAGACCTGACACCAAAGCAAAAGCAACAAAAGCAAAAATCAGCAGGTGGGACCACTTCACGCTAAAGCCTTCTGCAAAGTGAAGGAAACCAACAAAATGAAAAGGCACCTACTGGGCAGGGGGAAATAGTCACAACTCACGTATCCGATAAGGGGCTGACAGCCAAAACGCGCAGAGACCTCATCCAGCTGCACAGCAGCAGCAACAGCGACACCCAGCTAAGACGCGGGAGAGAGAGCGGAGCAGACGTGCTTACAAAGACGACTGATTGGCTAACCGGCCCATAAATACCACCTCGCGCATCTTAGGGCGGCTGTCATCAAGAGGAAGGAGGTGACAGGCGCGTTGGTGAGGATGTGGGGAGAATGGAAGCCTTGTGCTCTGTTGGTGGGACTGTGAATTGGTGCAGCCACTCTGGAAAACAATATAGAGGAACTTTCTCAAAAAGTTAAAAATAGAACTGCCATATGATCCAGCAATTTCTAAATCTGGGTATAGATCTAAAGGAAAGGAAAATGGAAGCTTGAAGGGACATCTGAACTCCCATGCTTGCAGCAGCATTATTAGCAATGGCCAAGACATGGAAACAACCTAAGTGTCCATCAGCAGACAACTGGATAAAGAAGCTGTGGAATATATAATGGACTATTATTCAGCCATGAAAACATGAAGCTGTTAAGTGAAATCAATCTGACAAGTCAGGACAAGGACACTACCACTTTCTCGTGGACCATAAAAATCCAAGCTCATAAAAACAGGGACTAGAATGGCAGTTACCAGAGGCTGGGAGGTGGCGAATTTGGGGATATGTTGTTTAAGGGTATAAACTGGGAATGAGTCGGGAACAGTCCTGGGGAGCTAATGCTCAGCATAGTGATTATACTCAACAACACTGTTATAAATTTCAAAGTTTCTGAAGAGCAGATCTTAATGGTTCCCACCACACACACAAGTCAGTATGTGGTGTAACACAGGTTTTAGCTAAAGCTGCAGTGGTACTTGTATGATGATAAATAAATGTATCAAACTGACACATTGCACACCTTAAACTTGCACATTATTATGTTTCAATTAGAAATGTAAGAAGAAAAAAACAACAATCATTGTGAGTTTCATGTACAAAGCTGGTGTTCAGTGGACGACTACTGAGCAGTTAACCATGGCTATTATTGAATCTGATGCTGTATATAGTTTTCAGATTCTCAAAAGTCATTGTCAACAATTATCTTTACCACCACCGCCACCACCATCATCACATCTCCGTTTTACAGAGGAGGGAAGCACGGGGAAGCTAAGTGCGTTCCCACGGCCACACGGAGGGCCCGGAACGGAGCCTGGGAGAGCCAGTGCTGCAGCTTGAGCACGTGACTACTTTTAACCTTCCAAGCTGGCTCCTGAGGCAGCTGAGGGAGCCCGTATAGAGGAAATCAAGACGCAGCTCTCTCACGTGTGAGCTGGGGCCCAGCCAAGGATGGTTTAGAGAGTCGGCTTCAGGATGTCAGGTCAGAATTTGGGTGGAGGGTGCCCGGGTTAACCCACAACTGAGATCTTGGAGAGAAGGGATGCCGTGAGCCTCAGCCCAGCCTCACCAGGCACCGCGAAGCCGCACCTGCCCGCTGCTCCAACCTGGACGCCTTTAAGCTCCACTGAGATCAGAGCTGCCTCGAGGCTGCGTGAAGAAAGGTTAAAATCCGGGTTGGCCAAGTAGGAGTGTTCCAACTCCAGCCTCCGCCCCTTGGCCCCAGGTGTCTTTGAGAAGCGGAGTAGTAACACGACGGACTCCGAGGGCTGAAGGCCGCGAGGCTTTGCAGGGACTGCCCTTACCGGCAGGTTCTTACGTCGTTAGCATCCAATTACCACGAGAGACGGTGCAGACAATTACGACCCTCAGCGGAGGACCATGGTGATCAGTGAAGACGGGGCCGACCGCGGGAGAGTCATGACGGGAGCGAACACCTGCGGCGGGAAGAAGCAAGCCCGCCGGGTGCAACGGCGCGGACGCCCCTGCGGGCCCTGCGCTCGGTGAAACAGCCCCGCCTCCGGCGCCGACCCCGCGCGGCTGCGCCCCAGCGGGTGTGCGAGACGGGCGGACCTGCGGGGCCAGAGCAGAAGGCGGGCTCCCGGGCGGGGCGGGCGGGAGCGGGTCGTTACCGTCCACGGGGCGTGAACTTCCGGTCTCGCGAGATGAGTGAGCTGCTGGGCAACCCTGTGCCTGCAGAGAGACGTTAAGGCTGCAGGGCCCACGCTAAGCGTTCTCACCGCAGTTGAAAAAGACACCTGCAAGTTCTGACTCCTGCCCTTGCCGTCCAGACCTAGCCACCCAGGAACGTGTACTGCTGTCCTGGCATCTGAATGCTTCATTTTAGGCGCGGCTGTTAGAGTTGAGAAGATGCACAAGATAGCCTCCTTTAGGGAGCACAGCAGACGTTAGAGACTCAGATTATGAGCAGAATGTTCCCACGACCAGGCTCCAAATTGTCCCTCATGGTGGTGGTGGGGGGGCCACTCGAAGGAGCCCGGTGATTATGCAACACAGGGGAGCTGCGAGTAACATCACGGGGACACCCAGGGCCGGCAACTCCTGCAGAAGGTCTCCACCGACGCCCGAAGGGAGATCCTCCACACCTGAGGTGGGGAAGCGAGCCCAGCTTCGCATCACGTGCTGAGCCCCGCCAGCCAATGGGACGGGGAGTCTCTGTGGCCAATCCAGGGCGAGCACAGCCTTTTAGCTCAGTTTCTGCAGCTGTTCCTTGATGGGCACCCGCCAGGAGGACCAGGGACCGGACTGGGTGAGGACGTCTTACTGCTGATCTTTCTTTTTCTTCGTTTTCCCGTCTCGGAGCTTCCTAGAAGTGTGAAGGGCGTGAGAAACGAGATGGGGGGGTGCCAGGGAGAATCAAGTCTTCCCCTTTGTCTTGGCAAGGATGTGCTAAAGTGAAAAACTGAAGTTCCAGGGAGATTGTACATACAAGACTTTCCCTCCGTAAACCTCCGTGTTTCTCAGCTCCAGGTGGGAGAACGGGACCCTTCCCGGCTCCCTGTTTTTCAAAACTTGAATCTGAGACCTCGGATGTTGGAGCATTAAAGGGAAAAGGTGAAAATACTGAAAGTCGAAGGGCTGTTTCTGATTTGGTCAGCCTGTTGGCTCTGGCTGCGAGATTCCTGTAACCTGGGGAGACGACTGGAAAACAGAACTTCGGCAACGGGAAACTACGACAAGGAGGTGGCCAGCGGCAGGCAAAGGGCAGAACTGCGTGTGGGGCCTGTTCTGAGAGTGGTTTGATTGATTAGCTTTGAACTAACCTTCTACCATCCGGAAGCTCTGGGATGTTCTGATTTTATGCTACATTAGACGTAAATGCTTTGTCTGTGACGTTCGTTTTGTGTGACCACACAAGTCGTGTTAGAGGCGGGGTAAGCCCGGGGACACCACGTGCGGGAGGCGGCGGGTTGTGCCGAGGACCGCGCGTGGCCGCAACGTGAAAACGTAGTGAGTGGTGGGGCCCGGAAAGCTGCCGGATCGCAGTCTGTGAGGCGCCCGGGAGTCGGCGAGGACACCGAGCGCGCGTGCGGACCCGGGCGACGCGGCAGCCGGCGCTTAACGGGCCGCGGGGAGCACAGCGCCTTCGGCGGGGGCCCAGCCAGGAGAGAGAAGGAAAGAATGTTTAGGGGAAGTTTAGAACACAAGAGGTGTTCTTTTCCTTTCATTTTTAAAAATTTATTTATTTTACAATATCATATTTTTCTAAATGGAGGTGTAGTTGGTGTGCCGTGTTACCCGTCTCAGGCACACAGCGCAGTGAACGCTCTTTCAAAGGCCGCGCCCCATGCGTAGTGCGCGTGTGGGCTCCGTGCGGTTCGTCCCTGCAGCCTGTCGTCTGCCTGGTAGTTCCTGCCTCTTGATCCTCACCTCCATCTTGCCAAGAGGGCTTTTTTCTTTTTAAATTGTAAAATGCCCATAGGACAAAATTTACCGTTTTAACCACTAAGAGCACCCTTTCACGGCATTAAGTACCTTCACACTGTCGTGCAGCCGTCACTGCGCTCCGTCTCCCGCACTGTTGCATCCCCCCGGCTGGAACTCTGCGCCCATTCCGCAGCTCCCGGTGCCCCCAGCACTTCCGTCCTCTCCCACCTTCTGTCGCTGTGAGTTTGACTGTTCTAGGTCTCATGTAAGTGGAATCACACCATGTTTGTCCTCTTGCGTCTTCTTTTATTTAGCGTATGGTTTTCAAAGCTCATTCACCTTGTGGTCTGTGTGGGAGTTTTAGTCCCTGTGTGGTTGAACACGACTCCACTGCATGTGTGCACCGCATGTTGTTTATCCATTCATCCGTTGATAAACATTTGGTTGTTTCCAGCTTTGAGGTTTTGTGAATGGTCCTGCTGTGGTCGGTGGTGTACAATTTAAAACTGTTTGACACAGGGGGTTTTAGTGATGTGACTGTATTCAAGGGGATGAATGGAAGGGCCTCAGGTGTTGTGGGGAGGGGATAATGGAGACAAAACGGGGATGCACGATGCCATATGTGAACAGGGCTGTGCATGTGGAGGGGGGAGTTGGGTCTAAACTACGGTGGCTGCGCTATAGACATGGATAAAGCGCACACGGGCACAGGGCGCCATCGGCTTAGCAGCAGTGGCCTCGAGGCACTGTGAGCGATGGTGGGAAGGAAGGGGCTGTGTCTGGGGGGGCCCTCTGAATCCTGCTCATGGAAGCGTGGAGGTCTCCGAAGGGATGGTCTGTTGGAGCATGCATGGCCTCCTCTTCCTCATCCCAATGGTGTATCATCTTATGTTCACGGTTCGTAATTACCCAAGAGATATTTTGGTCTAAGCTGTGACTGTGCATGTCATTAGCACTTACAGGGAGCTAATGACATGCACAGTCATTTATGTTATTAAAAAATACTAGAAAACATAGGTGCCGGTCAACCATAGCTTTACTCAGCTGTGGGAAGAGCAGCAGTGGGATTGTGTGCACCAGCTCAAATCAGCATCTTATACCCACACGCAGAAATGTACGTGAATCTTACAAACACAGTGTCACCCAAAAGCAGCCAGAGAGAAAATGCCTTATCCTTCCACGTACCAAAAGTAAGCAAATGCCATCCAGCCGTATTGTCTAGAATGCATATCTGAGTTTTAAAATCATAAAGCAGAACTTACAAGTTAATATGAGAAAAGGGGTAATCTCAGGAGGAGGGCGTCACTCTGGCAAGGGGGCCCACGGGACATGGTTTCCTTCTTGCTCTGCCTGTGGTTACACTAGGTTTGCTTTAAATTTAATAAACTATGCATTCGTTTTATACTTTTTTATTTATGATGTTTCACAACTACAAGGCTAAACAGAAGTTACTCTACCATTTTTGTTCCTTCATTCTCTACTCTTTGTTGTCCTCCATGTGAGCCTTCTTTTAAAAAAAAATCCAGTTTCATTGCGTCTGGATTTTGAGTCATAATTAGGGAATTCTTCCTCCAGCCGGTTACAAGGGAATTCACACACGTTGCTTTTTAGCACCTGCTGGTTTTGATCTTTACATCTTTACGTTTAGGTCGCTGGTGCATTTGTCCTGTATTCCTGCAGAGCGGGTGAGGTTTAGATGTACTTTTAGGTCCTTCTAACGAGCTAGCAAGTTCCTGCACTGTTTACCAAAAGGCCCTGCCTGCGCTTGTGGTTTGAGATGCGAGCTTGCCGGTCACTAACTGTCCCCGTGTAGCTTGACTCATCTCTTCGCTCGGTGTCCTTTCCACGGTCGGTCTGTCTGTGCACTCCTCAGCACCACTGCGCTTTAATTGCAGGTACATTAAGAGTATGCTTAAATCTCCACAAACTCTGTGGTTTAAAGTGTCAAAAATGTCTTCTCTCATAATTCTGGAGCCCTGAAGCCTGAAATCGGGGTTTTGGGCGGGATCTTGCTTCCCCCAAAGGTTCCAGGGGAGAATCCGTCGTTGACGTTCTCGCGTCTGGGGCTCCTGGCTGCCCTTGGTTTATGTCGGCACAGCTCCCACCCCTTCCTCCGTCTTCCCACGGCCTTCTCCCCGTGAGTGTGACATCTCTGACTCCTTTCTCTTACCAGGACACTCGTCGTTGGGTTTAGGGTTCACCCTCCATGCAGGATGATTTCCTCCGATCCTAAGTTACGCGTCCGCAGACCTGATTCCCAAACAATGTCTCGTTGCAGGCTTAGGGGTTGAGGTTTGGACAAGTCTTGTCTGAGACATAATCTACCCCCTGCAGTGATGTGAAAGTTAAGAAACTAAAATGAGAGCTTACCTTTTGTAGACAAGTATATAAATAGACGCCTAAGTACATAAATGCCTGCGTGATAAAGAATATGATGCATGCTTGAGGAATGAAATGCAAATGAAAACATTGCCCAGAAAAGTATGTGTTACCGTCCAGCCAGCCCACCCTTCCTGTTCTCCAGCTTTTCCATTTTCTTCTTTATTATGAGTGTCTCGAAGGTTTTCTCATACAGATTTGTACATTTCCTGTTAAATTTATTCATAGGCATTTTATTTTCTTTGCTGAGATTATAAATGGGTTTCCCCGTAACATTAAGTCCTCTGAGTTGTATAGACTAACAATTTCTCCATGGTAGTTCCATGTCCTGATTCCCTCGTGAATTAAGAACATTTTTACTGAGATATAATTAACATACAACATTGTGTTCCTTCTAGGTGTACAGCCTGACAACTTGCTATGTGTGTATGTTGTGGAATGAGCCACACAGTAAGTTTAGGTAATGTCTGTCACCACACACGTCTACAACTTTTTTTTTCTTGTGATGAGAACTTTTAAGATTGACTCTTTAAGCACCTTAGTGATTTTTTAATAGTAAGAATTTTGTCACTGACTATCTGGGGCTTTCTAGGTATATACGCTTATGTCGTCTGCAAAGAAAGACCATGTTACTTCTTTTCCGAGCTTTGTGCCTCCAACGGATGTCCGTTACCTAACTGCCCCCCAAGACCACCAGTGCTGGAAACAGTGCTGACCAACACGAGGGCAGGAGCCATCCTTCCGTTCTTGCCTTGTCCCTGATCGCAGCCAAAGCCGCCCTAGTCCCCTGGTGTGTTCCCACGTTGTCATTAATTTTTCATTTTGTCTGAATATATGCTCTGCTTATTCAGAGAAGATTCTTGGACAATAAAGCACAGATATCTTGGTGTCTGAAATAGTCTACCTTCTCTTGCGCTTGAATGGAAAATACTACGGCGCAGAGGAGCCGGCCTCAGCCACTGTCCACTCTGAATTGTTCACAGGCGTTTCCTTTGTGCCGTTAACTTCTAGTCAGTGTTGTCAGGAAGGATCCTCACAGGTGGATTCGCATCCGCTTGTAGGCAGAAAGTGATACCCAGTGCATGGTTTGCGGACGTCTGGGGAGTGGTTACTAAATATTGAGTTATCACATAATTTGTCTGTCACCCCTTGTTGTTGGTAAATTGCTTACGTTTCTAGACCTACATTGTCTGAGGTGGTGGCCGCTGGTCACGTGTGGTCACCGAGCACCTCAGGGGGCCCAGTGAGACCGAGGAACTGAATTTTTATTTTAATTAATGCAAATTTTAACTTTGAAGCTGATGCTCAGCTTTTAGAAGGCTTGTGTATGTAAGAAATCTCTTGGGTACAAGAATTTACTTTCCCCAATCGTGTACCTTGTAAAATCTAAACAGAACAAGTATGTCCAGTGACAGTTTAGCATCTGAGTTAAGATATTCTGTAAGTATGAAATACACACTGGATTTTGAAGACTTTAGTATAAAAAAAGTTAGAATATTTCATTGACTTTTAAAAAAATATTGTTTACATGTTGAATTGATATCTTAGATGGACTTCAGATAGACTAAGTTGAATAATGTAATATAAAGGTAATTTCCCCTGTTCGCTTAAATTCTTTAATGTGGTTACTCAAAAATTTAAAATTACAAACACGGCTCACATCCTTTGAAATTATGAAAGTTAATTATCATGTGATCTTTTGTCTTTCGTATTCCTTAACACATGGCGAGGTCTTTTCATTCCTAAGATGCAAATCTTTTCTTCAGATCTGGAAAACTGTCTTCCATGAATGACTTCTTTCTCTGTATCCCACCTGGAGTCTTTTGTTTTTGTTTTGGCTTTCAGGGGGTGGGGAGGGTTGGAGGGTCAGTGAGACGACGCTGGGGTTTCTGGCGCTGTTAACACTTTGCACGGCTTCTCTTCACGCTGGACGCTGAGTCGCCGTGCTGTCTGAGCTGTGTTCCCTGAGCTGCCACCGTCAGATGGCCGTCCAGGATGCCTTCGTTCTGCCCAGGACCGCAGCGTGTGAGCTGGCCTGCCCTTGGACTCGTCTTTTCCTGCTTGTTTTGAAATTTTGAATCTATTTTTCCAGTCCCTGCTGTCTTTCAGGGATTTGTCATAACTTTCATGAGCCAAAGACATATTTAGGCTATTGGGTTTTTTTTAAGTCTTCAGAACTTAGTCAAACTAGAACAGAAACTGTTCCCCTTCAAGGGCCGTTCAGTGTAACATGGTCTCTTGAACTCTAGACAGAAGCCCCCATAGCAACGCCGGGTGAACATCCAGCTCCGCCCGGAAGGGCCCCGGAGATTCGCAGAGCAAGGTGCCGGGGTAGGAATGCCCTAATTTGTCCTTCCCTGGCCGCGTGGATAAACCTCAGAGCTTTGTTAGGATTTTAGCTGGTCACGTTCTCCCTGACACTGGCTTAGTAGGAACTACATTTTTAGTGGCTAGTCCTGAATTCACACGCATGATTGTAGAGTGTTGAGGGAAGATGAGACGCCTTCCCCAAATGCTACTGGCCAGATGTGCTGTAAGCAAGAACTGCCTGTCGGTCATTTTAAGCCACTTTACACTGCTGGACTTTAACTGTGATGACGTCATTCTTCCCCAGGTGTCCCTTATTCCTTGTTTTTGAGGAAATCCTGGCACAAGATGGCAGAATCTTTTTTCCCTGATTTCGGCTTGTTGTGGTACCTGGAAGAGCTCAAAAAGGAAGAGTTCTGGAAGTTTAAGGAGCTCCTCAAGCAAGAACCTCTGAAATTCGAGCTGAAGCCAATCCCGTGGACTGAGCTAAAGAAGGCCTCAAGAGAAAGTCTGTCGGAATTGCTGAGCAAGCATTACCCCGGAAAGCTGGCGTGGGAGGTGACGCTGAGCCTGTTTCTACAGGTCAATCGGAGAGATCTCTGGGCAAAGGCTCAGGAGGAGATGAGAAGTAAGTGTCGGGAAGGGATGCTGGGCAGAGCCCCATGGGGGGTGGCTGGTTCGCTGGGAGCTCTAATAATGAAGGTCAGGTTGGTACTGAGTCAGTGGCCACCCTTCCGTCAGTGAGGATGGGCCAGTAGGAGTCTTGGAAGTAGTTGAGGAGCTGCGGGTGGACTCTGGTCACACATGGGCCAGCGACGGACGGGGCGAGCAGTGTCCTGAGCCAGGCCATCCAGCCACGTGCTGTCTCCCCAGTCTTCTGTCCCAAGCTGAGTCAGCGCTGTTCCGGGAGCTGGCCTGGGACGTAACGTCTGCACAACCAGGACTGCTGCGACGGAGCTCCGTCAGGGCAGCTGCCGGTCCTTTAGACCAGACCCGCTCAGGGACCAGGCAGAACCCTAACCCTGGGGAATAATTACAGAGGGCGCACGCCCCGGCACCACAGGCAGCACTGTTCACGTGCAGCATCTTTCCATTCTCACCACGACTCTGAGGTTTGCAAGCGAGGGAAATAAATGCAGACCAGCGTCCCCTCATGTTAGATGAATTTTCCAAAAGAGACAGATCTGACTTCAGACCAGTTATTTTTGACTCGTTGACGGGATTTACGCCCTCCTTTGGGAGGACATGCCTTTTTCTTGCCCACCCCGCCCAGCCCCACCTTGGAAAATAGAAAGATCAGTTGGGTTGTGAATCCTTACAAAGTGACTGAGTGTCAGACAGACGGCCCATTTTTATAAGCAAATCCTCCTCTGCCCCAGAGAGGGAGACCCCCTACTTCCCAAGGCTCCTTCCTGGTCCCGCGTCCTTGAGCAAAGCCAGCAGTGCCCTTTGCTCAGAAGACGTGCAGAGGCGCCTCCCCTCCTGCAGTTCACACTTCTTCCAGGCAGGGTGCAGTCCTCGTCTGTATTTGTCACTTTGTTCACCTCCCCTGATGCGTAGCCTTGAGCGTGGAAGGCACATTGCAAGGGCAGGGTGACAGAGGGATGGTCTGAGGGTGCGTTTCTGAGATTAACTCGCAATCAGTGTGGTCTGAAGAGAAACGACCGGACGTCATGATTTCCAGTCAAAGGTGGGTTAGACAGCTGACCCTGAGATCTGCCTGTTAGCCACATTAGTCGAGGAACATAAACTCTCCCCACTTTTTTGTGAAGTGGGACTAGAGTGAATCTAGTGGCTTGTGGAGGGGGTGAGGACACGCCGCCGGTAACAGCGTTCTCAGCTGTGGCCCCGGCTGGCTCTGTGCTGGGCCGGTACCGCCCCCCTCTAGCCTCAGGTGTAATTCCCATGTATTCACATCTCAGGTAGCTGGTAACTCCGGGACAGGCTTCCACTTCTGGTCAGGTGTTTCCACGGACGTGAATTCAGACAGATTATGACCCCGACAAAGTTAAGTGAGTTAGCCCCAAACTAAGTGAATTAGGCTTCGTGTGAGGGTTTGAGCAAGTCCGTAGGGGTTGTTCTGAGCATCAAAGATGAAATGTATATTTTCTAACTGTCTTTTGTCCTGTCCCTGTTAACTAGCTACACTAAACCCATATAGAAAGCACATGAGGGAAAAATTCCGATTCATCTGGGAGAAGGAAACCTGCCTTCAGGTCCCCGAAGATTTCTACAAGGAGAGCACCAAGTACGAGCATGAACAGCTGAGTGCTGTGTACCAGGAGGCGGACAAGGCTGGGCGGCCCTCGCCCATGGTGGTCCTGCAAGGTCCTGAAGGAATTGGGAAGACCACGCTCTTGAAGAGAGTGATGCTGGAGTGGGCAGAGGGCCACCTGTGGAGGGACAGGTTCCTGTTCCTCTTCTTCCTCAGTGGCAGAGAGATGAGCAGTGTCACTGAGACGAGCCTGGCGGAGCTCATCTCCAGGGACTGGCCTGCGTCTGCAGAGCCCATCGAAGACGTGCTTTCCCAGCCAGAGAAAGTCCTGTTCATCCTGGATGGCATCGAGGAGCTGAAACTTGACCTGGAGCTGCAGGCTGACGTGTGCGGTGACTGGAAGCAGCGACAGCCAGTGCAGGTGGTCCTGAGAAGTCTGCTGCGGAGAGCCGTGCTCCCAGAGGCCTCCCTGCTCATCGCCCTGGGGAGGATGAGGGTGAAGGACGATTATTTCTCGTGTCAGCCGGAAAGACTCATATTTCTGTCAGGATTCTCTGAACACGAAACGAAGCTGTATTTCTCCCATTACTTCCGTGAGAAGAGTAAATCCTCGAGGGCCTTCAGCTTTGTCAGAGAGAAGATACCACTGCTTCTCTTGTGCCAGAGCCCCTTTGTGTGCTGGCTGGTCTGTACATGCTTGAAGTGCCAGCTGGAGAAAGGAGAGGACCTTCAGATGGACTCGGAAAGCATCACGTCTTTATATGCATCCTTTTTGATGAGCGTGTTCAAATCAGTGAGTGAGAATTGTGCCCCGAAGCAGAACAGAGCCCGGCTCAAAGGCCTGTGTGCCTTGGCTGCGGAGGGCATGTGGACCCACACGTTCCTCTTCTGCCCTGAGGACCTCCGAAGGAGCGGCGTGTCTGAGGCCGACACCCTGGTGTGGGTGGACGTGAGACTTCTTCAGAGGAGCGGCGGTTGCTTTTCCTTCATCCACACTTGCATCCAAGAGTTTTGTGCCGCCATGTTCTACTTGTTCCAGAGACCCAAGGACGGTCCTCATCCGGCCATCGGGAGCATGGCCCAGCTTGTGGCAGCAGCCGTGAATGACGTCCAGACCTACTGGTCCTGGGTGGGGATATTCCTGTTTGCGCTTTCAACTAAGAAAATCACCACCGTGCTGGAGACATCCTTTGGTTTTCCACTGTCCAAAGAGCTAAGACAGGAAATAACCCAGTGCCTTAAAACTTTAAGTCGCTTTGACCCTGACCAGGCAGTGGTGAGTTTCCAGGCATTGTTTAATTGTCTGTTTGAGACCCAGGAGGAAGAGTTCGTAGCACAAGTGATGAACGTCTTTGAAGACGTCAGCGTTTACATCGGTAGCAGAGACGAGTTGACGATGGCTGCCTTCTGCCTGAAACACTGCCAGAACTTGCAGGTGTTTCGCCTGTGCATAGAAAACATCTTTTCCGACGCCTCTGAACCCATCTCCAGGTGAGTTGCTCCGAGGACGCCCTCCCTCCCTCCCGCACCCCCCCCTCAGCGGCTTGCTGCCGTCCCCCGCGGGCAGGTCATAAACTGCTACGTGTCTGTCCTTAACAACATGGTTCTGTAATCAGAGACACACCGAGTCCTCGTTGCCACCTGCTTGCTATGTGACCATGAACTGTGACTTTGGGTTTTTTCGTCTGTATAAACAGGGGTAAAAGTTCTACCTACTTCCTGGGGCTAATGTCAGGTCGAAGGGGAAGCAGGTTTTATGATTGGCAGCACTGTGCTCTTTTCCCTCCCCACTGCATTTTAGCATATCCTGGGGCTCCTCTGGGGAGCGGCTCCTGGAAGCGCGTGCCTCGTTTCCTTTGGATTTTGCCCACGTGTCTTTTTTCTGATTTTAACTTGGACCCTCTCATCAGGCGTAGGCTACCAGCTCACACTTTAACTCTCAAATACATACCCCCTTTCATGGTCATGATTTTTTGTTTTTATTAAAGTATAATTGATACACAACATTATATTCAGGTGTACAACATAATGCTCAATATTTGTATATAGTGTGGAATAATCACAATAAGTCTAATTAACCTCTAACACCATATACCTACAGAATTTTTTTTCCTGTGAGGAAACATATGCACCTGATGTTCACAGAAGCGTTATTTACAAGAGCTAACATATGGAAACACCCTAAATGCCCATCTACGGGTGGATAAAGAAGATGTGAGTGAGATACAGAGATATAGAGAGAGGTGGAACATTACTCAGCCATAAAAAGGATAAAATCTTAAAACCAGCTTTAATAGATCCAGAAGGCACTGTGCTTAGTGAGATAAATCAGACAGGAAGACAAGTACGTGTGTTTTCACTCATACGTGGAATCTAGAAGACAAAACAAATGAACAAACATAACAAAACAAAAACAGAGTGCAGACAAAGAGAACGAGCAGACGGTTACCAGAGCAGAGGTGGGAAGGGTGGGAGAGGGCGAAACAGGTGGAGAGGACGGAGCGGCTCACATCAGCTGTTACAAAGTAAATCCGTCCCCGGGTTGGAGTCTGCAGCGCAGAGAATGTAGTCTGTCCTTTATAACTTTGTAGAGCACGGAGCCTATAAAAATGTCAAAGCACTGTGTTGTACACTTGGCATCAAGTGCAATATTGGAGGTCCACTGTGCATCAACAGATTAGGAAACAGAGGGCGAGAAATGGTGCAGAAAAACAACAAAAACATCTACTCCCTTGGCAACGTGCACATATAGCCTTTGGTATCACGGCTGTGGTGTCCACGCTGCACACCCCCTTCCTGTGACTCCTTATCTTGCACCCGCACAGCCATGCTTTTGGATCTAGTTCCTTGTTCACTGAGGGATCACCAGGTATCAACCTTTGTTCACATGACGATCCAGGATCGTCACCTAAAAGAGGAGGAAATGGAGGCAGAGTGAGGTTGGCTAGCTTGCCCGGGGTCACGTAACTGACAAGTGTTTCAGCCAGGGTTTTGACCCCGTGCCACGGTGACTCAGGCGCTGGCCGCAAACCCCCCCCCCCCCCCCCCCCGTTCAGCCTGCGTGCCGGGCAGCGCCGAGGGCCCCTGGGAGTGGCGCTCGGCCTGCGTCGGGAATGTCCTGAGTTGAACTGAGCCTCTGTGTTTGTCCTTCTGTAGTAAAATCCAGGTGCTCCTCCTCTGGCGGGATCTCTGCTCACTGTTTACCACCAACAAGAACTTCCAGATGTTGGATTTGGACAACTGTCAGTTCGACGAGGCCTCCCTGGCGATTCTCTGTAAGACGCTGGCTCAGCCCGCCTGTAAACTCCAGAAGTTCGTGTAAGTTGGGCGTCAGCCTGTTCTTTAAGTCAACAGTGAGGGGTCACTCTCTCTACCCTGGCTTTTTTTTTTTTTTTAAACCAGAGCCACAGTCCAATGTCTCAAAAAGAAAATTCAGAGAGCTTTCCTTCATTCAGATACTTGAGCAAGAAACAAACTGTGGGCAAATAGAGAGACTTTAAAACTGAACGCGGTCCAGCAGCTGGTTCCCGGCTGCTGCAGATTGGTTTGCAAAGCGGGAAGTACTTTTCTGTTTTCTACTGTACCTTCCTTCCCCCGGAGCCAGCGCACCTGTGTGCAGCCGATGGGCTGGGAAGCCGCAAGTTCCCGCTGATATGAAGGAAGCTTCAGTTTTGTCTTAGAAGCAGAGTCAGCATTTCAGGGAAACCGGTTTCACGCGTGGGTTATGTGACTCTGCGTGTTTTGGTCCAGGGGTCTGTTCACACCGTGGCCCCCGTTTCAGGTTTTTCTCTAACCGATACTTTAACTGCGGTGCTGCGTACAGCAGACTTTCCTGGCGAGCCCGAGGTGGCTGGTGACTGCTGGGCTCAGGGTTCAGGGAACGTTGGAGGTGATCGTACTGGGGAGTCCTCCTCTCTGGTTCATTCTTCACCTGCTCCCCCATCAAACACTGTGGCCCAAGGACCTGCTCTTTCTCTCAGCCCCTGCACCGAGCTCCTTCCTGACTCAGAACACTTGTTGCAGCCGCTCTCATGTCTGGTCAGCCTTTCCTGGCCATTCGCTCCCTAGGCGGTCCCTGGGCAGAGGCCACCTCTGACCACCCGCCGCTCCCCACAGCTGAGCAGCCCCCTCGCCCCCAGTCACTCTGTAACCTCGTCCCATGTCCAAGTTCAATGTCAGTCAGGAAACTGCAGCTCTGTTGGGACCACAGCTCTGCGTGCTGGATCCGGGGCTGCCCTACTCACAGCTGTGTATCTACCCCCGCACCCCGGCTCCTCGCCAGAATGGAAGCATCTGCCCAGTGAAGGGAAGGAGCAGGGCCTGGCTGGCTGCGCGGCCCGAGGGCTGCTCTTTGAAGTGGGAAGACCCTGAGTTAGCCCATCCTTCACCCGGAACGCCTTCAGGATGCCTTTCCTTCCTCCCGTTACCCACTTCCCACCTTCTGCCGTCCTGTCTCCCATGTGATACCTGAAAAGTTAGCTATTTTAGACAATAACTTTGCTCATTTCTTGGCTTATTCACGCTTCCGTGGCTCAGTCTTTCCAGCTGAGTCCACGGCTCTCCCTAGGTCACCGCACGGCTGGCTTTTCCAAGAGGCTCTGCCAGGAGCAAATTTAAGTCAAACGTCTGAGTAAATTGGGGTCTAAAAGCAGCTCCCTTTTGGCCGTAGCCTTTAACGATGGGAGTGCACGTTGAATGTTACATTTTCCCTTGTTTCTCTGAATTCCGTTGGCTTATTTCTTAAATTCGGGCTTGGAGATGCAGGCGCCTTCCAGTTTGTACCGAGGTAACTGACATAGAACGTTGTGTTCCCCTTAGGTGCACGGCATGAATTGATGTGTGTGTACATTGCAGTGATCACACAAGATATCATATATGCTACTTAAAAAAAACAAAGCCAGCCTGCGTTGATCACGTTCCAGGCACTGTGACAAATTTTAATTTTAACCATCATGCCCCTATCAAATCGTTCCATGAAGAAGCTCAGCCCTGAAGTTAATTTGCCCAACCTCACGGAAGTGTCGAGGAGAAAAGAAAATATCCTGATCTGTTTCCTCTGCCTCAGGAGCCTGAGTATTTAACCACGATATACATCGTCTCCTTTGTATTTATTTTATTTTATTTTAACTTTTTGAAGTTATCATCTCCTTTTTTTTTTTTAAGAAGTCTTAGTTTTTAAACAGAAATGGGTCCTTCTCTCAGGGAATACAGCCTTGCCTGGCGCATCAGCTCTATTATACGTGAGGCACTGCGCAGACCTAGGTCTGCAAGACGGCACACAGTGCCTCTGTCCTCATGACACTTAGAATTTAATACGCGATGAGTTTGAGTCACTTCCCTTCTAATATCTGTGCTGGTCTGTAGGAGCGGAGGAACCAGGCAGAAACAGGAGGCAGCTAAGCAGTTGAGCTCCTGGTGTGAGCAGATCCCAGACAGAAATGATTTATAGTCAGGAATCACCAGAAATCTAAAACCAGAATTGGGAGCCTAAGCAGAGAACGCAGGAGGACTCGTGTGCTGGGCGTCTGCTTTGTGCTTGGACTTCGCCGCACGAGTTCCAGGATTTCCTCGTCTTTTGCAGGTGCAACTTTGCGTCTAACCTTATAAACGGTCTAGACTTCTTCAAGGCTGTTCTTCATAACCCTCACCTGAAATACCTGAACTTGTCTGGCACTGGCCTCTCCCACCCGGACGTCCGGCGGCTGTGCGAGACGCTCAGGCACCCGATGTGCAGCATAGAAAAGCTGATGTAAGTCTCCGGGTTGGCCGTGGTATTTTTTCAATGTGGACTTTGCCGCCTGAACCTGCCCATTTTCTTTCCTGTCTTTGTCTCTTGTATATTTGACTGCTCCCATCTCCGTATCAGCAGACCTCCTAGTAAAGTTGAGGATGCACTTTTTTTTTTAATTTAATTGAAGTACAGTTACAAGGTGTCAGTTTCTGGTGTGCAGCACAATGTCCCAGGCATGCATAAATATGCATATATTCATTTTCATTAAAGGTTTTACTATAAGATACTGAATAGAGTTCCCTGTGCCATATAGAAGAAATGTTTAAATCTATTTTTATTTCTAGTGGTTAACATGTGCAAATCTCAAGCTCCCAAATGTATCCCTCCCCACCCCGTTTCCCCCGGTGACAGTAAGATTGTTCACCGTGTCTGCGAGTCTGTGAGGATGGATTGTAAAGGCGAGGCTTCTTCTCCAGAGGTTTGTCCCACCGTTCCCTTCTCTGGCACTCTCTTGAATTCTCTCTCATCAGCACCTTATCTGACTCCTCTTGGTTCTGCCCTCAAGCCAACCATACAAAAACTGTAACTCCAATTTTTTTTCCTGAAAGTAGTCATAGAAATTTAAAAATGGAAAAGCATATTAATGACCACAAGCAGGATCTTCTACTCTGCAGATGACAATGTTGAGGCCAGAGGGAACATGGTTTGCCCCAAATCATTTCTTCCTCTTGAAACTTATATAAGATTCCCCTTCCATTGTTGGGTGATTTCTGAACAGGTTCAGTCCACTTTTCAGCAGGAAGATCAAGGCAGCAAAGACAAAAGCAACTCTTGAACCCCCCCACAAGAGAACAGGCTCTTCCCTCCGCCGGCTGAGCGGGTTGGGTGCCTCCCTCCTCGCGGTCCTGATGGTGTTGCCGGGTCACGTACACGGTCAATTTCACTTGTCAAGATTCTTCAGGAGGGAGAAGCAGGCTTTGTGCATGAGCTGTTGGGACGTACGGGCTTTTTATCGATGCTCCGTGCCATTCAAGCCGTCTGCATGCCATAACAATTCTTACCTTCCGCTCTCGTCCTCTCTACTCAGAAAAGGGAGCGCTCGCGAAATTCCTTGGCACTTGCCCCGTTTCGCATTATGCCACTTGGGTAGAGTTTTGTATGCTACGTGTTAGCACAAGACTTGGGGAGCTTGTCTAGGAAACTCGGAGTCCGCTGTAGACATTTTATAGCTGGAACCTTTGCTTCTTTAGGGGAGACCAGCTGTACTCTGGGCTTCAGTTTGGTGTTGGGAGTGGGAGGTCCTCAAAACAAGCTTCTCTTTAGCCTAGTTCTCAACAGTGCACGGTTTTGTCCTGTTAGAAGGTGCCAAGGTCTGGAGACGTCTGTGACGGTCACGACTGCATGGGGGAGGGTGCTCTCGGCACCTGGGGGGAGAGGCCATGGATGCTTCTCAACATCCCACAGCCAAGACTCACCTAGCCCCGAGTGTCAGTACTACTGAGGTTGAGAAAACGTCTCTAGCCCATGAGATGTTCTTTTAAGCTTCATTTAGGCTCAGACCAGCGTTTCTGACCTTCAGAACTACTGATAAATAATCAGTCAGACTTACTGAAGCCCAGATCAGTCTCTGCTGCGGGGGACCGTCCATAAATTGTAGGTGGTTGATCAGCTTCCCTGACTCCCGCCCACCAGGTGCCAGTAGCACCCCTCTCCCCAGCTGGGACAACTGACAAAGTCTCCGGGCTTTGACAGATGTCCCTTCCGGGTCAAAAGTCACCCCGTGTCAAGAAGCACTGGCTTGAACTTTTCCCTAACTTCTGTGGAAGACAGTAAGATTAATGAGGAGTGTAATGTAATTATATTTGTGCTTTTAAAAAGCCCAGGACGTAGAGACTGACTTGGCAGGCACGGGACTAGAAGCCGGGATGCAGTCCAGGGCCAGCTGTGCGCACGCCATCCAGAGCATCTGGTCACACCCCACAACACGTGTCTCCCGTGTAGGCTGGGGAAGTGCAACATCACAGACCAAGCTTGCAGAGACATCGCCTCCGTCCTCGTCCACAACAAGAAGCTGAAGCTTCTCTCCTTGGTACAGAATCCTGTGAAGAATGAGGGCGTGATGGCGCTGTGTGATGCCCTGAAGGACCCCCGCTGTGCCCTGGAGATGCTGCTGTGAGTGGGTCCCGGGGGGCGAGGGCTGGGGCGATGACAGCGGGTGCTCATGGGCCCCGCTGCCGGGGCACTCAGAGCTCCCCGAGGGAGGCTGCGGGACGTGGACTCTCTAGTCGGACCCCAGCTGCCTCGCCACACCGCGAGGTGTGGGTGTCTTGTCAGCAAAACAGAGCAAACACATGTCCTTGCTCCACAGAGGAGCCGTGAGGTTAGTTCCAGAGACCTGAGACTGGCCCTTAGATGCCCGGCATCTGATTGGAGCCCGGTAAATCCTGGTCATCAGGAAGAAGGATGTCCCTGTAGATACACTGGAGAGGGGGAGGGGACCGATCACTTTAAAGAGGAATTCATTTGATTGCTTTCAGGTGGGGAGCTCCCTGTGTTCTAGGTTGTCCCTGGAACCCCCGTGTCTCCACCTCTTCCTTGCTGCTGGTGTATGAGGTGGACTTCTTCCTCTGCTGGTCTCGGTTTGTCTAGTGAGGCCCCTGGGGGAGCTTAGTGTTAAATTTTTAAAAAGTACTGCAGTGCCTTAAAGTGGGGTGGGGATGGGGGGCAGGAACAAGAACAGCCAAGTCCATGGGAGCAAATAAGCCATCCAGAAACAGAACTTCCATGTGTGCACGCGTGACAGGTGTGTGTGCACACAGGTGTGTGGACAGGTGTGTGCGTGTGACAGGTGTGTGCGTGCACAGGTGTGTGTGTGTACAGACATATGTATCATGCTCACAGTGGCATTTACATTAGAAGGCTGGAACACTGTTACTGAGATGACTTTTTAGATCGTAAGAGAATATTAACACTATAATAAGTTCCAGGAACATTAAACATTATAACCAAACTATTTTAAAAAAACACTCTGAACTATAAAGATTAGACTGGAAAATCTTCAGAGGTACAAAAGAAATGACATATTGGAAGATAAAAGGATTTATCTATGAAGTAACTGCCTGATACTATACAACAAATAGAATTAAAGTGTATTCAACAATTGGTCATTTAAATCAGCTATATTTACCTAAGAGCCCTTTAAAAGACATCATTTAACCTTTTTTTTGTTTTTAAACTTGAATCTTTGTTCCTTAAAAAATGAAAGACTACTGAAGATGCAAGAAAGTCATTAGTAATTTTAAAAGAAAAAATATTCATCCTTTTCTTTTTTGGTAATTTCACGTTTTGGCTTTTTCTTTTCTTTTTTTTAATTGAAGTAGTCAGTTGCAATGTGTCAATTTCTGCTGTACAGCATAATGTTCATGCATTTAAAAAATTTTTTATTTTGAATTAGTTTTAGACTGGCAGAAAAGTTGCAAAAATAGCCCAAAAATTCTCTTACATTCCCTACCTTATTCCCCTTAATGTTCAACCCAATTTAATATTTAATATTTTTAATATTTAAACGTTTCATGCTCTTTTAAACAAATCTGCACATTTTAAAAATATATACCACTTGGCCAGGATTCTACAAAATGGTCAAGTTTGTAGTATGATTGGAAGCACTAAGTATTTTGCAAAGTAAGTTGGCTAATAAATCAAGAAACAAATGAAAAGTCTGTCAACAATAAACCTCAGAACTTCAAAAGAAGTTTGATGCAAGGTGTTCATTCAGTATAACTTAAAATGGCAGAAAGTATAAAATTCCCATGGAGATTTTCAGTGAATGTATAATTATAGAGTCGTGAAACCACTGCAGATTGTAGTATGCAACCATTAAAGTCTTAACAAGTATTTCAAATACTGGAAACAGCTTATTTCATTGAAAAACATATGAATTATTTGCCTGTTGTCTGATCTCAAAAATTCATAGACTAGAAGGGAAAACATTAGCGTTTACTAATCAAAAGACTTGTGCCTTCTCCCTGCCCAAGGTCAGGCAGGAGGGGCCGGCAGGTCTCGGGGTGGGCGGGGTGGGGGCTGGCGCGGGTGATGGGAACTGGACAGCGCCTGCCCTGTCCCAGATGGGTTTGCAGTCTCTTCTGCCTGTGACTTGCCATGGGACCTTCTGTCCTCCACGTCCTTCTGTATTTCCACAGCTGCGACCCCTTTTAACCCTCTCAGTTTTCTCGGTGACCGCAGAGTACCAGAAAGGTTTACATGGAGTTTCGCGGAGATCCCGCGGGCAGAGCTTGCGCAGGCGGGTGACGGTGTGCGTGTCTTTGCAGACTGATGCAGTGCTGCCTCACCTCGGCCGCCTGCGGCGCCATCTCCCAAGCCCTTCTCTGCAACAGATCTCTGACCCTTCTCGATCTGGGGTCAAACTTCCTGGAAGATGCGGGAGTGACGTCTCTGTGTGCAGCACTGAAGCACCCAGACTGCCCGCTCCGGGAGTTGCGGTAGGTCCTGCGGCGGCTGCCTGAGCGTCCGGGCGGCTGGCCCCCTGGGGGGAGGCAGGAGGAGCAGAAGGCACGGGCCGCGGGGGAACGCGAGGCTGCGCGGTGGTCCCTTCTGGCGCTTCCGGGCGTGAGCAGTGGCTCGCTGACGGTGTCTTGATAAAAGCCCAGCAGGATTTGGTGGGATGTGCTCCTCCGGAGCTGGGTCTTGGTCCTCGGAAAGACCAGAAAGGAGCCCTGAGTGCCCTAGACTAGCTGTGTGAGCTAAGAGGGTTCCTCGCCTCTCCCCACGCGCAACGCCAGGGTAGCTACACTTCCCACCTCAGGACCGAGGCAAACAGCGGGGTAACGCAGGCAGAGAGCTAAGATCGGTGCCTGCCCGTAAGCAGCACACAGTGAAGGATCGGAGACGGAGGGGCAGTCATTCCTTCTCCTGGGTGAATAAGACAGAGTGGTAAATGAAACACCCTCAGCGCCATTTCCGTGGAAGTCAGTCTTCGGGAGTGTCATCCACCCCCATGGACACACACAGGTGCACGCACACACGCGTGAGTGTGAGGCTGCAGGTTTATGTACGCGGGTGTACCTGCCATGGTTCCGCAGCCTCGGCACTGATGGCGTGTCGCCCGAGGGTTTTTTCTCGTGGAGGGGCTGTCCTGAGCATTGCAGGGTGTTTAATAGCCTCCCTAGCCTCCACCCGCTGGAAGGTGGTAGCACCCTCTCTCTCTCTCTCTGGCAAACCAGAAAAAGTCTCCAGGCATTGCCCCGTGTCCCCTGGGGAGGGGAGCAAAAATCAGATACACATGTACACACTGCATACACGTTACGTATGTACAAGTACCAGACGGTTACATATATGTGTATACGTGTGTCCAGATACACGCATGCACAGACGTACATATATCAGACTTCCGTGTACATGTGTGTGTATATGTGCGTGTGTGCATGCACACCCATCTGGTAGTGGGTGACAAGTGTTGTGGGGAGTCATGAGCTTGGAGGAGGCAGGAGATACAGAGGTGACATTTGTGCAGAGACTTGGAGGCAGTAAGGGCGTGGCAGCCCCACCCCGCCGGACCGGACCGAGAGCGCTATGACGGCAGTCAGAGGAGCAGAGGCCGGGGAAGGGGTGGGGGGCGGCCCGGCATGCGGGGTGGGGCGTGGCAGGGAACCCAGGGCGCGGGCGGAGCGAGCGGCTGGCCGTCCCCGTGGCTGCCGTCTCGTCTCGGGAGGACCGGCTGTTTGTGCCCGCCTGACCGCGCGTCCGTGGGGGGCGCGCTCGCTGTGCTTCTCCGCAGGCTGGAGGGCTGCGGCCTCACTTCTGCCTGCTGTGGCGACATCGCCGCCGCTCTTACCAGCAACGAGAGGCTCCAGACCCTGAAGCTCGGGAACAACGGGCTCCGGGACGCCGGTGCGCGGCGGCTGTGCGCGGCTCTGCGGCACCCCAGCTGTAAACTGGCGAACCTGGGGTGAGTGTCCCCTGGTCATCTTTGCGGGAAAGCTTACCTGTTTCAAGGAGAGGAAAAGCCAGGGGGCGAAAGCAAGTTTAAAAACAAGGGTGCGGGGTAAGTTAGACGCCACCCCCGGAAGCAGGGCTGGCTCGGCCTCGGCGCAGCTGGCGGGGCTCCGCGGGCTCGATGCGTGGCGGGGCGGGGCTGTGCGGGGCTTTGGGGGGTGTTTTGCCGTGTCTGGCCTCTCTCCGCCCCTGAGATGCCAGGAACACTCGCCGTGGGTGTCAGACGTCCCCAGACGCTGCCGCGTGCCCCTGGGGGGACACACTGGCACCAACTGTGACGGCCCTCTCCAAGGCGTGGCGCCGGCCTCTCGGGGCGGCCCGCCCCCAGCCCACCTACCGCTGGTGGCTTCCCTGTTGCAGGCTGGGGATCTGCGAGCTCACGTCCGCCTGCTGCGAAGACCTGGCCTCCGCTCTCACCGTCTGCAAATCCCTGCGGGGCCTGGACCTGAATTTGATTAATCTGAACTACGAGGGGGCGCTGGTGCTGCGTGAAGCCTTGACCCACCCGGAATGTGAGCTGCAGACGCTCGGGTGAGTGGGCGCCGTTGCCCTGGGTGGCGAGGGCCGGCAGAGTGGGGTTAGGCCCCTGCAGTCTGCGCAGCCCCGGCCCGGCGCGCGCTTGGGGCCGGGTCTTCCTTGGCTGTGGGGGGCCCTCCTGTGCACTGCGGGATGTCGGACGCCGTCTCTGGTCTCTGCCCACATGTTCATTCCTGCGGCACCTCCCTCCAGCCATGGTGATCAAAGATGGAAACTTCAAGGTTGCTGAGGCTAGATTTTAATTGCTCTCACCACCAAAAGGAAAAAGAAGTCGTGTGACATGACAGAGGTGTTAGCTAACGCCCCGGGGGTTATCGTTTTGCGATATATAAACGCATCAAACCAACGGGCTGCAACACCTTATACTTCGACAATGTTGTGTGTCAGTCATATCTCAATAAAATTGTTCTTGATTAATTAACTTTAAAAAAGAATACCGGGCACATCTATTTCCTAAGTTTTTAAAAGCCTCCTGACATTGTCAGGTGTCCCCTGAGAGGCTGCTTTACTGTAAACACCATCTCCTACGTGCTTTGCCATAAAGACGCAGGCCCAGCCCACAGCTGGGAGGGTTCTGTAAAGAACCGAGAGGAGTCTTGCCCCAGAGCTGCGTTCCCTGCAGGGCAGCTGGTGATACTGTCTGGAACCTTCCGTTTGCACTTCGGGTGTGTGTAGTTGACATCCACAGAATGAATGTTTGAGTGCCTTCCAAGTGCCAGGACCCAGAGGACCTGCGGAGGGTGAACCAGACAGTTCACGTCCCCTTCCTCACCTGCCGGCCTGTACAAGAGACTCGTGTGTCCTCTGCACACTCAGTTCAACTCTCCCAGTCTCTTCTCAGAAGGAACGGAGAGGGAGCAGGCATTGGGGTGCAGAGAGGCCAATAATCACGTGTTACGTCAAGAAACCTTATTTTTTCTGCTTCCCCAGGCTGCAGACATCTAAGTTGAGTGAAGACATTAAGCTGCTGCTGACAGAGGTGGAGGAGAGGAAGCCCCGCCTGACCATCTCACCCAGTCTCTGGGTGGAGGACATGAGCAGGGTCCGGGGGACAGCCATCTGACGAGGCGCGTCCTGCGGTCACCTTCTCACAAAGGCATCTCCTCGGCCACCACTGGCGTTTCCCCTCCCGGCGCGCCCCGCCCTGTGCCTTGGCATCGCGGCCGTGTGGGCTGCGGTCGCCTGTCCTGCCCTGCAGTGTTGACAAGCACAAATACATTAAATGGCAAACACTTTGGGAAGCATAACTTGATTTTCTTAACAGACGCCTTGAGGGGTAGGTGCGTGGATTGGGAGGAACCACCATCCTCTGACTCTTCTGAGGCAGCATCACTGCTCGAAGGCGTCTCTAGGTTTTAGGATTGATGGTCACCAGGTCTGACTTCTCACCCAGAATGTTCACTTTTAGTTTGTCCAAATTTAGATTTGATCAGTCTCCTGGTCCGATAAAAAAATCTGTCCCCAAGTGTCTCCTTACCCATTAGAGTGTGCCACCCGCTCCAGTGGTTACTTTCAAAATCCAGTATTTTTTTCCCCAAATATATCTACACAGTTTAATTCCATGCTTTCTTTTGCAAGCACACACATACCTCACTGGCATTACTCATCACCGCCTAGTTCTCTGTCATCTCTGCAGTAAGTGACTATTGCCTTCCTGGCCCTGCATAGAATTTTATTTTTGTTGAGTATAATTGCTTTACATTTTCAGTAAACTTTACTCTTTAGGGACATTTTCCATTCACAGCAAAACCGATAGGAAGGTACTGATACTTTCCACGCAGCCCTGACCCTGCACACACCCCTGGTTCATCCAAAGAGCTGACGGTTCCCAGGGGTGATCCAGGCCGGCTGGTGCTGGCCTTGCTCCGCTGCCATTGTTGGAATTGGTAAGCTTGTTCTAAAAATGATGTGAAAAGGCTGTATATATATATATAGCCTTGGAGTAGGAGTGGATTCTGTATCCCTGAACTGAACATATATATATATATATGATATCCAAACTAACCTTTAAAAATTAGATGACTTGTCATAATTAAGGCTCATGTGATGCAGGGTCGCCTCTTCATCTCCCTTGGGAAGTGTCTCCTTAATGTTCCGCCCCATGGGCTAGGTGGGTTTTGGCCTCCTTCTCACTTTTAAAGAATTCTGTTGCTGTCCCTGTCTTATCTGTCACTTTCCACCAGGTCCTGTGTGTAGGTCCCAGAATATTGCTTCTCAAGGTAAATCCTCCAAGTAAAGGGCAGCCTGGCTGTCCAGTGAGGGCGGGGCGCAGTTCTGTCTGGGTGACGCGGGCAGCGCGTCATGATCGCCCGTGGGGGCACGTGGACGCTAGCGAGGCTCCCGCATGCACAAGTGGGACCAGTGAGCTTTAAAGGGGACAGACTGCAGGCCTGAAAGAGCTGAGGGTGCCGTGTCGTAAGAATTGTGGTGCTTAAGTCAAGGGAGAGGCCAGATTCCAGACCAAGTGGAGAGGCTCCCACCATAGGTGTCAGCCGGGTTCTGGAAACACGAGAGCACGGAGGAAAATGTCCGGTGGGAAATACTGTTCATAGTCGAGTCGTGTGAAACGGACCTGGGACCCGACCTCCAGTTCGCGCCCCACCACAGATTATAGCTCTGACTTTGAACTTCCCCAAGGAACTTGGAAACTCTGTGCCCTCTGCTCATCTGCTGTGCAGACCTGCTCAGTAATTGGCAGGAGCTGCCACTGATCTCAGGAGTGGACGAGGGTGAATAGCCCTGGGGGTCAGATTTGCTCCTCACTGGGGACGCCCCAGAGCCTCCGTGCAGAAGTGTCACCTGTCCTACAGATGACATGACAATGGCTCCTCTGTGGGGAGATGAGATCCAGGGACCCTGCCCCTATAACTGTGGCCCATCCTGGGTGGCACTTCCCTGCACAGAGCTATGGGGTCAACACCACACAGGTGAGTGCTTCCTTGTGTTCAACCTCGGCAGAAAACAGGAGAGAAGGGCTCTCCCACAGGAAGGGAGCTCAGGACTGGGGCTGTGAGGTGTCACTGGGCAGGACAAGAGCCTTGCTCTGCACAGTCTCCTTCATGCCCTGGGTGGGCTGGGCGTGGTGCGGGGCGTGTGCAGGGCAGGACCACCGTGGTGAGACTCAGAGCAAATTGTTGCATCCTTGTGTCCCTGAAAATGGGAGAAGAAAGGCCAGGAATGGGGTTCTGTGTGGAATCTGAGCCATGCCTTGTATGAGAAGAGCCACTGAGCAGCCCAGCCACATACAAAACTCCCTGCTTATTTCCTCAGCCCTATAGATGTTTAGGCTTGCCTGTGACTACACAGGGACAATTGATGTGCAGAGTCTGGGTTATACCTTCAAACTCGTGACACATCAAATACGGTGCATTGACAGACACTTCCGTGTACAAACAGGTATCCACAGGGAAACACATTCGGTGGTATCACAAAATTGTGATCTATTTTTTTCCTCCCTGAAATCCTACTGCAAGAGGATGCAGTTGTGTCAGTATTCCCGCAGAGAATTCACAGGTAATTTCCCTCTGTGTGTTCTGTACTGTGTGCGAGAGATAGCAGTGCTGTGTGTGTGTTTGGCAACAAGAGGAGACAGAAAAATATTTGAGAAAAATTCTGTTAAATTTCAAGTCTCAGGATTAATTACACTGGTATTCTTTTAAAAAAAAAACATTTTTGGTGGGTGGATAATTAGGTTTATTTATTTTTCAGAGGAGGGACCGGGGGTTGAACCCAGGACCTCGCGCGTACTGAGCAGTCACTCTACCACTTGAGCTGTATTCCCCACACCTGACCTGGTCTTTCCCTGTTACATTTTAATATCCTCCCCTCACATCCCTGGTACTGATGGATAATCACAGCAAACATTTACTCTAGGTTTTACGGCTACTACCACAGGTAGAAATGCCGTATGGAAACGAACTTTGTTCCAGCCACTGTGATCAACAATTGATGTGAAAAGCGCATTTTGTGTTCACGCCAGCCTTCCTCCCTGTGCTCTGTGTTCATGCCTACTTCACTTTTTCTGAGGAAAGAGAGACGGGGGGTGATAAGTAAAATTCCCTCAGTGGGACCAAGCTGACAAGCGGGTAAATCTCAACACAAAACAAGCTGTCTGGTCAGAGGCTGGAACTTGACAACCTGTGCAAGGTTTCCACCTGCTGTCCTATAACCATCCCATGTGACAAACAGGGAGCAAGGCTTTGAGACTCCAGGGTGTTCTGATGTTGCCGCCAGTGAATGAGGAATTGAGGAGAAGCTCTGGTGAAGCCCAGGCTGATGGTTAGAAGCTGTTCACTGTGCCTCTTCCTGCGTTGTCTGCATAGATTCTCACAAGATAAACCCAGTTTCCCTGAAAAGGAAGGAATTTGGGTAACTCTGGGAATTTGTTTCAAATTCTTCTCGCTTCCTTTACATAACGATGGCTTCTGAACCCAACAGGAGTAATACCAAATACTGTTTCTGGGACGAGTTGCTCTTTTAATCAAATACATCAACCTTTGTGTCCAATCTGAGGGAAATGTTATTTACCTGTAAGGGCTCAGATCAGACTGTCACATGACGCTGTTTGTGCTATGGGTGACTTTGAGCTCAGGGCTTCACCCTGACACTGGTTTGTAAAAATCCAGATCAAAGGGAAAAATCAGACAAGACACAAGAACACAGAAGTTGATGAAACGTAAAATAATCTGCTCATAATGTTTATGTTTCGATGTGGACAGTGAGGTTGCTCAGAAAAAGCTGCTGAAACCTGACTTCTCCGGTTAAGTCTGTGGAATTAATAATAATTAAACGTCCTTGGCCAACGAGCTTTTCTATTCCACATGGAATAGCTGAGAGCATCTTACGGTCACGCCAAACATTCAGAAGGCTATGATCTGTTGGGCGGTATTTGTCATCAGTCACTCTGATGAACGATGCTGAGGGTTCTCAAACGCTGATGGCTAATTGTCTGGCAGTTTTAATGAGTTAGGCGGCCTCATGCTCCACACCTTAGTTTGTATGTTTGATTCATTGCTGTTTTTAATGCATTATGGATGCTCTGTGAATGCTCACCGTGACTTCTAAGGGAGGCACGGTGTCCCTGTCTCCCTCACTTACTCATTCGCTCAGTACATATTATTTAACACTTATTAGCGGTCATTCATATTTTTGAACAAGACAGGCACAGTTCCTAAGCTCAAGCTACCTTACATTCCGGTAAGGAGTCTGATTAGAAAATTAAGTAAAACCAGGCTCGGGGAAGATGGTTCTCTAGCTCCTTGGTCTGCCATCTTCTCGGTCTGCTGGCTTTCCAAATAAAGTCATTATTCCTTGCGCATCACCCTCAAAGCAAGTAAGTAAAACTAAATACAAAATAGTGTGAAATGTGGTTGGTGTCCGTGACGTGTTCTCCAGATTGAGCCCCTGCTGTGGAATGTGACAGTGTCTCCCTCTTCGGGAGAAGAAAAGGCCCAGGACCCTTGTTTGAGATCCTGTCACCAGGAGGAGGCTTCATGCCTGGACGGGCAGAGCCTGCTCCTCCCTGCAGTGACTCGGAAGCCCTCTCCACGTCTGGTCAGAGCAATGCCCTGCGAGCCCCGTGGGAAATGGCTCTGAAAACCATCTTTGTTCTCCAGGTGGGGGTTGCAGCTCTGGCCAATGTCATTCTCCTTTTCCATTACGTCTCTCCAATCTTGCTTGGACAGAACCAGAAACCCACACATATGATTCTCAGCCACTTGGCCCTGGCCAATCTCCTGGTACTTTTTTCTGCTGGGATTCCCCACATGGTGGCGGCTTTTGTTCTGAGGAAGCCCCTGTCCAGTCTTGGGTGTAAGCTTGTCTATTTCATCCGCCTCTTGGCTCACAGCACCAGCCTGTGCTCCACCTGTGTCCTGAGCACCTATCAACTTGTCACTCTCATCCCCAGGACAGTGGAGTGGATGGTGCTCAGAGGAAGAGCCCCTAAATTCGTTGGTCCTTCCTGTTGCACCTGCTGGATGATCAGTGTCTTAATGAATGTCTATATTCCTGTGACAGTCACGGGTCCACAGAAGACAGGAAATGACACTGACACCCATTGGTTCTGTTCAGTCTCAAGTCCCAGTGCAGGCGCTGTCATCCTGTGGTCATTTCCTGATGCCATGTTTATTGGCCTCACGGTCTGGTCCAGTGGCTCCATGGTGCTTCTCCTGCACAGACACCACCAGAGAGTGCAGTACATTCACACCCCCACTGGCCACCACAGATGTCCCCCTGAGACCAGAGCCGCCCACACCATCCTGCTGCTGGTGGTCATTTTTGTCATCTTCTATGTGCCAAGTTCTGTTTTTACTTTTTATATGGCTGCATTTTTAGATTCTCGTCTCTGGTTAATGCAGACCGCTGATGTGTTGGTTTCTTGTTTTCCCACTGTTTCCCCCTTCCTGCTGCTCTTTAGGGATCCTAGGCCCCCTAGGTTCTGGTCTTTTGTTGTCAGAGATCATGGTTGAAGTGCTAAAGGTGTAGAAGTCAGCTTCAGCACAACCTTAATCACTCTGCTCTTTCACTACATTTCTACATGACTCTGCATCTTTGTTTCTCTCCTCTGTCTCCGGGATGTTGCAGTGCTACGTTGTGGTACAGAAAGTCTCCGCTGTTCACTGGCTTGCTTCCTATTTGAACCTTGCAGAGTTTTCTCACATGACTGACCTGCAGTGAAGTTTATGGATTGCATGGATGCAGTAATGTGACAGGGGGAAAAGAAGCTGCCATTTTTACATTTTCACTTGAATATTTAGTTTTCATATTGAAAAAGAGAAATGGGGATTAAATTTTCTCTTGGTCCTGTTTGCTTTTTTCTCTTTGTGTTTACTTTTGCCTTCTTGTGGCACAGTTTGGAATTTTTATTTATTTATTATTAAAGTATAGTTGATTTACAATGTTATATTACTTTCAGGTGTGCAACAGTGATTTGATATGTTTGTAGATTTTGCTCCATTTAACATTATTGTAAAATACTGGCTATAGTCTATGTGCTGTGCATTATGTTCTTGTATCTTACCTATTTTACACCTAGTAGTTTGTACCTCTTGGTCTCCTTCCACTATTTGGCTCCCCTCCACCCACCAACCAGTAACCATTAGGGTTCTTTTGTAGTTAAATGGGGAAGAAACTAGTTTGTCATCTTTATCTGTGAGTCTGTTTCTGCTTTGTTATATTCATCTGATTCGTTTTTCAGATTCCACATATAAGTGATAACATAACAGTATTTGCCTTTCTCTACTTGACTTATTTCTCTAAGGACAATACCCTGCAAGCACATATATGTTGTGGCAAATGGCAACATTTTATTCTTTTTATGGCTGAGTAATATTCTATCATATATTTTGTATATGCTAAATGTGTCTGACATATTCTTTATCCATTCTTCTGTTGAAGGACACTTAGGTTGCTTCCATGTCTGGGCTATTATGAATAATACTGCTATAAACATTGGGGTGCCTGTATACTTTTGCAGTAGTGTTTTCATTTTTTCTGAATGTGCACCCAGGAGTGGGATTGCTGGGTCATATGGTAAGTCTAGTTTTAGTTTTTTTGAGATATCTCCATGCTGTTTTCCACAGTGGTTGCACCAACTTACATTCTCACCAACAGTGTACGAGGTTCCCTTTTCTCCACACCCTTCCCGGCATTTGTTACTTGTAAACTTTTTGATGACGGCCATCCTGAATTTGTGAGATGACAGCTTGCTGTGGTTTGATTTGCATTTCCATGGTGATCAGTGATGTGGACCATCTGTATGTGTTCTTTGGAAAAATGTCTGTTCAGTTCTTCTGCCTGTTTTTCAGTGAGAGTGTTTGGGTTTTTCTGTTTTTTGTCTTTGCTATTGCAGTATATCAGTTCCTTGCATTTCTTGGCTACTTTCCCCTTCTCACATATGTAGCTTGCCAACACTGTCTCCCATTCCGAAGGTTGTCTTTTCAGTTTGTGATGGTTTCCTTCCCTTTGCAGCTTTTTTGCTGATGGAATCCCACCTGTTGGTTTTTGCTTTTGTTGCTTTGGCTTTGGGTGTGAGAGATTTGAGTAATCACCTCAAGACCTGTGCCAAGGGGATGACCATCTATGTGCTCCTCTAGCAGTTTTATGGTTTTAAGTCTGTCACTCAAGCCTTTTATCTGTTTTGCGTTCATTCCGTTTGTGGTGCTTTCTTCTGCACGCGGCTCTCCAGTTTTCTCACCGCCATTTATTGAAGACTCTACTATTTTCCCACTGTATGTTCTTGTAGAACTATTTCTCTTTGGTTTGCTTTTGTTTCCATTTGTTTGCTTGTTTCAGTAGGCAAAAAAAAAAAAAAAATGCTGGGACTCAAAATACAAATATGCGTCTGAGCTATTTCAAAGACTGGATCCCCAGGGCGGGGGGTGACCCCTGTACCTGTGAACATTCAGGCAGTGATTCGGTCAGATGTTCTCTCACTGATCTTGAGCCAGCAAGGCTTCCAGTCTCAGCCCCCTGAGCCCCGCGTGTCCTGAGGGACACATTCCAAGTGCGTCACATTTGCAGGCATGCCCAGGCTTCCCACTTTTGCTGGGGTCTCCACATGCATGTGTTGTATTGTGGTCAGCCAGCGACAGTTGGAAAGTTAATTATTTCAGCCTCGGCTCCCTCACAACAGTGATGTCCCAGGGAGCAGAATTGAGGGAGGGAGGCCAGACCGAGCCTTCCCTCCCTGTCCTCTGTGGTGCAGGAGGAAGGGGTTGTTGTGGGATGAGGCGCCCAGGGGCCCCTGGGTGGAAAGCCGAGTCTCACGTCAAGGGGAGAGAGGGAGGTGGTCGGCCCCACAGGATGTGAGAGAGGGCGAGTGTGCGCTGAGGAATCATAGACTAAGAATGCGTGTGGGGCAGGAAGGAAGGATGAGAAGGAGACAGAGAGTGAGTGAGTGAGAGAATGCTTTTCCATGAACAGTGGTTGACTTCCTTGGCCAGGGCTGTCATAGCAAGCGCACTAGACCAGGTGGTGTGAACAGAAACTCACTTCTCACAGTTCTGGGGGCCAGAAGCCCAGGATCAAGGTATTTGCAGGTTGGGTTTCTCCTAAAGCCTCCCTCCTTGGCTCTGCAGGTGGCCACCTTCCCTGTGTCCTCACACGGTCACCCTTTCAGTGTACATTCTTCGTGCCTAAGACCTAATCAGCTCTCATGTCTGTCGTGGAAGAGAAAAGGGGACTGGGGGAAGAAGACTGTGTGAAAGCACGTGTACTTGTGTGTGTGTGTGCACACGCACGTGCTGGTCTGGGAGGCAGAGTGGGTGTGAGAATGTGACTGAGACCATGAGTAACACTGTGATGTGTGTGTGAGAGGGAGTGTGTCTCTCCCTGAGGGGGAGAAAGGTGGAGACAGATGAATTGCACTTTTGAGGAACTGAATTCCTTTGTTCCATAGTCTCTGTGTCACCAAGAAAGAGCAGGTGCACTAGAAGGGATCCCAGCCATTCCCATCAGAACCAGCTTGCTCCAACCCCACTGGAAACACCAGCCCTGATTCACCGTCCTCAAGTTCTGGCACCATCTGCCAGACCAGACCCCCCAAAACTTGAGGGATGATGTTTCCACCTTCCTTCGATCCCTGTCCAATACAACAGGCACGAGCACGTGGAGATGCTTACACTTAAGTTAATTAAAATAGAGTAAGATTGCAGAACACTTGGAACCATGATCAGAAAGTATAAAGAAGGACAAACATCATAGCACCTATAATCGTCCTGCAAAGATAACCACCAGTTTGACACTGACAGAAACAAATATGATACATTTTGGCTGCTCCCAAATTTTTGCGATTAAAGGTTTTGTTGTAATGTGTGGACCCTGATTGGATCCTGATTTGAAGTAACCCCAAAAAGGCCTTTTTGAGACAATCAGAAAAATCTAAAATTGGATTGGATATTAAGATGACAATGAAAAATTATTAATTTTGTTAGGTGTAAAATGGCATTTACTTACATTATGAAAATGCCTGTATGTTTTAGGGTTGTATATCAAAGAACATTTTTGAGGTCTGGCATTTGTTTTTAAATACACTAGTAACAGAAACTAAAAAAAAAAAATCAGCAAGTGTGGTTACATTGTAACAGCTATTGGATCTGGAAGATGTTACAATGGTGGGTCACTATATTATTATGTTATTTTTTCTACTTTTGTGATGCCTGAAATTTTTAAATAAAATTTTTCAATGCTGTGATAAAAATTGAGTAACTTTAAAATTTAGCTCCTCATTTGCACTGGAATCACTTCGAGTGCTCAGTAGAGATGTCTGTAGTGGCATGCCGCCTTTTATTTTTTAATTGTAGTACAATTTACAATGTTGTCTTAGTTTCAGGTGTACAGCATAGTGATTCAGGCATACATGTATGTATGTATTCCTTTTCATATTCTTTTTCATTATAGGTTTTTACAAGCCATTTCATCATCTCACAAAGTTCTATTGGACATCCAAGCCAGGGATAGTTAATTCCCTATTTTTTTTTTTAAAAAAGGATACCCACCTGCCCCTCCCTCCCCATTCATACACAAACAAACTTCAAAACAAGTGCCCTGGAAAACTTGCACCAGCACCAGAGTGGAATCCCAGTGGTTGGAATATCTCTCCCTCTTCAACACCCAAAGACAAAGATGTCCAGGGCACAAACACAGACGTGAGCACAACCTCTTCTTCTAGATCTGGTCCTGAGCTGCCCTCTTAGCTATGTGAAGACACGGGGCCCAGGGTAATATTTGCTATTTAAACAGTGGTAGGGGGGAGGAATGGAGTAAACATGGCTTGGATGTGTGAATCAGAGCAGGTTCCAAACCACTTCCACCAGGTGGCAATTTTAATGATTCTGTTCTATTCATGCTCTCACATGGTTAGTATTTTCCTTAACGTGCTTAGAGTTAATGATGCCTGTTTAGTTTCGCCTGTGCAGTTAGCGTGAGAAGATTTGAGGTGGTCAGTTGGAACAATTCAAAAGGCAACACAGAAGTGACTGCAAGTCCTCATGTGAGCCCCCCCACTGCTGTCCCCCTGCTGTTTATTCCCCTTTGAATGTATTCGGTTCACTGTTGCTATAACCCCTCCCATTAAGGCTTACAACTCTGTGTCTTAACAGTCGCACCAAACTGTTCCTCGTGAGATTATAATTATTATTTTAAAATTCTTCAGGGGAAAGGGCTGTGAGAGGGGATGTAGATAAAACTAGATTTTTATGAGGTAAATGATGGTTGAGAGTGAGGTGGGAAGCCCCATTAAAAAGACCAGCAGAACCCCCCCCCCCCCCCCCCGTCAGGGCCACTACTCTCCTGCCAGCACCATCTGGTTCCCTGGCCAGTGGCTTCATCTCACTTTTGGCCTCTGAACCAGCTAACTTCTAGGAAAGCAGAGCTTACGCCCCAAATTCTATTGGTTCCCTGAGCTAACGCCTGATTTGTCCATTTGGTGCTTCATTTGCATGGAGCTCACTCCTGATTGGTTATTTCTCTCCCTCCTGATTGGTTCATTTCCCTCACTCCTGATTGGTTATTTCTCTCCCTCCTGATTGGCCCATTTCTACAAAGCTTGTTCCTAATTAGTCAACTTTTGTTATACCTCATTTGCATATGCTGTTGCAAAGTGTAAACTGGCAGCCTATAAAAGCCTGTGTAAACCTACAGACGGGGTACTAACTTGGAGCGTTAGCTCCTCTGGGCCAGCTGGCTTAATAAACCTGAGTTCTCCAACTCTCCGAGTGCTGCTTGGTCTCTCGCCCAGATCCAGGTTGCTGTCACAACTGAGCTGTAACACACTTTTCTGCAACAAGAGTAGAGAAGGAGTTTCCTGCTGTGGGCTGTTGAGTGGGCCCTCTTATGTAAAGTTTGTGTGCTTGAAAATCACCATTAAAATTATTTTTTAAGGATCAATCACAAATAGTAATTTGGAAATTATAAATATCCAAACAGATAATGTGGATGAAACATAAAGAATTAGCCCTAAAAGTAGAATTAAAACATGAACGTCGGCAGCCTCGTGTGAATAGGCCATGGGGCCCAGGCCAAAGTTCACAGTAGCTCACGCCTGGTAAGAGGGACATGTACGCATGCGCAAGTTATATAAGCCTTATGAACCGTTAAATGAACAATGCGCATGTGCAGCAAAACAGATACAAGCAAGACAAACGCACCACGCAGGCGCGTGCCATCTTGTTAAAGTGGAAGGAAGTGTTGAGCTCCGCCCCCGCCGCCCACTTGTTCTGCAATGAAGTGCTGTTTCGCTCCATGTCGGACCCTCACGCAGTTTTCCAGTTGGGCCGCTCGCCTCCTCTAATCCCTCTTCCGCCCTCTCGGCGGACAGTGAAGCACCAGTGTTGGGCAGGACGGGTGCTCAGCCGGCCTCGCTCCGGGCGCCCACGTCGGCGCGCCCGCTGGGTGAGGGGCGCGTGCGCGGGCCGGCGTCTCAGGCCGGGGCCGGGGGCGGGGCTTCCTGCAACTCTCCGTGCGTGGAGTCCGTGAAAACGAGAGAAGGGAGAGGTGGTGCGTTCGGAGTCTGTGCCAAGCCTTGGATGGCCAGCGTCACTGGGCTGCGCCCTGCTGTTAGCAAGGAGTCTGCTCATTGCATGAGACCTCCTGGGTCTATGATTGCAGGTGAGGTAGTTCCACCTGCCCCCATCCTCCGTGTCGCCGCTCCTTCAGTCCTGTTGCCCGGAGCACACGACGGTGCCTCTAAGCCCGTCCTCAGCGCTCCCTCCGCACTTTGTCACAAACCAGCGCTGACGGCCGGCCATGCTCACCTGCAGGAGCTACACACGCTCCTGCTGATTCTGCATCAGAATTAAATCCTGACGCCTCCACTGTCAGTATATTCAGTTACAGAATTTACAAAACCCCAGAAGGTGTGAGGAAGCTAGTGGAGCTACTGGAGCGACTGAATTGCCTTTGAATGTTGCTTTGTGAAAGCAGAGCTGTGTCGTCAGAAACGTTGCTGGAAAATGGGGCTTCAGGGTCTTCTCTCTCTGTCTAAGACGTGCTGCTTCCAGCTGGCCCTGTTCCATGGACACTGCCCTCCCGTGCTGGTCCCCACACACCTGTGGGTGAGGAGAGGCTCATGAGGGAGGCGGGCCCTGGGATGTGGTTCCTGGAAGGGCACGAGGGCCCTTCTGTGGATTCATGTCTGACTCTGGCTTTGGTGGCGTCCGTGTGCGACTGTGCGGGCTGGTGTCATGGATTGTGTGAGGCAGGTGAGCCCTTCTGCATTTCTGGTCTGCTACTGTTGGTGTCAGGGAGGCGCTTCGTCTGTGGGGTTGGTCTCTGTCTTCCATAGAATGTACACCCAGTAAGCTTGACCACATCACCCACCCCAGTAAATCCCGGCCCCACAGGATGGAGTCCGTGGGCGAGGGTTGTGGGAGGAGAGGAGCAGGGAGCTGCGGGGGGGATAGCATTCTCTCAGCAGCCCCTGGGAGGGGTGATGGAGGAGGAACTGAGAGGGTTTAGGGGGACAAGGTGAGGATTTGCTGAACATGAAACTGGTATCATACCTTCTGTCATTAAGTATGGGCTCCACTGTAAAGCCTCGCTCCCCAGAGTGCCAGGGAATTTTCAGTTAAGTACACTCGAAGGAGAGGTCAGACACAATAAGGTTTCTATGTTTCTTCCTGCTGTTATGGGAGGTGATGTAGGTAATGACACTGTGGACAGAGTGTCTCCCAGTCAGGAAGGAGGTGACTACTTCTCGCTGTCAACTCACTCTCAGTGTATTAGGAACAGAGAGAGGATAAAGGACTGAAAACCAAAGTTTAAATTTCATTTTCAGAGGCAGCGAGTGAGCCCGTTACGGTGATTGAGGATGGCCGGCAGGTGTGTATGAGCAGGTGCAACCAGGGGGCTCATGTGATTAGGAGTCAGAAGAAGCAATAAACTGAAGTGGTGGGAGGAGGGGCACCCGGGAAGGACGAATGGGAATGTTTCTGATGAATCCCAAATGTGTTTCTTGTTTCTTAAGGAAAGGGACTCGGCTTGCTCTAGTGGGAAAAGGCAGAGAGGAAGGCAGTGAAGTTGCAAACGCAGTAGGTGCCCAACGGAGAATGTCACCCTCCCGCAGTCCTGCCAGTGGTGAGTAAAGACATGAACGTTTATCTTTTCACACAAAAACAGCGCTTGGCTTTGTTGACCTCTTCTAGTGTTTTTCGGATCCCTGTTTCATTTCTTTCACTCTGGCTTCTGTTACTGGTTCCCTTTTGCTAACTTTGATCTTACTTCTTTTGTTTTTGTTCTTATGTTTTAGTTCCTTGAGGTATAAAGTCGGCTTGTTTTTTGAGATGTCCCCTTTTCTCAATGTAGGCATTTATTGCAATAAACTTCCCTCTCAGGATAGCTGCTCCTGAATCGCATAACTTTGGGTGTGTTGTGTTTCCCTCCAGGCTGCTGTCAAAGTATCTTATAAAATTTCCTTTTCAATTCAACTTTGCCCCGCTGGTTGTTCGGGAGTGTGTTCTATAATTTCCACATCGTTGTTAATTTTCCAGCTTTCCGGCTGCTACTGGTTTCTGGTTTTGTCTCATTGTTGTTCGGGAAAGGCACTTGATAAGATTTCAGTCTTCCTAAATTTCTTAAGACTTGCTTTATGCCACCACATACGATCTTTCCTGGTGAATGTTATATGTGCTTTGGAAGAAATTGTGAACTTGGCTGCTGTCGGGTGGAATATTCGGGATATGTCTCTTGACTTAAAAAAAAAAAAAGCACAGCCTGGGGGAGGGGAGAGCTCAGGGGTGGAGCTCATGCTTCGCAGGCATGAGGTCCTGAATTCAATACACAGTTCCCCCATTAAAGTAAATAAATAAACCTAATCACCTCCCCCAAAAAGAAAATTTAAAAAAGAGGAATACTGAAAAAAAACCCACAAATAAGAAGTTGTGGATTTTGCTTTCTTGGGAACTTTCCTGAAGAATATAGTTCAAAAAACAGCCTCTCCGCAGCTCTGAGGAACAGTTCCAAAGAGGAAAGGGAGGGACCAGGACACATGGGAGTTTTGCTGAAAAATAAAATGTCGGACATCTAAAGATTAGTGCTAAACCCAAAATACAGAATCTCAAGTTAATGGTTTTAATGCTTTTCTAAATCTAGAAAGATGCAAAGGTCTGAGCTTACTGAAATTATTCATCTGATACACACCTTAACTATTTAGAGCCAGTATCCCATTTTCCTCCATCCTGAGTTCCCTGCAAGTGTACCACCGGGGGCGGCTGCAGTGACTGCTGGCTTGATGGTGGGCAACACTTTTATTACTGAAATGGCAGGACATATTTTTTGGCCACATGACTGTTGAGTCCAGTTTACCTACATTGTTGTTCAACCCAAACTTCCTGTGGTTGTTTCTGTCTGCTTCATCTGTTCACTGATGATTTTGGGGGTTTTCTAATTTCCACTATGACTATATCGCCATCTGTTTCTTACATCAGGTCTGATAATATGTGCTTTACCCATGTAGGTGCTCCGATGTTAAGTGTATAAATATTTATATTGTCTTCAGAAATAAAATTTATATTTTATGGCAAGATAAGAAAAAAGATAACATGAAAACTTTTCCCTGCCTTTGGCCAGCTCTGTCCCCATGGTGCACTGTGTGTCTGCATTCTGCATCGACCAAACGCCCCCCATCGGCAGGAGCACCTGCTCAGCTGTAAAGGGCAACGTTCTCCCAGCATCAACAAGCCAGCTCCTTAAAAGACAATGTTCCTTCCTGATCTTGTAAGGAGTCACGATGACCCACCGCGTGGTACTTGCAGATCTGGGATGTGTCCACCGTCAATAATATGTCATTTGATGTACAACCACCTGTCTCAAAACACACCACTGGGCTTTGGCTCCTAATGGGCAGAACAGTTCTCCAAACTTCCTGAGATGCCGTTCCTGGGTCATAACCCTCACTTTGCCTCGAGTGAAATTTCTATTTCTTTCATACATCGACTGGTTAATTCTTCCTTGACATTCTTATGACTGTTTTTATTAGTGATTTTTGTAGGCATCACACTACAAGCTGCAAAGAGGTGACGTTCACTCCTGTCACCATGCCATAGAATATGAAGGTCCTTGAAGCAGGATAGAGTCTCTCCCGTGCTTTCCGCTGCGTTTTCTTTTGCATTTTCATTCCGTATCTGTTCTAACCCACAAATCATTCTGATTCTTGACTTTCATGTGTCAGTTTTCTCTTAGGAAAGTTCAGAATTAAGGTTTACACAACATGCGTGTTCACGTGTTTCCAGCTGTGGCGTCATTACCACTTAAAACCCCGGTTCACCTGCAGGACCAGTGCTTTCAGAGCAGAAAGACTTTGCACTTATGACCACGCTGACCCGCTACTGATAAACTAGCTACTTTAAACCATCTTAAGTTTGCTTGGATTTTTCCAACAAGTTGGGCAAAGATCTTTCTTTTATAAAATAGTAAGAAACCATGATAAAAGCAACAGATGCCCTGCTGAAAACTGGGTGCCTGTCGTAAGTAGCTGATTCAAATTCACTTAGAGTCAAGAGTAAAAAATGCATTAAAATTGACTAGACTTCAATAAAAAATAAAAATTCTTCAAGATTTGCACCTCTTGTGGAGTGATGGAAGTGTTAGCTGTCTGGATGGTGGTGGTGGATTCATGGGTGTAGACATCTATCAAAGTTCATCAAATTGTACATCTGAAATATGTGTACTTTAATGTGCAAGAACTACACCACAATAAAGGTGTTAAATATATTTAAAATAAAAATTAAATTGAAATTAAATAAAAGTAAATTGAAAACAAAAACAAAAAAATTGTAAATGAAATTTTAAGATGAATAATGAAAACTTTAAAAATTGTAAAATTTAGAAAATAAAGTAAAATTTAAAGAAATTCTAGAAAAGCTTCAAAATGCAAAAAAAAACATTTAGCAGTATATAACCTTTTTTTTTTTACAAATAAAAGGTATATAATGACAATGCATCAGTATTGGCTTATAAATAATGGATTTGAAATAGTTCGAAATATACTGAATTATGACAAGAGTATAGAAAGGTTCACGTACACGTACATATCTCACAGACCATGATTAATATTATCTTGCTGACTCATCGTGGTTTCTCTGTATGTCATCCCATCATGAAGAGTGTTTTTCTGAACCACCTGAGAGTCATGTCTGACGTGCTCCACTCCATACCTGCATTTCCTAGTGCTGTTATCCCTACAACAAAGACAGTCTCCTCCATAACACATGGCCGTTCACCTCAGGGCACCAACAGCACCGCTCAGTCCACAGACCTCATCCAGTCTCCCAGCAGACAGCACCATGAATTATCTTCCTCTCTGGTCATCACTGGCCCCGGGTCACCACTCATCCCAGATGGAGACTGGCCCAGGGTCACCACAGGAGTGAGTTCTCACTGGTCCCGGATTATCACTGGTCCAGAACCATCCCTGGCCCCGCACCAGGTAGATTTTCATCCACCATCACCTCCGGCTGATTCTAATCCACAGCGAGGGTGGGCAGCCACAAGATGACTGATGAGTCCAGTGGTTGGGCCCCCAGGCAGAGGCTGGGGAGAGTGCCTTGCTGGCTGGTGCTGCAGGTTGAGGTCCAGTTGCAGACTCTAGACCTGAACCTGTAGCATTGGTCCTGACTGGCTGACCTTTACAACCAGAAACAGGTCCTAGTTCAATGCACATGTTAATTCTGTGTGAAATTTGTGATTTTGTTTTCAGCAAGGTACTCACTTTGCATTCTGTGAGCTGGGGCACAGATGAAATGTGCTAAAATCATGATTCCAGACCAGGCTCCCAGATCCCCAAGCCAGGCTCGCTGGGTGCCGCGTCCCCTGTGTTCTGTCCCTGTTGCTTGTGCCTCCTTTATTGGGCATCAGGGTCCGTGGATCCCTGCTGAGCATGAATACAATGCATGAATTTTGAGATGACATTTCTTAGTCCATCTCGTCAACTGTGACTGTTGCTTTTGCCCCATTAATCGTGCTTTTTGGATGGAAAACCATGATCTAGGTATTTTTGTTCTTAGATTCTAAGGCAAGACCCAGCATCGTCCATTGAGCTGATTGTGAGGAAATTGTTTGCTGTACCAGAGGGTTTGTGCTGTATTGGCTGCACCCTCGAGGTCGCTTTAGGACAAGCACATGGTCCCTGACCTCACAGTCAGGACTGCTTGGAGGTGGTGGCATCCACAAAACCACTCATCTTCAACTTTCACCCTTCCTTTGAGGTCCACCCCCACTCTAGTCCTGGGTCCAAGTGGCTACGAACAGCCAATCACGGCTCATTCCCACGTCCAAATCCCTGCAGTGGAGGGTCAGTCGAGGGACGTGAAGGATACCTAATACAAAGCTGAGTCTCCCCCCACACTTCTTCTGAATCTGCTTGGCACATTCATATCACAAGCTCCTCACGTCACCAGAAAGAATGAGGTGAATGTTGGCGGTGTCACAACCAAGATCACATCCTTGGCGGAGAAAAAGGAGGTACTTTCACAAATGGACAGACCACATGGCCCAAGTAGCCCTTTTTAATTTTAGCTGGACACGTCTGCTGCCCCCGGTTTATCCATTCCCTGCAGAAGGAGCCCGATGGGGAGGATTACATGCTCTTTCTGTTGCATGGTCTCCCAGAGGAATTTCGTCACGCCCACTTCCCAGCTAATAGACCTGGTTTCAAAGCTCCAATTATCAGTTAACATTTCCGACTCTCAACTGATCATTCCAATGATGAGTGTAAAGAATTCTAATGCTATCTCGCTATATTCCTAATCATTGCATTTTCTTAATCCATCTCTGTATGTCCAGGGGTGCTTCTTGCAAGCATTCATTGCCCAGAACACACAGAAAGGCTTGGTGTCCAATGAGAGACTCAGGAAGGGGGTTTGTAAGTGACTTAGAACAAATGACAGTGTCCTTGCAGAGTGACTTGGACATGAGGGAGGCCTGAGCATTCTGAGGAGGGAAATTCTGGCTTCAAATGTGGTATGTTCCGGACTACGCAGACCTGCGGCCATAAATAGCAAGGGTTGTGGAAACTGAAGGCAGCGGACAGACCCGCTTCCAGATCCTCCACTGACGATCAGTGTGACAGACTCTGGAGCAGTTATGGGAAAGTGAGCCGGGAGTGCAGATGCCCCACGGGAAACACAGCGAAGGGAGCCCTTCTTGTTTTCCTGATGCCCCTTCCTCCCCGAATTGTGACTTTCATCGTCAGTTTGGAATCTCCCACAGGGAACATAGAAAACTCTGTGTCCTCTGCTCAGCTGCTCCTGTAGACCTGCTCAGTAATTGCCAGGAGCTGTCACTAATCCCCAGGAGTGGACGAGGGTGATTAGCCCTGAGGGTCAGATTTGCTCCTCACTGGGGATGCCCCAGGCTCTCTGTGTAGACAGTGTCACCCGTCCTACAGATGACATGATAATGGCTCCTCTGTGGGGTGGTCAGGTCCAGGGACCCTGTCCCTATAACTGTGGCCCATCCTGAGTGACATTCCCTGCACAGAGCTGTGGGGCCAAGACCGGGCAGGTGAGTGCTCCCTTGTGTTCAACCTCAGGGCAGAAAACAGGAGGGAAGGGCTCTCCCACAGGAGAGGAACTCAGAGCTGTGCTGTTAGCACCATTGGGTGGGATGGGTGCTACCCCTGCCTTGCCCTGAGTGCCCCATTCGTGCCCTGGCTGGGCAGGCAGGAGGGGGGAGTGTGTTGTGGGGGGTTTCTGAGCGGGACCAGAGTCATGAGGCTCATGGCAAATCCCTGTGCCCTGGAGTCCCTGACTATGAGGAAAAGAGAGGTGGGCAGTCACTTTGGAATCTGTGCCAAGCCTTGTATGACCAGAGCCACTGAGCTGCTAAATCATGTCAACATGGGTCTGCAGGTTCCCTAGGATCTAACATGTTTGGGGAGGGTATTTACTTTCTGCCAGGGTATTGCACCACCATTCTGGGCGTTTTTCAGCTGTGTGTGCATGTGTTGCTCATATGTTTATGTCTAAAATTGAATGCGGAAATGCTCCTCTGTCCTACTTTAACCCTAAGCAGCAGGAAAAAAAAATTGTAGTGATGTGAAATCGAGTGAACTTCCCAGTCTGCCAAAGCAGTATCAATGTTGGAAAATGAGCAGTATATGCTCTATTCAACGCTGGAAATAGGATTAGAATAATACTCTCCGCGGCAGTTCAACTTTGTATTTTAAAACCTTTTTATCAAAGTATAGTTGGTTTACAATGTTGGGTTAATTTCCGGTATACAGCATAGTAATGCACTTACACATACATATATGATATTTATATTCCTTTTCATGGTCTTTTTTATTGCAGGCTATTATGAGGTACTGAACATAGTTCACATTACTTTTTAAATTTGAAAATATAGTGGAATATACCTAGGTCCATGCAATGGTCCTAATGTTTGTGTGCCACCAAAAATTCATATGATGAAAACATAATCCCCAAAGATGATGATATCAGAATGTGAGCCTTTTCCTGGTGCTCAGGTCATGGGGGTGGAGCCCTTATAGGTGGATCAGTGCCCTAATAAAGGAGCCCTCAGAAAGCTCCATACCCTTTCCGCCACGTGAGGCCATCGGGAGAAGGCAGCAGCCACACCGCAGGAAGGGGGCTCTCACCGGCCGGGGACCGTGCCGCCAGCTTCGAGATCTGTGAACTATCAGTCTCTGTTGTTTATAACCCGCCCAGCTGGTGATATGTTGTTGCATAGCAGCCCAAGCTGACTAAGACAGCCCAATATGGAAAAGGGCTCCTGATGACAGGCATGGGGAAGAACAAGACGCCATCAGAGGCAATTTCTGAGAAAAGTCTTAGCCATTCTCTACTGGACGCAAAGTGCTTCCTCCCTCCCCGACCCTCACCGTGTCCCTCTGTCCAGGACTTTATTCCCACCTCCTGTATCCATCGTCCTGGGTGCACAATGAGTAGGGCTCTCTCAGGAGGGCTGTCTCATCCTCTTAGGAGGTCTCCACCAACCAGCCCTGATCTCTGTGCTGACATGTGCTGAGTCACACACTCGTCACCTGATTCAGCAGCACATTGATCCTGCTGCATCCTCTGTGTTCTATGCATTTTAGTTATTTTATAACAGAAATTATGGAACCTCAGAAGGTATGAGGAGCTGAGTGGAGCAAAAAGTGCTCAGGCAAAAGAGAGATGCAATGGCCTTGAAGCTTGTTTCATGAAATCAGAGCTTTTTGTCAGAAAATGTATTGGAAAATATGGCTCCAAGGTTTTCTCTCTTTTTATAAAGACTTTTTTGCATAAGCTTTCCTGAATTAATGGAAATTGACCTGCCTATACTGGTCCCTGCACATATGGGGATCAGGAGAGGCTCACGAGGGAGGCGGGCACTGGGATGTGGTTCCAGGGGGAAACAAGGGCCCGTCTGTGGATTCATGTCTAACTGGCTGTGGAGGTGCCCGTGTGTGACTGTGTGGGGCCGGTGTCATGGATTGTGTGGGGCAGGTGAGTCCTGCATTTCTGGTTCAATGCCTCACCCGTGGCATTGATCTGTGTGCCCCAGAAAATGTACAACCAGTAGGTTTGACCACATCTGTCACCTGAGTAATAGCTCAGCCCATAGCAAGTAAGTACAGGCTCTGTTTGTGGGAGGAGAGATAGGAGGGGTTGAGGCTACCTGCATGCATTTGTCACTGGGAGATGTGATGCAGGGAGGAGTGAGTGGGGTGGTTAGGGAGGGTCAAATGATGACTTACTGGGCATGAGATCAAGTAATATATTTTGCCAATAAACAATGTTTGGATAAATTCGTTGAGACTACAGTAAAATTTAACAAACTTAGAGAAATGGATTGTACAGGTTATTGTTAATCAAAGGAGGTTATCTGTAATTAAAATTTCAGATTAGAGGCTCATTTAGTACAGATTTATCAAAGAAACTGCAGGGAAGGGATTGATCTGTGATGAATGAATCAAACATGGGGGGAATTATGTAAGGATACATAAATATATATATGTATATATATAATGTTTGCTCTTATTATTTTGAAGAAATGTAACTCTAAGACTAAGAAAACGGTTTTTATTTCACCTTCACTCATCCCTTCTCCAATGATCTTCTTTTCTTCACGTAGATCCGGATTTCTGATCTTCGTCATTTTTCCTCTCTCTAAAGAACTTCCTTCAGCATTTCTTCAAAGCAACTCTAGTGGCAACACAGTCCATCAACTTTACCTTCTCTGAAACAGTCCTTATTTTTCCGTCAATTTTGAAGGAAAACTTTAAAGGATGCAGAATTCCAGGGTGGAATAGTTTTCTCTTCACAGTTTAAATATTTCACTCCACTCTCCTTGCTCGACTGGTTTCCAAGGAGGGGTCGGAAGTCACTCATCTTGGTTCCTCCATCTATAAGGTGAGGGTTCCTCCCCTGTGGCTTCTTTCAAAAATTTAAAATTATTTTTGAAAATATAGCAGCTTGAGTATGATATGCCAAAGTATAGGGTGGTTTTTGGATGGAAAGGCATTTACCCTATTTGGGGTTCTCTGGGCTTCCTAGATCTGTGGCTTGGTGTTGTCACTGATTTGGGGGAACTCCCAGTCATTCTTGCTTCATATATTTCTTCTGTTTCTTGCTCTTTTCTTCTCCTTCTGGTCATCCCATTATGCATGTGTTACACCTTTGGTAGTCCTCCCACAGTCCCTGGACATTACATCTTGTATTTTTCCAGTCTCTGTTCTCCTGGCTTTTTGGTTTGGGAGGTGTTTTGATAGATCCTCAAGCTCAGAGATTCTTCCCTCATCAGTGTCCTCCGACCTAATAACAAGCCCATTAAAGCATCCTTCCTCCTGTGACAATGCATTTGATCTCCTACGTTTATTGCTGGTTCTTTCTTAGACTTTCCATCTCTCTGCCTACTTTGCCCATGTGTTCTTGGATGTTGCCTAACTTATCCATTTGAGCCCTTAGCATAGCAGTCATAGTTGTTTTACAATCCCAGTTAGATCATTGAAAAATTCCTGTCATATCTGAATCTGATGTTTGCTCTGCATCTTCAAAATCTTTTGTGCCTTTTAGTGTGCCTAGTAATTTTTTCTTGATGTCCAGATATGATGTATCAGGTGAAAGTAACTACTGGTAATAAACGTTTAGGGATGTGATGGTGATGTGTGGGGAGAGAGGAAGCCTCCTGCAGTCCTACAGTTAGGTCTCAGTCTTTCGGTGAACCTGTACCTCTGGACAGTAAACGTTGCAACTGATTCTCAGATCTTTTCTCCTCCATAGATGAGCTTGGATGGCTAGAGTGGAGTGGAGTTGGGTGTTTGCCTTCTGAGGTCAGTGAGGATCTGTGAAAACCCTACCTGATTAGGCTCTGGTTAACTAGCCTCTCTGAAAGCAGACCTTGTTAAGAACACAGTACTGTGGAGTTCAAAATAGTTTCTTTTCCCCTCCCCCTGTGAAGCACAGGGGGATGGATTTTTCTCCAGGATTTACTGAGAAAAATATCACAAAACTCACAGATATTTGGGGGTCCTCCTATGATTAGTCTGCCTGGAGTTGCTCACTCTCAGACTTCTACACAAAGAGCGCCCACCAATCCATCTATTGTAATGCAGGGTTTCCTCCCCAAAGCCTTGTTCCCGCAGTTTTCCCGCTCCTGAGTCTCTGCTCCAGGAAGTCTCGATTTCCTCTTTTCGCCTGTCTGACTCTGCATTCTTTAGAAGCACTATTATCCCCTGTGTCCTCAAGTCTCTAAATGATGCAAGAATTTCCAATATAGTGAATGTTTCACTCATTGTTAGCTTGGAAAGGTGACTTTCAAGCTCCATGCATGAGGAGCTAGAAAGCAGATGCCTGCAAGTGAGTTTTTAATGTGTGTGTCCTGACTCTGATGATGTACGAGTCCTCCAGTGTGGACAACTGATTCTGCTGCAGCTGTAGTAATGTTAGCAAGACAGTCTTAACATCTCAGTGATACGTTTGCATTTTCCATTTCATTTTCTTAAGACACTTTTAATAATAAGCAGGATGCTGATGAATTCTAAGCATTTTGGAGTATATATGTTAGTCACTATCACATATTCATACACTCAGTATATATTTTGTAATTTATCAACCATATTGCTGAATAACATAGACATGGTTTTTAAATTCATGGACCTTACAGGCTGGTTGATAATAAGGATATTGAAAAATAGACATAAATTTTAAATAATAATAGTGAAAATTGTAATGGGTGTCATATTCTACAGGTTGAGTCCCTCCTGTGGTGCATGAAAGTGTGTCCCATCTCAGGAGAGGAAAAGAGCAATTTTTTTCCCCAACATTGGTTATGTAAGAAGACTGCTAGTGTCATCACCACCACAGCCCCCTAAGCACTCCAGGCCCCTCTGAACCCTCTGCATGTCCTTTCACACAGATGCCTTGAGGAACCAAGGGGAGTTGTCTCTGAAAACCATCTTTCTATTACAAGTGGGGACTGGTGCTCTCGCCAATGCCATTCTCTTCTTCCATAACATCTCTCCACTCTTGCTTGGACACAAGAAGAAAACCAAAGACATCATTGTCACCCACATGGCTGTGGCCAATCTCTTGGTTCTTTTCTCCTCTGGGACTATCCACACAATGGCTACTTCTGTTCTGAGGAAGCCCCTGTCCAGCCTTGGGTGTAAGTTTGTATATTATATACAGAGAGTGGCTCGCAGCAGCATCCTGTGCTCCACCTGTGTCCTGAGCACCTATCAGCTTGTCACTCTCATCCCCAGGACAGTGAACTGGATGATGTTCAGAGGAAGAACCCCTAAATTCACTGGTCTTTCCTGTTGCACCTGCTGGATATTCAGTATCTTAATGAATATCTACATTCCTGTGATGGTCACTGCTCCAAATAGCCTAGGGAATGATTCTGACACCCAAGGGAAATGGTTCTGTTCAGTCTCAAGTCTCAGTGAAGTCACTGTCATCCTGTGGTCATTTCCTGATGCCATGTTTATTGGCCTCATGGTCTGGTCCAGTGGCTCCATGGTGCTTCTCCTGCTGAGACACCACCAGAGAGTGCAGTACATTCACACCCCCACTGGATTCCACAGATGCCCCCCGGAGACCAGAGCCGCCCACACCATCCTGCTGCTGGTGGTCACCTTTGTCATCTTCTACATGATGAATTCTGTTTTTACTTTTTATATCACTGTCTTTTCTGATTTTCATCTATGGTTGCTGCAGACGTCTAATGTCTTGGTTTCCATATTTTCCCACTGTTTCCCCCTTCCTGCTGCTCCTTAGGAATCCTAGAACACCCAGAATCTGCTCTTGAGTTGTTAGAAATTATGGTTAAAGTGCTAAATGTGTAGTAAAGGTCATCAATAAGGACCATAATCCCGGTCTTCTGTAACTACTTAGTACTCAGTTTTTATTGAGGTATAATTAACATCACATTATATTACTCCTGATTGTACATTATGATTGGATATTTGCTTATGTTGCAAATGATCACAGTAATTCTAGTTGACATCTATCCATCTCCATACATAGTTAAAGAAAATTTTTTCTTGTGATGAAATCTTTGAATATTGACTCTCTTACAACCTTTCATTTTGTGACATAGTATTAGTAACTTTTGTCCCCAAGCTGTGTATTAAATACCCATGACTTGTTTATTTTATAACTGGAAGTTGGTACCATTGAAGTTTGTGCTCAAACCCAAATTTTGACATAAAATCCAGTGAAATTAGTTAAATTAAGTGCTGGTGTTGCCTTGGGAGATCTGAAAGTCAATCCATGAAACTGTCCCCTTGAAGAAGATTTAAAACCATCATTGAGGTGTCACATTTGGCCTTGATTAATAGAGCTATCTAAAAGAAAACCTCTTTCTCCAGGAACATCTGAAGTCTTTTCACAAATTTTCTCCCTATGTGAGTGTGGCTAATACATGACATAATTTTGCACATAATCCAGTTATGTTCCAGGTAAATGTTGCTCCAGAGTGGGTGGAGGTTTTATTTCTTAGATGAAGAAAAGAAACCTGGAAAATGGAGAAGTGCTTTTATATATCGGTAGGTACCTTTTCCGCTCATACTTCTCCAATATGCTGTATTGTTAAGCAGAAAATCCATGTTTTTGAATGGATTGCTTAACCTTTAAACCTGGAATTTATTTACAAGATTGACCCTCAGTAAATGGGATTGAATAGATGAGTGAAGTATATGAAGCAGGGAGTCAAAGCTGTTAGTTGAATATTTAGTTCACATCACCAAAGAACAGTAACTTGTGTTTTTTATTTTTATTTTTTCCTATTTGTCCTATCTGCTTTTTCCTCTTTTTTTTCCTGCCTTCTTTTGGGAAATTATAGTGCTTATGAAATTCCATTTTGGGGATGATAAATTTAAGGTATAGCCATTTTTATTCATGGATTTAGCCATCATATACAGGCTCCAACAGTATGATGTTGTTGTTAGAAGTACTATTTGACATTTTATAGAAGATGTAAGATTCTTGCAGTAGTATGATTCCATGTAACTTAATAATGCTTTCCAGCTGATGCAGGGGCTTTCTGGGTTGAGCCTTCCAACCAGGATCATGTGTTGCATTTAGTTGTCACGGCTTTTCTTTCCTCTCAGATCTCAAACTCTTCTTCTGTGATTCCATTTCTTTCATATACTGAAACTACTTTGTTTTGGGGGATGACCCTTCCTTTTCAGTCTCAAGTCTCAGTGGAGTCCCTGATGTCTCCCCAGGACCAGCCAGACTCAGTTTACCCTTCCTTGGCAGGAGAATCTTGAAGAAATATTTGCATTCCTATGTCTTTTGCACCGTTATTCACAATGACCAAGGCATAAAGCAACCTAAATGTCCATCAAAAGATGAATGGATGTTCATCTACTGATGAGTGATAAGATGCTTCCGTATCTTGACAATTATATATAATGTTGCTGTTAATATCGGGGTGTATTATCCTTCTGAATTAACTTTTGCATTTTTCTTGGGTATACGCCCAGGAGTGGAATTGCTGGGCCATATGGAGGTTCTATTTTTTAGGTTTTTTAGAAACCTCCATATTGTTTTCCATAGTGGCTGCCCCGATTTGCATTCCCACCAACAGTGTACAAGGGTTCCCTGTTCTCCACATCCTTGCCAACATTTGTTGTTTGTTTTCTTTTTGAGGATGGCCTTGCTTACAGGTGTGAGATGGTACCTCATTGTGATTTTGATTTGCATTTCCCTGATATTAGTGATGTTGAGCAACTTTTCATGCCCCTGTTGGCCATTTGCATTTCCTCCTTTGGAAAAAATACCTGTTCAGTTCTTACTCCCATATTTTAAATGGGTTGGTTAGTTGTTTGTTTGCTTTTTAATAGAAATACAAGTGATTTTTATAAAATAAAATAAAATAATAAAATAAATAATAAATAAGAAGATGAATGGATAAAGTCAAGGCAGTTTTAATATATACACTGTACTATTACTCAGCCATAAATAAGAAAAATGTCTTGCTTTTTACAAAACATGGATGGACCTTGAGCGCATTATTCTCAGTGAGATAAGTTAAACAGAGAAAGAACAACACTGTGTAGTATCTCTTATATGTGGAATCTAAAAAAGCCAAGCTCATGAGACAGAGAGTGTAATAGTGGTTTGTAGGGACTGGGCTGGGAGGAAGGGGGAGATGTTGGTCCAAGGGTAATAAATACTTGGAAATTGTTAAGAAGTGAGATCTCCAGTGTTATCACCACCAATTTTTAAACAGTCAATTACAGCAGGGAACGGAGGTGTTAATTTTACTGTGGTAATCATTTCACGATATATGGGTTTATCAAAATATGTTGAACACCGTCAACTTACATGTGTGATAGATCAACAGTGTCTCAATAAAACTTTTATGAAATAAAATTGCGGTTCTATTCTCACCGCTTCACACCAGGGGACAACCCGTCTCAGCCTATTCCAACAGTGGTGATACGGACCTGTCAAGTGTCTTCATATTACATTTATCATTTTGTCTTTAAAATTAATCGGCACTTGAATGAGAGAGATCCTGAGATGGTCGTAACATGTTCTCATGACCCCTAGATGAACCCACATTAGCTCCCACCTCAAATGCCACATAAATCAAAATGTAATGACTCTTATTTCAGTGTCAACATATATCAGGTAAGAGTCTGTGTAAGGAGGAGTTTTACCTTCACCCAGTTCTTTATTTAATCATTCATTTAGTCATTCATTTTTGTTCATATCAAATATATGCTGAATTCCTGAACGACTCAGTGGAATGCATTCTGATGCAACACTGTCAGTTTTAATGAGCATTTTGTCCTAGATATAAGGAGCAAAAGACCAATAAAGCTACTGTAATTCTTCAAAAAAAATTTTGTAGGCTTATCTGTATGGTCCCGATGCAGTCCTGTCATCAGTCATTTCACAAAAAGAAGTATTGATCCCTTTACATCAAGATCAGATTGTAGGAACCAAGATCTGCTAGGTGAAGCTTTGTACATTGCTACCAATGTGTCATTTCTTCTGGGACATCACAGCAAATGAGCTCTTAATTTTTCAAGTTTCATGCACATGCACACACTCACATGCATACACATATTTATAATGCACTATGAGATATTCATTATTCCTCCAATTCAAAACCAACCCCTAGGATTCATTCTGCCCTTTTCCTCTTCTTCGTTTATAAATATTCCACCAACAGTGAGAAACCTGGACTATATCCACTTCAGTATATGTGTTATTTGCTCAGAGATAGATGACATGTTTAACATCCCAATCCAGAGCCACTCTGCCTTTTTCACATATATTACATACTGGAAAGAAAAAATATTACTCAAATAATGTAGTAACTTTGTGTAAAGATAGCAGCTACTAGAATATGAGGGCTTTATTCCAATTATTATCATCAATTCTGAACATAAAATTTCACCTAGTTAGGGTCCAGGTAAGTTTCCCCAGGAAAATTCAGTTTTAGGGAAGAAATTGAATCATAGAAATCAAAAAGGAGCTCCCAGTCTATGTCTATGTGTCTCTTTCTGTTTTGTATTTATGTATTTATGTATGTATGTATGTATGTATGTATGTATGTATGTATGTATTTTTAGATTCCACAATGAGCCATCTCATATGGTATTTTTCTTTCTCTTTCTGGCTTAATTAACTTAGAATGACATTCTCCAGGGACATCCATGTCACTGCAAATGGCATTATGTTGTCATTTTTAATGACTGAATAGTATTCCACTGTATAAATATATCGTTCCATCTTTATCGAGTTATCTGTTGATGGACATTTAGGCTGTTTCCATGTCTTGGCTATTGTAAATAGTGCTGCTTTGAACATTGGGGTGCAGGTGTCTTTTTGAAGTAGGTTCAAAATTTGAAGATACTGACAGGCATATGTAGAACAGATAACAAGACTACACTGTACAGCACAGGGAAATATACACCAGACCTTGTGGTGGCTCACAGCAGAACAGAATATGACAATGAATATCTGTATGTTCATGTATAAATGAAAAGTTGTGCTATACACTGAGAATTAACACAACATTGTAAATTGACTATAACTCAATAAAAAAAAGTTAAAAAAAAAAGAAATAAAAGTGAATGAGTGGAACCAAAAAGGAAGGCATGTGCTGAAGGCTCAGCAATGCCATCTATGTCCTGTGCTCCCTTCGGCTCCACTCTGGCTGTTAGCACTTGGAAGGTAGGAGCTAGGACAGAAATGTAGGCATTGCATATGATCTCTTGATTCACATGGGAAAATTCTCCTGTCTTTAGAACTTGGTGCCAGGACAGTGAGTTATAGAAATGGAGTCTTTTTCCTCATCCAGCACTATGCATTTGACTAATCTCTCATGAGTCCCCCATAAACAGACTAGGCTATGAATACTGGTATCATTTCATCTTGTAACATTAGCCATGGAGCCAGTATTCCTACATTCACTAAAATTTCTGCTCTGGAGCCTCTGTGTCACTGTTGGATCCAAACTTGAAGTTCAAGTGTATCGCATTCTTAGGCTCGACTGCTCTAGCGTTGTAACAACTCCTCCTAGAATTCCTACCACTATCTCTTTATTTTTTAGAGCACTATGAAACCAAGTGCCTGGAATGCAACAAGATGAAATGGAAAAGAGAATTGTGGAGTAAATCAAAGTTTTACATTTCAGTATTATACTCTGCTAAATATAATTAGTGTCCTTGCCTAAAATTATCTGTGACATGCCCATACTTTGGCAGGTCTGGTACTAATATGAATTCTAAATATGAAGGCAAAGATCTGCATGGTCTTTGTCTCCATTTATCTTACAGTAAAAAAAAAAAAGAAAGTTTTCAATCCAATAACCACGTGGAATTCCCTATGACTAACAGGAACGCACTGCTACAAAACATATAACATATGATTTGACCTTATTAGAACCCACAAGGTAGTGCCCAGTCCAGGAAAATTGTAGATTTTTGAAAGAAGAACATATTAAAATGCTGCATGGGAGAGATGTTTGGGCTTCTGGAGTAGAAGTGAGGAATGAGCCTACACTGTGTCCTTTTGCTGAAATTCTAACTTTTCTTTCCACAGTGAATACACCTTTGATGCTGACACTGCTGATGACTTCCTTTTCATGTATAATGACTTGAGAAGCCCTTGGATTAGCTCTAAAAGAAGAATAAAAACAAGAAGACATACTCAATAAGAAACAAATGACAGCAAAAACAACAATTTATCAGTGAAAAGACTGTTGGAACGCATGGGGATGTGTGGATGTCCGGAGGGCTGGGGGCACCATGAATATGCAGGTGGAGTGGGTGCTGGGCACTAGACGTCCTACAAAGTACAAGCAGTTGCAAGAGGCACATTTTTGATGAGGAGTCAAATAGGAAATATTTTAGGCTCATATGGTCTCTACCAAACCTACTTAATGCTGCCTTTGTGGGTGGAAGCTGCCATACACACTAGGAAAACAGGTGTGGCACACTGCAATGAAACACACCAACAACGGTTCCACTAAAAGTAACCATCTTCCCACGGAATCACGTCAGATACACAGTGTTCTGAAGTGGGAGAGACAGCTTCAAATCTGGGTATTCTCCAGATGAAAAAGTCCTAAGGCTATAAGTAGCAAGAATCATGGAATTTAAAGTCATTAGAAACAGACTCCTGACCAAGATGACACTGAGTATTCTGAAGAGATGAAAAAGCTTTGTCCTTGAACTTGACCAATTAAGAATAATGTGACAGAAGTCACCTTCAAGTGTCCCTTGAACGCCTGATTATCACTTTGATTCTGAACTTCAGTTATCCTCGGGGAATGCAGAAAAGGTTTTTTGGCCTCTGCTTGGCCTCTCAGGTCTTTTTAAATTGCCAAACGTTGTCCTTAAGCACTTGAGGAAGAGATGATGGCTGCACTGGGATGAAATTGGCTGCTCATGGGAGACACCGAAGGCGCTCCATGCAGTGTCGCTGATAAGCAGATGATGGTGTTCCTGTTGGAGACCAGGTGTGTGGACCCTGTCCCTGTAACTGTGGACTCAGGAGCTGCGGAACCCATCCTGATCAACACTTCCCTGAATGGAGCTTTGCAGCCAAGATGAGTCAGGTGAGTGCTTCCTTCTCAGGGCAAAACACAGGACAGAGGGTGTCTCCAACAGGAGAGGCTCTTGGAGCTCTGCTTGTGCAGTGACTTTGGGCAGGACACCTGCTAACCCTGCTTCCCACCGGTCATGCACACTGAACGATGCAGTGGCAGGGTGGAGCTTTGATTTAGGGAACACAGAACAGGGCTTCTGGAGGGTCAAATGAGGATTTACTGGGCATGAGAGTCAAGTCAGATCTTTTGTTAGTAAAAGAGATTTTGTATGATTCATGAGGCTCCAGTAAAACCCAGCTCCCTCCAGTCCCAGAGAATTTGCAGATGATTGTAATTTGCAACAGAGGTCAGAATAAGTAAATTTATGTATTTCCTCCCTCTTGTTGGAGACGGTGTTGAAGAGCAGTATCCAGTGTTCCCTGGATGCTCACTGCGGCCAGCCGCCGTGGTCTGAGACCCGATTCGTGGATGAGGAGACCACGTGTCCGCATCCAGCTGTCAGGGCACTAGGGAGAGGCTGAAGAGTAAGGAAGCAACAAAGGGACGGGTTTCACTTGGAGACTGGGAGTTAACAGGACATGGTGGCTGAGGATGACTGTCACGTGGACAGAAGCTGGTGAAATCAGCAGGGCTGGAGTCCGAGAAGGAGCAGGACACTTGAAGCCATGGGAAGGGGGGGGTCAGGTAGAGGGAGGACTGCAAGTTGCTGTGATGAAAGAAAAACGTGTTTTTCATTTTTTTAAGGGAAGCCAATTCATCAGGACTTAGTGAGGAAGAGGAAGAGAGGGCAGCGCTGGGGTGTGAAACGCGACTGTGAGTGTGACCGATGTCCCTCACATTCCTGCCCAGGTAAGTAAGCAAAGGGATGTTTTCTTTTCAAAAAAAAAAAAAAAACCAACTCAGTTTTGTCGAAGTTTTCCATGGTTTTTCTGGTCTCTATTTCATGTACTTCTGCTCTGGTCTTTGCTGTTTTCTTCCTTCTGCTGCTTTGACCTTAGTTAGTGCTTTTTAGTTTTGTGAGGTATAAAGTTTGGTTGTTTATGGAGATCTTTCTCTTTTTTAGTTTTTTTTTCCTTACATCAAATGGTATTTGTTTTTAAATTTTAGAGAAAAAATTTTCTTACTACCAGTAGTTTGAAATTGTTCACTTCAGTGTTTGGAAACAATGCAATATAACAAGGTAACAAAGTTTCTAACGTTCACACCCACAGAATCTTAATCTTACGTAGAATAAGTTGCACTAATATGGCTTTTTTCTTTATGGAAATTTTTTTCAGAAACTCGTTAGATACCATGAAGGCTGATTTATATTATTCCAACTAATTACGTTTACAAACTACATTTGAAAAAACTTCTGTAGTTGAGGATAATCATAAAACAAATGGGCTAGCTAGAACCAGGGTTTCCTCTGCTCAGTCCTGCGCAGAATCCTTGTTGCTGTGGCACAGACCTCCAGGACTTGTCCTTCTCACAGAGCTGGTGTCTACGTGCTCTGCAAAGCAAGTTCTTCTCTCCTCAGCCATTGGTGTTCACCATTTTACTGTTATATTCTGGATATTTAATCTCTTTATATGCACCTGTGCGTGGAATTCAAAAGCACTTTTTGTGTGGGGATGGCTGGTTTCCCCTGTCTTCAAGGTTCCATGCTGTTCCATGTGCCAGGACTTCCTTCCTTTTAAAGACTGAAATATATTCCACTGCGGGTACAGTCCATGTTTGTTCGCCCATCCATCCATCTGAAGCTCAGTGTGGGGGTGGTTTGGCTACTTCGCTGCTGTGAATAGTGCTGCTGTGAACGTCAGCTTGCAAATTTCTCAACCCGTGGCTTTCAGTTATTTTGGATGTGCATCTAGAATTTGGATAACTTGGTCACACAGTAGTTCTAGTTTCAATATTATGAGGATCTGTTTCCCATAGTGGTTGCTGCACTTTGTTGTTGTTGTTTTAAAATTGCTTTACTTCAGTTGTCTCTGTATTCCAAGCCGGAATCAGCCAGTGGACTCTGCCTGCTCCCCTTGCAACATTGAGTCTGTAACAGCTATTATCAGAATACACATCTGTGTCACCACCTGCTGCCCCTCATGATTTACAACAGGTATAAAAAATGATAAATAATCACACCCTTGTTCTACACGAAATGGAAACTTGGGGCCCAGGCCCCTAGGAAGGGAGATGGGGAGAGAGGGAGGGCTGGACTGTACATGAGCCCCATGGACTTCTAACTGCAGAAGCCAGCAGTTAAGACCAGAGGTAATTTGCTTTCTCTTTCTGGCTTACTTCACTTAGTGTGATGATCTCCATGTCCGTCCAGGATGCTGCAAATGGCATTCTTTTATTCTTTTTGATGGCTGAGTAGTATTCCATTGTATAAATATACCATGACTTCTTTATCCTGCTATCTTTTGATGGACATTTAGGTTGTCTCCATATCTTGGCTATTATAAATAGTGCTGCTATGAACATTGGGGTGCTTGTATCTTTCTGAATTAGAGTTCCCAAGGGACATATACCCAGAAGTGGGATTGCTGGATCATAGGGTAAATCTATTTTTAGTGTTTTGAGGAATCTCCATACTGTTTTCCACAGTGGCTTCACCAAACTGCATTCCCACCAGCAGTGTAGGGGGGTTCCCTTTTCTCCATACCCTCTCCAGCATTTATCATTTGTGGATATTTGATTGATGGCCATTCTGACTGATGTGAGTCGATACCTCATTGTAGTTTTGATATGCATTTCTCTGAAAATTAGCCACTATATAAAAAATAGATTTAAAAAAGATTCTTCTGTATAGTGCAGGGAACTATGTTCAATATCTTTCAATGACCTTTAATGAAAAAGTATATGAAAATGAATATATATCTGTATATACACGAGCGAGACATTGAGCTGTATACCAGAAATGGACACATTGTAACTGAATGTGCTTCAGTTAAAATTTAAAAAAAGGTGGGGATGGCTGCCCAGCTCCTGAGGTCCCAGTATTAGAGGCAGATAAAAAACAGAAACAAAACTTTGGTCTAAAATTTGAAGGAAAAAAGAAATCCTGAAAGTTTAAGAGTGCTCGTGCTCCCAGGCGGAGGACAGTTGGGCGTGATAAAGGCGTCCGGGGGCCGCCCAGCTGACCGTGGCATCGGCCCTGACGCTGGATCCTGTCACAAGGAGTGAAATAACAAAATAAGATGTCAAACTTGTGGAAGAAACTTTAGATCACATTCATAGCATTTTTATCTTGCTATATAACAAGCCAACTAACACTATTTTGCATATAAATGGGAAAGATTACGATATTTGGTCAACTGGAACTATTTCCAGTGAGAAGCTGCAGGGATACCAGAGAGAACCAAGCTGAGGAAGCACCAGGGACGCGCCCTGGGGTCTCGTCCCCAGAGGGGCCCCTGGGGCTGTGGAGGGGAAGAATCACATACTTGATTAAAGGATCTGGAGTGTCTGCCAGCCCCTGCCATCCACAGCCTCCTGCCACGTCAGGCTCCTGATCCCATGGGAGGCTGACCCCTCGGTCCCCCAAATCCCTCCACGTCTGCGACTCCAGAAGGCCCTGCCTGAGAAGCGGGCCTGAGGAACAAGAGGAGGTTTGGGCGTGCATACCCTGCAGCTGCAGAAGGCACAGGTGAGGGGGCAGGGAAGCAGGAGTGCCGACCACGCCAGCACCCCGTGTCCCCAAGGGGAGCAAGTGAATTAGATTTAACTTTTTTCAAAACACGTAAACTGATTTCTCTTTAAAAAAATCTCTGGTCTTTTAAGGTCATTTTATCTGCTTTTTGTAATCACTGACACTTTTTGGGGGGGGAAATTAGGTTTTATTTTTAGAGGAGGTGCTGGGGATTGAACCCAGGACCTCTTGCATGCTAAGCATGTGCTGTACTCTCCCCACCCCGAACCCCTGTGTCCCAACCAAGTCTTTAGCTGCTTTTTAAAATGACTTCGATGCAGGAAAATGGATGTGGGGCATGAGGAGGGCCACATCCCAGGTCTCGGTTGAGCCCCTGGGATGTGCCCCACCAAGTGTGGGTTCTTGGCTTCGTGCAGGAAAGAATTCAAGTGTGGGCTAGAGTTGAGTAAAGGTTGATTTATTTAGAGATACGCACTACATAGAGTGTAGGGCAAGCAGAGATGTGTGGGAATGGGTTGCTTAGGTTAAAGTAAAAGTGGGTACACACTCCATAGGCAGATCGCGGGCTGTCTCCAAAGAGGAGGGGTTGAAAAGAGCGGCTAGACCTGGTGTTGCCAGTTTTTCTGGGCTCAGTAGCTTCGCAGGCCTGCAGGTGGGACCGTTCCAACTACCCTGGGGAAGGGTCTGGGGTTCCCAGGAATTGCTGTTAGCCTCGGGACTGTCACGGTGCCTGCAGGCAAGTTATTTCTCATGCTAATATATTACAATCAGCATATAATGAAGCTCAAGTTCTACCAGAAGTCAGCTCTCCTGCCAACTTAATCCTCAAGGCCAACTGGGAGTTGAATCTCCCACCATTTTGCTGTTAAATTGCTGTCATTCCTTGAGTGGCTGTGCCCTGCGCCCTTCCATCCTGTCTCAACTTTTTTCTGGAACGATGGAAGTTGTGGCTGGGCGCCCAGCCTGGGGGCCAAGATGGGGGACTTGGAGAAGGACAGCCTCAGGTGGTGGTTCTCACACAGGTCGTGGTTGTACAAGTGGATGAGTGCCTGGATGCCTCCTCCATGGAGCCTGTCTGGATCAGGGCCATCTTGCAGTCCTTCTGGATGAACTTGAGCTCTTTGATGACACTGCTGATACTGGAGAAGAGGATCTTGAGGTCACCCTCCATCGTGGAGGGTGGGATATTGGAGATGGCAGGGGGCAGAGGGTGGTAGGTAATTCTGAAGTTCTTGGGGCCAGGCTTCTTGACGCAGTGCAGGGGCAAGTCCTTGACGAGGCCCTGGCCCTCCTGGCCCTCATGAGGCAGCTGCACGTTCTGCACTGCCCCGTGGGCTGCGCACCGGCTTCCCGGGCAGCTCGTGTGGGTTGAGGGCACTGAAGTCCAGCGGTCCTGGGTACATCGGCCATCTGTGGTGGTGGCTGCATTGTATAACCCCAGGAAAGGTGCAGAAGAGTTTAAATTTCTCCCCATCCTCAAAAGTTGTTATTTTTCTGGAGGTTTTTCTAAATAGCCGCTATGTTAATTTTCTTGAGATGATACCTCATTTTGGTTCCGTTTTCCATTTCTCTGAAGATAAGTGATCTTAAGCACATTTTCATATTCTGATTGACCATTTGTGTATCACCTTTTAGAGAAATATCTTTTAAAGTTCCTTGCTCATTTGTTAATCAGGTTATTTGTTTTTTGTTCAGTTACAGGAGTTTGTTACATATTTTATTTTCTATTGAAGGGAAGTTGACGTAAATGTGTTCGTTTCTGGTGTGCAACTGAGTGATTCGTCACACATATATATCCAGTATCATATTTTTTCATCATAGGTTGTTAGAATGTATTGAGTATAGCTCCCTGTGCTGTACTATCTGCAAATCCCAAACTCCTAAATTATCACTCCCCCCTTCTCTCTTTGGTAAACATGGGTTTGTTTTCTGAGCCTGTTTCTGTTTTGTGAATAAGTTCATTTTTGCCATTTTTTAGATTCCACATATAAGTGAGATCATATGATATTTGTCTTTGTCTCTCTGACTTACTTCAGTTAGCATGACAACCTCCATGTCGATCCATGTAGCTGCAAATTGCATTATTTCCTTTTTTATGCTGAGTAGTATTCCATGGTGGGTGTGTGTGTGTGTATCACCTCTTCTTTAGCCAGTCGTCTGTGGATGGACACTGAGGTTGCTTCCATGTCTTGGCTGTTGTAAATAGTGCAGCTCTGAACACTGGGGTGCATGTGTCTTTTCCTATTAGAGTTTTCCCTGGATAGATGCCCACGAGTGGGACTGCTGGATCATACGGTAAGCCTGTTTTTAGTTTTTTAGGGAGCACATATATTACATAACTTAGGTTGCACTACCTTATCAGATTTGTGACTTGCAAGTGTTTTCTCTTATTCTCTCGGTTGTATTGCACTTGGCTGACTGTTTCCTTTGACTCACAGTTTTGAGTCAGGTAGTCTCATTCGTCCGGCGGCATTTTGCATGCGGACTCCAAGTTGACCCACATTGTTTGTCAAGGAGACTGTGTTTCACCAGTGAGAGGCATTGGCACCCTTGTCGAAAGTCCTGTGATGTGGTGGTATATTTCTGGGCCTCCTAGTCTTCACTGTTTGTCTGTCTTTCGATCAGTACCACCACTGTTTTGATTTTTTTTTTTTGCACTAAGTTTTGAAATCAGGAATTGTGAGACTACAAGCTTTGTTTTTTACAAGATGGGTTTGAATGCTGGAGAGTCCCTTGGACTCCCTTATGAATCTTAAGGAAGAGATTTCTATTTCAACAAAGAGGTATAGTTGGAATCTTAATAGGAGTTGCACTGCATCTATAAATAGCTTTGGGCAGTGTTGCCATTGGAACGATGCTGAGACCTCCAGTGCATGAACACAGGATGTCTTGCCATATATTTGTGCTTTCTCTAGTGTTTCCCATCAAGGTTTTCTAATTTTCAGTGTGCAGATCTTTCACTTCCTTTTTAGGTTTATTCCTCAGAATTTAATATCTTTTGTATATATTTTTTATTGAAGTAAAGTCAGTTTATCATGTGTCCGTTTCAGGTGTACAGCATGTTTCAGTCACATGAACACACATACATTCGTTTTCATATTCTTTTTCAACGTAAGTTACTACAAGATATTGAATATCCCTGTGCTTTACAGTATAAATTTGTTTTTGGTTCTTTTTTTTTTTTATCATTTTTAACCTTAGTAAAACAGAGTTCTCCTCTGATAATACTCATTTAATTACCGCCTAGACATAACACCCTGGAAATCACACACTGTAATTTATTTTTATATATTTTAAATTTTTTTAAATGGTAGTGAAATACATATAACGTAAAATTTACCATCTTAATAACCATTTTGGAGTAGACAGTTCAGTTGTGTTAAGTAAATGTACAGCGTTGTGCAGTCGCCAGAACCCTTTTCATCTTGCAAAACTGACAACAACAAATTCCCGTTCGCACCTCCTCCTGGCGCCTAACCACCACTCCACTTCCTCTCTTTCTGATTTTGGTACTTGAGGTCCCTCATGTAAGTGGAATCATACAGTATTTGTCTCTTGGTGACTGGCTCATCTCACAGAGCATAATGTCCTCAGGGTTCATCCAGGCTGCAGAATTGTCGGAAATTCCCTCTTAATGCTGAACAGGATCCCGCTGAGAAGTATATGCCACTTTTTGTTTATTCATTCACCCTCTGATGGACTCGGCTTTCTTCTGTCTTTTGGTTATAATGAATAATGCTATATGTTATAAAATAGATGTATAAAAAATGAAAGAATATTGCTAGGATTAAAGTCAGACAGTATCCTGCCCGTGTTCCTTTCTAGGAGTTTTATGGTTTCAGACCTTAAATTTAGGCCTGTAATCTGTTTTTAGCTTACCTCTCGATGTGGCAGCAGTTAATATTCTAACCTCGCTCTTTCCCATGCAGGCGATCAGCCTTCTCAGCATCACGTAGAGCAGTAACTGCCTTTTCTCCATTGCGTGTTCTTGCCTCCTTAGCTGTGAGCTGGCTGAGCGTGGTACGTGGGTGTGCTCCTGGGCTGTCTGTTCCGGCCCAGTGCTCTGACGGTCTGTCTGTGTGCCACTGACACCCCTTTGGATACCTGTAGCGTTCTGACTCCGTCTGAAGTCAGGGAGCGTGATTCCAGCAGCCCTGTTCCATCTCAAGGTAGCTTTAGCAGTTCGGGGGCTTCTGGGGTTCCATGTCAACTGGGGGATTATTTGCTCGAGTTCTGTGAAAGATGGGATGGATATTTTGATAGGGGTTGCATTGAATCTGTAGCTTGCTTTGGGTTGTATATTCCAGAAATAAATCAAACTGTGATCAGATGAAGGAGAAGAGGTGGGATGTGAGTGAGGAGGGAGGAGGGACCATCTCCAGTAGAAGCGCCTTGCAGGGGACCTCACTCCAGGACTGAACTGTCAGGGGAATAGGGTGGGGGCTCCAGGAGGACCTCGTGGGCATGAGGTGAGCCCAGTCTTGTGCAATTTTCTCTTGATTTCTCAGATTCCAACAAAAGGCAGCTTTGAAAGGCAAGGTCTGTAGAATGTAGACCTTTGTTATTCAGAAGTGTTGTGTGAGGTCAACTCAGTGCCAGGCACAGCGTGTGCATCCAGGGACGCAGGACTGTATATGCTACCCTGAGAGCAGTAGGCTGACTTTGAATTTCATATACAGGCCGGAGAAATGACAGTGTCTTCATTTCCTTTAGTCACCATGGCTTCACAGGCTGCACAAGGTGCTGACTTTCCCCCAGTGATGTAGCCAACGTCTCAGGTTCTGCCAGGCCTTTTCACACCACCAGGGGGGTCACCTGGGAGACTGAAGAGTTTCTGAGTCTAACCAGCCATGTCCAATAGAAATAGAACATGACCTACAGGTGTAATTAGCAATTTATGTGTAGCCATGTGAAGTGAAAAGAAACTGTCCATTATTTAATCTTCTGAGAATGTCATTTCAAGCTAGAATCAAATCTAAAAAGTTCTTGACAAGATAGTTTGCATTCTATCCATCTTAATACCTCTTAGAAACCCAGTGCATATTTTATATTCACAGGCTTCTCAGTTCAGATGCAGCCATTTCAGGCGTCCACTAGCCACAGGGGACGGGGGCTCCCATGCGGGACAGTGCAGACCTGAGCCATGTTACCACATCAGCTAAAGTCCTGTGATGAACCGTGGGCTTATCTAACCAGCGTTTCAAACATGAGAACCGGGGACATGAGTGTTTCATACATTTCTTCCTTTCCTTGCGCTATGGGGGCTTACAGAGCGTCCACTCTGTTTCCGCACGTTCGAATATGTCTGAACGGACCCTCATGATGAGTAATCCCTCAACACCTACTTCCACATTTTCCCCCAGACAGGGAACAGGACTGAACGCTTTAACGAAGGCGTAGTCTCCTATCTGTCTGGCTCATTTTGAAAAGCCCACGTACTGAATGTGGACGTGTCCGCGGCCCCCAGCCCATCAGCTCACAACCTAAGGAGCCTGGCGAGGAGGAAGCATTGCAGCCCCTCTGCTCTGTGGTCTCTCAGAGGAACATCAAGCCTATTTTCCAGCTGAGGAAACTGGTTTCCAAATCCAACTATTAACTGATATTTCCCAGCATCAAATGCTGCCGATAATGAGCAATTTAAGGAATTATCATATTGTCCCTCTGTGTTTCTTAATCTATGCCTCCTCTTAATCCCTGTGCATATGTTCAGGAGGGCTTCTCTCCACTGCTAGCTAATTACCCAGGACACAGGGACAGGCTGGTGCCCCAACAAGGGACACGAGGAGGGGGCTCATGGGTGAACAGAACAAATTCAACCTCCTTGCAGAGTGGCCTGGGCACAAGGAATCTGAGAGTGGAAACACTGGCTTCACATGGATTATTTTCAAGCTTAAACTGACGTGAGGTCATAAATAGCAAAGCTTGTGGAACTTAAACTCTTGGGAAAGACCAGCCTCCAGGCTTCATGCTCATGTTCCATGTGAACAAACTTTGGAAGAGTTTTGGCAAATGAGACCATGAGGGAAACTGCCCAACAGGAAACACAGTGATGGGAGCCCCTGGTGCCTCTTGCATGTCCCTTCCTCCCCCAGTTGTGACTTTCATTCTCAACTTGGAGTCTCCCACAGGGCACAGACACTCTTTCTGTGCCTTCCACTCAGCTGCTCCCGTAGACTGTTTTGGTAATTGCCAGGACTTGTCACTAATCCCCAGGAGTGGACGAGGGGGACTAGCCCTGGGGGTCAGATTTGCTCCTCACTGGGGACGCCCCAGGCTCTCCGTGCAGACAGTGTCACCTGTCCTACAGATGACATGGTAATGGCTCCTCAGTGGGGAGATCAGGTCCAGGGACCCTGTCCCTATAAATATGGCCCCATCTGAGTGACACTTCCCTGCACAGAGCTGTGGGGCCAAGACCAGGCAGGTGAGTGCTCCCTTGTGTTCAACCTCAGGGCAGAAAGCAGCAGAGGAGGGCTCTCCCACAGGAGGGGAGCTCAGAGCTGTGCTGTTAGTGCCAGTGGGTGGGACAGGTGCTAACCCTGCTTTGTCCTGTGTGCCCTGTTCATGCCCTGGCTGGGCAGGCAGGAGGAGGAAGGGTGTTGGTGTGTGTTTCTGAGCGGGATCAGTGTCATGAGGTTCACGGCAAATGCCTGTGCCCTGGAGTCCCTCAAAGTGAGGAAGAGTGGGATGGGTTCACGTTGGGATCTGTGCGAAGCCTTGTGTGACCAGAGCGTCTGGGCCTCTTAATCGTGTGAAAAGAGGTTTCCTAGGACCTAACAGATTAGGTTCCGGTGTGTCATTTCTGCCTGATAGTTGTAATCAGCCTGGGTGTTTTATAGTTGTGTGAGGAACTTTTGTCCCTCTTTGTATCTCTCTAATTGAATGAGGGAATTCTCATCTGTCTTTCTCTATTTTGAAGAAGCAGGGTGAATAAAAAAGGAATTTGTAATGTGGTGAAACCCAGTGAATTGTCAAGTCTGACAAAATGGTGTGAATGTTGGAAAACAGCACGTACGCTCTTGTCTTGTTGGAAATAAGATCAGGATAATACTGTCTGGGCTGATTCAACACTGCGTTCTATATTTAAAAGCCCAGGGGATGGAGCTCAGGCCAAGCTGTGATCCAAATGCTGTGTCCCCTGAACGTTAACAAGCTGAATTTTTAGTGCCAGTAATCCTGCTATCAGCAGATGGACTTTTGGGAACCTGCCAGGTGGACACATCATGAATTGGATGAGGACCCTTACAGAAGAGTCCTGACAGAGCTCCATGGCCCTTGCCTCATGTGAGGACACAGAGTCACTAGGCATGAATCAGGAAGGGGACTCTCCCCAGAAGGAGACCCTGCTGGCTCCTGGAACTTGGACTTCCAGAGTCCACAACTGTGAGCAGTCATTTTTGTTGGTTTATAAGCCACCCAGTGGTGATATTTGGTTACATAACAGCTCAAGCAGACTAAGACAGCCCAATATTCAATTGGACCCCAGGTGGTAGTCATGGCGAACAACAAGACACCATCAGAGGCAATTTCTGAGAAATGTTTACTTATTCTTTAATGGAAGCAAAGTGCTTCCAGCCTCCCCAACCCTCACCTTGTCCCTCAGTCCAGACGTTATTCCCCCCTCCTGTGTCCATCATCCTGGGCGCAGGCTCAGCTCTCTCAGCAGGGCTGTCTCATCCTCTCCAGGGGTCTCCACACACCAGCCCTGATCTCTGTGCTGACCTGGGGTAAGTCACACACTCTTCTTCTGAGTCGGCATCATATTATTTCGGGCGGCTTCCTCTGTATTGCATGCGTTTAGTCATGTTATAACAGAGGTTATGAAACCCCAGAAGGTATGAGGAAGCGCATGGAGCAAAAAGTGCTCAGGCACCAGAAACACAACTGCCTTACCTTTTGTTCCATGAAAAGAGAGCTGTGTCAGTAGAAAATATGTTGGGAAATAGGGCTTCAGGGTCCTCCAACTCTTTTTAAGTACGGTGTGAACCAGCTTTTCCAGGTACATGGAGACTGCCCTGCCCCTGCTGGTCCCCGCACACCTGCGGGTGAGGAGAGGCTCACAAGGCAGGCGGGCACTGAGATGTGGTTCCTGGGACAACACAACAAACTTGTCCCTTAGATTAAGAATAAGAAAATTGCTTGGGGTTTTGTTGTTGTTGTATTTATTGAAGTAAAGTCATTTAAAATGTGTCAGTTTTTAAGTACAGCACAATGTCCCAGTCATGCATATAGATATATACATATATTCATTTTGATGTTATTTTTCACTAAAGGCTATTAGAAGACATTGAACATAGTTCCCTATGATATACAGAAGAAAGTTTTTAAAAATCTATTTTTATATATAGTGGCCAACATTTGTAAACCTCAAACTCCCAAATTTACCCCTTCCAACCCCTCTTTCCCCGGTAACCATAAGATGGTTTACTGTGTCCATGAGTCTGTTTCTATTTTGTAGATGAGTTCAGTGTCCTTTTATTTTTAGATTCCACATATGACTGATAACGTGGTATTTTTCTTTCTCTTGCTGCTTACTTCACTTCGAATGACAAGGTCCATCCATGTTGCTGTAGGTGCAAGTGTTTATTTTACTCTCAATTATATCTTCCCCAGTGCTCTTCCCCTCTCCATATAGATCTGAATTTCCGATCTATATCATTTCCTTTCTCTGTGCAGAACTCCCTGTCAGCATTTCTTGCAAGGCAGGTCTACTGGCAACAAACGCCCTCAGTGTTACAGCGTGTGAGGAAGCCTGCGACTCCCCTCCACTTCTGAAGGAGAATTAAACAGGATGTGGAATTCGGGTTGGTGCTCTGTTCCCTCACAGTCCTCCCTATTTCATTCCATGCTCTTCTTCTTCACCTGGTTTCCAAAGAGAAGTGGGGAGTCATTCTGTACTTTGTTCCTCTATAGGAAAGTTTGTCGCCCTCCCACCCCAGCTTCTTTCCACATTTTCTCTTTATATTTGAGTATATAGTGGTTTGAGTATTGCATGCCTCAGTACAGAGATGTGGCTTGTGTTAATCGCTCTGTGGGACTCTCAGGGATTCCTGTGTGTGTGATTTGGTGTTGACATCATTTGGGGGAAATTCTGTTTAAAGTGTTTCTTCCGTCCTTTCTCACTTCTGCTGGTCATCCTAATGTGCATGTACTTGGTATCTGTCCCACCAACCTTGGATATTCTGTTCTGAGGATTTTTGTTTATTTGTTTCAGTCTCTGTTCTCCTGGCTTTTCAGTTTTCAGGTTTCTATTGATCCTCAGGCTCAGAGATTCTATCCTCATCCGTGTCCTCCAGTCTGTTCACAAGCCCATGAAAGGCATTCTTATTTCTGTGACAGGTTTTAAATGTCTAGCATTTCTTTCTGGTTCTCCCTTAGAATTTCCACCTCCCTGTGAACATGCCTGCACTGCCATGCTGTCTATTTCACTCAGTAGTGCTCTTAGCATATTAATTATAGGGTTCTTTACATTCTCAATCTGATAATTCCAACGTTGCTGCCATGTCTGAGTCAGATGCTTGCTCTTTCTCTTCAAACTGCTTTTTTGCCTATTAGTATGCCTTGTAATTTTTCCCTTGATTTCTGGGGCATGATGTTCCAGGTAAAAGGAAGTGCTGTTAATGAATCTTTACTCTCGTGCTGATGAGGTCTGGGGAAAGAGGAAGCCATGTATAGTCCTGCGATTGGGACTCTGTCTCAGTGAACCTGTGCCTCTTGGCTGTGAATGTCACAGAGTGTCTCAGGTGATTTTCTCCCCCACTTTCATAGGAAAGCGTGGCCTGAGTGGGCTGGAATTGGTTATTTCCCTAACCCAGGTCAGTTTCAACCTCAAAAGTTCACAGCTGGTTAGGATCCAGTAAACCAGCTTCTAAAGATGACGGACTTTGTTAAGAAAAACACAGGGCTCTGGTGTATTTAGGAAAAAGCTGAGCATAGGGTGATTTTTCTCTGATATTAACTGAGAGAAATATCACAAAACTCATGGAACAGTGGGGATCCCACCGTATCTGGTCTGCCTGGAGACTCTTACTGTCGGTCTTCTGCACAATGAGCCCCCATCAATCCATACATATAGTGCAGGTTTTCCAACCCCAGGGCTTTTTCCCAGGGTGGCCCTACTCCTGAGTGTCCCCTCCTGTATGTCTTCATTCCCTCTACTCACATTTCTCTCAGATATTGGAGGCAGTGATGGCTCCTGGTTTCTCAACTCTTTAGAGATCCAAGTGTTTTTAGTCTAGTCACTGTTTTCTTTTTGGTGGGGCAAAGTGATGACTTCCAAGATCCTTCCATGAAAAACCAGAAGGCAGAAGTCCATGACAGTTTATTATAAGTTATATGGTATCTAGTAATCCTCGTGATATAGGAGTTCTCACATGCTGACCACTGATTGACTTGCAAGTGTATTAAAATTAGCTTCACAATCTTATAATCTCCATGATATTTTTGCATTTACCATATTATTTCCTCAAGTTAATAGGCAGGATAGTCATGAATTCCAAGGGTGGTAGACTACATCCTTGCCTGTCCTTCTGTCACATTTTCATATACTCAGTACGTATTCCTCGACACCAATTATGCATCAGCCATATTGCTGCACACAGAGACATGGCTCCTACCTCATAGACCTTCCATGCCGTGGAGAATCAGCCTATTTATGAGACTTAAATAAATGCACAATCATAATGGCGAATCGTGTAACTATTGTTATTTGTTTGTTCTCCATGTGGAGCCCCTCCTGTGGAGGATGAGAGTGTCTGCCTTCCAGGAGAAGAAAAGAATGAGAATACTTTTCAGGAGAGGAAAGAAGCAAGGATTGTTTTTCCAATGTTGGTTTCATAAGAAGACTGTTGAGGTCATTACCAGCACAGTCTCATTTGCATTCGAGGACACTCCGAAGCCTTCTCCATGTCCTTTCATACAGATGGCCTGAGGATTGTAGGGGAGGTGGCTGTGAAAACCATCTTTCAGCTGCAGATGATAGCTGGGGCCCAGGCCAATGTCATTCTTTTCTTCTGCAACATCTCTCCAGTCTTACTGGGACACAAGCAGAGACCCACACACGTGATTCTGACCCACATGGCCGTGTCCAATCTCTTGGTTCTTCTCTCCTCGAGAATTCCCTACACAATGGCAGCCTTTGTTTTGAGGAACCCCCTTTCCAGTCTTGGGTGTAAATCTGTATATTATATACACAGAGTGGCTCGAAGCACCACCCTTTGCTCCACCTGTGTCCTGAGCACCTATCAGTTCTTCACTCTCAACCCCAGGAGAGTGGAGTGGACGATGCTCAGAGGAAGAGCCCCCAAGCTCATTGGTCCTTCCTGTTGTACCTGCTGGATTTTCAGTGTCTTATTGAATGTCTATATTCCTGTGACAGTCACTGGTCCACTGGACATGAAAAATGATACTGACACTCAAGGAAAGTGGTTTTGTTCATCTTCAGGTCACCACACAAACCTTGTCATCCTGTGGTCCATCTCGGATGTCATGTTTATTAGTCTCCTGATCTGGTCCAGTGGCTCCATGATGCTTCTCCTGCACAGGCACCAGCTGAAAATGCAGTGTATTCACATCCCCACTGGGTACCACAGATGCCCCCCAGAGATTAGAGCCACCCACACCATCCTGATGATCGTGGTCTCCTTTGTCATCTCCTATGTGCTGAATTCCATTTTTACTCTTTATATCCTTGTCCATTTAAATTACAAACTATGGTTGCAACAGATCTGTCACGTGTTGGCTTCATGTTTCCCCACGTTTAGCCCCTTCCTGCTGCTCCTTAGGGATCCTAGGTTTCCTAGATTCTGCTCTTGACTTCTTAGAAATTAAATTTGAAATGAAGAATATATAGAAGACAGCTTTGCTAATAACCAGAATTACTCTATTCTGTAACTGTTTACTCAGTGCCATTTTTGAGATATGATTAGCATGTAATGTTCTACTGGTTTCAATTGGCACAACATAATTATTCTATATTTGTACATATTGTAAAGTATCACCGCAGCAAGGGTGAGCTGCTGTATTCATACACAGATAAAAAATTAGTTTTCTTGTGATGAGATTTACTCTTTCAGCAAATTTGAAAAGATTACAATACAGTATCATTAACTGCAGTTCCCATAATGCACCCTATATCCTTATGACTTATTGAACACTTAGATATTTACACCTGTTGATGTTTGTAACCAGGCTTAAATTGTTACATAAAATACACTGAACTTGGAAGGTCAATTTAATAACACTGCTGCATTGGTGTAGCTGAAGTCAACCCATCAAATTATTAGCTACAGAAAGTTTAAAATAATTGAGGAAGCCAGTTTGCCTCTTGATCAATACAACTGTCTGGAAGCAGTCTCCTTTCTTAAGAAATACTTTGACTGTTTCTACACTTTTTATCTCAGTGTGGCTCTGCTTAATACCTGAAATGCACCGGCATGTAATCCAATATCAGTCCTGGTAAATGTAATTCCAGGGAGGGTGGAGACGTCTCACAGATGAAGATATGAAACATGCATAAAAGGAGGTGTTTTTCTACGTTACCTTGAATCTTTATTTAACTCATGTTTTTCCAAAAAGCTATAGAGAAAAAAGCAATGATGTTCAATTGATTGCTTGACTTTTAACCTGGATGTTCTTTACATGGTTGACCCTCAGTAACTGTAGTTGATTACATGGTTGAAGTGATGTGAAAGGAGTCAAAATTGCCCTCTTTATAGTTGTCACATTTGTCATTCAGAAGTTTAGTTTTCATCATTGAAAAACAAAAATGTAGTTTTTAGTTTTGCATCTGTACTACCAAGCTTTTTCTCTCTTTGTTTTTCCTTCTGTCTTCTTTGGGACAGTCTGGTACATTCAATGTAGCATTAAAATTTTGATGGTGCTCATGTGTTTTTTATTGAACGTGACACTCATTACACACAGGTTCCCAATGTATTATACTCTAGTTAGGACTGCTGTTTACCATTTCAAGAAATACGTATATGGAATAGTAGAATTCCACATACCTCGTACCACTTTCTCCTATTTTTTGTTTTCATCAAAGAATACAGGTTTCTTTGCATGAAAATCAGCTTTGAGAAACCAAGATCTGCTATTAGATGTGTATATTGCCATCAGTATGCCATTGTCCTGGGATCTCTCAGCAAAAAGAAGTCATAAATTTTCGGTTTCATGCACACACAGATGCAAATACACACACAGACACACCCAGACATGCATATATACACATATACATTTTTACAAGGAGCTACAAGTTATTCAGAAATTGTCTGAATCAAAACCAACCCCAGGACTCCTTTTAGCCTTTGCTTTTTCTATGTTTACAAATATTCCTCCAAGAATCAGAAACCTGGACTACATCTATTTCAATATACTTATTATTTGCTTGGTCTTTTCCTTGCGTGTTTAAGAACCCTGATCTGATAGCCACAATTCCTGTCTCATATGCCTCTCTTCCCAGTCCCCTCCGCATCCTCATGCAATGAGTGTGGGTCACTGCTGCTCCCTCACATGGCTGTCCTGCCTCCTCTTCACCCTCGTCCCTGCTTCAGTGATGCCTAAGTCACACAGCAGCACAGCTGCTTTGCAAGCTTTCTGTCACACTGCCCGGTGCTCTAGGGGGCTGCGAGCCCACTACCAATGTGCCTCTGAAGCTACACCAACGCCATCTTCCCCAGAGAGGCTGAAGGGAATGACAGGAAAAGTAGAAATTATGAAAAGAGACAAATGGTGGAGATGTCACCCTAGTCTCTGAAGGTCGTTCTCAGTGGTGCAAAATTCTGGGCTGATCCTTGGTTTTCTACTTTCATTTGCTGACTATTGACAGCTAGAGTGACAGAGTCAGAATTCAAAGGTAGATGGGTCTGTTTGGAAGTAGGAAATATAAAGAAATATTGGGAGCAGAGCATCATTGTTTGGCAACCACCATAGAACAAGTGCAATTGTTTTCTAGCTTTTTAAAACTTTCTGGCACTGCCGTTTGACTAGATTCGAGGGATCCACTCTACTTCAGCCTCAAAATGATCTTTGGAGGCAGCTGATTTCAGTCCTGACTTCTAGCCACCAAAGGTGATGACCATTTCTACTGTGACGTCATTCACTACTGTGTCCCCTCCACTGTACCATTTCTACACCAGGTGCCACCTTAATCCATTTGAGGACAGGTCTGAGTTCTCTAAGATTTTCACGTGGCTGTAACAGGTAAAGTCTCTCTTGGTTTCTCTTTTTTTTAACTACATATATATTATTGAAGTATAGTTGGTTTACAATGTTGTGTCAATTTCTGATGTACAGAATATTGTTTCAGTCATAATAATACATACATATATTCATTTTCACATTCTTTTTCATTATTGGTTACTACAAGATATTGAACAAGATTTCCTCTGCTATACAGTAGAATCTTGTTGTTTATTTTATATACAGTAGTGTGTGTAAATCTTGGATTCCTAATTTATCACTTCCAACACCCTTTCCCCCTAGTAACCATAAGTTTGTTTTCTATGTCTCTAAGTTTGTTTCTGTTTTATAAATAAGTTCATTTGTGTCTTTTATTTTTTTAGATTCCACACATAAGTGATATTATATGGTATTTTTCTTTCTGGATTATTTCACTTAGTATGAAAATCTCCAGGTCCATTCATGTTGCTGCAAATGGCTTTATTTTATCCTTTTTTATTGCTGAGTAGTATTCCATTGAATATATATATACTTCAAGTTCCTTATCCTGTCATCAGTCAATGGACATTTAGGTTGTTTCCCTGTCTTGGCTATTGTGAATAGTGCTGCTATGAATATTGGGGTGCATATATCTTTTTCAATTAGAGCTTTCTCCAGATATATGCCCAGAAGTGGGATTGCTGAATCATATGATAAGTCCATTTTTAGGTTTTTAAGGAATCTCTATACTGTATTCAGTAATGGCTGCACCAAACCACTTTCCCACCAACAGTTTCGGAGGGTTCCCTTTTCTCCACAGCCTCTCCAGCATTTCTCATTTGTGGGATTTTGAAGCCATTCTGACTGGTGTGAGGAGATAACTCATTGTAGTTTTGATATGCATTTCTGTGATAATTAGCGATACTGAGCAATTTTTTCATGTGCCTATTAGCCATTTGAATGTCTTCATTGGAGAAATGCTTGTTTAGGTCTTCTGCCCACTTTTGGATTGGGTTATTCTTTTGATATTGAGTTGTATGAGCTGTTTGTATATTCTAGAAATTAAATCCTTGTCAGTCGTATCATTTGCAAATATTTATGAGCTCTCTATTCTGTTCCACTGACCACTGTGTTTTTGTGCCAATACCATGCTGTTTTGATTACTGTAGCTCTGTAGTATTGTTTGAAGTCTGGGGGGAATTACTCCTCCAGCTTCATTCTTTTTCTTCAGTATTGCTTTAGTAATACCTTGGGGGTTCCATATAAATATTAGGATTATTTGTCCTACCTCTGTGAAAAATATTCCCAGTAATTTGATAAGGATCGCATTAGATCTGTAGATTGCTTTGGGTAGTATGGCCATTTTAACAATATTAATTCTTCTAATCCAAGAGCATGATATATCTTCCCATTTCTTTAAGTCATCTTTGGTTTCCTTTTTCAGTGTGTTTAGTTCTCCATCTATAAGTCTTCCACCTCCTTGGTCAGATTTATTCCTAAGTATTTTATTTTTTGATGTTATTTCAAAAGGGATTTTTAAAATTTCTTTTTTTGGTATTTCATTGTTAGTGTAAAGAAACACAGCTGATTTCTGTGCGTTAATCTTGTATCCTGCTACCTTGCTGAATTCATTTGTCAGTTCTAGTAGTTTTTGTGTGGAGCCTTTAGGGTTTTCTATATATAGTATCATGCCATCCACATATAGTGATAATGTTACCTCTTCTCTTCCAATTTGGATCCTTTTTTATTTCTTTTTCTTGTCTGATTGCTATGGCTAAGACTTTCAATACTATGTTTAAAAGAAGTGGTGAAAGGGGGACATCCTTGTCTTGTTTCAGATTTTAGTGGGAAGGCTGTCAACTTTTCACCATTGAATATTATGTTGGATGTGGGTTTTTGATAAATAGCTTTTATTATATTGACATATATTTCCTCTATACCAATTTGGGTAAGAATTTTTATTATAAATGGGTGTTGAATTTTACCAAATGCTTTTTCTGCATCTATTGAGATGACCATGTGATTTTTGTCCTTCCTTTCTTTTTTTTAATAGGCTTTATTCTTTTAGAGCAGTTTCAAGTTCAACACAGAATTGAGCACAAAATACAAAGAGTACAAAATACTCCCCTACCCTCAACAGCCCTCATCAGTGTGGCATATTTGGTACAATTGATGAACCACATGGACACCTTATTATCAACCAAAGTCCATAGTTTACATGAGGGTTCACTCTTGATGTTGTACATTCTGTGGGTTTTGACAAATGCATAATGACATGTAGCCACCACTATAGTATCATCCAGAATAATTTCATTGCCCTAAAAATCCCTTGTGCTCCATCTGTTCATTCCTCCCGCCCTTGCTCCCTCTCCCCAAACCCCTGGAAACCACTATCTTTTTATTGTTTCTGTAGCTGTTCCTTTTCCAAAATGTCATTTGGTTGGAATCATACAGTTTGTAACCTTTTCAGACTGGCTTCTTTCATTTAGTAATATGTCTTTTAAGTTTCTTCTATGTCTTTCACGGCTTGATAGCTCATTTTTTTTCTTTACTGCATACATAGTTTTTAATTTACGTATATGTACTGTTCATTGTTTCTAAGAAAGTTTAGAGCTTTAGCTTTTTAAATTTACATAGTTATCAAAGGAATAAAGCCAACCACAAAATAAGAATTAATTTAAAAAGATACATACACCCTGCTATTAACAGCAACATTATTTATAATTGTCAAAATATGGAAGCACCCTAAGTGCACACGAATAGTTAAATAGATAATGAAGATACAGCATACATATATATGTGGCAGGATATAACTCACCCATAAAAAAGAAGGACATTTTGCCTTTTGTGGCCTTTCATTCACTTTTTTTCACTTCAAAAACCAGAATTTTATAACTGGCAGAGACATTTCCATTACAGCAAAAACAACAAAATACCTAAAAATAAACTTAACCAAGGAGGTTACCTATACTCTGAAAACCAAAATGACACAAAGAAATGGAAAGATTTCTTGTGCTCTTGGATTGGAAGAATCAACATTATGAAAATGGTCACACTACCCAAAGCAATCCACAGATCCAATGCAACCCCCATCAAAACACTTGTGACATTCCTCACAGAACTAGAACAAACAATTCCAAAATTTATAAGGAACCACAAAAGACCCCAAACAGCCAAAGCAGTCTTTTGTCAGTCTCTCTTTCTCTCTCTCTCTCTCTTTCTTCTTTTTGTTCTCTTTTCTTATGGTTTGATGACTAGAGAAGTTTGTTTAATGTTTGTTGTGAAGCTGGCTTGGTGGTGATGAACACTTTCAGCTTTTTTTATCTGAAGCTTTTGATTTCTCCATCAAGACTGAATGAGACCCTTGCTGGATAGAGTGTTCTTCGTTGACGTTTCCCCCTTTCATCACTTTAAAAATATGTCGTGCCGCTCCCTTCTGGCCTGTAGAGTTTCTGCTGAAAAATCAGCTGATAACCTTATGGGAGTTCCCTCATATGCTATTTTGCTTTTCTCTTGCTAATTTTAATATTTTCTCCTTATCCTTAATTGTTGTCAATTTGATGACTATGTGCCTTGGTGTGCTCCTCTTTGAGTTGATTCTGTGTGCTATGCTCTGCGCTTCCAGGACTTGGGTGACTGTTTCCTTTCCCAGGTTCGAAGTTTTCAGTGATTATCTCTCCAAAAATTTTCTCAGGTCCTTTCTCTCTTCTCTTTCTGGGACCCCTATCGTGCAAATATTAGTAGGCTTCATGTTGTCCCAGAGTTCTCTTAAACTATTCTCATTTCTTTTCATTCTTTTTTCTTTTTTGTGTTCTGAAGTGGTGATTTCCACTAATTTGTCTTCTAGCTCATTGATTCATTCTTCTGCCTCATTTAGTCTGTTCTTGTTTCCTTCTAGTGTGTTGTTCATTTTGGTGATTTTATTCTTCAACTCTGTTCGGGTATTCTTTATGTTTTCCAACTCTTTGCTAACGACTTCACTCTGTGCATCTATACTCCTCTTGAGTTCTCTGAACATCTTGGCCATCATTATTTTAAACTCTTTCTTGGATAAATTGCCTGTCTCCTCATCACTTACTTCTTCTTCTCGGATTTTATCTTGTGCCTTGACCTGGGAGATACTCCTTTGCCGCCTCATATCGTCTATCTTTCTATGTGTGTGTGGATTCCCTCCACAGGCTTTGGGATTGTTGTTTTCTTATTTCTGGAATCTGCCCCTGGTAGATGAGGCTGGACTAGAGGCTCATGCAGGGTTCCTGGCAGGAGGAGCCGGGGCCTGCCCACTGCTGGGTGGAGCTCGGTCCTGGACCTCTGGTGGGTAGGGCTGTGTCTAGAGGCCTTTGTGGCTCAGGAGGTCTGCTGATGGGTGGGGCTGTGTTCCCACCCTGTGTGTTGTCTGGCCTGAGGCTTCCCTACAGGCTGTTGGGTGGGGCTTGATCTCAGTGCTAATGATCCAATCAAGGTGTCAGCCTCCAGGAAAGCTCATGTAAATGAACACTCCCAGAATGTCCACCACCAGCTTTTATGTCTCTTGAGTGAGCTGCAGCCGTCCCCCACGTCCCCTCCAAATCCAGCACGCAGGCCTGGCCCAGGTTCCTATGAAATCACTGCCTCTGCCCTTGGACCTGGTGACCACGAGTTTCCATGTACACTGCCCAAGTGAATGGAGTCTCCGTTTCCCCCAGTCCCATGGGGCTCCCAGCACCACGTCCCACTGGCCTTCAAAACCAGATGTCCCGGGGTCTCCTTCTCTTCCCAGTGCCGGGACCCGGGCTGGGGAGCCTGACGTGGGGCTCAGAGCTCCCACTCTTGTGGGAGGGCCTCTGCGACTTAACTGTTCTTCAGCTTGTGGGTCACCACCTGGGGGGTACGGGGCCCAATTATATCACAAGTGTGCCCCTCTGACCAGCCTGTTGTGGTTCCCTCTTATGTTGCCAGTTGCAGAAGATCTTTTTTGCTAGGTTCCAGTCATTTTTTTGATGGTTGTTTATCATTCAGTTGTGGTTTCATTGTAGTTGCCAGGAGAGGCAAGCCTCTGGTTCTACTACTCCACCGTCTTGACCGGAAAATCTGTCCTTTCTTTTTTTTATTTTAAATTTAATTTATTTATTTATTTTTGGCAGTGGAGGGAGGTAATTAGATTTATTAATTTATTTTAGAAGAGGAACTGGGGATTGAACCCAGGACCTCATGCCTGCTAAGCACACACTCTACTACTAAGCTATACCCTCCCCCTTGTCCCTCCTTTCGTCAGTGTGGTATGTCATGCTGGTTGGTCTGTGTTGATCCATCCTTATGTCCCTGGGATGAACCTAACTTGATCGTAGTGCATGGTCTTTTTTATACACTGTTGTTGGATTCTATCTGCTAAAATTTCGTTGAGGATATTTGCATCTATATTCATCAGAGATACTGGCATTTAATTTTCTTTTTTGGTAGTGTCTTTGTCTGATTTTGGTATCAGGGTGATAGTGGCTTCATAAAGTGAATTTGGAGTGTTCTCCCCTCTTCAGTCTTTTGGAAGAGTTTGAGAAAGATTGGTATAAGTTCTTCTTTGTATATTTGGTAAAGTGGCCAGTGAAGCCATTTGGTCCTGGACTTCGGTTTGCAGAGAGATTTTTTTATTGCTGATTATATTTCACGTCTAGTGATTGGTCTGTTCAGATTATCCATCTCTTCTTGATTCAGTTTTTGTGGACTGCACATTTCTAGAAACATCCATTTCTTCTAGGTTGTCCAGTTTGTTGCCATATAGTTGTTTATAGCACTCTTATGTTTTGTTTGGGGCTTTTGTTGTTTGTTTTTTTTTTGGTATTTCTCTGGTGTTGGTGTAATTTCTCCACTTTCCTTTCTTATTTTATTTATCTGTGTGCTCTCTTTTCTTCTTGGCGAGCCTGGCTAGCAGTTTGTAGATGGTATTTACTCTTTGAAAAACTCAGCTTTTTGTTTGATTTTTTCTTTTTTTTAATCTCTATTTTATTTATTTCCTCCCTGACCATTATTATTTCTTTCCTTCTACTGAGTTTGAGTTTTGTTTTGTTTTGTTTTGTTTTTCTAATTCTTTGAGATGGTTGGTTAGGTTGTTTATTTGAGATTGTTCTTATTTTTTGAGGAAGGCCTGTATCACTGTGAACTTCCCCCTTAGGACTGCTTTTAAAGCATCCCATAAGTTTTGTGTGGTTGTGTTTTCATTTTCGTTAGTCTCAAGGTATTTTTTAAATTTCTTCTTTGAGTTCACTGTTGACCCATTGATTTTAGTAGCATATTGTTTTAGTCTCATTGCAGTCTTTTTTTTTTTCTTGTTTTCCTTTTTGTGGTTGATTTCTAGTTTCATGCAACTGTGGTCAGAGAAGATGCTTGAAATAACTTCTATCCTCTTAAATTTGTTGAAGCTTGTTTTGTGTATGAGTATGTGGTCTATCCTACAGGATGTTCCATGTGCACTTTAAAAAATGTATATTCTGGGTTTATTTTTTATTGTAATGTCCTGAAAATGTCAATTAAGTCTAACTGTTCTATTGTGTCATTTAGTAGCCCCATTGCCTTACTGATTTTCTGTCCGGAAGAACTGCCCAATGTCAGTGGGGTGTCAAAGTCTCCTGCTATTATTGTGTCCCATGAATTTCTCCCTTTATGCCTGTTAGTGTTTGTTTTATATATTTAGGTGCTCTTATGTTGTGTGTATAGATGTTAAGGAGCATAACATCCTCTTCTTGTGTTGCTCCTTTGATCATTATATAGTGTCCTTCTTTATCTTTCTTTACAGCCTTTGTTTAAAGTCTATTTTGTCTGATATGTATTGCTACCCTCCCTTTCTTGTCATTTCCATTTGCATGAAATATCTTTTTACATCCTCTCACCTTTCACCTATGTGTATCCGTCACCCTAAAGTGGGTCTTTCGTCGGCAGCATATTGTAGGCTCTTGTTTCATTATCCAGTCTGCCACTGTATGTCTTTTGATTGGAGCATTTAGTCACTGACACTGACAGTAACTATTGACAGGTGTGTGTTTATTGCCATTTTAAGCCTTGTTTTCCAGTTGTTTTTGTATTTCTCCTTTGTTCTTTTCTTTTTGTTTTTTCCTTCTGTGGTTTGATGATTTTCTCTTGTTTTAACTTGATTTCTTTTGGGGTTTTGTAACTCTATTGTATGCTTTTGATTTGTGGTTACCCTGTTTTTCAAGTATGCGAACCCATTACTAGATCTGTTTGCTGGTAATCGTATACACTCCAACACATCCTAAAAAGAATGAAAACAATCTATATTGTCTTGCTCCACTCTCCCACATTGTACGATTTTGATGTCCTCTTTTACATCCTCATGTTTATTCTTTTGCTGTTCATTGTAGTTACCTCATTTCCAATTGTGATTTTCTCTTTTCTGTAGATTCCTGCTTCTCTTCTATTTGGAGAAGATTTTTCAATATTTCCTTCAGGATGGGTCATATTACTGTGTTCTGTAAGTTTTTGCTTGTCTGAGCAATTCTCTATTCCTCCTTCTATTCTAGAAGACAGTATTCCTGGGTAGAATATCCTAAGTTGTAGGTTTTTCTGTTTCAGAGTTTTGAATGTATCTTGCCACTCCCTTCTGGCCAGGAACGTTTCTGGGATGTGTTGGGCCCCTCCTTCTGCAGGTGCCAGCTGTGGAGATTTCTATGGCTGACCCAGGCTGTTCGGCACAGATTCCCAGCCTCAGCCCACACCACACTCGAGGCCCCTGAGGCTGCCTCTGCAGTCAACCCCAGTCCACTCCCCAAGTCCGTCCTCTGAAGCCCGAGCTCCAACGCCCAGTCCCACCCACAGCCACTGTCTTGCATCTCGCTAGAGGTTGCACGGTCCCTCTGTGCCAGCTTTTCTATGTTCTGCCTTCCAAGCGGCTGCTGCTTCATCCTCCAAGCCTCTGGTGCTCCCTTTCTGTCCCAGCTGACCTCCCACTGGAGAGGGGACGTCCCAGGGTGAAGTCACGTCTCCTACTTTGCTGCTCCCTCCCCAGGGGACAGGTCCCTCTCTTATCCCTTTTCCCTTTTTTTCTTCTCCTTCCTGGGTTGTTGAAGATTTCCCTTGTGTTTTCAATTGTATGAGCTATTTTGTCATATTTCTGCAGGAATTCTATGAGAATTGTTCCATATGTAGGTGTATTTTAGCTTACTCATGGGAGAGCGTGGCCTCTGTGTCCATCTGCTCCACCACCTTGAAGCTCCTCCTCCCCATGGCTTATTTATAAGTGGAAGTTTGTACTTTTTGACATTTGTACTTTGTATCGAATTTTTACATAAAAATCCAATACATTTAGAAGGTCAGTTTAATAGTGTTTCTGTATTGGGTGCTTTGAAAGTCAACCCATAAAATTATCAGCTCAAAAAGGATAAATACCATTATTGAAGAAGGTACTTCTCCCCTTGACCAGCGCAGCTGTGTGAAAGGAATCTCCTTTCTTCAGGAATGTCTGAAGTGCTTCCCCAAGTTTCATCTGCAAATATGGCTAATGCCTGACATGCATTAGCTCATGAGCCAGTATCGGTCCAGATAAATATTACTCCAAGGTGGGTGGATATTTTAGTTTATAGATGAAGGTAAGAACCTTAGGAAATGGAGGTCTTTTCTATATGACTATGTGTCTTTATTTCACTCACATTACTCCAAATTCTAGAGTGCTACACAGAAATGCAGTTCAATAGATGGTTTCACCTTTAAACCTGGATTTTCTTTACATAGTTTAGTAAATCTGATGGATGGATGAGTGAAGTAATATAAAGAAAGGAGTAAAGGCTGCCCTCTTAGCACTTACCTTTCAAAGGTTTAGTGCTCATCATTGAAAAACAGAAACTTGGGTCTTAATTTTCTATTTGACCTGTCTGCTTTTCTGTCTTTGTTTTTCCTTTTGCCTTCTTTTAGGAATCCTGATGTTTTTATTATTCCATTCTAAAAAATATAACTGTATTCACTGATATTTGTAGACATTCTATCATGGGTTCCCAAGGCATTATAGTTTATGTATATCATCAAAGGGTATACAAATAACAATTGTCGGTAAAGAAGTAAAGAAAAAGGAACCTCTTGCAAACTGTTGGCAGGGATGTAAATTGGTGCAGCCACTAAGGATTAAAACAGTATGGAAGTTCCTCCAAAAACTAAAAGTTAGACCTACCATATGATCCAGAAATTCCACTCCTCGGTATATATTGGAGGGAAAAAACCCTAATCCAAAAAGATACATGGACCCCAATGTTTATAGCAGCATTGTTTATAATAGGCAACTCATGGAAGCAATCCAAGGGGTCATTAACAGATAATTGGGTTAAGATATGTGAGAGAGATATGGATATATATAGATATATCCATGTTTAATGAAAAGTTTTTGGAAAGCTTAAAGTAATAATAATTAAAATTAATATATATCGATTAAATATGGGCATTAGCTGAATTCTGGCACACAAAAATTTCATGTTCCCTGAGTAACGATTGTTTTCTCCTATGAGTATAGGGTAGAACCACTTTGGGAATTTTAAGAATATAAAATATTTAGCTCATGTCCTAGTGCTGTTCGAAATGTCCATCACTAGTACAGTATTGAGCATTTGCAATGTGGCAAGTGCACATGTGGAAATAATGATTTGGATATAGAAAATTAAATATAAAATATATTACTAAAATCAGTTATACTTGATTCTTATTGTTTTATGAAATGGGTCTGCAAGAAATATTAAAATGATACACGTGGCTCAAATTGTGTTTTGGGGGGCAGGACTGGTCAAGGACATGGCCGATTAAAGTTGAATATACATAAGGTATGTGAGGATCTTCATTAAATGCAGATTCTGATGCTATAACACTGCGCTTTTCTGAGATTCTGAATTTTCCAAATGACCAACCATTAAGGAAGCAATGACTGATTCAAATTACAACTTAACAGTTTTATTTGTGACACAGTTTAGGAGAGACATAAAGTGAACGTGAATAAGCACATCTCAGCTATAAACACAGGTCAGGATGTGAAACCAGAGTGACCAGATCCCTGAGCACACAGGCTCCTTGGAATGTGCAGGTTCTTGCTCCCTGTCTCTCTAGCCCCTGTGTCTGTTGCAATGGGTCACATCATCCATGGTGGCTGCGCTGGCTGTGCTTTTGTAGTATTCCAGACAGCAGTGTCAATTCTGAAAAATACAAATTATTTTCTTCTGATTCCACGCAAACTTGTATTTGAGATGGTGTAACCTGTCCCAGACACTTTTTTCCTTGACAGCTCCTCTTCCATTGTGGGAAAGTTGAACATCTTCCAATTAACCAAGTCCTAAGGAAGCCCAGTCGAGTAACTGACCTTTGGTCCAGAGGATTTTTTCCTGAGGCTCTTGTGGCTCAGTCTACATGGTCACGTGGGGACAGGCACTTCTGCACACCCATCCTCATCATACTGTTATTTGGAGAAGTTGCCAATACACACAGTTGTTCTTCTCCAATTTACCTGCCCCTCTGAGCACCAGGTCCTACGTCTCAGTTGCGGCAAGATCCCAACACATCTCTGCTCGTGTCCTTGGGAAACCCTTCCTCTATCTTTACTGTCAGAGCTAATTCATCTCATCTCAGCATTCCGAGCATTATGTCTTTTATTTTTTACAACTCCAGAGAATGAAAAGGCCTGGAATTCAATTATCTATTCAACAACAGGAAATAAGGAATTTATTTCCAAAAATGAAAAAAGAAGAAAAGAAAAACTTTATTATTTCAACACTATTCTGCAATAAGTAAAATATTTTCAGTCATTCAAAATATGTATTTAATGTCTATATTTTGACAGAATCTGTGTAAATCTGTATAATCTTGAGAACAACCAACACTCATGGACTTTTTTTTCCATATATATTACTTGAGAGAAAAAAATCTTTAATCAAGTATCAAATAACTTAATGTAAAGAGAACACCCACTATGCATATGAAGTATTCATTCTAATTATAATCATTCATCTGTATATAAAATGTCACCTATTCAGGGGACAGAGAAGTTTCCCCAGGAAAAATTCAGATTAAGAGGAGAGGTGGAATCAGGGAAGCAGAAGTGAATGGGGTATTTGTGCCTTTGCAGTAGAAGTGGAGAGTATGTCTGTAGTGTGGGTTTGTTGATTGACTTATTTCTTCTCACAGTGGGTATGAGCTCAGATGCTGACACAGCCAACAACCACCTCATCATTTCTGATGACCTGACCATGTGGGTATTTCAAACAGAAAAAGAAGGAGCTTGTTCAGTAACTCAGTCATTCTATCTGTGTCCTGCACTCCGTCCCCATCACCTCTGGCTGTCATTACTTGGAAGGCAGACACAGGAACGAGCTAAGACAGAGATGTAGGTGTTTGCAAAGAATCTGTTCATTCACAACAGACAATTCTACTATATTCAGAATGTGGCTTCTGGACCATGAGTGAGAGAAATGGAGAGTTTTTCTCAGCCAGCACTACGCCTTTTACTAATGTCTCAGTGAGCAATCCCCTTACCATTAAACCACGTAGTAGTTTTCCTGGATGTGAACATTGCAATCATTTTCTCTTGTGGCATTAGTGATGGATCCCATATTTTTACATTCAGTAAAATTTCTGCTGCACAGCCACTATGTCCAATTTTTGTGCCTGAAAATCTGATTAAGGACAATTCCTGAGAATCTGTCCTGCAGTGAAGAGAGGCATCGCCAGTCCTCCAGTGAGACCTGGGCAAGGCAAGTAGACCTCTGACCACAGGAATGTTTATAGAAAATCCCTGAGCGCTCATAGCTGCGGCTAAAAATTTTCTGCTTATACACGTATGGTACCATAGTACAGCAGATTAGTATAAAACCATTCATGAATCATGAACACAGATTAACTATATTAATTAGGGACAGTTACATTTCCAGTATTAACTACTGGCATGGTTGTTTACTTTGGACTTGTTTATTTTTCTCTTCTAATTAATATGTTCTGAACTTTCAGACCAATTTCCAAATATTTTTTCTGTAAGATTAACTTAGTGTGTAAGGGAGGTTATCAGCTAAATAAAAAATTTGGATGTGATTTTCTAAATGATGAGGAAACAAGACATACATAAACAGTAAAAAAAAAAAAGTGTATGTGTTCAGTTTTACTCAACAACTGGAAAACCCACTTTCAAGTGCACGTTACACATTCATTAGGAAGGAAAATGTGGGACATATTGTGTGTTTACAAGATACAATAGTTACAGCACTGTTTACAGTAGCCAAGACATGGAAGCAACCCAAGTGCCCATCAACAGATGATTTGGATAAAGATGGGGGGTGTATGTGTGTATGTATGTGAATATATCTATCTATCTACATATATGTGTGTGTGTGTGTGTGGAGAGAGAGGGAGAGAGAGGAATACTACTCAGCCATAAAAAAGAATAAAATTCTGCTATTTGTAACAACATGTGTAGAAATAGAGTGTTATCCTTAGTGAAATAAATCAAAGAAAGACAAGTACTGTGTGATATTACATAAATGTGGAATCTAAAAAGAATATAAAAGAATGTATATGCAAAATAGAAAGACTCACAGACATAGAAAACAAACTTGTGGTTACCAAGAGGGAGAGGGAAGCAGAGAAGGGGAAATTAGGCATTTAGGATTAAGAGATACAAACCACAATGTATAAAAAAGATAAGCAAGAAGGATATATTTTACAGCATAGGGTGACAGCCATTATCTTGTAATAACTTTTCAGTGTAATCTGAAAAAGTACTGAATCACTATGCTGTATACCTGAAACTAATATTTTAAATCAATTGTACTTAAAAAAAAATCAACATTATATCTATCCTTTGATAGATCTTACACATGCATACTAGATATGAAGGCAAAGACCTACGTGTTCTTTGTCTTCATGTGCCTTACATGTTGAAGAAGAAAAAAAGCTTAGATTTACAAATGTTTGTCACTATATATAAAAATAGATTTTTTTTTAAGTTTGTGCTGTATAGCACAGGAAACTATATTCAATATCTTGTAATAACCTTTAATGGAAAAAATATGAAAACAAATATATGTATGCATATACATGACTGGGACACTATGCTGTACACTAGAGATTGACACATTATTGACTGTACTTCAATAAAAAATAAAAAGCAATTTACCAAAAAAAGAAAAAAGAAAAAGCTTTAATCAGATAACCACAGGATTTACTGTAAATGGAATTCCTACTATAAATAAGAGGCATGTGTTACTAGAAAACATATACAGCATCATGTAACCCAACCAGGAAGTCCATGGTTGTGTTACAGCAAAGTGTGTTACAGCTCAGTATTACAGCACCCTGGATCCTGGCAAGAGACGAAGCAGCACTTGAAGGGTTGGAGAACTCAAGTTTATTATGCCAGCCAGCCCAGAGGAATTAACACTCCAAGCTCTGGACCCTGTCTGTGGGTTTACACAGGCTTTTATAGGCTACCAGTCTAGACTTTGCAACATTTTGCAACATCATATGCAAATCAGGTATTAGAAATGGGCCAATGAGGAGTGATAGAAATGGACCAATCAGGAGTGACAGAAATGGGCCAATCAGGAGTGACAGAAATGAACCAATCAGGAGTGACAGAAATGGACCAATCAGGAGTGAGCTTTGGGAACATTAGAATCTTAGGGGTAAGTTCCCTTCTAGAAGCAAGCCATTTTATAGAGGCAAAAAGTGAGATAATGCCACTGGGCCAGGGAACCAGATGGCATCAGTGGAAAAGTAGTGGCCCTGCCTAGGGGGTCCTGCTAGTCTTTTCATGGGGCTTCCCACCTCAGTAGTATCCAGGAAATGTTTAGGTTTTGGAAATTAGAACAGAATTAAATAAGCTACATTGAAGAGCTCTTTGGGCCTTTGCAGTAGAAGTGGTGAGTGAGGCTATAGTCTATTCTGGGGCTGAACTGCTGAGTTTTTGACACAGCCCATGAATTCCTCATTTCTGATGACTCAAGAAGACTTTGATACCAGCCTACCAAACAGAAGCTAGAAGTGCCTGCCAGGAGATGCAGCACACAGTTTACACCCTGGGGTTCACTTGGCTCACTGCCAGCAGCTATTATCGGTAGGTGGACCTTGGAGAGAGAAAAGAATGTAATCAGGGTGTTCACAAAGAATCTCTTACACAAGGAGTGACACACCTAGCATCTTCAGAGCTTGGATTCTGGACACTAAGTTTGAGACTAGGAATATGCATCAGCCAGCTCTGCCCCTCGGGCTGACAGCCGGGTGAATTCCCAGCTGCATCACATGGAGGTTTTCTGGGGTATGGATTTTGAAAATATGTTCCTTTGTGCTGTTAGCAATGGATCCTCTGTCTTTACATGTACCACAGTTCCTTCTCTTGAGCCACTTTACCCTTTCAAGTCCAAAGATTGCAAATCAAGGATCCCTAAGCACAGACGTCTGTTACTTTAGCTTTGGGGGCAGCTAAGGGTTTGACGCAGAGTTCCTTTAATGCCTGGAGCCAAATTTCAAAATTTTCTCCTACTCTTTGCCGATCAGATCTCTCCTGGGGAGCTCTCTCAAGGCTCAGTCGGGATGTTTATAAATCTGCTTAGGCTCCCCTGCCTTGTCACAGATATGCATGGTCAGTCAGAAGTGAAAGCAGAGGGTCCTCTCGTGTTACAGCTCAGTTGTGACAGCAACCTGGATGGGGCGAGAGACCAAGCAGCACTTGGAGAGTTGGAGAACTCACGTTTATTACGCCAGCACGCCCAGAGGAGTTAACACTCCAAGCTCTGGACCCTGTCTGCAGGTTTACACAGGCCTTTATAGGCTGCCAGTTTTACCCTTTGCAACATCATATGCAACTAAAGTATAACAAGTTGACCAACCAGGAACAAGCTTTGTAGAAACAGACCAATCAGGAGTGAGGGGAATGGACCAATCAGGAGTGAGAGTAATAACCAATCAGGAGGGAAGGAAATAACCAATCAGAAGTGAGCTCAGGGAACCAATAGACTTTTAGGGGTAAGTAAGCCGTTTCAGAGGCCAAAGGTGGGCCAGGGAACCAGATGGTTCAGGCTTCGGAGTAGTGGCCCTGCCTGGGGGTCCTGCCGGTCTTTTTAGGGGCTTCCCGCCTCACTCTCAGGTCTGTGGGGGTCACACATCAGTACTGGGGACGGGCGCTGACCTGCTCAGTCCCTGGCACCTGGAAGCTTTTCCAAGCCCTCGTTTCCCCGCGCACCGCCTTTCCCAGCCGCCTTCTTACCAGAATTTTCAATCTACCTGAGGTTCGCCTTGTTACTTCAGTTAGTGTATTTGTCTTTAAATGCTCTCCACAACAACCCCACCCCGCAGGAAGCTGCTTCAGGGGAGGAAGGTGAAACGCAGGCAGCCCTGAGCCGGTGCTCCTGGAGTAGTGAGGACACTAAACCACAATTCTTTAAGAACCGCGTTGGTGAGGGGTAGGCGTTCTGCCTTCACAGCAGCTACCGCGAGGGCCATGGAGGTTGGGGGAGGGGGGGTAAGTTAAAATCCCACAGCTCCCTGTCACCAAAACTAAGCACTTTCTTTAGTGAGTGTTCCCCTGGCTGTTGCGTGTTTTTGTAGATCCTGGAGTTACACCAGTATGACTTCTGATGCACTTGCTGGTTATTGTTGCTTTCATAGAATTGTTCACGTTTCCTCCTCTGCAACTTTCAGTGACATCGCTCCTCTCATCAGTGTTAGAAAATTCTCAAGGCCCTGTCTGTTCTCCGTGTGGCTTTGCCCTAAATCCCGTCTACAGGATCAGGAATGTTTCATCCCAGGGTGAATAATCCAGGACGAGAGGTGGGGGAAAGCTGGCTGCCCAGTAAGAGGCTGGGCTGAATGTTACTCAGGAGGCAAGCCGTAACCTTGCCGAGGAGCCATGTGGACTTAAGGGATAATCGGTATTTTGATGTTGGAATGGTGGCTTCAAGATGAGGTATATCCCAGACGAGGAAGACCTAGGGCCAAAATAGCAAGAATTTAAAGGCATGGCTATAAAGAACGTTGCTGTTAATAGCGGGGTGTATGTATCTTTTTGAATTAATTCTTATTTTGTGCTTGGCTTTATTCCTTGGATAACTATGTAAGCTCAAAAAGCTAAAGCTCCAAACGTTCTTAGAAACAATGAAAGGATTTAGTAAATTTAAAAATATGTGCAGTAAAAAAAATTTAAGTCATGAGAAGACCAGAATTCTGATCAAATGATGATGCCTAGTGTTTTGGAAAGATGGAAAAGCTTTGAGGAACACGCCTAACTGGAAATACAGTAAAGGGAGCAGCTTCAGGTGTCCCATTAACGCCTGATTACCACTTAGAGTCTGAACTATGGTTTTCTTCAGGGAACGCACAGAACTTTTTCTGTCAGCTGTGTGAGTACCAACTAGGGTCTTTTTTATAATTTCCAAAAGTTGTTCTTAGTCACCTGATTAGGAAGATGATGATTGCACTGGGGATAAAATGTGCTCCTCACTGGAGACGCCCCAGGCTCTCCACACAGACAGCGCCACCAATACTGCAGAAGATGCGATCATGGCATCTCTGTGGGGAGATCAGGTCCCGAGACCACGTCCCTGTGTATATGGACTCAAGAGCCTCTGACCCATCCTGATTGGCATTTCCCTGCACATAGCTCTGTGGCAAAGACCGGTCAGTCAGGTGAGTGCTTCCTTGTTCCAGGGCAAAAAGCAGGACGGAAGGGGTCTCCAGCAGAAGAGGGTCCTGGTCGTGAGCTGACTTTGGGCAGGATGCACGCTGGCCCTGCCTCACTCCGAGCATCCACACCTGTGCTCTAGAGAGTGGAAGTCTGACTTAGGGAGAACAGAATGGGGTCATCTGAGCATGTACTGGGCAAAACTTCAAGTAAGATTTTTTTTTGCCAGTAAAGAAGGTTCTAGGGGATTCACTGAAGTTACCATAAAACCAAGCACCCTGTACTGCCAGTAAATTTGCTAGTAATTATAATTCAAAGGAGAGAGCAGAATAAACTGTTTCTTCCTGCTGTTGTTGGAGATGCAGAGAAAGCAGTAGGTGGCTCTGAGTATCGGTCAGGAAGGAGGTTACTTCTTGTCCTCACCTCGCGGTCAAGGTATGAGGAACAGAGAGGATAAAAGAGTCAAAAAACAAACCAATAAGCATGGATTTCATTTTGAGATGAAGCGAATCGGTTGTGGTGACTGGAGATGCCTGTCCGGTGTTTGTGAGCAGGTTCAATCCAGTGGGCTGGAGGCAGAGAAAGAGGAACACCTGAAGTGATGGGAAGAGGGGAATTTCTGGAACAGGGAAGGGTGTGGACTGCTGCAATGAAACAAACGTGTGCGTCTTGTTTTTTCAAGGAAAAATGCATCCAGCTGGATCTAGTGAGAGCAGAGAGAAAGAACAGTCCTGAGGTGGAAACCGCCACTGGGGGCTCGACTGAACGTTATCGCCCTCCCACGCATTCCTGCCAGTAGTAAGTAGCGAAATGTTTTGTTTTCTAAAAACAAGCTCTTAGCTCTGCTGATCTTTTCTGTTGCTTTTCTGGTCTCCAGTTCATTTACTTCTGCTCTGATCTCTGTCATTCCTTTCCTTCTGCGTACTTTAGGCTGTTTTTCCTCAGTTCCTTGAGGTATGAAGTTAGGTTGTTTACTGATCTTTTTCTTTGTTTCTTTACAGAAAATGTTAATTTGTGTTTTAAATTTTAGGGGGAAAAAATCCAGACTTCTCATTATCAGTAAATGGAAACAAAGCACGTAGCACAGGGTTATGCTCACACCCACAGGACCTCGTCTAGAAATAAGTAACAATATTGTGCTTTCTTTTTTCCAGAATTTTTTCCCAAAACCTATTTAATTCACCTTGAGAAATGTTTTGTATCATTCTAACTTGTATTTTGTTGAAAATCTATGTAAGAAATGCTTTGTTGTTGAAAAAATCAGAGTAAGTTTACTATATGAACGGTTTTGCTGTGCTGATCTGGCCGTCAGGTATGTGCTGGTGGTAGACATCCAGGACGCTTCCATCTCGCAAAACTAATCTAAATACCCTTCAGATAACAATTCCTCACCGCCCCCCTGCCCTGCCCCCCGCCAGCCGCTGGTACCTGTCGGTGTCGCGATACCATGTACACACACACACCGTAGGCTGAGAGAGCCGATGGCTACTCTGAAGCTTTGTTAAGTTGCACAGTCTTATATAGCAAAGAAGAATGACAAGGGAAGTGGTTAACAGGCAGCGTCTGGCTCAAGGTCAGAAGACCCTTTATGTTTCGGTAAATCATGTTCGTGTTGGCACCAGCGAGCCTTACAGCTTATCAGGGCGGGACGTGTGAGAAACGGCTGCTTCACAACGTTCTTCTTGGACTCAGGTGACTGTGCCTGTCTTAGGTCGCCCCCCTCTGCGGGTCTCACCCGTCCCGGGCTACCCAGCCTTCTCCCCTCTGAGTCTGCAACTTTTTATAACTTGTTTACCATTCTGGCCCAAGGCTCAGTCCTTGGTTCCCACAGTCGGGGGCCTACAGTGTCCACCATTCTACTTCATTTTTCTCTGAAATTGGCAGCTTTATATATCACGTGTGTACAGAGCTCTAAAGTATCTCTTGTCTGGGAATGGCTTGTGTCACTTGCATATCATGCCCAGTGTCCATCCTTCTTGTTCCCTGTGAAAGGAGTTCACTTTAAACACCGGACGTCATTCCCTTGTGAGTGTGTCTCCTACTTTCCTTACCTGTTCATCTGAAGGTCGACACTTGGGTTGTTTCTGCCTCTTCACCGTCGAACATGAGTTTGCAAAATTTTTCCAAGTCTTTTGCTTTTGATTATTTTGCATATGTGCCTAAACTTGTTCATGTGGCAGTTGTATTTTCAATTTCTTGAGTATCTACTGCGCTGTGTTCCATGGTGGCTGCCTCATTCTGTAAGCTTAGCCGCAGTACACAAGGATTTGAATCCCTCCGTGGCTTCATCGACAGTTGCTTTCTGGGTTTTAGTTCAGTGTTATGCTGACGTGTTGGAGATGATACTTCATTTGGGTTTTGATTTGCATTTCTCCAAATATGAGTGATTTTAAGCACGTTTTCACATTCTGGTTGGCCATTTATATATCACCTTTAAAGAAATGTCTATTTAACATCTTTGTGCATATGTTAATCAGGTGGTTTTTTGTTGTAGGAGTTCTTTATATATTTTGCATTTTTTTGGACTGAATCTTGGATTTTATTTGTTTATTATTGTTATTATTTAGTGTTTTTTTATTGAAGTACAGTCAGTTACAATGTGTCCATTTCTGGTGTGCAGCTCAGTGTCCCAGCCATGCATATACATACATGTATTCATTTTCATATTCTTTTTCATTAAAGGTTATTACGCAATACTGAATATAGTTCCCTGTGCTATACAGAAGAAATTGGTTTTTTATCTATTTTCATATACAGTGATTAACATTTGAAAATCTCAAACTCCCAAATGTATCCCTTCCCACCCCGTTTCCCCCAGTAACCATAAAATTGTTTATTAAGTCTGCGAGTCTGTTTCTGTTTTGTACATGAGTTCATTAGTGTCCTCTTTTTCCCTTTTTTTAGATTCTACATATGAATGATATCATATGGTGTTTGTCTTTCTCTGTCTGACTTACTTCGCTTAGAATGACGACCTCCAGGCGCATCCATGTTGCTGCCAGTGGCGTTATTGCGTTCTTTTCTGTGGCTGATACGCACTAGTCTTAGAGAAGATCTCTGGGACTTACTCACTTGTATAACTGGAACTTTGCATCCATTGAACACCCACTCCGTGGTTCCCCTGCCCCTTAACTTCCACAACCAGCATTCTACTCTCTGCTCCTCTGAACTGGACAGTTTAGAGAGTGCATGATTCTACTTACATACGGCATTTGTCCTTTGGTGACTGGCTTAGTTCATTTAGCAAAATGTCCTCAAGGCTCATCATGTTAGCACATAATAGGATTGCCTTATTTTAGGGCTAAAAAATATTCCATTGCGGGTATATACCACATTTTTCTTGGTCCATTCATCTGTCAGTGGACACTTGTGTTGCTTCCACTTCTTGGCTGTTGTGAGCAATGGTGCAGTAAACATAGGGGTGCAGATACCTCTTTGAGACCCGTCATTTTGGATGCATATCCAAAGGTGAGATTGCTGCACCACATGGTCATGCTATTTCTGTCTTTTGAGGAAACCCCATACTGCTTTCCGTAGTGTCTGCAGCCTTCCACATCCCCAGCAACCATGCAGAAGGGCTCCGGCTTCGCCACAACCCTGCCCATGCCTGTTTCCTTTGTCACTAATTGCTGTCCTGACAGTGTGCGTTGGCACATCGTGGTGGCTTCGAGCTGCATGTCCCTAGTGGTTAGTGCTGAGCGTCTCTTTGTGGGCCTCTCGGCCATCTGCACGTCATCTTTGGATAAATGTCTAGTCAAGTCCTTTGCCCATTAAAACAGAATTGAGGGTTTTTTTTTTTATACTAAATTGTCCGAGTCCTTTATATGTTTTGGGTATTACCCCCTCATCAGATACATTGTTTGAAAATACCTTCTCCCATCACGAAGGCCGCCTTTTCAGTTTGTTGGCGGTTCCCTTCGCTGCGCAAACGCTTTTAGTCTGATGTAGTCCCACTTGTCTTTTTTCGCTTGTCTGTGCTTTCGGTGTCATTTTTTCAAGAAATCACTGCCAAGACCAACGTCTGGAAACATTTTCCCTATGCTTTCTTTCAGGAGCTTTACAATTTCAGGACTTATGTTTAAGTCTTTAATACATTTTAATGTGTTTTTTTTTTCTGGTATGGTGTAAGGCTAATAGACTGCTACCTTAAAAAGAAAGAGGGGAAAAAAACTAAAACATACAGCACTGGGCTTGGGGCAGAGAGCTAACAGATGAGTCTGAGGGGCCTTGAGGAAGCTTTCAGTGGAAGCTTAAATGCATGTTAGGAACCTTATTAGAGGGTGGAGGGAAGAATCACTTGCTGTGTATGGTGGAAAGTTTAGCAGGATGGTTGCCTGAAGTCGCGTGTAAAGCAGAAAATGCACATTATGAATTTGAAGCTAAGGGTATTTCTGGTAGAATAAAGATGTAGCCTCGGTTTCTTCTGCTTGTAATGAGAGGTTAGGACAGAAACATGAGCTAAATGATGAACTGTTAAGTCTCTGAGATAATTCTAGAGGAAATATGACGGTTGGGACAGGCTTTTTTGACCATAGAGGGTACCCATGAGAAGGCTTTAGGGAAAAATCAAATCAAGGGTGTGCCTGTGAAAGTCCTTCCTGAATCTTCAGAGCGAGCTCAGGGCAGGCCACGGGCCCTCTGAAGCAGCAGCAGGTGTGTTAAGCATCCGAGGGACGCACCTGCGGTTTCATGTCTTCTGTCTGTTTAAGCCTACAACCCTCTTTTCTAATCTTGAGGACTGCTGTCCCACAGCAGCCTCAGCGAGGAGAGAGGCGCTTATCTCTAAGATGTGTGGACGCAGCTTTTGTGTAATATAATGGCTTATAAACGGGTACACCAGTAACCCACAAGGCTGAAAAAAAAATCAACAGATGCAATATGGAATGACGGAGGATTTTTATACCCCAAGGTTCTGTGAGCGGGTACCTAAGAGCAACTGAGCTGCAAACATGAAGAAGGTTCACGCAAAAGGGAGGTGATTTGGGGCGGATCTGCGGCAGGCTTGACTTCAGAACTGCCGTGAAGGCATGAGCCCTGCGTCCTCCCCGCCCTGCCTCTCTTTGCTGAGTGGGAGTGCCTTACTTTTGTAGCCCATCCCTGCGTTACTGCCTTCTGCTGAGTGTTGGAGATGGGGGGGTGGGGTTAACTATCTTCCAGCTGATTGGTCCTTGGAGAAGGAGGCTCTGAATTCAACAGCCTCATCCTTACCTGGACCTGATGCATCTTATGTTTAAATCTCAAGTAGATTTTGAGTCAGTTGTTGTATTTGGTGCAGCACGGGTGTCTGCCTTCTTTCCTCTGTGTGTGGATATCCAGCTGGTACGGCGTTATTGTGGAAGAGACTGTTTCACCGCTGAGAAGGCCTGGGACCCTCGCTGAATCCACTTGCTCATATGCGGGAGGGTGTATTCTGGGCTCTCTCAGCTTCCCTGTTGTCCAGGAACACTGTTTCGATAAGTAATTTTTTACAGTAAGTTTTGAAATCAGGGAGTGTGAGGTCTCCAGTTTTGTTCTTTTTGAAGACTGTTTTGAGTATTTATGAGTCACTTAAGTTCCTTACAGGTTTTAGGATGTGTGTTCCTATTTCTGCAAAAAATATTGATGGGATTTTGAAAGGGTTTCGCTGAGTCCGTACATCACTTGAGTGGTACTGACATCTTAACAACACTGTCTTCCAGTCCGTCAGCACAGCATGTCATTCCATGTGTTTAATTCTCTAATGTTTTTCATCAGTGTTTCCTGGTTTTCAGTGTATTAAGTCTTTTACTCCTTGTTTAGGTTTATTCCTCAGTATGTCATTCTTTTTGACAGTCTTATAAATGGAAATCTTTTCTTAATTTCCTGTATAGATTGTTTAACCAAAATCTTTAAAAAGTTTTATTGCTTCATTAACTTATAAAAGGCATCTGGCTATTTCAAGTCCTCCTGTGTTATAGGTCCAGGATTCCGAAGACTAGAGAAGTCCAGCATCCACGTTTTCCTTTCTCCTCCTCTCCTTGCATTCTGCCTCCCCTGGCTGAGGCTCTGAGCGCGTCAGCAGGAAAAAGCAGGCCGCTCCGATCCTTGCTGGGGGGCAGGGAAGACTTGACTGCCAAAGATCTTTCTTTTTTCTCAATGTAGGCGTTTATCACCGTAAACTTTCCACTTAGAACAACTTTTGCTGAATTCCGCAACTTCTCGTGTGTTCTGACTGCATTTACGTTTGCCTCGAGATATTTTTTGATTTTCCTTTTGATTTATCGTTTGCCCCATTGGTTATCCAGGAGTGTGATGTTTGATTTGCACACATCTATGAATTCTCCAGCTTTCCTGTTGCTGATTGCTAATCTCCCATCGTTGTGGTCAGAAATGATACTCGATAGCAATCCTGTAAGTCTTGTTACAATCGTGTAAATCTGTTAGGTCTGCTTTGGGACCAGACACAGGATCTCCCCTGGTGAACGTTCAGTATTTGGTGCCCAAGAAGAATGTATTCTCTGCTGCTGTTGGGTGGCATGATCGGGATATGTCTGCTAAGTCCAGTTGGTCTAACTGCAGCTCAAGATCAAGGTTTCCTTACTGATTTTCTGTCTGAACTGATCTGCCTGTAATTGAAAGAAGCAGTATTGCTCATATTTTTATGTAAGTTGACGGGAAAGGGCCCTTCTATCCTTGTTTTATTTTAACCTGAGGCAGCAGGTGGAGAGAGGAAAAATTATTGCTAGAACACAGAACACTGCAAGTGGCAGAATACAGCTGATCTACGCCTTCCATGTAAATACACGTTATTATTCTCTCTCCATACCCGTGGCAGTGGCAGCTAATCCACACAAAGAAAGATACGGCACCGACCATAACGATAATTTCTACCATTACTCAGAGAGAGGAAACTCTTCCGGCTGTTGATAAACGATTAACATGAAGTCTACCTTCGTTTTCCACACTAGCCTTATGAACTGTGTTCTGTTTTAATGCAACATTTACTTTTTAAGTGAGAAAACAGACACATGGAGTAGTAAAAAATTCCCCAGCTAAGACTAAGCAAATAAGTGAGTGAGCTTGACACAAAATCAGAGCAAATGAGAAGGATGGTTGTGTCACAAAACAAGAGCTTTCTGAATGCAGAGGATGGAATCTTATTCTGCTCAACAACCTCTAACCCAAGGTCCTACTGTTACTCCCAAATTACACAGAAGGGAGCAAGGTTCTCAGAGATCAGTGTGGGTTCTACCCTTCCAGCCCCGTCAGTCACCGTGAATGTGTGGGGATTAAGGAAGAAAACCCTAAAGCTAGTGATAAGCCATCGAGCCTGCTGCTCTCTGTGTTACCTACAGAGTGGTCTCCTATGGTGGACCCAGTGTTCCTGAAGAACAAAAAGTTGGTAATTCTGGGCTATTTTTAATTTTTTAAATTACTACTTTCAATATAAACTCTGGGTTTAAATTTTTTATTTCAAAATGTATTATTTTAATATAATTTACCTGTCCCTTCTCTACCTGATAATGACTTCTGAATACTATGGTAATAATTAAAATAATTACCTTTGGGAGACTTCACACATTTTACCACAATAAGTGAATTCTTGTGTTGTATGACACAGAACCTTCTTTTTCGCTGCTAGGGGCTCAGATCAAATTTATTTTATTAATGTGCTGCCCCTTTGTGCTACAGGTGGTTTTGAGCTCAAGCACCTCATTTATAAAATCTGGAACCAAGTAATGAGTCAGGCAAAACACAGACGCTCAAAAACTAATGGACAGGTAAAGCAATTTCCTATGCATCGGGTCTAATGATTGAGGTGTTTTATTGTATTAGCTTGATTGAGGTTTAGTTGACTAATACAGTTCACATATCAAAGTTGTAAAACATGATGTTTATGTTTTCATGTGAACTGAGACAAGCTGGAGACCACTTTGAAGAATCTCTCAAGTAACTGACTTCTCAACAAGTTAACATCTGTGGAGTTATTAATAATTACAATTATTTAGCCACTAGGGGTTTTTTTTTATAATGAATAGAATATCTGAGGACATTTTAGACATTCGCATATTCAAAGGGCTACCGATTTTATGGTAGGGATTCTGTTTACTGTCACTCTAATGTTTAATGTTGAGAGTTCTCAAAAGTTTAAGATATATTCTCCTGAATTTTAATTAGTTTGATAACCTTATAATTTGTGTATTATTTTGAATTTCCATTTCACTTTCTTAATGTGTTATAATGGCAGGGAGAATAATAATGAACTCTAAAGATGATATGATGTATTCTTTGTCTCCGTTTATTTATTTACAAAGTACGTATTTATTTAACACCCGTGATGCGTCAGCCGTATTTCTGACCAAGACAGGCACAGTCCCTAACATTTTTCCGGGGAGTCAGAACATGAAAGTAAAAAGAAATTAGTACAAAGTAATAATGGTAAAATGTGATTGGCATCAGTGACATGTTCTCCAAGTTAAGCCCCTCCTGTGGAATGTGACAGTGTCTCCCTCTTCAGGAAGAGAAAAGGCCCAGGGTCCTTGTTTGAGGTCCTGTCCCTTGGAAGAGTCCTCGTGCCTGCGCTGGGCCACTCTGAAGCCCTGTTGATGTCTTTTCAGAATGATGAACCAAGACCCACAGGGGAAGTGACTCTGAAAACCACATTTCTGTTACAGATTGTGGTTGGGGCTCTGGCCAACGGCATCCTCTTTGTCCATAGTGTCTCCCCAGTCCTGCTTGGACTAAAGCTAAGGCCCACACACACGATTCTCATCCACATGGCTGTGGCCAGCTCCCTGGTTCTTCTTTCCACTGGAATTCCCCACACAATGGCAACTTTCATCTCAAGGCAATTCCTATCCAGTCTTGGGTATAAACTTGTGCATTACGTCCACCAAATGGCTCGCAGAATCACCCTGCACTCCACCTGCGTCCTGAGTGCCTACTGGCTTATCACTCTCATCCCCCGGAGAGCGGAGTGGACGATGCCCAGAGGAAGCGCCCCCAGAGTCACTGGCCCTTCCTGTTACATCTGCTGGGTATTTAGGGTCTTAATTAGTATGTGTGTCCCTGAGAAAATCACTAGTCTACAGGACATGCACAACTATGCGGACACCCAAGGCAGGTGGTTCTGCTCAACCTCGATCCGGACACAGGCGTTGTCTTCTTGTGGCCCATCTCTGATGCCATGTTCATTGGCTTCACGGTCTGGTGTGGTGGCTCCACGGTGCTTCTCCTGCTCAGACACCACCAGACAGTGCAGCACATCCACACCCCCAACAGGTATCACACATGCCCTCTGGAGACCAGAGCCGCCCACACTGTCCTAATGCTGATGGTCACTTTTGTCGTCTTCTACGTGCTGGATTCTGTTTTCGCTTTTTATGTCATTGCTTTAGTGGACACTCATCTGTGGTTGATGCAAACCTCTCTTATTTTGGCTTTATGTTTTCCTACTATTCCCCCCTTCCTGCTGATTCTTCGGGATCCTAGAGTTCTTCGTTCCTGCCCTTGAATTGCTGAAAATGACTGAGAATCTAAATACATGGAGTCAGCTACAATAATAGCCATAATTATACTGTTCAGTAGTTCTTCACTGAAAACCAGGTTTTTGACACAAACCCATGATGATGATCTTTTTCACTTTTTAAACTGACATATAAAATTATTTAAGGTGTGCAGCGTGTGTTGTTTGACACATTTGTATATTGCAATACAAGTGCCACCATCGCATTAGCTAGTAACTGTCACATTACATACATTGTTGAAATGGCAGGGCTTCCTTCTTCTGGCTGAATAATATCCAGATATACGTGCGTATATGCCGCTCTTTTTTGTCCATTCGTCTGCTGATGGATATGTAGTTTCCACATTTTGCCTGTTGTGAATAATACTGCAGTTAACATGGAGTGCAGGCAACTGTTCGACCTCCTGTGTTATATATACACCCGGTAATGGACTACTGGCTCATATGGTGGTTGTTTTTTAATTTGGGGGGAACCTCCATATTGTTTTGGATAGTGCTAGACCAATAATGTTCCCACCAGCGGTGTATGAGGGTCCCCTTTTTCCCACGCCCTCACCAACCCTGATCGCTTGTCTTTATGACGGCCATTCTGACAGGTGTGAGGCAGTACATCACTGTGGTATTGATCTGCGTTTCCCTAATTAGTGATGCTGAGCATTTTTTCCAGGCACCTGTTGGCTACTTGGTTGTCTACTTTAGGGAAGACGTCTTTTCAGCTCCTCTGTCCATTTTTTTATTCAAATTGTGGGGATTTTGTTACGGAGTTGCGTGAATTCTATTTATTTTGGCTGTTAGCCCCTTATTTGATACATGGTTTACAAATACTTTCTCCCTTTCTGTAAGTTGTCTTTTCATACTGTTTCCTTGGCTGTTACAGCTTTTAAGTTTGACATGGTCCCTCTTGTTGAGTTTTGCGTCTGTTGTGTTTGGTGTAGTGTTCAAAACCTCATTGCCAAGACCAATGTTGAGCGTCTCCCCTGTTTTCTTCTAGGAGTTTTGTGGTCTCGGGTCTTACGCCTAAGACTTTAATCACTTTTAGTTCGTTGTTGTGATTAGCGTGAGATAAGGGTCCGGTTTCATTCTTCTGCACGTTTGTCCAGTTTTCCAGCATCATTTGTTGGAGAGGCTGTCCTTTCCTCAATGAGTGTTCTTGGCTCCCTTGTCAAACGTTACCTGACCACGTGCGTGTGATTTTATTCACAAGCCCTGTACGCTGCGTGGCTGGTCACTGTGTCTGCATTTTGGCAGCACCATGCTGCTAACAACGTTCCTGTTGCTTTCGGGTCGTTAAATCAGGAGCTGTGATGCTTCTGCCTTTGTTCTCCTTTCTCATGATTGCTTTGACTGTTTGATGTCTTTTGTGGTTCCATACAAATTTTAGGAATGTTTTTTCTATTTCTGTGACAGATGCCATTGAAATGTTTTTACCTTTTTTTTTTAATTGAAGTTTAGTTTCCAATGTTGTGGCAATTTCTGGTGGACAGCATCAAGTTTCAGTCATCCATATACATGTGTACATTCCCTTTCACATCCTTTTTCTTTATAGGCAACTACAGGATATTGAATATAGTTCCTTGTGCGATACGGTATGAACTTGTTGTTTATAGATTTTATATATATGTTAGTATTGGCAAGTCTCAAAGTCCCAATTTATCCCTTCACACCCCCTTTGCCCCCTAGTAACCATAAGTTTGTTTTCTGTGTCTGTGAGTCTGTTTCTGCTTTGTAAATAAGTTCACGTGTCTTTTTCTTAGATTCTACATATAAGTGATATCATATGATATTTTTCTTTCTCTTTCTGTCTTACTTCACTTGGATGGACCTGGAGATTGTCATTCTATGCTGCTGCAAATGGCATTATTATATTTTTTATCACTGAGTAGTATTCCATTATATAAATATACCACAGCTTCTTTATCCAGTCATCTGTCCATGGACATTTAGGTTGCTCCATGTCTTGGCTACTGTAAATAGTGCTGCTATGAACATTGGGGTGCATGTGTCTTTTCAAATTAGAGTTCCCTCCAGTTATAATGCCCAGGAGTGGGATTGCTGGATCATATGGTAAGTCTATTTTTAGTCTTCTGAGGAACCTCCATACTGTTTTCCACAGTGGCTGCACCAAACTGCGTCCCCACCAGCAGTAAAGGAGGGGTCCCTTGTCTCCACATCCCCTCCAGGATTTATCACTTGTGGACATTTTAATAATGACCATTCTGACTGGAGTGAGGTGATATCTGACTGTAGTTTTTATTTGCATTTCTCTGATAATTAGTGATACTGAGCATTTTTTCATGTGCCTATTGGCCATTTGTGTGTCTTCACTGGAGAATTGCTTGTTTATGCCTTCTGCCCACTTTTGGATTGGGTTGTTTGTCTTTTTGTTATTAAATTGTATGAGCTGTTTGTATATTCTGGAGATTAGGCCCTTGTCAGTCTCATCATTTGCAAATATTTTTCCCATTCCATAGGTTGTGTTTTTATTTTGTCTACGGTTTCCTTTGCTGTGATGCCATTGAAGTTTTGATAAGGATTATATTGAATTTATAGATGAGTTCAGGCAATATGGACACTTTAACAACATTCTCCAGTCCATGAACATGAGATATTTTTTCACTTATCCATGTCTTCTTACATCAAGTTCTTATAGTTTTCATTGTATAAATCTTTAATTCCCTTAGGTAAATGTAGTCCCAAGTATTTCATTATTTTCGATGCTATTGTGGATAGGATAGTTTGCCTTCCAGACATTTCGGTGTTAGTGTGTAGAAATGCAAATGTGACTAATGCTATACACTGATTTTTGCATCCTGCAACTTTACTGAATTTGTTGATTAGTACTAACAGTTTTTTGGCTGCGTCTTTAGGATTTTCTCCGTATGAAATTCTGTCCTGCCTAATTGTTCCAGCTGGGTCTTTGATGAATAAGAGTGGTGAGGTAGGCCCGTGCCCACCTCAGCCATGCCCACGCACTGGCCAGGAGCCCCGTATGGCTAGACTCCTGCTCCAGGCTCCCTTACCCGCCCCACGCCGACCAGTATTTGCTTGAAGTTCTGCCCTCAGCAAACATTAGGCCCGCAGCACTCTGTTTATCATGCCCCATGCCTCGATGGCCGACTGGTCAATGAGGCCCTTGGGAGAGCAACGTAGTTGACCCGCAAGTTGGACTAGTGCCGTTTTTGCCATCTGGTGAATTTCTGAGTCTGGCTATTGGGTGACCTTGGAGCTGCAGAGACAGAAACTAGCTCTCGTCACCCACCTAGCACTGGACACAAATTTCTTTCTCATAATTCAACCAAGTCCTCATCATGCAGTGATGTGAGTCACAAACTTGACCCTCACCCCCACAAAACACCTGGTCCATCAGAGAAAGACAAAACACACCACTGGTCGACCCCCTTGGGTGCTGACACCCACCTAGTACCAGATCTGAAGTCCCCACACGTAACAAGAAAATGTCAATGTCACACAAAGATCAGAGGCCTACACCCAAGTGTCACCTCCCCATGTCTGGTCAACGTATGTGTGCATGCATGCGTGCGCGCACACACACACACACACACACACAGAATGGAATACCACTCTGCCACAAAAAAGAACAAAACTTTGCCATTTGCAGCAATGTGGATGGACTTAGAGGGCTAAGTGAAATAAGTCTGACAGAGAAAGATAAATATTATATGACATCACATATATGTGGACTCTGAAAATACATGACAAACTAGTGAATATAACAAAAAAGCAGACTCACAGATATTGAGAACAAAGGTGACCAGTGGGGAGGCGAGAGGGACGATATAGAGGTAGGGGAGTGGGAGGTACAAAGTACGGGTATAAGACAGGCTCAAGCATGTATTGTCCAACATGGGGAATGTAGCCAATATTTTGTAATAACTGTAAATGGAAGGTAACCCTTAAAGATTGTACAAAAATTTTTAATTAAAATATTAAGAAATGAATCATTTTAATGGACACAATAATTGCAAAGAAATCACTTCTATCATGCTCATTTAAAGAAAACTTGCTAATGCCATTTGACTATATTCATATCTTTAATTAGTTTTAATAGTTTGAAAACATTTTCTCCCATCAACTGAACATGAAATAAAACAGTAGGACTGATCTTTTTTTTTTTAAATCAGCACTTCTCAAGTGTTGGTATAATAGCAAAGAGGATTATCCAAAATTATCTGAAAAGAATGTAAAATGCTTTTTTCCTTACTAGCTACATAATTATGCAGCTTGAAATTATTCATCAACTTCGACCAAAATAAAATACCACATTATTTTAAATGTGAAGTCGGTAGGAGGACCCAGATGTCTTCTGTTAGCTGTATTTAAAGAGATACTTAAAAGTGCAAAACAATGGCATCTCCTCTAATATTTTAATTTTTTTAATTGAAGTATAGTCAGTTTCCAGTGTTGTGTCAGCTTCTGGTGCACAGCATCATGTTTCAGCCATACACATACATACATGTATCCCTTTTCATAGTCTTTTTCATTATAGGTTATTACAAGGTATTGAATATAGTTCCCTGTGCTGCACAGAAAGCCTTGTTGTTTATCTGTTTTATATGTAGTAGTTAGTATCTGCAAATCCCAAACTCCCAGTTTATCCCTCCCCACCCCTTTCTCCCCTGGGAATCACAAGTTTACTTCCTAAGTCTATGAGGATTTTTTTTAAAAATATAGTTATTTCACATGAAATATCTTATTTTTTAAATTTTATTTATTTATTTTTAACATTTTTTATTGATTTATAATCATTTTACAACGTTGTGTCAAATATTTATGTTAAAATATAATGGGTTTTAAATTGTTACAGACATACATAGCTTTTGAAATACTTCTCAGATTTAATTTCAGTATGGTAAATACGGATAATGGTGAGACACAAACAGAAGGTCTTCGGGCTTCTCGGTTGCTTTTTAAGAAGGTCAAGTCTTCCCGAGACAAAGTTTAAAAACCATTATGTTAGGGGAAAATGCAGAAAATTTGAACTGTTATACAGTGATCATGGTATTTATAATTCTTGTGTCTTTACTGAGATATAATTGACACAATATTAGTCACAGGTGTCCAGCATAACAACTCGGTGTGTGCGTATATGTTACAGAGTAGTAATAAGTCTAGTTAAATTCCATCACCACACAGTTAACAAACTTCTCCTTGTGATGAGAAACTTTTAAGATTTGCTCATGTAGCAGCGTTCAAATATGCGATACAGTATAATTAACTATAGTAACCAGGCTGCACACCATATCCCCATAATTATTTATTTTATGATTGGAAGTTTGTACCTTTTGACCACTTCCATGTATTTCACACACCCCTAACCCCTGCCTCTGGCAAACACCCGTCTGCTAAACCTCTTTCTTTATAAGCTTGTCTTTGTTTGTTTTAAGGTTCCACATGTGAGATCATATACTTGTCTTTATGTCTTTCTCTATTTGACATATTTCACCTACCATAGTGCCTTCAACCACCATCCATGTGGTCGCACATGGAGATAGCTGTTTATGGCTGAAAAATATTTTATCATATGTACATATGCCACATCATCCTTATCCACTGACTCTTGATAGACACAGATTTCCTCCAGATCTTGGCTGTTCAAATAAAGCAGCAGCGAACATAGGCTGCATGTATCTTTTCAAGTTACCTTTCCATTTTCTTCAGATAAGTACAAAAAAGTAGAATTGCAGGATCATATGGCCGTTCTGTTTTTTTAAATAAAGTATAGTTACTTTACAATATTATGTTTCTGGTGTACAGCAGCACAGTGATTGAATATTTTCATAGATTATACTCAATGTAATGTTATTACAAAATAATGCCTATATCTCTCTGTATTGTATGATATATCCTTGATGCTTACCTGTTTTATACATAATATTTTGTATCTCTTTATCTATAAACTTATGTTGCTCCTCTTCCCCTCCCTCTGGTAACCACTAATTTGTTTCTTATAGCTATGAATCTGTTTCTTTTGTTTGTTATATACATTCATTTTATTTTTTACATTCCACAATAAATGATGACATACAGTATTTGTCTTTCTGTGTTGTTTAGGTCTCCTGGCCACTTTTGGATTGGGTTGTTTGTTTTTTTATTATTAAGTTGTATGAGCTGTTTATATATTCTGGAAATTAAGTCCTTGTCAATCTCATCTTTTGCAAATATTTTCTTCCATCCTATAGATTGTCATTTTGTTTGCTTAAGTTTATTCTTACATATTTTATTCTTTTTTAACATTTTTTGTTGATTTATAATCATTTTACAATGTTGTGTCAAATTCCAGTGTAGAGCACAATTTTTCATCTATACATGAACATATATATATTCATTGTCACATTTTTTTCTCTGTGAGCTACCGTAAGATCTTGCATATATTTTCCTGTGCTATACAGTATAATCTTGTTTATCTATTCTGCAATTGTGAATATTTTATTCTTTTTGATGGGATTTTGTTTTTTTGCTTTCTTTTTCTGATAGGTCATTAGTAGTGTATAGAAAAGCAGCAGATTTCTGTATACTAATTTAGCATCCTACAACTGTACTAAATTAATTTATTCTAGTAGCTTTTTGTGGAGACATTAGGGTTTTCTATATATAATATCATATCTACAAATAGTGACAGTTTTACTCCTTCTCTTCCAAAATCGATGCCCTTTACTTCTTTGTCTTGTCTCGTTGCTGTGGCTGGTACTTCCAATACCATGTTAAGTAGAAGTGGTGAGAGTGGGCACTCACATCTTGTTTCTGAGTTTAGGGAAAAGGCTTTCAGCAGCAGATTTGTAATAGCAAAAAAAAAAAAAAAGTAAAAACTCCAAATGTCTTTTCATAAATAAATAGCTAAACAGTGGTACATCTATACTGTGCTATATGACTCAGCAATAAAAAGGATGAAAAATGGATAGTGTGAAAATGTGGATGTATCTCAAGGGTAATATGTTGAGTGAAAAAAAATACTGTCAAAAGGTTACATCCTATATGATTCCATTCATATAAAATTCAAAAAAATGACAAAATTATAAGTGTGTTGAACGGATTAGTGATTGCTTGGAGGTAAGGATAGGGCTTGGAGAGGTGTGGGTATGGCTGCAAAGATGCAAGATGAGGGAGATGTTTGTTGTGACGGAATAGTTCTACACCTTGATTGTGGTGCCATTACATGAATCTACGTACGTAATAAAGTTGCATAGAAACATATACAGGCTAGTCTGTGTACGCTGATTAAATTTGATAAGACCTATGGATTTGGGGGATGTTTCCTGGTCTTGATATTGTGCTGGAGCTGTTAGGATGCAGTCACTGGGGGAAAGTAGGTGACGGGTACACATGGACTCTCTGTGCTTTTTTTTTTATAACTTCCTGTGAATGTGTAATTATTCCAAAATAAGCAGTTACAACAGTAAAGATAATCTAGAGCATCTAAGTATCCAAGACCTCTGGGGGCCACTGATGCTCTGGGTTCCCTGGTACCTTGACAGGAGGAACCACTATGCAGAGGAAGAGAAGATGGGCAGTGTATCTTCCTTCTGTGGGGAGAGGAATAGAAAAGGAGTTTATTAGGGTACCCTGCCATAGACAGCAGCAGGTGAGAGGCGCCTGTGTGAGCAACGAGGGCCGGTTGTTGCGGTGTTTTATGAGGTCGGGTCACAAGGTGGCTGAGCAGCTGTGCACAAGTCTCTGGTTGGTTGGTTTAGGGTCCATGAAGGGTGTTGGGGTTTATGACTCTGATAAGGTGGCTGAAACAGGGCAGCCTGAGCTGTTGTGAGCTTAGGCATTACCTGGGGCTGTTAGTCTGTCAGGGGAAACACGCCCAGTAAAGATTGTACTTTATCTGTTGAGGGACCTCAGGCAGACATCTGCGAGCCCAGGAATGGGGGCCGTGGGACTTTGGAGGACAGGGCGTCAGTGGACCCAATATTCCGCCCTGGCAGATTGGCAGCGACAGATCTTTGGAACAGCAGCGAAGGTCTCTTCTGTGTCTACTTCCCGCTGAACTGTGGGCGCCACGCTGTCCCTGCCTAACCTGCCAGTCTGTCCGGGGTGATGGGGCCCTGACATCCCTGCAGCCTTGTGTGGGAGTCGGAGGAGAGCCCAGCGGAGTCCAGGGGCTGCGTCAGCAGGATGGTGGCTTGGTTCGTGGCAGCAATCTTGGTAGGAGGGGTGTACCCTAAGTTCTTGGACCTCAAAGAGAGACCATCATTTGTGTAAGAGGAACCCAACACAGAAGTGTGCACCAAGATAAACAGCCGAACCCAGAAAAATGGAAGAAAGCTGAGGATGTCTGAGAAGGCCTTAGCCCCCAGGTATCCAGGGAAAGGCTCTGGAGAACCAGTCAGAGAGCCCTCGCCTAGCGATGCGTTTGCTGTGAGCACCGTCATAGGTGACTCACTGGGGACGTAAGCGCGGCGCTCAGTCCCTATAGCTGTGAGCGGCCCCCTCGGGTGGCGTGTTAAGAGCCACGTGGTTTTGCAGGACAGCTGTCCTTAGCGGTCAAAGCAGATGTCAGCGTGAGTGATCTTAGTGCTTTTCTAGACAGGAGGAGACGCAAGAATGTGGGCTCATAAAATCTCCTGAACGTACCTAGCTACGTGAAGGCGTGCTCTGCGCTTTCCCAGAGCGCGGAGCGCCTCACCCCTGGTTCCCGCCCTGAAGAGCGGCGACCGCAGTGGCTCGTGACTTAACCGTTGTGGAGACTGATGGCAAGTGCCCTCATGGTCATAAATTCAACCACGACTTGGGAGGCATTCCACGGCCATTTCGTCGCACGGTGCTCGGGGGCTCGCTCCTAGGCCGGTGAGGGGCCCGCTGACAGGCCGCTCGCTGCGCCGCTGCGAGACCAGGCCTTACTGGCGGGAGCCGGAAGCCTCTGGCCCACCTGCCTCACTGGTCTGTTATGGTCCAGGAAAATGTTCCCTCTTGTTGCTTCTTCCCAGGTCTAGGGTCACACCGTTAAAATTGCAAATCTCCTCTAGAACTGTATGGTCAGCTGCTTCCGGTGGCTTCCTGTTGCTCTGACTTTGCTTGAGTAAAACTCATACATGTGGCCCGGATTAGAGCAGGTATGAATGGGCCAGGCGAGGGAGTCCCACCCAGTAATGTCACTAGGGGCCTGAACAGAGCTATAATTTCTTTTTCCGAGAATAAATCTCCTAAGGGCTACCCATGAGCCCCTTAGAGTGGAGAAGTCCAGCGAAGTAACCCAGAAGTGCTGGACAAAGGTGGTTGACCATAAACCTAACAGCTGGATTAGCTGTAACCCTGTATAAGATGAAGAAACACATTTAGATTCCTGAGTGGGACCAGACTCATGAGGTTCACGGCGAATCCCTGTGCCCTGGAGTCCCAGACAGTGAGGGAAAGAGGAGTTGGGGTCACTTTAAAACTTCTCCCAGACTTTGTGTGGCCAGGGTCACTGTGCCTCTGCATTAGGTTCAGAAAGCAGGGGCCTCTGTTTCACGTCATGTGGGAGTGCTGCTCATGTCTGTGTGTCCCCGCTGGAATGACGTGCCCCCGCTGTCCGCCTTGAACCGTGTGGATGTTGGAAAATAAGCAATGCATGCTGGGGTTTTGTCTTTTTAACTGTAAATATGGAGTTAGAATAATACTATCAGTGGTAATTTAACATTGAATTTTTTATTTGAAAAAAACATGAAATGTACCTGGGGCCACACTGTGGCCAGAGTGCACATGTCCCCGCAAAGACGTGTGTGCTGCCGTGCAAACTCCGGAGGCGGACGGCATTAGGAGCTGGGCCTCTGAGGGTGCGTGGGTCCTGAGGGTGGGGCCTCGTGAATGGGGCTAGAGCCCTTATGAAGGTCCTCAGAGAGCCGCACGGCCCTTCCCACCACGTGAGGTCACAGAAGGCACCAGCCTTGAGTCAGGAAGCGAATCTCACCATAAAGGGACCATGCTGGCACCTTGATCTTGGATTTCCAGCCTCTAGAACTGTGAGCAATAATTTTCTGTTCTTATAACCCAGTGGTGATGTTTTGTTACAGCAGCAAAAACAGACTAAGACTGGTCAATATGGAAAAGGACTCCAGGTGGTGGTCATGGCAAAGAGCATGATGAATCAAGGCAATTTCTGGGAAAAGCTTTAGTGATTCAACACTGGGAGCAAAGTGCTTGCACCCTCCCCAACCCTCCCCATGTCCCTCTGTCCAGGCCTCCTGTGTCCATCTTCCTGCAGGCTGAGCTCTCTCAGCAGGCCTTTCTCGCGCTCTTGGGAGGTCTCCACACACCAGCCCTGATCTCTGTGCTGACCTGGGGTGAGTCACACACTCCTCTCCTGATTCAGCATCACATTGATTCCTGCTGCTTCAACTCTATGTATGTGTTTTAGTCATTTTATAACAGAAGTTATGAACCCCGAGAAGGTATGAGCAATTGAGTGGAGCAAAAAGTGTTCAGGCACCAGAGACACAACTGCTTTACATTTTGTTTCATGAAATGAGAGCTGTCACTAGAAAATGTGTTGGAATGGGGCTTTAGTGTTCTCACTCTTTTTTCAAGAATGGTTTGCACCAACTTTTCCAGGTACATGGACACTGCCCTGCCCGTGCTGGTCCCCACACACCTGTGGGTGAGGAGAGGCTCATGAGGGAGGCGGGCACTAGGATGTGGTTCCTGGGATGGCACAAGGGCCCTTCCGTGGATTCATGTCTGACTCTGGCTGCGGTGGTGTCCGTGTGCGACTGTGCGGGGCTGGTGGTCGTGGACTGTGGAGGGGCAGGTGAGTCCCCCTGCGTTTCTGGTTCATGACTGTTGGTGTCAGGGAGGCGCCTTGTCTGTGGTGTCGGTCTCTGTGTCCCACAGAATGTCCACCCAGTAGGACTGACCACATCACTCACCCCAGTAAACCTTCAGTCCCACAGGAAGGAGGCTGTGGACCATGTTTGTGGGAGGAGAGCTGCAGGGGGTGAGGGGCCCTGCGTGCATGTAAGAATCACTGGGAGGGGTGAGGGAGGAGCCCTGATGGGAGTTCTTAGGGGGTCATATGAGGATTTCTGCTCCTGAGTCTCTGCTTCAGGAAGCCTGGCTTCCCTCCACTCACCTGTCTGTCTACCCCATCCTGGTAGCAATGATGGCCCGATCTTCTCTCCTCTGTCTCCCTTTTTATTTATTGACCAACAGTCAGTTACAATGTGTCCATTTCTGGTGTGCAGCACAATGTCCCAGTCGTGCAGATACATACAGATATTGGTTTTCATATTCTTTTTCATTAAAGGTTACTGCAAGATATTGAATATAGTTCCCTGTGCTGTACGGAAGAAATTTTTTTTAATCTGCTTTTACATATAGTGGTTAACATTTGCAAATCTCAGACTCCCGAATTTACCTCTTCCCACCCCTTTTCCCAGTGACCGTAAGACTGCTTACTACATCTGCGAGTCTGTTTCTGTTTTGTAGATGGGTTCATTAGTGTCCTTCTTTTTTTCTTTTTTTAGATTCCACATATGAGTGATATATGGTATTTTTCTTTCTCTTTCTGGCTTGCTTCACTTAGAATGAAGATCTCTGGGTCCATCCATGTTGCTGCAAATAGCTTTATTTTATTCTTTTTATGGCTGAGTAGTATTGCATTGTATAAATATACCACATCTTCCTTATCCAGTCATCTGTCGATGGACATTTAGGTTGCTTCCATGTCTTGGCCATTGTACATAGTGCTGCTGTGAACACTGGGGTGCAGGTGTCTTTTCAAATTAGAGTTCCCTCCAATATATGCTCAGGAGTGGGATTGCTGGGTCATATGGTAAGTCTGTTTTTAGTTTTTTGAGGAACCTCCATACTGTTTTCCATAGTGGCTGCACCAAATTGCATCCCCACCAGTGGTGCAGGGGGCTCCCTTTCCCCACAGCCTCTCCAGCATTTATTGTTCATGGACTTTTTAATGGTGGCCATTCTGACTGGTGTGAAGTGATATCTCATTGTACTTTTGATTTGCGTTTCTCTGATAATTAGCAATATTGAGCATTTTTTCATGTGCCCATTGACTGTTTGTATGTCTTCCCATTGCTGCTTTTTAACACCTGTCTGTACATCCAAGAATGCTTGTTTCCAGTGCCAATTACCCAGAACACAGGGACAGGCCGGCGGTCCAATGAGGAGCTCAAAGAGGGGGCTCCACGGTGACTTAGAACAAATCTCCTTGCAGAGTCACATGGATATGAGGGAGAACTGAGGAACCTGAGGAGGGACACCCTGGCTTCCAATGGGGTATTTTCTACATTAAACAGACCTAAGGTCATAAGTAGCAAGGGTTGTGGCACTTGAAGTCATCAGACAGACCAGCCTCCAGATCCTATACTGATGATTCGCGTGAACAGACTCTGCAACAGTTTTGTAAAAGTGAGGCCATGAGGGAGAGTGCCTCACGGGAAGCACAGCGAAGGGAGCCCCTGGGGCCTCTTGGGTGTCCCTTCCTCCCCCAGTTGTGACTTTCGTTCTCAACTTGGAGTCTCCCACAGGGAATGCAGAAAACTCTCTGTGCCCTCTGCTCAGCTGCTGTGTAGACCTTCTAGGTAACTGCCAGGAGCTGCCACTAATCCCCAAGAGTGGACGAGGGGGAGTAGCCCTGGGCGTCGGAATTGCTCCTCACTGGGGACGCCCCGGGCTCTCCCTGCAGAAGTGTCACCTGTCCTACAGTTGACATGACAATGGCTCCTCTGTGGGGAGATCAGGTCCAGGGACGCTGTCCCTATAACTGTGTCCATCCTGAGTGACGCTTCCCTGCACAGAGCTGTGGGGCCAAGACCAGGCAGGTGAGTGCTCCCTTGTGTTCAACAGGGGAAGGGCTCTCCCACAGGAGGGGAGCTCAGAGCTGTGCTGTTAGCTCCAGTGGGTGGGACAGGTGCTACCCCTGCCTTGCCCTGAGTGCCCCATTTGTGCCCTGGCTGGGCAGGCAGGAGGGGGGAGGGTGTTGGGGTGTGTTTCTCAGTGGGACCAGAGTCATGAGGGTCATGGCAAATCCCTGTGCCCTGGAGTCCCAGACGATGAGAGAAAGAGGTGATACCGCATTGTAGTTTTGATTTGCATTTCTGACATTTAGCAACACTGAGCATTTTTCCATGTGCCTGTTGGCCATGTGTTTCTCTTTATTGGACTTGCTTGTTCAAGTCTTCTGCCCATTTTCGGATTGGGCTGTTTGGGTTTTTTGTTTTGTTTTGTTTTGTTTGAAGTTGTATGAGCTGTTTATATATTCTGGATATTAAACCTTTGTCAGTCGTATCACTTGCAAATATTTTCTCCCATTCCTTGTATTGTCCTTTTGTTCTGCTTATGGTTTCCTTTGCTGCTCAAAAACTTGTAAGTTTAACTATGTCCCGTTTGCTTCTCTTCTCTCTCTCTTTGATGCAAGAATTTTCAGGTCTGTTCAGTGTTTTACTTGTTGTTAGAATGGAGTGGTGACTTCCAACTTTCTTCCATGAGGAACCGAAAACCTGAGGTCCACAGTTCATTTCTTTTTAAGTTATTTTGTCTCTTGGATGAAATGTGAGTCCTCAAATGTGGACACCTCATTCACTTGAGGCTGTGTTAAACTTGGTCAGACAATCTTATAATCTCAATGATGTATTCGCATTTTCCACTTCACTTCCTTACGTTAGTATGTCATTACAATAGACAGGACGATCGTGAATCCTAACGGGAGGGGGTAGAGCATGTCCTAGTCTTAGTCTCCTGTCGCGTGTTCATTTGCTCAGTACATACCTTGTAGGACCTATAATGTATCAACCGTATTGTTGAACAAGACAGACATGGTTCCTGAGTTCGTGGACCTTCCGTGCAGGAGCAGAATCAGAACACACGAGACAAGCAAAATAACAGCGCGGAAAAGGGTGACTGCGGTCACGTGTATGTTCTCGAGGTTGGGCCCCTCTTGTGGAGTGTGACAGCGTCTGCCCTCTAGGGACTGGAAAAGAGAACCCTTTCTCAACATTGGTTCTGGAAGAAGACTGCTGTCGTCACCAGCACGGCCTCCTGTCGCTCGGGCCCCCCGAACCCTCTCTGTCTTTTCACGAAAATGAGCTGAGGAACCGGGTGGGGGGTGGGTAGCATGACCGTGAAAACCACCTTTCTGTTACAGATGATGCCTGGGTCTCTGGCCAGTGTCACTCTTCTCCCCTGCAGCCTCTCTCATGTCTTGTTTGGACACAAGAGAAGACCCACAGACACGATTCTCACCCACAAGGTTGTAGCAAATCTCTGGTTCTTCTCTCCTCTGGGATTCCCCACACAATGGCTACTTCTGTTCTGAGGAAGCCCCTGTCCAGCCTTGGGTGTAAGTTTGTATATTATATACAGAGAGTGGCCCGCAGCAGCAGCCTGTGCTCCACCTGTGTCCTGAGCACCTATCAGCTTGTCACTCTCATCCCCAGGACGGTGGAGTGGGTGGTGCTCAGAGGAAGAGCCCCCAAGGTCATTCATTGGTCCTTCCTGTTGCACCTGCTGGATGATCAGTGTCTTAATGAATGTCTATATTCTTGTGACAGTCACGGGTCCACAGAGCACAGGAAGTGACACTGACACCCAAGGGATGTGGTTCTGTTCAGCCTCAACTCAGTGCAGGCGCTGTCGTCCTGTGGTCATTTCCTGATGCCATGTTTATTGGCCACGTGGTCTGGTCCGGTGGCTCCGCGGTTCTTCTCCTGCACAGACACCACCAGAGAGTGCAGCGCATCCACACCCCCACTGGCCACCACAGATGTCCCCTGGAGACCAGAGCCACCCACACCGTCCTGCTGCTGGTGGTCACCTGTGTCATCTTCTACGTGCTGGATTCTGTTCTCACTTTCTATATCACTGTTTTAGGGTCTCATCTCTGGTTGATACAGATCGTGCATGTTTCGGCTGCATGTTTCCCCACGTCTAGCCCCTTCCTGCTGCTCCTTAGGGGTCCTAGATTTCCTAGGTTCTGCTCCTGACTTGTTGAAATCACTCTTGAAAGGGTAACTATGTAAGTCACCTTCCATCCCATCCATGATTCCTGTATTTACTCATCATTGGCCAGTTGCCCACTTTATAAGTGTTTGTCCTTATAAAACGTGCATCACATCATACTTAAGATTTTAACCGTTCTACAGTGTGCGACCCAGTGGCATTAAACACAGCCACAATTGTGCAGCCACCCCCGGCCTCCATACCCAAGACTTGGCTTTATTAGAAGAATCAGTTGCCCCTCCCTCTCCGCCAGTCCAGGGCTCCGTTTTACTGGCTCTCTGGACTTGCCCGTGCTGGGTACTTCACGTCAGTGGAATCATACAGTATTTGTCCTTCTGCAACTAAGCATGGTGTTTTCACAGTTGTTCCACGTTGTGGCAGATGTCAGAGTTTCATTCTTGTGACTGCAGTCTGCTCCATTCCATGCGTATATGACATTTTGCTGATTCATTCGGTTGCTGATGGACGCTGGGGTGGCTTCCCCCTTCTGGCTGTTGTGAGTAATGCTGCTGTGAACACGGACGCACAAGTATCTGTCTAGTCCCTGCTTTCCACGTTGCCGGACACACGCATAGGTGTGAAATTGCCGTCGTGTGGTGTTCCTACGTAACCTCATAAAAAAATCACCCGAGCATTTCCCACGGCTGCGTCAGTGCTGTGTGTCGCCAGCAGCAGCGCGCTCGAGCTTCTGCACGCCTTCTCCAGTGCTTGCTACTTTCCGGCTCTTCACGGTGTCCATCCAGTGGGTGTGAGTGGTGCCTCGCTGCAGTTTTGATGTGCGTTTCCCCAGGACTAACGATGCTGAGCATCGTTTCCAAGTACTTGCTGGCAGTTTGCGTGCATTTGGAGAAATGTCTGTGCACGCCCTTCGCACGCTTCTGGACAGGGCTGGTTTTCGCTGCTGGCGTTTCAGAGTACTCTATGAACTCTGGACGTGGGGCCCTTTCAGTATGAGACTCACAGACATTCCGGCAGCCTGTAGTCTGTCAGGTTGCTGCTGTCAGCAGAGCAGCTCTTTAGAGCCTGGGGAGTGTGTCGCTGCAGGTGGGGCTGACAGTGCCGTCCAGTAAAGGGAATCTGAGTGGAGATCCGACTCCACCCAGCATGGTACCATTTCCAGTACTTCTGGTTCTGTTCACATGCTCGAGTAATCATTATAGTGACTGAGGTGAACGGTGCTTCATCGGGTCTGCCTGTGCAGCTGGAGTGGGGAGATCTGAGGTGGTTGGTCGGAACATTCCAAAGGGCAACACAGAAGCGATGCTGCAGCTCATGTCATGAGCCTACTGTTCACCCCCTCTTTGAATGCATGGGGTTACCCCATAAATGCATCAGTTATATCTTACACCTCTTAACCACTGACACCAAATGGTTCCTAGCCAGGGTACAAGTATCACTTTCAAATTGTCCAGGGGACGGGCCTGTGAGGGGTGTGCTGGAGAAAGGAGATGCTCAAGGTACACGGTGGTTGGAAGTAGACAGGGAGTCCCTGAGGTGTGCATAGGTGGGTGATGCTCCCCTTGTCTGTAGTTTTGTGTGCATAAAAACAGCCATTAAACTTTAGGGTTATATTTTAAGTTAAATACTACTCTTGTAAATTATAAATATTCAAGAAGAAATAACGTGGATGAAACAAAAAACTAGCCTTCAAAGTAGAATTAAAAGCAGGAAGACACATTCATTCGGAGACAAAAGACAGCAGAAGGAGCAACTTCCCAGTGAAAGCGCCTTTGGAACCTCTGGCTGTCTCTGGGGCGCGGGCGCGCTGGGCTCTGGGATGGGTGGGTGCCCGGCAAGCCCTTCTTAAAGCCTCAGACGGAGTACTTCAGGCCGGCGGGCGTCCGCCACGCCCGCTCCGAGCCGCCTCTGGCTCACCCCGACAGAGCTGTGTTTACGAAGTGGGCGCCCCCCGCCCAGGAAAGGGCGCGCTGCAGCGACGCGGGGCGCGGAGGGGGCGCTGGTCCCGAGGTGGCCGGAAGCACCGCACCGGGGGCCACGAGAGCCCACGGGCACTCGGCAGAGCGGGCGCGGTCCTGAAGGAAGAAACTCAGTCCTGTTCTACAGGGAACGAGAGGCAAAGGTAGGGGCAACTGAGACGCGGGCTGTGCGGCCCCCCGGGGGCTTCCGTGTGAGACCCGCCACGGCACGGGCGGCACTGAACGCCGCGAGCGCGCGCGGCGCGGGGCGGTCGGCGCGGAGGTGCGCGTCTGAGCAGGTGAGTGCGCGCGGGGCGGGGGCTCCCGAGCTCCCCGCGCCCGCCCGCCCGCCTGGGTCTCTGGCGCCACCTGGTGGCTCCGGGCCCGCACGCCGCCCCGGCCCTAGGACAGACGCCCCGCCCCGGGCAGAGGCGCACACGCGACCTTGCCCAGCACCCACAGCGGGCGTGGGAGCCTCTTCAGGGGGAGTGGGCCCCGAGGCCGGAACGGATGGCTGCGTCCGCTCCGCGCCCCGCTGGGGGCCGGTCACTACGGACCGTGTGTGCAGGCCTACTGGGGGGGTGGGGGGGTGCTGGAACAGAGGGGACGACGCTCTCAGACGTCAGCTCCTATTGAATAGTGGCTAGAATATTCTGGAATGAGGATCTGGGAGGGGACCCAAGGTTCTGGAGCTCCAGGGTACCTCATGCTGTAAGGACTGAAGAGGAAGGTGCCAGCCCACGAGGCCCTGGCGAGCTGAGCCCCGGCCTCCTGCCTGCTTGCAGGGTCGTGGTGCTGTTTGCTCCTCCATTCTGACAGACAAGGAAACCGCCAGAACACAGGCCTCTAAACTGACCCTTCCACTAGAGCACGCCCACACGCTGGTGACTGCCTTTCTCTGCTTTTAAGAGGCAGGCAGGGCGAGACACCGTGTGCTTAATTCACTGAACCTCCGGAGTCACATTCGTCCGCCCCATCCTCAGTAGTGAGGCCCCTTTCCCTGCACGGCCAGGAGTTGGCCTCCCACGGGAACCCTGGGGACTGGAGCAGGAGGCATCAGGAGCCCAAGCGTTGGGCAGTGACCAGGACCACCCCCAAGGATGGCACACCAACCCTAGCCGCCACCCTGCGGCCTCCCCAGCTGTCCCCTCACTCCCACAGCCCAGGCCTGAACGAGGAGGGACCCACGAGCCCACGCCTCCACTAACCCGTGAGGTGCCCTCCCAGCACCTTGAGTCCTGAACCAGCTGAGCAGCGGGGTCCCGTGGGCCCTCCTCGAGGCACGGTGGTGGCCCCTCCTTCCGTCTGCCCAGCCCCGACAACCTTCCAGTCACCCGGGGTGTGCAGGAGGGAGCCCAGCCTGACCTGTCCTCTGCCAGAAGGGCCAGTGACCACCCACTGCCTGTGCCCCAAGGACCCGCCGGGCCTCTTCCTGAGTCCCTCCAGCCACCCCCTCCCCATGTCTGCCCTGGGCACCATGGGAGGGGGCTTCTCTGGGGCACAGCTGGGGTAAGTCAGCAGGGGCCATTCTAGAGGTCGGCTCCATGCTCCCTCTGGCCTCTGGGTCTAGGTGTGAGCGCCTGCCTGTTCCCTCACCCAGTGCCCGGGCCATCTCCTGGGAAAAAACAAAGGCCAGCTGATCTCAGGGGCCCCAGCCCACGGGAAGGGTCCCCTCCCAGGCCCGAGCCAGTTGTAAAGGAACTGCTAGGGAACAAACCACAGTTGCGCAGTTGGCATCTGACCCCACAAGTGCTGTAGGGCGCCCCAGAGGTCCCCTTCACCCACAAGGGGCTAAAGGGGCTGGAACAAGCCAACAGCCAGTGTTCCAGGGGGCCACCTTGCCATATGGTCTGCAGATTCCCTCAGGGCGGCTCAGAGAAAACATAGACCTAGCGATCCCTCAGCTTGACCAGCAGAGGCTGCCCCAGGGTTCCAAGGAGAGCCGGGGACAGGGCGGCGCCCACATGGGCAATGGTGGTGGTGGCACCTGTGTTGAGTATATGCCGTCTCTCAGCAGTAACTCTTACCATCCTCAGCAACATCTCACTGAACCCTGTACCCCCACCTCAGCGTGGTGGCCACTGGCCCGTGCACCCGAGTACTGTTACCAGCTCTCCAGAGGCCGGACCTTCCCCAGAGGTGAGTGGCCGCCCACAGGCTGTACCCACCCACCCCCAACACAGCACGCCTATGGAACCCAAAAGGTCAGGGAAATCAAGGCTTCTGAGATGCACTAGCTCCCCGCTACCTCCCAGAGGCCAGTGGGTTCGGAGCCCTGGTTTCCCTGGTACAGAGGTCACAGGAATCACCAAGGGGAACCTGGGGGCACCGTGCCCATGAGAATTGCCATTTATTCCCGAAGTTGCCAAAATCATCACCAAGGATTCACCGAGGGGTGTGGAAGGGGACAAGGAGGCTCAAACACTGACTGAGGGGCCAGTCAGGAGTTGGAGAAAAGGGGACTAGGTGGGGGGACCCCCAGCCGTCCCTCCCCCTTCTAACGCCATGGGAAGGACCTTCCTCTGGCCAGCACCCTGCCCATCCCCCATGTCCAGTTTCTCAGGGAGGCGGGGTGGGGGGCGTGGGAAGAGGGTGTAGTGTGAGTGGGCCCCAGGAGGGGTAAGGGTACTGGGTGGGGGCAGGGGTCCCCCACTTCACATGCACTCACAACACTGGTCGCCCAGGCAGCAGAAATGGGGGAAGCCCCCCTCCCGCCCTGGATTATAGGAGGAAGGGATTAGTGTTGGGTGCTGGGGGTCCCGGGGGCATCATGGGGGGCAGGCCAGGGCCCCCACCAAGGGGAGAGATGTAGGTCGGTGGTGCTCCAGGGACCGGGGGTACGGGGCTGAGCCGCAGCTGGTTCAGGGTGAGCGTCGCAGGGGGTGTGGGCTGGAAGGGGTTGGTGATGGAGGGGCCAGCAGCTGGGGTTCCTGCAGGGAGAGAAAGGCCGGGGAGCAGGGCCAGGTCAGGGGTTGGCCTGGGCCAGGCCGGCATCCCTGCTCCAGAGGCCACTCACCACTTGGCAGGAAGGGGTTGGAGGCCTTGGCTCCTGGCGGAGTGGGGCCCGGCCGGCTCACCAGCGAGTCCAGGTCGACCAGGGCTGCATTAGGCCCCAGGAATGACTCAGGCGTCTTCCGCGTGGGTGGTGTCGGGGTCGGGGCGGCAGGTGGGGGGCTCCCCACAGCCTCGGCCAGAGAGCCCCCAACCCCACTCATGTCGAACGCACCAGGGCTGCGGGCAGGCACCTCTCCAGCAAGCAGCTCCAGCTCCCCTGGAAGGAGCGGGAGAGAGGGCTCAGAGGGCAGACTGGGGACCCCAACACAGAAGCCGCAGTACCAAGTGGCAGGGCCCAGAGCCAAACCCGGCAGGTGTGAAGCCAAGAAAAGCCACCGGGCAGGCACACCCGCCGACACCCTCCAGATCAGGGACTGTTCGCAGAAGGACCAGCAAGGGCTGACCCAGCAGGTGACGTGGCAGCAGGCTGGGCCTGCTTACGGGCAGCTCACACCGTCCCCAAGGGTAACAGCTGCCCGAGATGGGGCCAGGGCACCAGCGACCCCAGGAGACTGGGCAACAGGCAGGCCTGATTTTTTTTTCCTCAAAGATTAAAGAATCCTTCCCAGTGGTGGAGAAGAATGCAGAAATGTGATTTAAAAGAGGCCTGAAGAATGCCAAGGACAGATGGAGAGAGAGAATCCTGGGGTGAGGGAGGCCCTGCAGCCAGGCCTGCTCCCTCCTGTCACATCAGCTACCCTTGAAGAGGCAGGAAAGTAAAGAGGTCACAGGGACCATCACCCAAGGTGGGAAAACACACCACTAAGAGCCCCCAACACCACAAAGACATGGAGCAACTTCTGCAGACAAGGGGGGGCCCGCCTCTGCCCCAGGCCACCAGTGGACAGGTGAGTAGGGGGATGCAGTCCCCAGAGGGAAGGGCTCAGGGCCTGGCTGTCAGACACACATAGGGAACAGCCGGGGGGTCTGCACTGCGCGCAAAGAAACATTCCAGGCGACAGAGGGCAGCGCTTGGAGAAGCTGGGAAAGAGGAATTCTTGTGCGATTTTCACATTTCTCTAAGTCTGAAATTATTTCAGCACAAAGTTACAAGTCTTCTTAAAGACGGGTGGATGTTAAAAAAGGGATGGGTGCTGGGCCCGCGATCCCGCCTGGAGGACAGGTCTCCTGGGCCGGGCGGGCAGGGAGGCTCACCAGTGCTGCTCCCGGAGGTCGGCAGGGCCGTGCGCAGTCGGTCAAAGTCAGAGAACTCGTCGGGCTCCGTGTCAAACCCCCCAGCCCCTGTGGGAGTCAGGATGTCTGCCCAGCTCCCCAGGGCCTGCCTCCCGCACCTCCCCACTCGGACCCCTGAGAGAGGGCTCCACTCTCCCTCCCTCCCGACTTCACCCACCCAGTACCTGTGGTGCCGTTGGTACTGGGCTTGGCAGGTGACCCCCCCCAGGGGTCTGAGAAGGCTGGGGCTGGTGCCCAGGGATCAGAGGCCGGGGGTCCGCTGACGGGGACCCCACCTGGGTGAGGAGAGAGACACATGAGGGTTGGCAGCCCCACCTGCCCTGTGCTTGAGGGTTTGTCTCCTCGGAACCTGTGCTCCCAGAAGCCCCCCATGCCAGGCCAGGCACCTCCAAGGCTCCAGGCTGGCCTCTCCCACCTTGTCCCCACCCTCCAGCCATGGGTCTTCACACGGCCAGGCCTTTGCCCAAGCGACCCCTCCTAGCAAAGCCCTCCTTGGCCTTGAAGCCCCCAGCCAGGGTAAGGGGCACCGAGTGCATCACGCAAGGCCCGCTATGGCCCCTCCCCCTCCAGGGCACGCCCAGGCCTGCACCCTGGATGCAGGGGCTGCAGTGGCCAGCCAGCACTCACCATCCGAGCTCCCCCATGGGTCAGGAGCAGGCCCCTCTCCAGCGGCTGGGACCTGAGTCCCACCCCAAGGGTCAACCGGGGGCCCTGCAGGGGCCGCAGGCCTCCAGGGGTCCCCAGAGGCCGGTGTAGGGGCCGGACCACCCCAGGGATCAGCAGCCGGAGGGACAGGGGGTCCCCCCCAAGGGTCTGAGGTGGGGGCAGCCGTGGGGATGGCGGCGGCCATGGGCGCTGGGCCCCCCCAGGGGTCCGTGGCCGGTGGAGGAGCCGGGGCCGTGAAGACGTCAGCAAGATCCATGAGGGATGACTGCAGGTGAAAAGAGAATGAGGAGTGAGCGGGGCAGACCCAACCCTGAGAGCAGGAGGGGCAGTGGGGCCGGGTCACGGGGAGGCAGACCCACTGTCAGGGGACTGAGTATCCGGAAAGAGAGCAGGAGGAGGCAGACGCCTGGCCACCTGATCCTCTGGTACCCTCCACTCCGTCCCCCTCCCACCCTGCCCCAGGGCCTCTGACCAGCCCCTGAAGGACTGAGGACAAAGGCCAAAGGCCAAAGCCACGCCTCCTGTCCCCACACCTGCCCTCCCCCTGCCCTCCAGAAGCCCTTGTGGAACTGGTGGGCTGGGCCTCCCACGCCACGCTCAACAAGCTTCACTGTGCTCCAGGCCGCCCAACACGCGAGCACACACACAACCCCCACTCTCTCTGTGTCCTGGGTGCGGGGGCCGCTCTCTCCAGGTGTTCCCCACCCGCACCACCCTCCCCCAGAGGAAGGGAACAGGGCCGGGACCCTTCAGGGCTGCATCAGGCGCTGGTAAGACCTCTGGCCAAGGCTGGCCCAGACAGGCTATGTACCAAGCCAGCCCCACTGTGGCCAATCCGCCAGCCCCGAGCTACCTGCAGCCCCCGTCAGGAGGCCATGGGAGTGACCCCCAGCCCTGGGCCAAGGCAAACGACGGTGCCAAGAAGGGCAGGCGTGACGCTCACCTCCTCCTGGCCAGCCGTCTCCCTCTTGCTCTCCTCTATGGCCATCTGCAGCCTCAGGTCGTCCCCACGCCGGATTCGCTCCTCCTGGATGGGTCCCAGAAGCAGCGGACAGGAGTCAGAATCTGAGTGATGGGGCGGCGCCCAAGAACCCCTCCCACCCAGACAAAGGTGACTGAAAATTAAAATGGGATGCGGACGATGTGTGGGATGGGGAGGGTGGGTCACAGGGCGGGCGGTGGGGGACAGAGACGTGAGGATCATGTGGCCCTGCGCGGCTCTAACAGGCTTGGGATGCACCAGGTGCAGGTGGGGAAGCCCTGGGCTGCGATGGAGAGAGAGGAAGGGCCCCTGGCTGCCTGGAGCAGCTACAAGGCATCTGCTTCAAGTCTGGGGCGTCTGTCTGGGCACCCGCCTGTCACAGGGACCCAGCAAAAATGGTACCATGTGAAGTCCAGGGGGCCCTTCGGGAAGGTGAGAGGAGACGGGGACCTGGGAGGGCCTTAGGGAAGCTGTGGGGTGAGAGGCTGCTCTGACCTTATCGTGCTCCTCGCGGCTCAAACTAAGGGCCAGCTGGAGCTGGACGTCATCCTCGGGGCCGCAGGACGGGGGCTGGGGGAGAGACAGCATGAGGGGCGGGGCGCGGGCGAGAGGCAGGCCCAGACGGGGAGGAGAGAGAGAGACACACACACACAAGGACAGAGACCAAGCCAGCGAGACACAGTCCCCAAACTGGTCAACGACAGGCAGAGACAAGCCTGGGGTGTGCAGCAGGAGCTGGATAAGCAGGGCCAGGCCGGACAAGCACCCAGAGAAGGGGGCCAGAGGGCAAGCAGAGGGCAGGGAGAGAGGAGGAGTCGGAGAGATGGAGGCCGGAGGAGGAGGGGCGTGGAGACGGATGGCAGAACAAAAGTCAACCCCTCCACCCCGACCCGGCCGGCCCAGCCCTACCTGGTCGGCCTCCTCCTTGCTCATGGCCAGAGCCAGCTGGAGCTGCAGCTCCTCCTCCCCGCTGCTCTGCGGCCAGGCCTGCTCTGCCTCGGGCGGGGGCCCCGAGCCCACGGCGGCTGAGGAGGCTGCGAGGACACACACGCTGAAGCAGGAGGAGGCAAGGGAAATCCCAGGGCCCAGGCAGCTGGCTTCCGCAGCCCGGCTGGCAGAGCCCAGGATGCCCCAACTCTCCCGGGGCCGGGCCCTCCCTCTCCCAAGACCCCTGGTGGGACCAGACCCCAGGTCCCCTGGGCGGGAGGGTGGTGTGGTGTGCGGAGCACCTCTGAAGGGGGTTTCTCAAGCCCTAGGGAGGGGGAAGGCAGCCCCACCCAAGGAAGGATGGGGACCGGGAAGGATGGTCCCGCTGGCCCAGGAGCAAAAGGAGGGCCCTGAGGCACCTCTGAGCCTGTGACCTGAGCTCCTGCCCTATGGAGCCAGGGATTCCCTGAGTGTCTCGGGCCCTCCCAGCAGCCCCAGGTGGGGGGCCTGGGGCCTCAGTCTCCGGGGCTGGTCAGAACTGCAGCTCTGGCAGGGACCAGGGCTGGACATTAGGGGGAGAAGCTGCGAGCCTGGCCCCCACCCTGTACCCTGCATGGCTGGGACAAGGCCAGGGTGGATGAGGAAAGGATGGAGAGAGAACAGACGAGCATGGAGCACCAGCCCTCCCCAAAGGGGGCAGACTCCTTCCGGACACTCTCCACCTCACTTCTCTCCATCCTGACCCTCACGTCCCGCTGCTCGTAAACCTGCCAGGCCGCCTCCACTCCTGCCTTCCCTGCCTGTCTGTGAGCTGCCAGGCACCTCTTGGCAATAAATTCAACCTTTGCCCTTCTTGCCTCAAACCTGCTGATGGCTTCAGGCCGCACTCACGCCACCTCTGGAATGGTTCTACTGTGACACACACCTAGTCCAAGGACAGAACACCTCTCTCTCCGCGCACCGCTCAGGACCTGCACACCCGTCTACAAAACTTAAAGTTCCTAAGACTTCCTAAGATGAGCTGGACCTCATCATGTGGACACATTCTGACTTTCTATTTCCTCTACTTTAACTTGTCTTCAATTCCTGTATGCCACCCACCAAAGGCAGCTCACACTACGAGGGCCTTTCTACAACTCCGGGACCCTCCAGCCCCTGCCTCAACGGAGCACACTCCCCCACGTCAGGCTGTAGTGTGAGGCACTGCGGGGGCGCCTGCCGGGGGCGCAGGGCAGGCAGAGCTCGGGGGAAGCGGAACAACACTGCTCAGTTCCAGGGCCCAGAGGGGGAGGAGAGGGCGCGCGGAGGCCTCACCCGTGGCGGTCTGCGCCAGCTTCTCCTTGGTCTTGAGCGCGTGGGCGCGCTCCTCCCGCAGTCGGTCCTCGTCGCGCAACAGGGCCACCAGCTGCTTGGCCTTCTCGCGCACGTTCACACCTTGGTCCTTGCCGTCGCGGTCCACGTACTGGAAGTCCTTCAGCGTCTGCACGGCGTACATGTTCTCCTTGCACTGCTGCGACACGCGCTCCGAGCCGGTCTTGATGAGGTACTCCATCAGCGTCATGGCCTGCGGATGGACACAGCGTCACTGCGGCCCTGGCCCCCAGTCAGGGGCTCCACCGCCAAGGAAGGAATGAAGCCCTGGCACAGTGCCACCTAGATAAACCCTGAAAGTGGCAGGAGCCGGGCCCCAAAGAGCAGAGTGCACAAGTCCATTCATGGGCAACGCCCAGACAGCAAATCGGAGCACAGAGAGCCGGGGTGATGCACAAAGCAACCAGAGTCCCTGGGCTGAGGAAGACTGCCTGGAACTAGATGGTGGTGATGGCTGCACAACACTGGGGATATGCTCACTGCCCGAGCTGTGCACTTTAAGAGGGTGAACCGCACGGCGGGACCTACGTGTCTCTTGTCAGACCCCAGGGAAGCCAGGGAGGCAGCCGCATCACCGCAGCCACCCGTGGTCACTGCGGGGCGCCCACCCTGCTCTGATCCCTGAAGATCAGGACCTAAACAGCACGGCCAAAAAGCTCACTGGTTACAGCACAGTCAGGAGTACCCAGCCACATCCAACTGCCTCCCTCGTGTTCTGGACGTTTGAAATGTGTTATCTTATCACTAATTATCAGAGAAATGCAAATCAAAACTACAAGGAGGTATCACCTCCCACCAGTCAGAATGGCCACCATTAAAAAGTCCACAAACAACAAATGCTGGAGAGGCTGTGGGGAAAGGGAGCCCTCCTGCACCGCTGATGAGGATACAGCTTGGTGCGGCCACTGTGGGGGACAGTACAGGGGTCCCTCAGAAGACTAAAAACAGACTTACCGTATGATCCAGCAGTCCCACTCCTGGGCGTATATTCAGAGAAAACTAATTTGAAAAGACACCTGCACCCCAATGTTCACAGCAGCACTATGTACAGTAGCCACGACAGGGAAGCGACCTGAGTGTCCATCGACAGATGGCTGGATCAAGAAGTAGTGGAATATTTACACAATGGAATACTACTCAGCCACAAAAAAAGAATAAAATAATGCCATTTACAGCAACATGGATGGACCTGGAGATTGTCATTCTAAGTGAAGTAAGCCAGAAAGAAAAATACTATATGATATCATTCATATGTGAAAGCTAGAAAAAGAAAAAAGGACACTAATGAACTCACCTACAAAACAAACAGACTCACACAAAAAAACAATCATGCTTACCAGAGAAAGGGGGTGGGAGGGGATAAATTTGGGGGTTTGATATTTACCAATGTTAGCCACTATATGTAAATAGACTTTTTTTTAAGTTTCTTCTCTATAGCACGGGGAACTATGTTCAATATCTTGTAATAACCCTTAATGGAAAAATTATGAAAGCAAATATATGTATGCATCTGCATGACTGGGACACTGTGCTGTACACCAGAACTTGACACATTGTAAATGACTGTACTTCAATCTAAAAAAAAAAAATGAGTTTCATGTGGTAGCTCTCAGTGAAAAAGAATGCGACAATGAACATATGTATGTTCATATACAACTGAAAAATTGTGCTCTACACTGGAAATTGACACACTGTAAACTGACTATACCTCAATAAAAAAAATGTTAAAAACTTAAAAATTTTTTAAAAATTAAAAAAGAAATAAAAAACTAAAATGAAGTGTGTCATCTTAAGCGTAAAACCTCACACCAACACAGGACAACCTGAAGGTGGCGATGTCAGGAGGGAGGCGCCAGGCCCGTGGGGCCGGGGGCTCTGGGGAGGGACACACAGCACATCGTCTGCATTTTACGACATGTGAATAAATATCCTTTCCAACAAATTAAAATTAAATGGGAAACACCTGCTCCAACCCAGGCAGGGTCTTTGTGGTCTCAGAGCTCAGATTCCAGGCGGTCTGGAGTCAGGGGTCACGGCTCTGCAGGAGGCCATGGCCACCACCCTCGGGAAAAGGGCATACCTTATTTTGCAGAATCTCCCAGAGCCACCAGGGCTCCCAAGTCTACAGTGGAACAAAACAGTGGGCAGCCCTGGTAAGCTCGGGAACCGCAGCGGAATTCACCAGGGAACCCCACTGGGGGCCATCAGAATCTCCCGTGGACGCGGCCTCCGAGGTGTGTTAGCAGTAGTCAGCTCGCTCACTGGAGATAGTCTTTAACTGACCCAGAGGTGTTTACGCCTTAGAGAAGAAAGTTAAGAAGCAAAATCACACCTGCGTGCAGAAGGCAGACTTCACCAACTCCTGGGCCAGCTGTTTTGGAATTCAGAACACTCCCGAGTTCAGACCAGAGAGACAGCACACGCCACGTGCAACAGAAGTCCCCAGAGGAAGGCAATACCAACAGTGTCGCTGCACGGGACCAACAAACACCAGATAAACCAACTCCCCACTGTCCAGATAGGACCCTGTTGCCAAAGGAGTTTTAAAAACTTTCAGAATTCAGGGGACTTTGGAATTGCAGCTGAAAACATTGTGAACATAGGAAGAACCCAAACACTCAGCAAGGGCGAGATGCCCGCGAAAGAGCCGTGGTGGTCGGATGCCGGGACCACCACCCATGGCAGCGTAAGTAAGTGGGCGCCTGCTACGCCTGCCAACCTCCCGGACACAAAGGAAGCAGGCGCCGAGGACCACGCGCTATACAAGAGCACTGGTCACAAAGTTCTAGAACAATCTCAGCAGCCAGCCAGCAGGGCATGGCGCCCGCAGGGCAAATGTCCCCCGTCTCCATCTGGGAGGCAGGCACACGTGACCTGTCCCTCAACAGAAAATGTAACAGTTTTTAAACCTGTCCCTGCTCGTTTTCAAAACAGCCTGGTCCAGGACGTCGCAGGACGTCAGAATGCAACTGATAGTTTCCAACAGGGATCAGCAAACTCCCCTGTAAAAGGCCAAGTGATAATATCCCAGCTCCTCGGGCCTGCGGTCCCGGTCCTGACAACTCGGCCCTCACCGTGGCTGCAGGAGGTGAAGCTTTATTTACAGAGACGGCTGGGCAGGAGGCCAGATCTGGCCAAAGGCTTGGGTCCGCTGACCCTTTTTAGAAAGTAAAGACTGAGACCCTGTGTGCCTCAGAGAAGTTGAGTGACACAGCCCAGGGTTGGCTCGGGGGCTCGGCTCTCAGCCCAGCACATCCTGGCGGCCTGAGCCTTTGTGACTCAGTTTCCTCACCTGAAGGAGCACCTCCACAGCTCTCCGCCTACAGCAGCGCTTCCCCAGAACCTGCCCTCCCCTCACACCCCCGTCCCCCAGCCCCACAAAGCTTCCATCCCAAGTCCAAGCCATCCAGGCCCCTCCATCCCCGCCACAACAAGGCTCCCCAGCTCCCTGCCCTTTCCCTTCACAGCGAGATGTGATGGGATGACTGACTCAACAATGACTCCATCAGATCAAAGCCCCAAGCCTGGTCTGGAGGGAGGGGCATGAAAGAGCCAGAGCGAACGGGCCTCAAATCTCCACCAGGACCAGACAACCCAAAGCAGTGGGACCTCTCCTGGTCTTGGAATCGAGAGAACCACCCTGTCTCCAAGGGACAGAGTGCCCAGTCAGCACAGACTCCAGTCCAGTCCACAAGCCCCGGGTCCACCCGCCTTGCCCAGCACCACACACAGAGCAGGCCCTCAACCACCATTTACTGAAGAAACAGCACCCAAAGGACTCGCCAACACCCACGGGCCTGACTCGCCAGCCTTGGCCCCAGATGCCCATCTGACTCTCACACAGAGGGAGGCCCCAGGACTAGCCCAAGGCCACACCGCTGGGAGTGTGGCCAGGTCCTCTGCCTCAGGCCATGCCCTCTGCCACTTCTTGACCCAAGATGGGGACATCCAGCCCCAAGTCCCCAGCACAACAGTCACACAAGAAAACCACCCACTGAGCGCCGCCTGAAACCAAGTTCCCATTGCCCAGAACCTGTGGCATGTCCGTCTGCTCACTGGCTTAGGGCAGGTCCGGGTATCACTAGGGCCACTTTAACCACACTGATCAGAATGGCACACACTAACCCAGAAACTCCAGTTCTAGAAAATGGCAAATATACACAGATATTCACAGCAGTCTTGTTTGTAAAAGCAAAATACTGCAGACCACTCAGAAATCCATCACCAGGTAGCTGGTGACATCGACTGTGATCAACCCATTTGAAACAGTTACACAACTGTTTTAAAAATAGGGGGGAGGGGGTATAGCTCAAGTGTTGGAGCGCATGCTTAGCATGCACAAGGCCCTGGGTTCAATCCCCAGTGCCTCCGTTAAAATAAATAAACCTAACTGCCACCCCACACAAAATTTTTTAAAATAAATAAATAAAAACAAAGCGACATCTTTTTCGTTCTAGTGGGAACGCTCTCTGAGACAGTCTTGCTTTGCTTTTAAAACTGCAGTGTAACTTACAAGCAGTCAGATTTACTCTTTTTTACACGCAGTTTTGAGTTCTGGTAACTGCGTACAGCCACGTAACCACTGTGGCTCCCCGGAACGCCCTGGTGCTCACCACCGTCCTGGAACTACGTGCACAGATCCCCGCAGAGGAGGACAGAGCTGGGACCCAGCTGCCTCCGAGAGGGACCTGGGCTCTGGGCGCAGAGGGGTGGACACTGGGCACCCACTGTGGCCCTCTACATAGATCAGCCCTGCGAACATGCCACTTCTTCAAAAGCCACAAAACTCAAAATTCTTAAAACATTACATTTGTGGCCCTCACAGAGCAAGAGAGAGATTTTTCACACAGAGGTGCACAGCTCCAGCTCCTCTGGGAAGCGGGAAAGGGGGATGCACTGGTGCACGCCCATCCACCCAAGCCTGGCGCCGCCCAGGCCCAGCCCAGCACTGACCTTGTACACGTGTCGCCAGTTCTTGCCGTGGTCGTTGAGCCGCTTCCAGATCATGCTCATGATCTCCGAGAAGGCCACCACGTTGTAGGTGAGGTCGGCGATCTCAGACATGAGGGAGCTGGACGGGCCCCAGGGGTCGTTGCTTGTGGCTTCACGGACCTTGATCTCGGCCTCCGAGTAGTTGTGGACGATGTTCTTCATCTGGCGCCGCAGCGAGGAGGTCGACATGGCTCCAGGCAGTGGGGGGGGGGGCAGGCCCCCCGGGGCGTGCAGAAACCGGGCGACAGGAGGAGGCAGGCCGCGGCAGGGGCTGGCAGGTCACCGCATCTGAGGAGGGAAGGGGACATTTAGAAACACAAACAGGACCTGCAGCCACCCAGCCCGAACCCAGCCCTCGTGGCGCTCCCTGCCACCTGCAGGTCCAGGCCGAGGTCCCAACCCTGGCCCTTGCCAACCTCCACCTTCATCACCCCATCCATTTTCAGTTCCTCAAATGTGCCCAGCTCCTTCCTGCTCGGGGCCCCCGCTCAGCGAGGCACGCAGTGGCGGGTCACAGGCCCACGGAGGGTACACCCCAGCTCAACAGTTTCCAGCCCGGCAACTCCCGCACCACAGCTTTCTCCTCTGAGATGGGGTTTCGATCCGTAATCCAGACAACTGCGTGGTCGGTCAGCCTGCCCTTCCTCACCCTCTCACCAGGGCACTCCCACTCACCCATAGGGCTCTGCATAAACCTCCCAGACCTGAAACACCCCAAAACCGCCGTCGCAGCTCCCCACCCAGGGGTGGACTTGTCAGTAGATTCAGTCACCCCCATGATTTTCCACTCGTTTGTCTCATCCTGCGGCTGAGGCTGACCCAAGAGCCCCATGGGGGCAGAGACCACGTCTGCCTGGACGTGGCTTTTCCCATCAGAGCAGTTGGCCCGGAAGAGCCATTCAATAAACCAGTGCAGGAAGGAAGGGAAGGACGGAGGGCAGGAAAGACCTCAGGAGCAGGGGTGAGGGGGCCAAATCCACTGCAGAACAAGGACACACAGGGAGGCCAGTGAAGGGAGCAGAGATGGGCAGGAGGTGGAAGCCAGGGGGACAGGGTGTCCCAAGGGTGGGGGAGGCTCAGGGGAGGAGAGATAAAGAACAGTACAGCCCACTGGCTGGGCCCTAGCCAGGAGCTCAAGGAGCAAGAGATGTCCATTATCTCATTTAACACTGCGGGCGGGGCTCTAATAGATGAGGAGACAGGGGCTGGTGGAGGTTAAATAACCCAGCCAAGGTCACAAACTAGGCAAGGCGGCGCAAACTCAACCCCAGGCCAGCCTGGGCTCCAAGTTCACCTCTGCCGAGAGGAGGGTAATGGGAAAGAAACAGAAGAAGGGTTGGCAAATGAAGCCGGCCACAGGAAGTACTCACACAGCCCGTTCCCTGGGCCAGGTGTGCTTCTGGGTGCCTTACACACGGTAACAGTTCATCTCCACAGCTCCACGATTCAGACCCCTCACAGGGGAGGAAACTGAAGCAAAGAGTGGTTGACTCCCTCGCTCTGGGACACAGGCCTCAACCCCCGAGCAGCCTGGTTCCAGAGCCGGCTCTGACCACCACAGACCACTGCCTCTCCCCGGCGGACAGAGATCTGCTGAGACCTCCCATGTCCTGAACCCCAGGGGTGGCGGCAGGCCCCTGCCTTGAACTCAGGAGAGCCGGGCACTTGGAGACAGATGTGAACAGTTGGAAAGAGATGGCCAGGGTGCCCAGCCGGACACACTAACCCAAAGAGCTGAGGTAACAAATACAGAGAAGACTGAGAGGAAAAGGAAAGAGGAGGAAAAAAGAGGCACAGAGAAGCCTGGGCAGACAAAAGACACAAGACACAGAGAAAGAAACGGGGGAAGACAAGGAGGCAGATGGAGAGACAAAACGGAGGCCTTGAAACAAACAGCAGCAGTAACCTAGGAATGAGAAGTAAGAAAAATGGATTATCCTGGAAGGAACACAAGATTTAGGTCCAAGTTCTGGCCTCCTTGACAGTCAGTCTGCTCAACTCTGAAATGAAGGGAAACACTCCTACCTGGCAGGCTTGCTGATTAAACACAGTGGGCACACAGCGTGCCTGGCACGGTGCCCCACAGACAGTATACGCTCAACACCACTGGCTGCTGTTACCATCAGAGAAAAAACAGGACATTTCCAAAAGGGTGGCATCAAAAGACGCGCTACCTTAACACCGTGTTTTTATATTAAAGTGCATTAGAAAAAAAACATTCAACTACCACAACAAAGCTGACTTCACAGATAACTGCTTAGAACAAGACTAAGTTTTTAAGTTGCTGACTCAAAAAGATTAAATAAAAGACAAATAACATGGCAAAATTCTCCAAGGGGTACTCAGATGACTGACATCAAATGTTTACTGTGTAGGACAAAAAAAAAATCTAAGTAATTACGGAAACCAGAGCTCCCCGCAGTTAACACAGTTACTACGGGCCAGTTAGCCACAAGGACCACCTGTGTTAACAGGCACAGCGGCCCTATTATGTAGGAACTGTTGCCTACTCTGCTTTTAAAAACTAGGAAATTAAGCTTTGAAGATAAGTCATCTGAAAAATACTGTATGTTAGCAAAAAGTGGGCCGCTGATTCCACAGCCGGGTCCTTCAATACACAAACTCAAGAACCTGGGGGAAGGGGCAGATCCTAGACCAAGCAACAGACCCGCTGAGGGCCTCGGGGCTGGAAAAGATGGGTACCAGGACAAAAATGAGACAGGAAGACGAGGAGAGGGAGAGGTGGCTGGGGACATCTGGAGAACTGAGACACGAACATTAATCCTGACCACCAGACACCGAGACGTGACAGAAAGGCAGAACTAGACCCAGGACGGACACACGCGGACAGGAGCTTTGTAAAAACACCCAAAAGGACAGGGACACGAGCACCACCGAGGCCCAGGCGGAGGCCCGCGGGAGACAGAGTCGCTGACACAGTCAGACAGACACGGGAAGCCGCGAGCAGTCCAGGCTGCCCGGGCACAGACACAAAGGCCACGGAGACCAGCAGCGCCGACAAGTCACAGACGTCCGAGCTCACCTGCCCGCCCGCCGGCCGCGTCCCCCGCCCGCGCCCGGCCCGCGCTCACCTCGGCCCCCTCACGCCGCGCTCCGGGGGGTCATGGCGGGCAGCCCCCAGCCCCCGCTCGGCCTCGGTGTCGCGGGGCGCGCCGCAGGCGGCGGACGCGGAGCCGCGCTTCGGCGCACGTGCGGACGCACGGAGGGCCGCACGCCGACGGCCCCGCCGCCCCGGCGCCCGGGAGGGGCGCGGAGAGCCGGGCGGGGGAGGGGAGCCGCCGAGCGGACGGGAAGCAACCGAAGGAGGCGACGGACCGGAAGCGGAAATAGCGGCGCACCCCACCCGGTCAACCCGCCTGCGGCAAGCCTGCGCAGCCGTCACCTTCGAAGCCCCGCCCCGCCTGGCGTCACTTCCGGCGCACGGGCCGAGTCGCCAGAGCCCGCTTCCCTCACTTCCGCTCGCCACCGAGACCTCGGGGCCGCGCACGGAGAGGCGGGACAGAGCAAGGGGTAGCTGTGTCGGCACGCCGAAGGCAGCGGGAGGGTGCGGGGCCCTCTAGACCACGCCCCCGCCGCGCGGGGTGCCTCGGGGCGACCTAAGCTCCTGGATCGACGAGGCCAGCCGGCTGCCCGCCCCCGCGCCCTCCCCTCGGGGCCACGCCCTACGCCCCATCCAGAGCAGCAGGCCACGCAGGCCGGGTGTGCCATTTGGGGCGTGCCAAGGGCACTGCGGTGCCCGTGCCTGGGCGACGCTGGTAACAGCTGAGCCCTCCCCTACCCCAAGCTGAGCTTCAGCCTGGGGCCAAGGGAACCCTGAAAACTGGAAGGGAAGGAAGAGTTGCATACACCGGACACACAGCAGCTCCATAAAGTAAAATACAACAAAATGTTTAATGAGCAAATTCGTCTTAGCAAATATGAAACTGCCACAGAGAGTAGGAGAGGGACAGGGTCCATGGGGCTGGGGGGCAGGTCCAGGGAGACTAAAGAGAGAATCAACTATGTAAGAAACCAGGGAGGACACCGGGGAGAGGACCAGAGGCCAAGAGGACGGGAGCTGTGGTCCTGAAAGGGGAGAGGGCAGGGAACCAGGGGCCGGACAACAAAATTCAAAAGTTTGGCCATAAAATATAAACACGCTATGTTTCTACAGTGGGGAAGGGGAAGAGAAAGGGGGTATAAGGGAAGAGAGACTGTTTTGGGAAGGGGCCATGGGGGTCGGACCCCACCCTGCTGTGCACCCCTCCCAACCCCTTCCCTCTGTGTCTGTGGGTGCATGTGTCTGTGTGGGCCTGTGTGCGCACTTCCCTAGCCCCCTCCCAGCCCCGAACCCCCAGCCCACCCCCCACCCTTAATTGCTGCCATTCCAGTTGCTGCCGGTTGTCATTCGGCTGTCACTCCTCTGCCCATCGTCTTCAGAGGGGGAAAAAGAGGGGGAGCAGGCAGGGGAGAAGTCCCCAACCAGCCCTGCCCCTGCCCTCCCCTGCCGCCTCTACCAGAAGTCCCGGCGGTGGTAAGAGTCGGGGTCACAGTATTTTGTGACAACCACTCTGTTGGCGAACTTGCGACCTGTCAGGCCCTGCATGGCTTTCTGGCAGTCAAACACAGAGGTGAACTCCACGAAGATCTGTGGGAACAAGAGGCAGGTTGTGAAGACAGAGCAGCCTCTCAGCCTCCAAGGATGAGCTGGCTCACTCCCGGCAACCAGCCAGCATCTAACCAAACCCACAACTCCAAAAGAGTGAGATGGAGGGAAAGAAGACCTCGCTGCAGGTTTGGGGACATCTACCCAAACATCCTCCAGCATCCCAAGATCAAAGAACTAGAGAACAGAGCAGAGGCATGGAGTGACGGCAGAGGCAAGCTGGAGTCAAGAGCCCCACCAAACAGGGGCAAGCTCCAGGAGATGGGTCACTTGTGTGAATTGTCTCCGCAGCACCAAGCACCCGAAGGGCCATGTTTTCCCCAATGGATGAAGTAAGGAAAGCTCATAATTAGTATTCAAACCCAGTCTGACTCTAAAGCAAAAACCTGGACCTTGATCTACTCAAGCTTCTCATCCTGTGTGAACCATCAGTTTACAGAAGTAGAGGAAGGGGTGGATACAACCAGCCTAATTCAGAACAAGGCCAACTCTATAAAATAAATGCCTCTACAGCTTTCAACAAGCAACACAGCTTTCAAAAAATAAAAAAGGGAGAGGAGGTGACACAGAACTGATAAATTACAATAAAGTTAGAAACCAAATTGTACAGTTCCTTATTTTGATCAAACCAACTGTAAAAAGACATTTATGAGACAGTAAGGGAAATATGAACACAGCGTGGGTAGGTAGATACTAAGGGTAATTTTGTTAATGTACTAACAGTATTGTGTGGTTTCATTAAAAATGTTTAAAAGTCCTGTTTATAGCAGTTCTCAACCAAGGTGACCACGTCCCCAGGGGACACTTGGCAATGTCTGGAGGCGTTTTTCACCAGCACAAAGGCATGTATAACACTACGGGCGTCTAGAGCATGGAGGCTGGCGACAGGGCTAAACAGGCTACAGCACACAGCACAGACCCCAAGGCAAGAACTACCAGGCCCAAAATAGCGGTAGCTGAGACAGAGAAACGTTCTTAAATATCTCAGGTGAAATATGAGATATATTTCGTTTCAGCCAACGAAGGGGGAACTGGGAGCTGAATACAGAAATTAAGAATGACAAGATTTTGGTAACTTGAAGCTGGGCGACAGTGCACCATGATACTGATATATGTACTATAACAAGATTTAAGTAACACATTACTCTACCACTATGACATTTTCTTTCTTCTCTTACGTATGTTTGAAAAGAATGATAATGAAGTTTAAAAGCTGATCCCAGAGACCAGGCGGGGTCTTTCTATTCTTACTTCCCACAAATACTCAGCCCCCAGGCACACCAGGCTCCCCCAGTCTAGCGGATACCGAGACGTCGGGACCGAGTCTGGACTGGGCAGGACCCCCCACCCTCCTCCTCCAGCCCTGTCCTGCCCCTCTGCCCCCACCAGCAATGCTTTTCCACAGCTTCCTGGGCAAGTTCATCCGGCCTGACACCAGAATGGGGACCAGTGTGTCTACCAGACTTCACACCTGGAAAGCAGTGCCCCACAACATCTCTGCTGGGGTATCTCAGTACCTCAAAGCCAGCCCCCCAACCCTGACCATCACCCCTTTCCCAGCCCTCCCATCTGGCTTCTCCCCTACCATTTCTGCCCAACCAGAGGTCTGACCTGCTCACTGGACTCCCCCCGACTCCCGGCACCCCCAAATCAGCCACCAGGGTCCAGGCGTTTACAGGCCACTGACTCTTCTCCGTCTTCCTGCCGCTGCTCTCAACCAGAAAGCTTCCACCCGGATGATCACAAGCAATTAGTTCCCAAAGTTCCAGAGAGACCGATCACACCACTGCCACCTCTCTGCCCCTCCAAACTCTCAGCCAGGTAGGTCCCATCCCCACCGTATTACAAGGGGGCCACCTCTATATGCCAGGCATTCCTCCAGTTAAGACCTTGTGAACACTCCCCTCCCCTTCCACTCAGAACACTCGACATTCTTACTAGGATGTAAGTATGGCCCACTTGGCCCTCCAAAGTCTGCTACGCCCACCCCCACTGCTCTCTGCTTCACTCCCCTCTGGCTGCACTGCCTCCTCGATGTCCCCAAGCACATAGGCCAGCTGCCTGCCACCCAGGACCCTGCCAGCCTGCTGCAGTAACTGGGTGTCACTACAGCCTGCTACGTAAAAACTACGTAAAAACAGCCCCCAGGGCGATCCCACTCCCTTCCCAGCTACTATCGAGGGCAGCCTGTGTGGGCTTCCTAGGTGAGCAGCTAAGGGACACAAGTCACGAATGCTCCCAGGCTCCGGAGGGCTGGCGTGAGGGGCTGACACCTGGCCCGTGGCAGAGGCGACGTGACTCAGTGGGCTCAGAACCAGACCCCAGGAATCAAAAACCTAGACTGTGAGGCCCGTGTCCTCGGAGGAAGGCCTGGGGAGGGGCGGGGACAGCTCAGGGTTAGCACAGGTGAGCTCAGCAGAGTACCTGGCACCAGAAGACACAAGGGTTGGCTGCTGCAGAGACTCTTTCCAGCACTTTTCTCCCCACTGCACAGACAAGACCGAACCCCTACAAAATTTCCTAACAGAGCTAGTCATGAAGCAGAGGGGCTCCGACACAGAGGCCAGTCCTCGGCCGCGCACCGAGGCAGTCCTGCCACAGGCCCTGCACCCCGGAGGCTCGCGTGCTCTGGGTCGGGGGAGTGAGGGCACCCTGTGGGGCAAGGATGCGCACGCACCTTTCCGCAGCCAGGCACCTCCACGCCGTCCACAGGCCGGGGGATCTCGATGGACTTGACTAGCCCATACTTGCTGCACTCGTCCCGCACGTCCTCCACGATCTCCTCATATTCCTCGTCGTCCAGCAGCTCCTCGGGCAGCACCATGTTCATGAGGCACAGGACCTCGGTCGGGTGGCCGCCCATCTGCACCTGGGAGCTCATCAGGCCGGGCACTTGCAGGGTCACAGGGGTCTGGTTGATGGTGCTCTGTGGGGCGGCAGAGGCACGGGCGTCACGGGGCAACCTGGCCCTCGCCCCCTCCAAGACCGCCTCCCCGCGGCCCCCCCGGCCTCCCTCAGATGCTGTTCTGGGGAAAGACCATGCCCTTCCCTAAAGGAAAGCCAGGGCAGAGCTTAGGAGGACCCGCCTGGCCCCGCCCGGCCCCTTCCCACCCCCAGGTGTCCCCCGAGCCAATGGAAGATGACGTGCCGGGGGGCTCACCAGCGTGGCATTCTTGGCTCCCACACTGGCCCTCTGGACAAGCAGTTTCTTATCCCCCAGCTGCATCCCGTTCAGCCCTGCGATGGCCTGCATTTGGAGGACGAGGGGTGGGGGCGCAGGGGAGAGGTGCAGGTCAGAGACCAGAGCCTGACACCTCCCCAAAGCCCCAATACCCAGAGCTGGGCATCAGTGGGGGAGAGGGGAAGGCGAAGGGGTGAGGGCTTGGAAAGAGCCAGAATGGAGGGAAGGGGCCCCCAGGTCCTGCTTCAGGCTGGCCTCCTCCCGCCCACCTCGAAGAGGGAAGACCTCAGCGTGGATACACTGCAGGTAGGGGTGAGGGCAGATACACCAGTGCAGGGGCCGGGGGCTCACCTGATCCGTGACGTTGATGTCCACGTACTCACAGAAGGCGTACCCCTTGGAGAGCCCCGTGGCGCTGTCCTTGACCAGGTTGAAGGCCTTGAGAGGCCCGAACGACGTCAGCAGCTCTTTCACCTGCGGCAGGCCCAGACTCCGTCAGCGTGTGCGCGCGTGTGTGTCTGTGTGTGCGTGGGAGTGAGCAAGGGCCGGGTGGGGCAGGAGGAGGCAGGGTCTACCTGGTCATCATTCAGGTAGTTGGGCAAGCCTCCGATGAACAGCTTGTGGGCAGAGTCTGGGACCACGGTGGACACGACTCCTGAAGAGAGAAGCGAGTAGATGGACTTCAATTCCCAGCACAAGGTCATTACCCACACACAGGGAAGTCTCCAGGGAGAGGCCCGTCACGCCTGAGTGGCAAAAACAGGCCTGCACTCCCCCTGGCAGCTGCGACTCTCAGACCTGCCCAGTCTCCAAGGCTCACACCAGCAGCACTCCTTGGGATGCGCTGTGACAAACCAGCATGACACAGCAGCACACTGGGGGCCCTGGGGTCAGAGACACGAGCTCACACCCCAAACCTGCCACCTGCTGCTGTGTGACCCAGGCAGGTCCCCTTGGTTCTCAAACTACTGGCGAGAGGTCACGATGACACTCACAGTTCATCCTTCATCCTTCAAACCTCAATGCAGAGCCCGTTCCCATCACCCTCTGCTTGCATCGGGCCTCCCCATTATGCCCCTCCATCCTTTCCCCTGCGGTCCTGCACTTAGCACAGCTAAACTAGCCCTGAGTCATTCTCTGCCCTTGGTCGTGTGTGCCTTCGAAGGGCCATGCCGTTCCGCACCTATGAGGGCTGGGACATGCCGGATTCACTCAGCACCCTGGCCCCCACAAGTGGGGTCACATCAGCTCAGCAGTTTAATGACTACCGCACATCCACCCCCATCCCCGCCCTCGGAGACCAGCGCCTGCCACGTCTCAGCCCAGTTCTCTGCAGGCTTCGAGATCCGTCATTCAATTCCTGGAGCCTCCCCATCGGGAGTGCGCTTTGAAGAGCTCCAGCGTGCCATCTGAACACGAGAGGGTGGAAACTCGACCCACCACCCATCCAGTCTGACCTGCTCCTGACTTCTGAGTTCAGCAGCACAGCCTTTCCTTCCTTGGCAACACAGCACCAGGTGGCCCCTTCCACCTCCTCCTGACCCTGGGACAGCACAGGTGAGGGACAAGGCGAAGGGAAGACCCCCAGACATAGCCACTGTGCCGGTGGAGAAGTGCTCGCTCTCCCACTGCCACCCCACCCACTCCAGCCCGTACAGCCCTGCAGAAGTGCTGGCACCCACCCAGCCACTCTGACCGCCAGGACCCATCAGGGTGGGACCGTGGGGTGTGCAGAAGACTGAGACCCGGCTCATCCAAGGAGGGAGGAGCAGCAGCATTCTGGGAACAAGGGCCACAGACCCTGAAGGCCACCTTGGACACCAAGAGACCAAGATATCTTTCTTTCCCTGCAGGGTCACCTCACACACTGCTGTGCCCCGGCCCCTACGAGCCTGCTGAGCACGTTGGGAAGGCCCCACAGGTAGAAGCCACTGGAGGCAGAGTGGGAGCATTCCTGAACCAAGGGGTGAGCCTGGAACAAGGTAGGCAGGCGCTCAGCATTATGCTGGACACACAAATTCAAAGATGACTGCACCTTCTGGCCTCCAAAGACAGGCTTTCCCTGCTCCCAATTTCCATCTTGTCTCGGAAGGAACGACCAGCAGCCCACATCAGCGCTGGACGGCGGGGCCTGACGGCGGGGAGTGTACTCAAGGTCTCCCCGTGCCCAATGAGGCGCTTTCCCAGCTCTGCATCCGCACTCTCACCAAGGTGAGGAAGCTACCTGCCACCCTGCCCAACTGCTTCTTCTCCAACCAGTAATATCTGCTGAATTTTACCATGTTTTTCCCCTTTAATTGTAAAACTGATTTTTTCTTTTAGAGTAGGACAACAGAAGATCAAAACATTAGCTTTATTACTGAAAAAGAGAAAGTTAAACCAGAGACGTTTAATTTGCAGGCAGAATCAGGCTTCCTGCCACCCCCTACGCCCAAGGGGAGAATGGACTTGCCTGGCTACCGGCGCGGGACCCCCAGGCCTCTCTGGACAGGCAAATCCCAGAGAGAAGATCAGCGAATGATCTTTCTATTGCTTCACCAGTGACAGAGCCTGTGATCGAGGACTGGCCCTGTACCTGCGATACCTCCATGTCCATGGGGGAAGGGGACACGTGGGAGACAGTGAGGGAGGCAGGGAGGCCGAGTCTGGAGTCCAGCTACCTCGCCCGGGATCCCACTGATCTCGCCCGAGCTTCGCTGTCCCCTCTGCACACACCACAGCAGGAAAAGGCCAGGTGGCAAGTATTTTCAGTCAGTGGGCCACATGGTCTCTGTCACTACTGGGCCACTGTGGCACAAAAGCAGCCTCAACCATGCACAAGTGGGAGTGGCTCCGTGCCAATAAGTCTTTATTTAAAAAGCAGGCAGCAGCCACACCTGCCCAACACTATACTAAGAGACATTCACAAAGACCAACACGTGATTCACAGGGCACACTTCCATACAGCACAGGCAAGAGATAGGCTCCCTGAATAAATAAGAGTGGGTTAACACACTGAATTTACTGGGAAGAGGCACAAACGAATGTCCTGAAGCTTGATTTGGGAGATGGTCCCAGACATATGCACACATGAATTGCCAGAGACACCTCCTTTTCTTTACAACTTAAAGAGAAGTGCTGAATTTACCCAAACTGTTGTGGTGGAAAGCACTGGAGAAGAGCCAGGGACCCAGCCCTGGGTCTTAGCCCCACCTTCTCTGGGACCCCGTGTCCCTGTGTGACAGTGAAGAGCTGACTCAGCTTCTAAAAGGTGTCCTTCAGTGGGAAGCCTCAGCCAGTGGGCCCCACGTTCTCAAACTCCAAGGGCCTGGCCAGTTCCCCTCATAGCCAGAGCACACCAGTGCTCACCCTTCCTTGGCCAGAACAAACCCAGGGGCTCGAGACCTGAGCCCCCAGCTCAGCTACAGCAGCACTGGATCCTCCAGCTCTGGCGCTCCCCACCCCCCACAGGCCCCAAGCCTCACTGACACCCCACCAGCCAGCCGCAGAGGTCAGGAAACAGCCTGCGGTTCAAGCTGCACTTCCCATTCCTGTGCGGCCTGCAAGCTTTCTGGAAGGTCACTCTGCTGCACGTGCACGGCACACCAGCATCCACAAAGGCAGCATGGAGGACGCAGCCACACCCGTTCACTCAGGCGTGGGCTGGGCTGCTCTCCTGTTACAGCTGCAGAACAGTTTCAACAGACCAATGGCCTGCGAGGCTTACTCTCTGCCCTTGACAGAAAACGCTTTGCAACCCCCAGGCCTGCTGTTGCCTATCAGTCCGGGACAGCACCCAACACAGCTGCAGGCAGCGGCCAGAGGACAGGAGTCCCTGGAAGCACCAAGACGAGAGGTCACCCAGGGGTCAGACCCCACACCAGGAGCTCCCCTGACAAAACTGCCGGCCTGCACTGATGCGCACATGCTGCGCCCCTCACACTGACCCCGAGGTCCAGCGGGGTCTTCATGTCCCACGGCACCTCTGCTCTGGTCCCGGCTGCCACGTACAAGACGTGTGTCCTCAAGCAGTTCACAGTTCACCCTCTCCGGGCCACGCTACCAAATGGGGAGACATTCAGCTCGCAATAGTCTGGAGGGTGGGACGAGAAAACACGCCCCTTCTGCCACGCTCATGCCGCTCCCCCACTCACCAGGCACGTAGACAGAGGGGTTCTCCGACATGCCAGGCAGGGGCTGGTAGTCGTGGGGCCGGCGGATCTTCAGCGACTGGCCCTGGAAGATGATGCCATCGAAGGCCATAGCCTGGGTTGTCTCATCCACTGAGCGGAACTGAAGAAAAGAAAAGGGGGTGGTGAGCGGCAGGGTGAGTGATGTCCAACCACCCAACCCTGAGGCCTCTGGGACAGTGACCGGTGGAGTACAGACTGTGGGAGGGCCGAGTGGGACCAAGGGCTGTGGCAGAGGGGCTGGGGCCGGGAGCAGCACACACCTCCCTGACCCCCACCACATGCCCAGCTCACCTCCAAGAAGGCAAAGTTCTTGTCCTGGTTAATCTGCACAGCCAAGACGGGGTTGCCGGGGGCCTGGGTCAGCCCCCCCAGGCGCATCTGGGCGTTGAAGAAGTCCATCATGGCCTCCTGCAGAGGGAAGAGGAGACAGGGGGGGGCGGGGGAAGGGAGGTGGAGAGAGGAGGGGAGGGTGAGAGAGGGAGACACAGAGGGGTGGGGAGTAAGGGGAGAGGGGTGGGGAGGGGGGAGGGACAGTGGAATATGGGTGGGGCATAGAGATCCACAGCAGGAACAGAAGCAGGAGAAAGAGCAGAGAAGATGGGGCAGCAGCAGAGGGAGACAGCCAGAGGCCAGGAGGCAGGCCGGGGGTGTGGGGAGAGCCACGGGGCCCCAGGCAGGAGGGGAGGAGAAAGTGTTCAAGAGAGATGCAGGGAAACCACGACAGGGACAGGAGAGAAACACACAGCAGAGAGAACAAGGGCAGAACACGTACAGAAAAGACAGCCCACAGTGACAATAAGAGAAAAGAGCAGAAAAGAAGAAGAGCAGCAGACAGGAGAGAGAGCCCGAGTCAGAGAAAGAGAGGGGCAGGGGGGCAGAGGGGCAGGGCGGAGGGGGGGCGCAGGGTGGAGGGAGGGAGGGGGCGGGTGGGAGGGGAGGAGAAAAGAGTGATGTGGAGGGACCTGGCCCTGGAGTCCGGGGGCTGGTTTATCAAATGTAGCAAAGTGCAGGTTGAGAAAGTCAGAATGGACCTTACTTGCCTTCGACGATGGTAGCAAACTTTTTGTTGCTACGAGGGATCTCAGCCCCACAATATTTCACTTTAAAGAGAAATGGAAACAACTCTTTGATCTCGGGATTCTCGGGGGTGCCACGGGAAGGGGTGGGGGAGGGGAGGGGAGAGGAGCGGTGGGGAAGGTGGGGAAGGTCAGGGCGATCAAAAATAAAAGAACAGCGACCATGGGAGGGAGGTGGGAAGAGGATGGGGACAGGCGGCAGAGAACAAGAGGCGTGTCAGAAAACTGGGGCGTGCGTCTGTGTGTGTGTGTGTGTGTGTGTGTCCGAGTCTCCCTCTCTGTCTCTCTCGACACGGATTCGGATTCGTGGACTCGTAGGAACGTTCTGTGTGTGCTGATCCCTGGGTGGCTGGAGGAGGTAGGGGAGGGGAGAGGGGAGAGGGAAGAGGAAGGAGGGAGAGGGCCACCCGCAGCCCGGCCCCTGGCTGGCTCAACTCCATCGGTCCGTCTGGGAGGGGGCCGGGGGGTCTTGCAGGAGCGGAGTCTGACCCGTGCAGGTTGGGGGGGGGGTGGGGGAAGGGGAGGAACAGGTAGGGGATAGGGAGAGGTAGGGGCGGGGGAGGGCAGGGGAGGGCAGTACCTCAGTGATGCCAAAGGGGATGTTGCCCACGTAGAGGCGCCGGGCCTGTCTGGTCATCTGGCTCCCGACCACGGGCACCGGTGTTGGGGTCACAGCCAGACCGTCAGGGGTCATGGTGGGGAGAAGGGCGGTGGCTGGAATCTGACCCGCAGCTTCAGGAGGGACAGAACAGGATTGGAGGCCATCAGGGTGAGCCTGGACCCGCCCCGCACACCCTCAACACTCCCCATGGGCCCACTTGGCAGCAGCACCATCAAACACTGGCCACCACTACCTCTGAAGAGCCAGGCCATCACCCTGGCCTCCTCCCAGCCCCAACCCTACCATGAGAGCTTCAAAAGGCAGAAGGCAGAAGACCCAGGGTGCAAACCTCACCCCTCAACCCTTCAACCCCAAGGACGGGGCCCAAGGGTGGCAGAGCACAGCCAGAGCCTACCTTGCATGGCCTTGTACTGCATGGGGGTGATGTGCTCAAAGCCGGGTGGTGGCACGTCCCAGTATTTACGGACCTTCTTCTTCTTCTCATGGCGGGGGGAACGACTGGGGGAGGGGGGAGGGGAGAGCGGGGCAGGGCAACCTCAGTCTGACCAGAGGGGGGCCTGCGAGCACCCCCAGGCTCCCCTCGGTTCCCCCCCAGCTCAGCCCTCTCCAGGAGGGAGCGGATCTGGGTTAGGGCCGCGCCCAGGCCCCGGGAGGGTGCTGTTTCAAGGCAGGTGGACTCTCCTCCCCAGTGCTTGGGCCAGGGCTGGACAAGGACGGGGCAGGGTACGCGGGGCGGGAGGCCAAGGGCATGGACGTCGGGGTGAGGGGGCAGGAAGAGAAGCTCACATCAATCCACCGTGCTCCTCTTTAGCGCCTCTGGTCAAAGGTTTGCTGGGGGGTGGGAGGGAAAGGTATGGGGAGGGGTGACTGGGGACCCTCGTCTTCCCCACACGCCACACCCCCCCAAGGGCACTGAGCCCCAGGGCTGGGGCAGGCCCCCTCGGCCCTGCCATTTCATTTCCCCCAGACCCCACCCCCGGCAGGAGAACGCAAGGAAGGGAGGAAGGGCCAGACAGACCACTCTCTAGTTGGAGAGACTGAGGTGGGAGGAGGCAGGAGGACTTCCACCTATCCCGCCTTCCTCACCTAGGGGCAGAGAGAACAGAGGGGCGCCAAAGAGGGAAGAGGCGTTAGAAGAACAGAAAACTGCCATCCCAGAGCCAGGGCGGAGGTGCTGCCCCGCTCCAAGGACTCCCTCTTCCTGGACAGCCCCAGAGAAGCACAGAGGGGACAGAGAAGAACCCGGGCTGGAGGCGGGGTAGGAGGGAGCCCCTCACAAAGGAAGAGACAGAGTGACACCCTGTCTCCAGACTCGCCTGGAACCTGCTGTACCAACAACCCCCCCAGAAACCAAAGGAAACCCCAGAAACGGGAAAACTGAAGGAGACAGACGGCAGCAGAGCCCTCCCCCAGATGCGCAGAGAGGAGCAGCTCGGCCGGAGCCCCAGGATGCAGCCCCGTCCCCTCCCCGGGCTGACCCAGCTGGGCCGTGCCCTGGTACCTGCGTCGCCGCCTGTCCCGGGAAGCGCTCCGCTGGTCCCGGTTGCGCCGGTCGCGACTCCGGCTGCGGCGCTTGCGGTCCCGGCTTCGAGAGCGGCTGTGGCTGCGCTTCCGGTGCCGGTTCTCCTTGTCACGCTCTGGACGAGGGGGGAGAGGATGAGCTGAGGGAGGACGCGGCCCAACCCACCCGCACACACTGGTGGCCATGCCCCAGCCCAGGGGAGGCCACCCCCAAGGGAAAGGGGCTCGATGGAGGAGGGGACAGAGCACAGCGAGTCCAAGGACCCTGCAGGACCAGGGGTGGGAGCTGGTTACCTGAGGGGACAGGGCCTGCAAGTGCCCAGGGGTGTAAGATACCTGAGGATGCTCAGGAGGAGCTGGGGAGCCAGAGAAGACAGAGGAGGCTGGCTCCTGGTCCCCCTCGAGGGCTGAGGGGCCTGACCCCAGGGTCGTCCCTGAGAGGGGCAGGGCTAGAGGCTGGGGAATCAAGAGACCCAATGATGTTTTCCTGAAGGGACCCAGCAACCCCTCAGGAAAGACATCCTCAACCAGCTGGCCCCCACAGCCCACCATCAGGCCCCGGGGTCGGGTGCCAGGCAGGCTCCCACGTGCCTGGGAAGCAGGGAAACCCAACCCATCCCTTCCCCACCAGGTGAATAATGCAGAATACCCTCCTCTGGTAAGGCGACTCTGAATCTGGTCTGAAGGGGGAGGCACCACGCTCCTCCGACCCGCCCACCCCCGCACACCCCCACCTTCTCTGAGCCAAGGACAAGAGCTGGGCTGGGGGCCTTCTCCAGAGCTCCCCACCAGCAGCAGCTGGTTCCCCTCACCTGCCCTGCAGGTGGCACCTACAAACTGCGCACAGCCTTGCCAGCAAAACCACAGAAACCTCTGCTCCCAACAGACCTTTCACCCTCTGAAGGAGGTGCAGCTCCAGCACCACGTTGTGCTGTATTTTTTTGGTTTTAAGTTGCACTGACTCCTCAAGTATCCCTCAGACGTGTCTCAACATACTCACAAGCTTTACCATGTGTCTGGGGACGGGGAAAGACAAGGCAACAGGAGGGGACGTCAGAGCAGACCTTAGCCTCCTCTGTGCTGCTTTATCTTATGCATTTTTGATGCAATTAAATGTGAACTTTTTGTGCATGAATTTCAACTCCAGAATCACTAAAGCAGTAAAAACATACACCTCAGAAAGGAAAAAAGCTGTAGCAAACGTTAGGATGCTTCCTAAAAGCACATTCTGTGCTAGTTTTACCAGTACTTAATCTCTACTACTTTGAGAAAACACTGCTAGAGGTTCACATAACAGATGGGGAGACTGAGGCACAAGAAGGTCACGTGACTTGCCCATGGCCAAAAAGCAAGGGAATGGCGAAGCCTAGACGTGAACCCTGAAGAGTTAGCAAGTGCAGTTAAGCATCAGGCAACACTCCTGAACATGACACGGGCAGACACTACGGGTCTGGCTGGAAACCCTAGGGACAGTGGGATTACCTCCTTGAAAACAAAAGATTAAACATAAAAAAATCAAAGACTGGAGCCAGGAGGGGACAAGAGGGAACAGGCAACAGTGCAAAGTAGGTAAGCACAGGAACACAGCACGGAGCTCTGTCTGGCCCAAGGCTCTGGGCCTCTGGCTCCACACTGAGAAGAGGCACAGGCTGTGAACCTGAGACCCTTTCCTGCACCCTAGACTCTGAAACAGACACACAGAAAACATGGTGCCTGCTGGGTGCCTAGGACACACTCAAGAAAACTAATTCCCTGGACACACAGGGGCACTAGGTAGGAGCTGAAGCCTGGAGGAGGCTGGACCACAGAGACAAAAACCCATGGGCAGAGCAACACGGATGCAAAGCTTCCCCTTAAGGCAAAAGTAGCTCCCCCAACGCACGTACTGATCCTGAACAGACGAGAACAGAATGACAGCTTCGGTTGCTTAAAATGCTGTGGCCACCTTGTTGTTGGAACAACTCCACCATCCCAGAGGATGTGCCAGGGCTGAAGGCTGGGCTTCCCAGTACCAGTGCAGACACCCAGGGAGAAACCAAGCAGCACATCTGCCAAGTGCCCCCAGGAAGGCTCCATCAGTTCTACCTGCCTGTCTGTCCAGCCTTGCGGGACATCGTTCTGCAGCCAGACAGGCTCAGGATCAGTTTCAGCCTTTCGGCTTACCAACTGCATAAAACCACGCAACAGCAACCTAACCTTTAAACCTTAGTTCTCTCTTCTTGAAATGTCGCTCACGTCCACCCCCAGGTGTGGAACTTGGCAGAATGCCGTTTGGAAAACACCTTGTCCTGCCCTTTCCGAACTCTGACGCCATCTGAGCTAAAGGCCAGCCTGTCTACTTTCTTCCAAGCAAGAGATTACAACAGCGATTACTTCACAAGAAAAAATATTGCTTATTGGGCACTTAATGTAGGCCAAGCCACCCTTTTATGTTACCCCATTTAATACCAGCTGTCTCTGACTAGCTGAAACCTGGAAACGTTTTTTTAAGTTTCCTGAGCCTGTTTCCTCTTCTGCAAAGGGAAGGAAAGAAATTACTTCAGCCTCTAAGAGTCATTACAAGAATCCACTTAGAAAAACTAAGGAAGAGCTTAGCAAAGTGCCTGCCACAAGGAAGGCATGTGCTCAAAGTTTCACTCCAACTATCATTACTCTCACCCTGTTAATTCCAGAAACCCAGCAACCAAATCAATGACAGTCACTACACGAGAAAACAAGCACAGAAATATTAAAGTATCACAGCTAAGTAAAACTCGGGAACCAGAACCCAGGTCTGCTCACCTCCACAGCCTGTGCTGCTATGCGGTACATGAGCAGACACCCCGTGGGCACTCCGAAACGTGACGTCTTCTCCAGGACTGTCTCCTAACCCAGCCACCCCCTACCCAACTCTAGGCTGAGTTGAAAAGGAATCCCAGCGACCCTCTGAACACAGACAGCTTAAGACTCAAGCCCGACACCTTCCCAAAGGCCTAAGGTTCCTCACTCACAAGCCGTAATAGGAATACAAGAGAAATGTTTTAAACGCCGATCTTCTCTCCCCGACTTATAACATTCTGGGAGTACCACACGCATCAACACTAGCGCGGCCCCGAGCCTGGACTCGGCATGGCCTGGGGGAACTTGTCTCCCTGGCTCCCGGGTGAACCAGGTCCCCATCTCCACGCCGAGAAGACATGAGTGTAGGTGTAGGCGCCCCGAGTTTGGGATCGAACAGGATGTCGGGTCTGTGCCTCCCGCTGAGGAGAGCTGGGCGGCAAACACGCCATACTGTGATCGTCGGGACTGCAAAGCCCCGGGTAAGGGAACTGTGCGCACGCGGCGGGGACACGCTTAACACGAAAATGCGACCCTCTTCCACGAGGGACTCGCCTCACACGCGCCGATCCGCAGGGAGAGGCCCAAAGACGGCGTTGCGAGGATGGCCCCACGCTTCGCCCTGCCCGCGCCCACGTGAAGGGGGCGCACAACCGCCATTTTGGAACAAAGGGGGCGTGGAGATCCGGGCCGCGGGCTCGGCCGGAAGCGGAAGTGCCTAGGCAGCGGGAGAAAAGGCGGGGTTGTGGGACCCCATCCATATAATCCCCTTCACAGATTAAAAAGAAGTCCGCGAAGGGACACCTGGCGAAGTTCGCGGAGCCGAGCCACCGCCACCGGGGACCACGTGGGCCGCGGGACAGAGCACGCCGCGCATGCGCCCCAGGCCCGCGCCGCCGCCCCTCCCCTCCCGCGCGCCGGCACGCCGGGAGGTCACGTGAACGAGGCGCGCGCCGCGGCCGGGGGGGGCGCCGCGCGGCCCTGAGAGGGGGAAGCGAGAGGGGAAAATGGCGGGGGAACACGGAGGGAAGCCAAGAGCCGCCCCGCCCGCCGCCCCGCGCCCCCGGCGCCCTCACCTTGCTTATTCTCGTTGAGCTGCCGCTCGAACTCGTCGAAGTCCGACATGCTGAGGCGGCCGCGTAGGGCCCTGTGCAGCTCTCGCCTCGCCTTGCCGCGCGCCTGCTCCGGCTACTTCGGCTACTTCCGCCGCTTGCTTCGGCTACTTCCGGCCGCCGCCGGCGTTCCGCCGCCTCCTACCTAGTCAAGCCCCGGCCGCCCGCCCCGCCCCGGCTCCGCCCCTCTCCCCACTAGCCCTCCCGCGAGGCGCCCCTCCCCCCAGGGCCTGGCTCCGAAACGCGTCGGCTATTTCCGGGCCGTAAAGGAAAGCGTAGGGAGCAGCGGCTTCGGCTGCTTCCGAAAACACCCGAAGCGAGAATTTCGCCGGCTTCCCAGGTTTTCGTAACTTTTCGGATACTAGCTCTTCAAGGTTCGGGTGTTTCCGTAGGTCCTTGCGTTCCTCTGCGCCCAGCACCGCCCCCCTACCAAGAATTCGACTTCTTCAGAAAATTCAAATCGTCCCAGTCTTTGGTGTCTTCCGCAGACTCTCCCCGCTCTTCTCCACCAGCCCTGTCCAAGCAATCGACTACTTCCGACAATCCTAACCGTCCCGGACTTCGGCACTTTCCGAAGGTTTCCGGCGCTCACCTTCGGGCCCAGCCAGAGATTAAGCTCGTTTCCAAACTTCGGCTCTTTCCGGAGATTCCAACAGCACACTCCTCCCCTCTCGGAGAGCTTCGGTTCCCTCCGCCTGCTGCTTCGGGAAGGCCTCACTCACTGGAAACAGCTTCGGCTTTTTCCGTCAGCACTTCGGCTCCTTCCGGCTTCGGGAGCCGAAAAGGGAGGGAGAACGGAGGCGAGGTGGATTAGGGGAAGGGAAACAGAAGAGGGGTAGGGTCCCGGCTCTCGGCACCGGGCTCTCCGGGTGGGGAAAGGGGAGGAAAAGAAGGGCTGATCTTGCGGAGGGCCTAAGAAGATTGCGAGAGACAAAAAGCAGCCAGCGGGATGAAGAGAGCGCGCGGCCGCTGCGGAGGTTGCCAGTGCGGCTCTCTGCGCCTGCGCAGGGTGAAAGGCGAGGGAAGCGAGATGGGCTTCTGCGCCTGCGTAGAAGCCGATGTGAGACGAGGTTTATTACTGCTCCGGGAGATGGACGGGTTCTAGAGCCCACAGCGCGCGTGCGCGAGACTCTCTCCTCTTCCCGGGAAGGTACTGCATTCCCAACCGTTAAGCAAGGCCGCCCTTTCCTGGTTGCCGCGGCACCCTCACAGGAGCGTCGCCGCCCCCCCCTTCTCCCGCCGCGCAGGCGCAGAAGACGACGTAGCGGGCACTTCCGGGAGGCAAATAAGCTCGCATTACCGCCTCCTGGCGGGCAAGAGGATGCCTTTGCCCAGGGATGCCTCGCTCCCCACGATGGCCGCCTTCGCCAGAGGTCATTGAGTCTCGCCTCCTGTCGCCATGCCTCTAGTCCAAGTAGCCCAGCGCGTAGTGTTCACACCTCTTTTCCGGAGCTCTGCCCCTCCAAGTTCCCCAGAGCACAGCTTCTCCCCCTTCCACCCTTACCTCCGGGAGACTAATTACACCCTGTCTTCCCCAGCCTCCCCGTTTCCCGCATGACCGTCCGCTTCCCGGAACCCACTAAGGCCTCCGTCATCGTCTCCGTGGCAGCGGCCACCCATCTCAGGAACAGGCCAGGGTCTAGTTTATTCCAAATTTTATCGTCTCTTTTTAATTTAAATTCTCTGAATAATTCTCTATCTCACTTGGATTTGGGGCGGTCCCGGAATGCGGGTGGGGAGCTCCTTGCAGGGCGGGCAGGTGGGCCAGCCTCTCTACGGGGCTGGGGACGGAGTATGTACAGTGCCCCTGCCAGCAAAGTCCCGCAGTTACCCCAGGAGGAAGGACCCAGTGAAGACAGGACGGTGCTGCTCAAGTGGGAGGAGGGGGTGCCAGTGTTGAAGAAAGGGTAGAAACCAGCCCCTGGACAGTAGTTCTTGGGAGCCTGGCAAAGTGAGGATCGATCCACCCCCTCAACCCAGGGAATGCTGAGGAAAGAGAAGATGCTAGGAATGGGGAAGGCAAGGGAGGCAAATCTATACACAGGGTACCTAGGGTGGGAGTGGCGGTCCGCAGGAGGGGAGGGAGCGAGGCACACGCAGAAACAAGCCACCCACTCTACCCCATACCCTCGTGAGGGGTGCACCACTCTTGCACGCGCTTGCTTGCTTGCTCGGGGTGCCAGGTGCCAGGCGGGTGGAGGGGGAGGGAGTTGGGGGCCGGAGGGCGTGTCCCGGACCAGGGCTGGGGCGGGATCACCGCTTGAAGCGGTAAGTTATGGGAAGCAGCAGCTTGCTCTTTTTGAGGGCCTGCACCTTTTTGAGGGTCTCATCGTCCAGGGCCAGGAAGCAGCGGCGCGAGTACTCCAGCAGACGTTCCTTGGAAGGGTCAAACTCGCCCACCTCCGCCAGCTTCTCGGGGGCCACGATGAGCAGCTCTGCGATGGGCGTGGTCAGCGCCACCGTGTTGCGATCCACGCGGTGGTGCTCGAAGGCCCGAGACATGCTCTTCAGCTTCTGGAAGGTGCCCAGGATCTTCTTGTAGCGGCAGAGCACCCCGTCGGCGTCCTTCACTGCGGGGCCCCGGGGAAGGGAGAGACACGGGGGCAGAGAGAGACGCGGTGAGGCGACAGAGAGGGAGGAGTGGGACAGTAAGGGACAGCAGCCACTGGGGATAAAGAAGGAAGATGAGCACAAGGAGGGCAAAGACAGGCAAGGAGCAGAGAGGAGCCCAGTACAGGAAGACCAGGAGAACCAACTGGAAAAGGGGAGGGGGGAGGCAATGAGGGTGAACCAAAATGTAGAGGCTGTAAACCAGGACCACACAGGGAGGCTGCTACAGACAAGCAGGTCTGGCCTGTTTGCTGATGGGGTGTGGAGACCGAGGCTTGGGGAGAGACGGGGATCTCTTTGGAGGTCACCCCTGCAAGTCCCTACCCCAGGCCCCTGCTGAAGCCCCCACCCTCTGTGCCTTGCTCACCCCGCTGCCTCTCCCGGGCCTTGGGCTTCGAGAATCGCCGCCGGCCGGTGCCTCCTTTCTGCTTCTGCCTCTTCCTCTCGATGTTACTGCCTTCTTCAGACACTCCACTGAGCGAGGAGGCAGCCGACTCCGGGTCTGAGGCCTCGCCCCCAGCCCCACCTCGGCCGTCCCCCTCAACCCTCCGGAGCACAGGCTTTACCCGGCAGTGGTCCTCTGGAGAGAGGTGAGAAGAGACAGGAGCATGCATGAACTGCAGGAACAGGAAGGAGGAAGAGGCAAGAGGTCTGTCTGCAAGGTGGGGACAGACATCCCATCACAGAGATCCCCAAGGAAACAGAGGGACAGAAAGTGCTAAGTAGATGCTGAGGTCCTTACCAGCTGAATACTGTACAATCAGCTAGGATCTGGGGACAGAGGTCACTGAGTAGGGTAGGGGCTGAAGATGCTCTGCTGACCCCTAAACTGGTGGCAAGAGCTTTGGGGAAGGGGATCTCGGGAGAGTCTGAAACTTACTGGGGTTCCCACAGTGGAGGAGGGGTTTTCTGGGGACCCAGTGGGGTCTCCAGGTTGGGATAGGGGGTTCAAACCCTGAGGGCAACCTCAGGCCCTGGGTCTGGTGCGCTGGTAAAGGCAGGCACCCACCTTCACCCAGACAGAGGGAGCAGCTGAGGCTCTGATGCAGGGCCTTCGAAAAGGTGGGTTGGGGGGGTCCAGTGTTGGGGTTCCTGCTGATAAAGTCCAGAGGCCCCTGGGCCTGACCATCCTAGGTAGGTTCCCATCAGCATGGGGAGACAGTGGTAGGTCCCAGCAACCCAGGCTAGAGGCAGCTCCAGAGCAGAGGGGTCCCCAATAGCATCGGTGTTGAAAAAAATGCAGGCCCCTTGCCCAGACTCTCAACTGAATTCACAGAGGAGCAGAAGTTTTCGAAGGAGCCAAGCCAGGGACTGAACACCACGAAGCAGAGAGTAGAGGCTGGTTCCTCCAAAACACAAACAAGATTTGACAAAGGAAAGCCCTTTCTGGGGAAGGGGAATGGGGTACTGTTCAAAATACATGGGCAAGCAGGGAACAGAGTCCTGCCCATTAGCAGATAAACTCAAGCAGGAAGGAAGCTGGGCTTGGCGTCCCAGAGACTCCACCGTTCATTCCAAGGAGAGGGCAAAGATGCCAGGTCCCCCTGAGCCATCAAAGACGAATGTGGGTGAGAAGGGCCCTGTGTCCCTGAGGAAGGCCCGGTGCGGGTACCCAGGAGTGAGACAGGGAGGGAACTCGCCCGCTCACCTGCATCCATGCGGGCGGAGGAGATGAATTTGTCCAGCTGACACCTCAGGAAGTCCCTCTCCTCCTCCAAGTCCTCAATGCGCTTCTGCAGCCAGGAATTCCTCTCCAGGGCCATGTGCAGCTGGGCCCTGACACCGTTCATCAGGGCCACAGTCGGGGATGCAGGCTCCGGAGGCTCTAGGGACAGCAGGGGACCCCGGTCACCCCCAGGCCTTAAGGGCCCCATACCCCACCGGACTCGATGCTCCCACCCCATCAACTCACCCTCGAAGTTTCCCCGAGAGGGGCTCAGACTGTAAAAGATCTGTGGGTCTAGGTGGGGCGTCTCATCGAAGGGGATGGAAATCTCAAAGGTCTCATTGTCCTTCTTCACTGGAGAACAGAGGCCAGTGTCACCCCAGGGGAGTCCTTGGGCACCTTGGACCAGCCCTCAATCAAGCAGCAGTAGGAGCAAGGGTAAAAGCAGGGTCCTGGCTTCCTCACCTGTTCTCCTCCGGCTGTTTCGGTCATTCATGGTGTGGCCTCCTGCAGACCCCAGCAGCTGAGCGCCTCAGGGGCACTGGACAGAAACAGCAGCCACAGATGGACCCCTCTGGGACATCGCGGGGGAGCTGGGGCACAACTTCTCACGACTGGGTGGGGGGAGGGAGGTGCTGAGGGCCAAGGCTCCCGGTCTAAGGGAGGAGGGGACCCAGATCCCTCAGGACTGAGGGAGGACGCCTAGGGTTATGAACTCCTAGACTCCTAGACAATGAGAGGGCTGGAGAAGGAAGGAGCTGGGTTCCCGGGGGTGTCGACTGAGCGGGGATATCCTGGCCTAAATGGGACGGACCCTCATCACAGGTCGCCTCGGGGCCAAAAGAAGTGAGAGGTGCGGGGGAGGGAGATTGTGCCCCAACTTCCAGGCGTAGGGTGGGATCTAGACCACACGCGGCGCCTCCCCCCACCAGGGGCACCTCACGCCCCTCCCCCGCACTCGCGTGGGCGAGCAGGGCCTGTGCCCCCTAGAGGGGCTGGGCGCGTGCGCAGTGCGGGGAAGGTCATGCGTGGAGATGAGCCCCCCCCCGCCCCCGCCCATTGTCCCGTGGGTGGGACTGGAAGCGATGGAGGCAAGTAGTCCCAGCGGGGGAGGCATCAGGCCATTCGTGGCGACGCGGCCACCACCCCCCCCACGGCCCGCAGGTGCCCGGGGTCGGAGTGGCCGGGGCCCCGTGCTCACCCACCCGCTCGTGGAATCTGGCCCGGGGACCGACGGCGGCGGCGGCGCCCATTCTCGGCGCCGGGGAGCGTCTGCAAAGAGAAACGGGGAGCGGAGGAAAGCGACCACCCACGCGCAGGCGGGGCGGCAGGGGCGGCGAGTCTCTGAGCCGGGCGACCGGGAGGGCCGGGACGCCAGGACGGCCAGGTCCGCCTATTGGCGTGCCTTCTCCGGGAATCTCCGGCCCCAGGTGAGGCCCGCCGTTTGCGGTGGAGACCGGAGCCGCACTTGCGCGATGGCCCCTTGCAGCACTCCCCCGCCCTCCGCAAAGCCTGGGCAGGGAACATCGCGAAACTCCCAATTCTTGGAGAGCTGGCGGCTCCGGGGGTCCCCCGGGTGAGTGACGGTACGCTGAATCGCCCCGGGAGAAGCGGGGAAATGTAGGGAACTGCCAGGAAAGTTGAAGCTCTGGGAGAATCGCCTTAGGCGATACCCTGGGACCTGGCCAGTGTGGACCTCCTTCATCTCCCACAGAGCATCAGCGCAGCCTCGGTTCCCAGGATCGTGGGGGAATGAGTTACCCCTCCGTGGACACAGAGACCTAGAACCCCACCACAATCTTCCCCACCTCGGCACCGTCACCCCAGTGTTAGTGAATAAGAGCTGGCTTGGGAACACTGAGACTTAGATCCCAGCCCTGGCCGCTCCTCCTCCGCAGCCTCAAGTCTACTCACCTGTAAAGCAGCGAGATTATAATCCCTTTTAGGTTCGTCGTGAGGACCCAATGATGTGACACACTCAAAACGCTCAACCCAGCGCCTGACCGTAGTCAGGCTCCAGATGGGTACTGTTGGGGTTATCCGAAGTCAGACAGCGGATCTGTTCTTCCGCCGAAAAAGAGGTCGGAAGAAGAAATGAGGCCCAGCACAACGCCTGGCACAAAACAGCCACGCAAGGAAAATTCATTAAGAGGGCAGATGTTTATGCAGCGCCGGGCCCAGCTCCACCTGCCCCTTCTTCTCCCAGTAACATCCGCGCTCTGGAATTTTTGCCAGCCCTTAGGAGAGCGATGCGTCAACCGTGCAGTGGGAAAACCTAAGTGTCTGCGCCACCTAGAAAGCTGTGGCCACACTCCTACCCACTGCACATTACGAATAAATCCAGCCTGGGTCAAAACGTCCAGGGGGAGGCACTGCCCTAGATCGGTTTTTTCAAATTACAGGTTCACGTGCAGAGAATTTCGTATAGTTGAATGAAATCTGGAATCGGCAGTTTCAAAAAAAAAAAAGATGGAAAAAAATTGAGACCTACACATGGCAGAGATAACTATTGTTAAACTTTTGTTTCGCATGTTTTGTGTACGGGTATACTGGGATGCCATATAAAACGTGTTTCTTACAATGGATCATGGTTTTAAAAAAGAAAGAAAAGTTTAAAAACACTCTGCCTAGATGACACAGGTGGTCAGGAGCAAGCTTGGACTAACCCCAGTGCAGGCCATCTACTCATTCCCCAGCCAGGTGAGCCGAGTCCCAAATGGAGGCTGTCTCTCTGCTAGACAGGGCAGAGACACAGTCCCCCAAAACAAACCTCACCTGCTCAAAGTGGAAAATGTATTTATTGGATGTCCAGTCTCAGGCCCTGACTGGGGAGTAGAGGGCAGGTCTGGGACCCCGCCCCTTCCCTCAACATCACAGGGAAACCTCTGGAAGAAGGTGCAGATTCCTCATGGCCCCCCAACCATGGCTTGCAAGCCAGAGAATTTCAACACATAGCACTTTGACCTCCACCCCTCCAGTCAGGGCTCAGCCAGGGAATAGCTGATGTCTCTGAGGCTAGGGGACGCCACTCTGTTAATGTGAGGTCTCTTTCCCATCTTATCTCCAGAACACAGAGGACCCGAAGATTACTGGTGGACTCCTCCTTCGGGTCGGTCTAGGCCTCGGCTCGATGGGTCTGTGTCTGTCTCCAGGGCCCCGCAGCCCAGCCTCTGGTGCTCGCAGGGTGTCTGAGTGCGACAGCAGTCCATACTCCCCCCAGAAGCCCATGGTACCTGGGGTACCCTGCAGCCTGGTTCACGGATGCTTCCACCGAGTGTGCTTCTGCAGCGTGTTCTGCTCCATAAATCGACGTGGGCAGTGCGGGCACTGAAACGGGCGCTCCCCGGAGTGGACCCGGCTGTGCTGGGCCAGCTCACCTGCCTCTCGGAAGCGGCGAGGGCAGAGCGGACAGCCATGGGGCCGCCCGCCACCCGCCCGGTGAATGGAGTGGTGCCGCGCCAGGTGGCTGGCCCGCTTGAATGACTTCCCGCAAGTGTCGCATTCAAAGGGCTTCACCTCCGAGTGAGTGATGCTGTGTCGCTGAAGGTATGACATGTACTCGAAGACCCGGGAGCAGACGGGACAGCTGTAGCACTTTTTCTGAGCTGAAGCCCCATCGGGCCCGGACTCCCTCTGAGAATCGTCGTCCACCAGCACGGTGTACGGGACGCCCTGGGTATCAATGAGCAGGTAGTGGTTGGGCCTCGAAGGGGATGAAGTCTGGGGAGAGCCTGTGGAAGAGGAAGGTCCGGGTTCTGGGGACCGGCCTGTCCGAGGGGGAGGGGCCTCCATCACCTCAGCAGAGGGAAGCGCCAGGGACTGGGGGCAGGGGGCTGGCGGCACCAGCATCCGGAGGGGTGGCTGAGGCCTGGAGGATGGGAGAGAGGATGAGAAGGTTACATAGAGGAGGGAAGCTCAGCCTCATGGGCACTGTTCTTTCCCCTCTATGTACCCTGCTCAGAAATGCATCCCCTGTCCTCCTTGTTTCCAGTCCTACACTGGACTCTGTAGCCCTCTGTAAGGTTCCCAGGGGCTCTCTCCTTGGAGAACTTCTCCTATCCTCTGTTCCACCACACAATGAGGCGCGGGATCTCTGTACCCCTCTAAGCAAGACCAGGACCTCGCTCTACCTTCCCTCTTTGTGCCCTCCTCAGCTCGTGGGTTGCCCCTCTACTCTGGCCACTCGGCAGAGCGTCTCTGGAGCCCACCCGATAGCTCTCCAGGTCTCTCAAGCATCGACGCCACTGACCCCGGTTTGGGTGTCAGTCCAGCCTACATTTTGTACCCCCTCTATATGTGCTCAAGCCTTCCCAAATGGGCTCTCACATTAGGACCCCCATGTCCTAATCCGGCCGCTAGTCACCTCTTGGAACACCTCCGCGCCCCCTCCCCTCGCCTGGCTACCTGCAGGTTCTCTCCAGTCCACGCCCAGCCACCTCCCCCTACCCCAGTTCTTTTAGTGTCCCAGCGCTCTCTAGGGTTCCACCCCTGGTCCGCGGCCCCGGCCTCCGAGCCCCTCTACGCGAGTTCTCGGCAGCGCCCTTTCCGAGCCCTCAGAACAGCCCCTCCCAGCCCGGCGCTCAGGTACCCGCTCTCCCGGCCCCGCCCCTCTGCACGGCCCGCTCCGGCTCCCTCCCGCCTCCCGGCCCCCGTACCCGGTGCTGCAGCCTGTCGGGTCCGGGCGACTCCGGAACGGCCCCGGGCTACCCCCGTGGTTGCAGCTGGCGGCGGGTTGGGGGAGCGTCTGGGTGTCCCCCAGGAGCTGGCGGCGTCGGGTAAGTGAAGAGAGGGCCAGGGGACAGAGGAGAGGGTCCAGGGGAGGGTGGTGGGGGCGGGGCGCCTGGGCCTTCGGGAAACGGCTCCGGCCAGAAACACACGCCGAGAAGAAGGTTCCGAGGCACCGATGGTCCAGTTTCCACCCCCAACTCCGCCGCTTTGCCCTCCGCCCCCGTACGCAAATAAGAGCCCTAAAATGGAGTGCGGAATGTTTATTGAGTAGAGGGTGAGGGTAGTGGGCGCAAGGGGGAGATACAGAAATAAACCAGGCCGTGCTGTGCTCTTTTGTCAAATCTTCCACGCAGACAACAACCGTTCACCAGTTCGGAGCGGAAAACCGGGGCTCAGAGAAGTTACGCCACTTACAAAGGCTCGCACAGCACAGCTAGGCTGGAACTGGGTTCCGACTGCCTCCTAGGCCCAGGAAGGGGCAACGACTTGGTCTGTATCACACAGCTAGAGAGGAAGGGAAGGAAGGAATGTTTCTCCCTTTAGATAGTTGGGGAAACTGAGGCCCAGTGCAAGGCAGAAACCTCAGCTGAGCAAGGGAGTGGGGGGGGGTGACGCTGTGTGGGTCAGCCTTGGTGGCCCAGAGAGGGGCGGGTCAGGGCAGCACCGGCCGGGTCTGGAACTTAGTGGAGGCGCACGTGCTGCGCCAGCTCCGCGGCGTCCTGGAAGCGGCGTGGGCAGAGCGGGCAGGTGTGCGGCGGGCCGGCACGGGCACGGTGCGTGGCACGGTGCCGCGACAGGTGGCTGGAGCGCTTGAAGGCCTTGCCGCAGGCGCCGCACGTGAAGGGCTTGAGGTCCGAGTGCGACACGCGGTGGCTCTGCAGCCGCAGAGGGCTGGCAAAGACACGGGCGCACTCCGGGCAGCTGTAGCCCTTGCGAGGGCCCGGCTCTCCCGGCGGTGCCTCGCGCTGGGGTGGACCCCGGGGCTCCTCCTCCAACTGCACCGTATACGTGTAGGGGACCCCGTTGGCGTCGATGAGCAGGTGGCGTCCCAGCCGCGGGGGTCGGGGCCCTGCGGCCGAGGAAGGAGTGGAGGAAGGGCCTTCCGTCTTGGGGAAAGGGGGAGCCTTGGGGGGCGGTGGGTCCATGGCCTCCGGGGAGGAGGACCGAGGGTGGGGTGGCCGCGGCGGCAGCAGCAGCATCTGGAGCGGCAGCTGGGAGCGGCGGAAGGGGACAGAAGTTAAAATCACCCCTTCCTAGGGAAGGTCTCCCCATTCTCACTGCTTATTATCCCCCCTGTACCATTGACCTGCGTCCCCTACAGAAAACAGACTGCTTCCAGGCCAGCCCGCTCTACTTCCATCAAGCAGCTTTGGAGGCTCCTACAGCTGAGCTCAGCATCGCCCAGCTCCAACTGGCCTTTCTCTGGGGTCCTCCTCTTCCCCAAGCCAGACTGAAGGGCATCGTCCGGCCGCTTCCCTTCTCCCCACTCTCCAACAGCCAGTCAGCTCTCAGGTGTGTTTCCCCTCTTCACGTATTCATGCCTCTTTCATCCCACCCAGGGCCCTTGCCTCCGGAATTTCTTTAATGGGTCGCTTCCTCTTCTCCCCAGCCCCAGCTCAGGTTGCATCTTCTCCCCGCCAGGACCACCGCAGCAGCCTCTTTCTTTGGTCTCCAAGCCCTCCTAGATCTCTGTCCCCACTAGGTTCCCTGGAAGGCTTCCCATCTCAAGATACGCCCGCCGCCTCTCTTAATTTCCTCTCTAGGTACATCCCCAGAGCCCCACTAACCCAATTCCCCACTTTTCACACAGGGCGTCTCTATCCTGTGCCTATACTTAGCACCTCAAGGTTTCAGCATCTTCTCCCACTATCTAACCAATCCTCGAAATTTCAGGTGTGCACACCAAGGACGCCTCAACTGCCTGATTTCCATGTAGCCCACGGCCCATGAATCTTGCCACCTGCTAAGAGCCCCACCCAAGGGTCCCTCCCTCTCTCCAGTCCCAAAGTATAAGCCGCTGACTTCTTTACTATTTCTCTCTATACCCCTCAGGGGCCTCCTCCCACTCCCCGTGGCACACACCAGAGCCTCTGGAGTCTCTTTCCCAAACAACCTCTGCCAAGCCCCGTTCTCCCTCCTTTCTGTGCGCACCTGGCATCTTTAATTCTCCATCCCTATCCTCTATTCCGCTTCCTTCTCTACCCCAGGGCCCCTGAGCCCGTCTGCTCCTTCCCCGCTACACCCTCAGGACCGATTCGCTCCTGCATTCCCACCAGTCTGTCCCCGCCGCCCTGATCCCCCGAGCTCGTTCCCGGCCGTGCCCCAGCCCCCTCCCCCAAGCCCTGCCGGCCTCGCGTCGTCCCGGAGCCAGGCTCCTCCCTCCATCCCGGCCCCCGTACCCCGTGCAGCGGCCTCTCGGGTCCGGAGGACCGGGCAGCGGTCCCGAGCAGCCCGGTCTTCCCCTCGCGAGAGCCGGCGGCGGCGGGACCGAGGCTTCCGGGAGCTCCGGGCCGGCGGCGCCGGGGACGCGGGCGCGGGGGGCGCGGGCGCGGGGGCGCGAGGGGCGGCGGCGTCCCTGGGAAAAGGCGCCGGCCGGAAACGCGCGCGCCGCAATGAAGGTTCCGCCGCCTCTGAGCCTGCCGCTCTAACGATCCGCGTTTTTTGAGCAGCTGTCGGGGGAGAGGGGAGGGGGACGAGGGCGCGGGAACCACACAGGCAGCCACCCCCTGCCTCGTTCCCACCCACGACGGGAACCGTCGGTCTCTGGAACGGAGATCGATTAGTAGACGAGATCAGGCGAGGCTGTCTTTGCCCGAAGTCCCATGAGGAATGGGCACGCCCAATCTGTCCTCTTCCCACCGGCTGTCCCGCCGGCGTCCCCTGCCCAGCACGGCAGAGGGTGGGAGGAGGGTCGTTTCTGTCCGATCAGCAAATGGGGAGACCGAAGGCCAGAGGCCAGCCGTTGGCTCTGATGTGGCACCGCCATTATCCTCTGGTCCCGAGGTCACACCTGGCCAGATACACAGGTGGGCAAGGGTGGCTCTTCCCATCGGGCAGGTGGGGAAACTGAGGCGCAAGGAGCAGCAGCCAGTGTCTGGGTGGTGTCCACAAGAAGCGCGATGGACGCGACGCTCCTGCGCGCAGAGGGGAAGCGGCGGCCAGGCGGCAGGGTTGACCTAGAGAGGGGCAGGGCAGACAGGCCGGGTTCGGAACCTTGTGCGTGTGGCCTGGGCGCTGGAAAGCCGGCCACAGGCGGCGCACGTGGAGGGCTGGAGCGTCGAGTGCAACTATCGGCCAGTCGGGGCGCCCGCAGCTCGTCCCCAGCTGCGCGGTGAACTAGTCGCACACCACGCGTGTCCACGAGCAGGTCGTGGCGCGGCGGGGACAAGAACCGGGCAGCCGCAGCAGCTGGAAGGGCAGCTGGGAGCACAGAGGGCAGAGAACCGGCCTTACTGTCACGCCCAGCCCCAGGACCCCGGAGTGGCCAGAGCTGGGCCAAAAAGAATTCTCTGCTTTGTAGGTAACCTTCTGTGATCTGCGCGCTGTCTGGTGCGACAGCCACCAGCCACGTGGGCTATGGCGCATTTGAAATGTGGCTAGTGGCTGAGGACCTGGATTTTAAATATTACTTAATTTCTCTTAATTTAAATCTAAATAGCCATAGCTCGTGGCTGCCCACCTTACCGTAGGTCTCCGAAACCACCCTCAACCCGTTGCAAACTGGAGACCAGCGGGCCAGAAAAAGCTCAGTGTATATTTGGTTTGGATCACAAGATAATTTTTAATGTTTTACTGGGCAATATTTTAAAAGCCAGAAAATGCACCGACAAATTCCCAGGCACACTTGGAAAAAAGTCTCTCGATGTAGCAACATTAAGTTGGAACTCATGGAGTATTCTTCAGAAAATCTTCAAGAAACCCCAGATGACACGACTGTTGTAATATTAGGCTAAAACGAAAGATCCTCTAGAATTATGCTGTCCTAAAGAGCAGCCACCGGCCACATGTGGCTCTCAAACGCTTGACATGAGTCCAGTCTTAAGGGAGATGTGTCAAATGCAGGACACCCAACAGATCCTGAGGACTTAGTGCAAATGAGTGTAGACTGTCTCCTGCGTGATTTTTACGTGTATTACATTCAGAAATGATACTTTGGGTATGGCAGATTAAATAAAGTATGTTATTAAAATTTACTTAATTTTAACGTGGATCCTGAAAACTTCCCATGAGTCTCCCACCCAGATCCCTTTCTTGAGTTTCAGATCCGAATAACTGGCTTTGTACATGACAGCCATCCCACTCCCATCTCTGGAAATAGTGACAATGACCAACATTTATCGAACCTTCCTATGGGGCCAGTCAGCGCTAAATGCACCAACTTCTCAGAGCGGATCCAGGACGAGATGCCACGGGGATCCTTATTTTATAGATGAGAAAACAGAAGCACAGAGAGGTCACATGACGGGCCCGGGTCATCCATCGTGGGCTGGGAGAGCCAGGCCAGCACCTGCTTCCGCCTGACCCCTGAATCAGAGCTCATGACCACTGTCTGCAAGCACCTCCCACATCTCCCCAACCCACTGCCACTGCCACCCCAGCTTCAGTGACAGCCTCCCACCCACCCCTCTGCCTCCTCTGCCCGTTTCTCTAAGGCGGGAACACTGCAGCAATACATATATTTCGCTATTGTTGTATCTGCAAATCTTGAACTACCAATTTACCCCTTAAGGGGGGGAAGAGGGTGGGAAGGGATAAACATGTATTTTTTAAACCCAGATAATCATGTCACTCCCTGACCTAAAACCCTCCTTGCTGCACATAGACTAAAACTCAGACGCACCCCTCCCCCCCCCACCTCCACCACCACCGCTCCTTGCCCTGGCCCTGTGTGGACTGGCCCCCATCACCTAGGTGCCGCCCTGCCAACTCCTCACCTCCAGGGCCTCGTGTTTGCTGTTCCCCTCTCTGGGGTGTTCCTCCCAGCCCCTCATAGGGACAAAATCCTTTCTGGCCATTCAGGTCTTGACTCAAATAAACACATCATGGTTGACGCTTAGCTGGTCGTGTCAGAGGTCAAGCAGGTGAGGAGTGAGGCCCCGCTGGCTGGTCAGGCTACCAGTTAGTTCCTTCGCATCTTGGACCGCGGTCTGTGGTGCTCCTGCTCATTTATTGACTGGCTGTGTCACCGCCTGCCTGTCATCTCTGTCCTGAGCAACGTTCTAGCCTCGGGATCTAGCAAAGGCCTGGGGAGAGGGTAGGGGCTGGAGGCAGCACTGGTTGAATGAATGAATGAATGAATGAATGAATTCAATCACCCCATCCAAAAGTAAAGCATAATTTCCCCCCACAACCCCCACAACACACACACGCACCTGCTTCTCTCCTGGGACAGGATCATGATGAAGCCCCCACACCCACACAAGTCTGGAACCTCAACTGTCCTCACCCCGCCCCTGACTTCCGCACTCCCCAAAGCCAGAGAGGCACCAAGTTCTGTCCCTCCCTCATCCTGAAGGTTCTTAGGGCGATCTGCCTCCCACCACTCTCCAAGCCCCAGCTCTGGCCCCTTCCAGTCACCTGAGCCCTGCCTTCTCCCTGGTATCCTGGCCTCCAGTTCCCTGCCCCACTGGCCTGACACTCTTCTCACAGTTGTGTCCCATGTGACCTCTGCACCATGCAGACTTTATCACACTCCCCCCCTCAACATGACCCTCAGGACCAAGTCCCCGGGTTCCTCAGTCCTGGGACCTGAGGCCCTCCACTAGGTGGCCTACCACTTCACCCCACCCCAACCACACACAGCATCTCACAGACCCTGACTAGACCTTGTGCAGCTCCAGGAGCAAAGGTTTAGTATGTACTTTCCCCTCTGGAACTCCCCTATCGCCTCTGCGGGCAGCCTCCTCCTCAGCTTCCTGGAATCCTGTGTGTCCTGACCTCCCAAGCTAGCGAGGCATCTCCTGAACACCACTAGTCCACCAGGTCCAGGAGCGTCCTTCTAACACCCTCCTCCCATGGACCTCCACCATGGCTCTGCCTGCAGTCAAAACCCCTTGGCCTGGCACTCAAGGCCTCTCCCCATCTGCCCCAAACACCTTTCCCCATCACCTGCCCCTCACCCACCCTGACTGGCCCCACGGTGAACCATTCTGACCTCTCAGTCCACACTTCGGACCTGGCAACACTGTGCCTCTGCTCACGCTGCCTGGGATTCCGGCCCCAGCCTCCCCAGCTGTCAGATCAGCACCTGGGTCCCCAGTCAGAATCAGCGCCTGGTCCCCAATCCAGAATCTTCTGCAACATGTGACTCACTCATGTACCCCCCACTTCAGTTCGTGCTGCCTGTTAATATCCAGGGCCTCGCTTATCCTCTCAACAATCCAGTGAGGCAGCGACCAGGAGCACTGAGCCCCTGAGGGCAAGGGCAAGAGGAGGCTGGTCCGGCCTCCAGCCCGAGTGCAGAGGCAGTACTCAAACTAGTGCCTCTGCTCCGGCACCCTCACTTCCCATGGCTGCCCAAACCCTCCTCAGCCCAAAGTCTGAGCCCTGCCTCCTTCTGGAATTTTCCTGGACTACCCTCTTGTCAGCGGCCATCCTCCATCCCAAGCTAGCTTGTATCCCCAGGCAACAAGCCCTCCTCCACCTTGGAGAATAAAGCCATTGCCAAGTCTGTGCCTTGGGCTCAATTTGGGTCCAAGTAACCCACTCACCAGGCTTTCTGGCCTCCTGTCTGTACCCGGCCGTGGGTACCCCCAACCCTCCCTCCAGGCCTTCTCAGTCTCACACCCCAAGTCCGTCACCTCACCTCAAGCCCTCACTCTCCCTTGAGCAGGACTCTTAACTATCTATGTCTTCTGTAAATTCCTCTCCCTTGAGCAGGACTCTTAACTATCTATGTCTTCTGTAAATTCCCCTCCCTTGAGCCCCCAGCCCGGCCATCAGACCCAGGTACAGCCAATACCAGTCAGAAAAGGGCTGCAGGGATGAGTTCTGGGATGACTCCAACCTCCAAAGCAGATGGAAGTGCCCCTAGGGGAGCACTCCAGCCAGCGACTCACACCCGCCAAAGGAAGGTTCCTACCTCACTTGGGTTCCAGCCCTACCCCCGCAATTAAAGAAGAATCAAAACTAACAAACATTTATTTCAGCCAGTCTTAGCAGCCATCGTGAGTTGCTACAAAGAAGTGAGGGGGCAATATCTGCTACCTCCGTTCAGCACCTGATGTTTGTAGCTCACCGTTCCATCCCATTTTACAGATAGGGAAACTGGGGTTCCAGAATGGGGTGGTGATGGACCCCAGACTAGAGAGACTGTGGCAGAGTCAGGGATCCAACAAGAGACTCCAGCTTTTCACCTCTGGTGAGGATGGCTGGAGACCACAAGCCATTCCCTATTTCAGGATGAGAAAACCCAGGCCCAGAGAGGCAGCCCCTTGCCCCTGGACACATAGCAAGTAAGCAGCAGCAAGGCCAAACCCCGACCTCTACCTTCTGTACCAGAAACGAGAGATTCCACAGAGCCCCTGGGGTCTCTCCACCGCCCAGGAAATTCTTTCCAACCTAGTGGTCCTGGACGTGCCGCACCATCTACCCTGCATCCTGCAAAGCCAGAACAGAGCAGGCAGGTGTGAGACCGACCAAACCGGGGCTGCTGTATGAGGGATACCTCGCTGCAGCGCTTGGAGGCCTCCCCACAGACGTAGGGCCGGAGCTCTGAGTGGGGTGATGCTGTCGCTCCTCCGGTGAGGGCAGCTCTTGAAGACCTGGAAACACGAAGGACAACTGAAGTCCCTGGGGGCTCGGACTCCGCCGGGGACCACCTCCGTGTGCACATACAGGGAACACCATTGCCGTCAGTGAGCAGATGACGGCCCTTTGGAGGAGGGGACAGGCCGCGAGTGGGGCGGGGACGTGGAGAAAGCGGGAGCCGGTTAAGAGGCGGGGGACCCATCCTAGGAAGGGAGGAGCCCATGGCCTCTAGAGAGATTCGGGGACAAGGTATACCTTGGGAGCCTGAGGGGAGGGCAGACGGGCGATTAGATGAAGTTCTTTCCCCAGAATTCACCAGCTCAAAGCCTCTCCATCCCGCGTCCCGAGCCACCCGGCGGACGCCCCGCTCGGGGCCTCTCCAGCCGCCCGGAGACGCCTCCGCGGCGCCGGCCCATGTTGCCCCGGCAGCGCCCGGGGCTCAGCGCCTACCTCCTGGCGCCGGTTCGCGGTGCGGGGGCCTCTCGGGGCCGAGCGCGGCGGGAACCAGCTCTAGGGGCGGCCGCAGGGTGTCCAGCGCGAGGTGGAGATGGACTCCGAGACCCTGAAGCCCGGCTTCCGCCGCCATCGCGGCCGGACGGGGTCCCTCGAAATCCGCCCCGGCGGGAAACAAACACCTCCGAACAAGGGTTCCGCGTGTCTGCCCGCCTCACTTCTCTGCAACCGGGCGGTGGAGGGACGGGGGTGTAATATAAAACCACTATTTGACGACGTGGTAGATGCACAGGGATGGGAGACAAAAGGGTTGGATTTTTATCCGAAAAGCCGTGACTTTTAAAAGGTCACTTTATCCTTCTGGGCTGGAGAAGGAACCAATGGTTCTACAATAAGACTTCTTTCAATAGGAAAGAAAATATAAAGTCTATCTACAAATAGGAACGGAAACTAGAAAGGGCTAGTGACTTGTCTGTTGCTACACAGCAAATGGCCAGAATTATTCAGCCTCTGGGACTGCTGAGGAAACCCCAGCCTTGTGACTTACCGTGTTACCTAGGAAGAAAACAGAGTCAAGTATCATTCTCCGTGTAGGTGGTAAAACCAAGAACAGAGAGGGGTAGTCACTGGCCCTGGGTCACACAGCTAGTCAGAGCTGGCTAGTATGATGCTAGCGCCTCCACAGGGCTGCAGTGGTGGAGGGAAGTGAAATCCGGGTCTGGTATACATCTGAACTCCTGGAGCACTTGAATGTCTTCCCGCAGAGGCCACACACTTAGGGCCGGAGTTCCGAGTGCAAGACACGATGCTGCCTGAGGAGTGCAGGTTTTTACAGGTTTGTAAGCACAAAGGGCGGAAGCCGGGTGGAAGCTGGCCCACCCATCTGCACAGTCCTGAACTGCTTCCTCCAACCACAGTAGGATGTGTGCAGAGCACCCCACGGTAATCAACAAGTGACTACTTGAGTTTGGGGGGCACAGTTGAGGACAAAATCGGTGACCAACTCATCCTCGTTTGAGATGCATTCCAGACTTTCCCAGTTTTAAAACTGAGAGTTAGAGGCAAAAAAGAACAAGACAAGCTGATAGATGTCTTAGCAGATTTGCCAAATCACTACCATCTGGCTGCTAACAGGGAGGAGAGAATCAATTCCTAGTTTACAAAGGGGTTATTGAGGCCACGCTGTGCAGTTAAAACCCAGGGTCCCTGCCTCCTGAGTGAGGCTAAAGGTAGGAGAATCCACCCACAATAACAATTAAGTCATAGTCATCTTTGAATCCAGAGGAGCAGCTAAAGGAAGGGAAAATTACATTGACTGAAGGTGCAAAGACATAAACTAGGGTTTGAGGTGACCAGAGGACTTGTCTGCATCCCCCAATCTTTGCTTACTTGTGTCACCCAACAACCCCCCCACACACACACTCCTTAAACCCCTCCACCCCAGCCTCATCTCTCCAAGGGACTGGGGGGCTTTTCATGGTCTTCTATGTGCCCAAACCCTAGACTTTCTAATTTTACCACTTCTCCACGCTCCCTGAATTTGCACAGGCCTCTTGCATCCATCAACCAGCCCGTAAGATGTGCGCTGAGGGTCTGCTTACAGGCCCCTAGAATCTGTGTGTGTGTTGGGATGGGGGGTTCCTTTCCTTGCATCTCCATTCCTCTTCATCGGAGTAACCCTCCTCTGTTCTCAGACCTCCCCGTACTCCTCGAGTTTTTTTCCTCCCCAACTCCAAGACCTCTTCCTTTCATGCTTGTCCTGCGACACCAATTAAGTGTTCCCATCTCCCTGGAAGTCTCTCACCTCTGAGAGTCTGCATTCAACCTATTCCACGACCTCCCCACCATCCCTTTCCAAAGCTGCCTCCCAGGAGTCTGATCCCCAGGACGCAGGAGGCAAAGAGACTAGACCTTCTTGGAGCCCTAAGGGGGCCATGGCACTGCGACCAGCAAGGAGGGGGACCAGGTCCACGTGAAAGCCTTCTGGCTGGAAACACACACCTTCAAAGGAAGGTGTCAAGAGCCTTTTGTTCTGCTGATCTGTATCACAGTCATTCGGTCACCAAACATTTGTTAAGTGTCTCCTACATGCCAGCTTCTGGAGACAAAAGCATGAGCCAACCAAAGGTAGTCCCTGACTTCCTCTACCTTAGAGGCAACAAACGTTAAATGCATCGGACAGCTACTGCATCCAAGAACTCTCCTGAGCCTCCTGGGGGCGACAGAGACCAAAATATTGAAACGCCTCCGCGCTTCTCGACAACCTGGGAGCAGCAGGTTAGGGACAATCAGGAGAAATTCAACCACGGACAGCGTCCTTCACTAAAGAATCTTATATAGGTTGAGAAGAGAACTTCCTACAAGGTGTCACACATTCAGCCTTAGTCCTTCCTAGATGAGGAAACAGGCTCAGAGCGGTTAAGGGAGACGTTGATGATCCTGCAGCAAATGGGTGCCAGAGCCAGGATTACAGCCTACGTCGGGGAGGGCTTTACACTGTCTTATCCCAATAGTTCCATTTTGCAGAAGTTGTTCTATGGCCCCTGAGAGCTACAGGGATGAAGCTAGTCAGGTGGAACACAATTCAAGTGCTCCCTGAATCTGTCTCCCAGGCTACAGTCCTCAGTTTGGCTTGAATAAAACTCTCTTCTATTCCTATTACAGGTTGTGTATTGATTGTTTGCTTCGATGGTTGCATTGATTAAAGTACGGAAGTCTTAAAGTTACAGGCGATGAATTTTTGCACTTGGACACAGCCGTGTAACCAGCACCCCAGAAGTCTCCCTATCAGCCCCCACCGAGAGTGATCTGATTTCTATTCTCAAGGATTACTTTGGCCTGTTTTTAAGCCTCATTCAAACATAATCGTACTGTGGGCACTCTTCTGAGACTGAATTCTTCCTCTCCACATTTTACATCTGTGAGATCATCCACACTGTTGTGTATTGATAGGTTTTTTTTTTCACATTGTTGTGTATTCTATTGAATAACTATCCCACAGTTTGTTTCTTCCTTCCTTCCAACCGTTGACAGACATGTTTTGAGTTCTGGTCTATTATGAGTAAAACTACAAGGAATATTCTTGCACATGTGTTTGATGGACTCATTTCTTATGAGTGTTTATCTGGTACTGAAAGCACTGGGTCCCAGCTTGTATGTCTGCTTAGCTTTGGCAGGTATTAACAGTCTTCTAAGGAACTGTACCCATTTACATTCCTTTCAGCAATGTCAGCTGCAGTTGCTGCACATGCTTCCCAAACATGATACTGAAAGTCCTTTTACTTTCAGCCATGCTAGTTGGTGTGAACTGGAATCTCATTTCACATCTCCCTAACCCCTCATGATGTCGAATCCTTTGCCTGTGTTTAATGGCCACCTTAATATCTTCTTTTGTGAAATATCTATTGAAAGATTTCCCTCATTTTTAAGCTGAGGGAAGCTCTCATTGTCAATGGCCACGCAGGAAGCTGGGCGGGTTGAGGAAGCTGAGATCTAGGAGCACTCAGTGACTTGCTCATGGTACACTGCTGTCCCGGTCTGCTCAGGCTGCTGCAACAGTATCACAGATTAGGCAGCTTATAAACAACAGAGACTTAATCCTCACTGTTCTAGAGGCTGGAAGTCCAAGGTCAAGGTGTAGCAGATTCTGTGTCTGGTGAGTCTTGCTTTCTGATTCACAGATGGCTTTGTTTTGATGATAATGCCACTTGGAGGAAGGGGTGAGGGAGTCCTGTGGTGTCTCTTTATAAGGGCACTAATCCCATTCATGAGTGCTCCACCTTCATGCACGAACCATCTCCCAAAGATCCCCACCTCTTAATACCATCACATCAGGGGCTAGCTTTCAACATATGAATTTGGGGGTCGGGGGGACACAAACATTCAGTCTATGGAAAGAGCAAAGCAGAGACAGTTACACAATCTCCATCCTAGCACCTGACTTTCTAATAGTGAACATGGTCAGATACTTCCCTACCAAAGTGTCCCCCAATTTAATGTACTTACCAAGAATCCAAAGGAAGGGGAAGATAGCTCGGCGGTAGAGCACATGCTTAGCTTTCACAAGGTCGTGGGTTCGATCTCCAGTGCCTCCATTAAATAAAAAATAAAAATAATAAAATAAACCTAATTACTCCCCCCTCCATAAAAAAAAAAAAAGGAATCAGAGAAGCAGGCATGATATAAAGGGTGAGAAAAGGAAGCTCGATGGTGAAGTGCGTGCTTCCAGACCTCGCATGTACTAAGGCCTTGAGTCCAGGCAGGAGGTGCTGCAGGACCTGAAGGAAACGGCTGTACAGCGAACCCAAAGACACCAGACTTTAATGAGGATGTGGGGAAACTGGACCTGACACCCCCAATTCCAAAACCCCCGTCCCTCGACCCGAGCCCTTTCTGTTAGGTCTTCAGTTCCCGCCTTCGGAGGCCACTTCCGCTCCCCAACCTCCCTTCGTTTTCCCCGCCCACCATGGCCCCTCTATCCGCCGCCAGCTCCTCTATGGTACGCCCTCGTCTCTCGTTCTCAACTTCTCAGCTCCTTCTCTAAACGCCTCAGTCTTGGCCATCAGCCTCCCGCGCCCAATGAGATCCGTTCCCCGAGCGGCCTCTCTGGCCAGGCCGAGCGCAAACGGCGGCCCCCGGGGAAGTGCTTTTACGGAAAGCCCGGGAAAGGAGGGACCCCGGACCTGTAAGGAGGGACCCTGAGCAGCAGCTGCGCGTTTAGGTCCTTTGCGAAAATATTTCCGACTGGAAACACGCGGCACAGAGAGGAAGGATCCGCTCTGCGTTTGGGCCCCCTCTGATAACGTGGGATCCCAAGAGGATCACTCTCTCTGTAGGAGTTTCCTGTCTCTCGTTCCATTTTTATTCTGACAGCGTCAGAGACAGACAAGGAAATCAGGAGATGCCCACCTCATATCACAGACCAGGGAAAATGAGGCCAAGAATGGGGAAGGAACACGCTCAAAACGAGTCAACCAGGAACCAAATGGCACTCCAGCCAGGGTCCCCTGATTCCCAGTTCCCGGAACCTCAGTGTTTTTCTGTTTTAAAATAGGTGTAGGTAGATAGTAACAGAAGAGCTCCTAAAAGAGGCGGGCAGGGCCTTCACAGTCAGGTTCCAGTCCGATTCCCAGCCCCATCTGCAAGGATTCTTCACACAAAGCAAAACAGATCTAATTTTTTCCTTTCAAAGTAGTTAAGCAAAACTGCAGAGGTGGATTTACCACGAAACTAATGATGCTTAAGAGCCTCCGCACTTGCACAAGCTCTTCCCAGAGTGTCCACAATTCAAAGAGTGCTTCAGATAGTCACTGCTCAAAAACAACTCGCAATGCCTTGTAACTTTAAATTCATAGGTGAAAGAAACTTGATCCGAATTTCCCCAAACTTGACAACAATACTGAAAAAATTGTAAACCTGAAGTGAAACTTTAAGTTAATAGTAAAAAAGTTTTGATCAATCACGTGATAGGAGAGATTAGGTAATCTTTCTATTCTCTCTATAGAAAATGATATTACAAAGTTGTTGTCATATAAAGAGGCAATCAAAGAAAACAGAGTTCAAGTATTACAGGGCGGAGTCAGGTAGTCAACCAATTAAAATACTATACCATATACGCTTTTAAATTTGGGGGTCGTGCATGGTAATTGTCATCTTCTAAGTCTGTAATTGGTTGGAATTTATTTTCTATGCTAAATAAGTGTTCCCTTGTATACCTTTTTTTTGTATTTTAAATTTTGTATTCTTTTTATGAGTTGTACAAGCTTCGCAACCCCACATAAGAAGTTGCACAATATCACTAATTATTAGAGAAATGTGAATCAGAACTACAATAAGATATCACTACACATCTGTCAGAATGTCTATCACCAAAAAAAATCTACATATAACAAATAGTGAGGATGGTAATCATGGTGGAGAAAAGAGAATCCTCCTACATTGTTGGTGGGAATATAAATTGGTGCAGCCACTATGGAAAACAGGACGGAGGTTCCTCAAAAAACTAAAAATAGAACTACCATATAGTCCAGCAATTTCACTCCTGGATATATACCCAGAAAAAACAAAAACTCTAATTCAAAAAGATACATGCACCCCATTGCTTATGACAGCACTATTTACAATAGTCAAGATAGGAGGCAACCCGATTGTCCATCAATAGACAAAAAGATAACAAAGATGTACATACACATACATACATTAGAATACTACTCAGCCATTAAAGAAATGAAATTCTGCCATTTTCAGAAACATGGATGGACACATAAGAATATGATGCTTAGTGAAATAAGTCAGAGAAAGACAAACACTGTATGATATCACTTCTATGTGGAATCTAAAAAATAAAATGAATGTATGTAGCAAAACAGAAACAGACTCAGTGATACAAAAAACACACTCATGGTGATCAGTGCGGAGAGGGCAGGGAGGAGGGACTTCTTCCACTTAACATGTATTTTCAAAGTTCATCCATATTGAAGAATGTATCAATACTCCATTCATTTTTATGGCCAAATAATATTCCATTGTATGGAACTATACTACATTTTCTTTATCCATTCATCAATCGATGACATTTTCATCTGTTTCCACTATTTGACTATTATGAACAATGCTGCTAAAAGCATCAGTTTACAAGGTTTTGTGTGGACATCTATCTCTTGGACACATATCTAGGGGTGGAATTGCTGGGTCATATGGGAATGCTGTCTTCTGATTTAAAGTGCAGGACCCTTACTGCCATTTTCTAGTGGTTCCATCTAGCCAGAATTCTAGCCTCAGATCATGTGATGGACAGTCAGTGGAGTGCCAGCCCCTGAGGAAAACAGACAAGAAGGGAAAAGGCTAGGAGTTCACGTCTGTTGAGCACCAGTTAGTTCCAGGAATTATGCTAGACCCACAGTGCTCTCAAGCTGGGCATGCTCACTACAGCCTCACCAAGTAGCGCCATGGTGCCTGGTGTGCTGACGACAGCCGGACACCGAGAAAGGACAGCCGGACACTCAGAAGCTGCAGAGCAGGTGGACGGATGGCTCTGGATCTGGGTTCATCTGATTTGACACCTTAGTGTCATTCCATTGAACTGTGCCCTCCTCTTCAAATATTTAATATTTCAATATTAATATTCTCAAAAATCTCAATCTTCTATCTCCATTAATTCATTGATTCACTTATTCATTTGTTCAGTCATTCACCAACCATTCAGTGAGGCATCTACATGCCTCCTCTCTGTGGGTGTAGAGATGTAATTGATGCTTCCCTCAAAAAAAGGGGAGACAAGGAAAGGGTGTAGCTCATTGGTAGAGCACGTACCTAGCATGCCCGAGGTCCTGGGTTCAATCCCCAGTACTTCCATTAAAGAAATAAATAAATAAACCTGATTACCTACACCCCCAAGAAAAATTTAAAAATAAACCTGATTACCTACCACTCCCAAGAATGAATAAATAAATAAATAATAAAAATTAAAATAGTTAATTTTAAAAAGGGGGGACAGAGGATAAGTTCTGTGTGCTGGACTCCATGCTGTGAGGGTTTTGTCTCATTTAATAAAAGGAGTTTCAGTAGAACACCATTTCATACAAATCAGACTGGCAAAATTTTAAGTCTGACAAATATTCTGAAGGCTGTCTAGCGACAGGAGTGCCCATCCATTGGTGGTGGGAGTGTAAATCAGTAACAATTACAGCTAATGCACAGTGCTACTTTGTGTCATAAAACACTTCACAGATAATGACTCATTAACCCTCACAGCACCTAACATGAAGCTGAGTTAAATAAGTACTATTTTTAAACTAACTTATTTACTTATTTTAACTTGAGGGGAGGTAATTAGGCTAACTTATTTGTTTGTTTTCAGGGGAGGTACTGGGGATTGAACCCAGGACCTTGTGTATGTATGCTAAGCATGAGCTCTACCTCTTGAGCTATGCCCTCCCTCCCACAAATAAGTACTAGTATAATTTTTGTTTTGTAAATGAGGAAACAGACAGAGAAGGCTAACTTTCTATTAGACACAGCAAGCACAGACAGTGCCTGAGGCCACTTTTAGGGGACAATGAAAAAAATTTTAAATTTTGAAATCAGAAAAAAGGGATCTTATGTACAGCATAGGGAACTGTATTCAATACCTTATAATAGCCTATAATGAAAAAGAATATGAAAAGCAATGTGTGTGTGCGTGTGTATATATATATATATATATATACACGTAACTGAATCACTTTGCTGTACACCAGAAATTAACACAACATTGTAAACCAACTATACTTCAATAAAAAAGAAGAAAATAATGTAATCCAGCTGGCTCTCTTTGTCTTTATACCAACACAGTCATAAAGTACAATTTTAAAGATACTTTTGGGGGGATTTGTTTCTTTTTAAATAATGTCATAGTTTTTAAATTTATTTGGGGGGTGGTAATTCGGTTATTTATTTTTTTAATGGAGGTACCAGGGATTGAATCCAGCACACTGTGCATACCAGGCATACGTCCACCACTGAGCTATACTCTCCCTGCTAAATATACCTTTTGGAATGAAAGGACCAACAAAGGCACAAACGCCACGGCCCATGAAAGCACTGGAGACAGTGAGTGGTAAAGAACTTACCCAAGAGTTATCAGCCAGTAGATGGTGGTACTATTATGAAGAGCAGTTGGGCGATATTTACCAAACTGAAGAAGAAGGTTGGAGATGCTTATGTTCTTTGATCCAGCAACTCAACTCGCAGTTATATAACTTAGCAAAAACTCCCATGTGGCTTTGAGGAGATGTAAGGAAGATTGTTCATGGTAGTATTGTTTGAAATAATTTAAAAAATTAGTTACTATGAGGTATCACCTCACATCAGTCAGAATGGCTGTCATCAGAGAGTCTACAAATAATAAATGCTGGAGAGGGTATGTACACCTGAAACTAACACAGTATTTAAACAACTATAAAATGGAAAAATACTTGGAACCAACCCAATGACCATCAACAGGAGAATAAATAAATGTAATGTGGCATCATCATAATTGGGATATCACACCAGCATTGACAATGAGTGACAAGACTTACAGGTATCAATGTTTACAAATAGAAATACGAATGCCGAGGGGGTTAGAGAAGGCTACACTGAAATGATATAATTTATGTAAACATGTTAACATATGCAGAACAATATCACATCACTTCATACGTGTAAAAAATAAGAAAGACGTGTGTGGGGATGATAAACAGAAAATGCGAAATCTAACAACGTCAGGGGAGAGAGAGGGGCGAATGGATAGGGAAACACAGAGGGCTTAGGTTGCATAGGTAAAGTTGTATAGACTGTTAGTGAGCACAGGGAGATGTTTATATGATTCTGAATACTTTTTGTACACAGAAATGGTGTATAATAAGATTAAAGAAAGACACTCTATGCTTATCAGTCAAGATAGAATAGGTTCTGCTGCAGTAACAAACAACCCCAAAGCTCAGTGGCTTAACACAGGAAACATTTAGTTTAAATGCTATATATGCAAGGAAGATCAGCACCAAGTTCTGTTCATTGTAGATACTCTGGAACTCGGGCTGATAGAAACTTCACTTCACCCAACAGATTCCCTAGCGCGAACAGCAGGAATGGAAAGTGGTAAACAGTTTGCTGGCTCTTACGACGTGCTGAAGTTGACACACGTCGCTTCCACTTATATTTCACTGGCAAAGAAACACCCATGGTCTAACTGCAGAGGAAAGACATCTTATCATGTTCCCGTAAGGAGGAGAAACAAAGAACTTAGGACTGATCATCATGTTTAGTCATCGCCTACCCTTCCAAGAAAACAATTTAAGGTTGTTCCAAAGGTCTTACATATCTCTTTCTTATTGGGTCTTACAACGTCTACACTTTTATACATGGGAAAATGCAGGCACGATCCAGAGGAGTGTAGTGATCTCTCTAAGGCCACACAGCCAGGCCATGGAAGGAAAAAGCCGTCGGCTAAGACTTCAGCCCTGTCCTTGGTGCTGCCGGAAACCCCTGTCTTCTGGGCTCTTTTCTCCAAAGGAGCGTTTCCCAAATGTCACACAACCTGCGGATTTTTGCTAATAAACCCCAGTACCACCAGTGTTGCTGTTTGCAGAATATCTTTCTGCAAACGGACTTAAAAATCCTTACGTTTATGAACTTTACCTCGCTACGTTATCACCAGCCATGCAGAGGACGTGCCCACAAAAACGTGCAGCATGAAAACAGAACAAAGGTTATTAAATTCTGATGAGGGTCAACTGACTGCCAGAGCCTACTCATATAGGTTAGAAAGAAATTCGAATTAGTTCGCAGCCAGCCAGCGCCCCACGCGGGCTATCTCCTGCGGGGATTGACAGGTAAGTGCGAAAAAATTCGTCGCTTTCTCCCGGAGGAGGGGAAGACCCGGCTCCCTGAAAGCCCCGCCCCTCCCTCCAGTGCGCCTGCGTGGCGACTCTGACGCCAGCCCGGGCCCCACCCCCTCCAGAAGCCACCACTCGCCTCGGGGGCGGGGCCTGGGCACAAGATGGCTGCCGCGCGCCCGGAGCCACAGAGTCCCAGCTCAGCGGCCCCGGAGCCGCGATCCCCGGAGCCTCCGGACCTGGTGCGGGCGAGGAAAGGGCCTAGGCAGGGGGATTGAGGCGGCAGGAGGTCGCGGGGCGGGGGCGGAGCCAGGGCGGGGCTTAGGACTGGGCGGGGGAGATATTTAGGGCTCCGGTCCTAGGGGCGGGGCTTCTTGGGGTAGGTGAGGGGCCGGGCTTAGGGAGGAGCCTATGAGGTCGGAGGGGCGGTGCTTGGGTGGGTTGAGCCTGAGGAGGGGGCTGGGTGGAACATCTGAATCTGAGACGGGTCCAGGGAAAGGCCTCCCAGGGACTGAGTTTGTCTAATAAGGGGGCGGAGCCTTCAGAGGGCAGGGCCTTAGAAATTTTAGGGCTAGTGAACCTGACTGGAAGGTTGGAAAGGTGACCCTGAAAGCCGGGTGTGGCGGTATGGTTGGGGCACCCACGTTGGGGTGGAGGGATGATTCTGCAAGGGTCTAAGTGATGCATCTCCATGCCCAAGAGAGGATTTGAAAGAGGGGAGAGATGACTGCTCCAGGTGACTTTGGAACCCCAGTCAGGATAGGAGAGTATCTGAGGACACTCTTTCATTCAGCAGACATTTACTGAGCTGGATAGATGGGATGTGAACAAGACAGATAAACTGTATTCTCTTGGAGCTTGCAGTCGAGTAGGGGAGAGAGACAATAAACAGGACTTATTGTGTTATGGTCCGTAGAGAAAGAGTGAGCTGATAAGAGTGGGGGGTAGGGGAGCTAAATTTAGACGAGAGAAGTCAGCTGTGTGCAGGCTTATATTTACACTGGGGTCAGAGAGATAAGCAGAAGCCGGATCGTGATGGATATTACATGACAGTTTTGGATTTTAAGTGCGGTTGGATTCATGGGAGAGTTTCGGGTGGGAAAATGATTTCCATCTGGTTTCCATTTTCAAAATGCCATTCAGGCTGCTCTGGGGAGGTGGGGTACCTCCTCCTATGCAGGCATAGGAACAGAGGCATTTAGAGGTTTAGGAGACTCTTGCAGTTGTCACAGTAAGAAATGATTGGCTTTTAACTGCAATGGAGGAGAGAAATGGCTGGATCTGTGATCTTTTTTGGATAGGAGGGGAATTCTGGATGGGCATATGCCAGAATCCTGGAGGATGGAGAACGGAATCTAGAAACTGAGGGGCCTGGTACCCAACAAAGGAGATGGGTGCTGGGGAGGCCTTGAGGCGGAGTCCACAGGCTCCTCTGTTTCTTTTCCCCCTCACCCAGGTTCTGGTGCCTGATGATGGCCGCCCGGCCACCCCCCCGAGTGACCTCATTGAGATCCAGGTGGTGAAGGTGACAGACACCACGCTGGTACCTGAGCCCCCGGAGCCAGGTCCTCTTCACTGTGCCTTGTGCCCAGCTGCCTTCCGGCTGGTCTCCGAGCTGCTGTTCCACGAACATGGCCACCTGGCTGGGGTTGAGGGTGGTGGGCAGGGTGGGGACCCAAGCCGGTGTCACGTGTGCGGCCACAGCTGTCCAGGACCCGCCAGCCTCCGTGCCCACTACAGCCTGCACACGGGAGAGCGGCCCTACCGCTGTCCACTCTGCCCCCGAGCCTTCAAGGCCCTGGCGCCTCTGCTGCGGCACCAGCACCGCCATGGGGTGGAGGCAGGGACCTCTCAAAGGCCTCCGGAGGCGGCAGCGGCTCGAGAACAGCGGCCCGGGGTGCCCCGGGAGAGGTCGGAGGTGGTGATGGCGGCGGCGGCAGCAGGCGCGGCGGTGGGGAAGCCTTTCGCTTGCAGGTTCTGCGCCAAGCCGTTCCGCCGCTCCTCAGACATGCGAGACCACGAGCGGGTGCACACGGGCGAGCGGCCCTACCACTGCGGCGTGTGCGGCAAGGGCTTCACCCAGTCCTCGGTGCTGAGCGGACACGCCCGCATCCACACAGGCGAGCGCCCCTTCCGCTGCACCCTCTGTGATCGCACTTTCAACAACTCCTCCAACTTCCGCAAGCACCAGCGCACCCACTTCCACGGGCCGGGGCCGGGGCTGGGGCTGGGAGACTCTGGAAACCAGCTGGCATCGGGGGCTGAGGGGTCAGGGAGTGGGTGTGGGGCAGGAAACACTCTGGAAGACGGGCGTGGGGAGAGAGCCAAAGTGAAGGCAGAGGTTGACCAGTAGTCTGGGAGAGCAGGCACAAAGAAGCATTATCAGGGGAAGTAGGAGACAGGTGGCAGGGTGGGGGTGGGAAAAGAAGGCTGGGGACAAAGAGGAGCAATTGGGGCAGAGATGACATAAGAGCTAACACAGATGGCAGTAAGCAGCCAAGTGGGAGAGCAGAGGGAGAACCAGGTTCAGGACCCTCACAAACCCACACAACACCTCCGTGAGATTCAGAGAAAGGTACTAATGCATCTAAATGCGAGGGGCACAGGCTGGATTTCATTGCCCCGTTTGCCTCCCCTCCGGGTTGTCCCCGTGCAAGACACAGCTTGTCACATCAGAGTCTGGGCACTGTGGGGAGGGGGGGCCCGAGTTGAGCAGAAGGGGCAGAACGGGAATGCACCACAGTGAGCCTGGGCCAGCCCTTCATCTGCAGAACCTGGACTACCTTCGGGCCTAATCTTTTGCCTACCTCACTGGATTGCACTGAACATGAGATGCCTACCCATCCTCAGGCAGAAGACGTCCACCAGCTCCTCCATGCAGACTGGGATCCCATCACCTCAAAGCCAGAGGGTCCCCAAGTCACAGTCTAGAGCACTCAACAGTCTCAAGGATGTAAGCCCAACCATAAGGATTTTGACTCCAGGAGCCACTACCCTCGTTCCCATGGTGGTCCCTCCTTAAGCCACCCAGACTCCTCTTCCAAGGAAACTGAAAACCCGGACTGAAAACAGCCATCTAAAGCCCCCTCCTAAAGCTTTGGCTCAGAGACCATGGTCCTCCAGGTCTACAAAGTAGCCTCAAGTTTCTCTGATTTCCTCTACTCCCAATCTGAAGCAGACAGCTTACTGCCGGGTCCCAGGCTGTCCCCAAAAAGGCTTCATGGATGGCAGCATGGTGGCCTGGCCAGCATTTGTGGGTGTGGAATAGCTGAGTTACCGTGGTAGGGGGCAAGAGGAGATGGGATCTGGAGGTGGGAAACCTCCAGTTCTATTCCTATTAAAGGACTTTCTGAAGGGTTTCCTCTATGTTGGTCTCGTGTTTCAGGGGTGGGAATAGAAGGAACACGCTGTGGTCTTGCCCGCAGCTGTGAGCTGCCGCGTACCTCTCTCCAAACCTCTGTTTCCTCATCAGGGTCAGGGAAGTTTAGCAAAATGAAGGGACTCCTGTGATCAGGATGCTTCTTGAGGAAGGACAGCCCTGGATTTGCACCTCTACCTGTTCACCCAACACCCCCATAAGATATCCCATAGACAACTCATAAGGTGAACAGACAGAATTCACTGTTTTCACCAAAGAAAAGTACTTCCTGTCACTGGCATCACCACCCAAGCTAGAAACTGTGTCAGTTTCCTTAAGCCTTCTTCCTCACCCTAATTCCTTGTCAATTTCCTGCTGTTGAGCCAAATATCTTTGGAGTCTGAATGCTTCTTTTCATCATCACTACTTTTTTGGAGAGTGAGGAAGGGTAATTAGGTTAACAGTATTTACCGTTAATGGCAGTGCTGGGGATTCAGCTCAGGACCTCGTACATGCTAGGCACACATTCTACCACTGAGCTACACTCTCCCCCTCATCATCACTACTCTCATGGACCAAGCCAACCGTCATCTCACCCATGCAGGCCCTGCCCTCCTTATTCTCCATCCTGTGGCCACATGCATCCTTCAGAAACACCGACCCCAACCTTAACCTTGTCACCAACCCACAGCTCCTTGTGGCTGTGAGAAGAGATTCCAAACGTGTCTAGAGGAACCATGTGACAACGTAAATAAGCGAAGAAGGTGGCCGGATTTGAGGGAGAAACACCAGCACCTGCGAGGTGAAATATGGCCACCGACATTTGGGCTGAGTGTTGGGATTTGGTGGTAATTGATGGCAGATTGGAGAACGTATACCACATCCAAACAGCAACAGGACCTCAGCCCCAGAGGATGCAAACCATATCGCTACATCTTCCACATTTTTCAGAAGTTGCATTAGTTACTATTATGTAAATTTTTTTTATTTTCCAAGGTTGGCAACTAAGTCAACTTTTTCTTTTTTAATGCACGGGTGGAACAAAATGTGTCAGTGGTTTTTACCCAGCAGCTGCCAGGTACCAGTCTCTGACCTACTAGATGATCCAAGCTCTGCTATTTGGAATTTGTGGCCCTTCAGTCTCCCATCCTCAACCTTGCGTCACACTCATCTATTTGAAATTCTATGGAATATCTGGTTTTAGTTACGACACACTAAACTCTCCACTTGGAATCCTCTGCCCACTTTACCTGGCTAACTCCTGTGGCTTTATGTCATCCTTCAGGCATCATCCTCCAGGAAGCTTGGTCAGCCCTCCCAGTCTGATAAGGTGACTCCTCCGTGCTCTCAGCCCTCGGTGATACTTCCACGTCCTCCGGTGCTCCATGTCCAGCTTGGATATGGTAAACCCTCAGTACCTACCAGCTGAATGAGGAAAAGCAGAAAGAGTGAGGGGGAGGCAGAAGGTGCTGGGGAATCGAAATTCCAGGAAACAAAAGTTCCCAACCTTCTGTTTGTCCGCACCAAATCCCCTTCCCCTGGGATGCAAGAAAGGACTCCAGCAGCCCTGTTGATAAGATTTATTATTCTCCGCTCTATACAAGCCGCGTCTGCCATACCACCCCCCGCCCCCCCAATCCAAGAGCACCCAGTCCCCTCTTGTGCCCTCCCAAACCGTTCATACTCTGCTGTCCAGCCTGGTTCCAAAGGAAGGGGGAGAGGCAGTTCAGACCCATCTCCACTGAGCTCATTGGGGGACAGAACGCTGCTGGGGCAGGGGGCTGAGGGTTACAAAATGGGGTTGGACGGAGGATCAAGTTCAGTGTCTGATAGGACGAGAGGAGGGCCGGGGGAGTCTGGGATAGGAGTGATTCAGTCTTGAGTTTGCATGGCATTGGCCTTGATGGAGGCTAGTCTGTCTGAAGTTCTGGAGGATGGATGGGGCAACAGAGGAGGAGGAAGAGTCTGATCAGTGTCCAAAAGGGGCAAGTCTGGAAAAGGACATCTGATTGGAGTGGAGGGTGGGAAGCACCCCTCTGGTCAGGCATCCTTCCCGGCCAAGGTGCCGGCCCCTGCTCCAGGCGCCCCCAGGCCCTCAGCCTTGTGGACCAGGCGGTGTTTCTTGAGGCCGTAGGTGTTGGTGAAGCCCTCGCCGCAGGAGGAGCAGCGGAAAGGCCGGCCGCCCTGGTGGGCTGCCAGGTGCTTACGGAAGTAGCCGGGATCCTTGAAGGCCTTGAGGCAGGCGGGGCAGCGGAGCTCAGGCCGCGGCGGCTCGTGGGCGCGCTGGTGGCGCAGCACTGAGCTCAGGTAGAAGAAGCCCTTGCCGCAGTGCTCGCAGCGATAGGCGCGCTCGCCCAGGTGCAGCCGCTGATGCTCCAGCAAGTTGGAGCGGTAGCGGAAGGTCTTGCCGCAGGCGCCGCAGCGCTGGGGCCGGGCCACCGCGTGCAGCCGCCGATGCTCCGCCAGGCTGGACGACTGCGCGAAGCGCTTGGCGCACACGCCGCACTTGAAGGCCCGCTCACCCGTGTGGACCACGCGGTGCTGCCGCAGGTACCAGGAGCGCAGGAAGCCGCGGCCACACACGCCACACCTGTAGGGCCGCTGCTCCGTGTGGCAGCGCTGGTGGCGCATCAGCAGGGCCGCCTCCCAGAAGCGCTTGCCACACACCGGGCAGCGGAAGCCCCGCTTCTGCCGGTGGCTGCGGCGATGCAGGAGCAAATCGTAGGCCCCCGCAAAGCTCTGGCCGCAGAGGCCGCAGCCCAGGGTCCTTCGCACTAGGTGCACGTACTTGTGAGTCACCAGGCCCAGGAAGTGCTTGAAGCTCTGGCCGCAGGTGGCACAGCTGAAGCGCTCAGGGCCCGAACTGGCAGCCCCACCGGCCCCGGCCACTGCCGCCCCGCTCGCATCATCGCCCCCGGACACCCCTGCCAGCGCCGCCACGGCCGCCCCCACCTCTCCAGCCAGCCCATTGTCCAGCACGCTGGCCGCATCGGTGCTGCTGGAGCCATCCGAGGGCTGCGGGCCGCCAGACGAGGGCGGGAGCAGGCGCTCGGGAGCAGCCTGGTGGACCAGCTTATGCCACATGAGGTTCTCGATGAAGCCGAAGGTCTTGCCGCAGGCGTCGCAGCCGTAGGGCTTCTCTGCCATGTGCACCTCCTTGTGGCTCATGACGTGGAAGAGATCCGGGAAGTGTTCGCCACAGTCCGAGCAGGCATAGCTCAGCCCGTCGGCCGCCCCCGCCGACGTGGACGAGGCGCCTGGGCCACAGGCCCCTGCCGCGCCCTGGGTGGTGGCGAGGCCGGCAGCCCCGGCCAGGGCGCAGGGCAGCTGGAGCCGGTGCACCTGGCGGTGGCGGGTGAGGCTCTGCGGGTAACCAAAGACCTTGCCGCAGAGCTCGCACTTGTAGGGCCGCTCGCGGGTGTGCACCACGTGGTGCTTGCTCAAGTGGAAGGATTCGCGGAAGCGCTTGCCGCACACTGGACACTGGTGCGGCTTCTCGCCCGTGTGGATGCGCTCGTGGCGCTTCAGGGTCTCGCGGCGCCCGAAGCCGCGCCCACAGATGCCACAGCAGAACGTCTTTCCCGGGGCGCTGGTGCCGGAGCCTCCGGTCCCACTGGTCCCGGCCCCGCCGAGCAGGAGCGGGTGGGCCCCCAGGAGCGGGACCGGCACGGCGCCGTACACCACGGCCGCTGCGGCCGCCGCCGCCTTCTCGCTGTCTGTGGCCGGGGGGTCGGGGGGCAGGAGGTAGGGTCCCGGGGGGAAGGCAGGCGGGGGCTGCGGGACGGAGGCCACCCCGTCCTTGGGCGTCTCGGGGGCTGCGGGAGGCGCGTGGGCCGCTTTGTGCCGGAGCAGGCTCTGGGGCGCCGAGTAGGACTTGCCGCACAGGTCGCAGGGGTACACGGGCCTCGGCCCCGCTGCGCCCGCCCCCGCGTGGGCCGCCTGGTGCTTGAGCAGGTAGGCTGCGTCGCGGAAGGCCTTCCCGCAGATGCCGCAGGGCAGGCGCAGCAGGTCGGCCGAGTGCGTCTTCACGTGCCGCTTGAGGCTCTCCCTGCGGTTGAAGCTCTTGCTGCACACGGAGCAGGAGAAGGGCTTCTCGCCCGTGTGGATGATCTGGTGCTGGTGGAGGTGGCTGGGCTTCTTGAAGACCTTCCAGCAGAGCGTGCAGGCAAACGGGCCGTCGCCGCCCCCCGGCGCCACCGCCGCCGCCGGAGGGGGCACCCCCACACCCGCAGGCGGGGCGGGGGCCGCGTTCCCGTCGGTGGAGGTGGCGGCGGGCGCCGCAGGCGTGGCCGGAGGGCCAGAGGACACCGACGTGGCGGCGGCGGCGGCGGGGGCTCCGGCGACGGGCGCGGGCGTGGGCAGGCCCAGCGGCGGGAGCGGCGCGCCGGGCTGCGGTGGTCCCCCCGCGGCCGGAGGCACGTCCTTGTGGCAGCGGCGGTGGCGGATGAGGCTGGAGACGTGGTTGTAGGTGCGGCCGCAGACGCCGCACTCGTATGGCCTCTCCCCCGAGTGCACCAGCATGTGCTGGACCAGGTGCGAGGACTGCTTGAAGGACTTCTGGCACACGCCGCAGGGGAAGCGCCGCTCCATCAGGTACTTCAGCCTCCGGAAGTAGCCCTTGTCGTCCTTGGTGGGGTCGCAGGCCGCCCCGACGGCGGGTCCCGGCGGGGTCTGCGAGGGGGCGGGAAGAGGCCCGGGGGTCCCCGTGGGAGTGGCCAGCCCGGGCGTCACCCCTGGCCCGGATGCCGGCCCTCCGCGTTTCAGGTTCCCAAACAGGTGCTGGTGTCCCGAGAGGTCGACGATGCCCCACTGCGGGGCCGGGAAGGCGGCGTCAAATAGGGGCGGCGGGGGCGCCCCGAAGGCAGGCGGCAGGGGCGGGTCGGGCTTCTTGGCTTGGGAGGAGGACGACGACGAGGATGAAGAGGACGAGGACGAGGAGGAGGAAGGGGCCTCCGCCTTGGGCTTGAAGGTGGACTGGGGCGGGTAGTCGTACTGCGGCGGGGGCGGCTGCGGCGGGGGCTGCGGCGGGGGCCCCGGGGCGCAGGGCAGCGCCGCCACCGCCTTGGCGTGCTCCCCGTAGAGCTCCATGGGCTCGAAGCGCTGGTGGTTGAGGAACTCCAGGAAGTCGAAGGGGTAGCTCTGGAAGTGAACCCCGTCCTCGCCCCCTATGCCGCTGCTCCCGCCACCCCCGGCGCCGCCGCCCGCTGGGTTGGCCTCCATCTTGGGCGGGTGAGAGACCGGAGACCCTGCGGAGAAGAGGACGCGGCTGAGGAAGCAGGGCAGCACCGGGTCTCCCTCAACGTCCAGTCTTGTCCCTCTGTCCCTCCACCCCACGGAGCAGTCTTCCTCCTGGCTCGCTGGCCCCACTGATCTGTCCCACTCAGCCGATCGCTTCCTTCCTGGGTCCTCCTTGCTCCTCGTCTCCCCTGGCCTCTCCAATTCATCTCATCCCCTTTTTACCAGGGTCCTCACACATCTCTGACCGGCCCACAGACCCTCTACCTCCAACACTGCCTGCTGGCCCTCGACCTTCTCTGCTCAGATTCTAATTCTCCGCACCCCTGGTCTCTGGTCTCAGTCCCCTTTGCAAACCCTCTCAGGCCTCAATTCTACGCACCCAGGTCCTAGGCCCTCTGCTCTGTGCCCCCACCTCCCCCACCACACACACACCCCAGCCCTCATTCTCAATCCCCTCAGGTTTCGCCTTCGTCAAATGACAATAATAGCTCCTCTCAGAGTGGTTAAGAGGGTGGCCTCTGGAGCCTGAATGCCAGCTTTGAATCTAAGCCCCGCCACTCTCTACCTGTGTGGCCACGGACAACTTCCTGAATCTCTCTGTGCCTCATCTACCAATGGAGGTGACAAAGCACATCCCCACAGCACAGGGCTGCTATGTACGCAAGGCCCTTCAGGTGGACGCTTCCTTAAGTGGAGGAGTCACACTGTTCTCACTCTCATCACCAGGAGTGCAACTAGAAAGTCAGGACAAAGCAAGAGAGCTGGAGTGAAGTCAGTGCGGGGAGGGGCGCGTTCTTTCACTACAGGGTCGGAAGGAGACACTGCTTGCCTGGCACAAACGAGTTGCGGCAGGGGCGTTGGCACTGAAAGCAGGCAGCCTGACAGCAGGAGACACGTGGCCCTGGGCCTGGGCAGACCTGGGTTCAAGTCCCAGCTCCTTCCTGGTCCACGTTCTCTCTACGGCTAAAAGCAGGCAGTAACCCCAAGGAGGCAGGGGAATTTAAGGGGCTGAAGCAGGATGAAAGGCAACATACTGGTTGGCACAGTTCGCTCAGTCCCAGGAGCGATGTGTACCTTCAGTGACATCACACACCTGGACGGAGACTGACGGCAGGTGCTTAGGGAGCATGGATTGCTGTCCTTGCCCCTGTGGGGGTTTCTTGCCCTCTCCATGAAAGTAGTCATTCTCTGGGCACCTCCTTGACAGGACTTTTCATTCCAGACTGCAGCTGTCCATGTCTGTCCACACCCACCCTGCCAAACCTCAGCTACTACAATTGATCTCTGAGCCTCAGACCCACCCAGGGGCCTCAGGAAATGACTCCACTGAGTGGGTGGAGAGCCCTTGGGAGAAGGGCCCACAAAGTCTGGCTTGCTTCTTGGCCATCGTCCTTCTCTGTTGGGGGCCTGGCTCTGTGCCCAGCATGCTCCAGGGGTCAGTGGGGTTTACCAAGGCCATGGCCCAGGGGCCCCCATCCATCTGGCTGACTTTCTCCCCTGACAGGTGAAAGGTGAGTGTCTCCTCTGCCACACCCCGGAGGTCAGTATTTTTAGCCTCCAGCTCTGGGTGTCCCTGGATGAAAGTCAACATCCTATGCCCTTCACGCTCCCTTAGTTAATCTCATCTCCGGAAGGAGTAGAGGCGTGGCTCGGTGCTCGTGGAAGCCTGTGGGCAGAACCTAAGTCTGGGAGACAGCTGGAGTGGGCTGGGTGGACTGGGAGAAAGCTCTCGGTGCAGGGGTGCAGGGAGAAGAGGAGGGGAGGTGTCCCAGGAAGGAAGCCCAGCCCTGGCTCGCTTCCACCAGAGCACGTGTTTACAGCTAATGTGGACTGGGCACTTCCCACGGGCCAGCATTCTTCTAAGCACATCACACATACTAACTCACTGAACCCTAACCGCTACTCTGTGAGACTATAACACAGGGACTATCATCCCCATTTGACACACCAGAGGCACAGAGAGGTCAAGTGACTTAGCCAAGGTCACAGAGCAAGTCCGTGGCTGGACCCCCCACCTCCTCCCATAGGGTTGTTCCCTGAGGAGGAAGGGGAGGGTGGAACTGTGGGGGTAGGAGCCTTATTTGGGGTGCTTTCTGGGCAATGAGGGGCATTTATACAAGGGGCTGGGTGGAGGGGGAGGTGGTTACCATCCTGAACAGATGGAGCAGTGAAGTGGGGAGACCGTTCCCTCTTGCCTAGAATATTCTTCCCCAGACCTCAAGGCTCCCACCCCTGCCTTCTTCAAGTGTCTGCTCAGGTGTCATCTCCAAGAGAGGGGGCACCCTTCACTCTATCACTCACTAACCCTTCATCCTGCTTTTTTTCATCACAGTCATTGCCACCAATTTACTGTGTATATTTCCTTTGCTGTGTGTTTACTGTCTGGCCTTCTCACCTAAGAGAGTGAGGATTTGGCCTGTCTTGCTCACCACTCGGCCCTCAGCACCTCACATAGTGCCTGGCACAGTGTGGGTACTCAATATTTACTGAAATGTAGGAATTAAATAGCACCTTCCTAAATCAGCAGTGGATCACAATGAAATCACAAGGGAAATTAGATCAACAACAATGGAAAAGCAACATACCAAAACTTAGGAGATGCAGCTAAAGCTGTACTCAGAGGTAAATTTATAGCTGTAATGCCTACTGATAAATGTTGAATAAGTGAAGGGATGAGACTTGGCTGACCAGAATTCCCTGAGGGAGGGAAGGAGGAGGACATTTAGCAGAGGGAGCTAAAAGTGGTGAGGTATCCCCAGGAGAACGAATTCTGGTGGCAGTGATGTTATGCAGAGGGTGCTGAGAGTGGGTGGGCAGATGCTAAAGGGCTGCTGCTCAGAGGCGAGCAGGCAGTATTACTGGGGGACAAAACTGATCAGGTTCACGATCACTTCCACTGGGAAATAAGAGGCATTTCCTCTCTTAGGGGACCCAAGCCATAACTTGCTGTCTTTCTAAGGGGAGATGTGTCATGGATTTCATACAGAGAGTGGCATGGTGGGCGGGACCCCCCCAAAAGAGTCAGGAGTCCCATAGCAACCACAGTTACAGTCAACCAACTCATGTTTATTGTTTGACCAGTTTCTTATGTACCATCGCTCTGATACTTCATAATAGTCCTGGACCATTTACTGGACCCATTTTGTAAGTAGGGAAACTGAGGAGAGGGGGACAGGGTCATTTCGCCAAGGTCATGTAGCCACTGAAACGGAAAGCAGGTCTCCCTGATGCCAGGACCTGTGGGCCACTCTGCTGCAACAAAGCTGCCTTGTGATGAAATTCTAGCCTATTCATAACAATAATAATAACATATAGTAACATGTAACACTGAATGACTGCTTTCCACATGCCAAGTACACTTCTAAATCCTTAACATGTGTCGATTCAATGAATCTTCCCAACAACTCTAGAAGATGGTTAAGATTATTAACTCTATTTTACAAAGGAAGAAACTGAGGGCCGGAGAGGTCAATTAATCTCCTAAAGTCACATTAGTAACCAGTGGCAGGGCCAAAAGTTGAAGTCAAGCAGTGGGGTTACAGAGTACATGCTGTTACCCTCACCACATGCCGGCTTTCAATATTTCTCTCCCCAAAATAAAGGAAAGCCCTCATTCCACCTTATACTGGAAATAAACTTTGCCCTACCCACTTCCCTGCAACCCAACCCCAGGACTAGTCACTGGCATTTACTGAATGCTAACAAGCACCAGATTAGGTGCCTTACGTTGCTGTCTCAATCAAACTTCACAACAGACTCGTAAGATAAGCATCACTATTATTCTCATTTAGCACACAGGAGGACTAAGGCCACACCATGTCACTGTCACTCCTCTGCTCAAAACTTGCAGTGACCCCATCTGGCTCAAAGTAGGTGAAAGATGACCTCCACGGCCCCAGCAGCTTCCTGGCTGCTCCACCAATGTGCCAGTTCTGTTCCTGCCCCAGGGCCTTTGCACTGGGTGCTGCTTCTGCCTGAAATGCTCTGACTCCCATGTACACAGCAGCTCTCTCACTCCCTCACCTCCTTCACGTCTTTGCTCAAATGCTGTCTTCTCAGTGAGGTGCCCCAAGACCACTGTCACCTGTCACCCAGACCCACATTCCTGCTCACCCCAGCCTTCTTCATTTCTCTCCTTTCTAGGTAGCATCATCTGATAAACCATATAGCCTGTGTGTCTGTCTTGTTGATGCTGGCCTCCCCCTTGAGGAGGTGGGCTTCAAGCAGGCAGGGATTTTTATCTGTTTTGTTCACTGTTCTATCCCCAGGACCGAGAACAGTGCCCATCTCAACAAATATTTGTTAAATAAGTGAATGAATGAATCTAGGAAAAGGGGGAGTGGTTTGCTCAGAGATATGAATGCTAGTGGAACCCAGGGCTCATCCTCTTAACCATTTCACACTTAGGGGAGGGGAGCTGTTAAGGCAGCCCCCTGATGAGTCACAGTTGTCCAGGAGAGGGCTTTACACACAGGTGTAACTTTCTGGCACAGGGCTTTCTGGGGGGGACAAGATATCATCAGAATCTCTTGAAAGAGGCCCTCTTGCCACCCCCTCTGACAGCGGGGACCCTGCAAGTCTATGCCCTTATCCTGCTGTATGTTCTTCACACGCATGTATGTATTTTGCTTTTTAATTTTCTGCACCATGAACTAGCATATGCACTCCCTGAGGACAGTGGCTTTTGTCTCCTGTTCTCTGCTGCATCCCTAGTGTGCAGTAGGTGCTCATCAAACAAACAGTTGTTGAACAAAAGAATGAATGAAGAATATTCATGAAGAACATTCTTAGCTTGGTGGAGCTGACAAAGGCTAGATGACTGATTCCAATGCCCTGTGAGGGCAAACCTCCTCTGTCCTTATTCTTCCCTTCAATTCCTCTGCTCCAGCCTCACTGGCATCCCCCTCACAATGATCATGGCCACCTCAGGGCCTTTGTACTTGCTCTTCCCTCTGCCTAGAACAGTTCACCCACATCTTTACATGACTAAGTTACCTCTGCTAATTCAGGTTTCACCTTTGAAGTAGCTCCTAAGGCTGTCAGAAAACCCAGAAAACAGCATTGATCTTGTTTATCTGTTTGCTTTTGATCTGTCTCCTCAACTAGACTATAAAGACCTACAAAACAAAGACTGTGTATGTCTCTCTCTCCTTCACGGCTGTATGCCCTGGACCTAGAACAATGAATATTCGCTCAGTGAAGAGCGAATGCATGCGAATGAATGACTGCCTAGAGGGAAAAAGAGGTCTTGCCCTAGTGAAGCTGGGAGTCTTCTTCACTTTGTCCAGGAGGAGGGAGTGAGAGCTGGATGAGAAGAGGCAGCTCAGGATGAGAGCCGTTAGCACTGGGGGAGAGGGGCATTCTAAGAAGGAAAGCCTCATGCAGGGCACTGCTCTGTGGGAGGCCAGCAGACAGGAGCTGACCCAGAGGAGGGTGGGGTGGGAAGCGGGACAGAAGTGTTTCACGGGAGCCTGGGGCTAAACTGGCAGCTATTTCTACCTGAAGAGGGAGAGAATGCGGGTGTGAGAGCACAACTCTAGACAGAGCTGTTTTTGGCAGGGGAGGAGGTCGCTGAGTTCAAAGGAGTATTCTAAAGGAGAATTATTAGGGCAGGGGAAATGGAGAAGGAAAAAAGGCATTCTTGGCCGCTGACCAGAATGAGAAGTATTTTTACACCAACAGAAGGGGTATGGGGGGGCGATGGCTAGGAGCTTTGGGGGCTTTTGTCCGTGGACAGAGAAAATGGGGGGCAGACCTGCTGTAAAGCACTAATGTAACATTCGTTGGAGGCAACCTATAGGGGATACTAAATGCAGGTTCATGGGTAGTTGCCCTGCATGGGGACGGGCAATGCATTTTGGGGGCTGTCCTGGAAGAAGCAATGACGGGGGGCTCTGTAGAAGAGATCGTACGATAAAGCATTAGTAGGGGGCCCTGGCAGCAGTTTAGGGGATCGCCACGAATGAGGGCGCAGCTGTCCTGCATGGGAGCATTAGTGGGAGATACCTGGAGTAGTCTTATGGGGGAGCAGTGACTGGGGGCCCCTGGAGAGGGCCCACCGGGAGAAGCACTGATGGAGACGTTCTGGCGACCAGGGTCGGCCAGGGCGGGGCCCCCCGCCCACGTTGCCCCCGGGCCCCCGGGCCCCCGGGCCACGCGCCCCGTCACTCACCGGCGCCGGGGTCTCCGCCGGGAGGAGGCCGAGGAGGCGGAGGAGGCGCCGCCGCTCCGGGGAGACCCGAGGGCCCGACCGGAAGTGCCGCCCCCTCCCCCTCCCCGGCAGCCCCGCGCCGCCCGCCTGCCCGCCCGCCCGGAAGCGGAAATCGCGCCCGTCTCCGAGGCGCCGGCGTGGAGGAGCGGAAAGAGGAGGCGGCGGCGGCGACCGGGAAGGGGAAGTGCGCCTGCGCACTGGCTAGGGAACGCGGGCGGGGAGAGCCTCGGCCGCTTCCGGTGGATGAGTAGAGCAAAGTGCGCCTGCGCTCTGTGCGCCCGCCTCATCTCAGGGCACCGCCCACACGCTCTGGACATCCGGATAAGCCATGCCCCTTATGTAAATTTAACGTTTAAACCCCCTCTTCTATCCCGAATCACGCCTATTTCAGAGCTTAATTACCATAGTCCCCGCCCTTCGCCTCAGACTCCCAGCCCCATGAAGTTTTCCCTTTTCCTCCCCGCCTCCAATCCCCTCCCGTCTAGAACTCCACCCTCTCTCATAAGCCCCGCCTCTCAGAGGTTCCTAAGATGAACCACGCCCCTGAATTTAAGCCCCGCCCCTTCCTCCCATAGCATTGAAGCTCCGCCTCTCACAACTTTCACTCGAAATTAATTCTGCCTCGCACTTTCAAAGCGTTCCCTGAAGTCAGTGGGTCTCAAGTATAACTTGGAGACTAGTAGCAGTGGCATCACCAGGGAATTTGTTATAAATGTTAAGCTCTCAAACCATCTGCCCCAAATTCACTGATCAGGGACCCTAGGGGTAGGGCCTAGGGACCTGCGTTTTAAAATACCCTTTAACTGATTCTGATGCGGATGAAGTTTCAAAGCACAGCTTTACCACACTTTGTATAGTCTCCTTTGTATAGTCTCCCTAAGCCTCGCCCCCACCTCTGTCCCACCTCAAGCTGCTAAGCCCAATTCTGCTCAGCCCTTATTACTAAGCTCCACCTCTCTCGGGGACTTTCCTTTGTTACTCCTCTCTTAAGTCCTTCTTTCTCTCCCCTTGGTCTGTATAGCAGTCATACTCACAGCTCAACATCCTAACAGTTTAAGTCCCATCTGTCCTAAAACTTGCTTAGCCGCAGTTTCCCCTTGAAGTCCCTCCCCTCAGATAAACCCTATCCATTCCCTCTAAATGCTCTCTCAATTTCTGCCTGCCAGTTTCTACACCAGTCTAAGATTCACACCAGTTCTCAGCCCCTTCTCCTAAGCCCTGCCCACAGTTCTCACCTAACTTCCCAACACGGACCTCCCCTCAGCCCCAGCTGTGCCTGTGGAGTCCTTAGCCCCGCCTCCCGCCCCAGTCTGCCTGAGCCCTACCAAAGTTGCAGTCCTGCATGCAACCCTCAACTCAGCTGTTTCCCTGCAATCAGCGCCAGGACAAAGAGCTGGGTCAAAGTGGTGGCTGCAGAACTTCTGGGAATCTGGCTGGAATTGGGGAGGAGGACCTAAGACTCACGTTTGCACAGAAAGGTCAATGTTTTACTTAAGAGTGGATATTTAGGGGGAGTGCTTTGAGGTCCACTGGAGATGGGAGAGGGATCAAAAGCTCCCTCAAGCCAGTCTTTAGTGCCAAGGTAATGAGGTACATGGCATGGGTCACGTAACATAGGTCGTCCCATCGGGGTGGTTTCGCGGCGGAAGGATCTTCTAAGGGAGGAGGGCCAGCCCTGAGACCATCACGGAACACACACAAGAAGCCAGTAGGCAGAGATTTATTTCCACAGCCCCTGCCTCCAAGGGCCTGTCAGTCCGGGGGAGGGCCGCAGAAGGCAGCAGGACCCAGATGTTTGTGTCCTCACACTCAACCCCCTCCCACAACGGGAAGACCACCAAACATGAGGGTGTTCCAGTCTCCCTGCCCAGGTCCAGCACCAGCTGAACTCCCAGCTCTAAACCTGGCCCGGGGAGCGGTGACCAGGGGTGTGGGTCAGGCCAGCTCTTTCCCCTCCAGCTCCTCCTCATCGGCCCCTGCTGTGGCCGGGACACCCTCGTCGTCCCACGGTGGTTCAGGCCCTGGGTCCGGGGGACACAGGGGTGTCTCCATGGCCTCGGGGTGCTTGCGTTTGGCATGGCGCCGGAGCGTGTTGGCTTCCGTGAAGCGCAGCCGGCAGACGGGGCACTGGTAGGGGCGCTCCCCTGAGTGGACGCGGTGGTGGTGGGCCAGCTCGCCCGCCTCTCGGAAGCGGCGGGGACAGAGTGGGCAGCGGAAGGGCCGCAGGCCGGCATGGATGTTGCAGTGCCGCCGCAGGTGGCTGGACCGCTTGAAGGTCTTGCCGCAGTCCTTGCACTCGTGAGGCTTCAGCTCTGAGTGTGAGATGCTGTGGCGCTCCAGGTCGGAGAGGTAGGGGAAGGCCCGAAGGCACACCGGGCAGAAATGCGGGGCCTTCTTAGGGCCGGAGCTCTCAGGCCCGCCTGCCACTGACCCTTCAGAGACTGTGTAGGGCACACCCTGATCATCGATCAACAGGAGGTCACTGCCACTGCCGCTGCCCACTGGGGCTGTCACCCCCTGCGCCAGTGGGGACTCCTGCCCTGATTTGGGAGGGCGGCCCCGCTTGCGAGGGAGGGAGGCCTTGAGTGTCCGACTGGAGGAGGAGGCCCCCCCGGGACGTCGGCCTCGGCGGCCCCGGGGAACAGGAGGAGGTAAGGCCAGAGGTTTCTCTTCCTCCCCGGGCAAAGGCGAAGGCCACGGGTCTGGGCTGGGGGTGTCCATGGAGCAGTGGGGGGCTTGGGTCTCGGCACTGGAGCCGGGCTAAGAGGAGAGAGGGGGCAGCCGTCAGTGCAGGGAGGGTCTGGAGCACCCCTTGTCCCCCAACACCTCGCCATCCCTGGGTCCGAGTTTCTCCACCTGGGCATGGCCGACATTCACTTGGACACACAGTTAAAGCTATGCTAGTGGGTAAAGTAGCAAGATACTTCTGTGCCAGTTGGTAAACAGGCACTGCCCTGGGCCCCAAAGGTGTCTCCCAGGCCTCCCTAACCCTTCCCTTGGATTTAGACATTCAGGGAAAACTTGAACCAAAGTAAAGAAAAATCTTCCATGGAGGATGGGGTCCAACTGAGGGTGCAGACCAGTATTTTGATCTTCAAAACAGAGACCATCAAACCCCAGAGCCACAGAGGCCTCAGAAATGTTTCTGTCTCCACTCCTAACTGACAGAAGTGATGGGGGAGAGGGTTCAGGATCGGAAGAATAAATGGGCTGGTCCCAGGTGATGTTTGGTCCTGAGTTATGGATGAGGTCATATGTCAGAGCTAGTAGAGTCTGGACTCTGGAGTCAGAGGTTCTGAGTTCGATTCCCGAGTCTGTCACTTACTCTATCATGGTGAGAAGGTAAGCCTCACACCCATGCTCTGAATAAGGGTATATCACCTCCATTTTGCAAATGGGGAAATCAAGGCACAGGAAAGCCAACTCAGGTGCCCAAGCTCCTTCTGCCGGTTAGTGGCAGGGCCAGGACTCGAACCAGATCTCGAAGACCCCAATGGTTAAGGGAGTGAGAAGAAATGAACCCAAGAGACATCATGGGGTCACTTTGTGTCCCGCGTTTGAACCCAGATCTGCTGTTAATTAAGGAGTGGCTTTGCCTCTCTGGTCCAGTTTCCACTTCTGGAAAATGGATATAGCAGGGTCGCCGGTTGACATATAGTACGCACTCAATAAACTACCATCACGACACCACCACCAGCAGCAGATGCTGGGACCATGGGATGGGGAGGAAACAGGTGCAGCTTAGATTAGGGGCTGCAAGTGCCACTGCACCCCCTTGTAACGGGCACACAGATTGAGGTTCAGAGAAGGGTAACTACTTTTCCATGATCACACGGCTTGCTCCGTTGGGGGTGCCTGGACTAGAACCCGGGTATCTACAACAGTGCCCCCGACCCTCGCCCGCCTCTACCCCGTGCAGGCGCGTGCCTGCCAGCCCCGAGCGCGCGGGGCGGGCCCTGCGGGGGCGGCGGCCAATGAGCGGAGCCGGGCCGCGGACGGCGAGGGCCTCCAGGAAGGGGGTCTGCGCGCGCGCGCCCAGGCGGGCCGGCTCCATGGGGCGCGAGGTCGGCGCGCGCGCTTCGGCGAGCGCGGGAGCAGGAGCAGGTGGGGGGCGCGCTCCAAGAGCGCGCGGCCCCAGGCCTCCCCTCCCTCCGCTCCCCTCCCCCCACCCGGGCCCCCCGCCTCTCGGGTACCTCATTTGCATGTCGCCTGGGCTCGCGAGTGTGCGCGCGCGGGGGCGCGGGGCCGGCGCGTGGGAAGGGGCGGGGGCGAGGGGGCCCTGCCCCTCGGCGGCGCGCGTGCGGGACTGCCCCGCCCCTCAGAGGGGACCGCCCGGCGGCCCCTCCCTCCTTTCCCTCCTTCCCTTCCTCGTCCCCGTCGGGCCCGCGCCCGCGGGGAACAAAGGGGACGCGCTGGGTCCTAGGGACCGGTCACTCCCCACCGGCAAACCGCGCCTGCGCACCCGTCGCCCTCGCTGGTCCCGAGCGGGAAACTACCCCACCAACACATCCTAAACACACAGAAATGTCTTTTCCTCCCACAAAACACCCAGCTGGGCGACCCAATCAAAGACAGGTACCGAAAGGATGAGGAGCGGGAAAATGGCCGCTCGTTCCCGTAATTAACATGGCGCCGGATGGGCTTCAAAGCCCAATGGAGGGCTAAGCACAAGATGGAGCCTGCGTTTTCCTCCTCTCTCTATCACAGTCGGCGAACTTCGATTTCTCTCTTCTCCTCATGAAACTCTACATCCTACCCAGGAGGATCCTGAGGCTACGAAAAGGGAATCAAATCGGCCCTCTTCTATGTTTACACCCGCCAGCATCGAGGAGAGGAGGCCGCGCGCGCTCAGCTTGTTGCCCTTAGTCTGTATGGCGCCGGAGGTCACCCTAAGCCCCGCCTCTTCCCATGCCCTCACTCAAGATGGCGCCACCCTGGCTTCTCTAACCTCCAGTAGCTGGGAAAGGGACGGGAAAGAGGGAGAAAGGAGGGAGGCGGGGAGGAGGGAAGCCAAGAAGGCGGGAGAAGGGGGAGTGCGGGGGAGAAGGGAGCCGAGGCGGAAGTCGGGGGGCCCCCCGGGTGGAAGTGACGCTACCCCCGCTGCCCAAAATGTCGGCGCCCAGAGGGAGGTGTAAGTAATTAAAGAGGAAAGCCGACTGACTTTCCCGGCCTCCCGGGGCCGCCTCAGGGCTCCAGAACCCCCGCTCCGTACGAGCGAGGTGGACTCGCCCGGCTGCGGGTCTAGCCTGACCTGCCCCCGCCCCGGGCGCCCGGGGCCGCACCTTTTAGGGACAGGGGGGAGGGGCACAAAAGGCTGGCTCTTTGGGCCTGGGTCCTCGAGTGGACCGGGTTGGGGGGGCCAACCCCGCGGGCATCAAGGTGGGGAGGAGGCGGGGCTTAATGATGGCTGGGGCGGAGCAACTGCTGGGAGGAGCCTTTGTGGGCGTGGTTTGGAGTGAAAATGGGCGGGACTGTGGCGGAAAGTGGGAGGGGTTTAGGTAAAGGGAAGAGTTTTGACAAAGGGGCGTGGCTCAGTGAGACTAGTAGGAGGGCCCTAAGTTGAAGGATCCTAATTGGGGCTGAGTGTGGTAATGGGGTTCTGTGTGGAGGTGCGAGGAGCTTAGAGAAGAGGGGTTTGTTTAGGGATGTGTCTTTCAGAAAGTGGTGGGCATAGTGAGGGGCATAGGGTTTAAGCGTGTAATTTGGGGCATCTTAGTGAAAGAGGCAAGTCTTTACAGTGAAGGTGAAATGACTTAGGATGGGGAGATACTCAGAGGGGAAGGGCTGAGAAAGCGAGATATGTTGAGTGGAGGGAGTCTTTGAAAATTTGGGGCTTACTTAAAGGCTGAGTTTACAGGAAAAATTGAGTGGGGTTTAGGAGGCGGATCTTGGTAGGGAAAAGATAGTGGGACTTCAAGAAGAAACTTGGACTAACTTAGCACATAGTTGTAATCAATACAGCTTACCTGTTGAGTTTTTGCTGTGAGCAGGCTTTAAAAAGCACGCAGCACACATGGCCAGAATTCTCCTCAGTCCTCATCACCACTCCCTGAGGTATTATCCCTATTTTGCAGATGGAAAGAGAATCAGTTGGTTTTATCCAAGATTCCAGGACTAGTTCTGGTCGCCCTGGAAGGTTGACTCAAGTGTCTATAGCCCCAAATCTTTGTCCTCTCATTGGCTAAAAATGTGAATCTTCATCTGAAGGTGACTCTCATCTTCAAAGAGTGGAAGTGACTTTTGGAGGGAAGGGGCTTGTCAAGAGCCTTCAGGAACAACGCAGAAACTTTGGAAAGAGGAGGCGGGACCTGAACGCGAGCGGACTGGCCTTAACCACAGTGGGTGGGGCTTAGAGTGAAGCAGGGAGTCCATTTGCAAAGGGTGGGGGAGGCTGAAAACAGTGGCACAGAAGCGATTTGGAAGTGATTAGGAAGACTGGCAGATGAATGGGGGGAGCGGTTGTAGGATAGTGGGAGGGGCTTAAAGAGCAGTGGATGTGGCTTGGGTGGATGGGCACGGCTTAGAAGGTAGTGGGCGGGGCTCCCAGGGACAGGTGGAGGATCTGTGAGTCCAAGGAGCCCGATAGGGGAGACTAATGAGGAGGTGACTCCCTCACCCCACCCTCCATGTCTCCCCGCTCCAGAGAGACCCCCACCCGCCACTGCCCTTGCGCCAGGCCACCATGGATGACGCCCCGCTGCCAGCGCCCCCGGCCCCTGCCCCCGCCCCGGCTCCGGCTCCACCCGCTGCTGCTCCCCGCGTCCCGTTTCACTGCAGTGAGTGTGGCAAGAGCTTCCGCTACCGCTCGGACCTGCGGCGCCACTTCGCTCGGCACACTGCGCTCAAACCCCACGCGTGTCCGCGCTGCGGCAAGGGCTTCAAGCACAGCTTCAACCTGGCCAACCACCTGCGCTCACACACTGGTGAGCGGCCCTACCGCTGCTCTGCCTGCCCCAAGGGGTTCCGAGACTCCACCGGCCTGCTGCACCACCAGGTGAGTCCTGCAGGCCGGCCCCAGGCTGGCCTCCCTGGGACCCACTATGGGCAACAGACAGCTGGCCCAAGGCCCTTCACCGACCTCCTCCCCTAAGAAAATTTCTCCCTCCCTCCCCATCAAAGCACCCTGACCAGTCAAAGCATGAGTGTTTCTCTTTCAGTCACCACCCAATACAGAAACTAAAACATTCATACATTCATAGTAAATTTGCTCTACATAAAAGCTCCTGCCCCCTCCCATGCCCCGCTTACACCGCCAGCATTTGCAACTTTGTGTTCATCATTCCCTTACTGTTTTTTAAAGATAGATTTACGCTGTATATACTTAATTCCTTTATTTAGTGGTGATTGAATTTTTTCTCCGCCCCAAGACCTGGGATACCAAAGTGAAATCAATAAAGCCCATGCCTTTGGAGAATTTACGTTCCATTGAAAGTGGCCCATCCCCAGGTAGAAAATCAGCATGAAAGCAAATACACAGGCAAGGGTGATCTGGAAAAGAAGAAGTGTCGGGAAGATAGAAGAGCAGCAGTAATAATAACCATCTGATATGTAGCAGTAAAGAGGGGAGAGCTATGGGCTACCAGACAAGGAGGGGAGGGGCAGAGCAGGGTGATAGTTGAGCTGAGACCTGAAGTATCAGCAGGAATCCACCATGAGAACAGTATTGCAGGCAGAGGGAACAGGAAGTACAAAAGTTCTGAGGCTAGAGGGACCAAAAGCTGGCCAGCGTGGCTGGAAGCGGAGAATGAAAGGGGAGAAGCTAGATCCTGGCCCTGTAGGCCTGGTAGGGAGCCTCACCCTCATCCCTTAGGGAGGCCAAGAATCTGCCCCGAGGGCTAAACCCTCAGCCCTGACACTGGGCTCTTCCTCCTGCCCTCTCAGGTTGTCCACACTGGTGAGAAGCCCTACTGCTGCCTAGTCTGCGAGCTCCGCTTCTCCTCCCGCTCCAGCCTGGGCCGCCACCTCAAGCGCCAGCACCGCGGGGTGCTTCCGTCACCCCTGCAGCCCGGCCCAGGCCTGCCCGCCCTGAGCGCTCCCTGCTCTGTCTGCTGCAACGTGGGCCCCTGCTCGGTGTGCGGGGGCGCGGGGGCCGGCGGCGGAGAGGGCCCAGAGGGGGTAGGCGCGGCCCCGGGGAGCTGGGGGCTGGCAGAGGCCGCGGCCGCCGCCGCGGCCTCCCTGCCCCCGTTTGCGTGCGGCGCCTGCGCGCGGCGCTTTGACCAGGGCCGCGAGCTGGCGGCCCACTGGGCGGCGCACACCGACGTGAAGCCCTTCAAGTGCCCGCGCTGCGAGCGCGACTTCAACGCCCCCGCCCTCCTGGAGCGGCACAAGCTGACGCACGACCTGCAGGGTCCCGGCGCGCCCCCCGCGCAGGCCTGGGCCTCGGGGGCGGGTGCAGGGTCCGAGACGACCGGCGAGCGCGGCGCTGCGGAGGCGGGCGACGCTCGGCCGGCCTGGGACGGCGAGCTGCTCCCGGGCCGCGCCGGGGGTGGCGTGCCCGAGCTGGGGGCGCTGCTCCCCGAGGGCGGCGGGGAGACCCCTGCGCCCGCGGCCGCGGCCGAGCCGTCGGAAGACACCCTGTACCAGTGCGACTGCGGGACCTTCTTCGCGTCGGCCGCGGCGCTGGCCAGCCACCTGGAGGCGCACTCGGGCCCGGCAACCTATGGCTGCGGCCACTGCGGGGCCCTGTACGCGGCCCTGGCGGCCCTGGAGGAGCACCGGCGCGCCAGCCACGGCGAGGGAGGCGGTGCGGAGGCGACGGCGCCGGCCCCAGGCGGGGAGCCCGCGTCTGGAGAGCCTGCGTCCGGCTCGGGCCGCAGCAAGAAGATCTTCGGCTGCTCCGAGTGCGAGAAGCTGTTCCGCTCGCCGCGAGACCTGGAGCGGCACGTGCTGGTGCACACGGGCGAGAAGCCGTTTCCGTGCCTGGAGTGCGGCAAGTTCTTCCGCCACGAGTGCTACCTCAAGCGCCACCGGCTGCTGCATGGCACCGAGCGGCCCTTCCCCTGCCACATCTGCGGCAAGGGCTTCATCACCCTCAGCAACCTCTCCAGGCACCTGAAGCTGCACCGGGGCATGGACTGATGTGGCCAGGCCAGGCACCCTTCCACACGACCACCCCTCCTGGGGGCTGGGCTCAGGGCCCGGGCCAGGGGACCTCGGGACTACGAGGGAGGCCCAGGCCCTCCAAATCCAGAGGCCACCTACAAAGACCTACATGGGCCCCTGAGCTGGGGAACAGCAAATAAATGGAGAGACCCCTCAGCTCGAGGATCCCAGATCTGTGGAGAGACTCCTGAACTCGAGGCCCCTGGAGTGCGTGCTAGGCACCCCCAAATCAATAGGCCCCTAAGCTCCGGGGACCTAGGAATGAGAAATGGGTGTCCACACGTACTTCTCATATTAAGGGCCCTAATAAGAAAAGATGGGCACCCCCTCCCCCAAGGGAAGACTGCCCCTCTCCCTAAGAGCCATCATTCCAACAACCTTGATCTGGAGAATGTGGGGGAACCATGTCCCTGGATTTCTCTGGAACCCCTCCAAATGCTACCCACCAGAGTCACTCACTGGTGCCCCCAGATGACAGATACAGCCAGAATCTGCCTTTCCCCCCACATCATTCTCTATGCTGAAAGAGGACCAGGGTAGTTGCCCCCTGCCCTCAACCCCCCTCCCCAATTAGGTCCCCTTCCCCAATTAGGTCTCCCTCCCATTCTGCGTAATGGATCGACCCTAAAGATCTTCCCCACCCTCCAAAACTAGAATAGGCTGGTTCAAAATCCCCCCGCCCAGTAGGATGGACTGATCCAGAAACACGTAGCCCCCTCCTCCACTGGAGTGGGCTGGCCCAGGCCTGCACCTCACCCTCCTTAGAGTGAATACCACAGACACTCCTTCCTTCCTGTAGCGTGTGGGCCGGTCCACATCACTCCCCATCCTGTGAACTCGTGAATGGGAAGTGGTGGATATTGGGGTATCCCTCCCACTCTTCTGTAGCGCCTGTTGGTCTTTCTCTCCATCTCTGTCAGTTTGTCTCTGTGTTCCTCCCAACCCCAAGGGGAAGGGGATTTGGTTAGGGGGGCTCGCCCTGTGAGCCTCGACCTCGCTCCTTTGTCCCACACCCCAACGTCTCCTGGACCCCAATAAACCTCTTCCTGTCAGTCACTGCCGTCTCATGTCCTGATCCTTGGCTCTGGGGAGGTGGAGATTCCTCCCTCCCTGACTTAGGACAGGCCCCTTAAATAGAAGATCCTTTCTTCCTCCCTCCTGAGAAATTCCGAGTCCTTTAGATAGTGCATGATCCTTTTAATATCAGAGATGGTTTAGATCGCATCTAAATGGAACCCTGTCCCTTTAACACAAGATCCACCTCCACAGAGGGACATGCCCCCTAGAACCAGAAACACCCTTTAGAAACCCTCAGTCCCATAGGACACGCCCTCTAAAAACCAACTGTCTCCCTACGGCCAACTTCCTCCCCCTAGAAAAGGGCCCCGCCCCTTAGACTCTGTTTCCCAGGCAATCAGACGGGTACCCTTGTCGCTACCTCCTACCCCTAGATTAGGATCCGCCCATCTGAGAATGTGCGGGCCCCAAACTGTCTCCTACGCTCGAGATTGCATTCCTGTACTGAGTGCCTATTTTGTGTCAGGCGTTGTAATCCCCTCTGAGAATGCAACAGTGAACAAAATAACTCCTCATGGAGTTTATATTCTAGCGTGTGGGCGATGGGGTGGAGACAAGAGTAATCAAAGTAACAAAGAAGGTAATTTCGGATGGTTATGAGTTGTGCGAAGGAAATGAGGAAGGGCGTGAAGAAAACGAGGGACCGGGCTGTGACACCTTAGATCGGGTGGTCCAGAGCTGGCAGGGGGCTTCTCTGCAGAGGTGGCATTTGACCTGGGACCAGAAGAGGGGGGCGGCTAGGCGGACACGTGGATGGGCACAGGAGGGAGAGATGTGAGGAGATGGAGAGGCATGAGGGGGTCAGGTTACAGACCCTGGAGGCCCATGATAGACTTTTGACTGTGCTTTCTGGGTAATGGCAAGCCAGATTTTCAGTGGGAAGGGATGTGACCACTCTTGCACTTTACAAGGGCCCCTCTGGCTGCTGAGTGGAGAGAAAACTGGAGGGGGCAAGTAGATGCATCAGAAGGCTATTGCTGTCCACCAGGAGAGAGGTGTGGGGGCCTGGAGCAGAGTGATGGAGAGAAACAGGTGGGCTCAAGATGAGTTCTGGAGGCGGAATGTGCAAGCCTGTGTGTGTGTGTGTGTGTGTGTGTGTGTGTCTAACGGAAAGGGAGGAATCAGGAGGAGCTGATTGTGTGGTGATGCTTTGCATTAAGACCAGCAAATGGAGAGAGAAAAGGTCTGGGGAGAGGCTAGAGGGATCAGGACTTCCATCTTGAGCTTCTTCAATATAAGATGCTTAGGAGACCGGCATGCTCTAATAAGGCCAAAGGTGTATACATCCACTGATGGACATGAACCCTGGAGACACTCATGTTGACCTGCACCAGGAGTGACATAGAAGAGCTTCACAGCAGCAAAATGTACAACCCTGAACTCAGAACAACTGAAATGTCCATTGCTACAGTCTGCATGTTTATGTCCCCCTGAAATTGATATGTTGAAATCCTAATGCCCGATGTGATGGTGTTTGGAGGTGGAGCCTTTGGAAGGTGCTTAAGTCCTGAGGGTGGAGCCCTCATGAGGGGGATTAGTGCCTTTATGGAAGAGGCTCCAGAGAGCTCCCTCACCCCTTCCACCATGTGAGGGCAGAGCCAGAAGGCATGCCGGCTATGAACCAGGAAGAAGGCCCTCACCAGGTGACCATGCTGCCATCTTGATCTTGGACTTCCCAGCTGCCAGAACTGTAAGCAATAAATTTCTGTTGTTTATAAGCCACCCAGTCTGTGATATTTTGTTATAGCAGCCTGATCGGATTAAGACATTCATCAACAGTACAGTGGATAAATAAACGGTGCTGCAGTGTGCCATGGAATTCTATATAGCAACAAGAAAGAATGAGTGCAGATACACACAACTACGTGAGTGAAAGTTATAAGGAAGTGGGGCAGGGGGAGTGTAATAGCTCAGTGGTAGAGCACATGCTTAGCATGCTTGAGGGCCTGGGTTCAATCCCCAGTACCTCCATTAAAAATAAAAATAATTAAAAAAAAAAAAAAACAAAGAAGCGAGACACAAGAAGCCAGATACACAGAGTATCACTCCGTTTCTATAACATACAAAAAGTAAGCAAAACTGAACTGTAATATTGTGCAGGATCCACTGTGGGTAGTGAACCATGTCTAAACACAAGAAAGCTTTTTTCCCCCCATAAAACTCAGAACAGTGGGGTTGGAAGGGTTAAACCCGGGATGGGACACGGTGGGACCTTCTATGGGCTCTGGGGTGGCAGCCAGCATTCTGTTTCTAAATCTGGTGACTATTTTATAATCACTTGTTAAATCGTGCGTCTGGGTCTCGCCCTTTTAATCTATACGTCTTATATTTCACAGGGGAAAACATTTAAAGGAGGGAGGCATATCTGGGAGAGATAGACAAGTAACAGTTTGGCATTCATGGAAAACATCTTTTGCCTAGAAATCTGAAATTGTTCATTTGAAAAGGCCCCAGGCCCGCGCCTGGAAATGCGCAGCCTTAGATAGTCCTCTCCACTCGACCACTCCTATTCAGGAAGAGGGAGCCAGACTCACCTCTTTGGGGTAAAAAACATATCTCCTGCTTTGGAGAAGCAAGACCCGCCTCCTTAGATACAGGCACCGCCCCCAGGGACGAGACCCGCCCACTTGGAGACTAGCTCAGCCTCCAGAGCCGAGGACCTGGAAAGGTGCCAAGGTTGTCATGGCGATGGCCGCCTGGCTGTGGAACAATGAATAGGGACCTCCCGCCTACCTCACCTCCACTCCAATCCTTTCCCTTCCGAGGCCTTAGCGAAAGGGACTCATCGCCTTTCCCAAGGGTCCCCAGTGCCAGGCGGTGGGCTGGGCCTCTTCTCCAACTCGTGACACCGTGGCCCCATTTTCATCAACGTGCTAATTGAGGTTCGGAGGCAGTGGGGGAGGATTTTACCCTGGGGGCGATCTCAACTGTTCCAGAGCATCAGTTACTCGCTAGACGCCGGCGACTCCCACGCCTCTGTGGGCGGGGCTGACTCCGGCGCGCGGACGTGCGGGGTGGGGGAAGCCAGCCACCTGCACTGCACGCGCACCTGCGCTCCGCACCTTCCACCCACCAGAGTCTTCTCCCCTTCGGGGCATCCCCCACTCCAAAACCTGAAGCCTCGCTCCTCCTCACCCTCGTCCCTCTATTCACTCACAAATACAGGTAGACGAGCCAGACTCGCTGACGATAGGGCAGTTAAGCAAAAAGGCGAAGCAGCCCCTGCCCGCAGGTGGTTTATATTCCAGTGGAAGGGGAAAAGGCAATCAGTGGGTAACCGACAAGCAGCCTAACGTTTGTTTGCGATGAGTACAATGCTGAAAATTTAAGGCACAGCAAGGACTCGAGGGTGACAGGAGGGCTATTTCAGCTAAGCGGACAGGACAGGTATCTCTGAGGAGATCTGAAAGAAATGAGGGGAGTAAGGGAAACATCACGGAAATCTAGGGGAAGGGCATTCCGGGCAGTGAACGGCCCTTGGAAAGGCCCTGAGTCCAAAAGCAAAAAGGTCAGTGTGGCTGGAGCAGAGCAAAGCAGAGGGAGAAAGACAGGAACCAGCTAAGGGAGGCTCCAGGGTTCAGACAGGTAGGGTGGGACTGGCTGGTGTGGGGGGTGTAGGTGAGGAGGGTGAAGAGAGAGAGGTGAGAACCACGGGAGGGTGTTCAGCGCAGGAGTAAGGAGATTTCTGGGTGCCAGAGACTGAACGCGAGGGTGGAAGTAGGAAAGCCAATGAGGAGGCGGATGAGGTAGGAATGACATCCAGGAGGGCGGCCCTGAGCCAATCAGCGCCAGGTCCCGCCCCCTGAGCAGCCCGAGGCTCGCCAGGCTCAGACCCCCTCTCTCACCTGGACCTGCGCCCCGCCTCCTCCATGCTCCCCGCCTCCGTCTCCCCGTTGCATCCGGCCCGGCCTCCACGCGGGTCCCACAGGAATTTCTCTAAAACACTAATCGGATCATGTGACTCTCCAGCTTAAACACTTTTCAATGGCTTCTCAGTACACTCGGAAAGCGTCTAGCATTCAGCCTGGACTAGTTGGCCGGACATAGTTGCTCGTGCAGCTCTGGCCTCTCTCTGCCACGCTGTCCGCCTTTGATGCCCCAATCCAAGGCCGCAAATCTCCCCCAAGACACGATTCCCACCCCCCAGCCCCGCCTACACACACACACACACACACACACACACACACACAACATGCTGATCTCCGAAATTTCTTTGTCATCACCCTCATTCCTGAAAGAGTTTATTTATTTTATTTAGGAAAAAAAGTATTTTAAGGCTCTAAAATATAGATAATAAAATAATAACACACACACCCTAGGTATATATGCAAAAGAACTGAAAGTAGCCATTAAAACAAAACCTTATACATACCAAATGTTCATAACAGTAATGTTCACAATAGCCAAAGGGTAGAAACAACCCAAATGTCCATGAACAGATGAATGGATAAACAGAATACAGTATACCCATACAATGGAATATTATTCAGTCATAAAAAAGGAATGAAGTGTTGATGAACGCTACTACATGGCTGAATCTCGAACACATTACGCTAAGTGAAAGAAGCCAGTCATAAGAGGCCACATACTGGATGACTCAATTGATACGAAGAATCTACTGTAGACAAACCCACAGAGACAGAAAGACAATTATTGGTTGCCAGGAGCAGGGCTGGGAGAAGGGAGTGGGGAATGGCTGATTAATGGGTCTGGGTGTTTTTTTGGGATGATGAAAAAGTTCTAGAACTACATAGTGGGGATGACTGCACAGTTTCATGAATGTTCTTTATTAAAATTGATTGATTGATTGATTGGGTTTTGGGGAGATTAACTAGGTTTATTTATTTCTTTATTTCAGTTGAGGTACTGGGGATTGAATCCAGGACCTTGTGCATGCTAAGCACCCACTCTATTGCTGAGCTATACCTCCCTTCTATGAATGTTCTTAATGCCACTGAATTGTACGCTTCAAAATGGTTACAATGGTAAATTTTATGTCATGTGTATTCTATTTTATTTTTAATGGGATTTTAATTTATTTCTTTATTTATTAAATTTGTTTTATTTGGGGGGGAGGGAGGGAGGTAGGTTTATTTATTTACTTATTTTTAGAGGAGGTACTAGGCTAGATTGAACCCAGGACCTTTTGTATGCTAAGCATGTGCTCTACCACTTGAGCTACAACTTTCCCCTATGTGTATTTTTAAAAAATAAAAAAGTAAACAAACACACACACACACACACACACACACTCACACTCCTATATTGACTACCAGCTTGCAAGCATACCAGATACACCTGACTCCCCATAAACCCCTCTCCAAGATCTGATTGCCTATCCCTTCTCAAAGGTGGCCCTTACCCTGAACTTGGTGCTTACTGTTTCCATGGATAAGTTCAGGCTTTTGCTCCCTATGTATATATCCTTTAAAATATACTGTAATCAATCAGGAGCTTTTTAAAATCACACTCCTGACCTACTGTCATTTCTCCCATCTCTTTGTGAAATGTGAACACTTAGACTCTGTAGCTTTGAAGCTTCTTAGTACCTCACTTTGCTGCTCTTTGAAGTAAGAGAATGAAAGTTATCCACTTCGTTACATAAGGAGGAACAAATGGGCTTGCATTTGTAAAGCACTGGCAAGGGTAAGCTCTCATTTGCTGTATTTATTTTTATTATCCCCCATTTGTTTCCTTTTCCTTTACTTTGTTGAAAAACCACATTCACGTGGTTTCAAATTCCAAAAGTACAAAAGGATAGAGTGTAGTCCGTTTCAGTCCTGGGAGTTAGACAATGTTGCTAGTTTCTTCTCTCTCCTTCCAGTTCTCCCAGACACAACCCACTGATAAGCACAGATAAAACAGGCCACAGTCTGTGATCCACCTCCTTTTTCTTTTTTTTTTTCCTCCCCTTCATGTTATCACTTGGAGCCTTTCCATATTTTTACAAGCAGACTCCTTCATTTTTATTTTTTGGACACATAGCATTCCACTGGGTAGATCAATCACGATTTAGCACTCAAATCCCTGACTGATGGGCATTTAGAGCCTTTCCCGTCTTACGCTGTGATGCACAATACTGCAGCAATAAACCTGGTTCAGACACCACTTGTGGCATGTTTCTCAGTAGATCTATCTGAAGGATAAGTTCCAGAATTGCTCGCTAATTAAGACTGTTCCAAATTTTACTCGCCCCAACCACGTACGAAAGGTTCTCTTTCCCACACTCTGGCCAACAACGTTTAGAGTGCATCTCACCTTAAACAATCAGCGTCAAGCTGTGGGCATACTCCCGCAACATACAGCCTTTTCTGCTCAGCATTATGGGTTTGAGATGTGGCCATGTTGGTACATTTCTCTCCTGTTTCTATTTGCCGCCCCCAACCCTTGGCTTTCATCCTGCAGGTTTCAGCTGAAACATCATTGACACCAGAAAGACTTCGGGGACCACTCTCACTCAGTGCCTTCTCTGATGTCTGTAATCCCACCGTATCCTGTTTCCTGCGTCCAAGCACACTCTCCAGGAGGGCAGTTGGATCTGTGTCTGCCTGTCTCCTCCTCAGGCTGTGAGCTCCCTGTGGACAGGGCCTCTGTCTTTATCACTGTGGCTCCAGCACCAAGGACAGAGCTAGCCCATAGTAGGTGCTCAGTAAATACTGGTGGCTTAGGCTCGAGTGAACCAATGTAGCAGAGTGAGAAATCGGTCTCTTAGAGTCGAGTGAATGGAGGCAGGTTTTATCACAGAGGGAAAAACGCAGGCTCAGAGAAGGGAAAGGCGCTTGCTCAGGCAGCTGAGTGCCGGCTGGAGTCAGGTTCTAGCCCAGAGTCGGTACTTTCCCTGAAGCCTCTGTCACTGCCTCATTCATCTTTCCCTGCCACCCCCCTCGCCCAGCACAGTGCCTGGCACAGGCAGGACCTGATAAATGTGTATTTGTTGAAGGAATGAATGAATGTGTGTGTCTGCTAGGGAGGGGAGGGGGCCTGGACTCAACCCCCAGGGCCCCCAGCCCCCTCCTCGCTCCGGGAGCCCAGAAGACAGGCCCCCAACCCCCTTCTCTTCCAGGACCCAAGAGTCCAACCCGCCCTCCCTCTCTGCCCCCTGGGTCCCCTCGTCCTCCCTCTTCCGGCTTCCCAGCCACTCTTTCCTCTTTCAGACTCGGATGAAAGGCCGGTTTCCGGGGGGAAGGCTTAGGCGGTGACACCGAGCCCAGCCTCCTCCACCCCCCACCACGCTCGGGGCCCTCCCTCCCCGCCACCACCGTCCGCGTTCGGCCGGCCGCGGTGAAGGAAGAAAGGAGCAAAGGAGGCGGAGGTAAGAACCGGGCGCCCGGCCATCAGGGCCGAGCCCCAGGCCCCGGGCTCAGAAATCTGCAAGGCGTCCACCCGCGGCCCTAATTCTGCTGATCATGCCTGCGGGGAACCAGAGGCTGGGCCCAGCAGAGAGGTCGGCCCCCCTTGGGGTCCTAGGGTTGCGGACCCCCAGCAGCCTTCCTCAGGGGCCCGGGCATGGCCCTCAGCCGCTTCCTCCCTGGAGATTTCCAGCAGCTGGGCCCCTAGCCCCTTCCTCTCCCTTGTCTTAGGAGCCCAGCCCCCTCCCCCCAGCACTCTGCATCGCTGGGACCCAGGAATCCATGCCCCTCACATACAGAAGTCTAGATGCTGGATCCCAGTCATCTCCCAAGCTCCTCCGGGCCCCAACCTCAGCCCCTGGAATCCGGGCCCCTAGCCCCCTCCCTGCCCAAGAGTCTGAGCCCTCCTACTCCTGGCCTCTCCCAGCCCCTGGCGTCTGGGCACCCACACTCCATTTCCGGGGCCTCCGGATTTTGAATCCCACCCCCTCCACTCCGGCACCAAGGGCTGGTTCCCAGCCCCTCCCAAAACGTTCCAGCGGGAACCCTGGAGAAGAAGGCAGTTCACTGACTTTGTCTGCCTCTGTCTCCTCTTCTGTCTCTCTGTCTCCCTGTCTCTCCCTCCCTCCTTCCTGCCACGGTTCTTCTGATCTCTGTGTTTGCACCGTCTCTGCCTACCCGTCTTTGTTTTCTCTTCATCTCTGTCTCTGCTGGGTGTCCGCGTCTCTCTCCGGTGCTCTGCCGCTCACCATCCTGTTTCTCCTGGTCTCTGCCTCTCATTTCTGCCTTCTTCCGTCTGTCTCTCCTGTGCCCGCCTAAATATCTGACCCTCTCTGTATCTCCATCTCTCTGTCTCTGCTTCTTTCTCTGCACACACACCCCAATCTCTCCATCTCCCCTTTCTCTTTACAGGTATGGATCCGCAGCCCCCTCCGCCAGCCCAGGGCAGCCCACCTCACCGTGGCCGGGGCCGTGGCCGGGGCCGAGGCCGTGGCCGAGGCCGCGGCCGTGGCAGGGGGGGCGCCGGAGCTCCGCGGGCGCCCCTGCCCTGCCCCACCTGTGGCCGCCTCTTCCGCTTCCCCTACTACCTCTCCCGGCACCGGCTGAGCCACTCTGGCCTGCGGCCCCACGCCTGCCCCCTGTGCCCCAAGGCCTTCCGCCGGCCTGCCCACCTCTCGCGCCACCTGCGTGGCCACGGGCCGCAGCCCCCGCTGCGCTGCGCCGCCTGTCCCCGCACCTTCCCTGAGCCCGCCCAGCTCAGGCGGCACCTGGCCCAGGAGCACGCAGGCGGCGGGGTCGAGCTGGCCATCGAGAGGGCAGCCAAGGAGGCGGCCGAGTCCGGCTGGGGCCCGCCGCAGGACAAGGGCGCCGAGCAGCCCGCCACCGCGGGAGCCACTGAGGAGGAGGCGTCGCGGCCCGAGGCGTGGTCCGCGGGGGAGCCGGCCACGCTGGCGGCCGCCACGGGCGTGGAGCCCCGCGAGTCGGAGGAGGAGGAGGCCGAGGCCGGAGCGGCCGAGCTGAGGGCCGAGCTGGCGCTGGCGGCCGGGCGGCAGGAAGAGAAGCAGGTCCTGCTCCAGGCCGACTGGACGCTGCTGTGTCTCCGCTGCCGCGAAGCCTTCGCCACCAAGGGCGAGCTCAAAGCGCACCCGTGTCTGCGCCCCGAAGGCGAACAGGAGGGCGAAGGGGGGCCCCCGCCCCGCCCCAAGCGCCACCAGTGCTCCATCTGCCTCAAGGCCTTCGCCAGGCCCTGGTCGCTGTCCCGCCACCGGCTGGTCCACTCCACCGACCGCCCCTTCGTGTGCACGGACTGCGGCCTGGCCTTCCGCCTGGCCTCCTACCTCCGCCAGCACCGCCGCGTGCACGGCGCGCTCAGCCTCCTGGCCCCGCTGCCGGGCAAGAAGGACGACAAGGCATCAGGCGGCCGGAACTCAGGGAAAGGGCCCGAGGGGGGCGAAGGGGCGGAGCGCGGGGGCGCCTCCGAGGGTGGGGAAGGCGGGCAGAACGGAGGGGATGCCGCCCCGGCCCGGCCCCCCGCCGGGGAGCCCCGCTTCTGGTGTCCCGAGTGCGGCAAAGGTTTCCGGCGCCGGGCGCACCTGCGGCAGCATGGGGTGACCCACTCGGGGGCGCGCCCCTTCCAGTGCGTGCGATGCCAGAGGGAGTTCAAGCGGCTGGCCGACCTGGCCCGCCACGCGCAGGTCCACGCGGGGGGCCCGGCCCCGCACCCCTGCCCGCACTGCTCGCGGCGCTTCTCACGCGCCTACAGCCTCCTGCGCCACCAACGCTGCCACCGCGCCGAGCTGGAGAGGGCCGCCGCCGCGCAGCAGGCCCTCCAGGCCCAGGCCCCGCCGTCGCCCCCGCCGCCCCCGCCGCCCCCGGCCGGCCAAGAGGAGGAAGGGCTCCCGCTGCCCATCGCACGCATCAAGGAAGAGCCGCCCTCCCCGGGAACCCCACCCCAGTCGCCGCCGGCTCCCCCTGTCTTCCTCAGCGCCTCCTGTTTCGACAGTCAAGACCACTCAGCCTTTGAGATGGAGGAAGAAGAGATTGATAGCAAGGCTCACCTGCGCGGATTGGGCGGCCTGGCCTCCTGACCCTCACACCCACTCTCAGCACCTCCATTTGACTCCCCGGTTTGCAATATGGAGAGGGGAAGTTGAAGGAGAGGCACCTCTTCTGTGTACCCACCCCTACCCTCCCAGCCCTCTACACTAAGGCGGGGGGGGGGTGGGGGCGGGGGCCTGGACTGCCCCTCCCTCCCTATCACCCATCCCCAGGCCCCCTGATGCTGGTTGGAAACTGCTCACCCCAACACATGTCTGAAGACAGGACGACAATTCAGAAAATAAGGCGGAGGACATTGGCAAGAGGGATGGAGACTGAGGGGGACCCCCAGGCTGGCTGTCCCCCAATACACACACTGGACACCATCACCTCTTTGGAACTGCCAGACCCTGGGGGCCCCAATGAGCAAAGGTCTGTCCCTGTCCCGTTGTCTGTCTGAATAAATGTGAGTTCGTGGAACCCAAGAGAGTGAGGCTGTCTGTGGGGGCGAGGGGTGGCTAAAGGGGAGCAGGGAATTGTCCCACAGGCTCTGAGCTGGGGTTCAGACCAGGAAGGATGCAGATACCTACATCAGGGAATACGGGGTCCTCAGCCAAGCAAGAAACTCATGAGAAAAAACAAGGGTGGGAGAAAAGTTACCATCATCATCTGCCTGGGGCATTTCCAGGGATCCCCCGCGGCCTTCCTGTGGGATCGCCATGTTCATTCATTCGTCACACATTTACCTGGCACCATGCTAGGCCCTGGGGATGCTGAGAAGAAGAAAGCCACTCTGAGGAGCTGGAATTGTGGATCCGCACAGTCTCATACGGTTTTGCCATAAACCACGGGGGAGGGGTTTCCATCTAAATTGAGAACCAGTACATACACTGAAAATAGAAGAATTAAAATTGAAGAAGAGTAAAAATTCAGATCCTCGGTCACTCTGTTTCAAGGACCCGATATGCCCCTGTAATGGGTGGCTACTCTATTGGACCGAACCGATCTAGAACATTCCACATCACAAAAAGTCCCCCTGGACCACGCTGCCCTAGATAATAAACCAATCCGCAATGTGACGTCAGGTATTGGTAAGGGCTCCCAAGAAAACCACCCAGCGCGGCGATGATGCAGCCCGTTGGCAGGGCAGGGCCTCTGGTGAGATGACATTTGACCTTTTGACCTGAATGAAGAACCAGGCAGAGGGAGGGAAGAGCGCGGGCAAAGGCTGTGTGTGATGTGTGCGGGTGTTATATGTTTGAGAAACTACAAGGAATTGGGGGTGGGGTGGGAAGTATCACTTTTCCACAGATCCTCCAGGTGTTCTGTTCTGCTGTTTACTCCTTTGGTTGGGTCCTAGTAGTGGTGAGCAGGCAGGATGTCTCCAAGCCAATTCTCCTTAAACCCCATCTCTTCCTTCCTACTGACACCTTGCCTCCCCCCCACCCCACCCCACCCCCCCATGCTTGTCAACGGCTCTTGCTCTACACACACAATGACACTGACTACTTAGGTATCTTCCCACTTATAAGGCCAGGTGAGAGAGGGGTGAGATCATGCTTGTTTTCCAGGGCAGAAAACGAGGCCCTGAGGCTCCAGGAGGGAAGGTTGCTCCCCTGGTGTGATGAAAACACCAGGCAGGGGGAGGGCAGGAGGGAAGCTGGAACAGTGCTGGCTGAGAGTCATGGAAGGGAGGGGATGACCAGCCAGAGCTTTGCAGACTTCCCTCCATCTGAGACTTCACACATCTTAGCTCAGCCCTTGTGACACGGCCTGGCATGGAGCATGCACTCGGTGAGTCCTAGCCTGTTTGATTATCGCTGTGTTCACCACCCAGTGCTAGATGTCGGTGGAGAGTGCTGAGAGATACCAGCTGAGCACCTGCCCTCGTGAAGTTTACAGACCAGTGAGGAAGATAGGCAACAATCAAATGTTGCCAAAAATAAATTAAGATTTCCAAATGAGGCCAGTTTCCCCCATGTACTAGATCCTACTAGAAACTGTAACTAAACCTCAGGTGTTGGGGAGAATGGGGAGCTGGGGTATCCTCTCCTTACAGGCAAGTCACCTCCCTCCCCAGGAACCTTCAGTGGCTCCCTAGTACCGCATCTGAAAGTGGACCAGACACCTTCAGCACAATCTCATGGACAAAACTCACTGAAGGAGGCAGTTATATAGCCCCATTTACAGAAGGGGCAAACTGAGGATTAAAGCTATGTAGTCCCTTGTCTTACTTCTGTGACCTCTACCACGAATGGAGCACTTCGTATTAAAGGGTTACTTTGTGGAAAGGGCTGAAGTCAATGGTTGGCACCTGGGAGGAAGTCATTGATGTCATTGCTTGATTATTATTATTCTCCCAGGTTGGTAGAGATGTGATCTCAGGGAACCCTAGTTCCCTGCTGGGAACTAGCAAACATCGTCACCATCTTCCAGAGCCAGAAACAGTGCTCAGAGTAGAAGTCTCTTGCCCAAGAACCCACAGCTAGAAAATGATAGACGAGGGATTCGAACCCAGGCAGGAGCAACTCCATGGCCTGAACCCTACACCAGGCCCATATGACCTTCACAATCAGCCCCCAGCCACAGAACCCACCTTTCAGGGCCCCTCCCTACACACATCCTGCTCTCCAAGCCCCAAGGCATCCTCCCCTCCAGACTACTGGCATCCGTCCCCGACCCCCGTGCTCACTCATCCTTAAGGATCTGCTACATCCAAAGAAAAACATTCCTAGAACAAAACACAGACCCCACAGCAAGAAAACAGCCTTGGAGATTCAACCCAGTTCTCTCATTCTGCAGATGAGAATACTTTATATTTTTGTTGCTATTATAAATGGTACCAGGAATACATTTAACAAAAAATGTGCATTCCCTTTATGGAGACTATTTGAAAAGTGTGCTGAAAGACGTTAGCAATCACCTAAATAAATTCAAAGAAATACTGAAAAAACCGCCCACCTACGAGGGACAGATGTAGGCAATGGTAACATAACGCAACAATTGTTATTGTTAGGATGTAACAGTAGTGCTGTTTGTGAGCTGAACCCTATTGCTGGTCTCTCCCCGCACTGAGCACTTCACACAGAAGATCTCCATCACGTTTGTTCATGAAAATACAGAGGACGCTTCTTGAGTATTCACCCTCTGTCTCCTCCTAAGGGGATTCGCCTGGATGAGCCCACTTGGTCGTCGCAACGGCACCCTTAGATAGGCACTATCATTGGGCTCTGTTTTCCCTCCTTAAGCAGCTTTGCTGAGGTATCACATACACACCACACAATTCACTCATTTTGTGTCCCATTCAATGATTTTTAGTAAGTTCACAGGATTCTGCAACTGTGGCCACAATTCAGTTTTAGAACATTTCCATCACCCCAGAAAGACCCCATTTATAGTCACTCCCGTTTCACACCCCAGGTCCGGGCAACCACTGATGAACTTTCTATCTCTATAGATTTGCCTTTTCTGGACATTTCATGTCCCTGGATCGTACAATATGTGGCCTTTCATCTCTGGCTCCTTTCACTTAACATAATGTCCTCAAATTCCATCCATGTTGTAAATTCTATCAGCATGTCATTACTTTTTATGGCTGAATAATATTCCATTGCATGGCTAGACCACGTTTTGTGTGTCCAATCGTCAATGGATGGGCGTTTGGGTTGTATCCACTCTTTCATTGTTATAAAAAAGGCTGCTATGAACATGTGTGTACAAGTCTTCCTGTGGGTGTATATTTTGGTTTTTCTTGGGCAGATTTCCAGGAGCAGAATTGCTGGTGTGTGTGCAGAGTTGATAATGAACTTTTTAAGAAAGTGCCAGACTATTTCTCACTTACAGTCCCACCAGTGACACATGAGGGTTCCCCCAGGGGGCTCCATTCTCCTGAGAAGGAAACTCAAGTACAGTGATGTGAACTGACTTGCCCATGGTCACATTGCTCATGAGTAGCAGATCCAGATATGATCCCAGGCACTGTGGTCCCAAATCCTTAAACAAGGATTCATCCTCACCTTGTTCATTCATTCGTTCATCCTCAACTCTTTATTGAGCCCCCTGTGCTTAGAGGGAGGAAAAACATCAGCAGACAGATAAACATTCTGGTAGGAGATGCAGATAAACAAATACACTCGGGACATCGATTCAACAAATACTTATTGAGCTCCTACCCTGTGCTGGGCACCATCCACCGGCTAAATGAAACAGATGCAAACCCCTCCTCACGTGGGGCTTCCATTCCGGGGGGAGGAAACACAGCGAGTAAGTGACAGACGCGCGGTAGGAAGGAGGGAGGGGCTGTCCCACGCACGAGGCCACAGCTGACGCAGCGGTCCTGAGTGTGGGCATGTGACTGGTGTGTTCAGGGAGCAGAGGCCTGCTGCCTGAGAGGGGGAGAAATTTCTTTCTTAATTTTTTTGTTTTTAATGTCTTTGTGTGTGTGAGGGGGAGGTAATTAGGTTTTTATTTACTTTATTTTTAGTGGAGGTTCTGGGGAATTGAACCCAGGAGCTTGTGCATGCTAGACACACGCCCTACCACTGAGCTATTATCCTCCCCCGGTTTTTCCGCCAAGTGAAATGCTGAGGGAGCCCCAGAGGGATTCGTGGAGAGGCTGGCACAGCCTGCTTCCCTTTTAACATTTTCTTAGGAGGATTTGAACACTTATAGGACTTGGAAAGCACTGCAGTGTGAACATCTCTAGACTCACACCCTAGAGGCTACAAGTAGCGTTTTGCTGTATTTGCTTGGTTCTTTCTTCATAACAAACCTGCCCATCTAGCCATCCTTTCGTCCTTCCATCCATCTATCCATCATCCATCTTTTTAAAAACGAATACAGTTTGCTACCTAGAGCAGTTTGGGGTTCACTGAAAAATTGAGCCAAAATTCCAGACGGTCTCTATATATCCATCCTTCAAAAATTCACTTCAAAGCAATTTGCAAACACTAGTCCACATCACCCCTAAGCACTTCAGCATGCATACCAAAACAAGAGATCAAATATTTCTCTGAGCTTCTTGTCCTTGGTCACATTGAAACACAGTGAATTGCCTACCAGTTACGTGTCACCATTCAATACATTTTGAGAGATACGGACGCCTGAGGGGCACAAATTCTTCTCCTGACTGAAGAGATTTCCTCTGGTTTCTGTTTAGAGAACAGGCTGGTGGGAGTGGGAACACAAGTCCTCTTCAGCCCACCGGTTTTCTTCTTAAATAACCCTTTTCTTCTGGAATCGTTTCAGATGTGCAGAGAAGTTGCTCGGATAGCCCCCTGGACCTGACCCAGGCTCCCCTAATGTTATCGCCTCCCTTGACCACAGGAAACCAAGGAAGCAATATGGACAGATTGCTGCCAAGCAAACGCCACCCCTTACTCAGATTTCAGTCATTCTCCCTAGTGTCCTTCGTAATGTCCAGGGTCCCACTTACCATATGACGTGGTCTTACGTCCTGCCTTCTGAACCTCCCACTGGCTTGCCTTGGTCTTCACAGTGGCCGTTTCGAGGAGTCCCTGGAAGAGAAACCATGCCTGCAGCGCGCCAGCCGCCGCAACCCCTCCCGGGCTGCGTGTGGTCCCTGGGACCGTCACGGGGGATGTTGACCTGCCTCACCTGGCGGGAGACCAGGCCTCGCCAGGTCTCCACGCTGTAAAGCGACCCCTCCCCCATTTCCAAACTCTGCTCTTTGTCAACAAGTCACTAAGTGCAGCCCACGTGGAGGGGAGGCGGAGTGGGTGCCACCGCTGGCAGGGGACGTGCCCCAATGCATTTTGGCGGCATTCGTCTGTCCCTTCGCCTTCCCCTGTTGATTTATTTATTCATACCCGTATGGATTCACAGGTGTTTTCTTTTACGATAGTGAAACACGTTATCTCCTATAAATAGTATATATATGCTAGTCCTGTGTGACCTTATTTATTGCATTGAAGCCCAGCTCTGTTTGCTGGCTGCTGTCAAGAGACAGTGAAGGAGGGGGTGGGGGGTCCTGGGTTCAATCCCCAGTACCTCCATTAAACATAAATAAACCTAATTACCTCCCCTAAAAAACCCAAACAAACAACAACAAAAAAGCAGAAAGGAAGAAGGGAAGGAAGGAAGAAAGGAAGGAAGAAAAAAAGAAAGAAAGAAAGAAAGAAAGAACGAAAGAAAGAAAGAAAGGAAGGAAGAAAGAAAAGAGAAAGAAGGAAGGAAAAGAAAGAGAAAGAAAGAAAGAAAAAGAAGGAAGGAAAGAAAGAAGGAAAAGGAAAGAGAGAAAGAAAGGAAGGCAGGAAGAAAAAGAAAGAAGAAAGGAAAGAAAGAAAAGAAAAAAGAGAAGGAAAGGCAGGAAGGAAGAAAAAAAGAGAGAGAGGGAGGGAGGAAGGAAGGAAGGAAGGAAGGAAGGAAGGAAGGAAGGAAGGGAGTGAAGCGGTTCTGCGGTACAAGCAGGGGCCTCTGGCAGCGGGTGATGGGGGAGGGGACTGCAGCCGGGAGACCCAGGAGGGCTCTTGAGCAGGAATAACTGGAGACGGCCCAGATGAACGAGGGAGCTGAGCATTGAGGGGCCCCGAGGCTCCAAGGGGATGGCCACCTGCCCGGGGGACAGCCAGAGCTGTGCCCTGCTTTCCCAGGCACCAGACACAGGGCAGTTTCCACCCGCTGCTCGCGGCCCTGCGGGAGGGCCGCTTGGAATTCAGCCTCCGAGGCCAAATCCCTGCAACCCCTTATCACTCCACGTCCAGCACGGCGCCTGGCACCGACTCGAGCTCCATAAATATTTGCTGCCACTCACCCGGCTGCCCGAGCCCCAGCTGCCCTCCTCTGCCCTCCCCTGGAATCAGCCCTTTTATCTCAAGGAGGGAGGGGCCCGTTGGCGGACCCAGATGTGGAACCAAGGAAGTGACCCACCCAAGGTCACTGGGAGAGGGAGGGCCAGAGAGTGAGAGAGAGAGAGAGAGAGAGAAAGGCGGGGGCCGTGGGGGAGCTGGGCCATCTCCAGGCTTCTGATAATAGGAGACTAAGTGTAGCTACCACTTATTATTCTTGCCCACTGGCTGGTGTCAGGCATGCCACTCGCCTTGGACAGGCGATCCTCTTTGCCTGGAATGACCCCTCAGACCCCGCCCCCAGGAGGCTCGCCCTACATCCGTCTTTCTCTATTGATCCCTTCTTGGTGGTAGAATTCTTTTTTTTTTTTAACTTTTAAAACAACGTATTGAGTTGTACTGCTTTACAGTTTGGTGACAAAGAGACACGGCCCATTACAAGCATGCAATTCAACGACATTTTTAGTAAGCTGACCAAGCTGTTCCACCATAAATCAGTTTTTGATGATTTCCATCATCCCGATATTTGGCAGAATTCTAAGATGGCCCCCAAGAGCCCTGCTCCCTGGGTGAGCACACACCTCCTCCCAACTATTCAATAAGATGCAGATTCAGGTGCTGCCACGAAGAGTCATTGCAGCTGGAATTAAGGTTCCAAATCTCGGGTAGGAAGACTGTCTTCGGTGGGCCTGGCCTAATCAGGTGACCCCCCAAAAGAGACGGGGCTCTTCCTGGAGAAAGAGACTCAGAGAATGAGGGGAGGTTCAAGAGGGGAGAGATTTCCACTGCTGGCTTTGAAGGCAGAGGGGACCCCATGACAGGGAACGTAGAGAGCCTCTGAAAACTGGATTCTGCCTGACAGCCAGCAAGGAAACAGGAGCCTCCCAGTTTACCCCAAGCAGAGAACCCAGTTCTGCCTCCCTAGGCTCCTGACTCACAGGAACTGTGAGCTGACAGGCAGGTGCTGCTTTAAGCTGCTACATTTGTGCTGATTTGTTACCGAGCATACATAGAAAACAAATGCAATCTCTGTGTTTCCTTTCCTTTACTGGGCACTCACTGCCAAAGCAAGTTGGCTTCTTTAATGATTTCATTGCTTCAGGTCCCTCCATCTGTACTGGTTGGCTGGGGATGCCCTAACAAAGGACCAAGAGCTGGCTTAGAACAACAGAGATGTATTGTCTCACAGCTCCAGAGGCTAGACATCCAGGATCATGTGTCTGCAGGGCTGTGCCCCAACTGAAACCTGCAAGGGACTCCTCCCTTGCCTGCTCCCAGCCTCTGGGGGCTGGCCAGCAATCCTTGGCTTCCTTGGTTTGTTAGCTTCATCACTTCCACCTCTTCCTTCATCGTCTCGCAGTGTTCTCTCGGGTGTCTGCGTCTTCATGTGGCCACCTTACTGTAAGGACACCAGCCATACTGGATCAGGGCTCACCTTCTCCAGTGTGACCTCCTTCTTAAACTAACTGCATCTGCAATGGCCCTATTTCCAAATGAGGTCACATTCTGGGGTGCTAGGGGTTAGGACTTCAGCCCATAACACCATCCCTACCCACACGCGTCATCTTCCAGGGTACAACTCTAAAAATTTAAATTTATTAATTTAAAAAAAAAGAAATTAAAAAGACAGAAATCAAGAAGGATGCTGATGGGGAGGGAGGGTATAGCTCAGTGGTAGAGCACATGCTTAGCATGCACGAGGTCCTGGGTTCGATCCCCAGTACCTCCTCTAAAAATAAATAAACCTAATTACTTTCCCCCACAAAACAAAAACAGAAACATTTTTTTAGTTTGAAAAAATTAGAAAAGAAGGATGCTGTTGGTTCTTCCATGATAATGGCTGAAAACCATTCTGTTACCTACAGGAGGAAGGGAGTGTTAATTGACCTGGGGGTTCTAATACGTGATGCCACTGTGGCCTCTGACTAGAATGTGTGCTCCCTGGGGGCAGGGATTGTTTTTATAGCTTTACTGAGTTATACCATTCCCTTCTTCCACAATGTGCCCATTTAAAGTGTACAACTCAGTGGCTTTTGAGGTCATCACAGAGTTGTGTGAGCATCGCCATGATCGATTTCAGAACATCCCCATCACCTCGCAAAGAAGCACCGCACCCCGTAGGTGTCGTCCCCAGCGCCCTAAGCAGCCACTCATCACCTCCCTGTCCCTGAGATCTGGCTCTGACGGTGGGAGTTATCCACTTTGCTCTCTGATGTGTCCCCCAGGACCTGCAACATTGCCTGATACCCGCCAGACTCCTCCTTGCCAGGGACAGACTCTACCTGCCTCATCTCAGGCCCCCGGAAACGTGTGTAGCATTTGGATAGAAACAAGAGAAGTCAGTTTCCTGGACACACATCTGACCCCAGCTCCTGGCCCGCAGACACCTAGCACAGCAGAGAGGCCCCCGGGGCATGAAATGTGGAGCCTGACTGTCCCCGTTTGAGTCCCAACTCTGCCGCTGACCCCCAGCAGGACACTGGGCAAGAGATTTAATCTCTGCGAGTCTCCCTTTCCTCAACTATAAAACAGAGCTAATAATAGGACCTACTTCTCCCCGCCGCTGCGAGGATTAACACAGGGGCTGGTAATACACAGAGTTCAGTAAATACTGGCTATAATTATCGCTAATCACGCGGGATTTACGAAGACCTTACACACGCCCTTCACTCGGCCCTCCGTCAGCCTCCTCGCCCCACACACATTTCCCGAGGAAAGGGAGAGAGGAATCCAGGGTGCCTCGGGGAACTGTGAGTCCTTTCTTGTGACTGGAGTGGTGGGTGAGATGGGGTGGGGCAGCAGATAAGGTGGAGCAGGGGCCAGCTCCCCCGGAGGGCTCAGAGGCCAGGCTGGGGAGCTTGGAGTCCTTCCCGAGGGCGATGGGGAACCATGGGGTGGTACTGAGAAGTTGAGGGACACAGGTTATCTCTGAATGTTAGAAAGATGCCTTTGGGAGGGAGAGGGGCACACTCTGGGCAGAGACTAGAGGCGGGCAGGAGGCTGGGGTGATGGTCCCCATGGGACCGGGACAAAGAGAATGCCACAATTCTTAGCCCATGGTCTCTAGACTTCTAGAGAGATCCAGCAGAGTCTGTAACCCTGCATGCTCTCTGCCAAATGGTGTGCTTCCATTTTGACAAAAGTAAAAAGAGAAAGAAGGTGCAAATCACTTTGACAATGTTTTATGCCACTTGATACAGTGTGCAGTCGATTCTCCTTAGTCACCGAACTGACGGTCTATGACATCCCGGGACACTGAGTCACTGATACTGAGCCACTGTCCCTGGGGGGGAATATGGCATTAGTTTCCTGCGAGACTTTGGTCACGAGTTTTCTGTTCACAGATCAATTCATAAGCTTGTTTTCCGTGTATTTCTGTTTCAAGAAATCTTGTCTAGTACATCTCATTGGTTCTCTGACATTGGACTCACAACCAACAACATTGTAGCTCACACCTGGAGCAAAGGTAGAACACACACATTTTCTCCTTAAGGCAAATCCCAGCCCCCTAACTGCTTGGGACACTAGACAGCACTTCTGTGCTATGTTCAAAACTGCCAAATCACCGACAAAAAGCGCAATACTGAAAAAAGGACACTTTGAAAGCTGAAACAAGAAGGCATAGTGTCACCTTGGCCAACCTTAGCTGGGGACATGTGTCAAACTCCAACTGCTGGCCGCTCTGCGCATGCCTGTGAACAAGCTTGGATAGTTAATTCTGGGGGGTTACAGACATGTTCGAGTGGGTAGGTGAATTTGCAAATACAGAATCTGCCCATGATGAGCCTGGCTGTATATCCAAAACATTATCATGTCATCGTGTAATTAATATAAATATCATCAACGGATAGTTTACATTCTCTTTTTCGTGCTAAGTCTTTGAAATCCGGGGTCTATTTTGTACTCACAGCACATCTCAATTTGGACCAGCCTCATTTCAAGTCCCAGCAAGCCACACAGACATGGCTAGTGGTTTTTTGTGTCAGACAGTGCAAGTCTTCATAGCTTTCTTCAGGTTCTCAAAGGTACCTAGGAACTTGAAGGAAAAAAATTAAGCAATGTCAGATACAGTCATGTTGGAGGGCTGCGTGGCAACATCTAAGAACGCTGCACATTTTTATTTGCACCAAGAAATCCACTTCATGGCCAGTGCCGCACGAAGTGCACCCTTTAGCACAAGGCAATGAATATAAGCACATTTTCTCTGCACCCCTGCTTGTAAGAGCACGATACTGGAGAAAAATAAAATGTCTGTGCTCAGAAGAACGGGTCCACAAAATACATTGTGTCCATACACTAGACTGTTGAACATCTTTGCAAAGGAAAGAACCCGAGGTCCATATAACAACACAGATGAAACTTGCAAACGGGGTTGAGCTGGTGAGGACAAAGGCAGAGCTAGAGGTCAGGCACATGCTACTATTTATACAACTTTAAACACATGCAAGGTGAAACTCTATGGCAGTTATAGATTGATACATATGTAACAAAAGTATTTTTTTAACAGGAGGAATAACAGACACCTCAGTTGGGGATAGTGGTTACTTCTGGGAGGGAAGGGAAGGATTTGGAGAAGGGTAAGTACACAGAGGATTCCAATTATATTTTAGAAGTTTTATATTTTCGGCTGGACGTGTAGGCGCTCAGGATGGTTATTTGGGATGTTTGGTGGGGGGTGTGCCTGAAATAGTCTCTTTTTTATTGTTATTTTGTTTTTTAACAAGATGATGAATTATTATTTTTTTAATTTAAGTACTGTCAGTTACAATGTGTCAGTTTCTAGTGTCCAGCCCAATGTCCCAGTCATGCATATATATACATATATTTGTTTTAAGGTTCTTTTTCAGTGAAATATTCTTTTGCATGACAAACCATAGCGAAGTTTTGTGCTGCTGTGTGAGACAGCACGTGTGGCCTGTCTGTGCCTTGAAAAATAATAGAACTGTTATCATAGATCACAAGATTCCTGAATGGTTGTATAAAGCCCCCAGCAGAGTGTCTGGTCTCTTCCAACTGCCATGAGTGTATTTGTTAATAATAATGATAGTTAGGCAATCATTCTCTTTTAGGTGCTACATTTAGTGTTTTCATCCATTCTTTTATTTTTAACAGTATTTATTCAATGTATGGATGAACAAAAGCCCCCCGCCTCCCGGGTACAATACTGTGAACACACAAGTGGGGGGAGTCTAGTTTTCATCATGATGTACCGTGATACCACTAAGGGTTGAGATTTGACTGACTGGCTTATAACCCTACTATTTCCAGACAAAACATTTTGATGTAATGTTATAGCTTTTTCTTTTCTTTTCTTTTTCTTTGCATCTCTTTTTCGGCCCAAGGATGGGGTGAGAGGACAGGTGAGTTAAGTTATCAACTACACAACCTTTGAAGTGCAAGTTAATTCTTTATGTGATCTTTTAGTATTATTTTATTTGTAAAAATATATAAAATACATAAATAGTGTGTAAGAGATATACTATCTGTAATACATAGCATATATAATACATCATATAGTTATACGTAAGGTAATGTGGAGTGTATTTATTATTGTATTGATATAATAATTATATATTGTAAATATGTAATACATTACACATAAGAAATGTTTAAGAATAACACTCTGGGTAGGTCCTATAATTAGTCCCATTTCATAATGAGGAAACTGAGGCCCAGAGGCAGCTGGACACTTGTCAGGGAGCACTCGCTTGGCCAGGGGGACAGAGGCAGAAGGTCACAGGAGGAGCCTTTGGAGGCTGGAGAGCAGGAGACATGGTTGGGAGGCAGAAGGCCAGCTTTAACCAGGGGTGTGTGCACCCCGGGCCAGGGCCTGAGCCTCCCCCCCACCCTCCGACCACACCTGCCTCTCCAGGTCACTCCGGGTGACCCCGCAGGGCAATGTTGCTAAATGGGGAGGTGCAAAGCTCCCCGGATCATCAGTGAGCCTGGAGGTGGGGGGGACGACTGGGGAGGGCTGGAGGCCCACAGCGTCCCCTCTCACCCTCCTCCTGGGGGACCCTGCACATGCACAGCGCCTCAGGCCCCACAAGAGGGATCAGCTCCAGCCTGCACTGGGTGGGGGGGGAAGGGGGCAGCCTGGGGTCCCCAGAGCCTTGGGGACCCTGGCTCTGCCTCTCGCTGGCTGGTGACCAGTGCCTCTGCTTCTCCAGGCCTCAGTTTCTCCCTTAGGAAATTGGGAGCCATCATTTGGCTTGCCCAAGCCTTGTAGGAAGGACTCCACAAAGTCTTGAATTAATTAAAAAGGGAGAGAGAGCAAACCAGGGCCTTATACCTGATAAGCATCATTGCATTAGCTCATTTTAGTTTTAGTTTCTGAATAGGTAACGCATGCTGTGGGGGAAATTCAAATAATGTGAATTAAAAGTTCCCCCAAAGCCGTGTGTTGACATGGATTACTGACTCAACTAAAGCAGCAACAGAAGACTCATCTGGGAAAATGCGGGACGCAGAGCAAGGACCGGGTGTTAGCTCATTTTAAGGGATAACCTTTAGCGCCGTTTGATGTGACTGATAAACGTTTTGTGGTTGAGCTGGAAATTTTCCTTACTTTGATAGAGACGTAACCTTGAGTGCTGGGGCACAATTTGTCACAATGTCTGTAGTTTATTGGGCCACTTTTAGCTTTTTATGAGGGAAAATTTCCAGCAGAATCAAAGAGAAAGAGCAAAAGGAACCTCCTTGTCTGCAGTAACACGCGCTGTGGCCGCAAGGCGCCCCGCCCTCACGCGGGCATGATGCTCTCCCACTGGAGTATTTGAAACCAAACACCACGCAGCGTATCGTTTCACCCCAAAGATTTGTGCAGGCCGTAATTTACTTTAAAATACCCCGTTCCCCCAAAAGAAAAGAGAGAGAAAGTGATATGCAAAAAATAACGTTTGTGAAGCCTGGCTTTGGGCTGGAGGCGCTCACTGGGGCTTTTCCCCTCCAGTCTGTGCTTGCAACTTTGCACAAACCTCAGAAAGCCCAAGAGCAAAGGAAAATCTCCCTCTGCCCACCCCGGCCCCGCCCAGCTCCCCAGGGCCAACAGAGGAGCCAGTTTCCTGGGGATCCTTCCAGAGGCCCGGTCACTGTTCTAGCCGTGTTTTTATTAATAGCAGTTTGTAGTAGTAGCGGGAACCTGGTGGGGCAGGCGTCCCGCTGAGTCACACAGACCTGGCCCAGATCCCCCGACACCTCCTCCCCTCTGACCTCGTGTAAGCTGATCGCAGCCTTGCAGAGCCTCAGTTTCCTGCTCTGTAAACTGGGGATAAACCCCCACGCTTCTGGGTGGCTGGGAAGAGCCAGCGTGAAGGCCTCAGCAGAGAGCTGGGCTCAGAGCTGTGCTGAGTACACGAAAGAAGCCTTTTCCCCCAGTGTCTCTCGGCTATTAAGGGCCCCTGGGTCTGAGGGAGGAGGGGCTGGGGGCTGGACCCCTGGGTCTGAGGGAGGAGGGGCTGGGGGTCTGGACACCTGGGTCTGAGGGAGGAGAGGCTGGGGGCCTGGACCCCTGGCCTGAGGGAGGAGGGGCTGGGGGTGGGGACTCAGTATTAAGGAGCTCTGGGAATGGTCTCCCTGGTTCCTGGAGGCCAGCGCTCCGGGCCCATGGAGGAAGGTGGAGGCAGAAAGTCCTGGGTCTCCACCCCAGGTAAGGCATGTGAAGGGGCCAGTCTCCCCTTTTCCTGTGGCTCTTAGGCCCGGCTCTTGGGGGTTCACGATATATTTTGTCCCCTCTGTCCTGGGACCAGAGCCCAGAGTCCAAGCTGGTCTAAGTTTGGAAGGGGGAGGGAGGGGGGCAGCAGGTCAGAGGGGGTGAGGGAGGGGTGGGGGGGACAGGATGTCTCTGAGCTGTCACACACACCCCTGTCCCGGGCCCAGAGAAAGGGAGGGACAAAAGGCTCTGAGAGAGAGTCAGAAACAAAGACGGGAGGAGGGAGACGGAGAAACACTGGGGAGAGGAGGCCAGAGAGGGGGACAGAGTGCGGACATCCTGAACGACAAGCAGGCAGACAGCGGCCACAGTGGGAAGAGCGTGGGGACAAGGGCGAGGGGCCAGGGACCAAGAAACAGGACAGGGAGACCCACCCTGGAGACCCAGGAGCCAGAACAACAGCAAGACAGGGACAGGGAGTGTGTGAAGAGAGAGGAGAGACAGTACGGGAAACCTCTGGACTTAGACAGACACACAGGGAGACAGAGGCAGACCCTCTTGGACGAGCTCCTCGGCCTGGGCTCTGCCAAGGCGGGCAGTGGGGCTCAGTGGGCTGGCTGCTTTTCGGGGACCCCCGACCAGGGGCACTTACCTGAGGGCCAGCTGACACCAGGTGACCCTGAGATGGAGCTCAGGGACTCCAAGAACCACGAGGATGGGGACCCGGAGGTGAGAGGTGGGAGACAAGGGAGGGAGAGACTGAGAGTCAGAGCCAGAGACAGAGATGGAGAAGGCCGGGGGCAGACACAGAGAGACACACAGAAAGAAAGGGAAGAGACAGGGAAACAGAAACATCAAAGACCCAGAATAAGGCAAACCCAAGGAGACACAGCCAGACCGAGGCCCCCGGAGAAATGTACTCAGAAGCAAAGAGCGGGAAACACAGGAAGACGGGAGGGTGGGGAGAGAGACAGTGCACCAGGGGGCTGTGCGGGCTGAGGAGGCAGCCCCAGCTGGGGCTGGGGGCTTCTGGTGGCTCCAACAGATGGCGATGGGCAGGGTCACTGACACAATCACCCATAACCCCGCCAGGACACAAAAACAGGTGGCCTGAGGCTGGGTGAGTCATTGTGACTCATCCTCCTCTCTGGGGACAGTGACCCCGTCCCCCAGCTCCCCACATCAGCCCTGGGCCAGGCCTCCAATTTCCCCACTGCTCTCAGTGGGCCCTGGACTCACCCCCTCCCCACTTCTGTCCCTCTCCTACAGGAGGACACAGCCATGGCCCTCCAACGGCTCGTGGAGCTGACGGCCACCAGGGTGACTCCAGTGAGGAATCTGCGTGTCCAGTATCGCCTCATCCGAAAACTCGGCTCCGGCTCCTATGGCCGCGTGCTCCTTGCCCGGCATCGCCAAGGGGGTGAGTTTGGCCACCAAAGGAAAGGCTCCAGGACGTCCTCCTAATAGGGACTAGGAAGCCACCGAGACAGGGAGCGTCCTTGCGGATAGCTGGCAAGGACCCTTGATGGGGCTCTCAGACAGTTAAGAGTTCAGTAATATTCCATAAAACAGAGGTCACCCAGAGAGGGTGAGAGACTTGCCTGAGGTCACACAGCAAGGCAGAAGCACAGCTTGGATTGAAACTCAAGTCACCACGTCCCCTACTTTAGGCGAGAGGAAACTGAGGTCCAGAGAGGGCAAGGCAGTTGTGCGAGACCACCCAGCAGCCTGAGTCAGAGCAGGAAGAGTCCTCAGGGAAGATCCCCTCCCACCTGCACTTCACAGACGGAGAAACAGGAGCACAGAGAGATCAGACAATATACCCTGCCCTTCTTGTATCATGCGTGAGACATCTGGGGCTCAGAGAGGTTAAGTGGCTTGCTTAAGGCCCCACAGCAAGATCAGAGCACCCTGAAGTCTTCCGCCCCCACCTCCCTAGCAGGTCCGGCTGTAGCTCTGAAGCTCCTACCTCGGGACTCGGTCCTGAGAACCACCTTCCTGAGAGAGTTCTGCGTAGGCCGCTGTGTGTCATCTCATCCAGGCCTGCTCCAGACCCTGCCGGGCCCCCTGGAGACACCCCGACACTTTGCCTTCGCCCAGGAGTATGCGCCCTGTGGGGATCTCAGCGGGATGCTGCAGGAACGGGTGAGACAGGCAGGGGATGCAGGCTGGGACTGCTCATCCCAGATCTGACTGTGCCCCTCACCCCAAACCTGTCTCCAACCCTGACCCCCCAAAGCAGTGCCCAACCCAGCTCCTCCCTAAGCCCCCAAACAACCTCCTTATTTCTAATTCTCAGTGCAATTCCATGTCTAACCCTAACCCTAATCTATCCAAGCATCCGGACATGAGCTTGCCTGGGCAGGGAGCTGGGGTTGATGGATCAGGTCTGATGGAGGGCGTGGGGATGGAGAAAGAGATGGGCTTCCATTGGTATTGGGACTGGGAGCAGGTGTGGGCAGGTGGGTGAGTCGAGTTGAGGGCTGATTACAGATTGGTAAGGGGTGTGGAGGAGAGTGTGGACGGGGCTGCAGCACAAAGTAGGAATGATCGAATATGTGTATAGAGATTGAGTTCTCTCTAGAAAGACCATCAGGACTGATCCTGGATATTCTGGAGATAGCTGAGTTTGAATTTATGGTGAGTCCATCTTTAGGAATAGACTTTGGATTTGAGATAGGGTTGAGGATAAACAGAAGGAACGAAGGAGGGAGAGAGAGAAGGAAGGAGAGAGTGGGATGGATGGATGGATGGGATGGATGGATGGATGGGTGAATGAATGGATAGGTGGGTAGATGGATGGATGGGTGGGTGAATATTTGGAAAGATTGGTGGATGGATGGCTGGATGGATGTTTGGATAGGTAGATGGATGGATGGATGAGTGGGTGGATGGAAAGATTGGTGGATGGATGGATGCATGGATGCATGGATGGTTGAATATATAGAAAGATTGGTGGACAGACGGATTTTGGATGGATGCGTGGATGGATTGAAGGAAGGAGGGATGAATGGATGGATGTTGGATACTAAATAACTGGATAAATTATTGAATTGCTGACTGGATGGTTGAATGGATACTGAGTAGAAACACTGCTATCGAGGCTGCCGGCTGGATGACGGCTTTGATGGATGGATTGCTGTCTGGCTGCCTGGCTAGCTAGATGGATAGACCTATTAATCAGCTGATGAAGTAAACTGCGGGACTTTTTAGAACTGGGCCTGAGTTAGAGATGGGGTCTGTATTGGTACAGGACAAAGATTAGGATTAAGTGTGGGGTTTGGATTCTCATTGATGATCTGAGTGGTTAGTTTAGAGGAGATAAGAAATATAAGGAGTGGATCTGAGTGCTGGGAGAAAGTCTGATGAGCTTTTAAGGAGCTTCTGGTAGCCTAGTGAGACGTGGGCTCCTGTGAGGAAAACATTGGGCGCTGGCCTGCAGGAGCACAGGTGTGGGGGCAGGTTGTGGTTGAGGACGATCTGGAGAAGGTCCCGGGGGGATGTTGTGGGGACCCTAGAGATCTCTGGTCTGGAATTCTGGATTCTTGAACCTCAAGAAACAAAACATAGAAGGAACCAAGGCAGTTTGACCTTCCTCCTCTCTCCTTGACCCCAGGCCCTCCCAGAACTGCTGGTAAAGCGGGTGGGGGCCCAGCTAGCTGGAGCCCTGGACTTCCTCCATGGCCGGGGGCTGGTCCACGCGGACGTCAAGCCAGACAACGTGCTGGTCTTTGACCCGGTCTGCAGCCGTGTGGCCCTGGGTGACCTGGGTCTGACCCGGCCTGAGGGCAGTCCAACCCCTGCCCCCCCAGGGCCACTGCCCTCCGCCCCACCTGAGCTCTGCCTCCTGCTGCCACCTGACACCCTGCCCCTGCGACCAGCAGTGGACTCCTGGGGCCTGGGGGTGCTTCTCTTCTGCGCTGCCACTGCCTGCTTCCCATGGGATGTGGCACTGGCCCCTGACCCTGAGTTCGAGGCCTTTGCTGGCTGGATGACCACCAAGCCCCAGCCACCTCAACCACCACCCCCTTGGGACCAGTTTGCGCCCCCAGCTCTGGCACTGCTCCAGGGGCTTCTGGACCTGGATCCTGAGACTAGAAGTCCCCCACTGACTGTCCTGGATTTCCTGGGGGATGACTGGGGGTTAAAGGGGAACAAAGAGAGAGCTAGGGGCTTGGGGAGGATGTCCAGTGAGGATGCGGAGGAGGAAGAAGAGAGGGGAGCAAGCCTGGAAGAGTGGTCAGAGGAGGAGGATGGCGACAAAAATGGTGGGAGGATGGGGACAGATGGGGGAGAGCCCTGACCAGGTGATGGGGACAGGTGGCCGGAGCCAGGGCCAAAGGCCCTTCCCCCAGCCCCCATGGCCACCTGGATGGAGAGACAGCTGCTCCCGGGAGGACAGAGACAGAACACATTGCACCTCTCCCAAATGAAGGCTGGACTTGGTTGCAAAATGCCTCCCAGCTGAGGACTTGGGAATCCGGGATCCCCGGTACCCCGTCCCTCAGACTCAGGACTCCAGACCCCATCTCCTCCTCCCTCAGACCCAGGGGTTCTAGCCCCCTCCTCCCTCAAGGACCCTTCCTTTTCTGTCCCGAATGTGTCCTCTTGAAGGAAGGTGCCGTTTCCCCCACAGACACACTTCTGCACTGTGGGGACATGCTGGGCGCTTATCACGGAGCTCTGATGCAGTCACCCCTCTCCTCTGAGACTTCAGGCGACCCCCACGGTCCGTGGCACCGAGTCTGGACTCTCCAGATCTGACACCATGGAGATCTCGCCCCCTACCTCTCCCACTGCCCTGGGCTCTGGGCGGCATTGAGGGAGCCACTCACCCTTTCTAGACCTAAATCTCCACACACTCAGTGCTCACATGCACACAAGCACGCTCCTGCAGACTTTCGCACATCCTGTGTTCTCCCCTAGGATGCCTTCTTCCCGACTCCAGGCCTCCAGACGCCGGGCCCTGGCCCAGGGCCTCTGCGGCTTGCCTGGAGCCTGTAGCCCCGTGATCTGCGTCTCCACCTTTTCCCTCTCCCCATCGGGCTGTCCAGGAGGGACCTGGGCTTCTTCATTCCTCCTTTTGGGTCCTGCTCCCACATGGCGAGCTTCCTGTCCAGCTCCCTGAGAGCATGCACACCGTGCATGTGAGGGCCACGGCTGGTGTGCAGGGATGTCCAGGTGACCCGGGCTGGCCCTACGCCACCCCTGTCACAGCACACAGACCCCTGGCCTGTGAGGCTTCCCCCTGCAGGGCAGGGCCACGTGGATCAGGGGCCGTGTCCCCAGCACCCAGCACAGGGTCAGTTACCGGGACCTGCTTCCTCCATATCTTAACCAGAACTAGGTTTGACAGTTAATGTCTCCATTTGGACAAAGGCACCGGTGGCTGTGGGAGGTATTAACCTGGCGGGGAGTGGGTGAGGGGACTTGGGAGCCCAACGCGGCTGTTCTGTAAATCAAAAAATGATTCTGAAATAAAAAGTTGATTTAAAAAGAACTGAGTTCATACCGGTCATCTAGCTATAAACCTGGGGGGTGAGTGCGGCCCTCCAGGGCCCCCATCTCCCCCCTCAGCCCTGGGAGTCCCTGCCTGTTCCCACCACCCACTTTGAAGTCTGCAGACTCGGAACGTGGACTCCCCTCCCTTTGCCCCCTCCCCTGAGATCCCTCACTTCCCAGTTGCTGCACCACCTGCTTCTCTGCCCCCCCAAGTCTGAGGTCATCTCTCACTGCATCGTTCTGGAATCCTGTTGTCTCATCCTTTCCCCAGACAGGACCCCAGTGTCTCTGCCCCTGGACACCCCTCACCAAACACTTGTGTCTGACCTGTCAATGGGGCATTGATGGGGCAGCTGGGTGGGGTCAAGGCAGGGGCAAGCTAGGGAAATGATTTCATCCCCTACAGAGGGTCTGGTCTCCTGGGTCTGAGGGAGGAGGGGCTGGGGATCTGGACCCCTGGGTCTGGGGGAGGAGGGGCTGGGGGGTCTGGACCCCTGGGTCTGGGGGAGGAGGGGCTGGGGGGTCTGGACCCCTGGGTCTGAGGGAGGAGGGGCTGGGGATCTGGACCCCTGGGTCTGGGGGAGGAGGGGCTGGGAGCCTGGACTCCTGTCCTAGGTCTGAGGGAGCGAATGGGGGTCTGGACCCTGGGTCTGAGAGAGGAGGACCTGGGGGCCTGGGCCCCTGGGTGTGAGGGAAGACGGTCTGATTTCCTGGTTGGGACATCTGTCTGGGCACAGCCAGTTCTGGGAGATAACACACGATGTCGCTCTCCCCCGAGTGAGGTGGAAGGGGCGAGGCCTGGGGCGGGGCTACGACCCCCTAGGTGGGGGCGGGGTCTTGCTCCAGGGCAGGCCTCTGCTGGCATGGGCTCTTAGTACTGGGCACTGACCACAGCGGGCAGCCGAAGGGTCAGGCAAGCTTTGGAGAAGGTGAGGTCTGGAGGTTGGAGAGCGGGTCAGGAGGAGGCAAGGGTCAAATGGCCTGAGGTAGGCAGCACCTGAGAGTGAAGCCAGCCAGGCGGTCAGAGTCCTGGGTCCCTCAGGGGCTCGTCTACAGACCTTGACACTGCAGAGGGGCTGAGTTAGGGACACAAGGTCTGGGGGTCTCACAGCGTGTGAATTGTATGAAGTCCCAGCAGAGGGGTCAGCTGGATGTCAGGCCTCGGGGGTCTGAGGGCGGAGGAACTGAGGGCCCAGACTCCTGCGTCTGAGGGAGGAGGGACTGGGGTCCCGGAATCCTAGGTCTGAGGCAAAAGGGCTGGGCTGTGAGAGTTGGACCCCAGGCCTTTTAAGGGCTTGGGGATGGATCCCAAGTGCTTGCTCCCCTCCAGGACCCAGGCGTGCCCGGGCCCTGGTGTGTGCAGCCCACTCTCCCTGCAGGCAGAGGGCACCTGTTTTCTCTTAGGAGACTGAGGCTGCTCATCCACCCCCAGGGCCCAAGTCTGTTTGCTTTGGAAACAAGGTGGGGGGGTGTCTCGAGTTATCTGGTTCATCTTTCATCCTCAGGCCATCAGATGGCGCAGGGATGTGGGGGCGGGGTGAGGGACATCTGTGGCCTCGAGCCTGACCTCACCCCAACCAGGGACTGGTCTCCTTGCTCCACAGACGCCTCTAATAAAGAGAGAAACTGAGTCAGAGCGGCCTGTGCCAATGATCCTCCATCCCCCTCCCTCAGACCCAGGGGCCCAGGCCCCCAGCCCCTCCTCCCTTGACCCCTGGTCTGGCACCCCTGGTCTGAGTCCTGGTCACCCTCTCTCCTCTGCCCTTGCAGAGATGCCTGGCAAACATTCAAATGAGGAACAGTTGGTGATGGGGGCTGCAGAGAACAGAGCTGATGAGGACCTGGGGGGCCTCACGGCAGAGGAGCTGCGTCAGGGCCAGAAGGCGGCCCTGGTGCTGGAGGACACGATGGCCCTGAGCGCCCAGACCCTGGTCCAAGCCGAGGTGGATGAGCTCTACCAGCAAGTGCGTCCCTTGGGCCAGGGCCGCTTCGGCCAGGTCCTGCTGGTCACTCACCGTCAGAAAGGTACCAGGGCCTGGAGACAGAGGCGGGGGGGCAGGCGCGTGAGCCCAGGCAGAAGCCAGCCAAGGCTGGGGCGTCTGAAACCTGAATCAAGTCTTGTCTCTGCCCCTTCCAGGCTGTGTGTCCTTGGTAACCCCCCTACCCTATCTGAACCTCAGCCTCCTCCTTTAGAAAGTGGGTGAAGATTCCTTCTCTGAAAGAACTGTGACTCTCCAGGAGACGTCACTGCTCGAGTTGTTGGCGACACGGGGAGGAAGACAGAGCCCCCACCATGGCCCTCACGTGTGGCTGGCTTAGTGGTCACTGTGGGGAAGACTCAGAGTCATGCTGTCTGCCAGGCTCTCAGCGAGGCTAGCACCCAGTGGGTGGGCAAGGCATGCTCCCCCGACCCCAATCTGGTCAATATCTTCCAAGGAGACCGGAGGGGTCAGCCCTGTCTGGGGTTGGGGGTGGGCTGGACACCCAGGGAGGTCAGCCCCGCCTTCGGGGAGCTCTCAGCCTGAACGGGGAGAGGGTGTACGTTTCCTAAGGCTATTATAACAAAGTAGCGCAGACTGGGCTCACCGTTCTGGAGGCTGGGAGTCCAAGATCAAGGTGCTGGCAGGGCTGGCTTCTCCTGAGGCCTCTCTCCTTGGCTTATGGATGGCCACCTTCTCCCTGTGTCCTCGTGTGGTCTTCCCTGGGTGCATGTCTGTGTCCAAATTTCCTCTTCTTATAAGAACACCAGGCCTACTGGAAGAAGGTCCACCTCAATGATTTCCTTTCACCTCTTTCAAAATCCGATCTCCAAACACAGCCCTAGTCTGTGAGCCCCGGGGGGTTAGAACTTTGACGTGTGAGTTTTGCAGGGGGCGGGGGTAGGGCTGCTGGTGGTGGACACGAGTCAGCCCATAACAGAGAAGGATGCAAGGAGAGACGCAGAGCTGGGGCGTCAGAGAGCCTGGAGGCGCGCGTGTAACAGGGAACAGCTTTTGCTGGGAGGCCTCGTCCACCTGCGCTTCATTTAATGTGCACCTTGAGGCCTCCTAGATGCCCTCCCTGGGCTGGGCAGCACTGGGGCATGAAGACAGAGCGCTCCGAGAGGCTCATGGCACGGGTGGGAGAACAGATGACAAAATAGCTGGTGGCAGGTGCCACAATGGCAGGAACTCAGGGCACTCTCGATGCACAGAGGAGGCCCTGCTGCAGCCAGCTGGGAATGGCTAGCATTTCAGGCACAGAGACCACCTTCCTCCATCAACACAGCCTCTTAGTGGGCAAGCCTGGGCTCCTGGCAGCTGGTGACTCAAACATTGAAGAAACCATATGATATTTGTCTCTGTCTGACTTACTTCACTTCGTATGATCATCTTTAGGTCCATCCATCCGTGTTGCTGCAAATGGTATTACTGTGTTCTTTTTATGGCTGAGTAGTATTCCACTGCATAAATATACCACAACTTCTTTATCCAGTCACCTGTCAATAGACACTTAGGTTGTTTCCACATCTTAGCTATCGTAAACAGTGCTGCTATGAGTGTTGGGGTGCACGTGTCTTTTCAAAGTAGAGTTTTTGTCTTTTTGGATGTATGCCCAGGAGTGGGATTGCAGGATCCTATGGCAACTCTATTTTTAGCTTTTTAAGGACCATAATGAAAAAGAAACAAAAATTGAAGAAACCAGAGTTTCTGCCTTCTGGGAGCTTCCATTCTAGGAAGTCATTTCTGCAGGTGGCAAAATTCATAATAATTCCTTCGTGGGGTCTCATACCCAGTGCACGGTGTCTTTTCCCCAGTCGCCTCGAGCAGGGCTTTTTGGCATGGGTTTGCCAGAACGAGGGGCCCAACAAGGTCATGGGGAGTTGTAGTTCAGTTTTCGTGGTCCTCCTCCACCTGTTCCAAGACAGCAGGGCAGGAACTCACTCAATGCTATAATTAATATTATTATTACTACCACTGGTGTGTTTGGGTGGCCATGCTATTTTAGGGTGGGCTTGGTGGGGGTCAGGATTTGGAGGAGGTGGAGATGGCCTGTTGGAGAGAGTCCAGGCTGAGGGGCAGCAGGGCTCTCCCACACTCCCCCACACCTGTCCCTGCGCCTCCAGGCACAACCCTGGCCCTGAAGCAGCTCCCCAAGGCCTCCACTTCCCTGCGTGGCTTCCTGTACGAGTTCTGTGTGGGCCTCTCCCTGGGCCCCCATCCGGCCATCGTGGCAGCCTACGGCATTGGCGTCGAGTCGGCCAACTCCTACAGCTTCCTGACCGAGCCTGTCCTGCACGGGGACCTCATCGCTTTCATCCAGCCCAAGGTGGGTCGGCCTCCCAGAGCCTCAGGGGGTCCCACTCGAACGCCCCGCCAACCTGGGCCTCAGGGATCACGCGCACTGCACGGTGACACGCGGGGCCCACGGCTCTCGTGGGGTTCACCACCACGGAATCAACACCGCGCCCCGCCCAGCTTAGCAGCCCTCGCGGGCTCTCACCGGGCCCCGGGGCTCTCAGGCCTCACCCAGCCATCCCCCTTTCCCCTGCGCTGCTCCCTGGGGCCGAGGACAAGCTCCGCCAGCCCGTTCCGGTCTGGCTGGCCGGGGAGGCGCGGTGGGCGCTGACGCCCGTGCCCCGCAGGTGGGCCTCCCGCAGCCCGCGGCCCAGCGCTGCGCGGTCCAGCTGGCCTCGGCCCTGGAGCACATCCACTCCCTCGGCCTGGTGTACCGGGACCTCAAGCCGGAGAACGTGCTGGTGTGCGACCCGGCCTGCCAGCGGGTCAAGCTGACCGACTTCGGCCACACGCGGCCCCGCGGGACCCTGCTCCGCCTGGCCGGACCGCCCATCCCCTACACGGCGCCCGAGCTCTGCGGCCCCCCGCCCCTCCCGGAGGGCCTGCCCATCCAGCCTGCCCTGGACGCGTGGGCACTAGGGGTCCTGCTGTTCTGCCTCCTCACTGGCTACTTCCCCTGGGACCAGCCCCTGGCCGAGGCTGACCCCTTCTATGAGGACTTTGTCATCTGGCAGGCCTCGGGCCAACCCCAGGACCGTCCCCAGCCCTGGTTTGGCCTGACGCCCGTGGCAGACACTCTCCTGTGGGGGCTGCTGGACCCACACCCCCGAAGGAGGAGCCCCGTGAGCTCTGTCCGGGGCTACCTGGGGCAACCCTGGAGGCAGCGGGAGGGGGAAACCGAGGAGGTGTACGAGGGAGACACAGAATGAGGGAGGCTGGGGCCCAGCCCTCCTGGGGAGAGTTGGGAAGGGAAGCAGGGACCCCATCCGGAGTCTCCTCAGCATTCAGCGTGGCTCTTGGCTGCTCTGCTGTCTGTCTGTCCCTGCCTCATCATGTCCCCTGTTCTGATTCCCCATGCCTGGCCATCTGTGTGATCTCTGAGCGCCCCGGATCTGTCCACGGCCTTCTCCATCTCCCCTGGAACAGCGCCTGCTATTCCCTTGGCCTGTGGTGTGATTGGCTCATCTGCCGCCTCCTGCCAGCCTCCCTCCGTGAGGCTGGCCTCCCCACCCGCAAAGGGACACTGCAGGGGCCTAGCCTGCCCTCCCAGCCCCCCCACCCGCTCTGCTCCCCTTTTGCCTGTGACGCTCCTTCCCTTCTCGTTGTCCGATAGATTTATTTGCTCATCGTGGTTATTCTGTGTGTCCTGCTGGAAGGTGGGCTCCAGGAGGGCAGGGATCCCGGCCTGCCCTGCTCTCTGACAGACCCACCGAGCAAGGCCCATCCCACCCCGGGTAGGTGGTCCACAGATGCTTGCTCAATAAACGGACCCATCTGGGTTTGCACCGCCTCCCTCCGCGTATGCCTGTCTTTCTGCCCTGGTGGTCTCTCTCTTGCTGAGTTTTGCTCCCTGCCTAACCCCCTCTGCCCCTCCCACGTGCCCGGTCCAGGCCCTCTTGATAACTGCTGTCTCATCTCTCCTTCCTGAGCCGCTCTCTGCAAATAAAGTCCATCTGGCGCTTAGGTCCCCACGACGCTGTTGGTCCGTCAGTCTGGGATTGGAAGGACAGCGCGTATGTGTGTGTGCACAGGAGAGCGTATCCTGGAGGAGAGACAGAGATGAGGAGGAGAGAGGGAAAGGGAAACAGAGACAGAAAGGGACAGGCAGAGAGACAGGCACACAGAGATAGAAAGAACGCAGAAGTGGTGCACAGGGTGATGGTGGGAGATGCAGGCTGGGTGCGCGCGTGTGAGTGTGTCTGGGGGCGAGTGTCCGTGCTGTGTCAGCACTGTTTGCACATATTTCTGCAGATACGCTTGAAAGCGTCCAGCTGTTTGTGGATGGGACGGGAGTGTGTATTTCTATGTATTTGTTTGTCTGTGAGGGTCTGAATCTGTGTGTGTGTACAAGTAATGGTGTGTGTGTGAGACAGAGAGAGACAGTGAGGGCTCGAACGTGTTTCACTGAATGTGGATGACAGGAGTGCGTTCATTTTGAGTGTCCGTGGGCATCTGAGCCCCCGTGTGCTCATGTAATTGTGTGACTGGGTGTGTGTGGTGGGGGATGGAAGTCTGAGTGTATCTCACTCTGTGCAGACACCGGATCCGTGTGAGACCTTGAGCCTGCATGGGGGGTGGTGTGTGTGTGTGTAGCTGGGATGACAAGTCCCACAGGCGTGGCTGCCAGTCACCAGCTGGGCCCCTCTCTCCTTCACACCTTCCCCCCTCTCGCCCTGGCCCCTTCTTGGCAGCAGCCCTGTTTGCAAACACTCTCTCTTCCTCTCTGTGCCCTCCTTGGCCACCCGCCCAGAGAAAGGCTACAACTCAGGGCTGGATCGTGTGTCCCTGGCCCCTGCATCACCCCTGCCACCAGGGCCCCTGCTGTGACCAACAAGGTGTTGCCTAGTGGAGGAAGGGGTGGCAGCATGTGTGGAGTGACCTCAAGGACCCTTTCAATCTAGAATTGAAGACATGGGCTCCTGTCCTGGGCAATCCAGGTGAGCTTCCTGGAGTAGGGGGTCATTGGAGACAATGAGATGGTGGGTGCAGTAGGGGGGGCCTGAGCAGGACCTGCTGCTGCCTTATCCATGAATCTGAAATAGCCCAGGCAGCGAGGCCAAGAATGTGTCCCAAAAAAGCTGGAGGGGGCAGGGGCAGGGGTGCAGCTGGGTGAGAGAGGAGCAGAGCTGAATGAGGGCAGGGGGAGGCCACAGAGGGCGCTAACTGGTGGCAGCAGCTGGGGATTAACTGGGAGGTGATAATGACTCAGTGACTGGCCCCAGCAGCAGGGCCGGAGAAAGGGCCCGAAGGGGGCTAATTAAGTATTAGCTGCTTAATTACCTGACACACAGGACTAATCGTGATACTCCGCACCAGGGGAGCTGCTCGCCCCACAAGCAGCTCCCAGCAGGCGGCTCCTGCTGATGGCACTGGAGGGGGTCCCTAAGATGCTCCCACTTCAAGGGTGCATGCAGGGGGCCCAGAGCAGCCAAGATGCCTGCCTGAGCTCACACAGCAGGTGGGGCAGAGGGAGGATTCGAACCCAAGCCAGCTCCTGTCCAAGGTCCACGGTCTGAAGCTGCAGGCGTATCCCACTCAGGACCTGGGGCGGGGCCTTGAGGGGACGGGGCAGGGGCACAAGCACACGTGTGTGAGCATGGGTGTGCGTGTGACAGAGCGAGGATGAGTGTGAGTGTGTTACTCTTTGCAGGTGGGAACGTGACAGGGCATGAGTGTGACAGTGTGAGTGTGAGCAACGTTTGGGAAGGGCAGGTAGTTGTACATGTGGGAGTGAGTGTGGGAGACTGTGAGTGCAGGTGAGAGCTGTGTGAGCGTGTGGTTGTGTGCTGGTGAAGTGGCCGTCCCCTCCTTGTTGGAGACCAGAATTGGGGCACCTATATGGTGACGATAGAAAAGGAAAGTTGAAATGCCTTCAGATCCAGGCAGTGGCCATAATGGAAAGACAGAGAGTCACACGTGCTGCTGAGGAGGTGGAGGGGTCAGAGCCCTCTCCCAGGGCTGGTGGGATATAAAAAGTGGGGCAGCCGCTTTGGAGGACTGAAATGTTAAACATGGAGTTACCGTATGGCCTGGCAGTTCCGCTCCTAGGTATATGCCCACGAGAAATAAAACCATGCATCCACCCAAATGTCCACGGCAACATGATTCACAATAGCCAACAGGTGGAAACGACCCAAGTGTCCACTGACTAAGAGATAAAAGCAATGCAGTCTCTTCCGACAGTGGAGTATTACTTAGCCGTGAAAAGGAAAGACTCACTGACAAGCGCGGCATTATGGATGAACCTCAAAATCATGAAGCAAAGCAGGGCCAGCCTCAGAAGACGATCTGCTGTAGGAGTCCATTTATGTGAGATGTCCAGAACAGGCAAATCCACGGAGGAAGAGAGATTAATGATTGCCTGGGGAAATGGGGAGTGACTGCTAATGAGTACAGGTTTTCTTTTAGAGGGTGGTGATGGTGATGGAAACATTCTAAAATTAGATTTGCTGAGTGTTGCAGAAGTCTCTGACGGTATTAAAAATCATCAAATGGTATGTGTAAAAAGGGTGAATTTTATGGCATGTCAATTTTACCTTCATGAGGGTGTATAAAAAAACCAACAAACCAACCAAAAACAACAACAGCAAAAGAAAAAACCCACGGGCATTTCTGAGGTTCTCATGCTGAGACCTTGATTGTGTTCCTTCCCGTCTCTGAGCCTCTGAGTTCCTATTAAAAAGAGAAGGAAAAGGGAAAAGCCCTGCCCTTTTTCTGATAGCGCTGCATGCAGGACCTACTCACCACCAGGACCCGCACGCGTCTCTCCCCATTGGACAGAAGACACTGTGGAGGCCCCTACTCTCCAAAGATCCTCAAGACAAACGGTGGCAGAGTCTGGATTCAAACCCAGCTCTGGCCTGATTCTGAAGTCTTTGTTCTGTACCGCCAGCTCAGCCCCTCAGAGTGTACCTGGGCCCATGATCACCAAGGACGTTCTGGCTACCCACCTCCCCTCTGTGGGGGAACCCCAAGTGTGCAAGCAGGACCAGTTACAAAATTTGTAGGTGTCCAGTGCAAAACACAAACTTGGAATTTCTTGTTAAAAAAAAAATTTTCCCTCCCTGTACCACCCCCATGTGCTATTGAATGTCACACTCCCTGGGCACCAGGATAATCTTGACCCTCAAGGGGGTGAGGAGTCATGGAGGCTGCCCGAGGGTGGACAGCCGGGAATCTGACCACCAGAACCTATTGGGGAAGCGCCCAGAGCATGCTCCATTGTCCCATCAACTTCAAAATACAGAATCATCAACTGCAAAATACAACATCCAAAATCACGAAGCACCGTCAGTACGGCTACTGACCACAGAGCACCAGACCCATGGCGCTGCACCCAAACCACAGCCTGCTTGTGGGGAAGAGTTCACCCGGGACCCAGAAGGGGGCCAGCCTGGCAAGGCTGCTCAGAGACGGCATCCTTTGCAGTGGACATTCTTAGTTCTGCTCCTGGGCAGCTATGCGTCACTCCCGCCCCTCCCCACCACCTCCCCAACCCCTGACCTTGTTAAAATGCAGATTCCAATCCAGCAAGCCTGGGGTGGCACCAGAAATTCTGCTTTTCTAACCGGCTCTTGGGTGAGGCTGATGTTTCTAGTCCATGGGTCACACTTGGAGGTGCAAGGTTTTGTGAGAACACGATTTTACAGTACTGCTCTTGAATTCTAGCTAAACTCTTATTGACGCTAAACACTGGTCCACTTGACTCTTTGAGGTTTTCTGTATGGTCGGTCACATTGCCCGTGGGAAATAGATCAGGGCCCCCCTTTCCACCCTTTATCTGATTAAGGAGCTTCCCTCTGCTCCTACTTAGCAAAGTGTGTGCGCGTGCGCGTGTGTATGTGTGTGAACGTGTTTGTAAATCATGAATGGGGGTTAATTTTGTCAAACGTTTTTTCTGTGGCAAGCTTGCTAGGCCTCTGTAGCTACTGTTCTGGGCTTGTTGCAATCTGGCAGGCACAAGACTGGGCTCAGATGTCCCGTGGGAGGTGTCCAACGTCAGGACCAGCCGTTGGTGGGGGCTGGCTGCCCATCCTGGCCACGGGCCCTGGGGCCAGATGTTTGGGCTTAGCTGCCTGGCCAAGTGGGGATAGAGTAACCGGATAATTAAGCACCCGCTTCTTTGGGGCTGGCAGAAGGTGGCAGAGGGTGGAGGGACCTTGGGCCCGAGTGCCCGACAGCCCCCCCTCAACCTTGGCTTGCAGAGGCCAGGAGCCTGAAACCCCAGTGGGGCCCTCTGTAGTGACTCAGAGCTGGGCATCACCTGCTCCCTCCTGAAAATGGAAGAGGAGACTTCTTGCCTCCAAGTTGGGGTGCCATCCTCGGAGCCCTGATGACCCAGGACGGCAAGGGGAGTGCAGGCACGGCCTTCCCCAGGTTACCAGTCAGCAGTTATTTAAGTCTTAGGGCTTAATGGGACCTGGGGACAGGGTTCCCAGCATGCTCCTTTGCCTGCTGGCAGGGGAAGGCAGTTCATCTATCAAGACCCCCAGACAATATCCCTCCCCACCCTCAGCAAGTAACTAGACCCCACTGGCCTTTGCCGGACTGCGGGGGCGCCAGCTCCGTGACCTTCCAGGGCCTCTGAGCCGGGCTCCAGTCTGGGCGGAGGGGGAGGAGGGAACGGCTTCCTGCTGCCTGATGCTGCAGGAGTCCGAACAGGACTTGTGGGTCTTCCAAGACAGCCCCCAGCTTGCAGGCTGAGGCCCAGAGAGAGGAGGGGTCTACCTCAGCGAGGGGTCATCGTGGAAGTCCCAAGCTGGAACCCCAGGCCAAGCTTGGAGCCGGGGAATCTGCCTTGTGTTATTCTGAGTCCCGCAGTTCTGCTCTGTGGCCTTAGGCAAGGGGCTTGCCCTCTCTGAGCCTCAAGGCCATTTCTGAAACAGGGATCAAGTTCCTCCCTCCACGGGCTATACTGAGGGTGGGATGTGGTGCATTAAGAGTCCACACTGGGCCGGGCACAGAGAAGCAGAGTTAGGAGAGGTCACGGTCACTTTTGTTAACTGAGCACTTGTGCCAAGTTCTGTCCTTACCTGCGTGAACTCGTCTAATCCTCGCAACCACCCCAGGAGGCAGGGGCAATCACTAACCCCATTGTGCAGGTGGAAAAGCTGAGGCTCAGAGAAAGGAAATTAACTGCTAGAGTCCCACAGCCAGAACATGGTCTCGAATCCAGGATCATCTGACTTGGGCATGTAATTTCTTACGAGCAAGGGCTCTGGGTCAGACAGGCCTGGGTGCCAGTCATGACGCTACTACGTGTTCCCTGAGTGACCAAGTGTCTCTGTGCCTCAGTGCCCCGGTCTGTAAAATGGGGACACACACAATAACAACGATCACATAATGAGCACTCGCTGAGAGCCAGGCCTGGCCCAGGCACTCCTGCATCTGTGTTAACCCGTCAGTGCACCACCGCAGCTGCCACAGGAGGTGTGTGCTGCTGCTATTCCCGCTTTTAGAGTTGGGGAGACTCCAGACCAAGAAGGGAAGTCACTGGCGCAGGGTCATGCCCTCAGGGGCTCAAACTCAGGCACTTAGGCCCCTGTCTGCTGAGCTGTGCTGACCATATGCTCCTTGGCAGGTGTTCGTGAAGGTAAAATGACACCATGCGCACAAAGCCCTCAGAACAGAGCCTGGCCCGGAGGAGGTGCCCAACAAATATTAGTCATTACTATGATTACTATGTGCTCGTCCATCAGAAGGTGTTAACGAGCGTGCGCTCCGGGTCAGGCTGTATTCCACGAGCTGGGCAGGCGTGCATCTGTGAACAAGACAGATTGCTGCCCTTGTGGAGCTTCATCATTGCCATCATCACCTCCATCACTGTCAACATCACCACCATCATCTCCATCATCACCAAAAGCATCTTCACCATCAACACCATCATCTCCATCACCATCATCTCCTTCATCAGCGTCACCTCCATCACCATCATCTCCATCATCACCATCATCTCCATCATCACCACGACCATCTTTATCACCATCATCTTCATTATCACCATGAGCATCTTCATCACCATTATCACCATCATTCCATCATCACTATGACCACTTCACCATCATCACCATCATGATTATCATTACTATGGTCTTCATCACCATGATCACCACTGTTATCATCATAATGATCATCACCATCACTTTTATCCTTATCATAATATCACCATTATCATCTTCACCATGATCCTCACCATCATCATCACCACCTTGCATGGTGACTGTGGTATTCACAAATAGATCAATCTCATGACTCCATCTGCCCCAGTCCTCCAGAAACATCATTCATGTTTTGTTTTTAATTAGATACTTTGGTTTTCCTTTGTTGGTTTGGGAGTGTCTTAAGTCTCTCAAATCTCAGGTAGGGTCACACATCTCCCCTTAGAGGCCTCTCCTCCTCCTCTGGAGTGGTAGTGGTTGGTGCAGATGTGGTGGGGGGCCAGGCCACCTCTGCCAGTCTCTTCACAACCTCACTCAGATGACCCAGGCCCTGGGCAGCCTCCACCAGCTGGGCCAACCCCAGTCCCAGGGCTTGGCGCTCCCGCTGGTCCCGCTCCAGGGCCTGGGTCAGCCTCTGCAGCTGGCCACCCACATCCCTCACAGCAGCCACCAGCTCTACCAAGGCAGGTGGCTCACAAGCCATGACCCTTACAGGTGGCACTGGGGCCACACATGGGCCAAGGGGGCCTGGGCTCTGGCCAGGAGTTGGCCCTAGGGTGAGGTGGTCAGGAGGAGGTTGATCCAAGGGGTGAGCAATAGGGGGCAGGTGCGGGTCAGGGGTCACAGTGAGGTCAGAGGCTGAGTGTGGAGTATGAGTAGGTGGAGACGTTAGTTTGGGGCTCTGGTTTCTAGGTTGAGTGAAGTTCTCAGTGGACAGTGTGTCCATGCTTGGGACTGGAGAGGGCCTGGAGCGGCTGGACTCTGACGCTGGAGGGGGCTCTGGGCTCCACATCTCGGATGTGAAGGTCAATCGGGGGTGCAGGCTGGGCTTGACTGTTGGTGCCGGAGAGGGAGAGGGAAGTTCTGTCCCCAGGGAAGTTAGAAGGGACTTGGTAGTGACCACAGGGGTTGAGGTGGGGTCAGGAGTCATGGTGGGGTAAGTAGTGGTGGCAAGGTGAGGGGCTGTGGCAGGGTAAGGGGTTGTGGTGGGTTGAGGGGTTGTGGTGGAGTGAGGGGTTGTGGCAGGGCGAGACGTCGTTGTGGGCTCAGGGGTTGTGATGGGGTGAGGGACTGTGCTGGGGTGAGCAGTGGTGATGGGATGAGGGGTGGTGGTGGGGGGAGGGGAAGGGGTGGTGGTGGGGTGAGAGGTCATGGTAGAGTGAGGGGTTGTGGTGGGATGAGAGAGTGTGGTGGAGTGAGGGGTTGTGGTGGGATGAGAGAGTGTGGTGGAGTGAGGGGTTGTGGTGGGGTGAGAGAGTGTGGTGGAGTAAGCAGTTGTGGTGGGGTGAGAGGTCGTGGTGGGGTAAGGGGTTGTGGTGGGGTGAGAGGTCATGGTGGGGTAATGGGTCATGGTGGGGTGAGAGGTCGTGGTGGGGTGAGAGGTCGTAGTGGGGTAAAGAGTGGCAGTGGGGTAAGAGGTAGTGGCAGCGTGAGAGGTTATGGTGGCAGTGGGGTCAGGGCTTGTGGAGGGGTCTGGGGAACTGGGAGGTTCTGGGACTGTGCTAGGGTATGGCCTTGTGTCCCAGCCTGGGGTTGTGTGAGATTCCGGTGATAGCTCTGAGGTAGGAGAAAGGCGGGTCACCGCTGCCGGTACAGAGGGGTCAGAGGTCAGTTCTTTGGGAGGAGTGGGCGGGAGGGTGGGTGGAAGCCCAGAGGTCAGCGCTGGAACTACGGTGGCATCAGGGGTGGACAAGGTAAGGCCAGGGGTTGTCAAGGTGTGGTGAGAGTTCACCCAGGAGGCCGATTCTGGGCTGGGTGGCAAGGTGGCACGAAGGTCAGAGGTCACCTCCGGTGTTGAAACGGCGGCAGCGGGGATGAACTGCGGCGTGGAGTCAGAAGTCAGGAGAGGGCCTGGGGGCCCCGACGAGGCGGGGGGAGCTGAGGAAGGGGCGTGGGGCACCGTCCTGGCCACAGTGGGCCGTTGCAGGCGGCGCTCCAGACACGGCTTCCTTGCGGAACCTGGAGGAAGAAAGACGGACGGCCGAGGTCAGTCTGCCCCGCCCACTCTGAGGCCCGGCCCGCCCTCCATGGACGGACCGACCAATGAGAAGGCAGAGAGCCTCGTGATGTCACGGGTCGCCGGCAGACTTCGCCCGGCCCTAGTGCCCCACCTCCCCGTCTCCTCCGATGTCTCCAGGCGCCACCTGGCGTCCTTCCCTCTGGGGGCGATGCGGAGATGGGCGGGCTGGGGAGCGGGGACGTTGGCGGAGTACCCTAGGATGCAGGGGGAAGTGCAAACGTGGTGGGGGTGCAGGATGGTGGGGGAGGAAGCAGGAGAGGGTATGGGGAATGTAGGAGTGTGGAGGGGTACCTGGTGCAGGAGGGAGCCCGATGGGCCGAGATGGGTGAAGGAAGAGAAAGACGGTAGCAGGTGCTGGAGGCGCAGAAGCATGAGGGGGAATGCAGGAGGTCTCGGAAAGGTCATCTCCGGAATCAAGACAAATACTTTTATGCCTTTTTTTGTTTTTGCCTTTTTGTTTGTTTGGGGGGGGGTAAGTAATTAAGTTTATTTATTTAGTGGAGTTACTGGGGATTGAACCCAGGACCTCCTGCATGCTCAGCATGAGCTCTACCACTGAGCTATTACCCTCCTCCCAGAATACATTTCTACTGGGGCTTTCCAGGGTGAAAGCTGGGTCACCACTGGGAAATTTGGAGTCAACTTCTCCAGCCCACCACACAAACCCCCTGACCCCCTCACCTCAGCTACATGCCTCACCTGTGTCCCCACGGGATCTTGGAGCTAGAGAGGGATGGCCTGGGCTCCTGATGGTGCCAGTGGTGGCACAGGGTCCAGGTATGCCTGCAGTGGGGGTCCCCTTGGCCAGGACCCCTCCTAAAGGCGTGTCCCACATCCAGGAAGGCTCATAACCATCCTCGTCACCTTGAGAGATATGAGAACTGAGTCTCACCTCTCTTGGTTTTGACCCTCTGCTCCTGCTGGGCCCCTGCTCCTGCCTCACCCTGACTCAACTGGACCATCACCCCAATCTTCTCCCTGACCTCACAGCCACCTTGGTGATTCAGTGGGATTCTCTCAGCTACCAGTTACAGGAATTGGGACTAAACTAGCTTATATAATAAGGGCAATTATTATTTCAATTTCCTGAGGTCCCTGACCTGCTTATTCTGTATTTTTCGCAAGGGGGGAAAAATCCTATAATAAACTACCTGGAACATTTCTGTAACATGATCTATCCTATGCTTTTTTGGCTTAATACACTTCAATAATCTCTACATTGCAACAATTTTATATGACATATAAATTTACTATATATGCCATTTTGTACAGGGAGAATAAAAAGATGATTCATCTTCTAGCTTGACTGGCCCAAAGACTTATTTTAACAACAGTTTTGTTGAACTATAATTCACATACCTTACAATTCACCCACTTAAAGTGTGCAGTTCAGTGGTTTTTAGTACATTCATGAAGTTGTACGGCCATGGAACATGGGACATTCCTCATCTTCCTTCATAAACTGCCCCTGCCCACCTCCCCAGAATCACCTTACCACATCTTCTCCCAAACAACGTGCTGTCCACACCTGCTTCTCAAGCTGTCCGCACCTCTGAGCTTTGTCTGTGCCGTCTCCTCTACCTGGAATTCCTTCCCCCTCTATTTTTCTAGCCAAGCGAGCATATTAAGACGTTTTCCCACTCTGCATGGAAAACCAGACAGAAGGATGGTGTCCGCGATGCCAGGCATGTCAGCCGTGGTCACTGTGAACTCTGCCGCCAGCCATTCCAGTGGCAGAAACCCCTGCTCTGCCACCTGCTAACATGCTCAGGCTAACAGAACAAGAGTCTGTTTCCACCCTGACGCCCAGCATTGCGGAGACCTCGGCTGTGCCTTCCTGTTAGTCACCATTCTTAATTAAATACCTTTCCCATGCCTGTTAAATACCCTAAGAGGAAAGCTAGGAAATCCTGCCAATGGTCATACACACTAGGAATTTTAAAAACCATCAGCAGTGATAATTAAAAAATGGACAAAAAAAAAGGTTGGGGGGAAACCCATTAGCAATGAATCACTGAAGATTTTTTCCCCAAGACCAAGACGCTGGGTTTAGGAGGACTCTGTCAAGAACACAGATTGCAGCTGTCATCTTGGTAAAATGTCGGCCCGTCAAGTGCAGGCATGCTCCTTGGGTCTGTGTGTACTTGAAATGCGCTCTAAGGTATGGCCACATGCTCATGGTCCATTAGCCTGTGATCGACTCAAGGTTTTCATTAAAGTATACATTGCAGAAAGCAGCAGCACTGCAGTGACAGGCCCTGTGAGGCCAAACCGCCCTTGCCCTTGGTCGGGGAGCCACTGCCTGGAGTTGTTTACGGCGCCCAGGCACGTCTTTACATTTCAGCTGCACACGCGGGACTCCCTGCTGCTACACTGTTGCCGCACGCCTCAGCTGCCTACAACTAGGGAGATGGCGCTAATACCTGCACACTGCACACTCCTCTCAGCGCCTGCTTTCTGGCTCAGTCCCTGCCTGAGCAAGTCACCCAACTTCTCCATGACTGTGTTTCCTCATCTTTAAAATGGGTAGCACGGTGGGGTTGCAGGGCTGGCAGGTGATGAACAGGGTTTTTAATTAAATACATATAAGTCTAGTTCCTTCTTTTCAACTTTGTGTAATATTCTAGGATATGAATATACAACCGCCGATTTATCTATGCCCACGCCGATGGGCAGTTTTGCTGTTACAGATATGGCTGCTGTGAATTCTTCATGAGTGAGAATTCCTCAGCACCTGATCGTGGAGTTGCTTTGTGGAAGGCAGATTTATCTCCCTAGATATTGTCAGACTGCCCTCCCAAGTAGGTGCAGAGTCTCACATCCACCTTTATCCTACATCCTTGCTGCTGTCTGACAGTTTAATTTTTAGTAATCTCACGGGGAGCGGGTGGGTGAAGAAGCTGCAGCTTCGCTACGGATGACTACATTGAAGTCCAGAGAGGGCAAGGAGTCTTCTCAAGGTCACACAACTAAGGAGCAGCATTTGGGCTTCAGACTTGGCAGATCTACCTGGTTCTAAATGGGGATCTCTTTTCCCTCTGAGTACACAATCTCCTGGTCTTACCCCACTCCTTCCCTGGTGAGCTTTTATTCATCCTTTGGGATTTGATTCAAAGACCTCTCCCCTCTCCGCTTTGAAGAGGCCACGCCCAGCTCTATGCTTCCTGGGTTCTTCAGGCCTAATTCTGTCACAGGTTCCTTCCCAGTCTCTGTGACTGGAGTGGTTAAGACAGTGAATGCTGGAGTTCAAATATAAGCTCTTGCCCTTTGCTGTCCTGACCTCTCTGTACCTCAAATTCTCTGTAAAATGAGGTTAAGGACAGTCCTTGTTTCATAACGCTCCACAGGAAGTGAGTTAAACTATGTGATGCACTTCAAATATTAGCAATTATTATTGTTATTGTTATTTTTTTATCATGCAACCTCTAAGCTTAATCTGGCACTTAATCTTGGATGCCCTCCCCTCTGCGCAGCTATAACCTACAGCGATATGCCACACCCATGAGTCATCCCACGTTCCCCGCTGCATGTGGGAACTCCATTCGACATAGCTATCTGCAGAGCCTCATGCATTCCCGAAGCTGCAAACTCCATCCTGTAAACTTATGTCTTTGGCCCAGGCGCTCCTCGGAGCTCCAGGATTGCACATCCAGTGTCTCGGCCTGGGTTTGTCAAATGCATCACCAATGAAGCTTCTAATACCCCATTCTAGATCCTGTGGACACACCCTGCAGTGTTCCCTGGTCCATCCCCCACCTCCCTCTCCTCAACCCATCACTCAAACCCATCAGCTCAACCCCCAGAATATAGTTTGAACAAGCACACCTCTCTCAGTCTCCACTGCCACCTCTCCATGGACCTCCTGGTCTCCCTGCATTCACTCTTTTGTTTTTTTAATGAAGGTGCTGGAGATTGAACCCAGGACCCCAGGCATGCTAAGCACGTGCTCTACCACTGAATGACACCCTCCCTGCTCCTTGCACACACTCTTGCTCCTACACCCATTCCCCTGGCAACATCCTGAGGGACTGCTTCGAAAGTGCACATGTGTTCATGACATTCCAAGCTTCAAATGCTCCACCAAGGGCTTGTGAACACAGAATAAAACCCAGACTCTGGCCTCACCTCCTATCACTCACACCCTGCCTGGCTGACTCCACTCCAGCGATGCTGGCATCCTTATTGTCCTCCGAAAGTCCCACCACAGGGCTTTTGCCCGTGCACCCCGTCTCCCTGGAATGCTCCTTTAGCCCCCTCACAGTGGACATCTTTACAATGGACCAAAGACCTCATCTCCTGCCCTCATCCCCATCAACTACTCCAGTCCCACTGAACTTGCTGCTGTTTCTCAAACCAGTTAAGCACACACCCACACCTCAGGGCCTTTGCACATGCTGTTCCCTCCCTATGGAACACTCTCCTAACAGATATTTTCATGGCTTCCTCCCTCTCCTTCCTGAGTCTGTCACTTAAATGGCACTTTCTTAGTAAGTCATCTCTTGACTCTCATATTTTAAGTTACAACTCAGCCCCTACCTTTTCCCCTCCCTTGCTCTGCTCTACTGCTATGTTCCCTGGGGTTGGTTAATGTCTGCATCTCCAACTTCCATCATCCAGGAAGCCTCAAGAAATGTTGCTTCAGGGGGAGGGTATAGCTCAGTGGTAGAGTGCCTGCTTAGCATGCACAAGGTCCTGGGTTCAATCCCCAGTACCTCCATTAAAAAAATAAATAAACCTAATTACCTCCCCGTCACAAAATAGGAAAAAAAGTTTTGCTTCAGTGAACCAAAGAATTCAAACTTCATAAGCCTCCAGCTTCATCTTCTGTACACTCTCTCAACTCTTTCGTTTGTCTTGGGATGGGTGTAATTAGGTTTCTTTGTTTATTTACTTATTTTTGATAAAGGTACTGGGGATTGAACCTCATGCATGCTAGGCACCCACTCTACCACTGAGCTATACCCTCCCCCAACTCTCTCTTGACTTACATGGTGAACTCTTACTCCTTTGTTTGTTCATTCACTCAACAAACATGTAAAAAAAGTCTCCACTATGTCTCTACAACACAGATCCCATGGTAGACAGAACAATGCTCCCTAAAGATGTCAATACCCTAATTCCCAGAACCTGTGGCTATGTTACCTGATGTGGCAAAAGGGACTTTGCAGATGTCATTAAGGGTCCAGACCCTTACATGAAGAGATTACCCTGTATTAATCTGAGTGGACTGAATCTAATCACACAAATCCTCAAAATTAGAGAATCTTTCCCAGCTATAGTGACAGAAGATATAAAAGGCAAAAAAAAAAAAAAGAAAAAGACCAGAGAGCTGCAATGTTGCTGGCTTTGAAGATGGAGGAAGGGGCCACACAGTGAGGAATGCGGGGGCTCTAGAAGCTGGAAAAGACAAGGGAACAGGTTCTCCCGTGGAGCCTCAGAAGGAACACAACCCCACTGACACCTTAATTTTAGCCAGTGAGACTCCTGTAGGACTCCTGATCTCCAGAACTGCAAAATAGTAAGCTCCTATTGTCTTAAGCCTCTAATGTGCAGTCATGTGTTATGGCAGCAAAAGAAACTGACACAGCTAAACACAAGAGAGCTAAGTGTCTGGCAGAGATGCCGTGCCTTAGATGGGCAATGCAATTTTCTCAACTCCAGGCTTTGCTCCTCGGATAATCCCCTTCATCCTGGCATCTGCTGGTGGAAACGATACCATCTCCTCTACAAGGTTTTTCCTGATTGCTTCACTAGAAATAATCACTCCATCCCTGGGATGATGCAGCTGTTGCTCGTTTACAGTAAATAACTCTTAACAACCAACATTCTGCGGTTTTAAATGATTTCACACACATTGGGCTCATTGGATTAGGACCTGAGGTCATTCAGCTACTTCTAATCCCAGTGGGGCCACAACTGGTACCCAGGGAGCTGGACTCCAGAACTCACGCTGTTAATTACTTCAGCAATTCAGTCATCTTTCCCAACCCAATGAGCAAATCGTGTGTGAAATCGTTTAAAATGGATCTCACTCGTGGCTCCTGAGTTGAAGTTTAACTTCTCTGAGCCACATTTTTCCCACCGGAAACACAGGGTCAACACCAGGATCTACCATCCAGTTGGTGGAATCATACATTCCTGGCACTCCTTGACTCTTTTCAGAGACCCTGGAGCTCTTGTTTTTTTTTTCAAAGGAGTCAAGGTCACCTTGCTAATTAAGACAGGAATTCAGATCTGTCGTTTCCCCCGTGCCCTGCCCCTCCCTACAAGTCGTCTCTTTCTTGATCTATTAAGGCACCTAATTTAGCGCCATGTTGGGGGAGGTAATCAAATTTATTAATTTTTTTTTAGTTGAGGTACTGGGGATTGAACCCAGGACCTCGTGCATGCTAAGCAGGCACTCAACCACTGAGCTATACCTTCCCTGACCATGTCTTCCCATTATTAAGGTTGTTCATGCGACTCCTGAGATTTCCATCGCGCAGTCTGTAGTTCTGTACTTATCTGTACTCATGTACCGCCTCTCTCCCACCGGGAAGAGGGGCTCCCGGAGGGCGGGACCTGGCCGTCCTCAGCGGTGCGAGCGCCCAGCGTCTGACCGTCTCCGCCACGAGGGGGCACTACGGGATAGGGAGGCGGCGCCGGGTCGCCGAGAACAATGGCTCTGGAATCCCGGCCACACGTGCAGTGTGCTGCACCACCTCTGGAAACTGAGCCCTAACTCACAACTTCGGTCGCCCCCACCGCAAACCGCAGAGACCCCAAGGCCTCTCCACCCCGCCCCTCCCCGCCAGGACGAAGTCAGACCGAAGACACCGCCCCGCGGGACCGCAGTGCAGTTCACCCGCCTTTATGACCGGGGTGTGCACCAGCCAGCCAATCAGGAGGCGCAGCGCGTCTGTGACGTCACATGCGGAGTGACGTCTGCCCTTCCACCCTCTCCCCGAAGCCCGCAGAGTGCGCATGCGTGCTGAGCGTGCGGAAAAGGCGGGAAACGGCGCGCGCGAGAGGCGGGGTCCAACCGAGGGACCGGAAGGGGCGAGCGGAGGGGCGCGGGGCGACCCACACGGCCCCGAGGCGTAGGGGCGGATGGAGGGGACACAGGGGCAGGGAGAGGGCTGAGAAGCACAGTTGGTGCGATAGGCGGAGGAGGAACAGAACCTGCGACGCGTGGGGGAGGGGGCGACCGCCGCACGGGGACCCGAGGGGGGGGAAGCCGCCATGCAGACGTGGAGGGAGGCAGGGAGAGAGCGAGGGGGAGACTCAGAAGGATGAAAAAAGGAGAGGGGAGAGCCGAGCCTGGGCGGGGGTCGAGGGGGAAACAGCGGGGAGGGCGCGGCAGCGAGAGTGAAAGAAAAAGGAGGATGCGGAGGGGAGATAGAGAAGCGGGCCGTGAAAACCAGTGGGAAGTAGGGGAGATGGCAGTGGGGACTTGGTAAGGAGAGAAAAAATCAGAAATTTGGTGAGACTAATGAGCCAAAGAGACGAGCGGGGGGAGACAGCAAAAGAGAAAGGAAAGAGACAGCTGAAAAGATGAAAACAGTAAGAAACAGAGAAGATGCGAGTGAGAAACTGAAAATAGAAAAAGAGGAAGACACAGGAGAAGAGAGATGAAGAGAAACTGACCAAGAAAAATAGAAACAGAGGAGGGGGTGAGAAACAGAAAATGAAAGAAAAAAAGAGCCAGACGTGGAGGGGAAAAGGCAAAACGTCGCCCGTGGAAAAACACAGAGATAGAATTGATGGGGCTGTGAACTTGACAAGGAGAGAAAAAAAAATGAGCAAGATGGTGAGAAAGAAACTGACGGTGAAAAAAACAGAGATGAGGGTGAGACTTGAAAGGAAAAAAGAATGTGAGGTGGCATCAGAGGTGGATCAAGACAGACCCTGAGTAGGGAGGGACCAGAGATCACACAGATACACACACATACAGACATACAGACATACACACAAACGCACATGCACAAGCACATACACATACACGGGCAGAGAAAGCGGCAATGTGGGGCTGAGTTGGGTCAAGGTGGCAGAGATGGGAGGAGAGAAACAGGTGACAGTGAGACATAGGGGGCCAGAGGCTGCCCCCACTGGCCAGAGGAAGGAGGTCAGGCTGGGGACAGAACCCTCCATCCAGATGTCCCCACCCAGCCTCTGAGCCATAGCCCAACCCAGACCAGAGCGTGCTCTGGGAGAATGGGTCTGTGGTGACAGGGTGGGCCTTAGCCACGGGGTCTGGGGGGATTTCCATCAAGGCTGTGGACCGAGGGGCACGGGCTCCAGTCGGTTTACTGGAGGGTGGGTGCTGGGCTTTGCTGAGCTGGGCTTTGCTGAGCTGGGTCTGTTTTCAAACACTGGTGGGGGAGGGGGTCTCTTCTCGGCCCTGGAGGACAGTGTTCAGTCAAACCGAAGGAGGGAATGTTTTTAGGATCTCCAGAGCTGAGGAAAACCCGTCTGGGGTCTCTGAGACCCAGGCTCATTTAGGAGGGTCTTTCTGGAAGCTTGGCAGGGAGGTGCACAGAGGTTTCCAGAGGCCCCCTCCCCACCCCAGCTATGCCCCTCACCTGTGCCAGGAAGGCGCCTCGTTGCTGGGGAGGGGGCCCCTGGGCGCCCGGTGGTGCCCCGGGAGAGAGTGTGTCCAGGCACCCCTGCGGTGGTGGTCCTCTTGGCCAGGTCCTCTCCCGAAGTGGGGTCCCAGGTCCATGGCGGGTAATCCTCCTCGTCTGCGTAGCCTTGGGAGAAAGTGGGGAAGGGAGAGCCCGGTCCCGTCTCAGGTCCTTGTCGCTGCTCCACACTCCCCCTCTGGAATCTCCTGTAGTGGCTCTGGGTCCCCGCCCCCTTGCCACCCTGACCGCATGCCCTCAGCTGCCCTGCTGAGCTCTGCCCGGCGTACCAGTGCAAGTGAGCCCCACGTCCTCCTCATGGTCACAGTTATGCTGTCCCCACGGCCTTGCGGGGCAGTCACTCAGCGAGGTCTCACTTCCCTTGCAGCCCAGGTCATCCAGCCAGATGGGCCCGGTCCCGGGGCCGTAGTGGGTTTTGCCCACTCGGGGCCGGACCCTCCCACAGCCCAGCTCCCAGCAGGCCACGGTGCCATCCCGCAGGTCCCAGTTGTCATCGCATACGGTGCCCCAGCGTCCAGCGTGCCACACTTCCAGCCGGCCAGCACACCGGTTGGGCCCATCAGCCAGACGAACCCGGAACAGGCCTACTGGTAGAAGGCCCAGGTCAGGAGGGGCCAGCGGGGGTCAGGAGGGTCAGCCTCACTCTTCTCCCTCCTTCCACTCACCTGATCCCCCTGTGGGAGAGGGGGCTGGGTCTTTGGATGACTCTGGAGAACCTTCTGGGATGCTGGCCGATGGCTCCATGGTGGCCTCAGAGGTCATTTCTTGGGGGCCTTGAGTGGTCGGTGTTGCCACACTCTTAAAGGTCCGTTCCCGGGGGGCCCGGGGAGTCCGAGTCACAGGAGTGTGTGAGGTCGGCGTGTGAGAGGTCTCAGTGGTCAGCCTTGTGGTAAACTCAGAGGTTGGTCTCCGAGAGGCCTCCATGGTCCGGGCGGTAGTGGTCCGCGAGGTCAGTTCTAGGGGATTCCAAGTGCCCTGGACCCTGGAGTGTTTAGTGGTCGGCATCACGGGAGGCTGAGTGGCTGGTCTCTTTGCAGTCTTGGTCACCCACTTCTTTGTGCTCTTGGGCATTTTCCCTGGGGCCTTGGTGGTTTTCTCCAGCACATTGGGGGTCAGTCTGGCAGGGGGCTTGGTGGCCAGCTCCCCTGGGAGCCAGGCATCCGGGTCTCTACCCAGGCCAGGGATCCAGCTCCAACTGAAGGGGTCTGAGATGGAGTCCAGGCCGGGGGTTCCTGGAAGACAGGCGGGGAGGACAGGGATGATGGCAGACACTGTGATGCCAAGAGTTAATGATGCAGTGCGTGGGTTAGCCTTGTCCAAAGGAAGGTTTGGCCCTCTGCCCCGGCTGCTGGGGAGGAGGGCTCTCCAAGCCCTTGAAATGTCCTGCCTGGTACGTTGTTTCCTGGGGGGTGGGACCACCCTGATAACCTATGCTAACAATGTGACGTGTGGGCCGCCAGCGGGCAGCCAGCCACATCTCAGGATGGAGCGCCTATAAACACTCTGACGCCAAGGCCAGGAGGGCTTCCCTGGTCGGCAGCACTTCCTGTGTGTTGCCACACGTCATTGCTGGGGAGGTAAGCGCTGTCTGGTGGCCGCCCTGGAAACTCCAAGAGGGTCACTCCTGGACCCCGCGCCCAGCTCCTCTTCCCTCGGCTGATTTAATCTGTGTCCTTTCACTGCAGTAAACTGTGCTCCTGACTTGGACAGCTTTTCTGATTTTTGTAAGTCCTTCTAGAAAACTGTGGAAGCTAAGGGTGTTGTTGGTACCCTCCCAAATGGTCACATGTCAGGCGGGTTTGCAACAATTTGCTGGTGCATCTCTCCCTCGGTGAAATGTAAGCGTCAAAGGCGAGGGCTGGGCCCATTGCATTCTGAGGACCAGGCTTCAGCTCAGTGTCCGGCACTCGAGAAATGATGGCGAATGAACAGCACAAGCCGTTCCTGAGCTTATTTCAGCTGGCTCTCCCTCATGCTGGCTTCTCACCATCTCCTTGTGCCCCTGTGCCTGCCTCCCTCAGCTTGGGGTGGACACAGCTCCCCTCTAAGTAGGAGACCTCCTTGATTCTTGTGGGGAGCAGGAGGAGGAGAAAGAATCCTGGCTATGCCACTTAGCTGCTGTGTGACCTTGCGTGAGTTACATAACCTCTCTGTGCCTTAGCATCTTCGTCAGTAAAACGGGCATAACAGCTACCAATTTGGACTTACTGCGAGGTGTGAATGTGGTCACATGCAAAAACAGCCAGCCCAGGGCAGGGGCTTAGGAGGTGGGTACTCAATCAATGTTAGTGCCAATGTTCGTTCCTGTTCCCTCCTCCAGGAAGCCCTCCCGGAGCCAGTGGTGGCCAGGGCCTCCTTACCAGTGCAGGTGATTCCAACGTCCTCATTATGAGCACAGTTGTGCTTCCCCCAGGGGGCAGCAGGACAGTTGGTGAGGGACGCCTCAGTCCCTGTGCATCTGACGTCGTCCAGCCAGATGGGGCCGGCGCCCCAGCCAAAGCGGCCAGCAGCAGGGTCTGGCTGCCGAGGCCCCCCGCAGCCCAGCTCCCGGCAGACCACGGCCGTGTCCCGCAGGTCCCAGCTGTCGTCACACACAGTCCCCCAGCGCCCGGCATGCCACACCTCCAGCCGGCCTGAGCACCTGCTGGGCCCGGCCACCAGGCGCAGCTGTGGGGACCCTGGGGTGGAAGACACCCAAAGAATGAGAGTCAGGGAGGCCATCAGGCTCTGAGTCTTTCTCCACCCTCCCTCCACCTTCTTTCTATGAATCCACCCTTCCTTCCTGGCAGGAAGCACTCATCCAGGCCTGTGCAGTGCCAGTGTCTGCATCAGGCACAGGGCCACAGAGTCAGGGATCAAGGGTGGTTCCTTGAAAAAGCTCAACACAGAATCACCATGCGATCCAGAAACCCCACTCCCATGGAGATGCCCACAATAAAGTGGATATGGGCATTCAGTCAGATACCCGTACACCCACGTCCACGGCAGCGTCATTCCCAACAGGCCAAAGGTGGGAGCTGCCCAAATATCCGTCGATGGACAAGTGGATAAGCAAAGTGTAGTCCATCTATACAGTGGAACACTATTCAGACGTGAAAAAGAAATTCTGCCATGTGCTACAATATGGATGAACTTGGAGGACATGATGCTCAAGGAGATAAGCCAGACACAAAAGGACAAACACTGTGGGATTCCACTTATATATAAAGTACCTAATCAGATGCATAGAGACAGAAGACTGGTGTGTGCCAGGGGCTGGGAAGATGGGGGACAGGTAGTGAATGCTAATGGGTCTAGCGTATGTTTGGGATGACAAAAAAATTCTGGAGGTGATGGTGGTGATGCTTACACAGCACTGTAGAATGTATTCTATACGACTGAACTGTATGCTTAAAAATGGTTAAAATGGTCAATTTTCTGTGCATATGTTACTACAATTTGGAAAAAAAAAAAAGAAAGTGTGCTCTGGAACAAATTGGCTGCACTCTGAAGTCCTGGCTCTCCCACTTTTGAGCTGTGTAGTCTCATGTCTAACGTGGAAACCAGACGGTACCTATGCCGTGAGTGGCTGGGAGCGTTGCCTGGCGATGCCGTCCACAGGGGGCTTGGAACAGCACTGGTCACGTGAGCCAGTGAGTGCTGAGTATATGGCAGTTGCTTTATTGTTATTATTCAGAAAAGGGGGAAGGAGGCCTCTGGTAATGGTGATCAAGTTCCTGCTTTTTTCAGCCTTTTCCAGCCTTGAGGAGATAGCTGTATGCATGGTGGCTTTGTATCTGCTGTACCTGATGCTCTGACATCTTGGGGCCTTGCTGCTCTGAAGGGACTGCTAACCCCCAGAGACAGGAAACTACGGGACTGGGAGTGTGCCCTTCAGATGCAACCCGACCCCCCAGAGCCCACGCCCGCCCCCCCGACCCGGGGGCAGGTTCCGCTCCAGAGCCAGCCGGAATGATTCAGGCCAGCCCATCCTAGGCCTGCCCACGCCGCCGTGTCCAGTCCTCCCCAGAGGAGCCGCACTCAAGGCTTTGCCCACGTCCACCCCTCACTGCCTCCGCTTCCTGAGGGACCCTTGTGCTTTCCATGTGGCCCTGTGCCATGGGGCATGCTGTGTCCCCTCCTCTTGGGGACGGTGAGAAACCAACTGTCTCGCCAATGACACTCGTCTCTTCATCTGCTGGCCTCCCCCTACCTGACTGATAACGAAGCCTGCGTTTTAAAAGAACAGCCATCGCTGACCCAGTGCTTTCCAGATTTGTGAGAGCAGAGCATTAAGCCCAGCAGAGGCCCCTGTGAGTGTGGGCTGTCTCCCACCCTTCCCCCGAGATAGTCTGAGCAGGGAGGGAGGGCATCTGGGGGCAGGAAATAGAAGCCAAGGCCCGTATCTGGGGGAGCAGAAGGAACTCACCAGCTTCTGGCCCAGGTTCCTGAGGGGCAGCAGGGGAGGCAGGCGGAGGAGAAATGCCTGCTGTCCGAGGGGCCTGGCTCACAGTAGGGGGCAGGGGCCTGGAGCTGCTGCCGCCCACCGCGGGGGCCGTGGGAGGGACGTATCCGAGAGGCATACCTGGGCCGGAAGAGGTGATCAGCACCCACTGCTGGGCTGTAGGCAGCTCCCCACACCGCGTGGCCTAGGACCCCAGATGTAGGGGAGGGTTCAGGGCCAAGCACGACATGGGGCGGGTGGGCAGTCGGGTTGGGGGAGTGTGGGACACGCGGGGTATAATCAGGAAAATACACGAGCCCCCCCAGTTCTTGCCCTCCTCTTGAGATCCCCCAAAGCCCAACCTCTCTGGCCTCTCCCCCTCACCGTCACACACAGCCCCGGCGTCTTCCCGGTGATGACAGTCGTGCTGGCCCCAGGGCCTCGCCGGACAGAACCGCAAGGCTGACTCGTTTCCCCGACAGCGAAGATCATCCAGGAGGATGGGTCCAGCCCCCTCCCCAAAGAAGGCGCCTCCAGGGGCAGCCAGTGCCCCCCCGCAGCCCAGCTCCCGGCAGGCCACAGCGGCATCCCGCAGGTCCCAGGCGTCATCACACACTGTCCCCCAGCGCCCGGCGTGCCACACCTCCAGCCGGCCAGCACACCCATGGGGGCCATCAGCCAGACGCAGCCGAGGGGCTGGGCCTGGACGTGGGGAGGGGGAGAGAGCAGAGAGGGAAGACCGTGATGGATGAGCCGGCACCTAGGTGCACGCAGGGACCCAGGATGGGTGAGGAGGCACGGCTATATGGGGGTCCTGCGTCATGCCTGAGATGGTGCTGCAAAGTTGGCCCTCCACCTTCAGTTTGCAAAGGACGAAAAGGCTCCGGGATGGTTAGTCATTCACCTAGAGTCCAACTAGGGTCTGTCTACACCCCCTACTTCCTGACATCGTCCCTGCCTCCCCAGGGACAACACCGGTCTTGACCCGCCCCCCTACCTCCCCAGGTGGCTCCCCACTCCCCAGCTGCCTTCCCCAGGCCAGTAAAGCAGGGCTTCTGAGCCTCAGCACCACTGGCATCGGGGGTCAGATCATTCTCTGCTGTGGGGGCCGTCCTGTATGCAGTGGGATGTCCAGCAGTGTCCCTGGGCCCCAGAAGCACCCCCACTCCCCCAACAGTTGTGATGACCAGAAATGTCCCCAAACATTGCCGATGTCCCCTGGGGAGTAGGGTGGGGAATCGCCCCGAGGTTGAGAACCACTAGTCTAGATACCAAACTCTAGTTGGTCTGGGAGTACAATTCCATTGGGTCCTTTTAGGGCAAGAGCTGGGTCACCTTTGGGGAGTGTGGAGTCCATCTCTCTAGCCCCCAATCTGGGGGGGGTGCAAAATCACCCCCATTGGTGTTTTAGAGAAGAGGACAGACCAGAAAGGCTGAGATACTTCTGGTCTGAATCTCCCCGCTTTAAGAGGGAGCTCCTTCTCTGGGCTGCCCTAAGGAGCAAAGATGGTAAGAAACCCACAGTTCCTTACCATCCCGTTTCCCTCAATGGGGTTCACTTCTTCTCCCCAACAACTTGACCTCCTCTGGAGCCTCCACTCACCTCCCAGAAACTGGGCTTCAGAGATGCCACTTCCGTCCTCACAAGCTTTCCACAATATAATAGCACGTGGAGGGGTCACCCTTACTGCCTCCAGTCCACCGATCTGAGCCCCAACCTGTGTGCCCCTGGTCTCTGTCCCCCCACTCCCTGCATACCAGGTACCCAGATCCATCTGTGCTGAGGGACAGACCCGGCAGGTCAAGTTCTAGGCCATTTGCTTTACATCTCAGTCTGCATCTGGGAAGGTGAGGCGAGCCCGTCCAAGCAGGGGTGAGGCTTAGAGCCGGCTCCCGGCTGCCACTTAGCATGGCGCAAGGTCTCAGGTGGAAATCCTCACCCTCTCTCCACTCCTGTCCACTGACTTAGGCATCTCCTGCACCCCTGACTGGGGGTGCATCTCCTGTCAGCCTGCAGTCCCTGAAATATCCCAACCCACACCTGTGGGCCATCCCTGCCCTGTGCGGGCTGTGTCCTACAGCACCCGAACAGAAAATCATGAGAGCAGGACAGGGCCTCAGGTGTGTGCTGTGTCTGTCCCCGGCAGGGGCTGGTGCTTAATGAATAGGTGTGGAAGGGAGGGAAGAAGGGAGGAGGGGAGGGAGAGAAGGAGGGAAGGGAGTTGGAGATCTCCTTAAAGCAGGTGTTGTGATGTCAGAGAGTGGGGAGTGGGGCTTGGCCCTTCCGGGAGGGGGTCTGGGGAGGCGGGGGACAGACATACCGGTACAGACCAGCCCTGCATCCTCTGTGTGGTCACAGTTGCTCCGGCCCCAGGGGCTTCGGGGACAGTCCCGCAAGGCCTGCTCTCCGCCTCCGCACCCCACGTCGTCCATCCACACGGGCCCTGAGCCCGGGCCAAATCGGGCCCCTCCGGGGGCAGCTAGAGCACCCCCGCAGCCCAGTTCCCGGCAGGCCACAGCGGCGTCCCGCAGGTCCCAGCCGTCGTCACACACAGTCCCCCAGCGTCCGCCGTGCCACACCTCCAGGCGGCCCGAGCACCCATGGGGGCCGGAGACCAGGCGCAGCCGCTCTGGGGGGACAGCAGGGAGAGAGGGGGACGGTGAGGGGACTCGTGTGAGACAGCTGAGGCCATGCAGATTACAGGAACCTTGTTCTCAATCTGGGGAAATTGAGCCCCGGAGTGGGCAGAGGCCTAAGATCGGCCGCCAGCAGCCATGGATACTGGGTCTCCTGACCAGGCAAGGTGCAGGGACATGATGCGGAGCCTGGACCAGACTGAATCCTTGGGAATGTGGTGCATGCTGGAGCCCTGCTGGGGCCACAGTTTAAGAGGAGAGCACCCAGGGGGCAGTTCCCCAGTTTGGTCCCATGGGACCTCGGGCCTCCCCGACCCAGATTTGCAGGCGGGATGCCTGCGGGCACTTACCCTGGCGGGGGGCTCCAGCAGTCAGCAAAGGAGCCCTAGTGGACTTGGCCTGCTTGGGCGGCCGGGGGCTCTTCTTCCGGGAGCTGTTCTGGGGGGTCCCGGCTGGGCGGGGGGCTTGGCGAGGAAACAGCAGAGAGGGAGATCAGGGGCTGCACCTCCTGGAGCTGCAGGTCAGCCCTGAGAGTCCACAAAGGTCTGAAGGGGGCCATGGCAGAGGCTCTTAGGAGTGTGTTGGAGATGGGCCTCTGTCTGCCCCTTCTCCCTCCCAGCTGCAGCAGGAGAGAGGGAACGGGCGGGGTTGGCTCACCATGCGTCATGGGGGGCTCCTCAGAGCCAGGGCTCAGCTCCCCAGACAGCCCCGGCCAGGGGTCCCCATCCAGGATGGAAGGTGTGTTGTCCTGGTCCCTGGAGTCGGCCACACGCTGACCTTCAGGAGACATCACACTGATCCATTTTTTCAGGCCCATGGTCCTACCCCACCCCTCTCTGCATGGCTGAGTTTTAGCCTACCACGAGGAACGTGTCCAAGCCAGATAGGTTCCCTATCAACTCTTACCCTTCCCTTCCTTCGATGTGAAAACAGGAAGAATGCCTTTTGCTGATGCAGGGTTAACCACTCATGAGGAATAATGGTCATAAGACCCCCGGAGGGAGGAAAACCTTCAGTTCCCAACCGTGCAGACATGCTTCTCCCTTGGTAGTCAGATCTACCTCTAGCTGTGGCCTCTTTAAATCTCCCTGCAACTCTTTGGGTGGAGTGAAGCCTGGCTGCAAATTAAGGCCTCCAGTCTGCCATCCTCTTGATCTTTCCTGCCTGTGAGTTCCCCAGAATAAACTTCCTAATTGCCTGCTTTGTTTTTTGGTCTCAAAGTTCCTTCTCTGTTTGGAGAATTTTATTCAACATCTCCACAGTCCAACTCCCAGATGCTATGGAGAGGGAAGGCCCTGAGTGAGGTGTGGGCTGGGCTCTCCAGGGCAGTGGTAAGTCCTGGCTTTGTAGGTGGTGTCAGGGGGTATGGACTTCTGGATTCTCAGAGTTACTGAGCTGAGGACTTGGGTCCCTGTGCCATCTCAGAAGAAGCACCCCCAGAGGGGGTCAAGGGTCCCTTACCTGCACAGACGACGCCGGCGTCCTCCTCGTGGGAGCAGATGTGGGCCTTCCAGCCGCGGTGGGGGCAGAGGCCCAGCTGCCGCTCACTGCCCCGGCAAGCCAGCTCGCTCAGCCACACAGGCCCCACGCCCTCCCCAAAGAAGGCGCCTCCAGGGGCGGCCAGCGCCCCACCACAGCCCAGTTCCCGGCAGGCCACGGCAGCATCCCGCAGGTCCCAGCCGTCGTCACACACGGTCCCCCAGCGCCCAGTGTGCCACACCTCCAGGCGACCAGCGCACCCATGGGGGCCATCGGCCAGACGCAGCCGCTCTGTGGGAACAGAGGAAAGGCTGTGACATCCTAGAGACCCTGGAGCAGGGGGTAAGCAGGGGCTGGGGGCTGTCCTGCAGGGCATGACTGGGAGCCCAACTCCTGGGTGCCCGGAAGAGCGGTGATGCCTCATAGGAAGCAGGAGGCTGGACACCCAGGTGGTTCTGGGGGATGTGGTGCCCGAGGTCATAGGTGGATGGGGGGCCAGGGTCCCAGTGGAGGGTGAGGCTGGGCATGGGGTGGGCTTGGAGCTGAGCAAGGCCAGACAGAATTGTTTGGGGCCACTTACCAACAGCCTGGATCCCCATCAGAGCCACTGGAAGGGAGGTTGGAGGAGTGGGACAAAGTGAGGGCCTCACGCCTCTGCACCAGAAACCCCGCCCCTGGGAAGCAGAACTCTGGGCCGAAGGCATGGCCAGGTTCAGGTCCTGGAGATGGGCGGGGCTCCAGATGCCACAGGTCAGGGCTGTGCGCTCCCCCAGGGGCCTGGCTAAAGGGCAAATGGGGGGTGGCCCCCAACAGGGTCAGGGCTGCTGGTGGGGGCAGGTAGGTCCCTAGGACTCTTAAAAGGGTAGGATGGGGTATGCCAGAGGCTGGGTCCCTGGGGAATCAGGCAAGGAGGGCCAGATGTCCCGTATTCCCCACGCGACAGGGACAGGGCCCCAAAAATCTGAGTCTCTCAAGTGGATGAGCTCAGGGGTCAGAGGGTGGGGCCTAGGCCCCTGAGTCCCGGAGGAGAAGGGGTCACTCACCGAGGAGGCAGGCCAAGACCCTCATGTTTGCAGAGTCGGGGCAGGGATGGGGTGAAAGGGGACAGGAGCAGGAGAGAGGGGAGGAGGTGGTGGCCACTGTTGGGAGGGAGGGAGAGAAGGAGGGAGGGACTCGCCTGCAGAGGCGCCCAGGACCCGGACCCGGGGAGGAGCAGGCAGGGGCTGGACGCTTTGCCAGGAGGAAGAGAGGCTGCTGAGGAGGCAGCAGGGGACAGGAGGGGGGGCGGGGAGGGGGCTGGCCGTTGGCTGAGGCCTGGGGAGGAGGGCGGTGGCAGGCGGGAGGGAGGGTGTCCAACTGCAAACACCCACACGGGAGATGCTGGCCAGGCATGCTGTGCTTAGAGATGCTTAAGGGGCAGCAGGCTGCAGGGAAGGATCCAGACAGGGGTGTGCCTGGGGGACAGCAGGGGCCATGGGTGGGGCGCCCACCCATCTGCCTCCTCTTTTGTCCAACCAGGGAAGTGTGGTGGGACCACAGCACAGGGGATTGAGGGTAAATTCACATCAGCTCCTGGGGCTGGGGACCTAGCACATCTGGGATTCACGATGCAGCAAGAGGGCTTGCAGCCAGACACCAGGAAGGACTTCCTGGACTGGAAAAGGAGACTGAGAAACCCCTCTCTCCAACACCCCCCCCCGCCCTGCAGATTTGTGCACAAAGTCCCCAGCCCCGTCTGAGGGACCGGTGGTTGAACTTGTGTGTCTCCTGAGGAAACTGGGGTCGGGGGTTGAAAGGACTAAGGGTCAAGGCTTGGGTGGAGGAGGGGTACTACACACACACACATACACACACACACACACACACACACACACACACACACACACTGCACTAAGCAGCTGTGAGGCGGAAAAAATTCGGTAATGGGGAGCGTGAGTCAGAGCGCTGGCAGGGAGCGGGGCTGAAGTGAGCTCATTGCCTCCCCTGCTCCCAGTCCAGAACCCCTACCGCTGACAATTAATGTCAACCCCGGGAAAGGAGGAGCCAGACAGAAGGAGGGGTTCCGAGACAGACTGGAAAAGGCATCAGAGAGAGGGAGACAGGCGCACAGCAGTTTCAGGCTTTATTAGCAAACCGGTGTAAAAAACCAGATGGGTCTTGCCGCCCCTCCCGGCTCTCACCTTCCGGGGAGGGGCTAGCTGGGCAACCCTGTGCCTAACCCCCCACCCCGGGGCTCTCTACACAGACAACCCTCCTCAGCAAAGGCTCCGCTCACCTCCTCTCTGCCTCTGCAGCCTCAACCCCTCCAAGCACAGGCATCGATCCCCACCCCATTCCTGGGGGTCTGCTCCCCGCTTGGGTTGCCCCTGCAGCAAGCTCTAACCCTGGTGGAGGGGCCTCCTCCCCTCCCACCTCGTATCTCTCCCAGGCCCGCAGCACGAACGGCAATGGCCTGGCAGACAGACAGATAGACGGGGAAATTTCTCAGTGCAGACAGAACCTGAGGCAGGGGCTGGACAGGTCGACCTCTCTGAGAAGTTCAAACGCTACAGACAGATGTCAGGCTGTGGTGGGGTCTCCTGCCCTTTGCGGGCCTGTTTCTGGGCCCCGGGTGGGCTGGGGAATCCACAGAAGGAGGGAGGCTGTGAAAGTGCCTGCACACAGCACATGCTCACTAAGCGTTGGTTTTCCTCCCTCTGGGCTGTGGAGTCACAGGTCCTTGCCGAACTCTCTCACCAGCGGGTAGCCCATGCAGCCCCAGCTCCCCTCGGCCTGGTAGCCGCAGCCCTCCAGCATCCCTGCCACACCCCACGCCGCCACAGCCACCGGGACCACGAGCCGGGCCCGGGTCTCCCCCATGCTGCCCGCCCAGGCTCGAGCCCGGGATTCAGCAAAGGCCAGCAGCCGCCTGCCCACGCCTCGGCGGCGGTGCCAGCGAGAGACAGAGAGGCGGGTGACCCGGGCCCCATCACCAGCATTGGAGCCTGGGGCCAGGGCCAGGACCCCGCACACATCGCCCGAGCCCCTCACAGCCACCCAGGGGCCCCCGAGGCTGCCCGGTGGGGGCAGTGAGCCCCACCGGGCCCGCAGGCCCAGCTTCATGGCCACCACAGCCAGGAATACGGGCAGGAGGAGGGCCAGGGCAAAGGAGGCCAGGATGAAGCGCAGGCCGCTGCTGGCTGCCGCCAGGAGGAGCAGGGCTGGCGGCCGTGTCAGGGCGTGGAGGGCCACGCGGTTCTCCGTGTCCTTCACACCGGCCTGTGGGCGGGAGGAACAGTCAGACTGGGGGGCTCCCAGGCGCAGCAGGGACTAGGAGAGGAGGCCGACACTGACCAGGAGGGATCCGGGGTGGGGGCTGCTAGAGGCGAAGGCAGGCAGGCATTGAGTTGGGGCCTGTGGCAGAGGGGCTAGGACCACATCTGCTGTGGACATGAGGGAACACAGGGTTGGCACACCGGGCTTTGAGTGAGTGAATGGGTGAATTAGGAGCTGTGGGGCTCCCCATTCAGTGCAGGTGCAGGTGCGGGGCACCGGGGAAGGCTGAATAGAGGAAATGCCCCAAGCCAGAGTAGCAGCACGCTCTCGACAGCAAGAGAGGACGCTAGAGGGGGACTATGGGTATTCGAATGCCAAGCTGAGGCCCAGGGATTCTGCTTTGAAGAGCAGGAAGTTGGGGTGTAAAGCAGACTGGAAGTGGGCAGAATACGGAAAGACTTGGTATGCCATCGACTCCACAGCCCTCCAGCTGTTAAAACCCTTCTTGCCCCCCAGGATAGGGAGAAGGTACGAGAGAGAGAGAAAGGGCCAAGCTAGTAAGTCTCTTAAGAGGAAAAGGCGGCTCCCCAGGAGTCAGGGCTGCCTCAGGAAGGCGGGTGAAGCCACTCACTAGGCCGGCCCTGCCCCTCCCAGGCTCTCTGGTGTCCCCGCCCCCCCCCCACGCTTATTGGTCCCCCATTCTGCCCCCGCCCCGTTCCCAGGCTCCCTGGTGTCCCCGCCCCCCTCACCGGTACCCTCCACCCACCCAGGTTCACAGGCGCCGGGTCCCAGGCTCACTGACGCCCCTGCCCGCTCTCACCTTTAGCATCTCCAGCACTAAGGGTTTCTCATCTTCCCTCATCTCCCGCACCGACAAGTGGCTGGGGGCCATTGCAGCCCCCAGGCTCCCGCGCCCCCAAGGGAGCAGGCGTGCACCTGGCGAAAACAAGCAGGTCAGCGTCAGGAGGGCACCTCTGGTGCCCAAAGCACCCCAGAGCTGCGGACAAGCAGCAGCATGTCCAAGATAGGTCACTGAGGACGCTCCCGGCCCCCAGGCGAGGGTCGAGACAGGGCAGGCTTCCTCCCAACCCAACGATCTTTCTGAAGTCTCCCGGGATGCCCCCAGGCCCTCCGTACGGTTCAGCGATCTACGCCTGAACGGCCCGTGCACGCCAACAACTGGCAACACGGGGCTCCCTCCCAGGCTCCTGGGGAAGGGACTGCGCTCCTGACCCCTCAGTGCCCAGAGCCTCTCTGTGCCCAACCACCCCCGAACGGCGTCGCGGGAAGTAGGACCTGCAAGCACCTCTGCGAGTCGCTTTGCTTTTGACAAGGGGTTGGGGGGGCAGGGTCGGGAAGGGGTCGCCGGAGGAAGTGACGTCAGACTCGCGCGCTGCGGGGGGCGGGGCGGGGCCTGCACCCGGCCTTAGCAACTGTTGTCACACTTCTGGAGGCGGGTGGGGGAAGTCTTGCCTGGGCTGGGGCTAGACCAGGGCAGGGAGCCGCGACCCCGACGGACGTGAGGTAGAGGGGGAGCAATGGAGAAAGGGGGCCGGCAGGAAGACCCGCACGGACGCTGGCGGGGTAGAGGGCAGGAGGGAGAGGATGGGATCAGTAGACCCGGAGGGGTGGGGGCGAGGAGCGGTACTTAACCGCACGCGCTGAAAGCCAGCTAGCTTCCGGAAGTCCCCTTGTTGCTGAGCAACCTGAGCGCGGGGGTGGGCGGGGCGACGAAGGGAATGGATCAATTCTCAGACTCCCGGGCCTTCGTGGGAGGGGCCGCGTCGCATCCTGAGCTCTCTAGCTCCCAAACTCACCCACCCCAACCCACCCGGGCTCTCAGTGACCTTAAGGGTAAGCATTGTCAGCCACCCGTTTTTTCGTGAGGGGATGGGTGGGGTGACTTACAGGGAACAAGTGACAAAACCAGGATTCTAGATTCCAATGCCTCCCTGTACAGTGACCACTGCATCCCCCTTTTTTAAGGACAAACAGAACCCCACACAGAAGTGGCTGGCCCCAAGACGCAAAGCAAGTCACCTGTGAACCAGGAAGCAAGAGATGAGTCTTAATACTGACCTCCTACCCCACTAATAAAACAAAAACACAGGAGAGGAGATTCTGGTCTTTATTAGCAAGTCCAGCCTGCAGCTCCCCTCCCCCGATCTTAGCTTAGCCATGGTGGACAGTGCGTCCGGGTCTCTGTGTAGGGCAGGAAGAGGTAACAGTGGCTCTAGTCAAAACGTGTGCACCAGCTGGACTGCGGGCAGAGTCTGGACAATCTGGATAGAGGGTAGACCCTGTGAGGTCATGCCACCAGGTGCAGCTCCTGCAGGGACCACTTGTACCATCTGGGAGGCAGGAGCCGCAGGGAGGCCCACCGGAGCAGAGGCCGGGCTAGGTGGTGGTGGGGCCAGCAGCTGCAGCGCGGCTGCACCTCCCCCAACGCTGCCATTCTCCAGCAGCTCGGTGGCTGAAGCACTGCGGATAATGAGCAGTTTCTGTCCCTGTGGGCCGGGCGCTGGCGGCTCAGCCAGCCCTGGGGGTAGGGTCTCCACTTCCTGCACACACAGCTGGGTCTGCTCCCCATCAGCCCCGCTCAGCACCAGGACGCTCTGCAACCCCTCATCCGTCTGCAGGGTCTCAAAGAGCACATCCTGGACCACACCAGTGCTGGCCTCACCATCACCAGGCTCCCCGGGGCCAGGGCCTGCCAGCAACTCCTCGGCTGCCCCACTCTGAACCACCAGTAGGTTAGGGGCCTCAGTAGTCACGGCTCCGCCACTGGAACTGGACAGCTGACCTGCCACAGGCTGGAGCTGGACCGTGGTCACCTCCTGTGCTGGCTGGAGCTGGACCGTGGTCACCTCCTGTGCTGGCTGGAGCTGGACCGTGGTCACCTCCTGGGCTGGCTGGATCTGGACCGTGGTCAGTTCTGGGGCTGACCGAAGGGGCTGGAGCTGGACCCCACTCACTTCCTGCGGCCCTGTCTCCCCACCCCCCACATTCTGCAGAACTATGAGGCTCTGCCCTCCCGTGCTGGCCCCGGTGTTGCTCCCTCCCTGCATCCCTAACCCTCCAGGGCCTGGCAGCCAGACTACTCCAGCCCCCTGACCAGCTTTCCCCACAGCTCGTGGGCCCTGCCTGGCATGGCTGCCCCCACCACCAGTACTGGAGGAGGGCAGCAAGATGAGCTTGGGGGGTGCAGGTGGGGGCGGGGGTGTGGAGGGTTGGACGCTGCTGGGGATCAGCTGGAGACCCTGGGCAGTCTGCACCAGGAGAAACGTCTGGGAGTTGGGGGCTGCTGGGCCCGGGGGTGTGGCCTGGGCCGTACCCCCTGCCACCTCCAGGGACAGTGTGGCCTGGAGGTGGGGGAGGACGTGGACATCTTGGGTGGCAGAGGGGGCTGGGGCGGCAGCCAGTGGGGCAGGAGGCGGGGGGCCGGCAGGCGGGGCTGCGGGGCCGGAAGCAGTGTTGGCGGGGGCATGCGTCCTCAGGTGCCGCTGCAGGTAGGCAGCCATGACGAAGCTGCGGCCACAGATCGGGCAGGCGAAAGGGCGCTCAGCTGAGTGGGTGCGCTGGTGCAGCAGCAGGTTGGAGGAGTGCGTGAAGGTCTTGGGGCAAAGCGGGCAGCGGAAGGGCCGCTCGCCGGTGTGCACGCGCTGGTGCTGCCGCAGGTTGGAGGTCTGGGCGAAGCTCTTGCCGCACACGCCGCAGGCGTGGGGCCGCTCGCCCGTGTGCACGTGCCGGTGGCGCCGCAGGCACGAGGTGTTGCGGAAGGCTTTGCCGCACTCCCCGCAGGCGTAGGGCCGCTCGCCGGAGTGCAGCCGCAGGTGGTACTGGTAGTGTGAGGACCACTTGAAGGTGAGGCCGCACTGGCCGCAGGTGAAGGCCCGCAGGCCCGTGTGCACACGCTGGTGGATGGCAAGCAGCGACGAGCGCTTGAAGGCCTTGCCACACTCACCGCACTGGTAGGGCCGCTCACCCGTGTGGTCCCGCAGGTGATAGCGCAGCCCGGATGAGCCCTTGAAGGCCTTGCCACACTCAGCGCACTTGTAGGGTCGCTCCGCAGAAGCCGGGGCAGGCGCGGGAGTAGACGGGGCGGGGACGGGGGCCAGGGGCTCCTGGGGACAGGTGACCTCGGCAGCCTCAGCCTGGGGAGGCGGGCGCCCGGCCGCGGCCTCTTCCACGTGGCACTGCTGGTGTGCCAGGAGGCTGGCCAGCTGCGGGAAGGCGCCGTCACAGCTGCCACAGCGGAATGCCTGCCCGCCAGCCACCCCGTGGCTGTGCTGGTGACGGGAGAGGCCGGCCACTGTCCGGAAGGACTTCCCGCAGGGGAGGCAGGCAAAGCCAGGGGCGGCAGCGGCGCCCGGCTGGGGGTGCGGCAGGGGGGACGACGGAGTCAGAGAGGGCTGCGGGGGAGGGTCGGCCTTGGGCGGCTCGGTGGGCGCGTCCTGGGGCGGAGGCGGCGCCTCGGGCCCGGGGCAGGGCTGGTGCTCCAGGAGCAGCTCCTCGCTGCCGAAGCCCAGCTCGCAGCCGTCGCAGCGGTACACCAGCTCCACCGTGGTCTCGGCCGCGGCCAGAAAGAGCTCGGGCACCACGGGCGGGGGCGCAGGCGGTGGGGGCGCGGGCGGGCTGGGGGGCTGGAGGTGCCGCTGCAGGTAGGCATCGGAGACCAAGACCTTGCCGCCCGGCTCCCGCGGTGGAGGGGCGGGGGCGGCCGCCGCGCTGCCATGGGTGCGCTGGTGCAGCAGCAGGTTGGAGGAGTGCGTGAAGGTCTTGGGGCAGAGCGGGCAGCGGAAGGGCCGCTCGCCGGTGTGCACGCGCTGGTGCTGCCGCAGGTTGGTGCTCTGCGTGAAGCTCTTGCCGCACACGCCGCAGGTGTAGGGCCGCTCGCCCGTGTGCACGTGCCGGTGGCGCCGCAGGCTGGAAGAGTTCTTGAAGGCCTTGGGGCAGTCCGGGCAAGGGTATGGTCGCTCGCCCGTGTGCTGCCGCAGGTGGTACTGGTAGTGCGAGGACCACTTGAAGGCCAGGCCGCACTGGCCGCAGGTGAAGGCCCGCAGGCCTGTGTGCACGCTGCGGTGGATCTGCAGCAGTGACGAGCGCTTGAAGGCCTTGGGGCAGTCGGGGCACTGGTAGGGCCGCTCGCCCGTGTGGCCCCGCTGGTGGTACAGCAGGGCCGAGGAGCCCTTGAAGGCCTTGGGGCAATCGGGGCACTTATAGGGCCGCTCTCCCGTGTGCGTGCGTTGGTGGTGCAGGAGCCGGGATGACCAGCGAAAGGACTTGCCGCACTCCCCACACTCATACTGGGCCGTCGGAGCGGGAGCCGCGGGTCCCGGCTTCTCCCCGGCCCCCTCTGCGGTAGAGGCCGGCGCCATGTCCGCGTGGGATCCAACCATCACACCTGACGAGGGATTCCGGGTCAGGGGAGGGCGTGTGCTCCCCCCACCTCCACCCACACACCGAATTCTCTCAACCCCAAACCCACACGCTGGCCTTTTAAGAGGCAAGGGGCACCTCTCTTAGGATTAGGGCTTCGTATGGCCCAGGTCAGCCCTGGACTGAGAGGCTGCCCAGGATGGAAGACTTTAGGTGCTAAAATGGTAACTAACAGGGCAAATTGAGAGGAGTTGGTCACCTCCCTGATGCTGGCCATCTCCTCTAGGGGGCTGGACATGGCCTTTAAGAGGCCAAGCACTGCCTTTAGGGCTCACTTCCCCTAAAGATAGGCAGTGCTCTTGAAGCAGGCTGGGGTCTCAGCACCATGGCTTCCGATCCTTCACCTCACTCCCTCTGAAGACCTCACCCTCCTTCCTGCCTCAATATCCATGCCCACTGCCCTATCCTAAAACCCTTTCACTACAAACAAAGGCTCTGTGAACACCCCACTCTGCACGCACCCCATCCCCTTGACCATTCCCCCTGGGTACCCTAACCTAAAATCCCTGGGCTCAACCAGAACCATGATCCACTGATCCTGCAAGCTCTGCACCCTCCACCCCCTATCCACTTCCCCCTTTACCCCCCCCCCATAAATGCTGCTGGTTACTGGCAATTTTTGCATTCACACCCACGAACCTCAAAGCTCCCTCCCCATTGCCCTGCATGCTCGTACTGCATTCTTCTGGCCCATTCACCCACCCCTACCAGGTGATACTCCACATGTTTCTTTTCCCCTCAGACCTCTCTCCTTTCCCGTCTTGCTCTTAGCAGATAGGTGATCCTGTCATTGATCTTGTCACTGGCAAAATAAAAGCAACCAGAAGAGTCCCACGTTCCAACCGCTACACTGGTGGCTCTCCACGGGGCAGTGGAATCTCCCCCACCATCACGCCCCCGACGCCGGGGGACATCTGGCAATGCCTGGAGACTGTTTTCGTTGTTTGGTTGTCCACTGGCGGGGCAGATGCCACTGGCATCTGGTGGGTGAAGGCTAGGGATGATGCTCACCATCCTATAGTGCACAGGGCAGCGACCCCCCCAGCACAGAACTGGTCCAAAATGCCAGTGGTGCTGAGCCAAGAAACTCAGCACTACCCCTCCCCACCTGCCTGCCTCTGGGCCCAAAGACTCTGACTTCCCACCTACAGTGATCTCTTCATCTCCTGGACCATTCCCATCAGTGTACCCAAAAGCTAGATTTCCCATCTTTAAAACAACAAAAATCCTTCACTCCTCCAGCTATGGCCTCATTTCTATCTCCTTGCAGCACAGCAACTCAAAAGTGCTGTCAGTACATACTCTTTCCCATCTCAAACCCCATCAGTCAGATCCTCCCTCCTCCTCCTCTCACGGCCTCCGTGGTGCTAAGTCTGGTGGTCTCTGCTCAGTGGTCAGTGGGTGCCTTAGGCTCCCTCTCCTTAAGCCACTCCCCTTGGCTTTTGGGAGACTGCTTTCCTCACTTCCCATCCCTCCTCTGTTTCGGGCGCTAGTCCTTCTGGTCCCCCTACCTGTGAATGTAGGAGAATCCAGGGCTCTGTCAACCCTCCTCTTCTATGTCCACATTCTCCCTGGAAGCCCTCACACACTCTTGGGACTTCACAATCTATAAATGGGGTGATTCCAATACTGATCTTTACTTGACACCTCTCCTTTGAACTCTAAACCCCTGCCAGACAATGCCTCATAGACACCTCAAACTTAACATACCCAAAACCTAACTCCTGTTTTCGTTCCTGCTCTGTCCCCGCCCCTCTGTCCCTGCCAAATCGCTCCTTCACCCACAGTCTTCTCCATCTCTGGAAACACCTTTATTCTTCCTCAGGGCATCCTCACCTCCTCTCTTTCTTTCACTTTTCAGGACCAGTCTGTCAGCCGATTCCCCGATTCCAGCAGGAGCATCCTTGGAATCTGGCCACTTTCCACCAAGTCCCCCAGTACCACCTTTGTCCAGGGCACCAGTATCTCCCTCCTGGGCAGCTGCAACAGCTTCCTGATAGATCTCCCTGTCTCTACCCTTACTCTTCCCACCCCCAGTCTGTTCCTAACACACAGGCTGAATCCAAACTGCCAACAGAGACGGAGGATGGGCCATTTCATTCCTCTGTGCAAAAGCTTTCCACAGCTCTCATTTGAGAGAAGACAGATCAATTACAAGAACCTACAGACTTCCCGAGCCCCACGGCCTCCTCCCCTCCCTGACTGCCCTCCAATAGCTTCTCCAACCCTCACAGCACCCTAGTCACCTGCTCTCACCTGCGGCCCTCACACCGACTCCCTGCCTAGTACCCCCTTCCCTCCAATGTCCAGTGAGCTCCCTCCCTCACCTCCCAGTCTGCTGAAATGTGACCTAGGGGAGGTATTCCCCTGAGCACCCTACTTAACTCTACAAACCCTCCCAACATTCCCTATTGTCTTTCTCTGCCTTATTTTTTCTCCATAGGGTTAACTACCGTCTAACCTACTTTTATGATCAGGATTTCCCAGCTTCAGCACTGTTAAGATTTGGGGCTGGACCAGCGTCCAGGGGCTGGCTGCCTTGGAAGTTGTTTAGCAGCATCCCTGACCTCTGCCCACCAGATACTAGAGGCATCTTGTTCACTTTTACATCTCAGCGCCTAGAGTAACGTCTGGCACAGAGAGAATGCTCAGTGAACATATCCTGGGTTAAAGAAAGCTGGGCAGCCCCTCTGGACAGGCTATAAAGATTCCCTTCAAAAAGATGAGCATTCCCTTTAAAATGTAAGCAACTCCTTTTAAGTGATTATCCTAGGGAACAAGCACGTGCCTTTCAGAAGGCCGGCTTGCCTTAAACAGGAGACATCCGTGGTCTGGAAGAGCTCGGACCCATCTTAACCAATAAAGAGCACACACTTCAAAAGGCCGGACCACACCCTTCCATCGGCCCGACTTCCCCTTTAAGAGGACGCTGCTACTGCACACCAGTCTCCACCTTGTTGAGCTAAACTAAGAACTGCTTTGAAGCCACCAGGATTCAGATGCTTTTCCTTCAGTGCCTGGAACACTGTCGTTGGCCTTTAAAGAGATAATTCATTCTTGGGCGAGGGAAAATGCGTGAAGCGCTTGTAAACTGCACACCCTGCCCCGCCCCTTTAAAAAGCAGCCCCTTGCCCTTTAAGAGGGCGGAGCCAGCCCGGCGGACATGAGTCGGAGGTGAAATAGAGCCCTTCCCTTTAAGACGTCCCTTCCGGTTTCACGTTCGCCGTTTCACCAACGTCTCCGCCCTCCGGTCCCTCCCCCCACCCCCACCCCTCCGGTCTCTCACCTGCGGCCCCGACCGGGGAACGAGCGGGGGAGACCCAGGGCCTTCCCGCGGGGGCCGACGGGAAGGCGGGGCCCCAATAGCTGAGGTGCAGGAGTGGGGGCCGGGGAGGGGGCGGGGGTGCGCTCCCTCCCAACGGCCCCCGGCACGAGGCACCCAACCTTTATCGGCGGCCTCTCGCGCACACAAACCCCGGCGTCGCCGACGGTGCGTCACGACGCCACGTGCGCCGAGGCTCCGCCCCCGTCCCCCCATTGGCCGCCGGCTGTCGCGGCGTTCCCAGGCGTTGGCGGCGCGAGGTGTCCTGGGAGTTGTAGTTCTCCCGGGACCCTGACCGCCCGGTCCTTGGGTCGGTCACGGGGGTCGGCCCACGGCTGGGGAAAGCCAGGCCGGGATGCGGGGTCGCATGTTCCCCTTTATTAGTACTGATTCCCACTCGTCTGGGCTAGAACATCTCCTCGACAGCGCGGTTCCCGAGTACTCCTCGCCCACCAGGGGTGTGGTCACTCCTGTCCTGGCCCCCATGCCCAGGCCCTCGGGGCTCCCATTTCCCTCATCTGGGAAACGGAGACCCTCAGTGCTTCCTGCCCCGACCAGGTCCCACGTGCTCGAGAGTGCAGTTGTTCCGAAATCTCGGCCCTGCTTGTGCAGGGGCCTGCCCAGAGCACCAGGGGCCCCAAGCCTCCTCCGCAGCCTGGGGCTTAGGGGAAGATGGGTTTGTCTCTGATCCACTCTCCCGGATCCTTCCCACGATCATTCCTCACCAGCCTCGGCCTCTGAGCCAAACTGACTTTTCTGCGGGTCATCCAACAATTTCTCAACCATGGCACTAGTGACATTTGGGCCGGATCGTTCTTTGCTATGGGGGCTGTCCTGTGCCTTGTAGGACGGTTAGCAGCATCCTGGCCTCCACCCACTAGAGGCCTATAGCACTCCTTGTCCCCGAGCTCACCTCCACCACATCTTATGACGGCTGGCCATTTCCAGACCTGGCCACAAGTTCCTTGGTGAGAACCGCTGCTCCAAGACAATCCTCCTCAGCCTGAGGGCCACACTGCATATTACCCCTGTCCCTTTTCAACTCCTACTGGAAAGCCCCTATGCTAGGAGGGGTCCCATTACATGCTCAGCGGCACTCATCTATGTTCCATCACAGAGGGATAGGGTCTCTCTTTGCCACCCGGGTGTCCCCAGGAACCAAAAAGGGGCCTGACCACAAGCAGCAGGTATTCTGTTGAATAAGTGAATTTTTACAGCCTCCCATAGTTTCCCAAGGCCTGCCCTACCTACCCTATCCCCCGGCAGGCTGGGACTCATGGGTGTTCTGAGCTGCTGGACCTGTTCCTGCCCTGTGGGGTCTTTATGAAGTCTCCAGTGAATTCAGGCATGTGAAACCTTTGGCTTCCAGGTTAGCCCATGCATTCCTTTCACTTCAGCTTTTAACTACCCCTCCAGAAACAAGGCTGCTAGAGGCACTGGGAGGGACACTGGAGCAGATTGAGCTGTTAAGGCGTAAAGAAGGGGAAGACTAGGATGAGCAGAGAGCTGCAGGCCCTGCCCCCTGGGGTCTGTCCCCACCTGTATCCATGGCTCCTAAACACACCAGGCCCTGCCCACTACCTAGGCTTGGGGATGGAGGGAGGATCCCCTATGAGCAACTGGCTCCCACTCGGGGTCTGGCGCCTCTTTGGGGGAAAAAAAAAAGATTGTGCAGATTTGACGGGCTCATTTTCAAAACAACACTAACAGCCCTGCAGGGCAAGTGACAAGATGCCAAACCTGTGTCTGGCTCTGCAGGGACACAGATGGGAGGAGTTGTCCCCCATCCATCCCAGAGCTGGATCCCTCTTGGAGCCTTGTATGTGGGATCCTCTGCATGGCCCTGCGAGGGACATCGTGGGCCCTCTCACAGACAGGCAGCTGACACAGATATCACAAGAAGTCATCAGAGGCTCTCAGGCCAGTGCTCAGAGGCTCCTAGGACCCTGTAGTGTCCAGATCCTCAGTCCTGACCCAGGACCCTCCCCAGGTCTTGCCCTAGGAGCTGGGACATAGAGATGGGGGGCCAGAGAGGGGGCAACAGAAGTCCAGTCCCAGTGACTACAAAATCTGCAGTAGGGGGTGAGGAGTGGTAATAAACAAGGCACAATAAATAACGCATGTCCCATGCTATGAGCTGCTAAGTGTCTGGGAGAAAAATAAAGCACGAGAGACAGGCATGGAGGTATGTCCAGGGCTGGAGGCAGTCAGTGAAGCCTCAGTGTGGGACCAAGCAAACAGCTGGATATATGCCTCTCCAGTCTCCAGTATTCCTGTTTCTGGCCAACAACACCCCGCCCCAGGTTTTAGGGGGACTGGCTCCCTCCAAACTAGATGAGGAGTCTTATCCAGCTCCAGTCCCACTGAGCCCCACCACCCTGGGGGCCGGGGTCGGGGTGGGGACTGCAGTCTTTGAAGGTGGCCAAGACCTACACAACCCTGCCCAGGGACCTAGGCTGTCACATGCCCCAAAGGCCCTGTGTGCATCTGGGGGTGTCTCTCCATTTACCCCCATCCTAGAGCTGTCATCCAAAAGAGGATTGGCAAGGGTCTGCACCCCAATCTCGAGGAAGTTGTCAAAGGAGGGGGAGAGAAACCCTGGGAGGAGCTGGGGAGACTGGCCCTTTCCTCTTCCCCACACATCCTCCCCCGCAAGCCTGCCAGCCACACTCTGGAGGTTGGGGCACGTGTCCTGGGCTTCTGGGATCCAGCTCTAATGTGGCTTGGCCAGGACTAGATTCTGGGCCCTGCCCCCTTTGATTACAGGGTTACAGGGTCGAGGAGGAACACAGATCCCACTCACCATTACCCCTCCAATGCTCCAGGACCCCAGATGCCTGAACCCCCCAACCAACCTCCCTTCCCTCTGGAAGGGAGAGGTGGAGTGTCCTGCTGTGTGGACATTTGATTCTGGTTTTGGCCATTCAATCCATCACCTTGGTGACAGCACAACCTGCAGTCACTAGAGAAGACAGGATTAGGGCCTGGGGTGACCTGGGGAGAGGGGACACTTCTCCCAGGAGCACCCCCGACCCCACCCCACAAAGGAGGTATCTGGAGCAGGCAGAACTCCCAGGGCCAGAGATCAAAAATAAAATATCCTTTTCACACAAGTAGAGTGAAAAGAGCAGAGATACATTTTAAATAAGGGAGGAGGCAGACAGAGGAGTCCCCAGGTCACTGCTGTCTGTTGTCCCAGGAGAAGGGAGCCATAGGGCTAGCCTGTGCCTCACACAGCCTAAGGATGCTCCTTTCTGACATCTCTTGGGGCTCTCATGGGGTCCTCCAGCCTGTTCTGCCCTGCCAGGCCTCTCCAGTTCCCCAGTTCATTGGTGTGTAGGGGTGGGGGGAGCTCAGTAAATAAAGGCTCTCTGAAGTCTCTTGGCCAGGCACAGAGCCAGAAGTGATGTAACATCCTGTACCAGGAAGTGATTTAACTGGGAGTGTATCCAGCCCAGAGTCCACCTCCATCCAAGGACCATCTCGCAGGTCTCACATGCATGGTCAGGAGCCCCTGGAGGCTGCCCAGGGCAAGGGACCCAGAGGAGACTTCCCAGCCAGCTGGGATAGGGGGAAAACCAGGGCAGACTCCCTGGAGGAGGACAGTTCAGAGGGTCCCATCTGTGTGGGGAAAATGGATCTCTCTGTTTTAAGTACAGAAATGTGTCAGGGATAGATACACACCAAATCCCCTGCCCAAGAGAGGCTGCCACCTTCTGTGATGATCCCCAGTGACCAGCACCCGTGTATAACAAGCCCCTCTTCTCCAGTAGACCCCACTCTTGTGACAGGTTCTGCTGCATGGCAAAGTGGAAGGGTCTTGACAGGCACAATCAAGGGTCCCAATGAGCTGGCCTCGAGTTAATCACAAGGAAATGTCATGTTGACACAACACTGTAAACTGACTATGCTTCAATAAAAATGAATGCAAATTTTAAAAAAAATTTTAAAGGAAATGTGATGGTTAATTTCACTTGTCACCTGGCCTGGACCACAGGATGCCCAGGTATCTGGTGAAACATGATTTCTGGGTGTGTCTGGGAGGGTGCTGTCGGAAGAGCTGGCATTAGTAGGCTGGGTAAAGCTGATGCCCTGCCCAGTGTGGGTGGGCCTCACCCAATCCACTGAGGGCCTGAACAGAACAGGAAGGTGGAGGAAGGCTGAATTCATCGTCTGCCTGACCATTTCAGCTGGCACATTGATCTCTGCCTGCTTTTGCCACTCCTGGTCCTCAGGTTTTCAGACCCAGACTGGAACCTGCACCATCAACTCTCTGGGTCTTAGGCCTTTGAATGACACCACTGGCTCTCCTAGGTCTCCTGGGTGCCTGCAGATGGCAGATCGTGAGGCCTCTCAGCCTCCATAGTTGCATGAGCCAGTACCTTATAGTGGATCTCTTTATATATGTAATGTAACATAAACAAGCTCTCTATAGAGATAGCTACACAGACAGACAGAGATAGAGATATAGAGATACATATAGATCCTCTTGGTTCTGTTTCTCTGGGGAACCCTGACTCATACAAACCCTCAGTGGCTCCCCATCACCCTTGCCCTCATAACTGAGCTCCTACCTGGCCTACAAAGCCCTGTGGGTCTGACCCCTGTCCACTTCTCTGACTTCACCTCAAGCTTGCTACTGCCTCAAGGCCTTTGCACCCGCTATGCCCTCCGCCTGGGAAGCTCCTGGCTGCCATATCTTCCATTAAGGATGCAGGACAACCATCACCTCAGGGAGGGCGTCTCTGGCTGAAGCAGCACTCCTCCCTGATCCAGCCTCCAATTTCTGTCCAATTTGAGCACCTTCACAGTACATCCCCAACTGGCCATTTCTTATACAGCTGTCCCCCTTCCAGACTCCAACAGGGACGGACTGTCTTTGTCTTGCTTGCCACTGCATCCTCAGTCTCTGCACACAGTAGGTGCTCAACAAATGCTTGTTCAATGATTAAATGTGTCCCCCAACTCCCAATTCTAAGGGCCAGGATAGGAGAAAGGAGCCTGTGAATACCCTGTAATACCTGCACTGCAGGTCCTCCACAAACATCAGAGGAAGCCAGCCCCCAGCTGTGGGTGACTCTTATTAAGCAGGGAGACAGGCAGACAAGGGCTCAGAAGTGGGGAACCACACACCCTGAGCGCCACTCCAGCAGGGCCTCCCAGCACCAGCCTAGGGCGTTGGCGCCCCCTGGTGGAGCATCCCCAGGCCAGAGCCTGCCAGTGGGTGGCCCCAGATGTATTCCTTGCTGGTATGGCAGTGGGACAGAGATGGCCAGCAGATGTTGCCCTTGGCTCCTGGTGGCTTGGATGTGAGCCCACTTCTGGAGCTGGGTTAGCAAAGGTTATGCCCCCACCATGCAGAGGTGGCCCCTTGCCTGTCCTGGGTTCTGAGCTTTGACCTCCAATCCTCCATAGACCTGGGGTTCCTCTCCCCCCGCCCCTGGCCCTTTGCTAAGGGACCCTGGACTCTTCCTTCTTGGCCTGAGAGTAACGAGACAGGAAACCTTCCAGGCCATCTCACAACACCACATACATGTCCAGGACACATGTGCTGATACACACAAACACACACATACACATGTGTGGAATTGACCCACCCAGACCAAGACAGAGATGCATTCAAAGTCAGAGAGACAAACATTGAGAAACACTGTAGAGGTGGTGAAATAGATGGTGAGAGAAGCCTTCAGAAGCACAGGAATGGTGGGAGGCATAGTCACAGACACGATGAAGAGGAAAGAGCTACAGACAACCCAGGGAGGGGCAGAAAAACCAGCGGGGCAGAGGAGAGAGCATGCACGATGGAGAGACAGCACTGGAGCTACTGAGAATCACAGACAGACGGCGGTGAGAGACGCCGGGGGCCAGGAGGGGAGGCCAGTGAGGGGGCATCCAAGATGGACAGGCGAGGCCTGCAATGTCCCCACACATGTGCCCACACTGCCCTGTCCTTGGCTGTGTCATGGCACACTGGTGGTATTGGGTGTGGGAGGGACCACAGCTCATATGTTGGAGCTGAGGCCAGCGAGGGCAACACTGGACACATGGTCGACCTGCTGTTGCTGGCCTCAGTGGCCACAGTTCAGAACATGCTCACAGGTAAGCCGACCTCTGGCAATATCGCTGGCATGGGGAACCTTCACCACGCAGGCTTCCCTCAGCACCCACTACTGCCTTGCCGAGGCCCACCTGGTGGCCCCCACCCTGAGCCCTGCGCCCGCCCTCTAGGCTGCCACCGCTGTGCTGACCCAGGTGGGTGGCACTGCTGGACGATGAGCAGGCCTGGGAAGCAAAAGCGTGGTCTCCAGCGTATGCTAACTCATGTTCAGACCCCAGCTTTGCTGTCAGTAGCTCCGTGAGCTCGGGGAAGTCGCAAAGCCGCAGTCTCCCCCTGGGCTGCTGCGCCACCCAATTTACCAGGAAGGTGACGGACGCTCAGGTCAGGACACAGAATCCCCCAAGTGGTGGCACTGAGGTTTTGGTTTTTTAATTCCATAACATTACACCTTATCACATCTGGTAGCTCTCGTTTCTCTTACGGAGCCAGAGGTGGTTTTCTGCCAGTCTTTTATAATTTGTTGCTGATAACTTTATCAGGGTATCATTTGGTGGAAAGAAGAGAATATTTGTAAGTGTAGTGAGAAATTACATACTTTAGTATTTAACAACTATGAGACCCTTTAGAAAGCTCTTAGTGTGCCTCCATTTTTTTCCCCATGAGGGTTAAGTCCCAGCTCTGCTACTGGGACTTTGGGTGATGGTGTGCCCTAACCCTAGTTTCTCCTTCAAGAAACAGGGAAGGTAATGTCTTCCTGTGAGTGCCCAGGGGAGGGGGGCCTCCTTGAAACACAGCACGTCAGGTGCAGGGCCTGGACACCGGGGAGCCGCAGGGGACGTCCTCACTGTTCTGGCTGTGTCTCTCCCCGCCTGGATGCTGGAGGCGACCAGGGCAGCCCCAGGCTCAGCCCCAGCAGCGGGAACAACTGGCCCCGCTAACATGGACCTGAGGGCCACCTGGGAGGAGCCACTGCTGGGGCCGAGCCTCCCCTTCTGTGGCCGGCTAAATAACGGCCCCCCAGAGAGGCTGACGTCCTAATCTGCAGAAGCTGTGACTGAGACCTTAACATGGCAAAGGGGACTTTGCAGGTGTGATGGAGTTGAGGCTCTTGAGACGGAAGATTACCCTGGGTTACCTGGTGAGTCCTTATAAGAGGGAGGGTCAGAGTTAGAGACCCGATGGGACAGCAGAAGCAGAGGTCAGAGCAATGTACTCTGAAGACAGAAGAAGGGGCCACAAGGCAAGGAATTCGAGTGGGTGGCCTCTAGAAGCCAGAAAAGGCATGGGAACAGATTCCTCACTAGAAGCTCCAGAAGCAACACTTTGACATTAGCCCACAAAACCCGTGTTGGACTTCTGACCCCCAGAACTCCAAGAGAATCGACGTGCATGGTATTAAGCTGCCAGGCTTGTGGTAACGTGTCACAGCATCCACAGGGCACAGACACCTCCCAACACAAACCTCCAACGCGGTCTTCTCAGCGCAGACACAGAGACACCTGCCTCCCACACCAGCCCAGCCCGGGTTCCCCAACTTGGGCCAACACTCTGCCGGAGACAAGAGGACCCCACTCCCAGCCCTGGCAGCCAGCCCCTCCCCCGCCACCTCCAGCCGGTTCTCTGCCTCCCCAAACACCAGGGGCCCCCCAGTCCCTCAGTAAAGTGCCTTGGGGGAAACCATGCCCGTGTTTCCTCTTCCCCTTCTGCCACAGCCTGGCTGTCACCTATGTCAGCCACCCGAGCAACTAGGTGTTCCCCCTCCCCGTGCTCACTCAGAAGCTTGGATGTGAGACGCAGGGTTTGGAAGTCAACTCTCCCCCAGAAGCTAATCCCTTTTGCAGGCCGGAAGACCTTGAGCATGAGCAGGCTGCTCTCTGAGCCTCAGTTTCCCCAGGATGCTGGGCCTGGGGCAGAGGGAGGCAGGGAGGCACAGGTAGGTGTGTCTGCAGGTGGGTGGGCAGATGTGGGTGCCTGCCCCACAGCTGGAGACTCCCAGTGTGCCTCCCAGGGCCGCCTCCCCACCCTCCCAGCCTGCACCCAAGCCTCTCACCCCCCCTTCCCGCGACTGCAATTAAAGGTCCTCCACACTAATCGCTGCGGTTGACTCGGCTCCTGGCCTCGCCTCCCTAATGAGGGCTTTGTCCCCTTAATTGGCCATCTCCAGGCGCTTTTCTCTGGCCCCCATATACGCTGCCAGGTCCCAGATCCCAGGTCCAACTATGTGCTAATTGGGCACCTCCCCTCCCTGCCCCCTTGCCTTCCTATATCAGACCGCCCCCCCACCCCGCCCACAGGCTCCTCAAAGCTTGGAGTCCAGCTCACTGGAGGCAGGGACTGGGCTAGGGCAGAGGTGGGATGACCTGTCCTAATTCCCTGGGTCCTGCCTCCACCAGCCCGGGCAGTGCCCTTCCCTGCAGATCCACCTGCTCCTCCCAAAGCCCACCTCTCTTCCTGTCCCCCTCCCCAGCCTTGAGCCCCAGCCCTTGCTGCTCCTCTCTCTTCACAGATTTGGGGGACTGCTTTCAGATCGGCAGGAATATTGTGAGGAGCTACTCCAGATCACCAGGGCCATGCACCCTGGGGCTCCTGCAGCCCCTGGAATCTCCGAGCCAGGGCCCCGGGAGCTGTGTGCTTTTGTGAGCGGGGCAGCTGCCCACATACTGCGCACCCTGCACCCCCGTCGGACCCGGCCCCCAAAAAGGAGGCCCAACCACAGGAGGTTCCTGCACAACCAGATCTGCAGGTGAGGTGGAGTGGGGTGAAGATGGGCGGAAGGAAGCAGAGATGGGCCTGAGCATTCAGTATGAGGGAGACCAGGCCCAGACAGAACAGGGAGACGTGGACCCCAGGGCTGGATGCAATCAACACTCAGCATGCATTTATTGAGCACCACCTGTGTGCCAGCTCCAGAGACCCATAGTGCAAAGCAGATAAAATTCTCGGCCTCTGTGGAGCTTGTGTTCCAGTGGGGAGGCAGCTGAGGGACAGTCAAAATAAAGAAGTGACAGTTATAGTATGATGTCTCAATGTGGATGAATCTTGAAGATGTGGTGCTGAGTGGAAGGAGCCAGACACAAAAGGCCATGTATTGTGTGATTCTGTTAATGTGAAATGTCCAGAGCAGGCAAATCCACAGAGACAGAAAGTAGATTAGTGGGTGCCAGGGGCTGGGGTCGGGGGAGAGATTGCTAACAGGTAGGGGGTTTCCTTCTGGGGTGATGAAAATTTCTGGAACTAATGAGAGGTAATGGTGGCCTAACATCATGAATGGACTAAATGACACTGAATTGCACACTTTAAAATGGTTCATTTTAAGTGATGTGAATTTTACCCCAATTTTTTAAAATTATGGTATGTTAGAAGGTGGTAAGTGCCACAGAGGGCGTGCTGGGGGAGGGCTGCTATTTTAGGGAAGGTGTGAGGAAGGAAGGGGAGGGAAGGAGCCCTGTGGATACCTGAGGGGAGAGCACTGTAGGAAAGGGGCAAGTGCAAAGGCCCGGAGGCAGGAACATCCCTGGTGTGTTTGGAGGAGGTAAGATGGCTGGGGTGGCTGGAGCAGAGTGAAAGAGGGAGGGAATTAGATTCAAAAGAAACATGGCCCTGGCCTGGGGGGACTCTGGAGGGACTTGGGCTCTGAGCTGGGATGTGGTGGGATCTTAAAGGAGAAGAGATTGTGTAGGGGCGAGGGCAGACATGAGAGACCAGGAGGAAGCTACTGCAGTAATCCAGGTGAGGGATGGTGGTGGCTCAGACCAGGATGGGGTAGGGGGTGTAGAGATGGGGTCTGACTCTGGGACCTTTGGAAAGCAGCTTCCAAGCAGCCCTTTCTAACCCACACACCACACTCAGCCCCTCTTCTGTTCAAGTACCTCCTGTGGCTCCCCATTGCTCTCAGAACAAACCCTCTGCCCCATCAGCACCTGTTTCCCTTGCCAGCCTCAGCTCCCCATCCAGCACTTCACCATTCAGCCTCTGAGCATTTACACATGCTCTTCCCTTTGTAGGGCAATGCCCTTCCATGTCTCTGAGAGTGTGGATGGAGACCTCTGCTCCTTCAGGTCTCTGTTCAGCCTGTCCTACCTCTTACACCCACCCAGCTCCACCCCTTCTTGCCCTGTGCTCTCCTTCCCCCTGATGGGAACCATTTTTTGAGCTTACTGTGTGCCAGGTGCACTGTACTAAGGCCTTAACATGGGCTGTATTACTTAGTGCTCCCAACAAACCTGCGTCTTTTCCCTGTGTTGTAGTTACAGAAACTTACAGAAGTTCAATAACTTGTCCAAGCCTACACAGCTAGAGAGCTGATATAAACCTAGGCAGTCTTAGTCCAGAGCCCATGCTCTGGACCACTTTGCAGTCCTAATTGGATACAGCATCTCAGGGACTTGATGATAATGGTGATGGTGATGATGGTGATGATGATGCTGGTGATGGTGGTGATGATCATGACAGTGATGATGCTGATGATGGTAGTGATGTGATGGTGATGATGGTGATGATGGTAATGGTGATGATGGTGATAGTGGTGATCATGATGCTGGTGATGGTGGTGATGGTAATGACTGTGATGGTGGTGATGCTGACAATAGTGGTGATGATGATAATGATGGTGGTGGTGATGGTGATAGTGATGGAGGTGACAATGGTGATGGTGATGATAGTAGCTGAAATGCATCTGATACTTACTATGTACTGGGCACTATTCTAAGTACTTTCATTTTAACTCACAATACCCACAATGAGTATGAACTCATTAATGCCTGACAGGAACCCTAGAAAAGATAGGCACTAGTATAATCCTTATTTTTCAGACGAGAAATCTGAGGCACATAGAGATAAAGTGACTTGCCCAAGGACCTGCTTTTCTTAAGTAGGTCGCTCCTCCCAGCCAGCCCAGGTCCTTGCTCCCGGAGGTCTTGGAACCAGATTTGAGTAAATGGGAGCCTGGTCCAGCCTAACCACTGCCCCCATACGTCGCAAGCCACCTTCCAACAGGATGCCTGGCCCTGGCCGTGCCCAGAATGCTCACCACCACCCTCCACACCCACCCACCACTGCAGAGGAAAACAGGCACCTCCCCCCAAAAAGGGCCCAGCCCCATGTTCCAGAGCTGGCCTCCTAACTCCTCTTCAGCCTCGCCATCGACTGCTGAAGGACCTCTCCCCCTCTTCAGCCCTCCTTCCCCGATCTGGACCCTCTGCTAATGCCAGCCTCTCCTCTCCCAGGCTTCTTGTCTCTCCTCCCTGCTCCCCAGGGCCAGCTTCTCTGCCGTAGCATCCTAGACATCACCCCTATGCCTGGCTCTGCCACATGCTCCCCAGAGACCCTGGCCACCCACCAGTGGCCCTGAGGGCAGCCCAGCAGCTCTGAAGCACATTCCCCTGGACACTTAGGCTTGGCCTGAGAAGGTCCAGGTCAGAGACAAGTTCTCCTCAGCATCTTCCCACCCATGCCCTCCTTCTCTCTCCAGGTCCCCTCAGGCCCTGTTCCCTCAAGAACCCACTCCCACCCATGCTGTGGATTTCTAACTTTTTGTGAAAACTTCCAAACCTCCAGAAAAGTCGAGACAGCTGTCTGATGCGGCAGTTCTCAAAAGGTAGATGGTCCCCAGACCAGCAGTATTAGCACCTCAGCCTCCCCTGGGAACATGTCAGAAATGCAGATTCTCAGACCCCACCCCAGACCTGCAGGAACAGAAGCCCACAGGCCCAGGAATCTGTGTTTCCACAAGCCGCCTGGGTGTCCTGTTGTGCACTCAAGTTTGAGAATCGCGGGCTTGAGGATCACGAATCACCTAATCTAATCCGTCTCTTAGATATGACTGTCCAGAACATCTTAGCATATTTCCTTCATCTATACTTTTTAAATAGTTTAAAATAAGTCACAGATGTCACAACCGTTCAGCCCTAAATGCTGTTTACACTTAGTTTGTTCAATTCAAGGACCATACATGGCATGAAATCGTTGTGGATCTTAAGTCAGTCTCTCTCTCTCCATCATTTAACCTGACTTCCACTACTGAAAACTTTCCCTGGGGCACTCAGAGCATAACTATCCTTGGCACCGAAGATAGCTTCAGAGTGGCAGCTCTCGCTAATTTATTTAAGAGCCAGATATATATGTTTTTTTCATGTGATAATATACACATAACATAAAATTCACCACTTTAAACATCGTAAAGTGTACAATTCAGTGGCATTTTGTTTATTCATAACGTCTTGCAACCGTCACCTCTATCTAGTTCCAGAATATTTTCATCACTCCCAGAGGAGACCCTGTACCCATCAGTAGGCCCTCCCCATGCTCCCCTCCCCCCAGCACCTGGCAACCATCAAGCTGCTCTATGTTTCTCCAGGGATTTGCCTATTCTGGACGTTTCATATAAATGGAATCATGCAATATCAGTTACATTTTAAAATAAACTTTCCCCTGGAAGTGCAACATAGTACCAAAAAAGGCACATATCCTCCATGTGGAGCTTAATGAATTTTCCCAAAGGGAGCCCTCTAAAGTAACCAACACTCAGATCCAGGAACAGGGCGTTCCTTGCCCAGAAGGCCCTCATGGTGTCTCTTTCCCATAAGCCACCATCCTGACTTCCCTGTCAACCGAGTTAGGCTGTTTTGGAACTTTATTTAAATGGAGTCACACAGCCACTAATTCTATTTTTGTTTTGTTTTATTTTGTGTTGGGGGGGAGGTAATCAGTTTCATCTATTTATTTACTTTTTAAAAATTATTATTTATTTTAATGGAGGTACTGGGGGTTGAACCCAGGACCCTGTACATGCTAAACATGCGCTCTACTACTGAGCCACTAATTCTAAGTCTCACTGCTTTTGCTCAACATTATGTTTTCTGTATTAATCTGCTAGAACTTCCATAATCAGACACCACGGATTGGGTGACTTAAACAACAGAAATGTGCATTCTCACAATTCTGGAGGCTGAAGTCTGAGATCAAGGTGTCAGGCAGCAAGAGGCCTCTCTCCTAGACTTCTCACAGGGTCATCCCTCTGTGTGCCAATCTCCTCTTACTGGATTAGGGACCACCCTGATGATGTCACTTTAAGTTGATCACCTCTCTAAGGACCCTATCTCCAAATACAGTCACATTCTGAAGTCCTGGGGGGTTTAAACTTCAACATAGGAATTTTAGGAGGACACAGTTCATCCCATAGGAGTTTGTGAGGTCCATCTGTCATGTTAATTGAGGGGGCAGGAATGCTGGGGAGGGGGGAGCCGTGCGGTGGCTGATGTAGTCATCCAGGTGGGAGAGGCTGGGGACTTCAACCAGCAGTTGGTGGAGATGCAGATTCACAGCTGTTTAGGAAGCAGAATCCACGTTGCTGATGCACTGCTACTCCATAGTGCATGCCTTTGTGTGAGAATTCTTTTAAAGGCACCCCTTCCTTAAGACATTTTATACTTTTATATGTTGGAATATGGTCAGTAATAAATCTAAATCTCAAAAATGTGCACAGTGCTGGACTAGTCCAGTGCACAAACCCCATGCTGTTCAGAGCTTCCTGATGAATGGGGTTAGAAAGACTGAATTGTCAGACTCAAGAAAATGGACCCAGGGGCAGGGAGACTAGCACAGAGAAGAAAAGTAGGGAGGGAGAGAAGGGACAGACCACTCCTAGGATGGCAGACAGGAGGGGACTCTTTCGTGGTCACCTGGCTAATGCTCGTTTCTCTCTGCAGGCAGTTTGCCAAGATTGAAGCTGCCACTCAGCGCCTAACCATGTCCATCCTGTCCCAGGAGGCACCTCCCCGGAGACCACCACCCCAAAGGCCACCCCGACCACCTCCATCCCCCTTCCTGGGTGTGGCCTGTGCTGTGGCCCCCACTGAGGCACCCTATGCCGGCCCCAGCCTGAGTCTCGCTGCCCTGGATGCTTCCACCCTCGACCTCTTTGATGACATTGCACTCACCCCAGAGTGTCCCTCAGTGCCATCTGAACAGTCCCATTGTGCACTGCCAGGCCAGCTAGACTTGGGGCAGGACCCATACTTCTGTGATCCCCTGGTCCCTACCCCGCATGCCCTGGGGGGAGCAGGTGAGCTCTTGGCTCTCCATGGGGGTTGGGTGGGCAGGTGGGAGACGCCTTGGGGTTGCCATTCTCAGGGGACCCCTGAAGGCGGGGGGACCTGTCCCCCATGACATTCAATCAAGGAAGGCCTTGCTCTCTCCCTACTCTGCTTCTCACTCTTTCTTCCCAGCCCCACCTCTTCGGTGACTATCCCTCCAGTTCCGTCTTCCCCTGGTTCATCTCTGCCTAGTGCTGGTCTCTTCTTATTCCCCAAAATTTGCTGAGCACCTCTTACGTGCCAGGCCTGGGTCTAGATGCTGACGATTCAGCAGTGAATAAAAACAGACAAGATCTCTGTCCTCTCGGAGTTCACATTTGGAATGGGGGAGGGAAAATTGGCGGGGGGGGGCAATAGAAAATAAATGACAACATACATACGTTTTTAAACACAAGATAAATTTCTAATTTCAGATTGTAATTAGTGCTGTGAAGAAAATAAAACAGCGACCTGATCGAGTGACTACTTGATGAAGGGTGGTCAGGGAAGGCCTTGAATGATAAGGAGTTGGCCCTGGGAAGGTCCGGGGTTCTAGACGGCGGGACCATCATGTGCAAAGGCCCTGAGGTGGGCTGTTGGGGGAACAGCAAAGAAGGCCAGTGTGGCTGGAATGGAGTAAGCCGGGAAAGAGTGGTAAGAGGTGAGGACGCAAGGTTGACAAGGCAGAACATGAATTGGGAGTAGTGTGGATTTTATTCCAAGGCTGATGGGAAATTCTCTCTCCATCTCTCTCTCAACCCCATTTCCAAGCACAGTCTAAATATTGCAAACATCACCCTGGGGGGCAGGTGCTGTAAGATGGGGAACCAGGCTGCACAGAGAACTAACGGGCGCAGACAGGGAGGGACTTAAGCTCGTAGCTTCTTCGCACTTTTAACACTTTCCCGGAAAGTGCTTGGGTCTCTTTGTAAGTTTCTGTCTCTAGACTGAAGGGCCAGGGTTCGAATCCTAGACCTGCCCCTGCCCTGGGCACGGTCCCTTCCTTCCTCCCTCTCTCCCGGCCCCAACAGTCCAACTTTACAGCGGGGCAGATGGCGACGCACTCACCCAGCTGGAGTCCGCATGCTCCGTACACACCGTGCCGTTCCTCCCTAGGCCCGCCTCTCACGCCTCTCACGACTTTCCATTGGTCGGACACGCTCTTTCCCCGCCGCGCCACCGGCGGATCAATAATGCTCTCAGGACATTCAGTGGGGCCCACACAGCCCCTCCAACAAGGCTGAAGTAGCGGCGCTTGAGGATTGGCTGGGAGAGGGGGCTGAACAGAGCGAGGCGAGTGCCTATTGGGCGGCTCGGCCTGGGTGGGCGGGACGCAGACGGAGCTGGGCGGAGGCGGGGCAAGTTTCGATTCAGTGCGAAGCGGTAACCCGGCCTGGGAACCCCGAGGGAGGACCGGAGCCGCTGAAGTCCCGGCTGCGAGAGGTGAGTGACTCCAGGCCTCACCTACGGAGGGCGGGCCGGGCTTGATCCCGGCTCCTTCGGTGTGAGGCCCCACCCGCGCTGCCTGGGACCGACCTCCCCCCAGGCTGGTGGGGAAACTCTGCCAGGACTTCCCCGGCCGCGGCCAACCCCCAGGTCACTTCCGCCCGCTCTGCTAAGTTTCCGCATCATCCCTGCGTGGAGGGTCGGTTTGACCCCAAGGAGGGAACTGAGGCTCAAACAGAGCCTGAAACTTGCCCAAGGTCACACAGCTAGTCTTGGCTGCAGAACTGGGTTCCTCAGGCCACGTGGGGATCTAAACAGCCCCATTCGCCCCTCAGGTTGCCGCCCACCTCGGGCCGCCCCTCCCCCTCCGGCCTTGGGCTCCCTCCACTCAGAGGTGCTCTGGTTTCTCATCACACCCCGAGAGAACCCCCAGTTCTGTCTCCAGCCCAGACCTCCTGCTCACATTCACACCCCCCCCAAATTTTCAATCTATCCCTAAAGTCAATTCCCCTCTCCAGGTCCCCAAATAGTCCCTGGGAATTGCCACCCTCGGACCAAACGAAAACCTAAGGATCTTCCTTCTTCCTCCTTCCCCCACAGCCAGGCCCATCTGCCCCCTGAAGCTCCCTTTCCTGCCCTTGTCTGTTCTCTCTGCCTAAACTGGAGCCCAGGCCTCACCCTTGACCACCTGGATCCCAGCCCCCACTTTCTCCCTGGCCTCCACCTCCAGTCCAGCCCCATGGCGGCCAGCGAGTCTTCCCCATTTTGTATCTCGAAAACTTTTTATGGAGGTATATATATATCACAGACATAGGAAAACATACAAACCACGGGTACAGAGCTCAAGTAACTTCACAAAGAGAACACTCTGGTGTGAGCAGCGTCCATCCAGAGGTTGAACATCCCCCACATCCCAGATGCCTGCCTTGTACCCTCTTCCTCACTGTCCCCCATGGGTAACCATTATCATAACTTTAACTCCACAGATTGGTTTTGATAGGTTTTCACCTTATGTAAATCTTTTTTTCTTGTATTTATTCCTGACTAGACAACTTGTTACATATTGTCCAAAATTGTGAGTTACACACAGTGAAAATCAAATGTCCTTTACACTCTGTCCCTCAGAGGCCTGTCCCTGCAGGAAGAGCCTGCTCCTTAAATGGCTTCCAGAGAGAGCAGACATAGACTGGAACTTTTAAGAAACTTTTGTTTTTTGGCACAGATGGGAGCAGTGCTATACACACTATATGCTTTCTTCCCCCCTCACTGTTAACATCTCTTGGACACTTTTCCACATTGTTACTTAAAGATCTTCCTTGTGATTTTTCCTGGCTGCAAAGAATTCCATAGTGTGGATATACCATAACTTACGTAACCAGTACCTGAAATGTGGTTGTTTAGATTTATTTCTAGTCCTCTGCCCTGGGAAGAGTTCCATAATGAATAACCTTGTTCTGTAATGAATGACTTTGTCCCATAATGAATAACTTTGTGTCACATATCTGCAGGATAAATACTTAGGAGTGAGTTCCCTGGGTCACAGGGTTTGTGATTCTGTAATTTTGAGATATGTGGCCATGTGGTTATCCCTAGGGGTTGTTGTAATCCACACTCCTACCAGCCCAAAGGGGAGCTCTTCATTGCTACACACACTTGTCACAGGTTCTCCAACATTCCATCCCTCCCCCTCCCCAACCTGACCCTGTCCCTTCTGTCTCCTGAAGAGTTAACACCTTGAAGGGAGTGAGAAGAGCACTCCAGGTGAAGGGAAGTGCATGGACAAAGGCCCTGAGGTGGGACTGGGCCACCAAGGCTGGAACGGTTCCCAGAGTCTTGTGGGAGGAGCTTATACCTTCGTCCTGAGGAAGCTAAGGGGGTGTTAAGGAGAGCTGAGGTGGGGGGGTAATAGGGTCAGCTTTGGATTTTCAAAGATTTTATTTAAATTTTAGCTATGTCACACACAGAAAACATTATCAGTGGTAGATGTGTTCAGTTTAAAGAACAATCACAAACATCTTAGGGACTCACCACTCAGCTTTAAAGCTTGCCAGGAAGGAGTGTCATCTAGTTTGCTCTCTACTGGGTCTGCAGAGTCTCTGTTTCCTAAATAAATTAATAAATAAATGAGTAAGTATGCAGAGAGGGAGCTGGAACTTCCATCTGTGCAGCAACTTGGGGACCCAAGGACACAAGGCTCCTGGGTACATGAGCTGGGACATGCGAGACTCGAGTCCAGGGTCCAGATGCTCAGATGCTCTGACAGGGAGGCAGGCATGCCTCTAGTCCCTGCAGGATGCAGGACCCCTGGGACTCAGTGTCCTTCCCTTTAAAAGGGTTACTGGTCAGGTGGCTCTACCAGCCCCCCTTAATTTTTTTTCTTTCTTTTTAAAAAATTGCAGTAAAATACACATAACCTAAAATTTACCATCTTGACCATTTTAAAGTGTAAAATTTAGAGGCATTTAGTATATCCATGATATTGTGTAACCATCACTACTATCTAGTTACAGAATGTTTTCATCTCCCCAAATGGAAACTCTATACTCCCTTTCAGTTACCCTTCATTCCCTCTGTCACCCTTCACCCCAAGGTGGAAGCACCACCAGCCTGCTTCCTGTCTTCATGGACTCAACCATTATGGACAGTTCATGTAATGGACTCCTGGGTGGGGTCATTTGTGACTGGGCTGTCTCACCAAGCATCATGGTGAGGTCACCCATGCTATGGCATGTGTTAGCACTTCACTCCTTTTCATGGCTGAATAATATTCCATTGTATGGGTACACCAGCCTTTCTAAGACCTGGAGGGGAGTTCTGCTGGCATGTTTTACACAGGGGTAAACTGGTCGCAGAGAAGGCAGTCAGACTGATGGATCCCAGGTCACTGCCACTGCCGCTAGGACAGGAAAGAGGGAGGTGGTGCAGCTGGGGGAATGCAGCTCCTGTTGCCTCAGGGCTCACATCCTGCTCCCTTTCACAGGCAGTGGGCCCCTGAGCAGGACACTTCACCACTAAGACCTTGGTTTCCCCCTGGGGGTGGGGAAGTTCACAGTTGAAGCCTAGGGTCTAAATGTGTGGACCCTGGACATGCAGAGAATCGCCCTCCCTGCCTGATCCCACTCCTTCAGCCCCTCTGCCCACCCCAGGACATGGCAGCTGTGTGGCCTGGCCTGGGGCGGGTTGTCCCTGGATCATCCATCCTGTTCCTGTGCGACATACAGGAGAAGTTCCGCCACACCGTGTACTTCCCCCAGATCGTCTCTGTGGCTGCCCGCATGCTCAAGGTACAGCCCCCTCCTCCCTCAGACCCAGAGATCCAGACCCCAGACCCTCCTTCCGCAGACCCAGGGGTCCTGACCCCAGACCATCCTCCCTCAGACCCAGGGGTCCAGTTACCTATTCCCTCCTCCCTCAGACCCAGGGATCCAACCCCCAGCCCCTCCTCCCTCAGACCCAGGGATTCAGACCCTCAACCCCTCTTCCCTCAGACCTGGGAGTCCATCCCCCAGCCCCTCCTTCCTCAGATCTAGGAGTCCAGACCCCTAGGCTCCAACCTTGGGCTCAGACCTTTGCTCCTCCCCGCCCCCCAACAGGTGGCCCGGCTGCTAGGTGTGCCAGCCGTGCTGACTGAACAGTACCCACAAGGCCTGGGCCCCACGGTGCCCGAGCTGGGGGCTGAGGGTCTACAGCCACGGCCCAAGACCTGCTTCAGCATGGTGCCAGTGGTGCAGCAGGAGCTGGACATGCGGCCCCAGCTGTGTTCTGTGCTCCTCTGTGGCCTGGAAACACAGGCCTGCATTTTGGTGAGACACCAACTGAACCGCTGGGATCTCCATTCACACCTGGGATCTCCCCAACCTAAAAAGGATGTCCTTCCTCTCCCAGAACCCTCTGTCCTCCCCTTCCTGACCCATGACTTCCCTCTGGACCTGGGACTTCCACCTTCCTTCAGGACCCCTCTCTTTACCAGCGGCTACCATCCTTCCTAGGATCATGTTGTAATCTAGGGACCTCCTGCTGTGATCCAAGCCTCCCTCATCCCCATCCTGGTTCCCCACTCACTCACTCAGGACCCCTGTTCTTGTCTGGGGTCGGCCCTGACCTCTTTCTGTCCTTAGCACACGGCCCTGGACCTCCTGGACCGGGGTCTGCAGGTCCATGTGGTGGTGGATGCCTGCACCTCCCGCAGGTGAGAGGGTGTCCTAGAAGAGTGGGGTGCATGTGGGGTGGGCTTGGGGCACCCAGGAAGAACCAGTGGGCAGGATCCCTGCTGAGTTTCCCAGGAGTCTGAGTGTCTAGATCAAACTGCTGGCACTCTCCCTCCCGCTTGCAGCCAGGTGGACCGGCTGGTGGCGCTGTCCCGGATGCGGCAGAGTGGTGCCTTCCTCTCCACCAGTGAAGGACTCATTCTGCAGCTCGTGGGTGATGCCGCCCACCCCCAGTTCAAGGAGGTACTGACCCCCCTGTCCCCCACACCTCCCTGACCCCCCAGGCAAAGGGCAGGTATCTTTTTAGCACCCGTAGCATATTTGCAGAATACATCCAGGAACATAGCAGGCTGCCACCTCCAGGGGCGCCAAGTTCAAGTGGGGGAGACTGAGGGTCAACATCATAAATCAGTGAAGGGAGCTGTACTACGGCCATGAGGACTGGAGAGAGAGAGAAATCAGGGGAGGGGGCAAGGTGTACAGAGGAGGGGATGCCTAGGGTGGTCCAGAGGCCCCCTGGAAGAAGGCAATTTTAGAGCAAGTTGAAGATGAGTGGGAGCCAGGCAGACAGGGGAAAGAACAGTCTAACAGGGGCCCTGCAGATGGGAGCCCTTGAGCCCTACCCACCCATCCCCTCCAATCTGTGGCAATTAGGTCCAGCCTCCACACCCATCACCCACGTGGCCTTCCTAGTACCCAGGTCTGACCAGGTAGCCTCTACTGCTTCACACCGTTGGCTCTTCGGGTAATGGGACGTCCTGGAATATCAAATTCCTCTGAGATCCTCTGAGGTCTGTCCATTCTCATCCTCTTGGTTCAGTTCTATTGAGCATTTATTGAGCAACTACTATGTGCCAGCCACTGTGGCAGGTCCAGGGGCAATAGCAAAAGCATTTGCATTCAGTTACACATTGCGCCCTGGAGCTGGGGAGGGAATGTGTGGAGTGTGTGAGAAATCAGATGGTGGCTGGCAGCAGAGAGGCACCTCCTGGAAGGGGTGGAGCAGCCAGTCATCCAAAAAGTGTTCCTAGCAGAGGAAAGAGCTAGGGCAAAGGCCTGGAGGTAGGACTAAACTTGACTTATTCCAGGAACCATAGTGAGGCATGGTGAGCCCTGGGTGAGTACAGGAGAGGAGGCAGGGAGGAGCCAGAGCAGAGTCTTCCCAAAGACTTTGGTGTGGTGGGGAGGGACAGCCATGGGGGTTTTGCACAGGGGAGATGACCACTGTCTGATCTGTGTTTGGTGCTGGGTGGCCAATGGATATGTAGCAGAAAGGAGGGGAGATCAGGGTGGAGGCAGAGGGGATACAGGCTTTGCTTATTTTTACTTTTTACTTTCTGGAGGTTACAGGCATGACAGGCATTGTTGATGGGTGCAATATGTGAGAAGGCAGCCTAGAGGGAGGCTGCAGCTTGAGCACAGATGCTCAAGCTGTCTGCTGATGGGGGTAGGAGTGGAGCGATGAGAGGTCAAGTGGCAACTGACAGCTAAGAGGCAGTTGGATGAGTGAACCCAGAGTTGAGGGGCAAAGTGCAGGCTGGATTTGAGAGTTGAGGGATAGAAGCAGGTATTGACAAGGAACCCCAGGACAGAGACATTCACCCTTAGTGATCCAAACCAGCAAGGTGGACCAAGAGCTAACCAACCCTGGTGGCTATGGTGAAAGGGAGGCCCCAGGTAAAGTTTTGAGAAGAGGAAGAGATGAGTTTGGCCAATTGCTGCCAAAGGGCGAGGGAGATGAAAATGGAGAAGTCATGGATCTGTTATGGAGACAGGGACCCTTGACTTCCTGACTCCCCCTCTTCCCCCTACAGATCCAGAAGATCATCAAGGATCCCACCCCAGACAGCGGGCTGCTGGGCCTCTTCAATGGCCAGAACCCCCTCTTCCACTGAACTCCCTACCCTGCCTTGAAGGGAGACCACCCTCTTGTCGCTGGGACCTTCGTGGAAGCGCTTTCCCCCATCCTTGGATCCCAAGAGTGGTGCAGTCCACTGGGAGTACCGCCCCCTCAGGAGGCGAGGCGGGTGCTGCCTCTCTATTGGGCAGCAGCTCCCGGAAATGTAAATAAGGCTCCTGGAAGCTGGAGAGGGGTTGGCTGAGCTGAGCTGGAGGTGGGGCTTGGCTCCGGGCCACTTCAAGGGGCGGGAAGGGGAGGGGGAGGGAGTGTCACAGACTGTGTGGGACCCGGACTCAGAGAATAAACATTGATGTGACTGTGGACTGAACCATTTTTGGGCTTGGGGGGTATCCTGGGGGCGACCTGGGGCTGCAGGCGTGGGGAAGAGGGGACCCCAGCAGGTGGAGGGGGAGGTGCCTCTTCCCAGCTCCAAGCCGGTGCAAGGCAAAGGCAGCGAGGGCCGGTGACTGTCACGTCTGCACCGAAGCCGGCACACATCTGCACGGAAAAGAACTGCCGGCCTGGGGTCGCCCAACACTCTGCCGGCCGCCCCCCTATCAGCGCGCGTGCACACGCCCAGCCGGGTTGGCTCGCAGACACGCGCTCGCTTGGCCTCCCCCGACGCCGCCGCCACCCCGACTTCCCCAGGGTCCCGCATCCGGAAAGTGAGGTGAGCGTGACCGCACCCGGTGCGGAGGGGGAAACTGAGGCTCGAGGGACTTGGGGACGGGGAGGAAGGAAGAGACAAGCATGCGGATGAATGGACGAATGGATGGGAAGGAGAGACAGCTTCATCTGAGTGGTCCCTGCTTCCCTAAGACGCAGAAGCCCGGGGATCCACATGGGGGCTCCCAGAATTCTGCAGCCCCCTTGGAAATCTGGGAGTCGGGACTCTATGGACCCTCCTGTCAGAGCCTCTCAGCCCCTTCAGGATCTCAGTCCCCACCACCGATCCGCAACGTTGGGGGCTGAGAAAGGCAATCTCTGATTCCCTCAGGGACCCAGGCGTCAGAGCTCGCAGCCAGACTGCCACCCATCAGAGAATCAGAGCACCCCACCCTGGATCCCATACCCCTCCCAGAAGGTCAGGTCACCGGACCTCGGCATGAGAGCGCCCAGCAACCCCCCGTCTCTCTGCAGGGACCTAGGAGTCCCAGCCTCACCCCTCCTCCAGGAGCCCCTGGGAGCGGGCATCGGGGCCCCCGGCCCCCGCCTTCCGGATCCAGGTGTCCCCTCTTCTCACCCCCCAGCCTGAAGCTTCGCGTCTCGGAGGCCGCGCTCGCGTCACCATGGCAACAGGAGTCTATTTTGCGCTGAGAACACACAGCTCCCGCCGCAGCGCCCCCCCACCCCGCCCCTCCAACCTGAGCCTGAGTGAGAGTGGGGGGGCCCAGGGAAGGAGACTGGGGTTCCGGGGTCGGGAGAGACACACTCAGAGGGACAGAGATCTGTAGACAGCAAACCTGGCAAAGAGACACACATCGATGGAGACATGGAGTCAAAGAGGTAGAGAGAGATGGGGATATGGAGACAGGGTGCAGACACAGATGTAGAGAAAGAGACTGAAGGGGCAGAGGGAAGGAGGGAATGTTGGCACAGAAAACTGAGACTCCGAAAAGGGGAGCGCGACAGACAGAGACGTCGGGCAGAGACTCAAAGACGCAGAGATGCGATGAGACACGTAGAGAGAGAGAGAGACAGGCAAAGAGACCGTGACCCGGGTACCTCGTGTTAGAGGTGAGAGGCCCGCAGGCGGGCCGAGGGAGGGGCGGCGAGAGGTGGGGTCCCGGAAGAAAGGAAGGACTGGGAGGCGCAGAGATTCGCAGAGACTCGCAGAGACAGAGACACAAGAGACAGGAAGGCCTAGGGACTTGGCGGGGGGCCGGCCGCGGGGAGTACGTGGGGAGGGTCCACATCTCCCGTTCAGTCCCCGCCTCCCACCTCCCGGGTGGCAAGTCGGGGGCGGCGCAGGATCCCTCCACCCAGCCTCCCCCAGCCCGGAACTGGGATCGCCGCCGCCCACTTGGACACCTCCCCTTCTCCCTCAGCTTTCCCCCACCTGATGGGTCCGCCTCCTCTTAAACCCAAATCACGCCTCCTACTGCCCGCTTTTCACAGCCCTACCCCAAACCCACTCTCAACCCCGGATATATTCCTAGAAGACCCTCCCTTTGTACTCGGACCCCGTGCATCGTGGCCTCTCCCTCTCTACCTAGACCCCCGTGCACCATCAGCCGCCACCCCTCCGCCACCTGCGGACCCCTCTCCAGCCCCTAGATGCTTGAGATCTGGGCTTCTGACTCGGTCTCCTCCCCTCTGCGGGTCTCTGCCTTCCCTCTTTGGTTCTCTCTTTCGCTCCCTCTCTCTCTCCTTCCAACTCTGAACTCCAATTCTCTGGGTCTTTGACCCTCCTCTCAGTATTTGTCTCCCTCAGTGCTCCCCGACTGCTCTCGCACTGGGTCTCTGCCCTCCCAGGTCTCTGTGCTCTTTTCTTTGGGTATCTGCACACCCCCCTTCTCTACATCTCTGTCCCTCTCTCCCTGGGTCTCCATTCCTCTCTCCCTGAGTCTCTCTGGATTTCTGTCTCTCTCTCTCTGGGTCTCTGTCCCCCTCCTTCTGGGTCTCTGTTCCCTCTCTCCTTGGGTCTCTGTCTGTCTCCTTCTGGGTCTCTGTCCCTCTCCCTGGGTCTCTGTTCCTCTCTCTCTGGGTCTCTGTCCCCCTCTCCCTGGGTCTCTGTCCCTCTCCCTGGGTCTCTATTCCCTTCTCTCTGGCCTGAGTCTCCCTTCCTCCTGGGTCCTGCTGTATCTCTCATTCTCTGCTCCCAGGCATCTCAGAAGGCAGCCCTCAGCCCCACCCCTACCCCCGGCTGGCAGGGTCCAGAGGAGGGTCAGGGATAGGGGTAGAGGTGGGGCACAGCGCTGCACAGGGGAGCAGGTGGGTAAGGGGGTTCTCCAGGAGCTCAGGGACCCAGCGGGGCCTAACCTGGGACCCCTCCTCACACTGGTTCCCCTGATCTCTGTACCCACATCTGTATCTTTCAGGTTCTTGGCTGGACTGGGTGCAGAGCCAGACCTCTGGCCCTGAGCTGCTGGGTGTGCGTGGTGTGGGAGGGAGGAGATTGGGGTCGGGGAGCCATTTCCCTCCAGCCATGGAGGAGGACAATACCTTTGGATGTGTGAGATCAGGGTTGGGGAAGGGTAGGGGTGGAGTGGGGGCGGGGCTATCTGGGTGTGTCTTGTGGAGGGTCACATGCCTACTTCCAGACTCAACAAAGCTCAGTTCCCACTGGTGTGTGTGCCCATGGTTGTATGAGGTGGGCTGTGATGTGTGCCATGGTGTGTCCATGTGCAGCCAGCTGAGGTAGGCCCCTGGCCATGTTCTGGAGTTGTGTGTGGTCCTGGTGTGTCAGGATGTCTAAGATTGTATCTGGGTTTTGTGTACTGTGTACTGTGGGTAGGAATGCCGAAAAAGGCATGATTGTGTGTCAACATGGAGCTCTGTGCATGTCCATGTATGTGGGGAGGAGGCTCAGGTGTGCCACCAGGATGATATTGGGTGTCATTGTGTGTTGTGTCTGGGACACTGTGTGAATGTCCTGTGTTCTGGGTCACTGTGTGTATACAAGCTCTGCTGTGTGTCTGTGCAGAGTTTTGTGTGAGATAAAGGAAGAACTGATCCCCTGTATCCTTGTGTCTGGATCAGCAACTATGTCAAGAGATATGGGGCAGGGGCAGGAGGCTATGGGATCCCCAATGGTAGAGGAGCCATGTGTGTGTGTGTATGTGTGTGTGTGCTGTGTCTGGGTGTGTTGCTGGGTCTGAGGGGATGTATACCACTTCTCCACCTGCTTCACTCCCCGGAGTTGTCAATGGCCTGGAGCTGTGTCTCCCTGGGCATGCACATTTGTGTGCAGTTGGAAGAGATATTGAGACTCTGTTGGCCAAGGGAGAAATTGTGCTGTGCTGAAGGCTTGGCACAGCATGGGAACTGAGCAGGCAAACTGCTAGCCCCTGTGGGGCAGATGACACAAAGGCTCTCCTGGCCCAAGGCAGCTCCCCAGCATCTATGATTTAGCAGGTAGATGGTACCCTTGTGTATGTTTCAAAAGGGTGCCCCTTCCTGCAGATGGATGCAGCCCCACCAGCATGCCTTAGGAAGGAGAGCCCAGCTGAATTCCAGCCTCTTAGCCAGACCCCTTTGTGCAGTGCACAACCTGCCCAACCATATGTGGCAGCCCTCAATGAATGAAAGAATCCATATCACCACGTGCATGTGTCACTCTGGGAAGGGGTGTGTCCATGTGCTTGTCAGCTCATGTTTCTCTGTGTAGGATAAAGGCACCCATGTCTATGAGTGGTGCCCTGAAGCCTGAGTTCAGAGCCCAGTTCTATTGCACTGAGGGGCTCAGACAAATAATGGGACCTCTTGGAACCTTAGCATCCTCATCTGAAGTGTGGGGGGTGGGGAGAGAGAGAAGATCAACCTCTCACACTTCTTTCAACATTCATCCATGCAACAAACACAGAGCACGTACTATTTTTGTCTAAAAATCTCTGATTTGTGGAGTTTACAGTCTAGTGGGGAAGACATGTAATGTGGCCAGTCGAGATGGGAGCTGTGAAAAAGTGGCAAGTGTCTGGGGGGCCATTTAGACAGGGCAGGGGAGGCTCGCAGAGATGACACATGAGGGACATCTGAGGAAGGGAAGGGCATAGCCAGACCAGCATCTGCAGGAGGGGGTCCCAGGCAAAGGGGGCAGCAAATGCAAAGGCTGGAAGCTGGGAGCCTCTTGGGCACAGGGCCTAGGAGGGCACGAAGGAACAAGAAGAAGTTGGGAGAAGGGTCTGGGTTTCATTCTCATGTGACAGGAAGCCAGTGGGTGGTCTGAACAGGGGAGTAGTGACACCAACTGACATATGTCAGTGGTGTTTTGAAATCTGTGGTAAAATACATGTAACATAAAATTTACCACTTCAACCATTTTAAGTGTCCGGTTCAATGGCATGTAATAAATTCATAATGTTGTGTAACTACCACCACTATCTAATTCCAGAGCATTTTTCACCCTAAAAGGAGCCTTGAACCCATTCAGCAGTCACTCCCCACTCCTCCCTCCAACCCCCAGCTCCAGACAAACACTTATTGGCTTTGGCTGCATGGATTTGACTGTTGTGGACATTTCATATAAATGGAATCATACACTATGTGACCTTTTGTGTCTGGCTTTTCTTAATGTTTCTGAGGTTCTTCGTGATGTAGAATGTATCTGTGCGTCATTCTTTTTCATGGCTGAATATTATTCCGTTATGTGGATAGACCACATTTTGTTGACCCATTCTTCAACAAATGGACATTTGGGTGGTCTCCACTTTGGGGCTGTTATAAGTCGTGCTGCTATGAACATTCATGTTTTTGTGTGAACATGTTTTCAATTCTTTGGGAAAGATACTTAGGAGTGGAATTGCTAGGTAAGGAACTGCCAAACTGCTTTTCAGTGTGGGCCAAGCCACTACTAAAATGCTCTTTAGACACCAATTGGAGGCATCCAGTAGGCTATCTTGTGGGGAGTTCAGAGGAGGGGCCAGGGCAGAGCTAAAAAGGAAATTTGAGGCCCCATGTGGAAGAGGGTAGAGGCGGATTGAGGCTTGGGAGTCCCAGCTCCCCATAACTCTCCCCCCATCGCAATCCCCAGCAGTTTTGTTGATAACGGTGTGGTGCCTAGCTACACATGCACTCGGTGGAAAGGAGCAAAGGATAAAAATAATAACGAACAACATTTGTTAAACTAGTTCCACCCACCCACCCACCCTCTCTCACACAAACCCCTCTCTCTCCCCTCTCCGGAACACAAACCCCATAAAGACAGAGACGGAGCCCTGTGGTTCATCCACCGCTGCATCCCCAGCCTCAGTAAACAGGGCTGAAGGAAGCCCGCCCACTGGGCCGTTGCCTAGAAACAGCTGGGCAGACCTGTCCCATGTGGCTCCTCCTCATCCTGTGTCACCCTCCTTTCATAGAACTATAGCAGCTGCGCTGGACCAGGCACTGTCCTAAACTTTCCACATATGTTAACTCGGTTCATCCTTCTGTCCACCCACTGATAGCCATCCTTATCCCCATCTTACAGATGGGGAAACTGAGGCATATGGGGACTTAGGTAAGAGCCTGTCCAGTGTCAGGCACCTGGCACATGATGGAGATTGTAGAGAAACCACTGCTACCCTGACTCTCCAGCTGTGCAAGGAGACACTTCAGATCTGACACTCTAAGAGTGCAAGTGTGTGTGTCTGTGTGTGGACGTGGTGGTGAGGGGGCTGAGGCTTGAGATCCCTTGATTACCAGACCTAAACAAAGGAGAGAAATGAGCACTGGAGGAAACTGAGGACCAGATGGGTCTAAGCCAGCAGTTCTAACCCGGGGCAACTGCGGCTCCCAGGGGGATATCTGGCAATGCCTGGAGGCATCTTATGTTATCGCAATGCGGGGGAATGAGAAAGCTCCCGGCATGGAAGATGCTGAGAAACATCCCGCAGTGCACAGGATGAGCCCCCACAACTAAGTACATTCTGTCTCCAAATGTCAGTAGTGCCCAGGTTGAGAAACCCTGCACTGCCTCTTCACCCCTCCTGGGCTATAAACTCAGACTCTCAACTCCAATCTCTTTCTCTCCTTCTCTCCTCCCCCCACCCACTCTTCTTTCTCTCTCTTCCTCATCTCCTGACTCCTCCCACCTCGCCCTCCCTACCTGTCTCCCTTCATTCCCTCCCCCCACCCACTGGCCCATCCCAACCTCCTCCCCACTCTGCCCACCTCTCTCCGCATCTCTGCCCTCGCTCACTCGCATCTCACCCCTTACCCTCCCCTCTACCCTCTCTCCCTCATCTGCCTCCGTGGTTTCTTCTCCCTCCACCACATCTTTCCGCTGGTTTTTGGTCCACCTCTTACTTCTTGGCATCCCTGACGTCACTGATGACTTTCCCACGCTTCCCTCTCCCATTCATCACTCACTTTGACTCTTTCTCCGTCCTTCCATTATCATTTCTATTCTCCTTCTGCGGTGTCTGCGCACACTTCTGTTGCGCCCCACCACCGTACACTGCCGCTGGGACCACCAACTTTGGGTCCATGCATTTCCCCTCCCTCCATCCTTTCTGTCTTCTGGTTCGTGTTTCTCCATCCTTCTACCTTCCTTTGGCCCTCCTTCCTCATCCTCTCCCGCCGCCCACCTCCACATTTCTCTGTCTCTGTCCATCTTTCTCCTGCCCACCGTTCCAGCCTCCGTTCTCCCTCCAGCCTGGCGGCCTGGTCCGACCTTCTGCGCGTCCCATGCCAGCCCTCCTGCTCCTCGGGACCCTCCTGCTCCTGGCCTCCACTACCGGCCAGGCGGGGGCACTCCCGTCCAACGCCACGAGCGCCGAGCCCCCGGGTCCGCTGCCCGCCCTGCTGGCGCACCTGCGGCGCCTGACCGGGGCGCTGACGGGCGGCGGGGGCGCAGCGGCCCCAGGCGCCAATGGCACCGGCACCAGGACCAGCACCCAGAGTGGGCCGGGCGCGGCGGCACGGGCGCCCCCTCCTGCCGAGCTCTGCCACGGCTACTACGATGTCATGGGCCAGTACGACGCCACCTTCAACTGCAGCACTGGTTCCTACCGTTTCTGTTGCGGCACCTGCCACTACCGCTTCTGCTGCGAGCACCGCCACATGCGCTTGGCTCAGGCCTCCTGCTCCAACTATGACACTCCGCGCTGGGCCACCACGCCACCGCCGCTGGCCGGGGGCGCCGGGGGCGCTGGGGGTGCGGGCGGAGGTCCCGGGCCCGGCCAAGCCGGATGGCTGGAAGGGGGCCGGGCGGGGGGCGCCGGGGTTCGTGGGGGCGAGGGCCCCGGCGGCAGCACGGCCTACGTAGTGTGCGGGGTCATCAGCTTCGCCCTGGCCGTGGGCGTCGGCGCCAAAGTGGCATTCAGCAAGGCGTCCCGTGCGCCCAGGGCGCACCGGGAAATCAACGTGCCCAGGTGTGTGTGCTCTGGGGCCCAAGGGTGAGGAGTCTGGGGACGGGCCCTGGGCAACGGGAGGCGGAGCCATTGGGGAGTGCTGGGCAATGTTGCGGGCGTGGCTGGAGACGGAGGAGGCAGCCACCAGGAGCGCAGAAGTGAACGCTTTAGAGAGATGGGCGGGGCCTGAGAATGCCTGTAACTGAAGTGGCAGGCTATAGAGTGACGGGGTAGGCTCAGGCCTTCATTCAACAAATATTTCCTGAGCACTTTCTGTGGGCCAGGAGCTGAGGATATAGTAGTGAACAAAACAAAGTTCCTACACTAATGGATAAACCTGGTTTCCAATCCCAGGTCTGCTGCCTGCAGGCTGTGTGACCCTGGGAAAGTTGCTTAACCTCTCTGTGCCTCAGTTTCCTTACCTACAAGATGGGGCTAATAATTGTTCCCCACTCATTCGGACTGTAATGAAGATTAACTGGGTTGATTCATGTGGCGTCCTGGATGGTAAGCCCGCAATAAATGTTGGCTACTGTTACCAAGACAGTAAGCAAGCAAACACATATGCAATATACTTTAGATACTGGTAACTGCTGCGAAGAAAGCAAAGCAGCATGACGAGCTGTGAGTGGGATAGAAGGTGTTGTTTCACACGGAGCGCTCAGGAAAGGCCTCTCTGAGCAGAGACTTGAAGGGAAAGGCAGAATCAAGTAGATGTCTGTGGGAAGGGCATTCCAGACAGAGGAAACTGCAAGTGCAAAGGCCCTGAGGTGGAGTGTCTGCAGGACGCAAAGAGGTCCGTGCAGCTGGAGTGCAGTGGGCCAGAGCTGAGGAGGAGAAGTAGTGCAGTGGGCGAGAAGCAGGCAGAAGCCAGCTTTATTCTAAGTGTGATGAGGGAGCCACTGGAGTGCCTGAGCTCCGTGTGTCACCATCTGATTCCTGGGCTGTGCGTGTGAAACTAGTGGGCAAGAAACAAGGGTAGAAATCGGGAGGCCAGTGAGGAGACTGTAGCACTGATGGTAAGAGATGGTACTGGTAGCAGTAGAGGTGTTGAGAAGTAGTCCAAGTTGGGATAGACTTTGGAGATTGAATTCACAGGATTGCTGAGGGCTGTGGAGGAAAAAAAGAAGAAGAAGAGGAGTCAAGGGTGAGTCTAAGGTTTGGGGTCCACATAGCACCCTTTATTGCCATGGGGAAGCCAGCAAAAAGAAGAGGACTGAGGTTCCAGGCTCAGGGTGGGACAGAGCCACAGGGAGGACGATGTGGGAGGGACCACAGAAGGGGTAGTCCAAATGAACTAGGGAAGGGGCGCTTCAAGCTGGAAGTGTGGCCGGAGGGGCCTTGTGGCAGTGGGGCAGTGCTCAGATTGACATTAGCAAAGAGCTTGGACAAAGGTGAGAAGCAGAGCTGAGCAAACAGACACCCCGAAAGGTGAGAACAGGGAGGGGAAAAAGGCCTGTGCTCGCCCTCTCCCCACCCCCACCGCCAGCACTCAGGCCATTGACCATTCCTCTGCCGCTTCTAGGGCTCTGGTCGACATTCTGAGGCATCAGTCGGGGCCTGGTACCCGCCCGGACCGGGCACGAAGCAGCTCCCTAACCCCGGGGGTCGGGGGTCCCGACATCATGCCTCCGAGGACGCCCAAGAACATCTACAACACAGTGAAGCCCTCCAATCTCGGTGAGCAGGAAGTGGGACTGCAGCTGCAGCCTCTGCCTCTGCCCTCGCCCCTTGTCCCCGTGGCTCCGCCCTCCATGGATGGCCCCGCCTCTCATTGCCCAGGCCCCGCCCCTAGCCTCAGCCTGCTGCCCCTGCCTTCCCTGAACCATTGTGGCCGAGACCTCTTCCAGGTAATACACTGGACTCTGCAGTGGGCCAGACCTCCCCGCTGCCCTCCAGTGGACCCCCCCACCCATGGGCACCACCGTGATTTAGATTTGGACATTCTCAGCCCCTGCACTTGAGAAATTCATGTCAGAACACCCAACAGCCAATGACACATAAGGACACATTTAGTAATTTAATGAGAATTTGTTGGGCGCCAGACGCCTGGACTCAAATCTTGACTCTACCACTGTGATCTGGGGCAAGTGACTTCACTTCTCTGGGCCTCAGTTTCCTCATCCATAAAATGAGAATCATAACAGTATTCATTTCATATTATGGTTATTCTTATAGCTTATGATGGAGAAGTGGAGAAGTCCAGGTAGCTGAAAGGGTGAAAAGGATCTCATCTGGTGTGAGGGGGAGGCGGCTCCCAAAGAAAGTGATGCTGGAGCAGTGGCTGGGAAGGTGAGGGAAGTTTCCTGGGCAGGAGGAGCTTTGAGTGGCTGGAGCAGAGCTTGTGAAGTGGCCAGAGAGCTGAGGCAGAGGAGAGGGTGGGCAGATACCTCAGGAAGTCCCGTGAGTTCCAGGCTGAGCTGAAGAGCTCTGCCTTTGTCCTGAGGGCAATGGGGAACCATGGAGAAGTTTAGAGCAGGGGAGCAGCGAAGTCAGAAGAGGTTGGAAGAACTATTTCACTGGAACCCCTGTGAAGGGGGAGAGATGAGCAGAAGAAGGCTCAGGAGGAGGCTGGGATGATGATCCAGGCAGTAAATACAGGGCCTGATCTGCAGTCAGGAATGGAGGGGAGGAGATGGGTTTGAACAGTAGTGATAAGGAAGACTCCTGACCTAGATCTTGAGGGATGAGTAGTTCTTCAGGGAAAGAAGGGATTCAAAGGAGAGAGAACAGCATAACAGCATGTGCAAAGGCCCTGTGGCATAACTGAGATTGACTCATTTGGGTATTAGAGAGAAGCATGGTTTGAGGGGAGGGATGGGAGGTGAGGCTGCAGATGTCAGCTGGAGCCAAATCACACAGGCCTCAAACACCATCCCCACTTTAAACTGTGTCTCTTGGGAAGAGTTCGAGCAGCTAAGGGGCAGGAGTAGGTGTACATGTCAGGAGCACCACAGTGCAGCTGATCTTGGAGATGGGCTGGCCAGGTGGCCAGAAGGCTGGTCTGATGATGCAGGAGGGAGAAGCAGGTCAGGGTAAAGAATCAGGAGGCAGGAGGGGCTAGAGTTGCAGACCAAGTGGAAATGAGTGGGGATCCTTCCAAAAGACCAGAACAGCAGTGCCAGCTGGGAGCAGACAATGCAGTGATCCACTTCCTCTCTTATCCCCACAGATAATCTGCACCACAACTACCTGCACCTCAACGTCAACAGCCCCAAACACCATGCCGCCACACTGGGTATGGACCAGGGCAGGGCTGCAGGGAGGGCAAGACTCCTTCTCTTCCCACCCTTATACTGAGCTGGAGCCAGGTGCCCGGGATAGAGCAGGGGTGAGACCCTGTGAGCCAGTCCTCACAGTCTAGCCAGGTAACCGAGTGAGGCTCAGTTTCCTCACATGTCTGCCAGAAGTAGTCATCGCTCTCCTACCCAGAGTGCACCCCTCCTAGCCTGGGGCCGGGTGTACAGTAGGTGCTGAGCCCCTCCTCCTCCTCTCCCCAGCAAAAAGCCCCTAAGTGGGTAGGGGGAGTGAGCAGAGGGAGCTTGGACTGCTGGAGCTTTGAGGGGTTGGAGTCCAAGATTTCTAACGTCCTAAAGGGACTGAGGGCAAGAACTGCTAGGTCTGACGGAGGAGGGACTGGACTGACACCCCCCCCCCCGCCCTGTCCTTCTGCCCTAGACTGGAGGGCCATTCCACCGCCCAGCCCCTCCTTGCACTACTCCACGCTGTCCTGCTCTCGGTCATTCCACAACCTCTCGCATCTGCCCCCATCCTACGAGGCCGCAGTGAAATCTGAACTCAACCGCTACTCCTCCCTCAAGAGGCTGGGTGAGTCCATGGAAGGGAAGCTGAGCGGGGGATGGGGTCGGGTCAGGGCCTCGGTTCAGGACCGTGGACAGTGGCCCATGGCCTTTTAAAGATTTAGCTCTGCCCTTAGTTTTTTTCTCCAAGTTTGCTCCAGAATTACCTGAGGTAATATTATAGTAGAATTACTTGGGGTGCCTTTTTAAAATGCAAATTCATGATGCTCCCCACAAGATCTATTGTATTCATCAGAATTTGATTTGCAATTAATAGAAATATAACTTTAAAAAAAAAAGGCAACAATGCTGGTTTGATAATGGAAAGTCTATGGGCCACAAACTTCAGATGTGGCTGAATCCAGATGCTCAAAAGTGTCTCCAGAATTCTACATCTCTCAGCTCTGCTAAACAGTGGGCTGGTTTCATTTTCAGACAGACCCTCCCCTTGTGATGGCAATGATGGCCCTGAGAATTTTCAGGCTCCCATTCTACCAGGAGAGGAGTCTTCCAATGATTCCAGCAAAAATCCCAGGCCTGGATACCAAAAATGGGTCACATGCTTGTCCCTGAACCAATCACTGAGACTCTGATTGGACATTTCTGGGTCAATGGCCCATCCCTGGTAGTGGAGTAGACTTCAAACATTTAAAACTGACATCCACAGTAAGAAATTATGTTTATATTATGGCCCATGACACACACATACACATATATATGCACATTTTTTAATTACAGGAAAGGTTTGAAACTTATTATCCTCTTATTATGGGACACTTTCTGATCATTTTCTACTGTTTCACTTTTCAAAATGGTGGTCACTCACCACTCACAAAATCGACTTCACAACCCTCGAAAGGGTCAAATCTCCAGGTTTGAAAAATACTTGCTAGAGGATGAGAGGGAAAGAAAAGTAGTTCCTCAAAAGCAAGAGTTGGGTTCTACTCCCAAAGGAAGGGATGTTTCCAGGCCAAAAAAAAAAAAAGGAAGTCCAGCCCCATCTTCCATCCCAGCACTGCCATCTGGGCCTCAGAATCTGCACTTTGGCTACCTAGCTGGCTTGAATGTTCTGATTGGTTAAACTTGTGCCTCTGCCCAGGTTAATGACCAGGAAGTTCCAGGTGATGTCTGGGGTCCTTGTGAGGGTGGGAGTCAGTGTTGGGGTGGGATGCCATAGAGGAGGGGCAGGTTCTGGGCTGGCTGTGGATCCACCTCTGTGGTTTCTTCCATTCTCCCCTAGCCGAGAAGGATCTGGATGAGGCCTACCTGAAGCGCCGGCACCTGGCGGAGATGCCCCGCGGGACACTGCCCCTGCACACGCTTCGGCGACCTGGCACAGGGGGCGGCTATCGAATGGATGGCTGGGGTGGCCCTGAGGAACTGGGCCTGGCGCCTGCGCCTAACCCGCGGCGCGTCATGTCCCAGGAGCACCTGCTGGGTGACGGGGGCCGCTCGCGCTACGAGTTCACACTGCCGCGAGCGCGCCTCGTGTCCCAGGAGCACCTGCTTCTGTCCTCACCGGAGGCCCTGCGCCAGAGCCGCGAGCACCTCCTGTCACCCCCGCGCAGCCCCGCTCTGCCTCCGGAGCCCACCGCCCGTGCCAGCCTGGCCGCCTCCCACTCCAATCTGCTGCTGGGGCCTGGGGGGCCCCCCACCCCCCTGCACGGGCTGCCTCCACCACCTAGCCTGCACGCGCACCACCATCACGGCCTGCACGGTTCGCCGCAGCCCGCCTGGATGTCAGACACCGGCGGCGGTGGCGGTACGCTGGCCCGTAGGCCGCCCTTCCAGCGCCAGGGCACGCTGGAGCAGCTGCAGTTCATCCCCGGCCATCACCTGCCCCAACACCTGCGCACCGCCAGCAAGAATGAGGTGACTGTCTGAGCGTCTGAGGCCGGGCCCGGGGCTTGGGGGCTGCAGCCTCCCGGGCCCCCATTCCAGCCTGCACCCCCCAGCACACTTCAGGGGCCTGGAGCCCAGATCAGCGGTGGGGGGGGGCTGCCTCCAAGGACACTGTTTGGATGTAATCGTCACCAGAGACAAAGCCTCTTTCTTGGATGTCATGGCAGATAAGATCCCTCCTTCTACATCACAGTATGAGGCAAGGCCTCCTTCCTATGACGTCATCACAGAGGAAGACGTTTGTGAGGTCATCACTATGGAAGATGTCTGTGTTTATCACAGGGACAAAAACTCCTTCCCATGAGGTCATCACAGAGAAACAGGCCCACACTTAACTAGAGGCTATGTCTATGTTCCATGATGTCATCACAAAGACTTCCTTCCTGTGATGTCATAAAAGAAATAATGCCTTGTCCTATGATGTCATCCCTAGATACAGAGAGTCTGTCTTATGATGTCACTGCATAGATAAGTTTCACTCTATGATGTCATCTCTGGCAACAGAAGTCCTCTTTGACATCATCACCAGGAAAATATTTTCTTCCAAAGAAGATGCCTCTGTCTGTGATGTCATCTCTACAGACAAAGCCACCTTCCTGGGACACATCCCAGGGGAAAAAGCCTGGCCAACTGTGTCCTCACTAGACATAAGGCCTCCTTTCTATGACATCATCACAGGGATTCTGCTTCCTTTTTGTGATGCCATTGCCAGAGAAGGTGCCTTGCCCTATGATGTTATGAGAGGGATTGCCTCTTCCATGATGTCACCACTGGAGATGACAGCCTGCTTTTGGGACATCTCCAGGATGAGGCCCCTTCTGCGATATCTCCGAGATGACTCTGCCTGCTCTGAGACATCGCCAGGAGACCGCCACTGCTGCTGCCATGTCACAGAAAGGCAGGGCGTGCCAAGGCCAGGGCCATCCTGGGGGCACCAGAGAAAGTGCCCCAGCCTGAGATGTCATCTGAGGGATGTTATCACTGGGAAGGCTGCCCCATCTGGAGAGGTCTCTGCCAGAGATGACGGTCTGTCTCCGGGTTGCTGGCAGTGAGCCCCCACACCACTGGAGGCTCTGCCCCAGCGCTGTGATGTCATCCCCAGAGACACTGCCTGCTTTGGAAGGCCGTCACTTGTGATGGTATCGCTGGTCTCTGCCTTGTCCTGCCGTGACTTAGCTTGGTTGCTCCTTCTCCTGACCCCACGGACATGCCCTGCAGGAGCTCCACCAGACCTTCCCCTAAAGGGAATTTGGGCCACCGGTCCTACCCCTGTGTAGTGAGGTCACCTCCTGTGTGACTCCCGGAGGACAGCACTCCCAGACTGGCTTCTGCTCCCAATGAGGCCACTCTGGCCCACCAGGCTCCTGGAGTCCTGAGACTCGTAGGTGGCCAAAAAGCTGGCGCCACTTCTCTCTGCCAAAACTACAGACACCATCGCCTCTGTAAACAAGTCCTGGCCTCCGGCTGCAGGGTGGGGGGAGGTTAGGGTATGCCTGCTGCTGCTCTAGTTGATGGCATCAGTAGCACCACAAGACTTCCACCACTCCTGATGGCACTGCACCTGGGGTCAAATGTCAACCATGCCTAATGATGACATCATTTCCCAGGATTCCCTATGACCTATAGTGTCCTCATCTCTCAGAATCCACCATGACCAATGATGTCATTCCAGAATCCACTATAGCTGACAGTAACATCTGCCAGGATCCACTAGGACTGATCATGCCAAAATTTCCTATAGTCCCCCATAATTGTGGTGTCATCAATCTTCCAGGATCTACTTCAACCATGTCTTCACACCCCAGGATCCACCATAACCCTGATATCGTCATCTCCCAGGATCTACTTCAACAATGGCATCATCATCTCTCAAGATCCATGACACTCAATAGTGTCATCATCTCACAGGATCCATCTCAACTATGACATCATCATCTCCCAGGATCCACTTCAACCATGGTGCCATCTACCAGGATCCACCACAACCATGACATCATCATCTCCCAGGATCCAGGACACCCAATGATAGCATCATTTACCAGGATCCACTTCAGCCATGTGTCACCATCTTCCAGTATCCATCATCTTGGGAGCCAAGCACTATGACAGCTGTATTTCAACTGTCTCCTGGGGTCACTTCCAGTTGTTCCCTTAAGGGGAACCAGCACAATACACATTATTGTCCCATTCCCTCAAAAACAGAGTAGGGAGGGCCATCTTCGATGACATCATCCTATTCTGGCCCTTCTTGATGATGTCACTGCCTTGTTCCCGACTTAGGGTGATGCCTGCATCAACCTCACCACAGACTTGGCCTTGGCCGGCCCCCCATCACGCCCTGGTGAGGGCACCTGGACCCCTCCTGATAACTCACTGCCCTTCACCCAACCATTTGATCCGTGACAGGGTCAACACAGGGACCTCTTATCATCACCAGAGGGCGGCTTTCCAGTCCTCAGGTGATGTCACTGCCCCTTGCCTAATCCCTGTCACCTGGATCCCCACCCAGAGCAGCACTCCATTGGCTTGGGCCAAACTCTCCACAGAGACCCCTGTGGGCTGGGCCAATAGCTGCCGACCTCCCTGGGGCTTTCATGTGCTCTGCTGGCCTGGTCCTGGGGCAGGCACATCTGGAGGGTCATGGCCACTGCCAGTGCCATCTGTGGAGGCAGGGTGGTGCTCTGCATCATCCCAAGATGGCAGAGAAGCAGCGTTCTCTCCTTCATGTCCCTCTCACACACTAGGGAGCCACTAGGGTTTCGGGGATTCCCCAATACCCAATGCACAATTTACCCCTAATTCTCCTTGTACATAGCCATGTGGGGGGCGGCCATTCCCCGACTCTTAAAGGGCTACATGCCCCCTCCCCGGCCCCCAGGGCAGGGTGGGGGGGCCTCTTCTCCCTCTTCTGGGCCGTCCCCCTCCGTCTCCTGTCTCCCCCCAAATACTGGCACCTAAGTTCATCTCTTTTCATCGGGCGCCTGGGATAGATAACTGGCCTCAGCTCCCACCACACGGAGGAAATTGGGGTGTTACCCTGACTCTACCATGGCCCCAGTGCCAGTTTGCCAGTTTTTCACCTCCACGCTTACAGCTGCTCCTGTGGGTTCCCCCAGTCCCTCCGAAGGCCTCACCTTGCCCGGTACCCCTATGGCAGACTGTGACTTCCCCCAAAAGGAGCCAGCTGGGGTGCCTGCCCCTTCCCAGACCCCCTCCCCTCTGCTCACCACCCCCAAGGAGCACTCAGCTTTCTCCAGCCCCCACAATTGGGGGGGTTCGGGGCCTTTCAGCTTTTGTATGCCCCCCTCAACTTGCTCTTCACCAGCCTGGATCCAGGTACCTCGCTCCCCTTCCCACTCATGACTCACTCCTCACAGGCTGCCTGACCCTGGGGCATTGACCTCTTATCTCAAATAAGCCATAGTGGGGAGAGGTCTCAAGGGGGTGAGGAAGTGGGCACGTCCTGCCAGGTCCCCTTGATGCTTCCAGAGCTGGGACCTCACCATCTGAGTCTTCCCCTGCTGCCCGATAAACACAGACACAGGATCTTGCGTGCAAGCCCCACCCCCATTCTGGTGAGCGGGCAGTGGAGGGCGGTACAGAAAGGAGAAGATAAACAATTCTGGACCAAAAGACCTTCCACAGCTTTGCCTCCTTCCTTATCTCTCCCCCCAACACCAAATTCTTGCCCCAGTTCCTAGGTGAGAACAGCCGGCTGAGCTGCAACTTGGTATTTTTTTGAATAAACAGATGTTTTCCTGATCCCGTGTCTCAAGTTTTACTGTTGGGAAGGGATGGGTTTCCACCTCTGCATTTGCAGGTCACTGTGGAGTCCCCTTTGTGGTCAAGAGGGGCATCGGATCATTTGTGAAGTGCCCCCTCCTGGCGCATGTGACGGTTGTTCGCACACCCTCAGAAATTGCCTCTTTGTGTTGGAGTCTTAGTCTACAGATAATTGGGGGTGGGTGGGGAGGGAGGGTGGTGATGCCATGCCTCTTAGTATGGGATCACTGAGGAGCCGCTCCTCCCGGGCACACAGTAGGACCCTACTTCCCTGCTCTCTAGAGGTTAGATGGCCTCTGGGCGGTGTGAGCAGAAGTGCCTTTCCAGGTAGAAGCGTCTGGGAGCCGGTGTGTGGATCCCCATGCTCTTCCCTGCCCTCTGCCATGGTCACTGGTGATATTTCAGGTTAAGGGCTACTCTTTCTGGCCTGGGACCCAAGTAGATTAACTGAGCCCCAGAATAAGGATAACACCAAATAGGGGCCTGAGCCAACACTCGATGGATAGGAAGTGCGAGCGAGAAATAAACCCTTGTTGCTTTAACCCCTGGGGCCTTGGGGCCACTTGTTACTGCAGGCTGGTGCAGCCCACCCGGGCGGTGCGTCTTGCCTGTGAGGGGGAGCTTTCTGCTGCACACTCTTGTACTTCTGAGTTCTTGTGTAGGTGTTGTATCTATTTTTTTTAAGTAAAGCTTAAATTTAAACGTAAACGGTGCAGGACTTGACTGCCATTCTCCTCGCCAAGCATATGCCCAGGGAGAGCATGACGGGGAGACGCCAGCCTCACTCCTCTCGCATGCAGGGTGGTTAGCTTCCACTCTGAGGTGTAAAGCCAGGGCTGAAACATATGCATTTTTCATTCAGCACGGCTTCTACGTGCCTGTCCACTACTTCATTTCTGTTCAGCCAAGAAAAAAAACAATCGGGCCCCCGTATGTACTGTGCTTTGGTGGGCAAGTCAAGGATAAGATCTGGCATAAGCGTTTCTGCCTTTGTACCCTAACGCTTGCTCAGTGTGCAGCTCTGTGTTGATAAATACAGCCTCTGAGCAGCTATTTTTAACTGCCGTTTGACAGGGTGGGCTTGCAAACTCCTGAAATCTATACCAGATGTTCTGTGCACCTGCCTTTTTTCCCTTTTAATTTCTTTTTAACTTTATATTTTGAAATAGTTTTCAAGCTCAAGTACAGCTTTCATCAATTCACCACTTGTTAAGGTTTCATCACACTGCTTTATGATTTTTTTCCCATATAAATATTCTTTTTTTTTTTCAGGGGCACTTGAGAGTAGGCCCTAAGGGACATTGCTGAAGAACAAGGACTTTCTCTCACACAGCTACAGTATAGTTATCAAAATCAAGAACTCCACTTTGGTGAAGTCCATGTTCAAGTTTCACCAACTGTCCCAATATTGTCCTTTGGAGCAATTTTCTTTTCAGCTGCTGCTACTCCGGGATTAGGTGTTGCACCCGGTTCTTGAGTCTCTCGGGGCTCCTTTAACACTGATGTTTTTGGAGTCCACGCAGCATAATTTTTATTTCAGCTCCTACCGCTAGACGTTTGGCTTTTTCCTGATTTTCGCTACTATAACAATACTTTGAGGACTATCTTTTGCACACCACATGGAGCATTCACTTTCTCCCCCAGGATGACCTCCTAGCAGGGTGAAATTCTGGGGGTAGGGGTGTCTTTAAGACCTTTGCTACACGATGCCAAGATGCAATGCTGAAAGCCATGGCAGTCCCTGTATGTGAGGACGGCCGCTTGCTCCCACCTCGCCAGCATCAGGCCGTACCCTTTTCAATCTTGATGTACATCAGAGATGTTGGTTCTGGTTAAAGGAAGCCCCCAGCACACTAAACTATGTTTTCATCCCGTGCGAAGTCTCTGCCCTGCATTTCTGGAGTCGGTGTGCGAGCCAGGCTGTGCGTTTCACTGAGGCTGTGTCTGTCACTAGAGGGAGCACCTGGTCCACTGCAGGGCACAGCTACCACTTAATCAGGGTCCCTCCTGCCGGGAGAGCACTAACCTCTGCTCAGGGGCAAAAAGGAAAGTGGTTCTTGTTAATCACCTGCCGACAGCACGTACAGGTGGCGAGCTTAAAAGTATTAAGGCCACGAAGGGGCGGGGAACATGTCAGCAACCACAGACTGTGGACTCAGAAATGAAGATGGAAGCACTTACCCAAGCAAAAATGCTCAGCCTCTCTGGAAAGAAAGGAAACGCAGCTGAAAGATGGGGCACCCTGGCTTGCCCACGACTGGCACATATTCTGAAGACTGCTAACAGTTGGGCTCATTGCTGCATCGGGACATTGACATCGGCTGCTTCCTCTTCTCTGGATATCCACAAAACTAGTTCTCTCGCTTCTCTCACTTAGCCCCGGACTTTCCCATCATCAGCACTGAAGTCCGGCATTTCTGGCAACCTGGGATGGTCAGCCACCATGGGTTTAATGCTTACTGTTTACTACCTGTCTCTCCACCAGAACAGAAGCCCTAGGAAGGCGATGTCTTGCTTCCTTTCTTGGTCACTGGTGTATCCCTAGCAAACAGTTGGTCCTAAATAAATACTTGCTGAATGAATGGATCAGATCCTGCTGGTGGAGATCCAATTAAGCAGAGCCCTGCCAAGGGCTACCTGGCACAACTGTGAGCACACGTGCTCTTTGATCCTGCGACTCCACTTCTAGGAATTTCTCCTTCAGAAAAGCTCACACCTTTGCCCAAAGACAAATTTGGGAGGATGCTCACTGCAGCTTTGAGCCGCAGACTGGACCCGGCGTAAACGCCTGGCAGTTGGAGAATACTAGAAACGACCGCCCTGCAGCAGCCAATTTGCAGGCTGCCCAGGGAGGATGTGTGGGAATGCAACCATCCAAGTGGCGTGGGGAAGAAGACACCCGAGGTTAACGAGGTTATAAAGAGGTTAACAGCGATACCTGAGGGGGAGGGAATGCAAGTGTGGGAGGTGAAGAAGGGCTAGAGCTGCACCTCTTTCTTTTACTTCTCACACTGCAGTAACTGCATAAATTTCCTTCCAAGCGTGTATTTCTTGAGTAAGTTAATACAGCCGAACAGAAGAAAGGAAGATTCATTGCTGAAGCTAGAATTCCAGCCGAAGGGACAATCTGGCTTTCATCGAGTAGAACTAAGTTTCTGGTTCTACTCGATGTTTAGCAAAGGAAGGACACCCCTTCCCCAGCCTATCCTCTGCCAATTCCAGTCTCCCAAACTAACTGGGAAGGCCCATCACTAGGCCATCTCCCAAGGAGTTCTCAAAGCTACCCATTTCTCTCCCATGGCCACCCCCTTGGCCCAAGCCACAACCAGCTCTAGAGTTTCTGCTTCCACCCTGGGCCCTCCAGTCAGCTCTCTATCCAGCAGCCCTGAGCTAGAGTCTCAACGGGAATACCAAACCTATCACACCTCCTCAACAAAATTCCTCACTGGTGCCCTGGCGCTCTACACGCCCTCCTCTCCTGCTCAGATCCTTCTTCCCTCAGCGTGCTCTCTCTCCCTGCCTTCTGGACTTCTTTTAGTTCCTCCTGTCTCAGTACTTCTTTTTCAATTTTTTTTTTAAAGTAACAGCTTTACTGAGATATAACTCACATACCATACATAAAATTCACCAGTTTAAATTATTTTAGCATAGTCAAAGTTGGGCATCTATGTCATCATCACAATCAATTTCAGAATATTTTAATCGCCGCTCAAAAGAAAACCTACCCATTAGCTATCACCTCCCTATCTCCCAAGCAATCTAATCTACTTTCTGTCTGTATGGATTTGCCTATTTTGGACATTTCGTATCAATGGAATCATACAACACCCAGTCCTTTGTGACTGGCTTCCTTCCCTTAGCATAGTGTTTCTAAGGTTCATCCACTTTGTAGCATGTAATAGTACTTCATTTATTTCTATGGCTGTGTAATATTTCACTCTAAGTAGACACCACAGTTTCTCCATTCACCAGTTGCTGAACATTCAGGTTGTTTCCACTTACTGGCTATTATAAATAATGCTGCTATGAATATCTGTGCATGATTTTTTGTGTGGACACGTTTTAATTTCTCTGGGGTACATACCGCGTAGTGGAATTGCTGGGTCACATGGTAACTCTAGCTTTAACCATTGGAGGAACTGCCAGGCTGTTTTACAAAGCAGCTGCACCATTTTTATTCCCACTGGCTGTCTGAGCTATTTCTCCACATCCTCTCCAACACTGTTATCTCACTTCTTGACTACAGCCATCCTGGCAGTGTGAAGTCGTATCTCGTTGTGGTTTTGACTTACATTTCCCTCCTGGCTGATGATGCTGAGCACCTTGTCATGTGTTTATTGGCCTTTTACATACCTTCTTTGACCACTGGCACCATCTCTTCTCAGAATTACTGGGCAACAGCCTCCTTCCTGGCCTCCCTGCCTCCATCCTCATCCCCCTTCCTTCTCTTCTCCACCCAGTAGTCGGAATGACCTGGAAAAACCAGAGTCAGACCACAGCACTCCTCTGCTCAAAACCCTGCAGTGGCTCCCTGTTTCCTCAAAGACAAAACCAGAGTCCTAACCACGGCCTTGAAGGCCCTCCGTGATACCCCCTCCCCAACCTGACCACACAGACATCTCTCTGACCTCACTTCCCCACACCCTGCCCACTCTGCTGCAGCCACACTGGCCTCCTTGCAGTTCCTCGAGTGTGTTCCAGCTCCAGCTGTTCCTGCTGCCTGGAATGCTCTTCCTCTGATAAGCATAGAGCTCAGTGCCTCCCTGCCTTCAAACTTGTGTTCACATGACATGCGCTCGGTGAGGCCTCCCTGGACACCCAGCTTAAAATTTACCACGGCATCTGCACCCCTGGCACCCCTGTTCTACTTTTCACTTTTTCTACAGTACTTGCTGCCTCCTAACATACCATGTATTTTACTTATTACATTTCGCTTTTGTGTCTCCTTTCCCTCGCCACAGTAAGCCCCACAAGGGGAAAGATCTTTGTTTGCTGACGTATCCCAAGCACACAGAACGCTGCCTTGGCCCTTAGTAGCTGCTCAGTAAATACGATGTTTGTTGAATGAACACCTCGTTCTGTCAGGCACTCTGCCAGGGGCGATGGACAGACGCCCTGCTCTCCTGGGGCTGTACTCATCAGGCAAGATGGAGACAAACACATAAGCCAACAAATAATGATAAATTTCGATGGGTCGCAAAGACCAGAGACAGTGAAGTGAACAGAGTATGGGAGCGGAGACTGGGAAGCTGCTCTGGGTGACATTTTAAGGCGAGCCTAGGCCTGGAGGAGGTTGGGGAAGAAAGAAGATGGGGTGGAAAGCTTTCCAGGCATACAGCACTCTCCTGCGAATGTCCCCAGGTCAGATAAGGCTTGGTGTATACCAGGGACAGATGGAAAGAAGGCCCAGGAGGCCTCAGGAAGAGTGCTTATGGATCTTTTGGGAGTTTGAGATGTATTCAAAATGCAGTGTGTTGGGGGCTCTTGAAAGCTTTTTAGCAGGGGTGGGGCCTATTGGGATTTCAGGAGTCAGAAAGGGTGGACTCCCTGAGGGCCAACTCCTCCAGCCACTGCCCGTTTCTGTAAACAAAGTCTGACTGAAACATGGCCATGCTTAAGCCTTAGGCCGCTCTGGGGCTAAGGCAGCAGAACTGAGTAGGTTGGGACAGAAACTCTCAGGGCCTGCAATATCAAGAACCTTAAGGTCCTGTAGATTTCACCCATCCCCACTGCCACCAGCCTGCTCAGGGCCTCTACGTGCCCGCCCACTGCCCTGTCAATGCACCCAGGAGCCCCCTAGTGCTTGAAGAAAACAACACATTGGCCACCCCAGCCTAGGCCAGTGATGGAACTGCTGACCGCTTACCTCTGACCTCAGCACCTCCCACTCAGCCTGGCTGGCTTCCTGGTGGCCCCCACAACTCAGCCAGCATGGTCCCCTCGCCGGATCTTTGCACCTGCTGTTCCCTCTTCTTGGGCTGCTTTTCCCATAGACCTTCCTGCAGCCCGAATGACCCTCCCTCAGAGAGTTCTGCCCTGCCCACCCCTCCCTTTCTATCCCCCGGACCCTGACTTCGTGTTTTTCAAAGCCGTCATCACTCGCCCACTTGATGATGGCATATACTTACTCGCTGTCTGGCTTTCCCACGAGGACGTAAGCTCCTTGAGAGCAGAGGTTTTGCCCCTTTTACTCTGCCGCATCCCCAGAGCATCCTGCCTGCCACATGGTAGGTGTTCAAATTAAATCGTACTGAGTGAATGAGGGGGTCCAGAAGGGAATCCACCTGCCAGGATTAAATGCGCTCAAGCATGCAAACTAGAACAGGGCCTCCACCCAGAGTAAACAATAACCATTCCCATCATCGTTCTGCCTGTTGGGTGGATTTGGTGATACAGATCAGTCTGACCACCACCTCTGTCTTGTCCCAAGTCACTTGACCCCTCCTGCCTTCAGTGTCCTCGTGTGTTATAACCGGGCCAGAATCTGCACCCTGCGTGCTAGGACTGAAGGTCACGTGTGCCAGGCCCCCACAGGCCCATCTGCCACAAACTAGTTACTATGACTGTTCGGCTGCGGGTGTCTCTGCACCTTCCTGCCTCCTTCTCCAGAAGCTGAGGCCCACGAGGGCTTGTCAGGATGCGGGGGCCCGGCTGGGGCCCATCCTGCCGGGCTGCGAGGCCTTGGGAGGGGCCCCCGGCCCCCGGCACGGTGAGCGGGAGGAAGCCGGTCCAGCTTCCGGTCCTCGCTCTCCAGGCGCCGACACCGGGCCGCCCGGGGCATTCCGGGCCCGTTTTCGGGCAACTGTGTGTCCGCTTCCCATACGGGGACGTGAGTCCCGGCGAAGGCCTGACTAGCTGGAAGCCACAGTCAGTCACAGGCAAGGCCGGGCCCTGAAAGGAGGCCCAGGGACGCTCCCTACTTCCTTGGCACCACGAGGGACTGCGGCGTCCACGTCTCACAGGAGGTAACTGAGGCCCGGCGTCATGCCCGGGGCCTGGCCAGGGCCATAGGTCACACATTTGCGAGCCAGGCGTCTAAGCCTTCAACGCCGTGCTGACTGGTCTTGGAACCTCCGCGACACAGCACGCAGGTCACATGTCATTCCTGGCACAAAATGGCGCCTCACTGACAAACGTACCTCAATTCCCAGCGCCCACCCCCACTGCGGGCTGAGGAAGGGGCGCGGGCGTCCACGCGCACTTATTTGCATACATAAAACCCAACGAACTTAATTGGCTGCGAGGGCCTAGGTTCGCGCTAGGCAGGGTCTCCATTGGTCGCTCTCCGTCTATCCCGCCCCCCCCCACCTGGTACCGCCTTCTCCGTCAAGGATTAGCCCGCGCGCATCTCGTGACGCTACCCCACGAATATGCGTCCCTATTGGCCGGAGAGCCTTGCATCATCCTTTTAAAACCCCCCAAGTCCCGCCTCCCTCCGCCCCGCCCAGGCTCCCAGGCCGACCGTTAGTCGCGTGCGCGATTTCCTAGGCGTCAGGGCGCTCGCGCGCGTACGCCGGCGTCTCATTCAAACCGCCCAATCAACGGTCGCGTCGTTCTTCACGTCCTCTTCCTCTCAACTTCCCCTTCTCCACCGCCCCACTCTCCCGGATCCCTTCCTCGACCCCTGCGCGCTCCCATTGGCCGGCCTGCCGCGAGCCCCCTCCCCAACTTCTCCCGCCTCTGCCTGCAGCTTTCGGGAAGGGAGCGAGCCCGTCGAACGCCTAGGACCGTGCGCGCTGACGTCGCGGGTCGGGACGCGGCGCTTCGGGGCCGCGGGGGGGGGCGTGGCCTGCAGCCGGATATAAAAGGGCGGCGGTGCGCGCGCGGCCGGGTTAGTGCGGCCGGGCACCGGGGTGGGTGGAGCTGCAGGCGCGGTACGCTGCGGGCGTCGGAGGCAGCGGGGAGCGGAGCGGGGCCGCTGGGGCCTCGCCAGGGCCGCAGCGGCAGCAGTTGGGCCCCCCGCCCCGGCCGGCGGCCGGAAAGCGCAGGAAGGGGGCTGGGGGGACCCGCCCCCGGCCAGCCGCAGTCATGGTGAGCGCGGTGTCCAGGCCTGGGAGGGGTGGTCGGGGGAGGAGGCGGGGCCTCAGGAGTCTCTCGCGGGCGGCTCGGGGCGTTGGAGCATCCACCTAGGAGGTCCCGGGCCAGGGATGGGTACAGGGGCCTTCCTGTAGCGGTGCAGAAGGGGAAGGCCCGGCTGAGCCCCGGGGAATGCTCCAAGCTTTTTGGCCCGCCCGTAGGTGTTCCGGGAGCAACGACGCTCCGCCGCCGTCTCCATGCTTGAGCTGGGGTTTCCAGGGTTAGGTGGGGAAGGGAACTAGGATAGGCCTCCGCCCTACGCGGAATCATTGAGGGGCTACTAGGGGACTTTTGGGGAAGGTGGAGTCATCCTCAAGCCCCTCGGAAATCCGCCCCATTTCTAGTGGGAGACCAGACTGAGACGGTCGCCGGAAGCATCCCGGGTTGAGGGGATCTGGGAGCTGGGGGTGATTGACAGCCTGGGCCTGCAGGGACAAGACTAGGGCTGCCACCGCATCCTAGATCCTGCGGAAGGTCCTGGGCCCCGGCTCTGCCCGCAGCTCACCCCCTTCTCTCCTACCCAGAACTCCAACGTGGAGAACCTGCCCCCCCACATCATCCGCCTGGTGTACAAGGAGGTGACGACGCTGACAGCTGACCCACCTGATGGCATCAAGGTCTTTCCCAACGAGGAGGACCTCACCGACCTGCAAGTCACTATTGAGGGCCCTGGTGAGTGTGGGAACGAGAGGCAGGAGGGCACTTCCTAGATCCTTGTCATCTTGAGAGCAGGGCTAGGGGCCCCCAGTATAAGTGGACATGACAGGCATACCTGTTAGTCCTTGTGCTCATGGTGTGCAGGGCAGGACATGACAAATGACAAATAATTGTGTATACATTCCTGTAAGTGTTGTGAGAAAATCCTGGGGGCCAGGAAAGAATATAATTAATGGGGGCCTTACCTGGGTTTGGGTGTTCCTCCGTCCTGAAGTGTGGGAGTGGGAAGAAGGTGCCAGGTGGTGAGAATCATATTAGCAAAGGCCTGGAGGGCAGGCTGGATGATCTCAAACTCCTTCCTGCCGTCAGTGTCCGCGCCTCTGGGGACCAAACCGAGAAGGAGCCAGCTGCCACCTTAGGGGAAATAACAACCATAGCCAAATGATTACGCGTGATCATGCAGGGTGGTTCAGCGTGTCACTTCACGCACTACGTTTCAGTTGTTAACAGTTGATTTCTAGTTTAAGCGAAGATGTTACAAGAGTGTGTGATGAAGGACCTAGTCTGGATTTGGGTTTGTTGGGGTGTGGGTCAGGGAGGACTTCAGAGTTGCTGGCCTTGATGCGGGCGGCAGGGTGGGGATCCCCGAAGGCCTGTGGCAGGCGCAGTGTGAGCTTTATAAGAACAGAAAGGAGAAAAAAGACAAGCTTTTAGGACTAGTAGGCTTCTTCAAGGAGTTTGGAAAGGAAGCCGCTGGTATAAAGCAGGGGTAACAGATCACTTCAGAGTTTGACTTCAGTGGGGACGGGGCTGGGGTAGAAGCTGGCTGGAGGCTGGTCAGGAAGCCCTTGACCGTTGCTGGCAGCCGTCAGATGAGAAAAGCCGTTCAGCTGGACTTGGAGGTGGGGTCTGATTCAGGAGGGGACCTGGAGCTCAGCTGCCCAGGCTACTGATGGGTTGGATGTGGGGGCTGGGGCATGAGGAATAGCCATGGGTCTGGAACAACTCCCACGGTTTTTTGACCTGATCCAAGTGGGTGAATGAGAAGCTGCAGCGGGGAAGACCGTGGAGTTCACAGAACTGTCCTGACATGGGCCTGAGAGGCTGCCAGGTAGATGTTTTTCCAGGAAGATGAGAGGGTGTGCGTGTCTTTGTCTCTTGGGAAGGGTGTGCGACTGTGCCTTGCTTAGGAGTGAATAGGCACTGCGGGTGGAGACCAGGGCTTGGTGGTGACACGAGCCTAAAGGGTTAACTCAGGTGGGGATGTGTGCCTGTGACCCCCTGGAAGCCTAGCCCCATCCTAGTTTCAGGAATCCCCCAGTCTGGTGGAAGAGGCAGTGGGCACTTGCCTCAGGGCCAGACTGTGGAGACTGGGCTTTGGGGTTGTTCGGGGTGCCTGGGAGTCCTAAGCCTCCTGACCCAGTCCCCCTCCCTGCATTCCAGAGGGGACCCCATACGCTGGAGGCCTGTTCCGTATGAAACTCCTCCTGGGGAAGGACTTTCCTGCCTCCCCGCCCAAGGGCTACTTCCTGACCAAGATCTTCCACCCAAACGTTGGCGCCAACGGTGAGATCTGTGTCAATGTGCTCAAAAGGGACTGGACAGCTGAGCTGGGCATCCGGCATGTGCTGCTGGTGAGTTTGGCTGGGACTGGGCCTCCCTCCTGACATCCCAATGATGTCCCAGCCACAGAGCCTTGTTTCTTTTTTAAAATCAACTCAAGTGGTTGGGAGCTTCCATGGAAGAATCCAGGTTTCCAGCTTTTCTGGAAGGAACAGTGGACAGTTCCCCGGGCATCTTCCCTGCAGAACAAGTGATGGCTTTGTGTAGTGGGACGACTTTCTGATAGGTACAAGTCAAGCGTCCGGCTAGGGTTAACATGATGTTTTGTATTTTTGTGGAGGTAGTGGGGCTTGAACCTGGGACCTCATGCATGCTAAGCATGCGCTCTGCCACTGAGCTATACCCACCCCCACTCTGGCTAGGGTTAAGATATGATTTGTGTGTCAAAATTCAGTGTCCTGAAGTATGCAGTTCATTGGTGTTTCAGTAGTTACAGCTTTTGCAGCTATTATCACTGGTAATCCGAGAATATTTCCATAAACCATTATTTTTCAACCAGGAGTGCTTTTGCTCCACTGGGGACATTTTTAGTTGTCACAGCTGAGGGTGCTACCAGCACCTGCAGGGCGGAGACAGGGAAGCTGCTGCACAGTCTGCAGTGCAGGGCCCCACCCCCAGCACCACCCCAGCCCGTGTCAGGTGAGGTAGGGACACCAGACTGTGGGGTGTCTAGTGTGTAGGGTACCAACTGCCCCTCCACCCCTCACAAGTTTAAGTTGTTGAAAACTGAATTTCTAATTAGCCCCTGGGGCAGATGGTAGGAAGGGGAATTGGGGTTTCCTGCAGGGCCCCGGGGAGGATTGAGCACCAAGGTAAACAGACCCCAAACCTCCCCCTCCTCTCCCTGGAGTGTCAGTGATGGCGGCCAGGGACAGGGGAGATGAGCTCACAGAATAACTCCAGGTGTCCCCAGTGAGCCCTGGGGCCTGCAGTGCAGGGCCCAGGCTGGGCGCAGCTGTGGGAGGGCAGCTGCAGGAAGGACTGGCAGCCAGGCCTCTGTTTGGGGGTGCAGTGGTCAGGATTAGGGCGTGATCCTGGATCCCTTGTGATCATCAATGGTGTCTGCTGTGCCAGGTGCTTTGCGTGTGTCACAACAGCCCTGGGGGCACTTGTCACCACCCCCATTTACAGGCGAGAGGTCATTTCACCTGCTCAAGGCCAGGCATGTTCGGGTTCCTTTTCAGGAAAAAAGTGGAGGTGGAACACAGTGGCTTAGGGGCCACCTCAGAAGAGCCACAGGGGGCTGCTGGTCACACTTGTCAGCCCTTACTTACCCCTCAGTTAAAGTTGGTGGGTGAGAAATACTGAAGACTCACTCCCTTCCCGGACTGCCCTCTGGATGTCCCCCTTCTTGGGTATGGCCGGCCCTGCCCTTGGGGTTCCCGTGAAAGCCAGTGACAGCTCTGGGTTTAAGCATCTTCCGGTAGCAGGGGAAAGTGGAGCTTTGCAGGCCAGGTGTGAGTTCCTAAATTTCCCCCCTACCTCGCTTTCTGAGTGACCCTGGGCAAGTCCCTTGCCTCCCTGGTCCAGGCCTCAGTCACTGATGAGCGGGCCTGCGTGGTGTGGGCAGAGCCAGTGTGTGATCTGGTGGGGAGCAGCCAGTACAGAGCCACAAGGCCAGATGTGGGAGGCTTGGGAGGCCCCTGATCCTGGCCTTCTTCCCACAGACCATCAAGTGCCTGCTGATCCACCCCAACCCTGAGTCCGCCCTCAACGAGGAGGCGGGCCGCCTGCTCCTGGAGAACTACGAGGAGTACGCGGCACGCGCACGCCTGCTCACAGAGATCCACGGGGGCGCGGGCGCAGGCGGGCCCGGCGGTGGGGGGGCCGGGGCCAGCGGGGCTGCAGCCTCCTCCACCGACTCCATGGCCCCCGGAGGCCTGGGAGGGGCGGAGGGTCCCATGGCCAAGAAGCACGCAGGCGAGCGCGACAAGAAGCTGGCGGCCAAGAAAAAGACGGACAAGAAGCGGGCACTGCGGCGGCTGTAGTGGGCTCTCCACCTCCCCCGCCCCCCACCTGACCCCCGACTCTGTCTCTAAGTTATTTAAATTATGGCTGGGGTTGGGGAGGGCACGGGGGCCTGGGACCTGGATTTGTTTTTCTAAATAAAGTTGGAAAAGCAGCTGCTATGCCTCTGCTGGCTTCGCACAGTGGGTGCCCTGGCCCCTAAGCACGTGCGCAGGTTCCCCCACCCACCAGGCCTCCTGTTGGGGTCTGAGGGTGCAGTGGGGGAGTCATGGCCCCGCTCAGGCTGGCGACCGGTGTGAGGTGTCCATCCTGCACTGGGGCGCCTGAGCTAGCTCACCTCAAAATTGGTTTCCCCTCTGACCAGCACAACCTGTTCCGTTGTATTTCTGTGTAAGAAGTCTCAATTCCAGGCTTCAGGCAATACCTGTCTTAGAATTTGTGTTGGTTGCAAACCTGGGTGAGGTGAGCTGGTCACTGCTCAGGCCTTAGAACTGAAGTTGAACCCGCCAGGCGTGTTCCTTTCTAGGGCCCTCTTCTCGTGGTTGGGTGTTTAGGGCCTGGGGGCTATAAGCTCCTGGAAGCTGTTGGAGCTCTTACCCCAAGTGATGGCTGGTGAGTTGATTGCAGGACCATATCCCAGCACTTCAGGGGTGAGGGTGGAACCTGGGGCTTGGCCCTTCTTTGACCTCTTCATCTTCAGGAGGGCAGAATGGCTGTCACTGTATCTCTTGAACTATAGTGGAGGGTCAGGGGTAAGGGCCGCAAAGTGGGGACAGGTGTCAGAGTTCTCAGCTGGTGGAAGAGTGGGGAGCTGTGGGTCTTGGCAGAAACCACTGAAGGCATACACAGGGAAGCCAACAAAACTGTTGGGCCCCAAGGACACAGTATCAAAAATGATCATGAACAAAATACAAAGGAAGCCCTGTCCACTCTGGTATGTGGATTTTCGTAGTTGCTTCCTTTGTAATAGGCAAAAACTGGAAATAACCCAAATGCCCAGCAGATAAATGAGTAAAGGAATTGTGAATTTACACCATGAAATACTAAGCAAAACTGATACACAAAACACGTTAAGTGAAGCCATATACAAAATACTTGGTTCCATGTATATGAAATTAATCAAACAGGCAAAACTAATCACTAATGGCCAAAAGCAGATCATTGGCTGGCTGGGGTCAGGGAGGGTAAAGTACGGGGGAGTAGGGGAGGCTTTTGGGGTGACAAGCATATCCCAGATCTTGTGGTGGTGGTCACATGAGTGCATAGTTAATTATCAGAACTTAAACTATGTACTTAGATGTATTTTGTGTAAAATATATCTAAGAAATTTTTTTTAGGGGGCAAGGTATAGCTCAGTGGTAGAGTGCATACCTAACATGCACGAGGTCCTGGGTTCAATCCCCAGTACTCCCCCTCAAAAAACTAATTACCCCCCCAGCAATTTTTTAATCAAGAACTTCTGTTTAAAGTAGAATGCAAGACAAGTCAGTGAGGGACAGAAGACAGCTGCAAGACATACAACTGGAAAGGACAAATCCAAACAATATCTAAAGAGCTCCTACAAATGAAAGAAAACACAAAGGTTGCCCAAAGCACTTGCACAAACACTTCACAAAAGTCCCTTCCCAGTGACTACTCAGCACACTCAGAGAGCCCCCTCGTTATTAGTACCCGGGGCGGGGAAAGGCAGTGAAACCTGTAGTTGATAGCACTGCGCTCCCACGAAACTTGCCACAGTGATAACGTCCAATACCGAGTGTGGCCCGGGCTACAGAGCTGTGAGGCCTCTCCAGGACCAGGGTACGATCCTGGCAGGAACGGGAAGCGGTAAAAGGCACAAGGAGACCGGGCAGTGAGGCCCAAAGCATGACCATCTCATTACTCAGCATTCTCGCACATGTACCACAGGTAGCAAGCACACCTGTCCCAAATGCAGACAGTCCAAACGTCCTTGCACATTCAAGGAGCGACACTGTACCACACCAGTCATGAACCACCTCTACCTGCAGCCTCACAGAGTATCTCCCCGTCAGCCCAACAAGTCACAAGAGACCTTAGCACAAAAAACAGTCAAAACCAAGTTGTGCTGCTAGACATACCTACTGAGGCCGTAAAGCTGTAAAAGCAAGAGATTGTTTCCATAAAGCTCGGGCTACTGGTTCTCTCTAGCCAGCAAGGGGTCCAGGATGGAAGTATAAAAATACGTTCTACACGTCTCTTTTCTGTGTGTCTGCTATCACACCGAATTTTAAGAACATGAGTATGTACAGATGGGGACCAATCTCCAGAATATACTAAGTGGAAAAAAGGCAATATGCAAGATACGCTCCCATTTCTGTTTAATTTTTTAAATTTTGTTTAAAATGGGATGCCTACTTGCTTATGCATCAAATGCTTCTGCAAGGTTACATTAGCACCTGCAGATACCAGCTCAAGAAAGGAGAGCTTGGAATACCATGTGAAATATTACCCATTCAAAAAGCAAAGATTCAGGGTTTTTTTTAATTTAAAGATAACAAAGTTTTCTTCAATGAAATGGCTCCCTTATTCCCATCTCCCCAGCACTCAGTTCCTTTAATCAGGGACAACCAATGTCAGTAGGTTCTTAGGTATTTTTCTGAGGAAATTCTATGCCAAGATAAGCACATTTGAACATCTGTTCTTTTACATCCGTTGTTTTATTTGGGTATAACTAACGGTGACCTGTGCATCTTGGCTTTCGAACTTAACAGCACTCTTGGCCGTCTGTCCTATGGCACACAGTCCCTCCCTGCCCTTAGCTGCCATGCATGCCACCGCATAGACGTGCCCTGATGTTTGTCACAAAGCCTGGCCCAACTGACCTGCAACACTGGAAGGAATGACCTTTGTGTGCAGCCCCTGAGGCACACAAGGAACAGATCTGTGGAGTGGATCTTTATAAGTGACATCACTGTGCCAGAGGGCACATTCATTTGTAATTTTGCACAATTGCCAAATGGTTCCCGTGGGTGTGTTCCAATTTACACCATCAGTGTACACTTGCCACGCCTCACTAGCACTTTGCTTTTTACCGAAGTTTTGGATTTTTCTCAAAATTCTGAGAGGTGAACACTACGTTAGTGTAATTCTAATAGACTTCAGTTTTTACAACAGCTTTGGATTTACAGAAAAAGTCATGAAGACAGTAGAGTGTCCCCCATTGCTGCATCTCCTCCATAAATACTAAGTGAAGATGCTAAAGTAAATATGCTGCCAACAGATGACTGGATAAAGAAGATGTGGTGTAAATATACAATGGAATACTACTCAGCCATAAAAAAGAATGAAATTATGCCATTTGCAGCAGCATGGGTGTACCTGGAGATTATCATACTAATTGAAGTAAGCTAAAAAGGGAAAGAAAAACACCATATGATACCACTTATATGTGAAATCTAAAAAAATTACACAAATGAACTTATCTACAAAACAGAAACAGACTCACAGACATACAAAACAGACTTATGGTTACCTGGGGGAAAAAGGGTGGGAGGGATAAATTGGGAGTTTGGGATTTGCAGCTACTGACTGCTGTTCATAAAATAGATCAACAAGGTCCTGCTGCAGCACAGGGAACTGTATTTAGCACCTTGTAATGGCCTGTAATGGAAATATACGTATAACTGAATCACTTTGCTATATACCAAAGATCAGCACATAGTAAATCCACTATAGTTCAATAAAAAAAATTAAATTAAAATGCTGGTTTTATCTGTAAGAGAGCACCACCAAGGGCCAGAGGGTGAACGTACTAGGTAAGAGTGAACTCAGGAGGCCTGGGGCACTCGAAGCCCACAAGTGGATAATTGTAAACAGTTTTCAAAACAAAACACAAGAAACACAGTGGTTGGGGGAAGGGTACAGCTCAGAAGTAGAGTGCGTGCTCTTAGCGGGCACGAGGTCCTGGGTTCCATCCCCAGAACCTCCGTTAAAATAAATTAAATAAATAAACAAACAAACAAACAAACAAACAAACAAACCTAATTACCTCCTCCCCTCCACCACCAAAAAAAAAAAGAAACAGTAGACTGGTCGGATCCGGGCCTGGGATCCTGGGCTCCTTGCCTGTCTCCAAACAACATGCACATGTTATTTTCATAATGAAAGACTTTAAAGAACAGATTTTATTCCAGCAAATGACTACAAGAGAAACAAAGGGAGATTTTTAAAATTCCTGGACAGGGCAGGAACAGCCTGGAGGGGGAATGCAGAAGAGGACACAGGATATTCACAGAACTCATGCAGACGGAGAGCCATGGGCATTAGCGCGTGCTGATTTATCCTCAACGTGCTCTGAAAATCAGACATTGCTCTGTGTGCAGACATAGTTACAGACGTGGGGAGATGTTTGTGATAAGAGACCATTCATTCATGCAAGGAGGCTTTGTGGGCTTGTCCTGGCTGGCCCTATCATGAGCTTTTTGCACATTTAATCTTCTCAACAGCCTTGGGAAGTAGCATCTATTGATACGCACATACCACAGGCACAGAGGTTGAGGAGTTTGCCCAAGGTGGCACAGCCAAGGAGTAATGGAGCCCTGATGTATGTGTGCAGAAGGAAATATAATCAAGGCCAGCCCCGCCCATGAACAGAGCACGTCTCAGCCCTGAGTCTCCTGGAGTCCCCAATGCTCTGAGTGACCTTGCGTGGGGCAGCTGCCAAGGGCGTGCCCTACATGCACTCTGCAAACATTACCTGGGCTAGCACTGGAGACACTGCAGCAAACCAAACCAAGATCCCTGCTTTGCGGAGCCCTGAGGAATCAGGCATTTGTAACAACCCTGTTTCACGTATAGGAAAACTGAGTCACGAGGAGACTAGTGACACACCCACATGCCCACAGCTAGGAACTGGCAGTACTGGAATTGGAATTGAGGCACCCTGGCCACTAGCCCAGAGAGGGTGCTGTGTGTGTGCGGGGGGCATCTCTCAAACAGCCTGGCTACTAGCCCAGAGGGGGATGTTGTGGGTGGTGGGGGACTCCCAACACGTGCCTGTCACCCCACTGCCTCCTGGCCCTACTGTTTATGCTAAGAAGTCAGCAGTAACTCTTATTGGAGTCCCTTTTCCTCTTGCTGCTTCCCAGATTTTCCCTGTCGTCTGTGTTCAGCATCTTTATGATGTGTCTGAGTATTGCATGAGTTTAAAAAAATCTCATTCTAACTTTTCCTGTTTATCTCTGTTTTCCCAATTTCCATGCCAAAACACATCAGTTGTAAGAAGAAAAGTTAGAATAGATGGTCCATACGAAACACCCCTTACACCAGGCTCTCCTTCCCTAGGGGCAGATGGGACATTGGGGCCTCGAGTTCCTGCAGCACTGGGGACTCCAACAGGAGGGAACTGCTCCCTCTCCCCGGCCACCTCCTGGTTCCACATCGCTATCCAGACCCCTGGTATGGCCTCCCCAGCCCAGCCACCCGCCACGGGCTGGCCACCCACAAGGACAGAGGCCTACTGGCTGAGCAAGGACATTATGGATGAGGAAACTGAGGCCACAGAGGGCGGATTCAAATACTTATCTTGGGGGTCCATGTGGGCTGAGGGCCTGAAGAGCAGGGTTCCGGGCAGACCAGGGAAGGGACACCCTCCGGCCACCAGCTCCCACGTGGATGAGAAAATGCTCAGGGCTGTGTGAGCCTCACGTACTGAGCATCCGGTATGCTGGGGCGCAGGGGTAAGTCCCAGCTCACCAGCACTTACTCGATGGACATCAGTGCTATGGAGAAAAACGAAGCCGGGTCGGGGAGGACTTTGTGTGGTCAGGAGACCTCATTGTCTCATTTTGACATCTGACAACAGCACGAGGCCCTGCCTCACTTCAGGGAAGCACCTTGCGGGCAGAGGAACAGCAAGTGCAAACAGTGGAGGAACAAGGGGCAGCTATCTGAGTGGAAAGTGGAGGTGGGCCCCGCCAGCCAGGGCCAGGGGCTGCCTTTCCCTTGTGGGAACCATGCAGGACTTTGAGCAGGTGTTGTCGCCAGGCTTAGCTCCAGAACAGACCCCTGTGGTGCAACTGTAGACTGCTGTGACGGCCCAGACGGGCAGAGAGCTTGGCAGGGAGGGATTAGGTTCATGCCCACTGAGCAGGGAACGGTGGCAGGGGCCGGACGAACCCCGCCCCGATGCTGGATCCTTGGCCCCTGGCATAGAGGCTGGCACATAGTAGGTGCACAGGAAACACATCAGCAGTGATGGGGGTGACCTTTACCCATGTGAGCCTCAGTCTCTACACCTGGTGGGGATGACATCTGCTTCCTGGGGTACTTGGATGAGAAACGGTCACTCCACAACTGTTACATGAATCCATGTATATACACGTACACACACACATGTGCCACAGGTCCATCTGAACACACAGAGATGCAGTCTGGCTTCTCACGGCACTTACACTACACCAATAGCTCATCACCGCATACCACATGCAGGATGTTCTCTCTACGCTTAACCCACTTAATTGTGACAAGATGCAGAGGTCTGGTTACTTGCCCAAGGCCACACAGCTAGCAACTGAGCTGGTGGAAGGACCCAGGCAGGTGTCCGGTGGCAGTGCCCGTGTGTCCCTATCGCAGCTGTAACTCCACAAAGGGAGCAGGCAAAGGGTCAGAGAATCTACTTTAGACCTCCCAGCAGACAGCTATGCAAGGAACAAGAGGCACCCAGGGGTGTGCGGAGCTGGAGGCCACGCTACAGAGTGGAATCAGAGGAGGGGAGGTGGGGCTGGAAGCAGTGGGGAGGTTGGTCACCTGCTGAGACCAGTGAGCAGGTGAGGGACAGGCCAGCGGGATGGGGCGCTCACACTCAGTGCAGCAGGTGGAAAGAGTTGGCCAGCCTGGTTCTTCCGCAAGAACAAGCTGTTTTTAATGATCTGGCTGCAAGCAGGAAGCCTGGGGCTGCCACCTTCCTCCTAGGCATACAGTGCAACTTCAGTGGCACCCAAGGGCTGCTCCTTTTCCAGGCAGGTGGAGATGGGCACTCTGGGCCCAGAAGCATAAGCCACAGAATGGGGGCCTTGAAGGCTGTTTGCCCCTTACCAAGTGCAAAACTCCCCCTTACTTCACTCCTGCAGGGCCCCCTCTCCTGAGGTTGTGAGCTGCCCCAGAACCAGGGCGGGGAGAACCAGCCTGCGCCCTTCAGGCTGGAAAATGCCTGCTCCTCTCCCTAGTCCTTATTGGAGTTTTCAGGCCATCCCAGTAGAAAAAAACTGCCTACAGCTGGGGTCTGGGACAGTGAAGACACAGCTGGTAAACGCTTCCACCTTCACAGACCATAGCGCCAACACTGCTGCGATAACTAGGCCACAAAACCATACAAACCTAACCCTAACCCTACCCCTACCCCTAGGTGGGAGATGGGCTGAGCCTGGGTCTGGATGCCCACCCCTAGGAGATTTAGATTAAATGTTTAAAGATCAAAAACTTCCACTTAAGGTCTCTCTTGAAGCTTTGTCATGCATTAGCAGGGTGTGGGGTTATGATGATTCCTCCGACATATTCAATATTAATCTACGCCAATCACCAGCCCTGAGACTGGCAGGAACACTGGATCCAGGACACAAACAAAAGCTGGGGCTCCGCTCCTCCACCTGGACCTGGTCCCTCCAGATCCAAGGCACTGTGACAACCTGTGTGGTGCCAGGGGATGGGTGAGATCCCTGGGGACAAGCTGACACTCTAGTTCTGGAGACGTGGCCTGGGTCAGAGCCCTGCGGCCGCGAGGAAGGCAAGGAGGTTGAGAAAAGTTGGCTGACATCTTTATTGCTCTGGGAAGGGGCTGCTCAGGAGCTCTTGGTGGGGCGGGTCCGCTTCCTCTTCACCATCACAGGCTTCTGGCTGCGCAGGATGGCGCTGGCTCTGCGGATGGCGGCCTGGGGGACGAGGTGGGCTCAGTTCACCCACCCCAAGAGCTGTCCCTGTCACCCCCGCATGCCTCCCAGGTGGGAGATGCCCCCTTCTCCAGAGCACAGGCCCAGCTCCATTCAGCAGAGGGCCCTCCCTCACCATACTGGCAAGGCTTCCCCAGCGTAGTCACTCCCCCACGCGCCAGGGGCTCAGGGCCCCCACTCACCATGCGCAGATCTGGGCGGTACTTGTTCTTTCGGATCATGTGACGGATGCTGCTGAGGGTGGCCCGAGCGTTTTTGTTGATGGTGGTCCGAACATAGGAAGTGGCTGGCTTTCGCTGGCCTGATGGGAGATTGGAAGAAGCCCCAAGGATTAGTCAGATCTGGAGTCTGGACTTTTAGTGCTCACCCCCGATGTGAGAGCACAATCTCACCCAGAGAACCTTAGTGTGGGCTGTGTGAGCCTGGGCAGGCAGCTCCATATCTAAGCAGCAACTTATATGACATTTGCAGGGAACAGCACCACAGGGCACCATAAAGGTATCTCCTTCCCCGTGTCCCTGAGACGCAGCACTCATCTCACTGGACAGTGATGGAAGTAGAGGATCAGGACTGTCCTGTTCAAGGTTAGATGCACAGAGCAGCTGTCTGAACCCAGGGAGAGCATGGGTGAGACAGGCATTGGGCACCATGCAAGCCAGGTATGAGTGCTCCTCAGACTGAAGCTCCGGCTCCTCTCCCTTCCGCAGCCTCCAAACCACCCCTCTGCAACGAGTGTCTAATACACTGAGCTATGATGCTTGGCCCCCATGCTGAGGTGATGTGGAGCCCTGAGAGGGCCAGGGTATGAAGAGTCCTGAGGCACTACTCAGGAGAAAAAGGGAAACACCCCGTTTTTTTGTGCCAGAGCTGATAGGGTCTCAGCTGGAGTCCTGTGTTCCCCCAAGAAGCCAAGGACCCCTTACTATACCTGAGGTTTGACGCTGGCCCTCACTGACCCCAGAAGAGAGGCCATGTTACCTCCTCAGGTCTGACCTGTTCCTGACAGCCCAGCAAAGGTTGGGCATCCACCAACCAAGGGAAAAACTAAATTTTCAGGGCCCAGCACACCAGAACAGGGTTCTCAGGAGTGTGGGAAGTGTTTGCTCCTGGGGCTGTGTGTTCCTGACAAGCGAGACTAACTCCTTTCTCCGTGAGATAAAGCAGCAAGTGTGGCCACTGCTGTCTGACACTGGGCTCAGAACCCAAACAAATCTGCCCTAGTCAGGGACTGGGAAAAACTCACTCCTAGCTCTTAAAAACCCACTGTCTGTTTAAGGAAAAAGGAGCTGCAGGTGGAATATCGTGATTCAACTGTTAAACCAAGAGAGACTCCTGCCTCCCCTTGACCTGTCTGTGCCTGAGCTCAGTTTACGGAGGTGGGGTGCTGAACACCCCTTCTGAGTTCTCACAGCCAGAATGGGGGTCAAAATACTGCTTCAGACCCCAGCTGTCACTTCCTTCATGTGGGACCTAGGGCAAGGTACACCAGCTACTTGCTTCAATCTTCCCACCTGTGTTGAGACAGATACCGGAGCTGCTTGAAGGATGGAACCTGAAAACATCACTGATTCGTGCGACCCTGTAATTTAATCCTAATAAGCACCTAGGGCAGTTCAGGTACCATTAATTTCTTCACTTTCTAGATGATGAAAGATTAAGCGCCCTAGCCAGCTCCCCAGGCAAACGTCCTGACCCCAGGAATCTTTGATTCGACAGCAGAATCACTCCCGCTGCCCGACACTGAACAACCACAACTCCCTGCCCCAGATGGCGCCGTGCTGCCCGGGCCAAGCCAGGGCAAATGCTCACCGGATCTCCGCTTCATCACCACCACGACACCTTTGCCGTCGGCCGCTGGCTCCACGCCCACTGTCTTGCGGTGAATCAGTCCATTGTAGCGGAAGGAGTTGCGGGCCTTCAGGTTATTGGGTTCCTGGGAAGGAGGACGCATCGGGATCGTGAAGTGGCAGGAGGCCCAGAGATCTTAAAGGCGCCTCCCTCAGACCCAGGCGTCGGGGCCCCACTTACGGTGCTGTACGTCTGCTTGTTCCTCTTGATCAAGAAGCTAGAGCAGTTCCGCACGACCATCCATTGCAGATGCGCGGACATGGCGGCAGCTGCGGAGAAATGGGCACGGGAAAATGTCAAAGGAGAAGCAGGCCGACGCCAGACAACAGAGGAAGCGTGTGTCTGGGGGCACCGTGAGGAATATGCCAGGTGGGGCTGCGCGGCCTAGGGTCGCGGGGTTGAACTTAGGCGGCCGAGACTAACTACGGCGGACCAGAAGGTGAGAAGCCACAACGACCTAAGGCGGCGGGGCAGGAGGATAGCCAAGAAGGCAAGAGGCGCAGCGAGAAAGGCCAGGCAGGTACACAGACGCCCGGCGGCCGGTACGAGACGCAGCCACGCGGACAGACGAAGGGCCGCGACTAACCTCCTCACTCCTCCGCGGCCGGAGACGGAAAGAGGCACGGCGGGGGCGGGGCGATGCTTTTAATATAGACACGCATTTCCGCTTCCTCTCCGGGCACGCGCGTGCCGTCGCCTTTCCCCGCCTGCTTCCGCCCGCCGGCGAGGCAGCTCGGCAACATTCGGTTATTTCCGCCAGCCAGTCGTAAAACGTTCGGGAACCTTCGGAATTCTTCGGCTAGGGACCCGAGGGCGTGTTCTCGACCCGGAGGGGCACCATTCCGAGGGCTCTTCGTGTGTTTTCGGAACTCCATGACTGGATTTCCGAGTGGGTCCAGCTCTATCCCTTCAACGGCCTTTCTCCAATATTACCACCCAGTGCTTGACACAAGATGAGGGTTCAATAAACATTTTTTTTTGTGAATGAATGTGTGAGAGCGTGAACTATTTAAACCTAGCTACAGAGTCTTCGGGGGCCTCCAGTCTTCGTAGGCCCTCAGCTATTCCGGACGAAAGCGGCGGGCTCATTCGGGCATTTTCGGAACCGTCCGGAATCACTCTTCAAAGTGGTGGCAGCCTTCCCCTTATTGGCCCATGCCTGCTTCGGATCTGTTCGGAAACACTCGGTCTCCCTTCAGCCACGTTCGGAACGCTTCGGCTTACCCCGGGACCCCCCACTTTCAATTCGCCCTCCCCAGGGTGCTCTTAAAATAAACTCAACTATTTAGAGTCTAGAGAAAAGTTGGACCGAACCTTCTCGCTGATGGCCACCCCAGGGGAGCATGGATTTCCTCTAAGGGCGAGTTGTATTTGGAGGAAAAGAGATTTGCCTGGGAAAGCTCTCGGATTCTTGAGGGGTTCCATACCTGTTCGCCCAGCCGCTTCCTTGTGCCCCGCGACCTCCAGCCCCATTATCCCTCCCCGCACCAGTCCGCCCTATGGCACACCCGTTACACTTTATAGAAGTTAATTTCAGGCCATCTTTTTGTTTCCTCTTTCCTTTGGGGGGGTGGTAATTAGGTTTATTTATTCTTAGAGGAGGTTCTAGGGATTGAACCCAGGTCCTCATGCATGCTAAGCATGCACTATACCACCTGAGCTACCCCCTCCCCCCAATTTTGGGCCATCTTTAATGGGCAGGAACCATGCTGAACTATCCTCAGCCTCACCATCACAGGGCTGGGCGAGACTCCAAGTGAACAAAAGGAATGATAATCTTTCATGTCACCTCCATTAGTGAGCCTCAACTTGTGATTATGTCTGGGAGCTCATTGAGGGCAGGGGCCTTGACTGGGCCATCTCTGTGCGCCTGGACTTCGCCGATGAAGAATCCTAACAGTCCAGAGGCCACAGGAGGAGCCTACCGAGAAACAGCAATGTTGGGGTTTGCCCTGCTGCCGCCTCTAGAGTGCCTTGAATCTGATGGTGGCGGCAGAGTTCCTTTGAGTCCGATCCGCCTTTGTCCCTTGGACATACAGGAAGCCCCCAGGAGGTAAGCAATGAGTGAGAGAAAGGTCAGCTCCGCAGAGCCGTTTCCTCCCCTAGGGCACTCCGACTGCTGATTCTCTGCCTCCTGGGGCTCCTTGGAGTCTGGGGCCTTGTCTGCTCCTTGTTTATGACCGCACCTGTCCCCACCGTAGGCTCTGGTGCATAGGAAGCGCCTGGAGGCGGCAATGAACAGAAACATGGCCGGGGCTCCCGCAGAGCCTTACGCTGTCTCCATTAAAGCACCCTGAATTTTGACCACGCAGTGCTTCGTGCTCCTTGGGATGCAGGGGTCCTGGGCCACCCTAATCTGTGCGCCCATCTGCCTTCAGCATAGGCTTCTGAAGGCCAGATCTTGCCTAGAAAACACGGCCAGGGCGCCCCCGGGCCGCGCCCGCCGCACCCAGCTCAGCTCAGGTGACCAGGCGGGCGTCGGGCACACCTGGCGCAGTCCCCTGACCCCGCCCCGGGCCGCACCCGGAACGCGGAACGTTCTCGGTCGGAGCCAGCCGCGGCCGCGGAGCAGGGCCATGGCGGCGGCGCCGGCGGTGTGCGCCTCGCAGGGGCCCCCGCCCGGCGCACCGTCCCCGCCGGCGGGCGCGCCCGTGCCGGCGTCCGGCCTGGGCCGCTGCCGGGTGGCGCTGCTTCTGGCCGTGGCGCTGGACGTGGCGGGCATGGCGGCGCTGCTGACCGGCGTGTTCGCGCAGCTGCAGGTGCGCGGCCGCGACTTCGGCGACCTGCTCATCTACTCGGGCGCGCTGCTCGTCTTCCTGAGCCTGCTGGGCTGGATCCTCTGGTACACCGGCAACATCGAGATCTCGCGCCAGGAGCTGGAGCGCGACTACGGCCTGCGGCCCTCGGCTCTCGCCCGCCTGGCGCGAAAGCTCTCCCGCCGCTGGTCGGCGCCGGCTTCCTCCTCCGCCGGCCGGCGCGGCGCGCCTGGCTCCCGGGGAGCGCGCCGCGCCGCCCGCACGCCCCCGCCGCCCTCCGCCGGCTCCCGCCGCGTGCGCCTGCAGCTCGCCACGCTCGAGGCCGGGCCTGGGGCGGCGGGTGCTGGCGCCGAGTGAGCCCGAGGTGAGGGGCGGGGAGGCGAGGCGAGGCGGAGGGGAAACGGAGGCCAGAAGAGAGGGAGAGACAGAGAAAGAACTGGAGAGAGAGTGGGAGAGGGGGAAGGACAGAGGGGGCACATGGAGAGACATCGAGGAGAGAGGGAAAGGTGGAGAGAGGCAGAGGGACAACGGTGGAGGGCAAGACTGGAAAGGAGAAGAGCAGAGAGCCAGAGGATGAAAGACCCAGAGACGCAGACAAAGGTGCAGACTTGGGAGAGACAAATAAGACGCTGCCCCCACAAATGAGGGCTGGAGAGTCACCATTAGCTCCTCTAACACTTGGACATGTGTTACTGTGCGCCAGTCCCCAGGTGCACCAGGTCCCATTTCCCATTTAATCCTCTCATTGAGTCTCTGAGGTCACTACTGTGACTATCCCCGTCCCGGGGACGACACTGAGGCCCCAACAGGTGCCATGTCTTGCCCAAGGGGAGTTACCTCTTGTACTCTCCAAAGTGTACTCCTCTGTCAGAGACCTGCTGTGGCTCCCTCTTGCCTTTTGGCCGACTCCAAGCCACTTACTATGTGTGCCCCCACATTTCAGTGCCCCCATCTCCTGCCTTCTCTGCAGTTACTACAGCATCCCTCAGTCCACGGATGGCCAGGCTGCTCATGCCAGCTGGCCTCCGTCCGTGCCTTCACCTACACCAGGAATGCCCTTGTTGTCTGTACTCCACGTGGAAAACTTCCCATGTGTCTTTTAAGATCCAACTGTATCTCAGGGCCTTTCTCTGGGTCTTCACATTGTCTGAGTTACCTCTGTTACTGCTTCTGTCACCGTGTATTTTATCTGGGTGCTGATACTGTCTCTCCCACACAACAGGGAGCCCCTTAAGGGTAAGACCTGGGTCTCTGGTGTCTTTGTTCTTAGCATTCCCCAGCAAAGAGTGAACTTTGCTGGGGAATGCTAAGGTGGGTGGATGGATTGGGTGGGTGGATAGAGGGATAAACGGATGAATTGTTGATGGATAAATAGGTGGTGGATGGCTGGATGTGGTTGGATTGATGGACAGATGAGTGACACATGGATAGATGAATTGGTTGATGAATGCATGGGTGAATGGATATGGTGGGGTGGATGATGGATGGCAGATGGGTGAATGGGTGGATGTTTGGGCCTATGGGTAGGCAGATAGATGAGAGGACAGATGGGTTGGCTGGTGGTTGGACGGATAAGTAGAACAATGGATGGATGAGTGACGGAATCATTTTCTCAAATGGGAGTTCCACACATAGAACTAATATCCAAAGCCGTTCTCTGTAGGTGATGAATTAACTTCCCTCCTATGCATCCAGAATGAATCTAGCTGTATACCCTTCTTTGTGAGACTTCAGAAAATAGTAACTCCAGTCATTTGTTAGGCTCTGTGGTTCAGACGAGGCAACAGTCTATGATGAACAAATGTATGCATAGATGAAGCATGAGCTAACACAAAATTTGCCATACCATGCAGAAAGAACCACCTGTGATTAAAATTACCCCTGAAAACCCTTTACCTTGTCCAAAAGTCTAACACAGCTGGATGGAACTACCTGCCAGAAACTGGCCAAGCCAACTGGCCTGTGGGCCACTCCTAAAAGAAAAAGATGCCTGTCCAAACACAGGACTCCAGGCTTCTCTGTCTGCCAAGTCTTTTTTATCTTTGTGCCTCTGTCTTTCCCTTGATATATTTCTGTCTGTCCCTCTCTCTTTGTTGTATATGAGTCTCTCCCTCTCTCTGCCTCTCCCTGCTCTCCTTCCCCACCTGTACCACTGGATTCCAGTGATTTAAAGCTACACTGGCTGCAGCAAATCAGGGTGTGGAGGAATGAAGGAGCAGATAGGCAAATGTAGGAGTCAATCGTGAGGGGCTGAAGTGGGAGAAAAGGGCTCCTTCCCCCTGGGTGGTAGCCCTGGGATGCCTGGCTACAAGCATCCACCACTAACCCCACCCTCCCTCCTGCAGGTGAACACATGGCCCCACCTGTCAGGGCCCGACTGGCTGAGGTGTGCAGCTGTCCCCAACATCTTCTGGCCGGATGCCTACCTGCCCTCCCTCTATCCTCTGGATAAACAGCTCTGCCTCACAGCACTGATGTCTGTCTGGGGAGGGACGGTGCTGGGGCAGGGGTTGGGCGAAGGGCCACCCAAACCCTCCGGGACCTAGGAGCCCAGCTTCATGCTACCCCCTCACCCAGGAGGGACAGGAGTGGGGGTAAGGATCTCAAGGCCAGACCCACCCCCTCAATCCAGGCCTCCCTCAGCCCAGGCTTCTCTGTTTGTTTTGGGCCCACTGAGAAGCAGACAGAGAGGCAAATTAGACCTGCAAAATTCACTTTATTTATTTATTGGGGGCAGTACTTATGGAGGATAGGTTAGGGTGGGTCTGTCACCTGAGAAACGACAGAGGGATGGTAAGGGGTGTGAGCAGGATGGGTGTTGAACTGTAATGAACTTCCAAGAAAATTTCTGCCCAGTCACAGGGGAATCTGAGAGCCACCACTGTCAGGCATTGGTGGGAAGCAAGGCCAATGATGGCAGAGGGTGATGGGGTCCAAAGGGCAGGCAGCAGAGGCTGTCAGGCAGTGGTAGAAGGAGAGCTGAGGGGCACAGCTGAACATGACCCCCAGCCCAGTTCAGGCACCCCTCAACCAAGCTGGCCCATCATCCCAGGCCACCACCACTCACCCTATCCCCCAGCCCAGATCCCCATATCCACAGCCCAGGACCTACACTCAACCCAGGCCCCCACAATCAGCTCAGAGACCCCCTTATCACCCCAAGTGCCCCTCAGCTTGGCTCCTCCCCACTGAGCCCTGGACCTGTTATTCCAGACGCCCTTCAGCTCACAGCCTCCATGATCAACCGAGCACCCCCATCAGCGCAGGTCCCCCCAAAACACACATACACACACTCCCTGCCTCCGGGTCTGAGCTGCCCCCTGCTTCATGCTTCTCAGAAAAGAGACCACACATCTGTGTGCTTTATCTGTATTGAGAGGTCCCCCGAGGGTGCCCCTAATCTTCATCCTCCCCACCTTCGGTGTCTTCGTCTTCTCCTGTCCCCTCCCCTTCGCCCCCTGAGACATCCAGAGCCCCCTCCGCAGGCAGGGAAGCAGGAATGCTGCCGATGGACGCCGTCTTCTTTTCACTCAGAGTCCCCCGGTCCTTGGATAACAGAGAGACCGTCCTGGACAGGTTGCACCTGTCCTTCAGGAATCTTGGAAGCCGCAGCATGTCCCGTCGCTTGGCCCACCTGGCGGGGAGGGGACACCCTCAGCCATGCTGTCCACCTGCCTCCCGGGGTCACCGGAGCCATGAGCCCTGACCCCACTCACCAGAACAAGCAGACAGTGGAGATCAGGAAGAGGAGGCCTCCACACATCCAGCCCAGCGCCCACATGTGCTTCCTCCGCATGGTTTCTGCACAGAGCAGGGAGGGGTGAGGCCCAGGGGTCCCAGCCACCATGCCCCAGCCCAGCAGCCCTGGCTCTCAGGCACGCACCGTCCGGCCGCTGGTGGTAGCAGACCCCATTGCGGTAGCAGCATCGTAGACGCAGACAGAGATTGGGGTTCTCAATTGCTGCCTGGCCCCCACAGCTCTCCCGGTCCCACACATCTCCCTCACAGCCTGGGGACCAACCACGAGGGGCACCTTCCTTACAGAGCCTGACCCCAAGACCAGGCTCTGGGGCTGCCTGACTGGTGTACTCTGTGTAGTACCCAGGAGTCCAGCCCCCCAGCCTCACCTCCCTCAGACCCAGGGGTCCAGACCCCCATCCCAGCCTTTCCCTCCTCAGACCCAGGAGTCCAGCCCCCCCAGCCCCTCCTCCCTCAGACCCAGGGGTCCAGCCCCCAGCCCTTTCTCCCTTTAGACCCAAGAGTCTAGTCTGGACTCCCTGTCCCTGGGGACCCAGGATTTCCTCTACTGCTCACTCCATGGATAGAAGAACCCCTGGATTCCATTCCCATCTGTGAAAGAAAAGGACAGTGTTGGGAGACTGTATGAGGCTGGGGAGGCTCCCTGCTCCACTCTCTGACCCTCCCATCAGCTGCCTCACCTACTGAGCCCTGCATGAGCAGGAAGAAGCCCAAAGCTGGGATCCCAGAGCCCACCATGTTGCCTCCCCAGACTCCTGGAGCTTCTGTGGGGAGAGACCTTGAAGGCCATCACCCCAGCAACTGGCTTGGCCCCGCCCACCTGGCCCCCAGTGTTCTGTTGCCAGGGAGCCCCTTTAGCATTGGGGAAGAGGGAAGAGGGGTCACACTGGCCTGGTCATGCCTGGTTGCTAGGGAGCTGCTTCATTAGCAACCAGGTGAAGGGGGCCTTGTGGTGGAGGTGGGGCCCAGGCATTAGAAGAGCCGCCTTAGCACCCTGGGCAGAAAGCAAGTAGCAGTCTAAGGCGTCTGTCTCCTCCTTGCAATCGGAGGACTCCAAGGGGTGGGCACCCGGAGACCTTTTTGCCAGGGAATACCTCTGCTTAGTAACCTGATGCCTGCGAGGCAGCTCTAGGTAGCCCAAAGGCTCCTGAGATCTGGTTGCTAGGGGGCTTTCCCTAGCAACCAGGGGCAGGGGCCCTGGGGCTCAGAAGGCCTCACTGAGCCCCATTGTTAGGGAGGCCCCCTAGCAACCAGAAGACCTAGGAGGGCGATGAGAAAATGGGGGTCATGCCATGGGCCAGAGCACATGCCCAGGGGTCCCTTGGTCCCAAAGGCATCCAGCCCTCCCCATGGGGAATATGTAATGGAGGGCTGGGCCATACCGAGATCTGAGCGATCTGAGTGCCAGGGGAGAGTGACTCATGGGCCCAGAGCCCCTTCTCCTAGTTCAGTCTCACTTTCCTCACCTGCAAACAGGGAAACAGATCCAAGTGGAGGTCCCCAAGCTCCTGGTTTGGTCCCTCGCAGTGGTGGGGTAGGAGGTCAATTTGGGGACTGGGTTGGAGACATGAACCCTGGTTCTCCCCTGAACCCGACTCAACTTTTCAGAGAGTGGGGAAGGGGCTCAGTTCCCCTGGGCAGTGTGTCTTTGTGTCCAGATCCTGAGTCTGAGAGAAAGGGGAGCTAGGGGTCTGGATACCTGGATTCGAGAGAAGGGGGTTTCTGGTGGTAAGGACTCCCAGGTCTGAGGCAGGAAGGCGCAGGGGCTCAGACTCCTGGGTCTGAGGGAGGAGGGGGCTGAGGGTCTGGACCCCTGGGTCTGAGGGAGGAGGGGCTGGGGGCCTGGACCCCTGGGTCTGAGGGAGGAGGAGGACAGAGGGCTCAGACTCCTGGTCTGAGGGCAGCTGTCCAGGAGTCCAGACCCCATTTCTCAGGAAGCCCTGTGAGGCTGACTCCTGTCCTGCCCATCTCCTGTAAACATCCTGGTGGGTGCTGAGTGGGCCCTGGGCTGCCTTCGTCAGAGATGACACAGGTCAGAGGGGGCTCGGCAGGGGGCCGGGGGTGGGGGTCAGAGGGGTTGTGGGGCTGAGGCCGGGCAGCTGCTGACCGTTTCCTGTGTCAACATCATCTGGACCCACTTCCCAATTCCCGGGATTCCTCAGGGATCAAGGAGGGGGTGGGGGGCGGGGCCGCCAGGCCCTGGACCGCGGCTTGGGACTAGGGGGGCCGCCGTCACGGCCCTCACCGCTAATGACAGGTTTGGTCTGCCTCTGCGGCCCGCCTGCCCCGTCACCCCCCAGTGGCCAGACAGGACCCCCCAGGGACAGACAGACGGACACACACAGCCTCGGACCTGCTGACCTCACACCAGCCAGCTCCACCTCACCCGAGGGCCAGCACATGAGCAAGGACCTCCTGGGGTCCCCCGTCATATCCTAGTGGCATCTCCCCCACGTCTGTGGCCATTCCTCAGACCCTAGGCTCCATGTCTCCCCCAGTCCTTGCCTCTGAGCTTGTCTCTTTGTGTCTCTGTGGGTCCCAACTTGTTTTGCATCACTGTCTTCTACCTCTGGTCTCTGTGCTCTTGTGTCTCTGTTTGTCACTATCATCTTCTGTCATTGTGAGTCCCCTACCCTGCCTCTCCACCTCGGCACCCATGTCTCCGTCTCTCCTTCTAGCTGTCTTTTCCACAGAAGTAGCCCAAGTGTGCCCACCCCTGGGGAAGACCTAGGAATCCAGAGCAATCCCCCACCCTCCTGCCCCGTACCCACAGCATCTCCCTCGGCCTCTGGCAGCCACACTGGGGGAGGGCTGAGGCAGGACGAGGGGGCTGGCACTAGGCAGAGCACACTAACCCAGGCCCAAACGCCTGACCCTCCCCAGCCAAGTGCTCCCCAAGTTGCAGAATGGCCACAAGGTTTCTCCACCTTTCTAGAAACTAGAGTTTAGGGACTAGACACTTGACACCTGAGTCTGAGGGAGGAGGGGCTGGGGGTCTGGACTCCTGAGTCTGAGGGAGGAGGATCTGGGGTCTTGAAATCCTGGTTCTGAGGGAGGAGGATCTGGGGTCTTGAAATCCTGGGTTGGAGCAGTGGGATTGGGGTTGGCACCCCTGGTTCCCTGTAGGTGGAAGGGGCTGCCATCACCAGATCTCTATTGTTGCTCTCATGCTGGCCCCTGGCCCAGTCCCCCATCCCCTCAGGCCAGTCCGTCCCCCAGGCTGGTGGCCTGAGTCACCTTGGCTGGCCCCGCCGGTCTGGGGGGGGGCTACGTCAGTTCTCCCCTCACTGACGCAGCCTTGGGCCCCCCACGCTGACTCAGCCGGAAACAGGCCCCCTGAGGGGCGGAGAACCAGTGGTCAGAGGCCTGGGTCCCAGCATGAGCCAGGGCTGGGGAGGGCCCCTGGGGGGCCCTGGAAGGGGTGGCCATGACAGACTGAGAGAGGCAGAGCAAGCTCTTACCTGAGTCGATGAGGTCATGTCCCACCATGGGGGGGCTGTGACCTCACCTCCCCGGGGACCTGAGCAGTCGTCCCCCCAGTGGTGGGGGAGGGGAGGGGGATGACTCCAGCCGCCATTCATCCCCAGAGCCCCCTTCCCGCTCAGCACAGTCTCAGGGGCCAGGAGGGGAGACTTTTGGAAGTCCTTTTCACCTTTTGTCTTCTCAGTCCGCTCCATCCTTCTCTGCCACCTTTCTCCTGGGGTTGAGGGGGACTCCTGCGGACTTGGGTCCCTGTCTTGGTCTCTCACTGGCTGCTGTGAATCCCCTAGGCCAGCTGTGCTCCATATATCCTGTGCTCCTCTTGTGTGCCTGTGTTGGCATCGCTGTCCTCCCGAATCTGCATCTCCTGCTCCAAACCCTCTCTGCATCTCCACCTCTCGGCCTGGTGTTCTCCCTGCCCTGCCCTGGTCTCCAGCTCCCCTCTGAGCTGCCTGTCCAGGTCTCCTCATCCTCACTGTCTGGCTCGCACCATCTCCATCTCTCCCAGAGCCTGCATCTTTTTCTCTGTCTCCCTGGGTGTGTTAATAAACATCAACCACAAGAATAGCTATGGTTCACAGTTACTGAGAGCTGACTGTGTGGTCTGAACTCACTCTGTCCTCACCCAGGTGTTTGGGAAGGGGGAGGTGCCCGAGGTGTCCCCATTTCACAGATGGAGAAACTGAGGCACAGAGAGGTGAAGCCATGTGCCCGAGGTCCTACCTATACTAGGTCTCCACAACTTCTGTCTCTTGGTCCCTGTCTCTGCCTCTGGCTCCCTTTCACCATGTCCCAGCCTGTCTCTTGGAGAAAGGCTCCCCCTCAGTCAGTCCCCACTGCTGACTCCTCCTCGTGTCAGCATCTCCATCCCTCTGGGCATCTTTGCCTCCTGGGGCCTCTCCATCTCTGCCACCCTGCCTCGTGTCTCCCTTTTCTGCTGCCTGCCTCTCCTCCTTCTGACACGCCCTGTCTCCATCTCTTTTCTTTTGGGGGTCTCTCTGGGTCTCTGCAAATCTCTCCTGCTGTCTTCATCTTGCTTGCTATCTCTGACTCCCAGGACCTCTCCTCTGTCTCCTGGTTTCCTCTGCTCCTGCGGCATACCTCCTTGGCCGTCTCTATCTCTCCATGTATCTCTATCTCTGCATCTCAGACTCCCCATCTCTGTCCCGTGTCCCCATCTCTCTGTGTATCTCTCCCTTCTTGTCTGGGTCTCAGTCTCTCCATCTCTCTCTCTGCCCCTGGGAATCTCTTCCTCTCACACCTCCATCTCCCCAGGCCTGCATCTTGTGGCCCCGTCCCCATCTCTCCCTGCTGCCACATCTCTCTGTCTGTCCCGGTCCAGTCGGACCCCCGCCTGCAGCCAGGCCCCAGTTCTTGAGCTGAGTGTGTCTGCCCTGGCGGCGGCCGGCCGAGGAGGTGGAGGGAGGGGACGCCAATGACCTCACCAGCCCCTCTCCGACCACCCCCCCTTTCCCTTTTCAACTTTTCCAACTTTTCCTTCCGTGCCCTCCTCCGAGCGCGGCGGCGTGAGCCCTGCGAGGCAGCCGGCTCCGTCTGAATGGAAAAGGCAGGCAGGGAGGGTGAGTCAGGATGTGTCAGGCCGCCCTCCCCTGCCGCCTGCCCCCCGCCCGCCCGCCCCGGCCCCCTATATAACCCCCCAGGCGTACACACTCCCTCACTGCCGCGGCCCTCTCTGCTCACACGCACATGCCTCCCCTCCCCAGGCCGAGGCCCAGCTGACCCCCAGGGCTCCCACGGCAGCGGACAGGGAAGGGTTAAAGGCCCCCAGCTCCCTGCCCCCTGCCCTGGGGAACCCCTGCCCTGTGGGGACATGAACAGTAAGTTGGTTCAAGTTCCTGGAGAGGGGGGACAGGGAGGGAGGAGGGAGGGACCGTCGGCGGGAAGGGTGGAGAGCAGACAGACACAGCGGAATCGGACAGAGAGACAGAGGAGAGCGATGGGGACGCAGGGACGGAGAGGGAAGACGATTCAAAGAAAGCAGGAGGCCTAGAGAAGGGACTGGCAGAGGGACATATGAAAGGACGGATCAGAGACGCCGAGACACCTTCAGCGCAGCACCAGGAAGAAAGAAATGGAGACTCGGAGGGAGAGACAGGGATACAAATGCCAGGGGGTGATCCCCAAAGCCCTGGGAATCCCGGGGAGTCAGCGGGGACCGAGGGGCGCAGACACCCAGGGACTCCGACAGACAGGTTCCAGGAAGGAAACTGAGGCAGAGAGCCCAAGGAGGTGAGAGCAAGCCTGGAACACCGACCCCAGGGGCGGAGAGAGAGGGAGCGACAGGGGTGCAGACAGAAACCAGAGAGCCAGACAGATGCGGACAGACCGACAGACAGCGGCCTGGGAGGGCTCAGGGGGCGGGCTGGGGGTGTGCTGCGGGAGCGGGGCGGCCCGGGGGGCGCTGATTGGCTGGCGGGCGGGGTGGGCGGGGCAGCTGGGGGATGGGTGGCCGCGGAGGGAGCCGGCCGGAGCCCCCGCGCTGAGCGCCGCCGGGTCCCTCTCTCCCCGCCGCGTGCCCGGCGCGCCCGCGTCTCTCCCTCTCTCCGCCCAGGTGTGCTGCGGGGCATCCCCGGCACTGCGGCCCGGCCTTCCGCGGTCCACTCTGGCGGGCCTATGCGGGGGTGTCCCGGGGAGGGGTCAGGGCCTCCAGGCCTCTGTCCCGGTCTCCTTCGCGTGCTCTCAGTCCGGCTCGGGCTCCTGAGCCCGGGGAGGGGGCAGGTTCTGGCCTGTGTCTCCCCCCTCTTGCCCCGCCCCGGGGCCCAGATTCCGGCGTCCGGGGGCGGACGGGAGACGCCCGGCCCGTCTACCCGCCCAGGGCCGCGTCTGCTCCGACGGGCGGGGCAGCCAGAGCCGGAGAGAGAGAGGGAAACCCGCCCAGGCCCTGCGAAGTGCCCTGGGCGCTCCTCCCTGGGACTCAGGACCCCCACCCCAGCCCCTCCTCCCTCAGACCCACCAGTCCGGCTTGAGCCTTCTTTCTTCTCCTGCCCCCAGGTGTTTGCTGCCTGGTCCTGGTCGCACTGAGCCTGTGGCCAGATAGAGCTACTGCCCCAGGGCCACCTCCTGGCCCCCCGCGGGCCTCCCCAGACCCTCGGGCTGAGCTGGACAGCGCCGTCCTCCTGACGCGCTCTCTCCTGGCGGACACCCGGCAGCTGGCCACACAGCTGGTAGGAGAGACTGGAGGGGACGCGCTGGGGCCAAGACCCAGAGTCAGGAGGGCTTCTAGGCTACCCTGCTGGTGGCAGAGCCGGGGTGTGAGCGCATGTGTGTGTGTGTGTGTGTGGCCTGTGGTGGAGGATGGAGGGACTCCTGGAGCTGAGCGAGGTCCCTCTCATGGCTTCTTTCCCCCCAGAGAGACAAATTTCCAGCTGACGGAGACCACAACCTGGATTCCCTCCCCACCTTGGCCATGAGTGCAGGGGCGCTGGGAGCCCTGCAGGTAAGTGCAGGGGAGAGGGATGGGGCAAAGGTGGGAGCTGGGCAGTGAAGGGGGTGCAGGAAATTGGGGACCGGAGTGGGCATTGCCAAGTGCTCCTTGACGCCCCCGCATGTCCCCCAGCTCCCAGGAGTGCTGACACGGCTGCGGGCAGACCTGTTCTCCTACTTGAGGCACGTGCAGTGGCTGCGCAAGGCAGGAGGCCCTTCCCTGCGGACCCTGGAGCCCGAACTGGGTGCTCTGCAGGCCCGGCTGGACAGGCTGCTGCGCCGGCTGCAGCTCCTGGTATGATGACCTGGCCCTGAGACCCAAGACCCCAAGACTCCAGATCCCAGACCTGCTCTGAGATCCTCACTCTGTCCCTGAGGCACTGAACTCCAAAATCCTGCCCTGAAACTCTAAATTTTCACGTGAGACTCAGAAACCCCATGATCTCGTGATTCCAAAACTCCTACCCTAAAACCCTAAGATTTGAGAGTCCAAACCCTGACCCCAAGACTTGGAGACACTGGCCCAAAGACAAGAGGATTCTAGACCCTGAGACTTGGACACTCTGAACCTCCAGACCTTAAGACCCCTCACCTCCTGACCCTGAGATCCTGACACTTCAAGGCTCTAGACCCTAAGATGATGGACCCCATCTCAAAGCCAGCCTAGAGACCCTAACTCTGCAAACCCCAGACCTCAAGGACCTAGACCCTGAGATCTCAAACTGGAAGACCCCAGACCCTGAGCCCTGAATCCCCAAGACCTCAGATCTAGGTTGTAAGTCCTTAAGACTCCAAGATGCTGACTTTCAAAGCCCCAGAACCAAGACGCTGAGATTGTAAGACTTCAGACTGCAGTTGCTGGACCTGACCCCAAAGGCCCTAGAACTCAAATTCCAACTCTCAGCTCTGAGGCTCCAGACCTGAGAGACCGGCTCTCACCCACAAGTCCCTGAGCTTAAGCCTAGAGACCCCACATCTAAGACCTCAGCCCTGAGATCCTGGGCCTGACCACAGACTTCAACCCTCAGCCCTCACCTAGCTCCAGGATCCTAGCCCTTACTCTACAGACCTCACCCCAAGCCCCATGAACATGGCCCTGGAATCCCAGCCTTAAGACCACCACCTTTTCACCCCAGCCTCAATTTGCTGAATTCAACATCCTGAAGAACTCCCTACCCAGATGACACCCCACCTCACAGGCCAGAGATGCTGTGGAAATATGCAACCTGAACACCCCCCTACTTGATTCAGTATAGGCCCCAACCACCCCCTTCCCCAACCCTCGCTGCACCCCAGACTGTTGCTAACCCTCCGTCCTCTCCCAACAGATGTCCCGCCTGGCCCTGCCCCAGGTGCCCCCAGACCCACCGGCACCTCCCTTGGCCCCACCGTCCTCAGCCTGGGGAGGCATCCGGGCGGCCCATGCCATCCTTGGGGGCCTGCACCTGACCCTCGACTGGGCTGTCCGGGGCTTGCTGCTGCTGAAAACTCGGCTGTGACCCTCCACCCAGAGCCACCAGCATCCTTCAAAGCCAGATCTTATTTATTTATTTATTTTGGGACTGGGGGCATTGCAGCCAGAGGACCCCCCACCCCACTGTCTCCCTGTAGTCAGAGATGATCCATCCAGGAGACCTGGGTGGGAGTGGGGTGGATCTGTGCCTTATTTATACTTATTTATTTAAGGGGGTGGGTGGGAGGCAGGTGGACTCGGGGGTCTCTGAAGAGGAGGGAACTGGGGTCCTGGATTTTGGATCTCTAAGGAGTCTGGCCACAGTGTCTCCATGAGACCCACCCCTCTGGGCCTGGGCAGGAGCATGTATTATTTATTAAGCAATTACTTTTTGTGTTGGGGTGGGGAGGGAGGGGGAAAGGAGGCCTGGGTTTTTGTACAAAAATGTGAGAAACCTTTATGAGATGAAGAAGGGGGAATTAAATTTGTCATACACATCCACTTAGAGATGATTTCTCTGGGGGCCAGGGGCTGGATGCTGGGGTCCCTGGGGGGCCCTGAGTGGGCAGGGCAGCAGAGGGGGTACTGTCAGTCCCCCAGAGAGGATGAGCTCTGAGGGGCAGGGACTGAGCCTCACCTGGTAGCCAGCACTTCTTAGGCACTCAATAAATATTTAATGGAGGTTCCAGAAGGTTCCCCGTGACCAACAGTACTAGTACAGGGCAAAACTGCAAGCTCAAATTTGTTCATTTTGGCAGTGTTCACAGCAGCGAACTGGAAACAACCTACATGTCCAACAGTGCGGGATGGTTATATACATGACAGGGCATCCGTGTGATAGAATACACCAGCCACGAAGAGGGATGCTACAGAGGCCACTTTAGAACAGAAGGAGCCAGCTGCTAACCACTGTGTGATCCCCCTTTTATAGGCCATTTAAAAATCCTAGAAGGAAATACACCAAAACGTTGACAACGGCCACTTCAGGGTAGAAGATGGGGGTGGGATGGTGGGTGACTTTCATTATTTGTGCTTCTCTGTATTTTCCAGAATTTTTACAATGACCATGTATTTTGCATGACACATTTTAAAAAATAATAAACACTATATTTAGAATGACAGAATATCAGCCCCCCTCCTCCACCCCAAAAGCCCTCAGAAGGGGACAAGAGTGACCATTCATTGAACACCTGCTCTGGGCCATGCTCTAAGTACTTACAGGACCCCCTGTATCCTCCAATACCCCATATTTTACAGATGAGGGAAACTGAGGCTCCTGGAGAAATGTGTGTTGTTTACGGTCACACAGAGCTAGGGAGAGACAGAATTTGATTCTGCCAGAGGTCTGCTTCATTCCAAACTCATGTCCCTTTCTTTATAACCAATGTAGAGCCGCAGACACAGACAAGTTAGATACAGGAAAACTGAGGCCCTGTGGGGGTATGGGCCTTAGCCAGGGTCTAGAGAAGGGTCAGTGGCAAGTTGAAACTGTAATTCAGTTCTCCTCTCTTAAGACACAAAATCCTTTTGTTTAATTATCCATTTACAATATCCCTGATGGACCCTCCCAGGGCCCTGGGTTGCCATTAATTTGGGTCTGGAGTAGGGGCTTCTGATTCATCCACCCCAGCCCCAAGACTCCAGGATACATTCCTGCAGGAGAAGGGAGCCCATGGCCCCAGGAGAGTTCCCAGGAAGAATCTGACCAATGAGGTCACAAAGCCCCAACACCGAGGGCTCCTCCCCCAGTCCAGGGCTGACCACCCCTGCAGGGCCATGTCCAAGCCCTGGGGAAGCTCCATCCTCTGGAACCGCTGAGTTCCCGGTACCCATGAAGCCCACAGGGCTGGGGCCTGGGAGATGGGGGGCCGGGGGGTCATGGACCAGGATGTCAGGTCCCTTACTCTGGCCCCGGGTGACCCACCCTTTTTGCAGCCGCCATGAACCGGCTCCGGAACATCAGGTGTTTGGAGCCACTCCAGGGCCCCCTGAAGTGGGTCCCCACTCTGGGCGAGCTGCAGAAGACCCTTCAGAAGGGCGAATACTTGCCCCTCCGCCCGCTGCCCATGTTTGAGAGTAACTTTGTCCAGGTCCCCGGCTCCCTGCGCCCGGGGGGCAGAGAGGGGCAGGAGGGCAGCAAGACCCTCTGGGCTGGGGAATGTGGGCCTGGGTGGGCACGAGGCAGCTGGGGGGGCTCTGTGGTGGGGGGTTCGGTGTGGGGGTACCAGAGGAGCATAAAGGAGCGGTCCCAGCCCCTCTCCCTGGACCCCCAGGTGACCAGCCGAGGGGCCCCCGTGTTCGTGCACCACAGAACTAACCGAGTGACCATGGGTGTGGCTGCCTCCCTGCCAGGCCTGGTGTTGCCAGACATCCTGCTGATGGCCCAGCCACCAGAGGGCAGGGAATGCTCCAACCTCGTCCTCACCAGGTGCCTCCATCTCCCCATCCCCTGCCACCTTGCCCCCATCTCCTGCTCTACCGCCTCCATCTCCTGCCTCTGCCAGGATGATCCCGCTGGACCTGGTCCACCTCTACGTCCACGACCTGACTGCCTGGCGCCTGAAGCTGCGCCTGGTCACAGGCCGCTACTACTACCTTGAGCTGGATGCCCCTGACAATGAGGTTGGCTTTCTGTTCGACCGCTGGATCCACCTCATCAACCTGCTCCAGCAGCCCGCCACCTTCTGGGCCCCCAGGACCCTGCATGTGCCCCCCATGGACCTGGCCAACATGGCACCTCCTGCCTCCACCTGGCGCCTCCAGGTGGGGCCCTGACCCCACAGACCCCTCGGGGCAGTTCATAGCTCTAGATTCCAGAGGGAGCCAGGACCAAAAGCCCAAAGTCCAGGATCGCCAGGAATGGGGCCAAGGGGGCAGGACCCGTGGGTCTGAGGGAGGAGAGGCTGGGGGTCTGGAGTCCCGGGCTGGGTAGATAACGGAGATGTGGGAATCAGAAGATCTCGCCCCTCCTGACTGCCCCCTTCTCTGTCCACAGAAACAGTCCCACCACAGAAGATCAGGTGAGCAGGTTTGGGTGTCCATCAGGCCCTCCCCTGAGCCTTAGCCCCACCCCCACCAGGCATGGACAGAGCTTCTGCAGTCCAGCTCTTGCCCCCTCTCCCTGGCTGAGCACTCAGGAGCCTCCTCTGGGCCTCTCTCCGGGTCATCCCTGTTGAGGTCCTTGATGTGAAGTCTCCCCGTCTCTTTCCAGTCACGAGTGTCCAGCCCACCTTTCCTTACAAGACGCTGACAACTCAGAGACAGAAGAAGGCCAAGGTGAGCAGGCCCCGGCCGGCCTGGTGGGGTGGGGGGCCTAGGCGCTGCGCCTCCTGACTGCCCTCTCTCCCACCTGCCTCTCTCTGCCAGACCCTCAAGCGCAAATTCAAGTCTCAGGCAGTGGGTGACTCCATGCCTCTTGTCTGGTCGCAGTTGGACCATTCTACCACAAGAAAGAAATCCACAGAAAAGAAGTAGGCTTGAATCTTGTCACTGTGCGGGCGTGGGGAGAGGGGTGGGGGCCTCTCCCGGCCCAGCTCAGATGCTGCCAAAGTCACACCAAATCACCCCTACAGGCCCCAAATGGACCTCTGCCTTGACAGACCGCAGGCCCAAGTCCAAGTGTCCGGTGAGCACACCCCTACCTCTGCCTCTGTGCCTGGACCCCTGAAGTTCCAGCCCTTCTGTCCAGGGCTCAGACTGCTTTCTCCCCACCCAGAGAAGCCCAGCATCACCATTCGGACTATCTTCAGCATCATTTCCAACACAGCCAACCACATGGAGTCCCCTTCCAAGGCAGCTATATACTGGGGCTGGGGCCAACTTGAATCTGAGGGAGGAGGGGCTGGTGTGCTTGGACTGCTGGGTCTGAGGGAGGAGGGGTTGAGGGTCTGGACCTCTGGGTCTGAGGGAGAAGGGGGCTGGGTCCTGGGTCTGGGCATCTCTTTGGGCACTGACCATCCTTCCCTGCCCCTCCATCCACCTACAGGGTTGCTCTAATTCTGAGGTGGCCACATGCCTGGCAGGTTTGATTGAGACCCCTTCACGCTGTGTCTCAGTGGACAGCCCTAAAATGCGCTTGCTGGGCTCCTGTGATCACCTGGATATGTACCTGTGGCAGCAGGACATGGAAGACCTGATGGACCCTGAGTCCAGCACCTTGTCCACCTCCTCCCTCTGCAGGACCACCCACCCGACCGACTTACACCTCTCTGCCCCCAAGCCCTCCTTCCCCAGGTACAATGAGGAAGCCAGGACTCCAGACTCTGTACAGAAGCTGTGGCCACCACCCTCCCAGAAGGCCCCAGCTGTCCCTGCCACCTCTTACAAGGCTCCATTCATCCTTGACCAGACCCAGAAAGTCTCAGCTGTGCCTGCTCCATCCAGGAAAGCTGCAACTCACCCCGCTGCTCCCCAGAAGGCCCCGGCCATACCTGGCCCATCTCGGAAGGCCCCGCATGGACCTACCATTCCCCACAAAGCCCCAGCCGTGCCCGCCCCACCTCGGAAGGCCCCTCATGGATCTATTCCCCACAAGGCCCCAGCGGTGCCGGCCCCACCTCGGAAGGTCCCACATGCACGTGCTATTCCCTTGAAGGCTGTGTCCCCCCCTGCCCCAAAGAGGAAATCTCTATTCCTACCAACCCCATCCCAGAAGGCTCTGACCTCACCTGCCCAGCACCGGATGACACTGGGGCCTGCCAACATTGGCATGCTGCCCATGGGAAGTCATGGAGGGGATGTGCTTGAGAAAAGCAAGCCTGAAGGGAAGCCAGAGCTGGTGGTGTTGATGGGCGCCCAGGAGACGGACGTGGTGGAAATGAGGACTCAGAAGACATCCCTGGGACTGCCCTTCACTACCACCGAGAAGGAGTCGGAGGAAGTCCTGATCAGCAGAGCCCAGGAGATCTCCGTGGATGGCTTGAAGGGCAAGGGCAAGTTGGAAGACAAGGTCCACACGATGAAGGAGGCAATCTCTGCGGACATGCCCGGCTTCAGATCCAGGGAAGTGGGGCAGCAGAAGAAGTGGGTCAAGACCCAGGAGCTGGCCATTGAGGAAGCCCCTCAGGGGCAGGCCAGGCCCTTCTCTGCGGAAGGGCTCGCCCTTGCCAAGCTGATGATCATTGCTGGCTCCAAGGAGCACCCCTTGAACCCAGCTCTGGTCAGTCTACCCTCCTGGCTCTCCACTGCCCAGGCGTCTGCCATGCCAACGATGGGCACGCTGCCCCTCAGCCCCACCAAGGTGTCCTTGCTGGAAGAGACACCAGCGGTCGCCAGGGAACAGCCACTGTTGGGGGCCTGGGTGAAGGGGAACACAGGTCCGCAAGCAGAGGTGGAGGGGGACATGTGTCCAGGGGCCGAGGCGAAGGAGGTGCCCCGGGACCCGAGGGGGCCTTTGAAAGTGCCCCCCCGCTCCAAGCGTGCCACCAGCAGCCCAAAGATGAATACTGCCTCCAAGACTCCCATCCCTCTGCCCGCAATGAGGTGGGAGGAGATACCCGAGTCACCCGTCTCCATGGCCCCCATCTCAAAGACGGCGGCTAGGGTCTCCCAGCAGCCTGAGAGGGTATCTGAGGAGCTGGCGAGGGCGCCAGACCAGAGTCCTGTGGCCACTGCGGGGTCATCCTTGGAGATTCTCTTGCCGACTCTCTTGGAAATTGAGAGTATGAAGGACGCGGCCTCCAAGGTGGAGAAGATAAAGAAGGAACTGGGCGTCTTCGCTCCTTCACCCAGGTATTTGGGGTGACAGCTAAAGTGTACTGACAGCTCCATTATCCATGAGGGCAGAGGGTCATTCCCTCTTTTTTTTTTTTTTCACTTTCCTTCGTGTGCTCAATGTATAGTGAGTGTCAGGCATCATTCTACACCCTGATGTGGCACTGAGCAATTTGGGGAGGGGGTGCTCCTGGCATCTTTTGGGTAGAGCCCAGGGACGCAGTTCAATATCCGACAATGCACGGGATGGTGCCCCACAGTAACGTGTGATTCCACACAAAATATCAGCGGCGCTGAAGTTGGGAACTCTGAATAAAATCCTTATTAATTATATTGTACATTAGAAGGTGATAGGGCTCTGGGTAAACAGCAGAGTAGGGGGGATTGGGAGTGGGGTAGGCAGGTTCCAGTATTGGACTGGGTGGTCCAGGAGGCCTCAGTGAGCTGGTGTCATTTGTGTAATGGTCTGAAGGAGGGGAGGGAGCAAGCCAAGTGGACATCTGGGGAAATTTGTTCCCTTCAGAAGAAACAGCCAATGCAGAGGCCCTGAGGAAGGAGTGTGCATGATGTGTTGGATCAAGAGGGACCCCAGGAGTTCCCGGAGTGGGAATTGCAGTCAGAGGAGTCATGGGCGTGGCAGCATCACATGGGACCTTCAGGCCATCTTAAGTACTTTAGGTTTGACCCTGAGCGAGCCAGAGGGTTTTGAGCAGATCGGCTGGAACTGATCTATGTTAGAAAGGGCTCTCTCTGGCTGAAGTTAGAGAAGGTAGCTGGGGAAGGTTGGACACTGGGAGAATGGTGGGAAGGCAGCTGCAATGACCCAGGCACAAGATGATGGTGGCTTGGACAAGAGGGGCGGGGATGGAGGTGTTGAGAAGCAGTAGGGTTCTGGAGATACTCTGATAGTCGAGCCAAAAGATCAGCCCCTGGGCTGGGTATGCTGACGTCACATCGAGGGTGATCTCGAGGTCTGGGATCTGAGACACTGGGAAGGCGCAGCAGTCAAGGAGGCTGTGCATGCAGTAGGTATCAGGGAGAAGATTAAGAATTCTGTTTTGGACATCTTGATTCTGAGATGTCTGGTAAGGATGTGGGGTAGGCCGCTGAACACATGAGTCTGGAATGATGTAGGGAGTCATTGGCACATGCACAGCTGCTGCAAGCTATGAGGCTGGAGGTCACCAGCCAGTGAGCGTAGGCAGAGACGGAGACCAAGGTGTTCAGGGAACAAGGAACCAGTCAGAGGGAGCGTGGAAGAACGAGAGACTGGGGCATTCTGAACATCAAGTGAAAAAAGTACGAGGAACATCATGGGAGCAGCCGCGTCAATGCTGTGGTTAGGTGAAGGAAGACAGGGTGAGACAGGGCCTCTGGATTTGTCAGTAAGGAGGTGAGGGGGTGGGGACCAAGACCTGAATGGGGCAGGCTTAAGGGAGCACAGGAAGTCAGGGATCACCTTGCCATGACTCTTGGAAACATGAGGCTGAGTTGAAAGGAGCGAGACACAAAAGGCCACATAGTGTACGATTTTGTTTGAATGAAATGTCCAGGAGAGGCAAATCCAAAGAGACAGGAAGCAGACTGGTGGTTGCTGGGAGCTGGAAGGGATGGAGGGATGGGAAGTGATTGCTTCATGGGTAGGGGGTTTCCTTTTGGGGTGATGAAAATGTTCTGGGAACTTAGCAGTGGTGGTGGTTGCACAACACTATGAATGTAATTAATGCCACTGAATTGTACACTTCAAGATGGTTAGTTACAACGGTAAATTTTGTGTGGTGTATTTTCTCACTACATATATATGTACATACGTATGTAAAGAGGGGAATTGGAGAGGAGGACTAGACCAGCTGTTTCCAAGCAGTTTGTTGAAAGAGGAGGAGAGACATGGATAAGAAGCTGGTATAGGATGGGGCACAAGAGAGGGCTTCTTGACAGGAAAGAGAGATTAGTGCATTTGGATGTGGGGGTGAAAGGTCCAGAGTTGATGCTAAGGAGGCAGGAAGGAGAGAAGCCTAGGAGGGACAATGGTGGGGACCCAGATTCCAGCCGGGTCCAGGAGCAGGACCCCCTCGACAGCATATATTTATTGAGCACTCATTACTGTCTCCCTGCTGCTCCCCTAAAGTCTTCTCCGGCTTTCTTTCTCCAGCAAGCACAGTTCCCAGTGGCCTCAGTAGCCGGATGCGGGGCACTCAACCTCAGTTGCCAAGTGTCCAGAGAAGCCCAGCTGGCCAGGTAGTCCCTGCACCCCGTGGACCACCTTAGACCTGGCGCTGGAGTCCAGGAGCTTAGACCCCACCCTGGCTCTTTCCTCTTCCTCACAGGCCCCCAGGTGCTGTGCACCTCTACTGTAAGAAGCAGGGTGCTGAACAGGCCGGGCGGGGCATGTTCCCTCTCCGGTAGCGACCAGAACTACCTATACCTTTATATATGGGGGGCGGGGGGCGGGGCGGGCGAGAGCCCGCAGGGTGGCCCACCTTCGCAGAGATTAAAAGCCTGAGTCTGAGACTCGGCAACAGCGGCGCCTGGATGCCTGTGTGTGTGTGTGAGTGTGTGCACCAGCCCCAAGAAGGGCGTTGGGCTGGAGGTGGGACCTGGGTGGTCCACACCGACCCGGCCCCTGTCTCAAGACGTTCCCTGCAGCGCAGCGGCTCCCATTGGCTGGGGTCCCGGGGGTCCCAGCCAATCCGGCAGAGGGGTCGTTTTTCCTGGGCTGGGACCCTTGAGACTCAGAAACGAGGGGCACCCCGGACGGAGCCACAAACTCAGCTGACCCAGTGACCCGCTGACATCAGCCTGGTGAGGGCAGGATGGGTGGAAACCGGGACTGGATTTCGGGGTGATGGTCAGAATCCGGGTGCCGGTCGGAGCGAGGGGCGCCCCCGAGAAACCACAGAGCCCTCTCCCTCCAAGCAGGAGCTGCCAGCCTCGCGGATGTTGGATGTTGATTGCCAGGTGCCCTCCATGGGGAGATGGCCGACGCCACCCTTCGACCCACGCTTCCCCAACCAGAACCAGACCCGCAACTGCTACCAGAACTTCCTGGGTAAGACCTTGTGGGCCAAGTTAGGCGGAGGGGGTGAGAGACGATGGGAGTTAGGAAGGGGCGCGCCCCACCTGAGGACGGGGAGAGGGTCCAGGACCCCGACGTGAGGACGGAGACCGTTGGGGTGGGGAGTGGAGCGAGCCTCGGCCGAAAGGGGCGTGGCCTACCCCTAGGGGCGGGACCTTGTCTAAAAGGGGCGGGATCGATCCGTGGAAGGGCAGGGTGAGGGGGGAGCGGAGTCAGCCGGCCTTGTCTGGGAGGGGCGGGTCCCAGTCGTGGAGGGGCGAGGTGAGGGGGGATAGGCAGGGCCTGGCTAGTAGAGGGACGAGAGGGGCCCTGCAGGTTAGGGTGGGACCGCCGGGTCTTGGAAGGGGCAGGGCCTATTCTGAAGGCAAGTGAACGAGTCCTGGAAGGGCTGGGTGAGAGGGGGGATAGGCAGGGCTTTACCGGGAGGAGGCAGTCTCCGCGGCTTTCTGGAGGGGCGTGGCTAGGAGGGGGCTGGGGAGAGGTAGATGGTGCCGGGCCGGGAGGCGCAGGGCGTGGGTGCCACCTGCCTGCTCCGCCCCCGTCCACCTGCCCGCCCCGCCCCACCCGGCAGACTACCACCGCTGCGTCAAGAACATGAACCGCCGCGGGAAGAGCACACAGCCCTGCGAGTATTACTTCCGCGTGTACCACTCGCTGTGCCCCATGAGCTGGGTGAGAGGACAGGGGGGCGCCGCACCGACGAGCCGGACGAGGGTGGATGGCCCGGGTGAGCTGAGCCAGCGCCCGCTCCCCACCTCCTTCCCTCTCGTCCACCACTCTCCCAGGTGCAGCGCTGGACCGAGCAGATCAAGAACGGGACTTTCGCTGGCAAAATCTGACTGCCTGAGCGCGGCTCCTCCGAGGGATCAGCCCCAGTGACACCCTCCGCATCCTCTCGTCTCTCGGAGAATGGACCCTACCACCCCAACACCCGCCCTCGCCGCCGACCCCATCTCTAAGCCGCAAATAAAGCTGTTATCGCTGATCTTTCTTAACGTCTGGTCAGTGAGACATGGGGACGTCCTCCCTGTGTCGGCCCTGCAGCCAACACCACTGCTTCTGATCGTGGGCGGGGTGAGGGAGGACTGTGCTGCATCAGGGCAGGGATGGAGGGAGGACAGTCAGATCTTTAGGGTAGGAGCAAGCCGAGCCCCTCCCACCCCTCCCCAACTCCCCCAGTCCCCTTTGTCTCTCTGAGTCCCAGCACTTGTCCACCAGCATAGTTCCCTGCTGTCCCTGCCTCTCAATTCCCACACCTACCTGTCACCTAAGTCCTCCCTCCACCTCCTCACGCAGGACCCTCTTCCTCCTGGACCACAACCCCAGCCCGCTCCTGGGATTCCTGTGGCCCTCCTCCCCCAGTCCATCCCATCTCGAGTCCCAAGGAGTCTTTTATATACCACCCAGCGCTGCCCCTAGCCCACCCTCTCCTACTCCCGACCCTTTCTGGCTCTCCACCATTCCCTCACTCCCGCATCCCTTTCTAACTCCATTTCCCTTCCAGTACATCCCCATCTCCATCACGTGAGCCCCTTTCAGCAGAGTGCTCTGCACTTGTCCCCTAGGTCTGCTGAGCACCCTGTCCACAGCCAGGAGCAGCCTCCTCCTCTGATCAGACAAACGTCACTTCAGTTTCTCCCACCAGCCCCTTCCTGACTGTGAGCTCAGGACACCAGCGCTCCAGTCTGTTGTTTTTTGCCCCTGACCCACTGGGGCAATGGGTCTGTGCTCAGTTAAGCTTGGGGATGACAATACTTTCATTCTGATTCCAGACACCCCTCAAAATGTCACCTTTCCAGCCACCTCCACACCACCCCCTACCCCGGCCCCACGCCAGGCTGAGCAGTGACCCTTGGCAGAGCCTGGAGCCCTGGGGTTCTAGCTTGGTCCTTCCCTAGATGGGTGTGTGTCCTGGGCATGGGGAGGATTGGATTGACAGTTTCTGTCTGAAGCTGTCAGCCTCCTGGGGCAGCCTGGACCCCCAGACTCTGCCTAAAGTGATCTCATAAGGCCCCATTCAATCCCAGGGTTCAAAGGTGGCTATTACTAATCATTTGATGACTTATGGGCGGCCCTGGACAAGCCTGCTGACCTGCGTCACCTCAGTCTCCCTGGCAGTCAACAGAGATGGTCCAGAGTCCCAGTATCAGGAGAGGTGGGATGAGGGGAGGGGCTGGGTGAGCTCAGGGGAGAACTGGATCCATTCACTCCCCTTGCTCCCCTCCATGCTGTCCTCACCAGCCCACCCAGGGCACATCCCAGATGTGACATCTCCTGAGATGGCTCCACCCTTGACCTTGGCCCCGGCTCCCTCTCTCAGACCACAACCTGAGAAGCAGAGGGGCAAATGAGGGCACAGGGTGTGGACTCAGCCAGACAGGTGGGGCTGGAAGCCACAGGAGGGGGCCCGTCGTTTGGGCAACCTCCCTCAACCTGCAGACCTCTGGCCTGCACAGAGGTGGTGCTGCTGCAGGAAAGGAGGAAAGCAGAGATGACACGCAGCAAGGCAGCTCTGAGTCACAGAAGGGGGATGGTGGCTGTCTGAGCACTTGGTGAGGTCACCCAGGTAGCATCTGAGCACAGGACCTGACACCTGTGCAGCCACAGCCAGCCTCCTGACCTCTCCAGAGTGCCTGCAGTGGGCTCCCACCCTGTGGGCCAGCAGCCCCTCCGAGCCTTCCCCCTTCTTTCTCTCTAGGGCCAGGCTCGCTGCCTCCACCCCTTGACCACTTCTGGGACATTCTTACACTCATGGCCTCCCTTTTGCCATCACTGCCCTATGGATGCCTGAGTCGAGGGCAGGGCCAGACCCACCTCACCTCTAGTCAGCTGGACCAACACTCTCAGGCCCCAAACTCTGGCTCTGGACACCTCCTCCACCGCTCCTGGGCTAGCTTTGCCCACCCACATCCTGAAACCTCAGTGTCAGCCTCACTGTCCCGAAGCAGCCTCCCAGGTCAGAGGAAACTGAGGCCTCTCAGCCTCTTCCCCATGCCTCCCCTCAACCTGCATCCATGCTCTCCTCCCCCTCCCCCGCTTCCCCACCCCGCCCCATCATCAGCAAACTCACTCTTTTCCCTTCCCACTTCAGCTAATTCCTGCCAGTCTACTGACAGGCTCAGGTGTTCCCAGGTGCTTCCCAGACTCACAAAACCACTTGGCCACCCTCCGCCCTTCACACCACGAACCCTGGAGGCACTGCTCCGGCTCTCCCTTCCGCCCACATACCATCCCACATAAGCCACTGCTGAACCAAGCTCTTGGTCTCCAGTGGGCACAGTCCCAGCCTCCTCTCTGACGTCTGCCTCTCCCCTGTCCCAAAGATCTCACAGCCCAGATGAACTCTGAGAATAGTTTCAAGTCCTGGCCCTGAAGCTCACCAGCCATGTGGCCCTGAACAAACATCCGAAGCCCTCTGCACTGTGGTCTTCACGTCCAAAATACAGCGATAACAATACCTACATTTCACAGGGCTGTGGGGAGGATGATGCTGAGTCACAAGCTAGGACAACGTGCATGTAGCCCAGCTGTTCTCAGGGTGTGTGGGGTCTCAGTCTATATAAATGACTGGAAACACGCCGGCCTGATTCCAGTGCCTAACATCACGCTGGACAGCAACCACAGAAAGACCAACCACATTCACAGGCCCTGGAGCTCCTGGAGGCATCTGGTCGACCCCGTGCACAGGGCAAAAGGATCAGAGAGTGGCCACAAGGGAAGACATGGGGTCCAGGATTGGAGCATCCTGCCTGGCTCCCCTGCTGTTCCTGCCACCAAAGGATGGGGACTTAGAAAGCTTCGGGGAAGGCACTGCAAAGTGCGGGGGTGCTTCCCGAGACTCTGGCCGTAATTATCTTCTTTCAGCTCCCTCCTTCCCTCACCTCCTGGCCAGCTTCCCTGTTTCCTTGCTCTGGCCCCCATGTGTATGATGGGGTTCTCAGCCTGAGCCTTGACCCTCTGACTCTTGAATACAATCCACCCATGGGCCTGCCAGGCCCCAGCTCCACTGGGACATCGCAGGGCCTGCCAGCTCACTGGACCCAACACAAACCCCTCTCACCTTCCTATTGCAGTTGGGGCCCCACCTACCCTGTGGTCTGAGAATAAACCCGGCAGCAAGGTGGGCTCCGTCCACGCACCGGCTGTGGGACCTCGGGGCAGACATACCTGCCCTCCCTGACCGTCTGCGGAGGCGGCGTGGTCCTGGTGGCGCTGCCGTCAAGGTTGGGGCCAGGGTACACAGGCCGTGCAAGGAGTGTCGGCTGTAGGTGCTGTCCTGGAGGTCTTCCCAGCCCGCCTTCCTGTCACTCTAGCCCAGGGGTTCTCACCGGGTGCTGGCTCTGGCCCCCAGGGGTACATCTGGCAATGAACACCGACACTTTTGTCACCACTGAGGGGGTGCTACTGGCCTCTCGTGGCTGGAGGCCAGAGAGCTGGCTCCTCGTCCTACAACACAGGATCAGCACCTCAAGATGGCGGCAGTGCTGAGGGAGAGACCCCGGTCACTGGTTCCTAATCTTCGTGTTCTGGGTTCCAGACCCTTTTGAGAGCTGGCTGAAGGCTCTAGACCCTCCGCCCTCAGAACGTGCACGGGAATATGCAGTGGCTACATTTGAAACAGGGTTCCAGGAGGTTCTTGGGACCTCCAGCGTCCATCCGGGCTAAGGATCCTTGCAGAGCCGTGACCATCTTTGTCTAGAAGCCGTGGGTTCTTGCTTGCTCAGAGGAACAAGTTCTTCAGCAGCTGCTGCCAGCCAGCTCTCCCCACTCTCCTCGTCGCCGCTTGCTGACTTGCTGACTGGGAGGCCCTCTCCCTTCTTATTTTTAACCTGAGGGAGAAAACTAACAGGATTCAGTAGGCTTTGCACATTTTCTCATTTCTCAACAGGCTACGTGTAAACGAAATTAATTTTAAAGTTAAAAAACGTTACCTGCTTTGAACTGTCCCCATTCCCAGGCCCTGGGACCACTGTGGAAGTGCCCCTTCCTGGGGCATCCCCTCGGCCCACCCAGGTCTTCCTGCAGCCTCTCCGTGCCTGTTCACCCCCTCTCCGCAGGGCCCAGGTCCCTCCTGCACGTGGCCGAGCTTCTGAGTAAACTCTTCCAAGGCTGGCCAACACGGAGGAGACAAACTGGGGCCTGCAGCACACACCTGACTCTCAGACATTTGTGCCTCGTCCCTGTGAAATGGATGTGAGGCCTCAATGAACAAGAAATAAATATCCACAAGATGCTTTGCAGGGTGTCTGGTACTAGGAAGCACTCACTAATTGTTAGCTGTTAGTATTCCCTGAGTAACACAGGGGTTGAGGTGAGAATCAAGAGATGATGGCAGAGTCAAGGCACTGAATTGGATCTGAAGAAACGTGAGAAGACTCACTTCCTGGTCTCACAGAGCCAGGCCCACCACGATGACACGCATGAGGTCTGGAGGGAACGTCTGACTTCAGACAAGGGCGGTCCAACCTCACAAGACCCGGGACAAGTCACTCTAATTGCTGGACCTCAGTTATCTCATCAGAAAAATGGGAAGACTCCCCTCCCACGTGAGCAGACAGGTATGAAAGCATTCTTCATGAGCATAACCTGTGCCGTAGTACGATTCTTGTCTCTGTCATCCTCAGAGTCCACTGCCCTCTCACCCTCCCAAAGCTTTCAGGGCCCAAAGCCTGGGCTGCCTCCCCCGAATCTGGTCTCCCCAGTGAGGTGGAGAGTCTCACCCTCACAATGGACAACTCCTCAAAACGTAAATCAAAATGAAAGGCTTCCAGGGGTGATGCTTATAACAAGGTTTTAATAAAATAAAATAAAAAGTTCAAGTGCTTCCAACCCCCCAACATATCCCATTCCGGTGTGGGGGAGGGGAGGGAGCCCCCACACCCCAGTAGCACCAGGGATAGCACCATGAGAAAGATGAGGTCACACCCAGCCTCCCTGAGACCCACGAGGGTGGTGAGGGCGTGCTCCGGCCAGCCCTCAACTCGCCCCCACCTCAGACAGTCACAGAGCTGAGGACACACCAACGCCCCTCTGTAGGGCAGCGTCTAGAAGCGCCACCCTCGAGTCAGTTCCACCTCCTTCCTCCCAAGGCCTGGGCTTCTGTGGAGAAGCCATAGGGTGGCCCCCACCCCTTATGGCTTTGCTCCCTGGGCAGAAGAAGGTGGGTGGGGAAGGAAGGGAACGGCTCCTTCAGCCCTGGGGCTGGAGCTGGGGCGGGAGCACAACGGCCAGGGCTCCCTGCTGCGGTGGGGGCGGCTCAGGGGTCAGCAGTCACAAAGGGTCAGGGGTCAGATCCTTGGGGGTGTCCAAACCAACCCTCCCCTGGGTCAGAGCTGCGCTAGGATCGAGGGTCAGCTCCCTTCCAAAGGTCCAAGAGCTCCTTTTGGAGATGAGTTCTCAAGAACTCGGAGTGGAAGGGACCAGGAGGGATGCCCTCCCCTCCCGGCTGGGCCTCCCTGTCTAGCCCATCATGGCCCATCACTGTTGACATCCAGGTCAATGGAGCCATGACTGACCACCAGCCGCAGGCGTTTGGGTGGGGAGAAGGGGGCGAAGGCAAGGGCCTGCTTGGGGATGGGGAAGGGGCCTGGGGTCCCAGTGGCAGGGGCTGGGATGGCAGCAGCAGGAGGGGCTGGGGCCACACGGCTCAGGTCCACACGAACCACGTAAGGCAGCCCATAGCGCCGGGCCCAGTGCCAGTCCTGCTGGGGGGCCCACCGGTCGCGAGGGGCTGGACCCAGGGCCACCAGGGCCTCCGCCCGCAGGCAGCAGTGGGGGCCGCAGCCTCCCCACCGGTGCAGGGAGATGCGGGCAGCACGGAGAACAGGGGGTGCTGGGGCCCGCCGGGGCTGGGGGCGTCGGCGCCTCCTGGGACGCACCCGGAGCTGGGGCTGAGGAAGCCACTGGAGCCAGAGGGGCGAGGCATCGGGGCGGGCGCCACAGGGCAGGGGGCGCAGGGGCTGGCAGGCAGCTGTGGAGGCCCGGGGGAGGGGGAGAGGGGAGAGAAAGGGGCAGCCGTGTGAGCAGGGCCCCTGCAAAGGGGGACAGCTTCTGCTCAGGCCAGTGGCCACCCAGTGCTCCTCAGAGGGGGATGGATGAAGAGAGATGCTCAGGAGTGAGGCCCGGTCAGGGGGACGGAGGGAGGGAGGGAGGGAGGGAGGTGAGGAGGAGGCAGGATAGGAAGAGGGCAGAGAAGGGGCTGGGGGTGGAGACAGGCCAACAGGCCAGGGCGCCCGGCCCGTGCTCACCGCAGAAAAGGTCCCGGCGCAGCGGGGGTGGGTGGGCACAGGCCCGGGGGCCACCCAGGCCACGCTGCAGCCGCCGCTTGGTCTCCCGGAGCTCGTACTTGTCCAGCGGCCGAGGTGGCAGGGGCTCTCTGGGCCGCAGTCGGAAGGCCCCCTCGCCTCTCCTGGGGGCAGGAGGAAGGTGAGGGGGTGGGAGGCACGGGCCCTGAGGATGCATCCCCGGTCCCCAAGATCCTGACCGTGTCCCTTCCTGCAGGCCGTCCCCACCTCTCGCAGGTGTAGCATTCACAGTGCTCATTCTTTTCACCGAAGAAGCCTTCGCCATAGAAGCAGGTCACCTCGTCCCCTGGCTCAATGTCCCGGAGCACCTTCACGCAGGCCGCGTTCCCATCTGCAGGTACAAACTGGGGGCCAGGAGGCTCAGCGCCCTGCCCTGGGGGCAGCCCAGCTTCACCCTGCCTGGCCTGACACCCTGGCCCCAAGAGTCTGCTCCTGGGACAGGCAGTGGCCGAGAGCCCCAGGCAGCACCCTGTCCAGGGCCTGTCCTCTGCACGCCCTCCCTGACCCTCCACCCATCTTGCTGGCCCCCACCCTCCCTGCAGGATGATGATGTAACTGGGCCCTGGCAGTGCACAGGGACCGCTCCCTCCGCTCCCTCCAGCACTCTTCCTTGGGCTCCTGTGACACACCCTACCCCTCCGTGCACCCTGCCAGCCTGCACCTCAGTGGCCGAGGTCCAAGCTCTGCCTGGCTCTGCCACTTCCCCTTCCTGAGGCCTGTGTCACATTCAGAATTATTGCCCCACGGGCCCCTCTGGCTTGCCTGCTCCTGCCTCCAAGTTCCCAGTCTGGGAGAGGCGGGAATCCCATCCGTCTGTCTGTCTGTCCACTCTAGCCTGACACACACCTTGGCCGCCCGCCAGCTTGATGCCAGCACAATTGGCCAGCACCTCCTGAGTGCATGGTGTCTCAAGTCCTCGTCCTCTGTCCCTGAGACCCTAGCTGGAGCCAGCCCCTCATCGTCTCTCATGCTGCTCCACCCAGTGCCCTGCCTCCAGTCCCTCCCCTCCGCACACAGCCTCTAGGACAGCAGGTTCCCTCACCCAGTGGGAGCCTCCAGGGGGCAGACTCCAGCTCACTCAGCACATGAAGCAGCAGCTACCCTGCCTTCCGGCCCCCAAGCCCTCCAGTCCGGCCTGCATCCTGTCCAGGATGCCATAACGTGCCCCCATTTGCCCTCAACACCTAGAAGAATCCTACTCTCCCTTCGACGCCCGGCTCTGGCATCTTCTGTGCAGCCTCCTGGTTCCACACCACGAGGTGCCTAGCAACCGGCTCATGGAGCCCCCCTGGCTCTCTGTCCTACCCAGTGTCCGCAGCCTGAAACCCACGTAATGGACTGTAGAGTCACAGGACACTGACACACACCTAGCCCTCACAACTGCCCCAGGAGGCAAGTTCTCACTGTTTCCCACCTGGGAAGAGAGACAAGGGCCTGGGGCAGCAGAGCCAGGACTCAAACCTTTGTCACATCTCAGGGCTCCAGCAGGCAGCCCGGTGAGGCCCACGCCTGGCAGGGTGTGCATGTAAGGCCTTACCAGGGCCACCTTCCTTCTATTCCCCTCTCCTGTGCTCCATACATAGAACCAGCAGTGGCTTCTCCCTGACCTTGCCTCCTCGGCCTCCCAGAGCCTCTTATCAGGAAGGGTCCTCATCCTCCAGGGCAGGGCTCTCTGCCCTCACCCCAGGGGACACCAACTGGCAGGCTCCTGCCCCAGGGCCCTCCCTTCTGCCTCCTGCTCTCACAGCTGCAGCGGGCCTCTCCCTGGGAGGCTAGCAGCTCCAGGCGCAGGGGCACTTTCTGTCTCCCCATCGCCCCACACTGCTCCCTCAAACTGGCCCAGCCGGAGCTCAGGTTCAGAGAGGGAAAAATGCTGCCAGCAGGTGGCAACCTGGGTTCTAGTGCGACTCTGCCGGCAGCCCCTTCCTCCCTCCCTGACGACCACAGGCGCAAACACCAGCTCTGCCCAGCCCAGAGAGGGGCATCCAGGGGTGGGAAACCCACTTATCAGGTGGGGAGAGCCTGTTTCTGGCTATTCTCGGGCCAGAAAGCCCCTCCCATGTGCCCATTCCTCTGCGAGGGTCCCAGGTCTCACCTTGCAGTTGGGTTTGCAGTCTGGAGCCAGTTGAGGGGCAGAGGGAGTGGAGAGCAGAGAGTCAGGTCAGCGGAGCCAGAGAGCAGGGGGGCCACACCTCCTCCCTGCCCCACTCTCGCCCCTCCCAGGCCCTGCCCCACCACGACGTTGGCCCTGCCTTCATCCCCCTCCCCACCCCCACCGTGGTTGATGAAGGCAGCAGGGCCAAGCCACAGCTGAGCGCTGCGCTTTCGAGTCGAGTACATGATGCTGAAGTCGTTCTCCCCGGCCCTCAGCAGCCCCTCGTCGGCCTCCCGCAGCTCCGCGATGCAGCCCACCAGCAGCTCCAGCTTTTCATTCTTCTTCCTGCCAAGAGGCCAGGCCGCGGGTCTGTGAGCTGTTCCTCCCTGACCACCGGCACCTCCCGGACCACCAGCGCTGGGGACAACAGTGGCCTCTCATCCTAGGCCTCCTGCGGGCAGAATCAATGGGGCAGTGCCGGCCACCGCGTTCCACCTTCCAAATGTTTCAAACTCACGCACCATTGCATCTACACCGGCCTGAGTGGGCTTCCCTGCTCCACTAGGGCAGGTGTGGCACCCTCCCATGTTCAGCAGGTGCCAGATCCCGCATCCTCCCCACCTGGCCTCCCCACTGCCTCGGGCCTCCCTCAGTCCAGTGCTTCTGCCCAGAAGCCCCCTGCAGGCGCCCCGTGCTCTTCCCTAGATCCTTCAGTTCGTCCTTTGGGTCTCAGCCTAGGCCTGGATCCCAAGAACACCCAGAATCCCTGGGCAGGCTCAGGAAGCACTAAGCAGCCTTCCATGTCTATTCCACTACCCACTGCCTTCCTGCTAGACTGAGCCATGGGCAGGGTCCATCTTGCTGTTTGGCAGGGGCTCAAATGGGGATGAAGAAAGGACAGCACAGTCCTGGGCACAAGCCAGTCCTTTCCCAGCAGCCCCAGGGACCCTGGCTCACAATGGGATGCCATCTCCCAGCAGGGCTGTAGTGGGCAAGGAGGGTCTTGGGGGCCAAGCTGGGCCGCCTTCCTCTCATTGGAAACCACCTCTTCCTAGCCCAGGAACACAGACATCTTCATGGCCTCCAAGTCGCCAGAGGTTTCTCTCCTGTCCCCTCAGCGCCTGGCCTCCTCCAGAAGGCACAGGGGTTCCCTCTCCCAGCAGCCCCCAGGGAGGAATGCCTCCCATCAGGCCTGGGGCCCTGGGCTGCGAGTTCTGCCCTCTTACCAAGCTCGGGTAGACACAATCTTGGCTCCATTTGTCTCCATGGAATAACGGGTACAGGGCAAGATGGTGAAGCCGCTTTCAGGCAGGAAGGCGCGGAGGTAGCGATAGATCTGGGGGAGGTGAGGGGGTGGGCGGGGTGAGGAGGCGGGGTAGGGTCATTCTCCGCCCTCTCTCTCCTGGGTTCTAGTTCTGCTCTGCCACTGACTCTCTGTGTGGTCTCAGGGAACTCACTTCCCCTCTTGGGGCCTCAGTTTCCTCATCTGTCAAATGAAGAGGCTGGACTCCATCGCAGAGGGCCCCCCAACTCTCCCTTCCTAGGATTCTCTGAGCCTTGCCTCAGATGGTCCCAATGGCTAGGAAGTCAGGGAGTCCCAAGGGGCTGCGCTGAGGGTCTGCCCCCAATGGTGGAGGACCCAGGATAGGTGAGGTGACATGGAGAACACGCGGGCCGCGGGGAGGAAAGGGAAGGGCTCCCTCACGTGGGTCTTGAGGGCAGCCTCCTGCCGCGGGCCCCGGCTCTGGAAGTAGTGGGCCATCCAGCCTCCCAGCGTCAGGGCCCGGTACGCAGCCTCCAGGTCCCGCTGCCTCAGGAAGGCCTCCAGAGCTGAGCGCAGGTGGTGCTGTCGCCGCAGGGGGGGCACGGGGCTGGGGGAGAGGGCACGCCTGGGTCCCAGGGCCTTGGCCTATTCCCTCCGGGCCTTCCCGGGCCCCACCCTCACCCCTGCTCAGAGCTGAGAGGAGGATGGGGCTGAGGGGTGGCGTGGGAGGGAAGGGGTCCCGAGCCTTCCATGAGTCCCCGTCCGCCCTCCTCCAGGTCGCCTCACCTGACATTCATCTTATGGGTGCGGAAGCCGAGGTAGGGGTCCAGGACGAGGCTGGTGGCAAGGTCGTCGTTCTCACACAGTTCTCTGGCTGTCACTCTGTCGGGCCCCATGGTGCCCCATGCACCATGCTGCCTGTGGTGTAGAGTGGAGAGTGCAGGGCAGAGGCGCCGGTGCCCTGGGCGTGTGCTTGCTCGGTGCCACTTATAAGCTGTATGGGACTTTAGCAAGACCTTGGGTCTCCTCATCTATAAAGCAGGGAGAAGAGCAATACTGACTTCACAGGGCTCTCACTGAAGATGAAATGCAACAGGTGCTTCCCACAACAGCGAAGCCCCCAGAGAAAGGCCAGCCACCATCCTTAGCATCTGCATCTCTTCAAGCTCTTGAGTGCAGACCCAGATCCTCCAACCACATATGACCCCTCCATGTGCACACACACACACACACACTCACTGACCCGTTGTGCATAAACAGATTCCCTAAGACCCTCACACACATCACAGACCACACAAAGGCACACGCGCACACGCACCCAGGGAAGGCTGATTAACTGGCAGTCTGAGATAACCCTAAAGGCTTACTCCTTCAGGAGGTGGAAGTCAGGGGGCACCCAGCTCCACCTCTGGCCCTCACCAAGGAAAAAGCCAAGGGGTCCTGCCCTGCCGGAACTGCCTGTTCTTCTGCCCACCCCCACTATCTCCTGGCCTTGGCCTCCACCCCCCTCCCCAGCAGCCCTTGGGAGTCCTCAGAAGGCTCTGGGTGAAACCCCAGGCAGCCTGGAGGAGGGGTGAGGGGAGGGAGAGCAGAGAAAGGATCCCAGCACCTGCTCCCTCTCCAAGGATTGCGGGGGAGGGAGGAGCACAGAGGACAAAGCGGGGGAGGGGAGAGAGAAGGAACGGTAGGGAGAGGCAGAAGAGGCCCACGAAAAAGAGGAGAAAGAAGAGGACTAGCTAAAGAAACAAAACAAGCCTCCTAACCCCGACTGCAGAGGGCCTTCTGGGCACCCACAGCAAGGTGCTTCAGGGAGAGTCGATGGGGACAGCAAGGAGAGGAGAGCTGAAAAGATCAAGAGCTGGAGGGGCTGGGAAAGGGGTTCGAGAAGGTAGGAAGGCTGGGGATAAATAAAGAGGGGCGCTGCGGGAGGGCGCTGGGACAGACGGAAGCTGCAGAGGGGCATGTAGGTAAAAAAACAAAAAAATAGACACCACAGGGAGGGAGCTGGGGCAGGTGGAAGGGCCGGCGGTGCCTGCAGGGGAGACAGAGGGGTCTGCGGGAAGGCTCGGGGATCCAGGGAGGACCCCAGGAAAGCCAGCAGGGAGACTAGGGGTCCAGCGAAAGCAGAAGAGAACCTCGAGGTCCAGGGAAAGTCCTAAGAATAAGAAGGCAGAGGGGGCCTAGGGTCCAGAACGGGGCTTGGAGAAGAAAAGAGGGACAGAGGAAGTCATGGGAATCCAGGAAGGAGCTTAGAAGAGCCGAGAGGAGAGAGCCTGGGCTCCAGCGAGGGAGCTGAGTAGGCAGTGACGATCCACGGGAAAGGCCTGAGGTCCAGGGGGAAACTGAGGGAAGCAGACAGGGGTCTGGGAAGGCCTGAAGGGTCCCAGGAACCTGGGTCGGCAGTGAGAGTGCAGGGGAAGAGCCTGAGGTCCAGGGAGGGGAGTGGAGAGTCAGAGGGCGAGCTGAGGGTCCAGGGAAGGGCCCGGAACACGAGAGAGGGGCCAGGGGAGGACGGGAGTGCGGAGAGGGGCCTGGGTCTGGAAGCACAGGCTGTGCGCCGAGTGCAGCCTGAGGTTCGCTGAAGGGCCAGGAGACGTGGGCGCCTGGACACGAGGAGGGGCCGGGCGGGGCGGGGGACAGTCAGGGCTGGGGACGACCGGGAGTCAAGGCGGCGCGGGGCGGGGGCCGAGAGGGGGCTCAGAGGTCAAGCCCCGCGCCGCCCCTCACCCGCTTCTCCTCCTCCTCCTCAGGCGCCCGCGCCGCCGCTGCCACCACCTCCCACTGCCTCCTCCAGCTCTCGTCAGACACGGTCGTCGCGCCTCCTGTCTGCCCCGCCAGGCCCGCCCAGACACGGCGACTGCGGCATCCCATTGGTCAAGGTCGCCGCCACTCCTCAGTTGCTATGAAGCTCACGCCACTCCCATTGGCCAAGCTCTGCTCTACGCCTCCCTGCCTGCCCCCCCCGCCAGTGCCCCTACAAAACCCCGCCACACCCGCGCTCCGGCGAGCGCCGCCAAGTGCGGCCAGTGGCTGCCGCAGCTGTCCTTCTGCCGCTGTCATGGAGACGTATCCCCGCCCACGACCCGAAGTCAACGCCCTCATTGGCCGAAAGCGCCGTCGCTCCAGGCGAAACTCGGGTTTGGGTCGGGTTAGTCAGGTCCAAGTGGAAAGAGGGCGGGTTCCGCCGGCTCCAGAGCCTGTATGTGATTGGCTGGTCTTTGAACGATTTCTCCTTCCATTGGCTAGGGTTTCCGACTGTCACCGTAGAGTCGCGACTTCTCTATTCTCTGGAGAAACCTTCTGCCACCCGAGCGAGAAAGCAGGGGAGGGCGGGAGTGGGTGAATGCGCGCGCACCTCTCCCCTGCCGCCCCTCGCGGCCCGGTGAGGCCTGCGGTTGCCAAGGCAACAAAACTTAATTGACAACCCTGCTCGGTACAAAGGGCTCTTCATTCTCTCTCCCTTCCTCCTAGACCACCTCCTCTTTCCCCAAATACCCCATTTAATTTCGGGAGTACCCACAATAACACTCCCTCTATCAGAAAGAGGGAGATTGGGAGGTAGGGGCTTGGAGAAAGCCTTGACTCGTGGGGTGCTCCCATGGGGGCACCTTGGCCCCAAGTTGGTGGGATCACCACCCACCTCCGACCCCGCTCCAATCCTAGAGGCAAATATAATTAGCAATTCATCATAATTAACCCCAGAATAATAAGCTCCGCGCTTGGAGCAGGTGGTCTTTGTTTTGTTGACTGCTATGTATCTTGTGCCTCGGAACAATACGTGGCACGGAGTAGGTTCTTCGTTAATTTGTGCTGAAGGAGTGAACGTCTGAAGCTGACAGTTTCTGCAAACCGTCGCTCTGTGACATTGGAGAAGTGGCTTGCCCTCTCTGGGCCTCAGATGCGCATCTATAAAACAAGGACCACACTGGTCCCTCTTTGAGGAGTCCTCCTTAGTATCCTCCTAAGTGTCCTTTATCTTGCTTCCAGACTCCCACCCTCTGTTCATACTATTCCTTCCGCAACTGAGACTACCCCCAGGTCGGAGACACCCCCAACCCAGGCACCCCTCCTCCATAACGGTGGCTACAGCTCCGGAGGAAGGAAAGCGTCACCTAGAGACAGGGAGCCAGTAAGCAGAAAGGACCCTGTAAAAATCTCAACCCTCTGGAAAAGTCCTATCAGTATGTCTGACTCTTAAAAAAGAGTCAGCTCTTCTACCGGTGGGTGTACCCCCTAGAGAAACTCTCCAAAATGTGAAGAAAAAGATAAGCACAAGAATGCTTGCCTCAAGTGGTGTTTGCAACGGTGAAAAACTGGAAAGGGCTTAAATGTCCATCAGGCAAGACATGAATAAATGGATCGTGCCATATTCACACCATACATCAGTGAGTGGCTGAACCAGCACTCCATATATCAACGTGGGCAACCCCAAAGCATGTTCCTAGTTGCAGAAGTCTACGTAGTGGAATGCACGAACCTTTAAAACACATAAAAACAGAGGTTGCATGTGGACACACATTGTAATCGTACACAAACGTGCGTGAGATATAGCAGAGGGAGGGAGAGCCCCAGTGGCGACCCCTGGGGGCGGGGCGGAAGGAATGCAATCAGGAAAGCTACTAAGGACATTGTCATTTGTAATTTTTTTTTTTTAAAACCAGAGGTGGAAACCATGAGTTCATTGTATTCACTATCTCTTCTTTCTCTATGTGTCAGAAATATTTTATAATAAAAATAAAATTTTGACCCACCAATTCCACTTTCAGGGTTTTTTCCTAAAGAAATAACTGAACAAACGTTAAAAATATTTGTATTTAAAGATGTTTGTCTCAGCACTGTTGAAAAAGCAGAAAAGTAGGAAAAGCCCTCATCTTCAACACTAGGAGACTGACTGGATCGATTACAGCATATCCACAAGCTGGAATCACAACACCACCTCACAGTTACTGAGCTCTCAAGACACACCAGTCACTTTGCAAATAGCCCTGTGAGGAAGGGGCTGTTATTATCCTCGTTTTGCAGATGAGCACAGCGAGGCTTACAGAGGGGATGTAACTGGCCAGCAGAATACAGAGCTTGTACTCTCAACCCCTGGGCTACACCGGATAGGATCCAGCTGGTTCTTCACCCACAGCTGGCATGTCAGAAAGGAATGACGCCCTGACATGTGCTATAATACGGATGAACCTTAAAAACATCGTGCTAGGTAAAAGGAGCCAGACACAAAAAGTCACATACAGACTGACTTCATTTCTATGAAATACCCAGAATAGGTAAATCCAGAGAGACAGAAAACATATTCATGATTGCCACAGGCTGGGGGAGGGGAGGATGGGGAGTGACTGATAATGAGTATGGGGTTTCCTTTTTGGATGAAGACGTTCTGGAACAACAGAGTGGTTGAGGATGCTTGCAAAACATCAAGCAGGTACATAATGCCGTTGAGTTGTACACTTTAAAATGATTAAAATGGCAAATTTGGTGTTATGTGTATTTTACCACAAAAAAATAAATAAATAAATAATCACCCCCCCAAAAAAAAAGAGAGAGAGAAAATAATCACCTCAGGAATGCAGTGAAAATATAGCTTCGAAGGTTCAGCCTCTAGCAAGCAAGGTCGAGTATTTAATAATTAATCACTTTTAGGGGGTGGAGGGTAGCTCAAGTGGCAGAGCGCATGCTTAGCATGAACAGCGTCCTAGGTTCAATCGCCAGTACCTTCTCCAAATATAAATAAATAAATAAACCTAATTACCTTCCCCCCAAAATAAATTAATTAAAAAACTAATCAGTCATTTTAGGATGTTGCTACCTGAAATCGGAAATCGGAATGCTCCAAAAGCTGAATCTTAGACCACAGCCCAGACCCCCTAAATCAGAATCACCCAGACTAGTGATTTGGATGTTCCAGAACGTTTGAGAAGCATGCCTTAGAAGACACCTTTGTAGGTTGGTTCCTGAGACCAGACATCACTTAACTGGAGGGAGATGTAGGCTTGGTAACTTTCAAGGTGGTGCATGACTTAAGGGGAAAGGCTTGCTGTAAAACAGCAAATTTAAGATGATCATATTTCCAGGGGAAGGGATATGTATATGTATATAATGACTAGGGAGACAGTATGGAAAAAAGGGAACTCTTGTGCACTGTTGGTGGGAATGTAAATTGGTGGAGCCACGACAGAAAACAATGTGGAGTTTCCTCCAAAAGTTAGAAACAGAACTACCATATGATCCAGCAGTCCCACTTCTGGATATATATTCAAAGGAAATGAAATCACTATTACAGAAAGATATCTGCGCTCCCAAGTTTATTGCAGCATGATTCACAATAACCAAGACATGAAAACTTAAGTGTCCATGGACAGGTGAACGGACAAGGAAAATATGGTGTATACATACAACCCAATATTATTCAGCTACGAGGAGGGACGAAATTCTGTGGTTTGTGGCAATATGGATGAACCTGGGGAACATTATGCTAAGTGAGATAAGGCAGACACAGAAAGACAAATACTGCATGACTTCACTTATATGTGGAATCCAAAAATCAGTTGAATTCACAGAAACAAAGAATGGGATGCTGGTTACCAGGGTCTTGAGGGGGACGAGTAGGGGGAGGGGAGGTTGGTCAAAGTGCACAAACTTCCAGTTATAAAATGAATACATCTGGGATCTAGTGACTATAATTAATAATAATATATTGTATATTTGAAATTTGCTAAGAGAGTAGATCATAAGTGTCTCAGGACACACAAAAAGGCAGTAACTATGTGAAGTGATGGATGTGTTAATCAGCTTGATCACTGTGATCATTTCAGGGTGAATACATACCATCAAAACATCATGTTGGGGGAGGGTAAGCTCAGGAGTAGAGCACAGGCTTAGCATGCAGGAAGTCCTGGGTTCAATCCCCAGCACTTCCATTAAATAAATAAATCAATAAATAAACTTAATTACCTCCACCCCCCAAATTTTTAAAATAAAAGATAGAATCTTTCTAAAGCATACTTCAAAAAATCATGTTGTACGCCTTAAACATATATACAATTTTTGTTTGTCAATCACAGCTCAATAAAGCTGGAAAAAATAGTTGATGGGGAGTTGACTCTTCTTTCATGTATTACTTGTGTAATTACCAAACGCATATAATAATAGAATAAAATGTGAGAATTACATGCTATATGGTAATTTGTACACATAGTCCTGTATCTGTATGCAGATGTATGTATTTATGCGCATGCACGCATACAAACGTATCTCCATCTATCTATATCATCATCATCATCATCGTCATGCTCAAAATCCTGCAGTGGATTCACACCTTGGTAGCCAACCCCCAAGATGACCTTCACTGTCCACCTCCACCTTTGGGAGTCATGCCCTTGTGTAGCCTCTTCCCAACTGAGTAGGTCTGAACTGTGTAACCAACAGGACATTGCAAAACTGATGGCATGTCCACAGCTAGGTTATCAAAGACGCTGTTCTCTCTAGGATCACTCACTCCTCAGGAGGGGCTCAGTGCCATGTCACGAGGTCATTGGAGCCACCGTATGGAGAAATCCCCGAGGCATGGGTGAGGAACTGAGGCCTCGTGCCAACAGCCAGAGAGGAACTGAAGCTTCCTGCCAACAGCTTGACCGTCATGTGAATGAGCCACCCCAGAAATGGTCCTCCTGCCTCTGCCAAGCCTTCAGAGGATCATGCCCCAAGCCACCCTCAAGAGGAACCACCCAGCTAAGCTGCTCCTGAATTCCTGATAAATGCTTATTGTTGTCTTAAGCTATAGGCAGTGGATACACACCTAAATTAAAATCTGACATCCTTACAATGGCCCCCTTTCTTCCTCTGATCCCATCACTAACTTTCTCCCCATTGTTCACTGCTACAGTCCCATCAGCTTTCTTGCTGGAAGTCGAAAGTCCCAAACATCTCCAGGTCTTTCCCTGCTGCTCTCTCTCTCTGCCAGGAAAGCAGCTCTGCCCACTCACACTTGCAGGGCTCCCTGTCTCACCTGCTCCAGGTCTTTGCTGCAATGTTGCTTCTTCAGGGAGACCTTCCCGGCAACCCTGGCTAGAAAAGCCCACCCACCCCAGGCATCTCCTCACTCTTCTCTATAGCATCACAGCCCCAGGACAAGTGATATGATAATTTGTGGGTCCCAGAGCAAAATGAACAATGCAAGAGCCCCTTGTGCAAAAATTGTTAATAATTTCAAGATGGCGACAGCAGAGCATTAAGCCAATGTGCCCTTGGCAACCACACGGGTCACATGCCTGAGAGGCTGGCACTGAACAACACTTGCTTGACATCATACTTCTCTTGTTTATTTGTTCATCGTCCTTCTCCCCAGCTAGAACATAAGCTCTCAGAGGGCAGGGACCCTTGTTTTTGTCACAGCTGAGTCTCTAACGTCAAGGACAGTGCCTGGCACATTAATGGCATTTGATAAAGATATACCAAATGATTAAATGAATAACAGCAACTAAAAAAGTCTGACCTTAAAGGAGAGAAACCCTCAAAAGAGGGCTGTTACCCCTGGAATGAGAGAAAATCTTTGCAAATCATAAAGCTGATGAAAAATTTGTAATCCAGACTATATAAAGAATACTTACAACTCAATAATAAAGAAGACAAACAACTCAGCTAAAAAGGACCCCAGAAGGAAAAAGGGTCTGAATTGACATTTCTCCAGAGAAGATACACAAATGGCCAATAAATACATGAAAAGTCGCTCAACATCATTAGTCATTATGGAAATGCAAATCAAAACAACATCATGATACCACTTCACACCCACTAGGATGGCTATAATCAGAAAGACATATAACAACAACCCCTGTTGAAGATGTTGAGAAATTGGAACCCTCATGGGTGCATAGCTCAGTGGTAGAGCATGCGCTTAGCATTTACAAGGTTCTGGATTCAATCCCCAGTATCTCCATTAAAAAAAAAAAGTATAAGAGAAATTGGAACTTCGTACATTGCTGGCGGGGATGTAAAATGATGCAGGCGCTGTGGAAAATGGTCTGCTAGTTCTTTAAAATGTTACCATAGGACCCAGCAATTCCACTCCTAGGTATACACCCTAGGGAAATGAAAACACACATCTGCACAAAAAGGTGTGCACGAATGTTCAGTGCCAAAGGCAGAACTGACCCAAATCTCCATCAATGATACATAACTAAACAAAATGTGGAAAGGAAATTCTGACAATTGCTATAACATGGATGAATCTTGAAAACATTCTCCTAAGTGAAATAAACCAGACACAAAAAGATAAAGACTGCATTATTTCAGATATATGAGGTGTCTAGAGTAGTCAAATTCATAGAGACAGAAAGTAGGATGCTGGTTGCTGAGGGCAGGGGGAGGGGGCTATAGAGTTATTTAATGATGTGTTTTAACTTGATAAAGTTTCTGTTTAGGATGATAAAGTTTTGGAGATGGGTGGTAGTGATGGTTGCACAACAGAGTGAATGTGCTTCGTATGACTGAATTGTACACTTAAAAATGGTTCTAAGGGTAAATTTTACTTCATGTATATTTTAACCACAATGAAAGGAATCTAGAGTAAATTCATACTTAATGGTGACATATAGTGGGGGTTTTTTGCTGTTAATGGAGATACTGGGGATCGAACCAGGACCTCATATATGCACTCTGCCACTGAGCTAGACCCCCAGCCCTCCTAATGGTGAGCTTTGAAAGCTTTTCCCTTTAAGTCGGAAACAAGATAGGGATGCCCCCCTACCACTGTTCAGGACTGTTCTGAAGACATAGCCAGTTCTTCAGAATAAGGCAACAATAAGAAACAGAAGGTGTAAGACTAGAAAGGAGGGGGGAGGGTACAGCTCAGTGGTAGAGTACGTGCTTAGCATGGGCGAGGTCCTGGGTTCAAACCCCAGTACTTCCATTAAAAAAATAAGTAAATAAATATATAAGCCTAATTTCCCCCAGTGCTTCAAAAGATAAATTAAATTATATTAAAATCTATTAAAAAACTGTTAAAAAAAGTAAGCATGTGTTGGTTCATCAGTTACGCCAAATATGCCACGCTGATGAGGGGGGTTGAGGTTAGAGGAGCACATATGTGTGGGTGGGGAGGGCTATGTGCAAACTCTCTGTATTTCCTGCTCAATTCTGCTGTGAGCCTGAAACTGCTTTAAAAAAATAAAGTCTATTAATTAAAAAAATAAAAATAAGCATGCAAACTAACAAAAAATAACACTGAAAACAAAAAAATTCTTTTTAAAGAAAAGAAACAAAACCATCACTAATCACAAATACAGTTGTGTGTGCTACACACATCTTCCTTCCCTTCCCCTCTCCTTTCACAGCTGGCAGATCAACTTTCCCACCTCCTCCTGCCCTCCCGCCCCCGCCATGTCACCCCCAATAAATCACTTGCATGGCAAACACCAAGTCAGCCTTTGCTTCCTGGAGGACCCAGTGACAAGCAAGCCGCTTCCTCTGAGCTCCGGCTATCTACTCTGCGGAGCAGCACGACTTCTCAGGGCTGCAGGAGGCTCTGCAGAAGCCCTGAATGTGACCTGGAGGAGCTCCACAATGTGAATACCTAACTTTGCACAGCATTCGCTAAGGGCCAGGCACTGCTTGCAGTCCTTGCGTGGACTCACCCTTGAACCACAGGAGGGAGGCACCTCCATGGTCCTTGCTTTTACAGATGAGAAAACACAGATCCCTAGATGGCTACTTCCCCTGCAGGTATGCCCTCTCTGGGGAAACCAGCTCCCACCAGCATAACATAAGCTGTTTCCTAAATGGGGAAGTGCAGTAGCTTCTCACTCAGAGGAGGACCAGCCTCTTCCCCTCAGCTGAGCCATGCAAGCAGCCCCAGTTTCTAGAAGGATCCAGAAGATTCCAAGCCGCTGGCCTGGGAGTGGCCAGAGGGAGGAGACTGACTCCCAAACTGGAAGTAGTCCACCAGGCTGGAACCCACTTCCCCTGGTCTCTCAGGGATGTCCTGAAGATATCACACAGTCGCCATAGGAACACCAGTAAGCCTAGTCTTCGTGTCAGTGCAGGGAGGCTGGTACCAAGGCCAAGAGCAGGGGAGGGGAGGGGGGAATTCCTGCCCAGGGTCACCCGAGGGTTAGCATCTTTACTTCCTTTGTTTTTTTGTAGGTGCGAATTGTTTTTTAAATTCAAATATAGTCGATTTACAATGTTGTGTTAATAATATAATACCTGTTAGTATCAGCACAACAGCATAGTGATTTAGTTGCATATATATATATATATATATATTCTTTTCCATTATAGGCCACTACAAGGTATTGACTATAGTTCCCTGTGCTACACAGTAGGACCTTGTTGTTTACTGATTTTATATACAGTAGTGTGTATCTACAAATCCCAAATTCCCCATTTATCCCTCCCCCCTCCTCTTTCCGCCCAGTTTGTTTTTTATGTCTGACTCTCTCTGTTTTGTAAATAAGTTCACTTGTGTTTTTTTAGATTCCTCATATAAGTGATATCATACAGTATTTTTCTTTCTCTTTCTGGCTCACTTCACTTAGTATGACGATCTCCAGGTCCATCCATGGGGCTGCAAATGGCAGTATTTCCATCTTTTTTATGGCAGGTAGTGTTCCATTGTGTGGATGTATATATATATATACATATACCCCACCTCTTCTTTATCCAGTCATCTGTCCCTGGACGTTTAGGCTGTTTCCATGCCTTGGCTATTGTAAATAGTGCTGCTATGAACATTAGGGTGCATGTCTCTTTTCAAATTAGAGTTTATTTCCTTTTGAAAGAGGGGTAGGAATCAGATAGGCACAGGCAGGGCTGGGACAAGGTGGGGGGCACACTGCTTCTGGCAGAGTGAGCAGCAGGTAGCATCCAGCCCTCCCTCCCCAAGCTCCTTCAGGGCCCTGCGTGATGTCCACTAGGGCACACATCACCTGCACACAGGGAGCCCCTCCAGGGCAGGGGTTGGGTCAGAGCATGCCTAGGAACCCAGGGACCCAGGGAAACGTTTACTGCATGAAGGAAGGATTCAGGAGGAAGATGCTGAGCTCCTGGCTGAGATGCGGCCCCTGAAGATCAGAGGAGGGGACGGGGAAGAGGTATTTGGGGAAAGGGGCGTGGGCGGGCTGGGAGAGGGATGACAACTTGCTAGAGCTTCATGCCACCTGGGCAGTTTTTGCCTGTTCGTCCACAGCTGTGTCTCCAGTGTTTTGTTTTTTTTTAAACAGATGTACTGCGGATGGAACCCAGGACCTGGGGCATACTGAGCATGCGCTCCACCACTGAGCCCTACCTACCCCTCCCCCATACCCTCCCCTTCTCCCACCAAGGAAGTAGTGCCAGACTGATAGAACCACATGTCAGTGTCAGTCACCCATCAAAGGCGGACCACACTTTCTGTTTTCACTTGATTCTTTTTTTGTGGGGGGAGTAATTTAAAGGTTTTCATTTATTTTAACAGAGGTACTGGGGTTTGAACCCAGGACCTCGGGCATGCTATACCTTCCCCCTTCGCTTGATTCTTAACCACAAACCCCCAGGTGGAGACAACGGGAAAAACAGCTACCTCTTAGAAACACGTAGGTGTCAGATATTCTTCTGAACACCTTACCTGGGCGCTGGTTTGGCTCCTCGATTCCACACGGCGGCCCTCTGCGGATCTCCATTGTGCAGCGGAGGACACCAAGGGTCAGGGAGATGATGCCACAGATCACCCCGCCAGGCAGAGGCAGAGGCGGAGACACAAACGCAGGCAGCCAGACTCCAGCGTGGTATGATGTGACCCAACTTACAGACTGAGGAAACTGAGGTGCCCACTAGGGACACTGCGGGAACAGAATAACGCCCCCCTCCCCCATGCTCATCTCCAGGACTTGTGACGACAGTACCTTACTCGGCGAGAGGGACCTTGCAGTGTGATGGGGAGTCGCTCCTGGGTTATCTGAGTGAGCCCAACGTAATCACAGGATTCTTGTAAGTGAAAAGGGGTCACTCTGGGAGCCAGAGGAGGGGGTGTGATGACAGAAGCCCACACTGGAATGAGATCCTCTGCAGACGGAGGAATGGGCCAGGAGCCAAGGGATACAGAAGCCTCTGGAAGGGACACAGCCCCGCCCACACCTTGATTTTATTTCAGTGAGACCCATTTCAGGCTTCTGACCTGCCGAGCTGTCAGATGATACACTGGTGTTGTCTTAAGCCACTAAGTTTGCAGTGCTTTGCTGTAGCAGCCATAGCGTCCTCGACGAGCACCCAGGTCTTCTCAGTGGTAGAGGTGGGATTGGAATTCAAGCCTTGAAAGTTCTGGATCTTCTGGGATAGCTCTTGGATGTGTTTGCAGATGCTGGGCTATGTGTGTGAATGTATGTGTATGTGTGAGCATGAGGCATGCAGAAATGTGTCAAGAAACCAGGAATTCTACTTACATAAGGATTAAGGTACCTGGTCACGAGAACTAGTGAGTGAACCCACGTGGAGCACATAGGGCAGTGCCTGACACAAAAGATGGCTTAACAGTTAAGATCATATCTCTTCTGGGTCTACACACCACCAGCGTCAGGCACCCTCACTCTCACTCACCTTCCATGGCTCTCCAGTACCCTGAGGGTAACATCCAAGCCCTTTATTGCAACCGAGAGCTCTGAGTCCTGACTCTCTCTTCATGGGCCACCCAGGAGATTGTCAACAAAGGAATGTCGCTCTCCACCTGGCTCTAGGAGGACTGTGAGTCATTAGCCACTACAGTCACTGACCTTTAATCCTTTAAGGGATCAGAAATGAGGTGCTCTGTGCTCTGCGGAAACTGGCAGAACAGGCCTTCAGATAGAGATTTTCAGGAAAAAATTTTATGAACCCAAATTCTTGTTATCATCTCCTACTTAGAAAGGCACTAAAATAATTAACTGAGCTATCTCGTGCCTCGTGAGCAGCAGCAGCCTTCTGCGGAGATGTGGGCTTGATTGCACGTACCTCTTCTCCAAAATCACACATGTGCTGTCTCTCCCCTGACGCTCCATCTCTTTGGAGCAGTTCCTCCAGGAGGCTGTCTCCTGGGCTATGGTTCTCAGTAAGTACCCAGATAAAACTGAAACTCACAGCTCTCAGGTCATGTGCTTTTATTTCAGTCGACGAAACAAAATCACTCCACCCTCAGAGGCCAGGTTTCGGGAACTGCCTGGACTGGACTCTGCTGAGAAAGCCTTCCTGCACCTCTTTCTAAGTGTGGCTCATGAGATTTTCCTAAACATCCCCCACAACCACACACACACACTGACCACCACCATCTCCAGTTAGCCACTTCCTCTTCCAGGGGCCCCACGGCCCTGGCTACCTTCATTATAACATCTCATATTGTAACTAGGGATCCCTGTGTCTGCGCTCCAACCTGGGAACCTACCAAGTGCAGAGGCCTCATTCTGTGTGTGTGTGTGTGTTTCTTTTTCTTTGCAGGGTGGGGAGAGGCAATTAGGTTTCCTTACTGATGTGTTTATTTTAATGGAGGTGCTGGGGATTGAACCCAGGACCTCGTGTATGCTGAGCAGGTGCTCTACCATGAAGTTATAATCTCGCCACCCCAAGATTTCATTCTTGTTTGATCCCTGGGCCTCTGGCCTCAATGAACACTCATAGTGTCTATATGTATGCCTCTCTGCTTTCTCTTCTTTACTCTCAAGGAAGCAGATAGCTAAAAGTCCAAGTTGCCAGGGCCTTGGGAATTCTGCAGTGCAGAGGAAGAAAGATGTGGGTTCCAAAATGGGTGGCATCGATGGAGTATTATTTAGCCACGAAAAGGTGTGAAGCACTGACATAGGCTACAACGTGGATGAACCTCAAAAACGCGATGCTCAGTGAAAGAAGCCAGACACAAAAGTCCATGTATTGTATGATTCCTTTTTAAAATGGGATGTCCAGAATAGGCAAATCCAGAGAAACAGAAAGCAGCTGGGTTGTGGCCAGGGGCTTGCGGGGGGAGGGAATGGGAGTGCCTGTTTCACAGCAGGGCTTTCTTTCTGGGGTGATGAAGAAGTTCTGGAACAAGATAGAGGTGTGGGTTGCACAACATTACGGGAATGCTGAATGCCCCTGAACTGTATACTTTAAAATTACTTGTTTAAATTGAATGCTTTCAATATTACATGAATTTTTACTCAGTTTCTAAAAAAGAGGTAGCTGGAACTTCTGGGTCTGAGGGAGCAGGGGCTGGGGGACTGGACCCCTGGGTCTGAGGGAGGAGGGGCCTGGGGCCTGAACTCCTGGCTCTGAGGGAGGAGGGGCCGGGACCCAAACACTTGAGGACCAACAGGGAAGGAAGCCAGAAAGTTGAGGGCTGTTCTGTGGGACAGAGAAGAAAACGGTTACAGTACAGGAAGCAGTCATTTTCTGGGGGGAGGTTTCTCGGATGAAGATGTCATCATCCCAAGATCTCCTTTCCCACTTATACCCTGCCGGTGGGGAACTCCAGGAAGGGGGAGCGGAAGGCCAGTGTGGGAGGAGGCAGTGTCATCAGGGCCCCACACCCAACTGCCTCAGGAAGAGTCTGCACCAAGAAGGGCAGTGGACCCGCAGGCCTGGATTCTCGGTCCTCAAGGAGACAAGAGCTGGGAGGTGGGAACTCGGAAGTTAGAAACAATTGCATGTGTTCTGGAAGGAACTGGAGGCCTGGACTTCTGGGTCCCCAAGTGAGGAAGGGCGAGGAGAGGGGGAGGCTCAGATTTCTGGGTTCTGGGGGACGACAAGGGCTGGGAGTTTGAATGCTGAACTCATAAAGCTGCAGGAAGGAAGCTGGGGGCACCTGGAAGCTACGCTGCTGCCTGCTCTGTGCTGAACCTGGACGTGGCAGTTTGGAGGTAAAGTCCCTGAGAAAGTGGAGGTCACACTCTTGGCCTGACTGTTTCCTGCAGGCATTCTATCCTGGACTTTGGCTCTACTGGAACACCGACAGCCCCACCCCACAACACAGCCATCTTCCCCAAACCTCTCACCCAGCCCCAGTCTCAGGACTGAGAGAGCCAGAGGGAGCCTGACAAGTGAGCATCCTGGGGGAACCCAGAGGCTGGCAGTGGAGGGAGGGGCTGGGAGAGACTCAGAAGCTGGGTGGGGGGAGGACAGCTAAGAGAAACTGGGAGATCAGGATTGAAGGACTGTGCAGAAGATAGGAAAAGTGCCTCAAGCAGAGAACTGGCGCCTCAGGGGCAGGTGGCCATGATCTAACACACCTGGATCCTCAGCGCTGGTTCCTCACCTGAGAGACAGCAAGCCTAAGCCGTGGCCTCAGTCCCTGACCCTCTCCTTCCACTGCGGAGCCCGGCATGTGGGGCTACCTGTCCCTGCTCCCTGTCTTCCTGGCCTGCTGGGCTATTGCTGGTATCTGGACCGTGTGAGTCTTAGAGGCAGGATGGATGCCTGCCTCTGAAGGAGGGCCTGGGTACCTGCACCCCTGGGTCTGAGGGAGGAGGGCTTGGGTTCTGGACCCCTGGGTCTGAGGGAGGAGGGGCTGGGGGTCTGGACCCTGGGTCTGAGGGAGGAGGACTGGGGTCTGGACCCCTGGGTGTGAGGGAGGAGGGGCTGGGGGTCTGGACCCCTGGGTCTGAGGGAGGAGGGGCTGGGGGTCTGGACTCCTGAGACTGGGAAGGAGCTAGAAGTTCAGTTTCTGTGGGTAACAGAAAGAAAAGTTTCCTTCGAAAGCCCTCTACTCACTCTGCTGTGTCCCTGACCTCAGTTTTTCGCTCGCGGTGGTCCACAAGTCAGTGAACCTCACGGAAGCCTTCCCCTATATCAGGTAGTTTTGCCGCTGACAGCGTGGTGTGTACGTGGGTGTTCAGAGGGAGGAGAGGAGGGGTCCCTGCTTCTGAGGAGCTACAGGATGACCCTTTATCTCCCCCAGTCGATGTGGAAATTACCCTCCTGAAAGCTGCGTCTTCAGCCAGGTGCTCAACGTGGGAGCTGCTATGGGTAAATGTGACCCCCACCCCCCACCCTCCACACCCCAGCCACACCTCTCCTTTGGTGCTAGCCCTACCTAGCCGAGAGCGCCCCAGACTCCTCCTCCCCCAAATCCAGGAGTTGGGCTCCCACCCAGGGGACCTCAGTCTCTCTCCACCCCACCCCCTACCCCCTACCCAGGAGTCAGGGGCTCTGGTCTCCCTCCCACTTCCCTCTTCTCTCAGCTGCCTGGATCTGCATTCTCCGTTACCACCAGCTTCGGGACTGGGGGGTCGGAAAGTGTCCTAACCAGATGATCCTGTGGACGGGGCTCCTCTGTGCCCTGGGTACCTCTATAGTGGGCAATTTTCAGGTGAGACTGAGCAGCCTAGGCCGGGTACTGGTCAGCCAGAGCCTGGGACTACAACTCCCAGCATCCCCCGGGGCTGTAGGCTTCTTGTTTCAGGAGGCTGATTCCCGCGCAGCCTCCTGGGACTCGTATTTCTCTGTGGCTCTCGGGCTGTGGAGGGGGTGCATTCTGCTCTCTGAAAGAGGCCCCTTATAATCATTACGCTGAACCCTAGGATGTTGGGGGTAATTCACTGCCATGCCCCTCCTTAATGATGAAATTTCTCAGTTCACTTACTCTTAATGAAGGAGGCACTACGATTTACATTGGGCAGGTTGTTTTACTCCATCTCCACAAGGACTCTAGGTAGGTCCTTCTTGGCCAAATCCCACAGAGATATTTCTTTATCACTGGGTTCGTGGTGGTCAGAGATGAACCCAGATTCGTAAACTCTATAACCCACATTCTTTTTTGTTTGTTGGTTTTGTTTGTTTGTTTGTTTTTGCCAGGGGGTAGTAATTAGAAATATTTATTTGTTTGTTTTAAATTTAATTTATTATTTTACTTGAGAGAGGAGGTAATTAGGGTTATTTATTTATTGTAATGGAGGTACGGGGGATTGAACCCAGGACCTCCTGCATGCTAAGCACAGACTCTACCACTGAGCTATACCCTCCTCCACAGCTATACCCTCCTCCACATTCTTAACCAGGAAGCTCAGTATATATTGTAGAATAAATAAATGGATGAGTGATAGGAGAAATCTTATTGGTTTATTTAATATCATTGTATTTTACTACGAAGCCTCTGATTCTAAACCTCTGCTGACAAAACTCTGGGGCAGCCACAGGGTGTTTAGACAGAAGGCTGCACTATTATCTATGGGGCTCTGTTACATGCCAGGCACTGTTTTAGGGATGGAGGTCCCAGCAGTGAACAGGAGATTTATTTATTTGTTTATTTAATTTTGTGGGGGAAGTAATTAGGTTTACTATTTATTCTTAAGAGAGGTACTGGGGATTGAACCCAAGGCCTCACGCATGCTAAGCATGCACTCTACCACTTGAGCTACACTCTTCCCAGAGCAGCAGGTGTGAATATCTGCCCCGTTGGAGCTGAAAAGAGCCAGCGCACCTAAGCAATAACCTAGTTGCCGGGAATGGCTGTTTCCAGTCACAGCCCGTTGGGTTGGTCCCAGGGGCCTCCCTGCACAGCATCGTGGCCCTTCCCCTCCCACAGGGCTTTCTCTCAACTCTGCTCCCTCCTCCTCCTCCCAGGAGAAGAACCTGCGGCCCGTGCACCTGACAGGGTCCTTCTTTGCCTTCTTCGTGGGAGTCCTCTACTTCTGGCTGCAGGTCCTTCTCTGCTGGCGGATGAAGAGCCTGCCCCAGCCTGGGGCTCCTTGGCTTGGGCCTCTCCGCCTGGTCCTCTGCAGCCTCTGCAGTATCCTCATAGTGACCAGTATCCTTTCTGTGGCAGGGAGGCAGGGGCTGGGGCGCTGCTTCCCCGGGGTGGGTCTGCCATTTACTGGTGTGGCAGCCTCTTCCTTTCTCAGCCTTGGTCTCCGTGCAGGGTTATAACGGAGTCTTCAGAGTGCTGACTCTGGGTTGGAATCCCACCACTTCTACATACCACTGGGCGGGAAACTCCGCTGGTTTCTAAACTTCTCCGTGCCTGTCTCCTCATCTATCAAATGTGGGTAATAATAAGGAACGTGAGGAAGGAAGGAGATGATATATATGAGGTGCTTACATCAGTGCCTGGCATAGTGTGAGTGATGCATAAATATTGGGAGAACAAGAAACCAAAGACAGCAGTCACTTTGGGGTACCCGCTCTGCTTTGGGCATCTTGCTGGCTAAGACTGGAGACTGAGGTTTGCACAGTGGGAGTGAGTCTCTGGGCCAAGAACTGTCCTGGAAGTTCAATGACAGAGCTGGTGTGGGCAGCAGAGGGCTCCCCTGGCCCCTACTTTGTCTCCTCCCAGCCCCTTGCATGGTAATGTCATGTTAGTAGCTTGAAATGGCCATAGTGAGAGTAGTCATTCCCCAGAAACTGGCAAATGTTACAAATCAGAGCCAGTCCTCACAAATCAGAGCTGGTTGTTACACATTTACCACTAGGTGAAGCCTGGATTCATACCCACTTCTCAGTCACCCCAGAACCTATCAGCACTGCACACCCCTGGGCAAGCCAAACCACTCTCTGAGCGTCAGTTTCCATAGCTGTAGAATGGAGTTGCTTTTATCAGAATAATGATGGTTCCTCTGAGAGAGGCTGAGTACTCTGAGCGAGAGGAGGGCTGTGAGCTCAGCCTTGGGGACTGCTTTCCTCTCTGGAGACAAGGGAAGGGGAGGCTGGGGTCCTTGGCATTCAGAAGAGGCTGGAGGGAACCAGCTGAGGCCAGCACCAGCAGCAGTGCTGCTGCTAAGATTCCGGCGACCCTTTTGAAAACCTCCACTGGGCTGATAATCAGTTTGGCTGCAGGGTCCTCCTGTGGGGCTCAAGTAGCCCTTGGCAGTGGGGAGGGGGGATGGGACCATAAGTGGTCAGTTGAGTGTGGTAAGGGCTGGGTGGCTGCAAAGAGAGGCCTGAGACCTGGTCTGTTTTCAGCTGCTCTTGCAGAACCAGACGTTTCTGGCCTGGGTTGGGAGGTTGGGGGGACACCACAGGTACTTGCAGAGGGTGGAAAAACCCTCTGAGGACCTCAGGGGAGGACCTGAGGCTGCTGGCAGGGCCAGAGATGAGGATCACTGGCATTCAGGTGAGGGATTTCAGGCTTGGGTTTGCCCGAGGGCAGTAGGGAGCCATAGATAGCTTGTGAACAGGGGAGGTACAAGGTCAGTTCTGGGGGTAAGCACTTGTGTTTGGGGGGCTCACACTTCTCCTTTGCTCTAAGATTGGTGGGGACAGGGGATGGTGTTGGCCTTAGTCACTGTCTAAAAATCTCTGAATGAATGAATGATGTCTAATCTGATCCAGGTGGGGTGAGTTGGAGCTAGCTTGGCTGAGAGGAGGAGGAGGAGTACTCTAGTGGGTGGGGGGATGGCCCCAGAAGGTGAGGGGCATCTCTGCCAGGTTGGAGCTTGGAGTATGTGTGGGCTGGTGCTTACCAACAAGTTTTAAGGAGCTGGGACTGGGGAGCTGGAGAAGGGACAGGACAGACCAGTAGAGAGATGCCAGGCCAGAAGGAGATGGACAGCGCAGTCAGGACACAACTTGGGGTGACCAGCTGGCCATGGAGATGAGGAAGGAGGGGTGAGGGCGGTTCCCAAGGGTCTGCTTGGATGCAGGAGTGGGTGGTGGTGTCATGGAGGTGGTGTCCTTCCACCCAGAAGGAGGAAGAGGTTTTAGGATGAAGTGAGATTCTGTTTGGGAGTGAGCAGGAGGCACTTGTGGGCCATGGGTCGGGGGAAGAGTTAAAAGCATAGCCTGAAGCCAGTGGGTGGGTAGGGGTTACTTTTAGGAAACCCTGCATTTTTGGAGGTAGAAGCAATGGCGGCTGGTTGGCCCTGGCAAGTGAGGAGACAGCAGAGCCTTCTCCGGGCCAGGAAAAGCCAACAGGAGACAAGAGCCTTGTTCTGGGATGTTGGGAATGTGATACAAACAGGAGAAACATGCAAGGAAAAAACTGGGAAACAGCTGGAGACAGAGACAGGGATTGGAGGGCATCCCTTTGGGGGCGTCTGGGTGTTGCCAAGGAGGGTGTCCAGCCAGAGGGGTCATTCTAGCCAGGGCAGGGTGGGCATGTCACGAGAAGGCACCCAGAGACGGCCTCAGCCTGTCCAAGGTTATATGGCAGCCCAGCCAGTCTCCCGCATCCTCCTGTGACGGTCTGCCCTTGACCTTGGTGCACAGTGGTCGTCCTCCACGTCCGGTCACTGCGTTCAGCCTCTGCTGCCTGCGAGTGGGTCGCCGCCATGCTGCTATTCATCCTCTTCGGCCTCTTTGCCGTGGACTTCTCCAGCCTGGGTCGCTGTACCCTGCATCTCCAGCCGGGCCCCAACAGCCTCAGCCCCCCGGCCTCCCCCATCTCCCTGCAGGTTCCGCTGTGAACCGCTGATCAGCACAGCATCTTCATACCTCCAGTTCCCGCCATCTGGTTCCGCCTCTGCGGTCAGGGCCACCAAGGAAGCGAGAGGCCAAGGCCAGCCAGCCATCCCTGATCAAGGATATTTATTATTATTAACTTTTTCTTTTTTGCCGCCGGCGGAATCAGAGACACGGACGCAGGCAGGATCACGCGAAATCAGAATTCCTTCCGGAGAGCAAATCCGTACAGAAGGTTGTGGGGGCCGGGAGAGGACCAGGAGAGGGGGGCCCAGGAAAGGGGAGTTGGGGACACAAGGACAGATGGCCCTGTCCGTCCGGATCTGCTAAGCCACCCCAACCAGCCCCCGTTCCCCCCCACCCCGCAGAGAGACTGATCAATAAATAAAATAATAAATTAATAAATAAAATAGAAACAGCTCCCCCACCCCCAGTCCCCCCTAGAACCACCCGCTGTTGGGCACGGCCCCCTGAGCCCCATCCCTGCAGGGCAAGGCCGGGTTTGTTGTGTCTCCCCCTCCCTACATACTCCATGGGCCCTATTTACAGATTCACAGTTGGGGGGCAGGGAAGGGGGGTGGAGGGGGCGCCCCTCCTTCCCCGGCCCCCTGGGGTCAGGGCAGGGGGGTCCCGTTGGTGGCCAAGAGCTTCTTGTCCTTAGGGGGACCTCGGCGGGGAGAACTGGTCAGCTCTGGGTCCGGGCGGCCAGGCGGGGGCTGCAGGCTTCGGGGTGGGGCACCGGCAGGCCGGGCCTGGGTGCCGTTCTTCTCGTCTGTGGGGGAGGAAGCGGTCTGGCCTCAGGAACCTCAAGGCTGCAAAGCCCCAGGGCAGGGGAGGTGGCTGCCAGGGGTCACACACACACCAGCAATCAGGCCTGGCTTCCCTGGAACCACCTGGCACATGTCTCCGGCGCCCTCTGACCCTCATGGCTTTGGAAACTGGGCCCAGCTCAGGACACACCCTCAGAGACTCTGATTACAACCCTGCTTGCTAAGGGATGCTGGTCTCAGCAACAGATAAGATTCGAGTCCCCCAGAGGATGGCCAAAAGGCCATCTTACCTTCCTGCTGGTTTTTAGAGAGTCTTGGTAATGGGGCCTAGGGGAGCCTACAGCAGTTTTGGGGGGAGGTCCTGAGCCTCCTAGTCGAGCTTGAATGATTGGGGTCACCTGACTGCCCCAGACTAGGGAGCTGCCTGGGCAGCACTGGTTGCCAGTGGTCATCCAGCAACTTCTGTGGGTCCCCAGACAGTACCTGAGGTCCTGGGGCAGAAACCAGCCCCCTTAAGAGACACTGATTGCTGGAGGCCTTGTTGCCATAGGAACCAATAAGTCAGCGGTCCTCAGGGCAGACCCAGAGGTGCCCCCCTGCCCCACTCCCCTTGTAAGGCCTGTGGCTCTGGCCCTTGGTGCCTGTGGGTCCCACATCCTTGGGGGTGTGCCCTTTTAGGAACTCTGGTTGTCATGGAAACCGGGTTCAGGGGGCCTTCCTCGCTTTCTGGTTGCCCCGGGGAACCAGGCCCTGTGGAGACCAGCAGAGAGCAGTTTCTCCACCTCCCCACTAGGGCCACTTGGGGCTGGGAAGTCATGCTGCAGGAGTCATCCTGCACACTGTAGGACGCGTCCCAGCATCCCTGGCCTCCACCCACAAGAGGCCCCAAGCATGCCCTTCCCCCCCAAGCTGAGACAACCACAAAAGTCTCCAGCCGTTGCCAAATGTCCCCCAGGGGACTGTGGTAGGCTGAACAATGCCCCTCTCCAAAGATGCCCCCCTCCTGATGCTGAGAAGCTGTGAAAACGGCACCTTACAAAGCAAGGGACCCTGCAGCTGTGACTAAGGTTAGGACCTCCAGGTGGGGAGGCTGTTTGAGATTACCTAGGTGGGTCCTTAAAAGAACCTTTCCCCACTAAGAGCAGGGTCAGAGGGAGACAGGGTCAGAGGGAGACAGGGCCACAGAAGGACGCCAGGGAGATGCAACGTCACCCTCTTTGAGGATGAGAGAGGGAGCCGTAAGGAGCAGATGCAGAGGCCTCTGGGAGCGGGAAAGGCAAGCCCCGATTCTCCCTACACCCCCACCCTGAGCCTCCAGGAGGGAGTCCGGCCTTCCCTCTGGGCACCTTGGTGTTGGCCCAGTGAGAGTGTGCAGAACCCCTGACTTCTAGGCCTGTATGACAATAAGCTGATGTTGTCTGAACCATGGAGTTTGTGGTTGGTAGTGACCATGTCATCGTTGTCCTCTGGTTGCTAGAGAATTCTGCTGCTGATAGCCAGGGCTGGTGGGCACAGGGAAGCCCCTTCCTCCTGGAGCACAGACCTCACTCACTCCCAGGGGACACCTGAGTCCTTGAAAACCAGGCCCAGCAAGGCCAGAAGACAGGGTGCAACTGGAAGTCTTGTATCCCCAGAACCTCTCAGTCCCGGACTAACTGGGATGGCTGGTCACCCTCTCCAGAATACAGTTCAGGAGCCTCTGTTGGCAGGAAGTTCCGTTACCTCCAGAGAGCTGTCATCCTCTCAGGGACCCCTGGAGGTCCCCTCCCTAGCAAGGCCTTCTCAGGGTCAGGATGGCCTGGTTCCCACAAGCTCAGGCCCCAGCCTCTCCGGGAACCTGCTCCCAGCACTGCAGGTGGGAGCTGAAGGCAGCAGCACGTGGTCCCTGCTCCCCACAGCAGAAGCCTCGCCAGCAACCCAAACCCGGACACCGGTACCAGGAAGTCTCCCCTCTGCCCCTCGGGCACCCCACGGTGCTGCCCACCTGCCAGGGCCTGCACGGAGGGCTGGTCATGGGTGCTCAGCAGCTGTGCCTGGATGGTCTCCACAACCCGCTTGAACCGCCGGCTGGGCCCTGGAAGAGGCAGGGAGACTGACCGATGAATCAAAATCCAGTATTTTATGGCAGGATGAGAAAAACTCAAACACAAAATTTCTCTCTGCCTATTTGGGGCCGCCTCCCTTCCCCTCAGCATGTGCTGTGCATCTGCATTGACCAGACCTCCTTAGGAGACAGCCTTCCTTAATCCTGGAAGGGTCCACGGCGACCCAGGAACCACACCACTCACTTTGTACGTGTTAATACGTCCTTTAACGTACAGCCCCTTGTCTCAAAATCTTACAGAACTGTGCTTTGACCTCTAAGGGGCATGATAGTCCTCAGAGTATTCTGAGAGGCTTTTCCTGGGTTATATTCCTCAGGTTGGCTCAAATAAAATTTTCTATTTTTTCCTTAGATTGACTTACTAATTTTGCATGGACATGCAGGGCATAGTCGGCAGATGTCAGAGACACCAGGAGGCTACGCAGGACCTGCACTCGGTACCAGCATGGCCCATTGGGCCCCACCGGCTTCTTGGTACTGCTCAGGTCTTCCGGTAAGTACTCCTGACACCTGGATCTCATTGTTGGAGAGATGATCCTGAAAACTTTATTCAAGCTGTTTTTACTTAAGACTTGGAGTCTTAAGGGGCACTGGTGTATTTCCTAGGCTGGGACCTAGGGGCATCTGGACAGAATGCCCAGGGAAACATAGGTGGCTGGGTTTTTGTTAAATTTGGCTTAAACTGGGTGGGGGGATCCCCAATGCGTTGTTACATGCTTTGAACAAAACTTTTTTTTTTTTTAATTTCCCTTGAGGGAGGTACTGGGGATTGAACCCAGGACCTCGTGCACGCCAAGCACGTGTTCTACCACTGAGCTATACCCCCAACCCCACCCCATGAACAAAACTTTTGCTAATGAAGTAACAGTCTGAATTATTCAGCTCTGAAGAACAAGGGAGACCCCCTACAAGCATTAAGTAAAAACTGTTCATCTGTGGAGGGGCGTGAGGGTGGCACACCAGAGGCGGATAACAGCGTTCCATGCACCCACGGCGGTTTTAGACAGTCAGGGAAAGAAACCAACACGTGTATGCGTCCAACTGACCCCAAGGTAAATCCTTGGGGAGCGAGGCTCAGAGTCAGCACACATTCGATCTACCACAGTGTCCTCAGAAAGCTGCTCAGACCATATCTCATATCTGAATTAGGCTACGAAATTAATACTGGGAAGCTGTGCCTCAAAGGCCAAACAGCTCCCGTGCAGACAGCCGCCTATGGGAATACCAGCTGCTTCCAAGTACTTAATAGGGAATTAAATGAAACGAAGCCCTGAAATGGCCACGATGGGGTTTTTGTGTGTGTGTGTGATTTTTTTTTTAATTGCAGTATAGTTGACTTACAATGTTGTGTTAGTTTCAGGAGTACAGCTTAGTGATTCAGTTATACATATATATTCTTTTTCGGATTCTGTTCCATTACAGGTCACTGTAAGATACTGAATGTAGTTCCTTGTGCTGTACAATAGATCTTTGTTGTTGATTTATTTTATATATAGTAGTGTGTACCTGTTGATCCCAAACTCCTAATGTATTCCTCCCTCCCACCCCTTTTCCCCTTAGTAACCATAAGTTTGTTCTCTATGCCTATGAGCCTATTTCTGGTTTGTAAATAAGTTCATTTTTTCTTTGTTTTTTGTTTTGACTCCACATATAAGTGATATCATGTAAGATGGGGTTCTTTCTTCAGCATTCTAAAACTGCAGTTAAAGCCTGGAGTCTCCTTTAGCTCGGGGAGTGGGAGTAGGGTATAGCTGGGGGTGGGGGACGGTAGAGCATGCACAGGGTCGTGGGTCCAATCCCCAGTACCTCCTCCAAAAATAAATAACCTAATTACCCCCCCCCCAAAAGCCTGGAGTCTCCTGGATCTGTGCCTGCAGGGTCTACTGGAAACAGCAGCAGCTAAGAGTTTTTCTCTTTCTTAAAATTAGATTAGCAGGGGGAAGTATTTGCAGCACTGACATCTTGGATCTTTTGAATTGGAAAAACTTCTAAACTGTTAAAATTTTAGATATCTCTCACTTAAACCATTGTACCTATTTTCATTTGTATGCAAAAGCCCCAAAAGGCTTCAAAATTCCAAAATAGCCTCTTTGAAAGATTTGTTGTAGAAGGCTGATGAGAGATTAATGATGTAAAAGGTATCTAAAACTTTAACTACTGCTCCTTTTTTCCTTTTTTTCTTTTTTAATGCAGAAACTGATTTTTAAAAATTTATTTTTATTTTATTTTTTAAATTTTTGGGGGGGAGAAATTAGATTTATTTTCAGGTTAATTTATAATTAGGTTTATTTTTACTGTGTTCATTTTTAGCGGAGGTACCAGGGACTGAACCCAGGACCTCGACTAAGCTATACCTTCCCCACCCTTTCCTCCTTTATCTGAATACTCATTCCAGTAGTCTGTCTGAATTGTCTTTCCCCTCTGAAGATACTCTTAAGTGCTTATCTTTAGAAATGGGACCACCTGAGGCTACAAGTGAGCCTCTTCGGATCAAAGGCAAGTTAATGAATTTCTTAAACCCGAGGAGGATCCTCAAAAGTGTTTGTAAATGGGTTACCAAGATGGGAGGCCACCGGTCTGACTAAACAGAACATAGCTGATACTGGGAGCCTGATGGGAATTCTGGGGGGAGGCTTTCTCCCCTAAGTTAAAAGAGGGAAAGTGAAACAGTCCAACATAGATGGATGGCTGTGTCAGTCCTTTGGTGTCACCGGGGTGGCCACCCAGTTCTTTGAGGGAAAAAACCAACTGTCCTTGTTTTATAAATTTAGTCTTCACAGGGCCAGAGGTATGACAGCCCAGAGCCCACCAGTCCTCTGACCACTCCCCAAACCTCCCCGATTTATCTCATGAGGTTTGTAAGTATTGGGGGGAAAAAATTCAGGCCTTAAGGAAACAAAGTCCTTGGAGGAGAATGTGCCTTTCTCCTCCTATGCCTTTGAGATGCAAATGTTCCATCTGGTCTCCTCCGGGATCTCTTATCTCAGCCATCTTTTTAAAATGCTAATTAAAGATAACTTGTATTGAGAGAAAAAACAAAAGGGGGGATAGGTCACTGGGGACCTGACCTGTCAGAACAAACAGAAATCTTAAGTGTCTTCTCTATAAATATTAATAAAAAGGGTTGAGCCATCTAGACAGGTGATCTTGATTTGTTCCATCTGCCATAAACCCAATGTGGATCCAACCTCTTCTGTAACTGATGGGTTTTATATTATTGTAACTGATTCATGGCTGACATTTTGGAATGGAAACTATGGGGTGTGTGTCTGTGCGTTCCTATGCATCTATATACACGCATGTTGTAGATGTGTGGTATTCCCTAAGGTAACTTGTAAAAGAGCTCTATTGAATTGGCTGAAAGGAAATTAAGCGCTTATATAAATAATCAGAAGTATAAAAGAAACTGGCCAGAATGAATGTGGGGCTCACGTGATCTGGGAAATATTCAGTATTGAATTAATATCTGATATTAAAGTTAGTACAGGGAGCTATACTCAATATCTTGCAGTAATCTATAATAAAAAAATATGAAAAGGAATGTATGCATGTATATGTGTGACTAAAACATTAGGCTGTACACCAGAAATTGACACAGTACTGTAAACTGACTATATTTCAATTTAAAAATTCAACAAAAAATTTTTTAAAGTTAGCTTAAGCTTGTTAGTGTAATTAATACTGATAGGTCTCTAGGGTCATCAGCACTAGGTATGATACTTTATTACACCTAGGTTTACCAGAAATCAAATAAGATTTTAGTATTCCTGTTACAAAGTTTTTCAGCAAGAAAAATAACTAGATATAATGAAACTTCTAAGTAAATAGAGGGAAATAAGATGAGAGCTTTTAGGTAAACTCTTTAGGGATAATTATGTTTTCGGAATGTCTATCTAAAATAGTCTTTCCAGATTTTGGTAACTTGAAACTTTAGAGTTTTGTTAAATTAAGTTAAACGTGGGGAACCTATTGAATATCTAGGCCATTTTCAAACAAGATACTGGAATATTAATCACTGAAAGGCTTCTTTGTACCGAGAAACTAAAGATATTTATGACTATTAATAAATATGTTTGGCACCTCACTAAGATATTTTCTGTGGGGAAAAAAAGGTACATTTTCTAGAAATCATAGGTAGTATTTGTAAGTTTGCTTATCTGCGGAATGCTAATGCAAAACACACTTCGTAAGTACTTACTTCTTAGTTTTTGCTAGAAACTAGGTTTCAAGGTTAAGAATTATATATGTAAACTAAAGCTAATAAAAAAACATTTCAGTCTGCCTGAAAAACAGAAGGTCTGTTTTCAGTAAAAGAGGGTAAGAGGAATGGAAATGCCTTTTGTTAAGGGAAAATAAACCCTGAGGATAAAGTTTTGTGTGTGGTCAGGGTTGGCTAAGATTAGACTGAATTTAATTAAGTAAATGAATTTTCATATTAAAGGTAAAGTGATGCAAAACTTGAATCTGGCTTTCTCTCTGTTACAAGGAGAAAGTTTTCTTAAAATATTGATCTGCTTCTGAAAACAGATAATAAAGTTTCTTTAACTGGTAATCTGTTATAACTTTTCATACTGATTTTTGAAATTTTTATTGTCACTTTGCTTAACTAAGTATTGTCCCACAGTGACTGATGATCCTATTTGACCAAGTGTTTTGAAACTTTTTTGATATTTTGACAAACTTCCCAAAGATCAAATTCTAATCGAAGTTCTTTTGATCTCTTGCTGACTTTGGGATGATTCAGAGAGAGAGGGCCCCTGGAGCATCTTAGACAAAAAATTAAACTAATTAGACTTATTTGGTATGTTAAATTACATGGGAAGCACTGTCAAATGAGTGGTGATAAAACTTAGTTTGTACCATATGGGTAAATGTCATTAAAATAGATATTTTAGAAATTACATGGAGTTCCTAAAAATCTGGTGTGTTCTGATAAAATGTTATCAGTCATAATTCTACTAATTATCTTAAATTGTATGTCACAGCAGTAACCAAGTTTATCTGTCAACTGCATTGTAATCAGGTCTTAACTGACTTTTTAAGTCTTCTATCATTTATACATAGTTATTGCTGCACTCTGATGCTTTTGCAAAAAAGTGTTTCATCTTCAAGAAGATTCACAGAAAGAAACTTCTGACAAGTACAGGTTGTTGGTAAATTTCAGATCATCCTGCTGAACTGAGAAAGAAATTAAGGAATCTGAAAGGAAAACTGATGGCTTCATAAATTTGTTAATCAAGGACTAAGATCAAGGATTAGTCAGTCACATAGGACTGAGGGAACTGATAAGCATGATTACAATTTGGGGCTTTTGTCTGAAGTATTACTGGCTTCTAATCTGTGTTTTTCAGGTATAAGGAAATTCTTCCCCTGAAGCTAATTATGACTTACAGCAATTTGGTAAATTGTACCTTTGTAGGCGGAATTGAAACACTTATCTTTTCTCTTTACCTGATGCCTCCAGGATTTAGAAACTCTTAGGTTCCTAGCACCTTTCCCAGGTAAAGAAGGAAGGACGTCTCCTAACAGGTGCAAGAAACTCAAGGTATTTTGGGGACCTCGGAAAGAGGAATTCACCCAAATCGATAGATATCTCAGGCAGAATCTGTGATGCGTCCTTGGTATGGATTTCCTGGCCTTAAGAGGATTTTTTAAAAGTTCAATCTGAGATTCTGTATGAAAAGTTCCAGCACAGCCAATTTAAAAAAGCTCATGTGGGCAATTAACCAGACTTATCCTGCAAACAAATTAGTCTGGCTGTATTTGGTAGAAGTGAGGATAATTTTAGAGAGAAAAAGATTATGTTTCAGTGGATATTAAATTCTAGCCTCATAGGTTTGTATTGACTGCCTAAGGCTCACTTCCCAGAAAGATCTTTGTCGCTACATTATTGTCAAGTTTAAGGGATTTATTAAAAGGACCCTCTAGGGGGAGGGCATAGCTCAGTGGTAGAGTGTGTGCTTAGCATACACGAGGTCCTGGGTTCAATCCCCAGTACCTCCATTAAATAAATAAATAAACCTAATTACCACCCCCCACAAAAAAAAAAAAAGATTGGTGACAAGGATAGCAAATAGACGTATTCCTCATCATCCATACTCTTGTTATCAGGACTCAGGAATCAAGGAGAATTGGAAGGAGGGCATTTTTATAGTTTTCATCTCTTGTGCCAACTCTTGATTGGTTGTGGCTACCTGGAATTTCTGAGGCTTCAGCAGAAAGAAGGGCTGCGATTGATTGGTGATGTCTGCTGTGACAACAGCACACCATAGTCTTAAACTAGGAAGAGCCCTGTGCTTTGAGGTCAGGATGCCTATGTTGAGCCCCAGCTCTGTCACAGTCTGCAGTGTGAATCTGGTCAAGCCAATTTATCTCTCTAGGCCTTAGTTTTCATCTTTGTAAAACGGGTGATTATTTACACCTCCAAGGATGCTGGGAAGCTTTTAGTGGTATAAAGCACTTAGCACATTGTGAAGGACAGGATGTGGGGGGTCTGGGAGTGGAGGGGGCTCACAGAGTCAGAACCAACTGAGCACCACCTCCTCCTCACTCATGCTGCCCTCCTGGGCTGCTGCCCTATCTCCACTGTCCTGAGCATCCCAAACACCAGGCTGGGGGCCACCGAGTCAAGGGGAACTTACCGGAGATGAGAGTAAAGGTGACGGAGTAGAAGCCACCACCACCGCTGCCGTCCCGCCGTGGGGAGGGCTCTGGACCCTCAGAGGAGCTAATGTCCACTTGGAAGCGGACAGGCTTCTGGAAGACGGAGGGGCCACCGCTGGCCTTGTACTCAGCCCTGAAGCTGGTCTGTGACAGCACACTGTGACTCAGGCTGGGGATCTGAGAGAGGTGGGGGACGAAAGGAGGGGGTGATTTCAGCGACCTGACTCCAGGGGAAGGGAGAAGCAGCCCTGTGACCAGCTCTGCCCAAGGAATGACAAGTCCCTGCAGCCCCCGGGGAAAAGAATAGCAGGCGTGGCATCGGGAAGCCCTATGCGTGCTGAGATTTTAGTTTCCTCTGTCCTATAAACAGGGTATCAGAGGAATGGCTGAGCAACTGAATCCCAAGGTAATAGGGACTCTCATAGCTGGTGCCTCCACATGAAACAAACTCCTTCCTCCCTCCACAAACACTGTCTAAGGTCACATCTGTCTCAGAAACTTAGGTCCCATAGGCCCCTAGAACAAAGAACCACAGGATCCAGTGGACAGCCTGAGTGTCCACTGGAAAAAAATAGTTCCTTTTGCCAATTTCAGAGTTGGTGATAGGGGAATGACGACTCGCCAGGCCTCAGTGGGTGTTGACATGTGGGGAATTGTCATTTGGGATCCTATTTCACCACTTCCAGGCCTCAGGGTACAATAAACCTCTCCTGTCTCTGTGCCCCCACAATGACCAAACCCAACCCTGGCTGAAGTCATGGAAGTCAGGCCAGGGCTAAGGTGGCGAACCCCAGAGGCTGCTGGGATTTGTAATTCTGTGGTGGCCAGGGGGCAAGGGGACGCAGGCCCCTTACCGACAGGAAGGCATGGACAATGTCCGCTTTGATGCTGCTGAGAGGTTTGTCCTTTAGCACGAGGAATATTTGTTCTTCTTTGTCCAAGGAGATGAAGTTCCCGAACCAAGAGCGTTTTGCCAGCCTGAGTGGGAGGGAATGGTTGGAGGTGGGTTAGGAAGGGGCTAAGGTAATGAATCCCCTCTCCATCCCTTTTCCTTCCCTTCCCTGCCAGACTCACTCTGGAGAGGACTCTGGCGTCAAACTGGACATCTCCTCGGCAGTGGGGACTGGGGAGGGGAGAGCATGGTTAACACGTGTCCATCATCCAGGTGTCCAGCACACAGGCCAGCAGCGGCCTCCAACCAGGACTTGCAGACCCCAGTGTCTATTCACCTCTCAGTAGCTAAATCCCAAATGGCACGCAGCATGATGTTCCTTCTAAAGATGCTGCCTCTAGGTAGGCCACGCCTTCTGGGGCTGGGGCTTGCTAGGCATGGGCCAATGGGAAGGTGAGCCAAAGCACTGAAGGGGCGTGTCCTTCAGACAAGCTCATCCTCCAGAATCGGAGGCTAACACCAGAATCTCTGGTCACAACCGCATCTTCTCCCATGAAGTGGGAGTACAGGCACCCAGCCTCTTTCTTCCCGGGGACCCAGATGTTAGACACCGGCCACTTCCCCACATTAGGACTCAGGACTCCGCCGCGTCCCCAGGCCCTACGCCGCAAAGGACCGCCGTACCCTGCATCTTGCGCCGGTGAAAGCGAGGCGAGCCCAGGAAGCTGTTGCGGATGGAGTTGAGACGACTCCTCCAGGCGGCTCCCCCGACGCCACCGCCGGGGCTGGGAGGCGGTGTTGTTCCTGGGGTCCCAGTGGGGCTGGCCCGGGGTGTGTGCAGGGGCGAGTGCAAGGGGGTCCCCCCGGAGGAGCGTGGGGAGCCTGGGGGTCCGGGCAGGGGTGTGGAGCGGGCACTGGGGGGCGGGGGCTGCTCCCCGGCGCCCCCACCCCTGGGGCCCCGAGAAGGCAGCGTCTGAGTTTTGGAAGTCGGTGAGCCCCCTCCCCGAGCCTCATCTCCAGCCCCGGGCTCCGGTGAGAAGGAAAAGACCGGACTCTGCGGAGTAGTGGAGTCGGGTGAGAGGGTGGACTACAACTCCCAGGAGGTTCTAGGAGCCCCACTAGCACACACTCACAGAGGCGCACCCCAAAGCATGCTGGAACTTGTAGTCCAATTATTCCCCCCCACACCCATTGTTAGTGGGGCAGGGACTTTTTCTATCGCTGCTCATTACCTATAATCCCAGCAGTGACTGGTACACAGTAGGCCCTCAACTAGCTTTTCTTAAATGAATAAATGGTATCTTCAAACACACTGAAAACCCAATCCTGTGGAGGTGGGAAATTGCCAATGGACTAAAATACTGAGGCCTTGGGTCTTTGGCCTTTTAGGGACAAGGAGACAACCTCCCAAGACCTCATGGGAATTGTAGTTTCTGCTGCTCCATCTTCGCTCCAATGTCTTCACCCCCTTACCCCTTCTCAATTCATTTGGGACCTGGCCTTACCCTTGGGCTGCTCAGTGGGCTGGAGGACAGACCAGTGGAGGCTCCACTGACACTACGGGATCTGTTTCCAGAATAGATTAAGAAAAAAAATCAGGTGGGAGGGTTTCAGAAGGCTCAGATGCCCTCTCCCATTCATACTCTTTTGAGATGAAGAAATGAGGCCCAGAGAGGGGAGGTAACTTGTCCCCATCATACAGCACCTCTGAGGTGGGGATGAAGCTCTGAACTCCCTCTCCACCCAGGACTGTGTATCCCACTGGAGGAGCAGGGGCTCCCACCTCTGACTGTGCTGGGCCATCTCCAGAGCTCGTCGGGTGGGCACCGGGGAGCCGCCACCCCCAGCATCCGTGATGCTCAGGACTTCCATGGACTTCCGTTCTGGCCGCCGCTTCCCATGACGGCTCAGCATGGGGGAATCCACACGCTTCCGAGGTGGGTCTGAGGGCCGAGAGTTTCAACCCAATCAAAACACCCACTGGTCCAGCTGTACGTGGCACTCGTACAGATGGAGAAACTGAGGCTCAGAGTGGAGAGGCGATTTGACAAAGGTCACATAGCAAGTCAGGGAGTCTAAACTCAGAAGCTCACGGCCTGCAGCCCCTTCCTCCCTCGGGAATCTGGGGTCTGGCCTCCCAGCCCTATCCTTCTCACCAACATCATTCCGGGGAGGCAGATCCTGGTCCTCACAGCTGGGATACCGCTCCTTCCGATCCAAAAGCAGATAATATATCATCTTTTCTTGGTTCTCCCTATGGGGGACGGGTGAGTCGGGGGTAAGAGATCTCTGGAGTCAGAGGTCAGGTTCCAGAGTTGATCTCATCCCCTCCCTGTTGCTGTGACTCTGTGGGGCTCGGTCCACTCAATTTCTCTGTTTACCATTCCATTCTCCTAGGTATCAGTAGGGTTTGTCCCTTTGTCTCAGTGTACATCTCAGCCTCTTCTTTCTCAGTGATAATAATTATGCTAACACCTGAGCACTTAGTATATGCAAGCACTATGTGAGGCACTAAGTCGGCCTCAGCATCTTTTAATACTTTTCAGCCTCAGTTCTTTTTCCCGCTGATCCTACCGCCCCCTCGTGGTTCCTCCAGGAACAGCTCCATGTAGGTGCCTTAAGCCTCGCCCCTTAAAGTGGCAGGGCAACCCTTCAGGGGAATCTGCGCGTGCGCGAAGCCCCGGCGCACCCCCTGCCGGCTGCCGGGCGGGCTGCGGCAGCTCACCCAACTTGGCCAGGGTGTGTGTTAGTTACGGGGGGTGTCTTACTCCTCGCTGCGCAGCTCGCGGTGCAGCCGCTCGCGGTCCCTGAAGCAGCCCAGTGAAGCCATGCTCTCCAGGACATCAGGGTCTAACTCTCCGTTTGATGGCAGGCTCCGCATGGCCACCCGGCGGCCTGGGGCTGGCTCCAAACAAGGGTCCGGCTCGTGTTTCCCGCCACTGATGAGGAGAAGAATCATAGGGAACCGGGCATCTCCTTCCCCGGAGGCTCAGGGGTCTTAAGTCCCAGCCTGCTCCTTTCTTGGGAACCCAGGAGTCGGGGCCCCAGGCCCTCCCCTTTCAGACCCAGGAGTCCAGACCCTCAGCTCCTCCTCCACTTCTGTCCTCCTCCTCTAGGACCCAGAAGTCCGAGTCCCTAGCCCGTCCTCATGAAGGACCCTTGGCATCTCACCCCCAACCGGCTCTCCTGCCTTGGTGGCCCTCGATATTTGGGGCCCTCTCCCTCCCCCCAGGTGTCCAGTTCCTCCATACTCACAGGTACCAGGGATGTTTCTGAATTTGCTCCAGCTGTGAGGGGCGTGGGTAGTGGAGAAGCAGAAGTGAGGTCGTTTGGACACAGTAGGCGCGAAATGAAAGTTGATGGGATGGCGTTGGTGATCAGTAAAGTGCCACCACCCTTACCCCCAACCAAGGGCAGGATGACGGCTCATGTCTCCCCCTAGTGGCAGCTGAGCACATGCGGCGCAGGCTGACTGCTCTGGACCGGCCTGGCTACACCTCCCGCATGCGCAGTGGCCTCCTGCCCCCTCCGCACCGCCACGGCAAGGCCGGTATGCGCATGCGCCATCCCACTGTTGTTGGAGGGGAGTTCTTCCTCCCCAGTTTGGAGTGGCAGGTTGGCAGGACCCCGGAATGGCTCAGACAGCGATCCCTCTCCCAACTGTCACCCCAGGGACTGATGGACAGGTCCCGGAAATCCATCCTCATGAGTCACCTAGGGATTCTGTCCCCATCACTCACTGTCCCTCCATCCCTTTTCCCCCAACTCACGCTGAGCCTCTTCTCGGGCTCCACTTCGATCATCCCCCTCAGGAGGCTCTGGCAGTCTGGAGGAATGAAGTGGGGCATGTGGAAGACGCCCCGTTTCACCTTCTCCAGCAGCTGGCGGAGGTTGTCGTCATCGAAGGGCAGAGCCCCCTGGGTGAGAAATAACAGGACCCCTTACACAGAGCTTACAATATACCGAGAACATCCAAGCACTCATCACAGGCCCCAGGAGGTAGGGAGCTATTACTATCTCCATTTTACAGATGGGGAAACTGAGGCACGGAGCCTCCTGGCTCTGAAGTGGCATTGCAGGGATTTGGCAACGGGCAGCCTGGTTCTAGTGCTTGAGGCTGGGGTTGCAGCTTGGAGGCTGTCCTTTAAAAACATGTTTCTCCCCAGACTAGTTTTGGAAGAGATAATCTTCATTCATCATTCAACAAAAGGTGAGTGTCCCTTACGGCTCAGGGGTCTAGTAGTGAACCAAGCAAGACCCTGCCCTCCTACACCTCACACCCCATAGTGGAAGACGTGGGTGAACAGGCAAACGTTAACAGCTATGTAGTGATGGAGTGATTGAGGTGACCTTGGAGCACAGGCCAGACTAGGCTGAGTGGGGCCTGTGGGAATCTGGGCATGTTGCAGGGTTGAATGGTGTGCCCCCCAAATTCATGTTCAGCCAGAACCTCAGAATGCAACCCTGTTTGCAAATAGGGTCTCTGCAGGTGTAATGCCTTGAGAATCTGGAGATGAAATCATCTAGACTTTAGGGTGGGCCCTAAATCCGATGCCTGGAACAGGAGAAAAAAGCACAGAGAGACACAGGGAAAAAAAGTCATGGGAAGATGGAGGCAGAGACTGAGGCAACGCAGCTGCACACCAAGGAGTGCCTGAGGGGTGAGCAGGTCACTTAGGGCTTTCCACCTCGCAGAGCGCCACCAGGTACAGTTCTTAAGAGCTGGGAGTTGGGAAGGGGTTCATGGGGAAGACGATGCTGGACAAAAACTGGCAGCGGTGATGATGTGAATCCCTGAGGGCTTTTCCAGGTGTTTCCAGCTGCCCCCGGTATCAAGGCTTATGGACAGAGAAGGACAAGTGTGGGATGGAGGAACTGGGGAGAGGGCTGTCTGGGGATCAGGGAGCCTGAGTGTGACCTCTGGTTGCCTGTCACTCTAGCACGGAGCCTTAACTCCCTTTCCTTTGTGAAATGGAGATGATGGTCCTGCCAGGAAGGGCTATGGCATGGATTAAAAAGTATAATAACAGGGGGGTGGGGATAACTCAGTGATAGACGGTGTGCTTGCATGCATGAGGTCCTGGTTTCAATCCCCAGTACCTCCATTAAAAAAAAAAAGCAGAAACAACAACAACAATATAGTCAATTCGTGATATTCAGAGTAGTTGTGTCCTATGAAGTCACTGTGAACACTAATTGGCGAATACTGAACCATTGCTTCTGGAGGAAACATGTAGAGATACCCTAGAGCCTCTGGTCATGACATTTTTGTCAACTGATCAATACATGACCTAGTTTTACGTGTTTCTGTTTAAAGACCTCGTTATGGATTGCATGTTTGTGTCCTCCCAAAATTCATACATTGAAGCCCTCCTTCCCCTTCCCAAGGGGATGGTGTTTAGAGGTGGGGCCTTTGGGAAGTCATTAGGTTTAGATGAGATCGTGAGGGTAGGGCCCCCTAGGATGGGATTAGTGTCCTTATCAGAGGAAGAGACTAAAGCTTTCTCTCCACCGTGTGAGGACCCAGTAAGAAGACAGCTATCTAAAGGCAGGAATCGAGCCATAACCAGACGCTGAATCTGCTGGCACCTTGATCTTAGACTTCCGAGCCTCCAGAGCACGAGAAATAAATGTTGTTTAAGCCACCAAGTCCATGGTATTTTTGTTACAGCAGCCCAAACTAGGACAGACTTCTTATTTCATGTATATATTTCATACACACACACATATATAGTTGATTCATTAATATTGAACTAATGACCAACAACACTATAATTGAGAGCAAGTGCAAAGGGCCTGTGGTAGGAGCCAGGGTGATATTCCCCAGTCTGGTTCTACCAGTCATTGCAATACTATAATAGTCTGGGATCAGTTAGTAAACAGCCACTCCCCCAAGTGCTCCAAGTGCTCCTGGATGCCCCGTCCTGTTCTGGGGGACCCACCTGGACTATCTCAGTTATGTGACAGAATGGTGAACTCTGGGAACAGAGAGACGTGCCCAGGACTTTGCTCTGTTCGTGAAGTCGCCTCCACCACCACCTTCAGTTAAGTTACATATTTGGGAGACAACCCCTGAGGTGAGGACAGAACTTCAGGTTCTGCCAGGCAGATCTGCTCAAGAAACAGGGCAGCAGAGGTGAGAAGCGCCTTACCACAAGCAGGGCGAAGAGGATGACTCCGCAGCTCCACATGTCTGCCCGGCGGCCATCGTATTTTTCCCCCTGGAAGGGAGAAGGAGCAGCGGTGATATTCATCTCTACCCCATGCTCCCTCCGCCCCCTTCTCTCCTCCATCTGCCCCTCGCTCACCTTAATCACCTCCGGACACGCATAGTGTGGGGACCTGAGCGAGAGAGATGCTGTGAGCCTCTGGCTGGCTTGGACTCCCCTCCCCGGGAGGCAGGAGGCCGGGCCCCCACTCACCCACAGCTGGTCTCCAGGAGGCTGTCCCCCACCTGCAGGGACGCCATGCCGAAGTCCGCGATGCGGATGTTGTTCTTCTCGTCCAGCAGCAGGTTCTCTGGCTTCAGGTCTCTGTGACTGAGACAGGGCAGCGAGGCTCAGGCCTCTGCCTTCCCCGGGGGTGGGGGGGGCCGGGGCTCCATTCACTATCTCTCAGTGGGAGACATGTCTGGAAACTTCTCATTAGGGACGTTTTCAAACAAGCCCCAGAGTACAGAGAATATAAGGAGGGAGGGTACAGCTCAGGGGTAGAGCGTGTGCTTAGCGTGCGCGAGGCCTGGGTTCAAATCCCAGCACCTCCGTTAAAATAAATAAATAAACCTAATCCCCGTCCCCGAAAAGAATATAGGGAGGCTCCATGTGCCCACCCCCAAGCAACACCCATTATCAACTCAGGGCGAATCTTCTCTCATCTCTGCCCCTGCATACATTCTCCTTCCCAAGCTGGACAATTCTGTAGGGGACCCTAGACAGCATATCATTTTATCCACAAATATTTGAATATGTGTGAAAGAGATATTTTGAGGTAAGCAGGGCTGATACTGATCTTGCTCTTAAAATATCAAAATATTCCCATATTTAATAATTTTAAAAAATACTGCCACCCCAAGCCCGACACCGGTCCCTCCCTGCCCCTTCCCCACCAAGGAAAAAACCCTCAAGATGTAAGGGTTCATGTCTGGGGGTAGGTGGGGTGGAAGGTTCTACAGTTACTGTTGGAAGTAGTCAGTAACTGGGTCATACTTGTTAAATTTGTTGACTATCGCCCCCTGGAGGCCAGTGTTTCTAATGTCTTGACACTCTGTGGGGAGGTGTTGACAATTTAAATTGGCTGCCTTTTCATCACCAAACTTTACTCCCTTCTCAGCCCCTCCACCCGACCCCCACCCCACCTCTAATCCCCCAACCCAGAGAGGGAGGTGTGCAAATGAAGGTGAAAGACGAACTGGAGACACATCTATTTTGCACCTTAATTAATCATTAAAATGCTGCATATTTAATATCTTGTTTTTGAAAGCTGAAAGCAATTCAGTGAGGAAAGGAAGATCTTTTCATACGGACATTCATATGCAAAAAAAAAGACCCTCAACCTTTACCCCTTTACCATACCATATACAAAAATTAATTTGAAGTGGATCCCAGGCCTAAATGCAAGAGCTAAAACTATATAACTTCTAGAAGAAAACACAGGAGGAAACCTTAGTGACCTTGAGTTGGGCAAAGAATTCTTAACTAGAACAGAAAAGGCATGAACTGTAAAAAGAAAAAAATCAACAGTTCATCAAAATTTAAGACTTCTGCAAAAAAAAAAAAATCAAACTACAACCTAATTACCTCTCCCCTCAAAAAACAAACAACAGAAAAAGCAAAGTAATTATAAAAAGCAATGTAAAAAATTTTAAACTTGCTTTTCAAAAGATATTGTTACAAAAATGCAAAAGCATGCCACAAACTGGGAGAAGATACTTGAAAAATTAACATTTAATAAAACATTTGTTCTCAGAATAAATATCTCTTAAAAGTCACTCCTTGAGTTACCCCTTGTTCCTAGAATACAGAACTCTTACAACTCCAATAATAAAGAGACAAATAACTCAATTAAAAATGGGCAAAGGATCTGAATAGATATTTCTCCAAGGAAGATATATAAATGGCCAATAAGTGCATGAAGAGATGTGCTTACATCATTAGCCATCAGGGAAATGCACATCAAAACCACCCACTAGGATGGCTATAATCAAAAAGTCAGATAATAACAAGTGTTGGCAAGGATGTACAGAGATTGGAACCCTCATAGACTACTGGTGAGGATACTGAATGATGCAGCCACTTTGGAAAATAGTCTGGCACTTCTTTAAGAAGCTAAATATAGACTTCTGGTATGACCCAACAATTCCACTCCTAGGTATGTACCCAAGAGAACTGAAAAAATAGCTACACACCAAAACTTGTATGTGAATGTTCATATGTCCATAGTATTCATAACAGACAAAATGTTCATCAACTGGTAAATGGATAAACAAAACATGGCATATCCAAACAATGGAATATTATTCAGCCATGAAAAGGTATGAGGTACTGATGCATACTACAACATGGATGAAGCTTGAAAACATTTTGCTAAGTGAAAGAAGCCGGGGGTGGAAGGAGGGTAGAGCTCCGTGATAGAGTGCGTACTTAGCATGTACGAGGTTCAATCCCCAGTACCTCCATTAAGCAATAAATAAAAAACAAAAAAACCCAGTACCTCCCTTAAAAAATTAAAAGTAAATTAATAAAAAGTAAAAACCACTCTTTAAAAAAAAGCCAGCCACAGAAGACCACATAAAGTATGATTCCATTTATAGGAAATGTCCAGAATGGGTAAATCCATTGAGACAGAAAATAGGTTAGTGGTTGTCAGGGGCTGTGGGCAGGGTGGAAGGAGAGGTGACCAGTTAGTGGATTTTTGGGGTGATGAAAATGTTCTAAAATCACATTGCAGTGATGCACAACGTTGTGAATACACTAAAAACTACTGAACTGTACACTTTAAAGGGGGGAATTTTATGTGTGAGTTACATCACAATTTTTAAAAAGAGATACAAGGTTTGTTTTGGGGGCTGCGCCACACCGGCTTCCAGTCAGCCTGCTATGTGCTCCCAAGGGCCTGCCTTCTGGGCAGCGCTCATCCCGGCCTCCCCTCAAGCTGCCCTCTCACCAGATGGAGTAGCTATGGCAGAAGTCCAGCGCTGACACGATCTGGCGGAAGAACTTCCGTGCCTCCTTGGGGGTTAGCCTCCCTTTCTTGACCAGGTAGTCGAAGAGCTCACCTCCAGACACGTGCTCCAGAACCAGGTACCTGGGGGACATGGAGGGGGCAGAGGGCTGGAAGGGGCATGTGGAGGACCAAAGAACCTGGTCTCCCTCTTACAAAAGCACAAGACCTCGATCCCAGCAGCCCCTGGAGGCAGAGAACCCCAATTTGCATAGTTCCCTGGGAGGAGGAGACTCCAATCCTCATTGGCCTCCAGGAAGCTGGAACTCAATTCCCATTAGCCCTGGTCAGCAGAAACTCCTCTGTCAACTTCAGGGGTCACCACCTTGACTTATAGTTGTCCACAGGAGATAAGGCAATTCCATTAGAACCTGGAGGTCAGAGATCCCAATTCTCATAGACGCCTAGGAAATAAAGCCTTGTAATTCCATCAGCCTCTGGGAAACCAAAGTTCTCATTCTCATTAGTTTCTGGGATGCAGGTAATGGAATGCTAATCTATTCTTGGGCAAAGACATTTGCATCTTGAATCAATTCAACCGTCAACTTCTGTAAGGTGAAGACTGCAACTCCCATCAGCCCCTGGGAGCTAAAGACTCCAATTTCTATCAGCTCCTGGGAGGAAGATACTTCAGTTCCCATCAGCCCTTGAGAAGAAGAGACACTAATTCCCATCAGCCTCTGGAAAGCCAAAATTCAGTTCTCATCAGCCCTGGGCAGCACAGACTCCCATGTCAACTTCAGGGGTGTTAATACTTTTGACTCCTAGTTGTTTCAGGAGATAAGGCAACTCCATTAGCACTTGGAGGACAGAGACCCCCAATTCTCACAGAACTCTGGCAGATAAAGACCCTCTCACCCCGCACCCAGTAGCTCCTGGAAGCCAAGCCTCTCGATTCCATAAGCCTCTGGGATGAAGAAGCTTCAATTGTTGTTAATTCTTGGCCATGACGATTGCCTTGTGCACCAATCTAAGTCAGCTTCTGCGAAGTTCAAGACTACAACTCCCTTCAGCTCCTGAGGGCTGAAGTACTCCCAGTTCCCATAGCCCCTGGGACACAGAGACTCCCAATTCCCATCAGCCACTTGGATTCTAAAGACTACAAATCCCATCAGGCCATGGGAGATTAAATCTCATTCCCATCAGCCCCTGGAAAACAAAGCTCAATTTCCATGAGCTCTTGGAAGGCTGAGGTGAGGTTCCTCTCAGAAGCACAGGCTCCCATGGGGCCCTCCCTCCCTTACTCCACCAGTCTGCACAAACGGCCCCTCCCTGCCACCACACCTGGGGAAGCCTGAGGGCTACAATTCCCATGAGCACCTGCAGGGGCCGGGCAGCTTCCTGCCTGGGGAAACCACCCTAGCTTGCGATGGGTACTGGAGTCACTTCAACCTGGGGACTGCGTGGTGGGGGCACGGGGTTGTTCCTTCTCCCACTGCCCAGCCCAGCTGTCCCTTGGGTCACCAGAATCCAGACAAAGGCCTATTGTCTGGAGCCTGGACAGCTGGCTCCCACCCCCACCCTTCCTGGGGCGTAATCGACTTTGAGAGAGACTCACAACTCCTAAGGAGACCCATTGTTGGGGTGTCCAGTCATAGCACCCAGAATTATGCTGAGGGAGGGGAGGCCTCCAATGATTCCGAGTGGGAAGAGGCAGGATTCACGGGCCTGGGCCTTTGCTAGGCACCAGTGCCTGAGGAAATGGGGAGACGATCTGTCCTTGGCAAGTTGAGTCTGGCAGATTATCCAGTATAGAGTGTTCCCTGCAGCACAGCAGGGCGAGGGACTGCGGGGGAAGGGGGGAGGATCAGCCTCTGTCCCCTACTCCAGCTTAGCTGTCCTGTTGCTGGGGTACAATCAGCCCTTAGTGTCAGATCAGGTCACTGTGGGAACAAGGAGGATTACGAGTGTGTGCAGAGGGTGTCCTTGCACAGTAGGGAAGGGACTGGGCCTTCAGTGGCCCAGCCAGGGAGCTCAGGTTTCTCCAGGCCCCTCCATGCCTTGTTTCTGGAAATGTCCCACCCTAAGAACCTGAGGAGAGCGCATGGCAGGGCTGGGCGTCCATAAATACCTACAAATATTTCTTGTTCTCGTAGACGTCGTGGAGCTTGAGGACATGTGGGTGTTCAATAAGCTTCAGGATGGCGATCTCCCGCTCCACCTGAGGGAAAAGGGATGGAGGTCAGCATGGCTTCCCTCCCTCCCAGAGCCCCAGAGTCTTCCTCCTCCCCCCAGCACACAGACACACCTTCATCAGCACCGACTCTGACAGCTTCTCCCGGTTCACGATCTTGATGGCGACCTTCTGGCCCGTGATGCAGTGGACCCCAAGTTTAACCAGACCTGGAGGAGTGGGACTGAAAATGTGGGGTGTGCTCCCAGAGCATTCTCCCCACGTCTGGCTCCTAAGCCCCCCTTGCCACCCTGTTTCCTCCTCCTTCCCCTGCTGGCTGTTTAACCGGTGACATGAATCACCCTGACCTGAACTCCTGGGGGCTGGCAGTGGCCATTCCCACAAAACCCAATTCTCTTCCTACTCTTTGTTATTCAATTCTGTTCCTTATGATTGTCCATCCACCTACCTGCCTCCCCTCCACCTCCACACACAGCATCCTGAATTCTCACTCTGATTCTCCATCCTTCCAGTGTGCCCATTTAAGTTCATCTCTCCACGTATGAGGAGGCCTCACTGAGTCCCCATAGTTTTGTCTTCCTCAATCTGCATCCTTCAGACCTCTCTCTCAACCCATCACTTCCTTGAATTCTTTGCCCTTTAATCTTCTGGAGACACCATGTCTCCCAAGGAATATAATCTTATGATTGCCCCCTTTCCAGACCATCCTTCTCCACTTTCTTTCAAACCCTGACCTCTCAATCCCCTTCTTTGCTCTTATTTTAATAGCAGCTGTAGCTGGGAACATGCAAATCCCAAGGGTAAGCCCCTAAACCACAGACCCGGCATGCAGACCCCCTAGCTCCTCCTCCCTCAGACCCCCAAGTCCAGGCCCATGGCCCCTTCCTCCCCGTCACTCATGAATTCAGGTCAGCAACACCTTCACACTTTCTGCGCTAGGATACGGAGTCTGACACTTTGCCGGCCCTGGCGCTCAGCTTCATAGAGATCCCGGGCTTACCCCTGAACCTCTTGCCAGGACACAGGCGTTCAGCTCCCACCTTATACCCACCCAGCTCCCACCTGGCAGGAAAGAGGCCATGGCTGGTTAGCAACCAAAAGATGACCACCTCCCCCCTGCCCCCACCGTTCCACTCCTGGGGGATTTGCCTCTTTCTTGCATCCACCTTTCCACCTCTCTGTTCCTGGTCCCCACACTGAGCCGGCATGCTGGAGAAGGGGCAGAATGCTGTAGACCCCATCGCCCCAGCCTCACTCCCCCTGTCAGGAGCGTGTGAGGTCCTCCTAGGCCGGAGGACAGTGCAGAGGGAAAGCAGCTCCCTGAGGCGCACTCCCATCCCGGCACCTCACCCCAGCCTGCGGCTGTACTGCAGCACGTACCTCAGCTCCGAGCCCGGACCCTGGCTGCAGGCCCGCCTCCTTTTCCCACTGAGGCCGCAACCGCACCCCCCAAGATCTGCCCGCAATGGGTAGGAGCCTCTGGGTCCCAGCCACCTCTTCCTAGAAGTCCAGGCCCCCAGCTTCCTCCTCCCCAGGACCCCGGAGTCTGAGCCCTCACCCCCCTCCATCCTGGGGACCTGGCAGTCTGGGTCCCAGGTCCCTTCTCTGTGGGGGACTCAGGGGTCTGGATGGCCGGCCCTTGCCCTTTGATACCCGAGAGTCCCGCCCTCTGCCCCCCATCTCCCCTGCCCCCGCCCCAGGTGTCCCCTCCCCTGGCTCACCTGTCTGTCCTTTGCCCAGCGTCTTCTCCAGCCGATAGGGACCCACATATTGGGCGTGCTGGGGTGGGTGTGGGTGTGGGTGCGGGAGGTGGTAGGCGGGGGAGCCCCCGCCCCCCTCCTTGCCCCCGGTCGACATGGTGCCCTTGGTCCCGGCCCGACCGGTCCCCCGGCCGCCCCCCCTGCGGCCGGTCACCCCGTCTCTCCGGTGGGGGCCGGCGACTGCTCCGTTCCGGCCCCCCCGGCTGCCCCCAACCTCTCCGGGGGTCCCCAGGGGGCTGGGCTGGGCCCCCCCAGTCGGCGGGCCGCGGAGCTGGGGGAGGGGGGGCTGGCCCGGGGGGGTCAGGCCCCGGGAGTCAGCATAGCCCGGGGGGGCTGCGCGGCCCCCCCTCCCCAGCCCGTCCCTGGCCGCCCCCCCCTTCCTGTGCCTCCCCCCGCCGGGGGGGTCTGAGGTGCGGGCCGGCGGATGCTGCAGGCCGAGGTCCCCCCCGCCCCCCCACGCGCCCTCTCTCCTCCGCCTCCTCCTCCTCTCCGCCTCCCCCCGCCACCTCGTCCTTTCTCTCCGGCACGCTGACATCACCATCCGGGGACTCCGGGCCCTTCCCCAAAGTTAACCCTTTCGGAGGGGGGAGGGGGAGCGGGGCAGGGGGCGGGCCTGGGAGCTGGAGGGATGGAGACGAGGTGGGAGGATGAAGGGAGGGATGGAGGGATGCAGAGAGATGATAGAGGGAGAGAGATGCGGAGCACACAGGCAGGAGCAGAGCGGGAGCTCCACAAAGGGAGATGAAGCCTGACCCAAAGAAGGAGAAAGAGACAGATGACAAGAAACAGGGCTGGGGCAAGAGAGATGGTGGGGGATCACGAAGGCAGGCAGAGACAGGAGAGAACGAAGGAGAGCAGGAGGAACAGAGAGACAGGGAGATGGAAAAAGGAGAGAAGGTGGTGGAGAGAGACACAGAGATGGAGGAAAGCAGAGATAGAAGTGGAGAGAGACAGAGGTGAAGGGAAAGAGAGTTGGAGAGACAGGGATTTCAGGGGAAATAGAGGCAGAGAGAGATGGAGAGACAGATGGAAAGAGAGATGAAGAGAGAAAACTGACAGGGAGACACATGGAGTAATTTAAGGGAGAGACAGAAAGATGGGAGAGAAATGGAGGAAAATAGAGGGACGAGGCAGAGGGGCAAGACATAAAGGTGAGGCTGGGGGAAGATGGGCAGGGGGAGGATGGCGGGTCAGAGGGCAGGGGAAAGTGGGAGAGATGGAAAGGGACAAGGGGGAGGGACAAAACAGAGAGACAGGTAGAGGGAGAGTGGAGAGAGACAGAGATGTACAAAGGGAGAGCTCCTGAGAGAGAGAAACAAAGAGGGAGAGACGAGAGGACCGCAAAAGATGGGGAGGTCTACGCAGGTGGAGGGCTGAATGGTGGGGGGAGATGGGACAGACTGGAGGGGCAGAGGAAGAGGGAGACAGAAGCAGAGAGAGGGAAAGAATTGGGGTTATTGCCGATTCAAGATTCATCTCTGTTTCTGCAGACCCCCAGGCCCCCTTTCCCCACTAGCATCAGGGGCCCATATCCACCTATAGCATACGGTGCGTGTTTTCAGATCATCTTGGTTCCGTATCTTCATTTAGGATCCTCAGTCCTACAGAGAAACTTCCAGAACCCCTTGAGGTCCCTGTGTATTTTTTTTAGGCCCCTGTCTATTCTCTGTGCCCAGCACAGGATTCCCTAGATCTTCATGTGGGCTACACTGTGATCATACATCCCCACTAGAGCACATCAGCGGAACTGTGCGCAGCTAGATTTCCGTGTAATCCGGAATTCCCCTATGTCAGACTCCCAAGGGTGTTAGGCACCCATTGTATCCCCAGATCACCTATCCAGTGTATCTATGAGCCTTAAGTCTCCTAGTCCACCACTTTCATTCTGTGAATCTATACTGAGCACCAAATCTGAGCCAGACACTGTTCCCAGTGGGGAGGGCACAGCAGTGAACCAAACTGACAAAAATCCCTGTGCTGTGGAGCTCCCACTACAACAGATGAGGCGGGTGATTGATATGTAAGATAAGCAATCAGAACATATGGTATGTTACAGAGTTGTGATCAGTGACAAAGAGGAGACTAAAGCAGGGAAGGGGGACAGGAAGGCTTTGTGGAGTGCGGGATGATTTTTGATACAGTGTTAAGTGAGGTCTGGTCAGTGAAGGAACACTGAAGGACAATGAGGGTCAGAGCCATGTGGATAAAGTGCCAGGAGCCTTCCAGGTGGAGGAAACAGCAGTGCAAAGGCCCTATGGCAGGCGTGTGCCTGGTATGTTATGGGAACATTAAAGGGGGCAGTGAGAGGGCATGAGGTGGGGAAACACATCACACAGGACCTTAAAAACTGGGTGATTATATGTCCTGGCTTATGCTTGCTATTCTGTAATTGTTAAGAGGGTCTGTTTTCATTCTGAAGTGTCTTGCTATGGATGAAAAAATTATACGATCACCCTTCTAACAGGATTGTTGTAAAGGCTATGGCCTTTATAGGGTACCTGGGGGGGTTTCATCTAGGCCCCCATTATATTATACGTATATTTATATATGTAATGTTACATATGTATATGTTATATATGTATATGTTATATATACATATATGGTATATGGTATTATGTATAATAATATATGTTAATAGTATTATCAATAGGTGGACATCTACAAAGCTGTACTTAGGTATAGTAGGCTGCATTATGGACCCCCAAAGATGTCCACATCCTAATTCCCAGAACCTGTAAATATGTCACCTTACATGGCAAAAGGGACTTTGCAGATGTGATTGAGCTAAAGACCTTAGATGGGAATATTATCCTGGTTATTTAGGTGGGCCCTCAATGTAATTACAAGGGTCCTTATGAGAGGGAGGCAAGAGGATCAGAGTCAGAGGAGGAGCCAGGATAAGGAAAGAAGCAGATGCTGAAGTGATGCAGCCACAATCCAAGGAATGCGGGAAGCCTCTAAAAGCTGGAAAATGCAAGAAAGCAGATTCCACACACACACACACACACACACACACACACACACCCCTTACATGTTTGGTTTTCTCATCTCTGTCCAAAAGATCACCCAGCACATCCCAGACCTAGCAGTGTGCTCAATATATTTATGGCTGTGGGCTCCACCAGAGTCGAGTACAACGTTCTACTGGAGAGGAGGGCCTCTGACGTCAGACTAGAACTAGAATTTCTTAAAGCCCAGCCCAAAGCCAACACCTCCACAGACGAGGCACATTCCCAGATCTGAGCCCCAAATCTGATGAAGGCAGGCCTCCAGAACCTAAACATTGCCTGAGCGTTTTACTTCTAGGCTTCAAGAATCCCCTTTTCTGCACCTCGCAGGACCCAGGGAAGTTTCCACTAGGGAAATGCTGGTTGATAAAAGGGCGCCAAGAACAGGCAGCCTCCTTTGTAGAACGGGGAAACTGAGGCCAAGGGAGGGATGGGCTGGGCCAAAGGCTGCCTGGATCAGGTATTAGCGGCGAGAACGCCAGGCTCCAGTAAAAGACCTGATGGGGGCACAGGTGTCCGGAAAAAGGCCCCGAAGGTGCGGGACCGCACAACTGCCAACCATGGGGTGGGGCGGGGCCAGGAAGTGGGCGGGGCTTAGCTGGGAGAGCACGAAAGGCCTAGAACAGGGGCGGAGCCTGAAGTGGCGGGGAAGGGCAGAATTTAGAACTGGGGTAAGGGGCGTGGGTGTGGACGAGGTCCAGCTAAAGCGGAGCCAGACCTGGGGCAGAGCCTACACTGGGCAGGGGTGGAGCTTGCAATGAGGATGAGGAGGTGGGGCTCACTAGGGGCGGGGTCCGGGCCTGGGGCGGGGCTTAGGTGGGAGCGTGAGCATGAGGGGCGTGGCCTGTGTGAGAGGTCTGGCTGGGCCAGGTGGGAAGGATTTAAGAGCCGGGCAAAGCTGCCTCGCGCCCAGCTACGGCCCGAAGTCGGGTGGCTGCGCCGGGAACTTCCGGGCGGGACTGTGCGTATTTCCGGTCAATATGGCGGCGCCCAGCATAGTCAGGTGCAGGCGACTCTGTCTTTAGTAGCGGCGGCGACACAAGGCCCAGGGAGGTGAGGTGCGCCCCGCTCTGGCTCCTTTTTTCCGAAAGAAGGGAGGAAACTTATTGCTAAGAAGACCAAGGGGAAGGCTTGTTGCCGTGCAGGCCGTGGGTTGCTAAGAGACAGGAACGCCTGCAGTGGAGATGGGGGAGGGGTTGCTAGGGAGAGTGGGTGGGGCCTGTTGCTAGGGAGAGAAGGCGGGGCTTCTTGTAACTTTGGGGAAAGGTCCTGTTGGTGTGAAGGAAGGAAAACGGGCTGTGGTGAAAGGAGGTGTGGACCGAGTGGTTTGGGGTCATGGGGGGCCTCCGAGCTCCCCTAAAACGCCGCCTTCTCAGCAGACCCCCAGGAGTCGACCGGTCAGGACGCCAGAGCTACCTCAGCGGTGACCATCCCCAACCCCAACACATTCTTACCTTCTTCGCAAACTGCCCATGGCGGAAAAAGGCTCTGGGGGCAGCCGCCTTCCCCTGGCGCTGCCCCCAGCCTCCCAGGGTTGCTCGTCCGGGGGCAGCGGCTCCTCCGCAGGGGGCTCGGGCAACCCCCCGCCACCACGAAACCTCCAAGGCTTGCTGCAGATGGCCATCACGGCGGGCTCTGAAGTGCCAGACCCCCCTCCAGAACCCATGAGTGAGGAGGTAAAGGGTGGGGACCTAATGAGCTGGGGTGAGGGGTGTGGGGACAGAGATATGTTGGGAAGTGAGCCCTGGGGAATGGCGGAGTCCAGGGGTGAAGGCTTAGCAGATTGTATTTTTTGTGCTTGATGGAGTTATTGTAGACTGAAGGTCGGATCTCTGGATCCCCGCACTGTGCTGGGAGGCAGAATAGCCTCATGGTGAAAAGTAAAAGCGAGGGCTCTCCAGAGCCAGACAGACCTGGATTCAGCATTTACAGCTGTGTGACCTTGGGTATATCACTTCATCTTTCTGAGCCTCAAGTTTTTCATTTGCAAGTTGATGCTAATAATAAGAATCACAATGGTACTTCCCAGGGCAGTTCTAAGGTTCCAGTTGAAGCAGAGCTCCACACAGGCACATAGCCAAGTGCTCCTGAAGGCAGCGGAGTGTTATTAAGAGCACAGGCTCTGTGGACAGACTACTTAGGTTTGACTTAAGGCCTTGCAGATGGCTGACTGTGTGACCTGGGGCAAGCCACACCTTTCTGTGCCTGTTTTCTCATATGTGAAGTGAGGATAACAATACTTACTAAACAGTCTTATGGTTACTGGGAGAAAGAGGGTGGGAAGGGATAAATTTGAGAGTTTGAGATTTGTAAATGTTAACCACTATATATAAAAATAGATAAAACCATTTTTTTCTGTATACCACAGGGAACTATATTCAATATCTTGTAATAACCTATAATGAAAAAGAATATGAAAACGTATATATGTATGCATGACTGGGACATTATGCTGTATACCAGAAGTTGTAACTGACTATACTTCAATAAAAAAAAAAGAAAAGAAAACAATAATACCATGGAGGGTTGTTTTGGACATTAACAGCAATATTTGTTACATATGATGCTTAGTTGGCCATGGTGATTACATTATACAAAACACTGTGTTAATTCAGTTACAACCACAATGTCGTTGAACCTTTAGGACAGTAAGGAAGGAAACAGGCACAGAAAGACAAACATCTTGCCCAAATTTCTCCAGAACTGCGACTACAGAGCCTTCATATAAGCACTTAACATGGAGCCTGGCCAAAAAAAAAGCTAGTGGCCAATTCTCAGGGATGCTGTTCAACACCCAACGATGCACAGAATGGCCCCCACCACAGAACTGTCCAGCTCAAAGTGTCAGTAGAGTCGAGGCTGAGAAATGCAGGTCCAGCCTGGACCTCTTCCCTGAACTTGAGGCAGCCTTAGGCATGTCATGGGTCCCTCAAACTTAGATGTTCAGGAATGAGCTCTCATCCCCACTCCTCCTGCTCCACATCTGCTTCTCTTGCCGTCTTCCCCATCTTCTTCTAGTTGTGCAGGATAGAAACCAACGATTCCCTGACGTCCTCTTTTTCTCTCACACCCCATAACCAGCCTCTCCATAGGTCTAGAAAAGAGTCTGTCCATAGAAAAGGTGCTCGACAGATAACCTGTTGGTGGCAGAACAGTCAGCTCTCTGTTGGCTGTTACTATTAGTGACCGTCACTCGTGCGTTAATTACTGATACATTTTGCTTCTTTCCCCCACCCTCCTACCCCACCTTGTCCCCCAGAGGCGCCAGTGGCTGCAGGAGGCCATGTCGGCCGCCTTCCGGGGCCAGCGGGAGGAGGTGGAGCAGATGAAGAACTGCCTCCAAGTGCTATCCCAGCCCACGCCCTCCTCGGCTGGTGAGGCTGAACTGGCTGCTGACCAGCAGGAGCGTGAGGGGGCCCTTGAGCTGCTGGCTGACCTGTGTGAGAACATGGACAATGCTGCAGGTACACCCAGGCCCTCTCCGGTGCGGGTCCGGCTGCCAGGGTCCTACCCCTTTGGCCTCCTGATCTCTTCTGTCTTTTGCCTCCTCCTCAGCTTTGGAGTCTTACTGCAGCCCAGCCCCTGTCTTTTGTCTCAGGGACCGTAATCCAGCCTCTTCCCCAGTCTCCCAGCCTCCAGCCTCACCCTTCCAGTCTGCCTTCGGCTCAGGCCCCTAGTGGGACTGCCCTGTCCCTCCCTCCTTGGTCCCCATGCTACCCCATGCAATGATGATACCAGGTTCAGTCTACCATCTCCCTGATGCTATCTGAAACTGGCCGTTTCGCCCAGGTCTGCTGGGAATCTATTGCCACCCCCTAGAGTAAGAGACAGGAGGTGGTTCTGATGGGTTACTCAGATGAGGCTTTCCCGAGGGGTGACATTTGATCAGAGACCTGAAGTGAGGGTGTGAGTCATACATGGGATGAGCTCTGGAGAAAGCAGTCTAGGCAGAGGGATTGGCCAGTGCAAAGGCCCTGAGGTAGGAATGTGCCTGGCACATGCGGGGACAGCAGGAAGGCCAGTGCAGCAGAGTGGAGTGAGTAAGGGACAGGGGTTAGGAGGTGACGATGGGCATACAGGGCCTCGTGGGCCATGGTGGGTGCGGCGGATTTTATTCTAAATGCCCTGGAGCCAGTGGAAGGACAAGTCACCACCTCCACTTGGAGGGGCATGGTGTAGTCATTGAGGGCGTTGATTTCTGTTCTGGACGTTTCATGTACCTGGAATCATAGACATGTGACCTTTTACAACTGGCTTCCATCACTGAGTGTGACGTTTTCAAGGTTCTTCCATGTCAGAGTCTGTATCGGAACTTTATTCCTTTTTGTGGCTGGCTGGTACTCCCGAGTGTGGATAGGCCACATGTTATTTACCCATGCATCAGATGATGGGCATTTGGGTCAATTCCCCTTCTGATTGCTGTGAGTAATGCTGCTGTGAACACTGGCATACAAATATCTGTCCAAGTTTCTGCTGTCGATGCTTTTGGTTGTATGTGTAGGAGCTGTCACATGGTAACTCCACGTTTAACTTGTTGAGGAACTCTCAAGCTCACTGCCACTGCTTTATTTACGAAAGCAAGTGGTGGGCTGTTGCTCGGTGACCTCTGGTCTGGCGTGTGCTTCTCCCACAGGGGATGTTCCAGTTGTCACAAAGACGGGGAGTCAGAACTGGCATTTAGTGGGCTGCAGCCTGGGACCCTAACCCTCCTAATGCTGATGCTGCACACTGGCCTTGGAGGGACCCCCCAAGTTGGGAGCTTGGAGAGAGCAAGCCTTTGGAGGCAGGCTCCCCTCAGCCTCAGCAGGTGTGTTAGTGCATTTGTGCTGCTGTAACGAAGACCACAGACTTGGGGCTTAAACCACAGAAGTCTATTTTCGCAGAGGCTGGAAGCCCGAGGATTGGTTTTTTCTGAGGCTTGCAGCTGGGGATCTTCTTGCTGTGTCCTCTTGTGGTCTTCATGTGGACATGTGGACATGTCTGTGTCCTCACCTCCTCTTTTTATAAGGGCACCAGTCATATTGGATTTGGCTCTGTCCTGTAACATTATTTCACCTTGATCACCTCTTTTAAGGCCCTGTCTCCAAGTGCCATCACATCCCGAGGCCCTGGGGGTTAGTAAGTTTGGGGGGGACACAGCTCAGCCCATCACACCTGGCCTATCTGCTCCCCTCTCTCCACACAGATTTCTGCCAGCTGTCAGGCATGCACTTGCTGGTGGGCCGCTACCTGGAGGCGGGGGCCGCAGGGCTGCGGTGGCGGGCAGCGCAGCTCATCGGTACGTGCAGCCAGAACGTGGCGGCCATCCAGGAGCAGGTGCTGGGCCTCGGCGCCCTGCGCAAGCTGCTGCGCCTGCTGGACCGGGACACCTGCGACTCTGTGCGTGTCAAGGCCCTCTTCGCCATCTCCTGTGAGTGTCCCGGGGGCTGCTGGGCAGGAGCTCAGGTCCCCATGGGCCAGCACCAGCCAGCGGATCTGCTTGAGGGTAGAGGGAGAGGGCTCTTGTTTGTTGATTTATTTCTAGTACCTGTTGGGACTCTGCTGGGCGCTGGGAACTGAGCTGCGAGCCCAGCACACCCCCTGCCGGTCAGAGAGCCAGACCCTAAGCACACAGGCCAAGGCCCCGCTCAAGCGCTATAGGCCCGTCGGAGCTCTCGGCCTTGGCACTGTTGACATCGGGGGCCTGATCGTTCCTTGTCGTGGGGAAGGGGGCAGCTCTTGAGGGGGCTGCTTGAGCGTCCTGGCAACATGGCAGCGGGCTTCTCCCAGAGAACACAGTCCTGAATGCTGGTTAGGAGCAACGGAAACTACAATGTCGTTTTTTTTGTTTTTATTTTTGTACCTCTTAGAACATATCCCTATCTTGTCCCTCCCCCTTTCCATCTCCCCACTGCACTGGTAACCACTACTTTATTCTCTGTATTTGTGAGTCTATTTCCTTTTTTGTTGTATTCAGTAGTTTGTTGTATATTTTTAGATTCCACATGTAAGTGCTAACAGTATTTGTTTTTCTCTGAACTGTGTACTTTAAAAAGGTAAATTGTACAGGCTATGGAATTATATCTCGATTAAAAATGCTTCAACGTAATGCTTGCAAAGCCTGGGCCCATAGAAATCAATGATGATGATGGTGATGATGGTGGTGATGTGGTGATGGTGACGGTGGTGACTGTGACCGTGACCTCAATGCCCCAACTTCCCCCTCACCCCTACCCTCAGGCTTGGTCCGGGAGCAGGAGGCTGGGCTGCTGCAGTTCCTCCGCCTGGACGGCTTCTCCGTGTTGATGCGGGCCATGCAGCAGCAGGTGCAAAAGCTCAAGGTCAAGTCGGCATTCCTGCTGCAGAACCTGCTGGTGGGCCACCCTGAACACAAAGGTGGGGCAGCCAGGGCACGGAGCCTGGGTGCTTCCTGAAGTGGGGGGGTGAGGTGGGGGAGTGCATGGGTGAAGGGACCGCCCCTCTGACCCCTGTGGCCCTTCTCCAGGGACTCTGTGCTCCATGGGGATGGTCCAGCAGCTGGTGGCCCTCGTCCGGACAGAACATAGCCCCTTCCATGAGCATGTGCTTGGAGCCCTGTGCAGGTGCGCTGGGGCCTGAGAGGACGGCACCTCCTCTCGGGGGGGTAAGGGTATCAGGTTAGAGGGGAGCAGGAATCCCAGGGCTGGCCCTGCCTGAGCCCATTTCCTCACCTTAGGGGCTGAGACAGCAGCCTGGGGAGGAGGGAGAGTCTTTCTTACACACATGCTCCCCTGCGCACACACGAAGTACAAGAAGAGTAGAGTCTTAAGAGAGTGACAGAATGGACAGCAGAGCGAGCAGGCAGCAGCTCTCATGTGTGGCATTGGCGCCGGGCCAGGCACTATGTTAAGTGCCCTTTTTTGTGCAAGTCTCATCAAAGCCCCTGAGGTAGGGTGGGGAGGGGACGTTAGTGAAGTCCAAGTTGCAGATGGGGAAACCAGTGCAGCATGGGGAGCCACTTGCCCAGGCTCCCATGGGAGCAGTGGGGGGTGGGCCCATGCAGACGGAGGCCCCAAGGACCGCTCTCCTGTCCCGCAGCTTGGTGACAGACTTCCCCCAGGGCGTGCGGGAGTGCCGGGAGCCTGAGCTGGGCCTGGAGGAGCTTCTGCGGCACCGCTGCCAGCTGCTGCAGCAGCACGAGGAGTACCAGGTATGGCACTGCTGGCAGGGCCGGGGCGGGGCCAGGGGCCCTGCCTTCCTGGCCTCTGTGGTTCCAGTCAGCAAACGTCCACTGCCCCCTCCCTGTGCCTTGTGCTGTGTTAGAACCGGGGGGGTGGCGGGGAGGATGAGAGGCTGGGAGTTTCTTAGAGTAACGAATTCACTGAATTATTATCCAAATTATTTAATACCACTATTTATGTCATATCATTCAAATATTTAATAATCAAATATTTATTAGATTGATAAATAACAAGTAAATGATAATAGCAACCAATTAAACATTCAAATAAATAGATAAGTAACAAATATGTGATAAAGAACAGCTCATTCGCTATTTAATTAGATTAAGGGTAATAAGTGGTAGATAACAAGTAATAAATAACTCACTAGATAGTTAAATAGTAAGTAACAAGCGGCAGCACAACTCAGAGATATTTAATTATATAGATATTAAGTTACAAGTGATAAATAACAACTCTGATATTTAATTAAATAGATAAATAACAAATAAGTGATAAAGAGCAACTAATTCTACATTCAAATAATCATTTAGTTATTTAAACAACTAAGTGATTTAGTTAACTGTACTTCAGTGATTCAGTGATTCAGTCATTCGTGGAGGTACTAGCCAGGCGTTGATACTTCAGCAAAGCCCAGCACCGCAAACGTGCTGCGCTTCTGGGACGTCGGTTCTGCTGAGTCCATTCCTCTATGGACACCATCAAGAGGCGTGCCGGGCACTGGGTGTGTCGGAATAGGGGTGACTGGGAGAGGCACAGTGCCCGCCCCCAACCTTGTCACAGGAACCCATGGAGATACGTGCCTGTGGGCCATGGGGCAGGGGGGTGCCCTGGTCCTGTCTGGCCTCAGGGAGCATGTCTGTCATTGCTCAACACATCTGTGTGTTTGTTCCCTGAGCCTCTGGTGTGCCAGACCCTGATACCAGACCATGAGGACTGACCTGGTGAGGGAGGCTTCATGTGAACTATCCAACATGCCTTTTCTCTGTTTTCAAGAAAAATTTTTAACAGTTTTATTAAGGTATAATTGACATATATGGGAAGTGTGCAGTGTGAGAAGTTTTGATGTATGTGTACACCTGTGGAAACTGTCATTTTTCCATCTCTCACATTCATCAGGGGTGGGTCACCCACGGGCCAGGCCCCGACCTGGGTACTGGGGATTCAGTGAGGAGCAAAGGGATATAGCTGTGGTTCCCACGGGGCAACAGAGAACATACACTCATATGTATATTTACAAATACAAACACATCTATTGTGTGTGTGTATGTATATACATGCAAGTATAATGTCTAATATATGTGTATATATATATATATATATATAACTTAAGCTATACTGTGGTGTATAATATGACATCAGAGAGTTAGAACTATACTAAAGAAAAATTAAACTAGTGACAATGGTGGGCAGTGATATTTTAAGTAACATGGTGCATTAGTTTTCTAGGGCTGCTACAGATTACCACAAATTGGGTGGTTTGACACAGAAACTTAGTCCTTCACAGTTCTGGGGACTAGACGCCTGAAGCCAAGGTGTCAGCAGGGCTGTGCTCCCCCTGAAGGTTCTAGGGAAGAATCCTTCCTTGCCTCTTCCAGCTTCTTGTAGTTGCTGGCAATCCTTGGCATCCCTTGATGAGATCCATCACTCCAATCTCTGCCTCTGTTTTCATGTGGCTTTCTTTCTCCCCTGTGTGTCTGTGTCTGTGTCTTAGAATTCTTTCCAGATAGGTAAACAGAGGTCTGCTTTAATTTCAGTGTAGTTCAATATTATAATTGCAGAGGAGAGGGTGTAGCTCAGTGGTAGAGTACATGCTCAGCATGCACGAGGGCCTGGGTTCAATCCCCAGTGCCTCTATTAAAAATAAATAAATAAACCTAATTAGCTACTCCCTAAAACAAAACAATGAAACAAAATTTTTTAAAAATGTATAACTGCATATTTCCTAAGGTGACTAGATCATTGTTTAGCTGGTCCTCTTTTGCAGGTATTTTTGTGGGCCCCATGTAGAGTTTAATTTCACTAATGCTTTTTGAATGGGTCCCATAGTCACGTGGTTCAAATTTCAAGATGCACAAGAGGGTAACAGTGAAAAGTCTCCCTCCTACCCCTGCCCCTAGCACCCAGTCAGTACCTCTCCCGGTTCCTCAGGTGGCCTTCCTAAGATATCCTGTGCACATACAAGGAAATGTGTATAGAAAGTCTTTTCCTCTTCCTCTCTTTATTTTGTGCAATTTCAGCCTATCCTGACCTCCCTTCTGCTCTTGCTGTATTCCCTTTCACACCGTCTCCAGGAGCGCACTTCCTGTCCGTGCCTATGGCTCTATCGTCTCCTCATGTAGCTGCACAGTAGGGAGAGCCTCTGTCATGTAGCCACCCCTCTCCATGGATGTGGAGGTAGCTTCCACCCTCTCACTACTGCCAGCTCTGCTAAAAGAATAACCTTTTACACATATTACTTTGTATGTGGGAGTATGTCTACAGAACAGCTTCTAGAAAGGAAAAGGCTGGGTTAAGGTAGGTTAAAGATGAAGTTACAGGCTTAGGGGCCATGTCCTTAGCTGTTGGCCAAGTTGCTCTCCATAGAAGTTGGACCAGTTGACACGCCAGCTGTGAGGGTGCCTAGCTTTCCCACATCCTGGCCAGGACAGGGTGCCTCAAGCCGTTTGACCTTTTTTTCAAACTGATTAATGTGAAAAGCACTATTCCAGTCCAGCTTACATTGTACATTCTCCAGTTTACATTCTCCCACGAGTGAAGCTGGGTGTCTTTTTCCTTTCTTGTGAACTACTCATCATATCCTTTTCCCATTTGTCTACTGGGTGGTAGTTGTTGCAATTGATTTATTGGAGCTCTTGAAGTATTAAGTTTGTTAGCCCTTTGTGAGTTGCAAATATTTTTCACTGCTAATTGTTTTTCTTTCATTTTTGTTTCTGGAATCTTATTGCCATGCAGACACCTTTAATGTTTATGTAGACCAACCTCTCCCGTGCTTCTTTCTTGGTTTCTGGCATTTGTACCCATGGAAGGGGTTTTAAGTAGAAATTAGTAAAGGTTGGTCATATCTGGGAATTAGAAATAGCCTGAGGGGGCTGATGTGAGGACAGACCAGAAGGGTGCGAATGGAGGCGGAGAGACCCTGGGTTCTAGTTCAGCAGTCCAGAAGTGAATGAGAAGAGAAACAATGAGTCATGTATCTCAGCGGATGTTGAAGAACCCTGGCAAGCTGCTGGGGTTGGGGGCAGGAGAGAAGAGGAGCCGTTTCTGGATGCAGGGTTGCTGGAGGCAGGGCCTGGCCTTTGTACTCAGGGCCCCCCATCTTGCCCCCTATTCCAGGAGGAACTGGAGTTCTGCGAAAAGTTGCTACAGACCTGTTTCTCCACCCCGACGGACGACAGCATGGATCGGTGAAACCCGGTGGCTTCTCACCCTTTTTTGGTGGGAACCCCAGGCCTCCTGCCTCCTCTCACTTACTGGGCCCTCTCCCAAAGGAAAGCAGGGCCTTGTTGGTGCTGGGCTGGGGTGTGCCAGCCCGTCTCCGCTCAGCCCCCTGGAGGGGGGCTGAGAAAGGGGCTGGCTCCTTGGACCCCTCTCATGCACTCACTCCATTCCCCTTTCTCGTGTCCACACTGCTGTTCCAATAAAGGTGTTTTTCTCATCCACCTCCTTCACTGCCACCTTTGTCACCTCCCTTGAGGGTGCTGTGGGAAGGGAGGAGAGGCACGATCTTAGGGGACCTGGGGAGCCCTGGAAGGGACGGCAGCGGGCAGAACCTAGGAATAATAAAAGTATTGCTCTCTAAAATCAAGACCCATTGTCTCCTTTTGTCTTCCCTGCCTCTCTCTGGAGAGGGAGTGTGGGGGACACCCGTCCTTCTTAGGTCCCCATTGTCTAACTCTCCTGTTTGAAGAATCCCTACCATAGACGTCCACACCGCCCCGCCTAAGGCGGAGGCCATATTCCCTCCCAGCATGCTGTGCAGGGGCGCATCACGTGACTTCAACTCCGCAAATCAGTGCTCGCTGTGCCTGCCTGGGCACCGTGCTGGCGAAGGCGGGATCGAGTGCTACAGGTCGGGAGGTCCAGTGCCAGGGATGGAGGCCACTCTGAGTGGCAAAGCACCCAGCCTTTTTTCCAGCCTTCTCAGAGATGGGGGGCGGGCCTGGGACAAGGGAAACTGCTTCACCTCCTTTAATAAATTCCTTTTCAGTTTAGCCAGAGGTGGTTTCGTTTACAACCAAGAGTCTTAACTGATGGTATATTCCAGAGGAGGAAGCTGAGCCCAGAGTGGTTGATCCGTGGACAAGTTCATAGCCTAGAGTTAGACCTGGGCCAATTCCAAAGCTGTGCTCCTCTTCCCTGTATCCTGGTTTCCTAGCCCCGTTTGATGCCAGTCTAATTCCTCTCCTGTGGAATTTACTTGTATGGAGAGGTTATTTTCACTCCCCTTCCCAAATTCAGGATAAATCGAAAGGTAGCTACAGGATCTGAAAATTGGAGATTAACTATCATCTGCATCACTTTTAAAGCAGATCTGAGAAAGCGGCACTCGTCTTGCTGACACGTCAGCCCAGCATTAGACATGCTTGTGTGCCTGGTCACAGGCAGTACTGGACATGCACAGTCCTTCCCCTTGGGTGCAGGCAGCAGGCTGGAACAGTGGGCAGGCTGGTTTTGAGAGGAGAGAGAGCTGGGGGGCTGAGCCACGAGGCCCATCCGTTCCACTAAGTCATTCCTCAGCCCCTGGAAGGGGTGGAGAGGCCAGGAAAGACAGTCAGCAATAGGAGTTTCTCCATGTGGAAACGTGAGGAGTGAGTGTTCTCACCAAACAGTTTAAGAAGCTCCTTCCAATTCTAATACAAATAACAGCATCGTCTACCTGTGTGCTCTGACAAGACTTCAGTCCTTAAAGCCTCTGTAGCTTTTCCAGGTTCTAGGAGATCGACCTGGTCAGCTTCTCAGGTTCTATTTGGTGCTTAAAGCCCAGCGCCTGAGCTTATGTGTTAGAACAGTGTGGCAACCATGCGATCGTACTGGGGAAAAAAGCAAGCAAAATACTGCATAAACAATGAAAGAACCTGACCTAGAAGATGACTCAAGGAACAGAAGAAAGTGTCTCACTACTGCTTTAAACTGTAAGAATAGGAGCCTGGGTCCATTTAAAAACAAGACCTCAAAGATGACAAAGACTGTTAAACCTAAAGAAACAAACTGAGAACTGTGGTAATTAATAAGTTAGATGGTTCTGCATTTTGGCACTCTCTCATCCCACCTCCATGAGAGAAGTACACTTTCTCACTCCATGGTGGTGGGGTGTAGCTGCCTGCCCCAGGACTTTGGGCTTGACCATGTGACTTGCTTTGACCAATGGATGGTAGCCAATGAGGCAACCTGAGACTTGAAATGTGCTAACACAACTGGTCTTGCTCTGAGGTGCTTTGGTCTTTTCTTCTGAGATGGCGCCCTGGGATGTCCACTGGTGCCCAGAGTATAAAAGACATGGGAAACAGAACAATCCCGCCAAACTTCACACATGCAGCTCTAAGCTGTGAACATGATAGGTTGTGGTTGCCTGTCACTAAGCAGTAGCTAACTGATACAAGGGCCAAAAAGTATCACATGCAAGAGATACACAGGAAGTGGCAAGGACCAGAAGAGACATGGCTGTAAAATCAAATTACTGACATGTGATGATCAGTGAATACAGGTGGAAATGACAAAGAGTAAAGCAACTAGAAAGAAGCTAACGGATGTGAAGGACAAAAGCATAACAGACATCCTTGAAATAGAGAACTGGAACAATAAAACGTTCCTGAAATGAAAAAGGTAAGTCTGCCGGTTAAAAAGAAATAATGCTGAGTCCTTACACACACTCAGCGCTGACCCTTACAGTGGGCCTGTGACATGGGCACGGAGGCTCTGAGGCTCAGAGCCAGATGGGGCCTTCATGATCACTGATACACAGTCTAGGAGAACCCTTCCAACAGGGTTCTGTCTGTTCAGTCCATGCTGTTAGAGGATTTTGTGCAGCAACTGGCAACAGTAAAGACACGGCCTCAGTACAGGCCTAGAAGTGGGACTTGAGTCAGCCGGAGGCACCAAGAAGTAAGGCGTCGAGAAAGAACGCGGCAGGACAAAAGCGCCTGGCCTTGGTTGGAGAGAAAACCCGGGATGGACTCCCCCGGAGCTGATCCTGGAGCCAAAACAGGAATATGATTGGAGGAGACAGGATAGCAAGCGGATTTCCAAACGGAGCGAGGGGAAAGAAATCCTGGAGCAGGACATTCTGTGGACTTTGGAACGGAATCGCAGAAAAAAGCTGCCCGAGTATGCAGTGGGGCCTGCGCATTGGGTTTATTCCGGGAGAGACCGTTGGCACAAACCTGCGCAAGCGCATTTGCGGCGGAGGTATTCTGGCTGGGCGGGGTCCGCGGCGGCTGGCCCAGCGCGCACGCGCGCTGCAGGGCCCGGGCGCGCGGCCTCAGCACACCTGCGCACCTAGACGGCGGCGGGAGGGCGGGGCCTCCTGCGTGCCCCTGCGCTAGGGGGATTGTGGGATAGTGGCGGACGGAGCCGGGCGTCGGAGGCCCTGGAGCGGACTGGAAAGCCCGGGGACCGCGCCGGTTTGGGGAAGGGAACGGTGGAGGAAGTGGGCCTCGGCTTCCGTCGGCCGTTGCTCAGCACTGCGGCCTGTTCGGACTGCGGAGTAGGACGTCTTCCCTGACTGGCTTTTGCTTTCCCGCGGGGCGCCGGACCGGGCCGGGGAAACCGGGGCGACTTCCCGGCTGAGGGCCTGCGCGGGCCTCGCGACCCCGCCAGCCTCTCTCAGCCGCCTCGCCTGCGGGTCCCGGACTCCCGCCGCCTCCCAGCCGGCGCTGACCCCCGAACTCTGGAACTCGGCGCGCAAAGGCCCCCCACAGGCCCGAGAGCGCGTGCGCGAACCCCGGCGCCAGCGCGCGACCCCCGCCGCCGCCCCCGCCTCCACATACCGGGCCCCTGAGCAGGGGCCGGAGCCGCTGGCGGCGGGGCGGGGGGGGCGCCCCGATGAGCCCAGAGTGCGAGGAGCCGCCGCCCCCCTGCGCAGGTGAGCGGGCCGCCCCGGGACCCTCCCCTCCCACGAGAGCCCCGCCCAGGCTCCCCTCGAGTTTCTTCACCCCGTCTTTTTCAGACTCTTCCCCTCCTACGTGGGAGCTCCTCTCTACCCCAGTCTCTTCTCCTCAGCCCCTCCGAGTCTCCTAGTCTCTTCTCCCAGCCCCCCGAGTCTCTTAGTCTCTACTCCCTCAGCCCCTCTCGTCTCTTAGTTTCCCCCTCAACCCCCCTCTCATCTCTTAGTCTCCCCCAGCCCCTTCGATTCTCCTGGTCTCTTCCCCTTCAGCCCACCCCTCCTTCCCCTTTCAGGCTCGTAGTGGCTTCCCCCTCTGACCCCCCCTTACCCCTAGGACTCCACCCCCACTCTCTTACTCCTCTGGCCGCCTCCCCAGGACACCCCTCACCCTCCCTGTCTCTGCCTTACCCCCTCCTTCCCGACGCCTGCATCGTAGACTCCACCACTTCTGTAACTGTCACCCTTGGGCTCAGGAGGCCAGAGTAGTGGGGCTTTCTCTTCACCCTGACCGGGGCTCTCCTGCCCCGCTGCCTCCGCTGTGAGGAGGATAGGGAGCCTAATGTGGAGCAGCCACCTCTCGGTCCCCCATCTGTGAGATGAGGTCGGCTGAGGGCAGGGTGGGGAGGCTGGTGCTGGGCACAGAGGGAGGGAGGGAGGGAGGCACCAGCCTCAGGCCCTGCCCTGGGGAGACAAAGGCAGAGCAGGACAGTCACAATTGCTGGTGTAATGATAGAGGTAACCCAGCGCGTTGCGAGAGGCCACAGAGTGGAGAGACTGGTGAGACTGGCTCAGCGGGTGGCTTTTTCTGTCTAGGAAGGATGAGTAGGAGTTGACAGATGGAGAGGGAAGAAGGGCCTTCCGGGTGGAAGGAACAGCACGTGCGAATATGTGAAGGTGGGAACCCAGGAGGAGTCTTACGGCCTGGAGTGCTGGGAGGGAGGGGCGGGCTCCTTGGTGGGGCTGCTTGTCCAGGCCCTTGAACGCGACCTGGTTAGGGTCATTCTTGCTCACTGTCTCACACACCTGTACATCTGTGCTGAGGACACAGCCGTTACTAGTAACACCAGCCTGAAAGGCAGATGTTTCTGGAAAGGAAGATGTGTTGTCAGGTGTGGGACGGGCTTCAGAGTTGTAAAAACTTCGGCAGGGTGTAAGTGGCGCTGACAGCAGTGCTTTCCTCACAGGGAGGTCTGGGGATTCAGCGTGTAGACGTCTGCAGCAGAGGGCAGGGCACAGGAAGTACCTCAGGATCCTAGGCTTTTAGGGTTATTATTTGGTTTAGGATTATCTATTGCAGTGGTTTTCAGCAGGCCGCCCTGGGAGGGGGGGGGGAGGTTGTATCCCCAGGGGACATTTACTAATGGTGGGAGACTTTTAGTTGTCACAGTTTGGGGGCTGCTACTGGCAGGCATCGAGGGGATGGAGGCCACGGGTGCTTCTCAGCGTCCTCCGATGCAGAGGACGGCCCCCCACAGTGGCCCACCGCAAGGGTGTTTTCCCGCCCCAGTTGTCAGCAGTACGGCGGTGGAAAAACCCTGCCCTCTTGCTTGGATGTTATGTATAGCTGTGGCTTACTTGTTCTGTTGCTACCTTGAGCAGCTCTGTGTTGTGAGCTGTGTGTTTTTATTTACTCTTGTGTTTTTGGTAGTTACTTTTGGTGGGATACCTCCTGTTTCTTTCCAGTAGGGGAGAATCTTACCCCCAGCCCACCCAGCCACCCACCCAGTGTTTTTTCAGGATCCATGGCCAAGTGACCTTAGCTGGTCACCTTCGCTTTGAGACTCCAGTTTTCATTAATTTGAGAAGTAGCTCTAGCAGTGGGCCTGACCTTATGCTACGTCCTGGGAAATTGGCATCTTGCTGCGGGAGGCAGGTGACCGAACAGGCAAGTCCTGTCACCGAGCGCTCAGATGCTGTCATAGTATGACCACGGAAGCTGTGGAAGTGTGGAGCAGGCCCCTCACGCAGTCAGGGGAGGCTTCCTGGAGGAAGTGGTGTCTTCTCTGAAGCCTGAAGGACCTAGAACGAGCTGGCTAGTCAGGCCCGAAGAGTTGGAGGGAAGGCAGAGGGAGCAGCAGAGCCAGGGCAGAGGCGAGGGCACAGAGGAGCGGTCAGGTGTGGCGGGAGTGTTGCATGCCATGTGGGTTGCAGCAAGAGATGAGGTGAGAGGCTGGACGCCTTGGTGAAAATGAGAAGCCTTCCCCATATCCCTGGGCTCCTTGCTCAGCTCACACCCTCCTTTCCAGGCTGAACCACCGTTTTGCCTCTGAACATCGGTTTTGTGGCTCTTCCAGAGGAAGTGCAGTCTTACAGTGACCGTGAGGTGTATCTCAGGAGAGAGACTGAGGCTCAGTGGGGTTAGGTCCCTGGTCTAAGGCCACAGAGATTGGAGTTTGGAGAGACAAGATTGGAACCCAGGCCCTTCTGACTTTGGATCACCCTGTAACACTCACACATCCCTCTGTTTTCCAAGGGCTGTTTCAAAATATATTCATTGCGTTTTTCCTTGTCCCCTTTGAACCTGTGACCAATCCAGGAGATGGCCCAGAATGTGAGCTTTCATGCCCCTCCTCAGTGCTTGGCTAGGTGTCCAGTTCTCTTCTGTTTCCTAATTACTCCATCCCCTGGGGTTGGACCAGAGCTGCCACCTCCCCTGGGAGAGTGTGGTCTGGGGTTAGAAGGGAAGCGGTGCCCCTAATTGCCCCCTGCCCTGCTTTCCCTAAAAGAGAAAGTCCCAGCCCCTCATATCTCGTGTGGCCTTGGCCAAGTCCCTCTCCTTCTCTGGCCTCAGTCACCCCTACTTCCGTACGGGTGTCCTACCACTTACCTTGCTGGGTCTGTGTTGGGTTCTGCCATTACCATTGTCCCGTTCCTGGAATCGGAAGTCCCCTACCCCGCTTTTCAGATTTGGCTGAGAGCTGGCTGTGGCTTGCGGGGATTTAGAAGGCAGTGGTCTCGCTGTCCTCTGACCTGCTGGGTCCTGCAAGGGCTGGAGGCTGGCCAGCCAGCCAGCAGTGGGTTCTCCCCTCCTGGCCTGTGTCTCATTCAAGTGGCCTGTGGGCCTGTGGTGGCTGAGGGCAGCAGCGTCAGCAGGCCCTAGATGGCCTCTCCCAATGCTAGAACCCCTGCTGAGCCTAGGGCATCTCAGGTGGCCGCCCTGAGGCCCTCACAGAGGGCTCTGCACACTTGACCTCCACTTCCGGGTGCTTCAGGGCCAGGGAGGGCGAGGAAGGGGTGGCAGATAAAGGATCAGCCCACAGGCTCCCTCACAGGTGGGGAACAGATGGTGGCAGCAGCAGTGGCAGTGGGGATGCTCTGTGGGAGCTGCAGTTGGGCTCCATCTGAGCCTGGGCAGGGTCAGGGGCTGAAAGCCTCCTGAGGGGGGCAGTTGGTGTCAGAGGCCTGAGGACAATGCAGCAAAGCAAGAAACCCGAGGTGGTGGTGCAGAGCTGGCGGAGGGGGTGAAGGACGGGGCGATGGCGGGGCGGGTAGGTAGTTTTCGTTTTTAATGGCTTCCTTTCTCATTTAGTTTCCCCTTCTTCCGTTAGCAGCCAGAGTCATGGTTTTCAAACGGTCGCTAAAAACCAGTGGTAGTCACTTCCGTTTTCTTGAAGTTTGCTACCAGTTGCAAAGAGTGGGGGCAGCGGGGTGTGTGGCGCCCGCCAGAATATTTGAGTGAGCTCTCTTACTCAGGCAAAAGGGGCATCTTCCCTGGGTCTTCTGTTTTTAGCGCCATCACCCTGGGTGGTGGCTGCTCCTTCCCTCCTACTCAGAAGTGTCGGGGCTTCAGCCTGGCTTCAGGGACAGATAGGAAGGGCCGACCTTTGCTGAGCACCTGCTGTGTGAGGCCTATGGCCTGACCTGGCTGTTCTTACAACATGGCCCTTCCTTATGGCGGTGCTCCCATTTCACAGATGAGGAAGTGAGGCGTTGGGGTGCCACGTGCCCGCCCAGGTTCGCCCCTTAGAGACTGAGAATGAAACCCACCTCTCCTGTCTGGAAGTTCCGTTAAGTGGGAAGGTGGGACTGACTGCCGGGACTTGAGGCTACAGTGAGTTAAGAGTTTGTGGCAGGGAAGTATTCTCTTTCTCTTTTTTGTGTGTTTTCTTTTTTCCAGTTCTGCATCTGCATTTCATTCTGTGCAGAGCTCGAGAACTGATGTTTGTAGAACTGCCACTCAACTGCATCTGATCCTTGCAGCCTCCTCTGATTTTCCGAGGAGGGACCTGCGGTTCTGAGACGTTCAGGGGCTGCCTGGTTTCTGATGCCTCTGGAGTCCGCGCTCTGCAGGCCCCTCACACCCTGCTGCCTTGTGGCAGGGGCCCCCAGCCCTCCCCGCCACACTCAGTTCTCTGGCAAGCCAGCTTTGGGAGGGAAGCCTGACCTGCTGTCCAAGGCAGATGGGGGGGGTTGGGGTGGGGGTGCATAGCCTGTGCCCTCTATCCAGGTGCTTTGGAAGTGGGTGGGTAGGCCTCAACTGTGAGAGTTTCCTCCTGCAATCCGGAGGGCAGGGCACTGAGTCCCGTTGTGCTGTGGTCCGTCCCTGCAGGCCCCATGCCCTCCTCTGTCAAACGGGATTAATAGCAGTGCTGCACCTAGTCATGGGGCACCTGCTGAGCTCAGAGACCACGTGGGTGGTGAGGGCGGGGAGGGGGGACCTGGGCGTGCACCCAGGTTGGAGGGTTGGAGCCTGGCTGTTTGTCAGCTCGGGGTGTCTTGGAAGCAGAGCAAGGCCCAGGCCTGGCCCTGTCACAGCAGCCTCAGGCAGCTTTGGTTTTGTGTGTTTTTGGTAACGGTTTTCTGTTGATACATAATTCATATGCTGCGTACGACTCATCTATTTAAAGTGCACAGTTCAACAGTTTCTAGTCTGTTTTCAAAGTTGTGCAACCATCAGTCACGACAATGGATTTTTTAAATTGAAGTATAATTGACAAATAAAATTGTATACAATTGATTTAAGAACTTCTTTTCCTTTTAGAGCATCGTCTTCCCGAAAGAAAACCCCACACCCACAAGCAGTCATTGCTCACCTTTCTGTTCCCCAGCTCCTGAAAACCATTAATCTGCTTTCTGTCTCTATGGATTTGCCCCTTCTGGACGCTTTGTGTAAATGGAAGTATGTGACATGTGGTCTTTGATGCCTGGCTTCGTTCACACTGCCAAGGCGGCCTTTTAAACTCTAATCTCCTTACTCATCCTTGCACGAAAGTGCGAAGTAGCAATAGGTGGTGGTCTCTGTGGGTCCAGGCAGCAGCTGCCTCTTGAGGTGACTCTGGTCCCAGGTCCACCCAGCTCAGGAAACCCGCCCAGGCCTGCTGTGGAACCTGGTGGCCGGTGAGTCACCTTCCATGAGCCATAGTTTTCTCACCTGTGGTGTGAGTCCTGTCACAGGCTCGTCATCAAGTGGAGAGGATGGTGGGAGGTCCCTCAGGGGCCTGGGATCTGGCAGAAGTGGGGAATTGCCCTTGTGCAGAGGAGGCTCTCTGGGCACTTGCAGAGTCGGGGTGGGTCTCATTTCCTTTTGGAGCAAGGGTCCTCAAACACAGGGACACACACTTAGCCCCTGGTTCCGTCCTCTCTCCTTCCTCCCCTCCCCACCCTACCCGGTGCCCCTGAGTGTGGCTGGGGGGAGCAGAGTGGGAGCGACTCCCTATACCGATGCCCTGACAGGTGTGTCAGCCTCCGGGTTCAGGGGCAGCGTCCTTGGGAAAGCATCATGGTTTGCAGATGGCAGGGGGTGTCTTCCACTTGACTTTGCTGAGCACACATGGCATGCCAGGCTATGTCCGAGGTGCTGTCCAGGGTGCTCAGCCCAGCAGGGAAGGTTCTCTGTGTTTTCCGTCGTCCCGCAGGGCACATGCGGCGTTAAGTGATGTACAGGCCTGAACACGTGTCCCATGGCTGGTGGGTAGAGCTGGGGCTGAGGGACTGCTCCAGCCCTTCTGGGAGATAAATGCTTGGCAGGAGACCCAGTTATTGGGACAGCCCAGCCGGGTAAGGCAGCAAGAGCGAAGTCTTGAGGGGAGCCCAGTCTTGATGTGTTCTGGAAACAGAAGAGAGGGCAGGGTGGTCAGAGCAGGTGAGGACTGTGTGTGAGGGAGGCGGGAGTAGCGGTCAGCCAGGGCGGGGCTTAGAGGTATTGTAAGCGGGCAGTGGGAAGCTGGGGAGGTCCTGAGCACAGACGAGATGGAGTCAGATTTTTCCTTTCAGCGAGCTCCATCTGGCTGCCTGTGGAACGGGGTGTAGAGAGGTGCAGGGAGGCTGGGAGAGACCGTGGGGCCTGGTTGGGGTGGTGGCCCTGCAGGTTGAGAGAAGATGTGGGTGTTAATTATGTTTTGGAGGGAGGGTCTCCAGTGCCGGGATCAGGATGGGGAGGATCCAGGGAAGCCCCTGGATTTCTGGTGGCCCCCCAAAAGCTGAATGTCACAATCGGCAAGTGATGGGGGGGTGTGTGGGTGGGGCATGGGCCCAACCTTCCTCCCTGAAGGCAGAGGCCTCTACTGAGTAAATGCTAGACTTGGAACCTGGTGTCCCGTTAAGGCCCCCAAGGGCCAGGAAGGAGCTGGCCTTCAGCTGCCTGGAGGTGTTGGCTGGTAAGAGCTGGGCTAGGGAAGGCTGTAGGCAGGGTGGAGCCAGCGCTGGCACAGACTTGGGCCTGAGCTCACCCCCTTGTTCTGTACGTACTTATTGCTGGTGGCTGGCCTCCAGTGAATGGGCCAAGGCCTCTGCACCCTTAGAAATTACCTTCTGGGGCTTGGGTGCCCACTCCACAGTTCACCAGCACCCAAACCTTGAGGCTGTCCATTTCTTCCTTGGGGCGGTCGTGAGAGTCGGAGGAGATAATGGGCTGAGAATGGTGTCAGGTGCAGTCAGCATGGTTTGTCCACCTTGTATGTCTGGCGTGTTGGCCATGGACTGGTCCCATTCCCACAGATCCAGGTGCCTGAATGACTGGTATGGTGCTGGGGCAGTGGTGTCACACAGGGCCTTCTTGGGGGCTGCAGGCTGTGAAGGAGATGCACCCCAAGATGGCAGTCCTGGGGTGACATGTGAGGAGCCAGGCCAGAGCTTCCGTGGGGAGAGGGTGGCAGCAGGGGAGGTGGCCTGGCCTCGGTCGACACATGGTGTCGGCAGGTGTGAGGGAGCCTGGTGCGCAGATTCAGGGAGAACTGTGAGTACTGGGGGGACAGGAGGTCCTGGGTGGATGGCAGCTGGGAGGCGGTCGGGGCCCTTGGGGCCTTGAGCTCGGAGCCATCTCAGGGCATCCTGGGGGAACAAACATGTTCAAGTTTGTGTTTCAGGAAAGCATCCTAAATGGGAGTGGACTGCAGGGCTAAGGGGGCAAGTCCCTGAGTGCTGTTGGACAGGACCCGTGAGACCTGTGGGACTGGGGGCTCTCAGGTGCCCCCATGTCTACTGCCTGCCTGGGGCCGGCGTTGGCTGCCATCTTCCAAGGTCACGGCTCCTCCACTCCATCTTCAACCATAGTCAGCCAGGGCTTAGGAATTGGCATGACTCTTGGCAGGATTGTTGCAGATTTAGAGCCACTTGTTCCTGGTCAGTGAGGAGTCACCCTGGGGGCAGGGAGGAGATAAGTGAGGCTCCTGAGGAAGCTGGAAGGGAGAGCTGGGTGCTGGCAGCATCTTGAAGGAACTGAGGGTCAGAAGACCAGTTGCCTGCCTGTAGCCACGTGTACCCTCCAGCTCCACCCTGGCTTTCAGCTCCAGCTGCTTCCTGAGTTGAGCATCTTTCTTCCCTGGGCTGGTGCCCCGTCTGTGGCTGGCGTGCTTTCCATGATTGGGATGCCTGGGGCAGGGCTTTGTAGGAGAGGGACTGGCACACAGGTCTGGGAGGTGCCCAGCAGGGGCACTGCGACCATTCAGTCTTGGCCTGTGCCTAAGGTGGTCTTCATGAGGCAGATGAGGAGTGTGAGCTGTAGTCAGCACCTGCGCGATGCTCGGGGGCCCCAGCTCACCTGCGTGTGGGTTGCCTGCCATATAGTGGGGTGATCACAGCCCCTCAGAGGGCCATAGGCACAGCGGACATGAGGAGTGGACGTCAAGTGGCCTGGGAGCTCGGGGCGGGTCTCCACTGTAGGGTTTAGGCTGGGGGCCTGTAGACCTCTACAGAGGAACGGCCCAGTCCATGCTCATCAGGGGCTTGGACCCACCTGGTTCCTAGTGAGTGCTCCCCCTGAGATGCTCCTAAGGCCAGGTGGGCCACAGCCGGCATGCAGGATCTCCAGTGCTGGCCAACGAGCTGCCATCTTCCAGGTAGAGGACACTGGCCTTGCTGTCCTCCCTGCTGAGGTGGTTCCCCATCCTGGTTGCTTTGGGCTCTGGTCAGTGGCTGTTATGGGAGCTGCCACCCCCTCCCTTTGAAGTTTTCCTCTTCCTGTCTTGGCACTGGGTATGGAGGTGCGTGTGCGTGCGTGCGTGCGTGCGTACGTGCGTGTTTGTAGTGTCCAGGCAACAGCCACAGACTTCTTTCCCTTTGCCACCGCCTTAACACCCTGCACACAGCATGGAGATTGCTCAGCTGGATGGCGTCTTAATTTGTTCAGTAAATAAGATTGAAGCGAGTCTGATGCCAGAGGTTCCAGGATGAACACAGTTCCAGCCCAGATATGGGGGCAGTGGACACAGGCCTTGTGGGGACAGGATTGTGGTGGCTCTGCACAGTGTCAGGCTGTTTTCTGTGGGCCCTGGGTGTGGTCACAGCCAGGGGTCTTCACCAGGCCTGGTGGGGGCTGCACAGTAGGCAGGATAGTCACCTGCAGGTTGGCCCTTGCAGGGTGTCCTGGTCATCTAGGTGACAGGTGCTGGGAGGTGGAGGGTAGCAGGTGCAGTCGGAGCCCATGTGTGACAGCCCCTACCTGCAGGGCGCCATGTTTTGGAAGTTTGACCTGCACACGAGCTCACACCTGGACACACTGCTGGAGCGGGATGACCTGAGCCTGCCGGAGCTGCTGGATGAGGAGGACGTGCTGCAGGAGTGCAAGGTTGTCAACCGCAAGCTGCTGGACTTCCTGCTGCAGCCTCCGCACCTGCAGGCCATGGTGGCCTGGGTCACCCAGGAGCCGCCGGCCAGCGGCGAGGAGCGGCTGCGCTACAAGTGAGCCTTGCCCTGTCGGTCCCCAGTGGTGGGACACCGTTTTTATTACAAGACATCCCAGATGTCTCCCAGGTGGAGGGATGGGCAGGGCAAACCTGAGTCCTCCCAGCCATGAACAGCATTTGGGCAGCCTGTGTCATTGGCCCACAGCCTACCTGCATTTTACTTCCCGAGGTTTTATTCAGTTGGATATTTGCTCTCTCTCTGGAATGTGGACAGCATGAGGCCTCTCCCACCCCACATCCCCAGTGTCCAGCAGGGTGCCAGGCTAGGGCATGTCCATGACTGCTGCTGCGGGCTCCTCTGCCCTTCAGTCCCACCCTAGGGTCCTCAGGTGTGCCAGGCAGGGAATTGTCTCCATAGCAGGGGGCTTCTGTCTGCCTGGGTCGCTACTGCCCTTGGGCCTTGCTCAGTCTGTCCTGGACAGTCCTTCCTGTCCACCTCCTGGTTCCCTGATGTTGCCCTCTGTCCAGCCCCTCACACTAAAGACATGCACGTGGTCCTCACGAGTGCTGCATCTTCTGTCCCCGAGGCCTTGAGCCAGACTGGGAGAGAGTGATTGCTCTGTCCCCCTTTGCCCTTTGTAAAGTAGAGGTTGGGTAAGGTGGTGCTAGCTGCTTAGTGTGGGGCCTGGTGCACAGTGGGGACCTCTGGTGGGGCTAGCAGAGTGTCCCCCATGCCTCCTGAGTTCCATCTTGTCAGTTTCCCAACCCCATGTGTGTCTTCTCCCTCCTTCGCTCTGTCCATCCAACCTTTCTGTCCCCCTGCCCACCAAACTAGAATGTCCAGTGGCCCCATGGACTGGGCTCTGGCTCACAGTAGCAGGGAGCTGCCATTCTGACATGTGTGCTGGGCTGCCCCTGGGGTCCCTATCTTGTTCCAAGGAACTCACTTTCCAGGGCCCCTACAGTTTATGGGGCCGACCTGGAGCATGTTATGGTCACCTGAGGCCCTGAGTGGTACACTGGGCAGAGCTGCCCTCTCCCTGTGTGAAGGTGTCTTGGGGATGAAGTTAGATCATACAGAGGTCACTGAGGCCTGACCTGGGACAGACTGGAAGGTCAGGGGTGGAAAGACAGGTGTTGGTAGAGGGTGGGCTCCAGGCTCAGGAGGCTGGATGCTGCCTTGGAGGGTGAGGAGCATGGGTGGGCTCCAACTGGGAGGCAGGGTCTTGGCCTCCGCCCCCACCATGCCCTCCCCAGCACTTTCTGGGTGTGACAGGTATCCCAGCGTGGCCTGCGAGATCCTGACGTCAGATGTGCCCCAGATCAACGACGCCCTGGGTGCGGACGAATCCCTCCTGCACCGGCTCTATGGCTTCCTGCAGAGCAGTGGCAGCCTCAACCCGCTGCTGGCCAGCTTCTTCAGCAAGGTCATGGGCGTCCTCATCAACCGCAAGACGGACCAGGTGCCGGGGCCCTGGGATGGGCAGGTGGGCAGGCGTGCGCTTGGGGTCCTGCGCTGACGTGCCGGGTCCCTATGTCCTCAGCTTGTGTCCTTCCTGCGGAAGAAGGACGACTTTGTGGACCTGCTGCTGCAGCACATCGGCACCTCCGCCATCATGGACCTCCTGCTGCGGCTCCTCACCTGCGTGGAGCGGCCGCAGCTGAGGCAGGACGTGGTCAACGTGAGTGCTGGCTGCCTAGAGTGCAGGCTGGTGAGGCAGGGCCGGGGGCGGGGTGGCTGTGGGTGGGGTGAATGAGCACAGCCCCTCCTTCTCACCGCAGTGGCTGAACGAGGAGAAGATCATCCAGCGGCTCATTGAACAGATCCACCCGTCCAAGGACGACAATGTGAGTGCGGCCCAACCACCTGGTGTTCCCAGTCTCCTCCCTGCACCAACTTTGTCCACCCCCAACTCCCTCCTTAAACCAGGGGATGAGAACAGGGAGCCTTTGGAGCCATGTGTGTGTGGGGGGGCACCTGCTGAGAACAGAAAAGGGGTTTACACACATGGAACATTTCTCAGGAACCAGGAGCTTGGCCCCATCATTTGAGGGGTCTAGGGTCTGAAGAAGGTCCTCTGGCCTTGGCCCCTCACTGCTGCCCTTCCTGGGACACCCGCCCCCCATTCTCTCTGTTGCTGGCTCTGTGCCCTGGCAGCTCTTCCTGTCTTGCGCCTGGACCAGCCCTGCCTGTCCTTCAGAGAAACTACCCAGGGGCCTTGCACCTGTCCCCCAGCCCACCGGCTTTCAGAGTGGAGGGCTACAGGGGCAGGTAGTCAGCACCAGGCACCAGGTCAGTGCCTGGCCTGGGGAAGTGATGACTGTCCGGGCCTTTGTGGCCAAGGGACGAGGGGCATCTGCTGTGAGCCAGGCGGTGGGCACCTGTGAGGGGCTCTGCTATGCGACCCGTGGCCTGGCTGTGTCTGCGTGGATCGGGGGTGTGTGTTGGTGGGCCCTGGCAGCTGCCTGTTGGTGAGACTCAGAGCTCTGCTCCTGTTCCTCCTTGTATTTGTTCACTTTGCAACAACTATTTTGAGACATAAAATGAATACCATACAACTTACTGATTTTAAAACTCACCCATTAAAAAATCAGTGGCTTTTAGAGTATTCACAGGGTTATGCAGCCCTCACCGTGTCGATTTTAGAATCTTTTTCAGCACTCCAGAAAGGGAACCTTCTACCCATTAGGGTCTAGTCCCCCTTCCCCTCCCAGCCTCCAGCAACCACCAGGCTGCTTTCTGTCTTTGCCTCTTCTGGACATTTCATGTCAGTGGATCACGTGATGGAAGGTCTTCCGTGACTGGCGTCTTCGCCTTGGTACCAAGTTGTTTGTGTTCATCCAAGCTGTAGTGTCAGTGTTTCATACTTTTCTGAGGCTGAGAAATGTTTCGCTGTGTGGATAGACCACGGTTGCTTATCCGTTCTCCAGTTGCTGGACCCCTGGGTGGTTCCCCTCTTTCGCTACTGGGGATGGTGTGGGGTTTGTGTGGGTGTTTCCTTTTCCAGGAAGCCTTCCTTGGTTTCCCTTCCTTTCTGCTGTCTCTCCCTTTCCAGTGTTTAGTGCCTCGTGTTCTCTCTCTCGGCATTTGTGTCCCTGTGTCTCTGTGACTCTCTGTTCTCAAGAGCAGGTGCCCTTCAGCTTGTGGGACTTCCCGACTCCAGGGCTGGGCCGGGGTCCTCAGTTCTGTCTCCCTCCGCAGCAACATTCCAACGCATCCCAGTCCCTGTGCGACATTATCCGCCTGAGCCGGGAGCAGATGATCCAAGCACAGGACAGCCTGGAGCCTGACCAGCTATTGGCCACCCTGGAGAAGTGGGTCTGCGGGTGGTGCCCAGGGGTGGGGCGGGGAACAGTCCTGGGGGCCCTTCTCCCTGATGTCTGCCTGCCCCTGCCCTAGGCAGGAGACGATTGAGCAGCTCCTGAGCAACATGCTGGAGGGGGAGCAGAGCCAGTCCGTCATCGTGAGCGGGATCCAGGTGCTGCTGACGCTGCTGGAGCCCAGGAGGCCCAGGTGAGCTCTGCGACCCCTCGGAGCCCCGCTGTTCTGCTTAAGGGTTGAGGGTTGCAGGGATACAGCCTCCATGAGTGGTGTCTCCTTCCTGGTGGTCGCTAGGGTCCCAGAGTGGAGTCCTTCATTCCCGTCTGACAGTAGAGGTAACAGACTGAGTAGACTGCCTGTAGCTTCAAGCTGGCCTCTGGGATCCAGGCTCCCAAGGGGAGCAGCTTCTCACTACCTCCCAGGCGTGCTCCACACATGCACACGTGTGCACATGCACGTGCACAGGCCGGCTGGGCAGTTCACTCTGCCCTCCACTGTCCCTGCTGCAGGTCCGAGTCCGTGACCATGAACAACTTCTTCAGCAGTGTGGACGGGCAGCTGGAGCTCCTGGCCCAGGCAACTCTGGACAGCGCCTCGTCCAGTGTGGGAACCCTGCACGCCCTGCGTCCGCGGCTTGGCCACTTCCACCAGCTCCTGCTGGAGCCACCCAAGGTGGGCCAGGTGGGCAGGGGAAGGGTGGCAGGAAGGGCGGCCGCTTGGTCCGGGCAGCGCTGAGGCAGAAACTGAGCCACCTCTACTCCTGCAGCTTGAGCCGCTGCGCACGACGTGGGGCAGCCTGGCCCCGCCACTGGGCAACATGCGGCTACATGTGGTCAAGCTGCTGGCCAGCGCCCTGAGCGCTAATGACGCAGCTTTGACCCAGGAGCTCCTGGCACTGGACGTGCCCAACACCATGCTGGTACTGGAGGGGCCGGGGGTGGAGGAGGCGCCAAGCTGGGGGAGGGGATTAGGGGCAGGGGCCACTCAGAGCCAGCCTGTGCCCCTCATCCCAGGACCTCTTCTTCCACTACGTGTTCAACAACTTCTTGCATGCCCAAGTGGAGGTGTGTGTGAGTACGATGCTGAGCTCCGGGCCTCCTTCTGACAGCAGCTCTGACACACCTGCTCAGAACCCTGTTGTGAAACATGTGAGCTGGGGCTCCCGGGTCCCCCCTCAATCCCCAGGGGTGGGCTCTGCCCCAGGTCTGCCCCTCGCCTATTGTGCAGCCAGGCCATTCATGTGCTGGGGGCTGGGGGTCAGCCTTATCCTTGGGTCCTAGGAAAATAGAGGGTGACGTGCAGGAGGTGAGTGGACGTGGTGACTTCATGAGGCAGCAGGTGTCTTGGGGGACCAGGAAGCACGCTCCCAGGGTGATGGCCACTGTGCTATGGGGAGTGCCTCCTTGGACGGAGCCCAGGGCCTCTGGGCTCCTGTCCACTAGGCGTATTGTGTTTGGATAAGCGGGAGTGGGAGGCAGGCAGAGAAACTCTGGGCTTTGCTGTCCAGACTGAGGGGGTTTCTGGGTGAGCAGAGGAGGAGACGTGTGCACATGCGTGCTGTGCACTTCTCGCAGGGAAGAGGCTGGGGTGCAGAGCCGGGGGGCGGGGCGCAGCCTGGCCCACCCCCACCCTCACTGCTCACCCACAGCTGCTGCAGCGTTGCTGCCTGGTGGAGCGCATCCTGACATCCTGGGAGGAGAACGACCGCGTGCAGTGAGTGTCCCAGCTTTCCCAGGGGGCGGGGCAGGCGTGGTGGGCCTGTGTCCAGCTGTGGCCTCCCTCTTGCCAGGTCCGCCGGGGGCCCTCGGAAGGGCTACATGGGCCACCTGACGAGAGTGGCCAACGCCCTGGTGCAGAACTTGGAGAAGGGGCCCAACGCCGAGCAGCTGGGGCAGCTGCTGAAGGGTGAGGACTGGGGCTGGGGTGGGGCAGGGGCAGGTGGGGGCCAGGGCCTGTCGTCCTCACGGCTGCCCCGTCCCGCTGAGCAGAGCTGCCAGCAGAGCAGCAGGAGCGGTGGGAGGCCTTCGTGTCCGGACCCCTGGCGGAGACCAACAAGAAGAACACGGTGGATCTGGTGAGCCCACTGCGCCTGCGCTCACCCACGACAGCCCTCGCTGATTGTCTTCTTGGCCCAGCGCGGCTGCCCGAGTCGCTGACCCCCTGCCCGCCCTCTGTCCCAGGTGAACACGCACCACTTGCACTCCTCCAGCGACGATGAGGATGACAGGCTCAAGGAGTTCAGCTTCCCGGAGGAGGCGGTGCTGCAGCAGGTGGGGGCCCGGCCAGCCCTGCTCTACTCCCCCTCCCCCTGGCCCTGCTCTGCCCCCTCCCCCTGGCCCTGGCCCTGATGCGCCCCCACCCCCTGCAGGCTTTCATGGACTTCCAGATGCAGCGCATGACCTCAGCCTTCATCGACCACTTTGGCTTCAATGATGAGGAGTTTGGGGAGCAGGAGGAGAGCGTGAAGTGAGTGTGCCCCCTCCATGTGCAAGGCCATCGACAGGCAGGGCTGGCGGGGAGAGGGCGGAGGGCGGGAGGCTCCCTGCAATGTGCTCCCCTGCTGCCCTTCGTGCGTGCTCCCTGCTGCCCAGCCTTGGGCCTCGTCTCAACTGCCTGGCTTTTTGAGGAGAGGGCTGTGGGGAGGTGTGTAGGGCACGGGGCAGCTGTGCGGACAGGGGCTGCACAGAGCCACAGCCCCCAGTCACAGTGGGTCTGCCCCTCCCCTCCAGACGCCTTAGGGTGATGGGTGGGGTGTTTTTATCCAGTGACCAATCCTGATTATGTATTGTACAAAGCTTTGATACTGATTATCTCTGACTTTGCTGTCATGAACTGTTTTTATTGTCTCAATTTTCTGCCGCAGACATCTGAGGAAACTATAATTTTTAGTGTTTTGTAAGTTTCATGAGCAGCCTTGTGGCAGCAACAGGTAGAAGTGAAGGGAAGGGCTGGTGGTGTGTGAGTCTGTGGGAAGCCCTGGGCAGGGTGGGAGCAGAGCAGCCCGTGGACGCGTGTTGGGCCCCGGGCATGCTCTGTGAGTAGCACAGCCAGTGCTGTCAGAGCGGAGGAGGGTATATTACTGTGAGGGTGAGTCCATGACACCTGAGGGAAAGTGGAACAGCCACCAGGGGGCATGCTGTGGAGGCAGTCCTGAGTTTGGGTGGTGACAGAGAAAGGCCTGGCGGGCCCCTCGGGCTACACGTGGGGGCCAGGCAGCTGGCCTTGTCCGTGTTGTCAGTTTGGTCACAGGTACCTCTGGGTGTTACCCAGTTACATGCTGTGACCACCCACTTGGGGCTCAGGAACCCATCTATAGCTAGGGAGACAGTCTCAGCGCTGTCACACAGCCCAGGGCACTCGCTGGTCACTGTGGGAGGGTCAGCTGTGGTCTGTGGTAGCCACAGTCAGACCGAGGACCCCTGGGATGAAGAGCTGAGGATGCAGCGTCTGCTGTTGCTCTGCCTGGCACGGTGTGCGGCGCTAGGGGCACTGGAGAAGACACTGTCCAGGGAAGGCACCCCCCGTCCTGGGGGGACAGAGACACTTAGTGAATGGCCTTGGTGTGGCTGGCTGCCCTTTGGGGATGAAATTGTGTTACCTCTTCTGTCAAGATAAATTCCAGTGAGGTTGAAAACGTTAAATGTGAAAAAAAAAATCCGAGCTACAGACTTGAAGCCTTCTAGAGGGCAAAGTGGGTGAACGTCTTCATAATCTCAGGGCTGAAGGTGCTACCAAGGCTGCCTGCTCCGCCCGGCCCGCTGTGCCCGCGGGCTGCCCCCTCTCCCGTGACAGGGGCAAGAGTGCCTGCCTTTCTGGTGGGTGTGCGTCCGGCTCGTGCTTGGACCACAGCTTTGACGAGTCAGCACTTGGGAATTGTTAACCAACTTCCGGAGTCGGCGAGACAAGTGATAGCCTGGGATAGTCCTGAGGCGGGCCCGGGACGCCAGGTGCTCTTTCCACAGAACGGGAGGAGGAGGATGCCCCAGGAGAAACGGGGTGAAGTTGCAAACAAAACGAGTAGGAGGCTGTTAACGTTGCATCTTCTGTGGGTGGGAGTTTGAATTGACAGATCTCTTTCCACAATTTGTGTCAATATTTAACATGCGTGGATTTAATTCCACTTCTGTGAGGCTTTCTGAAAGAACTGAGCGGTGTAGGCGGATGCTGACACTGAAAGGCCTGAGGTTAGAGATGAGGAGACGGTGCTTCTACCACCCATGCGTCTTAGGGTCCACACAGGAGCGGTTTTATTTCAGCTCCAGACTGACCCTCTTGGGGTCAGGCGTGTGCTTTGTGTGGTGTGACCCGTGTCAGGCTGTGTCCAGTAAAGTCACTGAACACTGAGCTGTCACCCGGGAGGGAGTGTGTGCCTGTAAATAAATGTCCCGCCCAGGTTATGATCTCAGACCCTAAAAACAACCCATCTGTCTGGGTTCTGTGTCCTTTATTTTACAGCAGAGAAAACAGGTTCAGGGGCCTTTGTGTGGGACCTCGCGCGGCTGGGGCCGTGCAGGTCAGGCAACTCGCTGCTCTCCACTCTGCACGCATGCATGCCGCGGAGCGAGCTGCAAGGGCTGATTGGGGTTGCAGATCGGTTTTATTGAGGAGATGTACTCGCAGGCACAGGGCCGAGCCGGTGGCGTCCAGCGAGGGGAGGGCGGCGGCAGCCCCTCACTGCCCCGTGCTTCTCCCGCAGCGCGCCTTTTGACAAGACAGCCAACATCACCTTCTCCCTCAACGCCGACGACGACAACGTGAGTGCCTCCCCGACCCCGGATGCTGGCAGGGGCTGCGGGCGGTCAGCGCCTCACCCTCCTGCCCCTGCCCGCAGCCCAACGCCAACCTCCTGGAGATATGCTACAAGGACCGGATCCAGCAGTTCGATGATGACGAGGACGAGGAGGACGAGGAGGAAGGCCAGGGCTCTGGGGAGTCCGACGGGGAGGATGGCACCTGGCAGGGCAGCCAGCTGGCCAGGGGGGCCCGCCTGGGCCAGCCCCCAGGCGTGCGGTGAGTCCTCTCCGGAACCCCAAGCCTGTCGCAGCGAGGCTGCAGGGCCCATGGGAAGTGGTCTCCACCAGCTAGGGGGAATTAGAGTGTTGTGTGTGCTAGTTGGGGTGCTTTCAGTTTGGAGTGATAGAAACCCAACCCACATTGAGTTCAGCTACGAAACGAATAGGCTAATGGCTTGTGTGTGGCTGCAACTATAGGCAGGTCCTTCAGGTACAGCTTGGTCCAAGTGTGCTTGGAACCAGTATCCCCACCCCCCCAACCCTTCCCTCACTCTGCTCTCCCCTGCGGTAGCTCTCACCTAGGTGTTCCAAAAAGGGTGGTGAGGTGTGCTGTCAGCTCTCTTCCCCCTCATTCTGGTGAAGTGAGAGAGGATGGTTGTCCCTCCCTCAGTCCCAGCACGCGGGTCAGTAATCAGTACTTTATTTTCAACTCGTACTGGCTGGCCCCAGAGTCACTCAATGCACTCAGGCAGCAAAGACTTGCCAGTGTGAATACCGACTCAGGGCCTGCAACTTGACCCCCGTGGCTTCTGATCTGAGGATTAGAGTGATCTTAATTGATGTGTGACCAGCATACAGACAAGTATACGAATCCTAAGTGTCCGGCCACGTGGACACCCCTTTGCCGACGTCCAGAGAAGGGAGTGGAACCATCCTTGTACCCGGATGCCCCTCCTGGCCTCTGGCGTTTCTAAGGGGAACACTGTCCTGACCTCTTGTCCTGTAGATTTTGCCTTTTTTTCTTCTGTGTGTGATGTCCATACCTCTGGTGGGTGTGGTGGTTTGTCATTGTCATCTGCTGGGTGTGTCATTGTGTGACTGCCAAGTTGATTTGCACTTAAGTGTGTCATTGAGAAGTCGAAGGTCCTGATTCATCCGTGTTTCCTTCTGAGAGTTTTATAGCGTCAGCTCTTAACATTTCGGTTTTCCATCCACCTTGGGCTGGTTTCTTGTATGTGGTGTGAGGTAGGGGGCCAGCCTCATTCATTTGTGTGCAGGAATGCCAGTGTCCCAGCATCACCTGGTGAAGACTCCCCACTGCATGGTCTTGGCACCTTTGTCAAAAATCTTTCGACTGTAGGTGCAAAGGTTTATTGTGTGTCTGTCCGTAGCGGGGCTACCCTGTCTTGATTACTGTTACGTTGTAGTGAGTTCTGAAATTGGAAATGTGAGCGTCCCCAGCTTTGTTCTTTTTCAAGTCGTATTGATCATTTGGGGTCCTTTGAGATTCAGGGTGAATTTTAGAATGAGTTTATCCTTCAGTGAAGACACCAGCTGGGATTCTGAGAGGGACTGCCTTGAATCTATAGGTCTGTTTGCGGAGTGTTGCCATTTTAACAATATTTCACCTCCCAGCTGCTAAATAGAGGATGTGTTTCTTTATTACTTTTAATGGTGTTTTGTGGTTTTCAGAGTGTAAGTTTTCTGCTGCTTTTGTTAAATTTATTCCTAAGCGTTTTGTTCTTTCTGATGCAATTCCGTGTGAAATTGTCCTGTCAAAGTCGTTTTGAAATTGTCTCAAGTGTATAAAAATACAGTAGCCTTTTGTATGTTGATCTTGTTTCCTGCATCCTTGCAAAATTTGCTTGTTCTAACAGTTTTAGAGGATTCATTAGGTTTCTGTGTACAAAATCACACTTTCTACAATTAGAGATAGTTTTGCTTTCTCCTGTCCAAGCAGGAGGAGCAGGCCCCTGAGTTATGTTCCTGATCTGGGGGACATCGGGTCTCCCCCATTGAGTGTGGCATGGCTGGCGGGTTCTGGAGATACCCTCCCAGGTTTCCAGGCTCAAGAATCTCCCTCTGCCCCATCTGCTGAGTGTCTAGCTTGCTTTCACTGTGTGCAGACGAGCCGCTTCTGGTCCTGGCTGCTGGGGACTGTGGAGCCGCAGCGTGCGTTCAGCATCTTGGGAACCTCCAAGTTTGCTTAGCGGTTCCCCGTCAGATGCGTAGGCTGGCCAGGCCTTCTCCATTGTCTCAAGTCGCCAGCACTCGGCCGTTTTGTTTGGAGCAGCTGTGCTGCAGGACATTGCTTTCAGCCGAAGAAATGGCAGTGATGAAAGTCCACCTGAGTCTGTCGTGGAGGAGGAGCGCAGAATCAGCCTTCCCTGAGAGGGCCGGCCGCTCCTGCCAAGGGCTGTGTGGGCCTCTCCGCCCTTGTGCTGGTGGCCTCGCTCTCCCACAAGGGCGCTCGGGTTCCCACCTGCCTTCCCATATTGGGAGTGGGACTCTCTAGGCATCTTCGCACACCCGGGGCACAGTCCCATGGCCTCTCCACTGCTCCCTCCCCTCCACCCCTTTGATTCCCTCAAGACCTTTGCTTGAGGCCAGCCCTGGGGGTTCAGGAGGATGGGATGGGAGCATTCCCCCTGCCCAGCACAGTGGCTGGCTGACTGACCGCCGGTTCCTGGGGCAGGAGCAGAGGCAGCACAGACAGTGAGGAGGAAGAGGACGACGATGAGGAGGAGGACGAGGAGGATGGTGATGGCCGGGCGGCTCGTGGTGGGGCCGGGCCCCCCTCCTACCCCAGCCCTGGCCCCCAGCCTCCGGGTGGGTGAATACGCAGGGTGGGGCGTGGTTGGGTGCACACAGGCTGCCTGCCTGCTGTGCTCACCGCTCCCTGCTCTCCCCTGCCAGGCCCCGGTTGGACAGCCACATTTGACCCAGTGCCTATGGATGCCCCGACCGGCCCCCAAAACTGCAGGGAGAAGGAGCCACATTCTGGGCCCCCCGCCCCACAGGGCGCCCACGGCATGCCCCTGGACCTCCCTGCCTCGAGCCCAGCTGGCCCTGTGGCCCCCAGTGCCCTGCAGCTCAGGTGAGGCTGGCGAGGAAGGTGGACTCCTGGGTCCTTGTTGCCTTAGGCCCCAGTACCAACCCCATCCGCCCTCGGGCTTCTGCTCTTACCTGCTAGGTCTCAGGACCCCGCCCCTCCCCCAGCACCTCAGGAAGCCACAGACGGCAGCAAAGTAGCGGAGCCCTTGGGTGAGCCCCCCCGCCCCCCTGCCCTTGTGCCCTGGCCTGGTCCATAACTGTCCTGAGGAGCATGGTTGGCCTCAAGCTCACTGAGTCTCACATCTCTGGGCCCTTCTTCTCTGCACAGCCCCTTGCCAGGCCTTGATCAGTGTCGGGGACCTCCAGGCCACCCTCAGAGGGACACACTCCGTCCCCAGCTCCTTGGACAGGTAACTGGCTGGGAGTAGCTGCTGGGGGCCACGTAGGGGAGGTGGGTAGAGCCTGGCCCCTGGGTGCTCCCTGTCTCAGGGCCACTCCACGTGGCTCCTGCAGGACGCCCCACCCCTCATCTGCGCCACTGCCCCAGAGCCTGAAGGCAGCTGGAGGTCTAGGGCTGCGCCTGTGCTCACACTGGTCACCAGAGAGGATCGTGGGTGGGAGGGCTTCCAGCAGGGTCAGAAGAGGGCAGGGCATGTGTGGAGTCTGTGTGTGTCCCAGCTGACCTTGACACAGGGTTCTCTGAATATGAGAGATGCCCTCGAGCTGTGCAAGTCCTTCCCTGGCTCACACACCTGGGCCTAAGGGTGACTGCAGGGCGTCGGGGACAGTAGGTAACCTTCAGATGCCTCCACAGTGCAACCAGAGACCCTGCTACCTCTGTCCCAGCCTCCGGGGCCCACCAGTCCCCCCAGACCACAGGTGGGGAGAAGAGCCCAGAGCCCTTGGGGCTCCCCCGAAGCCAGAGGTGAGTGTGGTGCAACGTCACGGGGCAGCTGGTGTTCAGTGGGGGAGGCACTGACTTTTCCCGTGTCCCTCTCCCCCAGCAGTGCCCTGGCCCTTGAGCCGCTCTTGATGCCCAACGGCTCTGCCCCAGGAGGGCCGGCGTCCCCGGGCTCCCAGTGAGTGGTGGGGGCCAGGGGCGGCGGGTGGGCTGGGCCTGGGTGGGCCGGGGCTTTGGGCTCCTCACACAGGTCTCCCTCTCGGTTCCCAGGTAACTGCCTGGTTCCGGTGGTGGCGGCCAAATCCTCCATACTCCACGTGGACCCTGCCTGGGTGGGGGCAGGGCAGATCTCATGATGGCCCTGATGCCCCATCACCCCATCCCCACCCCACCCACTCTATGCCCTCTCTGGACTCCCGGGAGGCTGGTGCCAGGGAGACAGGCCCCGATCCACCCCCATTTGCACTGAGAAAAGAAATTTCGGAGTTTTGTCTCCTAGAATAAAGATAGAGTTGAATAGAGAGGAGAGTTGAAGGAGAAAGAGACCTATATTATATATTATATATATATATTGAGGGAGGAGAGAGTGGGCGGCCAGAGAGCCAGAGGAAGCAGGGCTGGGCGGGTGGCAGCTTGGACCTGCACCCTGTCCCACTGGGACTGCTGTGGTGGGGGTCCTGAGGTTGCCACCACCCTACCCTCCTGCCGTGCCCCCCACCCTCCGGTGCAGACGCCCACACCCACACTCGGCCTTTCAGCTCAGGTCCACCTTGGGGGAGGGCCCGAGTGGGGGTCGTGCCTTTGCCCAAACCCTCTCACCCTGGACCCTGCACTTTGACCCAGGCTGGGAGCTAAAAGACCCTCCACCCGGCCCAGCCAGCTCTGTGGGACCCCGGGGCCCTGGTCCCAGGGGCCTCCCCGGTGACATTCCCACAGGGCCCTGATGCAGTTGCCGAGCCCCACCCCCCCATCTCCTATAGTCCCTGGGGCGGGGCTTCGGCGGGGGTCTGGCTGGGGTCCCCCTCCTACTCCTGAGGGTCTGGGGTCCAGCCCAGCTGCCAAGTGACCTTGTCCCAGCTCCCTCTCCCCAGGCTGGCGTGAGTGTGTGTGTGTTCGTGCTGAGCTTCTGTTTCATATTGCAAATATAAACAAATAAAAGAAGACAGTTTAAGACTCCTGCTGCTCAGACCTTGGGCCCTGGGATGTGGGTTCAAGGAGCCCGAGACATTCCTGCACCACTGGATTGGGGCCTTTGGAGCGTGGAATTAGGGCCTTTAGCCTCTGCGGGAAGACCAGGCTGGGGCACAGCAAGGTGGGGAGAGTCTCCGACCTGTCTCTTGGTTCTGGAGGGGTGGTCCTCCCCTCCCCCTTGCTCATGAAGGGGAGGACATTGGAATCCTGCACCCCTTTCCCTTTTGGCCAACCAGGTAAAGGACAATGGGAGGGGCATTTGCGGCCATGGACCCCCAGGCAGGGAGGAAGCCAGGGGGAAGCCAGGCTGTGGAGGAGGAAAGATCCCTGGGTCCCAGTGGGCTCCTTATCAGCAGGTGCCAGGCAGGGCCCATCCCCAGGGTGGGGACAGCATCTCCCTGGGCCCTGTTACTAGTCTCAGAGTCCACAGGACACAACTCTGGTTAATGTGTAACCACATGCTGTCCCCTCTACACCCGAAAGCTCTGGTGCCCACATGCAGGCCACTCTAGGTCTAGGCCGACATGGATGCCCGGAAAGAGGGGCCACCCCGAAAACCTTGCTTCTCAGCTCAAGTGAGAGCCATTGAGGGGGTTGAGGGTGGGCTGGGCCTGGGCTCCAGGAATCCAAGTGACCTGGAGAAAGGGGGGGACTGGGTTCTGTGAGGCAGACATCCTGGTGCCTGTGCAGCCGCTCCCTACCCTGGACAGCAGTCTGGGTCCCTGGATAGGGCTAGGGTGGAAGCTCAGCTCCTGGCTGGGTGGGGCGTGGTCCCGGGGGCTGGGGGCTGGGCTGAGCTCCCGAGGCTCAGCGGCCCCCTCGTCCCCTGGAGCAGCCGCATGTGGTCAGGTGGCTGAGCCCCTTCTTCCTCACCTGTGCCGTGTACTTCCTCCTCTGGATCCCTGAGGACCAGCCATCCTGGGTCGGCGCCCTGGTCAAGTGCCTGCCCATCCTTTCCCTGGTGGTGTTCCTGTGGACTGTACCCTCCGGCGGGGGCCACCACTTTCTCCTGCAGGGGGCCCTTCTGTGCTCAGCCGTGGGGGACGCCTGCCTCATCTGGCCTGAGGGCTTCCTCCACGGTGAGTGGGGGTGTGTCGGGGCTGTGTCGTGTCGTCCTTTTCAGACCCCAGGCTGGGGGGTGAGAGGTGGCTCCCTAGTAGAGCACCTGCCGGGTGTGTGAGCAAAGGCACTGGGGAACAGCAGTGAGGGAGACGCACCCAAACCCCAGCCCCCACGGAGCTCTCCTTCCGCTGAGGGCAGGGGCAGTGTGAGTGCCGTGGAGGGAGAACGCAGAGGGCACCCAGGGGTCAGGGTCACGGTCTCCAGAAGGCTGGTCAAAGCCACATGCCCTTTGTTCCAGGGAAGAACCTTCCAGGCAGAGTGACCAGCAAGTGCAAAGGCCCTGGGCTGGGAGTGTGCCTGGTGGGTGGAGCTGATGGGAGTTGGTGGACACTTCTGAGCAGAGTAAGGACAGGATGCAGGTTGCACTGCAAAGTTGTTCTGAAGCCAAGGGCAGGAAGAAGGGGGACCACCAAGGAGGCTGGCACTGTCATCCCAGCAGCGTGGCCATCGTGGCCAGGGCGGGAACTGGTGTGTAGGATGCCCTTTCTGTCAAGCTCTGAGGGCAGTAGGGTGGTGTGGGGAAGCAGAGGACCCGGCACCTTACTGGGTGCTCCCACCTGTCTCCTCCAGGCATGGCTGCCTTCACCGTGGCCCACCTGCTCTACCTCTGGGCCTTCGGCCTCACTCCCCTGCAGCCCGGCCTCCTGCTGCGTATCGTCCTGGCTTGCATCCTGTGTTACTGCCTCCTGCTTTGGCACCTCCCACCCAACATGGTCCTGCCCGTGATGGCTTACTCCCTGGTCCTGTCCGCCATGCTGTGGCGTGGCCTGGCCAGGGGCGGTAGTGCCAGCTGGGGTGCCCTGCTCTTCGTGCTTTCGGATGTTGTGCTGGCTTGGAACACCTTTGCCCAGCCCCTGCCCCATGCCCGCCTGGTGATCATGACCACCTACTATGCCGCCCAGATGCTCATCACCCTGTCAGTCTTCCAGGGCCCCAGGCTCAAGTCCACCTGACTGGGGGCCAAGACAGGCAAGTGTCCGCACCCTCCCCTCCTCCAAGGACCTGGGCCCCCAAGACCAGCGAGGCCAGGGAAACACCCTTGGGGGCAAGAGCCAGGCCTGCAGACTCCTGTCTGCGGTACTGGTCTCTGGAGACACATGGGAACCGTTGGCAGAAATTCAGATGCACCACCGAGTTCCCACTCAGTTCTGATTCCAGATTCCAGGCCCCTCAATCAGATCTACACTGGACCGTCCTCGGCCTCCCGCTTGCCTCTGTGATCCCAATGTGCCTCCCCTTCCTTCTGGCCTGGATCTCTTTCTCTTGCCTAAGTAAAGCGGGCATTGAAGCTATGACATCTGTGTGATTTGGGGAAGGGCGTGAGGGGAGGGAGGATCACAATAACAGCAAATTGTTCTTTTCCCTTTTTTGCCCACAAAATTGACCGTTTCAATCACTTCTAAGTGTACGGTTAAGTGGCATTAAGTACTTTCACAGTGTTGTGGATTGAACACTTGCCATGAAATCTACACTCGGAACACGTTTGCTGTGCGGTGTTGTTACCTATACCTACAGCAGACCCCCTGTGGACCAGTCCTGGTGCCAGGGCTTAGGGGACATGGAAGTGCCCCCTCCCCCCACAGGGCCCTTTGACGATGGGGGGATTCATTATACCCATTGGACAGGTGAGAATTTTACAGACTGAGACCAGGAGGAGACTGGTCAATATGTTAGTTTCCTATGACTGCAAATTACTCTAAACTGGATGGTTTAAAACAACAGCAATTTGTTCTGTCACAGTTCTGGAGGCCCAGAAGTCCAAAATCAAGGTGTTGTCAGGCTGTCCTCCCTCCAAGGCTCCAGGGAGGGTCCTTCCAGCCTCTTCCAGCTCCTGACGGCCCTAGCCAGCCCTGGAGCGCTTTCGTTTCACATGGCATCCTCTCCCTCTGTGAGTCTGTCCTCTCCTAAGGACACCAGTTGGATTCAGGGTCCACCCTAAATCCGGGATAATCTCATTTTGAGATCCTGAACTTAATTACATCTCCAAAGACTCTGTTTCTAATTAACATCACGTCCATAGGTAGTAGGCCCTGACTTGGGCCCGTCTCTTCGGGGGACACAGTTCAGTGCACTACAGTCACATGCAGTATCAGAAGAGAGAGTTGAGGAGGTGAGGAAACTCAAAGATGAGGGGAGCTTGGAGGAAGGGGTAGGTAACCACATGGTGGGAATAGAGTACCAAGGGAGGAAGAAGCCGAGTGTGGCAGCTCACTGCCCCTCTCGGCCTCAGGTTCAGCATGTGAGGGCAGGAAGCAGTCAGAGCTGCTCTCCAAACCCTGCTCAATTTCCACATCCATGATGTGTTTTTAAAAGAACCCTTACAGCAGAGAGGAGACTTCTATGTCTATGATGTGCTTTTAAAAGGGCCTCATAGCAGAGAGGAGTCTTCTACATTCACGATGTGCTTTTAGGGAGCCTTCAAGCTCACCCTTTTTTAGTTGCTGCCCCATCTTCAGACCAGGATCCCCACTCACCCTAGAGGAAGGTCTCAGCCCAGATGAGGCAGGTGATCAGGGTGGGGTGCCCTGCTCTTCACAATCTCAGATACCATGTTGTCCTGGGATGCCTTCCTTCAGCCCCAAACCCAACTGGCGGTGATCACCGCCTCCTGCGCTGCCCAGGTCCTCATCACTCTCATCCATTAAGGGTGCAAGGCTCAGGATAGATTAACTGGGGTGGGGGGGGTAAATGAGTGAGCACCCTTCCCCCTCCTAAAGGGCTCCCCAGAACAACCTCCCACCCCTAGGGAAAAGTACTGAGGTGTGATATTTCCAGCCACTATCTCTTGAGCACCACGTTCTGTTGTTGTTTTTTTTAATTGAGATGTGATCGACACATAACATTGTGTAAGTTTAAGGGGTACTAGTGTTGATTTGATACATCAATACACCTCAGTATGATTACCCCCTTAGTCTTAGCTGACACCCCTATTGCATCACAAAATTACCTTTTTTATTTGTGGTGGGACCAATTCAGATCTAGCCTTTTAGCAGTTTGAAGTTTCTAGTATAATATTGTCGACTATAATCACTTATACTGTGACCATGTTCTGCTCAAAGGCATTTATGTCCGATTCCTGGAGAAAAAAATGTTACGATCGCAGCTTTACAGACATATACTTCATATACCAACTGCCCATTTAAAGTGTGCTGTCAGGTTTTCAGTATGTTCGTAGTCATGCCCCTATCATAACGACCTTAGAACATTTACATCATCCCAAAAGAGACCTCGTAACTTTTAGCTGTTGCCTCCCCAGTCACCCATCCCCTTCAGCCCAAGGCCACCACCAGCTTAGTTCATCTTTAAACGTTGGCGTGATCAATCATTTGGGTGGTTACCAGATGTTTCACAATGATAAATGATTATGACTCTGCGCTCAGTTCCAGTATGGGGCTCTCTCCGCACACCACCAAGCGAATCTCCAGCACCACCAGCTGGGCATCCTACAATTCAACTCAATCCTGACATTATCCCACAGGTTCAGGACTCATTCCCACAGGGCTTCCCCTTTCCCCTCTGTCTCCACACGTTCACCCACCCAGCAGGCCGAGCATAAACTGAAACCAGTCTGGGTCTGGGTGACCTGACCCCTAGTTCAGGGTCACTCCAGTTTCATTTCCACATGGAGTTCTGGCCTTTCCAATGCAAGTCTTTATTTTTTTTAAACATGTAGTCTTTTTTTAAATTTATTTTTTGGGGAGGTAATTAAGTTTATTTCTTATTGGAGGTACTGGGGATTGAACCCAGGATGTCATACATGCTAAGCAGGCTGTACCACTGAGCTATACCCTTTTCATCCGTACCACCACCCCACACCATGCAAATTCTTCACCTGACCAAATCCTGCTGTTGTGCTCAGACTCACCCTGAGGTCACCTCCCCCTCAGGGACAGAGGCGTCCTGTGTGTCACACTGTGGTTAACTTCCCAGTCTGTCTCACCGCACCGCGAGCTCGGCCAGGCCTGGAAGAATCCGTTTGCCCTTGGAGTCCCTGGGGCTCATTCAGTCTGCGGTCCGGCCTGCAGGAAGCTGCGGGTGTTGGGTGAATACACCTGCAGGGAATGGCTTCAAGAGAATGAGCAGATATGCTTCAGTTCTTGAACCACACAGGGAGAGGAAAGCATGGGGCAGAGGGACCGACTGACAGCCACAGGACAACAAAAGTGGTGAGGAGCTCCTGGGAATACTGACGGGGTCACAAATGGGTGGTGGAGGGAGACAGGGTTGGCGGCTGGGCCTGGCTGCAGAGGGGATAGCCATGGAGTCTGTAAGAAAGAGAGTTTGGCTCTTCCTGCGGGTAGACCACACAGAACTGAAAACAGATGATGTGAAAATTCAAATGACATTATTTGTAACAGCCAAAGGGTGAAAACCCAAATGTCCATCAGCTGGTGGCTGGAGAAACAAATTGTCATCAATTCCGTATGGTGGAATATTATTCGGTCATGAAAAGGAGTGGAGTATAGCTTTTGGGTGATTCTTGTGTCAACATAGTTTCATCAGTGGTGACAAATGCACCACTCTGGTGGGGGTTGTTGACACTGGGGGAGGCTGTGCATGAGTCGGGCAGGGGTGTATTAGAAATCTCTGTGCAGACATAGCAAGCAATTTTATGGTTACCAGGGGAAAGGGGGTGGGAAGGGATAAATTTAGGAGTTTGAGATTTTCAAATGTTAATCACTGTATATGAAAATAGATAAAAAACCAATTTCTTCTGTATAGCACAGGGAGCTATATTCAATATCTTGTAATAACCTTTAATGAAAAAGAATATGAAAACAAATACACATATGTATTTGCATGACTGGGACATTATGCTGTACACCAGAAATGAACACATTGTAACTGACTGTACTTCAATTGAAAAACAACAACAACAAAAGAAATCTTTGTACCTTCCTCTCAATTTTGCTGGAAACTTAAAAGTGCAGACAAAAATAACTCCATCACGGACAGCAAACTTTTCCTGTAAAGAGCCAGGTAGTAACTACTTTGTGGGTCCAGGGGCACAATGAGGAAGGATATTATGTAAATACTTAATAAAAGAGAAGACAAATTTCCACACTTTTTTTAAAAAAAAATCAATGCAGTTAAAAATTGAAGATTGGTAACTGAGTGCAATTTGTTACAATACCAATGAAAATGTTTTAGTCTGCTGGGGCTGCCTTAACGAAGTACCACACATTGTGTGGCTTAAGTAGCAGAAATGTCTTGCAGTCAGTCCTGGAGGCCGGAAGTTCGAGATCAAGGTGTCAGCAGTGTTGGATCCCGCTGTATGATTCCACTTATATAACATTCTTGAAATGGCAGAATTTTTTTTGTTATTTTTAACAATTTCTTTAAACTGAAGTGTAGTTAATTTACAATGTTGTGTTAGTTTGAGGTGTACAGCCAAGTGATTCAGTTTTATATACGTATATTCTTTTTGAGATTCTTTTCCATTATAGGTTATTACAAGATATTGAATATAGTTCCCTGTGCTATACGTTATAAACTTATCTATTTTATATATAGTAGTTAGTATCTCTTAATCCCATATTCCAAATTCATCCCTAGTAGATAGTATTTTTGAATTTTTATTTTTATTAAGCACTACATAATACATGAAAAACCTTCTAGCAGGGGTAAGTGAGAACCACCGAGTTGTTTTTCCATCAGTCAGGAAAATGCCTCCTCAGGCAATTGGTGTTCTCCAAATCCTTCAGTACATAGCACCCATTAACCCCAGGGATACGCCTCCCTCTTTCCATCAAAGTCTGCTGAGATGATAAAGGGCAGTCCTTTTTCTCAATAGGGGACCTTCAGATACCTTTGAGTCCAGAGCTGGCCAGGAGCAGGTAGCTGCTGTGTATTGCGGTAGATAGTGTTTTTAATTCCATTTCAAAAGCAAGAGGACAGAGACACAGTGAGGTTGGATAAGGTTCAAGATGGCATTGGTGATTAGTGACAAGCATGCTGTTTGCAGTACCCACACTCTTCACTTTCAGACTGTATGTGAAATGCAGGCGGCCTGAAAAGCCCCTCCGGACACTGGAGGTCTAGGGATGAACCAAAAATAAACATGGCTATGGTTTCTCAAAGGCTTTAAAAGAGCCAGGCATTGCTCTAAGACTTTATATACGAACTCACTTACTCCTCACAGCATATTTACAAGGGGTTGTGCCCATTTTGGTAGATTAGGAATCTAAGTCACTGCAAATTTAAGCCACTTGGCTCAAGGGCCTGGGTAGAATGTGGCACGTGCCTCCGCACATACGGACAGACTGGTATGTGTTGTAGAGACAGCACAGGTCCTGATGGAGCTAAAAAGACAGGTCTGACCCAGCATGTTGACCCTTGAATCCTAAGGGCTAGCAGGAAGGGGCACCTGGCAGAGCAGATGGCATATGCAAAGGCCAGGAGGCAGAATATACTGGGCTCATTTGGTGACAGCTGCACGGATTTGGGGGAGGCAGGGAAAGGCTGAGGGGCCAGTGCCTGCATCAGGGCGCGGGAGAGTAGACCCCCCACCTGGCTGTGGTGTGTAACTGTCCACTTGAGAGGGATGGACACATCTTTCTTCCGGCGCCCCCTCCCGCTTGGAACATCTGGGACATGTGTTGTGCATTCATACATCAGCGGGAAGAAGCGCCCTTACCTCTCTTACCCGCGCAGGATAAAGTGAAGCGAGGGAGGGGCTGCAGGGGGGACCCTGTGGCCAGGAGAAGCCGGAGCTCCCAGAGGTGAGGACCAAGGCTGAGGGCCGGGGTGGGGCTAGGAGTTCTCCGGCTGGAAAGCCTCTACTTCCTCCTCCTCCCTTCTTGCCCTGGCCTATGGCCTTACTGCTGGGCTGGGAAAGGGGAAATTCTTGCGTTTAAAGTCCAGCAGGTGGAAGGTCCTGGGCTAGGACACTTGGGTCCCCGGCGGTGTCCAGAGACATGGCCGGGGCTGGCGGAGGCCTCAGGGCCTGGGGGGGCCTGGTGCTGCTGGTGAGTGCTCCCAGACTCAGGGTAGTGGGGGCGGGGGGTCCTCTGAGAGGAGCAGAGCGGGGCCAACTCCTGGGTCCCAGGAAAGAGGAGGCTGGGGTCCCAGAACTCAGGTCCAGTGTGGGGAGGGACTGATAATTCCCTGGAGAGGAAGCAAGTTTCTAGGTTGGGGGAGATTGCTGGGGAGTGTGACACCTGGGCTCTCAGGCATTGCTACTCTGCGGTGAGAGTGGACTCAGGCTACTGGCAAGACACAGGTAAGCTTACAGAGACTCCGGAGCCTAGGCCCCCAGCCCCCCCTACCCAGACCCGGGGGTCCAAGTCCCCAGCCTTTTCCTTCAGACTGGATGTCTGGCTCCTGGTCCCCAACATCAGTCTCTTCTTTCAGTCCCAGTTTGGTGGTGACTTCCTTGCCTTAGTCTTCTAAGGCTGTATTTTTTCAGGAAGTGAAACCATGAAGTTTCTCTCTCTACCATATCAGTGAAGCCAATCCCAGCTCCTGGGTCCCTGGAGTCCTGCCCCTTCTCCACTCCCCCTGCCCCCAACACAGTGCACACGCAGAGAAGACAGACATACTATGGGATGACCTTTGTCAGAGCCCAGCCTGCGGGAAGAGAGTCTGTGTGCTGTCCCTCCTCTCCTTCAGGCAGTGTGACTCGCAGGGTCTGGGCAGAGGACGGGAGGGTCGCTGGCTGGCAGACTCACTGGGGTCAGGGGAGGTGAGCTTCGGTGTCTGATTCCCCGCCTCTTGGATCTCCCCAGGGCCTGTGCAGCTGGACAGGGGCCAGGGCGGACGGTGAGTGACCCCTGTCTGAGTTCACTGCCCACACAAAGCCATTGCACCCTCAAGTCCCTTGAGCTTCCAGAGGGAGTTCTCCATGGTGGGCACAGCGATCCCCGCCCGGCGCTGACAGAGCTAGTCCTTTCTGGACACAAGGCAGGAACTGGGAGCAGTGGAAGGGACAGTCCTGATCTGCTCCCTGCTCACAGTGAATCCTTCTTCCCCAGTCTCAGTCCCCAGCCCAGTCGTAAACCTGACTGTGGAGGCCTGGACCAGCAGCTCCATCACCCTGCGCTGGGAGGCCCCCAGTGGCCTGGACCAGCAGAACTACACCTACTGGGTCCAGTGGACCGGACGAAATAACAAAACCGAGAGCCGGAACACGACAGACACCGTTTTCACAGCGGAGGGACTTGACCCTGGCTCTTCCTATGAATTTTCCGTGTGGGTGGAGAAGGACGGACTCACTAGCTTCAAGAAGACCCTCAAAACCACCACAGGTGAGAGGCAACCACTGTTTTTCTTTCTTTCCTAAAGGAAGGTGGCAAGCAGTGACTGAGAACACGCATGAGAACTCGGCAGGCCCGTAGACCGACAGAAACATACGGGAGCCACGCTTGTGGATCCAAGGTTTCTATCAGCCACAATACATAAGTCAGAACAGGTGAAACCAATTATGAAGAGGTATTTTACTTATCCGAGTAGATCCAAGACAGTATTGCTTCGACATGTAATTGATGAAAGAAAGACAGATGAGCACATTCTAAGTGCTCAAGGGCTCTGTTGAGGGGCTCCCAGTCTCCCACTGGGTTTGTATCTACCCTAATGAGCATTGGGAGGGAATTCCCCCTGTTGCAGATATTCCACTGGAAAGCGCTGGTCTAGATACTTGCTCCCCAGGTGTGGTCCGTGGGTGGGCTGCGTCAGCATCTCCTGAGAACTGGCTGTTAATGCAGAATCTCAGTCCCATCCCAGACCTCCTGAGTCAGAACCTGCCTTTTAGCAAGATCCCCGGTGACATGTATGCACATGGAAGTCTGGGAAGCACTGTCTAGACCCCACGCCCCCTATCTCCTGGACCCGTAGTTCAGGCAGGACTGGGAACTGACTTTGAGGGTCAGAAATGCCCACTGACTGTCCCCCCGTTTACTCCCCTGCTGACACTGGATCTTTCTTCTTCACTTCTCAGCCCCCAACCCCGTCGGGAACCTGAGTGTGGAGACTCAGACCACCAGCAGCATCACCCTGAGGTGGGAGGTGCCTGAGGGCCCTGACCTTCAGAGCTACACCTACTGGGTCCAGTGGTCTGGGGAGGGAGACCCAATTGAGACCATGTGCACAGCCAACACCAGTTTCACAGTGGAAGGACTTGAACCCGGGACCTTGTACAAATTCTCTGTGTGGGCAGAAAAGAATGGAGTCAACAGCTCCCGGGTGACTCTCAATGCCACCACAGGTGAGAGGCAACTCTTATTCTGATTCTTTTTTTTTTTAATGCAGGGTTGATGATAGACGATGGCGCAGAGCTGACAGGAGAATGTGGCGCACTCCCTAGCCCAGTGTCTCTTTGGATCACGATGAGAGAGATGAAGAAAGAATATCCATAGGGTTGTGCGTTGGGATCAGTCAGGCTCTAGGACTCTAGAGAACACAGACCATAACACTAGGGCGTATCTTCCTGAGCAACCAGGGCTGTGCAGGGGAGAGTCTTGTTACTGAGCTCTGGGGGGATTAGGTGCTGTGGAATGTGGACCCTCTGACCCTCTGACTCTTCTTCTCCTACTTCCCAACTATGTCACGGGCTTGAGGATGGAAGCTCAGACCATGAGCTCCATTACCCTGAGGTGGACAGCTCCTCTGCTCTAGACCTCCACTGTCCAATATGGTAGCCCCTGGTCATTGGTGGCTATGTACATTTAAGTTCATTAAAATTGCAAATGGTTCCACATTTTAAGTGCTCAAGAGCTCTGTTGAGGGGCTCCCACTCTCCTACTGGGTTTGTACCTATCCTGTTTGACACTGGGAGGGCATTTCCACTGTTGCAGAAATTCCACTGGAAAGCACTGGTCTAGATCCTTGCTCCCCAGGTGTGGTCCGTGGGTGGGCTGCGTCAGCATCTCCTGAGAACTGGCTGTTAATGCAGAATCTCAGTCCCATCCCAGACCTCCTGAGTCAGAACCTGCCTTTTAGCAAGATCCCCGGTGACATGTATGCACATGGAAGTCTGGGAAGCACTGTCTAGACCCCACGCCCCCTATCTCCTGGACCCGTAGTTCAGGCAGGACTGGGAACTGACTTTGAGGGTCAGAAATGCCCACTGACTGTCCCCCCGTTTACTCCCCTGCTGACACTGGATCTTTCTTCTTCACTTCTCAGCCCCCAACCCCGTCGGGAACCTGAGTGTGGAGACTCAGACCACCAGCAGCATCACCCTGAGGTGGGAGGTGCCTGAGGGCCCTGACCTTCAGAGCTACACCTACTGGGTCCAGTGGTCTGGGGAGGGAGACCCAATTGAGACCATGTGCACAGCCAACACCAGTTTCACAGTGGAAGGACTTGAACCCGGGACCTTGTACAAATTCTCTGTGTGGGCAGAAAAGAATGGAGTCAACAGCTCCCGGGTGACTCTCAATGCCACCACAGGTGAGAGGCAACTCTTATTCTGATTCTTTTTTTTTTTAATGCAGGGTTGATGATAGACGATGGCGCAGAGCTGACAGGAGAATGTGGCGCACTCCCTAGCCCAGTGTCTCTTTGGATCACGATGAGAGAGATGAAGAAAGAATATCCATAGGGTTGTGCGTTGGGATCAGTCAGGCTCTAGGACTCTAGAGAACACAGACCATAACACTAGGGCGTATCTTCCTGAGCAACCAGGGCTGTGCAGGGGAGAGTCTTGTTACTGAGCTCTGGGGGGATTAGGTGCTGTGGAATGTGGACCCTCTGACCCTCTGACTCTTCTTCTCCTACTTCCCAACTATGTCACGGGCTTGAGGATGGAAGCTCAGACCATGAGCTCCATTACCCTGAGGTGGACAGCTCCTCTGCTCTAGACCTCCACTGTCCAATATGGTAGCCCCTGGTCATTGGTGGCTATGTACATTTAAGTTCATTAAAATTGCAAATGGTTCCACATTTTAAGTGCTCAAGAGCTCTGTTGAGGGGCTCCCACTCTCCTACTGGGTTTGTACCTATCCTGTTTGACACTGGGAGGGCATTTCCACTGTTGCAGAAATTCCACTGGAAAGCACTGGTCTAGATCCTTGCTCCCCAGGTGTGGTCCGTGGGTGGGCTGCGTCAGCATCTCCTGAGAACTGGCTGTTAATGCAGAATCTCAGTCCCATCCCAGACCTCCTGAGTCAGAACCTGCCTTTTAGCAAGATCCCCGGTGACATGTATGCACATGGAAGTCTGGGAAGCACTGTCTAGACCCCACGCCCCCTATCTCCTGGACCCGTAGTTCAGGCAGGACTGGGAACTGACTTTGAGGGTCAGAAATGCCCACTGACTGTCCCCCCGTTTACTCCCCTGCTGACACTGGATCTTTCTTCTTCACTTCTCAGCCCCCAACCCCGTCGGGAACCTGAGTGTGGAGACTCAGACCACCAGCAGCATCACCCTGAGGTGGGAGGTGCCTGAGGGCCCTGACCTTCAGAGCTACACCTACTGGGTCCAGTGGTCTGGAGAGGGAGACCCAATTGAGACCATGTGCACAGCCAACACCAGTTTCACAGTGGAAGGACTTGAACCCGGGACCTTGTACAAATTCTCTGTGTGGGCAGGAAAGAATGGAGTCAACAGCTCCCGGGTGACTCTCAATGCCGCCACAGGTGAGAGGTAGCATTATGCACTCTCTTGGGTGAGATTATGAACTGGCCAAGGTGGCACCTTCTCTGGGCTAATGGGAGTTGTAGTTTGAGGCAACCTGCGGTGCGTCCATTTGGGGACAACAGGAACTGAGGGAAGAAGAGGTGTTTTGTTTTGGGGGAAGAAGAGGATGAGCTAGTTCTCAGATTACTGGCACGACTGGTGGGGAGTGGGGACTTAGAAAACTGGCTTGGATGGAGCCTACTGATTCCTCCTATCCGTTCCACCCAGATCCAAGCCCCGCCTCCATCATGTCCTGCATCAGCGCTTCGGGGGGCTACGGGGTCATCCTGACCTGGTCCTGCCCCCCGGGAGGCTATGAGGCCTTTAAGGTGAAGGTGGGCAAGCAGCAGTTTTCCCAGAACGGATCCTCCTGTGGGAAGGGCGTGTCCTTGTCGGGACTGAGGCCAGCTCAGGCCTACGCAGCCACCGTCACAACCATCTGGGATGGAAGGGAGGCACGGTCTGCCTCCGTGACCTGCCGCACTGAGAGCACAGGTGAGCAGAGCCCCACCGGTACAGAGAGCTACAGTGACATTCTCTCAGACCCCATCAGGCCCTGTTGTGAAGGAGTCTCACCACCCCATGGGGTCCTTTTTGTTTATGTTTTGTTTCCTGCTTTCTGTAAAACAGCACCTTTGAGATGTCATTCCTATAACCTGTAACAGTCCACCCATTTAAGTGTGCAACTCAGTGGCTTCTAATATACTCATCATCATTATACCATCATCGTCATTAATTTTAGGATATTTTTATTACCGTATTTGTATTACCCCTTAATCACCCCCTAGTTTCGGTAATTCCCCACCAACCAGCCATTGTCTGTCTCTAATCTATTTCTGTCTCTATAGATACGCCTCTTTTGGACATTTCCAAAAAAAAAAAAATCACACAGTACGTGGTCCTCTGTGACTAGCTTCTCTCACTTAGTATAATGCGTCTAAGGTTCATCCATGTTCTGGCGTGTATCAGCACCTCATTACGTTTTATTGCCGGATAATATTTCATTGTACAGATAGACTGCATTTTGTTTATCCATTCATCCATGGACGGACCCTACTTTTTGGCTGTTCTGAATGGTGCTCTGGACATTTGTGTGCACATTTCTGTGTGGGTGTGTGTCTTCGTTTCTCCTGGGTGTATACCTGGAAGTGAAATTGTTAGATCATGTGGTAACTCTGTGTTTAACCTTTTGAAGAACTGCCAAATTTTTTCCCAGCATGGTCGCACGATTTTTCACTCACCAGTGGGACATTTGAAGAAGTCTGAACCTCGGGAAATCTTTGCTCATGTACTGTTGACCATGGTCATAGGCTTCCCTGGGCCCCCGTCGGTCAGCGCCTAGGAATCGGAGCCTCTTAGGAGATGGGGTCTTTGATCTGGAGACACTGGAGTTTGGTGCACTGATCATGGGGTGCTCTTCCAGGCTGGGCTCGGTGGTCCCACTGTCCAGGGTACTCTTGCTGAGACAGGTCCTCGTGGATCTTGGGCTGGATCACTCTTTCTGGTGGGGACTGTCCTGGGTATTACTGTAGGGTGTCGAGCAGCATCCCCAGCCTCCACCCGCTCGATGCCGGTGGCACTGCTGCTGAAGTTGTAAGAATCGAAAGTGTCTCTAGACATTGCCCGATGTCTCCTGGTCGGCAAAACCACCCTCAGTGAGAATCGGTAGTCTAGACCAAGGAAGGGGAGAGTCACTCTAAAAAGCAGATTGCTTGGGAAAGTGCTGTCTTTGGACCAGGCTCCTGGGACTGGGAGGAAAGTTTGAGTGGGAAATAGGGCTTTACGCACAAGCTTTCTCCTTTCCCTTCTCTGCCCTCGTAGCTACCCTGCAGACCCTCTGATCACAGTCTGGGTTAGGACAGAGGTAGCAGAGACAGGACACCAGGAGAGGTGACCCAGGCTCTAACAGCCCCCCATGCCTCCTTCCTCCAGTGGTCATCGTAGGAGCCATCGTCGGTGTCCTCCTGTTTCTCATCCTGGTGGGCTTGCTGGTTTTCTTCCTGAAGAAGAGGTGAGACTCAGCACAGGACTGACTGGGTGCCTGGAGGGCGGGGGTTGCGGGAAAGGTGAGGACCCCTGGTTCCGGCCTCACTCCCCTCCCAGCCTTTCACCCTAATGTCCTTTTCCCAGGTGTAAGAAGAGTGAGAAGAAACAGGCACACAGGGATCTGATCTGCAGGTGAGTGAAAGGTTTGGGAGAGCGTCTGAAAGACTCGTTGTCAAGGTCAGATCCTGGGGTGTTTGCTGGTCACTGGGTAGGTCAGAGGGCAGGATCAGTGAATCCCCCCCACAAGCCTCAGAAGGGGCTGATGCTGTCTGTGGCAGGGATCACAGTGCTTCAGTGCTTCTGCCGCTCCCCATTCCCTGAGAGCCTGGACTGGTGGCCGTGGGATTGGTGTCAGTCTCAGCTCTGGGACGTCCATTCATTCATCCAACAGAACAGTAACGGAGCCCCTGTTAAGTGTCAGGTACTGTTCTGGGTGTTGAGGAAACAGTGAATCTACCAAAGATTCCTGCCCTTGTGGAGCTTACATTCTAGCACAAGGAGCCACTAATAAAGAAGTTGGTGAAGATTGTGACTAGTGTCCCAAAGAACCATCTTGCCTGAGTTAGAATTCAGGCTTCTTTTATACTAAGAGGGGTGGGAGTAAAGTCACACACCTCCTGTTTCACGTCAGCCTCCAGAGGGGAGGTGTTAATTCCTTCCTTCCTGCAGTCATTCACAGGGGGGCCTGGTCAGGATGTTTCCTGTGAGCCCAACAAAGTTATTTTAGCTTAGTGTTGGTTACCTGGGAGGCAGGGTTCCCAGAGATGGGCCATTATGTGTAATTTAAGCTTATAGGCAGCATCCCTTTGGTGATGAACTTGTGGCAAATGCAACAAAGGTTAAAGTAAAAGAAACAGACCAATATGGAGTCAGGTTTGTTCTTCCCTGTTACAATCCAAACAAGAGGTAGTTATGTCTTGGAATGGGAAATGGTGAGAGGTAATCAGATTCAAGGCAGTGTCTGAGTGTTTAAACAGCAGATGTGGTTAGAGAATGGAAGTGCAGTGTGGGGTTCAGAGAGGGCTCAAGAGTGACTCCAAGGAATTTAGCCTGAGCTCCAGGAATACTGGAAATGTTGTTGCTTGAGTTGGAATGACCATGGGGTGGAGGGTGGGGGAGCTTTGGGAAGGTATTGGGAGCTCGGTGGTGGACACGCTGAATTTGAGATGCTTGTTGGACATGCAAGTGAAGACAATGATGAATGGTCAGGTGGATAAACAGATCCATGGTTCAGGAGAACGTTTGTGCAAAGGTCTCCATTCTCTGACTCCTCCTTAGTTGGGTCAGTGACACCAAGTGTCCACGTGAGAATGATCCCCAGGGATCAAGAGAGGAGAGATGGGACAGAGAGTAAAGGGAAGCTGGGAGACCAGCTGTGACAGCCTGCGTGCAAAAGAATGAGGCGTCAACGGAGGGCGTGGCCATCCGAGGCAGACGCATGAGGCAGAGCAAACACTAGTGATGGGGCAGATGACGTCCAGTTTCTTCTTTGCGGCAGTATCTGTCCTGGCCAGAGTCCCACCCTGCTTGCCCTTTCCCCTCCTTACCCTCTGTCCGGTGCCTTGTATGGCATCTGCAGCAAATTGCTGCACCTGTTGGGCTCCAAGTCTCACCCTGTCTTGTATGTTGAGCATTTTGCCATCCCCAACCCTCAGTGTGCATGTTTGGATGTCCTAGCGATGATCCTCTAGGACATGCAGGTGGAGCTTCCAGGAGGCCAGTGGGTAAATAGAGCTGAAGGTCAGGGGAGCGAGAAGTAGAAATTGGCAACGAAGATTCAGAAATCGCAGATGTGCAGATTGAAAGTGAAGCTATGTAAGTGGACAGACCCCATGAGACGTGTGTGTCCAGTGAGAAAAGAGGGCTTAAGGACAGACTCCCGGAAACACCTACCATTTGATGAACAGAGGATGAGAGCCCCACTGAGGAGATGGAGAAGCACCCGTCAGAGAGGCAGTGGTGGTGCACATGAGGAGATGGTGTTCAGGAAGAGGGCAGGTCCAGAAAAAAGGAAGAGGCAGTCAGAGAAACTACAGGCTGCTGAGCTCTCACGCAGAGGAGGGACTGAGAGGTGGCCTTTGGAATTGGAGATAAGGAGGCAAATGAGATAAGGGGACTTTGAACCACAAAAGGTCATTGTTCCCCTGGAGTCGTGGTGTAGAGACCAGGCCACGGTGATGTATGGGAAGGAAGCAGAGAGAACTGGTCCACGTGAGAAGTTTGAATGTGTTTTCACAGGTGTCATTATTGTTTAGGTACGGTAAGCCCACTGGATCAGGAGACGACTGGCATTAAAGATTTTTTACACTCACAGATCCCAAGAGAGGGAGTACACATTACACCCTGCAGGGCCACGTGGGGAGGCACCAGGTTGGCCGTGAAGTGAGGGGCACTCAAACAAGAGCCTTTCTCATGGTTTCAATCCAAGGCAAACAGGCTTAGTTTGAATCATTTCAGCAGGTCCTGGGGCGTAGGGGCTGTGCCTGGTTTTCTGGTACCTGTTCCTGGGGCTTGGAGTTGGGGCAGAATTTGGGCAGATGGATAGTAGCCCAGAGTGTGTGATCCTGTTAGGGGAGGTGGTGAGGGTGTGGATTTAACCAGCATGTCAAGAAGGGAAACTGACCAGCCTCCATCCAGGGTGTCAAAACTGAGTCAGGACAGTATTCATAACACTATATTATTGGGGGAGGAGAGAGAAAGAGCTGGACCTGGAGTGGCATGAGGTCAGAGGATTCTTTTTAATACAGAAGCAAGATTAGAACATGTACATGCAAAGGGAAAGGGGAGAGGTTCCTGGTGTAGGAGAAGGAAGAACCCATGGCTGGAGAGGGCTGCAGGGGACTGGGGCCCAGGAGAAAGGGGAGTGGTCTTAGATGAGAGAAGTCCCATTTCCTTTTTTTGAGTCCAAACAGATTTTTTTTTAATTTTATTGAGTTATAGTCAGTTTACATTGTGTCAATTTCTGGTGTACAGTACAATTTTTCAGTCGTACGTGAACATACATATGTTCATTTTCATATTCTTTTTCACTGTGAGCTACTACAAGATCTTGTATGTATTTCCCTGTGCTATACAGTATAAACTTGTTTATCTATTCTATATATACCTGCCAGGATCTATAAATCTCTAACTCCCTGACTATTCCTACCCACCCCCTTCCCCCTGGCAACCACAAGTTTGTATTCTATGTCTGTGAGTCTGTTTCTGTTTTATATTTAAGTTCATTTACCTTCTTCTTCCCCTTCCCCTTCTCCTCCTCCTCCTTCTTCTTTCCACATATGAGTGATATCATATGGTATTTTTCTTTCTCTTTCTGGCTTACTTCACTTAGAATGACATTCTCCAGGGACATCCATGTTGCTACAAATGGCATTATGTTGTCATTTTTATGGCTGAATAGTATTCCATTGTATAAATATACCACAGCTTCTTTATCCAGTTATCTGTTGATGGACATTTGTTTCCATGACTTGGCTATTGTAAATAGTGCTGCTATGAACATTGGGGTGCTGGTGTCTTTTTGAATTAGGGTTCCTTCTGGATATATGCCCAGGAGTGGGATTCCTGGGTCATATGGTAAGTCTATTCCTAATCTTTTGAGGAATCTCCATACTGTTTTCCATAATGGGTGCATCAAACTGCATTCCCACCAGCAGTGTAGGAGGGTTCCCCTTTCTCCACAGCCTCTCCAGCATTTGTCATTTGTGGACTTTTGAATGATGGCCATTCTGACTGGTGTAAGGTGATACCTCACTGTAGTTTTAATTTGCATTTCTCTGATAATTAGTGATATTGAGCATTTTTTCGTGTTTAGGTCTTCTGCCCATTTTTGGATTGGGTTGTTTGTTTTTTTTCTTATTAAGTTGTGTGAGCTGTTTATATATTCTGGAGATCAAGCCTTTGTCAGTTTCATCTTTTGCAAATATTTTCTCCCGTTCCGTGGGTTGTTGTTTTTTTTTGCTTATGGTTCCCTTTGCTGGGCAAAAGCTGGTAAGTTTAATTAGGTCCCATTTGTTTATTCTTGCTTTTATTTCTGTTTCTTGGGCAGACTGCCCTAGGAGAACATTGTTGAGATGAATGTGAGATAATGTTTTGCCTATGTTTTCTTCTAGGAGGTTTATTGTATCTTGTCTTATGTTTCAGTCTTTGATCCATTTTGAGTTGATTTTTGCGTATGGTGTGAGGGAGTGTTCTAGCTTGAACTGTTTTTAAGTGTGCAGTTCCATGGCATTAAGTACATTTACACTGTTGTGCAACCGTCACCACCATCCATCTCCAGAAGTCTTTTCGTCTTGCAAAACTGGAACTCTGTCCCCATTAAACACCCATTCCCTATTTCCCCTAGATCCTCAGTCCCTGGAGACCAGCATCCTACTTTCAGGTTGCATGAATTTGACAACCCTTGGTGCCGCATATAAGTGGAATCACATTTGTCCTTTTATTTGTCCTTTTGTGACTGGCTTATTCCGTTCAGCATAATGCCTTCCAGTTCCATCCATGTTGTAGCCTGTGGCAGAATCTCCTTTCTTCTTAAGGCTGGGTAATAGTCCATTATATGGATAGACCACATTTTGCTTATCCATTCTTCTGTCGATGGACGCTTGGGTTGCTTCCACCTTTTAGCTATTGTGATTAGGGCTGCTATGAACGTGGGTGTACAGATACCCCTTTGAGAGCCTGCTTTCAATTCCTGGGGGTGTATACTCAGAAGTGGAGTTGATGAAACAGAAACAAAATCAGTAATTTGGAAAGATATCTGCATCTCCCTTGTTCACAGCAGCATTGTTCACAACAGCCAAGACATGGAAACAACCTAAGTGTCCATCTATGGGTGAATGGATAAAGAAGCTATGAGCTGTCTATACAGTGGAATACTACTCAGCCACAAACAAGAAAATCTCACCATTTGTGACAACATGGATGGACCCTGAGGGCATTATACTGAGTGAGATAAGTCAAATAGAGAAAGACAAATACTGTATCATCTCACTTATATTCAGAATCTGAAACAAAAACAAAAACAAAAACCTTGAACTCACAGGTTCAGAGAACAGATTGGTGGTTGCCAGAGGCAGAGTGTCAGAAGGCTGAAATGGGTGAAGGTGGTCAGAAGGTTCCTACTTCCAGCTATAAGTCTTGGGAGCTCAAACAAAACAAGACAAAACAAAACCCTTTTCTTTTATCCCAAGAGCACAGAATTAAAGGAGGTTAAACTATTTGCCCCTCCCCTCCCCCCAGGGACATCCGGGCTGAAGATTTTGCTGAGCATGTCAGGAATAATGAGATGGACAGCGGTTACGGCTTTGCAGTGGAGTACCAGGTGGGGTGAGAACAGAACAGAGGGGGCTGCGCCCAGGCCCACGTGCCCACCCCAGACATTTCCACACCTTTGGGATTGGACGGAAAGCAGTGACACATGCTTTGTTGGCTTACACAGAAATTCCTGGGCATGATTATCCATCTTTTCAACCCATTGAAATCTTACACTAGTGATGGATCGATGGGTCAGTCCTAAAGAAACACCTTGGTTTTTCCCTGATGTCTCCTCTCTTGCCTACCTTCCCAGTCCCCATGGTCCCGTCAGTCCTCCCCAATGCCCCCCAGAGATGGTGCACACACTTGACCTATTTCTGTGGGTGCTACGGAATTCCAGGGCACAAGGGGTGAGTGGGGCAGGGTGCTTAGGATGACATAGGCAGCAGTGAGGGTATACCTGGGGAAGGGCAGAGAAAATCCAGCATCTGTGCGTCCCTCCTCTACTTCCGCCCCCAGCAACTGGACCTGGAGGACCACAGCCAGTCCCAGATAATGGCCTCAGCTCCAGAAAACAGCATCAAGAACCGTTACAGAAACGTGCTGCCCTGTGGGTCGTAAGCCTCTGCTGACTTTACTCTCAGCTGTGACTTTGTCAATACCCCATCCCTGGACCCTGTCCCTTCTCCCCTGAACTCCTACCCCGTGATGTGAGAGCCCCTGGCCGGCTCCTGCCAGCCGAGGCCCCTCTGCTTCTCCCTGAGCTCCCAGCGTCTGCACCTCGGCACGCCCTCCATCCCTGGGTCTCAGCCTCATCTCCTTGCTCCTCTGGGTGGCGCCATTCTCGCTAATGCTGGCCTCTTCTCCTAGATGACTGGTCCCGCGTGCCCCTGACACCCCTCCCTGGGGAGCCAGGCTCCGAGTACATCAACGCCAGCTTCATTCCTGTAAGGTTATGATTGGGAGCTGGGAGGATGCTGAGTTAGCCTCAGAAGTTAAGGGTCAGAAGTGGGATGTGACTTACCTGTTTTCCTCAACCAGGGTCTCTGGAACCCCCAGGAGTTCATAGCAGCCCAGGGCCCCCTGTCCCAGACTGTGGGTGACTTCTGGCGCCTGGTGTGGGAGCAGCAGAGCCACACCCTGGTCATGCTGACCAACTGCGTGGAGTCTGGCCGGGTAAGAGGAGACCTTGGTCCTGGGTGCTGACCCTGAGTCCAACCGTGACCCCGCCCCAGACACTGACACCAGTGTAGACCTTGATCCAGCCCTCACTGATTCCATCAACATGACTCCAACCTTTCCGTCTCCCCTAGTCTATCCGATGGTTCACATGCAGGGTGAAGCTGATCTCAATGACCTGGGGAAGGAGGGGTCTTCCTGGCCGGGATGAAGCTATGCCTGGCTGCCTGTGGGTGCTGCCTTGCCACCAGGGCAGAGGGCATCCCCTGGCACTGAGTACAAGAGCCATGCTACAGAGGGGCACGGGGGGGGGCGGTTCTGTGGGGCCTCCTATGCTCTGACTCCCCCCAGTCTTCCCCCAGGTGAAGTGTGAGCATTACTGGCCTCTAGATTCCCAACCCTGCACCCACGGGCAGCTACAGGTGACCCTGGTGGGTGAGGAGGTGATGGAGAACTGGACAGTACGAGACCTGAAGCTCTGGCATGTAAGCCCCCTGACACCCTGCCAGATACACCCTGCCCTCAGTTCCTCCCCCGTGACATTCCAGGCAGCCCCTTCCCCCAGAACTCCCCATGAAATCCCACCTCCCATCACTCCCACAAGGGACAGCAGTGGTGTGCCCCAGGGGTCCTGAGCCCCCTGACAACCTGCCCTCCCTCTAGATGGCAGAGCGGAGGGCTTTATCCGTCCGTCAGTTCCACTACGTGACCTGGCCAGACCACGGCGTCCCCCACTCCCCAGACCCCGTGCTGGCCTTCTGGAAGATGCTCCGGCAGTGGCTGGACCAGAGCACGGAGGGAGGGCCTCCCATTGTGCACTGCAGGTGAGGACCAGCCCAGAGCCCTCTCCCTGTGGGACCACCGCCCCCTCAGGACACAGAAACCAGGCTTACCTGGGTTCTTGGGAACTCCCAGAGGAGGTGGAAGAGAGGAGGAGGAGATGGAGGCAGAAGGTGAAGGGGCTGTGATGCAAGCTGAGAAGGAGGATGGGGTTGAAGAGATGGGAAAGATAGAAAGGTACAGGAGGAGGCATATGTAGGGAGGAGGTGAAGGGCAGGAGGGAGAAGCAGCCAAAGGTTTCAAGAAACATTGAAGACACCTCCTTGGGCTCACAGGCTGGGGCCTCCCCCGACAACTGCTTTCCTGATATTTGTGCTGAAGCCTCTTTAGGTGAGATTTCACAAATGTGAATGTGAGGGTTGAGGAAGGAGTTTGTTCCAGGGGGATGGACAGCCTCTGATAGGGGAGCTCTGGTTTCCATCATGGTCAGTGCTTATCTATCGGCCACAGTCTGGCTGACCCTCCGGACAACCTCATGACAAAAGGGAGAGCTGAGGAAACTGCATCAGAAAGCTGGTGCCTGGGTTCACGGTCAATAGTGAGTGGCCAAGCTGATGCCCAGGGTGGAGCTCTTAACCTCCCTGCTGTGCTGTGTTGTGACACCATCCCCATCCCCAGGTAGTATTAACTGGAAGTGTCCTCAGTAGAGTGTCCTCCCTTCCTCCAGGTGCAGAAGGGAGTTTTGCACAGTAGTTAAGGCCATTCGCTTGAACCACCAGCCCACAGGACCATGTAGATGAACCTGGCTGAGTGAAAGCAGCCAGGCACGAAAGGTCCCATGTTGGATGGCTCTGCCTACATGAACTATTTGGAATAGGCAAATGCACAGAGCCCGAAAACTGGTGGTTTTCAGGGGCTGGGAGGGATGGGGGAATGGGGAGTCACTGCTTAATGGGATGGGGGTCTCCTTTTGAGGGTATAGAAGTGTTTTGGAACTAGACAGAGGTGGCAGTTACACAACACTGTGACTAAATGCCACTGAATTGTCCACTTTGAAATGGTTACTTTTACATTAAATTTTTTTTTAAGTATCAGCTTGGGAGTTCATCTGCCCATGTGTGAACCCCAGCAATGCCCAAGTGGCCTGGGACAATCACCTTGCTCAGCCTCCATTGCCCCATCTGTAAAATGGGCATGCTAATAGTTCCTACTTCTTAGGTGTGGTAGGAGTGAAAAAAAAGCATGTAAGGCACTTGGAACAGGGCCTCACAGATAGATAGAAGTCAGCACACGGTCATTTCTTATTACTTCCTGCTTAATTACATAGCCCCCACTTACACTGTATCCCCCCAAAATACTGTGTGGCTGAATACCCTGACCCCTAGGTGCTCCAAAGACAGATCCTTCCATCAGTCAAGACTCTCCCCTCCCATGGCCTGACCCCTTCTTGTCCCTGCCTAGCGCTGGTGTGGGCCGCACTGGCACCCTCATTGCCCTGGATGTCCTGCTGCGGCAGCTGGAGTGTGAGGGTGTTGTGGGGGCCTTCAGCTACATGAGGAAGATGAGAGAAAGCCGGCCACTGATGGTGCAGACTGAGGTGAGGGGGTTCCTCTGGCACAAGGTGGGTGGGGGTGGGACCCTGGAAGAAAGCAGGCTGAGGCCAGGAGGGCACCCCTCACCTCCACGGCCCCCCCACTAGGCCCAGTACGTGTTCCTGCACCAGTGCATCCTTCGCTTTCTGCAACAGTCATCCTCAGCACCGGCTGAGAAGGAGGCCACGTATGAGAACCTGATTTACGAGAACATAGCTGCTACAGAGGCCTAAGTTGCGGGAGGGCTGAGACTCCAGCCCACCTAGACTCAAACTCTGCATCCTTACTTCAGCCCAGATACCTGGACCCCTGGGACAGCAGAGGGCTGGGTCCAGGAATCCTGGGCCCTGCAAGAAGAAGGGGAGAAAGGTCAGGTGGGAGCCTGGATCCTAGATTTCCAATTCCTTGAAGAAGGGGAGGGATAGGAGGCTAGGAGTTCCTTGTTTTTTTTGAGGGAGGAGGAGGCTGCAGGGTCTCAAAGAAACAAGTGAGATTCTGAGGAAGGAAGGAACGAGGATCCACAGTTCTGGCTACCCAAGAAGCAAGAGCAGGCAGGGTCCTGCCCATCTTTTACTCCAGAAACCAGATCTTGCTTCAAGGATCTGAGGTTTCCTTGCACCCCACTCACTGTCTGTACAGATTTTTTTCTTTAATCCCATAATTTATTAAATCACTATTCTCCCCAGAGACACTTGCTCCAGTGGATTTCTGGGTCTGGAAATAATATTGGGGTGGGTTCCTAATGTTTAGGTACTGAAGCTAATGTCCTAGGGAGGAAACTAGAAGGACTCACAATTTGCACCTGAGAAAGGTAGGTTTGGACAGTTGAGTCAGAGAAGGCTGGAGGTCCAGAGTCTGGGCAGGGTGGACTCGGTTCCCTGAACCTAGGAGCATGGGGGCTTGCCTCCAGGGCCTGGCGTGAGGGGGAATTTTGAGGGTGGAGTGAAGTCTGGAGCTGATTTCCTGGAGAATTTGACGCTTAGTCTCCTGTCTAGATATCAGAATACCTGGATCTCCGTAGAGGGTCTTCTGGGTCCTAGAACCCGATATTCTGGCGCCAGGTTCCATGGGCAGTACTGAGGGGTGGGGTAGGGAGAGGGAGGCTGGATGCCAGGTGGCTGGACTAGAAGGCAGAGAATCTTCTGGACCAGGATAAATACCCGTGGGCGTCCTGGTGGTTCCAGGCTAGGGGCAGGATAAGGGGCGGGGCGGGTCTCTCCACCGAACACGCGCGCGCGCACACACACACATATACAGTCATACACACGCACACGCTCACACACACCAGCCCAGCTCCGTTGGGCCGCGCCCCCGCCCCACGGCGCTCCGCGATCAGCACCCAGGACAGCACCACCCACCTGCGTGCAGAGGCGGGGTCAGGGCGGGACCAGCGCCTCTGTGTCTCTCCGGGGGTCCTGTCTAGCCGCGGAGCAGGTAGGAGCAGCTGGAATCCCTCCCTCAGCCGCATCCTCATTCCCATACCTAGAGAGATGGTATGTGTGTGGGGTTGGGGGGAGACTGGGAGAGACCTGCTAGCAGAGGGAGTGGGAAGGCTGGAGCATGAAACAGGAGAATGGGATTCGGAGACAGGTGTGGAGACAAAGAACCAGAAGGAAGGGAGTAGGCAGGGGGAGAGCGTGATCCCGGGAGACAGGGACCAGACAACAGGCAGAGACTAGACAACCCAGACGGAGGAGCCGCGAGAAGCCGACGGAGAGACGGATAGAAATTGGAAAGACCTCCATTTAGAGTCGAGAGAGAAGTGGCGGCCGAGGCAGTCACGAGGACAGGTGTGAAGACAGAGCTCGAGGTGCACGGTAGAGACTAACAGGCTGAGAAGGATGTAGGGGCCCAGCCGAGACAGCAGGGCAGCCCCCCACCCATTCCCCGCAAGAGTGGGAGAGGGAGGGTAGCCTGAGTCTTGGCTCCCGAGGCTAAATGTGGAGGGAGGAGCCAGCTGTGGACGAATTCACTGAGGGGCAAGGCCGTCTCCTCCCCACCCTCGCTCGTCCCGGGTATTGGGTCTGGGGTCCCAGGCGGGTCAGGGAACGGAACGAGCTTGCCCCGCCCAGACCCGGCTTCTGTGCGTAAGCCCCGCCCGTTGTCCTGGCAACAGGCCGTTGCCGAGGCAACCAGCGTTGCCTTCACCCCGCCCTAGCGGAGCCAGCAGTTGCTCTGGGCAACCTGGTGCACTGGTTCCCACGCCTGCCTTCGCCCACTTCCGGTTCAAGCCCTGGGGAAGGGCCGAGAAGGGGCAGAAATTAGCGGAATTGGATTCCTGGGGGGCCTTGGAGGGAGGGGGCGTCGCTTTGGGATGGAACTAGCTCCCGGAATTCACTCCCAGCCCCCGCCCTCTGTCGCAGAAAGAAACTACAGCCCCCAGCATGCCTCGCGGCGTCTGGCCGTGTTCTGTACAACCAGCTGCCCAGGGTGCCGATGGGAGTTGGAGTTCTTTGTTGTTCAGAGGGCTCAATGGGTGCATGGGGTGGGTGTCGGGGTGATAGGGCGCTTGGGTGCCTCCGCAGAAAGAACCATAAGACCCCGCCGCCATGTTCCCGGAGCCCCCAACACCCGGGCCTCCAGCGCCGGACACGCCTCCAGACTCGAGTCGCATCAGCCACGGTCCTGGTGAGCGAGACCCTGTGGCGAAGCGGAGGGAAAGCCCGGTCAGGATTCCCAAGGGGCGGATTCGGGCGGGTGTATTCAGACTGGCGGGCAGGAAAATATGGGTGTGATCATAGTCGGAATTCTGGACTGAAATCTAAATGAAAAGGAAAAGGAACAGGTTTGCAAAAAAATCAACAACCAGACCAAGGGGTGTGGAATAGAATGGAATCTTGGATTGGTGAATTGGAAGGTCCACCTTTCCCTTTTTTACAAAATAGGGAAACTAAGGCTCAGGGAAGGGTTAAACCTACAAGCACAGGGGATGAGCAGAAAAATTAGAATGGGGGTACAAGAGGAAGGGGAACTAATAAACAAGAAAATCCAGATGGTGTCAGCCTGCCTTAGGCTTCCAATAGCTTTATAGGCGAGCTCAGTTGGAAAGGAAATACAGAAATAAAATTGGACATGGTTGGAGGGAAAACGAGGCCAGCTAACACATGTCGTCCAGACTGCATCAGCCAGCTTGCTTCTCAGGGCGTCAGTGTTTGCTGTTTCCATGCCCTCTGCAGTGCCCCCCTGGGCCCTGGCCACAATCGTGCTGGTCTCAGGCCTCCTCGTCTTCAGCTGCTGTTTCTGTCTCTACCGGAAGCGTTGTCGGAGGCGGATGGGCAAGAAGAGCCAGGCCCAAGCCCAGATCCACCTTCAGGAAGTGAAGGAGCTGGGCCGGAGTTACATAGACAAGGTGTGGCTTGGCCCAGCCCCTCAGCCCTGCCCCTTCCTGCAACCCCTGCTCCACTCAGTGGCCCAGCAGCCTCAGTCCCTGCCCCATCCCTCCTTTACCCTTATTTGCCTGTGTGTCTAGCCCTAAACTGGACCTGGGAGCCTGGAGATGGACCAGACATTCACAAGAACCTCCAGTCTGATGGGGAAGTCAGGCACTCATACAGACATTCACAATACAGGACAGTATGTGCCACATTAAAGGCAGTACAGGGCATATGGGAGCAAAGAGAAACCACCTGATATCCTAGGGGGTCTGAGGTTTCTCAGATGAGGTGACTTCTGTGTTAAGACCCAGAGGGACTCAGAGGTAACTGAGAGCAGAGAGAAGGACATTCCACCTCAAAGGAAGAGCAAGTGTGGAGGCCTGGAATCCAGGTTCTGAGGGGCATTTGGAGAACAGAGTCGTTTTTCACAATAGCTAGGTTATAGAGTACAGATACCCTGTGAGAGCTCAGTATTGCCCATGTAATGAAGGCGACTGGGAGCCGCAGAAGTTTTGAGCAAAAGAGGGACAGGGTTACATGAGTGTTAGGGTGAATCCTCTGGAACCCATGTGGAGGGCAGATCTGGGGCAAGGAGACAAGGAAGGAGGCTGAATGGCAGCCCTGAGAGGTTGAAGGAAGCATGAGCTGGAAGAGGCCATTGCAGTGGAAAATGGAAAGCTACAGGTACAAGTATCTGAGCTTTTGGCCTCTGCACACAGAGTAGAATGAGGCTTACCTGGGAGCCAGAGAGTCCTAGAACAACCAGCTCTGTGACCTTGGGAAATTCACTGACCGTCCCTGAGCCTCAAGTCTGTGGTCCATAACTAGGACTCCACCTCTTCCCTTCTCAACAAATAGCTTTTATAATGAGCACCCTTAAAGGGATGCCCTTAAGGGTCCTGGTATCCAGTCTCCCCCTGTCACCTAAGCCAGTGACTCCAAAGACCATCTGCAACTGTATCACCTCTAGTACTTGTTGAAATGCAAATTCCAGATCTTGCACCAGACTTACTGAGTCAGAACCTCTGAAGTGAAGGCATTTTACCAGACTACTCAGGGAAATTCTGATTCACATTATATTTTGAAAATTGGTGACTTACATTAAGTCTTCTGATTTTGCTGTTCTAGTTTAGAATGGCAAATATATAGTAAATATCTCATTTCTCCTCTATGTTTTTCTGTGGCAAGATCACTAATTAACATGGTAATTTGGACAGTCACCCCAATACATCCATTAATGTGTGAAATAAAATCTGCATCCATCCTGTAGACAATGAGATACTGTCAGCGCTGGTTTTTTCTAGTCTCAGCATGACAAACACATTGCATGTGCGTCAACACGTTTGTTCCCCACCCATAGCAGACATCACTAATCAAACATTGACAAACATACCACACTGTGTGTTACCATGGCTAGTACCTGCCTGTGGCAGACATCACCAATCAAACATTGACCCTATTGAGCTTGCAAGTGTTTAGTTATAGCTGGAGGGATCTGTGAGTTTCCTTTGGCTTCTGTGCCTGGAGGATACCATTTTCAGGGGAAGAGTTCACCTGCCCTTGCCCCTGGCTCCCTAAGGTGCAACCAGAAGTGGAGGAGCTGGAGCCGGCACCATCTGGGCCAGGGCAGCAGGTGGCAGAGAAGCACGAACTAGGACGACTGCAGTACTCACTGGATTATGATTTCCAGAGTGGCCAGGTGGGTGTCGAGGGGGGGGGGTTCTGGCCCCTTCTTGTGGGAGGCTCCAGAAGGGAAGCTAAGGCTAGGTCCCTCCTCATTGCTGTACAGCTGCTTGTGGGCATCCTGCAAGCTGAAGGATTGGCAGCCTTGGATCTAGGTGGCTCTTCTGACCCCTACGTGCGGGTTTACCTGCTGCCAGACAAACGGAGGCGTCATGAGACCAGGGTGCATCGGCAGACTCTGAACCCTCACTTTGGGGAGAACTTTGCTTTCAAGGTGAGCTCCTGGCCTCAGTGTTCCATGCCCGGCAGCCTGTCTCCAGTCCCTGGAACATTGGGGATCCATCCCTTCAGCTTTTACTGCTGGCAGTTACCAGCTCTGGGGACTCTCTCACAAGAACCTGTGTTGTCCATTTGGGGCTCTGCTGACCCGTGGACTGCTCCATTCGTCCTTGGACGGTCCCGTTTGGGTCCCATGGACACCCCCGCAACCGTTCCCTTGGACCCTCGCTGCCCGGACTCTTAGCCTTCCACCTGGATGTGCTTTGCCCCACTTCCTCAGCCTCTGACTTCCTACTCTCACTTTGCGCTCTCTCTGCGCTCCCCTCACCCCAGATCCCCTACGTGGAGCTGGGGGGCAGGGTACTGGTCATGGCGGTGTACGACTTCGACCGCTTCTCCCGCAACGACGTCATCGGGGAGGTACGGATCCCCATGAGCTCCGTGGACTTGGGGCGCCCAGTGCTGGCCTGGCGCGAGCTGCAGGCGGCTCCTAGGGAAGAGGTGAGCACGCGTGGCCACGCCCCCGTGGCTGGGCCAGCCCACCCGCGACCCCGGGCCAATCAGATCCCAGGCCTCCCGGATTCCCCGAGCTCCAGCCCTTTCACCTGCTGCAGATGAGTTGCTCCCAGGTCTCTCCTGGTAGATGGACGCCTCCCCCTCGAAAGGCCCCCATGGATGGTCCCACTGGGGCCTTACCTCTGGACCATACCATTCCAAGACTAGGGGGAGGGAAGAAATTTCGCAGAGGGAATGGATGAGGAGCCCGGGCTCCGGTGATGGGTCCCTCTCCACCTTCCAGCAAGAGAAACTAGGCGACATCTGCTTCTCTCTCCGCTATGTTCCCACGGCCGGGAAGCTCACCGTCATCGTTCTGGAGGCTAAAAACCTGAAGAAGATGGATGTAGGAGGGCTGTCAGGTGTGTAGGAAGCAAGAAAATGGTGGTGGTGGTGGTGGGTGGGGGAGGTTCTGGCAGTTTCTGGGCCCTGAGGGTCCCTTAGGGAAGAGGAAGGCCCAGTCTGCCATGGAGGATATAGGTTCGATTTTGGTACAGAGAGGGAGTCCTGAGGGGTGCATATGGTGTCTCTATGTTCTTCCGAAGAAGAGCCTCATGCATTCCCCTCAATCTGATTCCCCTGGACTCAGCAGAGAGCGGACTATAAGATTCCTCCTCCCTCTCCCCAGATCCATATGTCAAGGTCCACCTGCTGCAGGGCGGCAAAAAGGTGCGGAAGAAGAAAACGACCATCAAGAAGAACACTCTGAACCCCTATTACAACGAGGCCTTCAGCTTCGAGGTGCCCTGTGACCAGGTCCAGGTGAGCCCAGACCTGCCCAGAGCCCCTGCAAGAACAGCCCTTTCCCCTCAGAGTCCCAGGCCCTTAGAAAACCCGTTGTTAAGGGAAGGGAGACTCCTTCGTAACCCTAGAAGCCAGGTCTTGGGGATCTGGTTATATTGTCAATGTCAGCTTCCTCCTGAGGACCAGGATGCCCCGCCCACTCCAGTGCTCTGGTTACTGAGAAAAAGAGACCTTCCCACAACCCTAAGGCCTGGCCCCTCTGCCCATTTAACAGTCTTAAAGACTTACCCCTCTTAGGAGGCTGCCTCTTAAGGAGCCTCCTAACAACCCCAGACCAGCAGGGGCCCTGAAGGTTTATCTCTTGAAATCTGATCCCAGGAAGACCCCCGAGCATCAGTCTAACCAACTGCAGGACACGAGGCCCCTCTCACTTCCCACCCCCGCCCTGCCCGAGCTCCAGGTGAAGCCTTAGCCCAGGGCCTAGCAAGAGTCCCCCCAGAACTGTGGTTATGGGGGAGAGGGTCTCCCCGTGCCTCCTCACCCCACTCTCCGGTCTCCTCCTCCTCCCCTGCCCACCGCAGAAGGTCCAGGTGGAGCTGACTGTGCTGGACTACGACAAGCTGGGCAAGAACGAGGCCATCGGGAGGGTGGCCGTAGGAGCCGCAGCCGGTGGGGCTGGCCTGCGGCACTGGGCGGACATGCTGGCCAATCCCCGGCGGCCCATTGCCCAGTGGCACTCTCTGCGGCCCCCTGACAGAGTAAGGCCGCCACCAGCACCCTGATCCCCACCCTCAAGCTCTGACCCCAGACTCCTGGCCCAAGCCACGCCCATGCCCACCTTTAAGCCTTCTCTGAACGCTAACACCCCCACCCATTCCTGCCTTCTCCCCCTCCATTACTCCAATCATGATAACTTGCCAACTCCCCAACCACGCAGAAGCCCCAGGGGCCCCTGGGGGAGGGGGGCAGTCTTCCCTCCCCGACTCCAGGGCCCCACCCTCTGCTTTGACAATCAGTGACCCCAGCCTACTATCCCCTTGACTCCCAATGCCCTTTTCCCTGCATAGGATCACCCACTCCTGGCCCCAGTCTGATCCCTGCACCAATCCTGGGACCAAATAAATACTTAGCAACTTTGCTGGCCTGGCCCGGTGCTCCGTGTTGGGGGTGGGCAGGGGCATGGGCGGGGAACCCAAGAGTGAACCTCCAGGGGTGAGGCCACACAAGGGCAGGGATAGGGCTGCCCATCCTGGAAACACACAGGGAACCCCATCCCCACCCCCTTCATCCATCCATCCTCTCACCTACTCACTGTCCCATTCACTCCTTCATTTATTCATTCAGTCACTCCTCCAACCTTCCGTTTCCTCATCTGAAAGAATCAAGGTACTAGGAATACCTCCTGTATGTTTGCTGTGAGGAGTCAATGAGAACTCACTTACCTATTCATGACTTTATCTGCTCCCTCACCCATGATTCACATAGATTTTCCTACCCATATTTTCCCCTCCCTTCCTTCCTTTCTTCCTTGCGTCATCCATCCATTCTGTATTCCCTGAGGTCTTCTGTGTACCAGCTTCTTTTGGATGCTGGGAACCCTAATAGATGCAAATTCAGACTTTACTTCCAAGCAACTTGCTCTCATCAAAGAAACAAAGTAGCTGTGCAAGATCTGGGAATGAAATCTCCAGAGAATGAGAGAAAGATTTACACAAGGAGAGACAGTGGTTGCAACTACGCCTCGTTCTGCTTTCAACAAATTCTGTCAGTCTGTGTCTAGGAAAGATTGTTGTTTCACTGGTTTTTCCTCCATCTCATTCCAGACAGGTGGCAGACATAGGTCCATGAAATTTGGCAAGTGAGCTCTCAGAGCAGCAGGTTAAGTTTAAAATCAGCCAAAAAGTACTCCCACGTGCTAAGGAAAGGCGCAGAGTACAAACTTATCCCCCTAGGCTTCCTAGTAGCCAATGGGAAAGGGGAAATTAGATCAGTTACCTAGGTTGTGAGGCCCATGAGATTAAAAAATTTTTTTTTCTCCAAAGGAATGCAGTAATTTCTCATGTATGAGTGAGGGGACATCTTTATAAAGACAGTACTGTGTAATATTACTATTACTGCTACTGCTTCTGATAATAATCCTCCAACAACCTCATGAAGTAGACACAATCATTATTCCCAGTTGACACATGAGAAAGCTGTGCTTCAGGGAATTAACATGACCCGCTCAGGATCCTACAGGCAGGAAGTCCTTGTCTAAATCCGGGGCTGAATCTGTTCTGAGTTAGATGATGGCATTGGCATCCCTGGTTCCATGGCTTAACAAGGTAAATGAGAAGTCTACAACCATTACAAACAGTGACCAGTTTGGGGAGGAAATTAGTGTGGGCCAAGATGATGTACAAAGGGTGGTCAGGGACAGCTTCCCTGAAGAGGTAGCACTTAGGCTGTGATCTGAATGACAAGAAGGCATGAGGATTGTAAAGATGAGGGGGAAATACAATGGCATAAAAAGAAATGACGTACTGATTCATGCTATAGCATTATGACCCTTGAAAACACTTTTTTCCCTATTTTTATGTTAATTTTATTTTTAAAAGATCTGTTTATTCTTTTTTCTTAATCTTTTTTTTTTTGAGGGAGTAATTAGGTTTACTTATTTATTTATTTGTTTTTAATGGAGGTACTGGGGATTGAACCTAGGACCTTGTGCATGCTAGGCACATACTCTGTCACTGAGCTATGCCCTCCCCCACAAAAAACCCGCAGGATTTTAAGTGAAAGAAACCAGACAAAAAAGACCACATATTATATGAATTCATCTATATGAAATGTCTAGAATAGGCAAATCTATAGAGGGACAAAAGTTAACTAGTGTATTGAGGGACTAGGGAGAGGGAGAAATGGGGAGTGACTGATTAATAGGTATGAGGTCTTTTATGCAGTGATGACACATTTCTGGAACTAGAGAGTAGTGATAGTTGCACAAGGCTGTGAATGTACCTAATGTCATTAATGGTAAACTTCATGTTGTATGTATTTTATCACAATTTTTAAAACCCACAAAGATGAAGGGGAAGAAAATTCCAGACAGGAGGAACCTCAAGTTCCTTGCAAAGGCCCTGGGGCAGGAACAGGCTTGATACATTCTCAAAAGAGCCAGAAGGCAGTGTAGCTGGAGGGAGGGTGGTACCGGATTGGGGTAGGGGGTTGGGGGGTAGGGCCCGATGTAAGAGACACAGCCAAGAGCCAGATCCCATGGGACCTGGGAGGTGGAATTACGGGGCTGGGATTGATCTGTCTGCAGGGGGAAACCTCAGGAGGGTGTTAGAGGGGTGTGGCATGGTTTGGAGTACTTGTAAGATTACTCTGGCCCCCCCATGGAGAAGGCATTGCGGAGAGTGGTGGTGATGGAGGTGAAAAGCATTAAGCTTCGCTGGAGAAAGTCAGGATCTGGGGCTCTAATGGGCTGAGGCTGACTCAGGAGGAGCCACGGGTTGGCTGACTCACTCCTGGAGGGACTGCTGAAATCTTAGCCTTCATTTCCTTTCCAGTGCCCAGAACTGTCCTCAGCAGGCAGATGGAACTGCTTTCAATCTGCCACACTCCTGCCAGCTGCATGAGCCCAGTCCCATTTCACAGAGCAGGAAACAGGCACAGATGGTGTGACTGACTTGTCTAAGTTCATGCAGCTGGATGAGGAGAGGAGGCAGAGGACCAAGGCTCTGTGGATGCTGTGCCCTGGGCTGGGCACTACGGTTGATCTGGAGATGTATCTTACTTGAGTCCCTGTCCTTGTGGCATCACAGACAGGTTAAGTCATCTGGCCGTGGCCTCTCAGCCAGCAAGTGACAGAACAAGGTGTAAGCCCAGCCATGTCTGTCTGGCACCCAAAGCCACATTCTCTAGCTCCTTGGCCCGGAATATAAAGTAGTGGGAGTCACAGGGTAGACAGCAGTGGCCTTCTGCTGGGAAGGCAAGAGCAGAACTCTGAGGAAGATCCTCAGCTGGTAAAGTATAATAAAATAGGAAGTGATGAGTTTTGAGTATGATTACCTTTATTTTAATGCAATTATTTAATTGGAATTTTTAGTAATTAATTTAGTAAAAAGTTTAATTTTTAGTCATGATTGTGTGTAACAATAGGTCACAAAATTCCTAAAAATTTAACAACCAGCTAGCACTTGGCTGTATTCCCCGCCTGGTGAGAAGCCCTGTCTGGTAGAGCCAGGATGTGAGGGGTCAGTTCTGTTCTGCCTGAATTGGACTGCCCCAGGCTCCGCCCTAGTCTCTTCTGGATCCGCCCCTTCTGTCCCAGCGCCGTCGTCATGACAGCCGCGTCCACACGCCCTCCTCTTTCACAAACCTGGTACGTTCCTCAGTCTTCCCATTGGCCAAAAGTTCGTAGCTTGCAGGTCTCTCTCGCTCTCATTGGTCAGTTGATAGCGGCGTTGCCAACCTGCACACTCCCATTGGCCTATTGATCGGAAAGGGCGGGGACTACGGGCAGCCGTTATATAGGGGCGTGGGGCCCCAGCGCAGCTCAGAGCAAGGAGGGAGGGGGCGTCTCGGGTTATCTGGAAGGATAAAGGTGAGGGGGTGTCACACGGAAGAAAGGGGCGAGAAGTCAGCAGAGGTGAGAGGGGAATGGGTGGGCGATGCAGACGTGATGTTTGGGGATTCCAGGATGTCTGTCCTGCAGGGCGATGACCACACCGGCAGGCTCGGGCTCGGGCTTCGGCACTGTGTCCTGGTGGGGCCTGTCCCCGGCGGTGGACCTGCAGGCTGAGAGTGAGTCCCCCACGCAGGATCACAAATCATCCTTCGGAGCCTGGCAGATGGCGCGCTAATGTTCTCTGAGGCTCCAAGGGCGGGGGGTGCCCCCCAGTGCAGTCTAGATGCCTCTCTGCGGGCTACGAGGTCCCGCAGAGAATGCTTAGAGGCACAGCTCCCTTTGAAACCTAGGCCAGAGGTGCAAGTCCTGCTGGGAGTTATAGTCCATCGTGTTGGGGCTGTCTTCAGGGCCGCTCTCCAGGCCACCACCCTCAGCCCGCTGTCGTCTCCTTAGGTGCTCCTGTGGACCCAGACTTGCAGGCTGATACAGAGCACGGGACACCCGACCTAAATGTGCTGCTATTGGGCTCCACGGATGGGCGGCACCTGCTGCAGACCCTGGCCCGGGCTGCTCTCTGGCCCCAAAGGAGGTTCCAAGTGAGCTGGGATTATGGGGTAGTGGAAGGAGGATGAAGATGAGAGCCTAGAGGGAGGAAGGAGCTGGAGGCCCAGACTCCTAGGTCTAGGAAAGGAAGGGCCTGGGGTTGGCTACTCCAGGGTTCAAATGGGAGGAAGAGCCTAAGGATTGGGTCTCCTGCGTAGTGATGGGGAGGAGGGTTCTGAGTTCCTCACTCCTGTGTTTGAAGGATAGAATAAAGGTCTCCTGGGTCCTGTGGAAGGAGGGGGCCAAGGTCTCCGATTCCTGGGTCTCATAAGAGCCAGGGACACAGATCTCAGAATTACTTTTCCCTGTCCATCTTTCCAGTTTTATGTGCTGGAGAATAATCTGGAGGCTGTAGCCCGACACATGCTGATCTTCAGTCTAGCCCTGGAGGATCCTGAGAAGATGGGGCTGCAAGGTCAGTTGCAAAGACTCAGGCAATCTGGCCCCCAGCCCCTCCTAGCTCCCTGCAGGAATTCAAACATTTTAATGGTGCAATTAAGCGTTTTGGACATTGTTCCTCGTTTCATCACTTGCTCACTCGTTTGGTAGCCTTAGAGCCTCAGCTTTTCCCACCTGTGAAGTGGGGCTAAAAATAACACTTCCTAGAATCAATTAGAGAGTTCCAGTAGAAAATCCACATCAGACTCTCAGAACTGTGCATGACACCGTATAAGCATTCAAAACCTCCTTCCAAGGGAGAAACCCAAAAGAGATCAAGGGACTTCCTGAGAGGTAGTGAGTCCCCTAGATGTTGGGGGAGTTTGACTGAGCTGAACTCTGTCCTACCCAAAGCCTCCCGCAGGCCTGAGTCTCCCCTAATTAGAGGTGTGAACCCCCAGGAGTCTGCCTGGAGGAGGCAGCCTTGGAAGTGAAACTATAAGGAGGAGAGGGGAGGAGGATTTGGGTAGGAAATTATTTCCCAGTGACAAAAATTTTGGTTTGGTGCCTAGAGCAACGTCTAAATTCAGGCTGTGTTCAAATTCTGATTCTGCTTGCTGTGTGACCTTGGGCTAATATCCATCCCTTTCTGGGCTTCCATTTCTACGTTTATAAAATGGAGATCCTCAAAATTCTTCTTCTGTAGAGTTCTTGTGATGATTCAACGAAAAAACTGCATAGCTCCTGGCTTATAATATAAACTCAATACATTTTAGTGATTATTTTTATCATGATTATAGTTGGTAGATGTCATTAATAGTCCAGGGCATTCAGAAGACATCGCATAGATTTCATAATGCACCTTGTAAATGCTCTTAAACAAGGAGGACTAATCTAATCTATAATCTAACTAAAGGTATACAGTTCTCTCTTATAAGGTACTTAAACAGTAAAATGAAACAATTTAACATTTTAACACATATACATCTTCATCTCCACCGATATTTATATATAAGCTTTTCTTTTTAAGGCAAAAGAAATTAAACACGAAATTCAGGATTGGGGTTGCCTCTGGGGTGGGAAGGAATAGGCAAAGAGACCTAGGTGAGGTATAAATAATTCTTTGTGTTCTAGCTGTTGAGATGGGTGGGGAGTTTGCCTGGGTTCGTTGTGCTTGTTACATGACTATGAAATTATAAGATCATTATAAAGTGGGTATGCGCCATTCACGTGGGTCTCATTTCTGGCTCACTCCTCTACTCCCCCCACTAACTTTCCCCCTCCCTGCAGAGAAAAGTGAGACCTTCCTGGAGATGTGGGGGAACGCACTGCTGCGCCCCCCAGTGGCCGCCTTCGTTCGCGCCCAGGCGGATCGCCTGGCTCACCTGGTCCCGGAGCCCGACCGCCTGGCGGAGCAGTTGCCCTGGCTCAACCTGGGCGCCCTAAAGGTGCCGCCTCCCGTCCTCCGACCATTGCCACCTGGGATCCGGGTGGCGGCGGGAAGAAGAGAGTTTACGTTGATGGAGCGGGCTGCGGGCTCGGGAGTCCGAACCCTGGCTCCCGGGCTCCCACTGTGGGATATGGCCCAGGGGGTGGCTGCCCTCTCTTGAGCCTCAGTTTCTTCATCTGATAAAAAAGAGAATCGTTCCCACGCCCTGGGCTCCGGGAAGGGAGGGTCAAGCAGGAGAAGCCGCTCTCCCTGCAGCCGCCTCTCCCTTGCTCTCTCTCCGCGCGTTCCTGACCGCGCAGTTCCGCGAGCGCGACGCGCTGGAGGCGGTGTTCCGCTTCTGGGCCGGCGGGGAGAAGGGGCCCGAAGCCTTCCCCATGAGTCGCCTGTGGGACTCGAGGCTGCGTCACTACCTGGGCTCCCGTTACGACGCGCGGCGCGGTGTCAGCGACTGGGACCTGCACATGAAGCTGCACGATCGCGGGGTGAGGGCTGGGGGGAAGGGCCTGGGGTCCCCAGCCCTGGGTGCGAAGTGGGAGGGGCTGGGGGCCGGACTCCAGGGTCTGAGGGGAGGGCCTGGGGCTCGTATACCAAATTCACTGAGGCCTCTTTTCTTCCCTCTCCTGACCCTAGGCCCGAGTCATCCACACCCGTGAGTTTCGGCGCTGGAGGGACACAGGTGTCGCCTTTGAACTCAGAGACTCCAGTGCCTATCACGTGCCCAACCGGACCCTGGCATCCGGTCGCTTCCTGAGCCATGTGCGTGTCCACTCTCTACCCTGGATTCTCCTTCTTTTCGGGGACCTAGGAGCCGGGGTCCTCAACCTCGACCTGACCCGTCTCCTCTCTTCCTGCTTTTCCAGCGTGGGGAGCGCATTGCAGCGCGCGGGTACTGGGGGGACATCGCCACGGGGCCCTTTGTGGCCTTCGGCATCGAAGCGGACGACGACAGCCTCCTGCGGACCAGCAACGGGCAGCCAGTCAAGGTGTGCGGCATAAGGTGCTGGGGCTGAAGGCGAGTTCGCGAGGCCCCGCCCTCTGCCGTCCAGGCCCGGCCCCTCATTTTGGTGAGGTTACTGAATCCATTTAACAGGCTCCGCCCACCTCTACTTCCTAAACCCGATCATAAATCCAAGCTTGGAGGCCTGCGGGCTCTGTGGGTGGGGAAGCCAGAGGGGTGGCGTTCTCTAAGCCTTTCCCGGGCCACCCTGGCCCCACAGTCCTAGCCCCGCCTGTAGCCACATCCCTTCTTTCCCCCGAGACTGCGGGCGAGATCACACTGCACAACGTGACGGAGATGTTCCGAGAGATCACCGCCTGGCGGCGCCCGAGAGTCGCCCAGGGAGACCCCGAGCAGGTGCGAGGCGACGGGGACGGAAGCCCGGAGCCTGGTAAGCGACGGAATCAACCTTCTCTTTTGAGTTGGGAGGCGGGGCTCTGATAATGAAACTCGGGTAGAGTGGGACCCGGACCCTCGTCCCAGGCTTCAGGCTCTAAGTATTTCACACCCAAGCATGGACTGATACAGTATCGAGTGTCTGGACCAGTGACTTCCCCCTCCTGACATCCGGTCTGCTTTTCTCTCTTTGAGTTTCTCTCCCTTTCCTAAATCCTGACACCATTCTTAGCATTCCGAACTCCAAGAGTCGAATTCTAACCCTACCTGCAGAAGTCCAAGAGCCTGAGACCATTTTAATAAGACACTGGCTCCCAGCTCACATTTGAAGAGACGCCCCCCCCCCAATCTGGTCACACCTCCGTCTACCCAACCCCCATCCTGGGTGTCTGGATGTCCTGTGTGGCTATGGGCCGCCCACTCTCTCCTGGTCTGTAAAATGAGTCTCTCTCCGCCTGCTGGGCCAAACTTCCTAGAATTTTCAAGGATCTACCTAAAAGAAAGGATGAGAAAGGGCTTAAAGACGGACGAGGAGCGTTATCTCCAAACTCTGTGTTTGCCTAACCCTGTCCCTCTTCCACAGCAGGCCCTGCCCTGGAATCCTTCACTGTCCACTTCCTGTCCCTCGGTTCTGCCCAGACCCTCCACCACAAGAGCTGCTACAAGGGACGGTTCCAGCTTCTCTACGTGGCCTGTGGGTAAGAGGGCCTGGGAGGTTCCCAGACTTCTCTCCCCCAACGCCTTCTCCCTCGGACCCAGGAGTCCAGGCTCCCAGAGCCTCCTTTATCAGTGTCCAGGTCCCCGGCCTCCCTCTTCCCTTAGGACTTTAAAGCCTGAGCCTCAGCCCTCCCCTTTGTTTCTCCGCAGGATGGTCCATCTTCTCAGCCCTGAGCTCGGAGCCTGTGTGGCCCCTGGAGGACGCCTGATTGTGGAATTAGCCCAGTGAGTCGGCGGAGTGCCGGGCAGGGAACTTGTAGCCTGGGGTGGAAAGCCAAGCCAGGTCTCCTAATACGCTGCTTCCTGGTTTCAGATACCTGGTGGACCTGCGGCAGGAGCAGCTGCAGGGGTTCTCCACCAAGGTCGGGGAGCTAGCACAGACGGCTGGATTCGCCCCGCACCCTGGGGCCAAGCCCTCGGAAACCTTGGCGCGCTTTTACAAGGCGGGAGACTCTGGTTCAGGCTGCATGGACCTAACGGTGGAGCCTGGGACTCCACCTCCTGAAGTCCTGGTCCCTCCCCTTGGGGCAACCAACCCGCCCTCTGAGGACCTGACCCAGCCCCTCGAAGGCCGGGTCCCACCCTCGGAAACCCTCAACCTGTCCTCAGAGTCTCAGGCTTCACCCTCAGAGGCTTTGGCTCCACCTACAAGGAGTCAGTTCCACATTTCTAATCTCTAAAGTCAGATTCTAGAATTAGAACCCGCCTCTAGAATATGCAGCTTCACTTTCAACATTCTCACTCAGCCCCTGAGGTGTCGCCAGAATTTCAGGCTCTATCCTTGGGATTCTATATTTTATCCCTAGAATTCTAGATTGTTCTCCGAGTTCTACATCCCACTCCTGAGACTAAACGCAGGCTGGAGGTCCCCTAGGGCTTGGGCCTTTTGCTTGTCCCCTTGTCGCCAGGTATCCCATTCCTAACCAGGGGCTAGGGGTGTCTCCTTTCGCGGGGCTGGTCAAGTAAAGAGAGTCCTCTTCTCCTTGTGTCCGTGTGTCTTTCCTGCCTTCAGTCTGTCTCCAGGGGAGGGGCAGGAGTGGTCAAGAAAGGAGACCAGAGACCAGATTTCTGGGTTTCCAAATGGACTAGGGGTGAATTTCTCTGTGCTGCTTGCTGAGAACATAGGCATCCCACACCTAGATCCTCAAATAAATCAGAAAAATTTATCGATTGGCTAACAGGTTTGGGGCACTGAAACTGACCAAAGTTGGTGAGAAAGACAAAGTTCCAGCCCTCATGGAGATTGCAGTTTAGTGAGGGGGTGGGACCTAGACCCCGGGTCTGATGTTGAAGGGGACTGGAGGCCCAGACTCCTGGGTCTGAGGGATGAGGGGCTGGGGATCTGGACTCTTGGGTCTGAGGGAGGGGAGTTTGTGGGTCTAGACTCCTGGGTTGGTGGGAGGGGGGGCTAAATTCTCAGTCCATCAAGGTGGAGGGGTGAGCCAGCTGGAGCACAGCCCGCCCCACCCCTCACGCGCCCCGTTATCTCGGATCACGGGCAAGGGGAGGAGGGGGCAGCAGTATATTTAGTCTCTGTCCTCGCCCTTTATCTCAGTGTCCTCAGTGAAGCTTGAGCAGACCGGACAAGACGGAAGTCCCAGGGGCCTTCAAGGTCAGCCGGACAGCCCCACACTGATCTTCCAAGAAGGGCCCCTTGCCCCTTTCTCTGCGTCCCCCAACTCTTGGCCTGAGACTCAGCATGGCGGACCAGTGAGTGAAGCTTGGTAACCTGGACTCCTGAGGTCCGAGGCAGTGGCGGGTAGGGTGGCGATCTCCCGGGTTCCTGAGGGGGTGAGAGCTGCGAGGTTGGACTCCCGGCCTGAGAAGGGAGGTAGGGACAGGACTCCTGGGTGTCGGAATGAGGTAAGAGTTTGAGAATCCGACCCCTAGGAACCGAAAAGGGGGAGTGGTGGGCCGGACCTTTCAGTCAGAGGGGCTTCTGGGGTCCCTTGGGACACGGACTGGACAGGACCCGGGCCCACCATTAACCCTCATTTCCTGGTTTCCCTCCCTCCAGGAGCGGCAATGCGGTGAGAGCGGGCGTGGGCTGGACCCGCACAGCCGAGGAGGGCGCTGCCGGGAGGGCTTTGGGGCGAGAGGCCGCAGCCCTGGGAGACCGCACGGCGAGGGACTGGGTGGGGAGGTCCCTGTGGTGACGCCGCCCCCTTCTCCCAACCCCAGGCTGGGGACTCGCGCCCCGCCCCCGCCCCCGCCCCGGTCCGACGCCGCTCTTCAGCCAACTACCGCGCCTATGCCACGGAGCCGCATGCAAAGGTGGGGGCGGGGCCAGCGCGGTGGGCGGGGCAGGGGCGGGGCCTCCCGAGGTCTGGATTCAGATTCTTAGGTTATCAGCATTTTGGGGAGGAGGGGTGGAGCCAAGGCCAAGACTGGACTTTGGTCGTGGGCGGAGTCCAAGCGGATACAGCGCTTCGGGGGCGGAGTTTCGCAGAGGGCCGGGCTCTGATTGGTGAGAGCTGCCTATGGGCGAGTCTCATTGCCCAAGGGAAATATGATTGCTTAGGGATGGTGGGCGGTGCCTAGCCACAGTCAGAGGCCAGTATTGGTGGATGGGAATGAGGGGCGTGGATTCCCGTAGACCAAAGCCTGGAGGTGGAGGCGGGCCTAAATCTGGACCTGGCTTGAGGGAGCAGGTTCCGAAGACCTCCCACCATCCACCCTTGGTTTCCCCTCCCTCATCCTTCCTTACTCCATCTCATCCCCGCAGAAAAAATCTAAGATCTCCGCCTCGAGAAAACTGCAGCTGAAGGTGGGGATGGGCCTGAAGAGGGCGCCTCGATGTCCCCGGGAGGGGGTCTTGAAAGTTGTGGGTGGGGCTTTGGAAGAGTAAGTGGGCGGGCCCTTGGAAAGACTGCTATCAACCGTGAGGGGGCGGGTGTCTGGAAGACGGCCTGAGGTCAGAGAGCGGGGCCGGCGCGGGCGGCTTTCCCTGCCTTCATCCTGGCTGGGCTGGGGTTACCTGCCTCCCCTCCCCAGACCCTGATGCTGCAGATTGCGAAGCAGGAGCTGGAGCGAGAGTCAGAGGAGCGGCGCGCAGAGAAGGGGCGTGCTCTGAGCATGCGGTGCCAGCCTCTGGAGCTGGCCGGTCTGGGCTTCACCGAGCTGCAGGTACCAGCTCTAATCAGGGATTCCTGCGCAGTCCGGGATTAGAGGTTCCTAGTGTCCAGTCATGCATCCCTTGGGACTCAGGGGTACGGTTACTATGCCTCTGCTCAGGATCTTTGGGTTCAATCTCCCAGTCCTTACTCTCAGGAGTTCAGAAGTACGGCTTCAGCTGCCTACAATCCCCAAACCCAGGGGTTGGTTCCTCCAGCCCACTCCAGTCCAGATTCTCAGGAGAGTTGCTCCAGAGTTCTGCTTTGTTTGCAGTTCCCCAGACTCTGGCTTCAATCTACTCCTCCAAGACCAGATATCCAGGTCCCCATCCCGTCCTCCCTCAGACCCAGAAGTCCAGATCCCCAAGTCTTCTCCCCACCACACACACCACATTCCTCCACCAGGACTTGTGCCGACAGCTCCATGCCCGCGTGGACAAGGTTGACGAGGAGAGATACGATGTGGAGGCAAAAGTCACCAAGAACATCACAGAGGTGGGAGGCACTGGGCAATCTGGGTCCCTTCAGGGCAGAGTGAGATTCCCAGGGCTCTTGTGGCTGCTAATGATTGCAGACACCAGGACACCAGGACAACTCTATGAGCCTGGCAGGGAGGGGACAGAAGGATGAGTACAGTATGGTCAGGGAATGCTGTTCCAGGCAGAGGGAACAGCACATGCAAAAGCCAAAAGGTGAGAAAGCAGAAAATATGTTTGTGGAAATGTATGGCTAGAGCCTCAAGCGTTGGTAAGTGAGTTCAGGTGTGGACCAGGGAACTCTAAGATGCGTGTAGTTGGACTGGGATATGTCAGTAGTTTTCAGAAATGAGTCTGGGGCAGATCGGGTTCCAGTTCTAGGATGGGGAGCTTGGATTTTGTCCCAAAGGCGGAGGAGCCTGAGCTACCGGAGATCCTAGATGAGGCCTGGATAAGGATAGGAGGGAAGTGTAGGGTGGAAGAGCGGGGCAAGGGGGAAGTGGATGGAGAGGTCTCCACCTCCCTTTATGGCCAACCCAGATTGCAGATCTGAACCAGAAGATCTTTGACCTTCGAGGCAAATTTAAGCGGCCCACGCTGCGGAGGGTGCGGATCTCTGCAGATGCCATGATGCAGGCACTGCTGGGGGCCAGGGCTAAGGAGACCTTAGACCTGCGGGCCCACCTCAAGCAGGTGAAGAAGGAGGACACTGAGAAGGTGAGTGTGGCTAGGTCAAGGAAAGGGGGTGCTTAGGGAGGAGGGGGGGCAGCAATCCTAGGGCCTAGCCTGAGGGCAGACAACACTTGGAGTTGTGGGGAGAAGTATCTGGTAAGGGTCCTCAACAGGAAGTATAGGAGGGGCACAGGAAATGCAAGAGGAAGACAGGATGTGGAAGGGGAAGAGAGGAAGTGCATATTAGGGAGACAGGAAGTTCATGAGGGAGACAGGAAGTCCAAGAGGGAGACAGGAAGTGCAGGAGAGAGACAGGAAGTCCATGGAGGAGACAAGAAGTACATGAGGGAGACAAGAAGTCCAAGAGGGAAATAGAAAGTGCAGGAGAGAGACAGGAAGTCCACGGGGGAGACAGGAAGGGCAGGAGGGGGACAGGAAATGCATGGGGCAAATTGGAAGGGATTTTCTGAGGGGCAAGAATTGTTCCAGAACCAGGTTCTGGGATGGGCATCCAGAACAGAGTGGGACCAGCAGGCATGAGGGCAAGTGAAAGATATTGGAGAGCCTGTAGCCCAGGAAGACACCCTAACCTCTGACCCATTCCCACAGGAAAACCGGGAGGTGGGAGACTGGCGCAAGAACATTGACGCCCTGAGTGGGATGGAAGGCCGCAAGAAGAAGTTTGAGGGCTGAGCCGGCCTGTGCATGGCCCTGGCCCCGGCCCTGGCCCGGCCCCGGCCCTGAGGAATAAAGCTTCTCTCTGAGCAGGGAGTGGCTGTGTGTCTACCCTCTGGTGGGCTTAGGTGCGAGGGAGGCAGGAGAACTGAGGGCAGGGCTCCCCAGAGCCACACAGCACAGCCGGAGCAGAGCTGGCTCTCCAACATGGGGCGTTCTCAGCTCCTCTGCTCCACTTGGGGGTGCACAGGGGTGCCGAGACCAAGGCCCAAGTCAGACAGACACACGGAGGGACAGACAGACTGGGTCAGAGACGCGGGGAGAGAGAGCCAGCCAGAGACAGAGATTCATAGGAAGAAGTTGACAGAAAGGGAAAGGAGAGCGACAGGTACACACAGCGAAGCCCAGTGATGCCCTCGCCTTGGGAGAGGCAGAAGCGAGGACCCACAGAGGGAGGACCACAGAGACATAAAGAGACCCCCCCCACAGAAAAAACGAGCTAGAAAGGTAGAGACAGACACAGAGCTAAAGACAGACAGAAACCAGGTCACGGACCAGGAGACACAGACATCAAAAGACAGACAAACAGCAGCAGATACGCAGAGACACCCACAGAAATGCAGAGAGAGGAAGGAGGGGAGAGACATGCAGAGTGAAGAAGTCAGAGACAGAGATACAGAGAGAGGCCAAAGAGAGCCCCTAAGCCGGCCATGGAGAAATGCAGAGAAATGGAAACAGAGAGACAAAGCCAGAGCCACTGAGAAGGGTGAGGAATCCCCTAGAGTTCAAGGTCGTGGCTTGGCTGGGAAGGGGGAGGGGATACCAAAAAAGAACAGTGTCAGATGGAGGTGGGGGGTGTGAGGTCCTGCGGGCCTGACACCCCCTCCCCCTCCCCCAACACACACCTGTTTCCCTGCTTTAGCGCCTGTTGTCACCAGGGTGGAATCCTGGTGGCAGACAAAGAGATGGGGGTGGGGAGGGCTGTGCAGGGTGATGGACAGACAGAGTGCGGAGGCTGAGAAGTGGAGACAGACACACAGAGAAACAGATGGAGAGTCACAGAGACAAAGGAGAGACAGACAGAAACAGGGTATGGGAGGTGGAGGCCAGGAGAGACCCAGAGAAAGACATGAGACTGTGGAGAGAAATCGTCCCTTGTACCCCTGTCATCAAAAAGCATTCCCCAGGGACGTACTGTGTGCCGAGCCCGGGGGCTTCGGAGCAGAGTGTGCTGCCTGCTTTGTGAGCTGGGGAGCCTGAGGGTGGTCTGGCTCAGCCCAGAATTCCTGAGTAATGCTTTGGGGTGAGGGAGAGAGGACTTGGAGCAGTTAGGAGGTGCCTGGGTCCCGAACGTGGAGCCAGAGTGGGGGCAGGGCATTCTTGGAGCCGGGCTGAGTGTTTGAGGAAAGGAATTCTCTCCCCAAACCTCTCCCCGTCGTCAGAGGCGGGGCCGAGCCTCCGGCTATAAAACGGGGTGCTCCAGCCTGCCCAGCAATACTCAGCCCCGCTGCCTACACCTCTGCTGACCCAGCCTCAGGTAACCAGCCCTGCTGTCTCTTTGGGGAGGGGGCAGAGGGTGGGAGATGTGAGAGGTGTGAAGAGGTATCCAAGCAGAGGGGGCATGAAAAATGAAGGTCTGGGAATTTAAGCGGGTCAGGCTTCAGGGGAACTGGGGATGGAGGGAAATGTTTTAGGATTGGGTGGTTATAGAATTTGGGGGTGCCAAAATATAAAACCTTGGGACCTCAGAGGTCTGAGTTGGAAGGAATCTCAGAAATTGGGAGTCTCATGGCAGTCTTCGATGGCAGACAGTTTGGGTGTCAAGACTGGGATGGGGGTGGCATTTCTCAGAATCTTGGAATTTAGGAATTGAGGTCTCAGGATCTCAGGTCTTAGGACTGGAGGGACCAGAATTTGTAGTGTCATATTTTTGGGTACCATGAATCAGGCCCCTGAGTTTGGGCACCCAGATTTTGGGGTCTTGTGATCTTGAAGCTTCAGATTTGGGGTGTCAAGACCTAGGGGTCAATATTTTAGGGTGTTTGGGCCCATCATCTGGGGTAGCAGTTGGGGGTCTCAGTCTGAAGATATGAGATTTTCAGAATGGTTTTCAGAATTCATAAATTGGGGTCTGTGTGTATTGGGATTTGGGGGGACTCTCTTAACCTGGGCAACTTGGGGATCTCAGAGATTGGGGGTCTAAGTATTTAGGGGTCAGGATGAGGTCTATTGCAAAGCTGCTCTTGATGTGATCTGTCCCCTCCATGGCAGTGGGTGAAGGTGAAAGGAGGGGACAGGTGGGCAGATAAGCAGCCAAAGGGGAGGGGGATCTGGGGGTGGGAGTGGGGAGGGGTTGTGATTCATTCTCCCAGAAACCTCCCCCCTCCTCAAATGCTTCTCAGGAGATGTCCTCAGTTTCACCCTCTACGACATTCCCCTGAAATAGATCCTGGGGGTGGGGCAGCTATTGTCTTCAGGACACTGCCTTCCCAAATGCCTTCTCCTAATCCCGACTCAGATCAGGTTCCTTCGGACTTGTCATAAGACAAAGGAGGACAGCTGTGCTGCGGGGGTGGGGGCTGCAGCCTTGGAGCTTTGCCGGGACCACACCTCCCAACGCCCTATCTTCACCCGAGGTTTAGGGGTCTTTAGGAGTTGGGGGCCCCAGCCCCTCCTCCGTCAGACCCAGGGGTCCTGGCCCCCAGCCCTTCCTCCGTCAGACCCAGGGGTCCTGGCCCCAGCCCCTCCTCCCTCAGACCCAGGGGTCCAGGTCCCCAGCCCCTCCTCCCTCAGACCCAGGGGAACTGGCCCCAGCCCCTCCTCCCTCAGACCCAGGGGACCAGGCCCCCAGCCTTCTCCTCCCTCACACCCAGTGGTCCAGCCTTCCAGCCCCCTCCTCCCTCAGACCAGGGGTCAAGGCCCCCAGCCTCCTCCTCCCTCACACCCAGGGGTCCAGCCTTCCAGCCCCCTCCTCCCTCAGACCAGGGGTCAAGGCCCCCAGCCTCCTCCTCCCTCACACCCAGGGGTCCAGACCCCCAACCCCTCCTCCCTCAGACCCAGAGGACCAGGCCCCCAGCCTCCTCCTCCCTCACACCCAGGGGTCCAGCCTTCCAGCCCCCTCCTCCCTCAGACCAGGGGTCAAGGCCCCCAGCCTCCTCCTCCCTCACACCCAGGGGTCCAGACCCCCAACCCCTCCTCCCTCAGACCCAGAGGACCAGGCCCCCAGCCTTCTCCTCCCTCACACCCAGTGGTCCAGCCTTCCAGCCCCCTCCTCCCTCAGACCAGGGGTCAAGGCCCCCAGCCTCCTCCTCCCTCACACCCAGGGGTCCAGCCTTCCAGCCCCCTCCTCCCTCAGACCAGGGGTCAAGGCCCCCAGCCTCCTCCTCCCTCACACCCAGGGGTCTAGCCTTCCAGCCCCCTCCTCCCTCAGACCAGGGGTCACGGCCCCCAGCCTCCTCCTCCCTCAGACCCAGGGGTCCAGACCCCCAGCCCCTCCTCCCTCAGACCCAGGGGACCAGGCCCCCAGCCCCTCCTCCCTCAGACCCAGGCGCCCGGCCCCAGTCCCTCCTCCCTCAGACCCAGGCGTCCGGCCCCAGTCCCTCCTCCCTCTGGCCCCCACCTCATTCTGCCTGTTCTCTGCGGCGCATAGGTCGCACCAAGATGTCGGACGCCGAAGAGCAGGAATATGAAGAGTGAGTGATGCTGCCGGGAGGGCTGGGGGCTTGGAGCGGTGGAGACATGTCTCACCTCCAACGCGCCTAACTCTCCTCCTCCCTCTTTCCTTCCCACCCGGGTCTTCAGGGAGCAGCCTGAAGGTGAGTGGAGTGTGGGCTGGCCTTGGGGGGCCTGGGGACACCTTGGTGCATCTTAGCCCACCCGCCCGATGCCCACCGTCCCGGTCCGTACAGCCAACAGGAAGAGCTCACTGAGCGCACATGCAGCTGAGACCCAGGGGGGGTTCCCTGGCCCAGCTGACTCGAACCCAAGCCCGGGTCTCTGCCCACTCACCCACTCTGTTCCCCCATCTGAAGGCCCTGTCGCCCTCGGCCCCCTGGGTTCCTAACGCCTCCTCTTCTCTCCCCCACCCCTTCCAGAAGAGGAGGCTGCTGAGGAGGAGGAAGGTGAGGCCCTGGACTCCGCAGGTCTGGAGCTGGAGACGGGGCTGGGGGGCTGGGTGGGGTGGGAACGCTGGTCCAGGGTTCCTGCTGGGCGGAGGACGGGGCTCCCCACAGCCTCGGCCTCAGTTCCTTTAACAGCTTCTCCCTCTCTCCCCTCTCTCCCCCTCCTGCATCCGGGCGTGGCCGCTCCCCTCCCCTGGCTCCCCAAATCCCCGCTTCTCCTCCTGCCCCCTCCCCAGCCCCCGAGGAGCCGGAGCCGGCGGCAGAGCGAGGTAACCGCGGCTGCTTCGCTTCCTGAGAGCGATTTCGCGGGCCCTCGGGGCCCTGATCTCGACGTTGACTCCCTGCGCATCCCTGTAACCCGCCCCAGGCCCGGTCCTTTAAGCCCTGGAGAGCTCGCGCGCCCTCTGGTGGCCACGAAGGGAAATAGCCTCTCAGAGGCTTTAACCCGTTCCCTTCCTTCTTAAAGGGACCGACACCCAAGCCTTCTTCCCCAGACTGGAGGAATACTTATAGAAGGGTTGGATGTTTGCGGAGAGGCACCCCTCCCCCGTCTCATCTTCGCCTGTCTGTTATTTCTCTCCTCCATATACATTCAAAGCTTGGGGCCTGAGGTGCAGAAGGGTCTAGCAGTGGGAGTCTGGATTCTTGTGTTCCCAAGGGGGACGGGGCCCGGGACACAACTCCTGGGTCAGCGAGTGAAGAGAGGGATTGGGGCGTCCCTGCACTGCTAGGTCTTGATGGAGGAGGTCAGGAGCTCTGGATGCGGAGAAGGAAAGGCTAGGGGTTTGGACGCCTGGGTTCCCAGAGAAGTGGGAGGGGATCCCCACACCAGTTCTGAATGTATATCTGATGCGTGTGACCCTCTCCCTCCTTTATGGCCACCCTGACTTCCCTTATCCTCTTTTATCCCCTCACCTCACCCCTCCCCCAGAGCTGCAAGAGAAGGGGACTGGGCTTTGGGGACCAAGGCTTGGGTGGGGGCTGGTTTCTCTCATTTGAGTGTGTCATACCCACCCCCATGAACTCTTGCTAATTATCTCTTTGTATTCCTCTACCAGAAGAGGAGCGCCCCAAACCAAGGTGAGATCCTAGGGGAGTGGGGGCCTCAATCATGTCATCCTAAATATATCCCCCAGTTCCAGGGACAGGATGCAAAAAAGACAGAGAAGGAAAGTGGAGACATAGAAACAGGCAATAGGACAGTGATTCCTTCTTTCAGCAAACATTTCCAGAGAACTTCCCACTGTTTGGCGAGTCAGACCCTGGCTGCCCTGTTGGTGAAACAGAACCAGATACAGCAATGGTAGCACAGAGGAGGGCCCTAGGCAATCACGGAAGGCTTCCCAGGGGAGGTGATGCCTGAGTCCTGAGGGACAAGGTGTTTGTTAGCTGAAGGAGAGAGATTGTAGACCAGGAAGTGGTGTGGCACGCACAAAGTCTGGTGGTTGGGTCTAAGCCAGTCTTTCAGGGAACAGGTGCAGACACAGGTCATTCTGATGAGGAGGATCACAAACTGGACAGACCAGTGGAGGCTATGAGAGCTCATGGAGTGGGGAGAAGAGCCCCAGAGGAGGTGACATTGGGGCCAAAGCTTGGAGATGCAAGGAGGCAGCAATCCAAGCATGAGAGGCAGAAATTCTATGGACCTGGGTGGACAGCAGTGTGAATTTCACTGTGCCTGGGGGATGGGACCTTGGAAGCCAGGGCACTGAGGAGTCTTGAAAGGGTTTTGAACAGAGGAGGCAGAGGGTCAGACCCAGCTGAGAGAGCACATGAGTGCCTCGGCATCAAGGGAAGACCTCAGGGGGTGGAGAATATCAAGGGAGAGGCATGGCAGGCAGAGAGAAGAGCATATGCAAAGGCCCAGGGGCATGAAGGCACATGACATGGCCAGGGAAGCTTGAAATGTGGTGTGTGTCTGTGCGCGAAGAGAGAAGACCCTGGAGAAGTTGGCTGGGGCCAGATGGAGAACAGCTCTGAACGCCAGGCTGAGTTGACTGGACTTTGTCTTAAGGGTTAGATCTGGGTGTTAGAAAGGCCCTCTGGAGTCCTGAAGGAAGATGAACCAAAGGTGGACAGCTGGAGGCTGGGAGGCCAGGGAGGAGGCTGGCATGAAGGTTCAGGTGAGAGGGCAGATCAGCTCAGCTGCGGCACAGTGTGTCTGAAAGCAGAAAATGTCTGTTAACTTAAGTCCGGGGTTTAGGAGAGAGTCTGGGGTGGAGATAGAGTTGATGAATCCCCAGTAATGGATGATAGTCAATGTCATAAGAGTGAATGACATTAATCCCAAGAGTATCCTATGAATGAATCAAAGGGCAAAACTCTCATCAGGGGACAAGGAGACGGCGATGGGACAGCTGGAGATATAGGAAGAGAATCAGGAGAAGGTGCTGTGTCTTAGAAACCAAAGAGAGAGAAAATATGGGTATGGAAGTGCTCTGGGTAGGAAATCAAGGAGAGGGTAGGGGCTGACCCCCAGAGCAGCACAAATTGTATTTGTCCATTTGTCCAGTACAAATGCAATGCAAGCCACATATGTAACTCAAATTTCTTTTTTTGTTAGCCACATTTTAAAAAGTAAAACAAGACAGGTAAATTTAATCCTACTAGCATATTTTATTCAACTTTTTACAGCTGAAATCTCATAATTTCAACATTAATCAATATAAAACATTATTAGTGAAATAGTTTATATTCTTTTGTTCCAAACCACATCTACCCAATCCAGCGTGGGTATCTTACCGACAGCCCCTCTGATCTGGACTAGTCACATTCCAGGTCCTCAGAACCACGTGTCGCTGGTGCCACCCATCAAGGAGGTCAAACTACTCACAGTCTCTCTCCGCTTCTATCCACTCAGCCGTCCCGTGGTTCCTCCACTGATCCCGCCGAAGATCCCAGAAGGGGAACGTGTGGACTTCGATGTAAGTAACGAACATCCCATCCTAGGCAAATTAGGGTGCAAATTAAGAAGAGGCGCCCCCCCCCCCGTGGAATTGCGTCCTGAGAGCCCACTAGTGTCCGAACACGATGCTTTGCTGCCATCTTCTGGAAACATAGTGCACAGCAGCCGTCTGGCTCCCTAGCCAGTCAAGCCTACCGATTCTTGCTGGGAAGGGCTCCCCCTCCTGACGCTTCTCAGAGGTGCCGAGAGGTTGGCGCCTTCTGGGGCACCGCCTGGGAATGACAGGGCTCCCATCCTGCGTCCCTTAGGACATCCACCGGAAGCGCATGGAAAAAGATCTGCTGGAGCTGCAGACGCTCATCGACGTGCATTTTGAGCAGCGGAAGAAAGAGGAAGAGGAGCTCGTGGCGCTGAAAGAGCGCATTGTGAGTCGAGGGAGGTGGGGGTTCCTTGAATTCTGCCCCCTCTTTCCATCCTTTGGGTCTTGGGAGATACGGAGAGTGGTTCCTGTCCAGTACAGACTTGAAGCTGAAGCTTTTGGGAATGTACCCAAGTCCGTGTCCATCTCCACTCTTGACCTAGCCTGGGAAGGGATGTCGGGTAGGTGGAGGTCCCTGCACCCCCTCATTCTTCTCCCTCCCCCAGGAGCGCCGCAGGGCGGAGAGAGCTGAGCAACAGCGCTTCAGAACTGAGAAGGAACGCGAGCGTCAGGCCAAGTTGGCGGTGGGTGCCTCCTCCATCCTGGGAGCCCAAATGCTCCTTTTTCAGCCAGGCACTACCATTTTCCATTCATGACATTCTCTGTGATCCCAAGAAAGTTATCATGCTGTATTATTCAAAGATCTTTCTGTTGGAAGTGACAGAAACCCAAGCCCAAACTGGATTCAGCAGAAAGAGAATTTAATTGGCTTATAAAATGAAAAAGTCCAGCTTGCTTCAGGTATGGCTGGATCAAGGGACACAAATGATATCACAAAGATGCAGCTTTTCTCTTCCCATCTCTTAACTAATCTTTCTGTGGATACTGGGGTGACCAACTCATCCTGGTTTGCCTGGGACATTCCTGGTCTGAGCCCTGAAAATCCTGCATCCCATCAGTCTCAGGCAAACCAGATGGTTGGTCACCCTACTGGACACCCTTGTTCCTAGGCAGGGGTGGCAAATGGCCACCAACATCTCTGGCTTAACCCCCTCTTTCCTCTGTTTCCTGCACAACCCCTGGGATGTTTTCAGACTGTTGGCCGGTCCATTGTGGATTGACTCATCGGCTAGTTGGGGGACAGGGGCTAGATACTTCTGTTGCTTTAGGCCTTGGAAACATGACCTGAATTGGCATCTGGAATTGACTCACTCAAACCACTTGTAAGGAATAGGAATCAGGTGGTAGGGAAGGCAGAGTACTGGTCTCCCAATGATGTCCACGTTCTCACGTCCCGAGTCTATGAATGTGGGAACTTACATGGGGAAGGGGACTTTACAGATGTGATTAAGTCAAGGATCTTGAGACAGGATTATCCTAGATTTTCTGGGTGAGTCCAATGTCATCACAAGGGTCCTTATAAGAGGGAGGACCTTTGAAGATGGAGGAAGGGGCCATGAGCCAAGGGATGCAGGCAGCCCCCTAGAAGCTGGAAAAGACAGGGGAGGGAACCTGAACCTCCCCTAGAGCCTCTAGAAGGAACCGGCCCTGTTCACACTTGACTTAGCCCACTGAGGCCCACTTCAGACTTCTGACCTTCAGAATTTGGAGATGACAAACTTGCATTGCTTTAAGCCACTATTGGTTAAGCCAGAATTTGTTTGCAAGTTACAGCAGTGAGAGGAAGCTCGTTCAGCTGGGGCATGCTGGGCTAGCAAAGAACATCAGGCCCACCTCACGGGCCCTTCCAAGGGGGAGGGGGTTTGTCTGGCCAAGCCGCTATTTCTGGTGTATGCAATGCAGGGTTTCTGGACTGGTGGCGATGTCTCAGTGAAGGCATTCTAGAACCCCTTCCTCAGGCTCAAAGCCAAGAGCCTTTTTACTGCTCCAGGCACCCCCCCCACACACACACCAATTCCCATTACCAGTGACCCTCCTTGACCTTCTGAGGACATTCTTGTCTCATAAAACTAAAGGAGATTAAGTCCCGAGAGGGTATGTGTCTGTACTGAGGTTACACAGCAAAGGTCACCACTGGCCATTTCAGCCTGCAGGGATGAAGAAAAAAGCAAGCATCTCTCTCCCCGACTAGAACTTTTGCTGTTGAGGGGGTGGATGGCAAGACCCCGAGAGGAGGAATGACTTGCAGGGGGTCACTGGGCCAGGCCTGGAAGGGCCAGGAGGGGAGCACCTGCATCCTTGCCTGTTCTCATACCAACCTGGTCCCCCACGCTTGGGTCTGACTCAGTGCAGAACCCAGCGCTCCTCCCATATGCCCATCTCAGACCCCCTCCCCTCTCAGTCCAGGAGCCTGGGGGAGGCCCCGGGATTAACCCCTTTCTTCCCACAGGAGGAGAAGATGCGGAAGGAAGAGGAAGAGGCCAAGAAGCGGGCTGAGGATGACGCCAAAAAGAAGAAGGTTCTGTCCAACATGGGGGCCCACTTTGGGGGCTACCTGGTCAAGGTGAGTTCAACCTGCTGGGGCCTGAGGTCTAGGTTCCCAGGGAAGAGGTGACTGAGAGTCCAGGCTTCTGGTTCCTGAGGGAGGAGGGCTGGGAGCCTGGACCTCTGGGTCTGAGGGAGGAGGGGCTTGGGGTCTAGATCACTGGGGTCCTGAGGGAGATGGTATCGGGGAACATAGACCCCTGGGTCCTGATGGGGAGCCATCTGGAGGATCTACCCCCAGCTCAAGCTGTTCCCTTCCAACCCTCAGGCAGAACAGAAGCGGGGTAAGCGCCAGACAGGGCGTGAAATGAAACAGCGCATCCTGTCTGAACGTAAAAAGCCTCTTAACATCGACCACATGGGAGAGGACCAGCTCCGGTAGGTGGGGGGGGGCTGGGTGGGAGACAGGTAGATAAGGGGACCCAGCGGGCAGAGCCTGGTGGGTGGAAACCCTGATGCCTTGTGACTTTGGGCAAGAGTCTCTCCCTTTCTGATCCCTTAGCCTGCCCTGTGGAATGTTTCACTGATAGAGGACCCATGTGTTGTGGGCAACCATGTTGTCTTAAGGATGTCCCCTGGGAACTCCAAACGGGCCCCAAATTCCACTTGAATTACAGCCAGATCTCTTCCTGACGGGGCCCTATCTCACTCTCGGCACAGCCTGCGTCTCATGATAGCCGTAAAAGGCTGGGGAAGGTCTTTCCTTCAGGGGCCTCACCCGTGTCTTGAAATTCTCCGTCCTGGGCACAGCCCTTAAAGTTGGAAACGTGCACCACCCCAGAGGGGGCACAGTGATGGGGTTTGGAGCTCAAAATCTGAAACCCCTTGCTCAGTGCTGCCCGCCACCCCACCCCCAGCTGTGTGATCTTAGGCAATATGTTTAACTTCTCTGAGCCTTGCTTTCCTCATTGGTAAAATGGGGATATGGTAACAAAATCTACCTCAAAGAGGAGGGGCGAGGGTATAGCTCAGTGGTAGAGTGTATGGTTAGCATGCACCAAATCCTCGGTTCAGTCCCCATTCCCTCCATTACAATAAATAAATAAACTTAATTACCTCCCTCCCAAATAAAATTTAAAAAAATATATACACCTCACAGAGCTGTGAAATGTCAGTGAGATGATAATAGTAGTAGTCAGTTATCATCGTCATCTTTATCATCATGGTGGCAGCAGGTAGACATTAGTATTACCCTCATGTTAAAGGTGAGCAACTTGAGGCACAGAGAGGTTAAGTAACCTTCCCAGGGTTGCACAGCTTGCAGGTGGAAGAGTGGGGATTAGAACCCAGGCACTCTGCTGCCATCAGTGGTGCTCTTCCTCACTGTTTCATAAAGGGTTGTGATGGTAAATGTTTAACAAGTGGATCTCCATGGGCTGAAAGTCCACATTTTAGCATTTGCTCATGTCTGTGGTGTAGATACTCCCACTACACTGATTTCTTTTTCTTTCTTTCTTATTTTTCTCTGAGTGGAGAGAGGTAATCAGGTTTATTTATTTTTAATTTTTTTTTTAACGAAGGTGCTGGGGATTGAACACAGGACCTCATGTATGCTAGGCAGGAGTTCTACCACTGAGCTACACCCTACCTCCCCTCTCCCTGATGATTTCAAACTACCCGTGTGATGACCCTACACTTGGGGTCGGGAAAGGATGTGCTGAGTTGGCTCTCGGAAGTCTCCAGCCCTCCATGGGCTACGTACCCTCCCTCTTCAGTCATGTTATCCCAGTGTCTCACACTACATAACATGTCGCTAATGTTCTTTTTCCCTCCTTTTTTCTTCCCCACCACACGTCCACTCATAATTGGGGATCCACTCATACTTTTTGAGGAGCTCCAGTTACCTAAGTGTTACTTATTAGATAGTGGTCATAGGATGGTCTCTAAAATTTTTAAATAAAATACACCATGGAGGAGAGAGCATGTGAAAACAATTAGTTGCCAAAAGAAAACAAAGAATGTTGGTAAGAACAGAAAGAATAGTAACAACGAGCTTTACTGAATGTTTATAATTGCCAGGCACTTTATGCCTATTGTCTCATCCTGTAGCAGCTCAGTGCAGTAGATTTTTATCAGTTAAGAATAAATTTGGCCACTCCACCATTTTTTCGCCCAGTATTTCCATCTTCAAAAATCACCTCATGGTCCAGTGTAGCTGCTGGAGCTCCAGCCATCACATCCAAGCAGCAGAAAGAAATTGCAAGGGAATAGCCACAAAGGTTTACCTGGAAGCCCCACCCAATGGTATAGTTTCATCCCACTGGCCACCCCACCTGCAAGGGAGATTGGGAAGAGTGGTTTTTAAACTAAGCCTACCACAAAAAGTTCTCTGTCTAAAGAACAAAGAGAGAAGAGATACTGAGTGGGCAACCAGCCATCTCTTTTGCAGTTTTATTTGTCCACTTTTCTGGAGAGGAAAATGGGATCCTAGGAGGAGTCACTTGGCCGTAGTCACAAACCAGAGAATGACAGAGCTGGTACTGGAACCAAGTCTTTCTGACTCTGGGGCCTGGGCCCTAAACCATGCATCATTTTCCCTTAAGGAAACATGAACTCTCCATTTTAGATACGGAGGAAGTGGGGCAGAGATTTAAAAGCCTTTGCCACAATTCACTCTGAACATTGTGGCCTCAGCTGTTAACAAAATAGCACCCATCATGCCAAAGTCAGAGACTGGCTGTGTGGCTTTGAACCACTGCCTCAGCCTCTCTAGGCCCTGGGGTATGGCCTGGCTCCCTTGCATGACTGCCCCTCTCCTCTGCCAGGGAGAAGGCCCAGGAACTGTCAGACTGGATCCACCAGCTGGAGTCCGAGAAGTTTGACCTGATGGCCAAGTTGAAGCAGCAGAAATATGAGGTGAGACCCATCTCTGCTGGGCGCCCAGGCTAGACCCGGGATGGAGCAGGGCAGGGGCGGGAGGGGGCCGGCCTGTCCCTCAGCACCTTCTCCTGCCTCCGCAGATCAATGTGCTGTACAACCGCATCAGCCACGCGCAGAAGTTGTAAGTGCAAACAGGGCCCTGGCCCCACCCCCCTCCCTCTGACTCTCAGGGCCTCTCTTTCCTTCCCTCTAACTTCCCCCCACTTTGTGAGTTTCAGTCTCTCACCCTTTCTTGGAGGCCCTGCCTTTGTCCCTCTTTCTTAGGAAAAGTTCTCTCCATGCTCCAACTCTCTTGGGGTCTCAATCCTTGTTTTTTTTCTTTTCCTTTTTTGGGAGGGGGAGGTAACTAGGTTTATTTGTGTATTTATTTATTGATGCAGGTATTGGGGATTGAACCCAGGACCCCATGCATGCTAAGCACAAGCTCTACCCTACCCCCCATCCCTGTTTCTATGTCCCTCTAAATCACTGGTTCTTGGGGAGAGGGTGGTCTTGCCCCGCCCCCGCCCCAGGGGACACGGGGCAATGTCTGGAACGCATTTGGGGAGGGGGATGCTACTGGCACCTGGTGGGTGGAGCCCAGGGACACTGCTCAACACCTTACAAGGCACAGGACGGCCCCCACCGCAGAATGATGTGGCCCCAATGTCACCAGCGCTGAGGCTGAGAAGCCCAGCTGTCATCCTTTCTTCCTGTTCTTGCTGGGTCTCCCGGCTGCTCCCCATCCCTCCCTACCCCCCGTCTGATCTCTGTTCACCTTCTCTCATTTTCCATCCTCCTGTCTCTTTCACCCCAGCCTCCCGGTCCCCTCTGACGTGGTGCTCCCTCAGTCACCCATCCCTTCCTTCCTCAGCCCCTGTATCCATAAACATTTATCAGCACCCAAATGAACATCCTGAGCTCATGCACTGATGTCAACTTCCCCTGTGACGGTTAATCGCTCCACCCCAGTCAGTGAACCCAACGGGAAGGCACTTGCTGGCCTCTTCCCCTGGGGGGGACGGCGGGTATTTGGAGGGGATCGACTTCCTGAATTGAGGGCAGGGGCCCCTCTTAAGGGTCAGTCCTGTCTGATAACCCTCCTTCTCCTACAGCCGGAAGGGGGCCGGGAAGGGCCGCGTTGGAGGTCGCTGGAAGTGAGGCGGGGATGCTGGCCCACCCCGAGGCACCTGGGCACCCTTGGAGTGTGTGCCCCATCTGTGACTTGAAATAAATGCTACACTTTTAGACACCTGCTGAATTCTTTGATTGTTATTATTAACACGTGATTACCACTCGGGTAAATGCCGGGGCCAGGGACTCGTGATCTGATCGCCTGGCAAATCCTTAACAGCCGCGGTGATGATGTGAAAAGTTGGACCCTCACACACTGTGGTGGGAATGGAAAATGGTGCAGCCACTTTGGGAAACAGTCCCGTGGTTCCTTGAAAAGTTAAACATAGAGGGGGTGGGGGGATAGCTCAGTGGTAGAGCGTGTGCTTAGTATGCAGGAGGTCCTGGGCTCAATTCCCAGTACCTCCGTTAAAAAACAAAAACAAAAACACATGTTACATGTAGAGTTACCAGAGAACTCAGCAGTGCTGTTCCAAGAGAACAGAAAACCTATATCCACACAAAAACGTATGATTGTTGGCAGCAGAATTATTCACCATAGCCAAGAGGTGGAAACAACCGAAAGGTCCGTTAACCAATGCATGGATCCCAGGGACTATTATTGAGCCATGAAAAGAAGTGAGGTGTTGATACTGGCTACAACGCAGACAAATCTCAAAATCATTACGTGTGAAAGAAGCCAGACCACAGAAGACCACATCTTGTGGGATTCCATCGATACGAAATTCCCAGAAGGCAAATCCACCAAGGCAGGAAGTGAGTAGTGGTCTCCAGGAACTGGAGGAAGGGAGGAACAGGGGTGGGGGTGGTGGTGATGGCGGTGATGGCGGCTTAAGAAATGGTGTTTCTTTGTGAGGGGTGGTGAAGATGCTCTGGAATTCGGTAGTAGTCATGGCTGCACAGCCTTGTGACTAGATTTAAAAAAAACAAACCCACTGAATTGCACCCTTTGAAATGCTAGCTTTTTCAGGATGGGAATTACATCTGAATTTACAAACGTAAAACCCAGCCAAATAAAAACATTTGCAACGTTGTCTCTGGGAGGGTCGCTTTGTGACAAATTATTGCCCACCATTTGCTGGTGTGCCTCTGTGACTTTCAAAACAGAACTTTTAGTAATGAGCATGAAGGTCTGGCTCCTGGGCCTCAAATCCACCAATTACTGCTGTTTAGACAAAATATTTGAGTCAGAGTTGAGATGGGGCTGTTTTGTGAAGTCCGGGCATGGGTTCCTTCATTTGCGGCTACCATCCCCACGATGTTGCTGCCTTTGTCAGAGGGTAACTGCTGGGAACTGAAGGCTTGGATGTCTCCCCTGTCTCCTCCCCAAAAGCCATATGTTGAAGCTCCAGTGGATTGGTGTTTGGAGGTGGGGCCTTGGGGAGGTCATCAGGTTTAGTTGAGGGCTTGAGGGTGGGCCCCCCATGATGGAATTAGTGTCCTTATACGTAGATGAAGAGACCAGAGACCTCTCTCCATCATGTGAGGACACACCAGTAGGTGGCCATCTACAAGTCAGGAGGAAGGTTCTCACCAGAAAACCCTGAGAAGTAAATGGCCCTTGTTTAAGCCACGTGGTCTGTGGTATTTTTCTCGGAAGAGCCCGAGTCAATTAAGACAATGAGACTGACCTGTCAGCCTTCTTTACAGACAGGAGGAGCGGGTAAAATGGGAGGCAGAGACAGTCTCCCACTCACTCAATCCCATTGGTGGAAGTTAATTATATAACTATCTCCAGCTTCAAGGAGGCTGGGAATATAGCCCTTGTTCTACGTGGCCCATTAGACCCAGCTTGCGAAATAACAATTATCACAGTCATGCACAGGAACCCTAACGACAGATGGATGATTTAAGCTCCTAGGAGAAGGAGGTGGGTGTGCATGTTAAGTGGGAAGTGTGGGACTTAGGGACTACACATCCCAAGATCCACTAGGACTGCTCTCCCCTCTGTATCCATCGCGGCAGTCCCCAAGCCTCATGGGACTTGTAGTTTGTTTCTTTGCACAGGCCCAAGGACTTAGAGTGGGTAGGCTGCTCCAACATCCCTTGGGGGAAAAAAGTCTGTTGCCTCTGTCTGGATTTCAGCACCTTTCTGTGCGATTTTGATGGGCCTTTGTTCGGCTCGCAAAGGGCCTGGCTCTTTCCCAATGAAGATTTAGGCTCCGAGTACCTAAGATGAGGATTATTTCGGATTGCAGAGTGCTGTGTGTGAGGCCATTCGCCCTCTATCTAGTCGCACTCCTCGCTCCAGACTACAAATCCCAGCATGTTTTGTGAGGGTGTAGTGCTCGGACTACATTTCCCAGCGTGCTCCACGTCCCAGGGTGCTAGCTGTAGAAGGAGGGGGCAGTGAAGATTCTGAGAGCCTTGTCATTGAGGACCTCGCCTCTTGGGTTCTTTTCAGGATGTGATCCAGGGGTTGCCATTAGGGACTCTGGATTTCTCTTGCCTTTGAGCCTGATGTCTTGGGGTGCTTTCAGGTTCTACCTGGGACCAACTATACCTTCAGGGACATGGCCTTACGGACTACATTTCCCAGCGTGCCCAGCGATCGATGGCCATGATCTTTGTAAAGCAAGCTTTACTTCCCAGCATGCCCTGGGCGGTCACGGGGGGAGGCTTGGAAGAGAATTGTCTTCATGATCTAAGGGTTGTGGACTCAATTTCCCATGGTGTCCTGGTGTTTCCCACGACCTAGGGAATCCATTCATTCATTCATTCAAACAAAACTATTTTCGATCGCGTTCTGTTAGGCTCAGTTTCGGGTACTGGGAACTGGGAGTGCACAAAAGACAAAAATCCCTGTCCTGGGATTTATTTCTAGTTGAAGGGAGCAGAAAAACCCAAATTAAATAAGTTGCATAGTATGAGGAAAGTGGATAAGACATTTGGTAAAATTAGTTCGATATCTTTTAGGACTCCCGGGCTGTCAAGCCATTTCCTACCAGGTCTGGGGACCAGCAATTCGTCACCTTGATCAGGTGAACTACATTTCCCAGTATGCCCTGGGGGCACGCCTCCTGCCGTTAGACTCCGTCTCTCGGCGTTCCCGGGAGCATCCTCCCAGTCAGATTTCCTTTGACACCGCACACCTGCGAATTTCCCAGTGTGCCTCGGGGCAGATCGAGGCCGGAATGTTGCCAGGAGCAATTTCCGCTCTTGGACTCCATTTCCCAGCGCCCCCCGCGGCCTTCCCTGCGGCGGCTGCCCGTCGCCTCTCCAGGCTGCGGACTCCATTTCCCAGCGCGCCCTGGAGCGGCGTGGTGACGTCGCGCGCCGGGCGGGGACCGGTAGATCCTCTGGCGGCGCGGGGCGGGCGGCAGTTCCCGGCGGCCCCGGGGCGGGCGGCGGCGGCTCAGGGCTCAGAGCTGGGCGTCGCTCGCTCGCTCTCGGGCGGGCGGGCGGCGCGATGTCGGGCGAGGACGGCCCGGGGGCGGGCCCCGGGGCGGCGGCGGCAGCGGCCCGGGAGCGGCGGCAGGAGCAGCTGCGGCAGTGGGGGGCGCGGGCGGGCTCCGAGCCGGGCCCCGGGGAGAGGCGCGCCCGCACCGTGCGCTTCGAACGCGCGGCCGAGTTCCTGGCGGCCTGCGCGGGCGGCGACCTGGACGAGGCGCGCCTGATGCTGCGCGCGGCCGACCCCGGCCCCGGCGCCGAGCCCGACCCTACCGCCCCGCCGCCCGCCCGCGCCGTGCTGGACTCCACCAACGCCGACGGCATCAGCGCCCTGCACCAGGTCAGCGCTCCCGCCCGGGCCCCTCCCGGGGACCTGATCCGCCCTGGGTCTGCGCCGCCTCGAGCACCCTCCCTCCCCAGTCCTGGTGTGCACCGTGGTTGCCGCCCCGGTCCTTTCCCTCCCGTTTGACTCCCTTTCCCATCCCACCTACGTCGAGCTCCCCTCTTCCAATCCCGAACCACTTGGACTGGCCCTGGTCTTTGCCGTGTTGCGCTGCCCTCTCACTGGACTTGAGCCATTGCTGAGGGCCCCAGTCCAGCCCACCTCACCGGTCCTCATCTTGTCGCTTGACGCTGCTCTTTCCCGACCTTGAGCCTCTTTACTAGTCTCGCCCGGGCCACCTCCGCCGGTGCCCTCTCTACCCTGCCGCCCACTGCTGCACCTCTTTCCTGAGTCTGTGCTACTTCTTCCAGCTCCACCAGCGCCACCTCTTCTGGCAATACTTGTAGCACCTCTGGCCCATTTTCTCCCCTCTAGGCAGGGACCACTTCCACTGCGCAGCACCCTTGTCTTTCCTGGGTCTGTGCTGCTTCCTCCCCTGGTCTCTGGTTTGAGCCACCTCTTTGACTAGGTCTAGCAACTTCCATGACACTCTTTTCAGGTTTCTCCTTCTCGTCCTTGGTCTCTGTCATCTGTTGCTATCTAAGGATGCTCCTTCCTGAGCCACTGCCTTCAAGGCTCTGTGCACTTGAAGTGGATGCTTGCCCCATCTGGGCCAGTGCATGCTCTCTCCCCTGCTCCCTGCTCCGCCTCCTGCCCTCTTCATTCTCCTTCCGGGTCCTGTGTCACCTCAAGCCTCCCACTGTGGGCCTTCTCTCAGGGATGTTTCTTCTCCAGGCACCTGCTCTCCCCGTCGCTCCTCTTGCCTTGCACCATTACCTTTTTTTTCTGGGCAAACTCAAGGCATCCACCTCTTCCTGGCTTTGGGCCACCTGTCTATCCCCTGACTATCTTGCTTTCTCTGCCCTGATACTCTCCTGTGGATTTGGGCAGCTTCTCCCTCCCACAGAGTGCATGATCTCTTCTAGCCCCATGTCATAGCACCTTACTGAGGGTTTGAGAACCCTGTTAGTCCTCACTCTCTACAGTCTGGGTCCCCTTGCCTTTCCAAGAAGACACCCTGATTTCTGCCTCCAGTGTTCCCGTGTTCCAGAACCAGGGCCATATTATGTCCCAGAACCAGGGCTCTCTGATTTTGGGTGCTTTTATCACTCCTTCCCCTCCTCCAGTGGGACCACCAGGGACAGGCCACAGAAGATCCTCTGTCCCCGAGGCCGTCTCCTTCCTATTCTCCCCAGATGGATTCAGCCCCCAGCCCTCTTTTCCCTGCCAGAACCCTCAGGGTTTGGACGCAGAGAGGACCCTGGGAAGGAAAGGTTGGCAGAGGGTAGGAGGATGAGACAGATGGCTGAAGAGGCCCACTTCCTGGGAAGAGGAGCAGTTTAGGAAAATGGGGCAGACCTGAGTTCTCATCTCAGCTCCTCAACTTTGTGACCTTAATTAGTGTCTTTTCTCCCTGTGCCTCAGGTTTCTTATCTGTTAAATGGGGCCAGTAGCCAGTCCCTCCCAGGCAGGACTCTTGTGAAGAAAGACAAACACCCTTCACGAAGCACCGTAGACCTTGAGTTGAGGGGTTGTAGCCCCTGGTCTAAGTGGTACCCCTCCCCCCTTTCTCTTTCCCTCTCCCCAGGTCTGTCCCCTGCAGAGGCCCCAGTGTTACCTGGGACATTGCCTTCCATCTCAAGGAGGGTCCCACTTCCTGAGGCCTTGCAGGGTCTCAGAGCTTGGCACACCCAGGAAAGAGGCTTCAGGCTTCAGTGTCCCCCTTCCTCTACCACCGTCCCTACTCCTGACTCCCTTGGACCTTTCCGAAGGGGTTCTTGGATCTGCTTTTCAGGCCAAACCCCATTCTGCAGCTCCCCCCTGGGCCGGGACGCGGCCAAAGGCCACTCCAGCCTGGCCTGTCAAGTGGGACCCCCCCTCAACCCCCACTGCAGGCAAGCACTTGGTAAACTCGCTTTGCAGGGCTTTGCAGGAGGCCTGAAGGATTAGGGCCTCTGAGCTTCAGAGAGGGGAAGTCCCTGCCTCAGGTCACACAGCCAGCCAGCGGGGCAGCTGGGGTTTGGGTCAGGTCTGGGTGTCTGGTGACCAGTGCTGGCTGGTGTGCCGGGGACTGGCCTGGTTTTAACACTGAAAGTCCCAGGTCCCAGGAAACCCCCAGCCTCGGGCAAACCGGGACAGCTGCTCACATGGTCTGGGTGAGACCTGGGGCTGTGGTTTCTGCTCTGCATCCTTCCCAGAGCAGGTCCCCAGGCATTGGTCCCTGCCTAGGTTGTGTCCCCAGAAGTTCTCAAGCCTCAGTCCCTACCTCAGGCCGGTTTGTCAGCTGCTTGAGGTGACTGGTGTGCTCTACCCCTTCCTCGAAGTTGCCTTGTAATTAGTGCCCAGGGGTCTGGGTCTGGACTAGGAAGGACTGTGAGCCAGGATGCTTAGGTCTAAACAGGGAGGAGTCAGGGTACCTGGACCCCTGGGTCTGAGGGAGGAGGGGCTGGTGCCTGGATTTTTGGATCCCTGGTGCCCGGGCCTCAGGCATCTTTCACATGGATGCCTGTGCCTGGCCAGGTCCTTGAAAGGGAAAGGCCCATCTCCCTCCTTGCCCCCCCTCCCATCACCATGACAACCGAGTGGAAATAAACGGAGCCCAGAGTTCATCCCGTTCCCAGGGCACGTGTGGCCCCCCTTTCGCGGCCTGAGTTTCCATGACTTCATGCTCTTGGCCCTTGTAGCTTCCTCCACTCTTCTCCAGATGGATGGTTTGGGAGAGGTGAGGGAGCTGAGGGTTAATTTACCCTGAGGACCCAGGAGTCCAGGGCCACCCCCATCTGTCAGGCGCTGCTCAGGTCCCAGTGGCCACCTGGTGTTTGCATGCGCCCTGGGCTAAGTCCCTTCTCTGGCCCCCACTTGCTGTGCCACCTTGGGGAAGGGCTTTTGTCTCCTGGAGCTTTGATTCTTCCTCCATGAAACAGGATCCTCACAGTGGTAGGATTAGGGACGATGGCCCATGGAAACGCCCTGTGCATAGTAGACCCTCAGTGCATGGAAGCTGCCTCTCCTTGGACCCCAGGCCCTGGGCACATGCTCACACGGCTGTGTCTCCCAGTGTAGGAATCCTTCCTAGGACCCTCACTCTGCCCCGCATTCCCAGGGACCTGGAGACTTTACCAGCCCTGCACAGCCTTGGGCCCCGGGGATCTAGCTGTCTCCCTTCTGGGTATGAGGCAGGGCCATGGTCAGTTCCTGTAGAGATGCTGTTGGGTCTGAGGGAGGAGGAACTGGGGGCTGGACCCCTGGGTCTGAGGGAGGAGGGGCTGGGGGTCTGGTCCCCTGGGTCTGAGGGAGGAGGAGCTGGGGGTCTGGTCCCCTGGGTCTGAGGGAGGAGGGGCTGGGGGCTGGACCCCTGGGTCTGAGGGGAAGGTGTCAGGTCTCTTCCCTTTGGTCCATCACTGGAAGCCCCACCCTCCAGTGGTGACTGTGGAGAACATCTCACCTGTAAGCATCAGTCAGGATTCCTACACCGGGGTGAAGACCCCTCTCTTCTCTATCCAGTTTCTACTTGCCTGGTTGCTGGGAGCCCTCCTCTCATGGTCTCCAGTGAGCTCCAGATGCCTGGCTGACCTGACCACTGGGAAACTGGGGTGGGGAGGGTGTCTTAAACAGCTAGGTGGCTGGTGGGGCCTCTGGGGGCAGGGCCTATCCCTGGGCCATTGGGGTCCTCTCCTTGAATGTTGTGGCCAGTTGGCCCCTGGATCCCCGTCAGGAGTCCAGTCTTGCCAGGAGTGCGGTGTCGAGTGGGTGAGGGCCGACAGCCCTGTCCCCGCCCCCCAGGCCTGCATCGACGAGAACCTGGAGGTGGTGCGCTTCCTGGTGGAGCAGGGCGCCACCGTGAACCAGGCAGACAACGAGGGCTGGACACCCCTACACGTGGCCGCCTCCTGTGGTTACCTGGACATCGCCAGGTGAGGCAGGGAGGATGGGCGAGGCCTGAGGGGGGCTGGGGCTAGGGCTTGGAGCCCTCGGCCCTGACCTCGCCCTGCCCCCAGGTACCTCCTGAGCCATGGGGCCAACATCGCCGCTGTCAACAGCGATGGGGACCTGCCCCTGGACCTGGCCGAGTCTGACCCCATGGAGGGGCTGCTGAAGGCGGAGATCGCCCGCAGAGGTGGGCCTCGGGGGCTGCCAGAGGCGGGCCCTCCGCTTCCTAGGACGCTGACCCCCTTCACCCCCCTCACTGTCCATACTTGGGAAACGGGTTGTGAACACCTACCCTCAGGGTTGCTGGGACTGTTAATCGAGTAATCGAGGCACTGGAGGGAGTGCTTGTGTCTCTGCTCCACACAGAATAAGAGCACAAACCATCATTGACCCGAAGCTTTGTCTTATCCTCTGAGTAACTGAGGAAACTGAGGCAGGGCTGGTCCAGGGGACAATGAGGTGAGACTGCAGGTCTTCGTGGGAGTTTTACTAGCGGGCAGGCAGAGGGATGCAGAGGCTTCTGGGGGACCAGTCTCCTGGGCTCAGGACCGCTGAACCCCAGGGGTCCCTAATATGGGGCTCAGGACCCCCCAAGGCCTGTATGTGGCCAGTTACGCTTTCTAGGCGGAGTGTATGTTACTTCTAGCAGGATCTCAGAGGTGCTTGTGGCCCCCCTCCCCCCGCCCCCCTAAAAATAGCTGTCTAGGACCAGATGGCATGCAGGGTGCATGGGCAAGGCTGGGTGGGGGACGGCAGGTAGCATCACTGAGTCTCCGGAGCCCTGCAGCCGTGCAGGGTCATAAGCATGGCTTCTGGAGCCCAGCTCTCTGTGTGTAGGGGTGACTGTCTGGTTGCTGGAGTGAGCCAGCGGTCAGGGTTCAGTCATGAGAAGGTGTGAGTGCGGGGCCTGGTGGGTCTGGAGGGCCGTGCGGGGGCAGGAAGGCTGATGAAGAACAGGGGTTGGGGAGCCCCAGGTGACGCCCGGGTTCCCGGCCTGGTCGGGTTGCAGCGCTCTGGCTGGGATGGGAGGGCCAAAGGCCTGGCCCAGGCAGGTCATGTGTTGGTGGCCGTGGGAGCCTTGCAGGGCTCCTGAGATGGACGGCTGAGGTCCCTGTTTGGTTCATGTTGGGGAGTGAGCAAAACTAGGGCAGCGTCGGGGTCTCCTCCCTCCTCTCGTCCACTTTTTATCTCGAAAAGCTTCCAACTCAGAGGCAGGTTTCAACTGCAGTCCGACAAGTGACTTTATGACCTTCACTGAGACTGACCAGAGCTCTTTAGCATCTTTATGGAGGTAGGACTCAGTGTGGACAGCTCAGCCTTGAAAGTATAGATCTGGTTGTTTTTTTGTTTGTTTGTTTTGTTTTTTTAGTTTATTGACACTCAATGTTGTGCGTTCATCACCACATTGGTTTTAGAGGATTTTGATCATCCCCAAAGAGACCCCACACCCCTGAGCTGTCACCCCCCAATCCTCCAGCCCCCTCAGCCCCGGGAAGCTGCCCAATGGCTTTGTATCCACGGATGTGCCTGTTCTGGACGTTCTGTATAAGCGGAGTCATAAAGCACAGGCTCCGCGATTTTTGCCTTTTTGGCACATTTGCATGTGCTTCCTCCCTCTCCCCGCCCCCATCTGTAAGTTGCCTTTCCCCGCCTTTCCTCCTTCCCTCCCTCTTTCTCTTCCTCCTCCCTGGCTTCCTCCCTCTCTTTCCCGAACCATTTTGAGATGTTTCAGACACGGTTGCTCCACCTGGGGAGACGCAGGAGCCCAGATGTAAAACAAGGCTGCTTTCCTTGTAACCGCCATGGGGGTGGGACGCTGTTTCTCTCCTCTCAGCGTCTGGATGCTGACTGTGATGGTGAAATGTTACCTATCTTGGGCACTGTCGCCTTTTCCCGCTGCTTCAGGACCTGCCTGGCTCCCTCCCTGCGCCTGGTCCTCCTGTCACCTTGGTCTCCCTCCCTCTGGACCAGCCCTCGCTCCCCTCGCCTCCCCTGTTTCACACGGTGGTCCCTCAGCCTGGACCTGACTGGTTCTTCAGTTCAGCATCCTTGGCAGGAACCTCTCAGCACGTGCCTCGGGGACACACGCTCTGTCTGCCCCCCGTTACTGGTGGTGGTAACTTCAAACTTCCTTCCAGGGGTTGCCCAGGTGACTCTACTTCAGAGACATCTTCCTCCCTCTGTAGTTAAAAAGTAGTCTGCAGGGCGATGCTTGCAGGCCGCTTCTCTGGGCCGAGAATGGCCAGCAGGGGTGGGTGATTTCTCAGATGTTTTGTGTGTTTCTACAGGAACTGCCTGTAACTCATGTCACCTTCTCACGGAGGCCTGTGTGCCCTTCTGCAGGGCAAGGAGAAGGTGGGGGGCGGATATTGGCCGGTAGGGCCGAGCAGGCACAAAGGCTGGTGGTACTGACGGGAGGACCCTCTGCTGTGCTGCTGGGGGCGGGACAGGCTGCAAAGAGCACCGCGGCTGCTGCCTCTGGGATCCAGAGGCCTTGGCCCACGTGGCCCCGGGATGCTCGCCTTCACACAGAAGCCTCGGCGGAGCGTGGTGGGCAGAATCTGGGTCGCCGCTGGAAGGTCTCTGGACCTCCTGGCTCAGCTGCTGAATGAGGCGCGACTCATTGCGAGCACCAGAACCCGTGGCAGCCTGGCTCGGGCCAGAGGAGTCTCCCACACCCCTGTGCACAGTAGCATTGTTCACAGTAGCAAAAGGGTGGGCGCAGCCCAGGTGCTCATTGAGGGATGCCTCCTGGACAAGCACTGTGTGGCATGTATGTGTAGTGGAATAGTGCCCAGCCTGAAGAAGGAGGGCATTCTGACCCTGGCTACAGCATGGGTGAAGCTTAAGGACGGTGTGCTAAGGAGATAAGTCAGGCACAAAAAGTGCAAATGCTGTATGATTCCACGTATGTGAGGGATTTGACTGAAATAGACTCATAGAGATGGAGGGTAGAAGGTAGTTGGCAGGGGCTGGGGGAGTGGAGGGTGAGGAGTTATTTAATGGATGCAGGGTTTCACTTTTGCAAGAGGAGAGAGTTCTGGAGATGGATGGTGATGGTGGCCGCTCAACAGCGTGAGTGTACTTAATGCTGCTGAACCGCGTGTGTAAAAATGGTTAAGGTGGTAAATTCTGTGTGTATTTTACCACAGTTAAAAAAAGAAGGCAATTTATGGGCTTGTGTAACTGACATCTAGGAGTTATATGGACTTCAGGCATGGTTTGATCCAGGGGCACAGACAAAGTTAAAAGCATCCCCCATCCCTCTGCTGAACTCTGCACTGACGTCATTCTTGGGCAGGTTCTCTCAGTGAGGTGCTTAGCAAGGCTTCCAGCAGTGCAGGCTGATACCCCAGCTGAACTAGAAGTAGGTCCCTCAGTAGTCCCGGCCACGGCCCTCTGCCTGACGCAAGCCTGGGCCTTGGTCACAAGCCTGCCCCTGAGCTGGTCACTGTGGCAGGGAGGATGGTCAGGCCTGGTGATGTGGGCGCCCGTGGAGCCACGCTGTGGGGCTCAGTCACGTCACAACCAGGTGGGTTGATAGCAGGGGTGAAGAGAAGGAAGACGTTATAGAGGCGGGGTGGATGCTGGCCAGTCCAGTCAACGGCTCCACTATGGATGCCGTCCCCACAGCCCAGGCCGCAGCACGGTGTCCTGTGCCGACAGGACCCCCTGGCCACATTACTCCGAAGGGCCATGGTTTAGGACCCACAGGGACTTGGAACTGGGCAGGACACTTGAAGAGTTTCTGAAATATTTGAAGCAATCCCACTCAGAATCCCAACATCTGAGACGGGCGGAGGGAGGGACTCCCTCTCAAAGGCAGGCAGCGTGGGCAGTCAGTCCCAGGGCTGGCGAGGCAGGGCCAGGGCACGCCCATTTCTGGCCGGCAGGGGCATTGGTGGTTGTGGCCGCTGTGGGAAACAGCTGGCCACCCTGGATCATAGCTGAAGACCTGCATTCCCAGTGTTCTAGCTGTTCCACGCCTAGGCCACCCGCTGGAGGCCCTCCACCCACTGGCCTACGTCTTGTCGTTTGTCATTGTGAGAGGATGTGGCTGACACCACAAGGAAAAGTGGATCAATTGATAATCTATAAATGAATGACCTAAGCTGGGCTTGGCAGATGTTCTAGGCAATAAATATTTTAGGCTTTTCAGGATGCGCTGTCATTTTACCACCACCCACCCTGCCCCCCGCAGTGGGGGAAACAGGCAGGCAGGATATATAAGTGAGTGGGTGTGGCCACGTTCTATTAAACCTTTATTTACAAACACGAGTGCCTTCCAGTGACAGGAAGTAGATAGGTGGTTGCTAGGGGCCTTAGGAGGGAGGTACAGGGAGTGACTGATGAATGGGGTGTGAGGTTTCCACTGGGGGCATGAAAAAGTACCACAGATGGATGAGTCGATGGCTGTGTGCTATGAGTGTCCTGAATGCCACTGAATTGCATACTTTCAAATAGTGAAATAGGTGAACTTTATGTTACATTTTTTACCACCGCCACCACGAAGAAAGTAAAAGCCCAAACAGGTGGCCTGTACCCACAGGACGTAGGTTGCCAACCTCCATCAAGAGCTCTGTTAATAAACTCGGGCAAATCTCAGCAAAAAGCAGAACTGCAGAAGGATGGGTATGAACAGGCAGGGTCGTAACTGCGTTTGCTGAATGAAAGGCCGGCAAACTCCGCCCTTCCCGCAGCAGGCGCCTGCATCTGTAACAGGGCTGAATGTAGGCGATTCCCTTTGAAGAGGAGTGGGAGAGGGTGGATCTCAGAGTCCCCCGCACTCTCCAGGCCCCCGCCCCAGTCTGGGCCTGGGAGATGTGCCCTAACCAATCATGCATTCCTGGGATAGCCACCGGGAGACTCGCAGATGATCCCGTTGGAGTTTAGCTCCAGCGCCCAGGTGCCACCTGGTGGCGCCAGTGCGCAGCCGGACCCGGGAGGATTTGGTCCCGGAGGGGGATTGTGTTTCGGGGGTCCCACTGTAACCCTGGAGCAGACGTTTGCGGTATTGTAATGAGGACATATAAGCAGGTTCGCATTTGTGAAAGCAGACTTGTGATGGCGGTTACCGCTCGGGCCGCAAGGAGCAGGATGAGGTGGGCAGGGGGCGCGGGGCTTTGGTTGCCTCTGTCACGTTTTAGCGTTTTCAGCCAAGCGGCGGTGCACGGGGTCCGTGCCAGCGCTGCCCTGTGGGAAGCCGGTGCGAGCCACGTGCGTCTTTGAGGGTTTTCAAGTAGGTGAATTTCAAAAAAGAAAAAGCAAAGAGGTGAACTTAATTTTAATAACATTTTATTTAACCAAGTATGTCCAAGACATCAATATAAAAAAACTTCATGAGCTGCCGCACATTTTTAAAAAAATCATACTTGGAAACCCGGTGGGTGGTTCACACTTACTACACATCTCAGAGGGGAGACGCCACAGTTCAGGTGCTCCGTAGCTGCACGTGGCTGACAGCTTTTGTGCAGGACGGCTCAGCTCTGGGCAGCACTGGGGTGAGCGAGAAATGTCACAACTGCAAAAGTAACAGCCGGTGATAAAACTCCCAGGAGAAGGTGCACACATTGTCTAGAAAAGGCCATTTTTGACTCCCGTCTCAGTAGTTTATAACCTGCAAAGTACAGATTCTCAGTGACAGCCAGCAGATGACATTCCAGCCTCAGCAAAGCTGACTGTTTTGATCCACAGTTAACTGAAAGTCGTAACTGGCCGTTTGCAGCCATAAATGCGGTACAACTTGCTGCGAAACCGGTCGGAGACAGTGAAATCGACCGGTGAGGAAGCGTGCTGGCCTCTGGCCAGCTGGCGCAGGTGACGGCACGTCGAGAGCGCGTCTGCACCTGGTGGGCAGGTGCTGCTGCCCCAGCGGGACGCGCACCGCGCAGTGGCTTTTTGCTGGGTATGTCCTCATGAGTGTTCAGCGTGGTCCTGGTGACCGAATGCCTGGCTGAGGGCTGTATCGGCAGTGCTAGGAGATGTCAGGGTGACCGAATGCTGCGTTTGCTCAGTGAACTGGAGGTTTTATACTTAGAAATAATGACACAGGCAATACTTTGGGTTAAAATGGGAAAAGGCCTGCGGTCTCCATCTTCCCAGCCTCCAGCAGTGAGTCGGAGACCCTCATTGGAGCCCAGGACCTCGCAGAGCACGGCTGGGAGGTGCTGAGCAGGTCCAGGTCCCTGAGTCCCTGGCGCCCACAGAGCAGGGGGACCAGGCCGGGTACCACCCTGTGCTTCCTGGATCTGGGGGTGTGAGTTCCACCTGTTCCCCCTTCTCGTCCTCCCAGGGGTGGATGTGGAGGCAGCCAGACGGGCCGAGGAGGAATTGCTCCTTCACGACACGAGGTGCTGGCTGAACGGGGGCGCCATGCCTGAGGCCCGGCATCCCCGCACGGGGGCCTCTGCCCTGCACGTGGCCGCCGCCAAGGGCTACATCGAAGTGATGAGGTGAGCTGGGCCGGTGTAGACCCTCCCTTTCCCCTGCTCCTTCTCGCTGTCTCACACCTTCCTGTGGGTTTTCTCCACTCCTGTCCTTTTCTAATCCATGTGCCTAAGGCCACGCGTTCCCCTCTGAGTACAGCCTCAGCTGCGTCTGCAGGTCTGATGTGCAGCCTTCTCTCTGTCCTTCAGTTTAAAACATTTTCCAGCTGCCAATCCTCTCTGACCCATGCGCCGTTCAGAAGTATGTCATTCATTTCCAAACACATAGCATTTTCTAGTCATCGTTTCATTCCAGGCCTGCCTCGTCTGTCGTGCTTTGCAGATACTGTGGGGTTTGTTTGTTTTACAAATTGAAGGTTTGTTGCAACCCTGCGTTGTCAGGTGATGGTAAGCATTTTTTAGCAATAAAGTGTTTTTTGATGAAGGTATGCACACTGGCTTTCTAGATGTAGTGCCATCACACGCTATACTAGGCGACGCTGCAGTGAAGACATAACTTCCACGTGCACCGGGAAGCCGCAGAGTTCGTGCGCCTTGCTGCAACGTGACGCCTGCTTTAGCTCGGTGGTCTGGAGCTGAGCCCTCAGCATCTCTGAGGGCTGCCTGTGTGCGTTTCCTGCCGTCCCTGCACGGGGCTGTCGGGGGATGGGTTCCGTGTGATTCCAGGTTTCTGAAATTCATTGGGATTCACTTCATAGCCCAGTGCGTGTGACCTGGAAAAGAGCTGCGTTGCAAAGTACAGCGTTCTGTGTAGGTCACGAGGTCAGCTTTGCAGTTGTGCTATTTAAGTCTTCTATATCCTTAGTGATCTTTTTTCCCCACCTGCTTATTCTGTCAGTTGCTGTGAGAAGCAGTGAAACGTCCCACTGTGGCTGCGGGTTTTCTTCTTGTGGTTGAATCAGTTGTTGTGTTACGTACTTCAAGGCCGGATTACTTGGCGCATCTGTCTTTTAAGTTGTTGCAGGACGTCCTCCCTCATCCTCTCCTGCGTCTTGTCCGCTTCTGACTGACAGGAATGTCGGAGTAGCGGGTTCCACTTCTTCAGGTGCCCTGCTCTCTGCTTTCTCTCTCTCCCTCGTGTGATGTTGTCCTGTATTTTTGGTATGAAAATGGAGTTCAGGTGAATCCCTCCATCTCTGCTCACCTCTGAGTGATGAGTTTTTGGGAAGGTTTCCCTGTAGGGAACTTAGGATGACCGCTGACAGCTCCAGGTTCATGTCCTGGCTGCTTCCCTTGTTTCGGAGGTGGAGTGCCTTGTCCTCTGTAGTTCCAGTGGAAGCCCTGGGTCTGACACTCACTGGGCCACCTTCCACACCTGTCCATCCCAGGGCCGATTCCTGCAGCAAGGGGGCTGGGACGCTGTGAATGGTCAGGCCCAGTGATGTGCCCAGTCCCAGAGGGAGTGCCCTCCTCTGCCCATGGCTTCCACCCCGGAGTCTGAGGTGGCTGCTTCAGCTCCTGCCATCGCCTCTGCATCCCAGCCAGCAGGAAGAAGGAGAGGGCAAAGGGAGCAAACCTCCATTCCTTTTGAAAAAACAGTCCAGAAGTGGCATGCACTGTTAACATCCCATTTGCCAGACCCTACTTAGCTGGTTGTTCTTGGCTTTGAGGGAGACTGGGAGGTTCTACTTCAGCCGGGTGGCCGTATGACCCACTGAAAGCAGGGTGCCATTATTACAGGGGGAAGGAAGGATCGATGTGCATGGGCAGCCTCATTCTCTGCAGCAGGACTGAGACATTTTGGTTGTTCCCTGACTTAAGAGATACTCACTGACCATAATTTCATTTGTGCCCCTCAGTGTGTGTTTGTGTTCACAACCAGATCTGTTGATTGGCTTTTTTGGTTTTGTTATTAATTTTATTCTATATTCTGTATAACTTTAAGTACATAAAGGTTTATTTCCACAGGCCTCAGGAAATGAGTAGAAGTCAGGACAATCTCTTCCCACCAAAAAAAAGTTGCGTATTTTGGTAAAGTGTTTGTCCTAGAGGGAAAAGCTGGAATTTACATTAGTAATGTTGTGCTGATTGGATTTTGGAAAGAATGTAGCCGACATTCTCCTGGTTAAAGATGGGTGGCAGAGTAGAAGTGTGCATTTATACTTGACGCTATTCACTCAGCACTTACTAAGCACCTGCTGAATGTCTTTTGGGTGCTGTGCTTACAGCAGCAAATAGGATGGCTCTGGGCCCACGAGCAGTTCACAGCCTCGTCGGGGAGACAGACGAGTGACCCGGGAAGCAGGTCACGTCCCAGGGCCCTAAGTGCTTAGAGAGGGGTCTTCCCCTCCACACGGGTGACGTGGGGCCGGATGACCCTGGGGGGCCATCCTGTTCCCAGCAGGATGTTGTGCAGCATCCCTGACCTTCACCCACCAGATGCCCGAGCCATACCCCGCCACAGTCACGGCAGCCAGGCACCTCTCTGGACATCGCCCAGTGTCCCCTGGGGTTCAGCGTCATCCCCACTTGATAACTACTGGCCTTGAGGGACAGAGACAGGGCAGTGGGAGAAGGCGAGTGCAGAGAGGGGAGTTCCTCTGTGAGGATGGGCCCCTCTTTGACTGCTGAGGGGGTGGCTGCAAGAAATGCCAAGACGCCCCGAGAACACTCATCGGGCAGAGAGAATGGGGGCCTGAGGTGGGCGCGTGCTCGGGGAAGTAGCAGGGTGCCCAGCACGCTGGGGCAGAGTCAGCTCCGGCTGCACCAACGAGCTTTTGTGTAAAAAGGTTCTTTACAAGATACCTCATCTCCCCATCTTCCCCTCCTTGCTTTAGCTCTTCCTCACTGACCCAACCTAAATCCAGCCCTCTAAGAGCAGACACGTCTGCCCTAAACTGAGTTCCCAGAACTGCCCTGGACTTCTAGCCAGACTGAGTGGTCCGACGTGGTGAATATCCCCCCGGAATTGTCTGAGCCCGGGGTTCTGTCTCCTGACTGGTCGCATTTGGACCAGATGGCTCCTCACCATGGGGCGGTCCTCTGCCCTGTAGGGTGGCTGGCAGCTTCCCTGGCACCCACCCCTAAGTTATGACAACCAGAAACCTCTCCAGACATGGCCAGGTGCCCACATGGCAGTGCCTCCCTGTTCGAGAACTGCTGCTCTGAGCCTGGGTTCCTGCGTACAGTGCTGCCCCTAGGCCACCCCTTCTGGGGTCTCATCCTTCCCTTAGGCTTGGGTGCTGTGGAACCCCCACCCCCACCTACTTTGGGGCTGTCCCACAACCAGGGGTGACTGTCAAAAGAGTTCACCCCTACAGGTACAAGGAGCAGGGTTCCAGAGGCCACCTGATGGGCCAGGGGAGGGGTCAGAGCCTGGGGAAGAGGGGGTCACTTTGCAGGGGGTGGTGCTCGGGGCAGTGGCTCTTTACCACGTGGCGGATTGTTTCCGGTACTGTCACAGCTGGTATTGCCACCACAGCACGGCTGGCCGACATCAGCCCTTGGCCCAGAGCCCCTGTATTGGTCCTTGACCCGAGCCTCCCTGGCCCCCAGGCTGCTCCTTCAGGCTGGCTACGATCCGGAGCTGCGGGATGGGGACGGCTGGACCCCCCTGCACGCCGCGGCCCACTGGGGCGTGGAGGACGCCTGCCGCCTTCTGGCGGAGCACGGTGGGGGCATGGACTCGCTGACCCACGCGGTGAGGGCCAGGCTGGGGCGCCTGGGGCTGGCGGGCTGGGAGGGCCCCCACAACTCCTCCTCATTGGCCCTTCTCCCCCTGCCCACCCAGGGGCAGCGACCCTGTGACCTGGCAGATGAGGAGGTGCTGAGCCTGCTGGAGGAGCTGGCCCGGAAGCAGGAGGACGTGAGTCTCTGGCATCTGGCCGGGGCACCTGCCCTTCCCTGGCTAGTGACAGGGGCCCAGTGGAGAGCCCTGAGGAGGGGCACAGCTGGGTCCTGGGGGGAGGCGGGGCCTGGGGCCCAGGTGGACCTTGGGGCGCAGATGGGGGTGGTCTATCCGGGCTTGGGCCAGGCCTCGTCACCCCTGGGATGCCCTCCAGTCAGCACCGGACCAGGCACTGTTGCTGGAAAATCTCAGAGTGAGGGGGTGAACGGTGTGGACTCAGGGTCTGAACCCTGGCTCTGCCATGGATTTGCAGTGTGAGCTGTGTGAAAACGGCAGGCTGGGAACTGATGCCTTTTGGGAGCAGTGCCTGAGAGAGAGCCTTAAGGGAGGAGGTGGGGGTTGCCAGCCCATGGTCTGGGTGTGCTGAAGGGTCTGGCAGACGTTTGGGCAGGTCGCCCCTGGGAGGTAGAGGGACCCCTCTGGGGACAGGACTGGAGGCCAGGAAGCTTGGAGGCCCTTGGAAGCAGGAGACCCAGGGCGCCGATGGTGGGAAAACTTGAATGAGTCCGCAGATTTCCCCCCACCCGGCCCCGCCCATCCGGGGAGCCAGAGACCTGAGGACCTATCGTGGGAGCATCGAGTTAGGCATGACCAGCAGGGCTGTGCCTGTAGCCCTCAGTGTTGGGGGCGTGGGACCCAGGAGGGTCCATGTGTTCTGTCCCTCCCCAGTAGCCCCTTCTCCCTTGCAGCTACGGAACCAAAAGGAAGCCTCCCAGAGCAGGGGCCAGGAGTCCCAGGTGCCCGCCAGCAGCAAACACCGAAGGTAGGGAGGGGTGCCTGGAGGGTCGGTGGCCTGGAGGCTCCCTGGGGTTTGCCCCCCAACACCTCCCCTTTCCACCAGGAGCTCCGTATGTCGTCTGAGCAGCCGTGAGAAGATCTCCCTCCAGGACTTGTCCAAGGAGCGCCGGCCTGGAGGGGCGGGGGGGCTCCCCATCCGGGATGAGGATGAGGGAGAAGAAGGCCCTTCAGGTGAGGAGCTGGGGGCCTGGGTTCCTGAATCTGGAGAGGATGGGGCTGAGGGCCTGGACCCCTGGGTGTGAGGGAGGAGGGGCTGGGGGCTGGACCCCTGGGTGTGAGGGAGGAGGGGCTGGGGGCTGGACCCCTGGGTGTGAGGGAGGGGGGGCTGGGGGCTGGACCCCTGGGGCTGAAGGAGGAGGAGCTGGTTCTCAGAGGCAGCTGGCATATTCCTGTGACCTCTCCCCCTTCTTGCACCATAGAGTACCCCCCAGCAGAATCCAGAACGCTCAACGGGGCCTCCTCCCCGCCACTCTCTAGCCCCAAGAGCCCCACGGTGAGTCTGGGTGTCCTGAGGCCACGCTAGGCCCGGAGGCTTACTGCACGCCTCCAGGCAGGGCAGGGAGGGCGAAGACTACAGTTCCCAGAATCCTCTAGCACAGCGGACTGCCTTTTCCTGGCTGTACCTGCCCCACAGTTGTAGTTCCTTGTGGTCCCTTTGGAGGTAACATTTGGAGTTCCTGAGAAGAGGGACCCTTTCTCTGTGACTGAGACCTTTCTTTTCTCCAGACCCCGGAAGAGACCACCTTCTCCAGGCGCTTTGGCCTCCAGAAGACGGGGAGCTCTGGTGCCCTAGGTCCCACAGATAGGCAGGGGGCTGGGGGCGCCCCTGCAGCTGGGCTGCAGCGCTCAGCCTCCTCCTCGCGGCTGGAGGGAACCTCCATTCAGGTGAGCAGGGTGATGGGCAGGGGACCAGACCCTGCCTAGTCATGGAGACTAGCCCCCCTCCTTTCCTCTCTCTCAAGGTCAGGGAGCCCCGTCTTGCCAGAATTACCCCCACACCCTCACGGAATGTGCCAGAGTCCTCTGCCCCGTGAGTATTCGGGGTTCTCTGGGCCCCTCTCGGGGGTGGGAGGCAGGTCCAGGTACCAGTCTTGTCTGCATGATCCTGGGGAGGTCCACTTGCTCTCTGGGGTCTGGTCCCTGCCTCCCCCAACTCTTGGTCTCAGTTTCCCTTTTGGTACACTTCCAAGGCCACGGTGATCTGGCCCCCGTTCCCCCCGCCTCCTCCCACCCGCCCTTTCTGACACAGGCAGGCTCCTGCCCAGACCTTCGCTCCAGCTCCCCCCTCACACCCACAGGGCTTCCTTCCTCCCTCTCTCAGGTCTGTGTGAATGTCAGCTTCTTGGTGAGGCCCGCTGCACTCACCGCCACAGCAGCCGGACATGCACCCCTCCTGCCTCCTGTCCTTGCTTTTTTTTTTTTTTTCTCCAGAGGGCTTGACACTCCTGACGTAGTATGTGATGTTCTAGTCTTCTTGTGGCTATTGTTTTGCATCTTTTCTGCCCAGATCTGAGTCATCGGGGCAGAGATCATTTCTTTCTTTTGCGCGCTGCTGTGTCTGGTGCCTGCCACGTAACGCATGCAAGCTTGAGTAACATTTGCCGAATGAATGAATTCACACAGGTCTGAGATCTCCAGGCGGCCACCTCCTTTGAATGACTCCACTCCTCCCTCCAGGATTCTGGAGCCCCAGTCCCCAGTGAAGCCCAATGTCCCTGTAGTCACTGCAGCGCCCCCAGCGGACTCCCGGGACCGCCGGAGGTGAGGTGAAGAGGGAGTGAGAGGCCGCCGTCTCCCCAGCGGGGAGGAAAGTACATTCCCCAGGAGTCCCCGGTCCTGTGAGGGTGGCTCCCAAGGGACAGTGTGTCCCAGGGTCGGGGGAGTTGAAGTCCTCTGGCACAATGTGACTCCCCGAGAGTGTCGGCCATGGGACAGAGCAGGGTCCAAGGGAACCCTCCCTGAGGTCGGGGGCCCTTCACTCAGGTCCTACCAGATGCCTGTGCGGGATGAGGAGTCTGAATCCCAGCGCAAAGCTCGCTCTCGCCTCATGCGCCAGTCTCGGAGGTCCACACAGGTATGGGCTGGGGCCTGGACTGGTGGGTCTGAAGGATGAATGCTGGGGCTGGGCCCTGTGTGCTGGACCTGACTGCCCTGTCTCTGTGCCAGGGTGTGACTCTGACGGACCTGAAGGAGGCCGAGAAGGCCGCAGGGAAGGCCCCAGAGCCAGAGAAGTGCCTGCAGAGCCTGGTGAGAGGAGTCAGGTGATGGACAGTGGGTGGTACCAGACGCCCTCGTCCTCTGACTCCCCTGCCCCTCTCCCACAGGACCCTTCCCGGCGACCCCGAGTCCCTGGGGTCCAGAGCGCTGATGGCCCTGCCCAGAGAGGTGAGGTCTGGTCTCTGGGAAGTCGTTCTCCTGGGCCCAGCCGATCCCTCCCGCTACAGTCCAACCGTTTTCCTGGGGGTTGGGCCCAGGGACCCTGACACCGCAGAGGAGACCCTCCGCAAGTCCCTGAGCTGATTCCTGCCTCTTCCCCAGCAGAGGCGCCCGACGGGCAAGGGCAGGGACCACAGGCCACCAGAGAGCACCGCAAAGTTGGCAAGGAGCGTAGGGGGCCTGCGGAGGTGAGGGATGAGGCCCAGGCCGGTCTGCTGAGGCTGTGGGTGGGCCTTAGAGGCCGGGTGGGGGTGGGACCAAGCATCCGGCTGAACCCCACCTCTGCCCGCCCACAGGGGGAGGAGGCGGAGCCGGCGCCTGCAGACCACAGCCCAGAATCCAGGTAAAGGGTGGGCAGGAAGGTTTTGGGTTGTCTGGGGGGGGGGGGTCCGTGGGTACGCCCCTGTGACGCCCTGCTCGACCCCACCCCAGCACTCCTGAGGGCGGCCCCTCATCCCGCAGGCAGCGGGACCTCAACCCAGAACCCGAGCCAGAATCAGAAGAACCGGACGGAGGCTTCAGGAAGGTTCGCGATCCCACCCCACGATTGTGCCATTGACTGACCCCCCACAAGTTGGCTTATGTATACCTGCCCTCCAGCCCCCTATTTAGTGGTTCTAACCCATATGCGCATCCGGCCTTTTCCCGCCCTCTTCCCGCCCTCGCCCAAGCTGCAGTCAGCCCCTTCCCCCGCAAACGCATCTCAGCGTCTGGCCTGACCTCCGGGTCCCTCCTCCTGGTGTCCCCAGCTGTACGCAGAGCTGCGGACTGAGAACGAACGACTTCGCGAGGCCCTGACCGAGACCACGCTGCAGCTGGCGCAGCTCAAGGTAGAGCTGGAGCGCGCCACGCAGGTGAGGACACCCTGGATGTGGTGGGAAGGGGCCTCATTTGCTCAGGATCCTCGGGAGGTGGAGGTAGAGACAGAGGACCGAGGAGAGGGGCTGAGTGGTGGGCTGGGACCCTTGAGAGGAGGAATCTGGGCAGCTGGGTGGGGGAGGGCTTATGGGCGGGGCTAGGACCTCTGGGAGGCGGGGCCTGAGGGGAGGGCTAGGACCCTTGGGGAGGGGCGGGGCTATGACGTCAGAAGCGGGGCCTGGCCAAGAAGGGCCGGGCTTATCTTGAGCAGTGGGTGTTGAGGTCTGGGCCCCAGCAGTTTGGTCTGCCTTTCCCCCTCTCACTGCTGCTTTTCCTTCCTGGCCACTGAGGTTTAGACGCTTCTCTGACCCTGCTCTCTTTCTGTCCTCACCAGAGGCAGGAGCGCTTTGCAGAGAGGCCCGCCCTTCTGGAGCTGGAGAGATTCGTGAGTAGGGGTGGCTGGAGTGGGGCCGGGAGTGTCCCCAGCCTTACAAACCCATGTGGGTCTGGATTCTCACCTGCTCCTCTGCCCTTTCCCCACTGTCTCAGCCGTACTTGACCTATGGCCCTCCCTGAACTCCTGTCCCTTGTCCTCATCTTCACCTGTTTATTCCAGGAGCGCAGGGCTTTGGAACGGAAGGCGGCTGAACTGGAGGAGGAGCTGAAGGTGAGTATTAATGGGGAGCTGTGGGCGGAGAGTGAGGGCGGGCAGTGGGTTCAGCCTGCCCAGGGCCAGCTGGCTGACCCCATCCTATCTCTCAGGCCCTGTCCGACCTACGGGCAGACAACCAGCGGCTCAAGGATGAGAACGCAGCCCTGATTCGAGTCATCAGCAAACTCTCCAAGTGACTGTGGAGGAGGCCCTCCCCCTGCACCCATATTTATACAGCTGCTTCTGCCGCACGCACCCCTTCCCCTGCGTGAATATGAGTGACGGGCTTCTGGGGGAGTCTGAGAAGCCATAACCTTCCCTTGGGACTTCCAGGCTGGGAAGGGAGTACCGAGTCCCCAGGAGCCAAGGGGGGGCCGTCCGAGGCCACGGCGGTGGTGGGAGGCTGAGCCAGGTAGGGGGATGTCTCTGAGGGGGGACCAGGGCTGGAGGTGGGACCAGGAAGGAACCAAGGACCAAGAAGCGCCAGGACCAGAGTGGCCGCCCAGAGGTCCCCCTCTTACGTGTAATACCACTCTAGTCACCCCTCCCACTCCTGAACAGGGATCCAAGAATGTGCCAAGAGTCCCACCGGCCTCGGCCAGGTGGGCCTGTATATAGGGTCCATGTGCAATAGGGAGGGACGTCTTCTATTTTTTGCTGCCCCCTCCCGGCCCACTGTCCGGGGCAGGGGGAGAAGGTATTTTCGAGACAAAGCACAGGCACCACAAATAAAAGTCGTGAAGTTGCCACTCAATGATTGCATCGGCGGCTGGAGGTGAGGACCTGCCTCCCACTTCTCTGCTCAGGCTGTGCACATCCCTGACCAGACCACGGGACCGTGAGGGTGGGGTGTGAGGGCCGGGGAGGTGCATGCTCACCGGGAGGGAAGGGGCTTCAGAAAGAGCAGCCACTTGGAGCAGAGGCCCCAAACCAGGGCCAACGTCCCAAGGTATGGATCCGGGAAGGATCAGTTGCATGAGACGACAGGGACTGTGAGTATCGGGCTGAGGAGCTTGGGTCTTGCCTTCAGTGCTTTTGAAACAAATTTGAGTCAATTGCCAACATTTAAAATTTGGATTAAGTTCACGTATAAAAGTCTGGGACAGCTGTCCGGCTCTGGCACGGTTTCCAGTCTGCAGCCTAGAAGCTGGGAGCCATGGGGGGTTATTGATGAGGGGAAAACTTTTGGGGAACTGCTTGCTTCTCTGGTGGGTGTCGTCTGGCTTGGGGAGAGGCCAGCAGGAGTTCACTGGGGCAGGGAGGGGAGCTTGTCAGTGGGTGTTCTGCGGGAGCAGAAATGTCCACCCTGGACGAGGGGTGTCTAGAGAAAACCAGCCCCAAGCCAGCCTTGCTGGTCACGTGGGTAATGAGAAGCAGTTGCTGGCTGGCCAGAAGGAAAAGGAACAGGTTGTTCCTGAGAAGGCAGGAAGCTTCCTGTTAGCTGTCGTCCTGCAGGCTGGAGAGTGGCCAGGAAGCCTGTGACATGTTCAGGAGGCAGCCACTTATCCGGAGCTGGACCCCTGGCTGGAGGTGGGGGGGACAAGATGCAGAAGTGGATGCTGGGAGACTAACCTAACCTGGGGATGAGGGCAGGCTTTTCCAAAGAGGGTATTTGAGCTGGACCAGGAAGGCTAAACAGGAATTCAACAGGCAGAGAACTATTTCAGCCAGCAGAAACCAGCCAGTGTAAAACTCCAGTGGTTGAGGGGACTTGTGGGGCATGGAGAAGGGCAGGACCACAATGCATGGGGGAACGAGGAGGTGAGAGACGAGGTTGGACTGGTAGGGACCAAGCCGCTCAGGGCCTCGAATGCCCAGCTGTGGGGCTAAGATGGGTATGGAGAGCCAGAAAAGGAATTTGAGCAAGGGGTGGACTGGGCTATTAGGTGTTCAGAAGATCCCTCTGGAGAGAACTGGAAGGCAGAATGGAGGCTGGGAGGTGAGGAGGATGCCAGGGTTGGGGCCCCAGGCCGGGAGCAGAGAATTCAGAGAGCAACTAAAGCAAACGAGGGGCATCTCCTAGATTCCTTTCCTGTGGCTGTAGCTGGGGTGAAGGGTAGGTCCCTGGCCCCTGTAGAGAAGGGACAGCAGTTGACACCACCTGGTAAGGAGACTGTTTATAGACTGGGCAGCGTATCACAATGCACAGGGCTCCCGAGGACAAGCGCTTCCCCTAAATTGTCTCAATGTCCGTTCTTGGCCAACCCGAGAGTACCTGCTCAGGAGACTCCAGCAAGGACCGGCCAGTATGTCTACCAGGATGAGGTAAGACCACGGCTGGAACAGGTCCGCAATCCCTGGAAGGATCTGCTTCCATTGGTGCGGGCAGTGTGCAGAGTCCGTTCTCCCGCGGGGCTGCCGCGAAACTTCGCGGAGGGGCGGGGAAGGATCAAAGGACCTCCGTTTTCACCTTGTCTTCCATTCTCCTCTTTTGCTTTTTCATCACTGCCTCCAGCTCTGACACTTTCTCTTTGTCCTGGAGGGTGGGGTGGAAATCAGGACCTTGGCGTCTGAGCCCTTGGTGCCCTCCCCGGACCAGGCCCAGGACGAGCGTGCCGGCTCACCTCCAGCAGCGCACGCTGCACCGAGACCTGACTGAACACGCGCGCCCCTTCCTCGGGGCTCAGCTCCCGAAACTTCTCCTTCTGCAGCGAGAATAGCTGCGCACCACTCAGCGTGCCCAGCGCGGCAACGGTCCTGAGCAGGGGCAGCGAGGGCCAGTCACAGCGTAATCCTCCTAAGCCCCACCAGCCACTTCACGCCCCTTGTCCAATCAGAGCAGCATTCTAGTTCTCAAGCTGGGTGGTTGGGGGGCTGTGGACGGCTCCTGAGTCCCCACCCACCAACCACAGCGCGCCGTCCTCGGGGATGGCGCAGGGGGCCGGGCTGCACTCCGCCTTCAAACGGAGGCGGGGCTTCCCTGGAGACTCCAATCGGAGCCTGGCGTTAATTGCTGCACTCCTTTTCGACTAAGCCGCCCCCCACCCGCCGTGGTCTGCCCCCTCTCGGCCAATCAGGGTGCTCTGCCTCTAGCTTCCATGTCTCAGGGTCCCCTTTCCTGCACCCGCCACACTCACCCCGAGCTAAAGCCCTTGGCCTGCAGCCAGGCACGGACCTCCGAGGCGCTGGAGCGCGGGCTGAGCTGCGGCTCCGGGGCGCGGGGCCCCAAGGCTGCACGGCTAAGGCCCGTGAGGCCCTTGGCCAGGCGTGCCTGCAGCTCCTCGTTGATACAGAGCATCTGGGAGAATTTCTCTGCAAGCGGGAAACCGGAAGGCAGGGGGGACTCAGGGCGAAGGGCCCTGGGCTCACTGGGTAAGGAACCTCCAGTGTCCTCGTGATGGGGTTGAGGGTCCGTTTACTTTTTCTGAGCCTCGGTTTCCCTGACTGGAAAGCGAGGACAAGAACGGCTCACCGAGGAGGTGCCCCCAATACTCACCCTGTTTTCTGGAGTCCATGTTGTTGAGGCTCTCGCTGCTGCCCCGGGGGGACCGAGTCGGAGCAGAAGCCAGGGCCGGTGCTGGCTGGGGACAGGGAGCCGGAGCCAAGGCTGGCGGCGGCGGAGGGGGAGCGGGAGCCAGGGCCCGCGCTGATCCGGAGGCGGGAGGAGGAGTACTGTTCTCCTAGAGAGGGGAGCAAGAGGAGAATACCTGGATCAGAGAGGACTGAGACCCCCTCCCTCCTCCTGGAGGTAAATTTCTGAATCCTCAGCCACCTCCCTGCCGGTGACCTTGACCCCTTACTCCCCATGCCCCTTGTTCCCAGGACACAGGATCTGACCCCTAACCCCTCTTCCCGCAAGTCCCAGGAGTCTGCCCTGGCTCACCAGGCTGCAGTCAGGGCTTTGGCTGTGGCCCCCCGGCGGCCCCGGGTGAGGTGTCAGGATATTATAGGGTACATAACCCTCCTGCCCGCGCTGGTCCCGAACCTTCCACCACTTGCGCTCGTCATTCAGGACCTGGAAGAGGTAGAGGGAAGGGTTCAGAGGCTGTGTCTGCAGCTAGGGCTGGGTCAACTCCAACCCTTCAGCCCCCCATCACTCTAACCTCCAACAGGTCCCACCGCTTCACGGCCAGTTCGCTGCTGTTGCGGGCCTGGAAGTCGTAATTACATAGGACCCACTTCCTGGCCGGCTCCCGCTCCAGCTGGGGCTCAGCTTCTGGTTCCTGGTCTCCGTGACTGAGGAGAAGGGGGAGGGTTGTGGGTAAGGAGGCAGCCAGCCCTGCTGCTCTGGGCTGTAGGGTTTTGTGTGAGCTGAGGTTAAAGCCAAGCAGGGGGTCAAGGCAGCAGCCAGGTTAATACTGTTAACCGAGGTTTGAAATGGGAATAACAGTTTGAATACACTGTGCTCCTTGCACGCACCGTGCTGTAAGCACATGATATGGGTACTAGCATCAGCTCCATGGTATAGATGAGAACATTCAGGCTGAGAGAAATAAAGTCACTTGTCCCAGATCACACAGCTAGAGACAGCTGCTGTTTACTGAGCACCACTGTGTACTGAGGTCAAGCATAATGACAACACATAACCATAGTAAGAACAGTAGCGAACGCTTATCTAGTACTTATTACATGCCAGACGCCGTTCAAAGTCTGTTACATCTATCAGCTGGTTTGATACTAGAGACATCCCTTGGTTGAATCATGAGTTTGGACCCCCTAGTTCCTCTAGAGGCCCTATTATCTCCATTTTACAGGAGAGGAACAGTGATGTAAAACGACACAGTGATGTAACAGTCACAGAGCGAAAAAGAGGTGTAGGCTGGGGCCCCGGGCAGGCTGGCCCAGAGCTCCTGTCCTGAGTAACTCTGTTCCACCTGCACACACCTGGTCGTGAACCTGAGTGCGGCCATGACCCTGAGCTCTTAACTGCTAGCCCTACAACCTCACAGACTTCTCACTCTTTCAGGGAGGGATTGTTATTGTTTCCATTTTCCCTGCAAAGAACTTGAAGTGCGAAAAAGGTCAGTTAAAAGCCAGGGCTGTCATAAGCAGGGAAGGGGGAGTCCGCGAGACCAGGCAGCTCTGACACCCGAGTAAAAGGCACCTCAGGCCTACCTGTGCAAGGGAGAGGGGGGTCTTCAGGGCCGAGGCGCCCCCTGTGCGGGGCTGGCAGCTCCCAGCACGCTGTCCCTGCTGAGGCTCTGCCTGGGCCCTCACCCAGACCCCCTTGTGCTCCTCCAGCCTTGCTGCTTTGGTCTCTTCTCATGCCACGCAGCTTCCCTCCCACCTGCCCCTGACTTGCCCAGGGAGTCCAGGCTCCTCTAGGCCCTTCTTCCCCTAGGACTCAAGAGTCTGCACCCCCACTACTTGCTGGAGCCATGAACTTGCACTCTCAGCTCTCTCCTCCTCCAGAGACCTAGGAGTCCAGCTCTTAAGCTTTAATTTCCTTGACCTTTTACCTCCTAAAAGTCCCCAGCCTGACACCCTGCAGGGACGGAGACACTTGCTTTAGAGCCTTGGGAGAGCCCAGTCTTTGCCTCTCTCAGGAGCCCAGAGATACCACCACCTTCTAACTTCCCCAGAAACCTGCCCCTTGGCCCTTTAAGTCCCAAGCCTACTCCCCTGGATCTCCGAGGTCCCAAGCACCAGACTTGAGCCTTACTCTGAAACCCAACTGTCCAATTCCTAACCTCTTGCCGCCAACACCCAGGGCTCAGTTCTCATAGGAACCCAGGTAGGTAGCTTCCCAGGCCCTGGGAAACCATACTGCCCTCTTCCAGACCTCTGGTGACCCAGTGGTCCCTCTCAGACTTTACCCACTCCCAGCACCCTCCTCCCTTAGACCCTGGAATCTGGGCCTCCAGTTCCCTCCTCCCTCGGACTCAGAAGTCTGGGTCCCCTCTCCCTCCCTCCCTGATCCTCCCCCCTCTCCCAGCCCGGGCCCCTGTCTCAGTGCCACCTCACCCACCTTTGAAGAATCAGGAAGACAAAAGGAAAAAGAAAAAAGGGGGGCGGAGTTAGCACTGGGAGCCCCCAGGATGAACCCCACCAGGACCCCACCAGACCCAGCTCTCACCCATTAACACTCACCCATTGACAGCAACCTGGGGGGCGCTTTGCTGCAGGGGAAAAGAGCAGTGGGTCAGGTGGGGCCACGTCTGCCCCCCAGAATTCCCGACCTGGCCACCCGTGTCGCCCAGGGGAGCTGGCTGCTCTGGTTGAAGACGTAGCCTCACCTGCTGGCGCCGCCGCTCGTGCTGTAGCTGTTTCTCTACTGGGTCATCCCAGGTGCCGCCCTCTGGGTCAGTGGCTGGGGGCTCCCAGCCGCTGCAGAACTCAGGTCTGTATGGGGGTCCTTCCTCCTGGGGTAGCTCCAGCCTGTGGCCAAGGAGGGGCCAAGGGCTCAGGCATCCTGGTCTGGCCCCAGACTTAGCCCTGTCAGTAACTTCACGAAGTTTCCCCCCTTCCTTTAAGCCTTGTTCTATTCCAACAACTCTAACCTTGCCCCTTTTTGCCAAGCCCTGCCCCTGCCTCTAAGCTGCACCCAGGACATCAACTATACTTGTAAATACCGACTCCACTCATGCTGTGCCCCAGCCTCTGAATCTCACCTGATTCCAAACTGGGTTTCTGGCTACATACATCCTGCCCCTTTCCCTTAAGCCCAGCCTCTGGCTCTGCTTCTACCACCTTGAAGCTCTCAGCCTCCAAGCACACAGCCTGCGCCCTTTCCAAAACCACAGGCCAAAACTTTCCTAAGCCCACCCCCTCGGTAAGACCCCACCCCATTCCCCTAAGCCCAGCCTTTTGTTCGGGTTGGAGTTCTGGTTCAGTCTTTATCATGTTACAAAAAAAAAGCCCTATGATTTAAAAAAAATAACCAACACAATAAAAAAAATGGGCAGAAGACCTAAACAGACATCTCTCCAAAGAAAACATCCACATGGCCAACAAGCACACGAAAAGAACTCAACATCACTAATTGTTAGTGAAATACAAATCAAAACTAAAATGAGGTATCACCTCACACCAGTCAGAATGGCCATCATTAAAAAGCCCACAAACAATAAATGCCCGAGAGGGTGTGGAGAAAAAGGAACTCTCCTATGCTGCTGGTGGGAATGTAAATTGGCACAGCTATGGAGGTTCCTTAAAAAACTAAAAATAGACTTAACATATGATCCAGCAGTCCCACTCCTGGGCATATATCCAGGGAAAAACATAATTCGAAAAGACACATGCACCCCAGTGTTCACAGCAGCACTGTTTACAATAGCCAAGACGTGGAAGCAACCTAAATGTTCATCGACAGATGACTGGATAAAGAAGATGTGGAGATATATGTAATGGAATACTACTCAGTCGTAAAAAAGAAAATCATGCCATTTGCAGCAACATGGATGGACCTGGAGATCATCATTCTAAGTAAAGTAAACCAGAAAGAGAAAGAAAAACATCGTATCGCTTATATGTGGAATCTAAAAATAGGACACAAGTGAACTTATTTACAAAACAGAAAAAGACTCAGATATGGAGAACAAACTTATGGTTGCCAGGGGAAAAGGGAATGGGAAGGGATAAATCAAAGTTCAAATTTTGCACCTCTTGGGGGGGGGTGAAGATGTTAGCTATCTTGATTGTGGTGGTGGTTTCATAGGTGTATACAGCTATTAAAATTCATCAAATTCTACATCTGAAATATGGGTAATTTATTGTACAGGAATTATACAATAAAGGTGTTAAAAATACAAAGATTTATTTCACAACTTTTTAAAACAGAAAACAACACACTTCTCGGGGAAAGGTGAAGGATTGAAAAAACAGGTCCTGGGTACAAATTATTACAACACCACCTGGAGGTGACAGGCCTGCCTAGGAGAGAACCATGGGCACCGCCATACCACCACCACAGGGGACAGCTGCTGTCTGAGGCTCAGCAGACCGCCCACATGCCACCATCGACAGCAAAGCGTCTATATACATCCTACAGTCTTAAACCTCTCCTACACCCTAGTTACTGGTGTTTCCTCCAATCGTATCCTGGCATTTGACACAGTCCTGTCTCATCTTCAATTTCTTCGGCGACACCCGAACCCTAACCGCACGCACAACTACCTTCCCTCCTAGTCCCACCTCTTCCTCCCAACCCCGCCCCTAAATCACCACGCCTCCTACCTCCCAGTCCTGTCCCTCCAACCACCACGTGTCCTGACTCCCAACCCCGCCCCTCCAATCACCACGCCCCCCGACTCTCAGTCCGGTCCCTTACCCCGGGCGGGTCCACGAGTCTCCCAGCGAGGTCCAGAGCGTGTTTTCACGTTGGGTGACGTTGTCCCGCAGCAGCGCCACAGCCTCGGAAGTCAGATGCGGCCGCCGCACGCCGCTCGCGAACTGGGGGCCGCCCGAAGCGTCCACAATCTGGCAGGGGCACGGGAGGGGGCACGCCATCACACTTCCTTAACGTCGAGCCCTCCTGCTGCAGGGGGCCCTGGGGGCTGAGGCCGGGGCGTCTCACCATTTGCAGAGGTCCGAACAGGAAGTGCAGCAGCTCCTGGGAGGAGGGGTTGGCGATGTTGCCGCGCAGCCGGGCCTGCGGAGCGGGGGAGGCGCCGGTGTCAGTGTGCGGACAGGTCAGGTTTGCTATTCCCCTCGCCCCCTGACGCCCCGGCATGGACGCGTCCTCACCAGCAGGCTGAAGGCGTACTTGATTTTCTGAAGCACGTCGGTGTAATCGGCCTCTGAGGGCGGCTTGGCCCGCAGCGTCAGGAGGCCCTCTGTGGGTAGGAGGCAGGCGCGGGGATGGAGGACATGCAGACAACATCAGACAGGGTCAAAGAGAGGCAAAGACCAGTGAGACAGCCATAGGGAGTCAAACCGGCAGGGGGTGCGAGGGGAGCCGCTGGGGAGAGGGAGGATATTGGGGAGTGGACAGGGAGGGGATGCTCAGGATTGCCACTGGGGGGACCCCTCACCCCCCGCCTCCCGGCGCCGGGTCCTGCGGCTGCGCTCCCGGTGCTCCAGCACTCGGGCCGCCTCCGCTGACTTCTGCAGCCTGGATACGAAGCTCTCCACGTCGTCGAACACGTGGTTCAGGATGTCCTGGGGGAGCAGAGCAGGGGGATGCTTGGGACTCCTGAATCCTGGACCCTCATTCTCCTGCTGAAGCCCTCTCAAACCAAGGACGCTTAGACACACTCATGCCAGGCCGCGCGCTCTGATGCCTGATCCTGCCTCGATTCAGTTAAAGCCGGCCACACCCCCAGGAGTCTGACCTGGTCCCTAGAACCAAGGCCCACCCCCTGACAGAAGAGTCACACCTGCAGCCAATCCCGCCCCCAGCCCTAAGGCCGCCCAGCTCACCACGTCCCGCTCCGCCTGCAGACTGGCTAGTTCGGGGCCATGGGGGCCCAGGTCCCGGGAGGCCGGGTCAGCGCTGCTGGAGGCCTCCGCCCGGGCGGGCCTCCGCACCTCTTCTGCTTCTGGGATGGGATCCACCTGGGGTCGCCCGCAGCCCGCGGCCGGCTCCACCCAGCTGACCGCAGCGCGGACTGTCGGGCGGTGCTGCAGGGGAGGGGTCTCCGCAGCGGGCAAGGAACGGAGCTGCAGCTCCTTTCTCGTGGCCCTGCGGAGGGAGAAGGGGAAAAACAGAGGCTGGGCGCACCAAGGGGTCCAGGGAGGGGAGAAATTTTGGGCTTAAATCGGAAACACTGTGGCCCAAAGGGTTGGTCAAACCTAGGATCAGAATGGTAGGGAGAAAGCTGGGTGAGACATTGGGGGCGGGGAGAGCTCTCAGGAGGGAAACTGAGGCAGACGGAGGCGAAACTGAGGACTCCTGTGAGGAGGGGTACACCTGTTTGGGAGGTAGAGGGAAGATCTGAAGCTCGGTTTGTTTGACCCCATTTAAAACTCGCTCTGCTCTAGGCCAATGGTATCAACAGATTTCTCGGATGGGAGACTGTGGCCCAAAGAGGGAAAACGGCCTCCCAGAGACCTGCTGGTCCGCTCTTCTCCCTGCTGCCAGTCCAGCCCCCTTACCAGAGCGCCGCCGCCCTGCGCTCCCCGCGGCCCGAGCGGTAGCTGTGAAGAGCCCCCTGGATGTCCTCTCGGATCAGCTCCACCTGCCAATCACGCCAATTAAGCCACGACCCCACCCCACCCCACCCCAGGTGGCGCTCGGGCTCGAGTCCTTGGCTCCGCCCCAGACCACGTGCAGTCATCGCTCACGCACAGCATCCACGTACGTCCACGCCCTGGACTCATGCCTTGGCCTTAAAACTGTCCCTGACCTATGTCACTCTCCAACCACAGGCCTCGTCCAGGTGGCGCCTCGCCCCTAGACCACACTCAGACCCTCTCTTTCCTGTTCTGTCCACATTCTGCCTGAGCTTTTAGCCTCCGTCTCCATTCCACCCTCACGTGCCTTCTCAACCCTATTTCAACCTGTCCTCAAACCCGCCTCCCTTCCGGAATTTCTTTCCAGGTCACGCCCCCTCAGCTGGCCCTGACCCCGCCTTTGCCCCAGACCACGCCTCCAATCTTAAAGGCCCCGCCGGGCCGGCGGCCCGGGCCCGGACTCCGCCCAGTTCCAGTTCCGCCCCTGGAATCTGCAGCGTCCCAGCCCGGTCCTGGGAGGTGGCCGCGACTCCGGCCCACTCACCCCCAGACGCAGGCCCTGAAAGAAGTGCACGTCGGGCTGCGTGCGCTCGGAGTCCTGGCACACGAGAAGCATCAGTGAGCAGCTCTGGCCCGGCAGCATTACCGTGTCGCAACGCACGATGGCGCTCAGCGGGTACGACTCCAGCTCCTCCTGCGGGGTGGGACAGCGGGTAAACTGAGGCCTGGAGCCAAGGATACGCCTAAGCGGCGACAGCAGTGCCAGCGGGCACAGGCACTGCACAGGAAAACCCCTCGAGTTTAGGGATAACGACCCTGTTTAATAAATGAGGCCAATGGGGCTCAAAATGGGGAGGGGTCCTTTGCCAAAGTTCCCAGAGGAAGGACGTGCAGGAGTCATGATTCACACTCAGACCCCTGATGTCTCCAGGGCCAAGCTCTCCACGCCTCGGCCAGCTCAGTCCAGCCACTCCTTCCACCCGCGCGCCCCGTGGCACCTTGGAGTCCGGGTCGAGAAGCGCGACGTGTTTGGGAGACACGCGCAGTAGCATTTCCTGGGTCCAGATGCGGCCTTGGCTGTCCATGAGGGCCAGCTTCCGCGAGGCGTCCTCCACCGTGTGCACGCCATCCTCCTCACCCAGGCAGAAGGTCACCAGGTGCTGGCAAGGGGACACGGAGAAAGCAGTGAGTCCGAGGATGAAGTCAGGTGTGCTCAAAATTCCCTGGAATCGGCCCTCCAGCCTGCGACTAACCACACCTCCTCTGGGAACCTTCTCTGATCACCTGCTCCCCCTCTTCCCAGTGTCCTTTGTGTCTTCCTTCTGAATTACTAGCACCTGGCTCTAGCTAAAGGCTCCTGGAAGGCAGGGGACTGTCTGGATTTTATCTAGTCCCTTCTAAGCACCTTTACCTCCATTAGAGCACCTGGGACCTTTTGCTGATACCTCTGGACCTTGTCTGACCCCTACCCATCCAGGATTGCATCTGATTTGTCCCTGTGGTCCAACCCGGCACAAGAACTGGTTCAGGGGAAAAGTTGGCAGATTCAAGTGGAACTGAGTTCCTCCACTGAATGCCCACATCTGAGGCAAGGCAGAAGTTCACTTGGCAGATGAGCAAAGTGAGTTTCCCAAGTTCTTTCTCGCTTGGAGGTCCAACTGCTTTCAACATCCCATCACCTCAGGCCCGCCCTTCCTCCCACAAGATTCCCGGTGGCAACACAGACCCCAGACTCACATTGACTGGATACTGGGAAACATCGGCCATAACCTCTGTGGAATAACGCTTCCTCTGTTCTGCAGGGTGAGGAGAAATGGATGCAGGAGACCAGGGAGACCAGACCCCCAGCCCTGCCCCCCAAGACAGAAAGGTCCAGGCCCCCAGCCCCCTCCCTCCTAAAATTCAGGAATCCAGCTCCTCAGTTACCTCCTCCCTTAAACCTAGTTTCTCTCTGCCTGGGGTTTCCTTGCCCCTAAACTCACCATAGATGGACTTGGCACTCCGTTTGGGGGAAGCTTCTGGGCTAGTGAAGGAAAAGAGGGGTGAGAGGGGCTGTGGGAATTGGGGGGCAGATCATGGGGGGTTTTGAGTGCCAAGCAGAATTGCACCACTTCGTTGTGAGGGCAATGGGAGCCATGGAGGGTTCTGAGCAGGGGAGGGCAGGGCTAGAGCTGGACTTTAATAAAATAAGAATGGCAGTGGTGCTCGGTGGTGGTGGGGAGTCTGGTCTCTACTGTCACACAGATCTGGGTTTGAATTCCCTGTCAGCTACTGCTTTGCCATAAGATCTTGGGTAGGAGACCATCTCTCCTGCCTTAGTTTCCCTTTCTGTAAGACAGGGGTTAGTTACCCTATAGCCTCCATCTGGTAGGGCTGTTGAGCAAATTCAATGAGATGATGCAGCTGAAGTGTTTTGCAGCCTCAAAAACTGTTGCTGTTTTGATGATGCAACGGACTTAATATGCAGTAGTTACTCAATAAAAGGGATTTTTTCACAACAGCAGTTGTACTGGGAGTATCTTCTTCCGTTCCTACCCCCATAGGCCAGGATCTTTTCAGTCAAATCCTTCTCTCTCTCCCCCTGCCCTCAACCTCCTCTTCAAGATCACTTTCTCCAAGAATTCTTGAGTCCCCATTTCCACAGAAATTACAGAAGCTCAGAGCTTGGTGGGGTGGGGGGGGGTGGATCAAGATGAGAGATGATGAGCAACCCTTTCATTCAAACCTCTGCTCCTCATCCTACTGCTGTCAGTCAAATCCCCCTACAATTTGATTACCCCCTGAGCTAGAGAACTCACTACCTTACATCTCCTGTGCATCTCCCAGGCTTCTCTTTTTGTCCTTCTCCCTGTTCACTCCAAGAGACTCAAGCCTTCATTATAAACAGATCTAATTTTTCAGCAAAGGGTCAATATTTAATAATATAACAACAACAGCCACAGCAGGTCTCATGAGTTGAACACCTGCTGCAGGTTTGATTCTCTGCTAAGTCCTATACGTGCCTTATCCTGTCAAGCTCTCAAAATTGTCCCTGTTTCACGGATAGGGTGTGGCCAGGGTCACACGACTGCTGAAAGACTGTTAGCACATGGATTTGAATCCAGGTCTGCCTGCTTGGGAGCAGGAGGGAGAAAGCTCAGGCGGTCTGCAGAGTGTCCATGCCCAGGCTGCTGTAAATGCCACCTGTGGGTGTGGGTGAAAGCGGGGGGCTGAGGGAGGGTCCTGATGGACAGGGGTACTTACCCACCGGTGGCGCTCATGATGCTGAGAATGGGGAGCTCCCACCGCCTGGAGCCCTGGGAGCCAGGAAAGAGGTGAGGGCTGACCTGACTGCAAGACCTATGCTTCCTGGCCCCAGCCCCTCCTCCCTCAGACCCGGGATTTCTGGCCCCAGGTCCTCAGCCCTTAGACCAGGAATCCGGGCCCTCAGGCCCTTCTCCCTCAGACCCGGGAGTCCAGGCCCCCAGCCCCTCCTCTTTCACACTTAGCACACAGCCCACAGCCCTCAGTCCCTCAGTGATCCGTGTACTCAGCTCCCAGAAAAACTACATGTGCTCTATTTCCCTTCCTCTGCCAGGGATCCTGTCTCCCAGCCTTTACCTTCTCAAGGGCCCAGGAGTCCAGGCTCAGAGCTCCTTGTCCCTTAGAACCAAAGGGTTTTGACCCCACGACTCCTCAGAGAACAATTCATCCAGTTCTTCAGCCCCTGTGGCCCCTACAGTCCTCCTTCAGGTCTTGGGGTCCGGTCTTCCAGCCCTTACCTCTTCGGGACTAGAGCTGAGTTTCCCCAGCCTTTCCTGTGTCAGGACTCAGGAGTCCAAGCCCCTTGCTCCTCCTCCCCAAGACCCAGGAGTCCTCACCTCCAGTCCCTCCTCGCTAGGACCCAGATCTCTTCCCTGGGTCCCCTCCTCACCGGCTGCCAGGCTCTGTCCGACGGGAGGCTCTGACCTCTTCTCTCCCTTCTAGACACGGCCCCTCCTTCCTGCTCCCTCCCAAGGCCCTCCCGCCTCCGCATACCTGAGCACTCACCTGGTCCAGCCTAGCTGGAGTGGCCCCTGGGCGGGGCTGGCAGAAAGACCCAGGGTGGGGGCTGGGACGTCCTCAGGGCAGCCAGAGTACAAGTGTTTCGATCCCAGCACTAGCAGGATCACAACAGTAATCTGGTGTCACACTCCTGCACACATCAGGAATCCCCCCTTTGAATTCTCCTGATACCTCTGCAAAGTTAATTTCCACTTGTTCATAGTCCATGTGGAAGGGTGGGCTTTGACCCCAGGGCCATCCATCTTTCCGTGTCTAAGGCTGGTGTCCATCCCTGCTCTGCGCACACCTACTGTCTGGGGTTCCTGTCTTCACCAGTGCCCTCCGCTCCCACCCCCTCCCCTTCCCTCTTCCTTTGGAAATTTCCCTGAATAACTCCCTATGATAAGAGGTGAGACTTAATGGCCAGCAGGGCTTCAAGGACATCATGGAAGTTGACAGGCTCCTCAGGCATAAAATCTCCTTTTGAGAACTTCCCCTGTGCCATGGTCCTTGCTAAATAAATTATAGACATCACTTCTTCTCCCACCCCAGTCAGGTGCATGTTGGGTGTCTCCATTTCACAGATGAGGAAACTGAGGCCTATAAGGGTTCAGAGACTTGCTCAAGGTTTCACATGCAGTGAGTGGTCTCCCTGCTGCCTTCATCTCCCAGTCCAGTCTCCATGCAGGGGCCCCAGAGATACCTAAGTCAGCTCACATCACTTCCTTCTCAAAATCCTTCAATGGCTCCCTGTTTCTCTGGATAAAAGAGGGCCTTCCACAAGGCCAAAAGGGATATTACTCTACCTTATCTCTTTCCTTGTTGCAGCACATGGCCTCCTTGCTGCTCCTTGAGCACCCGGATGCCGTTCTGCCTCAGGGCCTTTGCACTTGCTGTACTCTGCCTGGACCGCTCTTTCCTCAGATATCCTCAGGACTTGCTCCTTCACTTTCTCCAGGTCTTTGCTACAATGGCACCACCTCAGAGAGGCCTGGCTGCCCACCTTATTTAACATGCAGCAGCCCTTACTCTCCCCTCCTTCATAATCTCTCCCCCTCAGACCAACACTTTGTTTTTCTGAAAGTTATCACCATCTAACACACTGTGTTATCTGTTCATTTTGTCTATTTTATGTCTCCTCCATTAGAATGTAAGCTTACCGAGGACAAAGACCATTGTATGCTCAGTCCCCCAGTCTACCTGCAGCATGCAGAATCGGCTCTTGTATACAGTAAGGACTGGAGTGACACGGGTTGAATGAATGAGTTTTTGCATTTGGTGCACTATTGCTTCATTGCTTCATTGAGCACATGTTGACCCCACAGTCTACACTAAGTGAGGCTGGAAATCAGAGAGGGCACACCCTGGCCCTAGATCGACAGGGATGAAACAATGGAGAGAAAGAAAAATAACCACCTCTGTGATGGGATGGCAAAGAGCCCACGTGGATGTGGGTTCGAGTCCTGGCTTTGCCATGTAATAATTCTGGTAACAATTATTGTGTGCTTCTGTCTTCCTCTGAGTGCAGTGTATGTGTGGGTATGTTTCTAAAAACCTCACTGCATCCTATGAAATGGGCTCAATTACCCCTGTTATACACACAAGGAAGCTGAGGCGTATGCAAGTTGTTTGTCTACAGCCACACAGCTAATAACGGGTGGAGACAGCTGAACCCAGGCCATACAGTTTAGACCCTGTTCCCTTGTTGTTACTCTGCACCAACACCTCGTGACCTGGCCCCTTTCTAGCTGTGTGGCCTTGGGCAAATTACTTAGCCTCTCTGTGCCCCAGATCCTCAACTCTAAAATGGGGATCACAGCACTGGGAGGATCAAAGGAGGTTATGGGAGCTCTCAGTGCAGTAACCGGAGAAGAGGAAATGCCAGGTGAGTGTTAGCAACCACACAGATAGGTTTTCATTCCACAGGTACTATAATGGCAGTTGCTAAGGGTGCCTCAGAAGCCCAGGAGTGGCCACTCCGAGGGTCAGGGCAGGCTTCCTGGAGGAGGAGGGGCGGCCAGGGCTAAACCTGAAGGGCAAGTTTGGCAGCCCCAGGTGGCCTAGAGGATGAGGGAGGAGTGTTCCAGGCCTGGAGCTGCCTGAGCCACGGAGGGGAGGGCTGACCAGCCAGCGGGGGTGCTGTGCGCGGCTGGACACACCGACGTGCTGGGCGAGCGGCTCTCTCCTGTGCAGCAGGCACAGCGTCCTGCGCTTCCCTGTGTCCAGCTTCTGTCACTCTGTGTCTGTAACGCGTCCCTCCGTGCCATGTTTTCTGAGCTTGGCCCAGCCTCGGTTGGGGTCCGAGGGAAGGAGCAGACCGGTTACTCTCTGTGAGGCAGATTGGTACCCCACGGAGAGAGAAGACAGAGGCTGAGTAGGGAGGCCACTAGCCCAAGGTTACAGTGGCTCAAGGCCAAGATAAACGCAGTGCTGGCTGAGCCAGGCCCTTGCTCCAGGTGCAGGTGGAGAAGTGCTCTCACAGAGGCGTTCAGGGGGAGTCAGGGGCCAGGGGTCCTGGGTCTGAAGGAGGACGGGTGGGTCTGAAGGGGGAGAGTGCAGCCAGCGCAGGCTCCCCCACAACCCGCTGCTCTGTGGTCTGGAGCAGCAGGTGAGGCCGAAACCGAGCCTCCTCCGCCCTCTCGTCAGGGCCCAGGGCCTCCTTCCTCCTTCTCTGGCCGCAGAGGAGGCCCCTCCCTCTCTCCAAGCTGGAACACGTGGTTCCCAAGTGCCAGTGGAGACTCACACCCCACATAGTCTGACTCAGTAAGTCCCAGGCGGCAAATCTGGGTCTTGGAGACTCACGAGGGGGAACCGGGTCCCCGGCCCCCTTTCCAATCCCATGCCTGCCCATACCGATAGTGCAGTGCCTTTTATGGAGTGAGCTTTAGGACTCTGTGGATCTGAGTTTGCCTCTGTCCCCGAACTGGGAAAGCTTTGTCCTCGGTGGACTGGACTATCCTCTCCATTGCAAGCTCCCAGGAACCAAACAGAATTCTCACTGCAGCACCTTAAGCTAAGATCCTCCGTGTATCATATCTGAAACCACCCCTATCTCCTGCCTCATCCTCCTCTCCCAATGCATATCCCCTACCCCATTCCTCAGCTGTAGGATTTGCTGATGAATTCTTAGGACAAAGCAGGGGGGTCAAATTCACGGGAAATGGGAGATATGGCAGGTTGCTGGGGACAGGGCAAGTAAATTAGATGGGAGCTGGGTCTCAGAAGATATGTTTACTTACATGTTTGTTAATTAATGTATTCATTCAATAGATGGTCAGTGAGACTTAATTTGTGCCTCTTTCTTTGCCCTCAAGAAGAGAGCCTGATTGGGGAAACAGACCCTGTGGCACCCACAGTAGCAATTAGCAGTGATACGTGAACTAATGGAGGTGACAAAAGGATATTGATTGTCCCCAGAGGAGACCTTTATTCTGGCTTTGTGGTGGGCATGTGAGGCAAAGAAGATTTTCCCTCATTAAGTGATAACTGGATAGGGTTCGGAAGGATGAATAGGAGTTTGCCAAGGAAGATGTGGCAAGGAATGATCTTCTAAGCTTGGGGAGTAGCATATGCAAAGTCTCGACCTTGTGTAGTAGCAAATACTCAAGCACCTACTGTGTGCCAAGCACGTTCTGAGGCTGGACAGACAAAACCCTGGCCCTGTGTTGTTGCTATTCTAGTGGGTGTGGTGGGAGACGAAGATAAACAAGTAGGCACACTCATGTGAATAAGACTTTCCAATTGTGGTAAGCCCTGTGGAGGAAATAAAACAAAGGCAAAGAGATGGAGTGACTGAGGGGCAGGCAGGTGTGGCCACTTCGGGTGAGGTGCTCAGGGATGGCCTCTCTGAGGAGGTGGCACTGGAGACTTGACCTGAATTTTCAGACAAAGCTAGGAATGCAGAGAGGATTTCAGGCCGAGGGAACACCTTGGGGAGGCGGGTGGGGTGCGGCTGGCTAGAGGAGACGAGGCTGGAGAGAGCTATGAAGATGTCATGATGTTGGCGTTGACAACGACAATTGCAAATGAGAGGGTGGCCAAACTCCAGTAAAGGGGACTGCCCCAAGCCCGAGTCTCAGGAAGCTCCCAGGGTGACTGAGGAGGTGACGCAAACGTGGGCTACCCGAAACGGGCCGGAACGGCGGTGGCTCCAGCAGCCTGGAAGCTCAGAGGGGATCTTCTTGAGGCTTAAGGGGTTAGGAAAGGCGTTTTCCTTGGAGTTCCTCTGAGACTGGCCGGCTCTGCAGACGGCGCAGGGAGTGGCACCAGGAGGGTGAGTCGAAGAACTGGCCTGGCTGGAGGAGGAGGCCGGGGGAGGGAGGCTGGTGGGGAGCTGTTTGTTCTCTGGGAGGGAGCCAGGGTGGATGTGTCTCCTGAAGCTGGACAAATTTGATTTCCAGGCTGGGGGTGGTGGATACGGGGCCCCCGGGGACAGTGACGGGGCAAAGGCTCCAGACAGACTTGAGTTTGGATTCTGAGTTGGAGCAAGTGACTTTACTCTCTGAGCAAATGATTCTCAGATTGTTCTCATTTCTTCCTCCCTAAAAGGAGCATAAACCCTAGTACCCGCTGTAAAGGCTGGTAGAAGATGAGGTGCCAGGAGACGTGTAAAGTGCTTACAACAGGGCTCAGTGCTCGGCCAATGGATGAAAAATAGACAAAGGAATGAATCAATAACTAAATGAGCGGATCCACCTGCAGTGACAAGGGATGCTCCTGCAGGCAGACAGCTCTGCGTCCCAGTGCCTGCTCTGACACCTCAAGCAACCGACGGCCTCAGTCCTAAGCTTCCAGTAACCACTCATTTATTCAAGACATTTATCTGTTCATTCAACACGTGTTTACTAAGCACCTACTCTACACCAGGCACTGTTCTAGGTACCAGGGAACTCAGCAGCCCCAAACCTGCCCCTGTGGAGTTTACACTGTGGTGGAGAACAAAATAAAAAAGGTAACAGTGTAGTATGCCAGATGGCGGCAATAAAGCAGGGAAGAGGGCCAGGGAAGTCCAGCAGGTGTTTCGGGGGTTTTCTTGGAAAGTCAGTGTGGTTGGGGAAGGCCTTGCTGAGACCGTGATATCTGAGTGAAGAACTGGAGGGAGTGAGGGGTGGGCATATCTGGGGAAGGGTTTCCAGGCAGGGGCAGTGGCCAGTGCAAAGGTCCTGAGGTGGGTGCGCACACGGCAAGGCCAGTGTTTCCGGGCAGAGTGTCGAGGGCAGAGGGGAGGATATGAAGTCAGAGAGGTGATGGGGGAGGACTGTGGGTTCCCAGGTCACTATAAGGATCAGAAACTGATGGGGCTATAAAAGCAGAGCTTTTTAATTGACATACAGTCAGTTCACAACGTTGTGTTAGTTTCTGGTACACAGCATAGTGCTTCAGTTATACACACACAACAGCTAACACAGAACGGGGGGAGCACAGAGACCAGCTGGGAGGCTTTCCCAAGAATCCAGTGAGAGCTAGCAGCCACGCAGATGCTGAGGCGTGCTCATATTGTGGTTATAATTTGAAGGAAGGGCTGGCAGGTTGTGAGAGAAAAAGAGGATACAGGGGTGACTCCATGTTTTGCTCTAGGCAATTGGAAGAGTACAGTTCCTGTTTTCTGAGATGGGGAAGCTTGCTGCTCTAACAGACGGGCCCAGACTATTCGTGGCTTAAATCAGGTTGAAGCTTATTTCTCACAGTTGACCTGGAGCCCATTTGGCAGCTCTGTGATCCTCAGAGACCTAGGCTCCTTCTATCTCATTTCTCTGCCAAAATAGGGTTTCCACCTCATGGTCCAAGAAGGCTGCTTCAGCTCCTGCCATCAGATCTGCCTTCCAGCCAAAAGAAAGGAAGAAAGGGGGGAGTGCGTTTTTCTTTTAAGTACACGTCCCTTCTGCTCACATCCTATTGGTCAGAACTTACATACATGGCCACAACTAGGTGCAAAGGAGGCTGGGAGATGATTCTTTATCCTGGGTGTTCATGCACCCAGCTATAAACTAGTGGGTCTGGTACTATGAGCAAGAAAGGAAGTATGGATGTTGGGGAACAACTGGTCAACTTTCCCCAGTAGGTCCCCAAGTCTGCTCTTCCTACATCCCTTGTGTCTCTTTTCAGTCCATATTCTATATCTCAGCTGGAAACAAAATTCCTAAAACATCGATCTGCTCATGGCCTTCCATTCCTCATTACTCTTCCGTGGCTCCCCATAGATCTGCTCATGGCCTTCCATTCCTCATTACTCTTCCGTGGCTCCCCAGAGCCCTCTGAATCAAAGTCAGGCTTCTCAGCCTAGCACAAGAGCCATAATCTGGCTCCATCTTCCAACCACTCCAGCCTCATTCCTCCCACCCCTGCCACACCTTACACGCCTCCAGCTCTGCACGTACCTGTGTGCTATCTTTTGCTTAAGCTAATCTCACAGTTTGGAGCTCCCTTCCTGGCCTGAGGAAATCCTATTTGTTCATATGGCTGTGATCACCACCACTTCCTGCAGGAAATTTTCTCATCCTTATTACAGAGAGGGGTCCTCTGTCTCTCATGAGCTCTCAGTTACCCTCCCTGCCTTGTAGCTGGGCTGGGAGATCAGCTGTTAGTATGGGGCCTGTCTAACTCCAGGGAAACTCACTAACTCCCTTCCTGACTTTCTTCCTCCTCACCACTCTTCCCTCCTAACCATGCTCTGGCCCTCCTCCCCTCTTCCCTTTCTTCCTCCCAGTTATGGAGCTGTGCATATGCTGCACTCAGCACCTGTACTAAACAAACAAACAAACAAACAAGCAAATCAATTGTTCCATCTACTATGGCCATGTGACAAATCATTCCAAGACCTAATGCCTTCGGACAAGGGCCACATTTATTTTTGCTCACGAATCTGCCATCTGCATAGAGGCATCATATCTCTGCATCCACAGAGGCTATGGTACAGAACCCCAGGCCTGGATCTAGACAGATCTTGTTTCAAATTCCTACTCCATCTTTGGATGTATACCTTGAGCAATGACTTTCCCTCTGTCAACTTCTGGCTCCTCTTACCCACCAAAATGATGAAGAGTTAGTATCCTTCATATGTAAAGAGTTCTATGAATCAATAAGAAAAAATTCTCACCCCTTCACCCAACAGGGAGAGAGGGGAGCCATCTGCTTGGTGGAGGCAATGTATCTCTACTCCATTTGGTGATGGCTGGGGTGGGCTGGAAGCTGGGTGGCATCTGGGCTGGAAAGACTCAAATAGCTGGAGCCTTGGGAAATCAGGGCTCCTCCTTCATCTGAACTTTTCTGTATGTGATCTGTCCAGCATGGTACTTAAACTTGTTTTTCCATGTCAGCTGAGGGCTCTGAAGATGAAGGGAGAAAAAGAGAGAGAGAAGACAGAGAGAAGAGAGAGAGGGAGGGAGGGAATTGGGTGCTATAAGCCCTCAGATGGGGAAAGCAGAAGGCATTGAGGGCGAATTCTCTCAGCACCTGGGACAGCACCAATGATCATCAGGAATTTATTAACAACATCAACAATGATAAAGGGGTGCTCAGCCTACCTGGTAGTCCAAAGAGATATTCTAAACACTTTGCGTGCGTGTGGGAATCAAGTAGGAGGTCCTCAGGGGAATGAATTTGCATGCATTGTTCTCTTTATAATAACAACATTGCAGCCAGCGCGCTCTGGCTCTTACTGTGGGCTAGGTCCTTGCCATGAATTACTTGTTACTACAGAGAGGAACATTTTCCTATGTATGTTTCTTTTCCAGTGACCAATTATTCTCTTAGCATAAATTCTTCCAAAGGGAATGGCTGGGTCAAAGCTAGGCACAGACGGTTTTGCCATGTTTTGCTGAATAGCAGTAGTTTAGGAAAGCTGTACTAATTGACACTCTGCCAGCAGGTATGTGTACCTGTTTTACCACATCCTTGCCAACACTGGGTATTATCATTGCTTTGATCTTGCCAATCTGATGGGTGAAAAATATCATCTTGTCATTATCCTAATGAGCATTTCTTTGATTCCCAGTATGGCTGAGTAGTTTCATGTGTTTGTTGACTTTCTTTCTTTGAAAGTTGCCCACCATATCCTTTGCCTAGGCTCCCCTCTCTCCTTGTGGGTGGGGGTGTGTGTGTGAGAGTTTTTTCTTATTGATTCATAAGAGCTCTTTACATATGAAAGAAACTAAGTCTTCATCATTTTGATGGGTAAGAGGAGCCAGAAGTTGACAGAGGGGAAGTTACTGCTCAAGGTATACATCCAAAGGTGGAGCAGGAAATTTGAAACAAGATCTGTTTAGGTCCAGGCCTGGGGTTCTGTACCACAGCCTCTGTGGAACTTTTCCCTTTCTAAGGTCTTGCCCACTCCATGGTCCAGGAGCTCTGAGCCTCTGCAATTTCAGGAAGGGGAGAAACTTCTCACCAGACCCAATCACCCTTGCCACATCCCCAACAGCAAACCTATTCTTTATATTTGTTGTGCAGATTAAATATTTGGCACACACTACTCAATAAACTGTACTCAATAACCATACCTGGTATTATTATATATAGCAACTATAATAGCATAGTTGGTATTATTGCTTTTTTGAAAAATTTTTCTCTTCGGCCACATCTTTTGCCAGCTGCCTACCCCTTCAAGCCAACCTCCTATAATCCCAAACATCTATTTTGTTTTTACTTTTTACTTTGCAGTGGAGAGGGTTAAAATTTTTTTTTTAAATTGAAGTATAGTTGATTTTCAGTGTTGCGTTAGTTTCTGGTGTACAGCAAGGTGATTCAGTTAACATATATGTATACACATGCTTTTCTATTATGGCTTATTACAGGATATTGAATATAGCTCCCTGTGCTAAACAGTAGGACCTTGTTGTTTGTCTCTTTTATGTATAATAATTTGTATCTGCTAATTCCAAACTCCTAATTTATCCCTCCCCAACCTTTCCCCTTTGGTAACCATATGTTTGTTTTCTATGTCTGTGAGTTTGTTTCTGCCTTATAAATAAGTTCATTTGTGTCATACTTCCGATTCCACATATAAGTGGTATCATGTGGTATTTGTCTTTCTCTTTCTGGCCTATTTCATGTGGCATGGAGGGGCTGAATCCATTTGGCGACCCACCAGGCTCTGCTACTGGCATTGCTCAACTTTGGATGATGGAGCCAAAAGGCAATGTTTCAGAGTTTTTGGATCTTTCTCCACCTTGGACATCCCCATCTCAGGGGCCAAACTGGAGCTTGCTGTGCAGGTGCTTCCATCCTGTCTCCAAGACTTCCTGCAGTTCCTGGGGACGGGGCCTCCCTAGGCTTGCAAAGACCAGCCTTTCCTTGCTGGTCAGTCCTTTGGAACATGCAGGGGCGCTTGAGCCTCATGAAACCTCCGGGGGAGCAGGTGATAAGCTACCAAAGAACTGCCCACTTCCAAGACATCTGACCTCTGGCACCTCCATCCTGAGTTATGTCCCTGCTGTGCTGACCACTGACCCTCTCATCACCAGCCCTGTATACTTCTGCCACATACCAGCCACACTCACCAGTTTTAATTAAATAAAGCATGATTTGTCTTGTTGGAAAAAAAAAACCCCACACAAAACCTCTTGGGACATTTGTAAACAATTTATCAGCCAGATAGTTCTCATTTCATAAATATTCTTAGGTATGTCTGTTGACGACAAACCTGATCTAATCACAAATCAAGTGAATTATTTGTAGTCAAGTACTTTCTAAAACAAAATTATTAAAATATTTTCCATGTTTTGCCCCCTTTTTCATTTTATTGCAGTATAATTTACATGCAATAAAATTTGCTATTTTTAACTGAACATGCTGTTGAGATTTTTTGGGGGGCGGGGGGTGTAGTTAGATTTATTTATTTATTTAATGGGGGTACTGGGGATTGAACCCAGGACCTCATGCCTGCTAAGCTGGAACTCTACCACTGAGCTATACCCTCCCTTCCTTATGTTACTTATTTACTTATTTTCATTGAGGCATAGTTGATTTACAATATTATGTTAGTTTCAGGTGTACGACATAGTGATTCAAAAATTTTATAGATTATACTCCATTTAAAGTTATTGTAAAATATTGGCTATCTCCCCTAAGTTGTACAATACATCCTTGCAGCTTATTTATTTTATACATAGTAGTTTGTAAGGAACACATACTTTTAGGTGAGGAAATGGGCTCACATATTTGAAAGACACACAGAGGATCGCAGGCTGGAAGCTGCAGCTGCAGGACTGGGGTCCTGGGGTTTCTCCAGAACCGCGCTGTACTTTGTAGCAGAGCGAGTTTGATTTTGTGGAAACGGCGCGAGGGCCCCGCCCCTCAGACCACAGCCACGCCCCGGCCCCAGAAACTACCATTCCCAGCTATAGCTGCGCTCGCGGCCCGTCCCCATAGGCCCCGCCCCTGGAGGCCCCGCCCCGCCCCGCCCCTTTCCGGAAGCCGCGGGTCCCAGCCGCGCCCGCCCTTCCCCACGTGGATCCCGGACCCCGCGCTCCTTGGAGCGACCCGGGGCACGAGTCTGCGGGCGGCTGCGATTGGATCCCCCGCTCCGGCCCGGCATGAACCGCTACATTCTGCCGCTGTCCGTGCTGGGCACAGCGGTGGGGGGCGCCGTGCTGCTCAAGTGAGTACGCGCGGGTCCCTCGGGCGGGGTAACGGCGGGCGAGTCTGCATGGACGGGGAGGGAAGGTGGAACTCGCCAGTCCCTCGCGCACCCAGGAGCCCTCCAGCTCACCCCCCCCCGGCAGTGCTCCCACGGAATGCGGGGGCAGGCGTAGGCCCCGGGAGGGCAGGTCACGGCCCAAGGTCACCCAGAGAAACGGGCAGATCGGGCCCTGGTAAACATTTTTGTTTCCGGACTTGCTTCCGGACTTTTAATTGAGTCATTTAGCAAATACTTCTTGGGCACTTCCCATGTATCGCATCCTGGCCTAGATGCAAGGAAAATCTACGCCACCTCAGCTCTCTTTACCCGGAATTACAGAAACGAACCAGAGCTGTCCGGCTCAGTAAACGAAAAGACTGTATCGCACGGGATACATACATGCTGTAGTTCTTTCTTGCCTTCCCTAGGCCAATTCGCTTTAGGAAAAAAAAAAAAAGCGACTAAATATTCTACTGCAGCAACATTCAGTAGAACTTTCTGCGATGATGGAAATATTTTACGTTTGTCCTATTTTATAGCCACCACGGGTGGCCGTTGAGCAGCACTTCAAGTATGAAGATGCTATGCCCGTAGTTAACAATATTTGCGCTGTAATGTGTACTTAAAGATTGGGTAAGAGGGTAGGTCTCATGTTAAGTGCTCGGGATTAGCAATATGTAATTTTATTACAGTTACACAAGAGATTGGCTGGGAATTAGGCCAGAAAGTGACTAAAATATTGAAATACTTTTTTTTTCTTAAGGGAATGAAGGATATACCATAAATCTCTTTGAATCACTAATTTTGGGTTTGTTTATCTGCTCTGTGATGAGGATTTATTTTGAACTTGTTTCTCCTGATCTGATAGTTTTTGTTTGTTTAGCTGGATTGTACCTTATTATTCATAATTCATTAAACGTTTGCTTTGTAAATATCAACTACCTTTTCTTGAAAGCACTAGAAAATGGGAATAATTTTTCCTTATAATGAAATTCATTGGCTGCTTTTTTCATACTATTATTGTCTTTCAGTTCTGAAAAAGCTAAACAAACACACAAACCCCAAAACCACCAAATAGTGTCAGCATGGGAAGAGTGAAAGAAAACTGAATGCCCTAGGGGGAAAAAGTACAGCTACTTATTTTTAATTAACTTAAATTAAAAGTTAGCCTCCGGTGGCTGGTGGCTACTGTGTTGTACAGTGCCCTTCTCTTGTGTGGTGACGACATTGTTTATGTGGCCACTTCCCTATTGGTGGCACGTGGTTGCTTCCAGTATATAGCATCTGTGGAATATGGGCACAGTAGCAGAATAAGGCCCTCCCCTTCTCCAAGGATGCGCATGTCCTAATTCCCAGAACCTGTGAATATATCTCCTTTCCTAGCAAAGGGGGCTTTGCAGATGTCATTGGGTTAAGGACCCTGAGATGGGGCGATGATCCTAGGTTATCCAGGGAGGGGGCCAATGCAATCACAACAGTCCTTCTAAGAAGGAAGGAGAGATTAGAATCAGACTTGAAGGTGCTATGAGGCCATGAGCCAAGGAATGCGGGCGGCCCTTAGAATCTAGAAAAGGCATGAGAATGATTCTCCCCTGGAGCCTCCAGAAGGAACACGGCTCTGCCGGCACCTCGATTTTATCCTAGTGAGACCTATTTCGGATTCTGGCCTACAGTCTGCAGGTCAGATAACTCTGCGTGGTTTTAGCCCAATGAGCTTGTGATGATCTGTCACAGCATACGCCGGAAAACGGATACGGTGGGTCTTTACAAAATAGCGATTGTGAGGAGGGGAGGGTGTAGCTCAGCGGTAGAGCACCTAGCTCAGTGGTAGAGTGCCTGCCTCGCATGCACAGGGTCCTGAGTTCAATCCTCAGTACCTCCATTAGAAAAATAATAAAATAAGGTTAAAAATAAATAAATAAACCTAATTATCCCATCCCCACAACAGAAGAAAGGGAAATTAAACAAATAGAAAAATAGTGATTGGCTCGGTCTTGGAGGCTCCCAACCCCAGGCCATGCTGAGTCCTTTCCTTGTAACAGGACAATGGCCCTGTGGAGTTAAGGACTATGGGACGTTTTTCCATCTTTCCTTTGGTGGAACACAAGCTCAGAGCAGTCATTTGCCTGAGACCACAACAGCCGGGGGCCCCCGTGGCGAGAGTGCGCGGACAGATGGAACTGACCTGTCATTTCTTACCTTCAGGGACTATGTCGCTGGCGGGGCTTGTCCCAGCAAGGCCACCATTCCCGGGAAGACTGTTGTTGTGACGGGTGCCAACACGGGCATCGGGAAGCAGACCGCCTTGGAGCTGGCCAAGAGAGGTGAAGTCGGTGGGCGGTGGGCGCCTGCCTTTTCTGCCCCAGTTGCGGGCAGAGGACGGTTTTGTTTCCTGGGGGGTGTGCAGGCATCCGATTCACTTGGTTACAAGTGGCAGGAACAGACTCACGCCGGCTTAAGCCCAAAAACCTCATGTCCCTGGAAGAGGGAAGGGCGGGTTCAGGGTCTCAGAAGAGGCCCTGGACACTCGGCAATTTCTGGCTTTGGTTTTCCTCTTTGCATGGGCCTCACCCTTTCCTACTGTCGTGGGACTCAGTCCTATTGGCTGGGCTGGGGCCTGGGTCAGAGGTTAGGGGTCAAGTCTTGGCTTCAGGCTCCTCCAGGCTTACCGGTCAGGTGTTTTGTAGAATGCCCTTTGATTTGGGTTAGTTTGGTGTTTTTCTCGTGGTCAGACTGGGGTTATGGAGGAGAAGTGCCCTCCTCAGCACACACAGATCTCTTCTGAATTTAGAATCAATGTTGGGGAGGGTGTAGCTCAGTGGTAGAGTGTGTGCTTAGCATGCACGAGGTCCTGGTTCTGTCCCGTCCCTCCATTAAAAAAAACAAACAACTGGTAGAATCAATGGGGTTTCCTGTGGGGTCAGGCACAAGAGAGGGAGCAGTCAAGGGCTTTGGTCTGAACAGCTGGAAGACCAGTGGTGGGACGGATGGGGAGGCTGTGGCAGGGCAGGGGTAAGGGCTGGAAGGAGACTGGAAACTCGCCCTGGGCTTGTTGAGTTGTGGTGACCAGGGGAATGGGTCCCCAAAAGAATAGACCAGAGCTGCCTGCCCACTCCTGAGGTCAGATCAGTGGGAGGCCAAGATAGGCAGGCCCCCCGTCCAACCATCACCACATGGGGTCTCCCCAAGGGAGGGACACAGGCTCCTTTCAGGAAAAGGAGAGAAAGGAAGTTGAGCCTTCACACCTGCTGCTGTCCTGAGGGCCAGGCTGCCACTGGAAGGGCAGATTCCGGACTTGATGAGTTCGTTCTGGACAGTACGAGGGGACAGTGGGACGTGTAGGAGGCAGCTGGGTCCAGCTGTGGGGCAATGAGCCTTGTAGATCCACATGGTCAGCATCCTCTGCTCAGTCCGTTTCTTCTCACTTTTCTAACTTAAAAAAAAAGGTTTTTTTTTTTAATGGCTATATGAAGATATAATTCACACCTTTAAAGTATTCACTTCTGTGATTTTTAGTATATTCCCAGAACTATGCAATCATCACCAGTCTGCACTATAGAACATTTTTATCACCCTAAAACAAAACCTCAGTCCTCTAAGCCATCACCCCCTAATTCCCCATCCCCCAAAACCTCGGAAACCACTAATCCACCTTCTATGGATTTGCCTTTTCTGGGCATTGCAGATAAATGGAATCACACACTCTACGACATATTGTGTCTGGCTTCTTTCCCTGAACATCTTGTTTTTGAGGTTCATCCACGTGGATGTGACAGAATGCCCTTCCTTTTCATGGCTGAGTAATATTCCGCCAGTGGATAGACCACATTTCACTTATTCATCCATCCCTTGATGGACGTTTGAGTTGTCTTCACCTTTGGCTATTGCGAATAGTGCTGTTATATACATTCAGGTGCACATTAAAAAAACTCTTTTTTGTTTGTTTTGTGGGGGAGGTAATTAGGTTTATTTTTAGAGGAGGTACTAGGGATTGAACCCAGGACCTCATGCATGCTAAGTATGCACTCTACCACTCGTACTATACCTTTCCCGCTAAAAAAAATTTTTTTTTAATTGAAGTACAGTCAGTTTACAATGTATCAATTTCCGGTGTACAGCACAATGTTTCAGTCATATATATATGTACATATATTCCTTTTCATGTTCTTTTTCATTATAGGTTACTACAAAGTATTGAATATAGTTCCCTGTGCTATATAGTAGAAACTTGTTTATCTATTTTATATATAGTAGTTAGTATTTGCTAATCTTGAACTCTCAGTTTACCCCTTCTGACCCCCTTTCCCTCCTGGTAACCAACTTCTTTATCCAGTCATCTGTTGATGGACATTCAGATTGCTTCCATGTCTTGGCTATTGTAAATAGTTAAGCATGCATTTTTTTTTGGTGTGGACTTCTGTTTTCATTTATCTTAGGAGTGGATTAAATTTTTTTTTCTTGTTTGGGGCTTCCAGGAGGAAACATCATTCTGGCCTGTCGAGACATGGAGAAGTGTGAGGCGGCAGCAAAAGACATTCGCAGGGAGACCCTCAATCACCACGTCAATGCCCGGCACCTGGACTTGGCCTCCCTTAAGTCCATCCGAGAGTTTGCAAGGAAGATCACTGAAGGTAGGAGGGAGGACGCCAGCCCTGTAGGGTGAGGACTTGGGCGGCCAGGCTCTGAGGAGTGAATACACCAGGCTGGCCCTGGAGCTGGGTGTGGGCAGGCTATGGCTTGCAGGCCAGATCTGGTTTTCCATGCAGCCCATGGGGTGAAGATTTTATATTCTTTTCTTTCCTGACATTTTCACATTGACATTTGTTACATTTTTCAATGACAGGAAAAAAAAAACCAAAAGAATAATATTTCATGACACATGACTGTCTTATGGAATTCAAATTTTAGTTTCCATATATAAAATTTTCTTGGTACACAGCCATGCCCATGGGTTTACAAATTGTGGCTGCTTTAGTCCTGCGAGGGCAGAGTTCAGTAGAGACAGACCGTATTGCCTGCAAAGCCCATAATATTTACTGTCTGGTCCTTTACAGCAGAAGTTAATGAGTCCTGCTCTATAGGAAAGCCAGCTCCTTCTGTGTGAGCTTGATTCCCACAAGAAGCAGAGGCCGATTCCGTGTGTAGGGAGGTGTTGGATGAGTTGGCCAGGTGAAACACTGATTCACCCTACATTTCCTGAGGCTCTCTGGCTCTTGGGTGACACCAGGGACACAGACATGAGTCAGGTTCAGGCTCTGTTTTCCAGGAGCGCCCAGGGCGGGTAGGGGACCCAGCTGTGACAATAGGTGACTGACAGGGACACACAGGCACGGTGCAGGGTCCCTGGGACTCCCACGTTCTCCGCTGGGTATTTCTTTTTGCAAATCCGGGGATCAGGCTGGCATCTTCCTGGTCCCCTTGCTGGAGGAGTCCCTCTTTCTGCTTCCCACCGTGTGGTCCCAGAACTGCCTATGTATTAATTTTTTCGAGCAGGAATAACAGTTACTGGGTTAAACATTCAGAAAGTGCCAGTGGGGACACGGCAGAATGGCTTCCTTCCATCGGAGATGCCGTCCTCAGATGTGTTCCGTGCTCTACCTTCTGTGGTCCGTTTGGAGCCCTTTTATTCATTTAAAAAGCAAACAAGGGTGTACACCTCCCTTCGGCTCTTTTGTACAAACCGGGGAGCCCACTATACACCCAGCGCTGCCCTGGGTTTCGTCTCTCCTGTCGTCTCTTGGACATCATTGCAGGCGGAGCTTCCCCCTCCTTTTTTTTCGCGTGGCTACATTGTGTTTCTTCATTGTTTTCCTGTGGCTACACTGTCTTCCAGGCCACACCGTACCCCGCAGCGTGGCTCTGACAGCTGGCCGTGCAGGGCCCTTGGCTTGCCTCCCGCCTGCTGCTGCTCCGAGCGGTGCTGCTGTGAACACCCTTTGCAGACGTATTTGTGTCCTCCCTGAAGGCGGCCCTCACCTCCCTCACAGCAACATTCTCTATGGGGTCCCCGTTTGCCTCCTTCACAGCTCTTCTCACTGGAGAATTCCCTTATGTAGGCAGTTGGCTGTCAGACTGACTCCCAATCACCCTGGAACACTCGCGACTGTCTTGTCCATCCTGTATATCCAGTGCCCAATATGAGGTGCTTAGAAAATACTTGCTATATGGGGTGAGGAGGGTGTAGCGCAGTGGTAGAGCACGTGCTTAGCATGCACAAGGTCCTGGGCTCAATCCCCAGTGCCTCCGTTAAGTAAATAAACCTAATTACACACCCCTCCTCAAAAAAACCCAACTTGCTCAATGAACAAGAATTAAGCCACTCTACCTGGCAGATTTTGAACCCAGGACCTCGTGCATGCTAAGCACACACCACACTCTACTACTTGAGCTATAACTGCACCCCCCCACCCCAGATGCGGTCTTTATGGAGGTGATCAAGTTGAAATGAAGTCATAGGGCAGGTCCTAACCCAACCTGACTGGTGTCCTTATAAAACGGGGAAGTTTTGACAAGAAGGCACGCACACAGGGAAGACGCTGGGTGGAGGAATGCCAGCACGGCCACCAGAAGCTGGGAGAGAGGCGCAGACAGATTCTCCCGCACAGCCTCCGAGGGAACCAGCCCTGCCCGCACCGCCCTCTCAGGCTCCCAGCCTCCAGCACCTGGAGAGAAGACATTTCTGTTCAAGCTGCCCGGGGTGCAGTGCTCGCTTACTGCCGCCCCTGGACGCTGACACAGGAACGAAGGCTTTGTTATTCATCCCATTCCACACACGAGGAATCGAGGCTCCAGGAGGGGCAACCCCTTGTGCCAGGGAAGCTGGGTTGCGGAACAGACGCAGAGCCATCAGCCCACAGGGCCCCAGCTCCCACCAGTAACTCCCAGTTTGAGGCTTGGGGGCTCCTGCAGCAGATGTGGTCGCTTTCTCCCTCTAGAAAGATCTCCCAGGCTGGGTGGTGGTGGGAGTACTCATTTTCTGGGGCTGCTGGAATACAGTGTCGCCAACTGGGTAGCTTGAGACCATGAAGATTCATTCTCTCACAGCTCCGGAGCCAGAAGTCCAGGATCCAGGCATCAGCGGGCCGGGCTCCCTCCCAGACCCTGGGCAGAATCCCCCGTTGCCTCTTCCGGCTTCCGGTGGGGCCGTCAATCCCCGGTGCCTCTAGGCTCGTAGATGCACCACTCCCAGCTCTGCCTCTGTTGTCACAGGACGTTCTCCCCGCGTGTCTCAGTCTGAGTCTAAATCCCCCCTTCTTGTTACGACACCAGTCGTGGTGAATTAGGGCCTATCCTATGTACAGCCTCATCCTCACTTGATTGCTTCTGTAAAGACTCTGCTTCCAAACAGAGGCTACATTCAGAGGTTTCGGGTGGACATGAATGTTTGGGGACGCTGTTCAGCCCAGCGTCAGGGGCTCTGTCCCCCGGCTGCCCTGGTGCTCCCTGCAGGGCGGGGCTGACACAGGTGTCCTCACCCCCGTCTTGCAGAGGAGGAACACGTGCACATCCTGATCAACAACGCGGCCGTGATGCGGTGCCCTCACTGGACCACTGAGGACGGCTTCGAGATGCAGCTTGGCGTTAACTACCTGGGTGAGGCTGGGGGCTGTGTGGCATCGGCCTGGGATGTGAGCGGGGTCTCCTGTGGGCCAGAGAGGCTCCGGGAGGGGGGTCTTTCTCCACTCTCCAACGTGGCCACACATGGGGTCACCCAGTGGCTCAGGGAGTCGCCTGTCCATCGCTGGACCCTCAGTCCTTTGCACTGTCCATCAGCCTCTTGGCCTTTTGTTCTTGTCTGTCTGTCCTCCAGTCTCTGTCTGTCCTTCACTCACTGTGTCAGTTTATCTGTTGTCACCCTGAATGCAACTGGAGTTCCATTAGTAAGGGTGAAGCAAAGAAATGTTGGGTAGGCACCAATCCTATGGGGTTAGCTCCCCGCCCCCAATGACCTCATTTTAACTTGATCCCTCTCTAAAGACCCTGTGTCCAAACAAGGTCCCACGCTGAAGTGTGAGAGGGCAGGACTTGGAGGAGCTGGTGGCGGGAACACAATTCAACCTACAACACAAGCGTTACTCTCCTCCACCCCCTGCTGGCTGGGACTCAGTCACATGCCCACATTCAGCTGCAAGGGAGTCAGGAAATGTAGTCTATCACGGGGCAGTCTTAAGCATAACCAAAAATTCTATCACTGAAGAAGGAAAGGAGAAAGGAAGGACTTGGGGAGACAGAAGGCATCCTCTTCTCCAGCTGACCCCACAGGGTCATCACAGAGCTTGGTATCTGGGGCTGCATAATCCTTTTTTGTGGGCACTGTCTTGTGCATTGTAGGATTTTCAGCAGCATCCCTGGCCTCCACCCACTAGTTGGCTGCACTGCTCTCTGCAGTTGTGACCATCGAAATTGTCTCCAGGAGGGGAGGGTATAGCCCAGGGGTAGAGCATGTGCTTAGCATGCAGGAGGTCCTGGGTTCAATCCCCAGCACCTCCATTTAAAAAAAAAAGAATTACTGTTCTCCACCCCCCCATACACAAAATTGTCTCTAGATGTTGCCAAATGTCCCCTGTGGGGCAAAGTTGACCTCGCTGAGAAACAAGGGTTATCGGGAGGATGAAATAAAGGCATGTTCTTAGTATGGTTCAGTAAAATTGCCTTTTTGTTTTCCTTCACCCAGGCCATTTTCTTCTGACACACTTGCTGCTGGACAAGCTGAAAGCCTCTGCCCCTTCGCGGATCATCAACCTCTCGTCCTTGGCCCATGTTGCTGGGCACATAGACTTTGAGGACTTGAACTGGGAGAAGAGGAAGTATGACACTAAGGCAGCCTACTGCCAGAGTAAGCTGGCCCTTGTCCTCTTCACCAAGGAGCTGAGCCGGCAGCTGCAAGGTGCGTGTGACGGCCTCGCTGGCCTCTCCTTCCTTTAGCTCCAGATCTGAAACCGTCCTGCTCTGACCCTGGGCCGACTGACGGGAGGTCAGGCATTGCCGGACACCATAGGCAAACACATGACATATATACCACCATGCTCCAGGCTGTGCCTGAAGCAGACATCATTAATCAATCACAGAGCCTCTGCTGCTCTAGGCCAGTGGCAGTATGTGGAGACATTTTGCAGAGGCCAAGGATACTACTGAACATCCTATAAGATAAAGAATGACCCGACCTTAGTGTTTATTATTTGTTTTGTTTTTTTTTTAATGGAGGCACTGGGGATTGAACCCAGGACCTCATGCATGCTAAGCATGTGCTTTACACTGAGCAACACCCTCCCTGACCTCAGTGTTCATGGTGCTGAAGTTGAAAAGTCTACCGTTTGCCCTTGCTTCTCAAAGAGGGTCTGTGGATCAGTAGTACCAGCTCACCTGGGCACCTGTCATAATTGTAGCATCTCAGACCCCACCCCAACCCACTCACCACTTCAGACTCTGAGGGGTGGAGCCCAGCCGTCTGGGTTTCTCAAGCCCTCCTGGTGAGTTTTACATGCTCAGGTTGAGAGGCTGTGCTCTGGGCAGCCATGAAACAGAGCTGCCTTGCAAGATGAAACCACCTGGTGTGGAGGTTCCAGAGCAAGAAGGCGGCATGGGTTTAGGGGGAGCCCCCGAGCCTAGGGCGGGCAGCATCAGCCTTCCTGGTAGGGGTGCACCTGGCATCTGCCTGCCTCCATTCCTTACCCTCCCCGTCTCTCCCCAGGCACAGGCGTGACTGTCAATGCCTTGCACCCTGGCGTGGCCAGGACAGAGCTGGGCAGACACACGGGCATGCACAGCTCTGCCTTCTCCAGCTTCATGCTCGGTAAGTCCCCTCCCATCCTGGGGTCCAGGACCCCCTTCAGTGTATTAGTCAGGGTTTTCTAGAGAAACAGAATCAACAGGATACACATAGATATCTAGAGGGATTTACAGGAGGGATTGGCTCATGCATCTGTGGAGGCTGAGAGGCCCCACGATCTGATCTGACACCAGAGGTCCAGGAAAGCCAGTGGTGTAGTTTTAGTCCAAACCCAAAGGCCTGAGGACCAGAGGAACTGATGGTGTAAGTCCCAGCCTGAGCCAGAAGACCAGGAGCACCGACGTCTCCGGGCAGGAGATGGATGTCCTGGCTCAAGGGAAGAGAGGGAATTTGCCCTTTCTCCACCTTTTTGTTCTGTTCTCACCGCAATGAACTGCATGGTGTGCAGCCACCTTAGTGAGGGTAGGTTTTACTTAGAGCAAATGCTGATCGTTTCTGCTCATACCCTCACCTCACAGACACACCCAGAAATAATGTTTACCTGCTCCCTGGGGATCCCTTAGCTCAGCTGAAACATAACGTTAACATGACACTCAGAGACTATCTCCAGGCCTTCCTCGGCCAGTTCCCAGTATCTTTCCTGGGAATGAGTCACTTTTATATGCCTGTCTGGTCTGCCAGCCTCAGAATAGCCTCAGGAAACAGGCCAGAGCCTGTCTGATGAGAAAACTGTCCTGGAGGGGGAGGTCACGGAGCTGACTTCCTGAAGTCCATCCCAAAGGAGCTGGGCCACCTGGGGATGGACTTCTCTCCTAGCCTCCCTTTTCTTATCCGCAGAGTGAGGGCCGTAGAAATGCCTGCCTCACAGTGGGGAGGGGTAGATGAGACCTCCTTGAAAAGTGCCAGCACAGTGCCTGGCCCAGATTCAGGCCAAATAAATAATTAGAGCTTTATAACAAGTGTTTATAATCCCAAAAAACATTAAGTAGGTGGGAACCAGGTATCAGGGATGTTAAGCTGAGGCTGGCACCTGACACCACATTCAATACACGAAAGTTATTTTAAAGAAAGATCCGGTGGGGCGAGGACCTGAGGCTGACATAGAGGAGGGGGAGCTTCCATTTGCCTGGGAAAAGCCAGGGGGGCTTCCTGGGGGAGGCAGCTGTCAGGCTGGTCCCTGCATCTGGAAGTATTTGCGCGGCACCAGGGGAAGGAATGCCTGGTGTAGGAAACACAGGGGCCAAGGCCTGAATGGAGGTGGGCTCTGTGGGGCTCTAGGGAAACCTCTGGCCTCAGTGGGTCCTGAGTCACCTGGGGCAGACAAGGACTCTCAGTGTCCTCTTCTCTGAACATGTGGACGGAACTCTGATTGCAGGGCCCATCTTCTGGATGCTGGTCAAGAGCCCCCAGCTGGCAGCCCAGCCCAGCACCTACCTGGCCGTGGCCGAGGAACTGGAGGGCGTTTCTGGAAAGTACTTTGATGGACTCAAAGAAAGGGCTCCGGCCCCCGAGGCTGAAGATGAAGAGGTGGCCCAGAGGCTTTGGGCTGAAAGTGCCCGCCTGGTGGGCCTGGAGATGTCCTCTGGAGCGTCTGAGAAGGGACAGCCCCTCCGCAAATAACCTCTGGGAACTGGCGTGAAAGCCACTGAGGAGGCAGAGTCCCAAGGATGGAGCAGCGACAAACCAAGCTGGCCGCCATGCCAGCAGCAGCCTCTAGGTGGCAGTATCGGCTCTCCTGGCCACAGTGGATTGAATCGCAGATGGGCACCTGACCCAGGGAATGGCTGGTGTCTTGTGCCCTGCTGCCAGCAGGTGAGCGGGGCCATCAGATGCCTCCCCTGGGGCTGTAAACTGGGAACAGTGGAGGGCGGAGTCAGCTCGGCTGGTGTGGGCCATGCCGGGGACCGTGTGGTGTGTGGTGGGCAAGTTCCAACTGATGCCCTGGAGTTCACGGGTCCCCATGGGACCTTGCACACCTCCAGTCTGCTCTCCAAATGTAAAGTGCGCAGAATAACTCGACTACCTCATCGGATGGCGCGTGGTGACGGGTGATGGCCTGGCTTGGGGAATGGCAGCTGTGCGTTCTTGGCCCGTGGACGTTTGCTGCGGGCCTTCCGTGTGCCAGACCCTGGCGAGGCGCCCCGCCGGGAACCGGCCGACACAGGTCTGCCCCTGTTAGCTCCGAGCCACGCTGGGGACAGCGCGGGGTGAGGAACCGCCGAGGAACCTGGAAGCCTGTGATCACGATCCCCTCTCCAGTTCCCTCGGTGATGTAAACCGGAGGCTCAGACCTGCTCTTTAATAACAAAAGTTCTAAAAATGCGGCTGAGTTGTAGGTTTCATTGTCCTCGTCTGTGTGCGTGTGGGGAAGCGCCAACCAGCTGAACAGGAGAACTGAAAGAGCTCTTGTATCTATTGCCTTCAGGGGACCGAGTCATCAGTTTAAGTGTCAGCGGGGCAATAATCAAATTGGAAGTTCAGACGTTTCGAGATGAAAGATGTCCTCCCCCCTTTCCCGTGGCACCCATCCTTGAAGTCTGCGTGTCTCCTGTGTTGGAAGCCCTGTGAGGGCTGGCCCTCAGCTCGGGCACAGACGTAACATTGTAAACTGACCATACTTCAGTAAAAATATATTTAAAAAATAGAATTCAGGGGGGCAGCCACAAAGCTAAGTCATCAAGACATGATGCGGGGGGATGAAAGGCGCCTGCTCTGTAAACACAGCGAGTCTTCCTTCTGTCCTTCCATCCACCTCAGAGGAGGATGGCCAAAGGACACGTTGAGGGTGGCTTGACCCTGGGAGGCAGCTCCCGACGTGGACCCCACCTCCCCCAGGTTCGTGCCCTGTGTCTTCTAACCCCCTGAGTTGGGGCTGGACCTCGTGGGTGACCCACTTCTAACAAATAGAACAGCACAAAGGTGAGAGCTCCCGTGATTAGGTTACAAAAGACGGACGTCTGTATCGCTGGCTCTCCCCGCTCCCTGCCGTCCCCGCTCAGAGCTGAGCTGGCCGCCAGCGTGTGGCCAGGAACAGCCACGCAGGAACTGAGGCCTGAGCCCAACAACTGGGAGAAACTGCGCCATGCCAATAACTGTGTAGGCGAGCCTGCCCTGTTCTGTGGGTTGGAAGCAAGCTGCAGGTCCGGTCACACAGAAAAGGAAGGGACTGTTGCAAGGGGGTGACTCTCAGGAGGTGGGACTCACAGGGGAGCCACCCGGACAGCATGTCCATCACAAGGATATATGTGTACCCCTGGGAGTCAGGGCGCACCCTCAAAACCCCTGGCTCTCTAAATACACGTATAGGATTCAACTGGGGTGATGGTGGTATTTGCTTCCATAACCACAAAGCTGTGATCAGAATCAAGAAAGTACCACTGGTGACGCTAGCATCTAACATCTCATCTGCAGACATTCAAGTTTTAGCAACAGTAATGTCTTTTATAGTAAAAACAAAATTTTTTTTTTCTGGCCCAGGATCCAATCTAGGGTCACATATTGCATTAGTTGTCCTGTCTCTTTAGTCTGCTTTAAACTGTGGTCTTTTTAAAAATACTTAAAAAGAATTGAGGTGTAGTTGATTTACAATTTTGTGTTAGTTTCAGGTGTACAGTAGAGTGATTCAGTTATACACACACATATGCATGTATTTCAGATTCTTTTCTATTACAGGTTATTACAAGATACTGAATATAGTTCCCTGTGCTGTACAGTAAATCCTGGTTGTTGATCTGTTTTCTGCATAGTACTTTGTATCCGTTAATCCCATATTCCTAACTTATCCCTCCCTCCACTTCTCCTTTGGCAACCGTATAAACTGTGGTCTTTATTTTTCATGACTTTGACGCTCCTGAAGAGTGACTGGCCAGCTGTCCTATAGACCACCCTTCAGTTGGGGGTTGTCTGCTATTTCTTCATGATTAGATCGGGTTTTGCATTTTGGTTGGGGACACGCCAAAGTGATGCTGTGTCCCCTGCAGCGTGTCACATCCGAGGACGTGAATGTCTTAGTCGTCCGGTTGCTGGTGATGTCAGCTAACTCAGCAACAGCCAGACAGAAGAGACGCGGAGGGTGAGGGGTGTGGGAAGGGGCCCGGAGCCCCCGTGGGGGCACCACTGTCCCCGCATGTCCGCGCGTTCACCAACCCGGAAGCTCCCGCAGAGACTTTCTGCTCCCCCATTACCATGTCTGAGGAGTGGGCACATGAGTCTGACTCAAGCAAGACCAACCTGACCCTCTCCCTGAATCTGCATCTCGGTGATTGACACCGGGACTAAACACGTTTGTCCAAAGATGATGGTGTCTATGGGCTCCCGGTCCCTGCATCCCAGGTGTGTCCCTGTTCCCAGCTGTCCTAGCTTCCTACAGCTGCTGTAACAGATGACCACAGATGGGGCGGCTTCAACAACGCAGGGGCATTCTCGTAGAGTTCTGGAGGTCAGAGTCCAAAATGGGTCTCTCTGGGCTGCAGACAAGGTGTGAACAGGGCTGGTTCCTTCTGGAGGCCCCGGGAGAATCCGTTTCCTGGGCTTTTCCAGCTTCTAGAGGCACCTGCGACCTTTGGCTTGTGGTCCTGCCTCCGTCTGCAGAGCTGGCGACGGCAGCCCAGGTCCTCATGCTGCCCTCTCTCTGTTTCTTCCTCTTCTGCCTCCCTCTTCCTTTTTCAGGACTCCTGTACCTCCACTGAACCCCACCCCCCACTCCAGATAATCCAGGATCACCTCCCTACTGTAAAATCAGCTGATTGGCAACTTCCATCCTGTCATCCACCTTAATCCTCCTTTGCCAGGTAAAGTGACGGGTTCCGGGGACTAGGATGTGGACATCTTGGGGGGGTGCTCTCCCACCTACCACACTGTCCTTTCTAAAATCTGCTTCCTTACCCCCCCAGATACACCCCCCATCAACTCCTTTCTCCTTAAGTGGAGGCAGGGAGAGCTACACTAGGAGTCTGGGATTGACACACACACACTACTATATACAGAACAAATAAGCTAGGACTGTGTACCACTTACACGTGGGATTTGAGTCAGTGACACAAACGAACTTATTTACAAAACAGACTCACAGACTTAGAAAACAAACTTATGGTTCCCAAAGGGGAAGGCGGGGAGGGCTAAATTATACTATCTATAAAATACGTAAACGTCAAGGATACTGTATAGCACTGGGAAGTATATTCAATATCTTGTAACAAGCTATAACGGGAAAAATCCGAAAAAGAATACATATTTATATGTATAACTGAATCGCTATGCTGTACGCCAGAAACTGATGCAACATTGTAAATCAACAAAGATAAATAAAAAAATTAAGTGGAATCAGCTTGACCCATGTTGCCTGAAAGCAAATCAACTGAAAAGAGATTTTATCACAAACTCCCACTACTCACTTAAAAATAAAACTTGGGGTGTGTTAGCAAGAAGAGGCATTGGAATTCAAAGTCTGATTCTAGAGAGCACTTTTTTTTTTTTTTTTGCGGTGGGGAGGGTTATGGGTTTAAACTTAAGCCCACAAGAACTGTGGACCATACGGGGACTTGTCTGTCACACAGGTGCAAGAAACATGGCTCAGGGCTAATTCTAGCCACAAACCCACATAACCAACATCCGTGTCCTTTCTGAAACTGAGAAACCCCAAGTACCGCAAACACTGACTCACAAATGAACATAATCCCTGCCTACTTCTCTGAAGGCCCTGAGGCGGCGCACAAACCCAGCTCTAGCCTTCTGCCAGATGGAAGGTGAATGCAACCGTCTGAAACACAGCCAGACAAAGCCCAAGGCCACAGAAGCCCAGAGAGGACGTGGAGGCAGAGCTAAAAGCCGACCCAGGAACCCAGCCTCTCGGAGTTCAGCGGCATCAAGATGCCTCCTGCATGATGGCTGACAGTGACCAACTCCACCCCAAGGCTGGGATGAAGCAGGCTGGATGGCGTCCCCTCCTAAAAGACGACGTCCAAGTCCTACACCACAGTACCTGTGACCGCGAGCTAATTTTTAAAGAGGTCCTTTGCAGGTGTGATGAAGGGTCTGGGGATGAGATCGTCCTAGATCACCCCAGTGGACCCCGACTCCAGCACCACGTGTCCTTAGGAGAAAAGACAGAGAGCAGAGGCGGACGCTATGTGAAGACAGAGGGCGGGGACTGGAATGCTGCAGCCCAAACCCAGGAAAGCCTGACCCCCTCGCCCACCCAAGCCACAAAAGGCAAGGGACTGAATCTCCCCCAGAGCCTCCGGAGGCTGCATGCCCCCGGCCCCAGTTTGAGCTTGGACTTCTGGCCTCTGGAACGGTGAGAGAATCCATTCATGTTGTTAAAAGCCATCTAGGAGATGGTAATTTGTTGCAACAGCCAGAGGAAACAAACATAATCTCGTTGCAGGGTTGGGGGTCGGGGGTGGTCCCAAGATGACTGCCAGGGCCAGTTTGGTCCATCTGTTTTTTGTTTTCTGTTCAGCGGGAGGGAGAGAAGCACTTCTTCGTTTGTCAGATTAGGTTATTACAGGTCACATGCTCATCTCAGAACTCATTAAAGCCCCTCCGCCGCCCCCCCGCCCCCAGCCCCAGGAATGGCAGGAGGTAAGGACTTCAAGCAGGGTTTCCCAGCCCCAGGGCCGCTATCCTATGGGGCTGAGTAATTCCTTGCGGGGGTGAGGGGGGCACGTGGGGCGCTGTCCCATGCATGGTAGGATGCTGAGCAGCATCCCTGGTCCCTCCCCACTGGACACCAGTGGCACCTCCGACCCAGGAGTGACCACCAGAACTGTCTGCAGACATTGCCAGATGTCCCCTGGGAGGGAAAAGTCACCTTCAGTTGGGAACCATTGACAGAGGCAGGTTCGGAGCCACGTGTTTGGGGTTTGCCTGCCTCAGTCAGCCCCGCTGGACTAAAGTAAAGAGCATCGTAGTCCAGACTTCAGTCAGCCCAGCCCAGACCTCAAAACAGAATGGGGAGAAAGGTCTATTTGCATATGCATTCACAGGCTGCCAGCCCCAGGCCCAGCCCGGGAAGGCCTTGAATACAGATGGGCCACCTCCCACCACCGCTGCTTGGGGCCTTCAGGGCACCCAGCAGGACAGTAGGTACCCTGAAGCTTCCAAGAGCAGACTCCAGGACCACCGCTCCCCGGCCCATTGGGAGGTGCAGGCACCAGCTCAGTGGCAAACACTCAAGCGAGCTCTCTATCTAAACAGCCGAGTGTCAGAGAGAACACCGATGTCCGTTTGGCAAACCCCCATCCCTCTTTCTTCGTGAGGAGCCTTGGAAGAAAATATGCAGACAGGGCTTCCGACCACGGTGGAGGCCGACCTCCCTCGGCCTCGCATGGATAAGAGGGCACTTTGGGTTCTGCCCCACTTTACAGAAGAGCAGAGACAGCCTCGGGGAAGTCACGGAACTTGCCCGAGAAGAGGAAGAGTGGAGATTGCAACACTAGACAGCCTGGGCCCTCAGGGCAACAGGGTTATCAGCCATCTGCTCAGTGGTCACAGATAAGGAAGCGACACTTCCCAGGATGCGAGAAAGCGGGCAGACTTGGGTCAGGAATCAAGAGTAGAGAGCACTAGCCAGAAAGAGAAAGAAAAACGCCATATGATATCGCTTACACGTGCAATTTAAAAAAAGGACACAAATGAACTTTTCTATAAAACAGAAACAGACTCACAGAGAACAAACTTATGGTTACCAGGGGGGGAGGGGATGGAAGGGATAAATTGGGAATTCGAAATTTGCACCTCTTGGGGAGTGACAGAAATGTTAGCTACCTTGCTTGTGGTGGTGGTTTCATGGGTGCCTACCTCTATCAAAATTCATAAAATTGCACACCTGAAGTATGTGTAGTTTACTGTACAGGAACCATACCACAACAAACGTGTTTTAAAAAAAGAACAGGGAGTCACTATTGTCTGCTGATTAATATTATCAGCCAAAATGACAACTGGCCAGAGATGCAAGCCAGCCCACAGCCTGGAGGGTAGAGGACCTCTGGGAGCCCCACCCAGGCAACTGCAACGGAGACATTCCCATTTCAAATGCTTTCCTAGGAAATGCTCAGAACCTCTCTGAGCCTGCACTTGCTTGGCTGTAAAGCAGGGATGATACTGCCTCCCAGGGTTCCAGTGAGGATGAGCTGAGAGCAAGGACCTAAAGCATAAGCCTGGTATCTGACCTCGCTTTTGCCACAGCGCAGACTGAGGCTTGTTATCTTCCTCATCTCCAGCTTGCCCTCCACTCAACTTAAAACTATGGTGCAAAATACGAAAAAATACACGAAAAAAGTTTTTTTATATATATGCACACATGACTAGGACATTGTGCTGTACACCAGAAATGTACACGCTGTAACTGGACTATGCTTCCATTTAAAAAAAAAAAAAGGCAGTAGCTGAGTTTTCCTCAGGCCAAAGGTCCTCCCACCCACACCCGGGCTGCTGACGACTGTGGCACTTCCTATAAGGTGACCTGCAGCTTACAAATCCCTTCAGAGGCTTTTATCGCCAACCCATATCCGGGAGGTAGGGATCATCGGCTCCATTCTACAGATAAGAAAACTGAGGCACGTGGAGACAAAAAGCCAGGACCCACTGCAAGCACGCAGTCCTCTGGGAAGTCTTAGAGCCTCAGTTGAGAAAGGTCCCTGGACCCTGAGACAAGTGCAGGACTAAGAGCAAACCAGGGGGGCTCTGAGCACCCTCCCCTCCGCCCCCTCCCTCCCTGGTCCTCTGGCCCGGCTGCGCCTGCGCCTTCGCAGTCGGCAGGCAGCACGGAGAAGCCCCGGTGGAACTGCAGCCCCGGCACACACGTGAACACTGCTCAAGTGTGGGGCTGCTTGTTGCTCCAAATAAGAGGAGGAAATTTCACTGTCATCCAAAGGGCCTTTCAGTTTCTTCCCGTTAAAAACTCCCCGTTCCCCGGCAAGCGTCTCGGCAGGGGTGCGGCGCCTCCAGTCACCCCTCTAGCGCTAGACTTAATACTGATGACTCCGCAGGAGAGAAACTTTTCTGGGGTCCGGCGATTCGGAGCGGGACAGGAACACGCCTCCAGCACTTAAGCCGAGAATCACCACCCCGAACCGCGCTGCGGGTGGGCCCGGGGTCTCCCAGCCCGGAGTCCGGGTGCCAGCTGGAGGGGGAGGTCTGGAGTGGCGGCCGCCCCCGGGGAAGGCGCTGTGGGCCCCGGGCCCGCTGCCCCGCGGCGGGCGCCGTCCTTACCGTGCAGGCCGTCGGGGATGCTTCGGTGATGCGGCGGCGCCGACAGGTCGTCCAGGGACCTGCGCGTGGGGACGGCCTTGCGGCCGGGGGGCCTGTGCAGCCCGGGGGCAGCAGCGGGGCCGGGGCGTGGCGGCGGTGGTCCGGGCTGCAGCAGCCGCTGCCGGCGCTCCACGGGCCGCCGCCGGTGCCCACGTCGCGGGTCCCCGCGTCCCCCGCGCCCCTCGTCCAGCGGCGACACCAGCCCCTGGAGCCCCAGCCCGCCAGGCGCGGCCCGAGCGGGCCACCTCGTGCCACACGGCGCCGGCCCGGGGGCCCGAAGCGCGGCCCCTCGCGCGCCTCCTGCCGGTCGTCGCCGAGGGAGCAGCAGAGCTCGCGCCGCGCCTGGTCGTCGGCCCGCAGCCGCCGCTTCGCGCCCTCGAGGCGGCGGGTCTCCAGCAGGCGCTGCCGCGGCCGCCGGCTCCCGCGTCGGGCCCGCCGCGCCGGCCGCGCCTCGTCTGGCCCCTGGCTCGGCTCCTCCGACGCCCAGGCCGCCGCCGGCGGGGGCTTCGCGGTGACGGGGTCGTCAGCCGGGCGCCGCCCGCGCCTGCGCTCCCCGGGCCGCGGCTCCGGGGGCGGGTCCGCGCCGCCCCGCCCCGCGCGCCCGCGCGCAGCGCCCGCCCGGGAGCCCGCGCGCGTCGTCCCGAGGCTGGGCGAGCGCGGACGGCGGGGGCCGCGCCGACAGTCTGAGCAGAACCGTGGGACAGACAGAACGAGTGCTTCAGGCGGGCCTCGCATTGTGTGGAAAGCACCACCGGAAAGAGGGAAGTGTGAGAGCAGTAAAACAAACAAAAAAAACCCCAAACCAAAAAACACACGGATCAGAGCGCAGACTGCAACCTTGGAAATGTAACTCTCCATCGAGAGAGGAAAATTGGAATTAGAGGGGAGAGGTACCTTTTGTACACTGCATGGCTAAGGGGGAAAACGAAAGAAAGAAAAACCAAGATTTTGCAAGAAAAAAGGAAAAAATAAAACCAAGGACCTAAACCTCTTTTATTTATTAGAACCACCTAGTAAAAAGGTGTACTTAACCACCCTGACAGCAGAGGGCACCCTAGTACTAACAACTTTACAAGAGCGATGACGGACGTTAAATATTTAGGAATCTTTGAAGGAGAAATGTGCCCCCAAAAGTTACCCCAAAGCACGAGCCCTGTTCCTAGAAATACACAGTCGCAAACGGTATTTATCAAACACTGCCCCCAAAATAAAGCTGAAAAATGAGAATCCGAAAATTCTCTTGATATACACCGAAGAGCTAGGTCACGTGCTTAACACTACGTGTAACATTTTAAGGAACTACAGAACTGTTTTCGACCCAAGTTCACAGCAATATTATTCAAACAACCAAAAGGTGGCAGCAAGCCACGTGTCCATCATCAGATTAACACAATAAGGTCTATCCATGCAATGAAATATGCAACTGTAAGAAAGAAGGAAGCTCTCACACACGCTGTAACACGGACAAACCTGAAAAACATTACGCTAAGTAGAATTGTCACCTGGAAATATATTCGTGGAAGGCTTTTTCTTTATTTAAGGAGGGCAGATGCTTGAACTAGGCGAAATAATGCAGTTTTTTTTTAAAGTATATGCAGGAGAAAAACTTCAGAATTTTATGAATGGCCTTAAAAAAAGTACAAAATGTAGCCTGAGCTTTTCAGTGGAAGATGTCATCTTTGGGGGTATAATGCCAATGATGTACCTATGAGTGGAGGTGTGAATACGCCTCTTATGACTTGCTGGGTTTTCTAAAAAAAAAAAAATTACTTTTGTTTCATGTGTTTAAGACTGTTGTCTTTGGGGAAGGGTATAGCTCAACTCATAGAGTGCATGCTTAGCATGCACGAGGTCCTGGGTTCAATCCCCAGTATCTCCTCAAGAAGGAAAGAAAGAAACCTAATTACCTGCCCCCCCATAAAACTTCTGTCTCCATTCCTGCATATGTGTGTATGGTATGTATGTATATATGTATGTGTTTACATCCATTAAACATAAACTTCTTGGAAAAAAAAAACCCCTTATGCTATGTGAAGTAAGGCAGGCACAAAAGGACAAAACCTGTATGATTCACTTACATGAGATATTTAGAGAACTCGGAACTCAAGCTCCTAGAGACAGAAAATTGAATGGTGGATGGAGGAGTGGAGTCCTGGGGATCTGGTGCTAGGACTGGAGAAGTAGGGCTTAGCATCTCCAGCCTGCACTCAGGCGGCGGTGGGGACCTTGTGGGAGGCTCTGGCCACCACACTGGTACCAAAACCTGGGAGCTTGTGGTGAGGTCTGAAAGCAAGCATGAGGGCAGTTACACATTAAAAATAAGAGGTTACTCCTCCCTGTTGGCAATTAAGAGAAGAGATGTGTCTCTTCCAATTTCTTAGAGGATTTGCTTTAGAAAACTTGTAGGATGCACAAGGTCCTGGGTTCACTCCCCAGTAACTCCATTAAAAAAGAAACCCACCTAATTACCTCTTCCCAAAATAAAAAATATGAAAATGAATATATGTGTGATTGAATTATTTGCTGTACACCAGAAACTGACACGACTTGTATTGTACACCATACTTCAGTTGAAAAAAAGAATCTTCCGGAAAAGAAAACATAAAACTTGTAGGTTCTTTCTCTGTCTCTCTGAAATGTGTAAAAATCTCTTTAGAAAGTAAGCAAGTCCCTTGCCACCTTTATAACCGAGGAATGTCTCTCTCAAGGATCAGGGAGCGTCTCTGGAATGACAGCCCCAGTTTCTGAAGGACCTCCCTGTTGGTATCCACTCAGTTTACAGGTTCAGACCCAGCAATGCCCCCCTCGAATGTGACCTGTGAATATGCATGCACACCCACAACATGATTGGCAAGAGAACTGCTGATTGCCTTTGCACAAGAACCACGATTGCATTCCTTTAATACAGAAAGGCTGGAAACAGCGTAAAAAGCCAGCAGTCTGGGTCATCCTAAGCAAATAACGGTGCAGCCGTTAGTCAGCACAAACACTAGTTTGCTGTTATTATTTTTAAACACGTCATCTGGCAGAGAATTTCAGCGAGGACGCAGTGGAATGTGGGTGGACGGACAGATGTACCTGGACCCCAGTCAGCGTGAGTGCCGCGGCTGACACCTTGATCATGGTTTGTGAGACCCTGAGCAGAAAACCCACACCATTCCTGGGCTTTTGACCTACAAAACTGTGAGTTCATAAATGGAGACTGTCTAAAAGTTTGAGATAATTTGTTATGTAGCCACAGAAAACTGATAAACAGTCCTACCAAGAGGAGAACGCAAAGGCATTACAATGGCCACCAAGGTCCAAGAACCTGCACTCCTCGCCTCACTGTTCCTTCCATAACAGCACCGCCTACTCTGTCCAGTGATGAAGGAACTTCTGATTTCCACAGCCTCCTGGTGCTCTGCCAGGTCAATTCACATTGGCTGTTCCCTCTGTTTTAGAATGCTTGTCCCTGAGAGCTCCACCTGGCCTGGTCTATAATGTTCTTGAAGTCTTTATGAACAGGTCACATTCTCACTGTGGAATTCATGGCTACCCCATTTACATATCAAGTGACACATGAGTACCACCTGACAGACCCTTTCTGTACCCATTCCTGCTTTGCATTTTTCACCCAGCATGAAATGACATTGCATACCAATATTTAAATGAATAATCATTTGGGAGATTGTAGTTCCCCACCATCTCAAGCTGTATGAGGACAGAGACTTTGTTTGACTTTTAAATCCCAATATTCTAAACCTTTTAGAATGATTCTAAAATTCTAAATGAATTCTATTTAGAATTTGTTCAGAATCTATTTGGAATTCTAAAGTTACTCTGAAACTTAGAATGATGCACAGCACATAGTAATTATTCAATAAATATTTCCTGAATGAAGGAAGTGGACTGCTCCGTGGGGTTTTGGTTGGGAGTTAAATTAGATAATACACAACTTGTGCCTGTAAGAATTCTTGAAAGATTGTAACATCTTGATAAATGAATCCTAGGGACTAGGGTTAATATTCAATTGAGAAAAGCAAGATGTTCTGACAAACGAGACTCCCTCACCACGGCCTGTGAAGAGCTAACTTGGGGGTGAGGTCTTCTGTTCCCCATGAGGAGAGATTCACCCCAAACTCAGCCTTCAGTGGAACCAACCAAGGACTCTTTGGAGACATAATTAAGTTAAGGATCTCGAGATGGTCTTGCGTTATCTGGGTGGCCCCTAAGTCCAAAGGCAAGTGTCCTTAGAGGAGACCCAAGGGGAGAACGAGAGGCATGTGAAGGTAGGGGCAGAGACCGGAGGGCTGCAGCCACAAGCAAGGAGCTCCCGGGGCACCCACAGCTGGAAGAGATGAGGGATCCGTTTTCCACGAGACCCTTCGGAGGCAGTGCTGTCCTGCAGGCACCCTGATTTCAGACTTCAGGTCTCCACCAGAGGAATAAACGTGAGGGAATAAATTTCTGTTGTTTAAAGCTGCTAGATGTGTGGTAAGTTTGCTGGCGAGCACAGGAGACTAACAAGTTTAGGAGGCTGGGGCTAGCAGCTGAGGGAGTCAGGCTGGTTGGGGGACTTACAAGCCCGCTCCTTTGCGCCGGTGCCAAGGTCTCGGGCTGCAGCCGTCTGGGTTAACTGTGCACGCAACGCTTCCCGGATACATCCAGCCTTTGCTAAAGTTAACGTGGCCCTTGTGTTTATTTGACGCTATGTGCTTTAGTGGTAATTAGAACCAGAGAATGCCCCAAATAAGACTTCCATCCAGTAACTTGGGAACGTGGCCTCAGCTATGGGGACAACTGGGGGTAATCCAAGTAAGAAGCAGAGGTAGGATTGTTACCTATGTCTGTCTCCAGAGGCAATGCTTTTCCCCTTGACCAGTAGCTGTCTCCCTAGAGAAGAGGAGGGGGTGGCAGACAGGAGGTGTCATCAGGAAACAAGCCACCAGGATTCTGCCTTTTCTGTGTCCAAAGTGGCTTTCCTCTCTCCTGGCTTGTGAAGGCGTGTGGGGAGCTCCCTGCTGTCCAGGTGCCGGGGATGTGGTGGTGGTGGAAGAAGGCATGGGTGGTGATGTCGTTTTTGCTGAAGGAGCTCCTCCTGAGGTCTTGTCAGCCTCAGGTGCAAGCGTTTTTGGACCAAGAGGGACCAGAATCCTTGTGGGTAGGGATGTGTTCACTATTTAGTGCCCAGATACTTTGATTCAGATAAAATCCTAAAAGAGAGCGAGTGAGAAAGAGAAATCAAGCCGGTTACGGAGTCCCTTTGCCTTCCCCTGTCTTCCCACAATATGGCTCTACCCGGGCACTGGCACCTGGGGGCCAGACCTGGGGCTGGGCTGCAGGGGGTGTGGACATGGAGGCTGGCCATGTCCAGGAGGTGGTATCCAGGGTCCACGTGTGCGGGCCTGGCTGGGATGTTCTGTGTGGGGCGTGCCCTCCCGTGTCCCCACCCCCTCCAAGACTCGCCAAGACACAGCAGGAGACTGAGCCCGGAGGGCATGGTCCTGCCTCCATCAGGCCCTCCTGGTCCAGCGCGGACAGAGGAAGGGGCAGGGCATGGCCAGTGGAGGCTGCACAGGACGGGGACGAACTGCAGCCCAGGAGCGGTGCCCTTCTCCACGCCCTGCCTTACACCGCCTGGGCAGAGACGTCAGCCTGCTCAGGCCTTCCCTTTTGCAACCCCTGAGCCAGACAGAAATGTGGGAGATAAGCAGACTGATCAGATAGATGTCACTTAAGTTTGTCTGCGGTTTCTGAGGTGACAGGAAGAAAAAAGTAAAGGCTTAAACATAGAATGACTCAAAGCTTGTCAAGTCCTATGAAGTGAAAGGGAGGGAGACCTGCAGATTCAAACGAGGAAATGAGAACCAGGCAGATGTAACCTGCAGCTGGGCACACCTCCACATGGCCAGCCTCCCCGCCCGCACTCCCAGAGTCCAGCCCCAGGGCCGGCCCCCGGCCGCCAGTGCCTGGGCAGAGCCATATGCTGAGAGAACAAGGGAAGATAAAACTTGGGTGACAAGATCAATGCATACAAGACGGAGTCCCTGACGTTATAGGAAGAGTGAAGAAATCCCATAAATTCATGCAACCTGAGTCTGGGGTCCTCTTCTAAAAGCTGTGACCTGCTACACACTTCAAGTGACAACCTCATTAGTGGCTGTCCCCCAACCATGGAAGAGTTTATATAGGAACCTATGGATTATGTTCAAAAATATGTTTTTTTGGGAAATAATTAGGACAGCTTACATTTGTTACTCTGTACACATGTTTCTAATTTTTAATTATTTTTTTATTGAAGTGTAGTCTGTTTACAATGTTGCACCAGAAATTGACACATTGTAATTGTTTTTTTAATAATCAGGTTGACTCTAAAAATTTTTTTTAATGGAGGTTCTTGGGACTGAACCCAGGACCTCGTGCATGCTAAGCACGCGCTCTACCACGGAGCTATTACCCTGTCCCCACCACATGTTTCTAATTTTTAAGAAAACAAGTTCTACTAGAGGTTAACTGTTAACAGAGCTTTATACTTAAAATACATAAGGGAGTCATTTGGTTTAGACTTATGTTTAAGAGTAAAAGCGGACCCAAAAGAATTGAAAGCAGGGGCTCAAACAGACACTTGCACCATGTTCCCAGCAACCGTATTCACAACAGCCAAAAGGTGGAAGCAACCCAAGTGTCCGTCCACAGGTGAATGGATAAGCTAATTGTGGCATATACATGCAATGGAATAGCACTCAGCCTTAAAAAGGAGTGAAATTTTGGCACATTCTACAACATGGATGAACCTTGAAGATACTACGCTAAGTGAAAGAAACCAGACACTGAAAATAACATATTGTATGATTCCATTTATATGAAATATTTCAAACAGCCAAGTTCAGACAGAAGATTAGGAATGACCATGGGCTGTGGGGAGGAGACTGGGAGGGGGTGGCTCATGCTTAATGGTTACCAATGGTTCTGCCTGGGGGCGATGAAAAGTCTTGTAAAGAGATAGAAGTGATGGTTGCACAACACTGTGAGTGTACTTGAAGCCGCATTTAAAAATGGACAAAATGGACAATTTTATGTTATATATATATTAGTCCAATTAAAAAAGGAACCAAAGTGTAGAGAAGTTTTCTAAATTTGTCATTGTTGGAAAACAGAGGGGAGCCTGAGAGTCAGTGTGATTACACACTGGTCCTAAGCACCTAAGTTTGCTCGCCAGATGCACGTGGGTGGCCTCAGTGAGAGCCCTGAGCCTGCTCCATTTTCTAAATGCATTTGAAAATATTTAAGACACTTTAATTCAGTTCCCAACGGGCACTGATTATGACAGGGAGGCATTTTTGTCTGGACTTGCGCTACTTGGTAAGTTCATTGAAGGGAGATGTTATTTCTCTGTCTAGCTTTGTAATTAAACTTCTTAAAGTGCTCACAATTGACACATAAATCAACATTACAAACAGCGCCTTCCAAAAACTACATCGTCACTAAAAGTCCCAAAGTTCGGGAGAATGATAAATCACAGGTTGAACAAACTCAGTTTAAGAAAATGTGCTGGGAATGGAAGACTGCCGTAGTTGAGGGGGCGGGCTGCCGGCTCGCTCTCTTTACAATGTGTGCAACGGAATTAAGATTTTGCAACAATAAAAAAAGGCTTTATAACAAGTGTGGCGTTCATGCTTCTTAAAACCATCTTCTATAGTATAGTATGATACAGGAAAAAGACCCTTTAGCAAGAGAAATACGGAACGAGTCACAAATCCACTTGATGGGAAACTAAACCAAAACGCTCCAGGAAAGACAATTACGTCAAATACCCCAGGACCGAGCAACGTCGCCGCCCCTGCTGTCGACTCCTCGGCTGAGTCTTACTTTCTACTTGTTCTGATCTAATATCAAACAAAAATCTTTACTGAGATGGTATTGACATATAATACTGTAAGTTAAGGTGTATAATTGATACACAAATATATCGTAAATGATTCCCACAATAAGGTTACTTAACATATCCATCACCTTGCGTAAGTTCCTTTTTTTTCCGTCGTGGTGAGAACACTTAAGATCTGCTCTCTTGGGGAGAGGGTGTAGCTCAGGGGTAGAGGGCATGCTTAGCATGCACGAGGTCCTGGGTTCAATCCCCAGTCCCTCCACTAAAATAGTAAACTAACTAATATATATAAAATAGATAAACAACAAGTTTATACTGTATAGCACAGGGAACCATATTCAATATCTTGTAGTAACTTATGGTGAAAAAGAATATGAAAACAAATATATGTATGTTTCTATATGACTGAAGCATTGTCCTGTACCCCAGAAATGGACACATTGTAAATTGGCTGTACTTCAATAAAAATATATTAAAAAATAAATAAACCTAATTACCTCCCCCTGCCAAAAATACCAATATAACGGGATAATAAATAAAAATATTTTAAAAGAGAAACCAAAAAATGATCTACTCTCTTAGCAATTTTCAAGTATTGTTAACTATACACATTATGTTGGTGACTGTAGTCAACAATTAGGACCCCAAAACATACTCATCTTATAGCTGGAAGTTTGTGCCCTTTACCCATGTCTCCCCATTTCCCCCACCCCCAGCCCCTGGTAACCACTCATCTACTCTGTTTCCACAAGCTTGGCTTTTTAAGATTCCACTTATAAGTGATGTCACGCAGTAATTGTCTTTCTCTGAGTGACTTATTTCACTTAGTATAACGCCCTCGAGGTCCACCCGTACTGTCACAAATGGCAGAACTTCCTTCTTTCTCATGGTTGAATCTCTCTCTCTCACATATTCCTCACCTGGTCATCTGTAGGCGGACACTTAGGTTGCTTCCACATCTTGGCTGTTGTGAACAATGCTGCAATAACCATAGGCAGGCAGGTATCTCTTTGACACCTTGTTTTTGCCTCCTTTGGATACATGATTAGGAGTGGGATTGCTGGATCACACGGCAGATCTATTTTTAATTTTTTCAGGAACCTCCATACTGTTTTCCACAGCAGCTGCACCAATTTACATTCCCAGGTTCCCTTTTCTCCACATCCTCACCAACGCTTTTTTTAAAAAATGCAAAACATAATTAATTAGTTTTCAGCTAACAAGAACCACATGCATGTATTCCTAAAATTATATTATGTCCTCCCGTTCAGTTATAATAACGATTGTGTATTAGCAAACACCTGAAGGTTTTGTTGACTGAGTTTCATAAACAACAGTATAGGATAATAAAACCATTCATTTCAAATTTCTTCATTTGAAAGAACAATGTAGATCACGAATCCATTATTCTGTCTTGCCAAAAAACAATTAAGAGAAAAGCTTTATGAAGACGGCTTTCTGAAAGACCGTCTTCCAAGTTAGAATCCCCAGGTTGGCACGAATAAAATTCTCTCTTTCTCCTTTAGACTGACTGTTGATTAATTTTTTGTCAACAGATCAGAAACGTTTTCAGAGAAGAAAAGATATATAATTTTCCTTTTATGAAAAAAGCCAGTGTAAGATATCAAATATTTCTCAGATTAAAGGAAGGTCATTAAAGGAAGATTGTCCCAAGCAAATTAAAACACTCATTTCTAGTGAGTTGAGATTAGGGTCCCCATCAGAGATTTTCGGTCAGGACATACTCCTTGGAATGTAGTAATTCAGGGAAAATTTCTCTCGGACTTGGTGGAAACTTCATACCACTATTACTGCGGAGAATCCGCATCCGACAAAAGAACTGGTCTTCCAGGCATCTTCGCGGCTCCACGTTGCTCTCCGTGAAATTCTCAAGCTGGATTTAGGTCTGCGACACCGTGCGTGATTGTTCTACATATTACAGTCTACGTATTAGATTCAGTCTTTTCTAACTGCATTTCCCCTCCTTCTTTTTGGGTAAAACTTCCTTCAGTTCTGTACACAAACAGGTCACTGTTTACGTGCATGCGTTACACAAGTCTCCCGCGTCTCTGTGGCTGTGAGCTCACAGCGGGAGCCCTCAGAGTAACTGGCGCTCAGCCGGGCTGAGCTGGAAGGCAGAACCCCGTCTTGCACAAGCAGCAGTTCCTCTTTCTGCTTAGCAGGGGGTGTCGTCACCCTGCGGCAAGGGGTTAAAGCCCCAGGCTGCGCCGTCCGTGCCCGCCGCCTGTGAACGCTGTCTGCCCGGCTGGCCGTGCGCTGTGGAGTGGGCCGTGTGCGCAGAGGCGCGGCCATGGCCCCGGGGGTCGTTCTCATGTTTGGACTCGGTGAGTCCTGCAGGGGAATTTGTGTGGGAGGCCGGAGAGCAAAGAGGATAGAGTGAGGACCATGACCTGGGTTCCGCTCGTGGGAGTCCTCCTCCGTGGGGCCCTGAGACTAGTGAGTCACAGGAAGATGACCACTTTCAGGGCTACTTTCCTTCAGTTTGGTCTAAGTCCGGTGCCTTGAGTTCAGGTGTCTGGGAATCGTTGTCTTACTGGGAGACATCCCTTACCAAGTCTTTCTCTATTTTAGCGTTCTGCCTGGACCAAAGGATTTGGGCACAGACTGGTGAGTGTTTCCTTTTCTCCGCCTAGACAGCTGAGCGGGGCTGAGCGGACTGCAGAATGAGCTTGAGTGGCCTTGAAGGAACCCCAGCCTGCAGCCTGCAGCCTGCACCAGCCCCTCATTTACGCTCTTTATATTTTTTTGTATTTTAATTCTTCACCGTTAGGCCAGTCTTTGGTGGAAAACCTCTCCCCTTCTCTAGAAAGCTTTCCCATCCCCCGCTCTTCCCTATCGACACAGATGAGTCAAGAAGAGAATGCTCAGGTTTTAAAATAATGCTGAAAGGGAACACAGTGGGCGTCGGCACTCACAATGCGGACAAAGAGAGCTGGGTGCGCCGCACGGCCCCAGAGCGCCCTGTGCGTACAGGGCTGTCAGTGGCGGGTATGTTGCGTGCCCTGTCATCGCCTCAGCTGCTCCCAGCTCTCTCAGCTCTGGAAGGTCTGCCCACAAGGATGGCATTCTTGTTCAGGAGATGCACTTGAGGTACAACGAAGCCCCCAACATTTGCTGGTTCTGTAACATTTTGCAAGCAGCTTCCTGCATTGGAGCCCAAGTTCCTTCTTTCCAAAATGAAATAATAACAGAGTGTTGCATCGGGTAAGATACAGTTGCGTGTCGAGCTCAGACAGCAGCGCTTTGCCCAGATTAGAGACCATGGTGTACTGTTAACAATTGCTAGGTGACATTTATCGAGGTTTTCCCATTGCCAAGTGCCATTCTCAGTTTTTGCATGTATTATCTCATTTTAATCACATTAACTCCACCAAAAGGTAAGTTAGTCTTTTCATATTCCAGGTATGTTGAGCCCTATATGTGACCTCAACATTGTACTATGTGCCTAGCATAGGGTTTTAATTAATTGAAATACAATATGACATTAGTCTCGGGTGCACTACATAATGATCTGCCATTTGCATGCACTATGAGATGGTCACCACGCTAAGGCTAGTGGCCGTCTGTTCCCGTACAAAGTCACGCTGTTATTGAGCACATTCCCACGACTCATTACAGACCTGGAGGTTCGTGCTTCTTAGCCGCCTTCGCCTGTCTCACCCCCACCTCCCTTCTGGCAGCCACCTGTTTATTCTCTGGTTCTCTAAATCCGGTTTTGTTCTGTTTTACTCGTTTTGCTCTTTAGAGGCTACATATAAGTGACACCACAGCTTATTTGTTTTTCTCTGTCTGACTGGGTGGACTAACGGTGATCTGTTTCAGCCCCCGGCATCTGCTAACGGCTGTAAGCTTGCCACTCACTCCAGCAAAAAATGCTCCTGTGAGTTTCAAGTCCAATGAATCATTTAACATCTACTCAGAGACCTAATGGGAATCTCAGTAGAACTTTTCCCAGCACATCTCAGAACCTCCGCCTCATGCTGGTCTTCTTTTTCAGTGGATGCCGCCCGTCCCTTCCAATGACCAGCTCACTGAGAATGGTATTTGCTGTTCCCCTTTCCTCTCAGTGCCCACCTACTCCGTTACCAGATGTCAAAGCTCACCATTCCCATCCTCAAAAAACTCTGCGCGCTCATTCCCTTTTCCCTCCCTCATCATCACTTTGTCATTACACAATCGCCTGTCACCCAACTGCCTGTGGCATGTTCCCTAATTGTCGCTCCACTTTCCAGCTGGCCCCTTAAATCCATTTATCACACTGGAAATCCAGTGATTAAAGAAAAATACGAGCCCATGGCTTGTCAATCCCTTTGCGGGTCATCATCGCATGTAGACTTAAACCCAGACTCTCCTCTGTCCTTCCAACGTTTGGACCTTTGCTGATGTGTCCTGACCTTGCTGTCTCTACCGGGAGCCGTTCTTCCCTCACGTACCGTTTGTCCTTTCTGTGTGTGGGTCTCACAAAACTCCCTCTCACCTCTGCGTCTGTGTGCGTTGTTCCCTCTGCCTGGAAGGTGTTTGCCTGGTACTCCTGAGACCTGGCTGCATCTTAGCCTTCAGGGACCATCTCCCAAAGAAATTGCTCTTATGATGCACGGTAAATAGCTTTATCATAATTTATCTCAGTTCACAGAAAAGTAAAGACTTCAACAGTGTGTTGGTTCACGTGTCTAGACTCTATTGCTGAGTAGGTTTACTATGGTTTCCAGAATAGCCAATAACACCTCATACACGGAAGGCACACAATAAACACTCATTAAGTGGATGAATTAATCCAATAGGAGATCAGTAACAGATCTTCACTGTTTACTGATTCCTAGATCTACCTGAAATCTACCGAGACCCTCCTGAGAATGGGTCCCTCCCCATCGTGATTGGGACGTCCGTCATCTCTGCCCTCCCTCTACTCTTCCTCCTTCTCTTCCTCCTCTGCTGGTGCTGGTGTCAAGCCAAACACAGTACGTCCTGGAGGGGGAAGTGGCAGCCTGGGAGGAGAGTGGGGAGAGGCTTGGTGTGTCCGGGACTCTAATCACCGACTCTCTGCAGAGGCCGTTGACAGTGAGACGAAGAGCCAAGGGACCTACGACAGGTAGGAGAAATTGGACCCTCCCAGTAGAAAACGCTGCTTCTGTCTGATTCCTCAGACCTCCCTTAATGCTTCTATCTCCTTTCCCTCAGCACCAGCCCCGGCATGGACTTCCCAGAAGAAACTCAATGTAAGAGGAGTGGGAAGGGGGGGCACTGGGGGTGGGGAGGGACGTATTCAGGGGAAGACAGAAGGCATCCTGGAAGGAGCGGAGAAGGGGGGGCAACCTTGCTGGCTGTGATGTCACAGCCCTTCCCTGATTTCAGTCATCCGTCTCTGAAACAGAGACGGCAGGACCGGACAATGTGAGGGTGCTCCCTGGAAGCCTGTCCTCTCTTCTATCCTTGCAGGCGAGGTCTCAGTGGACACCCGGCCCGAGGAGGACAGACAGATGGACATGCAGGTGAGTCTTTCCTCCTTCCCCGGTCCCTTCCCCACGTGCTCTCTTCTCACCTTACCTCGTGTCTTCGTGCTGACAGGCCCCCACAGAGAAAGGCAAACAGGAGGTGATCTCCGCCCAGCTACGCCAAGATTCCTGTGCAGAGAACGTGGACCCACCATTCTCCGGCGCCCTTGAGGAGCCCCCCAGATAGCCCTGTGTCTATGCCGACTTCACCTCGTCCTGCGTGCAGAGCTGGAGCTGGCGGGGGGGGGGGGCGGGGGGGGTACTCCAGGCCTCAAGGGCCCCTTAAGGAAGAAGAGGCTGCGAGAAGCGTCCCGCTCATGAACCTCAACACCAGCCGTCTTCTCGGAGCTCCCCAAAGACTCAAGGATACAGAAGTCTTGTCAACTGTCAAGAAATTCTGGGACCCATTACATGTCTCTTAAGAGATTCCTGGTTCTTTGTGCATCTACCCCCTCACTAGCTTATTTAACAAATGTTCACAGAAGTGGACTCTTTCTCTGGACCTGTGCTGAGGCTGCACATATTGGTAAGACATAGCTTCTGCTCTTAGGGAACTCCTGGTCCGCTGAGAGAGGCAGACCACACGGTCTGGCCCTTGGAAAGCCACGAGGACGTAACGTACAGGAGCAGGTGGAAGGGGGATTTGGGTCACCGGGCAGCACAGCTGTCCAGGCTCGTCCAAGGAGCACACACTGGTACCAAATACCAGGAGAAATCAAGAAGAAGTGAGAGTCAAACTGAGCAGGCGGAAGTTTCTAACGACATCTTGGTCCAACGTTCTAGGAGGTGCTGAGAGCTGAAGCCTTCAGAGCGGGAAAAACATGTGCCAAGCCAGAGGAGAATGACCTACTTGGCTCCCAGCACCCACGCTTCAGCTAGAAAAATACGTTTTCTTTTAAGCTCACATTTTCTCAACAGAATGGGACTAAAGCCGCACCTATTTCTCCGGCTTCTGTGGGAATCAAAAGAGAGAATGCTTGAAAAGTGAGTAGCATTAAAAAGAGATATTCATGCACCCAAGTTTATCTTGTCTTCTAAGTCCCAGAGAGCTGTAGCCCAATGTGACTGGGGGTGATCTTGCCCCCCAAGGGCCATCTGGCAATGTCTGGAGATGTTTTTGGTTGTCGCAGCTGGAAGGGACATGGTGCTAGCGACGCCTGGTGGATGGAGAACAAGGATGCTAGTAAACCTCCTATAATGCTCAGGACAGCCCTCCTGGACGCCAGCAGAGAATCACCCGGTCCTCAATGTCAACAGTGCCAAGGCTGGGACACCCTGATCTGACCCCTATAATCTCTTCAGTCTCAGTTTCATGCTCACTTAATTCCAGCCACATCAGTCATTTTCCGGTTACACGAACAAGCCAAGCTCTTTACTCCACCAAGGATTTTGGGCACGCTGAATGTGCTGCGTTAATATGTCTTAGGATCAGGCGCAACCTCAAATGTCACCGCTCCAAAGGGAAGTCCCTTGGAACCATTCTATTACAGAGACACATCAGACAATAGTCCATCTCAGCAACTTGTTCAAAGCATCATAATGTCCACACATTTTCCCTTGGAAAGGGTCTAAATGGTGCAGCAACTCCCCATTCTCCCTCCCCGCAGCCCCCGATATCTTCCAGTCTACCCTCTGTCCCCACGAATTTGCCTACTCTGGATATTTCATATAAATGGAATCATACAACGTGCGGTCTTTTGTGTCTGGTTTATTTCACTCAGCGTAATGTGTTCAGGGTTCATCCATGTCATTGCACGTGTCAGAATTTCCTTCCTGTTAAGTACTGGGGATTGAGCCCAGGACCTTGTGCATGCCAAGCATGTGCTCCACCACCGAGCTCCACCCGTCCGTCGGCACCTGATCCCTTTTTAAGACTGAACAATATTCCATTGGGGTAGGTATATACCATAGTTTGTTTAATCATTCTCCCATCAGTGGACACGAGTTGTTTCCTTGTTTTGGCTGTTGTGAATAATGCTGCCATGAACACAGCTGTACAAATATCTGTTCAAGTTCCTGCTTTTGATTCTTTTGGGTATTTACCCAGAAGTGGAGTCGCTGAGTCATTCATTGCTTCATATGTTGAGGAAATGCCAGACTGTTTTCCACAACAGCTGTACCTACCTGCCCGCAGTGCATGAGGATTTCAACTTCTCCACGTCCTCAGTCGACATTTGTTGTCTTTTTGATGACAGTCATCCTTGCAGGTGAGAAGTGATGTCTCGCTGTGGTTTTGACCTGCATGTCCCTAATGGATGTCAGGGAGTTTATGGGAGTATTGGAAACACAGAGGACGCCTCGCTAGGCAGACGTGGTGGGACACTGGGCTGGTGACGGGAGATAAAGTGACGCTACTTGGAGCTTGTGTGCAAGTCATTCTACGGAGCAGAAGGCTCTAGCTTGATGAGTCTCAACTAGGAAAAGCCAGGCTGATGGGGGAGGGGAGGAAATCGCTCTGCATCCTCATCACATCCTGTGCCTCTGCTGCAGTCCCCGCCCAAGTCTTCCCTCCTGGGCTATGGAGCTCAGGATGGGCCAAGGAGCCATGTCCCCATCCCTGCCTGCCCTCTTCTGTCTTGGTGAGTCAGTCTGGGAAAGCCTGTGGGACATGTGTGGGCTCTGAGACGAAGAATTTAGAAAAATGCATCAGTGATGAATTTCAGGGCAAAAGGTGACCACAGTGGTCACCCCATTTATTTGTTGTGGGGGGAAGCTGGGGCCCAGGGAGGTGGTGTTTGTCGGAGGTATTCTAGTGTGTTCATGGCTGGCTCCGGAAATGAATACGGGTCTCCCAGTAATGCTGGCTGCAACTTTCTCCCACTACACTTAAATTTCTTTTAATTTAAAAAAATGTGGACTCACTGACTAGAGTATAGAATTAGTTTGTCAGTATCCCTCTTGGTACTGATGCAAACAATGCTGCCGTTGGCAGCAATGTGGATGGACCCCGACGGCATTGTCCTAAGTGAAAAGCCACACAGAGAGAGAAAACAGAGCAGGATCTTACTTATAGTCGGAATCTCAAAAAGTCGAACTCACAGAAGCAGGGAGTAGGTTGGTGGTGTCCGGGGACTGGGAAGTGAGGGTGGGGGAAGACAAGAGGGTGGATGTTGGTCAAAGGGCACAAACTTCTAGTTATCAGGGGAGTAAGTTCTGAGGATCTAAGTCACAGTGTGGTGACTGTGGTTAACTGTACTACAGAGCATGGTGCTCGGAATTTGCTAAAAGAGCAGATCTTAAGTTTCTCTCTCTCATACACACGAAGATGGTTCTGTGACGTGATGGATGTGTTAGCTTGATTGTGGTAATTATTTCACAGATCATCATGCTGTATGCCTTAGATTTATGCGATTTTTATTTGTAAATTATACTTCGGCAAGGCTGGAGTAGGAGTGCCCCCTAACAGGGCTGGCGGTGGGGTCAGACGCGTCTGTGCTGTCTCCTCCTCGTGGGCTTTGTGCTGGGCGTGTGTGCGCACTGTTTCCTTATTCCGTCAAAAGAACTTTATCGCTAAAAGCTTAGAGGCTTGGGGCTAAGCAGGAAGGAAGCAGCTGTGTTACTGGGGATAAGAGTGCAAACTATGAACACAAACTGCCTCTTGTTCATTCATTCACTCATTCATTTATTCATTTTTAAAACACACCCATGTAGCACTTACTGTGGGCTAGATATTGCTCTATGTTTTAAAATAGACACTTGTTTAAACGCCATTAACCGCCTGATGCAGTATTACTATTATTCCCTACTATTATTCCCATTTTACAGGTGAGAAAACTGAAGCCCAGAAGGATTAAGTAACTCATTTAAGGTCACACAGTTCTGGCTCAAATACAAACTAAGGAATTTTTGCACCAAATCCATATTCTTTACCATGAAAATATGCTGCTAGTGTTTGACTCTACCTTCTACCAGCTGTAGGACCATGGACTTCATGGGACTTACTATGCAAAAAAAAAAAAAGAGATATTGTGTATATATATATATTATATATATATGTGTATATATATAATATATATATATATCCTTGTTTATCTGAAATTCAAATTTAACTGGGAGTCCCATGTTTTTATTTCCTAAATCTGGTAACCCTAGTGAGACTAAAATACATAATGCTATTAATTCAGTGAAAAGGTTAAAAAAAAAAAAGGAGTCTTAGTTTGAGAGAAAAAGGGTAATAGTTCACCCTAGAGAGGGATTTGTTCAGATAGAAGGGAAAGTGGGGGGAGGGCGCCTCCAAGGAAAAAACGTGGAATTTATAGATCATGCAATTTGATAGATGGCTAAAATTATATGGAAAGGCTATTGAAAATTGTGGAAAGAATTAGATACAGGTTCAAGGACAACCATGCAGGTGGAAATAAAACACACAATTATTGATCCTAGGGGAGATAAATAGAAAAAAATATAGGCACAATATTGTAATCCTCAAGTGTGAACAATATTTGCACAGTCATAATAAAGTAATTAATAGAATACTGATTTAGCCCATAAGGGTTAAATGGGGAGAAGTCTAGGATTAACACATCTCTTGACTTACAACGCAGGAGACGCCCATCTGGATCTAATTACAGCATGGTGATTACAGCCAATAATACTGTATTATACTGAATGCAATTAATGCCACTGGACTGTACACTTGAAAATGGTTAAAATGCCAAATCTTATAGGTATATATTTACCACAGGTAAAAAAGTAGTGTAATAGACCCCAAACCATTGAATTGTACATTTTAAATGGGTGAATTGTATGGTATCTGAATATCTCAATAAAGGTGTTTAAAAAAAATACTGCACTGTAAGGGGGGAGGGTATAGCCCCTTGGTGGAGTGCTGTTTTTAGCATGCTCCAGGTCCCCAGTTCAATCCCCAATAACTCTGCTAAAAAACAAACAAACAAATAAATGAACAAACAAACAATAAATAAACCTAATTGCCTCCCCCCCAAACAATTTTTTAAAAAAATACCGTATGATAAGCTGAAAGTTGCTAAGAGATCTGCAGTGTTCTCACCACAGAAAAGAAATGGCGACCCCAGGACGGGGTGGAGGCGTCAGCTAGCGCTGCCCTGATAACCTTTCTGCAACACACGAATGTATCAGATCAACTCGTTGTACTTGTAAGCCTCAAACCTATACAATGTTGTAGCTTCAACTATTATATTTCCATAATAGAACAGTATCTCCATAAAGCTGGGGGGAGAAAAGCGAGAACCCCCCCAATCTGGCACACCGCCCCCTTCTCTTTCCAGTTGCCAAAATTTGCCAGAAGTCTCTGCGTGGGGGAGGTGTCCTACAGGGAGCTGGGGGATGGGCTAAGGAATCCCTGTTTGGCTTTTAAAAAATTGTGGCAAAATAATAAATTAAACATAAAATTCACCATCCAGGACATTTAGTCCATTCACAACGTCCTGCAATCAACCCCCCTCTCTAGTTCCAAGACATTTTCAGCGCTCCAGAAGGAAATCCCCTATCTTTGCAATCACGCTTTAATCTCCTCTCCTCGCAGCCCCCTGCAAACAGTCATCTGCTGTCTGCTTCTGGGCAGATTTATCTGTTCTGGATATTTCATATACACCGAGTTACACAGTCGTGGCTTTTTGCGGCTGGTTTCTTTGCCTTCAATTATGTGCATGTGTATCTTTGAAAAAAGAATTATGACAGAAGAAAGAACGCATGCAAGTTTCTCATCACGGTGCCCAGCACGCAGAAGGGTGGGTTCACACAAGGTCCTAGTAACCGGTCCTTTTCTTCTTCCTTCAGGGCTGTGTCTGGAGCAGGTGATACACGCTCACTACGGTGGGTCAGGAATCCCCCTGGGGGTTTGGCCAGCGAGCGGGGTCGGGGGGCAGGAGGGGTGCGAGCCTCTGTCAGGGAGCTGACCGCTGCTTGCCTTCCAGGCCCGCTGCCCAAGCCCTCCCTCCAAGCCCTGCCCAGCTCCCTCGTGCCCCTGGGGACGCCGGTGACCGTCCGCTGCCAGGGGCCTCCAGGCGTGGACTTGTACCGCCTGGAGAAACTGAAATCCAGCCAGTATTTTGATTATGGGGTTCTCTCCTTCTCTGCCATGGAGAAACGTTTCGCCGGGGTCTACCGCTGCTCGTACCAGAACGGGAGCCGCTGGTCTCTCCCCAGCAGCCAGCTGGAGCTGGTGGCCACTGGTAACTGGAAGCGTGGAGGCCGGGTGTGCTGGGACGTGTGGCCTCTGGGCTACGTGGTCCTCAGCTCGGGGCTCCAAGAGGGTGACGATGGGGATGATGATGACAGTAAACCCGAAGTCCTAGCAGAGCTGGGATGAGGGTGGGGCAAGGGGGGCTTGTCCTTAAGGGCTAAATTTAGAACTCAGTAATCAACAGAAATAATATGCTAATACTGTATCTTAAAAAAAACCCCTCAAATCAATGCAAAAACATCCACGATATACACAATATTGCAATTTTAAATAATGCCAGATTTGGGCAGTGCTGTTCCAAGCCCTATTCCAGCCTGACGCAAGAGGAAAAATGTGTATTCCGTCATGCATGTTCGAATGCATTTTTTATTTTTATTGAAATTTTTCCCCCTTAACGGAGGCACTGGGGATTGAACCCAGGACCTTGTGCAAGGCAGGTCTGGGCTCTACCACTGAGCTACACCCTCCACCCCCTATTTTTATTTTTTGATGGAATAAAGTGTTCTCAACCTATTCTTTTATTCCTAATACATTTTAAAATGATTACTTTCCAAAGTAGATTTTTAAAATGTTGATGCGTTTGCTTCCATGAAGGCCAGGAGAGTCAAATGGTAATATATTCTGCCTTTAAAAAATTTTTTATTTTTTATTGAAGTGTAGTTGACTCACACTGTTAATTTTGTCTCAAATTATCAGGCAACTCTTGCTGTTGTGAAGACTGTATGCCAGGTGTGGACTGCCATGCTCTGTGATGATAACCATATCAAAGTATTATTATATCCAATACTATGATTATCAAATTATACAGCAGGGTAGGTTCATATTTCAGACTTCAACATGGCTTTCCCGGGCACAGTTGGATTCTGTCTTTGTTTATAATCTTGATGTTCTTCCTTGTAAATGTGTTTGCGTTCATTTTTATTTTAAAAATCGCATTAAATATTATTTATCTTGATTACTGAGGTTAGTTTCTATTTTTTTTTTCCTGCATCCAAGGACAAAGCCTAGCTTGCCACACCCTGATTCCCGACCCGAGGTCCACCATGTGCCTTGGGGACTGACTCAGACGCTACCTCCTCATTAAATATTTCCCTCACCACACTATTTAAAGTTGCATCTTGATTTAAAACAGCGCTCGGCATTATCTGGTATGCCACACATTTACTTATTTTTAAGTTATTCTTTCTTCCTGTTGGAATTTTTGTTTCTTGGAACAGAGACTGACACATAGCAGTTGCTCAGAGGAAAAAAAAATTGTTGCGTGAGTCACAGTCACTAGCCAGCATTTGCTGTTGTGAGTGTGGTGTTCCCGGTGTGGACTGCCATGCTCTGTGGTGATTAAACATACCAAATTACATAGTAGGGTGCGCTCCCGCTTAGGAGCAGACAGCCTGGAGCCAAGCTCCGTGACTGCAGATTCCAGCTCTGCCACTTACTATCTTGTGACCTCGGACAAGTTATTCAGCACCGTGCACCCTCGTTTCACGTGTAAAGGGGGGATATTTACAGGGGTGAATTCATTGAGGATTCAGTGAACTGATATACGTCATGGGCTTGGAACAGCACCTGGACTCTGGAACTTTAATACAAGTTAGCTACTGTATATTGTAATACAAGCTCACGGGACAATGTAAAGTTAAGCTATTTTGTCATTGCCGTATTTGGGGTGCTGGCTGTGCACTGGGTATTCTGTTAAATGCTCAATTACACTGTCTCATCCAACGGCTGCCGTTTTGTAGTAGAGAACACTGAGGCACAGATGAGGGGGAGGTGTTTCCAGTCCCTAGGCTGCAAAGCCGGGGTTTGAGCCTGGGCACTGCCATGTGCCTCCAGTCACGCTCCCTTAACCACTGTGTGACCTGGTGGTGGGAAGGGTGGGTTCTGTAGAGTGGAAACAGGTGGAAAGTTCCCTAGCTCTCAGGGAGGTGGGGAGCCTTCCCACCCCAATAGCTGAGACGCTGGTCACCATCTTTCACACCAGAATCCTCTTTCCTCGCAGGCGTTTTCACCAAGCCCTCACTCTCAGCCCAGCCCAGTGCAGCGGTGTCCCCAGGGATGGACGTGACTCTGCGGTGTGAGAGCCAATACGGTTTTGACCGATTTGCTCTGTACAAGGAGGGAGACGCTGGGCCCTACAAGAGACCCGAGCAGTGGTACCTGGCCGACTTCCCCATCACCACAGTGACTGCTGCCAACAGCGGGACTTATCGATGCTACAGCTTTTCCAGCAGTTCCCCGTACCTGTGGTCAGCCCCCAGCGACCCTCTGGAGCTCGTGGTTAAAGGTCAGCGGTGCAGACCAAAGCTTTCTCCCTCGGCCTTCACAGGCCCTGATGGAAGTTCCAAGGGGAGGGACCTAAAAGCATGGAGGAAGCGGGAGGGCAGGAGGGGACGGGGGCTTTGGAGGGTGTAAGGGGGTCTGAATGATGCTGTAACAAACTACCGCAAGTTCACTGGCTTAGAACATCGCAGACTTATTACCTTAGAGTTCTGGAGGTCAGAAGCCCAAAATGGGTCCTACTGGGATAAAGCAAAGGTGTGGTCCAGGCTGGGTTCCTTCTGCAGGCTCTAGGGGAGAATTTGTTCCTGGTGTCCTTCCCGGCTTCTCAAGGCTCCTACATCTATCTCTTGGCTCCCACGGTCTCTTCCTCATGATCGAAGCCAGCAGCATAACGTCTTCACATCTCTCTGTCTCTGGCTCTTCTGCCCTCTTGCCTCTATTATACTTTTAAGGACCCTTGTGATTACACTGGGTCCACCAGATAATCCAGGATAATCTCCCCACCCCAAGATCCTTAATCCTGTCTACAGAGTCCCTTTTGCCATATAAGGTACCACAGTCACAGGCTGTGGGGGGTAGGATCCTGTCATATCTGGGAGGCCGTTATTCTGTCTACTACAGAGCATATACACTAAGAAAAATAAATGTTAATACTGTGAATAAAGCCTTGTGATTTGTCTAGGTAAAAAATAAAACCCACAAGCAAATGCAACAAAATCTTGCAGAAATTACTTTAAAAATGCTGCCATCATAGGAAGGAAACTTTGAGGTCATCCCCCTTACACCACAGTCACACATTCTGTCTTTTTTATTTTTGATCATCTCAGTACAAGGTCTCTCTATAAAAAATCTTGCTGCTAAATTCTTCACATTAACTGATGTAATTCGAAATTCATGATTATATTTTATGTTCACCTTTTCTTATGATTATGCATTTTCACAAGTTTTTGAAGCAATCAAATTATTTAAACGGTCTCAGAATAGAGGAGACAAATGATTCTATCAGCAAAGGGAAAATTCTTGAAAATTCTTATCCTTCTAATCATCAGAGGATTAATAAAGTTAGTACAGAGTGGAATGAGAAAGTATTTGCATTCAGAGTGATTTATTTATTTATTGTTCGCTTGTATTGGGGCGGGGCGGCGAGTAGGTTCCTTAGCTGATTTCCGTTGGAGGAGGTCCTGGGGACTGAGCCCGGGACCTCCTGCTCGCTGAGCATGCGCTCTGCTACTTGAACGATACCCTCCCCCCCATTCAGACTCATTTTCATTCAAATCTAGCTAGTGAGCTAATTATTCACTAGGAATCATCTTTCATTCTTTAAAAAAACCTACTTATTGAGGTTTGATTTATATGCCTTAAAGTTTACCCGTTTTAAGCATCCAATTCAATGCTTTTTGGTGAGTTTAGAGTCGCGCAGTCATCACCACAGTCCAATGATGGCGCATTCCCAACGCTGCTAGAAGATCTCCTGTGCCCGTTTTCAGTTACTTTTCATCCCATCACAAACCTACTACTTCTGCGAATTTGCTTTTTCTAAGAATTTCCTATACTTTTTTGTGACTGATTTCTTTCACTCAGCATGTTTTTTTCTGAGGTTCATTCATAATGTAGCCTGTGTCAGTTTTCTGTTCTTAAATGGTGCTTCTTTCAAAAGGGGACAGCACAGCTCATAAAGAAAATGTGATATATACACCCAGTGAAATATTATACAGCCTTAAAAAGAACGAGATCTCATCACATGCGACACATGGATGAACCTTGAGGACACCGTGCTAAGTAAAATAAGCCGGTAACAAAAGAACATATGCTGGATGATTCTACTTATACGAGGTAGTCAAAATCATAGAGAGAGAAAGTAGAATGGTGGTTGTCAGGGGCTGGGGGAGAGGAGAAAGGAAAATAGTGTTTAATAAGGACAGAGCTTTAGTTTTGCAAGATGAGAAATTCTGGAGCTCTGTTGACCCATAATGTGACTGCACTTAATACTGCTGAACTGTCCACGTAAATGTTCAGGATGTTACACTTAATGTTACGGGATTGCAACTACACTTAGAAATAAAATAAAAATCAAAGAGGCCGGTATATGTTTCCCTGCTCTAATACCTGAAGATGTTTTCTTTTCTTTTAAGTCTTTGTCTCCTTTTCCATCTCATGCTTCCTACTGCATCTTTGAAACCTTTCATCTGACAATTTCTCCACATCCGCCGTCTCTACCTGCACAACCCCCGCAGCCTCCACACTGGCCTCTCTGCTTTTGATTGAAATATAATTGACCTATAACCTTGCATAAGTGTAAGGTTTATAACGTGTTGACTTGATACATTTATATATTGCAACAGGATGACCATCATAGCTTAGCTAACACCTCCATCTTGTCACATAATTACTATTTTGTGTGTGTGTGTGTGTGTGTGTGTGTGTGTGTGTTGAGAATGTCTAAGATCTAGTCTCTTAGCAGCCGTGAAGTCTGGCGTATAGGATGCTGCCTGCAATCACTGTGCTGTGCGTTAGGTCTCATCTCTGAGCTGCAAGCTTGTCTGGCTTCACACATTTACCCTCTTTAGACGGTTAGCAAAACGACAGCAAGAGGAAGCCTTTAAAAACAGGTGGTTAAAGTCAGATGATTTCAGACCTTTGCTCAAAGTCAGCAGTGCTCTCACCTTGGTCTTCTCCAAGCCCCTGCTTTACCTGTCGGGTCACCTGCCTACTGCTCCCTCCCTGCCCCCTCCCCCATTGACTCTGCTGTAGACACACTGGGCGTCTTGCCTTCCCTCGAAAATGCAGGCTTAGTGTGGCCTCAGGGACTTTGCACGTGCTGGGAGGCGTTCCCCAGATATCTCCATGACTCATTCCGTTGCCTCCCTCAGGCCTTCAGTCAGAAGTCACCTTCCTGCCTCTCTGACACTCTCTAGCCACCTCCTCTTTGTGACAGCAGGTCACAAAGATCTAGGAGACGGGACAGAACCGAGCTTTGAAAAGCAGGGAAGGCAGCCACAGGGACTGTCGTCCATCAGCCCCAGAACGTTCTAGGTGCACCTCTCAAAGGCTGCTTCACACCCACAATGGTACAGGGGTAGACGCTTCTTTATTTTTATTTTCCAGGGGAGGAAACTGAGTTGCAGAGAGGCTTTTCTATTTGCTCAGGATCTAACCCTAACGGAGCACAGAACTCTCTTTGTATCTTTCCTGATTCCTCAGGGACCTCCGTGACCCCCGGCTGGCTGCCCACAGAGCTGCCGTCCTCTGCAACAGGTAGGCTCTGGAGGACTCACCTCCGTGTCTGGGGTGCAGGGCACATGGACTCCTCTTTCGCTTTCTCCTCTCTGTCTAGATTTCTCAGTTTAACTCACTTGCCTCTTTCACAGATTTGCTTTGTTTTAAAAATCCCTTAGTTCTGCGTGTAAGGAGGGTGGGTGTTGTAAGTAGACGGTATGCCTAGCCTGTCTCACATCCCCACCACGATCCAGCCTTAGCGCTGTGGCTTGTGTGTCGTATGTGGAAGAACAAGCTGAGTGTCTTGGAAAATTGTAGATTCCTGGACTCCAATTCTGAGCCTCTGACTCCACTGGCCAGCCGTTCTCAAACTGCAGTGCGCCTGAGACTCACCTGGAGGGCTTATCAAGGACAGACCTCTGGGCCCCGAGAGTGTCTAATTCAGAAGGTCTGGGGTTGAGGCCAATAATTTTCAGTTCTAACAAGTTCCCATGGGATTTTGCTGTTGATCTGGGGATGCCACTTTGAAAAACCAATGCGTTTATTAAAATTAATTAATTAATTTTAAATCAGTTTTTTTTAGGGGGGAGGTAATTAGGTTTTTATTTAAGTTATTTTAGTGGAGGTAGTGGGGCTTGAAGCCAGGACCTCCTGCATGCTGAGCACGTGCTCTACCAATGAGCTATCCTCTCCCTCCTAAACCACATTTTTTAATATATATGTATTTTTTGAAGTACAGTCAGTATACAATGTTGTGTCAACATCTGGTGTACAGCACACTGTGTCAGTCATACACAGACATACGTATATTCCTTTTCCTATTCTTTTTCATTTCAGGTTATTGCAAGATATTGAATAGAGTTCCCTGTGCTACATAGTATAAATTTGTCGTTTATCTATTTTATATATAGTAGTCAGTATTTGCAAACCTTAAACCCCCAATTTATCCCTCCCCACCCTCTTCTCCCCACTGGTAAACATAAGTTTGTTTTCTATTTCTGGGCATCTGTTTCTGCTTTGTAAATACGTTCATGCATGTCTTTTTTTTTTTTTTTAGATTCCACATATAAGTGATATCATATGGCATTTTTCTTTCTCTTTCTGACTGCACTCCATTTTGTGTGAGCCACAGTGTTCCCCATTTTCAAACATATCTCAGCGGCTTCTGGTGCACGGATGACAGCCTGCGCCTTAAGAAACAGTGCACGAGGCTGTGGCACCTCTTAACATTTCCTGTGTCTCAGGGAGACCTCAAACCCAAATTACAAGCATCGTGTTGAAAGGATCCAAGGTGGATGAGAATGTGCTGACAGATGGGGCTGAGGGCAGGAAGGGGCTGTTACGCCAGAGGAGGCACAGCTCGTGTCATGTTTCTTATTGGAATTAAAAAAAATGACATATAGTTGATACAATATTATATAAGTGACAGGTGTACAACATACTGATTCACATTTTTAAAGGTTATCCTCCGTCTATAGTTACTATAAAATATTGGCTATATTCCCTGTGTTGTACAGTATACCCTTGTAGTTTATTTGTTTTATATATAACAGTTTATACCTCTTAATCCCCTGTCCCCGTCCTGCCTCTGTTCTCTTCTCTCTCCCCACTACTCATTGGAATTTTTAAACTTTTTATTTTGAGATATTGATTCACAGGAAGTTGCAAAGATAGTACAGAATATACCCTTTGCCTGGAATGCTGCAATAATTACAGTACAGCATAAAAACCAGGAATCTGACGCTGGCTGAATACTTAGTTCTATGTTGATTTATCACACACGCAGGTTCATATAACCACCATTGCATTCAAAATACTATTCCAAGTAACTCAAGCATTATGCTGTGCCCCAGAAATTGACACAATATTGTAAACTGACTATACTTCAATAAAAAATACATATGCACAAATAAATAAAGTAGTATCTAAACTAAAACCAATACTATTCCAAGGAGAAAAAAAGATAAAGATATTTCTCAGGGCCCTCCTTCATAGTCACCCCTCCCGTCCCACGATCCCTAACCCCTGGCAAGTTCTAATTTGTTCTTCCTCGATTTAATTTGCCACTTGGAGAGTGTTATATATAAATGCAGTCATATCATGGGGGAGCCTTTGAGACTGCCTTCCCCCCCACTTAGTATCGTGCCCTTGAGACCTGTTCAAGCTGTTGCATGTATCAACAGTGTGCTCCTTTTTATGACTGAGTAATATTTCATGGTATGCACGTACCACACCAGGTTTAGATCGTGTTGAAAGCATCCAACGTGGATGAGACTGTGCTGACAGATGGGGCTGAGGGCAGGAAGGGGCTGTTACGCCAGAGGAGGCGTAAATCCAAACACAAATTCATCAGTGACACTCACAGGCAGAGAAATAACAGAACAAATAACATCTCAGCTCTGATTCTACCACGGATGAGTGAGCGTAAGAGAGGCTGTGATGAATTGGTTCTGCCATAAAAAGGCCCTCGGAGGCTGTCCCCACCGTCACCAGGAGCTACATATTTATGGGCTGAGGGGGTTCAGGAAATATTTATGTAAAAACGGTAGGAGGTCCCTGGTTAAGGAAAGGGCCTTAGTCAGGAGGGAAGTCTCTTCTGCTCAGGGCTGACATCAGCTTTTTTTTCCCCACTGAGCTCACCTAGATCTGCCGATCCACTTTGTGTTTGTAAGACTGAGATGCAAGTCACACACCGCGACATTCACCGCACTTGCTAGACTAGCGATAATCATCATCGTAACAAAAAAGCACAATTGTTGGTGAGGATTTGGAGACACTGGGACCCTCATACCCTGCTGGTGGGGAAAAAAATGCTGTAGGTGCTGTGGAAAACAGCTTGGTGGTCCCTTAAAAGAGCTAAACATAGAATTCCCGTATGACTCAGAAATTCCAGCCTAGGGAGATACCCTGGAAAATTAAAGAACGTACATTCACACAAAAGCCTGTATGGAATGTTCATAGCAGCATTATTCGTAACGGCCCCAAAGTGGACTAAGCTAATGCCTATAAGGGGATGAATGGATCCGTTTCTTATTAAACCTCTGAGGAGCAGAAGACAGCATGTCTTGGGCCTTTTGAGTTTGTCTCTCCTGTGTCTGTGCAGTGTGTGTTAGAGAAATGGGTTCCTGGGAGGCGGGACATCTCACAGGGGCAAGGGGCAGGCCTGACATCACCCGTACTCCTCCTGCTTAGAATCGTCAGAAGCCCCCGGGAGGCTGAGCCCCTCGCTCGTGAACCAAGGCTCCACGGCTGGTGAGTAAGTCGGCGCTCAGAGCTCAGCAGAAAGGAGTGCGAGGACTGGCCTCTCTCTTCTGTCATTTAAGGCTGGAGTCTCCTCAAAACCACCTGCCTCTTCCCAGGAAAGCCCCTGATTTGAGGATGAGGATGGGGTGGAGATGGGCTCCGAGCTTGGGGGCAGAGGAGCTTCTGGGTAATGTGGATGCTTCCATACGGCGGCGCCAAGCCGACCACGGGAGGGCCGTGCCCCTCCCTGCACAGTGCTCGTCTGCCTTGGCTCTGATCCGTGTGCGCAGCCGTGTTCCCAGGGCTTCCATGCACGACCTGGCTGCAGCCCCACTCAGATCGTGGTTGAGCCCCTTACTACTCCATCCAGGGCAATGTGCTTCTCTCCTGCGGCAGCTCTCTTTGCCCCCGCTTTCCCCAGAAAAAGTCTCCATTTCCCTTGGAAAACAGGGAACCTTGATGTATCCCGAGGGTAGGTTGGGCATCTCCACTGTCCCCATGCAACTCTAGCTTTCCTTAGGCTTTCTAAGACCCTCATGAGATTTTCCCCCACCCTCTTTATAAGACCCTTCTGGGGTCCCCGTCACCCTCAGGACAGGTAGGAAAACTGACTCACAGATGCCCCACATCTCATAAGTGACGAGTCTGGGGGTCAAACCTGGACGCCATGACTCTGCAGTTCACAGTCTCCCTGTAGCCCTGGCGCTCTGCCTCCCAGGTGTGCGCGCTCAGGACAGGCGCAGAGACGCGGAGAGGAGAGATGGTCCCAGCCCTTCGCAATTATCCTTTCTGATTCTCAGAATCTTCTAGGAATATCACCGTACTTCCAGAGGCGTCAGACCCTCCAGCTGGTGAGTACGTGTCCGTCTCTGGACCAGCTTCCTCCCCTCCTCCCTGACTTTACCCAAGGCTGGCTGCTTTCCCTACACACAGGAGCTACGGTCCTGGGCTCTTGGGTTCTGGTGTGTAGCGTGTGAAGTGGAGGGGGACTATCAGAATCTGGAGCTCAGAGCTGGGCAAAGATCAGGTGTGAAGGCTGAGATTTTCTAAAGGGTCAGAGAAAGATAAACTTCATCTCTCTCTCCCCCACTTACAACGATCTTCTCTTCCACAATTAGCCAAATACCCAGGTAGTGTCTGTGTGTGGGGCGGGGTTGTGTCAGGGGCCTGAGAAGGGGTGTGTGGAAGAGGTGGTGTTTAGAGAACGGGGCTTATCTGGTCCTGACCTTTGAGAGGAGGAGAGGACCCCTCTGGCATCCTGGCTGGCAGGGGGTAACAGGTTCCCACGTGGGGGCTGTGGCTTAGAGTGGGTCCTTCCGTCACCCGCTTCTGTCTGTCTTCGTTCCTCCAGGTCCCGCCCTCCAGCGCTACACTGAGGGCAATCTGGTCCGGATCTGCCTCGGGGGTGTGGTTCTAATATTCCTGGTGGGGATTCTGGCAGAAGATTGGCACAGCCGAAGGAAACCCCTGAGGCGCCGGGTCAGAGCGGCCCACAGGCCCCTCCCACCCCTCCCACCCCTCCCACCCCGCCCGCAGACCTAGGAACTACACAGCGGTCAGGACAGGGGTCGACCGGATGGTCATAACCACGGATAGCATCATTAGAATCCCAAGGTTTGCTTGCATCTAAGAGACAGGTCGTGGGAGTGGGGAGGGGACGTAGAGTGTGTGGAGCGTGAGGGCAGAAGAACAGAGGCTACAAGCTGTGGAAGTGGAGGCTCTTCTTGGCGCCCCAGCAGGAGTTGTTGAGCCTCTGTCTGACTCTCTGTCCTAGGACCCCCTGTTTGGGATGGAAGGAATCTAGTGGATGCCAAAGGCTCCTCACTGACATCTTGCTCATTGTGAGCCGTGTGGCATCCTAACTGGATCATCATACTTACCTCTCTCTCCAACCTTCTCTACCATGGGTTCCAGATCAGCCTCTAATATTCCCAGCTCTCACAGCTGACCTGTTCTGTCCCCTGCACAAAACTCTCCCACATCCCATTTGCCCCCTGTTTTTTTCTTTTCCTGGTTATCCCCAAACCTAACTTTCACTCAAGACCTATCTTAAGCTGCAGTTGGAAAAATGGCCTTTTGTTCCTTGAGATGGACCTGGTTTCTTTCAAGCTTTTGGGTGTTCTATTCATTTCCTCTACAATAGAATAATAATTCTAACTAACGTCGCAATGACTTATCTTTATGTTCGAAAAAAGTCCAAAGTCCTAAGCTTGTCCTAAAGGCCAGAATAGGTAAAGCCATAGAGACAGAAAAAAAACTGGTGGTTGGCAGGGTTTGAGGGGAGGAAGGAATAGGGAGTAATGACTTAATTAGTATAGTTTTTTAAAAAAAATTGTAGTGATGAAAATGTTTTGAAACTAGATAAAGGTGGTGGTTTCACAACAAGGTAACTGTACTAAATGCCACTGAACTATTCACTTTAAAATAGTTACAGCGAGGGGAGGGTATAGCTCACATAGCAGAGTGCATGCTTAGCACGCACAAGGTCCTGGGTTCAATCCCCAGTACCTCCTCTAAAAATAAGCAAACCTAATTACCTCCCCCAACCAAAAAATAAAAACAAAAACAGAAGATAATGATCATGAATAAAATTGAAAAAGCTGAGTTTTGATTTTTTAAAAAATAAAATGGTTACATTTTTATGTATTTTAATTTTGTTACATGAAATTGACCTCAATAAAAAAAAAGAAACCCCTGCTCCCTGACATCCATACACCTCTGTACGGGTCACTTGTCCTAGGGAATGATGTGAGGTATGTCAGAAATACCTCCCTGCACTGTCGCCGAGCTCCAGCACTCCCCTCCTGCTAAATGGAAGCCTATCTGTTGCTGACACTCTCAGTCTTTAGTGAAATCCAGTCTGGCTCTTCCCTGAATATGACTCTTGTACACACTTGGGGCTTCACTTCCTGTCAAAGTGACCCTGACCTTGGAAAGTAACTTCCCCCAGGGGCCACGATGACGATTGGCCATGAGCTCTTCTAAAGGAAAAGAAATAGGTGTATCTTTAATAGGTTAAACAGGTATCTCCACTTCTCACCACCTGAGGGTGGGGGAGAGGAATCCTACTCCAATATTGAAACCTCGAGGAACTCAATAAAACACACCAAAATGTGGATAATTTGAATACTATATGATCCCACTTATATCAGGAATCTCAAATAGTCAAAATCATAGAAACAGAGTAGAATGGTGGGTACCAGGGGCTAGGAGGAGGGGGAACGGGAAAGATGTTGGTCAAAGGGTACATAGTTTGAACTATGCAAGATGAGTAAGTCCTAGAAATCTGTACAGCATGATTCATATAGCTAACAATATTGTATTATATACTTAAAACTTTACTAAGAGAGTAGATCTTATGTTAAATGTTCATATCACAAAAAGAAGAGAAAAGAAGGAAACTTTAGAGGTGATGGTTATGTTTATGTCATTGCTTATGGTGATGGTTTCACAAGTATATATTTATCTTCAAACTCACCAGAATGTTAACATTATATATGTACAGTTTTTTTTTGTCAGTCACACCTCAATAAAATAGGTTAAAAAAAAACCCAAATTAAAGAATAAAGTGGCTCTTTAATCTACCTTGGTCAGTCGCTTTCCACAATAAGCCAGCTGTTCAAACAGTGATTTCATCTCCAAAAATGAAGGAAAAGAGCATGAGAAGAAAGCGGAGAAGAGTGGTAACTGGGGTTCAAAGGACAGGGGCAGGAGAAGTAGACGAGTGTCTGAACTGTGCACAGTTACTTAAAAGTTATATTTGATGTTACAAGTCTGGTAGGAGCGAACGAATAGAAAGGAGGAAGGCAGGTTTGTGTTTCTGCCACCACATCCTGTCTTCTGACTTTAATTCCTGTCATTTTTTAAAAATTAAATTTTTTCACTTCCTGTCTTCTGACTTGACTCCCTGTCTTTTGACTCCACTTCCTGTCTTTTGACTTCACTTCCTGTCTCCTCATTTGACTTTCTTTTGACTCCACTTCCTGTCTTTTGACTCCACTTCCTGTCTTTTGACTCCACTTCTTGTCTTTTGGCTTCACTTCCTGTTTCCTGACTTGACTTCCTGTCTTTTGACTCCATTTCTGGTCTTTTGGCTTCACTTCCTGTCTTTTGACTCCACTTCCTGTCTTTTGGCTTCACTTCCTGTCTTTTGACTCCACTTCTTGTCTTTTGGCTTCACTTCCTGTTTCCTGACTTGACTTCCTGTCTTTTGACTCCACTTCCTGTCTTTTGACTTCACTTCCAGTCTCCTGATTTGACTTCCTTTTGACTCCACTTCCTGTCTTCTGCCTTGACTTCCTGTCTTTTGACTCCACTTCCTGTCTCCTGACTTGACTTCCTGTCTTTCGACTCCACTTCTGGTCTTTTGGCTTCACTTCCTGTCTTTTGACTCCACTTCCTGTCTTTTGGCTTCACTTCCTGTTTCCTGACTTGACTTCCTGTCTTTTGACTCCACTTCCTGTCTTTTGACTTCACTTCCAGTCTCCTGATTTGACTTCCTTTTGACTCCACTTCCTGTCTTCTGCCTTGACTTCCTGTCTTTTGACCCCACTTCCTGTCTTCTGCCTTGACTTCCAGTCTTTTGACTCCACTTCCTTCTCCTGACTTGACTTCCTGTTTTGACTTCCACAGTAGTGACACCGTTCAGCCCAGGCCGAGTGCCCTGACGTTCAGGTTGTCTGTGCCTCCCTGTCTCAGGAGTGGTGAGAGAAGCCTGGGTGAGGGCTCAGGGAATATTCGAGCAAGAGAGGGAGCCACACGGTCACCACGGAAACTGGGGACCCAGGGCTTGGTCTGGGACTGGGGTTCGTGAAAACAGGTGTCCCTCATGGAAGTCTTTCTCCCAGAACTGTAGATGAGCCAGAAGATCCTGGCACAGGAGAATGAGTTCCTCCCAAAACTCTTCCTGGGGCCCGCACAAATAGCTTACCTTTCTGGGATAGGTGGGAAGTGAGAAAGTGTGGCTTCGTCTGGGAGGAGCCTGCAGGTGAGGCTTGGAGGTAAGGGGTGGAGCAGGGGTCAGGCTGCTGTGACCTCTGGCTCTTATTTCCCCCCAGCAACACGCCTAAGCCCACCACCTGGGCTACTCTAGGCCCCGTGACCCCCCAGGGTGCAGATGTGGCTGTCTGTTGAGGTGTCAGTAAATGGGGGGGGGGGTGGAACTGTGGAAGGATGGCTTTTCCATACACCTTATTAAAGAACGTAAGGTGAATTGTTTGTTCCTGATCATCAGTGGGACTAAACTTAGAGCAGATGTGAAATAATGCTTCTATGGAACTGAGCCGCATTTTCAGAATTCAGTGATGGGCTGCGGCTGGTAGTCACAGGGAGGAAATGCTAAGAACAGGGACAGCTGAACCTGTTTGCCTCCTGACACATGCAAACTCACAGACATACAGGAACCTCTGTGCCCCCCATGTCTCAGCTTTAATTCTAGCACTTCTTGTGGGTAATAACTGTGCCTCTGAGGGTGTGGCTGGAACAGAGGAAAAGGTACACACTTTGGAGAAAGATGGTGAATTTAGTTGTGAGCAAGTTTGCATTTAATGGGCCACTGGGATGTCAATACTTATTAAAAGGTCAGGAGAGAATCAGCCCTGGAGATAAACTAGTGATAAATACAGTTTCCTGTGCACATGGTGTGTGTCAACTGCTCTTTGTAAAGGTGCATTAAAAACAGATTGTCTACTTAGTCGTTGGTAATGGACAGCTGGGTTTTCTCCATCTTTTGGTGTGATGAAACTGTTCTGGAACCATACAGTGGTAATGGTTGCACAACTTTGTGGATGTACTAAATGTCACTAGAGGTAAATTTTATGTTATGTATATTTACCACAGCTCCAAACATACAATGTGTAAGTAAGGTGGGTGGGAATAATTTGGGCATCCAAGATACATGGATGAGGCAGATAGTCTTTCCATGGGGAAGGGGATGTTGAGAGTTAATTTTTTCCTGTTCTCCAGTTGCAGTTATGGGCAACCAGAAACATTTGGTTACATGTGTGCAAACTCAAGTCTTGCCCCATCGCATCTCCCCATCCTAAGAATGCCCTTCTCTTGTTCCTTGGTCCCAAATGTCTTTTCCCCCAAAGACATGGTCTCTGGTTTAACTGATTTATGGTCCTATCCTTCTCCTGTCTTGTTCTACCATCAATGACCACACTCCGAGAGCCTTTTCAACTTACAGGTGAAATAGTCAGTATCCGTCCCTAAATTTGTGTATACAGGTTACTCAATTTCTTACCCCTTAAAGAGGCTGGGCTAGATTACAGCAGATTACAGGAATCCAAACTAGGAGCGCTTTGCACCCCAGGGGATATTTGCTAATGTCTTGAGACACTTTTGGTAGTCACAGCTATGAGGGAGTTGCTGGTATCTAGTGGGTAGAGGGTAGAGGTGCTACTAACACCCTCAAAATGCACAAGACAATCTGTCACCAAGCACATACATACTCTTTATAGATACACTTAAGGTGACAAGGAATTACCTGCCCCCAAATGACTGCAGACCTTGAGAAGCCCTTGAATATAAGACATCTAAATTCTCTTCTAGCTTAAAAAATTTACGTGCCTCTCTTTCTTTTAACAACCCCACCTGCTTCCACTAAAGGTACCCACCCCTCAGAACCTGAGAACGGTGATGCCTTAGGAATGACTTATATCCAGCTGAACAAGAAGCCTTGATACAGGAACAGAAGGAAACTTATAGGAAACCCCAGGAGCCCACACTGTGTGCAGTGATGTTGCTGGAATGATGGAGCACGTTGAAGGGTGACTTGAAGGTGATGTCTGGGAATGTGGTATATTTGGTGAGAATGATGAACTGATAGGGCCCAAAGAAGAGATAGGAGAAAGTAGGATTGGAAGAAAAAATTTTAAATTAGTGCTTAATACAAAAGTAATTCTTACACTGTTGCTTTAAGGAATTTGGGGATTCAGTATGTCAGAAGGAGGTACTGGAGATTTGATGAGGAATAGCTATGCATACGATGAAGTTGTGTTTTCTGTAGGGAAAGGCAGAATTATGAAAAAGTTAATCAGAGCAATGACATGATCATACTTGAAGCACCTAAGAGGGCTACAAAATATTGTGGGATTGGTAGGAGAAATGCTCTGATAAGGATGATTTCTCAGGCAGCTATCAATGCAGATCAAGAAATACTGGAACTGGGCAATGACTGGCCAAGGCAAACAGAGATCAATGTGCTCACAAACATTCCTGTCCCATTTTCCCCCTTGGGCTAAGTTCTACCCAAATTATCTTTTCTTTACATTTGGTCAGAATCCATCAATAACTAAGACTTCATGCATGCTTTCACCTTTATTTCTCTTGATATACCCAAGATATAGACATTTCACCCACAATAGAGTTGTGATGTGTGTACATTTTATGCAAGTCAGAGGCACAACCGTGGCTGAAATAATATTTGGCCCAGCAACTAACATCACTGAGAGGGCTCCTGGGAAGTTCACCATCACTTTGACGATCCAGGACTTTATTGGAGAATCAGTAACTCCAGGGAGATTCAGAAAATGAAGTCACGAGAAGAAGGTCTGCTATGTTTTGGACCTTGATGATCACTCTCAATAGTCAGCTGTGGGTTGCTTTCCTTTATTTCTTCTAGCAGCTTCCGAATTCGAAAGACAGACTCATCTATCTTCAATCTAGGGGTAGAAGCAGGGTGGGAGGTTTCTTATTGTTTCAAGGAGATTCATCCCAAATGCTCAAGTGCCTGCAAGTTTCATGCTTTAGGAATTTGCAGAAGAAAGGCCGCCTTTACTGGTTATTGTCTGCTGCAAAGCGGAGTTCCATATCCATTTGATAGGGAAGAACAGAATACCAGGTTAGCGCCAGAATGGTGTAAAGCCACTGAGTAGCTTTGGATGCCTGGATGATCTTGGGTGATTATCATATCATAATTGGCATTGGAGATGGAAAAATACGCCTATGATTTAGCTGTAACCCCTATCCACTCCATAACTCACTTTGGCAACTTCCACATGGTGGATCCAGGAAGAGGCATACACATTGGAACCAAGTCAGTGGGATTAACTTCTTATGCTCCTTGTCCACGAGTTACTAGGTAATTGCCACCCTGTATTTGACCTGTGATGAGAGCAGCCTCATAGCTAGGATTTACCTTCTGGTAACCATACTCAGTCATGTGTGCATGGAGATGGGGAGTGGGAGGGGAGGGGGAATAATTAAAGCAAAAATATGTGTAAAACCAGGGATATTGGCTGCCATGTTTCTTTTTGGCATCATAGTCATGGTTTTACTAACATATTAACACATCTGTTCTGTTGTTTGAGAGTCACAATACATCCATACAACAAACCTTCAGGTATAAAATGAGTAAGTTCTGGAGATCTAACATACAGCATGGCGACCACAGTTGATAATACTGTATCGTATACTTGAAATTTGCTAAGAGTAGATCTTCTATGTTCTCACCACACACACACAAAAGGTAACTATGTGAGGTGATGGATGTGTTAATTACCTTGCTTGTGGTAATCACTTCATCATATATACATATATCAAAACATCACATTATACACCATAAATATATACAATTTTTACTTGTAAATCACGTCTCAGTAAAGCTACAAGAAACCTCACCCCCTAACTCAATACACCTGTGCAAACTTAAGCTAGCCTGAGCAGGTGCCTGGTCAACAATCAACGTAACTTTGGTTAAAATAAGGGCCAACTAGCTTCAAAATATTTTAAACTATGACCTTTCAAGATCAAACATAACTGTCTTCATTCATGATTGTCAGAGATGGGTCACAGTCTGTGGCAGAGAACAAAAATAGTTCCACGGTAGATCTGTGGTCAAAAGTGTTGAAGGAATCAGAAACGGGATGGAAAGAACCAGCCCAGGAGCTATAAATAAGCTGCTGTAAGGACGAGGTGTGACGGTGGGGTTCTTTAGCCTCGAGTAAGAGAAAACGACTACTTAGACTTAGAAGGGCTCATCAGAAGGACATGGGGTAGCTGATAGAATAAGAGAACTAAAAGCCAGACTCTCCAAGGGCAGGTCCAGGGCGTTTGTGCCTTTCTAGGATCTGTGATTCAGGAAGAAGCCCGCACCCTGAATCACTCATCTTGAGGTTCGATGAGCAGGAAGGAATGTCTGACTGGCTGATCTAAAGAAATAGCTCCAGTGGTGTCTTTGTGGGGGCTTTACGTCTTGACTGAAATTCACTGATATTCTCTAAAGTGAGAGGGCTAATTCTCAAGGAAGGGGTTAGGAAAAAAAACTTCAGTGTCTACACATTCCTTCTGCAATTAATACCGAAAAGGTTGAAAGATTCAACTCCCAGTAGACCTGGAAGCTCAAGAAGGCGGGAGACTTGACTTCTAGTAGACCTTGAGCTTCATGATACATTCATTGTAATGTATTAGCATGAGAAACAACATGCCCAGAGGCGCCACGACAGTCCTAAGGCTGACCATAAAAGGTCAAGGAGTGGGCGGTGGCCCGATTCCTGGGAATCCCAGCCCCTTCCCAGGGTGGTTGGAATGGGCCTCCCACTTGCTGGTGTGTGAAGCTACTGAGCCCATAAAAACTGCCAACAGCGCGCCTTGTGGCTGCCTCTCTCGCGCCCTTGTCTTTGGAGACGCCCGCACTTTGTCTGTGGAGTGTGTATCTGCTTTTACTGTCACCTGAGCACTGACCCCCACGCCTCGTGGCCTTTCTCTCGCCCTCTGAAACAGCCTGCGCACTACGCAGTATAGTCTCTCTGAATAAATCCACCTCTACTCAGCTGTGGCTCGCTCTTGAGTTCTCTCCCATGTGAAGCCAAGGACCCACACTTGGCGGGGTACATCCCAGGGACTCAGCTGAGACCTGGGACAATGGCAGGAAGTAAACAACAAAACTCGAGGACAACCTGCTCTGAAGAACAAGCAGAGGCTGAAAACTGGGGATGATTCCTGTGATCACAGGCTAGTCTCATCAGATAGCAGGCTCGCTGCAGAGAACACACGCCAAAGGCTGCGCTGACCCGCCGGACCTCTGTAAGCTGCAGACGCGCTCTTCCCAGAAGCACCAGGTCAGGCCTGCAGTCTCACTTCCCTAATGAGACGCCGGCTGGCTGCCGCAACTCTCCTTCACTTAGTTAAGCCCTGGACCCAGCTTCTTGGCTTCAGACTGAGTTTTGGTCTCACCCTTTGACTCACCTGACCTGCCGCAACACCAGAAAGAACTTACGGGAGAACAGTCTCGTGACCAGACATCAACAGATGGAAGCTGAACTTTAGCACCAGTGCCTGCGACAGATTCCTGTAGTCTGTGCTCCCCTCAAACCTACAAGCACGGAGAAAACGCTGAGGAGAAGGAGGATCATACCTGACTGTCCGGAGGGGGCAACTTTGAAGTTTCAGGGCATCACACAGCATCTTTATCCCACTGTAGCCCAAGAAATTCTGGCCCAGGTCCAGAGTGATCAGGTTCTGATTGCTTTGAAGGGCAGATGAGAGGTCCGCACAGCAGACGGGGGAGATGGCACATCCCCACAACCTGTAGGCGAAACACACAAAGCAATTTATTCAACCAACACTTACTGACACCGTCCGCTATGCCAGGCACGCTCTCGGTGTTGGGGCGCCAACCATGAACAACAGAAGTCTCTTCCCCCAGAATCCATCTAATGACAGGAAACAGACGTGTACAGTGTGCCATATTCAATAAGGGTTACGGAGGGCAGGGGGTGGGGGGAGCAGCTAGGGGCATTCCCAGCAACGGTGGAGGAAGACCTGAGTGAGTGAAGAGAATGGACCACTGGGAGGTCCAGAGTAGGAATCCCCCAGGCAGAGAAACAGTTTGCACAAAGGCCCTGAGGTTGCATGTGATCGTCATGTAAAACAGTATCAAGGCAGACAGCCAGAGAGTGAGCCGGGTGAGGCAGTTAAGAGGTCACAGATACGAGGGAGCCGGCCTCAATCAGGCCCTCAGGCCACTGTAAACTTCAGATTCTACCTGGAAAGAGTGGGAACCATTGAGAGTTTTGATCGTTCATTGTTTCTAAGAACGTTTAGAGCTTTAGCTTTTTAAACTTACATAGTTATCAAAGGAATAAAGCCAGCCAAAAAATAAGAAGTGATTAAAAAAAATACACACACCCTGCTATTAGCAGCAACATTTTATTTATAGTTGCCAAGATATGGAAGCATCCTAAGTGCACATCAACAGATGAATGGGTAAAGACGACACAGCACATATGTGTACAGCTCGCCCATAAGAAAGGATGTTTTGCCATTTGTGGCCTTTCATTCACTTTCTTTTTTTCACTCTAGGAAGTTGTTCTTACTGCTTGATTGGAAAAACTGTACAGCGGCAGACACAGACAAGTCTGAAGCCCACCGAGAACCTGGATGTTACTGTGTGTGTGTGTGGGGGGCATGAGAACAGATTTTGATTATCTGGAGGGGGAGGGTAACAGGCTTTCAAAAAGGCTTGGACTTGATATTTGAAAGGACAAAGGAAAAAAAGATGACCATAAAGGATTTTGCTCTGAGTAAATAAAATAATGTTTTGATTGCCGAAGGAGCAGCTTTGGCCAGGGAAAGAGAGCAATTGGGTTTTGGACAGACATCTAAACTCTGCCTGTCTGAATTCCCAGAGGAAGCGTGAACCTGGATGTCGGATGCCTGCAGCAGAGAGGGGAAAGCTGTCTTCCACCTGGAGTTGTTGAGTGGGCAGAGGACAGAAAACAAGGGGTTGTACAAATGTTCAAAGGGTTTGCATACATATGTGCATACACACACTTACACAGACACATACATGAGATGAGAGCTTAGACCATGCATTTAAGTTCATACCAAGATTTGGAAGTTAAATGTCTCAGTATTTAGCACACCACGTGACACACTGCTGAGTAACATGCATACACATTTCATTATCATATCCAACTTTTCTCATGGATATTTCCTAGAACGCATAACTGAGATTATACTGCCAGAAAGTTAGAGCTGACTGGACAAAGCTCAGTCTGGCTATTGTGAAGGATGCTGCTGTGAACATGAGAGTGCAGAGACCTAGTGGATTTTAAAAGTACTCAATTGGATTTATTCCAGTCCTTTTTACTGGAGCTGGAGGGGGTTGGCTACGCTGACAGTTCATTTCAGATACAGACTGAAGTTCAGGAAACGGTGACTTACCACAGACATCTCAGGTTGCACAGTGGCTTCTTCAAAGACTCGCACAGAAACTTCAGTCCAGTAATTCCTATGTGATTCAGCCCCAGATCCAAGTGTGTAAGTCGTGAGTTTTGTCGGAGGAGCTTCGAGAGATGAAAGCAGCCACCAGAGGCTATGCTGCAGCACCACAGCCTAGAAATCAACCGCATGCAGAAGACACGCTGTCGTCCGTCCCCAGTGGGACGCACTAGAACCGCGCGCGTCCAGCACCAGCCGTGGGCTTTGGACAAGCTCAGCGACGGCGGAGGCAGGGGAGTCAAATCACGGCGCTGTGTTGTAGACAGAATAATTCCCCACCCCCAAGGACGTCCGTGTTCTAGTCCCTGGCCCTGTGACCATGTCACACTGCGTGTGACAGGGACTCGGCAGGTGTGGTTCGTAAGGATCTGGAGACGGGCTGATCAGCCAGGGGGCTGAATGTTGCCACAAGGATTCTCATGAGGAGCCAAGAGTGCCAAAGCCAGCAGGGGGAGATGTGATGAGGGAGACAGAGGACATCTGAGGACACTACGTCGCTGGCTTTGAAGATGGAGAAAGGGCCACAGGCCATGGGAGGCAGGCAGCCTCTAGAGCTGGAACAGTAAGGAAATGGGCCCCCCCCCCCGGAGCCCCCAGCAGGAACGCGGCCCTGCCCACATCTCAGTTTTATCCCCAGGGGACCCATTTTGGACTTCTAACCTCCAGAACTTTAAGATAATGATTTGCCTTAAGCTTCTCGGTTTGTGACAGTCTCTCCCGGAAGCAAACGCAGGTGGTGTGGGTTACCCTCGCCCTAACTGTGGGGCAGGGAACACTGCCTTGCCTTGGCCTGCCGCCTTCTGTTAGGGGATGGGACCAACTATGTTTCCTGAATCGAGTAACTAACAGGACAGTATCTCAGAGGTGGAGGCCACTGGCTCTGGGCATACCTGGTCCTGGATCCTAGATTATCCATTTTTTTCTGTCACCCTCTCCCCAAGTCTCACCAGATCTGACCATCAGCATCCTACTTGGGGTAGTCAGGGGGATTATTAAATACTTGCAACTGTCTTACTTGAGTCCAGTATGTACACACACACACACACACACACACACACACACAGCCAGCACGGACTTACACCAGGGTTTGCAGTTGGCATTCGGGGTAACTCAGGCCTTCACACAGGAGTTTCACCCCACGATCTCCAAGAGCATTCTTTGCCAAGCACAGGTGGGTCAGTCTCTGGCTGACAATCAGAGCAGAAGACAGCTCCTTGCAATTGGCTTCTGTAAGGTGACAGTTTTCCAACCTGCAACAGCACCACACAAATGGTAAGATGGTGAGAACATTTTAAAACCCAGCTTTTGTGGCTGTCTTCAAAGACTAGAGTCCTCAGCTACACCCCTTCTTGTTGATTCTCTGCCCTCTCTCGACTGTGTGCTAGTGGTCACGGTCATAAAGGAGCAGGAACGAGAGAAGGATGAGATGCAGGAGCCGTTTGCTTGGGACCAAAAATGTGACCCAGGTGTCTACGTCAGTGGGAGGTTCCCTACTGGTCGCCAGCAAATCCAGGTCTTAGCGCTGCTCCTCTCTGTGTGACCCTAGACCCACAACGGAGATGCTCCACGGGGAGGAAGAGGAGACTTACGACAGCCTCTGCAGGAAGCACTTCGGGTGGCTCAGCGTCCTGCACAGGCCCTTGGCAGCCTCACCTGGGAACTCATTTGCTGTGAGGTTCAAGCATGTGAGGGACTGACTGATTTTGAGGCAGGAGGAGAAAGTGGCCCATTGCTCAGTGGTGGCAGAACACGATGCCAGCCTGCAGGAGAAATGGTAACAAGGCATTCACGAGAACCAAGCAGCAGGTACACGACTGTCTCCTGTTTTCTCTCTCACCCCATTATGTTAATTCCGGACTAAATGTTCGGGAGCAGTGCTTGTCAAAGTGTGGCCCCTGGGCCGGCTGCATTGGCACCACCTAGCAGCCACCCAGAAACGCAAACCCTCAGAAACTCTGGATGTAGCGTGACCCTCGTTTTAAGGTGTCTTTCAATCACCTGGAAGATGCATTAAAACCACATTTTGGGCCATATACCCAGAATTTGATTTAGAAGATCTGGCTGGGACCCAAGAATTTGGATTTTAACAAGTTCCCAGGCGCTGCTTCTGCTGCTGGTCTGGAGACCACACATTAAGAACCACTTATCTAGAAATCCAGCCAGTCAAGCATATTGTGCAACATAGTACCCATATTCTATTCCTGGAGATACATATTCTTCATCACGAGCAAATGAACCTTCATTGGAACATCATGTGCATTTGGACTCAGGGACGTTACGTATGGTCGTGCAGGTGTCCAACGATCAATGCAAGCGGAAACTAAGCTCTAGCGCATTTTCTGTTCTTGGACATGTGCCTTAAGTAGTACTGTGTCCAATCACGGTAAGGGATTTTTTTTTTTTGATTTACACAGAATTGCTGTACAGGCTTGTGGCAGCTCTGTTCCTATGCTGAGGGTTTTCAGCAATGGTGAGATAACTTTACCTGAGATATTGCAGATTGCATTTTGGGTGCCTCAAGACCTCACACAACGGGGGAAGCAGATCGTCCTGGTCATTTCCTTGAAAGGTCAGATGTGTTAGAGTCTCAAGACCTCCCAAAGCGAGGCAGATGTTCCGGTAAGCGTCAGCTGGGGAGAGATTTTTGAGGCTAGGGAGAAGAAGACGGAGGCGAGATGCTGAGTTTCCATACTTATATTGCATACATAGAAAACGAAGAGCTGCAATGTGTTTAAATGTTAGAAATGATTTTTTCATATTTTCTGCCTTTGTTGAGGTCTTATTGACAAAAAACAATTGTGTATATTTAAGGTGTAGGATGTCATGCTTTGATATACACGTGCCTTGTGAAATCCATCACCGCCGTCAAGCTAGTTTACTCAGCCATCACCTCACATAGTTACCGTTCCCTTCTCTTCTTTCATGGTGAGAACACTTAAAATTAACCCTCTTAGCAAATTCCGAGTATACAATGCAGTAATGTTAACTGCCATCACGTTGTAGTACATCAGATCTCCAGAACTTATCCTGCGTAGCTGGAACTTTGTGCTACTTGACTAAAATCTCATTTTAGAAATGATTGGAGGCTCCAATTTCTCTAGTCATTTCATTTGTGCAAAAGGAAAGTCAGTCACAAGCAGTCACTTCAGACAAAGGCTGTTCCTCCACGGCTTTTTGAGAGCGGTAAGGAATGGCAGGACTCTTTTCCCTGAAGTGTTAGCGGCGGGCACATTTCATGAGCGCTATGTCCTTGAGGACAAACGGAAATTATAATGGAGTGGTCACAGCTCAGATATCCAAAATCAGAGTCAGGCAGCCATCGAGGAGCTGGTTTCAGACAAGCCGCTGCATCACCGAGAACCTGCCCTTTCTCTGAACTGGACCCCCAAGGACACCACCAGCTGCATTCAGAACAACGCCTGCCAGCTGCAACTGCAGGCTCTCAAGGCATCTTCCCTTGTAACTATGCAGCTATTTCAGACCCCAAGCAATTCCCTGTGTGTCGAGTGCCTGGTTGGAGTCTGGGACAGGAATTCAAGTATTGCACCAATATTAAAAAAAGTAAGGCGTTCGGTCATGCCCCAGGGGTTCTAAGTCAGGACCTGGCTTCTACTTACATCACTTTCTGGAGACTTGAGGCAGCAGAGGCTATTTTTTCACAAAGAACCCTCACTGATGAGGTACTAAGGAAGCTCTGACTGATGTCCAGAAATGTCAGATTCCTGTTTGAGTCAAACACGGAACAAAGGTCCACCCAGAAAGGAAGAGTATGTTGATCATTCAGGGACCTACAGGAGAGAGACAAAATTTGGAATTTACCAAATGTTGCCAGAGAGAAAACTAACATTTGTCCAGTGCCGTGAACATGTGTAGGGTTTCTATGGGCATACACCCCTAGGAAGTAAGGGTGACTCTGAAAGTTGGATGAATTTAATCAATTTAGCACCAGTATCAGACAACTCGACACCTAGGACATTACTGGACAAAACTTAACCTTTCTGTACATCAATCTAACAGAGGATTAGAGTAAGTCAAAATTCTAAGCATAACATTGATAAAAGATTGAGAGCAATATATGCCATTGATAAAAAGTTAAGAGTAATACACATGTCCATAGAGGATATTCGAATATCTGATGGCATATCCATTATAAGTAATACTCTCAAGCTAACTTACAACTCTATTTGCTGACCTAAAATGGTATATACAAGACCTTGTGGTAGCTCACAGAGAAAAAAATATGACAATGAATATATGTATGTTCATGTATAACTGAAAAATTGTGCTCTACACTGGAATTTGACACAACATTGTAAAATGATTGTAAATCAATAAAAAAATTTAAAAAAATAAAATGATGTATATAAAAACTTGAGAAAATACAATCTTTAAGTAGTTACATACTTATCTACACAGATTTCTTGAAGCATGTTTATTCTGTTCTGGTAGTTGTTTCTGGGTGGCAGGATTTATGTGGGTGACATGGTTTGTTTATATTTTTCAATATTGTTTTAATTTCCTTTGTACATATGGGATATTTGTAATCATAAAATATTTTGGTTTTCATGAAAATGGTGAGGGTACCTGAAACCACAATGTGTCAGAAAGTTAAAACACTTCCGTTATTGACTGGGGGATACTGTGTAACCTAAGGAGTAGTCTAATATTGGAAGATTCTTATGGAGAAGAATAAATACAGTGCAAGTGTGCAGGGAATAACAGTAACCTTGTAGGTCTAAAAACAGAGTGAAATGTAGTCGAAAGAAGCAGCTAGTATTTAAGCTCTTGCAAGCACCCTGAACAATTTTAGAATTAGATGCATTTAAAACATCCTACTCGGAAGTAGGTACCACGGCTATTTGGAGATAATGAAACACAGGCACAGAAAGGCTCTAACTCGCCCCACATCACACAGCTACTAACAGAGAGAGAATGCAACGCCAGACAATGCGATTCACCTGTGCTCACCTCCTGCCAGCTTCCACCTCTCAGCTTGTAACTGAGCTAAGCTGGTTTCAAATCGAGGTGGTCAATTTCCAGGGCATACAGTTTTATCTGAATAATCAAATTATTATTGTCAAACTGCCTCCAACCCTCTGGGCCACTCGGTGACTACCTTCTGAAGAACAACTGCCCTTCCTCCTGCAGGAGGGCAAGATTACACACGATCATGTTTTTGGGATGTTCTTATCAAGGCACTACGTGGAAGGGTAATTTTATACGTCAGCACAACTGTCTTCCTAAGATTCGAAAGAGCCTGGAGAAGTAAAGTCTCTAAATGCAAGAATCTCCATTAGTAGGCTTGACTGAATACCAATTCCACACAAAGCAGACATTTTGTGATTTGATATAGAAGAAGAAAAAAGAAATCAGACAGAACTTAGCTTTTCTCAGCTCTAGTGCCCCTGGCTGTTTTGAGACTCGGTTATCCTTTTGGTTTTACTAGTGATGCTTGCCTTGACGAAAGACACATTAGAAATAAATGACCTTATTGTAAATCTTGGGACAAGGTGAGGAGGAAAAGCTGTTATCAACCCAGCGTTTGTGACTTTTCAAAGAGCACTGTTTCTACGTGCTGGGAAAAAAGTTTAAAGACAGTATACACTTAAGTGTTAGAAATGGTCTTACCAAGATAAGATAGTCAAGCTGCTAACCAGAGCTCTCCCTCCTTATGACTCAGCTACTGATAAAAGTGATTCAGCCAGAAACTGTCTTATGATTTAACCATCTTAGGAGTTATAGATCATCGTTGCGACAGGCCTGCTCTGATGGAGAGAATAGCAGGAAAGTGGCAAAAAAGAAAAAAACGAGCTTGCGTTACAGATCAGAACCATCAGAAGCAACCCTAAAGATGTCCGCTGCCTTTTACTTCTTCCCAGACAGGAGCTCCAGGAACCAGGCAACCAAGCTACGGTCAATAACTACCACTGAACACTGGCACCCGCACTGATCTTAACCATCCCAAGGTCGGAAAGAAACACAAATAGAGACTATTTTGACTTGGGATCTAGGATGGAAGAGAGGCGGTTATTGGTGAAATTTTTCATTCAAAAGATCTCTTAAATAACCCTCCTGTGGAGGAAAGATTTAGATCAAGTAGAAGGCAGGCCTGTCTAAACATTTGGGTGAGAGAAGGAAAAAAAATCAGAATGTGGATAAAGGCATAAGGTCTGTGGATTGCTGGTGATCTGTAAGGTAGGGAAGGGGTGATGCCAAGCTATCTCGGTCCTAACGCCCCCTGGGGGTAACTCAAGTTTCTGACTGTTTACTAAGTGGTGAAGGAATGAACGTGAGGGAATGTTGAGGGCATATGTAGAGGTAGGTAATGAGAACACTTTATTCTGGTCCAATAAACATGCATAAGGATTTCAGATTCTTTCAGAAAATAACCTGGGGGTGAGGGGGAGATGTTGTTGATAAGACAAACATCAGTACGTTGGGGTACGTTCCCTGTCACCACGAGGTGGAGGTTTTGGATTGTGACCACAGGACTTTAAAGGACAACAGACTTGAGTTCTCATCCCAGTCAAACACTTCTGAAGCCCTTGCTTCATCTCAACATGGAAGGTGACACATTTCCAGCAACCACAAGGTTGGAAGCAATATTTAGAAACTCTGTATGAGCTCGGTTGATGTTACTTGGGCCAAAATCAAGAAAAACAAAGACTCTTAACTGACTGGGGCCATCCCACAATCTAAGTCTGTTCCCATGAGGAGACCCTCCGTGATCACGGGTGAGGTGCAGCTTTCAGGAATTTTGTAAGCTCAACCTCTGACACAAATCTTTAATGCTTTTCTAGCAGTCATGCCCAAGATGGGACAACCACTTCATGCATCTCCCCACATCTACACAGCCAGCGTGCAGACTGCAACAGGCTGGGACCTTTGCGGAACCGGCTCAGCTGAGGAAGAAAGGAGGCAGGTCTCAAAGCAAGCTCTGGTGCCATTGCTTTCACAGGAATTGCACTGAATCTGATCGATTTTGGTCATACTGACATCTTTTTTTCTCTTTGGAGGGGGTGACTAGTCTTATTTATTTATTTAATGGAGGTACTGGGGATTAAACCCAGGACCTCGTGCATGCTAGGCATGAGCTCTACCACTGAGCTGTAGCCTCCCAAAGACCCCATTCCCAACTACAACATTATACTTCCTGCCTTGAATGTTCAGTTGGTGGGACGAAAGGCCACAAATGGGAACATACTGACCTTAAGTAAGAGGGAACAGGACCCTCCGGTCTCTTCTTAATGGCGCATGGGATGAGGTTAGTGATGGGAGAACTAGTAAAGCAAAAAGTAAGTTCTTACCTCTCAGCCTGAGTGTCTGGCTTCAGCGCAGCATCGTTCTCCAGGAATATCCCCTTGTCCACCTGCAGTGAAACTTTCTCCAAGTTCTGACAATGTTTAAGGCAGAAAGAAGACCGCATCACTTCAGATGGACTTGTCAAGTGAACAGAAATCTCCTTGACCTGGGCCACTGCATCCTTCACGAGCTGCTCGTCCTGAGACTCGCAGAGACAGTACAAAACCTCCGTCGTGTCCGCCGCTGAGGAGCAGGCTTTACTCCCGTCGGACGCTGACCTGCACTCCAGGGACCCCCGCTTGACCTCTGCTGACACTTGGCAGCCAAAGGCTGTCTCCAGCGCCTTGGCGCTCTCTTCGCCGGGGAGGCCAGATAGGAAGCAGCCCACCTGGGTCAGGGCGGGGCTCCTCAGCCCTCCTTCCTCGGACAGCAGCTGCTGAACATCCCCAGCGTCCCGGCTGGGGCTGCTCTCGTCCTCCTCGTCCTCCGCCGCCTCCGAAGCACGGAACGCGGCGGCAGGAAGCTGCCGGACGCTGAGGCGGAGGAAGGCATGGCAGCCCCCGTGGCCTCGGCTCTCCTGCAGACCACTGCTGTCCACCCCGAGCCTCCGGGGCGCCTGTCCGCCAAACACAGGCGTCTGCGCCCAGGCGCCCCGGGCAGCCGGGGGGCCCGCGGCCCGCAGCGCCGCCCGGAGGCCGCGCCCGGGGCGGCCGCGGAGGAGCGGCGGGAGCGGGCCGGCGCCGCCCCCCAGCGGGCCCGGAGCTCGCGCGGCGCGGGCCTCGTCTGCCGGGCGCCGCGGGAAGCGCGCCCCCCCGGCCGGCGCCGAGAGCCCCTCGACCTCCGCAAACGTGCGCGCGCCCCCGCGGCCGAGCGCCCCGCGGCGCAGGCGGGAGGCGGGGCCCGAGGTCTCCGCCGGGCTGCCCCGCGGCCAGCCCAGCGTCGGCCGCTCTGCCGGCGTGGTCCTGCCGGCGCCCGCGGGACCCTGCAGCGCCGCCGTGTGTGGAAATGGCCCTGCGAGCATCTTAGGATTACAGAATGGGATCAGGGCCTCACATCTCTGCGGGGCAATGTGGACATTTTCACTGGGTCCCGGCCGTAAGTTCTTCCCGATTTGCCCGAACTTCTTCTTCAATGTGTTTCTGTATTTATCTTGTTTACCTTCAGGGATACGAGGTAGGGGACACACAGGAGAGAGCTGGTGATTCATTAAGAAAACACACTTTGTGTTAAGTAGGAAAGAAAAACAGGCGAAGACAGGTTTGTAAGGAACCACCTGGCACCAGACTCACTCCAGGTAGATATGATACAGACCTGGCTCTTCTCCTCCCAAACCTCCTTTTGTTTCTCCTGGGTGTGTGGCGCCTCCTCCCTGCATTTGTGTTAGCTCTGCAAAATACAAGTTAACGTGGGCTTGACACAAAGGAAGGGGACGTCTTTGAAATATGATATTAAAGGAGTCCAGAAGCGCATCTAAGTTCCTTGCCCACAACGTGTGCTGGGATGTGCAACAGCTGGGTTTGTGCACAGAGCGAATGGTTCCCTGAAACAAGTTACATGCCTCTCCGCTGTAGAATCGTAACAAGAAGCACTTGCTCTGTGGAAGCTCCGTGTGCTTTACTGAAACTACTTGTCTCTCTTTCCCACTGGACTGTCCCACTATGATCTCATTGCCTTTTCTGGCAAGTGAATTTCCGTGCAGTTCAGGAACCTGTGGTGAGAGAAATGGGCACACACAGACAATTGCTCCTTTCCTGAACGCACCAGGAAGCCTCTATGGGCTACTTCCCCGGTTTCTGACACGCTAGGTGAAGTTACACTGTCCTGGGAAGGAACGCAGGTACACGATGGAATCATGATGGGGGAAGAAATATTTCAACTCCACACTGGATAATGAAGAAGGGAGTTTGTGCAATTTCTGAAAAGATATCCAGGAGGCAATCGGGTATGAACATGTGAACTTTGGGGAAATGCTGATCTGAGGATATCCTCTGGGAAGTCTTTGGCACATAAATAGCTGGTAAGACTCCAAGTGAATCAGCGAGGTCCAGTATGAGTGGCAAGTGGCCAGCCAATCATGCATTTTGAAGATTAAGCAGGAGAGCAGGTGCTCTGAAATAACTGAGGAAAAATGATCATGTCGGAGTCATGTCATGTTGCCAAGGGTAAGATTTTAAGCAAAGAACTCTGGGGCTAGTTTACTTAGAACATTTAATTGAATATCAACTTCGTGGCAGGCGCTTTTCCTTAAAGCATTGCCAAGTGTTGGATCTAATAGGTGGTCAACTTACCTTTGACAGTTAGGTCATTGTTGTAGGACATTGAACATATTTGTGTATCAATCGATGTAGCCAGATCATCGGGGGTTTAGGTATGGATGGCCGTGTCTTCACTTTTCAAACCATCCCCTTCTCTGCTATTGCCCTGAGCCCAACTTATTTTTAAGGATACTGGTTATGGCAAGAGAGGAGAATGTTGAAAATTACTAATTCAAAAAATTTTTGGCCAGGATTAGCAATCTTTTTTTTTTCCCTGCAAAGGAGTAGAGAGTAAATATTTTCTGCTTAATGGGCCACACAGTCTGTTGCAACTACTCATCTCTGCCCTTGAAGGTAATATATAAGCAAATGACCACGCTGTGTGGACACAGAACTTTGTGTACAGTGAAATCTAAATTTCTTATGATTTCTGTAGGCTATAAAATATTCTTTTGATTGTTCACCCCAGCCATTTAAAAGTCTAAAAACTATTCTTAGCTTGTAGGATCTACAAAAGCACATGGCAGGCTGGGTTTGGTTTGTGAGTGATGGTTTGCCAACCCTGGCTTTGCTTTAGGTCCCTCTAAAATCCAGCCCATCCAGATTCCAAGGGGATGCTCACTCGCTGTCCCCCACATTTGTATGTATGTATTCATTTCTACTATAAACACTGCCTCACTGTGACGTCCCACGTCTTCCTGCTGCCCACCCGGACGACAGCGGAGGTGAGGTCTTACACTTCTTTGCATTCCTAGTGCTCAGCACTGCATCTTGTCTAATTAAAACAAGTCCCTGAATTCCAAAATCCCACATGAAAAAAAAAAAGTGTGTAAATCAGGTAACTTACCTACTGATGGAGGTTTATTTTCCAGAAGTGACTTTAAAGATGCTTCTGAAAAAGGAGGAGGAGGAAGACATTTGTGCTTGTCAGAGCCTAGACACTAGATATATAACCCTCCGAGTTCCTTCATGCTATTTGCCAATTTGCAGTCTCCAGAGGCCAGCTAGGGGCTAAAATCCCTACCTGCCCATTGAGGACAGGGGACGGTAAGCTAAAAACGGACCCCTGGTTGGAATAAAATTGGCAATTAAAAAATTATAGGAAATAGAGATATTTTAAATATTTCCTGAGAAAAGAGGATGAGGGGAGAGAATGTTTAAAGACATATTATGTGGGGGAAGGGAACATAAGTGGGAACTGAAAATAAAACAGAGGGTATATAATAATTTAAGATTTTGGAGGACATATAAAAAAGGGGGACCATGAGTGCATTTCAGAAAGCCTTGAACAGGGGAAGGGATGTACGGTAAGGCAGCCAGGGTAGGTACACAATACTTGGAAGGAGTAGAAGTAGCCAGAAGGTAAGAACCAGGAAAGACACCACTGGACTTTATGAAGGTCTAGCCCTTGTATTTAGAACAGGTAGCCTCCCCAAGGCTCACTGTTTTTTCTGTACTTCTAACACCACGGAGACCATTACTCCTTTCTCCTAGGAGACTGTGTGGGCTTGTTTCTGCTTACCCCTGAATTCATCCTTTGCTCTCTCAGACAGATCTGTTCGGTTCATCTTGTCAAAGACCTGGATGGTCACTGTCTCCACCCAACAGCTGGGACAGCGGTTGGTGAGAATCTCTGCCAGTTGCTTCCCGTCAGCCTCCTCTACCTCCGTCAGGGAGATGTGCTGGAACTCATCTTTCAGAGAAAGGGTCCTCAGCAGAGCTTTGAACTTGCTCAACTCGTCCTGGTGGAGCTGCTCCAGAAGAGGTTGCAGGTGGAAACCCAGCTGTGCAGAAGGCAGCATCTTGACCTACGAGTGAGATGTGAGCTTTTGGCATTAAAGAAGTTTTAAGGGAAGAAATGGAAAGAGATGGTGGATTGGTACCCCTGTCTCAAATGCTGACAGCTCCTGTGTCAGGAAATGCGCTAGTCTCACTGCCTAACCTGCTGCTTTAAGAACAAACTGCCCAGAAGAGGTAAAACCCACACAGAAGTCTTTCTTGGCTTGACACAGTAGTTCATGTTTTGAGAGCCTGGGACCCTTTTGAGAAGATAGAAGTGTCCAAGTTAGGTAGAAGTCCGTGGTGCTGGATCTCCTGTTTGCAGCAGATCTTCTGCTATTTTTTTCAGTCAATTTGATGTACAAATGAGCTAATGAGAACCACTGATTTTAACTCTTAGTAACAACTTGACATGTCATTATCTTAGGATGTTTATGGGGCTTGACTTTTAAATGAGGATCTTGAGTTGAAAATATCTTAGCAGATATTCACCACCATGCAGTTAAGTGGAATGGTTCCTTAATTTACTGTTGCTTAAAAAGAAAATCATTTCCTGACCTCAACAGACTTGGATTTGAAATCCTTGTCCTTTCATAGTTGAGTGTTTGAGCCTAAAGGGTCCTGAGCTTGAATTCCCAATTGTCAGTCAAATACACTGTCACCCACCTCATTAAGTGTCTGGGCATTCATCTGTTCCAATAAAAGATTCTCTTGGATGCCAAGAACAAGCTTAGAACTGAAGTGGCAGCTGTAAAGATGGGTAAGAACCCTGTCTACTTGGTGTTTATACCCAGTTTGAGTACACAGGTTGGGTGGGGAAGAAGTGGACACCTCACAAGCAAATTCAAACAGAAGCAAGTGACATAAAAATATGAGGACAAGTAACACAGAGAAGTAGGAGGAAGGTGATTTTGGATCACGTGACCAGGGACTTCTTGGAGGAAAGATTATTTCAGCTGAGAACATGAGGAGTAGGAGCTGCCACTTATGCGAATTTGTAGGAGATAAAGTTTTTTTTTTAAATTTTGGGAGGGGGCAATTAGGTTTATTTCTTTCTTTATTTTAATGGAGGTACTGGGGACTGAACCCAGGACCTCGTGCATGCTAAGCTTGAGAGCCTTAATGCCTTGATTTTTTTTTTTTTTCTAGTTTGCAGAGTCTCTCTGGGCCCTATGATCTCAAGTTTGTTTTCAGGTCACATTTACCAGCAGATTTCACACTTCTTCCCTTTTGAAAAGAGATGATGGCCATTACTCCCCCACCTCCTAGTGCCACGGATATGCCAGCCAGTGTTAAGCGTGCAACTTCGCCCTTGTTGAAAGGGTTAAATGAGGTCTTGTGTAAAGACAATCCTTTAAAACACAGGAGGGGAATTTAGAGAGGTTAAGTGATTGCCAATTTTCATCCAGATGAAAAGTGTGGAGCGAATATTCTAATCAAAGCAGGCTTACTTCAGAACCTGTGATCTCAATTCCTCTGTTAATTGATTCAAATAGGTATCACCCTAACATCCTTAGTAATCACGTACAAAACCAGGACGATTCAGGAGAGAAAAAAGTCAACTGATCAAACACAGAACAAACTGCTTGGTTAATCTAGGAGATAGTAAGTGAGGTATGTCAAGACCTGATGGGTTTTCAAGGTTGGTAATTATTATACAATACTTATTCTGTAATTACAGCAGAAAAGAGAAAAGTTATACATGCAACATGACTCTAATTTCAGGAACTAAGAGAGCCTTACATGGAAATAGCAATGTCCCCCAGACATTCGGTGGTGGTATCTGCATCGCAGTGCAGTGGGGAAATTCTTACCGCTAATCTTGTTCTTCTTGTCTTTAATTAGAACGCGTTTGATTTGTATGAGGACACCTCTAATAAAAGAATGAATCAGTCACATTATGGAGACCTGCCAGAGACGGACCCCCCGATATCCTTTGTATTTAGCAGACAAGATTTCCAGAAGAGCAGTTGCAGGACAATGGTTGGGTAGGAAGCGGGATTGCAAGGACTGAAACATGCGTGAATTGTTGTGACTTGGAGGCGTGAGTGTAGAAAGCTCCTGCTAGAAACAACTGGAGAGAAATGAGAGATTAGACACAGCTTTAGGGAGAGTGAGAGATCAGATACCAGCACCACATGCCACCCCACGAACTCACTGTCAAGAGTCTCTGCACCCTTGAGAGCACGAGGCGTTTACACACAAAATGTGTTATTCTGCGTTGTTCTCATTTGGGTGAAGTTAATCCAATTTATATTCATATTTCAGTGACTTCGGGAAGCTGAGTTTCAGCAAGAGAGAGAGAAAAAACCTGTTTAAAGTTATAGAAGGAGTCATTGGCGGGGGCTCCCCTCCAAGAGTTTCTGTCTTTGCGCAAAGAGGAGTTTGACTTGAAACCTCAGTAATCCTTCAAAGGTTTGACATTCAAACATTCAAAGAAAGGAAGGAAGACTTTTTATTTAGAGACTTAGTTGAATAAAGAAAGACACAAAGTGAAAAAGCAGGGCTGTTACTCACCTCTCCAGCATTCGGCCCCACCCCCCAGCTGAGTGCTACAGGCACAGAAAACCGCCTGTAAAAGAGTTTCTCCTTATTCCCAAGCTCTGTGATTGGCCCTTGGGACCCAATCCCATCGCAGAGAACTTCCTGCGAGATGACTGACAGGTGGAGCCCATTGCCTCAACTGGAACGTCAAATTCTCATAGACCACCGGCTCCCAACCTTTGCTGCATGTTGAACACTTCCTTGGGGCATTATTTCAAAGTATCAATGCTCAGAGATTCTGATTTATAAGTCAGATTGCCGATGCCCAGACATCGGGGTTCTTTAAAGATCCCTAGATGATTGTAATTGTAGCCAAGCTTGACAACCACCGCTTAGAACCTTCAGCTGTGATGAGCTGCCTCCTGTCAAACCAGATACATTGAAATCCATCCGTGTTTCACACTGAGTAGGAGACACGTTAAATGCAAGAGGAACACCAAGAGCCTAGTTCATCAGTTTCACACTGATAACATTAATTTTTGTAGGCAGATAATAAGACTTCGAGATTCGGGATGTTGAAAGTCCACAAATGATAAATGCTGGCGAGGGTGTGGAGGAAATGGAACCCTCCTTCACTGCTGGTGGGGACGCAGTTTGGTGCAGCCACTGTGGAAAACAGTATGGAGATTCCTTAAAAAGCTAAAAATAGAGTTGCCATACGATCCAGCAATCCCACTCCTTGGCATATATCTGGAAGAAACTCTGTCTCTAAAAGACATGCACCCCAATGTTCATAGCAGTACTATTTACAATCACCAAGACATGGAAGCAACCTAAATGCCTATTGACAGATGACTGGATAAAGAAGTTTTATAGCACAGCCATAAAAAAGAATGAAATAATGCCATTTGCCACAACATGGATGGATCTCGAGATTATCATACTAAGTGAAGTAAGTCAGAAAGAGAAAGACAAATACCATATGATATCACTTAAATGTGAAATCTTAAAAAATGGCACAAATAAACTTATTTACAAAACAGAAACAGAAATGCAGACATAGAAAACAAACTTATGGTAGCCAAAGGGGAAAGGGGAGGAGGGATAAATTAGGAGACTGGGATTTGCAGATACTAACTATTATATATAAAATAGATAAACAACAAGGTCCTACTGTACAGCACAGGGAACTCTATTCAATAGCTTGTAATAACCTATATTGAAAAAGAATATATAGGTATAACTGAATCATCATGCTGTACCTCAGAGACTAACACAACACTGTAAATCAACTATACATCAATTAAACATTTGGGTTTTGAAGTTTTCATGTTTTAGAACCAACATATCTGTATCTATGTCCACCTCTCCCCACCCCTCTCTATCTGCTCAAAATTGAAGTCTCTCGACCAACACGGTATACTCTACAGTGAACTGAACACAGTAAGTTTAACACAATAAAATAATACAATAGGCATGTCATAAAAGCCACATGTATAATTTTAAATTTTATAATAGCCCCATTAAATAAGTAAAAGGAACCAGATAAAATTAATTTTTTATGATTTATTGAACCCAGTGTATCCAAAATACGATTTCAGCATGTAGTCAGTATAAAAACAATTAAGGTATTTCATCTTCAACATTTGGTGTTAAGGCTTCAAAATCTGGTCTGTATTTCACACTCATGGCACATTTCCACTTAGATAACCCACGTTTCTGGTATTCAGGAGCCACGTGTGTCCAGTGGCTGCCATATGGTTTAGGTCTAGACCCAAGGACAGGAAAGTGACCTCTGGCTTTAAAAGGGAGGAAGGTTAAGGGATCCAAAGGACTGGTCTCCTGGCATGGGGTTATTTCTTTCACATTCTTGATATCACGTCCCATAGTAAAAGGGAGATAAACCTTGAGCCTTCAGACCGGAGAATCAACACAGCATGAGCTGCCATCCAGGTCACAGTGCTCGGAGAAGGACATTCACCCCTCTGCACCCACCTAGGCTGTGCCAGCTCGGTCAAGTTTCCTCGCCTTTGCACCTCAGTGCCTGCCTCATAGGGTAAGAGGATTTTATTTTACTTTATTTTATTTTTAAATATGCATTTTGAAGTTTATTTATCTGTTTACACACAGCCTTGTTCCCAAGAGAGTTTAAGGTGGCTTAAAAGAATCCAGAAAATACACCAAGGAAAGAATCAGTAACAGGAGAAGCAGGAATGAAGTGTATACCAAATGCTTATACAATCCCACTCATTTTCTCTGGGTGGACCACAAATTTGGCTCTAAGCTTTTTAGCAGGCAGTCAGAAAAGGAAACTTAATTAGTTACATCATTTACAGTCTCCATAAGGCAGAAACAAGCCAATTACCCAAGCGAAACTCTTATTTCTAACACTAAGCCCAAGGGAGGACGGTGTAGCTCGGGTGGCGGAGTGTCTGCTTAGCATACACAAGGGCCTGGGTTCAACCCCCTGCACCTCCCCTAAAAACAAACAAGTAAGTTAACCTAGTTACCTCTCCCAAGTAAAAAAAATTCTTTTAATAAATTTAAAAAAAAGACCAGAAAGACATTTCTCTCGAAAGTCTTCATAAAGAGGTCAGTGTGCGATGTAATAGTGTTCTCAGTAGCCACCTAATGGGAGACACAAAGATGAATTTCACAGTTCAGGCAGATGGCATGACACCAACTTGAAAACCAGGAAAAGCAATTTTATCATGAGTCTGGGGGTTTGGTGGGGGGAACACAATACAATATGGTCAAGGTTCTCAGTGCTCTGCTCAGCAAAACCAAAGACACCTTTAGACCAACAGAGTTTAATCCGGTACCAGAATGACTTCAGAGAAGTCACGAAACCCCTAAAACTGTGCAACGTTTCATGGATAGCTGCGTTTATCCTTCCTGACAGAGAAAACACAGCTTGTCAGATACTCAGTGTACCCAGGTGAGACACAAAGTTACGAACAATTTCTTTAGAAAATCTAAGAATTAGACTACAAACCGTTCGTTCTATTCCGATACTTCTTTTTTCTCACAGCCTGGCTTTTTTTTTTTTTTTCCCTCTGCAAAAATAACCTGTTTTTTTTTTTGGTTTGTTTCCATTTGGTACCACGCCTTGGGCGAAGGTTTCAGGGTGGTGAGAAAGCTGCCTCCTTGCTGGAGAGACTGCGGCAGAGACCTCGATGCGGGCGGAAGGCGGAGGGCTCCGGGCCCTGGCGGCAGGTGAGCCTCTGGGAGGGATGGATGCCCAGCCCGGCCTGGGGCCGCCCGCCTGCGGAGGCTGGCCAGGTGGTCGTCATCTCGCTGATGCGTGTCACCTGCTCACCTGGCACGTGGCCCTCCAGGGTCGCAGAGGTGGGCGCCTGCGTTGGCAGAACTCAGGGCAGGCGGATCGAGGAGGACCGCGTTCAGGCTCTTCTCCAGGGCCGGGGCGGCTGCCGTGGTGGCTGCCGTGGTGTCGGCGCTGGCGCGCCCCTCCTCCGGGGGCCGCCCCACCGCGTCTGCGTCTGCAAGGGACGCGCGGCGCCCTCGCGCTTCTCCGCGGCCGGCTCGCGCCCTGCAGAGCCCCGCGCGCCTGGCGGGTGGGAGCCCGCGGGGTGGCCGAGGCGCGCAGGTGCGCGTGACCAGGCGGCTGGCGGCGGCCTCCACCTCGGGGGCATAATTCTGCTGGGCCTGGGTGTTCATGGTTAGTCAGCAGCGAGGAGGACTTCTCCACAAAGTCTCAGGATAAGAGCATTGTATTTTATTTATTTTTTAAATCGAGTATGATGTGTCAATTTCTGGTGTGCAGCACGATGTCCCAGTCATGCGTATACATGCATATATTCATTTTCATTTTCTTTTTCAAAAAAGGTTATTAGAAGGTAGTGAATATAGTTCCCTGTGCTACACAGAAGAAACTTTTTTTAAAATCTATTTTTATATATAGTGGCTAACATTTGCAAATCTCAAACTCCCAAATTTTTCCCTTCCCGCCCCCTTCCTCCTCTGGTAACCGTAAGATTGTTTACTATGTCTGCAAGTCTGTTTTTTGTTTCCTAGATGAGTTCATAGTGTCCTTTTTTTCTCTTTTTTTAAGATTCCACATATGAGTGATATCAAATGATATTTTTCTTTCTCTTTCTGGCTTATTTCACTTAAAATGACAATCTCCAGGTCCATCCATGTTACTGCAAATGGCATTATTTTATTCTTTCTATGGCTGAGTAGTATTCCATTGTATAAATATACCACATCTTTATCCAGTCACCTGTTGATCTGGGCATTTAGGTTGTTTCCGTGTCTTGGCTATTGTATATAGTGTGTGAACATTGGGGTGCATGTATCTTTTTTGAGTTCCCTCTGGATAGATGACCAGAGTGGGATTGCTGGGTCATAGGGTAAGTCTATTTTTAGTCTTTTGAGGGATCTCCGTACTTTTCCATAATGGCTGCACCAAACTGCATTCCCACCAGCAGAGTAGAGGGGTCCGTTTTCTCCACACCCTCTCCAGCATTTATCATTCGTGGACTTTTTAATGATGGCCATTTGGACTGCTGTGAGGTGATACTTCATTGTAGTTTTGATTCACATTTTGCTGATAAATAGTGATATTGAGCATTTTTTAATGTGCCTATTGGCCATTTGTATGTCTTCATTGGAGAATTGCTTGTTTAGGTCTTCTGTGCATTTTTGGATTAGGGTTTTTTTGTTATTAAGTTGTATTAAGTTATTAAGTTGTATGAGCTGTTCATATATTCTGGAAATTAAGTTCCTGTCAGTCACATCATTTGCAAATATTTTCTCCCATTCTGTAGGTTGTCATTTTGTTTTGCTTGGATAAGAGTATTTTAAATGAGGTACTACTTGTAATGGATTTAAACAGTATATGGAAGAAGGAAGCTATTATAAATTTCTGTTTAAAGATAAACATGCCTCAGAAGAAATGAGACGTTCTGAGGAGGGTACAGTTCAGAGGTAGAGTGCTTGCTTAGCATGCATGAGGTCCTGAGTTCAATCCCCAGTATCTCCATTAAAAAAAAACTAATTACCTCTCCGAGCCCCCCACCCCCAATTACACACTGTATGTCAATTATATGTCAATAAAATTGGAAGGAAACAAAATTATTGGGGGGGAGGGTATAACTTAAGTGATAGAGCACATGCTTAGCATGCACAAAGTCCTGGGTTCAATCCCCAGGGCCTCCTCTAAAAATAAACAGGAAAACCTGAGTACCTCCCCAACCAAAAGATAAGAAAATAAAAACAGAAGAGATGGGATGTTGGCAAACATTTTAGTGAAAAACTAATTAGGCAAGCTAAAGAAAAGGAATGGAGGTTAAGTGTATTTTTCTTGACCCAATGATGGCAGGAGAAAGATATATTGGCCACTGGGTTGACTGAGGTATCCTCAACAGAACAAGGGAACAAAGAATGAATCTGAAAGAAAATGTTCACTGACTCCGTTTCCAGAGAAGTGTTCCATAAACTCAGGAACCTTCAACTTGTGAACCATTTTCACTTCAGGTTTTCATGTGGGTAATGACACAACACATTGTCTGTGGAATACATATGTTAGCGTCATCTGGTTGACCATTTTATACCCAGCAACGTTCATCCACACTGGAAGTCTGGGGAAAGCTTCTCTGATAAAAGAAGCTGGTGCATGGCTCACACTTGAGGATATCTGCTTTTGAGAATAAAAGTCCTCCTTACCGTAGCAGTACGTGTTTTTCACAAGGGAAACTGAGGTGGCGTGTTCAGTGGGAACGTTTTATGTTCCTTACACGAAACCAGAGTGGCGACCCATTGAAAGGTACTCTGGTTGGGTGAGATTGCCAGGCTGTAATTTTCCTGCAGAGCAGAGCTCTCATTTTTACCTAAATCCCATATAGTCTATGTTCGAGCATCACTTTTGTGAAGTGGGCATTCTCTTTACCGTAAATCCAGAAAAGGAGTTATTTGATCTTGTACCCTGTGCAGACTCTGACACACTGGAAGCACAGGCCCTTCCACACAGAGGCCAGGTAAGCCGTATTAGTAATGTAATACATGGTAAATCCTTTTAATGGCTAAATATTGTAGCTCTTACAGATACTGTGAATTAGCCATCCTGTAAAAAAATTTTTTTCCTTTTCTTATGTAGAATTTCATAGACATGGAAAAACTGAGGCAATGAATATTTTAAAGTAGATTTATTTTTATAGAAATGTTACATCTTTGTGATTCAAATGGTAGACGGTAGTTCTAAGAACAGAGTGAGAACATCTCTATTTCTTACCATCCAGAAGTAACAGTGGAAAAATGCTTTTTCCTGCTGTTTTTCCCCTTAAAACTATCCTGAACACTTTTCACCTCTTTCTCTCTGTATCTGTAGATATAGCTATAGAAAATGTACTGATATGAATGTTATATATAATTATGACCAAATAGAAAACTATTCAGTCATTTAAATCATGCTTATAAACGTATATATAATAGATTACCATAATATGTTACATGTATATTATACATAATATAAATGTATAAATATGCATATTCAAATATATGTAACATGTTAGTATATATTATTAAATATTATATAAATATATGTATGATTTAAATAAATGAATAGCTTCCTATTTTGTCATGTACATCATTGTCTTTATTACTGCCATGCTCTACTTTTACATAATTTCTACATTTGTGTGAATGTTCATGTGCACACGGGTGTGTGTGCCTGTACTTGTGTGTTTGTGCTCATGTGTGAAAAAATGAATAAGCAGAAACCTCAGATAGAGTTGGGAGACGAGAAGGGGGAACTCTTACAGCCCCCAAGGATGGCTGAATCCAACAGGAAGAAGAAAGACCCCTCTTCTTTCTTGGCAACAACTCAACCAATGAAAAGCCATGAACTCTGTCTGCTACAGTCTTCTCAACGTGTCCCCTCTATAAAAGTGGTCTCTTTAGCCCTGTGAGAACTTGCATGTGTCCCACCGTGGTTGCAGGCCCTGAATCGCAATTTTCTGCTGATTCTAGAGAAACCCTTTTTTTGCTGGAGAAATAACTGGCTGGCTGTTTGTTCAGGTCAACCTGCGTGTTTTTTTATTTAAAGGACACTGAACTGAGAATTTCCTGAGAAAACAGTTCCACGTTGGGTAACCATCTCTTGAGGTCAAGTTTCTAAAACAGGCTTGCTGAGTCAAATGTGACTCACATCTGCTGGTTAGAGGCATGTTGCAAACTGCCCTCCCGAGGTTCTTCCTCTCACTCAAACCACAGCAGCCAGTCAGGTGGTGCGGCCCGTCTTCTGCCTTCCCGGTAGCTCTGAGAGCTGCTCCTTCCTTTCCGTTTGGGCTCGGACCTGGCCTCTGATGTGGGTCCCCTTGTCAGCCTTCAGATGAACTTCCCTTTGCTCAGGTCCTCCCTTCCTGGCCGGTCTCCATGGTGGCCTCCAGGTGCTGTTCTGATCCTGTCACTTCTCTGCTCAGAACTGCTCCCGGATTCCCAACCCCCTTTTCTGCAAAATCCAGACTGAGCAGGATTTTCAAGACCTGTTAGAGTCTGGCCTCAGCTGATTCCCTTCTCTTCACTTCGCTGCCCACTTGGTGCTCAATCCAAGCAATGTTTTGTGGCTCCTAACACGTGGGGCGATGTGTGCTTACAATGTCTTTTTATCCAAAGGGATGGCGGGTGTTTAAATTTTACTTTTTACATATTAGTTGTATATACGTAAGGTGTTCATGATGATGACTACAATTAATAATCCTGTACGGACTGCTGGGATGTGTCCTCCGTCTGCACCTTGTGCCCACGGATCCTTTGCTGTGGCCTCCGCGACTGGCTTCTGCTCACCCTGCCAATCCCCACGGCCCCGCGGGCTAGCATTTCGGATAACCTGGCCGGATGCGTTATTACAGGGTATTTTGTCTAACTTTCTTTTCTTAAAAAATCATTTATTTATTTATTTTCAGGGGGGAGTGTGAAGGAAAGGCTGGGCTGGTCTAACAAGATAACTCACAGGTCTAGGAATGTGAAGGAGAGGCTGGGCTGGGCTAACAAGATAACTCACAAGTCTAAGTATCGGAATACTGATCTGAGTTCTGCTGGACTAACTTGTAAATCTAAGTTAATCAGTGTTGGTTTGCTGTTTATGTTTTTTGCTAGCCAGCTGGATTTTCAAAGATACATATCTGGCTTTGGAACGTTGGTTCGCGGCCTCCCCACCTTCACTTTTGTGATGATAATGCTGCTAAAGCTGTTCCATGCCTTTTGGCCGAATACCCCAAGCTTGTACTTTACCCTATAAAACCTCATGCGCACATCTTGGAGGTGCTCAGAGCTTCGGAGCAGAAGCCCCTCTGAGCCCGCCGGCGTAATACCTCTGAGTACTCCAACCCTCCGAGTGGTGCTTGTTTCTTGGCTGGCCTGTCATTTTCGTAACAGGAGTAATTAGGTTTATTAATTTATTTAATAGAGGCGCTGGGGATTGAACCCGGGACCTTGTCATGCTAAGCACACGCTCTACCCCTGAGCCATACCCTCCCCCCTCACCTAACTTTCTTCACCCACGAGACCACCGGTTGGCAAACCTTCTCTGTAAATGGCAAGACAGTAAATATTTCGGGCTCTGTGCACCACAGTTCTCCAAGTTCTCCACCTCAAAGACTGGACTTTGCTGTTGTGATGGAAAAGCAGCCACAGGCAATGTGTAAATGAGCACGGACCGCTCTGATAAAGCTTTGTTTACAAAACAGGCAATGGGCCAGATTCGGCCAATGAGTGATGGTTTGCCAGTCCCTGGTCTGGTGTAAAACTGCAGGCTGAGGGCCAGTCTCCTGTTTCTGTAAGTGAAGGAGGATTAATAAAACGGCCACACTTAGGCTAACAGATCGCTTGTTCTTATGCTTTGCCTTAAACAGTCAACTGACCTGACTGACCGGTTGCTACTCACAGCTCCAGACCCACTGTTAAAACTAAAGCTACTGACCTTACTGTTTCTACTTTATTCCAGTCATCAAAAGCTATAATGATGCTTGGTCTCTGAGTCGATCTCCAGGGAGAAGGTCACAGAACTGTAGCCGTCCCAAAGCAGGCTAAATACCGAGAAGACCACGCCTTGAGTGCCCACGAGATAAAGAACCACTGACCTCTGTAGAATTGGTCGCCTGGAGGCATCATGACGCCATTCTGAGTCTTCTGATGAGAAAATCATTCTGTTGATTGTTCTGCTTTATTGTTTGAGCTCTGGCTGTATACCCACCCCGCCATCCCCAAGGTGGGCTCACAGTTTTGAAGGCACCAGCCTGCTGTGCATCCCTTTTGCCTGGCAAAGCAATAAAGCTGCCTCTTTTCTTCTCAACTCCAAGACCTTGTCTCTGAGTTATTTGGCTCATCAGGGATGGGGCCAATCTTCCAGCAACATAAATAAAGTTTTATTGGAACACAGTCACACCATTTATATTAACAGTTTGCTGACTTCTGCACGACATCACTGGTTCTCAGCCTTGGCTGCCCCTTGGAATAATCTGGGAGCCTTAAGGAATTTTACTGCTGGGGTCCCATTCCAACTGAATCAAATCAAACCTTAATCTCATCAAAATGTGGCAGGGTGGGAGGAAGAGATCTGGTTCCCAGGATTTTAAACAATTCTCTAGTTGATCTGAATATGCAACCAAGCTTGAAAAATCACAGTACCAAAGCCATCTCTCTTAAGTTGATGTCTCTTAATTATCTGTATTAGAAACAGCTGGGAATTTTATAAATGATACTGTTTCCCAAGTCCTGTCCTTGGCTGGGTGAAGAAGCCACAGAGCCAATCTTTAACCTTTCCCCTCCACCATTCCCGTACCCCCTGTAATTCTTAGTCAAATTGAAGTTTGGGAACCATCGCAGGAGACCAGCGGTTGGCAAATGTTTTCTATCAAGGGCCAAATAGTAAATATCTGAGAGCCATCTGGTTCCTGTTGCAACTCTTTAACTCTACCACGATGGTGTGAAAGCGGCCACAGATAACAGAAATGAACATGTGCGGCTGTTCCCATAAACCTTTACTTATGAATGTTAAAGTTTGAATTTCGTATAATTTTCACATGTCATAAAATATTTTTTTTGCATGCTTTTATCTTTTTTAGGGTCTTTTGGGCTTCGTGAATATGGAGATGTCTTGTACCTCGATTGTGGTGATGGTTACCACATGGTTTGCTTTTGTCCAAATGCATCAAATGGTGCATGTTAAAAATGTGCAGTTCTGTTAAAAATATTCTTTTATCTTTTCCAACTATATAAAATGCAATGGTGGTGATGGATGTAGAATAGTGTGAATGTACTTAGTGCCACTGAATTTTGCACTTAAAAATAGTTAAAATGGTAAACTTTATGTTATGTATATTTTACCACTAAAAAAAGCAAAAGCAACGTTTAAAAAGTGTAAAAATGTAAAATGTGTGGGACAAAACTGGCTTGCCAGCCTGTGGGCGGCAGGTTGCTGGCCTCTGCCCTGGACAACCAGCTCTGTGACAAAAGGAATGGGTCTTGAGGATCCTTCCTGCGCCCCTAGGCTGTGACATGAAACCTGGCACCCATGAGGACTTAAGTATATTTGTTTAATTGATGAATAACGAAAACTTATGAAACATTACCCTATGGCCCTTCTGATAACTTTGGAGTGTCTCTGGAATTCCTGGGCAATTGTAGTAGAGATTCTGGCACTGACTGGGTGCTAATGCTGAGGTCTCTAGATTTAGAGGGGGCGGTGGGACCTTCTGAGTAACGTGGGTTCCCGCAGCCAGACTGACGGTCTCAGATTTAGAAGCCTCGAGTCCAGAGGCGGGAGCTCCCCACAGGGAGCTGTAAGTTCTACTGTCCAGACGAAACGCTGGCACTGCTGCCCGGCTTATCTCAGAGCAAGTGTTGCATACTCGCTGGCCTGGGTCTGCCTGGGCAGGGAGGGTGTCCCAGCTGTCCCCTGGTGGGGGACACTGCAGGTCAGCTGGGAATAGGTGACCTCCTGTGGGTCTGTAGCTTCAGATGCCTGAGGAAGGAAGTGAGAACATGAAAGTGGTGTGACGTGAGTTCTCAAGGGACAGTTGGGGACAGAGGAGGGGAGGAAGCTCCTACCTGTCCATCCGCTGGCCCAGCTGCCTCTGGCTGCCCCTCTTTCCTGGCAGCATCTGGAGGGAAAAGGAGGCTGTTAAGGACTGTGTATTTGTGTCCACCCCTCCCCAATTCATCTGCTGAAACCCAGCCCCCAAGTGATGATGTTGGGAGGTGGTGCCCTTGGGAGGTGCTTAGGTTTAGATGAGGTTACGAGGGTGGAATTCTCATGAAAGGCCAGCTCCCTCATGCTCTCTCTCTGCTCTGAGAGGACACAGCAAGAAGGTGGCAGTCTGCAGGGGGCTCTCACCAGGGACTGGGTCCCAGCACCCCCGTCTTGGGCCTCCCAGCCTCCAGAATTGTGAGAAACAAATGTCTGCAGTTTGAACCACTAGGTATGTGGTATTCCGTTACAGCAGCTCCAACAGACTAAGAGACGGTCATTGAAAGAAAAATTTTTTTTGACGTTTACTTTGGTTGGGGAAGTAATTAGGCTTATTTACTTATTTATCTATTTATTTATGTATTTATTTTTAGAGGAGGTACTGGGGATTGAACCCAGGGCCTCATGCATGCTAAGCACGTGCTCTACCACTTGAGCTATATCCTTCCCCCATTTTTAAAAGCTGAAGTATAGCTAATGTACAATATTATAGAAGTTACAAGTGTGTAATATAGTGATTCACAGATTTTAAAGGTCATACTCCATTTATATTTATTAGGAAATATCTGATATATTCCCCAAGCTGTACAATACATCCTTGCAGATTATTTTACACCTAATAGTCTGTATCTCTTAATCCCCCACCCCAATTTTGCCCCTCCCCCTTCCCTCTCCCCACTGGCAACCACTGGTTTGTTCTCTGTATCTATAATCTACAAAATACAACAAACTAGTGAATAAAGCAAAAGAGAATGTCATGGTTTTGAGAGCGTGGTTGTAGATCGCCCCCAGCCCTGTCTTCTCATTTTCCTGATAGGAGATGGGGCTCAGGAAGTTACCACAATCACAGCATGAGTCAGCAAATCTGCCCACACTTCATTGCCTCTGGACCTGCTCAGACCCCTTCCCCGCCCCTAGCAAAGGCCCCTCCCCATCTCCCCACTTCCAGGCCGGACTCGCACCACAGAGCTCTGCGCAGGCTTCCCCTCCTCACCTCCAGGACTTACCGTTTTTGGCTTTGCAACGGCAGCAGAGGAAGAGGAGCAGGACCAGGATAAGGACCCCAGCGGCCACTGGGGCACCAATCAGAAGGCCCAGGCGCTCCCCCTCGAAGCTACGCTTGTGAGGCAGGGCTGCAAACGAGGAAACGGTGCTGGAGCAGCCACCCTTGACAAAGCACCTTCACACACGGCACCGTTTCCCTGTATAGCCACAGACCCATCTTGCTCAGAATTGTGGACCCCGTTTCTTAGAAAAGGCTCATGAGCTTTGACACCTCGTTTGCTTGCTCCATGGTCATAGACAAGGAAGGACTTGGAAATGGAAATTTGTGTCCATATGGAAACAGCCCATGGCGCAAACCCCAGCCAATCGCTATTCTCCTGTGGCTTTCGAGCTTGGACTAGGCTTATCTTTTTAAACTGTGGACATAAATCAGAAGAAGGGTAAAATTTTGCAACACAGGCAAACAATCTGAAACCGAAATTTCGGCGCCCGGGTTTACCATCTGGTCAGGACACGGCCGCGCTCACTCACTTCCACATCGCGTCTGTGGCTGCTTTGCGCCACAGGGTCACAGTCGGGTGGTTGCGAAAGAGAACCCATGTCCACACAGCCCAACACTGACTGCCTGCCCCGTTGTGGAAAATATCTGCCAACGCCCGCGGCAGAGGCGGAGCTGCTCAGGAGAGGGCCACAGGGCTCCATCAACAGCGGGCGTTAGCAAGGCTAACGGCAGTGCCCGTTTCAAGAATTAAGAACTGAGCTGTTGTGTGGAAATATGCAGAAAACATATGCATTTGCATTGGGCAAAGGCAGCCACGGACAACACAAAGAATCCTTCCTGTGTTGGCTGGATTCCAATAAAGCATGGCCAGAGCATACTAGATTCAATAAAAAATAAAACTTCTTTTTTTTTTAAACCAAATAGACAGTGAGCTGGATATAGCTCCCTGGCCATAGTTTTCTAACCCCGGTTTTATCCATCTCCTCTGTAGTTTTGACCCCACTAGATTTCGTTTGCTTGTGTATTTTAGTTTCCCTCAAACTCTGCCCGCAGTGCCTGCATGATCTCAGCTTTCCTTGCGACACTGCTGCTCGCCAATTCCACACGCACGTCTCCCTCCTGCACGCTCTGACTCAGACTGAGGAAGCTGGCTGCCCACTGCACGTGTCCCCTGGGGTGACGCATGGCGGACTCAGGAGCAACAGGCCCCGGAAGAAACTCCTCCTCTGGCACGCGCCCACCTGAGAGCCTCCGCAGGTGGGGCGGCGTCTCCGTGAACGGTCCCCCAGCACACACACATCATGGACACGGGCAGAGGCACGGCACGGGACTGGAGGCGGGTTCATACTAAATTCTTCTCAAGGTGGAAGGGGGAGTGTCAGTGGTCACAAACACAGAAGCTCTTAGCTCAACAGTCCTTAATCCTGTGCAGAACTGGCTTCCACTTATGTGAAGGAAGTGAGGCTCAGAGGAGGGGACAGATGTTAGCAGGGGGACACCGTGAATTCGTTGTAGAAATAGCTCTCATAATTTGTGTGTCCTCAGGGCAGTAAAGAGACGAAGCCAGCAGAGAACAAGGTTATCTGATTGTCTTCGGGGAGTGGAGCTCAGCGGTGACTGTGACGCTGTGACGCGACAGCACTGACAGGATGGATCAGTGAGGAATGGAGTCTACGGATCCTACTGGCTGTATCTGCAATCCCGAGACCCTCTAACCTGCTTTCCCTGGGACAGCAGCCCTCCCTCCTCTATGTGCTTGCTCCCTGCCTCCAGCCACCAGAAGCCCTCTTAAAAAGTCAGTTCTGTCTCTGGTGAATAACCTTTCTCCTCCGAGTCAGAGAAGAGAGACAATGGAACCTCCTTTCAGCTTTCCACCTAAACTCAGTTACTCACAGGTTGAATGTCTGGGCTCTGTGTGATCAAGATGGTCAGGAATTCCTGCAAATGGAGATGAAACTGGGGTGGATTTCTTCATCTCTGCTCAGGCTAACTTGGGACCGTCCCAGTGACCCTGTGTGACCCTTTCCCGGCCCCTGGGCATGTGGCAGCGGGGCTGCGAGGAGGGTGAGGGGCAAGCTCCTCCCAAGTTCACGTCTAAGCGGATGCTGCTCATCCCACCACCCCACCTGCAGCCCTGTTTCCCCACCACTGCTGCAACTGGGCATGCTGGTCTCCGGGAGGGGATAGGGGCAGGGGTGGGCGGGGCTTCCTCACCTTTGACCTGAAGCTGCAGTTGGTCACTGGGATGAGACCACACATAGGGGTTGAAGGCACCGTAGCATCTGTAGGTCCCGGGCTGTTTGGAGGAGACTCGATTCAGGGGGAAGACAGCCCGGTGTCCTTCATCCAGGGGGCCAGAGCTGCGGTTCTGGGTGGAGTGAACTCCGTCTTTTCCAGTGAGAATAAACACATCAAACTTGATATTGGAGAAGCACTGCAACTTCACCTTCTGCCCTGGAGCCGCCACAGGGCCAACCATGCTTGAGAGGGAGGGTTTCTCATAAGCTCCTGAGAAAGAAGGAAGTTTGGTGATAAACAGAAGGGCCGGGTACGCACTGTCCCTCTCTGTTCCTGGGAGCAGACACGGCTCTGGCATCTCTCCCCTCCTTGTCCCGCCCTGAGGAAACCTGTGTGAGCATCACCCTTGAGCCTTCCTGAGGATGGCGGTTTGGTCCTGCGTGCTTCATGTCTCCAAATCCTTGTTCCCCCTTCTGCAGAGGGGGCAGTCTGGCTCTGCTGCCTGCGTGTCTCACTCACCGGTCATCACCAGTTGCAGGGGGTCACTCCACGGGGACCAGTGCTCTCCTGTCTGATAGGAACACTGGTACAGCCCTGCAAAGCCTGGTGTCATCTCTGTGGTATTCAAAACGTTGGTCCTCCGAGGCGTGATTTGTCTGTCTCTGCCCGCGGGCTCAGGGTCCCCCACTTTAGAGATCCTGTACGCCTCAGCGTGTCCAGGCCCCTCACACAGGATGCTCACAGGTTCCTTAGATGGAACCACGGATCCTGGCAGAGCTGTGATCCGAGGTTGGGGGAGATCTGCTGGAAGCAAGGCAACAGGTAATGAACTCACAACGGTGTCTGCTTCTGACATCCTCCTCCCCTCCGTCCCCTCTCCCACCCCCAGTCTAAATGCTGCGTCCCCCTTCCAGCTGCCAAGAAAGCTGATATCTGGCCCAAACCCCGCTGGGTCCTTGGGAGCGTTACAAGGACTACTCACCCTTCTGTGCCTGCGTGCTCTGGCCCAGATGCAACCCTAGAAGGAGACACCGAGTGAGAACCAGACCCGCCCTCCTGGATCCACCACCTATTTGCACCCCGACCCTTCTCTCCCAGACTCACCAAGAAACAGCAGGGTAGGAAGGACCACAGTCATGATCCTGCGTCCAAGCCGACCTGCTGGCCTCAGCACCGCTCCTCTTGTGAAGAGCAGACCGCTCCGGCAAGAGGCGCTGACCTACGGGAAGTCGTGGGGAAGCTTTCAGTTCTCAGCCCTACAGCGAGGGCAGTTCACATCCTCTTCCTCCTGGGCGGGGCCTGCCCACGTGGCGGGTGTCAGGAGCACCTTGACCTGAACTTCAGCCATCAGCCCAGCCTGACCCCAATCTTCTGTCCCTGCTGCTTCATTAACATCAAAACTTTCTGTATACAGTGAGCGGTGAGAGAGATGCCAGGCAGAGAAGAGGACAGAACATTCCCAGTGTGAGGTTTGCTCTGAAATACCGGGGGCGCTCATGGCCCTTGCCTCGTGACCCTGCACTTCCATCTCCTCCTGTGCAAAATGGGCCAGATTATGAGTTTCTGAAGAGCTCCCCTCAGGGTGTGTGCAAACCGCCCAGAACACGCGCTGCTGGAGGGGGCACAGCTCACTCACGGGTTCTGCCTCTTCCCTGGACGGTGGTCCCAGCATCGTGTCAGCACTGGTTCTGTCCGTGCTGTCAGCTTTGAACCTGAGCCAGGTGCTTTCATTGGGTCTGTCACAGGTTTGCTCTGGAGCCGTCACACCGGCTGAGCCGTGCGGAGCAGCGCTGCCATCCCTTCTTCTGGATGAACATGCAGTTTTGACGGAAAATCTCCTCCTCATTCCACCCCAAAGGGAGCGCTCTTCTCCACAGATCTGAGCTGATTCATGTCCCCGAGCTCTCCTTTGAGGAGGACCACACGGGGGCAGGTGACAGGGAGTCTTCACAGAGCTGTGGTGGCTTGGATTGCTGTTCCCAAGCACCTACTCGGCTCTCGGTGCATCCGGTTCTGAGGACTTTGCAGCCGTTGGTGGAATCACACGTGGATCTGCAAATTCAGAAACAACTCCGACTTCCGCCAGCATTTCCCTTTGGTCGCTGTGCATCAGTCCCACCACCTGAGCTGGACACCAGCGTCACCGCAGCCCGGTCAGTTACGTCCACGCTGATCAGGTCTGCTGTGTCCGTGTGCTTGGGTCGCGGCTGGGCAGAGAGAAACGCGACGTAGAGGCTGTACTTTGAGAGGTCTGTGGTGACGAGGAGGGGTGTCCTCAGGACCGAGAAGACATTGAAAGGTTCCAGCTTAGGGGAAGAGGCGGACAGGTGCAACGTGGACAGGACTTTCCTTTGTCTGACGCTAGGGGAGCGTATCCACATCTACTTTTATCTATCAGTTATCTCTTCATTATCCATCTGTTTCATTCTATCTGTCTTTCTATCTACCTATCTAACTATGTATCTATCTATCCATCCATCCACTGTCTATGAATCATCTATTCATTGTCTATCAATCATCTATTATCTATGTCATTTATTATTTATCTATTGTCTCTTAGTCATTTCTTATCTGTCTATGTATCCACCCATTATTTGTCATCTTTATTTATCTCTTTTTTGTTTATCTGTCAACATCCATGTGTCATCTTTCTATGTTTCATATCTCTCCCTCCTCTGCACTCTCTCGCACTGTCCACTACAGCATCAAAAGTGAATCCTTGAGAGGAGGATGTAGCTCAGTGGTAGAGCACGTGCTTAGCATGGTATGAGGTCCTGGCTTCAATCCCCAGTACCTCCATTAAAATAAATAAATTAATTAAAGTGAATCCTTGAAATACTGGAGTCACTATGTTTTGGGTCCCCATTCCTACAGCAGCATTTTAATCTCTCTATATAATGCAAGGGATAATAGAATCTCAGAATAAAAAAGGAAGACATAATTTCCAATCTGAGGACTGCTGTGAAATCCCGTGAACCCCTGGTCTTCACCTCTCAGTGCTCCGTAATGCATCCTTTATACACTACATGAGGGGCAGTGCCGATGAGTTCCTGAAAAGCCGTAGTCACGCAGTGTGTAAGGTGCCTAAGACAGATCTTGCTAGAGAGGCAGTTGCATAGTTATTATGAAAGCAGCTCTTTGGCCCTGTTCCTGTTTGCCCATCCCAGTCCCCCTCTAGCCCCAGAAGAAACTACTCATAGCTTGGGATCCGTCAGCAATTTAACCGAACTCCTGACTTCTGCTTTCCTGCGTGCACACCATGCTTTGCCTGGTCTGTGGCCTCACCTAATTCTTTCCCCAGATGAAAAGAAGTGAGAATGAAGAATAACATAGCTAAAAAAAAAGACACTATGAACTCATCTACAAAACAGAAACAGACTTCCAGACATAGTAAACAATCTTATGGTTACCGGGGAAAGGGGGTGGGAAGGGATAAATTCGGGAGCTTGAGATTTACAAATGTTAGCCACTATATATAAAAATAGATTTCAAAAAGTTTCTTCCATATAGCACAGGGAACTATGTTCAATATCTTGTAGTAACCTTTCATGAAAAAGAATATGAAAATGAGTATTTGCATGTATATACATGACTGGGACATTGTGCTGCACACCAGAAATTGACACGTTATAACTGTAGTTCAATTTAAAAAAAAAGAATTAAGTAGTTAAAGAATGACTAGGTCTCTATCCCACAGCAGCCCCTTTAGCAATCCTGCAGGCAGATCACGTGGGCAAGATAGCATCTAAAGAAAGATACCGAGGGGTGGGCCAGTCGGCATGCGGCGGAGAAAGATGCACAACCCAGCCTCCTGCCTCCCCTTTAAAACCTGTCGTGGGCAAGCAGAATCTTCAGAGTTGGTTCTGGGACACAAATCTGCCTTCTCCCCAGATTGCTGGCCTTCTGATTAAAGTAATTTTTCCTTTCTACCAACGCTTGCCTCCTGAGTATTGGCTTTCAAGTGGCGAGCAGCGTAACCTGAGTTTGGTAACAATTATTCCATCGTCCTGACCTTTTCTGCGAACATTCCCAACCTTATGTCAGCAGTGACAGTTTGTGGCCTTTGACAAACATCCCCCCTTCCCCACCTCCCCTGCCTCCGTGAGTCTGACTTTTTGGGTCCACATATAAATGATGCCGTTCACTCACATTGTGTCGTCCTCCGTCTGGCTTATCTCACGGAGCAGAAGGCCCTCCAGGGGCATCCATGTTGTCCCAAGTGGCAGCATTTGGAGGCCTTAATGAAAACCAGGTGATTTAGATGGTGGCTGTTATTTCTTCTCCCAGGGTGACAGCCCTACCTTGTCCATGAGATGCCTCTGCCCTCTTGCAGAGACCCAGAGCCTGGCTTAGACAGGTTTTCAACGGCACAGGGCGTGCTGCTGAACTGCTTCTGAACTATGGCTTCTTATCAGCTTGTCCAGCGCTCTGCTGCGGCCACAGAGTTCCTCTTTCACATTGCAGGCTCCGTCTATCCCACTCAGACTCGCTTATTCCAACAGAAGCCTGTTTAAATCCACCCCTCTCCCCGGCCACCTATGAGTTATGTGAACTTGGGGGTGTTAACTTAAGATTTCAGTCTCAATTTCTTCACGCATAAATGAGAATGTTAAGCGTGTACGTGCCCCGTGGGGTTACAGAATGACTAAGTGAAATAACTTAAAGACTGGCTCATGACACATGTGAGTCCATGGGTGAATCTGTGATTGTATTTCCTTCCAGCTGATGTTCTGAACGCTAAAATATGTGTGCGTGTGAGTAAACAACTGTATACCTTATGCACTGGGTGATTCAGTTGGTTAGTTAGGTAACTAGTTAGCTCTAGTGCTTAGCTAATAGTTCAAGGCGCTGACTGAAATGCTTTACTGCCTTGATTTGAATTCTGGATCAGGCAATTACAATCTGATAGCTAACTCAGCATTACTTTTTAACATCAGTAAAATGAAATTATAACAGCGCCTACTTCGTAATTTTTATGAGGATTCAAGGACGTGGCACGTGCAAAGCTGTTCAAGTGGTTCCAAGCAATGGTTTGCTCCATAATTTTATTATTATGAACAGTAATTTGTCATTTTAAAACTAGTCGTTAACACTTCCTTTTAATTACATGGGTTGTTTAACCATCCTCTTAAAATGCTGAATGGACCTGGGTTCTATGGCTAACACAGCCTTGTTCTGGAAACTGTTATTATTCTTGGGCGTTTGTTTGATATGCAGAAGTATCATCTCTCCGAGGAATGTATAAAATGTCTCCATTCTTTGTCAGATGGCTTTCCACCAAATACCACTGTTTGGTTTAATTTGTACTCACTGTTGATTGGCGAGGTTAGTCTTTGATACATTTACTGGATTGGTATTTCAACATTTCTGAATTGTAAGTGTGAGTTTTGAAAAGAGGGTGAGAGAGAGGACTTTGTAAGAGCAAAGGAGGAATACGGTTTGGGGGCTTGTGTTGCGTGTGTGTGCGGAAGCAGCAGAGAGACAGGTGCATTTTATAAGCAGTAAGTTGACACGTGGCAAGATGTGCTTCCCATTCCCATCTGTTTAGGCCAGTGGATTGATCATAGTGACCCAGTCATTTTTTCTGATTCTATTCCACTATAGCTCATTGTGGACACCGAATACAGTTCCCTGTGCTGGGCAGTGAGTCCTTGTTGCTTCCCTGCTCTTCGTGTAGTCGTTTGTACCTGTTAATTCCAACTCCTAATCTGTCCCTGTGCCCCTCCTTTTCCTTTTGGGTAATCAGAAGTTCGCTTTCTGTGTCTGTGGGTCTGCTTCTGTTTTGTATACAGATTCATTTGTATTAGTTTTTAGATTCTACATGTAAGTGATATCATATGATATTTGTCTTTCTCTGTCTGACTTACTTCACTGAGTTTAATATTCTCTAGGTCCATCCATGTGGCTGCAAATGGCAATACTTTATTCTTTTTTGTAGTTGAGCAAAATTTCATTATGTGTATATATATATACACCACAATTTATGTTTTTATAATCATAATCATTACCACTATTTATTGTTATTGACATAATCATTTTTACCTCAGTGTTTTATTTCTCTACCCCCTTCTCCCTACATTTTCTCTTAAGTGTCAAAATTAGATAAGCTTAAAGTTCTCTCTTTCTCTTTCTGTCTCTCTTTCTCTTTCCTGAGATCCATAACTGGGGAGATAAGCAAGTGTCTCAGGAAAACAATCCCAAATGGAAAGATAAAATCAAACACACATACCCTCACCCCTTGAAAAAACCACAAACAATTAAATTTTTTCTTATAGAGCTTAGATCAGAAATACGAGGGGCTGGCTAAATACTCTGCTTAGGGGTCACAAGCCAAAATCAAGGTGTCATCCAGTTTGGATTCTATACTCAAGACTCCGGGGAAGAATCCTCTCCCAGGGTCCCTTAGTGTGTTCACAGAATTCATTTCCTTCTTACAGTTCCCACGTGTGCCCACCTGCACAGCATCTTCATCTCCAGCAACAATGTGTTAAATCCCTCTCGTGCTCCAAATCTCTGATTTCCTCTTCTACCCAGTCTCTCTGGCTTCCTTCTCCTCCAAGGGCTCATGTAATTACATTGTGCCTGCCTGACAACCCAGGACCATCTCCCTAGCTTGACAGCAACTGATTAGGAACTTTAATTGCACCTGCAAAATCCCCCCGGCCCTGTAACAACACAAACACTCAGAAAAACCACAGACAACTTGCTGAATTCTTTCATCCCTCTTATCTAGTCATAGGCTATTTTTCCAGTCATAGAGCCTAGATATGCTTCAAGTTTTCAAATTTTTTTCCCCTCAAAAAACACCAGCTCTTCAATAGGCAAAATGAGACAGGATGAACATGTATAAGAATGAATACAAAATAAGTGGAATGAATACACATTTAGATGTCAGCATAAATGAGCACCATCAGCTGCGGAACAAATGAGCTTGATCATTATGATTTATGCATTTTACTTAACAGAGATTTGATGCATTTCAGTGTACTTAGTACAGTGGAAGCAGCAGACAATTGCAATTACATCAGTGGTTCTCAGCCAGGGGTTATTTTGTCCCCTCCAGGGGGCATTTGACAATGTTTGGAGATATTTTTGGTGGTCAGACCTGGAAGGTGCTTTTGGCATCTTGTGGTAGAGACCAGGAATGTTGATAAAAATCCTGCAATGCACAGGTCAGCCCCCCATGACAAAGAATTGTTGATCTCAATATGCTGATAGTGCCAAGGTTGAAAAACCTGGCCTAGATGGTCTGGGAGGGAGATTGTCTATTAAAGAATCATCTGGGGAGATTTTGCAGCTCCTGGCTCCCTAAAGCCCACCGCAGACTAATTCAATTAGGATTGCCAAGGATAGGGCCTGGGTAATTTTAGTGTGAGTCTCGTTTTAAGGGTTGAGAAGCACCTACGGTGAGGGCCACTGCACCGTGGGCCAGGAGGCTGCCCCACCCAGCGTCCTGGGCCAGTCCCGGGGCTTGGGCTGGCGGGAGGAGGCTGTCTCTTACTGGAGACTTCATTTACATGGGGCACCCACAGGCTGCGAGTGAAGTCCCGGCCTGAGGGAGGCAAGTGCCAGCTCCTGTACCTGTTTCTCTGTCTCATCGTTTAAGTCAACAGCAATTATTGGTCGAGTCTCCACCGCAGACTTTTGTGAGTTTTAATGGCTGGTGTGAGACCATTAGAAGGATTTTCGAGGTCCTCCAGCTGAACTGTCTCTACAAGGAGGAGAAAGAGATATGGAGGGGGCAGCTGCCTGTGATTTTATAGCTAGTTTTTTCTTCTAATGTTACTTTTCAGTATTTCATTAACGTATAATTTCCATCCGTTTCAAGTGTGCAGTGACTTTCAGCAGACTTAGAGAGTTGTGCGACCAGCACCACAACCCAATTTCAGAACGTTTCCATCACCCCGAAGAGATCCTTCAGGCCCACCCTCAGGGTCTCTGCGTTCGCGCTGTCATTCTGAGCAGGGCTCTATTGTGTGTGAGCCTCAGTCTTTCATCTATAATTTGGGATGGTTCCCCTCCTTGATCTCAAAAGACAGATGCCAATGTCACCGTCATGAAGGCTGAGGGACAGCGACGTGGTCATAGAAAACACGAGTTTGTACTCCCCCCTCCAAATGCTTGTGGTGACGGAGCATCGGGGGAGGCGGCTGCTGCTGACTGTGCGCGGGGTCCTGGGGGGGTCTGTGCCCGCAGGCGCAGCGCCTCCCCCCCCCTCAGCAGGTGCCTCTGTTTTCACTTTGCTGTCACAGCAGAGCCCCTGGGGCTCAGCGCCTACGTTTATCAGGACTGGTCTTCCTCCTCCTGCCCCTCATCCCTATGACCCTGCCTTCTTCTCCTCTCAGGGTAAAGCCACTCACCTGCAGTCCCGCCGGGATGGGGCAACTCATTCTGTTGAGTAATTTTCCAAGCCTCTCTCTCAAGTCCCGCTTTTGTCTGCCCCTGAATGCACCCAAGTCGCCGACTCCCCCCCTCTCCCCGTCACGCACTCACGCTGGGTGGGAACGACCCTCTCTCCCAACGGTAACAGCAGAGAGAATCGCTGAGCGCAGGTGTCCGTGCTGCTGTGATCGCAGGGCACGGTCACCCAGGGAGGGCGCCTCCGTGTTCCCGGCCCACAGGCTGAGCCGGCTTAGCCGTGGGAGCTAGGATTAAGCGACTCATCCAGTTCCGGGAGCAGGGTCAGCCGTGCACGGCACTCTCCGCTCTGGGGTTCTCAAGCGGGCACGCTCATTCTTACCTAGCTGTACTAAACCGGAAATTCCTCGTTTGCTTCCTTCTGACTTCATCTGGGTTTGCATCCAGCATCTCCTTCAAGGAGGTACGCTCCATCCGCTGTGTGGTCTGGAGAGCTGCCCACCTCTGTGCACCATTTAGTCTTGAGGTTCACCTTCTCGTTTTCCCATGGGGCTCTAATACAGTTTCGCTGTACTGGGCTACCTGGTTTAGTAAGCGAGAAGTCCTAGGTGTCACCTTCAGTCCTCACTGGTCATCCTTAGGTTACGTGAGAAGCAGATTACCGGTTTGTAAGCGCACTCTGGACAGAACCAGCCACCGACTTTCTGCCCATCGTGATGGCTTGCTTCAAACCGTGCTTTTCTGTGCTTTCTGTCTTCAGATGCAAGCTTTTTCCTCCTCCCTGTCTGTGTCTAAAACTCCACCAGACTTCATTTGTTCCTGCTGTTGGTACGCTTGTTAAGGACTGTCACTCCTCCCTTCACCTGCAGGCTCTTAAAGCTGGAACCTGGGTTCTCGCCCTCCCAGTTAGGTCCCTGCGAAGCATTGTGTATGTCTCCAAGTCCTCATCCCTCCCGAGTGTGCTGGTCCGCGCAGTCAGGCTTCCACCCTGGCCGCCCACCCCCTTCCTGAAACTCCTTCCTTCGCATCCTAACCAGAAAAAACACAACATACACAGTGTGTTCACCCTCTGATGGCTTTTCTATGACCTGGGTGACTTGTTTCCCTTTTACACTTTTTCGTTTTCTCTACAAAACCAAATGCGTGTTGATCAAAGACAGCGTTGAGAAAGGACCATGACAGGATAAGTGACCCGTGGCATGGAAACTCAGACCCGGCCTTGGGTTCGGGGTGTATATGCTTCTAGGACTGTTCGTCTGAGGAGGTGGCTGACTTGCTCCCCCGACGCGTAGCGTGTGTGATGACGTGTCGCGGTGAGCGTCCTGCTCTTCCCACTTAGCACCTTAGCGCTTTAATGTGAAATATCTTACAATCATGAGCCCTTATCTTACATTGTGTTTCAAAACATTTTGCATAATAAATTTTCTCACTAGATGCAATTTCCCCAATGTACTTACTGAACAGCTGTATTTCGTTTTGTGAATTACCTTCAGTGTTGTCCGTTTAATGCCTGAGGGTATAAGGATTTTTTTTAGACAATTTTTTTGGTTTGTTTTTGGGGGGAGGTAATTTGGCTTTTTTAATTATTATGTTTTTTAATGGCGGTACCGGGGATTGAACCCAGGGCCCCGTGCATGCTAAGCATGCTCTCTGCCACTGAGCTATACCCTCCCCTCCACGAAGATTTTTGTTTTTAATTGTTTCATTGAGGGAGGTGTCAGTGATTGACAGCACATGTTCTTGAGTTAAACTCCTTTGATAGAATTTGGCTTCAACTTGAGTGAATGTGTGAACTTGGCCCTGTGTTTCTCTGTGCCCATGGTCCTAAAACTAGCACTTATCATAATCGCCTGGAAGATTTGTTAAAACTGTTTTCTGGGCCCATCTCCAAAGTTTCTGATTTGGCAGGTCTGAGATAGGGCTTAAAAATCTGCATTTTGCAGGGGAGGGTGTAGCTCAGTGGCAGAGTGTGTGCTCAGCATGCACGAGGTCCTGGGTTCAATCCCCAGTATCTCTATTAAATAAATAATTGAATAAATAAACCTAATTACCTCCCTGTTCCAATTGGAAAAAAGAATCTGCATTTTCCCAAGTTCCCAGAGGATGCTGGTGGTCTGGGGGCCGTACTTTGAGAACCACTGCTCTAAGCCTTAGATATATTATATGAAGCATAGATAATAGAATAAAAAAGATTGTTGCAAGAAATGAATGTGGTCTGTGGAGGAGCATATAATAGTCCCCACACAAGGTAAATACTGATTGTCATAATAGCTCCTTAGAAAGACAGGGATTACAGAAAAAAGTGTAAAGGCGATTATCCAGATTGAAGGGTTAATGCTTGTAAAGGGAACATTCATGCAGTTGTATTTTATCCTTAGCCTAAATTCTGTCACTTCTAAGTCAAAAATCTACACTAACTTCCTCTTAATGTTTTAAATCGTAATTACGTTTTTGTGTGCATTCGGCTGTATATGTATAAGTATAAATATAACCTCTAGCTGGTAATCCATGTCGACTACCCTGATTAATAATAATCTGATTAGTGACTACATGAAGGTGTACGTGTGGGTGCAGTCACGCTCCCGGATCCAGACAGCCTTGCCAGCGCCGCAGGTGTTCACTTCCACCTTCGAGGTGTTTACTTGGAAAGGTGTTTTACTGGTGGTAGTTCTGACAGCTGCCACCACAGGATGGTTTTGCTTGTTACGAACTTTGTATGAACGGAATCAATTCAATTAGCGGGTTCTTTTTGTATGGTTTCCCTTACAGCTACAGTTGGGGGACGTGAAGAAAAAGGGTTCTGTGGAGACGTGCTTGCATCTTTGTAGACCTAAGCGCTGACTCACTTGGGGTTTGTAACTGGAGGATGAAGCGCTGGGTCGCCGAGCCTACGGCGGCTGTGCTGAAATCGCCCACGAGCTCGGCAGTGCCGTGTTTTCTCGGTTTACTCCTACCTGCAATGCAAATGCCTTCATTGTAGGCAGCAGAGTCTTTAATTTTAATCGTTCTGATGGGGGGGAGGTCATTGTCTATTATCTGGGTCTTAATTTGCATTTCTCGGGGTCTAATGAGTTTGAATGTCTTTCCATATGCTTATTGGCCATTTGGCCATTCTCTTGGGGTCACCTTTCCAAATCTTTTTGATTTATTTCCATGCAATTTTATCTTGTTTTAATACCTTGGGGAGGAAAAAATGTTCCTCTTCCCTTCCACGTTCTTCTGGCTGATCTATAAATTAAACTGACATGAGACAGATTGACAAGAGAAAATCAAATGTTTACTACCGTGTGTACCCGGGAGAGGCCCAGGAAGACTGAGTAACTTGCCAAAGTGGCTAAAATGCTCACCTTAAATATTTTCTTCAGCTAAAGACAAGAGGATGTCGTGGGTAGTGGTTTGGGACTTTGAAGGGGAGGAAGGTGATTCACATGGAGATGGAAAAGCAGATGTTTGGTAAGTAAATGTTTGCCCGGCCCTGCAGAGACAATGGGACCCCGAGTGGACTCTGATCTCTAGGACCTGCTGAATTGTCCCCACCACACCTCGCCTGTGTTCTTTGCAGATCTCTGGTGGTAGCTCTATTCTCAGAACAGTCCCTCTATATAAAATTTTATGGGGAGAAAAAATTTCTTCTATATAGCACAGGGAACTACGTTCAATATGTTATAAAAACTAAAATTTTAATTTAATTAAAAACATGAAAATGATTATATGTATACATATATGCATGACTGTGATGTGCTAGACACCAGAAACTGACACATTGTAATTGACTGTACTTCAATACAAAATTAAATTAAATTAAAAATTTTAGGGGGAAAGTCAAAGTTTCTGAGTCTTTTGGGCCTCTATTATTTTCAGCTCAAAATAATGTACATACCAAAGAGACATTTTAGGGTGGCAAGTTTTGCTCCCCTGCAACGGGAACTGTACAACAGTTTGGAAAGAACTGTTATTATAAGACAGAGCTTTCCAAACCATGTATATTATTTCTCCATTTATTGCTGATTCCTTCACTGTTGTCTACAAACTTGTGGCTCTCAGGGGAGGGACACATGATTTTAGACTTGTTCGTAGGTGTCTCGTGTGCACGTATCTGACTGTTCCCCTAGCATGTAGACTTGACAGACTCCGTCCCCTCTAATAGTACGTGTACTCTTTGGGCTTGCTTTTGATGTCACAGTTCAAGGTGGACGAACCAAGAAGGCAACAGACTTAGGAGCAGACTCTGTCTATGAAGCTCAAACATTATGCTAAGTGAAGGAAGCCAGACACAAAGGGCCACATATCTGATAATGCCATTTCCATGAAATGTCCCAAATAGATAAAGCCACCAAGACAGAATGCAGATTAGTGATGGCCGGGGCTGGGAAAGGGGGAGATGGGGAGCAATTGCTCAGTGGGTCTGGGCTATCTGTTTGGGAAGATGAAAGTCTTGGAACTAAATAGTGGTGATGGTTGCATAACACTGTGAACGTTTTCAGTGCCACTGAATTGTACACGTTAAAATGGTTAAACTGGGTGGGGAGGGTGCAGCTCAGCGCATGCTTAGCACGCACAAGGTCCTGGGTTCAACCCCAAGTACCTCCTCCAAAAAAATAGATAAGAAAACCTAACTACTCCCCCAAGGGGTTAAATATTTTATGTATATTTTACCATAATAAAAATAAAGTAGGCTCAAGAATACTTAAAATTCTCTTTATCTACAATAACGTCTCATCTAGGAAGCACAAACAACCCTGTGGGTCAAGCTTTCATCCTCGTGGAGTTAACAAAGTGTATGCAGTGCAAAGACTAGAGAACCCAAAGCTGGGAGAGGCCCAGGAGACTCAGAGGTTAGAGAAACCCCAGGGGCGGAGGGGGAGGCGCTCCTGTCTTAGAGGCACAAGCTCAGTGTTTGATAGTGGGCAAGATCATTTTCCTCTTCTTGGTATTCCTCATTTGTGGTGTAGGGGAGCAAAATTTGCCACCCCAAAATGTCTCTTTGGCGTGCAGATTATTTCAAGCTGAAAAGAGTCAAGGCCCAGAAGACTCCGGAAGAAACTGACTTCGCCTTAGCTACCTACAGGACAGAGCTGCCACTGGAGATGTCTGCAGAGAACGTGGGCTCCATGTGGTGGCAGAACGCAGTAGGACCTACAGCTCAGAGTCCACTCTGTGCCTCCTCGTCTCTGCGTGGCCCCAAAACATGTCTACTGAACACTGGCTTCTGCATCTCAGTGTGTATTTCCTTGCTCCCTTGTGAAGTCCCAGACCACGCCCCTCAACATTCTCTAGCGTTTTAGCTGAAGATGGGATTCAAGGTGAGGGTTTCAGCCATACTGGCGAGTTCCTGTCTTCCTGGGTCTCTGCCATTATACACGTTATTAAGCTTTTGTTTGATTTTTCTCCTGTTAGTGTGTCTCAAGTGAATTTAATTCTTAGACCAGCCAGAAGAACTTAAAAGGGTAGAAGAACACACATTCCTCCCTGACACTGGTCCTTCACAATGTGCGTCTTCCAGCTGAGTAAAACCACTGGCACCCCAGCTCTCTCCCATTCTCTACTATATAGGTGAAGAGGAGAGAGAGGGAAACACATGGAGAAATTTTCTTCTCTCTGTAAGAATATATTTTGGCCAGGAGATGCTGGTGATCTTTACTACAGCATCACCCAGAGAAGCCAGAGGTTAGTTGGTGTCAGTCTTGAATCCCCCAACCCCCATCCAGGTGACGCCACTTAACGGCGGTGCTGCAGGGTCCCGCGGGCGCCGGCAGGACCACGCCGGCAGAGCGGCCGACGCTGGGCTGGCCGCGGGGCAGCCCGGCGGAGACCTCGGGCCCCGCCTCCCGCCTGCGCCGCGGGGCGCTCGGCCGCGGGGGCGCGCGCACGTTTGCGGAGGTCGAGGGGCTCTCGGCGCCGGCCGGGGGGGCGCGCTTCCCGCGGCGCCCGGCAGACGAGGCCCGCGCCGCGCGAGCTCCGGGCCCGCTGGGGGGCGGCGCCGGCCGGCTGCCGCCGCTCCTCCGCGGCCGCCCCGGGCGCGGCCTCCGGGCGGCGCTGCGGGCCGCGGGCCCCCCGGCTGCCCGGGGCGCCTGGGCGCAGACGCCTGTGTTTGGCGGACAGGCGCCCCGGAGGCTCGGGGTGGACAGCAGTGGTCTGCAGGAGAGCCGAGGCCACGGGGGCTGCCATGCCTTCCTCCGCCTCAGCGTCCGGCAGCTTCCTGCCGCCGCGTTCCGTGCTTCGGAGGCGGCGGAGGACGAGGAGGACGAGAGCAGCCCCAGCCGGGACGCTGGGGATGTTCAGCAGCTGCTGTCCGAGGAAGGAGGGCTGAGGAGCCCCGCCCTGACCCAGGTGGGCTGCTTCCTATCTGGCCTCCCCGGCGAAGAGAGCGCCAAGGCGCTGGAGACAGCCTTTGGCTGCCAAGTGTCAGCAGAGGTCAAGCGGGGGTCCCTGGAGTGCAGGTCAGCGTCCGACGGGAGTAAAGCCTGCTCCTCAGCGGCGGACACGACGGAGGTTTTGTACTGTCTCTGCGAGTCTCAGGACGAGCAGCTCGTGAAGGATGCAGTGGCCCAGGTCAAGGAGATTTCTGTTCACTTGACAAGTCCATCTGAAGTGATGCGGTCTTCTTTCTGCCTTAAACATTGTCAGAACTTGGAGAAAGTTTCACTGCAGGTGGACAAGGGGATATTCCTGGAGAACGATGCTGCGCTGAAGCCAGACACTCAGGTTGAGAGGTAAGAACTCCCTTCTCACCAATTTTTCCATCTTTAGCCTCATCCCATGCTCTGTTCGGAAGAGGACAGTTTCATACTCTCTGTGTCTTAGGGTCAGAATTTTCTTCTTGCTGAAATTTCTTCCTGCCAACTCACCACTGAAGATGGGAAACGTGATGTTCAGATTAGGAACGGAGGCTTTGCAAGCTTACTTTGTTTTAGTGTTCAGTGTTACAGTTTTCATGTGGGAAAGGGGCTCCGGACACCCTAGACATTTCATATAATTTCCCTCCCTACCAAGTCTTTCAAAACTTTTGTTTTAAACTGTAGTCACTGTGCTGTACATTCCATCTCAGGACTTAGTTATCTTATAACTGGATGTTTGTAACTTTAGATTACCTCACCTATTTAGTCCTGCCCCCTCTTCAACCTCTGGCAACCACCAACCTGTTCCAGCCTGTTTTCTGCATCTATGAGCTATTATTTTTTAAAAAATTCCACATGTAAGTAAGATTATATAGTAATTGTCTTTCTTTATCTGACTTGTTTCACTTAGCATAACACCCTCAAAGTCCATCCATGCTGTTGCAAATGGCAGGATTTCCCTCTTTTTTATAGCTGAGTAATATTCCATTGTGCATGTACCACATTTTCTTTAACGATTCATCCATCAATGGACATTTAGATTGTTTCCATATCTTGGTCATTGTAAATAATGCTGCAATGAACATGGGGGTTCACATATCTTTACCAGATAGTGATTTTGTTTTCTTCAGATAAATACTCAGAAGTGAGATAGCTGGATCATATGATAGCTCTGTTTTTAATTGTTTGAGGACCCTCCATACTGTTTTTCATAGTGGCTGCACCAATTTGCATTCCCACCAACAGTACACAAGGGTGCCCTGTTCTCCACACCCTGGCTAACATTTGGTATTTCTTGTCTCGTCGATGATAGCCATTCTAATAAAGGCTGTGAAGTGATGTCTGATTGTGGTGTTGATTTTCATAGCCCTGATTAGTGATGTTAAACACCCTTTCATGGGCCTGTTGGCCATTTGTTTATCTCCTTTGGAAAAATGTCTATTCAGGTCCTCTGCCTACTTTTTTAATCCATTTTTTTTCTATTGAGTTGTACAAATTTTCTATATATTTTGACTATTCACCCCTTATCAGACATAGGATGTGCAAACATTGTCTTCCATTCAGCAGGTGACCTTTTCCCTTCAGTTCATTTTGCTGACGGTTCCCTTTGCAGGACAGCCTGCCAGCTCTTGGCACTTTTCCCGTACGTCCTTTTCACAGGTGCTCTTGTCTCTTCTTCCTCCGCGGTCACAGCACGACCATCACTCTCTTCATTTCCGGGCAGATCTCTGCTCTGTGTTCAGTTCAAACAAGAATCTGAAGTTTCTGGATGTGAGGGAAGGTTTCCTGAGTCAGTCCTCGGTGAGGATTCTTTGCCAGCAGATAACCCGCGTCACCTGTCATCTCCAGAAAGTCGTGTAAGGGGAAGCCAGTCCTGCGACGGTGATCCCCAAGCACTTTCCATGTGGGAGCCGTATGTGAATGCCCGGCCAGGCTCCAGCCAGCCAGGTGCTCAGAATACGAAGAAATGAAATGGTTGCTATCCTTACATGTGTCTAGTGGGAGAATCCTATTTTATGTTTGAGTCATTTTGATGAAATCTGACAGAGTTTGGATATTTGACAACATCGACTGTGGGGTGCGTTGGAATCATACTACATTAAGTCATGTTATGAAATCTGGCCGAGAGCTTGGATGTTTCTGTACGTCTGCTAAGGGGCACATTCGAAACTCAGCCTGTGGAAAACAGTCACATGCGTGTTAGGAGACCTGGGCAGGAATTGCAGAAATATTCCAGAGATCAAAGTTTCAAATACGTGAATAACAGTGTGTTGATGGAGCATTTATAACTGGTGTGTGGAACAGACTGAGAAATTTAGTCTGAGTAAGGTAGGTTGTGGCAGAAGAAAACCGAGATGTGGGTCACATGGGCAGGTGACCACTAGCGCATCCTTTTAAACCAACACGTGTTCTTTTGACAGTGGCCATTCTGTCAGGTGAGGTGATGTCTCGTTGTGGTTTTGATTTGCATTTCCCTGATGATAAGTGATGCTGAGCATCTTTTCATGTGCCTGTTGGCCGTCTGTGTGTCTTTTGAACGAGGCCTATTTCGGTCCTCTGCCCATTTTTAAATTGGATTATTTATTTTTTGATATTGAGTTGTATGAGTTCTCTAGTTTGGGTATTAACCCCTTATTGGACATATCATTTGCAAATATCTTCTCCCAGTCAGTGGATTGCTTTGTCACTTGGTTGGTTTCCTTTGGTGTGCAAAAGCTTTTTAGTTTGATGTAGTCCTATTTGTTTTTGGTCTTTGTTTCCCTTGACTGAAGATGCAGGCAGGAGCTCTGAGCAGGAGCACCCCCTGTATGCCGGCTCTCTCTGTCCTGAAACTGAACTTTGAAACTTCTTCTGAATGAGCCACAGGGAAGGTTCATTATCCACAAATGAAGGGTCGAGGGTTGTAAGACCAAGTGTGTGCTTAGGGAGAAAAGTATTTCACAACAGGGAGATGAGTTGCCAGGTTTGAAGGTACCAGATAAAAGCTAGTTTAAGAAGTTCTAAAAATACAAGTGACAATGAAGGTCTGACATAAGAGTGTAGTGGGAGAGGCAGTAATGTAGGTAATGATTTTTATCTCAAGTTAGGGTGGATTGAGCATGCTTTAAAAAGAGGCCCTAAAAAAAGTCCTTTCTCCAGTCAGTTCTTACTATATACAGAGGAAAACATGATTAGCTTCATTATTGTATAACATGAGGTTTACTGAGTCTTATCCTGAAGAAGATGGTACAATCAGGTCCTGGGGAAATTTTTTTTCACACTGAATTGTTCCTTGAAGACCAGAGTTTGATTAGAGAAAATCTAATCCACTGAAGTGTTCTATTCCACTTAAAGATTTTTTCAATTCCATGTAAAATTCTACAATCATGATAGATATTGGGAAAATAAGCACCAAAAACAGCTCTTAATGGTCCATACCTTCAAGGAGTCTGTAGTTTGTTAACTTTCAAACCCTAACTTACCGTCGCCTAAATGACAACCACTTTGTGGAAATGCAAATGCATGGGGATATGGTAGGAAGTGATTTATTCTTACTAGAAAGCCAGGCATTGAGGAGCAGGGAAAGTTGTATGTGAACTGAGTGTTGAAAGAAATAGAGAATATGACATTGGGAGGAAGGCATTTTCCTCTACACTTCTGGGTTCTTCTGGCTGGCCTAAGAATTCAATCGACGTGAAACAGAGCAACAGGAGAAAATCGAAAGCTTAGTAACATGTGTGCATACAGGAGAGACCCAGAACGCCTGATTTCCTTCCTCAAAAGGCTGAGATCCTCGCACTAAATGCCGTCTTCCACTGAAGACAAAAGAGGACGTTGGGGCAGTGGCTTGGGACTTCAAGAGGGAAGGCAGTTCACATGGGATGGAAAAGCAAGTGTTTGGTTAAAAAAAGAAAGTTTGGCCCTGCAGAGACAGTGGGACCCGGAGCGGAGCCTGCTCTCCAGGCCCTGCCGAGTCCCCCCGTCACAGCAGCCTGTACTCCTTGCGGTACCTGCGGTGGTAGCCCTGCTCCTGGGGCGGCCCCTCCGGGTTCCTCAGGAAGTTAGCGGGAAGGTCAAAGTTCGTCCTGGGTATTTTTGGTCTTGATCGTTTTCAGCTTGAAATAGTCTGCATGCCAAAGAGAAATTTTGGGGTGGCAAGTTTTGTTTCAAAAAAAACAAACACGGGGATGTTTCCTCTGAAGACCGACATGAGCGTACAGGACAAAGGTGTGTCAGGCCCTTGGCCATCTACTTCCATCTCCCGCCCATCGCCATATGCTACTTCCATTAGGAGTCTGTCCTTTTCTTCTCTCTAGCTGTCACTCCATCGGCTTGTCCTTCAAGGCGGCTTCCTAGACCTCTCCCTGTCTCCGTCTTGACTGGTGACTTCTCATTCCCACTTGGTGTTCACAGCACCAGCCATCTGCAACACCCAGGATGGAACCCCTTCTTATTTTCCCTAGGATTAAAAACATCTCCCCTGCCGACGCCTATCGGGACTTCCGCCTGGCTTTCGTTGGTTGGAAGCCTCTGACAGACCTGGTCCTGGAAGGCAGTGTCCACAGTGATAAGAGGCTGCTGCTGCTGCTGTGTGAGCTCTTGAAACATTCAAGGTGTGATGTGCGTTGTCTCAGGTAGAGCTCACGTCATTGCTGTTCTCAGCATCGAAGGGATGCTACGAGCTGCATCGTGCTGCTGCATGAACAAGAAAGAAGAGGGTGGTCGCTCTGACTGGACGCCATACTGAACAGGGAAACATTCTCAACGAGAGTGTGGATGGTGTGTCAGCCTGTAATCTCTCCCCAGCCAGCTCTGTCCTCTGCAGTGAAAAATGAGCCCTGAATGCAAAGAAACACTCAGAATTTTGTGTCATCTTCTAGCTTAGGGACATGGCACTTCAGGCTGCATGCTGCCGACCTGCTGTGATTCAGAGCAGTCATCAACCTTAACTGGCCACTCAGTGATGCTGTAGAAGCATCAAGTGTCCTAATTCCTGGTAGCTTTCTGGTTCGAGAGATTCCCGTGTCCTCAGGGAGCTCTCCATCTTTGGGGTACCATTCCCTCTGCCTGCCGAGTTGAGTAGCAACCTGAGGCACTAGCTAGCAACACAGGTTTTGGGATTTGGAAATGAGCCCTGATCTTTGCTATGACATTTATGACCTATATGATCTTGAGCTGTTTCTGTCTCTATAAATTGGGGTTTCGAGAACTGAATGAAACATGGGATGTGAACTGCTTTCCGTAGGGCCAGACACAGCTGGCAGTTCTTACTATCATGGCTAATTTCTGATAAGTGCTGCTTTTCATTGAATTAAAAAATCTATTAATGCTGAAGTTTTGATAAATGATGTTTGATTAAATGATGTTTCTCAGTGGATACAGTATTCCAGGCTCCAGAATGACAAACGGCTGGTGTAGAATCTCCTGTTTTTGCTCACTTGACTTGAGACACTTCATGTTCTACTTTTATTCCAGATACTTAACTAGATTTATAGTATCCTTGTTGCAGGTTAGGCTACAAGGAAAGAAAAGTACTAATTCTAAGAACTCGAACTTTACTTACGACATACATTCTAATGGGCACAGTATACAGATTGCTTGTATCCTGTGTCTGCTTGACGTAAAGGTATCGTCTCTCCGCAAAGTATATGTAAGGGGAAAAATTAAAAAGCTTAAGTAACTTGTAAAGATTTTGAACATATCAGGGGGCAGAGCCATGATTCAGACAAGCTTGTCCAAGGGTCGCATACTCTGATCTACGTCCGCCAGAGCAGCTGAGTTTCAGAACCCGCGTAATGGGTGAATGGATTGCCTCAGCGTTCTCTGAACCAGCTGCCCCATGTTCAGATTTCCATCAGCAGAGGGAGCTTCCAGTTCTCATTTCTGCAACACGCACTCAAACAGATTTTGGAATTAGCCACCTGAGTGGCACGTGGTAGCTTCTTGTTTTAATTAGCATATGCCCTAATCACTTATGAAGTTGAACTTTTTGAGTATCAGGCATCAGTTTTTTTTCCTATGGAGCCACATGTTTAAATCTAAGTGGTACTAGGACAGATCCAGGTTGGGGAAAGTGATCGTTTACAAAGTGTGAGCACTACCAGGCCATGCTGGTGAAACTTCACATAGAATTGTATTATGGATTTTTCCTCTTAGAGATGAGGCTGGATATTGATCAAATGGCTGTGGAGACATCTGAAGAAGTAAAGGAGATCAACTCTAATAATTCAGGCCCGGGTCTGGCACATACTAGAGCAGAATGAGGTGAGAATCAAGGTCACGATCTTTAGGGAAGCACAGTTAGCTGATAATGGTCTCTGTTCTCCCAGAAGAAAGACTTGCCCCCATTTAATCCCACAGGTTGGGATCTTATTCTGACACTGCTCAGCGGTGGGCTGCTTTCTCCTCAGCTCTCAAAATCATCCAGTCCCTGAAATACCTGGGTCTCACAGCCAGTGAGTTCCTGGATGAGGGTGTCAAGTTGCCATGCACAACGCTGAGACACCCAGAGTGCTTCCTCCAGAAGTTGTCGTAAGTCTCTCATTTGTTCCCATGGAGCATCTCTGTTTTAGGTCTGGGGCCACACAGAAGAGCGACGGGGAGACTGAACTTACAGGGCAGTCCCTTTGGGACTTCTGACCGACGCAGACATCTGGTTCCCAATTTTGGTCCCAGGCAGATGACTCATGCATTTTTACCTGTCATTCCTGGTCCTTTAGGCTTTGATCACCAGCACGAGATAAAGAGCGTGGGAAATTCACAAGAAGGGCCATCAGCTGAGAAGGTTGTGGGGGAACTGTCTTACCACTTAGGTGGTACTTTTGCAGGTTGGAAAACTGTCACCTTACAGGAGCCTGTTGTAAGGAGCTGTCTTCCGCTTTGATTGTCAACCAGAGGCTGACCCACCTGTGCTTGGCCAGAAACAGCCTAGGGGATGGCGGGGTGAAAATTCTGTGTGAGGGACTGAGTTATCCCGAATGTAAACTACAGACTTTGGTGTAAGTCCCTGCTGGCTGTGTGTGCATGTGTGTGCGGTGTGTGGACGTACATACACCCGGATTCAAGTAGGGCAGAAATAAGAGCACTTAGTAATGCCACTTGAATGAAGCCAGCAAGACCTTGGTGGAAATTAGGGAAAGAACAGGTAGAAACAGATGTTAAGTGTTTGCGTGTCTTTTAAGAGCAGGGTTGACTTTCTGGCCTCTTCCTATTCTGAGAATTCGAGATAAGCAGTTGGTTCTCAGGTTTGATGTTCTGGATACATCCTGAAAATTCACATGACCTACTTCTTCCAGCAATTGGGAATGGAGTGAGTTATACGGACGGGTTTAAGACTAGAAAGGAAAAACAAGGACTCAGTTTGTAGTGGCAGATAGAGGCAAGGAGAAGGCCGTGTTTCTGCCTCAACAGCACTCATTAGAAGAATGTAACGTTTCCTGTATGATGTCACCGCATAGACTGCCTCGTTTTAAAGTTAGAGTCGATTTGGGCATCTAAACAACAGAATATGTCTGATGCTTAAGCATTTATGTGTATTGGGGACTCTACTAAATTTTACAAGAATGATCTTTTTAATCCTTACAACCACGTGTGATAGTTACCTTTATTTCAGTTTTGCTAATTAGCTAATTAGAAAAACCAAAGCTTAGCCACTTAGCTTGCCCATGGTCACATCTGAGTAGTAGGTATGAAGCCCTCTCTGTAAACTGAATTGTCAACGATCATTATTTTAAATACCCATAGTCAGTGTTTGACCAAACCTGCATTTTGTAAGCTTTCAAAACTTAATTTTAGATTTTGCTTTAGCCCCTCTCCCCAAGCTCTGTAGGTTCAAGTACAATTTTGGAATCTCACACAGTACAAAGCATGGCGTCTTTTGTCCAGTTACTGCCCACCTGCTCTTGGTCATGTCCACCTGCTGCTGTCACACCATGCTTGGGGCACAAGGCTGTCAGGTGGGTTGTAGGTGACCTGCCCAACTATACCATGGGGCCATCCTCTGTGTGGTCTGGAGGATTTGTAGAAGTCTAAGCTTGTAGGAGTGTCTACAGTGTTTAAATTAGGAACACAGCCACTATGATGTTGGAACATTGGACTTTTGGTGTACCACAGTTATGTCAGGACGATTCAGTACTGGACTGGAAATAAAGCGTAAGATGGGGAGAGTGGCATCCCAGTGACCTGACCGTGCAGGAAAGAACTGAGGCCTCAGATTCAGTCTCGGGTCTGTCTGAGCCCAGAGCCCTGGACCTATGTGATTTGCCGTCATTCTAGGGAAATCTCCATCTTAGGAGATGTGTGTCTGCTTGTCCATAATACAAGGTGGTGGACAAAGGCCAGTTTAACTCTCTGCCACTAGGTAGGGTAGAAACAATGATCATTCCATGTGTATGTGTTTATGCACAAGCCTGCCTGAGAAGGCACAGTGCTGAAAGCAGCACGCCCTCACGGGGCGCGTGTCACAGGGGGATGACAGACTTCTCTTCACGTGACTGTCCTTGCAGGCGGTGTCATTGCAACATAAACAGACAAGGCTGCAGATATATTGCGAGGCTTCTCCAGGGAGACTCCAGCCTAACAGGCTTGAGCCTGGGTTTCAACCCCACGGCCCCTGGATTGTGTTTTCTCTGTGAAGCTCTGAAGAAGCCAAACTGTAACCTGAAATGTCTGCGGTAGGTAGTTCTTCTTCATTTTTAAGACGTTTTAGAAATGTTTGATCTTCTGAAATTTTTGGAACATAAACTGCAATAGTATCACTCCTGGCCCAGTTTTAGGAGCAAACCCTTGTGGACGTTGAGTGGGTGCTTGCAGAGTCGGCCAGAGGGCTTGGGGAGTGAATATAAGCTGGGATGGCTTCTGGTGAAGTAGGCTGCAGGAGCACACTGCTTCTGCTGGGGTCCAGGGATCAGGACACAGGATCTGCCCCAGCTCCGTACCCAGGGAACTGCAGGTGGGTACTGCCCCCAGGATGTGCGGTGGCTCCAACAGGATGGTGAGCTAGGAATCACTTTTCTGTTCCAAGTCTGTCAGATGCATCGCACTGATGTACCCAACTTTGCAACCAGAACCCTAATGGAAAGAGAATCTGGGTCACATAAGCCTTGAGCAGAAAGAACACTAGGATATACGGTGGTTTTGTTTCGTATCTTGACATCTTGGCTGTACTTGGGGAACTTAAATTCTTGATGGTCAGATGAACTAAATCTAGGAGGAAGTGGACCCAGGCAGTAGTCAGGTTACAGTGTTGTGTCAGTTTCTGGTGCACAGCATCATGCTCCAGCCATACACATACACACGTGTATTCCTTTTCATAGTCTTTCTCAGTATAGGTTACTGCAAGGTATTGAATAGAGTTCCCTGTGCTGCACAGTAGGACCTTGTTGTTTATCTATTTTGTATATAGTAGTTAGTATCTGCAAATCTCAAACTCCGAATTTATCCCTTTCCCTCCTGGTAACCATAAGTTTTTCTATGTCTGTGAGTCTGTTTCTGTAAATAAGTTTGTGTCTTTCTTTTTAAGATCCCACATATAAGTAATATTATATGGTATTCTTCTTTCTCTGACGTACTTCACTTAGTGCGATGATCTCCAGGTCCATCCATGTTGCTGCAAATGGCATTGTTTTATTCTATTTTTATGGCTGAGTGGTATTCCATTGTATATATATATACCACATCTTCTTTATCCAGTCATCTGTTGATCTGGGCATTTAGGTTGTTTCCAGGTCTTGGCTATTGTGAAGAGTCTATGAACATTGGGGTGCATGTATCTTTTTGAATTAGAGTTCCCTCCAGACATATGCCCAGGAGTGGGATTGCTGGGTCATAGGGTAAGTCTATTTTTAGTTTTTTGAGGAACCTCCATACTGTTTTCCATAATGGCTGCACCAAACTACATTCCCACCAGCAGTGCAGGACGGTTCCCTTTGCTCCACAGCCTCTCCAGCATTTGTCATTTGTGGACTTTTGAATGATGGCCATTCTGACTGGTGTGAGGTGATACCTCATTGTAGTTTTGATTTGCATTTCTCTGATAATTAGTGATATTGAGCATTTTTTCTTGTGCTTATTGGCTATTTATATGTCTTCATTGGAGAATTGCTTGTTTAGGTCTTCTGTGTATTTTTGGATTGGGTTGTTTGGTTTTTTCTTAAGTTGTATGAGCTGTTTACATATTCTGGAAGTTAAGCCTTTGTCGGTCACATCATTTGCAAAAATTTTCTCCCATTCCATAGGTTGTTATTTTGTTTTGCTTATCATTTCCTTTGCTGTGCAAAAGCTTGTAAGTTTAATTAGGTCCATGTGTTTTTTTTTTTAATTTCTATTACCTGGATAGACTGCCCTAGGAGAACACTGCTAAGATTTATGTAAGAGAAAGTTTTGCCCATATTTTCTTCTCGGAGGTTTATTGTGTCTTGTCTTATATTTAAGACTTTAAGACATTTTGAGATTATTTTTGTGTATGGTGTAAGGGAGTGTTCTAGCTTCACTGATTTACATGCTGCTGTCCAGTTTTCCCAACACCACTTGCTGAAGAGACTGTCTTTTTTCCATTGTATATTCTTGCCTCCTTTGTTGAAGATTAGTTGACCATAAGTCTGTGGGTTTATTTCTGGGCTGTCTATTCTGTTCCATTGACCCATATGCCTGTGTTTCAAGCATCAGAATTTTTAAAGGATATTCCAGTTGATTCTAACATTGAGTCAAATTTGAGCTCCTCTGAAGTAGAAGTTTGAGAGGAAAATCCATGGTACCCGCAGGTTGGAATTCATCTTTCTAGATCACTGAACAAGAGCCCAGCAACAGAGCAAAGGCACTGACTAGGGGCTTGGACATCAGAATATGGTTCAGGTCCCATGTGATATTAATGAGCTGTGACTTCTGACATCTAAGCTTTTCCTTACAGAATGGACGGTTCTTCTGTACGACCTATCCTCGTAACAGCACAATTAATGCATCTAGTGAATTACTTTGTAAACTCACCGGCCTCGTTGTACAAATGTTTATATGACAAGCACGTGGGTCCATATTTGCTACCACGTCCCAGCCGTCATCTGTGATGGAGCCCCTTCCTGTCTCCCTAACTTCACTGCGTGCTTTCTCCTCACCTTGGTGTGTAGCACTCAGCTAGCCTCTCCGTTCCTAGAACCACTCGTTTTTTTTTCCCCACTGCAAGGTCTTTGTTCTCAATTGTCTTTTTTTTTTTTTTTTTGACTAGAGCATGCAGACCCTGAAATCTGCAGCGCTATCTGCCAAAACTCACTTTTCACCTTGGTTACTATGGGGAAGAACAAGCTAGCCTTGATGGTTCAGAAGTCTTTTATCTATTGAGCCATGACCTGTTCTCTATAACAAACAGTAAATTGTTTACAGTATTGTCCTGCCTAATCACTAGAACTGTGTATTTTTAAACACTTTCTTACTGAGGTGAAAGTCACATAACATAAAATGATAAACCACCGAGTGTCCAACTCAGTGGCATTTAATAGACGTACAATGTTGGGAAGCCGCTGCTACTGTCTAGTTTCAGGACTTTTTCATCTTCCCACGTGGAAAACTCTACCCGTGAAGCAGTCATTCTCCGTTCCCCTCAGTTCCTGGCAACTTTCCTGCTCTGAAGATTCACTTATTCTGTATATTTTGTATGTGGCTTTTTATAAAGGGGTTCTTTCAGTTAGCATAATACTTTCAAGGTTTATCCGCATTGTAGCACGTGTGTTTCCTTATGTGACTAAACAATATCCCATGTGTGGATATACCACATTTCGTTCATCCATTTACTCTTTGTCAATTTTCAGAGAGAAGTTGACTCTGTTTTCTGTATCTCCAGTGCCTGCCATCGTGCCTGGGGCAGCCCACGGATGGTTAGCGAGCCCGTGTGTGGATAGATGTGCACGTGGTACGGTGGTCACGGGCACGTGGCTGAGGGGCCAGTCTGGCTTGAGTCGGCTGGCTAGGTGTATGTAAGCTGGCGTGAGCTCTGTCTGCCCTACATAGTGCCTCCCTCTGTCCTCCGCTGGCAGAGGCATCTTCTAGCAGAAGTGTGTGGAGGCACTGGTAACATTACGTATTACCGAGTGTAATTAACTCAAGTTGCTGTAAGGAAAGGAGGAAACAATCCAGTCACTCCCTGACTCTCAGGTTTCTGATCTTTTAGTCCTTCCATCATTTCACACCTCACGTTTGGAGCATTTGGAGACACCTCCTTCCAGATGCCTGGAAGATGACCGTCTGCCTCACCCCCCACCCTCTGAAATGCTGCCGTCTGAGCCACTGACTGTCCCAGGATTACTGCCTTGTCGCTCAACTAGTCTGCAGCTTTGGGTTCTTGATTTCCTGGTGTTGGTTCTCAGCTCAGCACCCCAGGGGATTGTCAACTTGCAGGTCAGGCTACAGCACTTGTCTTTCAAGACTCCAACGCTCCTCATATCGCCGCGGGTGAACCCTCAAGGCTTCGCCATCGCTCACGGGGTCCTGTGGCCCCTGTACTTAGCAATGAGCCACTCTTCCCGCTCTGCCTCTTGCTTGGGTTTCAGCTGCACTGGCTCCTTCCCCCTTATATCAGAACCGTTCACTCTGCACTTTTCTTTGCTTTCTTTTTCTCATTATTTTTCCAATGAGGAATTCACTGACCGTCACAAATCTACCTGATCCTTCTGTCCTATCTATTCTAATCCTGTTTGTTTTGTTCCAATACCAGTATCCCGTCTTCAATACATGTCCTGATGTCACTAAAATCAGCACCATGAAGAAAACATGTGTATATATTTTCCATTTCTTCACTACTAGGTCCCCATCAAGTGAGAGTCTGCCTGGCCACGTGTCGGTTCTCAGTAAGACCTCACTTGACGAGTGAGTGGGTTTCTGTTCTTTCTCAGCCGGCTCTGGGGCTGTTCCACTGCTCCTTACGGTTATTGGAATCTCACATCTGCTCTTGGCAGCAAGCGGAGCCTGGAGACTCTGGACCTGGGCCAGAAGGCCCTGGGGCGGAGTGCGTGATGGTGCTCTTTGAGGCCTTAAAACAAAATCATGGCCCCTTAAAGAAACTCAGGTGAAGACAGACGACTCAACCATGGAAATCCAGAGGCTGTTGAAGGATGTGAAAGAAAGCAGCCCCAAACTGACCGCTGAGTGTCGGGATGCCAGAGCCACCGGGTCCTCGTGCTGTGACTTGCTGTCCTGAGCGCCCTGGGACAATTCTCCCAAAGCGGGAGGGAGGCCATCTGGTGTCCCTAAGGCCTCTCGTTAACGGAGACCAGGTTGTCAGACGTTAGTTACTGGATCAAAATACAGAATTTAGCCCTGGTTTCCACTCTCTGACTTTTGCTAAATTCTGCACAAGTCATGTACCCACTTTATGTTAAAATGTCTATAAGGCTAATAAAGGGCAAAGTGCTTTGTCTGAAGCCGTGCCCGTTCACATGCCAGGAGCTAGCGGAGTAGGCCGTATGCGCGGCGTACTTGGTCTGGGAAAAAATAGGACAAAGGTTGCACCTGACTGTGTGGGTCGCTTCTGTTGTTCTGCCCCAGTGCAGGTGCTTCCTGGCCTGATTTGCTAGCTGCCCACTGAGTCTGCATGATCCGTGCAGTTTGTGGCTTCCTTCATCATTTCTAGGATATTCTAACCCAAGAGGCGTTCAGCTTCTGTGAAGGGCTGGAAAGCTAATACTTTTAGGTTTTGCAGGCTGCACGGTCTTGTCACAACTACTCAGCTCTGCCACCACGGTGCTGAAGCGGCCAAAGGCGGCACGTAAAAGAGCGAGTGGGGCTGTGCTCCAGTGGAACTTCACAAAGACAGGCGTCAGGCCAGATCTGGCCCAGGGGCCGCAGTTGGCCAGCCCCTGGCCTAGACTCTCCTGCTGCTGATGAAGCGCAGATTGGATTATGCCACTGTTTTCTTCAAACTTTCTTCTTCCTCCTTTTCCTCCTGCCCCTCCCCTCCACTCCCCCTCCCTTCTTCTTTTTAATCTCCATAATGATTCTGCTTCGGCCTTCCAGCTGCTTCTCCTATTCCTGTATCTGACATACCCCACTTCTCTCTAGTTTTTTCATTGACGTACAGTCAGTTTACGAAGTTGTGTCAGCTCCTGGCGTCCAGCGTCATGGTTCAGTGACACATCTGCATGCCTATATTCCTTTTCATACTCTTTCCCATTATGGACTACTACAAGATATTGAATACGGTTCCCTGTGCTGGACAGCAGACCCTTGTGTATCTATTTTATATACTGTAGTTGTCTTCACCCTTTCAGTAATTCTGTGTGTACGTGTGTGTGCGATCCACAGCACTGGAGAAAACAGCCTTTCTGTTATGTGTAATCTAGTGCTGTTGGCTCACAGAAAAGGCAGAAAAGCCCCGTCAGCGCTTTCTTTAAAAAATATAACCACCATTTAGTGCTAACGTCTAGGTACTGACACTAGGGAGCGATCTGTGTGACCGTAAGACCGCCTGGAGTGTCCCCGTGCGGGTAGGGACGCGGGACACTGGACGTGATCAAAGCCCCAGCAGTGAAAGCAGCAGCCCGTACTTAGTGATTTAGGTTGAAAGCTTAGACGACACAATTTGTTTTGGATTCAGGATAATGGTTTTTCTCAGTGACATTTTGTCCCCAACAGTTTTCACCTGATAATAAAAAACCTCGACATTTCAAATTTTTAGGTGAGATGAAATGCCTTTTTTTAAAAACACTATTCTTGAATATTTTAGCTGCACGTGATTGAAAGCTGCAGTCATTACCCCTCAGCATCTCGGAGACACGGTCCCCGGGGCGGGGCCTCTGCTGCAGGCGTGGGACTGTCTGCTCTTGGCCCAAGTGCCGTTTCTTTGCAGCCAGGTGCCCATTTCATTTTGGCTGCTGTTGAGATGATCTCTCTGGTTTGTCTTTGAGCCCTGGTGTGTTTAAGCATGGATTTCCTTTTTATTTTCTACTTTTTGCTGTTAGGGATTTAGAATTTTAGGAAAAAAAACTTAAGCCTCTATCTTTTTATACGTTGTCTCCCGTTTTCTGCATCGTCTCATGTTCCGTATCCCCTTCACGCTGTTGCTTCTGTGCTATGTTTTGTGGGTTAAACATCACATTAGTTCTCTTTCAACTAGTGAACTAGGGAATGCCACAAATTAACGCGGAATGATAATTAACTCAAATACGGAGGTAGTGTGGCTTAACTTGGTGGCCCAATGACACCAAGAAGGACCCGATTTCTCTTCCTGCTTTGTGCTGCTATCCTTATCAGACCCTAATGAGGATAAATCTGCTCAAATGTTCAAGGTTGCTGTGGTGTTTGGGGTTACTCAGCCGGTATTGCCTTAAATCAGACTTTTGGAGAGCAGTGTTTCGTGGACTTGGTTAGGCAAGGACTTCAAGGGCATATGTGGTGCAGGAGTTGAGTATGGATGGGGAGCAGTGGTCAGGTTATTAGAGATGAGTGAGTGAAAATCCAGCATCCTGCTTGAGTACAAAGCTCAGGGGGAGGGTCTGTGTTTTCTGAAAGATGCAAACATGGCTGAGGGAGGTCGTGATTGGCAGCGCCTGGGTCAGACCCTCTTGCTGGGTATTTTAAATACATTCTGGTTGACACTTTGTAGCAGTTCATCCCCCCCAAAAGATCATGTTATTATTTTGTCTATTTATAGGGAAGATAACACAGTGAGAGGACTCAATGCCCCTATATTTCATAGACTCTAAGAAGCAGATTCAGACCTGAAAACGAAGTTCCTCCGACTGTAAAGCCTGGGGCTTGTCTTATCGCTTACTCTGTGTCGGAATTTTAAAATCTTAAGGAATTTGGGGTAGAACAGCATAGTTTAGGACACTGTAGGTGGCTCTTGGTGGGGTAATTTTACCGCCCAGGGGAAACGGGGCAATGTTTCAGGTATTTTCATTGTCACAACCAGGGGGCACTCTTGGCATCTAATGTGTAAGACCAGAGATGCTGCTGAACGTCTTACAATGCACAGGACAGTCCTTGCCACAACAGAAAAACAGTCCCATCCAAAATTGCAATCGTGCTGAAACCGAGAAAGTCTCCAGTCCAGCTGTTCATGACTGTAGAATAAGAGTGGTCCTCAGCTGAGCCTGCCTTGGCCCCCAGTCTGGAAGAGCTTGGAGACCTTTTATAGATTGTGGCGTAATACACATAACATCAGTTTTACCATTTTAGTCATTTACAAATACACAGTTCTGTAGCAAGCAGTATATTCCCAACATTGTGCAGCCACCGACACTGCCTACTTCCAGAGCTTTTTCATCTCCCCAGAAGGAAATCCTGTACCGAGTAATCTACTTGCTGTTTCTCTGGATGTGACTAAATTCTGGGTTTTTCTGGTCACAACTGGTTGTGCTCGTAGCTTCTGGGGGCGAGACCAGGGGTGCTGCTCTGCACCCTACGATTGCACACAGCCACCCCGCAACGAAGAATCGTCCTGTCCTGAGGTTGAAAACCCCGCTGCCGATGGAGAGCACGTTACGTCTCCAGGATATTGTGCCCTTCTGCGGGCCCCCCGCTGGGTAAAAGAAAGATCAGAGAGGTAGTTTATTTTTCTTGTCTCTTCCTTTGAGAGAGAGAAGGTGTTAAAAACCTCAGCCTTATGGTGTCAGGTGGGCGTCACTCCCTGCACTTGGTGCCTCTTCCTGCCTGGCCTCCCAGCATCAGTCCCTTCATAGCTCGCTCTCCGGGGCCAAAGGGCCTGAATGGCTGCAGAATTGTGTTTCCCACTCTCACCATCCTGCAGAGCCTTGGCAAGTCCCAGAGAGAAGGTGGGGGCCATCTCTGCCTAGAAGTGGAGGTAAACTCTTGCCTTTGGGTTGATCTCATGAGGGCTCCTTTCCAGGGCTGTGTGTATGAGCCAGAAGATCCAGGCACGGGACAGTGAGTCCTTCCCCCGAGCTCACAGTTACTGAATTTGCCTCTCATTTTGCACATGGTGGTTGTGGAAGACATATTTGGGGTCATAAAGTCACTTCCATAAAAGTCTCAGTAGGAGGGATAGAGCAGAGAGCTGAATCCAGGGAGACTGAGGGCTTAACCCTTCTTCCCAGAAATACTTGCCAGACCTTCTTTTTCAGCCATCCCGATTCCATGATTCCAAGCAAGAGGTCTGTGATCACCAAGTGCCTGGGTCACAGAAGTGGAACATTCCATCATAGGAGTCAGAAGCAGGACACCCCATTGTGGTCCACGAGGGGAACCTCAGCGTGCAGAGCGCAGGTACAGGGCACATCTAAGAGATGGGTCCGCCTAGATCATGGAAATACCATTCTTTCTGTGGAGGCAGAGAGTGACCCAATGGAGCAGTCAATGATGGGTGACTGAAAGTCACAGGGACACTTTGGTCAGGGCTGGACTGGAATCTGTTGTCTCCAGCAGATCCTCTGCCCAGCATCCCATCCTAAATCTCAGTCCGTTTGGGTCTCACTCAGACTCTCATTCAGACCTTGCCCAGCTCCCATTCTGGGGCCCAGCAGTTCTCACGTGGGGGTGATCCTTCTCTCTCCTCGCCCCCCACGTCAAGAGACATTTTTGGTTGTCTCAGCTGGGAGGGGGGTGCTACTGGTGTCTGGTGGGTGGAGTCCAGAGATGGTGCTAAGCAACCTACAATGCACAGTGGAGTGCCCCACCCCCATGTGACAAATGATTATCTGGCCCCAAATATCAACAATGCCAAGGCTGAGAAACCCGGCTTAGATGATTCTCTGCCTGCAAATAATAACCACCTCTGACCACTCAATGTAGGGGGAAGGCAGGGTTACAAGTCTAGGGCAGCTCTCCAAATGCAGCTTACGGTAAGACGCCCCTGTTCTTAGACAACTGGCAATAGGTTCCGTGTCAATGAGCAGAGATGAAGAAGAAGCTGGAGAAGAGACACTGACTGAGATATTTCACAAAGAAAAAATTTAAACAGAAAGCCCTCTCTTTGGCCCTGCTGACCTCTCCGCTCACCCTTCAGCTGGGTTTCTCCTTGCTCGCTCTGCCCCAGCTGCGCTTGGTGTCGCCACCTCCCAAGTGCAGCCTGCCCTGGGTCCCGCTCTTGCTGTCCTCTCTTTCTGCCTGGTGAGGGTGTACTTGGGGGCATCGCAACATTTCACGTGGTCACCACTTTTCAGCACAGTCAGCAGGTCCTCACCCAGCTGACAACCAAGTCTCATGGAGGTTCCTCCCCATCACACTGAGGTGGGAAGCCCCATAAAAAACACTGGCAGGACGCCCAGTCAGGGCCACCACTCTCCTGCCAGCATCATTCAGTTCCCTGGCGCAGCAGCTTTATCTCACTTTTTGCCTCTGAAAGGGCTTACTTCTAGGAAAGTGGAACTTACCCCTAAAATTCTATTGGTTCCCTGAGCTCACTCCTGATTGGTTCTTTCTTTCACTCCTGATTGGTCTATTTCCCTCACTCCTGATTGGTCCATTTGTAGTACTTCATTTGCATGGAGCTCACTCCTGATTGGTTATTTCTCTCCCTCCTGATTGGAGGGAGAAAGCTTGTTCCTAATTAGTCAACTTTTGTTATACCTTACTTGCGTATGATGTTGCAAAGTGTAAACTGGCAGCCTATAAAAACCTGTGTAAACCTACAGACGGGCTCCAGAGTTTGGAGTGTTAACTCCTCTGGGCCCGCTGGCATAATAATCCGGAGTTTTCCAACTTTCCGAGTGCTGCTTGGTCTCACGCCTGGATGCAGGTTGCTGTCACAGCTGGGCTGTAACACTTGAGCCCTAACAGGCTTTTCTACAACAACACCTTCGTCCATCACCCTATTTATATCCTTCTAAGCCAGTGGTTCTTAATTGGATGATTCTTAACTTTGTCCCCAGGGGGACATTTGATAATGTCCAGAGATGTTTTTGGTTGTCACGTGTAGGGTGGGTGGGTGCTCCAGGCAGCTAGTGTGTAGATGGCAGAGATGTTACTCAGCGGCACACGGTGCAGGACAGTGTCTGCTGTGGACTGAACTGTGTCCCCCTCAAATGCACATGTTGACTCCCTAACCCCCAATGTGACTATGTTTAGGAGACAGGGTTTTTAGGGGATAAGGAAGATTAAATGGTGGTCGCCATAATGGTGGTCTCCTAGTTGGGTAGGACTGGTGGCCCTGTAAGAGGAGGAAGCCGGGGCTCTGTCTCTCCAAGTTCATGCACTGAGGAGACGTTGTCTGCAAGTCAGGAGGAGTACTGCTACCAGGAACTGAACTGGCTGGCACCGCGGCTTTCCAGACCTAGAACTGTGAGAAAATTAATTTCTGTCGTTAGTCCACCCGGTCTGTGGTGTTTTGTTACGGCAGCCCAAGCTGAATAAGGCAGTCCCCCACGATGCAGGATTACCTGGCCCCAAGTGACAGTAGTGGTGAGGCTGAGAAGCCCTGTTGAGTTTGAAGAGTCTCAGATGTGCGTGTGTAAGTCTGAGCTGTAGGTGGGGTGACTGACTCACCCTGCTTTTTTATATGAGCCATTCTATTACCTGACAGTCGACATAACAATTACATTAAGTTAATTTGCAGAGTGAACAACTAACTGCTACAATATAAACATATAGTGTATATGTATGTGTGTGTGGTACATACATAAAGATAAAATGAAATAGCTAATCTAAAGAAAAAGTTTAGCAGGAAAGATGAGGACACTGTGTGTTGTGGTTTTGAGGCCTTTTAAATGGAATATAGGAACAAAAGTATTTACCAAATCAAACATACTTCAATAAAAAATAAATTTAAAAAGTATTTACCTATGACTACACATAGATCAAAATGTTGCGAGTTACAGCTAGTATCATATATCGGAGGAACATGTGACACGAATACAACTAAAGCAATTGTATACATAATACAGTAAATGTTCCCAAAATTTATAATTATTTAAAAGTATTTTTATGAAAGACCTTTACCTGATTGGAATTTCAAAGGAGACATGAGGACACTTGTTAGGAGAAATAATAAATACACACGTCTCTACCCATGAACATATGAATGATAAACTCTGCTATTACTTTCTGGTTTGTGGGACACATTTTTTCCAGCAGTGACCAGCACAAGCATAGGTATAGAGACAGGAGCCCTGTAACCAGGGCTGGAATTTTTTTCAAGTTAGAGGAACCACTTTGGTGGTAGGAAGGTGATGAGTCCAGGCTGGTTGGAAAAAGCTGATAAATAATCTAAAGTCCCAGGGAAAAAACTTAGGGCAAATTTGGGCACCCATCTGAGGTCAACCCAGACTTGTGTCCAGAGAAAGGTGGGTCTACCATAGATTCTTAAAGGTCTGGCGCTGGAACGCTTGAGAGCTTGGTGGTGCAGGGGCGGTCAGAAGTGAGTAGGGAGAGATTTCAGAGAAGGCCAGCGAAGTGACTGTTTCAAAAGGAAGTGGTCGTCTACAAGTGAGAGAGAAACAGAGACAAGATGCAGGCTGAGAAGTGTCCACTGGTTCCAGGAAACTCACCGTTTGTCACAAAAACAGCCTCAGGGGAAATCTGGGGTGAGAAACCAGTTTCCAGTGGTTGAAGAATGAGCAAGGAGGGGCGAAGCAAAGACTGTCAGCGCGGGTAAGATCTCAGGGCAGTTGGTCCCCATATCCGTGGACCAGTGAGAGTGGGAGGGGACGGACATCCTTCCACATAACTGTATCCACGTTCTGAACCTTTGGCTCCTATTCCTAACTCAGAGTTGGAAGACTTTGCTACTAATGGTGGTGGTGGAACATGAATAAATCTCTAGGATGACACCGTGGACTCATGTATCACTAAGAAGCTGTTGTTCCCTCCTCTTGGCAAATGGAAGGTGAAAACAGAGGAGTCATATCTTGCCTCAGGAACACAGCTTTCAATGGAGATTGAATTTGGTCCTTTCCCGCTACCTCCTGATTCTGCGGTGCATCTGTTGTATGAAATGGAATGAAGGAAACAGATGGGGAAGGCAGACTGCGAGTCCGGCCTTATTGTTGTAATGGGAATATGGGAACTTGAGGGTAAACACAGAAGGAAGAGACGCTGGGCTGATGTAGGGAGGAGATGCTATCTCAGCCTTCAAACCTCAGCTTTCCTAATACCCAAGAGACCAGGATACTGTAGCGTCAACCTGCAGAAACAGATTTCCAGGCACTTTGAGAAAGGGAGGTGGGCTAGACCAGCGATGAGTGTGCCTGATTTAAAAATTACATATATGTATATAATTCAGCCACGAGAAAGAAGGAGATCTTGTCGTTTATGACAGCAAGGATGGACCTTGAGAGCACTGTGCTAAGTCAGAGAAAGACAATTACTGTATAATACCACTTATGTGGAGTCTAAAGAAGGCCAGACTCATAGAAGCAGAGAGTAGAATGATGGTTACTAAGGGCTGGGGTGTGGGGGAAATGGGAAGGTGATGTTTAAGGATATAAACTTGCAAGCAGTAGACAAGTGAGTCCTGGAGATCTGGTGCACAGCATAGTGATTGGAGACAACAGTATTGTATGACAGTCATCAAACTTGCCAAGAGACTAGATCTTAACTATTCCAACCACAAAAAAGAAATGGTAATTATGCGATGTGATGGGGCTGTTAGCCAACACTACAACGGCAATCATTTTACAATAGAAAAGTGGATCAAATCAACACACTGTACACCTTAAGCCTACACGATGTCCTATGTTGGTTGTATTTCAGTTTAGGAAAGCTCTTCTCAGTCTGAGATGACAGGTGCCCTCTTATGTCTCCAATGCTGCCGCAAACGTAGCCTCTTCTTACCGCACCTATCGTGGTTCATCTACACCATCAACACCAGTGGGTGAGAATGAGGGGGGAAGAGGTCCCCTTTATCCACCCAGTTGACCAATTTAGAGTTCTTGTTGATCCTACCACCTGCTTACCCATCATTTATAAACAATAAAATGAAGTATGGCTCCTGTGCCTAAAATATGTCAAAGTGTCCACCTTCTCTGAGTTGTTCTCAGCTGACATCTAGAATAATGTAGGAGGCTCCTGGCCGGTCTCACTGGAGATGTTCTTTCTCATTTTTCAGTTGAGATGAGCTTAGCAAAAGAAGAATACAAAGGAATTTTCTAATTGGAACAATGAGTGTCTACAAGAAACTGTAGCAATTAGCTTACTCAATGGTAAGGTATTAAAAATATTCCCCATAATATTGGTACTAAGAAAAGGACACCTGCTATCATTACTCATGTCCATTAATGCACTGGAGGTTCTAGCCAGGTAATAAGACAGTAAAAAAAAAAAAGGAATCAGTTTTGGAAAAAAACTCTAAAAATGTTTGAATCTAAAACTGTCAAAATTAAGATGTGAACTTTGCAAGACACATTCAGCATACAAAAATATTTTATTCTCACAGTACCAGCAACCCACAACAGCAATAAAATTATTCAAAGAATGACACCATTTACAAACTAAAAGTCATGCAAGTAGGAATCCATCTGGAGGTGATGTAACTGGTGGGTATATCTTGTGGGAGTTAACGAAAGTATGCACATTCTCTACGCAGAAGACTACAAGATACTCTTTAGAGAAAGTACTGAGATGAAGTTTAGTGGTGAAATATACCACATTTATGGTTGGAAACTTCCGGGGATGGAAAATTGAGATGATGGTTCTCCCTAAATTGATCTGTAGCTTCAGTACAATCTCTTGTGAAAGTCAGGAGCGTGCTTTGTGAAAACTGACATCCTAAAGTTAATACTGAAAGTCAAAGCGTGCAGAATAATCAAGGCAATCTTGAAAAATAAGAACGAAGCTGGAAAATATATGTTACCAAGCCTCGAGACCGTGGTGTAGTCATCACTCATAGCTGGACCCCCAACTGGGTTACCTGTATCAGTTATGGGACCCCTCTCCTCTGGGTTGTCAACCACAGAAATAGGTAAGTCATTCTCAACTCTTCTACCCAACCCCCCATGCTTTTGTTTTCTTCTGCATGTTTCCTTATTCTCACTGCAACCAGAAGGGTCTTTATACAGTGCACAGGCATCGTAACACATCCTTGATCAAAATGTTTAATGAGCTCCCTTTGCCTTAAGGATAAAATGTGTGTTTATTTACGTGGCTTCGATGGCCACGCTTGATCTGTCTCCTGCATTTCCCCAGCATCACCCAGAGCCTCTCTCTCTCTCTTTCAGGATCAAAGCTCCCATTATACTGCATGTTTTCACCCCCTATCTTGCACCTGAGCCTTTGTATAAACTGGTGCAGACACCCGCCATCATCTCCTTTCCTCACCTCTGCACCCTCCTCAGTTTCTCTATTTGACGGAATCTTGCACAGGAAGAAGCTCCAAGGGCATCTTTTATTTACGCTGTCACAGGACTTTTCCCCTTTTATTTTCTCACTTCTTTAAGATCTCTACTCCTGGGCAATAAATTCTGTTACGGCGGGGACGATCTTGCCTCGGTGTGTTACACCTTCCCCAGTGCCTGACACAGAGAAGGCTCTTGTACCAGAGACTAGAATTGCTTATTACAACTCTTATATCACTGTTCACTTCATTGCTAATGGGAACAGCTTGCCATAGAGCCACTTGGAATAAAGGCTCCATTTCTCAACCTTCCTTGCATCTAGGTGGGGCAAGCTATTAAGTTCTGTCCATTGGGAAATACATGGAAGTGTTTTTTGAGTGTTTCCAATAAATCTTCATAAGAAACAATTGGCCCTTATTTTACACCTCCCCCCCACCCGCTTCCTCCGCCCCTCCCTCTCACTCACTACTCACAGTAGTGAATTATAGAAAAATATAATTCAACATTAACTAGAAAGTCTTGGACCTTAGAGCACGTCGTAAATGAAGAACAGGAAGAAGGAAATTCAGCAGTGGGGCACTGGTAATAATTGGTGAGATTTTCCATTGCCTGTAGGACCAGGAATAATGATGGTTACCATGCACTGAGTGACTTACGTATGTCAGAGCTTATGCTGGCTTCTGGTTATTCTTGATCTCATTAAATCTTCATGTCACCCCTTTGAGGTTGGAGTTAATATCCTCTGCTATTTAAGAGAAAACTCAGATTCATAGAATGAGTTTGACCTGTTTGAGGTATTGGAATGTTGAGGAGAGGTGGTGACCCACATAATGGGCATATTGATGGACTGATCAAGTAGAAACTCAAAGAAAGGAAAGGGTTTGTGGTGCCCAGCCAACATTTCAAGGGCCATACTCAGGAGTCTCACGTTCCAAGCACTACTCCAGCCCTGTAAATATCCATTTATCCAACATATATTTCCTGAGAACTCTCTCAGTAGTGGGAACTATGAACACAGCCGTTAAATCTGACATAAATTTAATTCACGTGAGTTCACAGTAGATACAGGAAAATAGATATGAATGTAGTATTAGGGTTCAAGTGCTGTCAGAGAGAAATTCAAGGTGCTTTGGGAGCATAAGAGCAGTGTCTTCAGTCAAGCCGGAGGGTTTGGGAGACTTTCTTGGAGGAGATAATATTTACTAAGAGACCCAAGGAACAAGGCAAGGTGTGGATGAAGAGGTGAGGAAGATGAGACCCTTCAGGCGCACGGGACAGAGGGAAGGAGGGCGTGGCTGAAATCCAGCCAGGACACGTCTCATGGCCGTGCGGTTTGATTGCATCTGTTGCCTGGTCCCTGCCTCTCTGGCTCCCGTTCCATTTGATAAATGCCTATTCTGTACTGGTTGTTAAATATTTTGAATCACATCTGCTGAGAAAGCAAAGAAGAAACGGATAAAGACAAAAGTCGGAAGGAAGTGATTCCCGTGGCCATGCTGTTAAGGTGTTTTCGGGGAAGACCAGAGCGGTTAACGTCTGGCTTGCAGGGAGCCCGCGCGGTAATACGGAGAGCCCAGAAGAGACAAGGGGGTTTGTCTGCAGAGGAAACTGAGCATCTTCGTACCCACTCCTGCCGAACTCCGTGCAGTTCTGCCTCGGTTTTCTGCGACGACCCCTCCTCCGCTGGGCTCCCACAGCCCACATTCAGGGTAGGCTGTCGGCTTTGCCTGCGGCCACTACATCTCTTGGCTGTTTCTCCAGGGGTCTCTGTGCTCTGAACCTTCTCCGGCATTCCCGACTTGAAACCCTGTTGGCTCTCTTCTGAGACTTCTTCCTGTGAAGCCAGTCTTCAGCCAGGAGCCACACGAGGGCCACCAGGACCAGGAAAGCTAGGCCAATCCGAAGGAGATTCTGGGCAGTGTGATCCCAGAGGGCGAGATCTGGGGTCAGAAGAACAGGCGATCACTCACGGGAACCTACTGAGGCCCTTTGCCACATCTGTCTCCTTCCTCCTTGCCAGATCTTCCTTCCTCTGGCGCCTGCAGCCCCAGCTGCCAGCTTACCTTTCTCGAATGGTGTCTCTGTGGTTAACAGATAGGAGTCCCAGGGGTCTGCAGATGATAAGGAAAGTGAGGACGTGAGGAAAAGAGGTGATGGTGGCCTCCTCCGTCCTACCCTTGGATATAATCTACCCTGTGGCTTTTCTAGGTCTCCACCCCACACTCCAGGCCCTAGTGGCTTCATCTGACACACAGAATGGAGAAGTCAAAAGACAGATACGTCAGGGGAGTAATTCAGCTCCGGGACTATTACGAATGTGTCCTCAGTTTCCTCATTAGGTCAGTCACTGCCCCGTCTTCCTCCTCACAATCAGTCTCACCATTCAGTCTCGCCAGGCTTCTTCGCGGTCCCAAATGAGTGCCCCCCACCCCCCGGCCCGCGCACACCCCGCTGTCCCCTCTCTGGCGGCGTTTCCAGCCCCGCCGGCCTGCTCGCCGCCCACCCTGCCCGTCTTCCTGCCAGGGGGGGGCACGAGCGCGGGCCACTCCCTCTCTCTGGAGCCTTCTTTCTGCGGATAGCCACAGGACCAGCGCCCTCAGCTCTTTCAGCTGTTTGACGCCTCCTTCTCTGCGAGGCGAATTCGGACCACCGTGTTTGCTGCGGCGCCCCCCCCCCCCCGTCTCAGCACCGCCCTTCCCTCCCGTGTGCTGCTCTGGCGGCGGGTGTCTCCTGGCGCTGACCCGCGGTCTGTCCTCTGCTAGAACACAAGGGCCACACGAGCAAGGGCATTTGTCTGGCTGACAGACAGACTGAAGCTCGCAGCACACGCTCGGCACTCGGGACACTTGGCATGAAAACCACGGTGTCTCGTGTCAGTGGGCGGCTTTGATTCCGTCCCCAAGTTTAGAAGGAGCTGTGACTCACCAGGAGAAGACGTGTGCTCTGTGCGTGCAGCGCTGGTATCCCCGACATCGCCTGGCAATGGAGACAAGGGGAAAAGAGTCAAGGGGCTTGGGCTTCCTCTGGTCTTGCCGCCTAGCCTCTACACACTGCGCGCCCGCCTCCCTCCTGCCATCTCTCTGGTCTCCTCGTGAGCTGTCAGCTGGGCTTCGGGGAAACTGATGTGGACAAGGGCGTTGGTGAGAGGTCCCTTCTCTGCATCTCCCCACCTGCACCCTCACTGCCTTCCTCGTCACTGTTTGGGGTTCGCTTAGGGATCCAGAAAGGACGTGGGGGGGGATTCCTCACCTCTGACCAGGAGCTCCACAGGCTCACTGGGGAAGGACCACGCGTAGTTATTATAGGAGCCAAAACATCTGTACGTCCCTCTGTGGGCTGCGCTCACCGGGCCCACAGGGAACTCAGCCCGGATATTCCCGTATCTGCTCTGTGGGCGCCTGGGTGTTCCCTCCTTGAGCAGAAAGAACGTGTTTGTCGCTGTTGCCAGATGGCAGTAGAAGGTCACGTTCTCTCCCGAGGCCACCTCAGGCCTGGGCTGGACTGAGAGGGTGGGCGTGTCATACATTCCTGTGAGAGAAGGGGGCTGGTGGGCAAAGGGCATCTTTCTCCAGCCTCCTGTATCTCCCATCCCCCTGTCCTTGGGACCAGGATGGCAGGATGTCGCTGCCCAGAATCTCCACCTCTTCTTCTGTTTCCTAGATCTGCCTCGGTCACGGACACACCCTTCCCGGTCACTCCCTTCCAGACTGAGACAGTTACCCCCCTAGCTTCCAGGAGTGTTAATATGACTCTCTCCCTGGGGACTGCCCCACATCAGTGGTCCTCAGATTTGGTCCCTGAGACCAGCAATGTCAGCATCGTCTGGAAGGTTGTTAGGAAATGCAGATTCCTAGGGTCCGTCTCAGACCCACTGCGTCAGAAGCTCAGGGCAAGGGCAGCTGTCTGTGTTTTAAAACATTATTATTTTTTAAAATTATAGTAGAATGTACACAAACTTATCATAACTATTTTTAATTATAGAGTTCAGTGGTATAAGGTCCACCACACTGTTGTACAGCTGTCATCACCATTAATCTCCAGGACCTCTTTCATCTTGCAGAACTGAAACTCGGTCCCCATCAAACACTGACTGTTCGTTACCCTTCCCCCAGCCCCTGGCAACCACCGTCCTACTTTCTGTCTCTGAATTTGACCAAGTGCCCCGTATAAGTGGATCATGCAGTACTGATCCTTCTATGAGTGGACATTTCACCCCGTGTCATGTCCTCGAAGTTCATCCATGCTGAGCTGTGTGTCAGAATTTCCTCCCTATTTAAGGCCGAATAATACTCAGCTGTATGGATGGACCACATTTTCTTCATCTGTCCGTTCACTGCAGACACAGGTGGTTTTCACCTTTCGGCTATTATGAATAGTGCGTCCATGAACACGAGTTTATGGAAGTAACTGTGATTCTGATGTTTCCTTAAGTTTGAGAGCCGCACCCCCCAGCTATGGAGCCATCTGACCAAGATTACCCGGCCTCGCGATCGCTTCACCCCCATTCACCTCGTTTTTTTCCCGTAGCATCTTTTATCCTCACGTGCTATATAATTGATTGCAATTGTTTGACTTCGACTCATGGTCTGTCTTCTGCTAGAATACACGTGCCACAAACTCAAGGATATTTGTCTGGAACCGCCCCCGCCCCAGGAGTGGTTCTCATGCAACCCCTGGTGGATGCCGGGGTGTGCAGAGCCCCAGCCTCATTTCGAGACCACTCTGAAGGGCCACCCCAGTCCAGAGTTCCACGTTTGCCTGGCTGGGGTCCCCGCTGAAACTGCATCACAGTCCAACTCTGCCTTCGGCCCAGCCGCTTTCCCTCCCTCACCCCAGGCGGTGTGTTTGAGAAGACGCCACAGTAATCCCCCTTGTGCACAGATACCCATCTCAGACTCTCTTTTCTGAAGAACCCAAGACAAGTCTGCTCCTGGGACATAGAGGAGACACCTCTAAAGATAACCCCTTGTAGGAAATAATCAACCCCTTCACGTCACCCCCAAGACAAGGGCCAGTATCTGAGTGAGGCCTGGGAGAGACTGAAGCGGGTGGGCAAGTGAACTCTCTCCAGGATTCTGGCTGAGGAGCAGAGTGGGACAGTTACCTGTTACCACCAGATCCAGGGGGTCACTGGGCTCTGACCAGAGCTCCCCACTTCGGTAGGAGCACCTGTATATCCCCGCGGTGTGTGAGGTCATGGCCGGGATGGGGAACTTGACTTTGTTCGTCATTCTCGATGGCTTTGGTCTCTCTAAGGCAGAAAAGCCTCCCTCAAAATACAGCTGGTATTCAATGGCCCCGTGGGCTCCCTGACACCAGATGATCACCGGTTGTCCCTTCGGAACCATGAAACTGGGTTTGGCCCAGATGACAGGTTTCGAGAGAGTCTCTGGAAGAGAATCAGAAGCTGGAGTTCCTGATGAAGCCCCTGGCCACCCCACTGCCCGCCCAGCTGCTGGCATCCAGCCCTCCTAGCAAGCCAGAGCCCCTGCCCTCCCCCCCGGTTGCTCCAGGGCGACCCTTAGTCTGGACCCAGACTCTGCGGCTTTGAAGGGAGGACTCACGCTTCTGCGTGCCGATCCTCTGGCTCAGAAACAGCCCTGGAAAACAGGAATAATGAGACCTGCTGCCCTACCCGCACATGACCCCTGAACTGCATTTCTCTCCCATGTAAGAACTCACCAAGAAAGAGCAGGGCAGCGAACGCAGGAGGCATGGCTGAGGCTCTGCTGGGCTGATGTGGCGCAGCTGGGTGGAGACCGAGCCCAGCGGCCAGGGAGACGCACAGGATGTGGTTGGTGAAGCCCAGCATCAGTCAGCGTGGGACTTTCACACTGACCTTTTTCACGAGAAGATTCGAATGTCTCCCTCCACCTCTGGCCATCGGGTGTGAGGACAGATGCATGGTGCCCATGACACCTATGACTGTACCTGTGCTTTCTAACCAGAATCTCTGACAATTTTCTGCCCCACCTGAAACTCATTTCTGGGTCAGCTTCTAAATTGTGAAATATGGACATTATGCCCAGGGAAGACATAGGGCAGGGTATAGAGTAAAAACCTTAGAATCATAAAAATGTGTGTTTAACCTTGGCTCCCCTGCGTGCAGCATGCGTATGCTTGGGTGTTAATTCATCTCAGAACGGAATGGTAACACTATCTTCTTTAAAGGTTTCTTATAGTAGTTCAATAAAATGCTATTTTTAAGCAAAAATATGTTCTGTTTCTTACATAACAACATTCCTTTAGTCTGTCATAAAGCAGAAATTAAATATTAATATATTAAATACTTTAATATATTTTAAACTCAAAATGTTTCCATTGTTCTTTTTTTAAAGGCTCAAAACACTTTTTAAAATTAATTATTTAATTGAAGTATAGTTGATTTATAATAGTGTATTAGTTTCAGGTGTGCAGCATTGTGTTTCAGTAATTTTGCAGATTATACTCCACTATAAATTATCACAAGATAATGGCCGTAATTCCCTGTGCTATATAGTATATTCTTATCGCTTACCTATTTTATATATACTAGTTTGTAAGTGTTAATCCCAGACCCCTAATTTACTCCTACCCCCTTCCCTCTTCCATTTGGTAACCACAAGTTTGTTTTCTATGCTTGCGAGTCTGTTTCTGTTTTGCACATGCACTCATTTATTTCACTTTTTAGAGTCCACATTTACATGATATCAGACAGTATTTATCTTTCTCGTTCTGTCTTATTTCACTACGCATCATATCTAGGTCCATCCATGTTGCTACAAATGGCAGAATTTCATTCTTTTTGATGGCTGAGTAGTATTCCATTGGCTGTATATACACCACATCTTCTTAATCCAATCTTCTGCTGATAGGCTCCTGAGTTGCTTCTATGTCCTGGTTATTGTAAACAGTGGTGCTATGAACATTGGGGTGCATGTATCTTTCTGAATTAGTGTTTTCATTTTTTCCATATCTATACCAAGGAGTGGAGTTGCTGGATCATATGGTAGTTTTATTTTTAGTTTTCTGAGGAACCTCCATGGTGGCTGCAGCAATTTATATGCCCACCAACAGTGCAGGAAGGTTCCCTTTTCTCCACACCCACTCCAGCAATTGTTATTTGTAGACTGTTTGATGATAGCCATTCTGACAGGTGATACCTCACTGTGGTTTTGATTTGCATTTCTCTAATAGAGATGTTGAGCATCTTTTCATGTGCTTGTTAGCCATCTATACAAATGTCTGTGCAGTTCTTCTGCCCATTCTTTGATTGGATTGTTTTCTTTTTTTGATATTCAGTCGTATGAACTGTTTATATATTTTAAATATTAAGCCCTCGTCAGCAAGTCACATCATTTGCAAATATTCTCTCCCACTCTGAAGGCTGTCTTTTCATTTTGTCTATTGTTTCTATTACTGTGCAAAAGGTTTTGAGTTTAATTAGGTCCCATTTGTTTATTTTTGTTTTTCTTTCTTTTGCCTTAGGAGACGGATAAAAAAATATTGCTACAATTTATGTCAAAGAGTGTTCTGCCCGTGTTCTCTTCTAGGAGTTTTATGGTTTCCAGTCTTACATTTAGGCCTTTAAACCATTTTGAGTTTATTTTTCTATATGATGTGAGGGAATGTTCTAAATCATTGCTTTACCTGCGGCTATCCAGTTTTCCCAGCACCACCTGTTACAGAGAATGTCTTTTCTTCATTGTTCTGGTTTTGGTATCAGCATGATGCTGGCATCGTAGAAAGAGTCTGGAAGCAGTCATTCCTCTGCAATTTTTTGCAATTCTTTGAAAAGGATAGGTGTTAACTCTTCTCTAAATGTTTGGTAGAATTTTCCTGTGAAGCCGTCTGGTCCTGGACTTTTGTTTGTTGGGAATTTTTTTAAATTACTGACTCAATTTAATTACTGAAAGCTGGTCTGTTTATATTTTCTATTTCTTCTTAGTTCAACCTTGAAGATTGTACTTTTCTAGGAATTTGTCCACTTTTTTCTAGGTTGTTCATGTGATTGGTGTGTGATTTGTGCACAGGAGTCTCTTACGATCCTTTGTGGTGTTGCTTGTAACTTCTTTTTCGTTTCTGAAATCACTTATTTGGGCTTGATGTCTCTGGTTTCTCACGTACTCTCCTGAACCTATTTAATCCAGCCCCAGTTCTCACCTTAAGCTCACACCTGTATTCCGAGGACTATCCCCATACACAGACAATGAGCCCTGTTGGAGAGGATGGATTTCAAGTCGTCATTCAACCACTTAAAGAGTAAGTGACACTGAGGGTGTTACTCATAATTTAATCATTTTGATACTTGAAAAAAAGCCAACTTCATTGAGATATAATTTACGTGTTATACAGCTTACCCATTTAAAGTGTATAACTCAATAGGTTTTTAAAATTTTATTTTACTGAGTTATAGTTTCCAATGTTGTGTCAATTTCCAGTGTAGAGCACAATTTTTCAGTTATACATGAATATACTTACATTCATTGTCGCATTCTTTTTCACTGTGAGCTACCACAAGATCTTTCCCTGTGCTATACAGTATAAACTTGTTTATCTATTCTATATATACCTGTCAGTATCTACAAATTTCGAACTCCCAGTCTGTCCCTTCCCATCCTCCTCTCCCCTGGCAACCACAAGTTTATATTCTATGTCTATGAGTCTGTTTTTGTTTTATATTTAAGTTCATTTGCCTTCTTCTTCTTCTTCTCTTTTTTTTTTAGATTCCACATATGAGCGATCTTATATGGTATTTTTCTTTCTCTTTCTGGCTTACTTCACTTAGAATGACATTCTCCAGGGACATCCGTGTTGCTGCAAGTGGCATTATGTTGTCATTTTTATGGCTGAGTAGTATTCTATTGTATAAATATACCATAGCTTCTTTATCCAGTCATCTGTCAATGGACATTTAGGCTGTTTCCATGTCTTGACTATTGTAAATAGTGCTGCTATGAACATTGGGGTGCAGGTGTCATCCTGAAGTAGGGTTCCTTCTGGATATATGCCCAGGCTTGGGATTCCTGGGTCATATGGTAAATCTATTCCTAGTCTTTTGTGTAACTCAATAGTTTTTAATTATATTCACAGAGTTGCTCAACCATCACCACAATCTAATCTCAGAGTTTTTTTTTTAGATGTATTTTTATTGAAGTAAGTCAGTTTACAATGTTGTGTCAATTTCTGGTGTATAGCACAATGCTTCAGTCACATAGGAACATACATACATTCTCATATTTGTTCTCATATTCTTCTTCACCATAAGTTACTACAAGATATTGAATATGGTTCCCTGTGCTATACAGCAGAAACTTATTGTTAATCTATTTTATATATACTAGTTAGTATCAGCAAATCCTGAACTCCTAATTTATCCCTTCCCACCCCCTTCACTCCCTGGTAACCATAAGTTTGTTTTCTATGTCTGTGAGTCTGTTTCTGTTTTGTAAATAAATTCGTCTTTTTTTTTAGATTCCACATATAATATGTGATATTATGTGGTATTTTTCTTTCTCTTTCTGTCTTACTTCGCTTAGAATGACATTCTGCAGGTCCATCCATGTTGCTGCAAATGGCATTATTTTATTATTTTCAATGGCTGAGTAGTATTCCACTGTATAAATATACTACAGCTTCTTTATCCCAGTCATCTGTCGATGGACATTTGGGTTGTTTCCATGTCTTGGCTATTGTAAATAGTGCTGCTATGAACACTGGGGTGCAGGTGTCTTTGAATTAAGCTTCCCTGTAATTTCAGAGCTTTTTAATCACCTCCCCCCAAAAACTCAGTACCCATTAGCACTTACTGCCCATTACCCCCCCACTTTTCCAGCTTTGGGCAACCTCTAATCTACTTTGTGTTCCTATGGGCCGCAAAGAACTTTTTAAAAATTGTGATAAAATATACATAACAGAAAATTTACCATTTTAACCATATTTAAAATTTTTTTATTACAGTAAAAAAAACCCCACATGTGTGAAACTTACTGTCTTTACCATTTTTATGTGTACACCTCAGTAATTGAAAGTACATTTACATTGTTGTGAGGCAAATTTCTAGAACTTTTTCATCTTGCAAAACTGAAATTCGATCTCCCCAAAAGGGAGTTGTTGTTTAACGAGCATAGTTTCATTTTAACCATTTTTAAGTGTACAGTTCAGTGGCATTAGGGACATGTACATCATCATGCAGCCATCACCACCATCCATCTGCAGAACTTTTTCGTCTTCCCAAACTGAAACTCTGTACCTTACATTTGTATCATTATCCAACTCATATCATTTCTGAGCCTCTGTTTGCTCATGTGACATGTGGGTTGATTAAAATAAAATTCACAGGGCTACACTATGCTCATGTAAATAAATGGCCAGCACACTGACTAACGTAGACCTGAAGGTCATAGATTATAAGCCACCACACTACTTGCCCATAAGCCAAACCTTATACTTAACCTAAATCAATCTGCTATATGAACTGTCAAAGGCTGATGCACTCACTGGCCAGACGCGGTGTCGCTGAGCAGAGCCGACTGATGACCCTACACGGGGATTTGGGGTGATGCGGGTGTTCAGGGGTCTTGTGGTTTGACGTCGTCCGGAAAAGCGTGCTTACTTGAGGGAGGCCGTTTGATTGGCTGTCACTCACAGGTGTGTTCCCTGGAGTGAGCCTGTTTCTGACATTTAGAGCCAAGGTGCTGTCTGATTGGTTGGCTCTGCAAGGCATTTTCACTGAGGTGAGTGGTGGCTGGTGATGGGTTAAAAGCCAGTTCTGCTGGTTGCTTGTCTTCCCGGCTAGAGGAGAGTACATTCCTGGGAGCGCAGAACCTTTTTATGCTCAGAACCCCTTTTCCAAACAAGGTCCTACCACAGACAAAACCATGTGTGTGAGGCTAATCTTATCCCTCTCTTGGAATCAAACCCCACTGCATTGCTCTGGTCCAAATCTTGGCTCTGATGTAAAGTCTCTCATCAGCCCTCCTCTGAAACGGAGGCACTTCCCTGTGGTTTTGTCTGGCTCCATCATTAACATTCCCTTTGTCAACATAATTTAAATACGTATTTCCAGCGCTTTATGTTTTCTTGTGATGAATATTACAAAAAGATGAACCAACAGACTAAGTAGCTTAAAGTGCTGCGAAAATCCAAAGGGGAAGATTTTCCCACTGTTTTCACAAGTCTGTTTACTTTTCATTGGAGGCACGAGACATTCTGAAGTGGGTCAGCTTCATAAAAACAAGAAAGTCTTCTTGACAGCGGACAAAGCATGTGTCAACACACAAATGTTAGTGTCGGGAAAACTAGACGCAGACTTACGTCACAGAACGTATGGTATGCTGAGTGGACAGTGTTCATAATTAATGACTATGGCATTTATAATTGATGGAATTCTAAGTGTTAAGGTCTTCTATAGGAGGACATAATGGTATTTGGTTTTGTTAATAAATTCAAGACAAAGTGAATCGATAAGGCAGAACTTCTATAAAGGAAAGGTGAAAAGCAGTTGTCAAGGAGAACTGAAAATGCTTTGCATTATTTTTTATCACAGGAAATGAGTGAAGCCAAGATTATACTGAGAATTTTATCACTGATGTCTAGAAAGGCGGGCTGCAAATAAGTCAGAACATATAAGAAAATATCGTCTGATTGGTCTGAAAAGGGACCGAACTTGTCAGTGCCTCTTTCTCCCTCGTGTTCTCCACGCAGCTCCGTGGGACGCCGCGGGCGCTGACTCGTTCCTGCTCCAGTGCCTGGTGTCTGCCTGCTGACTCAGGAGTCAATCCAGAGGTTCATTCTGCCTGACATTTCTGTTCACTCCAGCTCAGTTCAGGCCGATCTTTCTGGTCTTCCTTGTGTGGAACCTGATGGCTGCGCCAATGTTCAGCCAGTATGGCCAGGAGAGCCGCTAGGACCAGCCCCGCCACACCCATCCGGATCAAATTCCCTGTCATGTAATCGTGGTTCCTCGTATCTAGAGACATAATTCAGAGGAGATGAATGATCCTGGTCACGTTCCATTCCATCCCCACCCAAGAGCCCTGGAAAGGGAGCTCATTTCCCTGTTTGTGGCTTTACTGGGACCCTCCCCTCAGTGAGCGCGTGCATCTGTGAGGCCACACTTCATCTCAAGCCCGGGTCCGAGGGTGGGGATCTGTGGTTCCCAGGGGAATCTTAGGTGGTCATAGGGAAGCTGTGTTTGCTTTCCATTCCTCCAGACATGAGGGTTTCACTGACTGTCTAATCATATCCCTGCAACATCTTCATAAATCCAGAGCCCGAAAGTCTCTCCTCTACTCTTCTTCACCCCACATGACAATTTGTGTTCCTTTCTCATACAAGACAGAGGGTACAGGATGGTTGGTGTCTGGGAAGCGGATGGGAGAAACATTTCAGAGAAACTTAGGTAAAATTTATCTCCACTATTGTGTGACCATCTAGACATTTCTCTTCTCTGAACCTTTAAAAGTGTCTTCATTTGTTTTATGGGCTTCATGGTTCTATGCTCCTTTCAGGAATGTAATAGCACACTGTGAAGTTACAAAGCCCAGAAATCCTAGTAAATCTCTCCTGTTAAAACACAGAAATCAATCCCAGATACAAATTTGGAACTCCAAAGTAATTCCTAAATAAAAATGCAAACGATTTCAATTTTGGCAAGATAATACAGGAGCGGATTACCTTGGCACTGGGCTAGCAGGCGATTTCTAAAACAAGACACAACGACTATCTACCCTAAAGGAAAGGACTACTGAATTCACCCATCCTCCGTGGATTCCCAGTTGCACCATTAACTGGGAAGGCCATTTAGCCCACACGATCTTGCAGTGCCATGACTCGTGTTCCCTTAGCTTGTAGAATGACTGGACAAGGCAGACGTGAGAGACAAATGTGGTCGCCCCGCTCAGTAGCCAGCAGTTGCCTCCCCTGCTGTAACTCCTGTCCTCTGGGCAGAGTGATGTATGCCAACCACATAAAAATGAGGCTCTTGATGGAGTTTTCTAGCGTCGTCCCCGTGAGCCATGAGTTACCAGTCAACCACTCAGAGTGGATTCTAGAATTGTAGGTCAGTGTAAGGATTCCCAGCTGCAACTAAGCACTTGAGAAGGGAGGCGGGTTACTGTAAGGTCGTGTCTGGTACCTACTGTCTCAACAATGCCCTTTAATGTGTGTGTGAACGTGGCCTCTCTGTTCTCAACAGGCCTCGTGTTTTCAAAGGACACTGTGTGGGGAACTCTAGGAGAGGATGTGAGTGTCAGACATAACGTGAGTGAGAACTGCTTCTTCTCTCATCATGGTCCTCCCAGTAACCACTCTCTGCTGCCCCACTGTTCATTCTCAGAGCATATCTTTGTAGTCCTGCCTGATGTCAGCCTGGTGGACAGCCAGGGAGAGCCCAGAGGAGGCGGACATAGGGCTGGGCTGGGGTGCCCTTACCTGTGACCACAAGCTGCAGGGCATCACTGGGGGCTGACCACACATAAGGGCTGCCACTGTTCCAGCCGTAGCATGTGTAGTTCCCTGAGAAGCTGGAGTTCACAGGGCCCAGAATGAAGTCACCCTGGTGTCCCGCATTTTGGTGCTGTGACAGAGTGGCGCCCCCCTCCTTGCTCAGTGAAAATCTATCAAACGGGATGTGTGCTGAACTGCACCGGAGGGAAATCTTCTCCCCCGGCGTCACCACAAGGCTCTGATTTGTCGTGAGGAAGGGTTTGTCATACAAGCCTAAAGAGAAGAGAGTAGAAGTAACTGTGAGCAAGGTCTGTTTTCATCCTTTATCCCTGTCCCTCCTGTTGGATCCGCACTAAGAGAAGATGCTGACATTCCCTGCTGCACAGCCATGGGAGCTGGGAATACCCCATTTCACTACCGCAGGCCTGTACTCTGTCCCAAATCATTGCAGACGTGGCTGAGCAGACAAGCAGCCTGTGGGGCTGGGAGGAGACGCCATCCTCAGGAGACAGCAGTCTAGCAGTCAGAAGCGCCGCACAGTTCTGCTCCCCACTGCAACGTGTGAGCTTCTCCCCACACCACCTAGCACTTCTGAGACACCCGGTGGGCACCCCGCAATTCAAACCAATTCTGACACGGTCTCCCTGGTGTTAAAATCAGATGGCTCAGGCTGGGGGCTCCGTCCTGCAAGGCCCGCCCCCACCTCACTTCAGCTGCCAGTCGAAACTCCAGGTGGTCACCTGTGCTTCTGGCTGAAAGGCTATAAACCAGAAGATTCCAGAAACCAGTTCTTGGGTTCAATTAATTTGCTAGAGTGGCTTACAGAACTCAGGAAACCAGTTTATTTACTAGATTCCTGGTTTATTATGAAAGCATGTACCAGGAGCAGCCAGATGGAAGAGATGCATAGGGCTTCATTACATAGGCGGGGCCGATTAAATCATTGGCCATTGGCAGTTGATTCCACCTCCAGCCTCTCTCCCCTCCCTGGAGGCCAGGCGGGGGTGGGGTGGAGGGTGGGGCTGAAAGTTCCAACCCTCCAATTAATTGGTTGTTTCCCTTGGCTACCAGACCCTATCCTTAGCTGCTTTCCAAAACTCACCGCATTAACATAAAGTCACGTGTGGTTGAAAGGGGTTTCTTATGAATACTGAGACGCATCTATCACTCTGGTCACTTGGGAAATTCCAGGGGAAATTGCCAGGAACAGGACAAAGACCAGGTAGCACCAGGTTACAAGCCGTATGCTGGTAAAGGGGGATGGTATCCAGATGGTTTGAGGGGCTATGTCAGGGGCTGAAGGAATCGACCTTGTGTAAATAGGATAGTTAGAAGGACCTGGGAATTTGGGGTGCAAACTTCTAGACACAGGGTTAGGCCCTGGCGAGGACAGAGGACAGAGCTTAGAACTGAGGGCTGGACCCATGCAGCAGGAAACCGGGGGAGACTGGGTGCTGGGCATACAGGAACTCTCCGTCACAGCTTCTCAGTTTCTCTGTAAATCTGAAACTGTCCTAAAAATCGCATCTCTGAAGAAATGAGAAAGGAAAAACACCCCAGGGCCACAGGGACCCTGGGTGCCTCCACACCTGTCACCACCAGCTCCAGGGCTTCGCTGTGCTCTGACCAGCGGAGCTGCTTCCTGTACTGGCACCGATAACGCCCCGCGGAGTTTACACCCACGTGGTTAATGGTGAACTCAGCCTCCTTCTGAAATCCCAGCTTCTTCTCCACCACTTTGTACGTGGCGTTTCCCAGGAGCTCCAGTTGGTACAGGTAAGACTCAGGAGTTCCACAGCACAGGATTTTCACAGACTCATTCCGGGCAACCAGGAAGCCAGGCGTGGCAGATATGGTGGGAATGGGAAGGTCGCCTGGAAGGAAGCAGAGCCCAGACTTGGGTGGCCTGCCGTGGAGAAACCAGATTTTTCTTTCTCTGTGGGCGAAACAAATAACGTGGGAAGGACTTACAGTTCCCTCCTTAAAATTTTTTTTGGGTATTTTCTAATTGTAAATGGTAAAATAAGATGTGTTATATTAATGTAAAATTTACCATTTAAACCATTTTTAAGTGTACGGCTCAGCGGCATCAATTACATTCACCATATTGTGCAACCATCACCACCGTCTATATTCAGGACTTTTCCATGATTCCAAACAAAATCCCTGTAACCGTTAAGCAGTAACTCCCCACCCCCTTTTTGCTCAGCCCCTGGTCACCTCTGACCTAAGCAGACGTGGTTAATGCCTTTAAGGGAAGAATGGTGTGAAAATGTCAGTTATTAATTTTAAAAATACAGAAGTGTGTGGCCGTTGGTCATGATCTATGGCCTGCAGTTACTGAGGTGTAGGACTTGGGGATCTGACGGCAGACAGGAGGGCTCAGCTGACACGCGAGGATTAGTAAGAGCCGCCTGGGTGGCGTGGATGGGAAGGTTTGGCGTATTGCAGGTACGAGGGGCCGAGGGAGATGGCCCTGGGTTAACACCGTGCAGTGAGTAAAAGAGAAACTAAATTCAGGTCGGCATGGGTGAAGGTCAGAGACTCAGAGAGAGGAGGAGGAGACGTGCGGACGAGCAACCACAAGCCCGGTGGGCAGGGCTTGAGGGACCTGGGGAAGCCCGGGGGCTTATCTGAAGACAGACTTCTGAGGTGGTTTTAGAGGGAGGTAAATATGTTTGTATTTTAGACACAAATAATCCAAGCTACGGTCTTTAGAAGGAAGTGGAAGAAACAAGACAAGGGTGGGCATGGGGTTACACCCGTTCGGAGGCCAAGGTAGGTGGGGTGATGGAATGTGCTGGGGTAGCTTAGCACTGCTCAGTGCTTAGGACTCCGGGAGCGCGGAGGAGTACACAGATGCTGCAGGAGGGCTGGACCAAGGCAGTGTCCCTTTAAATGAAGCAACGTGGATGGACTGGGGAGAACTGGTTGTGAAAACAAGTTCATTCGATACAGGAAGGATGTTAGGCAATCAGCTGTGGCTCCTGACTTCCTTATCCCTACAGTTGTGAGCATTCACAGTAAAATACACGTCTTTGCTGGACAATCGGCCTAACAGAGGCAAAGACGAATTCCAGGTCTGAGCATGATGAGTCAGAGGGATCAGGGATCTGAAGATGCCAAAGTGAAGGTGAAGTCGTTCAAAGGGAGCACAGCAGAGACAACCAGAATGGGGAATAAAGTGGGAATTCCTTTCGGCTTTAGACAATCTCTCCAGCCCTTCTAACCCAGAGACGCCCTGAGGGTGAAGGGGGCGTGGAGGAGATTTAGGGGAATGCTTACCATCCTGTGCCTGAATCTTCTGGCCCAGATAAAGCACTGGAAGAGAGACATTCAGGAAAAATCAACCCTCCAAATTCCAATCGTTATTGTAAATCACCCAACATAGTGACATACAGGCGTCATGTTTTTTCTTCTACAGAAAACACCGCCTTGAGGCTCATCTTGTAGTTGTATCTGCTAGGTTCCAGCCCCTGAGGCTCTCAGCTGTAGGAACTCTGGATCTCTAGACAGCGTGGCTTGGGCTGAATGAGCCCCACGAGGTCAACTTGGCAGCTTGACCACTGAGCCTTACAAGCTAGCACGGACTTGGACAGACAGATTCTGGGCAAAGAGTTACAGATTCCTGGGCAGAGACCACCTCTCCGCTAGGGCGATCAAAGTCTTCTTGGCAGCTGAATTCTCATGTTAAGAGAGATCTTGACTGTTTTGGGATTCCCCCGCCTTTCCTTCTGACCCACTCCATGTCAGGACTCACCAAGGCAGAAGAGGGCGGTGTCTCTGGGGGCCATGATTCTGACACGGCCAGCCTCAGCCCGGTTAGACTCTTGGTGCATGTTAGCCGATGACAGATTCTCACAAGACGGTAAGATCCAGAGGAAGTGTGAGATCAAGGCTCCTCGTCAGAGAATTTCTGCATCTATTGCTCCACAGGAATGGTTCCTTCCCAAATACTTAGTCCTGGGGAGCTCTTGGGTGGAGCCTAAGAGGGGGCTAGTCTTCCTGACTGTCTCAGATGAGTATTTTCCTCAACCAGTGTCTAATGGGGCTCACATCCTTCTTCAGATAAGACTGCACACCCAAATGGAGGGGCTTGGGACAGAATATAAGTTGGGTGCCACACAGAGATCTTTCTTCATTGGTCCATCAGTCAAAAGCCATATGGCCTTGCCTATTATGGGTCCACATGTCCTCCCCAGAATTCATGGACTAAAGATGCCCATTAGGGCTTGATCAGGCGGGCAGTATTCTCTTTTGCTGGGGTTATCTCAATGCCAGCACGTAGAGGGATTTTTTTTGAAGAAGATATCCATCAACTTTAAATAAAAACCTCCAATGCCCGTGTCTAATCTGTATCTGTGTCTATATCTACATCTGTAATCTATTGGTAAATGATGGATTGATGGATAGAGAGGACAGATAGATAGATAATTTGGTTATACCTGGCTTCTTGAATAACTAGTTCTTCAAGAATAAGCAGTCAAACATTTCAAATCTAACTTTCTATTGGCTTCCTCATTTTCATTGTGATACGTAACTCTTTCTTCCAGTTTTATTGAGATATATTTGACGTAACACCGTGTAAATTTAAGGTGTACAAGATGTTGGTTTGATACACTTCTGTACTGACAAATGATGTCCACTGTTACGTTAACTAATGCCTCCATCACCTCATGTAGTTGCCATTTCCTTTTTTGTGGTGAGAATATTTCGATTCACTCTCTCAGAAACTTTTAAGTATAGAACACAGTATTATTAATTCTACTCACCATGCTGTACATTAGATCCTTAGAAATTACTCATCTTACAATGAAATTTTGTGGTCTTTGTCCGACGTCTCCCCACTTCTCCGCCTGTTAGCCCCGGTAACCTTGCCTTTCAACACACTGAGTATTTTTTAAAGTCATGAGCTTCTCTCATCTTTTTTGAAGGCAAGTCAGCTCTCACCTGAGCTATTTTATTTTGTGCAAATTTAAGTTGTGTCTTTTTCATTGCATTTCGCCAGTCTTCATATATTACCTAAAAATTCAGTGATGTAGATTGTGGAAAATTGTCCATATTCCAGTTTTTCTTTTTTGTGATTTATCCTTCCTTCCTTCCGTCCTTCATTCCTTCCTCCCTTCTCATTTGAATGTGGCTTGGGTAGGAAGAAAAAGAATGTCTGTGCTCTTAGTTGCATATTTAAAAATGGGTTAGAGGAATAGTGAAAAAATTCGTGGATTCTAGAGGCAGAATGGCCTGATGAAAAATGCTATCATTATTGCTTAAAAACTAAGTGATTTTCTAGGGAGAAGAAACCATTGGTTGGTTGACTTGCAGGGACTGGCTGGAGCCACATTAATGAGCAGGGGCGCATTGGGTTAAGTCAGCATAGCTTTTGGTGTGAGTTTTTTCTTTCGTTACCTCCTTTTATGGAAGAGGAATGGTAAAGTGGCCTAGAGTCTTTCCCACGGATTGCTTTGTTCTCTCTCTCAGGCCAATTTTGGCCCATTAATTTCAATTGTGTTAGAGTCTCTCCTGAGTCTAGATGAATAAAGGGGAGCCCGTGAGTCTAGGCCTGGACTTTGGAGAGCTGCTGAGAAGCCTTCTCGGACCTCTAGGCCGACCCCCAGGGTCTGGTCCATGAGTTAGCACATTTGAAGAGCCAGAGAGTTGACCCTTTAGGCTTTGCGGGCCATGTAATCTCTGTCACAACTGATCGGCTTTGCCAGCGTAGCAGGAGAGTGAGTGATGAGCATGGCCGTGCTCCAGTAAGATTTTGTTTCCCAGACTAGGTGGGGTTAGACTTGGCCTGCAGGCTGTAGGTTGCTGACCCCATCTGCTAAAGCCCAGACACTCGGTTAAACATTGTTCTGGGTGTGCCTTTAGGGTGTCCGGGATGAGGTTAGTATCTGAATTGGTAGAGGAGGTGGGCAGATGGATGGGCCTCATTCGAGCTGCTTTGTATAAACAGAACAAAAGGACTGATCCTTCGTCAGTCAGAGGAAACTCCTACCCGACTTGCTTTCCTGGCCCTCGAACTTGCTTGATCTTGAACTTGAACATCAGCCCTCCTGGGTCTCCCGCTCGCTGACTGCAGATCCCGGGACTGCTCAGACACTGTAATAGCACGAGCCACTTCCTTACAAAAAATCTCTCTCTCTCCTCATGAGTACACCTGTATATACCATCTGCATATATCCTGTTGATTCTGTTTCTCTGGAGAACCCTGACTGACACAGCCCGCATGCTCCCGTCTCTGCTGTTCAGGAATCCCCTTAGGACCCATCTTGTAACAATCACTCTGTGGCCCAGGACGATAAGAATCAAAGCACCTATTGTCCTGGGTATTCCTGGGCCTCAGAACTAAGAGGAGTTTTGCCTTGAAGCTGCCTAAGCGGTTATCCACTCACCGCGAGCAGTCCCCTCCTCCCTGTGTGGGGTGACTGTGTCGATTCCAAGCTGTAAGTGGCGGTGGGGATCTGCAGACCTCACTGGGGTGTTGCAGGGTGTCCCCCCAGTACCTAAGAAGGGGGGAAGCCTTTGCTTCGAGGAGGAGGAAGGGCAGCTGCTCCTCTACCCACTGACCTCAGAGATACAGGAGGAGGATGTCCAGTTAGGGGCCTCCCTCTCGCGCATTTCCTCTCTCGCATTCCCAAGTTAGAGTGTGTGTAGGCAGCTGGTTGTAAGCTGGAGGATACACTGCACTTTGGGGTGACACAGCACGTCTTCCTGAAAATGAAGTTGGAACTTAGAGTCTTGAGGAGTGTTTAAAGAAGCCTTTCTTGGTGTATTTCGATATGTGAAATATTTTATATCAAAGAATAAATGGAAGTATGGCTTAAGATGCATATATCTTAGGCTATATGTATTTTATGTATGTGACGTGTGTATATATTTTCATGTGTGTATTTCTCTCACATGTATGAATATACATACATATATATGCATGCGTGTGTCTCTATCTGCCCACCCATCCATACTGCTGTCTAATAAAACATGGCTTTGTCATTGTAAAAAGTGCGCCTATCTCAGAACATGCCACGTGTTCGGAGGTTGAAGGCACATCGACCAGCTGGTTCTACTGAGATCGGGACAAGCGCTATATCCTAGGCAGGGGCTTATCAGCCTTAGTACTGTTGACCTCTGGGGGCTAGACAGTGATTCTCTGCTGTGGGGGCGCTGTCCTGCGCATCGTGCAGGACATCCGTGACCTCTGCCCTTTACATGCCAGCAGTAGCCTCCCCTACAGTCACGACAGCCGAAAATATCTCCAGGCATTGCCAGATGACTCACAGTGGGCGACGTTGCCCCCGCTGAGAACCGCTGCCGCGGCGTCTTTTGGCACGTGCAGGCTGAGGAAGCAGATCTTGTTCTGGGACGTCACTGAGCTGTGCGCACCCCGCAGCATCCCATGTCCCTTTCTTGAGGTGCTAAGCTTCCGCAGGACATGGGCCACACTGAGGACCATGGAATATAGGTCAGCCTGGTGGGAAGGCCTCTAGAACAGGTTTCCAGGCACAAATCCCCAAAGCATTCCTTTAATCTGCTGTAACATGGAGCCTCAACAACCAGGTCCCTCCCAGAATCAAGCCGATTCCAAACACTTTTGTTTTTCTTCCCAGATCCTTGAAGGAGCCTCTTTCTTCTCTGCCAAGAATGAAGATATTGTGGTTTGGGGAAAGAAAACAACTTGTCATACAGATTCATAACGCTCTAAGAGAAGCCACTTGGAAATTTAACCTCCTCCCCAAGCTCTTCTCTTACCTCTAGCTTCCAAAATAGAAGTGCTCCAAAGACCTGGGGTTGTGGAAAATCTCAGTCATCCTTGCTGACTCTCTTGAGTGCATGCCCTGATCTCTGAAAAATTCTGCCCTGCAATTCCAGGTAAGTCCACCATGCCTTTCCCTTCATTTTCCTTCCAGCTCTTATTAAGACCTAATATGCTATTTTCTTTTCTTGACTATTGCACACCTCTGTTACACAGAAACAGGGGCCCCACAGAACTGGCTCACGCACTGGTTGTGGTCTGTCAGGCCCCAGCGTCGCTTTCAGGTCCGTCTGCACACTGATGACAACAGAGGAGGCTAAACAGCTTCCTTCTTTTCCATGCTTAGCTTTGGTTTCCCCACAACACGGGCTGAACAAAAATATCTGTCTTCCTGCAAATTTTTTAGACTAAATCCAGAGTCTCACCTTGTCCCCAGACCCAAGTGTCTCTCAAAGCCCGTGTCTGGACCAACCCCCTAACTCCACAGTGTGATACATGTTTATAGGGGGTGGTTCAACGGACAGAAGAGCAGCTCAGGACTCTTCTGCTGGGGACCCCATCATGGTCGACAGTGGCTGCTGTGTTGTGTGGCCTTTAATCTCTTTGAATTTCCCTGCTTTGCAAGGTGGCGATAACAAGTATCTCTGATAAGTTATATATAAAGATTCGGCAAGAAAATACACGTGAAACACACTTCGCAGAGCGGGCGCTGCACGCGAAGCCATCGTCTCCACTGCTGCTCACTAGCGATGCTAACTTCGGTGCCCACTCTGCACCCAAGGTGTCGCTGGACCTGCAGTTGTGGTGGGTCTCCCAAGTGTCTTAGTTTCTTGTACTCTTGTCTTCTTTCAGAATCATCCAGATAGAGCTAACAGTTCACACTGGATCTCCTTGTCTTGAGCCTTGGGGACAGGTGTCTATACTGATTTGAGACATGGGGCACACGGGGCCCTATGATGCGCCCCGAGGTGGTAGCTGCAAAGGCGGTGAGGGCCAGACCCCATACTGGCAATGCTGGCTTGGACCTTCCTGGCAATCAGGGCTTACAGGTGTCTCCCATCTGCGGACGCCCAGGCCTGCCCTGGCAGAGCTTCCCAGAGTCCGGTAGGAATGGGTGGATCTATCTGGAGGGTTCTGGAAGGACAGGAGCACACGAAATTAAGACATCAGAGTCTGAGAGACTCATCAGAACTAGATGCACAATTTGACGTATTCATGCTATAGATTCTTACACAGGAGGGAAAAGGAGAAAGCTCTCACACACAAGGGGATGATTAAATTTCAGAATTCAATGTGGGATGAAAAAAGCCAGTCGTGAAAGTACGTACTATGCGATTCTGTGTAGATGAAATTCAGTGGTAGCAAGAAAGGGCAATGGTAGGTGACAGACAGGTTATTTACTTGTTTGTTTATCTGTAGCGACGTAGCAGCAGAAGTCCGAGCAGTGGAACCCCCGAGGGAAGCACGGATTTGGAAAGAGCTGAGGGATCCTTCTGGGGTGTTACGAGTGCTCTGCATTTTGGTACAGGTGGTGGTTGCAGAAAAATATATACTTAAAATGTTGTCAGACTGTACACAGAGATATTTCAAGCCAAAAGTGAAGAAATAAAGAATTTAGAATAATTATCTGATTATAGATTTATTTGATCTTTTTAAGCTATCTCTGTTTTCCAAATTTTATACAAAAAAATGAAAGCTTTTTTCTGTAGTAAGAAAAAATGATCAATATTAATAAAACTTATCTCTTATCCCTGACAGCACGTTTCCCATTTTAGCCCATGAGAACAATGCAATTGTTCGGTCCATCTGTATGACAAAATTATCTACAGAGTCTGAGCCCAGGTTCTGCCCCAGCAAGGGGTCTTGGAGAATTCTATTGTCATAATGGCTGATTTTGATAGTCAGAGGCAATACACGTTAGGGTGAAATTACCTAAATGATAGCAGTTAAAGACAGCACTGGGGTATGAAACTGACTCGGCGTCATTAGAATGAGACCTGTTGGCCGCGTCCAACAGAAGTCAGAGGGCAAGATGTCCTTCAGCAAGAGAACGGGTAAGTAAACTACAGCTGTATTTACAGTATTATCACAGTGCATCCAGCCCGTGGAATAATATTCACTGCTAGAAACAAGAGAGCTGTCCAACCATGGAGAGACATGGAGAAACCCTAAATGCATGTTCCTCAGTGAAAGAAGCCAATCAGAAAAGTCTTCCTACTCTGATACCAGCTATATGACATTCTGGAGAAGGAAGAACCATGGAGACAATGAAAAGTTCAGTGGTTGCCGGAGGTAATGAAGAGGCAGAGCACGGAGGGCTTTTAGGGCAGTGGAAGCACTCTGTGAGATGTTACAGTGATGGATATATGTTATTATCTGTTTGTTCAAACCCATACAATGGTGACACCAAGAGCGTTCCTCAGGTAAACTAGGAACTTTGGGAGACTGTGGTGAGTCAGTGTAGATTTATCCTTGGTAAAAAATGTACCATTTGGTGAATGGTGCTGATAATGGGGGAGGCTATGCATGTGTGGGGAAGGGAGTACATGGCAAGTCTCTGCATCTTCCTCTCAATTTCGTTGTAAACCTAAAACTGTTCTGAAAAATAAAGTCTTACAAATAAACAAGCGACACTGTCACTCACTGAAGATGGAGTGTTCAGCTGCATCATGAATACACCAGTTGGCTTCTCCACTAAAATCATACTATCGTAAAGACATCTAAGGACTTTTGGTTATCAAGAAATTGAAAATCTATTTCTGGGGCTCTAGAGCTCAAGTTGGGACATGAACTCACACTTGAAGAAAACTGTCTACAGCAAGGATTTCAAGCTAGGTGTGAAAGGAAAAAAAAGAGTGAGCACCTAACGTTTATGGACTATGAGTTACTCAGCATGGCTGTAACTTCCAGTAGAAATGTGAAAGTACAGGTGGCTATGATGTCGACGTTGGCAGTGGTCAAGTGAGACAGAGAATCGCGGGCTAAGCACGGGAACTTAGTTTCTCTCAAGGAGGTAATGAGGCCATAAAATTGGTAAGCAAGAGAGAGGCATGCTCGTATCTGTGCTGAGTAGAAATTGCTTGGACAGACTGACATAAGCAAAAGTGGCCAAAGGTCATGCAGGGAGGGGCTCTCTGCATTTCCCTTTCTTCCGTAGATGGCATTCAATAGTTCCACCTGCTGGCATCTCCTACTAGACCAAGATCCACAAGAATATGAATTTTCTTCGCTAATATTTGCTTAAAGACTTAGAAGACGCTGTACCTCTATAGAAGCCTGTTGGAAGAATTAATTCATTGACTAAATATATCATGATTTCTAGAATGTCATCAGTAGAATGTCAGAGAAAGTGGGCTAATTATGTTTGAATTTCTGGAACACTTGGGTGATTTTGTTAATAATACTGGAAATGAATGAATCATTATAGTAACATCCTAGAGTGGCTGGGGGGTTTCCGAGGGGCCGTGAGGTTTTAGAGATGCCCTGTGATCAAGAGGGATGACCCTGGAGATGCAGATTTACGCCCTCAGATTCTAGCTGTTGTTACGATGGAGTTGTCAGGCTGGGTGTGAGAAAGAGCTGTGGCATCCGTGGAAGGTCTTCCTGTGCGCATTCAGGGGAGAGGACTCCAGCCTTGCTCTGGTCTCAGTGTGCTGCAAGATCCGCGTACACACTGGTACCGGTTGAGGGTTCTGTGGGCCTCTGGGAAGTGGGAGCGACCTTTTTCTGTGTGGAAGTCCAATGATCCCACAGTGCGTATGCCACCTCCCTTGGTTCTTCTGTTTCAGGGTCCTGCATAAAGGGACATGATGAGTGAGGGTGTGCAAACACTTGTGGGGACTGCAGGGAAGTGGGACAACGTTGAGAGATTGCACGAGAGAGAACCTACCGCCCTATTCACCATCCTGGGCACCTCAGGCTTGCTGTTCACTGTGGCAGCATCTGTAGGCGACAGAAGTCATCAAAGCACTTGGGAGGGTGCTTCTGGACTCTCATTCTATAGATACAGGTACCAGTGCACAGAGAGATGCCATGGACGTCTGGGATTGCTCATCCACCCCATGGTAGAATCAGAAATTTTACCTCTTTGAAGTTCAAACACCCATCCCATCGACAGCTCCCAATTTCTATACCACTGATTCTCACCCCTACTTTTTCCCTTAGGTAGATCCTGTTTCTAGACATTAATGGCTACAGTGGACAAGAGGATACAGTGGAGAATTAGGCAATGGTCTGGAAAGGGAAAGAGACAGGGGCATTGATGCTTCCTCTGAAAGCTCTATCTCTACGGCCCCTGCCTTGAACCGGGTCTCAGCCTGCAGCCATAGGACACAGACCTGCACACCCTCACCCCCCACCCCCCACTTTGCCCAGATAGCACTGGCCCCTGCTTTCTGAGACTTACTCTTTTTGGCAGAGCACCAGTGACGGATGAGGAAGAAAGGAAGGATGGCAAGGAACAGGATGGCCGCTGAGGGCCCAACCACAACATGCAGGTTACCTGGAGGAAGATGTGGATCCAGTAAGAAGCAAACCATAGCAGGTCTCCGTTACTGGTTGCCAGGTAAATGAATACAGTACCCCTATCTCCACAACACGCTTGAATCAAACAAACTAAATTCTCCAAGAAAAGAAAAAGGTGAAATGAAGATCAAAGTAAATGAAGTTGTCTCATGTCAGACAGCCAGGAAATGACAAGACACATGAGCCCAGGGCTGCAGAATGCAGTGTATTTACTTTCTGTGATCTCGTGAGGTACACGTTAGGTTGACGCTCTGCTGGACATATTTTGTTGCTGTCCGTTCCCTGCCCCAACGAAACCAGTCCTTCTGGAAATCAGGAGGGAAGTGGGCCAGGAGATAGTGCTATGTCCCACCCGAGACCTGAACTCACTCAGAAGAATACTGTATTCACCTCCCAGGTGAATCTGTGTCTACACATATAATTGGAACCGGGGGTGAAGTGAAGGCTTGGGCGTGCGGGGGATGGAAGCGGGCAGGCGTTGCACCATGCATGCAGCACCTTCTCTAGTCCAGGACTGTGCTGTGGGGGAGGGTGTAACGCTTCACATTGCTGGTCTGACCTCGTCTTCACAGGAGCCTCAAAGGAAAGAGGTTCAGCTTAACTTTGTTGTGGGTAAAAGATGTAATCATACAGACGTGGAATAATAATGACTTGAAGCCAAGTGCCTCTGTCATGCTGGCATATTATTACTATTACGCTGAATGAATGCCTTTATTTGCACCACCCTATATTTGTTCTCTCCCCTGCCAAGTACGGATTTAGACGCAGTGGAAATAAATCTCAGGGAGTAATTAATGAGCCCAAGACCAAGCAACTGGGAGGTACCAGATCCAATAGAACCGCCCTCCAAAATGTTCTGCCACATGAACACATCTCACGTCCATCCACTTCGTTAAATCAGTGTCTAAGCTGGCGCCATACTTCACCAGGAAGGTAGAAACCGCTTAGCCAGGGGTCTCCCGGGCTCCAGTAACGCACCCTATTTGTTTCACAGAAGTTGTTATCAATCATAAACGGATTCCTAGTAGGCCCTTCGGTGGCTCCCAGTGGCAGTGAACGTATACCACAGGCCCCTTGTTCTCGCTTAGCTCTCTTGTGTAGCCTGGGTCCTCTCTATCTCCCTACGTTCATCTTGTAATTCTTTCCACCTCACTCGTAGCATTCCAGGCAGAGATTCCTCCCTGACGTAAGATTCTTCTCATGTTGGTACCTTCATGGCTGATAGCTTTGGAATTTTCTTCCACTGATCATCGAAGAGTTAAACGCGTCTTGCCATTAATGTCACAAGATAAATATTGCGTGATGAGTGAGATAGGCCCTCTCAGGCAGCCTACATTGTCCACTGAGCGTTATCTATCACTTCATTTAAAATTTCATGCGTAGTTGCTTCGTGATGGATTATTCAACCATTCTTCCATTTGTGTATTCACTTTCTGCCCTTCCACTTAACCACACTGCAATATCAACTCCCAAGAGCCGAGGCCAAAGTCACCTTGTTTACCAGTAGTAGACAGAAAAATATATCTGCCCCCAAATGCCTGTGTCCCAGTCCTCGTAACCTGTGACTGTGTTATATTACGTGAGGAGGAATTAAGGTTGCTTAACAGTTAACTTTAAAGTGGGGAGATTATCCTGGATTATTTGGATGATCCCAGTGTAATCACAGGGCTCTTAAAAGAGAAAGAGGGAGGGAGAAGAGAATTGGGGAAAGAGATGTGCGAAGGAAAGAGGGCCAGAGGGATTCGATGCGAACTAGACATGACCAGCCATTGCTGGTTTTGAAGACGGGGGAAGGGGACCGTGAGCCAAGGAGTGTAAGAAGGCGCTGGAAGCTGGGAAAGGCAAGGGAGTGGTTCTTCCCTGGGGTCTCCAGACGGAAGGCAGCCCTGCTGCCTGCTTGATTTTAGCCCAGTGTAACCCACTTCCGACTTCTCAGCTAAGCAACTGTAAATAACTTAAAACACGGTGGTGTTTTAATCCACTAAGTTTGGGAAGATCTGTTACAGAGGCCACAGGAAATGAACGCACAGTGCACATCCAGCGCATGGAACAGCGTTTGAACGAATAAGTTGATGAAGGAGCCGTATGTGTGGATGAATCCGGTTGCCTCTCACTGCAAGGCTTTTGCTCTACTGAACACATCAGGAGTTCATCCCCACAGGCAAGAGCTCATTTCCTGGCAAACAGGACTTCGCCCATCACCCTCGTCAGTCGCTGCCTTCTCCCTCCTCGGGTCTTCAGAATTCTCATCTCCAGTTGGGAATGGGGACATAATACTCATGGCGTTATTCTGGGGAAGGGGGTCAGGTTTATTTTTCTCATCCTCCTTTCTTGGAGGAGGTGAAGCGTCCTCACTGAGCCTTACACTGGCCCAGACTCCTCCTGCAGTGGGAGCGTCGGGGGTGGGGGGCGGGAGGCGGCAAGCCCGGGATCCCAGAGCTAGGGGAGGCGGTGGCGGCGCCCTGCCCCGGCGCTTTCCTGCCCCGGCTGTCCGCAGACGGAGGGAAGGGGGTCCTGTACTCACCGGTGTTGGAGCTTGGTTTTGTGCGACTCCTTGAAGAGTCTCCTAGAAAGCAGAACAGGAGATGGGTGAGGAAACGAGGCAGCCTGTCCTCTGCTGAACTGCTGCTCCCTTGTGATCCGACGCCGAGCTCCTGGGAGCCTTGGCGCCCCCTTTCTGTATTCCCTGGGGGCCTGACTCCTCCCCGAGACCGCAGGATGCAGAGGGGACAGGAGAGGCTGATGATGAGAGGTGTCTGTACCCAAGAGTAGGTCTCCCGCCTTGCCTCAGCGCCATCGGTGCCCCTGGGACGTTCGCTGTGGGTGACAGGTGAGGAGGGGCTTCTGGGAAGTGGTGATAGTGAGAGGCCAGTGCAACCTCTGAGCCCCCCAGACTGAGCCCAGCCTCTCCTCCTTCTGGGTCTGCCCTGCCCCCTTTCTCCAACTGCCTTAATAGACCCCTCAGTGTGGCCTCCAGGCAGGATGTGAAGGAGTGTCTTAAGGTACATCTTCAGTTTTTCTTTCTCTTTCTCTTTATTCATCTGTGCTTTTTTTCCCTCCAGAATTCCTAAGCATCTTCCCAATATCAGATGAGCTCTCCTTAGACATGGTCTTAATATTTGGCCTGAATCACAAGACAGGAGTGGGACAGGCTGAGGGCGCCTCACCTGTGACAGAAAGGTAGAGTGGGTCACTTGGGTCTGACCACCTGTAGGGGGAGTGGCTGGAAAGGCCGTGGCAACTATAGGTTGTGCTGTGGACTGGGCTCCCAGGACCCAGAGGGAATTCTGCCTGGCATGTGCCATTGTGGCTGTGCCCCGCAGCGAGCCAGCATCCGTGGCTCTCCCCCTCCCTGAACAGGTTGTACACGTCAAGGGAGCTCTTGGAGCGGCCGAATGAGGTCAGGTTCCCGCTTGACCTCACCATGGGGCCCATCTGGGCTGGGAGAGGAGGTTTCCTGCATAGACCTGGAAGGAGAGGTGGTTCAGAGGGGTCCTTCCTCACTCACACTGGCTTCAGCCCTGAACTGAGAGTCCTCTGTCCCGGTTCTCCTGAACTCTCCCCCCTTGCGCCCACTCTCTTGTTCTCTCTCCCCGTCGTGTCTGTCTCTCTCCTACTTTCTGGGTCTCTCTCTAGGTCTCTGACATTGCCTCCTTCCTAATTTTTTTCCTTTTTGTACTCTCTCGGCCCCTCTTTGGATGGGTTGGTTTGAGGCGTCCATCTTTTCTCTTTCATTCTGAGTCTCTCATTGTCTATCTTATCCCTGTCATTTGGCTTGCTTGCTTCCTTTCTCTCTTTCTTTCTTTCTTCCTTCCTTCCTTCCTTCCTTCCTTCCTTCCTTCCTTTCTTTCTTTCTCTTTCTTTCTTTCTTTCTTTCTTCCTTCCTTTCTTTCTTTCTTTCTTTCTTTCTTTCTTTCTTTCTTTCTTTCTTTCTTTCTTTCTTTCTTTCTCTCTCTCTCTCTCTCTCTCTCTCTCTCTCTCTCTCTCTCTCTCTCCTCCATCCTAGTCCATTCTATTCCATTCTGTTCTATCATCTATCTATATATCCATCCATCATTCCATCCATTATCCATCTCCCTGTCTCTCCATCTCTATGACTCTTTTGCTTCTCTGTCTCTCTAGGTCTCCCGTGGAATCTCTGTCATCCACCCCAACATGACCATCTTTCTCTATCTTTGGCCCCCCTTCACCAGGTCTCTGACTTTTAGGGCTTCTCTGCCTCCTCCCATCTTCCTCTCTAATTCTCTATCGCTTTTTACCTTCTTTCTTTTTATGTCTCGCTGCCTCCAGTCCTTCTGGCTTATTCTGTGTGTGTGTGTGTGTTTGTGTGTGTGTGTGCGCGCGCGCGTGCACCTGTGCACAAATGTGTTTCTCTGTCTCTGCTTTCTCTCTGATCCTACCTCTCTGTGGGCTTTTTACCTCCATAAGCCTGTAACATTTGGGGTGACCTTGCAACATGGCCTGAGGATACAGAATGAAGACCCATAAAACACACAACGTACAGGAACCACCGTTTGACTCCTACACCAGGGACTATGGTATCCTGGGGGCGCATTGTGGCTCAAATACATGGAACGAAGCCATGTCAGAGTAAACACAGCATCTGTGGGTGGGTGACATAGGGGATGAGAACACAGGGTGCGTGGGGAATCAGCCTGAGACAGGCCAGCTTGGTCATGCAATTTGGGTCAGATATATGGTGTCTCTGGGTTCTTTTAGTAAGAGGAGTGTAGAGTTAAAATGGAAAGCAGATTTCTAAACTGTTTCAAGTCTCTGAACAAAGTCAGGGTGGAAGGGCGCCCTCTCTCTGATACATTCATGTCTGCCTGTATCCCTCACCTCACTCTTCATCTCCTTTTCTGAGTGCCTCTGAGCTGCGCCTGCTCTTCACGTGATAGCAAGTTGTCTGTAATTGTTTCTCCTCTTTCGTTGTCTCTCTTGATGTAGATCAAACCCATTCTGTTTCTCTCCATAAGAAGCCTCCACTCATCTCCCTCACCACCACCTGGGGCTTCCGAGCCCTGGCACGTCCAGTTGGTGTTCCCAAGTAAGGCTGAGGGCAGGTCTAGACATTCTCACCTGTGATCGCCATGTCCAGAGGGTCACTGGGGGCTGACCACTCGTAGTGGGAGTGACTGAGAGAACAGAGGCATCTGTAGGTCCCTGCACAGACAGAAGTCATAGTGCCCACGGAGAAGTTGGCCTGGGAGCCCCCATCGTGGAGCTGCCTAACGAAGTGCAAGGGGTCTGTGGTTCCCCCCTCTCTGTGCAGAATCAGAATGAAGCTGTCAAACGTGATCTCTGAGCGACATTGTAGCGTTCCGTTCCGTCCTGATTGCACCAGGGGACCTGGCTGAGCTATGAGGGAAGGTTTCCTGTAGACGCCTGAGAACATAGATGTTCTGAGTTTAGAAGGAGTCACCCTTCCTCACCCCATCGCCCCCCACGTCTGTCTTTCTCCTTTCTCTCTGCGTCCTTTTCTGTCTATCTGCGTCCCCCTCCACCTCTCTCCCTCCTGTTTCTGTTTCTCTGTCTCTAGCAGCACCAGACTCCATTCTCACTGCGCTCACCCTTAGCACCTTTGCTGTTGTGTCTGATTTCCACAGACCCGTTTCCTGTTTTCTGTGGCGGGGGTGGGGGAGTGGCCACGGCAGACTGCATTTCCAGGCTTTCTTATCAGCCAGATTCATGCTCTTTTTGACAAACTGGAATCTCTGGTAGGAAGTAAAAATTAAGTAGTAGGGCAGGAACTGTAGTACCTCTCAGTGTTCACCCAGCTGGTGCCTGTGGATGTGTATGCGGGGGGAGGGGTACGTCTCCTGCCACATCCGTGCCTCCTCCGTGGTCCCCGCTTCCATCGGGCGCCCCTGAGACTGGAACCACGGGCACTGACCTGCGTCACTCCTGCTACCCTAACCTATTTCTGCACAGCTTCACTTCACCTGTTTGACTTCCTAGTGTGTCCTTCACCGGGGCACTTGCAGTGGTTACCTACTGCTGCTGTAAGAAGTTGCCACAAACACAGTGGCCAAGAACACAAATTTATTATCTTGTGGTTCTGGAGTTAGAAGTGTGACACGGGTCTCACTGGGCTGACATCGAGATGTCGGCAGGGCGGCGTTCCCTCCGGAGCTCTAGGGGAGAATTAGTTCCTGTGCCGTTTCCAGTTTCAAGAGGCACTTTGAGTTCTGTTTTTCATAACTCTGTCCTCTATCTTCGAAGCCAGTGATGGTTGGTGGAGTCTTTCTCATGCTGCCTCCCTCTGATGCTCACCCGCTTCCTTCTTTGCCTTCTATGGACCCTTGTGATTACACTGACCCCTCCCAGATAATCCAGGATAATCTCCCTCTCTCACGGTCACCTGCCTTACAACCTTAATTCCATATCCAGTCTTCATTTCCCTCGGGCCGTAACATAATATATCTGTGGATTTGGAGTATTAAGGTGTGGGCACCACGGGATGCCCTTATTTTGCCCACCACAGTACCCAACTTCCTGTATTAAATATCCTTGTATCTAAAATACTTGGAACATTTCCTGTTGTTTTGATTGGCCGCTGACTGACACTCCCACAAGAAGACTCGGGTAGGAAGACAATGGGTAGCCATTCTAGGCACGAGCTGTCTGACCTGTGACCACATTCGTCAGGGGGTCACTGAGCGCCGACCTCGCAGAGGGGGAGCGACTGTAATAACCGAGACACCTGTAGGTCCCCGCATGTGCTGAGGTCACAGGGCCCACAAGGAGGCTGTTCTGAAATCTTACGTCCTGGAGGTTGGGGACATGGCCTCCGGCATCCTTGCACAGCCGGAACCTGTCAAACCCGAGGTGGGAGTGGCACTGAAGAGTCACGTGCTGCCCTAGGGGAACCACAGGGCTTGTCCAGGCAGACGGGGAGGGCTTGTCATGGCCGCCTGAGGGAGAAGGAGGCACAGCGTTAGAGAGGAAAATGGGGAGCCCCCTCCCCTCCCTGTGCTCAGGGGCTGCCCCTCCTTCCCCGTCTCTAAGGCTCCTTTCCAAGCCCGGGGAATCCATGCGACATAAGCACACAGACAGACACAGCATCTCCTACAAGAAAGACGTACTGAGAATCTTGAGCAAGTACTGAACAATGCATTCTTACTAGATGTGGACAGTGTAAAATTAATTACATAGAACAAGACGGAGTAGACAATGGAAAAATAAGCTGTGTGAGTGAAATGGTGTCAGCTCACACGGAAAGCACGTGACGCAGTGCAGCCTGCAGCAGAACATTCTGGAATCTCGGGGGCATGGCATGCGGTTCTCCCTTCTTCTGACGGAAGGGCAGCAGCGACAGTGCTCTGCAGAGCCTGCCTTCGTGGAACTTCTGCAGAACCTGAGTTTCTGTCTTGCCCTCAGAAGGCCTGTTGTTCCTGGCACCGCCTCCCTCCCTCGCTCCACAGGAAACGGAAACCCCTCCCCAGACACCCCAGATCTGAGTCCCCTTTAGGTGCCTGCAGCGTCTGGCTCAGCAGAGTGGAAGAGTGCCTGGGGAGGGCCTCTGGGCCAGAACGGGGGGCTAGATGCCCCTGGGCCCCTCTTTCTACTTCCCGAGAGATTCGCCCTCTGTGATTATGACTTCCCATTGTCAGCCCATCACCCAACCTTCTGTGCCATTTCCCCTCCGATTATGGGGAAATTATACTTGAAGAGGATTGCAACCCAAGGTTTGGGGAAAGAACTCACCCACTTGTGCCCAGATCCTCTGGACCGAGAAAGACCCTGGAAAGAAAGACTCATGCAGGACAGTCCATCTCCATGTAAGACCCGGCCTCCCACTCTTATTTCCACCTGGCTTGCGAGCCTCATTGACCAGGACAGTGCTTGACTCAAGAAAGCTTGGCCATCAAGGTCCACCTCACCCCCATGGATGCAAGGGTCTCTGTCGTGGAGAACCCAACCTTCCAGGACAATATTTGCACCCTAGTACTGCTCCCTCCCCTTCATCCCCGTCCAGGACTCACCAAGACATGCCCGGCTGATGATCCTGGAAGTCATGGTGCTGCTTCTGCTGACTAGAAGGCAGAGACCCAGCAAAACTGAGACATGCACAGGATGTTGTGATGGCAGCTAATGTACTTGCAAGTTGACTGCAAGACAGAGAGGTGACCCACACATGCTCTTCTTACCTTAAATGAGGCAGTGTGTGGGGGCTGGCTGAGGGAGGAATTGCGCTTCCTGGAAAATTTTCAGACTAGACCTGTCTCCTCAGACCCTTTACAGTGGCCAGACTTGAAGTGCAGTCTCTGACCCGACCCACCTTTTGCTACATTTTCAAGTTTACCAAAAATTTAGTCTGCAATATCTAATCTGCTATTACTCCCATGCACTGTATTCTTTTCTTTTTTTCATTTTTATATGAATTTTCTGTTTTCTTCTTTCTTATATTAAAAATTTTTCCAAGCATTATATTCTGTTTTATCTTTAATCCCCAACCATCATGATATCCATAATAACATTTCTTAATTGAAAATGCAGGTTTTGTTACTTTTTAATTTATGGGTTTTCTTTCTATATTGTATCGTCTTTCCCCTGTATGTATGTACTTCCAAGTTCTTTGACTATCTAGCAGTTTTTAAAAATCAACGTAGAGTTGACTTACAATATTACATTAGTTACTGGTGTATCACACAGTGATTTAATATTTTTATAGATTACACACCATGTAAAGTACTATAAAATACTGAGTGCCTTCCCTGCGCTGTACATTATGCCCCTGTGACTCTCATTTTCTAACCAGCAGTTTGTACTTCTTAATCCCCTTCACCTGTTTTGCCCCCTCCCCTTGGGTGACCACTAGCCTTTCCTCTGTCTGATTCTGTTTGTTTATGTTTGTTCATTTGTTTTGATTTTTAGATTCCACATGTAAGTGAAGACATAGTATTTCTCTTTCTCTGTGCAGCTTATTTCACTAAGCATAAAACCCTCCAAGTCCATTCATCTTCTCAGATGGCAGGATTTTATTCTTTTTTTAATTGAGGTATAGTTGCTTTATAATATTACATAAGTTTCAGTGCACCTGAATCGCTGAACATAGTGATTCACGATTTTTAAAGGTTAACTCTCTTTACGGTTGTCATAAATTATTGGCTATGTTCCCTATGTTGTACTGTATCCTGTATATTCTAACTACATATCTTTGTAGATTATTAATTTTATACATAGTAGTTTGTACATCTTAATCTCCTACCCCACCTCGCCCCTCCCCCTTCTCTCTCCCCATTGGTAACCACCAGTTTGTCCTCTGTTTCTTTTTTGTTATATTCACTAGTTAGCATTTTAATATTGCACATGTAAGTGATATCACACACTATTTGTCTATTCACTTCTCCTACTACCTTCCAAGCCCATCTGTGCTGTGTGAGTGGCAGACTCTCGTTCTTTAACGGCTGAGTAGTATTCTGTTGTATGTATACACAGCAGTCCCACTTCACACATTTGTCTGTTGGTACACTTACGTTGCTTGGTAACGTCAAAGACCTCCGAGTTCAGGGTGCTGTGGCGCCCCTGCGGCTCTCTGCTTCTCCCTGGGGAGTGGTAGTAACAGGACAGCCCACGACTGAGGCGCCAGCGCAGCACCTGCCTCCACCCCCCTGCCCAGGTCCATGACACAAACAAAATGATTGACTGATTTGCCAGATGGATGCCTTAGGGGCTGCTCCACGAAGGATACTGATGCTCTTCTGGGAAACACAGAAATGTGGGGCTGCTAACTCAGGTCTCACTTGTGGTTTCTGCATGATGGTATAAGTGTTGATTGTTACCACTGCTCCAAGGTGGCCGGTGCCCGCAAGAGGCAATTAAACACTGACCACACCCTCTTTAAATAGATCGGTACAAAGACGCCCAGGTGAGTAGAGGTCTTTTGTAAGTGTGAGCAGCTGACCTGGTGCAACAACTAAGCTGTCCGTCAGTCAAGACCAGCGTGGCTGGCTTACCTGTATCCAGGTGTCCTACCCATAAAATATGCCAGACTCCACAATGAGCAGAAATATGACGGTTTGCATGGAACTACTGGTTTTCTGTTACCCCAAATTAAACCTTTTCATATGGCTCTCAAGAATTTGATTCGTTCAATAATATATAAGAGAAAACAGTATGGATGTAAAGTCGAAACAAGATATTGAAAATCTTGGGATAATTGGGCAACAGGGAAGAAGAAAATACTGTGTAAACAAATCTCATTCTAAATAGGAGCATTTTGTGGGGAGGGTGTAGCTCAAGTGGTAAAGTGCCTGCTTAGCATGCACGAGGTCCCGAGTTCAAGCCCCAGTGCCTCCTCCACAGATAAATAAATGAATAAACCTAAATAGGAGCATTTTCATTTCTCTGCTCACATGAGCCTGTACGGGCTTCCTTGTAGGAAGAAAACAAAGAAGTAAAACACGTACGAGTGGACACTCCATTGATTTATCCTCCCAGACCTGATAAAGTAGAAGCCACTCAAGTACAATCAAATGGTAGGAGCATCGAACACGGCAACTCCCTTCATGCATAATTAGTCATAAACCACTCTTTCCTTAACTCACAGTGTTTTCAGGGGGAGTAATTAGGTTTATTTATTTATTTAATGGAGGTACTGGGGATTGAACCCAGGACCTCCTGCGTGCTAGGCACGCACTCTGCCACTGATCTATACCCTCCCCCCTACTCTTTCCTTAAAAATAACTCTTATACTCTGTTACTCATGAATGGATCGTTTATTTTGTGGAAGGGAAATAGTGTGTGTTTCTTGCTCATGTGGTTTTCTCTGTGCATCAGCTGATCTTGTAGGATCACTACGCTTCATGCATTTTCCAGCGAGAAGAGGATGCTCTGGTCTTTACCTCTCTTGGTAAAACAGGGTTCCTCTAGGACCAGCCTAGCAGTGGAACAGACACTGGGGAGCCTGGGGTCATCGTTCAAATAGCCTGGCTTGGAGTATGCCTGTCATTTATGCTCGCGTCCATTGACCAGCATGGCTGCTAGCCCATGTCTCAGGCAGTGGAGGAGATATAATCCTCCTTTTTGTCCCAGTGAGATGAGGAACTGTCTTTGCATCACATTAGATGTTATCAGCAGTTATACCACCTTCCTCTGTCTGTTGGGTAGTGGATTAACTCACATTTGCCAAGCATGGGTTTCCTGAGACCTCCCATGGGCAGGACCTTGAATGGGCACCTGAGTCTCAGAGAGTAGTCATACTGCACCCTGCTCAAGAAGCTGATGACCCAGGCACGATGGACCAGCAGAGAACCGGCAATTGTAACTCAGCATAGTGGGCATGTGGGAGTGGTGGCAAGAGCACTGTAGGGACAAAAGATGAGCATGTAACTAAGACCTCGAGATACAGATGCTTGTATGAAAGTGATGTCTACACTGAGATGCTCAAGAAATACAGGAATTTTCCAGGTGGAGATAAAGCAGTTTCTAATTCCAACGCTGAGCAACGGTTTATTGCATGCAGCAATCTGTAGGCTGTTTTGTGAAGACACTGATTCAATTAGAAAGTAAAAAAAAAAAATTAAGGGTAAATGGAGAAATCCACAAAAGCCAATGTCCTGAGCATATTGTGTATTGAGAATAGATGTGTGGTTTCTATCCAGAAAACAATGGATACTAGGAGAATGTGTAAGCAGGAGGCGATATTCTGAGTTTGGTTGAAAACACAACTGGCAGACACTTTCATGGAGTTAGGAGGTGATTAGACCTTCCAGGAGGTGGCTCTTCTTGTTACTCATATTCCACTAGGCACGGTCACCTCAAAATACATGTTACATATGACCTCTGCCATCGGACTGAGCTCAGTGAGAATGTGGGCTTTCTTCAAACTGGTATCATCAATCTAGAACAGCTATTATGTTCTGCAACAATGAAAGGGTTGTATATGTGTTCTGTTCTGTGTGATAGGGAGCAAAGACATGTGGCTTCTGAACACTTGAATTTTGGCTGGTGGTGCTGAGGAACTGAATTTTAAAATTTATTTAATCTAATTTTAATTTAAATAGCCCTATCTGGCTAGTGGCTACCACCCTCGATACCTCAGACCTGGCATCTACTTCATCTCTATAAAATTTTACTGGATAATTTACAGAGCATATGCATCAGACTTTCCAGATTTGCTTTGGTAGAATTTCAGAAAAAGGAGGATGCTAATGATCAGATACCCAGTATGAGCAGATAGTACGATGAATCTCTGCAAATGGTGGGACAGTTAGAACAGAGCCTCTAATGGCTGAGAGGTGACTAAGAGGCCGTGGGATTTTGAAAATAATCCTACAAGTCTTTAAAAATGTTTATTTATTTAACTTCTTGCTTTTTGTTTTTGTTTTGGAGGGGGAGATAATTAGGTTTATTTATTTACTTGTTTATTTTAATGGAGGTACGGGGGAGTGAACCCAAAACCTCGTGCGTGCTAAGCAGGCGCTCTGCCACCGTCTCTCTCCCTACAAGTCCGAGGCGCCGCTGTTAACCTTGGAGCTGTCGGGCTGGGTTTGAGGAAGAGGAGCAGTGCCCGCGGAGGAACCCCGTTAGGAAGAGTCCAGATCCTTGCTTTGTAGCAGTCTGTGTGGTCCGAGCCTGGGGCCGTGTCGTGGCTCATGTTGACCGTGTAAACACTGTGCTCAGCTGAGGGCTACGCAGGGCTCAGGGGCTTGGGAGTCAACTTCATCTCTGAGCGGGTCCAGCGGTTCAAGTGGACATATGTCACGTCCTGTGTGTCTTCTGCTGCAGGGTCCTGGGAGCAGAGAGGTAAGAATAATGGACTGAGAGAGGGTCTCTGAAGGCAGGAGCACTGGACACGTGGGAAGAGCTCAAGCTGTGGTGAGGTTTTGGGCTGGGAGCACTCACCCTGCCGTTCACCATTCGCTCCTCCTTGGGCTCTGGGTCCACCAGGGCAGCTCCTGTGAGTGGAAGGAAGGCTCTTGGGAGGGTTCTTCCAGATCCTCACGTCTTTGGTGGGAACATCAGAGCCAGAAAAAGGCAGGCGGGCAGAGGTTGCTCAGCCTGTCTACCCTGCTAAATCGAAAAACCATCCCATATACAACCCCAGGCATACGTTGACTGTCCCAGCGTCCTGTACAAACCCACTGACCCCGTCCTCTGTCTTCTCTTACAGACCATCTTCTGCAGGTCAGTGGATTCCCCAGCACTGAGGGGGATACAGGGGAGAAGAAGGGATACTTGTGGGTTGAAGGAAAGGACAGGGTTCCATGGGTCTCTGGAAGATGTTCCACCAAGGATCTCAACAATAAAGCCACAATTTAACCCACAGGAAGTGAAAACATAATTCTGTGCTCCAATCACACCTCTCCTTCAGTCAACTACATTGCTCCCTCCTCCTTCAGACTTAGACGATTTCTGATAGAACCCCAGTAACAAACAAGAGCAGCGAGGAGATGCTAGCAGGGATGAAGGCTGTGGAGAGTCCAGGGAGAGCGTGCAGCTTGCTGGCATGGCCCTGAGGGGCTGAGTTTCTGTCAGTAAGCAAACAATGGAAGCTCTGCTTATTGGTTGTCTACGTTGTTGCCAATACACACTGGATTCATTGTGTCCTTGTGTCAGGCTGCTTCAACATCTCTCAGCCTGACCAACCATGGTCTCCATCTCGCAGTAGGTACAAAAACATCCAAGAGAAATGCTAACAGTGGACAGAATAATGAGGCCACGAAAGACCAGCAGAGGTGTAAACCCAGGTCCACCAGGCACCTTCTCCTGCTGCCCCATGTGACAAGACATGATGGTTTTGCGTGAACAGGGACTCCCTGCATCAACCATAGCTGAATGTCCTTCCGTCTCATCCTTCCCCAGGACGTGATAACGGCACAGTCTGAGAGCTGAGAAGGCCTGGCCAGAGGTTGAATTAGGTCATGCCTCTACCCCAGGTTCCTGTGGTTTTAACTTGCTTCAGAGAATCTTAAGGACCCTCTCCCAGGAATGACAGAATGAAATCCAAGTGCCTCATCATTGTTTATCAACCTGAACCTACTTGGGCTCCAGACACGTCTCTCATCTTCCCCTTGCACACCACGCACCAGGCGCACTCCGCTGGTGCTTTGAATGCACCAAGCTTGTTGCCACCGGACTCACTGTGTTCACCGTTCCATCTGTCAGAAATATCCTTCCACCAGGCTTCTCAAGGCTGGCGTTCCTTGCCGTTACATCACCCTGAAATGCCACGTTCTTCAGTAGAGCCTTCCTCGGCACTCACTCTAAATTATCCACTTAGGTTTTCCCTATCACATAGCTCTCTCTTGATGTATACGAATTCATTCATCGTAATGAATTTTAATTCTTTTATCCGTCAGACTTTTTCTCCTCCATCCACACACACCTGGAATGTGCTCCTCGTGGAGACAGGACCCTTTCACTTCTGAACTGTTGAATATGTTGCTTGCAGGACAGTAACAGATGGACAATACATATTTAAGGTGTTCCCTTAAATCCGCTACTTCCCCTATCATGTCCAGCCCTACAAACCCTGATGGAGGGAAGGTAAGCTTCTCCCCTGAGAATGGGGACCCCTTTGTCCAACTTAGAAATTCTGATTCTCAGAGCATGAGAGGTTCAACGTCCTGTCTGGTTCTCATGCTGACCACAGTCTCAAATACTGACGGGGAATTTGGGCATTAGAGAGGAAAGCTGACTAGCCCAAGGTCACCGAGCTTGTGAGGGACAGAGCCAACACTCACACAGGAGCCCTCTGTCTCTTTAGGGATTTATGAACTAAATTAGGGGGTATCCTTACCTACCTTTTATGGTGCTTGGGTCTGTGTGTGATGGACAAGTACTAGTAACGGATCCTAGGAAAAAGACAGAGAAGGGGTGAGCAAGTGACTTTCTTCACCCACTGAAGTAGGGCCATTCCTTCTGGAGGGTTGGCCTCCTGCCTACCCCTTACTCTGTCATCCCCCAAAGGGCTGATGGGGATCTTCTGGCCCCTTCATCTGAATGCCTTGAGTGGATACTCCCTCCCAGAGATGTGATGGTGGGAGGAAGCACTAAGGATATGCCTGTCAATGAAAGACAGCTATGAACAAGGGACATTATCCCCTCTTAGGTGATGAATATCTGTGCTTCTTTTTTCGGTGGAGGGAGGTAATTAGGTTTATTTATTTATTCTTAAAGAAGGCACTGGGGATTGAAGCCAGGACCTCATGCATGTTAAGCATGCGCTCTACCACTTGAGCTACACCCTCCTGACTTATGCTCCTTAATTGGTAAATGACCTGTATGTCAGAGGAGCTTGGGGGAAACAAAGGTAAGGGGAAACAGAGGGGCAAATATAACCTTTGATTTCCCCCAAACTGAGCCCAGTCTATCCTCCTCCTCCAGGGTCTGCCTCGACTCCTTTCTTTATTCGCCTGGATAGACAGAATCCTGATGTGGGCATCCATACAGGAACTGGAGGAGAGCTGCGGTACCACCTAGCATCCCCTCTTCCTCTCTGTGTTTCTTATTGCTTCCATTTGTTCAGAAGCCCTAAGATTCCCCCATCACCAACATGGAGCCTTCAGACAGAGCTCTGTGATGTAGTGTGTCTACAATTCAGTGTATTGTAGAGCACTGGATAGGATGAGTTTCCTCACCTGTGACTGAAAGGTACATTGGGTCACTCGGGTCTGACCATCTGTATGGGGAGTGATTGAAAGAGCACCTATAGACCCCACAGTGGGCTGGGGTCGCAGGACCCAGAGGAAAGTCAGACTGGAATGCACCAGTGTGACTGTTCCCTCCAGCAAGCCAGCATCCTCAGGCTTCCCCTTCCCTGGACAGGTGGTACACATCAAAGGAGCTCTCAGAGCGGCAGAACAAGGTCACATTCTCTCCTAACCTCATCATGGGGCCCAGCTCGGCTGAGAGAGCTGGTTCCTCGTGTATTCCTAGGAGAAAAAGAGACCTTGATCTTAGAGCACAACCTCACTCATGCTGACCTTGGACAAGAATGTAGGATTCTTTCCCCATTCTGCTGAGATCACTCTGTATGTGTTTTGGTGCCTCTCTCAGTCTCACTTTCATCCCTACAACCTGAACTCATATTGTGTGTGTGTGTGTGTCTGTCTGCCTCTTTACGACTCTGCTTTCCCTTGATTCTATATTGCTTTCTAACTATATCCCCTGCCTTACTGCCCTTAAAATCAATAAGAGATACAGGGTTTTCTTTTTTTTAATGAATATTTATAGTAGCTTTACTCATAAATACCAGAAACAGAAGGGGATAAAAAAGCAAATATCCTTAAACTGGCAAATGGATAAACAAACTGTGGTATTCATACAAAAGAATATTGTTCACCAACTAAAATGAATGAACCATTGATACATCAGCCGGGTGAGTCACAAATGCCTAATGTGAAGTCAAAGATGCCAGACACAAAACATTACATACTGTATGATTCCATTTATATGACGTTCTGGAAAGAGCAAAAATACAGGGGCGGGGAAAAGATCAATAGCTGAAAGGGGTTGGGGTTGGCGAGAGGAGTAGACCACAGAAGAGCAGAATGAGGGTGTTTTGGAGGGTGACGGAATGCTTCTGTATTTTGACTGTGGTAATGGTTACATGATTGTGCATTCGTCCAAACTCATAAAGCTGTACACCCAAAACAGTAAATTGTATTTTAATTTTTAAAAATTTAAAGCAAATATATCTATTTTAAAAAACACAAAGACAAGGACAACTTAAGATCCCATATCATCTCCACTATTTAATATGTGATCTTAGACAAATGACTTAATATCACAGAGGTTCAGTTCTCCAACTTTTAAAATTAAAAACATATTATTTCTATTTCACTGTATATTCTTATACTTAGTTCCTTAAATGTTCCGAGCGCCTGCATTTTCATATTCCATTCCTTCTTTCTGAAATGTTACTTCCCTTCCTCTCTTCATACTTTGCTTCCAACTAGGAACCTCTGGGACTATCAGAAAACACGGCATGGACCTTAGGCTCTCTGACCTAGAACAAAGAGATTATGGAGTGGAAATTGCCAGAAGCTCCACAGGATCTTTGAGAACCTCATTCTGTAGGGAGTGGCTAGCACGGCCATGCACCCTGAGGTGATGAAAGGGACCACTGGTGGCGAAGGTCGGAAGGGACCACTCCTTCCTCTTTGTGCTGAACGGTGTGTTAAACCATGATGTTGAGCAACCTCTGGGTCCCAATTCAGATCATCCAGGGGCTGGGCTGCAGGGATGTCTGGTAGCATTGTGTTCTCCTGGCAGAGGAAGGGAGCTGTGGTGTTAAAGTGGGAGACCAACCCCTAACCAACTGTCATTCGGCGCGTCTTTCTCCATCACTCTTTCATATTCTTCCCCCCACCGCCCCCAAGCGGGGCTGTGTCCGCTGGAACTACAACTCCCGGCGTACCCCGCGCCCAGGGGTCGTAGCCACGCCGGCCGCCCTCCCAGGGAATTCTGGGAAAAGAACGTCGCTCCCGGGGGTACGCCGAAGACGGCGTCGCAGCGACGCGCTGGTGTCACAGAGGTGGTGGACGCCGGAAGGCGCCATTACTGATTTGAACTGTGCTTAGCGATTTGAAGCCACGACAAGACTTCCCCTGTGGGATTCCTAAGTCTCCAGGCGAAAACGCCCCTTTTCCTCTGTCTTTCGAAATCCCAGAGGCCTAGCCGGTGCCCCTGAGCACCGACGGAGGCAGCGTTGATTACGTGACACCCGGAGGTTGCCGGCTCCAGAGCGGTTTCCCAGAGAACTTTCAAAGCGATTTGTTCTAAGGAAAGGAAGGAGCCGCGAGACCCTCCAGCTGCCCGGGGGAAGCAAGTTTTGTCTGGCACAGTTCTCGGTACAAGCAACCGACGTTCAACGGCCCCTCCCTCACCTCCGGGCACCTCCACACTGCGCGTGCGCAAGCTCCTCTCCCGCTCGTCCCCCCCCCCCCATTCTTGCTCTTTTGCTCAGTCGCAGGCTGTTTTCTCCTTAGCGTCTGACAAGTGCTGTCTTCTCTTTCTTCTTCTTCGTCTTCTCCGTCTTCTCCTCTCTCTGTTTTTCTCCCTCTCCTGAGTCTGTTAATGTCTGTCTGACTTCTCTCCCTGTACTAACAATGTCCTGGACACCACTACCACCCCGGTACTTCCACGACACCAAGAGAAGAGGGACTGGCCACACTCACCTGTGATCACGATGTCCACGGGGTCACTGGGGCCGACCACTCATAGAGTGACTGGGAGAGCCATAGCAGCTGTAGGTCCCTGCATGCACGGCGGTCATGGGGCCCATGAAAAAATGAGCGTGGGTAGGCCCACCAGGCCCACTAGGAAGCTTCTCTCCATATTGCTGGGAATGCGGCCTGCCGCTCTTTTTGTGCAGGATAAATTTGTCAAACAGCAATTGACAGCGCAGGGTCACAGCCCCTCACACATGCACAATGGAACCTGGGTGGGCCGAGATGGAGGGTTTTGTGAACAGCCCTAGGGGCAAAGATGTGGTTAGTTTCAGTGAGTCACTCTGCCTAAACTCTTACCCTGAGACCTGTAGGGGTGAATTCTCTCCTTTACCAGTGAAGCTGATGTCCCTTCCCGTCTGTTTTCTTGCATTTTCTTAAGACTCATTCTGTCTACTGGCTCATGACTTTTACATCCTTGATCTCACTGCCTCACCTCTATCTGCTTTTCCACTTCTCTTGGCTAAAAGCCTCAGCCTCCTGTGTGTTTGTTCTAAGCCCTTTCGCTGTTAGATCCACTCTTTAAAAAAATTTTTTTTGTGGGAGGTAATTAGATTCACTTTGTTTTTAAAAAATTTTCAGAGGAGGTACTGGGGATTGAACCCAGGACCTCATGCATGCTAAATATGCACTCTACCACTTGAGCTATACCCTCCCCCCATTGGATCCACTCTTTCTTCATCCCATCCCTAATCTACGTGGTGGTGATGGTGGTTGGGGTGGCAGGGGCCTGGGGTGATTCTGCAGGAAGTATTTCCTTCTCCCTTCACACACATCTCCCAGAACATAAGGGGTAACTGGCAGGAGATTGGGGAATAAGGTGGAGAAAAAAGGGACTATTTCCCAATTTCTGACCCATTCCATGCTTCTGGAGACATCTCTTGGGGGACCTTGTCTTACCTGAGACTTCTGTATAGGGTTACAACTTCCGTATGGGATGCAGGTGCTGGAATCAAGGGACACCACTGCTCCCTGGGTCCTCCCTGCTGGCAGGTAGCGGCAGCAGTCTGCTCTTGCTAATCCCTAGGTTGGCTCCCTGCTCCTTCACCTGGGCGCCCCATTCCTCTATTAAACACTCTGTGTTTAGATTCTCAGCGTGGGTTCTCATTCCATGATTAGGTCCTGGCTGGGCATCCTACGATAAGACTTGGGCTGCACTGGGCTGTGGACCCTGGGTAGGACCGTCTGCATGCAGGGCAGTCATGGGCTGGGCTGGGCTCCTCCTACCTGTGACCACAGTCTGCAGGGGGTTGCTGTGTGCTGAGCACGCGAGGGTGAAGCTGTAAAATCCGGAACGTGTAGGAGCCAGTATGTGCTGTGGTCACAGGACCCGTGGGGAAGTCATTGAGATATCTCTACAGTTCAGGGAAGTTGGCCCCATTTCTTTTGAATAGTTTGAATATCACACGTGGAAGATGGCAGTGACACTGAAGTGTCACATGCTCTTCGAGGAGAGCCACAGGGCTCGGCCAAGCTGACAAGGATGGCTTGCCAGAGAGAAGGAGAGAAGGGAGCACAGCCTTTGAGAGGAAAATGAGGGGCTGTTCCCTCTTTTCACTGCCCTCAGTGAGAGGTTGTTTCCTCTTTACATTCTTCCAAGGCTTCTCCCCAAAACTGGAGCTCCCTGATGCCCAGGGACACCTGGTGGGGCCGGAGACGCAGCCAGCCCAGCACGGACACCACAGATCTTCTCAGAACAAGAACTACACTTAGAGTGCTGATAAAATGTTGAGAAAGTTTCTCTTAAAACAAAAATCAAACATGGAAAAGAAGCAGAAGAGCTACTTGTTGGAAAAAAAAAAAAAAGGTAAGATGTGAACCTTGCTCTTTTGTTAGTTCTCTTGCATCAGAATGTGCCCAAGGTCCAGGTGGCCCTGCCTGATGGCCAGTCCCTTCCCCTGGGGTAGGTCTGGTGCAAGGCCCTGCATTTCCTCTTGTCAGTGGCGGGTTGGAGGTGGCATGAGCCACTTTGTCCCAGAGGGGCTTTGTGGGATCCAGCACCTTGTTCCCCTCTCATTATGGAGATGACACTCATCCGTCCCAGCTCCCAGCTCCAGAACGTCACACTGTCCTTCAGGTGAATACAGAGCGGGGTTAACCTCTGAGAGGAATGTAGGTAGAGGATCAAGGACAGAATGAGAACCTGGGATCCACAGGGCATACTGCTTTCCTTGTACCTCCAGAGGCCTCACCACAGCCCCTCAGTGTCACCTGCATGAGCCCCGCCTGCCCTGCTCAGCACAGCAGTGACAGGCCGGGGGGCTCACCCACGTGCGCCCAGGCCCTCTGGCCCACGCAGAACCCTAGAAGGAAAACCACACCAGAGATGACTTGTCCCGACTGCATCCAGGCCCCCTTGCACTCCCCACCTGTGTCGTCTGGGCACTGGTGTGAGGACGCCCTGATCTCCAGCGGAGCTGTCTCCTCCCTTCCCTTCCAGGACTCACCCAGACTCAGGAGGCTGAGGAGCCTGGGGGACTTCGCGCGGCTCTGTCAGACAGGAGGCGGGAGCTGAGCACAGCTGCCTGGCTGGCAGGATGTGGTGGGTAGGTTCCTACGCCGTCGCTTGTACAGCTGGCAGGGTTCATGTCACACAGGAAGATGACCAGCCTCTTCTCATCCTTCTCAAAGGGTGGTGGGTGCTGAGGGTCTGATCTGAGCCGTGTCACTCAACACACCTCATATCCTGAGTGTCACATTCTGTTTTCCGAAACCCTAAAGTCATAGGAGGATTTGAACAGATCTTGCTGCCTTTGGAAAGTGGTAACTGATTCAGTTTACACCGTGCAGTGTTCCTTTCCCAAGCTGATGTGTAAATATCGTTAACCTTAAACAGCTCTTTGTAGAAGAGAAATCAGAGGTATCCCACGTCATATTTTTGGCTCAGTATTGGTTGCAAATTAAGGGGTCGTCAATAGAGACTTTGATTCTGCATTTCTATAGGAGAACCAGACATGCGTATTCTGGTTCTGCTTGTTTATCTGAGGTTATTCTTGACTATGAGTGGAAACTTGGTGCATCTCTCTGTCTACCACTTCCTCCCTTTCCAATCCAAGGACCACATGTTTACACACACACACAAATGTGTGTAAAAGTGATTGTGGTGGTTTATTTATTTATTTTTGGTTTTGATGTGTTTTGCTGGAAAAAACTGGTGTAACATTGTTTACGTATTCAGATGAACACAAAAATGTGTAAAGTAGAAATTTTCAAACTCCAGAATGAGTGAGAGGTGTGCCAAGCATGGCCACAGTCACCAGCTCCAAAGCTGGACAGAGTGCTCCAGACCAGCCATTTCAGGTCTCTGGGGGCAGACACACACTGCTCGGCGTTTGCTCATGGACACGGCTGAATCTGAGTACTGGCAGGGGTTCCGGATTGCTGTGCTGGGGGTGGGCTCTGAAGGAGTGCTGGCTCCCCCTGCCCTGGCACAGTGTGTTTTATGCCCCGGCCATTGGGGGCGCCCTTCTACTGGAACACTGTCTGCCTGCAGCCTCTGGGAGGCGTTCCTGGGTGCCAGGGTCGTGCCTGTTAGGATGCTCTCAGATATCTGGGTGCAGGTGTGAGGGGAGAGCAGAGGAGCTGTGATCCTGGGCAGGGCCATCCCACCCACCACAGGACCAGCCTGTTCTTTAAAGGACGAAAGCCACCGGGCATCCCCCGCACTGGATCCAGGCTGAGGTGGGAGCCAGGGTCGCGCGTCTCTTCCATCCAGCCCCCTCCACTTTGCCCAGGCAGTTTAGAGGGTGCGTTCCGGGGTCCTGGCACCGCTGCAGCCCTGGTTGTCTGACTCTGGAGCAGAGGAAGGGGTGGCGGGGTCTTACAGAAATGCCAGGTTCCCGGGCTTGTTTTCTGAGAGCTTCAGCTTGGAGTTACCCCGACCAACGTGGTCGCATGAGTAGAGAACCATTGCCCCCCGTGACCGGCTGCTAGGTTGTCTCTAACCCTCCCGCCCCCCGCAACAGACAGACACACAAGCGACACACACACACTTCCCAATCCTACACACACATCCAGGAAACAGCAAACTAACCTTTTCTTTAAATTTACTTTTTATTGGGGTAGCTTTGGTTTATGACATTATGTAAGTTTCACGTGTCCATGGTCATATTTCTGCTTCCGTGTGCCTGCAGCGTGCTCACCACCAAAATTGTAGTTTCTGTCTGTCACCACACAGCTGACCCCTTAGCGACTTTGCCCTCCTCCTGCCCCTTCCCCTCTGGTAACCACTACCCGGTTCCCCGTTTCTACATGTTAGCTTTCGTTTGGTTTGTTCATTTATTTTGTTTTAGTTTGTTTGTTTTTATAATCGTAAAACCGTACAATATTTGTCTTCTCTTTTGACTCACTTCCCGTAGCATTATATTCTCAGGGTCCATCCATGTAGTTGTAAATCGCAAGATACTCTCTCTTTGTGGCTGAGTAGTATCCCATTTTATCTATACACCACATCTTCTCTGTCCATCTATCCACTGATGAGCACTTATGTTGTTTCCGTGTCTGGTCTGTTGTAAATAATGCTGCATTGCACACAGGGATGCATGCATCTTTTCAAACGGCTGTTTTTCTGTTCTTTCGGTAAACACCCTAGTGGAATTTGGAAGTGGAAGTGAAATACATGGATCACATGGTAGTTCTGTTTTGAACTTTACAAGGAAAGTCCATGCTGTTTTTCATAGTGGCTGCACCATTTTACATTCCCACCAAACAGTGTGTGAAGGATGACTTTTCCCCACATCCTCGCCAGCACTTCTTCTTTCTTGCCTTTTTGGTGATAGCCATTAACAGGTGTGATGTGATATCTCATTGTGGTTTGGACAAGCATTTCCCTAATAATTAGTGATGTTGGACATGTTTTCATGTGCCTGTTGGCCATCTGTATACCTTCTCTGAAAAAAAATGTCTATTCAGTTCATCAATCCATTTTTTAATTGAGTTGTTTTTATTTTTGTGGTTGAGTTATGAGTTTTTTAAAAATACATTTTGGATATTAACCCCTTCCTTGTCAGACATATGATTTGGAAATATTTTCTCCCATTCAATAGGTTGTATTTTTGTTTTGTTGATTGTTTCCTTCGCTGTGCAAAAGCTTTTAGTTTGATGCAATCCCATTTGTTTATTTTTGCTTTTGTTTTCTTGCCTGAGGAGACATCTCTAGAAAGATATTGCTAACACTGATGTCAAAGAAAGTAATGGCTTTGTTTTCTTCTAGAATATTAAGGTTTCTAGAGTTACATTCACATCTTTAATGGGTTTTGAGTTGATTTTTGTGTATGGTGTGAGATGGTCGTCTATGTTTTTTATATTTTGATGTAGCTGTCCAGTTTTCCCAACACCATTTATTGAAGAGACCATTCTTTCTCTATTTTGTGTTCTTTGTTCCTTTGTTGTAAATTAATTGTCTGTATATGTGTGGGTTTATTTCTGGGCTCTCCACTCTGTTCTTTGATCTGTGTATCTGTTTTTTTGCCAATATGATCCTGTTTAGACTTCTATGGCTTTGTAATATGGTTTGAAATCAGAGAGTATCCAACATCCAGCTTTGTTCTTTTTTTCAAGATTGCTTTTGTTATTTGTGGTCTTTTCTGGTTCCATGGGAATTTTACAATTTTTTTGGTCCTATTTCTGTGGAAAATATGCTTGGGATTTTGATAGGGATTACACTGAATCTGTAGATTGCTTTAGGTAATATGGACATTTTAACCATGTTAATTTTTCCAATCCATGAGCATGGAATATCCTGCCATTTATTTGTGTCTTCTTCAATTTCTTTCAACAGTGTTTTATAATTTTCATTCTACAAGTGTTTCACCTCTTTGATAAAATTTGTTCCTAGGTACTTTATTCTTTTTGTTGCAATTGTAAATAGAATTGTTTTCTTAATTTCTCTTTCTGCTAGCTCACTTTTAGTGTATAAAAATGCAGTAGATTTTTGTATGTTGATTTTGTACTCTGCAGCTTTACTGTATTTGTTTATAATTTCTATTAGTTTTTTTTGATGTTGTTGAAGTCTTTAGGGTTTTCTATATGTAAAATGATGTCACCCATGAATATTGACAGGTTTACTTCTTCCTTTCAAATTTGTATGCTTTTATTTCATTGTCTTGCCTAACTGTTCTGTCTAGGGCTCCCAGTACTATGTTGAATAAGAGTGGCAAGAGTGGGCATCCTTGTCTTGTCTGGATTTTTTAGGGACAGCTTCAATTTTCACCATTGGGAATGATGCTAGCTGTGGGCTTGTTATTATGGCCTTTGTTGTGTTGAGGTAAGTTCCTTCTATACCCACTTTATTGAGAGTTTTTATCATGAATGAGTGTTAAATCTTGTCAAATGTCTTTTCTGTTGAGGTGATTGTATGGCTTTTATCCTTCATTTTGTTAGTGTGGTGTATCACCTTGATTGGCTTAGGGGTGTTAAACCATCCTTGCATCCCTGGAGTGAACCCCACTTGATCGTGGTGTATGGTCCTCTGACTGTAACGTTGCACTGAAAGCTAAGGTGCTGAAAGCTTTTCCTCTAAGATCAGGAATAAGAGAAGATACTCCCTCTCCCCGCTTTTATTCAACATATTATTGGAAGTTCTAGCCACAGCAGTCAGGCAAGGACAAGAAATTAAATGCATCCAGATCAGACATGAGAAAGTAAAACTGTCACTATGTGCAGATGGCATGATACTGTATGTAGGAAGCCCCAGTTACTCCACCAAAACCTATTAAAACTAATAATTTAGTAAAGTTGTAGGATGCAAAATTAATATACAGGAATCTGTTGCTTTTCTATACACTAAAAGTGAATTATCAGAAAGAAAATCAAGAAAGCAATCCTGCTTACAATTGCTTCAGAAAGAATAAAATACCGAGGAATGAATTTAACCAAGGAGGAGAAAAAGTTGTGTTCTTAAATCTGTAAGATGTTGAAGAAATAAGTTGAAGATGACAGAAGTAGATGGAAAGAGATCCTGTACCCATAGATTGGAAGAGTCAGTATTATTAAAATGTACAGATTCAGTGGAATTCTTCTCAAAATATCAATGGCATTTTTCACAGAATTGGAACAAATAATTCTAAAATTTGTATGGAACCATAAGAGATCCTGAACAGCCAAAGCAATCTTGAGAAAGAAGAATAAAGCTGAAGGTTTCATGCTCCCAGACTTGAAACTATACTAAAAAGCTCTAGGAATCAAAATGGTGTGGCACTGGAACAAAAACCAACACATAGATCAATGGAACAGAATAGAGAGCCCAGAAATAAACCCCCCCACACACATACGGTCAACTAATCTACAACAAAGGAGGCAAGAATATACAATGGGGAAAAGACAGCCTGTTCTAAATGGTGCTGGGAAAATTGGCAGCTACGTGCAAAAGAATGCAACTGGATGACTTTCTTACACCAAATACAAAATTAAGCTTAAAATGGATTAAAGAGTTAAACATAAGACCTGAAACCACAAAACTCCTAGAAGAAAACTTAGGCAGTAACTATTTTGACATCAGTCTTAGCAGTAGTTTTTTGAATATAGCTCCTCAGGCAAGAACAACAAAAGCAAAAATAAACAACACAAAAGAACAAACAAAACAAAACAGAAACAGACTCATAGATACAGAAAACAAACTGGTGGTTATCAGAGGGGAGGGAGGGAGATGACAAAATATGTAAAGGAGATTAAGAGGTGCAAACTTGGCTATAAAAGAAATGTCAGGAGGGTGTGATTTACACAGGGAATATAGTCAGCAATTTTGTCACAGCAACACTGACAGAGTATAACTGGTTTTATTATGGTCATCATTTCATAACATATAAAAATACCAAATCACTATGTTGTACACCTGAAACTAATATCATATTATGTATTAATTATGAAGCAACAAAAAAACTTCAATAAAAAATTGCCAGTTTTCCAGAAGACCTTGTGTTTTCCATCTTGAACTTTATCTTCCAGCATCACCATACAGCTCACTACCCTAATGGATCACATGGAAATCATTTTCTTTCTTTACTATAGAGTTAACATTAGTTATGCCTCCCTAAATAATAAATCATGTGTCCTTTTGGACATTGTGTATGTAATGGGACAATCGTACAGTCATGTTTCTTAACATTTCCTTTTATTTAATATCACGTTTCAAAATTGATCTGTATTCTGTTTGTAATTTCAGTTTGTACATTTTTACTGCCATATAATATTCCACTGCATATATATAAACCACAGATATTAACTGTGAGATTGTTATCTATGGTTTTTGTCTAAAATGAATAACACCTCTGCCAATATTCTCATGAACTTGTTACCAAGTCCAAGCTCATACTGCTTGTCACAGGACAGAGAGACGTGGTGTTGGGGCAAGGAATAGCAACTTTATTCAGAAAGTCAGCAGACAGAGAAGATGGCGTCCCAAAGAACCACCTAACCCGAGTTAGAATTCAGGCTTTTATACTAAAAGAGGAGGGGATGTGGCTGGTTGTTGCAAACTTCTTGGTGCCGAAATCCTATGTTCTTGCAGCTGTCCCCTAGGTCTGGTCACAGTGTTCCTGTAAACCTCCAACAAGACAAAAGTTATTCTCTGTTCTGCAATTTTTTATCTCTGTATGAATGGAAAAGTGTTACACCCTTAAAGGTCAGAGACTTGAGAATGGGCTATCATGCATATTTCAGGCTGTAGGCAACGCATAGGCACACTTTTCCCTCTAGGGTGCATAGTTAGGGGCCAGAGGTACATGTGTCTTCCTATTAATGGATAATTGTTACCTACTTCTCAAGTTGACTGTAACAGTTTATACTCCTAGCAGTAATATATTGGGATTCTAGGCACTCAATAGTGTCTCCTGCAGTTAACATTGCCATTGTTTTCTGTTGACCTTTCTCATGGATGTAGGAGAATTTTGATATCACACTTTCACTGACACTGAGCATGACACTGATGTGGAAATTACCATGAATATTAAAATAGAAGAAGACATACATGCACATTGGGACCATCAGTGAGTTTGCTGCAGCTGGATTGTACTTACCTGGACATTCCACCTGTGCATACAGTGCATGCACGTGGGCACCATGAATTTGATCAAAAAGAGAGTATTTAAAACAGAGAAATAGAAAATGGTGACAATTAGGACTTTGGAAAAGTGACATGTTATTACAACTAGTTTACCAGCATACCAGCTAGATGTCTCTTCTGACACCATTGTGCTCATTCACACTGATGGTGTTTCTGGAGAAACCATACCAGGAGTCATCCAGTGAGGACTGAATGGATTGATGGGGCCAGGAAAAGTTTCAGGGAATGATCTTGGATTTATCTGTTCCAAACTGGACCTGATTTTTACTCATTTGTTCAGTTATTTAAACCATATTCTGTGTTCTGGGCTGAGGAGATGGAGGTCAAGAGCACACACCAGTGAATGTGGAACTTAAAAATAAAGCAAAATATATTACATGAAAGTGGACCAGGACCTGCAGGTGTGTAAGGTGCGGACACAGCCCTGCCGTGTGGGATGTTGCCTCACGGCACAGGGGGCGAGGAGCCGGGGCAGCGAGGGAGAGTCACAGCGGCAGGGAGGGAAAGCACCGCGGTTTAGGAGAGGAAGGGCCTCCCCAGGACTGCCCGCCCCTCTCCTGCACCCACACCGCGTCTCTCCCGCCACGGTCTCGGCAGGCAGTTCACGCATCGTCCCCTGCAGACTCTCTTGCAGGACCTCCTGGGCACATGAGACCATTTCGAGGCTCTACCGCGCTGGACGGTGCGTCATTCCCTCTGTGTTTACCTCCTGGCCGCATCTTGGGCTCCTCCAAGGTCGTGTCGAGCCTGAAACAGCAGGATCCCGAGGCCCACCAGGATCAAGGCAGCCACGCCCATGCGGATGAGATTCCCCAGTGTGTAGTCCTGGGGGCGTGAGCCTAGGGATTGTGCACAGAGAGGCCACTGAGGTCAGAGCAGATCAGAATCCCCCCACAGTCCTGGATGTCCACCCAGGGCACCCGCCTCCCCTTGCCAGGACGTGACCCTCGGAGCCCAGCCCCGTAGCTGAGAATTTCTCTGCTCACCACTTGTGGGGTCTGACGTGTTTTGTGATGGGTGGGTGGTGTCAGCTGCTCCTGAGAATCACACAGTGGGGGTGAGTGAGGGGTCGGGGAGACACAGCCCTTGTCCTGGGGTCTGTGTTGTCGGTGCCCCCAGTTCTCACAGCACAGCTGTCACACGGCCCTGTGACGCGCCCTGTCTCTGCCCGGCCAGGCTCCCTCTGTGCTCCTCCTTGGATTCCTCAGCTTCCCTGTGTTCTGTGAATTCAGAACCTGCTTTTGAATCATTTTGGAATGGAGTTGGCTGTGCCCCAGAAGCTCAGGATTAGTGAGAAAAATGGTCTTTCAATATAGAAATAATTGAGTGCTGTGTGTTCTGTGTTCAGTCTGAGATTTAAGACTGTATAATTTTATTCCTCTGCACCTGAGAGTCCCCATTGACTCAACAGTTGAGGACCCGGGGTCCAGAGCTGAGAGGCTCGAGTCGGGGCCACTGGACGTCCTCCTCTGCAGAGCCGCCTCTGTGTCCCCTCACCTATTACTGCCTCAGACATTTCTGAGGACAAAACTCCGGGCTGCCAGAGTCAGACAGGACAGGGTGGGGCCCCTCACCTGAGACCAGGAGCTCCAGGGGGTCACTGGGCTGTGACAGCAGGTAGGGGTCACTGCTGAGTGAGCTGTAGCACCTGTAGGTCCCCCCGTGGGCTGAGGTCACAGAACTCAGGGGGAATTCGGCCTGGTACTGCTGACCTCTGTACTTTGATCTAAGACGCAGTGGGGGACGGGCTGCCCCCTCCTTGGACAGAAGAAAGGTGTCCATCGGACTCCATGACTGACACAGCAGGGTCACGTTCTCTCCTGAGGCCGCCATGGGGCCCGGCTGCGCCGAGAAGGAGGGTGTGTCAGGGAGCTGTCCTAGAGAGAGAAAGCAGGGTGAGGGGCTGCCGGCCCACCTGGTTCTGAGCTGAGAATCAGCAGGGCCTCTCTGAGGACCCGCATCTCTGTCTGTCTGTGTTTCTCTGCATCTCTCCCTCTCCCTGCCCACCTGTCTCTCCCTGTCTGTCCCTCCTCGTGTGCCCCACCCCCCTGATCCAGCATCACCCCTGGGGCTCCCCCAGCAGGTCCTGTGCACAGTCTGGGTCCCCGACTGACCCACTGGCTCCTCACCTGCCACCAGGATGTCCAGGGGGTCGCTGGGGGCCGACCACTCGGAGGAGAGGTTGTGTCCCCCGTAGCATCTGTACCGGCCCCCATGGAGGCCGCTCACCCAGCCCAGGGGGAAGTCGGCTTGAGAGAGCCCAGCCTGGGGCTGCCGGCCAGGGTGCTGGGGGAGGTCCTGTCCCCCATCCTTGGACAGAGTGAATCTGTCATAGCTGATATCAGAGCGACACTGGAGGGTCAGGTTCTGTCCAGAAGTCACAACAGGGCCCTGCGGGGTGAGGAGGGAGGGCTTCCCAGACACTCCTGGGGGAAAGACCAGCCCTGGATTGTAGGGGCTGGTTCCTCCCATAAACCCTCTCCTCCCATCCTGGCCCCCAGGTCTCACTGTGTCTCATACTCTGTGTCTCTGGTCCAGGAGCCCTGTACTCCCCTCCCACCACCCACTCACATGGGGCTTCCTCTGAGCAAAGACCCCAGTAACCTTACTTGTGTCTCAAAAAGCATATGGGGCCAGGATGGAACTTCTCACCTGAGACCAGGAGCTCCAGGGGGTCGCTGGGGGCCGACCACACCTGGGGTTTGCTCCTGTAGCAGCCGTAGCATCTGAACGTCCACCTGGGGCTGGGGGGCACGGGGCCCACAGGGAACAGGGCCTGGGTCGGCCCGCTGGGCTGTGGCTGTGCGTCCAGGGCCCCGGAGGGCTTGTCTTCCCCTTCCTTAGTCAGGATGAACCTGTCGTATCCCTGCCATGAGCCACACCGGAGGGTCACGTTCCCTCCTGAGGTCACCACGGGGCTCGGCAGGGCTGAGAGGCTGGGCTTGCTGTAGGCTCCTAGAGAGAAGGGGGCCGCTTGTTCAGTGGGGCTCACGGCTCCCTCACCTCCCCCAGCGCTGGGCGGTGAGAGGGGCATGGCCCTGGGAGCAGCCCCCCTTCCTGAGGGCAGAGTCTGAGGCTGGGACCCCTGAGTGTCCTCTCACCTGTCATCACCAGCTCCAGGGGGTCACTGGGCTCTGACCAGCCAGTGAGGCTGTGATAGTAACAGTGATACCTCCCTGCGTGCTCCTCCGTCATGTGTGGGATGGAGAAGTTGGCCTTGTGCCCGGGCTCCAGTGGGGGCTGTCTGTCCCATTGCTCTGACATTTTCTCTTTATCCAGACGGAACTCCCGGGCCCCCAGGGTCCCCTGACACCAGATGGTCACGGGCCTCCACCAGGGGATCACAGAGCCTGGCTCAGCCCAGATGGTGGGCTTGGGGAGGGTCCCTGTAAAAAAATCTGAGGCTGAGTCCAAGGACCTCCCCACCTCTCTCTCCTCAAATCAGCCCAAGGCCCCTGTAGGTTTTCCCACCGTCGTCCTAGAATCTCAGTGCCCCCACTGTGTGCCTGGGGCTGAGGTGAAAGGTGGGGACATGGCAGCCCAGAGAGGACTCACCTGCAGGGTTTCGGGTCATCTGGTCCAAACTCAGCCCTAGAAGAGAGTTCCTGTGAGAGATTTGCAACCAAGTGTCTGAGCTGATGCTCTTCCCACCAGGAGCCCAGTCCACTCGAGCTGCCTGAGCCCTGAGCGTCCCCGTGCCCTCCTGCCGTCCCCTTCCCTGCTCTCACAACTGACCGAGGCAGAGAAGAGCAGAGAGGATGGAAATCATGGCCGCTGCTCTGGGTGCTCCCTCTGTGCAGATGAGACCACGGGGCCACGGAGGACAGACAGACGCGCAGGATGTGGCAAGTCAGGGGCTGTGGCTGCCCATCTGGGTTCCCACAGCTGTGGGCTCACAGCAGGCAGCAGCCCCGCCCTGGGCCTGGCTCTGGGATTCTCTGGGCAGGGGTCAGGAGGCATCTCAGCACAGATATGAGGTCTCATCTGATTCCCAAGACACTTGCTGCCTGGGCTGAACTCCTGCTCGGAAAGGGCAGGGCCCCAGAACTTATTTTTCCAGTCGCCATAAATGGAATTTACCTCTTGTCTGTGGCCATTTCATAAAGAAATGATTACGGAGCACCTACTATGTACAAGGCATTGATGGCAACACACTAGAAATACATCCATGATCAAGATAAACCCATTTTTCAGTATTTTGAGAACTCAGATTTGTAGTATTTGGGCATCAAATGCTAACAGTCACTTATGTTTTAAAAGGAGAGATATGAGGATGACTGGGGTCCATGTCTAGAGTACGACTGAAAGATATTTGAGGAGGCAGAGACACAGGGTGGGAGTGAGTACATTCGAGAGATGAAAGGACATTCTGGAGAACCCTAAAGATACAGAGACTGAAGAGGAGGGAGGGGGAGGAGAGGCCGGTCATACAGGGTGCCGGCCACCATGCAGGGATGTTGGAGTTTATTTTATTTATTTATCTGTCTATTTTTATTGAAGTACCATCAGTTACAATGTTTCTGGTGTACAGCACAGTTTCTCAGTCATGCATAAACATACATGTATTCATTTTCTTTTTTTTCATTTAAAGTTATTGCAAGATATTGAATATAGTTCCCTGTGCTGTACAGAAGAAATATATTTTTTATATAGTGGTTAACATTTGCAAATCTCAAACTCCCAAATTTATCCCTTCCCACCTCCTTTCCCCAGTGACCACAAGGTTGTCTACTATGTCTGTGAATCTGTTTCTTTTGTAGATGAGTTCATTAGTGTCCTCTTTTTTCTTTTTTTTTTAATTCCACATATGAGTGATATCATATGGTATCTTTCTTTCTCTTTCTGGCTTGCTTCACAGAGTGACAATCTCCAGGTCCATCCATGTTGCTGCAAATGGCATTGTTTTAATCTTTTTTATGGCTGAGTATTATTTCATTGTATAAATACATCACTTCTTCTTTATCCAGTCATCTATCAATGGACATTTAGGTTGCTTCCATGTCTTGGCTACTGTATATAGTGCTGCTGTGAGCATTGGGGTGCAGGTGTCTTTTCGATGGATTTTATTTTTAACAGAAGTGAAATATCTAAGCAAAGGACTGTATGATAAGAAAAGTTTATGAAGGTCATATTAGCTGCTGTATAGCAAATGGAAAGGAGACTATCAATAATTTTTTTATAAAAAGAAATAATAGTTAAACTCAAATTACTCTGAAACTGGTGTGTCAGCCAGTATTTTAAATGATTTATGTGGATTCCCTTTGTCATATTGAACCCATATACCTGTTAATGAGACAGAAACACATTAACAGGTGATAGAAATGATAGAGTCCGCCTCTGTGTCTACTTTTGACTGGGAGTTGGAAAGGGACTTGTTGTGGCTGAGTGTCCTGAGAAGAGCTGAAATGGGAAAGCACAGAAGTGTTACATGGCCCACTTTGTGTGTTTGTGTGTGTGTGTGTGCGTGTGTGTGTGTGTGTGGTGTAACTGCACCAGTCTGGTTTGGAGGGAAGCAGAAGTGAGAGATGAGTGTGGAGGGTCACATCTGGATGATATGAACAGCCTTGGGTTCAGATAGCAGGGTTTGGAGTACCTCCCACCCACCCCCTGCCAAGGACAGTAAGCACCATGGAAGGATCTGGGGCAGGAAACAGATTCTAAAATGGAAGTTAGAAAGACTGATAAGTGGAGGATGAACCAGAGATGGGACTGTGGGCCTGGAGCTCAGAACCCAGGAAGGTGGTGGGTGTTATCACACAGGCCAGGCGTGTCCAGGTGCGGGCTGTGGGCCGGCTGTGTGGGTGGAGAGGACAGCAGGGGTCAGAGGGATTCCTGGAGGCCAAAAGTCTCTTACTCTTGGCTGTGAGTGTTTAGAGTTGAGGAACTGAGTGTGACCTTCCCTCCCTGCCTTGGTTGGTGGAGACGCCAGTGGTGCCCTCGGAGATCTGGTGAACCAAGGAGTGGGGGAGGGAGGCAGCCTGGGGGTTTGTGCAGTGCACTTCTGCTCTCAGGAAGACACAGCTCTTCCTCTCGGCCCTGAATCCAGTGCGGGTTTACTGTCACACGCCAGTATCTGGAAGGAGCAGGATGTGTGTCTGTCACCTCCAGCCTATGCATTTGAGTCATTTCTGCCTCTTCAAAGCATCCTTTGATGCTGCGTGTTGCTCTCCACTTCCAACTGTGGAGACTGTTCAGGATTCAGACCAGAATGGTCCTCATCAGAGCTCCTGATTGAGGACAGTGATGCGTGGATATGGTATATTTCTATATAGTGAACTGAGAACAAGAGAGGAAGTAGCCTGATAAAGACCTTCCACCCCTTCAGGAAGTGGTATTGCCACCACTTAAGTCTGTCTGTCCACCCATTGTCTGTCTGTCTACCTATCCATCCATCCATCCACCCGTTCATTATCTATCTATCTATCTGGTTTTATTGAGATATAACTGGCATACAGCCCTGTGTAAGTTTAAGGTGTTAAGCTTAATGAATTGACTTACATATATTATGAAATATTTACAAGTTTAGTTAATATCCATCATCTCATATAGATACAAAAACTGTTTTCCCCCATGATGAGAACTTGTAGTATTGACTCTCCTAAAATTTTTCCGATGCACCCCACAGCAGTGCCAGCTAGAGCCTTCATGTCGTTATGGAGCTGAACTCGGGTCCGCTTGCCCAGATGCACACACAGCAGAGCCAATCTGCTAACAGTGGGTTGTGATGAAGGAAAGCTAGGTGTCTGTTTGCAGGGCGCCAAGCGAGGAAAATGGGCAGCTAATGCTCAAAAGAGCCAAACTCTGGATGGCTTCCAGGCAAGGGTTTTTAAAGGCGACATTAAGAGTGAGGGCACAGATGCATGATCAGCTCATGGGCATCCTTCTGATTGGTTGGTGGTGAGATAACAGGGTAGTATTTTGAGAAACTCTATTATCAGTATTCTGACTCCAGCCAGTCTGGGGTCTATGTACGGTGGTCAGCATGTAGTCAGCATCCTCCATCTAGGGGAGGGGGAATTAGCTTCTGCAAAACACCTCAAGAATATGGCTCAGAATATCTACAGCCTTCGAGGAGAAACTAAGGGGTCCTTGACTTTGTTTTATGGCTAACCTATTATTATTTTGTCTTGCTTGACTGCTTTCCTTTGTTTCTGGTATTTTCCCCTCATTTCTCTGATTCAGTTTGCTCTTTGGAAGTTAGTGAAGGCTAAAGCTTTTCTACAAACCAGAAGCAGAGGACGTGGGGGTGGGGTCTGTCTCCCGGAACACCCTGCAGGGTTCTGCTCTTTTTCAGCACCTCCCTTTTCTTCGATACTCCTCCGTCCTGAGGGGCACAGGGGCAACCACCGCTCTGGTTACTTCCTGCTGAATGGAGCAAATTGTTCGTCAGTGTTTTAGGAGAAAGGAGAGAAAGACATGGGCTGTTCACTTTTGTCTCTTTTTTTTTAGATTCTACTTATAAGTGATACCATATGGTATTTTCCTTTTTCTGACTTACTTCCCTTAGAATGATGACCTCCAGTTCCATCCATGTTGCTGCAAATGGCGTTATTTTATTATTTTTTATGGCTGAGTCATATTCCATTGTATAAATGTGACAACTTCTTTACCCAGTCATCTGTTGATGGACATTTAGGTTGCGTCCATGTCTTGGGTATTGTAAATAGAGCTGCTGTGAACATTGGGGTGCATGTGTCTTTTCAAATTAGAGTTCCCCCCAGATACATGCCTAGGAGTGGGATTGCTGGATCATATAGTAAGTCTATTTGTAGTTTTTTGAGGAATCACTACCTCTCTTCTTTGCTTTGTCACAGCACTTGGACAGACATTTGAAAATTAGTAGCCGTATCATAATGAGGATAATGGTCAGAATGCAGCCTTGTAGTCTCTTCTGAAAGAGCACTCTTACTTTAGATGGCAGCCAGGAACGTAAGTCTTGGATTGGGTCCTCATCACGTAGATCCTGTAACCTAACCAAGTAGCTTTTTGAATTACTCTGTTCACTCAAGTTTCAGCTTTGCTAGTGGTGTTTATATATGTGCAGCATGTGGTATTAGCCGCCACATATACCCCTCCCTGTTTTGACAGTAAGAGGTCAGGGCTAGGGGAGAGGGTAGTGGCAGAGCCCATGCATAGGGTTCAATCCCTAGTACCTCCATGAAAAAAAGAAAGAATACTAAATAAATTAATTAACAGACCTAATTACCTCCCCCCAAAACAAACAAACAAAACAAACAAACAAACAAAACTTAAAAAAAAAAACACTATTCTATTGTCCAGGACTACCTGAGCCAGTGACTCTAAAGATGTTTGTTGGGCCATGATCCCCTCAGCAGTTTGTCCAATTGTAGCCGACGAATTACACATCATATCTCTGCTGACACAAACTCTGGCACTTGGCATGAGGACATCAAGAAGGCTTTGTCCTATACTGCCCTCATACCCTGCCAACAGGTATGAGGCCCAGGTTATCCTAATTTCTACCAACTCTAGCCAAGTTAAGATGAGTTTGCTTGTAAAATAAGTCTGGTTTCAATAAACCTGGCCTGATTATCTGCATAAGTGTAATTGATCATATAGCCTATTTTTTCCTTTTTTTAAAGAAGCAAGTCCTTTTTGTTTGTTTGTTTTTGTTTTGGGTGGGGGAGGTAAATAGGCTCACTTATTCATTTTAATGGAGGTACTGGGGATTGAAGCCAGGACCTTGTGCATGCCAAGCACACCCTCTACCACTGAGCTATACCCTCCCTACCCCATATAGACTATTTTAAATTAACTGTCCTGGAACTTTTTGTAAGGAGTCTCAGAGTGAACTTTTTTTATTCTTATTTTTTATTGAAGTGTAGTCAATTTACATGTTCAGGTGTACAGCAAAGTGATTCAGTTACACATATACATACTTTTTTTTCAGTTTCTTTTCCATTATGGCTCATTACAAGAAGTTGAATATAGTCCACTGTGCTCTACAGTAAGTCCTTGTTGCTTATCTATTTAATATATAGTTATATGTATCTGTTAATCCCAAACTCCTAATTTATTCTTCCCACCCCATTTCCTCCCTTGGTAACCACAGTTTGTTTTCCGTGTCCATGAGTCTATTTCTGGTTTGTAAATAAAATTTGTATCTTTTTTTTTAGGTTCCACATATAAGTGATATCATATGACATTTGACTTTCTCTGGCTGACTGACTTCACTTAGTACAATAATCTCTAGTCCATCCATGTGGCTGTAAATGGCATTATTTTATTCTTTCTTGTGGCTGAGTAGTATTCCATTCTATATATATACCACGTCATCTTTATCCAGTCATTTTAGGAGGTTGCTTCCATGTCTTGGCTATTGTATATAGTGCTGCTGTGAACACTGGGGTGCATGTGTCTTTTGGAATTAGAGTGTCTTCCATATAAGTGCCCAAGAGTGGGATTTCAGGATCACAGGATAAGTCTATTTATAGGTTTTTAAGAACATCTCTTATTTTAAAGCCTCCCTACCCCCATTCTGACGTGTATGCAGGGTTGAGAACCAGAGGCCACGTGGTTTTTGTATCCGCTGATGATGACTGTCCAGCTTCACTGTCCAGTATGGTAGTCGCTAGCTATATATGGCTACTTAAACTAATTAAAATGATATAAAATTAAAAATTCAGCTCCTCAATCACAATGGTCACACCTCACGTGTCCAATAGCCACTTGTAGCCAGTGGCTACCGGATTGGGCAGCACAAGTGTAGAATATTTCCATCATTCTGGAAAGTCCTTTTGGGCAGTACTGATCCAGACCCTGTATCTCCCAGGAGATGCAAAAGGAGATGGCCTACTTCCATCATTTCTTCTTTATTTGCTGGCTGTAATCTTTACAAGGAAGAAACTTCTCTCTTTAGCTGTTTGCTTACTGAATTACACTTTCCACAGGAAAGGCAGGAGAAACACATGATACTTCTTAATTTAGCAATGTTTGGAATATTAAGTCGTTGTGAACCTGTGGGTTTTTATGTATTTGATGTTTTTTAATCTGCTGCTGGCGTGTTTCTTTTGAATCTCACACAGTTAGGTGAGGGTGGGCCGAGGGCTGGGCCACACAGGGAGGCGTCCCCAGAGGCTGCTGCTGGCACCAGAGCAAACATTGGTCTCAGACCACCTGTCTACAAGAGTTCAGTCACAAAACACATCCTGTGGGCACTTGCTGGGTGGGAGCTGTCCAGAAAGCTCTGGGAAGATGTCCGGCCTTGAAGAGGCCCACGGAAAGGGAGGCACGAGGCTCAAGTTTTCCTCTCTCACAGCACAAGCGAGCGCCTCCACGAGACTGAAAGCTCTCTCCACTTCCAACAGTCACAGATCCAGAGCAGGCGGGGGCAGGGGAAGATGCCAGAGACCAAGAACAGGACCATCAGGATCCAGCAGGAGACCCCGAGCTCCCTCCTGCTGCTCCTGCAGCTTCTGCAGCTCCAGCAGCTAACGCTGCTCCTGAAGATCCTGCCGCTCCTGCTGCTCCTGACGATCCCGCAGCTCCTGCTGCTCCTCAAGGTCCCGCAGCTCCTGCTGCTTCCAAAGGTCCTGAAGATGCTGCACCTGCAGCTGGACCGCTGGGCCACGGACAGCCAGTTCAGGCGTCACCAGCCCCTGGGGCTGAGCCCCCTCTGCGCCCACCCGCACCTTCTTCTTCAAAATCCCACCATGAATCCCCTCCCGCACCCGACCTTGACTTCCGTTCCCCTGAAGTGATTTGGGTTTGGTTTTACTTCACTTTCCTCTGTTTCTTTCATATCGGTTTTCGCATCCTTTACTTTGCCTTTTTAAGTTTCTTTTAATAAAATATAGACTTTGTTCCTCTGAAATTGTGCAATTCAGGAGCACCGGGTGCCTTCACGATGCCGTGCGACCATCACTACCATGCAGGCTCACACCATTCCTTTCTTCAAAGTAAAAACTTGGACCCACAGCACGCACTGCCCCCCACGCCCTCACCCCCCAGCCCCTGACAGCCCCGAGTCCTCTTCCCCTCTGGGTGTCTTTACCTCTCCTGGGTGTTCCCTGTCAATGAAGCCACAGGAAAGCTGGCTTTGCGTGCCTGCCCACGTGGCTTAAGCGGGGGCTGGTGATGTTTTCTTTTGTTTCCACTTGAAATCGCATTTTGATTATTTGAAAGGGAAATCCAGGTGGGCTAAAGAGGTCATGTGCAAAACGAAGCCCTTTCGGTAACGCTGTGCATAACCTCGGGGGAGGCACTGCTCTTCCCCCTGTGACACCACAGCCACAAGACAGAAGGGAGATGCTTAGCTCTTCCTGGGGCAAAAACAAAACCACGCAAATCAAGAAACCAGCAAAAGCCCAGAAATATACCCGGAAAGACGCTCCACGACCCGCAAGGTCCCAAGGTTGGAGAAAGGCTACACATCCCCGGGGTCCAAAAACCCCTCGAAACCCAGTGCTCTAAACAAACACAACACACACGGGCACTTCCAACGAGAGGCACAGCAGGTGGCCAGTGTGCGTTAGACGTGCTCGACCTCTCGGGGGAGGACACAGGCAGACGGACACACTGTGGAGACAGCACTGGTCACCATGACTCTGGCAGGTCTTTAGCCTGGTGACAGCCAGCCCTGGTGACAACGTGAGGAGGCAGAGGCCTCAGCAGATTCCCTGGAGGGACGAGACAACAGACACTCCTCTTCAGGGAAACAGTGAGCAGGACGCATCAAAGGGCCACAGGCGCAGCAGCCCTTCCCCGGCAGTGCTGATCCTTAGAGCTGACCCCACCAAAGTGCTCGCACAACTTGCAAAGAGGTTTTTACTTCAGCACCATGAAAAGAATTACTATGTCATCAAGGCATTTTCACAAGTGACCTGCCCTGGGCCCTAACGATACAAACACATGAATACACAGATACGCACGTAAATGTACACGCACATGCATCCAGGAAAAGAGACAGAGAGACTGAAACACAGACAGGCAGAGGGAGAGAGAAACAGAGAGAGAGAGACAAGACAGGCGCTGAGAGACACAGAGGGGGAGAAGGAACAGCGGAGCTGGGAACGAGCGGAAGTCACGCCCATTTTCACACGTCACTCTGCATGTCACAACCAGGTCCCAATGTCCATCCACCCTGCAGGGGAGGGTGTGGTGGGGGCTCACACGAGGACACGTGACCAGAAGGCATAAAAGCAGAGAGCATTGTGGGGCAGCCCACCCGAGGGCCCGAGATGACACACTGGGCCTGAATCTAAACATGACACAGTGACCCAGGAGGTGGTATGTCAGCGAGAACGAAGTCACAGTTATGTTCAGTTTCTCCCCCCCGCCACCCCGACAGGGAGCTGGGAAGCAGGTGGCAAGGGGAGTGACTTTCTCCGGACCCCAGGGCAGACCCCACCCAGCCTGTGTGGGGTGTGCTCTGCGCTCCGCCAGCCCTCTGTGGGGCCCTCCCTTTGCTGAGTCTGCGCACGAGCTCCCTGTGATGCCAGCCCGCGGGGCTGACAGGTGCGGTAGGTGTTTGTGCCTCTGGAGACACGATGGCTTCCCCGGGAAGGAGGGGCCAGGATGATCCCCACTGTGCCGATGGGGGACTGGGGAGACCCTGAGAGGCAGGCGGCTCGTCCAGGGTGACAGCACTGCGGGCGACGGCGGGCCGGGTCCGAACCCAGCTGCGTCCTCAGAGCTGGCGCCCTGGCTGCATCCAGGCCTCCGCAGGGTCCTGGGCAGGGGGGCCGCGTTGGTGTCACTGTGTGCGGACACGGCATGGGCTGGGAGGTGAGCAGTCAGCAGCCCAGAGAGGCCCTTGGGGAGCTCTGCGGAACGATGAGGCTTGGGGAGGGGACCCCAGGAAGTGACCTCACTTCCCTGGCAACCGGACCCAACACAACTTAGAACCCAGATCATCGGGCAACCACTCTGTCGAGAAGCCCCTACTCAGCTCACCCGGTTGGTCAACTCAGTTCAACTCAGTCACACATGTTCTGCTGCGTCCCAACACCCCGAGGCCGCGGTCCCCGGAAGGCCCGCAGCGAGGGCCTGGGCCAGCGGTGCCTGCGCTGGCTCAGCTCTCACCCCAGGCGCCTCTGGCCTTTTGGCCACAGGGACCCAAAGGTAACCCAGGGAGGCCCGGGGCAGGCCCGCCCAGGCCGGGCCACCACTCAGACCCCACCCGGGTATAGCCCCACATCCCCTTCCCTTTGCTGGTGGAGGTGGGCAGTCATGTTGGGCTGGGGTGGGGGGGCCTGCCTCAAGCACGAGCAGGTCAGAGGCCTGGGGGGCCTGTCACGTCCGCACGCCGCGTCCCAGATGGCGGGCTGGGCTGTGGCCAGCCGGGCAGGGCCCTGCCGCCCGAGTCGAAGCCCGTGCCCTCTGGCTGTGTCTCTTCCCTCCCGGGTGGCCGTCTCAGCTGACCAAGGCCCCAGTCTGATCTGGCAGCAGAGGGTCGAGCGGGAAGAAGCGGGAGTGGTCCTGGCCGGGCAGGGCTCTGAGACCTCTGGGCCGGGCCGGCTGCCGCTCACTGTCATTGCAGAGCCGGACACTGCAGGAGCCGCTGGATCAGGACACCCACGCCGCCTCCCCGAGCGAGGGGCCGCTGCACGCTTCCCAGGGCCAGCACCAGCTCCGTGTGAGTCTGCACACGGAGGGGTCCCCGCCACCACGACGTGGTGCGGTTTCTTCAAGTTGGCCCCCAAGTCTTTGGACAGAACCCCAGTAATTCCTGACAGCTTCGTATTTGTGGTGTGACAAGATGTTGCAGGCTTGCCTCCTCAGGCCTGGAGCTGGCTTTTATGGCAAAAAACTCAGATTACTCTCAGAGGGAAATAATATTTAGAGACAATCATCTATACTCCTAGAAATCTAGGCAAGGGATAACAAAATCTCCAGGCTTGCAGGGCTCAAGATGCCCACTGCTGCCCATAGCTCTGTGAGTAGGAGACACTTATTCTAGTTGTTCCACTGCCTCTGACCCTTGGTCTCTCCTCTCTGCTCCTGTCTCCTCAGTGTGCTTCTGTGTCTGTCCTGAGCAGGGTCTGTCAGATAAGCAGGAGGAGCTTCTGTTACATCCTGGTAGCCCACAGGGCTGTCCACCCTGTTACATCTGCCCACACTCCCCACCTCCGTAACCCATCCCACGTCCCCCTTCCCTTCCTCCTATCTGATATAATTCTCTCTCTGCTCTGTGGAGGCTGGCCTGGCCTAAGAGGATTGGAGCATTTGCTAAACAGGACCAGAACAGGGTCAGAGAACTGGCTGTGGGGAGACCCAGGGGCCAGGATGGCCACAGAAGGGCAGCAAAGGAACTGGAGACAGAGGAGCATGTAATTGGTGTGAGGATACAGAGACCATGGACTGGCCCCAAATGTAGACTTTGTAGGTACTGATCTATATATGAACAGATTTATTGATTTATAACAAGTTAACCAGCCTCTCTATAAACTGACAATTGAAAAGCCATGAGGAAAAACAGGAAATGAATCCCTACCTCACATCATACATACACAATCAATTCTAGATGCTTTAAGACCTAAATCTGGGAGATACAACTATCAAGATTTTACAGAAGAAAACAAATCTTTATGGCCAAGTGATAATGAAAGCTTTCTTAAACAAGAGAAAAGAAAAAAGCATTAAGTCTGGAGGGGAAAAGTACCCCCCGCCACCACCCCACGAACCCTGAGCTGAATACAAAGCAGTAGATGGGGACCTCAGACTGATGCCATCTGTAAACTGTTCTCAGTTTGTGACAAGGCAAGTAGGCATTGAGCCTCAGCTTTCATGTCTGCTTGAAAATAAATGGGGCTTATCTTGTGAAAGTTAGTTTGAATGTTTATTAATAAATTTATTTTGCTTTACGGCCCATCAGCAGGCCACTGATGGGTGAAAGAGAAACACTGGTTCATCACAACAGATGAGAAGCAGCACCGAAACAGACATTAAAATCAAGAAATTCTAGTTAGTAAAAAAAAGGGGGATATTTGCAACACTTTAATTACCAAGAGGGATCTAAAAATAAATTCAGACAAATTAAGAAAAATAGTTCAAAAAAAGGGCACTTTACAAGTATTCGTAACTTCCTGTGAACACATGAGAAGGGCTCAACGTCTCCGTCATTGGAGAAATCAAGGCGAAAATCACGAAGAATCCGCAAGACGGCAGACTGGCAAGCACTGAAAAGGCCCCGGTGCCCTCCAGCCCCGGCAGGCGCGCTGGCGGACGAGGCCAAGGCCGCGTGGGACGTTCTCGGGCACATTCCCCAAGGCGGACGCAGGCCGCGGCGGCCGTGCCGCTGCCCACCTCGGAACCAGCCCCGCCGCAGCGCCCTGGGTTTTCCGGGGCGGGGAGCCGTGAGGGCCGCCCAGTGGACACGCAAGTGCGCCCCCGCGCAGGCAGGACAGACGGAGGGACGCGCAGCCCGCGGAGTGACCAAGCCGCCACCTTCTCCACACCCAAGTGGACGCCACGCGCCGGCCGCTGGGGCAGGTGACTATAAATCCAGAAACTGCCTGAAGGCCGAGCCGTTCTCATCCACAGAGTCACTGTCCTTTTGGTACTCAGAGAACAAGGGGGAGGGGGGCCTCTGGGAGGGGTCCTGGGTCGGGAAGAGATCTGTGAAATTAAAGATCACAACAGGGTCCGGCCAGAAGTCCGATGCGTACGGGTCGTCAGGCCAGCCTGGGGCCGGAGCTGGGACTGGGCCTGGAGCAGCCGGAACGTCTTCCTGGGCCGGTCCCATCTGTGCCAGCGCCCACCCGGCAGGGCCGTGGCCCGAGACGCTGGGTTCCGGTGCTGGGAGCATCCTCGCGGGGCTGGGCGGAGAGGGGCTGCAGACACCCGGGCCCACTGGGAGCGCCGGGCTGCCCGGGGCTCCGTGGCCCGTGTGAGCATTGCCGGGACCCAGGCCTTGCGCCTGGGACAGTCGCTTCAGTCGAGAGCGTTTGGCCCGTCGGTTCTTAAACCACACCTGGGGAGACAGAGAAGACAGGGAGGAGGCGTAAGGGGAGGGGCCATGCGCAGTCGCCTCTGCCGCGGATGAGAAGGCCGGGCGAATGCCTCACGCCTCCCTCAGCCCCCAGACCCAGTTAGAGGCTCCTGGAGTTCAAGAGGCCCCCGTGGACTCGTGCAGAGGGCAGGAGAGGCAGGGCCTGGCCCCAGGAGCTCAGGGGCCGGAAGGTGGTCTGCCAAGAGGGTTCCCTGAGCTCGCAGAGGCCTTGAGGTCTGCGCTCCGGGAGACCTCGATGTGGAAAGGTGGCCCACTCGGGCGAGCGGTGGGTGCCGAGGTGGGGTCGGGTCTTGTGGTAACCGGGGGAGGAGGGCCAGTGAGGGCGCGCACCTGTACTTTGTGCTCCTGCAGGTTGAGCCTGGCCGCCAGGACCTCGCGGTCCGGGTAACCCGGGTACTCGTTCTTCCTGAAGTGTTCTTCGAGCACTTTCAGCTGTTCTGTGGTGTACACCGTGCGCTCCTGCCGCCGCCTCTTTGGGGCTCCTGAGCACCGTGTGGGACCTGGCCAAGGGGAAACAGGGTCAGATGAGCCCTACTGCCAGTCCTCCCACTGCCTGGGCCAGGCCTTTGCGAGCAGGTCGGGGTGCGCAGGCCTGAGGCCGGGAAGCAGTGCATGGATAAGTGAGTGGCATCTGGGGTTCTTGGTCGGACCGGCTCTTCGCCTTCCAGCCCTAGTTACTGCACCTCTCTGGGCCTCAGTGTCCATATCTTTGAAATGGACCTGGTGACAGCTTCTGAAGTAGTACAGGGCCCCCAGCCTGGGAAGGCAGGCAGGGCAGGCATCCCACCCCATCCAAGGGCTGAAGTGACCCTGACATTTGCAGGGGGCCATGTGTGCTGGCTGTCTGTTCTTCTTACCCCAATAACGTAATTCAACTCCCCTAAATCTACTAGGACCCCCCCCCCCAGCACAGCACAGGAGGCCCTCGCAGTCAGCTGGGCCCTTCTCTGGATGCCCAGGAGGCCTCCCATCCTCAGCCACAGGATCCCACCCGCACAGCCCCACCGCAGGCCCAGGCCCCTCACGGTGACCCAGACTCACCCATGAGAGCTCGATTCTCCGCTCCCTCACTGCTGCTCTGCTCTCTGCGCTTGAGGCTCTGTCTGCAGATCTGGGGTCTGGGGCTTGCATGCCAGCTTTATGCTATGCTTGCCTAGGCACACCCTAAGGGGACCCACCCTCTCCTGCCCCACCCCCTTGCAGGAGACACAGTGATTGATTAATCCTTTTATTATTGAGCAATTGCTGTTCACTGGGCCCTGTCCTGGGGGCTGGGAAACCCCCGTGGTAAGACAGCCTGGGTCCTGCCCTTTTCCCTTGTGAATGAATTACCTGGGTCTGGTTGGCTTGCTGGACTCAGGAGCTTGCGTCCCAGGAGTCCAGTCTCCTCCCTGCCCCTCCTGCAGCCGCAGAGACCTGGGTCTGAACATCAGGCTGAACTGGCTTGTGCTAAGGTCTCCGGGGGCCTCGGGTCAGGGGAGAACACAACTGACAGTGCTTGTCCCCAGGGACTTCTGTTACGATCAGTGAGGGATGAAAATCACATCAGTGGGCAAGTACCACTTGGGACAAAGCACAGAGATCTTGTTACCCGATTCGCCTCGCTCAGGACCCCCGCTCGCATGGGCAGTCCACCAGAAGTAGACCTTTCAGGCGATGTTCTGCCACGATTGCACATCTTTCCTGCTGCTTGGGTGGTAGGTAACATATTGGTCACTTCACCAAGTCAGTGGTGCTGCTGTCAACTGGGGAGGAGTGTTGTCAAGCCTCATAAATATGCTAGGGCCGCAGCAGTGACCAGGAGAGCAGTGGCCCTGCCCTCAAAGATTTTGCAGTGTAGCCATTTATTTGGCCAATAAAAGCATAAATAGATGGGCAGTCTCACTAATACTATTATTATGAAAATATACAAAGTTTTGGAAAACATACAATTTAAATGTGGAAAAGTTCATGGCAGCAATAGTCACAAGAGCTAAAATGTCGAAACCAAGTGGAAATGTCCATCCATTGCTGAAGGGATAAAGAAAGTGTCAGACATTCACACAATGGAATATTTTTTAACCATGAAAAGGAATGACGCCCCGACACAGGCTACAACTTGGGTGAACCTTGAAGAAATTGTGCTAAGTAAAGGAAGCCAGATGTACGATTCCATTTATATGAGATGTCCAGGACAGACAAATCCAAAGAGACAGAAGGTAGGTAAGCAGTTTCCAGGGAGTAGGGGGAGGGGAAAATTGAGACTAACCAGTGGTAGGTGTGGGATTTCTTTTTGGGGTGATGAAGATGTTCTAAAATGGACTGTGGTGATGGGTGCATAGCTCTGTGAATAAAGTGAAAAACTGAACTGTGAAATCTGAATTTTATGTTATATGAATACACAGCACTAAAAATATATAAATGAATGCAAAGCTAATTTTATTGCCCACTGGATTGATCAAGATGGTTGGGACATAGGATGGAGAATGTGTCTTTCTCTCACTGCCAATGGAATGTAGGTTGGTAAAGATTTTTGGAGATTTTGGAAACAGAATTGGCGACATCTGATAAAGGATCGAATGAGCGTGGTACCCTTTGACCCAAGTGGTTTTTATCATAAGAGACTTATCCTGGGAGAATTCTTGACCACTGTGATCAAGCACGAATATATTTACTTGAACTACCAATCAACTTTGTTAATTGAACTAATTCACGTCCGTGAATAAGAGAATGATTAAATAATTCTCGGCAATGTCAGACTGTGGAATGCTAGTTAACAGTTGAAACGAATGAGGGGTAGAATTTTTAGTAACAGCTGATGACTTTCAGTGTAGTCTTTGCTTTGTGTCTTCCTTTTGCCAAAAATAAATGTGTCTGGAACAGAGCTCTTGTTATGCTTTTTTTTTTTTTTTGGTCCTGAATCTCCTAGTCTAGAATGAGAAAAACGCACAGTTGATGACTAATGATGTGTTAAGTGATTGAATGAATGTGTGTGCAGTTTTTGACATGGAGTAATGTCTCAGATACATTGTTCATTTCTGAGAATGTATACATTCAGTGAGCACATGCAGAAGGTATATATAACTTGCATCCATAATATATTTAAATTGACAACAAAACACCCAGCAAAGACGTGTTACCCAGGGCATATGGGGAATGTTGTTCGTTTTTCTCTCTTTCCTACTGCTTAATTATTATTTTTCTGTTTATTAGTATTTTTTCAGTTTGCAAGCATGAAAACAAGGGCAGTTTCTGGCTCTGGCGTGCCTGGGCCACGCGGATTCCTTGCCCTCTGTTCTTCTAACCGGATTCATCCCAGGGCCGTGTGAAAACCCAGGGACAGCTTGGTGGGGTGGGATCTCCTGAGGGTTCCTCCTTGGGCTCCCAGAGTGCCGTCCAGTTCTCAGATTCGGATAGGTGGGAAGACCTTCCGTGGCCCAGCCGGGAAGGGAGTCAGTAGAAAGATGGGCTAAGAGGAAATAATTACTTCATTCATTTTTTATTCAATCAGAACAGAAACAGTGGCTGTCTCCCTCATCCCTCAGTTCCTTGGTCTCCCCCGCAGCCCCTTCCCCCGCATGTTCTGATTCTGATCCTCCCAGTGTGGTTGATCCATTTCCTTCTCCTGCCCCCAAGATGCCACAGACGGCGAGACCTCTCCCTGCTCTCTCAGCAATGAGAGGCATCACTCCATGTAGGGGATGAAAAAGAGCAAGCTGGGCTTTGGAGCCAGTGCTGGGGAGATGGAGAGAAGATGGGGCGGGGAATTTGATCTCTGCCTTCAAGAACCTTCCGGCCTGCCTTCTCGTCTTTGGGGTTCCTCTCTGTGACTCTAGACATTGCCCTGCCTCTTCTTTCACTGTTGAAACACAGTCGACCCCCGCTGTTTGCAGATTCCGTATTTGCCAGTTTGCCTGCTCGCTACGATTTCTCTGTAACACCGAAACGAAGACGACTGCTGTTTTGGTCATTCACAGACACGCGCAGAACTGTGAAAAATGCGAGGGCCTGACTTCACGTGTTCCCAGCTGACCTGGAACATAAGGACAGTCTACTTTCTTGTTTCAGCTCTTATACTGTAAACAAGTGCCCCTTTCGAGGTCTATTTAGGGCCACATTTTGGGGTATTTTAGTGCTGTTAAGAATCGTTAAGGTTTTATAGCATAATATTTATCATTGTAACCATTCGTTAAGTATACAACCCAGTAGCAGTAGACACATTCTCAATACTGTGTAACCACCCCCTCTCTATACCTGAAACTTTTTCGTCATCCTTAACAGAAACTCTCTACCCGTTAAACACGAACCCCTCCTTCCACCCTCCCCTGGGAAGCTCCCAGGCAGCTTTTGCAGTATTTTCTGTCTCTGTGAATTTGATCTCTCTAATCACCTCATGTAAGTGGAATCATACAGTATTTCTCCTTCTCTGCCTGGCCTGTTTCACTAAGCACGATGTCTTCAAGGTTCAGCCATGTGTCAGAACGTCATTCCTTTTTATGGCGGCAGAATATTCCATTTTATATGTACACCACATTTTGTTTCTCCATTCATCTCTTGATGGACCCTTGGGTTGTTTCCACCTCTTGGCTATTGTGAGTAGTTAGCTGCTAAACACATGGGCATGCAAGTATCTGCGCAAGTGCTTGCTTTTCAGTTCTTTTGGAGGTCTGCTTAGAAGTGGAATTGCTGGGTCAGATGGTATTTTTTGTGCTTTTTGCTGCTGATTTCAACTGTTTAAAATGTCCCCACGCGTAGTGCTGAAGTGCTGGCTACTTTCCTTCCAAGAAGGCAGTGATGTGTATTACAGAGAAAACCTCCTTCAGGTAGACGCTACAGTACTGTTGGCTATGAGTCAGTGCGAAAGAATCAATAAGGTGATATATTGATCAGCTGATGAAGACGCAAGCAGAGTCTCCCAGAAATGTAGGAGCAGAAATGAATAAGATAATCCAGGGTTTGGGGTGACTTTATAGAACATAACTACTCAAAGAATCACAGCAAAGGATGTCAAAAGTGAACTCCCAGCTTGGAAGGGAGGGGCAGGCATGACCAGCTCTAGGATCTAATCTGGTGGGGGAGGAGTCGGGAAAATTCCCAGCCAAGTGCCAAGTGCATGGAAGTGTTGAGCATCATACCTTCTCTCTGACCAGACAGGTTTCACCTCCTCAAGTTCCTCTCGAGGTCTCACCCCTGCTCGATCCAGCAGATTCTGGAAAGAATGTGGTAGTGGCATCTGTGAGTTCCTGGCCCTCTCTCTAGCCTTGGGGACAGTCCCAAGAGCCTTCATCAGATGCTAAAGGGAAAATGACTGCCCTCAGGGGCTGCCTGCTGCCCCGCTCTGCTCTGCAGACCCTTCCCTAGTCTGACTGTGGTCCGTCCTGCTGGGAAACAAAGGAGGGCAGTGGGGATGGGGGGACGCTCCTGAGGGCAGCCCTCGGGTCTCCAACATCTGCCCCATGAAAACGCACGTGCCAAGAGTTAATAATTATAGAGGAGAAAATAGGATCCCTCTAGAGAGGAGAGCTGGTCTGTTAGGCTCCTAGGTAATCATAGAAGTGGGAGTTAAAGGTGGGAAAACACTTTCCAGGCATGGGTGGTAAGACATCTCGGCTTCCAGGTGCCCCTCGGTCCCCCTACCCCTCGGTTCCCTCTCTCTCTGCCCTGTCTCCTCCTGGTGCCTCAGTATGCGAGTAGCCTCAGACTTCCATGTGGGGTTTCAAGAAACCAGGAGTTTTCATTCTATCCAGAGGTCTCGCCGCACCCCCCCCCCCACAGCCCATCTCATGAGTGTCCCTCTCCTGACTCTGATCTAATTATTCCTTGCTCTGCTGAGGCTGGCCTGGCCTAAGAGGGCTGGAGCATTTGCTAAATGGGACCAGGACAGGGTCAGAGACCGACTGTGGGAAGACCCAGGGGCCAGGGTGGCCCGCAGGAGGGCATCACAGGAAGTTAGGAGATGGAGGAGCAGAGGGGAGGGGAAGCGGGGCAGAGGGATGTACTCCCTGGCTGTTTAGGAAACATGTAAGAGTCGATCTTACTGATTTAAAAAATTTATAATGAACCTACATCCTGATTTCCTACCCATGTTCCCCGATGTGTCCCTTGGGACTAACAGAGAGTTCTGGAGACAGGGAAAGGGGGTTACAGATGTGGGAATCTGGGGGTGTCTGACTGGGGCCCTCAGGGATGACCTGGAGTTCCTGACCTGGGAATTCGGGAGGGGTCTCACCTGCCAGCAATCTTATTCAGGGGCCGTGGAGTCTACCTCTGACATGAGGCATCTTGCAGCTTTTGAGTGTTCAAATAAAACTTCATTTAAAAAAAATATATAGAATTTTAAATACACTGTTAATAAATTTTAAAATATTTAAAAATTACTCAGTTTTAACTTTGAATATCATAAATAGCAATTCATATAACTGATCTCAGCCAAGCTCTCTGAGTCCTCGATAATCCAAAAGCCCTGGGGTGAGTCTGTCCTGGTGAAGATCCTGTTCAGATTATGGACAATGTGTAGCAAGATCATTGAGGGTATGGTTTCCACGGGCAAAGAATATTGTTTCTATTAACCATTAACTGTGTGTCTCTGGGTAAGGCTCTTCTGTGTCTGTGTCTCAGTTTTCCTCCTCTGAAGACCTGAATTGGTAATCCTTACCTCTGGTGCTGACAGTTTGTTTAGTATACACACCAGTAGGAAGGCTCCAGCTGTTCCATCAAATAGGATCCTGAGTTTGGTCAGTACCTCCTCCCCAAAGTAGGGGAGCAACCCTTTCCATTTGCCTGGGCTCAGGGGGTCCTGGGATGTGGGGCTTTTCATGCTAAACCAGGAGTCTCAAGAAGACTGGATTGGTTGGGGTCCTTATTTTATCCCTCTGGGGCCCCATCTTGTGGGAACCCTGTATGTCCTTACAGTCCAGTCACTACAGGGTTAATGTCCCTGGGACCTGGTTCAGCACCCCAGGCTATGCAGTCACTGTTGGGCCCAAAGAATATTCCACACACACATACATTCATACACACACACCCACACACACATCCACACACCCACACGTACATACAGAGGCAGTGATTACTGGTGGAGACAGGACGTGTTCAGAGTGGACTTGAGCCCCCCCCCCCCAAAAAGAATGTCTGAGCCTTCTTCCACAGAAATTCACTGGCAGAGAAGCGCAGACTGAGCCTTTTGATGTTCAGGATAGGATTCAGCCTTTGATAAACAAGACAGTAAAGTTCCAAATGTCAATTGGATATAGTCAACGTCTCAGCCAAGGGGTCTGAGCCCACTCACCTTCAGCTTATGACTTCCAGTGAACCCTGAATCCGCTGAGCGGAGGGTGAGAGCCCACCTCACTGCCCTTCGCACTGCGCGTCTGATTCCACACGTGCCAGGGCGACTCGGAGGGGCGCCTGGAGTTCAGCACCACGGACAGAGGCGAGGCGGGGCTCCCGCTCCTCAGCGGGGCTCCCCTGCAGGCATTTCTCCCCGCACTGACCAGCCAGTGGTCCCAGTGACCGCAGTTATACTGAGACAGGAGGCCCCTCCCCTCATTCCTCCCCCGACCCTCAGGGCCTGGGGGAACAGGCCCTTCTGTAAATGCTTAGTGGGGACGGGTAAACAGAAGTTCAGGCCCGGACCAGGGAGACGGTCTCCTCTAGGCTAAGAGGACTGTTACTCAGCAGATGGGCAGTTTGTGCCTGTGGGTGAGGGTCTCACCACCTCAGGGCTGCCTTAAACAAGAACAGATGGGGGATGTCGGGTGTGGCTGGCTCTTCATGCTGTTTTTAGCTCCATGTATTTCCTCAAAGTTCAGAGCTTGACACTTTCACTCTCTTTTCTGCACCCAGCTAGCACTGCCTGGACCCCGGGGAGGGGGGTAAGTGGCGGAAAGGGAGGGGACCCCCCCGTATTATCCATCCCTCAATGGGGGAGGGGTCATCTGTGGCTGACATCCCTGTTGCTCCCTCCTTCCCATCCAGCCCAGAGCTCTCCTGGGACAGGGCTGAGAGCTGAGAGTCTGGATTTTCAGTGAATAGGGGGAGGGAGCTCCTCATCTGAGAGAAGGAGCTCCAGGGAGTCAGTGGGTGTGACAGCAGGTAGGGGGAGGTGCTGTGTGAGCTGTAGCACCTGTAGTCCCATTGTGGGCTGAGGTCACAGATTTCAAGGTGAAGTTGGCCTGAAAGGGTGCAGCTGTGTCCCATAGAAGAAGGTGCTGGGGAGGAGACAGTGACCCCTCCCGGGACAGAAGGAAGGCATCCGACCAGATCTCAGAGCCGCACTGCAGGGTCACGTTCCCTCCCCAGGGCACCGAGGCCCCTGGATGGGCTGAGAGGGAGGGTTTCTTGTACATTCCTGGGGAGAGGGAGGGGTGATGTGTGGAGAGCCGCCCACTCCCCATGCATGCTTGACCCTGAGCTGAGGGACCACTGTCCTCCCCCAGTGAGTTACCTGAGTGCCAATCTCCCCACCACATATAGCCACTCCAGGCCTGGGTAGATGACATGAGGTTGAGAATTCAGGGACGGGCCTAGGAACAGCCCAATTTGGGTTCCAATTCTTTTTTTCCTGCAAAAAGCTTTGTTGTTTCCATTTGGTCGAAGGCTCAGGAGGGGGCTCCAGGGTAGTTAAAAAGCTGCCCAGTGTCTACAGAGAGGGGCTCCAGGCAGGAACCCTGACAACGGGGCCCTTCCCAGTCCGCTGGGCTCCGGAGGCTCGTGGTGGTTCTTGCAGCTGAGCCTTTAGAGGAGAAACTCTGCAGCGCAGCTGGGGCCGTCCGCCCGCAGAGGTGGGTCAGGCGGTCGTCAGCTCCTTGATGCGCGTCACCTGCTCACCTAGGACGCGGTTCTCCAGGAAGTCATGGGGGGAGGGCGGGGTCTGTGCGGGCAGAACGCAGGGCGTGCGAATCCCAAAGGGCCTGGTTTGGTTTCTCCTCCGTGCCCTCGGGACTCCTGTAGCACCCTGGGTGTCCCCCCGGCGCATCTCCTCTGCCAATTCACGGGAAAAGTGGCCCCTGTCCTCCAGAGCCACGTCGTCGCGGTGGAAATAGAAGCCCTGAGAGAGTCAGGTGTCAGTGGCCGGCAGATGCATGTCGACCTGGCGGTGGACGGCGGCCTCCACCTGGATAGAATAACTCTGATAAACCTGCGAGCTCACGGTTGGTCGGCAACAAGGAGCTAAGCTCAGAAGTGGTGTTGGCTGGTCCAGGAAGCCAGGGATTGATGAGTGGTTGGCTCCAAGGCTGGGAGTGGAAAAAAGGTGGAGGGTGGTCGCAGGCTGGAGGAAGGGGCATCCTTGGTTGTCTTCTGAGCAAACTCTGTGGAGGCAAAAGGCAGATCCGCGGGACCCCAGCACACTGCCTTGTTTCAGTTCTAACCCTGTTTTTTATATTTATTGTAGACCTTGGCGACGTCACTTCCCTTTCCTAAGACACTGTAAATGCAAATCTTCTTCCTTCTTCCCTTCCTTCCATCATCCGGACAATCCACCAGTGTTTACTGAGCAGTTACCATGTCGGAGCTGAGATTCCTTCCCTGGACTCATGGGGCTCTGTGTTGATGACAGACAATACACACGTTTAGACAATAAATAATTTGGCTCTGGTTTTGGTAGATTGTAGAAAAAGAGAAAAACAGGGCAGTGAGATTCCTTATGATGGGTGTATGGGGGACCTTCTGGAGAAGGTGAGGCCAGGACTGGTGGAGGTGAGCACCAGCGTGGTGCGGGGACGGCCCCCTCAGCCAGGAAGAGGGCGAGCTGGTCTAAGAACTGGAGTAATCAGGGACTGCTACACTCTGGTCACACAGGCTCTAGTGCACCCTGCACGTGTCCCTGGATTGTGTCCTTAAGGGAAGAGGATAACTTTCAGGAAACGGAAGTACAAACACACAGCTGTGTTGAGGTGCTCCCCACTCCGCAGGGATTGGACTGCAGGAGGGCTCCATGGTGATGATCAGGGATAAAGCTCCAGCATCAGCTCCCCCCTAGGTGGCGAGTGGGCCAGCATTCTCAGTGGCTTATGAGCATTTCTCAGGTAACCCTTACACAAATCCTACAGCAAAATACATTCGCAGCTGAATGGGGTGAGTCAGGAAGACTTCTTTGTCATTATCATGGTCTAGGATGTTTCGAACGGAGTCTACGACGTAAAAAATTGGCTCAAGGATTTCCCCTCGAGAAGACACAAATGTGGCAATAACCCAGGTTGTGTGTTTTTCTTCAGGTGGAGGTGGTTAACGTGGATGAGTTTGGTTTGAGGTCGGAGGCAGCTTCGCTGGCCCCGTGATGTTGGGTCCTCAGCTCATTCTCATCATCAGCCTCTTGGAATGTCAGGTGGAGATACCTGGAATTTACCTGAGGGCAGGTGGAGACCTTGGATGGATTTTTTTTGCAGAGGGGAGGCCCGCCGTAGATCCAGCTGGGGCCATGAGTGAAATACCTCAGCGGGGCGGGAGGTCCTGGTATTGAAGGGCCCGGAAGGAGGCGGGCGGGGTCGCCCCACAGCCTCCTGAGTCTTCACCTGAGCTCGGCCAGGTGCTGGACCAGGGTCGTGGATCAGAAGGGCTCAGGGGCACGCCTGTTGAGTGGGCTCATTGTCTGTGAGATGGGAGAGACTGAAGAACTGAGGGCTCCTCCACTGTGCGCCTTGCCTGTCTAGAGGGGCCAGTGGGGCTGTCACAGGACGCATGGCCTCGGGGGAGGAGACGGCTTGGGGAGGTGTTTATAATACTGTCAGCCAACACACAGGGAAACCGCCAGCTCCCACTGGCCTGGATGTGGCTTTGTCTCCTCCTCTCTGACGGCCTTGTTTCCAGCAGCAGCAGCACCTTCTCGTCATCCTGCTCCATCAACACCTCTGAGTCATTTCTGCCTCCTCAGCACCTCTTGTCCGCTAGACATTAACTCTTCACCTGCTGCTGCGGACCGTGTCTGCATGCTTTGGGCAAAGCACGATTTGCAGACATGAACTGTGCTCTTTGTTTGCTTATCTGTTCATCAGTGACGGGCATTTGGGTTGTCATTTTCTGTCCACTGAGTATAGCTCAGTGCACACACTTCTGTGCACACACTTTGAATGTCTGTTTGCCACTTTTTCTTTCTTTCGTTGTGGTGGGAGCACTTAATATGAGATCTACCTTGGGTACACATTTTTGTGCACAGTGCGGGGTTGTCAATGATGGGCCTCTAGTGGCACAGCAGGCTTCTAGATCTGTTAATCTTGCATAACTAAACATTCACCTAGAAGTGGAACTTCTAGGTCACGTGGTAATTCTGGGTGTACCTTTTTAAGGAACTGCCAAATTGCTTCCCACAGTGGCTGAACCATTTCATATCCCCACCAGCAATCCATGTATATAAGCTCAGATTTCTCCATATTCTCATCAGCAATTGTTATTTTTTTTCAAGTTATGGTCTATCTAGTTGGTTTCAAATAGTATTCACTGTGGTTTTATTTGCATTTCGCTAATGACTAAGGCACTGAGCATCCTTGCATGTGCTAGCTGTCCGCTTGTATATCTTCAGTGTAGAAATATGTAGTCATGCCTTTTTAAAAACGATTGGGTCAGTTCTTGTTGCTGAGTTAAAGGTATTTTTTATAGTTTAGGATAACTGTGCTCTGGTTAGATGCACAAGCATTTGTTTCAAATTTTATAACTTGTCACTCATACTATTGATAGTGTTTTTTGATGCACATAAACTAAGTTTTGGTGAAATTGAATTCATGTACTTTTTTCTTTTCTGCTTGTCTTGTTAGTGTCCATGTAGGAGACGACTGTCAAAGTGAGAGTGGTGACTACTTACTATATGTTTTCTCTAAGAGAATGTTAGCTCTTATACCGATCCATTTTGAGCTAATTTTTGGACGTGGTGTGTGTGAGGTCCAGCTGGGTTCTTTTGCAGGTGGGTGTCCAGCTTTCCCAACCCCATTTGTTGAAGAGGCTGTTCTTTCCCCATTGAATAGTCCTGACCCCTGTTGGAAATCGCATGTGTGGGTTTATATGTCAGCATTCAATTTTATTCCAGACATGAGTCTGTCTATTCCTTGCCGACAGCACACCGTTCTGATATCTGGGGCTCTGTAGGGAGTTTTGAAATGAGGAAGTGAGTGGCGTCCAACTTTGTTCCTCTTTTTCAAAAAAAACTTTTTTTTTTCTTTTGTGGGTCTTTTTACAATTACCTTGACTCAGAGAAATGGCTTTTCAAAAAAAATCGGCAGAAATGGCCTTTTGGGTCTGATAGGGATCGAACTGATTCTGTCGGTTGCCTCGAGAGTGTTGTCACGTGCACGGCATTAAGTCTCCAAGCCAGGATGCTGGGATGTCTTGTCTTTAACTTAGGTCTGTTCCAGTTTCCCTCGACAAGTTAACAACGCAAACTGCTCAGTGTGAGTATTGTGATTCTTTGATAAACTCGTTCCTGGGTATACTTTTCTTTCGGCTGCTGTTATGAGTTGACTTTGTCTCCCTAAGTAACGTGCTGAAATCATCAGCCCCAGTCCCTGCGAAAGGGCCTTTTCGGAAGTACAGTCTCTGCAGAGTCATCAAGTTAAGACAGGCCGGTGCCTGATTAGTGCGAGTCCTCATCCAGTGTTTCTGGCGTCCTTAGAAGACGCAGAGAAGGGACACACGGGGAGAACGCCAGGGGAGGGCAGAGACACACGAGGAGGTGTCGGCCACGCAGAACTGGAGGAGAGTGTGGCGAGTGCTGCCACCAGCCAGGAGGGACCTGGGCCAACAGGCACTAGGAGGAGGCGGGAAGGCTTTCCCCCCAGAACCTTCAAGGGCTCGTGGCCCTCTGACACCTTCACTGTGGACTTCTCATCCAGAATTGTAAGAGGAGAAATGTCTGTCGTTTCAGTCTCCCCAGATTGCGGTAATGTTCCAGCTGCCCCAGGAAACGAATTCAAGGTGGAAAAGCACAGTGTTTGCAAGGCGGGGCTCTGGCATCCAGCAGGCCGGGCTCATCTCTGGATCTTTACAGTCTGTAACTCTGAGCCCCCGATCTCGGAAGCTCAGCTTCCTCGGGTGAACACGGGGATGGTATGAGCGATGCCCTCCCGAGGTTGTGACAGGACCGGTTACTGCATTTCAAACCCCACACAGCTGCCCGCCCCCTGGTGTCTGAGGGGGACAGACATTGCTTTGGAGATATTTCCCTGGGGATGCTGTGAGACTCAGCACCACCGTGACCCAGTCCTGGTCCCTGCGGTACCTCTAGCGGACCTGGTATGGATGGGGTCCGTGGGGGGAACACAGGCTCATGTCCAGCATGAGGACAGAAGCAGAGAAGCCCCTGCTGTGTCCCCACCACCTGCAGTGACACTTTCTGTTGGGGCATTTGCAATGCCCATGGCCATTGTGCACATGCAGTGATTGGGGACAGTTGTCTGGTCGTGGCAGGCCAGTGTGCCTGGTCATGCTGGAGCTCAGAGCGTCCCCCTTTCTCCAGGCATGATGGTCACACGCCCCGTGCTGTGGAAATGAGGCCAGCACATCTGGGACCCCAGTGCTGGGAGAGCCTTGGAGCAGATGGGAGCCTGTCTTCAAGGAGCTCCAATTTCCGCTCTTCTCCAGAAGGAAGATGTGTAAGGGAAGGAACTACTGCCTGTGTTGTGTCAGTTATTTCAGAGTTGGTCATTGGAGGCTTTCTTCTGTAGGAACCTCTCCACCCCCCAGATGTCATCTCCACTTCGGAAGACAACACCTGGCTTCGGGATACTGGGTCTGTACTTTGAGCTCAAATCTCCAGGAAGTTTCTATCTGGGAGTGGAATCCAGAGAAAGCTGACCTCAGTTGGCAGCTCCCCTGCACAGAGCTTCCTGCTTAAAATTACAGAGACTGGGGTACGATGGGGACCCGGACCATGAAGCTGGGAGTGAGGGTCCTGTCAGCTGCTCGGGGCGGTGGTTGGTTGGGTTGGGTTAGGAGGCATGGGGCTGAACAGGCAGATTCTTAGGGTCAGACCCATGCGTGGTTTAGATGGTGGCCTTCCTTCAAGAGACTTAGATCGTCTTTACAAAGGGGGAGATGACCCCCACCTAATAGTTGCGTGGTGGGGACTCGGCAGTGGTGGGTGCGCAGCCCCGCCTTGGGCACGGCGGCCAGGAGGCACTCAGAAAGTGGCGGTCTGCGCCGCGGGGCGCGCAACCAGGTAGCGAGCTGGCTTCGTGGGTGGTGAGCTGTGGGATGGGATAGGGCTTCAACTGGGCTAAGTGCTCTGAAGGTACCATCTTGAAATTTGAACACGGGGACCTGCTTGTACATTTTGCCCACAAAGTATTATCCATGCCTGCCTCCACAGTTGTGCTTTTGTACTTGATTTGCTCATTTTAGTTTGTCAGTTCCTCCTCAGTTGTGTGGAGTGGAAGACAGGAATCCTTGTACCAGGGAACTGAGAGACGGGCAAAACTTAAATAAGTAAAAGGAGAGGGGGGCAGGGGAGGATGTTGGCTTGAGTTACAGCAGATTGCAGTGTGCGCGCGTGTGTCCATAATAAACTTTTTTTCTGTCTGTCTTTTCATTTGCAATCAGCTGTTCATCCATACGTTCTGTCAAATTATATCTGCAGAATCAACTGTATTTCATACCGTGTCACATGTGAAAACGAAAGTAGGTGTGAAGCACGTGGATTCTGTTCTCTGGCCCCTCTTACTCTGGGAGTTGTGTTGGGCAGCAAACAGATAATTGTCAAACATACGTTTTGCACGATGACATCTATTATGTTGAATCAATCCTTGGAGGTTGTAGATGAGACAATAGAGAATCATAAAAAGTCTGCGCCTCATGGAAGGCTGACCTTGAGGCAGTGATGTGTGAGGATGGAATGGAGAGCCGTGGAGGGTCTTGGCTGAAGTAGGCGGGTGGTGAGAATTCCACAGAGAAGGAAGCGAATAGATAAATGTCCGGGGTGGGGAGGTTGCTGGCTGCTGAGTGCCGCGCGGACTCTGGCCGGCCCGGGATGTGGGCTGGGCTGGCGTCCCTGCGGCCCGCACCGCCTCATTCAGGCAGTGCAGGGCGGGGCGCACGCGGGCAGTCGGTGTTAGATGGGGGACAACAGAGTCAGAGAGAACAGAGTCACAGAACGTGACACACGGAGTCCCGCAGGAGAGGGAACCACTTCTCTCTGCAAGCACTCCTGCCTATCGAGGGCCAAGCAGAGGCCAGGCGTCCTGGCCGTGGTTCCAGCCAGAAGCGGGTCTGTCTGTGATCCGCAGCCATTGCAGAGAGGGTTACAGCTCGTGTTTGCACGAACCCCCATGTTCATATTGGTGATGCCCATCTGAGTTCAGATTCTTGGTTTCTGGTATGTTCAGGAGCCCTCAGGGAACCAGTTTAATTCTGCAATGCGTGTCGTCTGGTGTTGGACAAAGAGTGTGTTCAGAGGCCCAGTTTCTCACCTGGGCGGCGGCTCAGGCCGTGCTGAGCAGGCGGTGAGGTCCCGTTGTGTGGCAGACACGATGGCAGCGTGGGAAGTACTTGCTGGGACAGATCAACAGCCCCTCTGTTGTAAACGCGGTCACGAGCACGGGGTGGCAGCTGCCACCAGCCGCCTTCAACCCCACCTCACTGAATCGTCCGAAAAGTGGGAGAGGCTGCAGAGCCACGAGCAGCCGGTAGCAGCAACGAGGGGCAGACTGAGTCTCCGAGGGAAGGTCAGGACGGACACCGCCAGCGCTGCGGCAGCCCCTGCGCCCTCCGCCCGCCCGGCGCCGACGGCCGCGGCGCTCGCGTGGGACTGCGCCGTCCTCTTGCTACGACTGGAAGTTTGAGCACGTGTTGTCTCCCGCCGAGCTTCCCGTACTAGAGCGACCCTGCACGCATGCTCGCAGGGCTCTTGCTTGTTCACTCCCCGCCCCGCCGGAACACTGATCTGTACGAGGCAGGAGTCTCACTTTGTGGCCGTCCTGCCGCGTGAATCTCCGCTGCATCGAGCGCCCGGCCGTCGTGCTTGGCGAGACCGTGCTCTGCGACTCTGTCCGCTGTTCGCGCGCGCGTCTCGGTCACGCACACGGTTGCTTCCCGGCTGCGAGCCTGCAGGTCGGGGCGGTTAACGGGTCGTCGTTCCCCGCTCTGCAGATCGACGGGCCGCTGTGTGCCTCTGCCGGCAAGCTGGTGATGCTCAGCGCGCGCAGGGCTTTCTCCCACGACTGGTATTTCCGCAGGTCCCTCTCTTGCCGCTCTTGTGGATGCGCTAGAGTTTTGGCATGATGATTGCACTGAGGCTGTGGTACAATGACGTGGAAATGATCTTGTCTTCAAGCAGCAGGAAACATCCACGCACAATGCGGTACCCAGGGAGGTGGGCATCTGGGTCAGACACACTACTCAGGAAGAGCAACTCCATCTTTACTTCCCAGCCGCCCCTTCAGGGGATTCACATGAGCACCTTGAGGCTGGCCATGGAGACAGTATTTACACTAAGAAAGAGACAACTGCTACAAACCTGCACTTTTTAAAAAGCTGTATATTCTTAAAGCCTGTTTATCAGCACACCGCCTGGCTGTCATTTCAAACACCAGGGTCTTCCTTCAGTCTGATGCTGCTTCTGGAGACCCTATCCCAGGTGTCATCTGATGAGGATGGAAGGACTGAAGGGTCCGCAGAGGGTTTCAGGGAACAGTTCTGGACTTATGTGCTCCAAACTGGACCCTACTATCATCCATTTATTCAGCTGCTTAAACCGTATTCTGTTTCTGAGCGATGGGATGGAGGTCAGTAGCACACACCAGTGAATATGGGCATTAAAAATTAAGCAAAATATATTACAGGAAAGTGGACCAGGACCCGCAGGTGTGTAAGGTGCGGACACGGCCCTGCCGTGTGGGATGTGCCTCACGGCACAGGGGGCGAGGAGCCGGGGCAGCGAGGGAGAGTCACAGCGGCAGGGAGGGAAAGCACCACGGTTTAGGAGAGGAAGGGCCTCCCCAGGACTGCCCGCCCCTCTCCTGCACCCACACCGCGTCTCTCCCGCCACGGTCTCGGCAGGCAGTTCACGCATCGTCCCCTGCAGACTCTCTTGCAGGACCTCCTGGGCACATGAGACCATTTCGAGGCTCTACCGCGCTGGACGGTGCGTCATTCCCTCTGTGTTTACCTCCTGGCCGCATCTTGGGCTCCTCCAAGGTCGTGTCGAGCCTGAAACAGCAGGATCCCGAGGCCCACCAGGATCAAGGCAGCCACGCCCATGCGGATGAGATTCCCCAGTGTGTAGTCCTGGGGGCGTGAGCCTAGGGATTGTGCACAGAGAGGCCACTGAGGTCAGAGCAGATCAGAATCCCCCCACAGTCCTGGATGTCCACCCAGGGCACCCGCCTCCCTTTCCAGGACGTGACCCTCGGAGCCCAGCCCCGTAGCTGAGAATTTCTCTGCTCACCACTTATGCGGTCTGACGTGTTTTGTGATGGGTGGGTGGTGTCAGCTGCTCCTGAGAATCACACAGTGGGGGTGAGTGAGGGGTCGGGGAGACACAGCCCTTGTCCTGGGGTCTGTGTTGTCGGTGCCCCCAGTTCTCACAGCACAGCTGTCACACGGCCCTGTGACGCGCCCTGTCTCTGCCCGGCCAGGCTCCCTCTGTGCTCCTGGACTTTTCATCCATTTATCCTTTTATTAAATTATTCTTCATGCAGTTAGATATAGTAGAGTGAGACATACACACACTCATGCAAATATCTATTTTCTACAAGTGGTGTAACAGCAACAGGTACTGAAAGGCTTATTCCTGCCTTCTCGGGGGGTGAAATACATGGGAGACCACAACCAACGTGGCAACATACGAGACGGAAGATACAGAGTTTTGGACAAATATCTGTAAATGTTGAAGTGGAGGAATAAGTGTGGTGTTTCTACATGAGGTATATATTTACCTGTAGATAAAAGATACATATTTACATACATTTTATTAAAATATGTTACATTGTATATATTACATCCAACACATAAGTACACATGTATCCATGAAACGCTGAAGTTACACGTCAACCTGTGCATCTGTATTACGCTCTGGACCCATGTGTAGACTGCATACGTGTGCGTGTCTCTATATGGGCAGACACGCAGGTGAGACAGGGAGGAAAGCAGTGCGTACACAGCTGGGCGGGTCAATTCCTTGAAATAAGCAGGTGGTAAGGAGGCAGGTCTCCAGAAAGGTCTCAGTCTGCTCTTCAATAAGGAACAGGCCACGCCTGTGGGCTTAGAGAGGGGGCAGAGGCGAAGGGGGCTGACATTCGGCACTGAGCGCATTTGAGACACAACAGGGTCTACAGGACACAGGAGGGAGGCCCCCGTCATCGCCTTTCTCTCTCTTTTTGCACAGATTTGTGTATTTATATCCGCAAGCATTGCCGAAAAGTTCTCAAAACAGGAGAGAGCAGTAAAAGTGCACGCACGGAGCAGAGCAGACAGGAGTGCACACACACGTGCTGTGCCGTCCCCCCCGCGCCCCCCCAGCGGCCCTGCCCGGGCCCTGCTGAGTCTCCGTGCACTCGGAGCTGCAGGAAGGCCCCCGGGCGAGCGCAGGAGGGCCGTGCAGAGCAGAGCCCGCACACGGGACGCTTCTCTATAGGCCGGTGTCCGGGGAGCTGGGACCCCAGAGGCTCGGGCTCTGAGATGGAGTCGTGGGCAGGGGGGCTGTGTCCCCCGTAGCCTCTGTGCTGGCCCCGTGGAGGCCACTCACCTGGCCCGGGGTGGGGGTCGGCCTGAGAGAGCCCAGCCTGGGGCTGCCGGGCGGGAAGCTGGGGGAGGGCCTGACCCCCGGCCTTGAACAAAGCGTATCTTTTGTAGCCAACATCAGAGCGACACTGGAAGATCAGGCTCTGTCCAGAGATCACTAGAGATCCCTGTGGGGTGAGGAGAGAGGGCTTCCCAGACACACCTGGGGGAAAGACCAGCCCTGGATTGTAGGGGCTGGTCCCTCCCATAAAGCCTCTCCTCCCATCCTGGCCCCCAGGTCTCACTGTGTCTCACACTCTGTGTATCTTACCAGTGAGCCCCACAATGTGGCCTGACTCCACCCCTGCCTGTGGGGCTCCCCTGGGAGCAAAGAGCCCAATAAATAGTCTAGAGCCTCAAAAAGTATAAGAGACCAGGATGGGACTTCCTCACCTGAGACCTGGAGCTCCAAGGGGTCACTGGGCTGTGACAGCAGGTAGGGGTCACTGCTGAGTGAGCTGTAGCACCTGTAGGTCCCCCCGTGGGCTGCGGTCACAGGACTCAGGGAGAATTCGGCCTGGTACTGCCCACCCTGGGACTTTGATCTAAGACGCAGCAGGGGATGGGCTGCCCCCTCCTTGGACAGAAGGAAGGTGTCTCTGGAGAGCCTTGACTGACACAGCAGGGTCACACTCTCTCCTGAGGCCACCGTGGGGCCCGGCTGCACCGAGAGGGAGGGGGTGTCACGCAGCCATCTTAGAGAGAGGTGGGTGGTGAGGGGTAGCCGACCCACCTGATTCTGAGCTGCAAGTGAGCAGGGCTTCTCTGAGGACCCTCATCTCCTTCCCATCCCCTGCCTCTCCCTGTCTCTCCCTCCCCAATGGCCCCACCCCTTGATCCAGCATCACCCCTGGGGCTCCCCCAGCAGGGCCTGTGCAGTGTCTGGGTCCCTCACTGACCTGCTGGCTCCTCACCTGACACCAGGATGTCCAGGGGGTCGCTGGGGGCCGACCACTCGGAGGAGAGGTTGTGTCCCCCATAGCATCTGTACCGGCCCCCATGGAGGCCGCTCACCAGGCCCAGGGGGAAGTCGGCCTGAGAGAGCCCAGCCTGGGGCTGCCAGCCAGGGCGCTGGGGGAGGTCCTGACCCCCCTCTTTGGACAGAGTGAATCTGTCATAGCCGATATCAGAGCGACACTGGAGGGTCAGGTTCTGTCCAGAGGTCACAACAAGGCCCTGTGGGGTGAGGAGGGAGGGCTTCCCAGACACTCCTGGGGGAAAGACCAGCCCTGGATTGTAGGGGCTGGTCCCTCCCATAAACCCTCTCCTCCCATCCCGGCCCCCAGGTCTCACTGTCTCTCACACTCTGTATCTCTGGTCCAGGAGCCCCCATCCCCCACCCTCTCACATGGTCTCTCCTCTGAGCAGGGACCCCAATAACCAGTCTGGAGCCTCCAAAGGAATATGGGGCCAGGATGGGACTTCCTCACCTGAGACCAGGAGCTCCAGGGGGTCGCTGGAGGCCGAGCACACCTGGGGATTCCTCCTGTAGCAGCCGTAGCATCTGAACGTCCACCTGGGGCTGGGGGGCACGGGGCCCACAGGGAACAGGGCCTGGGTCTGCCCGCTGGGCTGTGGCTGTGCGTCCAGGACCCCGGAGGGCTTGTCTTCCCCTTCCTTAGTCAGGATGAACCTGTCGTATCCCTGCCATGAGCCACACCGGAGGGTCACGTTCCCTCCTGAGGTCACCACGGGGCTCGGCAGGGCTGAGAGGCTGGGCTTGCTGTAGGCTCCTAGAGAGAAGGGGGCCGCTTGTTCAGTGGGGCTCACGGCTCCCTCACCTCCCCCAGGGCTGGGCGGTGAGAGGGGCACGGCCCTGGGAGCAGCCCCCCTTCCTGAGGGCAGAGCCTGAGGCTGGGACCCCTGAGTGTCCTCTCACCTGTCATCACCAGCTCCAGGGGGTCACTGCGCTCTGACCAGCCAGTGAGGCTGTGATAGTAACAGTGGTATCTCCCTGCGTGCTCCTCCGTCATGTGTGGGATGGAGAACTTGGCCTTGTGCCCGGGCTTCAGTGGAGGCTGTGTGTCCCAGGGGTTTTGGCTTCCCTCTTTATCCAGACGGAACCCCCGGGCCCCCAGGGTCCCCTGACACCAGATGGTCACGGGCCTCCACCAGGGGATCACAGAGCCTGGCTCAGCCCAGATGGTGGGTTTGGGGCGGGTCCCTGGAAGGAAATCAGAGGCTGGGGTCACAAGACATTCCCACCCCCATCCCCCAGCTCTCAGCCCCACAGCCCCCAGCCTCCCCCATCCTTCAGCCCAGAGCTGCTGTTCCCTACCCCCGTTGCCGGGGGAGGGGCTGGCCCGTCCCCACAATGAGGAGGGGGGAGCGGGGACACCTGGGCACAGACTCACCTGCCTGCACCTGGGTCCTCACGCCCACACTCAGCCCTGGAAGAGAGGTCCCTGTAAGAGAGTCGCCCTGAACCTTGAGCAGAACCTCCCCTCCCCCGAGTGTCCTGAGCCCCGGGGTCTCCTGACAGAGCAGGCCTGGCTGTGGGAGGGTCCCTCCAGGGTCCCTCCCCGACGAGGACCGCCCTCCCCTCCTCAATCTCACCGAGACAGAGCAGGGCCGTGAGGGTGGGGGTCATGGCGCCTCCTCCCTGTGGTGCAGGCTGTGCAGATGGAGGAGACACGGTGCCCTCAGCACAGAGACCCACAGGGTGTGTCCGCTCAGAGGCTGGTCCTCCCCGTCACGGGGCTGTCACGTCAGCAGCCCCACGGGAAGGGGAACTACCCCTTCCTGAGAGCCTGGCTCTCGTTTCTGTGACAGATCAGCAAAGAGACCCGGTGTATTCCTGAGGTGCCCCTTGCAGGTGAGGGTGCCCAGGCCACGCCCTTCCCTCTCAGAGCCTCCGTGTGGGGCCTCCTTGGTCCTCAGCCGTCCATCAGCACAGCCCTGCGGGGTCCTCACCATGGACCCGGGTCACCTTCACATCTTCAGGGCAGATGCAGGTTCCTGCTGGTCTGCAGAGCTCAGATCAGCAGAGACGCACGTCGAACGTCTGACTACAGCTCGGTGGAGGTCAAGGGGGCAGTGAGCACAGAGGAGAAGCACCGGGAAATAAGGGCAGGAACCATGACTCCTCTCCTGGCCCCGGAGTGTGGGTTCATTTCCGTCACTGCCCCATCACTACTTCTCTTTTTCTTGCAGCAGCGTCCACCCCACCTCCTGGGAACTAGTCACTGAGTCCTCCCTGCCTCCTCGGTGCCCCGTTTTCCTGAGACAGCCTCCTCCTCATCCTGCCGTTTTATCCTAAAACTTGTGAAACGGTGATTTGAGTCGCAGCTCTGGCTTGTTGAAGAAAATTGATTTTTGTTTAAATATTTGTCTCCCACCTGTATGAATTGAGCAATAATATCATATTTAGATTTTCTCCCATTAAAAAAATTTGTTTTGCATCCAAGTTTATTTGGGAGACTGAAGTGTGATTTTTCCTCTCTTGAAATTCCTTGTCAGGTTGTCATGGTGGCCTGTGAAAATGTGTGGTAATGTGTTTGCTCTAGAAAATTCTCCATAAGACAAGCTTTTGATCTTCTGTGTTTGGAAAAGCTCACCAGGGAAACCTGCCAGAGCTGGAAAGAGTTTTTTTAAATACTTTCATTGTCCTTTAATGCATTTCTCCATCCAGACACAGACACACACGAAAAAATTACATGAAAATATTTTTTTCTGTGTTTTGATTTCTTGCCAGAGCATTGATTGACTCTTGGTAGGTTAGGATTTCTATTTTTTTTCAGCATTTTGAAAATTGAGTTATAGTCACTTTACAATGTTGTGTCAGTTTCTGGTGTACAGCACAAGTTTTCAGTCATACATGAACATACATACATTCATTCTCATACTCTTTTTCACTGTAAGTTACTACAAGATCTTGAATATAGTTCCCTGTGCTATACAGTATAAATTGTTTATCTATTTTATATACATCTATCACTATGTACAAATCTTGAACTCCCAGTTTATCCCTTCCCACCCCCTTCCTCCTGGCAACGACAAGTTTGTATTCTCTGTCTATGAGTCTGTTTCTGCTTTATATATAGGTTCATTTGTCTTTTTTTTTTTAAGATTCGTCATATGAGTGATGTCACATGGTATTTTTCTTTCTCTTTCTGGCTTACTTCACTTAGAATGACTTCCTCCAGGGACATCCATGTTGCTGCAAATAGAATTATGTTGTCATTTTATGGCTGAGTAGTATTCCATTGTATAAATATACCACATCTTCTTTATCCAGTCATCTGTCAATGGACATTTAGGCTGTTTCCATGTCTCGGCTGTTGTAAATAGGGCTGCTGTGAACATTGGGCTGCAGGTGTCTTTCTGAATTAGAGTTTCCTCTGGATATATGCCCAGGAGCAGGATTCCTGGGTCATACGGTAAGTCTATTCCTAGTCTTTTGAGGAATCTCCATACTGTTTTCCACAGTGGCTGCACCAAAGTGCTTTCTGTGGGATGATGTTAATATTCAGATGTAATTTATTTAATACGTCAAAGACAGTTCAGGTTTTCTGTTTATTCTTGAGCTTGTTTTGGAAAAAAATTTGGATGGACATTAGTCGAGTTCATCGAAATTGGGTAACGTTCTTCATAAGGTCCACTTATATCTATTGTGACACGATTTCAGTCTAAAATGGTACCAGAGGGTATGAAATGGAGAATCTTATGCATTCATCGTTCAGAAGCAAACTTACGGACCGAGAGACTGATTTCCTGTAAGTGCCTGACTTACAGAAAGCTGACACTTGTCCCTGGACCGGGGAATGTCCAGGAAGAGTCTGCCCGTCCCCAGCCAAGGAACTTGCTGCTGGGACTGTAGCTGAACTAGCCTCCTTTGCACTCCTTCCCCGTAAGCACACTCCCCCCAGCCGTCTCGGGACGCACCTGTAGCTTGCTACAGTTTGCACGTTTTGAGCTGCAATTTGTCTACTATTCCTGAATGAACTCATTTTTGTGGGATTTTGAGCCTGTCTCAGTTTACCTCTCGTGTTTTGGGTGACGCTGTAAAAGTCTGTGGGATCCTTGTGAGGCCCCATTTTTCGTTATTGATTTGGGTTACCTGGGCCTCACCTGTCCTGCTTCAGTGTTGTTGGGACTTTGTACATTTTAAGAAGATTTAATAATAAATATTTTTGCTCTGTTGATGTTGTGTACTGAATGCGTGTGTCCCCCAAATTAATACATTAAAGCCCTGACCCCAGTTTGTCTGTATTTGGAAGTGAGGCTTCTAAGAAAGAAGGAGAGATTTTAAAAGGCTGTAAATGCCATCCTTGCTCAATAAGACTGTGTCCTTCCAAGAGGAGGAGGCAGCGGACTCGCTGTCTGTCTCCCTCCGCGCTCTCACACTGAGGAAGGCTGTGTGAGCGACACAGGAAGAAGGGCCCCCATGACCCCGGGGGGCCCCCATCTGTGCCGACCCTCCTGGCAGCTTGTGTGGGACTTCCAGTCTCCAGAACTGTGAGAAAGGGAATTCCTGGGGCTTAAACCGCCCAGCCTGTGATGTTTTGTCACAGATGCCTGAGCAGACCGGCACAGATTTTAGTCCCAGGAAGTGTGGTGCTGCCGTAACAGCTACCTGATGTGTGGGAGCAGCTTTGGAACTGGTAGTGGGGGGGTGGGGTTGAGGTGTGTGCTGGAAACATGAGTGGACCGTGGGTAGCCATATGGACCTGAAAAGTGATGCTGGTGGGAGCTCAGACAGACGAGGAGGTGGGGAGAAAGCCTCCATCTTCTGAGAGAATACGCGTTAACCATGAGCAGAATGTTGGTAGAAATAAGGATGGTCAAGTCCCTTCGGGCAGAGCCTCAGACAGAAACGAAGAGCAAGTTGCACTGCACGTTGGAGATAAGTGATCTTGTTATAAAGCGGCCGAGAGCTTGGCTGAACTGTGCTCTCATGTTTGGAGAAGGTAGAACTTCCGAGCCATGAAATTGCATATTTAGCTGAAGAGGTTCCGACACAGAATGTTCATGTGTGGCCCGGGTCGTCCTGTGCTGACAGGGTTCCAAAGGGGAGAGGTGAATGGAAGGATGGCCTGTTAAGCAGATGGACCCAGAACTGAAAGATGGGTGGCAGTTTTCTCTGTGCTGGAACACACACCACAGCATGCTCGCAGGAGAGTGCCAGGCTGTGGGCCGCCTGCTAGTTGGCAAAGAGGTTAAGGGTCACAGGAGCAGAAGCACTGCCAGTTTGCCGTGAAGGGGCGGGAAGAGGGCAAAGTGAGAGAAAACCATCAGGCCCTTTGCAAGGAAAGGGGAGGATGACCCAAAGACAATTCAGAGATCACCAGGGCTGCCTCCTTGGTTTCAGCAGGGCACGTGGCCTCTGCCCAAAGCCTTGGGAGGGGGCCCTCACAGAGAGACAAAGGGGCTGATCTGCCACACACCCCTCCCCACCATCGAGCCGTGGAGGTGATGCTGCTGCCCCAGAGGACCTGATGGCAAAGCATCCAAGCAAAGAGGATTGTTCTGGAGCCTTAAGGTCCAATGGAAGCCGACTTGATAGATGGTGTGCGTGCTTGGAACCCTCTCTCTCCCTGTGGGCATGGGACTCTGTCTCCTAGGCCTGCCCCAGCATTGCATTTTGGAAGCACACAGTTTGCCTGGATCACCGGTTCACAGCTGCAGACGAATTCTGCCTCAGAGTGAATCTTACCCTGAGTCTCACCCATGTCTGGTGTGGCTGACTTGGAGATGTGACTTGGGATTTTAGATTTGATCATTGGTTCTTGAATGAGTGGAGATTTGGGGGACAGTGAGGATGGAATGAATGTGTATTTCACATGGGAGAAAGTCATGAATTCAGAGGGCTTAGGGGTGGAATATTGTGGACTGATTGTTGGAGCCCCTTAAAAATTCTACTGAAGCCTTAACCACCCCCCAATATGGCTAAATTTGGAGATGGGGCCTCTAAGAAAGTAGTGAAAGTTAAATGATATCATAAAGGTGGAGCCCTGGTCAGATAGGGTTAGTGGCCTTATAAGAAGAGACACCAGAGCTCTCTCTCTTCCTGCACACACACGCGCACACACCCACACCAAGCTAGGGTCACGTGGACACAGCGAGAAGTCAGTTGTTCACACCCAAGGAAAAAGGAACCATACATGAGGCACCCTAGTCTTGGTCTTCCAGCCTCCAGAATGTGAGAAAATAAATTTCTATTCTTTAAGCCACCAGTGTGTGATATTTTGTTCTAGCAGCCCGAGCAGACTGATAGAATGGATATTTTCCTCTTTTTTAATTCTTTCCATATAAATACACACTTTTCTTATTAGTATAGCCTTTTGTCCACTGTCATGGGGTGAATTTGCTATTTCTTTTCCTGACTTTTGTATATGTTTGCTTAGATCACTGATTTTCTGGCTTTCTTCATTTTTAAAAGATAATATCATTTAGGCACTTAGTTTTCCCGGTTGATCTTGACGTACACCATTGGCATTATCATTTAAGTGACAGTCTGTTTTGGTGTGTAAGATTTGCATTACCAGTGACATGAAAAAAGTTCTGTCTTCAATTGCGGTTTTTTTCTCTCACCTATTGGTTATTTAGAAGTGTATTGCTTTGTTTCTAAAAATATAGCGTTAATGTTTATCTTGGTTTTCAGCACAGGGTGACTTCTAAAGCCCCAGGGTATCCTGCTTGCTTATGAAAGATCCCTGGGCTCAGGGCATTAGATGTGTGTCCATGGGGCAGCCCCCTGCCTCCCGGGGTCCCTGCGGTCTCCCTCCTGGGAGTGGGGAGTCTGCGTCCTGTCCTGGGCTAGTGGATGGCGAGTGTGGCGTACACGCTGGGCTCTGCGGGGGGCTCCCCCGCCTGGGAGGGAGGGGGTGCGGTCGTCTCCCGTCTGAGGGTCGAGTGGGTCAGCTGGGCGTAGGTCACATCCTGGGGGGCTTCAGACACAGCAGCCTGGGGGAGCAGGAGGGTGAGAGTTAGGTATGTGATTGAGGTAGGGGAAAAGCCAGGGCACCTGGAACAGAAAAAACCCACCTGACTGTCCATCTGCCTCTCCTCCCCTATTCGTCTGTCCTTTGTGTCCAGCAGTTGCTCTGAACATGGGGGAGGAAGGGGGTCCACCCCGTGCTGGCGTCTTGAGTGGTTGACCCAGGCGTACGTCCTTCCCTGGGGATCTCCACCACCAGGGCTCTGCGGCGGGGAGATCGTGAGCGGGTGGAACTCCTCTCCTTGACTCCGCTCTTGTCCCTCTTCAGTTAGGTTTCTGCCCTGAAGCTAGAGAGCTGATTTTAAAACATAAATCCAACCATATGACTCCCTTTCTCAGACACATTTTCATTCATGTTTATGTCACCCAGGCTAAGGCTGAGCCTTGCCAAATACAGATCCCTAACAAACACTTGTTCACTGACTGAATAAATGAATGAGCTCGTGTGGGGGAAACTAGGCGTCTTGAAGGACGTTTGTTTGGTTTTGATTCATTCACTTCATCCATATACATACATACATACACACTAAATACCCAAATGTCTGGACATCGACGTGGGGACAAGAGAAAGAAAGAACTGAGTAAATACTGGATTTTTTTTGGAGGTGGTGAGCATTGAGGGGAAGTGGGAGATGTTACACCCAAGGCACACTGTTGTGCAGTTCCACTACGTCTAAATCCATGAGACTGGAGAAAAGAGTAAACAGAGATAAAGAAGGGCAGGGGTCCCAGTGCAGGGACAGGCCAGTCTACAGGGGCCTTGGTGCAAGTGAGAAAAGGCGCACCTCTCAGACCCCACCCTTAGGATCTCAAACCCTGAACTCTACTGTGCTGCACACACACTGTACAACTGTCCCTGGGTGCAATACCACAGGGGATATGGACGCACTAACCGTTACAAGGACCCAAGTAGAGGGACCAAGAAGGAGGGACCCACGTGGTGTCAGTAGAGCCCCACTGAGAAGTGGGGTCCCAGCAGCCCAAGGGTGTCACCTTTCAAGAGGAAGGCTGAGGTCAGATGCTGCTGAGAGTTGAATGATGGGAGGAAGAAGCATCCGAGGATTTAGCTTATTTGGAAGACTGTGTGGGTGCCCTGGACAGGGCAGGGGGCTCACCCGATTCTCCACCTGCTTGTCCTCCTCAGTCAGGGACTCTCTTGTGGCAGTGTCTGGAGGATAAGATTCTGTCTCATGCGAAGATTCTTGAACTCCTGCAGCCCTGCACACCCCTCTCACCCTTAGGTGGGGAGCCTGAGACCCAGCGAGGGCCAGGGAGGTGCCTGGGCTCACAGAGACAGAGAAGTGTTCACACCTCCACCTCCCGAAGCCCAGAGCCCTTCCCGCCCAGGCCCCTTGCCCCATCTCCCGCCAGGACCTCCATCCTCTCCAATTACCCTGATTCTCCTCTTGGACGTGAGTCATGGAGCTGGGGCTGAGTGGGGAGAAACAAGAACCTTAGGTGGAGGAGCTACAGGTGGAGCTGGCCAGTTGGGGGAAGTTCTTTGGGGAGAAATTACCTTTCCTGGGGGCTCTGGTCTTAGCTTCAAGATCTGAAGCACCTACACAAAGTTAGAAATTATCTTCTAAACTACCCCGGAACCCAGCCTCCAGGGCTGCATTAAGAGACTTATACACAGATCCAATCCAAAAATGGGCAGATCTAAACAAGCATTTCTCCAATGAAGACTACAAATGGCCAATAGATACATGAAAAAATGCTCAATATCACTAATTATCAGAGAAATGCACATCAAAACTACAATGACGTATCAGCTCACACAAGTCAGAATGGCCATCACTTAAAAGTTTATGAAGATAAATGGAGAGGGTGTGGAGAAAAGGGAACCCTCTTACACTGCTGGTCAGAATGTAGTTTGGTGTAACCATTATGGAAATTCCTCAAAACACTAAAAATAGACTTACCCTATGATCCAGCAATCCCACTTCTTGGTATAAATCTAGAGGGAACTCCAATGCGAAAAAAATACCTGCACCCCAGTATTCATAGCACCACTGTATACAATAGCCAACACATGTAAGCAACCTAAATGAAGCAACAGATGACTGGATAAAGAAGTTGTGGTATATTTATTCAATGGAATACTACTCTGCCATAAAAAGGATAAAATAATGCCATTTGCAGCAACATGAATGAACCTATAGATCATCATTCTAAGTGAAGTAAGCCAGAAAGAGAAAGAAAAATACCAGATAGTATCACTCATGTGCAATCTAAAAAAAAAAAAGACACTATGAACTAATCTACAAAACAGAAACAGACTTGCAGACATAGTAAACAATCTTATGGTTACCAGGGAAAGGGGGTGGGAAGGAATAAATTTGGGAATTTGAGATTTACAAATGTTAGCCACTATGTATAAAAATCGATTTAAAAAGAGAGAGAGACTTATACACAGAAAACTATAAACTATTGATGAAGGAAATTAAAGAAGACTTTAAAAAACAGAAAGATATCCCATGCTCCAGGATTGGAAGAATCAATATTGTTAAAATGATCACACTGCCCAAGGCAATCTACAGATTTAATGCAATCCCTATCAAATTACCCAGGACATATTTCACAGAACTAGAACAAATCATAATAAAATTTATATGGAACCACAAAAGACCTAGAATTGCCAAAGCATTACTGAAAAAAAAGAAAAAGCCTGGAGGAAAAACTCTCCTAGACTTCAGACAATACTGTTCAGCTATAGTAATCAAGACAGCATGGTATTGGTACAAAAACAGACATATAGACCAATGGAACAGAATAGAGAGCCCAGAAATGAACCCACAAACTTTTGGTCAACTCATCTTCGACAAAGGAGGCAAGAATATACAATGGAATAAAGACAGTCTCTTCAGCAAATGGTGTTGGGAAAACTGGACAGCAGCATGTAAATCAATGAAGCTAGAACACTCCCTTACACCATACACAAAAATAAACTCAAAATGGATCAAAGACTTAAACATAAGACAAGATACAATAAACCTCCTAGAGAAAAGATAGGCAAAACATTATCTCACGTACATCTCAAAAATGTTCTCCCAGGGCAGTCTACTCAAGCAATAGAAATAAAAGCAAGAATAAACAAATGGGACCTAATGAAACTTAAAAGCTTCTGCACAGCAAAGGAAACCATAAGTAAAACAAAAAGACAACCTATGGAATGGGAGAAAATTTTTGCAAATGATGAAACTGACAAAGGCTTGATCTCCAGAATATATAAGCAGCTCACACGACATAATAAGAAAAAAACAAGCAACCCAATCCAAAAATGGGCAGAAGACCTAAACAAGCAATTCTCCAAGGAAGACATACAAATGATCAATAGGCACATGAAAAAATGCTCAATATCACTAATTATCAGAGAAATGCAAATCAAAACTACAATGAGGTATCACCTCATACCACTCAGAACGGCTGTCATTCAGAAGTCCACAAATGACAACTGCTGGAGAGGCTGTGGAGAAAAGTGACCCCTCCTACACTGCTGGTGGGAATGCAGTTTGGTACAGCCACTGTGGAAAACAGTATGGAGATTCCTCAAGAGACTAGAAATAGACTTACCATATGAGCCAGGAATCCCACTCCTGGGCATATATCCAGAAGGAACCCTTGTTCAAAAAGACACCTGCACCCCAATGTTCATAGCAGCACTATATACAATGGCTAAGACATGGAAACAGCCTAAATGTCCATCAACAGATGACTGGATAAAGAAGAAGTGGTATATTTATACAATGGAATACTATTCAGCCATAAAAATGACAACATAATGCCATTTGCAGCAACATGGATATTCCTGGAGAATGTCATTCTAAGTGAAGTAAGCCAGAAAGAGAAAGAAAAGTACCATGTGAGATCGCTCATATGTGGAATCTAAAAGAAAGAGAGAAAGAGAGGAAGGAAGGAAGGAAGGAAGGACATAAATACAAAACAGAAACAGACTCATACATAGAATACCAACTTGTGGTTACCATGGTGGCAGGGGGTGGGAAGGGACAGACTGGGATTTCAAAATGTAGAACAGATAAACAAGATTGTACTGTATGGCACAGGGAAGTGTACACAAGATCTTGTGGTAGCTCACAGTGAAAAAAAATGTGACAATGAATATATGTATGTTCATGTATAACTGAAAAATTGTGCTCTACCCTGGAATTTGACACAACATTGTAAAATGACTATAACTCAATAAAAAAAAGTAAAAAAAAATCTCAGAGGATCTGAGCCCTCACAAGGTCATACACCCCTCGCCCCAGCCCTGTCCATTTGGAAATTCAAGGTAAACAGGAGTAACTGGAACACACATAACTTGCATGGATGATTTAAATAAGGTTTATGAATCCAAAAGAACATTTTTCAAAATTCTGAGGCTGTTCTTATTAAATCTCCACGTTCTAAATGATTTTATGCTAATTTTATTATTTTACAGGAAAAGTTTTAGGAATTGTTTTCCCCCACATCATCTTGACCTATATTCCTGATTTAGTAATATTTTACCAAAGTGACATAGAGATAGACATAAAAGCAGGTGTAATGATGGAGATGCAGGTATAGAATGACATGAGTGGATGGGGGATGGGGAAAGAGAGAGATCTGTTCTGTATGTATCTATATACATGCACATAAATGTAGGCAGATAGGTGGATACATAGATATATAGATAAGTAGGTAGGTAGGTAGGTAGATAGATAGATAGATAGATAGATCGTTTTTCTGATATAATGCGTCATTACCCTGAATACATCAGTGTGTGCCTCCCATAGACACAAACACTTGTCTGTATGACCCTAAACTCCCTATTTGGAGGTCTACACTGATGCAACACTTTCCCGAAATCCTCACTCCGAATTCACTTTTGACCAACTGCCTGAGAGCCTCTTTTTTTCCCTTTGGTCCAGAATTTTACCCAGAAATCTATGTTGCCTGTGGTTGTCCTGTTTATTACTCTCCCGGAATCTGGAAGTCTCCTCAGTCTCTCTCTGTCCCTTGTGGCCTTGACCGCCTTCAAGGATATGGGATTCATGTTGTCTAGGGGGAGCCCCAACCTGGTTCCCTCCAAGGTCCACTGCCAACCAGGCTCGGGCCACGCATTCTTGGATGAGCATCCCAGAAATGAGGCTGTGGTGGCCTCCGTCCGTATCAGGAGCCTAGGACGCTCACCCTTCCCAGCCCTGGTGATGTGCCCTCTGACCACCTGGCCAAGCGAGTACCTGCCAGGCGTCGCCTTCAGCTTTCCCTTAAAGCCTGACTGGTTTGGAGATAGATGTTTGTGTCTTCGTCAGATGCCGTGGAACTGTTTGTTGCTCCTTCTGCAGTGATTAGTCGGCATTCTACTCTAAGGCTTTCTCCTCTTCCCCGTTTATTTGCTCACTTGCGCCTTCACTCACTTGGCGTGTATCTCTGTGAACTGAAGGACTTCTGCTTCATTCAGCGCACTGTGATCCAGTTTTCTCATTTACGCGGATGCTCAGCTTATTCTTGATTTTCCCAGAGGGAGTTCCTTTCAGCTGGCTCCTGTGTCATTCTGACTCGTCTCCATCATTCTTTGGGAATTTTTGCACTTTCTGGCATGACAAGATGCTCGGTACTCCCCCCGTCCCAAATGATGGGCCCTAATACCCTGTAACAGGGGGTGGTGTTTAGAAACCAAAATGGAAGGTAGGTTTGCTCATGGCTACTGGGCTGTCGTCGTGTCTGGGTCCTGCTGGTGGACGTAGCTGGGATGGATGTGGTCACACGGGTGTGCACAGACTTGATAACACTTACACCCGTAACTACTGCTATGCCTGTACTTTAAAAATGAGTTTATACTGACATTTCTAAATCCTGTAGAACACCTCAGGGTTTCTTCTTGCCAACTGCCTTTGCATATATATAAATCCCTTCACAAAGCTGGAACATCTTGGCTCCCATTATCCCCAATATATGTACATATTTTCTCAAAGCAACTAACCTCCCAACTGCTTCCACATCTTCCTCCACCCCTCACCACTGTGCCCACTCCCCACGGCTCTTGGCTCCTGGTTGACAATAACACCTTCTTGTGACCCCCCCCCATCTCCAGCATGGTCCCTCAGGTCCTGGATACCCCCACCCGTGCTACCTCCAGGCAGGACCCCTCCCCTCCCAATCACTCTTCCCGGGAGCCCCAGATCACTGTCCAAGAAGATTATGGAGTGGAAGTTGGGTGGGAAAGAACTTCCTACAAATTTTGGACTTTTTAATTTTAGAATTTTTGAAACTGAACGTTTGGCCATGTTTTTGGTGCCACATTTTGGATGGTTCCCTATGAAGCCAGTTGAAAGGTCTTTGGAGTAAGGTCTCCCCTCCCAGGTAGACCAGACCCTGCATCTTCTACCCACCTGACTTGCTGCGTTTGCTCTGCTGCCTGTGTCGGATGAGGAGGATGAGGGGGAGGGAGAGCAGCAAGACAAAGGTCACAGAGACCCCAATCAAAACTTTCTGGTACTTTCCAAGACCTTGGGCACAAAGGATGCAATGAATGAACCGATGATGCCATTTGATTGAGCACCTACTGTTTGTAGGTGTGTGCTGGGGTCTGTGCATTCATCTCTAACTCTCACAACAAACCTACAACATGTGAATGCCCCTCCCAACACCACCCATTGTGCAGACACGTAAACTGAGGCTCAGAGAGGTAAATCGTGTGTCCCAGGTCACCCAGCCCGGAAGTGGCAAGGCTGGTACCAGACCCTGGGACTGCAGGTGCCCTTGTGCTGTTCTCATGCTGCATTCCAGGCTGTCAGCCAGCTTTGGGTTTGGGGACTCCTTATTGGTTGGAGTGGCCTGTCCCCTGGTCCTCATGTGTCCCAGCCTCTCCTGAGCTGTCACTCCCATTCTCCAACCATCAGAGGCTTCGGGGGACCAAAACAAGAGTGCTCAGAAGCGGGTCTGCTTAGAATGGACCCTGTGCCGTCCCCAGTCCCCAGTCCTGCCAAGAGCTGTCCTCCTCCCCTGCAGACCCCACACCTCCAGGCAGGGCCTGCCTGGACTTAAGGGTGAGCATCTAGGTGGGCCCATCCCATGCAGAGGGCTGTCACTTCCATGGTCTCACCTAAATCTCTTAGCAAACCTCTGAGGGCCCTGCCCAGGAGAGCCCCAGGTAAGAGACACACTTCACAGACAAGGAACTCAGACAGGGAGCTCAGACAGGGAACAGACTTGCCCGCGCCCGCGGCTGGGAAGCGGCAGGGCTCAGGTTGCATTGCAGCCCCACCTCCCAGCCCTTGCTTCTTGTTGTTTGATTCTGAGTTTTGTCACGAGAGCACCTCCATAAGGTCAGGCTGAGTACCACGGGGCTGATGGAAAAGCACCATGACATCAGGGTGCTCAGCGCTCTGTTCTTCCCTGGGCCCTTGACAACCCAACCCTGTCTGCCCTCCTCCTGCACCTGAGACAGTGACCTGCAGGGTCAGAACTAAGATGCCCCTTGAGAGTTGAGCCAGAAGTCTCCTCGATTGCAAATGAAGGAGCTGGGGCCCAGATGGTCAGGGAGCTGCCCCAAACCAGCCTCTCAGAGAGCGCTGGGCATCCCCTCAGAGGGTTCCTCACACTAGACCAGGACAGGAGGTGAGGGCGGGGGTGCTTCTGCCCACTGCAGCCGGGCTGCCGCTCTTCCAGGCTGAGCCCCAACACCTCCCCCTCCCTGACCCCCCACCCTTCAGCCATGCAGCTTCGGAACCCCAGAGCCCTGGGGTCAATCTGGCATCTCTGCCCCAGCTCCCAGCCCCCCGGGGACACAAGCCTGTGCTTGAGGAATGAGGGGGCATTAGATCCTCAGACACACTCTCACCCTGCCCCAGGGAGGCCCTTGAGTCACAGCTGTGAGATGGGCCAATACAGGTGGGACTGGGTCCCCCAGAGGGTCCTGGGAAGGGGGCCAGAAGAGGGCGAGGGACAGGAGCTCCCCACAGAGACCCCGTGTTTGATCACACTCTCCTCCTGTACCTGCTGTGTCCACCCCTAACCCCAGCGCGGCCTTCCCTACACACCCTTGGCGAGCTCTGGGGAAGGGCACGTGGAAGGGGAGAGCGGGGAGGCCCCTCCTCACACCTCTCAGGGGTGCGTCTCCCTCTGCATGATCCTCCCGGGACCTGCCCTTGGAGCCCCCTTACTTCCATACCATACAGGGGCTCTCCTGGGCCAGGCCCTGAACTGATCATGAGGACACAGAGGGGCCGGGATGGGACTTCCTCACCTGAGAGCAGGAGCTCCAGGGGGTCACTGGGGGCTGAGCACACCTGGGGATTCCTCCTGTAGCAGCCGTAGCATCTGAACGTCCACCTGGGACTGGGGGGCACGGGGCCCACAGGGAACAGGGCCTGGGTCGGCCCGCTGGGCTGTGGCTGTGCGTCCAGGGCCCCGGAGGGCTTGTCTTCCCCTTCCTTAGTCAGGATGAACCTGTCGTATCTCTGCCATGAGCCACACCGGAGGGTCACGTTCCCTCCTGAGGTCACCACGGGGCTCGGCAGGGCTGAGAGGCTGGGCTTGCTGTTGGCTCCTAGAGAGAAGGGGGCCGCTTGTTCAGTGGGGCTCACGGCTCCCTCACCTCCCCCAGGGCTGGGCGGTGAGAGGGGCACGGCCCTGGGAGCAGCCCCCCTTCCTGAGGGCAGAGCCTGAGGCTGGGACCCCTGAGTGTCCTCTCACCTGTCATCACCAGCTCCAGGGGGTCACTGCGCTCTGACCAGCCAGTGAGGCTGTGATAGTAACAGTGGTATCTCCCTGCGTGCTTCTCCGTCATGTGTAGGATGGAGAACTTGGCCTTGTACCCGGGCTTCAGTGGAGGCTGTGTGTCCCAGGGGTTTTGGCTTCCCTCTTTATCCAGACGGAACCCCCAGGCCCCCAGGGTCCCCTGACACCAGATGGTCACGGGCCTCCACCAGGGGATCACAGAGCCTGGCTCAGCCCAGATGGTGGGTTTGGGGTGGGTCCCTGGAAGGAAATCAGAGGCTGGGGTCACAAGACATTCCCACCCCCATCCCCCAGCTCTCAGCCCCACAGCCCCCAGCCTCCCCATCCTTCAGCCCAGAGCTGCTGTTCCCCATCCCCATTGCCCAGGGAGGGGCTGGCCCGTCCCCACAATGAGGAGGGGGGAGCGGGGACACCTGGGCACAGACTCACCTGCCTGCACCTGGGTCCTCACGCCCACACTCAGCCCTGGAAGAGAGGTCCCTGTGAGAGAGTCGCCCTGAACCCTGAGCAGAACCTCCCCTCCCCCGAGTGTCCTGAGCCCCGGGGGCCTCCTGACAGAGCAGGCCTGGCTGTGGGAGGGTCCCTCCCCGACCAGGACCGCCCTCCCCTCCTCAATCTCACCAAGACAGAGCAGGGCCGTGAGGGTGGGGGTCATGGCGCCTCCTCCGTGTGGTGCAGGCTGTGCAGATGGAGGAGACACGGTGCCCTCAGCACGGAGACCCACAGGATGTGTCCGCGGGGAGGCTGGTCCTCCCCGTCACGGGGCTGTCACGTCAGCTTCCCCACGGGAAGTGGAACTGCCCTTCTTGAGAGCCTGGCTCTCGTTTCCGTGACAGATCAGCAAAGAGACCCGGTGTCTCCCTGAGGTGCCCCTTGTAGGTGAGGGTGCCCAGGCCACGCCCTTCCCTCTCAGAGCCTCCTTGTGGGGCCTCCTTCGTCCTCAGCCGTCCATCAGCACAGCCCTGCGGGGTCCTCACCATGGACCTGGCTCACCTTCACATGTTCAGGGCAGATGCAGGTTCCTGCTGGTCTGCAGAGCTCAGATCAGCAGAGACGCACATCGAACGTCTGACTACAGCTCAGTGGAGGTGAAGGGGGCAATGAGCACAGAGGAGAAGCACCGGGAAATAAGGGCAGGAACCATGACTCCTCTCCTGGCCCCGGAGTGTGGGTTCATTTCCGTCACTGCCCCCATCACAGACTTCTCTCTTCTTTCTTGCAACAGCATCCACCACAGCTTCCTGGGAACAAGCCCCTGAGTCATTCTTGCCTCTTCAGTGCCCCTTCTTAGTTGAACAGATCTCTCTTCCGCATCCTCTGGTCCTGCCTATAAATTTCAGGGGACAGTGATTTCGGCTGGACCTCTGATTCTGAAGAAAAAGATGACCTTTAAATACCCATCTGTCCTTGTCTGTGTGATCTGGGACAGGAACCTCCAACTTCCTGGTCTGTACCCTTGGTGATGTCATGTTGTCATGACCTGCCCTCCTCTGGGCAGTTGTAGGGTAAACAGATCCCAGTGCGTGGAGGGGTCAGTCACTGTTAATTGTCACACCAGGTTCAGACATGATGGATTTGGGACATGAGGGGACCATGGTGTCCGCACTCAAGGTGCATGCTTTGTGCGTGCACTCAAGAGCTCTTGCTTGCTCCAAATACCAGTAAGTGCTACCTGCAATAGTTCTGAAGCACGTGTGAAGAGTCACATTCAGAAAAAGAGACATGAAGTTTTCTGAAAGAGACATGGAACCATGAGACAGAACAGAGGACAAAGCTGAGTGCCTGGGACCCTCAGTGAGTCACAGGGAGGTGGTTCCCACCTGTGTGGGCAGAAAAGGGCCCCCAGGTCCTCCCAGGTGGGAGGGCTCAGGGCTCCAGGTGAAGGTTGAAGCTGTGGCCCCCCTTCCCCCTGTTTCTGGGTGGACACTGGGCTATCTTTGTGCACTGACCCACGCCCCTGGTCAGCACTGAGCAACGTCCCCCGTGTGGCAAGAAACAGACTCAATCCAGTGTCGTCAGCGGTGGGCGTCTGCCCCACGTGTGGGAGTGAGGCTCCCACTGGACCATCCCTGATGGCGCAACGCTGAGCAGATGCTAAGTCTGAGACAGTGCACCCTGCCGGGCAGGAGGGGCCGCAGCAGCCTGACTCCCAGAACAGCCCTGGGAGAGACCTCTATGAGAGGTCAGGTGTGTGAGAGGGGACCTCCAGCAGGAGTGGGCGGCCCAGAGTGACCCTGTTATTGGTGGACCTTGCGACGGACAGCCCTCTACAGGTGTACTTGGCTTCGTTGTGGTTTGCAGATACTGCATTTTATTTCATTTTATTTTATTACAGCTTAAAGGTTTATGGCAACCATGTGTAGAGAAAGTCTCTTGGTGCCACTTTTCCAGCAGCATTTGCTCACTTTATGTCTCTGGGTCACGGTTTGGTAATCCTTGCATATATTTGAAGCTTTTTCATGATTATGATATTTAGTATGGTGATCTGTGACCAGTGACCTTTGATCCTACTATTGCAGTTCTTTTGACATTTTTAAAATTAAAGGGTTTCAGAATTAAGGTATGTAAATTGGGGGTTCTTTTAGACATAATGCTGTTGCACACTGAATAGACTACAGTAACTTTTATATGCGCTGGGAAGCCAGAAAGCTTATAGCGGTCCCTTTATTGTGATATTTGCTTCACTGCGGTGTCCTGAACCAAACTGGAAATATCTCTGCGATGTGACTTCCTATGGTCCCTTTCAGACAAAGTCTGGTGATGTCCTATAGAACGTGTTCGTGATACAGAGCTCACCAATGGAGGGAAGAGGTCTACCTGGGCTTAAAATGCAGTCTTGTGCATGCAAGCAATTTAAGAATGTATGCCTATTAAATATTCAGCATTAAACGTATGTTAATTAAAAACTCACATCGATACATTCCATTTCGTATACATTTAAGGGCCACTGGATGAGATATCCATCTCGGCACCCACCGGAGGGGCTGGGGCTGTCCGTGACCCCATGTTGAAATCACCCACGCACTCTCACTGTTTCCACACGGACGAGAGGAAGAGTGGGGAGACGGTGGTTGCTTGTGGACTTGGACACCCGTGCAGTTCCGGTCAAGGCTGGGCCAGGTTGGTGAGCGCGTCGTTCCTGAACTTGGGGAGGCGTCCCGACTCCTGGGTTCTGATGCGGAACCTTTGAGTTTTCTTCGCAGCAGCGTTTTGGTGACGCTCACTAGCCAGACACAGTGCTCAGCTCCCACTGGAAGCCTTCCTAGTGGGACTTCGGGTGACGTATTTCTCAGCAGCTACAGTGAAGGTCAGGAGACACTATTATCTTAAAGGAGGGCAATATCAAAACAGGATAATAAGAAAGCTACAGAAGAAAGACTGGACAAAACCCTGCAATGGGAGCAGGAGAGGACAGCCAGGTTTAAAGTGTGTCAGGCTGCTGTCTGAGGCAGCAGGAGAGGGCTACGTCCAGGCGGGAGGGCACACTCACATTGGAAGCTGCCTCGTGGAGACCAGGCCAGGGACGGACAAGACGGTCCACAACAAGTTTTCTAGTGACTCAGCTCTGTCTGCTTCACACACTTCTGTTCCTTTTCCAAATGTCCCCATCAGATTAACCGATTAAACCAATTAAACATGAAAGACTAAAACATAAACTTTTTATCAAAGTATTAAACCTATTCTTCTTTAGTGTTTGAACGTGTAGGATTCCAAGCACAACTTAAAAACACTGTGATGGACCTGATGTAGAAATCTGGATTGACATTCACTTGACAGACAAGCCTCAGGTCTGCCGTTTTTACGTATTGTTGTTGTTTAAATTGAAGCATAGCTGATTTACAATTTTATATTAGTTTCAGGCATTCAAAATAGCGATTCGACCATTTTGCGTATTATAGTCCACTGAAAGTTATTAGAAAAGAATGGCTATATTTCCCCAGACTGTGTGATTGATCCTTGTTGAGCATTTCTTTCACACACAGTAATTTGTATCTCTTAGTCCCATAACCCTGTCTTGTCCCTCCCGCTTCCACCTCCCTACTGGTAACAACTAGTTTGTTCTCTCTGAGTTTGTTTTGTTATCTTAATTCATTTATTTTATTTTTTAGACTCCACATATAAGTGAGAACATGAGCATATTTGTCTTTCTCTGTCTGACCTATTTCACTAAGCATACAACCCTCCAGGTCCATTTGTGTTGTTGCAAATAGCAGAATATCATTCTTTTTATGGCTGAGTAATATTCCAGAGTGTGTATGTATAGATATGTATCACATCTTCTGTATCCATTCATCTGTTGATGGATACTTGGGTTGTTTCCAAACCTTGGCTATTATCAATAGTGCTGCTATAAACATTTGAATTTGTGTGTTTTTTTTCCAACATATATAGCTAGGAGTGGAATTGCTGGATCATGCAGTAGTTAGTTGTTAGTTTTTTGAGGAATCTCCGTATTGTTCTCCATAGTGGCTGCACCAATTTATACTCCCAGCAACAGTGTACAGGGGTTCCCATTTCTCCACATCCTCACCAACGTTTGTTATTTGTAGACCTTTTTGATAACGTTCTGACAGGTGTGAGATGATATCCCATTATTGTTTTAATTTCAGCTTCCCTAATAATTAGCCACGTTGAGCATCGTTTTGTGTGTCTGTGAGCCGCCTGCGTGTCTTCTTTGGAAACATGTCTGCTCAGGTGTTCCACCCACTTTTTAACTGGGTTGTTTGTGGTTTTTCTTTTTTACAATGAGTACCATGAGCTGATTGTATGTTTTGGATATTAGCCCCTTGTCAGTCCTATCACTTGTAAATACGGTCTTCAGTTCAGTAGCTGGTCTTTCCATTTTGGTAATGATTTCTTTTGCTGTGCAACATCTTTTGAGTTCAGTTAGGTCCCATTTGTTTCATTTTGCTTTTCTTTTTTTTTGCTTTAGGAGATAGATCCAAATAATGCTGCTAGGATTTGTCAGAGTGATCTGCCTATGTTCTCTTCTGAGAGTTTTATGGTTTCAGGTCTTCATTTAGGTCCTTAGTCCACTTTGAGTTTATTTTCGTATGTGGTATGGAAATGTTGTAAACTTTGGCATGGAGCTGTCCAGTTTTCCAAGCACCACTGATTGAGGAGATCGTCCTTCTCCACTGTACAGACTTGTCTCCTTTGTCATCGATTCATTGGTCAGAGGTATGTGAGCTCATTTCTGGGCTCACTGTCCTGTTGCATTGATGTACGTGTCTGTTTTCATGGCACTACCATGCTGTTTTGTTTGTTGTAGCTTTGTAGTATAGTCTTAAGTCAGGGAGCATGATACCGCCAGCTGTGTTTTTTATTTTTAAGATCACTTTGGCAATTTGGGGTCTTTAGTGGTTCCATATAAATCTGAGGATTATTTGTTAGTTTCTGTGGAAAATGTCATAGATATTTTGATACGGATCATATTGAATCCGTAGATTGCTTTGGGTAGTATTGCCATTTTAACAATATGAATCCTTCCAATCCAAGAGTACAAAATATCTTTCTATTTCATCTTTAATTTCCTTCATGAATGTTTTGTCATTTTCAGAATGTCAATCTTTACCTCCTTGGTTAAGTCTATTCTTGACTGATTTATTCTTTTGATATGCTTTTTGATATGCAGTTTTGTGATTTTGGGCAAATTGTTTGGACCCAGGTTCTCATCTGGGAAGTGGCTCATTGTGTGGCTGGATTCAGGAGATGCTGATGCGACAGTGTTGATCAAGTTTTGAGGGAACCCCAATGCCAAAATGGGATGTACTTGCTATGACAGACCAGGAGCAATGCTTTTTGTCTGATGAAGATCCACTTCATCCAGTGCCCACTGCAGGCCATGGCTTTCTCCACCCTTCTTCATGCCGTCTCACTATATTGTATGGAAAATAGACAGAAGTTATGAGTAGAAGCATGTCATTTACCAAAAGCAGCGAGTGGACTTACGAGTCCACAAGTGGGAGTCAGTGAGAACAGTGCCCGTGTTCCACAGATGCTGCCATTTCCATCCTCAGCGAAATGCCCACCGTCTCCTTACACATTCCCACCATAGTGGGTACGAGAGAAACGTTTCCTTTCTCCTTATTTATGAAGCTAAAGTTAGTGATGCCCCCTGAAGAATACGTGTTTTCTCCTCTTGAAAATTATGTGTGTGAAAGAATAATCTTAGACTCATGCTTCTTACAATTTCCTTCGTGTATTTAATCTCATGTTTGAAAAAAAATGATCTATATTCTTTCTGTAAATTCTACTCGTGCATCTTTACTCTCATAAAATATGTCACTGCATAGATGCATCACAAATATTAGTCGTTATGAGGGTGATGTCTGTCATATTGTCAAAAAAAATGACACCTTTGTCAGCATGCTCATGACAGGATTGTCACACACATGCACATTTCCCTCTGGGGTGGCTAGCTGTGGGCCAGAGCTGGTGTCTCTTCCTTTTCACGTGTGGTTCTGATCTGCTCCCCAGACTGACCGCAGCACTGTGTACTCCTACCAGGAACTGATGGGGCTTCTAGGCGTTGCCGTTTTCTTACAAAATTGATTCTGCCATTGTTTCCTCTCTTGCCTCTCTTGTGGAGGTGCTGGAATTTTGACATCACAACTGCACTGATGCTGTGGCAAGACATTGGGGTGGAAATTACCATGACCTCCAAGGAGAGGAAGCTGTGCACATCATACTCATCAGGTGTGCTCCAGCTGGATCAGACACGTTTATCTGACAAAGACAGTTCGATCCATTACTTCCAGCGGTGGCTTCATACATGCACATGGCACCTGGAGGTTGGCCATGAAGAAAGTATGTACTGTAAAGAAAGACACAAATGCCACATATCTAGGGTTTATTTTTTAAATGATGCATTCTTAAAGCCCGTTGCCAGCGTGCCACCTGGCTGTCACTTTAAATCCCTTGTGCTCATTCAATCTGATGCTGCTTCTGGAGACTCTATCCCAGGTGTCATCTGATGAGGAAAGAAGGACTGAAGGGTCCACAGAGGGTTTCAGGGAACAGTTCTGGATTTATGTGCTATCATCCATTTATTCAGCTGCTTAAACCGTATTCTGTTTCTGAGCAATGGGATGGAGGTCAAGAGCACACACCAGTGAATGTGGGCATTAAAAATTAAGCAAAATATATTACAGGAAAGTGGACCAGGACCCGCAGGTGTGTAAGGTGCGGACACAGCCCTGCCGTGTGGGATGTTGTCTCACGGCACAGGGGGCGAGGAGCCGGGGCGGCGAGGGAGAGTCACAGCGGCAGGGAGGGAAAGCACCGCGGTTTAGGAGAGGAAGGGCCTCCCCAGGACTGCCCGCCCCTCTCCTGCACCCACACCGCGTCTCTCCCGCCACGGTCTCGGCAGGCAGTTCACGCATCGTCCCCTGCAGACTCTCTTGCAGGACCTCCTGGGCACATGAGACCATTTCGAGGCTCTACCGCGCTGGACGGTGCGTCATTCCCTCTGTGTTTACCTCCTGGCCGCATCTTGGGCTCCTCCAAGGTCGTGTCGAGCCTGAAACAGCAGGATCCCGAGGCCCACCAGGATCAAGGCAGCCACGCCCATGCGGATGAGATTCCCCAGTGTGTAGTCCTGGGGGCGTGAGCCTAGGGATTGTGCACAGAGAGGCCACTGAGGTCAGAGCAGATCAGAATCACCCCACAGTCCTGGATGTCCACCCAGGGCACCCGCCTCCCTTTCCAGGACGTGACCCTCGGAGCCCAGCCCTGTAGCTGAGAATTTCTCTGCTCACCACTTGTGGGGTCTGACGTGTTTTGTGATGGGTGGGTGGTGTCAGCTGCTCCTGAGAATCACACAGTGGGGGTGAGTGAGGAGTCGGGGAGACACAGCCCTTGTCCTGGGGTCTGTGTTGTCGGTGCCCCCAGTTCTCACAGCACAGCTGTCACACGGCCCTGTGACGCGCCCTGTCTCTGCCCGGCCAGGCTCCCTCTGTGCTCCTGGACTTTTCATCCATTTATCCTTTTATTAAATTATTCTTCATGCAGTTAGATATAGTAGAGTGAGACATACACACACTCATGCAAATATCTATTTTCTACAAGTGGTGTAACAGCAACAGGTACTGAAAGGCTTATTCCTGCCTTCTCGGGGGGTGAAATACATGGGAGACCACAACCAACGTGGCAACATACGAGACGGAAGATACAGAGTTTTGGACAAATATCTGTAAATGTTGAAGTGGAGGAATAAGTGTGGTGTTTCTATATGAGGTATATATTTACCTGTAGATAAAAGATACATATTTACATACATTTTATTAAAATATGTTACATTGTATATACTACATGCAACACATAAGTACACATGTATCCATGAAATGGTGAAGTTACACGTCAACCTGTGCATCTGTATTACGCTCTGGACCCACGTGTAGACTGCATACGTGTGTGCGTGTCTCTATATGGGCAGACACGCAGGTGAGACAGGGAGGAAAGCAGTGCGTACAGAGCTGGGCGGGTCAATTCCTTGAAATAAGCAGGTGGTAAGGAGGCAGGTCTCCAGAAAGGTCTCAGTCTGCTCTTCAGTAAGGAACCTGGCCACGCCTGTGGGCTTAGAGAGGGGGCAGAGGAGAAGGGGGCTGACATTCGGCACTGAGCGCATTTGAGACACAACAGGGTCTACAGGACAGAGGAGGGAGGCCCCCGTCATCGCCTTTCTCTCTCTTTTTGCACAGATTTGTGTATTTATATCCGCAAGCATTGCCGAAAAGTTCTCAAAACAGGAGAGAGCAGTAAAAGTGCACGCACGGAGCAGAGCAGACAGGACGTGCTGTGCCGTCCCCCCCGCGCCCCCCCAGCGGCCCTGCCCGGGCCCTGCTGAGTCTCCGTGCACTCGGAGCGGCAGGAAGGCCCCCGGGCGAGCGCAGGAGGGCCTTGCAGAGCAGAGCCCGCACACGGGATGCTTCTCTATAGGCCGGTGTCCGGGGAGCTGGGACCCCAGAGGCTCGGGCTCTGAGATGGAGTCGTGGGCAGGGGGGCTGTGTCCCCCGTAGCCTCTGTGCTGGCCCCGTGGAGGCCACTCACCTGGCCCGGGGTGGGGGTCGGCCTGAGAGAGCCCAGCCTGGGGCTGCCGGGCGGGAAGCTGGGGGAGGGCCTGACCCCCGGCCTTGAACAAAGCGTATCTTTTGTAGCCAACATCAGAGCGGCACTGGAAGGTCAGGCTCTGTCCAGAGATCACTAGAGATCCCTGTGGGGTGAGGAGGGAGGGCTTCCCAGACACACCTGGGGGAAAGACCAGCCCTGGATTGTAGGGGCTGGTCCCTCCCATAAAGCCTCTCCTCCCATCCTGGCCCCCAGGTCTCACTGTGTCTCACACTCTGTGTATCTTACCAGTGAGCCCCACAATGTGGCCTGACTCCACCCCTGCCTGTGGGGCTCCCCTGGGAGCAAAGAGCCCAATAAATAGTCTAGAGCCTCAAAAATATAAGGGGCCAGGATGGGACTTCCTCACCTGAGACCTGGAGCTCCAGGGGGTCGCTGGGCTCTGACCAGCCAGTGGGGCTGTTGTAGTAACAGCGGTATCTCCCTGCGTGCTCCTCCGTCACGTGTGGGATGGAGAACTTGGCCTTGTCCCCGGACTCCAGTGGGCTTCCTCCGTCCCTGAGGTGTGAGCTTTGCTCTTGATCCAGAATGAACCCCGTGGCCCCCAGGGTCCCCTGACACCAGATGGTCACATTTCTATTCAAGGGGATCACAGAGCCTGGCTCAGCCCAGATGGTGGGTTTGGGGAGGGTCCCTGGAAGGAAATCAGAGGCCTGGGTCACAAGACATTCCCACCCCCATCCCCCAGCTCTCAGCCCCACAGCCCCCAGCCTCCCCATCCTTCAGCCCAGAGCTGCTGTTCCCCATCCCCATTGCCCGGGGAGGGGCTGGCCCGTCCCCACAATGAGGAGGGGGGAGCGGGGACACCTGGGCACAGACTCACCTGCCTGCACCTGGGTCCTCGTGCCCACACTCAGCCCTGGAAGAGAGGTCCCTGTGAGAGAGTCGCCCTGAACCCTGAGCAGAACCTCCCCTCCCCTGAGTGTCCTGAGCCCCGGGGGCGTCCTGACAGAGCAGGCCTGGCTGTGGGAGGGTCCCTCCCCGACCAGGACCGCCCTCCCCTCCTCAATCTCACCGAGACAGAGCAGGGCCGTGAGCGTGGGGGTCATGGCGACTCCTCCCTGTGGTCCAGGCTGTGCAGATGGAGGAGACACGGTGCCCTCAGCACGGAGACCCACAGGGTGTGTCCACTCGGAGGCTGGTCCTCTCCGTCACGGGGCTGTCACGTCAGCAGCCCCACGGGAAGGGGAACTGCCCCTTCTTGAGAGCCTGGCTCTCATTTCCGTGACAGATTAGCAAAGAGACCCGATGTCTTCCTGAGGCGCCCCTTGCAGGTGAGGGTGCCCAGGCCACGCCCTTCCCTCTCAGAGCCTCCGTGTGGGGCCTCCTTCGTCCTCAGCCATCCATCAGCACAGCCCTGCGGGGTCCTCACCATGGACCCGGGTCACCTTCACATGTTCAGGGCAGATGCAGGTTCCTGCTGGTCTGCAGAGCTCAGATCAGCAGAGACGCACGTCGAACGTCTGACTACAGCTCAGTGGAGGTCAAGGGGGCAATGAGCACAGAGAAGCACCGGGAAGTAAGGGCAGGAAACACGACTCCTCTCCTGGCCCCGGAGTGTGGGTGTATTTCTGTCACAGTCCACATCAGTTCTCTTTTTTCTTGCACAGCGTCCACCCCACCTCCTGGGATACAGCCCCAGAGTTGTTCCTGCATTGTCGGTGCCCCTTTTTCCTGGACAGAGTCTCCTCCTCATCCTGTGGTTCTGTCCTCAGGTTGATGGGACAGGGTGTGGGTTAGTGCTCTGACCTGAGAGAACAGCTGATTCTTTTTTTAAAATAGACTTTATTTTTTTAGAGCATTTTCAGGTTTACAGCAGAACTGAGCAGAAACTACAGAGTTCCTACATAGCCCTCCCCACTCACACATATATACTCCCCTCCCCTCAACACCCCTCATCAGCGTGACGTATTTGGTACATGGATGAACCATCATGGGCACGTTATTATGACTCAAAGTCCGCAGTTTACATGAGGGCTCACTCTTGATGTTGTGCATTCCATGGGCTTTGACAAATGCATAATGACGTGTAGCCACCACTATAGTATCAGAATGATTTCATTGCCCTAAAAATCCCTTGTGCTCCATCTATTCATCCCTCCCTCCCTTCCTCACCCCTAAACCCCTGGAAACCCCTGGATCTTTTTATTGTTTCTGTAGCTGTGCCTTTCCCAGAATGTCACTTGGCTGGGATCGTACAGTTTGTAGCCTTTTCAGACTGGCTTCTTTCATTTAGTAATGTGTCTTTTAAGTTTCTTCCATGTCTTTCATGGCTTGATAGCTCATGTTTTTTCACTGCACATTTTTTTTAATTTACATATACATACTGTTCATTGTTTTTAAGAACGTTTAGAGCTTCAGCTTTTTTAAAATGTTTTTTTATTGATTTATAATCATTTTACCATGTTGTGTCAAATTCCAGAGCACAATTTTTCAATCATACATGAACATACACACATTCATTGTCACTTTTTTTCTCTGTGAGCTACCACAAGGTCTTGTATATACTTCCCTGTGCTTTACAGTATAATCTTGTTTATCTGTTCTGCATTTTGAACTCCCCGTCTGTCCCTTCCCACCTCCCGCTCCCTTGGCAACCACAAGTTTGTATTCTATGTCTATGAGTCTGTTTCTGTTTTGTATTTATGCTTTGTTTGCTTTTTTTTTTTTTAGATCCCACATATGAGCGATCTCATATGGTATTTTTCTTTCTCTTTCTGGCTTACTTCACTTAGAATGACATTCTCCAGGAGCATCCAGAGCTTTAGCTTTTTAAACTTACATAGTTATCAAAGGAATAAAGCCAACCACAAAATAAGAATTAATTCAAAAAGATACAAACACCCTGGTATTAACAGCAACATTATTTATAGTTGCCAAGATATGGAAGCACCCTAAGTGCACATCAACAGTTGAATAGATAATAAAGATGCAGCATACATATATGTAATGGAACACAACTCACCCATAGGAAAGAAGGCTATTTTGCCATTTGTGGCCCTTCGTTCACTTTTTCTTACTCACTTCAAAAATCGGAATTTTATAAGCGGCATAAACATTTCCATTACATGAAAAATAACAAGACACCTGGAAATAAAAAACCAAGGAGGTTACCTATACTCCAAAAACCAAAATGACACAAAGAAATGGGAAGATTTCTCAATCTCTTGGACTGGAAGAATCAACACTATCAAATTAGCCACACTTCGCACAGCAATCCACAGATGCAACGCAACCCCCATCAAAATAGTTGCCACGTTCCTCACAGAACTAGAACAAACAATTCCAAATTTATAAGGAACCACAGAAGACCCCGAACAGCCAGAGCAATTTTTGTAGGTCTTTCTTCTTTTTGTTCTCTTATGGTTTCATGACTAGAGAAGGTCCTTTCACATCTGTTGTACAGCTGGTTTGGTGGTGCTAAGTTCTTTTAGCTTTTGCTTATCTGTGAAGCTTTTGATTTCTCCATCAAGTCTGAACAAAAGCCTTGCTGGATAGAGTATTCTTGGTTGTAAGTTTCCCCCTTTCATCACTTTAAGTATATCAAGCCACTCCCTCCTGGCCTGTGGAGTTTCTGCTCAAAAATCAGCTGGTAACCTTATGGGGTTTGCCTTGTATGTTATTCGTTGCTTTTCTCTTGCTAATCTTAGTATCTTCTCCTCATCCTTAACTGTTGTCAGTTTGATGCCTGTGTGCCTTGGTGTGCTCCTCTTTGGGCTGATCCTGTGTGGAGCTCTCTGCGCTTCCTGGACTTGGGTGACTGTTCCCTTTCCCAAGCTGGGGACTTTTTCAGTGATTATCTCTCCAAACGATTTCTCAGGTCCTTTCTCCCTCTCTTCTCTTTCTGGGACCCCCATAATGTGAATGTTAGAGTGCTCCATGTTGCCCCAGAGTGCTCTTAAACTGTCCTCATTCCTGCTTATCCTTTTTTCTGTTCTGAAGCAGTGATTTCCAGTAATCTGTCTTCTAGCTCACCGATCTGTTCTCTTGCCTCATTTATTCTATTCTTGGTTCCTTCGGGTGTGTTATTCATTTCAGTGATTTTATTCTTCAACTCTGTTTACATATTCTTTATTTTTTCAAACTCTTTGCTAAAGACTTCACTCTGTGCATCTATACTCCTCTTGAGTTCTGTAACATCTTGGCCATCATTATTTTAAACTCTTTCTTGGATAAATTGCCTATCTCCTCATCACTTACTTCTTCTTGGTTTTATCTTGTGCCTTGGCCTGGGAGATATCCCTTTGCCTCCTCATATTGTCTGTCTTTCTATGCGTCTGTGGATTCCTTCCACAGGCTTCGGGATTGTTGTTTTCTTATTTCTGGCATCTGTCCCTGGTGGGTGAGGCTGGACTAGAAGCTCATGCAGGGTTCCTGGCAGGAGGAGCCGGGGCCTGCCCGCTGCTGGGCGGAGCTCGGTCCTGGACCTCTGGTGGGTAGCGCTGTGTCTAGAGGCCTTTGTGGCTCAGGAAGCCTGCTGATGGGTGGGGCTGTGTTCCCACCCTGTGTGTTGTTTGGCCTGAGGCTTCCCTAGGGCTGGGTCTTGGTGCCAATGATCCAGTCAAGATGTCAGCCTCCAGGAAAGCTCCTGTAGATGAACACTCCCAGAATGCCCACCACCAGCTTTTATGTCCCCTGGCTGAGCTGCAGCCGTCCCCCACGTCCCCAGGAGACCCTCCAAATCCAGCAGGCAGATCTGGCCCAGGTTCCTGTGAAATGACTGCCTCTGCCCTTGGACCTGGTGCACGTGAGTTTCTGTGTAAGCTTCTCAAGCAAATGGAGTCTCTGTTTCCCCCAGGCCTGTGGGGCTCCCGGAACCAAGCCCTGCTGGCCTTCAAAAGCAGATGTCCTGGGGTCTCCTCCTTCCAGTGCCAGGACCTGGGCTGGGGAGCCTGACGTGGGGCTCAGAGCTCCCTCTCCTGTGGGGGGGCCTCTGCGGCTTCACTGTTCTTCAGCTTGTGGGCCACCCACCTGGGTGACCAATTATATTGCGAGCACACCCCTCCTACCGTCTTGCTGTGGTTCCCTCTTTATGTTTCCAGTTGCAGAAGATCTTTGTTGCTAGGTTCCAGTCATTTTTTCAATGGTTATTTAGCATTCAGTTTTGGATTTGTTTTAGTCATGAGGAGAGGCGAGCTCGTGGTCCTGCCACTCCATTATCTTGACCGGAAATCCAAGGAAATTCAGTTCTTATTTAAATATTCCTCCGTCATCCACTGCCCGTGTACCTGGAGCCCCTAGGTCCAGTCTCGGAGCCCCTTCCCCACCTGCAGCAGGTTGTCTGAGCCTCACTCCTCCGACAGGTGTGCCGGGACGTGGGCAGGACCCGGTGTTCGTTAGTTTCCCGACCTGATTCAGTCGTGTGAGGTCAGACGCCACAGTCAAGGTGGACAATCGACGTGCCCACTCAAGACCCCCATGAGCTCCTGACACTGAGCAGTGCTGGTCGTGTTTTATGAAGTGTGTAGGCACGGGCTATTGTAGGAAAAGAGAAATGGACGTTTCCAAAGTAGGAGGGAACCACAACAACAACAAAAAAAGTGATAGCTAGTGACCACCAGTGCCTGAGTCCAGCAGGGGGCCATTAGAGTGGAGGTTTCCATCTCCATGTGGACAGGACAGCGACCCCAGATCCTCACAGGCAGGGAAGAGGCGGGGCTCCAGGTAACGGCTGGAAGCAGTGCAGCCCCTCTCCCACATTTGTGGACAAGCATTAGGGTATCTCTGCCCACTGACCTAGCCCCAGGGTCTGCACCGAGCCATGTCCCCTGCATGTTTGTCAAATGAACTCAATTCATTAGAGTCCTGCACGGGTGTCTGTCCCACGTGTGAGTGTGAGGCTCACCTTGGGGCCATCCCTGTCAGGCACGTGCCCAGTCAGATGCCAAGTCTGGGAGAGCAGAGGCCCCGAGGCAGGGCAGCTGCCATGGTTCGCTCATTTCAGCTCTGAAAGTCAGGCAGATCTGGGAGAAACTCTCCATGGAAAATCAAGTATCAGGAAGCTGAACGTCCAACAAGAATGTGCATCAAAGAGGAATCCTAGTAACGATGCACCGTGCTGTGAAAGGCCGTCTGCAGAGGCAGCCATTCGCACCATTACACCCCAGGAAACGGAATGCTAGGGATCTGGGAGCATGTTCGCTGAAGCATGCTTACACATCTGCAAATCAAAGAAGGAAAATGAAATCTTGAAACAATGAAAGTGATTATATTATAGAAGGATATAGAGTTTTAGCAATGAACTGGGCAAATGCTTTATAGCTTAAAAAATAATACTTCCATTAATACACTTAAAATACTTTTTTCATTAAGGAGAAGATACAGCTGAAGGGCCAGTGATGAACCTGGGATACAGCTTTGAGGGAATCGTGTAGGGGTGCAGTGTGGAGACTGGAATTAGAAAGTTAAGGTGCATGGGGAGTAGAAAGAGGGACCCATGAATACTGTGAGTTTCAGAAGGAAGGCAGTGAGGACGCTGCCTGTGGCAGTCCCAGAGGCCAGTGTCTGGGTGTTTTGCAGAGACGGAGAGGGAACTTACAAGTGCTCAGGTGCATGAATATATGCATGAAATGTGTGTGTTGACATTTCACAGCAAAGGGCAGAAAGCTGAAGGGAGAAAATGCCAAGAGACACGGGACATGCACAGTTGGGGAGTTACCTGCGAGCAGTGAATCCGGTGCTCACCCACGCGAGCAGGGAAGGGCAGAGGTGGGACGGGCCGGTGGGGGGGCTCACGCAAGTGTGAGAGGCCTGGGCACGTCCGACCTGCCTGGGCGCGCGCCTCCCGTGGGAGCCCACGCCCCACATTAGGTGTCAGCTCTTCTTCCGCAGTCCTTTGTGCCACTGTTTTCTGTTCACCTCTGATGTCGACGTACTAGGACTGGGCCATCACAGTGTCACTGGAACTGTGGCATAAGCTGAGGTGGAAATTACCACGCCCCACACAACAGGAGGACCCGGGGTCATCTGTGCGATGCCGCAGCTGGCTCGTATTCATTTGTGAAAGACGGTTCTATTCATTACGTCCCAGCTGTGATGCAGTGCATCCTCACCGCCATCTCGAAGCTGGGCCCCAACGGAGTATTTAGCAAAGAAACAGACAATGTAAATAAATGAAAGCATTTGAAAAAGTGAATTTTCATGGAGCCTGTTGGCCAGCGCACCAGCTGTCTGTCACTCCAAACACCACGTGCTCCACTCAAACTGACGGTCTTTCTGGAGAAACTGTTCCACCTGTCACCCTGGAGGAGAGAAAGGCTTGAGGGGTCCAGAGGGAGCTCGGGGGAATGGTTTTGGATTTCTCTGTTCCAAACTACACCTGATCTTCACCCACGTATTCAGTTACTTAAACCGTATTCTGTTTCTGAGCGGAGGTCGGAGGTCAACAGCACACACCAGCGAATGTGGAAATTAGAACTGAAGCAAAATGTATGACAAGAAAGTGGGCCAGAGCACGGGGGTGAGTTTAGGCGTGGGCTCAAGCCTCTGATGTGGCTGTGGGCACGTGTCACAGGAGCGAGAAAGGGAGGGGACGAGTCAAGGACGGGCAGCAGTGGCAAGGAGGGAAGTTGCTCCGTTTGCCTGCGGGAGCGGCCCCGCCGGCGGCGGCCCGGGCGCTCCCAGCCTGCCAGCGTCCGCACCCCTTGAAACTCTCAACAGACAGTTCCCTCAATTTACGCTGCAGGTTTTCCTCCAGAACCTTCCAATCACGCAAGGATCTGCCTCACCAAATGGCGGGCTTGTTGTCTCTTGTGTTCACCTCCTGGCTGCATCTTGGGTCCTTCTCTGGCCGTGTCCCGCCTGAAATAGCAGAATCTAGAGGGCCAACAGCATCAAGCCAGCCACGTCCACCTGGATGAGATTCTCCACCGTGCGGTCCTGGGGATGTGACTAGAAGTTGTGGTTACAGGACTCAGAGGGGTCAGAGCAGACCCGGGTCGCCCAGGAGCCCCGTGTGCCCACCAGGCGCCTGCCTTCGGCGGGACAGCCGTGCCCTCGGAGCCCAGCCTGCACCGAGCCTTCCTCCTGCCCGTCACCACCCCTGCAGTCGGACATGTTTGTGATGGGCTGAGCTGTCAGTCACTCCTGAGGACAAACAAAGGCAGGTACAGGTGAGACGTAGAGATGCTTAGGTGACCTCTGGTCTCGAATGAGTCTCTAGAACTCGCCGTGCCAACCTGAGTCCCAGAGGGAGCACATCCGTTATCTCAGCTGCATCCAATTAGGAGGCAAAGTTGAGCCTGTGGGGTTTCAGTCTGTCCTGAGAACCAGGAACGTGAAGGAGCAGAGGCTGGGTCTGCCACTCCGTTTCTCCATCTCACCCAGCTCTTTTTTTTTTTTTTTGTATCTGACTCAGGATTTTATATTTCCACGTTTTATATTTTCACTTTATTTTCTTCTATCTACAAATCCATTATTTTTAAGAATACATGGTGGCATATCTATAACACAACAAGGCAATGTTTCTAGGAGCAAGGATTACAATTACCATAACCTCTAATTATTCATTTAGTTGTCATCTAGATAGTGGTATTGACTAGAAACAAGCAAAATGAGGTGCTCCGTACCCCTGAGGGAGGAGGAAGGGCTGTGTTAAAGGGGGACTGTGATGGGAGAGGTCCCCCTGAGCCCACACTCTGCCCCCTCTGCCTGTGAGGAGGAGCCCACAGTGGGAGGGGCCGGGGCCCCTCCCTGTTACCTGTCACTGCCAGGGGCAGGGGGTCACCCCACCCTGACCGACCATCCCTGCTGTGATGTGCACACTGGTACAGCCCTGCAGTGCCTGAGTTCCTGGATTTAAAGGGGGAACTGGCCTTGTTACTGCAGTCCTGTGAGGCCCCGTATCCACGGGTCCAGAGACCCTCCCTCATACAGACAGTACACATCAGCTTGCAGGGACCACTGACACCAGATCCCCTTGGTGACCGTGGGGCCTGGGTCAGCCCAGATGGAGGGTTCGGGGAGGACACCTGGAAAGGAGTCAGACCTGAAGTGTCAGGGGTGCCCTTCTGCCCTCAGTGTCCCCAGATGTCACTCCAAGGTCATCCCCAGACTGGCCATCGCCAGCTCAGACCTGCTGTGCCCCCCCAGGTCATTGGGATGGGGGGATCAGAAGGCTGAATCAGGAGGACTGGGGAGAACTCAGCCTCCTGGACCTGGTTCCGCAGTCCCCGACACACCCCGGAAGTGTGCATAGATACAATACATACAACGACTACAGCGTAATGCGGCGAGGGAAGAGGGAGGTGTGTGTGTGTGTAAGGTTTTCACATTTCCCTTGAAGGTATAAAATACTCCTCTCACTGGACTGTCACGTCAGGTGTGCGCATGATACTCTCTCGAACAGCCGCTTAAACAGCATCCAAGGAGGCACAGTGACAGCACCAAAAGAGACAGTACAACAGAATGCTAAAAATATTTTTTAAATCCAGAAAAGGCAGGGAAGGATAAATAGAAGAACAAACAAGTAGGGCAGGCAGACAAAAACATTAAAAAGCAACCTAAATAACAATCTTATCAGTAAATGTATGTAAGTGGACTAAACACAGCAGTTAAAAGACAGAGAGTCTAGGATTGGTTTAAGAAAAACAACCACAAGCAAGACCCAGCATCATGCAGTTCAGAAGAAAGTCACCTCTACTACAATGATGCAGACAGCTTAAAAGAATGAACAATGTGGATGAACCTTGGAAACATCATTTGAAGTGAAATAAACCAGGCAAAAAATGTCACATATGGTACCATTTCACTTACACAAACTGCCTAGAGTGCCCAGATCCCCACCAGCAGGACCTAGAGTGGAGGCGGCAGGGGCGGGGGAAGGGGGCACGGGGGCTGCTGTTTAATGGGGGCAGAGATTCTGTTTGTGATAATGAAACTGTTCCGGAAAATGGATAGTGGTCATGATTGCCCAACATGGTAAATGTACTTACGGCCACTGAATCCTACACTTTAATAATGTTTACATGGTGATAAGTGTTACGGGATGTATATTTTACCACATTAAATAAAGAGGAAGACTAAAAAATGAACTATACAAACACTAATCAAAAGAAAATTTAAGGGATGTACTGGTTTCCAGTTACCACAAATTACCACAAATTCAGTGGATTAAAACAACACAAATTTACTGTCTTACAGTTCTGGGAGGTCAGGAGTATACAGTCAGGCTCACTGGTATGAAGTCGGGGAACAGCGAGATGTTCAGTTACTTCATCTCAGTCCAGAACCAAAAGTCTGAAATGCAATTCTCTATATTGGCCATGTATCCAGCGATGCTGGAAAATGCCTTTGTAATTTGATAGATAGAACATCTTACATTATTTTGGAATTTCTCTGCACACAACCGTGTAATCACTGACTGATGCAGCATTATTCTTACCCACTTCAGAGCTTACCGCTTTGCTTTACTGAATTGGTTGGGACCTCCAGGGCCGTGGTCACAGAAGGGGTCACAGGGAACATATTTGCACCATTGCCAATTACAGAGGAAGGGTTTCAGGTTCTCACCTTTACTAACGATGTCCAGTGTTGATGGTCAAACATGCCCTCATCCGGTACAGGAAACGCCCTTCTGTTGCTGATAAGTTTTTATTTTCATTAGGAATTGCTGGTATATTTTATCAAAAGACTCGTCTGCATCTGTTGAGATGATTATTTTTTGCTTGTTTGAATAATGTGTTAAATTACATTGATGGATTTAAAAAAAAATCTTAAGCTACTGTATCCTTCAAAAAAAAGCCCCACAGTATAGTCATGCACTATGTCCTTTTTATAGATGACTAAATCTTCTCTGTGAATACTCTGTTTAGAGATTTGCAGCAGAGCTCACATGAGAAATCTCCCCGTGACTTTCCCGTTTTCTCAATCCCTTGCCAGGTTTTGGTGTGAATATGTTCCTGGCCTGATAAAATGTGTTGCCATGTATTTCTTCTTTCTCTATTCTCAGGAGAGATTTGTGCAGTTTTGGAGTGTGTGTGTGTGTGTGTGTGTGTGCGCACGCGCGCACGTGTGCGCACGCGCAGGCGGTGGGGTGTTTCGTAGGTGCACAGGTGTTTGGAAGCAATCACAGATGAAGCGTCCTGAACGCTTACACGCTGCAGAATGATCAACAGCGTAGCATCACTTAACACCTCCATCCCGTCACATAGTTGCCATTTCTTTTTTGTGGTGAGAACATTTAACGTCCACTCTCTTCACGACGCTCAAGAATAGGATACAGTGCTGTCAGCTCTAATCACCAGGCTGTACATTAAGTCCCCGAACTTACTTGTTTCGTAACTGGAACTTTGCACGCCCTGACCAACACCTCCCCTTCCCGCTTGCTGCAACCCCAGTAACCACCTTTCTAATCTCTCTCTCAGTTTGACTTTTTTAGATTTGACATAATTCAGTCGTGGGGTGATTTTTGATTACAGACTCAATGTATTTAAGGTGATAGAGATTTTCCATTTATTCTTATGTCCATGTGGTAAATTGTACATTTGAAGACATCTGTTTCATCTACATTTTCTACATATTGACGTCACATTGTTGACAATGTTCTGTTACTGTTGTTACAAAGGACTTGTCATGCTGTCTGCAGTTTCCTTCCTGGTTGTAGAAATGTGTGTCTTCTCTCTTTTCCCTTGGCTGTTGTGGCTAGGTTTACAATGTTTTCAAGAATGAATTTTTTCCCCTTAATTGATTTTTCTCCACTTTTTTTGTCCTCATTTGTCGCTAGACTTGTCATTATTAGTCCTCTCCTTCTACCTTCATTTAGAAGAATTAGCTGTTTTTTCCCTAAATTCTTGGTATGAATCATTAGGTTACTGATTTTTTTAGGCTTTTCTTATCTATTTATTCATGGTTCTTAATTTTCTCAGTTCATTGGTTTGACGTGTAATATTTATGCTATCATTCATTGAAAACATGCTCGCTCTTTTCCTTTGGTTTTCAGTTCACATACTGAAACTGAGAAGTCTCTTGCATTATTTCCAAAATGTAGGGATGTTAGTTATCTTTGAAGGTAGAATCAAGTGACTCTCAAAGGGCCCAGGGGCCCCTGGGTCTGTGTTAGGAGCCCAGGTCGGCTGGTGGCCATCAGGTGGTGTCCACCAAGGGCAGCTTCTGCACCTTCCGGCGTCCCTGCAGTCTCCCCCCCAGAGCGCGGGCTCTGGGTCCCCTGGGCTAGTGGATGGCTAGTGTGGCGTACACGCTGGGCTCTGCGGGGGGCTCCCCCGACTGGGAGGGAGGGGCTGCAATCGTCTCCCGTCTGAGGGTTGAGTGGGTCAGCTGGGCGTAGGTCACATCCTGGGGGGCTTCAGATGCTGCAGCCTGTAGTTGGTGGGGGGTCAGAAGCATGAGGTTGGGGGAAGCCAGGAGACTGGAGAGGATGGGACCCGCTTGACTGTCCCTCTGCCTGTCCTCTTCCACTTGTCTGTCCTTTGTGTCCAGCAGTCCCCCCAACAGGGGAGAAAGACAGGTGGCAATTCCTCACCCTAGGCTTGATCTTGATCACCTGGGCGTACGTCCCTCCCTGAGGGTGCGTCCCACCTCGGGGGCCTCCATCCGGCCTGTTCTGCTGGAGGGAGACAGTGAGACAGGAGCAGCACCTCTTGGACCCACTGGGATCTCCTCCAGTGAGTTTTCCACTCTGTTGCCAGAGTGATGCTTTAAAACCTTAGATGACTTCAGGTCGCTTTCCTGACGGAATCTCCAGGGGCTTCCTGACAACTTGGCGTCTCTGGCTGCTCTCTACGGTTCTGATTTCTGTGTTAACACATTATCTCTTGCTCATTTGGCTCCAGCCACATGGCCCATCTTCCTGCAAAAGCGTGTCCCTGCCTCACGACCTTTGCACTTGCTGCCCCACCCCCCCCCATGCTCTCTGTCTCCTTCTCTTGCTTTACTTTCCCTATCAGGACCTTGCATTCTAGGGCACTGCCTGCTTATTTGCATATAGTCTCCCTCACCCACCAGGTGAGCTCGAGGAGTGTGGACACAGTGTGCTCACGGCTGCACCTGCAGCACCACCAGGGAGCCGGGGGGCTAGTGCTCGCCCTGTGCACCTTTGCTGGGTGAATGAATGAAGGGGAGCCTAGGGGATCTGGGGAGGTTCACTTATTCATGCATCCTCTTGAGACCTGGGGCTACACTCCAAAGCAGAAGGTCAGACAGAGGACGAGGAGCCAGGACCGGGAACCCCGAAGGAGGGGCCATGAGGTCACAAGAAAACGGGAGGGGTGGAGTCAGAGCAGGACATGACCAGGCAGCCCAGGAGAGGTCAGTGTGGGACCGCTGGGAGCTGGGATGTGAAGACAGAGGAGTGTCCGTGGGACTAAGTCTGGCAACAAGAAGGTCTCTGGTGGCCTGGACGGGAGCAGGGGCCTCACCTGATGGTCCAGCTGCACCCCCTCCGCAGGCTGTGTGTCGTTCACGGCGGCATCTGCTGGGGCAGAACAGGGGGTGTGACGCTTGCCCGGATTCCCTGAGATCTCTGAGGGCTGGACCCCTGCCCTGCCCCCAGAAGGGCCACTGGGACCCAGGGCTGAGGTGATGTGGGATTTCAGGCCTCAACCCTCATCCCCGCACCTTCCCAACCTACCCTCCCGCATTGCCTACAGAAATCTGTGTGCCCACCCCCCAGGGCCGCCCTCCTCTTCTCCTCACAGAGGTTCTGGTCCTGGGCGTCGGCAGCTGGGCTGGAGCTGGGGAGGAGACGGGAGTGTTAGGGGGCCATGGGGGCTGCGGGTGGGGCGGGAGTCTGGGGGTCGTCGGGGCAGGAGTTACCTGCTCTGCAGGCCTCTGTCCTTGGGCTCGGGGTCTGCAGCCCCTGCAGGGAGTTAGAAATCAGCCTGTGCCTGGGCTGGGTCAGGTGGGCGGCCTCAGCCCCGGGGATGCCACGGTCCCCGCCCTCTGCGCGCGGGGCAAGAGGGAAGAAGGAAGCCTTAACTCACACTTGCACGTGTGTTTCAGTGCTTCATGGGATTGAAAAGGATGGAAACCCTTACATTTGTGCAGGCGAGCTGCCGTTAGGTGCTTTCATTTTACGTGTTCACGTTTCAGATTCTGGACACTCTTTTCTAAGCTGCCCTCGCCCACCTCTGGTTCCGCTTTGGCTAAGCTGCCCTCGCCCACCTCTGGTTCTGCCTTAAGCCCGCCTCCTCCTGTGGCCTGGGTCCCCCGTTCCCTACTCACCCGACTTCCTGCGTCTGCTGTGACGCCAAAGGATGAGGAGGAAGAGGAGGAGGAGGAGCAGCAGGATGAAGGCCGCCGAGACCCCGATCAGAACGTTCAGGTACGATTTGACACCTGGGGCACCAGGGACGTCATGAATGAGCCAGTGGTGCCATTTAACTGAGCGCCTGCTGTGTGCCGGGTGCGTGCTGGGGTCCATGCATTCATCTCCTCTAACCCTCAGAACAATCATGGAACCCCCCCTTGCTTGATCATCATCGCCTCTACTCAACCCTTTTTGCAGACGAGAAAACTGAAGCACAGAGGGGAAAGTCATGAGCCCCAGGTCACCCAGCCTTGGTGTGGCAGCGCTGGCTGGATCCCAAGACTGTGGGCTCCCTGAAGCCCCCTTGTGCTGCCCCCCAGGTGGACACCAGCTTCATTTCTGGGGGCTCCTCATCAGTGGGGGGGCCTGGAGAGTCTCTTCGGGAGCTGAGGGTCCTTCCTTGTTACCCGCCCCTCCCCCGCTGCAGCAGGGACTCGGGGAGGGCAGGCTGGGGGGGTGGACTCTGCATCCCTCCCCAGGGTCCGAACCGCCCTATGGGGCCCTGACGCCCCTGGGAAGGTTCAGGCTGAGCTGGGGGTCTGCCCTCCTGAGTTCTGGGAAGCTCAGGCCGTCTTTCACCTCATGTCACAGCAGCCTGTGAGCACGGTGGGACCAGGGAGCCCACAGACCATGAACCCGAGACGCAGAAGCCACCTGCCCGGGTCGCACGGCAGGAGCAGCAGAGCTGGGACTCGACGCGGGGTCTGACTCCAGCCCGTGCCCCTTCCCCTCGGGCTGAGCTCCCTGAGCTGAAGGGAAAGGGCTGGACGCCCCAGACCACTGTCCTGCCCCTTCCCTCTCCCCAGTACAGTGTCAGCGTCACCACTGCAGAGGGGACAGACCCGTTAGGTCACATCCTGGGGCCTCCCTGTGAGGCCGCCCCTCCCGGGGGGTCACAGCCAGAAGTGAGCACTGAAGGAAATATAAGCTCTGAGCCAGTTCTCATCTTTTACACATGGGGAAACTGAGGCCCAGGCAGGGGAAGGGGGTCTCCAAGTCCGCGTCTCCAGAGGTGCCTGAACTGAGGGCATCACTCAGCCCTGCCCCCCAAGTACCCACCACCACCTCCCACGGAGACCCTCACTTACGTGTCTGTGGGCCTGACTTCATGGGAGGGAGGAGCCAGTTCTCAGGGCCTCGTGGGGGTCAGGACAGGGGTGAGGGCCGGGGGCTACTTCTCTCCCAGGCTGGACCCAACATTTCCTCTCCATGACCCCCACCCTTCATCCACACGGCCTGAGAGCCCCCGGAGCCCTGTGGTCCCCCCGCATCTCTGCCCGGCTCCCAGCCCCATACCCCCGGGGACACAAGCTGTGCTGAGACTGAGAGCAGGAGTCAGATCAGTGAGGACCTCGAGAGACAGGCCTGGAGCGAGGTGTCCACTCACTGGGTAGAGGCCCCAGGGACTCTCCCGTGTGCAGTTGGGCCCTTGGGTGGGGCTGGGGGTTCCCAGAGGATCCTGGGTAAAAGGCCTGTCCTTGAGTGAGGGGCTGGAGCTTCCCCAGGGACCCCATCTCTGCTCACACTCTTCTGCTGTACCTGCCCTGGGGCCACCCCAGCTTCCTCCCTCCTCCCACCTGAGGCCTGGTGACGGGGACGTGGGAAGGGCAGGGTGGGAAGGCCCTGTTTCCCTCCGTCCCTCTGAAGGGCGAATCCCTCCTGGGTTGACCCTCCTTTTGAGCCCCCCTCACTCCCATCCTCGAAAGGGGGTCTCCTTCAGAGCTGACCATCGGCACACAGAGAGGACAAGGCTGGGGCCCCTCACCTGAGACCAGGAGCTCCAGGGGGTAACTGGGGAATGACAGCAGGTAGGGGTCACTGTTGAGTGAGCTGTAGCACCTGTAGGTCCCCCCATGGGCTGTGGTCACAGGACTCAGGGAGAATTCGGCCCGGTACTGCCCACCTTGGAACTTTGATCTAAGACGCAGCGGGGGATGGGCTGCCCCCTCCTTAGACAGAAGGAAGGTGTCTCTGGAGAGCCTTGACTGACACAGCAGGGTCACACTCTCTCCTGAGGCTACCGTGGGGCCCGGCTGCACCGAGAGGGCGGGGGTATCATGGAACTGTCCTAGAGACAGAGAGCGGGGTGAGGGGCTGCCGGCCCACCTGGTTCTGAGCTGAGAGTGAGCAGGGTCTCTCTGAGGACCCTCATCTCCTGCCCACCCCCTGTCTTTCCCTGCCTCTCCCTCCCCGGGGTCCCCACCCCTTGATCCAGCATCACACTTGGGGCTCCCCCAGCAGGGCCTGTGCAGAGTCTGGGTCCCTGACTGACCCGCTGGCTCCTCACCTGCCACCAGGATGTCCAGGGGGTCGCTGGGGGCCGACCACTCGGAGGAGAGGTTGTGTCCCCCGTAGCATCTGTACCGGCCCCCATGGAGGCCGCTCACCCAGCCCAGGGGGAAGTCGGCTTGAGAGAGCCCAGCCTGGGGCTGCCGGCCAGGGCGCTGGGGGAGGTCCTGACCCCCCTCTTTGGACAGAGTGAATCTGTCATAGCCGATATCAGAGCGACACTGGAGGGTCAGGTTCTGTCCAGAAGTCACAACAGGGCCCTGCGGGGTGAGGAGGGAGGGCTTCCCAGACACTCCTGGGGGAAAGACCAGCCCTGGATTGTAGGGGCTGGTTCCTCCCATAAACCCTCTCCTCCCATCCTGGCCCCCAGGTCTCACTGTGTCTCATACTCTGTGTCTCTGGTCCAGGAGCCCTGTACTCCCCTCCCACCACCCTCTCACATGGGGCTTCCTCTGAGCAAAGACCCCAGTAACCTTACTTGTGTCTCAAAAAGCATATGGGGCCAGGATGGAACTTCTCACCTGAGACCAGGAGCTCCAGGGGGTCGCTGGGGGCCGACCACACCTGGGGTTTGCTCCTGTAGCAGCCGTAGCATCTGAACGTCCACCTGGGGCTGGGGGGCACGGGGCCCACAGGGAACAGGGCCTGGGTCTGCCCGCTGGGCTGTGACAGTGCGTCCAGGGCCCCGGAGGGCTTGTCTTCCCCTTCCTTAGTCAGGATGAACCTGTCAAATCCCTGCCATGAGCCACACCGGAGGGTCACGTTCCCTCCTGAGGTCACCACGGGGCTCGGCAGGGCTGAGAGGCTGGGCTTGCTGTAGGCTCCTAGAGAGAAGGGGGCCGCTTGTTCAGTGGGGCTCACGGCTCCCTCACCTCCCCCAGGGCTGGGCGGTGAGAGGGGCACGGCCCTGGGAGCAGCCCCCCTTCCTGAGGGCAGAGCCCGAGGCTGGGACCCCTGAGTGTTCTCTCACCTGTCACCACCAGCTCCAGGGGGTCACTGGGCTCTGACCAGCCAGTGAGGCTGTGATAGTAACAGTGGTATCTCCCTGCATGCCCCTCTGTCACATGTGGGATGGAGAACTTGGCCTTGTGCCCGGGCTTCAGTGGAGGCTGTGTGTCCCAGGGGTTTTGGCTTCCCTCTTTATCCAGACGGAACCCCCGGGCCCCCAGGGTCCCCTGACACCAGATGGTCACGGGCCTCCACCAGGGGATCACAGAGCCTGGCTCAGCCCAGATGGTGGGTTTGGGGCGGGTCCCTGGAAGGAAATAGAGGCTGGGGTCACAAGACATTCCCACCCCCATCCCCCAGCTCTCAGCCCCACAGCCCCCAGCCTCCCCATCCTTCAGCCCAGAGCTGCTGTTCCCCATCCCCGTTGCCCGGGGAGGGGCTGGCCCGTCCCCACAATAAGGAGGGGGGAGCGGGGACACCTGGGCACAGACTCACCTGCCTGCACCTGGGCCCTCATGCCCACACTCAGCCCTGGAAGAGAGGTCCCTGTGAGAGAGTCGCCCTGAACCCTGAGCAGAACCTCCCCTGCCCCGAGTGTCCTGAGCCCCGGGGGCCTCCTGACAGAGCAGGCCTGGCTGTGGGAGGGTCCCTCCCCGACCAGGACCGCCCTCCCCTCCTCAATCTCACCGAGACAGAGCAGGGCCGTGAGGGTGGGGGTCATGGCTCCTCCTCCCTGTGGTGCAGGCTGTGCAGATGGAGGAGACATGGTGCCCTCAGCACGGAGACCCACAGGGTGTGTCCGCTCAGAGGCTGGTCCTCCCTGTCACGGGGCTGTCACGTCAGCAGCCCCACGGGAAGGGGAACTACCCTTCCCCTGGAGCCAAGCCCTCCTCTCCTCAGAGCTGGGGCGGGCAGCAGGCCTCTGGACATGTTCTGACCACATCTGAAGCCTCGCTTGACCCATCAGCTGCTGCCCTCCTGGCCTGAAGCCCTTTTCATCTAAGCATCAACACAATCTTACTGGGGATTTGCCATCTGCCTGGCTGGAGGTACATCCCTGGACACGACAGATTCAAACCCTGCGCTTGCAGAGCTGAGATTGGCAACAAACAGCTGAACGATGACCACCAAACCACACAGATATTCCGTGCATTTGCTTCCTGTTGTACCAGAGCAGCCACTGCCAGCCAGTGGGTTAAAGCCACCCAGAGTTACTACCTTGCAGTGCTGGAGGGCAGAAGTCCAAGCTGGAAACCCCTGGATGAAAACCGACTTGCCTTCAGGCTGTGTTCCTCCTGAGGGCTTCGGGTGGAATCCGTTCCGTCGCCTTTTTCGCTTCCACAGGCTCCATGTCCCGTGGCTTCTCCCCTCCCGTCTTCAGAGCCAGCCAGATACTCACATCTCTCCAACTTCTGCTTTCAAGTTTCATCTTCTTTTGCCTCCAGTTCCTCTGCCTCCCTCTTTCCCTCATAGGGACCTTTATGGTGATATGGGGACCCCTTAGATAATCCAGGACTGTCTCCCCACCTCTGCCTGTATGAAGACGAATTTGGGAGAATTTTAGAGAGACATTCAAGGCTCATTTGAAAAGTATAAAATGATGATAATAAAAATGTGAGTCACTATCCTTCTCTATGGAGTCAGGCAGAGCAGGGTGGTGAGGTTTGAAATCACGGTTACTTTATTGTGTCTCCTGGGCTGAGCAAAGGGACAAGAGGTAGCCTGGAAGGCCATGCTGACCAAGAGGACGCCGTGGGCAGGTGCCCATCACCCTCAGCGCGTGTTTCAACACTGACGTTCTCACAGGAAGCAGAGCAACACTTTTACCACATGTCAGTCTCCGCTGCCGTCCCACAGAAGATGTGTGACTTCTGCTTTTCCAGAAAACAGTTTCTGCCTGTCATGAACCCCGCTTCTGTGCTCCACACGTTGTCCAAATGTGCCAACAAGTGAAGAGAGCCCGATGCCGGGTTTAGAGCTGGACGGCCAGAAGATTCACAGTTTACTTTGTGGTCCAGCTTCTGGCACTTGGTGAGAAGTCCGTGGGGATGGACGGGAAGGCGCGGTGTTCTGACACCTGCCAACGAGTCTGCCTACTGTTTGTCAGCATCAGCATTTATAGTCAGTTTATATTAGAAGAGCTGCAGGTAAAGTAAGCTAACAACACGAAAAAGAGGTTACCTACTGCAAGCTCAGCGCCTCTCCCACACGTCAGCGGTTTGCTGACCCTCCTGGGTCACGGAAGCCTGTTTGGATTAATGGCAGTTACGAGCGCAGGAACGGAGCCCCTGGGCGCCTTCCTTACAGCCTTGGTCACGCTGGTGATGAGAGCGGGGCCCGGGGGGATGAGGGGGGGACTCCGGGGAGACAGAGAGCAGGACGCACCAGGAGGGAAGGTTTGCCCAAACCGCTTCCCAGCTATCTGGGGCGGACGCCCCTCCAGCCACACCGTCCCTGTTCCTCCTCGCTGGGGACCTGGGCTCCGGACTGGGCTGACTCGGCGGGCCCGGGGTTCTGCACCGTGAAGCTGTTACTTGCCCTTCGTAACTCGGCATCGGTTTGTGGGCAGAACTGGGAGCGCGTGCGCGTAGCATGTTCCTCGTGACACTTCCGCTGAGCAATTCCAGCAGCTGCTGAGCCTGCGCGGTGGCCGCCGCCGCCTCCCCGCTGCCGGGAGCGCGCGGTCGCAGGTGAGTCACAGGGTCCGTGACGCGCACCGCCTGGAGCCGCCTGCGAAGCGCGGCCGGTCCTCGCGCTTCTCCCGCCGCGCGCGGGCTCCGTCTCCCCGGGCCTCCGAGGGCCCGGGGCGCGCTGGTCCCCGCCGCCCGCACGGCTCTGCTCTTGCGCCGTCTCCCTAGCTAGGCTCACGTCTTACTTCTCCGCGGGGAGCTCGTGCCAACTCGTCCAGTTCCAGGCGAAGAGCTGTGGGTGGACTCTGGGGACGGACGTGCGCCCGCAGCGCCGCCTCGGGAGGGCTGCCGCGCTCACGATGCTGAGCCCCAGCGCCGCCCGCGGACGGCAGGCCTCGAGTCGCTCCCGTCTGCGTTTCGCAGCCTTCGGAAACGTCTGAGAGACGTGCGCTCGCGGGGGCTGGGTGTTGCACGTTGCTCGCTGCGTTCATTCCGCAGGGTTGCTCTCTGTTGTCGCTGTCGCTGTTCGAGCGCAGGTGGGGACTCGCTCGTGCCTATGGAAGCGCTGGGTTCCCGTAAGTGGCTTTCATAGCAGCTTCTTAGCCGCTCTCTTTCCTGCTGAGCGACCCTCGCCCTGGAGTCTCTCGGGCTTCCCGGTCCGCCTCCCCCCGCACCCGTGTCTGCGCGGCTCCCCGAGGTCCGCGCACGCCCGTTCTCCCGGGGTCACGGCCTCCGGAGAGCTGGCGCGGCCCGCCTTCCCGCGCTGCCCTCCTCTCAGCGTCCCTGGCGGAGCAGGACAACCGCCATGCGTGTGAGGGCAGGCCCCTGCACTGCCAAAGCTCAGTGACAGCAAAACCAGGCAGGCTGGCTCCGGTCCATTCTGAGTCATAACATCCCACCCCTCCTGGCGGGGAGGGGGGGGGGGGCGGCAACTCCCTTGATTTGCTAACCCGTAGAGAATAGTGTTAATTTTGTGTAAACGCAAGAATTGTAAAGATATGTGCAATTTGGAGAGCCCATGACACTACGAAATGAGAATCTGAAAGCACGTAACAGGCAGAAAACACAGTAGGAATAAATTCTTTCTCCGAGGCCACGATTTCTGGAAGTTTCCTTAAGAGCTGATGGAACCAGTTGACATCTAGGGCCGGAGGCCCTTTGGTTGTTGCCCGTCTTTCTTTGGCCTTCCAGAGCATTCTTGCGTGTCTCCTCCTGTACCACAGCCACCTCCACTCCAGGCCCCTCTCCTCTGAGCTCTGCGGTCCCCGAGCAGGTGCAGAAAGGTACAGGAGCAGCGAGGGCCGTTTCTTACGCCTCCTCCCTCGGGCAGCGGACGTCACACGCCGGCCGTGGGTTCCTCTGTTAGACAGCTGACGTGAGAGGTACGTCCAGGCTCCACGTGCAGCCAGAGTCCCAGCACTTCTAATAGGTGTGGCCTGAAGTGATCGGGACTCGTGGCCTGATGTAGGAGGTGACTAACCACTGTTCAGAGCTGACCTCCTTAAAAGGGTGAGAGGACCTTCTAACCTCAGAGCTGAAGCTCAGGATGGGCAGGGAGCGAGGAAGCGGGGACTGACGCAGATGTGAAGTTAGTTGTCTTCAGACCCAGGAGGCAAAGAAGCATCGGTTGTGTGCACATTCGACTTATTTTCCGAAGTGGACCTCCTCCAGCACTGTAAGAGATTCACTTTGCATCCTTGCTAATACTTAATTTTGTCAGGCTTATTAATTCTTGCTAATCTTAGCAGGCTTTAAGAATGAATTGTAGTTATAATTTGTGTTTCCAGTCTTTTTGCCCATTTTATCAGTTCATAGGAGTTCTTCACATCTTCTGGGTACCGATTCTTGTTGGTTAAATGCAGATATCTTCTTGCAGGATGTGACTTGTCTTTTCCCATTCTCATTGGTACTTTTTGATGAATAAAAATGAACTTTACTGTGTTTAAAAAAAAATAGGTGGGGAAACCTACTTGCTCAGCTTCTGGTCCCACACGGCTGACAGTCCTCGGACTACACCTGTCTTCACCCAGACACTTAGGTTTCCCATACGCAGAAGGAGAAGCATCAGATTCTCCTGGACTGAGAGGTACCAGGCTCACTGGAAGGAGCTCAGCCCGGGTCTCCCTCAGGCTCTCGGGGCAGCTTGGCGCCCTGTCAGCTGGGGGGCTTTGTCTCCGTGCCCCTCTGTATCCCGTGAGTCTGGGCTGTGCTCTGCATTCTCACCCCTGCCTCCCAACCGGCTCAGGTCACTTCTAAACCTAAAGTTCCCTGGTCTACCGATGTGCATGCACTAAAGAAACAATGATGTCTGTGCAGGCACTGGTGGTGGGGCTGCTTGCACTGTTGAGTGTGCAGAGAACCAGATGGGTCCGGGATGGTGACTGGATTCTTGTCTGGATCCTGATGGGACCCCTGGGACAGGTTCATTTATGGCATGGAGACTGGGGAAGGGAGATCTTGCAACCGCCATCTCATGAGCCATATCATCATGACACCCAGGGAAGGGGCTGGCCCTGTGAGGAGGAGACTTTTGAGGGAACTGGGACCTGGACAGAATGACCTGGACTTCTCAAGGTCACAGCCTGAGGGAGTGGCTGGCTGAGCCCCCGGCGCCAGGCAGGCTCACGGGCAGAGCTGGATTCTTCAGGAACGGACTTCCTCAGAGTCGTGGGGTCAGCAAGATGAGGTCTGATAGAGACGGAGGAGGGTCTGCAGCTGTCCTGTCCTCCTGGTACTTGGTGGGGCTCAGTATCTCCGAGGGCGCAGACCTGTGGCTGTCTCCAGGCCTTGCCCTCGAGCCCAGGGGGACACCCAGCCCCAGTGGTGGCTTTTATCCGAGGAGAAGGGAATCAGGCCCTTGGTGTGTGCAGCCCTTCTCGGTATCAAGGCCCACGTGCTTTGTGATTTTCAGCCTGAACCTCCATGTCTGCCTAGACTTCCCTTTCCCCGAGCCCAGCTGACCAGTGCCTCTGAGAAACAGAAGGTCTAGCCCCGTGGGCTCTGCCCTGGGACAGAACCCAGGAAGGGCCCTGCAGGTCCGGGGGCAGGGCAAATACCCCACGTGCTGCTGGGAACCTGGGGTCTGCAGTGGGAGCCACTTTCCTCTGGAAAGCACTTCTCTTTCTACATGAGACAATAACCACCCTTGTTTCTCCCCCTGAAAAACAGAAAGAGAAAGCCAGCAAGACGCCCTGTTGAAACTCAGCCCTACGCAAGCCCTCCTACATGGCGACTCTGCAGCCTGCCTCTCACCACCTGCCGGACCCGCACTCATTTTCATATGTCGCCCCAGGTAGGAAGGGTGCTGGGCGAGGGGCAGGGGGACGTTGTCGCACAAGCCCAAACCTTGACAGAGGGCTGTGCTCCGCAGGACGTGCCACAAACCTACGAGAGCTGTCGTGGAAGCACGATGCATGCAAGCGTGCCTTGGATGGGTTTTTAAGTGAAAAGGCAGTAAAAGCGGCCTCTCAATTATTTTTCTTGTTGGGAAAGAAAACAATGATATATATGCTTGAAAAAATACTGGGAGCAATAGTAACAGCGCGGATTTGTCTAGCTCTTTTTTCCCCTCTTTTTTGGCTAAATATTGTTTCCTTTACTCACTCTGTTGTCCAGATTCAGACTCAGAGAGTGACCCGACCTCATTCCCACTCACCTTCCCTCCCCAGACCGTCTGTGTGGGTGGTGGTGTCCATGAGCTCAGACAACACGGTTTCTTACTCAACAAGCCCTGACAGAATGTGGCATCATATTTGTTGTTCAAACCAGGCATCTTCTATTTGCGGTATTCAGGTTTTGAATAATTTGATTTTAAACTAGCCATTAATCACTAATTCTTTAAAAACATTTTTTGACTGACTGAAGTATAATTGATTTACAATGTTGTATTAATTTCTGGTGTACAGCATAGTGATCCAGTTATACGTATATATATATTCTTTTTCAGATTCTTTTCCATTAGAGGTTTTTTGTTTTAATTGAAGTACAGTTGGTTATTGAAATTGACAGATCTCTGGTGTCCAGCACAATGTCCCAGTCATGCATATACATACATATATTCGTTTTCACATTCTTGCATTAGAAGTTATTACAGGAAATGGAATATAGTTCCCTGTGTTATATGGTAGGACGTTGCTATTTATCTATTTTATCTTCTTTCTTTTTTCTGGCAGGGGAGGTAACTGGGTTTATTTATTTAATTATTACTTTTTTTAATGGAGGTACCTGGGATTGAACCCAGGACCTTATGCATGCTAAGCACGCGCTCTACCACTGAGCTGTCCCCTCCCCCCATTTACCTATTTTATATACTGGAGTGTTTACCTGTTAACCCCAAACTCCTGCTTTACCCCTCCTTTCTCCTAGTCACTAACTCTTTATCAAGAAGCTCCACGTTTGGGTAAGAAGTTCTGATAGTGAGTGCTGGGCACAGCTTGATACCATCAGGACGAAATGCACACTCATCTGAAAGAGACATTTTATACTACTTTATATTGTTGTTGAGGTTTTTATAATTCACAGAAATCATTCATTTTGATCATTTTTAAAAATACGTATTTTTTAATTGACGTATAGTCAGTTTACAATGCTGGGTCAGTTTCTGGTGTACAGCATAATGCTGCGGTCACTCGTGAACATACGTACATTCATTTTCATGTTCCTTTTTACCATCAGTTACTACAAGATATTGAATATAGTTCCCTGTGCTACATGTTGATCATTTTATCTTCTATCGTATTATGAAACAACACATCACTTTTTTGGAATCAGTGATTTCCCATTGACAAGACCCTGCTTTGTGTTATCACAGCACCATTAAAAGCCGTACAGGGTGTATGTCATTCCTCAGGAAATTAAAACGTGGAGAAGTTAGAAAGTCCTGCATGTAAGTGAGTGTGCTATCATTGGTATGTGTTAGGTTTGTGCGAATGTGAGTATGTGCACAAGTACGTGTGCGTGTGTGTGCATGTGTGTGCATGTGCATTTTGTGCACGTGTGTATACACATACATCAGTGTGTGTGTGTGTGTGTGTGTTTGTGTGAGTGTAGCAGGCCGTGAGCCAGTGCAGTTCAGCAGAAGAAATAAAATGTCTTTCTCTAGCATTGATCTGATCTCACTCAGGAGCTGCCCCAGCTTAATGACAAGCCACACACTCTCTCTCTCTTTTTCCCTCTCCGTCTCCCTCTCTCTCAGTGTTTAAGACTTAGTCCCTCCCAATCATTATAAACATACTCTATAGCATTTGTTTTTTTCAAGCACCATCAGTCACACCGTGTCAGTTTCTGGTGCACAGCACAATGTCTCAGTCATGCATATATATATGCACATATATTCATTTTCATATTTTTTCATTAAAGGTTATTATAAGATATTGAACATAGTTCCCTGTGCTGTACAGCAGAAACTTTTTAAAATCTATTTTTATATATAGTGGCTAACATTATAAATCTCAGACTCCCTTATTTATCCCTCCCCACCCCTTTCCCTGGTAACCATAAGATTGCTTACTATGTCTGTGAGTCTTTCTGTTTTGTAGATGAGTTCATTATAGCATTTACTCAGTCTGTGTTCCTCTCTCCACGATCCATCCCAGGATGGTGTCCAGGAGGGCGGGAGCAACTGTCCAATGTCACTGTTGGCCCTGCTGGCCCTGGGTCTGAGCTGACTAGGTCTGCGGGGTTTGCTCGCCCCGTTGCCGGAGGCCCCACTGAAGTCTGTGCCCAGGGGTCAGGGCCCATTCTCTGCTCCCTGAGGGGCCCTTTAGGTCATCCCCGTGTCCACTTTGTCCAGGGAGTTCAGTGGGCGTGTCTGAGCGTCTGCTCCTGACCCATCTGGTCCAGGTGGGTCTCTCCTCCCAGCACGACTGGCCCCCTGGTGTTTACCCGCTTGGACACACCTCAGGGGAACTGGGGGCTCCAAGCGCAAGGCAGACCCTGCCTGGCCACACAGCGCCACCAGGGGTGCTAAATGTGCTGGTCCTCCAGGTGACCTTGGCGACCACAGAGCAGGAGGGGATGTCCTTCCACGCAGGAAAGCCCCTGCACCCCAGGGCCCTGAGTCTTGGCCTCCACATCCAGCAGGCCAGAGGGTCGAGAAGAAATTAGTCCTGGCGTCCTGTTTTCTGATCTCTCCCTGGCCCTCCTCCCCTTCCCACCAATCCCGAGAAGGAAAGGTTTTTCTTTTCTGTTTGTTTTAATTTCCCCTAAGCCCGGTCTGCCCCCACTGCGGCCTCACCGCCTGGACGCGCAGGAATTCTCAGCAGCGGAGCAGACGCTGGACCTGGTCGGCCGCCTGTGCTCTGCGGGTAGAATAGTCAGGAATCCTCTGTAGGAGTGCCAGTTCTCCACACTTCCCTTGCTAAGTGCCCACCTGTTCGCCTGTGTACCTGGGTCAGAGTCAGAAAAGCCAGATTTGAGGGGAAATGCACCATTCTAACTGTGATGGTTGATTTCTGTGTCGACCTGCCTGGGCTAAGGGACACCCTGAGAACTGGTGAAACACTATCTCTGAAAGAAAAATAAAGAGAGGAAGGGAGGGAGGGAGAAAGGGAGGGAAAGAGAGAGAGAAAGAGAGAAAGGAAGGAACGAACGAACGAACGAACAAACGAACGAAGGAAGGAACGAAGGAAAGGAAAGGAAAGGAAACGAAAGGAAAGAAAGAGAGAGGGAGGAAGGAAGGAAGGAAGGAAGGAAGGAAGGAAGGAAGGAAGGAAGGAAGGAAAGAGACAAAGTAGTAAGAACGAGACGCTGGCGCCCCCTAGCTGTTCTCAGGGTAATACTCTGCTTTAATTTGACTGGGGACCTCAGGTTGACCCCATAAGGGGGAGGGGTCACCTACACGTCCGACCCACAGCAGGCTTAGAGCCCTTGGGCGGGGGGTCCCAGAGACCCCACATCCTTGGTGGCACAGCTGGTCCCGCTCGGAGGACGTGGTCGTAAAGATTCCATGTGTTTCTTTGTTGAGACATTAAGGGGTGGCCTGGTTTAGAAGCCCTGTAAAATCGGCAACAACGCTAAGTAATCACGTGCGCAACTGTGGACGGACCTAAATCTGTGTGAACTGACACGAGGAAATAAGACAGCGACCTGGGAAGTAAGCAAGCTGCTTGGTAGACCTACCGACAGACCGTCGGTCTGTGAGAGCTCCCGGGCTTCCTAGCTCTGTTTTAAATGAAGTTTCCCTTTGTTACTGTTCACACCAGCATAGGCATGTGGGACACGTGCTGCAGCATCCCCCTAACAGAAGCCTGAAACATGGCTAACACAAGGGGTACGGCAGGCTCTACTCCACGAAGTCATCCTGGGACCAGGCGCCACACCCAGCGTGCGGTTCCAAGGTCGCCCGGGGCATCCGTAGCCACCAGCAGAAGGGAAGAGCAGGGAGCGTCTTGTGTGGGAAGTCCGGATGCTCCATGCATCCTGCTCACACGCCACCGGCTAAACTTCGTCCCCAGACACACCTAACTGCGAGGGAGGCTGGAGATAGCACCTCGTCTCGCTGGGAGCCCAGAAAGGGAGGACACGGGGCTGGTGAGCAGTCACCGTCCTGTCGCACGGGGGCCACCTGCCACTTTGGGCACCTGGGGCTCACAGCGGTGGGGGTGCCATTCCCAGGCTCCACTGCTTCCTTCCCAGCCTCCCCTTATGCAGAGGCTCTAGGCACGCAGACATTAGTCAGACTCTCATTCATCATCTCACAAACTGGTGGGACAAGGAGACGTTCCTGCAAGGAGATACTTGGAACTCAGTGTGTAGCATTCAAGGCCAGAGGAATCCATGAACAGAAGTGGTGCTGAGCACCGACACCCCTCAGGTAGGCAGAATAACACCCCCAAAGGTGTCCACGTCCTAGTCCCTGGAACCAGCTGGTGCGTCACCTTAGGTGGAGACGGGGTCTTTGCAGGCGTGACTGAGTTAAGGGCCTTGCGAGAGGGAGAGGAGCCTGGCTATTCCCAGTGGACCCAGTGGCACCACAAGGGTCCTTATAAGATGGGGGTAGGAAGGTCAGAGAGACGGAAGAAGGGGTGACCACAGGCGTCCTAGTTGGAGGGAGGATCTGAAGACGCCACAGCGCTCCTTGAAGACAGGAAGGGGCCACGGACAAGGAGCGCACATGGCCCCCAGACGCCGGCAAGATAGTGAGATGGCTTCTCCCCTGGAGCCCCAGGAGGAACGCAGTCCTGCTGGCCCCTGATTTCAGCCCACTCTAACGGATTTCAGATCTCTGACATCCTGAGCTGTATGATAAGTTGTGTTGTTTGGCGCCACTAAGTGAGTGGTGATTTGTTTCAGCAGCAATTGCAAAAAGAGCTTCCAACCCCAAACCTGAAGGGCATTAGCCGGGGGTGGGGGGCTGAAGGCGAGATGGAGGTCAGTGTTTTACAGCTCATGGGTCCTCTTGTGTGGGGAGAATGCTGGCATCCAGTGGGCATGGACTGGAGTGGGAGTGGGAAGTGGGGGACTGCGCGTCCCTCTGAGTGGACCTAGGGCCCTAGGGACCCTCCCTGTGCAGTCGTGGCTTCATCGCTCCCTTGGTCCGTCCACACGTGTCCGTGTGTGTGGGTGTGTGCGTTGTGCATTCACAGGTGTGTGCACGGTGTGGCGTGAGTGGTGTGTGCAGATATGTCTCCCTCTCTCGGCGCTGAGATACACAGTCAGATCAGAAAACACTGATGCCATTGTAGTCCATCTCGATCCCCTCACTAAGTCTGGAGCCACTGTGGAGGCAGAGACTGGGACCCAGTGCCGGTGCACCCCAGCTCCAGCTGCAGGGCTGAGGCAGCCGGGCCTGTGAGGACATTTATTGATGAACAGTGTGAAGCTTGATACAGAAAACGAGGTCTCAGCTACCAGCTGCACAAGGATAGCCCAGGTTCAAGGTCAACAGCTGAACTCTAGGAGGGTTTGTAGAGTCAGCGAAGAGGACAAAACGGATCTCTGGGGGCAGCGGAGGATTCGCAAGACATGTCTGGAATCAGCTGGGTGACTGTAGCACCAAACCTGGGTCCCTGGAAAGAGCCAAGCACCAAACCTGGGTCTCTGGAAACAAGTGCTACACATCCTCTCCAAGGATCTAGTTGATTGTAGGACGGACCACATGGCTAATGAATCTCCTAGATGTTGACTGGGGGGTTCTCAGGACTCCAGCTCTTGCCTCCAAGAGAACTAATTGGACGACCTTCCAGAAAGGGATGATTCCACAGGGAAACCCACCAAATGTCCATTTCAGGCTTTTGCAAGAGTGACTTCCTGTGTCTTTAGTGCAGAGGCCAAGTGGGCCTGGGGTCAGTGTCTAGCAATGGCTGCATACGTGCTGGACTCAGCTGTGGGCTCTGTGGACTGCAGGGACACAGCTCCAGCCGCCCTCTCTGTGAGGATCCGGTGGTCCAGCTGGGCATACATCACCTCCTGGGGGCCTCCCGCAGCAGGGGTCTGAGGGAGAGAGATGCATGGTGAGTTTGGGTGGCTAGGTGAGGGAGGGGAAGACTGTGGTAGCCAGCCTCCAGGAGCCCCTCCACTAAGATCCCACCTCCAGGATCACCACTGTATAGTCCCCTCCCACAGAGAAGGAAGGTTGTTCTGTGTGACCAATAGAATGTGACAGAGGGAGGGCAAGTCATGTCCACAGTGAGGCCACAGAAGACATTGTGGCTTCTGCCCTTCCCTCTCTGGAGTCCCTCCGTCTGGGGGAGGTTGGCTGCCATGGAGAAGCCCCTGTGGTGAGGAACTGGGGCTCCTGCCCATAGCCAGGGGACTGAGCCATCTTGGAAGTGGACCTTCCAGCCCCAGTCAAGCCTTCGGGTGAATGCAGCCCTGGTTGGCATCTGGACAGTGAATTTATGACAGACCATGAGCTGGAGCCACTCACCTAATCCACTTCCAAACTCCTGGCCCAGGAAACTGAGATGATTTTGTTAAGCTGCTAAATTTCAGGTACTTTGGGACACAGCAGCAGGTGACTAATACAAGGACTTACCGAAGCACCCATCTCTCCGTCCTTCTCAGGAAGTCCATCAACAGTGGCCAGATCTGGAGGGGAGAGGACAAGGGGTCAGGTCTCTGGGGTGGACCTCAGGAGGCAAATTTGCCTGAAACCTCATCGCTTCATATTTTGTCCCGCCCCCTGTCATGGAACATCCTAGAATGTTCCCAAATGTTCTCACACACACATTGCTTCCTGGATGACACTGAACCCCGCTTCCTCCTCCCAGCCCTGTCCCCCATACTTGTCTTTACCTAGTGTCCCATCTAGGATGTCAGCAGTGGGGCTGAGCCTGAGGAGAGAGAACAAGTGAGCCTGGGGGCTGCCTAGAGGCAGAGGACTGGGGGCCTGAGGGTTGTTCCCAGGGCCTCACCTCTCCTGGGGCCTCAGCTCCTCGCCTTTGCTGCTGGGGGCCCCTGAGGACAGTTGGGATGTGAATTGAGAAGGCTTCTTCCCTGCACCCCAAATGGCCTGCCCAGGCCGCCCCACCCTGTCCCTGAGACCTACCCTGTTTTCTCTGATGCTGACGGTAGAGAAGGAGGAGGACCAGGAGGAGGAGGAGGAGGAGAAAGGCCACAGAGACCCCAATGAGGATATAAACATGCTCTGCCAACAGGCCTGGGGGAGCAGAGGAGATGGAAGCGGATTATCGGCAGCACGCATTTATTGAGCACCTGCCGCACACCACCCGCATGCTTGTCATGTACACACATGTAAATCTCTGTCACGCAAAATAGTCCTGTGACATGGGAATTACTATCCCCCCTTTACAAAACCGGGGTCTGAGTGCTGAAGGCCTCTGTCCCCAGGGCACTGGCAGAGCTGGAACAGGACCAATACCAAAGCCCATTCCTTCCTCCTTCCCCCAAAGAGCACACACCAGGTTCGCGTTTCTCCGACCCCATCACTCACCGCTATCGTTACCGTCCTGCGAGCGCGTCTGTGTGTCTCCTAGGAATGAGGGGCCAGGAGGACACGGTCAGAGGCCTGAGCGGGACAGGGAGGCTCTGAGAGCTCCCCACCCCCCACAGGGGTCTCGCTTGCTCCGCACCGCAACCTCCTCCCTCCAGAACAGCCCCTCTGGCGCTTCTGCGAGGACGGACCGCTCTACACCAGCGCCGTCCGATAGGTAACCGCACGTGACTATCCGCTGAAATGTAAGCCTAACGTAAACCTCAGGCCGCCAGCTGCACTCAGCAGCACGGCAAGGTGTCGCCGGGCGGCTGCACAGGCCAACGGCACCCCCGCCGACGCCGACCCGCGGCGTCCCCGCCCGAGCGGGCGCGTGGACGGCGCCGCCCTCCACCTGCCCTGCCCGCACGGGGCGCGCGCCCAGCAGGACTGGGGAGCAGGAGCCTCGGCCCCCTCACCGCCGGCCGGGTTCCCACGCCACGCGCGAGGGCCCGCATGGCTGGCCTTTCCCTGCCTTGCGCGGCGACGCCCGGTGCGGTGGAACCGCCCTTCGGGGAGCGAGGAGCCCTGGAGCCGCCCGCACCCGGAGCGAGCGGGTGACGCGAGCGAGGGCCGGCCGCGGCCTGCACTGCGCGCGGGCGCCGGGGCGAGCGTCGCCCTTACCGGACGCCTCCTAAGCGCGGTGCACGGCGCCGCTCGTGCCGCAGGTGGTCCACCTGGGGCCCCGCGGGCTCGTCGCCCCCCAGGTCGGATCCCCCGTGTCCTCTCTTCTGGACAGTGCCCCCTGCCTCCCGCTGCTCCACAGGCTAGTCCTCAGTACCCTTTAAGAAAGGCAAAAAACACCTCTCGGGGCTTCCTTCCCTCAGCACCCTGTCCTTGGTCCCCGGCCCACGGTCCAGGACCCCACCCGCTGCTTTAACGCCATTGCTGCCTTGCTCCCCTTGTATTTACTGCAATTTAAAATAGTATCTATGTTATAGACATACAAGTAATATATATAGCAATATATTTACATTAATACTACATTTATATAAATATTTAATATATAACAAATATAAATATATTTTAAATTATGTGTTTTAACCTACATATGTATAATTTAATTTCTATAAATAACTTTAACAGAATTTAAAATTATTTATATATGTAAGCTATGCATATCAGTTATAACATGAATTATGCATATTTAATATGTATTTATATTAATATTTACATATAAAAATCATACATAATACATGATAATCTATAAGCACATAATATATAACACTATGCATTATTCATATGTAACAATATATTAGTGTATATGATTATGTTAATTGTATTATTTATATATTTAATACATAGTGTATATGTATTCTAATATACTTAAATGATAGGTCTGAAATTTTACAATGTAAATTATATGCTAATAGTTACATATGCCCATATATGTAAATTATATGCATTTCTGTTGCTCATTCTAAGTAAGTCTCCCCGCTAAAGTTTGGGAGGCCAGGGACCCTGCTTCTCATTCACTGTTTGCATCGAGCCTGCAGCAGGAGGGTGTGAGAAGAAATACTTCCTCGGTATTGATAAAATCAACACTTCTCCAGGTGTCCCATTTGGCCGCGCTGATTTAAGCACGTGGCCTGTGTGAGTGAAGCCCTGTGTCCCCAAAGTTAGCGCAGCGGGGTGGGCGCGTTCCTGCCCGTTTTGCACACGGGGAACTAGAACATAGAGGGTTTGGTGATTGCCCTGCAAGCACAGGGCTGGGAGGGCGAGACTGGAGTCCAACCCCTGATCCAGGCAGTCTGCTGAGGGGTTTCTGCTCTGAACTCAAGTCTTCACCGTGTGAGAGAGGAGGATGGGCAGGAGGGAGATGGAGGGGGGACCTGAGCTAGCCTGATTCCCCACAGCGGGTGGAGGACCCTCCCAGAGGGGGGTCACTCTTCTTCTAGGCTGTTCAGGCATAACCATCAAGAGATGAGCTCCCAGTCCCCCGTTCCTCTCTCAGTGCAAAGCAGAGCCAGCAGTGTACTCTGTCCACAAGGGGGAAGCCCAGAGCTGCGGCCAAACCCGAGGTCTGGAGTCTGGTCGCCCTGAGCTGGTTCCTCCCCTTCAGAGCCTTATGCCCTTGGACAGGAAACTTTAACGTCGTTTCTGCTCCTTAAAAGGAGTGTTGGCTCTTAGGAGGTCTGGGAGGTAACTCCACGTTGGCCTGTTGTGGCATTACTGCCATCAGGTGCCTGGTGTAGGGTTTTCTCCATCACACCAGTGTTGTTATCAGCATCCTTACGAATATCAGAGACACCCCAGTGCCCTGCGCGTGCCGGCCCTTTGCTGTGGATTTACCAGTCCCTGAGCCAAGCACAAGGCAGAGGGCTGGGCCCTGGTCCTCAGCACAGACACACACCCCTCACCCTGAAGTCCCTCTAGGCTGAGGTCTGCTGTTCAACTGAGGGGTCGGCCCGAGTGCAGGGCTCACCTCCAAGGGGTCCTGCGGTCAGGGGCAGGACGAGGATTGGCGCTGTATGGGGGCTGCCAAGGGTCTGTCCCACTCCACGTGGCCCCCTCCACCCTGAGCGTCCATCCTCAGGCCACATCTGGCCATCACTCAATCCCGACAGCACCCTGAGACTCCTGAGAAAATGGGTTAGGGGACCAGACAAGGGAGGGCCGCCTGCTCCGTTCTGCTGGGGCCACACTCTCTGCGCCTCCCACTGCTTTACCACCCGGAATCAGCACGGAACAGCTCCCCTGAGGGCCTGTAAGGGTGTGGAGGGGGTCATGTCCCCTTTGGACCCTGAACAGCCAGGGGGCTGACCAGACACAGGAAAAGGGATGACCTCATCCCAGATATTCCCACAAAGTCCTGTCCAGCCCTGCTTGGGGCCCCCTCGACCGTGTGACCTGCCAATGAGCATGGACCACACCACATTGCTTGGGGCCCCACAGATTCTGACCCAGTGGAAAAGACGGTTTAACACATCCTGAGGGACAAGACACGGGTTCCTTGAGGGGGCTCTGTCCCACCCCATCTCTGGAGGCCCACTCCCCACCAGCCCCGCAGGGCCAGCTCTGTGCCCACCCTGCTGCTGGGGCTGTGTCCAGCTGAGACCAGGGTCCAGGGACCTGAGCCAGGTGTGAAGGCAGAGGGACGTGTGTGCAGAGGGGAGAGGGAAGCAGAGGGTCAGCAGGAGGCAGGGCAGCCTGCAGACAGAGGACATAGCTGGGGACAGGGTCCAGGGACCTGGGGCAAACCTGAGGGCAGCAGAGAGGACCTTACCTGTCACCACCAGCTCCAGGGACTCACTGGGCTCAGACCAGACATGCTCTTTTATGTAGCGGCAGCGGTATTGCGTGCCAGTGTCTTCACTCACAGCCAGGATGCGGAATCTGGCCTCTGTCTGGTGGGGACCAAGTGGAGAGCTGGCACGCATATCCTTGAAGTCATTTGTATCCTCCTCATTCTCCAAGCGAAATGTCGCAACCCCAGCAGGGCCCTGGCACACGATGGTCACAGGCCGGCCCCTGGGGATCACAGAGTCTGGCTCAGCTGAGATGGAGGGTCTGGGCAGCATCCCTAGGAGGGCCGAGACATGGAAATGATCACATCACACAATTCACCTGTTTTACTGGGTCAGGTCACCTTTTTTTTTTTTTTAAGGAACCTTGCAAAGCTGTGCAACCACCATCACCACAACCCAATTCTATAACATTTCCATCATCCTCCACAAAAGACCCCCCCCCTTGCCCATTCTATGAGCACATGAATTCCCATCACTGCAGAGTTACTTCCCGCACTTGACTTAACGACCGAGTCTTGGTCACATCTTGCTCAGGGTGACATGGGAGGGGTGAGAGAAGGCTGGGTCCCAGGCATGTCTGCCCAGGGGGCGGCTCCCTCCCAGCCCACAGCCACTCTAGGGGGACAGCGAGGGCAGGGAGGGCCGCACAGGACAGGAATGACAGGGTTGTTCCTGGGACAAGGAAGCGGGAGGCTGGGCGGCAGGAATGACCCAGGCTGGGTTTGGAGGGCAGCTGCCAGTCCCGGGGTGGGGGGCACCATGAGGGGTGTGGGTCTCAGGCTGCAAAGCCGCAGCTGAAGTGCGGGCAGTGGGTGAGGAGGAGCGGAGCGCAGACCCCAGCAGGCGAGGAGCCCCGTCTCCAGAGCGAGTCCTCAGGGCAGCCAGCAGCCATCCCTGGGCTCTCTCTGTATTTTCTACCCTCGTCTCAGCTTGTTTCCGTTTCCTGTGGCTGAGGCTCTGGAAACGCCATCTGTCTCAACCAGGCTGGAGGCAGTGGGGTGAGAGAGGGTCTGAAGCCCTGAAACAGGAACTTGGCCTCGCAGTCAGCAAAACCCCCGGTAGGGGCAGGGAGCTGGAGAGCCGCTCACTCGCCCACTCCCTCCTTCATTCACTCGTCGTCTCCTCCAGCCACGTCTCAGTTCCCATCCATCCACGTGCAGGTGCCTCCCTGCGCCGCTGGCTTCAGATACGAGAAACACCCCCGGGTCCCCGCCGTCCTGGGGCTGAAAGTGTGTGAGTCCACGGGTACAAGCGTGCGACGTGCCCTCGTGGGCATCGCGGGGCCGGTGGGAGGCAGGGCTGCCCGCCTCTGGGAGGTCAGAGGTCGGGTGCGAATCAGCCGAGCTGAGGGCTGGGGGACAAGCGGGCACTCAAGGTGGAGAAGTCGGCCTGTGAGGAGGCCCGGAGCTGAGTGGGCAGACGGCATTTACAAAGTGAAAGAAAACCAAGATGTGAGAGAGAAGTGGGCCTGAGCTCGTGGGGACAGACAGACGCAGAGCAAAGAGAGAGGCCTGGGTCTCAGTCTGCCTGCAGATCAGCTGTGAGGGGACTCTCAGGAAAATGAAAGTAAAAAGTATACATGGGGTAAAATGTAAGCAAAACTTTAAAACGATCATTTCACACCGCATCCCCGGGGCTGTGTTGTGTCCGGGAGGATGGAGAAGACGGGGTTAAGGACGAGTCTCAGGTTCTGCCCTGGCGAGGTCGTGTCCTCGGCCCAGGGGCTGCCGAGGGGGGTCCGGGCTTGTGTGGGGACAGCTCGTGGGCTCAGCCTGGTCCTGAGGGACCGGAACAGTCTCCGTGGGACCATAGGGGGCGGAGGTGGAGAATGGGGGAGGGGCCTGGGGGAGGGTTATGTGCAATTCAGGGTCTAGGTCAGGGTCCCCAGCCCCCTCCCCAGGATCAGCACACACTCCCGTCTACCATCTGGATCTGTCCTGGGTGCGGGGTAGGGGGGTGGTCGGGGAGAAGACTCACCCTCCTGTGCACAGATCATCTGGCCCAGACAGAGCACTGGAAGGGAAGGTCCAATGAGAAAAACACCCTCCGCCCGGGTTCCTCCTGGGGCTGCAGTCACAGAGGGCTCGGGGAGGAAACGGGGGCCACCTTCCCATAACTTCCAGCCCCCCTTTCTCACATTACATAACCCCCAAGCCCCGCTTTCAAGCAGGCATCTTCCCCCCCAGCCCCTCACAGTCTGAAAATTCAACCCCACTCCCAGGTACCCGTTTCTAGGACTGAACCTTCCGTGGTCAGACTTCCATCTTGGCCAGAGCTGAGGGGACAGACCTGGGGGCTCCACCTGCTCCCCGAGGGTCCCAGCGTCTCCTGGGCTGGAGTCAGCACTGAGCTGGGAGGCAGATCCCTTTCTCCCCGGAGTCCCGCCCCTCCGCTCCAGGACTCACCGAGGCCCAGGAGGCCGGTGGGATGGAGGGACATGGCTCAGCCCCTGCAGCCGGCGCCGTCCTGGCATTTGTGGAGGAAGGACAGAGCCTCCAGATGACACAAGAGAAGAGGGTGTGCTGGCCGGGGGCCCTTCGTGGAGTTTCCAGATCAGCTGCCTCACACAAAGGGGAAGAGCTCCCTCTCCCCTCCTTTCCACACTTCCCGCTGATGAGACAGAGGGGAGACCTGGCTTCCAAATCAGGAGCTTGAACTCATCTACTGTCGCACCGCCTGACGGGGAGCCTCATTCTCAACCTACGGGACAAGCAGAACGTGGGTTTGTGCGGCCAGCTGACTTGACTGTCAGTCTCAGCTCCACACAACAACCGTCCGTTCTTGGGCAAAGCATTGCACCACTTAATGCCAACGTTTCTTCATATTTAAAATGGGAAGCCCAACAAAGACTTAAACATAAGACAAGACACTATAAACTTCATAGAAGAAAACACAGTCATAACACTCTCTGATATACATTGCAGAAATATTCTCCTAGAGCAGTCTAAAGGCAAAGAAATAAAAGCAAAAATAAACAAATGGACCTAATTAAACTTAAAGGCTTTTGCACAGCAAAGGAAACTATAAACAATACAAAAAGACAACCAAGGGAATGGGAGAAAATATTTGCAAAGGATGTGACTGACAAGGGTCTAGTTTCCCGAATATACAAACAGCTTATACAACTCAATAACAAAAAAAAATAAGCAACCCAATCAAAAAATGGGCAGAAAATCTAACCAAACATTTCTCCAGTGAAGACATATTAATGGCTAACAGGCACATGGAAAAAAATGTTCAATATCGCTAATTATCAGAGAAATGCAAATTAATACTATAATGAAATATCACCTGACACCAGTCAGGATGGCCATAATTAAAAACTCCACAAATGGTAAATGCTGGAGAGGGTATGGAGAAAAGGGAACCCTCCTATACTGTTGAGAATGTAGTTTGGTGCAGCCATTGTGGAAAACAGTGTGGAGATACTTTAAAAAACTAAAAATACACTGGAATTTGACACAACACTGTAAAATGATTATGAATCAATAAATGTAAAAAAAAAACTAAAAATAAACTTACCATATGACCCAGCAATCCCAATCCTGGGCATATATCCAGAGGGAACTCTAATCTGAAAAGATACGTGCACCCCAATGTTCAGAGCAGCACTATGTACAATAGCCAAGACATGGAAGCAACCTAAATGTCCATCGACAGATGACTGGGTAAAGAAGATGTGATACATATTATACATATTATGGTGATATATATATTATATATGATATATAATTATATATTGTATATATATATAATTGTGATATAGTATATATATTTTATATATTACAATGTGATATATATATATAATGTCCATTATATATATACAATGGAATACTACTCAGCCATAAAAAAAGAATAAAATAATGCCATTTGCAGCAACATAGATGGACCTGGAGATCATCATACTAAGTGAAGTAAGCCAGAAAGAGAAAGACAAATACTGTATGATATCACTTATATGTGGAATATTAAAAAAATGAGACAAATGAACTTATTTACAAAACAGAAACACAGACATAGAAAACAAACTTGTGGTTACCAGGGGGGAGGCGGGGAGGGATAAATCAGGAGTTCAGGTTTTGCAGATATAACTATCATATATAAAATACATAGCAAGTTTCTTCTGTAGAGCACAGGGAATATATTCAATACCTTATAATAACCTATAATGAAAAAATATGAAAAGGAATATATATATATATATATAAATATAACTTAATCACTATGCTGTATGCCAGAAGTTAATACAACATTATAAGCCAATTATACTTCAATTAAAAAAATAAAAATAGCAGGGAGGGTATAGCTCAAGTGGTAGGCTGCATGCTTAGCATGCATGAGGTCCTAGGTTCAATCCCCAGTACCTCCTCTAAGAATAAATAAATAAACCTAATTACATTGCCTCCCCCCACAAACAAATAAATAAAGCAAAATAAAATGGGAAGCCCAAAATCCTCCCCCAAGTATTTAATAGCGCGATATGTGTTAAATTCGCAGCAAGGTATTGAGTACATTCAAATTATCCTACTAACATGGGTTGTCTTCCCATCTTCCCCCAGTGGCACTGGAACCAGGGAATGGCAGGCTGGTCTAGCAGCATATGCAAAATCCTAAAGGGATTGAACGACCAGGAGATAGACCCTGGGAGCTGCCCCCCGGGGGGGCACCCAGCTGGCCGCTAAAATAAAGAGCAGGACTGGATGTGGGGGAGGCATTTGTGCACACGGAGCCCAGCAGGACAGGAGCGCCATCGTGGAACCTCACGTCCACTGCCCCTGAGGACAGGGGAGAGCTGCTCCTCCCAGGGGTAGCCGTGGCGGATGTTGACAGTGGTCTACACAGCAGCCATTGCTCGTGTTTTCCTTACTAACAGAAAGCTAGTTCTGTTTGAGTGGCTATGTTCCAACCCTGGGGCTGGGGGCTGGGGGGAGTGGGGAGGATGAATTTGGGTTAAGGCAATCCAGTAATCCCATTTGCAGTGATTGGTCCAGAGTGGAACACGTGCCCATGTCTGGACAATGACACTTAAAGCAGAATATATCAGGATTTCTAGGAATCATATTTCTCTATTAATAACAAAGGATCTCATAAGACTTTTGCCTCCTTTACTTCTGTCCATGGGCAGCTGTATCATGATGATGTGATATCTGGAGCTGCAACAGCCATCTTGCCACCATGAGGCAACAAGCTTGAACACAGCAGTGGAAATACTAAACAAATTGAGGTGTAAGAATACAATATCCAGGGCTCTTAGGAGGTCCCCAAATTGCTGAACCCACCCTGGGACTGCCTATCCCTGGAGTTCTTAATAATAACAATAAATATGCTAGATTTTCTGTGAAAATGTCAGACTAAGTCTATAAAGCACATCAATCTTAATACTTATTTTTAAAAAACGAAACTGCTTAATACAATATTTTAATTGCTTCTCAAAAGCGTCCAAGAAATGAATGCCAATTAAAGACTTCATAGTAAAAACTTAAAGGAAGATGAGATTCCCCAGAGTCAAGTTGAATGCTGAACATGGCTCTCATCTTGACGGTGATGAATGAAGTTTTATTTTCATGGCCTTGCAAATTGTAGAGGCTGAAGGATAAAGTCCAGGAATCAGCCAAGTTAACTAACACCAGCCAGGCCTACGTATCTGTGTCTTTCTGCTCGCTCGCTGTCCCCAGCCCCCACCTTGGGGGTCTCCTTCTGTTTTCTCTGCTTTTCTGTGTCTAGTGGCTCTGTGTCCCCCTTCCTCACAGCACTGCTCCCTGGTCCTTTATGATCAGATCCATCCCCCAACCTGTGGTTCATGGAAGGGGCTGACCCCTAAGGCTGCCTTTCCCATTTGCCCTTGTAACCTGGCCAGGCTGTTCCCAACCTCCCCACACACTGAATCTCTCCGGATAACTGTGTCTCCCCCATGACCCCAGTCTTTGCCGATGTGATTCCAGCTTCTGTCGGGTGACCTCCCACGCTTGGCTCCAGCTTCCCACTCTCGGGAATCTCAGCGTTGCGTCATTGCCCTGTTCTGCTTCACAGCCCTTCACTTGGGTGACGGCTTCTCTCTCTCTCTCTCCCTCCCTCTCATCTTCACTGGTGGCTTTTACCGGCTTTATTCAGAGATAATTTGCATACAACTAAGTGTATGCATTAAATGTCTGCAATTCAGTGAGTTCTGACAGTTGTGAAACCACCATCATAGTCAAGATTTCCACCACCACCAAGACTCCATGTTCCCTCTGTGAGAATAAGTAACCTCATTAAAGACGGAGTTGAGGAGCCCTGCAGGGGAAGTTCTCGGGCAGGTAGCACGCGCTACAGCCTGCGCTAGCAGCAGGGAGAAGGAAGATGCAAGCTACTTTGACAAGGAAGGACACTATCGCGTAGAAATTTCATTTCCTGCCTTAAGAAAAAGAAGGAAGATTTCCTCCCTGCCTCTGCAATGACACCCTAACCACAGCCTGCAGCTAATAAGAAAATACCAAACCTCCTTTGTTCTTTAGTGAACTTCTGTTCACAACAGCCCCTCCCCATTATCTCCTAAAACCTGATAAAGCGTGACCTTCCCTTTGTCTGTCCAGGCTTGACTGCGGTCCGCCGTAGCTGGCCTGCCCCAGACTGCAATTCTCTGCGATTCCCGAAGGAACTCATTTTGCTGCTAAAGTAACTGGCTATTATTATTTTTAAGGCCAACACTCTTGGGTCCCAGGTGATCACTGCCAACCAGAGAATGTCACTCTCCACCAGCTCTACAAGGACTGAGTCATGGCCACTGCAGTCGCTGACCTTGAACACCCCCTGAGGGGGTTCAGGGCGGAGGTCAGGAGTGAGGTGCTCTGGGCTCTGGGAAAGCTGGCAGCACAGACCTTCAGGTAGTTGGATATTTTCAGGAGAAAATTGCATGAACCCAAATTCTTGCATCTTCTTCTGCTTAAAATCATTAACTGAGCTACCTTATGCCTCGTGACTAGCAGCAACCGTCTATGGAGATGTGTGCTTGGTCACAGGTACGCCGTCTCCAAAATCATGTGTGTGCTGACTTCCCCCAGCATCTCTTCAGAGCAGCTCCTCGGAGCTCTCTGAGAGGCTGTCTCCTGCGCCGCAGTTCTCAGTAAGTGCCCACGCAAAGCTGACACTCACAGCTCTCCCACTCGCGCTTTTATTTCGTCTGATAGCACTGAATTTTTTTTCTCTTTTTGGAAAGTGTTTGTTTGCTAACTTATTTTCTTTAAAACAAAGTTACCTTGAAATAATTTTAGATGTGCAGAAAATTTGGAAAGACGCAGAAAGATGCCACGTGCCCTTCATCCAGTTTCCCCTAATGTTAAGATTTCACATAATCACGGTACATGTCAAAACCAAGCAATTGACATTGATCCGATCACTAACTGAAGTCCAGGCTTTATTTGGAATTAATCCATTTTTTTTTCACTCTTGTTCTTTTCCTGTGTCAGGATCCAGTTCAGAGTATCATTTGGAGTTAGTTCTCTTTCTTCTAAATACAGAGAAGAGTTTCTGTTTTCCTGGATGGATTCTAATTACTGGTCCCATTGTACCTGAAGGGCACATGCAGGGAGGATGTGGGGGCGGGCTGACTAGAACAACTCGGTGCCTACAGGTTCGTCCACGTACTAGGTCCGGGCATCCCTCGGGTGATCATTCTGGTTTCTTCCTTCAGGAAGGTGATGTGGGGCCTACCCTCTGGAAGGCCCCCAACCTTTGCGTTCTTCTGAGACAGTGGTCTCCCACTGGAGAACATTTGTGCCCGAGGCTCACCGCAGGATAAGCATAGCGCATCCTCAATCCTCACACAAAACTTCCACTTGAAATGAGGCACAAGTGTGGAATGATTCCCTTAATAGACGCAGGTAGATACACAACATTTGCAAATTAAATATGAACAGAACGTCAGACGCAAAGGCCAAATCCACGTAAATAAAATGACCTAAGATGCAACATGAAATGTTACACATTTACTGAAGAAACAGTGGAGCGGTGGTTACCAGCAGCTGAGGTGGGAAGGAAAGAGACGCTTTTAAGGATACAAACTAGCAACTGCTAAACAAGTCCCAGAGCTCTAATGCACAGTACAGTGAGTGTAGACAACGACACTGGGTTCTAAACACGGAGTCTGCTAAGAGATGAGATCTTCGTTGTTCCCGCCATCGGAAAAAATGGTAATTAAGTGACCCAGCAGAGGTGAGGTGTTAGCTGTCACTACATGGCGACTGCACTGCGGTGAATGTGTGGAATCAATATGCTACACCTTAAACCTACACAACGTTACATGCTAATTATATCCCAGTTAAAAACAAAGGATGAGGGGGGAGGGTGCTCAGTGGTAGAGTGTGTGCTTGGCAGGCATGAGGTCCTGGGTTCAATCCCCAGGACCTCCATAAATAAGTAAACAAAATGGCGTCCTCTCCCCGCAGGAAAAAGATGAGTTTGCATCAGAGTAGTCCAAATATTCCAAAAATAGCCTGTCGTGGTCACTCTCTGCTGACCAGTCCCCCTCCTGGGGCTGTGATGGGTAGTGACTCTCGTGAACGGACTGCAGTTCTGGTCCTCAAAGACATCTGTTTGTTGCAGCCCTGTGTCTTTCCCTCATTACACGGATGGCCTGCTCAGATCTCAAAGACACCCCGTTTCTGAGCGTCCCCAGCCTGGCTCATCCAGACAGGAGTGTCTGCTCTGGGGTCTACAGAACAGAATCTAAGCCTGCAGTGCCCTGGGGCCTGGGGCACCGTGGCTGTTTCCAGCAGACTCCTCTGCAAAGCACCCCCCCACCAGGTTTTCTGAATGAGCCCACAGCTGGGAGAACCCCCGGTGTTCAGCCAAGGCAACAGCCTACGTGCGAGATGGACTCACCCACTTGCGTCCAGATCCTCTGGCCCTGATGGAACCCTGCAAGGAAGGATCCTGAACTCCCAGTCAGCGTGTCCCGTGGACATCAGCCTTGGCAGCTTGGCCCGGACTTGGGCGGTGGACGAACCCGGCTTCACATGGCCCCCGCCTCCAGCCCGGGGCTGTGGAAGTCCGCGTCTTCAGCTTGGGATTTTTTCACCCCAAGCTTTTCCCCACTCTCTTCCAGAATTTACCGAGGTGCACAGGTGATGAACATGAGGGGTTCACAACGCTTCTGATGCACCTGAGGCAGGCGCCTCGCCAGTGTGAAAAGCGCACAGGATGTGGTGTGCTAGGCGTGCCCACAGCAGTTAGCAGCCTGCGGTGGGCAATGGTGTGTAAAAACGACCGGTTTTCTTTCTGCCCCGTAGGCCCCTGATCCTCCCCGTGACGTGGCTGAGAAAAGAACTCGGCTTCCTGAAAAATTCTACAGAAGCCTCAAGGCTTTGTCGGGCAGCCCTCGTCCCTCGTCCATCTCTGCCCCAAGCCTCCTATCCAACCTGGTCATTGTTTGGTTTTACCAAGTGCTAAACGCATATCAGCGCTTCTAAAAGCTTGTCTCCTTTGCCCCTTTCCTTAACTGCAAGGTCTCACTATGATGATGATACACGATACTCCCTTAAGTACGTTTAAGTGCATTGTTCTTGAAAAAAGAATATTTGAAACATACAAATTCAGATGATTACTCCAACTGGGATTTTGACTTGGTACCACTAATGAAGTTCCTCATTTTCCTCGGTGAAGGTAATAATAATAATAAGTTGCTGGATGCATCTTGGAATTCTATATAATTAGCAATGCAAGATACATACAAAAACTGTTTCTTGGGGTTTTATCTAAAATCCTCTTATTAGTTGGCCAAATAAAATTTCTCCCTCTCCCTCTGTCTCTCTCTCTCTCCCTGTCCCTCTGTCTCTGTCTCCCTTTCTCTCTCTGTGTCTCTTCGGCTCTCTCTGTCTGTCTGTCTCTCTCTGTCTCTCTCTCTCTCTCTCTTTCTATCTCTGTATCTCTCTGTCCCTCCCTCCCTCCCTCTTGTTTCCTCTTTCTAAACTTTATTTTCTTAAAGACAGCCCTGTAGCCCCAGGCCCTCGGATTAATACAGTTTCACCTTACTGAACTCTGTACGCAGTGACGCGTGAAGCCAGCCAGCTCAAGCCAGTTCCTGACGCCTGACTGTAAACAGCCCTTCCCAGTCGCCTGTTCAGTGATGTCACTTTGGGAACTTGAAATTAGCCACTCCGGGTACTTACACCCTGGAAACTGACAGATGCTACAAATCAGGTATTTTCTTTCAGAGAGCTGACCATTACACTTTTGTCATCACACTGCTGGGCGATTTCCAAAGGCCACTTTAAAGAGAATTAAACAGAACATGGAAAGAAAAACTGTGAAATCAAAAGCCTGCAGGAGAACTAGAAGACGGATAGAATCCTATGTCTGTGGTATCCGCCAGCCTGCTCCCTTCCTTCCCCACCTAACGTAGCCCACCTCTGGGATCGCGCCTTCAAATTCCCCTCGCATTTTCGTAAACACAGCGCTGCCACACTCATACATGTATGGTAGGTGTATGTGTCTGTTGTCATTTTCAACTTTGTAACTTTAACACATAGTTTTCAAAATGATTTTTGAAATCAGGAGTAGAGTGAGCATGTGCCCATGTTCTGACCTGTTCCTTAACGATGAAGTCATCCTTCAAACCTGCGATTTTACTCAAATGTTTACCCCTGTCCATTGTCCTTCCTGCCTTCCTGCGTGTCTCTGTTTCCATCAGGATATTTTTTTTCCTTTTGCCTGAAACTTTTATTCTTTTGGCACCCCTCTGCTGGTGATGAATACACTTTTTTGTTGCCCAGAATGTCTTTATTCCACCTCCAGTTTTGAAGAGTGTTTTCTGCTGTTCTAGAGTCCTAGGTTGGCAGGTTTTTTTGGTTTTGGTTTTTTGGCACTTAAATACGGCATTAATCATTCCTCTTGCAAAAACTGTAAATCTTCTTGTCGCTCACTTGAAAACAATATGTCCTTTTTCTTTCAATGCTTCTAAGATTTGTCTTTGGGTTTCAGCAGTTTTTCTCTGATGTGTCTCACGGTGCGTGTGTGTGTGTTGACTTTAACGGAAGAGTAAGATAAAAAGTGTGCGTGTCAAATGCACAGCCTGATGAATTGTCCCAAATTGAGCATTCGTATGTTTTCCAGTAACTTCTCTCTAAACACAGTGTCTGTGCTGACTTGTAATAATGGCATGGATTAAACTTGCTTGTTTTGGTTCCTTACATCAATGTGAACGTTCTCTGCAGTGTTTTGGGAGGGGTGCGTGTGTGGCTTTTTTTGCTCAAATGTGTGTAAGATGTGTCCATAGTAACGCAGGGAGCTGGAGAGCTTCCACTCCGGCTGCTCGAGGGTGTTCTGTTGTGTAAGTCACCACAGCGGGCATATCCAGCCTCGGGTTAGCATGCGTTTGCTTGGCATCAGGAGACGCTGGCTAGTGCAGCTTTGAATAGCTTAACACACGTGCATTTCTGTCAGAGTGAACCTGGGAGTGTAACTGTTGTGTTCGGTGCCGTGCATTTATTCAACTTAAAGAGGTGCTTCCGAACATTTTTTCAGGGTGTATCGCTCTGTACTCAGTGCACATGAGCGTCCTGGTTATTCCGTGTCCTCACCACCTCTTCAAGTGTCTCACTTTTTTATTGTAGCCATGCTGTTATGGGCGGTGGTGTCTTCTTGTGGTTTTAGTTTGCATTTCTCTGGTGACTGATGAAGCTGAGAATATTTTCATATGGTTTTTGGTCATTTGAATATTCATTTTATTTTTGTGAAATGTCTTCTTGAGTCATTTTCTCATTTCCTCATTTTTAAAAATTGGGTTCACTTTTTTTTTCTTTTTTGCTAAACAATAGGAAGCTTTCTTTTTTTCTAATTATGCATGTGAGTCCTTCATCAGGTATGTTCACTATGAATATCTGCTTTTAGTCTGGTTGAAGTTCACTCTCTTATTGATGTATTTTGAAGAATAGAATTTCTGAACCTTATTATAGCCCAGTTTATCTAATTCTTATTTTATATTTTTCATGTGGAAATCTGCTTCATATAGTAAAAATTTACTGGATTAGATTTTTTTTTAAATTGAAGTGTAGTCAATTTATGATGTTGTGTCAATTTCTGGTGTCCAGCACGATGCTTCAGTCATACATGAACATGCATTATATTCATTTTCATATTCTTTTTCATTATAGGTTACTGCAAGATATTGAATATAGTTCCCTGTATATACAGAAGAAACTTGTTTATCTAATTTATATATAGTAATTAGTATCTGCAAATCTCCAAGCTCACCCATCCCCTTTCCCCCTGGTTAACATAAGTTTGTTTTCTATGTCTGTGAGTTTTTTTCTGTTTTGTAAATAAGTTCACTTGTGTCTTTTTTTTTTAATATTCCACATATAAGTGAATGATATTTTTCTTTCTCTTCCTGGCTTACTTCACTTAGAATGATGATCTCTGGATCCATCCACGCTGCTGCAAATGGCATTATTTTATTCTATTTTTTATGACCAAATAGTATTCCATTGTGTAAACATACCACAGCTTCTTCACCCAGCCATCTGTCGGTGGGCGTTTGTGTTGCGTCCACGTCTTGGCTGTGCATATGGCCGCACAGCTTATTGGAAAGACCATCCCTTCCCCGCAGGGCTGCTGGTGTCCTGGGTCATCCTGCAGGCTGCTGGCTGCATCTGCACCCAGCCTTCCCCTTCTGTCCTCATGCTCAGTTTGTGTGTCTGTGTACCGAGAACACACAGACCCAGACGCTCTAGCTTCGTAACAAAGCTTGACACCGAGCAGTGTGAGGCTTCCAGCTTTGTTTTGTTTCTCAAGATGCTGTTAAATACTTTCAGCCTCAGTATGTCTAGGGAGGAAAGGCTCCCTGGGCTTTTTACTGAAGTTGCATCAAGTCCACAGGCTCCTTTTGGGAGTAAATCGGTGCCTTTACAATGCTGAGTCTTTCTGCTCTCCATTTATCCAGAGCTTCAGAAGTTCTCTCAATTTTGTAGCTCAGTGTGGTGGTCTTACCTGTCCTTCGTTAGATTTATTGCTTTTATTACATGTTTTCAGATTGTTGCGTATGTGATAGGTTTTTTTAAAAAAATTTCATTTTCTATCCTTTTTTTTGGTGATATGAAGAAACACAGTTTTTAATTGCCCTTCTGTGTAGCAGCTTTGCAAAATTCATGTATTAATTCTGATAGCTTGCCTACTCTGTTGGGTTTTACGTGGACACAACAGTGTGTTCTGTGAGCAGCGGCAGTTTGTTTTACTTTATTTCCAGTGCTTTTGTTCCCTTCTCTTGCTCACCTGTGCTGCCTGGAGCGCTAGTACAGTGCTGAATGCGAACGCTGACAGCGAGATCTCAGCCTTAAAACGATGCCCTTTGTGGAGCTGCTTGTATAGCCTTTGCCAGGTTAAGGCCGTGCACTGTCCATCTCACCAAGGTTTGATTTTTTGTTCTGTTTTGTCTTGTTTACCGTGAATGGCCATTTAATTTTGTTAGATGTGTTCAGAATCCCTCGTATGCTCTGAAAACAACCTATCCGTTTTTCCATCCGTTATTGATGCATTTTTAGTTTTTAAAATTTTTTAAAAATACAGAATGCTTCACGAATTTGCATGTCACTTTTAAATATTAAGTCATCCAGCCTACATTGTATAAATCCCACTTGGCTATAAAATATTATTTTCATATAACTATACTATTTGCTCATTTTTATTAAGGATTTTTGAACAAGACTGGTTTGTAATATTTTATCATGTAATGTCCTTAATTGGGTTTCGAGATCAAGGGTTTACTAGCCTTCTAAAATGGGATATAGAAAACAGTATAGGTCTTCCCCCCAAAATTAAAAATAGAATTACCATGTGATCCAGCAATCCCTCTTCTGAGCATATATGTAAAGCACATGAAAACAGGATCTCAAAGAGGTATCTGCACCCCCATGTTTATTGCAGCATTATTCATAATAGCTAAGATGTGGAAACAACCCAAGTGTCAATCAGCACATGAATGGATAAAGATGTGGTATATTTATACAAAGGTATATTATTCAGCCATGAGAGAAAAGAAATGGCAACTGTGTGATGGGGTGGAGGTGGTCATGCTATAGTGGTAATCAATGTGAAATGTTACAGTGTTTCAAATCAACACTTTGTATGCCTCCTACTTACGCAATGTTTATATATCAATTATGCCTCAAAATAGAGAAATAAATAGACAAACACATGAGGTACAAAGTATATTCTCTCTTCTCCCTCACTGAAATGATTGTTATGAGACTGGCCTTAGTTTTTCCTTTATAGTTTGGATAAATTTATGCTGAAACACTAAGCACTGTCTAATTTGTATTCATCTTGGGTTTCTCTGAGCTTCTGGAAACAATGGCTTGATAGCTGATCCCATTTGAGAAACGAAAATGGATCACACTGGATAATTAAAAATTGGATAAAATTAGGGGGAGAAGGTATAGCTCAGTGGTAGAGAGCATGCTTAGCATGCACGAGGTCCTGGGTTCAATCCCCAGTGCCTCCTTTAACAATAGTAATAATAATAAATAAAAATAATAAAAATATTTTTTAAAATTGAATAAAATTTAAATGAGGTAAAATTGGGTAATTTCTAGGTCATTGCCTCCTCAAATACTGCTTTTTCTTCATTCTCTCTTCTTCACTCCTGGGGCCCCAATTAATCATCTGAAGGAATTTTTTCCTGCATTCCACAAGACTCATGCTTTCTCCCTTGGGTTTCCATTTTTCTCTTCTGGGCACTTCCATTTGGATATATTTACCTTACTTCCAGTTTATTGTTTTTGTCTTCTGCACTGTTCCAGCCCCCATATCCATGAAGTCAGGGTCCAAAACTCATTAGGATCCAATGACATGAGAGGTCATTCTCAGAAAAACCACTGTGACAGGTGCCTTCTTCAGTGCTGAAGTCACAAAATTTAAGGGAATTCAGTCTAACCACGATCTGCTAAGCAAGACATGGGGTGTCAGTTCATCCCTCTTGGGACAGACAGAAAAGGTCACACCAGGCTTCTGAGTGATGCCTCTTGGTCACACGCTCTCCAGAGACTGTCTCAGAGTCTGCTTTAGGGGAAGTGTGCATTTCCCTTGGGGTCTCCTTTACAAAGATTGTGGGGTGTTAAGGTGGCCAGTCAGCTCTCTAAACCAGCGCCATCCAATAAAAATGCAACATAAACCACAAATACTAGCCACATAGGCATCTTTAAGTGTCTAGCAGCCACACTGCAGAAGCAGAAAGAAGCTGGTGGACGTTAATTATAATCACATTTCATGTAACCCAATCTGTTTAAAAGTGTTATCTTCTCGATGTAAAAACATGATCAACAAGCTGTCCATCGACAGATGACTGGATAGAGAAGCTGTGGTGTATTTATACAATGGAACACTACTCAGCCATAAAAAAGAATAAAATAGTGCCATTTGCAGCAACATGGATGGACCCAGGGATCATCATTCTAAGTGAAGTGAGCCAGAAAGAGAAAGAAAAATACCATATGATATCACTCATTTGTGGAATAAAAAAAGAAAAAAGAAGACACCAATGAACTCATCTACAAAGCAGAAACAGCCTTGCAGACATAGCAAACAATCTTACGGTTACCAGGGGAAGTGGCGTGGGAAGGGATAAATTTGGGAGTTCGAGATTTGCAAATATTAACTACCTTATATAAAAATAGATAAAAACCAGATTTCTTCTGTACAGCACAGGGAACTATATTCAATATCTTGTAATTACCTATAATGAAAAAATATGAAAAAATAAAAAATATATGAAAATGAGTATATATATATATATGTGTGTGTGTGTGTGTGTGAGAGAGAGAGAGAGAGAGAGACTGGGACATGCTGTACACCAGAAATTGACACATTGTAACTGACTATAGTTAAATTTAAAGAATCTTTAGAAGAGAAAAAAATAAAATAAAAGATCCAGGAGATGACTCACACTCTTCTCTCACCCTGTGTCTTCCAGACCCAACGTATGGTTTACACCTGGAGCACACCCTGCCTGAGGCGGGCTTTGGGTCAGGTGTTCGACAGCCACCTGCGGGCAGCAGGCGCCACGCCGGGCGGAGCAGCTCCAAACACAGCCTCGGTACCTGGAAGTCAGCAGACGTCTCCTTCAGTCAGTACGTCTGTCTCTGTCTGTGGCTCTCTCTCTCCCCCGTCTCACTTAGTCTAGGTCCCTGACTGTTGGGCTTCTTGCAAATTCTGTTCATTTCTCCTTTTTTCCTCTCTCTCTGTCTCTGTCGGTGTCCTTCTGTCTCCCTGAGTCTGGAGGGTCTTTCTGTGTCACTATTGCCCCGAGAACCCCGTGTGCTTCTCCTATACCACCACTCAGGTGAAAAGCTTAAAACAGCCTGTCTGAGCCCGCAGAGGAGACTGGGGTTGGCTGGGCAGGTCACATGTGATCATAAGCCCCAGGGTGTCACAGGGAGCTGGGGCGCCTGGACAGGCACGCACGTCCCATCGGGAGCCGGCCTGTGCAGACACAGCCCGACTCGACGGTCGTGTACGGTGTGAAGTCCCAAAGTTTAACGCCAAATGTGTTTGAGTTTCCTCGTTGATTTTCTCAAACACACACACAAAAGGAAGTAACTCCTTTCCTTGAGCTTTGCTCTTCTCGCCCGCTAACCCCAGCAGTGACGAGGGGTGTTTTAGAGGAAAACAGATGTCCCAGCTGCTTCGCAAATCCTTGCTCTCTTGTCCTGGACGCCATCCACAACTCAGCACCAAGTTCAGATGGGTAGCCTGTTTCCTTTCATGAATGAATTGTATTTCTTAGAGTACTTTCAGGCTCACAGCAAAACCGAGCGGAAGATACCAAGGTTTCCCATACGCCGCCTGCCCCCACGGGCGCACCGCCTCCCCCCGCCACCAACACGCTGCGCCTGGAAGGTGTGCTTGTTGCAGCCGCTGACCTCACACTGACACCCCGTCACCACCCAGAGCCCACAGTAACATGGGGCTCACTCCCGGGGTGGCACGTTCTGCGGGTTCGGACAAATGTGTCATGACGTGTATCCACCAATATAGGGTCATACAGAGCAGTTCCGCTGCCCTGATACTTCTCTCTGCTCCACTGGGCATCCTCCCTCCTCGCCAGCCCCTGGCAACCACTGATCCTTCTGGGTCCCCATAGTTTTTCCTTTTCCAGAATGTCCTATAGTTGGAACCATGTGATACATAGCCTTTTCAAATTGGCTTCTTTCACTTGACAAAAGCATTTAAAGTTGCTCCCTGTCTTTTCATGGCTTGATAGCTCATTTCTTTTTAGCACTGAATAATAGTCCACTGTCTGGATGGGCCATTCCATTTATTTATCCATTCACCTACTGAACAGCACCTCGGTTGCTTCTAAGTTTCGGCAGTTATGAAAAAAGCTGCTATAAACGTCTGTGTGCAGGGTTTTTTTTTTATTGAAGCATAGTCAGTTACAATGTGTCAGTTTCTGGTGTGCGGCATAATGTCCCAGTCATGCATATATATACATATATTCATTTTTAGAATTTTCTTCATTAAAGGTTATTTAAAATATTGAAGATAGTTTCTTGTGCTATGCAGAAGAAATTTCTCTTTTTTAATCTATTTTTATATATGCTGGTTAACATTTGCAAATCTCAAACTCCCAAATTTATCCCTTCCTATCCCCTTTCCCTGGTAACCATAAGATTGTTTACTATGTCTGTGAGTCTGTTTCTCATTTTGTAGATGAGTTCATTAGTGTCCTCTTTTTTCTTTCTTTTTTTTAAGATTCCACACATAAGTGATAACATGCAGTATTTGTCCTTCTGGCTCAGTTCACTTAGAATGACGATCTCTAGGTCCATCCATGTTGCTGCAAATGGCATTATTTTATTCTTTTTTATGGCTGAATAGTATTCTGCTGTATAAATATACCACAGCTTCTCTGCCCAGTCATCTGTTGATGGACACTTAGGTTGCTTCCATCGTGTGCAGGTTTTTGTGTGGACATAACTTTTTAACGCATTTGGGTAACACCAGGGAGCACAATTGCTGGACCGTATGGTAAGTACATTTAGTTTCCTAAGAAACTGCCAAACGACCCTCCAAAGTGGCCATACTGTTTTGTGCTTCCCGCCAGCAGTGAAGGAGAGTTTCTGTAGCTCCACATCCTTGGCTGCTCTTGATGTTGTCGGTGTGTTGGACTTTGGCCGCTCTGGATAGGTGTGTAGTAGAAACTTGGTTGTTAAAATGTTGCAAGAAATGCAGAGCATGGGCTAGAAGTCAGACGGAATGAGGTCTCTCTCTGATCCTCTCCGCAGTCTCAGGACCCCTGGACAAGTTCCCTATAGACCTTCATAAATGTGACCTTGTGAATTCCTTTTCTTCAGAAGCCACTCGAAGGATATTTACTCATTACCTGTCATGTGCTTGGTGTTTGGGACACAGGAGTGAACAAAACAGATGTGGTCCCCGTGCTCAGCAGAGCTCCCATCTGAGGAGGAGACAGAATCAGACAGATCATTGTCCATTATTTAACCACCGTTGTGATACAAGAGAGGGTAACGCTTGCCGCTGTAACCAGCCAACCCTGAAATACCAGTGTCTTAACACAAAGGGAGCTTGTGTCTCACTCATGTAAGTGACCATTGTGGGTCCTCCTGGGCAGAATTTGAATTTCCTCCTTAGGAACATCAGCCTCTTCCCATTTGTGGCCCCACCATCCTCTTGGGCGACGCCCCTCTGCTTCCAACCAAAGGAAAGAGAGAGGCACAAAGGCTGCATCCACCTGTAGAAGTTGCTGGCCTGGAAGTGACACGTGTTATTTCTGCCCAGATTTCTTGGCTCTGCATACTCACTGAGGTCACAAGCAGACATAAGGGAGACTAGACAATAAAGGCCCTTGTGGGTGGCCGCCTCCCACGGAGACTGCTTCGCTGTGAAAGGAGAAACACACTCTCCCGGGAGCAGCCAGACCGCTCCGCCCCACGTGGAAAGTAATTTAAAGAGGAAATGTGCAGGAGCATGGACAGCAAAGAAGCAGGTCCTCACACCCCTGCAACAACGCACCGCCTGGGCTGACCGACGCCTCAGCTCTGAGGGAGCCAGCCGAACTGGGGCTCCGAGAGACACTCAAGGGACCCGTTCCCTCCAGAAACCAGCGTGAGTCCTGGGGAGCCTGAGGGAAGTTGTCGCGGACGACCAGGAGAGAGCGACTTGGCCGTGTGGCAGTAGGTGGTTCCTCCTCTTCCCGTCCTTCTGTTCTTGACCCTGTGAAGGGCTCCACGTGGCCTTTCATTTCCCCTTTCTCTGAGTGCAGGGAGGGGGCAGGACCTGAGAATGGGCAGCCTCCGGCTACGCGTCCAACCCAAAATCGCCAGCTGTGGCTTTGACTGCCACAGTGACTGTGGCAAAGTCTTGAATTGTCAGCTGCCCTGAACAGGATGGGTGATTTTGACGTTTTCCTGAACTGCAGTGAACTCTTCATCCCAAAGCTCAAGATCGATGTCTCTATCCAGGTGGGAAAAAAAATGGCTCTGACTGTGAAAAGGGGACATGACCTTGACTGCAGACCTCAGGAAAGCCCCCCTCCCGATGATGCTAATTTAAGGAGGATTGTGAGGACCGATGAACCGTCAACATGGGAAGGCAGAGCGAGAGCTGGGGGGCATCTGGGCAGAGGACACAGCTTTTGTGAAAGCCTCGAGTCCGGACATAAATTGGCTGGTTCTGAGAAACTGACAAAATTCCAAAAGTATCAGAGATGGGGAAACATTGAGGAGATGCTCCGGTCGGGACTGAATGTGTAGGGCTTTGTAAAGTCCATGTAAACATTTGGGATTTTATCTTCGGGATGATGGGAAAGGTTTTAAACATAAGCCCAGTATAGTCAGACTTTTGGTCCAAAATAGACCCGTATGACCACTTCGTGGAGACAGAATCGGAGGAGGCAATAAAAGTAAAGGCTGACATGTTCTGAGCGCTATTCTATGCCAGTCACTGTTCTGAGCCCTCCATGCGGACAGTTTACTTAATTCCCACGAGACTCTGGAGTTTCCTTTATGAGACCTGTTTTACTGATGAGGACACTGAGGCTCAGAGTGTTGACTAACCTGATGAGTACTGTGTGTCATGTAAGAGGCGGCGCTGGATTTCAACCTTGGAAGATCCTATGTTCCCGCCTATTGTTGCTGTATTATATTTATCAATAATGCATACTGTAAGCATACCTTTCATATTTACTAAAGAAAACAAAAACTGGATAGACAGACCAGGAGAGAGTTGAGTTGCTTAGGGCAGGATGATGACTGTAAGAATTTAAATAAATGCATGGATTCAAGACTGGAAAGTGGTCTCAAAAGAAACACCGATGAAAGTTTGGTTCCAAGAAATGTCTGACTAGGTTGTTTTAGATGCAACTTCTTCCCACTGCAAAAATAAATAAATAAACGAAATGAAGCAAAATATAAAGAACCTCTGTCTGTGGGCCTTGGAGGGCTTCCAAAGCAGGCGGAATTTACGGTTTGAAGACGCAAAAGGGGAAGGAAACAAAGAGAGGGGAATTCATCATCTGGGGGTGGTTTGACACTGATGGTTTACTGGCTCTGAACGTAAAAGCAGCGGGGAAGAGACTGAAAAGCCAAATGAAACTTTTGGCCGTCTCATTAAGCAAAATCTTCAAATTCGCGGCACCACGCAGAAGGGTCCACCATGGAGGAAGGACCCCATGAACACCCGGGCTTTGGGTTGGGACCCTGAAGGGCCACTTCCTGGGCACAGGGTGAACTGAGTATGAGCAAGACCTCAAAGGGCCAGAAATCCAGTTCTAAATGAAGAGGCCTGGGCTCTAGCCCACCTGCCTGCCAGAAGCAAAAACGCACCCTCTCTGGAGGAGGGCAGCCGCAAAGGGCGGCAGAGCGGCCCAGACAGCGCCACACGGAACTGTGGGCGCACAGTCAGAAACAGCGAGGCAGCGCGCGGTCAAGAGCTGCCCAAAAAGCCCAGAGGAGAAGAAGTGTGTAACAGAAATAGACCACACTGGGCGAGTAACGGCAACTACTGTGTGCAAACAAAAGCCCGGCAAGATGGGGAATTTCAACCAAGAACTAGGAGATATGAAAGCAAACAAATGGAAATTGTAGAACTGAAAAATGCAGTTTCTGAAATTGTGAACTCAGAGGATGGGGTTAATAGCAAACTGGACTCAGCTGAAAAAAGAGTGAAGTGAAACACAATTCAGGAGACATAGCCAGACAGAGGCACAGAGAGACTAGAGAATAAAGGTTCCAAAAAGGGCATATGAGTCACCTCAATAAATAAAATAAAATAAAAATAAAATGAAGTCACGGGCATGGGACAAGTATAGGACGTGGTGGGAAGGGTTAACACTTGTGTGACTGGAGTCCCATCAAGGCGGGGAGAGAGAGAGAGACTGCGTTGCAGGACTGCAGTCTCATCTCACCGCCTGTACCACCACTCTGGTCTGAACCACATCAGCTGCCACCTGGTTTATTGCAAGGGCCCCCTGACCACCCTGCTTGTTTTTAACCTCCCCACTTTGGTCTGATCTCAACTGAGCAGCAGTGTCATCCTGTTAAACATAACAGTTCCTCTGAGAATTGGGGCCAAGCTTGGCAGATGGACGGGCGGACACGGCCGTGGCTGCCAGTGGGGATGCCGGCCAAGCTCGTTTCTGGAACTTGGGCAGATACAGATGAGAGAAAATGAGAGGCCCGTGTTACAGCTGTCATTCTAGGAAATCATTGCCTTGATGGCGAAACTCTGTTAAAAGAAAAAGGTAGATCCTACAAAAGATGAAGCAGTAATCGACTGAAAAGATTCGGAAAAAAAGCTAGCCAAGAGCTGATTCCTATGCAATGTTTCATTATTCCTGGGAAATTATGGGATAAAATAGGACTATGGCTTTGGGCAAAGGCCTCCACTGAGAAGAGCATCTTCATCGAGAGAGATGCTTCCTGTCCACCTCCAGTCCCCAGAGCTGGGAGGAGGCTGTCAAGGGAGGCCCTGGTCTGTCTCCTTTGAGAGGGGAGGTCTGTGGTGCATAGCACCTAATTGCCAGCCCTCAGAACAGAAGTGCCAGGATGACGTCTGGGCACCCGCTTAGGGCTGTCCGTGAGAGGGCTGACGGCAGCTCACCTGAAGAGGCTGGCTCCATTTCCACGTGCACTGGGGCTTTCATGAAAACCAGAATCTCTCATGCCTCAAAAAACTAAAAATAGTAGGCATGTTCCTATGTGACTGAAGTATTGTTCTGTACACCAGAAATTGACACAACATTGTAAATTGACTGTACTTCAATAAAAATATAATAAAAAATAAAAGTTAGCCTAGAAATGTAAAAAAAAAAAACTAAACTAAAAATAGAACTACTGTGTGATCCAGCAATCCCACGTCTGGGTAATTATCCAAGGGCAATGACAACAGGATCTCAAAGAGGTGTCTGCACCTCTGTGCTCACTGCAGCGTGTTTACAATATGCACAAGATACAGAAACAACCTAAGTGTCCGTCAACAGATGAACGGATAAAGAAGATGGGCGATATTTATGAATCCTACTCAGCCATTAGAAGAAATGAAATCCAACCACTTGCAACAACCTGGATGGATCTTGAAAACATCATGTTAGGTAATGTTGCATAAAAAAATGCGTTACAGCTCAGTTGTGACAGCAACCTGGATCCCGGCGAGAAACCAAACAGCACTCCGGGAGTTGGAGAACTCAGGTTTGTTACACCACTGGGCCCAGATGACTTAACACTCCAAGCTCTGGACCCACAGACTTTTATAGGCTGCCAGTCCACACCCGACATCATCACATGCAAACAAGGTATAACAGAAGCTGACCAACCAGGAACAAGCTCTGCAGAAATGGACCAATCAGGAGGGAAAGAAATAACCAATCAGGAGTGAAGGAAATGGACCAATCAGGAGGGAGAGAAATAACCAATCAGGAGTGGAGGAAATGGACCAATCAGGAGGGAGAGCAACAACCAATCAGGAGTGAAGGAAACGGGCCAATTGGGAGAGAAGGAAACAACCAATCAGAAGTGAGCTCAGGGAACCAATAGAATTTTAGGGGTAAGTAAGCCATTTCAGAGGCAAAAAGTGACCTAGAGCCTCTGGGCCAGGGAACCGGATGATGCTGGCAGGAGAGTAGTGGCCCTGCCTGGGGTTCCTGCCGGTCTTTTTATGGGGCTTCCCACCTCAGTAAGATAAATCAGACTGAGAAAGACAAATACTGTATGATACGCCTTATATGTGGAATCCAAAAAAGGCAAAATCATAAAAACAGAGGAATAATGGTGACCAAGGGCTGGGAGGTGGGGAATGAGAGAGGTGCTTTTGAGGATACAAACTTGCAAGCAGCAGGTAAATAAGTCCTGGAGATCTAATGCGCAGTGTACTGAATATAGACATAAAAACTGTGTTCTAAAATTAAACCTACCAAGAGACTAGATCTTAACAGTTCCCACTGCAAGAAGGAATGTAACTATGTGACATGACAGAGGGGTTAGCTGACACTACAGTGGCACCCAGATTGCAGTAGAAATGTACCAAATCAGTATGTGGTGCACCTCATCCTTACACGCTATGGTGTGTCGACTGTGTCTCAATTAAAAAAGAAAAAACCAGGATCTCTTTCCAAAGTACAATTCCGATGCCATGGAATAAAGCATGCTGATAATAAAAGACAATTTGGCAGTCAAATGCATCCCAGACTAGCCACTTTGCATCACTCCTCTGCTCTGAAGCATGCAGGGCTTTGCCATCTCAGTCGTATCTGCTGTCATTGCATCTCCTCCCGCTCACCCCTCGCCAGCCCTGCTGCCGCCACGCAGTCATCTTTGCCAGGCCTAGAATGCACCGTGCGCGCGTCTACCTCGGGACCTTTGCACTTGCCATTTTCGCTGCCTGGAATGCTCTTCCCCCAGAGCTGCCCGCGGCCAGCCCCTCACCCCTTCCTGTCCTCCAGTCCTGCTCTAACGTTCCCTTCTCAGTCAGACCTTCCCATCTCCCTGTACTTTCAAAATGGCTAACACATTGTTTTGCCATATTTTTTTTTTTTACTCCTTGTCTATCTCTCTTTTGTAAAAATGTTTCCTTGGTGTTTTAATGTGCGCTTCTCTGGTTATTAGCAGAGTTGAGCATCTTTGCATAGTTATGATGGAAATCTACACTTCTTCTGAGGGTAAACTTTTATGATATCATTCAAGATATGTGACTTTTATAGTTTATTTCAGACTCTTATTTTAAATCTTAAAAATGTACTTGATTTTCAATTTTTATTTCAAAATCTAATTACTTATGTTTTTATTGCTTAAGAGTATTTTTGATTGTTTAAATAGTTAGAACATACTACGGAAGATTAACTTTCTAACATCCAGGGCCAAAGGGGGGTTTCCTAGCGTTCCTTTCCCACATTCAGTTTCTCAGTTCAGCTGGAATTAACTTTTGCATATCGCGTGAGGAACATAATTGCGTTATTTTCCCAAAGAGACAATGAACGGTCTCAAGTCCATTCATGGAAGTGCTTCTTTTCCCGCTGGCGTGTGATGCTCTGATAATAAGTAAGTGAGTAAATAAATGCTACCTGTGGGGAGCCGAGGGTACAGATTTAATGAGAACTGTTAATGTACCAAGATCTCTTTCCCTAAGACTAGTGTCAGTTCCCGTCGCTGTGAAGTAGTTGGAAAACACAGAACTGTGCACGGAAGAGAATAAGAGTTACCCACGTTATGCTCCAAAGAGAACCGCTGTACATTGCCTCTTTCTTACCCACTTTTTTTTCATTTTTTTCTCGTGGTAAAATACACACAACATAAAAGGTACCATCATACCCATTTATAAGTGTGCAGTTCAGTAGAATTCAGTCCATTCACGTTGCTGTGCGGCCATCGCCACCATCCATCTGTGGTCCAGCCACAAGAACTCGGGGGGACGAGGGGAAATATTGCCCCTCCCTGACACTGTTCAATGTAATTTAAAATTTTATTTCTTCATTAACAGATTCACTGAGGAATAACTGTTATATGTATATTTTTAAGTCTACTCATGTTTAAGGTCTACCATTTGATGAGTTTGGACACAGGCTGTAACCTTAAGTCTCTCTCAAGTTCATGCAGTTTCTGTCCCTTTTGCTCTCCAGAGCAGCTCATTCTAGGCATTTGCATCTCCGAATACAGAGGGGGAGGTGCAGGCTCCCCAAGGAAAAAGGACATATGTAGTCGGGGGTCACCTGGCCCTGGTCCTGGAGGCTCAGAGGCAGAGACCACCCGCCTGGGGCTGCGAAGAATTAACTTGTATCTTGGGCTCCCTCTTGTGGCCGCAGCGAAGAAGTTTCCTTCCACGTTGAAGTAAAAATGCTTTTTAATCTGACAAATTCATTTCTTCATTCAGTAAGTATTTGTTGATACTCTACTGTGTGCCAGACACTGTTCAAGGCTCTTGGTCATCAATAAACAAAAATCCCTGCCCTCGAGAATCTTATATTCTTGCAGAGGGAGACAGACAATACACCATCGACAAGTAAATTCATAGTCTACTAGAAGGTGAAAAGCGATTTGGAAAAAAATGAGAAAGTAGAGGGCAGGTCCGAGGGATCCAGCCTCCCTGAGAGGGTGGGAACAGGCTGCGATGTTTATAAGGAGGTTGGGGAAGGCGCTGAGCATGTGACGTTTGAGTAAGGATGAGAAGGAGAGAGGAAGCTGGTCTGTGGTCAGCTGAGGGAGCGCAGCTGCAAGTGGAGCGGCAGTGGAGGGGCAGGGGCTGGGCATGTGTGCAGCTCATTCGAATAGCAGTGGGGAGAAGGGTGTGGCTGGTGCAGAGTGAGGAGTGGGAGAGGGAGGTAAGGGTTGCAGGCAGCAGGTCACGTAGTCACTGCTGTTACCCAAAGTGAGATGGAAAGTGATGAGAGTGACCTCAAGTTGAACACGCCTTAATCAGCCATTGTGCCTCCTGAGTCTCCACTAGAAGGCTGAGCCACTCCTCCCATCAGGGGCTGTGCCATCCCAGCAGCCTTCAAACATCCTCAGCAATCCTCCCCCTTCTTTCTAAGGGTCAGGAATCCTCCCTCCTGCTCTGGACTTGTATCTGGCCGACCCCTGGATGCCTGTCCTGAAAGTCTCACAAGGCTCGTCACACAAAATGGAGGTTGTGGGATGGTGACCGCAGAGTTGTGCAGTGTACAACCTACACAGCTGTACATGGAGGTCCAGATGTTCTTCTTCTCTGTTCCCACCAAGTTCTGTGCCCGCTATGCCATTTCTCTGGGTAATACAATGTTTTATCTTCTCTCCTCCCAAAAGCCTATAAGTTCTTTGAGGACAATATAGAATCAGAGTTCCATCCACGTCTGTGATACCCAGAGAGGGGCTAAAATACTGGTTGCCTCAATTAGCCCTCTACTTAATAAATAAAATAAATTGGGTACTTATGATTAGATTTCTGTAAAAGGCCAGATAATTATAGCAGAGTCCTAGGAACTGGGCCATAATTATATAGAGTGATGGAAGAGTGTAAAGTAGCTGGACTCAGCTAGGGAATCATGGTATATAGTCTTAGGAACCAGCTGGATAATTGCACCAGGAGCTCCTAGGAACAGGTGGGTAATTATAGGAGAGTCCCCGGAATCTGTTGGATAATTACCATAGAGTCATGGAATCAACAGTAATAACAGAAGAGTCCCAAATACAGACCTCAGGAAATGTCTGGGGACAGCTTTGATTGTCACAACTTAGGAGAGAGAGGAATGCTGTGGCATCTAGCGAGTGGAGTTCAGGGATGCAGCAGGCGGGAAGGTTCCTCAGCAGAGTCATCCCGTCCTGTCTTGGTCCATTCAGGCTGCTGTAACAGGATACTAGGCACTGGATGGCTTCAATAACATTTATTTCTCACAGTCCTGGAGGCTGGCAAGTCTGAGATCAGGGTGACGGCTGGGTTGAATTCTGATAAGGGTCCTGTTCCTGGTTTCCTTCCATGGCAGGGAGAGAAAATGACCTCACCAGACACAGAAACTGGCAGCACCTCGATCTTGGATTTTCAGCCTCCAGAACTGTGAGAAATAAATATCTGTTCATAAGTCACTTGGTCTTCAATATGGTGTTACAGCAGCCTGAGCAGACTAAAGGCGCTGATCAATGCCTGGAAACATTTTATATACAATGAGCCCTTAAGTAAGCTAGTCAGTAAAAAGTAGCAGTGATTGTGGTCTTATCTGTGGTCGTGTATCAACTCAGAGTCTCAGTTTGCAAGCAACAGAAAATGACCGGTTGGTCTGGGAAAAAAAAAAAAGGAACTTATTACCAAGATGTTGACCAGCTTGTGGAAAGGAGAAGACTAGACGAATCAAGTTCTGAGAATGGGCAGGAAAAGAGCAGGCAAGCATCTTTGCCCTGACTCCCTGAAGAGAAGCCCCACCACGTGGGACTGCATGGTGGGTTGAGCCCAGGACCTATGCCCACTCTGTGATTCTGTGATTTATAGTAAGAAATACATATATTTGTTCTCCTTCCTCATTTCTGTCACAAGTCTCCTAAATCCCTTGGAATTTCCTAAGTGATCAGAGCAATTCAGGTGGCTTGGTATTCCTAACAAATTCCTTTCAGTCACTCCGGGTTTGTGTTAATGAGGTGACTTCGGGGAAGCACCTAAGGATGGAGGCTTGTTGCCAGGGGAACCAAGTATGTGATTAGAGGGTTGGCACTTTCAGTCTCACCCTCCTGACCTCCAGGGAGGGGAGAGGGGCTGAAGGTGGAATCAGTCACCAATGGCCATCTTATGGTTACCAGGGAAAGAGGGTGGGAAGGGATAAAGTTTCAGATTTACAAATGTTAACCAGTATATATAAAAACAGGTTTTTTTAAAGTTTCTTGTGTATAGCACAGAGAACTATGTTCAATATCTTGTAACCCTTAATAAAAAATATGAAAATTAATATATATATGTATGTATGCAGGACGGGGACATTGTGCTGTACACCTGAAATTGACACATTGCAATTGATCATACTTCAATTTTTTTTTTAATTCTTAAAAAAAATCACCAATGACCAATGACTTAATCAATCTTGTCTATGTAATGAAGCCTCCATAAAACCCAAAAGGGCGGGGTTCGGAGAGCTTCCGGGCTGGTGAACAGGCGGTGATCTGGGGAGAGTGTCCACTCAGAGAACAGAGCGTGGAGGCGCCGCGCTCTTCGCACGGACTCTGCCCTGTGCATCTGTTCCACGGAGCTGAACGGTAGGGCACCCAGCTGCTGTCCGAGCTTTGCTCGGTGGTGCGGGAGAAAAACACACATGGGAAAGGGTGTTAGAAACACACGACCCCGAAGGGTGGAGACAGCTCCCCAGAGGGAGGCAGAGCAGACTTCCCGCAAAGACTCGGGGACGGCCCGGAGCCTCTTCCCAAAGGGGAAAAGGCTCCCAACTTGGAGACCCGACAAGGACACACGTTCTCTGCACCGCTGTGCCTGCCCATCCAGGTGACTCCTGAGATAAAACCTCTCTTCCCACACGCCTCTCGCCAGGCGCCCAGAGCTTGTCTTGGTAACTGAAGAGGCTCACAAGCCTGCGGGCGAGACGGCTCTCACAGGCTGAGTGTTCCCTCCCACATGTTATTGTGAGAAGTTGACAGCATTTTGCAGTGAATACCCACATAGGCACTACCTGGATTCAACCACTGATGTTTCACTGTGTTTTATCGCCTATCTATCCGTCAGCCCATCTGCAGTGTCTGGGGTGCATTTGAAAGTTGCATGACCTATAATGGAAAAGAATATGAAAAGGAATAATGCATAAATATATCATATATATATGAATCACTAGGCTGTACACTAGAAATGAACACAACATTGTAAATCAACTAGACTTCAATTAAAAAAAATAAAGGAAGTTGCAGGTGGGTGGGGATAGCTCAGTGGTAGAGCATGTGCTGAGCATGCACAAGACCCTGGGTTCCATCCTCAGCACCTCTGTTATGTAGTAAATAAAACAAGGATAAAGCAAAATAATAATAAATAAATCATAATTTTTTGGAAGTAAGGTGCAGACGTCAGTATGCTCTACCCTGAGTATTTCAGCAAGCGCATGATTACCTACAGTTTAAGCTTCATTTAGAGTCCCTTCCTGTTTTTTCTCTTGTGTTAAAATATGCGTACAATGAAAGGAAGTGGACAGGCCTTCAAGGTACTGATCGCTGTGCTTTGATAGGTACCCAAACCCCTATCAAGGTACAGAATACAGCCGTTGTCCCGGAAGAATGGTGGTCGCCAGGGGCTGGGGGAACGGGGAAGAGGCAGTTGGTGTCTCGTGGGAACAGAGTTTCAGTTTTAGAAGCTGATAAAGTACAATGCATGGCTGGTGACAGTTGCACAAAAATGTGGATGTATTTAATGCCACTGAACAGTTAAAATGGCAAGTTTATGTTATATATATTTTACCATAATTTAAAAATAATAAAAAAAAAACAACTTCAAGAAGTGAAGATTGTTATCCTCACTCTGCAGCTAAGAACACTGGGGCCCCGTCACGGGTATAAGTTCCACAGGACTGCAGACCTGGACAGTGAGGGATTTGGGATCTGAACCCACCTGTGTGTCCCTCCAGGCTCATTCATTTTCCTTCTGCAGCAAGTTCTCCATCCTCTTCTGCAAACATTCGCAGTAGTTGCAATAATAAAAGCAGAAGCAAGGGAGGAGGGTACGTATGGCTCAGTGGTTGGTGCACATGCTTAGCACTCACAGAAGGTCCTGGGTTCAATCCCCAGGACCTCCATTAAAATTACTAAATAAATAAGCTTAATTCCCTCCCCGCCAAAAAAGTTTTTCAAAGGATAGCAGAAATAGTGCTTGTTGCAGTCGTAAATGTGAAAGTGGTATCCGAAATGGGCTTTATCCCTGCAGCAGATGACTGCTCCGCCACGGGGCACAGAAGCGCTGACACGTGCCGTGCCATGGGGAGCCTGGGAACTCGACCCTGAGTGAAAGGAGCCGGGCACAGGGAAGGTCGCACGGTAAGGGACTCCGTTTGTACGCAGCCTCCAGAAGAGACAAATCCGTAGGGGCAAAAAGCAGATCAGTGGTTGGCAGGCACTTGGAGGGGGGGGAGAACGGGGCGGGGGTGGTGCCTGCTAACAGATACAGGGCTCCCTGGGGGTGCTGGAAATATTTTGGAAGTAGGCGGAGTGATGGCCGCACTGCACTGTGAATGTGCTAAATGTCGCTGAACTATACACTTTTAAGGGGTTATTTTTAAATTTTTTCCAAAACAAACAACTTTTTATTGAAATAGAGTTGATTTACAATGTTGTATTAGTTTCAAGTGTACAGCAAAGTGATTCAGTTTTACATATGTGTGTGTGTGTGTGTGTATATATTTTTTCCAGATTCTGTTCAGTTATAGGTCATTACAAGATACTGAATGTAGTTCCCTGTGCTCTGCAGTAGGACTTCGTTGTTTGCCCACTTTGTGTGTAGTACTGTGCATCTGTTAATCTCAGGCTCCTAATTTACCCCTCCCCCCCTTCCCCTTTAGTAGCTGTAAATTTGTTTTCTGTGTCTGTGGGTCTCCTTCTGTTTTGTAAATAAGTTCACTTGTATCATTTTTTTTTAGATTCCACATATGAGCGATCTGTCTTTCTCTTTCTGGTTTACTTCACTTAGAATGACGATCTCCAGGTCCATCCATGCTGCTGCAAATGGCATTACTCATTCTTTTTATGGCTGAGCAGCCTTCTATTGTATAAAGACACCACATCTTCTTTATCCAGTCATCTATTGATGGACGTTTAGGTTGCTCTCATGTCTTGGCTGTTGTAAATAGTGCTGCTGTGAACATTGTGGTATGTGTATCTTTTTAAATTAGAGTTTCCACTTTTTCCAGATATATGCCCAGGAATGGGATTCCTGGATTCTGTGGTAACTCTGTTTTCAGTCCTTTAAGGGATCTCCATTCTAGTCTCCACAGTGGCTGCACCAAATTACGTTCTCCACACCCTCTCCAGCATTTTTAAATTGTTAGTTTTATGTTATGTGAATTTCATCTTGACAAAAAGTAACCGCTATTGAGCATTTGCTGTGTGCCACACAGCACGTACGCCCTTGGACAGGTATTAATTTATCATTTGCAGCCCTGTCTGGGGTCAGGATGATTTGCTTCATTTTTGAAGATGGATATTCCAAGTCGCAAGGTCACAAAGCTGGCAAATGGCGGATTTGAGATCTGGTGCCTATCTGGCACCAGAGCCCTGCCTTTTAAAAATTATCCTTGGGTGGGGGGAAGGAGGGGCACATTGTGGGGCTTAGGGCTCCCACCCCTTCCTCCATCCATCAGCTCTGTGCTACTTCTCTGTGCTTCCATTTCTGAGCAAGGTCTCCTGTCGAGCGTGAGCTGAGTTGCACTGCCCCTCCACCTCTCTGAGCAAGTGTAAAAGTGAGAGCAAAAGGAAAAAGAGGAAAGAGGGGGAAAATGGAAAACCCGTGAGCGTTCCTTTCCCTGCCCGTCCAGAGCAGCTTAGAGGAGATTCAGGAGAGTGCAGGTTGTGCTGCCTTTGTCTCTTTTATAAAAAATTTTTTGGGTGTAGGTAATTAGGTTTACTTATTAAAACTTAGAAGGGATTCCAGGAGCCTGCAAGTTATGCTGCCTTTTTTTTCCCAAAAATATGGGGAGTAAGTTATTAGGCTTATGTATTAATGGAGGTGCTGGGGATTGAACCCAGGACCTCGTGCGTGCTGAGCACACGCTCTGCCCCTGAGCTGCACCCTCCCGCCTATGCTGTCTTTTTCTTAGTGGGTGGCCAACTGCTCTATGGCTGTCGTGCTATAAATAAAATCGTTTAATTTTTGTCACACCTAGCTAGAGATAAATGCATCCGCAGCATCTGAGCCCACATAACATTTCCCGGCAAAATCCATTCACAGCCTCACTGCCGTGCCCAGAGCTGCTTCAAATCCACACTCTTCACCCCCTCCCCCCGCCCAGTGGCTTTTGCTGCCTGAACATAGGCTCTGAACTCCTTGGCAGCCTTCAGACCACGCAGGAGCGGCCCCGCCCACCTCCCTAGGCGCGTCCTCTAGCTACCCTCCCCCTGCTCACTCCAGGCACCCCACACACACTTAGCGTTTTCTCTGCTCCAGTCCTAAGCTCATCCCTGCCTCGGGGCCTTTGCACAGGTGGTTACTGATGCCTGAAGGTCACTCTCTCCAGCTGCTTCTCATCCTTCAGGTCCCATCTTCTATCACTTTCTCCAAAACACCTCCCCACTGTACCAAATAAAGGAGGTCTCCTGTAGTCCCCTCTCAGAGCTCCTCGTCCTCTCCTGTCACGTCTCTGTTCAGTCTGTCAGCATATACGTTGTGCTGCACTTCGGGGTCCCCATCACCACCATCAGAAACTAAAAATGCATCAAAGGGAAACAGCCTGTGTGACAGAAGGGCACATCACCCCTCTGGTATTCCTACCCCCAAATCCACAGTCTCAGTCCAATCATGAAAAAGCACCAGACAAGACCATACCTGGGGAGTTTGAACAAAATCCCTGACCAAGGTTCCTCAAAACTGTCAAAGTTGAGGGGAAAAAAAGAAGGAGTGAGGAACTGTCACTGACAGGAGGAGACTGAATGTCCTGTGGAATCCTGTGTTGGAGAAACAATACTAGTAGAAAAGTGGGAAATGGGAAATGGGAATACAGTCTGTCGCTTATTTAACTCTAATGTGTGAATGTTGATCCCTTAGATTTTTTTTTAACTGAAGTACAGTCAGTTACCACATGTCCATTTCTGGTGTACAGCACAGTGTCCCAGTCATGCAGATACATACATAAATTTGTTTTATATTCTTTTTCATTAAAGGTTATTACAAGACATTGAAGATAGTTTCCTGTGCTCTACAGAAGAAATTTGTTTTTTTAAATCTATTTTTATACATAGTGGCTAACATTTGCAAATCGCAGACTCCCAAACTTGTCCCTTCCCACCCCCTTTCACCAGTAACTGTAAGACTGCTTACTACGTCTGCGAGTCTGTTTCTGTTTTGTAGATGAGTTCATTAGTGTCCTTTTTTTTTTCAGATTTCACATATGAGTGATATCATATGGTATTTTTCTGTCTCTTTCTGGCTTACTTCACTTAGAATGATGATCTCCAGGTCCATCCATGTTGCTGCAAATGGCATGATTTTATTTATTTTTTATGGCTGAGTAGTATTCCACTTTATAAATATACCACAACCTCTTTATCCAGTCATGTGTCGATGGACATTTAGGTTGTTTCCATGTCTTGGCTATTGTAAATAGTGCTGCTGTGAACATTGGGATGCAGGTGTCTTTTTGAATTAGAGTTCCCTCTGGATATATATGCCCAGGAGTGGGATTGCTGGGTCATAGGGTAAGTCTATTTTTAGTTTTTTCAGGAATCTCCATACTGTTTTCCATAATGGCTGTAAGTCTCTTAGTTGTAACCAATGCACCCTGGTTATGTAAGATGTTAACATCAGGGAACACTGAGCAAAGGGTATGTGAGAACTCTGTGTACCATCTTTACAACTGTTCTGTGAATCCAAAGTTACTTCAAAATAAAGAGTGCAAAGTTAAAAAGTAGAAAATGCAAAGAGCATACAAGCACCGGCAGCTGCACTCCTGGGCGCACAGCCCGTTACAGACAGCGCAACAGGGTCAATGTGAAGGCAGGCGGAGCCCCATGTCACCAAACTGAGGCGTAATTGTGCTCTCCCAGAAGTGGAGCCTTCACCAGTAGATGGGTAATCTGCCTGACAGACCCTGCCATCCTCTCAAAGTGACCTGGAGAGAACCAGCCAGCTTTTGTGCCCAGTATAACGTCTTCATTCCTGCTCTCCTCTGCCTGAAAACATCTTTCATTTTGTACCGCTTCTCAAAGCTCCTTTCTCCCTGCTACATTGGGTGCTCCCTGAGTCATGAATTGTTGAATAAAGCCAATAAGAGCTTTAAAATTTCCTCAGTTGAATTTTGTTTCTTTTAACAACCCAAAAGAATTGGAAGCAGTCTCGAAAGGAATTTGTCTACCCATGTTTGTAGCAGCATTATTCACAGTAGCCAAGAGGTATAGTCACATGAAAGTCCGTCATAAGATGACTAGAGAAGCCGAAGGTGGGGCATATGTACAGTGGAATACTATTCAGCCTTTTAAAAGGAAGGAAAATCTGACCCATGCTGCAACACAGATGGACCTTGAGGTCGTTACGCTTAGTGAAACAAGCCAGACGCAAAAAGACAAATGTGTAAGGTATTGCTTGTATTCAGTGTGTAGAGTACCCACGCTCCCTGAGACAGAAAGTAGAGTGGTGCTTCCCGGGGACTGGGTTAGCTGGGCTGGGGGAAATGTGGAGTTACTGAGTGATCATTTAATGACTATAGAGTTTCAGTTTGGGAAGATGAACGAGCTCCGGAGCTGGATGGTGGTGACAGTTTTGCAACAGTGTGAATGAACTTAACGCTACTGAAGTGTACACTTAGCAAAATGCCTACGATGGTAAATTATATGTTGTATCTTTTACCACAATTTTAAAATCTTTTAATTGATTTTTTTAAAAAAAAGCAAAAAAGCAACCTATTTGTAAAGTTAGCGAGCTGGAGAGTTGTTTTTTGTGACGGTGCAAAGACCTTCTCCAGGGAGTGGATAGAGCTCAGTGGTAGAGCATGTGCTTCACATGCATGAGGTCCGGGGTTCAATCTCCAGTATCTCCATTAAAGAAAAAGAAAAAGAAAAAAAAACTCAAAGGAGAGCATGAAAGGATGTTAACAGAGGGAACAAGAAATCTCTAGGGGGTGCTGGAAACATCTGTTAACTCGATTGTGGTGGTGGTATCGGCGTGCTTGCGTTTGTCCAACGTCATCAGATAGTACGCCTTAAATATGTTTGGCTCTTTGTATCAGTTATGCCTCAATAGAGCTGTGTTTTCAAAGGAGGGGATTTTCCCATATCCCTGCAGTTGGGTTGAGGTCCCAACAAGGAAGCCCATGGGTGGATGTCCACCTGTAATAAAGAGAAGCTTCAGACTTGCAGTGGCCCAAAGTGGCTCACTGACCCCATCACCCATCTTGAGAGGAAAGACTCATAAGAAGGTGGGGTCTCAGAGATGCACTTGGCAGAATAGAGTGTGCATTCCTTTCTTGTAGGGTGTTACGGACTAAAAGCTTGTGCCCCGCCCCCCAAATTCATGTACTGAAGCCCTAGCCTCCAACATGATGGCATTAGGAGGTGGAGCCTTTGGGTGATTAGGTCATGAGGATGGAGTCCCCAGGAAGGGGTTAGTGCCCTTATAGGAAATGGAGGAGACACCAGAGTGTCCCCCACCCTGTGTCTCTGTCTGTCTCTACCTCTCTGTCTCGTTTGCACTCTGTGAGGACACAGTGAGGAGAGTCCACTGCAAGCCAGGAAGAGAGGGGTGCCCCGTACCCTCCTCCTTAGAACCTGTGAGTATAAAAACTTTCTTTCCAGTGACAGTTGCCTCCTGATCCTTTGGCCTCACCATGCCTGAATAATAATAAAGTCTATATTTTAAGACATCTCAGTGCCTCCATAGGACTGAGCTGGAGCGAGACTGAAGAGGATGTGACCCCCTGAATTTGGGGGTATGGAGTTGGGGTGGGGGGACGTAAAGCTGGGCAGCTGGCAGGAGCGGCTCCCATGGGCACAGCCAGCACACACCCAGCAGAAGCAGGTTTGATGCTACGGAAGCTGCCTGGCAGTGAGAACGCCCCAGAGGACTGCCTGGGGGGAGGGAGCCCCGGGGGGTACTGTGGAGAAGAACAGGAGCCAGGAGGGTCACGGCAGGACAAGGAGATAGCCAGTGTGAGTGACAGGTGCCGTGCAGAGGGGATGACTGCAGCTGGCCCTCGTGGGTAAACTCTGACTTAACCATCCAGGTTACTTCCGCCTCGTGTCGGGCTGTGCTGTCCCAGGACCACGAGGACCCTGCTGTGGATGGCGGGAGATGAGTCATGCCTGGAAGGGATGCCCGTCATCTCTGCAGATGCTGGAGCAGCCAGAGGCAGTCATGCCCACCGCACCACAGGGAGTGTGGGAGATAAATGCAGGCACCGGGTGGGAAAGGACATGCGGGGCGGATGTGATGCTCTCGGCCATGCCAGGATGGCCCCCTGTGGGACGCAGACCATCTCACATAATCTACCTCAGTCAGTACCACTGTGCGACCTGCAAAACAGCCCCTCTCTCTTGCTAAGTGATGGCTGTTCTTCCTTTACCTGGTACTGCTTTAGCCTCACTTTTATCTGCCCTCCTGTAGATAGGGTTTCTTCCTTCCTGCCTTCCTTCCTCCCTCCCTTTTTTTTGTATGTCAATTTTTTTAAATTGAAGTATGGTTGATTTACAGTATTGAGATTTTTAATTTTTAAATTTTTTTAGTGGAAGTACTAGGGATTGAATCCAGGACCTCATGCATGCTAGGCACGTGCTCTACCACTGAGCTATACACACACCCCCACCCCCAATTTACAATATTGTGTTACTTTCAGGTGCAGAGCAAAGTGATCCAGTTATGTATGTTTTTCAGATTCTCTTCCATTATAAGTTATTACAAGATATTGAATGTAGTTCCCTGTGCTCTGCAGTAAGTCCTTGTTGTTTATCTATTTATATATGGTAGTGTGCATCTGTTAATCTCATACATCTAATTTATCCCTCTACCCTCCTCCCTTTCCCCTTTGGTACCATAAGTTTGTTTTCTATGTCTGTGAGTCTGTTTCTGTTTTGGATATAGATTCATTTGTATTATTTTTTAGATTCTACTTGTAAGTGATATGTGATATTTCTCTTTCTCATCTGACTTACTTCACTTAGTATGATAATCTCTAGGCCCATCCACTTGCTGCAGATGGCACTATATCATTCTTTTTCATAGCTAAGTAATATTCCATCATATATATACAGAACATCTTCTTAAACCAATTGTCTGTTGATGGACACTTGGGTAGTTTCCATGTCCTGACTATTGTAAATAATGCTGCTATGAATACTGGGGTGCATGTATCTTTTTGAATTAGAGTTTTCATCTTTTCCAGATATATACCCAGAAGTGGAATTGCTGGATCATATGGTGACTCTATTTTTAGTTTTTAAAGAACCTCCATACTGTTCTCCACAGCAACTGCACCAATTTACATCCCTACCTACAGTGTAGGAGGGTTTCCTTTTCCCCACACTCTCTCCAGCATTTATTATCTATAGACTTTTTGATGGTAACCATTCTGGCCAGTATGAGGTGATATCTCATGGTGGGTTTGTTTTGCATGAATCTAATAATTATCAGTGTTGAGCATCTTCTAATGTGCCTGTTGGCCGTCTGGATGTCTTCTTTGGAGAAATGTCTCTTTAGGTCTTCTGCCCATTTTTAATTGGTTTTTTTTTTGATACTGAGATATATGAGCTATTGGTAGATTAGATTTCTTGAGACACCCAATCATAGAATTGCCCCTGCTTCCTGATGACACCCAAGTCCAGAGCAAGCTCTCTCTTCCTTCGATCCTGCTCAGAATGATCCAATAAACCCAAAGCCAACAGTAACTAATTTCCAACTCTCTCTGTACCAGTCAGCTTGGGCTGCCATGACAAAGCACCGCAGACTGAGTGGCCTCAACAACAGAAATGTGTTTTCTTACAGTCCCAGAGGGCGGAAGTCCGAGACCGAGGTGTCCACAGGGTTGGTCTCTTCCTGCGCCTCTCCCTTTCGCGTGGGACGGCCACGTTCTCACTGTGTCCTGGTGTGGCCACTCCCCGTCAGGTCTGTGTCCTGATGGCTTTGTATAAGGGCAGCTGCCACGTTTGATTAGGGCTCCCCTAGTGACCTCATGGTAACTTAGCTACCTTGTTAAAGATCCCATGTCCAAATGCAGTCACATCTGGGGTGCTGGCGGTGAGGACTTCAGCACGTGAACTTGGGGGTACACGTGCAGCCCCCAGAGCCCTGCTGCCGGGTGTGTGTTACCTCTCCCGCCTTGGAGTGCATTCTCTCTCGTTGTCTTGAGCAGTAAACCCAGCTCAGTCAACTGCAGGTGTGTTCCTGGTGGTCCTTGGCTGAACAGCATTGCCACCAGCAGTAATCTGATGCTGGCAAAGGGAAACAGGCATTCTTGGTGAACTGAGGGAAGGAGGAAGGGGGCTTCCCAAGGACTCCCACGAGCTGAGCACAGCTGGCAGAGTACGGGAAGGTGATGGCCAGGAAGAAGCCACATGGGTAAAAGGAGTCTGTCTCAGAGACTGGGCAAAGTGGGGAGGTGAGTGGGCAGACCAACCGTGTGCCCCCTTCCCCTCCCTTGGTCTGTGGGGTCTTAGCGCAAACCCCCTGCAGGAGACAGGGACTGACTGAACTGTGAATGGCCGATGGACGTTTGGATATCAAATTAGGCTGCAGTACTGACCCCCTGAAATAGGACAGTTGGGAAAACCCCCACATGGCAAGAAAATCTAGAAGATCTGCTCCTGATAGAGCCACGGAGGAGGGAAGGGGACTCAGACAGATGGAGTGAGCAGGCAGGGCGAGAAAGAATGAAGCTGTTTCCTGTTGGCTCCAGTGAGCCTAGACTTTTTTTTTTTACTCTATCATTTTAAAAAATTTTTTTGGATTGCTTTTTTTAAGTAAAATTTTTATTTTAGAATAGTTTCACATTTACAGAAAAGTTGCAAGATAGCACAGAGTTCCTGTACACACCCTTGATCCACTTCCCCTGCTGCTGACATCTGCTGCCCTTGTCACAGCTGCTGAATCGAGGTAAATGCGCTGTTACGTCCATTTTATTTGGAGCTCCTTGGTTGTTACCTTGTGTCCTTCTGTGGTCCCAGGATCCCATCCGAGGAACCACATGACATTTAAGTTATCATGGCTCTGAAGCTTTCTTAGGCTCTCCTTGTTTTGGATGAACTTGACAGTGTTGAAGAGGACCAGCCAGGTGGTTTGTAGAATGTGCCTCCACTGGGGTTTGACGGCTGTTTTTCTCATCATTTGGTTGGAGTCCTGGGTTTAGGGAAGAAAACCACAGCAGTAAAATACCATTTTCCTCTCAACACATCAAGGGTACATACTATCAATATGATTTTTATGCTGACCTTGAACTCCTGGCTGAGGCAGGGCTTGTCTGGTTTCTTGACTACAAAGTTACTCCTTCTCCCTCATTTTCATGCCATTCCCTTCAGAAGGACATCAGTGCTCAGCCCACACTTAAGGAGTAGGGAATTATGCTTCACCCTTGAGGGTAAAGTGTCTACATAAGTTATTTGGAATTCTTCTGCATGGGAAATTTATCTCTTCTCTCCCCATCTATTACATTATTCAATCAATTATTTATATCATTTTGGACTCACGGCCATTTATTTCCTATTTGGATTATAATCCAATACTACTTCATTGTGTTGCTCTAACTACAGACCTGCCCTTTTTTTCTTCAACATTTTATTAGGAAAATTTTCAAACAAAGAAGTTGAGAGAATGTTACAGTGGGAAAAAAATCTAATTATAAAATGGGCAAAGGACCTGAATAGGCATGTTTCCAAAGAAGATGCCCAGGTGGCAAACAGGTGCATGAACAGGGATGTATATGATGTATATTGCGTATCACGTATATATAATTACACTGTACACCCAGTGTTATATATCAGTTCTATCTCAGTAAAGATGGGGAAAACAGAGAATTTTATAGTGAATGCCCAGATACCCACCACCTAGATGCTACCATTAATATTTTGCTTTATTACATGCCTGCCCCTCTGTCATCTCACCTTATTTCTTTTTTGATCCATTTCAAAGGAAACTGCAGACACCGCTATACTTCCTCCCCATAATTTAGCATGCATATTATTAACTAGAGTTCTTTTTTTTTTCAAGGCAAAATTCGCAGTGAAATGCACAGATCTTAAATGTACCACAAATGCAGACCCCTGTGCAACCCAAACACTTATCAAGGTACAGAACAGTGCCATCACTCCAGAGCGCCCCCTTGGCCACCTTCCCGGTCAGCCCTGTCCTTACCCCACCCCCCACCCCCTGCAGATGTAACCACTCTTCTGATTTCTGTTCACCATAGATTAGTTTTGCCTGTCCTTGAATATTGTCTAAATGGACTCTTAATCACATATCCTTACAATCACCTTATACAACGGGTGAGTCTCCCAGAGTTTAAGTCATGGGGCGTACATGCTGAGCTCTTTAGCCAGGACCTGCCCTTGTCTTTTATTGAGGGACTAGTCAGGAGGCCTTCCTGGAGGAGGCGGCACTTCTGCCCCTCTCTGGCTTGCTTTCTTCCTGCCTCTCTGGGCTGCTCCTTCTCAGCCTCTCTGTCAGCCCATTTTCCCCCGCATGCCCCTTCCATGGTGGTGCTACTCAGCGTCTGGCTAGACCAGAGCTTAAAACCAGCCAGCTCCAACCCACAGACAGGTTTTATTTGGCCCACACGATTTTTTTTTGTATTTTAATTCGTATTAACATTTAAAAGCTGAGGGATTTTGCTTTTAAAAATATCCACATTTCTGTCGTCTCTTGAAAATTTGGAACATCTGGCAATGCAGTGTCCCTCTTCCCATATGGCAAGAATTGGCTGAAACAAAATAGCAACAACCTGTGCTCTCAGCGCTCCCCCATGGCAGGGTGGGGGTGCAGTTCTGATGCACCCAAACCCTGAATTAATGCCTATAAAGCTTGGGATGGCATTGGGGTGATACTGAGCTGAGAACCCTAGAAATGCTTGGGTACCACCCTGGAATAACCATTTGTCTTCCCCAGGAGAAGCAGACCCAGGGGACAATGACAGGAGAAGGTCAAAGAGAACAAGTCTCTATCAGACAGTATCTCAGATCTCCCGTGCACTAGGATGGATGTCCTGTGCACTGTAGGCTTGGCTAAAGCAATTCTCTAAAGAGGCCAGCATGCAGACCTCTGGGACCCAACCGTAGGTGAGAGAGAGAGCCAGGGTGAAGCAGAGAAAGGGGGACAGTTGGTGGATTCAAGCCTTTTTCTGAGCAGAATGAAAGGGTGTGTGCATGCCTGCGTGTGTGTGTGTGCGTGCGTGCATGTGTGCGTGTGGGCACGGTGCTGGAGCAGGACATTGAGCAACCCCTGGAAGCAGTGCACATAATCCACTCCTACTTGGTGTTGGACAGGAGTAGCTGCTACTAACTCCAATTGTTTTCTCGAATTTGAGATCAGTGTTTTTCAGATTGCAGGTCCAGACCCATGAGCCAGTCATGAAAACCTTAGGAGGTTGTGACCAGATTTGTATTTATTAAATAGAACAAACACAGAATGGAAAAATGTATGAGAGCATTGCACTCAGTGAAGGTCAGGTTCATTTCATGAAACCTTTTACTTCGGGTGTGTTTGTGCCGGATCACGATGTACAATGTACGTCTCGCTGTGGTTTGTGGTCCTACAAGCTGCAAACCCACCGCCCTCAAATATTATCTAATGGGGACAGCTGACACAAGGCCAGGTGGCCGCAGGCATAAGGACAAGACTGAGAGGGTCTGACTTGATCCCACAGGCAATAGGGAGCCACTGAGTATTCTTGAGTAGTAGGGTCATGGTGAGCACCTCAGAGCAGCTCCCATCCACGTGGCATTTGGAATTCTCCCCCTTAGCAAGTCCTGCTAGTTCACAAACACTGGCTGTGCACGTGATGTAAGGGATTATCCACCCCAGGGCTTTTAGGACAGCTTAATCCATCTTCTCTCCCCTCATTTTACAGATAGGGAAGCAGAGATTCCAAGATGGGAAATTGCTTACCTGACGTCACTTAGCAAGGCTCATGGCTGCTCATCTTGAAATGTTCCTCATCTCCAGGTCCCATGTAGTCCGTCTGTTTGGGGATGGTGGAGGACGTGACTCAGCCAGAATGGGATGTGGGCTAGAGGAAACCTAGGGCAGGGATGATGGCTGTGTGTGTGCGCATGTGTGTGAGTCACAGGGGCAGCTGAGCTCACTCTCCCCTGCCTTGTCATCAACACCACTACCATCAGCATCCTCATCATTGCCATCTTCCTCCTCACCATCCTCACCTTCGTTGTCATCACCATCATGACCAACATGGCCATCATCACCATCAACATCATCAACAAAATCACCATCCTCACCATCACCATCATCATCACCGTCAACATAATCACCATCAGCCTCACCATAATCATCGTCATGATCCCTAGGGCCACCACTGTCATTATTTTTCTCCCTAGTAAGGAGATGGGCAACTAGCCCCCAGCCCTTTCTTGCCAATCTGGAGGAAAATACTGGAATGGGACGGTGGAGCACTATCTCCCCTCTCTTCCTCCTGCCTATTTCATCCCCCGCCCAGGGTAGGCCATGTGTGGAGACTCCCAGTGGCAAGGTCTAGCCCTGCTCCACAGGGATGGGGGAACCCTTGGAGCAGATTCCTAGGAACCTTGGCTTTAACTTCAGCAGGGACTGGCTAGGTGGTGACGTCGAAGTGCCAGGTCCCCGCTACTTCCCCCTATATCGGTGTGGCATCCTGTGAGACTCAGCAGAGGACAGCGGCTGGAAAAATACCTCATAAACTGTAAAGTGAATGACAAGGAGGCAGGGGATCCTAGTATATACTGAAGTAACACATTGAAGTTTAGAGAGCTTCTTTAACACATGCGAGGCCTCCTTGTAAAGATGGGAGAGGTCCCTAAATAGATGAGCGAGGCGGGCGGGGTCCGTGCACAGATACGCAGGTATATGTTCTGCAGTGGTCTATACACACAGGAAGGCTTGTGTACAGAAGCTGTGTCCTCATACAGATACTTTTAAGTGGGAGAAGGCTTTTACTCAAACGGAGGCATCCTTTACAGGTGAGATGAGGCTTACACACAGAAGTGAAGGGTTTTCATTGATGCAACTGACTATTATTTGTAACTGACTATTATTTTTTAAATGTTGTGCAAATGCTAGTGACCTTTGCACAGGCTTGAAGGTTCTTCCTAAAGATAAAGGCATCGCTGTGCTGTAGAATTATGTAACAGTTTGAGCGGCCTTGCACTGGCGGTCGCTGCTCAGCCGGGCTCTGTCGCGGCCTCCGAGGGAGCAGCGCGGTACCTGCGCGGGCAGGCGGCAGGTGGGCGCCGCCGCCGGAGGGGCGGTGCGCGGGGACCGACTGCCCGTGTCGCAGTCCCTCCCGCGACCGCCAGGGGCAGCACCGTCCCCGCCCGGCCCGCGCCTCCCCACTCCTCCCCCAATCTCCGCCCCCCACCCCTCCTTCCCCCCTGCTCGCTCCCCTGAGCCCCGCCAGACCCCGCTCCGCCCGCGCCCCGCTCCGCTACCGAGGCTCCCGCAGCCCCGGCGTCGGCCCTGCTGCGCCTCCCCCGGGGGCCATGGGGGCGCCCCCGGGCTACCGCCCCTCAGCTTGGGTGCATCTGCTCCACCAGCTGCCCCGCGCCGACTTCCAGCTCCGCCCGGTGCCCAGCGGCTTCGCGCCCCAAGAGCAGGAATACCAGCAGGTGCGAGCGGGCACGGGGTCCGGGGCGCGGGGGACCAGAGCTTCTGGGTCCCGCGGGGGAAGAGGGCTAGGTGGCAGATCCCTGTGTTCTCTGGGGGTGGGCGCCGGGCCGGACTTCGGGGTAGCTGAGGGAGCAGGAGCTGGCGCTCCCCTACCGGGAGGTTCCCCCGGGACAGGCGCTGGAAAGCCAGACCCCCGGCTCCTTAAATAAGGGGGGCTGGGGCCTGGACCCCTGAGTCCCAGCGGAGGGAGGGGCTGGGGGCCCTCGGATTCCCAGGTCCCTAGGAGCTGCCTGGGAAGCTAGCCTCCAGGGTCATCAGGGGGATAGGTCCATCCTCCGCGTCCTAAAAGATGACCCCTTCCCTCCTAGGATCAGGACAGCCTCTTTAAATACGTCCCAGTTAAGGCGGGACCCAGGAGAGCGAGGAGCTGAGATGGTGGAGAGGGAAAGGGCTGGGGGATGCCCGGTTCTGGGACGGGGTCGAGACCTGGAACAGGGAAGGGGCTGGGGGGTCTTGGGGCTGGGAAAACCAGGTGGAGATGTTGGAAGAGGACACTTCCAGCCTGTCCCAGGACGGAAGAGGTGGTATGGGCGCTGGGAGGGTGTGGGGGATGGGGTTAAGGTTCAGTTTGGGGACTGGAGGATGACAGAATTGGGGCCAGAGGGTGGGGATGGGTGGGACCCTTAGGGAAACCAGGGTCCCTGGGGAAGGGGGCCCAGCCTGGGTCAGCTCCAAAAGGGGCGAAAGGACTGTCCCCTGACCCAGTTTAATTCAAGTCCTTGACTTTGAGATTAATGAGCAAGGCTTGGCTGAGCTGGGGATGGGGTGGGGGGTGGGGGGAGGATGGCAAAGCCCCAGGAGGGGTCCTGGGCCCTGCCTGTTAAGTTCTAAACCCCCTCGAATCTGTCCTGGGGATCTCCCGGGACAGGGGGCCGGGGACTGGCAAGCTTAGAATGAGGGGGGGTCCCAGGAAAGCAGAGGGGGGAATGTTTGCTGTGTTCTGAGCTATTTGGGTCACGGCTGGGCTGTGCCAGCCATAAGCAGCTCCTCCCTGCCTACTCCACGCCGCCCTCTCCCCACCAAACGGGGACTACCGTCCCCTCGCCCACAGCCTCCCAGTTACACAATCCCAGCCTCCAGCACTGGTCCACGGACACCTGCTCACGGCCAATGAGACCTTCCCACGCGGATGCCCACACAGCCACATGCGAGGTCCCGGCACCAGCCACCACCGGAGGCACTCAGGGAGGCTCACTCTGTCCTGTTGACAGTCTGGGCGACAGCGCTAGGACATACGGGCACAGGGCACACACCCCAGGAAAGAACATTGTCCCCTAGGGAGCCCACCTCTAGGGCGACAGCTGGGAAAAGAATCCTGGACTGGGTGCCACCACGCTGGGGGTGATACACTTACACACAACCGATACACATTTTCACACATACTTACGTATACACACTCACATGCGCACACATATATACCCACATACTCACACTCACCCATACACATACACAGTCACTCACATGTATACACTCACACACAGACACCCACACTGTCACATATACACATGTGCTTGCACTCTTACACTGACACACATCCATGCACACATATATCACTCACATGCACACATGCATATGTTCACATCCACACATTCACACACTATCTCATACATACACACTCACATTCACACATACACTCACATGCACATGTACATGCACCCTCACCGTCACATACACATGTTCTTGCACTCCCATTCACACACATACATTGACACATGTGTATGTTCACATTCACACACTCACATTCACACACTATCTCTTTCAAACACATAAACACACACACACACACATACACCCCTAGAGACCACACACAGACTCAAGGAATCATGCCCAGAACCACACAAATGCACGCAGATCACTCTCACACCTGCAGGTACAGGCGCTCTTATACCCACAGACACTCACCTACACACGCGTCACGCACACCCCCATGTGAGGACAAAGCAGACACTGTGGTTAGGGGAAACAGCATTAGTGAGTCCAGCCAGAGGTCTGATTCCGTTCTCACTGTTGCCCCTAACGTGCTGTGTGGCTGAAGGTAAACCCCCGGCCCACTCTGGGCATCTGTGCAGAGAACAGGACCACATGGTGCCCACTGTAAAATCCCACTGCGTGGAGAGCCCTGTTTTCTGCAAGGCTTTCCCAGCTACACACAGGCTTCCCCTCCCTGCCTGTGTCCCCCCAGCCTTTGGTTCTGTCTCCATCTCTGTCCGTGTCTCTCTCCTTTCTCTGAATCTGCTTTCCTATCTCTCTGTGAGTTCTCCCTCCTGCATTCCTGCCCCCCTCTCTCCCCCTCCCCGCTTTCCCCTCCTTCCCTCCCCCTGCTCTGTCTTCACTCTCTCAGCCTCCCAGTCCCCATCGCTGAGTTACATGTGCACACACACACTGTCATGGAGGCTGTGATGCCCCCTCCCCCTGAATCCCTGGGTGACAGACTCATGCTGCGGTGGGTGTGCAGAGCTCAGCATCAGGGGAGGGTGAGCAAGCAGTGAGTAGGGAGGATCAGCAAGGAGGGGGGAGGACAAAGCCTGCCCCCCCCAACCTCACACACACCTCCAGGAACAGGTGCCCCCCGCTGCAGCCCCCCAGCCCCACGCAGTTCTGGGGCCCAGGTCTCAGCATGGCCTGGAAGGTACTTCATTCCAACTACCTGGTTTTGGAGAGGAGGAAACCGGGCTCAGAGAGGGGAGGACCCCTGTCAAAGGTCACATAGCTTTTGGAAGGCAGTGCAGAGGTGGAATGCAAGACTTCGGCCTCCCAGTCGGAAGCTCCCTCCAGCCCCAAATTGCAAAGCCCCAGCTGCAGCCTGGGAGGGGACGCCATCTTTCCACACAAACCTGAAGGCCACGGATTGGGCTCCCCACCCCCCACCCCCACTGCCAGGGATGCCTTCCGCCTCCACTGAGATCCTGGACCCAGAACCTCCAGCCATGTAGGGAGGATGCAGGGAGCCCCTCTGAGGCCTGACATCACCCTGTCTCCAGGCCCTGTTGCTGGTGGTGGCCTTGGCAGGCCTGGGCTTGGGCCTCAGCCTCATCTTCATTGCTGTCTACCTCATCCGCTTCTGCTGCTGCCGGCACCCAGAGCCCCCCGGGGCCAAGAGCCTGCCCCCTGGGGGCGGCTGTGTCACCTGGAGCTGCATTGCTGCCCTTCTCGTCAGCTGGTAACGGGGCCCCAGGATGGGCGGGAAGTGAGGCAGGGCCCCCCAAGCTCTCTGTCTGTCTCCCTGGTGGTGTCCCAGATGTCCCAGAACCCCACTTCAGCCCTGTGGCAGGGAGAATTGCTCCCATTTGATGGATGGAGAAACTGCATTCCAAGAGAAGCAATTTCCCAAGGGCAGCCGGCCTGGCAGGGTGGGGTAGGAGGTTAAGAGCTGGGTTTGGTGGCTCTGCCGTGGAATCACAGTGCAACGTAGGGGAGTGATAGCGTTCCTCCAGGCCTCAGTTTCCAGGGCTCTAAAATGGGCAACATAGTCACACTCACCTCCTAGTCGTGGTGAGATTAAATGAAATGTACAGTGCCTGGTTCACAGCTGTATTCCATAAATGTCAACTAGGGATGTCATTCAGTTACTCATCCATTCATTCATTGAACAACTATTTTCTGAGTACCTACTATGTGCCAGGAGCTACCAACCAAGCCAGACCTGGTCCCTGCCCTCCTGGAGCTGGTGTCCCAGTCAGGGAGACAGGGGACCAGCCAGGAGCAGACCTGAGCCGGTCTAAGTCCTTCCCGCAGTCACCGTGCTGGATTCAGAGCTGTCACACCCAGTCTTGAAAGAGGAAGGCTCAGGGAGAGGGAGGGGCAACTTTTCCAGGCCACGTGGCCCCAGCGGCAGAGTGGAGAGTCAGACCCACAAACCCCTGGGAGCCCAGGGCCTTCTTCTGGGACACCCTCAGGGGAGAGAGCAACAGGGCACGTGAGGACTCGCCATTTACCGAGAGCCAGCTCTGAGCGCAGCCCCCAGCCTGGCTGGGGTAGCACCCACCTCGTGGGGCAGGTCGCGGTGCTGAGGACCCGCCCCGGACCGACCTGACCTGGGGGTTGTCTGGGAAGCTGATGCCCCCACCCCGGCCACTTCGTAGGGGGCAGCAGCGTGTGTGTTTGGGGGTAGGGGTGGGAAGGAGCGGGGCGTGGTGGGGGGAAGTCCTGTACCCGAGACGCCTCCTCTTCAGGCTCTCCTGAGTCGGGGCGGACGGGGGAGGCGGACAAAGGCCCCGCGGGGGAGAGCCACGGCCGGCCCCCGCGGCCAGGGGACAAGGGCGGCTTTGTAGCACAGTGAACAATGGGCCGGGACGCTGCGGCCGGCGTCGGATCCCAGGGCTGGGGGTGGGGGCCTGCGCAGCCCCGGGGCTGGGAACCGTGAGGGCGTCCGGGAGCCCTCCGCCCCGGCCAGCCTTGGCCCCCTCCGCGGAGGGACACAGCGTGTTGCGAAGCGAAGTCGTGGGGTGGTGGGGGGACTGTATTCAGAACCCACAATGGAGCTCTGTGCTGGCAACCGAGGGGGAGGGGCGGGGGTGCCCGGCTTCTGGCCAGTCGGCCCGCACTCCCTTGTTTCCCTCCCAGCTGTCCAGACGCTTGCGTCCCGGGGGTGGGGGAAGGCTGGGAGCTCCAGGTTCGGGGCCCCCCAGGAGACGGTGGCTGGGAGCCTGCGCTCCTAGGAACCTGCAGGGGGCGGGGGAGGGGATGGCTGGCTCCTGAGAGCACAGGTACTGAGGACCCTGGATGCTTGGGGAGAGGATGCAGGGGATGGGCCTGGGGCCAGCAGTCACTAGGGGAGAGGACTTCTCCTGGGGCCGGATTCGGCTTTGGGGAGGTGCGAGTTAAATCTGGGGGCCCCCTCCCCTCCGCCACTCCACCCACTATTAGCATCACAATGACGTCCAGGGCCGGGGGAGTGAGACCTTCCCAGTTACCTTGGCAACCGGTGGGGGCCAGGCTGTAGACGTTCCTTTCCCACGATGGGCTGGGCCAATGGGATGGGAGACTTGCACTGGGTATGTGAGGAGGTGGGGGGGGGGGGTGGCGGCCCCTCGGGTCCCAGGACCGCTTGTGATTTCCCTTCCCTCCTCCTCTCAGCGCTGGCATTGGCATCGGTTTCTATGGCAACAGCGAGACCAGTGATGGGGTGTCCCAGCTCAGCTCTGCACTGCAGCATGCCAACCACACACTCACCGCCATTGACCACCTGGTGAGGGGCCAGGCACTGGCCAGACCCCAGATCCACACCCAGACAGGTTCCCCACACCTGGGCAAATGGCCTCCTCTCAGGGAAATGTGATCTAAACTCAGAGCCAAGACTCTAGACTCAGAATGTCAGGTTTAAACTTGCAGACCTCAGACTGTACACTCAACCCGCAACACTAACTGCAAATCAGGGCCTCACACACGACACCCTCAAAACCTCTACCCAGATCTAGACCTCGGGACTCAAACCTAGACCCCAAACACACTTGCAGCCCCAGCCCTGGACCACAGCTCACAGCCCAAACCACTCGGTGACCAAACACCGGGGACCTCAGCCCCTGCCCTCGGGTCAGACCCAGAGATCTGATCCTTGGCCCAAGTACAAGGCCAGAGACCTCAGGACTGAGAGTCAGAACTCAGATGAGAGGCCTCACTCTGACCCCTAGCCCCGGGATTCCAGACCCTGGGCTGAGACCCAGCCTGACCTCAGACCTCACATCCAGTTGCAGCCCCTGGACCATGGAATCCAGACGTGAGACCCCAGTCTCCGAAAGGCAGATGTCAACGTCAGACCTAGAATCCCAGACTTAATCTCAGTCCTGGGGCTAAAATCTATCCGCAGGGCTCAAGCCACTGACCTCCCCACGCTCCTGTTAGAAGCCAGAGGACTGCATGAGCTGGACCGCAGAGCCCACTCCTCTTCCTCAGTCCTCAGATGCCCTAGCACCCGGACCTCAGATACCTGCCTCTGCTCACTCCTGCTTCACAACCCTGTCCCCCAACCCCTGGTCCCCCAGAGAACACCCTCCCCTGACTCCAGACCCACCCCTGTGCCCAGGTGCTGGAGACAGTGGAGAGGCTGGGCGAGGCTGTGAGGACAGAGCTGACCACCCTGGAGGAGGTGCTCACACAGCGCACAGAGCTGGTGGCTGCCACCCGCGGGGCTCGGCGACAGGCAGAAGCCGTGGCCCAGCAGCTCCAGGGGCTGGCCTTCTGGCGGGGAGTGCCCCTGAGCCCCTTGCAAGTGGCCGAAGAGGTGTCCTTTGTGGAGGAGTACAGGTGGGTGACCACTCTTCCTGCCCGGGGCAGCAGGGATCCCCTGCCTGGGTGATAGTTCCCCCAGGGGACATCGGGTGATGTCTGGGACATTGGGTGTCACAACGGAGGGGGAGGGTGGTGCCACTGGCACCTGGTGGGTGGAGACGAGAGATGCCAGCTGAGCATCCTGCAGGGCACAGGACAGCCCACAGCAAAGGATTCTCTGTTCTAAGGGTTGACGATGAGAGGAGGAGCAGCCCTGCTGCAGGAGGGCAGGCCTCGGGGGCCGTGCCCCCCGCGCGTGCACCCACTTCCTCCCTCCCTTGGTTTCTTCACTCATTTACTCGTTCATTCATCCCTTGACTCAGCCATTCATCGGCTCACTCTTGCCCTTCATCTGCTCGCTCCCAGCCTGACTGGTTCACGCGCTCAGCGGTCCATCTGACAGGTATTCATTCAGTGCGCCTTCCAGCCAGAGAGAGGCACGCCCACGTTGTCAGGAGCGCAAGCGCCCGAGCCAGTCGCTGCTCCCTCACCACGTGACCTGACACCGGTTACATGCCAGCTCTGGGCCTCCGTGTCCCCATCCGTGCCCCATGGGAATAATGAGTAATGGTGCCCTCACTGAATCTCGGAGGCCCTGATAAGTCAGTATCTGTTAAGTACTTACAGCGGCGACTGGCACACATTCTACAGGTGTCTATAAAATGTAGGTTTTAGATCTGGGGTGCATCCCCCAGGTCCGGAGTCCACCCTCCAGCCCTGGGAGTCTGTCCTCCACCATCTGCTGGGGATCACCCCCAGGCCCCCAGGGTCCACTCACCACCACCTGTTGTGGTTCACCCCGACCCCCGGGGCCCGTCCACCAGTTCCTGGGGTCCATCCGAGGTTCACCCCTCAGACCCCAGGGTGCATCCCCCAACTGCTGTGCCCCCAGTGCTGAGGTCCCCACTGCCCTCCGAAGACCCTAGGACCATTCCTCCCACCCCCGCCCACCAATTGAAAAGCCACTCCTGACCCCGCAAGTCTGGTTTTGTTTTCCTGTGTTTCCCCACACCCCTCCCCCCGACCCTGGAGTGAAGTTGTGGGTATAGGGCTGGGCCACCAGAGCCCATTAAAGAGCCTCTGCTAAAAAAAAAAAAAATATTAGGTTTCATAAGATGGAGCAATGAACAAAACAGACAGTGATTCCTGCCTGTCTTGCAGCGGGAGGGGGGCATTAAGAAACAAAGGCATGTGTTAAACATTGTAAGGAGGTGAGTGGCAAGAGTTCTGGAGAAAATTAGGCAGGAGAGGGGAACAGGGTGGGGGCGCGGCGATATAATCTGGGGACAGAGGCTGGTAGTTTTTGGTGTGGGAGGTAATCCTGGAAGGCTACATAGAGAAGGTGACATTTGAAGGAGGGGAGGGGATAAGTTATGCAGACGTCAGGGACAGCCATCCATCCCAGCAGCCAACATGATGGAGTCCTCATTGCATCATCCACTAGGAAGCATTTCCTTTGTTCATCTGACACCTGAGGGTGCTGACCAGGCCTGGGGGCAGAGATGCGGAAGACTGGGTCCCGGATTCTGTGCTCCAGGGTGAGACAGACCAGGGCTGAAGCAGTCCACAGCAAGGACACTCCCATGGGCCATCAGACAAGTTTGGGTCCCAGTGAATCCAAGTTCTGGGTTGTGCCAAACCCAGGGATTCAAGCACTGGGCCTCAGCTCCCTTCCAGGTGGGCTGGAGGAAGGCCCACAATCACCAGGAATTATCTTCTGGATGCACCCATAAGACAGTGCCTGGCACTCGGGAGTCCTTCAAGGAATGTGACCAGTTTCCTGGAAGGAGATTGGGGTCCTCAGGGGGAGAGCTTTGATGGAGGAGGTCATGGAGGCTTAGGACAGAAGTGCCACCTGCTCCTGATGGAAGTGCGAGTGAAGGTCTGGAGGTCAGCTGGAGCCACTGCGCCCAGCTTCCCCTTCCCAGGAGAGCCGGACCCTCCAGGAGTCCGGGAAAGGAGGGACAGTGAAGCCCATGGAGGTCCAAGCAGAGGCTGCTGCAGAGGAGGGTGGCAGTTCCTTTAACACTCTGACAAGTGGGGGCCACTGAGAATGGTGCTGTTTACTGAGGAGTTACTATGTGCCAGGCGCTGTGCGGTGGCCTCATGTGCGTCCTCCTCTCCAGTCAGAGTGAACAGACCGATAACTAAGGCTGAATTCTTAAGTAAGATATAAAGGTCCCTGATTCGTGCTCAAGCTGATACTTAAGTGCATCCACAGGCTTGGCCCTCCCCTCGGTGCTTGCCCATCGACCTCACGACAGCCATTGGAAGGAGGAACTGTTGTTCTCCCCGAGTTACTGGTGTGGAAGCCGAGGCACAGGAGGCAAAGTTACCGCAGGCAGGAAGCGGAGGGGCTGGCATTGCCACCCAGGCGGTCTGCCTGCGCACACAGAGCCCTTCCGTTGTGCACTGTGATGCTGGGTGCCTGCCCGGGAGTAAGTCCCTCCACTCTCCAGGGTGGGGCTGGGGGACTGGGGCTCTGAGAGGCCAAATCATTTGCCAGTCACAGGGCTCCCGCGTGGTCCAGTAGGGTGTGGTCACAGATGCTCTGCACCTGGACCTGTGCTCCAAATGGGCATAGTGGCCCACCTCCCAGTGCACCGATCTCACAGATGAGCTTGGCCGTGCTTTGGAGACTGGGCATCAAGGAGGTCACATGGCCAGACAGAGAGTGCGGCGGTGCCTCGCCCTCTGCCGAGTCCTGATCGGGGATTCTGGGCTCCCAAAGGCTGGATTTGCTGTTTCGACCTCATCTCTGTCACCCCCTCCCCAGGTGGCTAGCCTATGTCCTCCTGCTGCTCCTGGAGCTCCTGGTCTGCCTCTTTACACTCCTGGGCCTGGCAAAACAGAGCAAGTGGCTGGTGATCGTGTAAGTCTGGGTGGACTTCCTGGAGGTGGCACACCCACGATCCTCGTAGGCACACGTCGCGGTACGAAGTCTCACCGTGCTCTTCCCAGGCTCACGCTGGTTTTATCCCTTGCCCTGCAAACCGCCTGGGCAGGGCCCCCGAGCACGTAGAAAGAAATCAGACCCAGAGCAGCCCAGGACGTGTGGGGGCAGGAAACAGGCCATCCTCACAGCAGGAAGCACACCAAAATCCTAGAAAAGCAATAGCAGTAATGCTGGTGCTGAGGATGGCGGTGCTCACTTACCCGTTCAGTGGCCAGACCACCCTCTGGAGATGCCTGTCAGACACCTCTCTGGCAGATAAGAGCCCTGGGGCAGAAGGCGCCCGGGGCGGAGTTCCCGCAGCCCTTAAGTGGCATGGCAGAATCAAGGACCACACGTTTACTTTACAGGCTCACTTGATATGCCCGATGCTTTTCTGGAACCCTCACACCAATGCTAGGAGGAGGCCATTCCCTTCTCCTGGTTTAACAGAAAGGGAGACTGGTGCTCAGAGAGGTTGGGCCACTTGCCCAGGGCTGCACAGCCAGGAAGTGCTGGAGCTGGGATTCCACTCAGGCCAGCCTATCCCACTTGGAAGAGTCCTTGCCTTCTCCCTGGCCCTGGGGCCACGCTGGTGCCCACCGCCACCCCCACGCCTTTCCTGGGGTGGGAGGGCCTCGTGCCTTCCCATCCAGGTCCCCCTGAGGCTTAGAGAAGGTGACGTGTGCTGGCAGGTCAGGTCCAGCCTTCCATGGGCCCTCCAATGCTGAGCCCACTCCCCTCGCAAATCCCATCCCCAGAGAAAAACTGGGGGTGATTTCAGCCCTGGAGCTGTCTCTGCTCCTGAGAGGAGGAGTCTGGGCTGAGCAGGAGGCTGACCAAGCCATGGGTGAACCTGGGAGCAAGCAAGCCCTGAAGAATTCAAAGCAGAGGGAAACGGAGCTCAGAGGTGGGCAGCTGCCCCCCGACCCAGAGCCTGGAGCAGGGGTAGGGCGCCGACCTGGGCTAGATCCTGCCAGCCCAGGGCCCTTCTCACCCTCACGGCCTCCCCCCACCCCCTACCCACCAGCGGGGCCAGATGTTCAGTTTGACGTCAACAACCACAGGTCCACAACTCGGCCCCCACGACCTCCCTGCCCCTAATTGTTATCCTCTTGGCTCCACAGGTTGGTTGGGGGGAGGGTGGGGCAGTGATAGGATTTGGGATGGAGGAAGGGAAGAGGCGAGATAGGCTATTAAGAACCCCAGACCCCCGTTCCAATCCCTCCTCCCTGTCTGTAGGATGACAGTGATGAGTCTCCTGGTTCTTGTCCTGAGCTGGGGCTCCCTAGGCCTGGAGGCAGCCACAGCCGTGGTGAGTATTGGGGGCCGGGCCCCAGAGCTCCAAGACTCAAGGGGGCTGAAGGCCCCTAGCTCCTGGGTCCTAAGGTAGGATGGGATTAAACGCCTTGGGTCCTGAGAGGAAAGACCTGGGGGCCAGGATCACAGGTTCTGAGGTTTGGGGTCAGTTTCCTAGGTTCTGAGAGGCTGGAAACTGGAGACTTGGACCCCTGGGCCTGAGGGAGGAGGGGCTGGGGGCCTGGACCCCTGGGTCTGAGGGAGGAGGGGCTGGGGGGGCACTGAATCCTGTAGGAGTGTGGAATTGGGGCAGTTTCTGTCCTGAGCCCCCTTTCCTGTTGCCCCTTTCAGGGCCTCAGCGACTTCTGCTCCAGTCCTGACACCTACATCCTGAACCTGACCCAGGAGGAGACCGGGCTGGGCTCAGGTGATCGCATCGCCCAGTGCAGGCCCTGGAGCCTCAGGCCTGTCTGCCCAGTCCTGCCTGGGGTGGGGTGGGGTGGGGTGGCATGCCCTGTCCAGTTCTGCAGAAGCTCTCAACACATCCCCTAGTGGGCTGGAAAAGAGGGAGGGATAAAGATGCTGGAGTCAGAAGAGGGTTGGGGGGTGGGAGATGGACCTGAGGGACAGGAGGCCACTTGGGAAAAGTTGGGGGGAGCACAGTTTAGTCATGGCCGGGGGGGGGGATGGCAGAGGCAGAGCTTTCCTGAGAGTGTGTGGATCAGCATGTTTTGGCTGTCGCTGGAGCAGAAGGGATTAGGGCTGGGAGGGTTGCCAGACTCAGAATGTGTGGCTACTGGGACCACAAGAGGGTCCTGAGCTGAGGGGGCCCCTGGCCCTGAGTGTGGAAAGACAGGGTCCTGCACACTCCGATCTTTCCCCAGGGAGGCCCCAGGGCTCAGGCTCATAGCCTCCCCCTCTTCCCCTCTTCCCCTGCCGCTTCAGACATCCTGAACTATTATTTCCTCTGCAACCAGGCCGTCTCCAACCCCTTTCAACAGGTTAGGGCTGCGGGCAAGGGAACCGGTTGGAGGAGGGCGGGGCTGGGGCCTAGATCTAGGCGTCCTGGGGGAGGATGAAAGTGCCAGGGGCCCCAGTCCTGTGTCCCCAGGGAGGAGAGTGGGGTGGGGACATCAACCACTAGGTCCACCTCCCTCCTCTGTCTTCCTGCAGAGACTGACTCTGTCCCAGCGAGCTCTGGCCAACATCCATTCCCAGCTGCAGGGCTTGGAGCGAGAAGCTGTCCCCCAGTTCCCCTCCGCGCAGGTCGGTGGGCGGGACGCGGACAGGACCTGTGGGCGGGGCCCGCGGAAAGGGGCGGGTCGGTGGATGTGGGCGGGCCCTTGTGGGCGGGGCTTTAGGAGGGCCTGGTTGTGGGCGGGGCCATGGTGAGCAAGCTGTGGGAGGGGCGGGGCTTGAAGGGTACTGGGATAACAAGCCCCTCCCACCGCAGAAGCCTCTGCTGTCCTTGGAGGAGACAATGAATGTGACAGAAGGAAACTTCCACCAGTTGGTGGCACTGCTGCACTGTCGCGGCCTGCACAAGGTGACCGCATCCTCTTCCCCAAATTCTTCTCCCAGGAGAGCTTCTGCCTAGAACTTCTTCTCAGACCCCTCTAGTCTTGCTCCCATTGCCCCCGAGAAATCTCTGTCATTTATCATCTGTTCTCTGTCACTGTCTACCCATCTAGCATCCATATTCCTTCTTTCCCTCTCCTCCCTCCCTCCCTCCCTCCTCCTTTGGTCGCAGCTTACTGAATTCTGGAGCAAGACTGCCTGGGGGCCAGACCTCAGGCAAGTCACTAACTCCTCTGTGCCTCAGTTTCCTCACTCACAGAACCAGGATTCCAGGGGTGAATACCTGTAAAGCTCATGTGTCGTGTCTGCTGTGATCGCGCCAAGGCAGGGGTAGGCGGGGCACCCAAGAGGGTGTCTGGTGTCCCACAGGTTAGGTCCAGTCTTGGCTTGGTGAATGCCCTGCATCTTGGTCTTCCTCGCCTATGAAATGAGGAAGATGATACCTGCTTTCCTGGGCGGTCATGAGGGTCGAAAAGAAAACTAGTCCCCCCTTGTAACCCCTCGTGTACACAAGGCCTCTGCGGGCTCTCTGTGGGCTCTCTGCGGGCTTTCGCCGGTGGCGGCTCCCTGAGCCCTCATTAGTAGCGCTATCGAAGAGGAACCCCTCGTATTGCCCCAGAGATCAGACTTGGAAGGTGAGGTCACCCAAGATTGTGCACAGCGTGGAGGCTGCACCTCACACAGCATCCTTGAACCCCAAGCCCCCACAGCCAGGCAGTCACCCAGCCCTGTCCCTTCTGCTTCCTGAATGTCTTTCTCACCCTGCATCTCCTCCCTCAAGGCTCAGGCTCCCTCTCTCCCCTGGGGGAGGAGATATGCCTCCTTCCTCTCTGGTCTGTCCCCCCACAGCCTCTAGACTAGGGCTGCCAGGTTCTGCAAACAACAAATACCTCTTTACTATAAGTATGTCCCATGCCCTAAGGGGGCGAAACTTGTCCTAACAATTTTTTCAGTTGGGCATCTGATATTCAAATCTAATTGGGCATTGTGTGTGTGATCTGGCAGTCCTACCCAGAGGGACCGATCTGTCCCATAGCAAGGATCTGAGCTGGTCCACAACCCTTCCTTGGCTCCCACTGCCCCCAGAGCTTCTGAAACTGGCACTCTGACAAGGGGGCTGGGGTGGGGGGCGCAGACACTGAACCAACACTCAGAATCAGAGACCGCCTGAGAAGAGCTAGGGCACCCTTGAAGGGGATCCTCTTCTTTTATTCAAGGGCAGACTGAGGCCCACGATTTCTCTATGGTCCAGGCAGACATGGGGCTGGATTACAGTTCCCAAGAGTCATTGTGAAAGAAAGGAAGGAAGGCAGAGTGTCGGTCAGGTCTCTACTCTCCCTGATGCACCATTTAACCTCGGGCCTCAGTTTCCCCTGTCTGGGCCTCCTCCTCCGGGTCCCTGTAGATTAAAATCAGGATGAAGGATGTCAGGGATGAAGTGGAAGGAAGGTGGGCTTTGTAGCCTGACAGACCTCGCTCCAATCCCAGCTCTGCCCCTTCCAGGCTGTGTGACTCTGGGCAAGAGCCTTGCCCTCTCTGGGCTTTAACTTTCAGCCACTGGAAAAGGCAGCAGTGTGAGAATTGATACCCACCTTGCTGGGCTGTTCGGAGGATAGACATTGTATATGTGCCTGATCTGGTCAAAGCAGACCTCCCTGTTGCTCTGACAGACCCCTCCCCAGGGGGGTCAGTGGCACTCCTCCCCTCTCCCCAGAAACCTAGGAATATCCTTTTTGCCTCCTGTCCTTGTCCTCCACAACCACTCCTCCAACAAATTCTGACGGCCCTTCTCCCGAGGCCCATCTGGACCCCCAGCACAGCTCATACTGTTACCGCCGCGGCCCTGGTTCTTGCCTGCGGCCCTGCGGGGACAGAGCTTTTCCCCTGTCCCCTGCCTTCCATCCTCCCCACAGCAGCCAGTAGCCCGCTGAGCCTTTTCCACACAATCTGATCAACTTCCTCCTCTGCTTAAAACCCTGCAGTGAGCCCTGGGCGGATTAACGTCTTGGTGTTCCCCGCTCCATCCTGTTGGCGCCATCGCTGCTGTGGGGGCCCCAGGACTGCTTTCTGAACCTCCTCTCTCAGCAGCTCATTCTTGTCTGAAATGACCTTCCGGGGCTCAGTTACTGAAGTTTCCCTGGTCTTTGGAACAGTGCCTGGCTGAGAGCAGGCCCCTGGCCAGTCCATGCTGAATGAATCAGAGCTGAGCGTCCAGGAAACGGTGGTTCTGCTGATTTGCAGGGATGACAGTAATGCCAGCTGGCGTCTACTGAGTGTGCTTTCCATGCAGGGTGCAGTTCCAAGCTCATTGTGCTTCTAAGCCCTGTTCTCTGTGTTGCTCTAAGCCAGTGATTTTGCCCCAGGGGGTCTTTGGCAATGTGTGGAGACACGTTTGGGTGTCACAGGTGGGGGAGGGGGTGCTACTAGCATCTACTGGGTGGAGACCAGGGATGCTGTTCAATTCCCTGCAGTGCACAGGGTGCCCCCACCCACACGTGATCTCGTCCCAGCATCAGTCATGTTCAGACTGGGAAGCCCGGCACTGGATCCAGGCTGAGCTGCTGTGATGGCTGGGTGTGGGTTCCTGCTGTAGGGTGTGCTGAGGACAGCGACCACAGCCCCTGCTGTGCGCTGAGCTTCCTGTGGGCCAGGCCCTGTGCTGAGCACAGATGACAGGGGAGGAAACTGAGGCACAGAGAGGCGGAGTGTCTTGTTCAGCGTTGCACAGCCAGATGTGTATCGCCCGCTGACGCCCTCCCCGCCCCCCCCGCCCCCCCAGGATTACGGCGCGGCCCTGCGGGGCCTGTGCGAGGACGCCCTGGAGGGCCTGCTCTTCCTGCTGCTCTTCTCCCTCTTGTCCGCGGGGGCCCTGGCCGCCGCCCTCTGCAGCCTGCCCCGAGCCTGGGCCCTCTTCCCACCCAGGTCAGGAGGGGCGGGGCGGGGTCCTGGGGCAGGGGTGGGAGGGGACAACCCTCCAGCCACTGTTGGGGGGCAGCCTCCTGATGGCTACCCCATCCTGCCTCTCTGCCACTCCCCCTGTCACACCCCAGTGACGACTACGATGACACAGATGATGACGACCCTTTCAACCCTCAGGTACTGGACTCTGGGTCTGCGGGAGGAAGGGCTGGGGCTGGACCTCTGGGGCTGGGGGTCTGCACTGCAAAGCAAGATTTCCGCCTCATGCCCTCCTCCCGCCCCAAATCTCCCTGCAGGAATCCAAGCGCTTCGTGCAGTGGCAGTCATCTATCTGAGCCCCTCTTCCAGGCCAGGCTGGAGCCTGTTCCCCGTCTCAGGTGAGCATTCGGAGTGGCATCCCAGCTCCCAGAGCTCGCCTCTGCTCTCCTCTCCCTTCCACTGGGCTCCCTGGCGGCCCTCCTGCCTCCATCTGGTCCTGCCTCTGCCTCTCTCCGCAGTTCCTTCCTCCGCTGCTGGAGAAGACCCCACTGACCCAGCCTGACTGGGCTCCCACCACTAACAGCACCCTGGCCATGGACACCTTAAACAGGACTGTCTCCCCGCCCTGCCCCCTCTGCATCTCCTTGGCCCTGGAAGTATGCTGAGGGGGCAGGCCAGGGCCCGAGGCTGGCCGGGGAGGGGGCACACAGCCAGCCCCTGCACCCCCTCACCCCTGGCCACCAGCCACGTCCCCTGAAGGGATGTGACTGCCCCGTCCGCTGCACCCCAGTGGGTTAGGGCCCTGATCTCTATGTGCGGCACCTACTTGGGAATGGGTTGATTTGAAATAAAAGGGAAGACTTTATTTTACAAGCAGCTGGGTCCTTCTTTTTTCCCTTCCCACGTCTGGCCTCGTGGTTGGGAGGCGGAGACCCCTTCACCTCTGCTCCCGCCCTGGCCTCCTGGCTGCCAGGTATTTCTGCTCTTGTCTGGGCTCTGCAGCAGTTAAGAAGGATTGCTCTTAAAAAAAGAAAAAATCCCCTTCACCACCCCCTCTCCCCAGTCTAAAAGCAGCACACGTGTCCTGACGCAGGAAGAGACAGCTATCCCTGGAGCAGAAGAGAGAGCCTAGAAATAGATCTGTGTGTGTGTGTGAGTGTGTGTGTGTGTGTGTGTGTGTGTGTGTGTGTGTGTGTGTGTGACAGAAGACAGACTTAAAGTCAGGGTGAAAAGGACCAGTTCCAAAGCAATGCTGACATGATTAGCTTTCCATCTGGAAGAAGACAGTCTACGTCTGATATGGGTAAAAAATCTAAACGTAGACAAGTAAGGGGACAGGTATTTCAAGAGAAAAGAGACTTTTGTATGTTGTATACCATACATGTTTGAAGGAAAGGATTTTAAGCAAGATAGCCTAAAGACAAAGGAAAGATACCTTATTTGGCAAATTGTGGAATGAAAAAAATACCACAAAGTCAAGAGGCAAATTGATAGTCTGGGGGAAATTTTTTTTTTAAAAATACATAGTGTAAAGAAACAGGTAATTAATATGTATGCATAATCTACAAAGCTTCCACAAATAAGAAAGAGACAGCCCTATTCAAAAACAAGACACTAAGATGAACATTCAATGAATGAAAACCCCAGTGCCAGCAGACAGACCAAAAGGCACTCAAACCCAAATAATTAGGAAGTGTACTTTGAAACAGCCAGAAACTCTTCTTTTCTTCCATCAAAAAAAAAAAAATTAAAGGAGTTGCTAATATTCCCAGTTATCAAAAAAATTAAAGGCATGCTAATATTCTCTGCTGGCAAGGATGTGGAGGGACAATTCACACACTGCCCCCAAGGATGAACTGCAATCCTGTGAAAAAAAATAATGTGCTCATGCGTGTTAAATCCAAGCTGTGTAGACCCTCTGACCGACAGTCCTACTCTGGGGAATCCATCTGTGGCTGCAGCAATACTCGGATGGGCCGACCTCTGGAAACAAGTTCGCAGAAGGAAAAGCCCAATAAATCTCCGAGCAGCGGGGCTCCCTGGAGCCCGGCAGCTCCCGGCTGGGTTTGGACTTTCAGGAGAAAACCTGAGAGAGGAGAGATTTGAGGCGGGGGTGACAGACAATGGTAGCCAAGTGGACGAATGCAGAGGGGCCAGGGCTAAGGGCCCAGGCGTGTTCCTGACCACCAGACGGACGCAGGTGGTCGCTGGACTTGTTGGACCACGCCTGCCATCTTTGACATCCATCAGAGGGGAGTCAAAGACAGCGATTCCAAAATCCAAAGAACCCTGTTAGACCTGAACTCTTCCCCTAACTCACTGGACGGCCAAGCCTGGCCTGACCTGGCGTGTGGTTACTTACAAACCGTCTCCCTGCCTGTGGGAACGTTCAGCCAGTCCTCTGTAGAAACTGCTCCCCAGGGCTGTGCAGGCTCCTGAGGGAAGGTGTGCTCTGTGGAATGGAAACCACGTTCTCCCTAGAAAGCCTGAGAAACCCTGAATCCCAAAATACAGAAACAGCCCCGAGGGTTTCCAGCTCGGGGCTTGTGAGCCCGGGGAGCCAGGTGTCCGGAGTCCAGTGTGGGGCCTGCAAGGGGGGAACCGCTGCATGCTCGCTCATCATGTCCATCTCGCACACTGCAAGGAAAGTTCACCGAAGCCTTCTTTGTGTGGGTCTGAAGCTGGGAAAGAGAAATGGACCGCGGTTCTCAGTGAGCGGCACTGGGGCCACCTGCATGGACTCACGTTCTTCTCAGGACCCCAGAGCTGTCTGACCCTGGGCGAGCCCTGCTGCTCTGGCCACTCTGCTCTCCAATGCTGCCCTCTAGCGACTCTGGGTCCACGTCCAGATATTCACAAAGTTCCCTGAGATGTGATCTCCTGCCAAGGGACCTGGGAGTGAGCTTTAATTAGGAAGCCCTAACCAAGACAAAACATTTTCCCTGACCTTTACAAAAGGTAAATCTACTTTTATTTTAAAATGATACATACGAGGACTTCGCCTTCTGAACAAGATGGAGTAACAGGGACTGGATTCGCTCTCCTTCCTGAAACAGCCAAAAAGCCAGATCAAATACGTGAAACTGTGGTTCCCAAGACGACATCAGGCAAGGAAGGAGGAGGGAGAGTGACCCCTGATAGATGGACATCAAAGTGACCCCTGAAATCGCCATAGCCTATGGTCATGAGTTTCTGACCGTGGGACAGGGGAGGGGAATTGAGGCAAAGCACCTCCCAAAGGCTCCCCCTAAAACTGCTCCAAAAAACAAAGTCTATTTTTTTAAAGAAGGCTCAAAATGAAAAGTAGGCAGCAAAAGAAGGCAGAAAAAGAGGAAAAGGGGAACAAAGATGGAACAAATAGAAACCAAACAACATGACAATAGATTTTTAAATTTTTTTAATTATTTTTTTAACATTTACTGAACCCTGCTCTATTTTTTGGAGGGGGAGGTAATTAGGTTTGTTTATTTAGTTATTATTATTTTTTAATGGAGGTACTGGGGGTTGAACCTAGGACCTCATGCATGCTAAGCATGTGCCACTTGAGCTATATCCTCCCCTCAAGACAACAGATTTAAAGATAACCATACCAATAGTCACATTAAAATACAATTATAGGGGAAGGGTATAGCTCCGGGGAAGAGCACTTGCTTAGCATGCTCAAGGTCCTGGGTTCAATCCCCAGTACCTCCATTAAAAATAAATAAGTAAACCTAGTTACCCCCTGAAAAGATTTAAAAATAAGAAAGACTAAAAATATATATAGTTACAAACACCTATTTTAAAAGACAGAGGTTGTACACTTGGGTAAAAAGAAAGATCCAACTATATGCTGTTGACCAGAAATCCATCCCTTTAAAAGCAAAGGGTTACTAAACGCAATGGGGTACCCTGGATCGGACTCCGGTACATAAAGGAGACATTAGTGGGGAAAGTGGCGAAATTCAAATAAAGTCTGCAGTTAACAGTAACGTGCCAATGTTGGTGTCTCAGTTTTGACACACATACTACATGAATGTCAGACGATAGCATTAGGGGAAACTGAGTGTAGGGTAGGCAGGACACTACACATCTTTGCAACATTTTTGTAAGCCTAACATTATTCTAAGAAACAAAAAGTTTAATGGGCAAAAAGAGTAAAAAGATGGGAAAAGGTGAGCAGTGCTAACAGTAACAAAATGATCCGCAGTTATCAGCAAAAAAATTTACAGTAATATAAGATTGGAAGGAAATTGCTGCTTCTCAAATACCACCTACTGTGATGATTACGGTGACCGGTCCCTGAACTGGACTGCTTAATTTTATAAGAGCCCTGTTTGGAAACTGTTGGCACACTCAAAGGGTCACTTGCAAGGAGTTTGAAGGAAGGTTTATTTACGGAGATGGCCCCAATTCCTCAGCCAGACATCAGTGCCCTTTCAGGCTCTGTACTTGCGAACCCTGCCGCGCGTGGCCCCTCGGGGCTACCATCCCCACCCAGTCTTCCGGCTTCCACTAAAATTCCCACTGCGTCATTGCGTAGGCTGGAGGGCGGGCTCAAGTTGAACTCGCGGCGTCTACTGGCTGTCCAGGGTCGAGGGAGGCGGGGCGAGGCCTCCGCGTGACGTAAAGACGCCGCGGTCAGGACGTAGAAGCGCAAGGAAGACGAGAGTCAGCCGGCTCGCGAGCAGTCCTGCTGCCGTGTTGCTATCGCCTTAAGCCGTGGTTGGTGCATTCGGGGTCGTGCGGCCGAGGTGAGTGTGGACAGCGGCGGCGGGTAGGCGGCGGACGGGCGGAGACGGCGTTTCTTTTCGGCCTTAGGCCCCGCGGACCCCGAGGCCTTTGCGGCAGTCGCACCAACGGACGCCGCGCGAGAGCGACGGCAGGGTGTGGCGGGCACAGGCCACTGCGCTTGCGCATGAGGGGTGGGGAGCGCAGCTGCGCACCTTCGCGCCTGCGCCGTCGGCCTCCGCTCTCCGCCCCCGCCCTCGGAATTCCTGGGCCCCGCGTACTCCGTTCTTCGACCCCCATTGATCCGCCGTTCCAGCGGGAGGACGACGTTGCCCCAGGCGACGGGCGGTCCTTGTGCAGCTTTCTATCCCTGAGGACGTGGTGCGCACGCGGCGCGGCCGGGGCGGTGGCTCCGGGGCCAGAGACCAGGATCTGGGCGGTCTCTTCCTCCACCGGGCGCCCTCCTATGCCTTCCCCGGGCCTGCGGTACGGCTCGGTGCCCCTCTCCGCCCTTCAGACCCGCCTAGAAACCTCCAGGGTCCCCTACACCTTGCCACCAATCTCTTTCCTGTCCCGCCCCCCTCCCACTACCCCTACTCGTGACCCTCTACCCCCACGCCCCATCCCCGGCTCCATTCTGTCTTCTCTTTAAGACCTTTCTTGTCTAGGGCTCTTCCCAGCTCCGGACCTTTGTTTCTGTTCTCCCACTTCTTGTGGGACTTTCGGGTTCTCCAGCGGGACTCGCCTTTGAATCCACCTACACTTCTCAATTATCCCCTGAAGTCTAGTCCCCCTCGCCGTCCCCCGCACAATCCTTGCCCCCAAACACCCCTTCGCTTTCTTGCGTTTCTCTCCCCCCAATCGCTTAACTTCCTAAAGATAATTTGGGCTTCTTCAGGCATCCCCAAAGCTTTCTCTCCAGACCCCCAACCGAGGCAGTTGCCTCTTCTTTCTCCCAGGCCTACCCCTGCTTCTAGGAACCTCGCTTAGGGTTAGTCTCTGTTCTTTGGGGATTTTCCTGAAGTCGGTCTCTTAAGAGTTTTCTAAGAATTCATTTCTTTGTTTCTGGTTCCTCTCTGACACCCTCAACTTCTTCCTGCTTTCAGGGATAACTTCCAGAAATCCCCTTTCCTCCCAGATTTTGTTCCTCCATTCTCCAGTGTTTTCTCTCAAGACATCCTCAGATGCTTCCTCTTTACAGACTTCCCCTCAGAAGTCTCTCAAGGTCTCCCCAGTCTCCGGGTTCACTTAGCCCTTGCTCATTAGGGCGTCATCTCTTCTGCTTCCTCTCAGAAGCTGGCTTCCTTCTTACCTCTTGACTGAGGTCCCCCGACCCTGTCCTCTGATCCTTCTCCTGTCTGTCTCAGGGTTTCTTTTGAACTCTTCCCTTTCTTCATATGGGTTTCAGATCCTTTTCTTTCCCTTTGGGAAATTCCTTCAGACTTCCCTGTGTTCGAGTCCTTCATTTTCCACCTGGAACACTGCACAGAGGCCGCGGCCTTCCCTCAGGCTGTAGCCCTTTCATTCCGCACGCGGAGTTGTCTTCAGATTGTTTACCCCAGTGGCTCCTCCTTTCTCAGACTCCCCTTTTCTGTCTGGCTACTCCTGAGTCCACCTACTTCCTTTCCCTACTTCATGACATGTTTCTTTCTCCTTTTTAAATCCCCCTAGCTCATTTTTTTTTTTTTTTGGCAGACAGTGAAAAAGCAGCCTGGCTCCCGAGGTCCACCCCTTACACCCCAGGGTCCAGATGGCGGCCAACGTGGGTGATCAACGTAGCACGGATTGGTTAGTGGAGCTAAAGGGACAGGGGCAAGAGAAGAGGGCAAGAGGAAGCAAGATCCAGTGTTGTCCTGGATGGCCCCTACACAGCACGTGTGGGGAGTGATGCAGCGGCCCCTGGTGTAGGGGTGGGGATGAGGAGCTCCTCTTAGCTTTTGTTTCTCATAGTACAGTGCTTGCTTTACACAATTGTGATGATTCATTCAGTGAACTGTGATTACGGGACAGCCTATGATAACCTGATTGTAGTGGTATCTCACAGAATTCATGGATTCATAAAACATTTTGACCTACTGGGCACCAGGTTCTGCGTTATGTTCTGTGAATATTGGTAATCTTTTTGTTTGAGTTTTAACAAGTGTTGTGTATCAGGCACCTGGGAAAGTACCTTGAGTAGACAGTCACATTGATCACTCAGAAAACTGTGGAGCAAAACCTGGCTGGCCGCATGTTACCTGTAGGTCAGAAAACTTAGGCTCCAAGAGGTGGTGAGAGGGAGCGCTGGGGTTTGACCCTTGGTGTCTGCCTGCCCCCATGTTGCCCGCCGTGTGCTGTGGGGAGGACGGACTGACTTGGCATCCCCGCTCTGCAGGTCCTCTCAGTACAGCGTGGTGGCCGGGGCGGGCAGAGAGAACGGCATGGAGACTCCCACACATGAGAACCCGGAGTGGGAGAAGGCCCGCCAGGCCCTGGCCAGCATCAGCAAGGCGGGAGCCGCTGGCAGCTCCGCCAAGGCCGGCAGCAGTGGGCCTGTGGCCAGCGCACAAGTGAGAAGGCTGCACGGGGCCTGGGCGGAAATGGGGGGCCCGGGGCAAGTGGGTACCCACTGGGTGTCCACTCATCTCAGGACAGAGTGCTCTGAAGATGTTCTAGGAGCCCTTGGGTTGGGGAGGCATGGTCTGTTTCCTTGAGTCTAGGGCACTGTGTGGTCCTTGGGAATCCAGCCCAAAGAGAAAGACGTGCTCAAGGTCCCTGAGGGGCCCGAGTCCCCTGGTAGAGGTGGTGGCTCTCTGGGGAGATGGGGACCCAGTTCCGTCCCTTGGCAGTTAACCACCAGTAAGCAGCCCTGCCCCGTGGGGCCCGGGGGTTCCTGCTGCCAGCACTGACGGCGCGTGGCCCCCTCCCCGCAGTATGTGTCCCAGGCGGAGGCGTCTGCCCTGCAGCAGCAGCAGTACTACCAGTGGTACCAGCAGTACAACTACGCCTACCCGTACAGCTACTACTACCCGGTGGTGAGTGCCCAGCGCGCCACGGGGCGGGGCCGGCGGCGTGGGGCCGGCGCTGGCTGGTGGGCTGAACGCAGCCGAGGGGGCTGCTGAAAACCCTTCAATAGCTGATGGCCCGCGAGGTCAATTCCCAGGTCCCTCTGTGGCCACCCTTTCCCCTCCTGGTGCTCATGTGGCCACAGAGACACCTCCAGCTCAGCACGCATCGGGTCCCCTCCGTCACAGCCCCCTCTTCCCGTGCTCCCACGCTTGCCCCGTCCTCGCCCCTCGTGGGCCGCCTGGACGGCGCCTTTAGAGAGCCCTGTCCTCTGATGGGTGACGTTCCCACCCCGCCACTCCGCAGCTCTGCTTGGCCTCCTTTCCCACTGCTGGCTGTGTTGCATGTCTACGGCTGTGTGTGTTTTGAGTGCAGTTCGTTAGCGCTTGGGTTTTTTGTCTTACGTTGTGTTCTTTTGTGTTTAGGTGGGCTGGACTAAGGAAGTCGTTATTGAATAGAATGGAATGTGGGGTAGACTGAGGTTTTACTTTATAATTTTTTTTAGCGTAAGCTAATTTGGTGCCTTTGCACAGGGGACAGAGGAATGAGGGAGAGGTAGCGGGTCCCAGATCATAAGCAGCAGGAGAGGCAGGTCTAGACTGTGAGGGGAGAGATGGGGCCTGCCGCTAACCCATGCCTTCCTGTGCCTCTGGCAGAGCATGTACCAGAGCTACAGCTCCCCCTCCCAGTATGGGATGGCCAGTTCCTACGGCTCAGCCACACCCCAGCAGCCGTCCGCACCCCAGCACCAAGGGACTCTCAACCAGGTAATGCCCTAGTCCTGCTCCGTGTTGTGTCCGAGCAGGGGATGCAGCAGGGACGCTTGAGTGAGCTAGGCTGCTCCTCTCCACCCGTTTTTCCCTCCTGCCAAGCAGTTTCTGAAACTAGGCCGGGTTTAGGGCTTGGGTAAGGCCAGGGGGCTGGAGTGCTAGGGTGATGGTGGGAGCACTTTGTAGTGTGGCAGCCTTTCTTCTGTGTTTTCCCTCAAGCACGTGTACACAGTCTTTCACTCACTCACTCACACAGTCTAGCCTTGCACTTAGTGTGCAGCCTGGAGGAGTCGTGGAGCTAGTGCCAGGGAGGTGGGTAGATGTTGGTTTGAATCCCAGCCGCCGCCACCCCCACCCCCACCCCCACGGTGAAATTATAAGTCACGTGATCGCGGCATCACAGCTGGTCCTGTGAGGTGGGAAGGGATGTCACTTTATCACAGGGTGCTTGGAGTGCGTGTCTTGACGAGCTCCTGGTACGATCTCAGGTGCACGTGCTGTTGGGCAGCTCTCACCGGGAGGCACACTTCGGTGTTTTAAACACCGGCAGCTGCCACTCAGCTGCTGGGAGCTGTGGGAAAGTATCTTGAAGTCTGAGCCTGAGTCTTAGCTGTGGAAAGAGGGATTAATAGGAAGCCACACCTCCGAGAGTTACTCTGAGGGCTCGAGGTGGTGGGGTGTCTGACGGTCTTGAGGGTGGAGGGCTGAGTGACGTGACGGAGGGGAGAGTGAGGGCCAGCCTGGGGCGCTGTGCTCCTGCCCTCAGCGCCCACTTCCTCCGACAGCCCCCGGTCCCTGGCATGGATGAGAGCATGTCCTACCAGGCCCCCCCCCAGCAACTGCCGACGGCCCAGCCCCCTCAGCCCTCCAACCCCCCGCACGGGGCTCATCCTCTGAGCAGCGGCCCCCAGCCTGGGACAGCCCCAGCCACCCAGCACAGCCAGGTGGGGCCCGCCTCGGGCCAGGCCTATGGGCAGCATACCTACCCTGAGCCTGCCAAGCCCAAGAAGGGCCAGCAGCTGTGGAACCGCATGAAACGTAAGCGGCCTGGGGCTGTGGAGAGGAGAGGGGCTCGGGGGTGGGGACCTCACACGACTCCTGGGTGTGAGTCATGTGGGGTGCGAGGCCCTTAGTTCTGGGTGTTGGGACCTCCCAAGGCTGTGTGGGTGCAGCTGCCTGGGGCCGGAGCCCTTCACCTCTCCTGGTCCTGGGGAGAGGCAGCCCTGGGTGGGCCTGGGGAAGGGCCTAACCCTGGCTTCTGCTGTCCTTACAGCAGCCCCTGGGACTGGTGGTCTCAAGTTCAACATTCAGAAACGGCCTTTTACCGTCTCCAGCCAGAGCTTCAGCTCTACTTCAGAGAGCCAGCACAGCAGCTTCGGCCCCCAGCCCAGCCCCGAGAAAGCCCAGAACCACAGGTGCTGGCCACCCCCGGCCCTGCCACAGCCCCTCTGTGTGGAAGTGAAGAGAGGGAACAGGCGTCCGCTCAGGGAGGGTGGCGCTGAGGGTCTTCTCCCGGTCGTGGGGTGCCCCCCAACCGGGTATCCACACCTGCCCTTTGCCAGGGGGAGCCTGTCCGGGAAGCCAGACGACTGGCCGCAGGACATGAAGGAGTATGTGGAGCGCTGCTTCACCGCCTGCGAGTCAGAGGAGGACAAGGACCGGACGGAGAAGCTGCTGAAGGAGGTGCTGCAGGCCCGGCTCCAGGACGGCTCGGCCTACACCATCGACTGGAGCCGGGAGCCCCTTCCAGGGTGAGTCGGGGCGGGAGACACTGGGGAGGGAGCCTGGGCGCTGAACTTGGAGACCCGCGGCTGGGAGGTGCGTGCTGCTCAGGGGCCTCTAGACACAGAAAGCCTTGGGCTCGCCTCCTGCTGGGTCATCGTCCTAGCTGAGGCGCCTGGTGAGTGCCCTTCCTCCCAGCTCGTGTACCCCCGGGACAGGTTGGCAGACATTGGGGACATTGGGGGGTACTGGGTTGGTGATGCCCTGCCCTGCTGTATCCTCAGGCTGACTCGGGAGCCTGTGGCTGAGAGCCCCAAGAAGAAGCGGTGGGAGGCCCCTAGCAGCCTTCACCCTCCCAGGGGGGCAGGCTCAGCGACAAGGGGCGGGGGTGCCCAGTCCCAGCGAGGGACGCCCGGGGCTGGGGGTGCTGGCCGAGCCCGGGGCAGCAGCTTCGCCAAGTTCGGCAACCGCAATGTCTTCATGAAGGACCACAGCTCCTCCTCCAGCACCGACTCGCGCTCCCGCTCCTCCTCCCGGTCCCCGACCCGCCACTTCCGCCGCAGGTGCAAAGGCTCCAAGGGGGGTGTGGGGGGGGACAGAGGGGAGGAGCCATTTCAGGCCTAACCTTTCTGCTACTCCTTGCAGTGACTCCCACTCGGATTCTGACAGTTCCTACTCAGGGAATGAGTGTCACCCTGTGGGTCGCAGAAACCCACCCCCCAAGGGCCGGGGAGGCCGGGGAGCCCACATGGACCGGGGCCGAGGCAGGGCACAGCGTGGGAAGAGGTGAGACTTTGAGTGGCCAGGGAGGGGGGCCAGTATCGGGGCTCCCAGGGAGAGGAGCACTAGAGAGGGAGGTGGCCGACCGCTGTTGTGGCTCAGACCAGGGGAAGAGGGGCAGCTGGACACCTGCCCCCTTTACAGCCCCCTCCTCCCCCCAGGCATGATCTGGCGCCCACCAAGCGCAGCCGCAAGAAGATGGCGGCCCTGGAGTGTGAGGACCCTGAGCGAGAGCTGAAGAAGCAGAAGCGGGCTGCGCGCTTCCAGCATGGCCACTCCCGCCGCCTGCGCCTCGAGCCCCTGGTGCTGCACATGGGCAGCCTGGAGAGTGGCGGGGCCGACCCCGACTGGCAGGAGCTGCAGATCGTGGGCACCTGCCCCGACATCACCAAGCACTACCTGCGGCTCACCTGCGCCCCCGACCCATCCACTGTTCGCCCCGTGGCAGTAAGTACCCCCGGCAGTCAGGACAGGTCCTCCCCGCAAGGCCAGGGCTGCACCAGGCCCGCGGGGCCACGACAGCAGGGGCAGCGTAGGAGGAGGTGGTGCACCTGCGGTGACCAGGGACGTGAGGCCCGGGCCACCCTGAGCTGAACTGAGCCCAGGACTCGTGCTTCCAAGTCAAGTCCAGGGTGTGTGGCTTCGTGGGGAGGCTTGGCAGCCCTTGAGCCTCCATCTCCTACATCCAGGACAGGGAGGAGGAAGCCGCCTTCCCAGGCCGGTGCCTGCAAGACGGTGGAACCACCACGCTCCAGTGTCCCCCGAGACCAGGAGCGGGGCTCACATGGCTCCTGGGCCGCACACGGGGCTGTGTGGATGTGGAGACCCCGAGGCTCGGACGTGTCCCCTCTTGCTGTTCTGGGTTCTTTTTACCGTGGTTTTGATGTTGCAGTTCTTGTTTTAGAACAATTCGGGGAACTGTCGCGGGTTTCAGTATGTCCTTTCTGTCCCTGTGTAAGTTCTCCTGAGCCTTGATTCAACTCCTGTCCCAGGTCTTGAAGAAGTCGCTGTGCATGGTCAAGTCCCACTGGAAGGAGAAGCAGGATTATGCCTTTGCCTGCGAGCAGATGAAGTCCATCCGGCAGGACCTGACGGTGAGGCGGGCGCCTGGGGGGCTGCGCTGGTGGGTGCTGCCCTGCTCCGGGGTGACATCTGCTCTCCTGCTGCCCAGGTGCAAGGTGTGCGCACGGAGTTCACAGTGGAGGTGTATGAGACCCACGCCCGCATCGCCTTGGAGAAGGTGAGGGGGGGGGCCCGGCCCCCAGCCCCGGCCCCCAGGCTGGCTCTCCTGACCTCACTCCGCTCCCCACACGCCTCTGCCCTCCAGGGCGACCACGAGGAGTTCAACCAGTGCCAGACGCAGCTCAAGTCGCTGTACGCCGAGAACTTGCCGGGCAACGTGGGCGAGTTCACTGCCTACCGGGTCCTCTACTACATCTTCACCAAGAACTCAGGAGGTGAGAAGCGCCGTCCCACAGGCCGGAGCGGCTCCGGGCCCACCGGGTTGGGCCCTGCTGACCTTTTGTCTCTGGCCCCAGACATCACCACAGAGCTGGCCTACCTGACACGGGAGCTGAAGGCAGACCCCTGCGTGGCCCACGCCCTGGCGCTGCGGGCGGCCTGGGCTCTGGGCAACTACCACCGCTTCTTCCGGCTCTACTCCTGCGCACCCTGCATGTCCGGCTACCTCGTGGACAAGTTTGCAGACCGCGAGCGCAAGGCCGCCCTCAAGGCGATGATCAAAACGTATGTGAAGCCGGGCTCTCCACTGCCCCCAGCTCTGCGGCCTTGCCGCCGCCCCCCTCTGCCCCCCACTCTGCACATTCCCAGGCCTTCAGGCCTCCAGCCCCCCTCCTGTGGGCTCCTCCCTCGTGTCCTGGTTTTCTTTTCCCATCTCAGCCCTCCCCCTTTCTTTCGCCCAGCCTGCCCTCCGTCTCTCCCTCTCACTGCTCTGAGGTCCCCTTGCTTTTCTTCCTCCTGCTCACATCACCCTGGACCCCAGTCTGCCTTCTTGCTCTGGGCTCCCCTCCCTCCGGGGCCTCTGCTCACCTTTCCTCGGCTCTCCTGTCGCTGAGCTCCTTCTCTGGGGAGAAGCAGTAAAGCCGGCCCTGCCCTTCACAGCTGTGGTCTGAGGGACAAGGCCTCACTCCCACTTGAGCTCCTGGGAGAGCACAGACTTGTTTAGTGGGCAGGCGAGTCCGTGACAGTACTCAAAAGAGCATGCCCACCGTTCGGCAGATGAGGAGTGTGCCTGCTCAGTTGGGAGGGAGACGCCCCGGGTCAGTCTTGCTGAGGTTGGGAGCCCCTGGTCAGAGGTCAGTTAGCTTGGGAGCCATGGGGATGGTGTGGAGCTGGGGAGGGACACTCACCCTGAAGGTTAAGACTTCCTAGGATCCAGTTGGGTCAAGAGTATTTAAAGGGGGGGATAAAGAATATTTAAGGGAGAGGTGGAGCCAGAGCAGGGGCCGAGGACATAGAGGGGAGAGGTGGGGCAGAAACAGGAGGTGGGTGCACAGGACAGGCCGTGGGCCTGGAGGGCCCTGCAGGGCTGCCCGAGTTTGCTCTTGGGCAGTTCCTCAGCTCCCATGCTGTCCCAGGGCTGTAGGGTAGGTTACTGTCTCCCCTCTTGCTTAGCCTTACATGTGCTTGGCCTGGGGGACAGACCCTGGCCTCTTGCTCTCCAGGTACCCTCCCAGTTGTAAAGGTGGCACCGCCTTTCTTTGACAGACACATCCCTCCCAGAGCCAATTGGGTCCAGACCAGCCCCGCCCCCTCCCCAGTCATTCAGGGCCACGATGAAGCTTGGGCTTGAGGCAACACTGGTTCCAGTACTTTCTACCACTTCTTCCCTAGGGGGACACTGGCCCAGTGGCTCTGCCTCTTGGGCTGTGCTGTCCTCAGTGCGTGTTAGAGGGTAGGGCGACATTGCTTACAGGAGGGAATTCAGTGAGTTGGAAGAGCTATTTCCTGGCACAGGCCAGGTCTATTAGCAGCCAGAAGTCTCACCCAGGTCAGAGCAGGTTCTCCGGAGTAGCCGGCACTCCTGCCATCCCACACCCGCCCCCATGTGTCGCTCCCTCTGCCTGGCGCCTGCCCCTCGGCCACAGTGGGCCCTCTTCTGAGGGTCTGCTCAGGCCCCGAGCCAGCAGAGGAGCCAGCTGGGCCCTTCCCTCCTATCCCCTCTCCTCCCGGTCCCTTGCACAGGTAAGTGAGGGCTAGGCGGGGCACAGCTGGGGTTGGGGCCCCCAACCCCACCCCGGGCCCCCCCAAGCCCTGAGGTGGGGAGGCTGGGGGGGGTGGGGAGGGCTTCAGCAGGCCACATGCTGAGGATCTTAACCTTTTGGGTGCCGGAATGGGGGGCACCCACTTCCTGCTCGTGGGGCCCTCCACTGTCCGCCGCCCGCCTCATCGCCTTCTCCTCTTGTCTCCGTAGCTTCCGCCCTGCGCTGCCAGTCTCCTACCTGCAGGCCGAGCTGGCCTTCGAGGGCGAGGCCGCCTGCCGGGCCTTCCTAGAGCCCCTAGGCCTGGCCTACACGGGCCCGGACAACTCCAGCATCGACTGCCGCCTCAGCCTGGCGCAGCTGTCCGCCTTCTGAGCACCAGCGCCGACGGGGCAGGGGCGGGGGTGGCGCTGCGGCCCCAGCACCGCCTTGGCAGATTTTGTTTTTGAGCCATGGACTTGGGTTGTAAATTTGTCGGGGAGTGGGCTCCAGGAAGAGCCACCACCCCAGCCCCCGTTTTCCCACCGGGGAGTCTGTACAGAGATTTTTTCTACGTTTTTATTTTTTGTCTCAGAGGGATGGGCTCGGGGGAGGACGGGTGGGACAGCGGAGGGTTGGGGGCGTGGTCTGTAGGATCGTCAGTGTCCACCCTGCACCTCCACTAATGCTGTCTCAGTGTTTTTTCTCTCTCTCTCTCGAGCTTGTACTGCGGTACCGACCCAGCACCCTGGCCCATCCCATGCCGGGGGTGCCAGTGGAAGAAGACAGGCCGCTCCGCCCGCGCCCGCCTGCGGCGGGGGCACCAGCACGCCCGCCCGCCGCCCGCCCTGCCTCATCACAGACTCTTGTTGCCCAGCCCTCCGGGGCCTCAGTGTTCGGGGCGAGGGGAGCCGTGTAGAGACTGAGCCTGCCCTCGGCCCCCGACCCCAGAAATGCCAGCGCCTCGCCGCCTCCGATCCACGCCGCCATCCTGCCCTGAGGACTCCGGAGGCCATCGCGGGACCTCGACGGCCGGCCTCGTCTGCAGTTGTATTAAGTTGTCTCCGTGTCCCCTCCTCCCTCCACCCCCAATGTTTCTTCTGGTTTTTTTTTCTCCTTTCCGTCCTTCCTCCCCCTGCTCCCCCTCCCTTGGTTCAGCACAGGTAAACCGGTTACCCCTCCCTCCCGCCTGCCTCATGGATCACCAGCTCACGTCATGTTTCCTTCTCTTTTCTTTTTGTGTGTGTTTAAGTTATTTTTTCTTCCTCCCCTTTTCTTTTCCGTCCTCCCCCCTCTTCTGCCATGTAACTGGAGGATGTGCAATCAGTTTGCAAACAGCTGGACTGTCAGGCTGCTTTTTTTCCAGATGTTCCTCCTCTGCCTCCCCTCCCCTCCCTCTCCCCTTACCCTTTCCTTCCTTCATTCTTTCCTTGGAGCACTGAGCACCATTTGGAAGCTTGAGAGAAACCAAAATTAAAGAGAGAGAGAGAGAGAGAGAGAGAGCGCGTGCACGATCTGTACTCTGCTTGGACCAGCTGTCCCCGAGTTGGGTACTGGCCCTTATTTCTTTTGGAGTTGAGATCCCAGCGGGATCTCAGCCAGGGCCTGATAGGTGCCCCCTGCCCTCCCCATGCGGCACAGCCAGAGTTTCCCCAGGGGCTGGCTCCCCAGCTCCTGCCCTGGGCTGAACCCCAGCTTGGGGAGGCAGACTTGGGAGCCCTGGGGCACCTTGGCTAGGGTAAGATGTGGGTGTAGCCCTCCAGGGGGCTGCAACACTCTCAGCCCCTCGACCTCTAGTCTGTGACTCAGCCCTTGAGCCATGCTGTCCAGGGAGGGGGAGGGAGGGGCACAGAGCACATGGGAACCTAAGAGCACCAGGCGCTCAAACCTCAGCCTTGGAGGAACCGGAAGCCTGGGGTCTGAAAGCACGCGTCTCAGTATGGTGGCTGCAGCCGCCACCTCCCCAGGGCCCGCTAGCCTCAGCAGGGCCAGTGTCAGGTGCAGGGCCTGAGTTGGCACTGTGGACGTCGCACAAGCCGGTGCAGCTCGTACCAGTTCTTCCTGGGCCTTCGTCACCGCAGCTTGCAGCTCTGGCTCGGTCACCATGAGAGCCACAAAGTGCGTGGGGCGGGGCTGGCGAAGACCCACAGCTCTGGCCAAGGTGGATGCTCCGTTGTCCACGGGCCAGATCCCAGGACCCAAATCCACTTCTGTTTCAGAAAGGCCTTCCGAGGGCCATTCTGGGGTTAACCTAGCTGGCAGCTCCCCACCCAGGGGGTCCATGGTCCTGGTAGCAGGGGCAGCTGGCTTCAGCGCCCTTCCTGGTTCCATCCACAAGGAAGTTAGGTCTCCAAGGCCGCCCAACTCCCGCTCCTGAGCCCTAGCCGATTCCCCCACCAGCGCCAGGCACCCAACTTCCGGGCCTCCGTTATCTGGAGCTAAGGCATGGATGCCAAGGCGAGTCGCAGCCGCTCCGTCCAGTGCGTCTTCGGCCCCATCAGTGTCCCCACCGCCAAGCGCATCTCTGGCCCGGTGCACGTCCTCGCCGTCATTCACGTCCCCAGTCCTGTGAGCATCCACGGCCACGCCCTCGCCGTCCTGCTCATCCTCCGCTCCGTCGCCACCGTCGTGAGCGTTCACGGCGTCGCGCGCACCTCCGACCCAGTGCGCGCCCTGGCCGTTATTTGTGTCCGCCGTCCCGTGCACGTCCCTAGCCCTGGCCCGGCCGTCTTGCGCGTCCACGCCGCAGCGCTCTCCTCCAGTCCCGTGCGTGTCAACGCCGTCGTTCGAGTACGCGGTGTCGTGTGCGTCCTCGCCGGCGGCGGCCTCTCCGATCTCGAGCGCGTCCCCACTGTCGAGTGCGTCCAGGATCGTGGGCCCGCGACCCGCCGCAACGCCCGAGCCGAAGACGAGGTCAGTACGCGAGGCGCGGTCCCACACCAGGCGGCCGCGGAAGCGGAAGTAGCGCACCCGGTGCTGCGGCACGGCCAGGACGCCTGGCCCGAGCGCCGCCAGAGGCGCGTCCCAGCAGAAGGCAAGGAAGGGCTCCTCGCGCACTCCCAGGAAGCGATCGACGTAGCCCACGGAGAAGTCGGCCGGGTCGAGGCGCGGGTCCCAGCGGATGCGCTGGATAACGGCCGCAGCCGTGCGCAGCGGCGGCTTCTTGGCCCCGGCTTCGGCTTCGGCCTCGCCTTTTGGCTGCGGCGGCGGCGGCGCCGGCGCCCCGGGGTGGGGCTGGCGGCAGCGGGCACCGAAGCGGCAGCGGCCCTCCAGGAAGAAACGGCAGGCCGGCGGCGGCGCGGACTCCGCGGCGGGGACCTCCACCAGCGGCTCCGGCCCTCCGGCCGCCGCCATTGGAGTGGGGTGCGGCTGGCGCGCTCGCACCGCTCGGGCCGCTCGGCACCAGGGTCAGCCCGGCCCCGCCGTGACGTCATCGGCGAGGCTCAGGCCACATTCCGACCTGGAAAGTATCACCAGGTGGAGCGGCCCGCCGCGCTGTTTGGGGAAGGCAGGTCCCGGCGGCCACGTGACTTATATCGTGGCCCCGCCCCCACCCCAAGTAATTTACATATGCGGCCCTACCCCAGACTAAATGCTTTGCAGGCTCGGCCCCCGCCTTCTCTAGGACCTACGCTAGCCTGGCTCCGCCCTCCTTCCAATGATTTGCATATGCAGTCCCGCCTCTTTAGGACCCTTAGCGAGCCGAGCCCCGCTCCCTAACGATTTACAGGTGCGGCCCTCACGCTCTTTCTCCCTTCAGCGCCTGGCCCCGCCCCCAGTCCAATGCTTTAACGCTGCAGCCCCGCTCTCTCTGGGCCCCGCGATGAGCCTGGCTCTGCTCCCTGCCTAATGATGTTCACGTGCTGCCATATACCTCTGGGTCCTCGTTGGGCCGCGCCCTCTGCCGGACAACCCGATGCCTGCAGTTTCAGGCTGAACTTCGTATCTCGGACGCCACTGTCGCTCTCGGTCTGACATCTCTGGGACGTCCCTTCTCCACGGGGTCCACCCCTCTTCCTGGCCATTTTCCTGTGCAGCCACTCCTGGGGTTAAAGGCAGCTCGCCTGAGTGGGTTCCACTGGAGACGCGGAGTTCCCTGGGCCACGACCCTCGCCCGAGGCCCGGACCGCGTTCGGCAGGCGGCTGCGCGCAGCTAACACTGACGGTGAAGCAGGCTGTGGGAGCGGCCAGGTCCGGACCCCGCCCCTGGGAGGGGCACCACCTAGCCAGGTCCCTGGCTCTTAGTGGGGCCTCATCCCCTTACGCTAGACCAGTCCTTCGACCTCCACCTGGTTGGGGCCACAACTCTAGGTGACACACCTAGCTCTTAAAGGCGCCGGGACCCCATCACCCCCTCCCTGTCCCCTCTTCCCACGTGCAAAGCGAGCAGACAAAACCAGGGGCACAGACTTTGTCGGTTTATGTATAAAGAAGTGGGGCGCTGGACGGTAAGGGCGCAGGGAACGCGGGTGCCTACAAGCCGATGACGTCGTCCAGCTCGAGGTCCGCGTTGGGGCAGCAGCGGGCCCTGGGGTGCTGCGCCCCGGAGCCGGGGTCCACGTCAGGTTTGGCGGCAGCGGCGCCCGGGCGTTCCGCGTCCATGACGCCCAACACCGCGTCCAGCATGGAGGGGCCCAAATCCAGGTGGAAGGACAGCAGCGGGTCGGCGGGAGCGGGCGCGCGCAGGGCGGGCGGCGGGGGCTGCGGCACCGCGGGCGGCGGCGCGGAGCGCGGGGCCCCCGCGGGCAGCGCTCGGGGCTCGGGGGGCGGCCCGCCGCCGTGGCGGCTCAGGAACGACGTGTCCCCAAAGGCGTCGCCGCCGCGCCCCACGTGCAGCGTGTGCCGGAAGTCTCCGAGCGGCGCGGAGATGGACAGGGCGCCGCGCTCCGGCCGTTTCTTGGGCTGCGCGGGGCCCAGCTGCTTCAGCACCGGCATCTGCGGGATAGGGACGAGTCAGCTCGGCCTTCCGTGTTCCCTCCTCCCAGCTCTGGGCCTAGACCGCCATCCAAAGGATGCTCTCCATAAAATGATGGTGGTGGGATTACTCCCATTTTACAGGTGGGGAGACTGAGATTCCCTGAGGCCTGAGGTCATAGCTGTTTGATTCAAACCTCAGACTCAACCTGAGGTCTGCCCATAACCACCACGCTATCCTCATTCCATTAAGAACTAACGTTTGAGCTCCCCGTAGGCCAGCAAGCGAGCAAACAACATGCTCTACCAAGCCTTCGGACGGCTACCCAAACCTGACAGAAACTCCAGCTTGTCCATCCCGTCCACCCTGAAGACAGGGGTGACCCTGTCCTTTGGGTGCAGCAGGCAGTGCCCAGGGGCCGCCACACTGCTAGAGGCCGGCACAAATGCTTAAGTGTTTTCTTTTACAAAGTCAGCCTTATGCTTGTCTTTATACCAACGCAGTCATAAAATACAATTATATTAAACATGTTATTTCTATGAAATTTTTGCCTAGGACACAAAAAGTCATAGTGTAAGCTGGCCTGAAGATTCTCATTTGGGAGGTTTAGGGTGGACCTGAGAAATCTAGATTTGCACAGCATTTTATAATTTGAATTATCTGGTTTTGAAAGAAACAACATAATGGTTTACTTTTTGGAAAATGACAGCAACAGTAATAACCATGCAAATTCCCCTTTGTTAAAACATGACGAAAATGACGTAAATCCCAAGCTGGTGACACACGAACGTGAACTAGGTACCCTATAGCCACGTGACTGCACCACACGATGGTAAATAGATGTACCTGCCAACCTTTGCTCATATCCTGGAACCTGGCTGTTTCTATGGAACTTCTGGGAGGGACTTCAGTGACCTTGTACTTTTGTTTTAACAGTCACTGTTACTACAATAATAATGAAAAAAACTTCTATTTGAATTGCAGCCCCACCTTCTGCCAGCTGTATGAATTGGGATAAATTATGTGATCTCTCTGTTTGTTTTCTATCTGTAAAATGGATAAAATAATACTACCTTCCTTGCAGGGCACATAGGAAAACCCCATCAAAGGAAAGTATATTTGTAACGGTGCCCTCTACTCTCTCTCTCTCTCTCACACACACACACACACACACACACACACACACGCATACGCACAAGCTCGTTTTCTAGGAAAACCAGTCTTGATTTACCACCTCTGTAGAGTTTCTCAAAATTCTCTGACCTCAACTTAGCTGAATAAATATATTTTTCTTACAGTCTGGCGTACAACCACCATTCCTTCCCCACTTGCACCCTGCCCCCTACATAAAAGAAACAAAAAATTTATGAAATGAGACTTTTATCACATGCTAGGCACTCAGGTATATTCAATTCTAATCTATGTTATTATTTTACTTTTTAATGCCAACCTCTCCTCATTAATGAATCTCAATCCATGCTTTACAAAAAAAAATCCTGTCTCAGGGCTAGCAGTGCCCATTTTTACTCAGCACTGGATTATAGGTGAAAAGGTTAGAACTCAGAAAGCCAACAGCCCAGATTTGGATCTGGCTGTGCCCATTGCTGTGTGGCTTTGGGCAAATTACTTAACCTTCCTGAGCTCATTTCCTCATCTCAAAAATGGAATGGTACTCATATAATACTTTGTAGTCTCTTTGCAAGAATTGGTGAGACATTGCCCGTGAAAGGTCTTCGCACAGTACCCAGCACATGCTCAACAGATGCTCAGTGGAGTCCCATCCTGGATTATTCTCCCCTGTCCCAGAGAAAGAGACACCCAGAGAGGATCTGTGAGTTGCCCAAGGCCACAAAGCCAGCTCTGCAAGACTCCAGAGCTCAGAGTGATTGCTGCCACTGCCTGCTGCCCTTGAACCTGCCCCTCCCCGGACAGCTCTCAGCTACTCTCTTCCCCCCTCCCTGCCCCCAGCTTGCCCCCATCCGGGCCTATTGCCCTACAAGGTGACATCACCCCCACTTCCCAGCACTTAGCAGCATCTTAAGATCTTGGGTTTCTGACCTCAGACACACCTGGGCTGCTATTTCCTTTCGGTGGGCCCCTGAGGACCTCAACCATAAACTTCAGTTTACTCCTCTGAAAAACAGGAATCAGAAAGCCTGTTTCCAAGGGGTTGATATAGAGTATACACACGATGTGACATTTTATATCCCAAGCACTTATTCTGGGCCAGGCAGGGGCTTCACACAAATGAACAAACTCATTCAATCTTGAGAACAACCCAGTGAGGGGAGGCCATTATTATTACACCCATTTTACACATGTGGTGCCTGAGGCACAGAGAGGTCAAGTAACTTGCCCTGGGTCACACAGTAGCAAATGTTGGTGGCCAGATTTGGAACCCAGGCAGATGAACTCCGGAGTCAAAGGATGCTATTATATTGCTCACAGCCCCCATAGGACAGGGCGTGCGGACCCATGGAAAAAATAATGTTTTGCTATAAAGCCCAGGGATTTCCAACACCCCTGACCGTGTTTGTTTGCTTGTTTTGCTCTGCTTTTATCTATTCCAGATGAGAACGATGAGTTCAAAATTGTTTTTGAAAGCCACTGCTTCTCCTCACTAACTCTGACACCTCGGGGCAAGTCACTCCATTTCCCCCAGCCTCGGTGTCCTCTTATACACAAGGCTCCAGTCTCCCTTGTTGGGCCCTTGATGCAGTGAGGTCATGCTCGGAAAAAGTCCATCACAGGGCCAAGTCCACACAGAGGGACTGTTGTTTGTGACAAACACAAAGCAGGCAGAGGGCAGGAGTGAGCATGAGACCCCGGGACGCGGTGACCTCGCGCTCGGCTAAGCGGCCCTCCTCCTGCCTCCATCTGCCCCCTCTCTTTCCTGCCGAGGCTCCAGCTGCAGGGGTGGGGGGCACAGCTGGCTCACCTCTGTCCTCCGGGGGCCCCAGCCCTGCCAAGACGGAAAAAACAACCCGCTTCAGATCCAGCTCGACTGGTTCTCAGCCCTTTGGGAGAGGCTTCGCGGTGGGTGGGGCCCAGGCGGGGCAGGGGGACCCGGGGGCCCGGGAGTCGGAGACCCCTGGACCCCTTTGAGACTCTGCTGCGCGCTTCCTGAGGCCACGTGGCTGCGGCCCGGGTTTCAGGGTCTGCTGTCTCTTTGGTCCTCTGTCCTGCTTCCCTCCGGACTTGTCCTGGGACCCTGGGCCACCACTGTCCCTTACCTCGTGGTCCTCGCTAGCCCCGGCAGGCGCGCTCTCTGGGGCTCCAGCTCAAGCTGGGACAACCCCGTCTTCAGGGTTGGGAGCCTGCCTCCGCCTCCGACTCCCAGGCCCTCACCTTCTTCCTTCTTCCTCCGGGCGGGATCTTACCTGGCAAAGGAAGTGTCATGTGGAACCTCGAGGGGGACCCAGGACCCAGGACCCAGGCGTCTGCGTCCACAGTGCCACCTTCTCAGCCTTCCTCCTCTCTTAGGCTCCAGGAGTCCTGGCTCCTACCTCTCTTACTTCTTAGCCCCGGAAGGCCGGGGTCTCTGTCCTCTCCTCCCGTGGACCGAGGAGTCCAGACCCCTAGTCCTCCTCCCTCAGCCTCTGAAGTCAGGGCTCCCAACCCCCACCTCCCTCGGACCCAGAAATCCAGGCCTCCACCCCTCCCCCCAGGCCCTGGAGTCTGAGTCCCACCCCCAGCAGACCTTGGCATCAGGTCCCTTCTTTACCTGCTCTGGGAACTGAAGTGTCAGCCCCTCTTGGGGGCCATGGTAGGAGCCCAAACAGGCGCAGAGTCGCCACCCAGCCCAGCTCAGTCCGTCTGGGGCAGAGAGGGTTAAGGCGTAAGCCCCTCCCAGCCTTCCTTATCTCACCCCTACCTCCAAAAAAAGTTTGCCTCCAGGATTTAAGGGACTAGAAAGCAGCGGTGGAGGAGCTGAGGCTCCTCTGGGCTGAGTGCGGGGGCGGCGGGGCCGGACCGGGATGCAGGCAGGCCGCACGCACGGGGCTGGGGGATGGAGGGCAGGGCGGCCCCTAGCCCCGCCCCTCCCCCTGCCAGCTTGGAATTTCCTGAAACTGGGGAAGTCTGGCTGTTTAGGAGAGTAATTTCTTCCAGATTGCAGCTGTTGGGGGAGTGTGTGTGAGGACTGAGGGAGTGAGAGAGAGAGAGAGAGATAGAGAGAGAGAGAGAGAGAGAGAGAGAGAGAGAGAGAGAGAGAGAGAGAGAGAGGGAGAGAGAGAGAAGGGGCGGGGCGGGGGGGGGGGAGAAACCGACCAGGTCGGGCAGTGAAACCAGCAGGAGGCCGGAGGTGACCTAGGAGGGCGCTCCCACCCTGCTGTGGGGAGTTCCCTGGCTGAATGGCCCTGCCAGGAGCCATTTATCCATAGGAAGGTCATTACATCACTGAGTGCCTGTGCCTAGCGGGGGTCAGTGTCATATGTGGGTGTTAGGGAGCTCCCTCAGGGGCCAATGTGAGGGAGGGGCTGACATGGAGAGCAGGGTCCCCAGGGAGAAGGCTGGCTGGGGAGCAGGAGGCAGCGGCCCTGGGAAGGGGCAGTAGCTGGGGCTGGAGAGGAGAGTTAGTATAACAGATAGGGAGGAAGTGTGACTTGAACTGAATCTTGAAGGAGTGGGAGTTTATGGCCATCTGAGGAGAGGAGGAAGGATACTGAGAGCCGGCTGGGATACCAGGTGGAGTCCAGGGCACCAAGGCTCGGTGCAGTTTGGTTTGCCTGGAGGGCAACTTGAAAGCCACTGGGAGTTTAGCCCCTGTCCTTTGTCCAGGGCAGGGTGCTGAGCAGGAATGACAGGTTCAGAGCCAGGTGGGCCACAGACTGAAGTGAGGCTGGGTCTCACAGCCAGAGCAAAATTTACGGTGGGGGGCTGGAGTGGGGGGCAGGAGTGGTTACCCCAAACTCAGGAACTAAGAGAAATATTTAAACATATTTCTATTAGTGTTTGAGTCGCAAACCATGGAATTAACCATTTACTGTGGCATCTAGAACATTCACAGTATTGTGCAACTATCACATCTCTCGCTAGTTCCAGAAGACTTCCATCGCGGGGTGGGGGTATAACTCAGAGGTACACTGTGGGCAAAGCATGCCCCAGGTCCTGGGTTTAATTCCCAGGACCTCCATGTAAAACATAAGTAAGTAAACAAACACAATTACCTCCCCCAAATCAAACAAACACTTCCATCACCCCCCCCCCCAAACCCACTGTACCCACTGAGCTGTCAGAGGCAGGCTGGTGGGCTCGGAGAGGCTGCCTGAGGCCCTCTGGTGCTTCCTCTGTGGCTCCTCTCCAGGCAACAGTGTGTTGAGTCTGTCTTCTGCTTCAAACCTCCCTGATCTGCAGGCCTGCTCCATCCCCTTCCTGCCTCCAGCCAGGGAAGGTCCTCTGCTTTGGGGGCTCCTGTGATTAGACTTGATCCACCCAGAAAAGACGTTTTTTATATATCACCATTGGTAATGGATATGCATTAATGTATCACTCAGTAATCAGTACAAGCTAAATATAGAAATGTATATATTTCAAGGAATGGGATTTTGCAGTGCTAAGGGCTGGCAAGCCTGAATTCCGTAGGGCACAGTGGAAACGCTCAGGCAGGACGTGATGCTGCAGTCCTCAGGCAGAATTTCTTCCCCAGGGAAACCTTCATTTTTTGCTGTTAAAGCCTCTCAACTGATTGGATAAGGCCCACCCACATCCTCAAAGGTCATCTTCACTTAGAGTCAGCTGGTGGTAGATGTTAGCCCCACTTGCGTGTCTCCCCAGCCATAGCGAGACTAGCGTTTGGTTGACGAGCCAGCTACTACAGCCTGGCCAAGTGGACACTTCAAACTAACCATTGTGCCAGGATAATCTCCCTATTTTAAGGGCCCTAAATTCATTTTATTTTTTATTTATTTTTTTATTGAAATATAGTTGATTTAACATGCTGTGTTAGTTTCAGGTGTACAGCATAGCTAGATACATATATTCATTCTTTATTCAGATTCTTTTCCATTATAGTTTATTACAGGATACTGAATTAAGGTTCCTAACTTTTTCTTGTTTTGAAGTATAATCCGTTTACAATGTTGTGTAAATTTCTGGTGCAGGGCATCATGTCCCAGTCATACACACACATACATATATTTGTTCTCATATTCTTTTTCATGAAAGGTTATTACAAGATGTTGGCTATAGTTCCCTGTTAAGTTTCCTAACTTGAAGCACATCTGCGGATCCCTTTGCTACTGATACAGTACACTCACAGGTTTCAGGGGTTCATGCCTGGGCATCTTTAGAGATGCATTCTGTCAACCCCGGAAGGCAAGCTGTGGGGGATGCTGGGAGCACGACCAAGCTGGAGAGCCTGAGAGGAGGAGCAGGCAGACAAGAGACATGGGAAACCACACCAGGAAGAGAGGGAAGCAGGGGCAGCTTGGAGTGTAAGTGGCCTGTGCAGTCACTTGGGGGCCCCATGCTCAGAAGGGCGCTGCAGTTGGTTCAATGATTTCCTGTGATTATCTTGAAACTAGTAATACTTTTGAATAAGGGACCCCCACGTTTTCATTTCAATGTACCCCACAAATTACTAGCTGGTTCTGGATTGAAGTGCAGAAGGAGCAGAGGCGTGGGATAAAGCAGCTGAGAAGGGTGGTACTGAGAGCTAAGAAGACGGGGAGGAACTTGGACCAGGTCTCCAGCAACAGCCACCGGTGGCCCGAGTGAGAGCTGCCTGAGAAGGCTGGGCAGGCAGAAGCCAGATTGTGGCGGAGGAGGTGAGGGAAAGTGTGAGGAGGTGAGAAAGTGCAGAGAAGTCCGGAGCTGGTTGTGAAGGGGAGGAGAAAGAGATAGGCTATCCGGAGGGAGAGGTGCGAGTCAGAGAAGGAGCTTTGTTTCTTTGCTTGGTTTGGATACGTGTACTGCTATTTTGTTTCTTTTTTGAAAAAGTAGTTCTTGGTTACAGAAGTGATACCTGAACACAACCTCCTGGGAAAGAGAGAGTTTAAAATAACACTAACTGGTAAGGTTTTGGTGACCTCGTCCAATCCAATCCCCATGAAGTTAGTTGGCAATATACGCCTTCCTGCCGGGCTGGGCTCTTACAAGCACAGGGACCAGGGTTTCTGCACCTCGGAGCTGTTGCCATTTGGGGCTGCGTCACTCTGTGGCGGGGACCGTCCTGTGCTCTGTAGGAGGCTCAGCAGTGCCAGGGCTCCACCCACTAGAAGCCAGGGACACCCCTCTCCCTGCAGTTTAGAAACCCACAGTTTCCAAATGGCCCCTGTAGGGGGTGCTATTGCCCCTGGTTGAGAACCGCTGATCTAGAGAGTGCTCTAAGAAAACACATTTTATGGTAAATACATATTTTAAACACACAAACGAATTTTTAGTGCGTGATCTGGGGCTACCAGTTTTTTTTCCCACGTAGCAGTTCCTTTGGGGAATCATCCATTATTTCCGCATACAGATTTAAAAAGGAGGCTTGAGTTTCTTTCCGCGTTTTGCAGAAAGTGCGTAACAAGAGCAGCAGCTAACATTTACCCAGTGCTGAGCGTTTCCTAGGAGCACTGACTCTATGGTCGGGGGGAGGTTGGTATTATTATTCCCATTTTGCTGACAGAGAAACTGAGGCACAGGGAGGGTTTTGTGGTTTGTTTGTTTGTTTTAGTTTTTAGGGAACTTAGCTAATGCAGCTATAAAGTCATGCAGGTGACTTTGAACCTTTGAACTCAGGCAGGCTGACCCCTTCAGAGGAGAGATGGAAGACACAGGAGAGATATGTCCCATGATAGACAGGACCCCCAAGAGCAGGAAGGAAAAATATCAGCCCAAGAGAACTTTCTGGAATGATGCGAATGTCCAGTACAGTAGTTAGGCTGTTGGGCACTTGAGATGTGACTGTAGTGGGACTGAGAAACTGCGATTTTTTAAACTGAAGTAGAGTTGGTTTGTAATGTTGTGTTAGTTTCAGGTGTACAGCAAAGTGATTCAGTTATATATATATATATATGCACACACACACATATTCTTTTTACTATAGGTTATTACAAGCTATTGAACATAATTCCCTGTGCTATCAGTAGGACCTTGTTGTTTATTTTGTATATAATAGTGTGTATTTGTTAATCCCAAACTTCTAATTTATCCCTTCCTCCACCCTTCCCCTTTGATGACCGTAGTTTCTTTTCTATGTCTGTGAGTCTGTTTCTATTTTGTAAGTTTATTTATCTACATATAAATGACATCATGTGGTATTTGTCTTTCCCTGCCTGACTTACTTTACTGAGTCTGATTATCTCCAGATCCATCCATGTTGCTGCAAGTGGCATTATTTTATTGTTTTTAATGGCTAAGTAGTATTCCATTGTATAAATATACCACGACTCCTTTATTGAGTCATCTATTGATGGACATCTGTGTTGCTCCCATGTCTCGGCTATTGTAAACAGTGCTGCTGTGAACACTGGGGTGCTTGTATTTAATTTTTTTTAATGGAAATAGCCACTGGGGGCCAGTGGTCCAGGTATTGGGTAGCCCAGGTCCAGAGCACTTGAGGTGGGTTTAGCCCAGGGCAGTGGGAGCTGCCTCCCGAAGGAGTAGGAGGAAGGGTGGCAGGGAGACTGCAGCCTGGGCAGGTGTACAGGTGGGGCGATGCTTGTGAGGATCAACCCCATTGGCCTGGGTCTGGGTGAGGAGGAGTCGGGGGCGGGGGTGGAGGAGGTGAGGTGCTGGCTTTGCTGTGCTGGCGAGGAAGGGGAAGCTGGTTCAGGCCTGAGCCCCAGAAGAACTGCAGGACCACTTCTACTGAGCACTCGTGTGTGCAGGCCCGGTTCCAAGCACTTCTCACATATTATCTCCCTTAGGCCTTGTGTCAACCTACATCCGAGGCAGGTACTGCTATGATGTCCATTGAGCAGATGGAGAAACTGAGTCAGCATGGCAGGGCCTATACCGGAGGCCATGGAGAGTCGCTGGCTGGAAGCATGGTGACCTACGCATGGGCTTGTGGGAATTTCCCCAGCAGATCGGGGGCGGGGCCGGAGCAGAGGATGCTGACAGGGGAGCCACCCAGAGTTTGAGTTTTACTATTAGGAAGAATTTCCAGCAACCAAGAGGATTTTGCAGGAGCCACATCTAGATTCAGAGGAAGCGAGGAGAGAGCCAGAGAGGGTAGGGACAGGGTTAGAGTGAAAGCAATGGAGGGAGTGGGAGGGAGACAGAGACAGAGAGACAGAGACAACAGAGAGATGCAGAGGAAGAAGAGGGAGAAAGGATCTGTGCCAACAGAAGGAGCCCTGGGACTGTAGCTAGTCCCTGCCTGAGCTCTGCCTCTGGAGCTCCGGGTTGTGTGAATCTCAGCTCCCTCCTTGCGGCTGAGCCATCTCCCAGTGCCCCCTCCCCCTGCCCCGCAGCTCAGAAGGAACTTTGTTTCTTTGCTTGGGTTGGATACATTTGCTGCTATTTTGTTTCTTCTTGGAAAAGTAATTCTTAGTTACAGAAGTGATACCTGAACACAACCTCGGAAAGAGAGAGAAAAAAATAACACTAATCGGTAAGGTTTTGGTGACCTCGTCCAATCCAGTCCCCGTGAAGTTAGTTGGCAGTGTACACCTTCCAGCTGGGCTGGGCTCTTACAAACACATGGACCAGGGTTTCTGCACCTTGGAGCTGTTCCCATTTGGGGCTGGGTCACCCTTTGTGGCGAGGACCGTCCTGTGCGCTGTAGGAGGCTCAGCAGTGCCAGGGCTCCACCTGCTGGATGCTGGTAGCTCCCTTTGCCCATGGTTTGAACAATCAAGGTTTCCAAATGACCAGGTGCGGTTCCCTCCTCCTCTGCCCTCAACCCCACCAGGTAAAATTCTCGGGATTTACTGCAGGTTCTGAGAAGGAAAGGATTATTTTGGTACAATTCTCCAAGCTGAGGAAATAGGGAAGGACCAAGAGAAAACTGCTGCAAACTCCTGGCCAACGTATTCTGAGCCTGGATCTTCCATCTGGTAGTGGGAGTGGGGGATTCCTAAGGTTACTCCTGCCTTGCCCCTAAATGTGGGCAGGTGGGATCATGGCAAAAGCCCATGCCTTGGTGTCAGGCAGCCCCGGCTTGGAGTCCCAGTTCCAACTCTCGCCTGTGCAGTCCCAGGCAAGTCACTTTTCAACTCTTAGCTTAATTTTCTTCATCTGTGTCACACGTCTAAAGAACCTAACAGAAATCCTAGTCAAAATTCATAAAAGCAGCTATCATTATCAAATACAAGCAGTTTCTCAGGCTGTGTCTAGGCACGTGACGAGGATGATAATATGACAGTAGTAACAGCAGGAGCACCTCACGCTCCTGAACAAGGGCTCAGGAAACATCAGGCACTCTTCTCCACACATCCGTCTACACACTTTTTAGTTTCTCACCAAAGCCCTATGAAGCAGGTGCTAGCATTATCCTGATTTAATAGACGACAAAGTAGAGGCTTGTGAGTGACTCTCCCCAGCTCACGTAGTTAATTAAAAGGTAGAAATATGATCACACCCCACGATGCCTGGCTCCACATCCTGCCCTCCTAGCTACACTGCTTGCCTCCTGTAAGAAACAGAACATAGTAATCTCTTACCAGCAAGCCTCCAAACGTTCTTGTGACGCAGACACCATTAGTATTGCCATTTTACAGAAAAGCGAAGTGAGCCTCCGAGAGGCGAAATGACATTGCCCAGCACACAGAGCTCGGAAGAATCAGATCTAGGATTTGAAACGAGCTTGGTGTGACCCCAGTCTGTTACCTTTTGGTTATGCCCGATAGCTGGTATCCGGAGCCTGGTCTGGTTCTGAAGCAGGTAGGGGAGAACTAACATTGTATAACACCCTGGGCTGTTCCCGTGCTCGTGATGCTGCATGTGGGACCAACGTCCCGAACTTCTGAAGTTTATCGCTATTCGGGATGCAGATTGTGAAGGGAGTTTGAATCATTGTCACTTTCTGCCATCCCATGTATTTTTCCAACTTGCCTTCAGGCTCTGACTGAATGTCTTTTATTTGACTCCTGCATGATGATTATATAGGTGGACCAAAGATGGGGACTCAGCTGATGCTAACTTGCCAGCTGGGTTATCAGAAAAAGGTGGAGGCTGTGTTGCCCTCATAGACTCTGACCATGGTGCTGAAACTAGACTCAACCGTCACATCCCAATCAGCACCGTGGACAGCAACGGCAGACCCCCACCTTCCTGGGGTTGGGTCCTGATGGGTGAAAGGGGAAGAGCGTCTAGATGGAGCTGCGGGGGTGTTAGGGCCACCCAGAGAAGGATCCGGCATCGTTTAGGAGGCCGGGAACTCAATATGAAGACGAGAATCCAACTGACCACAGAATGCTGTCATCTGGAGAAGATAATGTGTTTTCTCCTCGACACTGGGGGAGGCAGAGAGGCAGCAAACCTGGAAGCACCCTAGGACTTGGCTTGGCCATAATGTTGTCTTTTGTGAATGTATATGGTGAGTGCAGTGAGAATGCATGCATGAAACGTCAGCTGTGTTATCTGCTTTACAAGCATTACATCATTATTTTTTTTCCTATTGCAGAAAATTTTTGCTAGTGGGGCACTAAGAGTGATAGTGAGTGGTGCCACTCCCATTTCCAGCCCTTGATTCTTGGACCCATGAATCCCGGCCATGTGAGAGAAAACAGCAACATATACTGGCTGCTGATTCAGAGTCTATGTAGCCTTCTGAAGGACCTTGCCCAGGCCTGCGAGGTGTTGCTACTTAGCTGATACTGTAACTGAGCTGTCAAAAGGCCACTCCTTCATTCTATCACTCCGGTTGCCCCAAGATGGTGAGGAACATGGAAAGGCCAGTGAATTCCATGAGCATGAGCCCGTTGCCACACTTCTTTCACTGTGAAGTGAGTTCCTTGGTCAGAATACTGTGTGGGATACCATGATAGTGGATATAGCATTCTGTAAGTCCACAGACAGTAGTTTTAGCAGAAGATAAGGCAAGTTTGGAGGCACAGTAAGTGTCAACTGCAGTAGAAACAAGACGCTCCTTCCAGGAGGGAGTGGTCCAGCCTATCAAACCTGCCACCAGGTAGCCAGCTGCTCACCCTGGGAAACAGTGCCACATCAGGGATGGTGTTGGGTTCTGCTGTTGACAGTTCAGACTCTCAGCAGTGGCTGTAGCCAGGTCAGCCTGCACCTGCTCCAGATCCACTGGGGTTGCTAAAGCTGTCACCCCACTCAGTCCTCAAGGAGTGAAAACAGGGTTTGTTCCCAGCCAGGATGGCTATGGAGTGGGGAGCATCCTGCCACTGTCCTGGGAAGTAAGAAGCGCCTCGTTTAGTCTTGAATTTTGCCTTCACAGAAATCACCTAGATAAGAGAAAGGAGAAAACTTAATTGTTCCATGACGGACTGCAATTTTCTTCTTCTTTTCTTTTTTTTTTTTTCCTGTCCAACTCTTTTATTTTTATTTTTCAATTTTTAGATTTTTTCTAGGGAGAGGTAATTAGGTTTCAAGTGGTAGAGTTTGTGCTTAGCATGCATGAGGTCCTGGGCTCAATCCCCAGTGCTTCCATTAAAAAATAAATAAATAAACCCAATTACCTTCCATCCCCAAAAAACAAAAACCAACAAAAATAAAAATAAACAAAGCATAAAAAAATAGTTGGTCAGAATCCTACAGTGCACAAGACAGCCCCCACCACAGAGAATAATGCAGCTCAAAACATCAATAGTGCCCAGGTTGAGAGACCCTCGCTTATATCCCGGCCCCAACGCCTCTAACCAGGTAATGATTCTGGCCTCTTTTCTTGTCATACTCTCACACTAAAGTTTTGCTCTAGACACACAGAATTTAAAGCAAATGTATGGAGGAACTCTAATTTGAAAAGAGACAAGCTCCCCAGTGTTCATAGCGGCACTACTTACAGCAGCCAAGACATGGAATCAGCCTTAATGTCCATGGACTGATGACTGGATAACGAAGTCATGGTATATTTATACAACAGAATACTACTCAGCTACAAAAAAACAATAAAATAATGCCATTTGCAGCAACATGAATGGATCTGGAGATTGTCATTCTAAGTGAAGTAAGCCAGAAAGAGAAGGAAAAATACCGTATGATGTCAGTCATATGTGGAATCTTATAAAAAAAGAAAAAAAGAAAAAAGAGGACACTAACGAACTCACCTAAAAACAGAAACAGACTCACAGACATAGTAAACAGTCTTACGGTTACTGGGGGAGATGGCGCGGGAGGGATAAATTTGGAAAATTGAGATTTATAAATGTTACCCACTATATATAAAAATAGATAAAAAGCAAGTTTCTTTGTATAGCACAGGGAACTCTATTCAACAGTGTATAATAACTTCTAATGAAAAAAAATGAGAATGAATGTATGCACATATATGCATACCTGGGACATTGTGCTGGACACCAGAAATGGACATGCTGTAACTGACTGTACTTCAATAAATAAATAAAGCAAATGCAATGTAATTCTTCATAGTTTACCCAACTCAGAACTAGTTGTGTTTGCTCAGAATCCATGTTCAAAAAAAAAAATCCCCCTTCATATTACCATCAGGCTGAATCCCTGGTTTACTACCAGCATTGCCATTTGAGGAATATCGGTTGCTGTCTCTCACCCATCTGGCCCCAAGCCCGGGGCTGGCTTCCAGGCCACTCAATCCCTTTAGGATTTTGCATATGCTGCTGCACCAGCCTGCCCTTCCCTGGTTCCAATGCCACTAGGGGGAGATGGGAAGACAACCCATGTAGCAGGTTATTTTAAATGCACTCAACAGCTTGCTGCAAATGTAAAAGATACCATAGTATTAAATACTTGGAGGGGGATCAGGGACTTCCCATTATAAATATGAGGAAATGTTGGCATTAAGTGGTGCAATGCTTTGCCCAAGAACGGACGGTTGTTGTGTGGAGCTGAGACTGACAGTCAAGTCAGCTTGCCGCACCACGTTCTGCTTGTCCCGTAGGTTGAGAATGAGGCTCCCCGTCAGGCGGTGCGTCAGGAGATGAGTTCAAGCTCCTGATTTGGAAGCCAGGTCTCCCCTCTGTCTCATCAGCGGGAAGTGTGGAAAGGAGGGGAGAGGGAGCTCTTCCCCTTTGTGTGAGGCACCTGATCTGGAAACTCCACGAAGGGCCCCCGGCCAGCACACCCTCTTCTCTTGTGTCATCTGCAGGCTCTGTCCTTCCTCCACAAATGCCAGGACGGCGCCGGCTGCAGGGGCTGGGCCATGTCCCTCCATCCCACCGGCCTCCTGGGCCTCGGTGAGTCCTGGAGCGGAGGGGCAGGATTCCAGGGAGAAAGGGATCTGCCTCCCAGCTCAGTGCTGACTCCAGCCCAGGAGACGCTGGGACCCTCGGGGAGCAGGTGGAGCCCCCAGGTCTGTCCCTTAGCTCTGGCCAAGACGGAAGTCTGACCACGGAAGGTTCAGTCCTAGAAATGGGTACCTGGGTGTGGGGTTGAGTTTTCAGACTGCGAGGGGCTGGGGGAGGGGGGAAGACGCCTGCTTGAAAGCGGGGTTTGGGGGGTTACGTTGAAGCTGTCTCAGAGCGAGGAGAAGGCTTGTACTCAGGTGTAATGTGAGGGAGGGGGGCTGGAAGTTATGGGAAGGTGGCCCCCGTTTCCTCCCCGAGCCCTCTGTGACTGCAGCCCCAGGAGGAACCCGGGCGGAGGGTGTTTTTCTCATTGGACCTTCCCTTCCAGTGCTCTGTCTGGGCCAGATGATCTGCGCACAGGAGGGTGAGTCTTCTCCCCGACCACCCCCCTACCCCGCACCCAGGACAGATCCAGATGGTAGACGGGAGTGTGTGCTGATCCTGGGGAGGGGGTTGGGGACCCTGACCTAGACCCTGAATTGCACATAACCCTCCCCCAGGCCCCTCCCCCATTCTCCACCTCCGCCCCCGATGGTCCCACGGAGACAGTTCCGGTCCCTCAGGACCAGGCTGAGCCCACGAGCTGTCCCCACACAAGCCCGGACCCCCCTCGGCAGCCCCTGGGCCGAGGACACGACCTCGCCAGGGCAGAACCTGAGACTCGTCCTTAACCCCGTCTTCTCCATCCTCCCGGACACAACACAGCCCCGGGGATGCGGTGTGAAATGATCGTTTTAAAGTTTTGCTTACATTTTACCCTATGTATACTTTTTACTTTCATTTTCCTGAGAGTCCCCTCACAGCTGATCTGCAGGCAGACTGAGACCCAGGCCTCTCTCTTTGCTCTGCGTCTGTCTGTCCCCACGAGCTCAGGCCCACTTCTCTCTCACATCTTGGTTTTCTTTCACTTTGTAAATGCCGTCTGCCCACTCAGCTCCGGGCCTCCTCACAGGCCGACTTCTCCACCTTGAGTGCCCGCTTGTCCCCCAGCCCTCAGCTCGGCTGATTCGCACCCGACCTCTGACCTCCCAGAGGCGGGCAGCCCTGCCTCCCGCCGGCCCCGCGATGCCCGCGCTCGCCTGAGGGCACGTTGCACGCTTGTACCCGTGGACTCACACACTTTCAGCCCCAGGACGGCGGGGACCCGGGGGTGTTTCTCGTATCTGAAGCCAGCGGCGCAGGGAGGCACCTGCACGTGGATGGACGGGAACTGAGACGTGGCTGGAGGAGACGACGAGTGAATGAAGGAGGGAGTGGGCGAGTGAGCGGCCCTCCAGCTCCCTGCCCCTACTGGGGGTTTTGCTGACTGCGAGGCCAAGTTCCTGTTTCAGGGCTTCAGACCCTCTCTCCCCCCACCCCCGCCTCCAGCCTGGTTGAGACAGATGGCGTTTCCAGAGCCTCAGCCACAGGAAACGGAAACAAGCTGAGACGAGGGTAGAAAATACAGAGAGAGCCCAGGGATGGCTGCTGGCTGCCCTGAGGACTCGCTCTGGAGACGGGGCTCCTCGCCTGCTGGGGCCTGCGCTCCGCTCCTCCTCACCCACTGCCCGCACTTCAGCTGCGGCTTTGCAGCCTGAGCCCCACAGCCCTCACGGTGCCCCCCACCCCGGGACTGGCAGCTGCCCTCCAGACCCAGCCCGGGTCATTCCTGCCGCCCGGCCTCCCGCTTCCTCGTCCCAGGAACAACCCTGTCATTCCTGTCCTGTGCGGCCCTCCCTGCCCTCGCTGTCCCCCTAGAGTGGCTGTGGGCTGGGAGGGAGCCGCCCCCTGGGCAGACATGCCTGGGACCCAGCCTGCTCTCACCCCTCCCATGTCACCCTGAGCAAGATGTGACCAAGACTCGGTCGTTAAGTCAAGTGCGGGAAGTAACTCTGCAGTGATGGGAATTCATGTGCTCATAGAATGGGCAGGGGGGGGTCTTTTGTGGAGGATGATGGAAATGTTATAGAATTGGGTTGTGGTGATGGTGGTTGCACAGCTTTGCAAGGTTCCTTAAAAAAAAAAAAGGTGACCTGACCCAGTAAAACAGGTGAATTGTGTGATGTGATCATTTCCATGTCTCGGCCCTCCTAGGGATGCTGCCCAGACCCTCCATCTCAGCTGAGCCAGACTCTGTGATCCCCAGGGGCCGGCCTGTGACCATCGTGTGCCAGGGCCCTGCTGGGGTTGCGACATTTCGCTTGGAGAATGAGGAGGATACAAATGACTTCAAGGATATGCGTGCCAGCTCTCCACTTGGTCCCCACCAGACAGAGGCCAGATTCCGCATCCTGGCTGTGAGTGAAGGCACTGGCACGCACTACCGCTGCCGCTACATAAAAGAGCATGTCTGGTCTGAGCCCAGTGAGTCCCTGGAGCTGGTGGTGACAGGTGAGGTCCTCTCTGCTGCCCTCAGACTTGCCCAGGTCCCTGGTCCCTGTCCCCAGCTGTGTCCTCTGTCTGTAGACTCCCCCGCCCTCCTGTTGGCCCATCAAACCCTCTGCTTCCCTCTCCCCTCTGCACACACGTCCCTCTGCCTTCACACCTGGCTCAGGTCCCTGGACCCTGGTCTCAGCTGGACACAGCCCCAGCAGCAGGGTGGGCACAGAGCTGGCCCTGCGGGGCTGGTGGGGAGTGGGCCTCCAGAGATGGGGTGGGACAGAGCCCCCTCAAGGAACCCGTGTCTTGGTCCCCAGGATGGTGTTCCACTGGGCAGGATCTGTGTGGTCCCAGGAGGTGTGTCTCTGTGATGTGGTCCATCCTCTGCTGGGCAAGCCACATGGTCGAGGGCAGCTCTGACCAGGGCTGCATGGTTCTTTGGGGGTCTTTGGGGATGAGGTCATCCCTGTCCCTGTGTGTGATCAGCCTCCAAGATGTCCCACAGTCAGGATCCACGGGGATCCCCTTAGGGCGGGACGGAGGGAGAGAAGGAGGCAGGCCTTCTCCCCTTAAAGCCTGTGTTTCCTCTCCCATTTTTCTTTATTCTGCTGTGACATACAGATGCCATAAATAAGATGCCCAGTGGCCCCTGCTCCAGGCTTGGGCGTATCCACCTAGGTAATGTGACTCTGTGAGACCCCCCACCGACCTGGGGGAAGCTACAGGTACACAGTGGCCCCTGTAGGTGAAGTCAGCCCTCGGAACCCTTGAGCCCGTGGCCACGTGAGGTGGCTCTGCCCACACCGTTTTCCATGCCCCTGAGATCAGCTGCTTGGTGCTAAGGCAGCGAGTGGGGCAGGAGGTTCTGAGGGAGTGTGCAGCCGCCCATAGGAGAGGAAGCAGAGACAGTGCCAGCCCTGAGCCCCCCAGTGTCTCCCTGTCCCCCTTCCCGGAGTCTACAGGGTGCCATCTACACTTTAGAGATGGAGAGACAGAAGCAGCTGGGCTGACGCTGTGGGAGGGGAGGGACCAGTCTCGTGGGACAGAGCGAGGGGCTTGGGCTCAGTGCTCCTACCGCCCGTTCACAGGAGTCCCTGGACCTCAGCACCCCCACAGGGGGCCCCCTTGTCGGCTGGAGAACAGCCAACCTCAGCCTGGGACGTCCCTTCCTACGGGCTTGGCTGGGGAGTGGGCAGTGGGGTGGCCCCTCAGCCTGATCTGTTTGCAGGCAGGCCTGGGTTTGGGGGTCAGGGACTGACAGTCTCTGAGTATTAGGCCCAGACTCATTGTCCCAGCTCAGCACACCAGACAGGATGTGTGGACCCTCAAGGAAGGGGTTTCCTGGGGGGAGACCCAGAGACAGTGACAGCATCAGAGAGAAGCTGCATCCAGGCGGAGTGTGTGTGTGTGTGTGTGTTTCTGTGTGTCTGTATCTGTAGATAGATAGACAGACAGACAGATGGATGGATAGATACATATGTATAATATGTGGGTATGGTTTCAAAATATGTTGAACTCCATGAGGACCACCATGATATGATTATATGTTGAGGGCATCCTCTAAGGAGACACAGGCCGTGGCTGCGCACCCTTGATGGGCTGTGGGTCATGCACCCTGCATCCCCTGAGCGGATGCTGCCTCATGCGGGTACAGGTGCTGTGGATGAGAACCAGCAGAGCCGAGTCCCCAGCCTGTCGGACTGACCTGCCACCTGTCTGCCTCCCTGTCAGTGTGACAGTGACAGCAGTCCAGCGGCCCCCACTGTCTGCACCTCAGTTTGTCCAGCTGTCTGACTAGATTCCTATGTCATCTTCTGTGTCTGGTACTTGAATGGGACCTTCCAGGAGAAGAAGAGCCCAGCGTGAGGCCTCCTGGACCTCCCATCCTCCCCGCCCTGTCCCCAAGCTCCTGGGGGCCGTGGTCCTGCCTCAGTTTGTCAATGTCTGTGAGGATCAAGGCTCTGACCTGAGAGGGAGGCAACTTCCCCATGTGCCTGTCCCCCGAGGGTCTTAGCAGGACTTCCAGATCCTGGAGTTCTGACCATCACCACCCTCACAGGAGGCAGGCTCCCAGGGTCCCGCTGGAACTGGGGACTCTTGCACAGGACCCCGTCCCAGCCCTTTGAGCTCCTGAGGTCTTCACTGAATTCTCCCAGCCATGGCCCAGGGGACCCTGGATGTTGAGAAGGAGGAGACTTTGCAGGGCAAGGTGAGCTGAATTGAACTTCCCCTCTTAGGAGTGCAAACCCAGGGGTCGGCCTCCCTTTGTTCCACTCCCTGGCCCTTTCCCGAGAGGCCCAGATGCTCCTGAAGCTACAAGTGGAGGCAAGGGGGGGAAGCACAAAAGTGGACCAGGCAGTAAAGGCGGTGAAGGCTCTGGGCTGAGGTGGGCACAGCAGAGGCATCTCCGCCCCCCTGCAAGCTCAGGATCCCGGGAAGTCGCAGCCCCTCGCCTCAGAGCCAGGTCTGCAAGCTCAGGGCTGGCGGCCCGGGAGGGACAGTGGGCAACACAGAGGTCCCAGCGTTCAGCCCCTGCCGCTTCTCCCAGTTGGCGGAGCGGACACTCACCGGCAGTGAAATCTCCTTGCATCCTCCTCCAGCAGATCTTTCACTCCCAGGGGCTTGAGATCCAGGAAGGGGGAGACTCTCACTAGATCCCTGATCCAAGTTCGATCAAAGGCAGGTCTGAATTTTCCAGCTTTGCCCCGCCCTCGGGGCCTCTGGCTGTGAGACCTGAGGGGCCAGGTAGAAGGGATCCAGGGGAGACAGGGCCTGCATTTCCCCAGTGCAGGGAGGGTCTTGGGAGGGCTCAAGATGCTGAGGTCAGCCTGAGAAGGGGGGAGGCTGCCCCGGACTGTCATCAGCTCTCTCCGACTCCTAGGTGCCCCCAGTGAAAGCAGCCCCCAGCCCCGACTCTGTCTCCCAGACAGATATGTCCCTTGGGGCCGTGCCTAGGGAAGTGCTGGCTGGGGACAGGCCCTCCAGCCACGTGGGGACATGCTCCTCTCAGTTGGCCCTGGGCAGGGCTGGGTCTTGTCCACCTGTCAGTGACGCCCCCATCCTCTGCTTCCAGCCCCCACCTCTAGGATCACACAGTGGAGAACTGTGTCTGCACAGGTGTGGCCAGTGTGGTCTTGCTGATCCTGGAGGCGATTCTGGCAGAAGCTGGGCACAGCAAGTGCAGGTCCCGGCACGGACCGCAGGGATGGAGACAGGAGAGCACCCAGCAGAGGGACCAGACCCCAGTGTCGGAGGGACACTCCCTCGGAGGCTGGAGGCTGTGGAGACCCAGTGCCCAACACAGGCTGCGCCCTCCACGGGGAACCCCGTCAGGAGCTGCCCTGCGAGACCACAGCGCCATCCTCAGAAGCACCTGGGCTGCGGGGGTGATGCATCCGGGGCCCTCCTGGGTTTGTTAGTTCCCAGTCTCCAGGATTCACCTCCACAACTGACGTTTACAATCACGGCCCCTCGCCCCACTCCTTCCTGGTCCCCCTTTCCTCCAGGTTACGTGACAGGACCCCCTGCCCCTCCAGCCTCTGCCTCCTCCTCCTCCTACCGCATTTCAGAAGCTCCACTTGGCCTCAGAAGCTCAAGCCACTTCCCCAGAGTCCCCTTCTCTCCCACTGGTGACGTCAGCATCTGGGGTTTCCTTCTACATCCGAGCACACGACTCCCACGCTGGAGTTTCCCACCTCCCTCCCTCCTTCTGGAGCCCCCACATGCCCAACTGCCTCTGGGAACCTGGAACGTGTGGCTCCAGACCCTGGCTGCCAGCGACCCCTGTCACCTGCCTTACCCGGGGAGGCGCGAACCACACCTGCCCTGGGCCTCCCCGCGTCCTGGAGTGGCCTCTGCCTTCCCTGGTCTGTAGCCTCCTGATGTCTCCACTGTTTGGGGTCAAAAGTCCAGGAAAGAAATGCACATCAAAACCGCAGTAAATCATCCCCAAACCGTCATTAGGACAAAGGGGAAGTAACAAGTGTTGGAAAGGACGTGGAGCAGTCAAAACCCTCGTGTGGTGTTGGTGGGAATGCAAAGTGGTGCGGCCTCTGTGGAAAGTGATAACGGCGGTTTCTCATAACTGAGCCGCAGCATCACTACACGGTCCAGCAACCCCACTCATACGCGTGCCAAAAAGAAGAGGAAAGAGGGCGGGGTGCCAGCACAGCCTCGTATCCTCGGCTCACAGGCACGTCGCTCACGGTAGCGAACGTGACCACAAGCCTCCTCACGCTGGGACTGGCAGTAGAAGCATCAGTGTCGGGGAGAGGCACCCGGCGGTGCTGGCTTCGAAGGTGGGGGAAGAGGCCCAGGGCAAGGGATGCTGGAAAAGGCACCTACGTGGATGCCTTCACCCTCCTGCGCCTCCAGGAGTGAACGCAGCCCTGCAGGTGCCTTGGTGTCAGCCCACGAGACCCATTTCCAACTTCCGACCTCCAGAAGCGGGAGGGGAGAGATCTGAGCTGTAAGGCAGCATGTTTGTGCTAACTTGTTGCAGCAGAATCTCACCACCTGCTGTCCCACGCTCTGCGGTGTCAGGAGGCCCTCCAGCTTCTGGAATCTGACGTCAGTGCAGAGCTTCCCTATAAGCTGACTCACCAGCGATCTTTCTTCAGAAACCTCTGACCGGCAGGGTCAGCCTGGACGACCGGCTTCCTCTGGGAGGCCCTGCGGTGGTGGTGGCGGGGTGGGGGGGGCGGTTCAGCACGACATCCCAGTGTGGCCGGGATGCAGGAGTCCCACTAAATCCTCCGTGTCAGGCAGGGCCGAGCCGGACGGTTCTCCCCGCCCTCCCCTTCCTCGGCAGACAAGTGGATGGTGAGGCGAAGGCTCGCTTTGCTTAGATGCGAAGCTGCTCCTCTTCAGGCACTGAGCCCCGAGCCTGCCTTTCTGCTCCTCTGACTGTGTGTCAGTCTCAGGGAGCAAAGGGGGCTCCCAGCATGTGTGCTGCCTGCAATGGCCCCCTGCCTCCTCGGCGAAGTGGGGAGTGTCCTCCTGTAATTCTTGGCGCCCAGCTTCCCAGACTTGGCCATCAGAGGCCCTTTCAAGCTGCCTGCTGTGCTTTCAGAGGGGCACTTTTTCCCTACTTGGCCACTGTCTTGCTTGCTAGCAACGCTGTCCCAGGCATATGGTGTATTCCTCCCGCCCTAACCAGGAATTCCCCCTTTTCTGAAAGCGTCCTTGGGAAATCTTCAGAAAACAAGATCTGAGGGTTAAGTGACTTCAAGGGGTTGATTTGAAACAGAGTCTGCCAGAACTCTCTCCAGCAGAGATGGGTTTATTCAGGAGAGACAGAGAATTACACTTTGGTGTCTGTATCCGTGGCGAGTCACGTGACGTTCCAAGTGGGCGAGGGAGGGAGGGAGATGCTTTGACAGAGGGGCAAGGGGACTGGGGGGGGGGTGCAGTAAACAAAGAGTCCGTGCTTTCCACTGGCTGAGTCCTTGCCAGGGAAGCAGGGGAACCCTTCACCCTCCTGTTGGGCAATGTTACCGATTCCAGGACGTGAGAGCTCCTCTTGCTGGTCCTCTGACTCTAATTGAGGTTCCTGTTGATTATTTTTTACAAAGCCTAGAAGATTTTGTTCCTTATGGACCACTTAGTATTCAGGGAGGAGGCAAAGTGCAAATTCATACAGATATGTCCAACCCTCATGTAACATTATTACCTTTCAATGTCATTCTTGTGTCTCATATTTAAAACCCCAACTCCTAGTAAGTTAACATGCTTTTTTTCTTTTTTCTTTTTCTTGCTTTTCCGTGGGTCACTGTTGTTCACTGGGTATTGGTGGGTTTTTGTTCTCTGTTTATTTTCATGTCGGGGGTGCTCTCCCCACCTTGTTGGATTTAGCTGTGTGTTTTGGAATGTGTATCATATTTACATGTTTTAGAATTGAAAACTCTGCTGGGAAACGAGCTGCTGGGCAACAAGCAGCTAGAAAAGAAGCCACTACGAACTTTCCACGAGCTTAATGAAGTATTACGTCCACGCTTGCTTGCTTAAAGTGCACGTGCTGGCTTTGTTTTCATGTTTTGCGCAGGAGATGGTCTGTAGCGCGTATTATGCTAAAGAAGCTGTGTGGTGAGCAATCCTGACATTGAGCATAAGGGCACGAAGGAGGCAGATGTGTCCTTAGGGTGAAACAGCGGGCGGGCCTGGAAAGCCCGATCGTCCATGAACAGACCTTTCTCTGGCAGGAAAGCATGCTGCTGAAGCCAGGGCAAGAATCTGCTATGTTGAGACGTCCCGGAGGCAGTGACACGATAGACTCAGAAGTGATGCAAACGCCGAGGAGGGTGACTGTTCCTGGAACGGACGGGCCTGAAATTAATCAGCTAAGCAGCCAGCAGAACCTTGCGCTTCTCGCCTGGAATATCTGAAGCCCCAGCTCCTTGATCGCATTTTTTTCTGAGCTGTGTACTCCTAATAAATATGACATCGACCAGGCTTCCGGGGCTCAAGATCTACGAGATTGTGAGTCCTCTGGTCCCATCTTTGCTCTTTACTTTGTCTCTTTGTTTCTTAAGTCCTGTGTCACCTGATCCCGAGCTGCGCCGGATGCAGCAAAACTGTATAAAACCAGAAATTCAGACATGGCCCACTTCATCCTGTCCCCTTCATCCTATCTCCCCACGTATGGGAGGTAACTAGTTTTGTTAGTTTATGGTTTTCAGAATGAAAATTAATACGTGGTGGGGGGAAGGTACAGCTCAGTGCTAGAGTGTGTGCTTAGCATGCACGAGGTCCTGGGCTCAATCTCCAGCATCTCCATTCAAAAGAATAAGTAAAAAACTAAATAAACCTAATTACCTTCCCCCTTCAAAAAATAAATAAAATAAAAATAAATAAATCTATTAAAAATGGTTTAAAAAGTAAGCATGCAAACTAACAAAAAATAAAGCTGAAAAGAAAAAAATTTAAAAAGAAAATTGATATGTGAAAAATACGTAAACCCACATAATCTTATTTTACCTACTTTCTTAAAAACAGCACATTGTACCCATTGCTCTGTACCTTGCTTTCTGCATGTCTAGTTTCCTGTTCCTGCTGCAACAAAGTGTCACAAACTTCGTGCATTGAAACAGCTCATGTTTATGGTCCGGCTGTGCCGTAGCTTGGAATTGTGACACGGGTCCCTTTGTGCTGAAGTGAAGTGTCCACAGGGCTGTGCTCCTGCTGGGGGCCTCGCCTTTCCCAGCGTCCACAGGCTGCGGACATTCCTCCGATCACGGCTCCTCCTCCGTCTCCAAAGGTGACAGTGGCAGGTCAATTTTTCATGTTACGTCTCGCTGACCCCATTTTCAACATCACATCTCTTTCTCTGACCCTCAGCCTCCCGTCTCCTCTCCCACGTTCAAGGGCCCTGGTGCTCACACTTGGGGTCCACTTGGAGAATCCAAGACACTCTCCTCTCAAGATGCTTGATTTAATCAGCACGTCTCTTCTGCCAGGTGGGGAAAGCGGTCACAGCCCCTGGAGGCTCGGGCACCCCCGCGCCCGTCCCCCTCTGTGTTCTGGAAGTCAGGGCACAGCGGCTCGTGTCAATCCTCATCACTATGTTTGTGGATGCTTTGCCTCTCAGGGGCCTGCCCAAAATGGTTTCCTTTCTTTGGTTTTGACAAACAGAGTTTTGATGACACAAATGACACCAATGTCCCTCGGTCTTGGTCAGCACATCTTCACACAGATTCCTCGAGAGAAAGTGGGTGAGCATATAGTTCAGTGGTTTTACGAAACTCGTGCTGTTCCCTTTTTCCAATCCTGCCAGCCACGTGGGAGAAGGCTGTCCCCACCCCCTTCCCGGCAGGACTTGTGGTCAACTTTCAGAGCAGCCCCAGCTCACAGAAGAGAAACGCTATCTCTGTGCATCTTTCAACTGAACTTCTCGTATCAACGGCCTGAGCATCTGTTCTTATGACTAAACGCCGTCTGTGTATCACTGATCTGAACTTTTCCTTGAGGTCTTTTCATTCGCTTCAGAGTTTCACTTTATGGTAACAGCTGTATCGAGGCAGACATACAGCTCACCCCCTTCAAAGCGTACGAGTCAATGTTTTAAGCACTCACAGACTTGCACAGCCACCACCTCCACGATCCATCTTAGACCATTTCCATCAGCCCCGAAGGAAGTCCCCGTCCATCGGCACTCGCTCCTGTTTGCCCCCGTCCCTGGGCAGCCGCTCGCCTCTCTGTGTCTGCAGACTTGCCTGTGCTTCATAAGCCGTATCGGTGGAACCATAACCACACGTGGTCTCGTGTGACTGGTCCCTGTCACTCAGCAAAGTGCTTTCACGGCTATGTTGTAAGCACGTGTCAGTGCTGTTCATTTCTGTTGCTGGTGGACATTCCACACTCTGCACAGACCGCATTGTATTCATCCATTCGTGATTTTATCCACTATTTTCAGAGGTAATAGGTTTTGCCCATTTATTTTCTGTTCTACTATCATATTGGTGGTTGCCAAGGGCAGGGGGGGGGAAGGACCAATGGAGATGACCGCTTAACGGGTTTGGGATTTCCTTTTGGGGTGGTTAAAAAGACTCAGAGGGTGGTGGGGAGGGTATAGCTCAGGGGTAGAGCAGGTGTTAAGCATGCACGAGGTCCTGGGTTCAGTCCCCAATAACTTGGTTAAATAAAAAGTAATAGTAATAAGTAAATAAATCTAACTACTTCCCCCCCAAAAAAACCCCAAATAATAAACTTTTTAAAGTCTTGGAACAAGATAAAGGTGTGGGTGGCACAGGATTCTGAATATACTCAATGCTGTGAATGTAATAAAAATTATCCATTTTATGTGAATTTTATCTGTAATGAGACAAAACATCCTTCTCTCACTGAGCAAGATGAGATACGTGCTTTAGTGTAACACCCACCGTCACTTGACTCAATTATCTTTCCCAGCTACGTGAAAAGAGCTCAGTCGTGGACACGACTCCACATCTGGGGAAGATCTGTCCCAGTCTGAAGGCCCTGCCAGCGACCGCCCTGTTCCATCCTGTCTTTCCCGCCCCCGCCCTGCTTGGATTCCAGGCACTGCCTCCTCCCATGGGGCGCCTGTTCCCATAAGTGGAATTCATCATCACCAAAAATGCCCACGTCTTTCCTCCTCCCTCCCCCCTTTTGAATGGCAATGCTCTCATGTGGCACGAACATGAAACACTTTGCAGGCGTGCACAGGAAGACTGCATCACGTTTCAATCTGTCACCACTGGCTCCATCCCCCGGTCCCCACACCCAAAGCCAACCACTGACCACACTCTTCTATCTGTTCCCCGAATATTCAGGGTGGTCCTGTACACTTATCTCCTCTGGGTAGACAGTTATCAACATCTTGTAGATGCCGCTCTGAACCATTCTTTTTAGAAACGAATTAATCCATTGTAGAGAGTGCTCTGGGAGTGGTGTGTGTAAATCCGTCTTAGACTTTTCAGCATAGTGCTCCCCTGCTTCAGAGTGTCCTCGTGGACCTCTTCAGGGCTCTGTAACCTGGTGTTGTGTTAATTTCCAGACCTGCGACATTTCAAACCTCTCTGTGACAAATACCCTTACACACACACACCTAATGCACAGGGCTACGGGGGAACAATTACTCCTTTTCTTCTGGTAAGAGTTTGAGAACAGAACAGCTCAGGCAGAGCTCGCGGGCGTGGAGTTGGCAGTAAATGTTGGCGATCCCTCTTCACATGGGTCGCTCCTCTTCACCCTTTGGGGTTTGATTTTAAGTCCTTCTCCAGATAAAGCCTTGACCGGTGACCCTACTCAAACAGGTCCTGTCCTGTTAACATCTATTATAATTGTTCAAAGTGTTTAACCAATCCTTAGTGCGCTACAGATTTTTCTATTCCTACCTCTAACTTATCTGTCATACTTTTTACTCCTTAATCATTGGTCTCCCCACCAGACAACACATTCTCTGAAAGCAGATGTTGAACACTTATCTTTTACCATCCTTACCGACACGCACAGGCACGCACGTGCACACACACACACTCCCCCACATTCCTGCACACATGTGTGTCTCCACACAGGTCAGAATATACTTATACACAAATATAACCTGTAAAATAAACTATGTGTATAATATGCACATTATAGATGTGTCACACAATGTATTCTCTGCATATTAGATAAACATGTAACATGGCACGTGCATACGTGATGCGTGTGACCCGTGTACACTAATGTGCATAAGTAGGCAGACAGCCTGTACCTGCTGGGAAGGTGAGGGAATGAATGAAATAGCAAAGGAAAGGCAGCTGAAGGTTCTTGAAGCAGACTCCGGTGAGGGAGGGAACTGGCCAAGGGCGGGCAACGACGGGAGCCCCAGGTTTCCACTCCTTTGTGTTTCTGACCCTCGGGAACCCCTGGGTACCAACCTCTCATCTGTGGCCCAGGATGCCCAGCTGAGGTGGGACTCAGTCAGGGCTCTGCTTTCCAGGAGATTAGGCTCGGCTTGGGCCATTGCTCCAGGCTGGTAAGAGAGCAAGAAAGAGCTAAACTTCAAGGGTTTCCAAAGACGTTCCCCCTCAGCTTGTGACACGGGGTGTGGCCAAACCCTTTCCTGTTATTAAGACCGCAAAGCTAAGTCTAAATACAAGGAAATCAGAGCCACGAGGGCTGCTGCCTCACCTGCATTTGCAGAAGCAGTTGTTATGAATGCAGATAAAAGCACTGGCGTGGGGGGAGCGACTGAACAGCGCAGACCCTCTGGGACATGCCGGGCTGACAGGCTTTCGGCTGCTCGCCTTCTCTGCTGCCTGATGCCCAGGGGCCCTGGTACCAGCACCCATCAGCACAGACTCCAGACTCCACGAGGGATCAGTAAGCTGTCCTGCTCCTCTTGGGGAGCACACGGGGCCTATGATCCGTTCGGGGGGAGGGGGTCTGGCCCCCTGGTCTGGCCGCTGTGTTGACTACGACCTGCCCCCCACCTGCTGCATGACCTCTCCGTCCCATCGTCCCCAGGGCCCCAACTCCAGGTTACACAGTGGAGACTCTCATCCACGTGGGTCCATCTGGGTTGGTCCCAGCGGCGCTGGGGGCTCAGGCGTGGCGCAGTCAGGGCAGGTCCCAAGGCTGAACCAAGAGGTAAACAGAAGGGAGACGCACGCTTCTCGGGGTTTGCAGAACCTTAGGACAGAGTCACACAGACAAGGTTGTGATGACAAAGGAGGTGCTGAAGAGCTGCAGGCAGGAGCTGTGCGAGCCCTGCTGAGGGCCTAAGGGCGGGGAAACTACCGTTGGTGCAGGAGGCAACGAGGCGGCGGGGAGCGGCCCCTGGAAGAGGCTCCTCCACCCAAACCTTGTCCCGCAGCCTGGTGCCTCCTCCGAGGCTGGATCCTCTTACTTCCCCACCCCACACTGTCCCCATGAAGAGTCTATCCCTCGGCCCACTCTGTCTCCCGCTCTGTCCCAACGCTGCGTGTCACAGAGGTCTTCTCTGTAACACCCACATCCCGCTGTGAGCCGCCAGGTCTCCGTGCCCCCAGCCCTGAGCGCGCACACTCGGGTACTGTGGTTCAGCAACTCAGTCAATGGACCAAATGTAGGTCCAGCCTGGAAGGCACAGCCCAGGATGGTGTCTCAACACCTCGCCTGCGTTCTGCAGGCTCCTCTCTTCACCAGCGGCTTCCTGCGTGTCTCCTCCCACAGCGCCTGGAATCAGCACTCTCCTGCGCGACCTCGGGCAAGTGACAGCTGGTCTGTGAGGCTCTGTTGCTTTCCCATGTGAGGTGGTGACAACGCCTCGTTCAGGGCTGTGGTGTGGATTAAATGGGATTAACTTCAAGGTGATGAACACATATCTGTTGTCACTGATTCTTTGTTTTAATTTAAATATCCACTGTTGGACAGAGGATGGAGCAAGCGGCCTCTCACACACTAGTAGGTGTACAACGGCCTCGGCCAATTTGAGGAGCAGCCTGGACTTTTCTGGTTAAGGGGAAGGGATGTGCAGCTGTGGTCGGGCCGTCTTCCTCCGGGAGATTTGGCCCAGGGGGCCCGGCGCGCTTATGCCTGAGGACACAGGCTTGGGAAGTGGGAGAGGGGCACTGTTTCCATGGGCCGAAACTACAAACGACAAAATCCTACCCGCTGAAGAAGGAGTAAGTGTGTTTGTGTTACCTTTCTACAATGGAGTATCACACAGCAGTTAAGAATTCATGAACTAGGACTACAAACCAAAACGCAAAAACAATGCAGATCAATCTTACCAACATAACGGTGAGTGAAAGAAGCCAAAAAGAATGCGCATGTTATTGTCTTGCCAGGAAAAAAAATGTAAGTTTTGAAGCATGCAAAGGCATGAAAGTGATGAAAAAGGGATGAAAGGATTGACCTGATGTCTCGCGATGGTCCCAGTACAGATCACAGGAGACCCGCGAGGCCGCTGCAGCGCTGGCCGCCTCGTGAACTTGCCTTTGGTCACACCTGCGTTTGAGTGTAGTTACTATTTATAGTTGATGTTGTTTAATACTCTTTCTGCATGTTTTAGCCTTCTCAATAAATCATTCAAAAACCACAGAGATGCACGCGTGCAACTTCAGCACGCAGCAGCGGGGGGTCATCACCATGGACGTTACAGCTGGAAACTGCCCGGGACGGCAGGGGGTCCGAGACCTCGACCCAGGCTCAGGTCTGGAGACAATCCAGCGACCTGGCTGGACCTTTAGTACCAATGGCCTGGGCTTGCTAGGGTGCACTTCTGACCTTTACACTCTCACAGGAAGGGTCAGAGGTCAAGCACTTCACCTCGGTGGTCCGCCACTGTGTGCTGGTACCGAGACCCACGGGCTACTCTCTGGGAACTCTGAGAAAGATCCTTCAACTGAGTATTTCACATTCGACACTCATTAAACTGGGATGGCAGGGTCGCTACCCTTACAAACCTGCTGCTCCGTGTACACAGGCAATGTGTCCACAACGCCGACCCTGACACCGGTTGTCACGCCCCTGCTCAGTGGTGGAGGGATTTGCACTCGCTGGACACATGCGTCTGGTGTCTGGCCGGCCAAGTCCTACTGCAGACATCTGGTGCTTTGGTCTCCATACTGCCTTGGGTGACCGAGCGCAGAGCGGGTGGGGTGGTCAGAGAGCTCATGAAATACGCACAGAATAAAATGGAAACCAAGGAAGCCAGCCTGTCCCCCAGAAACCTGGAGATCCTCGGTGCTTTGGAAACGTGGTGTGTGTGGGAAAAAACAGACCAGCTGATGATCAAACAGCATTTTGATGGGAAACTGAATCCTTTGCTTTCCTAACCCCCAGAAGGCAACCTTAGAACGCGGAGTACTTTTTTAAAAACATGCGGAAGTTCTAGAGCAAATTCACACATTGTCTTTCAGGCAATCCTAGCTGAACATCTTCTTGAGCATCTTGTCAACCCAACCTGTCACTGGGCACACAATGAGCACCTTGTAAATGAAGGAAAACAATGTTAAAACACAGAATTTCCCTGTTCAAGGGCCAACAGCCTTTCAACTAAAGGAATTTAAAATAGTCTGTGCTCCATCATCAAACATTGTACAAATAAAAGAGGCTGGGGAGGGTGTGGCGAGAAGGGACCCCTCCTGCACTGCTGATGGGAATATAATTTGGTGCAGCCACTATGAAGAACAGCATGGAGAGTCCTTAGAAAACTAAAAATAGTTACCATATGACCCAGCAGTCCCACTGCCAGGCAACTGTCCAGAGGGAACCTTACTTCAAAAAGTTACCTGCACCCCGGTGTCCACAGCAGCACTATTTACAGTAGTCAGGACATGGGAGCAGCTTAAAGCCCACCGACACACGGATGGATAAAAACAATGTGGTATATACGTGCACACAGACAGACACACACATGCACACACGTACACACATACACACACATACGTACACACACATACACACACATATACAAACACGTACACATACACACAGACACACACATGTACACACATATATACATACACACGTATGGACACACACACATATATAGACACAGAGACACACACACACACACTGAAATACTTCTCAGCCATAAAAGGAATGAACAATGCCATGTGCAGCTACAGGGATGGATGCAGAGATGATCATACGAAGCACGTCGGACAGAGAAAGATAAATCTCGTGGGCTGTCACTCACATGTGGAATCTTTAAAAAATACTACAAAGGAACTTACTTGCAAAACAGAAAACAAACTTACAGCTCCCAAAGGGGAAACATAAGGGAGGGGTAAACGGGCGTTTGTTTATTTATCACCAGGGACGCACTGTTACATACGAAACAGATAAACAGCAAGGCCCTACTCCGGAGCACAGGGCGCTGTATTCAGTACCTTATAATAACCTCCAATGGAAAGGAACCTGAAAAAGAACACACACACATGTGCGTGTATAGATATCTGAATCACTTTGTTGTACACTTGAAACTAAGACAACATTGTGAGCCAAATATATTTCAACAAAAACAAATAAATAAAATGGCGTGTGCAGCAGCGAGCCTCATGCGCTCTGACGCTCACACGCTGGGCGTGGGACGGTCAGCCTAGACTAGAAGGTCCCGTCTCCTGTGGGGTCCAGTGCAGTTAAGGAATGGTTTTGAATCAAGCCTAGAATGTATTCTACTCTGAGACAACTTTCCTTTCTGTGCCACTTGACTGACAGTCTGAAGACAGGAGCGAGGACGCCACGCAGACAGGGGAGAAAGCCAGAGACCGGGACGGCTCGGAGCGCCCCAGCTGCAGGGAAAGATGTCCACACAGAGAGGCTTCCACAAGCTGGCATTCTGGGGTTCCCCGTGGCACAGTAAACTGGGGCTGACGCTGTTCCACTCAAGGTCCTGAGCCCCACATGTGGGAACCACAGGGGCATCCTTGAGGGGGGCACTGTCCAGGTGATTTTCAGACCCACAGCGCTGCCAGCCAGAGCTGCCAGGAAATCAGCAGGTCACCCAGAGACATGTGAACAGCGGCCAACTTCATGGGCAGGAAAGCCTAGATTCAGGGGGTTCAATGCAGCTTCTGCTACCTTGACTCCGGCCCACCTGAAAGCCTCCAGGGTCTGAAGACAGCTTACTTCACATCTGCATCAGTCCCCGCTTCCTCGCTCCCTGCCCATCCTGAGCTTCAGCTCTGAGGTTAGAAGGTCCTCTCACCCTTTTAAGGAGGTCAGCTCTGAACAGTGGTTAGTCACCTCCTACATCAGGCCACGAGTCCCGATCACTTCAGGCCACACCTATTAGAAGTGCTGGGACTCTGGCTGCACGTGGAGCCTGGACGTACTTCTCACGTCAGCTGTCTAACAGAGGAACCCACGGCCGGCGTGTGACGTCTGCTGCCCGAGGGAGGAGGCGTAAGAAACGGCCCTCGCTGCTCCTGTACCTTTCTGCACCTGCTCGGGGACCGCAGAGCTCAGAGGAGAGGGGCCTGGAGTGGAGGTGGCTGTGGTACACGAGGAGACACGCAAGAATGCTCTGGAAGGCCAAAGAAAGACGGGCAACAACCAAAGGGCCTCCGGCCCTAGATGTCAACTGGTTCCATCAGCTCTTAAGGAAACTTCCAGAAATCCTGGCCTCGGAGAAAGAATTTATTCCTACTGTGTTTTCTGCCTGTTACGTGCTTTCAGATTCTCATTTCGTAGTGTCATGGGCTCTCCAAATTGCACGTATCTTTACAATTCTTGCGTTTACACAAAATTAACTCTACGGGTTAGCAAATCAAGGGAGTTGCCGCCCCCCCCCAGGAGGGGTGGGATGTTATGACTCAGAATGGACCGGAGCCAGCCTGCCTGGTTTTGCTGTCACTGAGCTTTGGCAGTGCAGGGGCCTGCCCTCACACGCATGGCGGTTGTCCTGCTCCGCCAGGGACGCTGAGAGGAGGGCAGCGCGGGAAGGCGGGCCGCGCCAGCTCTCCGGAGGCCGTGACCCCGGGAGAACGGGCGTGCGCGGACCTCGGGGAGCCGCGCAGACACGGGTGCGGGGGGAGGCGGACGGGGAGCCCGAGAGACTCCAGGGCGAGGGTCGCTCAGCAGGAAAGAGAGCGGTTAAGAAGCTGCTATGAAAGCCGCTTACGGGAACCCACCGCTTCCATAGGCACGAGCGAGTCCCCACCTGCGCTCGAACAGCGACAGCGACAACAGAGAGCAACCCTGCGGAATGAACGCAGCGAGCAACGTGCAACACCCAGCCCCCGCGAGCGCACGTCTCTCAGACGTTTCCGAAGGCTGCGAAACGCAGACGGGAGCGACTCGAGGCCTGCCGTCCGCGGGCGGCGCTGGGGCTCAGCATCGTGAGCGCGGCAGCCCTCCCGAGTCCACCCACAGCTCTTCGCCTGGGACTGGACGAGTTGGCACGAGCTCCCCGCGGAGAAGTAAGACGTGAGCCTAGCTAGGGAGACGGCGCAAGAGCAGAGCCGTGCGGGCGGCGGGGACCAGCGCGCCCCGGGCCCTCGGAGGCCCGGGGAGACGGAGCCCGCGCGCGGCGGGAGAAGCGCGAGGACCGGCCGCGCTTCGCAGGCGGCTCCAGGCGGTGCGCGTCACGGACCCTGTGACTCACCTGCGACCGCGCGCTCCCGGCAGCGGGGAGGCGGCGGCGGCCACCGCGCAGGCTCAGCAGCTGCTGGAATTGCTCAGCGGAAGTGTCACGAGGAACATGCTACGCGCACGCGCTCCGAGTTCTGCCCACAAACCGATGCCGAGTTACGAAGGGCAAGTAACAGCTTCACCGTGCAGAACCCCGGGCCCGCCGAGTCAGCCCAGTCCGGAGCCCAGGTCCCCAGCGAGGAGGAACAGGGACGGTGTGGCTGGAGGGGCGTCCGCCCCAGATAGCTGGGAAGCGGTTTGGGCAAACCTTCTCACAGGAAGCAGAGCAGCACCTTCCCCACATGTCAGTCTCCGCTGCCGTCCCACAGAAGATGTGTGACTTCTGCTTTTCCAGAAAACAGTTTCTGCCTGTCATGAACCCCGCTTCTGTGCTCCACACGTTGTCCAAATGTGCCAACAAGTGAAGAGAGCCCGATGCCGGGTTTAGAGCTGGACGGCCAGAAGATTCACAGTTTACTTTGTGGTCCAGCTTCTGGCACTTGGTGAGAAGTCCGTGGGGATGGACGGGAAGGCACGGTGTTCTGACACCTGCCAACGAGTCTGCCTACTGTTTGTCAGCATCAGCATTTATAGTCAGTTTATATTAGAAGAGCTGCAGGTAAAGTAAGCTAACAACACGAAAAAGAGGTTACCTACTGCAAGCTCAGCGCCTCTCCCACACGTCAGCGGTTTGCTGACCCTCCTGGGTCACGGAAGCCTGTTTGGATTAATGACAGTTACGAGCGCAGGAACGGAGCCCCTGGGCGCCTTCCTTACAGCCTTGGTCACGCTGGTGATGAGAGCGGGGCCCGGGGGGATGAGGGGGGGACTCCGGGGAGACAGAGAGCAGGACGCACCAGGAGGGAAGGTTTGCCCAAACCACTTCCCAGCTATCTGGGGCGGACGCCCCTCCAGCCACACCGTCCCTGTTCCTCCTCGCTGGGGACCTGGGCTCCGGACTGGGCTGACTCGGCGGGCCCGGGGTTCTGCACGGTGAAGCTGTTACTTGCCCTTCGTAACTCGGCATCGGTTTGTGGGCAGAACTCGGAGCGCGTGCGCGTAGCATGTTCCTCGTGACACTTCCGCTGAGCAATTCCAGCAGCTGCTGAGCCTGCACGGTGGCCGCCGCCGCCTCCCCGCTGCCGGGAGCGCCCGTTCGCAGGTGAGTCACAGGATCTGTGACACGCACTGCCTGATGACAAGCTAACCAATAATGGATATTAGTCTTCTCAGCGGCATGTTATCAATTTATTAATATATAGTTAAAATAAGCAATAATCAACTAAGCAGTTACAGCTTATTAAAATGTAATTTTCATTATGCAGTGTGCATTTATTGTGTTCTATGAGCTGGAATGCAGTCTAAGAAGTGCTGATGACTTGACAGCGAGAAGATGTGGCTTATAATTTCATGGGCCCTTTTATTTGCTTCACTATTTGTTTATTCTACCGAATCATGATGACAAATTGTGAAAAATACTCCCTTCCCTATCAGGGACAATTATTTGTTTGGACATTGAATACGCAGGTAGCATAAACCTGGTCTGAAATGCAGAACAAGCCACTTCCTTGAAGGTCCTGCATACAAGGTGGGAAGACTCTGCTGGGGTCTGCAGGTGAGGCTTTGGGGAGGTGGGTGCTCAGGAGAGGGTCAAGGCTGAGACAGGAGTGGCGACTCACCACCACACCTGAAACAGAGGAGAAATTCCTTATGAGAGAATTGGGGATGAGGCGTTCCCCTCAACACAGCCATTTATCCAGGGAGGAGAGAGAGCCATAAACTGTGTACATTTCTGCAGAGAACGATACTGCTTTTGTGAAACAGCTTCTGAGTTGTTACTGGCGATGAGGAAAAATAATGAATTTCTCTATAGCAGGACAGTCAAACTAAGTCAAAATCAAAACACGTATAACATGCCCCAAACACGTCCCCGTACAGACCTCCTCAGGGCAGCGAGAGGTAATCAACCTCTGGGGAAAATGGTCCCTTTCTTCTGACACCAGCATTGTAAGTTTTAAGATTACTATTTCTTTCTCCTCCTGCACAGGGCATCACAGGGACCTAAAGGCTCACCCTGTAAATGCATCAATGTCTCTCATACATTTTAGGTAGAACGTTAACCTGTCAATAAGATACATGATTCTTTGTATCAAAAATGTGTCAAACTGCATCCCATGGCACAGTTCTCAGAACTTCTGAGAGTCTGTCTCCCCGGTTACAATCCCAAGTTTGTCTCGAATAAAATTCTATTTGTTTCTTCTTAGCTTGATAACTGAATTTTCGTTGACACGGGCTCCAGTGCAGACTGAATGCTTGGCCACAGCAGCCAAGTCTGTACATGGCATGAGATGCCCGTCATGGCCCAGGAGCCGGCTGCCCACCGAGCCTGACACAGGTCTCCCCAGCAGCACCCCGTCTTCAGATGGAAGTGGTTTACATGGGATGTGATCACCAAGTTCCTGAAGGCAAGCAGTAAGCAGAATAATGACCCCGTAAAGACGTGCACATCCAGTCCTCGGACTCTGAGAACGTGTCACCTCGCATGGCAAAGGGACTTTGCAGATGTGAGTAAGCTGAGGCTCTGGAGATGGGGAGACGCCCTAGTTTATCCAGGAGGTATCTTGTGTTACCACCTTATAAGACAAAGAGGGAGTCAGAGGAGTCAGAGCCAAAGAGCATGTACGTTGAAAGCAGTGGTTAGAGAGATGTGCTCTGAAGACGGAGGTTGGGGGGAGAAGCCATGGGACACGGCAGCCTGTGGAAGTTTGAAAGGCAAGGGAACGGATTCCTCCCCGAAGCCCTCAGGAGGAACACAGCCTGAAGGCAAGTCGGTTTTAATCCAGGGGTTTCCAGCTTGGACTTCTGCCCTCCAGCACTGCAAGGTAGTAACTCTGCGTGGCTTTACCCCACCGGCCGGCGGTACCGGTGCAACAGAAACAGGAAACAATAAAGACAGATTTTTTTTTCCCCTAATCTGATCTCTCAAGCGCAGGGTTTGAATCTCTTACGTCCAGGGATGTCCCTCCAGGCACACGGCAAACATCCAGTATGTATGTGTTGATGCCTGGATGTAAAAGGGCTTCAGGCCAGGAAGTCAGCAGCTGATGGGTCAAGCCAGGCCTCAGATGTGGTCAGAACATGTGCAGAGGCCTGCTGCCCGCCCCAGCCCTGAGGAGAGGAGGGCTTGTCTCCCGGGGAGGGGCTGGTTCCCTTCCCGTGGGGCTGCTGACGTGACAGCCCCTTGACGGGAAAACCAGCCTCCCCGCGGACACACCCTGTGGGTCTCTGTGCTGAGGGCACCGTGTCTCCTCCATCTGCACAGCCTGCACCACAGGGAGGAGGCGCCATGACCCCCACGCTCACGGCCCTGCTCTGTCTCGGTGAGATTGAGGAGGGGAGGGCGGTCCTGGTCGGGGAGGGACCCTCCCACAGCCAGGCCTGCTCTGTCAGGAGACCCCACGGCTCAGGATGGTCGGGGGAGGGGCGGTTCTGCTCAGGGTTCAGGGCGACTCTCTCACAGGGACCTCTCTTCCAGGGCTGAGTGTGGGCGTGAGGACCCAGGTGCAGGCAGGTGAGTCTGTGCCCAGGTGTCCCCGCTCCCCCCTCCTCATTGTGGGGACGGGCCAGCCCCTCCCCTGGCAACGGGGGTGGGGAACAGCAGCTCTGGGCTGAAGGACGGGGAGGCTGGGGGCTGTGGGGCTGAGAGCTGGGGGATGGGGGAAGGGGAATGTCTTGTGACCTCAGCTCTGATTTCCTTCCAGGGACCCTCCCCAAACCCACCATCTGGGCTGAGCCAGGCTCTGTGATCCCCTGGTGGAGGCCCGTGACAATCTGGTGTCAGGGGACCCTGGGGGCCCGGGAGTTCCGTCTGCATAAAGAGGGAAGCCAACGCCCCTGGGACACACAGCCCCCACTGGAGCCCGGGCACAAGGCCAAGTTCTCCATCCCACACATGAAAGAGAACACCACAGGGAGATACCGCTGTTACTATCACAGCCGCACTGGCTGGTCAGAGCGCAGTGACCCCCTAGTGCTGCGGATGTCAGGTGAGGAGCCAGCGGGTCAGTCAGGGACCCAGACACTGCACAGGCCCTGCTGGGGGAGCCCCAGGGGTGATGCTGGATCAGGGGGTGGGGTCCCCAGGGAGGGAGAGGCAGGGAGAGACACGGTATGGGCAGGAGATGAGGGTCCTCCGACAGGCGCTGAGTCTCAGCTCAGAACCAGGTGGGCCGGCAGCCCCTCACACCCCCTTCTCTCTCTAGGATGGCTGCGTGACACCCCCTCCCTCTCGGTGCAGCCGGGCCCCACGGTGGCCTCAGGACCGAGTGTGACCCTGCTGTGTCAGTCAAGGCTCTCCAGAGACACCTTCCTTCTGTCCAAGGAGGGGGCAGCCCATCCCCCACTGCTTCTTAAATCAAAGTCCCAAGGTGGGCAGTACCGGGCCGAATTCTCCCTGAGTCCTGTGACCGCAGCCCACTGGGGGACCTACAGGTGCTACAGCTCACTCAGCAGTGACCCCTACCTGCTGTCACAGCCCAGTAACCCCCTGAAGCTCCCGGTCTCAGGTGAGGGGCCCCAGCCTTGTCCTCTCTGTGTGCCGATGGTCAGCTCTGAAGGAGACCCCCTTTCGAGGATGGGAGTGAGGGGGGCTCCAAAGGAGGGTCAACCCAGGAGGGATTCGCCCTTCAGAGGGACGGAGGGAAACAGGGCCTTCCCACCCTGCCCTTCCCACGTCCCTGTCACCAGGCCTCAGGTGGGAGGAGGGAGGAAGCCGGGGTGGCCCTAGGGCAGGTACAGCAGAAGAGTGTGAGCAGAGATGGGGTCCCTGGGGAAGCTCCAGCCCCACCCAAGGGCCCAACTGCACACGGGAGAGTCCCTGGGGCCTCTCCCAGTGAGTGGACACCTCGCTCCAGGCCTGTCTCTCGAGGTCCTCACTGATCTGACTCCTGCTCTCAGTCTCAGCACAGCTTGTGTCCCCGGGGGTATGGGGCTGGGAGCCGGGCAGAGATGCGGGGGGACCACAGGGCTCCGGGGGCTCTCAGGCCGTGTGGATGAAGGGTGGGGGTCATGGAGAGGGAGATGTTGGGTCCAGCCTGGGAGAGAAGTAGCCCCCGGCCCTCACCCCTGTCCTGACCCCCACGAGGCCCTGAGAACCGGCTCCTCCCTCCCATGAAGTCAGGCCCACAGACACGTAAGTGAGGGTCTCCGTGGGAGGTGGTGGTGGGTACTTGGGGGGCAGGGCTGAGTGATGCCCTCAGTTCAGGCACCTCTGGAGACGCGGACTTGGAGACCCCCTTCCCCTGCCCGGGCCTCAGTTTCCCCAAGTGTAAAAGATGAGAACTGGCTCAGAGCTTAGATTTCCTTCAGTTCTCACTTCTGGCTGTGACCCCCCGGGAGGGGCGGCCTCACAGGGAGGCCCCAGGATGTGACCTAACGGGTCTGTCCCCTCTGCAGCGGTGACGCTGACACTGTACTGGGGAGAGGGAAGGGGCAGGACAGTGGTCTGGGGCGTCCAGCCCTTTCCCTTCAGCTCAGGGAGCTCAGCCCGAGGGGAAGGGGCACGGGCTGGAGTCAGACCCCGGGTCGAGTCCCAGCTCTGCTGCTCCTGCCGTGCGACCCGGGCAGGTGGCTTCTGCGTCTCGGGTTCATGGTCTGTGGGCTCCCTGGTCCCACCGTGCTCACAGGCTGCTGTGACATGAGGTGAAAGACGGCCTGGGCTTCCCAGAACTCAGGAGGGCAGACCCCCAGCTCAGCCTGAACCTTCCCAGGGGCGTCAGGGCCCCATAGGGTGGTTCGGACCCTGGGGAGGGATGCAGAGTCCACCCCCCCAGCCTGCCCTCCCCCAGTCCCTGCTGCAGCGGGGGAGGGGCGGGTAACAAGGAAGGACCCTCAGCTCCCGAAGAGACTCTCCAGGCCCCCCCACTGATGAGGAGCCCCCAGAAATGAAGCTGGTGTCCACCTGGGGGACAGCACAAGGGGGGTTCATGGAGCCCCAGTCTTGGGATCAAACCAGTGCTGCCACACCAAGGCTGGGTGGCCCATGTCTTGTGACTCTCCTCTCTGTGCCTCAGTTTCCTCATCTGCACAGGGGTGGGGTGGGGGTGATGGTGACGGGGGATGGGGAGGGGTTGCATGATTGTTCTGAGGGTTAGAGATGATTGTGTGGACTATAGCACACGTCTGGGACACAGTACGTGCTGAATTAAATGGCACTGTTGGCTCATTCATGATGTCCCCCAGGAGGTGCCCCAGGTCTCGGGTGGCATGTGAACGTTCCGATAACAGGCTCAGTGGCCTTCGTTGTCATCGTCCTCCTCCTCTTCCTCCTCATCCGCTATCTGTGTCAGGAAAGACGCAGGAAGTCAGGTGAGTAGGGAACGGGGGGACCCTGGCCACTGGAGGAGGTGGGCTTAGGGCACCAGCCAAAGGAGAACCAGAGGTGGGCAAGGTCAGCTTAGAAAATTGGTTTTTCCACAGTATGGAGTTTTCTCAAAAACTAAAAATAGAACTACCATATGATACAGCAATTCCACTGCTGGATATATCTGAAGAAAAGGAAAACACTAATTTAAAAAGAAGCTTACACTCCAATATTCATATAACCCATAGCCAATGTATGTGAGCAACCCAAGTGGCCATCAGCAGATCAATGGATAAAGAAGATGTGGTGTCCATGTATTCCATGGAATATTACTCAGCCGTAAAAAAGAATGAACTTCTGCCACTTGCAACAACGCGCATGGACCTAGACAATGTTATGCTTAGTGAAATAAGTCAGAGAAAAACAAGCGCTCTATCTTATCACTTATTGTGGAATCTATAAAATAATACAAATGAATGTTTATGCAGAACAGTAATTGACTCACACGTATAGAAAACTAGTGGCTGCCAGTGGGGAGAGGGAAGGGGGCCAAATTAGGGATGTGGGATTAGCAGATGCAAGCTGCTATGTATAAAACAGATAAGCAACAAAGATACACTGTATCAAATAGGGAATTACAGCCATTATTTGGTTTAGATGGAGTATAAATCTATAAAAATACCGGATCACTATGCTTATACACGTGAAACTAATATAATCCTGTAAATGAGCTATATACTCCATTTAAAAAAATTAGAGTCTCAGATCTGAAAATCTAGAAAGAAAACACCTAATGTCAGCTCACATGCACAAATGTACGGTGTTTTCATCTTTTTCAATCTCATGAAACACTGAAACACATATGCCCCTTCTGGGTGCAGGCGGGGGCTCCACCCCTGAGAGATCTCAGGGAATGCGAGCAAGCGTCACACCCCCTGTTCTGCCCCAGCAGATGCCGCCGTGAACAACACACAGCCTGCGGAGGAGGTGCAGCTAGACCATTGGGTGAGGCCCCTGCTCCCGTCCAGGCCACCAAAGACTTGCTTGTTGCCAAACTTAGTCCAACGGACACTCCTCTGTCTTCACATCTCAGCTCCCAGCAGCTCCCACACTGACCTCTCCTGAACTGCCTGGTCATGTTCTGCTCTGACTCCACGCCTCCACTTTCCTCGTGACCTCATGGCCCCTCCTTCAGGGTCCCCTTTATTGGCTCCTTGTCCTCTGTCTGACCTTCTGCTGTTGGAGCGTAGCCCCAGGTCTCAAGAGGATGCATGAATAAGTGAACCTCCCCAGACCCCCTAGGCTCCCCTTCATTCATTCACCCAGCAAAGGTGCACAGGGCGAACACTAGCCCCCCGGCTCCCTGGCGGTGCTGCAGGTGCAGCCGTGAGCACACTGTGTCCACACTCCTCGAGCTCACCTGGTGGGTGAGGGAGACTATATGCAAATTAGCAGGCAGTGTCCTAGAATGCAAGGTCCTGATAGGGAAAGTAAAGCAAGAGAAGGAGACAGAGAGCATGGGAGGAGGGGCAGCAAGTGCAAAGGCAGGGACATGCTTTTGCAGGAAGATGGGCCATGTGGCTGGAGCCAAATGAGCAAGAGATAACGTGTTAACACAGAAATCAGAACCGTAGAGAGCACCCAGAGACGCCAAGTTGTCAGGAAGCCCCTGGAGATTCCGTCAGGAAAGCGACCTGATCTCATCTAAGGTTTTAAAGCATCACTCTGGCAACAGAGTGGAAAACTCACTGGAGGAGATCCCAGTGGGTCCAGGAGGTGCTGCTCCTGTCTCACTGTCTCCCTCCAGCAGAACAGGCCGGATGGAGGCCCCCGGGGTGGGACGCACCCTCAGGGAGGGACGTACGCCCAGGTGAACCACTCAAGATCAAGCCTAGGGTGAGGAATTGCCACCTGTCTTTCTCCCCTGTCAGGGGGACTGCTTGACACAAAGGACAGACAAGCAGAAGAGGACACGCAGAGGGACAGTCAAGCGGGTCCCATCCTCTCCAGCCCTCTGGCTCCCCCCCCAACCCAACCACACACCTTACCTCTCTCCCCCTACTGCAGGCTGCCCCATCTACATGCCCCCAGGATGTGACCCACTCGACTCTCAGATGGGAGACTACTGCAGCCCCTCCCTCCTGGTCGGGGAAGCCCCCGGCAGAGCCCACCTTGTACACCACGCTCACCATCCACTAGCCCAGGGGACCCAGAGCCCGCGCTCCAGGCAGGGGACTGCAGGGACGCCGGAAGGCACAGGACCTGCCTGCAGTGGACACCACCTGATGGCCACCAGCCGACCTGGACTCCTAATACAGACCGCAGGAGCTCCTGGGGCCCTTTGGGAGTCACCTGATTCTACCATCAAACATAGTTAATACCTTTACATGGTGGAAATAATTCAAAAGACTTCTCGGTTATCAATGTGCGAATTAAAAGCAAAACTAAAGTGAGATGACGTGTCCAATGAATGATGACATAACATCACACATCCCACCTGTCAGTCAAGGAAGCTAAGAACCAGGAATGAACACGTTAGGAAAGCCTTTGTAAGATCAGTGACCTAACGTATCATGACACAAATTTAGGGAAAGAACAGCAAATTATTCCAAATGAAGGTAGAAGGAGCGGATTCATAACGACAAGAGTAGCTAATAACGAAGACAGACAGAAAGTAGAGAGAAATCAGTTAAAGCAAAATAATTCATTCTTGGAAACTTTAATGACGTTTATAAACCCTAAGCACAATGGCCAAGGGAAAGGCCAGATGGCGCTCGTTCACCGTGTCAGGGAAGATGCAGCACCACCACCCGGAGACTTGTGAAGACAGTAACAGAACATAGAAACAATGTGATGCCCAGTGTGCAGAACATGTAGATGAAATGGGCATCTTTAAATGTACAATGTACTAAATGGACGTAAGAATAAATGGAAAATCTGTCATCATTATACGTCCAGTAAATACATTGACTCTAGCCAATAATTGCCCCACAACTGAGCTACATAGAATCTTAAGAAGTCAAACTGAGAGAGAGGTTAGAAAGGTGGTTACTGGGGTTGCAGCAAGGGGGGAGGGGAGGTGTTGGTCAGGGCGTGCAAAGTTCCAGTTACGAAACAAGTAAGTTCAGGGACTTAATGTACAGCCTGGTGATTAGAGCTGACAGCACTGTATCCTATTCTTGAGCGTCGTGAAGAGAGTGGACGTTAAATGTTCTCACCACAAAAAAGAAATGGCAACTATGTGACGGGATGGAGGTGTTAAGTGATGCTACGCTGTTGATCATTCTGCAGCGTGTAAGCGTTCAGGACGCTTCATCTGTGGTTGCTTCCAAACACCTGTGCACCTACGAAACACCCCACCGCCTGCGCGTGCGCACACGTGCGCGCGTGCGCGCACACACACACACACACACACACTCCAAAACTGCACAAATCTCTCCTGAGAATAGAGAAAGAAGAAATACATGGCAACACATTTTATCAGGCCAGGAACATATTCACACCAAAACCTGGCAAGGGATTGAGAAAACGGGAAAGTCACGGGGAGATTTCTCATGTGAGCTCTGCTGCAAATCTCTAAACAGAGTATTCACAGAGAAGATTTAGTCATCTATAAAAAGGACATAGTGCATGACTATACTGTGAGGCTTTTTTTTGAAGGATACAGTAGCTTAAGATTTTTTTTTAAATCCATCAATGTAATTTAACACATTATTCAAACAAGCAAAAAATAATCATCTCAACAGATGCAGACGAGTCTTTTGAAAAAATATACCAGCAATTCCTAATGAAAATAAGAACTTATCAGCAACAGAAGGGCGTTTCCTGTACCAGATGAGGGCATGTTTGACCATCAACACTGGACATTGTTAGTAAAGGTGAGAACCTGAAACCCTTCCTCTGTAATTGGCAATGGTGCAAGTATGTTCCCTGTGACCCCTTCTGTGACCACGGCCCTGGAGGTCCCAACCAATTCAGTAAAGCAAAGCGGTAAGCTCTGAAGTGGGTAAGAATAATGCTGCATCAGTCAGTGATTACACGGTTGTGTGTGTGCAGAGAAAATCCAAAATAATATCAAGATGTATTAGTCCAATTAGAAAGGTGTTTTCCAGCATCACTGGATACATGCTCGATATATAAAATTCAACCACATCTCAGACTTCCAGTTCTGGACTGAGATGAAGCAAATAAATGTCTCCTTCTTTCTGGACATTATGGCTGTGAGCTTGAATGCATGTACTGACCTCCTAGAACCAACTATAAGATACTAAATTTTTGTGGTTTTAATCCGCTGAGCTTGTGGTAATTTGTGGAAAATGAAAAGTGATGCAACTCCTTAAATTTTCCTTTGGTCACGTTTGTATAGTATGTTTTTCATCCTTCCACTTTTATAATGTGGGAACATACACATCCCATAACATTTACCACCATGTAAACATTATTAAAGTGTAGGATTCAGAGGCCGTAAGTACATTTGTCAAGTTAGGCCATCATGACCACTGTCCATTTTCCAGAACACTTTCATTATCACAAACAGAATCTCTGCCCCCATTAAACCGCAGCCCCCGGGCCCCCCGCCCCCGCCCCTGCCGCCCCCGCTCCGGCCCCCGCCGCTGGGGATCCGGCCGCTCTAGGCAGTGCGTGGACGTGAAGCCACGCGGCACTTCGCGTCTGGTTGATCTCACGTTAGTGTTGCCGGGGCTCAGACACATTGCTCGTTCTTTTGCTGTTACCGTTCTCAGCACTGTGTCAGAAGGGCGCTCCTCCTGGACTGCATGGTGTAGGGTTTTGTCTGCGGCTGTTTTCCTGAAGCAATCCTTGAACCTTGGTCTTCCGGGCTGTGTTGAGTCCATTTACACACAATGTAACGGCGGCTGTGTTACTTAGACTGGCCACTTTGTTTTCTTTTTTATGTCTGTCCCCTTTGCTTGTTCTCCTGCTTACCCTTTCCTGACTTTTCTTGGATTTAAAAACTATTTTTAATATTCCATTTTAATTATTCAGTTGCTGCTAGACTGAACCTCTTTGAATGCTACTTAAGTGGCTCTTCTACAGATTATCACAAGCATTCCTGACCTGTCAAGTGAGAGCGTTTTAGCTCCTCAAGGGAGATGCAGAAGTCCTACCAGCACGCATGTCCCTTTACCCTCACCGCTGTACCGCATGGTTATTATGTGGATTATACCTACAGACACCTGCAGGGTGTGGCGGGGCCCATGGGAACGGGTCCAGCTGGGGGAGTTCTCCCCACACCTCCTGCTTCAATCTAACACTGCCCCCTCATCTGGGGGGAGCACAGCGGGTCTGGGCTGATGTGGCCAGTCTGGGAGGGGCTGTGGGGTGACAGCGGGGGACACTGAGGGGAGACGGGCACCCCTGACACTTCAGGTCTGATTCCTTTCCAGGTGTCCTCCCCAAACCCTCCATCTGGGCTGACCCAGGCCCCACGGTCACCAAGGGGAGCACTGTGACCATCTGGGTCGGGGTCTCAGTGGGCTGATGTCTACCGTCTGTATAAAAGGGGTGCCTCTAGACTCTGGGAGACTAAGACCCCACAGGACTCCAGAAACACGGCCGGTCTCTTCTTTAAACGCTCGAGCTCAGACACGGCAGGGCTGTATCAGTGCGCACATCGCAGGGGGATCCACTGGTCAGAGTGGACGTGACAGGTAACAGGGCTCCTCCTCACAGGCAGAGGGGGCAGAGTGTGGGCTCAGGGGGACCTCTCCCCACACAGTCTCCCTTTAACACAGCCCCTACCCCTCCCTCAGGGGTACCAAGCACCTCGTTTTGCTTGTTTCTAACCAATACCATCATCTAGACACCAAGCAATGTGGTAACCCTTGCTCCTAGAAACACTGCCTGGTGTGCTGCAGATATGCCATCGTGTATTTCTGAAAACAACAGAGTTGCTGATAGATGGAAGGGAAGTGACGTGGAAACAAGAACCCTGAGCCAGAGAAACTGAGACAGCCGGCTGAGGGGGCCTGGCAGCACAGCCAGCCTCCGCTGCTTCACGTTCCTGAAGTGTTTGGCTGTGGTTCCCTCTCTACTCTAGAAACGTCCATTTCTGTTTTCCTACAATAGCCCGTGCCTACACACTTCATAAAACACGGCCAGCACTGCTCAGTGTCAGGAGCTCATGGGGGTCTTGAGTGGGCACGTCGATCGTCCACCTTGACTGTGGCGTCTGACACCTTGACCTCAGCGTCTCACCCTACACGACTGAATCAGGTTGGGAAACTAACGAACACCAGGTCTTGCCCACCTCCCGGCACACCTATCGGAGGAGTGAGGCTCAGACAACCTGCTGCAGGTGGGGAAGGGGCTCCAAGACTGGACCTGGGGGCTCCAGGTACACGGGCAGTGGACGACGGAGGAATATTCAAGTAAGAATCAGCTGTTCTCTCAGATCAGAGCACTAACCGACACCCTGTGCCCTCAACCTGAGGACAGAACCACAGGATGAGGAGGAGACTCTGTCCACGGAAAAGGGGCACCGAGGAGGTGAGAACCGCTCTGGGGCTGTATCCCAGGAGGTTGGGTGGACGTTGCCACAGAAAAAACAGAAGTCTGTGATGGGGGCTGTGGTGGAAATACACCCACACTCCGGGGCCAGGAGAGGAGTCGTGGTTCCTGCCCTTACTTCCCGGTGCTTCTCCTCTGTGCTCACTGCCCCCTTGACCTCCACCGAGCTGTAGTCAGACGTTCGACGTGCGTCTCTGCTGATCTGAGCTCTGCAGACCAGCAGGAACCTGCATCTGCCCTGAACATGTGAAGGTGACCTGGGTCCATGGTGAGGACCCCGCAGGGCTGGGCTGATGGACGGCTGAGGACGAAGGAGGCCCCACACGGAGGCTCTGAGAGGGAAGGACGTGGCCTGGGCACCCTCACCTGCAAGGGGCGCCTCAGGAAGACACCGGGTCTCTTTGCTGATCTGTCACGGAAACGAGAGCCAGGCTCTCAAGAAGGGTAGTTCCACTTCCTGTGGGGAAGCTGACGTGACAGCCCCGTGACGGGAAAACCAGCCTCCCCGCGGACACACCCTGTGGGTCTCCGTGCTGAGGGCACCGTGTCTCCTCCATCTGCACAGCCTGGACCACAGGGAGGAGGCGCCATGACCCCCACGCTCACGGCCCTGCTCTGTCTCGGTGAGATTGAGGAGGGGAGGGCGGTCCTGGTCGGGGAGGGACCCTCCCACAGCCAGGCCTGCTCTGTCAGGAGACCCCGGGGCTCAGGACGCTCAGGGGAAGGGAGGTTCTGCTCAGGGTTTAGGGCGACTCTCTCACAGGGACCTCTCTTCCAGGGCTGAGTGTCGGCGTGAGGACCCAGCTGCAGGCAGGTGAGTCTGTGCCCAGGTGTCCCCGCTCCCCCCTCCTCATTGTGGGGACGGGCCAGCCCCTCCCCGGGCAATGGGGGTGGGGAACAGCAGCTCTGGGCTGAAGGATGGGGGAGGCTGGGGGCTGTGGGGCTGAGAGCTGGGGGATGGGGGTGGGAATGTCTTGTGACCCCAGCCTCTGATTTCCTTCCAGGGACCCTCCCCAAACCCACCATCTGGGCTGAGCCAGGCTCTGTGATCCCCTGGAATAGCCCTGTGACCATCTGGTGTCAGGGGACCCTGGGGGCCCAGGAGTTCCGTCTGGGTAAAGAGGGAAGCCAAAGCCCCTGGGACAGACAGCCCCCACTGGAGCCCGGGGACAAGGCCAAGTTCTCCATCCCACACATGACGGAGGAGCACGCAGGGAGGTATCACTGTTACTATCACAGCCTCACTGGCTGGTCAGAGCGCAGTGACCCCCTGGAGCTGGTGGTGACAGGTGAGAGGACACTCAGGGGTCCCCGCCTCGGGCTCTGCCCTCAGGAAGGGGGGCTGCTCCCAGGGCCGTGTCCCTCTCACCGCCCAGCCCTGGGGGAGGTCAGGGAGCCGTGAGCCCCACTGAACAAGCGGCCCCCTTCTCTCTAGGAGCCAACAGCAAGCCCAGCCTCTCAGCCCTGCCGAGCCCCGTGGTGACCTCAGGAGGGAACGTGACCCTCCGGTGTGGCTCATGGCAGGGATACGACAGGTTCATCCTGACTAAGGAAGGGGAAGACAAGCCCTCCGGGGCCCTGGACGCACAGCCACAGCCCAGCGGGCCGACCCAGGCCCTGTTCCCTGTGGGCCCCGTGCCCCCCAGCCCCAGGTGGACGTTCAGATGCTACGGCTGCTACAGGAGGAAACCCCAGGTGTGCTCGGCCTCCAGCGACCCCCTGGAGCTCCTGGTCTCAGGTGAGGAAGTCCCATCCTGGCCCCATATTCCTTTGGAGGCTCCAGACTGGTTATTGGGGTCCCTGCTCAGAGGAGAGACCATGTGAGAGGGTGGGGGATGGGGGCTCCTGGACCAGAGATACAGAGTGTGAGAGACAGTGAGACCTGGGGGCCGGGATGGGAGGAGAGGCTTTATGGGAGGGACCAGCCCCTACAATCCAGGGCTGGTCTTTCCCCCAGGTGTGTCTGGGAAGCCCTCCCTCCTCACCCCACAGGGATCTCTAGTGATCTCTGGACAGAGCCTGACCTTCCAGTGTCGCTCTGATGTTGGCTACAAAAGATACGCTTTGTTCAAGGCCGGGGGTCAGGCCCTCCCCCAGCTTCCCGCCCGGCAGCCCCAGGCTGGGCTCTCTCAGGCCGACCCCCACCCCGGGCCAGGTGAGTGGCCTCCACGGGGCCAGCACAGAGGCTACGGGGGACACAGCCCCCCTGCCCACGACTCCATGTCAGAGCCCGAGCCTCTGGGGTCCCAGCTCCCCGGACACCGGCCTATAGAGAAGCGTCCCGTGTGCGGGCTCTGCTCTGCACGGCCCTCCTGCGCTCGCCCGGGGGCCTTCCTGCCGCTCCGAGTGCACGGAGACTCAGCAGGGCCCGGGCAGGGCCGCTGGGGGGGCGCGGGGGGGACGGCACAGCACGTGTGTGTGCACTCCTGTCTGCTCTGCTCCGTGCGTGCACTTTTACTGCTCTCTCCTGTTTTGAGAACTTTTCGGCAATGCTTGCGGATATAAATACACAAATCTGTGCAAAAAGAGAGAGAAAGGCGATGACGGGGGCCTCCCTCCTCTGTCCTGTAGACCCTGTTGTGTCTCAAATGCGCTCAGTGCCGAATGTCAGCCCCCTTCTCCTCTGCCCCCTCTCTAAGCCCACAGGCGTGGCCAGGTTCCTTATTGAAGAGCAGACTGAGACCTTTCTGGAGACCTGCCTCCTTACCACCTGCTTATTTCAAGGAATTGACCCGCCCAGCTCTGTACGCACTGCTTTCCTCCCTGTCTCACCTGCGTGTCTGCCCATATAGAGACACGCACACGTATGTACCCTATACGTGGGTCCAGAGCGTAATACGGATGCACACGTTGACATGTAACTTCAGTGTTTCATGGATACATGTGTACTTATGTGTTGCATGTAATATATACAATGTAACATATTTTAATAAAATGTATGTAAATATGTATCTTTTATCTACAGGTAAATATATACCTCATATAGAAACACCACACTTATTCCTCCACTTCAACATTTACAGATATTTGTCCAAAACTCTGTATCTTCCGTCTCGTATGTTGCCACGTTGGTTGTGGTCTCCCATGTATTTCACCCCCCGAGAAGGCAGGAATAAGCCTTTCAGTACCTGTTGCTGTTACACCACTTGTAGAAAATAGATATTTGCATGAGTGTGTGTATGTCTCACTCTACTATATCTAACTGCATGAAGAATAATTTAATAAAAGGATAAATGGATGAAAAGTCCAGGAGCACAGAGGGAGCCTGGCCGGGCAGAGACAGGGCGCGTCACAGGGCCGTGTGACAGCTGTGCTGTGAGAACTGGGGGCACCGACAACACAGACCCCAGGACAAGGGCTGTGTCTCCCCGACCCCTCACTCACCCCCACTGTGTGATTCTCAGGAGCAGCTGACACCACCCACCCATCACAAAACACGTCAGACCCCACAAGTGGTGAGCAGAGACATTCTCAGCTACGGGGCTGGGCTCCGAGGGTCACGTCCTGGAAAGGGAGGCGGGTGCCCTGGGTGGACATCCAGGACTGTGGGGGGATTCTGATCTGCTCTGACCTCAGTGGCCTCTCTGTGCACAATCCCTAGGCTCACGCCCCCAGGACTACACACTGGGGAATCTCATCCGCATGGGCGTGGCTGCCTTGATCCTGGTGGGCCTCGGGATCCTGCTGTTTCAGGCTCGACACGACCTTGGAGGAGCCCAAGATGCGGCCAGGAGGTAAACACAGAGGGAATGACGCACTGTCCAGCGCGGTAGAGCCTCGAAATGGTCTCATGTGCCCAGGAGGTCCTGGAAGAGAGTCTGCAGGGGATGATGCGTGAACTGCCTGCCGAGACCGTGGCGGGAGAGACGCGGTGTGGGTGCAGGAGAGGGGCGGGCAGTCCTGGGGAGGCCCTTCCTCTCCTAAACCGCGGTGCTTTCCCTCCCTGCCGCTGTGACTCTCCCTCGCTGCCCCGGCGCCTCGCCGCCTGTGCTGTGAGGCACATCCCACACGGCAGGGCTGTGTCCGCACCTTACGCACCTGCGGGTCCTGGTCCACTTTCCTGTAATATATTTTGTTTAATTCTTAATGCCCACATTCACTGGTGTGTGCTACTGACCTCCATCCCATCGCTCAGAAACAGAATACGGTTTAAGCAGCTGAATAAATGGATGATAGGAGGGTCCAGTTTGGAGCACATAAGTCCAGAACTGTTCCCTGAAACCCTCTGCGGACCCTTCAGTCCTTCCATCCTCATCAGATGACACCTGGGATAGGGTCTCCAGAAGCAGCATCAGACTGAAGGAAGACCCGCGTGTTTGAAATGACAGCCAGGTGGTGTGCTGATAAACAGGCTTTAAGAATATACAGCTTTTTAAAAAGTGCAGGTTGTAGCAGTTGTCTCTTTCTTAGTGTAAATACTGTCTCCATGGCCAGCCTCAAGGTGCTCATGTGAATCCCCTGAAGGGGCGGCTGGGAAGTAAAGATGGAGTTGCTCTTCCTGAGTAGTGTGTCTGACCCAGATGCCCACCTCCCTGGGTACCGCATTGTGCGTGGATGTTTCCTGCTACTTGAAGACAAGATCATTTCCACGTCATTGTACCACAGCCTCAGTGCAATCATCATGCCAAAACTCTAGCGCATCCACAAGAGCGGCAAGAGAGGGACCTGCGGAAATACGAGTCGTGGGACAAAGCCCTGCGCGCGCTGAGCATCACCAGCTTGCCGGCAGAGGCACACAGCGGCCCGTCGATCTGCAGAGCGGGGAACGACGACCTGCAGGCTCGCAGCCGGGAAGCAACCGTGTGCGTGACCGAGACGCGCGCGCGAACAGCGGACAGAGTCGCAGCGCACGGTCTCGCCAAGCACGACGGCCGGGCGCTCGATGCAGCGGAGATTCACGCGGCAGGACGGCCACAAAGTGAGACTCCTGCCTCGTACAGATCAGTGTTCCGGCGGGGCGGGGAGTGAACAAGCAAGAGCCCTGCGAGCATGCGTGCAGGGTCGCTCTAGTACGGGAAGCTCGGCGGGAGACAACACGTGCTCAACCTTCCAGTCGTAGCAAGAGGACGGCGCAGTCCCACGTGGGCGCCGGGCGGGCGGAGGGCGCAGGGGCTGCCGCAGCGCTGGCGGCGCCCCTCCTGACCTTCCCTCGGAGACTCAGTCTGCCCCTCGTTGCTGCTACCGGCTGCTCGTGGCTCTGCAGCCTCTCCCACTTTTCGGACGATTCAGTGAGGTGGGGTTGAAGGCGGCTGGTGGCAGCTGCCACCCCGTGCTCGTGACCGCGTTTACAACAGAGGGGCTGTTGATCTGTCCCAGCAAGTACTTCCCACGCTGCCATCGTGTCTGCCACACAACGGGACCTCACCGCCTGCTCAGCACGGCCTGAGCCGCCGCCCAGGTGAGAAACTGGGCCTCTGAACACACTCTTTGTCCAACACCAGACGACACGCATTGCAGAATTAAACTGGTTCCCTGAGGGCTCCTGAACATACCAGAAACCAAGAATCTGAACTCAGATGGGCATCACCAACATGAACACGGGGGTTCGTGCAAACACGAGCTGTAACCCTCTCTGCAATGGCTGCGGATCACAGACAGACCCGCTTCTGGCTGGAACCACGGCCAGGACGCCTGGCCTCTGCTTGGCCCTCGATAGGCAGGTGTGCTTGCAGAGAGAAGTGGTTCCCTCTCCTGCGGGACTCCGTGTGTCACGTTCTGTGACTCTGTTCTCTCTGACTCTGTTGTCCCCCATCTAACACCAACTGCCCGCGTGCGCCGAGCCCTGTACTGCCTGACTGAGGCGGTGCGGGCTGCAGGGACGCCAGCCCAGCCCACATCCCGGGACGGCCAGAGTCCACGTGGCACTCAGCAGCCAGCAACCTCCCCACCCCGGACATTTATCTATTCGCTTCCTTCTCTGTGGAATTCTCACCACCCGCCTACTTCAGCCGAGACCCTCCACGGCTCTCCGTTCCATCCTCACACATCACTGTCTCAAGGTCAGCCTTCCATGAGGCGCCGACTTTTTATGATTCTCTATTGTCTCATCTACAACCTCCAAGGATTGATTCAACATAATAGATGTCATCGTGCAACACGTATGTTTTACAATTATCTGTTTGCTGCCCAACACAACTCCCAGAGTAAGAGGGGCCAGAGAACAGAATCCACGTGCTTCACACCTACTTTCGTTTTCACATGTGACACGGTATGAAATACAGTTGATTCTGCAGATATAATTTGACAGAACGTATGGATGAACAGCTGATTGCAAATGAAAAGACAGACAGAAAAAAAGTTTATTATGGACACAGGTGCGCACACTGCAATCTGCTGTAACTCAAGCCAACATCCTCCCCTGCCCCCTTCTCCTTTTACTTATTTAAGTCTTGCCCGTCTTTCAGTTCCCTGGTACAAGGATTCCTGTCTTCCACTCCACACAACTGAGGAGGAAGTGACAAACTAAAATGAGCAAATCAAGTACAAAAGCACAACTGTGGAGGCAGGCATGGATAATACTTTGTGGGCAAAATGTACAAGCAGGTCCCCGTGTTCAAATTTCAAGATGGTACCTTCAGAGCACTTAGCCCAGTTGAAGCCCTATCCCATCCCACAGCTCACCACCCACGAAGCCAGCTCGCTACCTGGTTGCGCGCCCCGCGGCGCAGACCGCCACTTTCTGAGTGCCTCCTGGCCGCCGTGCCCAAGGCGGGGCTGCGCACCCACCACTGCCGAGTCCCCACCACGCAACTATTAGGTGGGGGTCATCTCCCCCTTAGTAAACATGATCTAAGTCTCATGAAGTAAGGCCACCATCTAAACCACGCATGGGTCTGATCCTAAGAATCTGCCTGTTCAGCCCCACTGCCTCCCAACCCAATCCAACCAACCACCGCCCCGAGCAGCTGACAGGACCCTCACTCCCAGCTTCATGGTCCGGGTCCCCATCGTACCCCAGTCTCTGTAATTTTAAGCAGGAAGCTCTGTGCAGGGGAGCTGCCAACTGAGGTCAGCTTTCTCTGGATTCCACTCCCAGATAGAAACTTCCTGGAGATTTGAGCTCAAAGAACAGACCCAGTAACCCCGAAGCCAGGTGTTCTCATCCGAAATGGAGATGACATCTGGGGGGTGGAGAGGTTCCTACAGAAGAAAGCTTCCAATGACCAACTCTGAAATAACTGACACAACACAGTCAGTAGTTCCTTCCCTTACACATCTTCCTTCTGGAGAAGAGCAGAAATTGGAGCTCCTTGAAGACAGGCTCCCATCTGCTCCAAGGCTCTCCCAGCACTGGGGTCCCAGATGTGCTGGCCTCATTTCCACAGCACGGGGCGTGTGACCATCATGCCTGGAGAAAGGGGGACGCTCTGAGCTCCGGCATGATCAGGCACACTGGCCTGCCACGACCAGACAACTGTCCCCAATCACTGCATGTGCACAATGGCCATGGGCATTGCAAATGCCCCAACAGAAAGTGTCACTGCAGGTGGTGGGGACAGGGCAGGGGCTTCCCTGCTTCTGTCCTCATGCTGGACATGAGCCTGTGTTCCCCCCACGGACCCCATCCATACCAGGTCCCCTAGAGGTTATCGCAGGGACCAGGACTGGGTCACGGTGGTGCTGAGTCTCACAGCATCCCCACGGAAATATCTCCAAAGCAATGTCTGTCCCCCTCAGACACCAGGGGGCGGGCAGCTGTGTGGGGTTTGAAATGCAGTAACCGGTCCTGTCACAACCTCGGGAGGGCATCGCTCATACCATCCCCGTGTTCACCCGAGGAAGCTGAGCTTCCGAGATCGGGGGGCTCAGAGTTACAGACTGTAAAGATCCAGAGATGAGCCCGGCCTGCCGGATGCCAGAGCCCCGCCTTGCAAACACTGTGCTTTTCCACCTTGAATTCGTTTCCTGGGGCAGCTGGAACATTACCGCAGTCTGGGGAGACGGAAACGACAGACATTTCTCCTCTTACAATTCTGGATGAGAAGTCCACAGTGAAGGTGTCAGAGGGCCACGAGCCCTTGAAGGTTCTGGGGGGAAAGCCTTCCCGCCTCCTCCTAGTGCCTGTTGGCCCAGGTCCCTCCTGGCTGGTGGCAGCACTCGCCACGCTCTCCTCCAGTTCCGCGTGGCCGACACCTCCTCGTGTGTCTCTGCCCTCCCCTGGCGTTCTCCCCGTGTGTCCCTTCTCTGCGTCTTCTAAGGACGCCAGAAACACTGGATGAGGACTCGCACTAATCAGGCACCGGCCTGTCTTAACTTGATGACTCTGCACAGACTGTACTTCCGAAAAGGCCCTTTCGCAGGGACTGGGGCTGATGATTTCAGCACGTTACTTAGGGAGACAAAGTCAACTCATAACAGCAGCCGAAAGAAAAGTATACCCAGGAACGAGTTTATCGAAGAATCACAATACTCACACTGAGCAGTTTGCGTTGTCAACTTGTCGAGGGAAACTGGAACAGACCTAAGTTAAAGACAAGACATCCCAGCATCCTGGCTTGGAGACTTAATGCCGTGGACGTGACAACACTCTCGAGGCAACCGACAGAATCAGTTCGATCCCTATCAGACCCAAAAGGCCATTTCTGCCGATTTTTTTTGAAAAGCCATTTCTCTGAGTCAAGGTAATTGTAAAAAGACCCACAAAAGCAAAAAAAAAAAAAGTTTTTTTTTGAAAAAGAGGAACAAAGTTGGACGCCACTCACTTCCTCATTTCAAAACTCCCTACAGAGCCCCAGATATGAGAACGGTGAGCTGTCGGCAAGGAATAGACAGACTCATGTCTGGAATAAAATTGAATGCTGACATATAAACCCACACATGCGATTTCCAACAGGGGTCAGGATGATTCAATGGGGAAAGAACAGCCTCTTCAACAAATGGGGTTGGGAAAGCTGGACACCCACCTGCAAAAGAACCCAGCTGGACCTCACACACACCACGTCCAAAAATTAGCTCAAAATGGATCGGTATAAGAGCTAACATTCTCTTAGAGAAAACATATAGTAAGTAGTCACCACTCTCACTTTGACAGTCGTCTCCTAGATGGACACTAACAAGACAAGCAGAAAAGAAAAAAGTACATGAATTAAATTTCACCAAAACTTAGTTTATGTGCATCAAAAAAACACTATCAATAGTATGAATGACAAGCTATAAAATTTGAAACAAATGCTTGCGCATCTAACCAGAGCACAGTTATCCTAAACTATAAAAAATACCTTTAACTCAGCAACAAGAAATGACCCAATCGTTTTTAAAAAGGCATGACTACATATTTCTACACTGAAGATATACAAGCGGACAGCTAGCACATGCAAGGATGCTCAGTGCCTTAGTCATTAGCGAAATGCAAATAAAACCACAGTGAGGTACTATTTGAAACCAACTAGATCGACTACAACTTGAAAAAAAAATAACAATTGCTGATGAGAATATGGAGACATCAGAGCTTACATACACAGATTGCTGGTGGGGATTCGAAATGGTTCAGCCACTGTGGGAAGCAGTTTGCCAGTTCCTTAAAAAGGTCCGCCCAGAATTACCACGTGACCTGGAAGTTCCACTTCTAGGTGAATGTTCAGTTATGCAAGATTAACAGATCTAGAAGCCTGCTGTGCCACTAGAGGCCCATCGTTGACAACCCCGCACTGTGCACAAAAATGTGTACCCAAGGTAGATCTCATATTAAGTGCTCCCACCACAACGAAAGAAAGAAAAAGTGGCAAACAGACATTCAAAGAAATATTTACAGAAGTGTGTGCACTGAGCTATACTCAGTGGACAGAAAATGACAACAACCCAAATGCCCGCCACTGATGAACAGATAAACAGACGAAGAGCACAGTTCATGTCTGCAAATCATGCTTTGCCCAAAGCATGCAGACACGGTCCGCAGCAGCAGGTGAAGAGCTCCTGTCTTGGGGACAAGAGGTGCTGAGGAGGCAGGAATGACCCAGAGGTGTTGATGGAGCGGGATGATGAGAAGGTGCTGCTGCTGCTGCTGCTGGAAACAAGGCCGTCAGAGAGGAGGAGACAAAGCCACATCCAGGCCAGTGGGAGCTGGCGGTTTCCCTGTGCGCTGGCTGACAGTATTATAAACACCTCCAAAAGCCGTCTCCTCCCCCGAGGCCATGCGTCCTGTGACAGCCCCACTGGCCCCTCTAGACAAGCAAGGCGCCCAGTGGAGGAGCCCTCAGTTCTTCAGTCTCTCCCACCTCACAGACAATGAGCCCACCCAACAGGCCTGCCCCTGAGCCCTTCTGATCCACGACCCTGGTCCAGCACCTGGCCGAGCTCAGGTGAAGACTCAGGAGGCCGTGGGGCGACCCCGCCCGCCTCCTTCCGGGCCCTTCAATACCAGGACCTCCCGCCCCGCTGAGGTATTTCACTCATGGCCCCAGCTGGATCTAGGCGAGCACCACCTCTGCAAAAAAAAAATCCATCCAAGGTCTCCACCTGCCCTCAGGTAAATTCCAGGTATCTCCACCTGACATTCCAGGAGGCTGATGATGAGAATGAGCTGAGGACCCAACATCACGGGGCCAGCGAAGCTGCCTCCGACCTCAAACCAAACTCATCCACGTTAACCACCTCCGCCTGAAGAAAAACACACAACCTGGGTTATTGCCACATTTGTGTCTTCTCGAGGGGAAATCCTTGAGCCAATTTTTCACATCGTAGACTCCGTTCGAAACATCCTAGACCATGATAATGACAAAGAAGTCTTCCTGACTCACCCCATTCAGCTGTGAATGTATTTTGCTGTAGGATTTGTGTAAGGGTTACCTGAGAAATGCTCATTAGCCACTGAGAATGCTGGCCCACTCGCCACCTAGGGGGGAACTGATGCTGGAGCTTTATCCCTGATCATCACCATGCAGCCCTCCTGCAGTCCAAGCCCTGCAGAGAGGGGACCACCTCAACACAGCTGTGTGTTCGTACTTCCCTTTCCTGAAACTTATCCTCTTCCTTTAAGGACACAATCCAGGGATACGTGCAGGGTGCACTAGACCCTGTGTGGCCAGGGTGCAGCAGCCCCTGATTACTCCAGTTCTCAGACCAGCTCGCCCTCTTCCTGGCCGGGAGGCCGTCCCCACACCACGCTGGTGCTCACCTCCACCAGTCCTGGCCTCACCTTCTCCAGAAGGTCCCCCCCAACACCCATCACAGTGGTGCTGGATGTACACCTGCTCCTGTGTCTCACTGTCCTCTGATTTTCTCCTCCTCTACAACCTACCAAAACCAGAGCCAAAGTATTTGTTGTCTAAACGTGTGTATTGACTGTCGTCAACACAGAGCCCCAGGAGTCCAGGGAAGCAATCTCAGCTCCGACATGGTAACTGCTCAGTAAACACTGGTGGATTGTCCGGATGATGGAAGGAAGGGAAGAGGGAAGAAGATTTGCATTTACAGTGTCTTAGGAAAGGGAAGTGACGGCGCCAAGGTCTACAAAAAATATAAAAAACAGGGTTAGAACCGAAACCAAAGCAGTGTGCTGGGGTCCCGCGGATCTGCCTTTTGCCTCCACAGAGTTTGCTCAGAAGAGACCCAAGGATGCCCCTTCCTCCAGCCTGCGACCACCCTCCACCTTTTTTCCACTCCCAGCCTTGGCTCCAACCACTCATCTATCCCTGGCTTCCCGGACCAGCCAACACCACTTCTGAGCTTAGCTCCTTGTTGCCGACCAACCGTGAGCTCGCAGGTTTATCAGAGTTATTCTATCCAGGTGGAGGCCGCCGTCCACCGCCAGGTCAGCACACACTTGCGGCCACCGACCCCTGCCTCTCTCCGGGCTTCTATTTCGACCTTGGCGGCGAGCCTCGGGCCATTTCTCCCACAAATTGGCAGAGGAGGAGCCGGAGGGGACCAAGCTCTCTTGAAGATACAGAACAAGTGCGTGGCGGCCCCTCCCAGGACGGGCAGGGGGAACACCCGGGGCGCTACGGGAGCCCCGGGGCGCGGGGAGAACCCGAACCAGGCCCTTCAGGATCCGCAAGCCCTGCGTTCTACCCGCACAGACCCCGCTCTCCCCCCGTGACTTCCTGGAGACCCGCGTCCTAGGTGAGCAGGTGACCCGCATCAAGGAGATGAGACCCCCTGACCCACCTCTGCTGGTGGGCGGCCCCAGGCTGCGCTGCGGAGCTTCTCTAAAGGCTCAGCTGCATGAACCACCATGATCCTCTGGAGCCCAGCGGGCTCCGGTGTCAGGGCTCCTCTCTGCAGCCCCCGGGCAGCTCTGTGACCACCCTGGAGCCCCTCCTGAGCCTTCAACCAAATGGAAACAACAAAGCGTTTTGCAGGGAAACAAAACAAAACAAAACAAAGCAAACCAAGAATTGGAACCAAAATCGGGCCGCTCCAAGGCCCTGCCCTGCATCCTCAAATTCATGTCCTGAGACCAGTGTCACTCTCTGGATTTAAATTTGGCATGAGGTGGAGGAGGAGTCTGTGCGTCCGGATGACTCAGGTGTGGGCTGGAAGGTTCCAGAGCCTGCTGTCTCCTGGACCCTGTCCCTCAAGGAGAGCAGATACAGGCCCTGGGCAGGGCTCTCCTTTGTTCTGGGAGGCTGCTATTCAGGAACTGATGACGTGTAACAGCGCCTGGACCTGGTCACACCCCGTGCAGTCTGTCTGTCCTGCTGGCTCTGTGTTTTTTGTAAACCCTCTGCACGACTGGGGACCATGGGAGGTAATGCCACTACACCAAGGGTCGCTGACTTTCTCAGCTTCAGTGAGCTTTTGGGAAGAGAGAACGGATGGGGCCCTTCCCCCTCCAAGATCTGAACTCTGAGGGACTCAAGGCTTAGGAGGCTCAGTGGTGACAGAACTTCTGGGGGTGGCGGGAACATGGGGAAATGTGCTCAGCCCCAAATCTGACCCAATCACTCAGAGGCTCAGACGAGGCCCTCTCTGAACCCTGGGGATCTAGCACCGCCAGGCAGTATCAGTGTGCATATCACAGGGGGACCCGCGCGGGTCAGAGTGGAGCCACCCCCTGCCCCTGGCGGTGACAGGTAACAGGGAGGGGCCGGGGCCCTCCCACTGTGGGCTCCTCCTCACAGGCAGAGGGGGCAGAGTGCGGGCTCAGGGGGACCTCTCCCCGCACAGTCCCCCTTTAACACAGCCCCTCCTCCCCCCTCAGGGGCACGGAGCACCTCCCTCTCAGCCCACCCAAGCCCTGAGGTGGCGTCAGGAGGGAGCGTGCCCCTCTGCTGTGGCTCACGGTCTGCCCGGGGCACTCGGCACCTGCTGAAGGAGGAAGGCCCCGCCCCGCCCCGCCCCGCCCCACACAGGACACCCAGGAACTGTGGGAACTACGGAAGGGCCAGGCCTCTCTCCTGGGGGCCCCCTGCACACCTCTCACAGGGAGATTTACAGATGCTACAGTTCTTCAGGCTCTGCCACCTCCACGTGTGGTCACACCACAGTGACTTCTGTATCTCAATGCCATGTAAGAAAAAAACTTTCTCACCCCATCTCCTTCCTGTGGACCAGAGATGGATGCCACACTGTGCTCAGTGGAGCCCTGGGAAAGCGGGGGTGGGGGTCAGTGACAGTGCCCTCCTGGGGCAGCTCCATAGAAGGTAGGATCTAGGAGAAACCAGAGAGAACTCTGCCCCCTGCCCCCAGTGAGCAATGTCATGTGTATGTCCCCTTGGTACCACTGTCCCCATCTCTCCAGGAGTGTGCAGGAGCCCTCCCTCAGCCCAGCTGGTCCAGTGGTACTCTCTGGAGACAGCCTGCCCCACCAGTGTCACTCAGAGGCCTGATCTCACAGATTCCCTCTCACCAAGGATGAAGGGCTCACCCCACTCAAAGTTGTCAGGCAGCGCAGCCCCGACATCCCCCTGGGCTGTGTGAATCACACCCATGGGGGTCCGTACAGATGCTACGGTGGGCGTTCCCATTCCTACGCATGGTCGGCCCCCAGCGACCCCTGGACATCCTCATCACAGTTGAGGAGCCCCTGTCCTGCCCCATGTCTTCATTGTCAGCTCAGACTGCTGGGCCCAGGGTGACCCCTGGTGGTGAAGGGGTCCAGGGAGAGCAGCCTGGAGGAGAGGCTGAGATAGGTCCATGGTTGACCAGGAAAAACGGGGTGGGGGCATGGAGATTAAAGAGACCACACAGAGGAGCTGGGAGGAGCTAAGTGGGAGTTACAGACACAGTCCCTAGAGAGAGGATGGTGGTCCTTCAGCTCAGGGTCCAGGCTGTGTGTACGGGAGGAGGGTGGCTCTCTACAGATCATGACATTCCTCTCCCCAGAAATGCACAAGAAACCCTCCCTTTTAGCCCGTGCAGGGGCCTCGGTGCCCTGGGGAGGGAACGTGACCCTGCAGTGCGGCTCTGAGATCTGGTCGGATGCCTTCCTTCTGTCCCGGGAGGGGTCACTGTCCCCTCCCAGCACCTTCTTCTATGGGACACAGCTGCACCCTTTCAGGCCAACTTCACCTTGAGGCCTGTGACCTCAGCCCACAATGGGACCTACAGGTGCTACAGCTCACACAGCACCTCCCTCTACCTGCTGTCACACCCACTGACTCCCTGGAGCTCCTTCTCTCAGGTGAGGAGCTCCCTCCCCCTATTCACTGAAAATCCAGACTCTCAGCTCTTAGCCCTGTCCCAGGAGAGCTCTGGGCTGGATGGGAAGGAGGGAGCAACAGGGACGTCAGCCACAGATGACCCCTCCCCCATTGAGGGATGGATAATACAGGGGGGTCCCCTCCCTTTCCACCACTTACCCCCCTCCCCGGGGTCCAGGCAGTGCTAGCTGGGTGCAGAAAAGAGAGTGAAAGTGTCAAGCTCTGAACTTTGAGGAAATACATGGAGCTAAAAATAGCATGAAGAGCCAGCCACACCCGACATCCCCCATCTGTTCTTGTTTAAGGCAGCCCTGAGGTGGTGAGACCCTCACCCACAGGCACAAACTGCCCATCTGCTGAGTAACAGTCCTCTTAGCCTAGAGGAGACCGTCTCCCTGGTCCGGGCCTGAACTTCTGTTTACCCATCCCCACTAAGCATTTACAGAAGGGCCTGTTCCCCCAGGCCCTGAGGGTCGGGGGAGGAATGAGGGGAGGGGCCTCCTGTCTCAGTAGAACTGCGGTCACTGGGACCACTGGCTGGTCAGTGCGGGGAGAAATGCCTGCAGGGGAGCCCCGCTGAGGAGCGGGAGCCCCGCCTCGCCTCTGTCCGTGGTGCTGAACTCCAGGCGCCCCTCCGAGTCGCCCCGGCACCTGTGGAATCAGACGCGCAGTGAGGTGGGCTCTCATTCTCAGGTTAGCGGATTCAGGGTTCACTGGACAGCTGCATGTAAATCGATGAAATAAGAACACTCCTTCATCCCACATAGAAAAATAAACCACAAATGGTTTAAAGGCCTAAATGTAAGGCACGGCAGCATAAATCTCCTAGAAGAGAACACAGGCCAGACACTCTCTGATACACATCACAGCAATGTTTTCTTAGGTCCGTTTCCAAAGGCAAAGGAAGTGAAAGCAAAAATAAACAAATGGGACCCAATCAAACTTAAAAGCTTTTGTACAGCAAACGAAACCATCAACAAAATGCAAAGACAACCTATCGAATGGGAGAAAATATTTGCCAAAGATACGACCAAAAAGGGGTTAATATCCAACATATACAAACAGCTCATACAATTCTATATAAAAATACCCCAACAACCCAAACAAAAAAATGGGCAGAAGACCTAAATAGACATTTCCCCAAAGAAAAGATACAGATGACTAAAAGACACATGAAAAAGATGCTCAACATGGATAATTATTTGAGAAATGCAAGTCAAAATGACAATCATGTATCACCTCACACTAGTGAGAATGACCATCATCAAAAAGTCTACAGACAACAGGGGGAGGGTAGAGCTCAAGTCATACAGTGCTTTCTTAGCATCCACAACGTCCTGGGTTCAATCCCCAGTATCTGATCTAAAAAAATAAATAAATAAGTAAATGTAATTACCTTCCCACACAACACACAAAAGTCTACAAACAATAAATGCTGGAGAGGGTGTGGAGAAAAGGGAAGCCTCCTACAGTGTTTGTAGAAATGTTGTTTGGTGCAGCCATTATGGAAAATAAGTATGAAGGATCCTTAAAATAAAAACAGACTTACCATATGATCCAGCAATCCCACTCCTTGGCATATATCCAGAGGGAAACTTAATCCAAAAAAATACACGCACTCCAGTGTTCATAGCAGCACTATTTACAATAGCTAAGACACGGAAGAAACTTAAATGTCCCTCAGCTATAAAGAAGAATAAAATAATGCCATTTGCAGCAACATGGATGGACCTGGAGATTATCATTTTAAGTGAAGCCAGAAAGAGAAAGACAAATAAACCATATGATATCACTTATAGGTGGAATCTTAAAAAAATAATACAAACAATCTTATTTACAAAACAGAAACAGACTCAAAGACGTAGAAAACAAACTTATGATTACCAATGGTGGAAGAGGGTGGGAAGGGATAAATTGGGAGTTTGAGATTTGCAGATACTAACTATATCTAAAATAGGTAAACAACAAGTTTCTACTGTATAGCACAGGGAACTATATTCAATAACTTGTAGTAACTTATGGTGAAAAAGAATATGAAAATGAATATATGTATGTTCATCTATGACTGAAGCATTGTGCTGTACACCAGAAATTGACACAACATTGTACACTGACTATGCTTCAAATATGTATATATATATATACACACACACAAAGAAAAAATGTGAAATGGAAAAGCTCATTGGTAAAGGCCACTGTACAGTAAAGGTAGGAAATCATCCACACACAAACTAACAGGGAAGTTAACAGACAAAAGTAGTAAAATCATGTGTATCCACAGTAAGCAGCTAAAGGTTACACAGAACAATTAATTGTAAAATATGACATCAAAACCAATAATCATGAGGGAAGGAGAGTACGAATGCAGGGTATTCAAAATGCATTGGAGTTTAAGAGATCAGCAACTTAAAACAATCATGTATATATAGAGAGACTTTTATACCAAAGCCTCATGGTAATGGCAAATCAAAAATCTATAATAGATATACACACACAAAAGAAAGAGAAATGCAAACATAACACTAAAGACAGTCATCACAAGAGATGAGAACAAAGTAAGGGGGAAAAAACCTACAAAAATGAATGCAAAACAATTAACAAAATGGCAATAATAATACACATATTGATAACTACCTTCAACGTAAACAGATTAAAGACTCGAAGCAAAAGACACAGACTGGCTGAATGGATACAAAAGCAAAACCTGTATATATGTTGTCTACGAGAGACCCACTTCAGAGCCACAGACACATGCAGGCCGAAAGTAAGGGGATGGAAAAAGGAATTCCATGGAAACAGAAACCATAAGAAAGCCAGAGTAGCAATACTTACATCACACAAAATAGACTTTACAAACTATTACAAGAGACAAAGAAGGACACTACATCAAGATCAAGGGATTAATCCAAGAAGAAGAATTTACAATAACAACTATAATTGTTATTTACAATAACAAGTGTAAATATATATGCACCCAATATAGGAGCACCTCAATATATAAGGCAACTGTTAACAGACGTAAAGAGAGAAATTGACAACAACACAATAATAGCGGGGGACCTTAACAGCCCACTTACATCAATGGACAGACCATCCAGACAGAAAATCAATAAGGAAACACAGCCTTAAATGACACATTAGATCCCATGGACTTTATTGATATTTATAGAGCATTTCACCCAGAAGCAGCAGAACACCATTTTTCTCAAGTGCACGTGGAACTTTCTCTAGGAAACATCACATGCTGGGCCACAAGAAAGCCTCAGTAAACTAAGAAAATTGAAATTCTATCAAGCACCTTTTCTGACCACAATGCTATGAGATTAGGTATCTACTACAACAAAAAAAAACTTCAAAAAACATAAACACGTGCAAGCTAACAATATGCTGCTCATAACCATTGATCACTGAAGAAATCAAAGAGGAAATCAAAAAATACCTAGAAACAAAGGAAAACAAAAACAAAATGATCCAGAATCTATGGGATGCAGTAAAACAGTTCTACGAGGGAAGTTTACAGTGATACAAGCTTCCCTCAGGAAAGAAAACTCTCAAATAAGCAACCTAACCTTATACCAAAAGTAACTAGAGTAAGAAGAACAAACAAAGCAGGAAGTTAGTAGAAGGAAAGAAATCATAAAGATCAGAGCAGAAACAAATGAAATAGAAACCAAAAAGAAAAAAGAGAAAACGAAAGACCAATGAAACTAAAAGCTGGCTCTTTGAAAAGATAAACAACATTAATAAACCTTTAGCCAGACTCATCAACAACAACAAAAAGGTGGGGGTGGGGGAGAGGACACAAATCAGTAAAATCGGAAACAAAAGAGGAGAAGTTACAACTGACACCACAGAAATACAAAGCATCATAAGAGACTATTATGAGCAGCTATACACCAACAAAATGTACAAACTAGAAGAAATGGACAATTTCTGAGAAAGGTACAATCTCCCAAGACTGACCCAGGAAGAAACAGAAAATATGAATGGACCAATTACCAGTACTGAAGTCAAGTCAGTAATTTAAAAACTCTCAACAGACTGAAGTCCACGACCAGATGGCTTACAGGCAAATTCTACCAAACATTTGGAGAAGAGTTCACAGCTGTGCTTCTGAAACTCTCCCAAACAATTGCAGGGGAAGGAGTACTTCCAAACTCATTCTATGAGGCCACCATCACCCTGATACTAAAATCAGACAAAGAAGTCACACAAAAAAGAAAACTACAGACCAATATCACGGATGAACATTGATGCACAAATTCTCAACAAAATACTAGCAAACCAATTCCAACAACACATTTAGAGGATCATAAGCCATGGTCAAGTGGGATTTATTCCAGTGACGCAAGGATTTACAATACTCGCAAAGTAGGCAGTGTGACACACCACGTTAACAAACGGAAGAACAAAAACCGTATGATAATCTGAACAGATGCAGAGAAAGCTTTTGATAAAAGTCAAGACCTATTTATGATAAAAAAAAAACCACCTCTCCAGAAAGCGGGCATAGAAGGGGCATACCTCAACATAATAAAGGCCATACATGACAAACACACAGCCAACATCATATTCAGTGGTAAAAAACTGAAAGCATTTCCTCTGAGATCAGGAACAAGACTATAATGCCCTCTCTTGCCACCTCAATTCAACATCGTTTTGGAAATCCTAGCCACAGTAATCAGGGAACAAAAAGAAATAAAGGGAATCCAAATTGAAAAAGAAGTAGTAAAACTGTCACTGTTGGCAGATGACATGATACTGGACATAGAAAATCCTAAAGATGCTACTAGAAAACTAGTAGAGCTCATCAATGAATTCAGTAAAGTTGCAGGATACAAAATTAATATACAGAAATCTGATGCTTTTCTATACACTAACAACAAAACAGCAGAAAAAGAAATTAAGGGCGCAATCCTACTTACCATCACATCAAAAAGAATAAAATACCTAGGAATACACCTACCTAAGGAGGCAAAAGACCTGTACTCTGAAAACGATAAGACACACTTAGCAAAGAAAATGAAGATGACACAGATGGAAAGATATACCATGTTCTTGCTTTAGAAGAATCAGTATTGTTCAAATGGCCATACAACCCAAGGCAATCTACAGATTCAATGCAGTCCCTATCAAATTACCAATGGCATTTTTCACAGATCTGGAACAAACACTTTTTTTAATTTGTATGGAAACACCAAAGACCCAAAGAGCCGAAACACTCTTTAGAAAGAAGAAAGGAGCTGGAGGAATCAGGCTCCCTGACTCCAGACTATACTACAAAGCTCTAGTACTCAGAACAGTATGCTACTGGCACAAAAACACACATAAATCAGGGGAATGGAATACAAAGTCCAGAACTAAACCCACACACTTATGGTCAATTAACCTATGACAAAGGAGGCAAGAATATATAATGGAGAAAAGACAGTCTCTTCAACAAGTGGTACTGGGAAAACAGGACAGATAACTGTAAAAGAATGAAATTAGAACATTTTCCAACACCATATACAAAAATAAACTCAAACTGGATTAAAGACCTAAATGTAAGATCAGATACTATAAAACTTCTACAGGAAAACATAAGCAGAACACACTTTGACATACATTGCAGCAATAATTTTTGAGCCTTCCCCTAGAATAACAGAATAAAAGCAAAAATAAACAAATCAAATCTAATTAAACTTAAAAGCTTTCGCACAGCAAAGGAAACCATAAACAACATGAAACGACAACCTACAGATTGGGAGAAAATATTTACAAATGATGTGGCCAACAAGGGACTAATTTCCAAAATATACAAACAGCTCATACAGCTTAATATCAAAACAACAAACAACCCAATCAAAAAATAGGCAGCAGACCTAAACAGGCATGTCTCCAAACAAGACATCCAGATGGCCAACAGGCACATGAAAAGACACTCAATATCACTTATTATTGGAGAAATGCAAACCAAAACTACAGAACTACAATCAGAATGGCTGTCATCAAAAAGTCTATAAATAATAAATGCTACAGAAGGTGTGGAGAAAAGGGATCCCTCCTACACTGTTGGTGGGAATGGAAATTTGTGCAGTCACTATGGAGGATACTATAGAGGTTCCTTAAAAAACTAAAAATACACTTACCCTATGATCCAGCAATCCCACTCCCGGGCATGCATCCGGAGAAAACTAACTCAAAAAGACACATGCACCCCAATGCCATGGCAGCGTTAACTATAATAGCCAAGACGTGGAAACAACCTAAATGTCCACTGACACATGACTGGATAAAAAAGATGTGGTATGATACCCAGCAATAAATGTAACCAAGGAGGTGAAAGACTTATACACAGAGAACTATAAAACACGGATTAAGGAAATTAAAGAAGACTTGAAAAAATGGAAAGGTATCCCATGCTCCAGGATTGGAAGAATCAATATTGTTAAAATGGTCACACTGCCCAAGGCAATCTACACATTTAATGCAATCTCTATCAATTTACCCAGGACATATTGCACAGAACTAAAACAAATCATAATGAAATTTATATGGAACCACAGAAGACCTACAATTGTGAACACATTAGTGAAGAAAAAGGAAGGCTGGAGGAATAACTCTCCCAGACTTCAGACAATACTACAGAGCTACAGTCATCAAGACAGCATGCTATTGGTACAAAAACAGACATATGGACCCATGGAACAGAAGAGAGAGCCCAGAAAGGAACCCACAAACTTTTGGTCAACTCATCTTCGACAAAGGAGGCAAGAATATACAATGGAATAAAGACAGTCTCTTCAGCAAATGGTGTTGGGAAAGCTGGACAGCAGCATGTGAATCAGTGAAGCTAGAACACTCCCTTCCACCATACACAAAAATCAACTCAAAATGGATCAAAGACTTAAACATAAGACAAGATACAATAAACTTCCTAGAAGAAAATACAAGCAAAACATTATCTCACATACATCTCAAAAATGTTCTCCCAGGGCAGTCTACTCAAGCAATAGAAATAAAAGCAAGAATAAACAAATGGGACCTAATGAAACTTACAAGCTTCTGCACAGCAAAGGAAACCATAAGTAAAACAAAACGACAACCTATGGAATGGGAGAAAATTTTTGCAAACGATGAAACTGACAAAGGCTTGATCTCCAGAATATATAAGCAACTCATATTACTTAATAAGAAATAACTGAACAACCCAGTCCAAAAATGGGCCAAAGACCTAAGCAAGCAATTCTCCAAGGAAGAAATACAAATGATCAATAGGCACATGAAAAATGCTGAATATCACTAATTATCAGAGAAACGCAAATCAAAAGTACAATGAGGTATCACTTCACACCAGTCAGAATGGCCGTTATTCAAAAGTCCACAAATGACAAATGCTGGAGAGGCTGTGGAGAAAAGGGAACCCTCCTACACTGCTGGTGGGAATACACTTTGCTGCAGCCACTGTGGAAAACAGTGTGGAGATTCCTCAAAAGACTAGGAATAGACTTACCATGTGACCCAGGAATCCTGCTCCTGGGCATATATCCAGAAGGAACCCTACTTCAAAAAGACACCTGCACCTCAATGTTCACAGCAGCACTGTTTACAATAGCCAAGACATGGAAACAGCGTAAATGTCCAGCAACAGATGACTGGAAGTAGAAGATGGGGTATATTTATATAATGGAATACTATTCAACCATAAAAAACGACAACATAATGCCATTTGCAGCAACATGGATGTTCCTGGGGAATGTCATTCTAAGTGAAGTAAGCCAGAAAGAGAAAGAAAAATACCATATGAGATCGCTCATATGTAGAATCTGAAAAAAAAAACATAAATACAGAACAGAAACAGGCTCATAGACATAGAATACAAACTTGTGGTTGCCAAGGGGGCAGGGGGTGGGAAGGGACAGACTGGGATTTCAAAATGTAGAACACATACAAAAGATTATACTGTATAACACAGGGAAATATATACAAGATCTTGCGTTAGCTCACAGCGAAAAAAATGTGGCAATGAATATATGTTCATGTATAACTGAAAAATTGTGCTGTACACTGGAATTTGATACAACATTGTAAAATGAACATAACTCAATAAAAAAAATTTTAAAAAAAGATGTATGTATGTATGTGTGTGTGTGTGTATACACACACACACACACACAATGGAATATTACTCAGCCACAAAAAACAAAATAATACCATTTCCAGCAATATGGATGGACCTAGAGATTATCACATTAAGTGAAGTAAGTCAGAGAGAGAAAGACAAATATATGATATCACTTACATGTGGAATCTAGGAAAATACACAAATTCTATTTACAAACCAGAAATAGACTCACAGACACAGAAAACAAACTATGGTTACCAAAGGGAAAGGTAAGGGGAGGGATAAATTAAAAGTTTGGAACCAACAGATACCACATATAAAATAGATACACAACAAAGACCTATTGTATAGCACAGGGAACTATATTCAATTTCTTGTAATAAGCTATAATGGGAAAGAATCTGAAAACATATATATATAAATGTATGTATATGTATACCTGAAACACTTTGCTGCACACCTGAAACTAATATTGTACATCAACTACACTTCAATAAAAATTAAATTTTAAAAGTCTTTCCCCAAAGAAATCTCCATGCCTAAATGGTTTTCCTTGCAAATTATAGAAAACATGTAAAAACAATCATTCTACACAATTTCTTCGAGAAGTAGATGAAGACGAAATGTTCTTTTCTATGAGGCCAGACAAACTCTAATCTTAAAGCAAAATAAAATGAAAAACTGCAGGCAAATCTCCCTCTTCGACAAAATACTAGCAAATCAAATGTAACAATGTATTCTTAAAATACTATTCCACAGCCAAGCGGGGCTTATCCCAGGACTGCAAGGTTACTATGATATTCAAAAATCGAAGAATCACATTGATAGTATAAAAAAGAAAAACCACACGATCATATCAATAGATAAAGAAAAAAGATCTGGCAAAATCCAACATCCATTCGTGATTAAAGACACAACAAAAGGAAACTCTTGGCACTCTAGTATTGAAGGGAACTTCCTCCACCAGACAAAAGACATCGACAGAAGCCTACAGCCGGCATCATGCTCAATGGCGAGAGGCTGAATGTAGGTGGAGATTGTGGAGGAAGTAGCTGGAGACAAGGATCCCTAGCTCAAGAAACAAGTCTTGTCTGGGAAATGCCTCAGGCCTCCAAAGGCACTTTTCTTCCAGCCTAAAGCCATCCTCCCTGTGGCCATCAGAGGGCACATAAGAGACGTGGCAGGGTCTGTCCTTGGACTAAGGTCACGTTCAGAATGAGACTCACCCTAGAACTTCTTGTTCAACAGGGACATAATTTCACCCAAATGAGGGTCCGCCCTCAAGAAAAGCCACGTGAGTCCAGGAGAGACCGTGCACCCAGCTGACTCAGCAGAGGATCTTAAAGACCCTCCAATTAGGAGTCCTCACACCCTGTTCTCCCCTGAGACTCTGCGGGCTCAGTGAACTCCGCACATAAACCACCAGCTCACACAGCTCCGCCGCACCATAGCACGAGAGACAGCATGGCGATAAATTCAGCAACAAGCACAGGACCGGGAGTCTGAACCATCTGGCTCTGTTGAAAGAATTACCTGTTGGCGTGTTGAATGTGGATAAATCACATTTCCATTCCCAGGCTGTTTCTGCCTCTACTTTAAAAAAAAAAAGCGAATATTACTCCACAAAGTAGTTGCGAGGCTTACGTGACATGATGCATTGGTTACAAAATAGCAAATACAATTACTATTATCTGCGTCCCTTGAAGCAGTATTGCAGCAAAGCGCACCAAGAGCCAGGAGCTTCAGTGCAAATGTATCGCGCAGTGTGGACCCTCAAAGGGCTACAGCGTCCCTGGAAGGTGAGTTAGAAATCACCGTGCCCGCCCTGAGGGGAGGGCCCCGAAGGCCTGCAGCGGCGGAGGCGGGGTGTTGCAGGTCGGCGGTCTCCTCAAGAACCGCGCAGCATCACTCTCCTTGCTCGTTCTGAAACGGCAGCAGCTGTTCGTTGGCCCTTCTCATTTTGCTTCCTGGGTCTATTAACTGTCTTTCTCATTTTCCCATTTCCGGTCTCGCTAGGACGCATCCTAGAAATTTCAATCAACGTTTTCTTCCAGCGAGGTCAGCAAGGTGGCTGAATCGGAAAGGCCAGCCCTCGTCCCCCCGCAGGAACTCGGACAAAACGCCAGCCGGGCCAGACAACTTTCACGAGAGCTCCAGAATGCAGCCAACAAGCTGCAACACCTCGGATGCGCGTAAACCCCAGAACAACCACCGCGAAGCCGACGGAGAGCAGCTTCGCTCTGCCCCGCGAGCCCCCTCCAGGCCGGCCCAGCGCGGAGCCCAGAGGTGCACTCGGCTCGCCCAGGACCCCCTCCTCCCCCGGAGCGCAGTGAGCGAGGGCGCCCGACACCCCAGGCCCCCGGGACGCCGCCCGGGAGGCCCGCCTGCGGCGCGCACGCGTGCGGGCGGCGGCACAGAGCGAGGACCAGGCCGGCGGCTCTCGGCAGCCGGCAGGGTCTGCGGGGCTGAGAGGCGGCGCCCGGCCCTGGCACCTGTCCTTCTGAGGGAGGCAGCAGGGGCCGGCGCCCGGCGCCAGCCCTCCCGCGCTCCCCCAGGGCACAGGGCCGCCCAGCGCCAAGCTCTCCGGAAGCTACTCCCCGTCTAATTGCAGGCAGCTGCCCGCATGTTCAGTGTCTGTATTCTGAGCAACGACGCGTTACCCTCCTCCTTCAGAGAAGACCATGTTCCAACCACACTTTACCTGAGCCGAGTGCTCACATGCATACGTGTGTGCACGTGCGTGTGTATGTGCAAGCGTGTGTTTGCATGATTTTCCACAGCTTTTCTGCCATTTTTTGCTCACTGGCGCGTCTCCCTTTCTCCATTGCATCCCTGAGTGCTCCTCTCACCGAGTGCGAAAACCATAAAATGTCCAAGAACGTGCACCTCGGGGAATGCCTTCTTCCACTCCCGTTCTGCCCACCAAGTCACATGGAATCATTTCCTTATTTCAGATAAAACGTGTGACTCAACTACGAGGACAGGAAGATACAGCCGGTGGTTAAGAGGTCCGGCCCCCCAAGCCCTCCGCATCTCCCATGAGGACGCAGCCCGGCGTGCCGGGGTGACCGCTGAGACACGGCTCCGACAGCTCAGGTGCGGTGCCCTGAGGGTCCTCATACGTAGGGATTTGCCCCCACGACCCTTCAGTTTTGTCCCATAAAAAGTATTCAGCTCAGTATTCAGTTCTCCACCAGTAATCCCTTGAAGGTGTTTCTCCAGTATCGTCTGGTTCGGGGTTGTCTGGTCCCAGGAGCTCATTGTTTTCTTGATGGTAATTTGCATTTTCCTTAGGAAGTAATTTCAGGACATTTTTGGGGCCCCAAGCAAGTTCCCCTTGAATTTTCTTAGTTGAAACTTACAAAAAATTGAACTACCGTTTTAAAGCACACAATTTGGTGCAGGATGTGTCTGTTTTCTAACTCACCCTTCATTTCCTTGCTTCACCATGAAGGGTCAAGACAGAGCAGAGACGTCACTTGTAAATGCATGCGTCCTAGCACTTAGCGGGTGTGTCCTCAACTCTGAAAAGCATTCAGTTATCTATTTCTTGAGCTGTTGCTGGACGTCCCCAGCTTCCTTCCTCTGACACTTGCAGGAGATAACTTGCAGGTGGCCCCCCGAGGCCTATTCCCCAGGCACCCCGGAGGTCCATTTCTGGACTCTGCAGCATTCTGGACCGTTCCTCCATGCTGTATTCCGGTTTCAGCTCCTTTGTCCTTGATGGGGTGAATTTTATAATGTGTTGGTTCTACTGAAAGTTTCATCTCTAAAATTTCTAACTCTTTTCAGAAACTGCCCGTTGTTCTGTAAAACAATCGATGTTTGCCTCCCTTTAGTTTTCAGCTATTTAAACACACTTAATTTAAAATACCTCGCTTATTTTCTGGTTGATCCCATTCCTTGCAGAGGACAACCCCCATTGGTCAGCAGATGGCTGTCTGTAGCAAGGTCCACCAATAACAGGGTCACTCTGGGCCGCCCACTCCTGCTGGAGGTCCCCTCTCACACACCTGACCTCTCATAGAGGTCTCTCCCAGGGCTGTCCTGGGAGTCGGGCTGGTGCGGCCCCTCCTGCCCGGCAGGGTGCACTGTCTCAGACTTAGCATCTGCTCAGCGTTGCGCCATCAGGGATGGTCCAGTGGGAGCCTCACTCCCACACGTGGGGCAGACGCCCACTGGTGACGACACTTGATTGAGTCTGTTTCTTGCCACACGGGGTATGTTGCTCAATTCTGACCAGGAGCTTGGGTCAGTGCACAGAGATAGCCCAGTGTCCACCCAGAAACAGCTTCAGCCTTCACCTGGTGCCCTGACCCCTCCCACCTGGGAGGACCTGGGGGCCCTCTTGTCCCTAGACATGGAAACCTCTTGCCGCTGACCCCTTGATGACCCCGGCCCCTGAGAGGCCACTCAGCCTGGTTGTCTGTTGTATACTCTGGTTCCCTCTCCATTTGGGGAACTTCCTCTTTTTCTGCATTTATCTGTGGCAACGTATTTCAGAAATATTATAAGTAGTATTTGTCAGTGTTAGGAGCACACCACAGCTCTTGGATGGGCGCAACCATCGTTCAGTTTACGTGGGGTCTGGGCCCACGACCTCTCATGTCGCAGCCCGCTCCGGTCAACAGCTAGTCTGGAAATTAACGGTGACTGACTCTCCGGTGAACCCGGCACCACTGAGCCCACACTCACTCTGAGGGGTGGGCTTTTTGACAGTATGCAAATAAAGAAACTCAGGCTCACAGAAAGGGCATTACTGCTCAAGGTTACACGAGCAGTGGGTATAGGTTTAAATAAAGATCTGTTTTCCTTCAGGGTAAGACCTCTAACCCAAATCAATGCCCTCGAAAGCGTATAGGTAGCACCAGAGGATGAGGAGGACATTCTGCCCGAGGAACAAGGGGCACTGAGGAGGCAGGGAGGACTCCGTGACTTGTTCCCAGGAGGTGGGGTGGACGCTGTTGCAAGAAAAAGAGAAGTAGAGATGGGGGCAGCGACGGAAATACACCCACACTCCGGGGCCAGGAGAGGAGTCGGGGTTCCTGCCCTTATTTCCCGGTGCTTCTCCTCTGTGCTCATTGCCCCCTTCACCTCCACCGAGCTGTAGTCAGACGTTCGACGTGCGTCTCTGCTGATCTGAGCTCTGCAGACCAGCAGGAACTTGCATCTGCCCTGAACATGTGAAGGTGACCCGGGTCCATGGTGAGGACCCTGCAGGGCTGTGCTGATGGACGGCTGAGGACGAAGGAGGCCCCACACGGAGGCTCTGAGAGGGAAGGACGTGGCCTGGGCACCCTCACCTTTAAGGGGCGCCCCAGGAAGACACCGAGTCTCTTTGCTGATCTGTCACGGAAACGAGAGCCAGGCTCTCAAGAAGGGGCAGTTCCCCTTCCCGTGGGGCTGCTGACGTGACAGCCCCGTGACGGGGAGGACCAGCCTCCGAGTGGACACACCCTGTGGGTCTCCGTGCTGAGGGCACCGTGTCTCCTCCATCTGCACAGCCTGCACCACACGGAGGAGTCGCCATGACCCCCACGCTCATGGCCCTGCTCTGTCTCGGTGAGATTGAGGAGGGGAGGGTGGTCCTGGTCGGGGAGGGACCCTCCCACAGCCAGGCCTGCTCTGTCAGGAGACCCTGGGGCTCAGGACACTCGGGGCAGGGGAGGTTCTGCTCAGGGTTCAGGGCGACTCTCTCACAGGGACCTCTCTTCCAGGGCTGAGTGTGGGCATGAGGACCCAGGTGCAGGCAGGTGAGTCTGTGCCCAGGTGCCCCGCTCCCCCCTCCTCATTGTGGGGACAGGCCAGCCCCTCCCCGGGCAATGGGGGTAGGGAACAGCAGCTCTGGGCTGAAGGATGGGGAGGCTGGGGGCTGTGGGGCTGAGAGCTGGGGGATGGCGGTGGGATGTCTTGTGACCCAGGCCTCTGATTTCCTTCCAGGGACCCTCCCCAAACCCACCATCTGGGCTGAGCCAGGCTCTGTGATCACCTGGTGGAGACCCGTGACCATCTGGTGTCAGGGGACCCTGGGGGCCCAGGAGTTCCGACTGGATAAAGAGGGAAGCCATAGCCCCTGGGACACACAGCCCCCACTGGAGCCCGGGGACAAGGCCAAGTTCTCCATCCCAGACATGACGGAGGAGCACGCAGGGAAATACCGCTGTTACTATCTCAGCATCACAGGAGTGTCAGAGCACAGTGACCCCCTGAAGCTGGTGGTGACAGGTGAGAGGACACTCAGGGGTCCCCACCTCGGGCTCTGCCCTCAGGAAGGGGGGCTGCTCCCAGGACCGTGTCCCTCTCACCGCCCAGCCCTGGGGGAGGTCAGGGAGCCGTGAGCCCCACTGAACAAGCGGCCCCCTTCTCTCTAGGAGCCAACAGCAAGCCCAGCCTCTCAGCCCTGCCGAGCCCCGTGGTGACCTCAGGAGGGAACGTGACCCTCCGGTGTGGCTCATGGCAGGGATTTGACAGGTTCATCCTGACTAAGGAAGGGGAAGACAAGCCCTCCGGGGCCCTGGACGCACAGCCACAGCCCAGCGGGCAGAGCCAGGCCCTGTTCCCTGTGGGCCCCGTGCCCCCCAGCCCCAGGTGGACGTTCAGATGCTACGGCTGCTACAAGAGCAAACCCCAGGTGTGGTCGGCCCCCAGCGACCCCCTGGAGCTCCTGGTCTCAGGTGAGGAAGTCCCATCCCGGGCCCATATTCCTTTGGAGGCTCCAGACTGGTTATTGGGGTCCCTGCTCAGATGAAGCCCCACGTGAGAGGGTGGGGGCTCCTGGACCAGAGATACAGAGTGTGAGAGACAGTGAGACCTGGGGGCCGGGATGGGAGGAGAGGCTTTATGGGAGGGACCAGCCCCTACAACCTAGGGCTGGTCTTTCCCCCAGGTGTGTCTCGGAAGCCCTCCCTCCTGACCCCGCAGGGCCCTGTTGTGGCCTTGGGACAGAACCTGACCCTCCAGTGTCGCTCTGATGTCAGCTATGACAGATTCACTCTGTCCAAAGAGGGGAGACAGGACCTCACCCAGCGCCCTGGCCGGCAGCCCCAGGCTGGGCTCTCTCAAGCCGACTTCCCCCTGAGCCTGGTGATTCGCTCTGATGGGGGCCGGTACACATGCTACGGGTTACACAACCTCTCCTCCGAGTGGTCGGCCCCCAGCGACCCCCTGGACATTCTGGTGGCAGGTGAGGAGCCAGCGGGTCAGTCAGGGACCCAGACTCTGCACAGGACCTGCTGGGGGAGCCCCAGGGGTGATGCTGGATCAGGGGGTGGGACCCCCGGGGAGGGAGAGACAGGGATAGACAGGGGATGGGCAGGAGATGCGGGTCCTCAGAGAGGCCCTCCTGAGTCTCAGCTCAGAACCAGGTGGGCCGGCAGCCCCTCATCCCTTCCTCTCTCTAGGACAGCTCCCTGACACCCCCGCCCTCTCGGTGCAGCCGGGCCCCACGGTGGCCTTAGGAGAGAACGTGACCCTGCTGTGTCAGTCAAAGCTCTCCAGAGACACCTTCCTTCTGTCCAAGGAGGGGGCAGCCCATCCCCCGCTGCGTCTCAAATCAAAGTCCCAGGGTGGGCAGTACCAGGCCGAATTCTCACTGAGTCCTGTGACCGCAGCCCACGGGGGGGCCTACAGGTGCTACAGCTCACTCAGCAGTGACCCCTACCTGCTGTCACAGCCCAGTGACCCCTTGGAGCTCCAGGTCTCAGGTGAGGAAGTCCCATCCTGGTCTCTTATACTTTTTGAGGCTCTAGACTATTTATTGGGCTCTTTGCTCCCAGGGGAGCCCCACAGGCAGGGGTGGAGTCAGGCCACATTGTGGGGCTCACTGGTAAGATACACAGAGTGTGAGACACAGTGAGACCTGGGGGCCAGGATGGGAGGAGAGGCTTTATGGGAGGGACCAGCCCCTACAATCCAGGGCTGGTCTTTCCCCCGGTGTGTCTGGGAAGCCCTCCCTCCTCACCCCACAGGGATCTCTAGTGATCTCTGGACAGAGCCTGACCTTCCAGTGTCGCTCTGATGTTGGCTACAAAAGATACGCTTTGTTCAAGGCCGGGGGTCAGGCCCTCCCCCAGCTTCCTGCCCGGCAGCCCCAGGCTGGGCTCTCTCAGGCCGACCCCCACCCCGGGCCAGGTGAGCAGCCTCCACGGGGCCAGCACAGAGGCTACGGGGGACACAGCCCCCCTGCCCACGACTCCATCTCAGAGCCCGAGCCTCTGGGGTCCCAGCTCCCCGGACATCGGCCTATAGAGAAGCGTCCCGTGTGCGGGCTCTGCTCTGCACGGCCCTCCTGCGCTCGCCCGGGGGCCTTCCTGCCGCTCCGAGTGCACGGAGACTCAGCAGGGCCCGGGCAGGGCCGCTGGGGGGGCGCGGGGGGGATGGCACAGCACGTCTGTGTGCACTCCTGTCTGCTCTGCTCCGTGCGTGCACTTTTACTGCTCTCTCCTGTTTTGAGAACTTTTCGGAAATGCTTGCGGATATAAATACACAAATCTGTGCAAAAAGACAGAGAAAGGCGATGACGGGGGCCTCCCTCCTGTGTCCTGTAGACCCTGTTGTGTCTCAAATGCGCTCAGTGCCGAATGTCAGCCCCCTTCTCCTCTGCCCCCTCTCTAAGCCCACAGGCGTGGCCAGGTTCCTTATTGAAGTGCAGACTGAGACCTTTCTGGAGACCTGCCTCCTTACCACCTGCTTATTTCAAGGAATTGACCCGCCCAGCTCTGTACGCACTGCTTTCCTCCCTGTCTCACCTGCGTGTCTGCCCATATAGAGACACGCACACACGTATGCAGTCTACACGTGGGTCCAGAGCGTAATACAGATGCACAGGTTGACGTGTAACTTCACCATTTCATGGATACATGTGTACTTATGTGTTGCATGTAGTATATACAATGTAACATATTTTAATAAAATGTATGTAAATATGTATCTTTTATCTACAGGTAAATATATACCTCATATAGAAACACCACACTTATTCCTCCACTTCAACATTTACAGATATTTGTCCAAAACTCTGTATCTTCCGTCTCGTATGTTGCCACGTTGGTTGTGGTCTCCCATGTATTTCACCCCCCGAGAAGGCAGGAATAAGCCTTTCAGTACCTGTTGCTGTTACACCACTTGTAGAAAATAGATATTTGCATGAGCGTGTGTATGTCTCACTTTACTATATCTAACTGCATGAAGAATAATTTAATAAAAGGATAAATGGATGAAAAGTCCAGGAGCACAGAGGGAGCCTGGCCGGGCAGAGACAGGGCGCGTCACAGGGCCGTGTGACAGCTGTGCTGTGAGAACTGGGGGCACCGACAACACAGACCCCAGGACAAGGGCTGTGTCTCCCCGACCCCTCACTCACCCCCACTGTGTGATTCTCAGGAGCAGCTGACACCACCCACCCATCACAAAACACGTCAGACCCCACAAGTGGTGAGCAGAGAAATTCTCAGCTACGGGGCTGGGCTCCGAGGGTCACGTCCTGGAAAGGGAGGCGGGTGCCCTGGGTGGACATCCAGGACTGTGGGGGGATCCTGATCTGCTCTGACCTCAGTGGCCTCTCTGTGCACAATCCCTAGGCTCACGCCCCCAGGACTACACACTCGGGAATCTCATCCGCATGGGCGTGGCTGCCTTGATCCTGGTGGGCCTCGGGATCCTGCTGTTTCAGGCTCGACACGACCTTGGAGGAGCCCAAGATGCGGCCAGGAGGTAAACACAGAGGGAATGACGCACTGTCCAGCGCGGTAGAGCCTCGAAATGGTCTCATGTGCCCAGGAGGTCCTGGAAGAGAGTCTGCAGGGGATGATGCGTGAACTGCCTGCCGAGACCGTGGCGGGAGAGACGCGGTGTGGGTGCAGGAGAGGGGCGGGCAGTCCTGGGGAGGCCCTTCCTCTCCTAAACCGCGGTGCTTTCCCTCCCTGCCGCTGTGACTCTCCCTCGCTGCCCCGGCTCCTCGCCCCCTGTGCCGTGAGGCACATCCCACACGGCAGGGCTGTGTCCGCAGCTTACACACCTGCGGGTCCTGGTCCACTTTCCTGTAATATATTTTGCTTAATTTTTAATGCCCACATTCACTGGTGTGTGCTACTGACCTCCATCCCATCACTCAGAAACAGAATACGGTTTAAGCAGCTGAATAAATGGATGATAGTAGGGTCCAGTTTGGAGCACATAAGTCCAGAACTGTTCCCTGAAACCCTCTGCGGACCCTTCAGTCCTTCCATCCTCATCAGATGACACCTGGGATAGGGTCTCCAGAAGCAGCATCAGACTGAAGGAAGACCCTGGTGTTTGAAATGACAGCCAGGCGCTGTGCTGATAAACAGGCTTTAAGAATATACAGCTTTTTAAAAAGTGCAGGTTTGTAGCAGTTGTCTCTTTCTTAGTGTAAATACTGTCTCCATGGCCAGCCTCAAGGTGCTCATGTGAATCCCCTGAAGGGGCGGCTGGGAAGTAAAGATGGAGTTGCTCTTCCTGAGTAGTGTGTCTGACCCAGATGCCCACCTCCCTGGGTACCGCATTGTGCGTGGATGTTTCCTGCTACTTGAAGACAAGATCATTTCCACGTCATTGTACCACAGCCTCAGTGCAATCATCATGCCAAAACTCTAGCGCATCCACAAGAGCGGCAAGAGAGGGACCTGCGGAAATACCAGTCGTGGGAGAAAGCCCTGCGCGCGCTGAGCATCACCAGCTTGCCGGCAGAGGCACACAGCGGCCCGTCGATCTGCAGAGCGGGGAACGACGACCTGCAGGCTCGCAGCCGGGAAGCAACCGTGTGCGTGACCGAGACGCGCGCGCGAGCAGCGGACAGAGTCGCAGCGCACGGTCTCGCCAAGCACGACGGCCGGGCGCTCGATGCAGCGGAGATTCACGCGGCAGGACGGCCACAAAGCGAGACTCCTGCCTCGTACAGATCAGTGTTCCGGCGGGGCGGGGAGTGAACAAGCAAGAGCCCTGCGAGCGTGCGTGCAGGGTCGCTCTAGTACGGGAAGCTCGGCGGGAGACAACACGTGCTCAACCTTCCAGTCGTAGCAAGAGGACGGCGCAGTCCCACGTGGGCGCCGGGCGGGCGGAGGGCGCAGGGGCTGCCGCAGCGCTGGCGGCGCCCCTCCTGACCTTCCCTCGGAGACTCAGTCTGCCCCTCGTTGCTGCTACCGGCTGCTCGTGGCTCTGCAGCCTCTCCCACTTTTCGGACGATTCAGTGAGGTGGGGTTGAAGGCGGCTGGTGGCAGCTGCCACCCCGTGCTCGTGACCGCGTTTACAACAGAGGGGCTGTTGATCTGTCCCAGCAAGTACTTCCCACGCTGCCATCGTGTCTGCCACACAACGGGACCTCACCGCCTGCTCAGCACGGCCTGAGCCGCCGCCCAGGTGAGAAACTGGGCCTCTGAACACACTCTTTGTCCAACACCAGACGACACGCATTGCAGAATTAAACTGGTTCCCTGAGGGCTCCTGAACATACCAGAAACCAAGAATCTGAACTCAGATGGGCATCACCAATATGAACATGGGGGTTCGTGCAAACACGAGCTGTAACCCTCTCTGCAATGGCTGCGGATCACAGACAGACCCGCTTCTGGCTGGAACCACGGCCAGGACGCCTGGCCTCTGCTTGGCCCTCGATAGGCAGGAGTGCTTGCAGAGAGAAGTGGTTCCCTCTCCTGCGGGACTCCGTGTGTCACGTTCTGTGACTCTGTTCTCTCTGACTCTGTTGTCCCCCATCTAACACCGACTGCCCGCGTGCGCCCCGCCCTGCACTGCCTGAATGAGGCGGTGCGGGCCGCAGGGACGCCAGCCCAGCCCACATCCCGGGCCGGCCAGAGTCCGCGCGGCACTCAGCAGCCAGCAACCTCCCCACCCTGGACATTTATCTATTCGCTTCCTTCTCTGTGGAATTCTCACCACCCGCCTACTTCAGCCAAGACCCTCCACGGCTCTCCGTTCCATCCTCACACATCACTGCCTCAAGGTCAGCCTTCCATGAGGCGCCGACTTTTTATGATTCTCTATTGTCTCATCTACAACCTCCAAGGATTGATTCAACATAATAGATGTCATCGTGCAAAACGTATGTTTTACAATTATCTGTTTGCTGCCCAACACAACTCCCAGAGTAAGAGGGGCCAGAGAACAGAATCCACGTGCTTCACACCTACTTTCGTTTTCACATGTGACATGGTATGAAATACAGTTGATTCTGCAGATATAATTTGACAGAACGTATGGATGAACAGCTGGTTGCTAATGAAAAGACAGACAGAAAAAAGTTTATTATGGACACACGCGCGCACACTGCAATCTGCTGTAACTCAAGCCAACATCCTCCCCTGCCCCCTTCTCCTTTTACTTATTTAAGTCTTGCCCGTCTCTCAGTTCCCTGGTACAAGGATTCCTGTCTTCCACTCCACACAACTGAGGAGGAACTGACAAACTAAAATGAGCAAATCAAGTACAAAAGCACAACTGTGGAGGCAGGCATGGATAATACTTTGTGGGCAAAATGTACAAGCAGGTCCCCGTGTTCAAATTTCAAGATGGTACCTTCAGAGCACTTAGCCCAGTTGAAGCCCTATCCCATCCCACAGCTCACCACCCACGAAGCCAGCTCGCTACCTGGTTGCGCACCCCGCGGCGCAGACCGCCACTTTCTGAGTGCCTCCTGGCCGCCGTGCCCAAGGCGGGGCTGCGCACCCACCACTGCCGAGTCCCCACCACGCAACTATTAGGTGGGGGTCATCTCCCCCTTTGTAAAGACGATCTAAGTCTCTTGAAGGAAGGCCACCATCTAAACCACGCATGGGTCTGACCCTAAGAATCTGCCTGTTCAGCCCCACTGCCTCCCAACCCAATCCAACCAACCACCGCCCCGAGCAGCTGACAGGACCCTCACTCCCAGCTTCATGGTCCGGGTCCCCATCGTACCCCAGTCTCTGTAATTTTAAGCAGGAAGCTCTGTGCAGGGGAGCTGCCAACTGAGGTCAGCTTTCTCTGGATTCCACTCCCAGATAGAAACTTCCTGGAGATTTGAGCTCAAAGTACAGACCCAGTATCCCGAAGCCAGGTGTTGTCAACCGAAGTGGAGATGACAACTTGGGGGTGGAGAGGTTCCTACAGAAGAAAGCCTCCAATGACCAACTCTGAAATAACTGACACAACACAGTCAGTAGTTCCTTCCCTTACACATCTTCCTTCTGGAGAAGAGCAGAAATTGGAGCTCCTTGAAGACAGGCTCCCATCTGCTCCAAGGCTCTCCCAGCACTGGGGTCCCAGATGTGCTGGCCTCATTTCCACAGCACGGGGCGTGTGACCATCATGCCTGGAGAAAGGGGGACGCTCTGAGCTCCGGCATGACCAGGCACACTGGCCTGCCACGACCAGACAACTGTCCCCAATCACTGCATGTGCACAATGGCCATGGGCATTGCAAATGCCCCAACAGAAAGTGTCACTGCAGGTGGTGGGGACAGGGCAGGGGCTTCCCTGCTTCTGTCCTCATGCTGGACATGAGCCTGTGTTCCCCCCACGGACCCCATCCATACCAGGTCCCCTAGAGGTTATCGCAGGGACCAGGACTGGGTCACGGTGGTGCTGAGTCTCACAGCATCCCCACGGAAATATCTCCAAAGCAATGTCTGTCCCCCTCAGACACCAGGGGGCGGGCAGCTGTGTGGGGTTTGAAATGCACTAACCGGTCCTGTCACAACCTCGGGAGGGCATCGCTCATACCATCCCCGTGTTCACCCGAGGAAGCTGAGCTTCCGAGATCGGGGGGCTCAGAGTTACAGACTGTAAAGATCCAGAGATGAGCCCGGCCTGCCGGATGTAAAGCCCCGCCTTGCAAACACTGTGCTTTTCCACCTTGAATTCGTTTCCTGGGGCAGCTGGAACATTACCGCAGTCTGGGGAGACTGAAACGACAGACATTTCTCCTCTTACAATTCTGGATGAGAAGTCCACAGTGAAGGTGTCAGAGGGCCACGAGCCCTTGAAGGTTCTGGGGGGAAAGCCTTCCCGCCTCCTCCTAGTGCCTGTTGGCCCAGGTCCCTCCTGGCTGGTGGCAGCACTCGCCACGCTCTCCTCCAGTTCCGCGTGGCCGACACCTCCTCGTGTGTCTCTGCCCTCCCCTGGCGTTCTCCCCGTGTGTCCCTTCTCTGCGTCTTCTAAGGACGCCAGAAACACTGGACGAGGACTCGCACTAATCAGGCACCGGCCTGTCTTAACTTGATGACTCTGCAGAGACTGGTACTTCCGAAAAGGCCCTTTCGCAGGGACTGGGGCTGATGATTTCAGCACGTTACTTAGGGAGACAAAGTCAACTCATAACAGCAGCCGAAAGAAAAGTATACCCAGGAACGAGTTTATCAAAGAATCACAATACTCACACTGAGCAGTTTGCGTTGTCAACTTGTCGAGGGAAACTGGAACAGACCTAAGTTAAAGACAAGACATCCCAGCATCCTGGCTTGGAGACTTAATGCCGTGGACGTGACAACACTCTCGAGGCAACCGACAGAATCAGTTCGATCCCTATCAGACCCAAAAGGCCATTTCTGCTGATTTTTTTTGAAAAGCCATTTCTCTGAGTCAAGGTAATTGTAAAAAGACCCACAAAAGCAAAAAAAAAAAAGTTTTTTTTGAAAAAGAGGAACAAAGTTGGACGCCGCTCACTTCCTCATTTCAAAACTCCCTACAGAGCCCCAGATATCAGAACGGTGTGCTGTCGGCAAGGAATAGACAGACTCATGTCTGGAATAAAATTGAATGCTGACATATAAACCCACACAAGCGATTTCCAACAGGGGTCAGGACTATTCAATGGGGAAACAACAGCCTCTTCAACAAATGGGGTTGGGAAAGCTGGACACCCACCTGCAAAAGAACCCAGCTGGACCTCACACACACCACGTCCAAAAATTAGCTCAAAATGGATCGGTATAAGAGCTAACATTCTCTTAGAGAAAACATATAGTAAGTAGTCACCACTCTCACTTTGACAGTCGTCTCCTAGATGGACACTAACAAGACAAGCAGAAAAGAAAAAAGTACATGAATTAAATTTCACCAAAACTTAGTTTATGTGCATCAAAAAACACTATCAATAGTATGAATGACAACCTATAAAATTTGAAACAAATGCTTGCGCATCTAACCAGAGTACAGTTATCCTAAACTATAAAAAATACCTTTAACTCAGCAACAAGAAATGACCCAATAGTTTTTAAAAAGGCATGACTACATATTTCTACACTGAAGATATACAAGCGGACAGCTAGCACATGCAAGGATGCTCAGTGCCTTAGTCATTAGCAAAATGCAAATAAAACCACAGTGAGGTACTATTTGAAACCAACTAGATAGACCATAACTTGAAAAAAAAATAACAATTGCTGATTAGAATATGGAGACATCAGAGCTTACATACACAGATTGCTGGTGGGGATTCGAAATGGTTCAGCCACTGTGGGAAGCAGTTTGCCAGTTCCTTAAAAAGGTCCGCCCAGAATTACCACGTGACCTGGAAGTTCCACTTCTAGGTGAATGTTCAGTTATGCAAGATTAACAGATCTAGAAGCCTGCTGTGCCACTAGAGGCCCATCATTGACAACCCCGCACTGTGCACAAAAATGTGTACCCAAGGTAGATCTCATATTAAGTGCTCCCACCACAACGAAAGAAAGAAAAAGTGGCAAACAGACATTCAAAGAAATATTTACAGAAGTGTGTGCACTGAGCTATACTCAGTGGACAGAAAATGACAACAACCCAAATGCCCGCCACTGATGAACAGATAAACAGACGAAGAGCACAGTTCATGTCTGCAAATCGTGCTTTGCCCAAAGCATGCAGACACGGTCCGCAGCAGCAGGTGAAGAGCTCCTGTCTTGGGGACAAGAGGTGCTGAGGAGGCAGGAATGACCCAGAGGTGTTGATGGAGCGGGATGATGAGAAGGTGATGCTGCTGCTGCTGCTGGAAACAAGGCCGTCAGAGAGGAGGAGACAAAGCCACATCCAGGCCAGTGGGAGCTGGCGGTTTCCCTGTGTGTTGGCTGACAGTATTATAAACACCTCCCCAAGCCGTGTCCTCCCCTGAGGCCACGCATCCTGTGACAGCCCCACTGGCCCCTCTAGACAGGCAAGGCGCACAGTGGAGGAGCCCTCAGTTCTTCAGTCTCTCCCACCTCAGACAATGAGCCCACTCAACAGGCGTGCCCCTGAGCCCTTCTGATCCACGACCCTGGTCCAGCACCTGGCCGAGCTCAGGTGAAGACTCAGGAGGCCGTGGGGCGACCCCGCCCGCCTCCTTCCGGGCCCTTCAATACCAGGACCTCCCGCCCCGCTGAGGTATTTCACTCATGGCCCCAGCTGGATCTACGGCGGGCCCCCCCTCTGCAAAAAAAATCCATCCAAGGTCTCCACCTGCCCTCAGGTAAATTCCAGGTATCTCCACCTGACATTCCAGGAGGCTGATGATGAGAATGAGCTGAGGACCCAACATCACGGGGCCAGCGAAGCTGCCTCCGACCTCAAACCAAACTCATCCACGTTAACCACCTCCGCCTGAAGAAAAACACACAACCTGGGTTATTGCCACATTTGTGTCTTCTCGAGGGGAAATCCTTGAGCCAATTTTTTACATCGTAGACTCCGTTCGAAACATCCTAGACCATGATAATGACAAAGAAGTCTTCCTGACTCACCCCATTCAGCTGTGAATGTATTTTGCTGTAGGATTTGTGTAAGGGTTACCTGAGAAATGCTCATTAGCCACTGAGAATGCTGGCCCACTCGCCACCTAGGGGGGAACTGATGCTGGAGCTTTATCCCTGATCATCACCATGCAGCCCTCCTGCAGTCCAAGCCCTGCGGAGTGGGGACCACCTCAACACAGCTGTGTGTTCGTACTTCCCTTTCCTGAAACTTATCCTCTTCCCTTAAAGACACAATCCAGGGATACGTGCAGGGTGCACTAGACCCTGTGTGGCCAGGGTGCAGCAGCCCCTGATTACTCCAGTTCTCAGACCAGCTTGCCCTCTTCCTGGCCGGGAGGCCGTCCCCACACCACGCTGGTGCTCACCTCCACCAGTCCTGGCCTCACCTTCTCCAGAAGGTCCCCCCCAACACCCATCACAGTGGTGCTGGATGTACACCTGCTCCTGTGTCTCACTGTCCTCTGATCTTCTCCTCCTCTACAACCTACCAAAACCAGAGCCAAAGTATTTGTTGTCTAAACGTGTGTATTGACTGTCGTCAACACAGAGCCCCATGAGTCCAGGGAAGCAATCTCAGCTCCGACATGGTAACTGCTCAGTAAACACTGGTGGATTGTCCGGATGATGGAAGGAAGGGAAGAGGGAAGAAGATTTGCATTTACAGTGTCTTAGGAAAGGGAAGTGACGTTGCCAAGGTCTACAATAAATATAAAAAACAGGGTTAGAACTGAAACCAAAGCAGTGTGCTGGGGTCCTGCGGATCTGCCTTTTGCCTCCACAGAGTTTGCTCAGAAGAGACCCAAGGATGCCCCTTCCTCCAGCCTGCGACCACCCTCCACCTTTTTTCCACTCCCAGCCTTGGCTCCAACCACTCATCTATCCATGGCTTCCCGGACCAGCCAACACCACTTCTGAGCTTAGCTCCTTGTTGCCGACCAACCGTGAGCTCGCAGGTTTATCAGAGTTATTCTATCCAGGTGGAGGCCGCCGTCCACCGCCAGGTCGACACGCATCTGCCGGCCACTGACACCTGACTCTCTCGGGGCTTCTATTTCCACCGCGACGACGTGGCTCTGGAGGACAGGGGCCACTTTTCCCGTGAATTGGCAGAGGAGATGCGCCGGGGGGACACCCAGGGCGCTACAGGAGTCCCGAGGGCACGGAGGAGAAACCAAACCAGGCCCTTTGGGATTCGCACGCCCTGCGTTCTGCCCGCACAGACCCCGCCCTCCCCCCATGACTTCCTGGAGAACCGCGTCCTAGGTGAGCAGGTCACGCGCATCAAGGAGCTGACGACCGCCTGACCCACCTCTGCGGGCGGACGGCCCCAGCTGCACTGCAGAGTTTCTCCTCTAAAGGCTCAGCTGCAAGAACCACCACGAGCCTCCGGAGCCCAGCGGACTGGGAAGGGCCCCGTTGTCAGGGTTCCTGCCTGGAGCCCCTCTCTGTAGACACTGGGCAGCTTTTTAACTACCCTGGAGCCCCCTCCTGAGCCTTCGACCAAATGGAAACAACAAAGCTTTTTGCAGGAAAAAAAGAATTGGAACCCAAATTGGGCTGTTCCTAGGCCCGTCCCTGAATTCTCAACCTCATGTCATCTACCCAGGCCTGGAGTGGCTATATGTGGTGGGGAGATGGGCACTCAGGTAACTCACTGGGGGAGGACAGTGGTCCCTCAGCTCAGGGTCAAGCATGCATGGGGAGTGGGCGGCTCTCCACACATCACCCCTCCCTCTCCCCAGGAATGTACAAGAAACCCTCCCTCTCAGCCCATCCAGGGGCCTCGGTGCCCTGGGGAGGGAACGTGACCCTGCAGTGCGGCTCTGAGATCTGGTCGGATGCCTTCCTTCTGTCCCGGGAGGGGTCACTGTCTCCTCCCCAGCACCTTCTTCTATGGGACACAGCTGCACCCTTTCAGGCCAACTTCACCTTGAAATCTGTGACCTCAGCCCACAATGGGACTACAGGTGCTACAGCTCACACAGCACCTCCCCCTACCTGCTGTCACACCCACTGACTCCCTGGAGCTCCTTCTCTCAGATGAGGAGCTCCCTCTCCCTATTCACTGAAAATCCAGACTCTCAGCTCTCAGCCCTGTCCCAGGAGAGCTCTGGGCTGGATGGGAAGGAGGGAGCAACAGGGACGTCAGCCACAGATGACCCCGCCCCCATTGAGGGATGGATAATACGGGGGGGTCCCCTCCCTTTCCGCCACTTACCCCCCTCCCCAGGGTCCAGGCAGTGCTAGCTGGGTGCAGAAAAGAGAGTGAAAGTGTCAAGCTCTGAACTTTGAGGAAATACATGGAGCTAAAAACAGCATGAAGAGCCAGCCACACCCGACATCCCCCATCTGTTCTTGTTTAAGGCAGCCCTGAGGTGGTGAGACCCTCACCCACAGGCACAAACCGCCCATCTCCTGAGTAACAGTCCTCTTAGCCTAGAGGAGACCGTCTCCCTGGTCCGGGCCTGAACTTCTGTTTACCCGTCCCCACTAAGCATTTACAGAAGGGCCTGTTCCCCCAGGCCCTGAGGGTCGGGGGAGGAATGAGGGGAGGGGCCTCCTGTCTCAGTAGAACTGCGGTCACTGGGACCACTGGCTGGTCAGTGCGGGGAGAAATGCCTGCAGGGGAGCCCCGCTGAGGAGCGGGAGCCCCGCCTCGCCTCTGTCCGTGGTGCTGAACTCCAGGCGCCCCTCCGAGTCGCCCCGGCACCTGTGGAATCAGACGCGCAGTGAGGTGGGCTCTCATTCTCAGGTTAGCGGATTCAGGGTTCACTGGACAGCTGCATGTAAATCGATGAAATAAGAACACTCCTTCATCCCACATAGAAAAATAAACCACAAATGGTTTAAAGGCCTAAATGTAAGGCACGGCAGCATAAATCTCCTAGAAGAGAACACAGGCCAGACACTCTCTGATACACATCACAGCAATGTTTTCTTAGGTCCGTTTCCAAAGGCAAAGGAAGTGAAAGCAAAAATAAACAAATGGGACCCAATCAAACTTAAAAGCTTTTGTACAGCAAACGAAACCATCAACAAAATGCAAAGACAACCTATCGAATGGGAGAAAATATTTGCCACAGATGTGACCACAAAGGAGTTAATATCCAAAATATACAAACAGCTCATACAATTCTATATAAAAATACCCCAACAACCCAAACAAAAAAATGGGCAGAAGACCTAAATAGACATTTCCCCAAAGAAAAGATACAGATGACTAAAAGACACATGAAAAAGATGCTCAACATGGATAATTATTTGAGAAATGCAAGTCAAAATGACAATCATGTATCACCTCACACTAGTGAGAATGACCATCATCAAAAAGTCTACAGACAACAGGGGGAGGGTAGAGCTCAAGTCATAGAGTGCTTTCTTAGCATCCACAACGTCCTGGGTTCAATCCCCAGTATATGATCTAAAAAAAAAATAAATAAGTAAATGAAATTACCTTCCCACACAACACACAAAAGTCTACAAACAATAAATGCTGGAGAGGGTGTGGAGAAAAGGGAAGCCTCCTACAGTGTTTGTAGAAATGTTGTTTGGTGCAGCCATTATGGAAAATAAGTATGAAGGATCCTTAAAATGAAAACAGACTTACCATATGATCCAGCAATCCCACTCCTTGGCATATATCCAGAGGGAAACTTAATCCAAAAAAATACACGCACTCCAGTGTTCATAGCAGCACTATTTACAGTAGCTAAGACACGGAAGCAACTTAAATGTCCCTCAGCTATAAAGAAGGATAAAATAATGCCATTTGCAGCAACATGGATGGACCTGAAGAATATCATTTTAAGTGAAGCCAGAAAGAGAAAGACAAATAAACCATATGATATCACTTATATGTGGAATCTTAAAAAAATAATACAAACAATCTTATTTACAAAACAGAAACAGACTCAAAGACGTAGAAAACAAACTTATGATTACCAATGGTGGAAGAGGGTGGGAAGGGATAAATTGGGAGTTTGAGATTTGCAGATACTAACTATATCTAAAATAGGTAAACAACAAGTTTCTACTGTATAGCACAGGGAACTATATTCAATAACTTGTAGTAACTTATGGTGAAAAAGAATATGAAAATGAACATATGTATGTTCATGTATGACTGAAGCATTGTGCTGTACACCAGAAATTGACACAACATTGTACACTGACTATGCTTCAAATATGTATATATATATATACACACACACAAAGAAAAAATGTGAAATGGAAAAGCTCATTGGTAAAGGCCACTGTACAGTAAAGGTAGGAAATCATCCACACACAAACTAACAGGGAAGTTAACAGACAAAAGTAGTAAAATCATGTGTATCCACAGTAAGCAGCTAAAGGTTACACAGAACAATTAATTGTAAAATATGACATCAAAACCAATAATCATGAGGGAAGGAGAGTACGAATGCAGGGTATTCAAAATGCATTGGAGTTTATGAGATCAGCAACTGAAAACAATCATGTATATAGAGAGAGACTTTTATACCAAAGCCTCATGGTAATGGCAAATCAAAAATCTATAATAGATACACACACACAAAAGAAAGAGAAATGCAAACATAACACTAAAGACAGTCATCACAAGAGATGAGAACAAAGTAAGGGGGAAAAAACCTACAAAAATGAATGCAAAACAATTAACAAAATGGCAATAATAATACACATATTGATAACTACCTTCAACGTAAACAGATTAAAGACTCGAAGCAAAAGACACAGACTGGCTGAATGGATACAAAAGCAAAACCTGTATATATGTTGTCTACGAGAGACCCACTTCAGAGCCACAGACACATGCAGGCCGAAAGTAAGGGGATGGAAAAAGGAATTCCATGGAAACAGAAACCATAAGAAAGCCAGAGTAGCAATACTTACATCACACAAAATAGACTTTACAAACTATTACAAGAGACAAAGAAGGACACTACATCATGATCAAGGGATTAATCCAAGAAGAAGAATTTACAATAACAACTATAATTGTTATTTACAATAACAAGTGTAAATATATATGCACCCAATATAGGAGCACCTCAATATATAAGGCAACTGTTAACAGACGTAAAGAGAGAAATTGACAACAACACAATAATAGCGGGGGAGCTTAACAGCCCACTTATATCAATGGACAGACCATCCAGACGGAAGATCAATAAGGAAACACAGCCCTAAATGACACATTAGATCCCATGGACTTTATTGATATTTATAGAGCATTTCACCCAGAAGCAGCAGAACACCATTTTTCTCAAGTGCACGTGGAACTTTCTCTAGGAAACATCACATGCTGGGCCACAAGAAAGCCTCAGTAAACTAAGAAAATTGAAATTCTATCAAGCACCTTTTCTGACCACAATGCTATGAGATTAGGTATCTACTACAACAAAAAAAAACTTCAAAAAACATAAACACGTGCAAGCTAACAATATGCTGCTCATAACCATTGATCACTGAAGAAATCAAAGAGGAAATCAAAAAATACCTAGAAACAAAGGAAAACAAAAACAAAATGATCCAGAATCTATGGGATGCAGTAAAACAGTTCTACGAGGGAAGTTTACAGTGATACAAGCTTCCCTCAGGAAAGAAAACTCTCAAATAAGCAACCTAACCTTATACCAAAAGTAACTAGAGTAAGAAGAACAAACAAAGCAGGAAGTTAGTAGAAGGAAAGAAATCATAAAGATCAGAGCAGAAACAAATGAAATAGAAACCAAAAAGAAAAAAGAAAAAATGAAAGACCAATGAAACTAAAAGCTGGCTCTTTGAAAAGATAAACAACATTAATAAACCTTTAGCCAGACTCATCAACAACAACAAAAAGGTGGGGGTGGGGGAGAGGACACAAATCAGTAAAATCGGAAACAAAAGAGGAGAAGTTACAACTGACACCACAGAAATACAAAGCATCATAAGAGACTATTATGAGCAGCTATATACCAACAAAATGTACAAACTAGAAGAAATGGACAATTTCTGAGAAAGGTACAATCTCCCAAGACTGACCCAGAAAGAAACAGAAAATATGAATGGACCGATTACCAGTACTGAAGTCAAGTCAGTAATTTAAAAACTCTCAACAGACTGAAGTCCACGACCAGATGGCTTACAGGCAAATTCTACCAAACATTTGGAGAAGAGTTCACAGCTGTGCTTCTGAAACTCTCCCAAACAATTGCAGGGGAAGGAGTACTTCCAAACTCATTCTATGAGGCCACCATCACCCTGACACTAAAATCAGACAAAGAAGTCACACAAAAAAGAAAACTACAGACCAATATCACTGATGAACATTGATGCACAAATTCTCAACAAAATACTAGCAAACCAATTCCAACAATACATTTAGAGGATCATAAGCCATGGTCAAGTGGGATTTATTCCAGCGACGCAAGGATTTACAATACTCGTAAAGTAGACAGTGTGACACACCACGTTAACCAACGGAAGAACAAAAACCGTATGATAATCTGAACAGATGCAGAGAGAGAGATTTTGATAAAAGTCAAGACCTATTTATGTAAAAAAAAAAACACCTCTCCAGAAAGCGGGCATAGAAGGGGCATACCTCAACATAATAAAGGCCATACATGACAAACACACAGCCAACATCATATTCAGTGGTAAAAAACTGAAAGCATTTCCTCTGAGATCAGGAACAAGACTATAATGCCCTCTCTTGCCACCTCAATTCAACATCGTTTTGGAAATCCTAGCCACAGTAATCAGGGAACAAAAAGAAATAAAGGGAATCCAAATTGAAAAAGAAGTAGTAAAACTGTCACTGTTGGCAGATGACATGATACTGGACATAGAAAATCCTAAAGATGCTACTAGAAAACTAGTAGAGCTCATCAATGAATTCAGTAAAGTTGCAGGATACAAAATTAATATACAGAAATCTGATGCTTTTCTATACACTAACAACAAAACAGCAGAAAAAGAAATTAAGGGCGCAATCCTACTTACCATCACATCAAAAAGAATAAAATACCTAGGAATACACCTACCTAAGGAGGCAAAAGACCTGTACTCTGAAAACTATAAGACACACTCAGGAAAGAAAATGAAGATGACACAGATGGAAAGATATACCATGTTCTTGCTTTAGAAGAATCAGTATTGTTCAAATGGCCATACAACCCAAGGCAATCTACAGATTCAATGCAGTCCCTATCAAATTACCAATGGCATTTTTCACAGATCTGGAACAAACACTTTTTTTAATTTGTATGGAAACACCAAAGACCCAAAGAGCCGAAACACTCTTTGGAAAGAAGAAAGGAGCTGGAGGAATCAGGCTCCCTGACTCCAGACTATACTACAAAGCTCTAGTACTCAGAACAGTATGCTACTGGCACAAAAACACACATAAATCAGGGGAATGGAATACAAAGTCCAGAACTAAACCCACACACTTATGGTCAATTAACCTATGACAAAGGAGGCAAGAATATATAATGGAGAAAAGACAGTCTCTTCAACAAGTGGTACTGGGAAAACAGGACAGATAACTGTAAAAGAATGAAATTAGAACATTTTCCAACACCATATACAAAAATAAACTCAAACTGGATTAAAGACCTAAATGTAAGATCAGATACTATAAAACTTCTGCAGGAAAACATAAGCAGAACACACTTTGACATATATTGCAGCAATAATTTTTGAGCCTTCCCCTAGAATAACGGAATAAAAGCAAAAATAAACAAATCGAATCTAATTAAACTTAAAAGCTTTCGCACAGCAAAGGAAACCATAAACAACATGAAACGACAACCTACAGATTGGGAGAAAATATTTACAAATGATGTGGCCAACAAGGGACTAATTTCCAAAATATACAAACAGCTCATACAGCTTAATATCAAAACAACAAACAACCCAATCAAAAAATAGGCAGCAGACCTAAACAGGCATGTCTCCAAACAAGACATCCAGACGGCCAACAGGCACATGAAAAGACACTCAATATCACTTATTATTGGAGAAATGCAAACCAAAACTACAAAACTACAATCAGAATGGCTGTCATCAAAAAGTCTATAAATAATAAATGCTACAGAAGGTGTGGAGAAAAGGGATCCCTCCTACACTGTTGGTGGGAATGGAAATTTGTGCAGTCACTATGGAGGATACTATAGAGGTTCCTTAAAAAACTAAAAATACACTTACCCTATGATCCAGCAATCCCACTCCCGGGCATGCATCCGGAGAAAACTAACTCAAAAAGACACATGCACCCCAATGCCATGGCAGCGTTAACTATAATAGCCAAGACGTGGAAACAACCTAAATGTCCACTGACACATGACTGGATAAAAAAGATGTGGTATGATACCCAGCAATAAATGTAACCAAGGAGGTGAAAGACTTATACACAGAGAACTATAAAACATGGATTAAGGAAATTAAAGAAGACTTGAAAAAATGGAAAGGTATCCCATGCTCCAGGATTGGAAGAATCAATATTGTTAAAATGGTCACACTGCCCAAGGCAATCTACACATTTAATGCAATCTCTATCAATTTACCCAGGACATATTGCACAGAACTAAAACAAATCATAATGAAATTTATATGGAACCACAGAAGACCTACAATTGTGAACACATTAGTGAAGAAAAAGGAAGGCTGGAGGAATAACTCTCCCAGACTTCAGACAATACTACAGAGCTACAGTCATCAAGACAGCATGCTATTGGTACAAAAACAGACATATGGACCCATGGAACAGAAGAGAGAGCCCAGAAAGGAACCCACAAACTTTTGGTCAACTCATCTTCGACAAAGGAGGCAAGAATATACAATGGAATAAAGACAGTCTCTTCAGCAAATGGTGTTGGGAAAGCTGGACAGCAGCATGTGAATCAGTGAAGCTAGAACACTCCCTTCCACCATACACAAAAATCAACTCAAAATGGATCAAAGACTTAAACATAAGACAAGATACAATAAACTTCCTAGAAGAAAATACAAGCAAAACATTATCTCACATACGTCTCAAAAATGTTCTCCCAGGGCAGTCTACTCAAGCAATAGAAATAAAAGCAAGAATAAACAAATGGGACCTAATGAAACTTACAAGCTTCTGCACAGCAAAGGAAACCATAAGTAAAACAAAACGACAACCTATGGAATGGGAGAAAATTTTTGCAAACGATGAAACTGACAAAGGCTTGATCTCCAGAATATATAAGCAACTCATATTACTTAATAAGAAATAACTGAACAACCCAGTCCAAAAATGGGCCAAAGACCTAAGCAAGCAATTTTCCAAGGAAGAAATACAAATGATCAATAGGCACATGAAAAAATGCTCAATATCACTAATTATCAGAGAAACGCAAATCAAAACTACAATGAGGTATCACCTCACACCAGTCACAATGGCCGTTATTCAAAAGTCCACAAATGACAAATGCTGGAGAGGCTGTGGAGAAAGGGGAATCCTCCTACACTGCTGGTGGGAATACACTTTGCTGCAGGCACTGTGTAAAACAGTATGGAGATTCCTCAAAAGACTAGGAATAGACTTACCATGTGACCCAGGAATCCTGCTCCTGGGCATATATCCAGAAGGAACCCTACTTCAAAAAGACACCTGCACCTCAATGTTCACAGCAGCACTGTTTACAATAGCCAAGACATGGAAACAGCGTAAATGTCCATCAACAGATGACTGGAAGTAGAAGATGGGGTATATTTATATAATGGAATACTATTCAACCATAAAAAACGACAACATAATGCCATTTGCAGCAACATGGATGTTCCTGGGGAATGTCATTCTAAGTGAAGTAAGCCAGAAAGAGAAAGAAAAATACCATATGAGATCGCTCATATGTAGAATCTGAAAAAAAAAACATAAATACAGAACAGAAACAGACTCATAGACATAGAATACAAACTTGTGGTTGCCAAGGGGCAGGGGGTGGGAAGGGACAGACTGGGATTTCAAAATGTAGAACACATACACAAGATTATACTGTATAACACAGGGAAATATATACAAGATCTTGTGTTAGCTCACAGCGAAAAAAATGTGGCAATGAATATATGTTCATGTATAACTGAAAAATTGTGCTGTACACTGGAATTTGATACAACATTGTAAAATGAACATAACTCAATAAAAAAAATTTTTAAAAAAGATGTATGTATGTATGTGTGTGTGTGTATACACACACACACACACACACACACACTGGAATATTACTCAGCCACAAAAAACAAAATAATACCATTTCCAGCAACATGGATGGACCTAGAGATTATCACACTAAGTGAAGTAAGTCAGAGAGAGAAAGACAAATATATGATATCACTTACATGTGGAATCTAGAAAAATACACAAATTCTATTTACAAACCAGAAATAGACTCACAGACACAGAAAACAAACTATGGTTACCAAAGGGAAAGGTAAGGGGAGGGATAAATTAAAAGTTTGGAACCAACAGATACTACATATAAAATAGATACACAACAAAGACCTATTGTATAGCACAGGGAACTATATTCAATTTCTTGTAATAAGCTATAATGGGAAAGAATCTGAAAACATATATATATAAATGTATGTATATGTATACCTGAAACACTTTGCTGCACACCTGAAACTAATATTGTACATCAACTACACTTCAATAAAAATTAAATTTTAAAAGTCTTTCCCCAAAGAAATCTCCATGCCTAAATGGTTTTCCTTGCAAATTATAGAAAACATGTAAAAACAATCATTCTACACAATTTCTTCGAGAAGTAGATGAAGACGAAATGTTCTTTTCTATGAGGCCAGACAAACTCTAATCTTAAAGCAAAATAAAATGAAAAACTGCAGGCAAATCTCCCTCTTCGACAACATACTAGCAAATCAAATGTAACAATGTATTCTTAAAATACTATTCCACAGCCAAGCGGGGCTTATCCCAGGACTGCAAGGTTACTATGATATTCAAAAATCGAAGAATCACATTGATAGTATAAAAAAGAAAAACCACACGATCATATCAATAGATAAAGAAAAAAGATCTGGCAAAATCCAACATCCATTCGTGATTAAAGACACAACAAAAGGAAACTCTTGGCACTCTAGTATTGAAGGGAACTTCCTCCACCAGACAAAAGACATCGACAGAAGCCTACAGCCGGCATCATGCTCAATGGCGAGAGGCTGAATGTAGGTGGAGATTGTGGAGGAAGTAGCTGGAGACAAGGATCCCTAGCTCAAGAAACAAGTCTTGTCTGGGAAATGCCTCAGGCCTCCAAAGGCACTTTTCTTCCAGCCTAAAGCCATCCTCCCTGTGGCCATCAGAGGGCACATAAGAGACGTGGCAGGGTCTGTCCTTAGACTAAGGTCACGTTCAGAATGAGACTCACCCTAGAACTTCTTGTTCAACAGGGACATAATTTCACCCAAATGAGGGTCCGCCCTCAAGAAAAGCCACGTGAGTCCAGGAGAGACCGTGCACCCAGCTGACTCAGCAGAGGATCTTAAAGACCCTCCAGTTAGGAGTCCTCACACCCTGTTCTCCCCTGAGACTCTGCGGGCTCAGTGAACTCCGCACATAAACCACCAGCTCACACAGCTCCGCCGCACCATAGCACGAGAGACAGCATGGCGATAAATTCAGCAACAAGCACAGGACCGGGAGTCTGAACCATCTGGCTCTGTTGAAAGAATTACCTGTTGGCGCGTTGAATGTGGATAAATCACATTTCCATTCCCAGGCTGTTTCTGCCTCTACTTAAAAAAAAAAAGCGAATATTACTCCACAAAGTAGTTGCGAGGCTTACGTGACATGATGCAGTGGTTACAAAATAGCAAATACAATTACTATTATCTGCGTCCCTTGGAGCAGTATTGCAGCAAAGCGCACCAAGAGCCAGGAGCTTCAGTGCAAATGTATCGCGCAGTGTGGACCCTCAAAGGGCTACAGCGTCCCTGGAAGGTGAGTTAGAAATCACCGTGCCCGCCCTGAGGGGAGGGCCCCGAAGGCCTGCAGCGGCGGAGGCGGGGTGTTGCAGGTCGGCGGTCTCCTCAAGAACCGCGCAGCATCACTCTCCTTGCTCGTTCTGAAACGGCAGCAGCTGTTCGTTGGCCCTTCTCATTTTGCTTCCTGGGTCTATTAACTGTCTTTCTCATTTTCCCATTTCCGGTCTCGCTAGGACGCATCCTAGAAATTTCAATCAACGTTTTCTTCCAGCGAGGTCAGCAAGGTGGCTGAATCGGAAAGGCCAGCCCTCGTCCCCCCGCAGGAACTCGGACAAAACGCCAGCCGGGCCAGACAACTTTCACGAGAGCTCCAGAATGCAGCCAACAAGCTGCAACACCTCGGATGCGCGTAAACCCCAGAACAACCACCGCGAAGCCGACGGAGAGCAGCTTCGCTCTGCCCCGCGAGCCCCCTCCAGGCCGGCCCAGCGCGGAGCCCAGAGGTGCACTCGGCTCGCCCAGGACCCCCTCCTCCCCCGGAGCGCAGTGAGCGAGGGCGCCCGACACCCCAGGCCCCCGGGACGCCGCCCGGGAGGCCCGCCTGCGGCGCGCACGCGTGCGGGCGGCGGCACAGAGCGAGGACCAGGCCGGCGGCTCTCGGCAGCCGGCAGGGTCTGCGGGGCTGAGAGGCGGCGCCCGGCCCTGGCACCTGTCCTTCTGAGGGAGGCAGCAGGGGCCGGCGCCCGGCGCCAGCCCTCCCGCGCTCCCCCAGGGCACAGGGCCGCCCAGCGCCAAGCTCTCCGGAAGCTACTCCCCGTCTAATTGCAGGCAGCTGCCCGCATGTTCAGTGTCTGTATTCTGAGCAACGACGCGTTACCCTCCTCCTTCAGAGAAGACCATGTTCCAACCACACTTTACCTGAGCCGAGTGCTCACATGCATACGTGTGTGCACGTGCGTGTGTATGTGCAAGCGTGTGTTTGCATGATTTTCCACAGCTTTTCTGCCATTTTTTGCTCACTGGCGCGTCTCCCTTTCTCCATTGCATCCCTGAGTGCTCCTCTCACCGAGTGCGAAAACCACAAAATGTCCAAGAACGTGCACCTCGGGGAATGCCTTCTTCCACTCCCGTTCTCCCCACCAAGTCACATGGAATCATTTTCTTATTTCACATAAAACGTGTGACTCAACTACGAGGACAGGAAGATACAGCCGGTGGTTAAGAGGTCCGGCCCCCCAAGCCCTCTGCATCTCTCATGAGGACGCAGCCCGGCGTGCCGGGGTGACCGCTGAGACACACGGCTCCGACAGCTCAGGTGCGGTGCCCTGAGGGTCCTCATACGTAGGGATTTGCCCCCACGACCCTTCAGTTTTGTCCCATAAAAAGTATTCAGCTCAGTATTCAGTTCTCCGCCAGTAATCCCTTGAAGGTGTTTCTCCCGTATCATCTGGCTCGGGGTTGTCTGGTCCCAGGAGCTCATTATTTTCTTGATGGTAATTTGCATTTTCCTTAGGAAGTAATTTCAGGACATTTTTTGGGCCCCAGGCAAGTTCCCCTTGAATTTTCAGTTGAAACTTACATAAAATAGAACTACCGTTTTAAAGCGCACAATTCGGTGCAGGATGTGTCTGTTTTCTAACTCACCCTTCATTTCCTTGCTTCACCATGAAGGGTCAAGACAGAGCAGAGACGTCACTTGTAAATGCATGCGTCCTAGCACTTAGCGGGTGTGTCCTCATCTCTGAAAAGCATTCAGTTATCTATTTCTTGAGCTGTTGCTGGACGTCCCCAGCTTCCTTCCTCTGACACTTGCAGGAGATAACTTGCAGGTGCCCCACCGCGGCCTATTCCCCAGGCACCCCGGAGGTCCATTTCTGGACTCTACAGCATTCTGGACCGTTCCTCCATGCTGTATTCCGGTTTCAGCTCCTTTGTCCTTGATGGGGTGAATTTTATAATGTGTTGGTTCTACTGAAAGTTTCATCTCTAAAATTTCTAACTCTTTTCAGAAACTGCCCGTTCTTCTGTAAAACAATCGATGTTTGCCTCCCTTTAGTTTTCAGCTATTTAAACACACTTAATTTAAAATACCTCACTTATTTTCTGGTTGATCCCATTCCTTGCAGAGGACAACCCCCATTGGTCAGCAGATGGCTGTCTATAGCAAGGTCCACCAATAACAGGGTCACTCTGGGCCGCCCACTCCTGCTGGAGGTCCCCTCTCACACACCTGACCTCTCATAGAGGTCTCTCCCAGGGCTGTCCTGGGAGTCGGGCTGGTGCGGCCCCTCCTGCCCAGCAGGGTGCACTGTCTCAGACTTAGCATCTGCTCAGCGTTGCGCCATCAGGGATGGTCCAGTGGGAGCCTCACTCCCACACGTGGGGCAGACGCCCACTGGTGACGACACTTGATTGAGTCTTTTTCTTGCCACACGGGGGATGTTGCTCAATTCTGACCAGGAGCTTGGGTCAGTGCACAGAGATAGCCCAGTGTCCACCCAGAAACAGCTTCAGCCTTCACCTGGTGCCCTGACCCCTCCCACCTGGGAGGACCTGGGGGACCTCTTGTCCCTAGACATGAAAACCTCTTGCCGCTGACCCCTTGATGACCCCGGCCCCTGAGAGGCCACTCAGCCTGGTTGTCTGTTGTATACTCTGGTTCCCTCTCCATTTGGGGAACTTCCTCTTTTTCTGCATTTATCTGTGGCAACGTATTTCAGAAATATTATACGTAGTATTTGTCAGTGTTAGGAGCACACCACAGCTCTTGGATGGGCGCAACCATCGTTCAGTTTACGTGGAGTCTGGGCCCACGACCTCTCATGTCGCAGCCCGCTCCGGTCAACAGCTAGTCTGGAAATTAACGGTGACTGACTCTCCGGAGAGCCTGGCACTACTGAGCCCACACTCACTCTGAGGAGTGGGCTTTTTGACAGTATGCAAACAAAGAAACTCAGGCTCACAGAAAGGGCATTACTGCTCAAGGTTACACGAGCAGTGGGTATAGGTTTAAATAAAGATCTGTTTTCCTTCAAGGTAAGACCTCTAACCCAAATCAATGCCCTCGAAAGCGTATAGGTAGCACCAGAGGATGAGGAGGACATTCTGCCCGAGCAACAAGGGGCACCGAGGAGGCAGGGAGGACTCAGTGACTAGTTCCCAGGAGGTGGGGTGGACGCTGTTGCAAGAAAAAGAGAAGTAGAGATGGGGGCAGCGACGGAAATACACCCACACTCCGGGGCCAGGAGAGGAGTCGTGGTTCCTGCCCTTATTTCCCGGTGCTTCTCCTCTGTGCTCACTGCCCCCTTGACCTCCACCGAGCTGTAGTCAGACGTTCGACGTGCGCCTCTGCTGATCTGAGCTCTGCAGACCAGCAGGAACCTGCATCTGCCCTGAAGATGTGAAGGTGAGCCGGGTCCATGGTGAGGACCCCGCAGGGCTGTGCTGATGGACGGCTGAGGACCAAGGAGGCCCCACACGGACACTGAGAGGGAAGGACGTGGCCTGGGCACCCTCACCTGCAAGGGCCGCCTCAGGAAGACACCGAGTCTCTTTGCTGATCTGTCATGGAAACGAGAGCCAGGCTCTCAAGAAGGGGCAGTTCCCCTTCCCATGGGGCTGCTGACGTGACAGCCCCGTGACGGGGAGGACCAGCCTCTGAGCTGACACACCCTGTGGGTCTCTGTGCTGAGGGCACCGTGTCTCCTCCATCTGCACAGCCTGCACCACACGGAGGAGGCGCCATGACCCCCATGCTCATGGCCCTGCTCGGTCTCGGTGAGATTGAGGAGGGGAGGGCGGTCCTGGTCGGGGAGGGACCCTCCCACAGCCAGGCCTGCTCTGTCAGGAGACCCTGGGGCTCAGGACGGTCGGGGGAGGGGCGGTTCTGCTCAGGGTTCAGGGCGACTCTCTCACAGGGACCTCTCTTCCAGGGCTGAGTGTGGGCACGAGGACCCAGGTGCAGGCAGGTGAGTCTGTGCCCAGGTGTCCCCGCTCCCCCCTCCTCATTGTGGGGACAGGCCAGCCCCTCCCCTGGCAACGGGGGTGGGGAACAGCAGCTCTGGGCTGAAGGATGGGGAGGCTGGGGGCTGTGGGGCTGAGAGCGGGGGGATGGGGGAAGGGGAATGTCTTGTGACCCAGGCCTCTGATTTCCTTCCAGGGACCCTCCCCAAACCCACCATCTGGGCTGAGCCAGGCTCTGTGATCCCCTTGTGGAGGCCCGTGACCATCTGGTGTCAGGGGACCCTGGGGGCCCAGGAGTTCTGTCTGGATAAAGAGGGAAGCCAAAGCCCCTGGGACAGACAGCCCCCACTGGAGCCCGGGGACAAGGCCAAGTTCTCCATCCCAGACATGACGGAGGAGTACGCAGGGAGATACCAGTGTTTCTATCACAGCCATACTGGCTGGTCAGAGCCCAGTGACCCCCTGGAGCTGGTGGTGACAGGTGAGAGGACACTCAGGGGTCCCCGCCTCGGGCTCTGCCCTCAGGAAGGGGGGCTGCTCCCAGGGCCGTGTCCCTCTCACCGCCCAGCCCTGGGGGAGGTGAGGGAGCCGTGAGCCCCACTGAACAAGCGGCCCCCTTCTCTCTAGGAGCCTACAGCAAGCCCAGCCTCTCAGCCCTGCCGAGCCCCGTGGTGACCTCAGGAGGGAACGTGACCCTCCGGTGTGGCTCATGGCAGGGATTTGACAGGTTCATCCTGACTAAGGAAGGGGAAGACAAGCCCTCCAGGGCCCTGGACGCACAGCCACAGCCCAGCGGGCAGACCCAGGCCCTGTTCCCTGTGGGCCCCGTGCCCCCCAGCCCCAGGTGGACGTTCAGATGCTACGGCTGCTACAGGAGCAAACCCCAGGTGTGGTCGGCCCCCAGCGACCCCCTGGAGCTCCTGGTCTCAGGTGAGGAAGTCCCATCCCAGGCCCATATTCCTTTGGAGGCTCCAGACTGGTTATTGGGGTCCCTGCTCAGATGAAGCCCCACGTGAGAGGGTGGGGGCTACTGGACCAGAGACACCGAGTGTGAGAGACAGTGAGACCTGGGGACCGGGATGGGAGGAGAGGGTTTATGGGAGGGACCAGCCCCTACAATCCAGGGCTGGTCTTTCCCCCAGGTGTGTCTGGGAAGCCCTCTCTCCTGACCCCGCAGGGCCCTGTTGTGACCTTGGGACAGAACCTGACCCTCCAGTGTCGCTCTGATGTCAGCTATGACAGATTCACTCTGTCCAAAGAGGGGAGACAGGATCTCTCCCCGCGCACTGGCCAGCAGCCACAGGCTGGGCTCTCTCAGGCCGACTTCCCCCTGGGCCGGGTGAGCGGCCTCCATGGGGGCCGGTACAGATGCTACGGGAGACACAACCTCTCCTCCGAGTGGTCGGCCCCCAGCGACCCCCTGGACATCCTGGTGTCAGGTGAGGAGCCAGCAGGTCAGTGAGGGACCCAGACACTGCACAGGCCCTGCGGGGTGAGCCCCAGGGGTGATGCTGGATTAAGGGGTGGGGCCACCGGGGAGGGAGAGACAGGGAGAGGCAGGGGATGGGAAGGAGATGAGGGTCCTCAGAGAGGCCCTGCTCACTCGCAGCTCAGAATCAGGTGGGCCGGCAGCCCCTCACCCCTTCCTCTCTCTAGGACAGCTCCCTCACACCCCCTTCTCTCTCTAGGATGGCTGCGTGACACCCCCTCCCTCTCGGTGCAGCCGGGCCCCACGGTGGCCTCAGGAGAGAATGTGACCCTGCTGTGTCAATCAAGTACCTGGAGGGACACTTTCCTTCTGTCCAAGGAGGGGGCAGTCCGTCCCCCACTGCGTCTTAGATCAAAGTACAGAGGTCAGCAGTACCAGGCCGAATTCCCCCTGAGTCCTGTGACCGCAGCCCACGGGGGGACCTACAGGTGCTACAGCTCACTCAGCAGTGACCCCTACCTGCTGTCACTCCCCAGTGACCCCCTGGAGCTCCAGGTCTCAGGTGAGGGGCCCCAACCCTGTCCTGTCTGAGTTCGGTCAGCTCAGGGCTCTGTCCCGTGAGAGCTCCAGTCCGGGGTGGGAGTGAGGGGGCTCTGAGGGAGGGTCACCCAGAGGGGATCTGTCGCTCAGAAACCTTCCCACCCCAGCCCACCCCCTCCCCTCACCTGCGGTCAGAAGGTGACAGGTGGCGGTGAGAAGCTCTTGTGGAGACTACAGGGCAGATGGAGGGGAAGGATTTAGTGAGAGGGGAGGCCGGCTCAGCCCTACCCCCCACCCTCTTCCTGTGCTCATTCCCAGGACCCTCTGGGGCCCCAGCCCCCCACCCAGGGACTCCAATTCAACAACTGGGCAGTCACAGGGCCTCTTTGCTCAGAGATGGCACAGGTCATCCCAGGGCAGTTTGAGAGTCTCTCAGAGGATCTAACGTCCCCTCAGATACTCAGGGACAGCCTTGTGTCCCAGGGGTCTGCGAGTCAGACAGAGATGCAGGGGACCACAGGGCTCCAGGGCTCTGAAGCCGGGTGGGTGAAGGGTGGGGGTCACGGAGAGGGAGATGTTGGGTCCACCCTGGGGGAGGAGCAGCAGGGCTGACATGGGGAGGAGCACCCCCTGCCCCTCACCCCTGTCCTGACCCCCAGGAGGCCCTGAGAACCAGCTCTTCCCTCCCATGGAGTCAGGCCCGAAGACGGGTAAGTGAGGGTCTCTGTGGGATGTGATGGTGGGTACTTGGGGGGCAGGGCTGAGTGATGCCCTCTGGAGACACGGACTCAGAGACCCCCTTCCCCTGCCTAGGCCTCAGTTTCCCCAAGTGTCAAAGGCGAGAACGGGCCCAGAGCTTAGATTCCCTTCAGTTCTCACTTCTGGCTGTGATCCCCCGGGAGAGGCGGCCTCACAGGGAGGCCCCAGGACGTGACCTGACGGGTCTGTCCCCTCTGCAGCAGTGACGCTGACACTGTACTGGGGGGAAGGAAAGGGGCAGGACAGTGGTCTGGGGCGTCCAGCCCTTTCCCTTCAGCTCAGGGAGCTCAGCCCGAGGGGAAGGAGCACGGGCTGGAGTCAGACCCCGGGTCCAGTCCCAGGCCTGCCATGTCTGGACTGGATGACCTGGGTTCATGACTTTACTCTCTGAGCGTTAGTTTCCTTGACTGTAAAATGGGTGGGTGGGGGGGGGCAAAAATCACTGTTGCGTGATTGTTCTGAGGGTTAGAGGAGATGAATGCATGGACCCCAGCACGCATCCGGCACACAGCAGGCACTCAGTTAAATGGCACCACTGGCTCATTCATGACGTCCCTGGTGCCCCAGGTGTCAAATCGTATCTGAACGTTCTGATCGGGGTCTCGGCGGCCTTCATCCTGCTGCTCCTCCTCCTCCTCTTCCTCCTCATCCTTTGGCGTCAGAGCAGACGCAGGAAGTCGGGTGAGTAGGGAAGGGGGGAAGTGGCCCAGGTCACAGGAGGAGGAGGCGGGCTTAGGGCAGCAGCCAAAGTGGAACCAGAGGTGGGCGAGGGCAGCTTAGAAAAGAGTGTCCAAAATCTGAAATGTGAACACGTAAAATGAAAGCACCTAACGGCAGCTCGCCTGCACAAATGTAAGGGTTTCCATCCTTTTCAATCCCATGAAGCACTGAAACACACGTGCAAGTGTGAGTTAAGGCTTCCTTCTTCCCTCTTGCCCCTCGTGCGGAGGGCGGGGACCGTGGCATCCCCGGGGCTGAGGCCGCCCCGCCTGACCCAGCCCAGGCACAGGCTGATTTCTAACTCCCTGCAGGGGCTGCAGACCCCGAGCCCAAGGACAGAGGCCTGCAGAGCAGGTAACTCCTGCCCCGACGACCCCCAGACTCCCGCCCCACCCGCAGCCCCCATGGCCCCCTAACACTCCCGTCTCCTCCCCAGCTCCAGCCCAGCTGCCGACGCCCAGGACCAGAACCTCTGTGAGGAGAAGAGGAGGGTGGCCCTGGGGGGTGGGCATACAGATTTCTGTAGGCAATGGGGGAGGGTAGGTTGGGAAGGTGCGGGGATGAGGGTTGAGGCCTGAAATCCCACATCACCTCAGCCCTGGGTCCCAGTGGCCCTTCTGGGGGCAGGGCGGGGGTCCAGCCCTCAGAGATCTCAGGGAATCCGGGCAAGCGTCACACCCCCTGTTCTGCCCCAGCAGATGCCGCCGTGAACGACACACAGCCTGCGGAGAGGGTGCAGCTGGACCATCAGGTGAGACCCCTGCTCCCGTCCAGGCCACCAGAGACCTTCTTGTTGCCAGACTTAGTCCCACGGACACTCCTCTGTCTTCATATCCCAGCTCCCAGCAGCTCCCACACTGACCTCTCCTGGGCTGCCTGGTCATGTCCTGCTCTGACTCCACCCCTCCCATTTTCTTGTGACCTCATGGCCCCTCCTTCGGGGTCCCCGGTCCTGGCTCCTCGTCCTCTGTCTGACCTTCTGCTGTTGGAGCGTAGCCCCAGGTCTCAAGAGGATGCATGAATAAGTGAACCTTCCCAGACCCCCTAGGCTCCCCTTCATTCATTCACCCAGCAAAGGTGCATAGGGCGAACACTAGCCCCCCGGCTCCCTGGCGGTGCTGCAGGTGCAGCCGTGAGCACACTGTGTCCACACTCCTCGAGCTCACCTGGTGGGTGAGGGAGACTATATGCAAATAAGCAGGCAGTGCCCTAGAATGCAAGGTCCTGATAGGGAAAGTAAAGCAAGAGAAGGAGACAGAGAGCATGGGGGGGGGCAGCAAGTGCAAAGGTCGTGAGGCAGGGACACGCTTTTGCAGGAAGATGGGCCATGTGGCTGGAGCCAAATGAGCAAGAGATAACGTGTTAACACAGAAATCAGAACCGTAGAGAGCAGCCAGAGACGCCAAGTTGTCAGGAAGCCCCTGGAGATTCCGTCAGGAAAGCGACCTGATCTCATCTAAGGTTTTAAAGCATCACTCTGGCAACAGAGTGGAAAACTCACTGGAGGAGATCCCAGTGGGTCCAGGAGGTGCTGCCCCTGTCTCACTGTCTCCCTCCAGCAGAACAGGCCGGATGGAGGCCCCCGGGGTGGGACGCACCCTCAGGGAGGGACGTACGCCCAGGTGATCAAGATCAAGCCTAGGGTGAGGAATTGCCACCTGTCTTTCTCCCCTGTCGGGGGGACTGCTGGACACGAAGGATAGACAAGTGGAAGAGGACACGCAGAGGGATAGTCAAGCGGGTCCCATCCTCTCCAGTCTCCTGGCTTCCCCCAACCTCATGCTTCTGACCCCCCACCAACTACAGGCTGCAGCATCTGAAGCCCCCCAGGATGTGACCTACGCCCAGCTGACCCACTCAACCCTCAGACGGGAGACGACTGCAGCCCCTCCCTCCCAGTCGGGGGAGCCCCCCGCAGAGCCCAGCGTGTACGCCACACTCGCCATCCACTAGCCCAGGGGACCCAGAGCCCGTGCTCTTGGCGGGAGACTGCAGGGACGCCGGAAGGCGCAGGAGCTGCCCTCGGTGGACACCACCTGATGGCCACCAGCCGACCTGGACTCCTAACACAGACCGCAGGAGCCCCTGGGCCCTTTGGGAGTCACCTGATTCTACCTTCAAAGATAACTAACATCCCTACATATTGGAAATTAAGCAACAGGCTTCTCAATTATCAATGATTTACAGAAAGAATAGTAAATTATTCCAAATGGAGGTAGAAGGGGAGAAATAATAATGACAAGAGTACCTACTGATGAGGACAAAACAAAAAGTAAGGAGACATTAACAAAGCCAAAAAAATTCATTCTTGAAAACACTGACCACACTTATAAATCCTAGGCACAGTGACCAAGGCAGAAAGAGAGAAGGCACACTTCACCGTAATCGGGACACTACGGCGGGCCCTACAGACTTTAAGTAGATAAAGAACTTTAGGAGCAATTTTACACCATTGTAGTAGAAAACGTCAATGAAATGGACTAACGTCCTCAAACATACACTTTACCAAAATGATGGACATAAAGATCAATAGAAAATGAACTGTTGCACATATTAAATGTGTTGAATCTGTGATTGATAATTTTCCCTGCAAAGTGAACACTGAATCTGGAAAGCTCCACTGGTCACTCTTCTGAACACGTATGTGCTTATGAAACACACACGCACACGGACATTCCACACACACAGCAAATTTACACACACTTCTCCAGAGAACAGGGAAGGAAAGGACCACTCGCCCCCACACATTTCATCGGGCCAGAGAAAAACAGATGCTGAAACCTGGCAGGAAACACCAAGACAGGGAAAACCACAAGAAGCTGTTTGTCTGTTTCCTGTTTTCCCAAACAAGGTATTCGCAAACAAGCTCCATCGATATATAAAATGGATAATATACCATGCAGGTATTTTTTTTTTCAGGAATGCATGGTTGGTTCCATCCTCAAAAGGCAATGAACATAATTCAAATGTTAGAAGAAGAGTCTAGAAATAAATAATCACATCAAAAAATGTAAAGTTTTTGATTAAATACTTCACCAATTTTTAATTAAAAAACTCAGAAATAAAACAGAATTTCCTATCATTTATGAAAGCATCTTTGTTTAAATTTTTTAATTTACCATGTATTAGTTTCTGGCGTACAGCATAGTGCTATATATATATGTTCTTTTTCACATTCTTTTTCATTACAGGTTACTACAAGCCACTGAATATAGTTCCTTCTGCTATAAGTAGGAACTCATTGTTTATCTATTTTGTATATAGTAGTTTGTATCAGCCAATCCCAAATTCCCAGTGAAAGCATCTTTAGAAATCTACAACAGAAATCAATTTTAAAAGTGAAAATGTGCACTCTTTCTGTCTGTGATTGAAACAGAAGAGACTGTTCACCATTACTCTTCCATTCAGCAGGGCCCTGGAAGAAACGACCAACACCCAGGGATGGAAATAAAACTGTATTGCTCACAGACTACAAAATTGTGTGCATATAAAACAATGTAAGGATCTATTATTCTAATTAGAAGGTGATTTTATCTAATGTCACTGGGTACCTCATCAATATATAAAAATCAGTTGCATTTCAGACTTCCAGATTTAGACCAGGAGGAAACAGAAGTATGTATCCCTGACCCTCCACTGCACAGGAAGTCTCCTGGGTGGCACGTGCACAACAAACAAGAATGCAGGCAGAGTATTTCCGGCCAAGATGGCGGAGTGGTAGGACCACGAGCTCGCCTCGCCTCATGACTACAATGAAACCACAGCTGAATGCTAAACAGCCATCGAAAAAAGACTGGAACCTAGCAAAAAAGATCTTCTGCAACTGGAAACATAAAGAGGGAACCACAGCAAGACGGTAGGAGGGGCGTGCTCACGATATAATTGGTCACCCAGGTGGGTGGCCCACAAGCTGAAGGACAGTGAAGCCGCAGAGGCCCCCCCACAGGAGAGGGAGCTCTGAGCCCCACGTCAGGCTCCCCAGCCCAGGTCCCGGCACTGGGAGGAGGAGACCCAGGACATCTGCTTTTGAAGGCCAGCAGGGCTTGGTTCCGGGAGCCCCACAGGCCTGGGGGAAACAGAGACTCCATTTGCTTGAGAAGCTTACACAGAAACTCACGTGCACCAGGTCCAAGGGCAGAGGCAGTCATTTCACAGGAACCTGGGCCAGGCCTGCCTGCTGGATTTGGAGGGTCTCCTGGGGACGTGGGGGACAGCTGCAGCTCAGCCAGGGGACATAAAAGCTGGTGGTGGGCATTCTGGGAGTGTTCATCTACAGGAGCTTTCCTGGAGGCTGACATCTTGACTGGATCATTGGCACCAAGACCCAGCCCTAGGGAAGCCTCAGGCCAAACAACACACAGGGTGGGAACACAGCCCCACCCATCAGCAGGCTTCCTGAGCCACAAAGGCCTCTAGACACAGCGCTACCCACCAGAGGTCCAGGACCGAGCTCCGCCCAGCAGCGGGCAGGCCCCGGCTCCTCCTGCCAGGAACCCTGCATGAGCTTCTAGTCCAGCCTCACCCACCAGGGACAGATGCCAGAAATAAGAAAACAACAATCCCGAAGCCTGTGGAAGGAATCCACAGACGCATAGAAAGACAGACAATATGAGGAGGCAAAGGGATATCTCCCAGGCCAAGGCACAAGATAAAACCAAGAAGAAGTAAGTGATGAGGAGATAGGCAATTTATCCAAGAAAGAGTTTAAAATAATGATGGCCAAGATGTTACAGAACTCAAGAGGAGTATAGATGCACAGAGTGAAGTCTTTAGCAAAGAGTTTGAAAAAATAAAGAATATGTAAACAGAGTTGAAGAATAAAATCACTGAAATGAATAACACACCCGAAGGAACCAAGAATAGAATAAATGAGGCAAGAGAACAGATCGGTGAGCTAGAAGACAGATTACTGGAAATCACTGCTTCAGAACAGAAAAAAGGATAAGCAGGAATGAGGACAGTTTAAGAGCACTCTGGGGCAACATGGAGCACTCTAACATTCACATTATGGGGGTCCCAGAAAGAGAAGAGAGGGAGAAAGGACCTGAGAAATCGTTTGGAGAGATAATCACTGAAAAAGTCCCCAGCTTGGGAAAGGGAACAGTCACCCAAGTCCAGGAAGCGCAGAGAGCTCCACACAGGATCAGCCCAAAGAGGAGCACACCAAGGCACACAGGCATCAAACTGACAACAGTTAAGGATGAGGAGAAGATACTAAGATTAGCAAGAGAAAAGCAACGAATAACATACAAGGCAAACCCCATAAGGTTACCAGCTGATTTTTGAGCAGAAACTCCACAGGCCAGGAGGGAGCGGCACAATATCTTTAAAGTGATGCACAGGGGAACTTACAACCAAGAACACTGTATCCAGCAAGGCTCTCGTTCAGACTTGATGGAGAAATCAAAAGCTTCACAGATAAACAAAAGCTAAAAGATTTCAGCACCACCAAACCAGCTTCACAGCAAATGTTAAAGGACCTCTAGTCATCAAACTGTAAGAAAAAGGAACAAAAAGAAGAAAGACTAAAAAAAAAAAGAGACCTACAAAGGATTGCTCTGGCTGTTCGGGGTCTTTTGTGGTTCCTTATAAATTCTGGAATTGTTCTAGTTCTGTGAGGAATGTTGTGAGTATTTTGGCAGGGGTTGCGTTGGATCTGTGGATTGCTTTGGGAAGCGTGGCCATTTTCATAGCGTTGATTCCTCCAACAGCACATAAAATCTTTCCATTTCTTTGTGTTTTGTTGTTTTTGATGTAATGGAAATGTCTCTGCCAGTTATAAAATTCTGGTTTTTGAAGTGAAAAAAAAAGTGAATGAAGGGCTGCAAATGGCAAAATAGCCTTCTTTCCTATGGGTGAGTTGTGTTCCATTACATATATGTATGCTGCATCTTTATTATCTATTCAACTATTGATGTGCACTTAGGGTGCTTCCATATCTTGGCAACTATAAATAATGTTGGCATTAATAGCAGGGTGTATATATCTTTTTGAATTAATTCTTATTTTGTGGCTGGCTTTATTCCTTTGATAACTATGTAAGTTTAAAAAGCTAAAGCTCTGAACGTTCTTAGAAACAATGAACAGTACATATATGTAAATTAAAAAATGTGTGTAGTAAAAAAAATATGATCTATGAAGCCATGAAAGACATGGAAGAAACTTAAAAAAGACATATTACTAAGTGAAAGAAGCCAGTCTGAAAAGGCTACAAACTGTACGATTCCAACCAAATGACATTCTGGGAAAGGCACAGCTACAGAAACAATAAAAAGACCATGGTTTCCAGGGGTTTGGGGAGAGGGAGGGAGGGAGGAATGAATAGATGGAGCACAAGGGAGTTTTAGGGCAATGAAATTATTCTGTATGATACTATAGTGGTGGCTACATGTCATTAAGCATTTGGCAAAACCCATAGAATGTACAACATCAAGAGTGAGCCCTAGTGTAAACTAAGGACTTTGGTTGATAATAACGTACCCATGTTTGTACATCAATTGTACCAAATATGCCACACTGATGAGGGGTGTTAAGGGGAGGGGAGTATATATGTGTGGGTGGGGAGGGCTATGTGGGAACTCTGTATTTTTCTGCTCAATTCGGCTGTGAACCTCAAATTGCTCTAAAACTTAAGTCTATTAAAAAAAAAGAAATTACTCAGTCTGAACCACAGGGAGCACATATTCTGGAAAAGAATATGAACGGAGACTCAAAGATTTCACATACCTGGGACCCGAGTCTTAGAAGCAGAGGGAAAAGAGGACAAGACTGGGGGACTACTCAAGAAATAATGGCTGAAATTTCCCAAAACTTGGCAAAACTCATAAATCTATGCATTCTGTGCATCCATGAAACCCAGGGAAGCCCAACCAAACAGGATGAGCCCAGTGAAATGCACACCAAGACGCATCACAGTCCAAGAAAAGAGGAAGAGGTTCCTTGAATGCAGCGAGACAGAAATGCCACCTCGCTGTGGAGAGAACCCCCACTCCAGTGACAATGGATTCATCCGGAACCGGAACGTGGAGGCAGGAAGTAACCTTTCAAGTGCTGAGAGAGGTGCAGTCGCCCCCGGTTCTACAGGTGGTGAGAGCGTCCCTCAGGAACGAAGGGGAAGTAGACCCACTCTCGGGGGAAGGAAAACTGAGAGGACTGACCTCAAGCAGACCTCCCCCAGATGAACGGCCAGAGAGGAAATGATGAAGGGACGGCTCTTGCAACATCAGGAAGCAAGAAAGGAGAACGGGAAAACCAAAGCGGGGACCCGAGGACAGCGCAGAGGACAGAACGTCCACACGGCCCACTTATGTTTCCTCCAGGAGCACTTGCCTCACAACCACTTTCAAATGTTGAGGCAGCCAAAACCAACTCAGCCGCGTTGTCATCCAGTGATGTTTGCATCTTTTGTTAACTTACTAACATTTTAAGAAACAGGGATACATCAAAGTTTCGCTTTAACTCCCGGAGCTGGCTTGCTCAGTGATGGGAGATGTTTGAATTCCATGCAGGATAAAGAAGCTGCGGGACACTCGGGGCAGTCGAGACACACCCGGAAGAGCCATGCCTTCGCAGTAAGGCCAGACTAACTCCACAATGTGCCCAAACACGGAATTTTTTTTTAAGACTTGAAAAGATATGCTGAACCATAAAGTCACATAGTCAACTTCCAAAACATAGTCACACGGTCTTTAAAGAAAGGAAGCAGAATCTGTATACTCAACAGTACAACTTTCACGTGGCCTGCCTAGGAAATCAGAAACAACTCTGCATTCGGGGGCAAGAGCAGAGCTGGGTGTTGCCCTCCAGACCTGAGGGAGGCAGTGGCGGGGGGCCCAGTGCACCCGCCTAACACCGCAGCCTGGCTCCGGCCACAACCAGGCGTCAGGGGTGGCTGACGGGTGACCACCATGACTTCACCAAGTGCCAGCCCTGTCGTGGCTGCTGCGCTGCGTGGGCAGTTCTGCGGGAACAGAATCACGCAGCTTCCGATCACTCTTACATGGCCGTGGATCTGGTGACTGAGAAGCAGTTTTTCTCCACCTGGGACGGACTGTGAGGCCTGTTCACACTCCGCCCAGAGACAAGTTAACTCTCCCTCCTTCACAGCATCGGCCAGGTGGGACCCTCCGCATCTTGACCACGGGCGGGACACCACGTTTGTCCACGACACTGATGGCATCTCATTCACTGGACCTGAGGGGTGGAGGGTGCCCAGCGCTCTGTTGCTCTGGTGTATAGTCCATAAGGTGAGATTTTAAAAAATAGTTTGTCGTCGATGGTGGTGGTGTTTTGTGTGTGCATGTGTTTTGGGAATGGTAATTAAGTTTATTTATTTATTATTTATTTATCTATTTATTAAATGGCGGTCGTGGGGATTGAACCCAGGACCTTGTGCATGCTAAGTACACACTCTACCACTGAGCTATGCCCTCCCCTCCAGACTTTTTTTTTAAAGAAAAGAGAAATTCAGAGATGCAGAGCCTGCCAGAGCAGTGAACTTTACAGAGGTCTTGTTCCCTGAGGCCCGCCCAGGCGCACCCTGTGTAGTAAGGCAGCTGCCACCACCCCTACAACACCCACCACGAAGAAAGAGGCCCACGTCCAGGTACGCACCCTTGGGTCATGGAAGCGGCACGTACCCTGCCTGAGAATGCGGGTGGCCGCTCCGGGGACCGAGAAGCTTGCGGGTCTGAGGGCAGCCCGCGGGAGGACGGGGCTCTGCAGCAGCTTGGGGCTGCAGCCCGAGGACCCCGCGGCCACAGCGGCGCAATCCGCCAGATCCCGTGGTGCCACGAGTGTCTGCGTGTGCCTGGAGGCTGTGCCAATCCTCTGCCGAGCCCCAGGGGCAGAGTCTGTGGGTTCATGTCCTCACACCCACCACCTGCAACAGAGAGCTGGATGCCACTTAAAAATTGCTCCTGACAGGCCCCTGGTCCCCAATGAGACACTGAATGACTCACAGAGACATCGTGTCCGAGCAACTGGAACTTTCCGGGATGAGCTAGCTGGGTGTTGTCATTCCCACTGCTGGATGAGTGTGGCAAGCCGGGGGCCAGGGACAGATGCAGAAGACAAGGTGAGTCGCACAAAGACAGCCCCTCCGGACCTGGCCCTGTCACAGGGACACCTCTCCCTCTACAGCTTGCTGGCCTGGATCGTGCCTGGGCAGTGCCAGGTCTGGGAGCAGTGCTGCTCCACAGCCCTACACGGGGGCCTCTGAAAGATACTGAGGAGAGAAAACGCGTTCGGGGGGCAGACGTCTGGGTGATGACAAGCTAATGCTGTTTTGTGTGTGGAAAGAAAACAGGTTAGATGTGAAGATGTACACGGCCCCGGAGACGGCACAGATGCCCTGCCGAGACGGTCAGGGGACTAGAAGGAGCAGAACTGACTGGGAGGAAACAGGCCATCAGGGAGGAGAAGTGTGTATGACTGGGGGCAACGCACCTGGGTCTGTGAATGAGATGGTAACGTCCCCTGCAGAGCCCCACTGCAGAAAAGGTCCTTAGTAACCAAGGGGACAGGACGGCTCCTCCAGTGCACATCAGCCAGCCTCTGCCCTCCGTTTTCACATGGGCCTCTGAAGGATGGCTGTGGTGGCTGAGACGCAGGCCGGTCACACACCTGGAATCACGGCCTGACCACCTTTCACTGAGTGACCCCACCAGACTCCGCAGGAGGCCCACCGTGTCAGCCGTGGAAATGCACACTGAGTCCTTAATGTTGTGTCATTCCTCCTGGAAGCAGATCAGACATGTGGTTGTGGGTGGATTTCGTCCCTGGTGGGTGCCGCGGGCACTGACTGGGCCCGACCAGCACGTGCCTGTGTGCATACCGAGGCACAGGATGCACCCCCATTAAGTGTGCAGTTTGATCAGCTTTGGCCAGTGTAGAGATGCATGTAGCAACTGTCACACAGTCAGCATGTAAAAAACTGCCATCACTCCTGAAGCTCCAGGGTGACCCTGTAGTCAGCCTCTCGTGCTTACTGCTCATTTATGTATCTCCTCTTGATAAATGTCTGTTCAAATTGTTTTGTTTGTGTGGGAAGGTTTTATTATTATTTATTTGTAGGAGTCCTTACTTATCCCACACACAAACGCTTTATCCCGCACACATACTATATGTATACAAAACCCATTTCTCCTCTTGTGGAGGCTTGTTTCTTCCGTTACATAACACCGCCTTTTGAAGAGCAAGTTTTTAATTTCGTAAATCCAACGAGTCTTTTTTGGTTATTGTTTGGCCTTTTTGTAACTTTCTTGAGAAACGTGTGTCTAATCCAAGGTTGTTAAGACTTTCTTTCATGTTTTCTTTGAGGTGCTTCATGGTTTTGACTGTTGCAGTTGGATCTATGGTCCGTTTCACGTGACTCATTCCGTCTGGTGTGAGGTAGTGAAGGTGAATTTTTCTCCAAATAGATATCCAGTTCTTCCAGAAACACTTGTTGAGAAGATTATCTTTTTCTCAAGGAAGTACTGTCCCTTTGTTACAAGTCGGTTGATCATGTATGTGTGTGTTTACCTCTGAGATCCCTATTATTTATTTTCTGCCTACTTATCCGTATGCAAATGCCACAGTGTCCATTACCTTGGTTCCTTCCATAGAAAAGTATGGAGTAAGACATCCAAGTTTAGTCCTCCTCTGAATTGTTGCGCTGTTTTTGCTCTTTTGTATTTCCATATACATTTTAGCATCAGCTTGTCAATTGCTACAAAAGCTAGTTCAGATTTTGATTGGCGTTTCCTTGAATGCGGGTCGATTTAGAGAGAGCTGATAACAATATTGAGTCTTTCAATCAATGAATGTGGTGTATCTCTTTTGTTTTGTTCTGTAACTTCTCTTAGCTAAGTGTTACAGTTTCCAGCCTTCAGATCTTACACGTACATACTTACATTTATCCCTACATGTTTATGGGTTTCGGTACTATCATAAATAGTATTGTTTTAATTTTTAATTGCCAGTTGTTCCTTGTTAATCTGTAGAATAAAATCAATTGGTTTTTGAATACTGATCTTTTATCTTGAGACCCTGCTCCTTCACCTACCAGTTGTAGAAGCTCCTTTGTAGATTTCCTCCACACAGGAGCACGTGGACTGGGAATAGAGACAGCTCCTCTCCTTCCATTTCAGTCTGTGTGCCTCGGCTTCCTTCCACTCGTCTCACCGTGGTGGCCACTTCTGAACAGAAGTTGCGAGAGCACCACGGTCTTGTTCCCAGTCACAGAGGGAAAGTGTTCAGTATGACGCTAGTGAAACGCAGACCCTAGGGGCTCTCTAATTAAGGACACTCCTTTCTGCTCCGACACAGCTGGGCATTTTAGCTCATCAGATCTTTGTGCGCATATACTTACAGAATGATGTGGGTTTTCTTTGTTAAGTCTGTTAAGATGGTGGATTAATCTTACTGGTTTTCACATGTTGAGCCAGGCTGGCATCCGAGGATAAACCGTACTTGCTTGTGACGTGTTATCCTCTTCAGATATGGTTGGCTTTTGTTGACCAATATCGTGGTGAGGTTTTTTGCATCAATGTTCCTGAGGGATATTGGTCCGTAGCTCTGTTACCTTGTACTGCCTTCGTCTGATTTGAGTTTGGAGTAATGCTCACCTCATACAACTGCTGCAAAGTGTTTCCTCCTCTTCTATTTTCTGGAAGCGATTGTGTGAAATTGTATTATTTCTTCCCATAAATGTTTAGTAGTATACACCAGTGAGGCCACTGTGGCCAGGCGTTTTCTCTGTTGGAAAGCTGTTTTAACTACAAATTCAACGCCTTTAATATTTTTAAAGAATATTCAGATCACTTCCTAAGTGAGTTTTGGTGGTCTCTCAAGAGTTGCTCCATTCGAGTCGTCAAAATTATGGTGCAGAATTGTTTGTAATATTCCCTTATTATCCTATTAATGTCTGCGGGGTTTGTAGTGATGTCCTTTCATTCATTCCAAAAATTGGCAAATTGTGTCTTCTCTTTTTTCCAGGATTACTATGCCTAGAGGTTTGTCAATTTTATTGGCCTTTTTAAAACAGTCAGCTCTGGGTTTCCATTGTGTTTCTGTCTTCTGCCTTCAGGGTCACAGGTGTCTGCACTTTATTATGCTTGCTTTGAGATGAGTTTGTGCTTCTTTTTCTTGGGTATTAAAATGGAAACTTTGGTTAGTGGTTAGAAACCACTTTTTTTTTTTAATACGAGCAGTTGCTGGCCTTACTTTCCTTCTAAACACTGTTTGAGCTGCATCCCACAAGGTTAGTGTGCTGCATTTTCATTTTCATTCGGTTCTAAATATTTTCCCATTTTTTTTGAGTTCCTCTTTGCCCCGTGGATTATTTAGAAGCGTGGTTTTAGTTCTCAAATAGTTGAAGATTTTCTAGATGTCTTCCCAGTAATAGCTTTTAACTTCAATTCCATTAGGGCCAGAAAAGAAATGATATGTGATACTGATTAAACTTGTTAAGCTTTGTTTTATACCCAAGGATAAAGACCGTCTTGGCCAATATTCCATGTACGCTTAGAGAAAGCGTATTTTACTGTTGGTAAGTGTTCTCTGTGTGCCAGCAGGTCGGGCTGGTTGATGGCACCGTCACGGCTCTCGACACCCTTGCTGATCGGCCATCTCTTTGCTCTATGAACCACCAAGAGGGGTCTTAAAGCCCCTGACTGCAACTGTCGGTTTATCCGTCTGTCCTTTCATTCCTGTCAGTTTTTGCTTTATGTGTTTGAAGCCCGGCGGTCTTGCGCGCACACATTTAGGATAACGTCCTCTTGATGAATCGACCTTGGTATCTTTATGTAGTGTTTCTTTATCCCTGGTAACCTCCTCGTTCAGAAGTCTCTGGTATAGTTTTCTGCTCTGTCTTGCACCGTATAGCCACCGCGGAAGACAGTGCTGCTTCCCCCCGTTCCCAAAGACGTCCAACCTCCAGTCCCTGGTACCTGTGGATATGACCCCTTACATGGCGAAAGGTGATTGCCAGAGGTGACTAAATGAAGTATCTTGAGATGGGAACATTATGCCAGCTAATCTGGGCGAGCCCAGTGTATTCACAAGGCTTCTTGTAAGGAAGGCAAAAGGGTCCGAGTCAGAGGTAGGTAATGTGCTGACGGAGGCTGGAGAGATGGAAGGAAGGGGCTGCGAGACAAGTCCTGCAGGGACTCTGGAAGCTGGAAAAGGCAGGGAGACAGATGATCCTGGCAGAGAAACTAAGAGCAGCCAGCCCTGCTGACACCTTGACGTTAGCCCAGGGAGGCTGACTTTGTACTTGTGACCTCCAGAACAGGAAGACAGCAAATCTGTGTTGTTTAAAGGCCCTAAGTTCATGGCAATTAGTTACAGCAGCAACAGGAAACCGACGCAACCACAAAAGCTTTCTTTTGATTAATGTTTGCATAATACATTCTTTCATCCTTTTACTTTTATCCTTTTTTTTAAACTTTTTTTTTACTGAGTTATAGTCTTTTTATAATGCTGTGTCAAATTGACATCACTGTATTACAGCGATCCTCGTGTGGACTGCGGAGTTGGGTCCTGTCAATCCAGTCTTACAATCTCTGCCATTTAATTGAGCTTTCACCATTCATACTTAATGTAATTACTGGCAAGGCTGTATTTAGGTTTGCCCTTTTACTATTTCTCTTTCATGCCCCCTGTTGCTTGCTCTTCCAGTTTTGCTTCCATGCCTTATTTTGGCTTTTTGGAGTATTTTTTAGTATTCCATTTCATCTACTGGTGCTGTAACTTTTTGTGTGTTATTTTTTAAGTGGCTGCTGCAGGCATTACAATATACACACCTAATTTCACAGAGTTAATATTTTGCCTCTTCCAGACAAACGTGGAAACCTCATCACCATGCAGGTCCTTTCACCCTCCTCTCCCCGCGCTTCACGTTGTGGCTGTTGTATGCATTCCACTTACACACTTAAAAACCCCACCAGACATTGTTAGTTTTGCTTTCAACAGCCATGCATCCTTTAAAGAGGTTAAGAGGTCAAAAATGTGCTACTTTGTTGACCTAGGTATCGGCCACTTTTTACTGCCTTTATTGTTGAGTTTCCAAGTTTCCCTCTAGAATTATTTCCTTTCTGCCTGAAGAACGTACCTCACCATTTCTTTTAGAGCAGGTCTGCAGGCAACAAATTCTCTGTATTCCTTCCTCTAAGAATGATTATTTTGCTTTCGTTTCTGAATAATACGTCCAGAAGAGTTCCAGGTTGGCTCTTCTTGTCTCTCAGAACTACAAATCTCCCAAGCACAGCGGTCTCTGACGTGAAATCTGTGCTTACTCAAATTGTTTTTCCTCTGTATGTAACGTGGCACTTTTCTCTGGATGTTTTCAGTTTTTTCCCTGTGGTTTGATTATGATGGTGATGTGTGTGAGCATGTTTTAAAGCTTATCCTATTTTTCATTTGCTGAGCATGTTGGACGTGTAATTTTATGACTTTCAACAAATCTGTAAAATGGTCAGCTATTTATTTCCCCCCAAAATTTTTTTCTTCATTGATACTCTCCTTTTGCTGGGAGATAAATAACATAAGTTGTCTCACAGAGCCTGTGTTCATTTTTTAAAATCTTTTTCCCCTCCAGCCTGTGCTCTCACACAATACCTGGACAAAGAACTCAGTATGAGACGAGAGTCCTGCCCAGGGGTAGGAAGGGGCACTGAGAAAGCAGAAATAGCTCAGAGGTTTTGAAGAAGGGCGACGAAAAAAGATGAATTATAGAAGCAAGGAAGTCAGTGAAAGGAAGTGCTCGGGGGAAGAAACGCTGCAGCCCGGGGCCAGGGGCAGGGCTGCCCGCTCCTCCCGGATGGGCGTCAGTCTGCCAGGCCCCCCGCCCCCTCTCCTGGGGCCGTCCTCCTGTGACGGCCCGTTGGCTGCTCCAGGCAAGCACGGCAGAGAGGGGCAGCGCCTTCAGTTCCTCCCTCTCCTGCACTTCACATCCAAACACCAAACCCACACACTGTGCCCGGTGAACCCCCTGGGTTTTTTTTTGAGTAAAGGTAGATGTTTATTTAGAGAGATACACACTGCAGAGAGTGTAAGGAAAGAGAAAGGCAAGGAAAGAGGTGTGGGGGTTGGGTACTCAGGTTAAAGTAAAAGTAGGTACACGCTCCATAGACAGGGCGTGTCTCCGAAGGGGCAGGGGTGAAAAGGGAGGCTGTGAGCCCTTCTTAACAGTGTCCCTGATCCATCACACGACTCCAGGTGTCCTGTCCATGTCATCCCACCAGCCTCTGTCCTGGTGCTCCAGTCCAGGCCCCACTCCTGACTCCAGCTCATTCCTCTCACCACCGCCAAAGGACAACCTATAACCCCATCTGGTCTGAACCTGCCCTGCTCGAAACCCTTCCAACAGTTTCCACCTTCAAAACCAAGTCGAGGTGCCCCAGCTGATGCTCAAGGCTGTGAAGGACCAGGCCTGAGCTACACTCGCCAGCCCCAGCAAACACAGCTCTCCCTCCACAATCAAACTCGCCACAGTCAACCACATCTGCCCCAGACACACGCGTACACAGAGCTGCTTAACAAGTCTGTGCCTTCTCTCGGCCAGTCTGAGTGGCGCCAGCTCCCCCCGACCTGCCAGCCCAAGAAGCCTTCCTTCTCCATTCTACTACAAATACATTTTGCGTTCCAGGTTTGTGTAAGGGTTACACGAGGCAACCACGTGAACGCCCTAAAATACTGACCCACACACCAGCCGGGATGGAAATTAACACTGGAGCTTCACCATTGATAGAGTTAGTTACCAGGAGAGCCCTCCCGCATTACATTTGCTACGTGGGGTAGTCTTCTCAAAATAGAAAAATGTTCATATTCTCTGCTGCTTAAAATCTTCCCAGTGCTTTAAAGATAAAAGCCAACATTCTTACACGTGCTCGAGGTCCTGTGCAATGAGGCTCCGGCCTTCTCCTGATGGCTGTCAGTCCTGAGCCCAGCTCAGGATCTTTCTGAGCAAGGATGCCTCCGCCAGCACAAGCCCCCAGGCCAACCGCTGTTCACCCTACCGCCAGAAGGGGCCCTCACAACCAGGACCAAGGTTTCACGGCATCTACCTGTTAATGAATCTCACTGTCCTTTGTTTTCTTTTTTCCTTCCAACTTGTAACAGTCTTGAACTGTTTGCCATGCAAATGTTTGTAACTTCTGTTCATGAATCCGGGCCCCATGAGTTCAGGGAAGGAACGTCAGCCCCAACAATGCGCCTCCAGCGGCTGGCCCCATGATCGAACACGGTCATTGCTCAACAAACATTGACTGACTGGACTACTGATGAAAGAAAGGAATCAGGTCTGCACTTACAGAAGTGCAGGAAAGGGAAGTGACTTGCCCAGGTCACACCGCCTACATAGGTGGCAGAGGAAGAACTGGACAGGTACTGGGCCGGCTCCTGGGCCCCGCGTCTCTTCCTGCCCTGCCCTGGGCCGTTAAATCACTCTCTGCGTTTGCGTTTGGCATGAGGTGGAGGCAGGGCAGGCAGGCAGAGTGTGCAGGGATCTAGTGAGCCTCAGATCTGACCCGGAAGGTTCCCGGAGAATGCTGTTCTCAGCACCCCCTTCAGGGAGAGCGCTGTGGGGCTGAGGAGGAACCTGTGACGTGTGACCCGGCCATGCCCCGTGCATCTGTCTGTCCTGCTGGCTCTGTGGACTGTGTATGTCATCTGCACGGCTGGGGACCATGGGCGGTGGCGCCACTTTACCAACAATCACTGCCCTTCTCAGCCTCGGTGAGCTTTGGGGAAGAGAAGAGGGAAGGGGCCTCTCCTTCCCAGGTCTGGGCTCTGAGAGACCGCAGGACTCAGGGGGCTCAGTGGGGACTGCATACGCAGGGGCGGGGGGAGGTGGGCTCAGCCCCAGATCTGACCCCAGCACTCAGGGTCCAGACCAGGCCTGGGGCGTCTGCATGTGGTGGGGCATGGACGCTCACAGGGATCTCTCTTCCAGGGCTGTATTGGGAACTGTGGGGTCACGTACAGGCAGGTGAGTCCCCCCTAGTCCTTCTGCTTCGACCCAACAGCCCCCCTGGTCATCTGCGGGAGCACAGTGGGTCTGGGCTGATGTAGCCAGTCTGGGAGGGGTGTTGAAGGAACATCTGGGGACACTGAGGGCAGAAGGCCACTCCTGACACTTCAGGTCTGATTCCTTTCCAGGTGTCCTCCCCAAACCCTCCATCTGGGCTGACCCAGGCCCCACGGTCACCAAGGGGAGCCCTGTGACCATCTGGTGTAAGGGGTCTCAGTGGGCTGATGTCTACCGTCTGTATAAAAGGGGTGCCTCTAGACCCCGGGAGACTAAGACCCCACAGGACTCCAGCAACACGGCCAGTTTCTTCTTTAAACGCTCGAGCTCAGACACGGCAGGGCTGTATCAGTGTGCATATCGCAGGGGGACCCGCTGGTCAGAGTGGAGCGACCCCCTGCCCCTGGCGGTGACAGGTAACAGGGAGGGGCCGGGGCCCTCCCACTGTGGGCTCCTCCTCACAGGCAGAGGGGGCAGAGTGCGGGCTCAGGGGGACCTCTCCCCGCACAGTCCCCCTTTAACACAGCCCCCTCCTCCCCCCTCAGGGGCACGGAGCACCTCCCTCTCAGCCCACCCAAGCCCTGCGGTGGCGTCAGGAGGGAGCGTGCCCCTCTGCTGTGGCTCAAGTTTGCCCGGGGCACTCGGCACCTGCTGATGGAGGGAGGCCCCGCCCCGCCCCACACAGGACACCCAGGCACTGTGGGAACTATGGAAGGGACAGGCCTCTCTCCTGGGGGCCCCCTGCACACCTTCCCTGGGGGGACCCACAATGCTATGATTCTCCCAACTCCCTTTCCTATGTGAGCCGTGGGGGTGATGGAGGGCCCATGACACTGGCCTCCTGGGGCAGAACCACTGGCAGGAGGCTTGGGGATGACCAGATAGGACTCTCATGCAGCCCCAGTGAGCAATGTGGGGTGTGTGTCCCTTCAGTGCCGCCGTCCCCGTCTCTCCAGGCATGTACAGGGAGCCCTCCCTCTTGGCCCGGCCGGGCTCACTGGTGCTCTGGGGAGAGAACCTGGCCCTCCAGTGTCACTCAGAGGCCAGCTTTGACAGATTCGCTCTGACCAAGGACAAGGGGCTCATAACTCCCCTCCGTCTTGAGGGGCAGCGCAGCCCTGACTTCCCCCTGGGTCGTGTGAATCACAGCCATGGAGGTTCGTACAGATGCTACAGTGGACGTTACCATTCCTACACATGGTCGGCCCCCAGCACCCCCCTGGACATCCTGATCACAGGTGAGGAGCCCCTGTCCTGCCTCATGTCTTCATTATCTGCTCAGGGTGCTGGGCCCGGGGTCACCCTGGTGGTGAAGGGGTCCAGGGAGAAAGGCCTGAAGGAAAGGCTGAGGTAGGGCAGTGGTTTAGGGGGCGGAGAGAGAAAGGGGGAGTGGGGGCCTGAAGGTAAAAGAGACCACACAGAGGGGCTGAGAGGAGCTGAGAGAGGGTCACAGACAGGGTCCCTGGGGAGAGGACAGTGGTCCCTCAGCTCCGGGTCAAGCATGCATGGGGAGTGGGCGGCTCTCCACACATCACCCCTTCCTCTCCCCAGGAATGTACAAGAAACCCTCCCTCTCAGCCCATCCAGGGGCCTCGGTGCCCTGGGGAGGGAACGTGACCCTGCAGTGCGGCTCTGAGACCTGGTCGGATGCCTTCCTTCTGTCCCGGGAGGGGTCACTGTCTCCTCCCCAGCACCTTCGTCTGCAGGACACAGCTGCACCCTTTCAGGTCAACTTCACCTTGAGTCCTGTGACCTCAGCCAACAATGGGACCTACAGGTGCTACAGCTCACACAGCACCTCCCCCTACCTGCTGTCACAGCCCAGCGACCCCCTGGAACTCTTGATCTCAGGTGAGGAGCCCCAGTCTTGGCCCTATGTGTCCTCCTGGTCAGTCTAGGGTCCTGTCCCCACAGGAGCTCTGGGCTGGGATGGGAGTGAGGGGGCCACTGAAGGAGAGAATCCATTCTCAGAGAGAAGGAAAAAGCCAGAGCAGCTCCCTTCCCTGCACCATCCTCATCCCTCATCCCGATATGTTCCGGGTGGTGGAGGAAGGCTAGAGAGGGCTCAGGGCTGACCAGAAGGAGAAAGCAGGGGTGGGGGTGGGGGGAAACCACAGGGCTCTGAGGCCAGATGGATGGAGGGTGGGGAGTCATGGAAAGGGAGTGTTGGGTCCAGCCTGGGGGAGGAGCAGTGGGCTGACATGGGGAGAGGCAGCCCCAACCCCTCATCCCTGTCCTGACCCCCAGGAGGCTCTGAGGACCGGCTCCCCCCAACTGCAGAGTCAGGCCCACAGACGGGTAAGTGAGGGTCTCTTTGTAGGGAGGAGCTCAGTTCTGGTCTTGGCACCGCCTGAGATAATGGCCCGAGAAAGGTTCCTTCTCACTGGGACCAACTTTTCCGATTGCAAACGGCACCAAAGCTGCTTCGACATTGTGTGTGTGGGGACACCGGCGGTGTCTGACTCTCCTCCATAAACTCAGGGGCACTCAGCCCTCCAAGGAGCAGCTGTGGGGCTGGGGAGAGGACAGGACAAGCAAGTCACCCTGCCCGCTGCTCCCAACTGCGGGACCTGGGACAAGTGCTCCTCGCAGAGTCCACGTTCGCCCTTCGTAGAAGAGGACTCCCGCCACCTGCCTCGACATGAAAGCCTTCAGCACAGGGCTCGGCCCTGTTTAGAGCTCAAGAACGCCGGAGCCCTCCCTCCTGCCCTTCTCAGATACACACATGTCCACACAGGCCCCAGGGAGCTGGGGTGGTGCCAGGTCTCTGCAGGGTGGGAGACGGATCTGGGTGGGGCTGGAGAGGAGGAAGGACTGGGTTTGACGGACAAGCCTCTGCACTGGTGTTCTGCCTGTGGGGGACAGCATAAAAAATAATCTAAATAAAAGCAAGGGAGCCCACAGTCTTGGGTTCCAATGCCCGCTCCGCCATGTCCAGGCTGGGTGACCAGGCGCACATGATTTTCCTCTCTGTGCCTGTCTCCTTGTCTGTAAAACGGGTGGGGGCGATGATGACTGGGGGCGGGGGGCTGCACGACTGTCCTGAGGATTAGAGATGAATGCACAGACCCCAGCACACATCGGTACACAGCAGGCGCTCAATTAAATGGCACTGTTGGCTCATTCATGACGTCCCCGGTGCCACAGGTCTCAAATTGTACCTGAATGTTCTGATCGGGGTCTCGGTGGCCTTCATCCTGCTGCTCCTCCTCCTCATCTTCCTCCTCATCCGACATCAGCGTCAGGACAGATGCATGAAGTCGGGTGAGTAGGGAACCGGTGGACCCAGGCCACTGGAGGAGGTGTTGCTTAGGGCACCAGCCAAAGGGGAACCAGAGGTGGGTGAGGTCAGCTTAGAAAAACTCCAACATCTCCCAATGAGAAAATCTAAAATGAAGAGATGAAATATGAGTGTACACGGAAGTATTTTAGAGTATTCTTTCGGCTTTTCCAAACTTACAAAATGTTTGAAAACACACGCAAGTTTTGTATTTTATGGTTTAGATCTTTCTCCTAAATTCAACATGGCGGTGGGAGGGGATTGTAACCTCTTCAGTTCTTGGACCTTCGCAGATCTTAATGTAACCCTGGGGAAGAGTTCTGGGGTGGGTTGGAGGCTGATTTCCAACTTCCTGCAGTGGCTGCAACATCAGTGCCCAAGGACAGAGGCCGGCAGAAGAGGTGAGACCCCGCCCAAAGAGCCCCCAGCCCAGCCAAGGCCCCTCACTGCCCCTAACACTCCTCCCCCTCCCCCAGCTCCAGCCCAGCTCCCGATGTCCAGGAGGAGAACTTGTGTGAGTGGAGGCGGTCTATCCCAGGGGGAAGAGGCAGGGCCAGACTATGGGTTGGGCAGTGGAGACCGGAGATTGGTTGGAAATGGTTCTGGGCTTGGAGGTGAGAGTTCAAACCTGGTACTGTGTGGCTTTGGCCTCACCACTGACCCTCTTGGGGCCTCTGCTGTATGAGATCTCTGGGAATCTTGGCAAGAGATGGGACCCCCTTGTTCTGTCCCCACCAGATGCTGTCGTGAAAGACACAGAGCCGGAGGACAGCAGACAGCTGGACAGTCAGGTCAGCTCCCTCTGGTCCCAACCAGGGCACCCACGCCTCCTTGTTCCTGTTAGATCCAGTGGGTGACGCACCCTCACGCCACTCACTCCTGGCAGGCTGTCCCTTCGGGAAGCAGGCTGCCTACCCAGTTGCTGCAACCCCACACCTGGCCTCCTAGGCTGGCCTCTGACCACTGAGTTGTTGAATGCTCAGGTCGAGCTGGCAGGGCTAAAGGTTAGGGCTCAACAGTCTTGTGTCCCACACGAAGGGACTAAGTCCTAGGCCTGCAGAGAGGCCCAGAGGGGCGCCTTCTAAAATCCAGAGGGTCCTAGTCTTGCTCAGCCCTCGGCTGTCCCCAGGTTGTGAGCCCCAACGATACACCTCGACTGTTACTTCACTTGGGTGAAGATCAGCTCCTGTGCACACCCCAGGGATTGGATCCAACTCCCCTGCAGAGTGCAGTGGAGTCTGACTGTCCCTCCATGCTGGCGGCACCATGCCCTACTCCTCTGTCCAGTCCTGACCCCTCCCCAGCACCAAACTCACACGTTAAGTCACCTGTCACAGGCTGAAAGCTACAGACTGACGCAGAGCCAAGATTCAGAGACCATCCCTGTGTCTCTAGCAGAGAGGACTCTGATGGCTAAGACCTCAAGGAGAGCATCCGTCCTTCCTAGGCCCGACTCCCCGTCTCATGCCTCTCCCATCACTGCAGGCTGCCGCACCTGAAGCCCCCCAGGATGTGACCTACGCCCAGCTGAACCACTCAACCCTCAGACAGGAGACGACTGCAGCCCCTCCCTCCCAGTCGGGGGAGCCCCCCGCAGAGCCCAGCGTGTACGCCACACTCGCCATCCACTAGCCCAGGGGACCCAGACGCCCCACTGCCACCCTGCGCTCCAGGGACTGGATCTGCAGGTGCCGGCCTGTCGTGAACCGCTAGGAGCTTCTGCAGGTCAGCTGCTTCCAGGAACATCCCAGGTATCACGCAGCACTGATCTGCGGTCCCTGGTCCCTACCAAAAACACCCAGCTGACTGCAGACCCAGTGGAGCTGCTATCAAGACCCTGGAGCGAAGCGAGGGCCTACTATCCAGCACCAGGAGGCTGTGAGGACATGGATTCTGCAGGCTTCACAGCCACTTAGCAAAGGACCCCGAGCCCTCACTGTGCAGCTCGCCACTCAGCTAACATCAGAGCCCCAGGAAGGGGACTAGTGCCCAGTCACTGAGAGGTTGCTTAATGCTCAAGTGTTTCTCACTTCCTGAGACAAGCCCCTTCCTTCCGGAAGCAGCTTCTCAAGGCTGAGAAGAGGGAAGCCTGCCTCCCTTGTGACCATGAATGTCTCCAGAAACTCCCCTCGCAGGGGGAGGGGAGCAGGGTTCCCCTACTTGCTCTACCTGGAAATGACTCCTCCTCACCCCCACAAGCAATTTCCTGTGGTTTTGTCTGAAAGAACTTTCCCAGCACTGTTCCGTCCCCCACGGTGATAATGAAGTGGTGTGTAGAGGTGTTTGTTATGACATGGGGTTGGGGGAGGCCCACCATCCGTCCTGCAGGTGGTCCCAAGTAACTGAACAAGGGTACTGGGCCCTCTCTGCACACCGGCAGCAGCACCACAGAAAACAGCTCAAGGAACCAGCCCACGTGTCCCCCTGCAGGAGGGTGTACATTTGGAGGAGGGAGAGGCACACCAAAAAACACCAGTTCTCAAGTGTTCATCTCCTTTTATTATCTGCCTGGGAACCTAGCCAGGGGATGGGTGGGCTCAATCCTCCTCCTCGTCGTCGCCGGCTCCAGCCCCACCCTGGCCCTTCTTGGCGTTCTTCCTCTTCACGCGGCCTGGCCGGCCGCCCCCGTACGGAGAACGCAGGGAGAAGTCGATGTGCTTCTGGGAGTCCAGGCGGACAATGAAGGACGGGATGTTCACCACCTGCTTGCGGACCCTGGAGGGAGGGGCGGCAGGGGAAGAGGATGGGGAAACAGGGCCAGACAGGCCCCTCTCCACCAGTGCTCTGCAGGGCTGATGCTACAGCCGCACTGACCCCGAAGCAACCATGAGAAGGGCATTCCTGACTCCAAGGAGAGCTTTCGGGCACCATCTAACTCACACAGACACGGCCGAGATGAGCTCTACATCCCCACCGTACACAAGTGGGGAGATTTACAAGCACCTGCCAAGCCCAGAGCGCAGGAGGCGAGGCGGCAGCGCCTATGTAAACCCAAGATCTGCTTCTCAAATGTTCTGAACCATGCCAGACCCTGCGCTTCATCATCAGGTATACTTTCAACGTCTTTGAAGTAGCAACGTACAGAAAGGTTTTATGGAAACATTTCTGACGAGAAATGTGAGGATATTACCCACAGGTCCCAGGGTTAATGAAAGGCTGAGGCAGAAGCTGGGTGCACGCAGCATCCCGTGAATGGTGCCCATCTTACAGAAACAGCAAACTGAGCACCCAGATAAAGGTCCAGCTGCCACCTTGAGTACTGGGCCTTGGACCGCACTGAGCTCACCAAGTAAGAGTGACAGTGCAAAAGCACCCTGTGATTGCCAGGGGCACGAACGACCTCATGAGGGACCCACTAGACAGCTGGACCCTCCCAAGCCAGCTGAGGCCCAAGACTTTTCCCTCAACTGGCGACACCAAGTGCTGTTACCTGTCCAGCTACATGCATGGCCTGGCAGAAACCTTCACAAGGTGTACGGCTCCAGCCGCAGTGACCCTTGCGCTGGGCTATGGGGGGGCGAGGCTGCCCCCAGCGCCCCCATGAGCTGTTTGTAGGGGTCAGTCTGTACCCTTGAGGTGAGCTCACACCTTCATCACCTCCGAGGGCTGCACAGAGACAGGGACAGCAGGCTCAGAGAGGGCAAGCATCCAAGGGGAGGGGGCGAGAAGGCTCAGGGAGCCCAGAGCTGGTACCTGATATGGCGCTGGCGGATCAGCACGCGGGCGTGGTGGATGGACTTGGCCAAGCCTAGCTTGAAGACCTGGGTCTGCAGGCGTCTCTCCAAGAAATCCTCAATCTTCAGGCCCAAGATGTAATCCAGCTTCATCTTGCCTTCGTCCAGCACCCCGATGCGGACGAGTCGCCGCAGCAGGGCGTTACCTGACGAGAGGGGAAAGCAGCACTGACTCAGCGTTCTGGCTGATCTCAGACTCCTGGGGGTCAAACCCTCTACCTCCACACCACGCTGGTGCACAGCTGACTCTGATACAGGACACAGCGCGTTAGGACGTGCGCTGCTGTAACTCACGCCACCCAAGGCAGGTCACTAGGATGGAAGAGCTGATTCAGTGTGTGGGCTGAGCGCGGGCTTCCAGTTCAAACCCAGCCACTATGCATTCATGTCGCCCTAACACTCCCCCGAGGCAGCTCACTCTGACTACTCATCTCACCACGCAGGGCAGTGACCACATACGCCTCTACTCACCTAAAAAAACAACCTTCCAGAGTTGTTACGACAATCCCCTTCAAAGGACTTAGCATTCATCTGCAAAAGTCTCAGTGCTGCTGTTCCTAAACGTTACTCTCACAACACAGCACAGCGGCTGAGGGGGAATATTTTGGAGTCAAGAAAGTCCTAAGAATCAAACATGAGGCTAAACCACTTTCTTACTTATAATTAGAACAGAATCAGTACCTAACTTCTAGGCATGAGAGAAGATTGGGCACAAGCCAAGTACACATCACTCATCACCCAGATTTTCTACTAAAAAGACGACAATCTGGAAATAACTGGCCATGTACAGCAGAAAGGAATCCAGATGCCAGCACCTGCCTTTACCAAACAACTACAGGCACAGAGGGCCTTGCCACTTGCCCGTCAGTGTCCAAAGCCCATGACTCCTGACCAATACTCTGGCCTGCTTGGGGATGCTGGAGACAAACGTGCCCCCTAGAGGCCGCTAGGTTCCCACTGACTGTCATCACTGGGCTCCTCATCAGCACAAGATTATCGCTAACACCTTGACAGGGGGATAAAAGCACTACTACCTCCCCTTCACCCCCAGGCAAAGCTTAAAGGAAAGCTGGCCGACTGTGATGACAAAGTCTTCCAAGCAGACTTGACAGGAGATAGTCTAAATGGAGAAACCTACATGTCTTCCCAACACCCCACTTCAAAATATGCACTGAATAAATGCTGAATGTAAGATATAAGGAAATTCTGCCACTTACAACTTCACATACACACAAAAAAAACTAAGAATAAATTTAACCTAAGAGGTGAACAGCCTGTACACCAGTAAGACATTGATGAAAGAAGTTAAAGACATGAGTAAATGGAAAGCTACTGTGCTCACAGATTGGAACAATTAAGATGTCCAAACTACCTAAAGCAATATACAGATTCAATGAATCCCTATCAAAATTCCAATGGCATTTTTCACGAAAAAATAACCCTTAAATTTGTACAGAACCACAAGACTCCAAAGAGCCAAAGCAATCTTGAGAAAGAACAAAGCTGGAGGCTTCATGTGTCCTAATTTCAAACTAAATATTACAAAGCTATAGTAATCACAACAGTTTGTTGGCAACATAAAAACTGATCAAAGATCAAGGGAACAAAATAAAGAGCCCAGAAACAAACCCACATACATTAATAGTCAGTCTATTTACTTACATAAAGGAACCAGGAATATACAAAGATGAAAAAGAACAGCTCAACCAATAAATGGTGCCGGGAAAACTGGAGTCACACGCAAAAGAACGAAACTGGACCCCAACACCTTTCATGGTACACACAAAAAATAACTCAAAATGGATTAAAGACTTGAATGGAAGACCTGAAACCATAAAACCCCCAGAAGAAAAAACACAGACAGTAAACTTAAGTCTTGAAAATGATTTTATGAATGACACTAAAGCAAAGGCAAGAGAAATAAAAATCAACAAGTGGGACCACACCAAACTAAAGCTTCTGCACAGCCAAGAAAAAATTACCAACAAAATGAAAAGGCAACCTACAGAATGGGAGAAAATACTTGCAAATCATGTATCTAATAAGGGGTATACCCAAAATATATAGTAACTCATACAACACAAAAGCAGGAAAAAAAAACCTTCAATTGAAAAATGGGAAGATGATCTGAATAGACATTTTCCCAAAGACATACAGATGGCCAACAGGCACACTAAAAAAGTGCTCAAGGTAACTAACGCATCAGTAATGTAAATCAAAACCACAGAGCAGGGAGGGTATGGTTCAAAGGCAGAGTGTTTAGCATGCAGGAGGAAGACGTGGATTCAATCCCTAGTACCTCCATTAAAATAGATAAACCTAATTACCTCTCCCCACAAAAATAAATAAAAATTTAATAAGCTGTTACAAGATACAGAACCATTTACAGCCAGACTCACATCTGTTAGAAACACAAACTATACATGTATCTCTTCCACACCAAAGATACAATGTACGACGTACTAACCAAGTTTAAAAATTTTTTTTGGTAAAGTGAAAGTAAGTTTTTTAAGATATACACACTCCATAGACAGAGTGCAGTCTGTATCTCATAAGGAAAAAGACTTAGGAGACACACACTCTACAGGCAGAATGTGGGCCACCTCAGAAAGGTGAGAGAAGCCCAGAGGAGCAGGGCTGTTCAGTTTAAAGTAAAAGTGGATACAGACTCCACAGACAAATGGCCATCTCAGAAGATGAGCATAACAGACAGCAACAGAGTGAGAAAGAGAGCGCGCGACCACTGATTACTTCTGATACACTGGTTCAACTTTTGGTTATGTTCCCTAAGTTTCCTCTGAAGTTCTCATTCCAACCCGGTTCACCTGGACTCTGGAACCTGCCTTCCAGTCCCCCTATGACGGGAGGTCTAACCATCTGCTCATCTGAAACAAGTCATATCAGGTAGTCCCTACAAGCCTTCCTGTGCAGACTAACATACACCAAGAACTTAGAAAAAAGCATTTATAAAATTGCGGCTATTTTAATAGTATTGCTATCTGACAGCCTGAGAGGTCCTACTACAATCTAAGTGATGTCAACTGTTGCTTTCAAAAGTCCTCCATTAATTCTCCACCTCAAAGTAGGAATTTAAGACCTAAGAGTCTAAAAGATGAAAATTTTGTTATGTGTATCTTACCATAATCTTTCTTTCATAAGTTATCATATTATCTGCATACCCTCCAAAATCATCACCTGAAATGTTCTTCCCTGTGAAATGCACAGCTCCTCTCCTGTTCAGGCTTTGACTAAATACCCTTGACTACCTTGCTAAAGCAGGCAAATGTACACATTCAAGCTCCCTCCCTGCTAGAACCATCCCACATTTCAGAAACTTCACCGACTATTCCCACCACTAGAGAACAAGAAGATATGTACACAAGGAGCAGTACCGTTTTGCTATACTATGTACAGATACAGCCAGGTACCCAAGCTTGCTTGGCAATGTTAGTTCTAATGAAGAGAAATTGAAGTCCGAGGTTTGGGTAAACCAAAGCCACAGGTAAGGAAATGGACAGGAATCTGGATCCAGGCCCGTTTTCCCACCCCACAAGCTAGCTCCACCTGCCCCATGTAACACCTCTGATCGCTGGACCAGCCCAGAAGTAACAGCAGCAGCAGCAGCTCTGACCCTCAGTCCTTTCCTATGGGCTCACACACGCACCTTCAAACAGACGCCGCGGGTCTTTCTCATCCAGGGTCAGCAACTCCCGGGCAGCCTTGCGGATTTTGGCCAGGGTAAATTTGACCCTCCAAACCTCACGTTTGTTCCGGAGCCCATACTCGCCTGCAAAGGGTGGGCAAACATGCTCAGTCTCACGGACTGATGCAAAAATAGGATTGGTGACTTCAGGGTACAGAAAATCTAAACAACGAAAGGTCTCGAATTTGGGGACGACGAAGGGAGGCACACCAGGGGACTGGAATAGAGTGAGCACGTGGGCGGCCTCACCCACGTGCTAGCTCTCCCCGACCCGGGAAGCAGAAACCTTGCCTTAGCCACTCACCGATCAGTTTCAGTTCTTGGTCGAGGCGGGACTTCTCGAAAGGTCTCCGCGGGGTCACATAGGTTTTGCGACAAACCCAGCTCCGGGCCACCGGCATGATGGCTCCGTTTACCCACCTGTGCCTGTGCGTGAAGGAGTGGCCTATTAGGACTCTGAGCTACGCCTGCGCAGTCCCATAACCCCGTTAGAACCTCGCGGCTCCCAGAGAAGGTCTCGCGAGAACCGCGAGAAGCTTTTGTAACATTTACCATCCTCACCACTCTCCAACCACTCTCATCTCACCTCCAACCTCTTTACCATACTCATTAAAGCCCGGATGGCCCACAAGACCCAACAACCCACACAAGGACTAAAGAATACTGCACCACACCTCACCTACAACCAGACTCCGGTAACTGAAAAAGAGGCGTACGGCGTCGCCAGCCGCGCTCTTATAGACTCGCCGCCGTCTCGTGACGTCGGCACGCACAACGCACACTGCACCAATCAGAAGAGGCGTTGGCGGGCGGAAAAAGCAGTCGAGACGAGAGGTTGGGCTAGAGCGCCGTACTGAGCGGGTAAGACCCGGTCTGTACCTGGCCCGGTCTGTACCAGACAGCGGGTCCGACCATCATCTGGTGAGAAATGAGGGAGTCTTTCTGCCTTCGAGTGGTGACTTGTCCCGTCACCTAGCCTCTGAGTCGCAGGTTAAAATTGGAGTAGTCACTGCCAGCATCACTTGACTTCTCAGCCGGTTACGACTCTGAAAAAAAGATCCCCAGAGGGTTGGAGCTGGGTAAAATCAAAGCTCCCTCCAGGAGAGGCTCCGTTACATCCAGGAATAATGGGGAAAAAAATCATATTTCATATCAAAACGTCAACCCGAAGCATAGTCAGAAGCCTTGTCTACAAACTGAAGATTGAATGCAGAAACTGAGGTTGAAATCGCAGTCATGTGACTTGCCTAAGGATACACAGCTCACCTTTGCATCCTGATATGATTCCGCTTTTGCCCTCCTTGTTTTCTGTAGACAAGGGGAAAAAAAGATCTTGGTAGAAATTCGGCCATACCTGAAATATTTATCACTTAGTGTCTCCGGCTACATCTGGGGTAAGGTACCCTCCCTAAACGTGGGCCTCATTAATTCATTTATGCAACAGATATTTATTGAGTAGTATAAGGAACTTTTCTTCGATGACGTATAGCCATGAATAAAACAACCCCTCTATTCGTGAAGCTTTGAGTCAGCCGAACGGGGTGGGGGTGGGGATGGGTAATTCAGTAGGTCATTTCAGAGTGGTGCTGTGAAGAAAAGAAATTTACTGATAATGACTGAGGGAAAATGGTACTTCAGATAGGATGGTTAGGGAAGCCTCTTTAAGAAAATGACTTAAAAAAAAGTGATTTTTTTTAACTTGAGACCCCTTGATGAAAAGGTTTTGTGCCTCTTAATCAAAAACAGCAGTTTAAAAAAAGCCAAAACAGCAGTTTATATATCCCTTTGGGCTTCCATGGCAGAGGAAAAATGTTCTGAAACCTCTTCCTAAATATTTGGCGCCATTTATCACTTGGAGGAATTTACTCATTTTTTCCCTGATCTCCTTTGTCAGCATCTTCCTCTCAGACAGCCCTTAGGATTATTTCCTCTAGTCCTTATCTCTCTGGAATAATCCCATTACCACAAATGGCTTTATTTATCATTGTTAGATAATGTTTAATGAGCACTTTAAATGTGCTAGGCTTTGGGCTAAACACTTTATATGAGTGTGTGTGTTTAATTCATTCATGTGACCTGAGGTTTCTAGCACTAAAATAGTAACTGGTGGCATTCTGGAATACTTACTATGTATCAGGCACTGCTCTACCTGTGTTGGGGTGGGGTTAGAGGTCAGTAGTAGAGTGTGTGCTTAGCATATGTGAGGTCCTGGGTTCAATCCCCAATACCTCCATTTAAAAAATTTTTTTGCATATGTTAATTACTTAATCTTCAATGCAAATTTAAGGAGGACTCTCACAGAAATTGCCCTCCCTCATGATAGTACTATTACTGATACTTGTTTAAGGAGTACTGATAATAGTATCAATCCTATTTTATAGAGGCAGATACTGAGACAAAAAGTGGTTACAGAACTTTCCCAAGATTGCACAAAGTGGAAATAAATTAACATCAACCGAATGAGAACAAGCAAAGGCTATTTATTCAGAGTTAGGGAGTCAGTCACCATCACTTGCACTTTGGCAGAGACTCCAAGGCAGGCAGCGGTGTGGGAAAGCTTTATAGCAGAAAAATGGGAGGCTGTTGGCATGGAGAAGCTACACGTGGGCAGACTAGAAGTTGGGCATCCTATGTGATTGGTTTGGGTATATATTTTATTTTCTCTTCTTGGTCCTAAAATTGAAGTGGGAGTGAAAATTAGTGAAGTTGTGAATTACTAATCCAGTCCTGGCCATTTTGGACCAGTTATTTATAGGGATTATTGCTTGGCTTCTTGAGATTGTTACTAGAGATAGCAGTCTGACTTCCTACAAGCCTGCCGTATAGCAGGCTGGCTTCCTGAGCTGTTTTTGTTTGTTTTTTTATTGAAGTATAGTTGATTTACAATATTGTTAGTTTTAGGTGTATAGCAAAGTGATTCAGTTATATATAATGCTTTTTCAGATTATTTTCCATTATAGGTTGTTACAAGATACTGAATACAGTTTCCTGTGCTATACAGTAAATCCTTGTTTATCTATTTTATATATAGTAGTATGTATCTGTTAATCCCTAATTTATCCCTCCCCAATCTTTATCCCTTGGTAACCATAGGTTTGTTTTCTATGTCTGTGAGTCTGTTTCTGTTATATATAAAAATTCGTTTGTACCATTTTTTAGATTCCACATATAAGTGATACCATATAATATTTGTCTTTCTCTGGGTTACTTCACTTGGTATGATAATCTCTAGGTCCATCCATGTTGCTGCAAATGGCATTGTTTCATTCTTTTTCATCGCTGAGTAATATTCCATTGTATATATATACCACCTCTTCTTTACCCAGTCATCTGTAGATGGACATTTAAGTTGCTTCCATGTCTTGGCTATTGTAAATAGTGCTGCTTTGGACACTGGGGTGCATGTGTCTTTTCCAATTAGAGTTTTCTCTAGATATGTGCCCAGGAATGGGATTGCTGGATCATATGGTAAGTCTATTTTTATTTTTTTTGAGGAACCTCCATACTGTTTTCCATAGTGGCTGCACCAATTTACATTCCCACCAACAGCGTAGGAGGATTCCCTTCTCTCTACACCCTCTCCAGCATTTACTTGTGGACTTTCTGATGATGGCCGTTCTGTTTATTGCAGACAAGGGGGCTGGCTTTCTGGGCAGGCTGCTGCAGGCTGTGGATCAGAGCCCTCCCCACTGCAAACTCCTATCCTAAAACTTGTAACACTCACTTCCTTCTTAACACGTTATTTTTATTTCTGCCTTTCTATGCATCTGAATGTCCTGTAAAAATCCTTTAAAAAGGAAGTTTCCTGCAGTCGAAGAGTTCCTTGGACTTGGGAGTCAGATACACCAGGTTTTAAATCCCAGCCCTGCTAACTACTAGATGTGTAACCTCAGCAAGTCACTTCCCTTCCTCCAGGCCTCATCCTCATCTGGAGAAGCAGACACAAATGCCCTCACTTCCCAGGACTGTCCTGAGGATTCAGATCACACACTCCACATCTACTCAACAAGTTTATTGAGACTTCTTGGGACCTAAGCCCTGTAGAAAACAGAGATGAACCAGCTATCACACTCAAGCTTAGGTAACTAGAAAAACAACACAGCCATGAAGTGCTTTGAAATGGGGAGGGACATAAGAAGGATGTAGTGTTTATAACTCTGGAATCAAAAACTAACCACGGAGAGAGGTAGGAGGGCATTCCAGCCTCCCACTCGGAGATGAGCCTGGGACCAGCTAGAAAGGCTCTTCAGAGACTCAGCCCCGGGCCCGTAGGTCTCTGGAGTTCACTGCAGGCTGGCCCACTGCAGGGACGTGTAGACCACCTTACCATCAGGCTGTGGAGAGCACAGGAGCAACGTCTTCCTGACACTGGTTCCCAGGCGGCCAGCAGAAACCAGGTCCTGGAGTGGGATGGGGTCCCCAGGAGCCCAGCACTGAGCGATGTAGTGAGCGTGGAAACGGAGTGGGTCGCCTGGGTGAAGGAGAGAGGCAGGTAGCAGTTTCCAGTGGCAGAGTGCTGGCAGACCCCAGAATGTCCACACATAGATGGGAATGGTTCCAGTGGTCACTACCAATATTTTAAAAGATACCCTTGGACCTTGGAGGGGTGGGAGAGGCAAGTTGTCACAATTGTATGCCATAATCTTAGTTCAAAAAAAGAACAAAAATAACTGAATATATTGTTGCCATGACCTAAGAACCAAGACCACAAGGTCAGTCAAAGCCATGAGTAACTCAAAAGGGTACCATGTAAATATCCAATGAGAAGTGACTTTAACAGACTAGAAGTGAAAAGACAATTTACAGTAGGATGGCATAATAAATAGATGGAATAAGGGAGTCAACAAAATTTTTCTGGAAAGGGCCAGATAATAAATATTTTCTGTTTTGTGGGCCATGTTGCAAATACTCAACTCTGCCACTGTAGCACAACGGCCGCCACAGACTATGTGTAAACAAATGGACACGGCTTTGTTCCAATAAAACTTTATTTAAAGAAGACAGTTGGTGGGCTGGATTTGACCTGGAGCTGTAGTTTGCCTCCAAAGTAGATGAACCTGATCAAGTAGACTAGGACCATGAGTAGGGCACCATACAGAAAATTAAGTAACATGTAATGTAAATCTGAAAGAACAAGGCTTCCAGCAATTCTACTCTTGGGTATTTGTCTGACAAAAATGAAAACACAAATTTGAAAAGACATATGCACCCCTATGTTCATTCCAGCAGTATTTACAATAGCCAAGATATGGAAGCAACCTAAGTGCCCATCAGTAGATGAATGAATAAAGAAGATGTGGTATACACACGCACACACACACACACACACACTCACACACAATGGAATGCTACTCAACCTTAAAAAGAATGAAATCTTGCCACTTGTTATCATCGATGGACCTCTATTAGCATAATAATCTATTATGCTAAGTGAAATGAATTAGAGAAGACAAATACTGTAAGATTTCATTTATATGTGAACCTAAAAACTAAACAAATGAACAAACATAACAGAAACAGATACAGAGGACAAATAGGTGGTTGTCACAGGGGAGGAGGGCAGGGGTAGGAAAGAAATAGATGAAGGAGATTAGGAAGTTCAGACTTTCAGTTACAGAATGAATGAGGCACAGGTATGAAACGTACAGTGTGGGGAATATAGTCAATAATCATGTGATATCTTTGTATGGTGACAAATGGTAACTAGACGTAAGGTGATCATTTTGAAATGTATGCAAATATCAAGTCACTATGTTACATACCAGGAACTAACTTAGTATTAAGGTCAATTATACTTCAAAAATAAACAAAGTCATAGAAAAAGAGATCAGATGTGTGATCTCTTGTGACAAGAGGCAGAGGATGGGGGGAAGGGGGAATTAGACGAAGGTAGTCAAAAGGTACAAACTTCCAGTTATGAGATGAGTAAGTACTAGGGATGTAATGTACAACATGGTAAATAAAATTAACACTGCTGTACATTATATACAAACGTTGTTAAGAGAGTAAATCCTAAGAGTTCTCGTCACAAGGAAAAAAAAATTTCTATTTCCTTAATTTTGTCTCTATATGAAATGATGGATGTTCACTAAACTTATTGTGATAATCACTTCATGATGTATGTGAGTCAGATCCTTATATTGTACACCTTAAATGTATACAGCGCTGTATGTAAATTATAACTCAGTAAAACTAGGAGAAAAGGAGAGAAGGAAGGGAGGGAGAAAGGGAGGGAAGGCCAGAGGGAGGGCCGGGGGAGAAAGGAAGAAAGAAAGGAAGGACGGAAGAAGGAAGAAATAAGCAAGGCTATGAGACATCCCATCTGAGGAGACTGTCATAGCAACTATAAGTCAGGCCCCTGCCTGGCAGCTAGGTTTCCAGCCAGAACCTCGCCAGGAGCCAGGCACCTCTCTGGTTATTAAGATACCTCGGCCAGCTGAGAAAGGAGCATCAAAATGCTTGAGAAGTTACCCCCAAACTGCTCTGCAAGAAACTTAACATCTTTTAACCTCAGGAAGATTTAGAACTAGACTTAGAAGTATGTATTTAACAAGATTCAGATGTTGAATACTAATCTTCAGGAGACAAAGATTCTGTGTATATCTGATACATTGAGTATCTGAGTATTTATTGTTTTAGAATATTGACCTATTAGAACTAACAGGTCCAAAAAAAAAAAAAAAAAAAGAACAGATCAGCCTGATGGTTCAGTTTCAAATGTGTAATTGAGTAACTGACTGATTTAAACTTATTTTAATCTGAAGTTTTAGGAAGTCTATTAACAGTGTATGAAAATACAAACATATAAACTTAAAAATCACCCTATTTATAATTTATCAGATTTAAATTATTGGCAAGATCCATAATCAGAAAACTCCAGAACTTACAAAGTTCTGGACATATTCAATTTTAAAATGCATCTTATAAGGTTTGAAACTATTTAACTCCTTTTGTATATGGGATCAGATGTGAATTAACTGTACCCTTAAAAGCTGCTAGATTGGAAAAAATGAAGTTTTGTAAATTGAACTGAAAACTTAAAAAAGAAGTAGATATTAGCATTTGTATGTTTATTAAGTTGAATATTCATCTCCAAAGCCAAAATAATCTTTTTTGCATACAAAAGTCACACACACACAAAACAGAAGCAAAGTAACTGAACCATGATTATATAGAGAGAATGGGGCAGATAAACTGTCCTCAGCTCCTAAATCAGTTAAATTTTAGTCTGAGAGGAGACTAAGGCTCTCAGCTCATCTGCATAAAACTTAGTGGACATTTTCCAGTGAACAGCTAAGATCTGACTATCAGGTGGTTCCATCTCTCTTTGTTCTTAGCGGGAACAAAAAGGGTGATTTTCTGCACTTCTTTTTTAAGCCTTTTAGTTGTACAGTAAAGGCACTCTTACCACAAATTCAAAAATTAGCTGATTCACTGAAAGCCTCCTTTACCTTTTCCTGATGCAAAACCCTTCCCAGAACTATTAACTATTGTAGTTGGGCGGGAGTAAGTCCTTCCATGCTTTTTTCTATTTGCTTGGTAGGATTCTCAGTCTACTTAGTACTCCACTTTATTTTCAGTTCTTTTCAAAGTCTTTCACTAGAGCTACAATTTTTAAGGTTAGTTAAATAATGTGTATAAAACCGCCTAACAGTATAACATTTGATTTACTTTTTACTATACGTGTTTTCTGCAAGTTGTCCTCCAAATGAGCGTGGGTTCCCAAGGGTATTTCCTGTCCTTCCATGGTTTCAGAGGCTGAGAAAATGAGGCCAGAAAAAGGAAAAATGCAGAACGTAGTGGGATTGTGAAGAAAGGAGTAGCAACCACGGGGCCCAACACAAACTCACCAGGATAGACCAGGAAGTCGCCCCCGAACTTGCCGGCAGCGCTGAGGAAGAAGCCTCGCTCCCACAGATCCCTGTAGATGCTGTAGCGAAGCTCGTGGGCAGGGCGGCCAGCATGGGGCCAGTCTTTGGACTGGACACGCCAGTCCAGGGGCCTAGCCTTGATGGGCCGAGGCCTGGCAGTGGCCAGCTGGACGAGCAGAGCAGACCTGGGCAAAGGGGCCACTCCGTTTGAAGGCCCCGGTTGGGGAGAGGAGGAGCCTGGCAGGGGTGAATCCAAGAGTTTGGTGAATCGAAGAGTTTAGTGAATCCAAGAGTTTAGTGAATCCAAGGGTCAAGGTCTTCCCAGCCCCCAGGGAGACCCAGCCCTAGAGTCCCAGCCAGAATTTCCCAAAGAGCTCTTCCCTCCTTCCCCTGGTCCCCGACTCCAACGCCCACCTTCACCTGCTTCTTCATGCTCCCCAGCAGCCTGGCTAGCACTGGCCTCATTCTCTTCTGCAGCTTGGTTTCCACTGGGCTCCTGGCTCCCACTGGTCCCTGATTCCTGTTCCAGCTTCTGCTTCTTCGCAGCCTGGCCCTCGGCAATCTTCTCTAGGAGCTCCTGACGACGGGTCTCACGGGCTTCAGCTGCCAGAGCACTTTGCTCCTGGAAGCCCTGCTCCTGCTGGCGCTTGAAGGATGCTAATGCCTAAGAAATAAATTTAGCCTTAATCTCAGGATCCAGGCATGCCCTCCTTCAGGAAGCTAGGAATCCTGACTCTGGGGCCTCTCCCAACCTCAGGGCATTAACCTGGGGATCCCAGTATCTTACAGTATTCCAGAATCCAGGACTCTCAGACCCCACCCACTGCAGGGACTCGTCCAAATGTCCAGCCTCTTCTCCCGCAGGTCCCCGGGAGTTCGTGCCCCCAGCCTGCCCCCTTACCAGGCTGTGTTGGCGGGGATCCGGGCGCGGGGCGCTGACCAGGGTCACTGCGCCTATCTCGGCCAGGAGCCGCGCCTCTTCAGGCATCAGCAGCAGCGGGAGGCCCAGGCGCGAGTTCTGGCGGGGCCCGCGGGGCAGGGCGCCCACAGTGCGGCCCCCTACTCCCAGGCGCTCACGCAGCGCCTGCACCGCCTCGGCCCCCCACACCAGCGAGCGGCCGTTCGCCACCTCCACCACCAGCATCCTCCTGCGGGAAGCCGGGGCGCAGCAGTCACCCAAAGAGCTGCGAGCCTAGCGCCGCTGGACTCGCGCCGCGTGGAGCGTTCCCTCAGCCTCCAGGGTCTCAGCGAAGCCCCGCCCCTGAATCTCAGGGGGCGGAGCCTTGCTCCCGGCCTAATTCGCCACCTGCCGAGCGGGAGGGCCAGGCCCCGCCCCCTGGGCGCCAGGCTCCGCCCCCGGGCGATCCCGCCAGGCCCTGGGGCTGCCCAAGACGAGGCCCCGCCGGGAGCCGAACCCCCGGGCCTTGCTCTGCGCCCCGGGCCCCGCGGTCAGCATTCTGGTCTGAGCCAATAGTACCGTACTGGCCCCTGCGCCTCCGAGAAAACACCCCTAATGCGGGCCACGCCCCCCTCGAAAGGTTCTTCTTGGTGTCGCCCTCCGGGTATTCCCGTCAGGTGTCGCGACCTCCCGAGGCCAAAGCACCGCCAAGGCCACGCCCTCTTCGGGTAACTCGGGACTTGGCCCCTCCCCTTTCCAGACTCCCCAGGTTCGGTCTCAGTTCTGAGTCAGGCTCAGAGTACGAAGCCCCGCCCCCGCCCGAGCGCGGCAGGTTCGGACGTTCGGGAGTCCTCGGCTCAGCCGAACCCGCAGCCCCGCCCCCTCCCGAATAGAAGGGGTTCGGCGTTTGGGCGTCCTCGGCTCCCGTCAGTCCCACTGCTTGAGGCCCCGCCCCCTCAGGCCGCCAGCGCTCCCCCAGCTGGGGCGTTCCCGCCCCACGGTCGAGCCCCAGAGACGGAGTCCCGGTCCCTTGAGCACCCGCCGTCCGTTCTCCGCTCAGGCGGGCTCACCCCACTCGTGAGCGCTCCCTTCAGAATGTTGCACCGTCCTCTGATAACAACCAGCTAGTCACCTCGTAAACACCAACTCGCAGTCCCGGTGGAGCCACCCCCTACGTTGCGCGCCACGCGCTGCTTCCTCCACACCCCGCACCCCATGCTGACCCCCTGCGTCGATTTCGTCACGCCGCCACCTCAGCGGAGCGGGAAGTCTGGGATCTGCCCCGCAGAGCCGTAGCCCCGCCTTCGCCCTAAAGTGGAACCCCACCTTGGGCCCGCCCCTCGAAGCGCACCTCCCTCCGACGATTTGGATCCTTGGCTTGGAAACTGGAGGCTTGCTATTGTGGCCCCGCCCCTTGGCCCCGCCGTGCCCCGCCCCCTTGGGGGTGCTCTTGAGCCCCGCCTCTTACGTGTCGCCTAAGCCCGTGGCTCCGCCTCCTTCCTAAAGACGAAACTCCGCCTATCAGAAACCCGGGATCACTTGTACCCAACTACCTCAGAAGGGTACCAACGTTGTGGCCCCACCCACATCCGGCCGATGCTCTTGGCCTTGCCTACATCCGAATAGAGACGCTCCGTCCTCGACTACCTCCGAAGAGAACCGAAGCTTATGGGCCCGCCTCCAAACCTTCTCGCGACTCTGCCCGAAGGAACCTGAAGCGGAGGCCCCGCCCCATTCTGAACTCTGCGCTCTAGGCCCCGCCTCCGCCCCAGGTCCAGTCGCGTCCCTCAGAGCGCGAAGCTTCTGGCCCCTCCCCTCCCCGAGCCGGAGCCCCGCCCCTTTGCGTGCTCGCGGCTGGGTGATCCGGTGTCCGAGTCCAGCCGCGGGCTCGTACTCGCTGCTCCCGGACCCGGCTCCTTTCCCGCCCAGCCCGGAGCCTGCCGAGGGCTGCGCACCCGGCTCCGAACTGCGCAGCCCGGCCGGCCCCTAAAAGACGCGGGGGCGTGCTGGGCGGGGTAGGCGTGGCTGGACTCGCGGTGGCCCGCGGGCCGGGACTGCTCGGCCACCTTCAGCCCTGCCGGCGGCGCGGAACCGCGGGCCCAGGTGGGCCTGGGTGTCGGGACGCCCTGGAGACCGGGAGGAGTCTGGACAGTGTGTGGTTCGCTGCAGATCGGCGGGCTAATGGGGTGCGGGGGCGGCTACGGGTGCGCGACCGAGCTCTTGGGTGGCGTAAACCGCCTGTGGCTTTGCCCAGGGTGGGTCTTACCCGTGCTTGGTGTCGGGGCTGAGGAGGGGGCCCTCTCTCCAGGTTTTAGACAGGAGATGTAGCGGAGCTCTAAAGGAGGTGGCAGCTGGAGGCCTGACTCCTCTGAGTTCTCCTCGAAAGGGGGTTGGGGGTCTGGAGAGCTGGGTTCTCAAACAGGGAGGGGCTGGGGGATAGGTAGAGGGAGCCTGGGTTCCTGGATCCTCGAAAGAGGAGGGGGCTGGAAGTTTGGGTTCCTGGTTTCTCAAAGGGGAGGAGGTCTGAGGGCGTAGGTTCTCCAAACAGGGGGTCTGGGGGTGGATTCCTCTATCCTTGAAGGAGGAAGGGCCTGGCGGTCGGGATTCCTGTGTTCTCAGAGGAGAGGAGCTGAGGGTAGGACTCCTTGATCCTGGACAACTGGAGACTAGGGCTGATTCCTGAATCCCCAAGGGGGAGGGGCCGGGGGCCCGGACTCCTGGGTTCTCACCGCGAACCTCTGCCCCTCCCCCAGAACATGTCGCCCGAAGAATGGACGTATCTAGTGGTTCTTCTTATCTCCATCCCCATCGGCTTCCTCTTTAAGAAAGCTGGTGAGTCAGGTTCCCTACCCAGTGGAAAATAAAGGCGGGGGGTGGGGAGGGGGACTCGCGTCGGGCGGACCCCTGGAAGGTTCCATGCTTATGTTATGCCTTCTCCCTGCAGGACCTGGGCTGAAGAAATGGGGGGCAGCAGCTGTGGGCCTGGGGCTCACCTTGTTCACCTGTGGCCCCCACACTTTGCATTCTCTCGTCACCATCCTTGGGACCTGGGCACTCATTCAGGCCCAGCCCTGGTGAGGATTTGGTGGTGGGCGGTGGGGGAGAATGGAGGAGGTGGAGGAAGCAACCTGTTTCCTCTTTGGGTCTTTCTGTTTCTGCCTCAGTCTCTGGATGACTCCTATTTATTTCTAGATTCTCTGTGTCGTTTGTCTGGTCTGTTTTTCTTCCTTTCCTGCCCTTGTCTGGGTCTTGTCCCTGTGTGTTTGTTTCAGTCCCTTTACATCCATGTCACGGATTTGGGAGAGAGGAGGACTGTCCTGGTCTGCTGGCCCTGCCACCGTTCATATTGGTGTTCTGTCTCCCTGTTTCTCTTCCCCCCCCCAGAAAAAATGGAGGATTGAAGGGTCTTCACCCGGAAGCCTCTCTTAACCCCCTCCTCATTCTCTTCTCTCTGTGGCTGTTTCAGTCGTGCTCATTCCATTCCCCCTCCTCTCATGGTCTGTCTCTGAAGGTGGGGAGGTGGGGGAGGATTTGTAGCTGGAATCTAGGAGAGGCAGAGGCAAGATCTCCTGCACCCAGCACAGCATGAGCATGCCTCTTGCCTTTGCCCAGCTCCTGCCACGCCCTGGCCCTAGCCTGGACCTTCTCCTATCTGCTCTTCTTCCGAGCACTCAGCCTGCTGGGCCTGCCCACTCCCACGCCCTTCACGAATGCCGTCCAGCTGCTGCTGACACTGAAGGTCAGAGTCCTGCCAACCCTCCCTGTGTGCCAGTTAACCTCCCCAACTTTACCTCATCCTCCCAGTCACTCCCATGGGAGGCAGAGGAAGCCTGAGGGTCTCTCCCACACACCCCAGGGGACGTGGGTGGGACTTCACCTTTCTGCTCTTTCCTGGGGTAAAGAAGTATCCAAAGTTATGTAACTGTGGGTGCCACTTGGTGTTGTGGTACGCCAGAGGCTGGGCTAAGTGCATCTTTGTAGCAAGCCATTTTGCAATGGAGAAAAACCAGCTTTGGGGAGGTAGGACTATCTGGGCTAAGTGCATCTTTGTAGCAAGCCATTTTACAATGGAGAAAAACCAGCTTTGGGGAGGTAGGACTTTCTGAGGGCGCAAAACCAGGACAATACCACATCTGGCTCTATGTGACCTGGGAAGATGAGTGAAAACTGATTCCCTGGCGTCACCCTCAGAACAGAGTCTCTCACTCCTACTGTGTGCTACAGATATCAATGAACAGAACGGTCCAGCAAGGTGATGATGCAGGTCTCTCCAGCATCCCGTGTCCCCGGCGGGAGCCGAGGGTAGGCCAGGATGGGTTAGCTCAGAGAAGAGGCGCAGGAAGAGCCTGTCAGGACAAAGGGACCGGCGTGTGCGGAGGGGAGCAGGCTGAGGCCCACCCGCCGTGGGTCGGCCATGTGGCCTGTTTATCAGGAGCGACACAGAGCGCAGGCAGCGGGGCCAAACCAGGCAGGGCCCTGTAGGCCAAGGTGAGGCGTTCGGACTTCTTTCACGGGGGGCCCCACAGCCACTACAGGAGGTTTCTTGGTCTGTTGCCCTAAGAGTTACTGTGACCAGGTTTACATGTTTAAAAATACTTGCTTCACAGAGGGGGAGGGTCTAGCTCAGCGATAAGAGTGCAGAGCTCAGTGGCAGAGCGTGTGCTTAGCATGCACGAGGTCCTGGGTCCAACCCTCCAGACTGCCATTAAAAATAAATAAATAAACCTAATTCCCCCCACCAAAAAAATACTTGCTTCAGATGCTGAGTGAATTGAAGCAGGAAGGACAAGATGGGATGACATTGGGCTTCTTTATCAGAGTCCAGCTGGCCAGGCCAGTGGTGGCCCAGTGCCGGCCCGGGGGCAGGTCAGTCAAAACCCCAGCGGGAAATGCGGCGTTTGGGGAGAATCTGAGGAGTTTTCATGCACAACAGGGAGGGCGGGATGGGGAGGAGTCAGAAAGGACAGTGCAGGAGTCCTGGGCCCACAGGGACAAGAGGAGGGGCAGGCAGTGGAACCAGGAAGGAAAAAGAGTTGTGTGGAGCCACCCAGTTTGAGAAGATCCATCAAGGGTCACAGCCAGCTCCTAGCTCCTGCCTTCCTCCCTCTCTGCCTGGGGCTCTCTGTCGACTGGACCCAGGAAGAAGCTGGAGAACGCAGACCTGCTGATGGCAGGCCAATAAGGGGAGAGAGCAGAGCCACAGGGGCAGGCCGAACATATTCAGCCCAGTGGTGGAGGCAAGGTCAAAGAGACAGACTCAGGAGACTTAAGGGATTCAATCTGGGGAGGAAGGAAGGTTTGCAGCCTAAGCAGTTAATTGGATGGTGGTGGCATTTGCTGTGAGGGGGGCCGGGAGTAGAGACTAGAAGGGGACCCACTTGGGGAAGTGGATAGTACGTGTTCCACTCCGGATATGTTCCATTCGAGGTGCCTGGCGGACATCCAGGTATTAACGACAAGCGGCAGCTTGATGATGGGCCTTGGGGCTTGGAAGGGAAGTCCAGACCAGGAGACAGTGTGGGTGGTATCTAAAGCCACCAACTGCTGGAGAACGCAGCAAGACGGAGCATAGAGAAAGGAGACAGGCACCCAGGAGAGAGCCCTGCAGGACACTCGCCAGTGAGAGTCACCCAGACGCGCAGCTCCTCACAACTCAGTGTGCTCAGAGCTGCCTGTGGATAGGGCTTCAGCCCCCAGCTGCACAATGCAGCAGCCCTTGACTGCCGAGAAGGGTAGTGAAAGGGAGGTGGGTGTGAGGAGGCCCGGCTCTGACCTGTCCCCCAACCGCACCCCTTCCTCCCAGCTGGTGAGTCTGGCCAGTGAAGTTCAGGACCTGCACGTGGCTCAAAGGAAGGAAATGGCCGCGGGCTTCAGCAAGGGGCCCAGCCTGGGGCTGCTGCCCGATGTGCCCTCTCTGATGGAGACACTCAGCTACAGCTACTGCTACGTGGGCATCATGACAGGTGGGTGTGCCTGCCCCCCGGGCCTGCCTCTCCACGTCTTCTCACCCTCTGTCTCCATTCTCTGCCCGGAGTTTGGTACCCGTTCCGTGGTCCCGCCCTCCATTCCAGCATCTGCTGCTCTGAGGGTGAAGCTCTATGCCCAAGTCCCCATCTGACTCTCACACAGGTCCCAGGGCTCCTCCAGACTACAGACAGACTGTAGTTCTCAGCCAAAATGATTCCTTGTAGTCAACAGGAGATAAGGGAGAAAGGTCTACAGAACCTTAACGTTTCTGCCACCCAGGCAACACATGTTCACAGCTTGGGGTCCCATTTTAGTTTCAGAAAATATGTTTTGTTGCTGTTGGCCTCACAGAAGGGTCTCTTCTTTATAACAATTGGATTGAGCTACGATTGCCGTCTTCACCTACTTGTAACCACAACCAGTTTGCTGGGTTTTCATATAGTCACAGACTTGTGCAACCACCAGCACCAAGTAGTTCTCAAGTAATTCCATCACCCTGAGAAGAAACCCTGTGCCCTTTAGCCATCATCTTGCAACCCTCCGTCTGTCCCCGTTCCCTGGAAACCACTAGTTAACTTTCTATCTCTATGTATTTGCCTATCCTGAACACTTATAAATGGATTCATACAAATGGATTCATACAGTATCTGGTCTTTGGTGACATGTAAGACTTCTAACACCTGTCTCTTCTGTTAATCCCCTCTGCTCCCTCCCCAGGCCAGGCCATCATTTTCTCTAAAACACTGCAACAGTTTCCTGTTTGCCATCACTGTCCCTCTGCAGCTCCCCCTGCTCAGCCGCCAGAGGGGTCTTGTGAAAAGGCAGCTATTCCCGCACATCCCTGGTGGAAGAGTTTAGAGTGGTTTCCTAGCGCTCAGAACAAAATCCAAAGCGCTCCTCCGATCCCGGGGGTCCAGCCCCTGCCACCGTGATTTCTTCTCACACCGCTCCCTTCTCCTCCAGAGGCATTGCTCCACTTCCGTTACTACTTTATACCCAGGTCACCCCCGGTCCCTCGAGGTCTGGCCTGTCTGTCTGCCTCCATCTGTCTGTGTCTCAGTCCCCTCTCATTCCTGCGCCAGTGCCCCTCTTTCTTTCCTGCTGAGTCCCTTGTCCTCCCCTTTCTCTGGTTCCTTGTCCCTCTCTGTCTGGGTTTCATAGCCCCCCGCCGCGCCCCCGCCCCCCCCCCACCCGCTTCTCTCTCTCCCTCGGCCCACCTCAGCTCCCGAAGCTCTGGCTGGTCTCCCCCACCCCATCCCCCCCAGACTCAGCTCTGCCCCCCACCCCCACCAGCCCCCACCACGTGTACGCATCCCTGACCAGCCTCCCGCGCCTCCCCACAGGCCCGTTCTTCCGCTACCGCACCTACCTGGACTGGCTGGAGCAGCCCTTCCCGGGGGCCGTGCCCAGCCTGCGGCCCATGCTGCGCCGAGCCTGGCCGGCCCCGCTCTTCGGCCTGCTCTTCCTGCTGTCCTCCCACCTCTTCCCGCTGGAGGCCGTGCGCGAGGACGCCTTCTACGCCCGCCCGCTGCCCGCCCGCCTCTTCTACATGATCCCCGTCTTCTTCGCCTTCCGCATGCGCTTCTACGTGGCCTGGATTGCCGCCGAGTGCGGCTGTATTGCCGCCGGCTTCGGGGCCTACCCCGTGGCCGCCAAAGCCCGGGCCGGGGGCGGCCCCACCCTCCAATGCCCACCCCCCAGCAGGTCAGGCGGCGGGAGGGAGGTGTCGCAAGACCTGGCAGGCCCCATCACCACGGGCTGGCCCTGCCCCTAGCAGGGAGGATAACGGGGAGCAGGGGGGGCAGGTCTACCACCTGTGGTCAGCAGAGCGTCGCCCTTGGGCCACCACAGCCCGCCATCCCCTGTCCCAGGGGAACTATAGTCCTGATACCTACAGTTTACCCCTTGTTGCCACCGCTTGTCACCCCCTGGAATGGTGAATTGCTCTCTGTTGCCAGGAAAAGGAAGGCGTTGCCAACGAAGTTTCACCCCCAATAACCCAGTTGTTCCTGGTTGCTCTGGATAGGGTCCTTGGGCAGTGATGAGGAGCCCTTTGTTGCTAGGGAAACCATTCCCTAGCAGCAGGGCTGCCCTTTCCTGCCAAGAGGCTGCTCTTTATTGCTGTAGAAACAGCACCCCCTAAACTGCCCCTTTGTTGCTGGGGACCTGCAGGCCCTCCCCATGCGATGTCATCACATAACAGCTTGCTGTTGCCCTCTGTTTCTAAGGAAATGGCATCTTTGACCATGCTGTCCTCTAGCAGAGGGGACACCGTTCCTAGCAACTGTAGGTTGCATTCCTCCTGTTGCCCAGGAAACCCCCCGGTAGCTATGGATTGACATTGCTGGTAAAGCCACCCCCCAGCTCCTTCATCACTAGGTAAATCACACTGCTAGTAACTATGGGCTCCTTGTCGTTGAGGATATGTTGCTCCTGTGCTGCTAGGGAAATGTGCCCGTAGCAACCAGGGATGGACTGTCCCTCTGTTCCTAGTAACCATGGTCAGCCTTCAGGCAGGGGCTGGGAAAGTAACCCTTTGTTGTAAGTAATGAACTACTCTTTGCTAGGGTTGGGCCATTCCCTAGCAGTCATGAACTGCCATTCTGTCGTCGGGGAAGTGGCACTCCCATGCAGAGTTTTTGCCATTGCCATAGTAACCGTAGGCAGACCTCCAGTTGCCAGAGGGCGTTCCCCCAAAAGACATCAAGCAGAAATTGAAGGCTTGTCTAAACCTCCTAATGGATACGCCCTCTTCCATTATCAGAAGCTGCCAATGGTTCAGGTGGGCCAAGGATGTCCCCCTGTGCTGGGAGTGTTGGCACCATTGGCCCAGGAACCACTGTATTGCTGGAGATGACAGTTCTAGAACAATCATAGGGACTAAAAGCCAGGAAAGGTCCGGGAAGCTTTTCTAAACATCCTAGGCCTTGTTTCTAAGGAATGCCCTTTCCCTAGCAGCAGAGACGTCGTGGTGTCAGGAGGACCTAGAATACCTTCCTAGCAACCGCAGACCACCTTGTTACGGATGCTACTTGCCTAACAACCAAGGCATCCCGCAACTTGGAAAGGACTACTTGGAGGCTTTTTTGAATATACTGAGCTTGGTTGCTAAGGAACGGCCTTTCCCTAGCACCTGAGACCATGATCATGGTGGGTCAGGTTGCTCAGGACCCGTAGCTTAGCAACCGTAGTGCTTCCAGACTTCCTGGCTGTTGCAGGCCCCCTTGCCAGGAGAAGGAGAACCATGTTGTTGATGAATTGTGCACTTCCTCCCCAAAAATGCTCCCTCTGGGCTATCCTCCCCTGTTGCCCTAGCAAAGGTGATGGCTAGAAAGCTGTTGCCTGGACAGGATCCCCTCTTTAGCATCGGGGGCTGGGACAGTAGCCAGCGTCAGGAGGGGGCCTGGCTGAGCTGCGTGTCTGTCCCCACCTTCATCCTCCACCCCTCAGTCCGGAGAAGGCGGCTTCCCTGGAGTACGACTATGAGACCATCCGCAACATCGATTGCTACAACACAGACTTCTGCGTGCGTGTGCGCGATGGCATGCGGTACTGGAACATGACGGTGCAGTGGTGGCTGGCGCAGTACATCTACAAGAACGCGCCTGCCCGCTCCTACGTCTTCAGGTGAGCCCGCCTGTCTCAGAGGACAGCACGAAGTACTCCCCCCAGCTGCCCCTGGAGCTGCCGGCGGCTTCCCCAGCTGGACTGCCACACCCGCCCCCTCTGAGGATCATGGGAGTTGTAGTTTCTAGGGCCTGTTGCGCTGGCTCCGATTTGCCTCACTCTGGGGTAAATTGTTCCTCTTGGGCCTCGGTTTCAACTTCTGTAAAGCCAGCCTTGTTCCGCAGGAGCAGTGTACTGAGCCCTGTGGACTCAGTAGTTAGACTTCCTTGACCCTGCCATTTACCAGGAATCGTTGAGGAGTCAGTTGACCTCTGTTCCCTCAGCTCTTAAGTGGGGGTGATACTGTTAACCTGTTTCATAGGTCGATACGAGGAGTAATTGAGATAAAGTAGGCCTGAGAGGTGAGTGCTCGCTGTACATTAGCTTTTATTATCCTTCACTCCTCCAGTATTTGGGGGGACGGTAATTCGGCGTTATTATTATTTATTTTAATGGAGGTACTGAGACGGAACCCAGGACCTCATGCGTGCTGAGCATGCGCTCTGCCACTGAGCTACACCCTCCTCCGCATCCAATATTTCTTGAGTAGAGACTTTCTGCCAAACTTATCTTTACAACCTTAGTAAGCAGGAGCTCTTATCCCCGTTTTAAAGATGAAGAGAACCAGGTTCAGAGAGGTTAGGCAGCCTGCCAAGTGTCACTCAGCCTTCCCCAAGAACAAGGAGAGGGAGCCAGATGAGGTCAGGATACACCATGAACAGTTCTCATAATGACGCAATTAATAATTTCACCTCTGGGGCTTGGCTTCCCTGGGCGTGGGATCTGACTTATGATTTAAAGGTCCGTTCCAGCCTTGCGTGGGGAATGGAATAGAGGCAGGGAGAGGGAGCAGAGAGAAAGCAGGGCCGGCCAGTGGGCCATGATGGAGTCCTGGAGTAGGGGCCAGTGGTCTCGAAGAGGATGCATTTGGGAGGTGGAGTCAGGGTTTGGCCCCACCTGGATGTGGGGCATGAGAAAGGAAGTGGAGCGTGATGCCCAGGTGAGGGCACATAGTAGGGCCATTTCCTGAGAAAGGGAGGATGGGGCAGGGGGAAGTTTCAGGAGTGGGTAGGATGAGGAAGCTAGACTTGGGTTGAGTCTCACCGACTCTGAGGTGACTTAGATTTCCAGCTGGGGTGATTGGATAGGCAGGTAGTTAACGGTGCGTTCTGGAAGCGTTGGTGGAAGAGGTGGACCCTTGAGCATCAGCAGGTGTTGATGATACTTAAAGCTGAGCCTCAGGTCAAAGCACAGAGCGCTCCAGTGTTTAGATCAGGGATTCTCAACTATGCTGTACCCCTGAGGGCATTTGGCAATGTCTGGTGACACTTTTGTCATAATGGGGAGGTGCTACTGGTGTCCAGAGGGCGGAGGAGGCTCCTGAACATCCTATGATGTGCAGGACAGTCCCCCCGAACCATTACCACCAAAGAATGATCCAGCCCTAGGTGTCAGTAGTATCCAGATTGAGAAACCCTGGTGTAGACGAGGAACAAGGAGAGGGAGCCAGCAAAGACGCAGCCAGTGAGATTGCAGGACAATCAGCAGTGTTCATTCCCAGAAGGAAGCTCAGAGAACCAAGCGTTTCAGGGAGGAGCGAGGGAAGGGTCATTTGTGTCAGCCGGTGCCTGGAGCTTCGATGCAGTGAGGGCAGGTGTGACCACTGGGTTGGGTGTGATGGGAGGAAGTCCCCGGCAGCTTGACGGAAGCAGTTTGGAGGGTTTGAACGGGGCTCAAGAGAATGGAACAGGGGAGCATAGCCGATTCTTTGGAGAGTGTTCACTGCATGGTGGGTGGGGAGGGCGAAATGGGAGAAGAGGAGGCCGGAGAGAGGCAGGTCGGATGGGGGAGCGGCCAAGAGCTCAGCTGCGCACAGGCTGAGTTAAACGCCGGGGTTGCACAGATGCGTGTCCTACTGTCAATTTATTTACATTCGGCCAACCCAGAGAATTCTCTCTCTGCCGTAGGCAGAAAAGAAAGAAAGCGGTTTTGTTCTTGCATAAGCATTAAACTAGATTTCGATGCACAGCGCAAGTCATCCGTGGAGGAGATTACCAAGATGGAAAGAAATCTCCCCCTTTTTGTAGCACCCACCGTCACTTACAGTCCTTTTATGTAGTGTGTGCTCAGAGACACCATGATGTGTCCTCACGTCGGAGGACTCCCCGGCGCTCTGCGTCCTTTCGTGTTCATCCCGAGCTCATGGGTAATTGGGGTAGCCATCTGTGTTAGTTAAGTGTCTTTATCTGAAGAAAGAATGAAACGACCTCTGTGGCGTGCAGGTGTTTACAGCTGGGAGCTGGCACCTGGCAGAACCCCCACGGCCGGGAGATGGGCTCCATCTCCTTCCACATCTGTGCTTCAAAGAGGTGGCTCCCAGGCCCTGGAGAAAACATCCCTGGGTTGTATGGCTTTCTAGAGGCCTCCTCCACCTTTTCAAAGATTTACATCTGTATCCAAAGGACACAGGAAAGGTGCTCAGACACTAGGCTTTTCAAGGAAATGGCCTAAGGAAAGAGGAGGAAAAGATCTCCCCTGCTGGCAGCAGGGAAGTGTCAGCCTCTTATTGCCAGCCTTTCACAGCCCTGCAGGACAGGGTGGGCAGCCTTATTCTGCCATTAGGTTGTCTTTGCATTTTAAGCACCCTGAGGTGCCAGAGGGAGGACTTGATCCCGACGGGCGTGGACCCAGGCCCCGGGTCGCTGGGATTGCTGTGGATTCTGTGTCCTCCGCGGAAGTGCGGGTCAGAGCCTGAACCTATGAGTCTGCAGGGGACAGCATTTTGGAGTCCCTAAGGAGAAGGGGCCATGGCTGGAGATTTCTGAGTCTTCATGGATCAGGAATTATAATCCTGGATCCTCACAGGGGAACTGGCTGGGGACTCAATTACTGGGTCCTGAGGGAAAAGAGTGTTGGGAAGGGATTTCTGAGAAGCGAGGAGAGATGCCTGGGTCTGAGGGAGGAGGGGCTGGGGGCCTGGACTCCTGGGTCTGGGGGAAGAGGATCTGGGGGTCCGGACCCCCAGGTTAGAGGGAGGAGGGGCTGGGGGCCTGGACTCTGGGTCCTGATTCCCCGCCCCTCCCCCAGGAGCGCCTGGACCATGCTACTGAGCGCCTACTGGCACGGCCTGCACCCTGGCTACTACCTGAGCTTCCTGACCATCCCGCTGTGCCTGGCAGCGGAGGGCCGGTTGGAGTCGGCCCTCCGGGGGCGGCTCAGCCCCAGGGGCCGGGAGCTCTGGGACTGGGCGCATTGGTTCCTGAAGATGCGGGCCTACGACTACATGTGCATGGGCTTCGTGCTGCTTTCCCTGGGCGACACCCTCCGGTACTGGGCCTCCGTCTACTTCTGCATCCACGTCCTGGCCCTGCTGGCCCTGGGGCTGGGGCTGGCTTTAGGTGGGGGGAGCCCCAGCCGGCGGAAGACCTCGTCCCCAGCTGCCAGCCTTCCCCCAGGAAAGCTTCGGGAGGAGTAAGCCGGCACCACACCTTCTCTGCCGGTTGGTCCACCCACCAGGCTTTTGCCTGGGGGTTCTGTGAACCGGGCTGCTGTCTCCCGTCCCAGAGAGAGCCCTTGATTTGGCAAGGGGCCTGGAGAGGACTCCCACTTCCCCAGCTCAGTACCCTGCCTGTGACAGAGCAAGGCTGGGGCTCTCTTGCTTCCCCGCCCTCTGCCCTGAGGGTTACAGAAGGTCATTTCCCCTTCTGTAAAATCAAGATATCCAGACAGAATCTCCCTTTGTCCCTGCCCAGCTCCAGGTGTTCAGAGACTTGCACTTCACCGCCCACAGCAGGAGCCTGTGGGTGACATGGTTTCTTGGGCAAAAATTACCTTTCTTGGGATCCACGGTGTGGGGATCTGAGCTTCAGAGCAGACGCTGAGGGTTGTGGGGAACGCCCTCTTTCTGGTAGCTTTCTCTCTCCTTTGTCTCATGAGACCAGTGTGGAATGTAACCCTCCTGGAAAGGGGAAACCGAGGTACAAATGTGCAGGCCTTTGGGCCGCGGCTCTTGTAGCTTCCATCTGAGCCATCTCAAGGTCCCAGTGCTCCTGTCACCCTCTTGTCATCCTTTGGCCTAACACAGGCTTGGAATGTGTAAATCTCTCCCAATAAATTGTTGCACAAAGACTCCGTCTGTGGGGGTGTCTGGGTGACCAGCCAGTGTTGGGACTTGGACCACCGAATCCTGGTGTGATGGGCTCCCGCCCAGCTCCCCAGAGCCACGCGGGCATCTGTGGACTTCAGTTCCCAGGAGACCTTTCGGAGCAGCAGCCTTATCTGTTTCTGGGAAGTGCTGGGTTTGTCCTCCGGGCCACCTGTCGGCCAGGTACAGACCTGCCCCCGGCCCCTCCCTCACCTGTGGCAGTCCCTGCTCAGCCTGAGACGGAAACATAAACGCACCCGGGGCCATGGAAGACAGTCCAGCGTGGGAACCGGAGCCCTGGGGCTCCTCTGGGGGTTGGCCAGCGCCCCGGGAGGCCAGAACAGGTAGGGGAGCCAGAGGAAGGTCAGGTCCAACCCCTCTAGTTAGCAGAAGCCCTGGGGGATGCGGAGAATGGAGGTCTGACTCCTGGGTCTGGAGGGCAGAAAGGGGAGGGGCCTCGGCTCTGGGGGAGAGGGAACAAGAGGCTGGGACCCCTGAGTCCTGGGAGGAGTCTGGAGACCCAGAGTCTTTCTTGGAGGAGGAGAGGGCTAGGGGCTGGGATATCTGAGGAAAGGGAGGGGCCAGGGTCACAAACTCCTGAATTCGAGAGAAAAGGAAGTTGAGTGGATTCCTCAGCCCTGGGATCGGAAGGGCTTGGAGGGTCCGCATTTGGGTGCTTGGCAGGGCTGGTGGGGTGGGGTGGGGTCTGGGACTGGGGGTTTTAAACTCCCAGATCTGGGGGAGGAGGACCTATGGGCTTGGACCCCTGGGTCTGAGGGAGGAGGGGCTGGGGAGGCCCGGGCCCTCCCAGCCCTCTGCCTACCCCAGGCCCATCGCTGTCCTCTGTGCTGAATGAGCTCCCCAGTGCTGCCACCCTCCGGTTCCGAGGCCCTGGGGTGCTGCCCTGGGGGGCCCTGGAGGAGAAGGAGGACAGACAGAGGAGCATTCAGGCCTTCGCAGAATCCGCACCAAAGGAAATGCAGGAGCCTTGCCCTTCCCGGGAGCTGCCCTGGCCCATGCAGGCCAGACGGGCGCACCGGTGAGTCCCGCCTCCCACGTCCCAGCCAGGTGTGGGCCGTCGTCCCACTTGCTGGCGGCTCTGTCTACGTCTCAGACTCTGTCCTGTCTATTTCTGCCTCACTCAGAGCTGCCTCTCCGGGTTTCTTTACCCCCATATGTATTTGTGTTTCTCTGACTCCAAGGAGTCCTGTTTCCAGGATTCATTCTTTTCTGTCTCCCAGGTTCTAGTCGCTTGTGTCTTCTTTCCCTCCTGTGTCGGCCTCTCGCTGTTTCTCTCTGGGAGTCTGCAATCTTTTAGTTTTTTCTTCTCTGTTATGTCTGTCTCCGTCCCTGCCTCCTCTTCAAAGCCTATCGCTCTTTCTTTCCTCTGCCCCTCTACATAATTTGCAGGACCCAGTGGAAGGTGAAAATGCTGGGTCCTTATTCAACAATTATTATGCATTTTTCTTTTTGGGGGGGAGGTAATTAGCTTTATTTATTTATAAATGGAGGTACTGGGGATTGAACCCAGGACCTTGAGCCTTTAACAGTTAATTCAACCTCCAGCCCCTCGCCCCTCCCTGGAGATCAGCATGTGGCACTGAAAGCGCCAACCCTCTAATCACACAGTTGGCTCCTCTGGCTATCAGCCTCCACCCCCCCTACCCGCCCCCATCCTTAGGTGCTTTCTCAAAATAACCTCATTAACATAAAAAAGACACCTTTATCACACTCACCACTTAGGAAATTCAAGGGTTTAGGAGCTGTGTGCCGGATACTGGAACACTACATATGTATTTAATTTTTATTTTTTCTGGCTTTATTTGGATATGGTTGACACATAGCATCATGAAGCTTAAGGTGTACAATGTGCTGATTTGCTACACTTACAAATTGCAAAATGATTACCACAGTAGTGCCAGCTAACACCACCATGTCACATAGTTGCCACTTCTTTTTGTGGTGAAAACATCTAAGATCTACTCTCTTAGCAACCTTCAACCTTCCGCCTTCAAGTATTATGAGCTCTCATCACCATGCTGTACACTAGATCTCCAGAATGTATTCATCTAGTAATTGGAAGTTTCTATGCTTTCTTCTCCATGTCCCTAACCCACCGCAGCCCCTGGTAACCATTTTTTTAGATTGAAGTATAGTTAATTTACAATGTTATATTAGTTTCAGGTGTACAACATAGTGATTCAGATATATGTATACTTTTCCAGACTCTTTTCCATTATAGATTATTACAAGCTACGGAACATAGTTCCCTGGGCTATCCAGTGGGACCTTGTTGTCTATCTATTTTATATATAGTAGTGTGTATATGTTAATCCCAGACTCCTAATTTATCCATCCCCCCCCTTTTGGTAACAATAGATGGTTTTTATGTCTGTGAGTCTATTTCTGGTTTGTAAATAAGTTCATTTGTATTTTTTAATTCTAGATATAAGTGATATCATATGACCTTTATCTTTCTCTACTTAGATGGTAGTCTCTAGGTCTGTCCATGTTGCTGCAAATGGCATTATTTCATTCTTTTTGAGTTTTTTTTTAGATTCTGCAGATAAGTGATATCATACAGTACTAAATATATATTTCTTAGTATATATCACAATATCGCACCTACCCTTTTTTTTTTTTTTTGCATGGGGGAGGAAATTAGGTTTCTTCCTTTATTTAGTTTTTCAGTGGAGTTACTGGGGATTGAACCCAGAACCTCGTGCATGCTAAGCATGTGTTCTACCACTTGAGCTATACCCTCTCCCTTGTTTTGTTTTGTTTTTTAACTTTATGATATTTGCTGTCAGAAAACTGCATGAAACATCATGTACAGACTTAAAAGAGTATTTCCAGAGTGAGGGTCCAGGTAAACTCCACCTAGGTCACCCCACCAGCCCCTCGCCTGGCACCGCCCTTTCTCCCCACAGTAACTCCTTCCCAGGCTTTCACAGAGGATCACGTTCTTGATTTTCTTTATAGCTTTGCCACCTGTGTGCGCACCCCTAAAGAGTGGAGTTGAACCCTGCTTGCTCTGGGCCTCTGTGTAGATAGAACCCTGCAGTCTGTATTTTCTGCCTGTCTTCCTATGCTGAACATTAGGGGTGTGTGTGTGTTTTATTGCTATGGAGTATTCCGTGTTAGGAATCTACTGCAATTTACTTCCTGGTCCAACGATTGGGTGGTTTCTACATCTGGGTGGTTTCCATTTAGGGGCCACTAGGCCCCTCCTTTTCTGTCTCTGACTCTGTTTTCCTCCCAGGCAGAGGCATGCCAGGGACCAGGTGGCTCAGGGCTCAGGGTCCAGAACGGCCCACTGGGCTCTGCTGCTTCGGAGGTCCAAGGAGAAGGTGCGGGAAGGCTTGCGCACCATGCAGCCCTGGGCGTGGACGCTAAAGAGGATCGGGGGTACGGTGGGCTTCGGGCTGGACCCCTGGGTCTGAGGGAGGAGGGGCTGGGGGCCTGGACCCCTGGGTCTGAAGGAGGAGGGGCTGGACCGGACTCGGAAAGGAGCCCGAGTCCTCTCTGCTGCTCCCCTGCAGGCCAGTTTGGCGCCGGCACCGAGTCCTACTTCTCCCTGCTGCGCTTCCTGCTGCTTCTCAACGTGCTGGCCTCCGTGCTTACGATCTGCATGATTCTGTTGCCCACCTGGTTGGAAGGGGCTCCCCCTGGTCCCCCTGCCCCTAACGCCTCCGCGCTCTGCGGCTTCTACAACCCCCACCCCCAGGGCCTGGTCGCCTTCTCCACCCAGCTCTTCAACTTGCTCTCGGGAGAGGTGAGTGCCTGGGTCCTTGGGAGACCCCACTCCGAGCCTAGTGCCACAGTGACCCCTCAACCCTGATGGCCCAGCTCCCTGAACCCCGCCCCCACCCAGCCCCACGGTGACCCCTGCCCTGCCCTTCCCTCTCCAGGGTTTTCTAGAATGGTCTCCTCTCTTCTATGGGTTCTTCCCGCCCCGCCCACACCTGGCCATCACCTACCTGTGCTCCGTCTTTGCCATCGGCCTCCTCTACCTGCTGCTCATCCTGCACCGGTCAGTGGCGCCCCCATACCCAGACCCCTTGGACCGTAGTGGGGAGAAGTGGCAAAAGCCCCCTCCCCAAGAGTTCTGAGCCTCGTTCTGTGGTCCCTCTCTCTCTGAGTTGAGATCAAATTTTAAAATACTTCATGTTTAGGGTTAATGGGATAGGGTTAGGGCCAAAGATGGGAAGTTTCTCCCTTGGAGAAACTTGGAGTCTAGTGGGGAAGGTAAGATATTAAGCAAGTAAGCAGATTAATTACATCTTTGCTGGAGAGGAGAGTGCTATATAGGACAGAAGCAGGGGTGACTCATTCATTCAAGCAACAAATATTTGATTGAGCAGATACCACGAGCCAAGCAGTTGGCAAAACAGTAACAAACAAAAACCCCAATAGAATCTGGTCCTCCTGGAGCTGACATTTTAACAGGGGAGATGCGTGATACGCAATAAGACACAGGATTCCCTAATAATTGGCTGTGGGCTGTGGTGAAGGATGGACGTTGAGAATGACTGCAGGTGTTGGCCATCAGCTGAGATAGGGAGGGCTGTAGAAAGAGCAGGGCAAACAGGAAAAATACCCTGGGACCTTGGGCATTTGGAGAACTGCTACCTGGAGGAGACACAGTCATTGGTGTGAAAGACCAAGAAAGAGACTGAGACATAGACCCAGAGGAGGACAGACACCCAGAGAAAAGAGGACCGGGACTCAGAGAAGGAGGGGGTAGGTAAGGAGACGCTGATGTCGTAGAAAGAGCAGGCTTTGACAAGAAATACCTGTCAATCTCAGACCGGTTGATTCTGAGATGCCTTTTGGATGTACGAGGGTATATTGAGTAGGCAGTTGCATACGTGAGTTCTGCGGAGTCTGGACTGAAATTTGGGATTCACTGGCATTCAGGCAAGACTAGGGGAGATCCCCAAGGGAAGGGACCGAGGTCAAGATGGAAACCAAGGACTTTAAACAAAAAGCAGAATAAATGGAGTGTTTTGTAAATGCCAGGCACTGTGCCAGGGCCCAGGGACACCAGATGGGGGTTCCCTCTACCTTTGTACAGCCTACGAAGAGGGGAGATAAATTGCAAGATAGACTATGAAATAAACAATCAAATCAATTTCAGTTTGGGATCTGTACTATGTAGAAAACAAATGGGATGATACCACAAAGCGGGGATCAGCAAGTTTTTTTCTGATAAAAAAGTAAAGGCCGGGAAGGAAATTATCTTTGCGGGCCATATGGTCCCAACTGGAGTCTGCTGTTGTAGGGCCAAAGTAGCAGCTGTGGATGGTAGGAAAATGAGTGGTCGTGTTCCAATAAAACTTTATTTACAAAAACAGGATTTGGTCTCTGGACTGTAGTGTGCTGCCCACTGCGATAGAGATTAATGGGTGGGGACCTTCATTAGATGGAGTGGTGAGTAAGGGACTCTCTGAGGAGGTGACCTGTAGAGAAAGACAGGAAACATGGGAGGAAGCCAGCCAGGTGAACAGCCAAGACACGGGCACTGCAGACAGAGGGGACTGCCAGTGCAAAGGCCCCGTAGTGGAAAGAGGTTCAGAGTATTCTGGGAAATGAAAGGCCAGTACGAGGAGAGGGGCCAGGATCTGAGCTTCAGGAAGCAGGTGGGAACCAGATCAGGGGCAATGAGGAGGAGGATGCTATGAAAATGCCTAGGCTTTAAGAACGAGAAGCTTGTTTTAAATGGGCGTGCCACCTGATCCACATAAAAGGAAGGTTTCACTGGCTCAGGAGCGGAGGATGGCCAAGAGGGCACAGGTGGAAGCAAGGAGAGCAGGTGGGGGTCCTCTTGAGTCCACTAGGGAAATGATGGGGGCTGGCGCCCGCAGAGGTTGGGAAGGTGCAGTCTCTCTTCCCAGTTTTCTGTCCCTTCTCTGGGTCTTTGTCCCCCTCTCTCGAGTCTCTTTACCTGCCTCCTCCTTCTCTGGGTGTCTGTCCTCCTCTGGGTGTCTGTCCCTCCTTTGCTCTGAGTCTGAGCCCGTTTTCCCGGCTTTCTAGGTCACTTTTCCGCTTTCACACTGCGTTTTCCTTTCTCACTGTGTGTGAAGTGCTGTCCCTGTCTCTCAGGTGTCTGTCCTCCTCTGAATCTCTTGGTCTTTTGCTCCAATGACTGTATGTGTCTTCACCAGGTAGCAGCTCTCCAAATGCCCAAGGTCCCAGGGTTCATTTTCCGCCTTTGCCCCGTAAAGAGGGACGCCCCCCTGCTCGTGGCTGTCCTGCCACACCGTCTCCCGGGTCTCCCCTCTCTTAGCTCGGTGTCTGGGCTGAAGCAGACCTTGTTGGCTGAGTCGGGGGCCCTGACCAGCTACAGCCACCGAGTGTTCTCCGCCTGGGACTTTGGCCTTAGCGGGGAGGTGCACGTGCGGCTGCGCCAGCGCATCATCCACTACGAACTGCAGGTGCGCCCAGGGGTTGGGCCTACGACCAGTTGGGACCATAGGGCGTGGGGCTGAGAGAATGGGCCGGACCTAGACCGGGGAGGGGCGGAGCTTTCTTCTAAGGAGGCGGACCTAGAGGGGAAAAGGACTGGGAGGCCACTATAGGGATGACTGAGGTCAAAGGGTACAGGGAGAAGCGAGCTGGAGGAAAGGGGCGGGGCCTAAGACTCCTGGGATCAAAAGTAAGAGAAGGGTGTGGCCAGAAAGGGCTTGATAAAGTAGAACTGAAACGCCGCACCCGGCGTGAGTGCCGGGCGGGCCCTAGAATGAGGACGACATGTTGGGCGGGGCTTGGGGGGGAAGGGCGTGGCATGGTTCTGGGCGGGGCCAGGTCTACGCTGTCGCCCGGAGGGCACTGGGTGGGCTGGGATAAGGATTACAGACGTTCTCAGAGGACTGGCGTTGCAACAGTTAACGTTGAGCCTGGGCTCTGGACCACCGGCCGGGCCTGGAGCAATGGAGGCCACGTGGACATCTCCTGTGGCCTCAGGTGGAGCTGGAGGAAGCAGTGGTGCGGCGCCGGGCTGCTGTGCGGACCCTGGGCCAGGAAGCCACGGTGTGGTTGGTGCGGCTGCTGCTCAACCTGGTGGTGTTAGCACTCCTGGGAGCAGCCTTCTACGGCGTCTACTGGGCGACAGGGGCCACTGTGGAGCTGCAGGTGTGCAGGGTCAGGGGGAAGAGGAACGTTTAAATGTCCTGGAATCTACATTTGCAAGGGTGCAGGGGACTGAGGCCTATGATGCCTGGAATCTCAGAGAGGAGGGATGAGTGGGGATTAGGTTTGGACCTTGGGCTTCAGGGTGCTGAAGAAAGAAGAGGCGGGGAGAGTGTTAAGCATGGCTCCCCCAGAACTCCAGAGCTTCTCCTGGTCCACCCTGCCTCCCAGGAGAGGCCCCTTGTCCAGGAGATGCCACTGCTGAAGCTCGTGGTGGATTATCTTCCGTCCATCTTCATCTCCGTGGTCAACTTCGTGCTGCCGCCGGTGTTCAGTCTCATTGCCCCGCTAGAGGGCTACACCAGGAGCCGCCAGATCGTTTTTATCTTGCTCAGGTTCCAGTATCCTGGGGTGGGCTGGGGATGATGGTGGGACTGGTCGAGGCACATTGCTTCTAGCAGATAAGACACGGAAATCTCCAGGATATAGGATCCAGTGAGATCTGGGTTCAGATCCTGACTCTTCTTATCAGTAAGCCTCAGTCTCCTCATCTGTGAAATGGGGAAAATTGTGAGCACGCTCCACTCAGGAGGGACCAGGCACGTGATGGGCACTCGGCCACTGCTGATTCCTTTTCTCTCCTTCCCCTTTGCCAGGACTGTCTTTCTCCGCCTGGCCTCCCTGGTGGTCCTGCTCCTCTCTCTCTGGAATCAGATTACTTGTGCCGGTGATGCGGAGGCTGTGGCGTGCAAAACCTGTGGCTACAATTACAAAGAACTTCCGGTGAGGACAAGGGGCAAGGACTACTGGGTCCTTGAAGGAGAGGAGCCTGGTGGGTCCAGACTCCTGGCTTATGAAGAAAGGGGAGCTTGGGGTGCTAGAATACCACCCCCTCACTGGGGGTGATAGATGTTTGAAAAACCTGAAGACCCCTGGAGTAAGTATTGATCTCATACGCTTGTGATTTGGAGACCAAGATGCTTGGGTCCACAGATGTCTGGGTCCTGAGGTCTTTCTGACCCGTTCTTCCTTCCTCAGTGCTGGGAGACTCGGCTGGGGCAGGAGATGTACAAACTCTTGCTCTTTGATCTGCTGACTGGCCTGGCAGTCATTCTGCTCATCCAGTTTCCACGGAAGTGAGAGTCCCGCCCCTTGCCGTGGCCCCGCCCACCACCCTGTTCTCTTCCCTCTCGCCCCGCACCTTTCCTAGCCCCGCCTCGAACTGCCCAAAGCCTGCAGACCTGGCTCCTTTCGTGAGTTTGGTGGTAGTCACTTCATTTCTGGCCCTGTCCCTACTGATGTGATTACCTCTACCCTTCCAGTCCTCAAGCCCCGCCCTCTAGACACACCCCCTCTAGAACTTGAAAGCCCCGCCCCTCCTTAGCTAATGCCCACTTCCGATTGATGTGGGGGACAGTGGAGGCGGGGAAGCTCGTGGCTGGTCTGCCTCTGACTCGGCCCGATCGCACCCCGCCCCTCAGGCTGCTCTGTGGCCTCTGTCCCGGGGCGCTGGGTCGTTTCGCTAGGACCCAGGAGTTCCAGGTGCCGGACGAAGTGCTGGGGCTCATCTACGCACAGACGGTAGTCTGGGTGGGCAGTTTTTTTTGCCCTTTACTGCCTTTGCTCAACACGGCCAAGTTCCTGCTGCTTTTCTATTTGAAGAAGGTGAGGGGTGGGGAGACCCTGATGTCTGAAGCAGAAGGTATTGGGGCTTGGGCTCTCGGTCCTGGGGGAGGAGGGGACTGAGGGGTGTGGCTACTGGGTCCCGGCAAGGGAGGATGCGAGGGTCCTGGACTACTAGATCCTAAGAGAGGAGGATTCTGGAGGACAGACTCCTGGATGTGGGAGATGGGGGTGTCTAGGGCATCCCAACTTTTAGGTCTGAGGAAAGAGGGGACTCGAACTCCTGTGTCTGATGGTGGAAAAGAACTGGGACTCCTGGATCCTGACTGAGGAGAGGGGGCTAGGGGCCAGGGCTCCTGCATGGAGGAAAAGGAGAGTCTGGGGCTCAGATTCCTGTGCCTCAGATTCCCTCCTTTTCCACCCTCAGCTCACCCTCTTCTCCACCTGCTCCCCGGCCTCCCGAACGTTCCGGGCCTCCACAGTAAATTTCTTTTTCCCCCTGGTCCTTCTCCTGGGTCTGGCCATCTCCGCCGTTCCTGTGCTATATAGCATCTTCCTGTAAGTGTGAGAGGCACCTGCCCACCCCCCTCCCCCCTCCCTCCTTCCTCTTCCCTCCCGGGTTCTGACTTTTGGCCATCCTTGAGCTCTGCCTGTCTCTCACTTCAGGATCCCACCTTCTAAGCTGTGTGGTCCGTTCCGGGGGCAGTCGTCCATCTGGGCCGAGATCCCCAATTCCATTTGCACCCTCCCTCAGACTGTCCAGAACTTTCTCTTCTTCCTGGGGACCCAGGCTTTTGCTGTGCCCCTTCTGCTTATCTCCAGGTGAGAGTCCCAGACTCCTGGGTCTAAGTTTGAATGTATATGCTCTGGGGACACTGCTGCCTGCTTCCAAGGAAGGAGGGGTCTGAGGGCCCAAACTCCTGGGTCTGAGGGAAATAGGGGGCTGGGATACTGGACTAATTGAGTCTGAAGGAGGAGGTCCAGACCCCTGGTTTCTAAAACGTCATACGTTGAAGATACTCTAAGAGCGTTTGGGGAGTGGCTTCCATTCCTGTCTCCTCTAGCATCCTTATGGCATATACGGTGGCCCTGGCTAACTCATATGGACGCCTCATCTCTGAGCTGAAACATCAGATAGAGACGGTGAGCCAGGCCATGTCCTTGGGAAGGGGTCCCGGGGAATATGGAAAGGGACACAGGGGAGAGATCTGTCTCACCTCCACCTCTCTACCCTTTACCCCAGGAGGCGCAGAATAAAGTCTTCTTGGCACAACGCGCTGTGGCGCTGAGCTCCGCCAACGGAACTCTTTGACCTCCCTAGCCTGGCTCAGGGTGAAGGCCCACTTTCAGACCCAGACCTGCCCACAGACCCTTTGTAAGCCTCAGTCACGTCATTTGGAAAATGAGGGAACTGGAGAAGGCCCCATGCCTTTCTGGCCCTGGGATTCACTACCAAGTCCCTGACTCTACAGCGAACCTCTTTCTCGTATCAATAAACACTGCGGAGACTGCTGAGCGATTTTTTGAAACTTGAATTCTGAAGCCGGGAGCAAGGCTTCGGCGGGACATAAGCCAATCAACTGTGTTGGCCTATGGATTGGTGTGAAGGGTTATTCCGCGAGAGAGCCCGTCGGGCGTGCTAGCCAGTCAGCGGTCGCGTCTTGTAGCGTCAGGGCGGGGACACTTGTGATTGACTCAGACTCTTGATAAGAGGCGGTCGCTAGGCGACACGACACGTGATTAATGGCGAGGGGGTGGGCGTCTCAGCCAATCACCTTTCGCCACAGATTCAGGGGGGTGTGTCAAATGGCCCTAGACCAATCCGTGGCTGAGGCAGAAACAACAGGGCGGGGCCGTCCTCTTGCCAATCCGAAGTGCTAGGAGGCGGGCCTGCCAGTCCGTGGACAGATACGGCGCCATGAATATCTTACCCAAGAAGAGCTGGCACGTCCGGAACAAGGACAATGTCGCCCGCGTGCGGCGTGACGAGGCCCAAGCTCGGGAGGAGGAGAAAGAGCGTGAGCGGAGGGCGCTACTCGCTCAGCAAGAGGTAAGCTCCACGTCCGGCCGGGCGGGGCTCCGGGGCCGAGTGCGCAGGCGCCTCAGGAGGGGCCTAGAGTCTGGGCGGCGCGCAGGCGCAGTGCACACCGTGCGGAATTACGGACCGCGCGCCTCGGAAGGGCATACTGGCAGATCCCCCCACCTCCACCTCTCCCTGGTCTTGGTATTTCCCCACTCCTGTACTTCCTGAGTCCAGAGTAGGAGCTCGTGAATAAATGAAGCCCTGGGCAGTTCAAGAAAACTCAGACGACTTTTTGCCTGCACAAACCCCCTAATTATTGAGCGCCTGCTGTTATGTCCCCATGCAGAGCGCTTGACTTGCAAAATCTCTCAAGCACCGTTCGTTCTTGGAGGGACGCTGTCATTTCCATTGTGCCGAGACGTGAGATGGTTTCAGAGAGGAAACCACAGCGAAATGACAGTGGAAAGCAAAATCCGCTCCATCGGGCTAGCCTTTTGCCTGCACCACTGCCCACACACAGACACCAGAGGCTCTCTTTATAACTCGTAACCTATTTGGTTTACACCTAGTTTCTAGTCCCTTAGCTAATCTGATCGTCAACACTGACTGGGACATAGTTAGGTCTTTTTAAATTCACATTTATCAGTAGAAATTACAAATCAACTGGGGATAGTGACTTGGAGCCCGACTTGGAATTCGGATCACCTGTTCTAATACATGTTGTGGCTGCCTTCATTACCTGCTTTTATTGCTTAGTCTCCCGAGGTTGGGAACCCCTCTAGTTTACTGTTTGAAAGGTAGCTTACAAACCCAGGTGTTGCCTCATTCCTCCACCCCTCCCCGGGCTGGGACAGATGCCTCTTTTAGGCGCCCAGGGCTCCTGCTCCCTTCCTTACAGCGTCCAGCACCATGATCTGTGATTTCCTGTGGTCAGCACCAGAGTCCTGGTTCCTTCAATCACATCTAGGTTCTGAATGTTCTACCTGTAACTTCCTTTCCCCCGAGGCCCGCACAGAATTCCTAAGGAAGAAAGCCAGGCAGCACAGCTCACTACCTGAGCTCGAAGCAGCAGAAGCAGGAGTCCCAGCCTCTGGCCCTGTGGATCTGTTTCGGGAGCTGCTGGAGGAAGGGAAAGGGGTGACCAGAGGCAACAGAGAGTATGAGGAAGAAAAGCGACAAGAGAAGGTAAGTAGGTCTTGCCCTCTTCACTCGAGTTGTGGGTGCAGCTGGGGGTAGGGGAGCACCTTGCCCTCAGGTGTGACTCAGAGGAGTGTTCAGGGATAATGGCGAGGATTAAGTGAGTTAACAGCACTCAGAACAGTACTGAAACATAGCACTCAAAAGTGTGGGTTATTGCTGGCTGCTAGGCAGACCCGCCAGGTCTCTAACCTGACCCTACAATAGGGATCCTGGAAGTGCTGAGGAGCTTTTTAAATATAAATCAGATCCAGTCACTCACCTCTCAGGAATTTCCCTTCAGACTCTGACCTTGCTTCCCCGCCTCAGTTACTCCTCTGCCTTGCTGCTTCTTTCAGGTTTCTTTTCAATTATCTCCCCAAAGATGCCTGCCTTTGAACCCTAACCTAAAGCAGCTCCACCGTGTCCCCTCTTCCTGTGCTTTCTGCTGCTGGAGCTGCCCATGCGCCCCCAGGGCAGAAGCCCGACTCTGGTGTATTACTGGTCTGTTGCGGCCCCAGCACCTGGCAGAGTTGGCTCATGACAAGCCTATTGGCTGAGTGACTGGTTCTGCCTCCTTGGGAGCCTTGGCTGTCCCTGCTTCCCCCCAGGAGGAGACACATTTGACGTTCTCATTTTCACATCTCCCGTTCCCCTCAGGAGAGGCAGGAGAAAGCCTTGGGCATCCTGACATACCTGGGCCAGAGTGCAGCAGAAGCCCAGACTCAGCCCCCTTGGTACCAGCTCCCCCCAGGGCGAGGGGGCCCTCCCCCTGGTCCAGGACCAGATGAGAAGGTCAAGAACCGCCTGGACCCTCTGCGGGAGATGCAGAAACATTTGGGGAAGAAGAGGAAGCGCAGTGGTGACGATGGCAGTGACGGCAGAAAGGAAAAGAAGGAAGAGCCTGAGAAACGACGACCCAAGGAGTAAGGAGGCTGGCCTGGGGCTTGGCTGCAGCCACGAGGCCACCAGGGAAGCTCGTTGGGACAGCAGGGCACGGGGTCTAGGGTCTGCATCAGGGACTAGAGACGTGTTCTCAACATGTGGTCTAGGGACCCTAGGGGTCCTGACACCCCTTTGGGGTGGGGTCTGCAAAGTCTAGCTAATTTTCATAACACCATATACCTTCTTCACTCTTGTTCTCGGGGCTTCCAGAGGCTGATAGAATGCCGCGGCTCTCATGGTTAGTGGAACGTACACTCGTGTTAGGGTTTCTCAGTTTCCATCTCATATTAGATACTAACAGATAAAACCCACTAAAACAAAAGCTCTCTGAGGTTCAGTTTGAGACCAGAGGTTAGGAACCATGGGGTTGGAGTAAAAGCAGGTTTGTGTCCCTAAGATGCCAGGCACCTGAGTGTAGACTGGTTGTACTGGCCAGTATCTTCTACAGAAGAGGAAACAGGGCCAGGGTGTGCTCAGTGTCAGACAGTTGATTAACGGTGGAGGGGCACCCACTTGTAGAGGTGGTGAGGCCAGCTTCCTAGCCCCAGCACCAGTCTCCTCCTCTCCCTTGGCCTCACGACAGACACAGGCAGGAGGTTCCAGGTGGCAGCTCCCTCACAGAGGAGGCTGGGGCCTCCTGGGGCGACCAGTTTCCTGAACCAGCTCTCCTCTCCCTCCAGACCCCCGTCCCTGGACCAGCTTCGAGCTGAACGTCTCCGGCGGGAAGCAGCTGAGAGGGCTCGGGCAGAGGCCCTGTTGGCCCAGGTCAGAGGCACGGGGGCCCCGGAGCACCAGGCAGAAGAAGAGGTGGATGATCGGCGGAGGCGGTACAACTCTCAGTTCAACCCCCAGCTGGCCCGGCGCCCCCGCCGGCAGGAGCCCCACCTCGCTCACTGACTCTGAGGGGGTACAGGAGAGGCTGCTGCTGCCAGCCGTCATATAAAACTATTTATTCATAAATATTTTCCAAAATGAAAATAGGTTTACCAAAAAATGTCCCTCACTGGGGAGGGGAGGAGGGGGCAGCCCTCGCCCCCGGGCCCCCAGGGTGGGGCTGAGAGGAAGAGAACATCTCCCAGTCCCTCCCTGCTTCCTGGGGGAGGGGGCTGCCCCATGGCCTGGGGCCTCCCCCCAGTCTTCCAGGGCAGGGCCCTCACCTGGGCAGGGGATCAGCATGCGGGGGGAGGGGAGGGTGGAGGGAGGGGCCGGTGTCACTGGAGGTCCCGGTCCTCCAGGTAGCGGTACTCAAAGGTGAAGCCTTCCTTCTTCCGCTGGCCCCACTTCTCGTAGTCAAAGTAGATGTAGGTGCCCTGGCCGGGGGAGAAGGTGGTCAGTGAGGGGACGAGGAGGTGGTTGGGGATCTGGGTTGGGCCGACAGGGGACAGTTCTTAGGGCCGTGGATGTGCCAGGCCTCAGGCCAACAGCCCTGCACGCACGCGCCGTCTCACTCCACCCTCACAGCGCTCGTCTCAGGTGGGAGACATGATCACGTCCGCCTTAGAGGAAGTGGAGGGAGGCGCAGAGAGGCCGTGTGCCAGAGCTGGGCCGAGGCCCGGGCCCGTGTGCCGAGCATCCTGCTGCTGCTTGTGACGGCTGTGGCTTCTGAGCACTGCTCAGGTGCCGCGTATGTGATGTACGTCCTAGTGTCCAGTCCTCACAGAGCCCTGAGGCCACAGCCCTGTCCTAGAGAACGGAGCAGGCACGCAGCCAGGACAGACGTTTTATTAGCAACCGTGGTCAGTGGGAACTTCTGAAGGACTGAGGCCTGGAACTATACTAACTTAAGAGGGTTGCTTTGGACCAAACCAGGAGGAGACAGGAAGCCTGCAGTGAGTGTCAGAGAAGACAGTAGGATTGGGGCTGGCCTCTGATGGAATGGCTGAAATGCCTCAAAGAACCTGAAAGGACGAAGGGGAGGGAACCAAGTTCTCTGAGGACAAGGACCTTGTTCAATGCTTGGCATCAGGTAAAGACTTGGTGGGAAAACCGCTGTGGAACACACCGACTAAGAGCTGAAATAAAGTACAGTACGCCCATGACACTTACTGCATAGCAGGCATCGTTAAGTACTTACATGTTCTTAACGCATTTAATCCTCATGACAACTGTATAAGGTAGGTCCTGTTACCCCATTTTTACAGATAAGGAAATGGAGACAGATGTTCAAGTGAACTGTCCACAGTCACCAGCTAGAGCTGGGTCCAAACCAGGGAGTCTGGCTCCAGAGTGTTTTGCAAGTGGGAGATTCCAACTGATCAATTGTCAGAGCGTGAGAAGGATGTTAAAAAAAAAAAAAGCTTCCCCATTTGTGTTTGCTGAGCCCCTGCTGTGCAGGGGGCTGGGGACCGTCAGGGTTCCTGGGCAGTGCAGCCCCTGGGCCTGGGTGGGAGACACCACAGCCCCACCACGCCAGGGGAGGGGCAGAGGCATGGGCTGTGTGTGTGGCTAGGGAAGGCCCCTCTGAGGAAGGGACGTTGAGGCTAGGACCTCTGTGATGACCAGGAGTGGGCCAAGTGAGGAATGAAGAAAAGGATGGCCCAGGCATGGCGAATGGCCTGAGGTGGTGGAAAAAGGAGGGGCAGCGGGGCCACCGGCCTGCATGTGCTGTGGGGCCTCTGTGGGGCCTCAGCCCGCGGGAGCCGAGGGCGGGGCACAGGGAGGGGCCTCACCTGCTCGAACTCGTCGGTGATGGTCTTGGGCTCCTCGTGCCTCTGAAACCACATCATGTACTTGGTGTGGAATCGCCACGACTGCTTCTTTAGGGCCTTGGCTGCCAGGTACTGTGCCTTAGTGCCCTGGGGAAGGAAGGGTGGAACGGGGGTCAGGGAACCTCTAAACTGGGTGGGGGCCAGGGGGACAGGGCAGGGCAACAGGGCTGACCCCAGGCCCCGCCACAGACCGAGGTTGGGCTGGACAGTCCAAGTAGAGATGGGCTGGGGCACAGAACATACCAACGCTGGTCAGGAGGAGGAAAGTGAGACAGGAGGTGGAAACTGCTTTCAGAGAAGCTTTGAGAAGAGAAACTAATCGCGGTGAGAGCTGAGGAGAGGCGGCTGAGAGCCTTTCCCAAGGCGGGACGAGGGCGGAGGTGACTCGTGACTCACTGGGGGCAGGCAGAGGCGGGGCGGTTCCCTAGTGGTCTCCAGGGAGGCCCAGGGCTGGGCCAGTGCGCAGCTGAGACTAACCAGGACGCGCACTGCGGGCCGGGCCGGGGGTGAGCAGAAGGGGGGCTGGGGGCTGGGCTCCCTGGCTGTGCAGCAGACCCACCCAGCCCTCCACCTCGACAGTCCTGACGCTTATGCACTCAAGTGGGGACAGGGACGGGTCTGGTTTTGGGGGCCCAGGACTGGGGGATGGGGAGGGGGTGCGGTTCCGGTGGCCGCAGTGGGGCACCCACCTCACCCCTCCAGCCCGAGGGGGGACGGCGGCGGTGGCGGCGAAGCCGGGGGGCCCGAGGCTGCCCCGGGGGCCCTGCTGTACCTCCAGATAGTAGAAGATGAAGAAGAGCGTCTCGGTCGACAGGCGCTGGTAGAACTCCACGGTGTCCGAGTGTGGGGGTGGCATCTGGTGGTGGTAGGGGGGCGTCGGGCAGGGGTTCCGGGGGAGGTACTGCCTGTGGGGGAACAGGTGGGTCAGTGCCATGCCCACCAGCCCCTGCTGTCTGATGGGCCGGTGGGATCAAAGGGAGCATCTTGGGCATCAAATCACCCTGCCTCCAGTGCAGAACCCCAGGTCAGGGCCCAGAAACTTCACCTCGTCTCTCAGGACGGGGACCAGACCCCCAGTTGCAGCCTCCTCCCTCAGACTCAGGGGTCCCAGCCCCCTCTGTGGCCCCTCACCGGATACGCTCAGAGTCTGAGGGGTGGGGCATGTGGTGCCAGGCAGCCTCCTCCATGGCCTGCTGGTAGAGCTGCTCCTTGGTGAGGGGCACAGGGCCCAGAGGGCACACACCCAGCGACAGTGGGATGTTCACCTCCGACAGCTGGAGTGGCGGCTGGGCCGAGGCGGGGGGCGCCGACGTGCTGCTCAGGATGATGTCTGTGGGGAGGCGGAGGTGGGGCCGGAGAGCCCGTGAGGCTGGTGCGTTCAGCCCCTCCTCGCTGGCCCGCCCCCACCACCTGGTCCCTCACCTCGCTCTGTCAGGTGCAACGTGGGCACAGGGTCCTCGATGCCAGAGCTGATGGCTGCCCGCTCTGCCATGGACTTCAAAGAGCTCAGAGGCTCAGGGGCCTGGGGAGGGAAGAGGTGCCCGGCCTGAGGTCCAGGGCCGAGGGCTGACACTCCCACCCGCTCTGGTGGGAGGCGAGGCTCAGCTAAGCAGAGGTGGTTAGTGTAAAAGAATATCCACCGCAGCCCCTAACAGAGGGGAGAAAACCTGGACACGACTGAGTGGCCCCTGGCAGAGGGGCACCTGGCACACACACCACCAGACTCTGAAGATACATGCTGAATACAGCCACACACCCCGGAGGAAGCCTGCAGGGTGCGTACGGAGCCCACCACTGTCACAGGACAACCCCCACCCCACCCCACCCCCACCTGGAAGGACACCACTCACTGCCAGCTGCACCATGGGCATCAGAGACCCCCTGCCCTTCTGCCGTGGCTGGTGTGGGGCCACAGGGCGGGCTCCTGCCCCCTCTGGGATTCCATCTCTGGCCACCAGCAGTCACCTTTAACTCTGCTGGCCATCCCATTCCCCACGCCCCTCCGTCACCGAGGCCTCTCTGTCCTGCTTCTAAATCTCCCTCAGAGGGACTGAGCTGCACTGCGGGGCCTGTCCCCTCCCGCCCCGACCTTCACACCCCACACCACTCTGTTCGCACAGGCCCCAGAGGGACCTTTCCAACCACATCTTTTTCTGTCATCATTCATAACCTTTCTACAGTTCCCCATCACTCACCCCAGTATTTTTGTTTTAAACATTATGAACCCATTTTGACAATCTCAAAGCGACTGATCCCTTTCTCCGGAAAACTATACAACTGAATTTCTGGTCCACTGTACCTCTAAAATTTTGGTGATTACTCTGGGCTGGAAAGTATTCTGAGAACTTAATGAAGATTATTCCAAAGAATCGTATCATATTTGAGGAGTTAACTGATTTCTTCCATTTCCAGACGAAGGAAGGTGCAGGAAGCAATGCAAGGCCTGGGCCCTGACAGTGGGGGCGCTCCTGCCCTGCCTCCTGTGCAACCGAGGGTCTACACACTGGTCCTGTTGCTGCCTCTCAGACACTACCTCCTGCCGAGCGGACGCCCCTCTCCTCTTCTCCCTGATGAACCCCGCCTCGCCTTTAGCTGCAGCTCCGGGATCAGCTCCTGCTAGAACTCCTGCACAGGAGAGCTACTCCTTCCTGTTGGCCTTTCCTGCCACTGTGACCCACCTGACCTGGTCCAGGTCCCAGCCTAGACGTCACCACCCTCAAGAAACCCTACTGGGCTGTCTCCCCACGTGAAGCCAGATGCACCTATGTGGGTCCATGGCACCCTCTGCCCGCCACGCGAATCAGACACGCCCCCAGACAGTCCAGCTCTGCCCCCTGTGCAAAAGGAAGGAACCCGGTACAGTCACAGCACAAAGTGGCTGAAAGCAGATGCCAAGTGTTTTCTTGATTTAAATGTTTTCTTAGAAGGGAAGAGGGCGGGGAGCTGGATAGTAGGCAGTGTGAAGTAATGTCTCATAAGGAGAAATGGGGTTTGAGACTGCGGGGTGGAAGGAGGGAGAGGGCGGTGGACACCAGAGAGTGAGCGAGCAAGTACAGCTGGGAGACCAGGAGCAAGAAAGTACCCGGAGGGATGGAGACCGAGGCCCAGGGTGGGGTAGGGGTGCAGAGCCCAGAGAGGAGGCGAGGGTGCAGGGGTGGCAAGGGGAGAGAAAGGAAGGGTGACAGAGTGAGGGCTGGAGGTGGAGATGGTAGGTAGAGACCTGGAGGAAGGGGACAGCGAACGACTGGATTGAAGATGCGGGGCCAGGACACATGGAGGCTCAGGGCCCGCCAGGGACATGTGGGGCCCACCTTGATCTCCGGGGCAGCGCTGAACTGTGGAGGTCCATTGAGCAGGGCACCAGCTGCCTTGGCCTCGCTGAAGCTGGGCGTTGGGGAGCTGGGAGGGTTCACAGGTAGTGGCACCAGGAGGCTGGGTCCCCCGGAGTTGTTCCCTGAGCCTGGGGCTACACCCCCAGCCCCTGTCGGGGCTGTCGCACTGGGTTCCTTCCTGGGAAGGGGTACAAAGGATTGGAGGCTCAGAGGAGGGCCCCCAAGGGCAGGATGGAAAGGAAGGCTAGAGTGATCAGGGGAAGGAGTCAAAAAGGGAGAATGCACAGAAGACGGGGCAGGCTGAGGGACACAGGTGGAGAGAAACTCTTTGGGTGAAGGTAGTACCTATCCCTTGGGATCACTTCCCAGTAAAGAGCTGGAAGTGGGATGAATCACCCTCAGGATGCTTCCAGAGACCGTACGGCTAAACATACACTAGGAAACAGGCAGGCCTTCTGGAATGGCCTGTGCAGGAGAGTGTGGGCAGTGACTGTTCCAGCCACAAAACAGGACTCCCTGGGCAGACGGCCCCCATTCAGGGGAGCCCACCGAGAGCCAGGGGGGTGAGGCACCTGGGGGAGAGGGAACCGGGGAGGGGGTCTTCCCACCCCCCCTGCATAGGAGGCTAAGCCCTCTCTCAGGGCATTCTTCTGGGAAACAGGGACTCAGTGGGATGCCCTGACTTAAGACCTGAAGGGGTAGCTGGGGAGGGGAAGGGTGACCGGGATCCTTCACTGTGTCTCCGATGGAGTCAGGAAGGCTGAGGCAGGACACAGAAAAGGGACAAGGTGGGAGAGGAAAACAAGAGCTCCTCCGGGAAAAGGGAAGTCAGAGCGCGTTCCAGCAGGTCACCACAGGGGTGTGCTGGGGCTCTGAGAACAACTGCACTTAGATGAGGAAGGCTTTAGGGCAAAGCTGGGGCGCCAATGTGTACGATGCCACAACTGGAAACAAGGGGGGACACAGCACCCAGCCAACTGGGAGACCGTTCGGGAGGAAGCCCCAGCTGGCAAGGACAGGGCCCACATCCGCAAGATGTGGCGACGGTAGGGGAGGCCCTGGGCCGCCTCCTGCCACAAGGCTGCCTGGCCCCAACCCTGCCTGAGGCTGGACACTCACGAGGTGCTGGGAGGTGGGTTGTGGGGGCCAGATGGGGCGCCCAGAGCCTGGCTGCTGGCACTGCTGCCCCCACTGCTGCTGAGAGCCACCTCTGCAGGGCTGTCTGCCACGACTGAGCTGTAACCTGGGGATGGGAAGAGGGTATGCAAAGGGGCCTCCAGCATCCACCCCAGGACCCCCTCCCCCACCGCCATCTCCCCACTTACTGGTGGCACCGTTCTGCTTGCCGGCACCTCCACCTCCACCGCTGTTACCACCGCTGCCGCCTCCACCACCTCCACTGCTGCCTCCCCCTCCCCCACCAGGCTGTACACTGGGGGGCCGGGGCTGGGCGGTGCTGGGCCCACTGGGGGCTGGTGGGGCCACAGCCTGGGCGTAGGGGGCGGGGGTGCCCGAGTTGTGGCTGGGCGCCGGGCTGGCCTTGGCGCCCAGGGCACTTGGGGGTGCTGCCGGGGCAGGGGCCCCATTGTTGCCAGGGGTGGTGCTCAGGGCAGAGGCGGTAGGCGGGGGACCAGAGGGGTAGCTTGGCGGCACAGCTGGGGACTGAGGGTGCTGGTTGCTGTGGACAGGCTTGGAGCCATTTTTGGCCGGAGACTGCAAGTAGTAGAGAGCAGAGAGTCAGGACCCAGGTCTAGCAAGCCTCTCACACACCCTCCCTCCCCTGGAACAAGGCTCCATCCTCCTCACTGGCCTTGCTGCCCACAGCTGCCCCTCCCTTCCCAGGGACCCAGGTGACCTCGCTCGCCTTCCTGGCTTCAGTCCCCACCTTCACCCTTACAATGCTCACGCAGTCCTAGCCTGCCCCCAGTGTCCACGACCTGCCTGAACATCTCCCCACGATGTCCCACAGGGATCTGAGACACAACTTGGGTATAAAAGAAACCCCTCTCTCTGGTGATAGGGGAGTGGTGGGAAACACATAAATGTCCTCAGTCTGAGATTAAATGGACTCAGTAAAAAGTCCAAGAGAAGAGGGGAAAACAGCTGAAAATAGGATGGTAATTCTGAATGTCACTGAAAAGGTCCTAAGCAACTCAGGGACCATTAATTAATGACCAACACCCCACAAAGCAGAGTCCAGTAACGTGCCCACAAACCCCCAAGGCCGAGCCGACAGAACTCGCTCTCAGACAACCCACACTGCCGTCCTCACTGCCCCCTGATGCCCACGGGCACCAGGCACTCACTAGGTGCCGACTCGTTCCTGGCATCACACACGGCCCCCGGGTCCCACGAGCACCTCATCGATGCCGGCCTCGGGGCCCCCAAGGACCAGGCCTCCATGAGCCCACTGAGGGTTTCAGGCCTACTCCCCTCCTGCCTGAAGACAGCACTCCTGTGCAGCAGCATGTCCTGAAATATGCTCCCGCTGGGGAGACAGCAGCAGAACTCCCAGGATTCACCAAGGGAAAAAAGAAACTGAGGCACCCCGCTCTGGTGTTGGGGGTGCAAACCATCACACAGCCAAGGCCCAGAGCGTCCCCAGAAGAAACCTGTCACACTTCTGACCTATCACTTCTCAGGCCCTTTCAGAGCTGGTCCACCAGGAGTGGGCCCCTCACCCGACAACTTAAGGCCCTGGGCTCCTGGCCAGCCTGGCGGACCTGGCCAGGCTCACCTCTCCACACTTCCAAGCTTCAGTCACGATTTGCCTGTGTTACCTGTCACTGCCTCAGCCAGGAATGTATCTTCCCTCTAGCTCCCAGGGCAGCCACCCCTCCCCAGCAGCCTCTCCTGACCACAGCACCAGCCACTCACCTGTCTGCCTGCCCACCTGGACCCACCCTGTTGGCACTCCAGGCCCCCATCAGGGGAGCACCACCTTCTGACCCCGAGGCCCAGCACCGTGGCCCTACTCAGGCCTCAGCGAGCCTTTGGGAATGAGCGCATGAGCGAGTGCTGCGCCCATCAGTGTCTGATGCCCATAGGACCCACCTGGCTGACTTCACTATCTGTCGAACGTCCCCTCTTCTTGTCATCTTCAGAATTTTCCTAAGGTTTGAGAGACACAGCCAGAAGCCCATGTGTCTTTAGGGCCTGACAGAGACACCAATCTCTGAACTTCCCAGACCCGAACCCAGATCAACATTCTGGCCCCAGAGCTGTTCGAGTGCCTATGCCCTTCATCTCACTGGGATGCCCACCCTGCTCCCCAAGGTGCTTGTCTTCTGTGGCCCAGCACCACATGCCAGCCTCTTAAGGATCCAGGAACCTGCTCTCCTCAAGCAATCCAACCCTCGGTCCCTTCCCAGGTGTCCCGCTGCCCGGCCTCCTCGGCATCCCAGGCACCAGGACCCACGTGTGGCCCTAACCACCCTGTCAGCATTCCACAGCTCTTAGGGCCCAGACCCTGGGTACCTGCACACCCTCCCGCAGGATGTTTCTGAGACCCCCAGCCTCCTGCTCCCTCGGCCCCTGCCCCCATGCCCTCCCAGGGACTCAGACCCCCAGACCTCACCGTGGTGCAATTGGCCGGGCTGGGTGGGATGGGAGAGCTGGAGGTGGTAGAGGTGGGCGTGCTGCTTGACTGGTTGAAGATCTCATCCTCCATGTGACTGTGGCTGGGAGGGGAGGTGGCGACCAGCGCCTGTGCTGTGGGGTGGGGAGGGTGTGTGAGCGGGCTGGGCCGCCCTCCCCCAGCCCCACCGCCAGCGGCCCCAGGCCGACCCCGGGCCTCACGAATGTCCTCGAGGTCCAGATCGTCGTAGAGGAACTCGTTCTCCTCGAAGTCAGGGTCCTGGGACGAGTCGACATAGTACTCGACGTCATCCTTGATCTTGCGGATGGCGTCCACGAGGATGGAGTCGTTGTCCAGCATGCGCAGGATGGTCTCCAGCATGCGCACGTGGTAGCGGTGCTTCTCGATGTGCCGCTTCAGGCCCTCGATCCGGTCCTGCTTCTGCTGGCGAGCCCAGGGCCAGGCTCAGGGGCTGCACGGCGCCTGCCTGGCCCCCCCTGCCCCACAGAACCCATCCTCAGTCCCTGACCCCTGTGGAGATCCAGAGGTTCCACACCAGCCCCTCCCAGGGTCTGCCCACCCTTGATCTCTCAGGGATCCCACAGCTCCTCCCACCACCAAAGTCCCTGGAAACCTCTGAAGAGCCAGAGATCCCTGTGCAGCCCCCACCCCTCTGCTGAGCCCAGTCGCCAGCTCCGACCACCTTCTGGAATACAGAAGCAGCCCCGCCCTGTCTCGCTCTAACAGTAACAACAGCAAACCCTGTTTGCAGGGAACTTCTTAGAATCACAATCAACTTTGTTACCACCATGATCCCCCACCCCCTCCCTGTATCCCTAAGGGGAAGCCCAGATTCAGAGGCCGGGCTCCAAGGCTCCCTCCCAAGGCTCCAGTTCCCTTGAGACTTAACATCTTAGCCCCCCTTCCAAATCCCTTTCTGCAAGGCCCTCCCCTCCAACCCCCGGGTCCCCAGCACCTCAGGCTCAGACACCCAGCTCTAGCACCTCTCTCAGCCCCAGCTCTCTGTCCCCTGTACTTCCTGTGCCGACATGCAGATACAATTTGCATCCCTACAGTCCTGGGTTTCTGGAGTCTGGGCTCCTGGCTTGTCTCAGGCCACTCTACTCCCTAGGCCAAATCAACCATTTCTCCATGTCCTGCCTTGTCCACACCTTCTGTCCTCTCCTTAGGCCCTGGGTCCTTCTAGGTGCCATGAGGCCACAGCTGCAACTCCTCAACCTTCCTGCCTTAGGTGTCCTTCAGGTCACTTGCTCTGTGACCCAAGCAGAGCTTAGCACCTCCCCACAAACTGATCCTATTCTTGAAGGATCCACTGTTCCCCAACCCAGGCCGGGCCCCTGAGACAGCCTCACTTCCTCCTTGCACCACCCTGACCCCCTAATTCCAGCTGCCAGCCCTGGTTGCCTCAGAAGCCCTGACCCTGACTCCCACAGGCCAGAAGAGCCGGCCCACCTCTGTCTTCTGGGCACAGGGTCCCCCCCACTCACATCCTTGTCACCCTTCTTCTTGCGTGTCTGCACCGACAGTGACTCCACTTCACTCTCAAACTGGTCCACCTGCATGTTCAGGGTGTCAATGGTGTTCTGGGGAGGGAGGGAAAAGCAGGCGGTCAGCCGGAGTCCTCTTGTACAACCAGGGGCCAGGGCCCCCAGGTCACCTCCTCTTCTACCCCGACTCACCGTGAGCCACTGGCCGACCTCCTCCTTCTCCTTCTGGGCAGGGTCCACCTTCTGTGCCAGGCCCAGGCCCTCTTTGCTATAGGCTTTGGTCTTGGTCTCTCGCTCCACAACTTTGAACCGTTCCATTTGCTGTGGAGAGCACAGCTGGCAGGGGGCTATCACAGCTGACTCGGGGCCAGCAGACACTTGGCCCTGAGCCCCGGGAGCCTTCAGGCTCCCAGCCCTTCGCCTCTTCCTGTCCCAAAAGGCAGAGACCTACTCTTCTAGAGACCTCTGGGGACCCAGGAACCCGCTCCCCCACCTCAGGTACCGAGTTCTGGGCTCCTACCGTTTCAATGAGCTTGCGGTTGTCTATGAGCTGCCTCTTGTCCTTGATCTCGTTGGATGCTACCCATGTCTTGATCTGGTCCCTCAGCCGCTGGAGGCGGGAAAAGCAAGACAGTCAGAGTGCCTCAGGACGCAGCACCGAGTCCCCCAGTCCCCTCCTCTCCCTGGGACCCAGCAGTCCACTCTCCCGGTTCCCTCCGCCCTCAGGACACAGGAGTCCAGGCCCCCAGCCCCCTCACTTGAAGCTTCTTAATCTCCTTCTTTAGGTCAGCCTCATACTTTTCTTTCTGGTTCGCGTTGGCTGCATTGTGGAGCTGAGGGAGGGAGAGAATCCCGGTGTCGGTGTGGTTCTGGCTGCCCTAGTGACCCCTCCAGTGGGAAACCTCCAGTCTCTATCTACGGACCGGGGACACTAAGCACAGTCCTCCCCAGCGCCCCCGTCCATCTCAGAGCTGCTTCTCTGAGGGCCTCAGCACTGGATATGCAGGTCTTCTCCCCAGCTGACACTCAGGAGATCCCAAACCTCGTCCTAGTCTCTCCTCCCTGGAGACCCGCCCAGATTTTTAGGGCCCCGGCCCCTGTACCTTCTGCCAAATGTCTTCAAATTGCTCCACGCCCTCGGACACCTTCTTGAGGCAGCGATCAATCTCACCTAGCCAGGGAGGAAGGAAGGCTGTTAGAGCCCTGCGAAGGCAGCAGTATCCGAGGAGGAGGTCCAGAGAGCGAGCACATGACCCCACGGGCAGCAGGCAGTCAACCTAGTACCTTGGAGTTTGCGCTTGTCCGCCATCTTCCCTGCCCTATGGACGCGCTCTCTTCATACTCTCTTGGAGACGGATGCTGCTGGAGAGATCGGAAAGGGGGACACACATTTATTCCCTGGCTGGTCTGAACCCAGAGACTCGGACGAGGTCGGGAATAGCAGGGCGCGTGGGATGGTAAAGGGGAAGATGCATTTCCTAACTGATGACAGAGACTTAGCCCAGTTCTCCTTATGCTGCCTTGACTGCCCAGCATAGGGTCTGGCCCACAAGAGGACTCGGGAAGTTTGTTGAAAGAATCAAAGAGATACACATTTTGTGTGCCTCTGACCCAGGAAGTGGAAAATTCCTAGAGTACCTTCTCCCCAGATGACACCCAAAAGGATTTTCTAGAACAGGGAAAGTCATGCAGCACACAGCTGACTGCCAGGGAGGAAGGCATTAGACCTGGAGGCCACACTTCCTGTAGAGGAGCCAAGCACACAGGTGACCAGAATCCTAACCCGGGAAGAGGTTATTCTTCAGACAAGTCAGGAAACAAACAGAATTTGCATCCCACAGAGAAGGGCCTGATGTTGTGTACACAGGTATGAGCCGTAAGGGACAAAGGGGAAGTACAGTGGCTGAGGGGGACGAAAGATGCCTATAGCTGTGAAGAGCTAAACCCACCCATACAGGCAGGGCTGGATCCCAAGTACCCTGACCTCTAAAAAGTTTATTTTAGAGGAGGATCCTTAAACCAAAGGAGATAATATTCCTAACCCAGAGGTCAATACCAAAAAGATCTGTGAGAAGAAGGTAGCACCCAAGAGGGGGCCAGGAGAAGCGAGAACTCTTTCAAAGATGAGAGGGTGAAAGGGGAACTTAGCTGTGAAGGAGCTCTCTGCGCACACCAAGGAATTACAGATCAAATGCACCGGTGACGCGGACTCAGGGAAACGCAAACCCTCAGACAAGCACTCAACACTTAGACAGATGGGTGTCTCCATCCTAAAGGAAGTGGCACGCAACCCAGAGGAGACTGAGGTCAAAGGGGAGTCACCAGCAGCTTTCACCCAGGCAAAGCTGCACCTTGGGGCCCGACACCGAGACCACCAGGAGCAGTCAGGAGCCTTGGAGAGGGAAGGTCGTGTGCCTGCGCGGCAGGAGGTCGCCCCCTCAGAGAGGGGGCCTCTACTGAGGTCCAGGGAGCACCCACTCTGCAGGCCTAGGGCAGGGTGCCCCAGGGCAGTCCCAATGTCCAGGCAGAAAGAGTCCTGTATACATGGAGGACTAAGACTTTTAATCCAGAGGGAAGTCATACCAAGGGGGCCCTCACCCACCAAGAAGGGAACATCTCAAGAACAATCCCGTCCAACAGAACTTGTTTTACACCTGGGCTATCTGCGCCACTGAATGCTCAAAAGCTCAAAACGTGGCTAGTGCAACGAAGAACGGAATTTAAAATTTTTATGTTAACTAGCTAAAATTTAAATCACACGTAGCTCGTAGCTACCAGTCGACAGGGTATCTGTGAGCACACCCCAGAACCAGAAGCCCACGTAACGGGGCCAGTCCCCTCTAAGGGACCCGCTTTGCATGGGGGCAGACCTTTTGACTTGGGGGAACGTGACTCTCTTTCATGAAGGGCCAAGCAAGAAGAACAGCAGTACCCTTAGCTCAGGGTTGGTGGACATGCCAAGGTGGGGCCCAATCACAACACGGAAAATTCCAGCTCCAGGAAGGAGAAGCAGCCAAAAAAGGACCCAGGAGGCAATCACACAGAGGGGACTCAAACTGAGATGGGGCAAGTGCCTCTGATCCATGTGCTCACACGAGGGCTTGGACCCCAACACTGAGGTGTGCAGGCATGAGTCTTAGCTCCCACGTCCCAACACAGAAAAGCCTCTTACTGCCCAGGGGTGTGGGGTGAGTGCAGGAATGTTCCCCAAATGCTCGTCCTCCCTGCCTCTGCCTGGTTCCTGGGGCAGAGGCAAGGTACTGCACACCTTAGGGAAGGGATGCTTTCTTCAAGTTCCCACACCAAGTGGGTGGGACACCCAGCCCCAGAGGGGACAACAGATTGCAGCAGCAGGAGGTACTGAAGGAGCTGGAAGCAAGGTGCCAGGGGAAAAAGAGCCCTAGCCTGGGAGGTGATGTATCAGACAGAACCTCAAAGTAAGCAACAGCTGAGACTGGAAGCAGACACCATCTGACCCAGGCAGGCAGCTCCCAGGGCCTGGGTGTTCGCACCCCTAGATGGGCTGGCTACTACAGTGGGCAGGAGCCTTAGCCGCAGAGGCAACCCCTGTCCCCTCTGCCAAAGAAAACTCTCATATCAAGAGGGTGCCTATACCTTAGATCCCCAGGAAAGGACCAAGGAGAAAGGAAGCTGGAGCCTGAGTCTTGAAGTAGAGATGCCCTCACACCCTCACAGGAGACTCTCAGACTTAAAGGGCTGGTAGCCCCCTGCTCTGAGGGGCCCACTGAGATGCTCCAGAGGAAGTAATCATGTCAGGCCCATTCCGAGACAGGCAGGCACCTTAGAAAGAGAGGAGCTGCTGTTCTCAAACAGCACTAAGGAATCTGGGAACCTTGGTCAGGGAGATTGAACCAAAAGACTTCGTCCAGGAGAAAGGCATATCCCCACAAGTAAGGAGCCTATGCCGAGGGGGTGGGTAGGGTGAACAGCGTACCAGATCCACAGGAGCCAACAACCATAAAGTGAGGGGCTAAAACTAATGAAGAGCCCTCCAAACCTCACGTCAGGGGAGATGACACTGCCACACAAAGGCCTGAGGAGCAGCAGGGCAGCAGGAGCAGAAGGCTTAGTCCTGGGTACTAATACCCAGCGGTCCCTAATCCTGGGGGTGGTCACGTGCCCGTAGAGAGGCCTAGTACCATGGGGTGATGAGCTCTGGCCTGCTGGGAAGTGATGCTGGAAAGCCATCCTTAACCTGGGAGGCTGCTGAGGCCATCACATGGAGGATCTGAGACTCCAGGAGGTGGAAGTGTCAGGTCCTGGGGTGGAGGGAGTTATCTCCCCACTGCGAGGCCCAGCACCAAGAACGGGGGATTGGGAATCCCACTTCGAAAGGTTACACAAAGGCATCTTTCGTCCTGGGGTAGGTGACAACAGTGGGGTCTCCACCTCAACTCAAGCATCTTATACCCTCCACAGCAAGGAACTTGTGCCTTAGGGGAGAGGGCAGAAGCCCAGTGCCACACTGTGGGACATCACAAGCAGCGGGCCGAAGCGTAAGTCATGAGCACTAACACCTGAGAGGGGCCTTGGTCCCACAGTGGGGGGCACACAGAGGGGTGTGGATATCTCAAATCCAAGAGTCACCAATACCAAGGAAGGCAGAAACCTTACCCCTGGAGAAGGCAACACTGAGAAAATTTCCTTATCCTGGGAAAAAAAAAAAAAAAGCACAACTCCAGCCCTCACAGCACACACCTCACAATAAAGGAAGCTCAGACGGAAGAAGCCAATTACTCTCAGGGGGTTATCAGCAGGGTGGGTATGGGTAGGTACGAGCCTTGCTCCTACAACTGCTGCCACCAACGGGGTGGGATCCTTGCCTCCTGGAAAGATTACACCCCAGCGGAGGGACTGATGTGAATGGAGACAGAAGCCTCAGACTGAGGGCAGTGATAGCCTATGTGGTGAGGGCAGTCGTGGAGGGCATCAAAACATCAAACCAGTACCAAAAGGGCAGGAGCATAAATCTTGGGGGAGGTGACAGCCCCTGGGCTGAGAGGCTGTCCCTACTTAGAAAAAAAGAGTGCTTGTGGTGCCCACACCGGGAGATCACTAATGACGTGGAGAAAGCAGGAACCTGGGAAGTGCCACCAAGAGACGACCAGGTACCGGAGACCCAGCAGAGCTCAAAAGCCTCACCAAACAGACCCAAAGGAGGGAGTGACATCAAGAGGAAGCGCAGGCTCAGGCGGGTAGGGAGCCTGGATCCAGGTGAGAGCACATCCACAAAGCCAGAGGAGGACGCCCGGCCCCGGGCAGTTAACCGCTGAGGCCCGAAGCGGTCTCTCTCAGGACAGCCCAGACTCCCCAGCGGGGAAGGCCTGGGCTGTGCGATGGGGAGCCTTAAACCGGGGGCACTTTTCACTAGAGGTGGAAACTTTGGCTGAGGCTTCAACTCGTGGAGCTGGCACCTTCACTCCAGGGGAGTTTATCTCCCACCCCATCTCCAGAGGAGAGTGGCACCCATGGTGGGAAGGGAGCGGAGAGGGGAGCCCTGGTCCCGGGAAGGGTGACCCGCTTCCCCACAGCGGGGTGCTCGTCAGGGGGGCTCGCAGCCCCACACCCACGTGAAGGGGGCAGCCTCGCCCAGAGACCGCCCCCCAGCACAGGGGGCTGTTGCCGAGGGGGGCAGGCACCTGGGCCCCGAGAAGGCGGGCACCTGCGGCCAGGGGCGCCTCCATCCTTGCAGCGAGGAGCCAATACCGACGCGGAGAGGGGCGGGCACCAAGCACACCCTCACACCCCCCGGGGCCCGACGCGGACGCCGCGCGGGGCTGGGGTTGCGGGAGGACCCCCGGGCGCCGCCGAGGGGCGTGGAGGAGGGCGCGGGGGAGGGGGCGCGCACCGCCGGGCGGACGGCGAGCGCCGGGGCCGCACGGGGGCGGGGGCGCCGCGCCGGCCATGTCGCGACAGGCAGCGGGGTCACAGGGGCAGGAGGCGGCAGGGAAGGCGGTCGACGGCGCCGGGGGAGGAGGGGAAGGGGTCTGGCCCAGTCGAGCCTGACGCTCTCACCACAGGAGCTGGCGCCGCCGCTGAGGAGCGTATCGCGACAGGCGGGGGAGGCGAGCGCCCGCCGCCTTTTTCTCGCGGCCCAGGCGCTATCGCGATAGCGGCGCGAAGCGGAAGTGGGGTGGGGGAAAGAGGGCCCGGGGTTGTTCTGACGACGGGGTCGGGGCTCAAGGGAGGCCGCGGCGTCTGCCGATGGCTCCGCGGAAGCTGACCGGGCCCGGTCCAAGATGGCGGCGGCGGAGGAGACCTCCCCTTCGCTCTTCTCGTCTCTGGCGCCGACCCGCCTCCGAGCCCCGAATATAGGCCTATCATTGCTCCGGCCGCACGTCGCTCTTGCTCCTCGGGTGCGTCCTATTGGTTCTTGGCAGGGATGTGGCCGGCCCCTCTCGCCGATTGGGCAATCGCTCCAAGGCGCGGCATTCGATTGGCCTCCCGCGCAGGCTGCGAGGATTGGCTCAGGTTTTCTACCCCGCTCCTCCTCCTCCTCCCGCCTCCGGGCACAACACGCCAGCGCGAGGACTCGTGCGTCAATCCAGAGGCCTGTGTCGTACTGATTGGATACACCCGCCCCCCTCTCACGAGCCAATTGGTCGGGGGGAGGAGCTAGGCTGATCAGGGGCGGGAAGGCGTCCGTCAAGTTTAGAGCCGTTTTCAATTGGTCGTGGGGGGAATATTCTGCCCTGAAGCCATTGGCTGGTCCAGGAAGTGGGCGGGGAAAGCGGAGGAAGCATGGAGAGTGGGCGTTAAAGGCAGCGTACCTAATGGGAGACAGACAGGTGCCTTCAAAGCGGGGGCCGAGCTGAAGTTATCTGCCAATCGAGACAGTCCCTGAGCTGAGAGGGAGGAGCCAGGCTAGAGGGTCCACCCCTTCCCCTTCGTTGGTCCTGTTATCATTCACTCCAGTGTGTCCAATACTGTGGCCAGTGGGCGGTGCCCGCTCTTGAAGCGTGTGAAACGCAGCGTAGCAGGCAGGCTTGGGAGCTGGGCGCATCCTTCCGCCTCTGTGCCCTGGCAGGGCAGGCCGGTCCCTGCCTCTCAGCTGCATGGTCTTTCTCCAAGTTCCTGTGTTTGGCACATCTCTGACACTCAGAGGAAGGAAGGCAAGGAAGGAGGCAGGAGACAGTGCCCCAAGCACAGCTGAATTGGTTGGGAAAGCGCCATGGAGGCATGGAGTTTTTGTCCTGCCTCTGAGTGGTTACGTGACTGTGGGACAGTAACTCTCCACTGCCCCTCCGTTTCCTCGGTGTTGTGAGGACGCCGCAGAAGGTACAGATGAGATTTCCCGTCTCCCTCCCACGGTTGCCTCCTAACGTCTACTGGTCCTTCAGATCTCAGCTCAGTGGTCTACCCTTGGGGAGGGGTGGGGGAACTTCCCTGACCTCTCGTGCTGAATGCTCACGCTAGCCCTGTTCATTCGGATTTGCTTTTGCACGTATACCATCATTTTCGTAATTATCTGAATCTCCCGCTCCAGATTTTTGCATCCCCAGCACTACACAGTAGAAAGCACCCAGTAACCGTTTGTTGAATGAATAAATGGATGAAAGTGAGGAATGATTTGTGGTTAAGAACTTGCTAGGCGCTGGTGCTTTCATGAACCACGAGGCACACAGGAAGGGAAATCAGATCTGCCCACCCCCTCAAGGCAGAGAAAAGCAGGGTAACTCTTTTAAGGGAGATGCAAGTGAGAACTGCACCAGAATCGCCCGGGGCAAGGCAGGGGAGACTGCTTGCAACAATGCAATGTTCTTAGGCCCACAAAGACCTAGGGAATCTGTATTTTTACAAACTTCCTGCATGATCATTAGAGTTTAATAAGAGTTACTGATGCAGAGCCTTGCTATTTAAAGTGTGGTCCTTGGATGGGGCAGAGCCTTTCAGATTTCTCAGGAATCATTTGAGGGGTTTGTTAAATGCAGATGCTAACTTAGGAGGCCCTAGATTCTGTTTTTCTAACAGATTCCTAGCCAACGCTTAGTAGCAAGTATCCAGAACAGTGGATCTCAAACTTGGCTGCACATGAGAATCACCTGGGGGTTAAAAAAAAAATTCCAGATACCCAGTCCTTGCCCTCAACCAATTAAAACACTTTCTCGGGATGGGAGCCACCAGATATCAGCAATTAAAACTCCTGAGATGACTCCAGCATCCAGGTAATCGGACAGAACTTTCCAGTGGTTTTCAAAGTGGGATCCCTGCATCAGCAGCATAAATATCACCTGGGAAGCTCTTAGAGTCACGTTTTGAGCCCCATCGTAGACCAACTGAATCAGAAACTGAAACCTGCTTTAACAGTCCTCCCAGGCAATTCTGAAAGTGCTTTACACTGAGAAACTGTTCTAAAAGAATGCAGGACTGCAGGGCCAGGTGACTCAGATTCCTTCCTGAGGTTCACAGCCCTGGCCCCCTGCCCCTTTTTACTCACTCTGGCCAGGGGAGGTGGGGACTCTGAAGAGTTGTGGACAGATGGCTCCTCACTCACATACCCACAGCCGGAGATCAACAAAGGTCATCACTTTCAAGCAAGGCTGATCTAAAGTTCTGGGATAAATTTGGAGGAAACGCTTGTGTGACCTGGGGTAACCTGACCATTAAAAAGAATATCCCAGGCATGCAGGCTGTTTCATGTGAGGGAGGGGAGAGATTCAGAGAGGGCCACTGAGGTCCAGAGACAGAGCCCCAGGCTGGGGGAGGGACTGGGGTCGAGACACACACAGAGCCCCATATGGTGTCGGGGGAAGCCTAGAGAGAGGAACAGAGAGAGATCTCAGATAGGACCCAGGGGACAGCGGGAGCTAGAGGCATCACCTCCCCACAGGGCTGAGTCTTGCCTGTGCAACCACTTCCTGGGTAACTAAGAGAAGTGCTGCCCTCGCAGGTGAGTGACCAGGGCTTCCTCCTCTGTGCCACCGTGAAGCCCGGCTCCCAGCACAGACGGGCCCCTGGTGGCACTCTCCTTACCTGGTAGGAACTTTCATAGCACACAGTCCCTGCCAGGGTGGGGAGCCAGCCTGCTCTACCCAAGTCGGGGCGTGGCACACCAGGGCGGGAGGGGGCGTCCTCAAACACTGGACAGAAGTAACAATGGTGCCCTGATGGTCACAGTGCCTCCTGGGCGTCTTTTACATCCAGTGGTGGAAGGGGGAGGCCACTGTCCTGCGATGCCCCCCACGAAGCTGGGGCTTTCAGCAGCCATGCCACCTGGGTGTCAAAGCACCCGAGGCTCTCTGAGGGGTCGGGAGATGGAGAGGGCTCTTCTCTTCCTGGGATCACACGAGGAAGTGACAGGCCCAAGGCTGGACCAGGATTCCAAGGAGCCCAAGCTCCATCCCCCAAAACCCATAGCTGACTCTTTAGTTGCCCTGGTGTTTGACAAACAACCACTCGCCAAGGACAGGTCCTGATAATGTGCTTTTAATTGCACTTTTTCCAAAGGTGTCTCATTTCCCATTTATAATAAAAAAGACACATGACAAGGATTGGCTTTGCCCCCGAGGTGGGTGGCGATCTCGGCTCCAGGGGCCGGGCCTCCTCCCATGCCTCTCTGGACAGTCCCAGCACCGGCGACAGCGGGGCGGCTCTCCCAGCCACATCCTGACCTGGATCCCTTCAGAAAGGCGGGGTCTCTGTGTCCCTCCAACCTGAGCGGTGGCCCCTCAGGTGGACATGATGCCACTCTTCTCACCCTTGACCTTGAGGAACTCGGCCATGCTGGAGAAATACTTCTGGTTGGCCTCAGCCACCTTCTTCTCTGCTGCTTGTGGGTTCACAATCTCCAGGCCCTGGACAGGTGAGGGAGACGGGGATGAGGTGGGTAGACAGCCCGGCCCCTAACAACAACCCCCGACCCTCCCAGCTCCCAGTGAGAGAATCGTGCAATGTCACAGCCCCACAGCCCTTCTCAGTGGTCCCTTGGGCTCTGGGCGAACATGAGAACAGTTTGCCGGTCTCCAAATCTCCCCACCTTGTGGGATTCTGACTCCGTAGGCTAGAGGGTGGAGGGAGAGGGGAGGACCCGGGCATCTGAATTTTTAACAAGATCCCCAGGTGATTTTAAAAACACCAACATTTGGGAGCAGCTGATCCTTCTCGGTTCCTGAATCAGGAAATTGAGTCCTAGAAGTAAGGAGCTGGCCCGCAGTCCCAGCACGAATCCCACTAACCCTACTGATGACATGACCACCAGCTCTGGGGGCCCGACACGTGGCAGGCACTGTTCTAAATGTTTCACACAGTGATTCTCACCTTCTTGCTGAGGCCTTCCCTGGGGACTCGCCAACTCCCTTTCTGCTTTTCTCCCTAGCACCTCCCACCTTGCAACATGCTATGTATGTTTGCTATTATTCCTCTGTCTCCTTCCCCCTGTAAGCTCCACCAGGGCAAGATTTCCTGCCCCGTCTGTGGCTTTATCCCAGCGCCGGCACCAATGCTGGGAACGTAGCAGGTGCTCAGCAGATGTTGCTGACGGAGTGAATGAGCTGTTCCTCCTCACGATCCCACGGGAAGCACGAGCCCTCTTTGGCGGGTTAGTAAACCGAGGCTCAGACAGGCGAGTGACCTGCCCCGGCTCCTTCCTGGGCACTGGTGGCTGGGGTGGGGTCTCGACCAAAGCCTCAAGGAGGGGCTGCACCTTCTCAAGGTCACAGAGACTGACTGGTCCCAGCCTGATTCTAAAGCCGCCCCATGTGTTTAGCCACGACTGCTTCCGGCCCATCCCTGCTAACCTCACCACGTGCTGGGAACCGAGCTTCACCCTTCAGGGCCTTCACTGGTGCCCCCCCAAGGACGGCCCTGAGAGGGGCCTGATCATGTGTCCCTCCTCAGGGAAGGGAAGGGACTTTCCCCAGGTACCTGGAGCGGGGTGAAGGCCACGCTGGAGGCGGTCCCTGAGGAGCGGTCGCGGATGGTGGACTTCCCGCCGTACACCACGCTCTGCTTCTGCAGGGTCCGCTGTGGGGGCGGGGCGAGGGAGGTCTGGGCTGTGGCCTGGGCCCATGCACCCGCGTCCACCTCACCCCTGGCCCCACGGGACCCGGCCTGTACCTGCAGTGTCTTGGAGATCCTAGCTTTGGTGGCCTCGTTCACCTGTGTCTGCCGCACACGCCCACTGCCTGACTTGCCGAGGTGGCCGAGGCTGAAGCCCAAGTCCTCCTGGTAGGCGTCCTCCTCGATCTGGTGGGAAAGAAGGCATCCTGGTGTTAGCCACCTCCTCAATCAGCTCGAAGCCCAGGCATTCACCACATCAGCCGGTCCTCAGGGCACCCATTCAGGTGACTACAGGGCCCTGGCGAGGAAGCCAGGTCCTGTTACTGCTCCCTGAGTTGACAGCTGAGAGAAGCTGGGGGAGAGAGAGGGAGAGAGGGAGAGAGTGTCTGTCTGTCTGTCTTGCAGTATCTGTACAGTGATGCTCGGATGACAAGGGCCTGGCAGGGGTGAAGCCTGGGGTGGGGCATGTCCAGCAGGGCAGGGATGAGCCTGGAGGCCTGCAGGGGCCGAATCCTGACTGGCCTCCGGTGCCTGGACAAGGAGCCTCAGGGAGAGCGGGGCCGGCACTGTCTGGAGCTGGGTGGATGAGGTGGGGAGAGCCTGGAGGCAGCAGGACTGGGGAGGAGACGGGAGGAGGCCGGGGTGGTGCCCCAGATCTGAGCGTGCGTTGTGGGAAGGTAGGGGGACCAGAGCCACAGACAGGAAGGAATGCAGTGGGGGTGGGGGGGTCAGGGCTGGGGGAGGAAGAGGACCCCAAGGCACCACAGCAGGGTGGGGTCTGACCTCCCCAAAGCTCATGCGGTTGGCCTGCTTGCGGATCTCCGTCAGCCCCAGCCGCTCCTTCATCTTGCGGTACCTGGGGAGGGGCACGGGTCAGCTGGGAGGGTGCGGGCCTCTTCCCGGGCTGCACCACGCTGCACCGCCCCGCCACGCCCACCCAGGGCCCCACCTGCGGCCACCTCGCTTCTTGCGCTGCCCATCAAGGGGCGCAGGCAGTGGCTTCACCTGCTTCACGGGTGGTGGCTCCTGCCACTTGTCGAATTTGCGCTCGATCTCGTCCTTCAGCTCATAGCCCACCTGGGGAGGATGGGGCGGGGATCCTGCAGCTGCTCCCAGGGGCCTGCCCTGTCCTGGGCTGCCCCCCCCCCACAGCCCCAGGGGACCTCGTCCCTCAGGGCTCTGCAGGTGTAAGGTCCACCTACCGTCTGATGTGCCCGGACTGTGTCTTGGGCTCAGACCTCTCCTCTGAACACTGCGCCCCACAAGCAACTGCCCTCCCACACAGCAGAGGAGCTGAGCAGAACTCCTGTGCCCTCTCCCCAGCCTCCTGCCCCAACTCTCCAAAAGTCAGTATGTGGGGACGCCCTGGAGTGGGTCTGCCTCTCTTCCAGGCTCTTCCTTCAGGAAGGACCTCAAACTGGCCCCGTTCCAGCACCCCCGCTAAAACCAGGTTCTCCCAGGGGCGCAGGAGGCTTGACACAATCCGCCTGGCTCCACCAGCCCCCTCTCCCGGGCTCACTGCTCCAGCCTCAGGACCCGTGCACTGATCATTCCCTCTGCGTGGGACACCCTTCCCCAGAGTGCCCTGGGGACTCGCCTGCTGACTGCATGCAGGTCTTTGTTCAACCCCCACCCCCTCAGAGCAGGCCCCGCCGACTTCCTGGTTAATCAGTCTAACCTCCCTTGCCACCCGAAGCCGCTTCATCTCTCCCTCGACTCCACTCCGCACTGTGGACACACTGCAGAGTGACCTGCTGCCGTCTCCTCACCCGCCCCCAGCGAGGGCAGAAGTGCCAGAGGCAGGGCTTCTGTCTGTATGGCTCACTGCCACCCCCTCCAGCACCCAGGCCAGTGGTCAGGGACAGCGAGAGAGACTGAACCCCTGAACACTGTGCCAGGCCGGGTGCTTGGAAAGCAATAGCGCGCAAGACAGAAAACAGACCTGTTCTCACAGAACAAGTCTGCCCAGGAAGACAGGCTGATAGAATGATGACCCAATTGATGACAGTGCAGGAGAGGAGCAGATCCTGGTATAGTTGACAAAAAAATACCTCCCCCACCCCCAGAGGTGTCCACAACTGATTCTCTGGTCCCTGCAAGTCTGTCCTGACAGAAGGACTCTGCAGGTGAGGTTAGGTTAAGGATCTTGAAAGGGGGAGAATACCTCCGATCATCAGTGTAGACCCAGTGCAATCACGGGGTCCTTCAGAGAGTCAGAGGGGATGTCAAGACAGAAGCAGGGTCAGAAAGGGATGGGAAGATGCTACCCGGGGGCTCTGAAGATGGAGGAAGGGGCCACAAGCCACCGGATGCAGGTGGCCTCTGGAAGCCGGGACAAGCAGGGGAAAGGCCTTTCCCTCGAGCCTCCAGAAGAAATGAGCTCTGCTGACACTGAGTCTAGCCAGTAAAACGCACCATGGACTTCTGGCCTACAGTGCCTTCGGCCACTGAACTTGCGGTGATTTGTTACAGCAGCGACAGGAAACTTGCACGGCAGGAAGGGGAGAAGCTGACCTCGCTGGGGGACACGGCGGGGGACATGACAGATGCTCCGCCTCCACCCTGTTAGGACAGCACTTACACGTGGTGGGTCCTCTGAGGACGGCTCTCCCCCAGACAGACCACCGGTCGCCCGGACAGACGCCACCTGCCCCTCACCTTGCCCTCCGTGCTCTCGTGGAAGCTGTCCACGCGGGCGGCCAGTGTGCACTTGGCAGCCACCAGCCGGGCCGCTTTCCGCCGGAGGTCCTGGAGCAGTGGGAAGGGAGGCAGAGTCAGAGCGAGGCAGAGTCAGCGCGAGGATTCAACCAGATCAGGGAGCACTTCCAAAACTCCAGCCAGCACCAGCTCAAGTTCCGCCTGGCTTCACGCTCACTGCTGCGCTTTACTATAATAACGTGTTACTGTAACCAGTGATCATTGTCAGTGTCTTCTTTTTGACCTACTTTCCCGTTTGCACAGACAACTTAACTGTATTACTATGGATGGAAGATCATCAAATACTGAGAAAATACGTATGTTACGCATAAAATTTAAAATACCCATCTGTGTGTCACCGAAAATCCTGCCATGTGCTGGGAAAGGTAGGGGCCAGTGTTTTGAGACAGCAAGATGGTACAGGTAGAACCTACAGCCACCAGTCTCAGTGATGACAGCAGTAGATGAAATACTGAAGTCGGCAGCAGCTGGGGCAGTGGAGGACCTCACTCTGCCCTGCGGGGTCCAGCCTGGGCCCTGGCTCCCGGGCAGGGACCTGTGCTGGCCTTGGGTGAGCCTGAGAGAAGCCCCGTGACACGGGCCGGTGTTTGAGTCAGCCAGCCCGGCACAGGCTGAGCCCCGAGGCCCCGCTGGACGTCCTGGGTAGCGACTCCGTGTGCTGTCTCAGACGGCACTGGGGGAGGGTGACCGGACCCCGACCTCTCGCGCCTGCCCTCGGCTGAAGTCTCTCTGGTCCCCTCACTGTGATAAACCACCACCCGGGGTGGATCAGCTCTGCGGGTCCCCTAGTGGTCACTGAACCTGACGGTGGTCATGGGAGCCCTGAACTCGCAGGCTAATGCTTCTGCCGCTTTTTATGTGGGAGGCCTGGTCTCAGAGCATGAGTGAGTCCCTGTCATGAAGTTGGTTCAGTGTCCCCATTTAGTTGGGAAGACTGAGGCACAGAGCCCAGGCCTCTTGCCTGGTTGATAAGAGGTGCAGCCAGAACCCCAACCTGGCCCATCAGCTCCATGCCCTTGTTCTCTCACCCTGTGTGGCCCATCCTCCGGGGTCCTGACCACTGTGGTCAGCAGTGACCACCGGGCACTGAGGAGCAAGGGGGCTGCCCTTCGGGGCCCTGCAGAAGGCTCTGTGGAGGGCTCACCGGGGGCAGGGACTGCACGATGTCGCTGTGGTAGATGTAGCCGGTGTGGGGCAGCACCGAGGTGGATGAGAAGCCTGACAGCGTCTTGCGCTGGGCCCCGAGCAGCATGATGTTGCAGGCGGGCATCTTGGAGAGGTTGGTCAGGCCGCCCGCCACCCCTGCCAAGGGAGGGAGGGAAAGAGTTCAGAAGGAACATGGGCGTTTACCTGGGGGCTTGCCACGTGCCGTCACACGAATTTCTGGTTGGACGCAGCCCTGCCGACACCCTCGTTTTAGCTCAGAGAGGCCCACAGTGGGTTCTGAGCTCCGCACTGTCGGATGATACGCTGCGTGGCTCAGGCCTCTTGGTTTGCTGTCATTTGCTATGGCAGCAAGAGGACACTAGCACACCCCCCACCCCGGGTGCGACTGGGGAAACTGAGGCACGTGACGTTATCTGCCCAAATATGTGAGGTCAGTGGGGGAGGAGCAGGAGCCACACCCAAGTTTAACCTGCCCGCAGACCACCTTTCCACCCTGCAACTCTGCACACACCTGCCCCCAAAGCTCTGTCATGGGCTGAACTGTGTCCCCTCAAACTCACAGGTTGAGGTCCTAACCCCACCACTGCCCCTTCCCCACACCTCAGAATGTGACTGTATTTGGAGACAGGGCATTTAAGGAGGTGATCGAGGTGAAATGACGTCATAGGACGGGCCCAAAAGCAATGACCGCTGTCCCAGTGAGCCAAGGAGAGAGGCTCGCATAAGGAACCAGCCCTGCTGACACCCTGATCTCAGACTCCCAGGGCAGTGAGGGACCAGATCTTGGTTGTTGAAGACCCCCGGTCTGTGGTACCCCATTATGGCAGCCTGAGCTGACTAACATAACTGCTTTACCATGCTCCCCTGCTCCCAGAAGTGTTCTGGGTTGAGGGGGCCAGGGGCCTGAGGGGCACTATGAAGCTGCAGAGAGCCCGCTGAGGAGGAAGGGGCCACTTCTAGTCCTGGCACACTGCCAGGACCAGCATCCCCAGCAGTGAACACTGAGGCTCAGATAGCTAGGAGCTGCCCAGACACACTGGCCTTTGCACCGGCCACATTTCCTCTTTCCTCTGCAGGCTCTGCCGGAGACTCAGGGGCTGACCAGGCCCAGGGCCGCCATCCTTTCTCTTGGTCTGTATGAAAATCAGGCTGATGGGCCCCTGTGATCTCCAGGAGGGGGTAGGTGAGGGCGAGGGGGGACAGGGTGCTGGGGCCCTGGGGCCAAATCCCTGTTTTACAGAAAAGGGACATGACTTCCCCAAGGTCACACGGCCCCTGGGACCACCACTGCTCAGGGATGCCCCTCTGCCCCACCCCAGCCCAGACCTCACCCATGATCTTGGCGGCCGTGGACGCCCCGATGATGATGGACAGGTTGGGCGCGATGAAGGACATCCGCGACTCCACGTACTCGTAGATGCGGTGCTTGGAGGCGTTCAGCTCCAGTGCCATGTCGCAGGCCTCCTCCAGCCGCTCCAGCTCCTCCTCCGACAGCTGCTGCCTGCAGGGGTGGGGGTGTGGCTGGGACGGACCCCCACCTCCTGGGTATCCTGTCTGGCAGGTGCGGGAGCCCTGCTTCCCCCCAGCTGTGTGTGTGCACTTGTATGTAGGACAATGACAAGTCCCGTAGGTCCCGAGGCTTGGAAACAAGGGCTGCTGGGAGCCAGTTCTTGGTCAGAACCACCCTCACCCACCCTGGCGGCAGAGGGCTCTTGTCCTGCCCATTCCAGTCCCTGCCTGAGGAAGGCAGCCCTGCCAAGGCCATGCCTGAGTTGGAATGTTTGCAGGTTTCCCTCCTCCTGAAACGCTCTCCCCTGAGCTGCCACACACCCTCCAGGTCACAGCCTTGTGACCACCCGGCCCACCCTGCTGTCTCCCTCAAACACCATCACCAGCTGCCATCAACCACACCTACTCCCAGCCTCTCCACCTCCCGCCTGCTTCCTGCACTAGACGGCCAGCCCTTGGAGTGGGGCTCACACTGGTCCGGGTGGCGGGCCCAGCACGTCCCCAGCAGACAGAAGGTGCTGGACGGGTGTGTGCTGAATGAAAGCACAGAGAAGGTCAGCTGTTGCCCCGTCTTACAGAGGGACAGAGGGCCCGAGGGAGAAGGGGACCTGCCTGAGGCTGCAGGGGCAGTGACAGAACCCAGCCCCCAGGACTCCTGGGCCATGCCATGCCCCTTCCTCACTCAGCTGCCCCAGCCAAACTACAGGGCGTGCAGGGGAGAGACCGTGGAGCCCACGGTCTCTATGCAACCGAGCCTCAGAAGGGCTGACGCGCCCAAGGTCACCCCTTGGCAGCAGCAAGTTACAGGCCGGCTTGTCCTCCCTCCCACTGGAGAGCTTGGTCCCTGCCTGAGGCTGGGTCGTCACCTCCTCCAGGAAGCCACCCTGATCCAGCCTGGGTAGGTGTCCCTACTCAGTGCTGCCTCAGTACCCTGACCCTTGCTGTTTGGCCTCTGGCCTATGTGCACACCTGCCTCCTCCTGGACAGCAGCTCCGCTTTGCTAAGTTCTCTGAACTCCATCCTCAGAACAGTGCCCAGTGTTCTGTCAGCATCTGCTCAACCAACAGGATGACAGCCTGGGGGGGGGGGGGTCTCCACCCACAGGGCTCTGCTATGGAGTTAAAGATGTTTCCTTTTCTAAACACTGCACAGATGCCAGAGGGGCAGGTGGAGACCCGGCTTTTATTCTAGTGCGTGGACAATAGACCAGAAACATACTTCTAATTACAGGTCTGCCCTCTGCCTCACCCCTCAAGACTACAGGTTCTGGGGGGGGGAAGCCTGGGTCCCCACTCTCTGGGGACCCCCTGAGCCCAGCACAGCCCCTGACTTACAGGAGGTGCTCATTAAACACGCACGGAACTGAAATGAACTGTCCTCCTCAGGCTGACACCTGTGCCACTGGGACCCCAAGATCATCGTCTGCTGAGGTGGAGCTGAGGCGGGCCCAGTGCCTTCTCCCCGCTGCGTACGCACCCCTGGGTGGTGGAGGCGGTGACGCTCACCACCATGATGGTGGCGTTGGTCAGGATCTGCTGCAGGTTCTCGTTATTCTTGCACTTGTCCAGGCTGTTGCCCAGCTCCTGGGGGCGAGGAGGCAAGAAGTGGGGAGGCACGGACCCTCAGGAAGCCTTGGAACCTCTCCTGCTCCCACACCCACTCGGGTCTCTTCCAGGGACAATGGGGAAGCGAGGTCTGGACACAGGACACTCCCCTGCCTCCCACCACTTCCGACAGCTTCACTGCTCAAAGCAGCAAGGTCAGTGTTGGCCGCTCTGGAAACAGACCCGAGCAGACGAGCCACCTAGGGAGGACCTACTGCCCCGACAGGTCTGCTGCCCACATCGACCTTGTGCAGGCCTGACCGCGTCACTTCCTTGCATGGATGTCCCCTGCCACTGCCTTGTCTTCTCCTGGACTCACACAGGAGCCTCTGCTGGTGTCCCCACCTTCATGAGCCCAACACTCCCATGGTGGTATTCCCCTAAGACCCAGAGCCTCAGAGGTGAGACGTGATCTGACCTCTTCCACCTCACCTCCTCACTTCCTCTCTTGTTCCCTGAGATCACCAGGCCAGCTACCTTTCCCTTAGACCTGGGAGCGGGGTGTCCAAGAGAGAGGCCCTCCATCCCTTCATACTCAGGGGGGCGGAGGAGTCCCCGTCCCTCGCTCACCTTGACAGTGCGGATGTAATCCAGTGCGCTGGGGACTAGCGACTCCAGCTCAGGAAACCGCTTTGAGTACTTGTCACGGATGAACTTGTGGATGATGTCTGAGGGGTTGGGGAGGGTGGGAGTCCAATGAGGGGCAGGCGACTCTGCTGGCTCCCCCAGCATGCTTCCCCCTCTGCCTTCAGTAGGGGAACCCCTAATTGTAGCTGGGCTCATGGACACCCAGCACAGAGGCTGCACTTCCCAGCCACCCTTACTGCTGGATGGGCCACGGGAATTAGTTCTGCTCCACAAGATGTGAGCTGAAGTCATATGTGCAACTTCCAGATCACTCCTTAAGGGAAAAAGACATACCCTCCTCTACTCTCCACTGTTTTCTGATGGGGATGTGCAGGTGATGGCTGGAGGTGGGCAGTTACCTTGTGCCATGAAACAGCTGGCAGATCAACAAGACAAAAAGAGCCTGGACTCCTCATCCAGACTTTCACAGAAGAAAATACACCTCCTTCTCACTTAATCACACTGTTACAGCAGCTGAACCCGGGCTGGAGCCAATACAGCGGATGGGGGGCAGACCCTGGGGTGAGGGCCAGCGGGGAGGGTGGCCTGGGATCCTGCCCAGCCCTCCGGAGGAGGGACATCAGGCAGGGCTGTCTCTGCCTGCCCTTCCCGCCACTCACTCAGCTCGTTCTCAATCTCCACAGTCAGGTTGTTAGCGTCCACGATGACCCGGTACTCGGGGGCCGCCTCCACGGGGCCCATCACTGTGAGGATGAGAAACAGCCTGGTGTGGGTGTGTGACTAGGCACCCACCCACTCCCAGACCCCACAGCTCAGAGAGAAGAGGGATGAGGCAGGAGGGGAGCAGGAGGGCGGGCTGAAGAGATGAGGGGACAGGTTTCCGTGTCTGCAGACCCCCCATCTCCCTTTCCAGGCCATTCTAGACTTGACCTCGCCCGGAAACTCAACCCTCCTGGGGCTCCCCACACCCAAGGCTGACAGCCAGGCACCCCAGAGTGATGCTTGAGGCCTCTTACATGACTAGAAGCCATATAAGGACAAGAACCGTGTCTGTTTCCCATGGCTGCAGCCCCGGTGCAATGCCCTGAACACTCGGGGCTGCTTCACTCTACTCCTGGCCTTTGCCTGTGTTGTTCCCTCTTCCCTTCCTTACATTTATTTCTAGAAAACTCTTCAGACTTTAACTTATTTTACCCACAACCACCCAGGGAGGCTGGTGTTAAATCAGACCAATGCTGCAAAGAAACAGAAGGACATGGCCTGATGTCACAGAGCCAGCAGATGACAGAGCTGAAATCCACCCCAAGTCTGTGTTCTTAACTGTGGTGCTCAAGTGCCGCTACATCCTTAAGGCTCAGAAGGCGCCTAAGAATGCCTCCCTCACCTTCCAGGAGGGTCAGGCGCCTTCCCTGTGCTCCCACCACACGCCCGCCACATCCGTCGGAAATGATCACCACTCAGTTTTGAGATGTTTTGTGTCCACCTCCCCTACCAGGCACTGGGCGCGTGCTGGTCCTTGAGCCGGGCCCACACCAGGAAATGTCACTTCTCTGACCCACTACGGCTCTCTGGATCGAGAAGCTCTCTGGTCCAGCATTGGAAACCCTGCGGGACCTGGGGCCTCCTTTGGCCTCCCCCTGGCCAGGGATGCCAAGGCCATGCCTGTGCAGCTCTGTCCCTGGGCACACATGCCCCTGTTCTCGGCCTAGCACATGGACTCATGCTTCAGGGTCCACTTCAGATATCAGTTCTTCCCTGACCCGAGGCGGGATCAGCCGGCCCCTCCTGCAGCCCCCTCCACCCCAGCAAGCACCGCCCACCAATGGCTGTCTGGAACCTGGTCTGCTGCTCCTCTAGACCCTGAGCAACGTGAGAGCAGAGGCACACAGAGGCCTGGCCCCCACGGTGTCTCAGGAAAATGATAAAGGAAGGAAGGAAAGAGTGAGTCTCCCTGAAACCCCACTCTGACTATACCACTCCTCAGCCGAAACACTTTCCTTGGCTTCCTGCTGCAGAGGAATTCCATTTGGGAGCCCCAGCTTCACCAGGAAAAGGGGTGGCAACAGGTTCATCCTCTACAGAGCTGTCTGAACTCTCAAGAGAGAACTCAGCTTTCCTCACAGCTGGAAGTGAGAAGAGATTTCAGCTGATGCTTTCCTAATTTTTGTGGCTGCTTTTTTGTATTTTCGTGGTTACTTCCCATTTACCAAGTGATACCACCTTTCCACTCACAGCAGCGGTAATTTTCCTTCCTAGGTAAATTTAAGGAAAAAGTACATTTGACTTAAAAGCCCTAAGTAAATAATAAGAGAAGCATTTTGCATATGTGGCAGAACTCTATAACTGATCATGTGAGTCGATGAAATCTGGGAAGCCTTGAGATGGGTCCTGGCATAATTATGAAGCATTCAGGGCAGGAACTTTAGACATGTCTGCTCTGGAATGCAGGATATTCTCAGGATAGAAGAGAACTGGGTTGGTTGGAAGAGAAGGGGGCTCTGGCAAAGGGTGAGAGGAAGAGCCAATTCGCAAGGCCACAAGCTGACGAAAGGCAGAGGGGCCCAGCGGGAGGAGGTGGGGCAGGCAGGCGGGGTACCTTCCGCGGCGCTGGCCTGCTTGCTGATATACTCCTCAATCTTCATCATGATCTCCGCGAACTGTTCGGGGCGGAAAGGAGAGTCAGACCCCAGGTCCCTCCAGGAAGACGAGCTCCTGCCCGCGCCGCCTTCCCAGGAGCCCCTCTCACCATCTTGCTGTCCCACAGCTTGGCGATGCTCTTGACTGAGTCCCCGGAAAGATCCAGCTGCGTCTCCTCCTGCACATCCTCGATCGCCGGCTCCTCCTCCTCCTCCCCATAGCTCCCTCCTTCCTCCTCTTCTGCTGCCTCCTCCAGGTCAGCCAGGAGCTCGTCAGCCAGAGACATACTGAGGCCTGTGGGGAGGGAGAGCAGGGTCCCCCCTCGTTGCTGGGATGGGCCTCCCCTGCCAGAAGGCCCTGGTCCTTCTTGATCAACTCCCTAGCATGCAGGCTCCACAAGAACAGGGATATTCGTTTGCTTCGTTCTCCAGTTCCTAATCTGCCTGGCACAGAACAGGTGCTAAATAAATACCCGCTGACTTAACCCATGAACAAATCCCCCAGAACCAGATGGTGTTCAATCATAATTAAGGCTACCTACCCTTCTCACACTCACTCCACTGGAGGAGACACAGCACACCCCTCACACCACCACTTCGCTGAGACCTACAAGTGCACCCTCTCCTTGATGAGACCCAACCTCTCCTAGTGTCCCTTTTCTCCCTATAGCAGAGGCCCCTCACCACTAACTGTTGGGCCTCAAATGGGTGACAGATATTCTAAAATACTCATCTCAGGAAAACCGAGTGGGGCCTAAAATGTCTAGAACCGCCAAGCCAATCACCTCTGGCCATGAGCAGCCTCCTCACCTACCCCAGGTGCTGGACGGATGTCAGTACCTTCTGTGAGGCCCACGCAGTGGAAAAGGTTGGGAAGCACTACTCAGCAAGGCACAATCCCCACCATTGTGTCCCCACCACTGCTTTTTTTTTTTTTAATCAGAAAACTTCTCCCTCTTCCTTTATTTTTCCTTCTCTTTCCGTAAGACAAACCAAGGCTGCGAACTACATCCACAGAGGCTAAGTGGGTGACATAGGGAGTGAGTCGGGCTGGGGGCTGGGCAACAGGGAGATGGGGAGCCTGGAGAACTAGGGAATCACACCTGATGTAAAAGCACAGCCAATGCTAAGCTTCAGACACGTCCTGCTGGTGGGAGCATGGGCTCCATGTTGCCAGGTATTCTAGTTTTTTTCAAAAAGTAAGAATTCAGAATTTTTACGTGGAACCTCCCAGCTTGAAAAGTTTCTTTTTTTTATTGTTTAAATGGATAATTTATATAAAAATAAACGAACTACCAAACCAAAACGATTACAGGGAAGATTTGGCCCTTGAGCTGCCAGTTGATACTCAATTGTCTCAGGTCAGTCTCCTCTGATATTCTTCTTTCTCCCTAAGATGCACTGTCCCCGTTATACTCACTTCTCTTTATAAGACCCAGTTTTTCCTTGTAAATGCATCTACATTATCTCACACACACCTTTCTCTAAAGCTCTCCTCTCACTTTCTCTCAATAACAGAAACTCTTTCTTTATAGAACACAACCCACTTGCCATAGATGACTCAAATATCTCTTCTTATTCTCTCTTTTCTGTTTCCCCACTAAACTGTAAGCAGGGACTGTATCTGTTTGTTTGCTGCTGTAGCTGCTGTAGCAGAATGTCTAGCACATAGAAGGTATCCAAGAAATAATCAGCAAATGAATGAACAATTTTATTTAATCCCTATACCCATCACATTATGGTCTCCTTTCTCCAGATCTCTGAATATATTATTTTTTCACCCCTGAAGTAGGGACACAAACGTTATTTCTTGCGGTATGAATCTTCTCTGACCCTGAGACTAGATCCTATCCCGCTGTACCCATCTTATGACCCCGTTAGTTAATTTCAACACTAGAGATTCTATAAATTTCTAATATTTTGTTGTATGCCCATCTCCTCCATTAAGCTAAAATTTCTATTAGAACAGGGACCGTGTCCACTTTGTTCACTCTGCACTATCCCCCATCGTCCGGCGTAGCACCTGGCGCGGAGTAGATACGACATCGCTTGCTTCCAGCCAACCTCTCCAGCCCCCACCCCAAGCCAAGCCCACAAGTCCTTCTCACATTTCTTTCGCCTACCAACTTCTTCCTCTCACTTGAGGTCTTCTTCCCCTCACTTTTTATTGTCTCAACACCTCCTCTTCCTTCAATTCTTACCCTATATTCCAGCTCCCTGACTCACGCACCCCACTCCAGGTTAGACAGGTTGCCTGGTGAAACACACCCCGCACGCCCTGTGAGTACCCTAAGGCGCTTCACACACCTGTGATTAAGTAATTACTTGACTGAGCCTGTCACCCCAGGCACCAAGCAAACCGCTAAGAGGACCGGGAACAATTTTTCGCTCCTGCTATATGCCCAGAGCCGTAACACTGTAGGAGCATATGAGACCTTCAAGGAGTCGGTCTATGAAGGCCCGCCGTCCTCCTTACACACTTCCTCCCCTAGACCCAGGAATCCGGCCTCCCGCCCTCCCCTCGGCTCCCTCACACTCACGTCCTCTCTCTCCGAACGACCGTTTCTAGGAAATTCGCTTCCCAACAGCGGTCGACGCTCACTGATGACGTCTCACGCTCGCGCCGTCGTCGAGGCAATGTTGCGCTCTGATTGGCCCCCGTCCTGCGTCTGTCCCGGTGGCGTTTGGAACAACAACTTTATTAGTACCTCCCGCTAGGCAGAGAAGGGGTGAGCTGGAGAGAGGAGAGGAGGGTTATCCGGCTTATCGCCTACTGTGGACTGAGCCCGATAAGCGGAGAATCGCCGTGGTCTGACGACAGGGCGTCAAGGCAAGAATAAAGGCGAGGGCAACTGAGATAACTGGTGGAGGCGTTCGACGAGAAAGCAAGGCCTTTAAGCCAGGAGTCGGGGTGGAGGTGGAAGGGTTGGTGAGCGAGGCCTGAAATAGGAAACTACAGCTCCCAGAAGGCGTAGCGGCTGCGTCCCGGATGCTGTGACCGTGAAGCCTGATGGGACAGGTAGTTTTGCAAACGACTTGACCTAGAGGCGGCCGAGGTTGGAAGTTCTGAGGCCTGGGGCTCCCAGAGCGGTAGAGAGATGGAACTGGAGCAGAGAGAGGGGTGAGTGGCTTTGAGGAAAACTACGAATCCCAAGAGACACTGCGGTTGCATGGTGTCAGCCTTCCGCGCTTTTACCCTGCGGGCTGATGGGGACTGCCGTTGCTCCAACTGCTTTGACTTAGAACTCTTTTAGGGACTGGGGTCCGTATTCCGGCGTCCTGGTCCAGAAGAAGGCTACTGGTCCAGACTCCTGGATCTGAGAGACGGGGAGGTGGGATGCCGGGACTCCTGGGTCTGAGTGAGGAGTTGGGGACATGGTACTCCGGGAGGAAGAATCTGGAGGTCTGAACTCCAGGATCCTGGGAAGGGAGGGCTGAGGGCCCTGGGCTCCTGAGTCCGAGGAAGGAGAGGGCTAGAGGCTTGGCTCCTGTTCTGAGGGAGGAGGGACTAGGTGCTGGGGGTTCAGGGTCCCTGAGCCCCCTGACCTTACAGGACCATGGCAGCCGTCGGCTTTGAAGAGTTCTCAGCCCCGCCAGGCTCCGAGTTGGCGCTGCCTCCGCTGTTCGGTGGTCACATCCTGGAGAGCGAGCTTGAGACAGAAGTGGAGTTTGTGTCCGGGGGTCTGGGTGGCTCGGGGCTCCGGGAGCGAGATGAAGAGGAAGAGGCAGCCCGGGGCCGGCGGCGGCGCCAGCGGGAACTAAATCGCAGGAAGTACCAGGCGCTAGGTCGGCGCTGCCGGGAGATCGAGCAGGTAGGTGAGTGTGGATTCCCCTGTTTTGGGGTCTCCTGGCCTAAATTGCCAACCCCTCCCAGTCTCTGCCTGTCTAGATGCCCAGGCTACCTTGCCTGGCTGAATGAATCTTCATTCATTTATTTATTCATTATTCTTTTATTTAGCACTTAATAATTGCCAGGCACTGTGCAAGACACTTTAGACATGTCTTCTCTAGGAGCTTCATCTGACAACCCAGATCAGCTCACCGATGTTTCACAGGTGCCTCTCATGCTCCCCACTGATCACACTTCAGATCTCATACCCCTGACATCAGTTACTCCTCATGCCCTGTTCCTTCTTCTCTCAGATCTCTCAGATCCTTCTCCTCCCCTCCATCCCCATGGCCCCTGCCCAGATGCAAGTTCTTTTGACTGAATCACTGCATTAGCCTCCTTAATGGGGATGAGGATGGAGCGGTAGGCAGGGCCCAGATCCTGAAAGGCCATGAACACCAGGAAGAGAAGTTTGATTTATTTGTTTGTGAGTGACTGGGAGCTATTGGAAGATCTCAAAGGGGAGAGACAGGGTCAGGTCTGGATGTTTGAAAGACTGTCTGAATTTTGTTATTTGTTTGCTGGAGCTGCTGTAACCAAGAACCACAAATTGGATGGCTCAGTAACAGGAATGGGCTGTCTTAGGTTCTGGAGACCAGAAGTCTGGGATTGAGGCGTCAGCAGGGCTGGGCGATTCTGAGGGCTGTGAGGGAGAATCTGTGCTAGGCATCTTGCATAGCTTTTGGTGGTTTGCTGGAGATCTTTCGTGTTCTTTGGCTTGTTAGATCTCTGCTTTCATCTTCACGTGGCATTCTTCGTGTGTGTGTGTGTGTGTGTGTGTCCCGATTCCTTTTAATAAGGATGCCACCAGTCATACTGGATTACAGCCCACTCTAATCACCTCACTTAACTTGATTACCTCCATGAAGACCTATGTCCAAATAAGGTCACATTCTGTGGTCCTGGGGGTCAGAACTCCAACACCCCTTTTTAGGGGGACACCGTCTAACACATAACAATGATATCGGGGAGCTTTGGAAAGGGGGCAGTCAGTGTAGTGGTCCAGGCAGGAGAGGAGGATGGAGGTGGGAGCTGGGGTGGGAGTCAAGGGGATGCAGAGGCAGGAGTGACTAGGAGAACTAATAGGAAGGTGAGGTTTGAGCCGAGTCTTAGGCTAGGTGGAGCGTGTCAGGTGGACTGGGTGGAAAAGTGCATTCAGGACTCTGGGTAGCACAGGGCTTGCTCAGGACTGGAGGGGTGTTCAGTTTGACGGGGATGCTGGGGAGGGGAAACGGCCTTGAATGCCCGGCTGTGGGCAGTGCGAGCAGAGGAAGTGCTTGGAGCAGGGTCAGCTCCAGGTGTTAAAATATATTCCCGTGAAGCTGCATGAAGGGTGAGCCTGTGCACAGCCTGTGGCCAGCAGCCCCGGTCCCTCCTTGTAGGTACGGACCCAGCAGACACACCCATGCACCAGGTGAGTTACCAGATAACTAGACACCACATTTTATCTTTTACCAGGTAGCTTTCCCTCTGCTCCATCCTTCCGCTCACCCCAACCTCTCATCTTCCCTCCACGGCCACTCCTCTCTCCTCTCCTCCCCCAGTGTTTCCAAGACTCCGCACGTGAACCCCTCCCTTCCACGGTTAGCAGTAATATTTCATCCCTGCTGCTTGGTGTTCACAGGGTCTTTTGGTGCAAGAGCAGTGCTGTCAGAGTGACCACTGTCACCTGGGAGCTCCCACTCTGTGCCAGGCCTGCTCTGGGGGCTTCACACAAGGACATCTGGGAACTCTGTTAGCCCTGTAAGCAGCAGGTATCCTGAGCCCTGTTGAACTGGTGGATGCTGGGGTCCAAAGAGACTCAACCATTTGCTCAAATGGAGCTGCGTTTGAGCCCCTGCTCTTAGCCCACCCCCGGCCAAGAATAGGTTCTGTTATTATTCTCCTTTCACCAATGCAGAAACCCAAGGCTCAGAGAAGTTAAGTAACATCCCCAAGGTCACACAGCTGATAAGTGGCAGGCTGGGGTTTGAACCCAGGTCTTTCTGACCCAGGAACAGAACACACTTGTTCACGTCTTAGCCACACACCTCCAACGGCCCTAACTAAAGTAGCCAGCTCCAGCCCCAGCCGCCGGCATATCTGCCTGTTTGGTGCCTTTCGAGCCCTTTATCCCTGTGAGGTCACTGGTGTAGCAGTATTTAAGAAGCACCCATTGAGCCGGGTTCTGCTCGAGGCCCTGGGCACAGGGCACAGACCCAGGCCTTTGGAGTTTCCATTCTGGTCGGGGAGAAGCCAGTGAGGACACTGAGTAATGAGACAGGACACAAGGCGATGGTGACCAAGGCAAGGAAAAGTGGAGCTGAGAAGAGTGGCGGGAGGGCGGGGTTCTGGCATGGGAAGTGGGGAGGGGCTGCTGCAGTGTAAAGGGAGGGTCTGAGTGGACTCGGACCTTTAAGTTCAGACTTGGAGAAGTTGAGTTACGCAGGCACCTGGGGCAGAGCATGTGCAAAGCCCCTGGGACAGGAGGGTTGAGTTAGGGGACTCAAGCATGAGCTTGGAGGCCGGTGGGAGTGGAGGGGAGGGAGGGGAGCAAGAGAGGTGGTGAGGAGGTAGGCGGCAGGTGCAGCGGGCCCTAGAGGCCCCAGGATGGTCCTTGGCTAGTCTCCCTGGTCCCCACCGGGGGCTCTGTTCACCATGTGCTGAATACCTGGAGTGCAGCCGACCTGTGCTTTCCCCGCAGGTCAATGAGCGGGTTCTGAACAGGCTCCACCAGGTACAGAGGATAACCCGGAGACTCCAACAGGAGCGGAGGTAACCCACTGCACACCGGCCCTGGCACTGTTTCCATCACCTTCCTGTCAGGCCAGGAGGAGGCGGGGCTGGAGAGGAGGGCTCCGGGCTGAGGCGACCAGGGTCCAGGAGTGGAACTGGGCCTTGGAAGACAGCTGAGCCATGGGCTTGAGGGGAGTGGGTGTGCTCCCTTTGAATGGAGTATAGCAGAATGCAGGGGACCAGACTTGGGGTCCTGGAGTCAGTTTCAAGCACCATTTTGCTGTGTGACTTGGGCCAGCCACATTCCCTCTCTGAGCCCGGTTCCCTGTCACCTAAGGGTAACCCCCAAATCACGAGGCTGCTGAGGACAATGTGGGAGGTCCCAGGGTGAGCTCAGCTCAGAGCCTCCTGCCTCAGGCCACCACGACCAGGAGAGGTGTGAGCTCTGGGGCCGGCCCACGGCCTGCTGTTCCCACCTCCAGGAAGCGTGGAGCACGGGCCTGAAGGTGACGGCTCCAAGATGCTGTGCCCCACGCCCCGCGCCAGTCCTCCCCTCTGCTCACCTGACCCAGCGGAGACACCCTTTTCTCTGAAGCACTTTCTTGGCGTCCAGGTCACTCACCCACCCGGGATCCCCCTCCTCCTGGCCACTGCTTGGCTGCTTTGCTGGGTCACTCTCATTTCCCCAAACCCTTAACCTGCAGGATGTGTGGCTTGGCTCCTGGGTTAGACCTGTACTGCCCAGTCCGCTAGCTGCAGGCGGCGACTATTTTACGTTGAAAGTGGAATTTAATAGTCATTGAAGGGAATTTGAATTCATTAAATGAAATGGAAAATTCAGTTCCTCTGTGATGTGCTTAATTGGCACGAGCAATTAAATTAACTAAAATGAAGTGACATTAGAAATTCACTTTCTCAGTCACACTAGCCTCATTTCACGTGCTCAGTAGCCACTTGGTTCCAATTTTAATCTAAATTAAAATTAAACAAAACTTAAAATTTCAATATCTGAGTCACTTGCCAGGTGCTCAAGGACCAGATGAAGATTCTGGACCTGCCTGGTGGTGGTTGCATAACAATGTGAATGTACTTAATGCCATTGCACTGCATGTTTTAAAGTGGGTACATTGGTAAATTTTATGTTATGTATATCTTACCACAGCTTTTGAAAAGAATTTTTTTGAAAGTGTGAAAGGAAAAAAAAGATAAAATGTAAGACAGGCCAAGTCATTTCTCTGCTCACAACCCTGCCGGCCTGTCACACCTGCCTCCTCGCTCTGCCTACATGTCCGACACGCTCCCACCTCAGGGCCTTTGCACTTGCTGTTTCTCCCGCCACCCCCTCACCCCAGAGAGGCCTCGCCCACCATCCCTTTGAAGTTCCAATCCCTCATCCTGCTATCACCCATCCCCTTTCCTATTTTCTGACCTGTCGTGATTTGTCGTTTGCTAACTGTCTGCCTCCCTTGCAAGACTCAGTTCAGTAAGCACAAGGATCTTTGTTTTGTTCTGATACACCCCAAGCTCCTCAGACACCGCCTGGGGCAGAGCAGGTGCTGGGTACACCCTTGAAGAATGAAAGAGTTTGTGCCTGTGAAATGCTCTGCCCAGGCGCTGGCTCACTCACAGGCACGACTCAGCTGGAGCTGGAAAAAACAAAAACAAAACAAAAACCAAAGAGCTTTCAGAAACAGGGACGGGGAGGGGAAGGCAGCACCACCTGCGGGAGCTGTCCGCCCCCGCCCTCGGGTTAGGAGTGATAATCACTTACGCTTGACTGTTTACTAAAGCTGCCGTCCCACGAGCACTTAGATCATTCAGGTGGCAGTGATGCTCTCAGCAGACTGCCCCGTTGCATTGTCACCTCCCAGTTACAGAGCAGGAACGAGGCACAGGTCACCCTGTCTGGCCCAGAGTCCTGCTGGCTCTTCGTGTGCTCGGCACCCGGGTCTCTCAGAACCTTGCGGGTCCAGGAGAGCCGTGGCTTCAGAGTCAGAGCTGGGCCCCTCTCCCCAGCTGCCAAAAGACAAAGCTGTCTGCCTGGTGGCTTCTCTCTGGGCGCAGGTTCCTGATGAGAGTGCTGGACTCCTACGGGGACGACTACCGCGCCAGCCAGTTCACCATTGTGCTGGAGGTGAGCTCGGGGAAGGGGGCCAGGGGGCTGGGAGAGCCCAGACCCAGGACATAGCCTTCACCTGCCCACCTACCCCCACTGCAGGACGAGGGCAGCCAGGGCACAGATGCCCCCACCCCAGGCAACGCTGAGAACGAGCCTCCAGAGAAAGAGGGGCTGTCCCCGCCTAGAAGGACGCCTGCACCCCCGGAACCCAGCAGCCCGGCCCCCGGCGAGGGACCCAGCGGGCGGAAGAGGCGGCGAGCGCCCCGGGATGGACGCAGAGTGGGAGCTGCGCTGACCCCAGAACTGGCCCCAGTGCAGGTGGGAGAGGTGGACCTGGGCTCTGCGGGGGTGGTGCGGGCCCTGCAGGGCTGGGAAGAGCCAGAGGAGGGAGGTGTCGCGGGAAGGGTTGGAGAGGGTGGGGGCTGGGCAGGGAAGGAGTTGGAAGATGCAGGCAAGGGCGTGCGTGGAGAAGGAAGGTCTGGAGGAGGTTCCGGGGAGAAGAAAAGAGAACCGGGGAGGGCTGGCAGCAGAGGAGGGAGAGAAGGCAGGTGAGGGGAGGAGACACTGGAGAAGCATCCGGATCCTGGGACTTTCCCCAAGGGGCACAGAGGAAGGTGTCTGGCCTGGGAAAGCAAGAACTGTGACGCCAGGGGCCTCCTCCAGATTCCAGGCCACTCAGCCTTGCCTTTATCTCCCCAGATTAAGGTGGAGGAAGACTTTGGCTTCGAAGCAGATGAGGCCCTAGACTCCAGTTGGGTTTCTCGGGGGCCAGACAAACTGCTGCCCTACCCCACTCTGGCCAGCCCCCCCTTTGACTGACCCTCCCCCCAATAAACAGACCCCCGCATCCGCCTTGGCTACTGTCTGCTGCCTCCACCTCTCATCACACACTCTCAGACTGGGTTTGGTTTTTGCATTTTTATTGGGGGCCACCAGGGAGGGGGCCTCTCCCTGTCCAAGGAGGTGCTCACAGTTTCTTCAGCCAGTCCAAGCTTGGGCCTTGGGGGTCCTGGGGATGGCTGGGCACGTCGGGCATGTTCCCATCGTCTCGGACGGGCACTGTGGGACAGGAGGGTGGGCCACTGAGACTGGCAGATCACTGGGGCCCAGAAAGAAGGACTGGCCTGTCAGCTTATATTCAGAGAGGGAAATGGGACCCCAGGAGAGAGAGTAAGGGTCAGAGTATCAGAGATGCAGGAAAGCAGGGGATAGGGACCTAGAGATAGGGGAAATAAGAGATGGATACAGAAGGGAGACTCAGAGAAAGAGCCAACAGAGATGAGGAAACAGGACAGAGGCCTGGACAAGCGGAGACCCAGGAAGACAACACTCCAGAAAGCAAGAGATGGGACCCAGACAAGGGCAGAAATTGGAACCATGACAGAAACTCAAAGTGCAGAAACAGACAGGAAGTGAGTTTCATGGCACATGAATTACATCTAATAAAAAAAAAAAAAAGAAGAGCCCAGACTCCTCTGCAGAGTCTGGGGTCCCTGCAGAGGAAAGTCCTGCCCCTTACTCCCCGCCACTGCCCAGGGAGGTCCCAGCCGCCGTGCCCTGGCTCCCACTCACCTGGGTAGTTGTAGGGTGTGGACCGGTTGATCATGACGGCATACTTGGTGGAGGGACTGAGTGTGGGCACTATTATAGCTGTGGAGAGACACAGGGGTGAGGCCTGAGGAGGAGGTGGGGACAGAAGCTGAACCTTAGCAAGATGGGGGTCCAGTGCATGGGGGGAGGGGAATAGGGAGGTCCAGCACCTCCAGGAGGCCCCTTGGCACCCTGGGATCTCCAAACATCAGCAGAAGGGTTTACAACACTTTTTTTTCTCAGTGGGGGTGGGAGTCAAGCATTCACAGATACCCGGGATCTAGCGGGCACAGGAGGGAAGAGGGTAGTCATGGAATGAGTACATTTGAGTCATGGAGCAAATTGGGAGGGGGTGTCTTGGGAACGTTCCAGAGGAATCATGAACTGTTACAAACTGAGGGGGGGGACTGTAAAAGAACAGTCACTGGGAAATTACAGTTCATCTAGGGTGGGAGCTGGGAGTTATGGGGGTGGGGCAGGCGAATAAAGAAATGTTCTAAGTCAGTGCTGTTGACAAATCTAAGAGCCATATGTAATTTTACATTTTCTAACAGCCACATTAACATTAAAACATACAAATTAATTTTTAAAATGTATTTAACCTAAATAAAAAAATAAAAACAAAAATACATATTTAACCTGGTATATCCAAAACATCATTTATCATTTCAATGTGTCATCAACATGAAAAAAATATTTTATACATTTTGTTATACTAAGTCTTTGAAATCCGGTGTGTACTTTACACGAGCATGGTAACAAACACCATCTCCACTCATACTAGCCCATCCCAAGTGCTCAGTGGCCAGTATGGCTCATGGCTGCCTGGGACAGCTGTGCTCTAGAACCCCACGCAGTGAGTGACCAGCTAACCAGCAGTGTGGACAAGACCTGGGAACCTGTTAGAAATTCCGCATAGCAGGCCCCGCCCCAGACCTACTGAATCAGGTCTCGTGAAATCTAAGTTAACAAGACCCCCACCTCCCGCATCCCACTGAAGTATGAGTAGCCCTGCTCTAGAGCTGAGGTTCTGTAAGGGCGGCACCTTAGAATCACTGGGGGATTTCCACAAGGTATAAGCTTCCCTAGCCCCACCTCCATCCGGCCCAGTTCAATTTCAAATCTGGGGTGGGGGTGGGGGTGCTGACAGTGAGAGAAAAGGACATTACTTTTTTTTATTTTTTACTTTTTTTGGGGGGTGCGGGGAAGGTAATTAGGTTTGTTTAACTATTTTTTAACTTATTTTTTATTGAAGTGTAGTCGATTTACAGTGTTAGTTTCAAGTGTACAGCAAAGCGATTCACTTATACATAGACATATATATGTATATTTTTTCCGTTTCTTTTCCACTATGGCTCATTACAAGAAATTATTTATTTTTAACGGAGGTACTGGGGATTGAACCCAGGACCTCGTGCACGCTAGACACGTACTCTACCACTGAGTTATACTCTTCTCCCCCACTTTTCATTTGTTATTATTACTTTTTAGCACTCAGGTGTTTATAATGCACAACCAGAGTTGAGAACCTCTCTTTTGGAGGGATTATGGACCTCTTGGGTGGATGTGTATATGTGTATGGGGTGGGGAGCGACGGGATGGCGAAGGGATGGAGGTAGGGAAGAGGACGTCATGGGGAGGCTGACACACAGGTGGGGACACGGAACGCTGAAGGCGGCGATGGGGCCTTGGGGGTACAGGATGCAACGCAGGTGCCGGGCAATGTGGCGCTGGTGGGGAATATGGGACCTCTAGAGCGTGGAGGACGCGGGGGTGACGCACGTTCCCGCCCGGGGCACTCACGCACCGAGGGCCCCGATGGTGAAGGATGCCACCAGCACCGGCTCCTTGGCCCAAGTACTCTTGAGGAAGGCGGCGATTCCTGGAAGGGTGGGCGAGGAGTGTCACCTCTGCAGGGGATGCCCCCGGTGACCTCTACCCCTCTCGCGAAACCCTTACCCTGGAGGAGCCCTCTAGAGACCTTTGCGCCCCCTCTGGCCCGGACCCCACGGCCTCCACGGGGGCTCTGCCGTGCCGTACCCTCGGCACCACCCGGGGGGGGGTCCCCTGAATCAGCCCCGCGTGCCAGAGACGCCCGTACTTACTAGCGGCCATCTTGGTCTCGGCGGCGGCGGCGGCGGCGGCGGCGAGGGCGCGGAGCACTCTGGGAGTTGTGGTCCCTGTACGCGAGCCTCTTCGGTCTGAGCCTGCGCGTGCGCACTGGCTCAGAACAGCATTCCGCAGCAGCCGCTGCAGGAAAGGGGGCGGTGCTGCAGATTTAAGTGCAGACCCGCCTTGACACACCTGTCCCGCTCTTTTTTCTCTCAGCCTAGAAAGTCGTTCCGGAAGAGTAACTTCCAACCCTCTTGCGGCGGCCCAGCTAAGACGGAATGCATCAGTCCTTATTTTATAGTTGACTTATGAGAGTCCATTTTACAGGTGGAGGAACGGAGGCTGGGAAAGGACGAGTGATCGATCTACCACTTGAGGTCGCACCTAAAACTCAGTTCTTCCTGCAAGTTCTCATTCCAGAGGAGTTAAGGCCTTCTGTGGACTCTCACAGTGCCCTCTGTGATTTCCATTATAGTGCACATAACTGTTTTAACTGCCCTGATCGGGATCTGTGTTTCCACTTGAGTGGGAGCTGCCTGAGGGCGGTAATGAAGTCTGACTCCACTCTGTGCCCCTCGATCGTGCAACACAGGGCCTGGCACAAAATACGTACTACATACATACATATATATATTAAATATTATATGTCGTATATTATATATAATATATTACATATATGTAAAGTTTAATGAACACAACCCGTTATGACTGCACCCTCTCAAGTTTTTCCACAGCACCATGGGGCTGTGACACAGCCACCCAGAGGCTCCTCCTCACTCTACTTCGCTCCTCCCTTCCCTAAACAGGACTCTGGCTTTCTGTGGTTGCCTCATTTCCCAGCAGGGGAGAGTGCAGGCTGAACCCTGGCTCCTACTTCAGCCAAAAAGTGCCTACCATGGACCTGGTGCTGATTCTCCAGCTGCTGACTCTCTGTAAGACCCCCACCCTCTTCTCTTGGGGCCCCAGGCTGGGCTGGGGTGCAGATAGACAAGCGCTGGGGACCTGGATGTGGAGGGCGGAGGGGGCAACGAACAGGACTACCGGGTCCTCCTGAGGGCAGGTGCAGGGTGACCAGGGCAGCACAAGCTGAGGATTCAGAATTCTAGGCCAGAATAACAGGACTGAGGTTCAGAATCCTGGGTCCTAAGGCAAGAGGACACAGGGACCCTGAATTTCTGGGTTCCTGGAAGAGGAGGAAGTTGAGGGCAGGATTCTGTAGATTTTGAAGCAGGAGAGGGCTTGGGACCTGAGCTCCTGGGGACAGGGAGTATAGAGTCCTAGATCTTGATCTGGGAGAGAAGCCAGAACAGCTGGGTCCTGGGAAAGGAGGAAACTGGGGGCCCAGACTCCTGTGCTCCAGAGAGGAGAAACTGTGGTCTCAGATTACTGTCTCCTGGAAAAGGTGGAGTCCAAGGGTCTGAACTCTTGAGTGTAGAGGCCAGAGGAGCTTGGGTCCAAACTTCTCGGGAGCAGCCAAAGGCTTTAACCAGACCAACCCACCTCAACCTCCTACAGGGCCTGTGTGTTACGCAGACATCACTCCAACTGGTGAGTAATATCCCCACCTATTCTTCTATTTGTTGCTGACATCCCATTTCCAACTACTCATGTTTTATTCTGGTGCCCATCCTCACTCTAGACTTCCTTAACTTCCCTCCCCGCCCCTTGATTTCTTTCCTTCCATCCTCATTCACTTTGGTAACCAGGACAGATGAGTAGCAAAGACCACGAACTTTGGAGTTAAAGAGACCGAAACTGGAACCCCACTTTCACCACAGTATTCATTTGTGACTTTGAGCAAACCACTGCACACTAAGACTTAGTTTCCTTCTCTGCAAAATGGGGCTGTTGTGAGGATTTAATAAAATCACATGGAAAAACCCTTGGCTCAGAGCTCGGCAAAGTGCAGGGCTCAAGAAACAGGATCTCTGGCAATGCCAATGATTCCCCCATTTGGAAAGTAGGGTCCTTCACCCTGAAATAGCTCTGGGTTTCTTTCCAGGCTCTCTGATGGGTGAGACTTCTTCTTCCCCTCAATTTTCCCCCACTACACTTCAACTTCAAATAAGAATCACCTAGAAAACCATTAAAACCTTAGCTACCAATTTATTTTAAATTATTATTTTTAAATGCTAAAGGTAACATTGATAGTTTGAAAAATTATTAAAGGGCATATAACAACCTTCCTCTTCCCTTTCCTCATCTTCCTTAAATAATCTGAATCCTTACAAAAACATTTCCATGCATCCAAACACATATATGTATTTATGTACTTTGTTTTTTTTTTTCAAAGCAAAATTTATATTTTCTGACTCTCACTGTGTTGCATCTTACATTTTTCACTTTACAATCCCTCTTGGAGACCTTTCCATGTCATTATAGCTAGTTCTTTTTCCCTCTTTTCTAAAACTTCTGTCTAGCATTTGCATTGTATGGCTGGATTCTAGTTTGTCCAGCCCTCATTACGTATATTTAAGTTGTTTCCAACTTTTCTCCTCACAATCAATACAGCAGTGAGCGCTCCTGTTTTTGTGTCCATCTAGGGTGGAATTATTGGGTGGCTGGTCCTACCCTTTGTGTATCTTAATAGAAGAAACTAACAAATTGCCTTCTCAAACGATGCAACTAAGTGCACCTCAGTGCCTGTTTCACTACATACTCACCCAAATGGATTAACCGTTATTTAAATTTTTGACAACCTGATAGGCAAAATAAGTCTTACTGTTGTTTTAATTTTTAAAAATAATATTACTGAGGTTGAGCAACCTTCACGTAGTAAATGCCAAGTGTGTTTTGGTCGATTGGATTTCCTCTTCTGTGAACTCATATGCTCTGCCCAGCTTTCATTTGGACTGGCTCTACGATTTCATTCTACACTCTTAATCTATGTGATTTACAGATTAGCCATTTCTACCAATGCTGCCACTTCTTGCTTCGCTTATATGTCTTTTTTCATACACAGCTTTAAAATGTTGAAATGGTCATATGTTTTAACCTTGTCCCTGCTGAGTTTTTCATTTTATATTTTAAGACAGCCTTCTCTACCCCCAAGACAAATATATTTTCCTATATTTTCTCCTAATACTTTTATAGTTAAAAAGACACACACACACAAGTAGGTCTTTAATCTGGAATTTGTTTGGGGGAATGGTGTGAGGTAGGGATCCAACAAATTTCCTTCCCCAAGTAGATAGCAAGTTTTGGCAACTATTGAAATATGTTGAATATGTTACAAATATTCTGGAGGGCAATTTGAAATCGCACGTTTCTGGGACCCAGTCCCTTGAAATGATATTTAAAAACTATAAAGGTCAGGAGTTGATGCCCTGCTCCTCTGATTTGCAGCTAGTTTTGCAAGTCTTGGTTGGGGTCTAGTGTCTCCCTCTTTTACAAGCAGGGAACTGAGGCTGATTCTCAAGGTGATCCCTCTCCTACCCTAGCTACCCCCTCATCTCCTTGGGCTCCCTGGAAGCCTGAGGACCCAGGCAGTCCTATTTCTTCAGTTCCCCCGGCCTCATACCCCAAGCCGTGGCTGGGGGCCCAGCCAGCTGCAATTGTGACCCCTGGAGTCAATGTCACCTTGAGGTGCCAGGCACCCCAGCCCGCCTGGAGATTTGCACTCTTCAAGTCTGGAGAGATGGCTCCTGTGCTTTACCGGGATGTATCTGCAGAGCTGGCGGAGTTCTTCCTGGAGGAAGTGACACCAGCCCAGGGAGGCAGTTACTGCTGCTGCTACCGGAGGTTAAGCTGGGGGCCAGGTATCTGGTCCCACCCCAGTGATGCCCTGGAACTGCTGGTGACAGGTGAGATCCTGGAGGAGGGGGCTATGAGAAGGGACACAGGTGGGATGAGGAGGGACAGATAGAGAGAGGAGAGACAGAGAGAGGGAACATCAGAGAAGCAGGGGTGATTCTCAACGAGGGGCAATTGTACCCTTCTCCCCCACCCATTTGGCAAGGTCTGGAGACATTTCACGACTGGGGAAGAGTGTGCTCCTGACATCCCATGGTTAGAGGCCAGAGAGGCTACAAGACACCTTACAATGCACAGGACAGTACACTCCCCCACCCACACACACAGCCACCAAATTATCCAGATTTATCCAAAATGTCACTAGTGCTGCAGTTAAGAAACCCTGGGAGAGATACAACCTCCGAGACCCAGGCGGAGTGAAACACGCATGACTGGAAGGTTAAAAATAGAACATTTTAGCCAGGCACTGTTCAGTAAACAGTGGAGAAAACCGACATACAGACATACAGGAGGCGGAGACAGAGATGCAGAGAAAGGCACGCTTGGGTACCCAGGCGCTGGGAGGGGCAGGGACATAGAGGCACAAGGGCACAGAGAGGAACACGGACTTAGAGAAGGTGAGGGAGACTCATAGAGTAGGACAGAGGCGGAAATGTCGAAATTGACGGAGGCTGAGAGACTGGGGAGGCAGGGAGAGGGAGGTTGGAAGGGAGAGAGGAAAAGAGAAAGGAGGGGGGAGAGGGAGGGGAGAAGAGAGATGCGGGAAGGAAGAGTGAGGTGGGAGGGAGAGAAGAGGAGGGGGAAAGAGTGGGGAGGGAGAGAGGGGGGAGAGAAGGTGAAGGGGAGGCCCGGGAGGCGCGGGGCAGCGCCCAGCCGCCGGGTCCCCGTCCTCTTCCCCCGCAGACGAGCTGCCGCGCCCGTCGCTGGTGGCGCTGCCCGGGCCGGTGGTGGCGCCCTGGGCCAACGTGAGCCTGCGCTGCGCCGGCCGCGTGCGGGGCATGAGCTTCGCGCTGTACCGCGTGGGCGTGGCGGCCCCGCTGCAGTACTGCGACTCGGCGCAGCCCTGGGCCGACTTCCCGCTGCTCGGCGCCCGCGCGCCGGGCACCTACAGCTGCTACTACCACACGCCCTCCGCCCCCTACGTGCTGTCCCAGCGCAGCGAGCCGCTGGTCATCAGCTGGGACGGTGAGGGCACCCTCCGCCCGAGCCCCAGCCCAGGCTCTCCGCCCCTAGACTCGGGGGTGAAGTCCTCCAGCCCCTCCGCCCCCAGACCCAGGGTTCCAGCCCCCATCCCCTCCTCCCTCAGACCCAGGAGTCCAGCCCGCAGCCCCTCCTCCGTCAGACCCAGGGGACCTGGCCCCAGCCCCTCCTCCCTCAGACCCAGGAGTCCAGCCCGCAGCCCCTCCTCCCTCAGACCCAGGGGTTCAGGCCCCCAGCCTCTCCTCCCCCAGACCAGGGGTCAAGACCCCCAGCCCCTCCTCCCTCAGACCCAGGGGACCAGGCCCCCAGCCTCCTCCTCCCTCACACCCAGTGGTCCAGCCTTCCAGCCCCCTCCTCCCTCAGACCCAGGAGTCCAGCCCCCAAGTCCTCCTCCCTCAGACCCAGGGGTCCCAGACCCCTGCTCCCGTGGAACCCCTCCAGTTTGAGTTGGGTGTTGCCTCTCAACCCAACCCTGGAGGCTAGAGACCCAGAGGGTGGGCCGAGACTGCGGGTTCGGACGCTGACCGCCTCTCCCCCTTGCTGGCCCCGCAGGCTCAGGCTCCTCGGACTACACCCAGGGCAACCTCGTCCGCCTGGGGCTGGCCGGCCTGGTCCTCATCGCGCTGGGCACGCTGGTCGTTTATGACTGGCGCAGCCAGATTCGCGCCCCTGGTAGAGTCTGGGCCTGAGTCCCAGAGGACAGAGAACACTTCCCAGAGAGGGTGGAGAAGAAGCTGGGACCTCTTGAGTTGGACCGGCCCTTCCAGGAGCCCCACAGCCCTCTCCGCTGAGCCCAGCTTCCCGACTAATAATAGTAACCTTAACATCACGCCCTCGACCTTCCTTTCAGGTCTTTCTCCAGGACCTCCCAGGTCAGTGAAAGGCACTATCCGTGGTTAAGGCTTCCTAGCCAGAAGACCTGAGTTCGAATCCCAGTGCTTCTGCTCACTCCCTGTGGGATATCAGGAAAGGGACCCTTCCCAAGCCTCGGTTGCTCTGTCTACAAAATGGGAGCACTGGTAACACCCATCTCAAAGGGTTGCTGTAGGCTTAAGTAGACAATGAACGTGAAGCGTTCAAAACCGTGACTGACTCACAGTAAATGCTCAATAAACGTTGCCTGCGATGTAACAGCGATTTCGACCAAACTCAGAACCCTGATGAGTGCCAGTTGTTTTTGTTTCCATCGCGCATGCTCCAGCCCACCTTTTAAGCAACTCACCCTCACTCCCTTCCCCACATCGCTCTTGGCCCCAGGCAAACCTCTTCCAAACTCCTCCTCAGACCCTCCCAAAGGTGGACCAACATCAGACCAAGTAGAATTTCGTCTCTAACTACAGCTTGATTTGCGCCCAGCTGTTTCCCTTGAACCGTCACTGACACTAGGTGGGCGTCCGTTGCTAAAGCAACAGCAAGTGGCGCGTGCGCAGTGGAGTTTTGATCTGGACTCAAAATCATCCTTCCAGAAGGCTGGGCTGCTTGCACAGTTTCTCCTGAATGTATTCACTTAACTTCTATTTTAATCTGGCCCATCTTAATGTCTTTCTCATCCTCTTACTCACATTTTCCGTCTCCAAGCCTTACCACTCACTCGTGTGTTCTTAATTTATGCCTAATTTTGGTGGAACATACTTCCTCTTCTGTTTTATTAAAATTCCCAACTTTCCCTTCCCCTCTTCACACTTTATGGGTAAGAGAATGACTTCCATTTCTGGAGACAGCCCCAGCCCCACCGCTCTAGGTAGGTAGACTTTAACAACCTACAGAGACTTCTGAATTTTCATCTGTGAAAGGAGACACTGAAAATTTCTACCTCCTCGGCTCTAGAGAGAATTAACTTGTCCACAACACATGGAGAAAGATCGCAAAACGTTAGATTGTGGGGGAGGGTATAGGGCGGTGGTAAACCGCGTGCTGCACGCACGAGGTCCTGGGTTCAATTCCCAGTACCGCCATTAAATACATAAATAAATAAACCTAATTACCGCCCCCGCCAAAAAACCACCTTAATCAGCTGCTTTAACTCCCTCACCCCCTCCTTTGGGGACAGGACATAGATTAAGAAGCAAAGTTTACATCTTGACCACTGTTGTATCTATAAACTAAAATTCAAGTTCTGTGAAATGATATTTAGTTCTATTATATGGATGCACTGACATATTCTATTTTATTAAAAATGCTGGCTACCAGTCCCTTCATTGACATAAAGACCCCTACACCTCTCTCTCACACACACACACACACACATGCATGATTTGAGGAAAGATGAGCCATATTTGTTGATGTGTTATTTTTGTTTCAGAAACTGACCTAAACCAGATCCTGTATCAAGATTGGTAAATTTAAGAGGTGAGTAAACAGCATAAAATCGTGTTATTTCAACACCCAATTCTCTGAGCGGGTGCGATTAGGGAACTCACCTGTGAGATGAAACAGAACTGTATTTTGCAGTCAAATCCGCTGCCCACGTGCACTGACTTGCTGAAGAGCTGGAACTCTCCTGGTTTGTTCTTGGTGCCAACGTGGGACCCTGGTAGCGCACATCCAGAGCAATCCTCCTGGCACGTGTGGATTCGGGAGATGGAGGGAGGAGGTCTGTAGGAGGGAACCAGACTTGGGGCTGCCAAGTCATCACATCCCATCTGCCCACTTTACAAACGGGAAATTAGAGGCAATATGAAGCTTCCTCATGCATTCATTCCATCATCCACCCACTGCTTCCTTCTTATCCTTACTATTTTCTGTCTGTCCCCTGTTCACATGTCCTTATTTGCACATCTCCCTATTCTTTCTTTTTATTTTAATTTTTTGGGGGTGCAGTAATTAGGTTTACTTATTTATTTTTAGAGGAGGTACGGGGGATTGAACCCAGGACCTTGTGTATGCTAAGCATGCACTCTGCCAGTTCAGCTATACCCTCCCCCCACCTATTCTTTCATTTGCCCTTGTCTATCATTCATTCTTACATCCGTTCACCCATTCCCGCCTTCATTAATCCATCAATTCATTCATCTGCTCACCTATTTACTTGTTCAGTATCCATCAGTTTACCCATGCATTTATCCATCCACTACATCCAAAAGCAGTTCACCCAGTGACTAGCACAAGGCTTCCTAGAGACCAGGTGGTCAATACATGCTTATTGAGTGAACAGTAGTCCTAACACTGATTTCACTTTCTACCATTGAACACCTCTTTCTACCAGGCGATCCACATATGCTATCCCTAGATATCACCAACAGCCCTCTGAGACACAGACAGATATCTCACCTGGGACTTCAGGGAGTCTGTGTGGTTAGACTGTGGGTCCCGCCCCCCACCCCGTGGCTGTCTCTTAGAAGCAACAACAATGTCTTCCAGGCTGTTGAGTCAAGACTTCTCGGTTTCATTGGTGTGTCTCCTCCCCCACTTTCACTTTCAAATGAGGAAGAGAAAGGGGAATGTTATCACATCAAATAACTGCAAAGCAATGTATGGTTTTCGAGGCAGTGGTTCCTTTCACTTGTCACCTGTAAAAGCTCAGAGTGTCCAAGATGTTTGTAATGAGACTGTGATACATCTGGTCCAGTCTCTCTGTTCTCTCCTGTCTGGTTCATGCTACTCATCTTTCAGCTCTCAGATTTGATGCTGCTTCCTCTGCAAACTTTTGCCTGCACCCATCTGTGCTCGCATAGAGCCCTATCATCACCCTATTTGCTATATATTAACTCTCTCTCCCAGACTAGACCACAAGCTCCTCCCAAGAGGGACCAGGTCGGTTTATCTCCACATCTCCAGGGCCTGGCACAAAGGAGGTTTTAGGAAACACACACATTCTTACTGGATGAGCTCTTCCCTCTGAAAGTAGGCTCCATCCTTTCACCCGTTTATGGTGGACAGAGTCCTGGTCCCCCAGACCTGTAGTGTCCCTATTCCCAGAACCTGTGAATACATTATATGTGGCAAAAGGGATTTCACAGATGTGACTTAATGAGGAATCATGCTATGGGGAGATTATCCTGGATAGTCTGGATGGGTTCAATATAATACTTATGAAGGAGGCAAAGGGCTCAGGGTTATAGAAGGCAATGTGAAGATGGAGACAGACAAGACATGGAAACAACCCAAATGTCCATTGACAGATGACTGGAGAAAGAAGACGTGGTATATAGACACACACAATGGAATACTACTCAGCCATGAAAAAGAATAAAATCATGCCATTTGCAGCAACATGGGTGGACCTGGAGATTGTCATTCTAAGTGAAATAAGACAGAAAAAGAAAGAAAAATACCATATGATATCTCTTATATGTGGAATCTTAAAAAAAAAGGACATAAATGAACTTATCTATAAAACAGAAACAGACTCACAGACATGAAGAACAAACTTATGGTTACCAAGGGGGAAAGTGAGTGAGAAGGGATAAGTTGGGAATTTGAAATTTGCACCTCTCGGGGAGTGATGGAAATGTTAGCTATCTTGATTGTGGTGGTAGTTACATGGGTGTATGTATACATCTATTAAAATTCATCAAATTGTACATCTGAAATACATGTAGTTTACTGTACAGGAACCATACCACAATAAAGGTGTTACAATTTTTTTAAAAGATGGAGGCAGAGGTCAGTGAGATGCGAGGCCACAAGCCAAGGGATGCAGGTGCCTCTAGAAGCTGGAAAAGGAAGGGAATTGGATTCTCCCCTAGAGCCTTCTAGAAGGAATGCAGCCTGCCAACCTATTTTGGACTTCTCTCCTCCAGAACTGAAAGCCATTTAGTTTGTGACAGTTTGTTATAACAGCAATAGTTATAACAAGAAAAATGACTACCATTAGCTTCAATGGCATCTTCTTTCGGATTCCACACCCCCAGGCGTCTTCACCCTTAGGACGTGCGCTTCTGTCCATGCACCTGCTTCCCCCAAGTCCTCATCCATCCACTTGCTGCACACATATTTAAGGGCTGCCAGGGGTGACCTACTGTGTGAGGTGCTGGGGGTGATCTTGGGAGTAACAGCAGACATGAACTCTACTCTCTTGAAGCTCACGGAGTAAAGCATTAACCAAACTGCTGCTCACTGTCTTGATGAGCAGCAATTAAAGCTGCTGTGAGAAACAGATCCCCTCCCCAAGGAAAAAAAATATATAAATTTATTTCTCTCTCACTTAACAGAACATAGTTGAACAGTTTAGGGCTGTTTATCAATAGCTTTGCTTTTTATCAACATGCACCTTTCATATGTGGTTCAGAGCGAGCAGAAAAGGGAGACAGAGAGAGGGAGAGAGGGATGTCTCTCACCTCTTCATAGGGGCACTCAGCCCATCACGGGGGCTCCGCCCTCATGACCTAGGCCTAATTACCTCCCAGGGGCCCCACTTCCTAATACCAGCACGTTGAGAGTTAGGGCTTCAATGTAAGAATTTTGGGGAGACACGTAGGCATCACAACAGCATCCTTGGGGAGACCTTGTATCCATTGCTTATTTCTAAAGAAGTCCGGAAAGCTCATGCCACCGTAAGGGGGCAGACCTGCTGTGGGGTCCTGGAAACCTCTCCCATCCCGTACCAGTCAGAGGCTTGAGCTGCAGCTAATCTGAGTCTTGGCAGGAAGCCTTAAGATCCTCCTGGAACATGGGAAGATGAGAGGCTTGTGAGGAACTGCTACCTCCCACTCGCCTTCTTCTCTGCCCTGGGAGGCTTTCATGAGAAAGCTTCTCACTGCTTCCTGGGTTCTGATGAAGGGTGAGTCTTTTTGCTCTGTGTCCCTCAGACGGGGGCTGCAGAATATAAAAACGCTTAGCAGTAGTCCAGGTGCAACTCTTGGGCTAGGCAAAAAGGTATTTATTTGGCTTTTGCCCCTGGTTGCTGGCACGGAGCTCCTAAAACCTTTGGCATTTCCTGATTGAGGAGGGTTGACAGGCGTGTCATCTGTTCTAATGAGGCCACTCTTGGTGGGTGTCTAGGGGGCTGGTTATTAGAAAGACCAAGACTTGATTAGATGCATGGAAATTTCATCACCCCTCAACCTGCCACCAACCCCCAGAGAGGGGAGATGGGCTGGAGATTGAGTTAATCATCAGTAGCCAGTAATTTAACCATTCATGTCTATGGAATGGAAAAGCCATTAAAAAAAAAAAACAAAACCCTAGGAGGAAGAACTTTCTGAGTCATAAAACTGGTTTACGGAAGCTGGGTAGATGAGGCGCTGGTTTGAAAGCATTACTGAGAATATCAAGCTTGTTTTCTGGCGCAACATGGAGAAGGACACGAATCTTCACGACTCTTAGTAAATTGTGCTGTTGAAATGAACGGACATGCATCTGTTCTGGTATCTGACCAAAAGGGTCTTATAATAACCTCAAAAAAGTCACGGAAATCATGGTCACGTCTTTCGAAAATAACTTTCCAAGAAACATCTGTGATTATAATTGGTTTCCCTCCTTGATACTTTGTGGCCTAACTGATTTTCTGGATTCCTGAAATGGTAAGGTGACTAAGACCTACTAAGACGACAGAGCCTCAGGAGTATTCTGGTCTTCTTCCAAAGGAACCAGGGGTCAAAAAAAACACAAAAAACCAACGACTTGCTGGGTTTCTTACTTTAACAAAAGACTGAGAATTCTGTGTTATTATTATTATTTAATTGAAGTATAGTCAGTTTACCATGTGTCAATTTCTGGTGCACAGCATCATGTTTCAGTCATATGTATACATACATATATTCCTTTTCATATTCTTTGTCATCGTATGTTACTATGAGACACTGAATACAGTTCGCTGTGCTGTAGACAGTTGAGTAAAGCAAAGGGGAGGAAACTCTTTCACAGAGAAGGGGAAGTTGGACGGGACTGCTGTAAACAAAATGCCCACTGGAGAAACTGAGAGGGTGGAGTACAGTGGCTTTTCATCGGCTGAGTTATGACAGTGTCTCACTGGCTGAGCTGTTGCCAGGGAAGGAGAAAATTTTTCCTTTGGGACAGTAAAGCGGTCTTGCCTTCTGTCTGGGGGTGCAGGTACCCTTCTTCCTGTGGGGAATGCAACTGACTCTAGCAGCAGGACCTGACAGCTCCCCCTTCTCCATTTTTGTTCTCCCATTTTACTGAGGTTTCCCTTTATTAATTTTATTAAAATTGTGTTGACATTTATTGTCATATTATTTCCTCTCTCATTGCCTTTTTCCTCCTAAGTTTATGTGCTTTTCTTACATCTCCTTAATGTCTTTTCATGAGGTTTCAGGAAGAAATGTGTGTGTTCCACCTGCATGTTTACGTGACAGTCCTTGTATCGGTCCATAAACTCAGTGGCTCCAAACTCTAAGCTCTAGAAGCATTCACTCTTTTTTGTAAACTCAGTTTTTCTCATCCCAAAGCACCTCACTTAAAACTTAAAAACATTTAAAGTGGGAGCCAGCAATTCCACTCCTGGGTATATGTCTGAAGTAAATGAAAATATTAATTCAAAAAGATACATGCACTCCTAATGTTCAGAGCAGCACTATTTACAGTAGACAAGACATGGAAGCAACCTAAGTGTCCATCAACAGATGATAGATAAAGAAGATGTGGTGTATATATATGGTATGTGTATATACAATATATATATATGGTGTGTGTGTGTGTGTATATATATATATATATAGTGGAATATTACTTGGCCATAACAAAGAATTAATTTTTGCCATTTGCAACAACATGGATGGACTTGGAGGGTATTACGCTAAGTGAAATAAGTCAGACACAGAAAGACAAATCCCGTATGTCATCACTTAAATGTGAAATATAAAAAAACAAAACTAGTGAATATAACAGAAAAGAAACAGACTCACAGATAACAAGAGAACAAGCTAGTGGTTACCAGTGGGGAGAAGGAAGGAGGGAGGGGCAAGATGGGGATGGGGGATTAGGAGGTACAAACTGCTGTGTGTAAAATAAATAAGCAACTAGGATATATTGTACAGCACAGGGAATACAACCCATATTTTGTAGTAACTACAAGTGGAGTATAACCTTCAAAAATTGTGAATCACTCTATTGTACACCTAAAACTTATATAATATTGTAAATCAACTATACCTCAATAAATATAAAAAAAGGAACAAAAAACCATTTAAAACTAACATCAATTTCAGCAAATTTAGAAAATTCATATAAACAAGAGGGAAAAGAAGACTGACCATTCTACTACTCAGAATACTACTTTACAAACACTGGGCTATAGAGGACGTGGCGAACAGCTCAGTGGTAGAGTGTGTGCTTACATGCATGAGGGCCTTGGTTCAATCCCCAGTCCCTCCATTACAAGAAAATAAACAACCAACCAGCAGTTTCTCACCACTTTGCTTTGATTTGTGAATATGCCTTAGAATTGGACGATCTGAGGTCTGAGCTGTCGGAGGTCCCTGAGGTGGCTTGAGAGCCTGTTGCAATAAGTAGTTGTCATTTCCTGATTGTGACTATGTGATAGAAACTGTGGGTATGTGACACTAGAGGTTTAAAAAGCTGGAGCAAGGCTGTTACAGCAACTCTGTTACCAAATCAGGGCTGTCTGCCTGCCGCACAGCAACGGGCGTCCGGAGAACACTCGGGCTTACCACCAGCAGCAGCGTTGGCGGAAGATCTTGGAAGAGGCGCAGACGGACCAGCATGATCTCCCGACTCCTGACCCTGCTCTGCGTTGGTGCGTCTCGGGGGACAGGAGGACAAGGTGTTGCAGGTGGTGGTGGGCCAGGCTGTTGCGCAGCTGGAGTTGGTGTGACCTGCGGGTTAGGTATTAGGGTCAGGTGGATAAGCAAGGGATAGAAACGTCCATTTCCTGAATACATGTCATGTACGAGGAGTATGTTGGGTACTTCACACACATTTTCCTCTGCCTGTTTTCCAAAATCCAGTCATTCCTGAAGTCCCCAGGGACATTCTGCCCTCTGTATGTGACATCTGTTTTCTTTCCTGCGTGATATTCTTCTTCAAGTTGCCTTGGGGTTTTATATTATTGTTTTTTAAACAACTCTATTTTATTGTATTATTATTTTAAAACATTTCCTTAAAATAAAAATGATCCCGACCTGCCTTCTCCTTGGGTAACCGTAAGATTGTTTTCTATGTCTGAGGCTCTTTGTTTCGTAAATAAGTTCATTTGTACTAGTTTTTAGATTCCACATGTAAGTGACAACACATACTATTTGTCTTTCTCTGTTTGACTTAGTATGATCATCTCTAGGTCCATCCATGTTGCTGCAAACGGCATTTTTCATTCTTTTTTTTTATGGCTGAGTAGCATTCCATTGTATATATCTCACATCTTCTTTACCCAGTCATCTGTCTGTGGACACTCAGGTTGCTTCCACGTCTTGGCTGTTGTATATGGTGCTGCTGGGAATGCTGGGGTGCTTGTATCTCTTCTGATCAGTGTTTTCATCTTTCCCGGATACATGCCTGGGAGTGGGATTGCTGGATCACACGGTAAGTCTATTTTTGGTTTTTTGAGGAATCTCCACACTGTTTTCCACAGTAGCTGCACCAAACTGCATTCCCACCAGCAGTGTAGGAGGGTTCTCTTTTCTCCACAGCCTCTCCAGCATTTGTAGTTTGTGGATTTTTGAATGATGGCTGTTCTGACTGGTGTGAGGTGATACCTCATTGTAGTTTTGATTTGCATTTCTCTGATAATTAGCAGTGTTGAGCATGTTTTCATGTGCCTGTTGGCCATCTGTGTGTCTTCTTTGGAGATTTGTCTATTTAGGTCTTCTGCCCATTTTTTGATTGGGTTATTTGTTTTCCTTTTGCTACTCTATTTTAAATATTAAATATTTCTTTTCTAAAAAAAAAACAACTCTATTTTAAAAGAAGACCTGTAAAACACTTCTGTTACTGAGAAATTGGTATCTCTCATCAAAAACAGAGGATAACCATCAGCACACAGTCAGTAGGGGAAATAAAGTAATTCCATTCAGTTCGAATTAGCTGCTGCTGCCTGCCAGAGCACCCAACTGGGCTCTTCCTCTTCGTGATTAAGACAGAGAAAAACAGGAAGAGAATGACCTTCTCACACAGAATCAATGTTATTGAATCTCATGTCACTGTACGACCTAAAGTCATCTTCCATCTCGTAGAAAAATTCTGCAGAACAGTTTCCACCCTCGCTTTGCAGGAGAGGAGCCTGAGGTCGACAGCTGAAGTGACCTGCTGGGGCCACTCAACAACTACCTGGAGAAGTGGAGTTCAAACTCTGGCCTGCGCAGCTCCAAAGACCCTCACTTTCCACTGAGCCATACTAGGAAATGAAAAAGGTCTCAGTCTCGGGGAGCTCTGGGGTGGAAATGTGTAGAGTGTGAATGAAGGGAGTCGTGGTTTGGAGAACCTGGAGAAGATAAGTGAACACTGAATCCAATGATCTCAGTAGGTGGTTGGCAATCGTTGTATGTAAAGGGCCAGAGAGTTGAGGGCCTCGGGGGGCCACACGGTCTCCTGCAACTTCTCAGTGCCTGTTAGAGTGAGGGGCACCAGACAGACAAGCGATAACGAGTGTCGGTGAGGAGGTGGGGAGGAGGGACGCCTGGCGTACTGCTGGCGGGATGTATACTGGTGCACTCATTATCAGAAACAGTATGAAGTTTCCTCAAAAAATCAGAACTAGAACTACCTTAGGATCCAACAACCCTACTTCCAGGCAGGAATCTGAAGGAAATGAAGTCACCATTTTGAAGAGATGCCAGCACTCCCATGTTCACTGCAGGGTTATTCAAAGTAGCCCAGACAGGGAAACACTGTAAGTGTCCATCAATGAGTGGGTCAAGAAGACACGTGTATGTGTGCGCGTGTGTGTGACTACTACTCAGCCACGACAAAGAAGGAAGTCCTGCCACTTGCAACAATGTGGATGGACCCTGAGGGCATTATGCGAAGTGAAATACATCTGAGAAGGACTAACACTTGGGATAATTGTATCACTTACATGTGGAACCTAAAAATGTTGAACTCATAGAAACAGAGTGGAATGGTGGTCACAGGGGCTGAGAGGCGGGTCAAAGGCTTCTAAGTGGAGTAAGTTCTCGGGAATCTAACGTGCAGCAGGGTGACTACAGCTAACAACACAGGATTATGTATTTGAAAGGGGGCTGAAAAAAGAAAAGTTTCCAGTATTGCCTGGTGTCCCCTAGGGGGCAAAGTTTTCCCCAATAGAGAATCATTGTTACAAGCTAACTGAACTAGAATACCTCTGTTGGTGTCAAGGAACACATTTCTTTTTTTTTTTTTTTAATTTGGTGGGGAGGTCATTAGGTTTATCAATTTTTAGAGGTACTGGGGATTGAACCCAGGACCTCGTGCACGCTAAGCACACACTCTTATCACTGAGCTCTACCCTCTCCCTTAGGAACACGTTTCTCGGAGTTTGATCCAGAGCCATAAGAGGAAGATGGGGAATATGAGTGACATCAATTTTAGGCTTTTGAGATTTACTCTGGGGCCCCGAGGACAGGACTCGTGGCCAGGTGCAATGTCAGAGGTGCACTCAGACCACTGTGTGAGAGTGGAGGACGTTTCCAGCAGCTGACGTGTAGGTTATGGGGTTGTGCTGGAAGGAGGTGGTGCCACATGACAGGGAGTTTGGGAAGCCACTGTTATTTCTGAAGTATCAATAATCTTTGCAAATGACTCTCTTCATCTAAGGCTTAAGCTCAGTCAGTCCACACGTGTTTCCTGAAAATTTGCCAAAATCTAGACAAGCACTGAGGATGCATTCTCTGCCCTGAGAGGCTTAAATTCTAGTGACTCCAGATATCTGATGAAACCCAAGAGCATCAAGAATAATACCTACTTGGCGGGGGAAGGTGTAGCTCAGTGGTAGAGTGCGTGCTCAGCATGCATGAGGTCCTGGGTTCAATCCCCAATACCTCCATTAAAAAATGTATTAAAAAAAGAATAACTACTACATATAAAATAGATAAGCAACAAGGTCCTACTGCATAGTACTGGGAACTATAATATCTTGTTATAGCCTATAATGAAAGAGAATGTATACCTGTGTAACTGAATCACTATCCTGTACACCAGGGACTAACACAACATTGTAAATCAACTATACTTTCAATACAAAAAATTTTTTTAAAGAATAGGTGTCATTAAAACCTAAGTGTTCTTTTCCCCAACCAAATGGTTTTTGTCATCATTGGTGTCTCTGTCTCTAGAAGCCATGGCACCAGGGGAAGGGATGGGTCCTATGTCCTCTACAATGCTGACACACTCAGGGTGACAAAGCTGACCAGCAGTCAAGTCTAGTGGTCTCTTGTCTTCTCCTCCACCATGAAATCTAGAGGTGACATCACAGGATAGACGAATGGATAAAGGATGAATGGTGGGGAGAAACGGGTAGGTTCTGGGGCAAAATGGCAGAACCATGCAACACCCAGGGGGCTCTCTGCAGGGAGACGAACCCGGGATGGTGAAGGGGGACAGTGTGAGAAATGCCAGGGAATCTGTTGGGGTAGGCCCCGGAGATCTCCACGGCCTCGTTCCCAGAAGCTCTGGCTACGTTTCCACAGCCAAGGAGAACTAAGTTGTTAGGAGGAAGTCAGACTTGATCAACCTAGTGCTGGTTCTGAAGACGGAGGAAGAGGCCACAAGCCAAGGAATGCGGGCAGCCTCTAGCAGTTGGAAAAGTCCAGGATATCTGATTCTTCCTGCTAGAGCTTCCAGGAGGAACGCAGCCCTGCAGACACCTTGATTTTAGCCCGTGAGACCTGTCCTGTTGGGTTTCTCTCACCTGGGGCGTTGCAAGATAATAAACGTGTGATGTTAGACGCCACTAAGTTGGTGGTAATTTGTCACAGCAGCCACAGCAAACTGACACACGCTGCAGACACACGGTGATGCCACATGTGTTCTTGGGGAGGAGGCTGGGACTGTGGGCGAATAAGATGATGAGGGGTCTGAGCTCAGTGTGAGCGCTGGGACAGCCCCTCAGGGACCAGGAGGGAGATGACGTGGGCTCCGCACAGGTGCTTGAGTCTCAAGGATGATTCTTTGCAGGGCTGTGTGTTGGCCAAGGAGACCTAAGAAGAGATGGTGAGTGTTTCTTCCTTGAACCTTCCCTGATCCTCCACCCCAGAGGCTCCACTTTCCCTTCTTCCTTCTTTAAACGGGCTTCCTGAGACCAGGTGAGTCGGCCACATCCAGTCCTGAGACCTGCTTCCTTCCAGAGTCACCTCCCAAGCCCTCCCTGAGCGCCTGGCCCAGCTCGGTGGCACCTGCCCGCAGTAACGTGACCCTGCGATGCTCGACTCCTACCAAGGATGTAAACTTTGCTCTCAGAAAGGGAGGAAAGGTCTTGGAGCTCTTGCAATCACCTGATTCCACAGAGGGCCAGGCGGAATTTCACCTGACGGATCTAAAAAGCACTAATGCTGGAGAGTACACCTGTGAATACTACAGAAAAGGCCGTCCCCACATAAGTTCACAGCCCAGTGATGCCCTGCAACTACTGGTGACAGGTGAGGAGGGGGTGCCTCAGAATGACGTGTGATCTCCCTCGGGACAGGGACGAGGGAGGAGCCAGAGGAAGGGGGGCGGGGAGTCCCCATCTCCAGCGTAGTTGGGGAGGGGGAGACGGAGAAAGTCAGGCAGAGAACTGTTGCCTTGGTTTTACGCAGGGCTTGTAGGAGGGAGCAGCTCCTTCCTGGGGTCAGAGTAGAAAGAGGCTGAGCTCAGGTACCTGTCATTCCCACACTCCCCGAGAACCTCCTTCCAGGAGAACAGGGGAGTGGGGGACCCAAGGCTTCTCCCCGTGATCTCAGAGCCCTCCTTCTCTTACAGGGTATTTTTCTAAACCTTCCCTCCAAACCCACCAAAGGGGTGTTGTGACTGAAGGAGCAGAGGTGACCCTGCAGTGCCAGAGGCCAGACACTGAAATTGTGGCTGTAATGTTTGCCCTACTGAAGGCAGGAACGCCAATGCCCGTGCAGCGCCGGAGTCCAGCAGGGAAGGAGACAGACTTCTCCCTTCAGAATGTGAGCGTCGGTGACACAGGGAACTACAGCTGTGTGTACTACCAGGCAAGGGCCCCTTTCTTGGCCTCCCACCCCAGTAATCACCTTGCGATCCGGGTCACAGGTAAGATTTTTACCAGCGGGAGAACCAGGGCTGGATAATCTTCCTACCGCCTGAGGGAGTGGACTGGAGGGAGGTTCTGTCCCTCCAAGACTCTGGAGCTTGGAAAAATCACTTGGGCAGGATGGCTTTAGGGCCAGGATCCTGCAGAACAGTGGAGCAGATCTTGTTTCAAGAGCCAATGCAGGTGGTGGAGAACCACATAAAAGGAGGCTGGGCAGGGGCTTCCCACCATGGATGATCGGATGCGCTCTGAGGGGTCCAGGCTTGGTGTGTGTGGGGTGCACTTGTAATACCTGACCCCCATTAGGAAAATAAGATACAACCACAAAGTCATTGCACATGTCCTGGGTGGGGCACCAACTCGTTTAGACTGAAGTGTGAACGACACCTCTGGAAGTTATGCAGAAAGAGGGTCCAGTAAGAAGACAAAGGAGGAGGGAGACGTGTCATCAAAACTGGGTCCCATCAAAGGGCCCGGGAAGCGAATACCTTCCTACAGCACTCAGAGACTTGCAGGAAGTTCTGTGCTTCATTTTCATTCATGCTCTACCACTCCTGCCTTTCAGCTTGGCCCAGTCAAGCTTTCCCCTTCCTTCCTCCCTCCCTCTCTCCTTTCCTTCATTTTTGAAAGAGGTCATTTTTAAAAACTGCAGTAACCACACATAATATAAAATCTACCATCGTAACCATTTTAAGTGTACGTTTCAGTAGTGTTAAGTACATTCACATGGTTGTACAATCATTGTCACCCTCCAACTCCAGAGACTTCTTCATCTTGCAAAACTCCATTAAACCACACATCGCCCTCGCCCTCCCCCAGCCCTGGCAACCACCATGCTGTCTTCCGTCTCTAGAACTCTGACCACAGATACTTTACGGAAGTGGAATCACACTTCTGTGTGGCTTATTTGTCCTTCTGTGACTGTGATCACGTCCTCAAGGCTCACCCAGGGAGCATCTGTGAAACGGGGCTGTGGCGGGGGGCGGGGTCAGCGTGCACACCTAACCCACACAACTTTTGTGAGAACTAAAGATAACGGAAGTAATCAATTACAACCCACAGTTCTGATAACAGTATTTGAATTACTCAAAATACTTGAGTCCAAGTGACAAAAATCTTCATTCAAGCAGCCTAGAAAGAGTAGGGGAAATACATGTACATATATATTGGCCCATGGAGTTAAAGGGATCACTCGGAGGTTCCTAACCTGGCACTACTGTCATTTTTGAGCTGGATAATTTTATCTTTGGGAGGGGAGAGAAAAATGCATCCCAGGAGGGGAGGGTGCAGCTCAGTGGGAGACTGTGTGCTTAGCAGGCACGAGGGCCTGGGTTCAATGCCCAGCAGCCCCGTTAAAAATAAATCAATCAATCTAATTACCCACCCCCTCCTGCCAAATAAAATAAAAACATCATCATTTGGGCTATTAAAACAAAATACCACAGGCTGGTGGCTTATAAAAAACAGAATTTTTTCTCTCACTGCTCTGGAGGCTGGACGTCTGTGTTCAGGGTGCCAGCGTGGTGGGGTGAGGGCCTCTTCTGGGTTACAAACTTCTCCTGTGTCTTCACATGGTGGAAGGGGACAAGGGAGCTCTCTGGGGTCTCTTTTACACACTATTGCATATAAAATAGATAAACAACAAGGACCTACCGTATAACACAGGGAACTATATTCAGTATCTTGTAATAATCTGTAACGGGAAAAAATTTAAAGCTAGCACAACATTGTACATCAACTCTGCTTCAACAAATTGTTTTTAATGTGATGAATAAATGCAAAGTTTCAGACAGGAAAAAAAAAACCCACCAAAGTCCTAATGGAACATGCCAGGAAATAGTAGACTAAAAACATGTGTATCCCTCTAACAATAATAGTAAATATTATCCTTATTATTACTTATGAATATTGGTGGAAATTACATGAACTCTTAAGGTCTTCCAGCTTCTAAAAAGGCCACAGGGTGTGTATCTGTCTGTCTCAAAATGCTGATAAAACAGAGCAAAATGGGTAAGCTGGATTTGCTCTCCACAGAAGAAGGAGCTATTAAATTGTGGGTTATTCAACAACTGGTGAATACTTTAAAAAGCTCCTCTGTTTCTTGGCATACGAGGAACCTTCTGAGTTTCTTGCTTGATGGTTACATGTATCGCTGCCTCTGACATGACTATGCTGACATAACAGCTGACCTGGAATGAACCAAGAAACTGTCCTCAGACCCAGTCTAGACCTTGCCTGTCTTCCTTCAGCTGCTCCTCAAATCCTGGCAACTGTCGCCAAGGGCAACAGGTAGAGGAAGAGAAGAGGATGCCTTTCGGAGGGTGGATGATTGGGTGCAGGCGCACTGATAGATAATTTTTTAAAATTTTTATTGAAGTGTAATTGACTTACAGTGTTAGTTTCAAGTGTACAGCAAAGTGATTGTTACACATATACATATGTATATATATTTTCTTTCAGATTCTTATCCATTATAGGTTATTACAAGAAACTGAGTATAATTCCCTGTGCTATACAGTAGGTCCTTATTTATCTATTTTATAATGTGTGTTTGTTAATCCCCAACTCCTAGTTTATCCCTCCCTGCCCTTTCCCCTTTGGTAATCATAGTTTGTTTTCTATGTCAGTGAGTCTGTTTTTGGTTTGTAAATAGAATTTGTATCAAATTTTTTATTTTCGTTTCCACATATAGGTGACATTGTATGATACTTGTCTTTGTCTGACTTCACTCAATATGATCATCTCCAGGTCCATCCATGATGCTGCAAATGGCATTATTTTATTCTTTTTATGGCTGAGTAGTATTCCATTGTATATTGTATATCTCACAACTTCTTTATCTAGTCATCTGTTGATGGACATTTAGGCTGTTTCCATGTCTTGGCTATTGTAAACAGTTAGGCTGTTTTTTGTTTTTTGTTTTTTTTGGTGGGGGTAGGTAGTCAGGTTTATTTATTTATTTACTTTAATGGCAGTACCGGGGATTGAACCCAGGACCTCATGCATGCTAAGCACGCACTCTACCACTGAGTTATATACACCCTCCCCCTGCACTGATAGATTATTGAAAATTGAGACCAAGAGTTCCCTCCTTGGGGTTCGCCAGAGCCTTTTATAAACCGCTTACTTTTACGCAGCAGTTGTAGGACCAGAACTCTGAATCTGGTTGCTGCCCACCCAGGTTTCACTCATGGAGATGTGAGAGTCCTCTGATCAGCCAAGGCAGGAGGCAGGGACAAGGTGGGTGGCAGTAATCCTGACAGACGAAAGGGAAGGAGAAGTAACTGACCCCAGCCTCACCCTTTATTTTTCTTAGACCATCGGCTCTTTGACACTTGGTGACACATGGCAATGTCTGGAGACATTTTTGGTGGTCACAACTGGGGGCGGGGAGGATGCTCCTGGCATGTAGGACTGGAGACCAGGCACACTGCGATGCACAGGACTCCGCCTTCCACAAAGCGTCATCCAGCTCCAAATGTCAACAGCGCCAAAGTGGAGAAACCCTGGGGGCAGATCCACTGTCTAGTTTCCAGTGAGACACCAAAGTTCTCGGTGGGGATTTTAAAGGTGGAGATCACACTCTCCTCCGATCCCTGGTGCCTCTCACTACTTAACATTACAAGTCCCAGACCAGCAGCTAGTCAAGAAATATTTAATAATAAAACTGGCTGCCTAACTTGGCATCATCCATCTTCCCTTAAGGTCACTGGGTCCCCCTGCCTTTATTCCAAAGTTCGATTTGTGTCCAATTTCCCAGTCCAATTTCTTTCAAGCCAGGCCCTAGGAATCGAGTGGCTCGTGGCGTTTAGTCATCATTTCTGAACTTTGAACAAGACTGATGTGGTCTCTGGCTGAGCAGAAAGCAGAAGGCAGCTGGTGGGAAGGGCTGGGCTGAGAGGAGGCGGTGGTGACAAACAGCCTCCCACTCCCTGACGGCGGCTGTGGGCTGAAAGCCAAGTTGGGTAGAACAGAGGAGTGAAGAGCTGAAGGTGGTACCCTGGGAGCAGAGGAAGTAAGTGCTCAGGGGTCACCCGTGAGCTCCTGGGGCCTGCTGCCTTCCTGACGTGCAGGGCTCAGAGGGGGGCCTTCAGACAGGCTCAAGGGTCGGACCCTTCTTTTTCATCAACGCCACGAGGCCGGACCAACGAGCGTGGATGGGAAAGCCAGTGAAGAGAGGTGTGGTGGGTACCACAGCCGCAGAGCGGACTGCGGTCCCAGCCCCCGCCCTGCTGCTCACCAGCTGTGGGGCCCTGCGACATTTCTTTTGAGTTTTAGTTTACTTATCTGGTTTAAAAAAAAAAAGGACCAAAAAACAAAACAAAAACCCCCCACTCTATCCTGACCTCTCTGTGCAATGCGGATTACAGAACAGCCAGGGGGCTTTGGGAAAGGTTAAACGTTAGATATGTGAGTAGGCACTCAACACATGTCAGTTTCAGTTACTACTATTTTGCCCCCAGAAGCACTGCAGAAACTGGCTAAGGTGTTCTGTTTGTGGTTCCCAAACAGAGGGGAACCACAGCTGTATCTGCTGTAAGAGAATCTGCCTGTCCAGCTGCACTGGCCAGGGTTCCCTAGGGAAGCATAATCAATTACACACACACACACATATGGACACACACACACAGTGGACCCTTGCACAATGCAGGGTGTTACGGGGTAGCTGGCCCTCTGTATCCACGGTTACTCCACAGCGAAGGTTCTGTAACCCTGGATTCAACCACGGATTAATCCACAACTTGAACTGTGTAGTACTGTATTATTTACTATTGAAAGAACCCATGTTATTCAAGGGTCAACTGTATATGACAAATACATACATGATACACATATTATCCTATGTCTAAGTGTATACACACACCTATACGTGCTATAGCGTATGTGTGTACCTATCTTATCTATATCCTCTCTATATTACTATATGTATATACACACACACACAAAATATAAGACCATACCCTATATATAAGAATTTTCTTTTGAGAAATTTGAAAAGCACTACTCAACAGAAATGAGAGGCAGTCATGCACCCACCACCCAGAATTTAACTGTTCACATCTAGCCATACTTGATCCAATATGTTTTCTTTCTTTTCCTCTCAACGCAGTTCCCATCATTTTGCTCTCTTCGCTAGAAACTTCTGCCCTGAAGTCGGTGTCATCGCTCCTGTGCGTGCTTTTACACCGTTACTACGTAGATATGCCTTGGTAAACAAGATACTGTTTCAAGAGTGATCCATCAGTGGTCTAGTATCGTCATTATTGTTCTGCAAGTCCACTTCTTTTAAACTCAAGGATTCTGTCTTCTAGGTAAAGACGAAGGAAAGTCTTCCGAGAGAGCAGCGAGCAGGCTAGGTAAGAGAAAGAGGCAGAGTCATGCAGTCAAGGGGTGAGGCTTCCCTGTGAGGCACCGGGGTGTCCACCGCTGGGAAAGTTCTCGAGGATGTCTGTCTATATTTGAATGATGCCTGAAGATTGTGGTTCAAGGCGAAAGCCTTTCGAGGTGAGTCGGGTTAGCGTCGAAGCTCTGCCTACTCATCACTGAGGAGGTGCCTGGAAATCCTACTTCAACTCTCCAACCCTCAGCTGCCGCATCTGTAAGATGGGTACCATTCTCTGTCTCCCAGGATATTTGCAAGTAGGAGACAAATGAAGCGAGATCTCCAGCTCGTGAGAGAAACTCAATCAATGGTAGACATACTTAGGCATCAGAAGATGTCTCAGGAAACCAACTTACCTCCCCCTTTCCACCAGGGACCACTGGAATCATTCTCATCGTCATCTTCATCTTCCTCTGCCTCCTCGCCTGCTTCCTCATTTACAAATACACCCAGGGTGGTGAGTTCAGGAAAACAAGGGCTACATATTTGGGGGGAAATGGAAGAAATGGGACGAGGACGTTAACAGCACAGGATTAACCCTTCCTCTCTCTCTTTTCATCCCAGGAGTACATCCTGACAAGAGGACCAAAAGGTAGAGCTACTCAAGAGAATCCCACCAGCCAATACTCAACTCTTCCTGTAATGCATCCCGGACTAGTTAAGACCTTCTTTCTTTCTTATCTCAACCTTTTATGTGCCCCAGACCAGCTCCAGTGACCATGCCAAGTTTCTCTTCTCCTTCTCTCTTCTTGCAAACATCCTCCACTTCTCACTCCATGTCCTTCCTGGGTTCCTTTCCTCATGGACCACACTGCCCCCAACCCTTTCCTCCCCTTCGCCTCACAAGACTTTCCTGAGCATCCAAATGGCTTGGAGACCCTAAGGTGGGGTGCAGGAGTGGGGGGGGCAGCAGGGCGTTTGGTTTAGAGACCGTGCTGTGGCCCTGCTTTGCATAAACCCTCAACCTCCTCAAAAGGATGGTGATTCCTCTCTCTAGTTTCCTTTATCTCCAATACTTCACTGTTTCTCTCTCTCAGCTCCTGCTCTTCTAAGGCTCCTGAAGACAGGGTGACAAGTAATCAGCCTGGGAAAGAAAGTGGTGGTGGGTACACGTGTGTGTGTTCAAGTATTTGTGTGTGTATGTATATGCATGCATGCATGTGTGTGGTGTGTGCTATTTTTGTGCATGCGTGTCTGAGTGTGCATATGTGAGTCTGCATGTGTAGGGGTGCAGGTACATATGTATGTATGTGAACACGTCTGTGGAAGTATGCATGCAGCACTGCACAAATGTGTGTAGGGGTGTGTGTGCTAGGCGTGTATGTGTTGTGTGTGCACACACAAGTAGCCAGCATGTTTGTGTTCATGCACATGAGCATGTATATGCATGTGTGCTTGTGTTGCGTGCATGCGTGTGTGTGCACACATGTGCATGTGAGCGGGTGTGTGTGTGCATAAATCTGACCCCTGGAGCCTGGGGACGAAGCAACAGCAGAATCTTTTCGCTCCCAGGTGCATCAGCAGCTGTGAAGAGTTGTTCCCTCGCCTTGGTGAGTTTCCATGCTGGTGACTCCCTGTCACCCCAGGCTCTCCATCACCACCCTCCCCAGTTCTGTCAACGTCAGGGCCCCTGCTTTCACCCGCTCCCGCCCTTCCCGTCCATGTCAGGAGAACCTGGTCTGAACTCTTCTATGTCTTCCCCGGCCATGGGACCTGAGTCCCACAACTTGTTCTTTCTGAGGGCATTCCCCCGTCTGTCAACTGGGATGAACACCACCTTCTCGGCAGGCTTAACGGGGGGGGGCTTCATGAGCTCACAGTCACATAACGATCAGTCGGATTCCAGGCACAGTGTAAGCATTCGGTGCCTTGAAGCTCCGATTCTCACAGCAATCTGTGTAACCTCAGGCAAGTGGCTTTCCCACTCTGAGCCTCAGTTTCTTCATCTGGACAATGGGGCTAATACACCCCACCTCGGGTGCCATGATGGAAATCGGGCAAGATCCCTCTGGGAGGCGCGGACCACAGTGCCTTGCATAGTATACCCTGCAGTTATGAGTAGCAACCCTTGTTTTTTCCCTTTACAACGCAATGTTTTTTTTATTGTGGCAAAACGCACATAACAAAATTTACCATTTTGGGGGGGAGGAATCTATCTATTTACCTATTTAGTTATTTATTTTAACAGAGCTACAGGGAACTGAACCGAGGACCTCGTGTATGCTAAGCATGCACTCTACCACTGAGCTATACCCTCCCCCCCACCAAAACTCACCATCTTAGCCCGTACAGTTTGGTAACTTGCCGGTGCATTCACAACGTTGTGCGATCACCACCATTATCTAGTTCCAGGAATGTTTTCATTACCCCAAAGGCAATCCCACACCTTTTTAGCAGTCTCTCCCCATGTCCTCCTCCCCACCCCCAGCCCCCGGAAACTACTAATCTGCCTTCTGACCTGATGGCTTTGCCTCTTCCAGACGTTTCACAGAAACACCTCTGTTTGTAGGAATTCACTATCACCACCTAACAAACCATCTCCAAAGCACAGTGGCTTAAAGCAATACTGTCATCCCGCAGGGTCCGCAGGTCAGGAGTCTGGGTGCGGCGTGGCCAGGTCCTCTCACTCGGATCCCACAGCGCTGTGGTTGAGGTGTCGGCCAGGGGCTGATTAGGGCTTGACAGGAGAGAACTTGCTTCCACAGTCACGCAGGTGGTTGTTGGTAGGATTTGGTGCCCGGCAGGCTGTTAGCCGGAGACCATCATGGCCACACGGCCACACAGTGACTCATAACATGGCAGCTGGCTTCACTGGCGTGAGCGAGAGGGAGGCAAACAGAGAGGGGCTCGCTGTCTTTTGTAACCTGGTCGTGGACGTGGCATTCCATCTTTCTCACCATATCCTGTTCAAGAGCCGAGAGTCACGGGGGCCAGCCAACACTCAGGAGGGGAGGGGGCCTCACGAGGGCTTGGGGGTAGAAGGCTCCTGGGGGTGCTCTTGGAAAGCTGCCTTCCACACTGTCACTGTGGCTGCTCCCTCCTCCTAGCCAGCTGCTCCTCCTGGAATACATGACCCGCTTTGCCTTGCTTACCTCCAGGATGAAGGGTCCCAGGTCTCAAGCACTGAAGAACCCCATGGAACAACTTATGCTGACCTGGACACCAGAGCCCTAAGTCAGGGCCCCTCCAGCCAGATGAAGCAGCCTCTGGAAACCTGTGTGTACTCGGCCGTTAAGAAACAGCCTGGAGAAGACCTGGAGCCTGGAAAGAACTTCCGACAAGGGAATGGACAACGAGGCAGAGGCTCCTTAGAGGACTAGGCAAGCGGGGGTCCCATTCCTCAAATCTCCAATGAAGATGTGTTTCTTTCTTCTAAGGAAGTTTTTAAAGTGAGAGGTATTCACAGAGTAAAATGCACAAATCTTAAGTGCACAGCTCAGTGACTCCATCCATCCACCCATCCACCCATTTATACATCTGTCCATCTCCATCCATCCATCCCTTGGTGTAACCAACATCCACATCCATCCTTCCAGAAGGTTTCCTTGTGACGCTTCCCAGTCGACTGCCATTTCCCCTGAGATCATTCTTTCTTCTGACCTGTCACCTTGGGTGAGTTTTGCCTTTGTTCTTTCATACGCACTCATATAAATGCAATCACGCCATTCGTACTCTTCCGTGTCTGTCTTCTGTCACTTAAATGTGCTATTTCTGAGATTTATGCTTGATGTCACCTGTATTAGTGTCTTCTTCCTTTTTCTCTGCTGAATATTACTCCATCGTATGTTTGTACCACAGTGTGTTTATCCATTCTCCTGTTCATGGACATCTGGGTTTGTTTCTGGTTTGGGGCGTTTACAAGTAAAATTTCCGTGAACACGCTTAGCTATGTCTTTGTGTGGATAGGCATACATGCAGCCCTTCACCTGGAGGTGGAAGGGGTGGGTCAAAGGACAGGTATATGCTTAATTTTATCAGAGACTTTCAAAGGGTTTTCCAAAGGGCTGCGTCATTTCCTGCTTCTTTCTTTGCAGGGGGGGTGGGGGTGGTGGAAGCAATTAAGTTTGTTTATTTATTTATTTAATGGAGGTTCTGGGGATTGAACCCAGGACCTCGTGCATGGTAAGCACATGCTCTGCCACTGAGCTATGCCATCCCACCTCCTGCTTTCTTCTTGCTGTGTGCTCAGTGCCTTTCTCGGCTGCCAAGCTCCTGCTCCCACTCCCTTCCCACCATAAAACTGCCCCATGACCTCAAATGAATTTGTGGGCTGGGGGAGGGAGGTCCTGAATGAGTGAGCATTCATGGTGTCAGTCAGACTCTAAAATGAACTCCAGTCCTCTTCGCTCCTGTGTAGTCCCCTCCAGGGGGACTGGTGACTTGCTTCTAACCTACAATATGGTGAAGAAGGTGGGCTGTCACTTTGGCGGGTACATTATCTGAGGCTGTAACTTCTATCTGGATGGCAGACTCTTGACCACAGAAATGGTGTCCCCCTGAAACTGAGCTCCCCTGATGAGTTTAAGAGTAGCCGCTCTATCCAAAACTTTATTCCCTTTCTTGTCCCTCCCGCCTTCCCCTCAGGACTGAGGATTATCAAAGAAAACAGGAGACTGAAACCCAGCAGGACCCTGCAGGGCCCTCCCGGGTACAAGAGCTGCTCCGTGTCCCCCGTTTCTGGTTTGTAGGGAAAAAAAAGCTTTAGTCTCCTAGGCATTCCCTGAGTTCCAAAGAGCAAATTCAAGCAGTTACTAGTTAGGAAAGAGAGGGAATGCAGAAGCAAACGAAAAGCAGCCAAGAAACAATAGTTCAGCAATAAAGCAGAGTCTGAGCTCCTCCTCAAGGGGTGTGCATAACAATCTAACCCATATCTTTGAGTTGTTCTGCAGAAACTAAGACCCTGCCCCCCCACCAGGTAGAGGCTGGTAGCTACACACTGACCATAAGCACACAGACCCCAGACTGGCTGGAACCAGAAGGTTGATGATTAAGGTTCCCCAAACACTTCCCTGTTACCTCACCACCAACCAATCAGAAGAAAGTCCATGAGCTGATCATGCCACCTGCAACCCTCACCCCAAATGCTGCCTTTAAAACCCTTCCCTGAAAGCCATCAGGGACTTCAGGTCTTTTGAGCATGAGCTGCCCATTCTCCTTGCTTAATGCCCTGCAAATAAATGCTGCACTTCCCTTCACCACAACCTGGTGTCCGTAGACTGGCTTTGCTGCAAGATAGGCAAGCAGACCCAAGTTTGGTTTGGTAACACTGCCTTCTTGGATTGTGCACTTTGATGATGGGCTGCCACGCCAGGAAAGCCCACATGGCAAGGAACTGCAGGTAATCTCCAGTCAGCAAGGAACAGAGGCCCTTGATCCAGCAGGCTGAGGCAGCAGAATCTGTGAACAACCATGTGAGTTTGAGCTGTATGACAAGGAATCTGGCTAGTCTCTGCCTCTGGTACCTGGGAGGTAACTGTCAATGCTCGGTGTTTCTTCTAATAGGAGTCCCTTTGTTATTCCCAGTGGGCCCCTTGGCCCACTCCTGAGTTTATGGTAATAAGATGACTCAGGATGGGGGAGGGGGCTGGTGGGTCCAGAAATACCAACCATGTGATTGGAAGGTTGGAGCTCTGAGCCAGAGGATGTGAGTCTTCTGGGGAAAACGGGGGATGGAGATGGATTCAGTCAATCACGCCTATGTGATGAAGTCCCAGTGAGCACTCTGCATACCAAAGCTCAGGGGAGTTTCCTGGTTGACGATACACACTGATGTCTGAGAACAGACCTCCCCCTTGGCATCTCTTCATTTAGTTGGTCCTGATTTGTATCCTTTATAATAAAACGGTAATCCTAAGTATTGGGCTTTTTTGAGTTCTTTGAGTGGTTCTAGTAAATTCTTGAATCTGAGGAGGGTAGTGGGAACCTCCAAGTTTGCAGGCAGCTGGTCAGAAGGGCAGATGGCCCCAGGAACACCTGAACTTGCAGCTGGTGTCTAAAGCGAAGGTGGTCTCTTGTGGGCACTATGCCCTTAAACTGTGCTAACCCTGGGTCCTGGGGGTCAGAGTTACACTGCCGCTCAGAACCGGATCCCTCCTTGGTTGAGCTTTCAGATTAGACCCCAGCTCTGCTGACCGACTGAGTGCAGCCCCTAGAGAATCCTGCTGGGTTGTGCCTGTACTCCTGGCCCAAAGAAACTGAGATAATAAATGTCTGCTGCTCAAGCCATCAAGTTTGGGGCAATACTGTTACACAGCAAGAGATACTGTTACACAGCAAAAGGGGCACACAGACCCCTCTGAGCACTCCTCCACAGAGTGCCTGAGCAAGGAGACATCTTCACATGGCGTGACATGGGGGGGCTTCAGATGATTTTCTGGAAGGGGAACAGGCTTTTGAGACAGATCTGGGTTCCAACACCCGCACCTGCCTCTCCGACTTTCGTGTCTTTGAGCAAGGGGACCACTGCCCCTCGGATACCAAGGGAGGACTCCATCACTGCTATACTGTATCTTCTAGCTGCTACACACGGTGGGCTCATCAGCATTGCCATTTGGGTTCTCTGAGTCTACCTAACCACCTGCACTCTCACTGCCACAGGGAGGAAAAGGGCTACTTGGCCACAGCCCTCAGTTCTTAGCCTGTGGGCAGTGTCTAGCAAACTGGGTATTTATTTCCAATATTCTCAACAGTGAAGTGCCTTCACCTCCTCAGCAGGAACCCTTCAGGCTCAAGCCTTAGGCATCTGGGGGGTTACGGACTTAGACACCTGACATCTGAATGAGAAGGATGAGGATTTTCTGTGAGCTGAGCTCGTCCTGTGCTAGAAATGCGTTGCAATCAGCAGCATCAACGTGTTTCCGGAAGATGACTATGGGGAGAGGGAACTGAAATGCCAGAGGAAAATGTCACTGCCCACACTCTGGGGCGACGGGTGAGGCTGTGACCGTTCTAGCTGTTCCCCCTTCTGTGGCTGCAAAGCTGAAGACGGATCCCTGGACAGACGGACATGCCACAATGATTCCTGAACTACTACTTTCCCTCCTCTGCTTCAGTAAGTCTCCCAGGGCGGCACACTGAGATGGTAAAAAATAAGATAACTGGTGAGGGGTTTGGATTGGGATTGGAAAGAGAAATAATGACATCAGCTTCGGCGACTAAGTGCATATTATGTATCGGAAATCTTGCTGAGTGCGACGTGCACATTACCTCTAAACCAGCGCTCAACAAATTTCAGTTACTCTTGTTTCAGCTTCATGACTTTTGCTGAACCACCTGTACTTTCTTGGCGTCATGTTTTTCTTAATACTGACTCAAAGTTCTTTTGCCAAAATAAAAATATTTAGGTCAGATGCTCTGCATCAATACCCTAAATAAAAGTCCAGTGTCAAACAGAAGGTAACCGCAAAGGAAATGCAGCGAGAGGGAAACAATGTTAAGAGATTCTAACTAGATACTGTTCCTGGTCAAGCTTCTGAACCTGAAAACCACTATTTCTTTGCTATAAAGGCAATTAGCTGTGATCAAGATACACTAGAGGCTAGCTTCAAACAGGCTTTCTTGTTGATATATCAAAGCACCCTGAGCGCGCTTACTGCATGCTGTCGTTCTGTGCTTTAACCACCCTTCCTTGCACCTAAAATCATCACAGGCAACAGTGCGATATAGTCCACATTGGGGAAATACCACTCTGATCCCTCCAGAAACAAACCAACCAACAACGCTACAAGGGAGGACGAGGTCCAATTTTACAGGTTAGGAATCGAATCTGACTTTGCAAAATGAAGTCGCTTGCCTCACGTTGCAGAGGTGGTATGCAGGGAAGCCAAATTCAGTCCAGAACAGTTCAGATCCAAAAAAAAATTTTTTTTAAAGAATCCTTTAAACTTTTTGACTTTTATTTATTTATTTTTTTAATTCATTACAATTTTGCTTTGTTTTGGTGGGGAGGTAATTAGCTTTGCTAACTAATTAATTAATTAATTGATGGAGGTAGTGGGGACTGAACCCAGGACCTTGTGCATGCTAAGCACACATTCTACCACTGAGGTCTACCCTCCCGCCCTTGTTCCTCTTATTACTTTTATCATTCATTCCCCTTTGACTTGGTTAGGCACTGACTCTACTAACAATTCCTTCCAAAGAACCCTAAACTTTTTAACTTTTCAAAACATCTTCTTTCAACCACTTGTAAGTATATATTTCAGCAGTGTGCGGTGCATTCACAACACTGTGCAACCACCACCTGAACCGTTTCCATCATCCCCCACAGAAACTCTGTACTTGTTACCCAATAGCCTGTTTCCTCTTTCTCCCCAGCCCCCGGCGACCTCTATTCTATTCTGTCTTCAAGAATTTCTTCCAGGTGCTTGATATAAGTGGACTCTTACAATATTTGTGTGTGTGTGTGTGTGTGTGTGTGTGTGTGTGTGTCTGGCTAATTTCACTTAGCCTAATGTCTTCATGTTGTAGCATGTGTGAGAATTTCATCCCTTTTTAATGGCCGAATAGTATTGCATTACGTGCGTACACCACATTTTGTTCATCCATTTATGCTTTTGATGGACGTGATATTTTTGATCGGCCCATGCCATTTCAACAAAGACCTGGCAACTTCTCTCTTTCATTACTAAGACACAAAACCACTTAGTCCACACCAGGGGAAAAGAGGAAATCTCTTAGAAACACAGGCCTAACCAACGTCCGTTGAGTTACAGCAATCTTTTCCTTACAAAAATGTTAGCAAACATGCTTGGTATTGATTTTAAAGAGATGTCAGCACTCAGGCAAACCTGTCCCTATTACATTCAGGCATTAATGGCAGGATGGCCGTGAACGGTCCAGATATGTGTAATCACTCTCGCTTGGAGGCTTCTAAGACAACTGAGATTTTTAAACTGAATTACAGTTAATTTACAATGTCAAGTTAGTTTCAGGCATACAGCAAAGGGAATCAGTTATACATATGTGTGTATATAAATATATATATATGTATGTACGTGTGTGTGTATACATACATATATATGTGTATGTGTGTGTGTGTGTGTATATATATACACGTTTCAGATTCTTTTCCATTACAGGTTATTACAAGGTATTGAATACAGTTCCCTGTGCTATATAGTAGGTCCTTGTTGTTTATCTGTTTTATATACAGTTTGTATGTGCTAATCCTACACCCCTAATTTATCCCTCCCCTCTTCCCCTTTGGTAACCATACATTTATTGTCCATGTCTATGAGTCTGCTTCTGTTTTGTAAATAAGTTCATTTCTATCATTTTTTTAATTCCACATATAAGTGATATCATGCAATATTTGTCTTTCTCTGCCTGACTTATTTCCCTTAGAATGACAATCTCTAGGTCTAACCATGTTGCTGCACATGGCATTTTTAATTCTTTTTTATGGCTGAGTAGTATTCCGTTGTATATATACCACAACTTTGAATCTAATCATCTGTCGATGGACATTCAGGTTACTTCCATGTCTTGGTAAATGAATCACCTCCGATTGTCTATGCTGCAGTCCCGAGCACTGCTTTTCCAGGTTCAGTGAAAGCAGTGGTTCTTCACCCTGGCTGCATGCTTGTATCACCTGGGGGATTTTGAAAGCTTGGCGCCTGAGCCCTGGTCCAGGAGATTCTGAATCAATGCTTTTGTGGTTTGGGCTACGCACTGGACTTCTCCCCAGCCCCCAGGGCAGCGGGACGTGTAGGCACGGGTAAGAGTGGCTGAGCTGGGGTCTTGTGTAGCTGCAGCTGCACATGGGACAGGGAGGACTCTGCATTTTCTCTCCCCTGGAATATCCACTTGGATTTTGTGAGGCCTGTTACAGGGCACCAGGCAGTGCCCTCTGTCCTGCTTGGAGTACTAAACGATGAAAAGAGATCATGGCAAAGATTGGATCAGAAACTTTTCAGAGGAAAGGCTGAGGCTGACTTAACTAGTGCTTTCTAATGATGGGGTCTGCTCCATCTTTGAGCCAACCTGTGCTGACCAAATGGATGCTGGTGACTTACGGTGAGGTTTGGACGTGGGCTTAACCTGGTGGGGGGAAGATGCGGTTACAGCAAGGTTGCACGTTTTCTCATCCCTGTCAGATCTCTCTGAGTCGTGCTCATGCTGGGGCGCCTGTGAGTCGGTCAGTGTGCACTTGATGAGGTCCAACTACGTGCCAAGACCTGTGTAGACAGGGAAGATGCTGGGGCCAGCAGCACAGAGCCCCCACCTCCCAGGTGCTCACAGGTGGTGATACCTTGTGTCTCCCATGGTGTAAGACAGGTAACCTTCTATGAACGCTCTTAAGAAATTACAACCAAGTGGTTCTGTCTTAATTTTTGTCACTCAAGGCACCAAATACCCTTTATATGGTGGATTTCTGATCATATATGAGACTGTGCATAGACAGTCAGGTCTACTTAGGGTCTGAGATACATCACAGGTAGGTTGGGGCCACCCTCATATCCCACCCTGCCCCAGTCTCTCACGGCTCCTGCCTCCAACCCCAAGCAGGGGGTGGAGGAGTCTGGAGACTCTGACCCAGGTTTCAATGGAAACGCTACACTAAGAGCGGTCCAGGTGGAAGGTGACTCTGGGAGGGTCTGTGGGACTGTCTGGAACCGAGAAAGGGCCTGGGGCCTTGGGAGGCGACAGCAGCACAGGAGAAACTCTGTAAGAAATGGTGGAGGAGGTGAGAGCAGAAACCAGAGTCCAGCGAAAGGACAGTGAGAACTCCCAAACTCATGAGCGCTGGGACGGCCCCTCAGGGACCAGGAGGGAGATGACGTGGGCTCCGTGCAGGTGCTGGCATCTCACGGACGATTCTTTGCAGGGCTGTGTGTTGGCCAAGGAGACCTAAGAAGAGATGGTGAGTGTTTCTTCCTTGAACCTTCCCTGATCCTCCACCCCAGAGGCTCCACTTTCCCTTCTTCCTTCTTTAAACGGGCTTCCTGAGACCAGGTGAGTCGACCACATCCAGTCCTGAGACCTGCTTCCTTCCAGAGTCACCTCCCAAGCCCTCCCTGAGCGCCTGGCCCAGCTCGGTGGCACCTGCCCGCAGTAACGTGACCCTGCGATGCTCGACCCCTACCAAGGATGTAAACTTTGCTCTCAGAAAGGGAGGAAAGGTCTTGGAGCTCTTGCAATCACCTGATTCCACAGAGGGCCAGGCGGAATTTCACCTGACGGATCTAAAAAGCACTAATGCTGGAGAGTACACCTGTGAATACCACAGAAAAGGCCGTCCCCACATAAGTTCACAGCGCAGTGATGTCCTGCAACTACTGGTGACAGGTGAGGAGGGGGTGCCTCAGAATGACGTGTGATCTCCCTCGGGACAGGGACGAGGGAGGAGCCAGAGGAAGGGGGGCGGGGAGTCCCCATCTCCAGCGTAGTTGGGGAGGGGGAGACGGAGAAAGTCAGGCAGAGAACTGTTGCCTTGGTTTTACGCAGGGCTTGTAGGAGGGAGCAGCTCCTTCCTGGGGTCAGAGTAGAAAGAGGCTGAGCTCAGGTACCTGTCATTCCCACACTCCCTGGGAGCCTCCTTCCAGGAGAACAGGGGTGAGTGGGGGACCCAAGGCTTCTCCCCGTGATCTCAGAGCCCTCCTTCTCTTACAGGGTATTTTTCTAAACCTTCCCTCCAAGCCCACCAAAGGGGTGTTGTGACTGAAGGAGCAGAGGTGACCCTGCAGTGCCAGAGGCCAGACACTGAAATTGTGGCTGTAATGTTTGCCCTACTGAAGGCAGGAATGCCAATGCCCGTGCAGCGCCGGAGTCCAGCAGGGAAGGAGACAGACTTCTCCCTTCAGAATGTGAGGGTCGGTGACACAGGGAACTACAGCTGTGTGTACTACCAGGCAAGGGCCCCTTTCTTGGCCTCCCACCCCAGTAATCACCTTGCGATCCGGGTCACAGGTAAGATTTTGCATGATGTTTGAGGAAGTTTTTGTTTGTTTTCAATTTAAGTAAGTGAGTGTTCGACCATCATCCTCTGATTCACATTTCTCCATCACTTGTTCTGTCATTTCCTTTTAACATCTTTCCTTTCCTTATTTCCAGTCCTTTGCCTTTTTTTTCCCCTATTGTGCTTTCTTGGTCAATTTCTCATGCTTTTCTTCAAAATGATCCAGCCCACCATTATCGGAATCCCTTCTACCAGAAATTCTGTCTCTCTTGAAGCTTGGTTTATTCTGGCAATCGTGATTTTATCCCCAATAATTTTTTGTTGCTGCTCTCAGAGTGCTGTTCCCACAGTCTCCGCGTGGGGGGAAGTGGCTGTGACATCCTTTCCCGTCTCACGGACCTTGCTGTAAGGGTGCTTCTGAGATGACACTGTTTCCTGGCGGAATTTTGCTGGACTCTCCTTTTCTCAGCTTTGTAAATTCTCTTCAATGCTCTCGAGTCTTCCCAGGTAGTCAGTAAATGTTTTGTAACGAGGAATTAGGGTCTGGGTGGGGTCTGCGCTGAGAGGCAGAGCAGGCTTACCGAGCAAGGTAGCATCATTACAAATTTCTCCTTGTGGATTTGTCTTCGGGGAACATTGTCGCCGATGGGTTTAGAGATGAATGTCACTGTAACTGGCATGTGTCAGGAGGAAGATGCAAATGCAGGCTTCTGTTTCAGGACCAAGACCAGTGCCAAGCTTAAGCCCTTCTTGGCTGAAGCTGAGATCCACCGTGGTCCAGATGCTTAGCCACTAAACTCAATCTTTCTTTTAAAAAAATTATTTATTTTTAAGTTTTTAGATGGAAGTATAGTCAGTTTACAATGTATCAATTTCTGGTGTACAGTGTACTGTTTCAGGCACATATACATTCCTTTTTGAATTCCTTTTCATTACAGGTTACTACCAGGTATTGAATACAGTTCCCTGTGCTGCAGAGAAGAACCTTGCTGTTTATCTATATTATATATAGCAGTTAGTATTTCCCAATCGCGAACTCCCAATTTATCCCTTCCCACCCCCTAAACTCAATTTTTCTCAAGCTCATTGCCTGCATAAAGTTTTGTGCTGGGGGTGGGGGTGATGTACATGAAGCTACTGAATTATTTCAGCGCTCTGTGGAGCAATTTTGATTTTTAGTGTTGCTCCTACAATGAATTCCTCATATATGGAGGGAGAAGGGGAAAAGGAAACGTGGGAAGGTGGAAATGAGACAAACAGCAAGTAAATGAAATCCGAGGGACAAGGCAGAGAGAACAGGAAGGGCAGAGGATGCGGGGAGAATTACTACAACTCCCATAAAATCCCATATTTTTCCCCCAGGGATTAGAGCCTTAAGGTAGGTACAGGGGGCCACTAGCCGGGAAACCAAGTAGGCATCTGGGAGTCACGCCTGGCAGATCCATTTGGGAAGCAGGGAGGCCCTTGCATGGTCAATGCTGCTCATCTTGCTTCTAGGTTCCCCACGTACCACAGCCTTGGACTACACCACGGGGAACCTCATCCGACTGGGCCTGGCTGCCGCAGCCCTGGTCATTGCGGGTGCCTTCCTGCTCGAAGCCTGCTGTAGACAGGAGTCTCCACGGGGTGTCAGGTAAAAAAAAAACACCCCAAACTGAGCACTTCTCATTTTCACGGGCTGGTGTAGTGATACAGCGTCCTTCTTTTTTTTTAAATGTTCCCTTATGGTTTATTACAAAACATTGAATATAGCTCCCTGTGCTATATAGTAGGTCCTTGTTATTTAATTATTATATATATAATTAGTATCTGCAAATCCCAAACTCCTAATTTATCCCTCCCCGCTTTGGTAACCACAAGTCTGTTTTCTATGCCTGTGATTCTGTTTCTGTTCTGTAAATAAGTTCACTTGTGTCATTTTTTTTTTAGATTCCACATATAAGTGATATCATATGGTATCTGTCCTCTGACTTACTTTACTTAGTGTGCTAATCTCTAGGTCCATCCACATGGCTGCAAATGGCATTATTTTATTCTTTTTACGGCTGAGTGGTATTCCACTGCATACATACGCCACAACTTCTTGACCTATTCATTTGTCAGTGGACATTTAGGTTGCTTCCATGTCTTGGCTATTGCAAATAGTGCTGCTATGAACACTGGGGTGCGTGCATCTTTCCAAATTAGAGTTTTCTCTGGATGTGTGCCCCCAAGTGGGACTGCTGGCTCATACAGTAGCTCTATTTTCAGTTTTTTTAAGGAAACTCCATACCATTTTCCACAGTGGCTGCACTAATTTACATCCCACCAGCAGTGTAGGAGGGTTCCCTTTTCTCCACAGCCTCTCCAGCATTTACTACTCGTAGTCTGTTTACTGATGGCCAGTCTGACTGGTGTGAGGTGACACTTCATTGGTTTCAGTTTGCATTTCTCCGATAATTAGCGATGTTGAGCATCTTTTCACGTGCCTACTGGCCACTGATACAGGGTTCTTTAAACACCAAACTCTACTACTAGATGTATGTTTTGCAACACGGGCATGAATGGCATTTTAGGTGATACATTTCCTCAGCATGTGTGACTGTTCTGTTCATTGTAAGAATATATCTCTTTTATTTTCCCGTTAAACGGCAGTTGAAGCCTCAATCATTGTGGAAGGAAAAAAAAATCGTATCTTTTAAGAATGGGAACATGGGGGTGTTTTTCCTGGTTGAGAACCTCTGTTTAGATCTGTGAACAATAACATTTTCTCTTCCTCCCTCTTTCTTTCTTGTCCACAGGTCCCCAGAAGGACAATGAGTGCTTGATCAAGCTAGACCTGCTGCATCTTGACTGCTCTGGGGAACCAGCTTTCTCAGCTCTATTGAGAGCTCTTGAAGGACAAGATGATGGCTTTCTTCTTTCTGTAATCTTCCCCGGGGCAGAGGACAGGAATGAGCATAAACACTCACCTGATAAACTCAGAATGACTAAAAATTGCTTAAAACGTCGGCGTCACACTAGGTAGCATGCGGGTTTCCACCAGCAGGAAACTGCTCTTCCACTGACAAGTGGGGAAACCATGCTTCTGGGATAATATACATTATTGTTTCCCGCCTGTATTTTGTATTTCTGGGCCAGCACTTGTCAAATATTAAAATTTCTGTGCTTATCACACACATCGTTTAAATGTTATTCCACACATTCCCGATGCTTGACCTAATTTTGAGAGCATCGCACTCTTTTAAACAGCATCACTTTGCTCTTGAGTTGTGCCCAATATTTCTGGTGCAGGTGTAAAATGTGATCCATTATATTTTGTTCTCAAGATCTGTTGTTGCTTCCTGCTAAATAATCTGGTTCTTTTTCATAACGCACTCGTATTTCAGAACTTTCATCGCCTCTCTTAGGACTCTGCAGATTCTGGTAGGAAAACTGAGTTCCGATTGTAGGGGAAACAATCCTCTGGGCTTCACTCCTCATTTCGTCTGCTCGCTTCTGTTCTGCTGGCTCTCATCAGGTCCCGGGCGAGTCTTGCTCCTCTCATCATTACCGCTGAGGTCCTCCTTTCACGGCTGATGTCGCTGTGTGTCCGATGAGGTTAAAGAGCCTGGTTTTGTCCACCACATCCTTCAGTGCGCCAGTGGTGGTGGGGGAACTGTGGGTTTTCCTGGGCTGTACCTCACGCGGCTAGTGCTTGCTCAGTGTGAAGGCTTCTAGTAGCCTCAGGATCAGGAGAATTTTTCTTTCTTTCCGTCCAATTAGGAAAAGCTATGGACCCTCCCGAGAATGGACCCCTCTGGCCGCTGCCTGGTCAAACGCAGTCAAAATGGACAGGACACTGGGTTTATAGTCAGTATGGCTGTGTGTCAAATAGACAGCAGTTGCTCACCCCACAGCCTTCCTGTTGCATTTTCCACATGAAACAGCTTTGGGCCATGCTCCCACTCTCTAATGCATGACTGTCCACGTCTATTTCATTCTATTTTTAATATTTCCATTTCTTTCTTAGATTGACCATTGATTAATTCTTCTGTTGACACTATATTCATCATCTTCATGGAGTACACACATTTCAGAACATATATAATTGTACACTTCATTTTTAATTATTTTTTAAAATTTATTTTAAATTGTTTTTAGTTTTTTAGGGGAGAGGAAGAAGTAATCAGGTTTATTTATTTATTTTAATGGAGGTACAGGGGACTGAACCCAGCACCTTGTGCATGCCAAGCACACACTCTACCACTGAGCTACACCCTCCCTGCTCATGTGTATTTTAGACTATGTTTTCACTCTTCAATCACATCCTCACTTTAACATTTATTTGAAATCATTATAGATTCACAGGAGACTGCAACAATAGTACAGTACAGCCCTTCACCTGGTTTCTCCCCAGTGGTCCATTATTCATCCATAACAATGTCAAATCCAAGAAGCTGATGACGTTAGGCAGGTGACATGATACTCTATACAGAAAACCTAAAAACACCACACAAAAACTGTTAGAACTAATAAATGAATTCACCAAACTTGCAAGATATAAGACTAATATGCAGAAATCTACTGTTTTTCTATACATTAATGATAAAATATCAGAAAAATAAAGTAAAAAAAAATCCCATTTAAAATCACATCAAAAAGAATAAAATACCTAGGAAAAAACTTCGCCAAAGAGGTGAAACCCTACACTCTGAAAACTATGGAGCACCGATGAGGAAACCTGAGGATGATTTAAAGGAACGGAAAGATGCCACATGCTCTTGGATTAGAAGTACTAACATTGTTAACATGGCCACACTACCCAACGCAGTCTACAGATCTCACGCAATCTCTGTGAAAATACCCATGCATGACGTCTCAAGATCTAGAACAAATAATCCTAAAGTTCATGTGGAACCACAAAAGACCCCGAATTTGAAAAGCAATCTTGAGAAAAAAGAACAAAGCTAGAGGTATCACCCTCCCAGACTTCAGACTGTATATACCACGAAGCTATAGCAATCAAAACAGCATGGTACTTGCACAAAAAACAGACACAGATCAATGGAACAGAATAGAGGGCCCAGAAATAAATCCACGCATTTAATCTATGGTCAATTAATGTATGACAAAGGAGGCAAGAATACACAGCGGAGAAAAGACAGCCACTTCTATAAGTGGTGCTGGGAAAACTGGACATCTACATGAAAAATAATGAGATTAGAACATTTCCTCACACTAAATACAGAAATAAACTCAAAATGGATTAAAAACCTAAATGTAAGACCTGAAACCACAGAACTCCTAGAAGAGAAGGTAGGGAGAACATTCCTGGACTTACATTGCAGCAACATGGCTTTGGATCTGTCTCCTAAGACAGAAGAAATGAAGGCAAATATAAACAAATGGACTGAATTAAAGTGAAAAGCTTTTGCACAGCAAAGGAAACCACTGACCACATAAAAACACAACCTACAGAATTGGAGAAAATATTTGCAAAAGATGAGGCTGACAAGGGGTTAATGTCCAAAATATATAAACAGCTCATACAACTCAACATAAAAAAAAAGAAACAACCCGATTGAAAAACGGGCAGAAGACCTGAATAGACATTTTTCCATAGAAGACAAACAGATGGCCAACAGGCACATGAAAAGACGCTCAATATCAACAATCATTAGAGAAATCAAATCAGAACGACAGTGAGATGTCACCTCACACTTGTCAGAAAGGCTAGCATCAAAAAGTCCGCAAATAACAGAGGCTGGCAAGGATGTGGAGAAATGGGAACCCTTGTGCACTGTCGGTGGGAAGACAAATTGGTGCAGCCACTATGGAGAACAGCATGGAGGTTCTTCAAAAAATAAAAACAGAACTACCATATGATCCAGCAATTCCATTCCTGGGTGTATATCTGGAAAATATGAAAACACTATGTTGAACAGATAAGTGCATCCCAATGTTCATAGTAGCAATATTGATGGTATTGAGTTGTAAGAATGTACATATTCTGACACAAGTCTAATAAGAAACATATGTTTTACAAATATTTTCTCCCAGTCTCAGATTTGTATTTTAATTAAAAACATTTATTTTAAGGAGGAAAAATTTTAAATTTTGATTAAGATAATTATGAATTTTTTTAATTTTATGGTTTGAGCTTTTGTGCCCCATCTAAGAAATCTTTGTCCAACTTAAGGTCACAAAGATTATTTTCCTATGTTTTCTTTTATGATTTTCATAGTTTTAGCTCTTACGTTTATATCCGTACTCTATTTCAAGTTAATTAAGGTCGAGGTTCATTTAAAATAAAATATACAGATATCCAACTGTTCCAGTACCATATCTTGAAAATATTATTGTTTCTCCTATCAAAATACCTTAGAATTTTTCTTAAAAATTGATCAGTTTACCACAGATCAATGGATTAATTTCTAGACTCTGTGCTGTTCACTGATCTTTTTGTCTACAGTACACTGTCTTGATTACTATAGTTTTTAAATGTTTTGAAAACTGAAGGTGCTGTTTTATCAGCTTTGTTCTTTAAAAAATTTGTTTTGTAAATAAGTTCACTTGTATCTTTTTCAGATTCTACATATAAGTGATATCATACGATATTTGTCATTGACTTACTTCACTTAGTACGACAATCTCCAGGTCCATCCATGTTGCTGCAAATGACATTATTTTTCTCTTTTTTTTTTTTTATTTTATTTTATTTTATTTTATTTTACATTTTTATTGATTCATAATCATTTTACAGTGTTGTGTCAAATTCCAGTGTTCAGTACAATTTTTCAGTCATACATGGACATATACACACTCATTGTCACATATTTTTCTCTTTTTATGGCTGAGTAGTATTCCATCATATAAATGTACCACAAATTCTTTATCCAATCATCTGTCGATGGACATTTAGGTTGCTTCTATGTGTTGGTTACTGTAAATAGTTCAGCCTTTACCTTTTAAACTAGCTTTCTATGTGTATCTAAAGTGAGTTTCTGAGAGCCCATGTTAAAGTGCTTATTAAAACGCTGGGCATATTGTAAGCGGCCAATAAATGTGAGTTATTATTATTGTCATCGTTATGACTACCGAGCATCACTTCCTAGATCAGTGCTACTCTCTTCATCGTAGTAATTCAGGTGTTGGGAAGACTACTGTGGGGGGGAATGTTATCACTACGGGGGAGGAGAGGAAAGGAACGCAAAAAAAAAAAAAAGTGGATTTCTCGTAGAGAGCCGCATCGTTAGGACTTGCTTTGCTATCCAGTATCTCAATCTCTGCCTTTTCATTGGGATGTTTAGACCATTTACATTTAATCATTCATTTAATTAACTATTTACAGTTTAACTATTGATATGGTTTGTTTACATCTACTGTCCTGAAATTTTTTTTGGTCCTATCTGTTCCTTTTATTCCTTTCTCTCTCCTTTGTTGGATTACATTCATATTTTTATTCTACCTTATTTCTACCATTGGCTTAGTAGCTACACATCTTTGTTGCAACCTTAGTGATTCCTCTGAGCTGACGATGTATGTGTTTAACTTACCACAGTCTACTTTCTAGAGCATAATGTCCCCTCAGGAATAGTGGAAGAAACTTACAACAGTGTATTTTCACTTCCCCCTCCTGCATTTTGTGGCATTGTGGTCAAGCACTATACTTCTGCATATGTCACACACTCCACAATACACTGTTAGTATTTCAACTTTAGAAGTCACTCCTCATTCCTCCACAATCCATGTTTTCACATAGTACTGTACTCTTTCCAGCTGCAGAATCTCCTTTAACAGTTCTTCTAGTGCAGGTTTTCTACCAACAAATTCTCAGCTTTTTTTTTTTTCTGGAAAAAAATTTTTGCCTTCATTTTTGAAAGGTATATCACAATAACATTAATAGAAAAAGTAGGAGTTATCTATACTGGTAACATGCAAAGTAGATTTCAGAACAAAATAAAATAAAATAAAATAATCAGGGACATTATATAAGAATAAAAAGGTCAATTCACTAAGAAGGCATAGCACTCCTTGATGTAAACATACCAAACAACAAAGTTTCAAAATATATGAAGGAAAAAAAGGAACTGAAAGGGTGAAAAAGACAAATTCACAATTGTATTTGGGAACTTCAACACGCTTCTCTCAGTAACTGCTAAAACTACTCGGCAGACAATCAGCAAATATGTAAAAGAACTGAACAACACTGTCAACCAACAGGCTCTAACTGACATTTGCCAAACACTTCAGTCAACAACAGTAGAACGCACATTCTTCTCAAGTGTCCATGAAATCTTCAAGGTAGACCACATCCTAAGTCAGAAAGCAAATCTCAACAAATTTAAAAGAACTGGACCAACACTGAGTATGTTCCCTGACCATAACAGAATCAAACTAGAACTCAGTAACAGAAAGATAAAAGGATGAAATGGCCAAACCCTTGCAAATTAAACAATATACATCTATATAATCCAGGGGTCAAAAGAGGAAGTCTCATTAAAAATCTTTAAAATGCACTGAGGAGAGTGAAATTGAAAATACAGCATAAAAATTTGTAGGATACAGATAAGTCAGTGCTGAATGTTTATGGTTTACCATGGAAAGGAGGGAAATTCTAAGCCCATACCTTAAGAAAAAAAGCTAAAATAAAAATAAACAGAAGGATGAAAATAATAAACAGAAGAGAATAAATCAATAAACCTGGAGCAAAAAAAATGACAGAGGAAATCAACAAAACAGAACATGATTCTCTGAGTTTTTACCTGGTTGTACACATCTGTCAAAACTCCCTGAGTCATATTCCTAAAATGGGTACTTTGTTATACATAATTTATATCTGATTAAAGTTGATTCAAGACTTAAAACAAAACAACCCCCCCAAAACCTGAATCTCTGAAAAGACAAAGGTAAACACAGAGAAGACACGAATCACCAATATCTGTCATAAAACAGAGGATATCACTGCAGATCCTGCAGCCATTCAATGGATAACGAGGGAATCCTACAGGCAACTCCACACATGTAAATTCAACAGGTTGGACGTACACACACTTCTGCAAACTCTCTTAAGATTTTTACAATCAGAGCGACGTCAGTATCACAGTGGTGTGAAGTCATTCTCTTTTTTCTCCCCTTTGGTTCACAACTACCTGGACGTCCATAACTGATGGAGAGCACCTCCACACAGCACGCGACCTACATATGGTCCTAGATGGACCCGTCCGTCTGTGTGTCTGAAGGTGGGTGGACAGGACCGTGGAGGAGGCTATGCAGCCAAGGGAGTTGTGGGAGCAGGGGTGGCACCGGTGTCCTCTCTAGTCGAGGGGGTGGAAAGTGGAAGTCCTCCTGCCACGTGGCTGCAGCTGGAGAGTCCCACGGCTCTTCAGACACACCCGGATTTCTGAGAAGAGCTCTCTGTGACTGGGGCGAGGGAACAAAAAGGGACGAAGGCAGACATGAAAAACCGAAGGAAAGCATTTCATGCTGTCTGTCCCAGCACCTGGCAAGAGATCTGCCCACGGACCTCCGGCAGCCCCCAAGGGGAGGATCTCCCCTTCCTGGGCTGTGGGCACACCCAAAGCTCCAGCGAAGCACACACCTCCCCGACTCCTGGGACTCTGCCGCCATCCCTTTTTTTCCTCTGCCAACTGTTTAAATGCACCTGCTCCCAACCTTAGCAGCAAGTCAGCTCAGCTAAGAGAAACTCAAAACTTGTGCTACAGCACCACCTTCCACAAAACAAAAAGAAGGCTCCCAAACACACATCTCTCGACCTGTCAGAATCAAAGTAAACAAATCCTTGGAAGTGATGTCAGCATCGTGGAAGGTGAGATGCTCCCGTCTGTCCCCTTCAATCTACATCAGTAAAAGATCCATAACTCAGCAAGAGTTCTGCACGTCTGTACATCTAGAGGTGGGTGGGCTGAATCACGTAGAGGAGGTAAAACCCGAACAGTGGAGGAGGTACCCAAGATCCAGGTGACCCTGGACGCAGTGGAGGCACCTGCCAGCCCAATGGCACAGGTGCCACGTCTTCAGCAGCATTAGCAGCAGCAAGACACCACAGACCCCACAGGCACAAGCAGTGACTACAAGGGCACTGGGTGACACCTCTGGCAGAGGCTGTGGGGGGTGGGGGTGGGAAGAGACAGCTCAGGGAAGATGAACCAAAAACCGGTGCTATAGCGCCACCTACCGAAAAACAAAAAAGGCCTCTGCTTACTAATCTGCTGAACTGTTAGAATCAAGTTTAAAAAAAAACAAAAAACCTTTACCTAAAGAAGAAAGGTGTTCACTACTTCAAACGTACCAGCAGAGGACCAACTCATCACCCACCGCGAAAAAACCACAGTAACACTGTATCACAAAAGTAAAATGACAGATGTCCAGAAACTTAAAAGTTACAGAATGTTGTGGTCTAACTGCTAGGGAATTTAAAATAGCGGTCATGAAGAAACTCAACAAGCTACAAGAAAACTCAGCGTGTGGGGGCTGTAGCTCAGTGGCAGAGTGCATGCTTAACATGCATGAGGTCCTGGGTTCAATGCCCAGTACCTCCATTAAAATATATAAATACACAAATAACCTAATTACCCCGCCCTCCACAAAAAATTAAATTAAATTCAAAAACAAAACTCAGAAACGCAGTTCAGTGAGCTCAGGGAATACAACTAATGAACAGAAAGAACACTCGATCAAAGAGACTGAAACTCAAAAAAAGCAGCAGACATTCTGGAGCTGAAAAACTCAACAAATGAGATGCGGAATGCATTAGAAAGCACTGGAAATGGAGCAGACCATACGGAAGAGAGAATTAATGAGTCTGAAGATAGAAATTAAAAAATGATTAAGGTAGAAGAGGAGAAAGAACTAAGGCCTTAAAAAAAAAAAGAGGAAATCCTGTAAGAGCTACCTGGCTCCACTGTGAAGGGCAACATTAGGGTAATGGGTATCCCAGGAAAAGGGGTAGAATTATTTAAAGAAATAATAGCTGAGAATTTTATTTAAAAAAATAGCTGAGAACTTTCTAGGTCTGGGGAAGGAACTGCATATATAAGTCCATGAAGCTAAGACCGCACTTCATTATCTCGAGGCAAAAAGACTTTCTCCAAGACACATTATATTAAAACTATCAAAAGTCAAAGACAAAGAATGAATTTTAAAGACAGCCGGGGAATAAAGGACGGTAACCCACAAAGAGACTAGGCTGTCAGCAGATTCTTCAGGGGAGACGACAGGCCAGGGTGGAGGAGAACCACACACTGAAAGGTAGCAGCTTTCACCTGAGAACACTCCATCCAGCAGAGCCACCTTTCAGATCTGCATCGGAAATGAAGGCTTTCTCAGGCGGGCAAAAGCTGACAGAGTCTAGCACCCCACCTGCCTGACAAGAAGTGCTGGGAAGACCTCTTGTACCTGAAACAAAAAGGCAGAAGCACACAAAGCCCCGAGTAAGCTGTTAAACAGACACATCAGGAAACTGCAACCTCTGTGTCACAGTAGGTTGTTAAACACTTAATCACAGCGTAGAGGTTAAAAAGGAAGCAGCAGTAAAGATACCCACAGCGACTTCAATTTGGCCACAAGCTCACAACGTAAAAAGGGATAATCGGACAACAAAAACATAGGGAGGAGGAAGAAGATGGGACCAATACAGGCAAATAAGTAAGAGGCTGTTAGCAGAAAAAGGACTATTTCATCTATGAGATGTTTTATATAAACCTCACAGTCACCACAACACATAAACCTAGAGCAGAGACATGAACCATAATAAAAGAGGAAACTAAGAAAAATTTCATAGAAAAGCACCAAACTAAAATGGCAGACAGAAACACACACAAGGAAACAGTGGAGATACACAGCAACCAGAAGACTAAAGACACAATGACAGGGGCAAGTCCTCATCTGTCAGTAACTACCCTCCATGTAGATGAACCGAATTCACCAATCAAAAGACAGAGGGGCTGGATGGGTTAAAATACAAGACCCAATGATGTGCTGTCTCCAGAAGACTCATCTCTGGGTTTCTAAAGTCAAACACAGGCTCAAAGTAAGGGAAAGCAGATGACATTCCAAGAATTAATATTGTTAAAATGGCCAAACTACCGAAAGCCATCTACAGACTCAACGCAATCCCCATAAAACTACCGAAGGCGTTCATCACAGAAATAGAAGAAACAATCCTAAAACTTGTGTGAAACCGTGAAAGAATCCAAATAGCCAAAGCAATCCTGAGAAAACAGAACAAAGCCAGAGCTACCACACTTCCTTATTTCACACTGTACTACAAAGCCACAGTAATAAAAACAGTACAGTTCTGACACAAAAATAGACATAGACCAACGGAACAGCATAGAGAGCCTAGAATTAAATTCCAGCATGTTATGGTCAACTATAAACAACAGGGAGCCGAGAACACTCCGGGAGGAAAGGAAAATGTCTTCAAGAAATGGTGCTGGGAAAACTGGAGAAGCACACACAGAACAATGAAATTGGACCCCAAGTCACGCCACTCAAAAATTAATGGGAAATGAATCAAAGACTTAAATGTAAGACCTGATACCATAAAACTCCTAGAAGATTAAAGATAGGGAAGAAGTCATCGATATTGGGTTTGGTGATGATTGTTTTGGACATGACACCAATAGTATAAACAACAAAAATGAAAATCAACAAATGGGACCACATCAAACTAAAAAGCTGCACAGCTAAAGAAACAATTAACAAAATGAAAAGACAGCCTACAGAATGGGAGAACATTTTTGAAAACCATATATCATTGGATAAGGGGTTAATATCCATAGACATATTTTGTCAACAACTTAATGACAAGTAAACACTGTGATTAAAAAACGGGCAGAACTAGGGGGAGGGTATAGCTCAAGTAGCAGAGTGCATGCCTCTCATGCACAAGGTCCTGGGTTCAATCCCCAGTACCTCCATTAAACATAAACAAATAAACCTAATTACCTCCTCCCCGCAACACACACACACACAAAACAGGCAGAGCTAAGTAGACATTTTTCCAAAGAGGACTTCCAAATGGCCAATGGCACATGAAAAGATGCTCAGCATCACTATGAGGGAAATGCAAGCTCAAACCACAATGAGCTACCACCTCACACTTGTTAGAAGAACTATCATCAAGAACACAAGAGACCACAGGTGCTGGCACGGATGTGGTGGAAAGGAAACCCTATACACGGCTGATGGGAATCTAAATTGGTCCAACCACTATGCAAAACAACACGGAGGTTTCCCCGCAAATTAAAAATAGGTCTATCATTTAATACAGCAATTCCACCCCTGGGTATACACCCAAAGTCAGGATTTCGAGGAGATACCTGCATGCCCATGTTCCTCACAGCATTATTCACGAAAGCCGAGATATGGAAACTACTCAAATTGATCAACAACAGATGAATGGATAATAAGACGTCCTATACGTACACAGTGAAATACTATTCAGCCATGAAAAGGACATTCTGCCATTTGCGACGTGTTTGGACTCAGCGCATTATGCTAAGTGAGACAAATCAGACAGAGAAAGCAAGGACTCCACGATATAACTTAAAAGGTCAAACCTGCAGAAAACAGAGTAAGAGCGTGGTTAACAGGGGCCGGGAGGCGGGGGGGAAGACTGATGGTGCTCAAGGGTACACATCTGTAAGGAGTACAATTAATATGCCACAGAGAGCTAACGCAAAGTATACTGAACGTAGTTAACACCGCAGTCTAGTTATGTCCTGTGCTAAACACCGCTGCAACCGCATACTACAGCACAGAAACGTGTCAAAGCAACAGCTGTACACCTTGAATTTACACAAGGTTATACATCAAATTTACTCAATTAAAAAATGACATCACAGAGTGAGCATGCCTAGCATGTCCTATTTTAAGACTTTTAGAAGTATTAAATTGGTTACACGAACAGCAAGCTCTGGAGAGAAAAAGAACCTTACGCCCGTTTAGGGCGCTCTTTGAGATGCCACACCCACAGCACCTGAAATCAAAGAACCCCTTCCTCCCAGCAAGGCAGGGGCAGCGAAGGAGCTGAGCCGGGCGGCCCGGCCTGCCGGGTCCCCACCCCCAGCGCCCGGACCCGCGCAGCCGGCCCGGGGGGCGCCCTCCCTCCCTCCCTCCCCCGGCCGCGCACCCCTCCGCGCCCAGGCCCGCCGGGGCCGGCCGGGGCCCCTCGGCGGCGCAGGCGGCCGCCTCCCACCGCGGGGCTCGGGAGCATCCTTCCCCGGGACGCCACTCCTCTGGCGACTCCGGTGGTCGCCAGGGCGCTCGCGCTGATACTCACCCGTTGGGGACACTGTTCCTCCTCATCGTGACGCGACGGGTGTGGGGCTCCTACCACCCAGGAATCACTCCCAGGCCTCTCCTAGCACAAACCGCCAACCGGCCGCGGACCCCGGCGCGCCCAGCCCGGTGGCAGGCGAGCCGGCGGCGCGCACGGTTCCCGAGGCGCACGCCGGCGGCGCGGGGACGCACTGCGCACGCGCGGCCGGCGGCGCGGGGACGCACTGCGCACGCGCCTGGGCCCTCCGCCCGCGGGTCCCGGGGGGCGAGCGCGAGGCTGAGGTCCTGGGGCGCGCGTCGGGGACGCCGCGGGGGCATTTCCCAGTCGGTGGTGGAGGGTGCGTCCTGCCTTCGCTGTCCAGACGTAGCAAAAGCGCACTGTCCGTCCAGATGAACGTCTTACTGCCTGTTAAAGACCCCCGACCCTGTGTCAAATCCTCCAGTACTTATTTTGTCAGATGGGAGAAAACGCGGCTCCGTCCCGCCCCCACGACGCCCGGTAACCGGGCCCAGGCCCGCACGGGCCGCTGGGACTTGTAGTCCCCAGGGCCCGGCCGACCTGTTACGCATCCCCTTTGGGAATTAATAGGCTTGCGACCCGCTCCAGTTTACAGCGTTCTAGAGCAGTGCTTGATTTGCATCAAATACAGATCCGTATTATTTATTGAGGGCCTACTGTGTGCTGAACACCTTGTTGGGATTGGTGGAGGCTAGGTAAGTTCCTGCCGCAGCCCTCATCCTCACTTCAGGTTAAGCAGAAAGATGAATTTGCGAGTTAGAATGTAATGAACAAAAATTACGAATTACCCTGCTATTGGGGGGTGGGGAGTGGGGGGGTGGATCACAGACGGGCTAGAGTCAGAAAGAACTTTCTGGAAGATGTGGGGTTTCACACAGGCTTTGAAACGTGCAATGATCTAGATTAGACGGAAACTGCAAAAATCAAAGGATGGAGGTGTCAGAGAGAGAAACAGGAGTCTGGGCTGGCTATCTCGGAGGTTTATGAGGGAGAGTGGTGAGCAGCTATTAGGTGGGGAAGTGGACACTGGGTGTTCTGGCCTCACTTTCAGAAAGGGCCTCCGTTTTGAATTTCTTTCCAGTGGAGACTTAGATGTACAGCATGGAGATTCATCTTCAGATGTGAACAAGTGGCAGCATTGCAGGACTTACTCGTGTCTAGTTTCTGGACCTCTTGGCTCATATTTAGGTAAATCTCCCATAAGAGAAGGAGGGCCCTGAGATCACGGGGAGAAGCCTTGGGTCCCCCACTCCCCTGTTCTCCTGGAAGGAGGTTCTCGGGGAGTGTGGGAATGACAGGTACCTGAGCTCAGCCTCTTTCTACTCTGACCCCAGGAAGGAGCTGCTCCCTCCTACAAGCCCTGCGTAAAACCAAGGCAACAGTTCTCTGCCTGACTTTCTCCGTCTCCCCCTCCGCAACTACGCTGGAGATGGGGACTCCCCGCCCCACTTCCTCTGGCTCCTCCCTCGTCCCTGTCCCTAGGGAGATCACACGTCATTCTGAGGCACCCCCTCCTCACCTGTCACCAGTAGTTGCAGGACATCACTGGGCTGTGAACTTATGTGGGGATGGCCTTTTCTGTAGTATTCACAGGTGTACTCTCCAGCATTAGTGCTTTTTAGATCCGTCAGGTGAAATTTCGCCTGGCCCTCTGTGGAATCAGGTGATTGCAAGAGCTCCAAGACCTTTCCTCCCTTTCTGAGAGCAAAGTTTACATCCTTGGTAGGAGTCGAGCATCGCAGGGTCACATTACTGCGGGCAGGTGCCACCGAGCTGGGCCAGGCGCTCAGGGAGGGCTTGGGAGGTGACTCTGGAAGGAAGCAGGTCTCAGGACTGGATGTGGCCGACTCACCTGCTCTCAGGAAGCCCGTTTAAAGAAGGAAGCGGGGAAAATGAGGCTAGTAGTATTTCCCACAGGGTGAAATATGAACCAGTGTTCTATATGGGCTGATTTTAGGTGATGTGATGACACTGTATTCTACAGCACTGATCTCGGCTTCAGAAATTTATTACTCTTTCAAATCACTTTAATCCCTTTGATCACAACAAGGAGACTTGGTCAAGCTAGAGATCATCCTTAGTACACATGTGTCTCCGGCTTACTTCTTTGTAAAGGAACTCCTACCCTTTTGGTGGGAGTGTCATTTGGTACAGCCACTGTGGAAAACAGGAGGGAGGTTTCTTCAAAAAACTAAAAATAGAGTTACCATGTGATCCAGCAATCCCACTCCTTGGCAAATGGATGATAAAACTCTAATTGGAAAAGATACATGCACCCCCATGTTCATAGCAGCACCATATGCAACAGCCAAGACATAGAAGCAACCTAAATGTCCATGGACAGATGACCAGATAAAGCAGCTGTGGTGTATGGAATGCTACTCAGCCATAAGAAGGAATGAAATAATGCCATTTGCAGCAAGATGGATGGATCTAGAGATTATCATACTAAGTGAAGTAAGTCAGAGAGAGAATGACAAATATCATATGATATCACTTATATGTGGAATCTAAAAAAAGATACAAGTGAACTTATTTACAAAAAGAAACAGACCCAAAGACATGGAAAACAAAAGTTACTATTACCAAAGGGGATAAGTCAGGTGGGAGGGATAAATTAGGAGTTTGGGATTAGCAGATACACACTGCTATATATAAAATAAACAGTAAGGTCCTACTGGATAGCACAAGGAACTATATTTAATATGTTGTAATAACCTATGATGGAAAAGAATCTGGAAAAATATATATGTAAAACTGAATCACTTTGCTGTACACCTGAAACTACCACAACATTGAATCAACTATCCTTCAATAAATAAATAAATACATAAAGTTACAAAAGAGAATTGTTATTAAAAAAAAAAAAAAGTAGCTGGCCTTGGGCTCAGGAACTTGACCAGCAACAGCACATGATGAGACTATCCTAATGTTTCCACCCTTTTCATTGCATATATATTTACATTAACTTTCTATTTTTGGTAACACTGGGTTTTCTTTTAAAATTCATTTTTAAATTTAAGCTATTGATGTCAAGTTTCCATCTTCGAATGAATATACTCATTTCAAACAGAGATATTGAGAGAATAAAAATGTAAATAGATAAAGAGGGTCTAGGTGTGTAGGACAGATCATGGAAGTGGAATGTAAATATCTGCATGCTGAAAAATACTTGATTGGTAAGATGACCTAAAGCTCCCCTCAAAGTCCCCAAAACGCATGAAACAAGAAATACAAGCCAATATTATTATTTTCTCTTTCCAATTATATAAGTCACAGCCCTCTCAACCCACGTTCGTCTCTCATCCCAATATGCAGACCCAACAAACTTACCCAAACCATGGAGGGAAAGGAATTCAGGGATCATCTTTTTGCAATTTTCAACCACAGGAGGGAGGCGAGCTCAATGTGTGTGAGCATTTCATTATTCATGCAACATCTTTATCTGAGCACAGGCAAATCCAGGCTTTGAATTCTAACACAGGTAGATGAGCCAGAAATGCCAAGAGCCCGGGTCTGAAGGATTCTGCTGGGGAGATGGACAAAATTGATACAGAACTGAGAATATCCTGGCCTATGGGAAAGATGCTGGACCTTAGAACTGAGTGAAGTTAGTAAACACTTTTGAATGACTGTGATGTGAGGTGTGCTTCTCTAAGGTCCATGTGCAGAGAAGGAGCAAAACCATGGCATCTAAAAAACATTTAAAAAACAAATTCAGTCTGGCACTCCACTTGGGTCAAGTTTTTGTTTTAGGTGGGAAAATATGACATAGCCATTAGTAAGGCAAACATAAGTGATTTTTATTAATAATCTCCAAAAGAATTGTACAAAAAGAGGGGGGAGTTTATAGCTTAGTGGTAGAGCGTGCGTTTAGTATGCACAATGTCCTGGGTTCAATCCCCAGTACCTCCATCAAATAATTACCTCCCTTCTCCAAAAAAAATGTACAGAAAGTAATGTAGATGTAAAGAAAATTGAGGCATTTAAATGGCATATTAAAAATAATATTTTTAAAACAAAGAAATTGGAAATGAGGACACGTAGAATAAATGGGCAAATAGAAAGTTTAGCAAGATGAGAAACTTACATCTGATATAGAAGGAATTACATGGAATGCCAATGGGACCCAAAATTCACTTAAAAGATCTAATGGATGTTTTATTTTTATTTATTTATTTAACTTTAAATTTAATTTTATATTTTAATGACTGTTTTAAAAAGACCTAAATAAATGCTGTTTTTCCCCCAAGAGGAATTCTTTAAGTATATGCACAAATGAATTGAAAGCAAAAAAATACAAAAAGATATACCATGCAAACACCAGCAAAAGAAAGGTGGTGTGGTTTTATTAACATCACATAAAGTAGGTTTTTAAAGCAAGAACTATTATTAGATATGAGGAAGACTATTTCCTAATGACAGAATAGTCAGTTCAAGAGAAATATATAATAACCCTGACTTTGTAGATGCCTAATAATACAGAATCCAATAATATAGATACAAAACTTAGAAAATAATCATTGACAATATTTAAGGAGCTGAACCTCTAATCATATTTTGTATTTTAACATGCCTCTCTCAGTAACTACATTCCACATGAAAAAATAAGTCCAAAAACAAACAAACAAACAAAAAACAGAGAGAGAGAAGGATATTTTACTATTCCAAGAAACCAAACCCAGAAAAAGTAAATAACATGTCATTTTACACTATCAATCTGACAACAAGTTTTTAATGCTAAAATCAGATCTTGTAGTAAATAATCTTATGGTAACTGGGGAAAGGGGGTGGGAAGGGATAAATTTGGGAGATTAGAGATTTACAAATGTTAGCCACTATATATAAAAATAGATTTTAAAAAATGTTTCTGCTGTATAGCACAGGGAACTATGTTCAATATCTTGTAATTACCTTTAATGAAAAAAATATGAAAACAAATGTATGTACGTATATGCATGACTGGGACATTGCACTGTACACCAGAAATTGACACATTGTAACTGATGGTACCTCAATAATAAACAAACAAATAAACAAATACATAAAATCTGATGTTGGATAGAAATTGGCAAACTGACACATGCATCGTCAGTTTTCAGAATAAGTCAATACTAGTTGCTAATGGCAACTGGGTTATGAAGTTCACTCCCCTCCCTCAAAATTTATAGCCTTCCACTTGAGAATTTTAGTCCCAGTAGTTTACCCTAAGGAATAATTAAGGCTGTCCAAAAGATTTACAAGTTCTTCGTTGCAATTATGTTGATAGTAGCAAAGGAGTTGGACGTGATACAAATGTATGAGTAGGAGGCTGGCTAGTTAACAAGTCCTTACTTCCATAGAGCGCAGGGCTGTGCAGCAATTTAAATCATGGTGTGGGACATAAAAATAAAATTCCAGTGTTCCAAGAAGATATGATAATGTATAAGCTAATAAAAGAGCCAAAATAAAAAATAAATTATGTCACAGAAGCAATTTATAACTATGGTGTGGGAAAGTACTCATTGGCATGAAACACTCTTTAAAGTTTATAGGTTTGTGACAAAATAAGACAACAGTACAGGGATATATACACACACACACACACACACACACACACACACACACACACACACACACACACACACACACCAGAGGGGGAGAGAGAGGGAAGAAGCATAAAGCAAACTAAAAACCTGACTTCCCTGATGTGAAACTGCTTGCTGATTCATTCTTTACTGAGAAAAACTTTAACCCAGAGGCTAAACTCCAGGAGGGAGAGAACAGGCTGTCATCTCAGAAGGACAGACTCTCTGGAGCTCCTCTTAAAGATTCACTGACATGAAGAGGAATGGAGCAGCCTGAAAAGTGTCCTGGTTGTTACTACTCTTCTGCTCGATCCAGTTTTTCTATAAACCCCCTGGACCCCAGCCTCAAGATAGGCTCACAGTCTGTAAGGCACTAGCCTGCTGTGACCCCCTCTGTCGTGCAAAGCAACAAAGCAGCTCTTTTCTTTGCTCCCAGGTCTCTCCCTCTGAACTTGAATTTGCTTTTTGGGGTGCAGAGGCCAATTTTTTGGTGACAATATTAAAACATTAAATACTAAGCGTTGGCTTCTTTTGCAGAAAAGCTAAATGTATTTGGGACTATTGATAAGTATGTTTGGTGCTGCCCTAAGAGATTTTTCTATAAAAGAACACATGCTTTTAGAAATTATTATTGGTATTTATGTTTGTCAATCTACAGAACATTAATGGAGAAGATAGCTCATAATTGCTTATTTCTTAATTTTCACTGGAAATTAAGGGTTTTAAGAGTTAAGCATCCCAGGTGGGGAGGGTATATCGCAAGTGGTAGAACACATGCTTAGCATGCACAAGGTCCTGGGTTCAATCCCCAGTACCTCCTCTAAAAATAAATGAATAAACCTAATTACGTACTCCTCCAAAAGAGTTAAGGGTTCTAATTTAAATACGTAGCTAAAGCTACTACAAATGTGAAGGAAGCATTTTGGTATACAGTAGGAAAATAGAGTGTATTTTTTTTAAGGCATAAAAAAAGAAACTGAATTCTGCTACCTAGAGTTGATTATTTCTAAATGGGAGAATTAAGGCATAAAATAATACAGATGCAAAAAGTGATAGAGGTTTGTGAAGAAGAAATCCTGAAAAAAAAAGTTTTGTGTATGATCAGGATTCACTAAACTTAAAACTGATTTAAATGAGTAAATGGATTTTGTCATTAAACGTAAGCTGGTACAAGACTAGGTTTTGATTCTCTGTGTTAAGAGAACAAAGTCTCTTAGAATGCTACTTTTGATAACAGACTGTGTGAGTTTCTGTGCCTTTAAGTGATTTGTATTGTGAATGAAAAATACTGCAACCCATTTCAGTAAACAAAGAATGCTGTGGCCATCGAGTCTTCAGCCAACTCAGGATGAAGAAAAGCAGGGAGCAGGGCCTCTGCAGCCACCCCCTGTGGTGCCCCCTAGGGACATGGAAGCACAGGACACTGGCTCTAGACAGCTAGGTGCACATCAAAGGAATGGCTCCATTGAGCCCAGACATTTGCTCCTTCCCATACCCAGAAAAGTGCTGAGGTCTTTAACTGGAGATATCTGGTTTTCTCTCGTTAACAGTAATCTTTTAGTGTTCTGACTATCTGGTCTTTGTCGTAAAACTCCTATGTGTCCTGGCTCCACCCCAGTCTCTTTGGAGCAGTCCCTCAGAGCGATCTGAGAGGCTGTCATCCCGGGCTGAGTCCTCCCGCCGAATAAAACATAATTCAGTTTTTAGGTTGTGCATTTTATTTCATCCAACAGAAGCAATGAAGGGCTGGGAAGGAAAGCTTTCCGATTTCCCTTCTCTTCTGTAAAAAAAAGCACGTTGAAGACCTGGCTGCGGTGTGATCCATTTGTCAAGGTTTACTAGGGGACAAACTTACTCTGGCAGAAGCATCCATTTCTGTTTTCCTGTTGACCTACCTGCTCTCAGAGGCAGTGAGTATCCAGCTTTTACCAAAAATCCCTGCAATTTAGGTATCAGCATGTACTTGCCCAGACAGTGTATTGTGCCGATGCCATTTTCTGGTTTTGACAATGTTCTGAAGTTATATTACCATCAGGGAAGCTGGCTGACGGAATACTGGGAACTCAGTACCATTTTTTGTGACTGTAAAACAAAGACAGATAGAGACACATACTGTATAATGTCACTTATATGTGGAATCTTAAAAATAATACAAACGAATGTATATTGCAAAACAGACTCCCAGATTCAGAAAACAAACTAATGGTTACCAGTGGGGAGAGGGAAGGAAGGAGGGGCAAGGTAGGGGTGTGAGATTAAGAGGTACAAACTACTATGTGTAAAATAGATAAGCAACAAGGTTCTTTTGTACAGCACAAGAGATCATAGCCATTATCTTATAATAACTTTTAAAGGAGTATAATCCATAAGAATACTGAATCACTATGCTGTACACCTGAAACTAATATTATAAATCAACTATACTTCAATTGAAAAATAAAAATAAAACTATGTAAAAGACAAACTATTTTTGAAGAAAATGTCTTGGGCAGAGAAAGAGAAAGAAAAATGCCATATGGTATTGCTTATATGTGGAATCTAAGAAAAAAGGACATAAATAAACTTATTTACAAAATAGAAACAGACACACAGATGTAGAAAACAAACTTATGGTTACCAGCGGGTAAAGGGGGTGGGAAGAGATAAATTGGGAATTCAAAAATTACACCTCTTGGGGAGTGATGGAAATGTTAGCTATCTTGATTGTGGTGGTGGTTTCATGGGTGTAGACATCTATCAAAATTCATCAACTTGTACATCTGAAATATGTGTAGTTTACTGTACAGGAGCCATACCACAATAAAGGTGTTAAAAAAAAAAAGAAAATGTCTTGGGCAGGACTTCAGATGAGACAGGAGAGATCTCAGGGTGGGCAGAGCCACACACACCATATTTGTGAGGAAGATGTCATCATTGACGGCTTCTGGTTTCCTGAGTCTGTCGTGAGGAGGAAACTGCACACCAGGTGCTGGAGAAGCAAAGTGTCGGGGCAAAACCTCCCTCCACACACCCTGAGGACAAGTGGGCATGAGGGACGCCATGATCACAGAGTTCCTGTTCCTGCTTTGCCTTGGTGAGTCTCCAGGACTGGGACATCTATGGGTTTGGATCGGTGAGAAAATTTATGGTGGAGTGGAGGTTCACATGGGAAATGTGGCAAGCACAGAAATGATGGTTCCCGTGTATTGGGTACGTGCTAACTGTCAGAGTTCTGCACAGTGGACTGTGCTACCCATGTGCCTTGTTTCTGGTGCTTGCACAGAAGGGATGGAGAAGCAGAGGTGCAGAAACATGTGGTAATACCCTGGGTTTACTCGGCTGAGAAACGCACAGCTTGGGTGGGACCTCCAAGTCTTACCATGAATGTTCCATTGGCATATAGAAGGGTGGGGTCTACAGGGTATGAAAAACTGTGATTCTGGTTACAAATAAGGAATACAAGAAAGACCTATTCTTACCAAGTCCAAGCTTGCTTGTACTGCTCGATGCATGGCAGGCCAATAAATGAAGAGATGAGCTGTTGGAGCAAGGAATAATGACTTTATTCACAAAGCCAGCAGACAGAGAAGATGGTGGACTAGTGTCCCAAAGAACCATCTTGCCCAGGTTTGGATGCTAGTTTCTTTTATGGAACGAAGTGGGGGAGATGAGGAGGTAAAGTAAAAAAGGTGATAAATTGTTGCAAATATTTCGTGGTTCTGGCCAGACTCCAGAGGGGATGTGTTAATTTCTTCTTTCCTGCAGCCATGCATAGGTGGGCCTGGTCAGGATGTTTCCTGTGAACTAAACAATGGCATTTTAGCTTAATGCTCAGGCATGGGTGGCAGGGCTTTCGGAGATGGGCCACTGTGTATACTTAAAGCTTATAGGCAACATCCCTTTAGTGATTAGCTTGTAGCAAAAGCAATAGAACACAAAGGTTAAAGTAAAAGAAACAGATGTTAACCACCCTCAACTTGAACATCAGGTAATCCGACAGACCTCAGCCTGGATTATAATCTTGGCTTGGTCTCCTGGGACCTCCAGATTTTGAAAGAGCAACTTCCACCAACTGAGCACCCAGTTCCTCCTTTGTGGGTGGGCTGCTGGGACAGGGGGGTGGATGGGCAGGAGGACATCAGGCCACCTTATCTGCCCCAGTTCCTTCCTCCTTCTCCTGGGTGCAGCCCTTCCCTTTGGGGTCATGCTCATCCCACCCACACATTTGTGCTTTAGAGGCAGCTGCCTGTCACCATACTGCAAACCTCCAGCAGCAGGGCAGAACAAACTGTGCAGTCAGGAGACTGACCTCATCCTCCCCACAAACTACTGCAAACTAGGGGGCTTAAAAAAACAGATCTATTCTCTCAATGTGTTCTGGAGGCCAGAAGTCTGAAACCAAGGTATGGGTAGGGTTGGTTCCTTCTGAAGGCTCTGAGGGAGAGGCTGTTCCGCGCCTCGATTCTAGCTGGGAGATGACAGGCAATTCCCAGCATCCCTTGGCTTTTAGTTGCATGACTCCAGTCCCTCACACTGTCTTCCTTCCATGTGTTCTATCACCATAACTGACTTACAATGTTACATTAGTTTCACATGTACAACATAGTGACTCGATATTTTTATGCATTACAAAATGACCACCTCCGTAAACATAACTTCCAAATGACAAAAAATGGGATGAAAGTAAAAGATAAAAAAATAAGCCCGGGGAAGTACTTGCAAGGAATAGGACAGGTCTTTAACAAATGAGTCGCATGTTCTCTGCCTGATTTTTACCAAAAGACAGGCATATAATTCATCTCTCACAAGGGTTTCTCTTCCAGGGCTTTGTCTGGGCTATGAAGATGAGGAAAAGGACGGTGAGTTGTCTCCTATGTGGACTCTGTTCCAGCGTCCCAAGTTTCATGATCTTTTTTCCTGAAATCCTGTGAATTCTAGGAGGGTTTTGGTGGTTATCAAGATGAAGGGTCAAAGTAACTTTGAATTCTTTCCAGAGAAACTTCCCAAACCCCAGCTCCACACCTTGCCCACCTTGGAGGTTGAACGCAGCAGCAACATAACCCTCAAGTGCCACTCTGACATCCAAGATGTGACATTCATGCTGGGGAGGTTGTAGGACTCTGGGTGCAAGCAAGAGAAGAGTTCAGAAGGACAGGATGTTGTTGACCTCCTTGTTGACCTTAAGCCTAAGGATGCTGGACAGTACTTTTTACCTATGAGACAAGGGCTTCCCACGAGTGGTCAGAAAGGAGTGATCACCTGCACCTGATGGTCATAGGTAAGAAGGGCAGCCTCAGGCTTGCTCTTTGATGCACATATTCTTTTTCCTATGACGATACCCAGCTGGAGAAGCAGAACTCCAAGAAATGATAAGATAGGTGTGATACCTCAAGTATGGGGAACTAGAGAAATAGGAACTGAGTGTGGGAACAAGGCTCTTATCCGAGATTCTGAGTTGGGTCTCAAAGATGTGGATGTGGGTGAGTGTTTTAGAATAGAGGTTGTTAAAAACAAAATTCAACCAAGTAAATTTAAAAGATCTAATTGGCTTTATCAACTGATTCATGAATCAGGAAGCATCCCTTCTAGCAAGTAGAGGGGAGCCCAAAAGGCCGTAGAAGGGGAGAGCTCTTTACAGGCAAGATAAGGAAGTCAAAAACAAAAAAGATCATTTCAGTCTTAGGTCACCTACCTATGGCAGACAGAAGGAGTCTATGTGGCAGATGACCTTGTGGTCCTTTGGGGGATGGAGGAGGCCTCTGTGACAGATGACCTCATTGGTGCCAATGAGAAAATTCCTGATAGACCACTTAAGACAACATTTCTGGGAGGCAGGGAGGGTATATCTCAGTGGTAGAGCATGTGCTTAGCGTGGATGAGGTCCTGGGTTCAATCCCCAGTACCTCCATTATAAATAAATAAATAAATAAGTAAATAAGCCTAATTACTCCCCCCAAATTGAAAAAATGACATGAACATTTCTGGGAGGGGTTGAAGCTTCAGTTAGATTGGATATTAAGCCCCAGCATGGACTAGCATAAATGATTCCATTTAGGGCCTGTAGTTTTCTTTCCAATAGAAAACTGGAACAGATCAATAATGAAATAATAGATTGAATTGGTAATCAAAAACTCCCAACAAAGAAAAGCCCAGGACTAGATGGTTTCACTGGTGAATTCTGCCAAATATTTAGAGAAAAAATAACACCAATTTTTCTTAAACTCTTCCAAAAATTTGAAGAGGAATGAACATTCCCACAGTCATTTTACAAGGCTAGCACTACCCTGAACTCAAAACCAGGTAAGGACACTAAAAGAAAAGAAAGCTGCAGACCAGTATCCCTGATGAATATAGATGCAAAAATTCTCAACAAAAAGTTAGCAAACCAATTTTAACAGTACATTAAAAGGATCATATGCCAGGATCAAGTGGGATTTATCCCTCAGATGCAAGGATGGCTCAACATATACAAATCAATAAATGTGATACCCACATTAGTATAATCTCATATGATCTTCTCAACAGATGCAGGAAAACATTTGACAAAATACAACATTCTTTCTAGATAAAAACTCTCAATAAATTGGGTGTAGAAGGAACACACGTCAACACAATAAAGGTCAACACAACAAGCCTACAGCTAAGGTCATACTCAACGGTGAAAAATTGAAAGCTTTTCCTCTCATATCAGGAACAATACAAGGATGCCCACTCTCACTACTTCAATTCAACATAATATTGGAAGTCCTAGCTAGAGCAATCAGGCAAGACAAAAGATAAATAAGTAAAAGGCATCCAAATTGGAAAAAAAAAAGAGGAAAATTGTCTTCGTTTGCAAATGATGTGATCAAATATACAGAAAATCCTTAAGACTCAACCCTAAATCCATTAGGCCTAGTCAAAAAATTCCATAAAGTGGCAAGATATAAAATCAACACACATGAGTTAGTTCTGTTTCTATATACTAACAACAAAATACCTGAAAAAGAATGAAAGGAAACAATCTTATTCACAATAACAAAAAAACAATAAAATAGTTAGGAACATATTTAATCAAGGAGGTGAAAGATTTATATGCTGAAAACTACAGGATTCTGATAAAAGAAAGTGAAGAAGACAATGAAAATGGAAAGCTACCTCATGTTCATGGATCAGAAGAATTAATATTGTTAAAATGCCCATATTACCCAAAGACTTCCACAGATTTCATGTAATCTCTATCAAAATCCCAATGGCATTTTTCACAGAAATATAACAAACCATCCTAAAATTTATGTGGAACCACAAAAGAACCCAAATAGCCAAAAACAAAGCTAAAGGCAGCACACTTCTTGATTTCAAACCATACTACAAAGCTATAGTAATCAAAACAGTATGACATCAGCATAAAACTAGACATACAGACCAATGGAACAGAAATGGGAGCCCAGAAATAAATCCTTGCATATACAATCAACTACATTTGACAGGGAAGCCAAGAATACTCAGCAGGGAAAGGATAGTCTCTGCAGTGAAACTAGGTAACCACATGCAGAAGAATGAAATGGGACCCCTATCCTGAAACTCTTACAAAAATTTAACTTGAAATGGATAAAAGACTGAAACATAAGAACTCAAAACAATAAAACTCCTAGAAGAAAACACAGGGAAAAATCTCCTTGACATTGGTCTTGGCAACAATTTTTTTTGGATATGGCACAAAAAGTACAAGAAACCAAAGCAAAAAGAAACAACCAGGACTACATCAAGCTATAAAGCTTCTGCACAGGAAAAGAAGTCAATCAACAAAATGAAAAGGCAACCTATGTGGGAGAAAATGTTTGCAAAATGGTAGTGCTCTTTCCTGGGGTAGGAAAGATTGCCAAAAATCAGGGTTGGAAGCAGGAGGTGGAGGGGACTAGTGATATCCTTCATAAATATTTTTGTTTTTAACACAATATCAAACTCCAGCGGTATTAAGAAGAGTAGTCTAGTGCTGCAGGGTCTGGGGATCCACTGAGCACCTGGAGAATGGAAAAGACATCCTCTCCTCTGCTTTCCAAAGATGGCATACAAGGCATTCCCTAAGCAGAACATGAGCGTTTATGTCCCCAGGGTTCCATATAAACATGGTGATTCCTTTTTTTGCTTCCTGTTTTCTAGAAAACCCTGATGCAAGTGGACCTCCCCCAGTAAAAACAGGTAATATAATCAGAGAGGACATCTTTTCCCCAGTTACATCTACCTCGTGAGGCACAAGGAGACTTTTAATGCCCACTTTCTCCTCCGGTTATTGAGGGAATGATGGCTTTATTTGGGGACATGGCCTCCAAGGCGCTCCCGGGTTCTGAAAACGTCAGTGAATAAAACAGCACAAGGTTCATCATTTGCTGTTTTACACAATGAAAACCTATGGTGGAGTTTTGTGAAGAACGGGGGTGAGTTTGTGTGACTGGTTTGGGGAATGGGACCTGGACTGGTGGAGCCCAGGGACTTTGGGAATACGTACAATCAAGGACTTGCTAAAACTTTTCAGTTCCCGAAAATAGATAAATACTAAATTATTTTTCTCTGGTGTTGCTTTTCCGTGAAGAATTGACCAAGATTCTGCCCTCAGAGATTCTTGTAAAAAAAAAAAAATTAGGGCTTTGGCAAATTTAGGCTGAAACAGGGGCTCATTCAGGATTTAATGGATAAATGTACAATGTAAATTGGCATCTTGTTGCTTCAATATTTTTTCCTTTCAGCAACTCATAACCTCTCTGTAATCCACTCCAAAGAGCCAAAATTGTTCAAGGTTGTCATGAGGGTCTATTGCCAATATAATTGAACTTGCAAAAAGAAAAAGGATATCCCCTATCCTCTCCTTGCAAAATACGTCTGACTGTTGGAAAATGTTTTTATTCAGCATTAGCAGGCTTGGGAAAATGACTGCTCCTCCAGCTCTATGAACACAGTTCACATCAGGAACGTTCTCTTGGAGAGATCTGAAATCTGACAGAGTCAAGGAGCTTGAAAGTATCAGAAATGAGGTGGGAAGTCTCATGATGGGAGAGAGGGAAGAGAAGCTTTTGTATTTTTAGCTCTGGTATAATTTCTTTTTTTTTATTGATGTATAATTTACATTCCATAAAGTGTCCAAGATAGTGGCATTTAGTCTATTCACAAGGTTGAACAGTTATCACCACTATATAATTCTCCAAATGAAGCCCCATAGCTGTTAAGCAGTCATTTTCCATTCCCCTCTCTCCCGACGGGCTCTATCAATCATTTATCTGCTTTCTGGCTCCATGCTTTTGCCTGTTCTGGACAATTCATATAAATAGATTCACATAATATGTGGTCTTTTAAGGCTGGCTTCTCTCATTTAGCATGAGGCTTTCAAAGTTCATCTATGTTTTAGTGTGTATCAGTACTTCATTTCTTTTCACAGCAGAGTAATATTCCATTGCCTGGATAAACCACATTTTGTTGAGCCACCCATCAGAGGATGGACACTGGGTTGCTGGTACCTCTCGGCTATTGTACTTACTTACTTGATGCTGCTGTGAATGTGAGTGTACAGGTATCTGAGTCCCAGCTTTCAGACAGGTATCTACCTAGGAGGAGAACGGCTGGGACACATGGTAACTCTATGTCTACCTTTTTGAGTAACTGCCACATTGCTTTCCAGTGTGACTGTATCATTTTACATGCCCACTAGTCATTTATGTGGGGTCCAATAGCTCCACATCCTTGCCAAAATTTGTTATTCGCCTTTTTGTTTTCTGAATAGCCAAACTAGTGGGTGTATGTATAATTTCTCTTTTTTTTTTTTTTGGCATTCTCTTTTATTGACATATAGTCAGCTTACAGTAGTGTGTCAATTTCTGGCACACAGCATAATGTTTTAGTCATATATATACACACATATATTCATTTTCATATTCTTTTTCATTATAGGTTACTACAAGATCTTGAATACAGTTCCCTGTGCTATACAGTAGAAACTTGTTTACCTGTTTTACATATAATAGTTAGTATCTGCAAATCTTGAACTCCCAATGTATCCCTTTCCACCCCATTTCCCCCCCTAAATTTTTCTCTCTGTCTATGAGTCTGTTTGTTTTGTAATATAATTTCTTAAAATGTACTTTCCAAGTTCCCATTTACACCACAATTCTTCGTTGTTTTATTTTGGTTTGGGGGGCAGGTAATTAGATTTTTGTTTATTTATCATTTATTTTTATTTTTTGGCAGAGGTGCTGGGGATTGAACCCAGGACCTTGTGCATGCTAAGCACACACTCTGCCACTGAGCTATACCCACCACCCTACACCACCACAATTCTAAACGGGAATAAAATATCTCTAAGCACACAGATACGCTGTCCCCCCCCCCCCCCCGCCTGTATACTGATGCCTCCAAGCTACTAGGAAGGGACCGTCTGCCTCAGTTCTGTGCACAGGTCGATGATGAATTAATTTTATCACCGAACTTTTCTACAAGGACAGGCTTTCTTTCTGGTGCCTGTAGCTTCATTTATGCCCTGCTCAGTCAGACCTTTAGACCAATATCATAGACCTTTGGTAAATTTATTTTGGCAGTTTGTAAACAGTGATGTGAAATTTGACCAAGATATGTGGACATCTCAGGGCCAACCAACTTCAGTGGGTGGTGGACAGTTTTGCAATAATTTACTTCTCATTTCTAGCGAGTTGCTCTGTGAGGGAAACCGTAGGGTAGCCCAGGTGAGGACTGAAGACGGGAGGTAAGGCTGATGTTCCTCTGATCCTATCCAGGAAAAGCTCTTCCTGCCCTGTTTTCACATGTCCATGGGGTGCAGCGCATCCCACAAAGACATCCAAGTGCTCACGTTGGAGAGGGAGGAAACCATGATCTAGCGCGCATAAAAATGGCATAAAAATGGGAACATGGGTGGAGGAATGTTGACAGCATCTGTTACAGAGGGAGATGGGTGTGGGTGGAATACTGGGTGAGAAAACAATCACTGTCACCGCAACCTCATCCCGCACGGTGAGTCAGCTTGTAGACAGAGTGCTTTAGAGCTGGTAGCTCTCATCGTCACCCCTCTCTTGAAGTTAAGTATTCTTACCTCCCTTCCCCCCACCTCCTCTTTATCCCCCTCAGCCTCATGGAGGTATGATTGACAAAGTGGTAAAATGTTTAAAGTGTGCCACATGACGATGCGATACACGTATCCATTGTAAACGATTCTCCCCACGGAGTTAATTAGCATGTCTGTCACCCCATCTCACTTATTTATCTTTCTAAAACTTTTTGGTGAGAATGCTTAAGATCTACTCTCTTTGCAAATTTCAGTTACACAGTAGTGTCACCAACTACAGCCCACACTGTGTGCTAGGTCCTCAGGCCATCTGGAACTGGAAGTCTGTACTCCGACCAGCCTCTCCCCATGTCCCTCACCCCCCAGCCCTTAGCAACCACCATTCTACTCTCTGTTCCTGCAAGTTTATTTTACTTTTTAGATTCCACACGGAAGTGATCCCATGCAGTAACTGTCTTTCTCTGTCTGGCTTATCTCACTTAGCATAATGCCCTCAAGCTTCATCCAAGCTGTTGTAAATGGCAGGATGTCCTTCTTTCTGTAAACAATTTAAAAAAAATTTTTTAATTTAAGTATAATTGATTTATAATGTGCTGGTTTCTGGTATATAGCACAGTGATTCGGTTTTATATATATATAAAATGAAATATGTATTATTTGTATATATAATATACATATATATGATTCAGTTTGATATTTATATACAATATAATAAAATAGAATTTTTAATATATAAAATAAACAAGGTCCTAATGTATAGCACAGGGAACTACATTCAGTATCTTATCCTTCTTTGTCTCGGCTGAATAACATTCCATTGTAGATATATACACACATGGAAAAATTCTTCTTTTTCTTTGTCTAGAATGCCCTAAGATTTAGTCATCATTTTTTTTCATTTTTTAATTGAAGTATAATTGACACACAGTATTACACTAGCTTCAGGTATACAACATAGTGATTCAGTATCCGGATACATTACAAAACGATCACCACCATAAGCCTGGTGGCACCTGTCATCATACATATTTACCACAATATTGTTGATTTTATTCCCTATGCAGAAATTACATCCCCCATGACTTATTTATTTATTTTTAATTAAAAAAATTTTTTAATGGAAATACTGGAGATTGAACCCAAGACTGCGCATGCCAAGCATGTGCTCCACCACTTGAGCTCTGCCCTTCCCTTCCCCCATGACTTAACCTGTTTTAAGACTGGAAGTTTGTATCTCTTAATCCCTTTAACTACTTCATCCGTTCTCCCAATCCTGCATCTCTGGTAACCACCAGTTTGCTCTCTGTATCTATGAGTGTGTCTTCGTTTTGTTTTGTTTGTTCGTCTTTTTTTTTTTCAGATTCCACATATAAGTGAAATCACACTGTATTTGTCTTTCTCTATCTGACTCATCTCACTAAGTTTAATACCCTCTGGGTCCATCCACATTGTTGCAAATGCCATTATTTCATTCTTTTTTATGGCTGAGTTGTATTCCCTCGCATATATTCACTGCACCTTCTTTATCCATTCATCTGTTGATGGACACTTAAATTCCATACCTTGAGAAAACGATTCTTGGATTTTGATTCATCTATTGTTGGACTTGCCATCACCTCTGTAGCATCACAATTAGTTGGGTAAATGTGTATCTCAACAGATGATGAGTTTTCAAGAACAGGTTCAGAATATCACTTCTCTTGAATGTCCACACCCAGTGGTCAGCACAGAGCTACAAACTAGTGTGGTAGACTAGTTTAACAGGCTAGACATACCGGGGTCTGAAGCCTATCCTGTCTGTGTGACTCTGGGGAACTCAATTTACTTCCTGGGGCTTGGTTTACGTATGAATGAAATGGTACAGTGAACGTATCTTGTATATTTATTGTCAAGATGGGGGAGAACCCATGTGAGCACAGAGTGGCTCACACTGAGTGACCAGTTTGACTGCTGGGGAGGAGACATTTACTGGGAGTTTCCCGTCTGTGAGGCAATGTGCTAGCCCTCTCTGTGTGGACTGACCCAGTCATGCTTCCCGCCAGCTGGTCAGGCAGCTACTAATGCCAGCCTCACTTCCAATGGGAAAACAAAAGCTCCGGGAGATGAGGCAGATTAATTAAGCCACTGGACGTTCCAGCTCTGAAGCGGCAGCTCCACGCCTCGAAGCCAGTTGAAGCTCCTTGGCACTGTTCTAAACTCCACTACCAGTGTGTTTCAGCAGCCAAAGTGACTCTCTGCCCTGTTCCTCTCCCACCAGACACCACAGTCATCTTCGTCGCCACCTTCAGCTGCCTCTCCCTCTTACTCCTCTTCCTTGCTGTCTTCTTCATCTACAGATGCAGTCAGCACAGTGAGTTCAGAGAAGCATGGGTTTAAAACTCCAAAAATGGGGGAGTAAAGTGAAGGATTATCACAGTAGACAAATTCCTCCCTGTATTTTCTTAATAGGTTCATCACATGGAGAATCCACCAAGAGGTAGATATACTTGGCCAATTCCTTGCCCTGCTTAACTCCTGCTCCATTCTTCCGCCCTTGGGCACATCAGTGACTGCTATGCCCAGCCCTACTCTCGCCTCAAATCTTCAGACCCTAGACTTCATTATGTTTCTCTCCCTCAGAACCAGCCATTCCGAATTTCCCAAGCAGGAGAAAACAGGTAAGTGATAAGGAATTTGGGGAGAGAAAGACTCTCTGACTTTTGCAATCTGAGAACTGATTTTTTGTTTGTTTCACTCACATGCAGATTTATTCAACCTAGAAAGAATATCTGAATCGGTGAGTTCTCCCCTTTGGAATTCCCCCAGAGCTCACTTACCCTGCGGGCTGGTCTGTCTGCCTCCTGGCTTAGCCCAGCTGGTTATGTGAATGAAGCCAAATAACATCACATTTAAAAACATGCTTTGACAGATTTTGTGAAAACAGACAGTAGAATGGTGGTTACCAGGGTCTGGGGGTTGGGGGAATTGGGGAATATGGAAGGAACAAACTTGCAACTTGTAGATGAATAAATCCTGGAGATCTAATGCACAGTGTGGAGATTATAGTCAGCAATACTTTATCAGACATTCAAAGTTGCTAGGAGACCAGATGATAATTGTTCTCACCACACACACAAAAATGATAATTAGGTGATAGGATGGAGGTGTTAGCCAGGTGGTACCCGTATTGCAATATATCAATGTATCAAATCAGGTGTATACCTTAAACTTGTACAATGTTATATGTCGATTATATCTCAAACAAACAAAACCAATGTGCTTTAAATTCCAGAGTAGCTGGATTCCAGCTCCCAATGTCTTGAGTTTGTCACCAGTGTGGTCTGAGATAAATCATGAAACCCCCATGATTGGGACACTTTCTTTCCTCCTATATCTAATGGGAATTGAAATCTTCATTTAAAAGGCTTGGGCGAGTCCAGCGATGTCATAAACATAGAGAATTTATTTCAGTTTCCAGCGAAATGTGGATGTCAGACGGATGGCATAAAAGCATCAATTAACAAACGTTAATCAGTTTACATCCATCAGGTTTTTTTTCTGTTTAAAATACTGCCTGTTTGTGATGTAACATGAATGAGCACTACATCTGAGAGCAGTATCAGGTAAGACTCGTACATTTTCCCAGAGGACGCATTCTTTACACCAAGTAAATAGAAGCATTAGCAAAAGATTTAAGTAGTTCACGACTGTGTTTAAAAAATTTTATGCACATTATGTTCATTTAGATGTATGTGCATATTTAAGTTATGGAAGAGCGTCGTTCACAACTTAAGCACCAATGAACAAACCTGGTCTATTTTAAATGTTGGAATAGTGGCCTTGATGAGCAAGCTGTTGACAATAGTAATGTTATAATAATGTGATATTATGATGCAGTACCTCCATGCAATGGAGTACTATTCAGCAACAAGAAGGAAGAAGCTACTGATACATGCGATCAATGAACGCACTTCGAAAACAGTTTGCTAAATGAAAAAAGTCAGATACAAAAGACCGTATATAGTATGGTTCCATTTACATATTTATATAAAAATCTCCAAAAGAGGTGAATTAGTAGTTGCCTGTGGCTGGAGTTGGGGTGGGGGGTGGGAGGTGGGTGGGGCAGTTAAGTTAAAAGACTTAACTTCAGACAAGCCCCAGGCAACTTTGGTGGGGGTGACAGGTGTTCAAGAACTATACTGTGGTGATGGTTGCATCATCCCGCAAATTCACTAGAAGTCATAGAAGTGTACACTTTATATTCAGGGGAATTTTATGGTCTACAGGTTATATCTCGATAAAATTATTTAAAAATAATACAGTATTGAGAGTGGGAAGGGATAAATCAGGCGTTCAAAATTTGCACCTCTTGGGGGGGTGATGGAAGTGTTAGCTATCTTGATTGTGGTGGTGGTTTCAGGGGTAGAGACATCCATCAAAATTCATCAAATTGCACATCTAAAATATGTGTAGTTTACTGCATAGGACTCATACCACAATAAAGATTAAAATTTTTTAAATAAAAATGAATGATATGTGACTACTAGTTTTAACGGAAAACAAATTAATAAAATGAAACAATATATATAGTATTATATAACCAGAAGGTATTCATATTCTCAAAGCCATGTGTTTGCCCCGATTTGTCTAAGCACCAGTTATCGCTGACAGATGGCACCCCGCCACTGCTGTGAGCTTGCCCTGAGGCGCAGCCGGTCTGGAAGGGCGCTGTCCAGCAGGGCTCCCTGCAGTGAGGGAAATGTTCTGCGGCGGCGCTGCCAGTGCAGCAGCCACCAGCCACGTGTGGCTGCTGCACCTCTGCCGAGACTCTGAGGACCTCAACTTTTAATTTAATTTCCTTTGAAGTTAACTAGCCATATATGTGGCCCACGGCTGCCATATTGGGCAGCTCAGGTCTACATGTCTATCTCTTTTCCCCAAAGGCTGGAGACCGCCCAGAGGTGACCTATGCCCAGCTGAACACCAACGCGCTGTCTGAGACAGCGTCCAGCCCTGCCGAGACGTCCCCAGAATCTTGCGACTATGCAACACTGAAGGAGTAGAAGGACATCAGGAACTGAAGGAAGGGCTGCTTCCCCGCGAAGGAGATTATGGATTAAGATGGCTGAGGTGACTGGACACATGGAAATCTAGGTGACTCTGTGTCCTGGGGTCATAATTCAAAATAATAAAATTAAGGTCTTCTCTTTTTGCTTCCCCTCCTCTCAAAAATTACTTGGGGGGATGCTCCCCCAAATTTGGAGTGTGACTTTAGAGTGGTTTGACTTAATCATAGGCTAAGAATACATACTGTATATATGGGCTGGCGGTACTCGAAATACTCACTCAGGGAGTTCAGGACAACTCAGTTGTGAACTAACGAAAAGCACCCCTAAGTAGCATGCACCGGGGTAAGCGGCTACATGCATGTGCTTCACGATCCTTTCAAGCCGTGCTGGGCAGCCTCCTGGTCTCAAGTCAAGAGCACTTTCCTCTCTGACGTGAATGAGTTTTCTTACTGCCGTCATGCTTCTGTTTATATTCTTTCTTCTTATTAGACTCTGAGGATGCAATGAAGTTAGACTCACAGAATCTCTGTGGATTTTTGTCACTTGGTGCCCATAACTTAATACCTGTTAATACAGCACTGCAAAGATTTTTCTGAGTGGGGACTTTTGTGTGTGTGTGACAGAACGAATGATCATTTATGTATAAACACACATATGTGAGCTTTTCTTCCAAAGTTATGTCACGCAATCAGGTTTGAAAGTCATTTTAAAATATTTGATTGAGTGAATGAGTGTGTAAAGATTTGCAATGTATATGTAAATATTCTTAACTCAGAAGTATATGCTGGATAGCTTTTCTCTTTCTAAGTTTTAAATTGTGAAATAATGTGGTCATAAAGAAAAACACCAAATAATATAAGTGGAAATAGGCACACTTTTTCAAAACAACATTTTGCTCTGTTTTTAACTTTTTTTTTGATGAGAGGAGGTAATTAGGTTTATCTGTTAATTTTTTTTTAACGGAGGTACTGGGGATTGAACCCAGGACCTCATGCATGCTAAGCACACACTCTACCACTGAGCTAGAACTTCCCCCTCTGTTTTTACTTCTATCACTCCTATCTATCACTTCTATTTTCCTTCTTCTCTTCCTAAGAGGTCAACGTTACCCAAAGTGCTGCGTATTATTCATGCTTTTCCTCCACAGGCATCTGTCAATAGTCAATGTATGGTAATATTTTATGTGTTATTACATATATATGGAGTCATATTCTAGATTACAATTCTGTCATTTTATTGCCCTCAACATCAGGCTTTTGAAATTCATCCAGGTGAATTTTGTGAGTCTAGCTCCTTGTTTACTGTGTAGAGTTCAGTTGTTAACCCTACCATGGAATATTATTCAGCCCCCCAAAAGGAATGAAGCACTGTTACATGTCACAACTTGGATGTACCTTGGAAACGTTACACTCAGTGAAAGAAGCCAGAGAGAAAAGACCACCTGTTGTAGAGTTCCATTTATGTGACATATCCAGAATGGACAGTCCTTAGAGACAGAAAGCAGGTAGTGATTGCCGGGGGCTGGGGGAGGGGAGGGATGGGGGTGACTGCAAGTGGGTCTGAGGCATCTTTTTGGGGTGATGACAATGTTGTGCTGGGATTACATAGTGGCGGTGGTGGTGCAGCCTTGTGAACAGACTGAAGACCATGAACTGTACACTTTAGAGGTGTAGATTTTATGGTATGTGAGTTATGTCTCGATAAAACGAATCTTGGAAAAGAACTTGGTTCTGTGCACACGGTTTCTCTTCATCCTTTCCTGGACTGCTGGATGTCTGGGTTGTTTCCAGTGCTGCTCTGTCAGCAAAATGCTGCGATAAACATCCTTGGACCTGCCTTCTGGCTTACATGCGTGATCTCGCTAGGGTTTATATTTAGAAGTAGAATCTGTCTCCTGTGATGTCTGCAACTTTAATCCCACTAGGAGAAGCAAACTGGTAACTAAGGTGGTTTTACCTGTTTATACTTCCACCAGGGACGCATAAGTTTCCTATTCCCTGCATCCTTGCCAATTCACAAATGTATTAAACTTTGTCATTTTGGCTGATTAAAATAGTCGAACTCATAACCCATTCTAAGCTGCCTGTATGGAAATATCTCATTGTTGCTTTAATCTGCATTTTCTTGATTGTTAGTGAAGACTGTTCACCATTTGGGATTTCTTTCCTGTGGACTGATGGCTTCTAGCCATTGATCGGTCACTTTCCTGTTGAATTGCTGGTATTCTTACTGATTGAAAGGGCATAATTATCTGGTAGCCACACCTTTCCTCTGTAAGCTATACATTACAAATGTTTTCTGTACGTAGGTGACATACTTTCGTTCTTTTTTGTATCTTTTAATATTAGCTACTCTAATTCATCTTTTTTATTGATATTTTGAGAGACTTGTGTCCTGAGGCTTTATGTGAGGAATACACTCTCCCATATGTTCTTCTAAATTAAAAAAATTTAAATTTTGTTTTTCATATTTAATGCTATCTGAAATTAAGTTTTGTCTAAGGTGTGAGGTAAAGACCGAAGTTTCCCACTTGGATAGCCCATCGTCCCAGTACCCTTAATTGAAAGGCTTGTTCTTTTTTTCTTTTCAAGTTGTGACATTTGATGACATATGATCATTTCTACTTCATTTCTACACCAGCTTCCCCTGCTAGCGTGGTTCAGACATGTGCATGGGAATGACAAAAGGGAAAACCTAATGTGAAAAGTCTTAACAGCAAAGAAAGAAGGGAGGAGGGAGGGAAGGAGGAAGGGAGGAAGAAATTGCATCATGTAACCAAACTAAGGAAAAGACGTTAGAGAAACCTTCAGACAACTACATCCACACACTCAGTGCCACCTTCTTTCACTTTATGTCTCTCGTCTCTATTTCTATTTCTGCGTTATCATCATCATTCAGACCAGCTGTCCCTGTGGGTCTGGGGCTGATCGCAACAAGTCTGGGCTCACAGCCTCGCAGACTTTCAGCCAAAGAGGTGAAGGGGGCGGTTTCTACTTACTGGATCAATTTAAAAAAGATATTATTGGCTATCTTTGGAAGATGCTAGAAACACAACTCGCAAAACTGTGAAGCACAGAGGAAAGAAATCAAGCATTTCTCCTGCCTTTCATTTCATAGCCTGTACCTCAGGACAACCAAACAGTTGAAGAAGTAAAATTTCTACTCATGCAAATGCTACAACGCATACATAAAGAAGAAAATCTCTAAGTCTTAGCTGTGGCTAATGCACGCCCACGTCTTCAGGAGTAATAAAAGAGCATGTGGTATAAGTGTCTTTCTATCCAGAAACTGTACCTACCTGATAAAAGGGACATTCAGAGACACAGCAGAGGGGACATCAAATGATCAAATCAAAGGGATGTATATTTTTGAAAGTTGTGCTGATGACAGAGGCAGATTGGATCCAAAATCCTAGACCAGAGGTCAGCAAACTTTTTCTGAAAACGACCAGAGGACAATTACTTTCAGCCTCTGAGGATCGGAGGATCTCTGTTGAGATGATGTGTCTCTGCTCTTGAATCAGTAAGTCAGCCATTGCTGATACTCGAATGAACAGGGGCAACTGTGTTCCAATAAAGCTTTATTTACAAATGCAAGTCGTGGGCCATAGTTTGCCAGCCCCTGTCCTAGACCAAAGCTTTTTTGAGATCTGAATGAACCACCAGCATAAGAGTTGAATTAAGCCAGGAAATACGTTCTAGGATGCAAGGAAAGACTTCTTTTTTTTTTTTTAACTCCTTTGTCAGTTTTCAGATCTATAAACGTGAGAAACCGGCAGGATAGGATAGTTTCTGGGGCCCTTTCCATCTTTGATGTGCTAAGACCCAGGGCCATCCATCCTCTGGGGGGGGGGGTTGGTTTTGCCCAAGGAAGGGGGCCCAACCAGCATCTCTTTGGAAAGAGTCCCAGCAGGTTCTGCAACCTGCATGGGGCCTGTTTCCTAGGAAGCTTTGCAGCTTGTGGTTTTGCTTTTGCAGATTTGCAGATCGTTGTAAAATAGAGAGAATGAAAGTAGACTGAGCAGGGGGGTCACGGGGCCAAGAGCAGAGAAGCCTCCTGACTCTTGGGACCCTGGCCTGTCCCTGACTCTCTCACTGCCTTTGTTTCTCCCTCCAGTGTGTCTGTCTCTCTGCTCTGTGTGTATTTATGTGTGCATATATGTATGTGTGTTTGTGTGTGCATGCATGTGTGTATTCAGTGGCTACTGCAGGAGAAGACAGAAAATAGAGGAGAGTAAGTGGTCAGGATGCTTGAAGAAAGGGAAAGAAGATACTTTACATGGAAGGCAAACGTAATAAATATGGGGTGGAGCCTCTGCCATGCAGTCTCTCTCTCTCATTCTCTCTCTCACACACACACACTCATGCACACCCAAGACTGTACTGGCCTCCTCCAGCTGCCACAATAAAATACCCTAATTGGGCTATTTAAACAAGAGACATTTGTTTCCTCGGTTCTGGAGGCTGAAATTCCAAGATCAAGGTGTTGGCCAATTCAGTTTCCGGTGAGATCTCTCCTCCTGGCTGTGGATGGTCACCTTCTCCCTGTGTCCTCCAGTAACCTTTCCTCCACATGACACTAATCCTATTGATCAAGGCCCCACCCTTATGACCTCATTTAACCTTAGTTATTTCCTCAGAGGCTCCGTCTCCAAATACAACCATACTGGAGTTTGGAGCTCCAACGTAACGAATTTGGAGGGGACATAAACACTTGGTCCATAAGACACACACTCACAATGTTCCATACAGACATCCAGAGCCTCTATACATACACAGTCCCACACCAGCACACACTATTATGGGTTGAATTTTGTCCACCCCTCCCCCCCCAGTTCATGTCTTCAAGTCCTAAAGCCCTAGTACCTCAGAAAGTAACCTCATGTGCAGAAGGGGGTCCCTGCAGGTTAACTAAGAGGGTGAGCTCATCCTGGAATAGGGTAAGCCTGCATCCATTGTGACCACATCCTTGTAGACGGGGCACATTTGGACACAGACACACTCACACGGGGAGAGCACCCTGTGAAGATGGAGGCAGAGGTCGGGGCGATGTGTGCACGAGCCAAGGACCTCCAAAGCTTTCCAGTGAACCAGCAGCAGCCAGAGAGGGTGGAACACAGAGAACCCCGCCCACACCTCGACTTCGGACTTCTGTCCTCCAGAACTGTGAGAGAACAGATTTCTGTTGTTTCAGCCACCCCGTCTGTGGTGTTTCGCTCAAGCAGCCCGAACAGATGAACACAGGGAAGGAGGGAGGCAGGAGGAACCCAGGAGACGCATGAGCCTCGCCTCCAAGCTCTTGGCCTGTGTCCATGGCCCCACTGGAATCTACCAACGGAACACGAAGACACAGGACTAAGAACTTCAAGATGTGGTCACAGGCCCCCTTGTGATGTGAGGCCCCCTGTGCCCTGGTTGCACACCCTGCTTGCACCCCAGCTTCAACCGGAAGCCCCCAGGGGTGGTGCCTCTGAAGGAGAGCTCAGTCTGTCCCCTCCCTGTGCCGCCCAGCTCCTGGGGGACAAGATGCTGAGGTCACAGCAGGGAGCAGCAAGATGGCGAGGGGGCACAGCCTGTCTGTTTCTCTTGCCACAGAAGTCACTCTCTTTAAAGCCTGGGTGCTCTTGGGGACCATCTGTCTCACCATGTGGAGGAAACCCATCTTTAACAAGAAACACAAAGATGACTCAGAGAGCATGAGGAAAAGGAGACGGAGTGATTGTACCACCAGCTTTTGTTTTTGGCTTGCTAGTTGCTTCCAAAACTCAGCCTCCCTTCCCTCCTTGCGGCTTTCTTATTCAATCATTCTGGAAAACTTCTGAGTCAAAAAGAAAAAAAAAAGCAAAAACACCAAACCCAGAAAAAGTCCTTTGTGTACCTAAGCTAGTCTGAGAAGGGATCTTTATTTTGATCAAAGAATCTTGACAAGTATTATTAAGATCAATGACCCTCCTAGGTATCTTTTATGGGCATCCACTCCGGCATTTATCCTCCTTAAGTTACTGCAGTAAGTCTTTAATTTTAATGGAGTGATCCTTTTATTTTCTGAAATCACAAGTGCGGTCGGTAGCAAGTGTAATGCAGTTTTGTTTTCTTAACTTGTGCCTTCCACGTGGGACTGGGTGGGTAAGAGGCCAAGGACGGTGGGAAGAGAATAGTCCTTTGTTTTCAGACAGGGTTGGATACAAGTTTGGGGTTATGTGAACTTGGGAAGATTTCTTCAAAATCTCCAGGTCTCGGGAGCGGGACAAAGAGTAGGAGGATGTGGCGCTCACCCCCACCCCCAACAAACGTATCAAAAACACATCTGTGTGTGGAACAATTCTCATGGAAAACCAACTGGAAACTGACAACCAACACTGCAAGAAAGATGGGGGTAGGATGGGAAAAAAGGCGTCGGGTCGGGACCTGTGAGGCTGGGAGTGGTCTGTGAGGAGAGAAGGTCTGCGTGGGTGGGCCTTCACCCTGGGGAGTGGGCAGGTGGAGCCACAGCCTGGGCAGTCCAGTCCTGAGGCCCTGTGTGGAGGAGACAAGCCCATCTGCCTACTGGGAGATCCGCAGACACAGATAGAGGGGCTGGAGAAAGCTAGACTCTGCTTACGAGGAGTGTGCACGTCCTGGCTTGTAGGCAGTCCAGGCGGAGAGAGCCTTGCACTGGTGGCCGCTGCCTCGCTGAGCCTCCCGGTCCTAAGGTGCCCACATTCCAGCCCTGCTCACTCCAAGGGATCTGGGCAGAGACTTGGCCTAACTGTGCAGACAGGCCGGGGCGCCTGGGGTGCGAGCTGGACAGAGCCTTGGAGGCCACTGCCGGCGCATGCATAGGGCAGTGGGTGTAGCGGGGCAGACGTTGCATGTGTGTGTGTCGGGGGGCAGGTGGTACCACAGGAGGGCCCAGCAGCTAAGCCCTGAATCTTGTGCAGAACAGCCCTGGGAGAGGACGCATCTAGCTCCACAGAGAGCCCAGAGGGCCTATGATGTGATCCGGGTGGGGTCGCAAGCAGCCGTTGTCAGTGCGCTCAGGAGTGCTCAGCAGTTTGCCTGCCAGCAGGAGTGATCCGACCTCACCCGCCCCACACCACAGCTTAGCGCTGGACCCGGGGCACACAGGTCCCGGGAGAAGTCTGCCACAGAGGCCGCCCAGATCCCAGGCAACAGCAGCCACCTCAATTCCCAACGCCCCAGCCTAGTCTACACGGCAGCCTTGCACCCGATCTGGGATGAGCACAACAGAGAAGGGGTTGTGACCTTGGGCTGAGCCCTGGCCGTCTACACATAGTCCTCTGAGTCCACACAGGCCCCACATGCCTCAGCAATCACCCCCTTTGGGTCAGGGCACATACTCAAAGAGCCTGACTGAGACCAACCCTCACGGCCCCTGACAGGACCTTGACAGCCGTGGAGCAGAGGAAGCCCCGCCTCGCACCCAGCACAGGATCCAGACACCACACCAACCACACACTCTGTCAAAGGGATAACGGCCAGCACACCCCAGGGAGAGATGTGGCTGGCGTCCAAACCAAAACCAGCGCTTGTACCACAAACTGCGGGGGGCCACTCATGACCTGAGGACTGCCGAGCACAGAGGTTGGGCCTAAACTCCCACAGTGCAGGGAGTCAGGCTCTGAGGTTGATCTCTCAAGGACAATCTCTGTCCCGCCACCCCTTTGAGGAATGTGCCAGATGCATTAAGGCCTGAAGGAACATCCTGAGCTATCAAGTCACTAAGGACCTTTGGAAGGAGAGATACAATCGGCATGCAAGTTAGTGATCTTAGCCTGAAGAACAATCACCTGAGATAATAGTACACGAGTCACGATGTTAGCTTAGAGGAACAATGCCTTAGTTTATCATCTTGGTTCCAGGAACTCTAAATCTTAGTTTTACGAAAACTGTAAACAATAATGATGTCTGTAACAATATACAAGTTAATGATTTTAGTACACGTTGTTAATGTGCCTTAAAACAATACCTTTGCCTGCGTGCAGGAATGTATGAGCTAATGGGTTAAAATCATATAAATTAACTGCAAGAAATAAACTCGTGGTCCACTCTTGACCTAGCGTCTTGCGGGCTAGAGTGAGACCCTCTCAACCCCACCTTTTAGTCTTGTCTTTCTTTCTCAGTCCTGCAGCACAGGTTTTCTGGACCTGATCGATTGTCGGCAGGCTCCGACAAGTGGCGCCTGAACAGGGACCTGAAATCTGGAGGAGTTTGCTGCAGTGACCGCCGCGGAGAAAAACAGGGAGCGCTCGATTTTAAGGTGAAAGTAAGTTTCCGCGGGGAGTGTATCTGAGAGTATGGGGCAAAATAATAGTAGAGGCTTATTTGTACAGATGCTTAGAGTTATGTTAAAAGAAAGAGGAATTCAGGTTACAAAGCAACGTTTAGAACAATTTCTTGTTTTTGTAGAAGAAATTTGTCCTTGGTTTCCAGAACAAGGTACTGTTAATTTAGAAACTTGGAAGGTTGTTGGAGTCCGCTTGAGAGATTATTATACAACTAATGGCCCAAATAAATTACCGGCCACTGTTTTGCCCTTATGGCAGTTAATTCGAGATTGCCTCGATCCAGCTACTGAGGGAGAGAAATTAGATACAGTCAAGATAGAAAATATTGAGCCTTCCACTCCTACTAATCCAGAATTGAAAGAAGCGCCCTCTGCTCCTCCTGCAGTAAATGCAAGTGACAATCCTTTTGATTCAGAATTAGATCCAGCCCCGATCAGGAGGAATTAGAGGAGCAAGCTGCTCGCTATCATAAGGATGAAGACCCTTGGGGCGTCTTTTTTGAAGAAAATAAAACCTTTGACATGTCTAAATTTAGAGATATTGTTACGGAATGTGTTCAACAAAACATTCCTAAAAAAGATCAAAAAAACCCACCTATGACTTCCTCTCCTCCTCCTAGTTACACATCTCGAGAAGAGAGGACATCAAAATTTGTTGTTTTAAGTCCTTTACAAAAGGCGTTACAACAAGCTTGCAAAGAAGGAGAACATATTCCTGGTTTTTCCTTGGTTTATCCAGTCCTTGAGGATGCCCAACAACAAAGATATTATGAAACCATTCCTTTTAAGCAACTGAAAGAATTAAAAATGGCTTGTGCTCAATATGGACCCACTGCACCTTTTACACAGGCCATTGTTGAAAGTTTAGGAAATCAATATTTGCCTCCAAATGATTGGAAGCAAGTAGCACGCGCCTGTTTATCTGGCGGAAATTACTTGCTTTGGAAATCAGAATTTTATGAAAATTGTGCAGCAACAGCAAGTATTAATCAAAGACAAGGTATTCAGGTTACCTTAGAACAACTGACCGGAGAGGGACAATACCAGGATACCTATTCACAATTAGGATATTTGCCTGGTGCTTATCCTCAAATAAATGCAGCAGCGTTGAGAGCATGGAGAAAACTGCCAAATTCTGAAAATAAAACTGAGGATCTGTCTAAGATCCGACAAGGTCCCGACGAGCCATACCAAGATTTTGTTGCTCGCCTTATGGAGACCATTGGTAAGGTTATAGGGGACGAGCAAGCAGGATTGGTTTTAGCTAAACAATTGGCCTATGAAAATGCTAATTCTGCTTGCCAGGCAGCTCTTAGACCTTATAGAAAAAAGAGTAATTTGGCTGATTTTATACGAATTTGTGCTGACATAGGACCCTCCTATGTTCAAGGAGTAGCTTTAGCCGCTGCTTTACAAGGAAAAACAGTAAAAGAGGTTTTATATCAACAAAACCGTCCTAAATGAAATTTTCAGGGAACTTCTAGAGTTGCTGGACCTCCTGGCAGTTGCTATGCCTGTGGACAGTTGGGACACCGAGCAAATCAATGTCCTAAACGAGGACAACAACCAACAGGCCAAAATACATTAATTATGGGTCCAGGTTTATGCCCAAATGTAAAAAAGGAAAACATTGGGCTAAGGACTGTCGATCTAAAACTGATATAAATGGACAACTTCTGAACCAGGGAAACTGGGTGAGGGGCCAGCCCCAGGCCCCGAAACAATGTTACGGGGCAACTCAGGATGTTCCTTCAGGCCTTAATGCATCTGGCACATTCCTCAAAGGGGTGGCGGGACAGAGATTGTCCTTGAGAGATCAACCTCAGAGCCTGACGCCCTGCACTGTGGGAGTTTAGGCCCAACCTCTGTGCTCGGCAGTCCTCAGGTCATGAGTGGCCCCCCGCAACAAACACTGGATATGCCGTCTACACAGGGACACTCCCACATAGAAACATCCTTTCAAGACCACAGAAGATAACGGTTTCTCCTAAACCCAGAGAAAAAGGAAGTTAAGTAAGATGAAAAGTCAGAGGAATCACTGCCAGTGAAAAGAACAAGAGAAATCTCCTGAAAGAACAAATAATGAAACAGAGCTCATCAGTCTACTAGACCTTGAATTCAAAAAAGTGGTAATTCAAAACAGAAACAAACTCACAGCGTAAAAAACAAACTTATGGTTACCAAAGGGGAAAGGGGATGGGGGAAAGATAAATTAGGAGTTCGGGATTAGCAGATATAAATTACAATATATAAAATAGATAAAAAACAAGTTTCTACCATACAGCACAGAGAACTATACTCAATATCCTGTAATATACCATAATGGAAAACAATATGAAAAAGAATATGTGCGTATATATATATATGTACAACTGAATCACTTTGCTGTACACCAGAAACATACAATATTCTAAGTCAACTATATTTCAATTTTTTAAAATTCTACAGATAATCAAAGCTGGAGATGGTGTGCAGAAAAGAGAACCCTCTTACGCTGCTGGTGGGAATGTAAATTGGTGCAGCTACTATGGCAAACGGTATGGCGGTTTCGTAAACTAAAAATAGAGCTACCAAATGATCCAGCAATCCCATTCCTGGGCATATATCCAGAAAAGATCAAAACTCTAATTTGAAAAGATACATGCACTCAAGTGTTCATACTGGCACTGTTTACAGTAGCCAAGACATGGAAACAACCCAAGTGCCCATCAACAGGTGACTGGATAATGAAGATGTGATATATATACACACGGAATATCACTCAGCCATAAAAAAGAATAAAATTAATGCCCTTTGCAGCAACATGGATGGACCTAGAGATTATCATACAAAGTAAAGTAGATCAGACAGAGAAAGACAAATATCATATGGTATCATTTATATATGGAAACTAAAAAAAGTGATACAAATGAACCTATTTACAAAACAGAAACAGACTCACCGACATAGAAAACAAACTTACGGTTATCAAAGTGGAGGAGGGGAGGGATAAACTAGGAATTTGGGATTAGCAGATACACATTACCATATATAAAATAAACAAGTTCCTTCTGTGTAGCACAGGAAACCATATTCAATATCTTATTATAACCTATAATGGAAAATAATCTGAAAAATTATATATGATTTTATATGTGTATGTAACTGAATCACTTTGCTGTACACCTAAAACTAACACAATATTGTAAATCAACTATATTTCAATTAAAAGTACAAGGTAAGGTTATTAGGGCAGGGAAGGAGGGACGGGGTTGAATGCTTGATTAAACAATGTTTTTATTAAGTATAGAATTTAAAAACAAAGTTATGATCCCGATTAATGGGAACTCTGGTGATAATTTAAATATTGCTTTTGATTAAAGGTCCTTAAATTTTAGTGTTGAAAAAATAAAAAATAATACAAATGAATCTCTGTATAAAACAGAAACAAACTCACAGACATAGAAAACAAACTTATGGTTTCCAAAGGGGAGAGGGAGGGAGGAAGGGAAAAATTGGGAATATGGGATTAATAAGTACAAACTACTGTACATAAAATAGAAAAGCAACAGGGATTTACTGTACAGCCCAAGGAATTATATTCAATATCTTATAATAAACTATAATGGAATATAATCTGAAAAAAACTGAATCACTTTGCCGTACACCTGAAACTAACACCATATTGTAAATCAATTATACTTCAATTAAAAAAAAAAGCTAAGAACTAAAAAAGAAAAATCCAGGGCTCCGTGTCCTCGTCATAGAGAGATATCTAGCAGGGCTGCTGTAAGCAGCGTGACCAACTATTCCAGTTATCCTGGAATGGGGGTTTCTCAGGACACGAACATTTCAGGGCTAAAACTGAGAAAGCCCCGGGCGAATCAGCACGAGCTGGTCACCCGCGTGGTAAGCATACGTATTGTAAAGATGTAGGTGTGATAATTACATTGATTCGTAGAACAAACGTTCTTCTCTTCCCTCAGTCCCCAGTCATACCCACCTCATGCGTCTAATTTTTTGCCCTGTATCCTTGAGGGACATCTAAGGCAAATCTCATGACTTTTATAGTTATCTTAGAGAACAAAGGCTTCACGTCCCAATTTTTTTTTTAAGTCACATGCAAGGAAAAAAGTAGTTCAGTAATTGCAATGCTTTTGGCAAGTTGCCCATGGCTGCTGTGGGAATGGCCAGCTTTTTATTGATGTCCCTGCGGGAGCTTCTGCTCCTCCTACCCTTCTCTCCCAGGGATGCGGTTTTCCCCTCTGATGTCTGTAAATGCATCTCCTCCAGGAGGTCGTGTAAGGAAACCCTCAGTCTTTATGGGGCGGGTGGAGGGTAGTGAGCATCGTTCCATTTCCAGCTTCTCTCCGCAGGGCTCACCTCCCACCTCCAGGTGGCGCTCGTGGAGAGAATATAAAACACTTGATTCATATTTTCTCTCTCTCCTCCTTCCCCTCTCCCTCTTGTCCAGCCTGTCCCAGAACATCCTCAAACCTGTTCGCACAATATTTAGCCCTTGAGCTATTTCAAACAGGAGCGAGATCTCCTCTCCACATGTTAACTGCTCTGAGTGGTCCAGTTGAAGTGTCCCCCCCTTGAAGTAAGACACCATCATTTTCACCACAGTCCTATGTCGATGAGAGAGGGTGGGACCCAAGCACGCCCAGATCTCTTGTAAACAAACTCATGAAAGCAAAACAACTCTTCTAATTTTAACCACAGGTCTACAACAAAGGCCCAGGGGTGGGGAAACTGGATTTCTGGTTTCTTTAAGTCATGCATGGCGGGTCCCACTTTGGGTTCTTGCCCCATTGGCACCTACAGCCCTTGGGTCTGAGCAGAAACTGAGACTGCAATGATTCTACCTGAATGTTCTGTTGTTTATGTGTGCAAACACCTTGCAAATGACGCACAAGAGCCAGGTTTGAAGACAAATGGTTGCTAGGAGTGCGTTTTCACCAAAAAACAAACACAAACACAAGAAACCCCAACAAGGGTTCATGAAAAGATGTACGTAAAAATGTAAAATGACATTCAACAAAACGTCAACAAGGGTCAGAAACGTGGGTGATTTCTTTGAATCATCTGGATGTGCTATGTCTCTTATATGAAAATAGGAACCATATTATCAAACACGCGGCAGTCTGAGCTGATAGGTGATGTGGGTAAATGGCCTGCATACTATTCATTCCACAAAAGGTCACTTTATTTTGGTTCTTTTGTGGCGGTTGATTCATTGCCTTGGGGCAAGGCACAGAAACAGCTGAGTCTTTTCTGTATCAATTTTATTGCCGGAACCAGTTAGAAAAGGTTCTTTTTGGAAAGGGGATAGAAAGTTGGAGGTTAGGGCTGTGGAATTTGGGAGGGAGCTGTTAGCATGCTGCATAACTATTTCCTCCCCACCACGAGGAAATGCCGGAGGGCCTGCCTCTAACTGAGAACAGGTGAGGATTAAAAAGCTTCAGCTGAACCCCCACCGCACACTGTGGCAGTTAAAAAAGGGAGCAGAACTGGGGAGGTCACACCCTCTCCCCTGCTTGTCTTCTGCTGCCCCACTGTTTGTCTTTCACCGACCCTACAGAGAATGAGGTGTCCTTTATTTCCACATCATACTCTTGAAAGCTGTCCCCTACTGAGCTTCTCTGGCTATGAGTCCTCCACTGACACAACAAAAATTCAGATCATCAAGTTCTAACTCACAAAATAGAATCACCATATGATTCAGCAACTCCACTGCTGGGTATATACCCAAAGGAATTGGAATCAGGGACTCAGATGTGTATATTTGCATCCGGTATCTGTCTCCCTGTGTTGGTAACACCATTATCCACAATAACCAAAAGGCAGAGGCAACCCAAGTCTCCATCAACAGATAAGCGGATAAACAAAATGTGGTGCATACACATGTGTTAGCTGAGACTGCCATCACAGAATATCGTGGACTGGGTGGCTTAAAGAACAGAATCTTATTTTCTCATAGTTCTGGAGGCTAAAAACTCAAGATCAAGGTGCTATTAGGGTTGATTTTTGGTGAGAGCTCTCTTCCAGGCTTGCAGACAACTGCTTTCTCACTGTGCCCCCCACGTGGCTTTTTCTCTGTGTGAGGAGGGAGGGGGAGAGAGAGAGAGAGAGAAAGAGAAAGAGAGATCTGATTAATTTTCTTATAAGGACACCAGTCCTATAGGATTAGGGTCTGTCCTTATTACCTTCTAAGGGGGAGAGGGTATGGCTCAGTGGCAGAGAGCACGCCTAGCATGCACAAGGCCCTGGGTTCAATCCCCAGTGCCTCCATTAAAAATAAATAAATAAAAACCCATTCTCTCCCCCCAAAAAGAGGTTTGTTTTTTTTTTTTAAATCTTAATTATCCCCTTAAAGTCTCTACCTATTGTAAGTTTTGGCTTCAACATATGAATTTTAGGGAGACACCGTTCAGTTCACAACACCATACAATGAGCTGTATTATTCAGCCTTAAAACGGAAGGAAATCCTGACACAGGCTACAGCATGGGTGAGCCTTGAGGACATTATGCTCAGTGAGAGAAGCCAGTCACAGAAAGACAAGTACAGTATGATTCTGCTTATGTGAATGAGGTAGCTAGAGCTGTCAAATTTACACAGAAAATAGTTGCCAGGGGCTGGAGGGAGAGAGGAATGCGAGGTTATTATTTAGTAGACACAGAGTTTCTGTTTGGTTTCCTATTTTTTTTAATTTATTATTATTTTTTTAAACAAAGGGGGTAATAAGGATTATTTTCTTATCTGTTTATTTAACAGGGGTCCTGGGGCACTCGTGCATGCTAGGCATACGCTCCACCACTGAGCTATGCCCTCCCCCTCCAAGAGTTTCTGTTTGGGAAGGTGAAAAACTTCTGGAGATGGACAAACAATGTGAATGGACTTGAAGGTGCTGAAAATATACCCTGAAATGATTTAAATGGTTAAAAAAAACCTTTCTAACTCATGGATTAACCAGAAAGCTCTGAGGCAATGCACCGGACAGAATGAGATGGAGATGCTATGGGTACCCCGGTGATATGAATATTGAAAATTGCAAAGCGAATCTGCAGGAGAGCAAAACTTTGAACCAAGTGAGATGGCCAGTCAAGGCAACTTGAATGACCGTCCTGGGGTGACCCTCAGCTTTGGAGCTTTTCTCGCACTTTATGAGAATTCAATCTGTAGGGATTAGACCCCAGTCTGGGAATCAGGTGGTGGAATCCAGGTGCAGACTCTGTGCCTTGAGCAAGTCCTGCCCATCTCTGGAACTATTTCATTTATCCAAACGCATTTATTGAGTATCTATGGTGTGCCGGGCATTTGGGGGGAACAACGCCTGGCTACTGTTTAAAAAAAAGTAGCCAAGCTCGCCTACCTTGTGGAGATTGTATTCTACTTGGAAAGATGGGCAAAAACATGTAAATAAATACCTGTACATTGTGATGAGCCCTTATGCTAGGTATGAACAGGGTGGTGTAATGTAACATCATTGTGTGGAGGGTAGGTCTTTACTTTAGGGAGTCAAGGAGGGCTTTGGGGGGAATACGTTTAAACTGAGAATTAAAGGCTGTGAACTATCGAGCCATGAGAAACGCAATTTCACGCAGAAGTTACAGCCAGTGCAACGTCCTCAAGGCAGGAGTGAGCTCTGCACGTTTTAATTCTAAAAACTGACATCAAGCCATCATGGCTAGAGTAAAACAAGGCTGATCATAACTTAGCACTACAGATACTACTAAATATAAAATAGATAACAACAAGGTTCTACTGTAAGCACAGGCAATTGTATTCAATATCTTGTAGTAACTGATAATGAAAAAGAATATGAAAAGGAATATATGCATATAAATGTATGACTGAAACAGTGTGCTGTACAGCAGAAACTGACCCATTGGAAATTGACTATACTTCAATTAAAAAAAAAACACCTAAATGTCCATCAACAGATGACTGGATAAAGGAGATGTGGTGTATACAAATATGTTTACAATGGAATATTACTCAGCCATAAAAAAGAATAAAGTAATGCCATTTGCAGCAACATGGATGAACCTGAAGATCATCATTCTAAGTGAAGTAAGTCAGAGAAAAAAAAAATACCATATGATATTGCTTATATGTGGAATTTTTTTTAAAAAAAGACACAAATGAACTTATTTACAAAACATGAACAGACTCACAGACATGGAAAACAAACTTATGGTTCCCAGGGGTAAAGGGGGTGGGAAGGGATAAATTGGGAGTTCAAAATTTGCACCTCCTGGGGAGTGAGGGAAATGTTGGGTATCTTGATAGTGGTGGCGGTGGTTTCATGGGTGTATACATCTATCAAAATTCACCAAATTGTACATCTGAAATATGTATAGTTTGTTGTACCAAAATTATGTCACAATACAGTTGTTTTGAACAAATAAAAATAAATAAAAGCTAGATAAATGTGTAAAATTTTATAAAATTCTGTTATGAATAATTATAATAAAATAAAAAATATAATGGGAAAAAAAAAGAGCTCAGCAGTAGAATAGAGGCTAAGTCATGCAGAACTTTGCAAGCCGTGAGAAGAAATTTGAATTTTTATCTAAGTGGGAAAAGGAGAGCAGTGTGGAAAAGCAACTTTTGTAACACTGCTAAGAGCCAGGCAGATTCCTGAGCCCTTCTGGTCTTGTGGGTTTTCACATCTCACCCTTCAGTGTTTTCCCTGCACGTGAAAAGTGAGCATTTTTTTGGCAGCAGATGTCAGATTTGGCCGTGTTCTCCTCCCCTTCACAAAGATTGCACAACGTTGACAAAGCAAAGGGAGGGACAGGGCTGAGGACCAGGTGGGTCCTCACCTCCACAGGTATCCCTCGGCCTGAGCCACCATTTCTCACCCAGACGATCACAACAGCCTCCTAAGGGGCTCCTACCTCAGCCATGTGGTCTCAACACAGGAGGCAGAGGGAGCCTTTACAAATAAGATGACCAGATTTAGCAAATTAACATACAGCAGGCCCAGTTAAATTTAAATTTCAGATCAGCAACAACAACAACATTTTAGTATAAGTATATCCCTTGCAGTTTTAGGGAGATACTTATACTAAATTATTATTATTATTATTATTATTATTCATTGTTTATGTGAAATTCAAAATTAACAGGCCGCCTAGGTTTCTCCTCAAACGCACAAGATGCATTTCTGCCTTAAGCCTTCGTACTTACTGGCTGTTTCCTCTTTCTCAAATGGCCCGCCCCCAGACAAAGGCATAACTAACTTTCTCACTTCCTTAAAGTCTTTGCTCAGATATTCCTTCTCAGGGAGACTCACTCTTCCTACCCGTGGTAGGCAGAAGAATCGTCCCTCAAAGGTGTCCCCGTCCCAGTCACCCGAACCTGACAGTACATAAGGTCACCACGGTAAATGGGACTTTGCAGTGTGTGATTAAGAATCTTGCAATGAGACTGTGATCCCGGACAATCCAGATGCGACCAAAGCAATCAGAAGGGTCCTTACGAGGGAGAAGCAGGAGTGTCAGAGTCACAGAAGGAGACGTGACAACAAAACTGGAGTGACGTGGCCACCAGCCAAGGAATGCCAGCAGCCTCTAGAAAAACCGAAAAGGGCAAGGAATAGATTTCCCTTCAGAGCCTCTGGAAAGGAACACAGCCCTGCAACACTGTGGCTGTGGCCCAGTGAGGCCCACTTCGGACCTCTGCCCTCCAGAACTGTAAGACAGTAATTCTGTGCTGCTTTAAGTCCCTGAGTGTGTGGCTGTTTGTTAGCAGCAATAGGAAACAGACACCATCTGACTGAAATCTGCAACACCCTCCAGCAATTCTGACCCTCCCTTCCTGGTATCTTTTCTTACCTTGCATCTTCCAATCTCCCTAATCTTCCGGCTTCTTTAACGGTGAAACAGAAAGGAGACAAGAGTTGTGAGTGGGGGGTGGAGGGATCCTTGGGACCACCTCTCTTTCCTGTAGGTGCTGAGTTAAGGGAGTGGCGCCTTGAAGAAATACAGCCAAACGGGAAATAGAGAGGATACTCGCCTTCACTTCTGGGCCGTCTTGGGGCTCATCCAGGGAGATAAAGCGAGTCTGGTGAGGAATGCTGGAGGGGATTTGGCACCTGGGGGGATAAAGTGGATATCAAAGTACCTACCTTCTTCCACCTGCAAGAGATAATCAGTGAGCTGCAGGACGTCTGCAGCTCCAGAACCCCAGAGGAGACCGCAGTCCCCGTCCCCTCCTGCCCTTTCCAGTGCCCTTGGCTGAAATGAGACATTGCTTACACTGTTTTCTTTCCCCTGATTCTCTCTACTCCTCTAATAACTCTCTAAACTACAAAAAGGTGAGTGTGGCAGAATAAGAAGTATTCACAGATGTCTCCTCTTTACCTGCAGCCGTGGGCTTTGGCTCCTGACCATGCTCCTTCCCGTGGCAGGGTAATTCTATCAGCTCAGATGATGAGCTCAGTTGCAAGGAAATGATTACCTCATGCTGGCTTAAACAGTAAAGATATTTAATCCTCTTGCCTGACAGGAAGGCTTTGTTCAAATGCTTGAGCATGCCGTTAGAGACCTGGCCCTTTCGATGTTACTGCCCTGGCATCTTCAATGTTTGGCTTGTTGCCTCCAGATTGCTTTGTGGCTGGGGCAGCTCTGAGCTTCATGCCTTGGCACAAACACCCCCAGATGTAAGAGAGCATGCCTCCTTGCCTTCCATCTTCTTTTCAGGGAGCAATAGCCACTCCAGAATCCCAGCTGACTGCTTTTTATTTCATACTGGCTGTACTGTCCTTTGCCTGGCCCTAGACTTTATTTTTGTCGTGATAAAACACTCCTAACATAAAACTCACCATTTTAGCCACTTAAAAACCCCCAAGAGGCACTAAGGACATTCAGAATGTTGTGCAACCTTCACCACCATCTAGTCCCAGACATTTTTCATCGCCCCAAAGGGAAAGCCCGCACCCACTAAGCAACCACTCCCCCCTGCCCCTCTTCCCCCGGCCTCCAGTAACCACTCCTCTGCTTTTTGCCCCTGGATTTACCTATTCTGGGTATTTCATATAAACAGAGCCATCTTTCCCTTTGTCACTGCTTCTGTCAACGAGTATGATGTTTTTGAAGATCATGTTGTAGCGTGTATGCATACGTTCTTCTTTATGGCTGAATAGAATTCCTTTGTGTGGATACACCACACTTTGTTTATCTGTTCATTAGCTGATGGGCGTTTGGGTTGCTTCCACCTTTTGGTTCTTGTGAGTAGTGGTGGTATCAAGATGCCTGCACATGTGTTTTTTGGACCACCCCTAGACTTTGAAAGGGAAATGGAGTTGTTAAGACTGGCCTAGATGAATCATTCATTCACTGAGGCTGGACTCTTTTCTGCCTGGACCTATCAGGGCCTATCAGCAAGAAGAGAGAATGTCTACTGTGTAGTGGATACTAAGGGTTGGGGGTATTGGCTCTCATAATTGTGTAGAATCATTGGTTTGCAGGAGCAGGGTGTTGACCTGGTTCTTGAACAACCTCACTCTTACAAGGTCCCCTGAGGTTCTCTTCCCCCCTGAGACCAAGCATTACATTGTGCAGATGTAGTGGCAACTCAGGGACATGTGACACCAAGAGCAGCTGGCAAGGCAGGGTGCGGTGCTGGAGGAAGGCCTGGAGGTTTCAGAAGCTCAGGATCTCCAGCTGGGGTTTGCATTCTTGCCAGGAGCACAGAGTAATGCGCATGCTTGAGATGACTCTGGATGCTCTGGGTAAGCCAGATGTGTGGTCCTGAGACAGGAAGGAAGTGGGCAGGGCACAACCATTCAAGAAATTACACAGCAATTAACACCAAGGTGGAGGACAATTCAACTCCCAACAGGCCTTGAGGTCCAAGATGGCAGGAGATCTGACTTCCAGTAGACCTTGAACTTCATTATACATTCATTGTAAAATACCAGCATGGTAAGTGGCACGCCCACAGGCGCCATGACAGTTCAGAGGCTGGCCCTAAAAGGTCAAAAGGTGGGCGGTGGCCCAATTCCTGGGACTCCCCGCCCCTTCCCCAAAGTAGTTGGAATAATTCTCTGGCTTGTTAGCACATGAAGTTACTGAGCCCACAGAAACTAGCAACCTCACACCTTGTGGCCTTTCCCTTGCCTTCCGTAACAGCTTGCGCTCTGTCTGTGGAGTATGATCTCTCTGAATAAATCTACTTTCACTCAACTGCGGCTCACTCTTGAATTCTTTCCTGTGCAATGCCAAGGACCCTCACTTGGCAGGGCGCGTCCCAGGGACTCAACCGAGACCTGGGACATGGCTCTCCTCTCGCCCCACATTCATTCTCCTGTATCAGTTCTGGCCATTCTAAGCTGGATGGCCTCAACCAACTCACTTGAACTTTCTGTACCTCGGTTTTCCTCATTTGTTAAGTGGAATAGTAGGAGCCTCTCCTGGGGTTTTGAGACTTAAATGTGTGCCTTCCTGCAGGACACTCAGGCAGTGCCTGGCACAGGTGAGGCACTTAACAAATGGTAGCTGCTATTATTATCAGTAGTAGTAGTAGCAGAAGAGGGAGGAGGAGGAGGGAGAGGGAAGGAGGAGAAGGGAAAGGAGTACAAAGAGAAGAAGGAAGAGGAGATGAGATGCAGAAAAGGAAAGAGGAAGGTGGACTAGGGGAGAGGATATAGCTCAGTGGTAGAACGTATGCTTAGCACGCACGAGGTCCTGAGTTCAATCCCCAGTGCCTCGATTAAAAGAAAAAAAGCAAATAAACCTAATGACCTCCCCCACAAAATAGAAAAAAAAATTTAACATTAAAAAAAAAAAGAGGAAGATGGGCTACGTCCAGAGGCTTTGGGGAGCAGGATAGAAAGTTCTAAGAATCTGAGTCTCAGGGTGGCCCTTGTCCATCTCCTCCTATTTTGCCTCAAATAGGTTCAATCTTGCCTTCATTCCCCATCTTAGGGAACCACTCAGGATATTGGTCCTGGCACCCTACCACCTCTGTTGCTAGGCAACCTTCCATGACATCTCCAGCTCTCAGTGCTCACGGTGCATTGAGCCTCTGTCCAATCGTGGCTAAAGTCAGCGTTTGGTGCCTGCCAGAACCCTCAGAGGACAAGGCGAGGAAAGAGAGATGACATGAGAGGCTATAACATTAAAATAGTTACTGCTCGGGGGGAGGGTATAGCTCAAGTGGTAGGTAGACTGCGTGCTTTGCGTGCTTAGCGTGCATGAGTTCCTCGGTTCAATCCCCAGTACCTCCTCTAAAAATCAATAAACCTAGTTACCTCCCCCCCAAAAATTAAAAAAATAAGTAACACAATAATAAATAAATAAAATATTTTTTAAAATATAAAAATAAAATAGCGACTGCTCAAACACTTCTTATATATAGCCCTGTGCATTGCCTTCCCCAATAGTTAACATTTTTGAACACTGCCATAGGAGAGGTCTTATGCTAAAAACTTTATGTGGATTGACTCTATAATCCTCCCAACAACCCGATAAGGTAGAGATCATTATTTATACCCACTTCACAGGTGAGAAAACTGAGGCACCGTGAGGCGAAGGAACTTGCCCAGGAACATGTGGAAGCAGCCAGGACTCCTTTATAAGGCTGGGACCAGTTCCTCTTCTTTCCTCACCACAAACCTCACCAAGTCTCCGTAAGAAAGAGGGTAACTCCTCTCTCCTAACCCCCCTCTGTGGAGAAACAAACCCATGCATAAATTGACAATAAAGAAAAGAAGCAGAAAGACATCACAGAAATCATTTAGACACAAACCTGTAGACAGGCAGATACTCAGAGATACACCAAAGCACCGGTGAACACAATTGCACAGACACAAACAGAAACACACAGAGAAACAAGTACACAAAGACATACCGAGAGTCTTGTGGGGAGGGTATAGCTCAAGTGGAAAATGGGAAACTGAAACATTTGTTATTGAGGTTCATCCACATTGTAGCATGTACCTCATTCCTTTCTATGGGCGAATAATATTCCATTGTAGGGACATACACAGTTGGTTTACCGTTCATCTGTTGATGGACATGAAGGTTGGTTCATCTTCGGGCAATTATGAATAGGAGCGGCTAGGAATACTCACACACAAGTGTTTGTCTGAACACCCGTTTTCAATTATATGAAACATCCAGAATAGATAAATCCATAGAGACAGAAAGCAGATGGGGGGAGGGTATAGATCAGCGGTAGAGCTCATGCTTAGCATGCACAAGGTCCTGGGTTCAATCCCCAGTACCTCCAATAAAAGAAGAGAAGGTAGATGAGTGGTTGTCAGGGGCTAGAATGAGGGGGGAATGGGGCATAACTGTTGGATGGGTGTGGGATTTCTTTGGGGGGTAATGAAAATATCTTGGAACTAGACAGAGGTGATAGTTGCACAAATTTGGGAATGTACCAGATGTCACTGGATTGTTCACTTAAAAGTGGTTCGTGGTTAATTTTACGTTATGTGAATTTTACCTCAGTTGAATACAGTTGTCCGTCAGTATCTCAGGGAGATTGATTCCAGGACCCACCACGGATACCAAAATCCACAGATGCACAAGTCCCTTATTTAAATGGCGTAGTATTTGCACATAACCTGCACACATCCTTTCCTATACTCGAAGCAGTACCTAGATTACTTATAATACCTAATATAATGTAAATGCTATGTAAATAGTTGCCTGCCTTGACAAATTCAAGTTTTGCTTTCGAAACTTTCTGAGATTTTTCCCCCCTGAATATTTTTGATTCACAGTTGGTTGTAAATAAATAACTTAGTAAACATTCTGAAGGCTAAACAAAATGTGTGGTGGGTCTTATGCAGCCCTCTGGCCATGACTTTGAATCCTCTTCTTCGGCCTTCGGGGGAAAAAAGACAATTACACAGAAAAATACATACAATATGATACCATTTACATGAAGCTCAAACATGAGCAAAATGAAACAACACTTTTTTTCCAAAAGAATAGAATTGTAGTTTGTAAAACTATAAAGAAAAGCTAGAGAATGATTTACTCAGAATTCAGGCTGTAGTTATTTATCTGTACGAGCTGCTCATTGAGGTGGAGATATCCCTGAGGAGACAGCCGCTTCCAAGATTTTTTTTCTTAGCTGAGTTCTGAGATCAGGGAGTGTTCTTAATTTTAATTCTTTCCACGGATGTTGAGTCTACATTTTAAGAGAATCAAACTCAGCCTATTCATACATCTGTATTCCTAGGTCAGCACCTATACGGTGCACTTCACATTTAAAAATAAATGTTTGCTGAATCTAAGAAAACACACGCCTGGGATGTAGGGTAAAACATTAGCAGTAGGGGAATCCGAATGAAGAGTATGTGGGTCTTCTCTGCACTATTTTGGTCCTTGCAATTTCCCTGGAAGTTTGAAATTATGTTCAAAAAAAGGTTTAAAATGTAAACCAAAAAGGCCAGAAAGGGTGTAGATTTCAAGAAGCTTCTAATTTCCTTCACTTCAAAAAATATGAGGTGACGTCCCAGGATACTATATTCAATATCTCGTAATAACCTTTAAATGCAAAGGAATACAAAAATGAATGTATGTATATATACACACGACTGGGACATTGTGCTGTACGCCAGAAACTGACACAGTGTAAATGACTGTACTTCAATAAAATATATATATATGAGATGATGAGATGCAAGTTAATGCTTTGAAAAATTACCTCATTGTATAATATGATTCTAGTGCTTTGTATCAGAGGGGTCTCTATTTCCTTCTCCCACTTTTGAAAAGGTCACAAAAATCCCAGGTAGGAAAGAGGGTGCAGCATGAAGACCCCACCAGACGAAGAGTCATTTTCTCAAGACCAGAAGACGCTTCTCCAAGGCAAATTCCAGGGCTTCCTAGAGCCGGCTGGGCACAAAGTCAAGGAGGGAAAAAAATTGCTCACGATCCTTCTTCCTAGCACTTAACCTCAGTTTATAATTATACATTCATTAGTGTGATTATGTGATTAATATCTGTTTCCATCACCAGAGCGTCGGATCAGCGGGGGTCCCTTTTCACTCTCCACTGAATGCCGGGCCCAAAGAGCCACTCCATGAATAAGAGTAACAGCAAGATTGATGGAATCACGACTGTGTGCCAGGCAGTCTTCCCGGGCTTTGCAGGGATTACTGTGGCATTCGCTCCTCACACGGACTCTCAGAGGTAAGCACTGATGAGCGTGAGGAAAACAGACACAGAGGGAGGGTAGGCAGAGCGTTCAAGCTACGCGAAGGGGAGCCAGGGTCTCACACTGGACAGTCCGGGTCCAGAGCCCACACCCTCAACCACGGTGCGACTCGTCCTCTGCGCCCTGAGTAAGAAGTGAATGCACATCTCCGGATCTCTGCTCAGTACGACCCTCAGCACGATGCTGAGTTCAGCGTCTAAAGGAGTAAAGAGAATATCCTGCCCGAGGGCCCCACTGAATCTGAGACCGCGTGCGGCCTCAGCTGCTCCAGAAAGGGTTACCCCACACCTCCAAGATGACAAATGACCTCCTCCGCGAGGAAGCCGCTTCCAACCCTGGGGCAGTCACAATTACAAGTGTTACAAGATTGATTGGTAGCGTAATATGTTGTATAAATATCATGTTACATCTATAAGTATTCTATTTACATAATGTTATACTGTATATATATTATGTTATATATTTGTAATCCAATGAATGCTATAATATTTATATAACAGAATATTAATATCTTTTACATATAGGTTACTAGAATACATATAACTACATATAGTTGTATTTATAATTTATAATTAAATGTAGAAATATTTATGCAACTATATTGTAATGCAATATCCACAATATTAATATAATATAATATAATAATATATTATATAATACTATAATATAATCATATAATAATGTAATATATTATAATATAATCATCTATTAATATAATCATACAATATATAATATAATCATATATTATAGATAATGCTGATATATTATATAGAACATTTATAATATAATCATATATTATATATAATACTGATTGAATATTATATAGAATTTTTGTATTATAATGTATTATGTTAGAATTTCTATAATATAATGTTCTTTTATATTAAATATATATTATTTTATATTATACTTATACTATAATACATTTAAATTTATACCAATATTAAAACATTATATATAATGTAAAACATGTTTATATATTTTACATTATATATAATATTCTAAATAATTACATGTATAATTCATAATTAAATATAGAAGCATTTAAGAGACTCATGCTCACAATATTAATACATTTGTATTCATAAGCCAGTACACATTTCATATTTTAAATACTTTTAACTGCCTAATAAGAGACTTTGGCTTTTTGAGAGGGAAGGCAACAGCTTCAGCAATTCCTATGTAAGTGAAGAATTCACTTGAGTTGTGATTTTGGACTTGAAGTACGTACCTGGGTCTTCATAAGAGAGGAGGCTGGACCCTTGGCTAAAGGACTTGAACACTTGACACCAGGACTTCATGCCCTGGTCAACTGTTAATTGTTGTTGACCAGCTTCTGTTCATAGTGATACATGTATTTTCTAAGATGATGGAAGCTCTCTCTCCAATGCTGTTTGTTATTTCTGGAGTCCTTTCTTCTCGGAATTTCCTTTCACACCTGTATTTCTACCAACAGACTCATCAAGACCATCCTCAGAACGCCTCCAGCCTCCTCCTAGTCCCCAAATCCAAAGCCGCTCCACATTTTTAGGTGTTTGTCACAGCAGCATCCCACTTCCAGGTATGGACATGTGTATCAGTCTGCTAGGGCTGCGTAACAAAGTACTGTGGACCCCAGGCTTAAGCAATGGCCATGGACAGTCTCAAGGCTCTGGAGGGTGGAAGTCTGAGATTGAGGTGTCTGCAGGGCTGGTTCCTTTTGAGGGCTGTGAGGAAGAGTCTGCTCCAGGCCTCTCTCCTTGGCTCATAGATGGTCGCCTTCTTCCTGTGTCTCTTCACCTCGTCTCCCTCTGTCCACGTCAGCGTCCTAATCTCTCCTTATAAGGACACCAGTCATTTTGGATTAGGGCACACCCTAATGCAATGAAATGACCTCCTTTTCACTTGATTAGCTCTGCAAAGACCTGATCTCCAAACAAGGTCACATTCTGAGGAACTGGGAGTTAGGATTCCATCATACACTTTCAGGAGGGACCCCATTCAACCCAGAACAGTGTTTGTGCTCCCCACTGTTGAGTTTTCATCACTCTCTATTGGTTCATGGACATGTGACCCTGGGACTGACAAGCAGCATGTAGCAGGTTTCTGGAGAGCACCAGGAGTCACTTTTCTCTACCCCGGAATGTACAAATCACATCACAACAGACCCCAAGTCAAAGTTGTTAAATTCCAGATCTTTAATCCCAAATCAGACCAGAGCGAGGTCAGACTCAGAGATTCTCCAACCCCCTCCTCCCCTATTTCCCCAGAAGAAGTCTCTCCCACAAGGGAATATATCCAAATCTGGGAAATGAATAGGTCCAACTCCCTCCCTCCCCTGACTTCACCCTCCCCCTCCCTAGTTATCCGATCAGGTCCCTGCCAGCCTTCCCTGGGGACCCTCGTTTGCAAAAGTCCTCTCCCCAACCCACCCCCAAGCAACCCAGATTCAGGCACCAAGCAAAACATATTTACAAAGGGAAAAGATGCGGGCATTAGGGGCAGGTGTGTGCAAACAGCATGGGTCCCAGAGCCAGGAGAACAGTTTCTCTAGGATGTGGGGCAAAAGATTTCGAGGGGTGCAATGGAGAAAGGAGAAGGGTTTGGAAGGAGTCTAGAGAAAGTGCAACCATGGCTCTAGGTGGCCCTGTGTCCTGACTTGGGACAGAGGGAGCCCCAGGGCCAGGGAGGCAAAGTGAGCAGGAGAAAGCAGACACCATCCAGGATCAGGACCAGGCCGGCCCCCACCCCACAGCCCAGAGACCAGGAGTATTCATAGCTCAGGGCCGGGGCCGGGGGAGGCTCAGGGCTCACTCTCTGCAACAAGGCTTGTACGGAATGCCGAAACACCTCCAGGCTGACCAGAAGCAGCAGACCTGTCGGAAGAGAAGGACAGATGTGGCACTCAGGCCCCTGGGGTCCCCCACTTAGGTCCAAGCCTCTCCCCTAATAGACCCCATCACCTGCTTACTCAAACAAGAAACCTGGGATGGCCCCAGCACCCTCTCAATGATTCCTTATCAAGCACCTACCATAGAACACGCACAGTTTTGGAAGCTGGGGAGAAAGAAGGAACAAGACACAAATTCACAGAGACAGCAAGTAGAAGGGTGGGGACCCGGGGGAGGGGGTAGGGGAGGGGGAGGGGAAATGGGAGCATTGGTGTTTAAAGGGGATGGAATTTCAATTGGGGAAGATGCAGATGTTCTGGAGACAGATGGTGGGGATGGCTGCACAAGTGTGAATGTCCTTAATGCCACAGAATTGGACACTTTAGACTGGTTTAAATGGTAAGTTTCATGTTATGTGTATTTTGCTGCTTTGAAAAAGGAAAAATCGGGCAGGAAGGGATAAAACAGGAGTTCGAGATTTGTAGCTACGAATGACTATATATAACATAGATAAACAACAAGTTTCTACTGTATAGTACAGGCAACTCTATTCAACATCTTGCAGTAACCTACAATGGAAAAGTATATGAGAAGGAACATATGCATGTGCATGTGTGACTGAAACATGATGCTGTACACCAGAAATTGACATAATATTGCAAACTGACTGTACTTCAATTTAGAAAAGAAAAGAAAACAGAAAAAAAGCAAACCTAGGAATCAAGAACCACAAAGTCAAATTAAGACTCCATCAAGACTTTTGTACAGAGCAATGATGGAATCTATAATAGTTGAAACCATAGAAACAGAGAATACAATGGTGGTTGCCAGGGACTGAGGGGAGGGGAAAACGGGGGGATACTGGTCAAAGGGCACAAACTTCCAGTTATAAGATAATAAATTCTGGAGATAGAACATAGAACATGGTGACTATAGTTAATAATACTGTGTGTGTGTGTGTGTGTGTATACAATATATATATTTTTGCTTTTTTTTTTTAGCTTAAAGAGTAGATCTTAAATGTTCTCACTACAAAAGAGAAAGATAAATCTGTGAGGTGATGAATGTGCTAATTTTGATTGTGGTGATCATTTCACGATGTATAGCAAAGCATCAAGTTGTAAACCTTATATAAATTGTGTGTGTGTGCATACACACACACACACACACACACAATTTCTACTTGTCATTCATGCCCTGATAGAGTTGAAAAGAAGAAAAGAGAGATGGTGGATCACGCAACAAATAGAAAAGCACTCAAGTAGTTGTAATGCAATTTGATTAAAGAGAAAAAAAAAAAAAAAGGAAGGAACAAGACAGACCAAGACCCTAACCTCCTGGAGCCTATGTCCTACTTGGAGGAGACAGATGGTAAACAAATAAACCAAGGCTTGCAAAACTCAAATGCTTCCAGGAGACAAGGAGAAAGTACAAATAAAATGAGCAGCAGGTGTGGTGGGGACAGTGCCAAAGAGTTGCCCAAATCCAGCTTCAGCCAGCTACAGCCCATCAGAAACTCAACTGACCAGATCTTCTGATTCGTCAAGAATAGCTAGAATGTTTAAAAATGATGATGATTTTTATGGGAATTTGCCCCAGCCTGTAAATGTTGGCTCAGACATGTCTTTACACACTGTCTGCCAAACCAAGTACATGTACAGGTCATCTAGGGCCTGGGGGTGGCCAGGGTGTAACTTCCAAAGTAAACACATGAGCAGACAGGATAACTTCGGACTGTGATGCGTGCTAGGAAGGAGATAAACACAGGGTGATGGGAAGGGGTGTGGCATCCAGGGGCAGAGCTGGGACTTCCAATGTGTCATCAGAAAAAGCCATCTGAGCTGAGACCCAAAGGATGAGAAGACAGCTGTGCACAAAACTCAGCAAGGGCTGTTCCGGGCAGAAGGGACAGCTGGTGCGAAGGCTTTGTGGTAGGATGGAGGACAGTGTGTCTGAGGGGAAAGAGATCAGCAAAGAAGGTGGGGGAGGGGAGAGTAGTGGGCAGGGAAAGTGCAGAGCGCAGGGGTCAGATCATGTAGGACAATCTGGTGGTCACGCAGGTGTTGTGGATCCTGCCTGCCTCCCCTCTCAGACCCTGGGGCCTGGCCCCAGGCTCAACCCCTGGCCTTACTTCCTCCCTGCACTCTCAGTTCCCCCATGGTTTTATTTTATTTTGTTTTATTTTATCCAGGGGGAATCTTAATTCAAAAGACACCCCCATGATTTTAAATCACAGGCTTGGAGGAGGGAGGGTATAGGTCAGTGGTACAGAACATGCTTAGCATGCACAACATCCTGGGTTCAATCCCCAGTACCTCCACTAAAAAAAATAAGTAAATAAACCTAATTACCTCCCTCCCCCCCAAAAATTAATAAATAAAAAATGGATGAGGAAGACGCATCACCCAGTCCCCCTTCATTCCATTGCTAATGCATGCATCATCTCATTCATTCACTAGATCTTAATGGAGCTCTCATTATAAATATATATATGTAATACACAAAAAATGAGACTTATGAAGGCCATGTCCTCCTGGGGCTCCATCTCAAAAGGAGAGATGGATAAAAACAGACATTTTATGGAGAGAAACAATATAACCTCAACACGTCCCTTTATGCATGGAGACATCAAAAACCAAATCTGTCCCAGTCCCTGATAGCCAATAATTAGGACAGTAATTACAGCATCAAATCTATCCTTCGCTTTATTGGTACAGTTTGAGGAACACTGTTGTGCCTGAGACTTTCGTAAAACACTTTTATAGCCACACCTTCATGGCACCCCCAGGAATATTGCAGGCCTGAGGTCAATAATAACACCAGCACCGAATTCCTATCAAGCTATAAATCCCATGAGAACAGGGACCATCTTAATCTCGCTCATCATTCTATCCTCAGTGGTACCTAGCACAGCATCCAGCACGTACTAGGTATTAAACAAATACTTGTTGAATGAATGGATGGATGAGCAGATGGATAAATAGATGGGTGGAGGGGGGAAGGGAGGAAGAGGAGAACGGAAGCAGAAGGAAGGAAGAGAAGGCAGTGGGGAGGGAGGGAACTGACAGATCAATGGAAAGATAGATGGATGGACAGGATGGATACTTGATAAATACTTGGATGAGTGAGTTCATAGGTATGAGGAGATTGAAGCTCAGAGATGGAAAATGATTTCCCCAAGATTACACATCACTTGAGAATTTGGGACTCCACCCCAGATCCTTGGGTTCCTGTTGATGTCCTGGTCTGTTTATCCTCCTCACTCTCCATTCTCCAGTCACACTCGCTTTCTTTCAGGACCTCATATTCACCAAACTCTAGTTTGGTTGCCCATACTTTGACATTTTAAGTGTCACCTCCACAGAGAGGCCCTCTTAACTGCTTGAAATCAAGTGCCTTCTTTATGCACTCCCGCAGAACTCTACTTTTCCTTCACAGCACTTGCTGCAGTTTGTAATTGTGCGATGATTTGTGTCATTTCTTTGTCCTTAACTAGCTGATAGTCTCCTTAAGGGCAGGAGTCTTTCTGTCTTGTACATGCTTACAATATTATACACACACATATGTATAGTGTAATGTGTCTGTGTACCAATGAGTTAAATGAACTAATGAATAAATGAAGAAAAGGAAAAAGAATGACTGCATTTCCCCTTTTATTTAGGGACATCTCTAAGGCAACAGAACAATAATAAGAAGGTGATTATTTCTGATATCTAGCCGTGTGTGCTCTTAAACACTCATCATGTCTCCCTGGCCTCATCTTGCACCAAACCTCTGCTTCATTTGTTAATTAAGGCTACTGTGTACATTGGTGCAAGCTTTGCCCTGCTTTACGCTCTGATCTTCATTTTGTTCCTTGAACTTGCCAAGTCTTTTATAGGCTTCATACACTTTATTCTACCACCACTATTACCATATCACCAGCATCACCACCACCATCACAACCACCACCATCACCACCCCCATCACTGCTGCCACAACAAATGTCACAAACATTGCCACTGCTACTCTTAACATCATAATTTGGGTAATTCCTGTTCCTCCTTCAATTATCAGCTTAAATACCACTTTCTCAGGAAGTTTCTCTAACATGCCCACCACCTTTATATGCTTTATCGTAACTCTCCTCACAATTATAGCTGAATTATTATATGTATAATTGTTGGTTACTGTCTATCTCTGCTAGAACCTAGGCTCTATGAAGGCAGACACATTGTCTATCTTATTAACCTTATATCTCCAATCCTTAGCTCAGTGTCTGGAACACAATAGGTGCCCAGTAGGTACACAAAGAATAAATAAATGAGGATTATGTAAAGAATGACCTTTCTATCCATCTTAGAAAACATTTGATCCAATGAGGGCTACATGTCACAAGATGCAGAATTTTTTTCGACCCTCAACTCCAAAAATGCAACAGTTCTTGCAGACCCCAGGTCCAAATCTAAATGAGTGTTTGGAGACTCTTTAATTCCCAGCCAACAACGGGGCTTGGAACTGTATCATATTTCCGCTTTCAATAGTCCTTGTCTTCCCAGCACGCAACAGTGCTTGGAGATCTTCCTCAACTTCCTAGTATGCAACAGTGCTTGGAGCCCCGACCTTCCGGCATGCAGTGGTATTTGGAGATCTCCAACCTCCCAGCATGCAACAGTGCTTGGGGAATCTCAGGCTCAAATCTAAAAAAGTGTTTGGAGATTTCCCTCCCCCAATTCCCAGTCAACAGCATGAATTAGAACACTCTCATCTTTGAGACTTCAATAACCCTCGAATGTCCTCCAGTTCCCAGAACCCAACAGTGCTTGGAGACTCAGCCTCCCAGCATGCAACAGTGCTTGGAGCCCCGACCTCCCAGCATGCACTGCCCTCAGTTTCCAGGATATCAGCCCTCACCTGAGAGGCCAAAGCAGACAGCTCCAACCCGGAGCAGGAACTCTGCACCTTTGCTGAGCACCATGATGACACAGAGGCACCCCAGGGCCATGACTGCCAGGCCTAGCACTGCTATCACCGCAGCTGCCACGTTCACCTCTGTGAAGAGGAGGGGCAGAAGAGGAAGTAGTGAGCACACGATGTAGGGAGTGGGGAGGACTCCTGTACGGGGACCCAGAGCCAGGAAGATGGAAGATTCAGGACTGGAGAAGAATTTTCAAGTGGAAGATCATCTAGCCCAATATTTTACTTAAACTGATGGAAAAACACTAAGACTCAGAGAGGGTCAGTTATTTTCCTAAGGTCACAGGGCAAGTGGACAGAAGCAGACTTAGAGATGGGAACTACCAGTTGTTACTTATGATCTGGTCACCACTTGTTTACACGTGAGGAAACTGAGGCAGTGGGTGTGGGGGAGACAGCAAAGAAGGTGATATGTTACAGTGGAATGATGCAAGTTGGAATTTTCCTCAGATACTTCCTAACTGAAATGTTCTGGTAAAGGCACTGAACCTCTCTGAGCCTCAGTTTCTTCCTCTAGAAAGTCAGGATAGAAACCCCTATTTGACTGGGCCATTGTGAGGATTAGAAGTCACACATGTCAGGTGCCCAGCACGGCACGTGGCAACAGGCAATTGCCCCACAGGTGTGCCCTGTGATTACTTCACTGTCCCAGAGGAGCACAGGGACTTGCCCATGCTCACTCGGCACCAAGACAAGAGATGAAGGGGGTGGAGAGGGCAAGGAGCCACTGTTTATTGAGGACCTGCTGTGCGCCAGGCTCCACATCTCATTAAATGCTTTAGCTGCATCATCTCATTAAATCCTTACAAAGACCACAGTTCCTGGGGATACTGACATACTGACCATCGTTTCTTTACTGGTGGGGACACTGAGGTACTGGGGTGATGGTGAGACTGTGGTTAGAGTAGAAAGTGTGCAGTCTTAAAAGTTTCGTTGCCTGGTATGGTAGCCACTAGCCACAGATGGTCTTTTAATTTTAAATGGACTCAAATTGCACAAAATTAAAAACTCAGGTTCTCAGTGAGAAACTGCCACATCCAGCCAATGGCTACCATCCTGGTCAGTGCAGATATAGAACATTTCCACCTTTATGGAAGATTCTATAGGATTTCACTTCTTTAAGAGTCAGAATTATTCAGGTTTGAATCCTGCCCCTGCCTCTGCCACTTCCTGGGAAAATAAATTAAACCACTTACGGACTTCTGTTTTTTCAACTGAAAGCTTAAGGTAAAGCCCCTGCCCTGCAGGGTCATGGCAAGGACTGGAGCTTTCATAAACGAAACACCCAGCACCGTGCGCAGCTCATGGGCATGCACATTTGTGAGATGTTAACATACTCTCCACAGAGCAGGGCTGTGACTTGCCCAGACTAACACACCACGTGGCAAAGCCACAGCTGAGGCAAGAACGTTGGACTCAGGGCTCTGGAGAACTACCTCTCCCCAGAGATGAGATCCCTCAGGATTTAGGAGCCAAGCCCAGCTTGGGGCAAAGCGAGAAAGGAGACAAGGCTAGTAAGAACTCCTCTGGGACCAACAGATGCAAACTGCTGTACATAAAGCAGATAAGCAACGAGGACCTACTGTACAGCACAGGGAATTATATTCAGTAACTTATAATAACCTATAATGGAAATAATCTGAAAAAACACCTGGAGAACTTTGCTGTACACCCAAAAGTAACACAATATTGTAAATCAACTATACTTCAATTGGAAAGAAAGAAAGAAAGAAAGAGAGAAAAGAAAGAAAGGAAGGAAGGAAGGAAGGAAGGAAGGAAGGAAGGAAGGAAAGAAGGAAGGAAGGAAGGAAGAAAGAAAAAAGAACCTCTCTGGTGTAGTCAGCATATCCCCTCCCCTGAGAGAAAAGTTCTTACCTTTCTTTGTGGTTCTCTGGAAGATGTGTGCATTCTCTCCCGTGGTGAAGAATTTAAAATAAGTGCAGTTTGCTTCTGTAGGAGCAGGAGAGAGAAAAAGAGAGGTAATGACGTGGGGGTCCCTACTGTAAGCCCAGGGCTGGACATCTAACATAGCTCACGATAACCTAGAAATATAACATTAGCAGCCCTGATACACAGAGAAGAGAAGTGATGCTCAGAGAAGTAAAACCACCTGTATCACACAGCTGTCCAGGAGCTGGGATTCCAGTCCAGAGCTGGGAGGTCCAGATCTGTGGCCTTGAGTGGGCTACTGACCTCTCTGAGCTTCTGATCCTTCCTCTATAAAATCAGATAATAGTCTTGTTTCTGGCTCTGTCATAAGGGTATATGGAGGGTCAGGTGGAGTTAGAAATGGATAATCTGTTTCTTCACCAAAGTATGCCAAGATCCAGGCAGCAGAAGGCTAGCAGACTGAGAAGAGAGTCTTACTTATCTCAGAAAGGATTTCTGTCTAGGATACACAAAAAATCTCCTGCAGATCAGCAAGAAAAGAGAGATAACCCAATTGAAAAAAAATGGGCAAAGGATGTGAATAGTCAATTCATAGAAGAGGAAGCCTGGATTACTCACAAGAACATGAAGAGATGCTCAGTCTCACCAGGGATCACAGAAATGCAACTTAAATCAGCAGGGAGATGCCACTTTAAGGCAATTCGATTGGCAAATATTAAAAGGATACGACCAAACATAGGAAGGATAAGAGGAAACAGCTAGGAGTGTGAACTGGTACTAGTGTTTTTGGAAAGCACTCTGACATGCTTAATGAAATGAAGTATGTATACAGGTGATAACCCAACCATTTCACTTCTGGGTATTCATCTCCCCATCCATATGCGGGCATACATATGTGCCTGTTCATTGCAGTACTGACTATAATAACAAGGAGTTGGAATCAACCTGGGTGTCCGTTTCTCTGGGAACAGGCAAGTGAATGAGTTAGGCGCGTCCCATGCAAGTCTCTGTAGCATAGAGCAGTCACAAACTAGGATACTGGAAAGAAGCATGGGGAAAGCTGAGAAGCATACAGCGTGGAGCAAAAATTTAAAAATAAAAAAAAAACAGGAAAAAACTATAGCATGATGTCATTTATGTAAATTAAAATACATATATATAAAATAACACTACAAATTTTCCAAGTTAAAAAATATATCCATGGATGCATATCAAACACATTATAGAGATGAGTTAGGGAGGAATGAAAAAAAAGAATAAGATTGTAAAATAAAGCACAAGAAGGATCTTGCAAAGGCTGGTAAGGATTTTGTGACACAAACTGAAGAGTATGAGTCATCCAACTTTGTGTACTTGAGGCTCAAGAAACTCTAAGCTAAAATAAAAAGGCACTTTCTAAATTGCATTTTGAAGCCAGAAGTTCCCACAGAATTCATCTAGTCCAACTTTCTCACTTTTCAGGTGGGAAAACAGGCATGAAAAGAGAGGAGACAGGTTGAGATTAAGAGGGGTAAAAGAAATGGGAGAAAGGTCAGGTGGTCTGGGGAAGTGCAAAGGAACTTTCCAAATTGAAAGGGGACGCAGAGGGACAAGAGATAAACTCGAGTCAGGTGCGGTGGTGTGGGACACTCCACCTGGTACTCTGAGGGAAGGAGAAGGGGGTGAGATGCCCAGGCAGGAGCAGTGGGAAGTCTGAGTCCTGATCCTGCAGCAGCAAGAAGTAAAGGATGCTTCATGCAGCAGAGCAAAGGGTGAGGATGCTCTCTGTAGCAGCCAGCTGAAGGAGACACGGTCTTCATCCTCGAGGGAAATGGGAAGTCCCATCGAGAGAGTAAGAAGGTGTGGTACATCTTTCTGAGGGAGTTGGGGGTGTCTGGCATCCCATTTTGGCTACTAATGATTTAGGACACCTTGTCTCTGATCCCAGAGGTTGAAAAGAGTAGGATATGGGTCACCCCTCTTGTAGTCCTTTGGGATGTTTTTTGATGTGCAGTGGGATGTGCGGGTTATTTCTGAGATACTGAAATTTGTGAGATGTCCTGTGAAGGGTCGGGATTGTGGGATGATGGCGATGGTCCTATAAGGAGATTGAATCTTTTTCTGACCAATAGAGAGACGTCAAGGGATGTGAGGGACCCCACCTTGTGCAGTTAGGAGGGGTGGGGCCATTCCAGTGCAGTGAGGACCTCTGGAACATATTATGGAGTGAGATGCAATATAATGTAGTTGTTAAGAAGAGAGATGACCAGGGTTCAGATCCTGTATGACTAGCCGGGGTGCAGAGACTGAGCCACTCAACATTTCTTGCTCCTCATTTTGGGGATGATAGTAACTACTCACAGGGTTGCTATGAGGATTGATGAGTTGATGCAGGTGAAGTACTTAGAACAGAGTCGGCCACTATGTAAGCATATAATATTTTTTATTACCAGAGCACCCCATTTCTCTAAACTTCGGGAACTTCCTGCTTGAGGCTCTGAGGTTTGTGAACTAGCCCATCTGCAGACTGAGTGGGTGGGTGCCTCAGATAACAAGAGTGCCTGGCACCCCACCTTGCTATCGAGGGCTTAGACCATCCTATTTTGGGACCACATCTGGACAAGGGAAGGAGGCGGGAAATCCCATCTGGACACCAGAGGGATGAGAGACCTTCCCTGAGGGGTACTGAGATTATAGGACATCACTTGGAGAGTGAAGTTTGGAGATGCTGTAGGGGAGTCTGAGCACATGGCATCCTGAACGAGCCCTGCGGGGGTGTTACAGAGTTTCCTTGGGTCAGTAGAGGTGGAGTGAGATCCTGTGCCCACTCCCAAGGGGTATAGGATGTCCCACTGGTGTCAGTCTGGGGCATGGCATGCCCTGCCAGGGAGAGCGAGAGACACGGGATAGCCCTCTGGCATGCGTAGGGGTGAGAGCCACCCTGTGGGGAAGTGAGGGGTGTGGAGGTGTCTGTATGAGATGAGAAGGGCTGGCATGTCTAGTCTGGGAATTTGAGGTGAAGCGAATAGGAAATGGCCATTTCCTGTAAGCACAAGGTCTGCCTGGGGATGTTGGGAGGTGTTCGGTGAGAGCTCAGCTTGGTGGGATCAGGAGGAGGAAAGTGACAGAGATTCTACTTTGGGGTGGGGGTCAAGGCGGGCTGTCTCCCCAGGGCCCCCGGGCTGGAAGTGCAGGCTGTCTCCAGTGTGAGAGGAGCAAGCTGACACCAGGAACCCAGACTCTTCCTCTAAGGGCACAGGGGGTGCGGGCTGTCTGAGGGCACCAGCTGCGTCTGATGTCGCAGGCTGGGTCTCTGGGCACAAGGTTTCTCCAGGGACACACAGGCTGGTCTGGGGACACAGAAGTGTCTGGGATCACAGCCTGTGCTGGAAGTATAGGAGCTTTGGATGTCATAGGATGGTCTGGGGGTACCTGCTGGTCTAAGGGTGCAGCCTGGTCTCGGGGCACAGGCTAGTCTGGGGGTACAGACTCTCTCCCTGCCCCATTTGTGTCTGGGGCAAAGGTCGTCCCGGGAGCACAGGGTGATGCGGGTATGGCTCACTCTGAGGGTGCAGTCTCTCTGTCCTTGGGGTTCAGGCTCTCTCCGGGGCACGGGCTGTTTCTGGGGCACGGTTTTGCCAGACACGGGCCCCCCTGCTGTCTGTGGGGTACCAGCCCTGGGCGGGGGTGCAGCCTCTCACCTCCGGGCAGCCCCGCGGGGCCGCAGGTGTCTCTGCCCGCGGGCACGTCCGCCTGCCACAGTCGCTTGGTGCACAGCTTCCACAGCCCCAGGTGGGCGGCGTCACAGACGGCGCTGCCGTTGTCCCTGTAGGTGTTGAGCTCCACCCAGAACTCGGTGCCCACGGCCAGCACGGCCAGTGTGGCGCCCACGGAGGTCAGCAGCAGCGCCAGCTTGATCTTCCCCTCGCGCTCCGGGGTCATCTGGGACTTCTGCAGGCCACGAGCCCGCCGCCGGCCCGCCGCCGCCCGCCGCCGGTCCTCCTCTTGCATGAAGAAGTTGGACCACATCATCATCCTGGTTTCCGGCAGCGGGGCTCAGGTGCAAAGGAGGCAGAGCTGAGGCCGGCTCTCGGGGGTGGGGAGGGAGAGGGAAGCGCCTGGGGTCTTGAAGGGTGTGAGGGGCTCAGTTTTCGCTGATTTGTGAAAGGAAAGATCTGAGCCCTCTCTGGAACCTCAGATGGGGACGAGGAAGTCACCTCTAGGGCTCAGCAGAGGGAAAACTAGACCCTCAAGCTGGGAACTCTCAGAGGGTCAGAGGAGGGCCTGGGGGTACCCACAGCAGCTCAGCAAAGAAGATGGAACCAGAGAAAAAGCAAAGTCCTCCCAGACTCAGAGCAGGAAACTGGGTGCCCAGGAGGGGTCCCCGAGAGCTCCAGAGGAAGGAGAACTGAATGTCAGCTGGAGCTCTGGGGGCTGCTCTGGGGTGCCCACTGGGAGGGATCACCCGAGGGAAACCGTTTCCTGGGCAAGGATCTGGGCTCCCCTCTAGGGCTCAGAGTTTGGGGTACCAGGGAAGGGATCTGAGGTCTCTGTGTGCTTGAGAGAAGGTGTTTCCTGGCTTCTCTGGGCTCAGAGTCTAGGGAAGGAGGAGCTGGGTCCCCTCTGGGGTTCAGAAGACAAAAGACTGGGGTGGGGGTTCTGAAGGGGAGATCAGAATTACTTTTGGGTCTCAGAGAGGCCGTGGGTCTCCCCCCAACTCTCACAGGGGGAGATCAGCAGAGCTCTAGCTGGGGTTCAGAGAAGGGGGCTGGAGGCCTGTGGAATTCAGGAAGAGGGGATGGGATTTCTCCCCAGCCATTCAAAGAGGAGAGCTCAGAGAAGCGCTGCCCTGCGGCTGAGAGAGGGGACCAGTGGCCGAGAGACACAGTGGCGTCCAGAGAAGGCGGCTGAGGGACACCCCCAGGGCTCAGGAGGGGGACCTGGGGTCCCCACTGGGGCTCAGATGAAGGGGCTGCGGTCCAGACTGCGGCTCAGGAAATGGGGCCAGAGTCCCCCCGCGGTTCAAAGGACAAGTGGGACCCGGAAGGACTCTGTGTCCCTTTGGGACCGCTCGGCTCCCCTCCCCCCGGCTCCCAGGGCCTGCTGGGCCGGGATGGCTCCAGGCTCAGCTCCAGGCCAGGCGCCTCCCTCAGGCCTCCCGCTCCCGCCTCCTGGGCCGGGGCCCCTCTCCCTCTCCTGCCTCGGCGCCGCGGCGACCCCAGCTCCGCGATGCCTCCGGACCGTCGGGTCTGCACGCCGCCGCCCGCTCGGCCCGCCGCTCGGCCCGCGCCCCGCCTCGGCCCCATCCGCCCACCCCTTCACCCTCGCCGGCTATTTCGGGCTTGACCCTTAAATAACACCCGCACCTGTCGCCGGCGCCTGTCGCCATAGGGATCCCGGGTATTTTAAGGGGACGAGGGGGGGAGGAGGAAGGCTGCCCGGGGAGGAGGGGCTGGGGGCCGGGTCCTGACTTCTACTTCCTTAAGGGGCAAAGGCGGGAGCCAAGGGTCCTATCTCCTAGGTGGCAGGAGAGGGGACAGGGCAGGGAAATCAGTTTTGGTCCGGAGCAGGCCCGGCTGGGCTGGGCGCCTGAACTGCGGGGTCCGAGGGAAGAGGGGGAGAGATGCAGGACCCCTGGGTCTGAGGGAGGGGGGGGGGTTGGGCCTGGACCCCTGGGTGTGAGGGAGGAGGAGGCTGGGGGCCTGGACCCCTGGGTGTGAGGGAAGAGGGCTGGGGGCCTGGACCCATGGGCGTGAGGAAGGAGGACTTGGGGCTTAGAACCCCAGGCCTGAGGAAGGAGACTAGGGCCCAGATCCCTTGCATCTTGAAGGATGGAAGGGCAGATTCAGGCTGGCCTCAGGGAGAGAGAAGCTGGTGTCGGGGTGTGGGAACCAGAGCCATAGTCCTCTTTATCGAGTTTATTAGACGGGGCACCCCTGGGGGACCTTCCATGCAGTTTCAGCTCCCCCAGGGGCAGGGACGGGGACAGCCGTGTGGAATGGCAGCAGGGCCTGATCTTCACCCCTCACCCCCTCCCTCAGCCCCTCTGCGACGGCCCAAGTAGGACCCACCTTTCATCAACTCCTTGGCCCATGGTTGGCTGCTCCAGCCAGACCTGGTGGACCCTGGCCTTCTCTGTCCACCTGCTCTGGACGCCCAAGGGCCCAGTGATGCTTACACTGGAGCACGCATTGCCCTGAGTTCTGCTCTCTCCCCAGCCTGGGGCAGAGCCCAGGTACAAGAGAAACTCATCTCATTGTCCTCAGCACCGCCCGGCCCACACTCCATATACCCAGGAGGCCTTTGGAAATGTGCGTACCTGATTTGAATGAATGAATGAATGAATGAGCTTATGGATGAAGGGACGAAGTGAGGTGGTGATGCACAGACATCCCCTCCCAAGCTAGGGAAGGTGTCTGCCGCATTTCCTCAGTGCCCAAGGGCCCCACACCTCCCTTCATGTTTTGATTGGCTGATTGTCTTCAGATCTGAGCTCTCAGATCTGAGCTCCCAGCTCTGAGATTGCAGGGCCTGGCACCTGGAAGGCCCCAGGGACTGCTTCTTAAATGAATGAGTGAAACCTGTTCTTTGCCTCACCTCCCAGGGTCTTCCCAGGCCTTGGCAGGACCCAGAGGGGAATCCGAGAATGTGCCTGGGGCTGACAGCAACCTGAGCCGGGAGGTAGGCTGAGCAGTGCTGGGTGAGGTCCACGGGCACCTTCATTCTGAGAAATCAGACACCTTCCTGCAGCTCCCTACCCTGCCTCCTGAATCCATCTTCCCCTCCTGGCCCTGGGGTCTCCCCCATCTTTCTCCTTGCCTGCTATAACAGCTCTCTCCTTTCAAGGGGTATGTTTCTTTCCTCTGTCTTCCCTGTCTGCCTGTCTTCTTTTCTCTCCTTTCACAGAAAGGGTATGAACTTTCTTTGGTGGGAAAGCTCTTGTCACTTTCATAACCAAAGGATGGCCTGACCTCCCTTCCCCTCCCACAGTCTCTTGCTTCCAGTCACTCAGGCAGGACTCCAGTCCCCACCACTGCACGGCAGTGACCTCTTATCAGGGTCATGTTATCTAACTGACGTCCACTTTGCTCCATGGATCCCTCGGATTCTCAGCCTCATCAGCACCGCTGGCCGTTTCCTCCTGGTCTCCGCCTCCTTCATGGTCACTCCTGGCTCTTTTAACTACATCCTCCTCTCCCTCTGCCCCATGCAGACACCCCCTAGGTTCTGGCCAGAGTCACTTCTCTGCACTTACCTCCTACATCACCTCATCCAGTCCTGAGGCTCTAAATATGCTATCTCCTAAATGCTGACACTTCCAAAATTTATATTCGCAATCATGACCTCTCTCCCAAACTCTGGTCTCAGATATCCAGCTGGCTACCTGATACCCCAGCTTGGATTTCTCACAGGCATCTCCAACCTGTCATGTCCCAAGGAGTTTGCTTGATTCCTCCTACAAAAATCTTCATCCTTTCCCTTGGTGACCCCCTTCCAGGCCACACACAGCAGCACCACATAGCTTCACGTGCCCAGTTAAAAGATTTCCTCTTTCTCTGTGGCTTTTCTTTCCCTCCTTTGCTACATCCAGTTCACCACCACCATAAGCTCTCCCTCCAAAATCCCATGCCCTGTTCTCCCATTTCTCTCCATCCTCACCGATTTCACACTGGTCCAGGCCACTATCAGCCTCAACTGGACAAGGATGACAGCTGCTTAACTCCTTGCCTCCAGGTTTATTCCTAATTCTGTTCTCAACACAGCAGAGTGATTCTGTTACTTTGTTTTTAAATAAAAATAGAAGCACGTCATGCTTCTGCTCATCCCATCAAGTCTAGAATAAAATTCAGATTTCTTCCCAGGGTGACAAGTTCCTACGCGACTAGCCCCCAGCCCATGCTTCTGACCTCATCCTTGTTCATCTGCCCACCAGGGGGCACCCTGGAAAATCTATGGCTCCTCAGGGCTGTCGTGTTGCCTCTGGTGGCCAGAGTGCTTGTCAAGCCCTTCCCTTCTCAAAACCCTTGTTCCCTCTGCAGAGTCCTTCCTGAGGCACCTCATCTACAGTCACCACATCTTGCTCCCTTTTTAAAGCACTTCTCCGTAGCGGAAATTCTTACTGTTGATTGCTTTTCTCTCCTGTGAGTTCCAGGAGAGCAAGACCTCAGCTATGTGTTCACCATTCCTTGCACCTAGACTGGCCTGGAACAGATTGGTGCTCAATGAATATTTCTCAAAGATTGAAACAAAAGAAAAGAAATGGACCGTTCCTATACACAGTGCTTGCTTCTAAGTCTCTATATTTCTTTCTTGGCATATCCCTACATCTTCCTCTGCAGTGCCACCACTCCACATCTGTGTGTTTTTTTTCTCCCTTTTTTTTGCATCTCCCAAGACTTCTCTGTTCTGGTTTGTGCATCTTTGGGTCAATCTCTCATGTCCTTTTTTCTCCCTCTCCGGATCACCTTACTGTGTCTTTGACTTTTTTCCTATATCCCTGTGACTCACCTCGTTTTGGTCTCTGTTGCCCTCATCCTCCCCCAAATTCCCTCCTCCCCAACTCTCTCCCTTCTGCTCACCCTCCACCTCTTTCTTGCTTTATGTTTGGCCTTTCTTCTCTAGAACCAGTTAGGCACCCCCCCCCATTTGTCTCTTTTAACTCCACTTCCCCGGTCCCTCTTCTCTCCATCTGTCATTCCTGCACAAAGTTCCCCTGTTCCACTAGTCATATTCCACTCCCTACACTTCCCAGCATCTCTTTCCAACACTGTCCCTGTGGAATTCCTCCCTGGACCCCTGCCCTCCAGGCCTTCAGGTCCACCCACAGGGGCCCCAGCAGGAAGTTCCCAATACCCAGGTCTGGGCCCATGTCCCTCCTCTCTTCCACCCCTTTCTGCTGCCCTATGTTATCAAAGTAGAGGCTGGTGGAGCCCCTGGAAGAAGGGCATCATGGCTAACTGCTCCTCCGGTCCCCCGTCTTGTGTCCATGTCTGACTTTGCACCAGACTGGGAGCCCCTGGAGGGCACGACAGGCTCTGAACCCTCTCTGCACCCCCAGCATCACTGAGCACAGGGCCTAGTACACAAGGGAACTTGGGAAATATTTGCTGAGCAAATGAAGGGAAACCCACTAAGCGCTGTCCCTTCTGTGACCTTCACATCCACCCCGCCATCCATCTACCCCAACAGCCCCTTCCCAGCTCAACTGCCATCCTCTCTCATCTATCCCACAGCATTAGCCTCCCGTCCACCCCTTTCCCACATCCCAGGTGGCTCCCTCTAACACCCACGTCTGATCCTGCTCTTCATCTACTGAAAACTCCTCTGTATCTCCTGCCACCCTTAGAACAAAGTCCAAACCCCTCAGGCTGAAACCCCAGCACCTTTAGACTCTGGCTTCTAGCTGCTTCTCTGGTCTTACCTCCCATCCCAACTCTGACCTTCTGCATCCTGTCCCCAATCCATCATGCTCTTTCACCCCCACCTGGGGCCCCAACTTGTTCTTTTGCTACGAAAGCCTTCCTCACCCCCTTCATTACCTGGTAGGATCCTAATCATTCTTTTGAAACCTAGGCTGGCCCTGATGGTCTCCAGGAGTTTCCCTGAGTACTGCCCAGTCCTGCATTGGGTCACTCTGTTCTCTTGTTCTCTGTCCAGGGTGCCCAGCACCAATTGCTCTGCCTGATTTCAGTTTTTGACTCCTCCTTGGAAGCATCACTGGGGATCCTGATTCTAACACACTGCGTGGCATGTTAGGAGATGCTCAAAAATGTCAAGGAGTGAATGGCTGAATTAATGAATGAGTGAAACATGAATTTCAAACTCCCAGTGCTTCTCCTGCACACCAGACACCATGCCTACACTTCAGTATTTGTGTAATTATCTGCTTCCCTTCACAGAGTGTGAGTTTTAAGGGCCAGTACTTGTGTTTGATGCTGTATTTCAGTGCACCTCTGCCTCTCACCTTTGTCTCTGAGTTCTTGCCTCCCTTTGTATATCATTCATGTTATGATCCTGTTTAAAGCCATTCCATGGCTCCCCATGGCCCTCAGAATAAAACCTAAACTCTTGTTCTGACCTACAAGTCCCTGGGCAGTCTGGCCCTGTCTACATCTCCAGCCTCATCTTCCATCTGAACCTAGCTCACACAACATACAGGCGTCTTCTCCGGAAACTCTTCCTGCCCCAGGGCTTTGCATATCCTGTTCTCTGGCTGAGACCCTTGCCTCCAGCTTCACTTGGCTGGCTTCCTGCCATCCTTTCAGTGTTAGCTAAAATATCCCTTCCTTTTAAACTGGGTGAAGCCTCCCTGATGGAGCATTTTGGAACCTTTTTAATTCCTCTTTTGTCTTAACTGTAACTTGTTTATGAACACAGTTCTTTGATGAACGTCTGCCTTGTGCACAAGATGTAAATTCTCTGAGGACTTTGGGGACCCTGTTTGTCTTCCTCCCTTCCGTGGGCTCAGCATTCTCCACAATGCCTAGCACACAAACAAATTGCACATAAGTACCCAAATAAATTGTTCGTAAGTACACAATTAAATTGCTGGTAGTGAATGAACGAGTCCCTCTGTGTGCTTTTTTATGCTCCCTCCCTAGTGCCATCCTGGTACATAGCAGGTGCTTAATAAAACCCTTGTGGAATGATGAATGAAGAAGTGATGAACGCCCACGTCCACCCGTAGTCACTTTGCCTTTCTGTATCCCATCTCTTTACCTTTCTACTTATTTATATACAGCATATATATAGTTTGTAGGTATAACTCTATATTCATGTGTTCTGGGCCCCTCTCCAGGAGTTGGGCTAGGCTGGGAGTCCCTTCCTCCTGCCCCGCCCCCACATGCACACAGCAAAACATTAAAAAGAAAACATCTCAAACTGCAAAAAACACCACAGCCCTCCCCCCTCCCCCAACCCACAAAAAAATAAAACACGACGCTCCCTCCCAACGGCCCCCTCCCTTCCCTTCCCTTCCCCTCCCTTGGGGTCCCTGATTCGGAGGGTGGGGGGGCTCCCCCACGCCCGAGAGGCGGGGAGGGGGCGCGGGGGAAGGCCAAGCAGTCTCCAGCGCGCTCACGGGGAAGGAGGGGGGCGCCCCCGACCCCTGGCAGCCTCGTTGCACGCGCGCCCGCGCACGCGCCCCGGACACGCCCCCCTCGGCGCCCCCTGTCGCGCCCCTACACGGGCGTGGTTTTCCTGTTGAGCGTGTTGGTGTTGGAGGCCGCGGCCTCCTTGGCCAGGGTCCCGGGGGCCGGCGCGGCGGGCGCGGGCGGTGCGGGCGCGGGCGCGGCGGGCGGCCCGGTGACCGTGACCGTGACGCCGCCGCCCGCCTCCTTGGGGAAGGCGTTGTGCAGCGTGAGGAAGCCGGACGCCCCCCCGCGGTCCCGCTCGGCGCCCGCCCCGCCGCCGCCGCCGCTCCCCGCGCCCCCCGCCGCGCCGCCGTACGCCCCGCCGCCGGCACCGGCGCTCGCCAGCCCCGCGGCCACGCTGCCCTTGGACGGGTCGCGGCTGAGCGTGTACATGGAGATGTCCGTGGAGGCGAAGCCCGGGCCCCCGGCGCCGCCGGGAGACGCGTCCCGCGACGGCGACGGCTCGCTGGAGCGGGAGCTAGAGCGGGAGCGGCGGCGGTAGCGGAAGCGGTAACTGGGCAGACGGAGGATGGCCGAGGGGCCGCTCCCGCCACTGCCGCCCGCGCCCCCGCCGGCCTTGAGCAGGTCCGAGCGAGACTGGCAGTGCGCCTCGCGGCTGCGCTCGATGTAGATGTTGACGGCCAGCACGCCGATCACCTCTGCCAGGATGAACGACAGCCCGCCAAAGTAGAAGGACCAGCCGTACGAGTAGTGGTTCTTCTTCTCCTCGTCCCGCTTCGGGCCCGGCTCGCCCGCGTTGGCCGAGATGTACACGATCACGCCGATGATGTTGCTCAGGCCTGGGCAGGGACGGTCAAACGGGAGCCTCGAGGCCACCCTGGCCCGGTCCCTGTCCCCGCCGGCCCGATGGGCTAGGCCCAACCCCGGATAATCCAAGGACCACCTCTCGGTGGTCCATAACCCGCCCCGTCTGGCCCAGGCCCTGCTCCATGGTGGTCTAAGCTCTCCCCGTTAAGGTCTAGGCCCCGCCCCAGATGGTCCAGACCCCAACCTGGCCAGCCTAGGCCCTGCCCCATATTGGTCTAAGCTCCACCACCCGGTGGTAGGCCCCGCCCTAGATGGTCTAAATTCCTCCCCAGCTGGCCCAGGCCCCTCCCCAAAGGGCACCAGCGCTTGCTTTGGATGGTCCAAGCCCCATCTCCAAGCTAATTCATGTCCTACTCTGTTGGTCTAAAGCCCACCCTGACTGGTCTAAACTCTGCCCCAGCTGGCCCGGGGTCCACCCCAGATGATTCAGGCTCTCCCTTAATGGTCCAGACCCCTCCAGGATCTCCAAAGCCCTGCCCTAGATGTTCTAAACTCCTCCCTAGACGATCCAGATTCTGCCCCAAGATGACCTAGGCTCCACCCCCAGGTAACCTAGGCCACGTTCCAGATGGTCTGGATCCCACCCTGGATGGTCTAATTTCCTCCCCAGATGGTCCAGGCCCTGCCCTGGCTAGCCTAAACTCTGCTCTTGATAAGATGATCTTATCAGGGTTTCCAGGCCCTATCCTGATTGGTCTAACTCCACTCTTAAGGTTATACATCTTGGTTTCCCCTAGGGCTCGCCCTTTGCTCTTTTGAACTGTTAATGCGGTAATCCTGCTCTGACTCTCTAGGCCCTAACTCTTGATCTGAGCTCTTTCATGATTATCGTCTATTCTAGGCCTTCCCTATGCTGATCTCCTTTCTACTCTAAGCCCCCTCTCCAGTTTGCCAAACCCCACCCTCTGAGCGCCGAGTCCAGGCTCCTCCCCTGTCCCAGGTGTAGCTAGTCCCTCCTTTGGAGTTCTCCAAGCCCCACCCCCTGCAGATCTTGATCCACCTCCAAAGAATCCCCTGCTCTTTATGCTAAATCCTCCTTCTCCTCTGGATTCCACCCCTTCAAAAAGGCTCTGACCCCTGGAATTTCCCAGTACTACTCACTTCGAGTAGAAAGGGGGTCTTGCCCCTTAATGCCATGCCTCACTTGGAGTTGGTCTGGGTGGTTTCGCAGAACCAGCCCCTTCTCGCGTACACCCTGGTCCACGAGGCCCCGCCCCCTAGTGCAGACCACTCCCCATCTGCATCCAAATCACTTTCTCCCTCCAGTGCCGGCTCCGCCTCTCTATCTATAAGATCGCAATTCTGCCACAAGGCCCCACCCTCTGTCCAAAGCTCCTCCCCTTCCGTCTCCTGGACCGCGGGCTTTGGAGTCTTAACTCCAGGCATCCCCGATTACGCGCCAGACGCCAGTCTGTGCTGGGTTCACTCCCCCAGAAGATCGCGCGAAGGCGACACCTACCTCGCCCAGCGGGTGGCAACAGAGCTTGGGAAGAGCCTAGGAAGGCTTCAGGCCCCAGGGAGCGCCCCGGGCTGGGTGGCTTTGCAGGCGCGCGCGCGCGCACACTCGCACACGTGTGCGCACGCAGGTGGGCCGCCCCCTCCCTCTGCCTCTCACCTGCTGCCACGAACAGGATCCCTGCGCCCAGAATGATGTTCCTCTTGGACTTGTAGACCCGGGAGGCCGCCACGCACACGCCCCCAAGCAGCAGCAGGATGGCGCTGAGGATGGGGAAGATGCTGGAGGCCCGGACGACCCCTAGGGGGAGAAAGGAGGAGGGGGAGAGAGAGAGGGGTGGGATCCAGGGCGTCAGACGCGGCCGCCTGCACCTCGGCGCCCGGCGCCTCCTGCCTGCCTTGGTCTCCGCTTCTCTCTCGCTAGTTCTCCAATTCTCCCTCTTTGCCTGTGCCTATGTTCTGGTCCTTTCCTTTCTTTTCATTCTCTCTTTTCTTTAAAATCTATTTCTTGGTCTGATTGCCTCTCTCTTTCTTTGTCCTTTTCTTTCTTCCTTTATTTTTTCTCTCTCCTGGCATATTTGCCTTCCTTTTTATTTCTCTAGTCACTCTCCTTCTCTTCTTTTTCTCTGAACTTTTCTATTTCTCTGTGGACCCTCCTCCCCTCTCTCTTTTTCCTTCTCTCACGCTCTTTTCCTTCGTCTCTTCTGCGCATTTCTTTCCTTTCTCCAGATCCTCTTTCTGTCAACTCTAAACATCTCTCTCCCCGCTGCCCCTCTTCCTGCCAGGCTTCATCCTTCTCTCCAGATTCTCTGCTCTTCACCCCGCCCCTGCTCTCTGCCTTCGTCTCTTCGTCCTTTCCTCCTCTCTCCCTTCTCCCTCTCTGTCCCCCGCCTTTTCTGCCTGGCTTCATCTGTAGCCCTGAGTTTCTCCTTTTTCTTTCTCCCTCTCTTCTCTCTCGCTCTCGCTTTCTCTCTCCCTGTTTCTCCCCCTCTCTGCAGTCCTTTCCACCTACCGCCCCCACCCCAAACCCCAGGAAACCAGATTTTGCGATTTCTGAGCCTGGCTGAGGCCGCAGCCAATCATAATTCGGGATTTGCCGCGTTCTCGGGGTAGCTACCAATCGTAACACAGGCTTCCCCGCCCGCTCCCGCGAGTGGCCAGTCCGCGCCGCAGATTGCCTCACTGCCCCGGGCGCAGTGGCCAATCCCAGCCCAGAGCGCGACAACCAATCACCGCACTGAGTTGCCGTGCGTACCCAGGCCAGCACTGTGGCCAATCAGCTCCCGGGATCCCCCCTTGGCCCGCCCCAAGGTGAGAGGAGGGGGCGGGAGAGAGACCACTGAGCCAATCGGAGAACAGAGGATCTCAGTATCTGGGCTTGGACTGGCTGCCAAGCTCATCTCTGTGTGTCGATCCAAGTGCTGAGACACAGCCCCCTCTCCCCCTCCCGCTTGGCCAGTCCTCCCCCACTCTGTCCGGGACCCCCACGTACGGAGCAGATACTCCGCGCTGTCATGGTCGTAGTCCGTGTCCTCCGGGAAATGGTTGATCTTCACGCAGACGCCTCTTTTCAACCCTGGAGGAGGATGGGGTGATGGTAGGGGAGGGCGCTTAAGAGTGGGGGAAGCCCCGGCGAGAAAAGACCCTTCCCCCTCCTCAACCCCTTCTCTCGCTGGGCTGACTGGGAGGCGGGAAGTCCTGGCTCCTGAGACTGGGCAGCTGGGGCAAACTTTCAACCTCCCTGGACTCAGTTTCCCTAAAAAAGAGAAAAGGAAAAGAAAGAAAGAAAACCATCCAATACTCACTAAAAGGACACAAGGACCTTTGCCCTGTAACCTGAGCTGGGACACAGTCTCTCTGGCCTGTTTCTCCCTCTATAAGAAAGCAAGCGTTTGTTTTGGCAATGCCAAGGCACCCTTCACCGCGAAACCAGTTGAGTCTGAGTGAGTGGGAAAACGAAGAGGCCACGGGGGGCGAGGACTACATTTCCCATCAGGCGCTATGGCGTCTTGAGTCCAATTGTGAGGAGAGAGTAGCCCCAGTGGATCACTGGGGTTGTAGTTTCTTCAGTGCGGCGTGTGTGGAGAGGGATTCCCCGTCTCTCTGTGCGCTGCACCTGGAATCTTCCGGGAGGAGATGGAGTGGTGGGAGGAAGCAGAGACACGCGAGAGGGTGCAGTGTGCCTTCGGGGAGTCCTGTAGTCTCACCCTCTCCCTCCCGCCCAGAACCCTCATCCTTACATAGCTGGAGACGGATATATAAAAAGTATAAATATAAATACATTTCTCCAGGCTCCTTCCAACCTCCAGGCCTCAACCCAACAGCTGTGGAACATTCCACTCACATTCTTCACAGATGAAAAACTTACCCTTGCAAGCGGGCAGCTCACAGGCCCCTGCTTGAAGAAGCTTCCACGCCCACCCCCAACACAAACACACACACTTCCTGCCCAGGGTGGGTTAGTTCCCTCCGTGGGGTGCAGCAGCGACCTGTGCTGCCCCTTCCCCTTTTTAGCATGCATCGGGTTGATTTATGATCTTCTTCCTCTGCAAGCTGGGAGTTCCTGCAGGGGAAAGGCACAGGGTCTGACTCCTGTGTGCCCCTAGCACTGCCTGGCAGCAAGGAGGCCTCAAGAAATGCGTGTTAAATGAATGAAGTTACAAATGAATATAAGGATAGCAGAAGGGAAGATGTGAGACAAGATGACAGGGAAAGAAATGAGGGTAAAGAAAGAACTAGAAAGAAGGAATAAAAGGCAGTGAATAATCCCACTAAGAGCTAACATTTGTTAAGGGCTTCCCAGGAGCCCCATGAAACGGATAATGTTATTAGTGTCATGTAGTGGTCAGACGTGGGGAACTGGAGTCACACTGCTTGATAATGGAGCCCGAATCTATCATGTCCTTATTCTGTGACCTCATTGGCCTTACTTGGGCCAATCTTCTTCAGTCCCCTTTCCTACAACAAAAGGATAATAGGACCTACTTCATGGGGTTTGTTGTGAGCATTGAATCCAGACATAAAGACCTAGCACTTTGCCTGGAACACAATTAAGTGTTCAGTTGATACCACTCCGTATACCCATTGTCCAGATGAGGAAAGAGAGACATAAAAAGAGTTCATCAATTCACAGCTGATGGGTAGGGGAAACAGGATTCAAACACACAGCAGTTTGTCCCACTGGGATGTAAGCTTACGGGTGTTCACCACTGTCTTCCCAACATCTACAACAATGCATAGCATGTAGTAAGTGCTTAATAAATATTTTTATGAAAGAAAGATTGAATAGTCAACAAGCACATGGAAAGATGCTCAATATCACTAATCACTAGGGAAAGGCAAATCAAAACAACAATGAAATACCATCTCACATCTATGAGATGCCATCCCATTAGGATGGTTACTATAAAAAACCAATCAAACAAAACAGAAAATAACAAGTGTTGATGAGAATATGGATAAAGTGGAACTTGAGTGCACTGTTGGTGAGAATGTAAAGTGGTGGGATGCTATGGAAAATAGTACAGATGTTCCTCAAAAAATTAAAAACAGAATTACTATATGATCCAGCTATCCCACTTCTGTTAAATACTCAAAAGAATTGAAAGCAGGGTCTCTAAGAAATATTTCTACATCCATTTTCATAGCAGCATTATTCACAACAGCCAAAAGCAACCCAAGGGTCCATCAATGCATGAATGGATAAATGAAATGTGGTACATACATACAATGGAATATTATTCTGCCTTTAAAAGTAAGGAAATTCTGACACAATGCTACAACCTTGATGAACCTTGAGGACATTATGCAAAGTGAAGTAAATCAGTCACAAAATACAAATGCTGTATGTTTCCACTTTTGTGAGCTATCTAGAGCAGTCAAATTCGTGGAGACAGAAAGTAGAATGATGGTTTCCAGGGGCTAGGATAGGGGGAAAATGGGTACAGAGTTTCAATTTTGCAAGATGAAAGTAGTTCTGGAGATTAGACAGTATATGAATAAATTTCACACTACTGAACTGTCTGTCCTCTTAAAAATGGTCGAGATGATACATTTTACTACACTTCAAAAAAAGAGCAATTGAATGAATGAATGAATGAAGATACACTTTTGAGAGCCAATGCTTATCCATCAGCACATCGATTATGGTGTGGAGGGTACGTTCAGTTTCTCTCCTTTCTTGAATGGGGTCATAGTGCTTCCCTCCAATCATCAATGATAATTCACTGAGATTGAGCATAGAAAGTACACAGCATGCAGACTCAACAGACTAGACGTGACAGCAGTAATGTTAACTAGGACTTACTGAGGGCTAACCACACACCAGGCACTTGACAGATACTAACACACTCAGTATGCAAGACAAACTCGAGGGGTGCTAGGCAGTAACAATATCCCCACTTTACAGATGAGGAGACTGAGGCATGCAGCTGGAGAAATTGCTCAGTCCCACATAGATGAAGGCATGGGGAGGAGACTCAAGTGCGGCCGGCTCCAGAGGTGAGCATATTTTAGGCAGCTGAGCATATTTTAAGGCAATGGTGGCCATGAGTGCCAGCTCTGGAATCCCATGTCTGGACTCACATGCAGGGCTGCCACTTCCCAGCTGCGTGGCTTTGGGAACTTGAACACCCTTGAGCCTCGACATCCTCATTTGGAAAATGAGGATGGTGATATGACCCTATATGGTTTGATAAGAGTTCTGTGAAACACAGCATCAAGTGAAGAAAACGTGGGGGTTATGAGGCACGCCTCTGTGTGTTTTCTGACTGGTTCAGGGTCCGGCCACAATCTCTTTCTGGGCAGGGATGGCGGAGATGTGTCCCCGAGTCTCCCCCAGGGCCTGCCTAGCCCAGACCCGGCAGGGGGGGAGAAGGGGTGCGGACTGTACCCCGCACATGGGTGGCCATGTGGCTGACTCATTTCCCTTTCAGGCCCTTAACTTCCTGCTCTGGCAGACTCGAGTGATAATAATACCTTCCCCTGGAGCAATGGGAGGGATTCAATGAGATAATAAGACATGCAAAGTGCTGTGCACAGAGAGTTTATATAGTTGGCAGGAATCAACAGGCCGTGCGCCCAGGTTCTAGAAGCCTAGAACAGACTTCCTGAGGATGGGGCTAGACCCAAACGGATGCCCCTAGCCCTGGGTCTCAGGTACTTGAAATGCGGCAATTGAGATGAGGTGCGGGCGTAAAATATGCACACAGATTTCAAGCTCAGTATGAAGGAAAATGTGTAATATTTCATGAATAGTTGTTATACTGATAACATATTAAAATGATAATATTTTGGCTCTGCTCAGTTAAATAAACTATATTACTAGCCTTCATAGGAATGCATTATACTGTATAATTTATATTCATTGAATTAGATTCATTGAACCTTTCCCTTTTTACTTGTTTTAATGTCATTACTAGAAACATTTAAATCATATATGCAGGGGGGGAGGTATAGCTGAGTCACAGAACGCACACCTAGCATGCACGAGGTCCTGGATTCAATCTCCAGTACCTCCATTAAATAAATAAATGAACCTAATAACCTCCCCCCACCAAAAAAACTTAAAACCAAATAAATCATACACGCAGCTTGTGTGATATTTCTCCTGGGCAGTGCGGGGACTTCTAGGCTATCAAGGAAGGGAGGCACAGGGCTTGGTCACGTGACTTCCTAATAAAAAGAAGAACAGCAACAGAACGTAAACGACACAAGCTCGCCCTGTCTCGGTGCCTGCTGGCCTTTTGAATGCTTTAAACATACGAACTCATTGACCGCCTCCGTCACCCTGTGGGTTATGGGCTGTTAGAATCCCCATTTTACCAATGATGGAAACAAAGCGCAGGGAAGCTTAATGTATGGCCCAAGGTCACCTTTCCAGGCACAGTAGACGGGAGGTACCCAGTCAGTTTTATTTCAGAGTCTGTATCCCAAACACTGCTCTCTACTGTGTCTCTCAGAGACACTTGGAGGGACATGAGGAAGGATGTGTCCTGGGGACACAGCACCTTCAGGAGACAATGGCTCAGGGGGACCAGTTTCTACCCTCCTGGATCCCTGATGGAATGGAGGCTGGTGGATGTGTTGCTCTGACTCCTAGGAAACAAAATAGACTCAGATTCAAATTCAGACTCCACTGCGCATTAGCTGTGTGAACTTAGGAAAGTCGCTTCACTTCTCTGAGCCTTGTCTTCCACTGTTAGGAGATGGGGGTAATAATTCTACAGAGTGCACAGGGATATTGTGAGCATTCAGTGACACACGGATGACAATTACAGTAACAATAAAGCTGGCCCCTCCTTAGCACACTTCCTTTGACCCCCAGAACACCCACTTACCTCATTATTTTCCCAAAACCTCTGTGGTCACTCATTTCCCAGCTCCCTTTTTTGGTTTTTCTGTTTTGTCTTTTGTTTTTTGTTTTTTTAAATGGAGGTACTGGGGATTGAACCCAGGACCTCGTGCATACTGAGCATGCGCTCTACCTCTGAACTATAACCACCCCAGCCCCATCTCTCTGTCTTTTAATACTGGACTAACTCAGGCTTTAGCCTTTCAACTAATTTTTCAGTTTACTTCTGTCTCTGCCCATTCTCTAGTTGACCTCATCCATCCACATGTGATGATCCCCCCAATTTATATCTCCAGCCCAGACTGTCCCCAGAACTCTGGCCTCCAAGAGCATGTCGCTAACATCCTAGTTCAGGGGTCAGCCAGCTACGACCCACGGGCCAGACCCAGCCTGCCAAATCCAGTGAAGAGTGAGTTTCTTTTTTTTTTTTTTTAATGATTGAAAAACTGTCAGGGAAGAGTATTTTGTGGTATGTGAAAATGACATAAAATTCAAGTATCAGTGCCTGGAAATGAAGTTGAATTGGAACCCAGCCACGCTCACCCACTCACGCATTGTCTCTGGTTGTTTTCAGGAGTAGCTGTGACATAGACCACACACCCCCCGAAGCCCAAAGTCTTGCCTGTGCAGCACTTTGCAGGGCTTTCGCTGGACTGAGCCTTGTCCTAGAGGATACCCCGAACAGGCACCTTAAACCTAACATGTCCAAAACTGAGCTGGTGCTAGCTAGCCCTCCTCATAATAGATCAGATAAGAGAAAATAAAAGAAATACAAGAAAATATCAGCTGTTTCATCTGACGGACCCCACCCCATCCCCCATATTCTCCAGTGCTCAGTGCGCAGCCTTAGAGCAGTGACTGTCACTGAGGGGCGACTTTACTCGTGGTCTAGAGACAGTTGGCAGTTTGGGTGGTCACACTGGTGGATGCTGCTGGCACCTAGAGGCCAAGGATACTGATAAAAACCCTACCGTGCACAGGACCCCTCTCCCTCTGCCATCCCCCATCGCAACACAGAATTATCCAACCCCCAATGTCCAGAGCGTGGAGTTGGGAAACCCTGCTTTTGAGACACCCTGATTCTTTTCGCTCTCATGTCCCATATCTCACAGTCGCCCCATCGGCAGTTCCTGCCTGCTGCACCTGCAGGATACATTCTGAATGCGAACCCAGACTCTACTGCTCCCACCACAAAGAAGCCACCTCCCGTTTTCCCTTTTCCTGCTTGCCTTCCTCTCAACACAGCAGCAAGAGCGAGCCCCTTAACGTGTAAGCCAGTTCCTGTCATTCCTCCGACGTGGAGAGCAAATGACGTCCCAAGACCTGGAAGCATGTGTTATCGCTGTGACTCCGCCTCCCACCACGTTCCTCCCCACCGGCCTCCTCTGGTGGTCAGACACGTGAGCGCATTCCTGCTGCTGGACCTTGGCTATGTTCCTGCGACCTGAAGCTCTTCCCTCCAGAAGCCGCACGGCTGCACCTCTCCGTTCCTTCAGACCTCCCCTTGGGTATCACCTGCTCAACCTCTTTTACCTCCAGTTTCACATGCTCACCCCTAACACTTCCCGTCTCCAGCCTTGCTCTTTTTCCTCCTTAGCACTCAGCTCTAACACCCTAAATATTCCATTTACTTATCTCCCTTGTTATCTGCCTCTCCTTCTAGAATATAGACATAGAAAAACTGGGATCTTTGTTGTAGTTGTTCATTCCATTACTGTAACTCCAGAATCAAGAACGTGCCTGGCACTGACATAAATTCAATAACTAGTGGTCGTGGAAGGAAGGGATGAACAAATGGAATGATCACTCTGTGCTGCGCACTGTCCTAGGGGCTCCAGGATGCACAAGGCCTCACACTTGGCTCTGTGCCTGGTGCTCCGTCAGACCAGGGAATAAAGATGAAGTCAAACAGGCACAGAAGGAAGAGAGTAACATAATGAGAAAAGTGGATGGGGGTGAGGCGATAGGGACCAGAGGTGACTGTGGGGAAGTGGAGACCCCCATGCCTCATCTGAAGACAAAATTGCTGCTTGAATCCAGCCAATTCTGGCCACAGCAGACTACAAGTTCCAGGTTGTCAGATCTTCCATTAGTTCAAAAGAAGCTGGAAATCAGATTTTTCAATGTGCAATCTCTCTATTTTTAAATGTTGGCATCTGATTCAATTTTGGTTTCAGTTTTAAACACTCCACACTCCAGACAAAGCGTATCCACAAATCGCCTCCATCAGACCTGAGTTCTCTTGTCCCTGCCCCAGTCACAGCTGGGCGACCTTGGGCAAGTGGCTTAACCTCTCTGAGCCTCGGTTTCTTGAACCTCAACCGGAGGGTGGCACCCCACCCATAGGGTTAAATGAGATAATAACATTCTTTGCTCATTGAGAGCACTCAGCAAAACAGAGCGGGGTTGGGGGAAATAGGGAAAAAAGAGGTCTGAAAAAGAGAAGTGAAGGGATTTCCATCTTATTGACCCTGGAAGGGGAGCTTTGGGATTGGCTGGTCCCCCTTCTTCATGTTGCAGACCGGGACTGTAAGGCTCAGGAAGGTCACACGAGGGAGAGATGCACAGGAGGACTGGAACCCAGGTGTCCTGCTTCCCAGCCCAACAGCCCCATGACATGCGTCAAGAAATGGCAAAGCTGAGAGTGGGACCAAGGAGCTGCTGAGAGGAAGAGGGCTGGAGTGGGGAGAAGTGGGGGAGATGGGAGGCAGAGGGAGCTAGCTGGGAGGGAGGCAGCGAGAGGCAGAGCAGGACCAAGGGAAAGAACGAAGATGGAAATTAGAAGAGGAGGTGGCCTCAGTGTCAGGGAACGAGGTGTGGAAGAAGGAAGACGTCCAAGGCAGGCATGGGAGGAGGGAAGAAGAAACAGAGCCATCTAAAGGACGAAGGAGGACAAGGACCAGGACGGGAGGTTGGGAGAGATCCTGACGGGGGGCCAGATGGGTAGAGGCAAGCAAGACAAGGAGATCTGCGGGATGACAAGCCACAAAGAGAAAAGAGGAGAGGGCCATGGGTTATGGCCAGATGGGGCATGCCGTTTTAGGGTAGGAATAGCCAAAAATGAGATCTGAGGTCGGGGCACTCAGGGGCCCGAGGTGGGATGTGGGGAGAGAAGACGCCATGTGCCTGCATGAGCAGTGTCAAGATAAATGGGGAGAGGGGAGGAGGGGTAGAGGGCGCCCCGCGTGTAGGGAGGCCAGGCACCCGGAGGGGTGGAGGAGGGGAGGAGAGGGGCCTTTCCCGCGGACGAAGGGAAGGGACATGAGGGGGTTCCCCGTGGAGGAGGCGCGGCGAGTGTGCAGAGACTGGAAGGGAGCGTCGAGGGGAGGGGGGTGTTCAGAAGAGGGCCGGGGTGCAGAGAAGAGTGGAAAGTTCGAGAGGGGGGTGGCGGGGTGTGGGCAGGAGCGGGAAGGAGCTGGAGAAGGAGGCCGCCGGGTGGAGACCCCGGGAAGCCGGGCGGTTCGGGGGGGGGGGGGGGGGGGACGCTCCGACGCGGGGGGGGGGGGGGAGGCAGGGCCCGCCCCACCCTACCTTCCAGGCAGCAGATCCTCCAGAGGCCCGAGTGGGTGAGGCCGCCGGGGTCCTTCTTCTCGGAGGGGCCGCTGCCCCCGCGGTGGGGGGGCCCGTCGTCGCCCGCCGTGAGGTTGGTGGTGTTGCAGATGAAGGCGCGCGTGTAGAGCCAGTAGTCGGTGCTGATGGCGATGGTCATGAGGCCGAAGGCGGCGAAGGCGCCCACCGTCGTCAGCAGCACCTGCACCCCCTTCTCGCACCAAAGGCCCCGCTCTTCGTTCCAGCGCTTCAGCGACTCCAGCTTGACCACGGGCAGCCGGGGGGCCGTGGGCCACCACCGGGGCAGCGGCGGCGGGGCCGTGCCGGCGGCTGGGGAGGTCACCGCGCAGGCAGAAGTGGGGGGCCCGGGGCCGGGGCTGGGGAGGGGGCGGCGAGGAGGAGGCTGCGGCCGGGGAGGGGGTCAGAGGGCGGCCATGGGCGCCAGCTGGTGAGGGCAGGGAGCGAGATAAAGGATGAGATGAGCAGGCTTACCTCCCTGGATACCCCCTTCCCTGCCCCCCTGCCCCCCTACCCCCCACTTTTCCCTTGGTCGAAGGGACTCCTTCCACTCCGGTTCCCACTGCCTCCTTTTCTCTGAAAAAATCTTGTGCCAAGAAAGTCTTCCCACTAACCCCACTCTGAGAAATAGCCCCACCAATCCTGACAGTGGTAGGGCACGCCTCCAAGCGCCCCCCCGCCCCCACCACAGGGAAAGCCATCCCTCAGTCTAGCCCCCAGGGCTTCCTTCCCAACAAAGCCCAGTCCAGTTCCTCAGCTCTTACAAGACACCCCCCTCCCATCCATCACCCTTCTCTCATAAAGTTCTCACACTCCCTATCTTCCCCTGCAAGTCTCACCTCTTCACCTGTTTTGTCCTCTACTTGGGAAAAATAAATCTCTCAATCTCTCTTTAGCTAAAAAAGAAAGAGAAAGAAAGAAAGAAAGAAAGAAAGAAAGAAAGAAAGAAAGAAAGAAAGAAAGAAAGAAAGAAAGAAAGAAAGAAAGAAAGAAAGAAAGAAAGAAAGAAAGAAAGAAAGGAAAAAAGAAAGAAAGAAAGAAAGAAAGAAAGAAAGAAAGAAAGAAAGAAAGAAAGAAAGAAAGAAAGAAAGAAAGGAAAAAAGAAAGAAAGAAAGAAAGAAAGAAAGAAAGAAAGAAAGAAAGAAAGAAAGAAAGAAAGAAAGAAAGAAAGAAAAGAAAGAAAGAAAGGAAGGAAGAAAGGAAGAAAGAAGGAAGGAAGAAAGAAGGAAGGAAGAAAGGAAGGAAGAAAACAAACAAATAAACTCTCCCAAATCTTCCAAAGTAATCTTGACTGCACAGCACAGAAATCCACACAGTAACCACCACAACCACCCCACCCCAGTCTCCTCTGCATGAGAACCCTCTTCCCCACTCAGACCCCTGTGTCTCCAGACCCAGGTTCCCAACCTCCAAGGCACCTTGGAACAACCGGAGGACCTTTACAGACACTGATACTCGAGAAATTCTGATTTCATTGGTCTGAGTTTTGGCCCTGAGCATTTAGGTTTTTAAAAGCTCCCTGGGGGATTCTAATGAATGACCAACACTGTTGGACCCCCTGGTGTAGAAGAACCCCCCCCACTTCCTCTAACAGCCCCTCTTATCTTCCTTGGATGACACCCCCCCAACTATGTCTTTGACTCAAGGAAAATGCCCCTCTGGTTCGTTTGCTTCTAGGAGTCTTCCTAATCTGGCCCCTACTATCTCTACAACTTAGACAAACTCATCATAGCCATCACTTTCTCCTCCATTAAGAAAAATTCCCTCCGTGAGTTGCACGGCATTTTCTACTCACAGGAATCCCTTCCTCCAGACCCCAAGTTTCTCTCCATTCAGAAGTCTCCCAAGCTGTGACCTGTACACCCACTGCTGTCCAAAGAAATCCTCCCAGTCTGCCCAGGATCCCCCACCCCACCCCTCTGCCCTTCCACCACCTCCCACTACCTCCAAATCCCCTCATGGTAGCCCTTGTCATGGGGATGAGCCCCCCAATTCCAGACCTCCCCAGCTCACTTTGGCCTCCCACTCTCTCTTCAACTTACAAGATCCTCCCCTTACCCCCACCCCGACTTCTCTTGCGTCATGAAGAGTCCCCTGCATGCTCACCCTCTCCCCCTACCCGCTCTAGCTCCCAGCAACTCCTCTGCTCAGAAGAACCCCCCTTCATAGCTCCCCCAAACTTCCCTTCTTGGTAACACCCCCAGAACTGCCCTTTTATTTCACCTGTGCTGGAACATACGCTGGACACTCATTTTCCTTCCAAATTAAAAAAAAAAAATCCCCTCTATAGAGAGTGCCCCTTAGAAAAACTTGATCCACAAGACTACAACTCTCAACTAGGAATAATGGCCCATTCTGCACCCCACCAAGTGTCCACTCGTTTCCCTCTCCCACAGCATCCCACCACCGCACCCCCTGCTCTGACTTCTCCACCTTACCCCAACCCTCTTTCCAGGCACGTGTCCCTTACCCGCTTTCACCACTCACTCTTTCCTAGACTTCTTCCCCAAACCTGTTATAGTTTAGAGCCTGGAAGCCTTAGAGGTCGGGGTGAAAAAACAGTACTGGGTCCCAGCACCGGGGTGACCTTGGCCACTTCCTCTCCCATCAGCTGGCCCCTACTAGGTCTGTCCAAGGAGGGGTGCTGGAAAGGTTGTCTAGGGGGGTGTCTCCATGGCAACTGAGCCTAGTGCCCTACACGTGTGTTCCCTCCTCACCTCCACTCCCGCCTGCCCACGCACAGCCCCTGCCCCGGCCCCATTCACCAGTGCACCGGACCCTGACATCCCCAGCCTCCCTCTCCTCAGTTCTGACCCCTTCCTCTCGTTCCCCTCCAGAAAGATGCTGAGTTTCCTCTCCCCTCCATCTCTCGGCCTCTCCTCCTCGCATCTGTGCCCCCTCACCACCAGCACCACCGCCTCCACTGTTCTAGCAAATTTCTGCCTCCACCCGGGGTGATCCTGTGACCCCTGGCTGTACCCCTTCCCCTCCTGGGCCCCCTACAACCCGGGATAAGGAGGGGATGGGGAGAGAAGGAAATGAGGGAAATTCTCCATCAAATAAAGATTCGAAGATCTCTTCACGTTGTCGGTTTGGGGGCAACCCTGGTTTTAGGGATTCTTCCTTTAGTCCGTCCGTCTGTCAGTGACAGCAAAAAAGGAGGGAGCAGGGGACCCCAAATCCTAACGCTTAGGGATATGAGAGGGGTCACCATCCCTTCTCCCTCTGAAAGGGACCAGCTCCTTCCTCTAGAATTAGGGGGGTCACGGAACCTTCATTCCTCATCCACCCACCTCCGATTAATAAAAAAGATCTGTCTCACCTCTTAACGATAGGTCAACTCTCCGATGCACAGGGGAGGGGACGCTGAGCCCCCTGTCGGCACCCCCCAAGAAGAACCCTCGTGGCTCCCAATTCTCACTGCTCCCCCTCCCCCAGCAGCGAGGGACCCAGGCGTCCGACCTGGTTGGGGGGTGGAGATGAGGAGGCTTACGGGGAATGGGGCTGTCGAGGTGGGAGAGGAGGCTGAGGGGCAGCTCTGAGCTTGGGCCCCAAGGTAGAGGGGGTCGGGATGGGGAAAAAAAAAGGTGAGGAGACAATTTGGTTCTCGTGTCGCTGGGTAAAGTGCGGAGCTGGAGGACGAGAGAGGGAGGGAGGAGGGAGGGAGGGGGAGGGGAGCCGCTGAGAATGGGGGAGCCACGGAGAGGAGATGGATGGGGGGAAGGGTAGTGATGGGGGGGAAGGGTCTGGGTGGCAGAAGGAAGCTGGGGAAAAAGAGAGAGACCCAGAGAGGGAGGGAGAGAGACAGAGCCAGGAGAGGCGGAAAGACCGAGATCCAGAGTCGGAGAAACAGAAATGGGGGAGGGAGAAATTTGGGGGAGGCAGCGGCTGGTAGCAGAAGGAAGTTGGAGAGAGAGACACACACAGAGAGAAATATCCAGAGAGAAAAGGGGACAGAGACAGAGACAGAAACCCAGAGGCTGGGGGAGAGATGGGGGATGGGGAAAGATTGGGGCGAGGAAGAGGATGGGGGGATCGGGATCTGGGTAACAGAAGGAAAGAAGAGACAGAGAGTCATCCAGAGAGGGGGAGGAAAGACAGATGGGGAGAGACAGACAGAGACTGAGAGGATGGGGGAGAGAAGGAAAGAAATAAAAGGGGGAGAGAAATTGGGGATGGGGCAAAGGTCTTAGAGAAGAATTCGAGAGAGAGAGAAAGAGAGAGGGGGGAGAATGAAAGAAATTTAGGGGAGAGGAGTCTGAGTGGCATTGGGTTCCTGGAGACAGAAAGGCAGGTGCAAAAGGAAAGAGAGAGGTCCAAAGAGAGAGACAGATGGGGAGAGACTGAGACTGGAGGGGAGAGAGACCCAGGGAAAGAGAGACGGAGGTAGAGACCGAGGAGGCATTAAAAAGAAATTGGAGAAAAATAAGAGGGGGGCCAGGCTCAGCTGAATGAAGGAGGTCAGAGATAAAGGATACCCCTGCCTCCTCCCTGACCCACATCCCCAGCCCCTGATCCCTACCCCCATCCCCATTTCAAAGCCACCACCCCCACCCCCACTAGCCTCCATCTCTCCACAGCATCGCTTGCCGCCGCCACCGCCTCTTCCTGTCGTCATAGCAACAGGATCCAGGCGCCCAGCCAAGGCTGGCAACAGCGGCCGGAAATGAGGGGAGGGCCTTTTTAAAAGGACCCTAGGAGCTTTCCCCTTTCCCCAAATCCAAAGGGAAGCTCCACCTCCCCGGGCCATCCCACCATCCCCCTCACCCCTACTGAAGTGGCAAGGACAAAGATCCCCTGAAAATAAAATTATATTACATTAAACTTAGAAGGATAGCAAGCCTTTTGAATTTCACGAGTAATTTTTTTTTCCTTCTTACCCTCTATCCACCCCTTAGCTCAAAGAGTTAGATTCCCAGAAGACGGGGATGAGAGTGAGGAGAATAGTAGAATGTGAAAAACTTGAGTGGAATAAGTTTTAAAGAAGTCTGTTGGGGGTTGGGTCGGAGGACTATATCTAGAGGGTTAGAGAAAAATAGATTTGCGAGGTTTAGAGCTAGCCAGTGGGTAAAAGACGGGCAAACTCGAGGTGGAAAATCTGAGATGAGAGAAAGTTTGGTCTTGGGTTCAGACCTGAGAGATGCCTGAAGCCCCTGTGTGGCCCTGGCCAAAGCATTCTCTCTCTTCTGGACTCAGTTACAAGGGGGACAAAACTGTCTCTGACTAAATGAGAACATTGCTGAGGAAAGGTCTTTGCACACTGCTCTCGACAAAGTTATTTCAAGACTGTCTTCAGGGTAATGCTATAGAAAACTAAAAAGCTAGCCATCAACACAGACTTAGGGTAGGGATTTTGCATGCTTTCACTTTCTCGTGCAGTTTTTACAGAATCCTTGCAATGTGGACATTGATGTTCCCATATTATAGATGAACACACTGAGGCTTGGAGATGTACAGTGATTTGCACATGGTCTCCAGCATTGGCAATGAAACAGACCTTTTGTGGGGAGTTGCCAGGAATGATCAGCAATAGATGAACTTCAAAGCCACTCGACACACCAATCCTGTGTCAGCCTCTCCCTCTTGGGGGCTGGCAGAAGACAGAGAAGACCTGTGTTCCCCACACATCCAATTACCTCCCCCAGAGGAGCATCTCAGATTTCCACTGGAATTTCCTTAGGTCAGTTGACTTCATTCTCACCATGCCCCACGGGGGAAAGGAGTTTAGAGAAGCATTCTGACACCTTTGATTTAGAAGCAAAGAAACACTAGCCTCAAGGGAAGGGGCCTAGAATTCATTCATTTAAGAAACATATTTTTTGAGAGCCACTGTTCTTTTGCCGGGCAGAAGGATATAGCGGCGGACAATAATGCTAATTGATGTAAACTGAGTGCCGAATGTTAGAGACTGTAAGTGATTTGCAGACATGGACTAGGTCTTCTGGGTTCTGTTATTATCAGCCCCTATTTTTTTGGGGGGGGAGGTAATTAGCTTTATTTATTCATGTTTAGAGGAAGTACTGGGGATTGAGCCCAAGCCCTCATGCGTGCTAAGCATGTACTCTACCACTTGAGCTATACCCTCCCGTCTTACCAGCCCCCATTTTAAAGATGTGAAAACTGAGGCTGAGAGAGGTAAGCACATAGGTAGGAAGTAAAAACAGTGGGAATTAGAGTCAAAGCTTTGAAATTCCAGAACCAGTGCTATTTTCACTGCTTCTCTGTTCTTTGGTGGGGTGAAGGGAGTGTTTATATCCGAAATGGGGGAACTATAAATAAATAATAACAAAAACAGATACTTCCAAAGGGTGAAAACAACATGAAGATGACAAAATTAACCAGGGTTTCTAAACCTCAGGACTATTGGCATTTGGGCTGTGTAAGTCTCTGGTGGTGGGAGGGCTGTCCTGTGCATTGTAGGATGTCCGGTGACACCCCTGGACTTTACTCACTAGATGCCAGTAGCAAGGGATTGCAGTAAAAATAATTCAATCTGTTCCACCTCAAATACTGTTCCTTATTGGAAGTCTTTTAATATTTTCAGCTGTTTCCCCTCTTACTTGTTTTTACATCCCTAAATAATAATTATCTTCTAGATGTGTCAACATTATACACTGTAGATTTTTTTCTCTGATAAGTATTTAACTCATGTAGATCTCATTTTCCCTGCCTTCTTCCCCATATAGGTATATTTAGTTCTTCTACTGGTTAATCTTGTGATATTAAGTAATAGACTTAAATCATGTTTCCTTCTTTTAGAGGGCATATCTCTTCTTTTCTTTTCTTTTTTTTTTAACAGAGTTTTGAGACAGAATCCACATACCAAGAAATTCACCCACTTAAAGTGTACAATTCAATGGCTTTTAACTATAGTCATAGAATCATGCAAGCATCAACATTAGATCCATTTTAGAACATTCTCATTAGCTCAAGGAGATATTATACACCCCTCAGCCAAGCATCACCCTCAATCTCCCCACACACCCCCACCCAGCCCTAGGCAATCACTAATCTACTTTCTGTCTGTATAGATTTGCTGATTCTAGACAATTCATATAAATGGAATCGTACACGTTCCTTTGTGATAGGCTTCTTTCCCTTAGCATGGTGTTTCCACTTCTGTGTTATTACTTCATTTCCTTTTTATTGCAGAATAATATTCCATTGTATGGATATACCACATTTTACTTATCTATTGGATATTTGGGTTACTTCCCACATTTTGTTTATTATGAGTAATGCTGCCATGAACATTTGCATACACCTTTTTGTGGTTACATCTGTTTTCACTCTTTTGGAAGAGAATTGCTGGGTCATATGTTTATCCTTTTGAGAAATGAGCTAGCATCTCTGGACTTCATTCTGCAAGTTAGAAATAAGAGAACTACTGAAAAACCCTTCCACTCTTGAAAGGACTCTTCAGAAGGGGTGCCACAGAATATACAGGTTATGCGCCTTTTCAGATCTCATTCCTAAATTTGCTCATGACCTCATCTTGCATTAGCTGAGGTCACCCATTAGATTAACCTGGAGACCAAGAGGCTATAGGCTCAGAGATAAGTCTGCTAAGCCCCTCACCTTGAGAAGGTCATCCACCCTCACTTCCCTTGACCCCATGTAGTAGGCAGAACTCCAAAATGACCCCCCAAATTACCACACCCTGGTGCACACACCCTGTACAACTCCCTCCCCTTAAATGTAGGCAAAATTTGTGAATAGGATGGAGTGTCACTCCCACGATTACATTATATACAAGATAAAGTGATTTTGCATGTGTAATGTTCCTGATCAGTTGACTTGAATTTAGTCAAAAGGAAGATTATCCTGGGTGGGCCTGACCTAATCAGGTGATTCTTTTTGAAGGGTCAAGAATCACATCACACCAGTCAGAATGGCCATCATCCAAAAGTCTACAAATAATAAGTGCTGGAGAGGGTGTGGAGAAAAGAGAACCCTCCTACACTGTTGGTGGGAATGTAAATTGGTGCAGCCACTAGGGAGAACACTATGGAGTTTCCTTAAAAATCTAAGGATAGACTTACCATATGACTCACCAATCCCATTCCTGGGCAGATATCCAGAGAAAACTCTAATTAAAAAAGGTACATACATGGGGTGGGGGGAGGGTGTAGCTCAAGTGGTAGAGAACATGCTTAGCACGCATGATGTTCCGGGTTCAATCCCTGGCATCTCCTCCAAAAATAAGTAAGTAAACTTAATTACCTCCCCCTGCCAAAAAAATAAAGGTACATGCACCCCAATATTCACAGCAGTACTATAAATAGCCAAGATGTGGAAGCAACCTAAATTTTCATCAACAGATGAATGGATAAAGATGTGGTACATATATAAAATGGAATACTACTCAGCCATAAAAAGATAAGTGAATCACTTTTCTGTACACCAGAAATAAACACAACATTGTAAGTCAACTATACTTCAATAAAAAAATAAATAAGAGACAAGAAGCCAGAGAAATTCAAAGCAAGAGAGTCTCCTGCTGTCCTAAGGGAACAAACTGCCCCATTGTACAGAGAGTCACATGGCAAAGACCTGAGGGTGGGAAATGCTAGCAAAACACAGGGACTTCAGTCATACAACAACAGGAAATGAATTCTGCTCAACCTGAGGGAGCTGGGAAATGGATCTCTCCCTAACTGAACCTCCAGATGAAGACCTAGCCAGACAACATCTTGGTTTTGCTTTGTAAGACCCTTTGCACTATTTTGGACTTTTGATCAATGTAAACTGTGGGATAATGAATATGTGTTGTTTTAAGCCCCTGTGTTTGTGGTAATTTGTTATGCAGCAGTAGATGGCTAATACACCCTGTAGATCGCACTGTGCTGTGAAGTTCGTACAGGGGCCACTCAGGTAGTCACATTAATGCCTCCTCAATTCCTCCCTCTGTCTCTGCTGACAACCAGTTAGTCCCTGTGTGCAGACCCCTGTCCCTCCTGGATCCCTTTCATAGCCATTTTTTTCTCTGTGTCCTGCTCTTGTCTGGACTGTGCCCAGCCTACACCACTGATCTCCCTCTAGTCCGATTTTCACTTGGTCCCTAAAGGCTCTTTCTAACCTTCAGAATTGACCTTGTCATTCTTCTGTTCAAAATTCTCCTATGGTTCCCTGTTGCCGTCAGAAAAAAAATCTAAGCTCCTCACCTATGTCCTTCTGCCTGGGGCACCAGTGTCATCTTACGCCATACCCACGGGTGCCTCCTGCCAGCTGGAGTTGTTTTCCCTACTATGCCCAGCTCCTTTGTGCTTTTGAGATTTCTGAGTGTGGCTCCCTTTCCTGGACTCCCCTTCCATCTCTCAGCTATAAGACAAACCCTCTACCAGCTTCTGAAGAGGCTGGTATAGAAGGAGCAATTTACATGCTCCTTCCTCCAGGAAGCCTTCCCTGGTGTATCGGGGGTTGTAGCTGTGCTTCCATCATGCCATACAGTGCCCCTACTAGAGCACAGTCACCCTGCATTGTGATCCGTCCATCAGCTGGTCTCCCCCAACAGAGCAGGGGCTGCTCAGGACAGGCACAGGTTTGGTTCACTTTGGTGTCCCCTAGAGACCAGCCCTGGTAAACAGGAAGTTTCAGTCCACAGGTGCTGAATGAATGGATGGATGAAGGAATGAATGAATGACTCAGGGAATGAGTAGTGGATTACATATTCTAGGGTCCCTACCCTCCAGCAGTCCCTGCCCAACCCCCTCCCTGCCTCACATCCTGAATGTGCTTTTTCCCAGGTGCTTGAGTGTTTTTCATCAACAACAGCTGGGGCCTTTGTGTTTCCTCAAGAGGAACAGAGTGGTGGTGGCGTGTTTTCCCGCTGTATCAGGAAGAGAAGATCAGCGTTTCTAAAATGTCCTCATTCAGGGTGAAGTGGAAATATTCCAGCACTGGGGAGTCAGATGGCTTGAGTTCCAATCTTTGCTTTTCCTTGTCTCCCTAAAGGACGCAGAACCAAATCATTATTCTCTCTGCACCTTCAACTTCTTGTCTAAAAAAGGGATTGAAGGTGCAGTTAGCAATCTCCCTCTGGGTGGGATGCTCTGGGACTGCTTTTCAAAATCACATACATCCAAGGAATTCTCACAGGGCTCTTTTGGTGCCAATGAAACCCCTAATATTACGTTCAAAATTTTGTGAATATGGGTGTCATTTTCTGGGGGTTCATAGCTTTTAACTGATTCTCAAAGGGATCCCTAATCCCCTAAAAGTCACTCGATTTAGCAAAATCTCATTTGTATTAATAAAAATAAAGGTAAAAATTATGTCAAAAAATATTCCCAGACATTGCCCAATGGCCCTTAGGGGCAGAATCACCCTAAGCTGGGAATCACTGGTCTAGAAGAAGAAACTGGCAACAACCCTTCCCTCTCCAGGAAACAAAGCTGGGATTGGGAAAAGGGAGGAGAAGAAAGTTATTTTTTCCTTTCTACCCTTCTCTGCTGTCTAAATGTGAAAATCATGACAAGGTATTACATTTATAATAAAAACAAGTTTGTTGTTATATTACTTCCATTCATGGGACCAGTACGCAGCTGTTGAAAAATGAGGCATATCTCTGCATCTGATCTATTGCCTTAATGGCATACAGCAGCAATGCTTAAGATTTTTGGCCTCAAGACCCCTTGATATGCTTAAAAATTGTAGCAGACCCCAAGGAGCGTTTGTTTACCTGTGTTGTGTTTATCAATATTTAACAAATTATAAAACTCAAACTGAGAATATTTTAAGATATGTATTCATTTAAATAAAATAATAAATTCATTGCAGTCTGCATAAACAAACTTATTTCAGTACAAAATGACTATAGTTAAACAAAATAGTGGTATTGTTCTATATTTTTGAAAACTTATTCAATGTTTGGCCTTAGAAGAAAGTTTGATTCTCCTATCTGCTTTTGCATTCAATCTATCGTGTTATCACCCATGGTGAAGCCTCCAAAAGACTCTGGACTCTATATTCTCATGAAAGACTAAGTGAAAAAGGCAATTAACATCCTAGTATTCTTATTAAAGTGGCTTTGACCTCACGATGGCCACACTTTGAGAATCACTGATGCATAGTACTGATCTGTAAATGAAATAAGTTCAAAATGCTGTGTAAAAATCATAATAGATAAGCAGATGTGACTGTGTAGTTTCTGAGATCAGAGGAGATCGGGTGCGTTCAGGGTGGTCTGGCCATAGACAACTGTGTAGTTTCAATATACATGGAGGCATACAGCTCAGTGGTTCAGCATGGGTAGTCTCAGGATTCCCAAGATTCAGATCTTAGCTTGACCACCTATTAGCTGTGTGACCAAGAGAAAGTTAATTAACCTCTCTGTACCTCAGGATCTCATTTGTAAAATGAGGATGATAAGAAAAGCACCATCCTCCTTGGGTTATTCAAAGCAAAATGCTGAGGACTTGAATGCAAAATAGCCAGCACAGAGAAACCAATAAATTATGCAATTAATTTATGCAAACTATTGTTATTAAGCATCTTTAATAACAATAAGGTAGTTATATAACTGATACTAAATTATCTCCATAATACATTGCCATGTGAAATTGGAAAGTACAGAAAGAACTATGTTCAAACTATGATAAATGTTGTGTCCAATGAACATGCATAGGCTACAGACAAACCTGTGTGTGGATTTAAACACACACATATATGCTTAAGTATGCACACAATATTCTTGAAATTATACCTTAAAAGATGATAATATCTTTGCACAGAGGATATTTCTGGATGTCAGGAGGTCAGAAGTAGGGCTGACTTTTCATAGCATTCCTTAAAAAAAAAAAGGCAAACAAACCTTTAACTATGGAATCCCATTCTATCCTCAAAATGTAAAAAAGCACAAAACAACAACCAAAAACACTAGCTTAGTTTGTTTGTTTGTTTTGTTTAAAGAATATAAACTTGAGGATTTTAGGTTGTTAAATTCTGGACCAACATCAGCAAATATCCCAGCACTCGCACCACCACCGCCCATCCTGCAGGCAAGACAGACAACACCAAATGATCAGGATGGCAGGCAGCATCAATCGATGGGGACATCCTTTCCCACTGAGCAGATGTTCAAGTCCTTCTCAACAGTGTGCTTCAAGCAGCCACTGGGAGTCAATTAGTCTTGACAAAGGAGCTGAAATATACTTGCCTTCCCAGTTCTCAAGCATGACCTCCAGAAATTCCTGAAATCATTGAAAATGACTCAGAGTATTTCCCTCAGGGTGTCTGATCCTGCTGACTCTTAATTCTCTCCTGCTAACCTACCCCCACCCCTCTCCCTGTTCCAGAGGGATTTAGAGTCCTTCTGGCCCATTCCCTTCCTTTTTTTTTTTTTTTTTAACAGAAAAATAAAATGAAGCCCCAGAGATTAAAAGACTTGCTCAAGGTCACAGTATGAGTTTGCATCAAATTCGTAGAAGTAAAATACAGCAGCTGAGAGAGTAGACTCTGGGATTAGACAGGACTGGGTCTGAATTCCCCTCTGCATCTTACCAGCTGGGTGACCTTACCTCCCAGAGTCTCAGTTTCCTCACCTCCAAAATGGGGCTCTTTGGAATGCTTAGTTCATAGGATGTTTGGGAGAATCCAATGAACTAATTAGTAGAAGAGAAGGGTGCAGAGTGTCTGACATCTAAAGACAGCTTGATAATTGTGCTCGTGGTCATTTGGGGGTGTGGTCGTGATTGCAGAAGTTGTTCTGATTGCCCCCAAGAAACTAAATCTAGACGAGGTGAAGAACAGAAGGGCTGCACTGTTTGCTTTTCAGTATACTTCAAGAATAAGCTTATCAAACATTTGGGCTGTCTTCAATCCCTCAGTGTAGTACAGGAAATCACAGATCTTAGAGCACACTTCAAGCCACTATCCCTCACCTGCAAAACCTGTACGCATGCATGCACGTGTGGAAGCGCGTGTGTGATAATTTCTACAAACAGGGCTGCTGGGAATGTCTCTTGAGATCATGGGTGGGAGGAAAGCATGTGGCTTATAGTAGGTGCAATAAATGGCAGCAGGTATTTCTCAACAGAGTGACCAAGCGTTAGGAGGAGCCACTGCTCCTTGGTGCAAAAACGAAGGAAGCTTAAGTTTTGGAATCAGATGGCTCTAGTTCCAACTCAAGGCTCTGCCAATTTCTACCTGTGTGACCCCGGGTGAGTCATTTCACCTGTGTGGACCTAGCTGAGAAAGGAGCCTAATAAACTCAACGTGCAGGCTTGGGGAGAAAATTTAATGAAACAACGAATATAGAAGGAAGGCGAGTAATAGTAACAGTAGTCTTGGTAGTCAGAGTGATACCAAGAGTTCATTTTTATTGATTCTGACCTGTGTCATTTGCTGTCCTACAAGCTTTACATGAACTGAATTATAAAGTGCTGCTGTTAAGAACTATGATGATTAAGCAATCTAACAAACACCCGTCTAACCTTATTCTGTGGCACCCTATCCCCCACCTCCACCCTAGGGGTAGAGGCCTTGGAGACCTGGACCCGACACCTGTACCCAGTGCCCTCCCCTGGTCAGGCGGAGACGTGTTTGAAATAAAGTTTATTGAAGTTTCTGTCGGTATTTACATATGATACACGGTAAATAACAGAGCCAGGCCCCCCACCCAACCCTTTCCCCACCCCGAGCCCCCCTCCCCCCAGCCTCGTTAAAAATCGCTGCGTAAAGACGGGTTAACTGCTGCGGTTCCCCCCTCCCCCCTCCCCCCTAAGATGCAAACTAAAAGCCCCCGTCCCTCCCCTGCCCCCCTCCCCCCACCCAGGGGGCCTTTCTGGTTCCGTGTACAACACTGTGCTACCTCGCCCCTCCTCCCCTAATAAGGGGGGTGAGTGAGTTTCTTGTGACCCCCCCCAATCTGTCCAAGGGGGCGGACGGACCCTTGAAAGAGGCCAGAGTTGGGGGTCTGAGCTGGGAAGGGGGACTTCAATGAGGGGGAGTGCCAGAAAATGGAAGACTTCGAGGTTTAGGGGGTGTCGGCCCCCGCTACTGCCTCTCCCTCCCCCGACGGGGCCTCGAGGGGGAAGAGGCGGGCACAGGCGTGGAAATGGCATGGAGGAATCCCTCCACCCTAGGGTCTCCATCTTTGTCGTGTGGTGTGTGGGGCTGGACGCACCTAGGGGCTTGAGTGGGCGGCGGAGAGGAGGCAAGGAGACAGAGGAAGAGAAAGAAGAGGAAAGAAGCCACGGACGGCTGAGAAAGCAAGAAGATCCGTTAGAGAGCGCCCTTGAAAAGGCAGGTAGCCGTCATAAGGCGGAGAAGAGTCCAGCAGGCGCGAAAGAATGGGGCCTCTCAGTGTGTGTGTGTGTGTCTGTGGCGGAGGAGGCCAGGTTAACCACACCCATGGCCTCCAGCCCCCTGCCCAACCCAGGAGCTGCAGGCGGAGACCCCCGCACCTGCGGGCCCTCCCTCCAGGCACCTGAGGACGCCGAAGGTCCGGAGGTGAGACTGGGCCAGGAGAGAGAAAAGCTGGGGCAGTAGGGAGAAGAGGCCGGCTGGCATTCCTGGCGGCCGCCGGAACCCACTCTCCAGCCCAGAGCCCCTGCGGCGAGGCGGGAGGCCGGGGGCCCAGGGTTCGTGGACGCCGCGCGGAGCAGAGGAACCTGGGAGGAGGAAATTGGCTGGGGCGGGGGCGGGCCATCTAGGGGTGGGAGTCACCTGGAAGTGGAAGGGACCAATGAAGTGGAGGGGTCAAGAAAGTGGGAGGAGCCATTGGAAAGAGGGCGGGATTAGGGTGAAGAGGCGGGGCCGCCAGGAAGAGGGCGGGGCTGATGCGTGCGCAGCATCCTCCCCGTGGGAGCCAGGAGTCCCGGGGTTAACTGGAGCCGCGTTCCCGGGAGGCTCTAGAGGAGGGGGAGGAAGAGAAGAAAAGGAGGAGGAAGAGGAGGAAGAGGAACTCTCCGAGGGGCGGGGCCTCAGCACGGCGAGGTGGAGATGTGCAGGTGGTCGGGGTACTTGATGGCCGGAGGATAGTTCTGCGTCATCTGGATGGACACATCGCTAGAGATATCGGAGGGACTGCGGCCGCGGCGCCACGCCTCGGGCTGCAGAAACTGGCCCGAGTAGTCGGAGCAGTCGCTGAGACGCGGGCGGTAGAAGGCCGGATGCGGACGGTACATCTCCTCCTCCGCGTAGCGCTTGGTGAACAAGTACACGGACATCACGCCAGCTCCCTGCGGCAAGGAAGGATCAGAGTCCCCGAGGCTGGGCCCGGGCTCCCTCTGACCTCAAGACTCAAGACCCCCAGCCCTTCCTGTCCAGGGACCCAAGATTCCAGGCCTCCAGCTTCCCCCTTTCCCAGAACCCAGGAATTAGGGTCCCAGCCGCCTCCTCCCCCAGTACCCCAGGCTTCCAGACCTTCTTCCTCCAGGAACCAGGGTTTAGGACCTCAGCCACCCCCTTCTTTTAATTCAGAGTCCACACCCCCAGCCTCCTTTTCCTCCTGGACCCAGAATCATGCCGCCCACCCCAGACCCCATCCCCATTAAAAAGGAGAGTCCGGGCCCCACAGACCGCACCTCTTTGAGTAGGAAGGAGGAAGCAGCGAAGGCAAAAGACCACCCGTAGCGATAGTGGAAATACTGTTCGGAGCTGCTGGGCCTGTTCATGACCTCGTCGTTGATGCTGGAAATGTAAAGAACCAGGCCCACCACCAAGGAGAGGCCTGGGGGCAGAGGGACGCCCTTGGGCCGTCAGCAGTGGGCCCTTTCCCCAGCCCCAGATCCCCTCCCTTGTCCTCCCTGCTCTATCCTAGACTAACTTCCACCTTTGGAATCCCCTTGTGAGTGGGGGCTTGGCTGGGAGCAGGGAGCCCAGAGGTAAATCAGCAACCTCCTCCTCCTCCCCCGACCCCAAATCTGCCGCCCAGGAGCTCACAGTGCCATTGGGGAAGGCAAATATGGACACTGATCAACAGTCACATCCACAGTGGTAGGTGCTATAAGGGTAGTGGCAGGACAGAGCTCTGTGGGTCCAGAAGAGGCACCAAACCCACCTAGGGCAGGGGTGGAGGGAGTCAAGGAAAGATTCCTGGAGGCATAGCTTTGTCCAAGTCCTAAAGGATGAGGCTCAGGGAAGAATTAGGGTATGCCATTATACCACACTGGGCAGGGCAGAAGGAACAGCGCGGGCAAAGGGTTGGAGGGGGATCGTTGAACGGATCCATCTATGTAGCTGAAACCTGGGCCAGAGCCACAAGAAATAAGGCCAGAAAAGAAAGTTGGGACATTGCCATGATGAGCCTTGAATGCCAGGCTGAAGAGCTTGGCATAGATGCCAAGGGCACTAGGGAGCCATGGAAGGTCTGGAGCAGAGGAAGGGCAGGGCCAGATTAGGGTGTTAGAAGATCCTTTGGGGCTGGTTGGTTCTGGGAAGAGGTTGGAGGGGAGAAACTGGAGTTGTGATATTCCAGGGGGAGGAGGATGAAGCTGAGCTGAGGCTGTATAGATAATAAGCAACAACAACAACATCAGTAATAATAACAATGCAATAACAATAGCAACTGCTTATATAGGTCTGCTGTGCCAGGCACCATTCTCATTGTTATGTATGTATTAACTCCTATTCAAACTTCACAACGGTACTTTCAAGTAGGTACCCTTTGTATCCCCGCTTCCAGTTGAGGAAATAGAGTCTCATGGAGAAGGTAGAAAGGAGAGGTCTGGTTTGAGAATTTTTAAGAAGCAAATATCACTTCCTCGAGATGAACTTTCTTTTAAACAGTAGCCATGCAAGGGTGGCTTAAAGGAGGCTGTAAAGTCCCCTGCCCCAAATTAATCCAAGTAAGCTTCATTAGCATCTTCCCCTAGAATCCTACAAATAAACACCTGTGTGCCTGTCACACCCAGAATAAATCTAAATTCCTTCCATTGCCTCCAAAAGGGGTTAGCAAACTACGACCCCAGGGCTAAATCCAGCCCACCTCCTGTGTTTGTATGGTCTACTAGCTAAGAATGGCTTTTCTAAAATTAAATGGTTGAGAAAAATCAAAAGAAGAGTATTTTGTGGCACGTAAAAAGTATACGAATCTCATTTGGCAGTTCCTCAAAGTGTTTAAAGATAGAATTACCATGTAACCCAGTAATTCCACTCCTAGGTATTTACCCAAGAGAATAGGGAACATATGCTCACACAAAAACTTGTGCATGAATGTTTGCAGCAGCATTATTCATAATAGCCAGAAAGTGGAAACAACCCAAATGTCTATCAACTGAATGGATAAACAAAATGTGGTATAGCCATATAAAAGAATATTATTCAGCCAAAAAAAGGAATGAAGTACTGATTTAAACTACCACATGGATGAACCTAGAAAATATGCTAAGCAAAAGAAGCTAGATGGAAAAGACCACACACTGTATGGTTCCATTTATACGAAATGTCCAAAATAGGCAAATCCTTGGGGATAGAAAGTAGATTTGTGGCTGCCAGGGAGTGAGGTGGAGGAGGGGATTATGACTGGCTGTTAAAAGGAGTGAGGTTTCTTTCTGGCGATGAAAATGTTGCAAAATTAGGTAGTGGAGTTACTTACACAACCTTGTGAATATACTAAAACTGTTAAATATGTGAACTTTATGTTATGTGAATTATAGTATCTCAATTCAAAGAGTATATGAACTTACAATTTCAGGGTCCATTAACAAAATTTTGTTGGAACACAGCCACACCCATTAATTTACATTTACCCTATGGTTGCACTGGCAAAGTTGAGTAGTTGTGACAGGCTGTGGGGCCAGGAAAGCTAAAAATATCTATTATCTGATCTTTTACAGAAACCTTTCCTGACCCCTCAACTGCAATGCCAACATAGTCTGGTACCTGTTAAACTCATCTCTAGTCATTTTCTCCTTGCACCTTCCACTTTGATCACATGACTTTTCCCACCCTTCCTTGAACATGTCAAGTTCGTTTCTACCTCAGGGTCTTTGCTCTCACTGTTCCCTCGAACTGGAATGCTCTTTCCCCCAGATTTCTCCATGGTCACTCTGCCACTTCATTTAGATTGCTCCTCCCTTGTCACCTCTTCAGAAAGGATTTCTATGATCTCCTTGTTTTAAAAAATTTCTCTTTCACTCAAACTTAGAGAAACGCAGGTGAAAAAGATGACGAGATACCATTTCTCATCCATCAAATCGTCAAAAGTTAAAAAAAATCTGGGTAAAAGGAAGCTCTTATATGTAGCTGGCGGGGGCGTGAAATAGTCCAACCCCTATGGAGAGGAATTTGGCCTTATGTAACAAAACCACACATATATTTATCCTTTAACCCAGCAATCCTACTTCTAGGAATTTACCCTGAAGGTATCCAGCCAGCAACATGGAAGCACACGCATACAAGTTAAGTCACTGCAGCATTTTTCATAATTGCAAAATATTGGAAATGACCTAACTGTCCTTACACAGAGGATTAGTGGAATAAACTATAAAACATCACACAGCGGAGTACTTGCATCTGCTTATTTTTGCAAAAAGAGACATAGGAGGGAAGACAAACATGAAGTTGATTACCTAAGGAGGTAGGGAAGGACAGGAAGGAAGAGATGGGAAGGAAGTGGCACTCCTCTGAGTATACATTTTTGCATAACTTTCACCTTTGGAACTATGCTAATATTTTATATATTCAAAAGATAAGAACAACAAGGATGAGGGGAAAACTAAAATTGAATATACACAAAAATAAACGAAGCTAACTTTGTATTAGATGAATAACACAACCAAAGGATGGGGGAAAAGCAGTAATCCCAGTAACTTTTGGACAAAGTACTTTGAATATATATCTCAGTTTGAAGACAAAATGGCCTGCAAAGAAATCTTGAACCTTATTTAGTAGATTTTTGTTGGGAGCACTGTAGGGACAGCAGTACTTAAGGTATTCTGTGTGCATAGTGAGGTTGAGCAAATGTGCAAATTTGGGGAGCTAGAGGTCTCAGCCTGAAAGAAGAAAGATACAAATCAGAATGGGGTGATTCAAGAAAAACTCCTGGGGCATCAGTGTAAACTCCTGCTTCACAAATATATATATAATTTCCTAGATTGTGTACTGAAATATCCTAGAAGCAGTGACACCCTCGCAGCAATGAGCAGACCTCACACCCAGATTTTGGTGTCTAATATCATTCCCCCTAAATCAGGAGTAAGGAAGAAGTAGCCCATTTGAAGCCTGAGGCAGGGACAGTAAAAGTGTACTCATGCCACAAAATAAGGAAGTACTGAAAAAAATGTTGGAGACAAGTTAAAAAAGGAAACAGAAAGAAAAATACCATATGATATCACTTATATGTGGAATTAAAAAAAAAAAGACACAAATGAACTTATTTACAAAACTGAAACAGACTCATAGACATAGAAAACAAGCGTATGGTTACCAAGGGGGAAAGGGGGTGGGAAAGGGTAAATTGGGAATTCGAAATTTGCAGATACTGACTACTATATATAAAATAGGTAAACAATTTTCTACTGTATAGCACAGGGAACTATATGCAATATCTCGTTGTAACCTATAATGAAAAAATACGAAAAGGAATATATGTACGTATATGTATGACTAAAACAGTATGCTGTACACCAGAAATTGATACAACATTATAAACTGACTATACTTCAATTTTTAAAAACCGTTAAAAAAAAAAAAAAAGGACACAGGAATTTGTTTGAAGGGGGTTCCTGACAGTCCAACTGGGGACAATTTGAACATCAAAATGAATAATAAAATTAGTGGCAAGTAACACACTGAATTTTTTAAAAGTATGAATCCATACAGACATATTCTTTAAAAAAATAAATAATAAAAGAAAAGAGTGACATCCATATAGACAGAATAACAGAGTCAGAAGACACCATTCTGCAACCCTTGTAGTGATATTAGGATTCAGGCAAGCATCATCAGCAGACACTAAATCACTGGATGACAGAATCTCCCCATGCAACATCTATTAATTACAAAGAGATTTAAAAACCCTTCCTTTGTCGTAAGGGAACATGACAGATACCGTCTGAAACATTGATGGTAACTAACATCACAATAACTGCGCAGACGGACATCCTGACCTCCTCCTAATGAGATCATGCCACTTCTCCACTTACGTGGTGCCCCTGCTGGAAAAGCGTAACCTGGATCCACTCCACTAGTGCAGAAACCGCGGGGCGTTCCACAAAACACTAGCTACACTCTTCAAACAACTTCAACATGAAAGATTAAAAAAAAAAAAAGGCACAGAAACTAAATAAAAGATGGCAGGAGACGAAAGAGACACAGCAAAGAAATACAGTGGGATCCTAGCCTGGATCCCAGATCAGGAGAAAAACTGACTATAGAAGGCAGTTTGAAGACAACTGGTGAGGTCTGAACATGGGCTGTGTATTAACTATAATACTGTATCAGTGTTAAACATCCTGAATTTGATTACTGTATGGTGGTTAGGGAAGAAAATGCACTTGTTCTTAGGAGATATTTGCTGAATATCTAATGTTTAGGGGTGAAGTGTTTGTAATTTATGTTCAAGTGATATAATATAATATGTACATACATGTATCGATGTGTATACATAAGATAGAAGGAGAGAAAGACAACTGTGGCAAAATGTTAAAAATCAGTCCAGGCGAAGAATATATGAGAGTTCCCTGTACTATTTTTGCAACTTTTCTGCACGTTTAAATATTTTTCCAAAACAACAAATTTTAAATGAAATAGGCATCCCCATACAGAATTCCACCCCCCGCAAGGTGCCAAAGTGTTACCCTGCAAATTACTTATTCATTGTAAAGAGAAAATATACCTTTTCAATGGAGAACTCTAATGCCACCCCTTTACCAAGGGTTTGAGGTTTGTTCCACTCCTGGTGGGACAACTTGACATTATTTGCTATCTGACATAATGGAGTATAAAGAACTTGGCACCACCTCTAAATCTCGCCAAACATATTTAAACAAGAATCTAATCAAGTCTCTACCCTGGATATAAACTTCCAGGTCACAGAAACTACAAAGAAAGAGGATCAGATCAAATAATGCAATGAGGAAACAAGCAAACAAATGCGGGAGGTGGAGTATTCTACAAGTCACCCCATTCTGCAGTTTTCAAAAGGACTAAGACATGGGCCAAGGTGTAACACTTGAACAAGTGATCAATCTTAACACCTCAAAAAAGAGACAACCAGACATTATTATGTCTCATGATGTAATGCAGTAGAGTGTACCAGCACCACTTATCTATGCAGCATTTTTGCCAAAAAAAAAAAAAAAGTCAAATCTGGATCTGATCTACAGTTTTACAGGAAAACACATGATGGATGAACATATTAAAGCACAACACAGGAACGCAATTGGAAAGATCCAGAGTGTGGGAATTCTATAAGACAAATGACTAGATTTTATCAACAAATAAATGGCAAAGAGAAAAGAGAAGGAGGGGGACTGTTACAGAGTAAAAGAGTCTTCAGAGATCTATCCACTAAATGCACAAGTGGAATTTGGATCCTGATTTGCAACAAACTAATTGTTAAAAAAAAAAGGCATTTATGAGACAAGTGGGGAAGGTGAACACTGACTAGATATTAATATATATTAAGCAGTTATCCTTAATTGATTTGGGCATGAGAGTAGCACTGTGTCTATGTTAAGTAACAAAGTATTAATTTCTGAGAGATATACTGAAATATTTGTGGATAAAACAATTTAATGTTTGAGACTGGCTTTAAAATCATGTAGTGAAGTGCAGAAGGGAGATATAGCAGTAAGACTAAAAAAGGAGTCACCATATGTTGATAATTGTTGAAACTGAGTGAAGGGTACATGGTAAATTATACTAGCCTTTTTATATTTTTATAATGAAATATATTTTTAAAGTCAGTGTTGTGAAAAAAAAATTGTGCAGGAACTAGTTTAGACTAAAAGAGGCATTAACTAAATGCTATGCATGAACCTAGATTGAATCCTGGTTCTGGGAGAAAAGCTATAAAAGGCATACTTGAAACAACTGGAGCAATTTGAAAATGGAATGAATTGTATTATGGAATCACTGTAAAATTTCTAGGTTTGATAATGGGGTTGTAGTTATGCAGAAAATGTCCTTACTCTTAAGAGATGCATTCTAAAATGTTTAGACGTGAACTATGATGATGCCCAAAACTTACTTCCAAATGGTAAAGCCAAAAAAGTGTGTTGTATTTGTGTGTGTGAATAGAGAAAGAGAGAATATGGCAAAAACATTAGCAAAAATGCAAATATCTATGTGGATCTAGGTGGAAGAAGGTATTCCAGTGTTCATTGTACTATTCTATAGATTTCGAAGTTTTCATTAAAAATTTGGAGTGATTGAGGTAAGATAAAATAATGACCCCAATCACTCTCCTTCCCCTTAACCTGCTTTATTTATCTTCATAGCCCTTATCACCACCTAACATTATATTTTCTATTTGTAAACTTTTAGTCACAAGTCTCCTCCACTTCCTCTATGATGCTTGAAACTCGTCTACCTTGTTCCATTCCTAGCGTCCAGCACAAGATTCAGCAGACAATAAATGCTAGTTGAATGGATAAATATACTTGCCATGCAAATGGAACTTCTAGACCAGCTCATTAGTTGCTTCTCCCTTTTGAATCCACTATAAATCCCCATTCCTTCAGCTCCTTCAAGAATTAACCTTTCCTAGCTCTGGACTTCATAGCACTTTCAACTTCTAGTATTCCCTAATTTTGACATTCAAGAAGAGAAAGCCCCTAAAGTGTTACATGGTGGAAAGGCATCAGAGAGAAGTCTTGAAAGATGAGCAGGTTTATAGAAAAGGTTTACCCAAGGAAGCCCAGAAACCTTGCTCACTAGAGTACCCTAGTCAAATGCAGGGAAGTCCTCTTGATTCTGCTTTCTCTCTATTACCCAACAAAGATGGTCTATTATCAGGTGATGTCCATTTTACTTCCTGAATCGCTCATAAATCTAAACTCTCTTTTGCATCCCCAAGCCCTCTGACTCAGCTAAAGATCATTCTCTATGCCTGGAACATTGCCTTCAAATCTGTATCTGTTTTATTAATTTTTTTAATAAAAAAATTTTAAGGGGAGACATAATTAGATTTGTTTATTTTTATTTATTTATTTTTAACAGAGGTTCTGGGGATTGAACCTAGGACCTTGTTCATGCTAAGCATGCACTCTACCACTGAGCTATACCCTCCCCTCCTTTCTCCATGCGACTCTAACCTTCTCTTGTCAAAATCTTTCCTTGGCTTCCTAGTATCCACAGGAGAAAGTTTTCACTCCTCAGCCTGACATTTCAGGCTCTTGATGATCTGATTCCTGCTAACCACTTGTTCCTCATCTCAAGTCCCATATTTCACATTGTAGTCCTAAATAACAAATATTCTCCATACAGAGAGGCAGAAGCAGGGTTGATGAGAAGGAAACAGATATTTCCAAAGAGAAGGAGTTTTTTGTTGTTTTTTTTGTAACTGAGAGTTATTTAAAAACAATGTCAAGAGGGGAAGGTGGAGAGGGATAAATTAGGAGTTTGGGATTAGCAGATAGAATCCACTATACACAAAATAGATGAACAACAAGATCCCACTGTATAGCACAGGGAACTATATCCAATAGCTTGTAATAACCTGTAATGAAAAAGAATATATTTATATATGTTTAACTGGATCACTATGCTGTATACCAGAAACTAACACAGCATTGTAAATCAACTATAACTCTATTAAAAAGATAAAAATAAAAATAAAGTAAGTCTCAAAAAAAAGTCAAAAGATAAGTTATTTTTGACATTCTTTCTCCTTCTTGTTCATTTTACAGTGGCTCTGGTTCTCTAAAAATAACCTTCTTTTCCTTTTTTTTTCCCCCTTCCCTCTTTTTCTCTCTCCCTTCCCCCTTCCTTTCTCTGTAATCCAACTCTATCTCTCTCTCACTCCTCCCACTACATCTGCTTCAGAATTCTTAGAGCACAGTAGGCAAGAATCACCTACATTCCAAAATGAATAGGAGAAACCTGCCTTAAGAACAATGGGTTTCAGAACCATGGAGAGCGACACAGGCGTCCACCTCCGTCTTAGACGTTTTCTAGGGTCTTAATACATGCTGTGAATTCCATCTCTGTACAAGGGCACTTACTTTTTTCACTTGAAAACTCCCCCCTCACCTTTTCAGCATCATCAATTCAGATGTCACCTGCTTTTGGAATCCTGGTCATTCCCACCCTCTCCACCACTCCACTGCGTCCGCTGAATGCATCTTTCCTTTTCTCAGAATGTCCTGAGCTGCTCTTACTCTTACTTGTATCCCTTCTACAAATACTTCATCGTGTACTTTGCATCAGCAATTCATCTAGATTCTGAAGATACAAGCGAGAGCATGTCCCTGCCTTTTGGAATTTACATTCTGGTAGGAGACAGAAAATGAACAAGATGACAGTAGCAATAAGTGCTATGAAACAAATATAAAATAGGGAATGTGATGGATAGTATAGTGGGGGCAAAACAACACTGGGTACCACTGTCAGAGGAAGAAACTGAAGAGGGAAATTTGGAGCCCTTTGAGAATTAGGGGGAAGAGACTTCTAAGCATGGAGAGTTAATGAGTATCAAAGTGAGGCTGAGGTGATCATTTTCAAGGAATAGACTGAGGTCAGTGCATCTGAAGTTATAAGCAATGGAGAGAGTGTTAGTGAGTCAGGAAATGAGGTCAAAGATCTGAGCAGTAACCAAATCATGGAAGACCTGGTCAGCCAACATGAGGAGTTGGAATGTATACTAAGTGCAAAGGAAATCCACTGAAGCATTGAAAAGATTTAAGTGCTGTGTGATAACCTTTGCTAGACACGTAGCTGGGAGCTGTTCTGTGGCTAACTGCATGTAGACTGCCATTTTTGATTCAGCACATCCTCAGCATCCAGCACAGGGTGGGGCATGTAAGATGTCTCTGTAAATGTCTGATGAGTGAATGAATGAATGAGCAGATGCATCGAACATGTTTGAGAATCAGGGGTTAATATGAGCCATGCATGGGAAGCCTGACTCTTATGACCTGGAAAAAGAAAATCAATGGCACTCCAGCCTCCTCCCCCTTCTCTCAGCAACCAAATAAAGTCAGTCATCTGGTTCTATTGATTCTCCTGTCAATATCCCTTTCTCTCAAAGCCATCCAGTCACCTTTATCCTCCCATCCCCCACCCCAGCTCAAACCTTATCCTCTGTTGATTGGACCACTGCATAAGCCTCCTCCTTACTTTCCCCATTTCCAATCTCTCCCTTGAGTCCACCCCAACACAGGTCCCTGAGGGATGTAAAATATCCAACTGTGGCCCTGTCCCTCCTCTGCCCCAACCCTGCCACCACATTCTTCAAAACTGAATGGCAACTCCACAATTTACCAGACCTCAGGCAACTCCTGTCTCTCTCTGTCTTTTTTTGTAAACGTATTTATTTATTATTTGGGGGCAGAGGAAGTCATTAGGTCTATTTACTTATTTAATATTAGTTTTTTTTTTTTAATGGAGGTACTGGAGATTGAACCCAGGACCTCGTGCATGTGAAACATGTACTCTACCACTGAGCTATACTGTCCCCACCAAGTCTTGATTTCTTCATTGAGAACATGAGGTGATTGGATGAGATCATTCCATTTCAATATCTAAGATACTAGTACTATTTCCTTTCCTCCCCTTGTAAGTCTCCTTTGTTTTATGATTTTTAATGGTGGTGGCACAGTAGAGTGCCAGGCTGAAAGCCTGGGTTGGAATCCTACTTCCACTTTGGAGCAACTTAACTTCTGAGTACACCTATTTCCTCAACTGGAAAATGGCAAGAATAATAATGGTATCTGCCTTATGAGGTGATGAAAAAGAAATAACTTAATTTGTATAAAGTACATAGAACTTCCCCCAACCATGACACTCAGTAAAGTGTTCATTATTATGGTTGTTGTAGTTATTACTACTATAAATCTGTGTGTGTGTGTGTATTTAAAACCATCACATGTTGAGCACTTATATCCTGGGCTGGCCTTTCGCATCCATGATCTAACCAAAGGTCAGAAAACTACTATTTGTCCCATTGCCTGTTTTTGTATGGTTTGCAAGCTTTGTGAGGTTTTTACATTTTTTAATGACGGGGGGATAAAACCAAAATAATAATAGTTCATGACCCATAAAAATTACATTGAATTCAAACTTCAGGGTCCATGAATAGTATTATTGGAACACAGCAAGGGCTACTGTTTAACCTCTGGTTGCTTTGGCACTCCAGCCCACATGGCTCACAAAGCCTGAAATATTTATTCTCTGGCCATAAGCAAATAAAGTCTGCTGACCCCTGATCAAGATTTGTCCTCTCAACAACTCTGCAAAGGAAGGCTGAAGCTCACACAGAGTAATTGGTAGAATTTTAACCCAGTTCTTTATAGGTTCACAGCAATGTGTGCCTTCAGGCACTACACCCTACAAACTTCAAAGCGCACAGCTGGATAGCTTGGGGTGGGGTCTGTAGGTCATAGTCTATGAAATTAAGTTCTGAAAGCGGGGTTCAATCTTCCCCAGATTACTCTACTATTACATCAGAGGCCTGACTCCCAGCCCTGAAGGCACCATTGTTCCTCAGTTTGACCTTGGAAGCCTGGCCCTGATGCACTGGTATGAGCATGGCTTTGGGGATGAGAGTAACCTTGATTCTAATCCCAGCTCATCCATGTACCAGCTATGCTGCCTCCTCTGTTTCCACTTCTGTGACTCACGGGCAATGGGATTTTCCTTCTCATGTTTCAGGTGGGTTGAATAAAAGCCCCCATGCTCCCTGCCTTTGCCCCACTTCCTGTCTCTCTAGGCCACTGTTTTTCTGCCCTGACACTCTGGAATGGTGATATTGTGCCTGTCTTATTTTAGCTCAGTGTCTGGCTCCACAGGCTGTGATTCAAGTCTGCATGGAGGTTGCACCCCGGTTTCCCTGGGAAAAGGTCTCATCAGGTTAGGCTAGAGTCCCGGGGGAGGTTTAGCCTAGAGAAAGTTGGGTGGGGAGCGGGGAGGAGCCTGGGGGGAAGGGACATTCGAAGATCCACCTTCAACTATTTGCAGAGACTCCAAAGAGGTTGCCTAGTGCGGGCCCCAGGGGACAGAATGGAAATGAGACTTACGGTGGGGTTTGCTCATAAAATACCAACTGAATTAAAAGGACCTAAATGGAATTTAGTTAAATTACGTTGAATTAATTCGAACTGAACTGAAGAACTGAGTCAGAAGAGATTGGGGCTGGTCGGGCCAGATGGATAGAATTAAGTACGTGAGAGCTGAAGCGGTCTGAGCTGACCTGAGCTAAATTGGACCGAATTGGACTGAACTGAACTGAAATCTGAAGGAGGATAACACTTCAGAAAGTACTCTGGAGCTCAGGACACTCAAGTCCCCAGGCACTAGCTTATCCTGGTATCTTGAGCAATTTCTGGGCCTCGGTATCCCCATTTTATTACGAGTGCTAATAATAACTTCCAGACAGAGATGTTAAAAGAAAGTTATGAGATCACTCATGCAAAAAGCCTTGTATCTCAAAAGGAAAAAGAACTATAAACAAACCTTGAACTCTAGCTAATGACATGCATGGTGAAGAATTAATGGTGAAGTGCACTGATGCCTGCAATCACTTTGAATGCATTTAAAAATGATAATAAGATAGACTGAAGTATGGGTAGAAATATAGGCAGATGGACAGATACAGGATAAAGCAAATCTTGCAATGTGGTAAATGTTGACTCTAAGGTGTGGATACAGGGTTCTTCCAACTTGAAAAATTTTCAAGTAAAATGTTGCACAGAACATAAAGAGCCTTGTAATCTGCTAATTGCTAAAATATCAGGAGTGGTTAAAAATACAGTCTCTGGAGGCGAAATGCCTGCGTTTGTGTCCCATCTCTGCCTCTTACTGGTTGTATGTCCCTAGGCAAATGACTTCATCTCCCTGAGTGTTCATTTCCATATCTGTAAAATGGGGCTATTAATAGCATTGACCTCACAGGGTTGTTGTGAGTATCAGAACCGAGCTTGGCACATAATTAGCACCCAAAAAGCATTCGCTGTGATTTAGCTGCTTTCTCCATTTCACAGAGAGGGAAAGTGGGGCTCAGAGAGGTTCTGCAACTCCTCCAGGATTACACAGCAAGGAAGTGGCTTTCTCATTGGAAGAGGAACCACAGGTTTCTGGAACCCAAAATATTCTCCCAGCCTGTAAATCATTTCCTTGGACTTACCCGACAGGATGAAGAAGATTCCGGAAACGAAGGCCAGAATGGTCCTCTGTGGGCGGATGTGGCCGATATTGCTGATGACGAACGCGGTGAACACGAGGAAGAGACTGACCATGGGGAAAGGGGTGGCTGTGCGCACTGTCTCTGGGGGAAGGATAAGGAGAGAGACAAGGGTGAGGGGGGACTCTCCGAGGGGACACCTCCCCATCCTCCTATCTTCCTGGCTTCCACTACTTTTGCCTCTTTACGTGGCTCCTCCCTGCTTGCTCCACCGCTGCACCCAGACCACACCCCTTTACTATTGACCCCACCCACTTCCCAGGCTCCGCCCCCTTCAGCCCGGTCCCTCCTTCTTTCCCAACCACTTTGTCTGCTTTCCAGCTTCCGCTCCTTCCCTTCCAACCCACCTCTTCCCTGGTCCTGCCCTTTCTTCCAGGACCCGCCCTGAGACCCTGCCCCCTTGTTGCTTAACCCCGCCCACCCTCGCTTCCCCTCACTCAGAATATTCTCCGTGTTTTCCGTCACCAAGTTGATCTCCGGTTCAAGGAAATATTCTGAGGCCACGCAGCGACCCTTTTCCCTGCCTGGAGGGGAAGATAAGAAAGCAGGGCTGAAGGGGCGGCTCCTAAAGTTCCGGAGAGGCAGTCAGGAGCAGGACGCACAGCACAGACTCTGGGATGGAGATGTGAGGCTCAATCTAAGGCTCATGGTCTGTACTACGTTTAGGGGGTCGCCGAAGGGGATCGGCAGGAATCTCGGTGCTCCTTCTCCAAGGTGCCCTAGAGACCCTTGGATGGAATAGGACAAGGCTGGAAGCCCGAGTCCCAAGTGAGAAGGAGATGTGGGCCAGGACTCCTGAATCGCTGAAGAGGACAAGGTCTAGCGGGTGAGGTGCAACTGGATTCCTAGAAGGAGCATGGATTTTTTTTTTTAATCCTGCCCATTCTACACGGAAACTGTCCAGGAGACACGTTCTAAACCTAGACTATTGCTTCTAAGGAGTCAGGAGACTCTGGTGGGGTTCCTGGGGATTAGGGAACTGGAGATTGTGCGAGCACTGGGGCTCTTAGATCCAGGGAATAAAGGGCTAGAAATTGAATCTCCAGGTAGAAATTTGACTCCCCAGGAGAGAAACTGGATCAATTTCGGGCTTTCTGGCACCCAAGGGATGAGGCTACAGATGAGGAGCCTCGGGTCTCAAGCAAGGCAGGGAGAGTTGACCGGAGGGCAGGTGAGGTCTGTACCTGCGAAGAAGCAGACTCGCCATAGGCCGGCATGCAGCGCCATCTTGACCTCCGTGGTTTGGTTTTGCGGCAGCACCGTTCCCTCCTCCATGTACAGCCAGTAGTCCGTGCTGACCGCGATGCCCACGAGCAGCAGGCCACACGCGCCAAACACGCTGCTCAGCAGGGTCAGGGCGCGGCTGCTGCAGTGACTCATCCTCAGCGGCGGGGGGCGCCCTGCGGGGCCTGAGGGACAGGAAGCTGAAGCCCTGATGCGACCACTAGAGTCCCCAGACCCCAGGCAGCCATGCGGGACACTGGCCCCGGGCCAGGATCACCAGTCTCCAAACTGAAACCTCTCAGATCTGACCTCTGGGTCCTGACCATGACCCCATCCCTGGATTTGAACCGGTGATACCAACTCTTGAACCTCAACCCCAGGACTGGCCTTCCCAAACTGGATACTCGTGCTCTGGCTCCGGATCCTGAACAGAGATGTCGTATTAGACCCCCCCAACCTCTGGACAATATTTCCAACCATAACCTTCACCCCAGATCCAGAGACTGACCCTTGATTCCAACCATGTGTCTGGACCTGGGTCCCAAATATCATGACTCTGACTAGAAACTTAATTTCCAGATTCTCAGCTTAACCTCAGAACCAGTCCTTCCAACCCTAACTACATACCCTGATCTGAGACCTTAAATCTAGACACCAGACCCCATCAGAACCCCTAAACTTGAGCCTGGGCCCGTGACTTGGAAACTATCACACTGATCAGGCACTTGAACACTAGGACCAGTGCACACCCCTAGTCCTGACTGTGCCCTGATTCAAGCCCCTGATCTTGAATACCAGACTCCAACAAGAACATATCACCTCAACTCTGAGCCAGGATCTAGGTCTCTGGACCCTGAATATTGGACCTAGAACACTGGATGCTGAGCATTGTAACTTGTCTAGAAACCCTAACCCAGGCCACAAATCCTGACTCCATGCCCAGACCTAGCACCCTGACCTCTTTCCTTTGGACTCTATCTCTGAATAGCAGCCAGAAATCCCCAAAGTGGGTCACTAACCAAGGACCCATACCTTGGTCTCAGGCCTCCCATATAAGTTTAAACACTTGGACCCTTATCTTGATCTTTAACATTCAATTCTAACTCCAAGACCTTGACTCATGATCTTTTAACTCTGATCTGGTGCCTTGACCTCAATTTGGTATCCCAAGCTGAGATCATGGACCATGTCCCAGATCCAAGATTCCAGAAACTTAATTCTCCCCCATCCCAAATCCCTGTGGGCCCCTGAACCTGGGACGCTGGAACTCCATCCCAGGCTACTGGATCCCAGAATATGGGGGCCCAGAGACCTAGATTCAGGATTTTGGCTAGAGATTCCAGGATGTCAAAGCCATAATCTGGGAATCCCCCAACTCAGTACCCTAACCAGAGCATTCCAGTCAAACAAGTGACCCTTCTTCAGACTAGGAATCAGTCCTCTGAACTCTAAAACCCAAATCAAGAAGCCCAGGATCCCCATTCCCTCCATCCCCATGACAAGATCCCCAAATTCCCTAGCAGAGATTTTTTGACTCCAACTTCTCATTCTAGGACCTCCAATTACAGACCCTCTTCAACATCCAACCTGGCACCCAGATCCCCATAACACTGGACTCTCAAAAGAAGAGATCCCCAATTCATAGCTGTGGACTCCCAAATTCCAATCAGGAATCTGGAGATCCCAACTAGAGAGCTCCTAATCTCTTACCCACTTAGTCACCCCTCACCAAGAGCTTTTCCCTAAACCCATGATTTGGGGGATTCAGTTTGGGATCCCCGTTCTATCTCAGCCAGAGCCTTCAACATACTGAATGCCACCATCTCCATCACCTTTTTAACTATGACTGTTAAGACCCCTAATGCCCTCCCCACCAGCAATGCAGCCATGACTTGAGACCTCACCCTCCTTAACCGAAATTCTTGTAGCCCTGAAACTCGACACAACCCCAATAAGAACCCTGGAGTTTAAGACAGTCTTCATTCTGATGCCCCCCGCACTCCATCCCAGCATCCAGTACCCTCACTTCACCCCGCCCTGCCCCCAGCCTCCTGGTGGATTCAGGGATCAGAGACTGGCTGGCTCCGACCGGCTTTTCCTCCCATCCCCCGCCCCATGGCTCCAGGGCTTCACTGCCGGCTGCCTGCTCTTCTTCCAGTCCGCTCAGCTCAGAAACAAGCATCAAAAACCCTGTCACCCTGACGGCCTTAGTCCCAGGTAGCTGACCTCAGCTCCCCTCATTGGCTGCGTGGACTCACAGCTGGGACCTTGCCCACTGTCACCTTCTCACTTTCCCCCTGGAACTCCCCTCTTTCCTCGCTCCGATTCCTCCTCACTCTAAATGGCCCGCCCAGATCTCCTCATTCCCCTCCAGCCTCCAGCCCTTCCTCCTTTGGGACCCCCCCACCCCCACCCCAGCCCGGAGCCTCCTTATCCTTCTTTGTCCCAGGCTCTCCTGGATATGGGCTTCTGGACCCCCGGGGTCCCATGCTGTAAGCCCCAAGTCCAAACTCCACCTCCCTTCAATCTCGGGAGACGTACTCCCCCTTTCTGGGGACCCTTTCTTAGACTCACATCCTCCTTTACCAGGCTCAGGCCCACCCCCTCATCCAGGACCGCCTCCCTTGAGGACCTGGCCTGCGCCCTCCCTCGTACCCACGGTCTCTAAGACTCGGACACGGAGAGTATAGTTGTCCCACTCTAGGACCCTCGGACCTCGTCCTCCAGGATTTCTTAGGCCCAAATATCCCTCCATCCTCCATTGCCTCTCGTACTCGGGTATCCGATTGCCAGAATCCCACCCCCTCCAGAGCCACTCGGGTCTCTTTCAGCCCCAAACCCCGGCTCCCAGCCACCTCAAGGGGAGCCCCCTTACCTCCTTCCAGGACCCTTCCCTCGCGCTCACCTCGCTCAGGGCTGGGCGGACGCTCCGGGCCGCGGGCTCCGCAGCCGCATGACCGGCCCCGCGGCTTACCCCGGCCGCCGCCGCCGCCGCCGCCGCCGGGGTCGCTGGTGCCCGCGCCCCCCGCCCCCGCCCCGGAGCCCGGCGTCCCGGCCCCCTCCCGGCCTCCCGCCTCCCACCCCCCACCCCCCGCGCCCGCGGCCTCACTCGGCGGACGACGCCGGGAGCTGGGACCCGCGGCCGCTCATTGGCTACTGCGGAGGAGGGGAGGGGCAGGGAAGGAGGGGGGAAAAGGATGCAGGGAGGGAGGGAGATGGGTCTTGAGAATGGGGGAGGCAGGGAGCGAGAGAGAATAGAAACGGAGGCAGAAAGCCCGAGATGGGCAGGGGAACACAGACAGACAGAGAGACAGAGAGACAGCCGAGAGTCCCGAGTCACACCGAGACCTCGAGGCTGAGAAATTCTAAGACTTGCACGGCTGGAGACTGGAGGAGATACAGAGATGGCCTAAAAGAGACAGAGAAAAAGAGAGGCAGAGATCGAATCTAAGACCCCCTCTCTTCGCCCAGGCTCAGAGACTCTGGGGTCCTCGAAGTGGCGAGGTCACAGAGACAGAGAGAGACAGGTAGACGGTCAGAGGCCTTGGGCGAAGAGACTCTGAGATCCAGAGACCTTGAGGTAGAGAGAGAGCGAGAACGAGAGCGAGAGAGAAAGAGAAAGAGAGAGAGAGACCCTGAGAAGGAGAGACAGCAGGGGCAATCCTGGGGGTCCCCTGAAAAAGACTGGGGCTTTTAGGGGGGCGGAGTCTGGGGTCTAGGAGGCTGGAGGAGGCGGGAGGGGGCGTCCCGGGCCGGGGTCCCCTGAGCAGCAGGCGGGCGCAGAGCGGAGCCGGGTCCTGCAGCCGCCGCGGAGCCGGGAGCCGGGCCAGCACCCCCCACCCCCCACCCCGCCGTGATGTCAGCGGGGCCACTCTTAAAGGGGCAGGCCGCCCGCCGAGGGTCGGAGTACGGGTTGGGGGCTGCGGGCACCGGATGGGGGCTACTGTGGCGGTGCTGCGGGAGACAGGGGGAGCGCCAGCATCCAACTGGTCTGGGTCCCAGAAACCCAAGAGCCTGCAGGAGCAAAGAGACGCAACGGCTCCCCGAGGGAGCCTGCAAAGCTCTGGGGCTCAGTCCCCTCCAAACACACAGACAGAGGCACACCATTCCTCTGGCCTGTCCGGGTCCAGGGACTACACTTCCCATCAGCCCTGGCGGCGGAGGCTGCACCTGGGGGAAGGGTCCTCCGCGGTGTCTGCTGGAAAGTGTAGTCTATTCGGGCTGTCCTAGCCACTCCCCCACTGGCAAGTGGGTCAAGGGAAAGAGGCGCAGAGGGCGCGCTGGCCTGCCGTGTGCCTCGGTTGCTGGCCCTTAGGCTCATAAGTTCTGGTTGTTTTGGGTTCTTGTCGCGGAGCTGCTCCCTCTGATCAATCTCGGGGTCTCTCATCCTCCCTTTCAGGACCTCCCAGCCTCTGGGTGTGTGTGTGTGTTTGTGTGTGTGTGTGCTTGTGTATTGTTCTGGGTGAGTATGTGCGTGCTTGTGTCTCTGTGCCCGGGGTCTCTACCTAACACGTTCAGTGGTCTGTGTGTTCATCTCTGCCTCTTTCTGCACTCGTCCACTTTGGTCCTTTCTGCGATGCACGCTCTCTCTCTCCCTCTCTCTCTCTCTCTCTGAGTCCCTGCTTTCTCCAAGTCTCTGTTCTTTGTTCTTATGCCATGGGTATTTTCTCTCACTTTATGGGTCTCTGCTTTCCCCCTCTCTCTCTGCTGTCCCCTCCCCAGTCTCTATCTCTCTGTCTCTTTCTCTCTCTCTGTTTATTTCTATACACAGTCATTGTCCCACCTCCACACCCCCTTCATTCTCCAAGCTTAGAAGAAAACATCCAAACACTTCAGCATCAGCATCCCAAATTTATTCTCCAGCAGCTGTGGCCAGGTGGGAGAGGCAGAGAAGAAGAGAGGGGGAGAGTCCCCAGGAGTGGCAGGCATTGGGGTGAGGGTAGGGTTCCGAGCAAGACTGGTGCCATGCAGTGATGGGTTTAGAATGGGGGAGTTTAGGACAAAAGCTGACTGGGAACAGTTGGGGAAAGAATCCTCCATACATCCCAGGAGTCTCCAGAGCATAGAAGTGGGGTGCTGGAGCATGGGGGCACAGCCTCCCACTTACTCCAGAATGCAGTGCAGGTAGGCGGGGCCTTGGAGGAGGGGATTATTCTGGAATCAGAGTCTGGAATAGTTCCACCACATGAGACTATTTCCCAGGGGAGGAGGAGAAAGGCGAGGCATAGATTCTAGCAAGATGGAGTCTAGAACTCCGTAGAGTTGGGATGGTGTTGGTGGTTCTGGAACTTGATGGAGCGGAGTCCAGAACACTGAGGCAGGTCAGAATCTAGGGCTCAACGCGGCAGAATCTAGAACACGGTCCGGCTCTAGAGACTGTATGGAGTTTAGAATGCCAGGAACGCTGGGGAGGGGCATCTAGAACCCAGGAGGCAGAGGCCAGAATGCTGGGGAACAAGATCTAGAATTGGAAAGGGGTGGGGAAGTAAGGCAGGCGTGGCAGAGGGAGCCATGGGGACACCTAGTGGCAGCAGGTGAGATTACATGACTGGCACAGGCGCTGGGCTGATGGGGCTGCGGGCATCTGGGTGCACGAAATCTGGGTTGACATAGGTGAAGCCTTGGAAATCGGCTTGGTCGATGCTGGCCAGAACTAGACGGTCTGGCGGTGTCAACGCTGGCGCTGCTCGCGTGAAGAACTTGTCGAAGTTCTCGCCGCTGCGGCCACACTGTGGGAAACAAGGGGAGGGAAACATGAAGTTCTGCCTGCTCCTGGAGTGTCTATGTCCCCATATCCATCTCCTGTCTCCTCTGCACATCCTTCATGGCCTCTGCATCTCTCTTTAGGGTGTCTCACAGGGAACCCCACCCTATCTCCACATACAGGTATTGGAGCTCAGGGGTATCCCATCCCCAGGGGCCAAGGTTTTGTTCCCAGAAGGTGACTGACCGGGCGGGGTCTGAACGGAGGCGCGATCTCCAGTCGTTCCAGCCGGTCCCAGTCGATCCAGCGGAAAAAGCCATGAGCTCGGATGGTGGGTTCTCCATCTGGCCCTGAGCCCAGGCGCTTTGCTGGGTGCTTGGTTAGGAACTGTGGGAAACACAGAAAGAGACGGACGGACAGACAGAGCCCCAGACAGGGAGGCCCAGAGACCGACAGAGAGAGAGGAAGACAAGGAAGGAGGAACAGAGAGACACAAGCACAGAGATCCAGAAAGAACAGAAGGGGAACGGAGGGAGGGGGAGGGAAGGGAAAGAAGAGAGGGAGAAAGAGGGAGGGGGAATGAATGAGATGGGGTAGGTGAAATCCAAACCCGGAGACCCAGGGACAGACAAAGAAAGAAGCAGAATCAAGGTGTGAGGGTGTGTGGGGCAGAGAAACCCAGAAAGAGAAGAGGGGAAAGAAGGGTGGAAGAATCCAAGGTTGGGGAATGGAGGGAAAGAGGGAAGGAAAGGGAGGGAGGGAGGAAGAGAGAGAGAAGGGGAGAGAGAGAGAGAGGGAGATTGAAGACCCAGAGAAAATGGGGAATAGAGATCCAGAGAGAGGGGTTACTCAGTGGGGAGGACAGAGACCCAGAGAAGGTAGAGATGGCGCAGGGGCAGAGGTGGGGGAGAAAGAGAGGGGGACGGAGACCCAGGAGACAAATATCCAGGGAGAGGGATAAAGACCCGATTTGAGGGTAGGGACTCAGAGAAAGGGTAGGAGAGAGACCCAGAGAGAGGAGGACAAAGGTGCAAAAGGTGAACAGAGATCCCAAAGGACACAGAAAAGATAGACACACAGAAAGCCCCATCATGTGCCGATGGAGGCAGAGGGATGGGACAGAAACCCAGAGAGAGACAGTCAGAGGGACATGGAGACAGGAGCTAGAAGCAGAAGTGTGCCAACTGACACCTGTCAAAAGGCTGCCATTGGCTAGCCTTTTCCTCCTCCCTTAACTCCCCAACCCCAGAGGAGGAGACTGGGGCTCCCAGAGTTTGGCTGACTTGCTTGCAGGAAGAAAAATGGCAGAAGTCAGGTTCATCCGACCCACCCAGGGCTGGAGAGGAAGGCTCTGGCCATCTAGCACTTTCTGGAGTGAGCTGGGAAGTGGGGACAGCAGAGGAGGATGGGGTAGAGGCCATCCTTGGATGGGAGGTGGCAGCAGGGCAGGACATTGTCTATCGTTCTAACAAAATCTCTGTATAAACTTTTTCAGCAGATGGAAGTAAAGGGACTTGAGGAGTGGGAGATTTCTAATGCGCATAGAGGCCCTGTGTGGCAGCCCCAGTTGGCAGCAGTGGGGTGTATAAGCTGTGGGTCCCGAGAATCTGGGAGTCAGGGGGCTCTCACCCCCTTGCAGATGGCCACAGCTTCCCGGGAAAGCGACTTGGGGTAGGTGACAGTTTGTTCCATGATGGCCTGGAACAACTCCTCCTCGTCCTCCCCATCAAAAGGGGGCTAAGGAAGTAGAGAGGACAAAGAGTGAGAGACTTGACAAACTACCTTCCCGCCATCACCCACCATGAACACAGACCACCCCTGCTAAATTCCTAGGGGGAAATTTGACCAAACCACCGAAATTGTATCTCTCTCACTCTCAGACTCTGTTATTTCCTATCTCAGATGCTTCAGCTCTCTGCACCTCTTTGCTGCTCCCTCTCTCTTTATCTGCTATGTAAATCAGCAGGGTGCTAATTAGGCAATATGTCAGTTAAATAAAAGAGAGAAAAACTGCAGAAAAAGCTGTAAAAATCCATCTCCTAGTTAGATGAGTGTCCTCCAGTCTTCTGGGGTTAGGAAAAGCAGTGCCCAGGCGAGGCTTTGTTATGTGGGTTCTAGGGAGTCTGTTTATACAAATGAGGGGGTTCGTAAACTTGGACAGGAGAAAAATGCATCTTTATTTTTTGAAATCTCTAACTGAAATTCAGCAGCCCCTTCAAGTATGAATGTAGGCAACAAACCACAGCAGTAGTCGTTGTGACCTCATCACCAATGGAAATCAGGTATTTTCTCATCATACAAGAGTTGCAGATATCTCAAAATATCAGTCATCTCTACTCAGACTTACTGGTAGACCTTCCTATTTATCTCTTATTTCTGTGAAGTATTACCATTTAATTTATTAGTAGGCAGCCACGTATGTGTCCATATTCTAATATATTTAGACAACCACACACATTTAAGTCAAATTTACTTAGTTGGTTAAATGAGACTCAATTAAACTTTTAACATCTTGATAACCAGATTTCAACATGATTGGCTTACTTTATAATGCTATTGTTTTACTTCATGCATTTAAAAACATTATTCTTGGTTGGGGGTCTGTGGCACATAAAAAGTTGAAGAACCCCTAGCCTGTGGGACATAATGCTTCAGGACCATGGAGAGCGCTCTCCTATGTGGCATGGCCTCCCCACGGCTTAGCACACCACGTTAGCCTATAGACATCTCTTCCTGACCTGCTTTTCCTGAAATAGTGGCCATGTAACAGGTGGCACCCACTTTGTGCTGCCTTTAGCCAAGCCAGCCTCTCCCCAGCTTCCTTTACCTGTCCTGCCAACATCTCATACAGCAGAACCCCAAAGGACCACCAGTCGACAGACTTCCCATAGGGCTGGTAGGCAATGATCTGGCAGGGAAGCAAGGAAGGCAAGGAATTATGATTTGTGCTTTAAAAAAACATAAAGTCCCTCTGGCTTCACCACCTGAGAACCCTACCCACTTTAAGTGTTTTCAGTACAAACCCTTCCCACTCAGAACACTTTGGCCAGATCTCCATCCTTTGGAGAATTTGGGAAACAAACTCTACCTACTTAGGACATTCCTTTGGTCCAAAATATAAAGACTATCTGGGGGGAAGGTAACAGCTCAGTGGTAGAGTGTGTGCTTAGCATGCATGAGGTCCTAGGTTCAGTCCCCAGTACCTCCAAAAAACAAACAAACAAAAAACCAGCTACCTAAGGGCCAGTCATAAGTCCTACCCATCTAGATGTTTAGATAACTGGACTGTCTCCTAATAATATCAGGGCAGAATACTTAGGGCAGAATACAATACTTAGGGCAGAATTTCAGATACCAGGGTGTCTTAAATCTGGATACATACCAGATTCATCTAGGGGGCTCTTTAAAATAGATGTTCCCAACCTGGCAGAATTTTAACCACAATAAACCAGAGTTAGAAACAGGAAGATGTGTGTGTGTCTCTAAATCTTCCCAGGTGATTCTGATCATCAGCTATGGTTTGAAACCATTGGCACTGATTACTAGGGCACTGGCATAGAAGAAAGGTCAAGAAGACATTGCCAAGAAGGATCAAGGACCACACCACCAACCTCACCTCCTCCTTCAAGTGAGAAAAGTCAGGACATGTGCTCAATCTACTCATATACAGTCAGATCATTAACCACCCCCCCCCCCGAAAGTCAGAGCATTCTCTGCCCACTTGAAATATTCAGGAGACAGCCTCCACATGCCTAGTGCTCGTGGAGGCTGGGCCCCACCCACTCAGAGTACACTGGAAATCATCTCCACCCTCTTAGAACAGTCCAGTAACTGAGAGTCTTCCTGTTCTTTTAGAATCTTTAAGAGCTGGTCCTGCTCTTTAGAACATTCACCCACAGGTCCCGCCCACTTTGCCTATTTAGAGACCCAGCTCCGCCCACTTACAATGCTCCACGCGTAAGCCTCTGTGCTGCTCACTGTTGCAACACCCATGACTCTTGTAAAGACCCCAGGGTCAGGCCTCCCTGTTATGAACACTAGACAGCCTGCCACACCCACTCAGTGAACTTGGAGAAAGCCAAGAGCAGGGGAGGTAGGGTTACCTCAGGGGCTATGTAGTCTGGGGTCCCACAGAATGTGCGAGTTGTGGTCCCGGGGAAGACGTTCTCCTTACACATGCCAAAGTCAGTGATTTTGATGTGTCCTTCAGCATCCAGCATCACGTTGTCCAGTTTCAGATCCCTGGGGGTGAGTAGGGTGGAGTGGGTAGGAATTGCAGGAAGGGCAGAGTTCAACAGGCTAGAACCTTTAGTTTAATTCCCTTCCCCTGTAAGGATCGGATTCTCTCCACTGAAAGGCCAGGGACTGCTCACCGGTAGATGATGCCCTGATTGTGAAGGAAGAAGAGGCCGATGGCGATTTCTGCTGCGTAGAACCTGGAGGAGGGGGTGGGGAGTCAGAAGGTCAGAGGCTGGACCCCACTGCCTTCCATCTACCCGACCCCCTACCCCCCGCGTTGGCCAAGACTTACGCTGCATGGGGCTCCTTAAACTTGCCCAACTGCTGAATGTGGTACATCAAGTCACCCCCGGTGACATACTCCATCACAAAATACAGGCGGTCCTGGGGAGGAGCGAAAGGGACTCAGAGGCGAGGACACGCCCACCAGGGTTAGGAAACATCCATTCCTGCCCCTTCAAGACAAACGTGGAAGGCTCCGCATCCACCCAGTCAGATATCCAGAGAGCAACTGTCTATGCCTACCTGGTGGCCCCGAAGATTCTGAACCGGCCACCTCAGAATCTTCACCCACCCCGTCCCCTGTTACCCCGAACAGGCGTTCTGGTTCCTGCTTCTCAGAATTGAAGACTGAGGCCCACCATTCGCTTGAAACCCCAGGGATACTGAAACCTTTTTCTGTATTCACCTACATGCATATGCAATCCTGGCCACCTGTTAGGAATCAAAGTTGTTCAGGCCTCACTTGCAATTAATATTAATTAAAAAAAATCCAGGAAGCTGGCTCATCCCTTCAGAGCTCTTGGAAGTAGAGTCACACCCTCTCAAACCTCTGATGGTTCTGGACTTCTTGTCCCATGACACAGTCTTGGGGAAATACTGTGTTTGATCAGTCCTAAACTCAGACTCCAAGAGTGACAACCTCATTACCCAGAGCCCAGCTGTAGGCAAGCTCACTCGGAAGGTGTTCTCCACGAACTTCTTTACTCCAGAAGCTGTTACTCAAAAAACACCCACTCAGGACTTAGCTGGGTCAGGGCACGCCCACTTGGGGAATCCTAGTCTCCTGGCCACGCCCCTCCAGGGCACCTGAATTCTGGCCACACCCACTGAAGAGCCGGCCACGCCCAATCAGAGTTCACAGAGGTCTTTGGCCCTGCCATAAACTCAGAATCTCAAAGCAAATGCCTGATCCATCCAGTGCGGGGTGGTCCTGAGCCAGCCTCTCCCCTCTCCTTTCTTACCGGGGTCTGGAAGGTGGAGTGAAGCTGGGTGAGAAAGTGAGGCCGGCCTCCGGGGCCTCGGCCCCCCAGGGCCAGCACGCGTTTCTCCACCAGGGTGCAGTCCACGTCATCATCCTGGACAATCACGTCTTTCTTCAGGATCTTGATGGCATAGAGCTCATCAGAGCCCCTGCGCTCTGCCAGCATCACCTAGGGACAGAGGCCAGAAAGGCCCAGTCAGTTTTGGAAACCCAATGAGGCAGGTCTCTGCCCCTCCATTTCAGGGACACAATGCAAAGGAATCAGGAGACCCGGTGCCCCAACTTTGCTAACCACTCTCTCAGGGAAAAGTATCCACATGTTTACACATCTCCTCTCCAGCAACACAAGAGGCCCCATCAAACCCTCTTTGGAGACTCAACAGCCTACAGTCCCTCCACCACCACTTCATCTCTAAGAATCAGAACCCTGACCCCTCCTCAGACATCCTCCCCTTCCCCCAGAGCCCCAGAAATCCAACCTTCCCAAAGCTGCCTTTTCCCAGAACCATGAGGAAGCTGAAGTCGGAGATGTGCAGACGTCCAGGGCTCGCCCCGAAGAAACAGCGCTTGGAGTCGGTGGGGCTGGGGGATGGGGAGGGGATGGGAGAGGAAGAGGGACCCATCCGCACCCTCTGTGAGAAAGGGGAGAGATCCGGAGGTAGTCAGACCTCAGAAGGGGATAAGGAGGTGTCCCGAAGAGAGACAGCATCCAAGGACAAAAGGGATGGGGAGAAATGGACAGATGGGAAGATGGAGAAAAAATGTTGTCTCCACCCTCCTCCTTGACTTAAGAACTTTCTCTAATTTCCCATGGCCTGGAGGGTTTATTTATTATTCAAGTAGCACTTAGATAGCTTACTATATGCCATTAATCCTCTGGAAAATCCTTATCACCCTACTGCTCCCCATTTTAGAGAAGAGGAGACTGGCACAGAGACATTAAGTAACTTGCCCAAAGTCACACAGCAGGTAAAGAGCAGAGCCAGAAATCAAAATCCATTAAAGCCAGAGCCTGTCTCCCTCTTTTCTGTTTCTTCACCATCACCCAGCATGTGGCTGGGGTTTTAGCAAGAAGGTGTTGAGTGGATGAAGGTCTCAGGAGATGGGTACTGGATGCATGTCCTATTGTTCAACCTCCAGAGCATACGCAGAATCTGAACACCTTTCCTACCATTGTCCTCCTGAGCCAAGCTACCAGCAACTCCCCTCTGGGCCTTCACAATAGTCTTCTTTCACTTTTCTACACCTATTCTCTACACTGGGGCTGTCCAAATTTAAATCTTGTCCGAATTTAAATCCTCTCAGGTCACCTCCAATGCCCTTCCAATCTCACTGGGTTTAAAACCCAAATCCTTCCAATAAATGACCAAGCTGTCCCCCACCTCTTCCCTCTCTGACTCCATCTCCTACTTCTTCCCACCCTCACCCCTCCCTCGGCTCTAGCATCTCACCTCCTTGCTGTGAAGACGTTGTTCCCACCTCAGGGCCATTGCACGTGATCTTCCCTCTGCCTGGAAGGCTCTCCACTGTCCTCATAGCTCACTCTCTCAGTTTGCCCAACATTCACTGTCTCAGTGAAGCCTTCTCTGCTCACTGCCATTAAAATTACAGAAACTTTCCCCAGCAGCACTCCCTAGCCTCCTTAATGTTTATTTTTCTCCTTATCACTCATCACCTTCTCACACATTCTCATTCGCTCCTTTATTTTGTTTAATGTCTTCCTCTGAGTGTAAACCCCCATGAGGGCAGGCATTTATTTTCTCTCTCTCTTCTTGTTTCCGGCTATGTTCCCAGTGACTCAAACCATTCCTTGGACACAGAGTGCTCAAGAAAATGTGTTTTGAAAGAATAAATGAGGGAGAAAGCAATCCTTCCTTTGACCTGAAAATCTGGTCTCCCTCTTCTTTGCCTGGGGAACCCAGCACATCCTCTCTAGGAAGCTATCTGGGACTCTCTCTGGTCCTGCCAGGTGCTTCTTAGGACTCCCCAGTGCCCAAGGCCATTTTCATTATCATATACATTCCTTCTCTATCTGTAGCTTTCTCCTGCTTTGAAAGAGGAACTCCCCAGGGAATGGCCTGATTCTTCTCCCAGAATAGGGCATGGTTTATGTGAAACCTCAGGAAAGAGGTGTTCAGTAAGTGAAAAAACCAATGGAGGAGAGAGAAGCCACAGTGATAAGTAAACAGAAAAACTCAAGGAACAATTCAGCTGTCACCTCCTTAGGGAGGCCCTCCCTGACCACCTCCCCCCACAACCCCCAACCCAGGCTGGGTTAGTGCCTCCTCTATGATTCTTCAGTTCCCTGGGCTACCTCTAATTTAGCTTCTTTAGTTCCCTGGGCTACCTCTAATTTAGCACATCATCCTGGAATCTAAGTATCTGTCACTGTGTCCCTACCTTGGGGAGCTGCCTGAGGGTCAGATTCACCTCTGGAGAGCCAGGATTGCTCAGCAAGCCAAGACCCGCTGCCAGCTATGTGCCCCGCCCGTGTGCATGGACATGAGGACAGGCATCAGAGGGGTGGGAGGTGGGCCTGGGATCCAGACCACAGGAATTAAGCAGTTTCCACTCCAGGCCTCAGCTCTACTCACCTCATACAGTTCCAGGGGGTAGTTACAGGCCTGGGGGAGAAGAAAGAGCCCCGAGTCAGAGCCCCCAGAGAGGTAGGAGATTGCCCTAGAGCAGGGGGTGGGGGCCCCCAGACCTCCAAGCCATGGGGATGGATAGGAGTTTGAGTTCTCATCAGACCCTAGGGCAGGGGGCCCCTGGAAAAGCAGAAGAAGGAACTCCGGGCTCTTCTGGGAGTTTTAGGCCGAGGATCAGCGGGCAAACAGAGGTAGTTTGGGAAAGGCCAATTGAACCGTGGGAGGCTGGGCTAGGCTTCCCGTGGGGAAGCCAGGGTCTGGGTACCTCAAACTTCTGGAGGAGGCTGCAGTTGTCAGCATCAGCCACCGGCACATTGTAATATTCGCCCTCCTCCTGGTTCAGTAACTTGTACCTGACATCCAGACAGAGACCAGAGCAGGGCAGGAGGAACAGGGGAGGCGGTTGGGGAGGGGTGGGGGAGGGCATCCACAGGAAAGGCAGAGACATCAGAAGGGGGGAAAGAGACAGAGAGACAGAGATGGAGAGAGAAAGAGTGAGATAAGGAGAGAGGGACAGGGGAAAAGGGGAAAAAGAAGGGCAGAGAGGTAGAGAAAAGATAGTGGCCTAGAAGGGGAGAGACCACAAACAGACGGAGATGCGGGGGCGGAGGCTCCGCCCAGGCTCTCACCAGCCGTCCACTGGCGCTTTGAGCAGCTCCGAGACGCCAAAGGACATGGCACCCATAAAGTCGTTGCGCGAAGTCCGGTCCCAGTCCCACACCTCCACGCTGAGCCGGCGCTCCACGTCCCCCGGCTTCAGGTTGCTGCGAGAAGGGAGGGGTGCAGTGAGGGGCCCAGCTCTTGGCTCCCCCACCTCCCCATCCTTGGTGCTGGAGGAGGCGAACTCAGTGAGCTGGGGCCTCTCCTGCTCCGTAAAGTGTCTTCCTACACCTGGTCCTCTGGAAGAGGGTCTCTCTCCCTCCCTGGCCCCTAAGTAAACCTAGACCGCTGGCTCTCAGTCTCCCTCCCTCCCTCCCTGGCCTGTCCCCATCCCTGTCTCCTGGCCTCTCTCTCCAGATCTCTCCTACGCTCAGGGCCCCTCTCCTCCCTCCAGATCTGTCCTTCTGTCTTTCTGTCAGTTGGCTTCTCTTTCTCCCCCTGCCACCCACACATCACTCCCCCCTCCCATTCCATCTGTGATTCTCTTTGGGTTTGTCGCTCTTCTTCTGAGTCTGTGTCTGTCTGTCTTTCTCTGATCTGTGTCACTCCGAAGCAGTGGATTTGATGGAGATTAAACACATAGACGTCTGTCTGTCTCTCACCTTCTTTATCTCCATCCCTCTCCCTCATTCACTCCACTTTCTTCTCCCACCATCTTTTTCTGCCCTTTTTGAGGTTCCCTCTATCCAAACACCTCCCACCAGCTGTTCTCTGGGGTCTTGTAGGCCGCCAGGACCCTCAGATCAGCCATCACAGCCTCCCTTGCGCCCGAGGCTCACAAGACAAAGGTCTCGTTCCACACAGGGTTTAGCGTGGCTTTCACCGTCCGGGTCTTTTGTTTTGTCAAATTCCGAGGGTCTGGGATGAGCTTCAGTTTCACATAGGGATCAGACAGACCATTGGGGTCCATTGGGATGAGGTTACGGGCCTCGCCAACTGGGGGAGAAGGCGGAGGAGGGTAGACGGGTTTAGAGATGGAGGAAGAGGCTCCCTAGCCCTCCCCTAGTCAGCAATCAAGAATTCCGGTCTTCCAGCCTCGTTTCTCATGGCTAGCTGGCTTTGATCTCTTGCTTCTCCAGCACTCGGGAGGCAGGGCACGAAGCCCTTTCCCAGGTAGTGACCCAGAGATCAGACCCAAAGCCCCTTTTCCACTAGGACCCAGGAGCCAGGACCCTGGCCGTATCACCAGTAGTAGCCTGAGTCTCCTCTGAATTGGGTCCTTTCTCATCCCTGCCTCTCGAGGACCTGGGTGCCTAGTCATTAACAGGGACAGAAAGTCGCCAGAGGCGAGGCTGGAGGCCTGGTGTCCAGCTAGAAGGGGCGTGGCAGGGTGGGGCTCAGCCTTTGCAGGTGGGGTCAGGAGTGTGGGCGCGACCTGCGAGAGGGGAGTGGGCTTCCCCGGTTGGGAGGCAGGCCGCTCAGGTGAATTCCATGGGTCCCTCACGCTTGGCTAAAGGGGCGGGGCCGGGCGAGGGGGCGGGGCTCACCCGTGACGTGAATCTCATCCGAGGTCGGAGCCCGGATCTCCAGCTGCAGGCGCCCGCGGCGCTCGGTGTGATCCACACCGCACAGAGACGGGACGCTGCGCACACAGCGCCGGTGCACGTTCATCTCGCAGCCTGTGGGGACGAAACCCGGACGGGCACTTCAGGCCCCAGCCCCAACGCCAGACTCCATTCCCCAGCATTCCCCGAAACCCCGACCCTGCCCTTTGGCAGGGGCCCGGGAAGCGCCAAGTTCTGGCAGGCGCGGAAAGCGCAGACTCACAGGAGCATTTCATGCCCTGGTGCACCAGCCCGTAAAGGAGGGAGCCGCAGTGGTCGCAGAAGGTGGGGCTGCTGTAGCTGTGCAGACGGAACTTGTGCTTGTTCCGGGGATCCTGGGGGCAGGGAGGAGTCGGTCAGAAGGGGTCGGGAGGGTGTCCTAAAAGAGCATCCCTTTACACCCTTCCTCCTTCCTCCTTGCTCTCCCAGTCTTCCTGCTGCTTCACCTCACTCACTCACTCTACAATATTTATTAAGCTCCTACTGTTCTTGGAGCTGGGACCTAGCCATGAAAAAGCAAAACAAAACCAAACGAAACAAGTAAAAACTCCTGTCTATGTGGAGTTTACTTTCTAGTGCTGGGAGACAGAAAATGAACGTGATAAATAAAATATACAGTACGATGGATGCTAACAGGTGCTCTGGACAAAAATGGAGCAGGCAAGTGGGTTGCTGGGGTGGGGGGAACTGAATTTTGAAACAGACTGATCAGAGAAGGTTTCAAAATACGGTGGCACTTGGGATGAACCTGAAGCAAGGGGAGGCTTCCAACGTCCCATAGTCCCTGCCCACCTCAGCCTTCCGCAAACTGTTCTTTGAGGACTTGTGGGCCGCCATGAACCCCAGTTTATTCACTGTCAGCCTCCCTCAATGTCTGCCCCCTGATAATCTGCCTTCTCTGAGCCCCTTGTGGAGTGGAGACTATGACCTCTCAGTTTTATGGACTCAGGCATCCTAAATGAAAGATTAGGTGTCAACCCCTTAGCAGGGCCTGGCCTGTTAAATGTGCTCGGTACTGTTACTCTTACTGCTGTTCCCACTGCTTGGTTATTATTAGTGATTTTATTGCAGTCCTCGTGTAGCCCTGGGTTTAACTAAGAGGCAGGCCATTTCCCAGCTGTGTGATTTCAGGCAAGTACATGCCCACTTTTCAGCCCCAGCATCCTCCTCTGCCAGGTGGAAGTAAACAATCTATATCTTGAAGCAATGCTAAATGTCGAGTCTAATTAAGCATGCACTTAGGATACCAGTAAAACATCCCTCCTTCCACACTCAGCAATGTCGGAGTGTTAAATAATTTGATATTTGCCTTTTTCTAGGAATGCATTGCAAGAATTATCCTAGGGTGGGAACTCAGGGCATTCTGGGACTTCCATTTATTTTACGGTTTAGTGGGGATGATATTTTGGATTCTACTTGGTGGAAAGAGGGTGCTGGCAGTGGCCGTGATCACTTTTAATGCACTGGATCTCTAAAGATCTTCAGCTCACCCTAGTCCAAAGGGTTCCTACCGCACAAAATGAGATACTGTGGGTGAAAATTCCGAGCAGGACACCTGACATAGGAGGTGAAAGGAGCTACTAAAAAGGACATGGTACTGGGAAAGACCAGAGGCCAGATTTTGACTCTGCTCACTACCTAGCTGTGTGGCCTCCCTCCAAACTGCCCTTTTTATTTTCATTCTATATTAAGTTTTTTGGGGGGTGGGGGAGGTAATTAGGTTTATTTGTTTTTTAATGAGGGTACTGGGGATTAAACCCAGGACTTGTGCATGCTAGGCACCCGCTCTACCACTGAGCTAGCCCCGCCCCCCCCCACACCATCCTCTTTAGAGGCTCAGGCTTCCTCCCTGTTAAACGGAGCCCGAGCCCTCCCGGAAAGGGCGCTGGTGGAGACTAAGCGACGTCATGCTCGTCAGGCCCGAGCACTTCTTCAGCCCTCCATCTGCGCTGCCCACAACAAGATGGAAAGCTCAAGGCTTCACGAAGAAAGAGAAACCCAGAGTGGTATCAGGAAAGTCCTCATCCTCACTACTTCCCTCTGTTTCCTCGTCAGGAATAGGAACAATTTTGCAATAGAAATCATCAATCTTTCGTCTTTTGCTGTGTACCGAGTGCTGTCCCACGTATTTGACTCATTTAGTCCCTAAAGGTGAGGGGATGGCCATCATTGTCATTTTACAGATGAGGAACTCCAGAGGTGCGGAGAGGTAAACTATGACCTTCCAAAAGGTCACAGAGCCCGCACATGATGGAGGTGGGAGTCAAGCCCAGGTGCCCTGGCTCAGGACCTCTGTCCGGTGAAGACGGCGACGAAACCTAACCTTATAAGCTGTTGCGCGGACTCAGTCCCATACTGGATACAAGATACCTGATGAGTGCACGCAAGGAGCATTGGAAAAGTCAGATGTAGTGCTGGTGCTGGAGGCGGGCAGCAAGAGAGCCAGTCATAACAGATACAGGTGCTGGCAGACAATGGTGCTCAATATACGTTCTCTGAAGTCACATCCTCTATGTAAACTTCAGTTTTCTTGATCTGACAAGCTGGCAAAAGGCCCCATGGACTTCTGTGGCCATCTCCCTCCCTCCCTCTTTGTCATTCTGCCTCCTTCTCCATCTGCTAATCATTAAAACCATCTTCAACCCTGTGTCACACCCTGGGCTAGACTCTTAACCTGCCTGACTTCACTGAACTGTCAAAACAAGCCTGGGGGCATCTAGAGTGATGTCACCCCATACGGTAGCCCTGACCATAGGTGGCAATTTAAACTGAAATCAATTCACATTAAATCGAATTTGGATTTCCATCCCTCAGCAGCTAGCTATGGAGGCTGGTAGCTGGACAGTGAAGATACAGAATGCTTCCATCATTGTGGAAAGTTCTACTGGTCAACACTAGATGGTCAGCCCCATTTTATAGACGGGGAAACTGAAGTTTAGGGAGAGGAGCCCCATGGCCAGACAGAAAGTGAAGGAGGGATCAGGAATGGGCAAGGAGAGTTGACAGTTCTTGTAGGCCCTGATGTTGTGGGGGGAGGAAGGAGAGAGAGGTTGTGTGTATCTGTATGTGTGCACATGGGGGAACTGTACATGCACATATGCGTGTGCACATGGAATTGTATATGCACATGTGTGTGCACACAGGAATCTGTACACACGTGTGTGCACATAGGGGATTTGTATATGCACATATATGTGTGCATGCAGGTGATCTGCACATGAACGTGTGTGCACACGGGGTGGTCTGCATATGCATATGCACATGGGGGAATTGTGTATACACATGTGTGTGCACAAGGGGAATCTGTACATCATGTGTGTGTGTGTGTGTGCACAGGGTTGTCCATACATGCGTATATGTGTGTGTGCACAGGAGGGGTCTGTATAGGCACATGTGTGTGCATACGTACTATAGGATCTCTCACGCTAATGCCTCAGCACGTCCTAAGCAGTTCTGCGTATCTTCCATTTTCTATTCCAGTTTCTCTTTCCAGGTATCTGCACCTCTGACTCTCTCAGTCTCTCTGGGTCCTCTTTTCCTTTCTCCTGTGTCACTGTCTCTGTTCCATTCCTGTCACTCTGCCTCAGTCTCTCCGTCTGGACATCTATCTTTTTCTGCATCCCTGAGATTCTCTCTCTGTCAGGATCTTGGTACCTGCATCAATTTCTCTCTCTCTCCCTCAGCTCTATTTTTTAAAATCTTTTGACTTCTGGATCAGAGCCCACTTCCTCCAGTGCCAAAGTCCCCTTACCCCTGCCTCCTTGGTCCCCTACTTGGGTCCCCAGCCTGTCTCAGTCCCCTCTCATTCCCCCTTTCCAGGCCAAGGGCAGGGAATCTGGGCCAGACTAGCTCTCCATATCTCTCCAGCCCCCCTCCCCTCCCAGCCTTAAAAATAGCAGGAGAAATTGGGACGGACGCCGAGGGGGTGAGGGCGGGGGCGCGGCCTGAGGAGGAAGAACCAGGTGTCCGGGCACTCACGTCTGTCTGGGGGCCTTTCCCAGCGCCTGGACACTCGAAGGTCACAAATTCGTGGCATCGTCGATGAACCACAAAGCTGCAGACTGAAGGTGAGAGTCATAGAGACACAGAGGCAGAGAGAGGATCCAATGGACAGAAAATCAAAAAGAGACAGAAGGAGAGAACCCCAACAGAAAGAAAACCAGAGAGAGAGAGAGAGAAATCCTGATAGACAGAGAGGGTTCAATACAGGGAAAAATCAAAGGAGAGACCTGGACATGCAGAAAGAGAGAGAGACAGACAGAGAAAGAGACAGAGGCAGAGGCACTGGAGACAGAAATTCAAAAGGTAGACCCAAAGAAAGAAGAAGAGATGCAGAGAATCACAGAAACAGAGCATAGAGAGCCCAGTGCATACACCCAGCCAAAGGGAGACAGGGAGAGAGACAGAGACAGGCAGAGACAGACCCAGACCCACAGACAGAGATAAGAAAGCAAGGAGATAGGCAGGTAGACTAGAAGAGAGAAAACAGAGAGAGATGTCCTTCGGCAGAACAGAGAGCATCAACTTGGGCAGAAGTGAGTCTGGGGGCGCTGCTGTCAGCCCGCCCCGCTTCCTGACTCACTGTTGTCAGCAGTAGCAGCTGGTGTTTTAGGACTCGTCCCCCTCTCCCGGCCCCCATAACTGCCGGCCCCACCCGGTCCCCACTCGCCCATTGGTGACCCCACCCGCCCTGCCCCTGCCTAGGACGATTGGTGTTGTCATGGAAACGGCAGTCTGGGGGGGGCTCTGACTTTGCATCTCCGGCCCCCCTCCCTTCAGCTCCCCTTTTCCAAATCTCCCTGTTTCCATGGTAACAGATTCTCCAAATATCTGTCCCCACCTGGAGCTGGCCGAGGGAGGGGCCCCCAGCACCACCTCCGCTGTGGCCCCGCCGTCAGAGCTCCCTCCCCACTGCGGGCTGTGTCTCTGCCACACCCCCCGCCCCGGGCTCCCCCGCGCCTCTCTGGGGACCAGAGAACACGTGTGTTCAGCAGCCTAGGCTGTGCGGCCCCAGCCTCCACCCTCCTGAGGGTCCCAGGAGTCCAGGTCCCCAGCTCTTACCTTGACATTGTAGGCCCTGTTTTCCAATCCCCCTGTAAGAGTCAAGGATCTGAGGTCAGTGCAGAAAAGGGTACCTGGCCCCCTCACCTTTGCCCATCATAGGAGGCCTGCATCCTCCCATCCTCCTCCTGCAAGACCCAGGAGTCTGAGCCCCAGGTGCCTCTTTTTCACAGAACCCAGAAATTCTAGCTCCCAGAGCCTCCTCTCTCAGACCCAGGACTCCAGGCCCCCAGCCCCTTCTTTCAAACCCAGAAGTCCAGGACAGCAGCCCCTCCTCCCTCTGACCCAAGAGTTCAGGCCCCCAGCCCCCTCTGACCCTAGGGCCAAAGCCCCCTCTTTCCTCATCATTCAGGGATATGGTGCCAGAGGTCTTTAGCCCTAGTCCCCTCGTCCCCAGCCCCCTTCCCTCACCATATGAAGTCAGTGCAGTGGCTGCAGAAGGTTGGCTGCTTGAAGAAGCGAGCGGTGAACTTGTGACTCTTGACTTCGTGGACCACCTTCTGCCTCAAAGCCCCCTTTCTGCAAAACAGGGGCCGGGGTCCCCCCTCTGAATCGCCTCCGCCGGGGCCCAGGCCTGCCATGGCCCCAGGAACGTAGCAGGGACCAGGATCCTGTCTTTCTGGGGAAACAGGTGGAAGGGCAAAGAGCCGGAGACTTGGAAGAGCAAAAGAGCCAGCGGGAGATTCCGAGGTGGCAAGGAGAGGGGCGAGGCACCTCCAGGAGCGGAGCGCGCGGGGCAGGCAGCGGCACCCCGGGTCGCGCCGGCTCCGCCAGGGGGAGCGGGCGAGTGAGGCTGGGAGCCGAGGGCAAGGGCGCGGAGGAGCCGGAGGCACGGGCGGCGGCGGCGGTGGGAGCTCCAGCTCAGGCACCTGCTGAAATGTTGGAGCCCCGGGTGGGGGGAGGCGTTGCTATGACGACCGAGGGGCGGGGTTTCGGCTTAAAGGCGTCCCCCCCTCCTTGAGACTCGGGACAAATGCCCTCCCCTCTCCAACACACACACGTGCGCACACCCACTCTGGGGGCTGGCTGAAGGGAGGGGGCATCCTCTGAGCCGTGCCCTGCCCCCTCCCCAATCTGTCGCGTGGCCCATCTTCCTCTTTACTAGGGTGCCTCGGTGGGTCTGTTAGCCCACTGCAGCTCCACTCGGAGCTCTGTGTCTGTCACTGTGTTTCGTTACACAAACTTTGTATTAGAGCTGAGATCCAGTGGTGAACAGGGAGGTCTGGTGTCTCACTTTTTCTGATGCCACCCGAGTCTTAGTTTCTCTCTCTGGACTTCCGTGAATTTGTACGTCTATGCCTCCCTCCGGAAGTGTCTCTTTCCCTTGGTCTCTGTTCCTCTCCTTGTATTCCTGGCGCATTCATTCCCTGTTTCTCTGGGTGGATCAGGGTTCCTTTCCTTGTCTCTGAGAATTTCTGTTTTTATTTCTCTGTTTTCTTCACTGTGTGTCTCCATTTATGTCTGTCACTCATCCTGTGACCCTCTCTGGGTCTTGGTATCTGTCTCACTGTGAATCAGTCTCCCTCTGTCTCTTCCTGTCCATAAATTCTTGCACTTCTGTCCCCCTGAATCTCTTCCTCTCCCTGTCTCTCTGGCTCTGTGGATCTGTCTCTCCGCCACCAACACCCCATGTCTTTCTCTTTGAGAGTCAATCTCTCTTTCTCTGTCTGTCCTCTTCTATTTCCCTCTATTTCTCTCTCCCCATCCCTCTCCCTCCGTGTCCATGTCTTTGTAGATGCATTTGTCTCTGTCTCTACGAATCTCTGTTCGTGCTTGCCTCTTCCTCCTTCGGTATGTCTCTGTGCCTGTCCCTCTCTCTAGCCCACTCTCTGGTTCTGTCAGTCTCTCTCTCTCTGTCCCTGGGGGTCTCTCTCCCTCTCCTCCAGCCCCTCCCCCGCCTCAACTCTATCTTTGTCCCTTTCTCACCCACTTTATTTGTCTCCCTGGCTCTATGAATCTCTCTCATCTCTGGGGGCCTCTCCCTCCCTCCACGTCCCTCTGTGATTCAGTCCCAGTCTCCTGCTGGCTCTGTACTACTCTGCATCTCCGTCAGGGGGTTGGGAGGGTCTGTCTGATTGTTGACCCCGTCGGTCTCCTCCCGTCTCCCCCCTCTGTGCCTCCACCAGCGTCCCTTCCCTCTCTGGTCGCGCTTCGTCCCTCCCCCAGCTCCCGAGAGCTTCCTAGTCCGGGCTCCGAGGAAAACCGCTTTGTTGCCAAGGGCAACCACGGCCCGCCCGGGGCTGCAGGGTGCCTTGCATTCTGGGACTTGTAGTCTAGGACAGCGGACTGGCCGTTCCCCAAACGCGGCCAAGAACTTCCTCTTCCGGCATGCTTCGCGAAGCGGGGCGGGGCGCTGCGGCAGCGCCTGGGTACGCCGGACGCCCATCACAGCTTCTCTGGGAATTTTGGGAGTCCAGGTCCAGGTCCCGGAAGCCCAAGGGGAGATAAGAGTATCCGAGGTTTCTCCTAGCCCCCCAAACGTAGGATCCACTGACTTTCCAGCACCTCCAGGCCTCTGCCGTGCCCCAGGACAGAGAATAGGGGGCGGGGTGATCCCTAAAACTGACCTAGGAATCCCACCGCGCCCTATTCTAGTTCTGCTTGGGTTCTTTCTCTACTTACCAGCATTCACCCCCAGGTTCTTCAGCGGTTGTGCCTGGTGCCTTCCAGAAAGGGTTCAAGCACGGGATGGGGAAGCGGGGGCGGGGGGGGTGCAAGACGCCCTTTGGGAAGGTGGGGACTGGTGTGAGTCAGAATTCTGGGGTGGTCACTGCAGAGATCAAAAGGAGCCTTTTCCTCACCAAAAAGACGTACGCCTGTTCTAGTTAGCCCCTCCCCCTCCTCCAGCGGGATCCTTCCCTCCCTTGCAGGATCTCTGCCCAATCGCTTTTGCGGGTATAGATGAAGAAGATAGGTTGCATGATCCTGGAGTTTTTTTCCAGATTCACATATTGATGTATTTGTGATCGTCCTCAAGCTGGAGAAACGGACCGTGGGTCAGAGAGTCACTGCAGGAGTAATTAATTTGATTTTCAGCAAGGTGTTCTATGGACCAGGTGTGTCAGGCAGCTTAGAACTGACAGTAAAATGGAGCTGAGGGTGGGAATATAGGCAGGGTCAGACCCTGAAGGCTTTGACTGAGGGACTTTGGTATTACCTATAGACCATGTTGAGTGGGATAGAAGGATTTAAGCAGGGGAGGGCAGGATCAGATCTGGATGTTGAAGGCAGAGCATCCCTCTGGGGCCAGGGTAGGCTGCAGGTAGGCTTAAGGATGAGGCTGGGACAGTAGCTCAGGTGAAGCCAATTGAAACCTGAGCTGGGTCCGGGACAAGGGGACAGATATCAACAGGATTTAGGAGGAAGAATAGTGTTTGATGAGCCACCAACTGACTGAGAGGAGAGAATGGTAAGAAGTACCTGCATTCTCAGCCCTGAGAGGCTGTTCGTGATGTGGGACACCTGAAGAGTTGATTTTGGAGGAAAGATGCCACACTCAGAAAGGGACATTGTATTTCTGATGTGCTCGTGGGACTCCAAGGAGGGCGAAATCTTGTTCATTTCTATTCTAACTCTCCTGATGTGAGGGAGTAGTTTGGAAGATCCAGACTTAGCTAGTTTTTTTCTTACGAAGCCAATGTCATCTTGACCCCAGCCTCTTTCTCCTACCAAACCCAGGAATTGAGGCCCTGCCCTTTCTCCTGGATAACAATAAAGCAAGCACAAGTCTTTCTTTTATCTTTATGTTGAGGTTTTTTAAAAAACGAACATTACAGATGTGGGAGAAGGGACAAAGCTTCTCTCTATGATTGACAGCGGGGGCTGATGGGAACCAGAAGCTCCGAGGAATTAAAAAAAAATAAAATATATATTTATACATTTATATAGATCATGTTATGCATGTGAGTCCCAGAGAAGCAGGAAGCAGCAGCAGAAAGCAACTAGCACACAGAAAGACATGTGTGTGTGCACCACACACTCAGGCAATGCAGTTCCTTTGACTGTGGCACAGTAGCAGTTCCCAGCCCCCCAGCCCACCCCCCCCAAGTTTTTTTTGAAAAGAAACTTCCCTTTTAAGAACAGAGCCGTCCAGTAATTGTTGGCCCTCGTGACCAGAAAAAAATAAAGGAAAAAACCCAGGCTAGCATCACCTTTAAGGCTGGCAGTGGCCATATTCCTTCCTCCCTGCAGAGGATGGAGATGCTGTTTTTAACACTGAGACTGGAGGGCCACATCGCTGCCCCTCACAAATACTTGTTTTCTTCAAGACCATGCAGTTCTTTGCCGGCTCCTTTCTGATACCCCAGAGTAGTTGGGATGGAAGGTATCCACCCCTCGCCTCCTTTAAGATGGCATCGAGGCAGTGGGGTTCTAGTAAGCCTGGCAAAAATTCTGGAGCCAATCTCAGGTGAGGCTGAGCACCAGGTGGGGCCTAGGGACCCAGGGTCTATGCTTTAAGGCTTCTGCCCATTGGAAATTATTGACCTCTAGAGTTTTGTTTTTTAACTTGAAGCGGAGATGCACTGGACACCCCGCTCTGCTGGGAGAAAGGAGGCCCAATCCCTAGTTACCCACCCCACCGCACCCCCAAACACACACACATACACACACACACCGACTAAGGCACAAGCAGGGCGGGCAGGCATGCTTTGGCAATGAGGCCCCTCCGGAGGCCCAGGGTATGAACAGCTGCAAATGGGGTGTGTGATGTGGAGCTCAGCACCTTTGGAGGTGGGAGGGGGCGGTGGGGCAGAGGAGGAAGAAATCTCAGGGCTCCCGAGGGATCAGAAGGGAAAAAGGAAGAGGTGGTCAGGAAATAGGAAGATGAAGAAAGTGGCAGGATGACCAGAAAAGAGCCAGAAACAGGAGAAAATGGAGAAGAGAGAGGGAAGAGAAAGGGGCAAAACAGGACCTGGGCAACCCAGCAAAATAGGAGGGGAAAAAGAGCAGGAGAAGTGAAGGAAAGAGGAAAGAAAGCCGGATGAGTTGGGAAGGATGTGGGAAGCCTAGGAAAGAGGGGACCAGGAAGAGGACATCAGAGGACGTCAGAACTTGGCAGAGAACCTCCAGTGAGAAGAGGGAGTCAGGAGCCCCTGGGCAGAGCCTCAGACCCTGACAAAAACCAAGCGGGCCGAGTACACCAGATCGGCCACGTAAGCCAGCAGGTTGATGGCTGTCAAGATGGCCACAGCCAGGCGGCGGTCCCAGGAACACACGTAGTAGGTGTGCTGACTGCCGCAGCTCACATCCCTGTACCGCCGGGGCTGGCCGCCATACTTCTCGTCGAACTGGTAGAGGGGCCAGAGGACCAGAGCGGTGGCGTAGAGGAGGACAGAGAGCAGGGCCAGCCCAGAGAGGAAGCTGGGGAAGGGGAAGGGCAGCATGTTGGTGCAGTCACCCAGGTTCAGCAGGATGGCCACGGCTGCCAGGATGAAGCAGATGGAATAGACGGCCACGCACCACTCCAGGGCCGGCTGGTGTTGGTACAGGTAGGGGCTGCTGATGAAGGCGAAGATGACACAGGCCACGAAGGTCTCCAGCACCTTGAGCAGGCCCGGCACGGTGGCCATGTAGCCGGTGATCTCACCAGGCCGGGCCCGGGTCCAGGCCACTTCGGTGGCGTAAGCCACACAGGCGATGCAGGAGAAGGTGGTGGCGGCGATGGCGTGGTCCCGGGAGCGGCCGTGAGACATGAACTGGACGTAGGTGGTGGGGTAGATGATGGAAGCCGAGAGGCAGAAGAGGGCAGCATAGCAGGCGTAGGTGATGGGGAAGTTGCGCCAGGACAGGGGGAAGCGGGCCTGGAGCCCTCCTAACTCGACGATGAGGATGATGAGGGTCACGGCGAAGCAGAAGCACCAGGTGAACATGGACCAGTTACCCATGGCCCCCGTCCAGGCACCCACACTGGCCACCAGAGAGAAGGCCACACAGGTGGAGAGCAGCTGCAGCAGGCGGAGGAGGCCCAGGGGCTGGGTCAGCGCCCGAGGGGACCCCACGATAGTCGGGTAGCTCAGGCCTGAGGACGACGATGTGGTGGTCGTGATGGTGGTGCGGGTCACTGTCACCGGCATGGCTGCGGGAGGGGAAAGAAAGTGTCCCAAGAAGGTTGCAAACTGGAGAACCCAGGCTCCCAGCCCTTGCCTCCCTGGTGGGGCGGGGAGTGTGGACAGAGTAATCTGGTCTCCAGCGGCGGAGTACCCGGGATGCGGGCCTTCCAGTTTTCAAAGTAGGCTAGTCCCAGGCCTACTGGGATGAGGTGTCACCCAGGTGCTAGCCCCCTCTTCACTCCGCACTCAGGTTTCCCGCCTCCCATGTCAGCTCAGGACCGTAGGCCCCTCTCTCTCTTCTTCCCAAGATCCTCCTTTCCTTGCCCCAAAAGCCCCCTCCTGTAAAACCACATGTCTCCCTTCCCATTCCAGACCCGTAAACCTGCCCTACTTCTTCCAGGGACTCAGCCACCCAGCCACCCAAGAGTCTGTTCTAAAGCACACTCCTCTCCTGCCCTTCTCATAACCCCTGTCAGAAGAAGAGGCCCTGCCTTCTGTGACCTCTTAAAAACCCCATCTCCACACTTCCTCCCTTTGGGGGACCCAGAGCTCTGCACCCCAGCGCCTGTGCCCAACTTCCTTCTTTCACCTAACGGACTTAAATATTTCCAGCCTCCAAATGGTCACGAGTCCAGCCTCCACGTGGGAACATTCTCAGAGAACCCATGTCTGATCAGAGGGCCCAACCTCCCTGCCTGTCGCCTCTCCGTGAGCAGGCGTCTGGTCCCAGCTCCCAGAAGACTAAGGGCTCTCCCTCCCTCTTGGAACTAATGTTCCATCTCAGGAGTCTGCTATAGTCTGGAGTACTTCTATGCAGAGGAAGCTGGGCTTCCCCCTGCCTACCTCCATGGGGTCCAGCCCCGCTCAGGAACCAACCAGCTAGTTCCCCAACTTCTGGAAAATGCAGCTACCCAGATTCTCAGCCAGTCCAGTGCCACTGAAAACTCAAGGCCTCTCTCATTCAGTAATACAGCTTCCCACCCTGAGGCTCTGGGCCCTCAGCACCAAGCACACCAGACTCTGGGAAATCAGCTTTCTTCTGTCCCTTCAGAATCTATGGTTTTAACATCCTTGTCCTAAAGGCCTAGCCTCAATTTCTGACCAGGGGTCCAGATCCTCCCTCAGGCCCTAAAATATCTAATCACTCGGCTCCCACCCCTAAAAAGCTCAGAAGACCTCTCTCAGCCATAGGGAAATAAACCTTCCTCCTTCTGGGGTCGGGCAGTGTCCCAGCTGGCTCCTGCACAACAGTTCCCTGAAGACACAAGAGGCCAGCCCCTAAACATGCTGCTTCCTCAGATACACGGGCATCTGGGCCCCTCTCTTTGGAACCCAAAGATCTCAGGATCTGGGAGTCCATGTCCCCAGCCCCTCCTTCAGACCCAGCAGCACCCACCACCCAAAACTCTGGCCTCAGACTCCAATATTCAGGACGCTCAGCTGGCTCCTGCCTCTGGCACGTGAGTCCAGGCCTCCAAGTCCTCCTCCCTCAGACCCAGGAATACAACCCCCCAGCCCCTCCTCCCTCAGACCCAGGAGTCCAGACCCCAGAGACCCCTGCGCACTCACCAGCGGCCTTCGCTGAGGACCCCACCAAAGGAAGATTCGGCTCTGGAGGCCGACTAAGTCAGACACCTGGAAAAGGCCAGTCGGAGGACAGGAGGGAAAGAGAACGTCAGCCTCCAGCTGGGACCCGGCTCCGCCCTCCCGGGACCCAGGCGACCAGCTGGCCCGCCGCCCGCCCGGGGTTCGCCCGGAACACGCGGTGAGGCTCTGCAGACCCTGGGCGCGCCTCCCGGCCAGGGCAGGGACTTGGCCCCGATCCCCAAGGAGGTCCGGGTGGGTGACCCCAGGGAAGCCCCGCCCCTTCCTTCCTCCCCTCGTCCCGTACTGCGCCGGCGGGAAAGCAGGGAGCCCGAAGAAAGTGCAAGTCCTGCGGGCCGGCGTGGGCGTGTGTCATCCTAACCCTGTTCCGGCCGGGAAAACCGCGGGGCCGGCGGCGGGAGGGCCCTGGGCGGTGGCTGCGGGGGCGGGCGGCCCAGCCGGCGCCGCGTCTCCGTGCCTTATAAGGGCTTCAAGTCAGCCCAGCCATTCGGAATGTGGCGGGGACCCGGAGGCGGTGCTGGGACCCCCGCCCTGCTCGTGGATTCCGGGGGGGTGGGGAGTGGGGCGGGAAGCCCCGACTCCAGGTTCCAGGAGGAGAATCCTGCAAGTTCGAATTTCTAGGTCCTTCAAAATGTGAGTACCGGGTCCTGATATGGTGGGCTGGGAGCCTGGACCCCCAAGAAGGTCTCAAAGAGAGGAGCGGTTGGGAACCCGGACCCCTGGGTTCGCCTTGAGGACCCCTCCCGCCTTGGGGCAGGAAACTGCACAGTGTTGGAATCCAGTCCCTAGATAGTAACCACACCTCCCGCCACCTTCCGGAAGGCAGGTTTCTCGGCTAGAGCTGGGCCTCCCGGGCCACCTGGGAGGTGCTGAGCGGGAGCCCGCCGCCTCCTGCTCCGCCCCCACCCGGTCCGTTAGGAGGAAGTTGGGACGCTCCCAGAGATAAGAGGGCAGGTCACAATCAGTAAGTGTCCTCTGGAAAGTTGGTTAGTGCACGGACCACCCGGACGGAAGGGGTCCATCTCCACTCTCAGCGCCCCCAGCCGCCGCTTGAGGTCAGAGCTCAGGAATGCACTGCCAGAGACCGGAGGAGGGAGAAGTAACACCCTTGCGGCTTCCCGACGTAGCTCAGGACCTCTCACGGCCACGCCCCAGTCCTCTCCCCACCTCCACGCCAAGCGCCACACCCCATCACTCCACTAACTCATAATCGCGCCCTGAACCCCAGCTTCTGCTTTCAACACCCCGGGGCCCAGCTCTGTCCTCACTATGGGAGACGGGTGTTGAATCTCAGCACGCCCCCCAGCCCCCTCCCACTGGCCATTCTAGTCTTAAGTTCAGATTCGGTCCCCTGGATGGGGAGGTCAGCCACTCTCTCAAATCCAGGACTTCCAACTCCAAGCTCCTCCCCAGCCCCCCAGGACCTCCTTGTACCGATTCCAGTCCCCTTCAACCTGGGCACCAAGAAGTCCCCATCCTTCTGTACCCTCAGACCCAAGCCAGGCCCCCAGGCCCTCCTCCATCAGACCCAGGAGTACAGGCCCCTAGCCTCTCCTCCATCAGACCCCACAGTCTAGGCTCCAGGCCTCCTCCTTTTTCAGATGCATGACCTGTGTGAGTTCAGGTCTCCAGCGCTCTCCCAGGAACCCGAGTCGTGAACCAGCCCGTCTTTCTAGGGACTCAGACATTTGGAATCCCTCTGCACCCAAGAATCCTGGACGCTGCTCCCACCCTCAAGGATTCCCGCAGCCTCACCTTACAGGCCTGTGGCGGCTGCGGCTGAAGCAGAGGCGACAGCTGCGGACCAGAAGGGTCTGCGGGCTGGGTGGGGTTGGCTGGCAGGACAGAGTGCGTGGGCGGGGCCGGAGGCAGGGCCAGAGATCCGGGCTGTAGGCGAGTAAGGGACTCCCCCAGCCAGGGCTATCCCAGCCCCGCCCCGAGGGCGGGGCCAAGGCAAAGACCACACCCCTCCAGGGATAAATACACGGCGGATCCTCCGCCCCGCCAGCGGTGGGGGTTGAGGGCTGAGGTCACTGTTTCCGTGGTGACAAAACAGGAAGACACAACAGCTGGCGGAGTGGAGGCTCTAGGGGGCTGCCCTCCTCGACACAGCTCTAGAGAAGTCTCCAGGGCAGGCCTTGGAAGGCCGTTGCCATGGCAACCCCTCTGTTTAGACTTTGTTTAGGACAAAGCCCCCAGCCCAGGTCCCCACCCCAGGCTCACCTCACTCAGTTCTCCCTCTCCCTTTCTGCCCACTCCTTCCTCGTCTGCTCCAGCCCCGCTCGTCCAGGATGGATGAAATCTTGGACATCTGGGGGGCCGCGGGTTGGAGGGCCGGGTCTCTCAGTTTAATGGGGTCTATGGGCTAGGGTTTCTGCCTCTTGGGTCCCTGAAGTAGGAAAGAGTGAGGGGTGTGCTGATCCCTAGGCTTTTAGGGGGTTTCTGGGCTGAGGTCCCGTCTCCTGGGTCCCCAAAAGAACTGTGGCTGGATTTCTGTGTTTAAGGATCTTGAGGGAGGAATAAACTGGGTCCTCTAATCCTCATTTACACTGGGATTCGCGGTGTGAGGGACTTATGGGCCCCACCCCTGGGTCCCCTATGTGACTGTCGGTAAGGGCAGGGGAGGGGGTTTATTGGTAGCAAAATTTCTGGAATCGGGGAGATATGAGTTGGGGGCATGGACTCCCAGGTTCCACATGACGCCAAGGCTGCGGGCCCAGATGTGGTTGTAAGCCGAGCCTCTTGGGTCTGGAAGGGAGAGATATTTTTGGCCTGCATTCTTGGCTCCTACAAAGAGGGAGGGGCTCAGAAGCTTAACGAGGACGAGGCTGGGGGTGCTGAGGGCTCCAGATTCCTGGTTCCTGCAAGAGGGAAGGCCCCAGTGCAGGAGGGGGGCCCCGGGGTCTTTTCTAAGGGGCGACTCCGGGGCCCTGAAACGGATTGACAGAGCCAAGAAGACAGCGGGAGCTGAAGGTCGCGCGATGCATGGCCCGGGGCTGGGGCGGGAGGGGACCGGGGCGCCCGGGTCCCTCCCTGCTGGCCGGGCTCACTCACCACGATCCGCAGTCTTCCTAGGCACGGCCTCGCTCGCGGCTGTCGCTGGGCGGGGCCTGGTGGCGGCGGCGGATGCTGGGCGACGCTGAGCTAACGGGGCGCTGTCCGCGAGGCTGCTGCTGGGTGCCTTCCAGGCCGCCTACTGAGGAGGCTTTGAGGCCGAGCCCCTGGGTGGAGGCCGGCGCGGCGCGGAGGGAGGGGTAGGAAGGGACGCGGGAGCTGTGTGCCCGGCTGCGTGCCCTACGGAGTGGGAGGGGCCGGGGGGCACCTGGACGCTGTGTGCGCGGCAGAAGCGGGGGGCGGGGGAGAAGGGTGTGCAGCCTGCGTGCCCACTTTTGCACCCCGCAAAGGCGGTAGACGCAGACCGCCTGTCATCCTGTGCCCTGCCCAGGAGAAGGGGTCTCCACGAGCCCCGCGTCAGGACGTACAAGGAGTCAGGACTGGTCTTCGCCGGAGGTTCTCCAGAGACGACCCCGGATTCTACTCACGCCCCTCCGCGGCCTCCAGCGTCGAAGCCGCTCTTACTGCCTGCCCAGCTCCTGAGATACCCCAGGTCGTTCAGAGGCCGTCTCTACGCACGCAGTTGACTACAGTTGTGCTCGCTGGTGGAAGCGCTTCCCCTCCAGGCACTAAAACCCTCAAAACAGCAGAGTTTAGGGTGGCAGGAACAGGAAACAAACATTTACAGACTGAGTCATCAGGTGTGATCCCGAGAGGTGACCCGCAGGGTTCCCGGGTCTGTGTAATCTGGCTGCGTGCAGTGTTTACCCCGCCTGCGGAGCAGCACGTGGACCCCAGAGATGCGGTCTCCATCCCGGCACTGAAATCCCGTCTCAAACAGGCCGTGCCTGTCTTCTGTGAGTCTAGCTGCCTCTGGGTGATTGGGGTACGTGGACCCGCCCACTGACTTACTAACAAACCGAGTTCCTTGATCAGAAGCAATACTGTGTGGGTTAACACGACGGTGAATAGGGCCATTCAGCGTGTGTGCAGATGCCGCCGTTGGCAGGAATGTGGAGGGCAAGGAAAACAAATATAACCCAGAGTTGATTATTTCAGGCAGGAAAGTCGTTGCCCAATCCACGATGGAAGGGGTCCAAGGTGGTCCTCAGGTGACCACGTATCTGGCTGGTCTCCCTAGGAAACCATACCACACTGAAGGCCCAGCCCTGCTGCTGCCCAGTAAGGTGGCCTCCCCATCAGCCCATCAGTGACAAAGCTCTCTAAGCTTTGATGAGGCAAGACCATGTATAGCCCGCCATGGTCACTTTGCTCATAAGCCCATTAAGCCTGTGCTGGGGAGACGGGGGAAAGAAGCTGACTGAGCGCCAGAGTGTAAGGGAGGCTTTTTGCGGGGAGCTCACCCGGGTACAGATTATGAACCGTTTTTCACTTCTGACACCAAATGTGTGGGGTTTTTTCTCCCTCCCTCCCCTCCCTTCCTTTCCTTTCCTTTTCCTTCCTTCCTTCCTTCCTTGTTAACAACCAGTCCATAACTCCGGACACCACCTGCATGTCCAGTGATTCACTTCAGTTCTGAATCAGGGTACACTAACCACTTGGACCTGTCCTCAGGCCTTGCAGATTAAGGGCTTCATTCCACAAGACCACCCTCACTTCAAACACCAGTCCCACGTCCCAGGCCTCCCACATTTCCTACCGACTTAGGTATTAATCGGGGTTCCCATGACTCCCTCCTTGTTAGCATATGAAGTTACTGAGCCTATAAAAGCTAACAACCCTGCACCCCGCGGCCTCTTGCTCTCTCTTGCCTTTGGAGACAGCCTGCACTCTGTCTATGGAGTGTGTATCTATTTTTACTTTAAACTAAACAATCCCCCACGCCTCGTGGCCTCTCTGGCCTTCTGAGACAGCCTACACTCTGTCTATGCAGTGTGCATCTCTGAATAAATCTACTTTTACTCAACTATGGCTCGCTCTTGAATTCTTTCCTGCATGAAGCCAAGGAACTTCATTTGGAGGGGCGCATCCCAGGGACTCAGCTGAGACCTGGGACGTGGTCATCCCCTCGTGCTCCATTTTCCTGTTTCAGCCTCAAGGAGTCACTCTCCTTTGTTGGGCTGTCATCTTCAACAAAGGGCTTCCATTTGGGACCTCGCATGTGAGCCAGATCACACCAGGTGTTGTTGCTGCAGCCAGCAGGAAGTGGAGAGGGGGAGGGGCAGCATGCTTCTTTCGTTTTAAGTCTGTGATCCTCAAGTTACACACAGTCCTTGGACGTCCCACTTCATTCTGGGATACCCCAGAACACAGTTACATGGCTACGTATAAGGCTGGAGAGGACAGTCTTCAGCTGGGCAAACATACACCCAGATAAATCTTCTATTATAGAGGAAAGAAACTGGGCGGAACTACTGGTGACCTCTGCTGTGACCCACAGGAATATACACAGCCCAGACCGTCTGAGCTCCAGACACGTGTAGTGGGTGCTCACTGAGCCTCCACTGGGTGTCACAAAGGTCCAAACTCAATGCATCCAAAATTAACAGCCGAGGGGGTGGGTCTACTCAGTGGTAGAGTGCACACTTAGCATGCATGAGGTCTGGATTCAATACCTCCATTAAAAAAAAAAAAAGATTCAACCAAAATTAACAGAGCTTCCCTCCAGTGCACAGATCACCATATCATCATAAATGTCACAACCTGTCACCTTGCTGCATAAGCTAGCATTCTTTTTTATTTTATTATTATTTGTTCGGGGTTTTTTGGGGGGGCATAATTAGATTTACTCATTTAATTAATTTTTCTGAAGGAGGTACTGGGGATTGAACCCAGGACCTCATGCAAGCTAGGCATGCGCTCTACCACTGAGCTCTCCCCTCCCCCTCAAGCCAGAATCCTAAGACTTGTCACTGATATTCATTTCCCATATCCTCCCACATCCAATCAAACACCAAGTCCTGTCACCTCCTATACTCTGTCTCAAATTCATCAGCTTACAGAAATACATCTCTGTATTAGTCCCATGTCGCTGGGTAGTACATTTCCCCAAAGGAATAAAATTCTGACACATGCTACAGCATGGAGGAACCTTGAAGACTTGATGCTCTGAAATAATCCAGACACGAAAGGATAAATACTGTATGATTCCACTTACGTGAGCTACTTAGCGCAGTCAAATTCATAGAGACAGAAAGTAGGCTAGCATTTACCCAGGTCTAGGGGCAGTGGTGGTGGGAGTCAGTATTTAAGGGATCCAGAATTTTAGTTTGCCATGATGAAAAAGTTCTGGAGGTTGGGAAAACTGGAAAGCAGCATGTAAAACAATGAAGCTAGAACACACCCTTACACCATATACAAAAATCAACTCAAAATGGATTAAAGACTTAAACATAAGACAAGATACAATAAACCTCCTAGAGGAAAACATAGGCAAAACATTATCTGACATACATTTCAAAAATTTTCTCCTAGAAGAAATAAAAGCAAGAATAAACAAATGGGACCTAATGAAACTTACAAGCTTCTGCAGAGCAAAGGAAACCAGAAATAAAACAAGAAGAAAACCTATGGAATGGGAGAAAATTTTTGCAAGTGAAACCAACAAAGGCTTGATCTCCAAAATATATAAGCAGCTCATATGACTCAATAAGAAAAAAATAAACAACCCAATCCAAAAATGGGCAGAAGACCTAAACAAGCAATTCTCCAAGGAAGACATACAAATGATCAAAAAGCACATGAAAAAATGCTCAATATCACTAATTATCAGAGAAATGAAAATTAAAACTACAATGAGGTATCACCTCACACCAGTCAGAATGGCCGTCATTCAAAAATCCAAAAATGACAAATGCTGGAGAGGCTGTGGAGAAAGGGGAACCCTCCTACACTGCTGGTGGGAGTGCAGTTTGGTGCAGCCACTATGGAAAACAGTGTGGAGATTCCTCAAAAGACTAGGAATAGACTTACCATATGACCCAGGAATCCCACTCCTGGGCTTGTATCCAGAAGGAAATCTACTTCAGGATGACACCTGCACTCCAATGTTCATAGCAGCACTATTTACAATAGCCAAAACATGGAAACAACATAAATGTCCATCAACAGGTGACTGGATAAAGAAGAAGTGGTATATTTATACAATGGAATACTACTCAGCCATAAAAACCGACAACATAACGCCATTTGCAGCAACATGGATGCTCCTAGAGAATGTCATTCTAAGTGAAGTAAGCCAGAAAGAGAAAGAAAAATACCATATGAGATCGCTCATATGTGGAATCTAAAGATTCATGGACAGAGAATACAGACTTGTGGTTACCAGGGGGGTAGAGGGTGGGAAGGGGCAGACTGGGATTTCAAAATTGTAGAATAGATAAACAAGATTACACTGTATAGCACAGGGAAATATACACAAAATGTTATGATAAATCACAGAGAAAAAAATGTGACAATGAGTGTGTATATGTCCATGAATGACTGAAAAATTGTGCTGAACACTGGAATTTGACACAACATTGTAAAATGATTATAAATCAATAAAAAATGTTAAAAAAAAAGTTCTGGAGGTGGGTAGTTGGGACGATTGCACACCCATGTGAATGTACTTAATCCCACTAAATTGTACGCTCAGACATGGCTAAAGGGGTACATTTTAGGTTATATATATTTTACTACAGTAGTTAAAAAAAAAATAAAAAGAAAGAATAGCCTGGCCAGTCTCGAAAAGGAAAAACAAAGCTGAAGGATGTATGTCACCAGGTGTCAAGACTTATTTAGGAAACCGAGTAACTGAGTGAGGTGGTATTGGTGCAAAACCAAGCAACTAGAACCATGGAAAGTACTGGAAAGTACTGGAGAGTTCAGAATGGAAAGGGAGAGGGAAACGGAAGCTCGTTGATACCCTGAACCTCTTTCTTTTTTTTTTTAAAGAATGTTTGCGTATGGAGAGTGGAATTATCCAAGTGTCACTGGCATGGACTTTGGCCAGATCCACGCTTGCTGGTGGAACTAGAGGAGCCCTCAGAGTGGCTCAGTTCCTTGTGATCTCTTTGCCTCACAAGCCCACCCTCAGAAGCACGCCCCTAGGATCTTCAGTGTCTCAGCAACCCTCCCCCTCCGACTGGGCTCCTCTGGTTCTTACACCACCCAGCACCGCACGGATAAATGCATTTCCGCCTCCCTTTGAGCAGCGCTGTCCAATATAAATGTAACATGAGCTGCCAATGTAGTTTAAACATTTCTAGTAGCCAGATTTTTTTCTTCTATTTTCAATTTGATGGTTTTTGATAGATGTCTACACCCGTGAAATCACCACCACGATCAAGAGTGCTAACATTTCCCTCACTCCCCAAGAGGTGCAATTTTCAAATTCCCAGTTTATCCCGTCCCATCCCCCTTAAGCCCTGGTAAACACAAGTTTGTTCTCTATGTCTGTGAATCTGTCTGTTTTGTAGGTAAGTTCATTTGAGTCCTTTTTTTTTAGATTCCACATGTAAGTGACATCATATGGCATTTTCCTTTCTCTTTCTGTCTTACTTCACTTAGAATGATGATCTCCAGGTCCATCCATGTTGCTGCAAATGGCATTATTTTATTCTTTTTTATTCTAATAGTCACATTTTTAAAAAGCAAAAAGAGAAACAGATGAAGTGAACTTTAGTAGTATATTATAATTAACCTAATTGGTCAATATGTTTTATATTTTTTTCTGGAAAAAAAAACTCAGTAAGACTTTCTTGTTGGCCATGGTGATGGTGGTGGCCTGTATTCTCCTTAAAATCCAGTGGCTATTTGCACTTAGAGCCCATCTCAGTTTGGAGGCTAAGGTTTCAAGGGAAATTTGGCACCTGCAGGTAGAATTCATAAAATGGACAGTTGAAAAGGCAAAGTCACACGCTCAAGTTATCCAAACATTCTTGAAAGATATCTGCTAGCTGAACCAAGTATCCACCTTTAGATTTAAATTATGCATAAATAAAATTTAAAATTCCGTTTTGCAGCCCCACCACGCACATTTCAAGCACTCAGCGGAGACGTCACATGGGATAGCACAGCCTTAAAGTGTGTTAGTGCCTTATGCTCGGAAAGGACCACTCATAAGCAGCTCTTCGCAGGAAACTGCCTTCAGCTGACACTCCTCTTGCCTTGTCAGTTTAGCAGAGCTACATTGTAACTCGCTTTTAAATCCGGCGCCTCCCCACTCTACTCATTGCCCCCCACCCAAGCACTTTTCAAATCTTCTGATCACACAGTACCTTGCCTCACCAGTTGGTTTTCTCCATAGATCAAAAGTATGAGAATGAAGAGTAAGTAATGAATAGATGACCAGCTCTCTCCCCAGCTTCCCCTTCACTCATCTCGTGAACAGGCTGTGTGGACGAGAGAGCATCTAAAGAGCGGAAGTGGACAAGCCTGCACCCAGTGGAGGGACGGCGAGGGCTCTGACTCCCTGCCTCAAGGATTAAGATCACTTTCACTTTTCCCTTTAAAACTTCCATGGCTGAGCAGAATCTTCTGAGTTGGTTTTCTTGGACACTGAGTCCACCATCTCCCCAGACTGCGGGCATTCTGGTCAAAGCACCTTTCCTCTCTACTGACACTTGCCTCTCCAACCGTTGGCTTTCGAGCGCAGTGAGCAGCCGGACCTGAGTTCAGCAACACTCTGTTTATTAGCCTGTGCCAGCCTGCCCTAGCATACAGATTCCAGCAGTATTTTTAAAAATAATACTTTGTGACAAAGTGTAACATTTTTCTTAAAGGCAGGAAAGTTACAGCAGTGATGCAAGTCCAGGACTTTTTTTTAACTTTTTTGGGGGGAGGGGTAGGTAATTAGGCCTATTTATTTATTTATTTTAACTGAGGTACTGGGGACCGAACCCAGGACCTCGTGTATGGAAGCACGCGCTCTACCACTGAGCTCTACCCTTCCTCACTAAGTGGGGTTTATTCTAGGAATGGAAGAATGGCTAAATATTCAGAAACCATTAATGAGATTTATCACATGAACAGGGCCAAGTAGGAAGAAAAATTGTGTGATCATCCCATATGTGCTAAAAGAATATTTGACAAAATTTAATTTTAAAAAACCCACACTGAATAAATAGGAAGCTACCGTTCCTAAAGCTGTCAGACATCTGCGGTTCTCCAGGGTTCCCGCTCCGTGAACGGGTTTCTCTGGTCTTTGGTGTCACCGTTAACACTACAGAGCAGGTCTGGTATTTGGGAGACTTTCCAGCATTTAAACCCTCAACTTATTTTTGGGGGGTGGGAGGGTGGGTAACTCCTCATTGCAGACACACTAGTGGGAGCTGGTGTCTGATTTATTGGGAAGACTAAGGGAGCTAGACCTGCCTCCTACTCCACCATCCCAGAAAGTGGGGAGCAGGCAATTGAATGCTTCCTCCTGGGACTTTGAATGAGGCAGGAAAGAGGCAAGGACACAGGGAAATTAAAAGCACAGCTGCAAGGGCCAAGATGTCATTGGCTTAGTGTTGAGAAGAGGGAGTGACCGGTGGAGCTGGTGGCGGTACCTCTCCCCAGCCCGGGGTGGCTGCATGTGACTGAACATTCTCTCTGCTGTCTAATCTTGGCTTCCTGCCAAATTCCTATTCTCCAGCCTTTCCCATGCACTCTGTGCGTTACTCAATGCAGGGTCCTTCCGTTAAATTCCTCCTCTGCTTCTTAGACCGAGAAGCAATGCCTGTCATTTGCAAACCAGGCCCACATAAGTCGAGGCTTTCCCCTCCACACTGCAGCAGACCCTCAGGAATCCCCCAATCCTGGCAGCCCGAAGGAGGTTTCACGCCCCTGAGACGATTTTGCTTCTCCTCAGGACGCAGATTGGATTAACAGATGGTGACTTTAGTCGTGCTTAAGCAAAATAGACTGAAGTCTTCTGTTCTGAAGACGTAGGCTGCATGGCAGGGGTGGTGATGAGGAAGGAAGGAAATCGATCTGATTTGGAAAACTCCCCTGCGAAATGTGCTTATCAGATGGAAATTAGTCTCCGTCTTAAGGCACCGGATAAATAAACTACGGTACCTTCAGATAATGCAACATTCTGCATGCCTGAAAAAATAGAATTGGGGAGGGGGATGGTGTAGCTTAGCAGTAGAGCACGTGCCTAGCATGCATGAGGTCCAGGGTTCAATCCCCAGGACCTCTATTAAAAATTAATTAATTAATCTAATTACCCCCAAAAAATGAAAAAAATAGAATCTGGAAGCTCTAGCTACCTAATTAGAAAATCTTCCAGGATATAGTCAAATGAGAAAGACAAGATGCAGAAACACGTATGAGAAATTAACCTTCTGTGTGAGGAAACATAAAAATAAGAATAGGTATTCCTTTGTTTGCTTAAACACTTGGAAGGGCCCACAAGAGACTCAGAAAACTGGTGACTTCTAAAGGAGGGCAAAAATAAAGAGATGTAAGGTACAGTGTAGAAAGGAAACTGCTTCAGGGATGTGTATAAATCTAAAGCTGTAAACACATCAACATATTACTTATTTAAAATTGTAACTGTGTAGGGCTTCTGTGACTCAAGGCGTGGAAAATCCTTAGAACAATGGCTCCATGTCAGGACATGCTAATTATTACACAGTATATAATCTATATCAATATTATATGAAACATACAATGGAAAATTCTAGAAAGATGTAAGAAATTAGTTCAGACGGGAGGGAAAGGAGGACTGGACTGCTGGAACCCTGGTATGGGTGAGAGAGTTATCTTTCACCATCCACCCATTTTCGTGTATTTTCTGAATCCTCTACCATGGTAAGTATATTGCCAAGTCAAACCACATAAGGACGAGTGTGTTTTAACCAGCTATTTATAATCTGCCAGGCAAGGAGCCTGATAATGTCAAATGAATACAGATGCCTTTCTCTGCTGAGCTTCTAGGAGACCAGAGGCAGGCATCCCAAGTGCGGTGGCTCCCAGTCACAGATAAAAAGAGTGTGTGTGGTGGGGGTCAAAGATACACAGACACGCAGGGGGTGCAGAGACAGGGCGTAGCTCAGTGGTAGAGTGCCTGCTTAGCACGCGCGAGGGCCTAGGTTCAATTCCCAGGACCTCCACTGAAATAAACAAACCTAATTATCACCACGCCCCGCACCCCCGCCTTAAATGAAGGCCCAGATTGATTTAACCCAGCGTCTGTGTGCCCAGGGTAGGTCTTGCGTACCTGCTGTTAGAGTTCCTGAGCCAGGCTGCGGCCAGGAGAGCGCGTCCCCTCTGGGTCGCCCATCCGGCCCAGGTAACCTCTGCACGCCCTATGGGGCCTCGCGTCAGGCCGGGAGCACAGGAGGCTTCCATACAAACACCTCGTTTCAGGCCAGCCAGGCCCGAACCTAGGCGCTCACCGCGGTCTCACTTTCTAAATCCGCAGTTGACGCGGGGAGAGGAGGATATAGCTCAGTGGTAAGAGCGTGTGCTTAGCATGCACGAGGTCCTGGGTTCAATCCCCAGTACCTCCATTGAAAATAAACAAGTAAACCGAATTACCTCCCCTGCACCCCCCACCCCCCAAAAGTATTAAAAAAAAAAAGTAAATCTGCAGTTAAAAGGCGTTAGCCAGTCGAAAACGCACAAAAACAACTCAAAGCGGAGCTGGCTGGCTCTGCGGGGTCGGGTCGCGTCCGTGTTATGTCTCCCTCTAGCGGACAGTGCGGGTAGTGCACACTCAGCCTGGAAATGGAACAGGAGATCGTCTTCCGGTCCACGCAGTGTCTTAGGGCAAGTGAACAATCCAAGACGCTCGCTGCTCTGCGAGCACATATCCAAGGAGGGACAGTGAGTAAGCAACCACCTACACTAGCCCTACACTCTGGTTAAAGAACTAAAAGGATTTGGAGGAGATGGGGGGGCCTGCTTTAGGCTGAGTGGAAGGGACTTTTGAAGGCATGACATTTGGCCTGAGAGCTTAAGGATGCAGAGTCCAAGGAAGGCAGAACATTCCAGACACATGCCTTGAAGGAGTGGGACTCCTCCCGTGTGCCCAGGGAAGAGCGGAAAGGCCAATTCGGATGAATCCAGAGTGACAGAGAGACTGCGGTGTGAAATGAGGCAGATAATGCAGTATTGCCACAAAGACAGATGCACAGATGGATGAAACGAAACACAGATTTCAGAGACGAATCCACAAGCAGATAGCCACTCGTTTATGAACAAACGCACAGCATTGCAGTGGAGCAAGGAAGAACCCTTCCTTCCTTCATCCCTCCCTCCCTCCCCTCCTCTCTTTCCCAGTGACCCCCTACCCCAGACCATATCCCCGAATAGACTTCCAGATGGTTCTTGGGTCTGTGAAAGAGAAAACAATACATATTCAAAAATAAGACATCATTGTGATGTTGGGATTGGCATCGGTTTCTTAAACAGGATGCAGAAGCATCGCATCCAAATTAAAAGTGGTAAATTGGACAATTTTTTAATATTAAAGGTTTATTGAAAACTAAATTCTCACCTTGAGTATGGAAAATACAAACTCCACAATAAACTGGGCAATCTTAAAATGGAGAACTTCTGTTGCTATAGACTGAATGTTTGTGTCTTCCCTCCCACCCCTAAATTCATATGTTGAAATCCTAAGCCCCAATGTGCTGGTATATGGGTCTGGGCCTTTGGAGGTGATTAGCTCATGAAGTGGGAGTCCCATGAATGAGATGAATACTCTTATAAGAGAGACCCCAAGTCTACCCAGGCAATAGAAATAAAAGCAAAAATAAACAAATGGGACCTAATTTAACTTATAAGCTTTTGCACAGCAAAGGAAACCATAAGCAAAACAAAAAAACAACCTACAGAGTGGGAGAAAATATTTGCAAATGATGTGACTGACAAGGACTTAATTTTCAGAACATTCAAACAGCTCATACAACTTAATAACAAAAAACAAACAACTCAGTCAAAAAATGCGCAGAAGATCTAAACAAGCAGTTCTCCAAAGAAGACATACACATGGCCTATAGACACATGAAAAAATGCTCACTATTGCTAATGATCAGAGAAACACAAATCAAAACTACAATGAGGTATCACCTCACACCAGTCAGAATGGCCGTTATTCAAAAGTCCACAAATGACAAATGCTGGAGAGGCTGTGGAGAAAAGTGACCCCTCCTACACTGCTGGTGGGAATGCAGTTTGGTGCAGCCACTGTGGAAAACAGTATGGGGATTCCTTAAAAGACTGAAAATAGACTTACCATACAATCCAGCAATCCCACTCCTGGGCATATATCTGGAGGGAACTCTAATTCGAAAATATACATGCACCCCAATGTTCATAGCAGCACTATTCACAATAGTCAAGACATGGAAACAACCCAAATGTCCATTGATAGATGACTGGATAAAGAATTGTGGTATATTTATACAACAGAATATAACTCAGCCATAAAAAAGAATAAAGTAATGCCATTTGCAGCAACATGGATGGACCTGGAGAATGTCATTCTAAATGAAGTAAGTCAGAAAGAGAAAAGAAAAATACCATGTCATTCATATCTGGAATCTAAACACACACACACACACACACACACACACACACACAAATGAACTTATTTATAAAATGGAGACTGACTCACAGACATAGAAAACAAACTTATGTTTACTGGGGGTGGGGTGGGGTGGTGGGAAGGGATAAACTGGGAGTTCAGGATTTGCAAATACTAACTACTATATATAAAATAGATGAACAACAAGGTTCTACTGTACAGCACAGGGAACTATATTCAATATCTTGCAATAGCCTAGAATGAAAAAGAATAGGAAAAGGAATCTGTATCTATCTTTATCTATATGTATAAATAGAACAGTGCCTCAAAGTTGTGACATCCTGTTGCCTGTTAACCACTAAATTCTTTCTTGTATATGCAGTGAATTTCTGGAAAAAAGACAGAGGGACATGGGGAGAAAACTGGAAAACTGGGATGTGGGGGGGACCTATTTGACCAAAAAAGAATTTTTTTATATATAATTGACGTGTAACATTGTTTAAGTTTAAAGTGTACAACAGTGTTGATTTGACACGTGGATACATGGCAATATAATTGCTACCATAGGGTATAGTATAGATTTGATACATTTCTGTATCACAAAACGATTGCACCTCAGTGTTAGCGAGCACCTCTATCACATCACATAATTGCCATTTCTTTTTTGCGGTTGGAACAATTAAGACTCAGTCTCTTAGCAACTCTGAAGTTTATAATATAGTATTGGCTATCGTCACTATGCTGTGCGTTAGATCCCCAGGACTTACTTATCTACTAGCTCCCAGTTTGTACCCTTCAACACCATCTCCCCCAATCCCCCCACCCCTCTGCCCTGGTAACCACCACTCGGCGGTGCTAAGATTCCACATAAGAGTGATGTCATACAGTATTTTTTTCTCTGACTTCACTCACTTCGCATAACGCCCCCAAGGCCTATCCTTGTCACAATCCTTTTCATTTTCTTTTCTTTTTAAAAAACTGAAGTAGAATTGACCAATTGCATTATGTTAGTTTCAGGTGTACAGTGTAATGACTCAATATTTGTTCATATTGCAAAATGATCACTACAATAAGTCTAGTTACCATCCATCCCCCATACGGTTACAATTTTCTTTTTTTCTTTCTTGCCATGAGAACTTTTAAGATGTACTCTCTTAGCAACTTTCAAACACAGGATGTGGACTTGTTAAGCACCATCACCATCTGTTTCATACCCCTAGGACTTACTTATTTTATAACTGCAAGTTTGTACCAGTTTGTAACCTTTTGTCTTATAGGACCACCGTTGTGTCCTTTGTAATGTATAATGTAAATTATTACTGAGTCAGAAGCTGGCAACATAATTTCATCTGGCCAGCAGGTAGCCTTATGATCTTGGACGAGGGAAGATGCTTCTCTATCACCCAGAGTCTAGAAGGACACTTAAAGGCACTTGCCCCTGGGGAGAAAACAATCCTCATGGCAAAGACTGAGATAGCGATACACAAAGAGAGATGGTCGACATGTCCCCAAACAGGCAGCTGGCAGGAAGGCTAGAATTTGGACCCACATTTGATCTCCAGCCATGGGCTCCATCCCAGCACCTATCCCTGGGCTTTGGTTTCTGTGAGTCAGACTGTGTCTACCCCAGCAGACTGGGAGCTGCTCCAGGGCTGGCACCACACCCAGTTCCTCTCTGGAATGAGGATCCTAGGTTTCCAGAACTCTGTGTCATTGCTCAGATGAACTTAGGTCTAGAGAGGGAGAGATGGGATTGGCCCGGGGGCCCCCACCCTTTTTGCAACAGCTCTCCGTGTACTTCTGGGCAGGAGTCTAGGGCAGGCTGTGTCAGGAAAGAAACCAGGCAAACTTTTATATGCAAACCTGGGCCCCATAAGGGCTCTCTCTTGCATGCTCAGATCTCCCTCCAGAGGGCTGTGATGGAAAAATGCATTTGTCCCAGACATGGATAAAGATGATAATAATTCTTTCCGTCAGTAGTTATGTGTTAACTGTGTATCATGGTCACAACCACAGAGGATAAGGCAGGGGACAACACAGACATGGTCCTGTATGCAATGGGATACTACTCAGCCATAAAAAAGAATGCAATCTTGTCATTTGTGACAACATGGATGGACCTAGAAGGTTTCACGCTAAATGAAATAAGTCAGACAAAGACAAATACTGTATGATTTCACTTATATGTGGAATAAAAAAAAACCCAAAACCAAATGAACAAACATAAAACAGAAACAGAGCTATAGACACAGAGAATCAACAGGTGGTTGGTTGCCCAAGGAGAGGGGCTAGGGTAGGAAAGCAATGGATGGGAGAGATTAAGAGATGCACATTTCCAGTTGCAAAATAAATGAGTCATAGGTATGAAATGTACAGCTCGGGGAATATAGTCAATAACTACGTAAGATCTTTGTACGGTGCCGTATATAGTAGCTAGCCCTATCCTGGTGATCAGTTTGAAATGTAGAGAAATATCAAATCCCTATGTGGTGTAACAGGAATGAACATCATATAATAGGTCAGTTATATACCCCAAACAAGCAAATAAACAAACTCATAGAAAAAGAGATCAGATTTGTTGTTTCCAGAGGCAGGAGCTGAGGGGAGCGGGAATTGGATGAAGGTGGTGGAAAGGTACAAACTTCCATTATAAGACAAGTGAGCACTAGGGATGTCATGTCAGCACGACAGATACAATTAACGCTGCCTCCATTCACATGAAAGTTGCGAAGAGAATAAATCCTAAGAGTTCTCATCACAAGGAAAACATTTTTTTCTACTTCCTTAAGTTTGTATCTGTAGGAGATGATGGATGTTTACCAAACTCATTGTGATAATCAATTCACAATGCATGTAAATCAAATCATTAGACTGCACATCTTGAACTTATACATGGCTGTGTGTCAATTACATCTCAATAAAAATGGAAGAAAAGAAATTTTAAAGACAGACATAGTAGGGAGGGTATAGCTCAGTGGTAGATCATGTGCTTAGCAGGCATGAGGTCCTGGGTTCAGTCCCCAGGACCTCCATTTAAACAAACAAACAAACAAACAAACAAACTTAAATACCCCTCCCCCCAAAAAAGTGGGGAAAAAAAAAAAGACAGACATAATCCATCAAGGGCCACATTCTAACGAGACAGACAGAGTAAAAGGCTATCAAATGTGAAAAGTGCAATAAAGTCAGGATGCATGAGGGTCCTGGGAGGAAGGGGGGTCCCGCTTTAGACTGACCTTGGCAGGCACTGGCCATGTCAGAGATGGTAAATCTGAGCTGAGAACTGAAGGATGAGGAGGAGCAATCCCTAAAGATCCTAAGGGAGTCTGGACATCCAAACACAGGCAGGAATTAGCAAAAGGACCCTACGTAAGGGGGATGCAACACAAGTGTATGGAAAGCAGCCCCAAGGCTGGTGGAGTGGACCGGCGGGAGACAATGGCCCGGAGGCAGGAACTGATGCGGCCCCGGCTGGCCGGAGCCAGGTCGCGGAAGGAGTTTTAAGGACACGATAAATTCTCTGGCTTTTGTTCAGAGTAGGAAGGGAAGCAATGAGATGCTTTTCAAACTGGAAATGATATCATTTGGTTTCTGCGCTTCAAGGAGTCTTGCTGGGTGGAGAAAAGACTGCAAAGTGGTGAGGAGGCCAGGCGAGGAGGGCAGAGCAGACAGGGGTCTTTGGGAAAGAGGTCCGTGGTCGTCGGCGGGTAGTTTCAGGGGACAGAGAGGTAACTGGGGAGGGCCTTACACTCAGCAAACATTTATTTATCTATTTCTTAAATTGAAGTATAGTTGATTTACAATATTGTGTTTCTGGTGTACAGCAAAGTGATTCAGTTGTACATACATACATACATACATATATGCATACTTTTTCATATTCTCTTCCATTATGGTTTATTATAGGATATGGAATATAGTTCCCCGTGCTACACAGTAGGACCTTGTTGTTTACCTACTTTATATATAGTAGGTTTTATCTGCTAATCCCAAACTCTCAATTTGTCCCGACCCCCCATCCCCTTTCCCCTTTGATAACCATAAGTTTGTTTTCTATGTCTGTGAGTCTATTTCTGCTTTGTAAAATAACTTCCTTTGTGTCATATTTTAGATTCCACATATAAATGATATCATATGGCATTTGCCTTTCTCAGTCTGACTTACTTCACTTAGTATGACGATCTCCAGGTCCATCCATGTTGCTGCAAATGGCATTATTTCATTTGTTTTTACTGTTGAGTAGTATTCCATTGAATATATACACATCTTCTTTACCCAGTCACCTGTTGATGGACATTGAGGTTGCCTCCATGTCTTGGCTATTGTAAATAGTGCTGCTGTGAGCACTGGGGTGCATGTATCTTTTTGAATTAGAGTTTCCTTTTGATACATGCCCTGGAGTGGGACCGCTGGATCATATGATAACTCTATTTTCAGTTTTTAAAGGAACTTTCATACTGTTTTCCATACAAACTACATTCCTACCAACAGTGTAGGAACAGTGTAGGGTTCCCTTTTCTCCACAGCCTCTCCAGCATTTATCATTTGTGGACTTTTCAGTGATAGCCATTCTGACTTTGAGAGGTGGTACCTCACTGTAGTTTTGATTTCAGAAAATATTTATAGAGTTCATCGCGCCCTGTTACAGGCACTGCAGATAAAGCCATGAAGAAAACAAAGTCCGTGTCTGCATGGGGGGTCTCAAGGGTTCCAGGATTTTACACTGCGTACCCTTGATATGCCCTTGAAAATGAATTGCTCATCAGTCGAAGATCGCTGAGAGGTTCAGCAGGGGATGTGGGCTCAGACACTCTAAATTCCAGACTGGGAGTTATAGCGTCATGGTTCCCATTCAGAGTTCAGAGCCTGGTCTCTGAAAGATTTGGAAGAATGCCTGGGACACGATAAAAAGGTCAACAGAAAGGCACAGTTCTTCTTAGAATTATTACATTGCTGTTATGTGAGGTATGTAGCTACACAGTTTGAAAGGATGAAGGGCTCATCTGGGGTTATCCTGGGAGGCAAATGGACACTTCTAGGGGACGTGGGCTAACGTATTCTGGGAAGCAGATGAATGCATTTGGGAGCTTGTCCTCCCACACTTGAAGAGTTGCTCACCCAGGAGACAGCTAACAGGATGATGGTGAGCATGATTATATGTGTTTATATCTATATCTAGAGAGAGAGCTTGATTTTATTATAAGGAATTGGCTTGTGCAACTTGGAGACTGATGAGCCCCAAGTTCTGCCTTCTCTAAGCTGGAGGCCCAGGGGAGCAGATGGTGTTGTTCTAGTTCAAAGTACTGCAGGCACAAGACCTAGGAAGAGCCAATATTTTACTCTGAGTCCAAAGGCAGTGGGTAATAAAAACAAAACCAATGTCCCAGCTCAAGAACAGACAGGTAGAAGGAATTTTTTCTTATTCAGTGTTGTTCTAGCCAGGCCATCAACTGATTAGATGAGGCCCACCCCTGCTATGGAGGGCAATTTGCTTTATTCAGTCTAGAGATTCAAATACTACTCTCCTCCAGAAACACCCACACAGGTGCAGCCAGAATAATGTCTGACCAAATGTCTGGGCACCTTGGGGTCCAGCCAAGTGGACATATTGGATTACCCATCACACTCAGCCTTGAATCTGAGCTTCAGAGGAGGGACCTCTTCTCTTGGACGCCCCTTGAGACCTATCTTTGGAAGTGTTCAGGGAGAGGCTGAACAGTATCATGGTTAGGAGCAACGGCTCTTACAGAGACGGCCTCGGTTCAAACGCTGTCTCCACCATTTAAAGGTGAAATGCCTGTTGCATATTTTCTGCAAAGACAGCTGCAGACAGTTCCTCCCAGATCTGTCATCTTGCTGCTTCTTCCAACAAGAAGTGGAGTTTGTGCCATACACAAAATAGGAGAGCAATAAGGATTTACTGTGTAGTACAGGGAACTATATTCAATATTTTCTTGTAATAACCTATAATGGAAAATGACCTTAAAAAACATATAACTGAATCACTTTGCTGCACACCTGAAACTAACACAATATTGTAACAAAACAAAACAAAACACAATACTGTATATCAACTATACTTCAATTAAAAAAAGAAAAAGTGTTTACTTGCCTCCCCTTGAATGACTTGTTGGGGCCAATAGAATATGGTGGAAGTGACACTGACTTCCTCGCCTTTTAAGAAGATTTACATTGAGATTTGCAAATGTTAACCACTATATATAAAAATAGATTTAAAAAGCAGATTTCTTCGGTACAGCACAGGAAACTATATTCAATATCTTGTAGTAACCTTTAATGAAAAAGAACATGAAAACAAATACACATATATACATGCATGACTGGGACATAGTGCTGTGCCAGGGCACAGAGCCAGAAAGCCACCCAGCTAGCCCGCAGGACGTAAGAATTCATTATTGTTTTAAGCTTTTCAGATTCTGAGACGTCTGTTACAGAGCGACAGGGGACGGGGAGCAACCTGGGGCCGATCATGTCAGCTCTCGGGGATACCACGAACTCACAGACCTACTGACAATGAAGGACTTAACGCACCTAAAGGACTTAGGTCATATGATCAGTTGCTCAGTAATGTGACCTGCTGTGGTTATTCAAGCTCAAAGAATATGAAACACACCGGACAGGGCTGGTCTCTATCAGATGCATGTCTCCTGCCATCACCTCCGGGCGTATTCATTCTGCGGAAGTAAGAAAGGAGGATAAGGAACCCTAGCCTTGATCAAAATCAGTGGTCTGAAAGCAGAGGTGGAAGGTTTCAGCGTGCAGTTACTGAAAAAACCTTCAGGCAATCTTTTTTTTTTTTAATGTTCAATTTATTATTGTATTATTTAATTATTTTATTGTGGCAGCAAGGGGGCAGTAGTCAGGTCTCTGTATTTTTGGAGGAGGTACTGGGGACTGAACCTTGTGCATGCTAAGCATGTGCTCTACCACTGAGCTACACCCTCCCCCACTGGACAATCTTTAACACATAAGCTCTGGGTTAGTCATTCATTTCTGTGTAGATAGAGAAGAAAAAAAGCTAGCAAATAATTACACACCCAGTGCATTTCGATTAGTGCCCCAAACACATTTATTCCATAACTGGCCATTGTAAACGATAAAACACTTTACAACATTTATAGATTTTTTTCAAAGTAGTCCCAAAGATTATAAGCTTGAAAACTTGAAACTGTTAGTAACACACAGCTGCGTTAGAACGTCTGTTGAGAAAAATTCTGGTGGTTGAAAGCTGTGACGCACGTTTGTGAAACGAAGGTGAGTTTGCTAAACAAACTTGTGACAATGAACCACTGGCTGGCAGAGATACATAACCTTGACGATGTAATTGATTTTTAAAAATTGAAGTATAGTTGATTTATAATGTTGTGTTAGTTTCTGATGTACAGCATAGTGACATACATGTGTTTTTCAAATTCTTTTCCATTATAGGTTATTATAAGATATTGAATATAGTTCCCTGTGCTGTACGGTAGGACCTTGTTGTTCCTCTGTTTTATATATGGTAGTGTGTATCTGTTAATCCCAAACTCCTAATTCAGCCCTGCACCCCCTTTGCTGCTGTGGTGACCTCTAAGTTAGTTTCCTATGTCTGTGAGTCTACTTCTGTTTTGTAAATAAGTTCTTTTGTATCACTTTTTTTAGATTCCACATATGAGTGATATCACATGATATTTTTCTTTCTCTGTCTGACTTACTTTATTTAGTATGATCATCTCTAGGTCCACCCATGTTGCTGCAAATGGCATTATTTCATTCTTTTTATGGCTGCATAATGTTCCATTTTATATGTATATACACCACCTCTTCTTTATCCATACATCTGCTGACTGACATTTAGGCTGTTTCCATGTCTTGGCTATCGTAAACAGTGCTGCTATGAACACTGGGGTGCATGTGTCTTTTCAAATCAGAATTTTCTCCAGATACATGCCCAGGAGTGGGATTGCTGGATCATAGGGTAATTCTAATTTTGGCTTTGTAAGGACCCTCTGTACTGCTCTCCATAGCGACTGCACCTGAATTGTACTCTTTATAATAAACCAGTAATCAGTAAAGGCCTGTCCTGAGTTCTGTGAGCCGTTCTGTCAAACTGCTGAGCCTGAGGAAGTGTCGCCAGAAGCCCTTGTTTACAGCCAGCTGGTCAGAAGTCCAGGGGGCGACCTGGGACTTGCAACTGGCATCTGAGGTGGAAGTGGTCTGTGGGGCTGAACCCGGAGACCATGGGCTCTGCCGCTGACTCTGGGTGGGTGCACAGTGTCAGAGCTGAACTGAACGCGCATTTGGGATCTGAAGAGTTGGAGAACTGGTTGTTAGCATGGGCAGGAGGAGACCCCACACTTGGTGTCAGAAATGGCAGCGGTAAAACAGCACAATTATATTCACAGGTCCCAGGAGGAGAGGGCACAGCAGGCCACGGGGCAGCGCCAGGAGGTGGGGAGGGGGGGACCAGGGCAAGAGCCGTACTGCGGTTTCCTTCTGGAGAAGGACAGGTGGGGGCCGTGTAAGGAGATTTAGGCTTGTTTACTTTGAATAGTTTCAGATTCTAGGGCATGGGGACAGCTCCTGGGCGTCTGGTACCCGGCCCCTGGGTGAGCAGGGCAGAGAGAGCGCGGCTCAGCGTGTCACAGCCCAACGAGGGAGGCTGTTGAGGGTGCAGGCTCTGGATCAGATGGTTTGCAAATAAAAGACACGCTCAAAAGCAAGTTGTTTGCTGTAGGGGAAGGGAGGGCATAGCTCAGGGTAGACATGTACTTGTGTACTTAGCACGCATGAGGGCCTGGGTTCAATGCCCAGTACCTCCATTTATTAAAAGGTGAATAAATAAACCTAATAACCTCCTCCCAAAACAAACAAACAAACAAAAAAACCCAAAATAAATAAAATAAAACATTTTTAAAAGTCCACAGAATAAAAGGAGAGGGTTAGTACAGCCTCCTGCCCAGGAGAGTCTCAGTGTCTGGAGACATTCGTGGTTGGTGCCATCGGGGGTGGGGTGCTGCTGGTGTCTGTGCGTGGACCCGGGGGTCTGGCAACGCCCAGAACAGCTCCCCCCACCCCTCCCCTGCTCCACCACCGAGAATGGGCCACTCCCAAATGTCAACTGCGCCCCGAGACTGAGAAACCCTGGTTCCAAGCAAAAGGCAAAGCCTTATTTTCCCACAGTCACTGAATTAAATTGCCTCCTAATTCAGTAGACTTTTCTCCACGCCTCCTGTGATCCAGAACTTGCAGTGGGCCACGGGGGCGACACACGTTGGACGGACTGGGAGAGAGCCACGGCCTGACAGGACTGGCTGACTCAACACCCGGATGTTCGAAATGCACAGGGAGAAAGCTCTAGAAAGGGTGGAGTGGGGTGGGGGTGCTGCAAGCCGACTGTTTACATTCCTCTTCCTGAGCCTTTGATTTGATGAGAAAACATGAGTGGTGGTTTTGCTCTGCAACGGGCAGCCAGCACCTGCTGTATGCACCTGGCTGCTGCCTCGGCCCGCAAGCGTCCCACACCTGCACGGCCGAACCATGTGTGCTCAGGTAGGTACTCAGTGCGTAAATCACTGAATGAGTGAATGGAAATCACAAACACGTTTTCAAGGAATAATGGATGCATCTAGGAGAGGTAGGAATGACTTGTGTTTGAATCTCCCCAATTCCTTCATAAAAAAACTCTCCCAAAGAACAGCAAACTCAGCAAAGAAAATTACCTACAGACGACATTCTCAGTAAAACTCAGTGAACTCTGGAGCATGAGCACGTGGGCTCAGCCGAGAAATACGTATTTCTTATTCTACATCACAATAAGGAAACAAAGGCAGCTATGAAAGAGCAACTGTGCAAAAATTAGGGGACCTCAGAAAAGAGATGGGTGGGGGGAAAGATGGCGTCAAAAGGCACTGACAAGGGTCAGAAAAGGACTAGAAACTTAAAAAAAAAAAAGACAGTTACAAAACATCATTTACAAGACATTTACTAAGCTGTAAGGAATAGACAGACCCACAGAAAATACTGTAAGTGATATTGATGATGGAAAGAAGGAAAAAATCGGAGTTGAATGAGGGGATTAAAACTATTTAAAAGAAAAACTGTTCAAGGGAAACTGATAGAAATCAAGGAGAGACAAAGATCCAAAATACCGGAGCAGAAACAGCTGAAGAGGAAAACCAAAGCGATGGAATAAAATGAGTAATAAAAATCGTGATCTAATACACATTCCTGAAAGAAAAGGTTTGGGTCTTCAAAGGGAAGGGCCGAGCATACGTCTAGAAAATCAGCTGAGAAGTTGTCAGTAAGACACATTCTAGGAAAATTACTATTTACACATTTGAGCAATAAGTCGAGTTAGCTTAGAAGGAAAAAAAGTCAGATTAGCATCAAATGATTTGCCCACAGCACTGCATTCCAGGAGAGGGTGGTTCAACAAGTGAACAACACTCAGCAGCTCATTAAAAAACAAACAAACAAACAAACACATTGGCCAAGTGGGGTTTACTCTAGGGATGCAAGAATGGATAAATTAGAAAATCATTAATGAAATTTATCATCTTAACAGAGCGAAGAAGAAAAAAACATCACAGATCATCCCCAGACACTAAAGGGATATGACAAGATTTGTATCTATGTTAACACACAATTAAATAGGAAATGATAGTTCTTTCAAATATTGATAGATAGCCTGAAATTCAGGATCTCTCAACAGTAGAGGCTCTAATAAAAATAACACCAGCATCTAAATTTAAGTCAAGGACAAGAATGCCCACTGTTTTCACTGCTACTTAGCACGGAGAACGTGTTTTCCACTGTGTGATGGAGGGAGGCTGTCTATATTCGACAATCACTGTCTGAGAAAATCTACTGAGCTCCAACTCACCTCTCATGAGATCGTTTCCAAGGATCATAGCACCGACAGGTGAAAGGAATTCTGCTTTAACTGACTCAGCACGTTTATTTGCCAAGCATCCTTTGCATGTCTACGGTTCTCAGACACTCTCTTAGGTATGATGGTATTACAGTGAGCTGGACTAGAAGAGGATCCTGCGGTCAGAATGACAGTCCATGTTGTTTCCCTAAAGGGTTCTTCCACCATGATCGACAGCTGCGACTTTCTTTATAACTGACTCCAAACGGGATTGTCTGAGGAAAACTATGCGGGGACAGTAAACCTAGCCCTTTCTCCACCCCTGACTCACTCCTGGGTAGTCAGACTCCCGGTGGCACAATGCAGCCACGAACTAGTAGACAGAAGAGGGGACACTTTCTCAGGGGGTGTTTTCTTCCTCTCCCTCCCTTCCTTCCTTGTAAACTAAGGAAGTTAATTGCTAGCTGTGTCTTTAAATACACATTTTATCCGGTAACATTGAAAACATCTGTTCCCGTAGTTAGACTTGAATCATTTACCAGAATCACCTGCACAAACGTGCAGTCACGCGTTTTAAGACCCTGAGCAAGGATTCAGCACCTATTCAGCAAGTGGGCGATTGTTTCCTTAATTTCCAAAGCTGCCACTTGAACTTGTGAAATGGCTTTACCCTCTGCTGGTAATCACTGGGTTTTCACAATCAGGAGGGTGTGCCCCCCACCCAACCCAAGAAAACAAAAGGATTCTTTAACTTGCATTTCTTATTGTTTGGCTAAGATTGGCAAACGTTACTACTTTGCTAACTGGTAACTAATACCATAGTGCATTGAGACTGTTTCTATTTGTACTCAAGTCCTCGACTTTACTCAGGGGTGAGTCATTTAAAAGATCACCAGCAACACTGATTATTTCACTCCCTCCGGCTGCAAGGCGGGCTTCGTCTGCGCCTGCGGTGTCGGAGCGCCCTCTGGTGGTAAAATGAATACAATGCAGCCACGGGCCGGTCCTGGCTTGGCTCTCTGAGGCAGAGGTCAGGGATCAGCCTAGAAAACTCAAAGAGGGGGCACGCTTGATTGTCCCCTGGGAAAATTATTCACAACTTGATTACGACCATCCTTGGAAACTACAAGATTAAAAAAAAATTTCTCTGCCCTAATGACTGCTGGGCAATTAAGATAAAATGATTTATGATTTTCAGGTACTGTTAACATGTAACTTAAGGCTCAAGTTGTTAATATGTAAAAGCTGACTCCTAGATTCCCCCAGTGTGTCCGTGAAGGACAGGTGTCACTGGTTCCAATAATCTTAAATACTAAGTGTGACGGCAGAATTGTTCCTAAACCTAGCTGGATGGGAGAGCGATTCTATAGGAAGCCTAACTCCCCTTCGAGAAAACAAACAAACAAACAAAAAAAGACAGTACTTTGTATTTGAAGACCGAATCAAGAACACACTACATATCAGCCATACTACTTAGCCATAAAAAAGAATGAAATAATGCCATTTGCAGCAACATGAATGGACTTGGAGATCATCATACTAAATTAAGTAAGTCAGACAGAGAAAGAAAAATACCATATGATATCACTTACATGTGGAATCTAATAAAAATAAAAACGTGAACTTATTTATAAAACAGAAACAGACTCAGACATAGAAAACAAGCTTGTGGTTACCAGGGGGAAAGAGAGTGGGAAGGGATAAATTGGGAGTCTGAGATTTGCAGGAACTAACTACTATATATTAAATAGATAAACAACAAAGACATACTGCATAGCACATGGAAATATATTCAATAACTTGTAATAACATATGGACAGAGTCTAAAACTAAAGCATACAGATATATACATACATATACATGTATAATAAAATCACATTGCTATACACTTGAAACTAACACAATATTGTAAATCAATTATACTTCAATCAAAAAACAATTACGGGGCAACACTGATGAGTTTCCCTCCTGCTGCAAGGCTGGCTTCCTTTGCGCCTGTGGTGTCGGCGCGCCCTCTGGTGGTCATACGAATCCTCTGCAGTCACGGGTCATTCCTAGTCCCCCTTTGAGACAGAGGTTCTACTGTAAAACACACGGAACGATGTTCAGTAACTTGTAATAACTTATCATGGAAAAAAATATTTTTAAAGAATACAGATATATACATATATATGTATAATCAAGTCACTTTGCTGTACATTCAAAACTAACAATATTGTAAAGCAACTATCCTTCAATTAAAAAAAAAAGATTATGGGGTAACACAGATGAACTTCATTCCCTTCTGGTACAAGGCTGGCTTCGTTCGCTTCTGTGGTGTCGGCGCGCCCTCTGGTGGTCGTACCAATGCTCTGCAGTCACAGGCCAGTCTGGCTTGGCTCTTTGAGACAGGGGTCAGTGGTCACCCAATAAAACTCAACAAAAGGCACCCTTACTATTTACGTTAGTCAGAACATGGAAACAACCTAAAAGTCCATTGAGATATAAGTGGATAAAGACATTGTGGTATATAAAAACCATGGACTACCTCTCAGCCACAAGGAAGTATAAAATAATGCCATTTGCAACAAAATGGATGGGCCTGGGGATTATCACACTAAGTGAAGTGTAAGTCAGAAAGAGAAACTCCATGTGATAACACTTATGTGTGGAAACTAAAAAAATGAGACGAACGTATTTACAAAACAGAAACAGACTCACAGATAAAGAAAACAAACCTGTGGTTGTCAGGGAGGAAAGAGGTGGGGAGGGATAAATTGGGTGTTAGAGATTTGCAGATACTAACTACTATATATAAAATAGATAAACAAAGTCCTACTGTACAGCACAGGGAACTTGTAGTAACCTGTAACGAAAAACAATGTGAAAAGGAATATGTATATATGTATAACTGAGTCACTATGCTGTACACAGGAAATTAACACAACACGGTAAACCTACTATACTTTAATAAAAATAAAATTAAATAAAATTAAATAAAGGAAAAAGAAATGGTGGTATATATACACAATGGAGTATTACTCAGCCATAAAAATGTTGAAATATTCCCTTATGCAGCAACATGGATGGACCTAAAGATTGTCATAGTAAGTGAAGTAAGTCAGGTAGAGAAAGACAAATATTATATGATATGACTTACACATGGAACCTAAAAAAATTGTACAAATGAATCTATATACAAAACAAATAGACTTACAGGCATTGAAAAGGAATGTATGATTATTAAAGGGGATGGTAGGAGGAGGGGTAAATTAGGAGTATAGGGCTAACAGATACACACTAGGGTATATAAAATAGATAAACAAGGACTTACTGCATAGCACAGGGAACTATATTCAACATCTTGTAATAACCTACAATGGAAGAGATTTTTTAAATAGAACACTGATATATACATATATGTATAACAGATCACTTTATTGTACACCTGAAGCTAACAAAATATTGTAAGTCAACTATATTTGTTTAAGGAAAAAAAAATTACAGGGCAACACTGATTATTTCACTCCCTCCTGCTGCAAGGCGGGCTTCGTCTGCGCCTGTGGTGTCGGAGCGCTCTCTGGTGGTGAGATGAATACACTGCAGCCACGGGCCGGTCCTGACTTGCTCTCTGAGACAGAGGTCAGGTATCAGCCTAGAAAACTTAAACAGGGGCACGCTTGATTGTCCCTTGGGAAAATTATTCAAAACTTGATTACCTCCACTCTTGGAAACTACAAGATTTAAAAAAAATTTTCTCTGCCCTCATTGACTGCTGGGCAATTAAGGTAAAATGATTTATGATTTTTAAGTACTGTTAACATGTAACTTAAGGCTCAAGTTGTTAATATGTAAAAGCTGACTCCTAGATTCCCCCAGTGTGTCCGTGAAGGACAGGTGTCACTGGTTCCAATAATCTTAAATACTAAGTGTGACGGCAGAATTGTTCCTAAACCTAGCTGGATGGGAGAGCTATTCTATAGAAAGCATATCTCCCCTTGAAAGAAAAAAAAAAAAAGATGGTACTTTGTATTTGAAGACCGAATCAAGAACACACTACATCTCCACCATACTATTCCGCCATAAAAAAAATAATAAAACAATGCCATTTGCAGCACCATGGATGGACATGGAGATTATCATACTAAGTGAAGTAAGCCAGAAAGAGAAAGAAAAATACTATATGATATCACTTATATGTGGAATCTTAAAAAATGATATAAAAGAACTTATTTGCAAAACAGAACCAGACACACAGACATAGAAAACAAACTTGTGGTTACCAGCAAGTGAAAGGGGGGATGGGAGGCATAAACTGGGAGTTCAGGATTTGCAGGTACTAACAACTATATTAAAATAGATAAACAGCAACTTCATACTGTAAAGCACAGGAAACTATATTCAGTATCTTATAATAGTCTATAATGAAAAAGATAATGAAAAGGAATATATATATACACACACACACATATATATAACTGATCATGTTCCTGTACACCAGAAATTAACACAACATTGTAAACTGAGTATACTCCAGTAAAAAATAAGATAAAAGATAAACAAAATTTTAAAAGGAAATGGGGCATATATACACAATGAAATATTACTCAGCCATAAAAATGATGAAATATAGCCATTTGTAGCAACATGGATGGACCTAGAGATGATCATAGTGAGTAAGTCAGACAGAGGAAGAAACATATGATATCACTTATACGTAGAATCTAAAAAAAGTACAAATGAATCTACATATAAAAAGAATAGAATCGGGGGGGTAGAGGGTGGGAAGGGATAGACTGGGATTTCAAAATTGTAGAATAGATAAACAAGATTACACTGTATAGCACAGGGAAATATACACAAAATGTTATGATAAATCACAGAGAAAAAAATGTGACAATGAGTGTGTATATGTCCATGAATGACTGAAAAATTGTGCTGAACACTGGAATTTGACACAACACTGTAAAATGATTATGAATCAATAAAAAATGTAAAAAAAAAAAAGAATAGAATCAGAGCCACAAAACTTACGGTTACCAAAGCTGATGGTGGGAGGGGGGCTAAATTAGGAGTATGGGATTAGCAGATACACACTACTATATATAAAATAGATAAACAAGGACCTACAGCACAGCACAGGGAACTATTTTCAGTATCTTGTAATAACCTATAATGGAAAGAGTCTAAAAATAAATCATACAGATATATACATACATATACATGTATAATAAAATCACATTGCTGTACACTTAAAACTAACACAATATTGTAAATCAACTATACTTCAATTAAAAAAAATTGTGGGACAATACTGATGACTTTCACTCCCTCCTGCTGCAAGGCTGGCTTCCTTTGCTTCTGTGGTGTTGGCGCGCCCTCTGGTGATCGTATGACTCCTCTGCACTCATGGCCAGTCCTAGCTTGGCTCTGAGACAGAGGTTCTACTGTAAAACACAGGGAACTATATTCAGTATCTTGTAATAACCTATAACGGAAAAGAATTTTTAAAAGAATACATATATATGTATATTCAAATCACTTTGCTGTACCCCTGAAACTAACAATATTGTAAATCAATTATTCTTTGATTTAAAAAAAAAAAAGATTATGGGGCTACACTGATTAGCTTCACTCCCTCCTGCTGCAAGGCTGGCTTCGTTCGCTCTCGTGGTGTCAGAGCGCCCTCTGGCGGTCTTACAAATGCTCTGCAGTCACAGGTCAGTCTGGCTTTGAGACAGAGGTCACTGGTCACCCAATAAAACTCAAAAAAAGTCACCCTTACTATTTACATTAGCCAAGACATGGAAGCAACCTAAATGTCCATCGACAGACGAATGGATAAAGATGTGGTTTACATACAATGGAATACCTCCCAGCCACAAGAAAAAATGAAATCATGCCATTTGCAGCACCATGGATGGACCTGGAGATTATCACACTAAGTGAAGTAAGTCAGACAGAGAAAGAAAAACACTATATGATATCACTTACATGTGGAATCTAAAAAATGAGACAAATGAACTTATTTACAAAACAGAAACAGACTCACAGACATAGAAAACAAGCTTGTGGTTATCAGGGCTGGGGGAAGAGGTGAGAGCGAAAGAGGTGGGGAGGGATAAATTGGGAGTTTGGGATTTGCAGATACTAACTACTACATATAAAATAGATAAACAACAAGGTCCTACTGTATAGCACAGGGAACTATATCAACACCTTGTAATAACCTATAATGAAAAAGAATGTGAAAAGAAATATGTATATATGTATAACTGAATCAGTATAGTGCCCCCCAGAAATAAACACACATTGTAAACTGACTACACTTCAATTAAAACAATAATTATAACAAAATAAATTGAAGATGTGGTATATATACACAATAGAATATTACTCAGCCATAAAATGATGAAATATTTCCATATGCAGCAATGTGGATGGGCCTAGAGATGATCATACTAAGTGAAGTAAGTCAGACATAGAAAGACAAATATTATATGATATCACTTATACACAGAACTTAAAAAATAGTACAAATAAATCTATATGTGAAGCAAATAGACTCACAGACATAGACAAGGATTGCATGATATTAAAAAGGATGGTAGGAAGAGGGATACGTAAGGAGCATGAAATTAATAGATACACACTACTATGTATAAAACAGATAAACACAAGGATATACTGCACAGCACTGAAAACTATACTCAATGTCTTGTAATAACCTGTAAACGAAAAAAATCGGAAAAAAGAATACAGACATATAGATATATGTATAATGAATTACTTTATTGTATACCTGAAACTAGCAAAATATTGTAATACACTACAGTTTAATTTTAAAAAGATATTACAGGGCAACACTGATTATTTCACTCCTTCCTGCTTGCAAGGCGGGCTTCATCTGCTCCTGTGGTGTCGGAGCGCCCTCTGGTGGCGCAACCAATACACTGCAGCCACGGGTCAGTCCTTACAGAGGTCACTGGTCAGCCTAGAAAACTCAAAAAGGAGCACCCTTACTATTGACATGAGTCAGGACATGGCACCAGCCTAAATGTCCATCAACAGAAAAACGGATAAAGACGTTGTGTATATATAAACAATGGAATACCCCTCAGCCATAAAGAAGAATAAAATAATGCCACTTGCAACAACATGGATGGACATGGAGATTGTCATTCTAAGTGAAGTAAGTCAGACAGAGGAAGAAAAATACCACATGATATCACTTACATGTAGAATCTAATAAAAATGAAACATGCGAACTTATTTTTTAAACAGAAACAGACTCAGACATAGAAAACAAGCTTGTGGTTATCAGCGGGGAAAGGGAGTGGAAAGGGATAAATTGGGAGTCTAAGATATTCAGGAACTAACTACTACACATTAAATAGATAAACAACAGGGTCCTACTGTACAGCACATGGAAGTATATTCAATAACTTGTAATAGCCTATAACAGAAAATAATGTGAAAAGGAATATGTATATGTGTATAACTGAATCACTATGCTGTACACCAGAAATTAATACAACATTGTAAACAAACTATACTTCAATAAAAAAATGAAATGAAACAAAATAAAAAGCAGATGTGATATATATACACAATGGAATATCACTCAGCCATAAAAGTAAACTATTGCCATTTGCAGCAGCATGGATGGACCTAGAGAGTATCACACTAAGTGAAGTAAGTCAGACAGAAAAAGACAAATGCAGTATCACTTATACTTGGAACGTAAAAAAATAGTACAAATGAATCTATATACAAAACCGAAATAGACTCACAGACATGGAAAAGGGATGCATGGTATTAAAGAGGATGGTGATGGCGGGAGGGTGTAGCTCAAGTGGCAGGCTGCGTGCTCAGCATGCATAAGATCCTAGGTTCAATCCCCAGTACCTTCTCTAAAAACAAAGAAAGAAATAAACCTAATTACCTCCCTCACCAAAAAAATTTTTTAAAAATAAAGAGGATGGTGGGAAGAGGGATAATAAGGAGTATGAAATTAACAGATACACACTACTATATATAAAACAGATAAACACAAGGATATACTGCATAGCACTGAAAACCATATTCAGTGTCTTGTGATAACCTATAAATGAAAGGAATTAAAAAAAGAATACAGATATATACATATATGTATAACGGGTCACTTTCTTGTACACACAAAATTAACGAAATGTTGTAACTATACTTCGGCACAGAAGAAAATATGAAATGAAACTGATGGCGTTTCACTCCCTCCTGCTGCAGGCCTGGCTTTGCCTGCTCCTGTGGTGTCGGAGCGCCCTCTGGTGGTCCTACCAGTGCTCTGCAGTCACGGTCAGCCCAGGCTTGGCTCCGAGACCCAGGTCAGCGGTCACCCAGTAAAACTCAAGACGGGGCTCTCTTCCTTGCCCCTTAGGAAAATAATTCAAAATTTGATTACCGCCATCCATCGAAGCTCCAAGTTTTACCAAAAACAGTCTCTTGCCCTAATTGACGGCTGGGCAATTATCTTAAGATACCGTTATCTCTGATTTTCAGGTCCTGTTAACTATGTAACTTAAGGCTCAATTTACTAACATGTAAAAGCTGAGTCTTAGATGCGTGTGTTCATTAACTTTCTTGAGTGCATTCACATGTGAGACCGAAGGGACCTAATTTCCACTGGTCCCGATAGTCTTTTTTTTTTTTTTTAATTTAAAGTTTTAAGTTTATTTGAGCAAAAATGTATTCCAGTTGAGCAGCACCAAACTGGAAGTGGCTAGGAGCACCCCTGCTCCCCCACAATAACCTTAAATATTAACTCTGACCAGTAGTATTTTTCCTGAAACTACCTGGATGGGAGATTTACTCTGTAGAAATCGTATCTCTGCTTGACAATAACACAATGGTACTTTCTATTTGCAGCTTGAGTCAAGGACATATTCCACCTTGGATAAGACGACTTGCTGCTTTTTAAAAGCTCTAGAATATATGTTTATAGAATCAGCTAAATTTGGGGGGGAGTCCAGTGATAGGAGCCTTCACTGTTCTGCTGTGAAGCCGCTTTGACTTAGGGTTTCTATCTTTTGTGAGCACAAAATTCTGATTCACATAAGGAGGGAATCAAAGTGTGGATCCCAGGAGTGTAAAAATGGTAACAGCAGCATTAAGAGGCTGCTTGGGCTGCAATAACGTAATACCAAAGACCGGGGAGCTTGCAAACAGCAGAGGTTTATTTCTTACAGTTTGGAGGCTGGGAGGTCCAAGGCCGCCGTGCCAGCAAGGTCAGGTTCTGGCGAGGGCCCTCTTCCACGCCGCAGACTGCTGGCTTCTCCCCGTGTCCTCACACAGTGGCTGCGGCAGCCCAGCTTTCTGGTTTCTCTTTAAAAGGGCACTAATTCCATTACTGAAGGCTCCACCCTCGTGACCTGAACGCCTCCCCAAAGCTCCACCCCCACATACCATCATGCTGGAGATTAGATTTTCAACAGGAGGATTTGGGGGAACACAAGCATTCAGATTCCAGCATGGACTATTCGCTTTCAGGAATTTTATATGTGTTAACATTTTTAGGACCAACATCAACTGTTCTAAAATGCAGCATTTTTTATACTTCAGGATTTCCCAAATTGAGATCCAACTTGTCACTGAAGGCATATTACTACTGATGTTCAAGAAGGATTGGCCAAAGACATGGAAGCAACCCACGTGTCCATGGACGGATGACTGGATAGAGAAGATGTGGGGTATATACACAATTATTCCTCAGCCATTAAAAAAGAATGAGAATGTCCACTTGCAGTAACATGGATAGATTCAGAGAATATCATACTAAGTGAAGTAAGTCACACAGAGAAAGCTAAATATTATATGATATCACTTATACGTGGAATCTAAAAAAAAAATGACACAAATGAACTTATGTACACAACAGAAACAGACTCACAGACACAGAAAACAGACTTATAGTTACCAAAGAGGGAGGGATAAATTAGAAGTTTTGGATTTGCAGACACTAACTACTATATATAAAATAGATAAACAACAAGTTTCTTCATGATAGCACAGGGAACTCTGTTCAATACCTCATAGTAATTTATAATGAAAAAGAATATGGAAAGGAATATATGTGTGTATATGTATGACTGAAGCACTATGCTGTACGCTAGAAATTGACACAACATTGTAAACTGACTATAATTCAATAAAAAAAATTAGTGATTAAAAAAAGCAAAGAACTCAATTTTTTCTTTCTCCTTGTTTGCCCATGGTCTCTCTCTCTGACTCCGAACTTACTCGATTTCAGTCTTTCTTTGTGTCTCTCTTCACTTTGTTTTTCTCGCTTGATTTATCTTTCTCTCCCCATCTGTTTCTTTCCTTTGTCTCTAATTCTCTGACTGTTACTCTGTCTGTCTTCACCCGCCTCTTCCCTAGTCTGTACCTTTGCTGTCTCTGCGTTTCTCTGTCTATTTGTCTATCTTGGTGTGTCTGGCTCTTTTCTCCCTAGTGCCTCTCTTTATCTCTGTCACTTAAGAGATTTTTTTTAATTGAAGTAAAGTCAATTACAATGTGTCCATTTCTGATCTACATCACGTCTCTGTGGCTTTTGTGGGTTTTGCTGATTACCTCCTCCCTTTGTCTCGGTCTCATGCCATATGCCTCTCTGAAAAATTCCAGAATCAGGACTTGGACCTGCTGTGATAAAGAGGCCTCTGAATGCCAGGTAAAACTGTCATTACCTGTTGTCTGGACTCCTTTCGCACCATCCCCCAGGGGGCTGGAGACGGAGCAGGAGGAAATTGCTGAAGACGCAGAGGAAGGAACTGAGTTTGGAGAGACCTCCCTGATTCTAATGGGACTAGAATGGAACAGGGTGGGAACAGACAGTGATTCCTTAATGTATGATTTTGAGGCCACGAGATTCCCTTAGTCACCTGCCCTGAAGAGCTGAGAGAGGGGAGCCTGCTTTCCTGCAGGTACAGGAGCACATCAAAGCCCCAGCTTCATGTTTAGATGGTCAATCTCTAGCTGGATAGAACCACAGAAGTGAAACACGTCAACAGACTGAGGAAATTTGATTATGCTACTAACACTCATGTCTGTATCGCAACTTATAAATCACAAACTAATTTCATATTCATGGATTCGTTTGGGTCTCGTGAAACATGGACGGAAAAGCAGAGCAGATACTACTTTTATTTAATTTTATTTTTGTGGGACTCAGGACCTCGTGCATGCTAAGCACATGCTCTGCCACTGAGCCAAACCCTCCCCGCCGGCTCCTTAACTTCTACAGCTAGGTTCTTTATATATGAATCCAGCTGTATTCTGAGTCCAGAAAACATTTCTGCTCCTCACAGATCCCTCCCCTTTCCCTCCTTCTTCCAGCAGCAATAGCAAATGAACAGGTGGATTTCCAAAGGTGATGGTGGCTGAGGAAAGAGGGAAGTGAGAGTAGAAAATAAAAGTATGCTAAAATTTTTTTAAATAATTTTTTAATTTAAAATTAATTAAAAAATTAAAATTTTTTTAAAATTAAAAAAGTTTTAAAAAGAAAATTAAAGTTTATCACATTTATGAAAATGAATATATGTATGTATCTGCATGACTGGGACGTTACGCTGTTCACCAGAAACTGACGCATTGTAACTGACTATATACTTTAACTAAAAATGAATAAAGTATGTCACATTTAAGGGTCGGAGCCAAACACCTCATCTCTGAAATTCCCAGTTTACATAGATTGTGTAAGGACTTACGCTGTGTCCTGCTTCTTCGCTTCTTTGCCAAGCCCTTAGAGGTTCAGAAGGAAGGTTAGGTGACTCTTCTAGACTCACAAGCCAGCAAAGTGCTGAGGCACTGGGGTGGGCGGGGAGAGGGATGTGTCAAGGCTGGCAGATGTCCGCGTTGCACCACTGTCCCTGGAAAGACAGCAGGACCTCAGTCATCTCCCAAAACGCTTTCTTCACGTTGTTTCCGTGCTCAGAAACATCCACGGGCTCCCTGCTACCTACAGGAGCCACCATTTATACGAATTCTGGTGAAATAACATGTTCATGCTTTGCTCTGTCTCCTGCTTCATGACAACTGTTTTATCCCCCTCAGCGATGCAAACCAATGATAAGAATTTACATAAAATCCTTCACAACTTTCCATGAGGCCTCCTCCTCCGTCATTTCATGATTTTCATAGCAGCCCTAACCCACTACACATAGGTCCTTATAAAAAAAAGGTTAGAATGCAGAGGGCACACACAGAGCCCAAAGGGTGAAAGATTAAGCAAATAAAAATATGAGACATCTAAGAAAGTGGAAGAGAGACAAATTGGAAGATTCTACACTGCTGGCCTTGAGGATGGGGGACGGGGCCGCGGGCCACAGCCACCAGAAGCTGGAAAAGGGAGGGGAGAGATTTTCCTCTAGAATGTTCAGAGGGAGAATGTTCCTGCCGACACCTTGGTTTCAGCCCAGTGAAACTTATTGTGAACTTCTGGCCTCCAGATGGTGAGAGAATATATTTCTGTTGTTTTTAGCCAACGGTATATCTGCCTGTCTGGAGCTGAAACAGGGAAAGAATAAAATTCAAGCCCTTGTGCAAAAGAAACAAACAAACAAACAAAAAACCCAAGACACTTAGATCTAGAGGTTTTCAGATAAACGTTGAAGCAGAAAACATATTTTTTAAAACATGTATCTTATACGTGTACAGGTTTGTGCATATTAATTATACATGTACACATTTTAACACGTACACATACATACACCTGTACAGGGGTGCGTCATTTTATTGCGCTTTGCAGATACTGCATTTTTTGCAAATCAAAGGTTTGCAGCAACCCTGGGTTCTCCATGATGATTAGCATTTTTTTAGCAGTGAAGTTTTTTTAAACTAAGGTATGTACATTTTTTTTAGAGACAGAATGCTATGGCACAATGAATAGATTATACTGAAGCGTGAACATAAAGTTTGATATGCTCTCGGAAACCAAAAAAATCTGTGTTATCTCTTTATTGCCACATTCTCTTTACTGCGGACGCCTGGAACCAAACCAACAATTTCTCCAGGATGTGCCTGTATTAACTCCCCAGTTTGAGTGATATCATTTAATTGTCACAGAAAGTGTATCATTTTTCTTCCCTAGAGAACTGCCCATGTTCTTGTTTTGGTTGATTGTATGTTCAGTTGAAATGTGAATCTCTCCCTTCTCTCTGCTGTGAGCTGGTAGTTGATCTAGAGGTTTGATCACATCCTGATTCAACTTTTCATGAAGACCGTGTTACGGGCAGTGTACTGTGCTGTCTGTTACAGCACATGGGATTGCGTGCTGTACGGTGGTCCCACATCAGGAAGGAAAGGCGAAAATCAGGCGATGTCAATCTCGTCCATCAGAGTTTCGCCTAACAGTTTCCATCGCCATCAATTGCATCCTAAGTCTGCAGTTTTATTCCAACTTGCAAGATAGTGATTTTCCTAATTCTGTTAATACTCCTCAATTTATTTTTAAATTCATCTAATAAATTTGCTGCTCAGTTTCTTGAGTCCCACCCCTCCTTCTCTCTACTTCAGTTATTCATTCCCATACACAGTCCTCTGCTTCATTATCACCAATGAGTTCAGTGTCCATAATCTCAATTTGCAGCAGCAACCTTTCATCTCATCTTTCCAGTTTAACTTCCTTTCTTTTAGTTCCACCCAACCGTGACCATTTATCAACCAACCCTTACTTCCTGCTCCCTTCTGTCTCCTCTAGCAAAGCAGGAGGTTTTTGTTTTTGTTTTTGTTTTCCTCTCAATTAAGAACTTTTCCTCACCAACTCTAGTGTGAAACTCTAAGAGTCTGAGTCAGAAAAGTAAGCAGAAATCATCATTCACACAATGCTACACAACATCTCAGTAAAGCTGGGGGAACAGATAAAAAGGATCGTTTCCCTTTATCATTATGAAATGACCCGCTTTACCTGTTTTTAGTCTCTTTATCGTAAGGTCTAATTTGCCTGATACTAATGGAGCCGCCCCAGCTTTCTCATGTTGCTGTCCACACAATGTATCTGTTCCTTTCCTTTTACTTCCAAACTACTTGTGTCCTCCTATTGAACGTGTAACTCTTGACATAATGTACAGTCGCCTGCATTTCCTTCTCATTTGCAATCTCTGTGTTTTTGCTGGAAAGAGGCACAATAAGGCACTTCTTATTTTGCACATCATATTTTATTTCTTCCTCTGGTTGCTGGTTACATTGCTGTACTTTCTTTTTGAAAATTCATCTTGCTGGACATTTATGAAGCCTGCACTTTTAAGTATGTATATTATGCCTTTAAAGGTTTACTTAAAATTATACAACATTAAAATCATTTCCTCTGTTGGCAGTGACTACAGGGCTCTAAACGCACCCCATCCTCACAATTCACAGAGGCTCAAAGTGTCCATGAATCAGCAGGTGCCTCCCGTGTACGCAGGGATTCCACACAGCATCCGTGTCCTGTGGTTAAGAGGATTCATCACCAGGGATGTTATTGTCAAGAGTCTGTGAGTCGGAGGCTGGAGGCTGTGGATCAGTGGTCCCCGCCGAGCTGTGTCGGATCCCATATCCAAAGTATATGGCGAGACCTAGTCGGGCAATGAGACGATGAGAAGGAAAAGTAGGCACCCTCCCCACTTACAGATGCCCAATAGGCCACCTATTATGACATCTTACACATTTTTGGGAAAAGGTAGTTGGAAGTGTGTTGGGTTCAGCCACTCAGGAGACCTTTTTATTTTTCCCAGGAACTCACTTACCAATGGCATTCCAGACACCAAACTGGGCCCAGGTCCGAGTGGTCATCTGCATCATCAAGTGGACATTCACGAAGATGCTCAGCAGTGGGAGGACAGGCAGAGCAGGCACCTGCGGGCGAAGGCAGCTACCCTGAGGGCACCGCGGACCTCGCGAAGGCAGGCCCCGCCCCCAAGCGGGGGTCGGGGGGAGACGCCAGGCCTGTTCACACTGTGCAGCCAGCGCCTCCCCAGATTGGGTGTGTAAAGCGCTGAGAGTGGACCAGGGAAGGGCCACTGGTTATGGCAACTCTCCCTTTTCCCTAGTCCAGCAATCCCTAGATTGCAAAGCATGCAGACTTCCTTCACTGAAGGTGGATAGTTTGGGTGCATAAGGTCACCCACCTTGAAGGGAGGAGGAGTGGGGCCCTGGGGCTGCCTCCAGATGGTGACAGTGACCCCGGCGATGAGCACCAGCAGCAGCACAGCCACCGTTGTGCAGACGGGGTCTCCAGAGAACACACGGCGGGGCCACTGGGCCAGCACCAGGCTCAGGGCCGTCAGCAGGGGAACTGCAGGGTCCAGTTGGAGGAGAACAGGGTCAAGTCCAGAAGCCAGTGTGTCAGGCCTTGGGTCACACGCCTCCCCAAACTGCCCTCATCAGGAAGCTCATATTATCTCCAAGAAGCCTTAGCAACCACCAAGGTCACACTCCCACCCCATCCTCTCAATTTCTGAACACCGCCAAAGAGCCATCCCACTGCTCACCAAGCAGTAAGGCACATCTGTAGACAATCCAGCCAGATTTCTGAGAGGGGCTGGTATTCATAGGGTCACACAGAGTCTTTAGAATGTTTGAGTTTCCACGTTGATGCTTCATCCCAATGTTCTCCCTTGTTTTCTCACTCTTGCTTAAATTCCGGTCTGGCTGGTACCTGAATTAGAAGTGTTGAGGTAATGTTAACAGCATCTCCTACTCACCCAACATCAGACAATGAAATCCAGCTCTTTTCTGACGTGAGCACAGTAAGACATTTAGAAGGCAGCAAGAAGGCAGATGAGGATTACCTCCCCATCCATCCCCACAAGTCCGTGACCCCCGGTCAAGATGTGGTGGATGCTCACCTGATAACGAGAACAGAAAGAGCTAACAGGGAGTAAGCCAGCAGGGTCCCAACTGACACGAGGACCACAAGATCACTGAACTCAAAGAGTAACGCCATGATCCCTAGAAGGAGGCACAAATGAGGTGGGTGGGGGTGGTGAGAAACCACTGGAAATACCCAAATTAAGGAAATTGGTCAAAGAGAGAGTGGGTGGAAGGGCTTCAAGGTGGAACAGAAGGACATGGAGCTCACCCTCTCCCACAAATACATCAAAAATACATCTACATGTGGAACAATTCTCACAGAATACTTACTGAACTCAGGCGTAAGATCTTGTACCAGTGGAATTACAAGGAAAATCATCACAAAACCAGATAGGAGGGGGAAAAAAAAGAAAAAGGAAATTGGGACTGGACCTGTCCCTCAGGAAGGGAGCAGCAGAAGAGGAAAAGTGCTCTCGCCCTGGGAAGCCCCGTGTCCAGTGGGGAGCTTAGGTGGGGCAGAAGGGGAGCCTCAGGGGCTCAGGGCAGAGCACAGAGCCACTTTCAGCAGACAGAACAGACAGAGGCTGGCACAGAGGGTCTGTGCAATCCCTAGCTTGAGACATGAGCCAGCTGGTGCAGGATGGGACTTGGTGCTGGAACTCCGGCTTCAAAGGACAGACCTGGGAAGAGGACTGGGGATGACTGTGCAGATGCAGCCTCAGGTGGCTGGAGTGTGGTGTGGGCTGAGTCTGGGAGTGTGTGCAAAAGAGCCTGGGCCAACCATAGAAATCTACACTGCTGGCACACACAGAGGAAGAGGAGTGCAACACAGCTGGCCCTAGCAGCCCTCTCTGCTGGCCCAGTGGGCATTGCTCAGCACCAGTGTTAATGCACTGTCATGGAGGGAGAGGTGGATCCAGACATAGCAGTATTCTCAGCTTGCACTGGAGGAGCACAATCACTGGTGCGTGGCTCCCAAGCACTGGCAGGGTTGAAGCCTGAACTCATTCCAAGGGGTTGCAAGACTTCTCAGGCAGGACTGGAATTTGAGTCAAGCCCTTGGTGGCTGTGGTGGATCTGCTTCATTGGTGCCTTTGTGGATGGGACCTCTGGAAAAACCAAGTGCAATACTGGGACACAGCAGGGGTGGGCCTGGGGCTAACAACAGGCGTACGAATGCGGAGGGGGGCTGGAGTCTGGCTTGACCCTGTGGCCCATGGTGGATCCAGGTGTGTGACTGCACATGCACAATGGTGAGTCCTGGTGCCTGATGGTGAATATGCACCGATGGCTTTGTGGCTGCAGAGCCTGGGGGACACCAGGGTGGGCTGCTGGCATTCCTGCAGCTTAGGGGCAACAGGGTCAGCATCAAAAACGTGTTCTTTGTAAACCTGCATGAGTGAAAGGCAACACCCAGAGGGCACTTCCCGGTGGACGTTCCCTGCAGAGGAATACTCAGCTGCTCCTCTCGCAGCGGAAGGGCTCCAGCACTGCCCTCCACGCATCACAGCTCAGAAACGGATCTGGGGCTTCCATTCCCACCACAGGCAAGCAGACTCAGTCCCTGGCAGTGCTGTGATTGTCGCCAAGCAAAGAGGAGGCTCTGTTCAACATCCACTGCAGACTCTGGTCACCACAACACCAAAATCACACCACCTACAAGCAGGTAAGAGCCAGCACACATGGAGGAAAGGCATGGTAGCCATCCACACTAAAAATGGCCCTTGTGACACACATATTAGATGTGCACAGTCTACTCGGAAATTCTCCCACACAAAAACAGCCCTTCAAGACCACAGTAGACGCCTGACACTCCTGCGTTCATAGAGTCCGAGAAATGTAAGACGAAGAAGCTGAGGAACCGCTCCCAATGGAAAGAGCAAAGGAAGTTCCCTGAAAGAACCAACAGTCAAATAGGCCTCTACAGTCTACCAGAACCTGAATTCAAAAAGGAAATAAAAAAAAGGACTGAAGGAAATAACAGAGGTTATCAACAGAAATGCAGAATAGTGTAAAAAGGAATTAGGAACTACAAAGAGGAGCCAACTAAGATTAGAAAACTCAATTGCTGAGATAAAAGCCAAGCTAAAGGCAATCGATAGCAGACTAAATAATGCAGAAGAACAAATAACTGATTTAGAAGGTAGACTAATGGAAATTGCCCAATCAAAACAGCAGACAGGAAAAGACATGAAAAAGTGAAAGCAATATGAGAGACTTATAGGATAGTATAAAGCACACACGAACCTAGAAATCAACTACCAGAAAAAAACACAACTGCATGGAGACTAAACAACATGCTACTAAAAAAACCAATAAGTCAATAATGAAATCAAAAAGGAAATTAAAAAATATTTTGAGACAAATGACAATGAAAACACAAGCACACAAAATCTATGGGATGTAGCAAAGCAGTCCTAAGAGAGAAGTTCACAACAATACAAGAGTTCCTAAAAAAAAAAAAAAAAAAAAAGAATAATCTCTAAGAAATAACCTAACTTACCCCTTTAAAATAATTAGAAAGAGAAGAATAAACAAAACCTCAAGTCAGCAGAAGGAAAGAAATAATCAAGATCAGAGAGGAAATAAATAAAATAGAGATTTAAAAACCAATAGAAATAATCAAACCAAGAGCTGGTTTTTGAAAAAGTAAACAAATCAACAGAACTTTGGCCAAGCTCATCAAGAAGAAAACAGGGAGGACATAGATAAACAAAATAAGAAATGAAAGGGGAGAAATTACAACCAACACCACAGAAATACAAAAACAAAGTAAGAGAACACTATGAACAATTATATGGCAACAAATTGGGCAACCTAGAAGAAATGGACAAGCTTCTAGAAACATACAGTCCACCAAAACGGAATCAAGAAGGAATAGATCATTTGAACAGATGGGTCACTAGAAGCAAAATAGAATCAGTAATAAATCCCACCCTTACAAGCAAATGCCCAGGACTGGATGGCTTCACTGGCGGATTCTACCAAACTCACAAAGAAGGGCTCTTAGCGATCCGTCTCTAACTCTTTCAAAAGACTGATGAGAAGGGAACACTCCTGAACGCAGTCTATGAGGCACCATTACCCTCATACCAAAGCCAAAGACCATACCAAAACAGAAAAGTACAGGCCAATGTCTTTTGTGAATATGTTTATTCCTTTGATAACCATCTAAGTTTAAAAAGCTAAAGCTCTAATCTGTTCTTAGAAACAATGATCAGTATATATACATAAACTAAAAAAGTGTGCAGTATATTGTATATATGTACTTGTATGCAATATAGTGTACATGTGCAATCAGACTGCAATAATTCTACATAATAAAACTCAAAAAGGGGAAAAAATGGCCTAAAGGCTTAAACATAACACAGGACACTGTAACCTCCTAGAAGAAAACAGGCAAAATTTTTCTGATATAAATCTTAGCAACATTCTATTAGGGCAGTCTACCCAGGCAATAGAAATAAAAGCAAAAATAAACAAATGGGCTGAATTAAAACTTATAAGCTTTTGCATAGCAAAGGAAACCATAGGCAAAGCAAAAACACAACCTATGGAATAGGAAAAAATATTTGCAAATGATGTGATTGACAAGGGCTTAATTTCCAGAATAAACAAACAGCTCAAACAACTTAATAATAAAAAACAAACAACTCAGTCCAAAAATGGGCAGAAGACCTAAACAAGCAGTTCTCCAAAGAAGACATACAAATGGCCAATAAGCACATGAAAAAAATGCTCAATATTGCTAATTATCAGAGAAATGCAAATCAAAACTACAGTGAGATACCCCCTCATACCAGTCAGAATGGCCATTATTAAAAGGTCAACAGATGCTGGAGAGGGTGTGGAAAAAAGGGAACCCTCCTACACTGCTGGTGGGAATGCGGTTTGGTGCAGTCATTATGGAGATTCCTCAAAAGACTAAAAATAGACTTACCATATGATCCAGCAATCCCACTCCTGGGAGATAACTCTAATTCAAAAAGATGCTTACATCTCAATGTTCATAGCAGCACTGTTTACAATAGCCAAGACATGGAAACAGCCTAAATGTCCATCAACAGGTGACTGGATAAAGAAGAAGTGGTATATTTATACAAAGGAATACTACTCAGCCATAAAAAGAATAAAGTAACACCATTTGCAGCAACATGGATGGACCTGGAGAATGTCATTCTAATTTAAGTAAGCTAGAAAGAGAAAGAAAAATACCATATGATATCACTTATACGTGGAATCTAAAAAAAAAAAAAACCCACGAGTGAACCTATTTACAAAACAGAGACAGACTCACAGACATAGAAAACAAATTTATGGTTACCAAGAGGGGAAAAGGGGTGGGGAGGGATAAATTGGGAATTCAGGATTTATAGATGCTAACTACTGTATACAAAATAGATAAACAACAAGATCCTGCTGTGTAGCACAGGGAACTATATTCAATACCTTGTAACAGTCTGTAATGAAAAAGAACGTGAAAAGGAATATATATGTACAAATGAATGACTATGCTATATACTAGAAATTAACACAACATTGTAAATCAACTATAATTTAATCAAAAATTCAAAATTCAAAACTTAAAAACTAAAAAAAAAAAAAAAGAGTGGGTTCTGTTTATTCACCTGCAAGATTTCCAGAAACCAAGGTGGCCACGATGGGCGTGCGTGTGTGAGCATGGGTCTGGGCAAGTCCTTGGAAAAGCAGCCCGTCCTTTGCCATTGTGTAGATCAACTGAGGTATGAAAAACATGACACCCAGGAGGCTAAAGAGAAAATGGAAGCACGTGTGGGGATTTATAGCAGAAGGACAGCCTGAGGCTTCTGTTTCCTAGTCTACGTGGGGTAAGTTGTCTTTACTTGTCTCCAAATCCCAAGAGCAGGGACAATTGAGAATCTAAGGGGAAAGCTCTGACACTGACCTGCGTGCAAGTGCACAGAGGGTGCCGACAGCCACCACATGGCCGGCAGGAGCCCACCCAACGTGGAGAAGAGCCTGCGGCAAGGGGCTCTCGGGGTCAATCTGGTAGTACGGCACCATGAGGGTGAGTGACACTGAGACGCCAAAATACGCCAAAAAGCAGATGAAGATAGAGATCATGATGCTCAAGGGGATGGAGCGCTGAGGATTCTGGGCTTCCTCCCCTGCAGGATGGGTGGAAATATTAGGTCAGGAAAATATCTCGGAGTGAAAGCACAAAATCCCCTTCCCTCTTGAACCTCTAAAAACAGAATAACCTTCTACCAACACCCATGCCCAAGAGCAGCCCAAATTGTACCCAAACCTCTGATGGGACACACAGCGACTGTGTTACCTTTAGTGGCAATATCTTCAAAGCCAACAAATGCGTAGAAACATGTAGCTGCTCCTTGGAGAATCCCATCAAAGCCAAAAGGCACAAACCCTCCAGAACCCAGAGGGCCCAAGCTGCGGTCAGGGGAGGAAAGAGAAGAACGTGGGTGAGGTGTGTTTGGTGATCTCTGCCGGACTCCTCAGCTGACACCATGGCTCCTGAGCTCCAGGAGCCCCATCATCTGGAGCCACCAGCCCAGATCGGTTTAGTCCCCACCATACTTCTAGCTCTGCCCCAACACACACATCACCAAGGCCAGGAGCACCCTCCTAACCTGTAGGTGCCACTGGGTCCAGGTGCTGTCAAGTTATAGTCCTGCTCCATGAGCTGCCAGTTGTGCAGGTCTCCCTTAATGAAGCCAGAGAGGATGATGAAGCCGAGAACCAAAAGGTTCAGGCCTGTGAACACTTTGGTAACCAGGGCCGACTCTCGAGCTCCCAGAACCAGCGCTCCTGTGGGAAAGATGGGACATGAAACTTCCAAAATAACTAACTGCATAGAGACTAGTGGTGGTCAGGGGCTGGGAACGGGGGACAGGGGTGGGGGGGCAGTGACTTCTCAGTGGAAATGAGGTTCCGGTTGCCCAACATTGTCAATGTCCTAAATGCCACTGAATTGCACGCTTTAAGATGTTTAATTTGTTATTGTGGCAATCATTTGATAGACAATATATCTGTCTGTCAAATCGTCATATTGTACATCTTAAACTTATACAATTATAATTATAATTAATCAATTATATCTCAATAAAGCTAGGGGGAAACAAAATGGTTAATTTTATGCTATGTGGATTTCTTCTCAATTAAAAAAACTTTGGTCTCAGTACAGAGGAAGACAGTTGTTGGTCAAACTAGATGAACCTCAGCTGGGGGTGATTTTGTCCCCGAAGGGACATTTGGCAATGTCTGGAGACACTGTGTCACAATTTGGGGGCTGGAGGTCAATGGTATCTAGTGAATAAAATCCAAGGATGCTATACGTTGGACAATGATTAAAATAAAAAAACCCTACAATGTGCAGGACAGCTCCCCACAACAGAGAATGGTCCAGCCTAAAAGGTCAACAGTGCCAAGAGTGGGGAACAGTGGTCTGTGTCTTGCCTTCCTGCGTTAAAACTGCCAACCCTTCTTTCCAGTTTGAATCCCCCCTGCCATTCTGCCACCAAAGCCCTTTCCCACTCCAGCTTCCCCCTGCACCCCACTCTTCCTTTCCCGCCTCTGACCCCTCCTTACCAGTCATCAGCAGCACCAGGCCCAGCACCACAAAGTCTGGGTACGCGGCCAGGAAAGAGGGCATATGAGGAGAGAACGTTTCCTGCAGGCCCTGAGAGATGTGGTTCCCAATCAGGCTGTCAAAGGTGTAGCTCCAGGCCCTGGCCACACTTGCTACGGCTGCAGTGGCAGAAGAAGGAACATTCAGTGGCAAACATGAATTGAACCCCTACTATGGGCCTTGGGATGTGTTTTGAGATGGGAAATACAAAATACCTAATTCATTTCATGAGTAGATTCAGATAATTCATGAAATAGGTCAGCTATATTAGGAGAGCGATGTTATGCAAGAAAATAAGAAAGTGGGAGCAAGAAGTCTAGGAGATGAGGGCTGAAATTTAAATCGAGTGTTAAGGAAACTCCACAAATGCAACAGCTGAGCAAAGCCTTCAAAACGGTGAGGGGATGAGCTGTGGGACGTGTCTCCCTGTCACCCACTTCCCACAGTTCCCACTCCCTCTCTGTTCTTGGTCCCACCACTGAGGGAAAGCAGGAGAGAGCTGAGTAGAAAAAAGTTGTGGCGTTTTCTTGATACTATTACCTTCTTCTCCCACAAAGTGGATAACAGATTTCTTATGAATGAGTGAAGACTCAAATTCCCACTACTACCTTCCTGATCTTAAGCCCCACACCTTCCCTCACCCCATCATCTCACCAATGACTAAGGACAGTATGAGGTTCCAGCCAGTGATGTAGGCACACAGTTCTCCCACTGTGACATAGCTGTAGAGGTACGCAGACCCAGAACGTGGTACCCGGGCCCCAAACTCCGCATAGCAGAGCCCAGACAACACAGAAGACAGGGCGGCCACCAGGAAGCAGACGACAATTGCTGGTCCAGCTATGTGCTTGGCCACTCCACCAACCAGGATGTAGATGCCAGCCCCCAGGGTGTTGCCCACACCCAAGGCCACCAGGTTTGAGGTGTTCAGATGACCTCTAGGTATCCCATACTCTTTCCTGGGCATTAGTGGCTGCTTGCGGACCAGCTTCTGACAAAATTGGAGAACATTTTGACACCGCATCCTTGACGGAGTTGAGGAGGCTCAGATCTGCTGAGAAAACAAGACACAAACCATCAAGAATGTCCACCTGCCCTTGGCCCTAGGATTCTGATTCCACAGAACAACGGAGTTACGGGAGCACGTGGTAGAAGGACACATCGGGCAAGTCCCCATCTCTGAACTTCAGTTTCCTGGAACATAAAGAAGACATTTAATATGTTTCAAAGTTATTTGAAAGGTTGTTTGAAGAGAAGTGAGGGGGAGCAGAATAGGTGACCCCAAAATGTGCTCCTTTGGCGTGTGGATTGCTTTGAGTGGAAGACAATTAAGATCCAGCCAACTCAGGAAATGCATTTTTGTCTCCTTTAACTGATCAAAATAATTTAGATTAGGGGGCCCATGCCAGGAGGAGAGCTGTTACCAGAGGTAACTTTCTATCTCAGAAAGACTTGTCTGCATGGAGTGACAAACATTGTTTACCAAGCATTTCTTCATTCCCTCTTGCCGTGGGCTGCCTTCCTCTCCTTGAAGTCCCAGACCCTTACCCCCTTCTTCTTAGCTCAGGTTAGCATATAAGCTTCAATTGCCTCACTGTCTTTGATCCTGTGAGTTTTTGTGGTGCTCCTGTACAGAGCAAATTAAATTTGTTAATCTAAATTGTATCAATTTAATTATTAACCCAGCCAAAGAAACTGGAAAGAAAACTTTCCTGCCCCTGCAGAGCAAAACCTTCCAACACAGATCCTGGCACGCAGTTGCAGCTTAACTGGTATGAGTGAAGCAGGTAAGAAAGCAGATCTTTGAATTGTAATCAACCAGGTCTACTGGTTCAAATCCAGCCCTGCTAGGTATTAGCTTGCTTGATTTTGCAAAAACTACATAGGACTTTTTATCCTCTTTTACTCTAAAACAGGGGAAATAATTACCATCATTTCCTCCCTTCCCTGATATGTGTGGAGTGACTCTTTAAAGGGCTGAATGTTCAGACAGCTCAGACTCCACACATTTCCTCATCAAGGATCCTGAAACCTGACAGTGTCCTGTTTCATTGCCTGCAGTGCGAAATGGAACAGGAACTCTGAGTTGGGGCAGAATGAGATGGAATTTGTAGGGAGGGACAGACTCCAGCCCAGTGCAGTGACAGCATCAAACCAGAGCAGCCTCCCAGTTGCCTGCAGGGAGGGAGGACTAACCTTCATCTTGAATCAGAAATGACAGGACTCTGCGTCCTATCCTTTGGGGGCATGGAGTGTCTCCTCACTGCACGGCTCTGCTGGGCGAGGCGGACCCAGGCAACACAAGTTACCATCACGAGTGTCCACCCATAATATTCCAAAGTCCAAGTTTTGCATTTTGATTAAGAGCAAGCATTCAAAGAGCCAGGAAACTATGATGAGCATCTTGGTTCCACCACCACCCCTGTGCCTTTGAACAAGCCATTTATTTCTCTGGACCTCTGTTTTCTTCTTTTTCAAACACTGCTGAGGAACCCTTGTGCACAGTTAGCAGGAATGTAAAATGGTGCAGCTGCGTGGATAAAGTATGGTGGTTCCTCAACAAGTTAAAAATAGAATTCCCATATGATCCACAATTTCACCTCTGGGTGTACACCCAAAAGAACTGAAAATAGGGTCTCAAAGAGGTATTTGCATACCCATGTTCATAGCAGGATTATTCACAATGAAAGATGGAGGCAATCCAAATATCCGCCCACAAATGAATGGATAAATGGCAATGTGGTCTATACACACAGCGGAGTATCATTCAGCCTTAAAAAGCCAGGAAATTCTGACCCGTGCCACAACACGGAGGAGCTTGAGGACATTATGCTACGTGACCTAGGACAGTTACAGAAAGACAAATACTGTATGATTCCAGTTGTATGAGGAACTGAGAGTGGTCAAATTCACAGAGACACAAAGGACAATAGGGGTTTGCCAGGGGCTGGGGTGAGGGGAAAATGGGGAGTTATTGTTAAATGGGGACAGAGTTTCAGATTTACAAGATGAAAAGAGTTTTGGAGATTGGTTGCACAGCAAGGTAAATATACGTAACATTACTAATTGCACACTTAAAATGGTTGAGATGGCCAATTTTATGCTATATGTATCTTACCACCATATTTCAAAATTACTGTCAATAATAAATAATAGATCCAGCTTCAGAGTTGCTGGCTTAGCAAACCCAATGGTGATTTAATATAAATCACCATACAGCCCTCCTCCGGTGATACTAAAATCCCCAGATGCTCAAGTCCCTTACGATTGCCTGGGTATCCACAGAGGGGAAACCCACAGATACAAAGGGCCAGCAGAATACAGGAGACTGGATCAGTGGTCCACATGTCGCAAACCTTGCATAAATGTTATCTTTACTATTATTCACACCTGATCCCCAGTCAGAAAAAGAAGTCTTAGAATCTCCAGGCACCCACCTCTTCTCACACAAACTCGCACCTCTCCCAGCTCCTCCTGCTTTCATCTGGGAATAATTGTCTTTCCACCCTCAGGCTGGAGGTAGGCTGACCCAACCCCACTCTCGGATTGCAGAGGTCTTTCCAGGAGTATCTGAACCCAGGGCCAGTCTCCTACAGAAAAGGGGTTACCCAAGACTTACTGGATATTTGGAGTAGATCCTGGAGCACTGGATTCAAGTCAGTGATGCTGAGTTTAAGCCATGTAGGGCTGGGACTGACGCATCTCTAAAAATACAAGCGGGGAGTCCTGGAGCATAAAAGACAACACTTATCCTCTAGGTTGCTGGGATAGGGATGGGGGGAGCACTGTAGTGGTGCTATCAGCCCTCGACACTTGTGTGGTTACCCTCAAGAATGGTCTGAATGTTTTTGTATTGTGGTAAAATACACATAACATAAAACTTGCCACTTTTATCATTTTTAAGTAATGTTAAATACGTTCACATTTTGTGCAAGCAAACCCCAGAACTTTTTCATCTTGCAAAGCTAAAGTTTTGTATCCTGTGAACAATAATTCTGTCTTTCTACCCCACAGTTCCTGACAATCACCATGCTACTCTCTGTCTCAATTAATATGACCATTTGAGATACTTCATTTAAGTGGAACTATATATCACTTACTTAGGCTTATTTCAATTATTATAATGTCCCCCAAATTTCTCCATTCTGTAGCATCTAGAAGTGTTCCCTTCCTTTTTGATGCTGACTAATACTCTGTTATTCGTACATACCATGTTTGGCTTATCTATTCACTGGTCAGTGGGCACTTGGGTTGCTTTCATGTTTTGGTTACTGTGAATAATGCCGCTATGAACATAAGTGTAAAAATATCTCTTCCAGAGTGTGCTTTCAATTCTTTTGGGTGTATCCTCAGAAGCAGAATTGCTAAATCCGAGGGCTCTAAGATTTTTGTATGCTTGTAAAGGAGAAATTTTCACATAGTGAGGTACTGGGTGTAGCTGAGCAGGCCCATTGCCATTGGTGACCATCTGATATTTGTAACGATGTTTGAAACTGTTTAAGTGTGTAATGGTTGACAGAGTTTCTCTCAGGGGAGGGTGTAGCTCAAGCGGTAGAGCATATGCTTTGCATGCATGAGGTCCCAGGTTCAATCCCCAGTACCTCTTCTAAAAATAAACAAATAAGTAAAACTAATTACCTCCAACCAACAACAACAAAAAATAAATTAAAATAAAGTTTTTCTCATGCTCTTGCTGAGCAGGGCTAAGCTGGAGAGGAGGGACACTGGGGTGACCTGCCCAGCCCCTTTTGGTGCTATGCGCAGGGGTCAGGCTCAGTGCACAGCTGTCACGTCCAGTGTCCTCCTCTTGACCACAACACCTCATAAACAGCAGATGGATGTTTTGTGCATCTTGTTCATAAATCGCCCCAACTGCACATGTCTGCCGTTGTTTTTGGCCCCTTGTGATTTCCTTAAATCCTGTTGCTTGAGGAGGTGCCAGGCCTCAGCCTACTTGAAAGGCTAAAAGCATTTATCAACCTGACTTGAAACTGCACAAGTTTTCTCTAGAGCTCTTTTTCACAGAGCCTCTTCCTATGCATCTTTTGTTCTAGGTACAAGAATATTAAAGAAAAGACCCAAAGCCAGAGGTGAACTTCATACCCGGCAGAGGGAAGGGGGCTGCTGCATCTGCAAAGACAGGAACAAGTTTGCAACAGTTTGTCACCCTGTGTGAGATCTCCATGGAAATTAGCTCCACTCCTTGAACTCTTGAACTTTTACTATAAAACCCCCTCCCTTCTCTCCCCAGCCGGCTCACAGTCTTAGAGGCATTAACCCACTGTGACCTCATTTGCCAGGGAAAGAAATAAAGCTGCCTTTTCTACTTCATCTAAAACTCTGTCCCTGAGTCTCAATTTGGTAAGCAGGGTTTGGAGGCCAAGTTTCAGCAACATGGGGAAGTTACTTTGGCTTACATATGGTTCAGCCTGAGCTTGGTGTAAATGAACCCAAACTGTCAAACACTCACAGCATGTCTGCTTTAACCATTAAGGTAAAGGATTTTTTTTTTTTTTGAAGACAAGAATGACTAACTCCCCTCTTACAGTGTCCACCTTAACCTTCCTGGAAGATAAGGTTCCCCTCCCAGACACCAAGGTCCTGTGGTGTTGCTGTCTATGTACTAAGTCTGTGTCTTGAAATCTTTCTTCTGTCATTTTTTAAATTATTTTTTTCTTTTTCTTTCACAAACCCTTGTGTCAGGGATTGACATTCAATAGACCGCAGTGAGGGAGCTGCTTTGCTATCTGCGAAACCCCAACTCAGAAGCAGGCGGTCTACAAACGGTGTAGCACCAGGCTCCCCAGCGTGTGGCATGTGAACGGTGAGGGGGTGGCCCCCTTTCCAGCCACGCCCTGTGTCGCAGGATGTCTCCTGAACTCTTGAGGGAAAATACCCTGTCAGGTGCGATGTGTGTTGTTTGTTCAGATAAGGTAGAAGTCCGTTCTGAAAACCGTGCTTCAATGGAGCAGTTCCTCAGAGCGATCTGAGAGGCTGTCATCCCGGCTCGAGTCCTCAGAAATGTCCACCAAATAAAATGTAACTGTCAGCTCTTAGGCTGTGCCTTTATTTCAGTCGACATCATTGTGAAATGACCCACTTTGTCTGTTATTATTCTCTTTTTCATAAAGTCTGCTTTGTCTGTTATTAATATAGCTGCCCCAGCTTTCTCGTGTTACTGTTCACGAGGGGGGTCTGTTCTGTTCCTTTTACTTCCAACCTCTTTGTGTCCTAATATTTAAAGTGCAACTCTTGACAGATACATAGTTTTTTGTGTTTGCTTCCCATGTGGCAATCTCCATGTTTTTGCTGGAAATAAGTATAAAAAGACACTCCTTATGTGCAGGTTAATATTTTATTTCTTCCTCTGGTTTCTGGTTACATTATTATACTTTCTTTATGAAAATTCATCTTGCTGAATATTTAAGAAGTCTGCCCTTTTAAATATGTATATTATTCTTTTGAATGTTTACTGAAAAGTTAGTGACCATTAACTTCATTTTGTCCTCTGCCATGAGTACAGGGCTCTAAATGCATGCTGCCTTCACTCTCCATTGAGGCTCAAAGTGTCCATGACCCAGCAGGTACCTTCCGTGTTTAGAGGGATTCCACACAGCATCCGTCTCCTGTGGTTAAAAGGATTCATCACCAGGGATGATTTGTCAAGAGTTTAGGAGTCGGCGGCTGGAGGCTGTGGATCAGTGTTCCCCGCCAAGCTGTGTCGGATCCCATATCCAAAGTATATGGCGAATCCTAGTCTGGCAATGAGACAATGAGACAATGAGAAGGAAAAGTAGGCACTCTTCCCACTTACAAAGGCCCAATAGGCCTCCTATTGTGGAGTCTGACACAGTTTGGGGGAGGGGCAGTAGGAAGAGGGTTGGATTTAGTCACTCAAGAAGTCTCTTTATCCCAGAAACTCACTTACCAATGGCATTCCAGATGCCAAACTGGGCCCAGGTCTCAGGGGTTACCTGCATCATCCAGTAAACATTCACAAAGATGCTCATAAGAGGGAGGACAGGCATTGCAGGGACCTGCGGGCAACGTCAGTTAATCCCTGAACACGCCACAGACCTCGCAAAGGCAGGCCCCGCCCCCACGTGGGTGGGGAGACTCCAGTCCTAGTCACACTGTGCATCCAGTGCCTACTGAGGTTGGGTGTGTAAAGCACTGAGAATGGATCAGGGAAGGGCCACTGGTTATAGCAACTCCTCTCCTTCCCTGGTCCAGCCAAGATAGTTCAGACTCACAGTGTGCAGACATCACTCACTCAGGGTGGAGTTTGGGCACATAAGGTCACCCACCTTGAAGAGAAGAGGAGTGGGGCCCCGGGGCTGCCTCCAGATGGTGACAGTGACCCCGGTGATGAGCACCAGCAGCAGCACAGCCACCGTTGTGCAGACGGGGTCTCCAGAGAACACACGGCGGGGCCACTGGGCCAGCACCAGGCTCAGGGCCGTCAGCAGGGGAACTGTAGGGTCCAGTTGGAGGAGAACAGGGTCAAGTCCAGAAGCCAGTGTGTCATGTCCTTGGGTCACACGCCTCCCCAGACTGCCCACATCAGGAAGCTCATATTATCTCCAAGAATTCTCAACACCTGCCAAGGTCACACTCCCACCCCATCCTCTCAATTTCTGAACACCTCCAAAGAGCCATCCCACGGCTCACCAAGCAGTAAGGCACATCCGTAGACAATCCGGCCGGATTTCGGAGAGGGGCTGGTGTTCACATGGCTCCACAGAAGCTTTAGAATGTTTGAGGTTCCTGCTTCAGGCTCAGGTTTGGAAGAACTTGGTTCACGTTCAGAAATTTCACTTTTGTTCTTTGTGTTCTCATTCTTGCTTGAATTCAGATCTGGCTGGTACCTGAATTAGAAGTATTAAGGAAATATTAACAGCAGCCCCTACTCAGCCAACATCAGCCAGCTTATCCCACCTCTGTCCTGCCTCAAGCATGGCGGGACAGTTAGAAGGCAGCATGAGGGCAGAAGAGGATTAACTCCCCATCAGTCTCCATGAGCCCAAGACCCCCAGCCGAGGTGTCATGGAGTCTCACCTGAGGACAAGAACAGAAAAAGGCATGATGGTGTACGCAAGCAGGATCCCAAGAGATATCAGTTCCACGATGTCATGGAACTTGAAGAGTAACGCCAGGAGCCCTAGAATGAGTGTGTGGGGAGGGAGTGAGAAGCCACTGGAAAAGTCCAAAACAAGGAAATTAATCAAAGAAGGAGAGTGATTTATTTACTCACCTGCAAGACTTCCAGAAGACATGGTGGCCATGATGGGAGTGCCTGTGCCGGCACGGATGCTGGCAAGTTCCTGGAAAAGGAGCCCGTCATCTGCCATTGCATAGGTCATGCGAGACATGAAGAACATGGTACCTAAGAGGCTGGGGAAAAAATGGAAATGTGTGTGAGGACACGGAGATACAGGACAGATTGGAGCATCTGATCTTTAATCTACTGCTCTGAATCTATTTGGCATACGGTGTATTTCCCTCTAAGTGTCTCTCAGTGTCAAGGGACAGGATACCTGAGAATCTGACGGTAGATGGGGAGGAAGCCTTGACACAGACCTGTATAAAAGAGCACACAGGATGACAACAGCCATGACATAGCTGGCAGGGGCCCACCCAACATGGAGAAGAGCCTGCGGCAAGGGGTTGTAAGGATCAGTCTGGTAGTATGGCACCATGAGGGTGAGTGACGCTGAGACGCCAGAATATACCAAAAAGCAGATGAAGATGGAGATGGCCATGCTCAAGGGGATGGAGCGCTGAGGATTTCGGGCTCCCTTCCCTGCAGAAGGAGTGGAAGCACTGGATCAGAACACACTGGGGTGAAAGCACAAAATCCCCTACCCTCTTAAACCTCCAAAAGCCGGATAGTCTTCTACCAACCCCTTTGCCCAAGGGCAGCCCAAACTGGCCAAACCTCTGCTGGGAAACACAATCAGCATGTTACCTTTATTGACAATGACAGCAAAACCAAAAAACAAATAGTAGCATAAAGCTGCTCCTCGGAGAATCCCATCAAAGCCGAAGGGCACAAACCCTCCAGAACCCAGAGGGCCCAACCTATGAGAGAAGAAACGAGGAAGAACGTGGGTGAGGTGTGTTCAGCCATCTCTGCTGGACTCCTCAGTTGATACCATGAGTCCTGAGCTCCAGGACCCGCAGCATCTGGATCCGCCAGCCCGGATCTCCTTAGTTCCCAACATTTTCCCAGCTCTGCCCCAACCTCCCCCCACGCACACTATGATCAAGAGTACCCTTCTGAGCTATAGGTGCCGTTAGGTCCAGATGCTGCCAAGTTATAGTCCTGTTCCATGAGCTGCCAGTTGCGCAGGTCTCCCTTAATGAAGCCAGAAAGGAGGATGAAGCTGAGAACCAAAAGGTTCAGACCTATGGACACTTTGGCAACGAGGGATGTCACACGAGCTCCTAAAATCAGTACTCCTGTGGGGAAAGATGGGATATAAAACATTCAAAATAACCTCCTTAGAGACAGAAAGAAGAGCAGTGGTACCCAGGGGCTGGGTGAGGGGACCGGGTCAGGTGGCAGACGGACAGTGACTGCTCAGGGGGAACGGGGTTTCCTTCTGGGGTGATGAAAATATTTGGAACTTGATGGAGGTGATGGTTACACAACATTGTGAATGTACTGAATGTTATTGCGTGTACACATTAAGAGGCGTAATTTCTTATTGTGACAATCATCTCACGTATATACATCTATTAAACCATCACATGCTACACCTTAAACCTGTGCAGTGTTGGATGTCAAATATATCTCAATAAAGCTGGAAAAAACAGTAAAATGTTTAATTTTATGCTATGAGAATTGCCTCTGTATTGAAAAACAAAACCTCTCTAGTCACAGTAGAGAGGAAGAAATTTCATCTAAGGAAATGATTCAGAGCAGGGCTGATTTTGCCTCCTAGGGGACATCTGGCAGCGTCTGGAGACATTTTGATTGTCACACTTTGTGGGATGGGGTCACTGAGTAAAGGCCAGGGATGTACTCAACATCCAACAATCATTTTTTAAAATCCTTATTGCACAGGACTGCATCCCACACCAAAGAATGATCCAGCCCAAGCTGTATATGGTGCCAAGGGGAAAAAAAATGATGGTCTATTTTTTGCCTTCTTGTCATAGTTCTTTCCCATCCTAATCTCCCACCATTCTGCCATCCAACCCTTTCCCACCCAACTTCCCCTCCACACCCAACTCTTCCCATCCTATCTCTGACCCCTGTCTCACCAATCATGAGCAACACCAGGCCCAGCACCACAAAGTCTGGGTACGCGGCCAGGAAGTAGGGCATATGCACAGAGAAAGTGCCCTGTAGCCCCTGAGAGATGTGGTTCCCAGTCAGGCTGTCAAAGGCGTAGCTCCAGGCCTTGGCCACACAGGCAGTGTCTGCAGTGGCAATAGGACTATTTATTAACAAATATAAATTCATTCCCTACTATGTGCCATGGGACATTTAAAAAAAAAATAAAACAAGATACCTAATCTCAAAGAGAGACGGGAGGTCTGGGAGATGAGGGTCAAATTTAAATCGAGTGGTAAAGGAAAACCCCATGAAGGCAACAGCTGAGCAAAGACTTCAAAGCGCTGAGGGATGCGCCTGTGGGACATGTCCCCCCTCACCCACTTCCTACAGTTCCCTTTCCTTCTGGGTTTTCAGCCCAATCATTTAAGGGAAATGGGCTAGAGCAGAGTAGCATGACGTTATGGGGTTTTTCTGCCACTAAAACCCACTTCCCCTGCATGACCAGTAACAAGGTGCTTATGAATGAGTGAAGACTCCAACCCTCCCCACTAGTTTCCCAGCCTTAACCCCCACCCCTTCCCTCTCCCCATCATCTCACAAATGACAGAGAACAGTATGAAGTTCCAGCCAGTGATGAAGGCAAACAGTTGTCCCATGGTGACGTAGCTGGAGAGATACAGAGAACTGGAGCGTGGCACCCTGGCCCCAAGCTCAGGATAGCAGAGCCCAGACCACAGAGAAGACAGGGCGGCCACCAAGAAGCTGATGATAATCTCTGGTCCAGCTATATGCATGGCCACTGCGCTAGCGATGATGTACGCGCCAGCCCACAGGGTGCTGCCCACACCCAAAACCACCAGGTCTAGGATGTTCAGATGAGCCACGTGGCTCTCATACTCCTCTGCGGGCTCCAGCAGCCGCCTGCAGACCAGCTTCTGGCCAAATTGGAGAACATCCTGACACCGCATCCTAGACAGGGTTGAGGAGGCTCAGATCCGCTGAGACAACAAGACACAAAGCCATCAAGAACGTCCATCCATCCTTAGCTCTGGGAGCCCAGTTCCACAAAGCAGCAGAGATCTGGAGAGCAGGTAGGTAAGTGGGCACATTGGGCAAGTTCCTCATCTCTGAGCCTCAGTTTCTTCAAACAGAAGGAAGACTTTTTTTTTTTAATTCAAGTATAATCAGTTACAATGTGTCAGTTTCTGGTGCCCAGGAAGACTTTAAATATGTTTCAAAATTACTGAAGGGAATGCTTGAAGCGAAGTGAGGGGGAGAAGTATACGTCTCCCCAAAATGTGCCACTTTGGCGTGTGGGTTGTTCTGACCCAGCAGGCTCAGGAAAAGCTTTTTGTCTCTTCCTTAACTGCTCAGAATAATTCAGACAGGGTGCCTATGCCTGGAAGGGAGCTATTACCAGAGAGAGTTTTTATCCCACTTGCTGCATAGAGTGCCAAATACTTGCTCTTCCCGTCTCCCTGTGGGTTTCTTCCTCCCCTTTGAAGCCCCCCACCCCTACTCCCCATGCCTTAGGTCAGGGTAACATATTAGCCTCAAATTGCCTGGCTGCCTTTCAGCCTCAGTGTTTTTATGGGGCTCCTTACACACTAAATTAAATTTGTTAATCTGTCTGATGTCAACTTAATTCTTAGAAAGCAAAATTTCCTGTTTTTACAGAAGCAAAAGCTTACTGCACAGTGCCTGGCACACAGTAGGTGCTTAATTAGTATGAGTTGAATGGACAAGAATACTAATTTTTAACATTGAAATCAACCAGCTCTCTTGGTTCAAATCCAGCCCTGATAGTATTAGCTTGTCTGATTTGGCACAAGCTACATACCATCTTTGTCCTCCTTTCCTCTATAAAAGAGGGAAAATTATTACTGTCATTATTCCCTGCCTTCCTTGATATGCGTGAAATGACCCTGTAGGGGGATTAGTGATCAGAGAGCTCAGATTCCATTCATTACTTTGCAAAAGAACCTGAAACTTGATGACTTTCTATTTCATTCCTTCCAGAACAAAATGTAATTGGAACTCTGCTTTGGCAGAGAATGAGATGGAATTTGCAGGAAGAGACAGACTCCACCCCAGCTCAGCTGAAGCATCAAACCAGAGTCCTTCCCCAACTGACTGGAGGGAGGAAGGGCTAACCTTCATTCTGAGTCAGAAATTCTGAGTAGGACTCTGTTCCCTTCTTCTCTGGGACCTAGAACATCTCCTCACTACACTGCTCTGCAGGGCTAGGCTGACCCACTTAACACAAGTTACCATCAGGGGGCTTTTGTTCCTGACACTCCAAAGTCCAAGTTTAGCATTTTGGTTAAGGGTAAACATTCAAACAGCCAGGAAACTATGGTTAGAATCTCGGCCTCTCCACCACCCCTGTGCCTTTGAACAAGCCATTTACTGCTCTGGACCTCTGTGTGCCTCTTGTTCAAATGCTGCTGCTGATCCCTTGTGCTCTGTTAGTAGGAACATAAAGTGGTGCATCTGCTGTGGATAAGTGTGCTGGTTCCTCAACAGATTAAAAATAGAATTACCATAAGATCCACACGTCCACTTCTAGGCGTATACCCAAAAGAACTGAAAATAGAGTCTCAAGGAGATATTTGTACACTCATGTTCATAGCAGCATTACTCACAGTAGCTGAAGATGGAAGCAACTCAAATGCACATTCATGAAGGAATGGATGAACACAACGTGGTCTATGCACACAGTGGAATATTATACGGCCTTTAAAAACCCAGGAAATTCTGACCCAGCTTCAACATGGAGGGACCTTGAAGACATTATGCTAAGTACCATAAACCAGTCACAAAAAGACAAATACTGTATGATTCCAGCTCTGTGAAGTACCTACAGTAGTCAAGTTCATGGAGACATAAAGGAGGATGGTGGTTTGCCAGGGGCTAGGCGATGAGGGAATGGGGAGTTATTGTTAATGACGACACAGTTCCAGTTTTACAAGATGAAAAGGGTTCTGGAGATTGGTTGCTTGACAAGGTAAATATATTTAACATGACTGAACTGTACACTGAAAAATGGTTAAGATGGCCAATTTTATGCTCTATGTATTTTGCCACCATATTCTTAAACTACTGCCAATAATGCATAATAGATCCAGTTTCACAGAGTTGTTGGGTTAGCAAGCCAAATGGTGGTTTAGTAAATCACCATACAGTCCTCGTCTCCTAATACCAAGAGCTGTGGATGCTCCACCGCCTGGGTATCCGCAGAGGGGAACCCACAGGTAGAAAGTGCTGGCAGAACAGCAGGAGACTGAAGTCAGTGGCCCCCACATCATAAACCCTCTCTAAGGGTAATTTTTACTGTTGTTTGAACCCCAGTCAAAAAAAGGAGTCTTAGAATCTCCAGGGACAAATCTATCCCCCACCTCTTCTCACACAAAGGCACACAGCTCCCAGCTCCTCCTGCTTTCATCTGGAAAATGGGTCTTGCCACCCTCAGGCGGGAGCCAGGCTGACCCGACCACAGTCTCCGTTTGCAGAGGCCTCTTCGGGAGTATCTGAACTCAGTGCCTGGTCTCCTACAGAAGAGGGTTTACCCAAGACTTGCTGGACTCTTGGAGTAGATCCTGGAGCATTGGATCCAAGTCGGTGAGGCTGAGTCTAAGCCGTGTAGGGCTGGAACTGAAGCATCTCTAAAAACAGAAGGGGGAGTCCCTGTGCACAATAGCGCATCCCTGACTCCTGAGCTGTTGGGTGGAGGTGGGGCCGGGTGGGCGGGGAGCTTCTGTGGTGGTGCTATCAGCCCTCCGCACTTCTGTGGTTGCCTTCAAGGAGCGGGCTGAGACGCTTTTTTTTTGTAATGTGGTAAAATACACATAACATAAAGTTTACCACTTTAATCATTTTTAAGTATTGCTAAGTACCTTCACAAACTCCAGAACTTTTTTCATCTTGCAAAACTCAGATTCTGTACCCATTCAGTAACAATTCCCCTTTTTCCTCTATGGTTCCCGGCAATCACCATTCTACTTTCTGTCTCTATGGATCTGACCACTTGGGAGCCTTTATTTAAGTGGAGTTATACCTGTTGCTTACTGTCAGGCTTATTTCAGTTATTATAATGTCCAAAAGATTTCTCCATTTTGTGGCAAGGGTTGAATCCATTCCGTTTTAATACTGAATAATACCCTCTCATTTGTACACACCGTGTTCGGCTTACCATCTGTGGTCCTTGGGCACGTGGGTTGCTTTATATTTTAGCCGCTGTGAATAATGCTGCTGTGAACACGGGTGTACAATCACGTCTGCCGGAGTGTGTTTCAACTCTTCTGGGTGTGTCCTCAGACGCAGAATACTGGACTAGAGGGCTCTAAGATTTTTGTATGCTTGTAAGGGAGAAAATTTTCACAGCCTGAGGCATTGGGAAGTCATTTTGGCTTCTACATGGTTCAGCCTGAACTTTTGTTTTTTGTTTTTTTTTTCCAGCCTGAACTTTGTGTGACCTAAATAGACCTGTGACACTTTCACAGCACAACTGCTTTGACCACTGAGGGAAGAGCATCTGGACGATAAGGATGAACAACCCCTTCTTATGGCGTCTGTGTTCAACGATAAGGTTCCCCTCGCAGACACCAGGGTCCTGCTGTCCTGCTGTCTACATACTAAGTCGGTCTCTTTTGAAATCCTGAAGGAACATACCCTGTCATGTCTGATGCATGTTCTTTGTTTGGATGAGGTGTAAGTTTGTGCTGAAAACCAGGGTTCGATGGAGCAGCTCCTCAGGCTATCAGAGAGGCTGGCCCCCGGGCTATAGATCTCAGTTTGGCTCAAATAAAACCCTTTCCTATTCCCAGTATAGACTGTTTATTGACTGTTTCCGTGGACAATTGAATTCAGTTGCTCGTCGGCCCCACTCACAACCCCCTTCCCTCCCGGAATTTTCACTCTGCTCAACTTTCCAGTCTGCACATGGACAGAGCCAGCTCCCTCACCACGAAATTCCCATTTTACATAGGTTATGTAAGGACTTATCCTGTGTCTTATTTCTCCATTTCTTTGCCAAACTGTAGAGGTTTAGAAGGAAGGTTAGGTGACTTTTCCAGGCTCACACAGCCAGTAAAGTGTGGAAGCATACGGTAGGGAGGAGAGAAACATGTAGGTCCTGGAGGGTGTCCACGTTGTACTACTGTCCCTGAAAGGAGCAGAAATCATCTCCCCAAAACCACCTTCTTCACGTTGTTTCCGTGCCCAGAAACTTTCACAGACTCCCTGCTACCCGTGGGGGCCACCATTTGTATGGATTCTGACGGAGTAACATGTTCATGCTTCGCTCTGTCTCCTGCTTCTGCCAACTGGTTTATCCCTTTCATCACTCCAGAGCAAGGGGAATAATTTTAGACATCCTTCACAGCTTTCCACAAGACATCCACATCCATCAGTTATTTCATGATTTTCACATGAAAGTGAGGCATCAGATGCAGGGAAGACACTCTCATCTCACAGAACCCCTTCCCCCTCTCTTCTCTAGCCTCCTCCAAATTTCTCTCTGCGTTTTTTTTCTCATGTAAAATAATCTACATAGAACCACTCATAGACTAGACATGGCATTAAAGTCTCATTTTTCCATTCCAAGTAGTTTAACAATTTTCCCCCCAAATATTGTGTTGTTTCTTTGATAATATCTGGTACATAAAAATTTCTCCATCTTGCATGACATCAAATATTACACGTACTTGTGATCATTGTTTTCATTTCTCATCAAATATAATTGAGCACTTACTGTATTCCAGACACTGTTTTAGCTTCAGGAAGTAAATGGTGGTTAAAACCTTTATAGGCTGAATGCATCTTGCTGCTCTCAAATTTATCTGCTGAAGTCCTAACCCCCAATATGTCAGAATGTGACTGTACCTGGGGATAGGGTGTTAAAGAGGTAATTAAAGTTAAATGAAGTCATTAGAGTGGGCCTTAACCCGGTATGACTAATGTCCTTATAAGAAGAAATTAGAATGCAGAGAGCACACACAGAGACCAAAGGTTGACAGATTTATTAAATAAAAACGAGGGAGGCAGGGAACTACAGAACCAAAACCCGGATTTACTGACCAGAGACTTCCTTGAAAAGTTTAAAATTAATCCATGTCTGACTTCAGAAAATATTTTTGCTTGAGTAATGGAAACACAAAAGCCCTGAATCAATTTAATAGGTATAACCACACTGTTTGAAGAACCTGCTTGCTTAATTTTATTTTTGCAAAGTGCTTGCTTCACGGAGCAGAATGAGCCACAGAAATGAGCATGGAAAGGACAGAAGGAGACAAGAAGCTACAAAGAAGGGCCCAGTGGAGACCCTCAACCAAGGGTTCTCATCAAGCCACCTGGGCTCACGTCTCCCCTCCTTGAGTGTCTTCCCACTCGAGGGTCTTTTCCCCTTTTGTGCAATAGAGCAGCCTCACGGCTTGTCCCTCTGCCTCTGCTGAGAATGCTTTTTCAGCGGGTGGTCAAGGACCTGCACTTTTGGTGCGCTTTCTAATTTGAGGGTCGCTTTATCCACTAACAAAAATGCAAGTCACCTTAGATCTAGTGAATTTCAGGTAACATTGAACTTTATATATTTTAATACATATGTTGCTAGAGATACATAGTTAATGCATATTAATTACACATATACATATTTTAATACGTACAGATACATATACTTTTACAGGCATACGTCACTTTGTTGGGCTTTGAAAACACTGCATTTTTTGCAAATTGGAGTTTTGTCGCAATCCTGTGTTGTCAGATGATGGTGAGAATTTCTTAGCAGTGAAGTATTTTTAATATAAAATTATACATTGTTTTATTAAGGAGAATGCTATTGCACACTTAATAGTGTAAATATAACTTTTATATGCACTGGTAAACCAAAAAAAAATGTGCCACTCTCTTTATTGCCCTGGTCTGGAACCAAACCCATAGTCCCTCTGAGGTGTGCCTGTATTAACTCTCCAGAATGGGTCATATCATTTAAGTGTTACAGAAAGTGCACCATTTTTCTTTCCTCGAAAACTGCTCACATTCTGGTTTTGGCTGGTTGTGTTTTCGTTTGAAATGTGAACCTATCCCTTATGACTTCTATGCGCTGGTAGTTGGTCGAGAGGCTTCGATACATTCTGATTCAACTTTTCATGAAGACTGTGCTCTGGGCAGTGTTCTGTGTTGTCTACCACAGCATGTGGGGTTGTACATATCTTGTGGTCCCACGTCAGGAAGGCAAAACAGATAATCAGGTGATGTCAGCCTCTTCCCTTAGAGTTTCACCTAATAGTTTCAGTCTCCATGGGTTGTTTCCTTAGTCGGTAATATCATTAGAATTTGCAAGGCAGTCACTTTTCTAATTCTGTTAATCCTCCTCCATTTATCTTTTAATTCATCTCCTAACTGCGCTGTTCAGTTTCCTGACTCACATTGCTCCTTCTCTCTACTTCAACAGTTCATTTCCACAAACAGTTCTATACTTAATTTTCACCAGTGCCTTCAATGTTCGTAACCTCAATTTCAAGCCTTCAGTTCTGCAGGAACACCTTTCTAATCTTGTCTCTTCAGTCTGACTTCCTTTCTTTTAGTTCCACCCAATTGTAACCATTTATCAACCAACCACTACTCTGCTGCATCCCATCCCATTTCCCTACCTCTTGGCAATGCAGGTGTTTTTTAGTTAAGAACTTTTTTCACATTGACTCTACTGTGTAATTCCAAGATTCTGTGACAGAAAAGTAAAGAAAAAATAATCATTTACACCATATCTCAGTGAAACTGGGGGAAAAGATAAAAATAATCATTTCTCTTTAGCATTATGAAATGATCCACTTCATCTGTTATTGTCCCCTTTATCTCAAAGTCTACGTTGTCATTAATATAAGAATGCTGCTTTCTCGTGTTACTGTTCACACAATGGATCTGTTTTTTCCCTGTTACTTCCAAATTATTTGTGTCCTAATATTTAAAGAGCAACTCTTGACACAATATTACTTACCTGCATTTCCTTCCCATGTGGAAATCTCTGTGTTTTTGCTGGAAATAGGTACAAAAAAGCCCTTCCTATGTACAGATTAATATTTTATTTCCTCCTCTGGTTGCTGACTATGTTGTATATTCTTTGTGAAATTTCATCTTGCTACACCCTTAGGGAGCATGCACTTTTCTGTATGTATATTATAGCTTTAAAAGTTTCTTTAAAAATTGTACAACAATAAAGTCACTTTGTCTGCTGGCAATAAATACAGGGCCCTAAATGCATGCTACCTTCACACTCCATAGAAGTTCAAAGTGTCCCTTGAACCAGCAGGTGCCTCCCATGTACGCAGGGATTCCACACAGCATCCGTGTCCTGTGGTTAAGAGGATTAAGCACCAGGGATGTTATTGTCAAGAGTCTGTCAGTTGGAGGCTGGAGGCTGTGGATCAGTGTTCTCCTCCAAGCTGTGTCGGATCCCATATCCAAAGTATATGGCGAATCCTAGTACGGCAATGAGACGATGAGAAGGAAAAGTAGGCGCTCTCCCTACTTACAAATGGTCAATAGGCCTCCTGTTGTGGCATCTGACACAGTTTGGGGGAGAGGTAGTATGAAGGGTCCAGTCATTCCAGAGGCCTCATTTTCTCAGAAACTCACTTACCAATGGCATTCCAGATGCCAAACTGGGCCCAGGCCCGACTGGTCATCTGCATCATCAAGTGGACATTCGCGAAGATGCTCAGCAGTGGGAGGACAGGCAGAGCAGGCACCTGCAGGCGAAGGCAGCTACCCTGAGCGCGCCGCGGACCTCGCGAAGGCAGGCCCCGCCCCCACGCGGGGGTGGGGTAGATGCCAGGCCTGTTCACACTGTGCAGCCAGCGCCTCCCCAGGTTGGGTGTGTAAAGCGCTGAGAGTGGACCAGGGAAGGGCCACTGGTTATGGCAACTCCCCTCCTTCCCTGGTCCAGCAACAAATGTTTAGATTGCAAAGCATGCAGACTCCCTTCACTGAAGGTGGATAGTTTCGGTACTTAAGGTCACCCACCTTGAAGGGAAGAGGAGTGGGGCTCTGGGGCTGCCTCCAGATGGTGACAGTGACCCCGGCGATGAGCACCAGCAGCAGCACAGCCACCGTTGTGCAGACGGGGTCTCCAGAGAACACACGGTGGGGCCACTGGGCCAGCACCAGGCTCAGGGCCGTCAGCAGGAGAACTGCAGGGTCCAGTTGGAGGAGAACAGGGTCAAGTCCAGAAGCCAGTGTGTCAAGTCCTTGAGTCACACCCCTCCCCAGACTGCCCACATCAGGAAGCTCATATTATCTCCAAGAATCCTCAACACCCACCAAGGTCACACTCCCACCCCATTCTCTCAATTTCTGAACAGCACCAAAGAGCCATCCCACTGCTCACCCATCAGTAAGGTGCATCCATAGACAATCCGGCCAGATGTCAGAGTGGGGGTGCTGTTCATAGGGTCACACAGGGTCCTGAGAGTCTCTGAGTCTCGTGCTTCAGGTGCAGAGTCCAGAGGACCTGCTTCAGATTCAGGAACCTCAGTTTTGTCCTCTGTGCTCCCGTTCGTCTGTAAATGCTGGTCTGGCTGGTACCTGAATTAGAGGTGTTAAGGCAATATTAACAGCAGCCCCTGCTCACCCAATACAAACAGTCTAACCCACCTCGGTCCTGCCGTACGCACAGCGGGACATTTAGAAGGCAGCATGCGTGTAGACGGGGATTGCCTCCCCATCCATCCCCACAAGGGCAAGACCCCCAGTCAGCGTGCGGTGGACTCTCACCTGAGGACAAGGACAGAAATAACCACCAGCGAGTAAGCAAACAGGGTCCCAATTGACATGACGTCCACAAGATCACTGAACTCGAAGAGTAACGCCATGATCGCTAGAAGGAGGCACAGATGAGGTGCGGGAGGGGGTCAGAAACCACTGAAATGTCCAAGTTAAGGGAAGTGATCAAAGGAGTGGGTTTTGTTTAGTCACCTGCAAGGTTTCCAGAAGCCAAAGTGGCCACGATGGGGGTATGTGTGCGGGTGTGGACCCGGGCGAGTCTCCGGAAAAGGAGTCCGTCATCTGCCATCGCGTAAGTCACTCGAGACATGGCGAACATGGTACCCAGGAGGCTGGGAGACAAAGTGGAAGCATGTGTGAGGACGTGGAGAAATAGGACAGATCAGGGCTTCTGTGCCATAGTCTACATGGTGTGAGGAGTCTTCCCTCTTGTCTCTCAATCCAAAAGGCTGGGACACCTGGGCACCTGACAGCAGATGGGGAGAAAGCTTTGACACTGACCCAGATGTCAGCGCACAGAGGGTGCCAACAGCCACCACATGGCCGGCAGGAGCCCACCCAACGTGGAGAAGAGCCTGTGGCAAGGGGCTCTCAGGGTCAATGTGGTAGTACGGCACCATGAGGGTGAGTGACGCTGAGACGCCAAAATACGCCAAAAAGCAGATGAAGAGCGAGGTCAGGATGCCCAAGGGGATGGAGCGCTGCGGATTCCGGGCTTCCTCCCCTGCAGGATGGGGGGGGAGAAGCACTGGGTCAGGAAACACCTTGAGGGGAAAGCACACAATCCCCTTTCCTCTTGAGCCTCCAAAAGCAGAGCAACCTCCTAGAAACTCTTATGCACAAGAGCAGCCCAATCTATAGCCAAACCCCTGAGGGGACAGTGACCGTGTTACCTGCAGTGGCGATGACATCAAAACCAATAAACCCATAGAAACAGGTAGCTGCTCCTCGGAGAATCCCATCAAAGCCAAAAGGCACAAATCCTCCAGAACCCAGAGGGTCCAAGCTGCGGTCAGGGGAGGAAAGAGAAGAACGTGGGTGAGGTGTGTTCGGTGATCTCTGCCAGACTCCTCAGCTGACACCATGGCTCCTGAGCTCCAGGAGCCCCATCATCTGGACCCACCAGCCCGGATCTGTTTAGTCCCCACCATGTCTCCAGTTCTGCACAGTAACCACGCCCTCACCACGCATTGCCCTGGCCAGGAGCACCCTCCTAACCTATAGGTGTCGTTGGGTCCAGATGTTGTCAAGTTATAGTCCTGTTCCGTGAGCTGCCAGTTGTGCAGGTCTCCCTTAATGAAGCCAGAGAGGATGATGAAGCCGAGAACCAAAAGGTTCAGGCCTGTGAACACTTTGGTAACCAGGACCGACTCTCGAGCTCCCAGAACCAGCACTCCTGCGGGAAAGATGGGACATGAAACTTCCAAAATAACTAAATGCATAGAGACTAGTGGTGGTCAGGGGCAGGGCAGTGGCAGAAGTGGAAACCGCGGACAGTGACTGCCCAGTGGGTGTGGGTTTTCCTTTTGGGGTGGAGAAATGTTTAGAACTAGCTGGAGGTGAGGGTTGCACAGCATTGTGAGTGTGCTAAGTGCCATTGATTGCACAGTACGATGATCAGTTTCTTACTGTGGCAATCACCTCACAATAAACACATCAGTCAAACCATGAATTTGCACACCTGAAATTGTACATAATTATATGTCAATTATATCTCAATAAAGCTGGAGAAATTAATAAACTAGTTGAGTTTCTGTTGTGTGATTTCATCTCAATTGAGAATAATCTCTGGTCTCAGCACAGAGGAAGAAACTTGTCAGTCTAAGAAGTGGGTGATTTTTTTCTTCACCCGTAGTTTGGCAAGGCCTGGAGACATCGTGGCTGCCACATTCTGTGTGGTGGGTGTCACTGACGTCTGGGGAGTAAGGACCAGGGATGGTACTCAACATCTGATAATGATATTTTTAAACTAAAATGCACAGGACATCCCCCCACACCAAACAATGATCCAGCCCAGAAGGTCAGTGGTGCCAAGAGCGGGAACCACAGTCTGTGTTGCCTTCCTGTCTCTCATACCACAGACCCTTCTTCCCTGTCCTAATTCCCTACCATTCTGCCTCTCCAAGCCTTCCCCCCCCCGGCTCCCTCTCCACACCCCACACTTTCCGTTCCATCTATGACCCCGTCTCACCCGTCATCAGCAACACCAGGCCCAGTGCGAAAAAGTCTGGGTACTTGGCCAGGAAGTAGGGCATATACAGGGAGAAAGTGCCCTGTAACCCCTGAGAGACGTGGTTCCCAATCAGGCTGTCAAAGGCGGAGCTCCAGGCCCTGGCCACGCTGGCGATGGCTGCAGAAGAAGATGGAAGATTCATTAACAAACATTAATTGAACCCCTACTATGTGCCATGCGATGTATTTTGAGGGAAAAACAGACAAAATAATATCAGAGACTTTCATTCATGGGGTTGGGAAAGAAGACCCAGATATTCACAGAATCGGTCCACTATTTAATACGTTAGGAGGAGATCAGTGTTGTGCAAAAGAGAAAACATGGAAGTGGAACCAGGAGGGCTGAAATTTTAAATCGAGGTGTAAGGGAAAACCCCATGAAGGCAAGAGCTGAGCAAAGCCTTCGACACGGTGAGCGATGAGCCTGTGGACGTGTCTCCCTCTCACCCACTTCCTGCGTTCCCCTTCCTTCTGCGCTCTTGGTCACATCGCTTAGGGAAAGCAGGGGGGAGCTGAGGAGAATGAAGTTGGGGGTTTCCCTGCCACTGTTCCTCACTTCTCCCACAAAGTGGATAACAAAGGGCTCAGGAATGGCTCAAGCCTCCAACACTCCCTCTGAGCACATTTCCCCACCCCATCATCTCACCAATGACATAGGACAGTATGAGGTTCCAGCCAGTGATGAAGGCACACAGTTCTCCCACTGTGACATAGCTGTAGAGGTATGCAGAGCGGGAACATGGTACGCGGGCCCCAAACTCTGCAAAGCAGAGCCCAGACAACACAGAAGACAGGGCGGCCACCAAGAAGCAGATGATGACTGCTGGTCCAGCTTTGTCCTTGGCCACCTCTCCAGCCAGGATGTACACGCCAGCCCCCAGGGTGTTGCCCACACCCAAGGCCACCAGGTCCAGGGCATTCAGACAACGAGCCAGGCGACTCTCAGACCCCTCCCTGGGCTCCAGGGGCCGCCTGCGAGCCAGCTTCTGACAAAATTGGCTAACATTCTGACACCACATTCTGGACAGAGTTGAGGAGGCTCAGATCTGCTGAGAAAACAAGACAGAAAGTCACAAAAAATATCCATTCGCAACACAGAAGACTGGGAGGCCACCAAGAAGCAGGTGACAATTGCCAGTCCAGCTACGTACATGGCCTCTCCACCAGCCAGGGTGCACACACCCGGATGCTGACCACACCCAAGGCCACTGGTCTAGGGTGTTCAGAGGAGTCATGTGACTCACAGACTCTCCCCTGTGGTCTGGATTCAGACCAAATTGACGAACCTACTGGCGCAGCATCCCAGACGTGGTCCAGGAGGCTACAGTCTGCTGCTCTGCTCCACGTGTTGTGCAATGTGCCCTTGTAGCTGACTGACTGCATACATAGTGGTTTGTGCCTCTTAACCCCACACTCCTCTATCTTGCCCTGCCCCCCGTCCCTCTCCCTACAGGTGACCCACTGGTTTGTTCTCTGTATCTATGAGTCTGTTTCTTTTCTGTTATAGTCACTAGTACATTTTATTTTTTGGATTTCACATGTAAGTGAGTTCATACACTATTTGTCATCCTCTGTCTGACTTATTTCACTTAGCATAATAACCTCCAAGTCCATCCATGTTGCAAAATGCAGAATTTTTATTCTTCTTTGTGGCTGAATGTATGTACATCTTCTTTATCCATTCATCTGTTGATGGACAATTAGGTTGCTTCTGTGTCTTGGCTATTGTAAATAACGCTCCTGTGAATACTGGGATGCATGGATCTTTTCCAATTAGCACTTTCATTTTTTCTGGATAAATACTCAGGAGTGGAATGACTCTGTCATGTGGCATGAACTGAAATCACCCAGCTCTGCTGGTTCAAATCCAGCTCTGCTGTGTATCAGCCTGTCTGGTTTTTCACAAGTTTATACCACGCTTTGTCCTCCTTTCCTCTCTAAATAGGGGTAATTACTATCATCACCATTATCCCCTCCCTTCACTGATGTGTGTGAAGTGACTCTGTAAGGGGCTTGTTGATCAGAGAGCTCAGACTCCACACCTTTCTTCACCAAGGATGCTGAAACTAATAGCATTCTGCTTCATTGCTTGCAGAATGAAATGGAATTGGCCCAACTTTAAGTTGGGGCAGAATGAGATAGATTTGTAGGGAGGGACAGACTCTGACCCAGTTCAGTGAAAGCATCAAACCAGAGTGGTCTCCCAGTTGCCTGGAGGGAGGACTAACCTTCACTGTGAATCAGAAGTGACAGGAACCACTGTCTCCTATCCTTCGGAGCGAACGGAATGCCAGCTCTGCAGGGCGAGGTTGACCCAGGCAGCACAAGTTATCATCAGGGGCCTCCTGCCCATAATATTCCAAATTCCTAGCTTAGCATTTTGGTTAAGAGCAAGCATTCAAAGAGCCAGGAAACTTGGACTAGAGTCTTGGCTCCAGCACCACCCCTGTGCCTCTGAGCAAGTCATTTATCCCTCCGCACCTCTCTCTGTGCTCCTCTTGTACAAATGCTGCTGCCGATCCCTCGTGTCACTGTTGGTAGGAATGTAAAATGGTGCAGCTGCAGTCAGTAATGTGTGGTGGTTCCTCCAAACATTAAAAATAGAATTACCATGTGATCCAGCAATTCCACGTGTGGGTGTGCACCCCAAAGGACTGAACATAGCGTCTCAAAGACATATTTGTACATCCATATTCAAAGCAGAATTATTCACAATAGCTGAAAGTTGCAAGGACCCCAAATGTCCATCCAGGAAGGGATGGATAAACACAATGTGGTCTATACACACAGTCGAATATTATTCAGTCTTAAAAAGTCAGGGAACTCTGAGCCATGCTACAACATGGAGGAACTTTGAGGACATTATGCCAAGTGACATAAGCCAGTCACAAGAAGACAAATATTGTGTGATTCCACTTCTATGAAATATCTGGAGTAGGCAAACTCATAGAGATGGAAATTAGAACAGTGATTTGTCAGGGACTGGGGTGAAGGAGAAATGGGGGGTTATTGTTAAATGGAACACAATACAGATTTACAAGATGAAAAATGTTCTGGAAATTTTTTGCTCAACAATGTAAATATACTTCACATTACTAAATGTACACGTAAAAACAGTCAAGACAGCAAATTTTATGTTATGTGTATTTTCCCACCGTTTTAAGAAACTGTTTCCAATGATAAACAACAGAGCCAGCATCACAGAGCCGCTGGGTGTAACAAACCCCAAGCTGATGTACTTTAACTCACCATGCAGTCTTGCCCAGTAGATAGCAAAATCCATGCATGCTCAAGTCCCAGATGGAGCACCAGCAAATACAGAGGGCTGACGGTCCAGACGAGACTGAAGTCAGTGGTCCACATATCATAAACCCTCTGTAAGGGTAATCTCTGCTGCTGCTTGAGACCAGTCAGAAAATCATTCTTAGAGGTTCCAGACACCGATCCGATCTCTCCGCCCCATCCCACTTCCTGTCACACACACACAAAGGCACACAGCTCCCAGCTCCTCCTGCTTTCATCTGGAAAATGGGTCTTGCCACCCTCAGGCGGGAGCCAGGCTGACCCGACCACAGTCTCCGTTTGCAGAGGCCTCTTCGGGAGTATCTGAACTCAGTGCCTGGTCTCCTACAGAAGAGGGTTTACCCAAGACTTGCTGGACTCTTGGAGTAGATCCTGGAGCATTGGATCCAAGTCGGTGAGGCTGAGTCTAAGCCGTGTAGGGCTGGAACTGAAGCATCTCTAAAAACAGAAGTGGGGAGTCCCTCTGCGCACAAGACAGCCCTTCACCCCTGGGTTGTCGGGGTGGAGATGGGGTTGGATGGGTGGGGAGCTTCAGCCGTGCTATCAACTTGTGACACTTGGTGTGTGCTCAGAGGATGGTTCTAAGGTGGTTTTTGTTTTCAATCATGGTAAAATACACATAAAATAAAATTTACCATTTTAACCATCTTTAAGTATTCAGTTCAGTCATGTTCAACACACACATTTTGTGCAACCGAACCCCAGAACCTACTTCATCTTGCAAAGCTTCGTGTCTGTACGCATTCAACAACAATTCCCCCGTCTCCTCCACATTTCCAGGCAATCATCATTCTACTTTCTGTCTCTACGAATCTGATCACTCTAGCTACTTCATTTAAGTGGAATCCTACAGTATTTGCCTCAATGTGTCCACCTTTGGTAGAAGTGAGAGTGATTGTAGACAGAGGAAAAATTTGTGTTTCAATAGAAACTATAATACCTGTGGATGTTAGATTCTAGTTCTGCTCATTGTTTTTGAGATTTTGTTTTCCACCCATACACTTGGCTGGGTCCTGAATTGTTTCAGTTTCCTCAGTTATTTGGCTATAGTCTCCAAACTAACATTTCCAGTTTTTCCCCTATTTTTGACTTGGAATCATTGAGAAACTAAGGCTGCCCTTTTCCTAAAGTCCTGCAAAGAGAAGTGAATCAACTTGATATAAACTTAAAAGAGGTCACCATCATAGCTGTCGTTTAGACAATCTTCAAGCCTGTTTCTATGTGAGCCAGTCAGAAAGCTGACCTGAACACCCGATGACTTCACCAGAGACATTCAAGCCAGGAAAATCTGGTTTGAATCTGTCCATTATCACTGTCTGCCCTCACTCCATCTAAAGATGCTTTGTGCCTTACTTCTAGAAATCATCTCAACATGCAGCTCTCGGGACTCAGACACTGGGCTATAATTTTATATAGACCTTTGTTTTTCTTTTGTCTCCATAGAAATGTCTTCTATTAAATACCTAATTCTTTGCACCTTACAGGCCTAAGTTTGAGACCCCGCGTGCTTCACCACCTTCTGAAATGAATTTAACTGGACTGATCCATCGTCAGCACCAAGACACTGGCTCAGTACAATGAAACAGTCTACCAACTCAGCTCCTGGAGTGCGAAGCTTCTTGAAGAAGTTTCAGAGGAGGGACTGCAGGGGAGCCAACTACATCAGGTGCCCCAAAATGTGTCTCTTTGGCAAGAGGATTAATTTAGGCTGATTATGTTTAAGAAACAGAACACGCAGGAAGTCCTTCTTTTTACCTTTCCCTAAAGAACTTAAATAAAGGACTCACTCCCAGAATAAAGCTAACACCAGACATGTCTGCAGAGGGCAGCAGCTAAGTGTGGTGAATTGCCTTCCCCCACTTTGAAGTCCCAAACCACTGCCCTCCCCTAAACTCTTTTTCCTTCTCTTTAGCTGAAGATGTTATTTAAGGCAAGGGTTTGGGCCATTTGACAAGTTACCCAGTTTTCCTGGATCTCTCCCGTGTATACGTGTTATCACACTGTTTGAGTTTCTCCTGTTAATCTGTCTGTGAATTTAATTCTTAGACCAGCCAGAAGAACTCAGAAGGGTAGAGGAAAATTTCTTCCTCTTCCATGTGGAACATAACTTCTTACTCTTTGAGTGAGGGGTACACTAGGGACTTCCTTCCAAAGAGTACGGTATGTAAAGGGGACCCAAAAAATAACTTAATAGTGGAGAAACCTGACAAACACTGTACCTCAACCAGATAACCAAGATCAGTGTCAAGTGATAAATCATGTTGATGGTATGTGCCCCTAATATGATGATAAGAAAGGCACTTTACCTAACCACGTCCCATGATGCAATTTTGTCCCAACTTACATGTGACATACTTATACTAAATAATTAAATAAAGTATATTCATTGTCCAGCAGAAATCCAAATTTATCTTGCCATCTGGCATTTCATCTGGCAACCCTAGACCAGAGGCAGCATTCAATCTGTGATGAAGCAAGCAAAAACTGTCTTTAGCTTGGTGCACAGACTTAAGTCTTTCACATGCAATTTTTAATTTCAACCACTAGAAGGAATCTTGAGGGAAAAATAAATCCAAGCTCTTCATCCAAGCCAATAATCCTTCAGGGGATTTCTTGGCTGTTGGGCACTGGGGGAGGGAGCAGAAGATAAAAAGGAATGAAGGGGAGGGTCAGACATTTAGAGCTAAGGGCTCTGGTCCTGGGGTTTCAGTGCTTGGATCATCCCTTTCTCTGCTGGGCAACCCATTTAGTCTGTGTCTAAGCTTCAGATCTCACAGCTGTAAATGAGAAACAGAATTTTATCATTTTTAAGCAAGTCCAGGATGCAGTCTTCCCCAGCTTCCTTTATAGAAGTCTTGTGTATAGATTCAATCACCTAACCAGTATTTGTTGAGTTTTCCCACGTGACTGAAGCTGTACTGGGTCATAGTAAAGACTCAGAATTCTGTCCCCAAGGCGCTGATAACTATTGCCAGCTCAGGGCAACGGACCAAAGATGTAGAAGAACTGTGATGACGTGCAAGTTTCACCTGTTGAGTGTAAACCACTCACTCTGAGACAGTTTGTGAAGGAAAACCTTGGAGTGTATTCTGCTCACATTCATTTATTCCTGATTCTCCCCCCAGCCCCCTGTTTCACCAGGACTTTCCATCATTGCATGTTACCTCTCAGTGCAGCTGGGCATCTGAGTATCTAGGGTCTTCTGCTCTGCACGCAGATCTGCAACTGCCTTTTTCTTCTTGTTTTAATTTTCAATTTTCAGTTTTTAAATTTCAGAGTTATTTAATTTTTTTTAGTTGAGGTACAGTCAGTTGACAATGTGCCGATTTCTGATGTACAGCATCATGTTGCAGTCATACATGTACGTAACATTTGTTCCTTCTCTAGTCTTCATTTTCATTTTGTTTCATTTTTATTGTGTAAAATATACACATAAAATGTACCATCTTAGCGACTTCAGGCACACAGTTCAGCAGCAGGAATTGCATTTACGTTACTGTGCAACTATCACCACCGTCCATGCCTAGAACTCTTTTCATCTTGCAAAACTCCCACTCCAAACCCAGTGAACAGTAACTCCCACCCCCCAGTTCTTAGCAGCCACCACCCTACCTCCTGGCTCTGTGAATCTGATCACTCTCAGTACTTTCCATAAGCGGAATCCTACAGTGTTGGCCCTTTTGTGACTGGCTTATCTCACTGAGCATAATGTCCTTCAGGTTCATCCATGTGGTAGCCTGTGTCAGAATTTCCTTCCTTTTTAAGACTTAATATTATACACACACACACACACACACACACACTATTACACAACAGCTTCTGTTCATCTGTTCATTACTTGATGCACATTTGAATTGCTTCCACTTTTGACCGCTGTGAGTAATGCTGCTCTGCACACTGGCATACAAGCATCTCTTGGAGTCCAGCTGCCTTTGCCATTAAAATCCTTTGGTGTAGATAGCTCCTCCCACTTGTTCACAAGACTGAAAAGAAAATTGTGAGATTCTTGCCTGCATTGTTTAGATATTCATCCACTTTTTGCTCTTCCCTTCACCTTCTCTTTCCTTGGTGCTGTTCCTCCCTCCAGCCTTTGCTAAAATGGAAAGTCCTGGAAGAAAAAGGGAAGGGCAGAGGCAACCAAGAGTCTCTCACTTGTTGGCCAGAGAAAATTCACCCAAGTGATGATTGAGACCTTGTCAGGAAAGGTAGGTGGATCATGACAGTAAAAAAAAAAAAGTGACATAACCCATTACAGCAGAAGTTTAATAAATGACCCTCATTGTGGTGATTATTGCAGGGCTAAACCTTGGGGACACCGAGGAATGAATAGTCCTCAGCTGCACGAGTCCGTTGGGGTCGACCTGTGCTGCTGTGCTGAAGAGGAAGAGGAAGGACAGAAAATGAACTGCGTCCAGTCTGCTCATTTTCCACTCATGGGGAAAAGTAAGCAAGAAAAGAAAAAGAAATTTTTACAAAAGCTTTACCCATAAACAAGTTCCCCTGAGCAAAGTTTAAGGGAAGTTGAAGGGTGAGGGTATATCTCAGTGGTTCAATCCCCAGAACCTCCTCTAAAAATAAATAAAATGAATAAAGCTTATTTCCTCCCTCTTTAAAAACAAACAAAAAAACAGCAAATAAGGGATGTTGAGTTAATCAGTCCCTTAAGAATAATTAGAACTTTCAAAGTGGGTTGGGTTTTCTGGGTCCCTGAGGCCTGGCCCTTCTATTTCTTGAGACCTTATTGGGTAAGAAGAATTGGGGAGGGAAAAGGACTCCTCACCTTTCCATGTGGGGTGTGACCTAGTATCTGAAATAACGGTGACATCTGGGGACCAGCAGAGCTCCATTCTTACCAACAATCTCAAAGCACCCCTCAGTGTTCAAAACTGGCTTGCTTGTCATCTCTTTCTGGTCCCTGATTCGCTCTATTTCTGTCTTTCCCGTTGTCTCTCTTCATCCTGTTTTTCTTGTTTTATCTGTCTTTCCTCCCCTATTTCTTTCCTTTGTCTCATTTTCAATTCCAAGTAGTTTAACAAATTTTTTCCCCAAACAAATACCGTGTTCTCCCTTTGATAATTTCAGGTAAATGAAAAGCTCTCCATCTCGAGTCATGTAAAACTTGACACGTACATGTGAGTCTTTCATTATATCTCTCCTGGAGTAGAATTGAGCATTTACTGTATTCCAGACACAGTTTAGCTGCTGGGAAGCAAATGGTGGTCAAGACTGCTAACGGGCTGAATGTATCTCCCTGCTCTCAAATCCATAAATTGCAACCCTAACCCCCAGGACCTCAGAATGTGACTTAATTGGTAATTGGTTTAAAGAGGTAATTACGCTTAAATGAGTTCATGAGGGTGGGCCCTACCACAAACAGCTAATGTCCTTATAAGAAGAGGAGATTAGAATGCAGAGAGCATACAGACACAGGAAGGAGTCAAAGATTTAGTAAAAAAAATACAAAAATGTGACAATGAATATATGTATGTTCATGTATAGCTGAAAAATTGTGCTCTACACTGGAATTTGACACAACATTGTAAAATGACTATAACTCAATAAAAAAAGTAAAAGAAACCACACACATGTATACATAGTGAATTTCAAATAAACAATGAACCTTAAATATATATTGTAATACATATACTTTATATAGATGCATATTTTATGCATATTAGTTATACATATGTATTTTCATATGTAAAGATACACACACATGTACAGCCATACGTCACTGTATTGGGCTTTGCAGACACTGCATTTTTTTTTCTTTTTTTACAAAATGAAGGTGTGGCAACCCTGAGTTGTCAGATGATACTTAGGATCTTTTACCAATACATTATTTTAAAACAAGGTATGTGCACTGTTTTACTAAATTGAATGCTATTGCACACTGAAGAGACTACAGTCTAGAATGAACATAATTTTATACATGCACTTGGAAACCAGATACTTGTGTGACTCCTTTTATCACAAAATTCTCCTGATTGTGGCCGTCGGGAACCAAATCATCAATTTCTCCAAGATGTGCCTCTATTAACTCTCCAGAATGGGTCACAGTGTTTCATTGTTACAGAAAGTGCACCATTTTTCTTTCCTGGAAACTTGCCCCCCTTCTGATTCTGGCTGATTGTGTTTTCAGTGGAAACGTGAACCTATCCCTTGGGTCTGCTGTGAGCTCGTGGTTGATCTAGAGGCTTGATTACATTGTGGTTCATTTTTTCACCAAGGCTGTTTTATGGGTAAGGTTCTCCACTGCCTACTACAGCACGTTGCGATAATCTGGTGGTCCTACAGCAGCAAGCTAGAATGATAATCAACCCTTTCCATCAGAGTTTCACCTGACAGTTTTATTCTCCGTTAGTTATTTCTTAAGCCTGTGATTTCATTAGAACTGCAAGAGAGGGATTTTCCTAATTCTGTTAATCCTCCTCCATTTATGTTTTAATTCATGTAATAAATTCGCTGCTCAGTTTCTTGACCTCCATCCCTCCTTCTCTCTACTTCAGTTGTTCATTCCCACAGACAGTCCTCTACTTCATTATTACCACTGTCTGCACTGTCCATAATCTTCATTTCAAGCATTCTGTTCTGCAGCAACACCTTTTTATCTTCTCTTTCCGGTTTAATTGTCTATCTTTTACTTTCACCCACTATAACCATTTATCAGCCAACTCTTACTTCTCACCTCTTCCCTCAGCTTCTGGTAATGCAGGTAGTTTTTTTCAACTAAGATCTTTCCCTCTACAATAAAAATTTTTAAAAAAATTTTCCCTGTAATCGGCAAAGCATACAAAAAGAAAAAGAAAAAGAAAAAGAAAAAGAAAAAGAAAAAGAAAAAGAAAAAGAAAAAGAAAAAAACTTACCCTCATCAACTCCATTGTGTAACTATGATTCTGCAACATAAAAGTAAAGAAAAATGATCATTTATACAATGTTACAATTTATCTTAATAAAGCTAGGGGAAGAGATAAAATAGATCATTTTCTTTTATCATTATAAAACGATCCACTTTCTCTGTTCTTACTGTCTTTGTCTTAAAGGCTTATCTCCCTCTTATTACTATAGCTACCTTAGCTTTCTCGGGTTTTGTTTACACAAAGTTTCTCTTCCCTCGCTTTTACTTCCAACCTATTTGTGTTCTTATATTTAAAGTGTAACTCTTCCCACCATATATAGTTACCTGTGTTTTCTTCCCACGTGCAAACTCTGGGTTTTGTTTTGTTTTGTGTTTGTTTTTTGTTTTGCTGGAAAGAGGCACAAGGAGGCGCTTCTTATGTGAAGGTCAATATTTTATTTCTTCCTCTGGTTACAGGTTACATTGCTGTACTTTCTTTTTGAAAATTCATCTTGCTGGACATTTATGAAGGCTGCACTTTTAAGTGCATATATTATGCTTTTTATAGTTTACTTAAAATTATAAAGATTAAAGTCATTGCCCCTACTGGCGGTGACTATCGGGCTCTAAATGCATCCCATCTTCACTCTCCGCAGAGGCTCAAAGTGTCCACGACCTAGCAGGTGCCTCCTGTGCACGGAGGGTTCCACACAGCATCCGCCTCCTGTGCTTAAGAAGATTCATCACTAGGGATGATTTGTCAAGAGATTAGGAGTCGGAGGCCGGAGGCTGTGGATCAGTGTTCCCCGCCAAGCTGTGTCGGATCCCATATCCAAAGTATACGACAAATCCTAGTAGGGCAACGAGACAATGAGAAGGAAAAGTAGGCAGTCTCCCCACTTACAGATGCCCAATAGGCCGCCTATTATGACATCTTACAGCTCTGGGGAGAGGTAGTGGGAAGAAGGTTGGGTCCAGTCACTCCAGAGGCCTCTCTTCCCCAGACAGTCACTTACCAATGGCATTCCAGATGCCAAACTGGGCCCAGGTCCGAGTGGTCATCTGCATCATCAAGTGGACATTCACGAAGATGCTCAGCAGTGGGAGGACAGGCAGAGCAGGCACCTGCGGGCGAAGGCAGCTACCCTGAGGGCACAGCAGACCTCCCGAAGGCAGGCCCCGCCCCCACGCGGGGGGAGGGGAGATGCCAGGCCTGTTCACACTGTGCAGCCAGCGCCTCCCCAGATTGGGTGTGTAAAGCGCTGAGAGTGGACCAGGGAAGGGCCACTGGTTATGGCAACTCCCCTCCTTCCCTGGTCCAGCAACAAATGTTTAGATTGCAAAGCATGCAGACTCCCTTCACTGAAGGTGGATAGTTTCGGTACTTAAGGTCACCCACCTTGAAGGGAAGAGGAGTGGGGCTCTGGGGCTGCCTCCAGATGGTGACAGTGACCCCGGCGATGAGCACCAGCAGCAGCACAGCCACCGTTGTGCAGACGGGGTCTCCAGAGAACACACGGTGGGGCCACTGGGCCAGCACCAGGCTCAGGGCCGTCAGCAGGAGAACTGCAGGGTCCAGTTGGAGGAGAACAGGGTCAAGTCCAGAGGCTAGTGTGTCAGGCCTTGAGTCACACCCCTCCGCAAACTGCCCTCATCAAGAAAGGCCATCATATTTCTAAGTCTCCCTAATTGCCAAAATACACAGTCCCACTCCATCCTCCCAAATTCAGATGCCAACAAACAGCCAACCCACTGCTCACCCATCAGTAAGGTGCATCCATAGACAATCCGGCCAGATGTCAGAGTGGGGGTGCTGTTCATAGGGTCACACAGGGTCCTGAGAGTCTCTGAGTCTCGTGCTTCAGGTGCAGAATCCAAAGGACCTGCTTCAGGTTCAGAAACCTCAGTTTTGTCCTCTGTGCTCTCGTTCGTCTGTAAATGCTGGTCTGGCTGGTACCTGAATTAGAGGTGTTAAGGCAATATTAACAGCAGCCCCTGCTCACCCAATACAGACAGTCTAACCCACCTCGGTCCTGCCGTACGCACAGCGGGACATTTAGAAGGCAGCATGCGTGTAGACGGGGATTGCCTCCCCATCCATCCCCACAAGGGCAAGACCCCCAGTCAGCATGCGGTGGACTCTCACCTGAGGACAAGGACAGAAATAACCACCAGCGAGTAAGCAAACAGGGTCCCAATTGACATGATGTCCACAAGATCACTGAACTCGAAGAGTAACGCCATGATCGCTAGAAGGAGGCACAGATGAGGTGCGGGAGGGGGTCAGAAACCACTGAAATGTCCAAGTTAAGGGAAGTGATCAAAGGAGTGGGTTTTGTTTAGTCACCTGCAAGGTTTCCAGAAGCCAAAGTGGCCACGATGGGGGTATGTGTGCGGGTGTGGATCCGGGCAAGTCTCCGGAAAAGGAGCCCGTCATCTGCCATCGCGTAAGTCACTCGAGTCATGCCAAACATGTTACCCAGGAGGCTGGGAGACAAAGTGGAAGCATGTGTGAGGACGTGGAGAAATAGGACAGATCAGGGCTTCTGTGCCATAATCTACATGGTGTGAGGAGTCCTTCCCTCTTGTCTCTCAATCCAAAAGGCTGGGACACCTGGGCACCTGACAGCAGATGGGAGAAAGCTTTGACACTGACCTAGATGTCAGCGCACAGAGGGTGCCAACAGCCACCACATGGCCGGCAGGAGCCCACCCAACGTGGAGAAGAGCCTGTGGCAAGGGGCTCTCAGGGTCAATGTGGTAGTACGGCACCATGAGGGTGAGTGACGCTGAGACGCCAAAATACGCCAAAAAGCAGATGAAGAGCGAGGTCAGGATGCCCAAGGGGATGGAGCGCTGCGGATTCCGGGCTTCCTCCCCTGCAGGATGGGGGGGGAGAAGCACTGGGTCAGGAAACACCTTGAGGGGAAAGCACACAATCCCCTTCCCTCTTGAGCCTCCAAAAGCAGAGCAACCTCCTAGAAACTCTTATGCACAAGAGCAGCCCAATCTATAGCCAAACCCCTGAGGGGACAGTGACCGTGTTACCTGCAGTGGCGATGACATCAAAACCAATAAACCCGTAGAAACAGGTAGCTGCTCCTCGGAGAATCCCATCAAAGCCAAAAGGCACAAACCCTCCAGAACCCAGAGGGTCCAAGCTGCGGTCAGGGGAGGAAAGAGAAGAACGTGGGTGAGGTGTGTTCGGTGATCTCTGCCGGACTCCTCAGCTGACACCATGACTCCTGAGCTCCAGGAGCCCCATCATCTGGACCCACCAGCCCGGATCTGTTTAGTCCCCACCATGTCTCCAGTTCTGCACAGTAACCACGCCCTCACCACGCATTGCCCTGGCCAGGAGCACCCTCCTAACCTATAGGTGTCGTTGGGCCCAGATGTTGTCAAGTTATAGTCCTGTTCCGTGAGCTGCCAGTTGTGCAGGTCTCCCTTAATGAAGCCAGAGAGGATGATGAAGCCGAGAACCAAAAGGTTCAGGCCTGTGAACACTTTGGTAACCAGGACCGACTCTCGAGCTCCCAGAACCAGCACTCCTGCGGGAAAGATGGGACATGAAACTTCCAAAATAACTAAATGCATAGAGACTAGTGGTGGTCAGGGGCAGGGCGGTGGCAGAAGTGGAAACCGCGGACAGTGACTGCCCAGTGGGTGTGGGTTTTCCTTTTTGGGTGGAGAAATGTTTAGAACTAGCTGGAGGTGAGGGTTGCACAGCATTGTGAGTGTGCTAAGTGCCATTGATTGCACAGTACGATGATCAGTTTCTTACTGTGGCAATCACCTCACAATAAACGCATCAGTCAAACCATGAATTTGCACACCTGAAATTGTACATAATTATATGTCAATTATATCTCAATAAAGCTGGAGAAATTAATAAACTAGTTGAGTTTCTGTTGTGTGATTTCATCTCAATTGAGAATAATCTCTGGTCTCAGCACAGAGGAAGAAACTTGTCAGTCTAAGAAGTGGGTGATTTTTTTCTTCACCCGTAGTTTGGCAAGGCCTGGAGACATCGTGGCTGCCACATTCTGTGTGGTGGGTGTCACTGACGTCTGGGGAGTAAGGACCAGGGATGGTACTCAACATCTGATAATGATATTTTTAAACTAAAATGCACAGGACATCCCCCCACACCAAACAATGATCCAGCCCAGAAGGTCAGTGGTGCCAAGAGCGGGAACCACAGTCTGTGTTGCCTTGCTGTCTCTCATACCACAGACCCTTCTTCCCTGTCCTAATTCCCTACCATTCTGCCTCTCCAAGCCTTCCCCACCCCGGCTCCCTCTCCACACCCCACACTTTCCGTTCCATCTATGACCCCGTCTCACCCGTCATCAGCAACACCAGGCCCAGTGCGAAAAAGTCTGGGTACTTGGCCAGGAAGTAGGGCATATACAAGGAGAAAGTGCCCTGTAACCCCTGAGAGATGTGGTTCCCAATCAGGCTGTCAAAGGCGGAGCTCCAGGCCCTGGCCACGCTGGCGGTGACTGCAGAAGAAGATGGAAGATTCATTAACAAACATTAATTGAACCCCTACTATGTGCCATGCGATGTATTTTGAGGGAAAAACAGACAAAATACCAAATCTCAAAAAGTTTCTTCTTCATGGGAGAGAAGACCCACATCATCCACAGAATTGGTCAGCTGTTTAATTCGTTAGGAGGAGATCAGTGTTGTGCAAAAGAGAAAACATGGAAGTGGAACCAGGAGGGCTGGGATGAGGGCTGAAATTTTAAATCGAGGTGTAAGGGAAAACCCCATGAAGGCAAGAGCTGAGCAAAGCCTTCGACACGGTGAGCAATGAGCCTGTGGACGTGTCTCCCTCTCACCCACTTCCTGCGTTCCCCTTCCTTCTGGGCCCTTGGTCACATCGCTTAGGGAAAGCTGGGGGGAGCTGAGGAGAATGAAGTTGGGGGTTTCCCTGCCACTGTTCCTCACTTCTCCCACAAAGTGGATAACAAAGGGCTCAGGAATGACTCAAGTCTCCAACACTCCCTCCGAGTTTCCTGATCTTAAGCCCCACACCTTCCCCACCCCATCATCTCACCAATGACATAGGACAGTATGAGGTTCCAGCCAGTGATGAAGGCACACAGTTCTCCCACTGTGACGTAGCTGTAGAGGTACGCAGAGCCAGAACATGGTACCCGGGCCCCAAACTCCGCATAGCAGAGCCCGGACAGCACAGAAGACAGGGCGGCCACCAGGAAGCAGATGACGATTGCCGGTCCAGCTTTGTCCTTGGCCACCTCTCCAGCCAGGATGTACACGCCAGCCCCCAGGGTGTTGCCCACACCCAAGGCCACCAGGTCCAGGGCATTCAGACAACGAGCCAGGCGACTCTCAGACCCCTCCCTGGGCTTCAGGGGCCGCCTGCGGACCAGCTTCTGACAAAATTGGAGAACATCCTGACACCGCATCCTAGATGGAGTTTAGGAGGCTCTGATCTGCTGAGAAAACAAGACAGAAAGTCATAAAAAAATATCCATTCGCAACACAGAAGACTGGGAGGCCACCAAGAAGCAGATGACAATTGCCAGTCCAGCTACGTACATGGCCTCTCCACCAGCCAGGGTGCACACACCTGGATGCTGACCACACCCAAGGCCACTGGTCTAGGGTGTTCAGAGGAGTCATGTGACTCACAGACTCTCCTCTGTGGTCTGGATTCGGACCAAATTGACGAACCTACTGGCACAGCTTCCCAGATGTGGTCCAGGAGGCTACAATCTGCTGCTCTGCTCCACGTGTTGTACAATGTGCCCTTGTAGCTGACTGACTGCATACATAGTGGTTTGTGCCTCTTAACCCCACACTCCTCTATCTTGCCCTGCCCCCCGTCCCTCTCCCTACAGGTAACCCACTGGTTTGTTCTCTGTATCTATGAGTCTGTTTCTTTTCTGTTATAGTCACTAGTACATTTTATTTTTTGGATTTCACATGTAAGTGAGTTCAAACACTATTTGTCATCCTCTATCTGACTTATTTCACTTAGCATAATAACCTCCAAGTCCATCCATGTTGCAGAAAGCAGAATTTTTATTCTTCTTTATGGCTGAATATGTGTACCACATCTTCTTTATCCATTCATCTGCTGATGGACAATCAGGTTGCTTCTGTGTCTTGGCTATTGTAAATAACGCTCCTGTGAATACTGGGATGCGTGGATCTTTTCCAATTAGCACTTTCATTTTTTCTGGATAAATACTCAGGAGTGGAATGACTCTGTCATGTGGCATGAACTGAAATCACCCAGCTCTGCTGGTTCAAATCCATCTCTGCTGCGTGTCAGCCTTTCTGATTTTGTACAAGCTCCATACAGCTCTTTACCCTCATCCCCTCCATATAACAGGAGAAATTATTATCATTATCTCTCTCTTCCTTAATATGTGTGAAGTGACTCTGTAAAGGGCTTGGCTAATAGAGTCCTCAGACTCGACACAGTTCTATGCCAAGGATTCTGAAAACTGGAATCTTCCGTTTCATTGCAATCAGATGTCTGAGTTCAGGCAGAATGGGATGGTATTTGTAGAGAGAGACAGACTCTAGCCTGGCTCAGTGAAAGCGTCAGACCAGAGTGGCCTCCCAGTTACCTGGAGGGAGCGAGGACTAACCTTCATTCTGAATCAGAAATGACAGGACTCTGTTTCCTATCCTTTGGGCTTGTAATGTCTCCTCACTGCACGGCTCTGCAGGGTGAGGTGGACCCAGGCAACACAAGTTTCTATCAGGGGCTTCCACCCCTGATACTCCAAAGTCTAGGTTTAGCATTTTGGTTAAGGGTAAACATTCAAACAGCCAGGAAACTATGATCATAGTCTCGGCCCCTCCACCACCCCTGGGCCTTTGAACAAGCCATTTACTGCTCTGGACCTCTGTGCGCCTCCTGTTCAAATGCTGCTGCTGAAGCCTCGTGCACTGTTAGCAGGAACGTAAAATGGTGCAGCTGCTGTGGATAAGTGTGCTGGTTCCTCAACAGATTAAAAATAGAATTACCATATGGTCCACAATTCCACTTCTGGGTGTACACCCAAAAGAACTGAAAATGGGATCTCAAAGAGATATTTATACACGCATGTTCACAGCAGGATTATTCAGAATAGCTGAAAGTTGGAAGCAACCTAAGGGTTCATTCACAAATGAATGGATAAACACAGTGTGGTCTATACATGCAGAAGATTATTACTCAGCCTTAAAAAAAAAATCCAGGAAATTCTGAGCCATGCTACAACATGAAGGGACCTTGAGGACATTATGCTAAGTGACATAAGCCAGTCGCAAAAAGGCCAATATTGTCGATGCCACTTCCACGAAGCATCTACAGTACTCAGATTCATAGAGACAGGAAGTAGAATGGTGGTTTGCTAGGGTCTGGGTGAGGGAGAAATGGGGAGTTATTGTTACATGGGGACACAGTTTTGGTTTTACAAGATGAAAAGGATTCTGGAGACTGGTTGCACAGCAATGCAAAGACACTTAACATTAATAAACAGTACACTTAAAGTGCTTAAGATGGTAAATGTTATATTAACTGTATTTCACAACCATATTTCATTACTACCAATGATAAATATTAGAACCAGCTTCAGAGAGTTGCTCAGTGCAGCAATCCCCAAGGTGGTTTAATATAAATCACCGTCCAGTCGTCCTCTATGGATACGAAGCCCTGTGGATGCTCAGGTCCCTAGCATGGGCGGAGGAGGAGTCCACACATTCAGAGAGCACATACACAGGAGAATGAAGTCAGCGGTCCTCATATCATAAACCTTATATAAGTGTAATAATGACTATTGTTTACACACCAATAAAAAACCAAGTCTTAGAGCCTCAGGACACTGACCCAATCTCCCCCACCCCCACCTCTTCTCACACAAACACACACAGCTCCCAGCTCCTTCTGCTTTCATCTGGGAAATGGGTCTTTCCACCTGCAGACTGGAGCCAGGCTGACCCGACCACACACATGAATTGCAGAGATACTCAGTTCTGAGTATCTGAGCTCCGCGCCCTGTCGCCTACAGGAGAGGGCTTCCCCAAGACTTACTGGATTGTTGGAGGAGAGCCTGGAGCCCTGGGTCAGAGTCAGTGGGGCTGAATTTGAGCTGTGAAGGGCTGCAACTGATGCATCTCTAAAACCGAGCGAGGAGTCCCTGAGCTCATCCCTGGGTTGTCAGGGTGGGGATGGAGATGGTTGGGTGGGGACCGCCTGTGGTGGCGCTATCAGCCCTCCACACTTCTGGGGATGGATCTAAAATGTTTTTCATTACGGTAAAATATACATTACGTAAGATTTATCATTTTAACCATTTTAAACTATGCAGTTCAGTCATGTCAAGTACATTCACATTTTATGCAACCAAACCCCAGAACTTCTTTTCAACTCTGTACACATTCAGCGACAATTCGCCTTGTCTCCTCCACAGTTCCTGGCAATCATTCTACTTTCTGTCTCTGTGGATCTGACCACTCTGGAATCTTTATGTAAGTGGAGTCCTACAGTGTTTGCCGTTTACTGTCAGGCTTATTTCACTGAGTAGAATGCCCACTAAGTTCCTCCCTGTTGTAGCGTGCATTAGAATCCCCTTTCTTTTTAATGCTGAATAATACTCTGTTATTTATACAAGCCACATTTGGCTTATCATTTCTTGGTCAATGAGCACTTGGGTTGCTTTCATGTTTTAGCCGTGACGAATAATGCTGCTAGGAACCTGGGTGTACCAATATTCCCTCCAGAGGGTGCTTTCGATTCTTCTGGGTGTATCCTCGGAAGTGAATTGCTGGATCATATGGCTCCAAAATTTTTGTTATGCTTTTGAATGGAGAGAATTTTCATGCATTGAGACACGGGGAAATCAGTTCGGCTTGTACATGGTGCAGCTGGAACTTTGTGTGAACTAAACCAGCCCGTCCAACCCTCACAGCACAGCCACTTTAACGGTTAAGGCTGAGAATGTCTATGTTGAAGACAAGGATGAACAACTCCCTTCTTACGGCATCCGTGTTAACAGTTGCTCAGAGATTAGGTTCCCTTCCCAGACACCAGGTCCTGCTGTCTCGCTGCCTGTGCACTAAGTCTGTCTCTTTTACAACCTTGAAGGAACATGCCCTGTCATGTCTGATGTATGTTCTTTGTTCGGATGAAGTGTAAGACTGTGTCAAAACCATGGTTCAGTGGAGCAGTTCCTCAGAGCTATCTGAGAGGCTGCTTCCCAGGGCATAGTCCTCAGTTTGGCTCAGATAAAACTCTTTTCTATTCCTATGATTGATTATTTATTGATTATTTCCACGGACTCCTGAATTCATTTGAACATCAAAGACCCTGAGAAGTACAGGCCGTAAAACTCGGGACCCCACTTACAACCCTCCTCCCTCCCAATCTTTTTACACTGCTCGACTTTCCATGGTCTGCACTCGAGTGTGGGGAAGCCCCAAGCCCAGCTGGCCACCAACCAGGAGAAAGAGACCTTCAGAATCTCTGATGTTAATCCATGCAACAAAGGCATTTAATAGTCGTCACGCCTGCATTCAGACTTGCACTAAAGGATGGAGGAAGACTTAAGAGGCATGTAACTATGTCCCCTTCTTCAAGGAGCTCTGCTGGGAGAGCTTAGCATGGAGAACAGAGAAGGGAAAGTGATGTAAGAAGCACTATTCTTCACAGAAAGCAAAACTCTGGAGCTGGAAGGGGAGTGGTGCAGTGGGTGCCCGCTAGTGATGGGTAGAGAGGATTGTGGCATGCATCAGATGACCTCTGTGCTACAGCACTGAACACAAACCTCCAAAATAGGATCCAATGGGATCTAAATGTGGCAATGAACTCTTCCATTAACTTTTGAAAAACCAACCACACAAGACGGAATGAAATGGCTTATGCTGTTGTGGAGAGTTTTAGTTGGTTCTGTGGGGACGCACTTGAAATCCTAGCGTTGGTAGAGATATTATTTTAAAGGAAAGACATCTGAATTGCAAGAAATGCAGAAAGATTGACACAACATTGTAAACTGACTATACTTCAATTTTTAAAAAGTAGAAAGAAAGAAAGAAAGAAAGAAAGAAAGAAAGAAAGAAAGAAAGAAAGAAAGAAAGAAAGAAAGAAAGAAAGAAATGCAGAAAGAAGCCTCCTCTGAGCTTATCTGACTCAAAGCAGAAAATTCTTGGAACTAAGGCTGCCATAAACTCCCCCGTTCAGGAGGGGGCATTCCTGAGATGATGATGATGAGGAAGCCTAATACCGTGAGTCTCCCCCCTGGGAGTTTATAGCCCTGAAGATGTTGGAAAGCCCACTCACATGTGCGTAGACAGCATGATCACAAGTTAGTCATCCCTCGTTTGTTCTACTAACCTGTTTTTCTTTCCTAAAGAAACCTATTTGTTCTCCCTACAGAAGACTTGCCTCCTTACCCTTTTCCCCATTAAGTTGGATATATAAGTCTGTAACATTAACCATTTTCTAGCAGGTTATGTTCTGTTTGTTCACTTATGTGATCCTTTTTGACACATAGTTTTCTGATAACGTTCAGATCACACCGTTGGACTGTGTAAGAAATTGTGGAATGTTAATGGAAAACCTGATGGCAACACAGACCCGCTAACAAAACATCAAGATCAACTAGAATTAATCACACAGGACTGGATGAACTACTGAATATGATTTACAATTTTTATGACTTTGTCTGAAACACGATCAGCTTTTTAATATTTGTTTCCTAGATTTCTGGAAAAATTTTCTCTTCAGCTACCTATGCTTTACAACAATGTGGTAACCTGTAGTTTTGAAAGCAGAAGTGAAGCACGTATCCTTTTCTTTCTAGCTGATCCCTCCAGAGTTCAGAAACTCTTAGTGAGTACTCTCACTTTTACAGCAATAGAGTTATTTACGTAAGTTCACTAAGAACCTGTTCTCTTTGTACCAGGACACAAATGAAAACACTGGCTGTATTAGCGAGGTTTTACTGGGATGTCATACTTGAGAATGTGCGTTGATTCAAATAGGATCAGACAACTTTAAGGAACCAAGATTGACTTTGTGGAGCCATAAACCCCCTTGGGAAAGCAGCCTGGTGTCTTGCTGACAGGTGAGTAAGAAAGACCATTCTCCGGCAGGCCCCCGAACCTCGGGCACGTTGTGGACTTCAAGAAGAGAGATGGCAAATCCTTGGCTTGGAGTCTTGCCTTCAAGAAACATTTCAGAGTTCAATTTGAAGATTCTTCGTGAAAAGTTCCAGAAAAGCAGATTTAAAAGAATCTATTTGGTCGACTGTTACTCTTGCCGAGCTTATGTACATATACAGGCCAAGTTTAATGAACTTGAATTTATTTTATAAACAAATTAGTCCTAATTTGTCCACCTTTGGTAGAAGTGAGGGTGATTGTAGACAGAGGAAAAAACATGTTCCAATAGAAACTATAATACCTGTGGCTATTAGATTCTAGTTCTGTTCATTGTATTTGAGATTTTGTTTTCCACCCGTACACTGGGCTGGGTCCTGAATTGTTTTAGTTTCCTCAGTTATTTGGCTATAGTCTCCAAACTAACATTTCCAATTTTTCCCCTGTTTTTGACTTCGAATCAAGAGAAACTGAAGCTGCCCTTTTCCTAAAGTCCTGCAGAGAGAAGTGAGTCAACTTGATATAAACTGCAAAGAGATCACCACCATGGCTGACATTTAGATAATCTTCATGTTTGTTTCTGTGTGAGCCAGTGAGAAAGCTGACCTGAACACCCAATGACTTCACCAGAGACATTCAAGCCAGGAAAATCTGTCCATTGTCACTGCCTGCCCTCACTCCATCTAAAGATGCCTTGTGCCTTACTTCTGGGAATCTTCTCGACAGATAGCTCTCGGGACTCAGACACTGGGCTATAATTTGCTCCAACCATAGACCTTTGTTTTTCTTTTGTCTCCATAGAAATGTCTTCTATTAAATACCTAATTCCTTGCCCCTTGTAGGCCTAACTTTGAGACCCCATGTGCTTCACCAGCTTCTGAAATGAATTAACTGGACTGATCCATCGTCAACACCAAGACACTGGTTCAATGAGATGAAACGATCTACCAGCTCAGCTCCTGGACCGCGAAGCTTCTTGAACAAGTTTCAGAGGAGGGACTGCGGGGAGCCAACTACATCAGTTGCCCCAAAACATGTCTCTTTGGCATGAGGATTAATTTAGGCTGATTATTTTTAAGAAACCGAACACGCAGGAAGTCCTTCTTTTTACCTCCTCTTAAAGAATTTAGATAAAAGACTCACTCTCAGAATAAAGCTAACAACAGACAAGTCTGCAGAGGGCAACAGCTAAGTGTGGTGAATTGCCTTCCCCCACTTTGAAGTCCCAAACCACGGCCTCCCCCAAATTCTTTTTTTTTCCCTCTTTAGCTGATGATGTTATTTAAGGCAAGGGTTTGGGCCATTTGACAAGTTACCCAGTTTTCCTGGGTCTCTCCCGTGTATACATGTTATCACACTGTTTGAGTTTCTCCTGTTAATCTGTCTCATGTGAATTTAATTCTTAGACCAGCCAGAAGAACTCAGAAGGGTAGAGGAAAATTTCTTCCTCTTTCATGTGGAATATAACTTCTCGCTAGGGACTTCCTTCCAAAGAGTACAGTATGTAAAGGGGACCCAAAAAATAACTTAATAGTGGGGAAACCGATAGACTGGGATTTCAAAATTGTAGAATAGATAAACAAGATTATACTGTATAGCACAGGGAAATATACACAAAACATTATGGCAGCTCACAGAGAAAAAAATGTGACAATGAGTGTGTATATGTCCATGTATGACTGAAAAATTGTGCTGAATTTGACACAACATTGTAAAATGATTATAAATCAATAAAAAATGTTAAAAAAATTAAAAATAAAAATAAAAAATTAAAAAAAAAATAGTGGAGAAACCTGACACACTGTACCTCAACCAGATAACCAAGATCAGTGTCAAGTGATAAATCATGTTGATGGTATGTGCCCCTAATATGATGATAAGAAAGGCACTTTACATAACCACGTCCCATGATGCAATTTTGTCCCAACTTACATGTGACATACTTATACTAAATAATTAAATAAAGTATTGTCGGAGCCAGCCGACAATCGATCAGGTCCAGAAACCTGTGCTGCAGGACTGAGAAAAGAAAGACAAGACTAGAAGGTGGGGTTGAGAGGGTCTCACTCTAGCCCGCAAGACGCTAAGTCAAGAGTGGACCTCGAGTTTATTTCAGGCAGTTAATTTATACAAATTCAAGTGACTACCTTGTGCATTCTTGCACATAGGCACAGGTATTGTTTTATGGTTTAAACACAGTGTGTACTAAACTCACTAACTTGTGCATAGTTCTATAGATCAATGTTGTTTATAATACTCATAAACTAGGGTATATGTTCCCACATACCAAGATCACTAACTAAAGTTGTTGTTTCTCTAAGCTAACATCGTGACTCGTGTACTATTAACTCAGGTGATTGTTCTTCAAGCTAAGATCACTAACTTGTGTGCAGATTGTATCTCTCCTTCCAAAGGTCCTTAGTGACTTAATAGCTCAGGATGTTCCTCAGGCTCTAATGCACCTGGTGCATTCTTCAAAGGGGTGGCGGGACAGAGATTGTCTTTGTTAGAATCAACCTCAGAGCCTGACGCCCTGCACTGTGGGAGTTTAGGCCCAACCTCTGTGCTCGGCAGTCCTCAGGTTATGAGTGGCCCCCCGCAAAGTATATTCATTGCCCAGCAGAAATCCAAATTTATCTTGCCATCTGGCATTTCATCTGGCAACCCTAGACCAGAGGCAGCAGTCAACCTGTGATGAAGCAAGCAAAAACTGTCTTTAGCTTGGTGCACAGACTTAAGTCTTTCACATGCAATTTTTAATTTCAGCCACTAGAAGGAATCTTGAGGGAAAAATAAATCCAAGCTCTTCATCCAAGCCAATAATCCTTCAGGGGATTTCTTGGATGTTGGGCACAGGGGGGAGGGAGCAGAAGATAAAAAGGAATGAAGGGGAGGGTCAGACATTTAGAGCTAAGGGCTCTGGTCCTGGGGTTTCAGTGCTTGGATCATCCCTTTCTCTGCTGGGCAACCCATTTAGTCTGTGTCTAAGCTTCAGATCTCACAGCTGTAAATGAGAAACAGAATTTTATCATTTTTAAGCAAGTCCAGGATGCAGTCTTCCCCAGCTTCCTTTATAGAAGTCTTGTGTATAGATTCAATCACCTAATGAGTATGTGTTGAGTTTTCCCACGTGACAGAAGCTATACTGGGTCATAGTAGACTCAGAATTCTGTCCCCAAGGCGCTGATAACTATTGCCAGCTCAGGGCAACGGACCAAAGATGTAGAAGAACTGTGATGACATGCAAGTTTCACCTGTTGGGTGTAAACCACTCACTCTGAGACAGTTTGTGAAGGAAAACCTTGGAGTGTATTCTGCTCACATTCATTTATTCCTGATTCTCCCCCCAGCCCCCTGTTTCACCAGGACTTTCCATCATTGTATGTTACCTCTCAGTGCAGCTGGTCATCTGAGTGTCTAGGGTCTTCTGCTCTGCACGCAGATCTGCAACTGCCTTTTTCTTCTTGTTTTAATTTTTAATTTTTTAATTCAGAGTTATTTAGTTTTTGTTAGTTGAGGTACAGTCAGTTGACCATGTGTCAATTTCTGGTGTACAGTGTCATGTTGCAGTCATACATATACGTACACTTATTCCTTCTCATATTCTTTTTCATTTTCATTTTCTTTTATTTTTTAATTGTGTAAAATACACACGTATAATGTACCATCTTAGCAATTTCAAGCACACAGTCAGCAGCAGGAAGTGCATTTATGTTACTGTACAACTGTCACCACCATCCACCCCTAGAACTCTTTTCATCTTGCAAAACTCCCACTCCAAACCCAGTGAACAGTAACTCCCATCCCCCAGTTCTTAGCAGCCACCACCCTACCTCCTGGCTCTGTGAATCTGATCACTCTCAGTACTTTCCATAAGCGGAATCCTACAGTGTTGGCCCTTTTGTGACTGGCTTATCTCACTGAGCATAATGTCCTTCAGGTTCATCCATGTGGTAGCCTGTGTCAGAATTTCCTTCCTTTTTAAGACTTAATATTATACACACACACACACACACACACACACTATTACACAACAGCTTCTGTTCATCTGTTCATTACGTGATGTACATTTGAATTGCTTCCACTTTTGACCGCTGTGAGTAATGCTGCTCTGCACACTGGCATACAAGCATCTCTTGGAGTCCAGCTGCCTTTGTCATTAAAATCCTTTGGTGTAGATAGCTCCTCCCACTTGTTCACAAGACTGAAAAGAAAATTGTGAGATTCTTGCCTGCATTGTTTAGATATTCATCCACTTTTTGCTCTTCCCTTCACCTTCTCTTTCCTTGGTGCTGTTCCTCCCTCCAGCCTTTGCTAAAATGGAAAGTCCTGGAAGAAAAAGGGAAGGGCAGAGGCAACCAAGAGTCTCTCACTTGTTGGCCAGAGAAAATTCACCCAAATGATGACTGAGACCTTGTCAGGAAAGGTAGGTGGATCATGACAGTAAAAAAAAAAAAATGTACAGGGAGATGGGAAGGGACAGACTGAGATTTTAAAATGCAGAATAGAAGAAACAAGATTATACTGTAAAGCACAGGGAAATATATACAAGATCTTGTGGTAGCTCATAGAGAAAAAAAAGTGACAACGAATATATATATGTTCATGTATAACTGAAAAATTGTGCTCTACACTAGAATTTGACATAATATTGTAAAATGACTATTACTCAATTAAAAATGTAAAAATTTTTTTTTTAATTTTTAAAAATTACATAAGCCAGTATAGCAGATGTTTAATAAATGACCCTCATTATGGTGATTATTGCAGGGCTAAACTTTGGGGACACCAAGGAATGAATAGTCCTCAGCTGCACGAGTCCGTTGGGGCGACCCCTGCTGCTGTGCTGAAGAGGAAGAGGAAGGAAAGAAAATGCACTGTATTGAGTCTGCTCATTTCCCACTTGTGGGGAAAAGTAAACAAGGAAAGAAAGAAAAATTTCTATTAAAGCTTTACCCATATACAAGTTCCCTTGAGCAAACATTTGAAGGAAGTTGAGTTAACCACTCCCTTAAGAATGATGAGAAATTTTCAAAGTTTTCTGGGTCCCTGAGGCCTGACCCTTCTGCCTCCTGGGAGCTCCTGGGTAAGAAGAATCGGGGAGGGGAAAGGGCTCCTCACCTTTCCATGTGGGGTGTGATCTAGTATCTGAGATAACGGCGACCTCTGGGGACCAGCAGAGCTCCATTCTTACCAACGATCTCAAAGAACTCCTCAGTGTTCAAAACTCTGGCTTGCTCGTCATCTCTTTCTGGTCCCTGATTTGCTCTATTTCTGTCTTTCCCTTTGTCTCTCTTCGTCCTGTTTTTCTGGCTTTATCTGTCTTTCCTCTCCTGCCTGTCTCTCTCCTTTGTCTCTAGTTCTCTGACTGTCTTTCTTTGTCTGTCTTCATCTGTGTCTTCCCCAGTCTGTACCCTCGTTCTCCCTGCATTTCCCCTTCCTTCTGTGTCTGTCTGTGTTTAATAAATTTCTCTCTTTTCCCCTCCAGGGCCTCCCCTTGTCTCTGTCACTTTTGTTGGGTTTGTGGATTACCTTCTCCTTTGTCCCTGTTCCATGTCATATGCCTCTCTAAAAAAGTCCAGAATCAGGACTTGGACCCTTTGTGATAAAGAGGACTGTAATGCCAGGTAAATTGTCATCACCTGTTGTCTGTGCCTTTCACACCATCCTCTAGGAACCTGGGGACAGAGCAGGAGGAGACGCTGAAGGTGTGGAAGAAGGAACTGAGGTTAGGGGAGATCTTCCCGATTCTGAGAGAAACAGAATTAGACTGTAGACTGCAGGAGAGGCTGGGGGAGCTAGACCACAGCTGTCCAGTGTGGTAACCATGAGCCACCTGTGGCTACTGGGCACTTGAAATGTGGACGGTCTGCCATGGGATGTGCTATGGGTGTGAAACCAGATTTTAAAGACTTAGTCCCAAAAGAAGAATATAAAGCAGCTCATGTATAACTTTTTCATTGATTGCATGGTGAAATGATGTTTTAGATATATTCAGTTAGATGAAATAGGTTGATAACATCCATTTCATCTGTTTCTTTTTATTATGTCTTTTCATGTGGCACTAGCAAATTTGAAATTGCGTATGTCGCTTGCATTTGTGTCTCACGTTATATTTCTAACTGGTGTTGACTGAAAAAAATGCACAATGTGAGAGCTATGAGTTCAGTTTTATTTGGGGGCAAAATGAGGACTATAGCCCAGGAGAGAGCATTTCAGATAGCTCTGAGGAACTGCTCTGAAGAGGCAGGGGGAACGTCAGTATTATGTATGATTTTAGTGAAGGGAGGGGGTACGTGCAGTCAAGCACACAGACAGGGGCTGGCTGCTAGTCACGAGGAGCAGATGTCACCTTTAATGATTTTAGTGTCTTTCTAGGTACGAGGAGATGCAAGAATTTGGGCTCATAAAATCTTCTCCTAAAAGTATCTGACTATCTGAAGGCCTGTTCTGCCAGTTTTTCCAGAGCACAGAGCACCCCATTCCTGATCTCCACCCTGAACTCCTTTCAAGGGGTGTTGCACGTCAGGGCTGCAATTGTTCCCAATTTAACCCTTGTAGATGCGGATGGCAAGTGCCAATTTTTAGTTGGCATTAGACACTGCTAGCCTAGTCAAAGAAGGGTGTATTTCAGATGAGGACAAAGGAGGCATCTACGCGTCACATGATGCAGACAGAATAGATGTGATAAAGCAGTTCATAGTAGCTCAGAATTTTCAAGAATTCTCCAGCTGCCAAACTCCTCATCTGTCTCCCCCCTCTCCAGTTCCTTCAGTTGTGGTTGCCTTTGGGAGAAGGGGTTGTGACCATCGGGGGCGTGGGGTGCTGCTCATATTCCGTTCCTTGCTCTGGGTGCTGGTTGTACCTGTACGTTCTATTTGAGAAAATGCAGCAAATGGTACAGTAATGACGTGTCCACTTCCCATAATTTGTGTTGTATTACAATTCAAAGACACAAGCAAACAAATTCTTGCAAGAAGCAAATCACAGATCCTCTACCTTAACCTCTCTGGTTCCAAACTGCATTAACTCTTTCTGTATAACATAGAATCCCTGCAAGAAATAGGTCTCACCCCTCCGCGGATTAAAAAGTGTTTACCCAGCACGTAACAGGCTTTGTGGGGGCAAGAGGAAAGTTCTTCTGCTGAAAATGAAAATGATACTTTTTACATTACACAAAAATAACAGCTAACATTTGGGAGAGTATTAATCATGGGCCAAGCCCCGTTGTAAGTTTTCTTCTTTCATCCTCACAACAGCCCTGTGGCCGGGGCGGGGTGGGGGGTTCTCCTACATCCCTGTGCTACTGGTGAAGCCCCTGAGACCCTGAGGGGCCAAACCACAGAGCCAGGACGGGAGCGGGTGCACTGACGGCCCCCCCCAAGCCCCGGGCTCTGCTGCCGTCACAGCCCGCGTCCCCCGCCCCGGCTGCTCGTCCAGCGGCACCGCAGCGCCGGGGTTCGTGCGCCTGGGGGGCACCGACGCGCGGGGACTCCAGCCCCTTCTCCCCGCTGTGCGCCTGGTCACTCCCGTGCTGACCCTCCCGGGGAACCTGCTCATCGTCACCCCGGCCGTGGCCGACCGCCGCCTCGCCACCCCGAGGCTCCGCTCCTCCGGCACGCCTCGCTGCGGGAGCCGGGCTGCACCGCCGCCGTCGCCCCGCAGGCGCTGGTCCCCCCCCCTCCCTGGACGCGGGACCGTCTCCGAGCCAGACGCTTCGCCCAAACGGGGCTCTACTTCATCCTGGGCACCGCGGAGCCCCTGCTGCCGGCGGGGATGTCCGCAGACCCTACCTGGCCGTCTGCCGGCCCCGGCGGCGCCCCGCCCTCAGCACCGCTGGGGTCTGCCCCGTCCTCGTGCTGGGCTGCGGGGCGCAGCCTCCTCTTCCTCGCCGGGCCCAGTGTCTGGGTGCGCTCCCTCCCCTTCTGTGGCCCCGACGTCCTCGACCACTTCTTCTGTGACAGCACGCCCTTGCTGGAGCTGGTGTGCGCAGACACCAGGCCCCTGCAGTCCTGGTGTCCTTCCTGGAGGCCGTGTGCGCCCTGGCCTGTGCCGTGGTGGCGACCAGCCTGTCCTGCGGCCGCGGCATCGGCACCGTCCTGCACCTGCCTTCATCCCGGGGCCGCCGCAAGGCCTTCTCCACCTGCCCCTCCCACCTCCCGGTGGTCCCGCTCACCAACGGGAGCTGCCGCACCGTGTTCCTGAGCCCCCGGCAGACAGGGCGGCTGAAGCTCAACAGAGGAGTCGCTTTCTTCAGCACCATCGTGTCGCCCCTGCTGAACCCCTTCGTCTGCTGCCTTAGGAATGAGCTGGTCCAGAAAGTGAGCAGGGATTTGCTGATCAAGGTGGGAGGGGTTCCTTCTAAGACGCTCAGGGCAGAAGGCTTCCAGACGGGCCGCCTGTCAGTTGCTCTCTTTTCTGTCTCACTGAAGGCATTTTTTCCCTACTTGAGCAGGGAAGAAAGCTTGCTGGTTCCCAAGCTGACTGTGCCTGTTTCTGCATTCCAGGAGAACGGAAGAGGGAGTGAATTGCTCTCCTGCTCAGGACAACGCAGCCTTTTGGCCACAACGCTGGAGACTGCTAGTCATCCTGCTTATCCAGTCTCCACCTTACTAACAGAACACTTTGAATTTTATCCGGGCACGTGACGTCCAGCTAGAGACATTTCCCATCCTCCCTTGCAGCTACCTTGGCGACATGACTAAGTTTTAGAGGCTGTGGTGTAAGTGGAATGATCTGTGTAATTTATGGATTGTGGTTTCCTAAGAAAATTGCATTCTCTCCATTTTTTTTCCTTCCATCTTCCTGCTGCCTAGGGTACACGATCACTGTGGTGGCCACCTTGGGACAAGGGATGGAAACAAACCAACCAAAAAATACATTGTTTAGAGACATCCCATCAGCCTGGGTCCCTGGATGAGCTTGTGTAACAGCGCCTCCTGCTGGCCGTGCATCAACCACAGACTTCCTTTGTGAGGGGGGAATTAAGGTCTGTCTTAATCTCGCCACTGTGGTTTGTGGATTCTTGGTTACATCAGCTTAGCATAAATTTCTCTGCTAATACAGGTATAAACAAAAATTCTCAGAACATAGCCTGGAATGGGGAAGCCAAGCTAAAGGGGCAGAACTGCTGTGGAAAGTAAAGTAAAACGTTGTGGCGGGAGGGAATAGCTGAGAGGGGGAGGGGATAGCTGAGTGGCAGAGTGTGCCGAGCGTGCACAGGTTCTGAGTTCAATCCCCAGCATCTCCACTTAAATAAGTAAATAATCTAATTACCTCCCCTCCCAAAACGAATGAATAAATTTTTAAAAATTATAAAAAAGGCATGGAATCCCCAAAAAAGGTGGAGAGGGTGTCCCAGTCCTAAACGGGCTGGGGTCCAGACACAGCAGTTGTCTGGGGATCCTGAAGCTTGAGAGGAGGTGGGAGGTACCAGAGCCCCTGTCCCCACTCACCCTGCTTCTCCTGGAATAAACGCGACCTTGTCCACCTGCAGGTTTTCTCCTGGTGATTGTAGGCTAACTGGGCAAAGACAAGACACAATGGCAAACTATGCTGTGTTCTGTGAAAGATAAGTTCAGGTCCTGGAAAAGCTTGTAACAGGGAGACATGAGCTGGTCTGAGATGTTAGGAACCTAACAAACTTTCTTTAAGTGCCATGAACTTCTTGATGTGAAGTTTTAATACCATCAGCAAGAGGTGAAGTCTTCCTGCTTGGTCAGGGCAGGAACAGTGGGGCCTGGAGCGCTAGGATCTTTCTGATTGTTCCTGAAACCCAGAGTGGGAGGGGCCAGCCAGGCTGGGGGCTTCCTGCCAGGGTCTGCGGTCAGAGAGAGTGAGGACACAGCCGTGGAGGAAGTTACACAACCCCTGTGTGCAGGCCCAGTGAAGGTCTGTGACCCAGGGAGAGCTGGGGCCCTGGGCAGTGGGAGTCGTGATGTAGTTGCAGTTGGGGTGTTATGTGACGGTCTTCAGGCGACCACTTCTTGGGTCCTCAGTTTACCCTTTTTTCAAATTGGAGGAGTGGTCTGGTGGGTCTGTAAGTGCCCTTGCAGTTGATAAGGGTTTAAAAGCTTGAACTTGTACAGGCAAGTTCAGCTTACAGTGGTTAGTGAGTAACGTAGGTTACACGAATGATGGAGGTGAGTGGGGGCAGAGAGTTTTCATCAAACACCATAGCATAAAATAATTAAAATACCTCTTAGTCATCTCCTTAAACCCACCGAAAGTTTTTTTTTCAAGGTACCTGACACTTATTTCTTTTCTCTCTGACTTGCTCATGTGGCTGCTTCTAAAATCCCCTTTTATCCTGAACGATTTACCTCTATCTGAAAACAAGCACACTTCACACTGAAAAATGCTTGCTGTGACCAGATCTCCACCTTAGTGATTTTCCAAAGTGTTCAACAGAAACAGTTCTCTTCTGGATAGAAAAAGGGAATTCTGCTGTGAGAAAAATTACAGTTTCTCTGTGTCGTTATAGTATTAAGCGTTTCTCAGCAGAATCACTTGGGGAATTTTTTGAAACTTGGTTTTTTTTGTTGTTTTTTTTTTGGAAACTTGGTTTTTGATGGCCTCTCATCCCCCAGTTTCCCCCACAAAGATTCTGATTCAGGAGGGTTAGGAATGGGATAATTCAGCTATAGATTGTATTTTACAGGGGCCAATTTCATACACATATTATATTTATATATTTTATAATTATAGTATATAATTATAATTTTATATATAAATACAAAATATGTTGTGTATAATTTTACTTTATATATAACATGTATATACATATAAGTTTTTTAAATGTTTTTATCTTTTATTGGAGATACTGGGAATTGAACCCCGGACCTCATGCATGCTAAGCATACGCTCTAGCACTGGGCTATACCCTCCCCCCGACATGAAATTTAAACATATTTCCTGATGATCATGATCTCCACCTCCAGCTGAGAACCAGAAGGGTGACTATAAGCATCAGCTTTGATTGATTTCGATTTGGATCCGTCTCTTAATACTTTGGCCATGTGCTACTCAGCAAATCACCTCTACGGGGCTATTTTCTCACGTGTACTGTGGGTGCAACAGACCCTGCTTCAGGGTTGTATCAAAGATTCAGTGAGATAGTATAGTAGTGTACTCCCTGCCTGGCAAAAGTTCATTCATTCATTCATTTATTCACTCCCTCATTCACTCATCTTTTTTTTGTTTGTTTTAGGAGTGGCATGGAGTTTTTTAATTTGAAAAGTGAAAAGGTTACACTTAATGGAAGGCAGAGATGCAGATAGCAAAAAATAGGAACTAGGAAATAGGAAATAGGAAACCAAGCAGGACCAAGCAGGACCTTGTGGGGCCTTCAGACTCTGCCCCCACCCCCTCCACCACCAGTACCAGTGACCTCTGCCTGCCTCTTGTTTGTAGAAACAGGTCTCCCCTGAGTCACAAAAGGCTGGCTCAAGAATATGCACATATAGTAACAAAAAACAGCAGTTGGACCAGGAGAACTGGTGACAATTTAAAGAACAGATCAGTTGTATAGCAGTCACAGAATGCTTAGTTCCTGCCTGGAGGATATAGATAAGAGTGTCTGATGCTCATTCCTGAATTGTTTTGCAGATACTAAAACCCCCACCAGATGGAAGAAGTTAATTGCATGAGGACCTTAAAACACGAGGTCCTGGGTTCAATTCCCAGTATCTCCATTAAAAAGATATGTATACATACATGTTATATATAAAGTAAAATTATGTACAACATAATTGCTTTGTATTTATATATAAAATTATAATTATATACTAAAAATATAATATGTATGTGAAATTGGTCCCTGTATAAATATAATCTATAAATGAAATTGTAGATTGGCTTTACTGAGTCCAGGCAAGGGGACCCAAGTTTGCCTTGGTAATAAATATATTCAACGGTTTGGGAGGTAGTTAAAGGAAAACAAAAGCGCTGATCAGCGTTGATAGGACGAATAAGAATGTTAAAAACGGCGACAAGTAAATTGATGATTCAGTCCTTGGTGGCGGTCTCTCCGAGAAGTCTGCTGGCCAGGCCACTGGTGCCCTGGGTCTGAGGAGTACAGTCCTCCTTTGGGAGGGTTCTTCACATTCCCCCGCAGGCAAACCCGAGCCAGCATCACCTCCCGTATCCCCAGGCACGACCCCAACACCCCCTGTTCTCAGCACTTAGAGCCTAAGGCCGGGACACGGGAGCCCCGGGTGCGCCCCGCCCTCCCGAGCAGCTGGGCATCTCCAGCCGCCTGCAAGCTGGGGCGTCCCGGCCGGTCGCGGGACCCGGGTCCCGGTTACCCAGCTCTGCGATTCGGCGCTGAGGCTCTGGGGCGCGGGCAAGAAGCTGGGGGTGAAAGGCCTTTCCGGCGGGTCCCCTCCTCGTTGCCCCCACCGCCACAGCGGGCCCATCCCGGGACCCCTTAGCTAGAGCTGAGGCGGCCTTTTTTTTTTTTATTGTTTTTTTGCTTTGTTTTTTGTATTTTTGGCCAATTTTAAATACCATTTTATTGAAGACATAGTATTTTCCACTTACAATGCAGTGCTTATAAAGTGCGATGTTACTGTTGCCCGTGGATGCAACCGGTGTTCCAGGTCCTTGTCCCGTCCCAGAAAGAATTCAGAGACAACAGGGAAAGGTTAAAAAAAAGTGAAGGATTTATTAAAGGATAGACAGTCCACTCTCAGGGAGAGAGAGCGGGCAGCTCAGGTGAGCAGCTGCCCTGTTTCTTTGGCAAGTTAGCTACAGGGGGTGTAAAAACGAATGGGCGGAATATTCACTGGGGAGGGAAGGGCTTGGGGTCGTATTCCCTGATTATCATCCCAACTCCACCTTCCCAAAGGGAGGAGGGATTTTTGTCCTTATTTAGTCAGGATTGGAAGTGTCATGGCGTCGGTACATGTGGGGTACTTCTGATCTGCAAGGCTGATTTTACTGAAATGAGGGCTTAATGAGCAAAAGGTTACATTCGGACACTGGAAATTCCTGCCTTTTCTCACCTTTCTTTGTTGGTCTCCAGGCCAAAATGTGTGGCCCCTTATCAGTCCAAAGGTTCCTGCTTTTGTTTCTGTGCCCAGGGGCCCTGATGTTTACATGATGCGTGGTTTCCTGCATTTCGCTTGTGCCCCTCCTTTCTGCCCAGTTCCTGCCACTTGGTCTGTGTCCCCCTTTCTCTGCTCATATCTAGCTCTCTGCCTGCTCTAACATTACTTCCTTTTCTATCTCTTTCAGCAAGAAGAGCTTTGACTATTTAATATACTGTCCCTTGAAGGAGCAAACCCGTATTTTTTTTTTTACCCAAATCATAAAAAGCTGCTTTTTTCCTCCTTTTAACTTATTTTTTAAAAATGATGATCCAGTTTATGGATTTTTTTTATATTATTATTGAAGTACAGTCAGTTTACAATGTGCTAATTTCTGGTGTATAGCATTAGTGATTCTGATATATATATATATATATTCCTTTTCCTATTCTTTTTCATTATAGGCCATTACAAGGTATTGAATGTAGTTCCCTGTGCTCTACAGTAGGACCTTGCTGTCTTCCCTCCTTTTAACTCAAAACTCTTCTCCGTCTTCCAAACTATTCGTCAAAATTCTCTTCCAAACATACACAATCCTTGACACCAATCCCAAGGCCTGTCATTACAAAATAAAAAAATTCCTTAACCTCTTTCTATTTTGTCCACTTATTAATGCCGTGGACAGTTTTACAATAAAGATATGGCTTTTTTTTTAAGCATGAAATTATATTTTCTTGGTGAGGGGAAAAAAAGAAGTCTCAGGAAGCATATTCTGTGTTTCCTGAACTGGCTTTCTTGAAAAATTGTCCCTCTGTGTCTTTAGACTCTGAGGCCCTTGAAATCGGGTGGAGATGGATTCACTCCTGTATTTCCAGAAACGACCACTACAGAAGGTCCCAGAAATTGACAGTTCTCTTTCTTCCCACGAGAAAGAAGGGCTTTCTTGAAAGAGGATGTAGGAGTGACCTATGAGTTCAGCTTCCCTCCGTCCTCCCCTCTGAATTCCTGGAAATGTGCCTTTTCCCTCCGGGGACACCGTGGGGAAGGAGTTCAGATCATGAATGAATCACTGGGGGAAGCTCAGCTTTAACCCCTAGAAAATTCAGATTAGCAACATCTTCTTCCTCAGCCCTTGCCTCAGAATTTTTGCTGCTCATCCCCATATCCCTCAAACACATCCACTGTCCCAGCTCAGATCCCTTAACCCGTGGCTCCCGGCTTCCTCCTTTGGTTCATCCTCTGCCACCACCTTCCTCCTTTGGTTCATCCTCTGTTTTAAAATAATTAATTAATTTTTTCATTGAAGTAGAGTCAATTTATAATGTGTTAATTTCTGGTGTATAGCATAGTGATTCATTTACACACATATATATATACATTAATATATTCCTTTTCATATTCTTTTTCATTATAGGCCACTACAAAGTATTAAATGTAATTCCCTGTGCTTACAGCAGGACCTGATTGTTTTATCTACTTTTATAGGTTAGTATCTGCAAATCTCGAACTCTCAATTTATCCCTGCCCACTCCCTTTTTTCCCTGGTAACCATTAGTTTGTTTTCTGTTTCTGTTTTATAAATAAGTCTGTGTCTTTTTTTTTTTTAAGACTCCACATATAAGTGATATCATATGGTATTTTTCTTACTCTTTCTGGCTTACCTCACTTAGTATGACCATCTTCAGGTCTATCCATATTGCAGCAAATGGCATTATTTTATTCTTTTTATGGCTGAGTAATATTCCATTGTATATATACCACATCTTCTTTATCCAGTCATCTGTTGATGGACATTTAGGATGCTTCCATGTCTTGGTTATTGTATATAGTGCTGCTATGAACACTGGGGTGCCTGTATATTTTGGAATTAGAGTTTCCTCTGGATACATGCCCTGAAGCATCTTTCTTAAGGCAAATCTGACTCCTTCCTTCCCCGGCTCAAAACCATTGCATACTCTACAATGGAGCATAACTCAGCCATAATAAGGAGTGAAGTACTGACAGATGCTGTAAGAAGAATGAGCCTTGAAAACATGAAGCTAAGTAGAAAAGCCAGACACAAAATTCACCTACTGAATTATTCCATTTATATGAAATATCCAGAATAGGCAAATCTATAGAGAGAGAATGTAGATTGGAGGTATACCAGGGGACTGGGGGACTGGGAAATAGGAAGTGACTGTTGATGGGTATGGGGCTTCCTTTTGGGGTGATGAGAAAGTTCTAGAAATGTATAGTGGTGATGACTGCAAGCATAGCCAATAGATTTAATGTCCCTGAGTTGTACACTTTACAGTAGTTAAAATGGTGAATTTCACAGACTGTGTATTTTACTGCACTTACGAATAAACACTCCATGGCTCCCCATTGCTCTTGGGATAAAGTCCAAGCATCATGGAAGGTGTCCAAAATGTCTCCTGACTACATCACAGACTTCATCTCCTGATATCTTCCTACTCCCCTTCTATAATCCAGACGCATCTGAACTTTCAGCAGTTCCCCCACCCCCCACCTTGTCAACCCAGTCCCGTGACCTGCACAGGCGGTCGCCCCTCCTCTGATGAAGTATTCTCATCCTTCAAGACTCCCTTCATGCATCACGCCCTCTGCAAATCTTCCTCAACTCTCTACCCTGTATTTTTTCCCATCGTAGTATGTGTCATGATCTGAAACACAAAAGCCTATGTATTTGTTGATTTGTGTCTGTCTGTCATCTCTACTAGATAACAAAACACATAAAGGCAGAGAATTTGTTCATCCTTTAAGGACTGTCTCTGGCACCATGAAGAGTAGCACACGGTGCTGAATAATTGCTTAAATGAATGTCACCCAGAGAGCAGCTCAGGCACCTTTGACGTCTGAAACTCTCAACTCCAAGGACTTAGAAAGTCCAAAAGTTACCCCACATTTTTTTTTCATTCATATAAATCCCTTTTATTTATTTCTTCACATCTGCTCTCTACTGAGACCTTCTGAAGACATTTCATGAGGGTTGTCCTTTACAGAAATTTGGCTCCTCGCAAAGGACTTGGACTAGCCGCACCACCTGAGAGCCTGTTAGAAATGCAGGACCTCAGACCCACTGCATCAGAGTCTTTATTTCAGTAAGATCTCCCAGTGATTGACAGGCACATTTGAGTTGGAGAAACACTGACTGGGGACATGATTTTGAGATTGTACCCAGAAATGATCAGTAACCCCAGTTCCATTCCTTAACTTCTTCAAAAATAAAAATTTTTTTTTTTGTTGGGGGGACTTAGGTTTATTTATTTACTTAATGGAGACACTGGAGATTGAACCCAGGATCTCATGATTGCTAAGCGAGCTCTACCACTGAGCCACACCCTCCCCGCCGGCTCCTTAACTTCTACAGCTAGGTTCTTTATATATGAATCCAGCTGTATTCTGAGTCCAGAAAACATTACTGCCCCTCACAGATCCCTCCCTTTCCCTCCAGGGTATCTGTCCTCACCTGTCTTCCAGCAGCAATAGCAATTGAATACGTAGACTTCCAGAGGCGATGGTGGTTGAGGAAAGAGGGAAATGAGAGTAGAAAATTAAAGTATATTAAAAAATTTTTTTTAATTAAAGTTAAAAAAATTTTTTTAATTAAAAAATTTTTAAAAAGAAAATTAAAGTATGTCACATTTATGAAAACGAATATATGTATGTATCTGCATGACTGGGACGTTATGCTGTTCACCAGAAATTGACACATTGTAACTGACTATACTTCAACTAAAAATAAAGTATGTCACATTTAAGGGTCAGAGCCAAACACCTCATTTCTGAAATTCCCAGTTTACACAGATTGTGTAAGGACTTATGCTGTGTCCTGTTTCTTCACTATTTTGCCAAGCCCTTAGAGGTTCAGAAGGAAGGTTAGGTGACTTTTCTAGACTCACAAGCCAGCAAAGTGCTGAGGCGCTGGGGTGGGCGGGGAGAGGGATGTGTCAAGGCTGGCGGATGTCCGCGTTGCACCACTGTCCCTGGAAAGACAGCAGAACCTCAGTCATCTCCCAAAACACTTTCTTCACGTTGTTTCCGTGCTCAGAAACATCCACGGGCTCCCTGCTACCCACAGGAGCCACCATTTATATGAATTCTGGTGAAATAACATGTTCATGCTTTGCTCTGTCTCCTGCTTCTGCCAACCGTTTTATACCCCTAATCAAACAAGGCCAATAATAACAATTTAAAAAATCCTTCACAACTTTCCATAAAACATCCTCCTACATCAATCATTTCATGATTTTCATATGAAAGTGAGAGATCGGATCAAGGGAAAGTATTCTCATCTCACAGAATCCTTTGACCCCCTTCCCCTCCCCACTCTCTTCTCTTTCCTCTTCCCAATTTCTCTCCGTATTTCCTTTCTCATGCATAATGATCCAGTCAGCACCACTCATAGATGAGACATGCCTTTAAAGCCTAATTTCTTGGGGGAGAGTATAGCTCAGCATGCATGAAGTCCTGGGTCCAATCCCCAGAACCTCCATCTAAACAAATAAATAATACACCTAATTACTACCCCCAAAAAAAGCACCCCCCCAAAAAACAACCCATAAACAAAATAAGTAAATAAAATGTTAAAGTCTAATTTTTTCATTTCAAGTATTTTAACAACAACAAAAAAAAATTTCCCCAAAGAGATACTGGGCACTCCTTTTGATAATTTCTGGTATAAATAAAAAAAAATATTCCTCTTGGGTCACATAAATATTACATGTACATGTGATTCATTCATTAAATATCTCATCTAATATAATTGAGCACGTACTGTATTCCAGACACTGCTTTAGCTGCTGGGAAGCAAATGATGGCCACAGCTCTTACAGGTTAAATGTGTCTCCCTGTTCTTAATTCACATGTTGAAATCCTAACCCCACAACATCAGAATGTGACTGCATTTGGTGATGGGGCCTTAAAGAGATAATTAAGGTTAAGTGAGGTCATTAGAGTGGGCTCTAATCTAAAATATTAATATGAGTGTATTCATGTATGATTTTGTAAACTTTACTTATAAAAGTTTTTCATACTTATTTTACAAAATTTAAACACTACACAGTTATAAAATCCTTCCTTTCTCCCTACCCCACCTAAATCTCGCCCCAGCAGGAACAACTGATAAGCATTTGGGGAGCATCCTTCTCCAGATCGTCCTTTTAATTCACCAGAGGGCAGCCTGGTGGGCTGAAGGAGATCCAGTGTCTAGCTCTGTTCTTGTTTAGCTGTGTGATGTTGGAGAATCCATGTGCCTCTCTGGGCTTCTATCTCCTCATCTATAAGAGAAAATATCTGGAAGAGAAATTTGCTCATTTTGGCCCACATTTCACAATACCGTTGGCTCCCATTCGATTGGCTAATGGCAGTAACTCATCCCAGTCTGATACCCAAGGAAAGGAGGTCTAATTCTCCCACGGTGGGGGGAGGGGGTCGTGCAGTAACTATTCTGACAGTTATCTACCGCAGACACGGGGAGGCCAGGAAAAAGGAGCGATGAACAAGGAAAGAGAGTGAGTGAGTGGTCAAGGGAGCGGGTCCGAGGGAACAGAAAGGAAGTCTGACCAGTCGAATGCCCCCTGCGATTTCCCAATCGCTCCCAACTTCCTCTTCTTCAAAGTGGCCCGTTGGCGAGCGTGGGCAGGGCAGGCGGGAACTGAAAGGGGAGGAAGCACTATTTCAACAGAAGCCTTTCCTCTCTTTCATGCCTCTGCCTGCGATGGTCCGCGGTGAGCATGTGGCGTCGCCCGTCCCGGGGAGAGAAACATCCCAGCCTCCAGCCTCTCTCCTCCGCGTCCGCGACGCCCTCATGCCCGCAACGCCGCTCAGGAACGGCCTCTGTCGCCTCTGCGCCTACTTGGAGGAACTGGAGGCTGCGGAGCTGAAGAAGTTCAAGTTATACCTGGGGACTGCGGCAGGGATCGAGGAGGGCAGGATCCCCTGGGGGCGGATGGAGCCCGCGGGTCCCCTGGAGATGGCCCAGCTGCTCGCTGCACACTGCGGGGTCCGGCAGGCCTGGCTGCTGACCCTGAGCATCTTCGAGCGGATCAACCGGAAGGACCTGTGGGAGAGAGGACAGAGAGAGGACCTGGTGAGGGGTAAGGAGGTGATGGGACGGCCAAGGCGGCAGCCCCCCAGGTCCCTTCTGCTTCCTGATGATCGCTGAGCTCACAAGACCTGCCTCGAACTCACCCCCACCCCCACCCCCTCCCACCCCGGCCTTTGTTCATGCTGCTCTATCTGGGGCGCCCTCCCTCTGTTTTCTCTGCCAGGAAAATTCTTACTCGCCTATCAGAAACTTGAAGGCACTACCTTCTCCAGTTTTTTTTCCCAACTATTTTATTTTTATTATCTTTTTTGTTGTTTTATTTTGGGGGGAGGGTAATTAGGTTTATGTATGTATGTATTTATTTAATGGAGGTACTTGGAATTGAACCCAGGACCTCGTGTATGCTAAGCACACACTCTACCACTGAGCTGTACCCTCCCCACACCGTGAATTCTTTCCTCATTTTTTCCCTCCTCCTCCTGCTCTTCACCCTCAACTACCCTGGCTGGCTTGGAAACCCCACTTTTCATACTTAAGTACTTAATTAAGATTTTGGGGGGGAATTCATGAAAGAATAGAAGATGTTCAATAAATAGGTATTGAATTTAAAAACGTGCCAGATGCACAGGTATAAAAGATGTTTCAAAGAATGCAAGTTTGTGGTGTCAGTACTCCTAGCATGGCTGATTTTAAGTTACCACTGTGATGTCAGCTGGCTTGTAATTTGTAATTTCTCTTCCAGACCCTCCATCTGGTGGCCCGTCCTCACTGGGGAGCCAGTCAGCATGCTTTCTGGAAGTCTTCCCTGAAACGCCAAGAAAAGGTGAGCCAGAAGCCATGCATCCATGGCAATGCTTCAGGTTACAAGTATCAGGCTGAAAGGAAAGCAAGCGGAAAGGGCATTTATTTAATGTTTGCCTATAACAAGAAGTCTTGGGGTGAGTGGTTGCAGAATTCATGTGGCGGATTAACGACATCATTAAAGCCCCAACTTCCTATGTTTCAGTTTTCCTAAGACTTGTCACCTCATGGTTGCAAAATGGCAACCAAACTGTCTCATATAAAAGTGAATTCCAAGCAGGGAAAAAAAAAGGTAGAGGGCAGACAAAGGGCTTTCTTCCTCAAGACATTGTCATTGTATCCAGGAGTAAAACCCTCCCAGTAAATGTCCGTTAACTGTGTAACTCAGTGGCCAGGACTGGGGCACACATCCGTGACTGGTGGAGCAAGATCATAGTTCATCCCCTAGGGCTTTTGAAGGGACAGCTTCGCTGCACTCAAGGGATGAACACCCACCACTTGAATAGAATCAGGATTGTTGGCGAGGAAGAAACGGGTGTGAGCTGTTGGGTGGAGAGTCACCCTGTCAACAATAAAACACCAGTGATTCTCAACTCACACTCTTTCAAGGGCATCTTCAGTGCATTGGATCTAGAATCCAACCCCAGGGATCCTAATCTGCTCCCTTGCGTAGATTCATCATGTGGTCTTTGATGAGTCATTGACTCTGGACCTGGGTCTCAGTTTCCCCATTTGTAAAATGTACCATGTCTGCCTGCCTCCGTTTCTGGAAACATCAAAAGAAATAATGATTTGGGAAGCTGATTTAGCACAGTAGAAATAGGATGTGAGCCACATTTTTCATTTGTAATCTTCTAGTAAAAAAAAAGTAAAAAGAATCAACTGAAATCAATTTTAATAAAATATTTCATTTAACCCAATATGTCCAAAATATTAGCCTTTTACCATGTGATCAATATGGAACATTATTAATTAGATGTTTTACATTCTTTTTATTTTATTTTGCTTTGGTTTTGAAGTATAGTTGATTTATAATGTTGTGTTAGTTTCTGGAAAACAGCATAGTGATTCAGTTATACATATATATTCTTTTTCATATTTTTTATTATAGGTTATTACAAGATATTGAATAGAGTTCCCTGTGCTATCCAGTAGGAACATTTTGTTTATTTTATATTTCATTCTTTTTTTTGGTACTAAGTCTTCAAAGTCCAGTGTCTCTTACACTTACAGCACATCTTATTTCAAATTCTAAATTTTCACTGAAAGTACTTGATCCATATTTAGAGTTCACAAAAATGAGAGTTGAAAAGGTAGATTCACATCCTCAAGTTGTTTCCCAACTACTTGCAAGGTTTTCAATCACAGAAGCAAGTGTTAGTTTTTCAATTTACATATGCATTAAATAAAGTTAATGAAAATGAACATTGAAAATCCAGTCCCTAATTTGCACGAGGCACGTGTCAAGTGCTCAGTAGCCTGTGGGGCCAGTGGCTGCTGCACTGGGCAGCTCAAGTCTAAAGCGTCCAGCAGGCGGGAGGGATTAACAGCCTGGAGTCGGAGGACCAAGTTTGGGTTTTCATTTCTACCACCTACCAGCCAGGCAGTCTTGGACAAGTTATTCCTGCCTTTGGAGCCTCAATTTTCTCACTTATATGGAAGCAGAGCATCCATACCCACCCCCTACTTCACAGGTGTCCTTTTTCTAACGGGTTTTAGAGCAGTGGTAGTCAATTAGGGGAATGTTTTTCACCACAGGAGACTTGTGGAGCAAGGGACTGAGAGGAATGCAGATTGGGTGGGACTGTCGGGACAGGGCACTGGGAGAGTGGCCGCGGATGAGGCGAGGAAGGTAGGCAACAGCCGTGAATGCTCTGAAGAGCTTAGATTTTTGTCAGGAGGACAATGGGAGCATGAAAGGGCTTTGCCCAGGAGAGGAACAGGGTCACAGGTGGGTCTGAAACGTTCCCCTTTGGGGTTGGTGTAGGGGTTAGATTCAGGGGAATGAACTGGAGATGGGAGTCTACAGGAGGTGAGAAGAGGGCGAGGGATCAGCTAGGACACGGGGTCTTGTAGATGGAGGAGAAGGGAGGGGACAGAAAGATTCAAAGGAGACAAAGGCAGGGCTTGTAGACTGATGCTGGAGAGAAAGGAGTGCAGCTGATCGCCCGGGATTCCCTCTGTGATGCTGCCAGGGTGTGCGGCAGGAAGGCTGTGTGTGTGGGCGGAGGAGGACGGCCAGTGGTGGGTGAGGCACTTCTCTGGGTGCTCTGTTGACACTTTGAGCTGGATCATTCTTTGTGGTGGGGGACTGTCGTGTGCACTGGAAGACCTCTATCCACTAGATGGCAGTAGCCCCCCCACCAAGTTGTGACAACAAGGACTATCTCCAGACTTCACAAATGTCCCTGGGGAAGGGCGGGGCTGGGTGGGACTCAAGACTGTTTAGATTATTCAAGGCATTATGCCAAGTGGACTTTCCCAAAGAGAATTTAAGTAAAGGATTTGTAGAACGGACACGTTCTCCAGTGCTGATGTACATCTACGTTTTTTCCAAGGGGGTAGAGAAAACTTGGGAGCAACATGTATGCAAATCACGCAGCTGATCTCCTTAGAAATGCAGTTTCTGATTTAGGAGGTGGGGAGTAGGGCTCAAGATTTCGCATTTCCAACCAGCTCTGAGGTGGGCTCAGGATGGCATTTAAGTGTTCCTTAGCGATAGCTGAGGCTGGCGGTTCCTCTAGGCGAGCACTGCGTCTTCCATCAGCCTGAATGGTGAGGCCAGCGCGGCTGGTCCGTGGACCGCTCTTTGAGCAGGAAGGAGAGTACTGTGCATTACAGCAGTTCCCACGCTAATGCCTCCGCTTCCCACCAGAAGGGAAGACTTACAGAAAGATCGGTCCCCATCCCTGACGAGCCATATAACCCAGAGACAAGGTCTTGGAGCTTAGAAAAAAAAAGAGGCAGCTTTATTGCTTTGCCGGGCAAAGGGGACGCACAGCAGGCTGGTGCCTTCAAAACTGTGAGCCCACCTTGGGGATGGGGTGGGGCGGGTATACAGCCAGAGCTCAAACAGTAAAGCAGAACAATCAACAGAATCATTTTCTCATCAGAAGACTCAGAATGGCGTCATGATACCTCCAGGTGACCAATTCTGTAGAGGCCAGAGGTTAGATCTCTTTATCTCGTAAGCACTCATGGTGTGGTCTTCTTGGTAATTCCGGCTATTTTGTAAGGTTACAGTCCTGTGACCTTCTCCCTGGGTATTGACTCAGAGACCAAGCATGATTATAGCTTTTGATGACTGGAATAACGTAGAAACAGTAAGGTCAGTAGCTTTAGTTTTAACAGTGGGCCTGGAGCTGTGAGCAGCAGCCAGTCAGTCAGGTCAGTTGACTGTTTTAAGGGTGAGCATACGGACAAGTGATCTGCTAGCCTAAGTGCGGCCGTTTTGTTGCCGAGTCCAAACTCGGTCTGCTCGCCGCACGACAGGCCAACAAATCGGGAGACGAGGTGTTGTGGCAAGGAGTAGAGACTCTATTCGGAAAGGGGATGGCAGAATCATGTCTTGGAGACCCATCCTGCTCTAGTCAGGATACAGGCTCCTTTTCTACAAAAAACAAGGGAGGGGGTGCGGGTGGTTGTTTGCAAACTTCTTGCCGCAGGCACTCTTTGTTCTTACAGCCGTCAGTGTGGGTCAGGCCGTGGTGTCCCTGTAAACTTCCAACAGGACAAAGTTTATTCTCTATTGCAATTTTATTAATCCTCCTTCAAGACCTTTATGGGGAAGCCCCAAGTTTCTCAGGCTCCATCTAGAAAATTCTCCCAAGGCTATTGCAGGACGCTAGGCCACAGTTTGCTTTAACTCGTGAATTCATTAAAGGTTGCTGATGAGTCTTCCACGGTCCTCCATTCCTGTCCGTCAGATCCCCGGGAAACCTACAGGGACTATGTCCGCAGGAAATTCCGGCTGATGGAAGACCGCAATGCGCGCCTCGGCGAGTGCGTCAACCTCAGCCATCGGTACACGCGGCTCCTCCTGGTGAAGGAACACTCCAATCCCATGTGGACCCAGCAGAAGCTTCTGGACACAGGCCGGGGACATGCGAGAACCGCAGGCCACCAGGCCAGCCTCATCCAGATAGAGGCCCTCTTTGAACCAGACGAGGAGCGCCCGGAGCCGCCGCGCACCGTGGTCCTGCAGGGCGCGCCCGGGATGGGCAAATCCATGCTGGCCCACAAGGTGATGCTGGACTGGGCGGATGGGAAACTCTTCCAAGACAGGTTTGATTATCTCTTCTACATCAACTGCAGGGAGATGAATCAAGGTACCACAGAGAGGAGCGCACAAGACCTCATCGCCAGTTGCTGGCCTGAGCCCAGCGTGCCCCTCCAGGACCTTGTCCAGGCTCCTGAGCGCCTCCTCTTCATTATCGACGGCTTTGACGAGCTCAAGCCATCTTTCCACGACCCGCAGGGCCCCTGGTGCCTCTGCTGGGAGAAGGAACGGCCCACGGAGGTTCTCCTTAGCAGCCTGATTCGGAAGAAGCTGTTGCCCGAGCTGTCCTTGCTCATCACCACGCGGCCCACGGCTCTGGAGAAACTCCACCGCTTGCTCGAGCACCCCAGGCACGTGGAGATCCTGGGCTTCTCCGAGGCAGAAAGGAGGGAGTACTTCTACAAGTACTTCCACAGCGAGGAGCAGGCCGGCCAAGCCTTCAGTTTTGTGAGGGACAACGAGCCCCTCTTCACCCTGTGCTTCGTCCCCATGGTGTGCTGGGTGGTTTGCACCTGCCTCAAGCAGCAGCTGGAGGGTGGGGGGCTGTTACGCCAGACGTCCAGGACCACGACCGCCGTGTACATGCTCTACCTTCTGAGTTTGCTGCAACCCAAGCCGGGGACCCCAGCCCTGAAGTCCCCGCCCAACCATAGAGGGCTGTGCTCCCTGGCGGCGGACGGGCTCTGGAATCAGAAGATCCTGTTTGAGGAGCAGGACCTCCGGAAGCACGGCCTAGATGCGGCGGATGTCTCCTCCTTCCTCAACATGGACATCTTCCAGAAGGACATCAACTGTGAGAAGTTCTACGGCTTCATCCACCTGAGTTTCCAGGAATTCTTCGCCGCCATGTACTACGTCCTGGATGATGGGGAAGGGGGGCCCGGCCCAGAGCGCAGCGTCAGGCGGCTGCTGGCTGAATACGGGTTTTCAGAACGGAGTTTCCTGGCCCTCACCGTGCGCTTCCTGTTCGGACTCCTGAACGAGGAGACGAGGAGCTACCTGGAGAAGACTCTTTGCTGGAAGGTCTCACCTCACATCAAGGTGGAACTGTTGGAGTGGATCCAAAGCAAAGCTCGGAGCGAGGGTCCTACCCTGAAGCAGGGCTCCCTGGAATTCTTCAGCTGTCTGTACGAGCTCCAGGAGGAGGAATTTATCCAACAAGCCCTGAGCCACTTCCAAGTGGTCGTGGTCAGCAATGTCTCCACCAAGATGGAACACATGGTTTCCTCGTTCTGTGCGCAGAGCTGCAGGAGCGCCCAGGTGCTGCAGCTGTACGGGGCTGCCTACAACGCGGACGGGGAAGACGGGCTGAGATGGCCCCAGGCGCCTCCCGCGCAGCTGTGAGTACTTGCTGGGGCTCTCGGTCCAAGCTCGTGCTCCCCTTCTCGCCTGGGGGGACTTTGCCCCCACCGCAGGAGATACTGGGCAATATCTGGAGAAATATTTGGTGGTCACAGTTAGGCGAGATCGGAGGGATGCTCGCAGAGACGCTGTAAAAACATCCTAAGATGCACAGGACAGCCTCCACCATAAAGAATGCTCTGGGCCCCAATGTCAGAGGTGTCCAAGTGTTTTTCTTGCTCTTAAACCACACGCATCAGACGAAATTGGGGCCCGTGTCAAGGAGAATGTGTTCAATCAACAAATATTATCAAGGGCCTTATATCTGCGGATCAGGCACTTTTTTTTTTTTTTTTTAATTTTTGTGGGGCAGTTGAGTTTCTCCAAAGCTATGGGCCGGGTGATGATGAGCAAATTGAAAAAAAATTTTTTTAATTAAAAAATTTTTAATTTTAATTAATTTTTTAAAGTTAACATTAGGTTTATTTACTTATTCATTTTTTATTTTTTATGGAGGTACTAGGGATGGAATCCAGGACCTCGGTCATGCTAAGCACGCACTCTACCACTGAGCTATCCCCTCCCCACATCTACCTTGTGCACTTTTTTATAGACTGAAGACTGTGTGAATAAGCCAGCCAGTGCCCCTGCCAGAGCAAACATCGGGATGAGAGGGAAGATAGACAAAGAATAGTAAATAAATGGGCAAGCGGGGTGGGGGCATAGCTCAGTGGAAGAGGGTCCTGGATTCAGTCCCCAGTACCTCCATTAAATAAATAAATAAACAAACAAACCTAATTACCCCTCCGTCAAATAAACAAACTAAAAAAAAAAAGTTTGAGGACCACTAGTATGAGTATTAAAATAAATATCTTTCATTTATTACAAAGATGGCAAAATGCTTCATAAATTGTGATGTGACATACAAGGGCCAGACACCATCTTGGTAAAGCGACCGTCCTATCTTCCCTTCATGCAGGCCCGAGAGAAACGTCTTACCAGATGCTTACAGCGAACAGCTTGCTTCTGCCCTGAGCACCAATCCCAACCTCGTGGAGCTGGTTTTGTACAGCAATGCCCTGGGGGGCCGGGGGGTGAAGCTGCTCTGTCAAGGACTCAGACATCCCAACTGCAAACTTCAGAATCTGAGGTGAGTCTGGGCTGCTCTGCGCACGTCTGGTGGCCCTGCTGCTCCATCCCACGGGGCTCAGCCAGAAAGAACATAGGGTGGTGTGCTGGTTTGCTCAGGGTCCCACAACGCAGTTCCACAGATTGGGTGACTGCAACAACAGACTTTGATTTTCTCACAATTCTAGAGTCCAGAAGGCTGAGATCAAGGCCTGGGCAGGCCTGGTTTCTTCTGAGATCTCTCTCCTTAAGAAGCAATGGCCACCTTCTCCCTGTGTCCTCACATGTCCTCTGTGTGCGTCTGTCCAAATTTCCTCTCTTCAAGGACACCCATCACATTGCACTAGGGTCCACCCTAATAACTTCATTTTAACTTAATTCCCTTCTTGTAGTGATGGAGAAAAGAAATGGAGAAGAGTGAATGAGAGAGGTCTTGAGTTCCTCTCATAATGCAGCCTCTTTGAAAGCATTTCCTTGACTGCCAAGCACCAAAACATTTTACATTACTCTTGTTTCTTTTATTTTTAAAAATAAGATGTGATTCATATACCAGAAAACTCAGTGCTGTTCTGTTTTGTTTTAGTATATTCACAAGATTGTGCAGGGGGTGGGGCAGCCCTGTGGTAGAGTGCATGCTTAGCATGAATAAGGTCCTAGGTTCCATCCCCAGTACCTCCCTTAAAATAAAAACAAATAAAATTAACCTAATTATCTCCACCACCAAACAAAACAAAACAAAAAACAAACAAGATTGTGCAAACATCACCACGATCTAATTCCAGATCATTTTCATCACACACCAAAAAGGAGCAGCATGCCGATCTGCCTCCCCTCAGCCCCTGGAGACCCCTCATCTCCTTCCTTTTGCTTTAGAAAAAGGGGGAAAATAGGTACAGGCCAAAAAAAGGAGGGAGAGAAGGGACAAGGAGCAGACTGAACAGAACGACCACAGATGAGACCCCTTGGCTTTTTTCTTCTTTCAATCCCAGGTTGAAGCGGTGCCAAGTTTCCAGCTCTGCCTGCCAGGACCTCACCGCCGCGCTGACAGCCAACAAACACTTAGTAAGGATGGACCTGAGCGGCAACGATCTTGGGCTGCCGGGCATGAAGCTGCTTTGTGAGGGGCTCCGGCATCCCAAGTGCAGGCTACAGATGTTGCAGTGAGTCTCCAGCCCCCGGGAACAGGTCTTCCGGGGCCACCTTGTTCTCCCCTGGGGCTTGAAGATCTCCCTAAATGCTGATCCCCAAACTTCTGCCTCGAATTAGGGCTGCCCTTAGACCCAAGACCTTAGACCCCTGCCCTGGACTCTCTGCCCTTTGGAGAACCTCTTTCTCACCTCTTCTGACTCTGAGTATTTCCCTGCCTACCCAGAAGCCACACCCTGCTTGTTGCACCGTGCAAACCATGTTTTTTTTTCCTTAAATTTGTATTTATTTATTTATTTAAAAATTTTAAATATTTTAGAGGGGCAGCAATTAAGTTTATTTATTGTTTTTTGGGGGGTATGGGAAGTACTGGGGATTGAACCCAGGACCTCCTGCATGCTAAGCATGTGCTCTACCACTGAGCCATACCCTCTCCCCTCAAACCACATTTCTGAACATCACTTTTTTCCTTCTGTTTTCAGTGGAGGTACTGGGGTTGAACCCGGGACCTCGTGCATGCCGAGCATGCACTCCACCACTGAGCTGTTACCCTCCCGCCTCACCACGGTAGTTTTAACAACCAGTAGCTCCCACTGACGGAGCGCTCACCACGTGTGGGGCTGGTTGCACAGCCGCTCCCTTTAGTAAGTTATGTAATCCGCACAGCAACCCTAGGAGGTAGGCACTATTACTGCCTTAGTTTGACAGTCAGTGACCCTGAGACATGGCCACGTGGTGCTCATAACATGAAACTGAGACCAGATGAAAATTCACTTGCGGTCACAGGCTTGGCGGTGTGGTGGGGTGGAGGTGGGGGTGGATGTGAACGCAGGTTGCTGAGATCTAGAGACCCCATGAGAACCATGGTGCTGTCTTGCCTCAGGGGCAGCCCCTACATTGGGTCATCATGGCTCACCCGTTTGTCTGATTAGAGAAGATTCTCCTTGCTGGGAATGACAAAGTCCTGTTCATCTCTGTGGCTTTAGTGTTACGTGTGGGTTCATGTTGGGTGATTAAGCAGGCCAGGGCGGCGCCATCAGGACACAGAGTAGCCAGATGACACCCTCTTCCCTCTTCTACGCCTCTTTCCTCCCAAGGTTGAGGAAGTGTCAGCTGGACGCGGGGGCTTGCCAGGAGATGGCCTCCGTGCTCAGCACCAGTCGACATCTGGCGGAGCTGGATCTCACAGGAAATGCGCTGGAGGGTTCGGGCCTGAGGCTCTTGGGTCGAGGCTTGAGGCACCCAGACTGCAGGCTGCGAATCTTGTGGTGAGTTCTACCCTGCCTTTGTGAGTCTGACTACTCTGATACCTCATGGAAATGGAATCGTCAAGTCAGTGTCTTTTTGTGACTGGTTTATTTCACGTAGCATGATGTTTTCAAGGTTCATCCATGTTATAGCATATGTTAGAAGTTCCTTCTTAAGACTGAATAATATTCCATTATATATGTTTATACATTCATAAATCAAATGTATATAATACATTTTGTTCACCCATTCATTCATCCGTTAATGGACACTTGGGTTGCTTCCACCTTTTGGCTCTTTTGAATACTGCTGTGAACGTTAGCATACAAATATTTCTTTAAGCCCCTGCTTTCAGTTCTTTTGGATATATAACCAGAAGTGGAGTTGATGGATCATATGGTTTTGTTCTGTTTTTTTTTTGAGTAAAGATAGATTTATTCAGAGAGATACATTGAAAGGTAAGAGAAAGGCCATGAGGTGTGGGGGTTGGGTGCTCAGATTAAAAGTAGGTACACACTCTATACACAGAGTGTGGGCCATCTCCGAAGAGGGAGAGAGAGGGGTGGCCGATCATATGGTTATTTTTAGCTTTTTTGAGGAACCACCATATTGTTTTCCAGGGTGGTCGAACTATTTCACATTTCCAAAATTCTGCATTTTTTATTTACATATCGTTTCCCTTGGTGGCCGAACCATTTTACGTTTACAGTTACAGCCCCATTAGTGCACAAAGTTTCCAGCTTCTCCACATCTTCCCCAGCCCTTGTTATTTTCTGGGTTTTGGGTGGTCGCCATCCCAGTGGGGACGAGGTGAGATGTCACTGTGCTTTTGATTTGCCTTTTCCTGGTGACTGGTGATGCTGAGCACCTTTTTCTGTGATTTCTGGCCATGTGTATGTCTTCTTTGGAGAAATGTCTATTCAAGCCTTTGACCATTTTTAAAACAAGTTGTTTAATTTGGGGGCAGGGAGGATAAAACTAGCGTTGTGCAGGAAGCACTCCATAACGTATGTTGAACTGGATTTCCTGCAGGTTGAAGATTTGCCACCTCACTGCGGCTGCTTGTGAAGACCTGGCTTCCACCCTCAGTGTGAACCAGAGCCTAATGGAGCTGGACCTAAGCCTGAATGACCTGGGGGACCCCGGGGTGCTGCTGCTGTGTGAAGGTCTCAGGCATCCCCAGTGCAAACTCCAGACTCTCCGGTGAGTCCTGCTTTGCTCCCCATCCTAGGGTCCAAATTCACAATCCCTGCCCTCCTGTCTGGGCTCAGTGGGACCATCTCGCTCCCTTCTTAAGCTCTAGCTATGTTAGCCTCCTTTCAAAGGTTTTCCTGCCACAGGGCCTTTACACAAGCAGTTCTTTCTTCCTGGAATGCACTTCTCCTCTGATTTCAACTTTTTTTTCTTTACCCTGATAACACCTGTTTCATCTCTTAGAACTGAAAACAAATGTCTTATTCCTCAGGGACACCTCCCCTAACCTCTAGATGAGGTCTGGGTTCCTAGTTTTAGGATACTATTTGACCTTGTACTTCTCAGCATCACTTATCAAAATTTGTAATTTGTGTATCTCTGTGTGTGTGTGTGTGTGTGTGTGTGTGTGTGTGCAGTATTTCAAAATTGCAGGAGCTGTTGCAACTCTGTATTCCAATGACTGCTATAAGAAAGACCTGGCTCAGAAGTGCTTAGAAATACATATTTTTTCTTTTTCTTTTTAAAAAATTTTAATCTTAAAAATTTTTTTGTTATTTTTCTATGCATATATTTTAAAATGAGGGAACAGAGGACTAAACAAATGCACAGATGAAAAAAACAAATGAACAAAAAGAAAATGCAGCCAGGCTGTCAATGGTCAATTTTCAGAAAATTCTTTTTCTTTCTTTGTAGTCCCAAAGGAGAGTCAGAAAATCTTTTTTTTTTTTGGTCCTACGGTAGCATCATCAATTACCTGATGTCATTTGCTCTGAAAGATTTTTTTTTTTCCTTCTGAGACATTGAGCCATAGGGTGGCTTCTATTGTGTTTCTTGCGTTTAGAGCATTAGGATAAATCTATGTCCCATTTCTTCAGACCTTCCTCTCTATTGCACCTTTAAACATTTCCTTTTCACACTGCGGTACATGTAATTAGAACGCTCAGAATTCTCTGCTGGTGCCACAGTATCGCTATGGACCCACACACGCCTTTGTTTTATTTTTGTCTGCTTCCTTGCCCTCCCCTGATCTCATCTGTAGGCACTCATGTCTTTATTTTACATAAATGTTGCATCTCATCAACGTCTCTTTTTGTTCCCAACATATCTTTATTCTTCGAAGATCTGTTCAGGTTGGTATAAGCGTGTCTAATTTATTCCTTGAGACCAGTCTGTGTTCCATCCTTTGCATGTATCAAATGTCGATCCGCCCAAACCCCACCGCTAGAACCGTGTACAATGTTGTGATGTACCTTCTTGTACATGTGTCTTTTTGAATCCTCGTACCGATTCCACCTGGGGGTACATGCTGGATCACACTGAATTTGCATACTTGATATCTCAGAATAATTCCACATTGTCCTCTAGAAAGAAGCAGCAGTTTAAGAGAGCTCCTATTTCCCCATATTTTTATGATGATTCAACTTCCCATTTTTAGCACTTCGATGGGTGTAAGATGTTTTTAAGTGGTATTTTTTTTCTCATAATGAGTGACGTGGGGCATCAGTTCACATTCTTCTCAGGTTTTGTAGTTTCCCCATCCTGTAGACTGCCTAGTCATGTAGTTTATTTATTTCTTTAGCATGTGTTCTATGTCTTGTTGATTTGCAGATGTTCCCTTAAGTATTTTAGGTATTAATCCTTTGTCGACTGCATACTTTGGAAATGCCTTCTCAGAAGGTCATCAATCTGTCAACTTGTCCATAGATTCTTTCAACAAGTAGAAATCTCTATGTTTTGAGGTCAACTCCAGACATATTTCTATGATATATTTATTTATTTATTTATAATTGAAATGTGCTTGATTTACAACATTGTGTTATTTTCTGGTGTACAGCAAAGTGATTCAGTTGTATATATGTATATTCTTTTTACATTCAGTTATATATATATATATATCCTTTTTCAGATTCTTTTCCATTGTAGTTTATTATAAGATATTGACTATAGTTCCCTGTGTGCTATACAGTAGGACGTGGTTGTTTATCTATTTTATACATAGTGTGTATCTATGGTATGTATTTTTGTGACGTTTCTAAGAAATCCTCTCCCAGTGCAAAAATATGCCCAATTTCTTTTTATGTTTATATGGGTAGTTAAGTGGAATCCAACTTATTTTTCTTCAATTTTTGCAACACCATTTAATAAAGTATCTTTTCCTTGCTCGCTTGTAATGCTGACTCTATTGTAAACCATTCTCCCATGTGGTGTTTGACTTTCTCCTTTCCACTGGTCTCTGTTCCTATTCCAATTGTAATCGTTACAATTTGTAATATGCCCTGCTGTTAGGAAACTCCTTTTGCTTTTTTTTTTTGCAAATTTTCTTAGTTATTCATGGACATTTAGCCTTCCAGGCAAATTTGAGAAAGCACTGGTCCAGCTACCCCAACGTGGCTCGCATTGGCTGAGCCTGTGTCCTTTCCCCTGGGTCAGCAGAATCAGGCCAGCCACTTGCAAATAATCATATTTACATAGATCCTGCATGTCACCCGAGGAAACTAACACACACGGAGAAAGGGGGAGTTTGGGTTTTCATGGCACAGGTAGCTGTCTCAGGACACGCAGGAATCACTGGAAACTAGGCGGGCAATGCTATACGATACAGTTGCACTTCTGACTCCCGAAGCTGCAGATGTGTGCGGAAGGGGTGGGTCAGCTCTGATCGCTGCTTGGTATCTTTCCAGGCTGGGCATTTGCCGGCTCAGCTCCGCAGCCTGCGAGGGTCTCTCCGCTGTGCTCCAGGTCAACCAGCATCTCCGGGAGCTGGACCTGAGTTTTAATGACCTGGGAGACCTCGGCATGTGGTTGCTGTGTGAGGGGCTACGACACCCCACCTGCAGGCTCCAGAAACTGTGGTGAGTGGCCGGGAGTCAGGACCGCTGGTCTTGGTGGCCCCTGGGGTGGGAGCGTTTTTCTGTCTTTGTGCTTTTGCCGTTGAACGGTTACCCCCTCCATCACTTTGGAAGATGCAATATGCCCAGAAGTAGAAAGAAAAACTATTGCCAACAAGTGGTGGACAAATTCATCCTCTGTGGGAATACAGACGTAAAATGCCAAAATTTCCCTTCCAGTCATTGCCTTTAAACACCTTCTGTAGAACTCCCCTTTCCTTTGACATTTACCTGGGCAGATTTGTAGCCTTTCCATAACCTTTATAAAATAAAAAATTCAGTCTGGCCCAGTGTAAATTCCAGGCGAATGTTAATGAACACTCCTCTGTTCTTCCAAAACCAGCCTGGCCCCCAGCCGACAAGGCTTAGAATGAGATGAAGCATATCTATTTTTTAAAAATTTTATATTGAATGTAGTTGATTTACAGTGTTAGTTTCAAGTGTACAGCAATGTAATTCAGTTATATGTATACATACATATACATACATATTTTTTTCTTTTCAGATTCTTTTTTATTATATGTTATTACAAGAAATTAAATATAGCTCCCTGTGCACTCTTTGTTGTTGATCTATTTTATGTATATAGAAATGTGTGTCTGTTAATCCCCAACCCCTAATTTATCCCTCCTGATAGTAACCATGGTTTGTTTTCTAGGTCCTTGAGTCTGTTTTTGGAGGCATACTTGTTTTTATTTTAATTGTCTTCCATTTGTGAGCCTCTTGCTTATCTGGGGCATTGGGTAACTGGGGACTAGGTGGGGGCTTAGGGACAGCATCTCCCCCTTAACTGGTGTGGCTAGAGTCCCTCTGGGATATTAGTACCATCCCCTCAGTCTGGCAGACATCCGAATGCTCCCTCTCTTGGGGGTGGGGAGTTGCATGTGAGTTCTGTTGGGGGTGCCTTCACTGCCCAGTCTTCTGATGTGGAATCTGGGTCAACCTCCTTGCACAACCCCCTCCCCTGCTCTCACCATATGTCCTACTCCTGACCCTTCTGTACCTGTGATGGGAGTGATTATAGGTCACCAAACTGGTTTTTTCTCTTCCTTTGCAAGTCCTGAACTATTGTCTTGTAACTCGTTTTGGAAGCTCAAATCTATGGCCTCACAGCCTCAGCCAAACTAAGATGAAAGTATTTCCATTTAACATCCCAGCCATGACAGGACTTATTTCAAAAGGTTGCTGGGGGGCATAAATGATAAAGCAGACGTAAAGCTGTTAATAAGACTCTCACTATACAGTAGGTCTTCAATAAATGCTACCTATTTTTATTTTTGGTGTAACAGCAGAGAAAACAGGAAGGAAACACAATTGGAGACAGAATAGGAATCGAAGGGAACCAGATGGCGTAGTGTTCAGGCAGGTGGCAGCCCAAGTCATACTGACGTCTGGAAAAAGGAAAAAAAAAAAAAAAAAAGCATTGATTGACTTATGTAACTGAAACGGTTAGGTTTCAGGTATGGCTCGATCTAGGCATATAGATACTTGATCTCCATTATCTTCTATACTTATTGCTGTATTGGCTCCATTATCAGTTAAGGTTAGCTCCAGGAAAAGTATGATTCTGATTCACTGGTTTTGGGTGGCTGGGCATATGGAAACTAACCACATTAGGCCTGGAGCCTATATCCACTGATAGAGACAGTGTTAACATAGGTAGACTGAGACTGGGGTTTCAATGAGACATTGGGATAGAATTGCAGAAGGCAAAATGGAGACTTGGCTGCAGAATTAAGAGATGTCCATTATAGATGGATTATTAATTGAAGAACATCCTTAAAATGCCTTTTTTAAATGCTTCCCATCACTACATCGCCCTTAACCTAGACTGGTTCAGTTCTTCTCCACTGTTTCTGAAATTGATCCTTAAAAATAATAATAGTAATAATAAATGCATCCTTACAAAACACCATCCTGATTCCCTGTGAAAACGACACTTTCCAACAGTGGTTCCTGATGTTGCTCCAACCGCTTCTTATCGTCCACAGGCTGGACAGCTGCGGCCTCACAGCCAAAGCATGTGAGGAGATCTCTTCCACCCTAGGGGTCAACCAGACCCTCACGGAGCTTTATCTGACCAACAACGCCCTGGGCAACACAGGTGTCAGGCTGCTATGCAAGAGGCTGAGTCATCCTGGCTGCAAGCTCCGAGTCCTCTGGTGAGAGATGGGCCCTGCTTCTGGAGGAGGCCGGACACTGGGCTTGGAGTCGGGAATAAAGGTCAATAATTGAGACCCAGCTTGGAGAAACAAATAATCTAGAAAGCTTGAGTATTTATTTCCTAATCTGTCAAATGAGGCCCTTGTAGATTAGTGAGAATCTCTAATTACTCTGCTTGGTCTCAAATTCTAATTCCATCACTTACCAACTTTGTGATGTATTTTTGTAAATTATTCAACCTTTTTGCACCTCAGTACCCCTGTCTGTAAAATGAGGAAAATATAGTTGCTTTTTTGTAAGATGATTACTGCAGGGGGGCGGGAGTAGCTTGGGGGTGGAGTGCGTGGTTGGCAAGCACGAGGCCCTGGGTTCAATTCCCAGCACCTCCATTAAAAAATGATAAGTAAACCTAATTGTCTCCCCTCCCAACCCCAAGAAAAGGAAAAAGGTTACAAATTAAATGAGTTAAACACAGGTCAGGGACTTAAAATGGTGTGTAGCTTAGCGTAAGCCTATTTCCCAATATGACTCGGTGTCAAATGAAGGCCTAGCTAATGGAGTTATGTATTTAAAAATTTTCTTGGAGGGGGCAGGTAATTTGGTTTATTTATTTAATGAAGGTACTGGGGATTGAACCCAGGACCTCGTGCAGGCTAGGCACTGAGCTACACAGTCCCTCAAGAATTACATATTTTAATGGGCAGGCAGAATGCATGATACACTTGATAGGTGGGTTGAGTGCCGCAACAGAGGCCTGAAGCATTCCCCTCTGTGTCCTCAGGTTATTTGGAATAGACCTGAATAAAGTGACCCACAGAAGTCTGGCAGCACTTCGAGTAATGAAACCTTACTTGGACATTGGCTGCTGAATGGTTCCATCGGCTGCTTCCCTTGCAGTCAGGACGGAGGAGGATCATCCCGGGACTCGCTAACCAACAATCCAGCTCTTCAAGAGAAAATCCGCTGCAGGATAACCCTTGCTGCTTGAGGGTCTACGGAGCTTGGAGGTTTAGGTCTGGGAATGTTGGTGCCCTGGAGAGAATTCAGGGCAGGGCCAGATTCTAGAGCAGCTCACAACTGAGGGCCATTTTCGTGTCCCCACTGGGGAACATGGCAGTGTCAGAGGATGTTGGTGTGGGGGAGCTACTTGTGTCTAGTGGGAAGAGGATAAATGTCTTAAAATGCCTAAGACAGCCCCCAACGACAAAGCGTTTAGCTTACATGCCAGCTGTGCAGGAGCTGAGTAACCTTATTCTCAATTATTGGGACAGTTTGGAAGGCCGGTGCAACTTTGAACAATTGCCACACCAACCCCCCTTGCAACCTTGTTTTTGCACCTTAACTCTGGTCGCCCTGGCCGGAGCCAGGACGGTGGTTGAAACCTGCAGGCTGACCCACACCATTTCACTGAAGGCGTGAACCAGGAAACTTCAGGCTATGTCAATGACTGGTGGAAAACTTCAGGACAGCATGAGCCTACCGGGCTGAAGCTATCTGGAAGAGCCAGCGTTATGAAGCAGTATTTTAAGATTTTGCGATATTGTAACCTAAAGATGTTGGTTGGTTAAGCCCAGTCCCTGAGGACCTCATTCCCGTGGCCATCAATATCCTGGCTATGCACACAACCACTATGAACCCAATAAATATTAGGTACAGAGCCCTTGGCTTCCCAAGCCTCAGAGCCCGAGCCCACCCCACCTTGAACAGCTTCTGCAACAGCTTTCCACAAACCCCTAATTGGGCCAGGCTCTTTAAGGCTGACCCCCACTTCAACCCTTAGTCTGCATCGGGGTTAATGAAATCTGTGGGTATGAATGCAGAGCATGCCCCTTAAAGGTAGATTTTCTGGTTTCACAGTATAATATATTAACTAGCAACAACATAGTTCCCAGGGCTTGAATTTGCTGGTCACTTAATGGCCCGGGAGCTGGAATAGCGTGGGGAGGGGCCACCGGGCAGTTTGTAAAGAGATAGGACACCCACAAGTGATGTTCAAATTCCTCCATTATATACAAACAGCCAACTTCTATAAATGGAGTTTCTGTAAATGGAGTGTAGAAATTGTGAATCACTATTTCAAGTCTATACCCACAACCTCCTTGCCATTCCCAAAGAACAGACATGGACCAGGAGCGACCGAACATTCAGTTTATTAAAAGGGGTCAATTGGGGCTGGAGGAAAAATGGCCAATACTGATGCAAGGCTGCAGCATACCCCAAATCCAGTTGTAAGCAAAGTCCTCCTGGAACAGGAAACGACTTACGCCAAGAATCTGGAAAACTGCAAATGCTGAGTTAGGCAATGGCCCCATAAAGATAGGCGTCTCAGGGCCTTATTTTCCTAAACCCAAACCCATGCATTTAGCTAATAGTGGTAAGGGGCCCCAATATCGGAGGGAAACAAGATTTTCTTGTCCTGCCTAGAGAAAAAGCCAAGTGTTCAGGAGGCACAGAGCCCTGCCCACTGCCCCGCCCCTCTACAAGAACCCCTCTACTCGCATAGACTGACCCACTGGAGTAGGTCATTTACTGGAAATATGAACCCACACATGGGGCATGCTATTGTAACCACGCCGAGCTCAGTATACGCTGGTGCTCAGATAAATGGACAGACTTAAGGATCGAAGTTAAACACCACACAGTATATTCGACTGGGAAAATCTAGGGGGTGGTAATTATGTATTGTCACATTTAGCTAAAACCAAGTATAAGGACAAACCCTGCAATTTGAAGAAAAACCTGTTCAGGACAGAGATGACACTCTCCCCTTGACTTTCAAACTAAGGGGTGTTGTCAGTATACAAAGCCACTGGATTCAGAAAAGTAGCAACAGGATATTAAGGAATTGGCTTTTGCCATCATGGATTGTGGGGACCAATCTGAAGCAGGGCTGGCTGGAGGCAGGAAACGTCGCAGCCCAGATCCAGGATCTGCAGGTTAGAACAGCAGTCTAGAGAGAATGGTTAGTTCTTTCCTCAAAAATCCCACTTCCAAACAAGTTCCTAGGACGCTTTCCCCAAACAGTGATACTCGAAATGGAAGCACTTTCCAGTCCAAAATTAACGGCAAGCACTCCCATTTTGAGTACCCCGGTCTGAGTTGTTGGAACTTGTTCCTGAACGTTCATCCTGGTGATGCAACCTGGCTCCTGCAGCCTGAATCTAGATCGCTGTTTACCTATGCCTGAAAGCAAGCAGTACATATTTAGTAACAAGATACCGCATGTTCAATTCGCAGCACACTATTGCTGTGGGAGTGAGCTTCACACGGGCGGGATGACAAACCATTCCTGAAATGCCTAAGTTTACAACCCTACCAGCCGTTCTCCAGGTGGGGCCCTCCACGCTGACTAAGCGTCAGATTGTATTGCGACACCACACCGACCTCCCCATGAGTGTGAGGCCCCCAGGAGAGCCCCTTTCTAGGAAAGCCTGGACTGGGCACAGCCGCCAGGAATTCAAGAGGACTAGCAAGGGCCACCATCCTACCAGACAGGAGCTACTTTCTCAATCGGTAACACTCAAAACATGGCGGCACTCCCCTTTGGAGAACAGAAAGTGCCCCCACAGTTTGAGTGCCACAGGCTGAGACGTTCCATGAGGACCCCACGCCATCACCCACGGGAGGACTTCCCGGCAGGGAGGCACAGGACGAACTCACCTTAATCCTAAAACCCGGAAGACGCAGTTAAAAGAGACCAGACATCAAGCTGGTTTTCATTCGGTCTACAACACAGGAGTTCTCAGATCATACCTAATGAGACTTTCAGCGACTTTGAGTTTAGCACAGGCAGAGTTCAACTATACTTCTGGACTGTGGGGTGTCCTCACACTAAACAGGTAAAAACACCAAACTTACAGGATCTGACTTTAGAGGGGAGAATATAGTTTAAGTGGTAGAGCACATGCTTCGTATTCATGAGGTCCTGGGCTCAATCCCCAGTACCTCCTCTAGGCCCCCACACACAAAAAAAGTTATGATTAAAAGATGTGACTTGAAATGGTCCACAATAGACGTAGGAAGACCGAGGCTTCCCTGCTTTAGATATCCAAGGAAAACCCCCCACCCCCACCCATAAAGCTCCCTTATCCAAGAACCCAAGCGGGAGAGCAGAGCAGACCACGTGGCAGATAGGGGCAAATTCATGGAAACACACAAGAGGAAAAAGTTCAGGGTGCCAAGCCTCCCAGTGGCATACCAGAACCCAGTAGAGAAGGTTAGTCATCAAAGGGCAAAAGCTAAAAGGATATAAAAAGTGCAGCCAATACTTACAAGGCGAAAGGGGAGTCAGCCAGGAACACTGCTCCTCTCTGCAGGTAAAGGCCTCCGGCAGCTGCTGGGCCCTATTATATAAGCCAAAGACCCATTCATTCCAGAATCCACTCCCCTCCACTGGTCTCCGCCCAGACCCACCCTGCCCCCTTCTGGATCAGACCCACCCTCAAAATTTTTTTTTTCAACTATCCGACTCCTTCATTATTTATACCATCAGAGCAAAGTAATTGTAAACAAACTGGGGAAAATGCAGAGAAGTACCCAGAAGATAGTAATTCCCGCTCCCGGAGGCTCAGTTATTCATTCAACAACTATTCACATGTAATATCTATTTGTGGTATTTACTGAGCAGATAAGACACAGAAGGCACTTTGCGAGTTTATGGGGGTGAGTGGGGTGAATAGGCCTTGGGTGTTAGACTCTAGAATGGTGGTTTTCAACTGAGGGTGGTTCTTTTTTTTCCTTCCCAGGGGTTATTTGGCAATGTCTGGAGACTTTGGTGTGGTCACAGCTGGGGTGGGGGAGTGGAATCCTGTTCAGTGCAGACAGCCCCTCACAATGAAGAATTGTCCTGGCCCCAAACGTGAATCATACCAAAGCCGAGAAGCTATGATCGAGAAGCAGGGTGATGATGGGCAGGAAAAAAACCCCACAAACACATATAATTGCTGTTCACATTATTTGATCTCAACCTCTGCATATTTATATAAGCATTTCTGTTGGGAACACTTCTGTGCTCTTTAAATCCAATAGTCTATTAAAAAGTATTTAAAATATGTTTCAACCACCATGAATATTAGAATAATATTTCTCAAACAGTTGTCAATAGCTTTTAAAAATGTGCACAGTTTTATTTAATGTATACATATTTTTGAGTTCTGCGGGCTTATTTAAAAGTCTCCCTATGACAAATCTTGGACAAGGAGTAACTGAAGCCCACAGGACATGCTAAAGCAGGAGGGTGTATCTCGGAGTAGAGTGTGTACTTAGCGCGCACGAGGTCCTGGGTTCAGTCCCCAGTACTTCCACTAAAAAAAATAAATAAATAAACCTAGTTACCTCCTCCTCCCATTAAAAAAACATAGAACATGCTAAGGATGGTTGGATGAATTTCATTAAATATAAAGTAGTTGGAAAATAAATGTGTTTGGTGTATTTGTCATGTTTTCTTTTTTGTTCTTTAAGTTAATGTGTTTTAATGGTGGAATGGCAATGCAGAGTGTGCTTTTACTGTAATTTCATTAACCCCCTACTGTCAGACATTTTGAATTTTTACAAATTTAGGATAATTTATGAACAGCGCAACAAGGAAGCTTTTTGAGAATAGCTTTGCTAAGCATGAAGATATTTATTTCCGACGTCTTCTGCGAATGCGTGTTAAGCCCTCCAATATTCTCTGCGTTTGGAAGAACTGAGATGATGTGATTTGCCCAAGAAAACAGGGCCAGACAAAGTGGAATGGAACCCTGGTTTAGAAGTCCAGGCTCCACATTCTTACTTCGATCCTGGTCAAGGTTGCTGGCGGGCAGTGTTTATGACCTGGCACCTGCTGAGCTTGTCCAGACTCAGATCTAACCTGTCCACTCCTCTCGCATCACCCCTGGACCCCCAATATGCTAATATGTCCCCAGGCCCAGCAAGGTTCTTCCCATTACTTTCCTGTGTTTGCTATTTTCTCAGCCACAGACAGCTTTCTTTCCCTGCCCTTTTCACCCATGCAGCACATTGGATGCTGGACTGATCCCTACATATCTTTCCTCTAACACTAAAGTCATCTCCCCTGAACCTCCAGATTAAGTCCTCTAAAGCATTCTCCACTCACTCCCCACCTTTTTTAAAAACATAGAAGTACTGGGGATTAAACCCAGGACCTTGTGCATGTTAAGCATGGACTCTACCACTGAGCTATGCCTTCCCCCTCTCTCTGTCTCCTTTGGATGGCACATTTCACCTGCTTAGCATTTTTGTTGGTCTAATAACTTGCTTCCCAGTTCAATTATTTGTCATAATTTTTTTTTCTTTTGGGTTTAGCTCCCTGGGGAGACAATGGCTTGTCTTAATCACATATGTTCCCCACCCCCAAACCAGCACACAGTAAAGACGCAACGAGGGGGAGGGAAACTATTAATGCAACTGAATTTAAGGAACATTAAACAAAGACTTACATTCAAAGATGATTTTAAGTAATTTTAATGTAAAAGATCCTTTTTGATATTTTTCCAGTGATGCCTGACATCTGTGGTGAGACAGTCGAAGATGTCCTGCCCTCATCCTTTTGTTCCTCTAAGCTGACATATTTGCTTGGTCTAGCCTTTGTTACTTCGGTAATTTAACATGCTAGTTAAAATCTCAAGATAATGTCTTTATTAGCTGGGTATTTTTTTTCTGATTTTTTCACAGCATTCTGATGTGTGATTGATTTATTAACTACTAATTCACATTGCCTCTAATATCTTTCTTAAGAAGCTGCTTTTTTTCTCCCCTTTATTTGGATACAGAAATTCCAAGACTTAAAATCTGATAGCTTGCGGGGCTGGGTGGGGGTTGGGACTAGAAGAAAGGGGTTTGCTTAATCAGAAAGTCTTCCTGCAGCACTGAAAGGCCCTCATTTGCAAATCAGCAGACCTTGTTGTCATTACAATCACCCTGGACTCTCCACCCTCCCCACCCAGTTCTTAGCATTATCTGGCTGGTCTTCTCCATACCAATAAGAATAGGTGTTTTTTCTTTCTTTCTCTCTCTCTCTTTTTTTTTTAATCCTCCACAGTTTTTGAAATCCTTTTATGTACTGAATTCTACCTTCAACATTTAACTACAGCCTGGGGCAGGGTGGGGGGATGGGTGATAATTATTTTCATTAAAAGGATTCTTACCTTTTAATCTGAATGTACTGCTTTGTGATGAGGTTACGGAGGAAAAGTGGGGGAAGGAAAGACAGTCTCCAGCATAGGTGGAACCTTCTCAGGGGCACCCGGGTGTCCCAGGTGCCTAGTTTGCTTACCTGTGTGCCCAACACCTCCACGATTTAATACTGTGATGTAAGCAACATGGATAGACCTAGAGATGGTCCTACTGATTGAAGTAAGTCAGGCAGAGAAAGACAAATATCGTATGATATCACTTACAGGAGGAATCTAAAAAAAAAAAATACAAACTCTATTTACAACCAAAATCAGACTCATACACAAAGGGACAAACGATGCTTATCAAAGGGGAAAGGCTGGGGAGGGATATATTCAATATCTTGCAATAACCTATAATGAAAAAGAATATGAAAAGGAATATACGTATGTATATGTATGACTGCAGCATTATGCTGTACACCGGAAATTGACACAACATTGGAAGCTGACTATACTTCAATTGAAAAAAAGAAATGTAGCCTGAAAATTGAAAGTTATTTGGGGCAAAATGCCTGGGAGAGAGCACTTCAGACAGCTTTGAGGAACTTCTCTGAAGAGGCAGGGGGAAGGTCAGTATTATATATGATTTTAGTGAAGGAGGTATGTGCAGTCAAGCACACATTTAGACAGAGCATGGCTGCTAGTCACGAGGAGCAGATGTCACCTTTAATGATTTTAGTGCCTTTCTAGGTATGAGGAGATGCAAGAATTTGGGCTCATAAAATCTTCTCCTGAAAATATCTTAACTTTCTGAAGGCCCGTTCTGCCAGTTTTCCCAGAGCACAGGGCGCCACATTCCTGACCTCCACTCTGAACACCTTTCAGGGAGTGTTGAAGGTCAGTGACTGCAGTGGTTCCTGATTTAATTTTTGTAGAGGCAGACGGCAAGTGCCAATTTTTAGTTGGCATATAGTAGTGTGTCTCTCTCCCTCACCTCTTTCCCCTTTGGTAACCATAAATTTATTTTCTACGTCTGTGAGTCCGTTTCAGTTTTGTAAATAAGCTCACTTGTATAGTTTTTTTGGATTCACATATAAGTGACATCATACGATCAGCCCCGCTTTCTCTCCATCTGTTTCTCTTGCTTGACGACAAGAATGTAGCTTTTCTTCTGAATAGGGATGACACCATTCATCAGGGAATTTACCTCCCTCTTCTAAAAAAGAAATGGCAGGTCAGAGAGTTTTCCTGTATTTGCAGTGTTTCAGGCGCCTTTCACGCAAAATAGTCAATACACCAGAGCAGCATAATTTGGGGTGGCATTTCCCAAACTCTATCAGGGTCAAGACTGTCTCAGTAGGGGGCAGACTTGACTGCACCTGCAATTGTAATGAGAAATGGGAATTTGCCACCAAGCGTAGATCACTTCACAGGGGTGAGTGGATGGAAAACCACTATAAAGGTGGGAGGGCTCTTACTCAATGAGTCCAACAGGATTCAGGTTTAAGGCAGGTCAAGGACTCAGACATTAAGTGGAGGCACGGGTACTTGATGGTCAGATGTCAGAGGTGATCAGATATGAAGGGTGGGGGAAATAATTTAGCAGGATTCTTTGCTAAGACTGGGCTGGGCAGTACTCAATTCAGCAGCACATATACTAAAAATTGGAATGATACAGAGACAATTAGCATGGCCACCGCACAAGGATGACATGCAAATTGGTGAAGAAGTAGAAAAAAAAAGTCTGGGTCCAGGACCAAAGTGAAGGTCATTATTCTCAAAACTACAAATGCAACCTGTAGGACAAACGGAAAGACTGAAGTGGGGTGGGTCAGAGCTGGGGAAATTGATGCAAAAGCAAAAGGCAACGGGGGCGGGTGGCAGGGGGGAATCTGAAAGGGAAACGGGGACTTGGAGGCAAGAACTCCTCCCTCCACAGGAACTGGGGGAAACAGGCAGACCCCCATTCAGTGCAAAGAATGAGATTTGCTGAGCTGTTTTAGAGAGTGTTTTGAATCTCAATAAACACAAAGAGTAGGCGTACATCTGTTAATAATGGCGGAGTTAATTCTATTTACTCGGAAAGCCTTAGAAATGGGGCTGGGGAGAGGGACAGGCTCCCATTCTTTGGGTTTCTAAGAAATTACCAAGCCAGAACATTTTTAAAAAATAAACTTTTAATTTTAATTTTTGCATAAACTTTTAATTTAAAACTTTCAACTTTAAAAAAATTGAAGTATAGTCAGTTAACAATGTTGTGTCAATTTCTGGTGTACAGCGTAATGTTTCAGTCATACATATATATATTCCTTTTCATATTCTCTTTCATTATAGGTTACTACAAGGTATTGAAGATAGTTCCCTGTGCTATACAGTGAGACCTCGTTGTTCATCTATTTTATATATAGTAGTTAATACCTGCAAATCTCAAATTCCCAATTTATCCCTTCCCATCCTCCTTCCCCACTGGTAACCATAAGTTTGTTTTCTATGTTTATGAGTCTGTTTCTATTTTGTAAACAATAGAACTTTTAACTTTAAAACTTTTACTTTTAAAATAAACCTTTACCTTAAAAAATAAACTGTTAATTTTAAAGTAAACTTTATTTTAAAAAAACTTCTAATTTATTTACAGAAAAACTGGAAAGATACTACACAGTGTTCTCATTATACCTCCTCCTTTTCCCTTATTAGTACATTCGTACGGCACAGTTAATAAACCAATATCTTTATTAGCTGCAACCCATAGTTTATTCAGATTTCCTTAGTTTTGTTTTTTTTTAATCTATTCCAGGTTCCTATCCAGGACACCACATTACATGTACTTGTCATGTTTTCTCGGGCTCTGTTCAGCCGTGATGGTTTCTCAGACTTTCCTTATATATATTTTTAAGTTTCTCTATTTTTCAAACATTTTTTAAAAATTGAATTCTTTTTTGTGTAGGGTAAGTTAGGTTTGTTTATTTATTTAATGGAGGATCTGGGGATTGAACCCAGGTCCCCATGCTAAGCACATACTCTACCACTGAGCTATGCCTTATTGTGGATACCCTGGACGGCTTTGAGACATTCTGGTCAGGTATTTCATAGCATGTGCCTCAGCTGGGATGGGTCTCTTGTTTTTCTTGTGATAAGACTGGGTCATGGGTTTTGGGGAGGAAGTCCGCACACATAAATGCCATTTTCATCACATTTCAAGGGGACATGCTGATGTAGTGATGAAGTCTCTCTCCTTGACCAGACTTTAGTCTGGCTCCCCTGAGCCCTGCAGGGGAGCAAAACTGGCCACCCCAAAATGTGTCTCTTTGGCATGTGGATTATTTGGAGCAGAACATAACAGAGGCCCCAAAGACTCCGCAAGAACATTTGACCTTCCCCTAACTTCCTAAAGAATTTAGGTAGAAGGCCTGCTCCTGGAATAATAGAGCTGCCACCAGGGATGTGTGCAAAGAATATGGGCTACACGTGGCAGGGGGAGCCTGGGAAAGCTGGCAGGGCCTGGAGACCAGAGCCCTGCCTCTGCAGGGCCCAGCAAACATTTGTTCACCAAACTTATCCTTTTCCATCTCCATGTCAATTGCCCTCCTCCCCTTTGACATCCCAAACCCCTAGCCTCGGCATCCTTTTTTGTCTTTAACTGAAGATGGCTTTTACAATGACAGTTTTTGGCCCTTTCGGCAAGTTCCTCTGCCTTCCTGGGTCTCCCCCATGTATACACATTACTCAACCTTTATTTGATTTTCTCCTGTTAACCTGCCTGATGTCAAATTTCATTCTTGGACTGGCCAGGACCTAGAAAGGTAGAGGAACATTTCTTTCTCCTGGACAATACTTAACCAAGACTCTCTCTTGGACCAGACTTCAGTCAGCTTTCCCTGAGGCCTCTTAGCTAGGCCTTGACCTTGGCCCTTGACCTGCCTGCGGTCCATCCAGTCCAGCCTTAACAAAGACTATGGCTACAAAGTAGACCCCCACCCTTGACATCTGATAACTCCTGATGGCTGATCAAGTTCCTCTTGCTACTGCCTTGATGTCTAAGTCCTTGGCCTGCCTTTAGTAAGAATCCTGTTAAGCCACTGAGTAAAAACTCCCCACCCAAGACATCTCCTCTAGTAATTTTCCACCCACCAACCCCTCCCTTTACTGTTGGCTATGGCTCCCTTGCTCCTTTATGTATTTGGAGTTACGCTCAATCTCACCCCCTATGGTAATGGCCACAACTCCTACTCATGTGCCCTGAATAAAGTCTTCCTTTAAACATTTAAAAAATCATTATTCTTATTTTTTTTATTGAAGTGTAGTCGATTTACAATGTTAGTTTCAGGTGTACAGCATAGCAATTCAGTTATACATCGACATACATACATATATATATTTTTTTTTCAATTTCTTTTCCATTATAGCTCATTACAAGAAATTGAGGGGGTGGGTGCAGCTGAAGTGGTAAAGCACATGCCTGGCATGCATGAGGTTCTGGGTTCAACTCCCACTACCTCTTCTAAAAACGAACAAATAAATAAATAAACCTAAATACCTCCCCTCTCCACCAAAAAAAAAAAAAAGGATGGAAAAAACTATTTAAAAAAAAGAAATTGAATAAAGTCTTCTTTACCAATTTTTCCCCCTTTTTTTCTTTTACTTATTTTTTAATTAAATGTTTTATTGTATTTTTTTTCCTTTTGTAAAGTTATTTTCATTTTTTCTTTACCGATTTTAACAAGTGCCCGGTGGCTAATGTTTTTCTTTAACACTTGTTTCATAGCCTGCACTGTCAAACTCTCAGAGCCACCCATGTTCTAGGATTCCATGCTCAGATGTGTTTTACTGATGGGATACTTTTTTTAAAAAAAGCTGATGAGTCCATGCCAAAGTGGTGACGCAATGGAGACGCAGGGAAGGAAAAAGATGGGCCGTGAAGGACCTGTCTGGTTAGCACTGGGAAACCAGCATGTCAATAATCTGGGCCCCATCATCCAACCTCCGGACTCATGTTTACCACCTACTCTGTGCTGCCCAATACGCTGGGCACTAGCCACGGGTAGCTCTTTAAACTTAAATTAATTGTTGAGTATTCAGCTCCCTAATCTAGACCTGCCAGGCAAAATACAGGATGCCCCGGTAAATCTGAAGTTCAGATGAACAATGACTTTTTGTCTAATTTTTAAGTATAAGTATGTCCCAAAGGGTACATGTTTAACCTACCATATAGCACAAGGAACAATATTCAATTTCTTGTAATGAGCTGTAATGGAAAAGAATTTGAAATATATATATATGTGTGTGTGTGTGTGTTTATGTGGAGATATATATATCTGAATTGATTTTCTGTACTCCTGAAAGTAACATTATAAATCAACTGTACTTCAATAAAAATAAGAATTAATAAAAAGAGTGCATATTTATCTTACATCCACATTTAACAGGCTATCCTGTATTTTTTTGTCCTAAATCGGGCAATCGCCCCTCAGCAGCTGGAGTCCCATTTCAAGGGCTCATAATAGATGCTAGTGGCTCTTGGCTGCCGTATTGGACAGTACAGATACGCAGGATCTGTGTCCTGCACAGACAGTGTTATTGGACAGCGCTGATCTGTAAAATTCCTTCTATGGAAAGAGTCAGGTCTGGGAGATCAGGAAGGATGTCACAAAGGGAATGGAAATTGCAGTGAGGGCTGGAGATGTGATTAGATTCCAAGGCATTGCAGCTCCTGGAAAAGAGACTTCAGGTGCCTGGGGCACCTCAAAGAGTAGGTTCTTGGGTGGGGAAGGTATAGCTCAATGACAGCGTGCCTGCTTGGCACGCACAAGGTCCTGGGCTCAATCCCCAGTGCCTCTGTTAAAGGGGAAAAACAAACAAACAAACAAAAAGAATAGGTTCAGATGAGCTTGATGTAAAAAGATACATATTCTTTTTTTAATGGAGGTACTAGGGATTGAACCCAGGACCCTGTGTGTGCAAAGCATGCACTTTTCCACTGAGCTATATCCTCCCCTGCAAAACATTTTTAATTTAATTTTGTAATTAAAATGTTATTTTAATTAATTAATTACTGCTGAGGGGAGTTAACTAGGTTTTATTTGTTTATTTAATGGAGGTCCTGGGGATTGAACCCAGGACCTGGTGCATTGCAGGCATGTGCTCTACCACTGAGCTATGTTCACCCCTCTACAAAGATATTTTTAACATATACATATACAGCAGTAATAGGTCACTTAATAACAGGGAATTCCTCGTCGGATTACTGTAGACTCCTTAAAAGTGTTGGGGTGGGCCATAATCTCATTTTCTCTACCTGTTTAGGATTTGCTAGGCAGGACTATTTTTTTAGTTTCCCAGATCCACTTTTGCTAAATATTCCTAAAAGATTCTTGTGAAGAATTTATTTGTTAATTAGGTATTAGCTGAACTCTATTTTCCAGGTCTATTAGGATTCATTGGTAAGAAAGGGAGGTGTAACTCCTTAGTAATTGGGGGTCAAGGGTTCAGAACCTGAGAAGTCCAGGAGGTACTGGAGTGGGGTGGAGGGGTTCAGTGCGGGGGTAGCTCCCAGTGATCTGGGATCCTCGGAAGGCATTCTAAAGAAAGCATTGGGAGGAAAAACCGTTTCCTCTTCCAAATGGTTCCAGTAGCTGGAGGCTTGAAAATTCACTGACAAAGGACAGATTATCAGGTGAAAAGAGGTTTTATTTACATGTGCATGAGGGACCACCCGGTAATGAGAACCTGGAGGAACAGCCTGGAGGTTTTTTTAATCAATTTAACTAAAGGACGGCGTGTGAGGGCTTCAGTGGGAGGGAAGTTCTGCTGGGCTTTTTGATGCTAAGGGAGTGAGCTGTCTGCTTTGGCAGCTGAGCTGGCAGGAAACTGCCGTCGGAGGGGGTGAAGGGCAGCTGTTTTTGTGGGAGGCAGGTGAGGGAAGCTTATCGAAAATTTCTTTCTGCATCTTCTGTAGCTCAAATGTTTTCCCTTTGGGATAAAGATAGTTTGAGTCGGGGGAGGGAAATAGATCAGTGGCAGAGCACATGCTTAGCCCTAGGCTCTGGGTTCAACCCCCAGTACCTCCATTAAAAAAAAAAAAGATAATTTGGGGGTAATTCTATTACAAGACAGGCAAGCATAGTAGAGTAAGGGGGGTATCTAAGAAGAGGAGATAAGAACTCACATTTACAGGATAAAGAACTTAATCTGAAAGACTCTGGAATGCCTTTCCAAGGAAATCTTTTTCTTTTAATTATTATTGTAATGGAGATTTTGGGGATTGAACTCCAGACCTCATGCATGCCCACATTCTGCCTTTTGGAAAGTCACAGGGCTGCATTTCAGTGTCCTGCAGGGTCTGAGGAGGAAGGAAAAACAAACTTGTGTGCTTTCTTCATTTTCCAAATTTTGATTGATTTAATTTTTTTTGGTTGAAGTGTAGTTGACTCACAAAGTTAGTTTCAGGTGTCCAGCAAAGGGATTCAGTTATACTTACACATACATATGTTTTCTTTACAGATTCTTTTCCATTATGTTATTACAAGAAATTGAATATAGTTCCCTGTATAGACTGTATGCAAATTCCTTTTAGGAACACTCTGGTTTTTTGTCTTTCTCTGCAGGTCATTCTGCATCCTACAGACCTCAGTCTGGGGAAAGAGTTTCATGAAAGGCAGTTAGCACAGTCACCTGGTCACCAAAGGGCCCGGGCACGGGGCTGTTTTAAGGTCATTCCGGTTTTATTTATTTATTTTTTAAATTTTTCTTGGGGAGTAGGTAATTAGATTTATTTATTTATTTATTGGAGCTACTGGGGATTGAACCCAGGACCTCGTGCATGCTAGGCACGTAGTCTACCACTGAGCTATGCCCTCCCCCAAGGTTACTGCGTTATAATAACAAACTGCTAATACTTGCATGGTTTGATTGGCCCCAGTTTATAAAAGGAGAAAATGAAAATAGCTATTAAAGATGTGACGCCAAGCGGTGGGCAAAGTCAGAATTGCAAGCACTGAATTATAGATGAGTTGGGTTTTGAACCCAGGACTCCGGCACTAGCGGGTTCTTATCCACCACGTCATAGAGCCTTTGCAAGCCTGGTTTCATTCATCGTGCATTTAAGGGACAGCATCTCCCTTGGATGGCTTTGCTCGGCACGGCCCCTGGTGGTCGGGGTGGAAAAGCGCGTCTCTGGTTAATGCCATTTATTGTGTTTATGAGGTGCGCGCAGCACTTTAGAGAAGTCAACTTGAATTTAGGTCAAATTTGGTTTACTAATCTGCATCCATAATATTTTATTTTATTTATTATTGTATTATTTAACTATGTTATCTGGGGGGAGGTAATTAGCTTTATTTCTAGAGGAGGCACTAGATTGAACCCAGGACCTCTTGAATGCTGAGCATGCGCTCTACCCCATGCGCGCTAGCCTCACCCCACCCCGCACCCCATAATAGATTTTATATACACTCCCACTGCTGGTAGACCACTCCATCTCCCCTGCTATTCTAAGTCTGTGATTTCGCCTGCTGAAACATCACCCCTGTAAACTTGTCCCTTGGCCCCATTGCCTCCCGTTGGGTGGCTATGTCTCACCTGGGATGACGAATTAGTGTCCTATACGCTCGCCCTACATCCGCTCTGGCTTCTCCGGGAAATGTCCTGGAGCTAGACCGGAATGTTCTTTTCAAAACGCAGGTAATTACCCTGACATAAGCACAGCTAAAAAGACTTTAATGGTCTCCAGTGCCCTTGTAAAGACCAATTCTTCCCAGCGCTTGCAGGGAGACCTGAATAACCTTGCCTTTGTTAGCTCTTCATCGTAATGACTCTCTCTGCCTCCTCATTACACTTCAGCCACGCTGACTGTCCTTCTTTTCAGAGGAGAGCCGTCAGCTTATGAGTCTCTCTGCCTGGAATGCTTTTTGCTAGCTACTCACCAGCCTGTGTATCCTTTTAAACTTAAATGTCATCTCCTCAGAAAAAAAAAAATGTTTCTGTTGAGACCAAATTCCCCTCTTTTTTGCACAACAGACCACAATTTAAAAAATCATACTCAGAAACTTCTTTTATAGCTATGATTTTTTAAAAATAGGAAATTAAAAAAAAGAAGAAGAAGAAAGAAAGAAAGGGAACTCAAATGTTACAAAGTGAACTAGAACATACTGGCTATGCTGAGTTTGGACCAGTCCCTGATTTTGCTATCAGTTGTTTGGAAATAAAGACAATATAGGATTATTGTTCCAAGAAGGTGCAACCAGGAAAATGCAGTCTGTGGGACACTCTTTTGGGTCACAAGGCTCAGGTTCTACAACATAGATTGTAACAAAGGGAATCTAATATTAGAGAGAAGGGTCTGGGTGATGGAGAAGCAACAGAAAAAAATGGGAAGATTATGTCCATACGACTTCTTTATCTTTTTTTAAAGTGGTTTTTTGGGGGGGTCTTTTTTGGGGGAGGAGGTAATTAGGTTTGTTTATTAATATTAATAACAACAACAATTTAACAGAGGTACTGGGGATGGAACCCATGACCTCCTACATGCTAAGCATGCACTCTACCCACTGAGCTATACCCTCCTCTCTCCATATGACTTCTTTACTGTGGTGTCCACCAGTCTCTATTTTACTTAATGCTGTGTTTCTGTGTCCTCCTGGGGTTCTGAGTTCCTTAAGGACACATGTTATTCTCGAGTTCACCATCCAAACAGCAGGACGCTGTTTGGCATGGGGTACTGCCGCAAAACTTTTCTCAATCCCTTCTCTGAAAAATGCATGATGAATTTTCCTGTGTGAGACGAAGAACCATCCGGCCACATCAGCAAAGGCGGGGAGACAGTTCTGCCAGACAAGGGCCCTCACCGGCCCCTGGGCGGTGGAAATAGGCAGCCAGATAAAATCCAGGATGTCCGGTTACACTTGGATTTCAAGTAAACAACGTATCATCTGTTAGTCGAGGCAGTATTGTCACATATTATAGTGATTGCCACACTGCAGTAGCAAATCGCTTTTTCCTATGAGTGTGTCCCAAGTATGCAGTATATATGGGACATAATTGTACTAAAACATTATCCACTGCTTATCTGAATTTCAGTTTTTACCAGATGTCCTGTGATTTATTTGCTCAATCTGGCACCCTTTGGTGGAGAGTGCCCCTTGGGAATTCAGTGAGGCGTCTCTCCAGATGGTTTGTGCTTGTGGCAGGAACTAGGGATGTGGAAATCTCAGCTAAGAGATTAGACTCTCACTATGTTTCATCACCTTTCAGAACCCCTGCCAGATCCTTGAATTTTCCACAAGATCTAAACTCTGGGCAGGAAGGATGGCTGGGCTGGAGGAACTGGCTGGTTCTGGCTGGGTGTCTGTCCAAAACCTGCTTCCTGCTGGCTTCCAAACCCCTGTATCAATCTCCATCACCACCATCCCCCCACACTCCGCCCCCCACTTTTTCCTTAACTTCCTCCAACATGCATGGTGTATGCCCTGTTTCATGAACAGAGGACTCAGCTCCAATGCTGAGGTCTGAGTGACCGACCAGAACAGGATAGCTGCTCCCACACCCACCCCAGTTCACTCTGTGCCCGTTGATTTTTCTCTCATCACCAGCCAAATAGTGAATGCCGAACTGCATGCTAATGAGCCACACAGGAACAGGGAAAGGGCACCCTTTCACATAGTGCTTGACTTTTCTCCGTCCTCAAGCTTGATTATGTGACCTAATGGCGGATGAATCCCCCTCCTCCAGGAGTACATTTGCAGAAGCTCCCACTTAAAGAATCTATTTTTCAGCTTGCTAGATGTGCTGTCATCTCCACTCCTCCACTGAGCCGCCCACTTCGGAAGTCACGAAGCAGGTGGAAGGCATTGTGAGGGCTCAGTGCCTATTGTCCTGGAGAGGCCATTGCTGTTACCGTCTGCGTTCCTGTGGAGAGCCACTTTCTTTTATCATTCATGTCCATCTCCTGTGGTCTTAGAATCTAGAATGCATCTGTTATCCACGAAAACCACTAAAACTCCGTGTCCCATGTTTTCGTTGAGCCTTGGGTGACCAGGTTTCTTTCGGTAAGGCTTGGAGGTCGTCCACACCCCACCATCCATTACTAGGGCATCCATAAACCCATGTATCTAATGCTTGTGTTCCTCCAGTTCAATTTGAACTGACAGCTCATCTGTAATTCTGTGTTTGCAATGCCGATTGGAACACAAGTCCTTTTAGAATCCTAACTTCCACCCTAGCCATGCTCAGTACTTTAACTCTTTCCAACACCAAGGGAAAAACATTTTATTTTCTGGGAAGGTGTACCTTGCATTTCATTAGCTTTCATTCCCATAGAAATCACCGCTCCTGGTTAGGTCTTTTTTTCTATAGTTTGATCAGCAGCTGTTTTGGGTTCTATGAATCGTAGGACTGCTCCCATATTGGTAGGAAATGGAACTGTTCATGAAAGAACATACCTAGAACATAACTTTTAGAATGTCTGAGGCCAATTTATTTTCTTTTTAAAAAATTTTTATTTATGTTCTGTAGGGAGGAGGTAATTAGATTTATTTATTTTAATGGCAGTACTGGGGATGGAACCCAGGGCCTTGCATGTGCTAGGCACATGCTCTACCCTCCCCTCTAAGACCACCATTCTTTTTGTTTTTGAGTGTTGAAGGATTCCTATTTAATTTATTTTTTCTTTTTCTTTCTTTCTTTCTTTTAAACACCTTTATTCCCAAGACTACAATTCTTACAGGTTTACTTCTCATTCCTTCCTTCTTCCTTGCCTGAAAAATTAATTGCCTTTTAAGAACCAGCCTAAACCTCACTCCCTCTTTGACACATGAACTTCTCCTTTGAAAGTGTGATGCATGTGTCCCCAGATTCTTTCTGCCTCTAATAGTTTCAAGTTTTACTTGGATCCTTAACAGACATTTGGCCTCAGGAAATTCAGTCTCAGGGAAATTAACCCAGAAGCTGCTGGCAGGGCTTCCCTCTCACTCTCACATTAGGACCTGCCACCTCTAACAATTTTTATCTGTCATCTCATCTCTCCAAGCTGTTCCATCTCCTTTCAGCCTGCGTTCCTCCAAAATGTGTCCCAGCCCTTCCTTTCCTGTGTTTTTTCTTTGTTTATATGTTTTGTTTTTGTTCTTTGGAGGGAGGATGTAATTAGGATTATTTATTTATTATGGAGGTACTGGGGATTGAATCCAGGACATCCAGCATGCTAAGCATGTGCTCCACCACTAGAGCTACATACCCTCTCCCCTCTTCTGTATTCTTCATGCCAGACACTAAGTTAATTGTTGATTTTTTTTTTTATTGAAGTATAGTCAGTTACAGTGTGTCCATTATGCTGGTGTACAGCACAATGTCCCAGTCCTGCATATATATACATATACTCGTATTCATATTTAGATATCGAATATAGTTCCCTGTGCTGTACAGAAGAAATCTGTCCTTCACCTATTATATATATATTGGTTATAATTTGTGAATCTCAAACTCCCAAATTTATCCCCTCTCACCCCCTTTCCCTGGTAACCATAAGATTGTTTACTCTCGGACACTAAGTTCATTGTGGAGTAGAGGTTTTCTGACTGTGTGAGGAAGACACAGGGGATAACAGCATAGAACAAGAAACAGCTTAAGCCTGAATATCAGAGATCCTCCTTCACAGCTTGCATCAGACAAAACCCATTCCTTGGGATCTCTGGTTGCTACCGTCCACCTTGTATCCTTGCCTTATGTCCACCGTGATGTTAGGGCCGATTTGTTTCCTGAGCAGATCTGATCTCCTCTCTTCTCTCCTCGAGCTTCGGGATTCTCATACAACTGCTGTCTCTGGAACCCAGTCCGTTTGGCACTGTAACACCCTCTCCATCCCCGAGTGCACACATTTTTACTTTACTTTCCACAGCAGTTCTGCCCCTTTAGCTTGGCTTCCCCATTCCAGGCTATGTTCTGAGAATTTTCTTTTATATCTGTATTAGCAGAGAAATTTATGCTAAGCTGATGTAAGCAAGAATCCACAAACCACAGTGGCGAGATTAAGACAGACCTTAATTCCCCCCTCACAAAGGAAGTCTGTGGTTGATGCACGGCCAGCAGGAGGCGCTGTTACACAAGCTCATCCAGGGACCCAGGCTGATGGGATGTCTCTAAACAATGTATTTTTTGGTTGGTTTGTTTCCATCCCTTGTCCCAAGGTGGCCACCACAGTGATCGTGTACCCTAGGCAGCAGGAAGATGGAAGGAAAAAAAATGGACAGAATGCAATTTTCTTACGAAACCACAATCCATAAATTACACAGATCATTCCACTTACACCACAGCCTCTAAAACTTAGTCATGTCACCAAGGTAGCTGCAAGGGAGGATGGGAAATGTCTCTAGCTGGACGTCACGTGCCCGGATAAAATTCAAAGTGTTCTGTTAGTAACGTGGAGACTGGATAAGCAGGATGACTAGCAGTCTCCAGCGTTGTGGCCAAAAGGCTGCGTTGTCCTGAGCAGGAGAGCAATTCACTCCCTCTTCCGTTCTCCTGGAATGCAGAAACAGGCACAGTCAGCTTGGGAACCAGCAAGCTTTCGTCCCTGCTCAAGTAGGGAAAAAATGCCTTCAGTGAGACAGAAAAGAGAGCAACTGACAGGCGGCCCGTCTGGAAGCCTTCTGCCCTGAGCGTCTTAGAAGGAACCCTCCCACCTTGATCAGCAAATCCCTGCTCACTTTCTGGACCAGCTCATTCCTAAGGCAGCAGACGAAGGGGTTCAGCAGGGGCGACACGATGGTGCTGAAGAAAGCGACTCCTCTGTTGAGCTTCAGCCGCCCTGTCTGCCGGGGGCTCAGGAACACGGTGCGGCAGCTCCCGTTGGTGAGCGGGACCACCGGGAGGTGGGAGGGGCAGGTGGAGAAGGCCTTGCGGCGGCCCCGGGATGAAGGCAGGTGCAGGACGGTGCCGATGCCGCGGCCGCAGGGCAGGCTGGTCGCCACCACGGCACAGGCCAGGGCGCACACGGCCTCCAGGAAGGACACCAGGACTGCAGGGGCCTGGTTTCTGCGCACACCAGCTCCAGCAAGGGCGTGCTGTCACAGAAGAAGTGGTCGAGGACGTCGGGGCCACAGAAGGGGAGGGAGCGCACCCAGACACTGGGCCCGGCGAGGAAGAGGAGGCTGCGCCCCGCAGCCCAGCACGAGGACGGGGCAGACCCCAGCGGTGCTGAGGGCGGGGCGCCGCCGGGGCCGGCAGACGGCCAGGTAGGGTCCGCGGACATCCCCGCCGGCAGCAGGGGCTCCGCGGTGCCCAGGATGAAGTAGAGCCCCGTTTGGGCGAAGCGTCTGGCTCGGAGACGGTCCCGCGTCCAGGGAGGAGGGGGACCAGCGCCTGCGGGGCGACGGCGGCGGTGCAGCCCGGCTCCCGCAGCGAGGAGTGCCGGAGGAGCGGAGCCTCGGGGTGGCGAGGCGGCGGTCGGCCACGGCCGGGGTGACGATGAGCAGGTTCCCCGGGAGGGTCAGCACGGGAGTGACCAGGCGCACAGCGGGGAGAAGGGGCTGGAGTCCCCGCACGTCGGTGCCCCCCAGGCGCACGAACCCCGGCGCTGCGGTGCCGCTGGACGAGCAGCCGGGGCGGGGGGCGCGGGCTGTGACGGCAGCAGAGCCCGGGGCTTGGGGGGGGCCGTCAGTGCACCCGCTCCCGTCCTGGCTCTGTGGTTTGGCCCCTCAGGGTCTCAGGGGCTTCACCAGTAGCACAGGGATGTAGGAGAACCCCCCACCCCGCCCCGGCCACAGGGCTGTTGTGAGGATGAAAGAAGAAAACTTACAACAGGGCTTGGCCCATGATTAATACTCTCCCAAATGTTAGCTGTTATTTTTGTGTAATGTAAAAAGTATCATTTTCATTTTCAGCAGAAGAACTTTCCTCTTGCCCCCACAAAGCCTGTTACGTGCTGGGTAAACACTTTTTAATCCGCGGAGGGGTGAGACCTATTTCTTGCAGGGATTCTATGTTATACAGAAAGAGTTAATGCAGTTTGGAACCAGAGAGGTTAAGGTAGAGAATCTGTGATTTGCTTCTTGCAAGAATTTGTTTGCTTGTGTCTTTGAATTGTAATACAACACAAATTATGGGAAGTGGACACGTCATTACTGTACCATTTGCTGCATTTTCTCAAATAGAACGTACAGGTACAACCAGCACCCAGAGCAAGGAACGGAATGTGAGCAGCACCCCACGCCCCCGATGGTCACAACCCCTTCTCCCAAAGGCAACCACAACTGAAGGAACTGGAGAGGGGGGAGACGGATGAGGAGTTTGGCAGCTGGAGAATTCTTGAAAATTCTGAGCTACTATGAACTGCTTTATCACATCTATTCTGTCTGCATCATGTGACGCGTAGACGCCTCCTTTGTCTTCATGTGAAATGCAGATTCATTTGCCTAGACCAGCACTGTCCAATCAGAAACATAACGTGAGCCATCAATGTAAGCCACATATATAATTTCAGATTTTCTAGTAGCCACATGAAAAGACATAATAAAAGAAAACAGGTGAAAGCAATGTTAGCAATATAGTTTATCTAACCCAGTATATGGAAAGCATTATCATTTCAACATGCAATCATTTTGAAAAAGTTATACATGAGCTGAAAAAGTTATACATGAGCTGCTTTATATTCTTCTTTTGGGACTGTCTTAAAAATCTGGTTTCACACCCATAGTACATCCCATGGCAGACCGTCCACATTTCAAGTGCCCAATAGCCACAGGTGGCTCATGGCTACCACATTGGACAGCTGTGGTCTAGCTCCCCCAAGGCTCTCCTTCAGTCTACAGTCTAATTCTGTTTCTCTCAGAATCGGGAAGATCTCCCCTAACCTCAGTTCCTTCTTCCACACCTTCAGCGTCTCCTCCTGCTCTGTCCCCAGGTTCCTAGAGGATGGTGTGAAAGGCACAGACAACAGGTGATGACAATTTACTTGGCATTACAGTCCTTTTTATCACAAAGGGTCCAAGTCCTGATTCTGGACTTTTTTAGAGAGGCATATGACATGGAACAGGGACAAAGGAGAAGGTAATCCACAAACCCAACAAAAGTGACAGAGACAAGGAGAGGCCCTGGAGGGGAAAAGAGAGAAACATATTAAACACAGACAGACACAGAAGGAGGGGGAAATGCAGGGAGAATGAGGGTACAGACTGGGGAAGACACAGATGAAGACAGACAAAGAAAGACAGTCAGAGAACTAGAGACAAAGGAGAGAGACAGGCAGGAGAGGAAAGACAGATAAAGCCAGAAAAACAGATGAAGAGAGACAAAGGGAAAGACAGAAATAGAGCAAATCAGGGACCAGAAAGAGATGACGAGCAAGCCAGAGTTTTGAACACTGAGGAGTTCTTTGAGATCGTTGGTAAGAATGGAGCTCTGCTGGTCCCCAGAGGTCGCCGTTATTTCAGATACTAGGTCACACCCCACATGGAAAGGTGAGGAATTCTTTCTCCTCCCCAGTTCTTCTTACCCAGGGAGTTCCCAGGAGGCAGAAGGGTCAGGCCTCAGGGACCCAGAAAACTTTGAAAACGTCTGATCATTCTTAAGGGGCTGATTAACTCAACTTCCTTCTAACTTTTGCTCAAGGGAACTTATTTATGGGTAAAGCTTTGGTAAAATTTTCTTTTTCTTTCCTTGCTTACTTTTCCCCATGAGTGGGATATGAGAAGACTGGACTGAGCTCATTTTCTTTCCTTCTTCTTCCTCTTCAGCACAGCAGTGAGAGTCGACCCCACTGGACTCGTTCCGCTGAGGACTATTCACTCCTTGGTCCCCAAGGTTTAGCTCTGCAATAATCACCACAATGAGGGTCACTTACTGAATACCTGCTATAACGGGTTATGTAAAATTTTTTACTGCCACGTTTCACTTCCTTTTCCTGACAAGAGCGCTATCATCATTCTGGGGAATTTTCTCTGGCCAGAATGTGAGAGACCTTTGATTGTCTCTACCATTCCCTTCTTATTCCAAGACCCTTCATTTTAGCTGGTACCTGATGCTAATGTGTGATGTTTGTGTTCCCCCAAAATTAATATGTTGAAACCTAATGGCCAGTGTGATGGTATCAGCAGGTGGGGCCTTTGGGAGGTGATGAGATTGTGAAGATGGAGCCCTCAGGAATGGGGTTAGTGCCATTTGATTGATTGATTGAGTTATACTCAGTTTACAATGTTGTGTCCGTTTCTGGTGTGCAGCACAATTTTTCAGTCATACATGAATATACATATATTCATTTTCATATTCTTTTTCACCATGAGCTACTTCAAGATCTTGAATATATTTCCCTGTGCCATACAGAGATTAGCGCCATGTTAAAAGAAATCCCAGAGAGCTTGCTCCCGAACTGTGAGAAGTAAATTTCTTTTGTATATTAGCCACCCAGTCTGTCATGTTTGGTTATAGCGGCTTGTACAGGCTTAAGGCTGCATTTCTCAGTCTGCTTTGTATGACCACATGAGGACATTCAAGTCTTCAATATAGGCGGTAATTCAGTACGCAACTCCAGGTCAAACTCTAAAAAGGAAATAATGAGCCATTCTCTTCCCTTTATTCTGCTGCCTCCCCCTTGCTGACTGGAGTGCGATCATGGTGTGAAGTCATCACACTTGCCCAAAACCTCTTTTCTGTCTTCCATTTGGAACCCAATGTATGGCTATCTGATAAGGAATCAAAATTACAAATGTAGGGAATTATTTATTTGATTATTATTATTATTTTTTTAATCTTTTTTTAGGGAGTTATTTTTTTTAAACACGTGACTGGGTGTCTTCAGTAAAAATCAAAAAATGGGAATAAGTTCTAAATTTTTCCAATGAAGACATACAGACGGTCAATAGTCACATGAAAACATGCTCAATATCAATAATTATTAGAGAAATACAAACCAAAACTACAATGAGCTATGACCTCACACCAGTCAGAATGGCCATTATTAAAAAGTACACAAATGATAAATACTAGATAGGGTGTGGAGAAAATGGAACCATCCTACACTGTTGGTGGGAATGTAGTTTGGTGCAACCACTATGGAAAGAAGTATGGAGGTTCCTCAAAAAACTAAAAACAGAATTACCACATAATCCAACAATCCCACTCCTGGGCATATATCTGGAGAAAACTCTAATTTGAAAAGATATGTGCACCTCAGTGTTCATGGTAGCACTATTTATAATAGCCAAGACATGGAAACAACTTAAATGTTCCTCAACAGATGATTGGATAAAGAAGTCATGGTACGTATATACGATGGAATACTACTCAGCCATGAAAAGAATGAAAGAATGCCATTTACAGCAACATGGATGGACCTAGAGATTAACATACTAAGTGAAGTGAGTCAGATAGAGAAAGACAAATGTCATATATCACTTATATGGGGAATCTATAAAAACGACACAAATGAACTTATTTATGAAACAGAAACAGACTCACAGGCAGAAAACAAACTTATGGTTACTAAAGGGGAAAGGGCAGGAGTGATAAATTAGGAATTTGGGATTAACAGGTACAAACTACTATATACAAAATAGATAAACAAGTTCCTACTGTATAGCACAGGGAACTATATTCAGTAGCCTTTAATAACCTGTAATGAAAAGGAATATATATATATATATAAAACTAAATCACTATGCTGTGCACCAGAAACTAACATAACATTATAAATTAACTATACTTCAATTAAGAAAAAATAGAAAAAGAAAAAGAAAAAGAAAAGAAGAGAACATAGAATTGGCTCTACCAGAATGACAGATAAATAGGCGGGCATTTGTTCTGAGAGCATTGTAGGGAGATGCCTTAAGTGGGGTAGGGGAGACCCCTTACTTCTGTCCCTGGGAACCTGGGTGTGTCAGAGGTGCCCAAACATACATTGTGCAGAACTGTCTTCTGGGATTCCATAGAGGATCTGCTGGTCAGGGTGATTTACATCTAATCAAATGCAATACAATGTGTGTCTTTTTTTTCTTCTTTTTTTGAGCTGTCATTTATTTCACACATTTAAAACAATTCTCTTCTTTTTGGGGGAGGTAATTAGGTTTACTTATTTATTTATTTATTTAATCAAGGTACTGGGGATTGAGCCCAGGACCTTGTGCATGCTAGTCATGTGCTCTGCCACTGAACTAGACCCTCCCTCGGAAGTCACAAAGGGATTGAGTTTCATTTTGACTTCTGGTGTTTCAGCGATGGCAGCCACAGGGAAGTGTTAGGAGCCACTAAGTGCACTGACGTGGTAGAAAGGAGGGGGAAACAGGTGAGAAGAGAAGTCAGGGTGATAGGAAAAGAATGGAAGGAGGAGTTCAGGTGGGATAGAGTTTGGTGTATTTGTAAAACTAAATGAAAATATGTGTCTGTATTTTTCCCAGTGCTTCTGATTTTTCCCATCACCTGTTTAACACAGAAGTCTATACACACATACACATGTTAGATATACACACAGATACTCACATGTATTATGCATGTCCAACACACACTCTGCAGGTGAGATGTCCTAGAATCAGATTTAAGAAGCTTCTCATGTGATTTTCATCATCAGGCAATTTGGCGAAACTCTGGATTTGAAGGTGGTGGGAGGGGATCAGGCAGGATTTGATGCAAGAAAAGGCTTTCGTTCTGAGGACACTAAGAAACCATTCCTTTCTTTTTTTCTAGAATTTTTTTTGAAGATCTATTCTGTGACAGACATTATTCTGGGACCTGAGGATAGGTGGGAAATAAGATGAAATCCCAGCTCAACTGAGGTTTATGCTCCAGCGTGAGGTCCCAGGCAAGGAATATTCTACATTCTTTGAAAAATAAAAAAGCCCCAGTATTCCAAATGCTTAGAGATAATTGGACTTATGGGTCACCACTGGACACAAAGAGAATTAAGTGTTTATATTTCCTGTATGAATTCTATTGCCTCATCAATTTTTACTCTCCTACTAGTAATAATTGAGGATAGTAATAATAGATGAAGCAAAGTGCTTACAAGCAGAAGGTTTGTCTCTAATAATTGTGGAAGGAATGATCAAATTAGTTAACATGCATTTGTAAGCCTTTCTAAGATGATATTCCTTCAGCGTTGACTTAAACAACCAACTTTAAGGGACCATTAGGGAAATTTGAGTATCACCCTATAGTAGCGACTAACCTTTGTTTTGTTGGAGGTTTACAGGGACACCATGACCTGGCCCACGGGGCCAAGAACAAAGAATGCCTGCAGCAAGAAGATTGCAACAATCAACCTCACCCCCTCCCTTGTTTTTCATACAAAGGGAGCCTGTATTCTGACTAGAGCAGGATGGTTCTCCAAGCCATTAGTCTGCCATCCTCTAGGTCTGCCGGCTAAAGTCGCTATTCTTTGCTCCAACACCTCATCTCCCGATTTCTTGGCCTGTTGTGCGGCGAGCAGAACAAGTTTGGACTTGGCAACAACCCGATATTATGTTATACCAAGGGTTTCTTTAAATTTTTTTTATTTATTTGTTTTTCATTTTTCATTTTTATTAGGTAGAATCGTTACAGTTTGACTACACATATACAATGTATTGCATGTAAATACATGTATACACAATACACTGCACATATTTTTAAAATTTACATATACGTACTTGTTCATTGTTTCTAAGAACGTTTAGAGCTTTAGCTTTTTAAACTTACATAGTTATCAGAGGAATAAAACCAACCACAAAATAAGAATTAATTCAAAAAGATACATACACCCCACTATTAACAGCAACATTATTTATATTTGTCAAGATATGGAAGCATCCTAAGTGAACATCAATAGATGAATGGATAAAGAAGATGCAGTACATATGTATGTAATGGAACACAACTCACCCATGAGAAAGAAGGATATTTTGCCATTTGCAGCCCTTCATTCACTTATTTTTTTCCACTTCAAATACCACAATTTTATAACTGGCATAAACATTTCCATTTTAAAAAACACTGTGCTCCCTTTAACATGAATGGGTCTCACCAATGAAACGGTGCGTGAAAGAAGCCACGCACAAAAACGTTCATGGGTTATGATTCAGTTTCTCTGAATTTCAACAACAGGCAAACGAATCAATGGTGATGAGATGAAACAGTGATTCCTTTTGGGGAAATGTAGGTGACGGCTGAGAACACACATTTTATAAGAATGTGTACAATACAGCAAGAAACTCCCCCCCGCCCCCCGCCCCCCGCCATGGAGACAATTTCCCCCACTCATCAGGTGAGAGGATCAGGACCAAAGTGGCTTATGTCCACAGTTTGCCAGGAAAGGAGGCAGGATACAAGCCCAGCTTTGGGGTCTCCAAGTGTTTCCATCTCTCTGGGCTGTGACACTGAACCTGAGGTTCGAAGTCTCTCACCCGCTCCGCCGGCTCCAGCCCTCAGCCTCCTGCACAGCCTTACCCCTCCCCCTCCTGCTCCCCTGAGGACTTGTGGGAAATTCTTTCCTTCTCAAGAAGTCTATCTCTCTGGACAATTCAGGCTTTGGTAGTGTCTTTGAGCTTTGACCCTTGTTTAAACACAATCCTGGGCAAAAGTGTGCCTCTCTGAGGAACAAACATTCCCTCCCTTCCTGGAATCTGGGCTGTGAAAGCTCCCCAGGTGTTTCTTATCATCTTATCAGCAGGTTTGGGTCATCCTGGCCAGCAGGTGGTGAGAGGGCAGGGGTTTGGATTTGATGTAAGATCTCTTATCCTAAAGCACTAGAAAGCCATTCATTGAATCAACCAACTTCCCTCTCCTTTTGTCTTTCATTTAAAATAGCGAGATTTTTGGGATCAGGTAAATTAAAATGCATGGATTTTATGAAAACAATTTTTTTCCAGCTTTATTGAGATACGATTGAATAGAACACTGTGTAAGTTTAAGGTGTACAACATGTTGATTTAATACATTTATGTATTGCAAAATGATTACATTAGCTAACAGCTCCATCCCATCGCATAATTATTTCTTTTTTGTAGTGAGAACATTTAGGATCCGGTCTCTTGCAACTTTCAAGCATATAATGTAGTATTAGCATTTTATGTTTTGATGAATCTTACACCCAGGTAACTGCCGTCCAGGTAAATGCAACTGAAGACATGAAACTTTTCCATCATCCCAATGAGATTGTCCAGTGTCTTTTTCAACTCAGTTCTTTCTACCACATGGACACTGACTGATCTGTTTCTGGCTGCTGTAGAGTAGTTTTTCCTGCATGTTCTGCAAGTTCATAGATGGAATTATACAGAATTATCCACTATGTAGTCTTGTTTCTTTCACCCAGCATGTTTTTGAACCGCGTTCATCTGTGTATATCGCATATACCACATATATACCAGTTCCTCCCCTCTGCCAACCAGTGGGCAAGAGCTCTTAAGGGGGAGTCTGGGGATGTTTGTTTGGACGGAGGATGCTACACGCAGAACAGCTGTCAGCTCAGACAATCGTCTTGAGGTTACTCATGCAGTGGTCTGATCAGCATCATCTTGACTGTTTTAAGAACAGTTAATCTTCGGTTCCAGGGTCTGTTTGTTCCCATTTCTTTGAGGCCAGTTCTTGGAATTGGGGCAGCTTCTGACACGTCCACAGTCTGGTCATCACGTAGTTAATGTCTTCCCCCTGGTGGGGGCTTTCAGTATCTATGAGACAGCTCAAAGGACATGGCTCAGAATATTATTTATAGCCTTTGAGGAGGAACAAAAAAGCCTTTGACTTTTTTTAATGACTGTTTAGCTTGGCTATTTCCCCTTGTTTCTGTATTCTCTTCTTTCCCTGATTAAACTTAGTCTTTTATTCATTTGTTCTTTATGAGGGTGCAGCAATTAGATTTATTTATATTTGGAGGAGGTACTGGGGATTGAACCCAAGACCTCATACATGCTAAGTGAGCACTCTACCACTTGAGCTATACCCTCCCTGCTATATTTATTCTCTGACAAAAGTTTTTCTACAGACAAAAGGCAGGCAGAGGACATAGGGGGGGGTCTGTCCTGGGAAGACCCTACAGGGTCCTGCTCCATTTCAGTGTTTCCTTGTAAGGGAATCATTACAAATCATTATCAGATGTAACTTTCTGGGTCTAGCATCTCACACTAAATTCTTTGTGATGACAAAGAGCCAAGAGAATTAGAACTGAAGCTGGAAAAGAGAGCTTGGGATTCCAGAACGGGATAGAGACAGTATATATTAGGGTCTTGGCAGCAGCCAAAGTGGACTATTTTGTGGCCAACAGACTGCTCTGTGAGAGCCTTCCACCTGGGCCATAGGCTGAGTTGGAAGGAAGGCACTGAATGATCTGTGTAAACTAGAGATATAGGGGAGGCACCAACAGGGGGTCTGGGAGGTGTGTCCATATTTCCTTTGGAAGAGCTGATTTTGACTCCTGCCTCAGCTAATTGCTCTTGTTGAGCCTCTTGTTTTGGTGGAAAATCCTCGTATTTGGCTTTCTTGAGTTTCGCTCGACGGTTCTTGAACCAAACCTAAGGAGAAAAGAGAGGAGCGAGGGGCTGATGAATCGGATGATGTTCCACCAGACTTTTCATTTTGCCCGACACCTCTGACACTCACAGTCTATTAGTGGAACCCCTGACAACCTAGATCCAGGAAGGAGCAGAAGTGAGAGGCTGTGGGGCCAGAAAGCGAGGCAGGGACCAGAGCACACCCAGAGCAAGAGACAGGAGAGCAAAACAGTCACCTCCAGGGGATGCTCTAGGGCTGGTGTCACGCGCAAATGCTCCTGGGCCAAATCGGACCCACCGCCTGCTTTTGTAAGGCCCATGAGCGAAGAGGTTCTACATTTTGAAATGGTTGGGGGGAAAAAAGCAATACAATAAGAATATTCTGTGACATGAATACCATATGACCTTCAAACATGTGTCCCGAAAGTATTATGGAAATGCAGACACACCCATTTATTTGCACAAGGTCGATGGCTGCTCTTATGTGATCATGGCAGAGTTGATTGCGGCAGAGAGTATGGGTCACAAATATTTACTATCTGGCCCTTTATAGAAAAAGTTTGCTGTTTCTTGCTTTAGGGGTTAGGAGAGAGGGCAACTGGGTATACCTAGGAGTCTGGGTGCTAGGAATCTTGGGGACTGGTGTGGTATCCAGCTTCAGGAATTATCCTGGGGTCCCTGAGTTTAGGGTACTCCGGGAGGTGGCTTGGAGAGGTGGGGCGTTATTTTCTGACCTGCAGTACTCTTGGGTGTATCTCCATTTCCAAGGCCATTTCTCTTTGTAGGCTGGGGCTAGGGTATGGGTTTTTACTGAAAAAGAAGTTCAAAGCTGCCAATTGTTTCTTTGTGAACATAGTTCGTTTCCTTAGTGGATACTTCTGGTGCTTTCCTGGAAAGGAGAGAAAGGCATGAATGAGGTATCGAGACAGTTCTAGTCTCAAAACCTTGAGCTTCCACTGGCTCTCCGCAGCAGTCAAGCTTGCTGTCAAGTGACTGAGATTCCTGGATACTTACACATGGTGTGGATGACTTTGCTGCTGGCTTTCCTAAAGCCTCATCTTGCCACAGTTGCTAATCCATATACCCACCATAAGAAAGGGTTGTTCAAATATTGATCCCTTGGATGTCAGCTTTGGATTTAAATTTTTTGTGTGGAAAAAAAATAGGCCTGTCAAGACATGGAGGCAACCTAAATGTCAATCGATGGATGAGTGGATAAAGATGTGTGTGTGTGTATATCTATATATCTATATCTATATCCACACACAATGGAATACTACTCAGCCATAAAAAGAATGAAATAATGCCATTTGCTGCAACATGGATGGACCTAGAGATGATCATATTAAGTGAAGCCAGAAACAGAAAGACAAATACTATATGATATCACTTATATGTGGAATCTAAAATATGACACAAATGAACTTATTTAGGAAACAGAAACAGACTCACAGACAGAAAACAAATTTGGTTACCAAAGGGGAAAGAGGTTAGGGGAGGGATAAATGAGCAGTTTGGGCTTAGCAGATACAAACTATTATATATAAAATAGATTAACAACAAGGTCCTACTGTACAGCACAGGGAACTGTACTCAATATCCTATAATAAACCATAATGGAAAAGAATATGAAAAATGATATGTGTATGTATATGTGTATATATGCATCTAAAACTGAATTATTTGCTGTACACCAGAAACTAACACAATATTGTAAATCAGCTATAGTTCAATTAAAAAAAAAGCAACAGGCAACTCAATCCAATGAGAGACGCCCATGACTTTACCCTTGTCGCTCATTCAAATTTTACTGAATAACTTTTATCGGGCACAGGTATGCTTTTAAGCATACAGCAAAGAAATAGAAAAATAAAACTTATCCTCCCCAAAATTTGCCCTCCCAAACGCATAGAATGTACAAGGCCAGAATGAACCCTAATGTAAACTATGGATTTGGGGTGACAAGGACCTATCAACGCAGGTTCGTCACCGGTAGTGAGGTGGAGCAGCACGTCAGATGAACCGCTCCAGTGCAGGACGTTGTCACTGGGAGTAGCTGTGCCTGTGTGGAGGCAGGAGGTATATCTCTGTTTCTTCTGCTCAGTTTTGCTGTGAAACTAAAACTGCTCTAAAAATAGTCTAATGATAATAACAATACCAATGCTTTTGTGGATATCGTGCTTTAGTGGAGACACACATATGCACAAACTAAAAGTGTTAAAATACACATTACATTACGCAGTGCTGATGTCACTGAGCAGGACCCTCTGGGGCTGTCCCAGGACAGAGCCCTCCCCCACATCCTTTGCATCAGCGCCTCTCTAAGTGCCTAGGTGGCAGTATCTGATGCATGTGTCCTGCGTTGTTTTACAGATGCTAACACCCCCACCAAATGGAAGAAATTAGCTCCTTGATGACCATGAGCACGTGTGGAGCCCCCAGACCTGCTGGTGCCTAAAGACTGATAATATTAACCCCTGTGACACCGCCCTGTTAATTCATCATCAACTAATCAGAGAATTATGCCTGAACTGATCACATACCCTGGGACTCCTCCCCACCCCCCCCTTAATCTTGCCTTTAAAAATGCTTCCTTGAAAGCCACTGGGGAGTCTGAGCATTTTGAGCACTACCTGTCCTGCACTCATTGCTTGGCGCCCTGCAGTAAGCACTGCACCTTCCTTCACCGCAGCCCGATGTCAGTGGATTGGCTTCACTGTGCGAGGGTGAGTGGACCCAAGTTTGGTTCAGTAACACTGAATGTTCTACAGAGGGAAAAAACAGGGAAAAGGGGATGGGGAATTTGAGCAGGGAGTTTTAGTTTTAATACCCTATGAGTAAAGGTCTGTCTGAGGCGGGTAGGGAGGCATATACATTTGTAAAAACTTATTCAGCTGTACACCTAAAATGGGTAGACCTTATTGTAAGTAAATTACACGTCAATAAATATTTTTTTAACTGAAAAAGAAAATCTTAACAAATTAGGGAGTAAAGCATCTTGCTTTACTTTGTTAAAGTTACATTCCAGATCCCTCTAGGAAACACTCTCCTCAATGGAAAAACATAATATGCTTTCCTTTTAGAATCGGGAACATGGAAGGGATATTTACAAGCATGATGACAGTGTAATCTTGTAATGCTTATAAGGAAAGGAAAAAATGTGTAAGATCGGAAGGCAAAAGATGAAACCGATTCTTTGTAGATTATTTCCTAGAAAAGCCAACAGAATCAACATCTGGGCTTTTAAAACTATTCAAAGAGTTAAGCAACTTTACTAGTTAAAACTAATTATACTAGTTTTCTAGTATACTAGAATAGAACTAGTATATCTAGTTATACTAGAAATAAAATTGAAAAAAAAGAAGACAGTTACCAAAGCAACAAAAAACTCCAAGATTTCTATGAATTAAGTTAATCAGGAGTTTAAAACTTTGGGGACTTAAATGAGAAAAGCACAGCCTAAAACAGAGAACACTTCTGGGAAATATGTTTATGAGTCCAAAGTAGGGAAGGATTTTGAAATTAGACATAAAATGAGCAAGCTGTTAAAGGAAAAAGATGGATACATTTGACTATATTATGATTAAATGTCATTCAAAGATTCCTTAAGGGAGTAGGGGAAAAAAAACCCTTAATACATAGACTTTACTGTAAACAGCATTATCTGTAAAATTGAGACATCTAACCATTACCAGCTTAAAAGATTATAATAATTGAATCATACCTGAAAGTGGTTTAGCATAAGCCCTGAAATCTAGTAAGTGTTCAAAAAAAAAAATGATGAGCTTTCCAAATTTCCAGAAATCTTAACCAGATTTCTTGGTTGAGCTTACATTTTATAACTTCATCATCCTAATAGGGATCAGAGTCCCCATTTCTTAAGAATCAGAAGAATTAGGATCGTTAACAAGGGGAGATTTGGAATTTCAGCAGAGACTTGGGAGCCCCTCTGTCCCTCTGATGGGGCTCGCCCTCCGATGGCAGCTGCTTAACAGTCTCTACCATCCTCATCAATGGCTCTCAGATTCTTCACACCCCTTTCCGTCAGTTCTCACTCCTCTGGCTTACCTTTAGAAAGGTCCCCTGGGTCTGACATCCTGTAACCTAGATGTGCTTCCATGCACTGGTCCAGTAATAAGAACTGGCAGAAGTGGCATCAGGACTTAAATACATCCCTTGACAGCCACACCCCCAGTCCCGCCCACTCCACTGAAGTGTAGTTGATGTATAATGTTATGCTAGTTTCAGTTGTACAGCAAAATGATTCAGTTATATATATATTCCTTTTCAGATTCTTTTCCATTATAGGTTATTACAAGATGTTGTATATAGTTCTCTGTGCTATACAGTAGGTCCTTGTTGTTTATCTATTTTATATATGGTAGTGTGTAAATGTAAATCTCAAACTCTTATTAATTTATCACTCCTACTCCATCCCTTTCCTCTTTGGTAGTCATAGTTTGTTTTCTATATCTGTGAGTCCACTTACGGTTTGTAAATAAGTTCACTTGTGTCTTTTTTTTTTAGATTTCACATATAAGTGATATCATATGATATTTGTCTTTCTGTCTGATTTACTCCACTTAATATGATTATCTCTAGTTTCATCCATGTTACTGCAAATGACATTGCATTCTTTTTTATGGCTAAGTAATATTCCACTATATATATCTCTTCTTTATCAGTTCCTCTGTGAATTGACATTTGGTTGCTTCCATGTCTTGGCTATTGTGTATAATTTATTTTTATTTATCTATTTTGGGGGAGGGTAATGAGGTTTGTTTATTTACTTAGTTTTTAATGGAGGTACTGGGGATTGAACCCAGGACGTCATGCATGTTGAGCATGTGCTCTACCACTGAGCTATACCCTCCCCACCCTTGGCTGTTGTAAATAGTGCTGCTATGAACATTGGGAGGCATGCATCTTTTCAAGTTAGTGTTTTTGGTTTTTTGGATATATAACTAGGAGCAGAATTACTAGATCATATGACAGTTTTTTTTGTTTTTTGTTTTTTGTTTTTTAGTGTTTTGAGGATCCTCCATACTGTCTTCCATAGTGGCTGCAACAATTTATGTCCTCACTAACAGTGTAGGAGGCTTCCTTTTTTTCCACACCCTCTCCAGTATTTATTATTTGTAGACTTTCGAAGTATGCTCATTCTGACTGGTATGAGCTGATAACTTGTAGTTTTGATTTACATTTCTCTAATACTTAGCAATGTTGAGCATCTTTTCATGTGCCTGTTGGCCATCTGTATATCTTCTTTGGAGAAATGTCTATTTAGGGCTTCTGCCCATTTTTTGATTGCATTGTTTGTTTTTTTTTTATATAAAGCTGTACTAGCCACTTGTGTATTTGGGAAATTAGTCCCTTGTCGTCTCATCATTTGCAAATATTTTCTCCCATTTAAAATGATAAATTTTATGTGTATTTTACCTCACCGACACAAAACTTCAGAACTATCCCCTGAAGGGTAACAACTGGCTAATTTTATCACTGCAGATTTGCCCCACCCATCCCCGCCCACTCCCACCCAGGGGTTAAAAGTTGTCTTTTGTGCATAAGGGTTCCCGGATTTGGTTTGTAGAGATCTACCAGCTCCACTCCTACAGAGCGTGAACTCCACTCCACTGACTCGGCCCAGTGCTCCAGGCTCTGCTCCAAGGATCCTGTAAGTCTGGGGCAACCCCTCTGCTGTAGGAGACTGGGTGCTGAGTTCAGATACTCCTAAACAGCCCTCTGCATCCAAGTGTGCAGTTGGGTCAGCCCAGCTTCAGCCTGAGGGTGGCAAGTGGATGAAAGCAGGAGCTGGGAGCTGTGTGTGTTTGTGTGAGAAGAGGAAAGGTGGGGGGAGATCGTATCAGTGTCTGGAGGCTCTGAGACTCATAATTTGACTGATGTTCAAATGACAGTAAAGACTATGCTTATAGAGGGTTTATGATATGTGGACCACTGATTTCAGTCTCCTGTGTACTGTTGGCCCTCTGTGTCTGTGGAGTCCTCCTCTGCAGGGTGGGGGGTGGGGGGTGGCGCTGTAAGGGACTTGAGCACTCGTGGATATTAGTCTCTGTGGGGGATTACCGTGATGATTTAATCCCCATGGGCTTTGTACATCAAGTGACTCTGAAACTCTTTCTGCTATTTATCATTGGCAGCAATTTTTAAAAATGGTGGTAACTTTACCACACATAACATGCAATTAACCACCTTCATCACTTTTAAGTGTATAGTTTAGTAACATGAAGTATATTTACATTGCTGTGCAACCAATCTCCAGAACACTTTTCATCTGGTAAAGCTGAAACTGGCCCCAGGTAACAACTCTCCATCCTCCCGCCACCCTGCCATGCCCCGCCAGCCCCTGGCACCATTCTGCTTTCTAGGAGTCTGAGTACTTGTGGTGCTTCATAGAAGTGAAATTGTACAATATTTGTATATTTGTGACTGGCTTATGTCGCTTAGCATAGTGTCCTCAAGTTTCCTCCATGTTGTAGCATGGATCGGAATTTCCCGTCTTTTTAAGGCTGAGTAATATTCCACTGTGTGTATAGACCAGACTGTGTTTATCTATTCATTTGGGGATGGATATTTGTGTGGCTTGCATCTTTCAGCTTCTCTGAATAATGCTGCTGTGAACATGGGTGTACAAATACCTCTCTGAGACCCTATGTTCAGTTCTTTTGGGTGTACACCCCGAAGTGGAATTGTTGGATCATATGGTAATTCCTTTCTTAATTTTTAAAGGAAACTTCATGCTTTATCCACAACATCTGCACCATTTTACATTCCTACTAACAGTGCACGAGGCTTCAGCAGCAGCATTTGAACAGGAGGCGCACAGAGGTCCAGAGCAGTAAATGGCTTGTTCAAAGGCACAGGGGTGGTGGAGGGGCCGAGATTCAAATCATAGTTTCTTGGCTCTTTAACTGCTTCCTCTAAACCAAAATGCAAAACTTGGGACTTCCGGGATATCATGGGTGGAGCCTTGAGATGGTAACTTGTGTTGCCTGGATCAGCCTCGCCCTGCAGAGCCGTGCAGCAAGGAGACATTCCAAGCCCCAAAGGATAGGACGCAGAGTCCTGTCATTTCTGATTCAGAAAGAAGGTTAGTCCTCCCTCCCTCCAGGCAACTGCGAGGCTGCTCTGGTTTGATGCTGTCACTGCACTGGGCTAGAGTCTGTCCCTCCCTACAAATCCGTCTCATTCTGCCCCAACTCAGAGTTCCAGTTCCATTTCACTCTGCAGGCAATGGCACAGGCAGCTACCAGGTTTCAGGACTCCTGGTATAAAAATGTGTGGGGCATGAGTTTGTTGGTGAATCCAAGTTCCTGCCCAAACAAACGAAAAAGTTTGGATCAGAGAAAGGTTTACTGATGGAGAGGGCACCGCCCTCTTGAGAAGATGGGATAAGCAGGTTTATCTCAAATCCATTTTGCTGGTGAGCAGGGTTGCAAGGTTTTTTAAAGGTAACAGTGTAAAGGGGTCTTTGTGGTTTCAGTCTCCAGATAAGAGCTGAGCTGCAGACTTCCTGGCACCATTTTGTGACTCAAGGGGTCATTGGTGATTGTGTTTGACCCTGTGAAGCCAAAGAGTCAATCATGGTCTTGTGATCTCTTAACTTCTCTGTAGGACAGAGCAGAAACAATGGCTGAGGCATTTTATTATTTACTTAGAGCCTACATGACAGGTTAAGAATTTCCATTTCCAGCTGGCCCCCTGCTGCTTTGTTTTTGTTTTTGTTTTTGTTTTCCGTCAAGGCCATTTAGCACTGCTTTTCCTTTGTGTCCATGTCCCATCACTTCCCTAATCAGTGCTGGTGGACCTGCATTTTGGAACTCCGGGAAGGCCCAGGAGACTTGAGCCTTTCTCTAGAAACTTGGGGGGCACAGAGGAACTTTTGTACCTAGGAGGGTCCTGCAGGGTCCTGCTCAGTTTCAATCCCCCCTTTTCTTTGATACTCCTCAGTCCTGAAGGGAAAAGGGTGGGACAAGAGAGGGAATAAAGTTTTGGGTGGAGAGATTAATCATAAACTTGGCAAGGGAACTTGGTTTTGGGGGGACTTGCTTTCAATTTATCCGATCACTGAGCCCCTTAAACTGTCTCTTGACACACATGAAGGAAGGGAGGGGATAATGGCAATAATTTCCCCTGTTTTATGGAGGAAATGAGGACAAAGTAGTATACAGCTTGTGCAAAATCAAAGCCACACAGAGCAGTGCTAGCTCTGAACCAGCAGGGCTGACTGATTTTGCTAAAAAAAAAATAAAGCAATATTCTTATCTACTCACCTCATCCCAATTAAGCAGCTGCTGTGTGCCAGGCACTGTGCTGGAAGCTTTTGCTTCTGTAGGGGTGGGAAACTTTTCTTGCCTGGTCTAATAGTTGAATTGACATAAGACAGATTAACTAATTTCCTATGTATAGGTGACACAAAAACTGAGGCTCAAAGACAGCCAGGCAATGGGGGCTTATATGCTACCCTGAGCTAAGGAGAAGGAGGTAGGGATCTGGGGCTTCAAAGGGGAGGAAGACAACTCCAGGAAGGTGGGAAGAGCAAATGCTTGATAAACAAATATTTGCCACTTGATGCAGACATATCCTTGAAATAAAAAATCACCTCTCTTAATAGCTCTCTTCCTGGCATGGGCCTCCTGACCTAGATTATTCTGAGCAGTTAAGGGAGAGGCAGAGAGCTTTCCCTGAGCCTGCTGGGTCTTGACTGCCAAGCAATCCACATGCCAAAGTGGCACATCTGGGGAGACTGGTTCCTTTCCCCCTCACTTCTCTTCAAGCCGCTCTTCCGGGAACTTTGAAATATATTAAAAGTCTTCTTTATGTTTGAAGAAATCAAAGCTCAGAGTTGGAGAACTTGCTCAGTGTGTCCCTTTACCACCTGCTCCCCATAAGTCCGTTGCTCCATGGAATTTGTGTCCCAGGGCCAAGGGTGGATGGACATCCTTGATAATTTTTTGTCTCGTTCTCTCAGCAGATCTGAGCCTCCTCAACTCCGTCTAGAATGCTGTGTCAGGATGTTCTCCGATTCGGTCAGAAGCTGGTCCGCAGGCAGCTGCTGGAGCCCAGGGAGGGGTCTGAGAGTCGCCTGGCTCGTTGTCTGAACACCCTCGACCTGGTGGCCTTGGGTGTGGGCAGCACCCTGGGGGCTGGCGTGTACATCCTGGCTGGAGAGGTGGCCAAGGACAAAGCTGGACCGGCAATCGTCATCTGCTTCCTGGTGGCCGCCCTGTCTTCTGTGCTGTCCGGGCTCTGCTATGCGGAGTTTGGGGCCCGGGTACCATGTTCTGGGTCTGCGTACCTCTACAGCTACGTCACAGTGGGAGAACTGTGTGCCTTCATCACTGGCTGGAACCTCATACTGTCCTATGTCATTGGTGAGATGATGGGGTGGGGAAGGTGTGGGGGTTAAGGCTGGGAAACCAGGAGGGGGATTTGGGTCTTCAGTGACTCACCTTGTGGGGTGAAGTGGGTAGCAGTGGCGGGAAAACCCCACAAGTTCATTCTGTTTAGGTCTGTCCTGCTTTCCTTACATGACAGAACAAGAACCAAGAGGGAAAGGGAAGTGCAGGACGCGGGTGAGGGAGACAGGCTCATCCCTCACCACTGTGAAGGCTTTGTTCAGCTCTTGCCTTGATGGGGTTTTCCTTTACCATTTGATTACAAATTTCAGCCTTCATCTCCCAGACCTCCCGGTCCCACTTACCCTGTTTTCTTTTCTTGCATAACATTGTTCTCCTAACGTGTTAGCTGATCTATTTTGTGGATCATCTGGGTCTACTCTCTCCAACCCATGAAAAGAAATTCTTTGAGATTAGGTATCTTGTATGCTTCCCCCATCCCTGACAAAATACATCCCAGGGCACATGGTAGGGGTATGATTCATGTTTGTCAATGAGCATTCCTCCTCCTGCTGCTGCAGGCACCGCCAGCGTGGCCAGGGCCTGGAGCTCCACCTTTGACAGCCTGATTGGGAACCACATCTCTCAGGGGTTACAGGGCACTTTCTCCCGGCATGTGCCCTACTTCCTGGCCAAATATCCAGACGTTTTTGCATTTGGACTGGTGCTGCTGCTCACAGGTGAGACAGGGGCAGACAGGATGGGAGGAGTTGGGTGTGGAGGGGGAGATGGTATGGGGAAGGCTTGGAGAGGCGGAATGGTGGTGGGGTTAGGACTGGAAAGAAGGGCCTGTGATATGAGTGACAGGAAGGCAAGACACAGACCACTGCTTCCCATCCTTGGCAATACTGACAGTCTGGGCTGGGTCATTCCTTGGTTTGGGGCGCTGTCTTGTGCATTTTAGGTTTTTTAAAAAACTCATTGTCGAGTGTTGAGTAGCATTTCTGGCCTTTCTCACTAGATCCCAGTGATTTATTATTTCCCCCTCGCTTTATTGAGATATAATTGACATACAAAATTATATAAGTTTAAGGTGTACAATGTGATGATTTCTTAGATGTATATATTGTGGGAAACTCATCATCAGAAAATGTACAATTCAGTGGCACTTAGCACACTCACAGTGTCGTGCAACCGTCACCTCCAGCTAGTTCCAAACATTTTCATTGCCCCAAAAGGAAACCCTGTATGCATTTAGCTGTAACTGTCCATCCATCCACCACCACCAGCCCCTCAGCCCCTGGCTACCACTTGCCTGCTTTCTGTCTCTGTGGATTTAACTGTTTTAGAGGCTTCACAAATCCATCTTTCCCACAGGAGTACTGGTTCTGGGAGCTCGAGAGTCAGCCCTGGTTACCAAAGTGTTCACAGGCCTGAACCTTTTGGTTCTCGGCTTCATCATCCTCTCTGGCTTCACTAAGGGAGACCTGCACAACTGGCAGCTCACGGAACAGGACCACAAATTGGCCTCATCTGGATCCAATGGCACCTATAGGTTAGCAGGGTGCTCCTGCCAATAGCAAGGCTTGTGGGTAGGGAGTGGGCATGCAGAATGGGGAATATGATGTGGAGTAAAGAGATCTCAGCTGCTGGATCCAGGCGATGGGGGCACAAGGGGCCAGGACTTGGGGTATTTTTTGAGAAATCCAGTATGGCTGAACACACCTCACCTACATTCTTCCTCGTTCCTTCTCTCACCGCAGCTTGGGCCCTCTGGGTTCTGGAGGGTTTGTGCCTTTTGGCTTTGATGGGATTCTCCGAGGAGCAGCCACTTGTTTCTATGCATTTGTTGGTTTTGATGCCATCGCCACTACAGGTAACGTGGTCACTGTGTGTCCCATCGGAGGTTCAGGCACATTTTGGGCTGCCTTTGGGAAGAGGGGTTGGTAGAAGGCTAGCCTGCTTTGGGAGGTTCAAGAGGGAAGGGGATTTTGTGCTTTCACCCCAGTGTGTTTTCCTACCACCCATCCTGCAGGGGAGGAAGCCCGGAATCCTCAGCGCTCCATCCCCTTGGGCATTGTCATCTCGCTGTTCATCTGCTTTTTGGCGTATTTTGGCGTCTCAGCGTCACTCACCCTCATGATGCCCTACTACCAGATTGACCCTGAGAGCCCCTTGCCGCAGGCTCTTCTCCATGTTGGGTGGGCTCCTGCCAGATATGTGGTGGCTGTTGGCACCCTCTGTGCACTGACATCCAGGTCAGTCTCGAAGCTTTTTCCTGTCTGCTGTCAGATTCGCAGGTATCCCAGCTCTTGGGGTTTAGAGACAAGTGGTGAAGACACCTTATCCCACGTAGACTGAGGAACAGAAGGAGCCCCAGTCTGTCCTGCTTCTCCACGTCCTCACACGTGTTTCCATTTTCCCTTCCAGCCTCCTGGGTGCCATGTTTCCCATGCCTCGTGTGATCTACGCAATGGCAGAGGACGGGCTCCTTTTCCGGGGACTCGCCCGGATCCACACCCGCACACACACCCCCGTTGTGGCCACCTTGGCTTCTGGAACTCTTGCAGGTGACTAAACAAAGCCACTCCTTCTTTGATCAATTTCCTTAACATAGATACTTCTACTGATTTCTCCCTCCCTCCCCCAACCACGTTTGTGCCCTCCTTCTAGGGGTCATGGCGTTACTCTTCGATCTCAGTGATCTTGTGGACCTCATGTCGATTGGAACCCTTCTTGCCTACTCCCTCGTGGCTTTTTCTGTCCTTGTCCTCAGGTGGGAGTCCACTGCATCTTGACTGGGGGTCTTGGCGTCTTGGGGGTTGATGGGGAGGCAACCCTCTTCTGCCCTCAAAATGTCCTGCTATGTTTAATTTGGGAAGAAGAAGAATTAGACTGTGTGTAGGGTGAGTATGGGCTGCTGTTAATATTGCCTTAATACCTCTAACTCAGGTACCAGCCAGACCACAGTTTAAGCAGGAATGAGAACAAAATTGAGATTGGGCCTGTAGTTGAGGAAAATCCTTTGGAATCTGTACCTAAAGCAGGAATCTTAAAGACTCTAAAGAGTCTGCGTGAACCTATCAACACCAACACCAGCCCCACTCTGAAATCCGGCCGGATTGTCTACGGATGTGCCTTACTGCTTGGTGAGCAGCGGGATGGCTCTTTGGTGGTGTCCTGACGTTGACAGGTGGTGGGAGTATGTGTCTTTGGCAGTGGAGGTGCAGTCTTGGAGACAGAATGGCCCTTTGTGATGTGGGCAGTTCTGATGGGGGAGGGGTGTGACCCAAGGCCTGACACACTGGCTTCTGCACTTGACCCTGTTCTCCTCCAACTGGACCCTGCAGTTCTCCTGCTGACGGCCCTGAGCCTGGTGCTGGCCCAGTGGCCCCGCCGTGTGTTCTCTGGAGACCCCGTCTGCACAACGGTGGCTGTGCTGCTGCTGGTGCTCATCGCCGGGGTCACTGTCACCATCTGGAGGCAGCCCCAGGGCCCCACTCCTCCTCCCTTCAAGGTAACTGACCTTAAATGACTAAACCATCCACCCCGAGTGAAGGAAGTCTGCACATTGTGAGGTCTCAAGTATCTTAAAAAATTTTTTTATTTAAGTGTAGTTTACAATGTTAGTTTCAGGTGTACAGCAAAGTGATTCAGTTATATATATACATAATATTCCTTTTTCCCGATTCTTTTCCATTATATGTTATTACAAGAAATTGAATATAGTTGCATGTGCTCTATAGTAGACCTTGTTGTTTATTTTATATATAGTAATGGGTGTCTTAATCTCTAACCCCTGATAGGTCTGAACTATCTTTGCTGGACTAGGGAAGGAGGGGAGGTGCTACAACCAGTGGCTTCAGTGCTTTACACACCCAACCTGAGGAGGCACTGGCTGCACAGTGTGAACAGGCCTGGAGTCTCCCCACCCACGTGAGGAGGGGGTCTGCGTTTGTGATGTTCAGGGATTAACTGCCTTTGCCCGCAGGTGCCTGCTCTGCCTGTCCTCCCGCTGCTGAGCATCTTTGTGAATGTTTACTTGATGATGCAGATGACCACTGGGACTTGGGCCCAGTTTGGCATCTGGATGGCAATTGGTAAGTGGGTTTCTGGGATAAAGAAGGCCTCTTAAGTGACTTAACCCTCTTCCTGTTACATCTCTTCTGAACTGTCAGATGCCACAGGAGGCCTGCTGGGCATTTGTAAGTGGGAGAGTGCCTATTCTTCCCTCATTGTCTCATTGCCCTACTAGGATTCGCCATGTACTTTGGATATGGGATCCGACACAGCTTGGAGAATAACACTGATCCACAGCCTCCAGCCTCCAACTCACAGACTCTTGACAAAAACACCCCTGGTGATGAATTAGCTTAACCACAGGAAACAGATGCTGTGTGGAATCCCTCCGTACACTGGATACTGGAGGTATCTTCAGTGGGACACTTGGAGCCTCTATGGAGTGTGAAGGTGGAATTCATTTAAAGCTCTATATTTATTGCCAGTGGACAAAATGACTTTAATGTTCTATAATTTTTAAGTAAGCCTTTAAAAGCATGATATACATACAGAATAGTTCATGCTTCAGAAGTGTGCAGCAAGGTGAAATTTCACAAAGATAGTACAGTAAGTTAACCAGCAACTAGAGGAAGAAATAAAATACTAACCTGCACATAAGAAGCGCCTTCTTAGGACTTTTTCCAGCAAGAACAGAGATTGCCATGTGGGAAGAAAACACAGGTAACTATACACTGTGTCAAGAGTTGCACTGTGTTTATTTTTTTGTGGTTTCATTCTCCACTTTGATTCATCCTCTTTAATGACATTCAATAAGTCTTTGCTATTATTTCCAAATAATCTGTGGGAATTATTCCTAAATGATTTAAAATTTTGATGCTATTGCAATTTTTTCTTTTGTTTGTTACCGGTGAAATAAAAGTTTTGTGTATTTTTAAGGTTAAAAAAACCCTAAATACACATAGTTTTAAATTTATAATCATAGTTCAGCAAAGGTAGAATACAAATAAAATAAAATAGGGAAAATGAATGACTTTAGATTATCACATTCATCCTTCATTTTCAGGATGATAACATCAAACGGTGATTCTTAAACTTCCTGGGTGTTTTTGTTTTTGTTTTTGTTTTTGTTTTTTTTGGTGGGAGGAGGTAAGTAGGTTTATTATTTATTTATTCAGTCATTCTTAGAGGAGGCACTGGGGATTGAACCCAGGACCTCTACCACTTGAGCTATGCCCTCACCCACCTTACTGGACTTTTGATACCTGCGTATTTCCACTGGGATATTTTAATCCACATCTGCCATCTTCATCCATTCTTTTTTTTTTTTTAAGGTATAGTTGATTTACAACATTATATTAGTTTCAGGTGTACAACACAGTGGTAACAGTCTTGTTATAGATTATACTTCATTTAAAATCATTTATTCCCACGTTCTGTGCAGTATATCCGGTAGCTTGTTTTATACATGGTAATTTGTACTTCTCACTCCCCTACCCGTTTGCCCCAGCCCTTCCTTCTCCCCATTGACAACCACTGTTTTGTTCTGAGTCTGCTTCTGTTATATTCACTTGCTATATTTTTTAGTTTCCACATATACGTGATACAATACTTCTTTCTCCATGTGACTTTTTTCACTTAGCATAATGTCCTCCAAGTCCATCCATGTTGCTGCAAATTGCAAGATTTCAATTCTTTTAAGGTTGAGCAGTATTCCTTTCTTTCCTTTTCTTTCTTTCTATCTTATCATCACATTTTCGTCATTCATTTATACAACTGATGGACACTTAGGTTGTTTCTGTATCTTGGCAACTATAAATAACTCTGCTATGAGCGCTGGGGTGTGTGTATCTTTTCAAATTAATGTTTTTTTCTCTTTGGATATATATCCAGGAGTGGGATTGCTGGGTCATATGGTAGCTTTATTTTTATTTTTTTGGAAAACTTCATACTGCTTTCCACAGTAGCTGTGCCAGTTTACATTCCTACCAACAGTGTGACAGGGCTCCTTTTTCTCCACATCCTCGCCAACATGTGTTACTTGTGTTCTTTTTGATGATGGCCGTTCTGACGGCTGTGAGGTGATACCTCATAGTGGTTTTGATTTGCATTTCCCTGATTATTAGCTAAGTTGCTGATCTCTTTACTTCAAATGCATTGTAATAGGTAACTGCTTCTTCGCTTTACACCACTTCAGCTTATGGAAGGTTTCACAGGAACACTACCTTCGTATGGCTGGGGAAACCTGTAATGACCTTGACTGTAGGTTAAAAACACGTTCAAGAGAAGACTGGGAGAACTGTAATGAGGAGAAGTTGTGCTGAGGATGCGGTGTGATTAAATTTAGTTTATTGAACAGTTTAACATTGTAATGTTTCAGCTTAAATATTTATCTTCATCTACCATTCACTTTTACAAATTTTCTCTAAAACACTTCTCTAAGACACAGTTACCTAGTATTTTACTCAAAAGTTACATTCTCAGTGAGACTGTCCCTGGATATCCTGAAAAAGAAGACCGTAAATTCAGTAGACACTTCCCATCCCCAGCTCCTCACCTCTTCTGTTTACCTGGAGGCCTGAAGAACAACTGTACTCTGTATGTCTTCAACATCCACAGAGGTCCCGCCTGTGGGCCAGTCTGGTTAGCTGCAGCTGAGTCTTTCGTCAAAGTATTTAAATATTCTACTTTTTTCCCTTTATTTGAAATTTCACAGTTGGCTGGGTCACTCATTACATAATAGTTTAAAGAAAATGAATTCTGTCTAATGAAAGATAGACTGTTCCTCCAGCACAACCATGTATTACCAGATGTGGAAGTTTTCAATGGATTTTTGCATGAATTTTGCTTCATACTAATACTGCAACAGTCCCCACACCCTGCAAACAAACAGACAAACAGACAAAAAACCAGACTCCACAGAAAGTCAACAATGCAATTTTCACTAAGGAGCTCCCCAAAATAAGAGGCAGTGCTCTGGGAAAAGTGCGTATGTCACGGGAAGATTTTTAATTAATGCTGTAAAGCAGTATATTCTTACAAGTGGGAATGCTGCGTCAAAGACACATACACATTTAAACATTTTGACAAATGTTGCCAAATTGCAGTTGAGAATAGCCCTGTTCAAACACAATGACAGCCACATACGTAATTAAAATTTTCCTAGTGGCACATTAAAAAGGCAAAAAGACAAAATTAACTTTAATAATATACTTTATTCAGCTGAAAACATCCAAAATGTTATCATTTTGACATGTAATGAAAGTACAAATTATTAATGAGATGTTTTACCTTTTGTGTTTCCAGTCTTCAAATCTCAGTGTGTATCTTACACTTCCTTTACCACCCGGCCACATTTCAAGTGCTCAAGAGTCTGTGTCGCTATTTGTTACCACATTGGATAATGCTGATCTAGAATTTTCTCCCATGCTCACCTATTAGTTTAGTGCAGTAGTCAGGTAAACTCTAGTCCACAGCTCAAATCTCGCCTGTGGCCCTGATTTTGTACGGTCTGGAGGCTAAGAGTGTTTTCAGTTTCAAAAGGCTATTTAAAAAAGTAGAGGAATATGTGACCCAGAGCATACGTGACCTGTAAAACCTAAAATATTTACTATCTGGCTCTCAACTGGAAAACCTTGGCGATCCCTGTTCTGGTATAACTGAATGTACCCAGGTTTACCGTGGTTATTTGCAATGTTGGCATGTTCAAGCTTCCATGCTTTCGTGATGTTTCACCACTGCCACACACACCTAGAAGAGACTGGAAGCGTCTCTATTGATCTTGGACTTCTCTGCAAAATTACTTTCACCCCCTTGGTCAGTCTAGCTAAAGGTTTGCCCATTTTGTTTATCTTTTCAAAGAACCAACATCTGGCTCCGTCAATTCTTTTTATCATGTAGAAAAATTCCCCATTTCATTTTTCTCCACTCTAATCCCTGTTATTTTCTTCCTTCTGTTGCTCTTGGTTTAGTTTGCTCTTTCTCTAGTTTCTTACCATGAAGAGTTAGTTTACTTACTTGAGATCTTTTTTCTATTTAAATGTAGGCATTTACTCCTATACACTGTCTTTAAAGCATGGCTTCCACTGCATCCCGTGAGTTGTGTTTTGTTTTGATTTTCATTCCTATGTATTTTCTAATTTCCCTTCTGAGATAAACCAAAGATAAGCACTACTTCAGCCTGATTCTGGACCCTCTGCTGGCCTCCACAGGGCACTCCTCTGGGTTCTAACCACACTGTCATCTTCTGTGCCAAGGTTCTCTCAATGGCTTCAGCAACAACCCTACATCTCCCAGGCTATTCTCATGGACAGCATTCAAGTCCTCCTCCAGCTCTCAAAGGCTCCTCTTCTGGGCTCTCCCCTTTTCTCCAGTCTCCCAGGACCTGTCTGAGCTCTAGCTGATCACTCCCCATGTACCAGGCCCTCCCATGCCCTGGTACTTTTTCAAACTCACTCCCATGGGCTCTAGCCTTCCCTCACCCACAGTCTCAGATTCCTCACCATGGACTCAAGTCCCTTCCCCAAGACAACATACTCCCTTCACTCTAGGACTGACCCTCTTAATTAAGACAGCTCAAGTCCCTCCTAAGTCTAACTGCTCCCTCAACTCCTCCAGGACTTGATCCCAGGCTCTGGCCCCTTCCCTGGGACAAGCCCACTTGCCTCCCTCTAGTATCACCTCTGTATCGCTGCTGCAGGACCTCCAGGACTTGGAGAGGTCCACTGTGCTGGTTCTGTTCCTTCCTAAGAGGCCATGTTTGAATATCCAACAAAGAGACAACTCATATACAGTTGTAATGTCAGCCTTTCTGGCAAGTGGCCAGTGACATCACATGGTGATTTTATTTCGCATATTCTTGAGAAGCAATGATGTTTAACACATCTTCACTTACTTACTGGCCATTTGGTGATCTTAAATGCATATGTAAGTCTCCCCCTACCTCTTAACTGATTTGTCATTTTATTAATGACTTGAAGGATTCTTTGTACTTTCAATGTGAAACCTTCATCAGGTGTATGTAAATATCTCCTCCCACTCTGCTTCTTGCTTTTTCACCACCTTCATGGTGTCATTCAATGATCAGAACTTTGTACTTTTGATGAAATCCAACTTAATAATTTTTAACGTTACATTTAGTGTCTTCTGTGTGCTAAGAAGCGCTGCCTACCCCAACGTTGTGACAGTAATCTGTATTTTCTTCTAGAAGTTTAAGTCTTAACTCACTGCACCCACAGGGGTTTTAATAATTTACTAACAGCAATGCTACTAATAATGAGAACAACAACAGCTAGTATTTATTGAGCTTACAAAATACTCCAGATACACATTCAACAAGTGTACAGGTACCAAACTCATTTAATCACCACAACAGCAGTATTAGGTAGGTGTGATCAGCCCCACTTCACAATGCACAGGGGTAACAGCTAATTTCCCCAGGTCTCAGGGAGTAAAGAGGTGGGACGGTGATGACAACAGGTAGGGATTGTACCACGAGGAAAGGCTCTCCCACTTATGTTCCATCAACAGGGTTTTACCCTAGAATAAACCTGAACTATGATAGAGATGAAATGGTACCAGAAGGTTTCTATGCATTCATAAAACTAACCTATCCAGTAAAAAGTCACTACACTGATTATGCTGTGATCAACAAGCAAAGGCCACTTCTTCGTTCTCCAAGTTCACCTCTAATATGACTTCTGGTACTCTACAAGCAGGAAGGCGACCAGTAAAGGCTTTGTTATATTACATTTTATCACAAATTTTCCTCATGTTGTGGAAGAAATGAATGCTGGACAGAGGCCACCGTGCGTTCTTTGTACGCAAAAGGTTTTTCAACAGTATGAAGTCTCTGATGTTCCTGAAGGTGGTTTATGTGATTACATGCCTTTCCACATTCCTTACACGCGGAGGGTTTCTCACCGGTATGAATCTTCTGATGCTGTGTAAGCTGATGGCCATGACTGAAGGCCTTCCCGCATTCTTTACATCCATAGGGTTTCTCCCCTGTGTGAATCCTCTCGTGTTTGACAAGGCTGGACCCGTAAATAAAGGCCTTCCCACATTCCTTACACTTGTAAGGCGTTTCGCCAGTGTGAATTCTCTCGTGCTGTGTAAGGTGATAGCCACAGTTGAAGGCCTTCCCACACTCTGCACATTTATATGGCTTCTCACCTGTATGGATTCTCTCGTGTTTCACGAGACTCGAACCCCAGCGGAAGGCCTTCCCACATTCCTTACATTCGTGAGGCTTCTCGCCGGTGTGGATTTTCTGATGCTGAGTGAGATAATTGACGCGAGTAAAGGCCTTGCCACATTCTTGACACTCATAGGGCTTCTCACCGGTATGAATTCTCTTGTGCTGAACGAGGCTCGAACCACAAATAAAGGCCTTTCCACAGTCCTTACATTCATAGGGTTTCTCACCACTGTGAATTCTCTTATGCTGAATCAGCTTATACACACGGCTAAAGGTCTTGCCACAGTCTTTACACTCATAGTCTTTCTCACCAGTGTGGAATCTCTGATGCTGAGTGAGCTCATCGCCGCGCCTAAAGGCCTTCCCGCAGTCTTTGCACTCATAGGGCTTCTCGCCCGTATGGATTCTCTTATGAATAACGAGGCTCGAACCCCATCGAAAGGCCTTCCCGCAGTCCTTACATTCATAAGGTTTCTCGCCAGTGTGGATTTTCTGGTGTTGGGTAAGTTGATTACCCCAACGGAAGGCCTTTTTACATTCTTTACATTCATAGGGTTTCTCACCAGTGTGAATCTTCTGATGTTGAGTAAGCTGATAGCCGCGACTAAAGGCCTTCCCACATTCCTTACACTCATAGGAATTTTCCCTATTGTGAAGTCTCTGGTGTGTTCTGACAGAGGCGTTTTCTCTGTAAGTGGGAGCTTTCCCACAGTTGTTTACCATCTGATTGAAATATCCCTTTTGAGGGGCCTGTGGTCCTTCAAACTCACCTTCAGACATCCAGGCAAGGCCAAGGGATTTACTTTTTCCATTTGAGTTCCGTTTGGAAAAATTTATCTCATAAATGCCCTTGTGTGTAGGTAAACGCTTGGTCTCATATGGTGATTCCAAATCTGGAAAAAAAAATAACCCAAAAAAACAAAACCCCAACATATTTTGTTTCCTTTTAAGAAAACAAAAACAAATCTAACCACAAACCAAAAACTTCTCGATTAGAAATAAAACTTCTCTAATGGGAAATATGAATCACCTAGGGCTCTTATTAAAATGTAGATTCCACATCTGGCACCACAATACTTGGTAAAGAAACACTGGAGAGAGTCTTGCTAAAGTCAAATAAGAAAAAGGCACTGACTATTAGCCCTACTGTTTACTATCAGCTGAAACAATTAAGCAAAAGAAATTAGAGGGATAAATCCCAAAAGTGAAGATGAAAAGGAGTACAATTTGTAGATGTGGTGATGAACCTGGAGAACCAGGAAAATCAAACACAGAACTGCTGTAAAAACTAGAAACAGATAGTTGGATAACTATAGAATATATATGTGTGTGTGTATTCAATTAATATAATTAAAAGTAATTCTGGTTACAAACACCTAACATTCAAAAGCAACCAAAAAAGACAATGTGCAGAATGAAATTTAATAAATAGATTGTGGGATCCTTAAGAGGAAGTATTTAGAACAATCTGAGCATCAATCAGGGACTGCAAAATACCAAACATGTTTAAATTCATGAGTTCACAGATAATAAAAGATGGACCACAGTTTAAAGAACTGTTACAGTGAATAAATGAAGAGGCCATGATGGAATGTCACCATCCTGAACCCCTAATGAAACAGTGAATCTAGGTACTGTCAGTGACTGTAACAGCACAAAAGGAGACATAACCAGATATTGCTTCATGGTGGAAGAACAGAGCACCCAGGAAGCAGTATCACCAAAAAACAGATACAAAGAAAAGAAAAAAGCACGGGAAGCTAGGATAACAGCCAACTTTCAGAAACTCTGAAGGGCGCAGGATCGTGTTACCCACACCCTTGCTACTCAATAGGGGTGAAATATGAGAAGAAAAACAAATGGAGAGGGGAATGGGGTGAACTAAAGTTCAAGGTGGTGACGTTTTCCTCAGAGGCCTTGGGCCTGGGACCCGTGTAGGGAGCCCTCCAAGCACCTCAGGTGCAGCTGCTCCCTGCCCAGCCGGCCGCCCGTGGTGACGATGGCCTGCCCTTGGCCAGACGGCTGTCCCTCTTCCCTGCACTGTCTTCGTGTCTCTTCCCTTTTCCCTCTCCACCAGCAAAGCTCTCTCCCTTGCTTCCATCAGACAGTCGTGTCTGGCTTAGAAATGAGATGTCATGCTTTCAAAAGAAGAAGTGTCACATGATGTAGAACTTAGGAAAAATTGTTGGCTCCAAATTTTTGACTGAACTTTAGTCAACCTAAATGTCAAAATGATAAAGACTTCAGAAAAGAGAAAGGGTTGAAGGACCAACAGGAAACCAGACGGGTAGGGAAAAGAAAACTTCTAGAGGCAAATAGAATATGGCAGTTGAGAGTGTGGATTCTGGGGCCAGAATGCTTAGGTTCAATTCTTGCTTCTGTCCCCTTGGCTGACCAAGTCACTTTGTGCCCCGTACACCTATCCATGAGTTAGACACAACTGCTCCTGCCTCGCAAGCCTGTGAGCATGAAATGCGTTTACACAAACACACACGAGTGCTTAGACTGCTTCCTGGTGCAGAGCAAGCACAGCAGAACTATTCACATCAGGGTTGTTATTTGCCAACAGAAAAGTAAGAAATGTCCTTAGATGTTTACAAGATGTTACCATCCAATGTTTAACTCAAAGTTCATGGATTGTAACTTCCAAGCTCAGTTCAGGTACAGTGTGTAGGAAGCGGAATACACTCAGTTTGGTTTGACACACATTCTGTTTCTCAATCCACTTCTACATCAAACACAGAAGCTGGCTTACTGGAGGAAATCAAGTCACTGTGTTGAGCTGTTTTCCCTAGAGGTGGGTCCCCGAAGTACCATCAACAGCAACCTGGGCCACTTTTTCCTCTCCGGCCCCCAACACTCGGGGGCGTACTATATTTCACTACCTTTTTACTAATAAAATCTCCTGTTCATATCACACACACATACACACACACACCCCAAAACCCAGTAGTTTGAGTGCGAATGTAAGGTCATAGCATGAGGCTTGGTTTCTTTGCAAATGGTCATGAAATAAATATTCTAATAAAATAAATAATTCTAATTAATTCTTTGGTCACTAAGGCAATTACAGGAGGGGCCAGAGAAAGGTGGGAAGGTCACCGACGGATCAGGAGACCCAGGTGTGTTCGTAATGCCCATTTCCAACTGGACAAAGCTCAGACCATTTCCTGGGCACAGGCAGAATGAAATTCAATTCTTTTCTTGAAAGACAGTCCTCAAGTTCACAGGGGAGGGCGCTGACACTCCAGGGAGCGGAGTTTCGGTTCCCTGAGGCAGGCGACTTACCCAGCGAGACCAGGTTACTGTAGTTCTCCAGCATCACATCCCAGTACAGGTCCCGCTGCGCGGAGTCCAGACATGCCCACTCCTCCTGAGAGAAGTCTATGGCTACATCTGAGAATGTCACCAAACCCTGAAAGCACAAACCCACACGTCCCTGATGAAACGGGAGGACAGTTTCACGAGGAAGGAAAGGAGAGGCAGGGCTACGCTCTGGGTTCGGGTAGACGCAGCGAGCGACTGCGAGCCTGTCCCGCGGGCGGGGGCCAGTGAGGACGTGGCCGTGGCTGAAACAGAGCCCCTACACGTTCCTCAAGAGCCGAGCCCCACCGGGGCAGGGAAACCACTACGCCCTGTGGAATTCATCGCGCCAGCCCGTCAGGAAACGGATAAAACCGTCCCAGCTTGCCTCCCGTTCGCAAGCCCAGAGCCTGCTCCGGGCCTGCCTCGTAAATTCTCAGCAAGTGTGGATTCCTACAACTTCCTTTTCCCTTTAAGGGGAAAGAAAAAAAAAACCAAACCTCTCATGGCTTGCTTTCCAAATCTAATATAAAATCTTTTCTCTTAGAAAACAGGCTTTGCACCTTTGAATTTTTCAGGCGTCAGTTCACCACTTTGCCAGGTTGTCTTTTAAGCAGTCTTTGTGATAAGAAAGGCATTTTTTTATTCCATGATACAGACAGATTAGATTTAATTATTACAGTTACACACTTAGGTTGAGTAAAATGTCTAAGGTTTTCCCCAATTCCAGGAGTATATCATTTATTACCTTTGTACAAAATAACCTTACCTGGTACCACCCACTAGCCCTGCCATTCCTTTGTCCCTGATTTAGAGGAAACTGGTACCAAATGATTCAGAAGCAAACAGACAGGTTTGTTCAACAACGAAATTTATCCCCCGTGTCCCCTGGTAAGAACACGACCTCTAAGCCCAGAGGCCCTAGTTACTCTTGACAAGAGTACGTAGGAGATACCGAATAATTAGCTCAAGGGTTAAGTGAACATGAGCCACAGAGGCGGGCGCCAGGCTATCCGGCGTCATTACTCGTTGGAACAGGCAGAGCCGGGAAGTGAGTACTTAGGTGGGACTCGCCTGGGCAGGAGGCTTCACACTGTTTCATAGACGTATCCACAGTATCACATTTCAAGAAGGAAACAGAAATACACACTTACGCGGGCCATAGTTTTAGACTTCAAGGTCTGATCGGTACTCTTGGGGTTTCCTTTACTGGAGACACAAAATCCAGAGAAGTCCAGATCTAGACAAGGGAAAAAAGGCATTAAAATAAGCGCTCCCCAAATTACAATCTTTTCACTCCTCCACCTTTGCTTCGAAAGAAACCCCAGCTTTTTGCCCCACAAGATCTGCATATAAATGCATCTGGAGAAGATTAAAAAGTTTCTGGGAAAAAAACAAAAAAGCTCTCTCTCCCTGAAATTCCAGGAAATGCTGAATAGACAGGGCAGAGGAGCTTTGATTTTTTTTTTTTTTTTTTTTTGCCTTGAAGTCAGATCCAGACATTTTAGCAGGAGGAATCCTGGCCAGCTCCCTACTGGGGGCGATGAATAAAGAACTTGGCCTTGTCCAAAGAGATATGTAGTTTTGAGGGCTCAGCTTCTGAGAGGTAAGCTACATCACACCTGATGGGAATGTCTTTGTTCTGGGTAGGGACAGGCTGGGGCCTGGCCATGCCAGAAACACCAACCAGGTAATGGGAGCGGTGGGAGGCTTTGGGTCACAGGGAATCAGTTGACTTGGGAGATTGAGATTAACGTCTGGGCAATGAGTCAATCAATCTAGTCTATGTGATCCATCAATCATGCCTACGTGATGAAGCACCAATGAAAACTCTGGACACTGAAGCTCAGGTGTGTTTCCCTGGTTGGTGATACTCCGAGTGATTTATCACACATCGATGTCGGCAGAATAATGAGTCCTGACTGCACTGAGAAGATGCTGGGAGCTCCACGATGGGAGCCCTCCTGGACCTCACTGTGTGCACTTGTTTAACCTTGGCTGACGTTAACCTGCATCCTTTCACTACAGTTAACTGTAACCGTGAGCAAAGTGGCTCTCAGTGAGTTCTGAGTCCTTCCAGTCCTAATTATTAAACCTGAAGGGGGTTGAGGGAAACTCTTGGATTTGCAGTTACCATCAGAACTGAGGGTGGTCTTGTGTGGAGACTGTGGCATCAAACGTCACTGTGAGGCCGGATAAGTCTGGGAAGAGGGGCGGCGGCTTGGACCTGAGACTGGCTGTGTTGAGGGTGCTGAGTCTCACTGAGAACATCCTGCCCCCTTTAGTCACACCACTCAGGGTGGAGAGGGGCTGCGCCATGCAAACTCGAAGCTCCTCTGGCCTCTAGATAGGGTGATGTCAGTCAAGACAGAGCAGGTGGACAGGGTGGAGAAGGAACTGCCCAGGCAGTGTCTGGGTCCAAGAAAGCTGACTGCAAAAGTACATGTTTTACATTGCTGTTGTACTGGTTATTAAATGCTGAGTTAATATACAACAAGTTTCTTCGGTAGAGCACAGGGAACTATAGTCAGTATCTTGTAGCAATCTATAAGGAAAAGAACATGAATATGGAACAAATATATGTATGTTCACAGAACATTTAAATGGGACACTTTTTAAAAAAAATTGAGATAATTATACATTTATAAGCAAGAAATTATACAGAGATCCTGTGTACTCTTTTCCCAGTTTACCCCAATGGCAAAATATACTGCAAACCTATAGGAAAATATCACAGCCAGGACATTGACATTGATATGATCCATCAGTTTTATTCAGGGTTTCCAGAGAATCATTTAAAAACATGAAAAAAGTAGAAATATAAATATCTCACAGTAGAGGGTAGATTAAATAGATTATGGTCTGTTATAATGGCATAATATATATGTTCCAGTAATGATATTGATTCATATTAACTGAGAAAGAAATTTAAGATGAATTACCAAGTGGAGAAGGTATGTTTAAAAAGGTGTACATAATTTGGGACAAGAGGTCTTGGTGAGGTTAAGTACAAGGCTCTGTGGTCTGACTTTAGGATGTGAATCTTTGCTCTGACAGTTACTAACCTCCAGGATCTGTTCCCCTGCAGGTAAGACTCAGATAAAAACTGTACCTACCAGGTATGACTTTCTCAACTATTAAGATGATCATCTACATAAAACACAATAACATGTAGTAATTATTTAACTCAAGTTAGCTGCTATGATTTAAGATCAATAAGATTATACATCCCTTTGTTTTTGTAAAACAAACTCAAGCCTGCTGTTTCCCCTTTTCCTCATGCTAAAATACGTACTTCTCAAACCTGCTGTCCATATAATCACTGTTAACTAAAAACTTCCAGAGCCTCTTAAGAATGAATTCTTTTTAATTAACAGTAGCAAAAAAAGTCTAAGATAGATAAGGAGGAAGTATTCCCTCCCCATCAGTAAAAGAGGGACAGACATGGTTCTACATTAAAAATCCAGCTCAAAGAACCTAAACTGAAGATGCCAAACTGAGAACATTAGTTAAGTGGTTGAATCTTGTCCTTTATGTGATAACGAAGATTTATGTGAACATTTTAAACTGTCATATTTTGTCCATATATCTGCCTATGGAAATGTTACTTGGACAGTCCATTTATTATGCATCAGTGATCACCGTCATGTTCTGTGAAAGAAATATTAAAGTCCTAGAAAATCAAACTTAACAAAAAAATTTTGGGGGGGCAATTCTATCTATCTATCTATCTATCTATCTATCTATCTATCTATCTATCTATCTATCTATAGATTTAAGTCCTGGGGATTTAAGTCCTAGAAAACCTAACTTTCAAAATGTATTTTTTTGGGGGGGTAATTAGATTTATCTATCTATCTATTTAATGGAGGTACTGGGGATTGAACCCAGGACCTCACGCATGCTAGGCACGTACTCTACTACTGAGCTATACCCTCCCTTCCTAGAAAAATCTAACTTTGAAAGTCTGTCTTTCTTGATAATTTGTTGCCATGGGATTAGTTTCAAATGATGTCTCTCTAATCCTTTAAGGTGTAAATATGTGAGAGATTTTTTTCAAACAAGAAGGGGATCATTGGCACACCTCTCCCCTCTCTTCTTGCACACATGTATAATGTTGGCCCTTGGCTGAGATGGAGTCTTTTTACAAACTAAGATCTGGAGAGTCTTTGGCTCATTATAGACCAATTAGCAGGATTCAGTGCTCCAGAAACAAAACCACACACACATGCTTAGAGGGAGAGGGGAAGACTGGAAAACATACACACCAAAATATCAATATTAATTATCTCTGGAAGGTACAGTAATGGGTAATTTTGTGTTTCTTCTTTATAAGCTCCTTAGAAGACTGAATTTTTTCCAGCAGGCCTGCATTAATCCCACTGTAAGAAATATACCTGAAGATAATTCCAAATTAAAAAAAAATTAACAAAGAAAAGGACTACAGTTATGGGGGGCAGGCATGTTGCAGTTATTAAAGACAGGCCTGTGGTGGGTGGAGTAACAAGTCTCCCTAAGATGTCCATGTCCTAAGCCTGAACCTGTGAATATGTTACGTTACATTAAAGAGGAGTTAGGTTGCAGACAGATAGAGCATGGACTGTGATAAAAGTGGTAATTTACCTCTGTGATCTTCCACCCCCAAACCCATAAACACAGTCTAATTATGAGGAAAACGTCAGATTCCAGTAGAGCAGCATCTTAACGAAACACCTAACCAGTACCTCTTAAAACTGTCAAGGTTATCAGAAACAAGGGAAGTCTGAGAAATTAGCAGAGCCAAGAGGCTCTTAAAAGGAGACACGACAATGAAATGTAATGTGGTATCCTGGATGGGATCCTGGAACAGATGAAAAGCATTATGGAAAAACTAAAGAAATCTGAAAAAAGCATGGACTTCAGTTAACAATAATGTTTCAGAACTGGCTAATTGCAACTAATCCCCCATACTAACATGAGTTCTTAATAATGGGAGAAACTGGTTGCAGGGTACTTTGGAATTCTCCGTACTATCTTTGCAATTTTTCTGTAAACCTAAAACCATTCTAAATAATAAAATCTATCAAAAAAAGAAAATCAATATTCAATCATACATTGCCCACGAAGCATCAAATATTTAACATGTGACCTTTCACAAACCCTGCTCTAGATCCAGGACTCATATTCAAAATCAAACCATACTGCTTTTCATTGTTCACACAAAAATGTAGCTGAAACCAACTGAAACTGTCAGACCTCAAATAACACCGGGCTAATACAACAAATTTCTACTTATTGATTACAAAAAAAAAAACCCTGCCTTTAATGATAAAGATCTTTGCCCAAATCCTTCTCCTCTTCTTCTTTTTATTTTTGCATTCTTTTTTATTGAAGTATAGTCAGTTTACATTGTTATGTCAATTTCTGGTCAAACCCTACTCTTAAAAGCCTCATAAAGCTGATACCTTTGTGATTTACTAAAATGATCAAACCTTCTTTCTTACTGCATTCTGAAGGTCAGCCCTGTGGAAAAGACCAAAGATACTTAGCATTTGATTCCACCTAAAAATTATTATTTTCCCTTACCAAATCACACCCCAGAAGTGCTAACATTAACCTCCCAGTAGTATTCCTCTATCCTATGCGGATTCTCAGAAGCCCACACAGGAGGATGTAAACAATTTGCCAAATGAATATGTAAATACTCACTGGAGAGGGCTGGTCAGTGGGGAATACTCTGGCGAATATACTGCAGGACTCTTGGGAAGAAATTACTGGATAAGTCATTATTAGGGAGGACACTTTGGGCCAAGGAAAGCACATATTCTTAAACGCTATAAACACAAATCATTTACTGAACAAAAAAATAACTCACAGGAACCTTGATCTTAAAAGGTGTGATAATTCTTCCTCCTCAAGATGCCTCTTCTGGAGGATCGCTGGCCTGGAGGAAAGAGGAGGACAGAATGAGACACTAGGGCCTTTCTGGTGCACAGACAACATCAGAAAATATTCTCTAAGGACACCTGGTCCCATGTCTTATCTAAAATCAATCAGAAATCAGAGGGCACTGAGATCTGAGTATTTCAGAGATTCCTGGAGACTAGGCTCTAGTAATCGGGGTTCCCCCACCTCCCAGGTAAGGGGCCTCTCCCCTCCAAAAAATGAATATTATTCTTGAGGCTTTTGCATCCTGTCAGTCAGGCAGCCTGAATGGAAAGCACCTTCAGCTTTAAAATTGCCATCTCAAGACGATGTCTGTGCCGTTCTTGTTAGTCATCGTCATTACAGGGTTCAGGCTCTGACCTCCCTTTGGGGCTGCTGTGCCCAAACAAGTACAACACGGTTGGGCCGTGAAGGCAGAGGGAGCAGCAGAGACATCAGAGCTACAGTTTACACTGTCACACAGCCCCGTGCTGACTCAATCCGTGGCCACATACCCAAGCACAATCCCGCACCTGTCACAGCCGAACAATCGTACGTACACACTGTCATGAGGTACATCTTGGCTCTGTCACATCGACTGACGCCCACGCCAGAGACACGGCGAACGGCTCTGCCAACCCCACAGAAATGCAAAAGCACATCTCACAGCCACAGAGACATAACTGGGTCCCGCCACCCCCGCAGACCCCACACGCGTGTAACTCACACAGAGCAGAGTGGCGGAGTCACGCTCACACGCACGGGAGGCACAGCCCTGGGGACGGGGCCCCGCTGCGTCCCCATCACACACAACAGACAAGTGCGTCACCACCACAAAGATAGGGCCTGTCTCCCTGACCGACGCTCATGCGCACACCTCAGTCAATGCACACGGCCAAGCCCGTCACACAAGCACACGCACACAGACACGCACACACACACACGCTCGCACTTCCTCCGCAGCCGCTCCCGCAGCCAGAGGCCGAGGGTACGTTTCGGGCCCCCTGGCTTTCTCCCTCACCACCATCGCTGCGGCATTCGGCGCGTGTTTCCTCATGGGATGCTAATAACTCACCGCTTGGGGCCCAACCATCAGCAGGACGTTAGGAGGGATCGTAAGCGTTGGCGTTAACTCCGGACAGCGTCACCAGGAAACCAGAGCTTGGGAGGGAAAAAAATCCTTTGCGCAGGACGCGCGGCTCCCAGCATGCAACTCCGCGCGCTCCTGACGGGGCCGTGCCCCAGAGCCCTCTGGGAAATGCAGTCCAGAAAACCGGGAATCCGCGGAGCTGGAAGCGTGCTGGCTCTGTTTCCCAGCATGCAACTCCACAACGGCACTAACGGAGCTGTGCCTCAGAGACTTCTGGGAAATGTAGTCCGCAAGGCTTTCAGAAGGCCTCTCTCCCTGCGGGGGAGGACCTGTTCCTCCACAGACGTGAGAGGGAGTGTAATTCAGAATAGCGGAATTTATAAATGCTGGGACCCCTGCTGGGGCATAGGAGCTTCCCAGGGGAACGAAATCCTGAAGACGTGACCAGAGCAGGAAGCTATTGTATGTTTTCGACCAAGAACGGATAAATTTGTGAAGTACTGCCAGGACAGTGGGCTGGTGGTAGTTCCCTTAAAACTGCTAACCCCGGTCTTCAGTTAATGAGGTTGGTCTGAAGATTCCTCTGGTGCCATCTGTGGGCTGGTAAGAGTCTATGCGCGTTAAAAGAAGAATTTATTTCCTACCTTTCAACAAGGAAGGGGAATCTTCTCTGTGTTTATAATTTCTTAATTGCCTTCAGCTCAAAATAATTTTTATGTCAAAGAGACATATTTTGGGGTGACATACCTGGTTTCCTTCACTTACAGTATAGGCGTTGTTGTCACCGAGGAAGGCCATGAAATCTTTCCGTATGTGTTCTCTTCGTCTATCGTGCAGTTTTATACTGTTTATGAATTGGTCTAATTTAGGTCTGTTGCCGTGAGTCAACGGTACTCATATTTACTTTCTAAGGTACCTACTATGTGACAAACTTTGTGCCAAGTTCTCGCTCCGTCTTACTAACACCTCTACCATGAAAGAGCTCTATTTCCATACTGGAGGTTAACCTGTCTCCCATAAGAGTTTTGTTATTTTAAACAGATTTACATATCTCCTTTTTTTTAATTAATAGACTATTTTTTTAGAGCAGTTTTAGGTTCACAGCAGAATTGAGCGGAAAATACAGAGTTCACACATATCCCGCTCCACCTACACATATATACTCCCCTACCCTCAACATCACTCATCAAGCGTGGCATATTTGGTACAATGGATGAACCAACATGGCACATTATTATCAACCAAAGCCCATAATTTACTTTAGGGTTCACTCTTGTTGTACATTCTATGGGTTTTGACAAACGCATAATGACATGTAGCCACCACTATAGTGTTATAGAGAATAACTTCATTGCCCTAAAAATCCCTTGTGCTCCATCTAGTCATTCCTCCTTCCCTCCCTCTCCCCAAACCCCTGGAAACCACGATCTTTTTATTCCTGTAGCTATGCCTTTTCCAGAATGTCATTTGGTTGGAATTGTACAATTTGTAGCCTTTTCAGACTGGCTTCTTTCATTTAGTAATATCTTTTAAGTTTCTTCCGTGTCTTTCATGGCTTGATAGCTCTTTTTTTTAACTGCACATATATTTTTTAATTTACATATATGTACTGTTCATTGTTTCTAAGAACGTTTAGAGCTTTAGCTTTTTAAACTTACATAGTTATCAAAGGAATAAAGCCAACCACAAAATAAGAATTAATTCAAAAAGATACATACACCCTGCTATTAACAGCAACATTATTTATAGCTGCCAAGATATGGAAGCAACATAAGTGCACATCAATAGTTGAATAGATAATGAAGATGCAGCATGCATTATGTAAAGGAATACAACTCACCTATAACAAAGGATATTTTGCCATTTGCAGCCCTTCATTCCTTTTTTTTTCCACTTCAAAAACCAGAATTTTATAACTGGCAGAAACGTTTCCATTACATCAAAACCAACAATAAACCTAGAAATAAACTTAACCAATGAGGTTACCCATACTCCAAAAATGGAAATGACACAAAGAAATGGAAAGATTTCTCATGCTCTTGGATTGGAAGAATCAACACTATCAAAACGGCCACACTTCCCAAAGCAATCCACAGATCCAAAGCAACCCCTGCCAAAATACTCACAACATTCCTCACAGAACTAGAACAAACAATTCCAGAATTTATAAGGAACCACAAAAGACCCCGAATAGCCAAAGCAATCTTTTGTAAGTCTATTTCTTTTTTCTTTTTGTTCTCTTTTCTTATGGTTTGATGACTAGAGAAGGTCCTTTAACATCTGTTGTAAACATTTTACTTACCTTCTAATGGGACCAAGTGAAACACAGAGGCGTTTAACATAAAACAGTGCTCTCAGTGTTTATGAATTTTTGTGTAGAGAAGGCATTTTCCATTTTAATCTTTTCTTTTTTTATTCTAATTGATTTACATATTATATTAGTTTCAGGTGTACAGCATAGTGATTTAATATTTTTATAGATTATACTCCATTTAAAGTTATTAAAAATATTGACTGTATTCCCTGTACAGTATATCCTTGTATTTATTTTCTACATGATAATTTGTACCTCTTTTTTTAACGTTTGAATTTATTTGTGAGTTTTCATTTTATTCTTTTTTGTAGAGGGGGGAGGTAATTAGGTTTATTTATTTACTTTTAATCGAGGTACTGAGGATTGAACCCAGGACCTTGTGCATGCTAAGCATGTGCTCTGCCTCTGAGATATACCCTCCCCCCAATAGTTTGTACCTCTTAATCCACTACCATTATCTTGCCCCTCGTGTATTACTCTTCCCACTGGTAATCACTAGTTTGTCCTCTATATGTGTGAGTCTGTTTTTGTTTTATTATGCTTATTAATTTGTTTTATTATTTAGATTCCACATGTAAGTGATAACATAGAGTATTTGTCTTTTTCTGTCTGACTTATTTCACTAAATATAATTTTTCTAGGTCCATCTCTGTTCCTGCAAATGGCAGAATGTTATTCTCTTTCTGTCTGAGTGATATTCCATTGAATATATATACCACACCTTCTTTATCCATTCATCTGTGGATAGACAGATAGGTTGCCTCCATATCTTGGCTATTGTAAACAGTGCTGCTATGAACATTGGGGTGGGTGTATCCTTTCAAATTAGTGTTTTCATTTTCTTTAGAGATTTATTCAGGAATGGAATTGCTGGATCATATGGTAGTTCTTGTTTCAGTTTTTTGAGGAGCCTCCATACTGTTTTTCATAATGGCTATACCAGTTTACATTCCCACCAGCATCGTACTAGGGTTCCCTTTTCTCCATATCCTTGGCAACATTTGCTGTTTTGATGATATCCATTCTGGCAGGTTTAAGGTTATATCTCATTGTAGTTTTGATTTGCATTTCCCTGATGACTGGCGAGGCTGGGCATCTTTTCATGTGCCTTCTGGGTATCTGCAGGTCTTCTTTGGAAAAATATCTGTTCAGATCTTCTGCTTATTTTTTGATTGAGGTTTTGTTTTTGATATTGTATTGTATGAGCTGTTTATATATTTTGGATATTAACCCCATATCAGACATATCATTTTCAAGTATTTTGTCCCAGGGGTGGTGGGGTAGAGCACATGCCTGGTGTGCACATGGTCCTGGGTTCAATCCCCATGCCTCTGTTAAGGGGGGAAAAAGATGATACAGCAAATATTTTGTCCCATTCAGTAGGTTGTCTTTTCGTTCCATTGATGGTTTCCTTTGCTGTGCAAAGCATTTAAATTTAATTAGGTCTCATTTGTTTATTTTTGCTTCTCTTTTCTTTGCTGGAGGAGATAGATTAAAAAAAAATATTGCTACAACTTATGTCAAAGAGTGTTCTGTTTTCTTCCAGGAGCTTTGTGGTTTCTGGTGTTACCTTTAGGCCTTTAATCCATTTTGAGTTTATTTTTGTATATGGTATGAGAAACTGTTCTAATGCCATTCTTTTACATGTAGCTGTCCAGTTTTCCCACACCACTTGCTGAGGAGACTGTCTTTTCCCCATTGTATATATTTGCCTCCTTTGTCATAGATTAATTGACTATAAGTGCATGGGTTTATTTCTGGGCTGTCTATTCTATTCCATTGATCCATTTTTCTGTTTTTGTGCCAATACCATGCTGTTTTGATTACTGTAGTTCTGTAGTACCGTCTAAAGTCTGCGAGGGTTATTCCTCCAGCTTTGTTCTTTTTCTTCTGTATTACTTTGGCAATTCTGGGTCTGTTGTGATTCCATGTAGATTTTAGTATTATTTGTTACAGTTCTGTGAAAAATATCCTGGGTAATTTGATAGGGATTGCATTAAATCTGTAGACTGCTTTGGGTAGTATGGCCATTTTAACCATATTAATTCTTCCAATCCAAGAGCATGGGATAACTTTCCATTCCTTTAAATCATCTTTAATTTCTTTAATCAATGTTGTATATTTCTCCACATATGAGTCTACCACATCTTTGGTCAGGTTTATTCCTAAGTATTTTATTTTATTTTACTTTATTTTATTTTATTTTTTTGGTGTGATTTTAAAAGGATTTTTTTTAACTTTTCCTTTCTGATATTTCATTGTTAGTGTAAAGAAATGCAACAGATTTCTGTGTGTTAATTTTGTATCCTGCTACCTTACTGAATTTGTTTTTCAGTTCTAGTAGTTTTTGTGTAGAGTCTTTAGGGTTTTCTCTATATAGTATCATGTCATCTGCTTATGGTGACAATTTTACCTCTTTCTTCCAATTTGGATCCCTGTTATTTCTTTTTCTTGTCTGATTACTGTGGTTGGGACTTCCAATACTATGTTGAATAGAAGTGCTGAGAATGGGCATCCTTGTCCTGTTTCAGGTATTAATGGGGAGACTTTCAAGTTTTTACCATGGAATATTATGTTGGTTGTGGCTTTGTCATAAATAACTGTAATTATGTTGAGATATGTTCCCTCTGTGCCCACTTTTGTCAGAGTATTATCATGAATGGATGTTGAATTTTATCACATGTTTTTTTTGCATCTATTGTGATGATCATGTAGTTTTTGTCTTTTCTTTTGTTGATGTGGTGTATCACATTGATTGATTCGGGTATGTTGAACCATCCTTGTGACCCTGGGATGAATCCAACTCAATCACGATGTATGATCTTTTTTAATGGATTTGGTTTGCTAATATTTTGTTGAGAATTTTTGCATCTATATTCATCAAAGATATTAGCTTGTAACTTTATGTTTTTGCTAGTGTCTTTGTCTGGTTTTGATATCTTGGTGAGCCTAGGCAGAGATTTGCTGATTTTGTTTATCCTTTCAAAAAAACAGCTCTTGGTATGATTGATTTTTTTCTATTGGTTTTAAAAATATCAGTTTGTTCATTTCCTTTTCTGCTGTTTATCATTTTCTTCTGCTGACTTTAGGTTTTGTTTGTTCTTCATTTTCTAATTCTTTTAGGTGGTAAGATGGGTTTTTTATTTGAGATTCTTCTTGTGTTTTGAGGAAGGCCTGTATCACTGCAAACTTCCTTCCTAGGAAATTTTTTGCTGCATCCCATTTATTTTGTATGGTTGTGTTTTCATTGTCATTTGTCTCAAAGTATTTTAAAGTTTGCTCTTTGATTTCATCATTGACCTACTAGTTCTTTAGAAGTATGTTTTTAGACTCTATGTAATCTTTTTTTGTTTGTTTGTTTCTCTTTCTGTGATTGATTTCTGGTTTCATGTTGTTGTGGCCACAAAAGATTCTTGAAATAATTTCCATTCTCTTAAATTTGTTGAGGCTTGATTTCTTAGTATCTCTTCAAAAAGGGTTATCACATGTTTGCCAGTAAGAGTAGTTCATGAAACATAACAAAATTGAGAGTCCTGCTTACCAACTAAGGTTTATTGAGACTATATAAGCAAATTTACAGTGTTCAAACCTTTCAGCAGCAAAGAATTAATCAATTTTCTCATTGGCCTCTTCTATGTTGTAAACATTTCTGCCCTTTCAATTTTCTTACGTTGAAACTCAACTCCAATGGCGATGGTATTATGAAGTCATTCTTTTGGGAGCTGATTAGGTCACAAGGGAAGTGACCTAATAAATGGGACTAGTTCCCTCATAATAGTAACTCCCCAAAGCTCTTTTCCCCCCTCTCTCATCTGACTGCACAGCTAGAGGATCCTCCCTATTAACCAGAAATTGCACCATCGCTAGATACTGAATTTGCTCGGGCTTTGATCTTGGACTTCTCAGCTTCAGTCACTGTGAGAGAAAATAACTACTCAGTCTCTCCCTCTCTCTTTAAGCATCCCAAAGAGACTAAGGTAAAAATTGGTACCGAGAAGTAAGGGAATATCTGAAAAAATACTTAAAAATATGGAAGTTTTGTTGCAACTCAAAGGATTGAGTATGGAACAGTTTGGAAGTGAATGCTGGAAAGTTCTGCATCACCATGAAAGAATTATTAAGGGCAACTCTGGTGAACGCTCAGAAGGAAGGAGGAGAGCTAGAGAGAGAACCTCAGGCTTCTTAGAGAAAATATTACTGTCCAAAAACAACATTTTGGGAGAAATGTACACTCTAAAGGCCAATCTGATGACATCTCAGACAGAAATGAGGAACATTTTATTGGCAACTGGTGGAAAGGTTACTGCTGTTTTTAATGTGATAAAGCGTTTGAATTGTAGTCTTCCCCTAGTGTTCTGTGCAAGGTAGATCTTATGAGCGATGAAACTGGAACTTTGGTGTCAGAAGTTTCTAAGCAAGGTGTTGAGAACAGCCTGATTTCTCTTAAATGCTTACAGTAAACTAGGGGAAGAGAAAAATGATGTAAACGTGGAATTGATAATTAAAACAGAAGCAGAACCTAAAATTTGGGAAAATTCTCAGTCAGGATTTTAAAACAAGTACAATTAAGATGCTAAGGGATAGAATAGATAAAATATGCAGCATTCATAAAGAGATAGGCAATGTAAGCAGAGAGTAATATATTAATAAAAGTCAAAGTGAAATGTTAGAGATAAACAGAAATAAAGAATGTGTTTGAGGGGCTTTTTATGGAGCTATTTTTAAAGATTCAGTGCTCTCAAAATTTGAAAAATGGATATGTTTGTTTTCTTTAATTTTTTAATATACTTTAAAGATGTGACAAAATACAAGTACCAAAGGGTGGGGAAAAAAACACTGTAGCAACACAATTCAAAAATCATAGAAAAACGCACGCTCTCAGTGGAGCAGCAACAACATTCTGTGTTAATTCAGTTATAATGCTCCGCATTACTTAAAACAGATTATGGCCTCCTTGATGTATCATCAAATACACATCTATGGCATCATTTTCAAAGGCTTTTGCCCTTTTTCAACACATACTTCTAATCTATGCTCTGTAGCTGTCTTTAGTTTGTCTTCAAAGAAAGCTGTGGTGCAAAGGCCTTCAAGCTCCTGGTCTTGAGAATGGAGGCGCCTTCACCTGCAGACGGGTGATCACACTGCAAATCATTTTGTGAATTCACGTGGCCCCAGGGAGGGGAGGGGAGGGGATGAAAGGACCTTAGGACTCAGGGTAGCATTGGGAAGGGTTCTGGGAGCAAAGCCTTACACAGCCCCAGTGCCACTATGACATTTCTGCCAAGCACTAAACTCCCAGCTCCTCTTCCCCAAGCCAATATGCACAAAGCAATGACAGAGCCAGACCCCGGCCAGGAAGGGTCCTTCACAGGGAATCAGGCTGACAGAGTCTATGTTGGTAGAAGTTCCTTCCCCAAATCCTCACACTCCTCAGTGATCTCTAGCTAAATGCAACTGAAAATGGTTCATGGGTGAGCCAAATCAGCACCAGCAAGGAACTTGTTCAAGGTGTCATTTATCGGCACCACCTCAAATTCAGATTTGCAGATTCATAACTTCTTAGAGTGAGGCCTGATCACAAAGTGATTTGTATTCATTGTAAATTGCTTCAGGAAAAAAAAAGTTTAGCTAAGCGGTTCCCATTTGGTTTTCCATTAGGATCACACGACCAGTTTCAAGAAATGATATCACCTGTGCCCTTTCCATCACGTTGGAGCATCAGTGTTTTAATTCAGGGCTCCAGGTGATTCCTGGGTGCGGCAAAGGTTCATCACATGGTCTCCTGGCTACATTTCTAAGAGTTGAGCGTAGGCGTTAGGCCAAGAAGAGGCAGCATAGTCTCCTGTCTCATGGACTCGAATGAGGATTGTCAGTGCGGCCCACAAGGCCCGTGTTAGCATGTATTTGGGGGAGAAAACCCCTGTAAACAGGAAAGAATAAATCCACAGCTTGGCTTTCCTAAATCTTTCCTGAGAGAATGGAAGGGAGAAGTTGGCCTTTTCAGCACTTCAGGGCCCTCCTGCCTGTGTATGGTCAGAGCAGATGAAGGAGCTGTGCTGACATCTTTGAAAGCATCTTCTCAAGATGCTGATGTGATTCCTCAACATAATATCAATGAGAAAATGACCGAGAGCAAGAGGAAGAAGGGGAGGAAATGGCAGCTTCTCAGGTGAATGTCCTGTCATGGGTCAGAGGCTGTATCTTTTCTTCCTCCATAAATGCCTTGGATTGAAAAGCTAAAACCTTTCGTTCTCTGCTCCTGAAATTCCAGCCTAAGGAGGTGGTTTTCTATAACTTCTTTTCTTATTGTTGTGATAGTCAAGATCAGCTGTTTAAAATACTCCTCTCGTTTTGCAGAATCGTTTCTTAAAATTGTCTGCCTCCAGGGTCCCTTTAGAGCATAAAGAATTCCCACCAAGAATTAATAATTTATAACGACCATATTCCCTTTGTGAGAGATTAGCAGGTGAAAGTATTGTGATCCAAGGTTCCCACGGGCACGGGTTTGGGTTTGGGGATCTCAGCAAACAGGGAGAAGGTGGAGTGATTTGTTTAAACTGCATGCAACGTCTACTCTCTCAGGAAAAGAAATGTCCATGGAACAGGATGACTTTAGCGGTCAAACGTTACTCACAAGGTTCTGAGAAACAAAGAGAGATGTTCTAGCGAATAATCAAATTTTTAAAAAGTTAAGTAGGAGAGACTGCTCTTATACTGGTAAGAAATGCTTACTATTTAAATGCACTGTAGAATCCAGAACAGGGGAGGTATGTATTGATGGAAGTTTGCATAAAATGACATTTTTTCATGATAGATTAAGATTATGTTTTCCTTATTTTTGCCAAAAATACCCAAGCAGTGATGTGGGAACGGCATTTCTTCTTAGTTTCTCTTTGCTTGTTGTTGGCTTTGAAAGAACAACATTCAACTGTGTTTCGTAGAGATTGGGTTTTGTATGTGGAGTTTTGTTTTTTTTTTAATCAGTTAAGCCTCATTTTTTTCTTTGTAAACATTTCTTTTTTTAAATTTAAAATATTTATTTATTTATTTATTTATTTATTTTGTGGGGGAAGGTAATCAGGTATATTTATTTATTTTAATGGAGGTACTGGGGTTTGAACCCAGGACCTCGTGTTTAGCACATGCTCTACCACTGAGCTCTACCCTCCCCCTCCAGTTAAGCCTGGGTTTTGATAGTTTCTATTATACCCCCCAGTCATGCCACAGACATACTCTTCCTTAATATTTTCCTGTATTTTTCGACTGTTTAGAGAAATCGTATTAGCAATATATGCTGAACTGTGTGAAATTTCTAAAATAATCCTCAGCACAGGCGATAGATTTTTCCAAGAAATAAGATTCAATCCCAATGGTTCTATTTTATATTGTTGTGTATGTTCACACTCTAATTCATTTAAAAAAAATTCAGTGTCATCCACAAATAGGCATATAAGATTTTTCTAAATAAAAATTACCTTGATTTCTGTGACATTGATATTTTCTTCAGGATCACTTTGAAAGTGTCCAAAGTCCCCATTTGTCTGGACGCACAAAATGTCAACAAATTTGATTCATTTTGTCCTTACTTCTCTTATTCTTTTCCATTATAGATACTGCTTAAACATTATGGCTATGTGTTTGTATACGTCTGTGATCTTTTTAGATAAATTCTAGTTCTTGTAAACTGGAGTAAAAATCAAGTTTTAACCTATACAGAATGTTTGACAAAATGTCTCCAAAAATAATAACAGTAATATTATTATTATTTTGTTTATGACACTTAAAAATTATATATCAGTTTAATATCCATTGGATTTGTAATGATATTTTTTATTCTATTTCTGATATTGGTAATTTGCATCTTCTCTCCTTATTTCCTCATTAGCCTGGCTAGTGGTGATCAATTTTATCCATCTTAAAGAAACAGCTCTTGATTTTTTTAAAGACTTTTTTATTGATTTATAATCATTTTACAATGTTGTGTCAAATTCCAGTGTAGAGCAAAAATTTTCCATTATATATGAACATATATATATTCATTGTCACATTTTTTTCTCTGTGAGCTACCATAAGATCTTGTGTTTATTTCCCTGTGCTATACAGTATAGTCTTGTTTATCTATTCTACAATTTTGAAATCCCAGTCTATCTCTTCCCACCCCCTGCTCCCTTGGCAACCACAAGTCTATGTTCTATGTCTATGAGTCTATTTCTGTTTTATATTTATGCTTTGTTAGTTAGTTTTTTTTTTTAGATTCCACACATGAGCGATCTCATATGCTATTTTTCTTTCTCTTTCTGGCTTACTTGACTTAGAATGACATTCTCCAGGAGCATCCATGTTGCTGCAAATGGCATTATGTTGTCGGTTTTTATGGCTGAGTAGTATTCCATTGTATAAATATACCACTTCTTCTTTATCCAGTCATCTGTTGATGGACATTTAGGCTGTCTCCATGTCTTGGCTATTGTAAATAGTGCTGCGATGAACATTGGGATGCACGTGTCATCCTGAAGTAGGGCTCCTTCTGGATGTATGCTCAGGAGTGGGATTTCTGGGTCATATGGTAAGTCTATTCCTAGTCTTTTGAGGAATCTCCATACTGTTTTCCACAGTGGCTGCACCAAACTGCATTCCCACCAGCAGTGAAGGAGGGTTCCCTTTTCTCCACAGCCTCTCCAGCATTTGTCATTTGTGGATTTTTGAATGATGGCCATTCTGACTGGTGTGAGGTGATACCTCATTGTAGTTTTGATTTGCATTTCTCTGATAATTAGTGATATTGAGCATTTTTTCATGTGTCTATTGATCATTTGTATGTCTTCCTTGGAGAATTGCTTGTTTAGCTCTTCTGCCCAATTTTGGGTTGGGTTGTTGATTTTCTTCTTATTGAGTCGTATGAGCTGCTTATATATTCTGTAGATCAAGCCTTTGTCGGTTTCATTTGCAAAATTTTTTCCCATTCCGTAGGTTGTCTTTTTGTTTTACTATGGTTTCCTTTGCTGTGCAGAAGCTTGTAAGTTTCATTAGGTCCCATTTGTTGATTCTTGCTTTTATTTCTTCTAGGAGAAAATTTTTGAGATGTATGTCAGATAATGTTTTGCCTACATTTTCCTCTAGAAGGTTTATTGTATCTTGTCTTAAAAATTTTTAAGTCTTTGATGCATTTTGAGTTGATTTTTGTGTATGGTGTAAGGGAGTGCTCTAGCTTCATTGTTTTACATGCTGCTGTCCAGTTTTCCCAACACCATTGGCTGAAGAGACTGTCTTTATTCCATTGTATATTCTTGCCTCCTTTGTCAAAGGTTAGTTGACCAAAAGTTTGTGGGTTCATTTCTGGGCTCTCTATTCTGTTCCATTGGTCTATATGTCTGTTTTTGTACCAATACCATGCTGTCTTGATGACTGTAGCTCTATAGTGTTGTCTGAAGTCTGGGAGAGTTATTCCTCCAGCCTCTTTCTTTCTCTTCAGTAATGCTTTGGCAATTCTAGGTCTTTGATGGCTCCATAAATGTTATTATGATTTGTTCTAGTTCTGTGAAATATGTCGTGGGTAATTAGATAGGGATTGCATTAAATCTGTAGATTGCCTTGGGCAGTGTGACCATTTTAAAAATATTGATTCCTCTCATCCAAGAGCATGGGATATCTTTCCACTTTTGAAAGTCTTCTTTAATTTCCTTCTTCAATGGTTTATAATTTTCTGTGTATAATTCTTTCACCTCCTTGGTTAGATTTATTCCTAGGTATTTTATTACTTTGGGTGCTGTTTTAAAGGGGATTGTTTCTTTGCTTTCTTTTTCTGTTGATTCATCGTTAGTATAAAGAAATGCAACTCATTTTTGAATGTTAATCTTGTAACCTGCTACCTTGCTGAATTCTTTGATCAGCTCTAGTAGTTTTTGTTTGGACCTTTTAGGGTTTTCTATATATAGTAACTTGTCATCAGCATATAGTGACATTTTTACCTCATCTTTTCTAATTTGGATCCCCTTTACTTCTCTCCCTTGCCTGATTGCTGTGGCTAGGACTTCCAAGACTATGTTGAATAGGAGTGATGGTAGTGGGCATCCTTGTCTTGTCCCAGATTTTAGTGGGAAGCTTTTGAGTTTTTTACCATTGAGTACTATGCTGGCTGTAGGTTTGTTGTATATAGGTTCTATTATGTTGAGATACATTCCTTCTATACCCACTTCGGTGAGAGTTTTTTTTTTATCATAAATGGGTGTTGAATTTTATCAAATGCTTTTTCTGCATCTATTGAGATGATCATATGTTTTTTGATCTTTCTCTAGTTGAGAAATCTAATTGATTGATTTGCATATGTTGAACCAGCCTTGTGTCCCTGGGATGAACCCCACTTGGTCATGATGTATAATCTTTTTTATGTGCTGTTGGATTCTATTTGCTAATATTTTGGTGAGGATTTTTGCATTGATGTTCATTAGGGATATTGGCCTTTAATTCTCTAATTCTTTTTTTTTGGTAGTGTCTTTGCCTGGTTTTGGTATCAGGGTGATGGTGGCTTCATAGCATGAGTTTGGGAGTATTCCCTCCTTTTCAATCTTCTGGAAGAGTTTGAAAAGGACTGGTATGAGTTCTTTTGTGTATGTTTGGTAGAATTCCCCTGTGAAGCCATCTGGTCCTGGACTTTATTTGTAGGGAGGTTTGTTTTTTATTGCTAATTGAATTTCATTTCTAGTGATCGGTTTGTTCAAGTGGTCACTTTCTTCTTGGTTCAGTCTTGGTGGGCTGTATGTTTTCAGAAACTTGTCCATCTCCTCTAGGTTATCCATTTTAGTTCCATATAGTTTTTCATAATGTTTTCGTATGATATTCTGTATTTCTATTTTATTTGTTGTAATTTCCCCATTTTCCTTTCTTATTTTGCTTATTTGTGGTATCTCTTTTTTCTTCTTTGTGAGTTTGGCCAGAGGTTTGTCGATTTTATTTACTCTTTCATAAAGCCAGCTTTTGGTTTCATTGATTTTTTTCAATTTTTTAAAAATCTGTATTTTATTTATTTCCTCCCTGATCTTTATTAGTTCCTTCCTTCTGCTGACTTTTGGGTGTTTTTGCTCTTCTTTTTCTAGTTCTTTTAGCTGGTGTGTTAGATTGTTTACTTGAGATTGTTCTTGTTATTTGAGGATGGCCTGTATCGCTATAAACTTCCTTCTTAGCACTGCCTTTGCTGCGTCCCATAAATTTTGTGTGGTTGTGTTTTCATTTTCACTTGTCTCAAGGTATTTTTTAATTTCAGCTTTGATTTCATCGTTGACCCACTGCCTTTTTAATAGCATGTTGTTTAATCTCCATGCTTCCTTTTTTTCTCCTTTGTTTCTCTGTAGTTGATTTGTAGTTTCATGTCATTGTGGTCAGTAAAGATGCTTGAGATAATTTCTATCTTAATAAAATTGTTGAGGCTTCTTTTGTGCCCAAGTATATGATCAATCCTAGAAAATGTTCCATGTGCGCTTGAAAAGAATGTATATCTAAGTTTTGGGGGTGTAATGCTTTGAAAATATCCACCAAATCTAATTTTTCTATTGCATTATTTAATTTCTCTGTTGCCTTATTTATTTTCTGTCTGGAATTCTGTCTAGTGATATTAATGCGGTGTTAAAATCTCCAACAATGATTGTATTCCCATCAATTTCCCCCTTTATCTCTGTTAGTATTTGTTTTATGTGCTTAGGTGCTCCTATATTGGGTGCATATATATTAATGAGTATAATATTCTCATCTTGTATTACCCTTTTAATCATTATAAAATGTCCTTCTTTTTCTTTCTTTATGGCCTTTATTTTAAAGTCTGTTTTGTCTGAAATGAGTACTGCTACACCTGCTCTTTTGACTTTCCCATTTGCATGGAATATCCTTTTCCATCCTTTAACTCTAAATCTATGTGTATCATTCTCCCTAATGTGGGTCTCTTGTATACAGCATATTGAAGTTTCTTGCTTTATTATCCAGTCTGCCACTCTGTGTCTTTTGACTGGAGCATTTAGTCCATTAACATTTACAGTAATTAATGATAGATGTGTGTTTATTGCCATTTTGAACTTATTTTTGCAGTTGACTTGGTATTTCCTCTTTGTTCCTTCTTCCCTTTGTTGTTTGGTAATTTTCCTTTGTATTATCATGGATTTTATTTAGGTTTTATGACTCACTGTAAGTTTTTGGCTTGTGGTTACCCTTTTCTTTAAGTCTATTAGCACATTACTACAACTGTTTGTACTAAACCTATAGTAGTATATGCTCAAACCCATCCTACTGAGAACAGAAAATTTTAAAAAGAAGAAGAAAAAAAAAGACTCTATATTTTCTTCCTTCCCTCTCCCAGTCTTAATGATTTAGATATCTCCTTTTACAATTTTGTGTTTATTTTATTTGTAATTCATGATAGTTATCACCTTCCCAGTTATGAGTTTCTCATTTCTGTAGCATCCTGCTTCTCTTCTATTTAGAGTAGACCTGTCAATATTTGTTTAAGCATGGGTTTAGTGTTGCTAAACTCTTGTAGTTTTTGCTTGTCTGTGAAGTTCTTTATCTCACCTTCTATTCTAAATGATAGCCTTGCTGAATAGTGTATCCTAGGCTGCATCTTTTTTTCATTCAGAACTTTGAATATATCTTGCCACTCCCTCCTGGCCTGTAGTGTTTGTGTAGAAAAATCAGCAGAGAACCTTATGGGGGTTCCCTTGTAACTTAGTCTTTGTTTTTCTATTGCTGCCTTTAGGGTCATTTTTTTATTCTTGACTCTGGCTATCTTGATTTGATATGTCTTGGTGTGGGTCTGTTTCAGACACTCTGAGCCTCCTGTACTTGGATATCTGATTCCTTGTTTAGGTTTGGGAAGTTTTCAATCATGATTTCTTCCAATATCTTTTCAATCCCCTTTGTTCTTTCTTCCCCTTCTAGAACTCCTATTAGGCGTAGATTGGCATGCTTTATATTATCCCATAGGTCCTTTATGTTGTTTTCACTTGTTTTTCTCTTAGCTGTTCTGATTGGATGCTTTCTGTTGTCCTGTCTTCTAGGTCACTTATTTGTTCCTCTGCATGATCTAGTCTGCTTTGTACAGCCTTTAAATCAGTTCTCATCTCAACCAATGAGTTTACCAGTTCTACTTGGCTCTTTATAGCTTCAATTTCATTTTTGACATATTTTATATCTCTAAACACTACCTCTTTTAGTTCCTTCAGTACTTTGATCACCTCTTTTTTGAAGTCAGGAGGATCAGAAAAGACCAACATCCGCATTCCTCAGGCTCCAGTGGATCTGGTGGTTGAGTGACTCAGGCTAATCTTTACCACTGAAACAGAACTAGGAATCTTTACATGCTGATGTGCTACCTTTACTACTCTCAGTTCCCTACTGATAACAGGCAATGTTTCAGCATGCCTTTGTTTCCTTAGGATGTTTATTTACTCAGAATTTTTGAAGGATAAGCATTGTGTCCAGGTTAAGTCACAAAATGGCTTAGGCAAAAAATGGCTTCTCTTACCCTTTCTCCATGGAACCTCTACCATCTCTGCTTACAGTTCTTCCTCCTTATGAGAAATGACCCAACAGGCAGAAAACAACAAAAACAAGATCAATAGAAAAACAGAGTACTCATTTACCATAAGCAGAGTCACGACATTCAATGGAACTAGCTACAAAAATATTTTCTCATGCTAATCTAAACGTAGAAACACAGAAAAGGGACTCTCACCCCATGTTCCCCTCCACCAGACCTTGCAGGCAGAGGTCTGGGGGACTGATACGGTAAGAAATCTTACCTTCTGTTGGCCTTTGTCAGTGTCCCAGGATCTCTCAGCTGCAGCTGCCTGGGGACAGGAAATGAGGTCCAGTCAGTCTCCTTGCTGCCTCACCAACTGTTGGGGAGGGAGACCTTCCCCTCTATCTCTCTTGTCTTCCTGTGGCTGGTCTAGTCATAAAATTGATGCAAGACATATTAACCAGAGAAAACAAATGTACTTTGTGCCCATAGAGTTCTCCTAGAAATAACACCTAAGAAGTAGCCAATTCAGGTAGATTTTAACCTTTTTAAACAAGGAAAAATATATTTGAGAAGAATTGACAGGACAAAGAAGTTTGGGATTGGTTGCTCACTAAGGGAAAACATTGAGCAGGCTTGTTTATATAGGTCTGTTGGACCTGAATTCATTATCTCCAGTGTTAATTGAAAAAAAATATAGCAAAACCTTAAGTGCTATTCCTTGGAATTTCTGAGGACTTAAAGTGTGGGAAGCAGCCTCTCAGATAGCACTGAGGGCCTGGCTCTGCAGAGCTAAGGGTGGAGGCAGAATATACAGTTTTCAACAAAACCCAGGTGGTCAGAGCATTGAAAGCTTACTACTAATTAGGGAAGACCAGATGTGTCAAGTTAATGAATTTAGTGCTGTTCTGTGTGTGGGAAGAGGCAAGAGTCTGGGCTCACTGAATTCATTCCTTTGATATGTACCTTAGCTGTCTGGGGCCAGTATCAGTTTCTTACTTCTCTGGGTCCCCTCAGGATATACCCTTACTGATGGCTGCCGTGGTGGAAGGGTAGGCAAGGGTCAGCCCAATTGTCTACTTCCTGAGTTGCCTCAGGGGCAGCGGAGGTGCCTAATGGCCTGTTGGTCACAGCATCATTTGCTTGCTGATATTGCGAGCAACATTTTTATCCACACGAGTGGTAAGTATTAATTTCCATCTTCCAGTACAGGGAGGGCAGCTTTCAGAACGGAAATTTATGTCCTGTATTCGGGGTGACACAAGGGAGAATAAAAATTTTCCTTTTCCATTGGCCATTTCTAAAGTAAGTTTAATTTGAAATAATCGATATATCATTGAAGCATATTTTGGGGCAGCCTGCTCTGGATCACAACATATTCTTAATAGCTTATCCATAATCTCCATATTGTTTCTGCACCACAGTTTAAATAACCCACGGACACTGAGCTCCTCTTTAAGAAATATTAGGAAGAACTAAATTCCATATCTATGAACTTGATAACTTCATCACATTCCTATTATCATTGCTGTGGGTGGTGTTGTTCATTTAGGAGCAAAACCTCAGCTCATCTTGTGTACCACTCTCTTGAAAACAGTTCAGAAATTTCACACATTTAATGCGGTTAATGGATAAATGAACAACCATTGTAAGTATGCATATAATTTACATATTTTAATAGATACTGGTAATTTTATGGCATTCTAAGCAAAGCAGAACGTAGAGACTCTAGAATCCTGGATCAGGAGAATGTAGGGGCTGACAGTTGGGAAACACCCAGCAATTATCCTGGAAGTGTTCTTCAGCCAGAAACTGGGATTGTGAAAAACTGAGGCACAAATGTGAAAGACAGAGGAGACTGTCCATAAAGAAACAAAGACGCCCAATAGGACAAGGATGCTTTGCATAGCTGTGGTCTCAGCGGAGGGTCTAGGAGTCTGATTGTTCCTGTGAATGTACTGGACCCGCTGCTTGTGCCTGTGCAGGATAAAAACCATGGAGCCACTGGCCCAGACCATCAGCACCAAACGGAAACCATCCTGGAGTAATACAAGTGGTGCATAGAGTATGTCCCCAATTTTACCAAAAGTTATTGAATAACAGTAGCCATGATCAATATACTCTGTGATTATTGTCATGTTCAACTTGTCTGTTGTAGAAAGAGGAACCAAAATATTTAGAAACATGCTGAAGATCCAGCAGAGCATACTGGAGGTGCCCATGAACCTGGGAGCTTTTACCTTAAGCTCTGCCAACCTGGAGCCGCTGGGGCTGATCATGATCACCTGAAAGATACTCAGGATGCAGGTGGTGCCCATGGACACATCTCTGCTCACTCTTTGAACATAAAATACAAGTTTGCATCCAAAGTCATTGAGGAAAGGTTTCAACCCAAAAGCTTCTGGTGTTTCTGGGATTTCTTTGGAAAGAAGAACTAAGAGATTAGCTGAAGTCAAGTGCTTGAGAATCAAATCTGTGGACCTGAATCTGCCTCCTGTGAAGTAAAGGAAGAGAAAATGGTAAACAAGACAGAAATTCCCAAGAAGTCCTGCTACAGTCTGTAATGAAATGATCACTCCTATTGCCAGATGATTGATGGCCATTCTGTCAAATCCCAGGGAAAATATTCTTCTTCTGAACCAGAGATTCCCGCTTGGAGATATGAGGCAGAGCTCCGTGTATCATATCAAGTGAAATTGATATTCTTCAATCAATATTCTTCGTGTGCATTAGTTCCCATTGAAAAGTAATTATATTTCTTTCTTTTAAACAAGTGTCTGAGTGATCAGTGTATAACATTGGAAGACCTTTGCAAAACCTGGGATAGTGTATAAAAGTTATGTCTTTAATAAACTCAGCATTCATCCTAAATTCATCTAAGAGTCATTACTAGTATTCAAATTCAGAACATTAGGAGCACTGGGGCTTATAAAGTTCAATGAGTTGTCCAAATTTACAGCCTTTTTATGAAAAAGCTGGAGATTAGAACCTGATTAAATTGCTAAAATCACAGCACACTTAGATGATATTTTTACAAAGGTAGTTAGTTATTTTTTTAAATAAAAGACAAATTTATATTTATGTATTTTCATCCCTCATCCCTTCCTTTTAGATTTTCTGGTATTTTTAAAAATATTTCTGTATCAAGATTCCATTTATCTTTGTTTATTGTATGGGACAGTACCAAGTATGGATAAGGTTTTATGTATCTTAATTAAATGTGGAAAAACTGAATATAGTATAATTCAAGGGATGTGTTCTATGCCATGGCATTTTAAAAATTCACTCTCAGCTTTTTATTGGTTTGACAACAGAAATACTAAGTTGCTTTTACACAAGATTGGAAAGATATCTCTCAGAGGAATTACTGATGACTCTGTCATGCCCTGGACTGTGACACTTGAAATATCAGCATGTGAAAAGCCGTGTGGCATAGAAAATAAATATGTCTAAGTTCAAATCATAAACTGATACATTAATTACCATGACAATAAAAGTATTAACAGGAGGTGAATATTTGTGAAATGTTAATATATCACCTGCATAGAAAATGAAATTTAAAAAAAAGTGATATCTTTTTATTGTATAAAATGAATCTGTAGAGCTTGGATCTGTGAGAGTATTTTGAAAGCAGAGAATAGATCACACTGTACTTTTGTGCCTGATAGGTGGTACTTGAAACCCATTTTCGAAGTTACCTTTGTGTAACATTCCCCTTCCCTAACTTGATGGAAATCGGTCTGATCAAATCAACCACCTATGGATGTTTACAGTGGGAATCCATCAATGTCTTTGTTAAGCACTTTATACACCCAGAGTCAGAGAAAGTATTTCTATTTTTAGCAATTGTCCATCATATACACTGTTTCTATCAAAGATTAGATCATTCCTGTAGGTTTATTCTAGTTTTTATTAATCATGGAGGTGCTGTTGGCACACATATAGTGACCCTGAAGAAGTACTCTGTGATTTCTGGAAAGTAAACTTGCTGCAGATGTATTTCTGAATGAAAATGAGTAGTTTCTTCCTCTTTTTCTTTGACACTGGACCAATTTAAAGCAGAAGAATTCCTTTTCCTTTATGATCACTTACTCAGATCCTAACACCCTTCATTTCTTGCAGATTCTTTCTCTAAGACTGAAATAGAAAATACTCACCTCTCTTCCTCTGGTTGCCTGGAGAGTGCGTTCAGTGTGCTGGTCACACAGCCTGCTCCTGTGACAGGGAGGGAGGAAGCCGGACCCCTAGATATGGGATGTGATGCTGTGACCTGCCCGCCCCTCAAATTGCAATTATCTTTTCACCTGTAGCTGCAACCTGAGACAGGCCTGGTGAACTGAGAATATTTGTGAGAACCTGTTTTTCCCCACCTAGTTGCTAATTGCAACGCAGCCACTTAAAGTTTGTAGTTATCGTCTCCAAAGGGACAATTTTAATGTTTGAGAGAACGCTTTTTTTCCCTTGATCCCTGGAGGCAGACAGAGACTCAAATGGATGCAGCAGCAGATACTGAGGTGTGACATGTGAAGGCCTGGCAGGGAATTTCATGTGTCTCACTGAATTTGGTAGTTCTGGAAGGCGGCTCTTGGAAAACAGCAAAAGTAAATAGAAGGAAACCTTTTATTGTGCTTCACTTTTTGTGTTTCAGAACTATTGCCATTTTTCTCTTTTTATGAATTGAAGGTTTGAAAAGGGGAGGTTTAGTGAGAGAGTTGTATGTAGATGTAAGGGTATAGTGTAGGCATCGGTGGGCATAGTAGGAAAGAAAGAAGATGGTGGCAGATGCAGTCTGACCACAAGGAGCCAAAGGAGAGACAAGACGGACCGGGAGCAGAGCCTGTGGTTTCCATAGTCATTTCATCTGTCTTTAATCATTTGTTTGCTTAAAATTTTATTTTGCAGAGAGGCAATTTTAGACTCCAAGTAGCACTGTAAAACATCAAAATGAGCATCCCACTAAGTTCTGGACATTTCTGAGTTATGGTAGTCCAATTTGGTTTTAAGGAAATTAAATTTAGGGATTTAAAATTCCTATAATGACCACTGGTACTGTAATTTGCCTTTGGTGAGGTTGATCCATTTAGTAAGAAATTCACATGAGAAAGGACCTCAGTTTTTAAACATAAAATTATCCTCTGTGTGTGTGTTGCCCCCATAATGCTTAGAAAATGAGTATTCCATTTCTTAGTGGTTTTTCTCTACAGTTGAGGACAATTTCCAACCAATAAGCTTTAATTGCTTATAGTACAGAAAGTTCATTTCAAACAGCCAACAAGGCAACCCCTGCCAAGGCCAAGAAGATAGCATGGTCTGGGAGGAACCAGGCAGAAGGCTTTGTTTTAGCCAGTGTTTAGAAGTCAGGCCTTCCAAAAGAATAGGATCATAGCTGAAAACCCCGGCACCATTTCAGAGAAAGAAGACTTGTTCCTGAAGGAATGGGTTGAAGGCTAACCAGCTTCAGGACAAGAAGCCCCTGTTCTGAAGGACATAGGCTGAAAACTAGCCAGTTTCAGTAAAACATTCTGATCTCAAATCTGATTGAAGTGCCAAATAAGTCCTCAAATACGGAACAAGGTCTTAAATACAAAGATAAGAAGTTTAAGTTGATTTTGAATAATGCCTAGAGAGCTTCAAGAAGGGTATGGGCTCAGATGCAGAAAAAAAGATGTACCTTCAAACTCCAAGGTCAGCAAGAAAAGCTAATGAGTTATAATGGACTCAATTGTGGGCACTGCACCTGTTTGCCCCCCAGCCCTGAGGCCATCATGTGTCTTCTGTGGTCCCTCCCTGTACAGGCCATCAAAATGTTGACCTGAAATAAATAGTGTCCTGATAGTTGAGGGTTGTAGAGAGTTACAGTTTGGGGTCTACAACCATGGTGAGCCATGCACAGTTCTCCACTTGGCAACCAATGGTGAAGACTTTTATGGAGAGGGAAAGGAAGTTAAGAGAGTTTTAGTAAACCAAGTGTCCATGACTTTTTATTAATGAGCCGTTGCCAGGAGATAAAAGGATTTTGGTTAGAAAAGGAAGGTTCAGACCTGGACCAATGAAGATGATCCCTGTGGGGAGAAAGGGTGTCACTGTCTCATAAACTAGAGGGCCAGAAGGTGAAGCCTGAAGGTTTGAAATTCAAGGTTCTAGTACCAAGGAAACTGGGGCCACCTGTACAGAGGTGTGACATTTGATGAGAAGGAGATGCCTCGAGGTGTGAGTCTGGGAGGTCGTGTGAATCAACAATGTTTCCAATAAGAAGTCATCAAAAATTGTATTCCTCCTGCAGTTCATTTATTATCATGTGCTGAATTCATAATCTGTTTTTTTTCCAGAAATTATGAATCCATCAGTTTTTCTAGTAGTGTCTCTAAATTCTAACCCTTTTTAGCAGTACAGTTTAAGATGCTGAGAACATTTTATTCTAGAGTACTGGTTAGTACTTTCATAAATTTTTCTAAGATGAAACACATTTGCAGGAAGATCTTATGAAACATCTGAAAAAATGATATTGTCTGTAAAAATAAAGGACATTAAATGTTGGTTATTAGAGACCTGATTTACTGTAATGGAATTAACATGGAAATTTGGTTATCTCTGTGATGAACAGTATTTTAAGAAAATTACTAGAGTTATGACTGATAACATTACACTAGGATATATGGTAATTTTAGGAATCTCATATAATTTCTACAACATTCATATAATATCATTTACCCACATAATATAACTGGTTAAGTGTTATCACCATTTATTTGACAAGAACTGGAATTAGTTTAAATGCATTCTTTTATGAGGAAAGAAAAAAAAAATTGAGATAATTCAGAGTTCCTTTGAAAGCCTCAATAATGCCCAGATTGCTAAGACTTCATTTAGAATTTTCTTTTGGAAAGCTTTTTAAAGAATCAAAAAAGAAAGAGAGAAAACCTTAAAACACTTGATCAAATGGGATCATGGGTCACTGAAACAGTCATTACTTATCCGTTTAATCACAGTAACAAACACATCACAGGCAAATGGGGAAAGTTACATAGTTGTAAAAAGCTTTAGCTTTTAAAATGTTGAATAGATACTTTTTTATTTCTTTACTTCTAAGTCATCAATGACCTGATATAGACAACATACAGAATTTTTGGCGTTTTTTTAGACAGATTACATTAAAACTGGAAAAAGGCTGTTCACAATCTCTCATTAAGCCCAGAACAACAGTGGAAAATAATTTTATGCTTTAACAGAGAGAAAACAAACTAACATTAATTTTGCAACAGTTTAATTAAAACTCATAGAGTTAATTGATTCCAATCTTGCCAATTCTGACCACACATAAACTTCTCTAAAATTTCTTTTTGTTTTTTTTACAAACCTTTTACAATATTCTATGTCCATTTTACATGAAGTAAGAGCTGTAGGACAAAATAGACTTTTAATTTCCTTGAAAAAAAATCTCAGTACCTTAACCTCTTTTTAATTCCTAGACACATCCTACTTTCTTTATTATTTCTAGTAGCTGTAACCATCTTTGTTACCAAGAATTCTTAATCATTGGAGATCTCAATTTTTTACAGTGAAAATAAAGAAATATATACTATTGTGAACTGAATTAGCATTTCATAATTTCTGGAAACATGCTACCACATAGTACAATTCTTCACTAAGTCTCAAGCCATGTTTACTAATTGACACAAATATACTTAATCTCAGAGTTTTAATTTTAAACTTTACTCATGAATCAGGTACAGTACAAAACTCACTAGTTCATAAATAATAACTTGAAATTTAGTTGTGCTCGCTCAGACAGCTAATGTCTTGTTATTTGTTGAGAAGACTTTTAAGATCTATATTTGACCTTGTCACACAATTTTATAGAGGCTGTGAATTGGAGTTTGGGGAAAAGGTCCTTCTACTATCATTTTCTGGTTACAGTGGTGTCTATTTTCTCTCTGTCTCTCTCTCTCTCTTTTCTCCCCCTAGTTTCAGGTTCCACTGATTGAAATAAGCTAGGTTAATGTGAGCTGGGTTTACATTTCAAAGACCAAATAAGACATGAAACTTTAAGGCACAAGGAAAGAAAATCTAAATTTTTTCTTAGGAGTTTTTGGAATATTTTTATCTATTGTCATTAGTGTTAGGGGATTTATTATTCAATTTTTTCCTTCTTAAGCACAGGACAGTTTTGCCACAATATCCTGATCCTTTAAAATATCTATACACATTTTGAGTGGAATAGGGGAGGTTTTGGAATTGGTACAGAAAAGTGGGCCATGTCTTGCGTCTGGAGTGCATTTCTAGTTTTCTGGAGATTTTCAAAACTAAGAGAGTTGTTTCTATTAGCCCTTGAATACTGACTTCTGGGTGATCTATTTCCTGTTTCCTGTTGGGGGGGTGGATAATTGCCAAAGTGAGGGTAATGTTTCTTTGTCTAAGAAGGAGAGTTTATGTTTGATATATATTTTATGTCTAATTTCTGTTCTTTCACCTTAATAAGGGATTCCATAAGGCAATTTTGTTCTTTCTTTTGTACCAATATGATGGGTGTTTATAATGAAAGCTATCATATTTTTCTTGTTAAATACACCCAATTTAAAGGATCCCTGTCTGAGTAAGTATCTCACCCCTAAAAAAAAAAGTACATAAAGAATTCCTGTCTGTTCATGAACAAGTGGGATGGTATATTATTTTCACATAGTAACTAAAAAAAAAATGCCTTTTTTATTAGCTTAATCAAATATGCAAATAGGTATCTCAAAAGAGATGATGTAAGCCTTAAAAGATCTAGAAAGTTCACTGTCAGAATTAGTCTAAGAAAGTAAAAGTACTGAATTGCTATAGTAAAGAATGGTGTAGTGAACACAGTGTGTGAGGTGCCCAGGAGGCAGTAAGATGCCTTTAGTCCTAGACACGCTAATCTGTGGCACTGGGGAGGCACTGCTGGAATGGGGCTTTTCCAGCACTATCAGTGCATTGCAGGTTTGTAAGACAGAGGCTCCTTATGGACTGCGAGTCCTTGAGAATATTCCCCTGATTCTGGAATGGCTGTCAAAGACAGTGGTTCTTAGGACTTTGTGTCTTGGAACCCCAGTCTGTTCATCTGACCACCAGATGCTCCCCATAAGTGCACATTTGAGATGACAGACCATAGAGAATTCTGGTCATAAAGCCAAGCTCTAAAATTGTAGAACAAGTCAAGAAACCGAAAAGCAAAAATACCTTGTGCAAAAATACCACAGTCAAGTAGGTGTATATTGTTGCCAATCTTATGAGAATGGTTAATTTACCAGTCTGTGAGGCAAGTCCATCTGCAGGACTCTATAAAGGGTCTCTGCCTGCAGCTCTGAACCATCATGACCCAACAGACAGAAGCAAAGAAAAACTGTGACCATCTCTGGTAGGAAAAGATCAGTTAAAAGCCTGAGTACTCATTTACCAAAACCAGAGTCACTATGTCCTAAGGACTAGCTACAAAATATTTTATCAAGCTAATCTAAACTTAGAGAGGTAGAAAAGAGACTCTTACCACTTTTCCTTCCAACAGACCCAGTGGGCAGGGATCTAGGAGCCTGACAGGGCAAGAAATCTTATCTCCTGCAGGTCTTTGGTGTCCTTGGGATTCTTAGAGTTGCCTGAGGGCAGAGAATCACACAGCCAGTCTCCTTGCTACCTCACCAAGTGTTGGGGAGGGGAAATTTTTCCTTCTACTTCTCTTGATTTCTTGTGGATGGTCTAATAATAAAACTGACACAAGACAGAGTGACAGGAAAAAAGAATTTAAGTTGTAACCAGAGATGTCTCCTAGAAACAGGACCTAAGAGGTAGCAAAAGCAGGCAGCTTTTATCTCTCATAAACAAGTAGCAAGAAATTTGAGAAGAATTGACAGGACAGAGAAACTTGGATTTGATGGCTTACTTAGTAAAAAAACAAAAAAGCAAAGTCGGCTTCAGAAATAAATTATTTAAGAAGAAACAAGATCTGTTCATAGAGGCTTCCTGGTTCTAAATTCCCTATCTGTAGAGATGATGATGTTTTTGAACTTCCTGTTACAGGGAGGGAATCTTTCAGATGGGGAATTTATTTTCTCCATTCAGGAAAGGGTCAAATTGTCCCCCTTGGATTGGTCGTTTCTCAAGTACTTTAATTCAAAATAACCAATATGCTATTGAGGCATATTTTGTGGCAGCCTGCTCTGGGTTCCAACACATTCTAAATAGTTTATGCATCATCTGCAGATTCTTTTTGCGCAGTTTTAAATAATGCATAGGCTGTAGACTCGTCTAAGACAAACATTTATAAAGATAGAATTGAATATATATTGACTATATAAGCACATCATTTTCTAATATCATTTATATGGATAAGGTTGTTTAATTAGGAGCAGAAGTTCAGTTTATCTTGTGTACCACTCTTATAAGTATTTCATAAATGACATGCATTCAGTCAGAGGAATGGATATAGAACCATTGTAAATATACATATAATTTACATATTTTTGACAGGTTTGGGGAATTTTGAATTCCAGTGTAATCAAAACAGACCCTAGGTACTCTGGAGTCATAGCTCATGACAATGTAGGGGCTCAGAGCTGAGAAACATGCTGCCAACAGCTTAGCAATGTTCTTTAAAAGTGTAAATAGCTTGCAAGAAGAGCCCACATAACTCCTATGTTTTTACCTTAAATTGAAACATGAACTTAAAATAGGCAAGGAGCAGCCCGGCTCCCCACACACGTAAAAAATTCAACTGATCCAAACTCAGAAGCAAATAAAGAAAACAAAAAAAATGCCTTTAGGGAGCAAGGGAGGGGTGTCCGTTTCTCGACCCTTCCCCGCCCCCCGCCATGCCCCTCCCTTGGCCTGGCCCCGCCCCCACTTTCCTGCTCAGGCCGGGACACTATTCACGCCCACTTCCGGAAGCGCTTGACCTAGGCCCCGCCCTCAGCAAGTCCCGGAAGGAGCGGGCACGCGCAGCGTCTGGCACACCGGAAGTGGCTCACGCGGGGCTAAGGTTGGCCGGTGTCTGTGAGTTTTGGTCTTAAGTTTAAACCTGACCATCTCAGCCCTACACGCTGGGGTCTTGGGATTGCTACGGACGTTAAAACTCCTGCACTCGCACCTCCCACCTTAGGTAAGTGCTGGCGTCGGTGTGAGACGCCCTGAAGCCTGAGCGCATGGCTGCTGGGTCGGGGGTCCGCTTTGGTTTTTGAGTAAAATCTTTCTGAGGACTTCCCGCCTATGGACTTTCGGCCTCGGGCCATTAGACCCGCCTGCCCTGTTGTTTCCCTGCTTCAATCACTTCTCTGACCTCCCCTCCCACTCCACGCTTTATAAAGTCTTGGGAGATGGACTTCTGGGATAGATTCAAACTCTTTGGGCCTCTGCCCCATGCTCACCCCTTTTGCCGATGGGAGATCTGACTTCCAGTAGACCTTGGGCTTCATTATGTGCTCATGTAATATAGATAAATAAGAGTCCTGTAGGTGCCCTTACAGTTCCGAGGCTAACCTTAAAAGGTCAGAAATTGGGTGGTGGCCCAATTCCAGGGAATTCCAGTCCCTTCCCCTAAGTAGTTGGAATAATTCTCCCACTTGTTAGCATATGAAGCCACCAAGCCCATAAAAACTAACAACCTTCACACCTGGTGGCAACTCACCCTTATGAGTAAGAGGACCTGCACTCTGTCTATGGAGCGTCTCTACTTTTACTTTAAACAGCACTCCCAACTACACACACACAGGTCATGGCCTTTCTCTTGCTTCTTAAACAGCCTGCATTATATGGAGTATGTATCTCTCCAAATAAATCTACCTTTTCTCAAACTGTGGCTCACTCTTGAATTCTTTCCTGCAAGAAGCCAAGGACCCACACTTGGTGGGGAACATCCCAGGGACTCAACTGAGGCCTGGAACATGGCGATCCTCTCACCCTACATTCATTTTTCCTGTATCAGTGTCCCAGAAGAGCACACTTTTCAGTAGGGTGCGATTTAGGACTGAAAACCTTGGAGTGTCCCTAGAGTGTCACCTCCCCCACCCAGTGATCAGGAGCTTTGTGGACGTGATTGTAAATGGGGAGGCCAGAAAAGCAGGACTAGGGAGTAAGTAAGATCAGGAGAAAGAGACAGAGGGAGAATGAGGAGAAATAGAAAAGGGAAAGGGTGGAAAAGATCAGTGAGGCAGCCCATAAAGAGAAGGCAAAATAGAGGATGGAGGAGGGGCTTGCAAAGAGCAAATGAAAGAGAATAAAATAACTCAGGAAAGTAGCAAGAGGGGAAAATAGAGAAATGTACAGGAAAGGGAGGAGCTCCAGAAAGAGGAAGGGGAGCAAAACAGGGAAAGGGGCCCTTTGTTGGTAGAAGTGTGGAACAAGAAAGTCAAAGCATTTCAGACAGAGAGAGTGGTTAGGAGAAAAAGAGTTGTGGGAGCGGGATGCAGGGACAGAAGGAAGGATTAGGGATGGCAGAGTGAGAAACAGCACTGAGAGAGCCTAGCCAGCTGCGGGGGTCAGTGAGTCGTGGCAGACGGGATGTAACAGGAAAGATGATGTATTGGAGAGCAGAAGGCACACAGAAATGTGGGTTGGGGCAGATATATATGGAGATTGGAAACAGACTGGGGAGAGGGAGAAACAGGAGATAGGTTGAGATAGGTTTCAAGACTTGTGCAAAGAGGTATAAGGAAAGGAAGACAGAAAAGGAGAGAGAGCAGTGGAGGTGAGGGAGGAAACAAAAGGAAAAACAATGGAGAGGAGGAAAAGGATACAGATTAACAGAAAGATAGTGGAGAGAAAGAAGGAAAATCTAATTCTGGATGAGCGATGGGGCGATGGAATATGGCTGAACAGGTTGTGATAAACTTACTTCTGGCTTTATAATCTATTCAGTTTAAATTTAGCTTAATCCTTTTTAATTTTACAGATGAGAATTGCAAAACTCCTGTTTATAAGACTTGTGTATTCCATTAATTATTTGCCTCATAGAATAGTTTCCATTTGCAGCCTTTCTTCAGGCAGCGAGGGGAGACTTGTGTCAGTGGGTCACCTTCTTCTCTGGGGATGCTGTGAGGGAGGAGAACTGGGACAAATGACTGAATGTGTCACTACATGATGCTTTTTAAAGGAATATTAAAACTGTTGGTTTTTCTTTTAATGAATGTACACTTTTCTTTCTACTCCTCTTACATTTAATTCACTATTTTTAAAAGCATATTGAGATAAATGATAGTATACTGAATTTCTGCTTTTATGTAAATCATTAACTTCTGCAATAAGCTTTGGTGACATATAATAAACCAGCTCTTATCATTCTATTCTAAATATGAGATAGTCTCATATTTTAAAATATTTTGATGCCAGAAGTCATTAGATTAAATAAAAGTCCCAGATTGTTTTCCCTATTAAATATATTGTGTCTAGTTCAGATTATAAGGCCTGCATTCTTTCTCCTCTTTGTCCTATTTTGGAACATTTTTGGGTACTCAGTAAATAATTGGAGACCATTTCAGTATACACTTGGTCAGGACATCAATGATCCTAGTTTAGTGAGTTAGTCTAGTATTTAGCAGCTTCTTTTCTTCCCTTTGTGTGGTGTGTTGAATTAGTGAGCTGTGAGTTACAAAGTAGATGTTCCCCTCAACCCCCTTTTGTCCCTTCTGTGAAAATGTTCAGCTCTGAAGACTAGGGCTCTGGCTCATCTGTTTCTGAGGACAGATACCAGCCCCTAACCGAGAGAGAGGTGAGAGGAGCTGTCCTCTGCATGGCTTTTGGTCAGGGCTGGGTCTGTGACTTGAAGATGCGGGCCAGGCCTTCATAAGTCCCCACTGATGCAACATGTGTGTGGCCCTAACCGGGAGGGTGAGTTCTGAAGACGGGGGGTCAGAAACCTTACTTGTTAGTTTCCCTGTAGGTGTTTCCCATCCTGAGTCCCTCCTGGGACAGTGTGCAGCAGAGGTCTGTCTGTTCCATGTAGTGAGGTCTCCCCTGTGTGTGTGTGTGTGTGTGTGTGTGTGTGTGTGTGTGTGTGTGTGGTTGTGGTACACGAAGTGGTATGTTGATTCTAAGCATTAAGCAGCGTATTTTGACTTTCAGGATTGATGTCTCAAGACTGAATGTTACCTGAGAAAGAAGCCCTGAAGAGGAAGAAGAGGGAAGAACAAGGAGTCAGGAATGACTCTTTCTCAGGTAAAATCACATCCTTAGTTTCTTGTTCAGTGCTCTCCATCCTGGACTGAAGATCTGAGGCCGTGTGGACTTGATAATCTCTCACCCTCAAGTATCCTGCCTGATAGGTTGGCTTGAACTCACCCCAGGGCCTTCCCTCAATCTTCTCCCATCACCACACAACTTCTATTTGGTATTTATACTCCCTATATGTATTTATGGTGATTAAAGTTAAATATTTTAATACATAGTTTTTCAAAGTTTGAAGTGCTTTTTAAATTACTAGGCTCCTATAGAATAATGTTGACCATCTTAATTAAGTTTAGTATAAATTATACATGTTCACTGTACCAAAAAGTTTGAAATGCACAAGTAAGAGATAATAGAAAATGAAGACACATTCAAAAAATGTTTTTTGGACACGGGCAAATTTTAATTCCTTTGAGTTCCACGTGTATGTTTGTAGGCGCACTCTTGTGAAAGTAAGCGGGGGCCCGTGGTGTGTATCAGCGACGTCATCATTTCATAAAGAAGATTTGTATTTATTTTAAAATTAAAAGTATATCTTAGATGCTTTACATGTTCTTAAGTCTTTTCCTATCCTGCCATGTTAATGAGTTTTGAGTAGAAGATTGTACCTCCTTGTATGTATGTGTGTGTGTACACGTACATATTGGCCTTTCCAGGAGTTCTGTGTTTTCAGCCTGTGCTGAAAATGTGTCATGTTTGCTAAGTTAGGAAACAACTGTGTCATCATACATTTAATGTTGTATCTGTTAACTTAAATGTGTGCTGCTGTAGGTTCCATTCTAAAGCTGGACCAACTGGCTCAGGTGATGGTTTTGCCATTCAGTAGCTGCTGACTAGCAGAGTTGGGTCCTCTATAAGGTGGGAAAAAATCAGATGCTATGTTGTTATAGGAGGTAATGCTTATGAAACATTGAGAGAAATGCATTGTGTTTGGGAACTTTTGGTTGTTCTTGTAATTATCATTATCCCATGTTTTCAGTGCTCACCTTTCTTTGAAGTGACTGTGGACTCTGTCATTCCTGAAGACATTAGCTGTGCTCTGCCTCCCCTAGGGATGGACACCAGCACCTCTCTCCTCTTCTCATTTTGTGTGAAGATAAGCACTCTTCTGGTGGCATCTTGGTGAAATGTGTTTTCATTTCCAGAACGATGACATTCAGGGATGTGGCCATTGAGCTCTTCCAGGAGGAGTGGGAGTGCCTGGACCCTGCTCAGAGGGCCTTATACAGGGACGTGATGTTGGAGACCTGCAGGAACCTGGCCTCCCAGGGTGAGGATCACTTCCCCACAGAAGTTGGGATCTGCCCCTGGTTATCTTTGCATTTTATCTTGAGTCTCTTGGAAACTGCTGAGTTACTTGACTCCTGCCCCCTTCATGCTAGGTAATGGTGGTTTTGGAAGTTGAGTAAGCCCAGAAGCTTATGGCAAAACTATAAAATATCAGGCTGGCTGTCCTCCTGCACTTCTGATTTAGTAGTTCTTGGAAGAGAGCTACATGTCTGCATATTTGCAATATTCCTTTAGGATTTGGAAGGAGACAGTCATTGAACAAATTTGTGATGTATTATTCTCTCCCATCCGTAACTTCCTTCCCATCTGAACAAAGGGCTGGAGTGTATTATGGAAAAGCCACAGCACATCAGTCACCTTTTTCATTTAAGCAAGAATCTGTCTTTCTGAGGTGAATATTATTTTCATTTTGGAGAAAGGGGAAGACCCCTGGCCTCTGAAGAGTGAGGTGAGAATAACGGGGAAAAAAATCCGATGTGCGGGGATATATAAAAGTATGAAGACAAGTGAGAACTCAGATGGCAAAGCAGTGATGACTTCCTCAGGTATTTTTTAGGAAAGTCTTCCTATATGTGAGAGGTCCTTGGGAAAACAAAACTTTATTTCTGTCAGCTTTCCTCTCCTCTCTCTCTTCTTCCTGTGTCTGAAATGTTCCTCCCATCCCCAGTGGCATTTGAGCTGTTGCAGAGACAAAGTCAGAGCCTTCATCATGACTCACATTCTGTCACCTGCCCTCTGTGGTCTTTTTTTGTATTTGACTTTGGGGGGTTGACCTCTCATTCTATACTCAGTTCTCCATCCACACGCATCACAGCCGAGGTCTCCCTGGTCGCCGCTCCTGTCCTTCTCCAGCTTCCATCCCCATTTCGTGTAGCCAGAGACCTTTTTTGGGATGGAGATCATTGGCTGCCCTTCCATCACATCTGGGGCCCCAGGCCAGTGCCTGGGCCTGCCTCAAGCCCTCTCTGCCTGTTCATGTGCCTCAGCCATTTCTTCATTTCTGCTTTTGCCTCCAGGATCGTGCATAATGGAATAGCATGAATCTTTGGAGGTTGTTACACACCAGTAGCATAAACACAGTGGGCAGAGAGAACCTTTCTTTGATTGCCAGTCCTTCATGGGGACCACATCTCAGGCACGGCCTGGGGTGTGCAGGCAGGCCCAGGGCCCATTTCAGCATCCCACAAAATCTGACCCCCTGGCTTTGCTCTCATTTCTTTTCTTTTTCTCCCTTTTACTGTGGCTACTTAATATGGGAACATGGAAAAACTTTGGCTCTCGCTGATTTCTTTTTCTTTTTTTTTTTTGAGGTCGTGTGATTTTTTTTCTCTGAAACATGCTTTTGAAATACATCTACTGGGTGTCTGAAATTTTATCCTGTTTTCTGCTGTGAGAGCCCACCCTTTAGGTGCTGCTCATCTTTTGGTGAACTCTCCCACAAGGAGCTTTACTGAGAAAAAGAAAATTCTGAATTTAGAACTCTGGTTTAGGTGTCACAGCATCACACTGCTGTGTAGAGAAGTGTCCCCGAAGTAACTCAGTAGCGTGGCCAGCGTGTTCCAGGATGCTGAGATAGAAAGTGTCCCAAGAATGTGACACAGGTGGTTCCAGATGTCCTTCTGGTTTCTGTGGATCATCACTGGTGTCTCTGTCAAGGGCAGTGTGGCAATGTTGATTAAGTCTACTAACAGTCATCCTCTGATTTGAGGCATAGGGATTTATTTTAGGGAGAAAATTGCCAAGTTCATAACCCCATATCAGTGAGACCATTGACCAAACTACTCATCTCACAACAGGGTTCATTCCACGTGTGTGGCATTGTTCATTGTTCACAAAGGTGATTTTGATGCATCCTCTCGGGGAGTTGATGAAGTTCGTGATGCCTATGTTACAACTGAATTGTACCCTGTTGGTTTTGTTTCAGACATTCTTGCTACCATCTTGTATTATACATGAATTTTCTTTGATTTATGTAATCATTGATTACTTTTTCCTGGTCACACTAATAATGTTTTTCCTGTTATAGCTGTAATTAGTGGGTCTATTGGATGGAGGAATGAATACTGTTTTATATATTTTGCAAGATTTCCTTCTTGAATGTTGAGGGTTACAGCTCAGCAGCAGTTTCCTCAAAATGTCTATAACTTGTAGAATTTTCTGAACATTTAATAATCACAGTGATTCCTTTTACATTTGTTTTGCTTAAATAATGCCTGCTTTATATAATTAACACATGCTTTTTCATTTAAATCAGTTTGGATTTTTAAAATTGGGAATATCATATATCTTGAATATATTTTTGTTATTAACATACTGTCTTTATACCAGAAATGTAATTAAATTGATTGGCTGTAATTTGTCATATAAGATACCTTGGTTTCTCTATAGCATAGTTTGTTTTCCATACATACTTTTTGGCTTTCATGTGAATTTTTCTTTCATTCTTTCTTCTTTTGTCTGCTCCTTCCTCTGGGTAATTTGAACTGATGTACCTCCAGGTTTGCTGATTCTCTCTTCTACCTGATGAGACCTGATGTTGGACCTCTCTAGGGAATTTTTCATTTGAGTAATTTTCCCTTTCAGCTCCAAAATTTCTATTTAGCCTCTCTTCATAATCTCTGTCACTTTATTGATATTCTCTATTTGTTTAAACAGTGTTTTCCTTATTTTCATTAATTCTTTGTCTATTCCTTTTAGCTTAAATAATTGATATAAAGTATTTGTTTAGTAAGTCTGAAGTTTGGGCTCCATTATGGACAATTTATGCTATTTATTTACTTTCCTGCATGATTCATACTTTATTGTTTCTTTGCCTGCTTTGTAACTTTTTGTTTAAGAAAAAGGGATATTGTGAATATGTTGAGAGTTTGTAAATCATAATCCACCTTCCCCACCCACATATTTTGTTGTTGTTTCTTCTGACTGCTATTGTGTGTTTATTTCTCTCAGCTAATTTTGTGTAGTATGTTTTTCACTGCCTTGGGTGGCCACTGAAGTCTTGGTTTGCTTATTGGTCAGTCAGTGCCTGGACAGATATCCTTAAATACCTGAAACCCAAAGCAAAACAAAACACCTTACACTCTTTGTAGATGAGCTCTGTGTGCTGGAGAATGCCTTAAAAACTTAAGCAAGAGTTTACAGTCCTGCCTTAGCCTTCCCTTCCTGCTTGCACAGAATCTGATGGTCAGCTGCAGGTAGCGGCTTAGGGGCTTTTCAGCTCGTTTCTCATATTCCCATTCCTGGGCCTGCTCATATCTGTCTTGATCCCATGGAACGTGTGGGAGATTTTCACAGGCCTATTTCCCAGTGCAGCTCACTCCCCAGTGTTTTTCTCAGGGTTTTTGGCTTGTCCGTTCTTTGCCACAGTTGTTACACATTGTCCTAGGTGGCCGTGGCTAATACATTCCCCTTTAAATGTTTTCCACAAAGCCTCCTTGTGGCACTTCCACCCAGGTGTGGGTTTGAATCAGGCCAATGAACGCTAGCACTTTGAGCTAGTCCTTCAGGGAAACATCAGGCAGGTCAAAAAACAAAAAAACAAAAACAGCCAAATTGTAAGTTCTGTCCTGTCACCTCTCATCCTGGAAACCTATAGCAGCTTGTGGGCTGCCATCTTCAAGGCCACTGCAGATGAGGAACAGGGATGGCGTCAGCTGCCTTTTTTTTGGTTGAGTGTCTTCCTGTTGCTGGAATCCTTTTGTTAATTTCCAGAGTTTTTATAAAGTTGATTCTGACAGTTTTTGTCAGTTCATTTCTTCCGTTATATGGGGAAATACATTTGGAGTTCCCTGCTTTGTCATTTTTGATGTCACATTTTCCTTTTGTTAATGTCTATAATATTACATATTTACCTGGACCTCTTATTTCAAAATCAGTGGTTTCCAGCATATTTTACACTTCTCATATTCTGTGTTCTTCCTGAAATTTCTTTGATTCTTTTAATTTTATAATGTAAGAATAGATGAAACAATATTTGTTTTAAAAAATATAATAAGAATTAAATTATTATGTGAAATAATCTTTTATTCTTACAGGTGAATTCTTGAGAATTGGACTCTAATGTAAGAATAGATGAAACAATATTTGTTTTAAAAAATATAATAAGAATTAAATTATTATGTGAAATAATCTTTTATTCTTACAGGTGAATTCTTGAGAATTGGACTCTATATATATATATATATATACACATATCTATTTAACAATATAAATGCTTATTATTTATGACTGGATTTGTCTAAGATTACTAACTATTTATTATTGTTATTTTGATTAATATACCATTAATATTAGCATATATTATGTAATATAAGCCCAGTGTACTAATTGCTAATGTTGCAGTATGCCTGTTTTGCATGAACGTATGTGTATAACAAGTATTGAGAATAATATTTTGTTATTCTCACAGTGGTGTTTTAATGTTGTGTATAAGAATTCAGTAGTTAACTTTATTTTTTTAACATTTTTTATTGATTTATAGTAATTTTACAATGTTGTATCAATTTCCAGTGTAGAGCTCAATTTTTCAATTATACATGAACATGTATATATTCATTGTCACATTTTTTTCTCTGTGAGCTACCATAAGATCTTGTATATATTTCCCTGTGCTATACAGTATAATCTTGTTTATCTATTCTACAATTTTGAAATCCCAGTCTGTCCCTTCCCACCCCCTGCCCCCTTGGCAACCACAAGTTTGTATTCTATGTCTATGAGTCTGCTTCTGTTTTGTATTTATGTTTTGTTTGTATTGTTTGTTTGTTTGTTTGTTTGTTTTTAGATTCCACATATGAGCGATCTCATATGGTACTTTACTTTCTCTTTCTGGCTTACTTCACTTAGAATGACGTTCTCCAGGAGCATCCATGGTGCTGCAAATGACGTTATGTTGTCTGTTTTTATAGCTGAGTAGTATTCCATTGTAAAAACATACCACATTTTCTTTATCCAGTCATCTGTTGATGAACACTTATTAAAAACCCACAGCTAAGGAAAAATTCAACAGTGAAAAGCGAAAATCATTTCTTTAAATCAGGAACAATACAACAAGCTCACTCTCACTTCTTCTGTGGAATAAATAATTGGAAGTCCTAGTCACAGAAATCAGAAATCAACAGGAAATAAGAAGCATGCATATTGGAAGGGAAAAGTAAACCTGTCATTATTTGCTGATGACATGATACATTCTATAGAAAACCCTAAAGCCTCCACCCAAAATGGATTAGAACAATGATGAATCCAGTAAAGATCTAGGATACAAGATTAATATACAAATATTTGTTGCTCATCTATATGCTAAAATTAAATTACCAGAAAGCAAAAGCAAAAAACAATTCCACTTAAAATTGCTCAAAAATACTTATGAGATGAAAATGCAATGAGATGAAACACCTATACTCTGCCTACTGAAACACTGATCAAAGAATTTACAAATGACACAAAGAAATGGAAAGACTCTCATGTTCTTGGATTGAAATAATGTTAAAATTGCCATACCACCCGATGCAATGTACAGATTTAATGCAATCCTTAGTACCCATGACGTTCCACAGAACTAGAACAAATTATGCTAAAACTTATATAGAATCTAAAATGACCCTAAACAGCCAAAGCAATCTTCAGAAAAAGAACAAAGTTGGAGGTTATACACTCCTAAACTTCCAACTGTACTACAAACCAACACTCATCACATCAGCCTGGCGCTAGCACAAAAACAGACATATAGATCAACAGAACACAATAAACACCCTGAAATAAACCCAGACACCTCTGGTCAATTAATCTATGAAAGAGGAGGCAAGAAAATACAGTGGAGAAAAGACAGTCTCTCTAATAATATCAACATTTGATGGTCACATGTGACTCCCCCAGCTTCGGGCTATGGGCAAGGACTTGCAGGACCAAAATGTGACAATGTGCCCTTTCAAACTTAAGGAACTTTCTCCTGTTTCTCAATGACACAGATCAAAGTTTTGATTCTTAATTTGGGTGATCCTCATTTTGCCTTATATTGCTGGCAAATGCTCTTTGCTCTTGAGGTAAGGAGGTAACACTGACTTATGTGATAGGCAAGAAACTCTAAAATTGGCCTTTTTAACCATCTGATCTCGGTGCTTTTATAGGTGAGAAACACATCTATATATTTCCATCAATAAATGGATATTCTTTTTTTTAAATTGAAGTACTGTCAGTTACAATGTGTCAATTTCTGGTGTATAGAACTATATATACATACCTACATTCATTTTCAATTTTTTCATTAGAGGTTATTACAAGTGGATATTCTTCTGTTTAGACGTTCTATCACCAAACTTGGGAGAAGGAAAAAGTCACTCTTCATGAAGTGTAATTTGCTAGAAATTTTCCATATCACCTAGATTTCCAAATAACTGAAAATGATTAGATTAGTTGAGCAAAAAATGCCCAATGCTTTCTATGTAAGTGCTATGGTCCAAAATAAATTATTGCATCATGTTCTTCCTTTTACTTCTTTGGAAATCCTGGTAAGGTTCTTTGTTTGGTTTCATATTCCTACGCATAACCTAAAGGAAGGCACAGTTCAGTGGTCTCAACACTAGGAAACAACTCATTTTGAGTAGAAACACTTCTCAGGGGAGCACAATATACAAGAAGACACATGAAATTCCCTGAAAGGTCTTCATGTGTCACACCTCAGGATTTACTGCTGCTCCCATTTGAGTTCCTGTCTGCCTCCCAGGATCAAGGCAAAAAAGAGCTTTTCTTTAATTGCAGTACTTCCTTGGAGAAGATAACTACAAACTTTTAATTGTCTTTTGATAATTAGCAACTGGGAAATAATTTTTTCACAAATGTTTTCAGGTCCCCAAGCCTGTCTCACATTGAAATTACAGGTGAAAAGATAATTGCAATTCTGAAGGGAGGGGAGGGGAGGTCACAGCATCACATCCCATATCTTGGAGTCCAGCTTCCTCCCTTCCTGCCATAGGAGCAGGCTGCTGTGACCAGCACACTGAATCCACTCTCCAGGCAACCAGAGGAAGAGAAACGAGTATTTCCTATTTCAGTCTTAGAGCAAGAATCTGCAACAAATGAGGGGTATCAGAAAACTAGGTAAGTGATCATACAGGAAAAAAGAACTGTTCATGTTGAAATTGGTCTACTGCCATAGGAAAACAGTAAGAAAGGATAAATCCAAGAACTAAAGGGAGCTATTAAAGGGAGAAGGGGATGCTAGACCAGCCCTCAATTTCTATTGCTTCCTAATGACAGTGATTGTAACTGTTTAATCCAAATGATATGAAACCTGATTTTAAATGTAACTGATGATTGTAATTCAGAAATGCCTCTGTAAACAGGTTACATCAGAGTAATCAGAGGGTACATTTTTGAGGTATCCAGGTGTGTCAATACCATCTCTATGTTTCATAAAATCTAGAATAAATTTACAGGAATGATCAACTCTTTTATACAAGTACTGTATTCCAATGACTACTGCTGGAATAAAAACATTTTCTCTTCTTCTGTGTGTAAAAAGTGCTTAATGGAGACATTGTTTCCTAATGAAAACATCGATCATTTATTGATTTTTGCCAGCCCATTTTCCATTACATTCAAGAAGAGAAATGTAAAGCAAAGGTAAATGCAAAAACGGTTTTCAGACAAGAGCTATCAATATGAAAGTATAACGTGGCCTATGTTCTGGTTTATAAAATTTCTTATCTTTGAAACTCTGCAATTTCATTTTCTACAGGAAAAATATATCAAATCTTAGTATTTGTATTTGCTAAATATGTGATACATTAATGTTTCAAAAACCTTCAGTTACTCTTAATACATTGAATTTCCTGCTAATTAACAGATTATTTTGTGAGTTGAATTAGTAATATTCATCTTCCAGACCACACTACTTCATCACATATTGCTGTTTCAGGTGTCCTAGTTCAGGGTATGACAGTCTTCAGTGATTCCTCTAATAGAAGTCATTCCACTTCTTTCATAAAAGCAAGGTAGTGTTTCTGTTTCCAAAACAGAAAGCTTACAGTGCATTTTAAAAATACAGTTTTACAGGGAGCAGTTCCCGAGAATTATACTACAATCAACGTATCTAAATTTTGTTAAGATATTTCCATTTTAACCATAATCAATACTGACATATATGTTGAATATATAAAGATAAATGGAAATGTCTTACTATAAATATACTGAAAACATACCAGCAAACCATGAGTGAAATGACAAACGTATAGGAAAATATTAATATACATTAGTATTTTACAGAAAAATAAATAACTAGCTTTGTTAAAATATCATTGTGTTTAAATGCACTATTAGTTTACCAATCTAGCAAGGATCTAATCTCCACATTATGAAAGGGTTTTAAATCTGTAAAAATCATTAAGCCTGATCTGCCTAAGTGCTCCTTATGTTTTCAATGAAGATACTAGTACTGACCCTCGCATGACATTATGAAGAACACAGAATGTATTACATGCAATACTTTTACATAGGGAGCCATATTTTGTAAAGCTCTTTCGCTGTTACATATTCATCTCTCAGACACCCGATTAAAAGAAAGAACGAGGAATAATTATCATTCAGGGGGAACTGATATAAGTGAAGAATATTGAATGAACTATCCATTTCAATTTCAGGATCTCCACTAGAAGTAAAAGCAAGGTAAACTAATTGATATGCTACACGGCGCTGTGCCTCGTACCTCCATAAAGGAATATCCAGCTCAGAAGAAGAGTGTCTTCCCTGGGACTTGACAGAATGGCCACCAAGCAGCTGGCAATAGGAGTGGTCATTTCCTTACAGACCATAGCAGGACTTCTGGGGAATTTCTGTCTTGTTTATCATTTTCTCTTCCTTCACTTCACAGGAGGCAGATTTAGGTCCACAGATTTGATTCTCAAGCACATGGCTTCAGCCAACCTCTTACTCTTTCTTTCCAAAGGAATCCCTGACACACTGACAGCATTTGGGTTGAAAATTTTCTTCAGCGATGTTGGATGCAAATTTATTTTTTATATTCACAGAATGGGCAGAGATGTGTCCATGGGCACCACCTGCATCCTGAGTATCTTTCAGGTGATCATGATCAGTCCCAGTGGCTCCAGGTTGGCAGAGCTTAAAGTAAAAGCTCCCAGGTACATGGGCATCTCCAATATCCTCTGCTGGATCTTGACCATGATGCTAAATATTTTGGTTCCTTTCCATATAACTAACAGAATAAACAATACAATCACCTTAAGCAACATAGATCATGGCTACTGTTATGCATTAAATTGTTGTAAAATCACCAAGTCACTCTATGTGCCAATAGTATTACTCCATGATGGTATCTATTTGGTGCTGATGGTCTGGGCCAGTGGGTCCATGGTTTTTATCCTGCACAGGCACAGGCAGCGTGTCCAGTACATTCACAGGAACAATCAGTCTCCTAGAACCTCCCCTGAAACTGCAGCTACCCAAAGCATCCTTGTCATGATGTGCTTCTTCATTTCTTTGTGGACACTTTCTGGTACCTTACACATTTGTTTGGCAGTTTTTAACAATCCTAGTTTCTGGTTAAAGAACACTGCTGCCCTGATCACTGCATGTTTCCCGGCTGTCAGCCCCTACATTCTCATGATCCATGACTCCAGAGTACCTCAGATCTGCTTTCACTAGAATAAAATACAAAAATCACAGAAATCTATCACAAATATGTAAATTACAGGCATATTGACAATGATTCATTGTTTATCCCTAAATCTCATGAAATATGACATTTATGACTCAGTTTACAAGAGAGAGGTAAATATTTTTGCTCCTAAATGAATGTCAGCATCCATAGCAATGATAATAGTAATGAGATGCATTTATCAAGGTCATAAATATCTAACTCAATAATTATTAATAATTTTAGTGGAGGCATTCCAAGTTTATACATTGTTTAATCTGCAGCTGTGGAAACCATCTGCAGATTACTGATAAGCTATCCAGAACTTCTTGAGACCCAGAGAAGTCTGCCCCTATATGGGGACATAATTGATTCCTTAACAGCATATGGATGATTTTAAATTAAGGTTACTTAAAAAATGGCCAATGCAAGAGGGACACTTTGATTCTCCCCTATCTCCCTAAAAGCCGAAAATATATTTCCCATGTGAAATGTGCCCTCCCTCTTCTGGATGTTGAAAGACATCTTCATCACTAAAGGCAGGTAATTCAGCGCTGAGAAGCCTGTATAAACAGATCTTGTGACTTCTTTAATAATGTACTTCTCAAGCCAATTATGTGTAAATCTTTGACTAAATAAGAACCAGGGGGTGGGTATAGCTCTGTGGTAGAGCACATGGCTAGCTAGCATGCACAAGGTTCTGGGTTCCATTCCCAGGATCTTCACTAAAAGAAAAGAAAGAAAAGAAAACTAATCAATACCATGTCATTAGTCATTAGGTCTTTGTCTATGAGATCTTTGTAGACACAAATTAAATCTTTTACTCCTGTTAACTTATATTGTATTAATTTTATTATTAGACCAGCCACCAAACCTCAATAGAAATAGCGGGGATATTTCCTCCTCCTGAACAGGTGTTTAGCCAGTAAGGAGACTGGCTGGACCCAATTCCCTGCCTCCAGGCAGCTGCAGCTTTTACATCCTGAGATATTGACAAGGCCAACAAGAGATGAGGTTTCTTACCTTGTCAGCCTCCCAGACCTCTGCCCACAGGGTCTGCTGAGGGAAAGTGGTGAGGGTCCTTTCTGTATCTAATTTTAGGTTAGCCAGGGAAAATATTTTGTAGCCAGTTCCTTAGGGCAGTTACTTCGGTTTTTGTAAATGAGTACTCTCTTTTTTTTTTCTTTTAATTATTTTCCTTCCCACAAATGGTCACTGTTTCCCTTTGTTTCTGTCTGTTGGTTCATCTGTCATAAAGAGGAAGGACCATACAGCAGAAGGCAGAGGCACTTTACAAGCCTTCTGTTTTAACAGAACCATAGATGCGTGAAATATTTCTCATTAGACTGGCGTCAATAAAGACCAATTTTACTGTGGTTCTCCCAGGTAAAATCCAGATGGTTTTTGATGTTGCTGTTATTTTGTTCTATGTCCTCAGTGTTTGGCTTTATGACAAGTGAGAATATATCCTCTGGTCTCTGCCAACTGGAAGTTGAACTTACGGAGTGTATTTGCTGATCACTCATCCAGGCAGAAGATCGAAGACAAAAAAAGTCACAGACACACCCTGTGTCCAGCCATTCCAATTCCACAAGGATGCTTACAAGGGGTCTCAGTTCAAAAGGGACGTTTGCCTAACCAACCCTCATTCCCTTGAATGCACTAGAAAAGCCGCATTCCATCAATGCCCCGTAGTGTCTCAGAATTGCATGTCTAGGACTAAAGGCACATCACATACCCATGGGAAACTGGAGACAGCTTTTTCTATACATTGTTAACATCTGTACCAATGAAGGAATTTTACTTTCTTAGACTAACTCTGGGAGTGAATTTTCTGGATCTTATGAAGGCTATATCATCTCCAGTGAGATAACTTTTGCATCTTTGGTTAAGCTATAGAAATGTTTATTGGTTTCCATTGCTTTGAAAACAAGATTCCAGTAGTTAATGGACAGAAATGGATCCTTCAAACTGGCAATATGTAAGGAAAACCTTTAGGAGCCCTCATTATAATTACAACTGTCATATTAGTACAATGATCAAATCGAAAGTGGGAGAAAGTAAAATGATGTCGAATGAAATAAAAGCACACAACATCAGAGCTGTGGGTAAAATTTTATGTGGGGTAAAATGAGGACTATAGCCAGGGAGATGGCATTTCAGATAGCTCTGAGGAATGGCTCCAAAGAGGCAGGGAGGAGCTCAGTATGATGATTTTAGTGAAGAGGGGTATGTGAGGTCAAGCACACACTTAAGACAGAAGATTGCTGCTAGTCACAAGGAGCAGAGTCACCATAAATGACTTTAGTGTCTTTCTAGATTTGAGGAGATGCAAGAATTTGGGCTTCTAAAATCTTCTCCTGAAAACATCTAACTCTCTGAAGGACTGTTTTGCCAGTTTTCCCAGAGCACAGAGCGCCCCATTCCTGATCTCCAGCCTCAACACCTTTCAGAAGGTGTTGGATGTCAGCAGCTGCAGCAGTTCATGGCCTAATCCAAGCAGAAGTAGGTGGCAAGTGCCAAGATGACCCAATCCTTGTAGACGCAGATGGTAAGTGTCAATTTTTATTGGCAATGACTAGCCTTAGGGAATCCCTTATTGAGATGCAAGAACTTAGATTTAAACTATATATCCAACATCAATTTTCCTTCTGAAACGAGGAAAACATTAACTTGTCTCCTCAGCCATTACCCAGGCCCTTCTACAAATTATCAAGAAATTGATCTGCTGGAAGCCAATATTCAAGGGCTAGTAGAAACAACTGTCTTTATTGAAAAATCTCCACAAAACTAGAAATGCAACTAGAAACAAATCAAGGCCCATTTAAATCTTCCAACCCCAAGCCCACCCCAATTCCACTCAAAATGCTTATAGGTATTGTAAAAGATCAGGATATTGCAGCATATTTTTCCTATATTTACAAAGGGAAACAATTAAATAAAATCTACCCTACATCTTATGGTAATAGACAAAAATTCTCCAAAACTCCTAGGAGAAAACTTACACTATCTTTGTCCCTTCAAGTTATTGATCTTATCTTTTGAAATGTAAACACAGCCCACATTAACCCAGCTTAGCTTAGTCAGTAAAACCGGGAACTAAAGGGCAGGGGAGAGAAAGAGCTCTCTTTAAACACAGATTGACAGAAGGACTTTCTTTACCAAATTTAGAATCACAGCCCCCTTAAAACTGCATGTCTGGGGCTAAATAAGATCTTTAAAATCATCTCAATAAATAATAAAAGGCATTAGCTGTCTAGACAAAGCTGCCACTATCACTATTCCTATGCAACATAGTCTTGGAAGCCCTAGCCACAGCAATCAAGCAAGAGAGAGAAATAAAAGGGATCCAAATTGGATAAGAAGAGGTGAAAGTGTCACTATATGCTAATGACATGTTATTATACATAGAAAATGCTAAAAGATCCACACAAAACCTACTAGAGCTGATCGAAGAATTGAGCAAGGTAGCAGGTTACAAGATTAACGTTCAAAAATCATTTGCATTTATTTACACTAATGATGAATCAACAGAAAAATAAATTAAAGGAAAAAATCCCCATTAAAATAGCACCCAAAGTAATAAAATACCTAGGAATAAATCTAACCAAAGAGGTTACAGACTTATACACAGAAATCTGTAAACCATAGACAAAGGAAATTAAAGAAGACTTTAAAAAATGGAAACATATCCCATGTTCCGGGATGAGAGGAATCAATATCATGAAAATGGTCACATTTCCCAAGGCAATCTACAGATTTAATGCAATCCCTATCAAATTAACAAGGACACATTTCACAGAACTAGAACTAATCATAATAAAATTTATATGGAAACCCAAAAGAACTAGAATTGCCAGAGCATTACTGAAGAGAAAGAAAGAGGCTGGAGGAATAAATCTCCCAGACTTAAGACAAAGTACAGAGCTATAGTCAAGAAGACACCATAGTATTGGTACAAAAACAGACATAAAGACCAATGGAACAGAACAGAGAGCTGAAATGAACCCACATACTTTTGGTCAACTAATCTTCGACAAAGGAGGCAAGAATATACAATGGAATAAAGACAGTCTCTTCAGCAAATGGTGTTGGGAAAACAGGACAGCAGCATGTAAAGCAGTGAATCTAGAACACTCCCTTACACCATACACATAAATAAACTCAAAATGGATCAAAGACTTAAACATAAGACAAGGTACAATAAACCTCCTAGAAGAAAATATAGGCAAAACATTATCTGACATACATCTCAAAAATGTTCTCCTAGAACAGTCTTCTCAAGCGATAGAAATGAAAGCAAGAATCAACAAATGGGACCTAATGAAACTTACAAGCTTCTGCACGAAAACCTCCAGAATGGGAGAAAATTTTTACAAATGAAAGTGACAAAGGCTTGATCTCCAGAATATATAAGCAGCTCATACGACTTAATAAGAAAAAAACAAACAACCCAATTCAAAAATGGGCAGAAGACCTAAACAAGCAATTCTCCAAGGAAGACATACAAATGATCAATATGCACATGAAAAAATGCTCAATATCACTAATTATCAGAGAAATGCAAATCAAAACTACAATGAGGTATCACCTCACACCAGTCAGAATGGCCATCATTCAAAAATCCACAAATGACAAATGCTGGAGAGGCTGTGGAGAAAGGGGAACCCTCCTACACTGCTGGTGGGAATGCAGTTTGGTGCAGCCACTGTGGAAAACAGTATGGAGATTCCTCAAAAGACTAGGAATAGACTTACCATATGACCCAGGAATCCCGCTCCTGCACATACAGCCAGAAGGAACCCTACTTCAAAATGACACCTGCACCCCAGTGTTCACAGCAGCGATATTTACAATAACCAAGATGTGGAAACAGCCTAAATGTCCATCAACGGATGACTGGATAAAGAAGTGGTATATTTATACAATGGAATACTACTCAGCCATAAAAACAGACAACGCCATTTGCAGCAACATGGATGCTCCTGGAGAATGTCATTCTAAGTGAAGTAAGCCAGAAAGAGAAAGAAAAATACCATATGAGATTGCTCATATGTGTAATCAAATTAAAAAAAACCAAAAACAAACAAAGCATAAATACAAAACAGAAACAGACTCATAGACATAGAATACAAACTTGTGGTTGCCTAGGGGGCGGAGGGTGGGAAGGGATAGACGGGATCACAAAATTGTAGAATAGATAAACAAGATTATACTGTATAGCACAGGGAAATATATACAAGATCTTATGGTAGCTCACAGAGAAAAAAATGTGGCAATGAGTATATATATGTTCATGTATAACTGAAAAAATTGTGCTCTACATTGGAATTTGACACAACATTGTAAAATGATTATAAATCAATAAAAAATGTTAAAAAGAAAATAATTGGAGGAGACAACTTAGATGTCTGACAGATAGAAGTAGTTTGTCCACAATGGCACTTCTAAATTACGTTTGCATCCCTAACAAATCATGTTCACTATGAGTTTGTAATAATATAAGTGGAAACTTATAGGTGAAAAACACAATGTATTTATTTTTAGTTCCTTTCAATTATTTACAATGAATTGGAAAATGTTAGATGTTTGATGCTGGTTTTTTCTTCTTGATCTGATGTGAGTTTTTCATCTTTGTGTCACTTCTCTCTCTATTTAGTTTTTCTGTGTTGACTTATGACTTTCATACCCTGTCACTTTGAGTAAGTTATTGGCCTTCCCTGCGCCTCAATTTCGTTACCCGTCAACTGAAGATAATAACAGTACTTACCTCACTGGGCCTTTATAAGAATTAAATAAATTATATCTTCAGAACAGTATCTGACATTAGGAAGTGCTATCAATATTTGTATTCATCTGTTTTATTATAGAAAAATAATTTATATGCACAGTGATATCACTTTACACCCATTAGGAATCCTATTGTCCAAAAGAATGGAAAATGACAAATGTTGGCAAGGAGGAGGAGAATTTGGAGCCCTGGGTCATTGCTGCTGGGAATGTAAAATGGGGCAGCTGCTGTGGGCAACAGTATGGTGGTTCCTCCAGAAGTCACATGTAGATTTGCCATGTGATCCAGCAGTTCCTCTCCTGGGTTCATACTCAAAGAACTGAAAGCAGAGACTCAGATAGATACTTGTGTACCAGTGTGCACAGCAGCATTGTTCACAGTAGACAAAAGGGAGAAACAACTCAAGTGTCTATCAGTACGTGAATGGATGAGCCCAACACAGTGTAAACACACAATGGAATATTATTTAGCCATAAAGAGGAATGAAATGCTGACATGTGCTGCAATGTGGATGAATGTTGAAATGTTAAGGAAGTGAAATAAGCCAAAGGACAGATACCTTATGATTCCAGTTACATGAGGTTCCTAGAATAGGCAAATTCAGAGAAACAGAGAGTAGAAAAGAAGTTTCCAGGGACTGGAAGGAAGAATGGAGAGTTAGAGTTTAATGGGTACACAGTATCTGGAATGATAAAAAACTTTCTTGAAACAGATAGTGGTGATGGTTACACAACATTATGAATGTACTTAATGCCACTGAATTGTACACTTACAAATGGCTAAAATAGTACATTTTATGTTATGTATATTTTACGACACTTAAAAGATTAGGATTATGAAACTATAAATATGGAAAGTAACCCTGTTATCTGATTAAAAATCAACACATTTATTGCTGAAATTTTTGAAAATTTTAAAACATGTAAAATAAGAATCATCCATTATTCTACTCTGCATAACAACTGATAACATTTCTGTTTTTTAAAACATACATATTGTAGCTACATTTTATGCAAACATAAATTACATTACATAAAGGTAGTATACAAATGTTACAGTTTATTATACACAATTTTTGAATTGTGTGAATCTATCCACATTTTTTAATGTTTTTCAGATTTAACATTTTTTATTGAGTTATAGTCCTTTTACAATGTTGTGTCAAGTTCCAGTGTAGAGCACAGTTTCTCAGTTATATGTGAACATACATATATTCATTGTCACACTCTCTTATGCTGTGAGCTACCACAAGACCTTGTATATATTTCCCTGTGCTACACATCCACATTTTTAAATGTGAGGAGATTCGCTTAGTTTTAAAACTGATGTTTGTGAATTGTGAGCCGTGTTTGTGCTAACACCATAGGGTGGAGCCACTTTAGCTGATAAATACAAACATTCCCTGATGTTTGACTGGAGCAGGTAAACCATGTTGTTGCTTGTGTGCATTCGAACTTGTGATTCCCACACTGCTGAAAAAATTTACATCTTAATATCCATAACAGTGGCAAATAAACATTGATTAAGTGTTAAAAAAAAAAAAGATACATGCACCACAATGTTCACAGCAGCACTATTTAAAATAGCCAAGACATGGAAGCAATCTAAATATCCATCAGTAGATGACTGGATAAAAAGGGTATGTGTGGGTGTGTGTGTATATATACAGACACAATGGAATAATACTCAGACATAAAAAATGAAATAATGCCATTTGGAGCAACATGGGTGGACCTAGAAATTAGCATATTAAGGGAAGTAAACCAGAAAGAGAAAGACAAATACCATATGATATCACTTGTGTGTGGCATCTAAGAAAATGATACAAATGGACTTGTATGTAAAACAGAAACAGACTTACAGACATAGAAAACAAGCATGGTTAGCAGAGGGGAAGAGGGCAGGGATAAAATGGGAATTTGGGATTTGCAGATGCTAACTACCGTATGTAAAATAGATAAACATTAAGCTCCTACTGTATAGCACAGGAAACTGTAATCAGTATCTTGTAGTAACCTATAATGAAAAAGAATATGTATATATGCATATGTGTGTGTGTGTATACTGAATCACTATGCTGTACACCGGAGTCTAAGACAACATTGTAAAATCAACTCTACTTCAGTTTAAAGAAAGAAAGAAAAATAAAGAACTACAGATTAGTATGGAAAAAACGACAATAAACAAAACAAGCAAAATAAACCAGAAGACACTTCAATAAAGACATTCATCCGTGGCTAGTAAACACGTGGAGAGATGCTTAACTTTCTTAGTCATCAGGAAGTGGAAATAAAACTCCCACGTGGTACCAACCACAATGCGAAAATTAAAATGACAGAAATTAATGTGTATTAGCAAGAATTTAGATAAACCAGAAATGTCATAAACTGCAGATATCTGTGAAGATAAGGACAAAACTTTTGGAGACTGTTTGACAGTATCTTAAAAAGCTTAACATGTATAAACCTGTGACCCAGCAATTCCACTGCTACACATGCAACCAGCATAAATATTTACATGGGTCACCAGAACACAAATTCTAGGATTTATATACCAGCAATATTCATAATCTTCATAACCTGAAAACCAGCCACTTGCTCTTGAACAGTGGAATGATTAATTCATTAACTGATATTCTCACAATGGAATCCTATACAGTGATCGTCAGGAATTACCAACATCATGTAACTGTACAACAGGTTTCGTAGACAACATAAGAGATGTAAAATCCAAATACAAAAGGGTTAACAGTGCATTATTTAATTCATATAAATTACAAATCAGGCTGGAAGTGATGTGCGCTGTTAGATGTCAACATAGTGGTTACTCTTGCGGTCAGTGCCTGGAACAGGGCAGAGGGGAAATTCGGGGAGGGTGACAGTATTGTTTCTTGATCTACACGTTACTTACAGACATGTGTTCTGTTTTTCAAATTTCATTGAGCTAGCACTTTTGCCTTTAAATATGTGTATATATGTATATTTATACACATTTATCTTTATATATCTGAATATATATACATATGACCAATTACAAAATGTTGGAAAAAAGGCAAATATTAGTTTGATGCAACCCTGATATTGTAAATGTGAATGTTAAACTTCTATATACTTTGTATTATCAGTAATTTTTAAAGGAACACTGTAACTATGAGATACTGAGAATACAAGTTCCAGCAAGAAAGGGGAAAATATAGAACTATTTTAAAAACTTAACAAAGAGGTTAGAAATAAGAAGATAAAACATATGTCATAAACAGCACAAAGTAGGTCACAGCAGAAAAAAATGTGACAATGAATATGTGTATGTTCATGTATAACTGAAAAATTGTGCTCTACACTGGAATTTGACACAACATTGCAAAATGACTATAACTTTTTAATTTAAAAAAGTTAAAAAATATAAAAAAGGACAAAGTAGGTGACTCTAATTCCAAATATATTCATTTGTTATTTTTTTTGAGAACAGCATCTTTTATTTTTTATTTTTTATTTTTATATTAACCATCAAAAACTAATTAGTCCTGAAAAAAATCAAACAATTTTTTCAATAATGCTTTGGATATTTTGTCAAAAAATAGCGTGAAAACATAAGGCTTTTAATAAAAAAGTGAAATATACATTTCACACAATTTTGTAACCAATGAGACAACTACCACGGCATAGCAGATAAAGTGTACATATCAGATAAAGGAGACATTAAGTTTAAATAGTTTGTTTTTATTGTAATTAGTCTTCATTGTTGAGTTCTTCATTTACACTCTTGCAGTACTGCTAATTGATGAAAACAAACATAACTGATTTTATACATTTAAGTGATAAAAAACATGTGCATAGAAACATATATGTGTATATGTACATTTTTAGACAGATACACATGGATATATGCATGTGCACACATGTATATCTTGCTTGTGACATAGTCTGGTGTTTTCAAGTGTCTCTTATGAGATAAAACACCTTTCTTTATTTTTGTGGCATATGTTCAATATATATCCATTAAGTCCAGCTGCCAAATTAATTCTTTTTTTAAAAATTCTAAAACTTCATTACATTGCTTCTGCTTTAGTAAGATAAATGCAGAGAGAGCCATTTTGAAATCTTTCATAAAATTAAGGAAATGTTTTAAAATCCACGAGCCAGAAACTCCACACACACACAAAATTATTTCTTGGCTTCGCCTTTCAAGAGGATTTGTCTCAACCTCTCCAAAATGAATGAAGACTCTACCACAGACTCATTTCTTTCTCACCTACAGACATGAAAACGCACTTGAATCTCTTTTCTTCAACATTCCCAGGTGACATTTTCACAGACTAAAGAACAAATCTACCTTCTATTGATCCCAAAATGCATGCTAGTTCCTCCCAGATATCATTTCATTTCCCACTGGCAACATTTACTTGGTTTCTTTTAAAATCACTAAAAACATATTTTGTGCTCTATTTTGTCCTACTGAATTTCCTTCCGACCCTTTTTCCCATGAAAATGTTTTCAATATAATATTCTTCAATATACTACTCTCTCTTCATAACATCGTATTTCAAATGACTACCGTCTCTCGAAAGCTGTCACAGACAAATCTCATCATGAGGACTTCAAAACCACAACTCCCATAAATTAGACTTATCCTCCATCTTCACTCTATGGTACCCAGTGTTTTATGAGAGCATCTTTATTTCTTCAGTATCCAGAGTGACCACCTTTCATTCTGCTCGGCATTCACAAAACATTTCCTACACTCCCAAACCTACTTAACCTCCCAGCATACATATTACATACATGTTACACATTCAGTGAAATCTCCAAAATCCCCAGATTTTTTTAAGGATCTTTCATTTTATTCTTCCATAGACTCTGAACTCCTCCACTGGAAGTCTTAATAAAACTTCAGTTGTGTAAATATTTCCATCATAACTCATTGATAACCGTATTGGATTGTTTATTGTAGAGCAGAAGCATGGTCTGTCTTACTCAGCAGTGTCTTGTAAAGTGATCATCCCATAAATGGGCTGAGGACCCTGAGGGGGATGAAGAGACAATTGGACACTGTGCAAATACACACATTTATGTAATCCTTATCCAGGGAAAGCAGAGCCTGAGTGCACTGGAGTCCCTGCTCATGAACACAAAAGGGCTGACAGTCGGGAAACATGCGGACATTAGTACAGAGGTGTTCACTAGCCAAAAACTGGAATGATTTACAACAGAGAAGTAAATGTGAAAGATAAAGGAGAGGGTATAAAAAGACACAAAGGTGCTCACCAGGACAAGGATGCTTTGGGTGGCTCTGGTCTCAGGGGCTGATTGGCAGGAGACACTGGTCCTATGAATATACTGGACCTGCTGCTTATGCCTGTGCAGGCTGAAAACCATGTTGCTGCTGGCCCACAGCATGAGCCCCAAGCAGAACACGTCAGGGATTGAAACCAATACTGTATTCAATGAGTCTGTGATTTCATCAAGAAATTCAACATAACAGTGTCCAAAATCTCTTTTATGGGTGATATTTTTCTTGCCCAACTTCCAGTTACATACAAAACAACTGTACCATTAAGCATCATGTTTAGTGACCAGCATAAGGAAATAGAGATGCCCACATACTTGGGAGCTTTTGCTTTATGTTCAGCCCACCTGGAGCTCCTGGGGCTGATCATGATGGCCTGGAAGACACTCAAGAGGCAGGTGGTGCTAATGGACACACCCCTGCTCACCCTGTGAACATAGAAAATAACTTTGCATCCAGCATCACTGAGAAAAAGTTTCAACCCCAAACTTGCCATTGTCTGGGTGACTCCTTTAGAGAGAATGACTAAGGAGTTGGCTAACATCAGGTGCTTAAGAATAAAATCTATTGGCCTTGACCTCCAGAGACAATGGTAAAGAAAACAGACATTCCCCAAGATTCCAACTACAGTCTGTGTTAAGTAGACCACTCCCATTGTCAGATCCTTGGAAGACATTCTGCTGGTTCCCAGTGACTGGAACGTGTACAGAGCCAAAGGATCCTGTGCTGGAAGACAAGGAATGGGTTACTGGTATCTTGTCAATTAAAACCCAGTATTCTCCACTTACTTTATTTCTCACTGAGAAACATTTCATTAGATCATTTTTATTATTAGGCTCAAGGAGCTGTATGTATAACCTTTAAAGAAGAGTTACAACATCCAAATCACTGCTATGAAAAATGTACAAGCAGTTACTAACTTATTCTTTGGTTTCTATGCAAAGCTGAAACTTTACTTTGTAAATATTGTGTCATTTATAAATGGAAATTCCGGAGTTTGTGACTGACGTTAGAATTTTTAAAGCAGGGAAAATATCATGGTATGTGTTTGAACATGACATCAGAAACCCATTATTTATAAAAGTTATTCTCTCTTAAGTGCTGCTTCCCTAAATTCAAGGGGGGAAAAAGTCTCATCAAATCAACAGACCACAGGTGTTTTTAGTAGAGACACACTGTGTCTATTAAGCACTTCACACTCCCAGATCTAGAGAAAACTTTCTTAGTATGGCAATTGCCATCCAGAATGACTGATCCCTGTATTAATACCAAAGCTCTAGTAATCCTGAAAATTTAGTCTCTGGGTCCTGAAAGCAAGCCTCACAAGCAGATTGATTTCAAACTGCAGTCCTTAAGCACCTTTAAAATCAGGTTTCATTGCTTCGTGGATGGAACTCCCACAATCACTGTCATTGAGGATTATACTAAATCACATTAGGAGACATCGGGGACTGGTGCAGGGTCTAGGACCCTGTCTCTCCTTACTAGGTCAGCTCAAGCCTCAGTATTCTTCCTCCTTGCTGTGTGGCTTTGGGACTGGATCAACTTCAAACCCAGAACAATCCCTTCTCCTGATAGGGTCACTTACCCACATGCCTGAGAGGTTTCTTTGCAGCCTGCCTCTCAAATTGAAATAGGAAATACTCCCCAAAAACCTCCTACTGCCAGAAAGGTGGGCTCAGGGTGATGGTCACAGCAAGCAGCTCATGTGGGAGGGCGGCAGCCAGACCCTGTATATGACTTTGTGATTCTGTGACCTCACCTACCCTTGGAACCGCAATTATCTTTTCACCTGTAGCTACAATGAGTATGCAGACGTGGGAAGCTGAGAATATTTGTGAAAAACTTTTTCCCAGTGGCTAGCTACTGAAAACAACAATGACAAGTTCTAAGTTAGCATCTCCCCAGAGACCTCGGCAGTGTATGGAAGAGGCTCTTTCTTTTGCACAAATTCCAGGAGGTAGACTGAAGTTCACAGGAAAAAGGGCAAAAATTGCCTGTCAGGGAATGCAGGTCAGGTGAGGGAATGTCAGGGAGACACCAGAATTCCTTTTTTTATTTTTGTTTTCACTATTTTTGTATGTTTTTTTAATGGAGGTACTGGGGATTGAACCCAGGTATTCATGCATGCTATAAGCATGTGCTCTGCCCCTGAGTCATCCCTCCCCACTGAAACAGCAGAATTTCACTGCATTCTCTGCTCTCCTGAGAAATTCTACAGAAAACTGAGTACTTTCTAATATCCAGATGGCTGAAATGCCCCATCATTTAAGTTAGAATCATAGAAGTAAAATCAAAGTACCTAAAAGGATTTGCAAGGTGTTACAGTCAAAGAGAAGAGGATGATGTCAATCATTGACATGAGATATCCTTGGATGATCTTTCATGTTTCAACGCCAGTTATTTGGAAGTGTAGATGATATGGAAATTTGTTAGGAAAATATACTTTACCAATGTTGATGTCTCCACTAGTGATAAGAAGTCTGAAGAGAACAACATCTACAGAAAGGAAAAGGTTTATGAGTCCCTCAAACGGAAAAGCACCAGGATCCAATGGTTGGAGGAAGCATTAAGTCAGTGCTGCTTCCTCATGTAAGTAGCATTGGATGATTCCATTTTTCTATACCTACTTTTTCCTGAATTTTCAGTATTGAGGTTTAATTGCCTTTGTAATGAATTAGAAACTCAAAATGAGGTCCAACTGATTCTTTACTTTTCCTTAAAAACAAATACACAATTTCACCCATGTCATGTATTTAATACTCTCCATATCCAAGTCAGAATAGAGCCACAGTTGAGTACAACCCTTCGGTTCATGTGCACAAACACACACTCAAACACATTTCCATATACATGAAAACACACATGTGTATTTGCAACACACACTCAATACGCAGCACTATAGCCTCACACACTAACACACATTCTTGTATGCACTTTCCAGAACTTACACTCAGAAGCACACACTCACACACACTCATTGTTAAACATACTCATACTCACATGTTTCCCTTCACACTCACAAAACCACATGCACACAGTCAACATGCCAAGTATGTACTTTAATAATGTGCTTACATATTGAAGGAGGGGGGTGTATTGCAAGGTGTTGGCTCAGAGAAATCCCAAGATCTGTAGCTGGCAATCTGGAGATCCAGGAGAGCCAATCGCGTAAGTACCAGCCTAAACCCAAGTTAGAAGACAGGAAAGAAACCTGCCTCCTGGCTCCAGACAGCCAAAAAGATAGAGCAAATTCTTCTTTACTTAACACCCTTGTTCTAGTCAGTTCGTGGAGGGACTGAAGGAGGCCCATCCGCACCGGGGAGGGCAGTCTGCTTTACTCAGTCCACCTGTTTAATGTTAATCTCACCCAGATGCACCCTCACGGACACACACGGGATGATGCTTAACCAGTCATGTGAGCACCCTGTGACCTGGGCAGGTTGACACGGACATGAACCATCACACCCTCTAAACAGAAGCAGCGCGCGCACACACACACACACACAAAGATGGAAAAGGTTCCTTGGGGATTTCCACTTCCACAGTAAATAGGATCAACCCTTATAAAAGTAGGACGGTTGCCCCTCAGCCTTCACTCTTCATTGTTTTACAGAAGCTGTCTTGCCACGTTGAGAAGAAAAGCAGCATGATAATGAAAGACTTGCTCTCTGTCAGGAGCTGTTCTCATTAGTGATCTAGCAGAAAACAAAACCTATTCTCTGGCCCCAAGTGGCTTTTCTCTATTGGTGCTATGGACTAAATGTGCCCTCCCAAAATTTGTACGTTGAAATCCTAACACCCAGTTTGATCTTATCAGGGTCTGGAGTTCTTGAGAGGTGACTGGATTCTCAGGGAGGATGTAATTAGAAAGAGACCCCAAAGAGCTTTCTCCCCCAGTCCATCTTGTGACGACGCAGGGAGGGGATGGTCATCTATGAACCGGGAAGAGGGCCCTCACCCAACACGGGATCTGCTGGTGCTTTGTCTAGAACCTACTATCTTCCAGAACTGTCAGGAATAAATTAGTTATTCCAGTTATTTAAGCCACCCAGTCTGTAGTATTTTTGTTACAGCAGCCTAAAAGGATTAAGACAACGGGGATAAGTGAGCATTAATTACGTAAAATGTAATACAGTGATGAGTACCTTAAAAGTGCATTTGGTAGGTGACAGAGGGTGACAGGGTGTGCCAGTTTCAAACCGTATCTATGGAATGCCTGTGTGAAAGTGTGATAATTGAGCAATTTGTCATAAAGCCTGGTGAGGTGTACAGATATCTATTGCACACATTTACAATTATAAATACAGATACAAATCTGAAATTTGGGATTCCATATTTTTGCATGTGTGTTTTCAGGGCTTAAAAGTCAAGGCCTATGTAAATGAGTTGCGTGTGTTTTTGAGTGTTGATGCTTTAAAAAAATAAACACATAAAAGAAAAAGTTCCCTAGGAATGTTGAGATATAAACAGAGAATCTAAAATCATGACCCATTTGGGGTTTTCCCAAAAAATGTCCTTTAGGCCAAGCTCTTTAATTCCTAGGGGAGGGTAAAATAATGAATTAGTGGGAAGGGATTTGATGTCATTTTCCAAAACTGTCTGAGATGTGTGATACTAGCTCGGCAAGTACTTTTTAGGAGACGCACTTTTCCTGTAACCTACCCCCGGAGCCGCCAGTGGGAACACTGTCACTTTCATTTATGAGTGCCCACTGAGTTCAATTAAAGGGTTTGTAAATGTTTTCACCTGCAACTTTTTCCAATCTGTGTCTCCAATGTTGAGTCATAAAGGAAGATATTTTAACATTTCATAAAATGTAGTTTCAACCAAATTGCAACCTACTCCCTCATCTCTGAATCCTCCTTGTTCTGAATCCAAGACCAGCTGGCTCTGAATGAATTTTGGTTTCTTCCTCCCATTGAGACCAATTTTGTGTCACCCTCGCTTAGTATTGGACCCTAAAAAGGACTTTTCAGTGTTCTTTCATTTTCCAAATTTTATAAACACACACTAAAACATAAATCTACATCACAAGTAGCAATTGTTTTTTCTGTACACAGCCACATAATAATGATCATAGGCTTTGTAAACTACTCTGCTCTTGTCCTGACAACAATATGTAAATGAATGGGTGGAGCTGAGCTCCAATGAAACTTTGTTAAAAAACAGACAGTTGAGTGATGGAGTGAGAACTCGAGGCTTAAGGCATGGAAACAGCCTAACTGTCCTTGGACAGATAACTGGATAAAGAAGTTGTGGTATATTTATACAATGGAATACTTCTCAGTCATAAAAAAGAATAAAATAATGCCACTTGCAGCAACATGGGTAGACCTGGAGATTGTCATTCTAAGTAAGCCAGAAAGAGAAAAATGCCATATTATATCACATATATGTGGAATCTAAAAAAAAAATAAGACAAACTTATTTACAAAACAGAAACAGATTCACAGACATAGAACACAAATTAACTTATGATTACCAGCGAGGAAAAGGGGTATAAAGGAAGGAATAAATTGGGAGTTTGAGATTTGCAGATACTAACTAATAATATATAAAATAGATAAACAATAAGTTTATACTGTATAGCACAAGGAACTATATTCAATATCTGGTAGTAACTTATGGTGAAAAAGAATATGGAAACACATATGTGTATGTTCCTGTATGATGGAAGCATTGTGCTGTACACCAGAAATTGACACAACATTGTAAACAGACTATATTTCAACAAAAATATTTTTTTAAAAAGAAAACTTAAGGCTTCATTTCTCCACAAAAGCAACTGATGAGCTGGCAAAAAAAAAAAATCAGCTGTCAGAATCGGCTTTTGCAGAACTCTGCAGCAATTAACAGACGACAGTCAGGGGAAGACTTCATGTGAGAAGACGATGCCGCTTTGTCCTAAGAGAGTGCTGTAGTGTATGAAATCGCCTGACTCCCATCACCAACACCCCAAGTGAACGGCAGTCACAGGAAGCCACCACACACTCCAGTGCATACAGCTTTTACCAGAAGGAGTTATACAAAGAACTGTGCTTTGGTGTTTTGACTGATCTGCCTGGAGGACAAGGGGAAGGGCTTGCCTTTGCTTCACCAGAATCAGAGCATCCTCAGGACTGGTGCAGATTCCCAGACAGCTTTTGCTCCAGCATTTAAAGCTATTAAGTATTGACTTCAGCAGCATAGGTCAAAGGACAACAGTAGGGGCAAGGAAAAAACCAGACCCAAAAGCCTGGAAAGGAACAGGCTAACTTAAACGTCAACCACAACCGAAAAACACCTTCACTACCATGTCTCCACTAGGCATCAGAGTCTTGCAAGTTGATACTAAAATTAGCCATCACCAGGCAGAATCTGATTTTCAATGTTAGCACATTAGAGCATTCCAAATGTACATTTTTCCACCAAAACAAATGAAACATACAAAGTAATTTTGTGTGTGTGTGTGTGTATTCTTTAACATTTTTTATTGATTTATAATCATTTTACAATGTTGTGTCAAATTCCAGTGTTCAGCACAATTTTTCAGTCATTCATGGACATATACACACTCACTGTCACATTTTTTTCTCTGTGATTTATCATAACATTTTGTGTATATTTCCCTGTGCTATACAGTGTAATCTTGTTTATCACAAAGTAATTTTTTTTATGCATGAGCCATTAAAGAAGAAGGAGAAGGGGGAGGAAGAGGAATAGGAGAAGAAATTAACAAAAACTGTCTCTGAAGAAGCCCTCCGCTGTCCTTGGAATGTGAGCTCTGCCTGCTGTTCTCACAGTGGGAGCTGTTCCAAGGATGCAGCCTTGAAAGAGTAAAGTGTTACTGACACCACTTGGATGGCATAAACTTTTAAGATTTTGATGGGCAGGCACAGAGATCCACTCATCTTGTGGCCGCCCTAGACAAGCCTTGTATGTAAGTTTCCTTGCTTATTAGAACTGCCACCTACCAATCTGGAGAGATCTGCCTCCTTCTTCAGGCTCTCTTTATTCCTCCTCATGTGGTGGCCAGTTTCAGATTTCACCCAGGAAGCTCCAGAGGTGGCAAACCATCTCTCATTAGCACCCATGTGTCTACGCTGGCAATCACAGCTTTAGGAAGATGGAACGACATGAAGTGTGGCAAACACTGAGTTCAACTCCCAACATGAACCAAGCCACATGTGGAAACCACAGGTAATCATTAGTTAAATCCATTTCACCTGGAACCCACCTTCACTAATCGAGGTCCTTTTAATATGTTGCTAGAAAAACAAGCGTGTCCTTCAAGCAGCAGGTAGCCCAAGCAATGAGATGTTTGCCTGTTTTCCAGGAACTTGGAGTCAGCTGTGTCCAGTTCCAGCAGAGCCAGTTAAGTGGAAAGGAACCACAACCCTCCAGCTGGGCCAACTGGGCATGTGCTGGGGACCTTTTGATGTCAGAGGGCTAAAACCGCCACCCTCTGTTCTTTTCTTGGGGGTGGGGGTAGGGTAATTAGCTTTATTTATTCTTTAAACAAATGAACAAATCCAATCACCACTCCCCAGCTTCTTTATTCCTTTAAAGGGGGAGGTAATTAGGTTTCTTTGTTCATCCCTTGATGGAGGTACTGGGGATTGAACCCAGTACCTTGTGTGTGCCAAGCAGGCACTCTACCACTGAGCTGTATCCTCCTCCTCTTGCTTCTCTACTTTTTATCCCTAAAGTACCACAAGCCCCTTTCCTTTCTGGAGGCAGATCTGAGACTTGTCCCCCTGTCTCCTCACTTGGCTGCCTCTCCGCTACCCTCTCCTGAATCAGCATTTTGGTTTGCTCTGAGCCATTTACTCTTGTTGATTCAGGACAGAGTTTCCCCAAAAAATGAAAAAGAGAAGATAGTTTACTGGGGCATTATCTTTGCCCTCTCCTTCCAGTGAGGATGTTACAAATAAGTACAGTGTGTTTAAGAATCCTTATGCCCACTTAAATAAGGAAAAACTCCGTTTTCCATGTCTTGTGTAGTTCCTTCCTTCTGAGAGGGTCCCCATCGCAGAAGCTTCTGTGCCTGTGGCGTTGGGTTGCTTTCTTCTCCCAGTGTGCGTGTGTTTGCCACTCTGGAAGCTCATCGAAATCCCTACAATTGGAATCTTGGGAAGGCTTCCTCACATAGGCATGGCCAATTATTAAGTCCTTTCCTAGCTCATCTCCCCTCTCTAGAAGATGAGGGTAGGGCTGAAAACTCCAAGCTTCTAATCATGGTTTGGTCTTTCTACTGATCAGCCTCCATATAGGAGCCCCACTCAGGTCATTTCAATATATGCTCCTGGTTACTCTTATCAGTTAGGAATTTACACGCGTGTCGGCAGTCTTAAGTGAGCAGGTCGTGGGACCCAGGTCAAAGCTCACAACAACTTGCATGTGTGTGAGCTGAGAAGTAAATGTACGCATGCGCTAGTGGCATGAGCCAGCGTTATGAACACACGCATGTGCGGGCGTAATAAGAGGCCAAGCACCTGCACCCGAGCGCGCGCCACCCGCTTGTACTGCAGTGAAGTGCCGTTTTGCTCCTTGTCGGCTCCTCGCGCTTTCTTCCGGTTGGGCAGCTCACCTCCTCGGATCCCTCTTCAGCCCCCCCTCGGCTGACAATGAGTTTTACAAGCTCTGAGCCGGGATGTGGGGACAGAGACCAATATACATATTTTCAATGATCTCAGCCCACATCTCAAGCCAAACCCAGTGGATGCTTATGCCTGGGGGAAGGAAAGAGTCATTACAGCTTTCAAGCTCACTGTGTGATTCTGCTGTGCAGACTGAGATCGTTTATTTTTGTGGTCATCACACTTCAGCCTAAATGGCAAACACCTGGAATTCTTAGTAAGTGTCTGGCTCGGAAGAGCTGGTTTGTGCCTGAGGATTTGTATTTCTTAAAAGCTACAGGTCCCTGGATTTCACTGTATGGACCCAGGTCCTCTTTACTCAGCTCAATAAAATTTGAGGAAGAAAAATAAAGAAAACTGACCTGAGATGATAAGGAAAAAATCAAAACACCTGCAATGTATGTTCCATTTCAAGAGAAATTTTATTCATATTGAAAGAAATCAATCAAACATGATATTGCAATGGCTTTTAATAACAAAATCTACAAAGGGAAGAGAGTATTTCCCATTAAACGAGGTAAAGAGAGCTTCCACTAAAACTCTTCCTCAGAGTCAAAAATCCAACACTCAAAAAGGACGTTGTTTACAAGGTGCAAACATTTTCCAAAATCATAAAAAGGCCTTTGCCCACTTGCCAAAATGTGAGTCATTTACTCAGCCGTACAGATGAATTTCACAGCTCTCTACTGACATTATAATATAACACAGTTGCCTTGTGTTGACTGTTTCTTATATACCTAACTTACAAATAACTACGCTTGACAATTTCACAAACTCCATTTTAAATACAACATACATTTACAAAATTTACAGGCTGCCTCCTAACTCCCAATATTGTTGGGAGTTGCAGCATTGGCTCAGGCACCACCTGGGGAAGTGCTGACTCATGGACACAGGTGCGCCTACACCGTTTCAGTCCTCAGCCTTTCCGTCCCTTCCCAGTCACACGAGACCTGACACCCAGCCTTCTGTCCATGGCAGACTCACAGTCACTCAGGGAGGGGAGAGACCAGGAGGTCCTCACAGAGGACGCTTAATGGGACTGAAAAACCTGTCCCTCAGACTCCTCCGTGATGCCAGGGCTCTGACCAACAAGTGTAGGCTTCTTGAGAAAAAGGAGGTGGGAGCAGTTGAGGTTCAAAGTTTGACCATCCCGTCTTCCATCTCATACAGACAGTTCTGTCCAGCTCGCCTGAAATATTCACGGTCGGGGTTGGAGACAGTGCGGATCTCGACTGGACTCAGGCAAGTTGAGTTGGGTGGAGCCTGAAGGTCAAAGCTGGGTATCAGGCTGGTGTCTTCCTGGTCATGTGGGCCGATTGTTTGGATCCAGGTCCAGGTGTCCTGAGGGGAAGCTGAAATGCCTGACAGCCCCAGACCAGGCCACTGCGATCTGGGCTGGGAGGCTGAGGATAGGCTGAGTGCCTTTGGGGAGAGGATTCTGGTAAGTCTGGATGGGGACGTGGGAAGACTTCTCATCTCATGCCTGGATGCTAAATTTAGAGTTGTGGCCACACTGTTGTGTGGCAGACTGTCAACTAGGCTATGACTCCACACCAGGAAGTTTGCCTTGTACTTCCTGGTGGAAGCTCCATAGAGCCTGACGGGTGAGGCACTAAAGGCCACCTCAAGTCTTCGGTTCACAAGCACCCAGTTCAGGTGCTTTCTTGAGAGACGGTGTAGGGCAGAATCATTTCACAGCAGGTCTCTTGACCGGCGGCTGACCTGTGACAACAGGGCCCGGGACAGACCTCTTCCTGGACGTTTGGACAGGCATTGGCCGGGTGGGACGCTGTGGGAGAGAGAACATCATTTAGACACCTCAGGAGTCAGAATTAGCAAACTGGATGCAGTCCAGGACCGACAATTTCAACCACAGCCTAATGGAACACAGGAAAATGATAAACAATTTAGGACAGAGAAAAACTGGCAGACTGAAACAAAACGGGGAAGTTAGCAATATACCCTAGGATCTTTTCTACAACAGGAGGAAGAAAACAACCCAGTAGAAATAAACAACACATGCAAAGTTAAATTTTACAGAAAAAATCATGCAAATGATCATTACACACTTGAAGAGGTACCCCCCTCAGATGTGGTCAAGGGGAAAAATTACAATATTAATCTGAGTGGTTTGCCTGTCAGAACAGACAATAAAAACTTTCCCAATATTGTCTGCTGTTAAGGTCAAGGTTTAGAACATTTCCCTACACGATGTGAAGAATGTCAACAGTGTCTATCGGTTTGGGGGCATTTGGGAGAATTTACAAGTTAAAAGATGCCTTGACATAAAGTCAGAGAAGGCATCTGATAAAACACTTCACACGTGCACTGAAATGCCTCCACGAGCATTCGCTGGTCCTCTTGCACAAAATAGGAAAAAAGTTCAAAATAAATTGGAATATGAAAAATACAGAAATGAAACAGGACTCCTAGAGGCCAGCCTGGGTTTAACATAACCCCGCACCCATGAGGGACACAGAAGTGAAGCAAAACGGGGACTGAGACGGGAAACAGAGCAAGGCAGCAGGGGCAAGACTCACCCTCACAAAGGGACACGGCTCCGTGGATTCCGTGCAGAGTCTCTGTTTTTCCTCTTGGGGTCTTCTGGGAATGTTTCGTGCGAGAGGATTTCTCTGCTGCTCTTGTGGCCTGCAGGACGGTTCACATTAAGTGTCTGGATGCCCCCACCTTCCTGTCCTCACTGGTGACTGGGGACCAAGAACACTCCCAGAGCCCAGTCCCCACCCTTGTTTGGGGGTGATGGAGGCATCCAGGCTCCTGAGACCTTAGCAAAGGCAAGTCCTTCCATCACGTCAGAGGCAGCCCCTCCTTCCCGGGAGCACCCGCTTCCCCACTCTGCTTTCCTCATTAAATACACTCACATAGACGCAACTGCCTCTCCGCCTGCCCCGTGCATCCTGCCCGGATAGTTTCTGGCCCTTCCCCCTTAGTGATTCCCAGGAGTCTCAGGACTAGAATTAGCTCTGAGTGTGCAGCCCTGCAGGGCACAAGGCTCCTGTCCATGTCTCTTGAGTCACCCTCCCTGCACCTGGGGCAGCTGTGTAGGACAGCACCCCTCAGCTCCACTGCCCGGGTCATCTGGCCCTGGACGCCTCACCTCCGTCTTGGTTCCATCTCTCTGACAGGTTTGGTAAAGGATCCCGGAGTCTGGATGTCTTGGGGCTTCTTGGGTTCCAGATTCTCCTTATTCTTGGAGCCCAAAGGCTGAGCAGCAGGGGCCCCACTCCAGCACTTGCTGGGGCACCACTTGCTGATGGCCAAGTGCCCAAAGGCTCCACACTTCCTACACTTCACCTGTGGGAAGAGGAGGAGGGTGGGCAGTGAGTCCACAGGAATCACAGGCAACTTTCAAAGGATGATAGTTGGGCAAGGTGGGCTGGACCTGGGCAGGTCCACTTCTGCTCAGATACTTTTCATCAATATGTACTGTAGTGCTCCCTACAGGACCCAAAGTTGGTTGAATCCGTGGATGGGGAACCTTGGTTACAAAGGGCTAGGGGCTGACTGTGCCATTCCACGTGGATTTCTCACGGACCCAGGTGCTGCCCTGAACGCAGGCACTGTTTCAGATTTCTTATGTTGGACAGAGTTTTGACGCTGGATATGAGTTTGGGATAGAGGACAGAGAACATAACCACCAGGAAATTCGAGATACTCTGGTGCTGCCCACAGAGCATTTTAGAGGGAGATCAAGGGGAAAAGAATTGAGTGTCTAAAGATGGGAGAAATGAACCAGATTTGGGGCCTTGGACAAACACCAAGCTGGACATGACACTAAATAGGGAATAAGATTACTCCTCAGAGGATCTGATGGGCCAATCATCAGACGAGGATACTACAAACCAGTGTAGCCCTGGATACGGAAGAGCAGTTGCGTCATAAGATAGACGTTTCCATGGAAAAAAACACTCTTTGGGATTCATGCAGACCCCCTGGTTCTTAAAATATCCACGCTTCCACTTACCTTGGTATCCGTCTCTTCTGGAAAGGGGGTCCTCTGCCTCACCGGTCCCCTCTGTAGCACCTTCTCATTCTGGGACGTAGGGGGTCTTAGGGGCGGATTGTGAATGTAGTGACTTTTTATCTGCCTCATATCCTTGGGCTTCTGGTCATTCTTCCTTGGGAATTGACTGTTGTATTTTCTAGACACACGAAAAAATAATACCATGGAGATACAGGGACAGAAGCCATCCTGCCCTTACCTCTCTGAGTAGATGACAGGGCTCACTGAGTCACACCCACTAAGTCACACCCACTATGAGCTGGTCTGCTCATGAACTGATGTCCCATTTTGTGACACTTGTCATCTTTTCCCAACATTATTTACTCCCAGAATAGGACACTGCCTGAGAAAAGACCACTGGATGAACAAACAGTGAAATTAAATTTGCAGCCCTGAATGCCTGCTTTTGGAGACTTGCCTGTGGTCAGGGCTGCTTGTACTCTTTCTCCCTGACAAGCTCCATGTAACCTGCGCCTGTGTTCTGGGTTTTGGGTCAGGCACTCCCTCCAACATTTAACCGTCTACCAGCATTTATGAAAGTGAATACACAGGCAGCCAACTACTATTGACTTTTCCCCCACGTATTTCCAGAAAACTCGGAATTCTCATAGAGCAGCTTCTTACTGAGAAAACCTGCCAGTTCTTCTGGCAAAGCTCTGCAGAGATTTGATACTTAAGCTGATGATCACCTGTGAAATTTCAGACATGGCCTCATAACCACATGCCAAATTTCATCAGAGGCTTGCACAAAGCCACAGAGGAACAAGCAATCTGAGGATGCCCGTGCAAGCTCACATGTATGTGCAAATTCACACCAGGCAACTCACAGATAAAAGCCTGTGTTATACAGGGACACATGAATCGAAAGTCTGCTCAGGAGAATCGACAGCCCACACCCATGCCCTGCTGGAATCCCTCCAGGCTCCACCCACGTCACCGCCTGACACCGTGCGCCTACCTCTCCCCTCGGGCTCCAGGTCTCTGGGGGGCTCTGGGAAGCTGGTCCACCGAAGGCTGGCCCTTCTTACTCGGGACACAGCGGGCCGTTGGATCCTCTCCCGGCAACAGAGGAAACCGTAGCAGAACCTCCACAGAGGCATCAACTATCCATTTCTCTGTCATCAAGTTGATCTGATAGCGATGAAAGAGGATAAAGATTCAATTAGAGTTCTGCACACAGGAAGAAGCCCTGGAGTGACACAAGATGAAGAAAGCTCCCAGTTTCCTGAGTTCTTTCATCCAATGCTAATCAGAGCGTAAAGGCTCTTTCCTCCAATCCCACAGTGAGCTTGCTCATGACCCCAGGTGGCAGGCAGCAAGGGGTGAGAGCTGAGTGCCGAGAGAATGCTGGCGATCCCCAGCCGGGAACTGGGGCTGCATGTGCCCCTCCCATCTGATAACTGCAGGTCCTCTGTGATCACCCAGCGTCCATCCGCCCATGTTGTCAATCACCAGATTCCACCCCTGGTCAAGGGGGAAACTGCCTGAGCACTGACACCGGACTGGGAGCCCACCTCATCCCTCTGCATCTCATTCACTCAAACTAACATCTCCCTCACTTACGTCTCTCTGCGGAATCCCAGCTTGCTTTAAGAAGGCTTTGCCCTGTTCCATTGAAAGTGTGCCGGGGTCCATCACTGCGGGCGCTCTCCCAGGGGCGCTCTTTCTCTCTGGAGGGAAGAAAATGAAACCATTGAATTTTGTACATCCCTGAAATCTCCCAAATACAGGATGCAGTCAAGTCTCATCACTCTTCTCTGCCCACCATCTCACCTATTACCTTTTATTCAAACCACATGTATGTAGAGGAGGGTATAGCACAAGTGGTTGGGTGCCTGCTTAGCACGCACAGAGTCCTGGGTTCAACCCCCAGGACCTCCTCTAAAAATGTCTAACTGCCACCCTTTCCCCGACAAACTACATATATATATTCTTCTGCGAGAAACAGAGCACCAAGCAATGAAAAAATAAGGTGATGTTTTTGTTAAGTTACTCCACTATGTCAATAAAAATTTAATTAACAATTCAATCAAGCTAAGAAGAAAAAAGGAGTAATTTATTCCAGTCAAACTGAGCGTTATAACCCAGGAGACAGACTCTCAGAAGCTGTGAGAACTGTTCCCTGGGTCAGGAGTCAGAGAGGCAGTTTTATACATTTTCAAGACAAGGAATAATGTATCATCTTAACAGGTATATGTTATATCTAAATTTCATCAGAGATATTTTGGTGACGTACGCACGTAGAGAGCAAACCTACAGGTCAACAACACCCCATGTACAGGATAGAATGGAAATATTCATCTTAGGAGTTACAGTGCTGGCATATGAAAAGGACTGTTTTTCACAACGTTTGATTATATCCCTTGGTCTTCAGGAGGTGTGGTTATTGTACAATGTGGATGCATATTGGGAAAAGACAGTCACAAAGGCATGTGGAGACATCCTATGTGTGCTTCAATTCTGAACTAGATTGTCTTGCCATTAAGAAATTTGTGATTTTTTTCCCCATCAAGTACATAACATATCATATTCATTAAATGCAGAGTCCTTCTTTAGAGACTTTATGTAATATACCATAAAACACTTGGGAAAAGTGATCATGTAATTGATCTTGAAGAAAATTCAATGTACTTGAAAACTGGATATTTACACCCTATAGTCACCCTTTGTCACATTTTAAGAAAATTAGATGCAACTACACTTCTAAATTTCTATATAACATTAGGATTTTTTAAACTGTGAAATATGTTTCCAGAAATTTCTGAAATGAAACTCTTTAAAATCATAAATGAAATTAAAGTGGAAATCATAAGGGAAAAATAAAGCATTTCGAATCAAAAATTAAGGACAGGAAAAAAACTTGAGTTCGGGGGAATTCCTTAATCTAAATGGACACATTATAAACAAATGAAATTTACCCAAAGTGTTTGAAATTGGAGAGAGAAGAAAGATTATAAAAAAGGAAATGAAGATGGAATTGATTAACTAAAAAATGAGTAGGATCTAATGGAAATACAAATAGTTTGCAACAAGAAAATAACCTTTCCCCAGGCTGTCATAAAATGACAATAATATGTATCATAAGGTTCATATTCAAAAAAAGAAAAGACATTATTGCCATAGAAACAGGAAAGAAAGGATCAGGACCTACTACAACTCATTTTGGGGCTGACGTATTTCAATGTTTGGAATAAAGTATGCTTTCCTCTTTCAATTTTAAATTGACCAAACTCCAGTAGGTAGGAAACGTCCCAACCACAAACTAAGGTAGAAGAACTCTTGCCTCCACAGTGGACTGGGAGCTCCACACCTGAGGTGCCGCTCCATTTTTTTTTTTTAACAGGCTTAGTTAGGGTCAGGGACCCAAATTTCAACCGGCTCCAGACAAGTTCTCATAAATGCACTAGGATAAATGATGAATCCGTAAATCATTCTCAGTTTTTAAACGCCCTCAGTCAAAGACACCAGGTTCCATAATGCTTGTCCACCACCTCAGACAAATCACGTGCTTGGTGACCGTTTCTTTTGGTTGTTGTTTTGTTTTGTTTTTTGAGGTTTGGGGAGTCTTTTTAGGGGGAGGGGGGAATTTTGACCTTCATCTCAAAATTAACATTTTGGAAATATTTTGTGACTCAGGATCAGTGCCAAGTAATTCTATTAAACAATTAACTAATCCTTACCTTAGCACCTAAAATGGCCATCTCTACATTTTCCCCACTCTCCTGTTTCTCTGAGGGATACACGGAGGCCCCAGATAGTAAGGAAAACAACCTGTCTTCTTGCTATTCCAGAGCAGTTCAGCTATGTGGATACTCCACAAACCCACAAGGACCGAACGGTTACCAGGGTGACTGGAGAAGAGACAACTGACCAGAAAACCCTTCTGCTGGGCTTTATACTGTCTCAGGACGCCCTGGAATCTCCCTCCAGCTGACGTCACCATCCTCACCTAATCTCCGGGGATCTAGTCACCGCCCACCATCCCTTGATTGGATGGAATGTTGTACCGGGGTTTACTGCTTCTTCCCACTCTCACTTTATCCCAAACTTATAGATCTGAAACAGTGCACTATAATGTGGTCCTTGCCATTCCCTATGATTTTAAAAAGATACACATATAACTATATAATTTAAACAATATATAGTGTTTAAAATACTTATACATATGTTGCCACTGGGCCAGGTTGTGCATGTGTGGGGGCGGGGCATATATAGGAAATCTCTGAACCTTCTGCTCACTGTTGCTCTGAGCACTAAACTTCTCTGAAAAATAAAGCCTATTTTAAGAAAATAATTATTCATATACCAACATACTGGCTGACTCTTTCTGCATCTTGCCAATGAGATAACCCAGGCCCCATGGAATGGAGTTCAATGGCAGCCAGGGTTTTGGAAATCCCAACCTGCTAAGCACCAGTGAAAACCAAGGCTGAGAACAGCCAGGCTCAGCCAAGATACAGTAACAACCTTAGCGTCAATCAGTTGATGAATGTATAAAGAAAAAGTGGTATACACATCAGTGGAATCTTATTAAACCACAAAAAGGGGTAGAAACTTGCCCTTGGTAACGACATGGATAGGTGTTCAGGGCATTATGCTGAGTGAAATAAACCAGACAAAGACATACTGTACGATCTCACTTATATGTAGAATCTTCATAAAGACGAACTCATAGGTGCAGAGAACAGATTGGTGGTGTCGGGGGTGGGGTGTCAAAACGTACTAACTTCCAGTTATAAAATAAACAAGTCAGAGAGATGTATGTACAGCACGGTGACTATCTTTCAAATATTGTGTATTTGAAGGTTGCTAAGAGAGTAGATCTTGAAAGCCCTCATCACACAAACACATAATTTGTAACTCTGGATGGTGGCAGAGGTTTTGGTAGTGGCCCCAGAACCCAGTCTAGGACCCTTTGTGGAGGTGGGAGAGCTCCTTTCTGGGGTTGGCAGGGGTGTCTTTCAAAGCAGCTAGGGAACAGAATTCCCCCAGGAGTGGGACAGTGAACCTGCACAGCCTGACCTTCACTGACAGGCCGCAGGAGACGGGTTTTGAAACTGGAGACTTCTGACTAGCACACCTCTCTGAGTTTCAAATAAGGGAAGGGGCCCTGAGGCTTTATGCCCAGTCATATTTTTCACAGGGAGCTCCTTTGAAAGAGTGAAATCGGTTAACAAAAAATAAGTAAATAGGATCTAATAAAAATATAAATAGAGTGCAACAGGATTGTGATGCCCTCTTTCGTTTACAGGTTTAGGGTCAGTTTCCCAAATCTCAAGCAGCTCCCAAAAAGTTGAATACACTTGATAGATGAATACACTAGGATAAATGATAAATTTAAAACTCATTTACAGTTTTTTAAAGCCATAGGCCTCATTATGCCCCCACAATGCATGTTCACCACCGCAGACAAATCAGGGGATGGGTAACCATTTTTGTGGAAATTTTTACCTTCATCTCAAAAATAACACTTTGGAAATATTTTGTGAATCAGGGTCAGTGCTAAGAAATTCTATTAAACAATTTTAAAATTCTTACTTTAATACCGAAAATGTCCATCTCTAGATTTCTCCCACTTTCCTGTTTTCTGAAAAATAAACAGAGGCCCCCAGAAAGTCATGAAAACTAACCTGTGTCTTTGTCGTCTGTCTGGAGCCACCACAAAAGTGGACACTGGGCAAAACCACTAGAGACAGCGTGGTAACCAGGATGACAGCAGAAGAGACACTGACCAGAGACTGGATCGTGTGCTGGCTTTATACTGTCTCAGGATCCCCTGGAATTTCCCTTGCTGATGTCATAATCCTGGCCTAGTGTCTGGGGATCTAATCAGCGCCCACTCTCCCCTGATTGGATGGAATGTTGTATCGGGTGTTTACCATTCCTTCCCACTTTTACTCTACCTCAAATGTACAGATCTGAAACAATAGACCATAATTTGGTCCTTGCCATTCCCTATGATTTTAACAAGATGCATATATAACTATATAATTTTAACAACTTATATTGTTTGAAATACTTATACATATGTTGCCAGTGGGAGATGTTGTGCAATGTAGGGGCAGGGCATATATTTGGAATCTCTGAACCTTCTGCTCGTTATTGCCCTGAGCTTAACAACTACGCTAACATAAAGCCAATTAAAGAAAATAAAACTTATACACATACGAACATGTTGGCTGAATCTTTCTGCACCTTCCCAATGAGACAACTCAGTCTCCATGGCAAATTGCTGAAGGGCAACCCGGGCATTGGAGGACACCTGTGTCAGCCATAAAACACTAACACCTAAATGTCCATCAGTGGATGAATGGATAAAGAAAATGTGTATATGCACCAATGGAATGTTATTCAACTACAAAGAGGAATTGAATTTTGGCTTTGGTAACAGCATAATGCCTAGATGTCAAGGGCATTACGCTAAGTGCAATAAACCAGACAGAGAAAAGCGAATACGGTATAATCTCAGTTATAGGTGGAATCTAAAAACAAACGAACGAGCTCATAGATACAGAGAACAGATTGGTGGCTGGCGGGGTGGCCTTCCAAACGGTCCAGACTTCCAGTTGTAAAATAAATGGGTCACAGTGATATCGATTCACTATGGTGACTGTATTGAAAATATTTTATTTCACATTTGTAAGATGCTAACAGAGTAGATCTTACAAGTCCTCATCACACACACACAATGTGGAACTATATGTGGGTGCAGATTGCCGCAGTGCCCCCGGGACCCGGTCTACACTGCTTCCTCAGGGTGAACGACTCCCTCTAGGAATGGCAAGGGCTTCTCTCAAAGCAGCTGGGGAACAGAGTTCAGCTGAAGCCCGAGGAACTGAGGCAGCAAACCCACAACGCCTGCCCTTCAATGACAGGCCACCCAGGATGGCGACAGAGAGGTGCTGGCACTGGAGAGTTCAGGCTGCACACCTCTCTGACTTTCAGACAAAGGGAAGGGACCCTGACACTAAAAACCCAGTTACATCCTCTCAGGGAGCTCCTTTGAAAAGACAGGAACAGTTAGCCAAAAAATAAATAGGATCTAATGGAAATATAAATACAATGCAACAAGAAAATATTTCTTGAAAGCAGTCAAATACATGACCATGGGCTGTCATGTGAAGACAAAAAACTTTATCGTAATAGACTCTATTAAAAAAAGGAAAAGACAATTTTGCCATAGACACAGGAAAAAAGCTGTGTCCAGACATGTCCTGTCTACTCCTGGGCCTGGCATATTCCAATGTGTAGAATACATCGTGCTTTCCTCTGCCAATTTTATATGAACAAAATGAAGCAGCGAGGAAGCGCGTCCCAACTACAGTTAGGGAAGAACTGTCCCCTCCACAGTGGACTGGGAGCTTCACCCCTGCGCTGCCGCTCCTTTTGGTTTATGGGTTTAGGGTCAGGGTCCCAAATTTCAATCAGCTTCAAACAAGTTCTCCTAAATATACTAGGAAAAATTATAAATTAGTAAATCACTTTCAGTTATTAAAAGCTCTCCGTCAAAGACACGAGGGCTCCATAATGCTTGTCCCCCACCCCAGACAAATCAGCTGCTGGGTGACTGTTTGTTTATTTGTTTGTTTCTTTCTTTCTTTGAAATTTTGACCTTCATCCCAAAATTAACATTTTGGAAATATTTTGTGAATCAGGATCAGTGCCAAGTAATTATATTAAACAGTTAACAACTCCTTAAAGGACGCTTTCTAGACTTTTCCAATCTCCTGTTTCTCTGAGGGATACACAGAGGCCCCAAGTAGTAATGAAAACTAACCTGTGCTTTTGCTGTAGGGCAGGAGCCACTCAGATAGGTGGACACTGGACAAAACCACCGTGGTGGTTACCAGGACGACTGGAGAAGAGACGACTGGCCAGAAGGTTCCTTCCTGCGCTGGGCTTTACACGGCCGCAGGACCCCCTGGAATGCCCCTCGGGCTGAGGCCATCAGCCTAGCCTACTCTCTGGGGACCTGGTCGCCGCCCGCTCTCCCCTGATTGGAGGGAACGTGGTGTTGGGTTGTTATCATTCCTTCCCACTTTCACTTTATCTCAAACTTACAGATCTGAAACAATGTGCTATAATTTGGTCTTTGCCAGTCCCTGCAATTTTAAAAACATGCATGTTTAACTATGTAAGTTTAACAACCTATTCTGTTTAAAACATTTATACATATACTGCCAGTGCCAGACGTTGTGCATGTGTGGGGGCAGGGCATTTTGGGGAATTCTCTGAGCCTTCTGTTCATTATTGCTCTGAGCTAAAAACTACTCTTAAAAAATTAAGCCAATTAAAAAAAAACTTATACGTATACCAATATGCTGGCTGAATCTTTCTGCATCTTGCCAATGAGTCAACTCGGTTTCCATGGCAAAGAGCTCAAGGGCAGCCAGGCTTTGGAGATCCTGACCTGCTGGGCACCGGTGAAGACCAAGGTTGAGAAAAGCCTGGCTTGGCCAAGATATGGTAACTACCTTAATGTCCATCAATGGATGAATGGATAAAGAAGATATAGTATATACATCAATGGAACATGGTTCAATGATAAAAAAATGGATAGAATCTTGCCTTTCGTAACAACCTGGATGGATGTGGAGAGCATTACACTGAGTGAAATAAACCAGGCAGAGAAGGACAGATAACAGTATGATTTCACTTACATGTAGAATCTTTATAAAGACACACTCATAGATACAGAGAACAGATTGGTGGTTGTGGGGAAGGGTGTGGGAAAAGGTACAAATTTCTAGTTATAAAACAAACAAGTCTAGAGCTATATGTACAGCATGGTGACTATATTTAAAATATTTTCTTGCATATTTGAAAGTTGCAAAAAGACTAGATCTTAAAAGTCCTCATCACACAGGCACAAATTTGTAAGTATGGATGGTGGCACACATTATGGCAGTGGCTCCAGGACCAGTCTATGACCTTTCATGGTGGTGGTGGGGGGCCTCCCTTCTGCAGGTGGCGGGGGTGTCTCTAAAAGCAACCAGAGAAGAGAATTCAGCTGAAGCCGGAGGAGTAGGACGTGAACCCATGAAGCCTGGTCTTCAATGACAGGTGATCCACGCTGGTGGGAGAGAGGTATTGGGACTGGTGAGTTCTGACCATCACACCTCTCTGAGTTTCAGACAAGGGAAGGGGCCCTGAGACCCAACGCCCAGTCACATTTTTGTCAGGGAGCTCCTTTGAAAAGACGGAATTGGCTAACTAAAAATTAAATAAGGCCTAATGGAATCACAAATAGAATGTAACAGAATTGTGATGCTTCCTTTTGTTTACAGGTTTAGGGTCAAGGTCCCGAATTTCAACCTGCTCCAAACAAGCTCTCCTGAATACATTACAACAATTGATAAATTAACAAATCACTTACAGTTTTCAAAAACCCTTGGTCAAAAACACCAGGACCCCATAATGTTTGTCCACCACCTCAGAAAAATCACGTGCTAGGTGACCATTGTTTGTTTGTTTTGGAAATTTTGGCCTTCATCTCAAAATTAACATTTGGAAATATTTTGTGAATCAGAGTCAATGCTTAGACATTCTATTAAACAATTAACTAATCTTTACCTTAACGCTAAAATGGCCCTCTCTACATTTTTCCTACTCTCCTGTTTCTCTGAGGGATACATAGAGGCTCCAAGTAGTAATGAAAACTAACCCATTTTTTTTTGCTGTGGGTCCGGAGTGGCTCAGATACATGGACACTGGACAAACCCATGGGGACCGGATGGTTACCAGGATGACTGAAGAAGAGATGACTGACCAGAAGATTCCTTTTTTTTCTTTTTTCCCTTTTTTCCCTTTTTCCCTTCTTTTCTTTTTTTTCTTTTTCTTTTTTTTTTTTTTTCCTTTTTCTTTTTTTTCCCAGAAGATTCCTTTTTCTACTGGGCTTTATACTGCCTCTGGACTCCCTGGAATTTCCCACCTGCTGAGGTCATCATCCAAGCCTAATCTCCTGGGATCTAATCACCGCCCACTCTCCCCTGATTAGATGGACTGTTTCATTGGTTGTTTACCATTTCTTCGCACTTCCACTTTATCTCAAATGTACAGGTCTGAAACAATAGACTATAATTTGGTCCTTGCCATTCCCTTCGATTTTAAAAATTTATAATTTCTTTTTGAGTGATGAAAATGACAAATATGTGCCTCCAATATGTAACTGTTTTAGTTGTATTTTTAGACAGAATGTACCAAGTTTAATGTTATGAGAAGTAATTGTAATGTAGGAACTTTGTTTAGACTCTGGCTCAAAAAATAATAAATAAAATGTGTTTGACTAATATGGGAGAATGTGAATAGGACTGGGTATTAAATAATATTTTTTAAATATTTAAATAATTTTGTGTTATAAAGCCTGAGTCTTTTATTGTCTTTTATACCCTTAAATAATTATTAGAACTGATTTTATGGAGCTCAACATGTTTATTAGACGAATACATAATTCTTCAACCTGAATTAAAATATATCAGCTCCATTTCCCACCCAACTCTCACTCAAAGGACAAGGTTGGATTGGATGATCCAAGACTGGAAAAACAATGAACACTTTGAAGAGGTCTTAAGGGTAAACAGAGATTCACTTTTCTTGTGTCAGGTTCCCCAATACAATCACAACCAATCACACTCCTAATCTCATCTCAGGCTGTGATAAACGGCAGGAAGATGCAATCTCATCAGCCAATAGGAGCAAGCCACGCCCCATAGGGGGTCTAATAAAAGGTGGTTCATCTCGCCTCTGGACACTTCTGACTCTGGACTCCTGTGAGAGAGGGGCTTTCATTCCGTCTTCAAGATGGAATCGGGAACTGGAGTCCTACACCCTCACAGCCCCTCCAACGGACACCCCACTGACCAGCCCACCTTCCAACAGAGTTCCGTGGAAGAAAGGGCCTCAGATGCGGAGGAGAAAATAGCCGAAGAAAATGGCAAGACGTTCTCTTTCCAGTTAGATGAGAGCCAGGCTGAAAGGCCAGGTAGGCAGCTGGGCCGTTTTTCTGGGAGCTGGAAGGAGGAATGGGATCGGGGATACTGAATTAGTGCTTTATTGGGGCTTTACTTTGAGGCTGGTGATAGGAAACTTCACCCAGCCCCATGGGGGCTCTGAGTATTGTGGCAATGATCCCCTGAAGCCACATACTCCAGTTCACATATGACATGACTGAACAGCCTCTGTTGGGGGAATTGCCCGCAAAATGGGTTAGGGATGGACCGGGGTTGTGTGTGCCTCAAGGGAGGCCAGTCATCTCACTCCCTCTTTTTCTCCAGGGTCAGAGCCCAAGAGTGATGGGGAAGACAATGCCAACAAAACAGAGCCCGATGGTGGAAGCAGCTGCATTGCTCCCTCAGGTGAGATTTCATTTTTCTGGAGAGGGGGTGGAGTAACTCAGACTTCCCTGGGCAGGGTACTGGGTGAGCTTTGAACCAGGCCTTGCGCAGCCTGGACTCTGCGACCAGCTGAGACACCAGTTTTGTTTGCAATCTTGGCTCCTCGTGCATCCAGGATAGACTAGGTTTTGAAGGTGCCGGGGTCAGGCAGTCACTCAAACTCTCACTTCACCCGCAGATTCAGAAGGCAGCTCCAGCCCGGAGAGGAAGATCAATTCCAGGGACAGCACCTACGAGAGAACAGGTAGGGTCTTGCTTCTGGGCCCCTTGGTGAACAGAGAAAACAGGAGGTAAACCATCCAGAGCGTGGGCGCGAAGGGGGTTGGTTATTCAGTGGACGCAGCCGTTTTTAGAGTCTCGGATCCAGGGAGCATTTGAGGGCCCAGGGTGGGCGCGTATCACCTCATTCTAGAGCCGAGGGGCAGGGAAGGAGCCGGAGATGGGTGGGGTTTACCGGAAGGCTCGCGGTGAGATCCGGGGCCGGGGGTCCGTGGGAACTGATGTGGCAGGCCTCTCACCCACGTGCTTCATCCGCAGGGGCCTCTCCAAATAAGCGCAGTATGACTTCGGAGAAGACGAAGCAAACGGCCTCTGACGCTGGCCTCGGGAGCGAGAGTGGAGAGATCCGGGATGCCCGCCCCAGGGGACCCCAGGGGAGGCGCCGGGGGCGCAGCAAGCGACCCAGATCCGGGTCCCCAGGAGACCAGCCGCCTCCACTTCGGAAAAGCCTCGTGACCTCCCTGCGCTCTATGTCGGAGGCCATTTTTCAGAACATAGTTCAAGTGTACAACCAGCAGGGAGACTCACCGCCCAGCTGGGAGGAGCTGGCCCAGCTGCGTGGGAGCCTGTGCGCAGCGGTGCAGACTTTCTACGCCGTGGCCCACCAGGCGGCCTACGTGTTCCCTGCTGAGAGCTGGCTCGTCCCAGCCCCGCTGCCCGGGCGCCGGAGTCCTGCCAGGGATGGAGGAGCAGGTCCTTGCTCCGAGGACGCGCCCCTTCTTCCCTAGACAGGCTGTCAGTGGATCAGACTAGACTTGATTCGAGCCAAGGGGACCCAGCCTTACTCAGCAGAGACCGCATCAGCGCTGAGAGGCAGAGCAAAGCCCTGCTACTTCTCAGATTCTCCAAGAGGACCCGCAGGGCCTATTTTAGACGCTGTGTGTTCATCATAAACACTGGAACCTGGTGGTCATAGGAAAGGAGCTTGAAAAATTGACTCAGAATGGTGAAAACTGGGTTTTCTTGAGAACTAAGATTGCAAAGTTTATAATTCATGTTAGACACTTGATATGCTTTGACTACCTTAGGAAAGTCAACTTGGTGTATGAACCCCCAGGCCCCTTGCCTCTCAGGACAGCGCTGCCGTGCGTGTTCTACACTGGCATTAATTACAGTGAAGAAAGTTAAGTATTATTTTATAATGAGAACGAATGTCAGGATGTAATTCGTATGTGTTTGCATACTTTAAAGTAGCAAAGTAGGCATATAGTCAAATCCTTTTATTCTAAAAATAAAAGTCCAGTCCATGGAAGGCTAATATCCAAAAATCTTTGCTAACAATATGTTTTGGAAAATGTTTATTTTTTTATTTTTCAGTTTGATGAAATTATGGCAACATCATCATATCATTTTTGCTTTTTTGTTACTTTACGTAAAAGCTAAGTCAAGGAATATTAAATGCTTTTTCACCACATGTATTTATTCTTAATCTGTCTCAATTTACGGACCTACTTATAAATCTTCTACTTTATAGATATCAATTTTTCATATTTTCCCAGAGGCTATTAAATCTATTAGAGATATTGTCATAGATTTTACATATTGTTGTATTTTCTTTTATATAGTTTTTGATTTGCATTTTATACTGGGATCATGTAACCTTTATAAAATAAATTTATATAATTTTATGGAAGAAAAATAAAAGTAAAGTTTTGCAAAACTGTTTTATCCTTTGCCTCATTATTTGCATATCACTTAGTGATGAAATAAATACTGTTTTAATGTATTTCATATTTTAGTTAATTACCTATTTATTCATGTGGATTTTTTTTTTTTTTACTGTATGTGTGGTTTAGGAGACTGTTTTCTTTACACTCTACTTTACCTCACCTTTACTTTCCTACACCAAACAGCTCTTGTTGTACATAAGGATAGCAGTTTGTCATTCCAGTGAATGGGGCCAATTCAATGATAATATAGCACAGATCACTTTTAGCCCATGAAATGGCTTCAAATTATACAAGTGATTCACATGTACAAAAAAGAGAATTGACAAGTTACACTCGGAAATTGGGGATGCAATTACAAACGTTTAAAAAATTAAATAATTAGAAATAAATTTAATAAAAGTATGTGAAGTATATATAAGAAGAACCATAGAAAATGATTGAAATACAAAAAAGTAGACATAAATAGATCACACCGTGTTCTTGAGTAGGAAATTTTTTTTATTTTTATGGGTAAAAATTTAAGATATTCTGAAAATTGTACCATTTACAGAATTCATTCTTAAGATTAAAATTTTAAATTCCACCTTAAACAAGGTCACAGAGTTTCACAAAACTTTATAGAATGTTCAAAAACAAAACTTTTGAGCACTACCGATATATCACTAAACCCCAAAATTCTCATGAGAGAAAGTCGCATCAATAAACATCTGTCAAAACAAGAGAATAGTGATGCTATTGAAACGGTCCCATAGCAACAAAGTGGATGCTTTATCTGTTCCCTCCCCTGATGTGACGATGCTGGAAGAGACAGAAATTTCGGGTTAAGGAGGAGAAAAGAGAGTGGCTTTTGTTACTCGCCTGTATGGGCCAAGAAATGCAGAATCAGAGGTTTATAAAGACAACAAAGACATCCCAGACAAGATACACAGGTTATTTTGTCGAATTATGATTGGTGCCAGGTACTTGAGAGCAGTTGATTGGTTGCTAAGCTGCGAGTTTTCAGGGAGTGAAGCAAATGAATTCCAGGGGGCTGGTAGTCAGCTGAGTGAGTTTATGTTTCATCTGAGTATGGATGTGTGATCTTCGACTTCCTTAATTGCCTCTTAACTCCGTTTTTGATACCTTTGACATAAGTGACTCTATTTTGTTGTTCGTGGTCCATACCTCACAGCAGGACTCATCTTGGAGATGGAGGGTAATAACAATATATGGCACAGGCATATTAGTTACTGCTTGTATTACCTAATACACCAGGGAATTTGTGATGCCATGTGTAGATTTTTATCCTGCATAGCGAAATTATAAAGACAAAGAGTAGAGGAAGATCAAGAAGCCAGAGTAGGAAACACATAAAACTTACATCTACACGTGGAGCAACTAATTCTCACTGAAAACAAACTGGAGGCTGGTGGAAAGGCTTTTCTACAACAAAGGCTGTGAAGATCTACACAGAGGTAGTTAGAAAGTGGGGTAAGGGATCGGATTTGGACCCACACCCCTAGCAGGCGACACAGAGGAGGGGCATATCATAGGCTCACAGATCCTCCCTGGGGGGTGAAGGGTTTGAGCCACATACTGGTTGCCCCAGCCCTGGGGTCCCATACCTAGAAAATGAGTCCCCGTAGCTGTTTTAGTGGCACACAACCAGGGGGCTCTGTTCCTGAAAAGCGCGTGCACGCGCTTGGTTACTCTGGGGAAGAAGGCTGAGGAAGTAGATAGAAAACTACCCATGTCTCTGTCTCCATCCAGCCCTGCATCTGAACATGATCAGGGGTCCGTGACGGATACGCGTGAAGAAGCAGCAGAACGCGAGCAGCCTGGGGCTCTGACTGGTGCACCTACACCATCCCAGCTGGCAGCCCGGCCCACACGGGGCACCTAGTCTAGACCCTCTTCCTCAAAGCCGATAGCAAGGTACAGGTCAAAGTAGGGGGTGGGGGGTGGAATCTATACCGTAAAAAATTAAAATACGGTTGAATTCCTTCCTGAAACTTTTTTCTTAAGCTCTTGACTGTAGCCAACTCCTTGATCATAGTCTCCTCAGACAATGACAGGTTTGTGATTTTTGACGCCTCCAAGTGAATGTGGAACAGAAGTGAAAATTATGCTCTGGTGGGAAGTTGGCATAAATTTGCATATCCCGTACTGGCACAGCGTTTCATTTCCTGTCACACTCCAGTTTCCGTCACCTATTCTAAAACTCCGGCTTTCGTTTAATAGGAAGCTGTAACGGCCTCGGGTCCCCAGAAGGTCCGGGGTCCCAGAAGGTCCGGGGTCCAAGCACCGCCCACAACCCCGCCCCCAGGTCCCGGCGCTGCCGCCGCCTCGCCGCTCAGACGATCCGCTTCTTCGTCCGCTCGCCCGGCAGCTTTCACGTAAACCGTTCTCAACTCCCCGCTTCCGACATAAGCGGCCGCGCATCTCTAATTCTGTACCCAGCCAGGCGCCAAAGGGCACTGGACACGTTCAAAGGATCCAACTAAGAAGCAGAGCCTGCGGGGAGTGAAGGGGAACCGACCAGAAACTTCCACGGAGGGTCTGAGGGCCGGAGGCGGCGCCCGCAGGCTGAGCCCCACCCTCTTCACCGTCCCCACCCACCGAACGTCCGAGCCCCGCCCCCAGCGGCCCCGCCCCTGAGCCGCCCTGGTGCGCGTGCGCGCACGCACTTGCAGACCCGGAAGCGGGTCCCGCGGAACAACGGACGTGCTCGGGCGAGTGAGTGTCGGTTTTTCTGGTGAGTACGCTGTGCGGGCTTCAGGCCCCGCTTCTCCACACGCCGGGTTTCTGGGGCCTCCCGGTAAGTGAAAACTCCTGAGCGCGCTCGTCGCTTTCGATCTGAGTCCGTCCCTTCCGCCTCTCGCGGCTTCGCCAGAAGACTCAGTTCGGTCCCTGGAGTCTGAGTCCGAGTCCGGGTAAACCCGCTGTGAGGCAGGCACCGGCCCCAACTTTCTGCCTGCGGTGCTTATAGACGTTGACCTCCTGCAGCGATGTTTTCCTGCTCTGGGCTGCCTTCCTCCCCTTCTCAAACCTTTCTCTGACTTCCGACTTCCCCAGCCCTTTTCCCGCCACCTCCGCCCAGTTCCATTGTGCAGAGTTTTCCCTCAGGAGGTGGGTGTGCGCCCTTCACCTCTGAAGAGAGCAGAGGGGGAACCGAGAGGCAGAAATAGATGCCGTTTAGTGAGGCATCAGAAAGTCTGGGGAGAAAGAACCGCAAGGATTGAAACAGATACTAACAGAATGGGGCCAGTTTGTAGGAGGAGGAATTGAGAGGGAGGGAAACCGAATGATGTGTAGAAAAAAGAAGAGGAAACACAGAAATGAACAGAAGGAGAAGAAACGGAGAGAGAGAGACATATACAGAAAACAGAGTGCATAGTGGTGGAGAAAACAGAGGACCCACACTCTGGTGAGTATTGAGTGGTTTGGATGTGGAATATTAAGTTCTAAAGTACTAACTTGCGGCTTATAACCTAATTAATGTCAAGTTTGTTGACTTGTTTAAATAATGCAGAAAAGATGAGAGTTGCAAAAACCAGATGATTACATCATTGATAATTCCACTTGCGATCCCTGTTCATCCAGAGTGCAGAGATTTAGCTCAGTCAATTCCAGTTCCTACTCTTACCTTTAAAAATAAGTAGAAGAACAATTTCTTTCACTGCATGGTGCTTTTTAAAACGGCCATTATTAACGGTTCTGTTCCCCTCTCCCCCTTTCTTCTGTGGTTCCTGTCTGTCTTTTCTAAATTTGATGTATCCTCACACTTGTTCTAACTTCAATCTCAGAACTCATTGGATAGTTCTTAAATTTCCAAATTATTCTTCCTCTAAATTTTATTGTTTAGATTATGAGGTTTATACACTTTCTACTGTATCCTGTATTGGAACTATTCTTTGCTGTCTGGCAAATAGCTTTACAGCACTTCACTATGCATGTGATAAGGATGTTGTGATCTTTTAACATTCAAGACCTTATTTAACCAGTTAGTTTAGTATTCAACTGCTTGTTTCTTCCCTTAAGTTATCTGCTAAATCAGTGAGCTCTGAACTGAAGTCTCCAGCTAAGATGATGTTCCCCTCAAGTCTCCTCTGTCCTTTCTGTGCAGATGTTGAAGGATGGGCTGGATTGATATGGAACTTTGTTCCAGCAGAGCCCGTGTGTTTACAATGAAGAGATTGCTCAGAGCTTATCTTCACACGTGACCCTCTTTCGTATTTTCCTGGAGTAATAACTATTTATAATTTCATATTTTTTATTCTTTTTTTTTCTAGAGGAGAGGAATTAAATGTTTGGGTTTGATTAAACCATCAAACAAGAAGCCTCTCTTGCTCGGGAGTATGAAAGATAATCTGGAATTAGGACAAACTCTTTCTGCTTAAACCTAGTCAGGCCACCACTTACACCCAGTTCTGCTCACCCAAGTCAGACTTCTTCAAAGTAAACTTGGCAAAATTACTTGCCCTGTGAGTCTGATATGCCACCTGTAACATGGAGAAGTTAAAGTAGACCAGGTTTTCTGAGTCTGTGCAACTGGGATCCCTGAAATGATCTTCAGAATTGGTCTTGTGTTTGCATTTGGCAGTTTTCTGGGATGGGTGCCCAGTTAGAATTTGAAATGTGCCCCAGTCCTCCAGCGATAATGCAGACCGCTAAGAAAGAGGCAGGAGCATAAGCTCAAAGAAAGGGGCATGCTGCTCTCTGAGCTTGTCTTTCTCAATTTCTGTATCATGGGCCAAAGCTTTTTTCTTCTTTTCTTTTTGACTTGTCTTGTTTTGTAATGTTTGCAAACATCAGATCGCTATGTAGTATGCCCAGAAGTAACCTAGTATTTGTACATCAATAATACTTCAACATAAGAGGGGGGAAAAAGCTAATGTAATTTTAGAATGCATTGCTGTAAATACAGCATTGGATACCAACAGCATAAAAGCAGATGATTGTCCTCCATCTCTTCAGTAGAATATTATGGTTTGGAATTTAGGCCAAATTTTAGGCCAAAGGAGGAACCTTTGACAAAGTAGAATGCTGTATGAGAGAGCAGAACTGAGCCAAAGGACCTGAGACAACTTTTTGAATAACTGTTGAATTACAGTCTTCACATAAGCATTGGAGCATCATAACTGAGTGCAAAAAACACATTCATTGGTTTGTGATGTTTGTCGTAAAACAATGCAGGGTATGTTTTACTGAAGGCAGAGATTATGAAGAAAAGGTTAGGCCGTGTTTTTGTGGAAACGTGTAATGGTGGATGTGTCGCTGTATGTGTTCATACTAATCAGTGTGTCAACCAGAGTATGAGTGGATAGGTGCTGCAGTCAAACCGAGAAAACTTCCTACTCTGATTATAGTGAGGAGGCTAAGAAGGCTCCTGGTTGAGGTTAGAAAAGACCTCATCAATATTGACTGTCCTCGCTCCTTTGGTATTATGTCCACATATTTAAGGACCTGGTTCCAGTCCCACAACTGGCATCAAATCCACCTTTTAAATACTGCTGCAAGTTGCACCAGTGGGTATGCTGGGAGCCAGTTTGTACCTTCTGGTGTATAGACAGATTTTAGCACTAGTGATCCAGTAGCAAATTAGTAAAATGACATTCATAATAAAAGGATATTGCTGTGAAAGTAATATTACTATAAGCACAGTGACGTCAGCCAACCAGTGTTTGCTTACCTCTGCTTCTGCTGTTATGCTGTTCACTCTCAACAGCCTGTTCCTAATAAGATATTGAAACATGCGAATATTTCTAATTTCCTCAATAGTTACATTTTTCTCAAGTGTTAATGATTGAGTCTTTCCACTCAAACCTATTGTTTCAAGTGACCTAAAAGTGGACCCTACTTTTGATGGGGAGCTGGGTAAGCCAAGCAAGGAAGTCAAGTTACTATAAGGAAGGCTTTCAAATTATGTTCAGAAGAGAACTCAGGAGATCGTTGCCAGCATATGGAATGGAGTGCAGACTACCAGAATGGAAGATGTGTTTCCTTTTACACAGAGCTTGCATTCTTTTAAGGAAAATGGATATGTGGATATTTTAAAACATATCTTGTGAGATAATAGAAGCAGGTGTAAACTGCAGAGGTGAATAATTCTATCTGGATGGGATAAAATTGGACCATTTAAGGGAAGAGAATTGGGAGAGGCAACTCTTACAGCCGTTTTAGTTTAGTTTATTTTTATTATTCAAGTTGAATTTTAAATAGTTTGTACTAGTTCACCAGCTAATAGAGGAGAAGCAGCATTCCAAAATGAAGAAAGTAAGTGTGTTATTGGTGTGAAGAGATTATTAGCACCTTTTAATGTTGCTTCGATGCAAAGTATGAAGCAGAGAGTGAAAGGAATGCAGCTGGAGGCAAAAGCAAGGGTCATGTCACGAGGGGACTTATGACAGAGTCTCTCTTAAGGAGCTTTATTTGCTCCTGTGGACATGAAGAGGTCATTGAGAGGCTAAAAGCAAGGTGCTAATAAATCATTGTCACATTTTGGATAGTGAACTGTCATAAGGTTCTCCCTGTGTGTATACTTGTGGCAGGGGAAGGAGGCATGTCGATTCTAAGCATTAAACAACATATTTTTATCGCACAGAATAATCTTACCTGAGAAAGAAGCTCAGAGGAAGTGGAAAGAAAGAAGGAATGGCGTTTTCCCAGGTAGAAGGCATACTCTTCATTGATTGTTCTGTTCTCTCCTTCCTAAAACGGCTCATTTTGGACTTGTTACATTTCTCAGTCTCTGAAGTTTCCTGTCTAAAATATTTACTCTTACACGGGGCCTTCCCTCAATCTCCTCTCATCTCCCTGCAGATTCTACCTCACGGTGACCCAGTGACATGGAACTTGGAAAGAGTCCCCTTTTAGGTGATCATCCTGTGGAGGGTTTTATACTCAGACACAGATTGGAGATGCTGGGGAGTAGGCTCTGTGGTGTCAGTGAGGTAGGGCAGTGAGGACTGTTGAGAGAATGCTCTGTCAGCTCTCTAGAAACCAGGATCACAGAGACTACATATGTAGGTGATGTGTTAATGTGTGCAAATATCAGAGGAGGTCTGGAAAGGAAAACTGATACAGAGAAACTTGCCTCATCACATTTTATAAATGCATTGGAAGTTAAAGAAGTAAATCATTGAGGGGAGGGTATAGCACAGTGGTAGAGTGCATTCCTAGCATGTACGAGATCCTGGGCTCAGTACCCCGTTCCTCTGTTAAGAAAGAAAGAACGAAAGAAAGAGAGAGAGAGGGAGGGAGGAAGGAAGAAAGAAAAGAGAGAGAGAGAGGGAGGGAGGAAGGAAGAAAGAAAAGAGAGAGAGGGAGGGAAGAAGGAAGGAAGGAAGGAAGAAAAGAAAGAAAAGAGAAAGAGAGAGGGAGTGAGGGAGGGAGGAAGGAAAGCAAAAGAGAGAGAGAGAAAGAAAGAAACTTAATTACCTCTCCCATAAAAATCTTTTAAACAACTTTTTCTCTTTTAAAAAGAAGTGAATCATTGTATTTCTGACTCTAAAATATCAGTACTCAAGAATAAAGTGGGAAGGTCCAAAATAGAAATGAGATATAGAGAGTTTTATTACCTAGTTAGTTTTTAAAAGTAGACTCAACTTAATTGTCTAACAGGAAGGGTCCTTTAAATTATTCATGCCACATCCATCTCACAAAGACCCAGGTGTTCACATAGGGATTCTCATGCAGCAGATGGTTTTTGATAAAAATGATTATAATTTAGCCAAGGCACAGGAGCAGAACTTTCTGCCGTCAAAGAGCCTGGAGCCACATTCTGATTCTACTCATTGTTGTTCAGTGTTATATGTTTTGTACTGACCTTCTTGTGTATGTGTATTTGTGGTTCAGCTCCACCCAGTGATGCAGTTTAGAAAATAAGTAAAATATCCCCTTCCCTGTCTTCCACCGTCACTTACTGTCTCCACCAGGAACAACTGTTAGTTCTCGGCACAAATCCATTAAAAGGCATTTTTTTAAATTGAAGTTCAGTCAGTTACATTGTGTCTATATCTGATATCTGGTGTACAGTAAAATATCCCAGTCATGCATATATGTACATATATTCATTTTCATTTCTTTTCCATTAAAGGTTATTACAAGGTATTCAACATAGTTCCCTATGCTGTACAAAAGAAACTTTTTTTAAAATCTATTTTTATATATAGTGGCTAACATTTGCAAATCTCAAACTTCCAAATTTATCCCTGCCTACCCGCTTTCCCCGGTAACTATAAGATTGTTTACTAAGTCTGCAAGTCTGTTTCTGTTTTGTAGATGAGTTCATAGTGTCCCTTTTTTTTTTTTGAGATACCACATATGATTGATATTTAAAATACATATATACATTGAAGTGATTTTAGAACATATTTTTCAGTAAATGTTTGTGTATTTTATTCTGCAAATTTAAATATTTACATGCCATATGTGTTAGAGTTATTTTCATATTAGTAAATATACAGATAACTGTTCTTTAGATCCTTATTGGAGGATTCTCTCAATGCTCTCAAACGGGTTTTTCACATTTTTTACTATTATAAAAAATGCCTTAGTGGCTACTTTTCATTAGGCCAACTTCAGTATAGGTGTCTAAGGATTTCTCCAGAATGGGCAACCTGAGCACGATTACTGTATTAATGATGCTGTTTCAGAAGAACAGACGTTACAAGTACTAAGTAAAGATTATAAATCAACTGTCTTAAATGTACTGAGAGAGCTACAGGAAACCAAGGACAAAGACTAAAGGAAAGTCAGAGAACAATGTTTCAACAAATGGAAAATACCCGTAAAGAGATAGGTATTAACACAAAAGAGAAGAAATAGAAATTCTGGGGCCAAAAAGTGCCATAACTGAATTTGAAAATTCATTACAGGGTTTCAACAGCAGATTGACAATCAGAATAAAGAGTCAGTGAACGTAAACATACTTTAATTGGAATTATCCAGTCTGAGCAGAAGAAGAGTAGAAAAAAAGAAGAATGAACAGAAACTAAGAAATATTTGGGACACTATCAAAAACACCAATATACACGTAATAGGAGACCCAGAAAGAAAGGAGAAAGGGCAGAAAGAATATTTGAAGAAGGAAGAGCAGAAAGCCTCACAAATTTATTTAGAACATGAAGCTACAAATCTAAGAAACTCAACAGACTTCAGATGTGATAAACACAGAGAGAGCCTGGCCAAGACATATAACCAACGACAAAGACAAGAAGAGAGTGGGAAAAGTAGCGAAACAGAAACAACTTCCCGTGTACAGGGTCCTCAAGAAGATTAACAGCCTGTTTCTCATCAGAAGCTGTGGAAGCCAGAAAGGAGTCTGATGATATGCTTAAAGTTTGAAAGGTTAAAAAAAAAAAAACTACCAGGAATTCATTATCGGGGAAACTATGCCTTAAAATTGGTAATGAAATTTAGAGACATCTATGACAGCTATGTAAACAAAACCTGAAGGAATTCACACTGCCTCACTTATCCTACTTGAAATTCTAAATGGAGATCTTCAGGCTGAAATGAAAGGTTATTAGCAGTACCTCAAAGCCGCAGGGGCAAATAAAGAACTGTGGGGATGTAACTATATAGGCATATATAAAAGACAGTATTATTGTATTTTTAGTTTTTAACTCATTTTTTCCTTAGTGACTTGAGGCAGATGTGTAAAAGTCATTATAAATCTGTTATTGAATACAAAATGTATAAAGAAATAATTTTTGACAACAATATGGGGGGGCAGTATAGGAGCAGTTGTATGCTGTTAAAGCTAAGTGAGTATCAGCTGGAGCACAAATAATATCAGTTTAATATGTAAACTGTAATTCCCAAGGTAACCACTAAGAAAATAATTTTAAAATATACAGAAAAGTATATATGAAGGGAATCTGAATGTTATACACACAAAGGAATACACAGAAGGAAGCAAGGGTGGAATTACAAAACAGAGAAAATGCTAGATATTTAGAAATTGAATAGCTAAATGGCAGAAGTGATTCTTTCCTTGTTTAGAGTTACTTTAAATGTAAATAGGTTAAACTTTACATTAAAAGACATCAACTGCAAGGTTTTTTTTTTAAAGATTCTACTGAATCTTTCTACAAAACACTCACTTTACGATACTCAAATAGGAATGAAATGAAATGAAATACTCAAATAGAAGTGAAAGGATAGAAAAAGATATTCCATGGAAGTAGTAACCAATCCTAGCTGTACTCATATCAGATTGAATAAACTTTAAATCATAAAATGGTTACCAGAGATTTTTAAGGACATTATACATCAATTGATCCAGTTGGTTAATCCATCAATAAGATGAAACAGCCAAAAGCAATAAGCACGTAACAACTAAGCCCCAAGTATTTTGAAGCAAAAACTGAGGAGAGATGGACAGTTCAGCTCTCGTAGTTGGAGACCTCAGTACTCCCCTTTTAGTAGTGGGTGGAACAACCAGACAGAATGTTATTCAGCCATAAAAAAGGAATGCAGTACTGATAAGTGCTACATCATGGGTGAACCAGAAACACTCAGTGAAAGAAACCACACTGAAAAGCTCACATCTCGTACTATTCCGTTTATATGAAAATAATCACAAGTCGGTAAATGCGTAATGACAGTAAGCACTAGTGTCCAGGGACTGGGCGCAAAGGGGAATGGTAAGTGACTGCGTAAGGGGTGGATTTCCTTCAGTGATGTTAAAAATGTTTTTGAACTAGAGTTGATGCTGTGCAGTATTGTGAATGTACTAAATGCCACTGAATGGTACCTTAAAATAGCTAACTTTATGTTAACATGAATTTTACCTCAGTTAAAAAGAATTAGAGAAATATAACTTGCTCAGAATTATCTTATGGATTAACCAGAACATTCACTGCAGCCCAGTCAACCCTTATACACATCAGTTTATGTAAGTTTGTGTCAAACTCAGAACTCTCTCCTTGCCCACGTCGTGAAATGCACTTTGTTTTCAGGGACTATTTACACTCAAGGACGTGGCCATCGAGTTCTCCCAGGAGGAGTGGGAGTGCCTGGTCCCTGCTCAGAGGGCCTTGTACAGGGACGTGATGTTGGAGACCTGCAGGAACCTGCTCTCCCTGGGTGAGGAGAACATCCCTCCGGAAGTCGGTAACTACTCTTGTCCATCTTTGCATGTTCCCTTGTGAGTCTTTTGCAAGCCCCTGGCGTGCTTGTGACAGTTTCAAATCCCTGTTCTTAAGAGAGTGGTTGAAGTTGTTTTGATTCAGATTGAAAGGCTGAAAGGCTTTATAACATGATTTCAGACTCTGACTTCCCTTTCTTCAGAAGTTCTGCATCCATGCTCATTAGTTGTGCTTACGGAACAGTAGCAGTCAGAAAGCCTTACGGCAAATTTTTAAAAATACCTCATTCTCTGATTTTTACCTTTGTACTTTTGATTCAGTAGTTTTTAGAAGAGAGCTAGATATTTACGTACTTAAAATAATCTAAGCATTCAGCAGGCAGGCAGTTGACTGATTTTTATTATACAGTTCTAGACCCCTCTGCAATTTTCTTTCTTCTTGGCTGAACAAAGCTGAGGGAGCTTCTGATGCCAGCATTTTTTATGTCTGCTGTAATTTGTTTAAACCACTGGTACTTTTACTTTCATCTTGCAAATTTCATTGTTATAAATGACCTTTTTCTTTATTTTATCATTAATTCATATTTTTGATGAACTTTTTAGTGTTCTTTGTTGTATAGCTACAATTTGGGCTGTGGAGTCATGGAATGAATATTGATTTTTATATTTTACAGGATGTCTTTCTTGAGCGTTTATTACTTGACATTTGTTTCCCCAAAACCTACGTAATCTCTTGAAATTTTTGAAAAAATAGTCTAAGTCACTCCTTTTACTCTGTTTTTTTAATTACTTAGTACTGACTATTAACACATACACCTTCCCTTTAATAGACTTTTTCTAAGCAGCTGTAGATTCACGGAAAAACTGAATGGAAGTTACAGAGATTTCCCATGTATTTTCTACCCCAGTCATGCAGACTTTGCCCCATTATCAACATCCCACACAAGAGGGGTATATTTGTTACCACTGATGAACCTGCATTGACACAAGCTAACCCCTCCGAGTACATGTTTACATTAGAGTTCACTCTTGCTGTTGTACATTCCGTGGGCTTGGACAAATGTATAGTGACATGTATGCTCATACTCATGGTATAGTTTACATAGAGTGAGTCAGTATTATGCCTCTTGCTAAACCAGTTCTCTTTTCCAAGGTCAGCCCCTTAACTGCTGTAGCACAATCAGATTTTCATAGATTCGCAAGTACAAGCACTGCTCCCACATTGCCCATTACTCTTGCTTTATTAAATCCCAGCCCCAGCCTTCCCTCAGATTTTTATTGATCTAACTATTCTGGTACCTCCCAGAAGTATATTAATTTTGAGCCCCTAGGCTCCCCATTTTTGGCAGGACTTGCCCCCTTCCCACACTGTACACACTGCAAAAGGAAAGACCCCTACTGTGCACAGTACAGCTTGCTCAGATCAGCAGCAGGATCTGGTGACTGTGTACATCAACGTGTGCAGGACACGATGATGTGTACTGTTATCTGGGAATGGTGAGACAGTCACGCTGTACGTAACACAACAGTGACACAACTCAGGTTCTATATCTCTCTTGAAACGTTTCTTTGTAGGCTTCTGGTGTTTATTGAGACCTGTCGTAGTCTGCACTGCCCAGATGGACAGTGGTGCTTAATGCTTGTGAATGCTCGTGGATGTGTCATGGGTGTATGCACACCCAGGTCACACCCTGACTCTGGATTTTGCTCTCAGTCACTTTGGGATAGGTATTTAAGCCTTGTGAGCCTTCTGTTTTGATATGAAAAATTGAATAATTTACATCAAAAATAATTAAAATAATGCTGCCAGAGGGCTTCAAACACTACATGGCACATAGTAAGGACTAGGAAGTTACCTGTAGTTAATAAGATAATGTCAATTTTTTGATCATGTTTCTTACGAGATTTACATGTGCCTGCAGTGTACCTTGTATGTTGTCATTTTGTAATTTTTCCCAGATTAATATTTTTGCTCACCTTAGATAACAAGTTTTCAAAGCACACACTATACACTATATATATTTTTGGCCATATAACTGCATAGTTAAATCATACTTCATGGCTAGGGAGTTGATCTCCATTTTGGCTATTATTAGAACTGTAGGCTTTAAATCATAATAGAGATTTCAGACAGTTTTCCCTAATTCTTAATCTTTATTTTAAAAATTTGTATTTACCTGAACCTGATTTTTACTTTTCCTATTATATGTTTCTTCTGGAATGTAAATTCTTTCTCCAGTTCTTATGGAAGAATCCTTTAGAATGCCAGAGACTTATTATTTTGTGTAACTGTAGTTAGTTATTAACGTACCTGCTGGAGCTACCATGGGTTACTAAATATTTCATTAATTATTATTGTGGTATACAGATGTTTAAAAACATCTTTTTTAATTTGTTATTTGTATAATTTTGTAATTCAATATGAAATGTTTATTTTCCAACTTACTTATTAACAGGAAGCCTTTCTGCTGGATTTGCAATCAAGGAATTAGTACCAAGAGAGGCCATTCATAAAGAAGAATTATACCATCTGGTGATACTGGACAGAAAAGAAAGCCATGGCATCAAGGATTTTGACCTCAAGGAAGTCTGGGAAAATACGCATGAGGGTGCGAGCACATGGGGCTATGCTGCAAGAAATTATAAAGAAGTGCCTTTGACCCATAACAAAAGCCTCAGTCATAGAGAAGATCAAGATGATAAATCCTTAATTAATTTTCCTCAGAGTGTTTCTGTAAGAAGTATTAATATATATGAGTATTTCATGCATGACAAACCATTCATAAGAAGTTTGTTAAAAATGAAACATAGCATAAGCATTGCAGGAAACACATACAGAAATTGTTTGGAAAGTGGAGTTGGAGTAAGTTTGCAGGCCCACGTGGCTGCACTGCAGAGACTCCCAACTGAGGAGAAAATGTATGAATACAATCAAGTTGAGAAGTCAATCAACAATGGTTCCTCAGTTTCACCATTGCGAAGAATTCCTGCTAGTGTGAAAAACACTTTGTTACCTGCACAAGACAGGAGAGCACACACTGGAGAAAAATCCTACAACTGTGATGCCTGTGGGAAGGCTTTCAGCAAAAGCTCAAACCTCAGGAATCACAAGAGAATTCATTCTGGACAGAAACCTTACAAATGCAACGTGTGTGGCAAGGCCTTTAACCAGTGTTCTAATCTCACTACACATCAGAAAGTGCACACAGGAGAGAAACCATATAAATGTGATGTATGTGGCAAGGTCTTTAGTCGAAATTCACACCTTGCAAATCATCAGAGAATGCATACTGGAGAGAAACCTTACAAATGTCGGGAATGTGGTAAGGCCTTTATCCAACATTCACTCCTTTGGAGTCATGAGAAAATGCATAGTGGTGAGAAACCTTACAAATGTAGTGAATGCAGTAAAGCCTTTGCTGAACGTTCAAGCCTTAACAAACATAAAAAAATCCATACTGGAGAGAAACCTTATATATGTGCTCAGTGTGGCAAAGCCTTTACCATGCGATCAAATCTTACTCAGCATGAGACAATCCATACTGGAGAGAAACCTTACAAATGTAATGAATGTGGCAAAGCTTTTACCCAATTTTCACGCCTTACTAGGCATCAGAAAATGCATACCGGAGAGAAACCACACAAATGTAGTGTGTGTGGAAAGGCTTTTATCGAACATTCACAACTTTGGGGTCATGAGAGAACTCATACTGGAGAGAAGCCACACAAATGTAATGTGTGTGGCAAGGGATTTACCCAACATTCAAGCCTTATAGCACATCAGAGAATTCATACAGGAGAAAAATCTTACAAATGTAAAAACTGTGATAAGACTTTTATCCAGTGTTCACAACTTTGGGGTCACGAGAGAACTCACACAGGAGAGAAACCTTACAAATGTAATGAGTGTGGCAAAGCTTTTACAATGCGTTCATATCTTACTCAACATAAAACAATCCATACAGGAGAGAAACCTTACAAATGTGTTCAGTGTGGCAAAGCTTATACCCAATTTGCAAGCCTTACTAGGCATCAGAAAATACATACTGAAAACAAACATACACCTAACTTATGTGGCAGTGATTTTATTCAAAGCTCAAGCTTTGTGGCTCATCAGAGAATTTATAGTAGGAAGAAACCTTAAAATGTAATGATTGACACAAAACTTGTGCAAGTATTCCAGCCTTACCGAGGCTAAGAGACTCCATCATGGAAAAAGAAGACATACAGATGGCAGAAAGGTATGTAAAATGATGCGCAACATCACTAGCCATTGTGGACATTCAGACCAAATCCACTATGAGATGTCACTTCACACCTGTTGGAACAGCTGTCAACAAAAAGACAATTAATAACAAGTGTTGGTGAAGATGAGGAATTCTCATGCACTTTTAGTAGGACTGTAAATTGGTGCAACAACTATGGAAAACTATATAGTGGTACCTCAAAAAATTAAAAATAGGGGAGGAGGGTATAGCTCAGTAGTAGAGTGCATACTTAGCATGTAGCACAAGGTCCCAGGTTCAATACACAGTACCTCCACTAAAAATAACTAAATACCTAATTACCTACCCCCCAAATAAATAATTTTTAATTGAAAATAGAACTGCCCTATGGTTCAGCAGTTGCACATCTGGATATTTTCTTAATACTAATTTGAAAAAATACATGCACACCATTGTTCATTGTACCATTATTTTTAATAGCCAAGAGATGCAAGCTACCTAAATATCAACTGATAGATGAGTAGATAAAATGTGGGCGATATGTGTGTGTGTGTGTGTCTGTATGGGAAAAGCTTAATGTTGGCTTCCCAATTTTGAACATCCTTGAGTTATAACAGTTGTTACCATTAACTTACAGCCTATTATTAAAATACATTTAGAGGTGATACTAGAATATTTCCAAACTATAAGCCTTTTTGTGTATCTCCCACTTTCAGGTAGGATAGCATGAATGAACAGGATCTCAAAATTGATTCTGTCATTTCTGACCCTGGTGCTAGAATCAATACCAATATCAAAACTGGAAAATATTTTTGTTGAGATTCAGAGAGAGCTGAAGGGGAATAATAAGTTAGAAAGCTCAAAGGATGTTAGTATTTACCTTTCATTTGAAACAGCTGGGAGACTGGCAGTGGATTACATGAAATAGTATACTCTAGGGATGAATTAAGAAAACTGGTATTTGTCTCTTCACGTTATTCTTGACTACTTTGTCATTTAATATCATTAATAAGGGATATTTTTTATTTGTTCTGCAAATGTTTTCTCTAACGTCTTTTCCCTTTACCTGTGTTTTTGAGGTGTGAATATGAAATTCAAAATTACCATTTTTTATTAAAATTATGGTGGCCATTTAATACAACTAGCTAGTAGTATTTGGGAGAAACTCCTGGGATTGTTACCATGGAAACAAGACGTAATAATGAAAAGGGTTTTGCCTCCTCACTGCTCTCTTAGTCGCACAGCAGCCGTGTTGCTGTGAGGACACTGAAGTGGAGGCTCACGGAGCTGGCGGGGCGAAGGACCCGTCACAGCCCACACTGCACCCTCTGCACTTCCTGTCAGGTGGGAATGATAAACCTACTTCTCACCTGTGTTCCGGGTGGCCTGTCACTCACAAAAGGAAACCATCCTACCTGACAAGATTATTACTTTGTGTTGGGAGCAGAATGGAGCATGTGGCAGGGAACCTTGAACTTTAAATTTTGTGGCTTAGAAAAACTTTATGAAAATAGCCTTTCACTGATGAAATGTTTAGCACGTGTGACCTAAAGTTCACAAGGCGTGAACAAAATACAGCTTCAGAATGTATGACAAATATTCACAACATTAGCTTGTAAGCTCCGGGCACGGGGAGAGGGCCTTCAGCCGTGGGGCACGCTGGGGCGGCGCATGGGCTGCCGGGAGTGGGCGGAGCACGCCACGCAGGCGCACTGAAGGGCAGAGGCAGCACCGCCGAGATGCGCGCGTTTCTCACGGTGGGCGCCGGGAGAGCGCCATCTTCACTGAGGCCAAGGAGTGCAGGGCATCCTCAGGCAGCTGCCAGACAAGCAGCGGCTGCACAAGGACGGCCAGTTTCTGGACGACGGCAAGACCGTGGGTGAGTGTGGCTTCACCAACCAGACAGCACGGCCGCAGGTCCCAGCCACCGTGGGTCTCGCCTTCCGGGCAGAAGCAGCCCTGGAGTCCCTGTGCGTGGAGCCCGTTTCCCGCCAGCCCCAGCTGCCGGACGTGATGGAGCCGCAGGACTCAGGAAGCAGCGCCAGTGAACAAGCTGTTCAGTGAGAGCCCCCGCCGCCAACTGCCAGCACCCCCCGCCCCCCAGTAAAAGAGATGTGGGTATCAAAAATAAATCAATGCCACAAGTATAATCGCAGTTTTGGTAGATCACATCCTACTCATCTATGGATTTATGCATTGTGGTAGCTTCTTTGCACTGATAAAATGCATCCATTCATTCTGTCAGTGAAGAACGATTCTAATCGTTGACAGTATAGCAGGGAATCCATGCCTATCTTCAAGTAGCTTATATTGTATAAGGGGAAATCAGCAATAATTAAAATATGATGGTGATTAAGTGTACGTGTACAATGGTAGTGAAAGGGACCCTAATTTAAAGTATGTTCAGGAAATACCCATAAGATAAGGTGATATTTAAGCAGAATCATTAATTAACTGAAAGTGTGTCATGCAGATACAAATGGGGAAGGGCAGTTGTGTGGGGAAAAAATAGAAGGAAAAAATTGTCAGGATGGGAACGTGCCTACAAGATGGAGGAATATCCACAGCTGGTGTGTGGCTTCATGGGACATGATGTTCAGTTTCTATTGGAGACATTTAAAATATGGAGACGACTTCTAGTCAGAATTTCTTTTTTATTCTTTAGGACTTAAGAAGCAATCCTATATAAACTGGCTGTTTATATAGCCTTTTTCATGAACTTTAAAGTTGGGGGTGGGGAGTGTTTGGAAACTCCAATCTCTAGTCAGTTGGTCAGAAGCACAGGTGACAACTTGGACTTGTCACTGGCTACTGAAGTGTGTTGCGGTGGGGGGGGGGAGGGAGATCAGTCTTATGGGATCTGATACTATGTCTGAAAAGTGTCAGAATTGAGTTGAATTGTAGGACTCCCAGCTGGTGTCATATACAATTGCTCGTTGCGGATAAAATGTCTACATATCTGTTGACTGGAAATGTCAGAAGTGAAGTATTGTCTGTGAGTGTGGTGGCAGTGTGAGACAGAGGAAAGACACACAATAGGAAGAACTGGGTCTTTTCCTCCACAGGAGGAAGAGAACTTTATAAGAAACTCCACCTTGCAAGAGGATTTTATGCAGCCTTTCAAAGTCCATATAGTACTTTACCAAGACAAACCATTCTTGTCTTGGTAAATTTTAAAAGAATCCAAGTTATACAAAATATCTGTATAACCATAATGTTATTAAAATAGAAATAAATAACAGGAAAATCCCTGGAAAATCAAATATTTGGAAAAATAATGACCTACTTGTGACTAATCGTGGGACAAAGATGAAATTAAAAAGGAAATGGGAATGTATTTTGAATTGACTGAAAATGGAAACAGAACGTATCAACATTTCTAATTTGCCACTAGCGCAGGACCCTTGGAGAAAGGATAGCAGAACACTGAAAGCCTGAAGTCTCTTTCATTTTCTTGTTTGCATGGGTTTATTTTTTTTCCTTTTCCATTGTTTTTTTTTTAACATTTTTTATTGATTTATAATCATTTTACAGTGTTGTGTCAAATTCCAGTGTTCAGCACAAGTTTTCAGTCATTCATGGACATATACACCCTCATTGTCACATTTTTTTCTCTGTGATTTATCGTAACATTTTGTGTATATTTCCCTGTGCTATACAGTGTAATCTTGTTTATCTATTCTACAATTTTGAAATCCCAGTCTATCCCTTCCCACCCTCTACCCCCCTGATAACCACAAGTCTGTATTCTCTGTCTATGAGTCTATTTCTGTCCTGTATTTATGCTTTGTTTTTGTTTGTTTGTTTTTGTTTTTTAGATTCCACATATGAGCGATCTCATATGGTATTTTTCTTTCTCTTCTGGCTTACTTCACTTAGAATGACATTCTCCAGGAGCATCCATGTTGCTGCAAATGGCATTATGTTGTCGGTTTTTATGGCTGAGTAGTATTCCATTGTATAATATACCACATCTTCTTTATCCAGTCACCTGTTGATGGACATTTAGGCTGTTTCCATGTTTTGGCTATTGTAAATAGTGCTGCTATGAACATTGGAGTGCAGGTGTCATCCTGAAGTAGATTTCCTTCTGGGTACAAGCCCAGGAGTGGGATTCCTGGGTCATATGGTAAGTCTATTCCTAGTCTTTTGAGGAATCTCCACACTGTTTTCCATAGTGGCTGCACCAAACTGCATTCCCACCAGCAGTGTAGGAGGGTTCCCCTTTCTCCACAGCCTCTCCAGCATTTGTCATTTTTGGATTTTTGAATGACGGCCATTCTGACTGGTGTGAGGTGATACCTCATTGTAGTTTTGATTTGCATTTCTCTGATAATTAGTGATATTGAACATTTTTTCATGTGCTTTTTGATCATTTGTATGTCTTCCTTGGAGAATTGCTTGTTTAGGTCTTCTGCCCATTTTTGGATTGGGTTGTTTATTTTTTTCTTATTGAGTTGTATAAGCTGCTTATATATTTTGGAGATCAAGCCTTTGTTGGTTTCACTTGCAAAAATTTTCTCCCATTCCATAGGTTTTCTTCTTGTTTTATTTCTGGTTTCCTTTGCTCTGCAGAAGCTTGTAAGTTTCATTAGGTCCCATTTGTTTATTCTTGCTTTTATTTCTTCTAGGAGAAAATTTTTGAAATGTATGTCAGATAATGTTTTGCCTATGTTTTCCTCTAGGAGATTTATTGTATCTTGTCTTATGTTTAAGTCTTTAATCCATTTTGAGTTGATTTTTGTATATGGTGTAAGGGTGTGCTCTAGCTTCATTGTTTTACATGCTGCTGTCCAGTTTTCCCAACACCATTTGCTGAAGAGACTGTCTTTATTCCATTGTATAATCTTGCCTCCTTTGTCGAAGATGAGTTGACCAAAAGTTTGTGGGTTGATTTCTGCGCTCTCTATTCTATTCCATTGGTCTATATGTCTGTTTTGGTACCAATACCATGCTGTCTTGATGACTGTAGCTCTATAGTATTGTCTGAGGTCTGGGAAAGTTATTCCTCCAGACTCTTTCTTTCTCTTCAGTAATGCTTTGGCAATTCTAGGTCTTTGATGGTTCCATATAAATTTTATTATGATTTGTTCTAGTTCTGTGAAATATGCCCTGGGTAATTGGATAGGGATTGCATTAAATCTGTAGATTGCCTTGGGCAGTGTGACCATTTTAACAATATTGATTCTTCCAATCCAAGAGCATGGAATATCTTTCCATTTTTTAAAGTCTTCTTTAATTTCCTTCATCAGTGGTTTATAGTTTTCTGTGTATAATTCTTTCACCTCCTTGGTTAGATTTATTCCCAGATATTTTATTACTTTGGGTGCTATTTTAAAGGGGATTGTTTCTTTACTTTCTTTTTCTGTTGATTTATCGTTAGTGTAAAGAAATGCAACTGATTTTTGAACATTAATTTTGTAACCTGCTACCTTGCTGAATTCTTCAATCAGCTCTAGTAGCTTTTTTGTGGGCCTTTTAGGGTTTTCTATATATAGTAACATGTCATCAGCATATAATGACACTTTTACCTCTTCTTTTCCAATTTGGATCCCTTTTATTTCTTTCTCTTGCCTGATTGCTGTGGCTAGGACTTCCAGGACTATGTTGAATAGGAGGGGTGATAGTGGGCATCCTTGTCCCAGATTTTAGTGGGAAGCTTTTGAGTTTTTCACCGTTGAGAACTATGCTGGCTGTAGGTTTGTCATATATAGCTTTTATTATGTTGAGATATGTTCCCTCTATACCCACTTTGGCGAGAGTTTTTATCATAAATGGGTGTTGAATTTTATCAAATGCTTTTTCTGCATCGATTGAGATGATCATGTGGTTTTTGTCCTTTCTCTTGTTGATGTGATGTATTACATTGATTGATTTGCGTATGTTGAACCAGCCTTGTGTCCCTGGGATGAACCCCACTTGGTCATGATGTATAATCTTTTTTATGTGTTGTTGGATTCTATTTGCTAAAATTTTGGTGAGGATTTTGGCGTCTATTTTCATCAGTGATATTGGCCTATAATTCTCTATTTTTGTAGTGTCTTTGCCTGGTTTTGGTATCACGGTGATGGTGGCTTCATAGAATGAGTTTGGGAGTATTCCCTCCTTTTCAATCGTCTGGAAGAGTTTGAGAAGGACTGGTATGAGTTCTTCTTTGTATGTTTGGTAGAATTCCCCGGTGAAGCCATCTGGTCCTGGACTTTTATTTGTAGGGAGGTTTTTAATTGCTATTTCTATTTCCTTTCTAGTGATCGGATTGTTTAAGTGTTCAGTTTCTTCTTGATTCAGTTTTGGTGGACAGTATGTTTCCAGAAACTTGTCCATCTCCTCTAGGTTATCCAGTTTGGTTCCATATAGTTTTTCATAATATTCTCGTATGATATTCTGTATTTCTATTTTGTTTGTTGTAATTTCTCCATTTTCCTTTCTTATTTTGCTAATTTGTGCTCTCTCTTTTTTCTTCTTTGTGAGTTTGGCCAGAGGTTTGTCGATTTTATTTACTTTTTAAAAAAAACAACTTTTGGTTTGGTTGATTTTTTCTATAGTCTTGTTAATCTTTATTGTATTTAATTCCTCTCTGATCTTTATTATTTCCTTCCTTCTGCTGCTTTTTGGGGCTTTTTGTTCTTCTTTTTCTAATTGATTCAGGTGGTGGGTTAACTTGTTTATTTGAGATTGTTCTTCTTTTTTGAGGAAGGCCTGTATCGCTATAAATTTCCCTCTTAGCACTGCCTTTGCTGTGTCCCATAGATTTTGAGTGGTTGTGCTTTCATTATCATTTGTCTCAAGGTATTTTTTAATTTCAGCTTTGATTTCCTCATTGATCCATTGTTTTTTCAATAACATATTGTTTAATCTCCATGCTTTTCTTTTTTTCTGCTTTGTTTCTTTGTTGTTGATTTCCAGTTTCATGGCATTGTGGTCAGTAAAGATGCTTGAGATAATTTCTATCTTCTTAAATTTGTTGAGGTTTCTTTTGTGTCCAAGTATATGATCGATCCTGGAAAATGTTCCATGTGCACTTGAAAAGAATATATATTCTATTTTTTGGGAGTGTAATGCTCTGAAAATATCCACCAAATCTAGTTTTTCTATTGTAGTATTTAATTTCTCTGTTGCCTTGTTTATTTTCTGTCTGGAAGATCTGTCTAGTGATGTTAATGCAGTGTTAAAATCTCCAACTATGATTGTATTCCCATCAATATCCCCCTTTATCTCTGTTAGTAATTCTTGTATGTACTTAGGTGCTCCTATATTGGGTGCATATATATTAACGAGTGTAATTTCTTCATCTTGTATCACTCCTTTAATCATTATAAAATGTCCTTCTTTATCTTTATGGCCTTTGTTTTAAAGTCTATTTTGTCTGAAATCAGTACTGCAACACCTGCTTTTTTGGCTTTTCCATTTGCATGGAATATCCTTTTCCATCCTTTCACTCTCAATCTATATGTGTCCTTCTCCCTAAAGTGGATCTCTTGTATGCAGCATATTGAAGGTTCTTGCTTTATTATCCACTCTGCCACTCTATGTCTTTTGACTGGAGCATTTAGTCCATTAACATTTATAGTAATTAATGATAGATGTGTGTTTATTGCCATTTTGAACTTATCTTTGCAGTTGAATTGGTATATCCTCTTTGTTCCTTTCTTCTTCCTTTTGTGGTTTGGTAATTTTCCTTTGTATTATCATGGATTTTATTTAATTTTTGTGACTCCCTTGTAAATTTTTGACTTGTGGTTACCCTTTTTTGTAAATCTATTAACCTATACCCGTTTTTAATAAACTGATAATAACATGATCTCAAACCCATCCTACTGTTAAAAAAAAATTTAAAAAAGAAAGAAAAAAAAATTCTATATTTCCCTGCCTCCCTCTCCCACTCTCAGTGATTTGTATGTCTTCTTTTATAATTTCGTGTTTTCTTTATTTGTAATTCATGAGTTATCACCTTTCCAGTTGTAAGTTTCTCATTTCTGTAGCATCCTGCTGCTTTTCTATTTAGAATAGCCCTTTCAATATTTCTTTTAGTATGGGTTTAGTGTTGCTAAACTCCTGCAGCTTTTTTTTGTCTGTGAAACTCTTTATTTCTCCTTCTATCCTAAAGGATAGCCTTGCTGGATAAAGTATCCTAGGCTGCATCTTTTTTTCATTCAGGGCTTTGAATATATCTTGCCACTCTGTTTGCATGGGTTTTTTGGCCAACAGTGTGAACTTCCTCTTCCTGTTTGTAAAGAGAGTTAAGCCATTAACTGAGCTCATCCAGATCTGAGGCTTGCATACTCAAATGAAGGCAGCACCATGTAAGAGGGTAAGTAACTTGAGGTTATTTACAAATACTGGATCATGAAGAGCCAGCTGGAAATGTTGTAACTGGGAACACATAGTCCATTGAAAGTTAGACAATGAAAAGTAATATATTTGTAGGTGAATTAAAAATAAATGGATATTCTAATGGAAAGAGTGAATATATAATAGAAGGAATGATGGTAATAGCCTAGGAAAGGAATTCTTAAATCAAGATTTCAAAGGTGGAATAATTACTGGAGATAATGAGCTCCTACCTGTAACCTTGAATTTGAGAGTTGAAGGTGGGTGAGAAAAAAAGGGAAATGTTATTAAAAGTGCTCTCTGGGGGTTTTCTATGGTAACAGATATCCCTGAATTCCCCTTGGCTTATAACAACAAACATTTGTTTCTGCCTCATATTATATCTTTTATTATTCACTTCTAGCTTTTTCTGTAATTTGATTCTGGGATTCAGGGTAAAATTCCAGTGTATCTGGGCTGTACCTTTCTTGCAGCAGAGAGAAGAGAAGGTTTGAAAAAGCAAACAAAAGCTTTGAAAGCTTTCATTTAAAGTTGAAACATGCCCATCCACTCACACCAAGTGAGCCAAGGAACTCGCAAAGCCAAGCCTTCCCTGTTAATTTCCGTAAGACTTGTGAGAGCCTCGTTGTTTACTTAGGACCCAGCGAAATACAGATCCTCCAAATCCCCATCCTTTGCCTTGTCAGTGATTGTCCTCACTCATCAATGGGAAGAATACTTCTTAGCATGATTTCATCAAACGTTACTTAGCTTCTCTCAGCCCCCATGGCCTCAGAATTTGGGGGCACTCTTGAGCACTGTAATTCAGAACTACCTCGCTCCCATACCACTTTTCCCCCAGAAGTGGGTACGTTAAGGGTAAAATATTCCCTGAGTTGTGCCACCTACTCATCTAGTCCCCCATACGGGATTTTTTTGTAGCCCTGTTTACCCCTCGGTATAAAAGAAAAGCTCTTTTGTGTCACACTTTTGAGACATCTGCAGATTTTGTGGTTGGAGCATTGTCTCTATGGTAATAATCCTTTGGAATAAAATATCTCCTTACCTAAGATTGACTGGGGAATATTTTAGTCATGCATCTGTGTTTGAAAATGTATATACTATAATTTTCTAGCACAGGGTTTAATATATATACACAGGTCAAACTAGATCCTTGTGTTTTTCACAGTTTTAAGTCCTTAATAATTTACATCTATTTCATAATATTACAGGAGCCATGGATCAAAATCTTCCATGATTGAAGAAGTCCTTTCTTCCCCCTTGTGAGTAGGTTCATTTTGCTGCCTTAAAATTACACAAGTAACACAATTCCCTGTAAACAAAATGGATTCATGACTTGCACCTATAATTGACTTCTCCGCTACTGTTTTGTGCTTAAAGAAAAGTTCCCCATCGACTCATTTCCTTGTTTGGAATCATGGAAGTCTGTGCGGGAAGGTGTTTCTTGCCAACATGGTTAGTTAGCAGTATTGCATAATACAGGGTAATCTACCTTATAAAGATCCCAAAATCTATCCCCCTCACCCCATCTTTTTAAAATGTGATGCTATATCTTCTTGTATTCATATGTGTGCCACGTCAAGACATTCTCCTCAGTTAACGTGAAAATATTTTAAATAGGCTCTTTTCCCTACAAACATGTTCATATTTCAAAGGGTTGCCATTCCTCTATTGTAGATGAAATCTTCCACTTGTAAGGATATGAGAAAATATTCTTTGTAGTAGATGTTAGCTAACAGATACTGCCATAAAAATTAGTGTAGAAGTGAATTTATTGGATATTTGATAATCTAGTTTTACTTTCTTTAGGGTTCATCTAAAAGAGAATATACCTTCTTACTAAATGCCTTATATTGCAAAATGATTATTCTTTAGGTGAAAATAAATCCCAAATTTGTTTATATACTTACAGGATTGTTATTCACACCTGACAGAATGTGCAGAAATGGAAAACAGAGCTAAAATACATTACGATTTTCAAATGAAAAGTAAAGTTTCTAATACTTTCAAAATGAACGTACAGAGAATTTGCAGTTATAATATATTTAGATAGTATTGACTTAAGCATATTAGGATGTAAACAAGTTTTTTTACTGAACAGTATTTGAACGTAATTTATCACAAGTGTAAATAGAATAACTCATAAAGACAAATGCAATTCTCATCAATTATAAAAAAATTCTTTTGTGCCTTCTCTTTTTATTGTATCTATATGAGATGACAGATGCTAACTAAACTTATTGTGGTAATCATTTTACAATATATGTAAGTCAAACCATTATGTTGTACACTTTAAAATTATACAGTGATGTATATTAATTATATTTTAATTAAACTGGGGAAGAGAGACAGTTTTACAAAGGCAAATAATTGGAACACCTTAGCAAAAAGAAAGAACAGTGCAATTTATAACTTTTTCTTTAATTCCTAGGTTTAAAGTTATGGTTAGTGACCTAAATTATCGTTAACTGTTTAATCCTGCAGTCTGGGACCCCAGGTCTTGTCCCCGAGTCTCTGGAACTGAGCACACTGTTAAGCTGGCCTCCTGCAGTGAATGGGGAATGGAAATGTTTTGTGGCGTGTCAGTGTGAAACTGCCTATTTTCTGCAGGGAGAGTTTTTTATTTCACATTCTAGTTTGCATCGCTACAAAGACAACTCCAGTTCTTGTTTACTTAAACTGCTTAAATTAAGTCTAACTGCAGGAAATGTTCCTGGATCCAACCACATCGTTCATATAAAAGAGAATATACTTTTAAATATATTTATATTTTATAACGGCGATCCCAGTTCGTGGACCTCTGAATCGCTTCAGCCTCGCTAGCAACCCACTGGTACAAACAGCTTTTGACTAAATTGTTTTCAACTTAAGAGAAAAACATGTTAGTTTCATTGTAAGTGTTCCACACAACTGCAAGCTTCAGAGTTACAGTTAAAGACAGTAACTTAATATAAGGAGGTAGCGACCGCTGCATCACAAGGCATGAAAGACACTCAAGCATTTCTAAACCCGAAGCTACGCCTTCGCAGCAGGGCGGAGGGAGGCGGAGGGACGCGCAGGCCCCGCCCCATGCCCCGACCCTCCGTGCTCTCGACGCTCCCTGCGCTCCCTCCTCGCCCCCGCGCCGCTCACTGCGCTCCCTTCGGCCCCGCCCCCGGAAGTCCTGCCTCTTAACACCGCGCGTGCGCAGTTTCCAAAGGACCCGGAAACGGAGAGCGCGGAGAGAAGGTCACACAGGAGAGCGTAAGTTCCTCCTTTCTAATGTAAATCTGTGCTGCGTGGTCCCCCTTCCTCCGTCCTCAGGGTGTGGGAGTCACTGCGAACCTAAAATCCCAGCACCCGGCCCTCCGGCCACGTAAGTCCCGACGGCGCCGCTCCAGGTGGGGGATCTTTTCCTTTGGGCTTGAAACCGCTCTGAGGCTGGTTCCTGCCCTTGGCTTTTCTGCCTTTTGACACTGCCTTTCCTGATATTTTCCTGCTCAGAACCCTATACTCCCTCCGCCCCCTTCTGTGTAACGTCCTCTTCCGCGAGGTGGACTCACGCCCCCAGCCTCGCCCTCTCGGCCCCTGGAGGGCAGCGCCGGCCGCCCCGCTCCCGTGAGGCCGCGTCTTCTCCCGGGTCCCGGGATTCTGGGATCCCCTCCCTCCCAGCCCTTCTGTCCCCGCGTCGTCCTCAGGCCGGTTCTTCTGCTCCGCGGGCCTCCCCTTGGTAGTCAGCCCTTCCCCCACCCCGCGTGGGGGGAGGGGACCTGGGCCAGCCGTGTGACCCCCCGGTATTGTTACGTCCCACATTCCAAACGTCTGGAAAATGTGTTCTTCTGGGAGAGAGAACAACTTAGTCGCCATCCCTGTAAATATGTGGGCGAGGGGGATCAGGAAAAGCAGGAACAGAGTGGCTGACAGAGACATGGAAAAACTGAGGAGAAAAAAAGAAAGAACAAATGACAACGTAGAAGATGGGTGAGGGCCTATTTGGTACTTGGTAAGGATGTCAGTGATCTAACAGTTGAAAACTAGTCAGTCAGTCTAATCTGTTTTCTTCCCTTTTATGTGACCTATTAAAATGGTGAGCTGTGAGCTATTAAGTAGATTTTCCCCTCAAGTCCCTCTTGACTGTTCTCTGCAAATGATGAAGGATGGGCAGGATTAACCTGAAACCTTCCAACAGAGCCCACCTATTCATGAAGAAGTTTACTCACAGCTTATTTCTAAGCTGACCTCTCTCAGTGTTTTCCCAGAAGGGCCAGCTTCTTGATCTGCGTACTGAATGCCGCAGTATCCTTCCATTTGAAGCTTGTGTGCTTATCTTTTGCAGTGCCTGTGCCCAGAGGTCCCTGTGCCTTTCAGCCCTGTTTGCTCCTGCATGTGTGGAAGAGAGGAGGAAAAGTAGAGGAAGTGGTGGGGAGCCTTTAGGAGTCTGCAGGAGGGATTTAGAAGTAAGTGTGGGCCTCCACATGAGCCCAGTGGGTGGTGTGTGCACCTGTACAAAGTGTGGTTGTGGGCAGCATGGAATGATGTGGGGTACCATAGTGTCTTAGCTCAGGTTCCCTGGGACACAGCTGCTTAGACTGAAGTTTGCACTTGTGAGTTTAATTGAGTGACTCATGACCACACTGCAGGGGAATGAAGACAGTGGATTTGGCGAAGGGAAATGTGTCCTGTGATGTTGTTAGAACCAAGGAGCCCACAGGGAGCTCTCTGCACAGGAGGGTGGGTTCCTGGGTCCTGAGGGGCGCCCAGACGTTGTCCGACAGAATCCATTCCATTTGGTGACTTCTGTGGGATCTTTTGGGATGGCAAGTATCATCACACATCCCATAGAGTAACTGTAGGGGAAATACCAGAGGTCGTTTTGTGGGTATCCTTTGGTGTCTGAGATATTTTGAATTCCAAGTGAAGGAAGTTAACAGTAGCATTTTGGAAGGTACTAAAGAGAATTTGGAGTGTTTTCTTTGAAGATGTGGCAGTCTCACTGGGGCTCTTTGGAGACATCTGTCTTATTAGTAGCTTTGGAGATGTTTGGGCTGAGGTCACTGAATGACAATATGGTGACTTGGATCTTTTGGGTCCTGCATGTCTTTGTGTGCACTAGTCCATCTAAATGCATGAGTTATTAAGGCTGGGAATGTTTTGTGGGGCTTCATAGCAGGATGAGGGATCATTATGGGGTGTTTGGGGAGTGTGTTGGGCCCCATGAGACTTTGTTTGAATCCAGAAGGGAAACATTGAGTCTTAAGTTGCAGATGGCAGAAAGATTTAACAGGAAGGACCTGCTAGGGATGAGTCTCCAGGCGCAACATGAGAGGAGCTGTAAGGCCCTACAACTTGGGGAAAGATTGTCCCAGAAATCAGGGGGCTGTCAACACCCTAGTGAATTGAAGCACAAAAATGCAGCTGCTGCTTTCTTCCTGCCGGGCCAGCACTGGTTTCTCTACCGTTCCCTCCACATCTGTCCCAAAACAGCACACACACACGCGCGCGCGCACACACACACACTCTCCAGTCACAAGGCAGCTGGGGAGCAGATGAACAAGATGTTTTAAACTAGATGTGGAAGTAATGAGGAGAGACACTATCCTGGGAAGGGAATTTGGAGACAGGATTGGGAGCATTGTTTAGGGAGTTAGAGTCCTAGTAATTGCAGGGAAATTCAGCAAATAGAGGAAAAGCCCTGTTCATACTCACCAGGTGGCCCAGTGCCCAGCAGTTAATGAACAGAAAGCAGTAAGCTAAGGGGGTCATGTTATAGAAAGGAGCTTGCGTTTCTACCCAACACACTCACCCTCCACACACACTTCTCTGTTGTCTTCTGTAGTATGGCGGTGATGGAACTTTCCCAATTAGGTGACTTGAGGAAGAAAAGTGTTCTCTCTCTGTGCCTCGCTTGTGTTTCCTCCCTCAAGTCTTCTAGCCTCCACTTACTGTTCTAGGGCCTCAATGTGGAGGTTTCTTCAAAAATTAAAAATAAGGCAGGGAGACAGTCTAGCCATCCCATTCTGGCTGTTTGCCCAAAGGAAACAGAATCATTACTTGGAAGGAGATACTTGTACTCCCATGAGCGACACTGCATTATTCATAGCAACTAAAAAACAGGACAGTTTAGTGACAGATAAATGTGGTATATACACTATGAACTATTATTCAGCCTTAAAAATGAAGGGTCCTGCCATTTACGACACCGTGGATGAACGTGGAGAGCATTATGCTAAGTAGACTAAGCCAGGCAGAGAAAGACATGCAGTATAATCTCACTTATATGTGGAAACTAAGAAAGTTAAACTCATAGAACCAGAGGGTAGAATGGTGGGTACCGAGGTCTGGGAGTTGATGAGAATGGGGACATGTTGGCCAAAGGGTTTAACCTTTCAGTAGTAAAATTAGTAAGTCTGGGCTTCTAATGTACAGCTTGCTGACTGTACTTAATCACACTGTGTTTCTGCAGCCTTGTAATTTGCAGAGAGAGTAACACCACACAGACACAAAATGGTAATTGTGGTTAATGGAAGTGGAAATTACTTGATTGTGATCATTGTTTCACAGCGGATACGTCTGTCAGATAGTCACATTGTACATGTTATATGTACACCATTTTTATTCATTTATACCTATATTCTGTTATACCTCAGTAAAGCTGGGAAAGAAGAACGTGCCAGGTGTGCTGGGCTCACCTCCTCTTGAGTTTCACATTAGATCGATGAGGCATTTTTCATACGGATGTTTTGTACCCTCAGACCAGAAATTCCCATTCAGTCTGTGTGGGGTCCAACCGCAATAATATTTAAGGGGCCCAGTGATTCCAGTCTGGGTCTCTCACTAAGCATCCTGACTCTGAGTCCTCCCATCCTGAGGGCTGAGATCCGGTCTGAGAGGGAGGGGGTTCTGCTCTGCGTGGGGATGGGTCAGGGCCTGGTCTGTGACCTGAAGGGGGCTGTCAGGTCCAGCTGAGGTGCCCACTGCTGCTGTGTAGGGAAGGGGCTCACCAGGAGGGGAGAGTGATCTGAGGACAGTGTGGGGAAACTCCCTTGTTGGTCTGCGTGTGGAGATTCCTGTCCTGAGTCCCTCCTGTGACAGTGGGCAGCAGAGGACTATCTGTTCCACGTGGTGAGGTCTTCCCTGTGTGTGTGGTTGTGGCACAGGGAAGAGTGTGTTGGTTCTCAGCATTAAGCAGCATCTTCTAACTTTCAGGATTGACTTCTGAAGACTCATGTTCCCCGAGGAATAAGCCCAGCAGAGGAGGAAGAGGATAGCAAAGAAGTCAGGAATGGCTCTTTCTCAGGTAACTCATATTTTTAGTTGATTGTTTCATCAGTCCTTCCTGAAATGCCCTTCTTTGAATTTGCCGGTCTTCTATGAAGTATGTTCTTGCTCAATAAAAGTTTTCTTTCAATATTCTTTTTGTCAGGATTTTTAATTATCCAAGAATTTTTCACCTCTATTTTGATGATTTTTTTCTTAATCTGTTATATTAATATATACCACTAATAACCTTTCCAACTTTGTTTTTTTTACTTTTTTTAACATTTTTTATTGTTACATTTTACAATGTGTCAAATTCCTGTGTAGAGCACAATTTTTCAGTTATACATGAACATACATATATTCATTGTTACATTTTTTTTTGCTATGTGCTATCACAAGATCTTGTATATATTGAATCAATATTTTGCTAGTGAAATAAACTCTCTTTAGCTCTTGTTATTAACTACATATCTAAATTTAAATGGATAAAATTGTATTTATATTTTTGAATATATGTATTTTCTAGAGATTAAAGTATTATACATTTGTTTGTGTTTGTACCAGGTTTTTGCTAGCCTACAATAGAAGAATGTTGACAAACTAAATTAAGTACAGTTTGTACATTTTCATTGTCCCACAGATGCTGAAATGCATCTGAATAAAAATGATAATTTTAAAAATCAAAAACATGTTGAGAGACAGCTACTCTAGTGAATTGTGTGTTTACACGTGTGTGCCTAAAAATAAAAAATACATGTATGTGCCTGAGTTCATGGATGTGCAAGTCCATGTTTTTTATAAAAGACATCATTTTATAAATAAGTTTTCTATTTTTTAGCAATTGAAATTATATCCATCACACGAATCATTTAGTAGTAAGAATGGTAACATGTGTAGATGTGTACGTAGGCATAGATAATCATTTTTCATGCATTTGCATGTTGTTAACCTAGGACTTGTTTCAGCTTTTCTCAGGGAACCCTCTGTCAGTGTACTTTTAATGCTCTACTTAACTTTTTGATTCTTTAGTTTCGATTCTGAAGGCTGACTACCTGCATTCAGGTGCTTACTATGTCATTTCTTAGCTATCTGATCTGAGGTGAGTTTCTTACGAGTGGCTGTGACCCAGTTTTCTCCGAGTGTCTGTGACCCAGTTTTCTCCTTAGTAAGGTGGGAACAGATCTTTCTCTGATGAGCTGTTATGTTTGGGGCCCAACCTCAATAATATTTAAGTTAATTACATACAATGTTGAGTTAATGTATGTAACATAGTAAGAGTGATGCTTAGCGCACAGGAAGTGTTCAGACGCACTTCGTCATTGCTCTTGTTATCCTCATCACAATTTTAGGATCCTGATCTTTCTTTAAAGCCACTGTGGACTTAGTCATCTCCGAAGACACCACTCATGCGCTAGCTTATCTGCATACTGAATATCACTCGGTGTGTGGAACAGAACATCTAACACTCCTGTGTACAGTCTGTGTTGCGTTCTTACTTGTATATTTCATGTATTGTCCACAAAAATCAGCGATCCACACTTATTTGGAGGATGTCGTAATCTCTTACGGAAGCAAAGAAATTAACATTTCAGGCACGTAACTTGCTCAGCATATCTTTACATGGGTCTGTCAGAACACACTCTTCAACCCAGTGAGCCTCTCCTCATTTTGTGTGACGATAAGAGCTCTCCTCATGGCCCCTTGGTGAGATGTATTTTTCATTTCAGGAAGGGTTGACCTTCAAGGATGTGGCCATCAAGTTCTCCCAGGAGGAGTGGGAGTGCCTGGACCCTGCTCAGAGGGCTTTGTACAGGGACGTGATGTTGGAGACCTGCAGGAACCTGCTCTCCCTGGGTGAGAGAACTCCCCTTTAGAAGTTGGAATCTGCCCTTGGGTGTCTTTGCATTTTCCCTGTGTGCCTTTTGGGAGCCCCCGTTTTGCTTGACTGCGCTCAAAGCTCCGTTGACTCAGACATGAAAAGCTTCTTGGTTCAACATCAGGAGTTTAAACTTGCTTTTCTTCAGGGCGTCTGCCCACTTCATGATATACTAAGAGTTGTTCCAGAGCTAAAGTATTACAAATGGCAAACTTTAAAAATATTGAATTCCCTGCTTTCTACCCCTGTGCTTTTGATTCAGTTGTTTTTAGAAGAAAGCTAGATATCTATATATTATACTGTCCCCTATGCATTCAGAAGGAAGGAGGCAGTAGGTGAATTTGTGAAATGTCTTTCAGACCAATCTGTGATGTCCTCACTTCTCAGCTGAACAAGGAGCTGGGATTCTGGAAATGCCACAGTACACCATGTTCTTTTTTATTTTCATTTTTATAATTACTAATTTCTGTTTCTCTTGTGACTATTAACTCTGTTTTGGAGCCAGGGAAAGAGCTCTGGACTCTGGAGAATGCAATGAAAATACCAAAAAAAACCCCAGCCAAATGGGTAAGAATGTATCAAAGGTGCGAACACAGGTCAGACTCAGAAAGAGAGGAAACCGTATCATGAATAGTGTTTGGGAACTTTCCTCAAGTGGAAGAGTTCTGTGGGAAAACAGAAGTTTATTTCTTGTGAACTCCTAGAGAAAATTTTTCTTCTCCCCTATTTATCACTCTGTCCTCAACATGTAAAATTTATCTTTTCACCCTTCAGTGGTGCTGCAGCTCCAACACAGACAAAGACAAAGTCTTTACCATGGTCGTCATAACATCATCCGGCCCCTGGGAACTCTTTGGTTCCTTGACTTTGAGGAGCACGGGATGGGCTGTTTCAAAGGGTCTCTTTTCCCTTTGGTCTCTCTGTTCTTGATTCCATTAGAGATGCTCGGTTCTTAGTCCATATTGATCGGAGTTGGCACCTCCGCAGTCTTAACCCCTGGACTGATCCCGGTTCCATCCCCATTTGCTGAACTTGGAAGACTTAATCAGGAGATGGGAAAACACATTCCTTGGGTCTGAAATGTTATCCTTTTTTTTTTTTTTTTGCTGTGATAATCCACCTTTAGGTAATGAATGATTTCTGGTGGACTTCTATGGAGCAGGTTTACTTGGTAACAAAATTTCTGATGGAGAATACTTTCATTCATGTGTTGGCAGTGTTGTCCTACTATATTCGGAAGCACCACTTGAAGCCACTTAGAGTGGTCAGCGTGTCCCAGGATACTGGGATAGAAGGCGTCAGGAGAGCCTGACTAATAGGTGTTTTCAGTAATCTTCACAGTTTGGAGGAGTGTCACAAAAGCATCTCTCAAGGGCACCATGGCAGTGCTGTCCACATATGTTAATGATCATCCCCTTTGTGCCACGATAAATAATACGGGAATTTCTGGTAGGGACAGCATTTTTCAAGTTCACTTCCTCCTATCTCTGAGGCTGTTGGCTAGTTAAACTGTTGTCTGTACCACATTTGTTAACCCCTGTGTGTGCCATTGTTCACTCTACCTCAACAAATATTATCTTGAAGCCTCTTAGTGAGGGAATTCAGGAAGTTGCTTGCTGCCGAATGAAGTACCGAAATTTGTTGTGTGTAAGCCCCCGCCGCTTTCATCCTGTACATTTCTATGTGTTATGAATGAACTTGACTTTTATTTATTTCATCATCAGGTCCGTATATTTCATGGTACTCTCAGTCTTTGTTTCATATTTGCAGTGTGTGGGAGGAGGAATGGGGGAGTTGGTGTTGTATTCTTTATTTTATGGTATTGCCTTTTGAGTTGAGGGTGTGGGTTAGCAGTAGTTTCCCTAAATCCTACACTTGGTCCATAAAATTTTGAAAGCATATTAATTCCTTCTACTTCTTTTTCCCTAGCTTAGTATCAAATATTAAGTTACACTTTCCAAATTAAAGTTATTACCATTTTTATATTGGGAATTTTTAATATCTTGAGAATATATATATTTTTATTGTCATTCTTAATCCCAGAAATACCATTAAGTTGACTTGCCATAATCTGTTATATAAAATTCATTGTTTTTTCTATTGTATGTTTTCAATTTTCTATACACAATTTCTTGAGTTTTGTGTAAATTTCTCTGAGTATTTTGGGGCATGACTGCTATATTCTAATAATTATGCTCCCTGTCTAGATCTATCCTGTCCATGTAGATATGCTGAATTGATACTTGTATATATCATTGTATCTTACAGGAAGCTTAACTCATTTCTGGTACTTACTGAACTTCTCCACTGTTGTTTCTAACACCTCTTATTTCCTGCAAAATCTAAAGTTCTGGAAATTGCACCCTGAGTGAACACAGGAGGACTGTCTTGTCCCCCATCTTTGTTTCTGTGAACTGCATGTACAGTGCACCTGGTCCCTGCTGTCCCACCTGCTGGGGCTGACTGTTGTGCTCGGGCTTGTCTGCCGTGGACGTTGTTCTCTGCGTCTCTGCACGTGGATCCCCTCCATTGGCCTCACGCCACGGCCAGAAAATGTGTCTGCCCGAAACTGCTGCTGCTTACAGTGCCAATTAATACAGGTCCTTCCCCGCTTATTTTCTCCATAAGATTACTTTCGTTCTCACGATATTTATGAAGTCTTATTTATGCATTTTGGATGAAAGTTTGCATTATCATTGATTCATAACTGTGTATCTGCTAATACACAGCATTAACAGTAGGAGCACCCCTGACCTCTTGACTCTTTTTTTATTGTGTCCAATAACTTTCATAACGTTTTACATCATTTGAGCTTAGAAGAGTTAAAAAATATACCACCTTTGACTGGTTGTTTGAATATAGATTCAATTGATGACAGTGAGTATTTAAACTCACTTGATTTCTCCCTCTTTAACTCCTCTCAGCAGCCCCTAGCAAACACTTTGTTTCCATGAAATTGACTATTTTTCATACCTCACATAAATTGATTCATACAGTATTTTTTTGACTGGCGTATTTAATTTAACGTAACATCCTCGAGTTTCATCCATATTGTAGCAAATGATAGGATGTGAGTCTTTTTTTTTTTTTGGCTGAATATACAACCTGCTTTTTTTGTGCATTCATCCATCAGTGGACTTTTGAGTTGCTTCCACCTCTTAGCTACTGGAAATAAAATGTTTCTGTGAATATGGGTATGCAGATCTCTTCCAGATCCTGCTTTCAGTTTCTTTGTTACGAATACCAGGAAATGAAGTTGCTAGATCATAGTTCTCTTAGTCAGTTTCTGCCATATTCCTGTAACAAAGTTCCATAGACTGGGTGGCTTGGTAACAACAGAAGTGTATTTCTCAGAGTTCTGGAGCCTGGAAGTCAGATCTGGGTGCCAGCGTGGTTTGTTTCTGAGGAGCACCCTCTTCCCCATTTCTGCACAGAGCTCCCAAAACCCTTGGAATTTCCTGAGCGATAAGAGCAGTGGGAGCATCTTTTGTTAGAATATTTGGTGTTTTGTCCTCAGTCTCTGAAATTACTTCAGAGCCATGAAGCTAAAATGGGTGTCTTGTTCTTCCTAACAAACCCCTTTCAGTCACAACTGAGTTTATGATAATAAAGTGACTTTTGGAAATTCCCTAAAGATAGGGGGCTGGTTGCTAGGGGGAGCCAGCTGTGTGATTAGAAGGTTGGAGCTTTCGGTCTAACCCCTGATTTCTTGGAGGGAAGAGGTATTGGAGATCGTGCTTACTCACCAGTGGTCACTGATTTAATCAGGCACACCTGTGTGATAAAGCCTCCATGAAAATCCAAAAGGAGAGGATTCTGAGAGCTTTCAGGTTGGAGAACACAGATTTCAGGAGATTGGTGAACTGGGGGAAGGCATGGAAACTCCAAACCCTTTCCCCATACCTTGCCGCATGCGTCTCCTCCATCTGGCTGTTCCTGAGTTATATCCTTTATGATAAACTGGCGATCTAGTAAATAAAATGTTTCTCTGAGTTCTGTGAGACATTCTTGACAAATAGCTGGAACCTCTGGTCGGTAGGCTATTGGTCAGAAGCCCAGGTGACATCCTGGACTTGGGATTGAGATTTTATATGCACCTTAGGATGATTTATCTATTTCTATAAGAAACGCTTGGAATATTGCTAGGTATTCAGTTGAGTATGTTAATCGCTTTGGGTAGTGTTGGCATCCTGACAATATTGTCTTCCAGTCCATGAACTTGGGATATCTTTGCATTTATTTGTGTCTTTTCTAATACTTTTCAGCAATGTTTTTAGTTTACAGTATACAAATCTTCTTTGCTAAGGTTGTACCTAAGTGTTTATTCTTTGGTGCTATTGCAAGTAGAATTGTTTTCTCTATTTTCTTTCATCATTAATGTATAAAAACACAATTGATTTTTATATGTTGATATTATATCTTGCAACTTTTCTGAATTCATTCACTAGTTCTAGCAGGGTTTTGTGTGTGTGTGTGTGTAATCTTCAAGATTTTCTCCTTTTCAGATCATGTCAGCTGAAAACATAATTTTCTTCCCTTTTTCCATCTGGATACCTTTCATTTCTTTTTCTGCCTATTCTAGCTAGGACTTCTAATAATTTTTTTTTTATAGTATGTTTATACAGATAGTGAGAACATGTATCATTGTCTCATTCCTGATTTTGGAGGAAAAGCTTTCAATCTTTCAACCTTGAGTATGTTAGCTGTGAGCATTTAATATATGCCCTTTCTTGTGCCAAGGTAGTTGTTTTGTATTCCACTTTATTGAGTGTTTTTAACTTTTGTCAAATGGTTTTCCTGTGTCAATTGAGATGGTCGTGTAGCTTTTTTCTCTTTCATTCTATTAATGTGCAGAATTGAATTGATTTGAAGTCTTTATATGTTGGACCGTCTGCATTCCAGAAATAAATCCCCCTTGGTCATGGTAGAGTTTGTTTTCTGTCACTTTATTTGTGATTTTTTAATCAGTATTCATCAGAAGTACTCGTCTGGTTTTCTTGTAGTGTCTTTTTCTGCTTTAGTATGTGCAGTAATTCTAGCCTCATAGAATGAGTTTGGAGTTTCAGGGTTTTTTGGAAGTGTTTGAGGAAGATTGATGTTAATTGTTTTTAAGTGTTGGGTAGAAATCAGCAGTGAAGCTATCTGGCTTTCCTCCGTTGAATGGTTTTTGATTAGTCATTCAGTCTCCTTACTAGGTATAAGTCTCAGTTTTTGTATTCCTTCATTGTTCAGTCTTCAGAGGTTGTGTTGCCAAAAATTTATCCATTTCTCCTTGGTTATCCAGTATTTATTTACACATGGAATTTTCATAGTATGCTCTTACAGTCCTTTTGATTTCTGTACAATCAGTTGTAATCATTTGTAATGTTCCCCCTTTTATTTCTGATTTTAGGTGTTTAAGTCTTCCAATTTTTTCTTAATCTCACTCCATAAATTTTGTGTGTTTTCAAAGAACAAAACTTTTAGTTTTGTGATTGTCTGTAGTTTTTTTATTCTCAAGTCCCTTTACCTTTAATCTTATTCTTATTCCCTTCCTTCTGTAGCTTTGGCTGTATTTTGTTCTTCTGGGATCTTTTTTTCCCCGGTTTTTCTTTTTCCTCCTTTCTCTTCTCTGCTTTTTTTTTTTTTTAATTCTTCTTATTTACATGACAAACTGGGATCTCTTTTGTGCATTCCTTTATATTTTCTCTTTTTCCACCTTTATTGACATAGAATTAACATGGTGTGAATTTAGAGTACAGAGTGATGATTTGATATACATATATATTGCTAAATAATTACCACGGCTTGGTTAACACATCCATCAGTTCACATAATTACATCTGTGTGTGTGTGTGGTAAGAACATTTAACGTCTACTGTCTTATTAACAAATTCAAGTATATAATATAATATAATATAATGTTAACTATAGTCACCATGCTGTATGTTAGATTCCTTGAACTTACCTTATAACCAGAACTGCCAATCTTCAGCCCTTGCAACCACTATTCTACTCTTTTTCTAATTGTTTTGCCTTTGTTTATGTTTTAAGATTCCACATATATGTGATATAAGTGAGGTCACGCTGTATTTGTATTTCTCTGCTGACGTATTCCACTTAGCATAATGCCCTGAAGGTCTGTCCATGTTGGTACAGACAGCAGGATTTACTTATTTTTTATCACTAAATAATATTCCATTGTGTGGGTAACATTTTAAAATTTATTTATATGCTCTTGGGCACTTAGGTTATTTCCGTGTCTAGGCTGTTGTAAATAATGCTGCAACAACATGGGCCTTCAGTATCTCTTTGAGATAGTGATTTCTTTTCCTTTTATTACATACCCAGAAATGGGACTGCCATATATACTGTATGGTAGTTTTGGGTTTGTTTGTTTGTTGTGTAATATTTTGGGGAACATTCATACTCTTTTCTGTAGTGGCCTCACCGATTTACACTCCCACCAGCGCTGCACTGGGGTCCCTTTTCTCCACACCCTCCCCAGTGCCTGTTGTCTCTTGTCTTTTTGATGATTGTCATCCTGACAGGTGTGAGGTGATACGCTCATAGCGATTGTGATTTGCATGTCCTCCTATGGAAGGAGTGGGAATTGGGAAGCTTTCTCCTGCTCCGTCTCTCGGCAGTGTGCTGGGGAGCAAGTGAGTCAAAGGCACACAAATTAGGAACTTTCTGACACTTCAGTTGAGTATTTTGGGGTAGGGCATTTGGTGGAGAGCTGCAGCTTCATTACTGGTTTATAGAGTTTCCCCAAAGGGTTTTTTGTGTGTGTGTGTGGTCTTCTATTCTTGTTAATTTGGTGTCGCCATTTGGGACTCATTGCCTGGAGTTCACTGGTCTGCTCTCTTGCTGACATCACTCCTCATGTCTTTTATATGGCAAAAATTGTGTTGAGAGATACATTATATGAGTTCAAGTAATTAGAGACCCCAGAAAAAGGGGCACTGTTATATTTAATACCAAACAAAGAGTTTCTTATCCTAAAAAGTTTACTTAACAAAATTGTTAAATTTCTTTTTAAAAATATTTAAGTAGTGTTTTATTTAGTAAAATTATTTTATTTTTTAACTAACATGTTCACATCTTTAAATTCTCAGACCTTAGTAAATGCCTTCTGCTAACTTGGTTTCTCCAAACAAATTCTCTGGCCACCTAACCAGGAAATCATCATTTTGAAATCATGGTCACCTTATTTTGCTCCTATTGATAAGATTACGTGTATCTGCATGTGTGTGTATACAAGAAACTCATCCATGTCCTCTTGATGGCACTTTCTTGGTTTTTCTTCCATGTCCTGCTAGGAACATTCTTGCAGGTATCCTGGAGTATCTCTGTATGTTGAATATATGCCTGGAAGTGGAACTCATGAGATGCTCAGTTTAGTAAATTTCTCAGCATGTGCTCTAATAGATGTAAACCTGCTTTCTCCCTGCAACATCACACTCTCTCCATTTTTAAGGCTCTTCTGTTTTTGCCTCATAGTCAGTATAATTGCAGTAGTTTAAAATGGGACAGTATTGTGCTACTTGACGGTTCTTCCTTTCTTCCGAGGACAGTATTTTGGTCACCCATAGAGTAGAATATCGGTATTAATTGACTGTGGCGTAGCTGCCGTCATGAAATCATACTTGTGCCTTCTGACTTCTTTCTCCAATTCTTCTTTATAACGTTATGTGTTTTCTTGACGTGATATTGCAGAAGTCAGTGATTTCAACATATTTCCAGGCTCTCACTTTGTGTGCTCCTTCTAGAATATAAATCCTTCCTTTATTCTTGGGGGGGAATATTTAGAGTTCCACAGAGTATATTTTCTATAATATGGTTACTTACTTATGCTGGTTTTATCACGATTTACTAGAATATTTTATTTCTCAGTTTGTGCTGTGATTTACAGATGACCTTTCAGCGTGTATCTTGCGACGTATCAGACACACACCACTTACTGATGTTGTAAAATGCCTAGTCTCAAAGGGTACAGGTGGATTTGTAACATGTAACAAGATCAATTTTTTTATAAATTTATTTTCTCAGTGCTGTAATGGTTTTGCAATTCTAACCTGCCAGGTATTTGGATTACTCATGAGATAGCTTTATTTTGGATTATTTGCCATGACAATACATTGTCTGTTCTTTAGTATTTATGTACAATAGTTATGCAGAAAATGGGTAGAATCACTTTTTTCTCTTCAGTTATGAGATAGCAGTGTGTTTACTGCCGAACGGTTTGTGCTTTGAGGTCATAGTGGGAAATACCCTTTCTTTGAGAGCTAACATACGTTTTTACAACATGTGTGTTTTTGTCATAGGGTGTTTGACTAGGCTACCCTAAGATTAGAATTACATGTGATTATTCTTTCTTTAATAAAGAATCCTATTTCTTGAGTGTGCCTAAAAATTTGAAGATCACAGTTGGGAAGTTTTATGACTGCCCAGGATTAAGTGTTACCTTTGGTGTAATATCACATTTTCAACATGAAATATTTATTTATGATCTGTAATTAATAGGATACCTATGGTTCTTTATATTTTGTAGCTATCTCTCATATACATGTGATCAAGAAATTAAAACCAAAGGCAAACAGTGATATAGGAGAAGAATTCCAAACAGTGATGCTGGGAAGACATAAAAGCTGTGAAATCAGAGATTTTTACTTCAGAGAAATCCAGGAAAACATACATGTCTTTGAGTGTCAGTGGAGAGATGATGAAAGAAACGACAAAGGAATGCCCATAACCCATAACAAAAATCTCACTGACAGAAGAGATCAACATGGTAGAAGGGATACAGGAAACAAACCTATTGAAAGTAAGCTTGCATTAAGCTTTCATGATGAACTACAGATATTTCAAAGTGAAGAGAAAATTTTTGAATGTGATCAAGCTGTGAAATCGATCAACAGTAGTGCCTCAGCTTCACCACTTCAAAGAACTCCTCCTAGTGTGCACACCAGCATTTCTAATATATATGGGGATGACTTTATGCCGCCTTCAGTACCGACACAAGACCAGAAGGCATACAAGGAAAAACCTTACAAATGTAATGAATGTGGCAAAACCTTTCCTTATGGCTCAAACCTCAGTAGACATCAGTTAATCCATACGGGAGAGAAACCATATAATTGTGATGTATGTGGCAAGGTGTTTAGTCGAAATTCACACCTTGCCTGTCATCAGAGAATTCACACTGGAGAGAAACCTTACAACTGTAAAGAGTGTGGCAAAACCTTTAATCAGCGCTCAAACCTCTCTCGACATCAGATAATCCATACAAGAGAGAAAGCATATACATGTGATGTCTGTGGCAAGGTCTTTAGTCGAAAATCAATCCTGGGTAGTCATCAGACAATGCATTTTGGAGAGAAATCTTACAGATGTAATGAATGTGGCAAAGCCTTTAGGAAGCGCTCAAGCCTTACTCAACATAAGAGAATCCACAGTGGAGAGAAACCTTACCTATGTATTGAGTGTGGAAAGGCCTTTAGGAAGCGTTCAAACCTTACTCAGCATAAGATAACCCATACTGGAGAGAAACCTTACAAATGTCATGAGTGCGGCAAAGCATTTAGTGTGCATTCAGCCCTAAGGAACCATCAGATAATCCATACAGGAGAGAAACCATATAAATGTGATGTCTGTGGCAAGGTCTTTAGTCGAAATTCAATCCTTGCAAGTCATCAGAGGCTGCATACTGGGGAGAAACCTTACAAATGTAGTGAATGTGGTAGGTCATTTATTCAGCGTTCACTCCTTTGGATTCATGAGAAAATTCACACTGGTGAGAAACCTTACAAGTGTAATGAATGTGGCAAAGCCTTTCCTGTGCGGTCAATCCTTACTCAACATATGAGAATCCATACTGGAGAGAAACCTTATCTGTGTATTGAGTGTGGCAAAGCCTTCACAAAACATTCAAATCTTAATCAACATAAGACAATCCATACTGGAGAGAAACCTTACAAATGCGATGAGTGTGGCAAAGCTTTCACCCAAGTTTCAAGTCTTAGTAGGCATCAGAGAAGGCATACTGGAAAGAACCCAAATAAATGTAATGTGTGTCTCAAGGCTTTTATCCACCATTCACAGCTTTGTGATCATGAGAGAACCCATACCGGAGAGAAACCTTACAAATGTGACATGTGCTGCAAGGCCCTTCCCCAGCATTCACAACCTTGGGGTCATGAGAGGACTCATACTGGAGAGGAACTTTTCAAATGTAATGTGTGTGGCAAGGCTTTTATCCAACATTCAAGCCTTATGGCACATCAGAGAATTCATACAGGAGAAAGACCTTACAAATGTAATAAATGTGATAAAGCTTTTATCCAGAATTCACAGCTTTGGCATCATGAGAGAACACACACGGGAGAGAAGTCTCATGAATGTAATGAGTGTGGCAAAGCGTTTACAGATCGTTCCCATCTTAATCGACATAGGATAATTCACACAGGTGAGAAACCTTACAAATGTCTTGAGTGTGGCAGAGCTTTTACCCAATTTGCAAACCTTGCTAGACATCAGAAAATACATACTGAAAAGAAGCATTATAAACCTGACATATGTGGCAATGCTTTTATTAAAAGCTGAAGCTTTGGGGATCATCAGAGAATTCATGGTAGGAAGAAGCCTTACAAATACAGTGACTGAGATAAAACTTAGGTAAGTGTTGAAGCCTTAAAGTTAGAGACCCCATCAAGGAGAGAAATCACATAAAACGTACAGATGTGGCAAAGTCTTTACCCAGGCCCCACGCTCATTCGGTGTCAGAATAGACATCTTTTGAGAGGAACCACACAACTGTAATGTATGGCAAAGGTTCTGCAAAGTTTAAGCCTTGTGGAACATAACAGAATTCTTACTAGAGAGAAACCATACAAAAGTAATGACTGATCAGCTTTATCAAAGATATATACCTCTGTGGTCGTGAAAGAATTCATATAAGGTAGAAACTTACATAAAGGTGTCAAGACCTTTAAGCAGCGACCTCGGGATATACCACACAGAATTCATACTGGACAGAAACATGACAAATGTCATGAAGGTGGTAAACTGTCCAACCACTGCTCTCAATGGACTACACATAAGAAAATTTATACTGGGGAACCTACGTCTGTTGATGTAGCAAGGACTTCGGTGGGAAGGTTTAATTACCTTCAGGTTGTAAAATTTTTTTATTCCGTTATTTGAGGTTTCTTGAAAGGGCTACATTACTGTTGATGACATGCAGCCTGAAGTTTGAAGCCGGTTGATGTAATAGTTTCATTACATGCTTTTCATTCATCACCATGACGGTCTCAGGGAAGGGGTCGGTAAGGTGAAAGGACCTACCTCATTAGGTGGGGTTTATCCATATCCAGGTGACCTAGAAAAACTAGGACAATTTTAAGATACAGCATGGCATACACTGGAGAGCATGGGGAGTGGCAGAGAATAGATGAGCCCTAATAATACGTTATTTGGCTCTTTAGATTGAAGGGCATCTGTAACAATCTGTTCTCACGTTAGATTCAGACAACTTACAATTTTGAAAATGTATATTCATAACTTGCATTTCAGTTACATGCTCCATGATGTATCCTAGATTATTTCTGTGGCTCTAATAAAAATACCATACTAATGGAAATTCAGATTCTTTCCCTGCCCTAGTACCTGCCTCTCCACTCATGGGTACACACAATATGATTATATTTCTACATGCCTTTTGTGGGGGGAAGCAAAGTTAGACTCATGGACTGTACCTTTACTTGAAATGAAAATAGAAATATAGTAAGCATATGAAAAATAGAAGAAAATCTAACAGCATTTCAGAAGTAAAGGTAAAGATAACAGCCTACTTTTGTGCTTGGAGCACTCAGGGAGATAATTTGAAAGGATCAGTGTTCATGAGTGTCCTCTTTAGAATGAACAGATAATGAGAACTTTTTTGATAGCTCATATATTCACCCTCTAACAGTTTTTTTGGTCAGTTTGAACATGTGCTTACTCCACTGGAACAGGACGGAGCCCCACTCAAATTTTGGATGTCAGGACTCATGCTGGCATACACTAAAGTCTTAGGAGAATGGCTGTCACGTAAGAAGGCTTCCTGGGGAGAGAAGGGCAGGCTTCCCCAGTTGTTGCAAAGATGGCTAGAGAGAGCAGAGAATGGTGCTGGGCTCGCCTCACGGCGGGTACCGGGCTGAGTGACGGTATGTGCTTGTGGTGCGAACCGGCGACTACAGCCAAGGGGAGGAGCGCTCGGGCTCTTACCAGCTTGCCCTGTGCACATGGGCAGGGGAGCAGGAGTCTGTTGTGCCTTAAAGGTGTCTGTATTCAGACCTCACGAATGCAGTCAGACTCTTCCTTATAAAACTGAATGTTTACACTTGCAACTCCTAAATTCTTGGTTTTGGGAAAAGACTCTGATTTTCATCATGTGATACCAAACTTACTCCATTCCTTTTCCAGATGCACACACAGATCCCATTGTGAATATGATTGTTGAAGATGGTTGTGAAATTCCATTTAGGTAAATTGTGTAAGATACTTTTATACTTGTTTTTTGAAAATTAATGAATATAAGTGTTTATCAGACAGTAAATACGATTCAATAATTTTTAAAAGCCATTTTTGAAAGGGTATAAAGATCTCCATTTGAAGTTTTAATAAGCATTTTATATTTCATGATTTCTGAACTATAGAAGCATTCTATTTTGTTCAGCATATTTATCATCTTTTTAAAATCTTGTTTAGCCCAATCTGTGTATTTAATTTGCATTTCCTTTTTTATTGCTCCAGTGCAAAACCCAGAGGATGGGCTTGTTTTCAGACTTGTGTGGCATGAAAGTGTACATAGAGGAATGAGGTGCAAAGCATGTGTTCTATAAACATGAATAAAGAGACTCCTTGTATCTTAAGTTCAGTGTGAGAGCTGGAATGATACGAGATAATGAACTAAAGTCCCATAGTGTGGAAGCAAGAGACGTGTCACTAATGTGCAGGTGCATCACGGGGATTCTGGAAACTCAACATGTTAATTTTACCTTAAGATGTAACTCTCCAGTTCCTCGCTTTCTTGCCTTTATTCCTTTCATATTGTCTTCCTTCCATTCATACCATGGAAACTGGTACTCAGATCTGCAGCACCTTGTAGGCCATGGCTAGTGGATCAGAACTGTTTTCTGAATTCAATATGCAGACACTAGACTATGTTTGTTTTGTTGAGGTACAACTTGCATATGATAAAATTCACCATTTTTATGTCCACAGTACAGTAGGATTTATATATTTACAAGGCCCGAGCGCAGTATTTTCCTTGTTCACCAACCCCCCCTGCACGCATTAGCAGTTACTCCCTATTCCATCCCGAGGCACAAGGAAACAGCAAGGTACTTTCTGCGTGAAAGTGGCACTTTGGGGGCATGTCATATAAATCAAGTCATAATCTGTGGCCGTATTTCTCTCCTCTTTAAGTTAGGTTGCTGTTTACAGGGGTCGTCCACATGGTAACTTTCGTCAGTGCCTCGTCGCTTTTTGTTGCTGAGTAGTAATGGTCCACAGTTTATCATTTGATGGAGCTTTGGGTTCTTGCCACATCTTGGCTACTAGGGAAAATGCTTCTGTGAGCCTCTTACAAGAAGTCCTTGTGGATGTGTGTTTTCACTTCTCTTGGGTATACTGGTAACAGTGCAAGTTGGTTGTGCTATTGTGATTTCTAAGAAATAGGGATTTTGTCATTCTGATGGCAGTCACACCCTATTTGGCAAAACTGGTCTCAAGGCCTTGCCTTGTTGCAAGGGAGCTGAGAAATTAGGAGAACACATGGCTGTGAATGTGAGGCTATGAAAAGGGTGAGGAAGGTCATACTGTTGGTGTAATCTCCACCATGCAGTTATATGTGGAAGTTAAAATGAATAAAAATGAAAAAGATAATTGGGAAATAGAATGTAAGAAAGAATTATCTCATGTCTTTCAGAACAAACAACTTTAACATTTTAAGTGTTCACCCTAAATTGAGTATATTTGCCATTCCCAAGGAATTCCTACTGACTGTTTCATGGGAACTAGTTAATGTAGCTTCCCCAATTCTGGACATTACCGAGTTATAACAGTTACATTTCCATTAGGTATAGTCTCATATTAAAATACATTTAGAGGTGATATTAGAATATTTCCCATCTACATGCCTTTTGTATATCTCTCAGGTAGGATGGCACAAATGAGTAACATCTCAGAATGGATTCTTTTATTTCTACACTAGCAGTAGAATCAGAATGTCTATATTAAAACTTGAAGAATTTGTTTAGATTCAGAAAGCTGAAAGGAAATACATCTTTAATTTAGAAAACACTAAGGGCTCTAATAATTCTTTAACTCTCATTTGGGACACCTCAGACACCTGGCCGTGACTTGCATGGCATATTACACTCTCAGAAAAAAGACAATCTGTTGATACATCTCTTCCCACATTTATCCTTGACTAGCTCGTCATTTAATATCATTAATAAGAGGTATTTTACTTTGGTCTGCAAAATGTTTTCTTGAGCATCTTTTCCTTTCCTTTCCTCTGTTACTGAAATTTGAATATGAAATGTGAAAATTCCAATTCCTTATCAATTATGGTGGCCATTTAACATAACTAGCTACTAATATTTGGGGAAAATATCTGGAATTACTGTTCCCATGCAAACAAGGCATAATCTGATAATGAAAAGGGTTTGGTCCCTCAACTTTCACCTTCCTGGTCACACAGCAGCCATGTTGCCGTAAGGGATGTGAAGACTAAGTGGAGGCTCATGGCGGGAGAAGGGGCAGAGGACCCGTCACACCCTACACTGTGCCGTCTGCACTTCCTGTCAGGTAAGACTGATAAATCTACTTTCAGTTACTGTTCTCCAGGCAGTCTGTCACTTACAAAAAAACTTGTCACTTGGGTTTTTAAAAGACAGACAACAATATGTCTCCTATTAGGAAAGAACTGCAAAAATTGAAGAACAAAATAAAATAATGGGAAAAAATCAACACTATTCAAAATAGTGTGGCCATATTAAGATCAAAGCACATTAAGTAGCAAAGAAGACCAGGGATAATGAAATCTGGCTCATAATCATAAAGGAATAAATTGATTAGAATGACATGACAACTGTGAACCATGCACCTAGAAGCAGAACTTCAAAAACCCTTGAAAAAAGCTGACAGGACTGCAAGGAGAAATGAATCCATAATTAGGGTCAGAGATTTCCATGCCCCTCTCTCCATAATAGTAGAACAATACAAAATCTCTCAGTACCTAGAAGATTCTACAAATACTTTCAATCAATGAAGTTAACCAAATGGACATTTATAGAACTGTGAGATAACAGAAAACATGTATATTGATCTCTGCCGCTGGTTCCTGGCACAGAGTTCCTAAAACCCTTGTAAATCTCTTAAGTTATAAGACTTCCAGAAATATCTTTTGTTTTGAGGTGACTCTGGGTGGGCTCCTGGATGACTCCTCAGTGAGGGCTTGGTCACCAGAAAGACCAAGCCATGACTAGAAGCTAGGAATTTTCAGCCCTATCCCTAAAAATTGATTATGCTTCCATGAGGAAGCCGCAATAAAATCCCAACAGTAGGGGATGCAGAGCATGCCAGGCTGGTGAACACACCCACACAGGGAGAGCTTAAACTCAACCAATTACGGTATGTAACTGAAAGTTTCATTCAGCTTCATGAGCTCCCTCATTAAGACCATTCAAAACTATATTTGTTGGGTTGGAATGAACAATAGTTTAGTCAACAGCCTCAGAGAGATGAGGATGTGAACTTGGACAATGTTGTCCCTAGGGGAAATTCCTGTATTATTCACTGTGGCACAAACGGTATGATCATTAGTATATGTGATCAACATTGTCACCATGCCCTTGAGACATGCTTTTTGACCCTTCTCAAAACTGGAAAAGAAAATGGGAAACTTCTATCTATCTCAGTATCCTGGGACATGGTGACCACTCTCTGAAGTAGCTTCGGCTAGGGCTTCTATATAGCAGGATAATGTTGCAGCGTATGAGTGTTAAGTATTATCCATGAAGAATTTTCTGTTAGCGTAAACCCACCCCATAGGAGAGCCCACCAGAAGATGTTCATTACCTAAAGTGTCTGATCACAGCAAGAAAACAGGATAAAGTTTCAGACCCTAGGAGTGTGTATTTCAGGAGCAAGTTTCAGAGATGACATCATGGAAACTTGAGACTATGAAGTCAGGAAGAGTCTGCATTCCCAGACTAGGGAAGTGGTGAAAGAGCAATAAAACATAGGATAAGGGGCGTCAGATATTGTAGGATCTTAACGTTGGGACCACGCCGTCTACCCACAGTGGCCAGGCTAAGAGCATGAAAGCTCTGTATATGTTCCCCACGTAGGACTGGAGATCAGAAAGAGGATCTCTCTGTCCAGTGTCTTTAAAGTTTTCCTAAGTAGCAATTAGAGAAGATCCAACCAGTTCACTGGCTACACACACTCTGAGGCCTGTGGCAAAAGCAGAACAAAAGAAATGGCTTAGAAATCTCTACAGGCAGAGATGGCTTGAGACAGCTCCATGGTAATAAAACCAGGATAGATCCAGAGGTTAGGACTGCAGAGGCCTCAGCTCTGATTGGTATGGACCAAGAACTGAGCACCCAATGGAATCAAGTCCAAAAGGAGAGACCAAAGGGAGAATGACCCCTTTGAGACAGCCAACCAAGTGCCCCTCCAATCAGACAACAAAGAGCTTACAGGAGCCAGATGGCAGTGTTGTAGATGATGATAAAGACTTTGCCTTTGTCTCTGTTGGAGCTGCAGCACCGCTGGAAGGTGAAAGAATAAATTTTACATGTTGAGAAACAGTGGTAAGTTGGAGAGAAGAAAAATTCCCTCTAAGAGTTCACAAGAAATAAACCTGTGTTTTCTCATAGAACTCTCCCACTTGGGGAGTTCCCCACACACTTACTGGTGCGGTTCCTCTCTGCCTGCTGACCTGCGTTCACACTTAGATACATTCCCATCCATTTGTTGTTGGGGTTGGAGGGGGGCGGGGTTTATTTGGTTGGTTTTGTTTGTTTGTTTTTCTATTTTCATGTCACTCTTCACAGTCCAGGGCTCATTCTCTTGCTCCAAAATGGAGATAATATTCAGATCAAAACAGAAAATCCTGCCTATAAGAAGAAAAAATATAATGTGCTGTGGCTTTTCCAGAGCCCCAGCTCTTTATTCAGCTGAGAAGAGAAGAAGAAGCCAAGACGAGAAAAATTTTAATAAAATCTTTTCTCTGCCCTTTCTCCTCCCTCCCCTCTGGCGTGCACTGTGCAGCTGTATTATGCATTAACTAGACGTCCCCAATGGCAGGAATACCTGCTAAACCATAAAGATCAATTTTTCATCTGGTGCCAGCCATGAAACTCCTTAATAGATAATATTCTTCTCAATCCTGTAAAGGGTCATGAGGACCCACGACCCGCTTCACACGTGCAGACAACGTTGGTGAACTTTATGTCACCATTATCAATACATAATTTCCCTTAAACATAGTGATTGGTGCAGAACAGACTGGTCAGACAACCTTGAGATAATGGGCCATACCTTATGGAAGTTCTTAGCTTAAATACTTCCTTGTGAGCTTAGTAATGATAACAGCTATTCTACTTGCATTCTGCCTATTTTACAAGGTTATAGTTTTTTGCATTACCAAATGCGTGACTCAGTCTCCAATAAAAATAATGATGACTAATGCAACTTGAAACATTTGACCAAATATGGTCCTATAAGATCAATGATTGTGAGAGTGTAACTCCAGATATGAGAAGAAGCAACAAGAGGGAACCTTGACAAAGCAGACTAGTGAGATGGGTGGTCTAGAGGCTTTTGTCTGCTGTTATTAGGGCCTAGTAACACATTAAGTGGCCAATCAATGAAATCCTCTCCTGACTCAGGAATGAGCATTCCTAGCGCTGTGGGACAAATTGGTCATGAAATGCCTCCCAAACCTTGACCGAAATTAAGACCAAAAGGGAATGGATTATAAAAGAAAAAATGTTGCCCACCATCCAGTCGTTACAAGAATCAAGCCATTAGCCACTGTATTCGCTGACCCACAGGACACCCTGGAAGGAATCCAGACAGATTAGGGTGAGGCACTTTGCACTCTGGGAAAATGGGAAGGACTGGCCCACACATATTTTTAGGAGAAAATATTATGAACCCAGTTTCTTTCATCTTCCTATATTCCAAAAGCACTAAAACCATGAACTAAAATTTCTATTCTTCAACAATAGCAGTAAGCTTCTACCACAATGTGTGCTTGAATTGCACTGTACCCGTTTGCCAAAACCACATATATACTGGCCACCACCTTTATCTCTTCCAAACAACCCTCAGAGCTTTCTGAGGGACTCTCTCTTAGGTTATGATCCTCAGGTTAGCCTTAAAAAAATATTCCATTCCTTTCTTAGATTGAAAACTTTTTTGTCGACATACTTACACAGTTGATTAAAAATGCTTGCTTTTTTTTTTTTAAAGCAAGGATAAGGGACCTAAATTGTCACGTCTTAGCTCTCCACGCTGCATATCAAGGTCTTGTCCCCATGGAAGTCTCTGGAATTGAGCACAGTGTTGAATTTGGCGTCCTGGGTGAATAAAGAATAGAAACGAAACGCTGTTCATTGGGTTTTAGTATTAAGCAGTCCAATCTACCCCGGGAGAGTTTTGTATTTCTCATTCTGGTTTGTAATACAGAGACAAGTCCAGCACTCCCTTCCTTAAACTGCTTAAATTAATTCTAATTTTAGGAAATGTTACCGGATCCACCACCGCCCCACAGCGACCACGTGCAGACCCAGGCTCCCAATCACTGAATTGCTTGAGCCTCACAAGCGGGACAAGCGGGCCACCTGCTGGCAAAAACAGCTTTTTGTTGAAACCGTTTCAACTTGTTAGGAGGTAACATCCTAGTTTCCGACATAACTGACCCCCACAACTGTAAACTTTTACGGCAAAATTGCAAGGAACGGGGAAGCACCGTGCGTTCCTCGCCCTCACTGCGCGGACCTGCGCTCGCTCCTCGCCCCGCCCCCGCCGCTAGCGCCCCGCCCAGGCCCCGCCTCCGGAAGTCCAGCCTCTAGCTCCGCGCGCCTGCAGTTTCTTACGGAACCGGAAGTGGGGGGCGCCAAGGGAGGATCGGGTGGCAGAGAGTAAGTTTCTGTTTTCTGGTGTAAGTCTATGCTGCGCGGTCACCCTTCCTCCATCCTCAGGGTGTGGGAGTCACTAGGAACCTAAAGCCCCAGCACCCGGCCCTCTGGCCGCTCAAGTCCCGACGTCGCCGCTCCAGGTCGGGTATCTTTTCCTTCGCGTCTGAAACGGCCGAGGCTGGTCCCTGCCCTTGGCTTTTCAGCCTTCGGTCCACGTAGAAACCAATTTTCGAGATATTTTCCTCTGTAAAACCGTTTACTTCTACTCCCCCTCCCCCATGTAACGTCCTCTTCCAAGAGGTGGACTCGCGCCCCCTGCCTCGCCCTCTCGGCCCCTGGAGGACGGTGCCTGCCGCCCCGCTCCCGTGAGGCCGCGTCCTCTCCCGGGTCCCGGTATTCTGGGGAGCCCGGCCCTCTCCTGAGACCCCCCTGCCTCCCAGCCCCTCTGTCCCGCGTCCTCAGGGCGGTCCTTCTGCTCCTCGGGCCTCCTCTTCGTAGTCAGCCCTTCCCCCACCCCGCGTTGGGGGAGGTGACCGGGGTCAGCCGTGTGACCCCCTCAGTATTATTACGTCCCAAATTCCACCCCGCTGGAAAACGGTCTTTTCCAGTAGGCGGGCATCTTACTCAGTCGGCATCCCTGTAAATACGTGGGCGAGGAGGATCAGGAGAAGCAGACTCTGAGCGACTGAGAAACAGAAAAACTGAGGTAAGAATCAGGGAGGACTAATGGAGACGTAGAGAATGGCTGAGGCCCTTGTAAAGAGACAGTAAAATCAAAGTGATTAAGGCTTGAATGTAGCAGGTGGGTAAAATAGAGAAGTAAACTAAAAAGCCGAGTCTCCAGGGGTTGGAGAGCAACGTAGGGAGCGGGGCCCTGGGTCAGCGGGAGGGGGAGGAGGAGACATTGGTGAGGCACTTAGCACAGTCCAGGAGAGGACAAAAGAGGTGGAACCTTGGCTTTCAAAGCAACATGGTGCTGGAAGAGAAACAGGGAAGCTAGTGACAGGAAGAGAGAGAACAGGATGGAAATACAGGTACCTGGGGGTGCCAGAGAGTGGGGAGGAAGGGAGGGTAACAGGATAGAAGGGGTGTAACTCGGAGGCTAGAGAGGGAGCAGAGGTGGGGGAAGAAGCAGAAATACGTGCAGCTTTAGGGCAGTCAGGTTGGGGAGAAAAAGCAACAAGAGGGGCACAGGGCAAGAGTGGGGCAGCACAGGAGTGAGGGAAGAAGGGGAGGGCAGACACAGCAGGAGAGTGGAGGGGCACAAAAACAAGCGAAAAAGAAAGAAATGAGATAAGCAGAATGAAGTGGAAACACGTGGTAGTGCAGGTAGAGACGCGGGAACTGGAGGCAGGTGAGTGGTGAGCTGCTGGGATGTGGATGATTAGGTTGTGATCTATGATTTGTGGCTTTAGAATCTAGTAAGTTTAAAATTTAAGTTATACAGATGAGGATCAGAATCGCAAACCTCCTGTCTGTAGGACTTTGCATTTTGTAATTATTTGTGTGAGAAGTTAACTTCCATCTGCAAACCCTGTTCAGCTGGGGGCGGTGCCTTGGTTCAGTTAGCTGTGGGTTGCCCCCTTCCCTTTTCCTGACATGGGGGAGGGAACCGGGGCAGGAAATGACTGACTCTGTCACCACATGGTACCTTTTAAAGGAACATTGACAGTGTTGTGTGTGTTGTGTTTTTTTTTTTAATCTATTTACTTTTCCTTTCTTACTTCTTTACATGTAATTCTTCCCATAGCTTGGGATAAATCTTAGTACATACAATTTCTACTTTCCTGTAAATAATTATTAACTTATGGAATAAGCTTTGGTGGTCTTCTGTAATCAACTTATGTCATTCTCTTCTAAATATGGTATAGTCTCAAAATGCAGAATCCTCACTGTGGCTTCTGTGCCCGGTGTCATCACCCTGCCCGTGCCTCCAGCCTCATCCTGGGAGCTTTCCTGTTCTCTGTTTTCAAACGCCAGAATTTGTCCCAGATCTTAGTTCTTGTTCTTACCAAAGTTTCAAATAGCAGGAGGTTTTCATTAGGGAAGTCTTGCTAAGCTGGGGTCTCTGGACACAGCTTGACAGGAGACATCAAGTCCTGTGATGTCGGGAAAGATGGTTCCAAGAATGAGAGGTCCAGCAACACCACAGCGATCTGCAGTACAGAGGCTCATACTCGGGAAGGTGTATGAGACTGTCCTGTTGCCAGGCCGGTGCTGGTTACTCCACTCTCCTCTCCCTGTCTGTCTCCCAACATGCAGGTGCACGCTCGCACACACACACAATGCAGAGAACAGGGATTGCTTGTGCACTGTTGGTGGCAATGTAAGTGGTACAGCTGTTGTGGAAAACAATATGGAGTTTCCTCAATAAATTAGGAAAAGAACAGGCACACAGTCTGTCAGAACCACCCTGGCTAGACACCCAGTGGAAACGAAACCTATGTTTTGAGGGAAATATCCACACCCCAGTGAGCATTACTGCATTATTCACAACAGCCAGGATGTAGAAAGGACCAGAATGTCTGTCGACAGCAGAATGGATAAGGACAGCGGGGTGTGTGTTTGTGTGGCACAATGAAATATTATTCAGCCATAAATGAAAGTTTTTGCCATTTATGACAAAATGAATGAACGTAGAGAACCTGCTGAGTGAATTAAGTGTCACAGAGAAAGACAGATAAATGTGGAAACTAGAAATGTCAGACTTACGGAAACAGAGTAGAATGCTTGTTATCAGGAGCTGGGTGGTGGGAAAAATGGGGAGATGTTGGTCAAAAGTTGCAAACTTGTACATATAAAATGAATAAAATGAGTAAGTTCTGGGGGGGTCTAACCTACATGATGCTGACTGTAGTTATTCAGACCACGTTTCTATATAGTTGAAATTTGCTGAGGGAGTAACACTTGTGTTCTCACCACTCAGAGGCAAAATGGTATCTATGAGTTGATGAAAGTGTAGATTACTTGATTGTGATAATTATTTCACAGTGTATACGTCTGTCAAATAATCACATTGTATAGTTTTTATGTGCACCATTTTTACTCATCAGTTATACCTCGATTAAGCTGGAAAAGAAAAAGAAAATGAGCTAGGCTTTCCTTGTGAGTGGCAGTTAACCCAGGCTTCCTGTAAAAGCGATGAGGCATTCTGCATATATATGTTTTGTACCCCTGACCACAGATTCCCTTTCATATAGTCTGGGTGGGGTCCAATCACCTGGGGTGTCTGATTCCCTCACTGAGCATCCTGACTCAGTCCTCCCATCCTGAGGGCTGAGAGGGAGGGGGCTCTGCTCTGCGTGGGCATGGATCAGGGCCTACTCTGTGACCTGAAGGGGGCTGTCGGGTCCAGCTGAGGCGCCCACTGCTGCCGTGTAGGGGAGGGGCTCACCAGGAGGGGAGGGTGATCTGAGGACAGTGTGGGGAAACTCCCTTGTTGGTCTGTGTGTGGAGTTTCCTGTCCCGAGTCCCTCCTGTGACAGTGGGCAGCAGAGGACTGTCTGTTCCACATGGTGAGGTCTCCCCTGTGTGTGTGGTTGTGGCGCAGGGAGGGATGTGTTGATTCTCAGCATTAAAAGACATCTTTCTTTCCACTTTTCAGGATTGACTTCTAAAGACTCATGTTCCCTGAGGAAGAAGCCCAAGAGAGGAGGAAGAGGACAGAAAAGGACTCGAGAATGGCCCCTTCTCAGGTAAAGTCTTACTCTCACTGGATTCTCAGTCTGTCCTTCCTGAAACGCCCTTTTCCTTGGATTCGCTAATCCTGTCTGACTCTGCAGCGTCCTTCCTGACACCTGTACATCCACAGTCACCCAGGGCCCTCCCTCAGCGCCTGTCCTCCCCACTCAGACTCCACCCCCGGGACCCCGGGACCTGGGACTTGTGAAGTGGCTCCCTGGGCGGCGTCCTGGGCGGGCTTCACCCCCGTGGGTTGGAGACGCAGAGTCAGTGCTGTGGGGCAGCAGGGAGGGTTTAGGGGCCCATCTGGGTGCTCTGTCTGCTCTCTGTAAACCGGAGAAAGAAGCTGCACAGAGAAGTCAGGTAGTGATGTGCACAGTACCTGGTCAAATCTGGATAACAGATCAATAGAGGGAATTTGTTACGACTTTTTCTAATGTAATTGAAGCTAAATGAGTGAGTCATTGACTTCAAAATGTTAATGATTTTGGGAATGGAATAGATTGCATCATCCATTTTAGACCATGAAAAACCAACTTAAATATCTGATGCTTGGAGATTCTTTTTTTTTTTTTTTTTACTGTTTTTTGGTTTTATTGTGTTATAGTCATTTTACAATGTTGTGTCAAATTCCTGTGTAGAGTTATACATGAACATACATATATTCATTGTCACTTTTTTTTTCTTGCTGTGAATTTCCACAAGATCTTGTATGTATTTCCCTGTGCTGTACAGTATAATCTTGTTTATCTATTCTACATTTTGAAATCCTAGTTTGTCCCTTCCCACCCCCTGCCCCCTTGGCAACCACAAGTTTGTATTCTATGTCTATGAGTCTGTTTTTGTTTTGTATTTATGTTTGTTTGTTTTTTGTTTTGTTTTGTTTTGTTTTTAGATTCTACATATGGTATTTTTCTTTCTTTTTCTGACTTACCTCACTTAGAATGATATTCTCCAGAAACATCCATGTTGCTGCAAATGGCGTTATGCTGTCGGTTTTTATGGCTGAATAGTATTCCATTGTATAAATATACCACTTCTTCTTTATCCAGTCATCTGTTGATGGCCATTTAGGCTGTTTCCATGACTTGGCTATTGTAAATAGTGCTGCTGTGAACATTGGGGTGCAGGTGTCATTTTGAAGTAGGGTTCCTTCTGGATGTATGTCCAGGAGCGGGATTCCTGGGTCATATGGTAAGTCTATTCCTAGTCTTTTGAGAAATCTGCTTGGAGATTCCTTAATTCATTCTCATCACTCTCGTTGCTTGGAGGTTGCCTTTTCACTGTGTTGACTGTACCCCTTGAAACGCAGAAGTTTCTCTGTTTGAGGCAGGTGAGGTTCTGGCTTCATCCTGTTGCTCGTGGGTGTCCAGTTTCCCAGCACCATTTGTTACTGAGACTGTCCTTTCCCCGTGGTGTAGGCTCAGTACCCTTGTCAGTGCATTTTCCATGTATTCCAAGGATTATTTCTGAGTTTTCTAATTGGTTTATGTCTCTGTGTTTATGCCAGTACCACACTATCTCAATTAGTGTGTTTGTAATATGTTTTGAATCTGAAAAAGGGTGGCCTCCATCTTTCTTCTTTTTTAAAAGTATTTTGACTTTTTGGGGTCCCTTGTGATTCCCTATGAATTTCATGTGGTGTTTTTCAATTTCTGCAAAAATTGCTATTGGAATTTTGATAAGGATTCCATTGACTCTGTAGAGCACTTAGCGTTTTCCAGGCATTGCAAGTTTTCCAGCCCACGAGCTTAGGATGTCTTTCTGTTTATTTGTATCATCTTACATTTCTTTTAGCAACAGTTGTAGTTCTCAGCATACAGGTCTTTCACCTCCTTGGCTGATTTATTCTGAAGTATTTAATTCTTTTTGATGCTATAGAAAAGAGATTGTTTCCTAGTTTTCATCTGACATTGTGCACTGTGTATAGAAATGCAACTGATTTTTGCGTGTTGATTTTGTGTCCTGCACTTTTTCTAAAACTGTTATTTGATGTAGCAGTTTTCTTGTGGAATCTTTTACAATTTTTACGTAAAAGGGGTAATTTTCCTTTTTTCAGTTTGAATAAATGTTGGCTTTTTTTTTCTTGTCTAGTTCCTCTGGCTAAGATTTTCAGTACTTTGTTGAACAGTAGTGCAGAATATGCATCCTTGCCTTCTTATCTGAGGAAAAACTTTCACTTTTTCACCAGTGAGTATGAGGTTAACTGTTCTTTTCCTGTATGTCATTTTTCATGTTGAGATAGTTTACTGTTCTTAGTTTGTTGAGTGTTTTTATCTTGAAAGGTTGTTGAATTTTGTCAAGTGCTTTTTTTCTGAATCAGTTGAGGTGACTGTGTGTTGTTTTTCCCTTTATTCTGTCAATGTGGTATATTAATGTAATTTTTGTATATTGATTAATGCTTGCCTTACAGGAATAAATTCCACCTGGTCATGAGGTAAAATTGTTTTACTTTGCTGTGACTTTAGTGTGCTAGTGTTGTGTTCATGATGTCTGCATCAGTATTCATCAGGGATATTGGTTCTTAGTTCTCCTTCCTTGTGTCTTTCTGTGGATTTGGTATCACAGTCATGCCAGCTCCATAGAATAAGTTTGCCAGTGTTCCCTCTTCAACTCTTCAGAAGATTTTTATCAGGATTAGAGGTAATTCTTCTGTAAATGTTTGGTAGATTTCCAGGAGTGATGCCATCTGGTCTTAGGTTTTCTTTGTTTGAAGTTTTTGATTACTGCTTGAATCTCTTCAGTTATAATTCTGTTTAGATATTTTTTTATTTCTTAGTGATTAATGCTTAGCAGGTTACATGTTTCTAAGAATTTCCCTGACTGTGTAATTTTTTGGCCTATTATTGTATATTACACTCCCTTACAATTCTTTAAAAAATGTTCTGTGACAGCAGTTGCAGTCTCTCCTCTTTTATATGTTATAGGTTATTTGAATCTTCTTTGTTTTTTAGTTTGTAAATTTAATTTTTTCAAAACATCAACTCTTGGTTTGTTAACTTGCATGTATATATTTCTGTTTTCTATTTCATTTATCTGTGGTCTAATTTTTCTTATTTACCTCTTTTCTTCTGCTAAATTTGGGTTTACTTTGTTCTTTTTTTCTATTACCTTTAGGTGAAAAAATAGATTTCTGATTTGAGATCTTTATTTGACTATAACCATTTTTCAGTGTAGACTTCCCTTTTAGCACAGCTTTCGCTGTGTATTATAAATTTTGATATGTCGTATTTTTATTTTCCTCCAGATATTTGAAAAATTCTCTTGTGATTTCTTCTTTGACACATTGGTTTTTCAGGAATGAGTTGTTTAATTTTCACATTTTGGATTTTTTTCCTTCTGCTGTTTATTTCTGTTTTCATTTCGTTATGATTAGAGAAGATACTTTTTATGATCTTAATCTTCTTAAGTTTGTTCAGATTTTTTTGTGGCCCAGCATGTAGTCCATCACAGAGAGTGGTCTGCGGGTGGCTGGGGGACTGTCCTTCCTGCTGTTGCTGGGTGATGTGCTATGTACATGTCTGTTACACCCAGTCAGTTACAACACTACAGTCCTGTAGTGTTACTGGAGTTCTCTGTTTCCTTATTGATCTTCTATGTGATTCTATCCACAAATGAAACTGACATATTACTGTATTGCGGTCTGTTCTGTCTTCATTTCTGTTAATTTTTGCCTCATATTTTGAGGAGCTCTGATGTTCGATAAGTGTGTGTATATATAATTGTTGTATCTTCTTTTAGTTATATAATGTCACCTGTCCCTTGTCCCTTGCGTCAGCTTTTCTTTTGAATTTATTTGTCTGATTTTATATACCCATGCCTGCTCTCTTTAAGATGGACTATCTTTTCCCATCCTTTTACTTTTAGCCTGTCCATGTCCTTAGATTTGTGAATTTTAACAGTTCTAGTTCTTCAACACTTTCAACTTCAGTGCCAGGTCTCGGCCACCTGAGCTCAGGTGCTTGCTGTGTCACTGCTTATCTGTTGACCTGAGCTGAGTTTCTCTGAGTGTCTCTGACGCGGTTTTCCCCTCTGTGCAACGGGAACGTGCACACCTGTGTCTGATGAGCTGTCACGTTGATGACAAGGCGATGCCTCTAAAGCGCTCAGACTAATGCGTATCACAGAGGACGTGTTCAGATACCCTTAGTCGTTACTGTTGTTACTAACCATAATTTAAGATTCTGACCTTTCTTCAAATCTGCTCTGGACTTCGTCACCTCTAAAACACCACACACAATGTAGTTTATCTAGATATTGAATATGTCATTGTGTAGAATATAGTATCTGTGTAGACAACCCAGTGTTCAATTTTATTTGTATGTAGTTTGTGTATTGTCGACAAACGAAAACTCCACACTGATTGGAGGACATCATACTCCTATGAAAACAGAAGAAATGAGAGGTGCAGAAGTTGCCCCAGTGCCTTCACATGTCTCTGCCATACACGTATTCCAACTGAATTGATTATGACACCTCTCTCCTCTTCTTCACATTGTGTGCAAATAAAAAACCTATTCATGACCCTTTAGTGAATTGTGTTTTCATTTCAGGGACAGTTGACCTTCCAGGACGTGGCCATCGAGTTCTCCCAGGAGGAGTGGGAGTGCCTGGACCCTGCTCAGAGGGCCTTGTACAGGGACGTGATGTTGGAGACCTGCCGGAACCTGCTGTCCCTGGGTGAGAGGACTCCCCTTTAGAAGTTGGGATCTTCCCTTGGGTGTCTTTGCATTTTCCCTGTGTGCCTCCTGGGAGCCTCTGTTTTGCTTGACTGAACGGAAACGCCTGTTGACTCAGACGTGACAAGCTTCATGATGCGGTGTCAGGGGTTTAAACTTCACTTTCCTTCAGGTGATCTGCCCATTTCGCATTACGTCAGGGTTTGTTCCAGAGCTAAAGTGTTTATAAAGCCCAATGGGAAACTTCTAAAACACCCAGTGTCCTGTTTTCTACTCCTGTGCTTTTGATTCACTAGTTCTAGGGCGAGAGCTGGATGCCTGCATATTATGCTGTTCTCTGTGCGTTCAGAAGGGGGCAGCATGGATGAAGCTGTCAGGTGTTTTTCTAGATCCATCTGTGATGTCCTCACTTCCACAGCTGAACAAAGAGCTGGGATTCTGTAAGAGCCACAGCACTTCACATTTCTTACTTCTGATAAGCAGGAATTTCTGTTTCTGATCTGAATAGTAACCCCATTTTGAAGCAAGAGAATGAGCCCTGGACTGAAGAGTGACATGAATATATCAAAAAACCAAGTGGCTGGGAGTATGTAAAACATGTGAACACAACCAGATCTCAGAAGGGCAGAGAGGGAGCCACAGTATTAATAGTGTTTGGGAAACTCTCCCATTGTGGGAGGGTCCTAGGGGGAAACAGAAGTTTATTCCTTACAGACTCTAGGAGGAAATCTTTCTTCTCTCCAACTTGTCACTCTGTCTGTCCTTCAATATGTGAAATGTATTCACTTGCCTTCCGGGGGTGCTGCAGCTCCAGTGGAGGCGAGGTCTTGATCATGTTCTGATGCACTTTGTCATCTGACTTCTGTGAACTTGTTCTTGCTTGACTTCGAGAAGCGTGAGGAGGGCTGGTTTAAAGGGGTCTCTCGCCTCCTTATCTCTCCTTCGGGACTTGATTCCATCGGACGCTCAATTCTTAGTCCATACAGCTCAGAGCTGATGCCTCCTGAGTTCAGCCCTTGAACCCAATGCCAATTCCATCCCCATTTGATGTTCTGAGAAGACCTGATCAGAAGTTGGGGAAACACTGACTGGTCTTTAATTCTGTCTGTCGCCTCAGACCTTGGCTGCTTATTTAACCGCTCAGCCATTTCTTCTGTTCCGCTTTTCGCACACACTCCAGCGATGTGTGTCAGAGCACAGTGGGTTGGACCTACTGTGATTGTTGCTTAGGACAACTGTGTGGACAGTGGACAGAGGGACCCTCCGTTTCATGCCCAGTCCTGTGTCGGGGGCATGTGAATCTCTTAGCTTGGCAGCCGAGGGTAGAGAACGTGGTCCCACGCCAGGGTCCTGTGACATCTGACCCACATGCCTTGTATTGTTTTCCCTCTTAGAATGCCCTTCCTCGTTGGGGAGTGTAGGCGCTTCCTGATTTCACGTGCTTTTAAGTTGTCTTGATTTGCCTCTGATTCTTGCTTTTAAAATACACGTTCCTGGAGTCTGAAATTGTATCGAGTTTCTTTGTTGAAACAGTCCACTTTTATTCGGTGGACACCTTCTGGTGGAGTCTGGAGTGGGTTTGCTGGGTAACAGAGAATTTGTATGGAGAACGCTTTCCCTCATATGTCGCAGTATTTCCTAGGCACATACGGAGTCACCAGCTGGAGCTGCTCGGTGGAGTAGGGAGCACGTGCTAGGTGTGAGGTGGAAGGTATGCTGTGACTGGTAAGTCTTTCCAGTTTTATTTTTTTTCCTGGTTTTGAGGAATGTCACAGCAGCATGTCTTCAGGCCACTGTGACAATGTTGGTCACATAATAATGACTATCTCTTACGAGCCTCGGTACATGGTGCAGGAATTTCTCCTAGGAACAGCATCGTCCAAGTTCTTGTCCTGTATCTGTGATGCTGTTGACTAAATTGTTGGTGCCACATTTATTTTGTCTCCTGAGTGTTCCATAATTCATTCCATCTCAGCAGCAAATCTTAAAGCATCTTAATGAGAGAGCTTATAAAATGGTGTGATACCTTTGGTGATAAGCGATAATTTTTGTTTAAGGCACTGCTGCTTTCATTTTTCATTTTATACATTTCTATGCGTTATATATGGTCTTGATTTTTGTTTATTTAATCATTAGGTCTGTACTTCTGATGCTGTTCTTAGTGTTCTTGTATATTTCAATATGTGGGAAGATTGAATTGAGGAGTGACCTCCCATGGTGGAGTTAATGATCAGACCCTTTTAGAGTTCTGTATATATTCTCAGTATTTACCTGTTACAGATACATCATTTGCAAATATTTTCTCCCATCCATAGAGTGTTTTTTCACTTGACTGAGTGTGCTTTGATGCATAAGAGTTTGGAATTTTGATGTTGTCCAATTTATAGTTTTACCTTATGTCCTGTGCTTTCGTTATTATAGCCGATAAGTCATTACTGAATTCAGTGTCAATAAGCTATTCCCTTGTTTACTTGTAGGACTTTAATATGTTCAGGTCTTTGATCCATTTTCAGTTAATTTTTGTATATAAGTGTAAGGTAATGTTCCAGCTATATTTTTTGCATACGGATATTTCATTTCCTCAACAACTTTTTTTAAATTCACTGTATAAATTACTTATTTATTCATTTATTGTTATTGAACTATACTTGATTTACAGTATTGTGTTGGTTTCAGGTATACAGCAAAGTGATCCATATATATATTCTTTTTCATATTCTTTTTCATTATAGGTTATTATAAGACATTGAATATAGTTCCCTGTGCTGTACAGTAAATCTTTGTTGTCTATTTTGTATATAGTAGTGTGTATTTGCTAATCCCATGCTCCTAATTTATCCCTCCCCCTCTTTCCCCTTTGGCAACCATGTTTGTTTTCTGTGTCAGTGAGTCTGTTTCTGTTTTGTAAATAAATTCATTTATTTGCGTTTTTTAGATTTCACATGTAAATGTTAATCATGTATCTGTCTTTCTCTGTCTGACTTACTTTACTTAGTGTAATGATCCATAGGTCTGTCCACATTGCTGAAAATGGCAACATTTCATTCTTTTTAATCCTTTCATGTCTCAGTGGACACAGGTTGCTTCCACATCTTGGCTCTTGTAAATAGTGGTGCTGGGAGCATTGAGTTGCATGTATCTCTTCAAATTAGAGTTTTTGTCTTTTCTAGTCACATAAGAATGGGATTGCTGGATCATGGGGTAACCCTATTTTCATTTTTTTTAAGGAACCTTCATAGTGTCCTCCATAGTGGCTGCACCAAGGTACATTCCCACCAACAGCGTAGGACAGGTCCTTTTTCTCCACACCGTCTCCAGCATTTATTACTCGTGGCCTTTTCAGTGATGGCCATCCTGACCGGTGTGAGGTGATACCTCATTGTAGTTTTCATTTGCATTTTCTAACAATTACCGATGTTGAGCATCTTTTCATGTGCCTGTTGGTATGTCTTCTCTGGAGAAATGTTTACTTAGGGTTTCTACCTGTTTGTTGATTGGATTGTTTGTTGATACAGAGCTCTGAGCTTTTTGTATATTTTGGAAATTAAGCCCTGTCAGTCACATCATTTTCACATATTTTCTTCCAGTCCATATGTTTTCTTTTTATTTTGTTGATGGTTTCCTTTCCTGTGCAAAAGCTTGTAAGTTTGATTAGGTCCTATTTGTTTACTTTTGCTTCTGTTTCATTTACCTTGGGAGACTGATCTGAGAAAATGCTGCTACAATATGTCAGAATGTTTTGCCTGTGTCACTTTATAGGAGATTTTTGGTGTCTTGTCTCATCTTTGAGTCTTTAAGCCACTTCGAGTTTAGTTTAATGTGTCGTGTGAGGGAGTGTTCTGACTCCATTGATACACGTGCAGCTGTCCAGTTTTCCCAGCACAGCTTGGCAGAGGGACTGTCTTTTCTGCGTTGTATACTCTTGCCGCTTTTGTTGACAGTTACTTCACTGTAGTTGTGTGGGTTTATTTCTGAGCTTTGTGTTCTGTTTGGGTGATCTATTCTCTTTTTGTCCCAGTGCTATGTTGTGATTACTGTAGCTTTGCAGTATTGTCTGAAGTCTGGGAGGGGTATGCCTCTAACTTTGATTCTTTTTCCTCATTCTTACTTTCTGGGTAATTCTGGGTCTTTTTTGGTTCTATGTAAGTTTTAGGATTATTTGTTCTAGTTCTTTGTAAAATGTCATGGGTAGTTTGCTAGGGACTGCATGACATCTGTAGACTGCTTTGGTAATACGTCCATTTTAACAACGTTAATCCTTCCCACCCAAGAGCATGGGATGGTTTTCGATTTCTTTGGATCATCTTCAGTTTCCTGTATCAGAGTTTCATAGTTCTCAGTGTGTAAGTCTTTCACTTCCTCAGTCAAGTTTATTCCTAAGTTTTTCTTGTTTTTTGTTTGTTGTTTTTTAACGTGATTTTAAAAGGGATTTTTTTTTAACTTTCTCTTTCTGTTGCTTCATTGTTAGCGCAGAGAAACGCAGCAGGTGTCTGTGCACTAGCCTTGCGTCCTGCTGCCTTGCTGAGCGTATCAGCTCTAGTAGTTTCTGTGTGGTGTCTTCAGGGTTTTCTGTATACAGTCTCACGTCACCTGCTTATACTGATGAAACACAGGCCTGGAAGTGTGACGAGGGCCCTGTCCTTTCTGCTTTAGGCAGAGGAATACGCAGTAATTTGACAGTTCACACGGGGGTTCAACTAAATGTTAATACATCAGAGGCCCAATGAACCACATCACAGACTGTTTACTTACGTGCAGCAGGTGACTGTGGGGAAATTGCCTCAAACTGGCAGCCTGGGTGTGGAGAGGGTGCACCTGGCCGATGGCCTTTTCCGTGGTGGCTGGAAGCCTTCTAGGCAGCAGCCGGCCCACTAGGAGGGAGAGGGGGGTGTTTGTAAACCCTGCTCCCACTGCCATACCCCCCACCACTGAGCCCAGCCCCTTGTCACGAGATCTCAGAGCGGAAGGTGACGTGAGAGATGCGAGCATGTCCTCGGGGCCAGCCCTGCCGGTGGTTCCCACGGCCCTGGAGCCCGGCAGGTGCAGCGTGGAGCTCCTCTCTGCCCCACCGCCCCCTCCACGGCCCTGCGGCTCCAGGCTCAGCCTCTGCCCTGACCACTGCACTATGTTGTCCCCAGACAAGCACGGACCTGTGAGCTGGGTGGTTTTGATTGGCCCCTCTTTATATCTCATTCCTTGCTGCAGGGATCTGCGTTTCTGTCAGTAGTCTGTCTGAATTCCTTTAGCAGCTTTTTTAACCTCCTTCTTGATCTTGGAGTTTGATAGGCTGGACAGGTCTGTTCATTGTTTCAAAATTCATCTCATTCTTTTAACTGTGAGTAGTTCCTCTGCTGCTTCATTTTACTTACAGCCCTCTGAGTGTATGGATTTAGGAGCACCGGTTGTCTGCTGTGGTCCTGAAGGGCTGTTTTATGTGCGAGCATCCCTGAGTGGACCGAGTCCAGTATTCCTGGTGCGAGGGCTGATTTGGTGTGGATGCCTGCGCGTCTTTCATCAGCGTGTGCTGGCTGCCGTCCTCTTGGTGGGTGGTGTGTTTGGTGTTGCGGTGACCAGAGCCTGCACTGGATGTGTGGCAGGGCCTCCTCTTCGCTCGGTGATTGTCACAGCCTGGTCGGGGGCAGGGTCTGCCCCCCAGTTGTTGGAGTAGAAGCCCCCAGATGCAGTGCTAAACCATGGTGTGAAGCAGGCGGGACTGGAGCACCCCTGCTGGGGAAGGAGCTCCTGCGTGTTTCTCCCCCGGAGCTGTCCGATGGGATGTGTGACTAGTGTGACGCCACCCGCCACCCGGAGTGTGTGCCTGCAAAGTCCACTGTCACTGGTGCTGCTCCCAGGCCCACCTCCGCTGCAGCAGAGCTGGTGACCAGCTCCGATCTCAGCCCCGCCTTTGCGTGGGGGAGCCCACAGAGTCCGCTGCGGCTGGAGCCGTCCTCACATGCTCCTCTGGTGACGCGTGCACACTCTGAACACCTCTCACGTGTGTGGCCCAGAGCCCGCGACGGCTGGAGCCATGCCCCACTGTCAGCGCACCCACGCCCTCCTTTGTGCATTGATAATGGGGCTCCTATGGTGGTCCCTCGCTCTGTCCTGTGCACACCCCCAGTTGAAGCCCCTCCATCACACTCCAGGACCTTCCAGGCTGTCTCCACACAGCCCAACCCAGTCCTCTCATCGAGTCTCTCTGCTAAAGCCCAGGTTGCCACTCCTAGTCACGACTGGGCTGGGAAGTGCGGCGATGTCTCAAGACCCGTCTGCGCTGCTCTCTCTCTCCGCTGCCTGGCCACGAGCCAGCTCCTGCGGGTGCCTCACGCCTCCAAAGCTCCCTCCCCGTCCCGGCAGACCTGTCAGCCAGGGGAGGAGTTTCCTCTTTCACAGCTCCCTCCTGGACATGCAGTTCCCATCCCTTTGTCCTAACCGGTCATGTAGTGATCGATCTTGCAGCTTTGGTTGTATGAGATCTTCTGTAAGCTTTCGGTGGTGGTTCTGCGGGAATTGTCACACGTGGGGACGTGGTTTTGATCTGTTTGTGGGAGGAGGCGGGCTCAGGATCCTTCTCCTCCTCTCAGCACAGCTCAGTAGGCTGGCCTTTCCCCGCTGAGTGGTCCTGACACCCTGCGGAACGTCACTGGACCACATAGACACGAGTTCATTTCTGATGTCTCTGTTCTGTTGCACTAGTGTCTGTGTATGCCAGTGCCACACTGCTCTGATTGAGTGTTGTGATAATTTTGAAATAATTGTGAGACCTCTGGCTTTTTTCTTTTCAGTCTTGTTTTTGCTACTGAGAATCTTTTGAGATTGCCTACGAAGCTTAGGACGGACTTACCTGTTTCTTCAAGAAAAACTATTGGGATTTTGCCAAGGATTGTGTTGAGTCTGTTCATCACTTTGGGTGGTATTGACATCTTGACAATATTGTCTTCCAGTCCGTGAACTTGGGATATCTTCGCATTTATTGGTGTCTTTCCTAATATTTTTTGCCCGTGTATTTAGGTAACAGTGTCAAAATGTTTCCCTGCTTAGATGAAGTTACACCCATTATTTTATTTTCATCTTGTATTTTTCTGAATTCATTCATAATTTCCAGCAAGGATTTTTTTGTGGAATCTTCTGTTTTCTCTACAGTTTAGATCATGTTGGTTGTAAACAGAGAAAGTTCTTCTTTTTTCTATTTGGGTATCTTTTATTTTTATGTCTGCCTATTTGTTCTTACTAGAACCTCTAGTAATATGTTTTTAGAAATAGAGAACGCTGGTATCCTTGTCCTGTTCCTGATCTTAGAGGAAAAGTTTTCCGTCTTTTACCATTGAGTGTGGTGTTACTAGCTGTGGACTTTAACATATGTCCTTTACTGTGTCGGTTGTTTCTTTCTATTCTTAGTTTATTGAGTATTTGTATCAAGCAAGGCTGTTGACTTTTCTCAAATGCTTTTTCTCCTTCACTCGAGATGATCGTGTATTTCTGTGTCATTGTGTTAAGATGCTCTTTTACGTTGGAAGGTTTTCAGATGTTGAAAGGCCTGTTGGTTGGTTTGTTTGCTTATCTAAGTGGAGGTACCAGGACCTCGTGCGTGTTAAGCACGTGCTCTACCGCTGAGCTCTACCCACTCCCTCTTCTTTTTTTCTGCAAGGAGGGAGGTAATTAGGTTTATTTGTTTATTTACTGGAGGTCCTGGGCATTGAACCCAGGACCTTGTGCATGCTGAGCACACGCTCTGCCACTGAGCTCTGCCCTCCCCCCCTCTTGTCCTTTGCTCTCAGTATTTCAGTGGTTCTCACGCAGGGACGTTCCCTCAGGGGTGCGGCACAGGCCGTGCTTTCGCAGGCCCATCACTCCCTGTGCTGCGCTCTGTCCCTGTCCCATGCCTGGCCTTCCCTGACGTGACACCTCAGTGCGGATGGACACACCGCTACTTCCTACCGTGTTTAAGTCGTTCTCGTGAGTTCCCCGGTTCCCGCAGCCCTCCCTCACGCATCCCTACACCTTCGCAGGCTGCCTACCCTGTCAGAGTCACCCTTCGTCGTCCACTGAACAGCTTTCTCAGGACACAAGCTGAATCCACCGTGATGACTCAGAAACTGTCTCCAGGAGGGGAGGGGCGGCTGAGTAACGTGAGCTGCACATCTCCCTCCTTGATCCTCTGTTGCAGTTTTCTTCCTAGACTCCTGCTTTTTTGCTGTAGTTTCTCGTAATCCGTCCTGCCTGGGTGGGCAGCCATGAGACTATGCCGTCTAAGTCTGCAGGTCCAGGTTCCAGTCCTGCTGCCCCACTGCTTGCATGTGAGTTGGAGCTACATTCATGCAACTTGTGAGATTAGTGCCCCTATTTGAAAAATCGTGGTTAATTTATCTCAAGCCTTTTAAAACGCACGAGTGTTGTTAGGTGGCTTAGAATAGTGTATTTTCTACAGTGAAAAGACTCAGAAGTTCATTTTGTAGGAAAAGACACATTAACGTGCTTTCATGTTTATCATGAACTATCCCATTGTCTACACTGCATCTTGTGTGTTTTTATTTTGCAGTTTGTTCTCAGCCACGTTGTGCCTGACCCTAGTCAGTCAATTTATTAGTAAGTGATCGCTTTGTATTAGGCACGTTTGGAATCAATGAGATGGATAATGTAAGGGTCATGTAGTGATGGGTCTCCTGATTGGCTGCTGTGTAACTGGAGAATATTTTATTTAATAATTTTAAATTGTGGTTTACAAATGATTGCCTTTCAACATATTATGCAGTACAGTTGATATGGATCACTTGTTAATGTTGTTAAATGCCTATTCTTCATGGGTACAGAGTTTTGTTAACATATTTAGAAACATTTTGCTTAAGAGTTGTTTTAACAAATTCCTCATTTTCTCTGTGCTTTATTTGCTTTGCAGTTTCAAACTGCCCATTATTTAGGTAAGTTATATTAGATAAGCTTGTTTTGGTTTCTTTACTGTTAGGATACATTGCTTGTACTTTAGCATGTATTTATGCACAATAAGTCTGCAGAACACATGTGTAGTACAATATTCTTTCTCTGCAGCGTGTTTACTTTTAAAAGGTATGTGCTCTGGGGTGTGGTGGAAAAATACCCTTTCTCTGAGAGCTAACATGAGTCAGCACAGTGTGAATGTTTTTGTCATAGGGTGCTTGAAACTAGACAGTCCTTAAGTTAATTAGATTTACATGTGACTATTTTTTATTAAAGAACACTACTCCATTCGTGTCCCTGAGAATTTTAGATTATGATTGGGAAGCTTTGTGACTGCTCAGTGTAAGTATTACTTTTGGTGTAATATCATGTATTCAGCCTGAAACCTTTATTAATGAATTGTGATAAACAAGATACCTATTTTTTTCATATCTTACAGATATCTCTCATATACATGTGATCAGGAAATTTCAACCACAAATATACAGTGATACAGAAGTATTCCAAACAGTCATGTTGAAAATACTTGGAGGGCATGAATTCCAGCATTCTTACTCCAGGGAAATCCTGGAAAATATGTTGTATGACTTGGAGTGTCAGTGGGGAGATGACAAAAGAAGTAACAAAGGAGTGCCTTGAACCCGTAATGAAAATCCCACTGATCGAAGGTGTCAACAAGGTAAAAGTGATGAAGGAGCTGAGCCTCTTGAAAATAAGCATGAATTAAGATTTCAGGATAAACTGCAGGTACCTCAAGCTGAAGGAATAATTTATGAATGTGATGAAGTGGAGAAGTTGATAAACAGTAGTTTCTCATTTTCACCACTTCAAGGAATTCCTCTTAGTGTCCAAACCAACATTTCTAATTTGTATGGGAATGATATGCATCCGTCACTACAGACACAAGGTCAGAAAGCACACAGGAAAAGACCTTATAAATGTAAGGAGTTTGGCAAAACCTTTTGTTGGAGGTCTGGCCTCAGTAGACATCAAAACATCCACAAAGGAGAGAAATCATATGTGTGTGAACGATGTGGCAAAGCCTTTAATCGAAATTCACATCTTGTGATTCATCTGAGAATTCATACTGGGGAGAAGCCATACGAATGTATTGAGTGTGGCAAGGCCTTCGGTGTGCATCTGTCCTTAACTGAGCATCAGGTAATCCATACAGCAGAAAGACCATATCAGTGTCATGTCTGTGGCAGGTGTGTTGGTCGCAGGTCACAGCTTGCATATCATCATAAATTTCATACTGGAGAGAAACTTTACACATGTCGTAAGTGTGGCAAAACCTTTTATCAGCGCTCACACCTCACTGAACATAAAAAAATCCACTCAAGGGAGAAATTATATAAATGTGATACATGTAGCAAAGTGATTAGTCAAAATTCACAACTTGCGATTCATCAGAGAATTCATACTGGTGAGAAACCTTACAAATGTAAGGACTGTGGCAAAACCTTTTCTTGGAAGTCTTCCCTCAATAGACAGCGAATAAGCCACACAGGAGAGAAATTTCATAAATGTGAAGAATGTGGCAAAGCCTTTAATCGAAATTCAGATCTTGTGCTTCATCAGAGAACTCATACTGGAGAGAAGCCTTACAAATGTAAGGAGTGTGGCAAGGCCTTCAGACAAACAGGAGCCCTTGCAAACCACTGAAGAACGCGTACGGGAGAGAAAGCTTACAAGTGTGTATAATTGAGTGTGGCAGATGCTTCCGTGTGCTTTCAAGCCTAATTTACTGTCAGGAAATCCACGCTGCCGAGAGACTTTAAAAATGTAATGAATGTGACAAGGCTTTTCGCAGATGTTCACAGTTGACACTTCATGAGATAATTCATCTCTGGGTAGAAGCCAGGTAAAGGTATTTAGTGTGATGAAGCCTTAAGAAGAGGAATTCATTTGCCAAATCATTCATTCAGGAGATTACCTCACAGATAACCATGTTATGTGAAAAACCTTTACTTGGAGTTCACGTCTCACCAGTCATCAGAGAATTCATACTGGACAGAACGTTACATATGCACCGAATGTGGAAAGGTTTTAGGCTGAGCCTTGAACTCAGGCTTCACCAAATACTTCATACTTAAAAATGGAACGAATGCGGCAAAGTGTCAAATTATTGTTCACTTGTCACTAGGTACAAGAATACTTATCCTGGACAAAAACTACACTAATGTGTGGGTCAAGGATTGGAACAAAGATCCCAGGTTGGGGAACATGCTGGAGCAACACTTTACAAATGCAGTGAGTGCAGACCTTGACTCGTGTTCAAGTACTGTGCAAGGACGGAGAGTCCCCATTGAAGAGAACGGAAAAAATACGGGCAGAGGCTTTAGCCAGGTCTCACAATGGGCTAGACTTCACAATGTATTTTTTCTTTAACAGTTTTTTACATTTTTACATAAAAATGTATATTTTTGAGAGACAGCCCATGATAGCAGTATGTATGCTTAAGACTTGTATCTGAGGATCAAAACTGGAACGTAGAGAATTTATGTTGAAAAGTAAGCTTACCAATTTAATGAATGTTTTAAATTTTTTCATGAAGTACCTGCACCTTTGGCATAATGAGAGAATCCACGCAGGGCAGAAACTATACATGTATACTGGACATGAGACACCTTTAGGAGATGGTATGTCCTCATGTTTTGCCAGAGAACTCACATTGGGGGAATCCTTACAAATAGAATGAATTTGTAAATTTTCTGAGCAGTTTTTACAACCAGCCACACATCAGAGAATCCAAAGTAGGGATAAAAGTCTCTGGTGGTCAGAGATGAGGTTGCAGTGGTACATACTGCAGAATCGTTACAAGTCACACTGTGCCAGGATTGATGACATGTGTATGGCAGATAAGGACGTGTGAGGAAATAGCGCGCATCTTCAGTGTATAAGTATTTATTTATTTGAGTTTTCTTTAAAAGGCTACATTACTATTAATGCCTTTACGCCTGAAATTTGAAGTCTTGATCTTACTTACTTCATTACAGGCTTTTCATGATCTTTGGGAAGGAATGGATGAAGGGGCTGACTTCACTGGGTGTGGTTAGTTCACATCCATGTTCCCTGGAAAAACAAGGACCCTGAGTTACCAAGTTTTATGCGAATTAGCATCAGAGAGGGGCAGAGACCAAGGTAAAGCTGACGTGATTCACCATGCTTGCTGTGTTCAGGTGCCCTCTGTGGAGAGGCCACTGTGGGTTCCAGGACAGGGCGCTCTGCCACCTGACTGTGAACAGAGCGGGCAGGGCGCTCGGGGACTGGGGGTTTTCATGGGAGGAGAGGGGCCCGTTCCCAGGGCTTGGTGATCTGGTAGGCATGTTGCAGGGGAAGTGTGGGTCACTTTGTCCATTGAAGAGAAGCTGCTGTATATTGTTGGTGTCGCGATACCATGTGCGCACACACACCGTAGGCGGAGAGAGCCGATGGCTACTCTGAAGCTTTGTTAAGTTGCACAGTCTTATGTAGCAAAGAAGAATGACAAGGGAAATGGTTAACAGGCAGCGTCTGGCTCAAGGTCAGAAGACCCTTTATGTGTTGGTATATCATGTTCGTGTTGGCACCAGCGAGCCTTACAGCTTATCACGGCGGGACGTGTGAGAAACGGCTGCTTCACAACGTTCTTCTTGGACTCAGGTGGCTGTGCCTGTCTTAGGTCGCCCCCCTCTGGGGGTCTCACCCGTCCCGGGCTACCCAGCCTTCTCACCTCTGAGCTGCAGCTTTTTATAACTTGTTTACCATTCCGTCCCAAGGCTCGGTCCTTGGTTCCCACAGTCGGGGGCCTACATATATATCTATGATTAATGAAAAATTAGCCTTATTTTTGGAAATTGGAAAGAAATTATCTTAAGAGGAAGTTTTAGTCAAAGGAGCCAGAATATCTGTATGTGTGTAGTTCACATTTAAGTGGTGTTATTATATCTTGCTGCTGTTTTATTCAGAATGTATCACAGGTCTCATGTTTTAATTAATAAAATGGAATCACTGTGTTCATACCCCGGGGTGAATCCCGTCACTCCAGCACAGTTTTATCCCCCTCGGCTCTGTCTAACAGAAGCTAATGGTGCACCTCTAGGCTGTCAGGGTTGAAAGAATCTATAGTTTCTTTTTATGCTGGAGTCAAAGAACATACAATTTGGGGATTCTATATTCATAGTTTGTATTTGAGTTACTCTCTCTAAACTGCTCCAGAATATTTCTGTGGCTAAATGAAAATGCCATAGCAGTGCAGCTTCAGGCTCTTGGCTTCTATTCAGATACAGAAATTGAACTGAGTAGATGTAAAGATCAGATTAGCTCTTGAGTGATTCATGTATCAGGCTGCATCCCATCTACTAAATAAACAGATGCCTAAAGGTGCTGTACAAAATGGAAAGCTTTTGTACGCAGAACCTGGGTTGGATGGAAAAAGTTATTACTTAAAAAAAAATTGTTTCAAGCAAGGTCACCTTTTGGGGGGAAAGGAGGGGAAAGGTAGATTACCTCACTGGTGTTGATCAAGAAATTTCAGAGTAATTGCTTTAAGGTCACATTCCTGGGAGGGATGAAATTGAAATTAAATCTTGGTTCATTGTCCTCAGGGCAAGTGACTTTGTTTTAATATCCCCTAAACCCTGCCCTCCATTCGTGAGTATGCATTCTGAATGTATTTCTTCATGCCTTTTGTGTGTGTGTGTGTTCAAATAAAATGCATGGTGCGCACCTCAGTTTACATGAACTCAAAATAGGAATGTAGTAAGCGTATGGAAAATACTAGAAAATTTTAAAATTTCAGAAATAAGGATGAAGTTAATCTCTCTTTTTTGCTTGAATTGCTCAGTTAATTTGAAAAGATTGATATTCATGAGTTTACTGTTAAAAAATATTCAGTGGTAACTTTTTAATAGATAAACTAGAGATTTCTTACGTTCACTACCTACACTGCCTTTGTTGTTGAGTACTTGGCACTTGTGACCATTCACTGGAATAGGGTGGAACGCTCCCCAAAGTTTGCCTAAGTTATTGAGACTGATACTAATGTTGAATTGTTGTGAGAATGTTTGCTTCATGATTCAGCTTTCAGGGGAACTGGGGAGACTTCGAAGCTGTTCAGAAAATTGTTTTAGAGAACAGGGCTTCCTGGGTTATGGTGGTTACTGGGTGGGGCTTGTGGGAGAAAAACATGCTTACAGGTTGGACTTCAAGTTGGTGGTGTGACCCAGATTATGTTTAATTTACATTTTTTGTCTTTAACACCAAAGGATCCAAAGAACAATGGGTGGTTTGGAGAGCCTTGTGACATGAACATGCACATCAGGCAATGTCCAGTTCACAGTGGGTGCACTAGAAACTGGAAGAAAGAGTTGCCTTCGGTCTTTGGTTCAGTGGAATAATTGGAGTGGCATGATGGCGAACTGACCTTTTAACGTGGGAGTTGGCTACAGTCAGGTAATTGAAAATCAAATACGTGGAGTTTAACAAGCATGCTTTGAAGTAAATGAAACTACAATGATGAATAAGATAGAAAGTCCCCGAGGTTCCACCTGCAGTTTGTGACAAGGAGACAGTCATTGCAGATGCCGGTCGGCCGTTCTGCCATTTCTCAGGGACCAGAATGCGCATTCAGAGCCTGGAGAGTCTTGCAGGGAAAATGAGGATGGTGTTACTTTGTCCGTGGCAGCTGACACCCGACAGCCTCCACTTAGAATTTGTTCCCATCCAAAAATGGTTAATATATTTAATGTGTATTTAAAAAAAATCACTTCACGACGTGATCTTAGTTTGGGTATTTTCCATAGCACAGTTTGAGTGAGTCATGTTAAATGCTTTGTTCATAATAACTTACTGAATTTTGATCTGAAAAAAGTACTGATGTTTATTCTCATGTCACAAACCAGGGGTATTAGGACTTCTAGTTATCTCCTCAGACTCAGGCCTTGTCTCAGGGTTATTCCTCCCACCTCAGTGTCTCTGCCACTGGACTAGTTTCTACTCCAGAAACACTCTGAGATGTGCTCACTTATGCCCCTGCCTCTCAGCCTGAAATAGGCAAACACTCACCCAATCTCTTCCCGCTGCTGGGACCGTGGGCTGAGTGTGATGTACCAAGTGTGTGGGGGCAGGTGTCCACCCGGGACCTGAGATGCGTCTGCAGTTCTGACATCGTCTCTTAGAACTGCGATTTCAGTTCAAATGTAGTGACATTGACCATGCACGCGTGGTCAGGTGAGAATCTTCTGAAAACCTATGTTCCCATTTGCCAGTTCCTGCAATTACATGTTCCTAATGAACATCACAAGAGTGCAGGACTCTTCCGTGAGCCCTTAAAGATGACGGGGTTTAATGTGGAGGAAACAGAAAACTCTGAGGCATCACACTTGCTGAATGGTGATGCTGAAAATAATTTCGTTTGCCTGTTTTCTCACTGTATGTGCGTGACTGAAATGCTTATTGATGTTTTTGCCCATTTTCTAATTCAATTTCCATTTTTACTGTCATGGATCTCGAACTCCTTATACATTCTATGTGTCACTCCCTTGGAAGATACATGGTATGCAAATATTTTCTATTATTATGTAGCTTTTTTTTTTTTAAGAACCAGTAACTTTATTGGAAGAAACGTTAACACTGAAAGAAGAAAAACTTAAGTGAACATTTTTTGTTGCAAGGGCAATATTGCTGTATGCATGCCAGGCAGGGTGAACTCGGAAAGTCACCCTTATTATGTAGCTTTTTGAAAAAACTTAACATGGTTTTTGACAAACCAAAGTTTTTTTACGTTTTGTTGAATTCCAGTGTATCTTTTTTCTCTCTCTTATGAATCATGTTTCTGGTGCCATATCCAAGAACTCTCTACCAAGTCCTAGAGCCTGGTTTTTATTCTAGAATGTCTTTCCTAAATATCTTATACTTTAAAGTTTTATACTTGTACATTTCAGGCTGTGATTAACTTGAAGCTAATTTTTGTACATGTGTGAAATTTAATTGGAGATTCTCCCCCCCCACATATAAGTATTCCACTTATTTATGACTATTTCTTTTGAAACCCTACCTTCATTATGTTACCTTAGCATTTTAGTCAAAAAAGCAATTGAAAGTACAGTCAACCCTTAAACAATGCAGCGGGTTAGCGGCGCTGACCCCCAGGCAGTGGGAAACCCACGGATAACTTTGTGCTCAGCCCTCTGTGCCCAGTTTGGCACGTGCAGATTCAGTCACGCTCAGATCCTGTAGTACTATAGTATTTATTGGGGGAAAAAATGCATGTGTAAGTGAACCTGCGCAGCTCACGCTGGTGGTGTTCGAGGGTCAACTGTGTTGTGTTTGGCTGGTTTTTGTTTCTCCATTCTGTTCGACTGGGCTATGTGCCTGTCACTCCACCAGCACCACAGTCGATTACCATCATTATATTAGGATTCTTGAGATTATGTGGAGTGATTCCAACCATTTCAGTATTTTTCAGATACTTTAGTGCTTCTAGTTTTCTTGCTTTCCATATTGACCTTAGAATAATCATGTCTACAAAAAAACTTGATAGGAAATGCATTAAACCTGAAAATTTGGGATGATTGGTATCATTTCTTGTGTCGTCGATCAATGAATATGGTCTTTAACAGTTCAGTGAAAATGGTGTTTCATTTAAATGACTAAAACATCATCTTTGATTTCCTTCATTACCATTTTGTAGTTTTCAGCATAAAAGACCACATTTTATTAGAATTATACCCTGGGTGTCAGATGTTCAGCCCCTACTCAACAGATGACTAAAGAGAAATGTTAAATGGAGAGACTCATTACTCAGATCCGGAAGGAGCTACGAGGCACACCTTGAAGGGCCAGGTAAGAGTTCAGGGCAGGATGCAACAAACATGGGGCAAGACCTGGGGCATGTTGGGATCCGTGGATGGAGTGCTTTGGGGCCCCAGGTGTAAGAGGCTGGATTGGTCAATTTAAACCAAAAAAGTAAGGACTGGTAACCGTCAGGAGGGGAACGGGGTCTTACCTAAAGTAGGACAAGGAGAAGGCCCTTGGTGACAGGAGGTTGGGGGGGGGCGGGCAGGAATGGTCATGAAAGGGCAGTTGGGAGTCACATCAGGAACCTTACTTGCTGTAACTCCATGGCTATTACCTAGGGCGTGCGGTGAAGGGAGAGGTCAGCTTAAGACCCTGCAAGGCCTCTTGGCTCCACAGAATAGGTGCTGGGGCAGCAATATTATAAACTTAAGTGCCAACAGTCACCAGCTGTGACTGCGGATTTCTTTTATCGGTGGAGAGGGGGGTTTAAAATTACAAATTCACTCCACAATTCAAAGTATTTATCCAAATGATCTCTTTCACATGGGCCATTCGTGGTAGGTTGTATGTTTAGAGGAACTGGCCCATTTGATTTTAGTTGCCAGATGTATGTATATGTGTTTTTGTAATAGTCTTGCTCTTCTTCTGGTGTCTAAAGGTTTTAGTAATACTTGGTTTCATTTGATGTTAGCAATACGTGTTTTCTCTTATTGCCTTGGGTAGTTTTGCTAGTGGGTTGTCAATTTTATTGACCTTTTCAGTGAGCCAGCTCTTCTTTTCGTTTCTCTATTGTTTTCCAATTTTATTTTCATCCTTACCTTTATATCCTTCCACATCATTTTTCATTCTTTTTTCCCCTGACATCTTAACTGCAACTTAGATTACTGTTGGATGTTAATTCCTCTTTTCTAATACACATGTATGCTCTAAAGATCCCTCTCAGTATGACTTCAGTTACATTTAACAAAGTTTGACATGTTCTATTTTTATTTTCTTTCAGCCTGTTGTGTTTCACTTGAGTTTCCCTCTTTGACCTGTGGATTTTTAAAAGGTAGGTGGTTTCATTTTACGGCGTTGGAGACTTCCCAGCAAACTTTTTGACTTGGGGCTGAATTTCATTGTAGGCCATGGACACTGATTTCCATGTTACTAAATTTGTTGAGTAGCTTTTGGCCCAGGATGAGACCTGTTTTGAGACATGCTTTTGAAAACAATGTGTGATCTGTTTTTGAGTGGTGTCCTGAAAATCAGGCCCCAGGATTTGGTGGTGGTGCTGAATTCACCCGTGTCCTGCTGTTTCCCGTGTCATCGTTCGGTCAGGTATTGAGAGACGTTGTCTCAGCTGTGCTGGGGGGTCTGCGGGTTCTTCCAGGCCTGTCGGTTGTCGCGTCACGTGCTTTGCAGCTGCTCCCTGCTGTGCGCGCACTTAGGACGCCTAGTCATTATGGTGGACTGACCCTTTATCATTGTGTCATTTGTTCTTTCTCTTTAGTAATTTTATTTTCTTTGAAACCTGTTTTATCTGCTAGTAAGACAGACACTCCTGCTCTCCTGTGGTTGATGCTTTACGTGGCATATAGCTTTCCCTTTTATTGACATTGTGGGGCAGAGATTCCTTTGTTGTGTGAAGCTGCGCCATGACTAGGGGTGTTTACCAGCAGCACCACTCCAGCTGTGAAACAAAACGTGTCTCCACATATTTGCACGGGTTTCCTGTGAGAGAGTGATCACCCCTGGACGTGCCTTCCGCCAATGCAGAGATCAGGAAAGCAAAAGACAGTTACATGGCATTTGGTTTTCAACTGCTTTTACACATTACAACCTAGACTTCACATCATAAATAACAAGCAGAATTAATGGTTGTAACTGTGTCTCGTGTCCCACTGATAAAACTTACCATTAAGGAATATTTTGAGGGTCATAGGGAAGTTAAGTCTAAATTCATGGCACAGCCTAAGTGAAGGACATGGCCCTAATGCCTTTTGAAGTAACCCGTTAGGTGATTATACTTTATTAGCTGTAACTAGGCTAAGCGAAGGACAGTGAGACACAAAATACTGGATTATCCGTTCTCAGAGGAAAAGATGAAGCCAAAAAAAGATCAGTCCCCACTCCAGGCCCCATGGAATGGGACCTGACGACACCTGCTCAGGAAAACTGCACGTCTGCTATAGACCAAGCACTGCGGGCCTGCCCCTCCCTCTCTGAATGGGGGGCTTACTGAGGTCCTCTTTCTCTGGTCCAGGATGTGTTACGAGCAAGGAGGATGTCACACAGGACTCTGAATCAAGAGGAACCTCATGTTTGGGTAAAACTTTTTTTTTCTTTCCTTTGGGTCAAGGATAAACGTATTTTGTGCAAAGGACAGACATTTTGATAGAAGCTGCACTAACATATCTAGTAATATTATCTCCAACTGATTACCAAAGCTGCTCTGAGATGATACATGTCTGCCCTTGGGTATCAGGCTGGCCACTCAGGCAACCCTTCCTTCCCCTTGACGAGACTGTCTTAGGGCAGGTGAGGCTTTGTGAGCTCCTGGCCAGTCTGGGGTGTGCAGAATGGCATGTTTCAACTCTTCAGTGGCAGCTTTCCAACTCTTTGTTGCTTCATCTGACCCTCTCTTCTGCTTCAAGATGGTCTTAGATAAACTGGAAATTTACCCTGGATCACAGAATTAAATTATAGAACCAAGCAAGAGGAGAGTAATGATGGATATGAGGAAGAAATAAAATGCTGCTGTAAGCCAATGAGGACTCAGGGCTGTCACGACAGCAAGCCTTCTAGAAAGCTGACTGGTACACCTTCAGTGGCCCTTTCTGTCCTTACCCAGCCTAACCTCCCGCAGTCCAGGCTGCAGACGCGAGCACACGGTCTCCAGTGACCGTTCTGCCTTTCACTTATCATGGCAGTGACAGTGCCACAAAATAGTGACATTAACAGGCTTCAAACTTCAGGCGATATATCATTAATAACAACGTAGCCTTTTCAAGAAACCTCAAATAATTGAATAAAACATTTTACAAACTGCAGATAATTAGATCTTTGAACAGCTGTCCCTCCATTGATAGACATGAGTTCTAAGTTGTAATTCTCTGTGGAATTTAGTATGTGAGGTTAGTCAGTCTTCAAAAGCCAGAGGCTTGGTTCCCAGCAGTATGAATTTCCTTATGTGGAGTCCACTGAGAGGATCCACTGAACAGCCTATGCACCTGCATTACAGGTGTAATGTTTCTGTCCACTGTGACTTCTTTGTGGTGTATCCCAAGGTCACTGCTTAAAAGCCTGGACACATTTGTATGGTTTCTATCTGATATGAACTCTTCCATAACCTCAGAGATGATTCTGATAAAGCTCATCACTCTTTGTGTGGTCTCTCTCTAGTAAGAATTATGTTCCACGAGGCTTAAACTTTGGATAAGCGTTGCCACACGTTACATTGGTTTGGTGGTTCTCAAAGATGTATATTCTGGCATCACTTAAGGCATGAGCCCTGGTTACAGACTGTTCCACATGCATTAATTTTATGTGGCTTATCTCTACAATGGAGTCTTTTTTTTTTTTAATATAATTGGTTGGTGTTCACCATCATTACTTTTGGCTGTACCACACACGGTAACATTTGTCTTAAAAATCTGTCCTCAAAGTTAACATAGTTTTGAACATATAGCTTACACCATGGGGGTGTAATACACAGCATATCTATCGTATGCCTAGAGATTTGTACTTCTTAGCCCCTCTCAGCTACTTCACCTACCACCGCACTGTCGTCCCTTCTGGCAGCCACCACCCACTTGCCCTTCATATCTATGAATGTTTTCATTCTTTTGTTTCTTAGATTCCACTTGTGAGAGATCATTTGGTATTTGTCTTTCTAGTCTGACTGACTTCACTTAGCATAATATCATCTCCATCCATGTTGTTGCAAGTGGCTAGACATCTTTAAGCTGAGTAATACTCCATTTTGTGTGTATACATGTATACATAATATATATATCCCATTTCTTCTAACCATTCATCTACCGATGGACACTTCCGCTGCTTCTATTTCTTGTCTACTGGAAATAATGCTGCAGAGAATATTCAAGTGCCTGTATCTTCTCAAATTAGTGTTTTTGTTTTCTTCCAGTAAACAGCCAGAAGTACAATACTTGGCCCACATGACAGGCTGTTTAATTTTTGAGGAACTTCCATGTTTTCCATAGTTGTTGCACCAACTTACAATCCCAGCAGCTGTGCCCAGGGCTCCCTTTTGTCCGCATCCTTGCTGAGCCTTGTTCTGACCACAGCCCTGTGAACAGGTGTGAGGTGGTGTCTCACCGGGGCTTTGGTTTGCATTTCCCTGATCAGTGGTGCTGAGCTTTTCCCGTGTCTTCTGGCCATGTCTTTTCTCCCTCATGGAGTCCCGTAGGTTAAGACTTGAATATACATATAAATTCTGTCTGAATCATTTTCTTTTTAAGGTTTGTTTCTGAATCATTTTCTTTTTAAGGTTTGTTTCTACTAGGGAATATCTGATGCGCCCTATACCTTGAGCTCTGAGTAAAAGCACTGCCACATACATGGGGCTTGTGTTCCCTCTCAGTGTGCGCTTTCAGGTGCCTAGTAAGGCTTGCAAACTGGGTGTAAGCTTTGCCACACTCACGACATTTGTAAGGTTTCTCTCCAGTATGGATTGTTTTATGTTGAGTAAGATATGAATGTCTTGTAAGGGCTTTGCCACACTCATCACATTTGTAAGGTTTCTCTCCAGTGTGAGTTCTCTCGTGACCCCAAAGTTGCGACCGCTCAGTGAAAGCCTTACCGCATTTATTACACGCATAGGGTTTTTCTCCCGTGTGAATTCTGCGGTGTACCAGGAGGTTTGAACGTTGGGTAAAGTGCTTGCCACATTCGTTACATTTGTGTGGTTTCTCTCCAGCGTGCATTTTCTGATGTCTAGTCAGGTGTGAAAACTGGGTAAAAGCTTTGCCACATTCGTCACATTTGTAAGGCTTCTCTCCAGTGTGCATTCTCTGATGATTTGCAAGGTGTGAGTTTCGACTAAAGACCTTGCCACATACATCACATTTGTATGATTTCTCTTCTGGGTGCACGCTCTGGTGTGTAGTGAGGTGTGAACACTGGTTGAAGGCGTTACCACACTCATTACATCTATAGGGCCTCTGTGCAGAATGAAGTCTCTCGCGATTTGTAAGGTTTGGTCTTTTGCAAAAAGCCTTCCCACAGTCACTGCAGTTGTGAGATTTATCTCTAGTGTGTGTTCTCCTGTCTGGTGCAGGTAGCAAGATGTTTTTCATATTACGAGGATTTCTTTTAAGTGAAACTGAGGAACCGCCGTTGATTGACTTCTCACCTTGACTGTATTCATACATTGTCTCCTCAGTCGGGAGTCCCTGCAGTGCAGCCGCCTGGGCCTGCAAACTTACTCCAGTTCTGCTTTCCAGACAGTTCCTGTATGTGCTTCCCGCCATGCTTATGCTGTGTTTCATTTCTAACAAGTTTCTCTTGAATGGCTTATCATGCGTGAGATATTCACACGTATTACTTTTTACAGAAACACACTGAGGAAAGCTGATGAAGGATTTGTCATCCTGATCGTCTCTGTGAGTGAGAGTTCGGCTGAGGGTCAGAGGCGTTTCTTTGTGATTTCTTGCATCACATCGCCACACGCGCTTACACTCGTGCATATTTTCCGAGATTTCTTTGAGGTCAGAATCCTCGATGCCATGGCTTTCCTTTCTTTCCAGTATCACTAGATGGTATAATTCTCCTTTATGAATGTCTTCTTTTGGTAATAATTCCTTGATTGCCAATCCAGCAGAATGGCTTCCTATTATGGAGTTAAAAAATAAATATATCAAATAACAGTTAAAAAATAATATGGTGAACACAGAAGTTTCTCAAGCATGGTCTTCAAACACTACTGTGATGTACCTTTTTTCAGTTTTCTTTTTTCCATATTAATGTTTCTCTGTCTTCTTTCTTAGATAATAAAATGTCAAGCACACACTAGATAATATATTTTTTGGCCACATAAATGGATAATTAAATTATACTCCATAATTAGAAAGTTTATCTATGTACAAGCTTACAGAACTGTCTTCCCTAATCCTTAATCTTTATAATGTGTTTAATATGTAAATATGATGCAAGAAAAAAAATTCTTTAAATCGGTACATCACAATAGTAACTGGTGAAAGATTTTTGTAACCCGTGATAAATCTAGGAGGTAAATTACTAAGTAACTACAATTATGAAAATGGTTTCTGGAATTCTAAAAGATTCTTTTATAAGTACCAAAAAAACTTTTTTTCTTTCTGGAAGGAACACACAATAGGAAAAAAATAAAATGTTAAAAAGGACTGAATTTTGAGATATCTGTTTCAGGTAAACAGACATATGTATATTTAAGAATCAGGGAAAATTGCTGGAATCTCAATCATGATTTCATGCCTACAGGTCTGTAACAGCCAGTGCGTAGTTCAGCTACCTGACTATGGGGTATCGTTTAATTATCTAGTAATATGGCAAGTATGTGTGTGCGTCTGTACACATACCACATATAGATAGTGTATAATGCATGATGTGAAAATTTGCCATCTAAGGTCAGGGAGAATATTTACGTGGAAAAAAGAATTACATAAAGACAGCCAAAATACAACACAGGCCAAGGTCAATCTTATAATAAACATGACCAAAAAATGACATATCTAATTAACTAAAGGTAACTTTCAGTCCTTACTATCTGTCATGTAGTATTTCAGGCCGTCTAACAACATTAACTTACTTGATTATTCTAGAGGTAAATTATCACAATTTTCACATAGAAATAAAGAACCCCAAACACTTACACATCTATCCCTAACTCACACAGAAAGCAAACCCGAGAGCCACAGTCTGAACCCGGGTGTGCAGAACCCGGGTGTGCAGACTGAGATGGCATGCTCGTAGTGCTAAGCAGCACCACTCACTCAGGCAGTTGAGATTTAAAGACATCCCAGTAAATATCAGTATCTTAGAAAGAAATGTTTCAAAGAAGATACAGGAAGAGAGCTGTGTCAGAGCGTCAGTGTCCTACTTGTCCCAGGTAACAGCAGGAGCCATCATGTCCTGCACACGGTCATATACAGTGACCAGATCTCATATACAGTGACCAGATCGTGGCGTTCATCTGTGCGGGCCATACATGTGTGAGTATGGGTCTTCCTCTGTGTGGCATGGGGAGGGGTCGGCCCTGTGTAAACTGGGGAGCCTAAGTGCTAAAATATTAATACAGCACTAGGACGTACCAGTATAGTTCATTTAGATCAATAAAGATCTGAGGGAAAGCCAGGACTGAGATTTAATAAAGCTAGAGTGAAAATCATGAGCAGTGCGTGTGCTTGTAGAGCTGTGAAAATCTGCGCTACCGCAGTTCCAGGCCTGACCTTAAAAATCAGCAAGAGGCGTAAAACTGACTCACTCTGTGGAAACTGTACTCTGGGTAGGAAGATTGAGAAAGCGAGACAGTGCGGTGTCATGGGAAGACTTAGGTTTACATCTATTCCAGTACTTGTGCTAAAGATGATCAAACTGAACATCCCACAAATTCCACTTTTAGGCATGCACTTGAGTCATATATGATCCAGAAGGTATGTACAAGGGTGTTCTTAGCAGGGCCTAAAAGCAAAAACGTGGAAATGGCCATCAAGAGGAGAATGGGCGAGTCCACTCTATCAGCACATGTGGATGCAGTCAAACTCTCCCAAGGGCCCAGCAGTGGAGGGTGCTTATGGGTGCTGGACGATGATCCTTTGGCTCGAGGAAGCAGAGGTTGACTGCTGGAAATAAGGTTAGCAGGAGGCCTTTGCCAGGGTTTAAATTCTCTGCAGGTGTGACTGCATTTGGTAAGAATAACTTGTGAACTACATTATGCATTTTAAAAGCAGAAAATCAATTTTGACATTAAGATTCTTAGTGCAAATGTCTTTGTTATGTGAAAGTAACAGCATCTCTTTTGCTGGAACTTTGTAAAGCATTTGAAATCATACCTTTAGCTCTTTAACATTATTACCAGACATAAAAGGGATATCAGCTGAGAAGTGCCCTTACAATAGGTGTATTACTATAGATATTCTTATCATGAATCAGTAGAAATTAATATGCACTGATCCAAAAGTAATTATTTTGACTTCAGAAACAGCAACAGGAAACAGCCCCCTAAGGGAGCATTACATAACGACTAGGGCAGAGAGTGGTCTGTCTGGAAAAGTGCTGTTCACAGGAGCACTTAAGCACAGAAACAATTCTGGCGGCCTCATGCTGACCCAGGGCGGAGTTCTATGTGCAGAGATGTGAGCAGCCAATAACAGTCTGAAGAGCAGGTAATAATGGGATGTAACACAGACCAGGCAACTTCTGATGAAATTTTTAAGAAGAGGACAGGGCTTCACTTAAATCTGTAATTCAAAGAACCTGAGAAAATTTCCGGGACACATAAGTGTTTGAAGTAATAATAATGAGGAAGCCATTACTGAGTGTAGGAATTACCTACATGTTCTTAAATAAACTGTTTAAATATTAGTATACCACAATGTGCCTGAAGAATCTAGACAAGGAGACTAATTATTAGAATAAGTTGTTTGCAGCAAAAGAAAAAATGTGAAATTAAAATGAAACTCAAAGCTTACGTATGGAATAAGGCTACAGCAAAGCAGCTCAATGCTGTCTCTGCGACTAAGGCAGCAACTGAGGAAAACGTATGTTCTGAAGAGATCAGAAGTTCTCTACTTTAAAAATGCCATAGAAGTAAACAAATGGGACCTAATTAAGCTTAAAAGCTTTTGCACAGCAAAGGAAACCATAAGCAAAACAAAAAGACAACCTACAGAATGGGAGAAAATATCTGCAAATGATGAGACCAACAAGGGCCTAATTTCCAGAATATATCAACAGCTCATACAACTTAATAGCAAAAAAAAACCCAATCGAAAAATGGGCAGATGACCTAAACAAGCAGTTCTCCAGTGAAGACATACAAATGGCCAACAGGCACATGAAACAATGCTAAATATTGCTACTTATCAGAGAAATGCAAATCAAAAGTACAGAGAGGTATCACCTCACATCAGTCAGAATGGACGTCATTCAAAAGTTCATAAAAGAAATGCTGGAGGCTGTGGAGAAAAGGGACCCCTCCTACACTGCTGGTGGGACTCTAGTTTGGTGCAGCCCTTATGGAAAAAAGGAGATTTCTCAAAACACTAAAAATAGACTTACCACATGATCCAGGAATCCCAACCCTGGGTATATACCCAGAGGGAACCTTAATTCAAAAAGATACATGCCCCCCAATGTTCATAGTAGCACTATTTACAATAGCCAAGAAAGGGAAGCAACCTAAAGCCAACTGACACACGAATGGATAAAAAAGATGGGGGGCGGGGGGTGTACAGACACACACACACACACACACACACACACACACTAGAATAGAATATTACTCAGCCATAAAAATAATGAAAATAATGCCATTTTTAGCAACAGGGATGGACCTACAGATCATCATTCTAAGTGAAGTAAGCCAGAAAGAGATAGATAAATGCCATGTGATATCACTTATATGTGGACTCTAAAAAGAAAGACAAATGAACTTATTTACAAAACAAAGATTCACAGACATAGAAACCAAACTTGTGGTTACTAGAGGGGATGGAAAGGATAAATTGGGGTTTGAGATTTGCAGATACTAACTATTTAAAATAAATATATATATGTAATATATAAAATAGGTATTAACTATATATAAAATAGATAAATTTCTGTATAGCACGGAATTATATTCAATATTTGCAGCAATGTATAATGAAAACGGATATGAATATATGTATGTGTGTGGATGCCTCAAACATTATGCTGTACACCAGAAACTGACACAACATTGTAAATTTACACTAAAATAAATGAAGCCATAGATTTAACTGAGGAAAATGTGTGTTAAAAACAAACGAGATATCACTACACACCTTTGACAATGGCCAAAATCCAGAACACTGAAAACAACAAATACTAGAAAGGATGTGAAGCAGCAAAAACTTTCATTCATTGCTGATGGGAATGTAAAATGGTACGGTCAGTTTGGAAGAGTTTGCCATTTCTTACAAAATTAACATAATCTTAATAAGATCTAGCGATCACACTCCTTAGTATTTCCACAAATGAGTCAAAAACATATGTACACCCAAAAACATGCACATGAAATAGAACAAATAATCCTAAAATTTATATGGAACCAAGAAACACCCCAAATGGCCAAAGCAATCTTAAGAACAAATCTGAAGGCATCACATTCCCTGATTTCAAACTACGTTACAAAGTCTGGTAATTAAAACACTATGTTACTGACATTAAAACGCACACACAGGTTAATGGACAGGGTTAATGGAACAGAACAGAAAGCCCAGAAATAAACCCACGCATATACAGTCAATAAATGTATGACACAGAAGCCAATAATGTGCCATGGGGAAAGGACAATGTCATGAGTAATTAGTACTGATAAAATTGAATGGTACACACAAGAGAAACCTGACCACTACCTTACACTACTCAAAAAACAAGTTAAAGACCTGAGCGCAGTACCTGAAATAAAATTCCTAGAAGAAAACATAGTAGTTCTTTGATATCTTATCAATGATTTTCTGAATCTGCACCCAAAAATAAAAACAAAACAAACAAAAACCAAGTGCAGCCACATCAATCTAAAAAGCTCCTGCACAGCAAAGGAAACTATCAACAAAAGGAAAAGGCAACCTATGGATTGGGAGAAAATATTTGCAAATCTTGCATGTGATAAGGGGCTTAATATCTAAAATATACAAACAACTCACAACTCAGTTTTAAAAACAACAAAAGAAACTGATTTAAAAAATAGGCAGCAGATCCAAACAGACATCTTTCAAAGAAATCGTACAGATGGCCAACAGATCCATGAAAAGATGCTTAACATCATTAATCAACCGGGGAATGAAAAATGAAAACCACAATGAGATAGCACCTCACAACTCTTAGAATGGCTTTTATTTAAAAAAAAAAAAAAAAAAGCAAGAAATAACAAGTGTTAGCAAGGATGTGGAGAAAAGGGAACGCTTGTGCTCTGTTAGAGGGAACATAAATTGGTGCCAACACCATGGAAAACATTCCAGATGTTCCTGAAATAAAAAAAAACAGAACTAACATGACCCAGCAATTTACATGAAGAAAGCAAAAACACTATCTTGAAAAGATACGTCCACCTCCCCAGTTCACTGCATTACTTGCAATAAATAAACAATATAATAAAAATAAGGAAACAATCTAAGTGTCTGTCAATGAATAAATGGATAAACTGTGATGTGTGTGATGTAATATTATTCAGCCATTAAAAAGAGTAAACATTGCTACTTGTGACAACATGGAGGGCATCATGCTACCAGAAATGTCAGACACAGACAGATACCTTTTGATTTCTCTCTTACATGTGTAATCTTTAAAAAAAACAGACACAGAGAATAAGCTTACGACATAGAGATTTGTGGTTGACCAAAACAGGTGGTGGGGAGGTTTGGGAAAATGGATACAGGAGATCAAACAATTTAAAGTTATTAACGTGGTGGTTTCTATACACTAGGAATCCAGTCAACAATGCCTGGAGGGTTTTTGTTTATTTCTTACAGAAAAGCTAATTAGACATATAAATAAGCTGTGCTGTATTTAAAGTACACTACATATAGATTTTGGAATTTCAGGTTTTGGCACATGATGACTTCTTGGTAAAAATCCAGGATGTCCAGGGAAGAAAAAATAGACTTTAGCTCCACTTTATTATACAGGTATTATTAGGAAAAGAATCAGCTAAGACACTATCATCCTCCCAAATGGTTAAGTTAATGGAAGATGGTTTCCTTGTCAAAGAAGGTGACACTGTGTCCTCTAGATCAAAGTTTTAGAAAGTGAAATATTATCTTAATCAAAACAGATCTTATATGTTGAAAATTACTTTTGTAAATGGGAAAAGAGAAATGTAAAAACAAGATGAATGCGGCCAGTAAAGAGCAGCCAGGGGTTGGGGCCTAAGGAGGGAAGCATAGGTGTTGTGGCCCACATGATCATCTGCGTGAACACAGCTCTTGGCAGCTGCAGGCACAGGCGGTATTAGTTGAAACAAAAACTCTCCCCAGTGGGCCTAAGTACGCTTCATCCCGGAAAGTTAAGATGGAGGGATTCTCAAACTTAATGTGAAGTCCTCCTAGTAATGAAAATCCATTTTGGAACTGTTACTGTGGACACTATAGGAACACAGTTTACAAACAGAATCTCAAAGAATTTCTCCTGTAGCCTTTAAACCTCTACCCTCTAAAAGTGAAAAGGGAAGCTACAGAAAACTAAAAACTATTTGCCAATCCTATATATCTGATAAGTCACTTGTATTTAGAAGATATAAAGGACTCTTTACACTCAACAAAAAAGCATAAGTAACCCAATTTTTTAAATGGGAAAGGATCTGGATACTTTTCCAATGAACACAGAAAAATAGCCAGTAAGCACACAAAAAAGATGTTTAACACAAGTATTCACTAGAGAAATGCAAATCAATACCAAAATGAGATACAGCTCCACAGCCCTAAAATGGCCATAATCAAAAAGACAGATAACACGTATTGGTGAGGATGTGGAGAAACTGGAACCCTCATAACGTTCCTGGTGGGAAGGACAAATGGTACAACTGCTTTGGAAAACAGTGTGGCAGTTCCTCAAACTATGAAACAAAGTTACCATATGACCAAGCAATTCCACTTTTAGCTTTCTACCAGTGAAATGTAAATAGATGTCCACATAAAACCTTGTACAAAAATGTTTACAGCAATATTATTCACAATAGCCCAAAGGTAGAAACAATCCAAATGCCCAAAAACTCATGAAAGAACAAAATGTGGTATTCATTTTATGGAATATTACGAAGCAATAAAGAGGAATTAAGAACTATTATGTGCTGCAAAACAAACAAATCCCTCCATGTGAATATTTACAGCAGTTTTATCCATGATCATCGAAACTTGGAAGCAACCAAAATGTTCTTCAGTGAATGGAGAAATAAATATGGTAAAGACAATGAAAGTATTATTCAATACTAAAGACAATGAAAGTATTATTCAATACTAAAAAGAAACAAGCTATCAAGCTATGAAAACATATGGATAAATTAAATGGATATTACTAAGTGAAAAAAGACAATCTGAAAACACTATATAAGCTGTCTGATTCCAACTACATGACATTCTGCAAAAGGTAAAAACTATGAAGCCACTAAAGAGCTCTGTCACTGCAGGGGTTAGGAGGGACAGAGATGAACAGGAAGAGCACTGACAGTTTTTAAAGAATGAAGTTACCTTCTATGGTACTACTATGGTACAAACGTGATTATACATTTGTCTAAACCTACAGAATATACAACACCAAAAGTGAACTCAAACACAAATATGGACTTTGAGGGCTTCATCTGTTATCAATGTAGGTTCATCAATGATAAAAAAAAAAATTTACCCCTCTCAGGTGGGATGTTAATAATGGGGGAAGGTCTGCATGTCTTGGGTAGGAAATACATGGGGAATCTCTATAACTTCCATTCAATTTCTCCATGAACCTACAGGTGCTTAAAAAATAGTCTATTAAAAGGAAGGTGTATGTGTTAATAGTAGGTACAAAACAAAGAGAAAGGAATAACTCAGACTATCTTCAAAAATTTCTAGAGGTTACATAGATTTTGGGGAAACAAATGTCAAGTAATAAACCATTCAAGAAAAACATTCTGTAATATGAAAATGAATGAATGTCCATGTATGACTGAAGCATTATGCTGTACAACAGAAACTGACATATTGTAAACTGACTATACTTCAATAAAAATATATACGTAAAAGAGAAAGACATCCTGTAAGATATAAAAAAACAATATTCATTCCATGAATACATAGCCCCAAATTGTAGATATAAAATGAAGAACACCAAGAATATCATCAAAAATACAGAAGTGATGATTGAATAAAGAAAAATCAAGGTTATTTATAACAATGAAATTTGCAAGATGAAAGTATCAGTGGCTTAAAGAAAACAAATTACTGACCACAACTAGAAACAAGAAAACTACAAAATGAGAAAGCTCACCAACACAGGCAAACACACAATAAAATCAGGAAATCAGCCACAGAGAAAGCTAGGACGGAGGTTAAAAGACAAAAGTAGTAAAGTCATCTATATTGAAACTCAAGCAGCTAAGGGATACATAACCCAATGAGATATAAGATACGATATCAAAACCTGTAACTGTGAGGCGGGGAGAATACAACTGCAGGGTTTTTAAATGCATCTGAGCAACAACTTAAAACAATCACATATATTTACTGCTACACAAAACCCTCACAGTAAATGCAAACCAAAAATCTGTAACACTAAAGATAATCATCAAATCATGAGAGGGAAAAAAGACCTACAAAAACAAATCCAAAACATTTAACAAAATGGCAATAAGAACATACTTATCAATAATTACCTTAAATGAAAATGGATTAAATGCTCAAGCCAAAAGGCACAGAGTAGCTGAATGGATACAAAAATAAGACTTACATATGCAGCCTACAAAAGGCTCACTTAAGATCTAGAGACACATACAGACTGAAAGGGGATGGAAAAAGATATTCCATGCAAATGGCAATCAACAGAAAGCTGGAGTAGCAACACCTGTATGACAAAAACAGACTTTAAAATACTGTTAAAATTGACAAAGAAGGACACTACATGATCAACAGATCAATCCAAGAAGATGTAACAATTGTAAATACATATGCACCCAACATAGCTGCACCTCAGTACATAAGGCAAATGTTAACAGACATAAAAGGAGAAATTGACAGTAACATAACAACAGTAGGAGACTTAACATCCCTTTACATGAATGGACAGGTCATCCAAACAGAAAATCAGTAAGTACACACAAGCCTTAAATAAAACATCTGACCAACTGACTTAAATGATATTTATAAAGCATTCCATCTGAATGCAGCAGAATACACATTCTTTCCAAGTGCACATGGAACATTCTCCATGGACAGACCACATGCCAGGCCACAAAACAAGCCTTGGTAAATTTAAGATTGAAATCATACCAAGCATCTTTTCCAAAAACAATGCTAAAAGACTAGAAATCAACTACAAGAAAAAACCTATTAAAAAAAACACAGAGATGTGGAGACTAAACAGTATGCTACTAAACAACCAAGGGGTCATTGAAGAAATTAAAGAAGAAATTTTAAAAACTACCTAGAGACTAATGGAAATGAAAACTCATCAATCCAGAACCTACGGGACGTAGCAAAAGCAATTCTAAGAAGGAAGTTTACAGTGAAACAAGTTTACCTCAGGAAACAAGAAAAATCTCACATAAACAACCTAACATTATACCTAAAGCAACTAGAGAAAGAACAAAGCCCAAACAGTAGAAGGAAAGAAATCATAAAGACCAGAGCACAAAAAAATGAAAGAGAGACTAAAAAAGAAAAACAACAGAGAAGATCAGTGAAACTAAAAGCTGCTTCTTTGAAAATATAAACAAAATTGATAACCTTTAGTCAGACTCAGTGAGAAAAAAAGGGAGAAGACCTAAATCAGAAATGGAAAAGGAGAAGCTAAAACTGATACCACAAAAATATAAAGGATCATAAAAGACTACTATGAACAATTATATGGCAAAAAAATGGACAACCTAGAAGAAATGGACAAATTCTTAGAAAGGTACCATCTGTCAAGACTGAACCAGAAAGAAATAGAAAACATGCACAGACCAATTACCAGTACTGACATCAAATCAGTAATTTAAAAACTCCCAACAAACAGAAGTCCAACACCAGATGACTTCACAGGCGAATTCTACAAAATATTTACAGAAGAGTTAACATTTATTCTTCTGGAACTATTCCAAAAAACTGCAGAGGAAGAAACACTTTTGAACTCATTCTACGAGGCCACCATCACTGTGATACCAAAACCAGACAAAGATATTACAAAAAAAGAAAATTATAGGCCAATATCACTGATAAACATAAATGCAAAAATCCTCAACAAAATACTAGCAAATCAAATCCAACAATACATTAAAAGAATCGTACACCATGATCAAGTGGGATTTACCCCAGGGATGCAAGGATTGATGTGCAAATCAATCAGTGTGATATACCACATAAACAAACCAATGAATAAAATCCGTATGATCATCTCAATAAATGCAGAAAAAGCTTTTGATAAAATTAAGCATCCATTTATAATTAAAAAAAAAAACTCTCCAGAAAGCAGGCACAGAGGGAACATGCCTCAACAAAATAAAGACCATATATGACAACCCACAGCTAACATAGTCAACGATGAAAAGCTGAAAGCACTCCAAGATCGAGAAAAGACACAGATGGCCACTCTCACCACTTTTATTCAACATAGTTTTGAAAGTCCTAGCTACAGCAATCAGAAAAGAAAAACGAATCCAAATTGGAAAAGGAAGTAAGACTGTCACTGCAGAAGACATGATACTATACACAGAAAATCCTGAAGATGCCACTAGAAAACTAGAGATCATCAATGAATTTGGTGAAGTTGCAGGATACAAAATATACAGAAATCTGTTGCCTTCCATATCCTAACAGTGAAGTATAAGAAAGCGAAATTAAAGAAGCAATCCCATTTACCATCTCATCAAAAAGAATAAAATACCTAGGAATAAACCTACCTAAAGAGCTAAAATAACTGCACTCCAAAAACCAAGATGCTGACGAAAGAAAATGAAGACGACATAGATGGAAAGACATACCATGTTTTTGGACTGGAAGAATCAATATTGTTCAAATATTAAAATTGTTAAACTGTTAAAAACCCAAGGTAATCTACAGATTAAATGCAATCCCCATCAAAACACCAATGGAAGTTTTCACAGAACTAGAACAGATAATTTTAAAATTTATATGGAAACACAAAAGGCCCAAAATAGCCAAAACAATCTTGACGAAGAACAGAGCTAGAGGAATTATGCTCCCTCATTTCAGAGTATACTACAAAGCTATAGTCAACAAAACAGCAAGGTAACTGGCACAAAAATAGACACACAGACCAGTGGAACAGGATAAAAAGCCCTAAAATTTAACACATGCTCCTTTGGTCAATTAATCTACAATGAAGTAAGCAAGAATATACAGTGGAAAAAAGACTGTCTCTTGGATAACTGGTGCTGGGACAACAGGACAGCTCTACGTAAAAGAATGAAATTAGGGCATTCTCTAACACCACATACAAACATAAACTCAAAATGGATTAAAGACCTTAACGTAAGAAGAGATACCATAAAACTAGTGGAAAACATAGGTAAAATACTCTGGCATAAATTGCAGCAATTTTTTTTTTTTGGATCCATCTCCTAAAAAGTAAAGGAAATAAAAGCAAAAATAAACAAATGGGACCTAATTAAACTTAAAAGCTTTTGCACAGCAATGGAAACTATCAACAAAACAAAAAGACAACCTACTAAGAAGGAAAAAATATTTGCAAATGATCAGGGATTAATATCCAAAATACATAAACAACTCATACAACTCAACATCAAGAAAAACCCCAAATAACCCAATTAAAAAATGGGCAGAAGAAAAAGAAAATGGGCAGAAAACCTGAATAGACATTCTTCCCCAGAGGAAATGGAGATGGCCAACAAACACATGAAAAGATGCTCAACATTGCTAATCATCAAGGAAATGCAAATCAAAACCACAATGAGATATTGCCTTATATCGGTCAGAATGGCCATCATCAAAAAGAACACAAATAACAAAATGCTGGTGAGGATGTGGAGAAAAGAGAACCCTTGCACCCCGCTGGTGGGAATGTAAGTTGGTGCAGCTAGTGTGGACAACAGTATGGAGGTTTCTCAAAAAAACCAAAAATAGAACTCTCATATGACTCAGCAATTCCACTCCAGGGTATACATTAAAAAAAAAAAAAAACACAAAATTTGAAAAGATAACATGCACCTCAACGTTCATAGCAGCACTATATATATATACCATTGCCAAGATATTGAAGTAACCTAAGGGTCCATCAACAGATGAATGGATAAAGATATACACACACAATGGAAAACTACTCAGCCATGAAGAATAATGAGATTTTGCCACTTTCAGCAACATGGATGGACCTGGATGGAGAACATTAGACTAAGTGAAATAAGTCAGACATAGAAAGTCAGAGATACTGTATGATATCGCACATATGTAGAATCTAATCGTGTATACAGCCGAAAAAAAAAAAAAAAAAGGCAGGCTCACAGATAAACTAGTGGTGACCAGTGGAGGGGTGAGGGACAATACAGGGTTGGGATGTGGGAGGTACAAACTACCGGGTGTAAGAAAGGTTCCAGGATGTACTGTACAACATGGAGAATAGAGCCAATATTTTGGAATAACTATAAATGCATAATAATCTTTCAAAATTGTGTTAAAATTTTTTTAAAGAAACAAAGTCAGCATCATTTAACTTTATAAGCTTCCTCAATAAGACATGTCAAAATCATATTTGCTGAAAGTGAATGAAGAATACTGCACACATGGGAACAACACGGCATGAACAGCAGTTTACTCAGTCTCACAGGTATGAGGTTGCGAACTTGGGCAGCGTTCTCCTTAGGGTAAGTTCCTACACCTTTTATTGCCAGCTCAAAGGAGGTGACCATATTATGTCTCACCCACGCTGTCACCCTGCCCTAGGCAGCACTGTTAAACTCCACAAGAGCTAGAGGGACAACTAGAGGCCCTCAGTAGTCAGGCTCCCCTACACGTTCCGTCTCAGTATGTTGGACACGCTGACCATCTGCCCAGTGCTTTCACGAAACTCTGCTGCGTACAGAGCAAGACAGTACTGTAACGTACTAGTCTGTGCTTTCCTTCAAGAATTTTCTCAATAGTAAACCCCCTCCATGGAAGTGTCCACTGTAAGGTGCCTACCAACTAAAGGTTGGTTATCACAGCTGAAAAAGCGGTTGAAAGTTTAGTCCCCTGAAATGTGTGTTTCAAAAGCCAGTTTCAGAGGCAAAATGTCAGAAGAGTAAGAAATCAGAGCGACCAGTCTTTCTATGTTCCAGGACCAGGCAGAGAGCTGGAGGAGGGAGGAAAATACAAGATATGGAAATAAAATAAGAGTCAAACTGTGGTGTTCCTGAGAAGGGGTGGTGTGCTCTGCCCACAGGCTGTGGGGTGAAAGACTGAGAGAGGCTGCCGTGCAGCACCTGGGATCACAGAGGACTGCAGTATCTAGTTTTTGTATTACTGCTGAGTAACCATCTCAAAAAGTCCACCCCATACCTCTTTACACACATGTGGCTAAAAGAACTGAAAAATGGCTAAGGGGCCTCCACAGGCCGAAAGGGCCCAACATAGCCCCGTGAAGTTTCATCCAACCCCAGACACAAGGGAAGAGCAGCTATTTTTGCTTGTCTAGCCCCTGAGAAGTTCTCCCGAAAATGTAAAATGTGAATGGAAACTAAATAGGTTCTGGGTCAGCCCTACAGAAGACGTAGTTCGGATATGTGTTAACTGAAAGCCAAGAGAGATCAAGGAGAAAGAGGACTCCTTAAAGAGCCATTTCCATCCCTCTCAAACTAAGATGTCAAAACGGAAGGAGGGGCCAGATAACAGTGTTGTAGGTCATGATAAAGCCTTTGCCTTGGCTTTGAATGAGCTGCAGTATCATGGAAGAGTGGGAGTTTAAATTTTTAGGTATTTGAATAATAGAGTGATAAATGTTCAAGTTTGGGTGTAAGTTCCCCTTGATAACTCACAAGAAATTAAGTTTTTATTCTGTCATGGATCTTTCCCATCTGAGGGAAATTTCTCAAAGAACACTGAGTGGAGAAGCTTGCTCATGCCCATCCAAGCTCTTACTTGTGTTCCCACTGAAATACATTCTCACCTTATTTTTCCGTTTTCACTTCACTTTCCACAGATCAGAGCCCTTTCCTTTGTTCGTATGAAAATAATATTCACCTCCAAAGAGATTTCAATTTATACAGAACAAGAGAACATGACATGCTATACTCAGCTCTTCATTCAGCTAAGAAGAAAAGACATTATAGATGGAACTAGAGAAGTATTTCAAAAATTAGTCAACTGCCTCCTGAATGCTTAGATTTTAAGTGTGCAGACATCTAGCTCTCTTCCAAGAATGACTGAATCGAAAGCTCAAGGGCAAAACTACAGAATGAGATGTTTTTTAAATCTGCCATAACGCTTTCTGACTGCTGCTGTTCAGCACCACTAATCAAGCATGTGCACAACTTCTGAAGAAAGAAGAGTCCATAAGCCACATTGTGAAGCCTTTCCATTCTGAATCCAAATGCTTTCAATTACTCTCTTAGGAACAGGGATTTGGCTCATACAACTTAGTAATAAAAAACCAAACAACCCAATCCAAAAATGGGCAGAAGACCTAAACAAGCAATTCTCCAATGAAAACATACAAATGGCCAACAGGCACAAGAAAAAATGCTCAATATCACTAATCATCAGAGAAATGCAACTCAAAACTACAATGAGGTATCACCTCACACCAGTCAGAATGGCCATCATTCAAAAAGTCCACGAACAAAATGCTAGAGAGGCTGTGGAGACAAGGGAGCCCTCCTACAGTGCTGGTGGGAATGTAGTTTGTTACAGCCACTATGGAAAACAGTATGGAGATTCCTCAAAACACTAAAAACACACTTAGCATATGATCCAGCAATCCCATTTGTGGGCATACATCCAGAGGGAACCTTAATTCAAAAAGACACATCCACCCCAAAGTTCATAGCAGCACTATTTACAATAGCCAAGACATGGAAACAACCCAAATATCCATCGACAGATGACTGGATAAAGAAGCTGTGTATATTTATACAATGGAATACTACTCAGCCATAAAAAGAATAAAATAATGCCATTTGCAGCAATATGGATGGACCTGGAGATTGTTATTCTAAGTGAAGTAAGCCAGAAAGAGGAAGGCAAATACCATATGGTATCACTTATATGTGAAATCTTAAAAAAAAAAAAAAGACAAACGAACTCATATATAAAACAGAAACAGACAGACCTAGAAAACAAACTTACAGTTACAAGATTTGCAGATACTAATATATATATAATAGATAAACAAGTTCATACTGGAGAGCACATGGAACTATATTCAATATATTGTAGTAATTTATGGTGAAAATGAGTATGAAAATGTATGTTCATATATGGCTGAAGCATTATTCTGTATACCAGAAACTAATACAACATTGTAAACTGACTATACTTCAATAAAATATACATATAAGAAAAAAAAAAGCAGGGATTTGAAACTCTCACAAGCATGTTAGGGGCTCCCAAGAGATTCACAGGGAAAAATGTAAAGATAAGACAAAAGTAGTTACCGACTTCCGGAGGGAAGTTCTCCTCACCCAGGGACAGCAGGTTCCTGCAGGTCTCCAACATCACGTCCCTGTACAAGGCCCTCTGGGCAGGGACCAGGCACTCCCACTCCTCCTGGGAGAACTCGATGGCTACATCCTTGAGTGTAAACAGTCCCTGAAAGGAAAGTGCATTTCATGACGTGGGCAAGTTCTGAGTTTGACACAAACTTACAGAAGCCGACATGTGTTAGGATTGACTTGGCTGAAGTAAATGCTCTGACTGATCCATTTAAGGTAATTCTGAGCAAGTTACATTTCTCTAATTTTTTTTAACTGAGGTGAAATTCTTATCAGAAAATCAGCCACTTGTAAAATATCATTCAGTACATTTGAGCACGTTTACAATGTGAACAAACATCGCCTCTATCTAGTTCAAAAACATTTTAATCATCTCCAAATGATATCCTTTACCCAATCAGCAGTGGCTTCCTTCTTCCCCAGTTTCCCTCAGTCCTTGTTCACTACTGCTTTCTGTCTCAATGGACTTACCTGTTTGGGCTATTTTCATGTAAATGGAATGGTATGAAGTGTGACCTTTTATCTGGCTTCTTTCACTTAGAATGTTTTTGGCTTATCTGTGCTGTCTATGTATCAGTACTGCAGTCTTTTTCATGGCCAAATAATATTCCCTTGTATGAGTATACCACATGTTATTTATTCACTCATCCCTGGATGGACATGTGGGTTACAACCTTTATGCCTAATGTTAATAGTGCTGCTGGAACATTTGTGTAGAAGTATGTGTCTGAATACCGGTTTTCAATTCTTTTTGGTCTGTATCTAGGAGTGGAATCACTAGGTCACATGGTTTTGTTTTCCAGAGCAGCTAAGGCATTTTACCAGCAATGTGTCAGGATTCTAACTTCTCTACATCTTTACCAGCACTTGTTATTTTCTGTTTTATTAGAGTCTTCCTAATTGTGTGTAGAATGATATCTCACAGTGGTTTTCCTTTTGCATTTTACTGTTGAATAATTTCATTGAACAGCTTTTCATCTGCTTGTTGGTTTTCTTTCTTTCTTTCTTTTAAATTGACGTATGGTCAATAACAACGTGTCCATTTCTGGTGTACAGCAAAATGTCCCAGTCATGCGTGCATATATATACACACATATAAATATACATACACACATATATTCATTTTCATACTCTTTTTCCTTAAAGATTATTACAAGATATTGAAATATAGTTCCCTGTGCTATACAAAAGAAACTTGTTGGTTTTTTTAATCTATTTTTATATATAGTAGCTAACATTTGCAAATCTCAAACTCCCAAATTTTTCCCCTCCCACCCCTGTTGTTGGTTATTTCTGTATCTTCTATGAAGAAATGTCTATTAAAGTTCTTTGACCATTTTATTATTGGGTTCTTGGTATTTTGGTTCCTGAAGTATAGGAGTTCTTCACATATTCTACATAATAGACCCTAACCAGATATGTAATTTGGAAATACTTCCTCCCACTTGGTAGATTATGTTTTCACTTGTGACAGTATCCTTCAGCGTACAAATATTATTAATTTTGGTGAAGCTCAACTTCTCTATTTAGTTTATCTTTTGCTTTCAGTGTCATATCTGCAAATCCACTGCCAGTCCACATCATGAAGATTTACACCTATGCTTTCATTTAAGGGTAGTATAGTTTTAGGTCTTATATTTAGTCTTTGTTCATTTTGAATTCCTTTATTTTATATGGTGACAGGTAGAGGTTCAGTTTCGTTCTTTCACATGAATATCCAGCTGTCTCAGTAACATTTAAGCGAGTACTCTTTTTCCTTGGATGTTTCTGGGAGTCTTGTATAAAAAAATAGACTACAGATGAATGAGTTTATTTGCGGACTCTCAGATTTTCGCTTTGATCACTTTGTTTACCCTGAGTCTGCAGTAACATATGACGTCGGGAGTGGAAGCCCTCCCTTCAAAGGATGACCCCCTAAAGGGGACTCTTCCCCAGTTCCATGCCACTGGGTCACCGTGAGGTGGGATCTGCAGGGAGATGAGAAGAGATTGAGGGAAGGCCCTGCATGAGAGTAAATATTTTAGCAGGGACATTTCAGAGACAGAGAAGATTAATAAGTCCAAACTGTGTCAGTTTAGGAAAGAGATAACAGATCAACACATATGATTTTTACCTGTGAAAACTCCATTCCTTCTTCTTTCCTCCTCCTCTGAGTTTCTTGCTCAGGTAAGATTAGTCTGTGTGACCAAAACATGCTGTTTAATGCTTAGAATCAACACACCCCCCTAATCTGCCACAAAAATCTCAGAGTACCTCTATATGGGAGAAAGACAGTCCGAGGCTGCCAACTGGAACAGAAGGGGTGCAGGAACAAGAACTCCTACACGGAGACGAATTAGTTTTTCACCCACTCCTTCAGGAAGCTCACCCTGCTGCCGAAACTGCCACGCCACTGCAGCCACACTGGCCTCTGTCCACTGGGCATTTAACCAAAGGAAACTGCCTCCTCAAGTTCTTGGCTCCGTTACAGGCAGCCAGCATCCAATGACTGGCTGATACAGGATATGGAAGCCTGTCCCTTTTGTGAATTGGGAGCAACGCTGCACCCTGCCTCCAGAACTCCCTGCCAGAGCTGTACTGAGCAATTTAGATTTCTGTCCTGAGGGTGATGGGAAACCAAAAAAGGATTTAATGCCAAGAGTATGATTTACCCATGACACAGAGATAGTAGACAAGCTGAGGAAAGGTATTCCTCTGTCTCTGGGCCCCGGCCCCTGCCTCTCTCTTAGGTGTTTTTCATAATTGTTGGAAGACTGGAACAAGTTTGAAATTTTAATTATAACCAGGCAAATTGGTCTACCCTATCTTCTCCACGTTACAGGTGGGTTCACTGAGGCTCGGAGGCAGAGTAATTTTACCAAATTACTCTGAAGAAGTCTGAGTTGGGTGAGCAGAACCCGGTGCAGTGGCGGCCCGGCTCGGTTTAAGTGGAAAGGGTTTGTCCTAATTCCAGATTACCTTTCACCTTCCTGAGCAAGAGAAGCTTCTCTTTCAGGGGTTTAATCACATTTAAACATTTAATTCCTTTTTTCCAGAAAACATTATAATAAAAAAAAATACAAAATTACAATTAGTTATTACTTCATAACACAAAAGAGGGTCACACATGGAGATCAGCTCTAAACAGTTCATCATCATGACCACGTGGGCTCTGTTAGAACAAAGATTCACATCAATCTCAGACAGGCTGGGATCTGGGACCCTTTACTGCAGTGCTTGCACCTGGACAAATGGCTCCTGAGCAACAGAATACAAAGAAACTACACAGGACTAAAAATAACTTCATACGTGCATAGCTGGGGCAAATTATGAACGAGATACTAAAAGGCCAAAACCCAACTGCCACTTCTGAGGTACTGGGAGCAAAAGCAGGGCACTGCGCATGATCCCTGCACACTGCACCACAAGGGGGTGGGCAGACCGCCTAAGCTGCCCCTCCAGCCCAACCCACCGATCTGCCCCCACCCTCACCCTATTTAAGGGATCAGCTCATTCCCTCTCGGGGAACAACAGCACCTGTTTCTTGTTCTTGCTCACTTGTGCTGCAACACAATAAATTCCCAATAAAGCTTTGCCTTAATTCCTCGTCTGGCCTGTTAACAATTTCTATTGACTAAAGGGTCCAAGAACCTGGATGGGTAATAAATCCAGCCCATCCTTCAACATCTGCACAGAAAGGACAAAGGGGACTTAAGGGGAAAATCTATTTGGTTGGACACTTCAGCTCACAGCTCACTAATTTAGCAGATCACTTAAGGAAAGAAAAAAAGCTACTGAATATTAAACTAGTTAAATCAGGTTTTGAGTGTTAAAACATGATCAACATCCTTACCACGTACATAGTAATTTACCAGACATCGAAGAATAGATCCAATACAGGACAGAGTAAAAAGCATAAAAACTTCATAATCTGAACAATAACATTTAGAGGGAAAATAATTTGGAAATTTAAAACATATCCAATGGCTTCTGAGACTCAAATTAAAACAAATGTGAGGATCCCTCAGATTCAGAAAAGACTAATAGGAGCCACAAAAGAAAGAGGGTGATGGCAACAGTACTGTTAATAATGGTCGTTTCAAAAAGCACCATGTGGTGAAAGAAATCCTTCCCCCATTTCTTGAAAGGGAAGAGAATGACCTGAAACTAAGTCTCTGCCTTCTGGATGAATCAGGGTTGCGAACCGAGTTATCGTCTGATGCAACAATTAGAAAATGCAGATGCCTCAAACCCCGGGTTTTGTAACGTTCATCTCTTCTGCATGATTTAAACAAGTCAATATATCTTACAAAGACACAAGTTAATACTTCAAACTTAATCTTCCGAATTTAATCAACTCAATACTCACCTGGGCTTAGGACCCCGCTTTCTCCACCACTATGTGCTTTGTTCTCTGTATATGTCTCTCTCTCTCCTCTTTGTCCATTCCTGTGTTTCTTCCTGTTTCCATGCATCATTCTGTTTCCCCCGCCTCACCCCATTCCTCCTACAGACTGGCCCCACTCTGTTAGTATCGGTTTCAATCCCTGTCGCTTTTTCTCCCCAAACTTTCTGACGCTTCACTAACGGCATCTGTTTCTGCCTCTCGGTTCCCCCTCTGCTCTCCTCAGAGGTGAAGGGCGCACACCCACCTCCTGAGGGAAAACTTTGCACAACGGAACTGGGCGGAGGTGGCGGGGACGGGGGTGGGGAAGTCGGGAGTCAGAGAAAGGTTTGAGAAGGGGAGGAAGGGAGCCCAGAGCAGGAAAACATCGCTGCAGGAGGTCAATGTCTATAAGCACCGCAGGCAAAGTTGGGGCTGGTGCCTGCCTCACAGCGGGTTTACCCGGACTGAGACTCCGGAACTGGACCGAGTCTTCTGGCGACACCACGAGCGGCGAAAATGGAGGGCTCAGATCGAAAGCGACGAGCGCGTTCAGGGGTTTTAACTTACCGGGAGACCCCCGAAACCCGCGTGTGGGGAAGCGGGGCCTGAAGCCCGCACAGCGTACTCACCAGAAAAACCGACACCCACTCGCCCGAGCGCGTCCGTTGTTTCGCAGGAACCGCTTCCGGGCCTGCAGGTGCGTGCGCGCACGCGCACCAGGGCGGCTCAGGGGCGGGGCCGCTGGGGGCGGGGCTCGGACGTTCGGTGGGTGGAGGCGGCGTAGAGGGTGGGGCTCAGCCTGCGGGCGCCGCCTCCGGCCCTCAGACCCTCCGTGGAAGTTTCTGTCGGTTCCCCTTCACTCCCCGCAGGCTCTGCTTCTTAGTTGGATCCTTTGAACGTGTCCAGTGCCCTTTGGCGCCTGGCTGGGTACAGAATTAGAGATGCGCGGCCGCTTATGTCGGAAGCGGGGAGTTGAGAACGGTTTACGTGAAAGCTGCCGGGCGAGCGGACGAAGAAGCGGATCGTCTGAGCGGCGAGGCGGCGGCAGCGCCGGGACCTGGGGGCGGGGTTGTGGGCGGTGCTTGGACCCCGGACCTTCTGGGACCCCAGGCCGTTACAGCTTCTTATTTAATTAAGCGAAAGCCGGAGGTTTAGAGTAAGTGATGGAAACTGGAGTGTGACAGGAAATGCAACGCTGTGCCAGTACAGGATGTGCAAATTTATGCCAACTTCCCACCAGAGCATAATTTTCACTTCTGTTCCACATTCACTTGGAGGCGTCAAAAATCACTGCGGGAAAAAAAAAGCAACAGAAATCACTGAGGAAATTTTTCAACCCTGAACCTGTCACTGTCTGAGGGACTCCTTTGGAGACTGTGAGCAAGTAATTGCTACAGTCAGATGTTTGAGAACCAAGCCTTATTAAATAATGCAACCATATTTTAATAATTTTCTACCCTTTGACGTTTATCTTACTATAGGATGGGACAATTAAGACCACTTACTGTATTGTGATAGGAATTTGCATCTTGCATACATTGTTATCTCCTTGTAGGTTTTTGCTACTTACTTTTTCTATGCACTGTTGCATTTTCCTGAATTTTTAGCTTCACTGAACTATCAGTTACGAATAAACATGTCTCCTACCGACAGCCACCCCTCTTTTTGTTTCCCTTTTGTGGCTATTCTTACTTGTTCTTTGTCCCGTAAGATTTTTCCCCAAACATTGCTAGCTTCAGAAACTGAGTGTCTATATCCAGAACAAATTAAGTTTATAATACTGTTTTTCTACCCAAGAACATGATGTCAATTTCCATTTGTTTGTAACTACTTTCATATATTTCAGGGATATTTTATAGTTTTCCTCACACAGGTTTTACAAGTGTTTGTTAGATTTATTCCCAATTATTTTATTTAATTTCAGGTTGTGCATTTCTATTTATAGTTCCTCACACTATTATCTTGTAAATGATTGGTTTTTGTACCTATGAGAGCTATTGTTTTTATATGTTTATATTGAGCTTCCTGATTTATTTTTTGTAGATTTTCTGTCAATTCCTTTGTGCTTCCAGATGTATGACTGCATCACCTGCAAACATAGTTTCATATCTTTCTTCCCAATTCTCATGCCATTTTTAATTGCCCTGGCTAAACCTCCAACACAATGAGATTGATCATATGCTTTTTTTAGTGTGGGTTTTCTGACCTTAGTAGAATATTTTTAGTGCTTCCCAAAGAGCAAGGTAAAAACTTCATTTTGACATGTTAGAAAAAAATGCATTGATTTCTAATGTTTTAAGTTAACATATACATGCTGAAATCTTGCAAATAGATGTTTTTGTAACTATGAGTAAGCTTCCCTGACTTCTCTTTATCTCCATAAATACGATGACCGAATATTAATAGACTGAATCACACTTGAATTCCAGACATAAAATTCACATGGTCATCATCTATTATTTTCCTATATTTTATTTTAGATGTTGCCATCTGTAGGCAGATGTGAGACCTTTCTTTACTATTCTTTTTTGGTACAGCCTTTAGGACATTTCAGTATTTTATTTGATTTATATAGATGATTTGGAAATTTTACTTCTGCTTTAATGCTTGAACTGAGTAAACAGCACTGGCTTATCTGTTCTTTAAGAGAATGGACGAATCTGCCTGTTAACTTGATCCTGGTGCTTTTATTTGTGTGGAACTCACAAAATTCTCCATCTCCCCCATGGATATTGGTCTGTTTAGACTCCTATCTCTACTGAAGTCAATACTGGTAAAATGTATTTTCCTAGAAAATGTCCATTTCATCTAGGCTTCCCAGCTGCTTTGTACTGAGTTGGAGAAAAGGGGCATATATTTTCTAATCTCAATTACTGACATCATGCTCCTTTTGTATTTTTTAAAAATTAAAAATTCCTTGAACTGATTGAAAATTTTAAAAATTGAAAACCCCTGATGGTGTGATTCTGTTTCTTTGCCCATAAATTATATGATGATGGTATTTCAGGAATCCTCAGAGATTTCAGAAGGAATTAGATCTGAGGTAAAAGAAGTTCTCAGGGATGCAGAGAAGCCACTGAGACATGTGTGCTTCTCTGCAAGTCCTCCCTGGCTCAGACCTCAGTATTTCCTCCTTCCTCCATGTGAAACTCTGTCTGCCTCCAGGAATAATGGAAAAGGAAGAGTTTCCCCCTTTTGGATATGCTTACTAGAAATTCCCAATAGCTTCAGGAAAATAATTTTTTCAAAGCAATTCCCAGTTCCTAGTCTCAAGGGTGAACTGCCATTGCCACTCAAAGTGAAAAGATGATTGAAATTCTTTGGGACTTGCAGACATAGTAAACAATTTTATGGTTACTGGGGGGAAAAGAGGTAGGAAGGGATAAATTTGGGAGTTTGAGATTTGCAAAGGTTAACCACTATATATAAAAATAGATAAACAACACAGGGAACTATATTCACTATCTTGTAATAACCTTCAATGAAAATGAATAAATGTATGTATATGCATGACTGGGACATTATGTTGTACACCAGAAATTGACACATTTGAACTGACTATACTTCAATTAAAAAATAAAATAAAATAGTAAAAGAACTGCTAAAAAAAAAATCTTTGGGGAGATGAGGTCACAGGAACACTACCCCAGATCTCAGGGTCTGGCTTCCTCCCTCACACTCACGCTTTGTTTGTTAGGATTGTTATATGGAGCTCAAGTTTGGCAGCAGAAAGGAGTCAATGAGTATTTCCTGTTTCAGACTGAGAGCCATTCTGTATAGTTAGATGCATCAGGAATCTGGTAGGTGGACATGTCTGGAAAAGTAACCCAACGGCAATACTATATAGCAAAGAGAAATAATTCTTTAGCCATGGTCTGAGCATGTGGAAAAGACTGGAGGTCTGAGACCCTAACCAACCCATGCCTGCTGGTAATATACTTGAATAAAATCCTCATTGAAGGGGTTCTTGGAGATTGATCCAAGTGCTAGCAAAGTTTGAATCTTAAAATGCTTCAGGATTATAATTTCAGAATTAATTCAAAAAGAATAAATTAAACAGCTCCTTGGAAAAATTTCGACAGACAACAGCAACTGGGACCCCCGTGAAATTACTTACAGGGTGAAACAACGGCCACTGCTTCCTGGGCAGACTGAGGCTTCCGGTAGCAAATCCAGGAATCAGGCTTCCCGCTTTCACAAGGGCTTGGGAATTATAAACCAGGGCGCTGTCCTTCCATGGAAGGGACGGAGAAAACAAAGTAAGAGGTGGCATTGAAAGAAAGTTATGCAGGCCTGGTCCAGACATCTCGGGAGAGCTGCCAGCCTCAGATGTCATCTGCCTCAGACCCTAGTGAGCTTTACGTTCAGGTCGCCAGGCCCTGTGCAGGTCCAGTCAGGGTTCGATGCCTTCTTTAGCTGCAACGTGCGGATCCAGGAGCCTCCTCCCTAGAGTGTGAAATCACAAAGGTTAGTCAACAGTACCCTTCCAGTGAGACAGAGGCCCTTCCAGTGAGGTGAGAGAGTACTTTCACAAGTGTGTACCATTTACATTCCCAAGAACAAAGCACAAGGATTCCCTTTTCTCTGTATTGCGCATGTGTGCGAGTGTATGTGGGTGTTTGTTTCTGTGCACACGTGCACATTTTGAGACAGCTAAGGAAAGGAGAGGAACCAGTAATGACTTGGCAGCAAGAAAGTAGCACCTACATCTTCCCAAGTATATGAGCCTCTGGACTGCAGATCCCTATGGTGTTGCTTGCCCTCTGATTCATGGAACAATCTTTCCCTGCATCAAAGAACTCAATGGCCCTTCTGAAACTGGGTGCACAGACACACCTAGCAGAGTCCCTCTAATGAAAACCTTCTGCCATTTGAAGCTTAGTGCTCATAACTTCCCTTATAGACTCAAGGGAACTTACAAACGCTCATGGAATCCAAAAGTCTCCATAAAACCCATATCCACTCATCCTGCTATAAAATACCAGAAAACACCCCAAACTCTACTAAATCGTGCCTAAGGGGAAAATATGTACAAAGGCACCCAAGGAACACCTAGATGCAAAACACCATACTTTCATTCCCAGTGATCAGATCACACACTGTCATCTCCAAACACTGCAGATAAAAGATGTTTCCAATGATAAATGTGCCCCAGTGAGAACCCCACATCAACCAAGGAAACACTCCAAATTCTTTTATATCTTTCATAGTGCATCTCAAGATTTCTTCAGTTGCAACCCATAATACTAAACACAAACAAAAAACCTAAAAATACTTTTAAAAGTTAAAATACTAAAAAATAGTAAAAAACAAAATGTTCTCTGAAATTTTGTCTGTATTACTCCTTACTCAGCCTCCCAATAAACCTTTTTCAGCTCCAAACTCCGTTTCTGTTTGGTTGGCCTATGTCTCCCGCACACACAGTGGCACCTGAGGCTGCGCCGTCAGGACTTACATGGCCGGGTGATGGGGCTTTTGGTCCGCAGTGACTCCCACACCCTGAGGACGGAGGAAGGGGGACCGCGCAGCACAGATTTATACTAGAAAGAAGAAACTCATGCTCCGCTGGCTAGCCCTCCCTAGGCATTTCCCACTTCTCTTTCCAGAAGAAACTGCCGGCGGGGGACTTAAAGGCGGGACTTCTGGGGCGGGGCCTGGGCGGAGCCCTTCCGGTAAGGGTGGGGCAAGGAGGGATCCCCAGGCGGAGGTGGGAGGGTGCACAGATGGTGCTTCCCCTTGTCTTGACCCTGGAACAGTTTTAAAGTAAAATCTCACAGCACTGTGGGCTGCTAAACTTGGAGACTAAGATGTCTTGCTCCTGAGGCTCAAGCAATCCAGTGGCTGCGACCGTGGGTCTCCAAGTGGTTGCCGTGGGGCCGTGGTTGAATCCCGGGGTATTTCCTGCAAGTAGAATTCATTTAAGGCTGTTTAAGGAAAAAAGAGCTAGACTTGTCTCTGTATTATTAACTAGAATGAAAAATACAAAACTCTCCCCCAGTAGAATGGGCCATTTCATATTGACACTTACAAGACAGCTTCTCCTTTCTATTCTTCATTTAGCCAGAAGGCCACGCTGTCAGTTGCAGAGACTCAGGGACAAAACCTGGGATCTGAGCCTGGAGAACTAAGGCATGTGGTAACTTGTACCAATACTCATTGCTTTAAGAATATGTTTTTTTTAAATCCTTACAAATTGCATTGTTCTTTCTTTTTACTGCTTTTTTTGACCCATCTTTTCCCTAGAGTTTCAATGAAATGTACTTGACATATATCACTGTATGGGTTTAGAATGTATAGCATAATGTTCTGAGTTACATGTACTAAAATAATTACCGCAATAAGTTTAGTAAGCATCCGTCATCTCATATAGATATAATAAAAAGAGAAACGACAAAAACAAAAAAAATCTGTTTATGAGAACTACACTATTCTTTAAAATACTCGGCTCTATTCCACACTTGTGAAAATTATGTTTAAATGTCTGCAACCAAAACTTGTTCATGAAATTATACTTAAGTATATGATAACTAAACGTACTATAATTTTAAATTGATTATATGTTTGTTCTAAGGGTAATTAGAAAGTTTCACTTTTTATTTTCAAATTGTAATATATTATAGCTCTTTTCTTTGGTTTCTGTTGCTGAAAGATAACAACGCCTGTAACACATATACTCTTCAGAAGACACTGAAATTTATTTCCACCTAAAGAAAATTTAAGTTTTAGTATTTCTAAAGCCATTTAGTAGGAAGATACATTCTCTTTAATATGACCTCTGCCAACTAAAAATTTATCACTTGTCATCTACCTCTACAAAGATTAAATGTCAAGCCACAACAGCTGCTGACCTTCAACACACCCTGAAAGGCGTTCAGCATCCAGATCAGGAATGAGGCACTCCATGCTCTGTAAAAAACTTGCAGAACAGGCCTTTGGATAGTTAGATATTTTCAGAAGATTTGATAAGCCCAAATTTTGGCATCTCCGCATTTCTAGAAAATCAGTAAAATCATTAATGTAGCCATCTGCTCACTGTGACTAGCAGTAAACTTCTGGAATGATGTGTGCTTGACTGCAGGCACCTCTCCACCAAAAGCACACAGATACCGACATCCCCCTACTACCTGTTCGGAGAAGTTCCTCAGACCTATCTGAAATACTATCTGTGGGGCTATAGTCCTCATTTGGCCCCAAATAAAATTTAACTCTCAACTTTCATGTTGTAAGATTTAATTTCAGTTGACAACCCTAAAGAAAGTAAAACTAGATTACCAAATATGCAATAACTTCACTTCAACCCTCAATATTTTTATGGCAATAAATGTCAGATCACATCTACTACAAAGAATGTTTCATCCCATCCCTACATTCAGATATTTCATCCACAGAGACATGGGAATCCACTGAAATATGATGATGTTTAGATAAGGAAATTCGCATATTTAAAGTGTTTTCAGATAAAATGAGCACAATGTCCTGGTGTAGCACACATGCAAAAAGATGTATCAGATTTTTAGAAGATGCAGTCACTCCGATAAACTTTGTGAAATTCATGAGGCAGATTACTCTGTATTAAACAGAATTTCTAACTAGTCATGTTGATTTTATGAGCCCAATGTCTTGCATCTTCTCATATCTAGACTAGCACTAAAATCACTGATGGAGACATCTGTTCCTCCTGCCAAACAGCAACCGTCTAGTGAATAGCAGCAACCTTCTGCCAATACGTGTGCTTCACTGAACGAACTCCCTTCATCAAAAGCATATGGGATGAGACAGACCTCTCACCCCACCTCTTCCCAGCAGTAACTCAGAGCTCTCCCAGTGGCTGTCTCCCAGGCCTCAGTCCTCAGTAAGCCCCAGATAAAACTGAACTCACAGCACTCAGGTTCCACTGGTTATTTTCAGCCAGCATCCTCATTCTCACTTGATCGGGGTTGGAGGGGGGTCTTGGTTTTTGCAGAACAACTCAAAAAGATACGCTTCAGACTGTTACCTATATCCATACGGAGGGCATAGGCGTACTCTGACTCTGTTCTTCTAACCCTTAATTGTTGAGCCTGCTCTTTGGAACTCAGGGGAGGACTGGAAGGCAAAGCCTTTTTTCTGCACACAAGAAACTGGGGACACAGAGGGGACTTTGGACTCCAAAAGGTCCCACAGGGTCCAGCTTGGGTTTAATTTACCATTTTCTTAGGTATTCTTCAATCATGAGGGGAACATGGGAGGGAGGAAAAAAGAAATAAAAGTTTTGGATAGAGAGGCTAATCATAAACTCGGCAGAGGAAGCTGGTTTTAGCAGGACTCAGTTTCAGGTTTTGTCCTTTCTGTTTCAAGGCTTCGTCCTTGGTGGTTAGTCAGTTGTTTTCTGGAGCACCCAGCAGTGAAGTCCTCTTTTGGAGACTGAGCTAACTAGGACACAATAATTTACACACTTTTTTTTCTGACTGCACATACACTATATTATACATATATACAATATATTACACATATTTTTTAAATTTACATATATGTACTGTTCATTATTTCTAACAACAGTTTAGAGCTTTAGCTTTTTAAAGTTACAGTTATCAAAGGAATAAAGCCAACCCAAAATAAGAATCAAGAGAATGCAGTAATCCAATCATAAAGGACAGTCAAATGTGCTTACACATATTCAAGAAATCAATCGTCTAAGTTACAAAGTTCTCTCATTACACCAAAGGGGTTGGTACATGAGTGAAAACTTTGCAAATTTCACTCCATTGGAAAGCTTGTTCTCCAACATAAATTCTGTATGTTCCACAAATTTGATCTTCAGGTATAAGCCTTAGCACACATATTGCTTTCTGTGGTTTCTCACAAAATTGTATATTCTGAAGTCTACTGCACTGTGAGATTGCATAAAGTTTCTACCGTATGTTACCATGGCTTTTCTTCAATCCTGACTTTCTGCTCTGGCCTGATAGTTCAATTCAAGGTAAAGGTTTAGCCACACCTGTTGCATTTGTAAGGTGTCACTCCAGTATGTCCCCCAACTTGTGATCTTTCAGTAAAATCCTTGCCACACACATTACATCTGTGTGGTTTCTTCCCAGGATATGTATTCTGATATCAAGTTACAAGTGAGCACTTTGAAACGCTGCCGTATTGATTGCATTTCTAAGTATGACCTATCTGGTGAAGCCTCAGTTTAAGGCACAACCCAAAAGCTTTGCTACATTCAGAATATCTGTAATGTTCTGTCCAATATGGATAACTTGTGAGCTGTAAGCCCTGAGGAAGAATTTATCCCATTCAAGGCATTTGTGAGGTAATTTCTAGAATGAGTTCTGGTGAATGAATTCCCTGACTAAAGGTCTGGTCATACTAAACACATTTATCCGATTTCCCTCCAGTACGACTTTTCCAATGAAGCTTAAGATGTGCACACCTGCTAAAACTCTTACTTAATGTTCCTCACCAATAGGGATTCTTTGTAAGCTAGGCTTCAAAGTACAATGAAGGATTTGCCACACACATTGTATTTGGAACCTTCCTCTCTAGCAGGAATTCATGGTGGACCTTTTCTTTTTTTATTGAAGCATAGCTGATTTATAATGTTGCTGGTGGACCCTGAGGTAAGAATACTGAACTGAAGACATTGAGATATTCATTACACTTCTATGATTTCTGTCCAGTATGGATTATCTGATGGTTAAGAGAGGCTTTGCCACACCCAAGACATGTCCATTTCTCCACACAATGAATCACCCCAGATCAAGTGTCAATTTTGAATGATTACCTTCCCATGTATATTACATTGGTATGGTTTGCCCTTTGCATTCATTCCCTGATGTGTAGTGAGGGTTGAGATCTCAGTAAAGCCTTTTCAACACTCTTACTTTTCAAGTGCTTCTCTCTAGTATGAAGTCTCTTATGACTGACAAGGGTTGCTTTATGACTAAAGATGTCATTTATAAGGTTTCTCTCCAGTATGAATTCTCTGATGACTTACAAGGTATGAATTTCGACCAAAGCCTTTCCCACATATATCACATTTATATGTTTTTTCTCCTAAATGGATTAGTTGATGTGTGAGATGTGAGAGCTGAAGAAAGGTTTTGCCACACTCACTGCATTTATAAGGTCTCTCTCCAAAATGAATTCTCTGATGACTGGTAAGGTTTGTTTTTGTACTAAAGACTTTGCCACATTAATTACATTTGTACAGTTTCTCTCCAGTATGAACTCTGTGATGACTTCTAAGGCTTGTTTTATGACTAAAGACCTTGCCACACTCATTGTATTTGTAAGGTTTCACTCCAGTATGAATTCTCTGATGACTTCCAAGGGTTGTTTTATGACTACAGACTTTACCATATACATCACATTTATATAATTTCTCTTCTGTATGGATGATCTCATGTCTACAAAGTTTTGAGCAGTAATGAAAGGTCTGACCACACTCATCACCTTTGTAACATTTCTCTCCAGTATGAATCCTCTGATGAATTCTGATGAAAGCCTTTCCCACATACATCACATTTATATGGTCTTTCTCCTGAATGGATTAGTTGACGTTGCCTGAGACATGGACCCTTACGAAAGGTCTTGCCCCACTCACTGCATTTATAAGGCCTCTCTCCAGAATGAATCCAATGACCACATGCAAGGCTTCCTCTCTGAGTAAAGACCTTGCCACACTCATTACACCTGCAAGGTCCCTCTCCACTATGAATTCTCTGGTGACCTCAAAGGGTTGTTTTATTACTAAAAACCCTGCCACACAAATTACATTTGTGAGGTCTCTCTCCATTATGAGTTCTCCAATTAATGGCAAGACATGAATTCTGACTAAAGGCTCTTTGACATATATCAGGTCTATCTAATTTCTCTGCTATATGGACGATCTGATGTCCACTGAGGTATGAGCCTTGAAGAATGGTTTTGCCAAACTGGTTACATTTGTACAGCATTTCCCTGCATGCTTTCTGATCTTGGGTCAGTATTGAGGGATGCATAAAATCACTCTCATATATATTAGAAATGTTGCTTTGGACACTATAAGAAACTCCCAGAATTGGTGAAAATGAGGCACTATTGTTGATAAGCTTGTCAGCTTGATTAAATTCATCAATTTTCTCTTCATTTATAAAATTATGTGGCTCATCTCAACAGCTTAATGCAAGTTTATTTCCCATACGCTTGATTCCTGCACCACTTATGCCATGGTGATCTCTCTCATCACTGAGATTTCCATTATACGCTACAGACATTCCTTTGTAATTTCTTTCCTCATCTCTCTGCTGAGACTCTGTGTCACATATATTTTCCTGGATGCTCCCGAGGTATAAGTGCTCCATCTCACTCCTTTCATGACTTTCCATCATCACTGTCTGGAGTACTTCTCTATCCGTGTTTGCTTTTCATTGTATTTCTTGACTACATGTATTTGAGACATAGCTACAAGATACATACAACTATAAGTATCCTATTCATTACAACTCATAAATAAATGTTTCATGTTAAACACAGTCTAGGACACTGAAGCTAGTGCTTATACCAGTTATGAAACTATCTAGCATGATCTTAAAAATTTCAGGAACACACCAAAAAAAGGTTACTTTGCTAGAAAAGAAGTACTCTGCACTACTGTTCAACAAAGTACTACAAATCCTGCCAGTGGAATGAAACAAGAAAAAAACCCAAAATCTCCCAAATTAAAAAAGAAGGAAAATTTCTTTATTAGATGACAAGGTTTGATATGTACAAACTGTAAAGATTCCACAAGAAAACTGCTACTTCAAATACCAATTTTAGAAAAGATGCATAATACGAAATCAGCATGCAAAAATTAGCTGCATTTCCATACACAATAAACAATGTCAACAGAAAATTAGAGAAGAATCCTATTTAGTATAGTATTAAAAAAAGGATGTAACATTTAGGAATAAATTCGCCCAGGAGGGGAAAGACTTACAGACTGAAAACTGCTAACCATTCCTAAAAGAAATCCAAAAAGATAAACATAAATGGACAGACAACCCATACTCATGGACTGGAAGTCTTAATGCTCTTAAAACAGCCAAACTACCCAAACTCTTCTACACATTCAATGGAATCATTATCAAAATTCCAATGGCTAATTTTGCAGAAATAGGAAAAACATGCTAAAAGTCATAGGGAACCTCAAGAGACCCCAAATACCCAAAATCCTCTTGAAGAAGAAGAAAGATGGAGGCCTCCTTGCTTTAAATTTCAAAACATACTACAAAGTAATCAAGATGGTGTGTTACCTGCGTAAACACAGATACATAATAGAAGAGAAGAGAATGCTCAGAAATACTCCTTGCATCTGTTTGAAATGTACTGACAAGGACGTTAAGACTGCAGAGTGGAAAAAAGACAGTCTCAGTAACAAATGGTGCTGGGAAACTGGGTACTTATGTGCAAAACAATGAAGCTGAAACCTTCCCTGCATCAAAAGTAAAAATTTCTGCTTGGCAAAGAACACAACTAACACAGTGAAAAGAAAAAAATCTGGAGATTGGAGGTGATGAAGGTGCTATGAAAAATTTCCAACTCTCAAACATTTCAGTTGATTTCACAGTTTAAAGCATATGATGGAATAAAACACTCTCTGTCACTGATGTCTTTTTCTAAACTTTCTTTTCCACTCACAATCGTTATGATTTTAAATTCAGTGACTCACTTACTTAGCTTCAACTCTCTTAGAAAAAGTCAGAACAGCCCAGAAATGAACCCACAAACTTTTGATCAACTAATCTTTGACAAAGGAGGCAAGATTATACAATGGAATAAAGACAGTCTCTTCAGCAAATGGTGTTGGGAAAACTGGACAGCAGCACGTAAAACAGTGAAGCTAGAACACTCCCTTACACCATATACAAAAATCAACTCAAAATGGATCAAAGACTTAAACATAAGACAAGATACAATAAACCTCCTAGAGGAAAACATAGGCAAAACATTATCTGACATACATCTCAAAAATTTTCTCCTAGAAGAAATAAAAGCAAGAATAAACAAATGGGACCCAATGAAACTTACAAGCTTCTGCACAAAGGAAACCATAAGTAAAACAAAAAGACAATCTACGAAATGGGAGAAAATTTTTGCAAATGAAACCAACAAAGGCTTGATCTCCACAGTATATAAGCAGCTCATATGGCTCAATAAGAGAAAAATAAATAACCCAATCCAAAAATGGGCAGAAGACCTAAACAAGCAATTCTCCAAGGAAGACATACAAATGATCAAAAGGCACATGAAAAAATGCTCAGTATCACTAATTATCAGAGAAATGGAAATCAAAACTACAATGAGGTATCACCTCACACCAGTCAGAATGGCCATCATTCAAAAATCCACAAATGACAAATGCTGGAGAAGCTGTGGAGAAAGGGGAATCCTCCTACACTGCTGGTGGGAATGCAGTTTGGTGCAGCCACTGTGGAAAACAGTATGGAGATTCCTCAAAAGACTAGGAATGGACTTACCATACGACCCAGGAATCCCACTCCTGGGCATATATCCAGAAGGAACCCTACTTCAGGATGACATGTGCACCCCAATGTTCATAGCAGCACTATTTACAATAGTCAAGACATGGAAACAGCCTAAACATCCATCAACAGACGACTGTATAAAGAATAAGTGGTATATTTATACAATGGAATACTACTCAGCCATAAAAACTGACAACATAATGCCATTTGCAGCAACATGGATGCTCCTGGAGAATGTCATTCTAACTGAAGTAAGCCAGAAAGAGAAAGAAAAATACCATATGAGATCGCTCATATGTGGAATCTAAAAAAGAAAAACAAAAGCAAACAAAAAAAAACCCCAAAGCATAAATACAGGACAGAAATAGACTCATAGACATATAATACAGACTTGTGGTTGCCAGGGGGGCAGAGGGTGGGAAGGGATAGACTGGGATTTCAAAATTGTAGAATAGATAAACAAGATTATACTGTGTAGCACAGGGAAATATACACAAAATCTTATGGTAGCTCACAGAGAAAAAAATGTGACAATGAGTGTGTATATGCCTATGTATGACTGAAAAAATTGTGCTGAACACTGGAATTTGATACAACATTGTAAAATGATTATAAATCAATAAAAAATGTTTAAAAAAGAAAAAGAAAAAGTCAGAACAAATTTCCCCTTATTGCTCTGTTTCCAGAATTTACCAGGTATTGTGCATATTAATGTCTGATTTTCACAAGCAGCTTCCTTATCCTGGTTTACAGAGAGCAGACAGTGCACCCAGATGGGCCCCTAAACTCTCCCTGCTGCCCAACAGCACTGACACACCAGTGGTTTGAATCCACTAGGGTGAAGTCCTGACAAGAACCATGCCCAGGGGAGACTTCACAAGTTCCAGGTCCCTGGGTCATGGGGGTGGAGTCTAAGTGGAGGTGGCAGACGCTGAGGGCGGGTCCTGGGTGACTGTGAATGTAGAGATGTCAGGCAGGATACTTCAAAATCAGAAAGTATTAACAAGTCCCAAGAAAGGCATTTCAGAAGGACAGACAAAATAATCAACTAATATGGTATACACATATACAAATGAATACTACTGAGCCATAACAAAATAAAATAAAATAATGTCATTTGTAGCAACATGGATGGACCTGGGGGTTATCATTCTAAGTGAAGTAAGCCAGAAAGAAAAAGAAAAATATCATATGACTTATATGTAGAATTCAAAAATAAGACACAGTGGGGAGGGTATAGCTCAAGTGGTAGAACACATGCTTAGGTTGCATGAGGTCCTGGGTTCAATCCCCAGTACCTCCTCCAAAAATAAATAAATAAATAAATAAACAAACAAACAAACAAACAAACGAATAAACCTAATTACCTCCCTTCAAAAAAAAAAAAGAAAGAAAAAAGACAAAACCTATTCACAAATAAGAAACAGACTCACATACATAGAAAACAAACTTATGGTTACCAGGGGGAAGGAAGTGGAAAGGGATAAATTGGGAGTTTGATATTTGCAGATACCAACTACTATATATAAAACAGATAACAAATTACACTATATAGAGAGGAAACTATATTCAATATCTTGTAGTAACCTATAATGAAAAAGAATATGAAAAGAATATATGTACATATATGTATGACTGAAACATTATGCTGTACACCAGAAATTGAACAACATTGTAAACTGACCATACTTCAATTAGGGAAAAAAAAACAATCAACTGAGAATATGACTTTACCTGAGAAACAGTCATTCTTGATTCCTTTTTGTTTCTCTTCCTCCTCTTCTGGACTTCTTCCTCAGACAACGTGGGTCTTCAGAGATCGATCTTCAAAGTTGAATGAAAACATTCTATTTAATGCTTATAAACAACACATCCCTCCCTGTGCCACAGTCACATACATACACACAGGGGAGACCTCACCACGTGGAACAGACAGTCCTCTGTTGCCCACTGTCACAGGAAGGACTCAGGACAGGAAACTACACACACACACCAACAAAGGAGTTTCCCCGCACTGTCCTCAGATCACCCTTCCCTCCTGGTAAGCCCGTCACCTACACAGCAGCAGCGGGCACCTCAGCTGGACCCGACAGCCCCCTTCAGGTCACAGACCAGGCCCTGAGCCATCCCCACACAGAGCAGAGCCCCCTCCCCCTCAGCCCGGATCCCAGCCCTCAGGATGGGAGGACTCAGAATCAGGATGCTCAGTGAGGGATCCAGACTGGAATCACCTTGTGTCCCTTAAGTATCATTGAGGTTGGACACCACACAGACTATATGAAGGTGAATCTCTGGTCAGAGTATCCAAAACACGCATATGCAAAATGATTCAGAGATCTATTGTGAAGCCTGGGTCAAGCACCACTGAGAGGAAGCAAGCCCAGCACACCTCCCACTTTGTTTTTCTTTCCCAGCTTTACTGAGATATAACTGATACTTAACAACAGTGTACATGAGGTGTACAATGTGAGTATTCAACAGATGTCTACACTGTGTAATAATTATCACAATAAAGTAATTTATACTTCCATCAACTCACGAATACCATTTTCCTTCTGTGTAGTGAGAATACTTAAGGTTAATTCTCACCACAAATTCCAAGTATGTAGTAACACTATGTGATTAACTACAGTCAGCAGGCTGTACATTAGGTGTACATGTTGTACTATTTTATTTTTCGACGTTTGTAACCTTGACCAACATCTCCAGATTTCCCCCTCCACCCAACCCCTTGTGACAACCTTCATACCCTAAGGCTCTATGAGTTTCACATTTCTAGTTTCCATGTCAAGTATCTTTCTTCTTCTGACATAGTAATGTCATAATTCATGGCTGACATAAATTTTCTACGTGCAGTCATTTGTCAACAGACATTTTCGCTCATTCTACATCTTGACTGTTGTGAATAATGCGTAATGCTCACAGGAGTGTAAATATTTCCCTCAATATAATCATTACCATGTCTTTCAATATCTAACCAGAGGTGCATAATTTAAGCAAACAACCTTTATATTTATCACATTCTAAAACCATAAATCAATATGACACAAATTAATCACCCACATCCAAACAACTCACCTCCCGTCTGCAACCAGTTGGCCGGCTCGATCCACACTACTATGTTTTCCCAGTTCATTCTGTTTATCTGTCTCCCTGCTTCTCTCTGTCACTCTGTTCCCCGCTACTCTCCTGCTGTTCCTGCTGCCCTTCTATTTCCTCCCTCATTCCGGTCATGACTCACTCTGTATCTTGTTCCCCTCTTGTTGCTCTTTCCCCCAACCTTTCTGATTGCCCTGTATCTCCTTGTATTTTGGCCTGTTACTTCCTCCACCTCTGCTCCCTGTCTGCCCCCCGAGTTACATCTCTTTTATCCTTTCACCCTCCCTTCCTCCTCACGCTCCCATCACAGGTAGCTATGCCTCCTTCCTGCTCCTTCTCTCGCTTCCTCTGCTCTTCAAGTCAATCGCTGTTCTCTGTTCGTCTCCCAGGGCCACCATGCTTTGAAGGCCATGGTTCTAACTCTTGTAACCCCTCGCTCACGAATTTACTGGGATGCCGCCTGAATAAGATGCCCGCCTAAAGAAAGAGCACATTTTCCAGCGGCATGGAATTTGGGACGGAACAATAGTGCGTGTCCCAAGGCAGATCCGGGTCACCTCCCGATAGGCGGAGTCAGGGGAAGGGCTGATTACGAAGGGGAGGCCCGCGGAGCAGAAGGACCCGCCTGAAAAGGACGCGAGGACAGACGGGCTGGGAGGGAGGGGGTCTCAGGAGAGGCCGGGCTCCCAGAATCCCGGGACCCGGGAGAAGACGCGGCCTCACGGGAGCGGGGCGGCCGGCGCTGCCCTCCAGGGGCCGAGAGGGCGAGGCTGGGGGCGCAAATCCAGCTCAGAGAAGAGGACGTTACATGGGGGACGGAGGGAGTATTGGGTTTTATGAAGGAAAATATCAGGAAAGGCGGTGTCTCGATGACCGAAGGCAGAAAAGCCGAGGACAGAGACCAGCCTCAGAGTGGTTTCAGACGCGAAGGAAAAGATCCCCGACCTGGAGCGGTGCCGTCTGGATTTACGTGGGCTGAGGGCCGGGTGCTGGGATTTTAGGTCCGCAGTGACTCCTACATTCAGAGGATGGATTAAGCAGGAACACGCAGTACAGATTTATACTAGAAAGGAGAAACACGCTCCATAGGGGGACCGCCAGTCAGCGACCTCCGCTTCCGGTTCCGGGGGAAACTTTCGCCCGGAGCCAGAGGCGGGACTTCCGGGGTGGGGCGTGGGCGGAGCGATGCCCGCCAGGGGCTGGTGGGCGAGGGAGCCCAGGTCTTAGTCTGGTGAGCCGGGGAGGGGGTTAGTATGGAGAGGGGATTGTTCCTTCTCCATACTGGAAGGGTTTTATGGTAAAAGCTTATAGATGTGGGGGGCATTTATATCAGAAACTAAGATGTCTCCTCCTAAGAAGTTGAAAACGGTTACAATAAAAATCTGTTTGTGGGGATTATTGCTCAGTGGCAGAGCCCGTGCTTAGCATTCAGGAGATCCTGGGTTTAACCCGCAGTATCTCAATCAGTCAAACAATCAATCTAATCCACGCCCACCCCCACCCCAGAAAAACAAACGAAAAGCTGTTTCTGGGAGCTCGAGGCTTGCTTGTCCCTCTCCTGAAGCTCAAGCAATGCAGTGGCTGGGAATTTGGTCTCCATGTGATTGCTGTGGGCAGTGGTGGATCTAGGAATATTTTCTAAAATTACAATTAATTTAAGCACTTAAAGAAAATAAGAGCTGAAATTTGTATGACAAGTTAGAATGAGAAATACAAACTCTCCCTGGATAGAATGAGCCATTTGTTACTGACATGTTACACAACACCTTTTCCTCTCTATTCTTCATTCAGCCAGGAGGCCAAACTCAACACTCTACTCAGTTCTAGAGACTCACGGACAAAACCTGGGGACTGAGACTGAAGGACTAAAACATAATTTCTGTCACTAACCATTGATTTTAAAAGAGCGATACATTTTTAAAAGTGGTTATCAACTGCATTAATCTTTCTTTTGGCTGAAGTGTTTTATTTGCCTTTTAAAACCATGTCTTCCCCAAGTGTTATTGAGATGTACTTGACATACATCACTGTATAAATTGAAGGTGCACAGCAAAATATTCTTACATTAATTGAAATAATTACTACAATAAGAAAAACCTGCATTATTCTTTAAAATAGTTGGCCTATTACACACTTATGAGAAATACTTTTAAGGATCTTTTGTAAAAACTTGTTTATGAAATTATACTTAAATATATAACTAAACATAAAGTAACTTCTAACTGATTATATGTTTGTTACGAAGGTAATTAGAAATTTGTACATTTTATTTTCAAATAGTAATATATTTTAGCTCTTTTCTTAATTTTCTATTCCTAAGAGTTCTGTCAAGTGTCAGTAACAAAGCCTGAAAACATATAGTCTTCAGAAGACACTGGGTTTTATTACGATGTAAAGAATAATTAACTTCGAATATTAATAACGGCATTTATTTGTGTAATAGAGAAGAACAAATCTGACTCCATATTAGATCTGTTTCTTTTACTTTAACCTTCATATCAATACAGGAAAGTGAATGTGGGGCAAGAGGATGGCCATGTCCTAGGTCTCAGTTAGGCCCCTGAGAAGTGCCCTGCCAAGTGTGGGTCCTTGGCTTGTCAAAGGAAGGAATTCAAGAGCAAGTCACAGTTGAGTAAAAGTAGATTTATTCAGAGAGATATATACTCCAAAGACAGAGGGTAGGCTGTTTCAGAAGGCAAGAAAAAGGCTAGGAGGTGTGGGGGTTAGGTTTTCAGTTTGTAGTTACACACTCCATAGAGAGTGCAGTCTGTCTCACTAGGAATGAAGAGTGGCCACGAGGTGTGGGAGTTGTTCCTTTGCAAGGGCTCAGTAGCTTCACATGCTAACAAATGGGAAGATTATTCCAACTACTTTGGGGAAGGGGCTGGGATTCCCAGGAATTGGGCCACTGCCCACTGAAATGAATAACACACTAGAAGGAACCAAGAATAGACTAAATGAGGCAGGAGAATGGATCAGTGAGTTAGAAGACAGATTAGTGGAAATCACTACTGCAGAACAGAAAAAATAAAAAAGAATGAAAAGAAATGAGGATAATGTAAGAGAACCCTGGGACAACATGAAGCGCTCTAATATTCACATTATAGGGGTCCCAGAAAGAGAATAGAGAGAGAAAGAACCTGAGAAAATTTTTGGATCTCTCCAAAAATAACTGAAAACTTCCCCAGCTTGGGAAAGGAAACAGTCACCCAAGTCCTGGAAGCACAGAGTTCCACACAGGATCAACCCAAAGAGGAAGACATCAAGGCACATAGTCATCAAGTTGACAAAAATTAAGAATAAGGAGAAAATATTAATATCAGCAAGAGAAAAGCAACAAATAACATACAAGGGAACTCCCATAAGGCTATCACCTGATTTTTCAGCAGAAACTCTACAGGCCAGAAGGGAGTGACATGATATATTTAAAGAGAAGAAAGGGAAAAACTTACAGCCAAGAATACTCTATCCAGCAAGGCTCTCATTCAGATTTGATGGACAAATCAAAAACTTCACAGATAAACAAAAGCTAAAAGAATTCAGCTTCCATATCTTGGCAATTATAAATATTATTGCTGTTAATAGCGGAGTGTATGTACCTTTTTTAATTAACGTTTTTGTTTTTCTCAGATATATGCCCAGGAGTGGAACTGCTGGGCCATATGGTGGTTCTAATTTTAGGTTTTTGAGAACCCTCCCTATTATTTTCCATAGTGGCTGCACCAATTTACATTCCCACCAATAGGGTACAAGGGTTCCCTTTTCTCCATATCCTTTGCCAACATTTGTTATTTGTCTTCTTTTTGATGATGGCCATTCTGACAGGTGTGAGATGCTATCTCATTGAGATCTTGATTTGCATTTTCCTGATATTAGTGATGTTGAGCAACTTTTCATGCCCCTGTTGGCCAACTGCATTTCCTCTTTTGGAAAAATGTCTGTGCGGTTCTTCTGCCCATATTTTAAATTGGATGGATGGTTGGTTGTTTGCTTTTTAATTGAAGTACAGTTGATTTAAAATGTTATATTAGTTTCCGGTGTACAATATGGAAGGACTTGCAGGGCACTATGCTAAGGGAAATAAGTCAGAGAGAAAGACAAATACTGTAAGATATCATTTACATGTGGAATCTAAAAAAATAAAACAAACTAGTGAATATAACAGAAAAGAAACAGACTCACAGATGTACAGAAGGAACTAGTGGTTGCCAGTGGGGAGAGGGAAGGGGGAGGGGCAAGATGGAGGGGGAGGATTAAGAGGTACAAACCATCAGGTAGAAAACAAGCTACAAGGGTGAATTGTACAGCAGGGGGAATACAGCCAACATTTTACAATAACTATAAATGGGTATAACCTTTAAAAATTGTGCATCACTATATTGTATACCTGGACATAATATTGTCCATTAACTATACTTCAACTTAAAAAATGATATTATAAAGTAAATACATAAATAAAAAACAATTAAAAAATAAAGTTAGCTGGAAGTCAAAAGAACTTTAATTAAAATTTGGTATTTGAGAAGCTTGTTAGAAAGTTCTTAAGTACTTGGTCAGATAAAATTATAGGCCACTGTGAAACAATAGTTGTTTATTAAACCAAAATAAAAAATATTTTAGAGGCTAATACAGATCACTTAAGAGATAAAGAGCTTTAGAGTCTGTTACCAAAAGCAGATTAACATTTTAAGAAAACTTCGTCCTTTTAATAGAATTAACTTCCAGTTTTGCACTAGCTTACTTTTAACAACCTAATCCATTTCCTTATTTAAATCAATCTAAATTTAACCAATCCTGATCATGTGCAAAGCTCTTTTCTCAGGGTTCCTTTTCCACAAATCTTCCATCACTTTCTGTATCCATATTAGTTTGTCCCTTATTTTTTCCATCCAGAAACAACCAGCTATAGAAAAAACCAACCATCGTTTCCCTCAAAACGTAATTCCATTCCTTATACCTTCTTTTGCTGAAAACACACATCTGACTTTCCTGCTGTATACCAAGATATTTCCCTTATTATTTTAGTAGCTTTAATTATATACATTATAATTTTAATCCTTAAAAACCTTAATCTTTGGTGAAGACCAGAAAGCAAGTAATTGTGAATTGGTTGTCATACCAGCTTTTTTTGATTGGAAATATGTTTTATTTTTCTCTTCTAAGAAGGCAAAGGTAGGTAAACTTAGACCTGCCCAGCAATTAATGCTACAATATTTTATAAATGACCGAAATGGTTTTTTTTTTCACTTAACTTAGTTTTAAGTGCCTAAACTTGGAGAGACTATTTTAAATCTGTTTTTTATTTTTTTCTTTTTGGAGGGAGGTAATTAGGTTTGTTTATTTTTTCATTTCATCACCTTGTGCATGCTAAGCAGGCAGTCTACCACTGAGCTACACCCTTCCCCCAAGAGACTATTTTAAATAGACGTTTCCAAAACATAATTGTGCCTATAAAGTTTACCCAAAAGCTCTTATTTTGTTTACGTTTACTTTTTTGAAAACTTTTTTTACATTGAGTTACTTTCCTTGCTGACAAATTTGTAAAAGATATAAAAGGGTCTTATTTGATCTCTAGTAAGCCGAGGTACAACAGAAGTATTATACTTGACACTGATGACTCTAAAGACATGTCTATATTAATTAAACCAACAAGCTTAAGCTAGCTTTAATTCCAGATATTGATTTAGTACTGAAAGTTCTTTAGATAACGTGAACCTTAACTTCATTTTGGCCAGCTTCTTTAATATTTTTGAGTATTTATATAAGCAATTAATTTCCCTTAAGCCAATTAAATAGAGCTATTTTACAAATTAATTTTGGTAATACCATACATCTATGACACACAAATATACAAAGCAGAGACCTCAGTTTCCATTCTAAAATTTAGCCATGAATTAATTGGGTACAACAATGTAAAACTCATTAGTTACAAAAGAGTTTGGATTTAAATTGGGTTTTTGGCAGACGGAACAAATCATAGTTGGCCTATCTAGAAGACTAACACTTTTTTCTAATATTTATGGAAACGAGACTAGGTATTTATTTGTCCTTAACAAGTCAAGTTCTAAATTATTTAACCCCTTTTTGAAATTTGTATCTTAAAAAGATGGCAAGATCAGGGTTCCTGGAGAAGACATGGTAGAACATTTGTATCTCAAAGGCATAAGAAAGCAAGTTCTTCTTAGAAAGACTTCGTTCTCTTAAGGCCAGGAAAAGTTTTTTATTTTTTCTAGATATTTACAAGTCTCTTAAGATATACAAGGGAGGTTTGGGGAGTGGTAAAATGTTGGTGGGCTTTGTATTATTTTCAGAGCCATACTCTGATCCTGTAAAGACTAGATTTGCAAAATGAAGACAGGCTTTTTTTTTCATTGATGTATATATAGTCAGTTACAATGTGTCAGTTTCTCGTGTACAGCACAGTGTTCCAGTCATGCATGTATATACATAGAAATTCATATTCTTTTTCATTAAAGTTACTACAAGGTATTGAATATAGTTAGTTCCCTGTGCTATACTAAACAAAGGCTGTTTTGTTTTTCCTCATTTAGCTTAAGAGAAGACCTCCCCAAAAATTAGTCAGGCTCTGAATATCAGCTATGATCAGTTTAGTCAGGCTGGTGGTCTCCCATTTTTGGCCTCCCATTTTGGAAATCTATTTACAAAAACTTTTCAGGATCTTCCTCGGATTTGAGAAATTCTCTAATTATGGCCTCAGTTTAGCCTTTGATCTGAAGAGGCTTGCCTACAGCCTCATGCGGTCCCATTTTTGCAGGTAGCCTGACAGTACTGGCTCGGTCAGTGATGTCAGTGTCCCAGACAGCAGTGTTACTTGAGAAACGATTTGGGGTGGAAGGGAGACCTCCTCTGGCTTGGGACTGAGGCAGGCTCCCATGGCCAAGAGCAGTTGTTTTCCTTGGTGGGTGCCTTCCCTTCCCGTAAGGGTCTTCAAATTGGATTATTGCCTGGAATTTCATGAACGAGTCTCACCCCAACAAGGGGATGAGGCGCTCGGGCATGCGCAGAAACTGATGTGTAAAAGTTACTTTCCTAGCAAGTGCTTGGTTTGGGACCTTTTATTGATCCCTGTTATTACACAGGATTGGGAGGACAAGGGTGCAGGGAAATCAGCACAGAGTAAGCAGCCCCTGTATCTAATAAGAAAACAACTTTCTTACTTGCCATGTGGTTACCCGAGGCTCCTCCGGAGAAATGACCAGGTGTCCTGTGGAAGCTGGGGGTGGAGGGAGGTCCTGGGCCCTGTCAGTCTTCAATCCTCTCAGCCATCATTGATTTGGGAGCCACAAGCCCCCTCCAGGGCTGGGGATAGTCCCGCTTGGAGTGGCCATCTCATTTGCATACCAGAGTCCCAGTGGACTTTCCCAGACATGGGGCATTCATTCTTCCAGCAGCCCTCCTGGCTGCACCTAAAACAGGCCCCTTCTCAGCAAGACAGTGGCTCTGATCCAGGCACCCTGGATCCTGTCCTTGCCACAGGTCTTTGAAAGTGAGGGCAACCCTGAGCTGGGGCAGGGATTAGGGCTGCCGATAAGAATCGTACCTTTTGCTGTTGTCCTGGAATCCTTCTTGCCTCTTTAACCCTGTCTCTATTGTTAATCCAAATGCCAGATCCATGAGCTGATTCATTGGGGTCTGGGGTTCCCAGCTGCCCAGATGGGGCATTAGGGGTAGATGGTTCATATGACTGTCTCCCTTTGGAGTTCAGGGAGGTGGGAGTTCCCAGCTGTGGGCCTCGGGGAGGTGGACCCATAAGGGGTCGTCTGAAACACTGAGCTCCTTTGGGGGAAGGAGATGCTCTGAAGGGGCGTGAGCCAGGCACACCCGGCAGGACTTCCTTAAACTTGGGTCTTAGAATTGGGTCAGAAACATTTGGACGTATGGAACTTCCCCTCACCTACCTTCCCTTTGTAGTTTAATGACCCTGTGGTTGGAAAAAGGGACCAGAGTCCCAGGGCCTAATCCTTCAGGGAGGGAGGGAAGAAACCATGGCTCTGAGTCAGTCAAGTGGATTGCCTTCTGTGAAGGAAAGAGGAAAACAGAGCTGAAAGGCAGGGCAAGAGCGGGATAAGGCAGTGATGAGGTTTAGGTATCAGACAGTCTAAGGAATCAGGGCGGAGGAGGGTATTAGAGTAATCCAGGGCAAAGAGGGAAGGTGTACAGCCAGGACTCTTCCTAGACCAGAGACCCGTAGGCCCACTGAGGGAGTGCCCGCCTGCGCCTCCCACTCAGGGTTTGCAGTGAGGCCATAATCCCCGAGGCACTCGGGGAGGGCCGGGCCGCAAATTTTTAAAGGGCCATTTCCGGACTCCCCAGATTTGGACCCCCTTGCATAGTTACGGAGGCCTGGAGCCGAACTAAGACCGTGTAGAGAAGAGGGACTGGGCTCCAGGAGCCACAGAGGGGAAGCCCACCCAACCAGGTTGCCGGCTGCTTGCTGCACAGCCTTAATTTGGACTACCACTTACTGCAAGCTCTAAATATCTTAACATAAACAAATGAGGAAGAGAAAGTAAATCCAGTCCAAAAAACCCAACTTCCAACGTTCCTTTAAAGAGGCACCAGGGGATGACAGCCCCTCCAGCCACACTTGCCCTCTCCTCAGCCCCCCACCCTAGGCCGGGAAAGGGGAGGGCGTGACCCCCGACTCTGAGGCAAGCCACTGCTCCCCGGCCACACAGGGCTGTCTTTGCCAGCAGGCGGCTCGCTTACCCCACTTGTGAGGCTCAAGCATATCAGAGGCTGGAAACCTGGGTCTCCAGCTGGTTACTGTTTGGCAGTGGTGGACCAAGGAGCACTTCCTTCAAGCAGAATTAACTTAAGCACTTCAGGGAAACGAGAGCTAGACTTGACTTGTATCGCAAACTAGAATGAGAAATACAGAACTCTCCCTGGGGAGAGTGGAGAGTTTTATACTGACACCGCACAGAACAGCTTTTCCCTTCCATTCTTCATTCAGCCAGGAAACCAGCTGGACACACTGTCAGTTCCAGAGACTCAGGGACAAAACCTGGGGTCCGAGACCGGAGGACTAACGCATTTGATTATTTCAGTCACTTAAAAAACAGCAATATATTTTTTTAATTGTTACTAATTTCATTGCTCTTTTGTTCTTTTTGCTGAAGTGTTTTATTTGCCTTTTAAAACCACCGTTCTCCCCCGTTTCATTGAGCTGTACCTGGCATACGTCACTGAATGGGTTTAGGGTGTACACTGCAATGCTCTGCCTTAGGTTTACTGAAATCATTCTTGCAATAAGTTTAGTGAGTGTCCATCATCTCAAATAGATACAATAAAAGTAAAACCACAAAACAGAACTTTTTTCTGTTTCTGACAACTGCATTGTTCTTTAGAATACTCACTCCATTTCACTTAGGAAAATTACCTTTAAATATCTTTCACAAAAACTTTTTTATGAAATTACACGTAAGTATATAATTACTAAAACACACTCTAATTTCAAATTGACTATGTTTGTTATGAGGGTAATTAGAAAGTTTCATTTTTTCTTTTCAGAATGTAACATGATAGCTGTTCTCCAGTTCTGAAACTTCCGTCAAGTGTGGGTAACAGGGCCTGTAAAATGATATTCTTCAGAAGACACTGGGATTTATTTCCACGCAAAGAATAAGTTTTGGTGTTTCTGAAGGCATTTAGTAGGGAGGCATATGCTCTTTAACACAGACCCTGCCAACTAAAAATTGGCACTTGCCACTCACCTCTCCAAGAATTAAATCCCAAGCGGCTACAACTGCCCTCCTTCAGCAGCCCCTGAAAGGCGTTCAGGGCGGAGGTCAGGAATGAGGTGCTCTGTGCTCTGGGGAAAACTGGCAGAACAAGCCTTTGGATACTTAGGTATTTTCAGAAGGAAATTTGTTGAGCCCAAATTCTAGCATCTCCTTGTATCTAGAAAAGCACTACAATCATTAATGAAGCCATCTGCTCCTTGTGACTGGCAGTGACCTTCACGAGACTAGCAGCAACCTTCCGGAACAACGTGCACCTGCCTGCCTCTACCCTCCTTCACCAAAAGCAGATCGATACCGCCCTTCCCCCCTTACCTCTTCAGTTACTCAGAGCTACCTGAAGTGCTGTCTCCGAGCTCTAATCCTCATTTGGCTAGTTTAACTTTTTAGGTAAGTTTCCCAAGACATTTTTACACTTGTTTCATGAAAAGTAATGGGTGGAGGTGTTTTTCAGGTTATAAATGTGAATCAAGTTTTTAGAAGTGCCATTTTTGAAAGGCTATTAAAAAATGTTTTAAGTTATGGTTAGAAGCATTATATTCAGATTTATCAACTACAGTAATTCCATTCTGCAGATCCTGTAATTTACTATACATAAAATTGTAATTAAACTATAGTCGATTTACAGTATTGTGTTAGTTGCGGGTGGGTGGCCTATTGACAGCGTATTTTTACAGATTCCACTTCATTAGAAGTTATTTCAAAGTCATGGCTGCGAGTCCCTGTGCTGGACAATATGCTACCCAGGATACTGCGTATCTGTTTTCTACATAGTCGTTGAGATCCCTTAACCTCACACTGATTCCTTGCCCCTCGCCCTTGGCTTTACCTACATCTGTGAGTCTGTTTCTGTGTCCCTATATATATTTATTGGTTTTGTTTTCTAGATTCCACATGTAAGTGATGTCATAACGCATTTGTCTTCGTCTGATGAACTTCACTAAGCCTAACATCCTCACGACCCAACCGTGGTGATGCAGATGGCAAGTTTTCATTGTTTTATGGGTGAGTACTGTTCCACTGTGTGAGCGTGTATGTGTGCATGTACCCTCTACTCGTCCATCTGTTAGTGGATACTTGGCTTGCTTCCATATATTGGCTACTATAAACAATGATACAATGAACATTAGGGTGCGTGTACATCTTCCAATTAGTGGGTTTTCCCCAAATATGTACCCAGGAGTGGACTTGCTGGGCCATATGGTAGCTCCCTCTTTAGCCTTTTGAGGAACCTCACTTTGTGACTCATATACTGTATTATTTTCTTAAAGATACTGTTTTGACCAACTTACATATTTAGCTTGTCTTTCTCCCCTTTACTTCAGTGAAAAACCCAAGGATGTATAAATCAAGGGGTTGTGTTCAGACTGGGGTGGCATGAAGTGTCACACAGAGGAATGACAGATGCAAATGATGAGTTCAATCACCATGAAGACAGAAGCTCTTCACATTTCAGCTTCAGTGAGAGACTTGGCATGAAACGAGATAATGAGCTAAGAGAGAATGAACTACTAGCTCAAAACGAGGGCGCAAGAGACTTGTTGTTCATGTGCAGGTTCACCTTCCGGAAACACAACATGTTCATTTTACCTTAAAAGCTGTCTCTCCAGGTCCTCCCCATTCTGCCATTGTTCCTACCATTGAGTCTTCCTTCCATTCGAACAGTGGAAACTGGAATGCATGTCTCCAGCATCTTGTCGGGCATGGTTAGTAGATCAGAACTATTTTCTGAATTCAACATGGAGAGAACAGCATAGGCTTCTTTTATTGCATACTTTGAAAACAATGCACTCTTTTCATGTGTACAGTACAGTGGGATTTAGTATGTTTGCAACTTTTCCAACCACAATATAACCCCCATATTATCAATACTCCTTAAAACAAAACAAAATAAAACAAAACAAAAAAAACCTGTATTCATTAGCATTACTCCACACTCCATCCCCAGCCATGAGCAAATATTAAGCCAATTTCTGCCTGTATAGATATGGCTATTTTGGGCACTTCATGTAAATATAGTCACAAAATGTGTGGCATTCTCTGTCTCTTCTTGCACTTGGCGTAACGCCTTCAATGGTCATCCATGCTGTAACTGTTATCAGTACCGTGTAACTCTTCATTCCTGAATAGTAACATTTCACAGTCTGTTTACCCATTCATCACTGGATGGATCTCTGGATTCTTTCCAGAGTTCGACGATTATAAAAGATATGATGATAATACAAACAATAGAAGTGTACTTGTGCAATGATGGAGTGACATGCTGCACTCATTTAAACAATGTGCTTAGAAAATACCAATATGATAAGCAGATATTTTTAAAAAACCGTTAGTTAATTCAAAGTGTCATGAAAATGCACATGGGGCCATAAGGCAAAGATTACAATTGCCCTGAGAACCCAGGAAAGGCAAGAAAGTAAATTCTGAGGTGGAGTATCCAGCAGGATACAATTCTGGCCTCCAAATACAAGGGAATAATATATGTTGGTTGGACCCACTCAGATAGTGGTAATTTGTTAGGGCAGAAATAGGAAATTCAACTAAGTGATGTATGTAGAAAGGTTTGGCCACACTCAATTACATTTATTAGGCCTCTCTCCAGCATTAATTCTCTGATGACTTGCAAGGGTTGTTTTATGTCTAAAGATCTTGCCACAAACATCACATTTATATGCATTTGCTCCTGTGTGGATTCTCAGATGTTTTGTGAGGTAGGAGCAATTATAAAAGGTTTTCCCACACTCGTTACATTTGTAAGGTTTCTCTCCAGTATGAATTCTCTGATGATTTGAAAGAGTTGTTTTATGAGCAAAGACTTTCCCACACTCATTACATTTGTAAGGTTTCTCTCCAGTATGAATTCTCTGATGAATTACAAGGGTTGTTTTACGACTGAAGAACTTGCCACACTCATTACATTTGTAAGGTCTCTCTCCTGTGTGAATTCTCTGATGAACTGCAAGGTAGGAACTTCGAGTGAAGAATTTTTCACATACATCACATTTATGTAATTTCTCTCCTGTATGGATTAACTGATGACGCTTGAGATAAGATGTCTTAAGAAAGGTTTTGCCACACTGATTACATTTGTAAGGTCTTTCCCTGTGTGTTTTTGGGTATTGTGTCAGAATTGAAGGATGGACAAATTCACTGCCATATACATGAGAAATGTTGGTTTGGACACTAGGAGAAATTCCTTGAGGTGGTGAAAATGAGGAACTATTGTTGATACTCTTGTCAGCTTGATTAAACTCATCAATTTTCTCTTCACTGTTGAAATTATGCAGTTTTTCCCAAAAGCTTAAGGCAAGTCCTTTATCAATAGGTTTGATTCCTGCAATATTTCTACTGTGTTGATCTCTCCTATCAATGAGATTTTCCTTATGGGTTGTAGGCATTCCATTGTAATTCCTGGCCTCATTTGTCTGCTGTGACTTAAAGTCATATATATTTTCCTGAAGGCCCCTGAGGTAAAAATGTTTCATTTCATTCCTTTCACATCCTCCCAACATCACTATTTGGAGTACATCTCCTCTATCAGTGTTGGCTTTTACTTGTAATTTCTTGATCACATGCATTTGAGACAGATCTACAAGATAAAAGTAACAATAATCTATTCATTAGAATTCATAAGTGAGTGTTTCATGAGAAATACATGATATCACACTAAAAGACATAATTATATCAGAGTTATGAAACTACCTACCATGATCTTAAAAATTTGGGGAACACTAAAGGAATAAAATTCTTTACTAAAGAAAAAGTGACCAGCTGCAATTGTAATTAATTTTAGGGTACCCTAGTCTCAAAGACCCTCTGACAAAAACTCTCATATTAAACAAACTTCTGTTAGCTATCAAAGACAGTGCATTATTCAGCCATGACCCCAAAGGACATACCAATTAACAGTAGACATATCAATGTCTGAGAACTGAGGAGAAAACAATATTACACTATACACATATTTTGCATGTTTATTATAAATAAATGCTAAAGAACACACAATATACTGAAACGCTAAATAATCCAAAACTAGCAATCTATTGAATAATACAAGTGAGTGGCACTTTAGAATTGGGAAACAAATATACCATAGAGAAAGTGAAGAATTTGACAAAACAATTTTTAAAAAACAAAACATTTTTCTAATTACATCCTAAACAACAATGTACCCAGGAAGACGCATAAAACCTTCTGAAAGACCATCATCTGTAAATCAAAATTAAATATTAATAAATGCAATATTCTCCAGTTATGGTAATAGTAGAGCAGTTCCCTACATATGCAGTGCCCTGAAATATCCAGCTCATTGGCTCCAAAATATATGGAAGAAAGAGTGAGCAATTTGCAAATATATTAACGCGGTCAGAAACAACACTGTTGAGAACAAATTGCAACAGAAATGCATCCAAGTTACAACGCAAAGGGACGTCATAAAAATGACAATATTAATATATCTTTTATACTATAGTAAATTTGAATCTTTATTATTAAAAATGAACTATTCTAAGGCATATAGCACTAATTTCATTTATAAGTCTTGAGAAAAATTATCACAATTTTTCAATGAAGGGAAGCAGACTCACTGGTTCATGTACACGACTCCAACTTACACAGAAAAATAGCCAGAGAACCAGGGTTGAACCTGGACCTAAAGACTGAGGAAACATACTTAAGCATGACCGCCCACCCAAGCAATACAGATTACACAATATTACAACAATTACGAAGAGCTAAGAAGAAAACTTCAAGGGAGATGCAAGAAATAATGAGCTGCGTGACTAAGGTTATTTGGCCGTTCGCCCTGGAAATGGTTTCTTCACGGCTGCACACAGTGATTCAGGTCACGTCCCAAGAAAGGTGTTCAACGATTGAAGACAAGTTATGTTTACAGTGTGAGTCATGTGGAAGGTGGAGGGATGGGTGAAGGAGGGCTGTGGATATTGGGAAGTTCGGGAGGACAACTTACATGTGCCAGCAAATGACTGTGTTTCCATCCACATCCAAGTACCACATGAGGAAGGGTCAGGACGGAGAGAGGGTGTGAGTGGAGCACGGGGTACACGCACACGTGGGAGCACAGCCTGGGACTGCGCGTCTGTGTGCCTGTAACTGCATCATTCACACCTGCACCTAACGTACTGACCTTGAGAGAAAAGAACTGGTTTAGCAAGTAGGATGCAACTATCCCATTTTTATCTAAGAATTATACTATGTGTATGAGACAGAAGCAAAAGAGATTTAAAAAGGAAGAGACTGTGATGTCGTAGGGAAAAGCAGGTTTATATCTATATACAATTTGCTACGCAATGTATCACACTGAATGCTCCCTAAGTTCCATTAATATGTATACACTGAATAAAAACATATGTAATATTCCAGAAGATTGTACAAGAATGTTCTTAGCAGAAACCAAAAAGAAAAACCAAGAGAAGGCCCAAAGGAGATGGATGCGTTTATTGTATATACACACGTGCAGATCAAAGTAACTGTATAAAAAAATACAATGTAGGCAGACTGTGATTTCAGAATGAAGATCCTGGCTGGGTGAGCAGTTTTATGGGGAAACAAGGCTGCCAGGAGGTGTTTGCCAAAGTCTGAACATTTTAAAGATATGACGACATTAGTTAAGAAATTAAACAAAAAAAAAAGTTTCTAAGTAAAATATTAACCATATAACAACTTTGAAAAAAGAAATGTAATGCTTTGGTATATGAAAAGTTCCTGCTAACACTCCGTGTTATTAAACAGGAAAGCATTCTTTCAGCTAGCCTCTCTAATTACCAGAAATCACATTAGTACATTTCTTAACACAAACTCTGCAAGGAAAACAAAACCATGAGGCGTGATGGGAACAGGACAGAAGACCAAACCAGAGGCACTCATCAACCCATGAAGAACCCAAGTTAAAAACTATAAACAAACAAAGAACCTTTGAAAAAGAGAAACAAACCAATAAAGAATAAAGAAGCTGCAGAACCCTAGCAGTTGCCTATCCTGAAAACACTAAACCAAACACTGCAGGAAAGTTCGGGACAATGTGCCGGCCTCCGACTCCCTGGCTCCCTCTCACTCTGCAGTGAGACTGAACTGAAGAAAGCCCTCCACTTCCCGGATGTGCCCTCAGGAGGAAGTGCAAATCAAAGCAACGAGACACCTTCTCAAGCCCGTGAGAATACATGCCATGAAAAAGACCAGAGAGGACAAGTGGCGTTGAGAACGGGGAAGAAGTGGAACTCTAGTACCTGCTTCTGTGCCTGTAACTTGGTGCTGCTATTATGGAAAACAGTGTAAGTCTCCTCAAAGTACATTTTTCTAATCATATAATGCAGGGGTGGGGGGATAAATTAGGAGTTTGGGATTAACAGATACACACAACTGTAAATAAAATAGATAAACAACAAGGTCCTACTGTACAGCACAGGGAAGTATATCAATATCTTGCAATAACCTTAATGGAAATGAATGTGAAAAAGCATATATACATATTAGCATATAATATATAATAAATGAATAATAAAAACATAATAAACACAAGAATATATATGTATATGTGTAGCTGAATCACTTCGCTTTATACCTGAAAATAACACAACACTGTAAATCAATTACACCTCAATTTAAAAAAGAACACTAAAAAAAAAAATAATGTACCAATTCCTATATGGATCATTGTCATTAGAAGACACCTCCACTCCTACTTCCATCACAGGAGCACTGACAGCAGCCACGGCATGACAAAAACAGTAGAGCAATGGGCAAAACGTATCTGGTAGATAAACACACAAGTTATTAGTCATGAAAAAGGAGGAAACCCAGTATTTGCAACACTGAAAACGTTTGCTCAGTAAATTAAGTCAGAGAGAAAGAATACTGAAAGACCTCACTTACGTGTAGAATACACTATAAAAAAAAAAAAAAAGAGCCAAAGTAATATAAACAGAGTGGATGACGGGGTTTGGTAGACTGGGGAGGTTATCAGCCCAAAGAATACATTTCCAGTTGTAAGTGGTAGCAATTCTGGAAATCAAACATACACTGTGGTGATTATAGTTTCCAAAACTGTGGTGTCTAATTGAAAGTTGGTAAGAAAATAGACCTTAAATGTTCTCACCAAACAAAAAATACTGTAATTAAGTGAATGTAAGAAGGTGTTAAGAAACCTACTGAGGTAATCATTTCACAGTATCAGTGTATATCAAGTCATCACACCATATACTTTAAATTTACACTATGTCATACATGTTAATTAAATATCAAAAAAGTAGAAAAAAGCAAAAGTACAAATAAATACATGAAATAGATCCCATATGTTTAAAAACAGGGAAAGTCTTAGAAAAACAACATATGCCTAAGCGAGCAGAAACTAGGAAAAAGAATTAGAGATAAATGAAATACAGAATAAAAACTACAGAAAATCATGACACTACAAGTTAGTTCTTTGATAAAAATAACAAAATTGACAAACATTTACCTACAATAAATAATGAAGAGAGAAGACCCAAATTACTAAAACTAGAAAGATTGGACATTACAACAGCTTGCAACTGCTTATATACAAATCCAAAACAAAACAAAAAAAGGAAAAAACCCTAGAAGAAAATACTAACATAATTCTATGTCTATATATCGGATAAACTAGAAGAAATGGATGACTTCTTACAGAAACACAACCTAGCAAGACAGAATAATGACAAAATCAAAAATCTAAACAAACATACAGCTTGTAAGAAGTCATAATCACTAATCAAACATCATTCAACATAGGAAAGCCAGAGAGCTTCATTGCAGAATTCTACCCATTTAAAAACAATCAAGACCAACCTTCTTTAAACTCTCCCCCTCAAAAGAGAAGAAAAGTTCCAAACTCCTTCTCTGAAGTCAGAATTACCCTAATACCAAAGCCAGACAAAGACACCAAACAGAAACCAGAGACTAAAATCTCTAATGAATAGTGATGCAAAGATTATCAATAAAATAATAGTAAACTGAAATGAACACAACATTAAAAGGATTATATATCATGACTAATGGGGCTTTATTTTTGAAATACAATGACGGCTCAAGACATGAAAATCTTCCAATGTAAAATAGCACATTAACAGAATGAAAGAAAAAATCTACATGATCCTCTCAATGGATGTATAAAAAGCACCTGACAAAAGTCAGCCAGCTTTCACAATAAAAATACTCAATAAACTAGAAATAGAAAAAAGCTGCCTCAGCCTAATACAGAGCATATATTAATAGCCTACAGCTCTCATCAGACTCTGGTGAAAGAATGAAAGGTTTTCCTCTAAGATGGGAAATAAGACAAAGACACTTGCTTTCACAATTTCTAAAAACATGTTACTGGAAGTCCTAGCAAGAATACCTGCAAAGAAAAAGAGGTAAAATGTATACAAATAGAAAAAAGAAGCAATATTACGTGTGCTGACAAATGAGATGATCTAATCTGTAAAAAAAACTCTGAAGGTTCTGCAGAAAATCCTGCTGGAAATAAGGAAAGAACTCAGAAAAATCACAAGATATAAAATCAACAAGCAAAATTCAATTATGTTTCTACACATTAATGATGAACAATCAAAAAGGTAATTCAGAAAACAATTCCATTTACATTACCATCAACAATAAATAAATAAAATTCCTGGAATAAGCTTCCCTTATTTGTATACTGTACAAGGTTTTTACACTGTAAACTAGAAACAGAGCAGGCAAAAAATGAGAAAACACACAAACTAATGCAAATATATCCCACGTTCATGGGTTGAAGTCAGTATTTTCAAGACGTCAGTGCTACCCAAAGCAGCCAACTGTCAACCTAACCCCAAGTAAAACCCCAGTACTGTTTCGCGAAGAAATAGATAAATCCATTCTAAGATTCATACACAATCTCAAAAGACCCTCAACAGCAAACACAAGGTTGAAAAGAACAAAACTGGAGGCTTCACAACTATCTCAAAATTATTACAAAGCTAAACTAATCAAAGCCGTGTAGCACTGGCATAAAGACAGCCAGACCAGAGGCACTGAGCAGAGAGGTCAGAACTAAACTCTTGCATACGTGGTCAAATGAGGTTCCACAAGGGGGTCAAGATCACTCAGTGGCAGCAGGACAGTTTATTAAAACAAAACAAATGATGGTTCATCATTCGAGGTTATCAGTCCACTTCATAAGCTCTCTCATCAAGGTGCTTCAGAAGTACGTGTGGAGGTAGAAGGAACAACGGCAAACACACAGGTGATAAAAAGTATGGCAACAACAACAGTTTACTCAACAGGCTCACAAATATGAGGATGTGAACATGGAAAATGCTACCCCTAGGGGAAATTTCTGTACTGTTTACTGAGGCTGAAAGGGGATGATCATCAGTATATGAGAAAATACCGTCGCAGTACCCTTGAGACATGCATGTGTGACAGTCCTCAAAAACAAAACAAAGAACTGGAAAACGCTTATCAGTCAGTCTCTTGTGATACCATCTGTCTTGTATCCTAGAACGTGCAGGCCAACCCACTAAGTACCTTCTAGTGGTGATGCTGTACGATGCAGGAAACTATCACAACACGTGAGGGAAAGGACTCTCCATCAAAATGATCTGTTACACAGTAAACCCACCCCATAGAGAGTCCACAACGTTGGATTATCACAGCAAAGAAAATGGATACAATTTCAAGCCTTAGGATGATGTATTTCAAAAGCAAGTTTCGGAGGCAAAATCATGCAAACTTAGGAGGATATGAAATTGGGAAGAGTAGACATTCCCCGTCCAGGTAGAGCAGTGTAGACTGAAAAAAAATATACAACACGTGGGTCAGAGAGTATAGGACCTTGAGAGGGAGCCATGCACTAACTACAGATGACAAACTAAAGCCTGAAGGATGCACATGCTCCTTCAGGGACAGGGGACAGGGGGTGAAAAAGGGGATCTCTGCCCACTGTCCTTATACACATCCTAAGTAACAATCACAGAAGATCCAGGCAACCTGGCTGTTACACACACACACCCCTGCAGTATGTGGGAAAAGGAGAACGCAAGAAATGTCCAAGGGATGCAAACAGGTAGGCAGGGCTCGAAGTAGCTCCGGGCAGAATTGGAGGTGCCAGATGCAATCAGAGGGCTTCCAGTGTTTTCACATCTTCCGATTAGGTCTCCTAAAAGCATCCAATGGGGCTGGAACCGGGAACGGTCCAGAGAATGGAGTCGGGGGCATCAGCTCTGATCTATATGGACTGAGAACTGGGCATCCAATGGAACCAAGTCTAGATGGAGATGTGGAGGCCAGAGACCCTGATAAAACAGCCCTTCTCATGCTCCTCAAAGTCAAGCAATAACAAGTTCACAAGAGCCAGATGGCAAATGTTGGAGCTCAGGATAAAGACCTTCTATTTGTCTCTGGAGGAGCTGCAGGACAACTGGAGAGTGAAAGCATATTTTACATGATTTTTTTCTTTTTATTATCTTTATTATTGTTTTTTCTTTAGCATTTCATTATTTATTTAAATAATTTACTGAGGAGAAATTCACAATCTAGAAATTAACCATTTTAAAATGAACAATTCAGTGGCATTCAGTACATTCACAATGTTGTGCTAACACCATTTTTATCTAGTTCCAAAACCTTTCCATCACCCAAAATAAAACCTCTTACACATTAACCTCTTACACTTTCCCTCTGTTGGCACACTCCTCCCAGCCCCTGGTAACCACCAATATGCATTCTCTCTCTTTGGATTTATCTATTCTGGGTATTTCTTTTTTTTGTTTTAATTTACATATATATACTATTCATTGTTTAAGAACAGTTTAGAGCTTTAGCTTTTTAAACTTACATAGTTATCAAGGGAATAAAGCCAACCACAAAATAAGAATCAACAGAATATGGTAATCCAACCACAAAGGACAGTCAGATGTGCTTACACATATTCAAGAGATCAGCATAGTAATTAGTCCATTTGTGGAGTTATTATTACTGTTATTATTTTTTAGATTCCTCATATAAATGATGTCATATGGCATTTTCTTTCCCTTTCCGGCCCACTTCACTTAGAATGGCAACTTTCAGGTCCATCCATACTGCTGCAAATGGCATTATTTTATTCTTTTTTACAGCTGAGTAGTGTTCCATTGTATCTATGTACCACATCTTCTTTACCCAGTCATCTGTTGATGGATGTTTGGTTGTTTCCATGCCTTGGCTGTTGTAAACAGTGCTGCTGTGAACACTGGGGTGCAGGTGTCTTTTTGAATTATACTTTTCACGGGTGTATGCCCAGGAGTGGGGTTCTTACATTTTACATGTTGAAGGACAGAGTGGTAAGTTATGGAGAAGACAGATTTCCTCTGAGAGTTCAAATAATAAATAAATATCTGTATTCCCATAGAACTCACCAACGAAGAGAGAATTCGCCAAACACTACTAATAATGAGGCTTTTTCCTCTGCCCTTCTGAGATTTAACCTGTGCTCACACATTGATACGCCCCCAGAGGCATTCACATCACTCTCCATGGCCACAGCATGATTTTTCTCGCTACAAAGCAGGTAACATATTCAGATGAGAAACAAATTCATCCACGTAAGAATAGAGAAATGCATTTGCTATAGCTCTTCCAGATTCCTACTTCTCTGATCACTTAAGGACTGAAGACTGATGGGTCTAGAAAATTAAACTAAAAATTCACCCACTACTTGCCTCCTTCTGAATACACAGAGAAGAGTATAATATGCAGAAATGCAGCTCACCTCCCAGTTTTGAAACAACCCCTAAGTCAGCAGATCATCAGAGGAAAATGCAGTTAAACTCCTCATGCCAGACTGTGAAGCTTTTCATACTTGAATCATTGGGCCTTTCAGATCAGTCAAGCAAAACGGGGGCTCCCAAAGGGGTGCACAGGGAAAATGCAAACACACCCAAGGGCAGATCCCAACTTCTGAAGGGCAGTTCTCTCACCCACGGTCAGCAGGTTCCTGCAGGTCTCCAACATCACGTCTCTGTACAAGGCCCTCTGAGCAGGGTCCAGGAATTCCTGCTCCTCCTGAGAGAATCTGATGGCCACATCCTTGAAGGTCAATGGTACCTGAAATGAAAACACATTTCACCAAGGGGTCATGAGGAAGGTCCTGATTTTCACAAAATATAAGAAGAGGAGAGAGGGGTGAGGATCAGTTCAGCTGAAGCGTGTACTCTGACAGATCCGTGGAGAGGTATATGGAGCAAATTACTGGTCTCTATTTTTGATTCCTCATGCTTTTTCATAAAATTTTTATATCCTACAATCATGAGGATTTTTCATTTTTGTGGACAGTACAGGAAATACATACAAATAAAACTCAACAACGGGTTGTCCAGGAAGATGTGTCACATATTGTTTTACACATTGAGTGATATTCGATATTGAGATGAGCTATAGTCTGAGCCGTGTCTTCAAAGATGACAGAGTCCACAGTGGTTTTAATGAACAGTGAGCATCTTAACTTACGATGATGATGACAACAGCAAGGACTAAAGGTGTCGGAATCCTTCCTACGTGCTAAGCGTCACTCTAAATGCTTTACAGGCGTGGACTTGTTATCCACATAGCAGCTCATTAGAAAGACCTGTTCTCATCTCACAGAGGAGAAAACTGGCAGAGATGCTGAGAAACTCAGCTCAGCTCAAGAAGCTAAGAAATGACACAGCAAGAACCTGCACCAAGGTGGCTGGGCTCTGGAATTTGAAGCTAAAAAAAAGAAAAATTTAGTAACAGAAAGAGCATTAAAAGTGCATTGAAAACTTAAAAAAAAAACAAAACCCAGCATGTACAAGGTCCTGGTAAATAATTAAATAGACCTAACTACCTCCCCCCTTAAAAAGAAAACATGAAAAAAACACTACATTGACACAGGGTTTCCTGAGAAAACTTGAAAGAAGTTCAAGATGAGCACGGAAGGGAATAAAAATACACTATGGGGGGAGGGCATAGCTCAATGGTAGAGTGCCTGTCTGGTATGCACTGGGTTCAATCCATTTAAATAAAAAATAAACCTAATTACCTCCCCACCAAACAAAACAAACAAAACAAACAAACAAAGGACATTATACATACAGGCATACACACGAATGTACATAAAACATCAGTAATCTTACTATTTAAACCAGTAACAGGATAGTGTAGAAAAAACTCAAAGCCAGGGAATATATTTAAGATATAATTTTCGCTTCCACAATGAAAATTATGAAATGATGATGTCTTTTATCAAAACCATGGATTTGCACATCCATGAACTCATGGGCACACAGGTAAACACACCATTTACTGAAATGAGAGTTGTCTTAGGACATATTTCTGCATGATTTTTTTCATCGTCACTTTTATTCATGGATTTCAGCATCTTTGAGACAATGAAAAAGTATCAACTGTACTAAACGGTACTAACATGGAAAAAATAAATTACTTTAACTCCGATCTCTATAGAATACCATAGCCAAACATATAAATACAATGTTTTCCATTTAAACTTACATAGATAGGCTTTAACAAAAGCCATACAGGTTTTTTTTTGTTTTTTCTAATAATAAAACATCGATTCAAAGTTATAGAAGTTATTAGTATTATACATAATTTCCAGAGATTAAGAAAAAAATCACCACAGTCATAAAGTTAAAAACTTCTTCAAAAATTAAAAACCATGACAAAAAAGGATACAGAAAAAAATTGCAATTAAGCAAGAACATTTCACCAAACGTCACAATCACAAGGACACTGAGGGCTGGCCAGGGCTCCTGCCATTCACACCATGCCTGAGCAGGGACCAAAAGAGAAAGTAACAGAGAGTTGAAACTGCTAGCAATTACAAATCTAAGGACAGGGAAAGGCGAAAGTGAAAGAATGAAAAAAAGATAGTCCACTCTGAAGAGAGCAGCGGTGACTACATTACATCAGACAAAATAAACTAAGGACAAAAAGTAACACAAGAGACAAAATACACGGTGAAGCTCCCATACCCTAGTTTCACATACATATGGAAACAAAAAGAAGATCAACAAGGAAACAGAGGACTTGAACACCACTGCAGACCAGCTATGCCTAACACACGTGTACAAAACGCTCCACCCAACGACAGGAGGAAACACATCCTTCTCAAGCACAAGGGAACCATTCTCCAAGACAGACCACGTCTTAGGCCACAAAACACATCTTACAAAATTTAAGAAGATTGAGATCATGGAAAGTATCTTCTCTAATCACTATGAAATGAAACAAGAAATAAAAAGCAGAAGGTAAACCAGAAGATCCCCAAAAATGTGGAAATTCAACAGCTCCTTCTTAAAGAAGCAATGGATCAAGGGAGATGTCACAAGGAAACTGTAAAAGTGGCTCAATGAAAACAAAAACACAACATACCAAAATGCATGACATGCCGTCAATGTACCAAAAGGAAAGTCTACACTGCGAAATGCTTACAACACAAAAGGGAAAACACACACACTCTGCTCTACTGTTCAAGAAAGTACTGAAAGGCCTCGCCAGAGCCACAAGATAAGAATAAGAAACCAAAGTTATCCAAATTGAAAAAAAGAAGTACAATTTTCTTTTTTCATGGGAGACAAGGTCTAATATGTACAAACCAAAAAGATTTCGGGAGAAAACTACTACTTCAGAAAACAACTTTACAAAAGTTGCAGCACAAAAAACCAGCAGGCAAAAATCAGCTGCATTTCTATACACAATGGACAATGTCAGCAGAAAATTAGAGAACAATCCTATTTACTACGGCACCAAAAGGGACAGAACACTTAGGAAAAAATTAGTCAAGGACATAAAAGACGTGTACACTGAAAACTACAAAATGTTCTAAAAGATTTCCATGGAGACACAGATAAAAAGAAAAGACACTCTGTACTCATGCATTAGAACACTTAATATTCCTGTAATGACCACATTACCCAAAGTGTTCTACAGATTTAATGGAATCTCTATCAAAATTACAATGGTGATTTTTGGAATAATAGAAAAAAATCATGCTAAAATTCACAGGGAATTTCAAGAGACCCCAAATAGCTAAAATACTCTTGAAAAAGATGGAGGCCATCGTTAGTAGATTTCAAAACATATTACAACGTAATCAGGGCAATGTGGTACTAGCATAAACACAAATAAATCACCCAGTGGAACAGATTAGAAAACTCAGAAATAATCCTTGGAATATACAAAGAATGTATTGACAAGGGAGCCCAGACAACACAAAGGGGAAAGGACAGAGTCAAAAACAAATGGTGCTGAGAAACTAGGTATCTACCAGCAAAAGAATGGAGCTGGAACCTTCTTACCTGTATCAAAGGTAAAAACTTCTGTGTGTCAAAGGATACAACGCACAGAGTGAAAGGACAGCCTCTGAGGAATGGAGGTGATGAGTGACGTAAAGATTTTCCAACTATCAGAGACTGAGGTTGATTTCATGGTTTACATTCAAGGATGCAATAAAACACCCTCTATCACTGATGTCAGTTTCTGACCTTTCCATTTCATTCTCAATCACTAAGATTTAAAGTCAGTGACTCACTCATTTAGCTTCAATTCTCTCAGAAAAAGTCAGAACAAATTCCCTCTATTGATCTGTTATCCAGATTTGACCAGGTACTGTGCACATCATTACCTGACTTCCCCGTGCAGCTTCTTTCTCTGGTTTACAGAGAGAAGACAGCGCACCCAGATGGGCCCCTAAACCCTCCCTGCTGCCCAACAGCACTGACTCGGCGTCTCCAATCCACGGGGGTGAAGCCCGCCCAGGACGCCGCCCAGGGAGCTGCTTCACAAGTTCCAGTGAGAGTACGACTTTACCTGAGAAGGGGCCATTCTCGAGTCCTTTTCTGTCCTATCCGTCTTCTCCTGGGCTTCTTCCTCAGGGAACATGAGTCTTTAGAAGTCAATCCTGAAAAGTGGAAAGATGTCCTTTAATGCTGAGAATCAACACAGCCCTCCGTGTGCCACAACCACACACACAGAGGAGACCTCACCACATGGAACACAGTCCTCTCTGCTGCCCACTGTCACTTAAGGGACTCGGGACAGGAAACTCCACACACACACCAACAAGGGAGTTTCGCTCTACACTGGAATTTGATACAACATTGTATCAATAAATCAATAAAAAGTTAAAAAAAAAAAAAAGGGAGTCTCCCCACACAGTCCTTTAGATCACCCTCCCCTCCTGGTGAGCCCCTCACCCACAATGCAGCAGCGGGCGCCTCAGCTGGACCCAACAGCCCCCTTCAGGTCACAGCCCAGGCCCTGATCCATCCCCACGCAGAGCAGAGCCCCCTCCCCCTCAGCCCGGATCTCAGCCCTCAGGACGGAAGGACTGAGAGTCAGGATGCTCAGTGAGGGATGAAGATTGGAATCACCCGGGACCCCTTAGATATTAATGAGGTTGAACCCCACACAGACTGAATGAATGGGAATTCCTGGTCTGAGGGTATAAAACATCCATGTGAGAAATGCCTCATCAATCTAATGTGATGCCTGCCTTAAGCACCAGAGGAAGTCTAGCAGATCTCCCCCTTTCTTTTTCTTTTCCAGCTTTATTGTGGCACAGATGAGAAATAACAATGGTGTACAAACGTGGCCGGCAATGTGATTATTTGACAGATGTATACACTGTGTACCAATTATCACAATAAAGGAATTTAAACTTCCATCAACGCCCAAATCAATTTTGTTTCTGTGTGGTGACATCACTTAAGTTTTACTCTCTCTGCAAATTCCAAGTATACAGAAATACAGTCTGTTTAACTAAAGCAGCACCCTGTGCATTAGATGTTGGTGTTGTACTTATTTATTTGACAGCTGAACGTTCTAACCTTTGACCAACATCTATCTCCCCGTTTCCCCCACCACCCAACCCCTTGTGACAGCCTTTATACTATAAGGTTCTATGCATTTCACATTTTCTGGTTTCCACATGAAATATGTTTCTTTTCCTGTCATAATAATGTCATGATTTGTGGGTGATGTAAGTTTTCTATAGCCATTCCTTTTTCCTGAGGATCGTAGTAAAATATTTTTAAAATGCAGATTTGCAAAAACATAGCCATTGGTGAGAAAAACGCCATAAGGGGTCAGCTTAGAAATAAGCTCCAAGCAAACGGTTTCATGGTGAACAGACGGGCTCTGCTGGAAGAAGTTTCCAAGTCAATCCCGCTCATCCTCCACCATTTAGAGACAGTCAAGAGGGACATGAGAGAACAACTTCATGTCACCTCCCAGCTCACAAACTTAATAGATCACACAAAATGGAAGAAAATGGAACATTAGACTAACTAGTTAAACTAGGTTTGGGCAGTTATTATAAAAGATCATTGATATCTTTATCAAGTGCTCATCAAAATAGTCCAAAATTATTTACAAGTTACTGAAGAACTTTTCCAATATAGAAGACAAAGAGAGGGCAAGCAGACCTCAAAGAGACCTAAAAACCCATCTAAAAAACAAATAATCTGTGAATTTTCTTCATCCAAAAATTCTGGTGTCGATGTTTAAAAAATTGAGAAAATATCACATTTAGAAAAGAATTGCATGAGTTGAATATACAAGGCCACCAAAGCTTATTTCAGAAGTTTCTAATTATTTACAGAGTAGTAGAAATGAAATGTACCAAGATTTATTACAAGCTACAAAATGAATTAAATGCAACAAAGAAAAAAAGAAAGAGAAAAGTGAATCCGTTGGGAAAAAGGCAGACTTTCGACGTTCCTTTAATGCAGTGACAGAGACCGTCATTTCCTGCCCCGTGTCTCCTCTTCCCTGTCCTCCAACCCGCGTCAGGAAAAGGGAAAGGGGTGACCCACGACTGACTGGGTTAAGTCACTGCCGCCTGGCTGAATCGGAGCTGGAAATGAAAGTTACTGTCTCAGGAATAATTACAAAATGCACAATCCTCATAGACGGTTTTGTAATTCTCATCATCTGTATAATTTAAGCAAACAATTTAAAATGTATTACATTTTAAAACTACAAATTATCTGTCAGAACTTTATTTTTTAAATTCGAGGTACTGGGAATTGAACCCAGGACCTCGTGTAAGCTAAGCATGTGCTTTACCACTGAGCTATACCCTCCCTCTACATATCACAACCAATCATCCACATCCAAAGAACTCATTATGCACCTGGATCCAGTTTCCCACTCCACCGTCACTGCTATGTGTTTCCATTTCATTCTGTTTATCTCTTTCCCTATTTCGTTCTCAGTCTCTTTTTGTTCCCCTCCACTCTCCTGCTGTGTCTGCCCTCCCCTCTATGTCTTCCCTCACTCCTGTTCTGTCCTACACTGCAACCTGTGCCCTTCTTGTAGCTTTCTCCCCCACCTTTCTGATGGTCCTAAATCCCTCTGTATTTCTGTCTCTTTCTTCTATCTCTGCTCCTTCTCTACCCTCCAGGTTACACTCCTTTTAGCCTTTCCCTTCCTCCTCACTCTCGGGCACCACATGTGCCTATGATTCCTTGCTCCTGTGGCTCATCCTGTTATTCTTGTCACCATTTGTCCTCTTTCTCTCCCAGCACCATGATGCTCTGAAGACCACGGTTACACCGTTTATCCCCTCCCCCCCCACCCTCTGTGTGAAGTTCCTCACCACTGTTGCCCCCCCTCATACTGCTGCTCCAGAGCCCCTCTCCCCATACTGCTCTCTAATCACTGGAGGTCCGGCCTTGTTAATTTACTTCTCCATTTTACTAGAGGCTTAATCTCTTTCCTTTTACTGTTTCTTTGCAAGTGCCTCAGCCAAACTCTGCCTTGCTTCGGTTCTCCCTCATTTTTTTCTCTCAGTTTTTTATTTCTGAGTTGCCATCTCTCCTCCTGCTGCCGCTCACCCACGTATTTACAAGGAAGGCGACTTAATAAGATGCCCACCTATCGGAAGTGACCGTTTTCCAGCGGGGTGGAATTTGGGACGTAACAACACTGGGGGGTCACAAGGCTGGCCCAGGTCAGCTCCCCCTACGCGGGGTGGGGGAAGGGCTGACTACGAAGGGGAGGCCCGCGCAGCAGAAGGACCGGCCTGAGGAGGACGCGAGGACAGAGGGGCTGGAAGGCAGAGGGTCTCAGGAGAGGGCCGGGCTCCCCAGAATCTTGGGACCCGGGAGCGGACGTGGCCTCACGGGAGCCGGGCGGCCGGCGCCGCCCTCCAGGGACCGAGAGGGCGAGGCTGGGGAAGCGAGTCTACCTCGCGGAAGAGGACGTTACATGCCGGGGGGGGGGGGCAGCGAGGGAGTAAAAACTTCTAAGCAGGAAAGTATCAGGAAAGGCGGTGTCTCCGTAATCGAAGGAGAGAAAGCCAAGGGTAGGGACCAGCCTCAGAGCGGTTTCAAACCCAAAGGAAAAGATCCCCGACCTGGAGCGGCGCCGTCAGGACTTACTTGGCCGGGGGACCGGGTGCTGCGGTGAGAGGTCCCTAGTGACTCTCACACCCCGAGGACGGAGGAAAGGTGACCGCGCAGCACAAACACAAATTTACGTTGGGCTCTGAGACCGTCACTCCGCGCTCTCCACTTCCGGGTCCGTTAGAGGCGGGACTTCCGGGGACGCAGCCTGGGCGGGGCGATGCCGGCGTGGGCGAGGCGAGGAAAGAGTCCTGGTTGGGGCAGGGGGTGGGGAGGGGATGGTACCTAGAAACTGCTCGTTTTAACTTATTAACTGTTACAGTTTTGAGGTAAAAGCTTACAGTTATGTGGACCAGTTATGTCGAAAACTAAGATGTTTCCTGCTAACAAGTTGAAAACAGTTTCAATAAAAAGCAGTTTTTGCCAGCACGTGGCTCGCTTGTCCCGCTTGTAAGGCTAAAGCATTTCAGTGGTTGGGAACCTTGGTCTGCAGGTGGTCGCTGTGGGGCCGTGGTGGATCTCGGAATATTTCCTGGAAGTAGAGTTAATTTAAGTAGTTTAAAGAAACCAGAGTTGGGCTTGTTTCTTTATAGCAAATCATAATGAGAAATGCAAAACTCTCCCTGAGTAGGACGAACCTTTTCAGACTGACACCGCACAGAACAGCTTTTCCCTTCTGTTCCCCATTCAGCCAGGATTCCAGCTCAACGTGCTGTCAGTTCTAGAGACTCAGAGACCAAACCTGGGGTCTGAGACTAGAAAACTAAGGTAGGTGATCATTTCCATCACTAACCATTGATTTAAAAAGATAAAGCCATACTTTCAATTGTCATAAACTGCATTTTTCCTTTTTGCTAGTGTCGCATTGCCTTTTAAAACCAACTTTCCCCCGAGTTTTAGTGAGATGTATTTGACATACAACACTGTTTGAGTTTACAGGGTACAGCATGTTCTGACTTATATATATTGAAATTATGACCACAGTAAGTTTAGTTAGCACCCATTACCTCATATAGATGCAGTAAAAAGTGAAAGTAAAAAAAAAAAAGGAAAAAATAGTTTTATGAGAAGTGCATTATTCATTAAACTACTTCCTCTATTTCACACTTCTGAGAATTACCTTTACATCTTTCAGAACTTGTTTACGAAATTATAGTGAACTGTGTACTAACTGAACAGAATGTCATTTTAAAATGACTATATGTTCATTATGAGGATAATTAGAAAATTTCACTTTTTATTTTCACATTCTATTTTAGCTCTTTCCTTTGTTTTCTACTTCTGAAAGTTCTGTCAGGTGTGGATAACAGAGCCTGTAAAATATTTAGTCTTCAGAAGGCATTGGGATTTATTTCCACCTAAAGAGTAAGTTGCAATATTTCTAAATGCATTTTCTGGGGCAGTATATTCTCTTTAATATGAACCCTAAGAGAAGTAAAGCTAGATTATCAAATATGCAATGACTGCATTCCAGCCCTCAATAGTTTTATGGCAGTATCTGTGAGATACCATCTACTATAATGTATGTTTCATCACATCACTACATGTGAACTATTTCAGCCATAGAGACAGGAATCCACTGAAATATGACTCCAGTAAACATAAGATCCTCTAGGTCAATCCATGATGTAACAAATGGCCAATTTTCATTTTCTTTTATGGCCGAGTAATATTCCATTATATATATTTTTATATGCATATAGTGAAATGGAATATAACACACACACACACACACATATATATATATACACACACATAAAACTTTACTTTTAATTAATGGAGGTACTGGAGATAGAAACCAGGACCTCGTGCTTGCTAAGCATGCCCCCTCCCTGAATAATAGGTAACACAAGTGGACAGAAAGTGTATGAAGAAGATGCTAACAACAGTACCGAACAATGAAATTAACGTAACTGACACTTATAGAACTGAGATAATAGAAAATATAGATATTGGCCTCTGCCCCCAGCCCCTGGCACAGCGCTTGTAAAATCCTTGTAATTTCCTAAGTGGTAAGAGCACTAGAAGTTAACTCTTGCTCTAGAATTTAATAATACAAGATAAAAAACCCTATAAAATCCCAGCATTAGTTGGTTCAGAGAGCTGCACTCTCACTGGGAGGTTAACACAAACCGACTCCACAAGGAAAGCAAGTCCTGTGCTCTGGCCCGTCCCAGAACTTGCCCATGTGCCTTTTCATCTGGAGATTTATCAAGTGATATGGTCCTTTATCATATGATTTAATAAACTAGTAAGTGGAAATAAGTGCTTCCTTGGACCCTGGGAGGCGTTCTGGCTAATTTATTGAGCCAAAAAAAGGGGTTGTTGGGAAGTCCAATATATAGCCAGTGGGTAAGAAGCAGAGGCGATAACTTGGACTTGCGACTGTCATCTGAAGTGTCCTGGGTTGGGGAGGGGAGTCTTGTGGGATCTGATGCTATTTCGGTGTAGACGGTGTCAGAATTGAGCTGAATTGTAGGATACCCACCTGGTGTTGCCGGGAATTGTTTGTTGTGGGGAAAACCCCCACACATTGGTGACCAAAAATGTCAAAAGTGCTCACTGTGTGAGGGTGGTTGTGCTGTGAGTGTAAAGGAGACACAAAGGAAAGAGACACACAGTAGGGAAATCAGAATTTTTCCTTCCACGGGAAGTAAAAAAAAACTGAGTTTTCCAAGAACAATCCACCTAACTAGAGAATTTTACACTATCTTCAACCTTTTAATTTTTTAAATTAATTTTTAGATTTTTTTGGAAGGGAAGGTAATTAGGTTTACTTGTTTTGTTTTTAGAGAAGGTCCTAGGGATTGAACCTAAGATCTCGTGCATGCTAAGCATGCACTCTACCACTTGAGCTATATCTTTCCCCCATTAATATCTTCAAAATGCACATACTACTGTATCAGCAAGACAAACTATATTCCTGGCCATCACACCAGTCTTTATAAATTATAAGAATTCAAGTTATACAACATATTTCAACAGCCACAAGGAAATGAAAATAGAAATCAGTAACAGAAAAAGCTGCTAGAAATCAAATATTTAGAAAATGACCTACTTGTAACTAATCTTGGGGAAAAGAATTAGAATGGAAATTAGAACGTCATTTGTATATTCAATATATTATAATAACCTTTAATGAAAAAGAACATGAAAATGACTACACACACACACACATACATACATGACTGGGACATTATGCTGTACACCAGATATTGACACACTGTAACTGACCATATTTCAGTAAAAATAAATAAAAGAATTAAGCAGGAAAAAAAAGAATGCAATCTGAATTCAATAAAGACGAAAACAGAACATACCATCATTTGTAATTTGCCACTAGAGCAGGGGAAATAAAAAGACGCGCCCATGGAAAATACTTTCAACATCACTACCCAGAAAGTGAGACTACAGCATCTTCTCTTTCCTCCGTGAGAACCCGTCCGTCTTCAGGGGCCAAGGAAAAAGAAGTCTCTATTATACTCCCATAATGTTCTTAGGAACACATTGTTTGCAAGAATTGGCAAAGGGGAATAAATATTTTCAGACATTTTCGCTCAAGTGTGCACTATCACCCTAAAATCGAACGGATGTTGCAGTTCTAGATGGTGTGAGAAGCACAAGCATCTCAGGCATTGGCCGTGTCCCTCCCCCACCCACAGGCGTACGCCACGCTCAGCCCACAGTCCAGGCAGCAGGAAGGAATCAGAGGAGTATTTGGGTATTTCAGGCTGAGAGGCTGAGTCTGTAAGGGGGAGAGGTTATGCAGAGTTGTGGAAGGGCTTCCACGTCAAACAAGGATTTCTCTAGAGCAGAAACTAGTCCAGTGGCAAAGACACACGGGTATGTGTAAGAATTCCTGAGAAATGAACCAAGTTTGTCAAGATAAACTAGAAGTCCCAAACACCACAGGAGTCCTTGGCTGCTACCAATAATAATTTAATGTAATCATCGCCGATGGTGGTCGCTCATGTTTTATCCATGTAGTGTATAATCTAATATTGAATTTATTTATCTATGGGTTTAACTCTTTTTCCTGACCTAAAAGACTCCCAACATTATTCCCGGGGTAACAGAATAGTTGCTATAAAACCTCCAGGCACATAATGAGTTTTAAAAATGTAATACAACAGCCTGACTATATGGGAAAATGTTTTAATGAAAAGTGGGTTAAAAAAATGTGTCTAATGCTCTAACTGAACATTTATCTGATGTACTTAATGGTGAAATCAGTTTTATCTAGGCAGAAAATATTGATGGTTTTTTCATACTTTTTCATTACAGGTTACTACAAGCCATTGAATATATAGTTCCCTGTGCTATATACTAGGATCTTCCTGTTTATCTATTTTATATATAGTAGTTTGTATCTGCCAATCTCAAATTCCCAATTTATCGCCCCCTCCCACCTACCCCACCTCCCATAACCGTAAGTTTGTTTTCTATGTCTGTGAGTTTTTGTAAATAAGTTCATTGGTGTCATATTTTTAAATTCCACATATAAGCGGTATTATATGGCATACGTAATAAATTATTAACATGAAGAAGTGTGGTTTTCCAAATCAAGAAATAACGAGTTTCAAGAGTAAACATTCAGTGCTTTATTAAATAATCTGAATCTATTTTTCATGGATGATTATGGAGAGCTTTTAATCCTCAGGACCACCTCTTCCTGTTCAGCCTATCCGGGCAAGCAAATAAAAAAGGCTGAGGGCGTCTTCCTCTCATACAAACCGGAAGTTCAAAACAAAAGCTTATCTCCCAAGAGCCTAGCCCGGTAATTAAATTTCCCCCTCACTTAAAAAATTTAATGTTTTGAACAGTAACATTTATTTACTTATGGTTTTGGGGGGGGATAATTAGGTTGATTGATTTATTCTTAAAGGAGGTACCAGGGACTGAACCCAGGACCTCACACATGCTAGGCATGTGCTCTACCACTTGAGCTATACCCTCCCCCCAAATTTCCCCCTCACTTTAACTGCTCCTGCTCTCCCTTCAATTTCCAAGAATAAGGCTAATTTTTCATTAAACATCAATGTATCCAACACCTCTTCCCATGTAATGGAGTGACCAATTTTTCCTGTGCAATGCTCCTACCACATAATCAGCCCCTAGTAACCTGTCACTCTCCTCCCATGAAAGCCCCAGGCGCTTAACGTCCTTCTTGGTCAGAGGGTAGAGCATTCTGTCTGTAACCCACAGTGACCAATCTATGGACGAGCACCCTGAACACAGTAAGTGTGATGAGTCAAGTCACAGCTTTACAATATTCTCTGCACATCCCTGTCCCTAATTCATACACTATTGAATCTGACAATCCAGGGTCTGAGTTTTTCCAAGGAACACAGATGTGAATGAACTGCACCAAATGGATTCAACCCCTCATTTTATTCCTTCCCAGAGACCATCATGAAAGGCCTGTAATGGTGACATACAGCAACTGGCATCAAACTTCATGTGGAAAGGCATAAACAATAATTTAGCCTTTGCAAGAAAACTCAAATAACTGAATATTTATACACAGAAGATAATGGGCCATTTCCACACACACCCTTCTTCCTCTCACAGACCTACCACCTCGGAAGTTTTAGCACACTGTGACTAGTGATGCTTCCACAGCATGTAACTTCTCAGATTCATCCCGGAGAACCACAGACTGGTTATTCATAGTACAGACTTCCTGATGTGTAGGCTGATTTATGAATTGCTGAAAACAGTCACCTGATTCATTACATCTGTAAGGATTCTCCCCAGTTTGAGTTCTTCAGTGAATCCTAAATGCGGTTTCATTCATTTCCTTCCATCTTCAGTACATCTCTAGTTTCTGACCTGCATGAATTCTACCATGACACCAGGTGTGGATATCTGGTGAAAACTGCTATGGTCATTTTATTTGGAACATTGCTCTCCAACACAAATTCTGTTCTACAGCTTTAATGCTCAGGTACAAGCCTTGGCACACATACTGCTTTGTGTGTACGCTAAGGCGGCCAGTGCACTGTGAACCCTGGATAAAGCCTCTGCTCAAGATATTTGTATGCTTTCTCTTCAATGGACTATTCATTGTTGCCTAATTCTTGAACTCAAGATAAAGCTTTTGCCACACTCCCTGCATTTGTAAGGTACTGATCCAGTACGATCCCATCTTGTGAACTTGGGGTAAAATCCTTGCCACACACATTACACCTGCGTGGCTTCTCTCCAGGATAAATATTCTAGTATCCAGTGATGACTGACCACTAATTTGAAACTTTGCCATATTCCGTACATCTGTAATGTTCTGTCCAGTATGGATTATGTGATGACTGATGAGATGTGAGCCCGAGTATAGATTCTTCCTATTTCGTGGCATTTATGAAGTATCCCAGAATGAATTATTTGGTGAATGAATTCCTTCTCTAAAGGCCTGGTCATACTAAGATCATTTATCTAATTTCTCTCCAGGACGATTTTTCTGATGAAGCCTAAGATGTGGACACCTGCTAAAACTTCCTTAAAGTCCCTCACCAATACAGATTACCTAATGGTAAGGCAGGCTTCAAAGTACAGTAAAGGATTTGCCACACTCATTGTATTTGTAAGGTTTCTCTCCAGTATGAACCTTTGGTCAACCTTAAGGTATGAACTGTGACTAAGGACTTTTAAGACAGTCCTTACATTTCTACCGTTTCTCTCCCGTATGAATTTTCTTCTGTTAACTGAGGCTTTGGCACACTCATCATGTGCTCTGTTTCTCCCCACTGTGAATCTCCCATGAATTTGAAGTTTCAAACTGGAATGAAGACCTTCCCACATACATCACACTAATATGGTTTCCCCTCTGTATTTATGCCCTGATGTGTAGTGACGGTTGAGACCATAGTAACGGCTTTTCAACGTTCTTTATTCTTGTAAGGTTTCTCTTTAGTATGAACACTCTGGTGCTTTACAAGGTAAGCCTTTCGACTAAAGCAGCTGCCACAGTCGTTACATTTGTAGGGTTTCTCTCCGGTATGAATTCTCCGATGACTCACAAGAATTGAATTTCGATTGAAGACCCTGCCACACTCATTACATTTGTACGGTTTCTCTCCAGTGTGAATTCTCTGATGTCTTGCAAGGTATGAATTAAAACTAAAGACTCTGCCACAAATGTCACATTTACTTAATTTCCTTCCTGTATGGATTAGCTGATGTCTGCTGAGGTTTGAGCTGTGATTAAAGATTTTGCCACAGTCTTTACATTTGTAAGGTTTCTCTCCAGTATGAATTCTCCCATGAATTACAAGGTCTGAATTTCGACTAAAGACTTTCCCACATACATCACATTTATATGGTTTTTCTCCTGAATGGATTATTTGATGTTGTATGAGGTGTGAGCCAAAATAAAAGGTTTTGCCACACTCATTACATTTGTACTGTTTTTCTCCAGTATGAATTATCTGATGACTGACAAGGGTAGAACTTTGACTGAAGACCTTGCCACACTCATTACATTTGTAAGGTTTCTCTCCAGTATGAATTCTCCAATGACATACAAGGCTTCCTTTTTGACAAAAGGCCTTGCCGCACTCATTACATTTGTATGGTTTCTCTCCAGTATGAATTCTACGATGTCTAGCAAGGTATGAATTTTGACCAAAGTCCTTGCCACATTCATTACATTTGTAAGGTTTCTCTCCAGTATGAGTTCTCCCGTGTCTAGAAAGGTATGATTTGCGACTAAAAACTTTTCCACATATATCACATTTATATAATTTCTCTCCTGTATTGATGATCTGGTGTCCATTGAGGTGGGAGCCATGATTAAGGGTTTTGCCGAACTTGTTATATTTGTAAGGATTCTCTCCAGTATGAATTCTCCGATGTATTACAAGATCTGAATTTCTACTAAAGATGTTGCAACATATATCACATTTATATATTTTCTCTCTTGTATGGATCACATGATGTCGCGTGAGGGCTGAGCGCTGAGGAAAGCTTTGGCCACACTCGCTACACTTGTAAGGTCTTTCCCTGTGTGCACTCTGGTTTTGTTTCAGTATTGAAGGGCGCGTAAAATCACTCCCATGTGCGTTAGACATGTTGGTTTGGACACCAGGAGAAATTCCTGGAAGTGGTGAAGATGAAGGACTACTGTTGATACTCTTCTCGGCTTGATTAAATGCATCAGTTTTCTCTTTACTTTTAAAAATATCCAGTTCATGCTGGAAGTGTAACGTAAGCCAATTTTCAAGAGGGCTGATCCCCCCAACACATCCATTATGTTGATCTCCCTCATCAGTGAGATTTTCGTTATGGGATATAGACGTTCCTTTGTAATTTCTTTCCTCATCTTTCTGCTGAGACTCAAAGTCATACATACTTTCCTGGATTTCCCTGCGGTAAAAATGTCTCATTTCATTCCATTCATGTCTTCCCAGTATCACTGTTTGGAATACTTCTCCTCTATCATTGTTTGCTTTTGTTCGTAATTTCTTGATCACATGCATGTGAGAGACATCTACAAGACATAACCATAGGTATCCTAAGCATCACGATTCATAGGTAAGTATTTCACGTTAAATACATGATGTTGCGTTAAAACTAGCACGTATACCAGAGTATGAAACCTTCCAATATGATATTAAAATATTTGGAAACACAGAGGGAATGATTCTTCACTCAAAACAAAGTGACCAGAGGTAATTCCACTTAATTTTAGGGCACCTTCCTTTCAAACAACTTATGACAAAAACACACTGGAAAAACTTCTGTTAGCTATCGAAAAAAGTGTATTCTTCAAGCCTGATTCCAAAGCACATAGTAACTAACACTGAACATACTGCTGTCTCATAATTGAAGAGTAAAGAATGTTAATTATACATATATTCTGAATACTTATTATACATAAATGAATGCTAAAAAAAGACAATATTTGGTAACAGTAAGCAATCTGAAACCAGCTTATCCAATATATAATCTCAATGACTGGCAGTTTAGAATTGGGAGACAAATACAGCATAGAGAAGATGAAGAATCTGATAAAGCAGTTTTTAAGAAAACAGAATATTTAAAAAAAAATCTCCTATAAAATTATCTACCCAGGAATAAGCACAAAACATTCTGAAAGATCATCATATATATATCCAAATTAAACATTAATAAATGAAATATTCTTCAGTTATATTAACAGTCGGTAAATAGATCAGTTCCCTACCTGTGCAGTGCTCTTAAATAGTCAGCTCGTTGGCTCCAAAATACATGTAATGGAGAGTGACAAATTTGTGAATTGATTTAACTAGGGTCAGACACAACATTGTTGAGAACAAATTGCAAGAGGAAGGTATAAAATATATAACACACACAAAAAAGTATAATAAACGTAACAATGTTAAAAATTTTTTTAAACAAAAATGACTTCTGAGTCTTTATTACTAAAAATGCACTATTCGAAGCCAACTAAATGTAATAATTTCTCTTAAAAGCCTTGAGGGAAATTATCACGAGTTTTCAAGGAAGGGAAGTAAACTCAGGTTTATGAACATGACCGACCCAAACTGACATAGAAATTAGTGCAAGAACCAAGATGTGAACCTGGACCAGCAGACTGAGAAAACATACATAAGCATGACCGCTCACCCAAGTGTACAGATTACACAATACGACAACAAACACAGAGAGTCAAGAAGAAAACTTCAAGGGAGATGCAAGAAGTAATGAGCTGTGTAACTAGTAATGTTATTCAGCCGTCCGTCCTGGACATGGTCTCTGAGTCATCACGGCTGCACACAGTGATTTGGACCAAGTCCTGAGAAAGGTGTTCAATGATTGAAGAGGGGTTATTTTTACAGTGAGTCATGTGGAAGATGGAGGGATGGGTGAAGGACAGCTGTGGATATCCAGATGTTTCAGAGAACTCATATGTGCTAGCAAATAACCATGTTTCCATCCACATCCAAGTACCACATGAGGAAAGGTCAGGACGGAGAGAGGGTCTGAGTGGAGCATGGGGCACACGCACACGTGGGAGCACAGCCTGTAACTGCGCATCTGTGTGACTGTAACTGCATCATTCACACCTGCACCTAATGTACTGACCTCGAGAGAACTGGTTTAGCAAGTAGCATGATACTGTCCTCTTTTGAACTAGAAGGATTATATTATGCGTACAGGACAGAAACGAAAGAGATTTAATCATTATAGGGAGATAGAAGGTTTACATCTATTACTCTATTTGCTATATCATGCATCAAAGTGAGTATTCCATCATTGTCATTTCCATGTATAAACTCAACAAAAACATACATAATATTCCAGGAGATTCCGCAACAGTGCTCTTAGCAGGAAGCAGAAACAAAAGCCCAGAGGCCATCAAAAGGAAATGGAAGGCAGGGGAGGGTATAGCTTAGTGGTAGAGTGTGTGCCTACTATGCACAAGGTCCTGGGTTCAATCCCCCAGTACCTCCATTTAAAAATAAATAAATAAACAAACAAACCTAGTTACCCCCCGATCCCTCAAAAAGGGAAATAGATGAGTTTATTCTGTACAGACACTGGTAAAACTAAACATACCAACAGTATCATAAAGTAGGGAGGCCATGGTTTCAGAATGAAGATCTCCTAACTGGGTAAGCAGTTTGTAAGGAGAAACAAGACTCGCAGGAGGTGTTTGCCAAAGTCTGAGCAACTTAAGGATATGATCACATTAGTTAGTAAATAAACAACAACAAAAAAGTTACTAAAATATTAATTGCATAACATGCTTTAAAAAAGAAATGTACTGACTTCGGTATAAAAAATGTTATTCTAATGCTCCGGGTAATTAAACGTGATAGTGTTCCTTTAGCTGTCCTAATTATTGGAGATCGTATCATTATATTTCTTAACACAAACACTACAAGGAAACAAAACCATGAGATATAAAAATAAGTAAAAAACAAATTTATTCTGTAAAGCACAGGGAACTATATTCAGTATCTTGTAATAAACCTTTAACGAAAAAATATGAAAATGAATACACATATATTTATGCATGACTGGGACACTGTGCTGTACACCAGAAACTGACACATTGTAACTGACTGTACTTCAATTTAAAAAAAAAAGTGGGGGAAAAAGAAAAAAAACATGAGGAGTGATGTGAGCAGGATGGCACAACAGGAAATCACAGGCACTCATTAAACCATGAGGAACCCAAGTTAAAAATAAACAAAAAAGACTTTGAGAAAAATCTAGAAACCAGTAAAGAAGCTGCAGCACCCAAGCAAGTGCCTCCTGTGAAAGCAATCAACAGGAAGGTGCAGGGGAATTCAGGACACTTTGTTGGTCTTTTACCTTCGTAGGTTACAGTGAGACTGACTGAAGGAAGCCTCCCAGTTCCCAGATGTGCCCTCAGGAGGGAATGCAAATCAAAACCACAATGAACTATGACCCATGCCTGCTAGAACACCTGTCACCAACAAGACCAGAGAGGACAAGTGTTGAGGGTGTGGAGGAAATGGAACTGCAGTATCTGTTTCTGGGAATGTAAACTGGTGCAGCCACTATGGGAAACAGTTTAAAGTTCCTAAAATATTTTTCTTAAAATCATGTAATGAACCAATTCCCATAGGAAAGCACTGTCTGAAAAAGATACCTGAACTCCTTCCGACATTCCACTACTAACAATAGCCACGGTGTGACAACAACTGAGTGACCAAGAGACAAACAGACCAAAAAACAGGTGGTACTTATATTATTTAGTCATGGGAAAAAAAGAAAATCTGGCTAATCTGCACCAACACAGTTGACACTCAGGATATTTACTCAGTAAATTAAGTAAGAGAGAAAGACTAATGCTGCATGACCTCATTCATGCATGAGATAGCATTATTAAAATATGTATTTTTTACATACTGTATATATATTTCCAAACTAATAGAAACAGTATAGGCTGGGGACTGGCAGAATGGGGAGAGATCTGTCAAAAGAATACATTTCCAGGAATAAGTGGAAAGAGTTCTAGGAATCAAATGTACAGTATGATTATAGTTAATACTGTGTATACAACAGAAAGTTGTTAAGAATAGACCTTAAATGCCCTCAACACACAAAGAAATACTGTAATTAAATGAGTGGATGTATGTGTTAACAAACCAATTAAGGTAATCATTTTGGAATATAAGGGTGTATCAAATCATCGCCCTGTACAGTTTAAATTTACGCTATGTTATAAGGTAAATTATCAATAAAGCAGGGAAAGAGAAACAAAAAAGTACACAATAGAGGTCCTAGTTTACCACAGTCCTGAGAAAGGTGTTCAGGTTTAAAGTTTTTTTCCAAAAAACAAAACAAACAAAACAAAAGGAAAAGATCTTAGAACAACACATGCCTTAAACTAGCAGAAAGTAGGAAAAAGAGTTAGATTAGAGATAAATAAAATACAGAATAAAAACTACAGAAAATCACGGCAAGTTGGTTCTTTGGTAAGAACAACTACTTTGACAAACTCTTACCTACATGAACTAACAAAAAAAAGAGTAAGACTCAAATTACTAAAATTAGAATTGAATGAGGGGATATTACAACAGACTGCAACTGCTTCCACAGAAACCAAGAAAAAAAAATTAGAAGAAATTACTAACACAATTTTAAGTGTAAATACTGGATAACTCAGAAAAGAAATGGATAAATTCTTACAGAAACACAACCATCCAAGGCAGAATCTTGATGAAATTAAAAATCTAAAATCTATAACCTATAAAAAGACCAAGTCATTAATCAAAAACCATTCAACAAAGGAAGGCCAGACAGCTTCACTGTAGAACTCTATTGAACATTTAAAAGTAATTAAGACAATCTTCCATCAACTCTTCCTCAAAATACTGAAAATAAGGAAACATTTCCAAACTTCCTATCTGAGGTCAGAATTACTCTAATATCAAAGCCAGACAAAGACACTACCAGACTATAAAATCTCTAATGAATAATGATGCAAAAATCATCAACAAAATAACAGTAAGCTGAAATCAACAGCACATTAAAAATTATACATCATGACTAATGGGGATAACTTTTGAAATATTAAAGATGGCTGAACATATGAAAACTTTTCAATGTAAGACAGCAAAATAACAGAATGAAAAACTACAGGATCATCTTAGTTGATACAAAAAAGCATTTAAAGTCAACAGCCTTTTATGATAAAAACACTCAATAAACTAGAAATAGAAAAATACTACCTCAACATAATAAAGGACACATATTAACAGGCCACAGGTAACATCATAGTCAATGGTGAATGACTTAAACCTTTCTGTCCAAGAGCAGGAAAAAGACAATGCCTACTCTTACTATTTCTAAAAACAAATTACTGAAAAGTCCAAGTAAAAACACATAGGCAGAAAAAGAGATAAAAGGCATCCAAATAGCAAAAGGAAGCAAAATCATCTGTTTTGACAAACGGAAATGGAACAAACCTTGAGGATTCTGCAAAAAAAATTGACAGTAATAATCAACTCAAAAACTTTACAAGATACAAAACCAACAAGCAAATTATCAATGGTGTTTCTACACATTAACAATGAACAATCAAGAAGGAAGTTCAGGAAACAATTCCATTTACAATACCATAAAAAAATAAAATACCATGACCTTACACAAAAAGGGAAAGATACGGTATGCCATAGGCAAAAAAAACACAGCTAAAAATATTACAAAAGGCACAAATTAATCCAAAGATATCCCAAGTTCTTAGACTAGAAGTCACTGTTGTCAGGATGTCAGCAGTATCCAAAGCGATCAAAAGATTCAACCCAATCCTTAGTAAAATTCCAACAGTGTTTCTTGAAGAAATAGATAAATCTATCTGAAGATTCATAAGCAATGTCAAAAGACCCTTGACAGCAGAGAAGAGAGAGAGAGAGAGACAGACCAGTGGAATACAGCAGAGACGCCAGAAACAAACTCTTGTGTATACGGTCAAATGATGTTCCACGAGGTTGTCAGGGCCATTCAATGAGGGAATGGCCACCTATCAAACAAAACAAATTATGGTTCATCATTGAAGGTGCCATTCCCCTTCAGAAGCTCTCTCATAAAGATGCTTTGAAATCAAGGTAGAATGAACAATGGCACACACAGGTGACAAAAAATGTGGCATCACCAATGGTTTACTCAACAGCCTCACAAATGCAGGAATGGAAACTCGGACACTGCTGTCCTTAGGATAAGTTCTAATACCATTTACGAAGGCTGAAAGGGGACGGTCATATGTGGACAACGCAGTCACAGGGCCCTTGAGACATGTGTTTGTGATATTCTTCAAAAGCAGGAAAAAATCTGAAAAGACTTATCAGCCAGGCCCTGGAGATACTTTCCATTTTGAATGGTACAATATGTTGACCACGCCACTAAATAGCTGGGTGACGTTGTATGTGGCAGGAAAATACTACACGTATGAGGAGAAGTACTCTCCATCTAAACGCTCTGTGACCCAGTAACCCACTCCAGAGAGAGTCCACCAGAACCTGGCCATTAACTAAGGGTGGATTATCACATCAAAGAGACTGGATAAAATTCTGGATGCTAGGACTATGTATTTCAAAAACAACTTTCAGATACTAAATCATGCAAGCGTAGGAGAATACGGAATATGAAAGAGTACACCTTCCCTGACTAAGTACAGCAGTAAAAGGAAAAAACCACAAGGTATGAGGGTCAGACAGTATAGGAGCGTGACGTGAAACCACGCAGTCCACCCACAGATGCCAAACTAAAAGCCTGCAAAATTCACATATTCATCCCATGACGGACTGGGAATGAAAAAGAGCATCTCTGCCCATTGTCCTCACAGTTTTCCTAAGTAACCATCACAGAAGATCCAGTCAACCTGGCTGTGACACACTTCCCTGCAGTGGGTGGTGGAAACAGTAGAAGAAATGGCTGAGGGATGTTAACAAGCAGACAGGGCCTGAGACAGCTCCGGGCAGGATATGAGGCGCCAGATGGAATTAAAGAGCAGCCAGTGTTTCATCACCTCCTGGTTAGGTCTCCTAAAAACATCCAAGGGGGTGGAACTGGGAGAGCTTCAGGGATTGCAGTCTGGAGGCATCAGCTCTGATGTATATGGACTGAGAACTGAGCATCCAAATGCAACCCAGTCTAGATGGAGATAAGGGGGCAAGAGAGAACCCTTTAGAAAAGCCTGTCTCATGCTCTTCAAAGTCAAGCAACAATGAACTCACAAAAGCCACATGGCAGAGTGCAGATCATGATAAAGACTGCCTTTGTCTCTGGAGGAGCTACAGCACCACTGGAGGGTGAAAGAACACATTTTACATGTTCAAGAACAGAGTGATAAGTTACGGAGAAGAAAAATTTCCTCTGAGAGTTCACAGTAATACATAACCTTCTGTATTCCCATAGAAGTCTCTGAGGAGGGGAGAGTTTCCCAAACGCTATTTAATAATAACGTTTCCCCTCTGCCCTCCTAAGATCTGGTGTGTTCACACACAGATACATCCCCAAAGACATTCACCTCACTCTCCACAGCCAGGGCTCTTTTTCTTGCTACAAAGTGGGTAAAATATTCAGATGAGACAGAGAAATTCCTCCATATAAGAAGAAAGAAACATGGTTTGCTGTGGCTTTCCCAGAATCCTAGTTCCTTGTTTAGCTGAGGATTTAGGACATTACACATGGGAACAGAAAAATATTGCAAAAATTCACCAACCATTTAACTGCAGGACAGTGGGTAAATTAAAAGTTTGCTATTGAGCTTTATAAATAAGTAAGCTCTGTAATGGCCCCTGATGTATAATGATGCAGACAGATCTGAGGAAAAGGTCCTTTTAAACTCCTGATGTGCATCGTGAACCTTTTCATGTCTGAGTCAGCAGGGATTTCAGATCACTCAAGCAAAACCGGGGCTCCAAAGACGCACACAGGGAAAATGCAAGGATAGCCAAGGACAGATCCCAACTTCTGTGGGGAAGTTATTCTCACCCAGGGAGACCAGGTTCCTGTAGGTCTCCAACATCACTTCCCCGTACAAGGCCCTCTGAGCAGGGTCCAGGCACTCCCACTCCTCCTGAGAGAATTCTATGGCCACATCCTCGAATGTCAACCGTCCCTGAAATGAAAATATATTTCACCAAGCGGCCATAAGGAGAGCCCTTATTTTCACAAGAAAAATGAAAAGAGGAGAGAGGGGTAAAAATCAGTTCAGTTGAAGTGTGTGTTCTGACAGATCAATGGAGAGGTATTTGGCGCAAATTAGGGGTCTCTAATTTTAATTTCTTATGCTTTTTCATTGAGATTATGATATCCTCCTATCAATGCGGATTTCTAATTTTTGTGGACAATACAAGAAAACAATGAGTTGTCTAAGCATAAGTATTACATACTGTGTTCTACACCCTGAGTGATACTCAGTGTCTAGATGAGGTACAGTATGACTGGAATCTTCAGAGATGACAAAGTCCACAGCAGCTTTAAAGAAAAGCCAAAATCTTAAATTATGATGATGACTAAAGGTGTCTGAATAGTTCCCATATGCTAATCACTACTCAAAGTGCCTAACAGGTAAGAACTTTTTATGAGCATCATAGCTCACTGAAGAAAGATCTGTTCCCATCTGACAGAGGAGAAAACTGTCAAGAGACAGTATGAGAAACTCAACTCAGGTCAAGAAGCTAAGAAATGACAGAGCAAGGACGGGAATTAAAGTGGCTGGGCTCTTGAAATGAAGATAAAGAAGCAATAACTTAAGTAACAAAAAGAGCATTACAAGTACATCAACAGAGGGTTCCCTGAGAAAACCTGGAAGAAGTCCAAGGTGAACAACATGGCAGGGAATAAAGAGCCACTACAGATGTGGGCCTGAACACCACACACACAGCAAGTTAGTAATCTCACTACTATTTAAACCATTAAAAGAATAGCAGAGAAAAAAATTCAAGGACACGGAATATAATTAAAATAAAACCTCAACTAGATATAATACATAGTTTAATATATATTCAAAATAAATTTCAATGCTTAGGTACGCAATTATGATGTCCTTCATCAAAGCATGGACGTGAACATCCATGAACTAATGGACATACATGTAAACACAAAATTAACTCAAATGAGCCAAGTTCTCTAAGGACATATTTTTTGCATGATTTTTCTTATCATCAAGTTTATTCATGTGAATTTCAGCAACTTTGGGATAATGAAACAGTATCAAGTGTACTAAACTGTACTAAGCTGAAAAATATGGGATACTTTAATTTTAATCTCTACAGAACACCTATATTCAAAAATACTAATACAATCTTAACGACAAAGATTTCCATAGGTATGTATTAACAAATGCATAGCAGAGTTTGTGTATTCCACTCAGAAAACAGATTCAAAATTAGAGAAGTTATTACTATTACACATTAACTTAAAAGATATATTAAAAAATTTATCACAACAGTAAAGTTAAAATTTTATTGCATAATTAAAAATCATGATGAAAAAGAAAATGAAAAAAAATATATATTGTAATTAAGCAAGAACATTTACCAAACACTGTGATCAGACATAAACACTCAACACATTCGCTCTGAAATCACAGTGGCGTTAAGGAGGCTGGCCAGGGCTCCTGCCTTCCACCACTGTACAGTGTGCCTGAGTAAGGGCCACTTGAGGAAGTAACAGGAGGGAAAAATGAGAGCCAGAGACACAGAGGGAGTAGTGTACCAGACATTAGAACCATTAACATTCACAAATCTAAGGAGAGGAAAAGGCTAAAAGGAAAAGGATGGAAAAGATATTCCATCCTAATGAAAGCAGGGGTGACTGTACTATATCAGACAAAATAAAGACAGAAACTGACACAAGACATAAAGAATATTATATAATGATAAAAGGGTCAATTAGCCTAGAAGATATGACAATTATAAATAAACGTACATCTAACATTAGAGCTCTGCTAAACGTGATGCAAATGTTGACAGAAATAAAAGAGAAATAGCCAGCAGCACAGCATTAATGTGAGAATTCAATTTCCTAATTTTACATATACATGGAAATAAATAAAAAGATCAAAAGGAAACAAACGACTTGAACAACACTACAGAACGAGTGTACCTAACAGATACATACATAACACATCACACAAGAACAGCAGAAAATACATCCTTCAAGCACAGTTGAAACATTCTCTGACAGACCACATGTTAGGCAACAAAACAAATTTTAACAAATTTAAGACTGACATCACAAAAAGTATCATCTCTAACCACAATGAAATGAAACTAGAAATAAAGAGCAGAAGGAAAACAGGAAAATTGCCCAAACGTGAAAATGAAACAGCTCATTCTTAAAGAAGCAATGGGTCAAAGAAGACATCACAAGGAAATTATAAAGATATCTGAACGAAAAAAAAAAACAAAACACACCAAAATTTGCAACAGGCAGCAAAAGCTGCATGAAAGTGGAAGCATACACTGCCAAACGCTTACAACAGAGAAGGGGAAAGCAGCACACTCTGCACTGCCGTTCAGGCAGTGCGTCAAGTCCCAGCCAAAGGCATTAGGCAAGAATAAAAGAAAACAATTCAAAATTGAAAAAGAAATAAAATAATCTTACTTCGCAAGTGACAAGGTTTTACATGGACAACAAGCTAAAAAGATCCATGAGAAAACTACTACTTCAAAAAACAACTTTAGAAAGTTGCAGCATGATGCCACAAAATGCAAAAATCAAAAATCAGCTGCATTTCTACACACAACAAACAATGGCAAAAGAAAGTTAGAAAACAATCATATTTACTATAGGATCAAAAGGGATCCAAAAAAATCAGCCAAGGAGGTGAAAGACTTATACACTGAAAACTACTGAATGTTGCTAAAAGAAATCCAAAGACATAAATAAACTTAAAGACATTCTGTACTTGTGGAATGGAAGACTAAAAATTTTTTTGAAGACTTAATATTCTTAAAATGACCACATTACTCAAAGTACTCTCCAGATTCAATGGGATCAACAGCAAAATTTCATACCCAATATTTACAGTAATAGAAAAAATCATGCTAAAATTCACAGAGAATTTCAAGGGACCCCAAACAGCCAAAATACTCTTAAAAAGATGGAGGCCATAATTTTTATATTTTAAAGCACACTACAAAGTAATTAAGACAGTGTGGTACTGGCATAAACACAAATACATAAACCAATGGAACAGATTAGAAAACTCAGAAATAATCCTTGGAATATATGGAAAATGTGCTGACAAAGGAGCCAAGTCTACACAAAGAAGAAAGCACAGACTCAGTAACAAATGGTGCTGAGAAACTGGATATCCACCAGCAAAAGGATGGAGCTGGGGCCTCACCTGCATCAAAGGGAAAAGCTGTGTCAAAGGATGCAACCCACAGAGCGAAAAGACAAGCTTGAGAACTGAAGCTGATTAAAGAGATTTAAAGAATTTCCAACTCTCAGAGATTATAGTTGACTTCATAGTTTCAATTCAATGATGCAATAAAACACCCTCTATCACTGAGGTCTGTCTCTGAACTTTCCATTCCATTCACAATCATTAAGATTTTAACAGACTCTCACATTTAGCTTCAGCTGTCTTAGAAAAAGTCTGAACAAATTTCTCCTTATTGTTCTGATTTCCCCATTTGACCAGGTACTGTGCACATCTCTACCTGACTTCCCCGTGCAGCTTCTTTCTCTGGTTTACAGAGAGCAGACAGCGCACCCAGATGGGCCCCTAAACCCTCCCTGCTGCCCCACAGCACTGACTCTGCGTCTCCAACCCACGGGGGTGAAGTGAAGCCTGCCCAGGACGCCGCCCAGGGAGCCGCTTCACACGTTCCAGGTCCCGGGGTCCTGGGGGTGGAGTCTGAGTAGGGAGGACAGGCGCTGAGGGAGGGCCCTGGGTGACTGTGGATGTACAGGTGTCAGGCAGGACGCTGCAGTCAGACAGGATTAGTGAGTAAAAAGAAGGGCATTTCAGGAAGGACGGACTGAGAATCCAGTGAGAGTATGACTTTACCTGAGAAGGGGCCATTCTCGAGTCCTTTTCTGTCCTCTTCCTCCTCTCCTGAGCTTCTTCCTCAGAGAACCTGAGTCTTCAGAAGTCAATCCTGAAAGTTGGAAGATGCTGCTTAATGCTGAGAACCAACACACCCCTCCCTGTGCCACAACCACACACACAAGGGAGACCTCACCACGTGGAACAGGAGGGACTCTGCTGCCCACTGTCACAGGAGGGACTCGCGACAGGAAGCTCCACACACAGAACAACAAGGGAGTTTCCCCACCCTGTCCTCACATCACCCTCCCCTCCTGGTGAGCCCCTCACCCACAATGCAGCAGCGGGCGCCTCAGCTGGACCCGACAGCCCCCTTCAGGTCACAGACCAGGCCCTGAGCCATCCCCACACAGAGCAGAGCCCCCTCCCCCTCAGCCCGGATCCCAGCCCTCAGGATGGGAGGACTCAGTCAGGATGCTCAGTGAGGGACCCAGACTGGAATCAGCAGACTGGGATCAGACGCGCCAGGTGATTGGACCCCCCACAGACTATGTGAAGGGGAATCTCTGGTCAGGGATACAAACCAAGTATTTGCAAAATGCCTTAGCAATCTAAGGTGAAGACTTGAGTTGAGCACCACTCAGAGGAGGCAAGCCCAGCACACCTCCAACTTTCATTGTCTTTTCCAGCTTTATTGAGCTATAACTGACAAATAAAAATGGTGTACCTATGAGGGCTACACTGTGATTATAGGACAGATATACAATGTGTAATAATGATCATCAACTCACAATTACCATTTTATTTCTCTGTGCTGGGAACACTTGGTGACTGTTACTCTCTCAACAAATTCCAAGGATATGGAAACAAAGTAGGATTCCTATAGTCAGCACAATGGACAGCAGACGTATGTGTTGCAAGTATATCCCTCAATGAAGTGACTGGATATCTATCCAGAGGCGGGTTTCACAGATTATGTGCCTGTTCCGTGTTCAATTTATTGAGTAACCTCCATATTGTCTTTGGTAAGAGCCGTATCACTTACATTTCCACCAAAAAAGCACAAGGGTTCCCTGTTGTCTGCATTAGGTGCACATCTGTGTATGTCTGTGTGTAAGTGTGTTTGTGTGCATGTCTGAGACAGAGAGGACCGGAAAGGAACCAGCACTGGTCTGGCAGCAAGGAAGGAGCAGCTACATCTTCCAAGGATGGTCCACTAGAGTGCAGATCACTGTGGTATTGCTGGCCCTCTGATTCTTGGAACGATCGTTCCGTACATCAAAGAACTTACTGGTCCTTCTCAAATTATGTCCACAGATTTAACTAGCAGAATCTCTCCAATGAAAACCTGCCATTTGAAGCTTAGTGCTCATAACTTCCCTTCCAGACTCAAATGAACTTACAGATTCTCATGGGGACCAACACAGACTCCACACAACACATAGTGATCCACTCGTCCTCCTATGAAATACCAGAAAACATTCCAAACTCTAATAGAGCATGCCTGAGAGAAAAATACAAATGTACATCAAACACACACACATACAAACAAAAAAATACATACATGTACACTCAAGGAACCACGAGATGCAAAACACCATATTTTCATTCACAGAGATCACAGCCAAACACTGTCGTCTCCAAAAACTACATATAAAAGCAAGATGTTTCCAATGAACCACATGCTGCAGTGAGAAATCAACATCTCCCAAGGAAACACTCTGAATTTTCACAGTGCATCTGAAACTTTTTCCATTGCAGAGGAAAATCGTAAAAATATCAAAGGTGACCCACAAAATGATTTCTGAAATTTTCCAGTTATTACTCTAAAAACTGCACAATGATGCAAGAATGTATTACTTGCAGCAAGTAAAACAGCACAGATGGTTCACAAAGCAGTGTCTCTGCACAATGATTCTTGACCTCCCAAAAGACCAAACACCAGTCACTAGGGCAGTGGCTGCTGTGGGGAACCCCCTAGGTCCATCCCTTAAGGACAAGGCACCTGTCCTCCTGAACCCAGAGCTCCCCGTGGGCTCAGCTCCGGCCACACTTCTAACAACATCTGAGCGAAATGTTTCTCTCTGCCTAAACCCACTGCCTTCAGTCCTCCTCAGGTACGACCGTGAAAAATACCCAATTAAGCCAAGGCATATAACCCTCAGTCTCAGCAGCTGTGTCCCAGGGAACCTGAGCTAAGACACCATGACACCTCAACCCATGCAGTGAACCCCACAACTACCCATGAACCCCATTCCAGGGGCTCCAGCCTGAACTGAGACATCCTGTGCCCACAGTCCCACACGCCCCTGGAGCCCACAAGGGACAGGCGCACACACCGCTCACGAGGCTCATCCTGCCGCCCACACCGGCTGCCAGGTCCCTCCTGCACACCCCACAGGCTCCCCTCCACTTTCCCCATTTCTCCACCTCTCCTCCACGCACGCGTGGGAAACAGGGCAACAAGGGAAAGGACCTCTCAGCAAAGGCATCACGACAGGAACACACACAAGCTGCCACCCAGAGGACACTGGGCATTCAGTATGAAGGTCAGGAAGCCGGCCCTGCTGGGAAAACTTAGCAGCAACTGGGCAAGTGATGGGGTCCAGTCACAAAGGCACTTTGTAGAGGATATCTTAGCTTTTTTTCGGGGGGGGGGCCTCCTTCATGCTGCCTTAGGCTCCAGACTTCTGCCCACCCTCAGCACAGTGAGATCACTATCCCTGACTGAGCAGATGCACTGCTGGAAGGCAAAGCTCCTGTCAACGGGTCCCTGGATGTGCACAGCCTGGAACACCTGGGGGCTACAGCACAGCAGTGACACAGCACAGTTAACACAGGGACACCTCAGGACACTGCATGAGGGCACCAGTTCTGCTGGGACTTTTAGGACTCCCTTTGAGTCTTTAGGACATCTTTGAGTCTTCTTTTTAGCAATTCAGTAGCCACACAGGGTAAGGATCAATGAGAGCTGAAACGTCCAGAACAAATATGGGAACCATTCGCATCACCTACCCTGTTCCCTTGGTCTCCCCTGAGGACCGTTCGGCCCAACCCACAGCCCCAGCATCTAATCACCTCCCCAGAGTGAGGTGCTGCGGCCATCCTGGAAGGAAGAGGAACACCTTCAATGGGGGGAGAATGGGAAAGGCTCCAAATAATCCATGGAGAAGGGCTCTTCTGATGAAGGTGACTGATTAATACAGAGGCAATAAAATCTGGTGAGGGTGAAAGACAGTGTCAGGAGGGGACGGGGAGACCTATCTGACCTAAGACCTGAAGGAGGACAAAGGGCTTGAGCCATGGTGACTCAAAGACAAAAGGTAAGAACAGGAACTGAGATCTCAGACAGAACAGGTTTCAGTGTTTGAAAACAGAGCAAAGGTGACTGTGGCCAGGGCAGAGTGATCCCTGAGAACAGGGTAAGCTCCCAGGATGAGGTGGAGACACTGGTAGGGCCCAGAGGATGACACAGGGCTGTGGAGCCAGTAAGGAGCAGGGATTTGGTCCTGAGCACAAATAAGAGCCAGTGGAGGTCTGAGTGCCAGGACTGATAAAAACTCTCCTCAAATTAGACTTAATGCAGAGAAATACATCTGACTATGGCCACTTTTACTGTCTCCATCCTAGCATTTGTTTTACTTTTTCATTCTGGGAGGACTGGGACCCAGTTAAAATTCTAAATATACCTGGAGACTCTCTGCAAAAAGACCTGCCACACACAGACATACACCCACTCCCAACAAACATTTCAGGGGTCGATGTTGCTCGTATTCAGAGTTTCCAGTCTAGTCGCTCATTTCCTTGTTACAAGTAGGCTCCCTGAGACCCGGAGGGGACACGTTTATGAGACAGTCCAGGTTGCGTGAATAGACCCGGGTGTAACTAAACACTGGAACGGTCACCTAGAAGGCCAGCGGGCAGAGTCTGTTCTTATCCTGCTTGGAACTTAAAACACCAGAACCATCGTTCCTGTGCCTGAGCAAAGGAAACTACTGTTTCAAGATCTGATCACATTTACACCAAGCATTTAATTCTTCTCCAAAAAAATTATAGTAAAATAACTTAAAAATACTGAATTGGGAAAATAAAGTTGTTGGTGCAGAAAACACTGAAAAGGGTCAGCTTAGAAATAAGCTCTGAGCGAACTTCATCATGAACAGGTGGGCTCTGTTGGAAGACGCTTCCAAGTCAACCCAGCCCATCCTCCACCATTTGCAAAGATCATCAAGAGGGATCTGAGAGAACATTTTTATGTCACCTCACAGCTCACTATTTTAACAGGTCACACACAGGGGGAAAAAAAACTAAATATAAGACTAACTAGCTAAACTAACTTTTGACTGTTAACATAAATGATCATTGACATATTTACCAAGTACTCATCAAAATGGTCTAAAATTATTTACTACTTACCAAAGAACGTTTCCAATGTATAAGATAAAGAGGGAAAGGACACAGGCATCATATGAATCTGAATCAATAAAAAGAAGTAACCTGTGAATTATTTTTAACCTAAAAATTCTGGTGTCAAAGTTTAAAAAAAATTGAGGACATAAAATTTTTAGGAAAGAATCACAAGTAGAATACAAAACTTAGTTCAGAAGCTAATAATTATTTACAGGGAAGAAGAAATTGAATGCACTGAGATTTACTCAAAGCTACAAAAAGAATTAAATGTGGTGACAGAATCGCCATTTCTTCCCTAATTGTCTACCCTGTGTCAGGAAATATATGGGGAGAACCACAACTGTCTAAGTCAACACACTGCTCCCTGGCTGAACAGGAATTGCAAATAGAGGTTATTTTCTCATACAAGTAATTACAAAATACACAAACCTTACAGACAGTCCTACAGTTCTCATCCTCATCTATATAATTTAAGCAAACAAACTTTAAATGTATCGATTCTAAAAACACAAATCAGTGTATCACAACTTAAGAACTCATCACTGGATCCAGTTTCCCCCTCCACTTGCACTGCTATGTGTTTCCATTTCATTCTGTTATCTCTTTCCCTATTTATTTGTCTCTTTTGTTCCCCTCCACTCTCCTGCTGTGTCTGCCCTCCCCTCTATTTCTTCCCTCACTCCTGTCCTGCCCTACTCTGCAACTTCTTCCCCTTCTTCTTTTTTTTTTTTTTACTATGGGGGGGATTAGGTTTATTTCTTTATTCATCTTCATGGAGGTACGAAGGATTGAACCCAGGACCTCATGCATGCAAAACACTTTCTCTACCACTGAGCTGCACCCTACTCCTCTTCCCCTTCTTCATGCTTCTCCTCCTACAACGTTTCTGACTGCCCTAAATCTCCACGTTATTTCTGCCTCTTTCTTCCCCCATCACTGCTGCCCTCTGCCCTCCGAGTTACACGCCTTTTCTTCCATCTTCCCTCCCTTCCTCTGGCACTCCAGGTGCCTATGCTTCCTTCCTGCTCTTTTCCTCTGCTCTTCTAGTCAACAGTTTTCCTCTCCTTCTCTCCCAGCACCGTGATACTCTCAAGGTCACGGTTCCACCTCTTTCATCCTCCTCGCCCCCACTCTCTGTGTGAAGTACCTCACAACCGTTACTCCGCCTCCCACCGCTGATGCAGGAGCCCGCTCCCTACGTTTCTCTTCAATCCCTGGGGATCCGGCTTTTTTATTCACTTCTCTGTTTCACTTACCTACTACTTTTAAGGCTTAAACTCTCTTATTTTACTGTCTCTCTGCAAGATCCTCAGCCATCCTCTACATTCCCCTTGGTTCTCCCTCATTCTTCCTCCTCAGTGTTTCTGTTTCTCTCTGTCGCTTTCTGTCTCTGCTTCTCCTGAACCTCCTCGCCCACGTATTTACAGGGATGGAGACAGAATAAGGCCCCCTCCTACAGGAATAGGCCGTCTTCCAGAGGGGTGGAATTTGGAACGTAACAACACTGAGTGTCACACTCAGGTCACCTCCCCCTACGCGGGGTGGAGGAAGGGCCGACTACCGAGGAGAGGCCCGCGGAGCGGAACGACCAGCCTGAAGAGGACGCGGGACAGAGGGACTGGGAGGCAGGGGGTCTCAGGAGAGGGCCGGGCTCCCCAGAATCCCGGGATCCGGGAGAGGACGCGGCCTCACGAGAAAGGGGCGGCCGGCGCTGCCCTCCAGGGGCCGAGAGGGCGAGGCTGGGGACGCGAGTCCACCTCGTGCAAGAGGACGTTACATGGGGGGAAGGGGGTAGCAGAGGGAACGAAGGTTTTTATGAGGGAAAATATCACGAAAGGCGGTGTCTCCGTGACGAAGGCAGAAAAGCCAAGGCCAGGAACCAGCCTCAGAACGGTTTCAGACCCAAAAGAAAAGATCCCCGACCTGGAGCGGCGCCATCCGATCTTACGTGGCCGGAGGGCCGGGTACTAGGACTTTACGTCCGCTGTGGCTCCCACAGCCTGAAAATAAAGGAAGGGGGACCGCGCAGGACAGATGTATACGAGAAACGAGAAACTTACCCTCCGCAGCTCGACCTTCACTCCACATTCCCTACTTCCGGTTCCGTAAGAAACTGCGCGCGCGGTTAGAGGCGGGACTTCCGAGGGCGGGCCGCTCCTGGCGGGGGCGGGGCGAGGAAGCGCCGGGGGGCGGAGCGGAGGGCGGGGAGGGAATGGTGCTTCCCCGTAACTTGAAACTACTTGTTTTAAGCTACTGTCGGGAAGAGTTTTAAGGTAAAAGCTTATAGTCGTGTGGAAACTAGATGTTTCCTTCTAACAATTTAAAATGGTTTGAATAAAAAGTTGTTTTTGCCAGCAGGTACCTCGCAAGTCCTACTCGTGAGGCTCAAGCAATTCAGTGGTTTTGGAACGTGGGTCTGCAGGTGGTCGCTGTGGGCCGGTGCTGGATCCGGGAACATTTCTTGTAATTAGAATTAACTTAAGCAGCTTAAAGAAACTAGAGCTGGACTTGACTCTGTATTATGAACTAGAATGAGAAATACAAAACTCTCCCTGATTAGAATAGGCCATTTCATACTGACACCGCACAGAACAGCTTTTCCTTTCTATTCCTCATTCGGCCCGGAGGCCACCTCAACAGCGGCCAGTTCCAGAGACTCAGCGACAAAACCTGGGGTCTGTGGAGGACTAAGGCATGTGATAATACGTCACTAACCATTTATTTTTTTAAAATGCATATTTTTAACTGTCATAAATTGCGTTGTACTTTCTCTTTGCCGAAGTGTTTTGTCTTTTAAAACCACAATACCCCACCCAGTTTTAGAGATGTATTTGACATACATCAATGTGAGTTGAAGGTGTACAGCATAATGTTGACTTAAACATACGTTGACATAATTACTGTAATAACTTAGTCAGCATCATTATCTCATATAGATAACCCAGAAAGCAAAAAACAAAAATTTTATCTCCGTTATCCTTTAAAATGCTTGCGCTATCCCACACTTGTTAGAATTACTTTTAAATATCTTTCACAGAAACTTGTTTATGAAATTATACAGAAGTATATAATAACTAAACACAATGTAATTTCAAGTTGACTATGTTTGTTATGAGGGTAATTAGAAAGTCTCACTTTTAATTTTCAAGTTGTAATATATTTTAGCTTTTTGTTTTTCAATTCTGAATGTTCTGTCAAGTATAAATAACAGAGCCTGTAAAATACATAGTCTTCAGAAGATATTGGGATTTATTTCCATCTCAAGAATAATTAAGTTGCAATATTTCTAAGGGCATTTAGTAGGGAGGTACAATCTCTTTAATATGGGCCCTAAAGAAAGTGACAATTGATTGTCAAATACACAAGAACTTCATTTCAACCTTCAATATTTTTATGACAATAACTGTCAGCTAACGTTTACTATGAAGTATATTTTATCACATCACATTGAAACATTTCATCCATAGAGATGTGGGAATCCATGGAAACATGACGTTTAGATAAGGAAATTAGCACATTTAAAATATTTTCCAGTTAAAGCAGAATTTCCTAGTGTAGCATACATGTGAATATAAGAAAATATACCACATTTTTAAAAAGACGCAGTAACTTGGATAAACTTAGTGAACTTTGTTAGGTACGTTACTCTGTTATTATACAATATTTCTAACTAGCGATGTTGGTAAGATTTTATGAATTCAATGTCTTGTATCTTCTCTTATCTAGGAAAGATCTAAAATCACTAATGGAGACATCTGGTCCTTGTGACTACCAGAAACTTTCTAGTCAACAGCAGCAACCTTCTGCCAAAACATGTGCTTCATTGTACGTATGCCCCTTCACCAAAATCATACGCAGACTGACCTCTCTCGCCATCTCTTCCCAGCAGTTCCTCAGAGCTATCTGGGAGGCTGTCTCCTGGGTGTAGTCTTCAGTATGCCCCAAATGAAACAGAACTCACAGGTGTCAGTTCTTTTTTTTTTTTTTTCAGTCAACACCCCCATCCTCACTTGGTGAAAGGGTCTTAAGTTTTTGCAGAACAACTCAAAAAGATATGCTTCAGATTGTTACCTATATCCCTTCAGGAGGGCCTAGGAGTCCTTTGACTCTATTCTTCTGATCCTTAACTATTGAGCCTGCTCTTTGGAACTCAGGAGAAGCCTAGAAGACCAAAGCCTTCTTTCTACACACAAGAAATGGGACACAGAGGGGATTTTGGACTCAGGAAGGTCCCACAGTCTGATTTTCCCATCAGGTAAATCCAGGTGCATACCATGGGTATTCTTTTGGCACAATTAAGAAAATGAAGAACTACATTCCTGTATTGCATATTCATGAATGGGGAGCAGGTTTTAAGGAGCACTTAAAAGAAAAAGTCCCAGGGCAGAGTTGTTTGCCCCCAGGACAGCAAATCAAGACTTACTTGCAGTCACACCCCTCCCAGGAATGTGACCTTAAAGCAATCACTCTGGAACTCCCTGGACACAACAGAGGTCATGGACTGGACAAGACCTATGTCCTCTGGCCCTCAGCAAAAGGTAACCTTGCCAAAAAGAATTTTTTTCTCTTGGTATTAACTTTCTTATCCTGCCTAGTTTCTACCTATAAAAGCATTTTATGTTGTACAGCTCCTTTGAACACCTCTTTATTTACTGGATGAGATACAGCCCGATTCAGCCCCTTCCAGCCCCTTCCATGATTCAAGAAAGCCAATTAGATCTTTAAATTTACTAGTTTTTTGGGCTTGGGTTTTTGTTTGTTTAGGGGGGTGTACTTTGACAGAAGACAGAGTCTGAAATGCAATTCTATGGTACTTTCATTAAAGCCACAAATATTCCGGAGTTGGAGATAAAAACTCAAGGACAGATTATGAGTATTTAATCTCCAAACTGTATGGTTTTTGATTCCATCATGGAAAGAAATAGTTACAGATTATTTCAATCCTGAGAGCCTAAAAGTGCACTGTTAACTTCCGTTATAAAGGACCCAGACAGAATAAAACTGTGTTGGTGGAAGTACATAATTTATCCATCGTTATGAAAAATAATTCAATTTTATTAATTAAAACAAGAGACTTAAGATACATTCGGAATGAAACCGTAGCAAAATGTCATGGCAGCAGTTAAATGTGAATCCTACACATACACACACAATTCTGGTACTTTTCACTACGTTTTCCTCTCATGGTAACTGCCCTCCCCTCAATATCCAAGAATAAGACTAATTTTTCATTAAATATAGGTATCTACAACCTCCTCTCCCATGCAATGCAGAAAGTGACCAACTCTTCCAGTGCACTATTACTACCACATATTCAGTCCCGAGGAATCTATCACTTTCCTCCAAGGAAAAGACCAGTCATTTTAATGTCCTTGCTGCTCCGATCACAGTAAGCTGATAGAGCATTCTGTCCTATAACCCACTGTGATCCACCTACAGACAAGCAACCTGTACATAATAGGTATGATGAGTCACTTCAGTTTTACAGCTTCCCTGCCCCTCCCAGTTGCTAATTCACACACTACTGAACTGGATAATTCATAGAGTCCTTATTTTTATACGGAACATGGATGTGAGTGAACCACATCTAATGAAGTTGGCCCCCCTCATCTTACCAGGTCCTTCCCTGGGATCATGATGAAAGGCCTGTACTGAAGATCAACTGACCTCAAACTTCAGGGTGAAAAGCATTAATAGTACTGTAGCCTTTTCAAGAAAAGTCCAACAATTGCCATATACACACCATGTCATCACTTTGAACATGCTGTGACGTGCAATGATTCTGCAGTATATCTCAGATTAATCCTGCAAAACCAAAGGCTTATTTCTTCCTAGTATGGATCCTCTGGTACGTAGTCTATTGTAAGAACTGCTCAAAAAACTTACCTAACTCATTACACTTGTAAGGATTCTCCCCAGTGAACCCCAAGGATGCGCTGTCAATTTGTTTCCATGTTCCATATATCCCTATAGTTTCTGACCTGTATGAATTCTCTCATTGACACTGAACATGTGGCTACTGGATGGAAAATTTTACAACATTCACTACCCCTGAAACGTTGCTCCGCAAAATAAATCCTCTTGTTTCAGAGCCTTGATCTTCAGATACCAGCCTTAGCACACATAGGGCTTTGTGTGGTTTCTCTCAAACGTGTATACTGAGGAATCTAGTGCATTGTGAGGCCAGAACAAAGCGTCTAGTCATGCATTTTTATGGTTTCTCTTCAATGGACTCTGCTGTTGCTTAAAACTTAAACTCAAGGAAAGGTTTTGCTACTCTCACTGCACTGGGGAAGTTATCACTGCGTATGTTCCCATCCTGTGATCTCTTTAAAAATCTTTGCCACACACTGCATTTCTACGGTTTCTCTCCAAGACAAATATCCCAGGATCCAGTGACCAGTGAGCAGCAACGTGAAACATCGCCGTATTCAGCCCACGTGCCATGTTCTGTCCAGCATGCACTAAGCGATGACTGGTGAGAAGTGAGCCCCATGTGATGGCTTTTCCCATTTACGGCCTCTGTGAAGGAATCTCCAGAATGAATGCTTTGATGAATGAATTCCTTGTCTAAAGGCTTGGTCATACTACGTACATTTATCACATTTCTCTACAGTGGTACCTTCCCAATGAAGCCAAAGATGTGGACTCTTGCTAAATCCCTTCCTTAAAAGTCACTCAGCAATACGGATTACCTGATGACAGGTGAGGCTTCAAAGTATAGTGAAAGATTTGCCCCACTCATTATATTTGATAAGTTTTCCCTCCACTATGAATTCTTTGGTGGATCTTTTTTTTTTAATTGAAGCATAGTTGATTTGCAATGTTGTTTGTGGACCCTGAGATATGAATTTTGACAGAAGACACCAAGGCATACATTTCTATGACCAGTTTGGATTACCTGGTGTTAAGTAACAGTTTGCCTCACTCATAATACATGCACGGTTTCTCCCCATGAGGAATCTCCCAGGAATTTAAACAGTGAATTTTGGATGAAGACCTTCCCAGGTGTATCACAACATTAATATGGCTTCTTTTTGCTTCTATTCCCTGATGTGTAGTGAGGGTTGAGATCTGAGTAAACGCTTTTCAATACTCTTTCCTTTTTGAAAGGCTTCTCCTCACTATGAATTCTGATGACTTGCAAGGGTTGCTTTTTGACTAAAGGTCCTGCCACCCTCAATACATTTGTAAGATTTTTCTCCAGTATGAATTCTCTGAGTGAATTGCAAGGTATGCATTTCAACTACAGGCTTTGCCACATATATCACATTTATGTAATTTCTCTCCTCTAAAGATTCCTGAGGTTTGAGCTGTGATGAAAGATTTCTCTCCAGTATGAATTCTCTGATGAATCGCAGAGACCAAGTTTCTAGCAAAGACATTGTCACATATATCACATATGTAACTTCTCTCTTGTATGGATTACCTGAGGTTGAGAGGGGGTTGAGTTCTCATAAAAGCCTAGGTCACAGAAGATACATTTTTAATACCTTGATCGCCCAGTGTGGATGGGGAACCTCTGAAGACACGCCACCCAAACCTGGGTGGCCAGGCAATCAAGTCGTTAAGGTCTCTCTCCAGGATGAATTCTCTTATGAACTGCAAAGTTTGAACCTCGAAGGAATACTTTCCCACATACATCGCACTTATATACTTTTGTTCTTGCATGGATCGGTTGATGTTTTGTGAGATGTGAGGCCTGATGAAAGGTTTTGCCACATTCATTACATTTGTAAGGTCTCTCTCCTGTATGAATTCTCTCATGACTTGCCAGGTTTCCTTTATGACTAAATACCTTCCCACACTCACTACATTGGTAAGGTTTCTCTCCAGTATGAACTCTCCAATGACTTGCCAGGGTTGTTTTATGAGTAAAGACCTTGCCACACTCATTACATTTGTAAGGTCTCTCTCCACTGTGAATTTTCTGATGACTTGCCAGGTTTCCTTTATGACTAAAGACCTTGCCACACTGATTACATTTGTATGGCTTCTCTCCAGTATGAAGTCTCTGATGACTTGCAAGGTTTCCTTTATGACTAAAATCCTTGCCACACTCAATACATTTGTAAGGCTTCTCTCCAGTGTGAACACTCTGATGACCTACAAGGGTTGCTTTCTGATTAAAGACCTTGCCACATTCATTGCATTTGTAAGGTTTCTCTCCAGTATGAATTCTCTGATGTCTTGTAAGTTTTGAATTCTGACTAAAGACTTTCCCACATATATCACACATACATAATTTCTCTCCTGGATGGATTAATGGATGTCTACGAAGTTTTGAACTACATTGAAAGGTTTGGCCGCACTCGTCAGACAGGTAAGGTCTTTCCCTGTGAGCCCTCGGGCCTTGTGTCAGTATTAAAGGATGCATTAAACCACTCCCGTAGGTGTTAGAAATAATGGTCTGGACACTAGGACAAATTTCTTCAAGTGGTGAAAAGAAGACACTACTACTGATTCTCTGGTCAGCTTGAACAAATTCATCGATGTTTTCCTCACCGTTAAAAATACGCAGTTCATCCCAAAAGCTTAATGCAAGTGTATTTTCAAGAGGCTTGATTCCTGCAACACTTGTACCAGGCTGGTGTCTCTCATCAGTGAGACTTTCATTACGGGTTACAGGCATGCCTTTGTCATTTTTTAACTCATCTCTCTGCTGTGACTCAAAGTCAGGTATATCTTCCTGGATGACCCTGAGGTAAAAATGTTTCATTTCAATCCTTTGATGTCTTCCCAACAACACCGTTTGGAACAGTTCTCCTCTATTGGAATTTGATTTTAGCTGTAATTTCTTGATCAGATGTATATGAGAGATATCTACAAGATATAAACAACCGTAAGTATCCTAGACATTACAATTCATAACTGTTTCATGTTAAATACATGACAGTGCACTAAAACCAGTATTTATACCAGAGTGACGGAACTACCTACCGTTATAAAAATTTTAGGAACAGAAAAGGAGTAAGAATCTTTACTAAAGAAAGTGATCAGAGGTAATTCTAATAATTTCAGGGCACCCTAGCTTCAAATAACCTATGACAAAAACACTCAAACAAATTTCCATTAGCTCAAAGTGTATTTTTCCATCATAACCCCAAGCACATACCAATTAAGTGCAGACACACTGCTGGCTCATAACTGATGAAGATTATTATACTATTTATATTTTGTATACTTATTATGAATAAATGCTAAAGAACAGGCAATATATTGTAACAGTAAATAGTCCAAAATTAGCATATCTCATGAATAATCTGAATGAGTAGCATTTTAGAACTGGGAAACAAACAAAGCATAGAGAAAATTATGAATCTGACAAAACAATCTTTTCAAATCTAAAATATTTTTCTAAATACTTCCTATACAACAGTATGTCCATGAAGAAGTCTATAACACTCTGAAAAACCATCATCTGCAAGTCAAATCAAATATTAATAAATAAAATATTCTGCAGTTAAGATAACAGCAAATAAGTAGGGTAATTCCCTACTTACGCAGTGCCCTGAAATATCCAGTTCATTGGCTCCAAAATGTATGTAAAAAAGAGTGAGCAATCTGTAAATTTATTAATACAGTCAGAAACAATGCTGTTGAGATCAAATTGCAATAGCAAAGCATTCAAGTTATAATGCAAACAAAGGGATGTCATAATAAACATGATAGAATATTAATATATCTTTTAACACAGCAGTAACTTTTGACTCTACTATAAAAATGCACCATCCTTTTTTTTTTCCATCTTTTTTGGGGTTGAGGTAATTAAGATATTCTTTTTTTTAAATGGAGGTACTGGGGATTAAACCCAGGACCTCAGGCATGGCAGGCATGCACTCTACCGCTGAGCTATACCCTTGCCCCCAAAAACGCACTGTTCTAAGCCATCTAACAGTACTAATTTTTTCTTAAAAGCATGAGGAAAATTATCACGATTTTTCAAGTAAGGGAAGCAGATTCACAGGCTTACGTATAAAACCCCAATAGACACAGAAATTAGTGACTAAACCAAGATGGGACCCTGGACCAGCAGATGGAGAAAACATACTCTTAAGCATGACCGCCCACCCCAGCAGTATAGATTACATAATATGACAACAAACATCAGGAGTTTAGAAAGAAACCTTCAAGGGAGATGCAAGAAGTTGAGCTGTGTAACTAATACAGTTATTCAGCCGTCCGTCCTGAAAATGGTCTCTGAGTCATCATGGCTACACATAATGATTTGGGTCATGTCCTAAGAAAGGTGCTCAATAGATGAATACGGGTCATTTTACAGTGTGAGTCATGTGAAAGGTGGAGGGATGGGTGAGGGAAGGCTGTGGAAACTGGGAAGTTCAAGAGAACAACTCACACGTGCTAACAACTAATAGTGTTTCCATCCACATCCACGTGCCATGTGAGGAAAGGTCAGGACAGAGAGAGGGTCCGAGTGGACCACGGGGCACACGCACACGTGGGAACACAGCCTGGGACTGTGTGTCTGTGTGACTGTAACTGCATCATTCACACCTGCACCTAACATACTGACCTTGAGAGAAAAGAACTGGTTTATTAGCAAGTAGCATGATACTGGCCCATTTTTAATTATGAGAATTATATTATGGGTATGCGAGAGAAATGAAAAAGATTCAAACGTTGTAGAGAGACAGTAGCTTTATATTTGTTACACTATTTGATATGTAATGTGTCCAACTAAATATGCCAAAAGTTCCATTTCTATACATATGTTCAGTGAACACATATATAACATTCCCGGAAACTGTGAAATAATCATCTTAGCACAAACCAGAAGAAGAAACCAGAAAAAGGTCATCAAAAGGAGATGGATGCATTTACACACACACACAGATCACAGCTATGGTATCAACAATACTGGAAAGCGGGGAGACCACGATTTCAGAATGAAGATCCTGGCTGGGTGACCAGAGTTTTATGGGGAATCAAGGCTGCAGGAGGTTTCTGCCAAAGTCTGAGCCTTTTAAAGTTGTGATTACATTAGTTAAAATGTGAACCAGGGGTTTGGGGGTATAGCTTAGTGGTAGAGCATATGCTTAGCAAGCCCAAGGTCCCGGGTTTAATTCCCAAGACCTCCATTAAAAGAAAAAAAAAATGTGAATGGAAAAAATGTTACTAATTAAACTATTACTTACATAACATAGTTAAAAAAAAGAAATGTGTTGACTGATATATAAAATGTTTATGGTTAACATTCCTTGTTATTAAACTGACAGGATTTCTTTAGCTGGCCTCTCTAATCACTAAAAACCGTATCGTAACATTTGCTGACACAAATCTGCAAGGAAAAACAAAAACATACACAGTGATGTGAGCAGGATGGCAGAACAGTAAACCACAGACACTCATAAACCACGAGGAACCCAACTGAAAACAATGAATGGTGGGGGTGGGGGGTGGGGGGTGTGAATATAACTCAGTGGTAGGGCACATGCTTAGCATGCAGGAGGTCCTGGGTTCAATCCCCAGTACCTCCATTAAGAAAACAAACAAACAAATAACAACAATAAATAAACAAAAAAGCTTCTGAAGACACTAAACCAAAAAATGCAGGAAAGTTCAGGACAACTTGCTGCCTCTGGCTACCTGGCTCCCTCTTGAATGCACTGAGACTGAACTGAGGGGAAGCCTCCCAACTTCGCAGAGGTGCCCTCAGGAGGAAACGCCAAATCAGAACCACAGTGAGATGTTACCTTGTGCCTGTGAGAATGCCTGTCATCAAAAAGACCAGAGAGGACGAATGTTGTTGAAAATGGGGAAGAAACAGAAATCTAGCACCTGTTTTGGGGATGTAAATTGGTGCAGTCACTAAGGAAAACAGTGTAAGGGCCCTCAAAACATCTTTTTTTAAAAATCATATAATGAGGAAGAGGGGGACAATTAGGAATTTGGAATTAATAGATACAGGCTAGTATAAAAAATTGATAAACAACAAGGACCTACTGCATAGCACAGGGAACTATATTCAGTATCTTACAATAACTTATAATGGAAAGGAACCTGAAAAAAATACATATATACATATATATGTGTAACTGAGTCACTTTGCTTTACACCTGAAACTAACACAACATTGCAAATTCTTCAATAAAAGAAACTAAAAAAAATATATCATGTGCATTTTCTATATGAAATCACTGCCATTAAAAGACATGTGCACTCCCACATTCATTACAGCAGTATTTAAAATTGCCAAAGCATGATAAAAACTAAGTGTCCAAAGGATAAATGTACAAAAAATACCTGATAGATATACATAATGTATATTATTTTGTCACGAAAAAGGAGGTAATTCAGCTATCTGTATCAACATGGCTAAACACTGAAAATGCTTACTCAGTAAATTAAGTCAGAGAGAAAGACTCATACTTAATGATCTCATTTATGTGGGAAGCACATTATTTAAAGAAAAAAATAAAAAACAGCCAAACTAATAAAAACAGAGTAGATGTTGGGGGTTGGTAGAATGGGAAGATAATAGTCAAAAGAGGAAAATTTTAATATGTAAGTGGAAAATGTTCTAGAAATCAAATGTGCAGTATGCTGATTATACTTATCAATACTGTTGTATATAACTGAAATTTGATAAGACAGAAGACCTTAAATGTTCTCACCACACAAAAAATACTGTAATTAAATGAATGGAAGAATGTATTAAAAAACCTATTGAGAAAATCATTTTACTATATAAATGTATACCAAACTGTCACACTGTACCCTTTAAAGTCACAACATGTGATATGTTAATTAAATATCAAAAAAGTAGGGACAGAGAAAACAAATACAGGAAAGCAGTCCTGGTCTACCAAGTGTATTAAAAAATTTTCGAAAGCAAAAAACAAACAGAAGAAAAAGATCCTACAAGAACAACATACGCCTAAGGTATCAAAAGGTAGGAAAAAAAGATAAGAGGTAAATGAAATTCAGAATAAAACCTACAGAAAATCACAAAACTACAAGTTGGTTCTTTGATACACCCTGTCTACAAGACTAGCTGAAAGGAAAGAAGACTCAAATTATGAAAATCAGAAATAAAAGGGGATATTACAACAGATTTCAGGAAAAACAATTAGAAGAAAATACTAACACAATTCTATGCCCAAATACTGGAAAACCTGGAAGAAATGGATAAAATCTTAAGAGAAACACAACTTACCAAGGCAGAATCATGATAAAGTTAAAAATATAAACAAACCTATAAATTGTGAAGAGGTTGAATTACTAATCAAAAAGCACTGAAAAAAAGAAGGCCAGATAGCTTCATTGCAGAATTCTACCCAACATTTAAGAACAATTAAGAGCAGTAACCTTCCTTAAATTCTTTCCGCAAAAATTGAAAAAAAAAGGGGACAGTTCCAAACTCCCTCTCTCTGGTCAGAATTACTCTAATACCAAAGCCAGACAAAGACACTACAAGAAACCAGAGACTAAAATCTCGAATGACTAATGATGCAAAAATCACCAACAAAATTACAGTAAAGTGGAATCAACAGCACATTAAAAGGATTCTATACCATGACAAACGGGGATAAATTTTTGAAATATAAGGATGGGTCAACATATGAAAATATTTCAATGTAATACAGCACGTTAACAGAATGAAAAAAAAAATTAACATCTTAATTCATATAGAAAAAGCAGTTGATAAATGTCAACAGCCTTCCGTGATAAAAAGACTCAAAATAACTAGGAACAAATAAAAAATACCTCAACATTAGACATATATTAACAGCAAATGGCTAAATCACACTCAACAATGAATAACTTAAAGCTTTTCCTCTAAGATCAAGAATAAGACAAAAATACCTGCTCTCACTCTTATTTATTAATAAAAATATATTAATAAAAATATTTTTAAAAAATATATTACTAGAAGTCCCAGCAAGAACACATAGGCAGAAAGAGAAAAGCTACCTAAGCAGAAAAAGTAAAATTATCAAAAAAATTAGAAGAAAATACAAACACAATTCTATGTCCAAACTGTTGACAAATAACATGATCTAACATGTAGAAAACTCTGAAGATTCTCCAAAAACCTGCTAAAAATAATAAACTCAGAAAAATCACACGATATAAAATTGACAGGCAAAAATCAATTGTGTTTCTATATATGGAGGAAGATCAAGAAGAAAATTCAGAAAACAATTCCATTTACAACACCATAAAAAAAATACTTGTCATAACCTTACACAAGACAGGAACGTTTTGTACACTATAAACTAAAAACAAGCTGAAAAACATTAGAAAAAACACAAATGAATGCAAGGATGTCCCAAGCTCGTGGGGTTGGAAGTCAATGCTGTCAGGATGTCAGTACTACCCAAAGCCATCAACAGATGGAACCCAATCCCTAGGAAAATCCCAATAGCATTTTTATTGAAGCACGGTCAGTTTACAATGTTGTGGCAATGTCTGGGGTCTGCACAATGCTTCAGTCATACAGGAACATACATATCTTCGTTTTCATATTCTTTCTCACCATACCCAACAGCATTTCCTGAATAGAAAAATCCATCCTCAGATTCAATCATATGCAATCTCAAAATACCCTCAATAGCAAAGATGATAATGAAAATAAATTTTAAAAAGAAAATGATAACGTTGGAGGTTTCACAATTATTTCAAAATTATTCCAAAGGTCAACTACTCCAAGTAGTGTGGTACTGGCATGAAGAGAGACAAGAGACCAGTGGAATAGAGCAGAGAGGTCGGAAATGAAACTCCTGCATCTATGGTCAAATGATGTTCCACAAGGGGGTCAGGACTCCTCAACGGGGGACAAATAATGGTTCATCATTGAAGGTACCACTCCACTTCATAAGCTCTCTCACTAAGATGCTCTGAAATTAGGCAGAATGAACAACGGCACACACAGTGACCGAACACATGGCATCAACAAGTTTACTCAACAGCAACAATGTATACGTATACGTGTAACACAAATACCACGATGTGAACTGGACAGAGTTAACCAGAGGAGAAACTCCTACACTGTTTACTGAGGCTGAAAGAGGAGGGGCAGCTCTGTATGGGAAAATACCGTCACAGTGCCCTTGAGACATGCATCTGTGACATTCCTAAAGGAAAAGACAAAAAACAACTGGAACACATCGGCCAGGCTCTCGAGATCCTTTCTATCTCGTATCTTAAGAACATGCCAGCTACTCTAAGTAGCTTCAAGTGGTGGTTTTGTACGTGCCAGAAAAATATGAGGGAAAGTACTCTCCATCAAAACTTTTCTGTTACCCAGTAACCCTACTCCACAGAAAGTCCACCAGAAGTTGTCCATTAAATATGGGTGGATTATCACAGCAAGGAAACTGGATAAGACTGCGGCCCTAGGACGGTGTATGTCAAAAGCAAGTTTCAGAAGGAAAATCATGCAAACTGAGGAGAATATGAAAGTAAGAAGAGCGTACATTCCCAGACTAGGTAGAGCAGCACCTGAGTGAAAACAACACAACACACGTGGGTCAGATACTGCAGGACCTTCAGAGGGAACCACGCACTCCACCCACAGATGCCAAACTAAAAGCCTCAAAGTCCCACGAGGGACTGGGCATGAAAAAGAGGATCTGTGTCCACTGTCCCCAAAGTTTTCCTACATAACAATTACTGAAGATTCAGTCCACCTGGCTGTCCCGCACATCCCTGAAATGCGTGGCAAAAGCAGGGAGTAGAATGTCCGAGGGGACTTGGCCTGAGACAGCTCCGGGCAGGTTCTGAGGTGCCAGATGGAATCAAAGAGCAGCCAGTGTTTTCCCATCTTTTCATTAGGTCTTCTAAACACAACAAATGAGGATGGAACTGGGAAAGGTCCAAAAACTGGAGTCAGCTGGCATCAGCTCTGATGTACATGGACTGAGAACTGAGCATCCAACGGAATCATGCCCTGAAGGAGAGACTGAGGGACAAGGGAGCCTGACAAACCAGCCCTCAAAGTCAAGTAACAGCGAACTCACAGGAGCCAGACGGCAGAGGGCAGATCATGGCAACGACTGCCTTTGTTTCTGGAGGAGCTGCAGCACCCATGGAGGGGGAAAGATCACATTTTACAAGTCAAAAGACAGAGTGACAAGTTAAGAAGAAAAACTTCCTCTCGGAGGTCAGAGTAACAAACGCATTTTTGTAACCCCACAACTCTCCGACGAGGGGACAGTCTCCCAAACACTACTAATGCCGAGGCGCTCCCTCAGCTCTCCTGAGATCCGACCTGCGCTCACATCGAGGTACGGCCCCGAACTCTCTCATGTCATCTCCACAGCCCAGGGCTCTTTCATTTGCTAAGAAGTGGGTAAAATATTCAGATGCGCAACAGAAATTCCTCCACATAAGAAAAAGAAACATGATTTACTGTGACATTTCCAGAATCCTAGTTCTTTGTTCGGAGGATTAAGGACATTACCCATGGATCTAGAAAAACATTTCAAAAATTCATTTGCTGTTTGCCTCTTTCTTAATATACAGGGACAGTATGATATGCAGAAATACAGCTCCCTTCCTAGAACTTCCAAATCAAGAGCACATGTAGAAAGAGGACACTAATGAACTCATCCACAAAAGAAACAGACTTGCAGATATAGTAAACAATCTTATGGTTAACAGGAAAACGGGGTGGAAAGGGATAAATTCGGGAGTTTGAGATTTGCAAATGTTAACCACTACATGTAAAAATAGATTAAAAAAAAACAAATTTCTTCAGTATAGCACAGGGAACTATATTCAGTATCTTGTAATAACCTTTAATGAAAGAGAATATGAAAATAAATATATCTATATATATGCATGACTGGGACATCGTGCTGTACACCTGAGACTGACACATTGTAACTGACTATTTCAATTAAAAAAAAAAAGCACCTGGGTAGAAAATAGGGAAGTGGGTACAATAAAAAGTCTGCCACTGAGCTTTATAAACACAGAAACTTCAGAACAAGCCCTGATGGGGCTGTTCTAAGTGGGCAGATTCTGAGGATAAGGTACATTTAAACTCCTGAGGCTGCATCAGGAAGCTTCACATCTGAGTCACCAGGGATCGCAGATCAGTCAAGCTAAACAGGGACCTCCCAGGAGGCAGACTAGGGAAAATGTGAAACACCCAAGGATAGCTCCCAGCTTCTGTGGGGAAGTGATCCTCACCCACAAAGATCAGGTTCCTGCAGGTCTCCAACATCACGTCCCTGTACAAGGCCCTCTGGGCAGGGACCAGGCACTCCCACTCCTCCTGAGAGAACTCTATGGCCACATCCTCGAAGGTCAACTGTCCCTGAAATGAAACCACATTTCACCAAAAGACCATGAGAAGAGCTCTTATGTTCACACAAAGTGAGAAGAGGAGAGGGGGTAAGGATCAAATCAGCTGAGGTAAGTGCTCTGACAGATCCGTGGAAAGGTATTTGGAGCAAATTAAGGGTCTATAATTGCTTACGCCTTTTCATAAGATTATGATATCCTCCAACCAATGTGGATTTTTCATTTCTGTGCACCATACATGAAATGCACACAAATAAAATTGAACAATGGGCTGTCTATGCAGAAATGTTACATATCACGTTTTACACACGGAGTGATATTCAGTATCAAGATGAACCATAGTACGAATGCTGTCTTCAGAGATGACAAAGTCTACACTGGCTTTGGAGAAAAGTCAAAATCTTAAGTTATGATCATGATAACAACAACAGTGACTAAAGGTGTTTGAATTCTTTTTTTTAATTTATTTATTTTTATGTATTTATTTTTAAATTTTATGGGGGGGAGGTAATTAGGTTGATTTATTTAATTTAATGGAGGTACTGGGACTTGAACAAGGACCTCATGCATGCTAAGCACATGCTCTACCACTGAGTTATACCCTCCCTCAGAATTCTTCTTAAATATTAAGCACTACTGTAAATGCTTCATAAGCAAGAGCTTGTTATCAACACTGTAGCTCATTGGAGGGCGATCTGTTCCCATCTCACAGAAAAGTGTCAGACACATTCTCAGAAACTCAACTCAGATCAAACTACGAAATGACACAGTAAGCACGTGAACTAAGGTGGTTCAGCTCTTTAGCTGAAGATAAAGAAGCAAGAAGTTAAGTAATAGAGTATTAAAAGTACGTGGACAGAGGGTTCCCTGAGAAAACCTGGAAGAAGTTTAAGGTGAACAACATGGAAGGAGATAAAAGTTCAACAAAGACCTGGGCACACACACATTCACATAAAATGTTAGTAATCTTACTACTATTTAAACCATTAACAGGATAATGGAGAAAAAATTCAAGGGCAAGAATATACTGAAGATATAATTTCTATTGCAATATGATAAAATACATAGTTGTGAATTTATGATGTCTGTTATCAAAACCACAGACTTGCACATCCATGAACTAATGGACACACATGTAAACACACAGTTAACTGAAATGAGAGGGGTTCTCTTAGGATGTATTTTTGGACTAATTTTTCCATCGTTTTTATTTGCATACATTTCAGCATCATTAGGACAATGGAAAAATATCAACTGTACTAAATGGTACTAATGTGAAAAACACAGGATTCTTTTAACTCCAATCTCTAGAGAATCCCTATAGTCAAAAATATAAATACAATCTTACCCACTCAAATTTACATAGGTAGGTTTTAACAAATTAAAACAGTTTCTGTATTCCACTCATAAAACAGTGATTCAAATTAGAAAAGTTATTACTCTTATACATTAATTTAACAGATTATGAAAAAAATTATCTCAGTAGTAAAGTTAACAACTACTTGGAAAATTGAAAATCAGGACAAAAAAAATGTGGAAAAAATATATTGTCATTAAGCAACACCATATCACCAAACGTCATGATCAGAAGGAAACACTCAACCCAGGCCCTCTGAAATTACAGTGGAGGGAAGGGGGCTGGCCAGGGCCCCTGCCTTTCACCACCATACAGGGTGCCTGAGCGAGGAGCACGAGAGGAAGTAGCAGGAGGAGACACAGAGGGCGAGAGACACAGAGAGTGAGTCAGAGGGTTGGAACTCTCAACGTTCACAAATCTAAGGAGAAGGAAAGGAGAAAAGTAAAAGGATGGAAAAGATAGTCCATCTTCAACAGAATCAGGATAACTATATTATATCAGAAAAAATTAAGCAAAAACTTACACAAGGGACAAAAACCATTATATTTTGATAAAAGATTCAAATCACCAAGAAGATACAACAGTTGTAAGTATGTATACATCTAACATCAGAGCTCCCTCCAAAATGAAGCAAACGTTGACAGAAATAAACAGAGAAACAGACAGCAATACAATATCAACAAGAGTCCAATTCCCTAATTTTACCTATGCACGGAAATAAATAAAAAGGTTAATAAGGAAACAGACAACTTGTACACCACCAAAGGACACCTGCACCTGACACACATATATACAGAACACTCCACCCAACAGCAGAAAACACATGCTTCTCAAGCAAACGTGAAACATTCTCCATGACAGACCACATCGTAGGCCACAAAACAAACCTGAATAAATATTAAGAGACTCAGATCGTAAAAAGTATCTTCTCCAACTACAATGAAATGAAACTAGCAGGAAAAAGCAGAGGGGAAACAGGAAAATCTCCAAAACTTGGAAATCACACAGTTCATTCTTAAAGAAGCTCAAACAAGAAACTACAGGGAAACTGTAAAAATATATGAATGAAAATAAAAACACAACATATCATGGGGATGCGTATACAGCTCAGTGGTAGAGTGCCTGCTTACCGTGCACAAGGTCCTGGGTTCAATCCCATGTACCTCCTTTAAGAATAAATAAACAAACAAACAAGCAAACAAACCTAATTACTCCCCCCCCCCGAAAAACAACATATCAAAATGTATGAGATGCAGTCAACATTGTACTAAGAAAGAAGTCTACATTGCTAAATGTTTACAATAAAAAAAGGGAAAGATGCACACTCTACACTACTGTTCAAGGGAGTACTGAAAGTCCCAGAGATACTAGACAAAAAAAAAGAAAGTTATCCAAATTGAAAAAGCAAAATTCTCTTTTTTGTAGGTGACAGGGTTTTATATGTACAAAGCAAAAGGATTCCCTGAGAAAACTAATACTTTAAAGAAAAAAACTTAAGAAAAGTTGCAGCATAAAAAAATCATTAGGCAAAAACCAGCTGCATATCTATACACATTGAACAATGTCAAAAGAAAATAGGAAAAGACCCTACATAGTACAGCACCAAAAGGGACAGAATACTTAGGAAAGAAAGAGCCAAGCCTGGGGGAAGGTATAGCTGAGTCGTAGAGCGTGTGCTTAGCATGCACGAGGTCCTGGGTTCAATCCCCAGTACCTCCATTAAAATAAATAAATAAATAAGCCTAATTACCACCCCCACAAAAAACAAAACACACACATACATACATACATAATTAAATAGAAAGAAACTGCCAGTTAAAAAAAAAAGAGTAAAAAAATTTTAAAAGTGTACACTGAAAATTATTAAACGTGCCTAAAAGAAACACAAAGATATACAAATAAAAAGACACTCTGACCTGATGCTTTGGAAGACTTACTATTCTAAAAATGACCAAACTACCCAAAGTGTTCTGTATATTCAAAGTAATCCTTATCAAAATTTCATATGCAATTTTTGCAGTGAGAGAAAAAAAATCATGCCAAAATTCACAGGGAATCTCAAGGGACCACAAATAGCCAAAATAACTCTTGAAAAAGAGAGGAGACCAGCATTTTTAGATTTCAAAACATACTGCGAAGTAATCAAGACGAGGTACTACTAGAAAAGACCCAGACACCCAAATCAGTGGGGCAGAAGAGAACACAGGAAATCATCCTGTGAATACATGAAAAATGCAGAGGCAAGGGAGCCAAGAGGACACAAAGGGCAAAAGACAGTCTCAGTAACAAAGGGTGCTGAGACACTGGGTGTCTACCAGCAAAAGGATGGAGCTTGAACATCACCTGCACCAAAGGTAAAACCTCTGTCAAAGGATACAACCCACAGAATGAAAAGACAGTATCATGGAAACGCAAGTAATGAAAGAGATTTTTACCCAACTGTTGGGAATTAGGCTGATTTCATAGTTTAAATTCAATGATGGAATAAAACCCCTTCTATCACTGATATCGGTTTCTGAACTTTCCATTCCATTCCCAATCATTAAGATTTAAAGTCAGTAACTCACTCATTTAGCTTCAGTTCTCTTAGAAAAAGTCAGAACAAACTTCTCTTCATTGGTCTCTTTTCCAGATTTTACCAGGTATTGTGGACATTAACACCTGACTTCGAACTGCATCTTCTTCATCCTCGTTTACAGGGTGCGGACAGCGGACCCAGATAGACCCCTAAACTCTCCCTGCTGCCCAACAGCACTGACTCCGCATATCCAATCCACGGGGGTGAAGCCTGCCCAGGACGCCGCCCCCTGGAGCCTCAGGGAAGTCGGATATTAATTCACAGACTCTGAGCAAAGGCCCCAGGTGAGTGTGAATGCACAGGTGTCAGGCTGGATACTTCAGAATCATACAAGATTAGCGAGTCCGAAGAAGGGCATGTCAGGAAGGACAGGCTGAGAATCCAGTGAGAGTATGACTTTACCTGAGAAACAGCCATTCCTGACTCCTTTCCTTTCCTCTTCTTTTCAGAGCTTCTTCCTCAGGCAACAAGTCTTCAGAAGTCAGTCTTGAAGGTTGAAAACATGGTGTTCAATGCTGAGAATCAACACAGCCCTCCGTGTGCCACAACCACACACACAGGGGAGACCTCACCACGTGGAACAGACAGTCCCCTGCTGCCCACTGTCACTGGAGGGGCTCGGGACAGGACACTCCACACACAGACCAACAAGGGAGTTTCTCCATGCTTTCTTCAGATCTAGTTCTGCTCCTGGTGAGCCCCTCCCCTACACTGCAGCAGTGGGCACCTCAGCTGGACCCCACTAGCCTTCCAGTCATAGACCAGACCTCAATCAGTGCCCATGCAGAGCACAGCCCCTTCCCCCTCAGCCCAGATCCCAGCCCCCAGGAATGGGGGAAGTTCTAGGTCCATCCCCTAAGAACAAGGCACCTGTCCTCCTGCACCCAGAGCTCCCTGTGGCTTCAGCTCCAGCCATACTTCTAATACTGGAGCAAAATGTTTTTCTCTGCCTAAACCCACTGCCTTCAGTCCTCCTCAGGTACGACCATGAAAAATACCCAATTAAGCCAAGGCATATAACCCTCAGTCTCAGCAGCTGTGTCCCAGGGAACCTGAGCTAAGACACCATGACACCTCAACCCATGCAGTGAACCCCACAACTACCCATGAACCCCATTCCAGGGGCTCCAGCCTGAACTGAGACATCCTGTGCCCACAGTCCCACACGCCCCTGGAGCCCACAAGAGACAGGCGCACACACCGCTCACGAGGCTCATCCTGCCGCCCACACCGGCTGCCAGGTCCCTCCTGCACACCCCACAGGCTCCCCTCCACTTTCCCCATTTCTCCACCTCTCCTCCACGCACGCGTGGGAAACAGGGCAACAAGGGAAAGGACCTCTCAGCAAAGGCATCACGACAAGAACACACACAAGCTGCCACCCAGAGGACACCGGACATTCAGTATGAAGGTCAGGAAGTCGGCCCTGCTGGGAAAACTTAGCAGCAACTGGGCAAGTGATGGGGTCCAGTCACAAAGGCACTTTGTAGAGGATATCTTAGCTTTTTTTCGGGGGGGGGGGGGCTCCTTCATGCTGCCTTAGGCTCCAGACTTCTGCCCACCCTCAGCACAGTGAGATCACTATCCCTGACTGAGCAGATGCACTGCTGGAAGGCAAAGCTCCTGTCAATGGGTCCCTGGATGTGCACAGCCTGGAACACCTGGGGGCTACAGCACAGCAGTGACACAGCACACTTAACATGGGGACACCTCAGGACACTGCATGAGGACACCAGTTCTGCTGGGATTTTTGGGACACCTTGCATCTTTTGAGTCTTCTTTTGAGTAATTGCGTAGCACACAGGGTAAGGATCAACTAGGGTTGAAACGTCCAGAACAAATATGGCACCATCTGCATCATCTACCCTGTTCCCCTGGCCTCCCTTGAGGATTATTCAGCCCAACCCAGAGTCCCAGCATCTAATCACCTCCCCAGAGTGAGGTGCTGCAGCCATCCTGGGAGGCAGAGGAACACTGTCAGCCCTTCAATGTGGGAAGAATGGGAAAGGCTACAAATAATCCATGGAGAAGGGCTCTTCTGATGAAGGTGACTGGCACAGAGGTAATAGGACCTGGTGAATGTGACAGAGATTGTCAGGAGGTGCTGGGGACACAACCCTGGAGCCTAGACCTGATGGAGGACAAAGGGCCTGAGCCATGGAGATTTAAAGGGAAAAGATAAGAACAGGGACTCTGATCTGACACAGAAAAGGTGCTGGTGTCTGGGAACAGAGAAAAGGTGAATGTGACGGAGGCAGAGTGAACCTTGAGAACAAGGTGAGCTCCCAGGATGAGGTGGAGACACTGGCAGGGCTGGGAGGACGACACAGGGCTGTGGAGCCAATGAGGAGTCAGGATCTGGTCCTGAGGGCAAGTAAGAGCCAGCGGAGTTCTGAATGTCAGAACTGACATAAAAACTCTCCTCAAATTAGACTTACTGCAGAGGAATACATCTGACTATGGTCGCCTTTACTCTGAGCCTATCTTCTTGTCTCCATTCCAAAATGTCTAGTTTTCTTTTTTCATTCTAGGGGGAATGGGATCCATTTAAAATTCTAAACATAACTGGACACTCTCCAAGAAGAACTGCCACACACACACACACACCCAATTTGGCCAATCATTTCAGGGGTCAGGGTTGCTCAGACTGAGACTTTCTGGTCTAGACTCCCATCTCTGTATTACAAGTGGGCTCCCTGAGGCCCAGAGGGGAGCTCTTTCTGAGGAAATGCTGGGTGGAGTGAACAGAATCCAGTGTAACTGAATTCTGAAATGGGATCCTGAAGGGCCAGTGGGCAGTGTCTGTCCTTCTCATCCTTCCAAATTAAAACACCAGGACCATCTTTCATGAACCTGAGCAAAGGAAATGTTTCTTTCAAGGTCTACTCACACTGGTACCGTGCATTTAATTCTTCTTTTCCAGAAGATCACAGTAAAATTTTAAAAATTAAGAAGAATTGCAAAAATATAGCCATGGGTAAAGAAAACATCATTAGGGGTCAACTCAGAAATGAGCTCTGAGCAAAGTTCTTCATCGTGAACACACAGGCTCTGTCGGAAGAAGGTTCCAAGTCCATCCAGCCCATCGTCCACCATTTGCAAAGACTGTCAAGAGGGACCTGAGGGAACATCTTCATGTCATCTCACAGTTCACTATTTTCACACAACAAACAAGAGGGGGAAAACTGATTAGATCACCTGGTTAAACTAGGCTTTGACCATTAACATAAAAGATCATTGACATCTTTACCAAGTACTCATCAAAATAGTCTAAAATTATTTACCAGTTACCAAAGAACTTTTCTAATATATAAAGAGGGGAGAATCACTAAGGCGACAATAAATATGAATCAATAAAGAGAAAGCATTTGTGAATTATTTTTAACCTAAAAATTCTGGTGTTATAAAGTTTTTAAAATGGAAGATATATCATTTAGAAAAGAATTACATGACCTAAGGCCACCAAACTTATCTCAGAAGTTAATAATTAATTATCCAGAAGCAGAAATTGAATGTGCTAAGATTTATTCAAAACTACAAAAGAATTAAATGTAAAGAAAACAAAGAGAAAAAGGTAAATCCACTAAAAACAAAACAAAACCCCTTCAGTGGCTGGGTATAGCTCAGCGGTAGAGTGCTTAGCAAGCACAAAGTCCTGGGTTCAATCTCCAGTACCTCCATTTAAAAAAATTTTAAAAACAAGAACACTTTTAACGTTCCCTTTAAGAGGTATCATGTCAGGGCTGTCATTTTTTCCCCAGTCCTCTCCCCCATGACAGGAAAAGGGAATGGCCTGAACCACAACTAAGTCTAGTCACTGTCCCTCGGCTGAAGAGGGATTACAAATGGAAGTTATTTTATAATGCAAACAATTTCAAAATGCCCAAACCTTATGGAAACCAGTGCAATTCTCATCCTCACCTGTATAATTTAAGCAAACAAATTTCTTAAGAGTCTAAGGCCATAAATCAATAAATCACTAATTATCCACATCCAAACAACCCACTACTCATCTGGATCCAGTTTCCCCCTCTACCTGCACTATTATGTTTCCTTTTCATTCTGTTTACGTCTCCCTATTTCCTTCTCGGTCTCTTTTTGTTCCCCTCTACTCTCCTGCTGTGTCTGCCTTCCTCTCTATTTCTTCTCTTACTCCTGTCCCTTCCCACCCTGCAATTGCTTCCCCTCTTGTTCCTCCTTCCGCCTAAGCTTTCTCATTGTCCTAAATACCCCTGAATTTCTGCCTCCTCCCCCACCTCTGCTCTCCCTCCTCCTTCCGTTTGCACCTCTTCTATCCCGGTCACCCTCCCCACTCGCTGGCATCCCAGGTGGCTGTGCTCCTGCCTGCTCTCTCTCTTCGTCTGGTATTCTACTCATTAGCAGTCCTCTTTTCCTCTTCCAGGGTACCATGCTTTGAATGCTGAGGTCCCAACTCGTTTATCCTACCCGGCCGCTCTCTGTATGAAGTGCTCCACCTCCTACCGCTGACCCAGGGCCCCTCTCTCTAGGTTGCTCTCCAATCCATGGAGATCCTGTTGCTTTATTCACGTTTCTATTTTATGCACCTGCTCTTTTGAAGACTACATCTCTTTCGTTGACTGTCCCTTTACAAGTGACTCAGTCACTCTTTCTACAACGGTTCTCCTTCATTCCTTTCTCATTTGCACTTTTCCTATTTCTCTCTCATTCGCTCTTTCCTTTGCTATTTCTGATCCCCCTCATCCACGGATTTACAAGGATGGAGACAAAATAAGATGACCGCCTACCAGAAGAGACCATTTTCCAGCTGGGTTCAACTTGGGACGGAAGAATATTGGGTGTCACAGGGTAGCCAAGTCACCCACCCCAACGCAGGGTGGGGGAAGGGCTGACTACGAAAGGGAAGCCCGCGGAGCAGATGGACAGCCTTGAGGAGGACAGGAGGACAGAGGGGCTGGGAGGGAGGGGGTCTCAGGAGAGGCCGGGGTCCCCAGAATCCCGGGACCCAGGAGAGGACGCGGCCTCACGGGAGCGGGGCGGCCGGCGCTGCCCTCCAGGGACCGAGGGCGAGGCTGGGGGCGCGAGTCCACCTAGCGGAAGAGGACGTTACAAGGGGTGGGAGTGGGATGGCCGAGGTTAGAAAAGGATCAAAGAGGAAAAAGACACGAAAGGCAGTGGCTCCGCGACAGAAGGCAGAAAAGCCAACGGCAGGGACCAGCCTCCGAGCGGTTTCAAACCCAAAGGAAAGTGATACCCCACCTGGGACGGCGACTCTGGATTTACGTGGGTCGGAGGGCCGGTTGCTGGGGTTTTAGGTCCATAGAGACTCGCACACCCTGAGGACGGAGAAAGGGGGACCGCGCAGCACAGATTTACACTAGAAAGGGAAACAGACTGTTCAGCGTGACCTTCCATCCGCGCTCTCCTCTTCCGGTTCCGGAAGAATCTGGGCGCGCGGAGTCGGGGGCGGGACTTCCGGGGCGGACGCAACCCGCGAGGGGCGGGGCGAGCGAGTAAGTCTACGTCAGCGCAGGGGGCGGGGAGGGGGTGGTGCTTCCCTGTACCTGAAACTGCTCATTTTAGGTTAATTTCCACCAATTTTAAGGTAAAAGCTTACAGTGTGGACCAGTTATGTCGGAAATTAAGATGTATCCTAACAGGTTCAAGGCGGTTTCAATAAAAAGCAGTTATTGCCAGCAGGTGGCTCGCTTGTCCCGCTCGTGAGGCTCACGGAATTCAGTGGTTAGGAACGTGGGTCTGCAGGTGGTCGCTGTGGGGCGGTGGTGGATCCGGTAACATTTCCTGCAATTTGAATTAATTTAAGCAGTTTAAGGAAACGACAGATGGACTTCTCTCTGTATTACAAACTAGAATGAGAAATACAAAACTCTCTCTTGGTAGAATGGTCCATTTCAGACTGACACCGTACAGAAACGTTTTCCCTTGTGTTCCCTCTTCAACCAGCATTACAACTAAACTTGCTGTCAGTTCCCGAGATTCAGGGACAAAACCTGGGGTCTGAGATGGGAAGACTAAGGCATGTGATAATTTCTCTCACTAACCATTGCTTTAAAAAGAGTAATACATTTTTAAAAATTGATATAACTTGCATTATTCTTTCTTTTTGCTAAAGTGTTTTATTTGCGTTTAACACCAACTTTCCCCACTGTTTTATTGAGAGGTACTTGGCATACATCAGTGTAAGGTTAAGGTACAGCATAATATTCTGACTTACATATACTGAAATAATTACCACAGTAAGTTTAGTTAGCATCCATCATCCGATATACATAGAATAAAAAGAGAAACCACAGAAACAGGAAAAAATTTTTTCCTTTTATGAAATTTGCACTATTCTTTAAAATACTTTCTCTATACCCCACTTTTGGGATTTACTTTTAACTATCGCTCATAAAAACTTCTTTATGAAATTATACTTAAGGGTATAATTACTAAACACATTATAGTTTCAAACTGACTGTATATGTGTCTGTTATGGGGATAATTAGAAAGCTTCACTTTTAATTTTCAAACTGTAATATATTATATCTCTTCCCTTTGTTTTCTATTTCTGAAAGTTCTGTCAAGCATGGAAAGATAACAAAGCCTGTAAAATAAACTTCAGAAGACATTGGATTTTATTACCATATGAAGAATAATTAATTTGCAATATTAATAAGAGCATTTATTACTGTAATAGAGAAGAACAAATCTGAGTCCATATTAGATGCATTTCCTTTACTTTAACCTTTGTATTCTCTTGCTTGTTAATCACTAAAGGATTACCCAGGACATATTTCACAGAACTACAAAAAATCATAATAAAATTTATATGGAACCATCAAAGACCAAGAATTGCCAAAGCATTAACTGAAGAGAAAGAAAGAGGCTGGAGGAATAACTCTCCCAGACTTCAGACAATACTATAGAGCTACAGTCATCAAGACAGCATGGTATTGGTACAAAAACAGATATATAGACCAATGGAACAGAATAGAGAGCCCAGAAATGAACCCACAAACTTTTGGTCAACTCATCTTCGACAAAGGAGGCAAGAATATACAATGAAAAAAGACAATCTCTTCAGCAAATGGTGTTGGGAAAACAGCAGCATGTAAAACAATGAAGCTAGAACACTCCCTTACACCATATACAAAAATCAACTCAAGATGGATCAAAGACTTAAACATAAGATACAATAAACCTCCTAGAGGAAAAAACATAGGCAAAACATTATCTGACATACATCTCAAAAATTTTCTCCTAGAAGAAATAAAAGCAAGAATAAACAAATGGGACCTAATGAAACTTACAAGCTTCTGCACAGCAAAGGAAACCATAAGTGAAACAAAAAGACAACATACGAAATGGGAGAAAATTTTTGCAAATGAAACCGACAAAGGCTTGATCTCCAGAATATATAAGCAGCTCATAAGACTCAATAAGAAGAAAACAACCCAATCCAAAAATGGGTAGAAGACCTAAACAAGCAATTCTCCAAGGAAGATATACGAATGATCAAAAGGCACATGAAAAAATGCTCAATATCACTAATTATCAGAGAAATGCAAATCAAAACTACAATGAGGTATCACCTCACACCAGTCAGAATGGCCGTCATTCAAAAATCCAAAAATGACAAATGCTGGAGAGGCTGTGGAGAAAGGGGAACCCTCCTACACTGCTGGTGGGAATGCAGTTTGGTACAACCACTATGGAAAACAGTGTGGAGATTCCTCAAAAGACTAGGAATAGAGTTACCGTATGACCCAGGAATCCCGCTCCTGGGCTTATATCCAGAAGGAACCCTACTTCAGGATGACACCTGCACCCCAGTGTTCATAGCAGCACTATTTACAGTAGCCAAAACATGGAAACAGCCTAAATGTCCATCAACAGGTGACTGGATAAAGAAGATGTGGTGTATTTATACAATGGAATACTACTCAGCCATAAAAACTGACAACATAATGCCATTTGCAGCAACATGGATGCTCCTGGAGAATGTCATTCTAAGTGAAGTAAGCCAGAAAGAGAAAGAAAAATACCACATGAGATCGCTCATATGTGGAATCTAAGAAACAAAAACAAACAAACAAAAAACAAAGCATAAATACAGGACAGAAATAGACTCATAGACATGGAATACAGACTTGTGGTTGCCAGGGGGGCGGAGGGTGAGAAGGGATAGACTGGGATTTCAAAATTGTAGAATAGATAAACAAGATTATACTGTGTAGCACAGGGAAATATACACAAAATCTTATGGTAGCTCACAGAGAAAAAAATGTGACAATGAGTGTGTATATGTCTATGTATGACTGAAAAATTGTGCTGAACATTGGAATTTGACACATTGTAAAATGATTATAAATCAATAAAAAATGTTTAAAAAAAAAAAGATAAAGCCACAGCTCTCGCCCCGAAATTCACAGTCTAATAGGGGAAGAAAGACAAAAATGCAAGCATGTAAAACATAATGTGCTAAGTGTCATAATGAATAATGTAAAGATTTCTTTGGCTTGTCATACAATTTTCCTCAAAGCCTTTTAATACGTTTTAGTGAGAAAGGTAGATGTCTGGATATAAAATGTAGATGAAAACAGAAATAGCAAGCAAAATGGGAGAGAAGGGATTAAGAACATCAAGAAGAGGTCTTCTTCCCTGATTGGTGAATTATTTAATATGAGCCAGAGGAAAAACCTCCCCCAGAAGAACAAGTCCACAGACTGAAATAGGCAAGGAAACGCTGGCCTAGTGAGAAGATACTACTCTAGGAATCAAAGCTCCCAGGGTTAAAATCAGCTGCTATCAAACCAAGCAGTGAAGTAATCCTAAAAATCCATAAAAGGGTAGACACTAAACATTGAGAAGATTGGCAGAGAAGCGAGAGAGAGAGGGAGAGAGAGCGAGAATCCCAGAAAGATAAGTGTAATGGGATTCCATTGGTAAAATAAACCAAAAGTGATTTTAGACTACTAAGAATAAATAAATTTCTCTACAATTATCAGTTGAGAGCTCTTATAAGTGACATGCTAAAACTTTCCCTCTCCTCATTTTTCCAGGAAAATAGCAGGGCTGTCTCCAGCTCTTTTATGTGGCTGCTAGCTCAGTAGATACATAAAAAAAAAATCACTAAAGGGATGTTGCCTATAAGCTTAAGCTATACATAATGGCCCATCTCTGGGAATCCTGTCTCCCAAGTGTGGATAACAGAGCCGGTAAAATATTTAGTCTTCAGAAGACATTGGGATTTGTTTCCATCTAAAGAATAATTAAGCTGCAATATGTACAAGGGCATTTAGTAGCCAAGTTCATTCTCTTTAATACGAACCCTAAAGAAAGTGAAAATACACAGTGAAATACACAAGTTCATTTCAACCGGTAACATATTTATGGAAATGTATGTCAGAGAATATCTACTACAATGTATGTTTTATCACATCCCTACATGTGAAACATTTCATTCATAGCAACATGGGAATCCCTGGAAATATGACGATGTTTAGATAAAGAAATTAGCATATTTAAAATATTTTCAGGTAAAAGGAGCAGAATGTCCTGGTGTAACACAGATATGAATAAAAGAAGATTTATCACATTTTTTAAAAGATGTAGTGACTTGGATAAGTTTTGTTTACTTTTATTAGGTAGATGACTTTATATTTTACAATGTGTCTCACTAGCCATGTTGGTAGGAAGATTTTATGAACCTGTGAATGAAAAATGTTGCCTGACATATCAGCAAACAAAAGATGCTTTGACCATTAAGCCATCAGCCACTACCACTGCCCAGGACAGGGAACCTGAGGGAATTCAGGATGGAGAAGAACAGACTGACTTCAGCCAAGCCCTCACCAACTGCAGCCACCCCCAGTGGTGCACCCTCGGGGAACTCAGGATATGAAACAAAAGAATACTGGCCCTAGATAGCTAGCGTGCAGATCCAAGGAACGATTTCAATGAGCCGAGACGTTTGCACCTTCCCGTACACATAAAAGCACCCTGACAAGAGAGGGTTCATATCCTCTCTGCAGACAACGTAATGCATTGTTTCACTGGTATGCAGAAGCTTCCAAAAGATAAATCAATTTCACAAAAGATTTAAAAGAGTCCACACACCATGCAAACACAAATTGGATCTAACGTCTTTTGAATTCATATCTGAGACTTGGCTAAAAATTAAAGGGAAATACATATTTTCTGTTTGCATCTGTCTGCACTTTCATGTGTATCTCTATATATGTGTATATGTATCTTGTAGATGTGTTTTTTTTTTCCTCAGTTGGGATGGTATTGCTACAATTTGTAAAAGAACTCTACTCATTTGGCTTAAAAACAAACAAGCACTTATAGAAATTAAGGAAACTAAGGAAACCTAACCAAAATGCTATTCAAGTTCATGCAATGTGGGATTAAAGTTTAATAACTGAAAGCTAGCTTAAGGTTCTTGGTTCGATGAAAACACACATATCTTTGGAGTTACCAAAACTGAAAATAATGGCGGAGAGAGGGTACAGCTCAGTGGCTGAGCGCATGCTTAGCATGCACGAGGTCCTGGGTTCAATCTCCAGTATCTCTATCAAAAAATAGTAAAATAAAATGAAATGAAAACAATGGAGGCATATAATTTTTACGCTACCTAGATTTTTCAGTCAAAAAAGCTTATGTTGTCTCTGTCATAAAATTGCCAGCAAGCAAAATAACTCTGCATGATAAAATTTTTTGTGAGTAATCTAAACATTAATGTTGAAAACAACTGAATTCATTATATGTGTATGAGGTAAAGCGTTTAAGGTAAAGCTTTTGAATTGCTTTCCCAAATCTCTTCGGCAATGTAAAACCTTACACTTCTCCCAAGTTAAACTGAATGATGGGTAGTTATTAAATATCTAGATAATTTCCAAATAAGATAAAATACTAACACATTACTAAAAGTAGGTTCACCTATGTTTGGCTTCCTTTACACAGGAAATAAAGATAATTGAGTTTAACGTTAAAACAGCCTTGGTATAAAATTCAAATTTGGGTTTTCTGATAAATGAAAAATGATTGTTCTTTTAAAGGAAAATGTTTTTGACTACTGGTCTGATCCTAATAAGAGACTGTGAAAGGTTTTGCCTTACCTTTACATAAACTGGTTAGGAAAAAAATTGGGTTTTACTAAACTTATTTCCTACACTTCTTGTTTTCTTCAACAGGTCTATGATTCCTAAGTAAAACCTTTCAACACAGCAGAGCTAAGTATCCCTCACAACTCTATATCCTTTTGTATTTGTCTTTGAAATCTCGTATTGTTACTTTGAACAAATGGTTGAGTAAGTATCATTTCCTATATGAGTCAATGTACACAACCTTGTGGTATTTGTGACAACCTTCCCAAAAATCTGAATCTGACTGAAGACTTTTTGACTTTCAAATAACTCTAGGCTCTTCTAGATGACCCCTGGAATATCCTGAAGGATTTCTCTCTCACCTGGTACATGTGGAACTAATCAGGGTTATTTAATATGCTCCTGTTAATTGGAGCTCTGCCAAACTAAAAGAAAAAACAAAAACAACTAAACCTTTTAACCTTATATTTCTTATACATTAATAGAGGATTCCAAAATTGTATGAAACTCCTCAGATCCTAAGATGTCTTGATATAATATTACCAGTCATAGTTTTAAAAGATACGTTACAGAAATAAGTAGATTTGTTACTTAATCCCATTCTAGTTATCTCTCATTGGGTCTTTAATAATAAGCATTATCAAGACTTTTGTCATTTATGGGCAATTATGGCATTACTCTGATGCTTTTGCAAATCTGTTTCATCTTCAGAGGAATCACTGAAAGGACTCTAATCATCAATCTGAAATACAATTATCATAGGGATGAAGTCTAAGTGGGGAGGACAGGCGCTGAGGGAGGGTCCTGCGTGACTGTGAATGTACAGGTGTCAGGCAGGACGCTGCAGTCAGACAGGATTAGCGAGTCCAAAGAAGGGCATGTCAGGAAGGACAGACGGGGAATCCAGTGAGATTATGACTTTACCTGAGAAACAGCCATTCCTGACTTCTTTCCTTTCCTCTTCCTTCTTTTCAGAACTTCTTCCTCAAGCAACATTAGTCTTCAGAAGTCAATCTTGAAGGATGAAAACATGGTAGTCAATGCTGAGAATCAACACACCCCTCCCTGTGCCACAACCACACACACAGGGGAGACCTCACCATGTGGAACAGACAGTCCTCTGCTGCCCACTGTCACAGGAGGGACTCAGGATAGGAAACTCCACACAGACCAACAAGGGAGTTTCCCCACACTGTCCTCACATCACCCTCCCCTCCTGGTGAGCCCCTCCCCTACATGGCAGCAGTGGGTGCCTCAGCTAGACCTGACAGTCCCCTTCAGGTCACAGACCAGGCCCTGATCCATCCCCACGCAGAGCAGAGCCCCCCCCCCCCAGCCCAGATTCCAGACCTCAGGATGGGAGGACTGAGTCAGGATGCTCAGTGAGGGACCCAGACTGGAATCACCTGGGGCCCCTTAAATATCACTGAGGTTGGACCCCACACAGACTATATGAAAGGGACTGTCTGAGCCCTCCTACATTGCTGGTGGGAATGCAGTTCGGTGCAGCCACTGTAGAAAACAGTATGGAGATTCCTCAAAAGACTAGGAAAAGACTTACCATGTGACCCAGTAATCCTGCTACTGGGCATAAGGAACTCTACTTTAAAAAGACACTTGCACCCCAATGTTCATAGCACAGTATTTACAATAGCCAAGACATGGAAACAGCCTAAACGTCCACCGACAGAAGACTGGATAAACAAAATGTGGTATATTTATACAATGGAATACTACTCTGCCATAAAAAGCGACAACATGTCATTTGCAGCAAAATGGATGCTCCTGGAGAATGTCATTGTAAGTAAAGTAAGCCAGAAAGAGAAAGAAAAATGCCATGAGATCACTCATATGTGGAATCTAAAAAAAAAAACCAAAAAAACAGAACATAAATACAAAACAGAAACAGAGTCATAGACATAGAATACAAACTTGTGGTTGCCAAGGGGGCGGGGGGGGGCATGAAGGTACAGACTGGGAGTTCAAAGTCTGTAGATACTGACAGGCATATGCAGAATAGATATACAAGATTATACCATATAGCACAGGGAAATATATACAAGATCTTGTGGTAGCTCACAGCAAAAAAAAAAATGTGACAATGAATATATGTATGTTCATGTATAACTGAAAAATTGTGCTCTACACTGGAAACGGACACAACATTGTAAAATGACTATAACTCAATAAAATATGTTAAAAAAAAAAGAAAAAACAAAGAAAGAAAGGGACTCCTGGTCAGAGGATACAAAACAAGTATTTGCAGAATGTCTCAGCAATCTAACGTGAAGCCTGGGTTGAGCACCACTGATGAACAAATGGATAATGAAAGTGTGGGATATACATATAGAATGGACTATTACTCAGCCATAAGATAAAGAAATCTTGCCATTGGCAACAACATGGATGGATCTAGAAGGTATTAGGCTAAGTGAAAGAAGTGAGAAAAAGACAAATACCACATGGTTTCATTTCTATACAGAATCTTTTTAAAAAATGAAAAATATGGTGAAAACAGACTCACAGTAAAACTTGTGATTTTCAGAAAGGGGTAGTGGGGTGAGATAGGTGTAGAGGAACAAGAGGGTCACATGTCCAGTTGGACAATAAATAGGTCATGGCATGTAACATGCAGCATAAAAAATTTTGTTTGGGGACAGATGGCTACTAGACTTATTGTGCTGATCATTTCATAATGTATGTAAATATTACACCAGCAATGCTACACTGGAAACGTAATATTATGTATCACTTACATTTCAATTAAAAATAACAAGCGATTCCATTGTGGAGAGATACCGTATAAAACTAATCTATGTGGCAAAGCCTGTAACTAGAACTCACACCTCACTTGATATCAGAATATATATATTTTTGAGAGAAACCACAAAAAGTATATGGCAAAGCATATCGAAGTCTGAAGCCTTGTGGAACAACAGAATTCTTTATAGAGAGAAACTTAACAAATTTAATGAGTATGATCAACTGTATCAAAAATCTGCACCTTTGTGGTCATGAAAGAATTCACATAAGATGGAAATGTACAAATGTGTCAAGGACTTTAAGCATTAACCTCAGGATACACCACAACCAACTCACGCTAGACAGAAACATGACAAATGTAATGAAGGTGACAAATGTTCAAGCAATGCTCTCAGTGGACTTACACTAAGAAACTCATACTTTTGAAGATTAACCAAACTCTGATGTTAAATTCCAAACAGAATTAAGTGTTGAAATTCTTTAAAACTCATGAGATCGATACCTGTCAATGAGCAAGGACATCTGTGGAAAGATCTCATTATCTGCAGATTGTACAATGTTTTTATTGAATTAGTTGAGGTTTCTTGAAACGGACACATTCTTATTAGTGACCTCCAACCTGAATGCTGAAATTTGTTGATGTTATTCTTGCATTACCTGCTTTTCATTTATCGCCTTGACGCTCCCAGGGAAGGGGTGGGTAAGAGGAAAGGACCTACTTCATGAGGTGGGGTTTATTCAGATCCATGTGACTGGGAAAAACCAGGACACCCGTTTTAAGATGCAATATGGTCTAAATTCGAGAGCATGAGGAGTAACAGTACAGACATAAAACTATTATCCAAAATATCCTGCTTTCTGTGGTCAAGGCACCTCCTCTAGATTTGTTATGACTGAAGGCCACTGATTTTTTTTGTTTGTTTGTCTGAAGTACAGTAGGTTACAATATGTCAATTTCTGGTGTACAGCACAATGTCCCAGTCAGACATATGCATATATATATTCATTTTCATATACTTTTCCATTAAAGGTTATTATAAGATATTTAATATAGCTTCCTGTGCTATGCAGAAGAAACTTATTTTTATGTATAGTGGTTAATATTTGCAAATCTCAAACTCCCAAATGTATCCCTTCCCACCCTCTTTCCTCAGTCTTAACAATCTGAGGACCATTCCTGATGCTTATAGGAAAAAAATTTCTCTATCAGATGATCATGAAACAGAGCAGAACCGACACTGAAAGAAGGAGGTTTTCGTATGAGTACACGAAGGGTTAGCTGTGTGGTAGAAAAACTGGAGGGGAAAGATGGTTTCCCTCCCTTTTAAAAGGGAACAGCTGTTGCATATCAGTGATTCATGAAAATTTGTCTTATTTTTGGAAACTCAAGACCTAGTGTTATAGAGGACAGTCTAATGCAGAGAAAAGCAGGGTGCTTGGGAAGAATTCAAACGTGGCCACTGAAGCTGCATTTTGATAGCATTTTATTTAGAATGTACCACACTTCTCATCTGTAAGTTAATGAAAGGTAGTCTTTTCTGTAAAATCCTGAAGGAGTCACTAGCTTTCTATTGACCCAAGCATATTCCACCTTACTCTGCGCTTGATAATGATCACTAATTACACATGGTTAGGCTCTCCAGGTTGACTGGCAACTATAACAGTTTCTTTCCACGTTAGATTTAAAACAACTTACTATCCTGGAATCTATATTCATAATTTGCATTTGAGCTGTGAACTCCACAGTGTATCCCTCATTATTTCTGTGGCTGTAACGAAAATACCTTGGCAGCAAAACTTCAGACTCAAGCTCCCAAACACCTGCCTCTCCACGCCTGAGTATACACCACACTATTATATTTCTATGTGCCTTTTTAGGGCTGATATTAGACACATGGTTTGCATATTTACATGAAATACAGTGTAAATTACTGGTATAGGAATATAGTAATATCTGAAAAATATGAGGAAATAAAATTTCAGAAATAAGAATTAATATGACACAAACTTACCTTTTTGCTTGCAGCGCTCAGAGAAATAATTAGAAAAGATCAATGTTCAGAAGGGAGGGTATAGCTCAACTGGTAGAGTGCACGCCTAGCATGCACAAGGTCCTGGGTTCAATCCCCAGTATCTCCTCTAGAAATAAATAAATGAACCTAATTACCTCCTCTTTCAAATAAAAAAAAATGTTTAAGGAGGGGAAACATTAAAAAAAATCAATGTTCATGTATTTCCTCTAGGAATGAACAAACACAGTGGGATTGTTTGATAGAGGAACTAGAAATTTCACCTATTCACTCTCCAAGACATTTTTCATTAGTTTGCCCGTTTGCTTTTTCCGTTAGAAAAGGATGGAACCCACTCAAAGTTTAGTTTGGATGTCAGGTCTAATGACTGCACATACTGACATGTTAGGAGAATGTAACATTATGAGGCTTCCTGGGGCGAGCAGGGTAGACTTCCCAAGTTGGTCCAAAAATGGCTGGACAGAGCGGAGAATGGTGGTGGCACATGCTTGTGGTGCAAACCCACAACTAAAGGAAGGAGCCAAGGGAAGGAGTGCTCACGCTTTCTTATCAGCTTGCCCTGTGCACATGGGCAGAGGAGGAAGTTCGTAGTGAGTCTTAAAAGTGTCTGTGATCAGACCTCATGAATGCAGTCAGACTCTTCCATATAAAACTGAATGTTTACTCTTGAAACTCCTGACCTCTTGCTTAGGAGAGACCACGATTTTCCTCATGCTAATAATACACTCATTGTATTCCCGTTCCTCATGCACCCAGTTCCCACTGCATGATGTGACTGTTCGAAATACTTGTCAAATATTCTTTAGATGAATTGCCTAAGATATTCTCTCCACTTGTTTCATAAAAATTAATATGTGGAGGTGTTTATCAGATTATAAACATGAATCAAAAATTTCCAGAAGAGCCATTCTGAAAGACTATTAAATATCTTTTTGGGAGGGGGGAGGGTATAGCTCAAGTGGTAGAGCCCATACTTTGCACACACAAGGTCATGGGTTCGATCCCCAGTATCTCCTCTAAAAATAAATAAACCTAATTACCTCTTCCCCCCAAAATAGAAAAATTAACAAATAACACAATAAAATATTAAAAAATATTTTGGAGGAACTATATTCAATTCCTTGTAATGAGCCATAGTGAAAAAGAAACTGAAAAAATATATATGTATGTCAATGTATAACTAAATCACTCTGCTGTACACCTGAAACTAACATTGTAAATCGACTACACTTCAATAAAAAATAAGAATTGGAAAATAAAAATAAAAAAACAACAAAATCTTTTTGAAGTAATGGTAATAAGCATTATATCCAGATTACTCAAATGCAGTAAAATTCTATCTTGTGCACCCTATATTTTATTATATATAGGTATAACATATACATTCATTTATTAAACTATAGTTGATTTACAATATTGCATTAGCGTCACGTGTACAACATAGTGATTCAGTATTTGTATAGATTATATACTTCATTAAAAGTGATTACAAAATAATGGCTATGATTCTCTGTGTTGTACAATATATTAAGATACTGCTTATGAATTTTCTACATAGTAGTTTGGATCTCTTAACCCTATACTCCTATCTCTCCTCTTCTCCCCATTGGTAACCTAGTTTATTTTCTCTGTGAGTCTGCTTCTGTTTCAATAATACACTAACCTATTTTCCAGACTCCATATGTAAGTGAGATCATGCAGTATTTGTCTTTGCCATAGTTCAGTGAGCATAATATGCTCTAGGTCCATCCATGGTGCTGCAAACGGCAGAATTGCATTCTTCTTTATGGCTGTGTAGTATTCCATTGTAAATAGGCATATCACATCTTTATCTATCTGTCTGTTGATGGGCACTCAGGTTGGTGCTGTTATGAACATGGGGATACATGTAGCCTTTTAAATTAGTCCTTTCATAATTTTCAGATATAAACCTAGGAGTGGAACTGCTGGATCATATGATAGTTTTATTCTTAGTTTTCTAAGAAAACTTATTTTGTGAATTATACATTTTATTATTGTTTTGAGACAGTTTTGCCCAATTTATGTAGTTTATTTGCTATTTCTTCCTTTTTTATTTCACTGAAATGACTTGTGGAAGCATAAATCAAGCAGTTGTTTTCAGATTTGTGTGACATGAAAATGTACCCAGAGGAATAATAGATGCAACGTATGAGTTCCATCACCGTGAAGACAGAAACTCCTCATAGTTCAGCTTCAGTGAGAGACTTGGAATAATACAAGATAATGAACTAAAGGCTCATAATGGCAAGGCAAGAGACTTGTTGCCAACCTGCAGGTGCATCACAGTGACTCTGGAAACATGATATGTTAATTTTACCATAAAATGTATCTCTCCAGTGCCTCCCTAACCTGTCTTCCTTCCATTCATACAATAGAATCTGGAACTCAGGTCTCCAACACTTTGTACGCCGTGGTTAGCAGATCAGAACGATTTTCTGAATTCAACATGGAGATAATAGCTTATGTTTCTTTTATTGCATAATTCGGACATAGTAAAATACACAGTTTTCAAGTATAGAATACAGTGGGATTTTGTATGTTTGCAATATTGTCTACCAACAACATTTTCATCATACATCATTAACCCTTAAAAAATCCTGTACTCATTAGCAGTTACTCCACATTTTTAAGGATAAATTTGACTTATTTGGGGGGGGGAGTGGTAATCAGGTTTATTTATTTTTAATGGAGGTACTTGGGATTGAACGCAGGACCTTGTGCATACTAAGCATGTGTTCCATCACTGAGCTCCATCACTGAGCTCCACCGTCCCCAGTGATTATTCTACTTTCTAGCCCCAGCCACAAGCAATCATTAAGCTATTTTCTATTTCTATGGACATGGCTGCTCTGAGCATTTCATATAAATTAAATCACAAAGCATGTGGCCTTCTAGCTTCTTGCACTCAGCATCATGATTTCAAGGATCATCCTTGTTGGAACTTTTATCAGTGCCTAATAACGTTTTATTTCTGAGTAACATTTCAGTTTGTTTGTTCATTCATCATTTAATGGAGCTTTGGGTTCATTCTATATTATGGCCATTATCAAAAACGCTTCTTTCAACAATCTTCCACAGGATGTTTATGTGGATAAGTGCTTTCAAACCATTTGAGTCTAACTGTAAAAGAGGAGTTGCTTGGTGTAATATTGTGATTTGCAAGAAATATGGATTTGGTCATTCTTATGAGAAAAGTATTATTTCCACTCTCACTGTATTTGGCAGAACTGGTTCATTTGATTTTTAAGACTCAATATTTCACTGTGAACAATGAATAAAAAAGAAAAAGAAATTGGAAAATAATATAATAAAGAAGTATTTCATGTCTTTCAGAACAACTTTCAGATAACATTTTAAGTGTTTACCTTCAATTGAATATATTCTGTATTTTGAAGGAAATGTTGGGTTTTTTCTAATTGAAGGATAGTTGATTTACAATATTGTGCTAGTTTCAGATGCACTGCAAAGTGCTTCAGTTACATAGTTTTTTCCAGATTATTTGCCATTGTAGGCTATTATAAGACATTGAATATAGGACCCTGTGATACACAGTAGGTTACCATTGCTTATCTATTTTAGGTAGAGTAGCAAGGAAATCCTATTTGAGACTCCAGCACTTGATGAAAAATATTCAATGTAGGTTCCCCAATTTTCAACATCCCAGAGTTATGTAACAGTTATATTACTTTAAGTTAGTGTCTAACACTAAAGTACGTTTGGAGGTGGTATTACAGTATTTCCCGACTACAGGTCTTTTGTATATCTCTCATTTTCAAGTACGGTGGCATGCATAAAAAAAATCTCAAAATGAATTCTTTCATTCCTTACCTTGATTCTGGAATCAGAATAACTGTATTACCACTGGAGAGTTATTTTAGTGTGTTTGGATTCAGATAGAGTAGAAAGGAAATAAACCTGTAAGACAGAAAGCACTAAGGATTCTAATAATTTTTGCTGGACATTTGCAACACTGGGCAGAGTGGCTATGTGATACATGGAGTACTATATTCTCAGGATAAAGAACAAAGTCTGTTGATATAATCTGTCCCTAACACCTTTCCCCTTTACCTTTCTTTGTTCATGATGTAAATACGAAATACAAAAATTCACACTTCTTAAAATTATGGTGGGCATTTAATTCAAATGGCTAGTATTTGGAAATAATAACTGGGATTATTGTTTCCAGGTAAAGAAGACAAAATCTGATGATGAAAAGCATTTTGCCCCCACGCTCCCCACAACCCTTCACTCTTCTTAGTCCTACAGGAGCCATGTGGCTATAAGGAAAGTGAAGATTAAGTGCTGATGGAGGTAGAAGGGGCCGCAGACCCCTCACAAACCACACGGCACCCTCTGCACTTCCTGTCAGGTGAGACTGATAAACCTCCTATTTCTTGCAGTTCCTGTTTTCCATGCAGTCTGTCACTCACCAATAAAAACTATCCTATATGAAAAATAGGATTACTCTTGTGATGGGTGTAGAATGGAGCATTTTGGAGAGTCTTGAGTTTAAAATATTGTGGCTTAGGCAGGAGGGTATAGCTCACATGATATAGTGCATGCTAAGCATGCATGAGGTCCTGGGTTCAAGCCCCAGTACCTCCATTAAAAAAAATAAATAAATAAACCTAATTACCACCCCCTCCAAAAAAATTTTTTTAAAAGAGAAAAAAAAAGTAATGAGAAAAAAATAAAATATTACAGCTTACTTCTCTATATAAAATAGATAACCAACAAGGACCTACTGTAAAACATAGGGAAATATATCCAACATCTTGAGTTAACATATAATGGAAAAGAATCTGAAAAAGAATATATATCTATATATATGCATACACATACATGTATACATAACGCTGATTCACTTTGCTGTGCACTTGAAACTAATACAACATTGTAAATCAAGTATACTTCAATTAAAAAACAAATAATAAATGAATTAAGTGTGGCTTAAAAAAACTTCATGAAGACATGCCTTCAATAAAGAGTTAGATCTGTTAAGCACATGTTGCAGAAAATTCATAATGTGTGAAAAATTATACTGTGAGAATTTATGTTCAGAGCATTAGGCTGTAATTTAACAGAGTAAGGAATTTGGTTGAACAAATATAATGACATGTTTATTTGTCCATTTGACTTACTGATCTATGAGCCTATGCAGAACAGCAACCTTCCTACACTGAGAAAGTGCATTCACTCATCTGTCAGTTGGGGATAGTTCCAATCAATCACTGAATATCTGGCAGGAAACAAAATCAATACCTTGCCTTCAAGTGGTTTATATTCTATAAGGGAACATCAGCAATAGCGAAGCAAGATATGACGGTGTTAAGTATGATGAAGGTGTCTATCTATAATGACAGAGTGACAGTGTCCTAATTTAAACAATGTCTTTAGGAAACGTCCACATGATCAGAAGACAGTGAAGAATTTTATTAATTAACTGAATGAGTGTGTCATGGAAATACACCAGGGGACCATGAGGCAAGGATGTAAGTGGCCTCTGGAACCCAGGAAAGGCAAGAAAATGAATTCTGACCTGGAGCATCCAGATGGAGCACAGTTCTTTGGGCTATTTTACACATCTGGCCTCAAGAACCAGAAGAGAATAAATTTGTGCTGCTTCAAGGCTCTCCGTTTGTGGTAATTTGTTAGAGAAATTAATAGGAAATTTAACGAAAGGGTGTGTGTAGAAAATCAAAAGAATCTATATGAATTCTGGAAAAAGCACAATTTGCAAGGTGCCAGGATACAACGTGCAAAAATCTATTGTCATTTTATGCACATGCAGTTTACAAATGGAAATTGAAATTAAATAGATAATGCTACGTGTGAATGCTCAAAAACGTCAAAGTAGAAGAAAAATGTGTACATCCAGCAAAACAAGGACTTTTATGCTGAAACCTACAATGAATGGTAAGGAAAGAAATCAAAGATGACCTTTTATTTAGGTCATTTTACATGAACATACCACATCTAGTGAACTGTTAGAAAAACATACCATAGTCATTGATTGGAAAACATAACATAAAAATTATATTAAAATTCCCCAAATCGGCATAGATGTTTCATGTATCTCCAATGAAGACTTGTAGACACAACCAAGATTATTCTAAAATTAACAGGGAAAGGTAAAAGAACTAAAAGGTCAATTTACAAAATGTAAAAAAAAAAGAACTAGAAGAGCTAAAATATTTGAAAAATACTCAAGTGGTTGGAATCACTCCACATGACCTGAAGATCTATAATACAGTAACAGTAACCAAGACCGTGTGGGATCTGCCGAGTGAGACACACACAGACCAAGGGAACAGAATGAGGAAACCAGAAATAGCCCACACAGGAGCTATGCACTTATATGTGCACTTTTTCTGATTAATACCACGACAGTACTGCATGATCTGAGGTTGGTCGAAACCACCAATGCAGAACTGTGCATATGGAGGGCCAACTTAAAGTTATATGTGGATTTACAGCTGCTCAGGAGCAGACACTATGAACTCCCTGCACCATTCAAGGATCAACTGCACTTCTAACTGATCTTTGATGAAGGTACCAAGGTAATTCAAGGAAGGAAAGATTTTCAAAACCTGGTGCTAATCAGTGAAATATTCATAGTGGGGAGGGGGGAAGATCTCCACTTCCCCTAAACATCACATCTGTACAAGCATTAGCTCAAAGTTAATCAAAGCTTTTTAAAAACATTATAAAATTTTAAAGTATGAGATTCAGTTTTTAAAAATTGCTGTAGAATAAAATCAAAATTCAAAACTTGGTGCAGAATTCTTAGACATGTCAGAAGAGCATGACCCATAAGAGACAAAATATCTGGGATGATTGTTTCCATGAAAACATGACAAAATTCCTTTGTTTGTTTGTTTTTATGAGGGGGGTAATTAGGTTTATTTATTTATTTATTTACATTTGGAGGAGGTACTGGGGACTGAACCCAGGACCTCATGTATGCTAAGCATGTGCTCTACCATTTGAGCTATATCCCCCACTCCAAAATTCTTAAAATGTAAAGGGTTTTGCCCCCTCAACCTTCACTTTTCTTGGCCACACAGCAGGCATGTTGCTACAAGGAATGTGAGGACTAAGTGGGGCAGAGGACCCACCACACCCCACACCGCACCCTCTGGACTTCCTGTCGGGTGAGGATGATAAACCTACCACTTCTTTCAGGCAACCTGTCACTCACAAACAACAACTGTCCTACCTGAGAATTAAGATTATTGTTTCAAACTTACGGCATTGGTGAGGTACTCTCCAGACACACTGTATTTTTTTTTAATTTATCTAATTTTTTTAAATGGAGGTACTGGGGACTGAACCCAGGACCTTCTGCATGCTAAACATGCACTCTACCACTGAGCTATACCCACCCCACCAGACTGAGTTCTTTAATGAATGAGTTCCTCCCCTAAAGGTCTGGCCACAACAATCACATTTACCTAGTTTCTATCCAGAATGAATTTTTCAGTGAAACCTAAGATGTGAACACCTGACAAAAGCCTTGTAACTTCATTACATTATTAACGTCTCCCACCAGTATGGATTGGATTACCTGATAGTAAGTTAGGTTTGACAGAACACTGAAGGATTTGCCACACATTACATTTGAAAGTTTTCTCTCCAGTATGAATTCTTCCATGGATCTTGTGGTATGAATTTTGACTAAAGACTCTGAGGTACTAATTACATCTCTAAAGGTTTCTCTCCAGTATTCATTATTTCACAGTAATGGATGCTTGCGTGCACAAAAGCTTTGCCATGCTCATGACACTTGCTCAGCTTCTCCACACTATGAATTCTCTGATGAATTATAAGGTGTAAATTTTGAATGAATGCCTTCTCACATATGTCACATTTGTATGGTTTCTCTCATGTATAAGTTATCTGATGTTTAGTGAGGGTAGATATCTGATGAAAGGTAAATCAATTTCATTATGCTTGAATGGCTTCTCTACAATATATACTCTCTGATGAAACTGGAAAAAGTGAATTTTGATTGAAGTCCTTGCCACACTCACTATGCTTGTAAGGTTTCTCTCTAGTATGAACTCTCTGATGCCTTCCAAGGTTTGCCCTTTGACTAAAGAATCTGCCACACTCATTACATTTGAAAGGTTTCTCTCCAGTATGAATTCTCTGATGACTTACAAGATTTGAAGTTCGACAGAAGATCTTACCACACTCGTTACATTTGAAAGAATTCTCTTCAGTATGGACTCTCTGATGCTTTGTAAGATCTGCCCTCTGATTAAAGAACTTGCCACACTCATTACATTTATAAGGTTTCTCTCCAGTATGAATTCTCTGATGACTTACAAGATTTGAATTCTGATTGAAGAACTTGCCACACTCATTACATTTGTAAGGTTTCTCTCCAGTATGAATTCTCTGATGACTTACAAGATTTGAATTCTGACTAAAGAACTTGCCACACTCATTACACTTGTACGGTTTCTCCCCAGTATGAGTTCTCTGATGTCTTGCAAGATGTGAATTTTGACGAAAGACCTTGCCACACTCATTACATTTGTAAGGTTTCTCCCCATTATGAATTCTCTGATGAATTCTAAGACATGAATTTTGACTAAAGACTTTGCCACATACATCACATTTACATAATTTCACTCCTGTATGGATTATCCGATGTTCAGAGAGGTGAGAGCCACGATTAAAGGTTTTGCCACACTGATTACACTGATAAGGCCTTTCTCCTGTATGAATTCTCTGATGACGTTTGAGGGAGGAATTCTGACTACAGACTTTGCCACATACATCACATTTATACAATTTCTCTCCTGTGTGGATGACCTGATGTCTACTGAGGGATGAGCCATGATGAAAGGTTTTGCCACACTCGTTACATTTGTAAGTATTGTCATGAGTATGAACCGTCCAGTGACTTGCAAGGTTTGACTTTTGACTAAAAGCATTTCCACATACACCATATTTATATAACTTCTCTCCTGTATGGATTATCTGGTGTCTACTCATGGACAAGTCATGATTAAAGGTTTTGCCACACTCATTACATTGGTAAATATCTTTCTCAAATATATGCAGTTCGTCCAGAAAGCTGAATGCAAGCCTATTTTCAATAGGCTTGTTTCCTGCATTCCACCTACCTTGCTGGTCACTTCTGTCAGGGGCATCTTCCTTCTGGGTTACAGGCATTCCTTTATAATTTCTTTCATCATCTCTCCACTGACACCCAAAGTCATATGTATTTTCCTGGATTTCCCTGACGTAAAAATGTTTCACTTCAGGGCTTTCTTGTCTTTCCAACATCACTGCTTGGAATACTTCTCCGCTATCACTATTTGTCGTTGGCTGTAATTTCTTGATCACATGTATATGAGAGACATCTAAAAGATACAAAAAAACCATAGGTGTCCTAATCATTACAATTCATGAATAAAAGTTTGACGTTGAATATACGTTATTAAACCAATAGTAATATTTATTCCCAACAAGGTTATGAAATTTCCCAATCAGGACCTTAAATTTTTTAGGAACACTAAAGGAATAGGATTCTTTACTAAAGGAAGAGCAATTATGTGTCATTCAAATTAACATTAGGGAAGCCTAGTTCAAACACCCTGCGACAATAACTTTCACATTAGACAAACTTTTTTTTTTCATTTTTTTAGGGGGGAGGTAATTAGGTTTCTTATTTATTTATTTATTTTTAGAGAGGGTACTGAGGATTGAACCCAGGACTTTGTGTATGTTAAGCATGTGCTCTACCACTTGTGCTACACCCTTCCCCCTTAGACAAGCTTTTAAGCTCTCAGAGAAAGAGTATTTTTCCACCATGACCCCAAAACACATACCGATTAACAGTAAAGATACTGTTGTCTCATAATTAAGGAGACTAAAAATATTACCCTATACATACATCTGCACTCTACTGCACATAAATAAATGCTAAAAACACACAACATATTAATATGGAACATAATCTGAAAGAAGCTTATCTAATGAATAATTTAAATAACTGGCAATGTAGAATTGCAAAAGAAATAGAACAGAGAAAATGAAGAACTTGGTAACGCAGTCAAAAAAATGTTTATTCTAAATATCTGCTATTTACACCAGAAACTGACACAACATTGTAAACTGACTACTTCAATTAAAAAACAAGCAAAAAAAACAAACACAAACCTACGTACCCACGAAGAATATGCATTTTACAGTGTTAACACATGGTGCATGTCAGTTGTATTCTATAATAAACGCTGAAAAACCATCATATATAAATCACAATCAAATATTAATAAATGAAATACTCTCCAGTTATCTAACAGCCAATAAATAGAGCAATTCCCTTCCTACACAGAGCACTTAAACTCTCTAGTTCATTGACTCCACAATATATGTAATAAAGAGTGAGGAATGTGTAAATTTATCACCTAGGGTCAGACACAATGTTGTTTAGAACAAATTGCAAATGAAAAGCATACAAGATATGATGTATGCAAAGTGATATCAGAATAAACATGATAGATATCAGTACAACTACTTATAGAAAGTAACTTTCCAATCTTTACTATAAAACAGGCAAGATTCTAACCCATGTGACAGCACTAATTTGTTTTAAAAGGTTTGAGGTAAATGACTATGATTTTTCAAATCAGGGCCGTAGACTCACAGGTTCATGCCCATGACTCCAAGTGACACAGAAACTAGTGAGAGAACCAGGATTTGAACTTAAATCTACAAACTGTGACACATACTCTAAAGCATAACTGCCCACCCAGGCAGGACAGATTATAAAATATTACAACAAACTCAAGGTGTTTAGGAAGAAAACTTCAAGGCAGAAGCAAGAAGTGAGCTTTGTAAACTAGTAATGTTATTCAGCCGTCCATCCTGGAAATGGTCTCTGAGTCATCACAGCTGCACATAGTGATTTTGGTAGCATCCTGAGAAAGGTGTTCAATGGAAGAAGAGGGGTCATTTTACAGTGTGAGTCATGTGGAAGGTGGAGGGATGGCTGAGGGAGGGCTGTGGAATCTGGGAAGTTCAGGAGAACAAATTAAAAGTGCTAACAAATAACCATCCATATCCAGGTACCATGTGAGGAAAGGTCAGGAAGGAGAGAGGGTCTGAGAGGAGCACAGGGAACACGCACACGTGGGAGCACAGCCTGGGACTGCGCATCTATGTGACTGTAACTGCATCATTCACGCCCGCAGCTAAGATATTGATCTTGAGAGAAAAGAACTGGTTTAGCAAGTAGCATGACACTGGCCCATTTTAACTATGGGAATTACATCATGTGTATGACAGGGAAATGGAAGAGATTTTAAAATGGAGAAAATGGGATAGTGTAGAAATAAAGCAGGTTTGCATCTATTACACAACTTTCTATTTAAGGCATCAAACTGAATTTTCAATACATCCCATTTCCATGCATATACTGAAAAGAACATACGTGACATTCCAGGAGACTGGGTAAGAATGTTATTAGCAGAAACGAGAATAAAAAAATCAGTAAGAAACCATCAAAAAAAGATTGAGGGGTTTAGTCTGTACACACACGTGCATATAAAAAGAAATAGAAAAGCATAAAGCTTCCAAAAAATTTAAAAAAAAAACTATCACACAATGAAGCAATTCCACTTTCGGATATGGAACACTGAATTCACTGTCTTAAAGAGATACCTGGACTCCCATGTTCATGACAGCAGTACTCACAACAGCCAAGGCATGGAAACAACCTAAATGTCTATGGCGTGAATGGACAAAAGAAGTCTTTTAAAGATATATACAATATAATATCATTCAGCCATAAAAAGAAGTAAGTCTTACTATTTGTACCAACATGAATGGACACTGAGGTTACATGCTCAGTAAAATAATTCAGAGAAAAATAATAATACTACATGACCTCATATACATGCGAAAAATAATTTCAAAAGTGAACAAAAAAAGAGCAAAACTAATAGAAAGAGAAAGTGGAATAGTGATTACCAGGGCATAGGGGTTGGGAGAATGGGGAGATATTAGTCAAAGGAATAAACTTCCAGTTGTAAGTTGAAAAAGTTCTAGGAATCTAATGTACAGCATGGTAATTACAATTATCCATATTGTGTTACATACTTTAAAGTTATTAAGACAGTAAAACTTACATGTTCTCACCATACACACAAGAACTGTAATTATGTGATTAATAAAACTGATAAGAAACTACTGAAATACTCATTTTGCAATACAAATATATATCAGATCATCACCTTGTACACTTTAAACTTACACAATGATATAGATTAATTAAATGTCAATAAATCAGGGAGAGTGCAAATATAAATAAGTACAAAAAAAGAGGTCCTGGTTTACCATGTCTATAAAACAATTTTCAAAAAGGAAAAGAACAAAAGGAAGCAGATCTTAGAACAAAATAAACCTAAGCTAGCAGAAGATAGCAAAAACAATTACATTAGCAACAAATGAAATAGACAATAAAAACTACAGAAAGTCACAAGATTCCAAGTTACTTCTTTGACAAGCTCTTATCTACATTAACAACAACAACAACAAAAAAAAAAAAAGAGAGAGAAGACTCAAAATTACTAGAATCAGGAATGAAAAAGGGGACATTACAACAGATTACAACTACTTCTACTGAAATTCAAAAAATTAGAAAAGACTGAGAAACTATGTGCCTAAATACAGAAAAACCTATAAGAAATAGATACATTCCTACAGAAACACAACCCACCAACACTGAGTCATGAAAAAATAAAATAACTGAGCAAACCTGTAACACATCTCAATATATTAAAAGCCATTTAGGGCAAGCCCACAGCTAAAATAACACTCGATGAAAAGCTGAAAGGCTTCCAGCTGAAACCTGGAACAAGACAAGAAGCCCACTCTCAGCATTTCAATTCACAATAGTATTGGAATCCTAGCCACAGCAATAAGCAAAGAAAAAGAAATAAAGCATATCCAAATTGGAAGGGAAATGGTAAAATTGTCATTATGTGCAGATGGCAAGACAGTCTACGTAGAAAACCCTAAAAACTCCATTAAAAAACTCTTAGAACTGATAAATGAATTCAGCAAGATAGCAGGACATAAGATTAATATACAGCAATCGGTTGCATTTCTTTACACTAACAATAAAATATCAGAAAGAGGAAATTTAAAAAAACAATCTCTTTTAAAATTCTGCCACACACACACACACACACACACACACATACACACACAAAACCTAGGAAGAAACCTGAGCAAGGAAGTGAAAGACTTACACTCTGAAAACTATAAAACACTGATAAAGAAAATTGAAGATAATTCAAAGAAATGGAAAGTTATCCTATGCTCATGTATTGGAAGAATTAATATGACTAAAATGGCCATACTACCCAAAGCAAGCTACAAATTTAAAATGATCCCTATTAAATTACCCATGATATTTTTCACAAACTAGAACAAATAATCCTAAAATTCATCTAAAACCTCAAAAGATCCAGAAATACCAAGGCAATACTGAGGAAAAAGGACAAACCTGGGGGCATATCCCTCCCAGACTTCAGATAATACAACAAACCTATAGTAATCAAAACAGCATGATATTGGCACAAAACCAGATACATGGATCAACAGAACAGAGTGCCCAGAAATAAACCCACACAGCTACAGTCAATTATTCTTCGACAAAAGAGGCAAGAATATACAGTAGAGAAAAGACAGTCTCTTCAACAAGTGGTGGCAGGAAAGCTGGACAGCTGCATGTAAACCAATGAAATTAGAACAGTCCCTCACACCTTACATAAAAATAAACTCAACATGGCTTAAAGACTTAAATATAAGATATGACAACATAAAACTCATAGAGTAGAACAAGAAATTCTCTTATATAAATTATAACAATATTTTCTAAGGTCAGTCTCCCAAGGCAAAAGAAATAAAAGAAAAAAAACCCAAATGAGACCTAATCAAACTTAAAAACTTTTGAACAGCAAATGAAACCATAAACAAAATGGAAAGACAACCCAGTTGCAAATGATGCAACCAACAATGGCTCAATTTCCAAAATATACAAACAGTTCATACAGTTCAGTATCAAAAAAACAAACCCTATCAAAAAAATGGGCAGAAGACCTAAAGACACATTTCTTCAAAGAAGTTATACAGATGGCCAAGAGGCACAAGAAAAGACGTTCAACATTACTAATTATTAGAGAAATGCAAATCAAAACTACAGTGAAGTATCACTTCACAACTGTCAGAATAGCCATCATCAAAAAGTCTACAAATAATAAATTCTGGAGAGGGTGTGGAAGAAAGGGAACCCTCCTACACTGCTGGTGGGAATGTAAATTGGTGTAGCCACTATGGAAAACATTATGGAGGTTCCCTAAAAAGTTAAAGTATAGTTACCATATGATCCAGGAAATAGCGCAAATGTCCATCCACAGACAAATGGATATAGACTATGTGGTGTGTGTGTGCACACACATACATCCATACAATGGACTATTACTCAGCCACAAGAGAATGAAATAATGCCATTTGCAGCAATGTGGACAGACTTCAAGATCATCATACTAAGTGAAGTAATTCAGACAGAGAAATAAAAATATATAACATCATTGATATGTGGAATCTAAAAGAATGATAAAAATGAACTTATTTACAAAGCAGAAACAGTCTCACAGACATAGAAAACAATCTTACAGTTATCAAAGAGGAAGTTGTGGGTAATAAATTAGGAGTTTCGAATTAGCAGACACACACTACTATATATAAAATAGATAAGCAACTGTATAGCACAGGGAACCATATTCAATATCTTGAATTAACCTATAATGGAAAATAATCTGATAAAGAAATATATATATACACACACATACACACATAATTGAATCACTTCACTATACACCTGAAACTAACATAACATTGTAAATCAACTACACTTCAGTAAAAAAATTTTTTTTAATTAAAAACAATTTTAAAAACCTGTAACCTGTAAGGAGATTGAATGTCTAATCAAAAACCATTCAAGAGTAATAGCTCAGTGGCAGAGCACATGCTTAGCATGCACAAGGTCCTGGGTTTTATCCCCATTATCTCCATTAAGATTTTTTAAAAAAAAAGAAAAAAGGCTCCCAAGGCAGCACCTTTTAGGGGGCTGAGAGGTGGAGAGCTCAGTGGTAGAGCATGTGCTTATTAGCATGCACGAGGGCCTGGTTTCAATCCCCAGTACCTCCACTGAAAAAAAATTAATAAATAAATAACCCTAATAGCCTCCCCTTCAAAAAAAACAAAATGAACAAAGAAATAAAAGGTATCCAAACAGAAAAACAAATCAAAATTATCTGTTTACAACCTACATAATTTAATATGTAGAAAACCTTGAAGATTCCACAATAAAACCAGTTAGAAATAATTAATGAATTTTGAAATGATATAAAATCAGCATGCAAAAATCACTGCATTTCTATAGATTAACAATGAACAATTAGAAAAGAAATTGAGAAAACAATTCCACTTATAGAAGCATTAAAAACGAAAGAAATACTTAGGCATCGCCTTATACACAGAGGAAAATACATGCACACTGTAAACTAAAATAGCTGTTGAAAAATATTACGAACAACACAAATGAATGCAAATATATCCCAAGTTCTTGGAAGGGAAGATAATACTATCAAGCTGTCAATACTACCTAGAATGATCAACAGTTTCAATCCAATCCCTAATAAAATTCCAATAGTGTGTCTTTAAGAAACAGATAAATCCATCCTTGGGGGAGATGGGAATAGCTCAGTGGTAGAGTGCACACTTGGCATACACCAGGTCCTAGGTTCAATCCCCAGTACCTCTGCTAAAAAAAAGAAAAAAAGGAGGTGCCAAGCTGGTGGGGTAGAGAGACTCATAGCTCGCCCTATCCCATAAATATGCCAAGAATTACATCTACAAACCCACTGAATCACATAGAACACCTACTGAACTCTGGCAGAGTGTCTTTGATTCAAAATACAGCAGGATTATCACAAAATCCAATAAACAAGTTTATACTGTACAGCACAGGGATCTATATTCAATATCTTGTATTAACTTCTGGTCAAAAAGAATAGGAAAACAAATATTCATGTATGACTGAAGCATTGTGCTGTACACTAGAAATTGACACAACATTGTAAACTGACTATGCTTCAATAAATAAATGTATATATACAAAAAAAATCCATCCTATGATTTGTAATGGGATCTCAAGAGACCCTGAATAGAAAACAAGCTAGAAAATAAAAAAGATGGAAGTCTGACATGTCTTTACTTCAAAGCTTATGCTAAAGCTACACTAATCAAAGCAGTGTGGTACTGGCATAAAGACAGAGAGGCCAGTGGAATACAGCAGAGATGTCAGAAACAAACTCTTGTGTACATGGCGTAATGCTATTCCACTAGGTTGTCAGGACCACTCAGTGGGGGAAGGGCAGTCTACTAAGCAGAAGTTGTTGAGAAAACTGGATAACGGCATACAAAAGAATTTAGCTGGAACATTATCTTACACTACATATGAAAGTAACTCAAAATGGATTAAGGATGTAATCCTAAGACCTAAAAGCATCAAACTCCTAGAAGTAAACATACAGGCAAAGTTTCCTGACATTGCATTCACCAATGGTTTATCAGACGTTAACACCAGAAGTACAGACCACAAAGTAAGAACAGATTAAATGCACAACATCAATGGGGATAGAACCAAGAAAGGCTCAGGGATTGGAGTCTGGAGGCATCAACTTTTATCTACAGGGACTGAGAACTGAGCACCCAAAGGAGTCAAGTCCAGAAAGAGAGAGGAGGGGGCAAGAGACCCGGATAATACAGCCCACATCATGCTCCTCAAAGTCGAGCAACAAGCTCACAGGAGGCAGAGGGCAGATCTGTTGTAGATCATGACAAAGACTGTTTATTTGTCTCTGGTGGAGCCGCAGCACCACTGGAGGGTGAAAGAATACATTTTACATATGAAGGACAGAGTGATGAGTTAATGAGAAGAAAAATTTCCCCTGAGAGTTCACACTAAACAAACTTCTGTTTTCTCAAAGAACCCTCTCACTTGGGCAGACTTTCCCAAAGACTACTAACTCTGCCACTTCCTCTCTGCCCTTCTGAGACCTGACCTGTGTTCACACTTTCCATACATTCCCACCCACCCAGTTTCCTACTATCATCATATCGCTCTTCACAATCTAGGGCTCTTCCTCTTGCTCCAAAATGCAAGTAATATTCAGATCAAAAAAAGAAATTCTAAGGATGGAGGGCATAGCTCCGTGGTAGAGCACGTGCTCAGCACGAGTGAGGTCCAGGCTTCAGTCCACAGGACCTCCATGAAAAAACAAAAATTAATTAATTAAAGCTAATTACCTCCCTGTCTTTACAACAAAAAAATCCTGCTTATCAGAAGAAATGTAAAGTGCTGTGGCTTTTCCAGAATCCCAGCTCTTTGTTCATCTGAGGAGTGAGGACATTACAGGTGGGCCTGGAAAATGTTTCACAAACTCATCCACTGCCTGCCTCCTTCTGAACACAGAGGGAAGAACATCTAGCTCTCTTCCAAGAAGTAGTGAGTCAAAAGCACAGGGGCAGGAAATAGGGAACTAGGTAATTTGAAAGTACGCCATTGAGCCTTACAAATACTTGAGCTCTGGAACCCCTGAATGTCATGAAAAGGGGAGAACATTTGAAGAAAACGTAAGTTTAAACTAGTGATACCACAGGATGAAGCTTTTCACATCTGAGTCAGCAGGGCTTTCAGATCAGTCAGGCAAAACAGGGGCTCCCAAGAGGGATACAGAGGAAAATGCAAAGATATCCAAGGACAAATTCTAACTCCTGGAAGGAAGTTCTCCTCACCCAGGGAGACCAGGTTCCTGTAGGTCTCCAACATCACATCCACATAAAAGGCCCTCTGGGCAGGGTCCAGGCACTCCCACTCCTCCTGAGAGAACTCGATGGCCACATCCTTGAAGGTCAACCGCGCCTGAAATGAAAACACATTTAACCACGGGGCCATGAGTAGAGCTCTTATTTGTACACAAAATGAGAAGAGGAGAGAGGGGTAAGGATCAATTTAACTGAGGTATGTGTTCAGACAGATTCATGTAAAGGTATTTGGAGCAAATTATGTGTCTATAATTTTGGCTTTTTATGCCTTTTCATAGAGATTAAAATACCCTCCAATCAATGTGGACTTCTCATATTTGTGGACAACACAAGAAAAACATACAAATAAAATTCAACCACGGGTTGTCTATGCAGAAGTGGTAGATACTACATTCCACACACTGAGTAATATACAATATCCAGAGCGACTATAGGCTGAGTGGTGTCTTCAGACATGACAAAGTCTACAGTGGCTTCACGGAAAGGTTAGGACCTTAAATTATGCTAATGGTAACAAGAGCAAAGACTAAAAGTGTTGGAACACTTCCAAGTGCTAAATGTCATTCTAAATAAATTCTTTACATGTATGAACTTGTTTTCCACATAATAGCTCATTAGAGAATGATCTATTCCCATCTTACAGAGAAGACAGCCATGTCAGACACACTCGGAGACACTTAGGTCAAGAAACTAAAAGACACAGCAAGCACCAGAACTCACGGGGTTGGGCTCTGGAATCATAAGTGAAGAATCAGTTTGGTAATAGAGTATTTAAAGTATACTGACAAGAGGGAAGGGTATAGCTCAATGGTAGAGTGCATGCCTACCATGCCTGAGGTCCTGGGACCTCCATTAAATAATTAGATGAACAAACCTAATTAGCTCCCTTCACAAAAAGATTAATTTTAAAAATAATACAAATAAATTCTAAAATTTTTTAAATGTTAGTAATTATATTTAAATCATTCACACGATAGTGCGGAAAAAATTCAGGGTCAGGAAATATATTTAAGATCTATTTCAACTGCAAAAAGATAGTTTTGAAATTATTATGTCTTTAACAAAACCAAGGGCTTACACTTCGATGCCCTCATGCAAACCCATGTCAATACACAACTAACTTAAAAGATGGGAGTTGTCTATGGACATATTTTTGGATAACATTTTTCACTATCATTTTTATCCACATGTATTTCAGCCTTTTCAGACAATGAAAAGTTATTAACTTCACTTAATTTAGTCAACACTAGTCTATAGCAGTCTTGTAAAAGAAAAATGGTACAAACATAAAAAGACAAATAGAATACTTTAACTGCTATATCTATAGAATACCTAGATTCAAAAATATAAATACAATTTAAACACTAAAATTTACATACGTAGGTATTGACAATGCAAAACAGTTTATTTGTGTATTCCACTCATATAACATGGTTTCAAAATTAGAAGTTATTATATTACACATGAGTTTAACAGATTAAGAAAAAAATCTATACTATTAAAAGTTAAAAACTTATTGGAGTATTAAAAATACTGATAAAAAAGAATATGAAAAAAATACATTGTTATTTAAGCAAGAATATTTCACCAAACATTATGATCAGAAGGAAACACTCAGAGGGGTGAGTACAGATCAGTGGTAGAGCACATGCTTAACATGCATGAGGTCCTGGTTTCAATCCCCAGTATCTCCATGAAATAAATAAATAAATAAGCCTAACTACCTCCCCCACCCTGAAAAAAGAAATAGCTCCCTAGAAAAAAAGTGTACAACTTGTTTTAGGGAGTGGGTATAGCTCAGTCATAGAGCACGTGCTTAGCATGCATGAGGTCCTGGGTTCAATCCCCAGTACCTCCATTAAAAAATAATAATAATAAATAAAGCAATGGAGCAGATTAGAATGCTCGGAAATAATTTTGCATATATGTAAAATGTATTGACAATGGTGCCGAGATCATACAATAGAAAAAAGAATCTCAGTGACAAATGGTGCTGGGAAACTGGGTATCAACCAGCAATAGAACAAAGCTGGAATCTTACCTACATCAAATTGAGAAACTGTCAGTGTCAAAGGGAGCAATCAACACAGTGAAAAAGTAACCTCCAAGCAGTGGAGGTGAGGAAAATGGTATAGGAATTTCCATGTGTCAGAGATTTAGGCTGATTTCACAGTTTGAAAGCAATGATGGAATAAAACGCTCTATCAGTGATTTCTCTTTCTGAACTTTCCATTTCATTTCTAATCATTAAGATTTGGAAATCAGTGACACATTTAACTTCAAATGCAGGATAAAAAGTCAGAATATGTTTCCCGTTATTGGTCTGTTTCTGAAATTTACCGGGATTTGTGCATACTATTACCTGACTTCCAAGGGCAGGATCTTTTCAGCAGACAGTGCACCCAGATGGGCCCCTAAACTAAATCCCTGATGTCCAACAGCACTGACTCCGCATCTCCAATCCATGGGTGTGAAGCCTGCCCAGGACAATGCCCAGGGAGACTCTTCACAAGTTCCAAGTCCCGGGGTCCCGGGGATGGAATCTAAGTGGGGAGGACAGGCACTGAGGGAGTGTCCTGGGTGACTGTGAATGTACAGGTGTCAGGAAGGATACTTCAAAGTTAGCAAAGATTAGTGAGTCCAAAGAAGGACATGTCAGGAAGGACACAGTGAGAATCAACTGAGAGTATGACTTTACCTGAGACAGAGCCATTCCTCACTCCTTCTCTCTCCTCTTCCAGGCTTCTTCCTCAGGCTGAGTCTTTAACAGTCAGTCTTGAAAGTTGAAGAGATGCTGTTTAGTGCTTAGATCAACATTCCCCTTTCCTGTACACAGGAGGGATTCAGGACAGTAAACCCCTACAATGAGACAAACAAGTTAAGTTTTCCCACACTCTATTCTTTTCTTCATTGCATGACAGAGCTTTGAGTATCAGAGTGTAGGTTTTTTTTTTAATTGAAGTATAGTTGATTTACAATGTTCTGTTAGTTTCAGATGTACAACAAAGTGATTCAATTTTATATATGTACATAAAACTATATATACACATTCTTTTTCAGATTATCTTCCTAAATAGCTTACTACAAGACACTGAATATCATTCCCTCTGTTATATAATAGGTCCTTGTTGTTTATCTATTTTATACATAGTAGTGTGTTACGTTAATCCCAAATTCCTTAATTTATCCCTCCCCTTCCCCTTCCCACTGTAACTGTAAGTTTGTTTCCTGTATCTGTGAGTTTGTTTTGTAAATAAGTTCACTTATGTCTTTTTTTAGATTCCACATATAAGTGATATATATTTGTTTTTCTGTCTAACTTACTTCACTTAGTATGACAATCTCTAGGTCCTCTCACACTTTCTTCAGATCACACATCCCTATTAAAGCCTAATGAAGCTAATAAACTTTAAGTGTATTAAATTCTAAAGGCACAAATTATATACCACAACATAATCATCTACATCCAAACAATTCACCACCCATCTGCATCCAGTTTCCCCCTCTACCTGCACTGTTGTGTTTCCATTTCATTCTGTTTATCTTTTTCCCTACTTCTCTTTCTTTTTGTTCCCCTCCACTCTCCTTCTGTATCTGCCCTCCCCTCTATGTCTTCCCTCACTCCTGTCCTGCCCCACTCTGCAATCTGTGCCCCTCTTGTTGCTCTTTCTCCCCAACTTTTCTGATTGTCCTAAATCTCCATGCATTTCTTCCCCCATCACTGCTGCCCCCTGCCCTCCGAGTTACACCCTTTGTCTCCCCCTTTCCCTCCCTTCCCCCCCACCCTCTGGCACCCCAGGTGCCTATGCTTCCTTTCCTCTCCTTCTCTCCCAGCACCATGATACTCTCAAGGCCACGGTTCCACCTCTTTAATCCTCCTCGCCCCCACTCTCTGTGTGAAGTACTTCACAACTGTTACACCGCCTCCCACCGCTGATCCAGGGCCCCGCTCCCCGTTTCTCTCCAATCCCTGGGGATCGGCTTTTTTTTTATTTATTCACTTCTCTATTTTACCTACCTGCTACCTTTAAGGCTTACACTCTCTCATTTCACTGTCTCTGCAAGATCCTCAGCCATCCTCTACATTCCCTTTGGTTCTCCTTCATCCTTCCTCCTTCTCAGTGTTTCTATTTTTCTCTCAGTCGCTTTCTGTCTCTGCTTCTCCCGACCCACCTCGCCCACGTATTTACAGGGATGGAGACAAAATAAGGTGCCCTCCAAAAGGAATAGGCCGTTTTCCAGCGGGATGGAATTTGGAACATAACAATACTGCGGGGTCACGAGGCTGACCCCGGTCACCTCCCCCTTCGCGGGGTGGGGGAAGGGCTGACTACGAAGGGGAGGCCCGCGGAGCAGAAGGACCGGCCTGAGGAGGACGCGAGGACAGAAGGGCTGGGAGGGATGGGGTCTCAGGAGAGGGCCGGGCTCCCCAGAATCCCGGGACCCGGGAGCGGACGCGGCCTCACGGGAGCGGGGCGACCGGCGCCGCCCTCCAGGGGCCGAGAGGGCGAGGCTGGGGGCACGAGTCCACCTCGCCGAAGGGGACGTTACATGGCGGGGCGGAGGTGGCAAGGGGTTTCGAGAAAGAAAAAGCTGCGAAAGGCGGTGTCTTCGCAGACCAAAGGGAGAAAAGCCAAGGGCTCCGGGACCGATGTCCGGGAAATTTAATGCTCCAGAAGGAACGATCCCCGATCTGAACAGTGTCTTCTGGATTAACTTTAGGCGGAGGGGCGGGAGTGGGAATTTAAAGTCTGCAGTAACTCCAAGACTCTGATGATGGAGTAAAGTGTCTGCGAAGTGCAGATTTAAGGTAGAAAAGAGAAACTTACGCTCTGCAGCACGAGCCTGGTTCCAAGCTTTCCGTTTCCGGGTTCCTAGGAAACCGCGCGTGCGCGGGGTGAGGAGGCGGGACGGCCGGGGGCGGAGCCTGGGCGGAGCGCTAGGGGCGAGGGGCGGGGCGAGGAGGGAGCCAAGGTCGGAGCCGGGAGCGCCGGGGGCCGGGGCTGGGGCGGGCCAAGGGCAGGGGGCGAGGAGGGGACGCTGCTTCCCCGTGCCTGCTTTTAAGTCACGGCCTGTAGCAGTTTAAATTAAAGCTTAGACTTGTTTGGGCCAGTAATTTAGGAAACTAAGATATTTCCTCCTAACTAGTTGAAAACGATTTAAATAAAAAGCTGTTTTTGCCAGCGGGTTGCTTTCATATTCTGCCAAAGGTATTCAGGGTTCAGGAATGTGGGTCTCCCAGAGAGGTTGACATAGTGTAGTGGTTGGATCCAGGAACATTTCCTGCAGTTAGAATTAATTTAAGCAGTTTAAGGAAACGAGAACTGAACTTGTCTTTGTATCACACACTAGAATGAGAAATACAAAGTTTTCTAGGTAGAATGGGCTATTTCATACAGACAGCCTACAGAACAGGTTTCCTGTTTCTATTTCCTTTTCACGCAGGAGGCCAATTCACCAATCTGCTCAGTTCCAGAGACTCAGGTACAAGACTTGGGTTCTGAGACCGGACGGCTAAGTCAAGTGATAATTTAAGTCACTAACCATTGCTTTAAAAGAAGCAATGCAGGGAAGAGTATAGCTAAGTGGTAGAGTGTCCTAGGTTCAATCTCCAGTACCTCTGTCAAAATAAATAAGAACCTAGTCGCTTGCCCCAAAAGAACAGTTTAAAAATTAAAAAGAGCAACACATTTTTGAAAAACGTTATATATTGTATCATTCTTTTTGCTAAGCAGTTATAATGATTTGCCTTTTTAAAACTAACTCTTACTGGGGAGGGTATAGCTTAGGGGTAGGGGGAATAGCTTTGTAGTAGAGTGACTGTTTGGCATGCATGAATTCCTGGGTTCAATCCATTTAAATAAATAAATAAATAAACCGAATTACCTCCCCAACAGAAAAACCAAAAAAGTAAAAAAAAAAACCCAACTGTTTACACAGTGACATGTAAGAGTTCTATAAACAATTCTTTATACAATGACATATATCACTGTATAAATTTAGAATACACCAAAATTGTCTGACTTCCCTATGTTGTGAAAGGATTACCACAACATGTTTAATTTGCACCCAACAAAGGAAAGTAAGGGCAAAAAATATTTTTCTTTTGATGAGAACTGCCTTATTCTTTATTTTTTTTAAACTTTTTGTTGTTGTTGTAGAGGGAGGTAATTACGGGTTTTTTTCTTTTCTTTATTTTTTTTTAAAGAAGGTACTGGGGATTGAATTTAGGAAGTCCCGCATGCTAAGGAAGCACTCTGGCACTGAGTAATACTCTCCTCCCTATTCTTTAAAACACTTATTCTATGCCACACTTGTGATGAATTACCTGAAAACGTCTTTGAGAAAAACTTGCTTACATCATAATAATCTCAACTAAATACAATGAATTTCAAATTCAGTGTACATTCATTATGAAACTAATTAGAAATTTACCTTTTTAAAAAAATTGTATTTTCGCTCTTTGCGGTCTATTTCTGAAAGTTCTGTCAGGTTGAATAACAGAGCCTGTAAACGTACAGTGTTCAGAAGACACTGGGATTTATTTTCATCTAAAGAATAATTAATTTTGCAATATGTCTAAGGGCATTTTGTAAGAGGGGTATATTCTCTTTAATATGAACCCTAAAGAAAGTAAAGCCAGATTATCAATGATACAGTCACTTGATTTCTACCCTCAATGTTTTTGTGGCAATATCTCTCATTAAACATCTACTCCAAAGCAGGTTTTATCACATCACTGCAGGTGGAAGATTTTCTTTTGTAATTTGTAAAATTTTAATTTTACATAGTACTCAACCTTGGAAATGTCCTTCTTAAATATTCTTATTCGTCCATTGCATTCAATGCAGTGGAGTGTGTTAAGTGTAACTTCAAATAATTACATAGCTGCTACTTCTATGTTGAAGCATGCTTTTTAAACACTATTCAATATTTACAATGTATATAATTTAAACTTCACTTAAAAGCATAAGTATGACTGTCAGACTTTAATACAAACAGTATACTTGGAATTTTCCCCCCAAAGATGAAATGGAATTTACTACAGTTTTAATACTTAACACTTTTGAAAGTTTAAAAAATATGAATGTGAACCACCACCATTTGCTCAAGTAACTCAGACAAAGCTGTTCCTTATTTACGCTGCAAAATTTCTTTTATCAGTCCTACAGGTGGAAGATTTCATCCATAGGGAAATGGCGATCAATTGAAATATGATTATGTTTAAATAGGGATATTAGCATATTTAAATAATTTTCAGATAAAATGAGTAGAATGTCCTGGTGTATCACACATATGAAAACAAGGTGATATATCATCACATTTTTTAAACAGACAGTGACTGGGTAAATTTGGGATATTTATTAGATAGATCATTCTGTATCATGCATTATTTCAGACTAGCTATGTTGGCAAAAAAGGTGTTTCAGTATGGACTTCCATGATTCCAAGCAAGGAAATGAGTCAATGGTGGAACCTTTCTTTAAAAGCAGAACAATAGAGAAGTCAATTATAAGGGGAAGTAATGAGTCCTTTATTTAAATGGAGAGTTTTGTTGCTTATATAATTATCAAATGAACATATCCTATAAGAAAAAAAAGGACATTTCCTAAATCACAGGAAGATTTTTGACACAGATCTCCCTGTGAGATTCTTATGAAACAGATGCAAATTATTAATGATTCAAAAAGGTGAAAAACACTGGATATAGTTTGACATGCCCTAAAAATTTAAAGAATATACTTGTAGGGACAGTGGGAAGTTGTAAAGGTTTTTTTTTTTTTTTAATTTGGTGTGTGTGTGATTAAATTGATTGATTGATTGATTTAAATGGAGGTACTGGGGATTGAACCCAGGACCTCGTAAAGACTAAGCCTGCATTCTACCACTGCCTCTAAAAATATGGATTTTTGAGTCCAGATGGAATGACTGAAATATTTACTGCTATGAAGCTGAGATAAGGATAGATTTTATTCCAAAGGATTATTATTGTAGAGAGAATGCTGCAACCACAAAATGTGTAAAGGCTCAAATGTCAGAACAAAAAGAGCTTTTCTTTTACATCCAGGGGTAAACAAGGCAGGAAAAGTCCCATATGGAGGAGTGGAGGAGTATGGCAGGAGCCTCAGTTTCTCAGGTGATGTTTTATGCTGAAGTCACCTACTCTTGATTGTGGATATTCTGACAGTGAGGTTGTTCTGAATTACAAACCTCAAAAGTGGTCCAAAACTTAGGGCACTGGGGAGAGGAGAAAATTAAGTAAATTTTGATTAAACCATGTAACCGAGCATAGTTCCCACTGATCACTGAGGACAAACAAATCAGTAATCATTCATAAGGCAATGGATGGGAATTTGGAGGATTCCTTTCTGGAATTTTCCGAAGTAAACAAGGAGGCTATCATTGTCTTATTGAAATTATAAGGGAAGTATTGGGGAGGGTATGGCAGGGGGGAGGATAGAGCTCAGTGGTAGAGTTCTTGCTTAGCATGCACAAGGTCCTGGGTTTAACTCCCAGTACCTCCCTCAAATAAGTAAATAAAAATAAACCTAATTGTCTTCCCCCTACAAAAAGTAAAAATACAATATAAACATTAGAAATTAAAGGGGGCAGGATATAGCTCAAGTGGTAGAGCACATGCTTCACATGCACAAGGTCCTGGGTTCAATCTTCAGTACTTCCATTTAAAAAAACCTAATAATAAATTAATAAATAGACCTAATGACCTCCCCCGCCAAAAAAGAAATTAAAGAGTAAGTGTAGTTCTTAGCAAGTACGCTGTTTCCCTCAGCACCAAAGAAGAAAAAGAGTTCTTTTACCTTTGCTATTTTCCAGCTACAGAGTTAGTGTAAATTCTAATATGGTCGCTATATGACATCAAGCAAAACTAAAAAAAAAATACCTACGTTACATTTGAAAAATGGAATTAAAAAAATTTAAATTAATAACTGATAGACACGACCAAACTCTATTTTGCAGATTCACCGCCATTTCAGGACAAGCAGAGCTGACTGCAGGTAACGACTTCCGCCTTCTGCAAAACCTACCAATCAGCATCTACTCTTCAGCATTCCTCATCTGCGTAACAACTTTCGCCTCCCCGGACCTGAGTGAGAACTATGGGCGGGACTGTTCATCCCCGCCCCTCTCTTTCAGACACGCCCCTTTCACTTTCAGTATATTCACCAATCAAAACTTACCTCTCAGTCACCCTTATTTGCATAAGAACACACCAATAAGCTCCCGCCCATGGAGATAAATAACCAAGCCTGGCCGCGGAGTTTTGGCCTTTAGGCTGTCTGGAGTTTTGTGTGTGTTTTTGGTTTTTGTTTTTTGCGTTAGTTTTTCTCCCCTCCGCATGTTTCAGCTGTGTGCTGTAGGCGGATAGTGGGTTTTTAACTGGAACCTCCTCTGCAAGTGTCCAAAAGTGAACTTAATTCTGTCCTTAAGGTATCTCCAGTCCTGTCTCCTCTCTGATAATACCAAGCATGCCAGGAACCTCAGTGTTTATGGCATTGAAGGGCCCTGCACGCTCACTCACTCAGTTAATGTCTATCCCTGTCATGTACAAGAGAAATGAAGTCTTAGTTTTATTTGTATTTGTGCTTACAATACAAGCATAGAACAGGCGTCAAGGATGGACACAAAGTTTCAGTGCACTGGAGAAAGTAGATGCATTTAACTTTATTTAAAGCATGGGTGAGAAGTGAGTCGGTTCTACTTACAGTTCTGGGTGTAGCCAACACCCCACATCGACAGTTCACCATAGATGCCAGCCCTGTCCCCTACCCCACTCCCTGCACCCAACCTATTGCTAAGCTGTAGGCATCCCACTCCCAGGACACGTGTTTCCACCCACTCACAAAACCTTTTCATTTAGATGGTTTTTTTTAGAGTTACTGGAGGGAGACCATACTTCAGTGGTAGAGTGCATGCTTAGCCTGAAAAGTGTCCCTTGGGGACTTAGAAAGATGTGTCTTTTGAGCCTTGAAGAGCAGTTTTGCTTCCTGCTTAAGTTAAGATCATTGAAACCAAAAGTAGTCATCAGTTAGATTCATGAAACTATAACTGGCTAAATAAATCATAGTCAGTAACAGGCCTTTGCTGATGCAGCTCGCTTTAATTATTTTTATGAAGCTTGCACATCCTCAAGTATCATGTAGCTAAAGAAGAGATTTGACTAAACTTTTTTTTTAACTTGGAATCAGCTGTGCCCACTTCAAGACCCAGCTGGTTACAACTAATTAGAACCACAGTCCCTCTACATGGGCATCTGTGAGTGTCTGCTCTATGACGTTTTTTTAAACATTTTTTATTGATTTATAATCATTTTACAATGTTGTGCTCTGTGACATTTTGACATCAGAGGGCCGAAAACTCCCTCTTCTGAACATGCAAACACAGCCCTTTTCTGAATAGGAGTCCCATGAAGAAGGCCATAGCTTAGTTGTGCCAGTGCAGAAGAATTTATACATATATATATATATATACTTTTTAATATTCTTTTTTCATTATAGGTTACTACAAGTGTCTTCACGTGTGATAGACATATGGCTCCAGACTACTCCCTGGAGTTTGTCATCATAAAGTTTAGTTAACAGTACCTAATAGGGAGATTTGTTGTCTCTCAGAGTCCACTTTTAAAAAATCTGACTTCTGGCACCAGGTTTGTCAACATCCAGTTATTTTACCAGCAGAAGTGAGTGAATCTGGGAATAACGAGAGAAATTGCAACTTGGGTAATTGCAAGCTATGGCTAAAAAACAAAAACAAAAAAAACAAACTTAAGCAAAAAATAAACAATGCAAATTATAACAAGTTTTTTTTATTATTATTTCTCTTTTTACTGCAATAGCTAGTGATCTAAATTCTCACATGCCTTAGTCCTCCAAGCCTCAAACCCCAGGTCTTGTCCTTCTGTGTCTTTGAAACTTGAACACAGTGTTGAGTATGATCAGGCCACTCACCTTTTTTTTTTTTTAAGTTCTTTCTATTTTTCTTTTTTCTTTTTTTTGTAGAAGGTAATTAAGTTGTTTATTTATTTTAATGGAGCTACTGGGAACTGAATTGACAATCTTGTGCATGGGAAAATGGGTTTAGAGCCAAAAGACAATGAAGCCAAAGCCTGAAAGAAGGATTTATTACTCTCAGCAAGTAAAGAGAACACTAGGTATCTTTCTCAAAGCAGTGTCTGCCAACAGCAAAACCGGGGAAGTTTTAAACTGAAGATAAGTGCATGTTCATGAGGGGGCTTGAGCCATCAACGGAGTCCAAACTTTAGTTGATTGAAGTCTGGAGGGTCAGAAAAAGTCAACATTATCATCATCCCTTAGGTTCCGTTGATATGGTGATGAGTGCTTCAGGCTATTCCCATTGAAACAGAACTGGGATTCTTTACACCTGACATAGTATCTTTGCTATCGTTACTTGGCATGCCTGACAACTTCTGCATTCTTTTGTTCTCTCTCTCAATTTTAATGGAGGTATTGGGGATTGAATCCAGGACCACTTGCAACCTAAGCATGTGCCCTACCATTGAGCTAAACCTGTTACGGAAATGACAGGCCCCCCAAGAAACAAGCACCACTCGGAGGGTTGGAGTACTCAGATTTATTACGCCCGCGGGCTCAGAGGGGCTTCTGCTCCGAAGCTCTGAGCACCTCCAAGACGTGCACATGAGGTTTTATAGGGTTAATTACAAGTATGGGGCTATTAGCCAATAAGATTCAAACAACAAAAAGCAAGGAATCAGTACACTGGAGCTTATCAATTTGGAACAGATCACGTTACTGACTCTTGTTGAGCTTGGATTTATGAGTTAGCTTGTTAGCCCAGTAAACTGACACTAAACTTTAGATTTACAAGTTAGCCCGGCAGAACTTATATCAGTAAACCGACACTTATCACACTTAGATTTGTGACTGAGCTCGTTAGCCCAATAGACTGACACTAAACTTCAGATTTATGAGTTAGTCCAGCAGAACTCAGATCAGTAATCTGACACTTGTTACACTTAGATTTGTGACTTAGCTTGTTAGCCCAGCTGGGCTTTTCCTTCACAAACCCACTCCCCTCAAAATGATTTTTCTTCTGTCAAGAAAGCCATGCCTGGTTCTCTTTCTTCAGAGACCCTCCCACAACTGGTTGAATTACCAAACCGGGTTCATTTGCCCAACACTCATCAAGCCAAACCCAAAGATGCGAAGATCTGCTCCAGCGGAAAGGGTTATTCATAAGGCAGCCATGCTAGGAGATTGGAGAAAAAATACCAAATCCTCCTCCCTGAAGGCAAGGGCCTTGGGTATTTAGGGATAAAGAAACAGGGTTTTTGCCAATCCTAAACTCCCAATTTACCCCTCCTTCCCCTGTTTCCCTCCCTCCATGAGTAACCATAAGTTTGTTTTCTGTATTTGTGAGTCTCTGTTTTATAAATAAGTTCATTTATGTCATTTTTTTAGATTCCACATATAAGTGATATTGAAGGAGGGCTAATAAAATGGCCACATTTAGGCAAACATATTGCTTATTCTTATGCTCACCGTTTAAACGGTCAACTGACCTAACTGACCAGGTGCTCCGCACAGCTCCAGGCCCACTGTTAAAACTAAAGCTATTGAGCTTACTGTTCCTACTTTATTCCAGTAATTGAAAGTAATGATCATGCTTGGTCTCTGAGTTGTTCTCCAAGGAGACGTTCACAGGACTTTAACCTTACAAAATAGACTGAATTACCAAGAAGACCACACCTTGGGTGCTTATAAGATAAAGAGATGGAAAGAGCCACAACCGCTGGCCTCCATAGAATTGGGCTTTTGGAGGCATCATGACGCCATTCTGTCTTCTGATGAGAAAATGATTCTGTTGATTGTTATCGATGCTTTATTGTTTGAGCTATGGCTATATACCCACCCCACGCCATCCCCAAGGTGGGTTCACAGTTTTAAAGGAACTAGCTTGCTGCGAGTCCCCTTTGCCTGGCTCCAAGTCCCCTCTTCTAAGCTCCAAGACCCGGTCTCTGAATTACTTGGCTCGTCAAGGATGGGGACTGACCTTTCAGCAACAATCTTATATGACAGTTGGGAGTTTGGGATTGGCAGATACAAATTACTATGTATTGAATAGGATGGGGGCTGGGGTTGTATAGCTTAGTGGGGTGGGGGTTATAGCTCTGTGGTAGAGCTCATGCTTGGCGAGCACAAGGTCCCTGGTTCAATTCCTAGTGCCTCCATTAGGGGGAAAATTTTTTTTAATTAAAAAAAAACATAACAGAGAAGAATTTACACATATATATTCAATGGCGTGTAGTAACCTGTAATGAAAAAAGAATATTAAAAAGAACATATGTATGTATAAATTCTTCTGCGCTGGCACAACTAAGCTACAGCCTTCATCATGGGACTCCTGTTCAGAAAAGGGCTGTTTGCTTGTTCAGAAAGGGGTATTTTTGGCCCTCTGATGTCAAATTGTCACAGAGTAGACACTCACAGATGCCCAGTTGGAGGGTCTGTGGTTCTAACTAGTTGTAACCAGCTGGGTCTCGAAGTGGGCACAGATGATTGCAAGTTTAAGAACAACAAAATTTAGTCAAACCTCTTTAGCTACATGATACTTGAGGATGTGCAAGTTTTGTAAAAATAATTAAAGCGAGCTAAATCAGCGAGGTCTGTTACAGATTATGATTTACTAAGCCAGTTATAGTTTAATGGATCTGATGACTACTTTTTGTTTCAACGATCTTAAGCAGGAAGCAAAGCTGCTCTTCAAGGATCGAAAGACACCGCTCCAAATCCCTAAGGGACGTCTAGCAGGAGAGGCAGAGGGACAGCAGAAGCCCCGCCCCAGCCCCGCCCCTGGCCCCCCCGCCCACCCGTCTTCTCTCCTCGCCCCGCCCCTCCGCTAGCGCCGAGCTCAGTCCCCTCCCACAAGCGTCACGGCCAACGCGCTTTGCGCTTGCGCAGTTTCCCCCAGACCGGGAAGTGGATTGCGGAGCGGAGGTCACCACGGGGAGCTGAAATCCCACGTAGGTGCGTGAATTTCTTCTTTCTAAGGTAGTAAATCTGCACTTCAGGGGTCCCCCCATACGTCCTCAGAGTGTGGGAGCCACTGCGAAATTTAAAATCCCCGCACCTGCTCTTCCACCCTAAGTAAATTCGAAAGGGTTCATGTCATTTTGGGCTTAAAACCGTTCTGAGGCTGGTCCCTGCCCTTGGTTTTTCTTCGTTCGGACACGGACACACCGCCTTTCGCGATATTTTCCTTCATAAACCCTTTACTAACCTCTGCCCGCCCTGTAAAGTCCCTCCTCCTGTATAGACGGCGCCGCTCCAGGTCGGGGATCTTTTCTTTCGCGTCTGAAACCGCTCTGAGGCTGGTCTCTGCCCTTGGCTTTTCTGCCTTCGGTCACGGAGACACCGCCTTTTGTCATATTTTCCCTCATAAAACCCTTTACCCTTCCTCCCCCCATGTAACGTCCCCTTCCGCGAGGTGGACTCGCGCCCCCAGCCTCGCCCTCTCGGCCCCTGGAGGGCGGCGCCGGCCGCCCCGCTCCCGTGAGGCTGCGTCCTCTCGGGGGTCCCGGGATTCTGGGGAGCCCGGCCTCTCCTGAAACCCCCCTCCCTCCCAGCCCCTCTGTCCTCGCGTCCTCCTCAGGCCAGTCCTTCCGCTCCGCGGGCCTCCCCTTCGTAATAAGCCCTTCCCCTACCCCGTGTAGGGTGAGGTGACCTGGGCCAACCATGTGACACTCGTGGTTCTTCCATCCCAAATTCCACCCTGCTGGAAAATGGTGATGGGAGAGAAAGAAAGGGCAAGTAGTGACTAGAAGAGCAGAGGAAGAGAGAGCAGAAAGAAAGTCTAGCCACCTGGGGTTCCAGAGAGTGAGGAGGAAAGGTGGGTAGCAGGATAGAAGGAGTTAGCCGGGAGAACAGAGAGGGAGCAGAGATGTAGGAAGAAAGAGGCAGAAATAACATAAAGATTTAGGGCAATCAGAAAGGCTGGACAGAAGGAGCAACAAGAGGAGGCACAAGTTGCCGAGTGGGGCAGGACAGTTGTCACCAAAAAATAGGAGGGGAGAGTCAGCAGGAGAGTAGAGGGGACCAAAAAGAGGGAGACAGATAAAAGGAATGAAATGGAAACACACAGTAGTGCGGGTAGAGGGGGACACGATGCAGATGGTGCTGAGTTGTTTGGATGCGGGTGATTAAGTCGTGATATATTGATCTGTGGCTTTAGTATCTAATACATTTAAAATTTGTTTGGATTTTACAGATGAGGATGAGAATTGCAAAACTCCTATCTGTAAGGCTTGTTTATTTTGTAATTACTTGTATCAGAAGATAACTTACATTTGCAGCCCCTGTTCAGCCCGGGGGCAGTAACTTGATTTACTGAGTTGTGAGTCACCCCCTTCCCATTTCGTGATACAGAGTAGAGATCAGGGGAGAGGACACGTGGGGTAAGAAATGACTGACTCTGTCACCACACGGTGCCTCTTTAGAGGAACATTAAAAGTGGGGGGGGGGGTTGTGTTGGATTTGCTTTTTTCTTCCTGATTTCTTTGTATTTATTTATTATCTTGTAATAAATCAGTATATTCAATTTCTACTTTTCTATAAATAATAAATTCTGAAATAAGCTTTGGTGGCCTTCTATAATCAGCTCATGTCATTCTTTTCTAAATACGATATATTCTCAATTTTTCCATCTTTGACACCAGAATTTTTGGACTTTTTAAAAACCACAAATTATTTCCCTTTTAAATTTTTTTGAAGTTTACTCGGTGCTGTGTGCTTCTTCCTCTTTCTCTTACATACTGGAAAAGTTCTTTGGTAACTATTGATTTTAGACTGTTTTGACGAGTACTTGGTAAAGATGTCAATGATCTTTTACATTAATGGTCAAAACCTAGTTTTACCAGTTAGCCTGATATTCCGTGTTCTTCCCTTTTTGGTGATCTGTTAAATTAGTGAGCTGGAAGGTGACATGAAGTTGTTCCCTCAGGTCCCTCTTGACTGTCTCTGCAGATGGTGGAGGATGGGCTGGATGGGCTTGGAACCTTCTTCCAGCAGAGCCCATCTGTTCATGCTGAAGTTTGCTCAGAGCTTTCTTCTAAGCTGACCCCTTAAAATGTTTTCCAGGTCAAGTGCTGTTGTTTTGCAATTCTTATTAAATTGTTTTACTGTGATTTTTTCTGGAAAAGAAGAACTACGTGCCTGGTATCAGTGTGATGAGACCTTGGAAGAGATGTTCCCTTTGCTCAGGCACATGTGAGAAGGACCTGGTGTTTCAAGTGTTGAGAGTGTTATAGGCAGACTCTGCCCACTGGCCCTTCAGGCTACTTTCTAAGCATTCAGGTATATCTGGTCTTTTCGCTCAATTGAGACCTTCTCTGAAATGTCCAGACCTTCTCTCTGGACCTTAGCGAGCCTGCTTGTAACATGGAGATTGGAGTCTAGAACAGAAACTCAGTGCAAGCAATCCTTAGATGCCTTTAAAACTCAGCTACATGATGTCCCCAGTTACTGATACGTTTTCCCAGGAGGGCCAGCTTCTTGACCTTGATACTGAATGCCCAGGGTCCCTTGGGTGCAGCTTGTGCCTTCCTGTTGGGATGCCTGTACCTGGAGGCCCCTGTTCTTTGTAGCCCTGTTGCTCAGTCACTCATGCATGGAGGAGAGAAAGAGAAGTGGGGAACATGGAGGGGAGCCTGTGAGGTCTGCAGGAAGATTGTGGAAGCAATGTGGGCCTAGAGGAGCCTAATGAATAGTGTGTCCAGCTGTTCCAAATGTGGATGTGAGACATCTGCTTGGAGCCCCTGGAAGTGGGTTTGGGCTAGTTTCAAGCTGCCTTGCAGGGTTTGCAGTGCTGTGATGCCTTACCTCAGCTTCTTGGGACACAGAGGCTGAGCCTGAGCTTTGCATGCCTGTCTTTAATTGGGTAGCTCATGATCTCACCTGAAGGGGAGCGAAGGAAGTGGAGTCAGACAGAGAGAAACTTGATCCAAGGCCTGAGCAAACCTGGGGGCTGTGGGTGCAGGAGGATGGGGGCCTTGGTCCTGAGGGCCTGGATCTAGCAGATGCCCCCCAGCCTCCACTCCACACAGTGACTTCTGTGGGGTCTTTTAGGAGGGCAGGAATCACTGTGCAAGTGTAGAAAGTTTCAGATCCACTATAAAAGACACAAAAGAGGATTTGGAGTGTTTCCTTGAAAGATGTTGGGGTCTCACTGGGGCATGTGTATCACTGGAGACATCTCATGTTAATTTCTGGAGATGACAGTATTTGGATTGGGGTCACTGTGAATGAGCATACTATGTCTTCTGGTCTAGTGGGTCCCTGGGTATCCTCCTGTGTGTTATTCCATCATAAATACATGCATTATTGGGGCCTGGTATATATTTCATAAAATTACATAGCAGAGTAGGTGGTTCACTGTTGAGTGTCTGGGGACTTACTAAGTTAATGTGAGTCCAGAAGAGAAATGATGGGTCCTAAGCTTCCATGGAAGGATTTTTTTTTGGTTGTTAAATAACCCTTTATTAGATCATTTTCCTTTGTAGTTCTTAACTCCCTGGGCATCCCACCGCACCACCGTTGCTGTCCTCTATGATGTCGTGAGTGTGGCGGCCACCAACATTGCAGCCCATAGACCGGGCAGTCCCCGGGATCTCCTTAATGGTTCCAGAGAGCTCTCTAGCTAGAGATCAGTGCCGCGCCTGTCGGCCAATGTTGGCAGTCTCATCAAAAGTGATGTTTCCGCTGTGCTTGATGTTTTTCTGCTTCTTTCTGTCTCTTGGTGGTTCCTTGAGGGCTTTGATGATGAGGGAAGAAGGTACCACCTCAGTCTGGGCCTGTCTGTTCTGAATGGTCAGTTTCACTGTAATCCTCAGACCCTTCCAATCACCAGTCGCCCTGGCAATGTCATCACCAGCCTTTTTTGGAGACAGACCCAGGGGACCGATCTTGGGGGCCAAGGCAGATGTGGCACCGACTTCTCCACCAGTGCACCTCAGGTATACGACTTTGATCTCTGGTCTCATTGGTGGAGGTGGCTGGTGTCGGATGAACCCAGATTTGGGACGACCAAAGAAAGTTGCACCTTGGCCTCCTCAGAGCCAAAAGCCGAAAGCGGAAGGATTTCATTAGAGAAGGCCTGGTGGGGACAGGTGTATGGGCTCAACTTGAGAGGGGCCACAAAATCCCATGACAGAGGGAACGTTTGTTCCAAGAATCAGAGCGGGGAAGATGCAGCTGCTCCTTCCTTGCTGCCAGCCCAGCGTGGTTACCCTGACGTCCTCTCCCTGCGTCTCCAAGACGGCACGTGCACACAAAATACCGAGGAAGGGGAACCCTTGTGCATTGTTGGCGGCAGTGTGGACCTACAGCTTTGTGGAAAACAGTATGGAGTTTCCTCAGAAATTAAAAACAGGACAGGCTTGGTATCTCACAGTTCCACTTCTGGTTGTGTATCTCAAGGAAATGAAAGCAAGATACTGAAGGAGACGCCTGCACCCCCATGACCATTACGGCACGTGTGTGTATTTTCACAACAGCCAGGATGCAGAAACAACCTCATTGTTGGCCGACGGACAAATGGATAATGAGAACATTGTGCGATATTGTTCAGCCATAAAAATGAAGGAGATTTGGCTTTTTATGACAAAATGGATGAACCCAGAGGACATTAGGCTAAGTGGATGAAGCCAGGCAGAAAGAGACAGCTATTGTATGATCTCCCTTATGTGTAAATTCTAAAAAAGTCAAACTCACCTTACCAGACAGGAGAATGGTGGTTACCAGGGGTTGGGAGGTGAGGAAGATGGGGAGATGTTGGTGAAAATGTACAAATATTAACTTGTAAAATGTGTAAGTTCTGGGGATCTAACATATAGGATGGTGACTGGTTAATCATACTCTGTTACTATATTCGTGAAATTTTTGTAGAGAGTAAGCCTTAAGTGTTCTGAGCACACAGACCCAAAAAATGGTAATTGTGAGTTGATAGATGTGTTACTTCCTTCATTGTGAAAAATAGTTCACAATGCATATATCTGTCAAATGATCACATTGTATAGCTGATAGATATATATGTATATATACACATCATTTTCATTCGTTAATTATAGCTCAATAAAGCTGGAAAAAACAAAGGGGGATGTGTGCTGGGCTTGCCTCCTCTCAGAGGTGCTCAACCCAGGCTTCACATCTGGTTGATGAGGTGTTTGGCACATGTATGTGCCTTGACTAGAGATTCCCTTTCACATAGTCAGTGTGGAGTCCTGCCTCAATAATGTTTAAAGTTCCCGGTGATTCCAGTCTGGGTCCCTCACTGAGCATCCTGACTGAGTCCTCCCATCCTGAGGGCTGGGATCCGGGCTGAGGGGGAGGGGGCTCTGCTCTGCGTGGGGATGGATCAGGGCCTAGTCTGTGACCTGAAGGGGGCTGTCGGGTCCCCCTGAGGCGCCCACTGCTGCATTGTGGGTGAGGGGCTCACCAGGAGGGGAGGGTGATGTGAGGACAGTGTGGGGAAACTCCCTTGTTGGTGTGTGTGTGGAGATTCCTGTCGCGAGTCCCTCCTGTGACAGTGGGCAGCAGAGGACTGTCTGTTCCACGTGGTGAGGTCTCCCCTGTGTGTGTGGTTGTGGCACAGGAAGCGGTGTGTTGGTTCTCAGCATTAAGCAGCATCTTCCACCTTTCAGGATTGACTTCTGAAGACTCATGTTCCCCGAGGAAGAAGCCCAGGAGAGGATGGAGAGGACAGAAAAGGACTCGAGAATGGCCCCTTCTCAGGTAAAGTCGTACTCTCACTGGATTCTCAGTCTGTCCTTCCTGAAATGCCCTTTGGACTCGCTAATCCTGTCTGACTCCGAAGTATCCTGCCTGACACCTGTACATCCACAGTCACCCAGGGCCCTCCCTCAGCGCCTGTCCTCCCCACTCAGACTCCACCCCCGGGACCCCAGGACCTGGAACGTGTGAAGCGGCTCCCCGGGCGGCGTCCTGGGCGGGCTTCACCCCCGTGGGTTGGAGACCCAGAGTCAGTGCTGTGGGGCAGCAGGGAGGGTTTAGGGGCCCATCTGGGTGCGCTGTCCGCTGTCTGTAAACCAGAGAAAGAAGCTGCGCTTGGTGGGGAGAGTATAGCTCAGTGATAGAGCGCCTGCCTAGCATACACAAGGTCCTAGGTTCAATCCCCTGTACCTCCATCAGTCAATCAATCAACAAACCTAATTACCCCCCAAAAAACATACTTCCCAAAAAGCCAAATTAAAAAAAAAAAGGAAAAGAAGAAGAAGCTGAACTTGGAAGTCAGGTATTTATATGCATAGTACCTGGTAAATTCTGGAAAAGAGACCAGTGGGGGGAAATCAGTTCTCACGTTTTGTAGTAGACTTAAAGCTAAATGAGTGAGTACCTATTTCAAAATTTTAATGGTTGGGAATGAAATAGAAAGTTTAGAGACATCAGTGATAGAGGGTGTTTTATTCCATCATGGATTTTAAACTGTATAATCCACTTAAATGCGGGACACTTGGAGATTCTTGAAATTGTTTTCATCACCTTCATTCCTCGGAGGTGTCTTGTCACTCTGTTGACTGTATCCTTTGACACACACAGGTTTGTTTTTTTTTTAAGTTTGATGCAGGTGAGGTTTCAGCTTCATTCTTTTATTGGTAGATGTCCAGTTTCCCAGCACCATTTGAAGAATGTCCTTTCCCCATTGTGTAGTCTTGGCTCCCTTGTCAGAAATTGTTTGGCATATATGCAAGGGTTCATGTTTCAATATCTTGGTCTGTTTTATTCGTTTATATATCTGTGTTTATAGCAGTACCATACCATCTTGCTTTTTTTTTTTAAAGTGTTTTGAAATCGAAAACAGTGTGTCATCCAACTTTCTTCTTTTGCAAGACTATTTTGTCCATTTGGGAGTCCCTTGAAATTCCGTGTGAACTTAATATTTTTTTTCTATTTCTACAAAAATTGCCATTGGGATTTTCACAGGGATTCCATTGAATCTATAGAACACTGTGGGTGGCGTGGACACCCAACATTAAGTATCTTTTTTTTTCAAGTGAAAGCAAGTTTATTTAGAGAGGTACGCATTTCATGGATAGAATGCGTGATCCCATCTCAGAAGGGAGAGCGGCTTAGATACCATTTTTTTATTTCTTTCCGCAAAGTTTAGTGGGTTTGGGTGTAGAAGTCTTTCGCCTCCTTGGCTAAATTTATTCCTATGCCTCTTTTCTTTTTTTTTTTTCCGATGTTATGGTAAAAAAGATTGTTTCTCAGTCTCCTTTTCAGATTGTTCATTGTGAGTGTATAGAAATGCAGTGAATTTTGTGTGTTGATATTGTATCTTAGGACTTTTCTAAAATCATTTTTTATTTGTAACATTCTTCTCGTGGAATCTGTATCGTTTTGGACGTGTCAGATCTTGTCATCTGCAAGAAAAAAGATAATTTTGCTTCTATCTTTTTCTTGTCTGATTGCTCTGATTCGGTGCTTCAGTATTTTGTTGACTAGTAGTGCAGAGAGTGTGCATATTTGGCCTTTCCTGACCCTAGAGGAAAAGCTTTCATTGTTCACCACTGATTTTGATGTTAGCTGTGTGCTTTCAGTATGTGGTTTTTATTAAACTGAGAGAGTTTACATTTTTATCTCTAAATGCTGTCAAATGTTGTCAGATGGTTGTTTTTGCACCAGTTCAGATGACCATGTGTTATTTTTTTCCTTCATTCTATTGTGGTGTATTATATTGTTGTGGTGGTTTTATGGAGGCCCTGGGGATTGAACCCAGGGCCTTGTGCATGCTAAGCACGCACTCTACCACTGAGCCGTACCCAATACTGACTTTTTAATGTTGAATCATCCTTGCCTTGTAGGTTTTTGATTACTGCATCAATCTCTATGATTCTGCTCATATTTTTTATTTCTTTATGATTTTGTCTTTGTAGGGTATATGTTTCTAGGGACTTACCCGTATCTTTTAGGTTATGTATTTTTTTGGCATAAAATTGTTCATAGCACTCTCTTTTAATCCTTTTTAAAATTTTCTGTGATTCAGTTACGATTTCTCTTTCATATCTGATTTTAGTCAATTGAACATTCTCTTTCTTTTCAGTCTAGCTAAGTATTTGTCAATCTTTTTTTGGCAGGGGGTGGTAATTAGGTTTATTTATTTATTTGTATTTGAAGGAGATACAGGGGACTAAACCCAGGACCTCATGCATGCTAAGCATGTGCTCTACCACTTGAGCTATACCCCCTTTTGGGGTGGGGGAGGGAATCAGTGTTTTTAAAATATTTTTAGTCAGTTTAGTTCAAGTGACAGAGTGTGACACAGTTTTCTCCTTTGAAAGATAGGAACATGCCTTTCTCTAATGAACTGTTACGTAGATGACAAATTCATACATGTAAAGCATTTAGAGTGACGCTTAGCACATAAGAAGTATTCAGACACCTTTAGTCCTTGTTGTTAGCATTGTCATAATTTAAGTATTCAGCTCTCCCTAAAGCCACTGTGGACTTCGCCGTCTCTGATGGCAGCACTCAGACCGCAGCTCATCTAGTGAATATCACTCAGTGTGTAGAACAGAGTATCTACCACTTCTGCGTAGACAACCTGTGGTTGAATTTTATTTGTATGTTTTTCATGTATTGTCCACAAAAATGAGTAATCCACACTGAATGAAGGATATTATAATCTTTATGAAAAGGCATTAGGAATTAAAATTGTAGACTCATAATTCACTCCAAATACCTTTCCCCGGATCTGTCAGAACACACACTTCAGCTGACTTGATCCTTACCCTTCTCTCTTCTCATTTTGTGTGCAAATAAGAGGTCTCCTCATGGCCCCTTGGGGAAATGTTTTTCATTTTAGGGAAGTTTGACCTTCGAGGATGTGGCCATCGAGTTCTCCCAGGAGGAGTGGGAGTGCCTGGACCCTGCTCAGAGGATCTTGTACAGGGACGTGATGTTGGAGACCTGCAGGAACCTGCTCTCGCTGGGTGAGAACTGCCCTCTAGAATTCAGGATCTACTCTTAGGTGTCTGCATTTTCCCTGTGTGCCTCTTGGGAGCCTGTGTTTTGCTTGACTGATCTGAAATCCCTGTTGCCTCAGACATGAAAAGCTTCATGGTGTCGTGCCAGGAGTTTAAACTTGCTCTTTCTTCGGCTGATCTGCCCACTTTATGTTGCACCGAGAGTTGTTCCACAGCTGAAATACTGATGAAGCCCAGTTGGAAACTTAACATATCCAATTCCCCATTTTCTGCCCTGTGCTTTTGATTCCCTATTTGGAAGAGAACTAGATGTCTGCACATTATACTATTCCCCATGCCTTCTGAGGAGGCAAGCAGTGAATGAATGAATTTGTGAAATGTTTTCCAGATCCGTTTTTCATGTACTCTTTCCTCTGCTGATCAGAGAGCTGGGATTCTGAAAAACCCATAGCACATCATTTTTTCTTCTTAGAGGCAGGAATTTTGGTTTCTGACCTGAATATTATTTGCATTTTGGAGCAAGAGCAAGCACCTTGGACTGTGAAGAGTGACGTGAGGATAAAAAAAGCCGAACAGGTGGGAATGTATGAAAAGTACGAACCTGGGTCAGATCTCAGAAGGGCAGAGAGGAGGCCACAGTGTTGACAGTGTTTAGAAATCTCTCCGTTCGTCGGAGAGTTCTTTGGGAAGACAAGTTTATTACTTGTGACCTCGTGGAGGATGTTTTTCCTCTCCCGTACGTACCACACTGTCCTTCAACATGTAAAATTCATCCTTTCACTTCTCTGGTGCTGCAGCTCCACCGGAGACAGAGGCAGAGTCTTTGCCAGGATCTCTTTGCCGTCTGGCTCCTGTCAGCTCCTTGCCTTATTTGAGCAGCATGTGGTGAACTGTTTCAAAGGAATATCTTTCCCCCTTGATCACTTCTTCTGTACTTGATCCATGGGATTTTCCATTTTTTGTCTATGTAGATAAGAGCTGAAGGCTCATAGTCCTGAGCCCTGGCCCGATCTCAGTTTCATCCTCATTTGCTGTACTTGGAAGAACTAATGAAATGATGGGAAACGCTGACTGCCCTTTGTTTCCATCTGTCGCCCCAGACCCTGCACAGACCTGCCTCAAGCCCTGCCTGCCTGCTCAGGTCCCTCAGCCCTCTCTTCTGTTCTGCTTGTGCCTCCTCCTTCAGGGGGGTGTGCAGAGGGGAAAAGGGTGGGATCTTCTGTGCTTGTTACTTAGGAAAACTGTAAAGACAGTGGATGGAGAGAGTCTCTTTGACCCCCCAGTCCTACGGGGGAGCATATATGAATCTTCCAGGCTCTGAGCTTGGCATCTGGGTAGAGCGCAGGGTCCCACATTAAGGGTCTATAATATCTGGCCCTCATATCTTGTCTTTTTCTCACTCTTTGACCTCTTTACCTGGCCTGGGAATGTAGACTCTTCTCGATGTCATGTTTTCTTTAGTTTGCATGACTTTGCCTCTGAGATTGCTTTTCATTTATTTATCTATTTATTTATGTTAATAGAAGTACTGGGGACTGAACCCAGGACCTCATGCATGCTAAGTATGTGCTCTGTCACTGAGCTATACCCTTCTCACCCACCCACCCCCCAAATTGCTTTTATAATGCACATTATTAGAGTCTCAAATTTCATCCTGAGATTTTCGTTGTTGTTGGTTGTTGGTTTTGTTTGTTTGTTTGGTTGCTTGGTTTTTTGTTTGTTTTTGTTTTTGTTTTTTGCTGTTGTTGTTGCTATGATAAGCCATCTTTGATGGAAGGGTTTTACTTGGTAACAGAGCATTCTTGATGGAAATTTTTCCACTAATATGTTACAGTATAATTCTCTACCACTTGAAGCTACTGAGCATATTGGTCAGTGTGTTCCAGGACCCTGAGATGGAAAGTATCACAAGACCTTGACTGAGCAAGATGTGTTTCCAATTTTTTCCCCCCACTTTTGAGGAGTATTACAAAAGCACGTCTCAAGAGCAACTGTGACGATGTTCTCATGTACTGATAATCGTCCCCTCTGAGCCTCAATAAATGGTGTAGGAATTTCTCCTTGGGACAGCATTGTCCAAGTTCACGTCCTCATGTCTCTGAGGCTGCTGACTGAACTATTTATTGCTTATGCCACATTATTCCCCCCCTGTATGTGTCATTGTTTATGCAACCTCAACAAATACTATTTCGAAGCATCCTAATGAGGGAGCTTATGAAGTTGAATGGTGCCTTCAGTGAAGGACTGTGTTTTGTTTTGATTAAGCCATTGCTACTTTCATCTTGTACGTTTCTGTGCATTTTAAATGAAGTTGGTGTTTATTTAATCATCAGGTTCCTGTCTGATCATGCTCTTTGTGTTGTTTTCTTATTTGCAATGTGTGGGAGGATTGAATTTTGGAATGTCCCCCACCCCCCAACACCCATTGTGAAATTGGTCAGCAGACCCTTTTAAAGTTCTTGATAAGTTTTAGTATTAACCTGTTTTCACACACATGATTTGCAAATATTTTCTCCCATTCTGCAGATTGTCCTTTGACTCTCCCGAGTGTGCTTTGACACACAGAAGTTTGCCATTTCGATGTAGTCCCATTTATTTGTGTTTACTTCTGTTGCCTGTGCTTTTGTGATGATGTGTGCTCAATCACTGATGCGTCCAGTGTCATGAAGTTTCTCTTCTACATTTTCTTCTAGAGGTTTTAGGCTTTTAGGTTGTATGTTTAGAACTTCGTTCCATTGTTAGTTGCTTTTTTAATGTGGTGTCATGTAACAGTCCAGCTATGTCCTTTTACAAGTGGGTATCTTAATTTTCGCAACACCTTCTTTTTCAATAAGCTGCTTGTCCCTCATTGAGTAACCTTGACACCCTTCTGGGACATCATTTGACCACATATGCAAGCATGTATTTCTCACATCTTTTCTACTGGTCTTTCTGTCTGTATACTAGTACCACACTCTTTCTATTCATTTTGCTTTCTGGGAAGCTTTGAAGTAAGGAAGTGTGAGACCTTCAACTTTGTTCTTTTCAGGGTTGATTTTGATATTCCTGGTGTCTTGAGATTCAATGTATGTCCTAGGATGTAAGTACTTTTTTTCCAAAAATGATATTGTGGTTTTGCTAGGTATTGCTTGAATATCATTTTTAAATGATCTTCAGTTATTATTCTGTAGTTTTATCTTTTTTTTAATTGAAGTATAGTTGATTTACAATGTTGTGTTACTTTCTGGTATGCAGCATAGTGATTCAGATAGATTGATAGACAAATTCCTCTTCCTATTTTTCATTCTAGGCTATTACAAGATACTGAATATAGTTCCCTGTGCTATACAGTAGGACCCTGTTGTTATCTATTTTATATATAGTAGTTAGTATTTGCAAATCTCAAACTCCTAATTTATCCCTTTCAACCCCTTACCTCTCTGGTAACCATAAGTTTGTTTTCTATGTCTATGAATCTGTTTCTGTTAAATAAGTTTATTTGTGGTTTTTCATTGTATATATATGTGTGTGTGTTTCCTGTTTCAGTTTCTTTTCCAGTATAGATTAATTCAAGGTATTGAATATGATTCCTTGTGCTGAATAGTAGATCCTCGTTGCTTATTTTATATATATATATTATATATATATATTATATATAATATATATATAATATGTATATATATAGTAGTGTCTATCTATTAATTCAAAACTCCTAATTTATACCCCCCTTCCCCTTTGGTAACCATAAGGTTGTTTTTTATGTCTATGAGACTATTTCTGTTTTGTAAATAAGCTCATTTTTATCATTCTTTTAGATTCCACATATAAATGATATCATATGATATTTTTCTTTCTCTTTCTGGCTTACTTCACTTAGTATGATAATCTCTTGGTCCATCCATGTTGCTGCAAATAGCATTATTTTATTCTTTTTATGGCTCAGTAGTATTCCATTGTATATTGTATTTCTCACAACTTCTTTATCCAGTCATCTGTCAACGGACATTTAGGTTGCTTCCTTGTCTTGGCTACTGTCAATAGTGCTGCTATGAACACTGAGAAACTTCCGTCTTTTTGAAGTAGTGCTTCCTTTGGATACATGCCTAGATGTTTGAACCTCTTCATCACTTTTATTAGTATTCACATATTGACATTATTATATTCTGATCCATGAACTAGGGATATTTGCATTTACTTGTTATCTTTTCTAATATTTTTCAGCAATGTTTTTAGTTACAGTGTACAAATCTTTTATGTGACTAAGATTGTGCCTAAGTATTTTATTCTTTTTGATGCTGTTTTAAATGGAAATGTTTTCTTTATTTTCTTTCTGATTGTTCATCATTAATGTATAGAAACAAAAATTTTTCCATGTTGATTTTATATCTTTTGACTTCTCTGAATTTATTCATCATTTATATCTGCGTGTTTTCTGGGGCAGAATCGCATGTTTTCTACATTATAGTTTATATCATCTCTAAACAGACATAACTTTGCTTCTCCTTTCTCTAATTGAATGCCTTTTTTTTCTTGTCCTTTTTTCTGGCCAGGACTCCAGCTATATGTTAATAGAAATACTGAAAGTGAGTGTATCTTGTTTTGTTCCTGATCTGAGAGGAAAAGCTTTCAGTCTTCTACTGTTGAGTAGGATGTTAGCTGTGGGCTTTTTATATGTCTTTTAATGTGTTATGGTAGTTTACTTCTATTCTTACTATATTGGGTGTTTTTAGTATGAAAGGCTGTTAACATGCTTTTGTGCATCCATTGAGATGATTGTGTAATGTTTTTCTTTCATTTTTTAATGTGCAGTTTTACACTGAAAGATTTTCATTTGTTGACCCATGCTTGCATTCCAAGAATATATCCTTTTGTGTTAGATTGCATAATTCTTTTAATGTATTGTTAAACTTGTTTTACTCTTGTTTGACTGATGATTTTTGCATTGATGTTTATCAGAGATACTGGTCTGTGGTTGTCCTGTAGTGCCTTTATGTGGCTTTGGTTTTAGAGTAATTCTAGCCTCATAGAATGAGTTTGGAAGTATTCCCTGGTCTTAAAATTTTGAGGGGGAGTTTGAGGAAGATTGTTAAGACTGAACTTAACTCTTTTAGGTGTTGAGTAGAATTCAGCAGTGATGCTATGCTAGGTTTCCTTTGATTTTGATTAGTGATTTTTTGATTAGTGACTCAATCTCCTTACAAGGTGTCAGTCTCTTCAGGTTTTTTATTTCTTCATAACCCAGTGGATAGGTGGTGTGTCTCTAGGAATTTATTACTTTTTTCTAAATTTTCCAATATTTGGGCATAGAGTTGTCCTCTTCTAATTGTTTTGATTTCTGCAGAATCAGTTGTAATGTCCCCACTTTCATTTTTATATTAGTGATTTGAGTCTAATCTACTGAAAGGTTCATTAATTGTGTCCATCTGATCAAAGAACCAAATTTTATTTTTGTGATTTTTTTTGTAGTTTTAAAGTTCTCTTTTGTATATCTCTAACTTAATTTTTTCTTTCTACCTTTCCAGCTCCATTTTTGTTTCCTGAGATCTTTTTTATTTTCCTTTTTAAATTCTTTTCATTCACATGATAAACCAGAATCTTTTGTGTGCATTCCTTTGTGTTTTCTCTTTTTAAGCTTTGAGATATAATTAACATATAACATTGATATAAGTTTAAGTGTACAATGTGATGATTTGACACACACTTATATTTCAAAAAGGTTACCACATGTTTGTTAAGACATCCATCAGCTCACATATTGACAATTTTGTGTGTAGTGAGAACTTTTAAGGTTTACTGTCTTTTAACTTCCAAGTAAATAATATGGTATTGATAACGGTAATCACCATGGTGCACATTAGATCCCCAGAATTTATTCATGTTACAATTTGAAGTTTATTTTCTCTGACTAACATCTCCCTGTTTCTGTCAAGCCCCAGCCCCTGGTCATCACTATTTTGCTTTCTGTTCGTATTTGGCCTTTTCCTCCCCACGTATGAGAGAGATCACACTGTATTTGTTTTTCTCTCAGACTTATTTTACTTAGCATAAGCTCCTCAAATGCCATCCATGTTAGTACAAATAGCAGGATTTCATTCTTTTTTTTTTTTTTAATTTTAATTCCAGTAAGCAGAGATCTATTTCCACATGCTGCGCCTCCAGATTCTTTTTGTTTTAATGGCTGAATAATATTTCATTATGTAAAGAAACCAGACTTTTTAAAATTCATTCGTTAGTTAGACACTTCGGTGGTTTCCATGTCTTGGCTCTTGTTTACAGTGCTGTAATGAACATAGGGGTGCAGATCTCTCTTCGTCATAGCAATTTCATTTCTTTTTGACATACACTGAAATGTGAAATAGCTACATTACGTGGTACTTTAAAACAACTTTTTTTTAAGGAACCTCCATGGTGTTTTCTCCAGTGACCATAACTAATTACAGTCCTGCCAGCAGTACAGTAGGATTCCCTTTTCTCCACAGCCTTCCCAATGCTTCTAGCCCTTGTCTTTTTTTTTTTCAAGTGAAGTATAGTCAGTTACAGTGTGTCCATTTCTGGTGTACAGCACAATGTCCCAGTCATGCATATACATACATATATTCATCTTCATATTCTTTTTCATTAAAGGTTATTACAAGATATTGAACATAGTTCTCTTTGCTATACAGAAGAAACTTCTTTTTAAATCTATTATATATTGTGGCTAACATTTGTAAATCTCAAACTCAAATTTAGCAGACATGGTTAACAATCTTATAGTTACAGGAGAAAGGGTGGGAAGGGATAAATTTAGCTCTTGTCTTTTTGTTAATAGCCATTCTAAAGGTGTGAGGTGCAATCTCCTTGAGGCTTTGATTTGCATTTCCTCCTAAGGGGGGAGCTGGGAGCTGGGAGACATCCCCTGTTCCATCTCACTGCACTGAGCCTGGGAGGGATTGAGTCAAAGCCAGCAAACTGTCATGACTGTTCCTACACTTTTTCGTTTTATGTTTTGAGCATAGGTGTTTGTTTGGGTGCTCCACCTTCTTACCTGAAGTTCAGTTAGTCCAAAGGGTTTTTTTGTTGTTGTTGTAAATTGTTGTTAACTTAGTGTCTCCTTGAGCTAATAAGTGAGTGCCTGGACTTTACTGGTCTGCTGTCTTGCCAGCAACTTTACACGTCTCTTTTTAATGGCAGAGATTTTGTTAAGAGATCCCGTGATATGATTTCCAGGGATTAGAGCAGCCCAGCAAAGGGGACATTATTATTCTTAATACCAAACAAGAAGCCTTAGGCTTGATATATCAAATTGTTAAATTTCTTTTTAAATGTTAGATACTTAATAATTTAGTTAGCAAGATTTTTCTTTATTTTTTTAATGTATTTTAACTTAATTTTTTCGTGAGGGGAATTAGGTTTGTTTGTTTTTTAGTTCTTTTTAATGGAGGTGCTGAGGATTGAACCCAGGAACTCGTGCATGCTAAACGAGCACTCTACCACTGAGCTATACCCTCCGCAACTTTCTTTTTCTTTTCTTTTCTTAATTTATTTTAAAATATGTTTTTATTGAAGTATAGTGAGTTTACAGTGTGTCCATTTCTGGGGTATAGCACAATACTTCAGTCATATAGGAACATGCATATATTTGTTTTCATATTCTTTTTCACCGTAAGTTACTACAAGGTATTGACTATAGTTCCCTGTGCTACACAGTGTAAACTTGTTGTTTATCTATTTCTTATGTATTAGTATTTGCAAATCTCCAACTCCCAGTTTATCCCTTCCCAACCTGTCCCCCTCTGATAATCATAAGTTTGTTTTCTGTGTGAGTCTGTTTCTGTTTTGTAAATAAGTTCATTTGTCTTCTTTTTTTTTTTTTTTTTTTTTTTTTGGATACCACATATGAGTGATATCATATGGTATTTTTCTTTCTCTTTCTGGCTCACTTCCCTTAGAATGACGATCTCCCAGTCCATCTGTGATCCATGTTGCCGCAGGTTTCTTTTTTAACTAAAATGATCACATCCTAAAATGCGTCTGCCTTGGAAAAGACCTCCTGTTCTGTCTGTTTCCTGGAACAGCCCTGCTGCCCACCCAGCCAGGAGATCATCGTTGTGAAACCGTGTCTCCCTACTTCGCTGGGCTGTTGATAAGATCTCATTGTGTCTGGAAGAGCCTGTACAGAACAAACTCATCTGTCTTCTCTGGGTGGCCCTTTCCTGCTTTTCCCTTCCAGGTCCTGCTTATTCCATTCCTGAAAATGTCTCTGGAATGTCTGTATTTTTTCTCTTGAATATCTGTTCCTGGAAATGGAACTGATGGATATTAAAACTGGTACATTTTGTATTAAATATTATTACAGATGAAAACCTGCTTTCTCCATATGACATCACACTCTCTCTTTTTTAGATTTCCTTTTTTGTTGCATGCCCACCATATTATTCAGTGGTTAACAGTGAGAAAATATGGTGCTACCTGCCAAACCAGTTCTTTTCTTCCAAGTTGAGTATGTCCTTTGCCCTCCACCATCATGCAGTCACAAGCTTTGCTCCCACGGGTCCTTTACTCCCCGTCCCCGCTTCTCGGCCTTCCCAGTTCTGACTTTTCCTCATGTGGTGCCTTGATGTGGATGTTATTTCCTAGCCTATTGAATTTCTTCTCCTGAGCCCCCCATTTCCAGAGCCCTTTCTCACCCATCCCGCTGTCTTCCCACACTGCTCATATTGGGTGGGGGGGAGGCATGTATTCATACAATGAACTAATTTCACTGGACGAAACCTAAATTAATATGCACAGAAATGGTGACTCAGAAACCATTTCCAGGAAGGATGGTGAGTAATGTTAGTTATACAGCTCTGTCCTTTTTTTTTTTAAATGGAGGTACTGGGGGTTGAACCCATAGCCTCATGCACACTAAGCACGTGCTCTACCATTGAGCTGTACCCTCCACTCCACCCTCCAGCTCAGTTGTTGTATCGCCCTTAAAATTGTCTTTCTAAACCCTTGGTATTATTTGAAATCTGTGATCTACACCGCTTGGGTGGACAATTCATGCTGAAGAACACATTCTGTGAGTCTGTAGGTCCAGGTTCAAATACTATTTCTTTGACTTATTTTCTGGGTGAACTGAGGTTATGTACATTAACCCTGTGAGTCTAATGCCTTATTTGAAAAATCATGGTAATTGGTGCTTTTGGATGCCTTAGAGTATTTCATGTTCCATAGTAAAGACTCAAAAATTACTTTTGCTTAAAAGACTATATTAATGTTCATGTTTACTGTGAAATATCACTTTGTCTACATTATAACTTGTATGTTTTTGTTTGTAATTGATCCTAACAACATTGTCTCTGATCATAGTTCATAAATGTTCAAAGCACACTGTATTAAGTAGATTTTGGGGCCAATGAACTAGGTAGTTTAAACTTACTGCCTAGATAGGGAACAACTCAATGATACTTTTGTCTTTCAATTCTAAACTGCCATTTGTTTACATTAATCATCAGATAAACTTTTTTGGGGTTATTTACCATTATAGTATATTGTTTCTTCTTCAGCATTTACTTATGTACAAGTCTGAAAAAATCATACATAATATAATACTTTTCTGTCAGTTATGAGACAGCAGTGTGCTTACTGCCAGTTGGTGTGTGCTTTGGGATAATGGTGGAAAAACGCACTTTCTTTGAGAACTAACATAAAGTTTGTGCATCATTAGAGGTTTGTGTTTTAAACTAGACTACCCTAAAGTTATTTTTTAAATTTTTAATAGTTTTTATTTTTCTCAATTCCATATCTTTATTTTTTAATTAAGATATAGTTGACTTGCAATATTATTTAACTTTCAAGTGTCCAACTTAGTGGTTCACAATTTTTTTTTTAAATGGAGTTACTGGGGATTGAACCCAGGACCACTCATGTGCTAAGCTTGCACTCTGCCACTGAGCTATATCCACCCCACTGTGATTCAGTTTTTAAAGGTTATATTCCATACAAGTTTATTTTGAATTACATGTGATCACTTTTTCTTTAGTAAGGAATCCTATTCCTTTAATGTTCCTTAAATTTTGAACATCGTGTTTGGGAAGTTTCATAACTTATTAGTTTTGGTTTAAGATTATGTTTTCAACAAGAAATTATGTATTTACAAACTGTAATTAATAGAATATCTGTGGTTCTTTATATCTTGTAGATATCTTTCATATACATGTGATGAAGAAATTACAACCTAAAATGAACAGTGACAGAGAAGTATTCCAAACAGTGAGGTTGGGGAGACATGAAAGCCATGAAATGAAAGATTTTTACTTCCAGGAAATCCAGGAAAATACACAGGAATTTGAGTGTGGAGATGGTGAAGGAAATGACAAACAAATGCCTGTAACCTGTATAGAAAATCTCACTGATAAAAGAAGTCAGTGTGGGAGAAGGGATATAGGAAAGAAGCCCGTTGAAAGCAGGCTTGGATCCAGGTTTGGAGATAAACTTCTGATACATCAAACTGAAGGGGAAGTTCTTCAATGTAATCAGGTCGCAAAGTCTGTCAACAGTATTGACTCGTCACTGCTTGAAAGAATTCCTCCTAGTGACCAAACTAACATATCAAATACACATGAGAATGCCCTCATCCATCCTTCAGGACTGACACAGGACCAGAAAGCACACGGGGGAAAACCTTACAAATGTAATGAGTTTGGCAAAACTTTTGATCAGGGCTCATCCCTCACTGGGCATCAGATTATCCACACAGGAGAGCAGTCATGTAACTGTGATGAATGTGGCAAAGTCTTTAGTCGAAATTCAGATCTTGCAAGTCATCAGCGAAATCATACTGGAGAGAAACTGTACAAATGTAATGAGTGTGGCAAGGCCTTTAATCATGGCTCATCCCTCCGTAGACACCAGAGAATCCATACAAGAGCAAATTTATATAAACGTGATGTATGTGGCAAACTTACTAGTTGGAATTCAAACGTTACTGTTCATCAGAGAGTTCACACTGGAGAGAAGCCTTACGAACGCAGTGAGTGTGGCAAAACCTTTAATCATGACATGCCCCTCGTTAGACATCAGATAATCCATACAGGAGAGAAACCGTGTGAATGTGGTGTATGTGGCAAAGTCTTCAGTCAAAATTCAGAACTCAGAATTCATCAGAGAATTCATACTGGAGAGAAACCCTATAAATGTAATGAGTGTGGCAAGGTCTTTAGTCAAAATGGAACCCTTGCAAGTCATCAGAGAATTCATACTGGAGAGAAACCCTACAAATGTGATGAGCGTGGTAAAGCCTTTATTGTGTGTTCAAGCCTCACTTACCATCAGGTCATCCATACTGGGGAGAAGCCTTACCAATGTAATAAGTGTGGGAAAGTTTTTATAAACTGTTCGCACCTTACAAATCATGAGAGAATTCATACTGGAGAAAAGCCATACAAATGTTTTGAATGTGGCAAGGCATTTAAGCAATGGTATTATCTTAGGATTCACCAAAGAATTCATGCTGGAGAGAAACCGTACAAATGTGATGTTTGTGGCAAAGCCTTCAGTATGCATGCAAGTCTAACTTACCATCAGGTCATCCATACTGGAGAGAAACCTTACCAATGTAATGAATGTGGGAAGTTTTTTATAAACCGTTCACACCTTACAAATCATAAGAGAATTCATACAGGAGAGAAGCCGTACAAATGCACTGAATGTGGTAAGGACTTTAGGCACCTGTCTGACATCAGGGTCCACCAACGAATTCACGTTGGAGAGAAGCCTTTCAAATGTAAAGAATGCGGCAAAGCCTTCACTCAGGGTTCAACTCTTGCTACACATCAGATAATCCATAAAGAAGAAAAACCATATAAATGTGATGTATGTGGGAAGGTCTTCAGTCAAAAGTCACACTTTAAAATCCATCAGAGAATCCATTCCGGGGAGAAACCATACAAGTGTTACGACTGTGGGAAAGCCTTTCGTGTGCGTTCAAGCCTCACTTCCCATCAGATCATCCATACAGGAGAGAAACCATATAAATGTGATGTCTGCGGCAAGGGCTTCAGTCAGAATTCACACCTTGTGAATCATCGTAGAATTCATACTGGAGAGAAACCTTACAAATGTAATGTATGTGGAAAAGCCTTCAGTATGCGATCAACCTTAAATTCCCACCAGGTAATCCATACGGGAGAGAAACCACATAAATGTGATGTCTGCGGCAAAGGCTTCAGTCAGAATTACCAACTAGTGAATCATAAGAGAATTCATACAGGAGAGAAACCTTACAAATGTAACGAGTGTGGCAAAGCCTTTACTGTGCAGTCAAGCTTAACTTCCCATCAGATCATCCATACAGGAGAGAAACCACATAAATGTGATGTCTGCGGCAAGGGCTTCAATCAGAATTCACACCTTGTAAATCACCGGAGAATTCATACTGGAGAGAAACCTTATAAATGTAATGAATGTGGCAAAGCCTTTAGCATGCGATCAACCTTAACTTCCCATCAAGTCATCCATACAGGAGACAAACCATTTAAATGTGATGTCTGTGCAAAATCCTTCAGTCACAGGTCTCACCTTGCATATCATCAGAGAACTCACACTGGAGAGAAACCCTACAAATGTGATGTGTGTGGTAAGGCCTTTATCTTGCGTTCAAGCCTGTCTTACCATCAAGTGATCCATACTGGCGAGAGACATTACAAATGTAATGAATGTGGCAAGGCTTTTAGCAGGTGTTCACTCCTTAGGCTTCATGAGAAAATTCATACTTGATAGAAACTACAGAAATGTATTCAGTGCATGAAGGCTTTTAGAGAACAGTTTGACTGGAGTACTCTGTAAAGATGCCATTCTGGAGAGAAACTTTACAAATGGTATGAGTGTGTAAAACCTTTACTCAGGGCTCACATCTCACCAATCATCAGGTACTCCATACTAGGCAAAACCTTACACATTTATTGAAGACTTTTAGGTGTTGCCTAAACTCAGAGTTTACCAAATACTTCATATTAAAAATGCAATGAATGTGGCAAAGTTTTAAATGATTGCTCTCATCAGGTGCAGGAAAGAAACTATACAGATATACTAAACATGAAAACACGTTTAAGAAACTGTGTACTCAGGGTTCACCGAAGAATTCATGTTGGGGAGAATCTGTAAAAATGCAATGAATATGAGTTTTTTGACCACATCTGACAACACAGCATACATCCAGTAACCCATACTAGGAGTAACTTAAGTTCTCCAACATTAACCTGAGCTATTACAGAATAATTGCAAGTCATAACATGTTCAAACTTAGGACATGCGTTTATCACAGGATCAAGGTCATATGTGGAAATGGCCCAGTCTCTTCTAATAAAATACAGAATACTTTGAGTAGTCTTAAAAAGGCTGCATGGCTACTCATGATTTTTAAGAGAATGCTTGAAATCTGTTGATTTTATACCTTTCTTACAGGCCCTTCATGATGGTCTGTGGGAAGGAGTCAAGATGAAGGGGCCAGATTGATAAGGTGTGGTTCATTCATATCCATCTTTCCTGGAGGAAAAAAAAAATCAAATTTGATAGTGTATGAATTTTCATCAGGGAAGGGCAGAGAATAATGTAAAACTATGACATAACTCATCAGACTCACGTTCAGGGTGCCCTTCTGTAAACAGGCCACTGGATTATAGGACAGAAAGCTCTACCTGCTGACTGTGAACACAGAAGGCAGGACATTAAGGGACTGGACTGTTAATAGGAGGAGAGTGACAGGTTACTTGGGACTTAATTTTGTGGTAGAAATAATGTAGGAGAACTGGTGGTCAGATTCTCCATTGAATGGCAAAGCTGTTGTATAAATCAATGGTTAATGAAAAGTGAGTCTTATTCTTGGAAACTGAATAATGAGCAGTTAACCTTGAATGGAATTTAATCAAAACAATAATTGTATTTGTATGATTCACCTTTAATTGCTGCTGCTGTTTTATTTGAAATGTATCATGGATCTTGTGTTTAATAAATCACTTGTCATAATGCTGGATGAATCATGTTCCTTCCACCAACAGTTTTATCCTGTCTCAGTATTTTATTACAGAAACAGTGTGCTGTTAGGCTCTGTGCATTGAAAGCATCTATAATGATTTCTTTCCATGGGGAGACTACATGCTTATAGTTTGTACCTGAGTTATTCCCTCCACACTATTCCAGAATATTCTGATGGCTGTAATACAAACAGCACAGCAGTGTTTTTCAGACTCTGACTTCCACTAATATACAAAAATTAAACAGTATATTTAAAGATTAATTGGCTTTATTCAATGATTCATGACTTGATCATCATGTCATCTCATGAATAGAAAGGTTCTCAAGGAGCTGTGTAATTTTGAATGCTTTGTAGGGAGAAAGTGGGTGAGACAAACTTACTGGCAAAAAAAAAAAAAGATAAAAAGAGTCGTTTCAGGCCAGGTCTCCTATTTTGGGGAGTCGTGGGGCAGGGGTCTTTTCCTGCAGGTTACCTCACTAGTGTTTAATCCAGAAATTGCAGAATTACTGGTTAACTGGTTACTGGTTAAAGATCTCATTCTTGGGAGGGATGAAACTTCAGTTAAGACTGGGTTTGCTGGGGCCAGGATATAGTTCAGTGGTAGAGTGCATGCTTAGCATGCAGGAGGTCCTGGGTTCAATCCCCAGTACTTCCATTAAAAAAAGAAATGGTTTGGATTGCTGTACTGGGGGCAAGTGACTCTGCCTTGGACTTGTTACTTCTTGTTCATACCCCCTGAAACCTGCCACCCACTCATGAATATGCACCATATGAATATATTTCTTCATGTTCTTTTTTGTGCCCAAATAAAAGCTGTGGTAAAAACCTTGATTTACATGAAGTGAAAATAGGAATATAGTAAGCATAACAAAAATACTAGAATATAAAAGAACTTTTCAGAAATCGGATTTTAAAATAGTACAATCACTTTTGTGCTTGGAGTGCTCAGTGAAATAGTTTGAAAAGATCAATGTTCTCGAGTTTCCATTTAAGAACAAACTATACAATGGCAACCATTTTTAGTTTCATAGATAACTAGGAAAGTTATAAAGGCACTCCTCAAACATTTTGTTGCTCATTTGCACTTTTCTGCAATTCACTGGAATAAGATGGAACCTGCCCCAATGCTGGGTTTGGATATTGAGACTGATATTAACCAAAGTGTTAAGAGAGTTTATTACCTACTAAAGCTTTTCTGTGGGAAGCAGGGCAGACTTACACACTCGTCCAAAAATGGCTTGAGAGAATAGGGATGGTGAGCGGCTTGGTGTGCTATAGTGGGTACTGGATGGGCTGGGGAGGCTACCTGCTTATGGCTTGAACTTTCAGCCGGTTCTAAAGGAGGGAGCTTCAAGCTTTGTTTTTTTTTTTTTTAAATCAACTTGGCCACATACGAAGAATAGGCAAATGCTGTCAGGAGGCTTAAAATGTGGGAAATTATTGGAGAAAATCCCAACATTGTTTATGCTAATAATCTACTACATTCCTTTTCCTGCTGCACACATAAGGCTTATTGTATGATCTGGTTGTTAAAAATGCTTATAAATGCTATTTTCATAAATTCCTAAGGTATTTTTACACTAGTTGAATGAAAATTAATGTTTGGAAATGTTTACTGCATAATAAATATTACTAATTTTACTATAAGTGCAGTTTCCCAAAGGTTATTAAAATACTGATTTCAAATAATGTATTATGTTACCCAGTTGCTTTTCAACTATAGCAAAATTTCTTTATTTCTTTTTAATATAATTCTTCCCTACTGTTATTTTTTCTTCCACACATTGTGACCTAGGTTATTTATTAATTTATATTTTTTTCTCTCTTTCACACCAAGGCATACATAAATCAGTGTGTTGTTTGGAGACTTCTGAGACATGGAAATGCACATAAGGCAATGACAGGCAAAAAGCAGGTGCACTATGAACGTGAAAAAGAGAGTTCCAGTAGGTCTTTTTTTCTAATTGAAGCAGAGTTGATTTACAATGTGTTATTTTCTGATGTACAGCATAGTGATTCAGTTATATACTTTTTCATATTCTTTTTCATTATATGGTACTACAAGATATTGAATACAGTTCCCTGTGCTATACAGTAGGACCTTGTTACTTATTCCTTTAGGTCTCTATTCAGTGGAAGAACTGGAACGACACGAGGTGGTGAAATTAATCTCTTCATGTGGGAGTTGGCTGTGGTCAGGTGCTTGAGAATCAAGTGGGTGGAGGTTAACAGGCATGCAATGAAGTAAAAGAAAATACAAGGAGGAATAAGATGGGAAGTCCCCAGGTTTCCAGCTACAGTTTGTGACAAGGAGATAATCTCCACTGCCAAATGGCTGAAGGCTACTCTACTACTTCCTAGGGCGATAGTCACATTCAGAGCTGGCGGAAATTGCAGGGAAAGTGAGGTTTGTGCTACTTTCACGATGGCAACCGACACCCAACATCCTCCACTTAGAATTTGTTATCATCTCAAATAATAGATTTCCTTTTCAGACTCATTTCCATTAAATGTTACTACAAGAAATTGAATATAGTTCCCTGTGCTACACAGTAGGTCCTTGTTGTTTATCTATTTTATATACAGTAATGAGTGTCTATTAACCCCCAACATATAATTTATCCCTCCCCACCCTTTCCACTTTGGTAACCATAACTTGTTTTCTATGTCCGTGAGTCTGTTTTTGGTTTGTAAATAGAATTTGAATCTCTACGTCATTTGTAAAGGAAGCTCAAAATGGATTAACCCTAGATTTAGTAAATTTTCAGTATTTTTATCTTATTTAGGAACAAACTAGATATTTACTGACTACCAATCATTTAACTTACCGTAGCAAAAGTGTAAGATTTCATGTTGCCAAACAGATTTGGGAAAGCGATTTAAAAAGTTTACCTCGAAACTTTTATCTTATACATATCCATTCAACTCACTTGTTTTCAAGTGATGTTTTGGTAACTCACAAAAAAATGTATCATACCAAGTTATTTTTCTTGCTGACAATTTTGTGACACAGGTAACATAAACTTAATCAATAAGCCCAGGCAGAATAAAAACTATATGCCTGCATTATTTTGAGTTCTGACCGCTCCAAGAACATGCCTTTTTAAATTAAAACCACAAACTTACGCTAGCTTTCATTTACTAAAATTTAATTCTAGACCACATGAACTAGAAAAACATTTTAGTTAACTTTCTGTTATATTTCTTTAATTCGTAAGTGCTTCTTTGTTTTTTAAGCCAGTGAAATAGAACTCTTTTACAACTTAATTTTAGCTATACCATACAGAAGTAGAAAAGGAAAGTAATGGCCCACATCTCCAAGACATATATACCCATATATAGAGACAGACAGGTGCCCACAGAAAACATAGTTTACTTTTAAATTTAAGCCAGGTTTCAAATGTGAACTCAAGAGAATGGTTAGATCCAAATTCTGTTTGCCTGTTGTAAAGGTTTTTTTTATGAGCAGGCAGTGTTCCTGGATCCAACCACTGCCATATTTCAACCTCGCTGGGAGACTCAAATCCCCATACCCCGGAATTGCTTCAGTCTCACCAGTAGGACAGGAGAGCAACTTGTGTACAAAAATACTTTTTATTTACACCATTTCCACCTTAAGAGAAAATATCTTAGCTTTCGACATAACTGAATCACACAACTGGAAGCTTTTACCTTAAAACTGTTACAGATAGTAATAAGCAGGTAAAGGTACAAGGAAGCACCATCCCCTCCCCGCCCCCTGCCCCGCCCACTGGCGCTGCCCCTGTCCCGCCCACTGGCGATCCCTCCTCGCCCCGCCCCCGCTAGTATCGGTACGTACGGACCCCACCCCGGAAGTCCCGCCTCTAACTCCGCGCGCGCAGTTTCTTCCGGAACCGGAAGCAGAGAGCGCAGAGTGAAGGTCACGCTGTGGAGGGTAAGTTTCTCTTTTGTAATGTGAGTTTGTGCTGCGCCGTCCCCGTTATTCTATACCCTCAGGGTTTTGAGAGTCATTACGAACCTAAAGCCTCCACACCCGCTCCTGCACCCCAGGTGAATCCAGACGTCGCTGTGCTGGGTCGAGGGTCGGTTCTCTTTGGCTTTCAAATTTCTCTGAGGCTGTTCCCGTTTTTCGGGTTTTCCGGCCTTCAGTCCGCGTAGACACCACCTTTGGTGGTGTTTTCCTTCATGGAACCCTTCACTGACTTCCGCCCCCGCCCGTTTAACGTCCTCTTCCGCGAGGTGGTCTCGCGCCTCCAGCCTCGCTCTCTCGGCCCCTGGCGGGCGGCCGCCCCTCTCCCGCGAGGCCGCGTCCTCTCCCGCGTCCCAGGATTGTGGGGAGCCCAGCCCTCTCCTGAGACCCCCTCCCTCCCAGCTCCTCTGTCCTCGTGTCCTCCTCAGGGCTGTCCTGCTCCGCGGGCCTCCCCTTTGTATTCAGCCCTTCCCCCCTGCTTCCGCATGGAGGAGGGGTGACTTGGCCACACTGTGACATCCAGTGTTCTTCCGTCCCAACTTGAACCCTGCTGGAAAATGGTCTCTTCTGGTAGGAGGACATCTTATTCTGTCGTCATCCCTGTAAATACATGGGCGAGCTGTGGGGCCCAAATTCAATGATATTTAAGGGCGTGGGTTTTGTCCAGCAGAAGTCCCACTTGTGTGGGACAAAATTACTCAAGACTATCAAATCAAAAGAGTGAGAGGGAGCCAGAGACTAACTCCCTGAGCTCCTCCAAAGCTCTCATATTTATTGAGAATAATTAAACACAGGATTAAAGCAAAATACATCATAGGAATAGGCAACGGGTACGGTGCAGGTGCAGGGATACAGATTAACAGCTTCATGAAAAACAGAAACATTAATTTGAACCTATGTATTGGAAAAAGTTATAATAGTACAGAAGCTAGAGAGAATACGATTGATAACAGTAAGTATCCAGGCAGGCACAAAGACCTTACAAAGATCAAACTTGCATACGTCAATGAAATGTAAAAGTTCAGCAAGTACGTGTACAGGCATAGGACATAAATTTTCCAAAGAGATATATATGGTTATATTAAACTTTAAGCAGTAATGAGAAAGGCCACAATGTTCCTTTTTCAGGGACTAGATAAGAACGGTTGATACTAGAAACCAGACCACAATAAAGTCTCCGTAAATGATCAAAGACTATCTTGGCAGGCGAAGCAAGCCCAGCTGTTTCCAGCCAAGGGCGAAGGTCATGGCTTTCCATGAGTGTTAGCAGCCTTACGCTGTACACCTATGCCTCTGATAAGCGAAGCACGTCCTGCTGGTTAGAGCAAGGGACAATTTATGGTTTTCCATATGCAGAAGCAGCCCTTAATCTATGACCTCGAACTATGCAGGCAAAGCATTTTTTTGCTTCTTAGGGCAAGGCAGATTGTAGCAGCTTCTTGCTAGCAAAGCAGCTTTAAAGTTCATTAACCCATTCTGCTAGCAAGGCAGTTTTAAAGTTTTTAATCCAAGTTTGTGCTCCCATGTACAGGGCCCCAGGTGATTCCAGTCTTGAAGTTTATTAATCCAAGTTTGTGCTCCCATGTACGGGGCCCCAGGTGATTCCAGTCTGGGTCCCTCACTGAGCATCCTGACTCTGAGTCCTCCCATCCTGAGGGCTGGGATCCGGGCTGAGGGGGTGGGGGCTCTGCTCTGCGTGGGGATGGATCAGGGCCTAGTCTGTGACCTGAAGGGGGCTGTCGGGTCCAGCTGAGGCGCCCGCTGCTGCATTGTGGGTGAGGGGCTCACCAGGAGGGGAGGGTGATCTGAGGACAGTGTGGGGAAACTCCCTTGTTCTGTGTGTGGAGCTTCCTGTCGCGAGTCCCTCCTGTGACAGTGGGCAGCAGAGTCCCTCCTGTTCCACGTGGTGAGGTCTCCCTTGTGTGTGTGGTTGTGGCACAGGGAGGGATGTGTTGATTCTCAACATTAAGCAGCATCTTCTCAATGTTCAGGATAGAGTCATGTTCCTGAGAAAGCCCAGAAGAGGGGGAAGAGGACAGAAAAGGAGTCAGGGATGGCTCTTTCTCAGGTAAAGTCATATTCTCACTGGATTCTCAGTCTGTCCTCCCTGAAATGCCCTTCTTTGGACTCACTAATCTTGTCTGACTCTGCAGTGTCCTGTCTGACACCTGTACATCCACAGTCACCCAGGGCCCCCCCTCAGTGCCTGTCTCAGTGCCTATATGCAAAGGGTTATTTCTGAGCATTATGTTCTGTTCCATTGGTTTATGTGTCTGTTTATATCAGTACCACACCATCTTGAATACTTTTATAATGTGTTTTGAAATCTAAAAAGGAGAGGCATTCATCTTTCTTCTTTTTCAAGAGCCTTTTGGCAGTTTGTGTTCACTTGATTCTCTGTGACTTTTAGCATGATTTTCTATTTCTGAAAAAATTGCCATTGGAATTTTGATAGGGATTCTATTGAAACTGTAGAACGCTTTGGGTAGTTGGGACCTTTAAAGAGCTTTAAGTCTTCCATGAGTACAGGATGACAGGATATTTTTCTTTCTTTTTTAATGCTTCCCCCCTCCCCAATTTATTTATTTTTTTAAATGCAGGTACTGGGGCTAGAACCCAGTACCTCGTGCATGCTAAGCACGTACTCTACCACTGAACTATTACCCATTCCCTCCGGGTGATGTCTTTCTGTTTATTTGTATGTTGTGGATTTCTTTTAGCAGTGTTTAATGGTTTTCAGTATATAAGTCTTTCACCTCCTTTGCTGATTTATTCCTAAGTATTTCATTCTTTTTGTAATGCTGTAGTAGATAGGATTGTTTTCCAATTGTCTTGACATTCCTCATTGTGTATAGAGATGCAACTGATTTTTGCATGTTGATTTTGTATCCTGCAACTTTCTAAAATTTTTTTGGATGTAGCAGTTTTCTTGTGGAATATTTACAGTTTGTACATGTAAAAACCTTGTTATCTAGGAAATGAGATAATTTTTCTTTTTCAGGTTTTGATAACCTTGATTTCTTTCTTCAATTGCTGTGGCTAGGAGTTTCAGTATTTTGCTGAACCCAGGACCTCATGCATGATAAGCTTGCATTTTACCACTGAGTTACATACATCGTTCCCTCCCTTCCCCTGTCCCTGCCCCCTGCGCCTCTGTGTTCTCACCCAGACTTCCAGTAATACGTTTTTTTAGAAATAGAGCAGGTATCCTTGTCTTGTTCCTGACCTTACAGGAAAAGCTTTCATTCTTTCACCACTGAGTGTAATGAGAGCTCTGAGGAGCTGCTCCTTTGAACCACGGTTTTCAACAGAGTCTTACACCTTTTCCTAACAGAGAACATTCATCAAACATGATGTCGAGCCTGAGTTCTTGTGCCCGATGCACAGTGAGTCCAGACAAGCCTTAGGTTCAGAGTTTGGAGCAGAGATATGTTTCTTAGTTGAGGAGGCACCAACCTGGATGATGGAGACCTAGCCTTGTCTCAGCTCCATCTCGCTGGCTGGACGGGATGTAAGATTTTTCAAGGCAAAAGGAGAAAGGGGAGGAGAGTGTCTGGGATCCCAGCTTTCCTGTAAAACTGCAGCTGCAGGCTTTAGGACCACGCTGGGACTTCCTTCATGATTATTCTGTATGATCCTATAAAACAAGCTTCTAAATCCCGGTCTTGTGGTCCCTTAACTTCTTTCTGGGAGAGGGCGCTCTGTTTTATTATTGTATTATTTAATTATTTTGATGGGAGTGGGTAATTAGATTTATTTATTTTTAGAGGAGGTACTGGGGATTGAACCCAGGACCTTGTGCATGCTAAGCACGTGCTCTGCCACTGAGCTGTACCCTCCACCCGAGAGAGCAAAAGTGATGGTGGAGGCAGTTTGTTATTCACTTAGAACTGATGTGATGGGTTAAGTATTTCAGTTCTCTGTTGACCCTCTGGGTATCATCAACTTTTTAAACCTCTGGGCCATTTGGTTGAAGCCACAGTTTGGGGTCATAGATAGAGGCATTGGTTTACACTACCAATCATGGAAAAGATTATCCTGGACTTGATTTTCCTTTCTTTCTGCAGTCCCTCACTGCCCTAATAGTGGATCTACTCTTTGGATCTCAGGGAAGGTCTAGGAGACTAAAGCCTTTTCTCCAAACAGGAAATGGGCGATGTGGAAAGGCTTTTGTACCCAGCAGGGCCCCTCAGGGTCCCACTCCATTTCCATCCCTTCTTTACTTTGATGTTTCTCAGTCTTGAGGGGAACAGCTGTGGGACAAAAAGGGAATATGATTTTAGATAATGAGGATGATCAGACTCAGCAGGGGAGCTCGGATTTAGAGGGATTCACTTTCAAAATCATGGGCTCCTACTTTACCATTGATATGATTTCTTTGTATCTGCACGTGTGTGAGCAAAAGAAACTCATCCATCTCCTTTTGATGCCCTCCTAGTTTTTCCTTCTGGTTTCTCTAAGAACATTCTTACAGAATCTCCTGGAATAGAATGTATGTTTTTCTTGAATATATGCATGAAAAAGGAACTCATGTAATATTTAGTAAGTAGTGTAACAGATGTAATCCTATTTCTCCCTACAACATCCGGGTCTCTAACTTCTTACATCTCTTGGTTCTGTTGCATACCCATAGTTAAAAATGACACATTATCATGCTACTTGCTAAATCAGTTCATCTTTTCTCTCGAGGTCAGTACGTTAGGTGCAGGCGTGAATGATGCAGTTACAGTCACACAGACGCGCAGTCCCAGGCTGTGCTCCCACGTGTGCATGTGCCCCGTGCTCCACTCAGACCCTCTCTCTGTCCTGACCTTTCCTTACACGGCACCTGGATGTGGATGGAAACACGGTTATTCGTTAGCACATTTAAGTTGTTCTGAGCTTCCCAGTTTCCACATCCCTCCCTAAGCCATCCCTCCACCTTCCACATGACTCAGTATAAAAATGACCCCTCTTACTTGGCCTTGGGAATCTGCTAGAACTGCTTTAAATTCTGGCTGTTGCTTGTTAGCAGTTATGTTCATTTATTTACCACTCCCAGATTAGCTTCAACATTATGTGCTGTTTTGCATACCTTAATATGTCTATCTTAATAAAATAGTTCATTTAAAAACAGGGGAAAAAATGACCACTCTTCATCCATTGATCACCTTTCTCAGGACACAGCCTAAATCACCATGTGCAGCCGTGATGACTCAGAGACCATTTCCAGGAGGGACGGCTGAATAACTGTATTAGTCACACTGCTTGCCTCTTCTTGCATCTCCCTGAATGTTTTATTTCTAAACTCCCACTTCTGTTGTAATATTTTCTTTTCTGTACTGTCTGGATTAGCAGTTATGCTTAAGAATCTTGTTCAGTCTGTCTGTCAGGGTTCACATCTGGGTCCTCTCCCTGCTTTCTGTGTCCCCTGGGGTCTTGTACGTAATCTGAGTCTGCTGCCCTGATTTAGAAAATCGTGTTAATTGACTTCAAGCCATTGGAAAGAAATGAGTGCTGTCAGATTGCTTAAAATATTGTGTGGTTCTTAGTAAAGATTAAGAAGCTACTTTTGTATAAAAAAGAGAATATTCTGTCAGGTTTTTTATATCCCTTTTTCCTCACTATATGTTGTATGCTTTTGCAATTTTCTCAACACCATTTGGTCTGACCCTAGTTAAAATTTTTAGAGTTGTTGCTCTTATACATACATTTGGAGTCAATAACGTAGATAATTTACAGGCTCTGTGTAAGTTGGGATTGCTCTGTTTATTGGCTGTTGGATAACTGGAGAATGTTTTCTGTATTAATTTTTAATTGTGATTTGCAGGTGCTGATCTGTCAGCATATCTCATGCAGTACAGCTCTTATGCGTTACTGGGTAAGGTTGTAAAGTGCCTTTTCTTTATGGGTGCATAGTTGTATAGCAGATATTGTGAAAAAGATTGTGTTTTCTTTTTTTGGTGGGGTAATTAGGTTTATTTATTAATTTACTTTTGGAGGAGGTACTGGGGATTGAACCCAGGACCTTGTGTATACTAAGTATGTGCTCTGCCTCTTGAGCTATACCCTCCTTCTGTTTTCTTGAAAATAGTTTTATAAAATTCTTCATTTTCTCAGTCCTATATAAGTTTTTCAGTTCTAAATAGCCAGTTACCTGTAGTGAGCAGGATACCTGTGGTTCTTTGTCTTGCAGATCTCCCTCCTGTGCATGTGGTCAAACATTTACAACCCAAAGCGAACAGTAATACAGAAGTATTCCAAACAACAATGTTGGGAAGACCTGAAAGCCATGAAATCAAACGTTTTCACTTCAGGGAAATCAAGGAAAATAAGTATGAGTGTCAGTGGAGAGATGGTGAGAGAAATGACAAAGGAGTGCCTGTAACCCACGAGGAACATCTCACGGGTGGAAGACGTCGACCTGATAGAAGGGATGCAGGAGTCAAGCCTGTTGGAAATAGGCTTGGATTAAGCTTTCAGGATGAGCCGCGTATAATTAAAAGTAAAGGGCAAGTTTATGAATGTGATGAGGTTGACAAGTCTACCAGTAGTAGTTCCTCATTTTCACCAGTTCAGAGAATTCCCCCCAGTGTCCAAACCAGTGTTCCTAACACACGTGGGAGTGATTTTATGCATCCTTCAGTGAGGACGCAACACCAGACAGCTCACAGGGAAAGACCTCACAGACGTGACGAGGGTGGGAAAAGCTTTCTCAGGAGCTCTCATCTCACCAGACATCAGATCACCCACCCAGGAGCAAAATTATATCAATGTGATGTGTGTGGTAAAATCTTTGGTCAAAATTCATGCCTTACACGTCATCAGAATGTTCATGCTGCAGAGAAACCTTACAAATGTAGTGAGTGTGGCAAAACCTTTACTCAAAGCTCAAACCTCAGTAGGCATCAGAAAATTCACACAGGAGAGAAATTATATGAATGTGATATATGTGGTAGAGTCTTCACTCAAAAGTCACACCTTAAAATTCATCAGAGGGTTCATACTGGAGAGAAGCCTTACAAATGTAATGAGTGTGGCAAAGTATTTCGTCTATACGGAACCCTTGTAAGTCATCGGAGAGTTCATACAGGTGAGAAACCTTACAAATGTGAGTGTGGCAAGGTCTTTAGTCAAAAACCACATCTCCGTGTTCATTGGAGAATTCATACTGGAGAGAAACCTTTCAAATGTAGTGAGTGTGGCAAGGTCTTCAGTCGCAATTCATGCCTTACAAGTCATCGGAGAATACATTTTGCAAAGAAATCTTCCAAATTGAGTCTGGAAAACCTTTGACTCAGGTCTCAACCCTCACCACACATCAGAAAATCCATGCATGAGACAGACCATATAAATGTGTTATATGTTGGAAGTTTTAAAAATTCAGACTTCAAAATTCACACCTTACTGTTCTTGGGAGAATTCATAGTATAGAGAAACCATACAAGTATGAATGTGGCAAAGCTTTTGTGTATTGGGTCTCACCATGAGATGATCCACAATGGAAAGAAACCTTACAAATGTGATGACTTTGTCAGCATGTTCAGTGGAAATTTATACCTTATGATCCACCAAAGAATTCATACTGGAGAGAAATCTTTTAAATGTTACGAATGTGTCAAGTCCTTCAGTGCGCTTTCAAGCCTAATTTACCATCAGATCATCTACACGAGCGAGAGCCCTTAAAAATGTAATGAATGGGGTGAGGCTTTTAGCGGGCATTCACATCTCACGCTTCATGAGAAAATCCATATTGGATAGAAGCCTGGTAAATGTATTAATTTGGTCAGGCCTTTAGAAAATGAATTCATTCTGAAACGATTCTTCTCATATGCCACGAATGTGAAAAACCTATACTCAGGGCTCACATCTCACCAATAATCAGGTAATCAGCACTGGACAGAAACGTTACACATACGCTAGAGTTTGGAAAACTTTGAGGTTGTGCATTAAACTCAGGGATCACCAAGTATCTCATGCTTAAAAATTCAGTGACTATGGCAAAGTTTTAAATTACTGCTTATTCCTCAGTAGATACCGGAAAAATTTTCATGGAGAGAAACCACACAAAGTGTGTGTGTGGCAAGGATTTTACCCAAAGATCACAAGTTGGGAAACACTGAGCAATGCCTTAGAAATGCAGTAAATGTGGTGAAACCTTTACCTTGAGTTCAAATATTAGGCAACAGCACAACTCCATGCTGAAGGAGCGCCATGTAGATGTAGGGCTGCAGCTTTATGGAGGGCCTGCAGTGCACTGGACTGCAGAACTCACGTCTTTGAGAGAAACCACACAAAACAATATGTGTGCTAAAGGCTTCTACCTGAGGATCCAGAATGTGGGACATAGAGGATTTATGTCGGAGGACAAGCTTCCAAACGTGATGAATGTTGTAAAATGTTTTCAAGTGGTCACGTCTTTGCTGCAATGAGAATTCATACAGGTCAGAAAGTATACAGATAAGCTGAACTTGGAAATACTTTTAAGAAAGTGCATCCTCAGGGGTCACCATAAAACTCATCTTTGGGAGAATCCTTAGGAATGTAATGAACTTGATTCAGTTTTTTGAGGAATACTTAAAACAGAGCCCACATCAGCGAATGCATCCTAGGAATAAATAGTCTTCAGGTCTCTGAGATGAATCGGAGGTCTTACTGCAGAATCATCACAAGTCTCAGGATGGTGAAACTTATGATGTGTGTATGATGTGAAAATGTGCCATCATCTTCAGTGTTTAAGTGCTAAGTTATTTGAGTTTTTTGAAAAGGCAAAATGACTATGCCTTTCAACCTGAAGTCTGTTTAATCTGGTGCCTTCATCACAGGACTTTTATGAGGGTCTCTAGGAAGGTTCAGTAAGAAGGCGCCGACGTCAGTGGGTGTGGTTTATTCACATCCATGTTCCCTGGAAAAATGAGGACCCTGAGTTACCAAGCTCAATATTGTGTGAAATAGGAACAGCGTGGGCAGAGAATAATGTAAAACTGTGACATGGCTCATCATGCTTCTGTTCATGGTGCCTTCCATAGGTAAGGGCTGTGGGTTACAATTTTTTTTTAAAATTGGTCTTATTTTTGGAAACCGAAGACAGGGCAGTTATCCTGAGAGGCAAATTTATTCAAAAGAACAGGAATAGGATACGTATGTGCACAGTTCATGTGTAACTGCTGCCATTCCCTTTTGCTGCTCTTTTATTCAGAATGTATCATAGGTGTTTTGTTTTAATTAATAAAATTGAATCACTTTTGTCATAACCCTTGGAGAATCCTCTTCCTTCCACCAACATAGTTTTATCCCGTGTCAGTACTTTGTAACAGAAGCTAACGGTGTATGTACCTTTAGGCGCTCAGGATTTAAAAAGTGGGCTGGGGCTCAGGGGAGATCACCCACTTAAGGTCTGAACATCATTTGGTATCAGAGGAGGAAACCCACAGGCCTTTTTTTTTTTTTTTTTAATCAGCTTGTCCAGATCATCTGAATAGGAGGAGGTTGTGGTGAGGCATAATAGTTCTCAATACTCAAACATCAAAAAATGGAGTCAGACTCTTGAATAAAACACTAAATGTTTAGTCTTGAAACTCCTGTTTTCTTGGTTAGGAAAGACCACACTTTTCTTCATGCCAATAATTTATTACATTTCTCTTCCTGCAAAGGATTGTTCAAGTGGTTGTCGAAAGTGCGTCAGAAATACTTTGATAAACTGTCTAAGCTATTTTTACCTTAGTTTACTAAAAATGTTTGGAAATGTTTATTAAACAATGTAACTAAATAATTGACTATGAGAGCAATTATCCAAAGACTTAAAATTTTGATTTCAAATTACGATATTAAGATGTTACATGGTTAATTTTTGCTATAATAAAATGTTTTAAATAAATCTTTCCTTAGCATTATTTTTTTTTCCACGCTTATTTCCCATTTTACAACAAGGGTTAAATCTGTGGGTTGTTTTAGGACTTTTGTGATGTGATAATGTACGTATACGAAGTAGGTGCATGTTAAACATGAAGAAAGATAATTCCTTTAGTGCTTTAGTTCATTTTGGAGTGGCAAAATGGTGAACTAAAATGTTTTATTTTGGGTTTGGCTACAGTCAGGTGCTTCAAAATCAAGTATGTGGAGTTTAGCAAGCACACAGTGAAGTGAATGAAGTTATATGGGTGAGTGAGAAAGTCCCCAAGGTGGCAACTGTAGTTTATGACAAGGAGACACTCTCCATTGCCAAATCCTTGGAAGCCATCCTGCCTTTTCCCAGTGATGGATTCACATTCAGAGACAGAGGATTTTGTAGAGAAAATAAAATTTGTGCCATTTCTAGCATGACAACCGACACCCAGTATCTTCCACTTAGAATTTGTTCCCTACTGAAAATAATAACTCTTTGATAAGTGATCTTAATTTTGAATTCTACTATCACACTTTGAATAAGAGTCACTGTTATTAATGCTTTAATGCATAATACAGATTGAGTTTTCTTCTTGGAAATATTTACTGATGTTTGTACTCATATCACAAATGAAGGTGTCCATTGACAAATGACTGGATAAAGAAGCTGTGGTATATTTATATGATGGACTACTACTCAACCATGAAAAGGAATAAAGTAATGCCATTTCCAGCAACATGGATGGACCTGGAGATTGTTATTTATGAAGTAAGCCAGAAAGGGAAAGAAAAATACCATATGGTATCACTCGTATGTGGAATCTAAAGAAAGACAAACTTACAAAACAGAAACAGACTCAAAGACATAGGAAACAAACATGGTTATCGGGGGGAAGGGAGTGGGAAGGAATAAATTGGAAGTTCCAGGTTTGCAGTTACTAACTATTATATATAAAATAAACAAGTTTATATTGCATAGTACAGGGAACTATATTCAACACCTTGTAGTAACTTATGGTGAAAAAAAATGAAAATGAATATATGTATGTTCATGTATGACTGAAACATGCTGTACACCAGAACTTGACACAACATTGTAAACAGACTGTACTTCAGTAAAATACTTATTTTTTTTTAAATGAAGGAACTTAGGACAAAGGCAGGTTTAAAAACTTAATGAATCCCATCTCAGCAGGTGGCTGAATCAGGATATGAAGCCGTCATATCAGGATATAACGTCCTAAGCAAATTATTTCTATTTTTCAACTACTGAATGTAGTTAGTATTTTTGTGTATTCACCCTTTTAAATGGGTTATCTTCACATGTACTTGTGATTATGGTAACTTCCTATTATGTCTATACAAGCATACCTCTTTGTTGCGCTTTGCTTTATCAGCTTTACAGATAGAGCATTTTGGCATATTGTATTCCGAAATAGTACAACCATCCTCCAGACACTTTGAGACTTACTACAGGCTCTTTGTGTTCTGCCCAGGTGAGCACGGCAAGCTGTTACTAAAAACTGAGCATGCCTTTCCTTGGCAGTAGTTGTGGGTTCACACCGCAGAGAAGTACCATCACTCAGCCCAGTCCGGTACCCACCATAAGGCGAGCCCATCTCCATTCTCTGCTCTCTCTAGCCATTTTTGGACCAATGTGGGAGGTCTACCCTGCTCTCCCCAGGAAACCTCATTATGTGACAAATATTCTAACACTTTAGTGTATGAAGTTCTTAGACCTGACATCCAAACTAAACATTGAGTGGGGCGCCTTCGTTTTCAAAAAAGAAAGCAAAAGTGCAAACTAATAAAAAATGTGTTGGAGAGTGAATAGGTGAAATTTCAAGTTTATCTATTAAACAATCCCATTTTTTGTGTTCATACTTAGAGGAAATTCATGAACATTGATCTTTTCCGATTGTTTCTCTGAGCACTCCAAGCACAGAAGGTAGTCTCATTTTAATCCTTATTTTTGAAATTGTATTTCCTCCTATTTTCCATAGTCCTACTATATTTCTATTTTCATTTCATTTACGTATGTAAACCATGGGTCTAATTTCAGCCCTAAGAAAGGCATGTGGAATTACTATCGTATGGTGTGTACTGAGGCATGGAGAGGCAGGTTATAGGGAGCTTCAGTCTGAAGTTTCACTGCCATGGTATTTCCATTACAGCCACAGAAATAATCAGGTTTACACTATGGAGTTCATAGCTCAAATGTAAATTATGTATGTATATATTTCCAGAATTGTAAGCTGTTTTAAAGCTAACATGGAGAGAAAATGTTTTCTGGGAGTTTTCGAGTATATTTTCCTATTATAAAAAATGTAGGGCAATTGCTACTAACTTATAAACAGTAATATGGGGTTTAGCATTTGGATCCTCAGAAGGTCTGGGTTTAAAGGGGCAGGCTTTTGCAGAGGAGAAAGAAAGATGGTATCAGGGCGGGGCCTGAGCACCAGACAGCTGCAGGGTTAGGGTCTGAAACAAAGGGGTCTGAGGAGACAAAGACTTGCTGGTTGTCACGAGGAGCAGATGTCGCCATTAGTCATTTTAGTGCTAGTCTAGATACAAGATGCAAGACATTGGGTTTGCCAACTGAAAAAAAATGCACAACGTAAAAGTTGAGGATTATGTTTTATTTGGCGGACTTTCTGAGTTCTTGCATCCTGGGCGGCAGTCCCTCACATAGCTCTGAGAGACTGCTCTGAGGAGGAAGGGAGGGTGGGGGGTGCCAGGATACATACGAATTTTGCAACAAAAACCATGTAGTCAGCATATCAAAAGATTACTCTTCATTAAAGAGTATAGCTTAGTGGTAGAGTGCATGCTTAGCATGCATGAGGTCCCGGGTTCAATCCCCAGGACTTCCATTTTAAAAGAAAAGAAAATGAAAAACAAAACAGACTTCTCAAGGTCATGAATTCAGCTCTTTGCTAAACATGGGAAGCTGGAAGACTCTCAGTTCATTGAAATCATCCCTCTGATATGCAGTCTTAACGATATAAGGTCAGTATCCTACTCTTTTCCCTTCCCCGGCCCCTTGGCTGAACCATTGGGAGTGGCTGCCATGGGTGAGGGCTTGTCTAACAGGAAGCCTCTTTTTCTCCATCCTGGGTTCCCTCAGGTTCACTGTCTGGGGCAGTGGTAGCGGCTGATAGCTTGGTGGCCATACCGTCTTTTGTTTGCTGATATGGCAGACAACGTTTTTCACTCACAGGTTCATAAAATCTTCTTACCAATATGGCTACTGAGAAATATTGTGTATACAGTGTAATCTGCCTAATAAAGCTCACAAAATTCATTTGAATCCCTGTGTCTTTTTTAAAATGTGACATAGTTTCTTATATTCATATGTGTGCTACATCAGGACATTCTGCACATTTTACCTGAAAATATTTTAAATATGCAAATTTCCTTTTGTAAACATCATCATATTTCAATGGATTCCCATGTCTCTATGGATGAGATATTTCACATGTAGGGATGTGATAATACTTCATAGTTGATGCTATTTCACAGTTATTGCCATAAAAATATTGAGGACTGAAATGAAGTTATTGCATATTGGTATTCTAGCTTTACTTCCTTTATGGTTCATATTAAAAAGAATATACCACTTACCAACTGCCCTTATAAGGACTGCAACTTAATTTTTCTTTAGATGTAAATAAATCCCAATGTCTTCTGAAGACTAAATACTTTACAAGCTCTGTTATCCACACTTGTTAGAATTTTCAGAAATAGAAGACAAAGGAAAGTACTAAATTATATAACAATTTGAATATAAAAAGTGAAACTTTCTAATTACGGTCTTAAGCATATAGTCACTTTGAGATTACGTTATGTTCAGTTACTAAATATGTAAGTATAATTTTATAAAGAATTTTTTCTGAAAGATAGTTGAAGGTAATTTTCACAAGTGTGGAATTTAGCAAGTATTTTAAAGAATATTGGGGGGAGGATATAGCTCAGCGATAGAGCACATGCTTAGCAAGCACAAAGTCCTGGGTTCAATCCTCAGTACCTCCATCAAAAATAAATAAAAAAATAAACCTAATTACCTGCGTCCTAAAAAAAATTTGATTTAAAATTTAATTTAAAAAAACTGCAACAAAAAATTAAAAAAATATATTGCAGTACTCATAAATTTTTTTTTGTTTTCTGTTTCTGTGGTATCAACATGAGATGATGGATGATTACTAAATTTATCGCAATAAGTATTTCAATACATGTAAGTCAGAACATTATGCTGTACACCAGAAACTCACATAGTGATGTATATCAAGTTCATGTCAATAAAACTGGGGAGATGTGGTTTTAAAAGGAAAATAAAACAGTGTGGCAGAAAAGAAAGAACAATGCAATGTATAACAATTTTTAAAAATGTTTTCCCTTTTTAAAGAAATTGGTTAGTGACAGAAATTACCACATGCTTTAGTCCTCCAATCTCAGACCTGAGGTTTTGTCCCTGAGTCTCTGGAAGTGACAGCAAGCTGAGTTGGAATCCTGGTTGAATGAGGAATAGAAGAGAAAAGCTGTTCTGTACGGTGTCAGTCTGAAATGGTCCATTCTACCCAGGTAGAGTTTTGTATTTCTCATTCTATTTTGTAATACTGAGAGAAGTCCAACTCTCGTTTTCTAAAACTTCTTAAATTAATTCAACTTACAGAAAGTATTCCGTGATGCAACACCGCCCCACAGCGACCACCTGCAGACCCAGGTTCTCAACCACTGACTTCATTGCGCCTCACAAGCAGGACAAGGCCTGCTGGCACAAACGGCTTTTTATTGAGAGCGTTTTCAACTTCTGAGGAGGAAACATCTTAGTTTTCGAGATAACTGCTCCACACAACGGTAAGCTTTTACATTAAAACTGTTGCAAACAGTAACTTAAAATGAATCGTTTAAGGGTACGGGGAAGCACCATCCCCTTCCCACCTCTTTCCCGATTTTATCTGTCTCCCTGCGCAGACCTAAGCTCCCTCCTCGCCCCGCCCCCGCCCGGAGCGCCCCCGCCCAGGCCCCGGAAGTCCCGCCTCTAACTTCGCGAGCGAAGATACTGACAGAACCGGAAGCGGAGAGCGGGGAGGGATGGTCCCGTAGCAGATAGTAAGTTTCTGCTTCCTACTGTTTGTGTTCCGTTGTCCGTTTTACTCAGGATGTGGGAGTCACTACGGACCTAAAACTGGAGCACCCGGCCCTCCGGCCACGTAAAGCCTGACGGCGCCGCTCCCTTGGGTTTGATATCGCCCTGAGGCTGGTCTCTTTCCTTGGTTTTTCTGCCTTCGATCCATGTAGGCACCGCATTTCGTGATATTTTTCCTTCTTAAACCCATATACTACCGGTGCCCGTCTCTCCTCCATGTAACGTCCTCTTCCGCGAGGTGGACTCGCGCCCTCAGCCTCGCCCTCTCGGCCCCTGAAGGGCAGCACCGGCCGCCCCGCTCCCGTGAGGCCGCGTCCGCTCCCGGGTCCCGGGATTCTAGGGAGCCCGGCCCTCTCCTGAGACCCCCTCCCTCCCAGCCCCTCTGTCCTCAGGCCGGTCCTTCTGCTCCGCGGGCCTCCCCTTCGTAGTTAGCCCTCTCGCCACCCCGCGTAGGGGAACGTGACCTGGCTCAGCCTAGACATACAGTGTTTTGTTACGTTCCAAATTCCACCCCGCTGGAAAACGACCTCTTTGGGTAGGAATGCATTGCCAAAGGTACAAAAAGAAAGATTAACCCTTGAAAGTAGCACTTGGATAAATTAGAGAAGTGAACAAAAAAGCGGACTTTCCATGGATTGGAGAGCAACCTAGGGAAGATGGGCCTTGGATCTGCGGTGGGGAGGGGGCAACAGTGTTGAGTCACTTCACCCAGAGTGAGGAAGAGGATAAAAAAGTGTAACCATGGCCTAAGCATCATGCTGCTGGAAGAGAAAGGACAAAGAAGAGCAGAGGCAGAGAGAGAGCAGCAAGGAACCACAGCCACCAGGGGATGCCAGAGAGTGAGGAGGAAGAGAAGATAACAGGATAGAAGGGGTGTAACCCGGAGGGTAGAGAGGGAGCAGAGATTGGAAAAAAGAGGCAGAAATACGAAGAGAATTTAAGACAGAGAGGTTGTGAGGGAAGAGTAACGAGAGAGAAGAAATTGCAGAGTGGGGCAGGACAGGAGTGAGTGAAGAAATAGAGGGGAGGGCAGACACAGAAGAGTGGAGGGGGACAAAAAGAGGCAAATACGGAGAGAGATAAACAAATGGAAACACATAGCAGTGCAGGTAGAGGGGGAAACTGCATGCGGTTGGGTGGTGAGTTTGGATCTGCACAATTAAGTTGTGATCTATGATTTGTGGCTTTAGAATATTGTACATTTAAAATTTAAGTTATTCTGATGAGGATGAGAATGGCAAAACTCTTATCTATTAAGTTTGTATGTGCATTTTGTAATTATTTCTATCAGGGGGCAGTGGCTTGATTCACTAGGTTGTGGGTCACCCTCTTGCCTTGCCCTGACATGGCCTAGAGGATTACGGAGAGAACTCGTGGGCAAAGCAATTAGTGAGTGTCACTACATGATGCCTCTTAAATGGGACATTAAAAGTCGGTGTTTTTTTTTTTTTGATGATGATGGATTTACTTTTACTTTTCTGTTCCTTTACATATAATTCTTTTTGCAGATTGGAATAAATCTTAGTTCATTCAATTTCCCTGTAAATAATTATTAGCTTCTGGAATAAGCTTTCATGGTCTTCTATAATAAACTCATTTCCTTCTTTTCTATATATGATTTATTGTCATGCTTTTAAAACTTTGACACCGGAATTTTTAGATTAAAAAAAAATCACAAATCATTTCTTCTTTTAACTTGTTTTAGGGTTTTTTTTTTTTGAGGCCTTCCTGCTTTCTCCTCTTTATCTAATATATTGGAGAAGTTCTTTGGTAATTAGAAAATAATTTTAGCCTATTATGATGAGCAGTTGGTAAAGATATCAATTATCTTTTATGTTAACAGTCAAAACCTAGTGTAACCACTTAGTCTAATATTCAGTTTTCTTCCTTTTCCTGTGATCTGTTAAAATAGTGAGCTGTGAGGTAACATGAAGATGTTCCCTGAGGTCCCTCTTGACTGTCTCTGCATGTGATGAAGGATGGGCTGGACTGACTTGGAACCTTTTTCCAAAAGAGCCTGTCTATTTATGATGAAGAAGTTTGCTTAGCTTATTTCTAAGCTGACCCCTTAAAGTGTTTTCTACACCAATGCCTTTTTTTTTTTTTCATTTCTCTGTCTTTAAAATTTTTACTGCAGTCTTCAGGGAAAGAATTAAATGCTTGGTATCAGTATGATCATACTTTGAAGGAGAAGTTTCCTTTGCTGAAGAACGTGAAAAAATGGTCCTGGTGTTTTAATTTGGAAGGATGAGAAGGACAGACTCTGCCCATTGGCCCTTCAGGATCCCATTTCAGAATTCAGTTACACCAGGTTCTGTTCACTCCATCCAGCACTTTCTCAGAAATAGCTCTCCTCTGCGTCTCAGGGAGCCCACCTGTAACACAGAGATGAGAGAGTCAAACAGAAATTGTCTGTCTGAGCAACACTGACCCCTGAAATGATTGGCCAAATTGGCTGTGTGACTGTGTATGGTAGTTATTTTTGAGAGAGTGTCCAGTTGTATTTAATTTTAAATGGGTACCAATCCTCCCAGAATGAAAAAGGAAAAGAGAAATGCTAGGATGGAGACAAGAACATAGACTCAGAGTAGAAGTGATCACAGTCAGATGTATTTCTCTGCATTAGGTGTAATTTGAGGAGAAATTATGTCAGTCCTGCACTCAGATCTCCATTGGCTCTTAACTTGTCTTCAGGACAAAATCCAGGCTCCTCACTATGTCTACACAGCCCTGTGTCATCCTCAGGTCCCTGCTAGTGTCTCCAGCCTCTTCCTGGGAGCTTATCCTGTTCTAAGGAAAGTGGGAGGTGTGCTGGGATTGCCTCCTCTGGTGCTCAACCCAGGCTTCATATTAGTTTGATGGGGCATTTTGTATGTACATGCTTTGTACCCTCAGACCAGAGATTTCCCTTCATATTGTAAGATCCAACCTCAATAAAACTTCGGGGACCCCCAGGTGATTCCAGTCTGGATGCCTCACTGAGCATCCTGACTGAGTCCTCCCATCCTGAGGGCTGGGATCCGGGCTGAGGGGGAGGGGGCTCTGCTCTGCGTGGGGATGGATCAGGGCCTGGTCTGTGACCTGAAGGGGGCTATCGGGTCCAGCTGAGGCACCCACTGCTGCCGTGTAGGGGAGGGGCTCACCAGGAGGGGAAGGTGATCTGAGGACAGTGTGGGGAAACTCCCTTGTTGGTGTGTGTGTGGAGATTCCTGTCCTGAGTCCCTCCTGGGACAGCGGGCAGCAGAGGACTCTGTTCCACGTGGTGAGGTCTCCCCTGTGTGTGTGGTTCTGGCGCAGGGAGGGATGTGCTGATTCTCAGCATGAAGCTGCATCTTTCCAACTTTCAGGATTGACTTCTGAAGACTCATGTTGCCTGAGAAAGAATCCCAGAACAGGAGGAAGAGGACAGAAAAGGAGTCAGAAATGGCTCCTTCCCAGGTAACGTCATATTCTCACTGGATTGCCCGTCTGTCCTTCCTGAAATGCCCTTCTTTGGACTCGCTAATCCTGTCTGACTGCAGTGTCCTGCCTGACACCTGTACATTCACAGTCACCCAGGACCCTCCCTCAGCACCTGTCCTCCCCACTTAGACTCCACCCCCGGGACCCCGGGACCTGGAACTTGTGAAGAGGCTCCACTGGTCAGGGCTTGACACCCATATATTCCAGACACGGTGTGAGTGCTGTTCAGCAGGAGAGACTACTTAGCGCCTCCATCATGATGCACTGCCCCCTCTGTAAAGCTGATAAAGAAGGTGCCCATGGAAGTCGGGTGTTAATATGCACAATACCTGGTAAAATCTGGATAACAGAACAATAGAGGGAAATTTGTTCTGACTTACTCCTTAGTGTCCTCCACAGTGTCCTCCAGAGTGGCTGCACCAATTTACATTTGCACCCGCAGTGTAGGAGATTCCTTTTTCTCCATACTCTCTCCATCATTAATCGTTTGTGAACTTAATGATGGCCATTATGACAGGTGTGAGGTGATACCTCACTATAGTTTTGATTTGCATTTCTCTAACAATTAGTGATATTGAGCATCTTTTCATGTGTTTGTTGGCCATCTGTCTGTCTTCTTTGGAGAGATGTCTATTTAGGTCTTCTCATTTCTTGATTGGGCTGCTTGTTTTTTTGACATTAACTTGTATGAGCTGTTTGTATATTTTGGAAATTAGTCCCTTGTCAGTTGCATCATTTGAAAATATTTTCTCCTATTCAGTAGGTTGTCTTTTCATTTTAGTTTTGGTGATGGTATCCTTAGCTGTGCAAAAGCTTTTCAGTTTAATTAGATCACATTTTTTTAAAACTTTTTTTATTGAGTAATAGTCATTTTATAATGTTGTGTCCGTTTCCAGTGTAGAGCACAATTTTTCAGTTATACATGAACATACATATATTCATTGTCACATTTTTTTCGCTGTGAGCTACCACAAGATCGTGTATATATGTGCCATACAGTATAATCTGGTTTATCTGTTCTACATTTTGAAATCCCGTCTATTCCTTCCTACCTCCCGGATCACATTTGTTAATTTTTGCTTTCATTTTCGTTAGTCCAGGAGCTTGTTCAAAAATAAATATTGCTGTGATTTAACTTCAGTAGTGTTCTCCCTGTGTTTTCCTCTAGGAGTTTTATGGTTTAAGTCTTTAATCCATTTTGAGTATTCTTGTGTATGGTGCTAGAGAGTCTTTTGCAGGCAGCCTTCCAGTTTTCCCAGAAATGCTGCAGTACTGTCTGATGTGGAGTAGTCTACCTAGTCAAGTTTATGTTTATCGGAGTTACTGCATCTCTTAAAAATGTGATAGATCACCTTGTACTCATATGTGTGCTACATCAGGACATTCTGCCCATTTTGCTTGAAAATATTTTAAATGAAAAGCAATGTTTTTAATTTTGGGGGGAAGGTAATTAATTTGAATTTAATAAGAATTTTATTTTTTTAATGGAGGTCCTGGGGGTTGAACTCAGGACCTTGTGCATGCTAAGCAAGTGATCTAACACTGGGCTATACCCTCCCCAATGAAAATATTTTAAATATACTAATTTCCCTATCTAAACATCATCACATTTCAGTGGATTCTCATGTCTCTATGGATGAAATGTTTCACATGCAGGGATGTGACAAAACCTACTTCGTAGTAGAAGTTATCTAACAGATAGTGCCTGAAAAATGGTGAGGGGTGAAATGAAGTTATTGTATCCTTGAGAATCTAATTTTACTTTCTTTAGGGCTCACATGAAAGAATATACCTCCCTGTTGTTACTGAGTTCAAACTCATACTGTTCACTTCATGACAGGGAGATAAATTGAACAGAGTAGTTGCTAGGGCAAGGAATAGCGGCTTTATTTGGACCATCAGCAGACAGAGGAGATGGGGATTACTCTTCTCAGAAACCATCTTGCCTGAGTTGGTATATAGGCTTCTTTTGTACTAAAAGAAGAGGGAGAGTATAGTCAGATATTTCCTGATTCCGATCAGCCTCCTGAGGGGATGTGTTAATTTCGTCTTTCTGGCAGTCATTCACGGGCCAGGATGTTTCTGTGAGCTACTGAAAGGTATTGTAGCTGAACACTGATTGCCTGGGAGGCAGCATTCCCAGAGATGGGCCATTATGTATCATTTGAGCTCATGGGCAATCTCTCTTTAGTGATTTGCATTTTTTTCCTGGTCATAAAATATTTATTAAGGTATACTTTAGGGAATATAGTGAATATAAAATTTAGGATCACAATGTGAAGCAATTTCAATCCTCAAAATATCACCCCAGTTCTCAGTGTTCTGCAGATGTAAAACCACTGGTGAGACTTTAAGTGACTTACTTTAAAAAGAGCAATACAAAGTTTAAAGTAAATAACCTTTGCTTAGGTTAATAATACAAAGGTTAAAATAGAAGAAACAGACCTAATGTGGAGTCACATTTGTTCTTCTCTATTACACAAATAAATCTCCTTATTAATACTGCAAGTTAATTATTCTCAGGCTTTGTTACCCACACTTGGCAGAACTCTTAGGAATAGAACATAAAGAAAGGAGCTAAAATAGATTACCATTTGAAAATAAAAGGAACACGTTTTTAATTACCTTCATAATGAACATATAATCAATTAGATATTACATTATGTTTAGTTATATATGTAAGTATAATTTTATAAACAAGTTTTTGTCAAAGATAGTTAAAGGTCTTAAGAGTGTGGAAAAGAGCAACTGTTTTAAAGAATAATGCAGTTTTTCTTATTGCAGTAATTATTTCAATAAATGTCATAACATTTTGCTGGACACTTTAAGTCATACAGCGATGTATGTCAAGTACATGTCAATAAAACTGGGGAGAAAATGTGGTTTTAAAAGGCAAGTAAAACTCGTTAGCAAAAAGAAAATGCAATTCATAACCATTTGAAAATGTATTGCTCTTTTTAAAGCAACGGTTAGTGATCGAATTTATCGTATGTTGTAGTCCTTAAGTCTCAGACCCTAGGTTTTGTCTCTGAGTTGATGGAACCCAGCAGAGTGTTGAGTTTGGCCTCCTGACCGAATGAAGAACAGAGAGGAAAAGGTGTTGTGTCACGTTGTCAGTATGAAATGGCCCATTCTATCCGGGGAGCGTTTTTTATTTCTCATTCAAGTTTGTGATACAGAGACAGAGTCCAGCTCTTATTTCCTTAAAACGGTTAAATTAATTGTAATTTAAGAAAATATTTGTAGATCCACCACTGCCAACAGCAACCACATGGAGACCAAATTCCCAACCAGTGCATTTCTTGAGCTTCAGGTGAGGGGCAAGAGAACCTCTTTCCGGCAGAATTTGCTTTTTTCTTTGGTGGTGGGGCGGGGTCGGAGTTAGGTTCCTTATATTTATTTGAATTTTAATAGAGGGACTGCGAATTCACCCAGGATCTCGCACATTCTAAGCACACAGGCTACCTGAGCTACACTCTTAAGTCCAAGCAGCTTTTTATTGAAACCGGTTTCAAGTTGTTATGAGGTAGCATCTTAGTTTCCTACCTAAATGGTCTACACAACTGTAAGATTTTACCGTAAAACTGTTCCAGAGAATAACTTAAAATGAGCCGTTTTAACATATGGAGCAGCACCCCCGCCCCCCGTCTCACAGCGCACCAATTAAAGAGCTGCGCTCCCTCCTCGCCCCGCCCCGCCGCTGGCGCTCCGCCCACGCCCCGGCCTACGAGGTCCCGCCTCTAACTCAGCTCACATTCTTCCGGCAGCGAAAGCGGGGGTCGCCGATCGGAGGCTGTGGGGCACAGCTCCTTTCTCTTTTTTGGTGTAAGTGTGCAGCGCGGAGTCTACGGAGCTAAAGCCCCAGCACCCGGCCCCCCTCGGCCACGGAAGTCCGGACGCGCCGCTCCAGGACGGGGATCTTTTCCTTTGGGTCTGAAACCACTCTGAGGCTGCTCCCTGGCCTTGGCTTTTGTGCCTTCGGTCACTGAGGCGCTGCCTTTCCTGATATTTTCCTGCTCATGACTCTACTCCCTCCCTTCTCCGCCGGCCGTGTAACGTCCTCTTCCACGAGGTGGACTCGCGCCCCCAGCCTCAAGGGCGGCGCCGGCCGCCCCGCTCCCGGGAGGCCGGGTCCCGGAATTTTGGGGAGCTCGGCCTCACCAGAGATCCCCTCCCTCCAGCCCTTATATCCTCGCGGCCTCCTCAGGGCTGTCCTGCTCCTCCCCTTCGTAGTCAGCCCTTCCCCCACCCCGCATACAAGATTACCTGAGTCAGCCCTGTGACTCCCCAGTATTGTTAGTCCCAAATTCGACTCCACTGGAAAACGGTCTCTCCCTTTACGCAGGCATTTATTCACTCCTGCAGTAAATTCCTGGGCGAGGGGTTCAGTTGAAACAGAGACAGAGAGCAGCTCAGAGGAAAGTACAAACACTGAGGAGAAAAGAATGATGGAGAATCGATGGTGTCGTTGAGGATGGCTGAGGCACTTGCAAAACTGTAGTAAATACATTTATCCCTTAAAATAGCAGGTGGGTAAAATAGACACATGAATAAATGAACAGGATCTCTGGGCATTGGAGAGCCACAGCAGGAGAGGGGCCCTGGGTCCGCGGGAAGGTGGGGAGACGGTGACTAACAACGGTTAGGCGCTTCACACAGGGAGTTGGAGAGAGTTTAGAAGACTTGGAACCATGGCCTTCAAAGCATGGTGATCCCGGGAGACAAACAGAGGACAGCTATTGACTTGGAGAGCAAAGGAAGAGAGAGAAGGAGCAGGAAGGAGGCACAGCCACCTGGGGTGTGAGAGTGGGGAGGAAAGGAGGGTGAAAGGATAGAAGGGATGTAAGCCACAGGGCAGACAGGGAGCAGAGGTGGAGGAAGAATCAGGCAGAAATCCGTGGAGATACAGGGCAATGAGAAAGGCTGGGGGGAAAGAACAGCAAGAGGGGAAACACGTTGCCGAGTAGGGCAGGACCGGAGCCAGGGACGGAATAGGAGCGCGGCAGGGACAGAGGGAGGTTAGAGGGGAACAAAGAGACACAGAAAGAAATAGGGAGACAGATAAAGAATGAAATGGAAACACATAGTGCAGGTTGAGGGGGCAAACTGAATGCAGATGGCAGGTGAGTTGTTGGATGTGGACAACTAATCTGCGTCATACTGATTGATGGCTTTACAATGTAATACATTTAACGTTTGTTTGCTTAAATCACACACCTCTGGCTAGATATTCAAAGGAAACGTAATCATTTTATTTAGGGAAATACCTGCACTCCAGTGAGCATTACTACATTATTCAGGACAGCCGAGATGCAGAATGAGCTAAAATGTCTGTTGACACATGGGTGGACAGAAAATTTATGTCAGCCATGAATTAAGACAGTATTAGGACAGAAGAAGAACGCTCCTTGGAAACCTGAAATGTGAGACTCATAGAGCCTTGGAGTGTAAAGGTTGTCCTGAGGGCTGGGTGGAGAGGGAAACGGGGAGATGTAGGCCAAAGGTTACAAACGTTGAGTTGTAAAATAAAATAGTGCAACCCGCACATCTAATGTACAGCCTGCTGACTGTAGTTACTCTCATAGTGCGACTGTATACTTGGAATCACCACATAGAGGCAAAATGGTAATCTCGAGTTGACAGAAGTATAAATTACTTTCTTGTGAGAATTATTACACAGTGTGTACACTTGTCAAATAATTGCTTTGTAGGCCTCACCACGAGTGGAGTGAGATACCAAGAAATGTGAAGAACTCCCTGGTTGGTCTCTGTGTGGTTTCCTGTCCTGAGTCCCTCCTGTGACAGTGGGCGGCAGAGGACTATTTAGTCCACGTGGTGAGGTTCCCCCGATGTGTGTGGTTGTGGCACAGGAAGTGGGTGTTTTTTAGGAACATTAAACAGAATGTTTTCAGCTTGAAAGATTGATCTCTGAAGACTCCACTCGTCTGAGGAAGAAGTCGGGAAGAGGAGGAAGAAGAAAGAAGAGGAGTCAGGAATCACTCCTCAGGTAAAGTCATATTCTCAGTTGATTTTTCTCTCTTTATTATCACAGTATAGTGAGTTTACAATGTTGTGTCAATTTCTGATGTACAGAGTAATGTTACCTTCATACACACACACACACATATTCCTTTTCATGTTCTTTTCCATTATAGGTTACTACAAGGTATTGAATATAGTTCCCTGTGCTATACAGTATAAACTTGTTTATCTATTTTATATAGCAGTTAGTATCTGCAAATCTCAAACTCCCAATTTATTCCTTCCCACCTACTATTCCCCCTGGTAACCCTAAGTTTGTTTTCTACATCTATAAGTCTGTTGCTCTTTTGTAAATAAGTTTCTCTGTGTGGGTTTTTTTTTAGACTCTTTTTTCTAGATTCCACATATAAGTGATAGCCTATAGTATTTTTTTCTTTTTCCTGTTTTCTTCACTTAGAATGATGCACTCCACATTCATCCATGTTGCTACAGATGACATGATTTTGTTCTTTTTTGTGGCTGAGTAGTACTCCATTGTATATATAGACCACATCAGTTGATTGTTTTGTCTGTCCTTCCAAAATGCCCTCTTTTGGACTTGCTAATCTTGTCTGACTCTAAGTATCCCGTGTCATGCCTGTACATTCACAGTCACCCAGCTCCTTTCCTCAGTGTTTGTCATCTCCACTTAGATTCCATCCCCGTGACCCAGTGACCTAGAACGTGTGAAGAGTCTCCACTGAGCATTGTGCTGGGCAGGGCTTCACACTAGTAGATTCAAACAACTGGTGTGTCAGTGCTGTTGGGCAGCAGGGTTGTGTAGCGGCCCATCTAGATGCACTGTCCAATCTCTAAAAACCAAGATAAGGGAGCTGCACATGTTTAAAATAAATAAGTAAACCTAATTACCTCTCCCCAAAACAAAACCAAAATATAAATAAAGCAAAATATTAAAAAATATATATTTACTCGAGGGCCTGGGTTTATCCCCAGTACCTCCTTTAAAATAACAGAAGCTGCATGTAGATGTCGGTATTAACGTGCCCAATACCTGGTAAAATCTGGAAATAGAGCAATAAGGGGAAATCTGTTGTGACATTTTCTAAGAGAATCGAAGCTGAATGAGTGAGTCAGTGACTGAAATCATAATGAGTAAGAGATATCAGTGATAGAAGGTGTTTTATTCCATCATCTATTTTAAACTATGAAATAAATCTAAATGTTTGAGAGTCGGAAATTCTTTATATCACTTTCATCACCTCCATTCTTCTGTTTTTTTCCTTTTCACTATGTTGGTTGTGCTTTTTGGCCCATAAGGTTTCAGCTTCATTGTTTTACAGGTAAATACCCAGTTTCCCAGCACCATTTGTTGTGAGACTCTTTTTTCCACTCTGCAATCTTAACGTCCTTGTTAGTACATTTTAAATAGATGCAAAGGATTGTATCCGAGCATTCTCTTCTGTTCCACTGATCTCTGTATCTGTCTATGCCGGTAACGCACCATCTTGATTACTTTGTAGGATGCTTTGAAATCTAAAAAAAGGTTGCCTCCATGTTTCTTCTTCCAACGTTTTCGATATTTCAGGCCCTTTGAGATTCCCTATAACCTTCAGTGTGTTTTTCCTATTTCTGCAGAGAAAGCCATTGGAATTTTGATGATGACTCCATTGAATCTGTAGAAGAGTTTGTGTTGTTTGGACATTTCAAGAGTATTAATACTTGCAGTGCATGAGTACAGGTTGTCTGTCATTTATGTGTATATTTTTGGATTTCTTTTAGGAATGTTTAGTAGTTTTCAGTGTACAAGTCCTTGTCCATCTTGGCAAATGTATTCCCTAAATATTTCATCACTTCTTAAATACTTACCAAATAGTTTTCTTCTATTTTTTGTATGGACTTTGTTCATTGTATATGGAAATGGAGCTGATTTTTGCATGTTTGTTTTCTATTGTGCAACTTCAATAAAATTTTTATTTGATGTACCAGTTTTCTTGTGGAATCTTTACAGGTTATACATATATGTAACCTTATCATATAAGAAACAAGTTAATTTTACTTGTTTTTCACTTTGTGAGACTTTCATTTCTTTTTCTTGTCTAATTCCACTGGCAGGACTTTCAGTACTTTTTAAAACAGTAGTGCAGAGAGTACATCCTTGCCTTCTTCCTGATCTGAGAGGAAAAAACTTTCATTCTTTCGCTTCTTAGTATCATGTTATCTGTACGTGTTTCGTAAGTCATATTCACTTGTTTTCTTCGCTCATGGGGGAAGGTATTCAGTTTATTGATTAGTTACTTACTTGAGTACTGGGGTTTGAACCCTGGACCCCATGTATGCTAGGCATGCACTCTACCACTGACGCCCACCCCGTAAATGATATTCATTCTGTTGAGAACATTTACTGTTTCTATTTTGTTGAGTGTTTGTGTCTTGAAAGGTTGTTGAATTTTGCAGAATGCTTTTTTATGGATCAGTTGAGATGATCTATGTGTTTTTTTTCTTTCATCTGTTGATGTGATCTATCAAATGAATTGATTTTTGTATATTGAGTGCCTCTTGCCTTATAGGAATAGAATCCTTTTGCTTATGAAGTCAGATATTTTGAATGTGCTGTTGAAGTTGGTTTGCTAGTACTTTGTCAAGGATTTTGCATCAGTATTCAAGAGAGTTTTGGTTTTTAGTTCCCCTTTCTTGTTGGGTCTTTCTGTGGGTTTCGTTTCAGGATCTTGCCTGCAGAATTTTTAGCACTATTGAAGATTATTATTTTTTTTTAAATTATTCTTTTTTGAACGGTAGAATTCTGCAGTGTAATTATTTGATCCTGGGTTTTCTTTGAGATCTTTTATTGCTACTTGAGTCTCTAGTCATAATTCAGTTCAAATTTTTTTTTTAATTTTTTAATGATTGAGGTTTAGTAGGTTGTGTGTTTCTAAAAACGTTCTAGATTATGTGGTTTGTAGGCATTATTGTTTATAGCATTCCCTTATAGTCCTTTAAAAACTGACTTCTGCCGGGAGCTGCCTCATGAAGTGAGTGTCTGGTATCCAGGAGTTAACAGCCCTGCGTACAGGACACAGCCCCTGCGGGGAGCTGCCTTATGGAATGAAGGTCTGGTATTCAGGAGTTGATAACCCTATTTACAGGACACAGCTCTGGGAAACTTGTTCTCCAAGAATTCCCTATCCCGCCACCCCAATGTTCTTAAGGTGAATGATTAACAGATGTTTCCCCTGAAGGAGTTTCTGTGCACAGAATATCTACTGCATTAGCATAGGCAATTTACTGAGTTTTATTTACATATGTGTCATGGATTCTCCAGACAGACAGAAACTCTCCATTAATTGGAAGATATCATATTCTTTTAGGAAGACGTGTAACAATTTAAAGCAGGAAAGAAAAAATTAAAAAATAAAAAGGGAGACACAACTTGCTCCAAATACTTAACTTCCATCTGTCAGAATACTTACTTCACCTGAAACAATCCTTACCCTTCTCTCCTCTTTTCACTTTGTATGGAGATAAGAACTCTCCTCTTGACCCCTTGGTGAAATACGTTTTCATTTCAGGAACAGCTGACCTTCGAGGATGTGGCCATCACATTCTCGCAGGAGGAGTGGGAGTGCCTGGTCCCTGCTCAGAGGACCTTGTACAGGGATGTGATGTTGGAGACCTGCAGGAACCTGCTGTCCGTGGGTGAGAGAACGTCCCTGTTGATGTTGAGATCTGCCTTTGGGTGTTTTGCATTTTCCCCTGTGTGCCTCTTGGCAGCCCCTGTTTTGGTTGATCTGAAAGCCCTGTTGTCTCAGACACGATATAGTACAGTGACTTTAAACTGACCCTTTCTTGAGATGATCAGCCCTTTTCATGTTATATCAGGGGTTGTTAAAGGGCTGAATTATAAATAAAGCTCAGTGGCAAACTCTTAAAGAATTTGCAGCTTCCTGTCTTCTGCCTTTTGGCTTTTGACTCTTATTTTGGGGGAGAGAGCTAGATACCTTCATATCACACTGTTCTATACACTCAGGAGGAGTGTGGTGAGGAAATTATCAAACATTTTCCCAGACTCAGCTGCAGAGTCCTCACTCCTCAGCTAAACAAGAGGGTTGTGATTCTGGAAAAGACACAGCATTTTGCAGTTCTTTCTTCTGATAGGCAAGAGTTTCTGTTTCTGATCTGAATGTTATCTCTATTTTGGGGGAGAATAGAAAAGAGCCCTAAACTATGGGATGAGACATGAAAATAGCAAAAAACAAAAGCGAAAACACCCCAATGGGTCAGAATGTATGAAAAGTGTGAACACAGGTCAGCTCTCAGCAGAGCCCCACAACATTAATAGTGTTTGGGATCCTCTTCTCACTGTGGAGATTTTGTGGGCTAACAGAAGTTTAGTTATTTTTATTGAAAAGTCTTGAAGAATATATTTCATCTCCTCAAGTTTTGGGTACATTTTTTTTCTTAGGAATTATTTAGAAATTTTTTTTTAATTTGTTTGTCAGATTCATAACTTTCCCTTTGCTGAATTTGTTTCCCTATTGTAAACTGCCACAAATTTCAGTTACTACTTACATACGCTAGATTTCAGTTATGTGCTTTCACAGCTACTTTCAGTTCTTTAGCATTTCTTCCTTTCCAGTAAGTATGCAAAATCTGTGTAGCATAATTGTTTCATCCTCAATTATGAAACAGCAGTATCTACTGTTAATTGGTATGTGCTTTGGAGTTACGATCGAAAAATGCTTTCTTTGATAGGTTACAGAATTTTGTTTCATTTGTGTCCTTTTGTCATAGGTTGTTTGAAACTAGGCTGTCCTAAAAGTATTAAAATTACTTGGATCACTTCATTTTTGGGAAAGAATCCTATTTTTCTGTGTGTTCCTAAAATTTGTAAGATCATCCTAGGGAGGTTCATAATTCTGTTTGGTATAAGTACTAGTTGTAGTGTACTATCATGTATTTAACATGAAACATTTTTTAATGAGTTGTAATGAATGGGATACTTATCATTCTTTTTAGATATGTCTCATATACACGTGATCACAAAATTACAATTAAAGGGAAACATCGATAGAGAATTATTCCAAACACTGATGACAAAAAGTCATGAAAGTACTGAAAGAAAACATTTTGACCCCAGGAGCATCCAGGAAAATGCATATGACAGTGACTCTCAGCAGAGAAATGAGGAAAGAAATCACAAAGGAACGTCTGTAAACGGTAGTGGAAATCTCCATGAAGAGAGAGACCAACGTGGCACAAGTGGTGCAGGAACCGAGCCCAGGGGAAACAGACTTGCATTAAGCTTTCAGAATGAACAGCATAGTTTTAAAAGTGAAGAGAAAATTGATTTTTTTAATGAAGCTGACAAGACAGGCAACAGTAGTGCCTCATTTTCACCACTTCCAGGAACTTCTAGTAGTGTCCAAACCAACATTTCTGAAATAGATGGGAGTGATTTTATGCATCTTTCAGTACTGACACGAGACCTGAAGACACACAGTGAAAGACTGTACAAAAGTACTCAGAGTGGCAAAGCTCTTCTCCAAGGGTCATACCTCAGTACACACCAGATCATCCATACAAAGGAGAAGTTAGATAAATGTGATGTATGTGGGGAAGTTTTTTGTTTTCATTCAAAACTTGCAAGACATCAGAGAACTCCTAGTTGTGACAGGTCTTACAAGTGTAATTTGTGTGGCAGGGTCTTCAATCATAAACAAGCACTTGGGAGTCACAAGAGAATGCATACTGGAGAGAAACCTTACAGGTGTAATGAGTGTGGCAAGGGCTTTACTCACGTCGGAAATCTGGCCAAGCATGACAGGATTCATTCTGGAGAGAGACCTTACAAATGCAGTGGGTGTGGCAAGGGCTTTTGTGAGAGATCACATCTCAGACAACATCAAGTCATCCATTCAGGAGAAAGACCATATAAATGTGACGTCTGTGGAAAAGGCTTTACTCAAAATGCATCGCTTGCACTTCATCAGAGAATTCATACTGGAGAGAAACATTTTAAATGTAATGAGTGTGGCAAAGTCTTTGGCTGTAAAGGAAATCTTGCAGTTCATCAGAGAACTCATACTGGAGAGAGACCTTTCAAACGTGCTGAGTGTGGCAAGGTCTTTCGTTATAAAGAAGGCCTTGAAAGTCATCAGAGAATTCATACTGGAGAGAAGCCTTATCAATGTTGTGAGTGTGGCAAGGTCTTCAGGTGTAAATCAAACCTCAGAAGTCATCACGGAATTCATACTGAAGAGAGACGTTATAAATGTAATGAGTGTCGCAGCACCTTTTGTCACAAAGGAGAGCTTGCAAACCATATGAGAATTCATACTGGAGAGAAACCTTACAAATGTAATGAGTGCAGCAAGGGTTTTAGTACAAAAACAAACCCTAAAAATCATCAGAGAATTCATTCTCAACAGAGATCATATAAACATAATAAGGGTTTCAAAACCTTACATCAGGCCTCACATCTAACAGAACATCAAGTAATCCAGTCATGAGAAAAACCATGTAAATGTGACACATGTGGGAAAGGTTTTGGTCAAAATGCACAACTTACAAAGCATTGGAGAATTCATAGTGAGGAGAAACCCTTCAAATTAAAGAGTGTTGAAAAGCGTTACCTCACATCTCAACCCTCACTACGCCTCAGGGAGTAGATACACAGGGGAAACCATATCAATATGATATATGTGGGAAGGTCATGATTCAAAATTGACACTTTAAATTCACAGGCGATTCATTGTGGGGAGAAACTATGGATGTGCTATGAATGTGGAAAAGCCTCACTTACTGTCAGATAACCATACTAGACAGAAATCAGAGAGATGTAATGAATGTCTCAGTGTCGTCAGTCAAAATTCATACCTCAGAGTCAACCAGCAGTATTGTAAATAAACTATGCTTCAATTAAAAAAGATCCTCCATGAATTCCTACTAGAGAGGACAGTTGCTAATATAATGTGTGCAGCAAGTCCTTCATTGTAGTTTGAAGCCTAACTTAGAGCCAGAGAATCCCTATTGGTGAGGAACATTAAGTAAGGGCTTTAGCAGGTGTGCACATCTTAAGCTTCATTGGAACAGCCGTCCTGGAGGGCAATCAGATACATGGGTTTAGTGTGACCAGACCTGTAGACAGGAGATTCATTCAGCAGAGAAGGCATTCTGGAGATCACAGAGGCCCTGAATGGGAAAAGTCCTTACTTGGGTTTCACCTCTCAGCAGTCACCAGGTAGTCCATACTGGACACAACGTTAGAGATGTTCTGAGTGTAGCAAAGCTTTGGGGTCATGCCTTAGAGCAGGGGCTTCACCAAACACATCTTACTTAAAAATGCAATGGAAATAGCAGTTTCATAATACTCCTCACTCATCACTAGAGATTAGAATATTTATCCTGGAGAGACCACACAAGAGTGTGGTAAGAAATTCAATCAAAGATTACAAGTTGGTCGACTTACTGGCATGATACCTTACAAATGTAATGGTGTGGCTAAGCCTTTAGTTTGAGTTCCGTTTCTTAGGCAACAGGAGGAAGTCCATGTTGAAGAACAGCCATGGTAACGTATGGTAGAAAATGTATGCAGTCTCACAGTCCACTAGACTTAAGAATATACAGTTTGGAGGGAGACCTCACTAAGCAGTATGTGTGCTAAGGCTTGTATCTGAAGATCAACTATGTGGAACACAAAGAATTTCAGTTGAAGAACAAGCTTTCAAACACAACGAATGTTGTAACGTTTTTCATCATGTCCCAACCGCTTTGGTATAATGAGAAAATCCTTACAGGTCAGAAAGTACACAGGTACACTGAGCATGGAAACACTTTTAAGAAACTGCCCTTAGGTTTCACCGAAGAACTCCTGTTCGGGGAATCCATCCTTACAAATGTCATGAATCTTGTGAATTTTTTGAGCAATAATTAAAACACAGCACCCGTCAGAGAATGCAAACTAGGAATAAATAAGTGTTTAGTTCTCTGAAATGCAGCAAACTGCAGAATCATAACAAGTCACAACAGGGTAAAACTGATGACATGATGTGTGTATAAGAGGCAGAAGGACATGTGGAAATGACCCATTATCTTCCATGTCTAAACAGTATTTCAGTTTCCTAGAAAGAAGTGCATTACTTTTCATGCCTCTCAACCTGAAGTTTAAAGTCTCTTGATTCCTACATTATAGGCCTTTGATTTTTCTCCCTGGGAAGGAATCAGTAAGATGAAGGGGCAAACTTCATCAGGCACGGCAACTCACGTCCAAGTTCCCAGGAAAAACAGCACTCTGAATTATCAGATTCAATATTGTGTGGATTAGCATCAGGGAGGGTCGGAGACTAATGTAAAACTGACTTGACTCAGCAGACGCGTGTTCAGGGTGCCCTTCTGTAGACAGACCACAGGGGGCTACAGCGCAGAAAGCTCCCCCCCACCCCCGGCCCATGAGCAGAGCAGCAGGGCGTCCAGGGACTGGCTCTTTCACAGGAGGAGCGTGGCCGGTTATGTGGTGGGAACAAGGCTCGGGGAAAGCTGGTCACGTTCTCCATCGTTTGGGAGTAGGTGGTGTAGATATGTATGTTTAGTGGAAAGTTCCTCTTACTTTTGGAATTTGAGGGGAGAGCAATTACCATGAGAGGAAAAGTTAATCAGAAGAGTCTGAGTGGCAGAGCAGTTTATTTCAGACTCCGAATAATGTGCAAAAATTGAAGAGAGTACATTTAAAGATCTAGTTGGTTTTATTGCATGATTTGTGAATTTAGCTGCACCCCATCTTCTACATAAAGAGGTGCTCCAAGGAGCTGTATGCTATGGGAAGCCTTTTCAGGCATAAACTGGGTGGGGTAGAAAGTTATTGGTAAAGAGAAAGGTTCTCTCAGGCAAGGCTACTTTGTTTAAGGGAAGGACAGAAGTCTTACCTTGTAGGTTACCTCTGGCGTTCAGGACACTTGACAGTGGTTGGTTTACTGTCGCGTTTCTTCAAGGGGTGAAACTACAATTAAGTCTTGTTTTGCTGTCTCATGGGTAAGTGACTCCACCTTGGGACTATTTTTTTTTTTTGAAACACTCCCTAAAAGCTGCTCCTTAGTCCTGAATATTCAGCACATGAATGTATTTCTTCCTGAGGTTTTTTTCCCAGCCAAATCCATCTAATGACATGCACCTTCATTTATTTGCAGGGAAAATAGGAATATAGGAAACATATGAAAAATAGTAGAAATTTAAAAAATTCTATAATTTCACTTTTCTCCTTGGCCAACTCAGTACAATACTTAGAGAGGAACAATATTCCTGAGTTTTCTCTTAAAAATGAACCATACACAGTAGGAAGTTTTTGATAGATACACTGGGAATTTCATATATTATGCAAAAATAGTTTTTGTTGCTAATTTGCTTTTGTGGCCATTCACTGGATTGTGACGGACCACCAGCCAAAGGTTGGTTTGGTCATTTATAGTGGTATTAATGTTCAAGTATGAGAATGTTCTATAGTTCAGATTTCTAGGGGCACAGGCGAGACTTTCAAGTTCAAAAAATGATATGAAGAAACAAAGAATGGTGACGGGCTTGGTGTGTAAATGTGATTGCTAGGTGGGGGCTTAGGGGAGCATACCCACTTAGGGTTTGAACTTCCAGATGGTTAAAGTTGCTCAAAAGAGGAAGCCCTCAGGCTGTTTTGTCACCTTCATCACACAAGCCAAGTAGGAAGAGATTGTGGTGACGTTTAATACTTGTCAGTAGGGAAACAATGTTTGAAATGTTTGAAAAAAATCTTCCTTAGATATATGACCTAAGACTTTTACACTAGGTTGCTAAGAATTAGTGTCTGGGAATTTTTTTCTAGATAGTATAACTAAGCAATATACTAAAGAAGCAATTGTCAAAAGTGTGTTAAAATTTGAATTTTAAATTAGGGGATTAGACGGTATGTTACATGGTTACTTTTTTATTTCAATAAAATGTTTATAAAATTTTTTGAAACATTTTTTTCTTTTCCTTGTGTCTTTACTGTATTGTACAACAGGGAAGTATATAAATCAATGAGTTATTTTGGGTCTCTTGAGACGTGATAATGCTCATAAGGAAATGACTTGTAGAAAGAAGTTGCATTATAAATGTGAAGAAATATTTACCTCGGAGCTTCACTTCAGTCAAAGCACTGGAACCACAAAATCTTTTGTGGGAGTTGGTTGTAGTCAGGTGTTTGAAAATCAAGCTTCCCTTTTTATTAAATACATATAAATAACATAATGGCTCTATAGTAATTTATTGTGTGATTGTATCAATTCATTCAATGAATGCCTTGCTGCTGAACATTTTCTTTAAGAGGTAGTGATGTATGATGATAATATTGTGGTTGGACAACTTGCAAACATACTAAATCACTCTACTGTACACGTGAAAATGGTGCCTCCTACTGTATGCAAGTTGTGCAATCAAAGAAACACTGGCTATTATCTGCATTTTGAATTCAGATAATAGTTCTGTCGTACGAATGGAAGGAAGACACAAGGGGGGGGGCTCACATCAGAGTGTCTTTTGAATAGTCTGCCGCCACAACTCCCAGGGTGATCTCACTGTCCTGTTGGCGTTCCAATGAACCAAGGTGCTCCGATTAGCTCTGGACGCGGGGTGGAGGGGCCACAGCAGTCCATCTCCTGCGTCTACAGGAAGTTCAGCACAGACCGAAAAGTGAGAGACATGGACTTGCGCAACTCTGTGGGCCCAGGAGAACATGGAATTTGCTGTTACCCTGGATGGAAGGACAGACCAGAGGTGGACACCATGATTGTCAACTCTCTCCCTTCTGGGAGGATGCAAGCCACTTTCTCATCCTGTGAGAGCACACTGGCAGGAAGGGCTGTTTGCCCAGGCGGTGGTACCACAGCAACCCGCCCACGCTGGGTTGGTTACACTCTGGAAGTGCTTCAGGAGCTATTGCTGGAATTGCCCAAAGCCTTAGGGCTCCTGCTCCTTTAAGTAGGGACACTCTTGTTTCCCTAGGGTGACCTGTATATTAAGAGGCCATTCCCCACACGTGGGGTTACCTGCAGGGCTTTCTTTAGCCCGTCGCCCCATGGTTGCAACAGGGCTAGCCAGGGGCCTTCAGTCTGGACCTGATTCTTCCATGTCCAGGTGTCCTGTGGTCCCGAGTTCAACACCCTGGGGGCGCATAGTATTGAGACGTGCGCCATTATTGAGACATTGCAGGCATCCTGCACGGGCCCAACTCTGAGCCTCCGAATGGTCCCTTGCAGTAACTTTTCCAGTGGGCTCATACCTGTACGGCAAGGTTGTTCATTCAAAAGATGTGCCGCCTGCGGTAAGGCACTGTTCCAGCCTCGCCCTTGTGGTTGGAGAGCCCTCAGTTTGTCCTCTAATGGGTGATTGTACCGTTCAACCATTCCTGCTGCTTGGGGACTGTAAGGCACTTGCAATGTCCAGTTAATATCATTTTCCTTGGCCCATTCCTGGGTCTGTTGGGCAGTAAAAGGGGTCCCTCTGTCACTTTGTATTTCTGAGGGAGTCCCATAAAAGGCCCGTAAAACTTCCAGTGCTGTACTAGTGGTGTCTTGTGTAGCTCGGGGCACGTGCTGAGCAAAACCTAGACCAGTAGCGGTGTCCCCCGCTGTCAGCAGGTACCGCAAGCCCGTACTAGGAGCAAAGGGGCCTATGCAATCTATTTGCCATCCTGCAATGGCTGAATTCCCCGTGCAATCCTCCCCATCTGTTGGGGCCATGGCTGCCAGTGCGGGTGGTGCTTAGCACACCATGGGCACTGCCTCAAGGCATCCTTGGCTTCACTGTGGCTCAGGTGCTGGCCCCACCGTTCAGCTACCTGCCTCATTGTGTACGAGCCTACATTACCAAGTTTCTCGTGGTGCCAGGGACCTATGTCGGTCCCGGAACCATGGCCTGTACAGATTGGAGTTTGGCTAGTGCGTCAGCAGCAGCATCGCCCAGTGCCAATGCTGGGCGGTGCCCTGGTACATGGTAAACAGTATACTGACCTTCTTGGGCATTGTCCATAACTGTTTGCACATCTGTTGTCCCCACAGGGGTCGTTGCCCAATCATCCAGTCTTGCAGGGCCCATTGGGGTATCCACAGTGTGAGGCCTCGATACACAGCCCAACTATCCTTGCAGAGCTGCAGGGGGCTAGGTTCATTCATCAACACCATCCACACCGCCTGTAACTCAGCCCGTTGGCTGGATTGGCCTTCTCCTGTCTCATACCTGAAGGCTGCAGTGGCAGGGTGCAGTGCTACCGCAACCCAAGTGGGCGGGCTGCCTTTACAAGAGCCATCTGTATACCAAGCAGTTCCCAGGTGTGGCCCTTTCCCTTCATGAAAGGGACTGGTCACAGGGTCCACCCCTTATGGGAGCATCTGTTCGGCAGGCACAGCAAATCTCACAGGTCTTAATACCTGATACAAACCTGCAGCCAAGGGGCTAGCGGTGTATTGGGCTCTCTGTTCCAAATAAGCACCCCACTTCGTCAGCTGGGGTCTGGGCAGTTCCCGATCGGGGTTGCTTTGCCCATGTCTGTGCCCATCCTGCAACAGGGTATGTGGTCTGCACTTGGACCTCTTGCCTCCCCGTCAGGGGTTCAGTGGCTATTAAGGATGGGTAAGTTGCTAGAAATTGTTTCTCAATTAAAGGACAACGATATTGAGACTGTTTCCACAACTGAGACCAGAATCCTATGGGCACTTTCCATTGCCCATGCTTTTGCCCTTAGCCCCAACCATATCCATCATCGTCCACATGGAGTGTTAGCCAGAAAGGGAGGTCTGGATCTATTCTGTACCGCACTTTCGCTTGGGCCATCGCCCACTTCGATTCAACAAATGCACATTCGATCTCATCAGACCAACTTCAGACTTCTCCCTTCTTAATGAGATTAAAGCGGGGTTTAGCTATCTGGGCCAAATGACGAATAAACACCCACCAGTATTCCCAAAGGCCTAAATAAGTCTGTAATGGTTTAACTGTTTCAGGGCGGGAATATGCCTGGATTTTGTCTATTACTGCTGCAGGCAGCACTTTTGTCTTACGCAACCAGACAACACCCCAGAATTTGCCAGAATATCCAGCTCCTTGCACTTTGTCCTCGTTCATGGCCCACCCCCAGCCCGCCAGGCTTCTCGCAGCGCTGTGGCACTGGCTTCCAACTCTGAAAGCCAATCAGAGGTTAGCATTACGTCATCTATGTAATGGAACAAATGGACAGTATCTGGTTTGCTCCATGTAGCCAGGTCTTAGGCCACTAGACCATGACACAGTGTGGGACCGTGCAGACATCCCTGCGGCAACACAACAAATGTCCATTATCTGCCTTCCCAGGTGAAGGCAAACTTTGTTGGCTCTCAGGGGCTATATCTATAGAGAAGAATGCATTAGCCAAGTCAACCACATAGTGACAAGTACCCAATTCATGGGAAATCCGGTCCAGCAAATCTGTTATATTTGGCACAGCTGCGTGCACGCGTGTAGTGAGTTTATGCAGTTTCCGATAGTCCACTGTCATCTTCCAGGAGCCTTCAGGCTTAGCCACAGTGGAGAGTTACACGGGCTATGGGTCGCCCAAATAAAACCGGCTTCCTCAAGCTTCAGAATACTCTGTCCTATTTCCTCATTGCCTCTGATCAATCGACATTGCCGGACATTCACCACTCGTGTGGCCTGTGGCAAAATCATAGGTGTGTGATGAGGATGCCCCCGGATAACTGTTTTCACCACGCGAACTCTCAGGCAAAATTCCCCTTGAGTTGTCTGTATTTGTAATCCTTGCAAAATGCCTCTTCCCAGAATATATTCAGCTACTGGGGATATATGCACTTCATATGCAGCAGCGGGCAGACGACCAATGTCCAAAATCAGTCACTAGTTTAACGTGAATTTGCTTGTTTCCATATCCTTCTATATTAACCCATGGTCCCCCAAAATGCTCTGGATTTCCATGCACTAATCTCAGCTCCTGTGTCTACTTGTGGCAGTACTCGCTGTTGATTCATGGGGAACTAGTGGATAGTCAGTTTAAAATGTGGTTTCTGATTGTCAGGGTGCCCCACATACTGAACACTTTGGCCTTCCTCCTAGTCCAGGAGGAAATCAGCAAAGGCCACTTCTTTGGCCTGATGGGAGTTTGGCAAATGAGTGTATTGTTGCTCAGGCTGTAATTTTTTCCATAAGGCCATCAGCACCTCCAAAGGCTGGCCATGTAATTTTACATGGTCTAAGCCAGCCGCCAGTAAATCACATCATATCTGCCGGCGAGCTAGCTTTTGGGGCCCTACCAAAGTTGGAGCCTTCCCCAACTTCCTCCTCTGTGTGAAGTTCCCTTTCTAAGTCACTGCACCATAGGTCTTGGACTCACCGTGAGTCTTGGCAGTGCGCACCCCCTTCCAGAGTATTTCTACATCCCCCAGACGAGCCAGAGCCTCAGTAACTTCACGTATGGGCCGGTCTACATATGTTGCTAGTAGTGCCACCACAGACCCAAAGGAGCAGTAGCCATGAGGGGAGTGACTCACCATAAGCTGTTTACATTGCTTTGCCAGGTCTCGCAATACCATTAATGTATAAGACATAAAGTAGGTTTGTCGCGTCGATAGCTGCGGTCCCGCAGGAGGTCCCCGCTGAGCCAAGGGCTCCTCCAGTTTCACCCCCGCCCCACCACGGGCTGTAACACAGCGGAATCGGGGGAGGGGTCGGGCTTACTGCCCTCCGGGAAGGTGGGACCGGAGCTGCACAGACACAGTAGCTCTTGGAGGCGGCGGAGCTAGGACCACGCGGGCACCTTTCTGCTGGGCTGAGTCTCCGCTGGAGTTCCTCTTCCCTGCGCTGTAACTGCTCTACCTGCGCCTGCAATTCTCTCACGTCTTGGCTAGCATGCCGCAAAACCGACGAGAACATCCAGGCCACCCTCCTGGCTGCCTCTCGCTGGGCTAGTGGGACTTTATTTTCTAACAAATCCAGCGCCCTCCAAACGTCATCTCGCCAGGGCGCCACTGTGTCCCAATCCTCAGGCTGACCACGTCAGCAAATAGGCTGCTGCGGGGTACCACAGAGAGGTAGGGGATCACATAGTTTTCATGCTAGCATCTCCGGCAGGGGCAGGGGTTTCAGAGGGGGCACTCACGTCATCTTGCTAACAGCGCCAACTGTCAGCTGAGGGAGGCTGAAGTGGAATTCGAGCAGGTGAGCCGCCCAACCGAATAAATGCGCCAGAAGGTAGCAAACCAAAAGCGGACTTCACCCTGAGCGAACATGAAGTTTACAGCACTTTATTCTATTGCCACAAGGTGGTGCACGCGCTCTGTGATGCAGCTGTCCTGCTTTTCAGTATTTTTCTGCCAGCACATTCCCGTGTCAATTTCTTTGGTCCTGAGGCTTACAGAATATCCCTAGCGCATGCTTACTTCTATGTTCTTTGTTCTAAACCTTACATAACCTATGTATGCGTAAAATCATTATTTACAACATACTACGACATGCTGTGATCCTGGACTTGTTTCCCACGGTCTGAACTCATCTCAAGGCCACTGACACATCACCTCCTCCCCACCCTGTGACACAGTCCCCTGCCACGCCTCCCGCCACTCCCTGTGCAAACCGGGCTGTTTCTTAACCCTGACACCCAGGCAGCGGCCCCGCGGCCCCGCCCCCGGAAGTCCCGCCTCTGATTTCGCGGATGTGCAGATGTTTACGGACCCGGAGGTGGAGAGCGCGGGGGGAAGGTCACGCAGCAGCAGTAAGTTCCTAGTTTCTAATGTAAGTCTGTGCTGCGGAGTCCCCCTTTCTACGTCCTCAGGGTGTGGGAGTCACTGCGGACCTAAATCCTCACCACCTGGCCCCCCGGCCACGTAAGTCCAGATGGCGCCGCTCCGCGTCCGGGATCTTTTCCTTTGGGTCTGAAACCGCTCTGAGGCTGGTCCCTGGCCTTGGCTTTTCTGCCTTCCGTCACTGAGACACCTATGTTTCTGATATTTTCCTGCTCAGGACCCTCTACTCCGTCCCTCCGCCCCCGCCAGTGTAACGCCCTCTTCCGCGAGGTGGACTCGCGCCCACAGCATCGCCCTCTCGGCCCTGGAGGGTGGCACGGACAGCCCGCTCCTTTAGGGAGGCGTCCTCTACCGAGTCCCGGGATTTTGGGCGCCCGGCCCTCTCCTGAGACCCCCGTCCTCCCAGACTCTGTGTCCTCGCGTCCTCCTCAGGGCTGTCCTTCTTCTCTGCGGGCCTCCCGTTCATAGTCAGCCCTTCCCACAACCTGCTTAGGGGGAGGTGACCTGTGTCAGCCCTGTGAACACCCCCACCCCAGAATTGTAATGTCCCAAATTCCACCCCGCTAGAAAACGGTCTCTTCCTTTACGCAGGCATTTATTCACTCCTGCAGTAAATTCCTGGGCGAGGGGTTCAGTTGAAACAGAGACAGAGAGCAGATCAGAGGAAAACAGAAACACTGAGGAGAAAAGAATGTTAGCGAATGGATGGTGTGGTTGAGATAGCTGAGGCACTTGCAAAACGGTAGTAAATAGAGTTATCCCTTGAAGTAGCAGGTGGATAATATAGACACGTGAATAAAGGAACAGGATCTCTGGGCATTGGAGAGCCACAGCAGGAGAGGGGCCCTGGGTCCGCGGGAAGGCGGGGAGACGGTGACTAACAACGGTTAGGCGCTTCACACAGGGAGTGAAAGAGAGTTTAGAAGACTTGGAACCATGGCCTTCAAAGCATGGTGATCCCGGGAGACAAACAGAGGACAGCTATTGACTTGGAGAGCAGAGGAAGAGAAAGAGCAGGAAGGAGGCACAGCCACCTGGGGTGTGAGAGTGGGGAGGAAGGGAGGGTGAAAGGATAGAAGGGATGTAAGCCGGAGGGCAGACAGGGAGCAGAGGTGGAGGAAGAATCAGGCAGAAATCCGTGGAGATACAGGGCAATCAGAAAGGTTGGGGGGAAAGAGCAGCAAGAGGGGAAACACGTTGCCGAGTGGGGCAGGACCGGAGCCAGGGAGGGGATAGGAGCGCAGCAGGGACAGAGGGAAGGTAGAGGGGAACGAAGATAGAGACACAGAAAGAAATAGGGAGACAGATAAAGAATGAAATGGAAACACATAGTGCAGGTTGAGAGGGCAAACTGAATGCAGATGGCTGGTGAGTTGTTGGATGTGGACAACTAATCTGCGTCATACTGATTGATGGCTTTACAATGTAATACATTAGACGTTTGTTTGCTTAAATCACACACCTCTGGCTAGATATCCAAAGGATATGAAATCATTCTATTCAGGGAAATATCTGCACTCCAGTGAGCATTACTGCATTATTCAGGACAGCCGAGATGCAGAATGAGCTAAAATGTCTGTTGACACATGGGTGGACAGAAAATTTATGTCAGCCATGAATTAAGACAGTATTAGGACAGAAGAAGAACGCTCCTTGGAAACCTGAAATGTGAGACTCATAGAGCCTTGGAGTGTAAAGGTTGTCCTGAGGGCTGGGTGGAGAGGGAAACGGGGAGATGTAGGCCAAAGGTTACAAACGTTGAGTTGTAAAATAAAATAGTGCAACCCGCACATCTAATGTACAGCCTGCTGACTGTAGTTACTCTCATAGTGCGACTGTATACTTGGAATCACCACATAGAGGCAAAATGGTAATCTCGAGTTGACAGAAGTATAAATTACTTTCTTGTGAGAATTATTACACAGTGTGTACACTTGTCAAATAATCGCTTTGTAGGCCTCACCACGAGTGGGGTGAGATACCAAGAAATGTGAAGAACTCCCTGGTTGGCCTCTGTGTATTTTCCTGTCCTGAGTCCTTCCTGTGACAGCGGGCAGCAGAGGACTATTTAGTCCACGTGGTGAGGTTCCCCCGATGTGTGGTTGTGGCACAGGAAGTGGGTATGTTTTTTAGGAGTGTTAAACAGAATGTTTTCAGCTTGAAAGATTGATCTCTGAAGACTCCACTCGTCTGAGGAAGAAGTCGGGAAGAGGAAGAAGAAATAAGAGGAGTCAGGAATGGCTCCTTCTCAGGTAAAGTCATATTCTCAGTTGACTTTTTTCTCTTTATTATCACAGTATAGTGAGTTTACAATGTTGTGTCAATTTCTGATGTACAGCGTAATGTTGCGTTCATACACACACACATATATTCCTTTTCATGTTCTTTTTCATTATAGGTTACTACAAGGTATTCCCTGTGCTGTACAGTGTAAAGTTGTTTGTCTATTTTATATAGTAGTTAGTATCTGCAAATCTCAAACTCCCAATTTATTCCCTCCTACCCACTGTTCCCCCTGGTAACCCTTAGTTTGTTTTCTATGTCTGTAAGTTTGTTGCTCTTTTGTAAATGAGTTTATCTGTATCTTTTTTTTTTACACTCTTTTTCCTAGATTCCACATATAAGTGATATCCTATAGTATTTTTTTCTTTTTCCTGCTTTCTTCACTTAGAATGATGCACTCCACATTCATCCATGTTGCTACAGATGACATGATTTTGTTCTTTTTTGTGGCTGAGTAGTACTCCATTGTATATATACACCACATCAGTTGATTGTTTTGTCTGTCCTTCCAAAATGCCCTCTTTTGGACTCGCTAATCTTGTCTGACTCTGAAGTATCCTGTGTCACACCTGTACATTCAGTCACCCAGCTTCTTTCCTCAGTGTTTGTCATCTCCACTTAGATTCCATCCCCGTGACCCAGTGACCTAGAACGTGTGAAGAGTCTCCACTGAGCATTGTGCTGGGCAGGGCTTCACACTAGTGGATTCAAACAACTGGTGTGTCAGTGCTGTTGGGCAGCAGGGTTGTGTAGCGGCCCATCTAGATGCACTGTCCAATCTCTAAAAACCAAGATAAGGGAGCTGCACATGTTTAAAATAAATAAGTAAACCTAATTACCTCTCCCCAAAACAAAACCAAAATATAAATAAAGCAAAATATTAAAAAATATATATTTACTCGAGGGCCTGGGTTTATCCCCAGTACCTCCTTTAAAATAACAGAAGCTGCATGTAGATGTCGGTATTAACGTGCCCAATACCTGGTAAAAGCTGGAAATAGAGCGATAAGGGGAAATTTGTGACATTTTCTAAGAGAATCGAAGCTGAATGAGTGAGTCAGTGACTGAAATCATAATGAGTAAGAGATATCAGTGATAGAAGGTGTTTAATTCCATCATATATTTTAAACTATGAAGTAAATTTAAGTGTTTGACGGTTGGAAATTCCTTATATCACTTTCATCACCTCCATTCTTCTGTTTTTTTCCTTTTCACTGTGTTGGTTGTGTTTTTTGGCCCATAAGGTTTCAGCTTCATTGTTTTACAGGTAAATACCCAGTTTCCCAGCACCATTTGTTATGAGACTCTTTTTTCCACTCTGCAGTCTTAACGTCCTTGTCAGTACATTTTAAATAGACGCAAAGGATTGTATCCGAGCATTCTCTTCTGTTCCATTGAGTCGTGTACCTGTGTCTATGCCAGTAATGCACCATCTTGATTACTTTGTAGGATGCTTTAAAATCTGAAAAAAGGAGGCCTCCATGTTTCTTCCAGCGTTTTGGATATTTCGGGCCCTTCGAGATTCCCTATAACCTTTAGCGTGTTTTTCCTATTTCTGCAGAGAAAGCCATTGGAGTTTTGATAATGAATCCACTGAATGTGTAGATGAATTTGGGTAGTTTGGACATTTCAAGAGTATTAATACTTGTAGTGCATGAGTACAGGTTGTGTGTCCATTTATGTGTATGCTTCTGGATTTCTTTTAGGAATGTTTACTAGTTTTCAGTGTACAAGTCCTTACCCTTCTTGGCAGATGTATTCCTAAATATTTCATCCCTTTTTAAATACTTACTAAATAATTTTCTTCTCTAATTTTGTATGGACTTTGTTCATTGTATATAGAAACGGAGCTGGTTTTTGCATGTTGGTTTTGTATTGTGCAACTTGTATAAAATTCTTATTTCATGTAGCAGTTTTCTTGTGGAAACTTTACAGGTTATACATACGTATAAGAAACAAGTTAATTTTACTTGTTTTTCATTTTGCGAGACTCTGATTTCTTTTTCTTGTCTAATTCCACTGGCAGGACTTTCAGTACTTTTTAAAACAGTAGTGCAGAGAGTACATCCTTGCCTTCTTCCTGATCTGAGAGGAAAAAACTTTCATTCTTTCACTTCTTAGTATGATGTTAGGTGTACGTGTTTCATTAATCGTATTCACTTGTTTTCTTCGCTCATGGGGGAAGGTATTCAGTTTATTGATTAGTTACTTACTTGAGTACTGGGGTTTGAACCCTGGAGCCTGTGCATGCTAGGCATGCACTCTACCACTGACGCCCACCCCGTAAATGATATTCATTCTGTTGAGGTCATTTACTGTTTCTGTTTTGTTGAGTGTTTGTGTCTTGAAAGGTTGTTGAATTTTTCAGAATGCTCTTTTATTGATCAGTCGAGATGATCTGTATGTTTCTTTTTCTTTCATCTGTTAATGTAGTCTATCAAATGAATTGATTTCTGTATATTGAGTCTCCCTTGCCTTATAGGCATAGAATCCTTTTGCTCATCAAGTCAGATATTTTGAATGTGCTGTTGAAGTTGGTTTGCTAGTACTTTGTCAAGGATTTTGCATCAGTATTTATGAGAGTATTGGTTTTTAGTTCCCCTTTCTTTGTGTGACTTTCAATAGGTTTCGTTTCAGTATCTTGCCTGCAGAATTTTTTACTGGGTTAAAGATAATTCTCTCTCTTTTTTTCTTGAAATTATTGTTTTTTAAATGGTCAATTTCTGCAGTGCACTTACTTAATCCTAGGTGCACTTACTTAATTTCTTTCTTTGAAATCTTTGATTACTACTTGAGTCTCTCTAGTCATAATTCAGTTCAATATTTTTTATTTTTTAATGGTTAAAGTTTGGTAGGTTGTGTGCTTCTAAAAATGTATTAGATTATGTAATTTGTAGGCATTATTTTTTATAGCATTCCCTTATAGTCCTTTAAAAAAGACTTCCATTTCAATTGCTTGTGTTGTTGAGAGGGAGGTACTTATGTTTCTTCATTGATTTCCGCTTGGAGGAGGAGGCACTGGGGACTGAACCCAGGACCTCTTGGGGGCTGAGCATGTGCTGTACCACTTGAGCAATACCCTCCCCCCATATCAGTTGCAGTGTCTCTTGTTTCATATCTGGTTTTCATTCTTTTTTTCTTTTTTTCCTAATCTGGTTAAGGGTTTTTCCATTTAAGTTTTTCCCAACACTACCTCTTGCTTTGTTGATATTTAAATGTTTCTAAATTCCTTTTCCTTCTCTCTGGTCAAATCTTATTTCACTCTTTCTTTTTGCTAAAGTTGGATTTAGTTTGATCTTCTCTTTCTACTTTCTTGAGATGTAAAAATGGTTTTCTGATTTCAAATCTTTTGCATTTTGTTGTAACCATTTTGCTATGTTGGCTTCCCTTTCACCACAGCCTTCACTGCATGTTATAAATTATGGCATGTTGTCTTTTCATTTTCATCCAAATGTTTAAGAATATTCGTGTGATTTCTTCTCTGTGCCATTGATTGTTTAAGAATTAGTTGCTTAGTTTCCATATTTTGCAGAAGTTTCCCTTTTTCTTTCTCCTATTTTAGTTTTATTTCATTGTGGTTACAAGAAGTTAACCTTCTATGACCGCTGTGTCTTAAAATTATTAGGATTTCTTTTGTGGCCTAACATGTGCTCTGTCATGGAGAATATTTCATGTGTGCTTGAGAAGCGTGTGTTTTCTGCTGCTGTTGGTGGAGTGATCTGTACGTGTGTGTTATGTCCAGTCAGTCTGTAGTGTTGTTCAGGTCCTGTGTTTCCTTTTCATCTTCAGTCTGGTTCCATCCAGAAGTGAAACTGAGTCATTGAAGTCCTCAACTATTTCTGAGCTGATTCTTTTTCTTTCTTTAGTTCTGTTCATGTTTGCTTCATTTTGGGGGAAGCTGTAAGGTTAGGTATAAACATATAATTCTTTTATCTTATTAGTGAATGGACCATTAACATTATGTAATACCTTTTGTTTCTTGTGTTAGTTTTTGTCTTTATTTTGTCATTTTCTCTGATACAATGTATGTTGGGGAACACAACAGACAGGTACATGGGTGCTAGAAGAATTTACCAGAGACAAAGACTGGAAATAGAAAAGGAAAGTATCAGGTTACACTGTCATAGACAGCAGTGAAGTGCACACACGAGGTGTGCCTGTGTGAGCGTTGAAATGGAAGTCCAGGGTCTTTTTCCGGGCCGGGCAGAGGAGCTGGTGAACTCAATGGGTTGGGGGCTGTGCCCAAGTTTTTTGATTGGCTTTAGTTGAGGTAAGAATCTCAGGGTTGTGAAGGGCTATGGGATTTATGATGGATAAGTTGGGGACCAGCCTGAAAGAAGCCAGCCTGAGCTAGTGTGAGATTGGGTGTTACCTGGAGCTGTTAGTTTGTTGGGGCGAACACACCCAGGACAGAACATACTTTATCTTTGGGGTGATGGCAGGCAGCCTTCTGAGAGCCCAGGAACGGGGGCTGTTGGACTTTGAAGGATGTCATTTGGCCCCACAGTGTAGTCTCCTGCTCTCTTTAGGTGGGATGGGTTCTCCCACCCTTTCAGCTTTAGCTTTTCCCTCTCCTTAGATTTGTGAGAGTTAACAGTTCCCACTCTCTGACACACTCCCTCTGTGTCTGTGTCTCTGTGTCACTCCCTGTCTGTTTTTCCTCTCGTTGCTTCCTCTGCTGGTCCCTGCTGAGGCACATTGTACAGTGGTGAGAGGCTGGAGCCCTGGCCAGGCCACTTCACTCAACTGTAATTTCAGAAAGAATGCATCTAGTGTTTCCTTTTTTTATTAATTGAGTTACAGTTGATTTACAGTCTTCTGTTAGTTTATGGTGTGCATCAGAGTGATACAGTTATGCATGCATACAGAAATTCTTTTTCATTAAAGATTATTTTGAGGTATTGAATATAGTCCCTGTGCTATATGCAGTAGGACCTTGTTTTTCTGTTGTATCTATAGTAATTTGTATATGCTAATCCCAAACTCCTGATGTATATCCCTCCCCCACTTTCCTATTTGGTCATCATGAATATGTTTTTTATGTCTTTGAGTCTGTTTTAAAAATAAGTTCAATTTTATCATTTTGTTAGATTCCACTTATGAGTGGTAGCATATATATCTGTCTTTCTCTGACTTACTTCACTTCGTATGATAATCCCTAGGCCCATCCATGTTGCTGCCACTGGCATTATTTCTTTCTTTTCTAAGGCTGAGTAGTGTTTCACTCTGTATATTCCCCAACGCCTTTGTTTAGACTCTGTCAAAGTACATTCAGGTTGCTTCCATGTGGCTCAGCTACTGTAAATGCTTCTGCTGTGCACCTTGGGATGCATGTCTAGTTTGCATTTGAGTTTTCTCCTGATCAGTGCCCAGCAGTGGGATTGCTGGATCAAAGGGTACCTCCATTTTAAGGTTTTAAGGGATGTCTGTAGTGTGTTTTATGGTGGCTGGACCAAATTACATTCCTACCAACAGTGTAGGGTTTCCATTTCTCCAAAGCCTGTCCAGGATTTCTCTGTAACTCACTGTTTGATTCCTAAGGTTGAATTTCAAGCTCAGCCCTCTGAGTTCAGGTGCTTGCTGTGACATTTCTTAGCTTCTTTTTTTTTTTTTTTAACATTTTTTATTGTCTTAGCTTCTTGAGTTGAGTTGAGTTTCTCAGTGTGTTTCTGACACAGTTTTGTCCCTTGTAAGAAGGGAACAGATCTTTCCTAATGAGATGTTATGTTGATAATAAATTCATGCCTCTAAATTACTTATTACGAGGAATGTTCAACCTATAGAAGTATTCCCAGCAGTTTTAAACATTGTTGTTGTTATCATCGTAATTGAGATTTTGACATTTCTGTAAAGCCGATGTGGACTTTGTGATCTCTGAAGACACCACTCATGCTGTAGCTCATCTAGATATTGACTGTCACTCTGTGTGTAGCACAGAATATCTACTGCATTAGCATAGGCAATTTACTGAGTTTTATTTACATATGTGTCATGGATTCTCCAGACAGACAGAAACTCTCCATTAATTGGAAGATATCATATTCTTTTAGGAAGACGTGTAACAATTTAAAGCAGGAAAGAAAAAATTAAAAAATAAAAAGGGGAGACACAACTTGCTCCAAATACTTAACTTCCATCTGTCAGAATACTTACTTCACCTGAAACAATCCTTACCCTTCTCTCCTCTTTTCACTTTGTATGGAGATAAGAACTCTCCTCTTGACCCCTTGGTGAAATACGTTTTCATTTCAGGAACAGCTGACCTTCGAGGATGTGGCCATCACATTCTCGCAGGAGGAGTGGGAGTGCCTGGTCCCTGCTCAGAGGACCTTGTACAGGGATGTGATGTTGGAGACCTGCAGGAACCTGCTGTCCGTGGGTGAGAGAACGTCCCTGTTGATGTTGAGATCTGCCTTTGGGTGTTTTGCATTTTCCCCTGTGTGCCTTTTGGCAGCCCCTGTTTTGGTTGATCTGAAAGCCCTGTTGTCTCAGACATGATATAGTACAGTGACTTTAAAGTGACCCTTTCTTCAGATGATCTGCCCTTTTCATGTTATATCAGGGTTGTTCCAGGGCTGAATTATCAATAAAGCTCAGTGGTAAACTCTTAAAGAATTCCCAACTTCCTGTATTCTGCCTTTTGGCTTTCGACTCTCTATTTTTAGGAAAAGTGCTGGATACCTGCATATCACACTGTTCTATACATTTAGGAAGCATGTGGTGTGGAAATCATCAAACATTTTCCCAGACTCAGCTGCAGAGTCCTCACTCCTCAGCTAAACAAGAGGGTTGTGATTGTGGAAAAGACACAGGATTTTGCATTTCTTCCTTCAGATAGTCAAGACTTTCTGTTTCTTATCTGATTATATTCTCCACTTTTTGGGATAATAGAAAAGAGCCCTAAACTATGAGAAGAGACATTAAAATAGTAAAAATAAATAAATAAATAAAAGATCAAACAGAAGCAAAAGCACTCCAATCAGTCAGAATGTTTGAGAAATGTGAACAGAGGTCAGCTCTCAGAAGGGCAGAGAGGAAGCCACAGCATTAATAGTGTTTGGGATCCTCTTCTCACTGTGGAGAGTTTGTTGGGCAAACAGAAGTTTATTTTTATTGAAAACTCTTGAGGGAAATATTTCATCTCCCCAACTTATGGGTGTATTTTTTCTTAGGAAGTATTTTGAAAAAAATTTTTATTTTTAATTCGTTTGTGAAATTCTTAACTTTTTCTCTACTGAATTTGTTTCCCTATTTTAAACCGCCACAAATTTCAGGTATTATGTACATATTGTAGATTTCAATTATGTGCTTTCACAGCTATTTTCTGTTCCTTAGCACTTCTTCCTTTCCAGGAAGTATACAAAATCTGTTTAGCATAATTGTTTCATCCTCAATTATGAAACAGCAATATCTTCTGTTAGTTCGCACGTACTTTGGAGTTATAATTGAAAATACTTTCTTTGATAGGTTACAGAATTTTGTTTCATTTATGTCCTTTTGTCATAGGTTGTTTGAAATTAGGCTGTCATAAAATTATTAGAATTACCTGTGACCAGTTCACTTTTAGTAAATAATTTTATTGCTTTGTGTGTCCTAACATTGATAAGATCATGCTGGGGAGATTCATAACTCTGTTTGGTATTAGTACTAGTTTTAGTGTACTATCCTGTATTTAACGTGAAACATTTATTAATGAGTTATAATGAATTGAATACTTATGGTTCTTTATAGATATGTCTCATGTACATGTAATCAAGAAATTACAATTAAAGGCAAACATCAATAGAGAATTATTCCAAACAGCGATGACAGAAAGACATGAAAGGACTGAAAGAAAACATTGTGACCCCAGGAGCATCCAGGAAAATGCATATGACAGTGACTCTCAGCAGAGAGATGAGGAAAGAAATTACAAAGGAACGTCTGTAAACGGTAGTGGAAATGTGCGTGATGAGAGAGACCAACATGGCACAAGTGGTGCAGGAACCGAGCCCAGGGGAAACAGACTTGCATTAAGCTTTCAGAATGAACTGCATAGTTTTAAAAGTGAAGAGAAAATTGATTTATTTAATGAAGCTGACAAGACAGGCAACAGTAGTGCCTCATTTTCACCACTTCCAGGAACTTCTAGTAGTGTCCAAACCAACATTTCTGAAATAGATGGGAGTGATTTTATGCATCCTTTAGTACTGACACGAGACCTGAAGACACACAGCGAAAGACTGTACAAAAGTACTCAGAGTGGCAAAGCTCTTCTCCAAGGGTCATACCTCAGTACACACCAGATCATCCCTCCAAGGGAGAAATTAGATAAATGTGATGTATGTGGGGAAGTTTTTTGTTTTCATTCAAAACTTGCAAGACATCAGAGAACTCCTAGTTGTGACAGGTCTTACAAGTGTAATTTGTGTGGCAGGGTCTTCAATCATAAACAAGCACTTGGGAGTCACAAGAGAATTCATACTGGAGAGAAACCTTACAGGTGTAATGAGTGTGGCAAGGGCTTTACTCACGTCGGAAATCTGGCCAAGCATGACAGGATTCATTCTGGAGAGAGACCTTACAAATGCAGTGGGTGTGGCAAGGGCTTTTGTGAGAGATCACATCTCAGACAACATCAAGTCATCCATTCAGGAGAAAGACCATATAAATGTGACGTCTGTGGAAAAGGCTTTACTCAAAATGCATCGCTTGCACTTCATCAGAGAATTCATACTGGAGAGAAACATTTTAAATGTAATGAGTGTGGCAAAGTCTTTGGCTGTAAAGGAAATCTTGCAGTTCATCAGAGAACTCATACTGGAGAGAGACCTTTCAAATGTGCTGAATGTGGCAAGGTCTTTCCTTATAAAAAAACCCTTAAAAGCCATCAGAGAATTCATACTGGAGAGAAGCCTTATCAATGTAGTGAGTGTGGCAAGGAATTCAGCTGTAAATCAACCCTCAAAAGTCATCACGGAATTCATACTGAAGAGAGACCTTATAAATGTAATGAGTGTGGCAGGGCTTTTCATCGCAAAGGAGGGCTTACGAACCATCAGAGAATTCATACTGGAGAGAAACCTTTCAAATGTAATGAGTGCAGCAAGGTTTTTAGTACAAAAACAAACTTGAACACTCATCAGAGAATTCATTCTGGACAGAGACCTTATAAATGTAATGAGTGTGGCAGGGCCTTTCGTCACAAAGTAGTGCTTACATACCATCAGAGAATTCATACTGGAGAGAAGCCTTATCAATGTTGTGAGTGTGGCAAGGTCTTCAGGTGTAAATCAAGCCTCAGAATTCATCACAGAGTTCATACTGAAGAGAGACGTTATAAATGTAATGAGTGTGGCACTGCTTTTCATTGCAAAGGAGAGCTTGTAAAACATCAGAGAATTCATACTGAAGAGAATCCTTACAAATGTAATTGGTGCAGTAAGGTTTTTAGCACAAAAAGGAAGCTTAACACTCATCAGAGAACTCATTCTTGACAGAGACCTTATCAACATAACAAAGGTTTCAAAACCTTACATCAGGCCTCACATCTCACAGAACATCAACTAATGCAGTCACAAGAAAACTCATATAAATGTCATGTATGTGGGAAAGGCTTTGGTCGATAATGACACCTTGCAAGGCATCGGAGAATTCATAGTCAGGAGGAACCTTTCAAAACTAATGAGTATTGAAAAGCCTTTCCTCACATCTCAACCCTCACTACGCCTCAGGGAGTAGATACACAGGGGAAACCATATCAATATGATATATGTGGGAAGGTCATCATTCAAATGTGACAATTTATATTCATAGGAGATTCATTGGGAGAAATGATGGATGTGCTATGAATGTGGAAAAGACTCACTTACTGTCAGATAACCATAGTTGACAGAAATCAGAGAAATGCAATGAATGTCTCAGTGTCTTCAGTCAAAATTCATACATGAGTCAACTGACAATATTGTAAATAAACTATGCTTCAATTAAAAAAGATCTTCCATGAATTCCTACTAGACAGGACGGTTGCAAATATGTGTGCGGCAAATCCTTCATTATAGTTTGAAGCCTAACTTAGAGCCAGATAATCCCTATTGGTGAGGTACGTTAAGTAAGGGCTTTAGCAGGTGTGCACATCTTAAGCTTCATTTAACAGCCGTCCTGGAGGGCAATCAGATACATGGGTTTAGTGTGACCAGGCCTGTAGACAGGAGATTCATTCAGCAGAGAAGGCATTCTGGCGATCACAGAGGCCCTGAATGGGAAAAGTCCTTACTTGGGTTTCACCTCTCAGCAGTCACCAGGTAGTCCATACTGGACAGAACGTTAGAGATGTTCTGAGTGTAGCAAAGCTTTGGGGTCATGCCTTAGAGCAGGGGCTTCACCAAACACATCTTACTTAAAAATGCAATGGAAATAGCAGTTTCATAATACTCCTCACTCATCACTAGAGATTAGAATATTTATCCTGGAGAGACCACACAAGAGTGTGGTAAGAAATTCAATCAAAGATCACAAGTTGGTGGACAAACTGGCGTGATACCTTACAAATGTAATGGTGTGGCTAAGCCTTTAGCTTGAGTTCCGTTTCTTAGGCAACAGGAGGAAGTCCATGTTGAAGAACAGCCATGGTAACGTATGGTAGAAAATGTATGCAGTCTCACAGTCCACTAGACTTAAGAATATACAGTTTGGAGAGAGACCTCAGTAACCAGTGTGTGTACTAAGGCTTGTATCTGAAGATCAACTATGCGGAACACAGAGACAGAGACTAATGTAAAATTGTGACTTGACTCAGTAGACACGTGTTCATGGTGCCCTTCTGTAGACAGGCCGCAGCGGGCTACAGCGCAGAAAGCTCCCCCCCACCCCCCACCCATGAGCAGAGCAGCAGGGCGTCCCGGGACTGGCTCTTTCACAGGAGGAGCGAGACTGGTTATGTGGTGGGAACAAAGCTCGGGGAAGCTGGTCACTTTCTCCATCGCGTGTTGTAGATATGTATGTTTAGTGAAAAGTTCCTCTTACCTTTGGAATTTGAGGGGAGAGCAGTTCCTGTAAGAGGAAAAATTAATCAAAAGAACCTGAGTGGCAGAGCAGTTTATTTCAGACTCTGACTAATGTGCAAAAATGTGCAAAAATTGAAGAGAGTACACTGAAATATCTAGTTGGTTTTATTGAATGATTTGTTATTCTACATAAAGAGGTGCTCCAAGGAGCTGTACACTATGGAAAGCCTTTTCAGGCATAAACTGGGTGGGGTAGAAAGTTATTGGTAAAGGGAAAGGTTCTCTCAGGCAAGGCTGCCTTGTTTAGGGGAAGGACAGAAATCTTCCCTTGTAGGTTACCTCAGTGGCGTTCAGGACACTTGACAGTGGTTGGTTTACTGTCGCGTTTCTTTGAGGGGTGAAACTACAGTTAAGTCTTGCTTTGCTGTCTTGTGGGTGACTCCACCTTGGGACTATTTTCGTTTGTTTCTTAAACACTCCCTAAAAGCTGCTCCTTAGTCCTGAATATTCAGCATATGAATATTTCTTCCTATTCAGTATATGAATATATTTCTCCTGGGGTTTTTTGTCCAGCCAAATCAGTGTCATGACTTCCACCTTCATTTACTTGCAGGGAAAATAGGAATGTAGTAAGCATATGAAAAATAGTAGAAATTTAAAAAATTCTACAAGTTCACTTTTGCTCTTGGCCAACTCAGTACAATAATTAGAAAAGAACAATATTCCTCAGGTTTCTGTAAAAATGAACCTTGTACAGTGGGAACATGTTTGTTTGATAGATAAACTAGGAATTTCGTATATTGTGCAAAAATATTCTTTGTTGTTGCTGATTTGCTTTTGTGGCCATTCACTGGGCTAGGACGGACCTCCAGCCAAAAGTTGGTTTGGTCATTCAGAGTGATATTAACATTCAAGTGTTATGAGAATGTTCTATAATTCAGATTTCTCAGGGGACAGGGAAGAGTTTCTAGTTGTTATAAAAATGATATGAAGAAACAAGGAATGGTGAGTTGCTTGGTGTGTTAATGTGATTGCTAGGTGGGGGCTTAGGGGAGCATACCCACTTAGGGTTTGAAGTTCCAGTTGGTTAAAGTTGCTCCAAAGAGGAAGCCCTCAGATTGTTTTGTCACCTTCATCACTCAGGCCAAGCAGGAAGAGGTTGCAGTGAGGTGTAATCCTTCTAAGCAGAGAAACATCCCATTGTTCAATACAGTTGTTTCAAATGCTTGAGAAAAATCTTCCTTAGATGCATCATGTAAGACTTTTACACTAGGTTGCTAAGAATTGGTGTCTGGGCATGTTTTGTAGATAATATAACTAAGCAGTGTACTAGAGGAGCAATTATCAAAAGTCTGTTAAAGTTTGAATTTCAAATTAGTGGATCAGACGATATGTTACGTGGTTAATTTTCTATTGCAATAAAATATGTTTGTAAAATTTTTCTTAGCATTTTTTTCTCTTCCTTGTGCTTTTCCTTTATTTTACAACAGGGAAGTATATAAATCAGTGAGTTATTTTGGGTGTCTTGTGATATGATAATTCTCATAAGGAAATGACTTGTAGAAGGAAGGTGCATTATAAACGTGAAGAAAGATTTACCTTGGAGCTTCACTTCAGTCAAAGCACTGGAACCACAAAATGGTGATGTGAAATCTTTTGTGGAAGTTGGCTGTAGGCAGGTGTTCAAAAATCAAGTTTCTCTTTTTACTAAATACATATAAGTAACATAATGTCTCTATAGTAATTTATTGTGTCATTTTATCAATTCATTCAATGAATGCCTTGCTGCTGAACATTTTCTTTAAGAGAGTGATGTATGATGATAATATTGTTGTCAGACAACTTGCAAACATACTAAATCACACTATATTGTACAAATGAAAATGGTGCCTCCTACTGTGTGCAAGTTATGCAATCAAAGAAGCACTGGCTATTATCTGCATTTTGAATTCAGGTAATAGTGCTGTTGTACAAATGGAAGGAAGACATGACGGTAGACACAATGGCATGATGGGGAGGAACTGGAGAGATGCATTTTAAGGTGCAATTAACACGTTTTGTTTCCAGAGTCCTAGTGATGCACCTGCACCTTAGCAACAAGTCTCTTGCTCCCCCATTTTGAACGTTGTATCATTGCAACTCTCAGTGAAGCTGAAAATCTGAGAATCTTGTATCTATTTTGCACCTGTTGTTCCTCTATGTAAGTTTCCATGCCACACAAATCTGAAGACAAGCCCTTGGTTTATACATTCTCTAGGTTTTCCACTGAAGTAAAGTGAAGAAGTCCAAGCTAAATATGTAAATTGTGCAAAGCAGTCTCTTTAAGCAAATAATGAAATACATGATTTTGAAAATGAAGTTTCTGAAACGACTGGAAATAGAACTGCCATATGTCCCTGCAACTCCACTCCTGGATATATACGTGGAAAAAACCACTCATTCGAAAAGATACACGCAACCCAATATTCTTACTAGGGCTATTTACAGTAGCCGAGACGTAGAAGCAAGCCACGTACCCATCAACAGATGGATGGAGAAAGAAGTGAAATACAGATATATTCATGGAACTAGAAGATATTATGCTTAGTGGAACAAATCAAAGAGAAAGGCAGTATGATATCACTTGCATTTGGAATGTAGAAATTAAAGCCAATAAATGCATATAGCCACACTGAAACAGATCCAGTGATATAGAAAACAATCGAGGTTATCACTGGAGAGAAGGAAGAGGCTAGGGGTAAGATAACAGTACAAGATTAAGAAATCCAAACTACTATATATAACATAATTAAGCAATTATCTTCAGCAACATACTGTACATCACAGGGAATCACAGCAATTACTTTGAAATAACTTCTAATGAATTAAAGCCTATAAAATAGTTTGTCACGATGCTCTGCACCTGAAGCTAATATAATACTGTAATTCAACTATACTTCAGTTAAAATCAATCAGTCTATCTATCTATCTAATAAAATGTGTCCACAAAATGGAATTAAACTTCCGTTGAGAAATCTGGATATGATGCTTCCAACTGTAACTTCAAATAGAGAATTTTCTTCTGGCCTTTCAAACTGATTCTTCTGAAATCTTATGATTCCTATTTATAACCCAACAAACACCTCCACACATTAATTTTCAAGAAACATATGGAAAAACATCTTGGGCAATTCACCTAAACAGTATTTCATAACTACTACAGGACTGAGGCCAGTTGAGGTGGCCTCCTGGCTGAATTAGGAATAGAAAGTTTGAATGAAAATACTGCAACCATATCAGTAAACAAGAAATGCTGAAACCAAGGCATCAGTGGCTGCTGCCACCCCCCAGTAAGGACAGGCCTACAGCCCAGCATCTGCAGCCGCTCTCAATGGTTCTCTCTGAGTGGAGTCACAATGATAAAGGACAAAATAATGAACCTAGATAGTTAGATGCTTGTCAAAGGAATGAATTCAATGAGGCCAAAAGTTTGCTTCCTCCCATACATAGAAAAGTTCAAATTCTTGAACTCAAGATGCCTGGTTTTCTTTAGATAACTAGTAATCTATTGTTCCAACTACCTGGTCTTTGTTGTAAAGCTCCTTTATATCCTAGCTCCTCCCCTACCTTTCGGAGCAGTCCCTCAGAGCCATCTGAGGAGCTGTCATCCTGGCTCGAGTCCTCCTGCCAAATAAAACATAACTCAACTTTTAGGCTGTGCATTTATTTCAGTCAATGGTTTTGGCGACCATGAAGGGACCCAGAGCAGATGTCTCTCCTTCACCTGAACTCTCCAAGGAACTGCAACCTTGGTACCAGCATTGGCCTTTTGTGCCCATGCACCTCCTCGCGGAGTCCAGACAAATTTGGTGAGTCTTTCCTGGTTCTCAGGTCTCCCATATTGGTTGATGATCCTGAGTTTTATTTGGCAGTGTATCCAGGTACCTGGCCCTCCAGTTGAAAGATACTGGGGGGAAACACCCACCCTGTGGAGACATGCTGGGTGGGGCCTGGTTGAAATATACCAGGAAATACCCACATAGATGAGACATCCTGGGGGGGCGCTGGTTGAAAGACACCACGAAAATACCCACCTTGAGGAGGCGTCCTAGGTGGGGCTGGTTGAAAGATACCAGGGAAATACCCACTCAGTGGAGACATCCGGGTGGGGCCTGGTTGAAAGATACTGGGCTCTGGACTGAGTGGTTAAGTAAGAGGCTGGTCTAACGCTTTCCTCAGTTTGGCTACCTCCATTAAATTTGTCGGGATAAAAGTAAAAATCTTATGAGGAACTTTTCAACTCCAAAAATGGGACTCTCCTCCTGGCTGACAACAGCTTTCTCAGGTCAATGAGAAACTTGCAGGAGTGATTGAGGCAAAGACCTCATATCGTGCAGTTGTCCCTGTGGGAAAACCTACTAGCGATTTTGTTCTGACAATCCGACCTTAGAATGGGGAATAGAACTTTCAAAACAAAAGAAGAATGAGTGATTGCCAGCCTCCAACTAATCCCCCAGTCAGGTCTATGTATGTACAAAACTTACAATTTTAATTGGGAATTTAAAAAATTTCACCCTGAAAATAACTAGCCAGGCCTAATAAAAACATTTTTTGGAACTCTGACCTTATAAAAACAAATTCCCCTTTAGGGGAAACTTGGATTTCTCTTCCTGTGTCCTTGAAATGTAAATATTTTATCTTTCTCTGGGCGTTTTATGTATGTGTATGTAAGCATTTATGTGTTTCCATTTTTTTAAAAGAAAACTTGGAATCTGCTATTCAAAAGGCACAAGTATTGTGTACATATGGCGGTCAAGCAAATAAATTGGGATTCTCAACAATCCTTTGATTGTACCAATTATCAGGCGTTTTGCCATCTTAACCTTTGTTGCATCACCCTGGACCACAAAGGCCTTTACTTTTTGTGGAGTAAACTTTTGAATTTTATTTAGATGATACCCCCCACTCATGTGGAAAAGCCTCTTCCTCTTATTGGTTTAAAATCACTTCATATATATATATATACAGACATATACATACACATTTACATATACACATACATATACATAATTGATGGCTGTATGTTGGATCCTTTAATTTGGAGAAACTTCTAAATCGATGAAAGTTGAGAGAGCAAAAAAAAAAAAAAAAAAACGGTTTGGAAAGCTACATTTGTGTTTTCCCTTTCCCCTCAATGGGTTTGAGAGATGCTAACAAAAACGTTAGAATAATTAGTGTTATTTAGGTTGAGTAACTGGAAAAAGGAATGTAAAAAATGTCAAAAGATTTTTTTTCTTAACAAGAAAAAAATAAGGAACTTACACCAAATGGAAAATATTTTTAGATGGTTATTTTGAATGGAATAAATAAAATGGACATTTTTGGATTAAGATACAAGGTTTTGATACTATACTACGTAAAGTGTAAAAAATAAAAATAAAAAAATTAAGGCCAAAGGGATCACCTACTGGTCCCCAACATTAAAGTTCAAACAAGTCAGCTTTATTTACCCCAGTTTAAAATGTATATATTCATAGGTCTGGAAGAAATATATATATATACTGAGATACTTGACCAATGATTGGGGCAACAGACCAATTAATCAAATTAAAAACTGACAAGGGCCTACGTCCTTTGGCTCAAACTTGGGGATCCCAGAGACTTTTATATAAAATTAGATAAAATGGACAAGGAATAAAAGAAAAGTCTTCTGGCACTCCTTTCAGAATTAAGACTTATTGATTAAACCTAATAAATATAAAAATTAAAGGTATAAGGGTTAATAAAATTTAGATAAAAGTTTGTAAAATTAGTATATTTAAATGGGCTTTATATAAACATCTTTTGCTTAATTATGTTGTGGGATAAATATGTTTCAGTGGAAAAATGCTTCCTCTTCTTGGTATTATAAGGCTGGGCACATATCTGTCCCTCAAAAAAATTTAATTAAACAAACTAAAAGAAACCAATAGAATTACCTGGGCCATCCAATATAAGGTAAAACTAAAAACTAATACTCAGGGGCTAATAAAAAAATAATACTAAGAGATTTACCCTAGGTTTAACTTATAACTCAAGGAAAAAAGACCTTAGTAAGTGCCGTATGCAAGCTTTTGAAGACATGATAAAGTAAACATTACAGTTTTAAAACATGGAATTCTTTGTTTAGAGCTCTTCTCACTGATACACAAAAGCAAATTAAGAAGATACAATTGGATCTAGGTGACAGACCAGTTCTCTGGGCAACTGGAAGTGTCTGTCTTTGTCTTGCAGATCGGAAATGTAAATACAGCAAACAGTGACCTAGGACGGAGCCTAATTAGCTCAATGAGATAAAACTTAAGGCCAAAAAAATTTTTGGCATTTTAAAACTCAGAAATCTGACAGGTCCTTCAGACTTTGCCAAGGACAAATAGAAATCTTAAATGTCTTTTTCATATATAGTAAGCCTTAGTGATTTGAGCAAACAAATTCAGTTTCCTCCAACTGTCATTTATAAGCAATAAATTTATATTGTTATACCTAACTCATAAGTAAGTTTTAAAGTGAAGCTATGAGATCTCTAGCTTTTGTCTGTTTACAAGTCTGTATAGACATTATAGATATATTTCTACTGCTAAAAAAAAAATCAAAATCAAAGAGCTCTGCTTAATTGACTTAAAAATTATAGCTTACAAATTAAATATTTCTAAAATAAAAACTGACCAAGTTGACTTTCATGTTCATGTGAACTGGAAAACATTCAATTTTAAGTTAATACTTGGTATTAAGTTTAGTTTAAGTTTGTTCTAATTAATATATACATCTTTAGAGTCATCAATATTAAGTATAATACCTTTACTCTACCTAGGTTTAATGAAAGTCAAATAAGGTCCTGTTATATCTGTTGCAGATTTGTCAAAAAAAAAAAAAAAGTAATGTGTTGTGATAAAATGCTAAGTAAGTTAAATGCAAATGAGATGAGAGCTTTTAGGTAAATTCTTTAAAAATATATTTTTTAAAATGTATGCTTAAGATAATCTCTGTAAATATTTGGTATCTTTAAATTCTAGAGTTGTGATGAGTTAAATGATGGGAGTTTATTAAATAGCTATGCCATTTTCAGATAAAATAAGATTAAAATATTAATTAATTAACATTTGACTTCCTCTTACAGAGAAACTAAAGGTGTTTAGAAATATTAATAAATGGTTGGTGCCACCCTGAACTATTCTCTACTATTAAGGTAAACATCTCAGTATCCTAGGAAAGTAAGATGAATGTGTAAAGGAAGATATAAGGAATGGAGTTATATTTTGTTAATGGAAAATAGTAACTTTGTCCTGAAGCTGGTTACTTCTGAATGAAAGAGAAGATAAGGGACAAAATAACATGAGTATAGAAAGCTGCGGAAGGCTTGTGGCAGAGGAACCCTGAGAAAACAGTTTTGTACATGGTCAGGACTGGCTAAGTTTAGAATAAATTTGGTCAAAGTAAATGAATCTTAGAAGTAAGCTGGTACAAGACTAGATTTAGTTTTCTCTCTGTTAAGAGGACAAAGTTTTCTTAAAATGTTAATCCGCCTTCAGTAACAGATTGTAAAGCTTCTTATACCCCTTAAGTGATCTGTTCTACATTTACCTTTGAAATATTTTCTTGTTAATGAGTAGGTACTCTTTCACAGTGATCTATACTTTTATCTTACCAAGTGTTTTGAAACCTTTTAACAAGTTTCCCGAATATCAAATTCTGATTAAAGTTCTTTTGACCTCCAGTTAACTTTGGGGTGATATAGAGGGACCCCTGAAACATCCCAAAGAGAGATTTTAAACTAGTAAGTTTCACTTGGTATGTTAAATAACATGGGAAGTATGTCAAATGAATAAATCTTCCTAGGTTATATTGTATGAGAAAATATTATTAATATAGATATTCTAGAAATTATATGGAATCCCTAAAATTCTGGTATATCTAAAATGTTACCAGTCATAATTCTGGTTACTGTGACCAGGTTTCTTTATTGATTACAGTATAACGGTGTTTAACCATACTTTATAATCTTTTGTCATTTATAAGCAGTTTTTGTTTTATTCTGATGATTTTGCAAAATGCTTTCTCTTCAAGATTTACTAGTTTCTAATAAATTTCAAACTATAGCACTGAACTAAACTGGGTAAGAAATTTTAAAGGTCTGATGAAAACTCTGATTTCATAAAACTGTTAACAAAAGGATTAGTTGCATGGGACTGAGTAAACTGATGAATATGGTTATAATTTTTGATTTTGTCTGAAATATTACTGGCTTTTAATCTGTTTCCCAGACATAAAGAAACACTTCTCCTTAAGCTAGTTATGATTCACAGCAATTTGATGAATTATACCTATGTAAGCAGACTTGGAACAGTTACCTTTTCTATCTGATCCCTCCAGAGACTGCAAACTCTTAGGTCCCCAGTGGCTGTATCAGATAAATTAAGAAGATCATCTCCTAACAGGTATAGGAATCTCAAGATATTTTAAGGACCTTAAAAAGAAAACAATTTACCTAAATCTGTAAGGCAAAAGTCTATGACAAGCCCTTGACGTGGTTTTCCTGGCCTTAGGAAACTTTATTAAAATTCTAGCCTGAGACTCCTTATTAAAAGTTCCAACACAGCCAATTTAAAAGAGACTACATGATCAAATAATCAGACTTAACTTGTAAACAAATTAGTCTTGATTTGGCTATATTTGATAAAAAATGAGGGTAACTTTAGAGAGAAAAAGATTATATTTTAGTGGATATTAAATTCTAGTTTTGTTAATTGAGGCCTATATTTACTAAGACACTTCCCAAATCATTCCTTACTGTTATGTTACATTGCTGCAAAGTTAATTGAATTATTAAACGGACACTCTAGGTTTGTCTCTGAAGCTCAGTAATCCTTCCTTGGATGAAGGTCCAATGCCCCATCACCTGCAACCAGGGGATTATACATATTGGAAACGGCATGACTAAAAGAATTATCTCCAACCTGAATGGAAGGATCCTTTATCAGGTACTCCTAACCAGACCATACACAGCAAAAGCTGAAGAACACTGACTTTTGGACTAGTTTCCAGTCAAAAAACCCCTGCAGTGGACTGGCCTATAGAGTACTGCTCACCTTAAAACAGTGCTGAAATGGAGAAGAAGCTACCAGGCCAGGGTGAAAAGAAGATGACATCTGAGGTCAACAGCTGACCCAAGACACTGGACCAGGCCTGTATATCAATTACTTTGATAATTGCTCATACCTTTGATTATGAACTACTCCAATTGTTAGGTTTATGGTAAACTACCTATATCTAGTATTTCTGTGTTACCTTGGTGGGTTTCTGTACTACAAGGTTCTAACTAGACAGCCCTCAGAAAATTTATTCTATAGTTATAATTATAGTTCTGTTTAGGCCACTGTTGACATTACAATGTGGGAGACCTCACCTGGCCAATTAATAACACCCGCTCTCAGCCTGACCATGAATATAAATTTTCTTATAAGATCACTCAAGCTCAATCAGAAAAACAAGCAAAATTTTAACCCCAAAATGTAACTTCTCGACTATTAAATCCTTACTTGTGACTTTATTAACGTTACTAGTTGTATTACTTACATCCTTTCCATTTTATAAGATTGTTGTCTCTTACATTTCCCAGTGTGTAACTAGGCCTCCAACAAGACTGATGATGGCTAAACATCTTGAGGATAAACATAAAATTTATAACCCTGCATAGAATAATTGTAATAGTGTGATTCTAACTATGGGAATGAGCAACAAAGGGTAAACATTTCCTGCATCATAATAGACTAGTAAGACAGGTGATCCAGAGAATTTTTAGGATCAACAGGGCCTGATTCAAAAACTAGCACTTTGAGTGGCATGACAACAGATTCTTCACCTGATCTTGGAATTAGCCTTCCTAGCACTGCGGCACAAAAGTGGTCATGAAATGTTTCCCAAAATTTTGGTCAAATTTAGGACCAAGGGGGAGCACTGTGAATGAAAATACTGCAACCATATCAGTAAAGAAAGAATGCTAAACACAAGTCAGCAGCAGCTGCCGCCGCCCTCCAGTGAGGACAGGCCTGCAGCCCTGCTTCTGCAGCCACTCACAGTGGTGCACTCAGCAGACTCACAATAATAAAGGACAAAATAATGAACCTAGATAGCTAGGTGCTTGTAAAAGGAATGACTTCAGTGAGCCCAAATGTTTGCTTCCTCCCATACATAGAAAAGCACTAAATTCTTGAACTTGAGATGCCTGATTTTCTTTAGATAACAAATAATCTTTAAATGTTCCAACTACCTGGTCTTTGTTGTAAAGCTCCTATATATCCTAGCTCCTCTCCTACCTCTTCGGAGCACTCCCTCAGAGCCATCTGAGGGGCTGTCATCCCGCCTCGAGTCCTCCCGCCAAATAAAACATAACTCAATTTTTAGGCTGTGCATTTATGTCAGACGATAAAAGGAAAAGCTGTTTTTGTACATGCCAGTATGAAATGGCCCATTCTACTAGGGAAGAGTTTTCTATTTCTCATTCTAGTTTATAATACAGAGACAAGTCTAGCTCTTTACCTTAAACAGCCTTAAATGAATTCTACTTGCAGGGAATAATCGGGGATCCAACCACGGCCCCACGGCAACCACTTGGGAGACCCACGTTCCCAGCCACTGGATTGCTTGAGCCTCAGAAGCAAGACATCTTATTTCCAAGTTTAGCTGCCCATGTAACTGTAAGCTTTTACTGGAAAAACTCTTCCACTCAGGGACTTAAAGCCAGGGGGTCAAGACAATGGGAAGCATTATCTCCTCCCCCGGCCTCCCAGAGTCCCCTGCCCAGCCTCCAGCCTGTCCCTGTGCAAACCTGACTCCCTCTTAGCCCCACCCCCCCGGGAGCGTTACCCAGGCCCCGCCCCGGAAGTTCCGCCTCTCATCTCGCGGATGTGACGATGTTTACGGACCCGGAAGTGGAGAGCGCGGAGGAAAGGTCACACAGCACAGGGTAAGTTCCTTTTTTCTAATATAAATCTGTACTGCGCGGTCCCCTTCCTCCATCCTCAGGATTTGGGAGTCACTGCGAACCTACAGCCCCAACACCCGGCCCCCCGGCCACGTAAGTCCGGACGCGCCGCTCCAGGTCGGGGATCCTGAAACCGCTCTGAGGCTGGTCCCTGCCCTTGGCTTTTTTGCATTCGGTCACGGAGACACTGCCTTTCCTGATATTTTCCTGCTAAGAACCCTCTACTCCCTCCCTCCAACCCCGCCCGTGTAACATCCTCTTCCTCGCGTCCCCAGCCTCGCCCTCTTGGCCCCTGGAGGGCAACGCCAGCCGTCCCGCTCCCGGGAGGCCAAGTCCTCTCCCAGGTCCCGGTATGCTGGGGAGCCCAGCCTTCTCATGAGACCTCCTGCCTCCCAGCCCCTCTGTCCTGGCGTCCTCAGGGCTGCCCATCTGCTCCGCGAGCCTCCCCTCGTAGTCAGCCCTTCCCCCACCCCACATAGGGGGAGGTGACGTGAGTCAGCCTTGTGCCCCCCCGCCAGTATTGTTACGTCTCAAATTCCACCCCGCTGGAAAACTGTCTCTCCGTTGAAGCGGGCATCCTATTCACTCGTCCGTAAGTACCTGGGCGAGGGGTTCAGTTGAAAGAGAAAGCAGCTCAGAGGAAGGTAGAAACACTGAGGAGAAAAGAATGGTAGAAAATCGATGATGTTGTTTGGGATGGCTGAGGCACTTGCAAAGCGATTGTAAATAGGTTTATCCCTTAAAGTAGCAGGTGGATGAAATAGACATGAATAAATGAACTGGATCTCCGGGCATTGGAGAGCCACAGCAGGAGAGTGGCCCTGGGTCGGCGGGAAGACAGGGTGACTAACAACGGTTAGGCGCTTCACACAGGGAGTGGGAGAGAGTTTAAAAGACTTGGAACCATGGCCTTCAAAGCATGGTGGTCCTGGGAGACAGAGGACAGAGGACAGCTATTGACTTGGAGAGCAGAGGAAGAGAAAGAGCAGGAAGGAGGCACAGCCTCCTGGGGTGTGAGAGTGGGGAGGAAGGGAGGGTGAAAGGATAGAAGGGATGTAAGCCGGAGGGCAGACAGGGAGCAGAGGTGGAGGAAGAATCAGGCAGAAATCCGTGGAGATACAGGGCAATCAGAAAGGTTGGGGGGAAAGAGCAGCAAGAGGGGAAACACGTTGCCGAGTGGGGCAGGACCGGAGCCAGGGAGGGGATAGGAGCGCAGCAGGGACAGAGGGAGGGTAGAGGGGAACGAAGATAGAGACACAGAAAGAAATAGGGAGACAGATAAAGAATGAAATGGAAACACAGTGCAGGTTGAGGGGGCAAACTGAATGCAGATGGCAGGTGAGTTGTTGGATGTGGACAACTAATCTGCGTCATACTGATTGATGGCTTTACAATGTAATACATTAGACGTTTGTTTGCTTAAATCACACACCTCTGGCCAGATATTCAAAGGAAACGAAATCATTCTATTGAGGGAAATATCTGCACTCCAGTGAGCATTACTGCATTATTCAGGACAGCCGAGATGCAGAATGAGCTAAAATGTCTGTTGACACATGGGTGGACAGAAAATTTATGTCAGCCATGAATTAAGACAGTATTAGGACAGAAGAAGGACGCTCCTTGGAAACCTGAAATGTGAGACTCATAGAGCCTTGGAGTGTAAAGGTTGTCCTGAGGGCTGGGTGGAGAGGGAAACGGGGAGATGTAGGCCAAAGGTTACAAACGTTGAGTTGTAAAATAAAATAGTGCAACCCGCACATCTAATGTACAGCCTGCTGACTGTAGTTACTCTCATAGTGCGACTGTATACTTGGAATCACCACATAGAGGCAAAATGGTAATCTCGAGTTGACAGAAGTATAAATTACTTTCTTGTGAGAATTATTACACAGTGTGTACACTTGTCAAATAATCGCTTTGTAGGCCTCACCACGAGTGGGGTGAGATACCAAGAAATGTGAAGAACTCCCTGGTTGGCCTCTGTGTATTTTCCTGTCCTGAGTCCCTCCTGTGACAGTGGGCAGCAGAGGACTGTTTAGTCCACGTGGTGAGGTTCCCCCGATGTGTGGTTGTGGCACAGGAAGTGGGTATGTTTTTTAGGAGTGTTAAACAGAATGTTTTCAGCTTGAAAGATTGATCTCTGAAGACTCCACTCGTCTGAGGAAGAAGTCAGGAAGAAGAGGAAGAAGAAAGAAAAGGAATCAGGAATGACTCCTCAGGTAAAGTCATATTGTCAGTTTTCTCTTTATTATCACAGTATAGTGAGTTTACAATGTTGTGTCAATTTCTGATGTACAGTGTAACATTACCTTCATATACACACACACACACACACATATTCCTTTTCATGTTCTTTTTCATTATAGGTTGCTACAAGGTATTGAATATAGTTCCCTGTGCTGTACAGTATAAAGTTGTTTATCTATTTTATATAGTAGTTAGTATCTGCAAATCTCGAAATCCCAATTTATCCCTTCCCACCCCACTGTTCCCCCTGGTAAGCCTTAGTTTGTCTTCTATGTAAGTCAGTTGCTCTTTTCTAAATAAGTTTATGTATCTTTTTTTTCTTAGGCTCTTTTTTCTAGATTCCACATATAAGTGATATCCTATAGTATTTTTTTCTTTTTCCTGCTTTCTTCATTTAGAATGATGAACTCCACATTCATCCATGTTGCTACACTTGACATCATATCATTCTTTTTTATGGCAGAATAGTACTTCATTGTGTGTGTGTGTGTGTGTGTGTGTGTGTGTGTGTGTGTGTATGTATCACATCAGTTGATTGTTTTGTCTGTCTTTCCAAATTACCCTCTTTTGGACTCGCTAATCTTGTCTGACTCTGAAGTATCCTGCGTGACACCTGTACATTCACAGTCACCCAGCTTCTTTCCTCAGTGTTTGTCATCTCCACTTAGATTCCATCCCCATGACCCAGTGACCTAGAACGTGCAAAGAGTCTCCACTGAGCATTGTCCTGGGCAGGGCTTCACACTAGTGGATTTAAACAATTGGTGTGTCAGTGCTGTGGGCAGCAGGGTTGTTTAGCAGCCCATCTAGATGCACTATCCAATCTCTATAAATCAAGATAAGGGAGCTGCGCATGTTTAAAATAAATAAGTAAACCTAATTACCTCCCCCCCAAAATAAAACCAAAATATAAATAAAGCAAAATATTAAAAAAAAATTTACACAAGGTCCTGGGTTCAGTCCGCAGTACCTCCATTAAAATAAACAGAAGCTCCGTGTGGATGTCGGTATTAATATGCGAAATACCTGGTAAATTCTGGAAATAGAGCAATAAGGGGAAATTTGTTGTGACTTTTTCTAAGAGAATCGAAGCTAAATGAGTGAGTCAGTGAGTGAAATAATGATTAAGAGATATCAGTGATAGAGGGTGTTTTATTCCATCATCTATTTTAAACTATGAAATAAATCTAAGTGGTTTTTTTTTCCTTTTTTTTTTTTTAAGTTTTTGTGGGGGAGGTAATTAGGTTTGTTTAGTATTTATTTTTAGAGGTGGTCCTGGGGATTGAACCCAGTACCTTGTGTATGCTAAGCATGTGCTCTACCACTTGAGTTATACCCTTCCTCCTAAATCTAAATGTTTGAGGGTTGGAAATTCTTTATATCACTTCTATCATCTCCATTCTTCTGTTTTTTCCTTTTCACTGTGTTGGTTGTTTTTTGGCCCATAAGGTTTCTGCTTCATTGTTTTACAGGTAAATACCCAGTTTCCCAGCACCATTTGTTATGAGACTGTCTTTTTTTCACTCTGCAATCTTAACATCCTTGTCAGTACATTTTAAATAGATGCGAAGGATTGTATCCGAGCATTCTCTTCTGTTCCATTGATTTTTGTGCCTGTGTCTAAGCCGGTAATGTGCCATCTTGATTACTTTATAGTATGCTTTAAAATCTAAAAAAAGGAGGCCTCTATGTTTGTTCTTCCAGCTTTTTGGGTATTTGGGGCCCTTTTAGATTCCCTATAACCTTTAGTGTGTTTTTCCTATTTCTGCAGAGAAAGCCATTGGAATTTTGATAATGACTCCATTGAATATGTAGAAGAGTTTGGGTAGTTTGGACATTTCAAGAGTATTAATACTTGCAGTGCATGAGTACAGATTGTCCATTTATGTGTATATTTTTGGATTTCTTTTAGGAATGTTTAGTAGTTTTCAATGTACAAATCCTTACCCTTTTTGGCAAATGTATTCCGTAAATATTTCATCCCTTTTTAAATACTTACTAAATAGTTTTCTTCTCTAATTTTCCGTTGACTTTGTTCACTGTATACAGAAATGAGCTGATTTTTGCATGTTTGTTTTGTATTGTGCAACTTTTCTAAAATTATTATTTGATGTACCAATTTTCTTGTGGAATATTTATAGGTTATAAATATATAACCATATCATATAAGAAACAAGATAATTTTACTTCTTTTTCACTTTGCGAGACTTTGACTTCTTTTTCTTGTCTAATTGCACTGGCAGGACTTTCAGTACTTTTTGAAACAGTAGTGCAGAGAGTGTACATCCTTGCCTTCTTCCTGATCTGAGATGAGGAAACTTCCATTCCTTCACTTTTTAGTATGATGTTAGGTGTACGTGTTTCATAAATCATATTCATTTGTTTTCTTCGCTCATGGGGGAAGGTAGTTTGGTTTATTGATTAGTTACTTACTTGAGTCCTGGGGTTTGAACCCGGGACCCCGTGTATGCTAGGCATGCACTCTACCACTGATGCCCACCCCATAAGTGATATTCATTCTGTTGAGAACATTTACTGTTTCTATTTTGTTGAGTGTTTATGTCTTGAAAGGTTGTTGAATGTTTCAGAATGCTTTTTTATGGATCACTTGAGATGATCTGTGTGTTTTTTTCTTTCATCTGTTAATGTTGATATCAAATGAATTGATTTTTGTATATTATGTTCCCCTTGCCTTATAGGAATAAAATCTTTTTGCTCATGAAGTCAGATATTTTCAATGTGCTGTTGAAGTTGGTTTGCTAGTACTTTGTCAAGGATTTTGCATCAGTATTCATGAGGAGTATTGGTTTTTAGTTCCCCTTTCTTGTTGGGTCTTTCTGTGGGTTTTGTTTCAGGATCTTCCATGCAGAATTTTTTTCTGGATTGAAGTTTTTTTTTTGAAATTAATCTTTTTTAAATGGTAGAATTCTGCAGTGCACTTATTTGATCCTGGGTTTTTCTTTGTTTGAGATCTTACTACTTGAGACTCTGTAGTCATAATTCAGTTCAATATTTTTTATTTTTTAATGGTTAAAGTTTGGTAGGTTGTGTGCTTCTAAAAATGTATTAGATTATGTAATTTGTAGGCATTATTTTTTATAGCATTCCCTTATAGTCCTTTAAAAAGGACTTCCATTTCAATTGCTTGTGTTGTTGAGAGGGAGGTACTTATGTTTCTTCATTGATTTCTGCTTGGAGGAGGAGGTACTGGGGACTGAACCCAGGACCTCTTGGGTGCTGAGCATGTGCTGTACCACTTGAGCAATACCCTCCCCCCATATCAGTTGCAATCTCTCTTGTTTCATATCTGGTTTTCATTCTTTTTTCCTTCCTTTTTCCTTATCTAGATATGGGTTTTTCCATTTAAGTTTTTTCAAAACACCAACTCTTGCTTTGTTGATATTTACATGTTTCTAATTTCCTTTTCCTGTTCTCTGGTCAAATCTTATTTCACTCTTTCTTTTTGCTGAAGTTGAATTTAGTTTGATCTTCTCTTTCTACTTTCTTGAGATGTAAAAATGGTTTTCTGATTTGAAATCTTTTGCATTTCGTTGTAACCATTTTGCTATGTTGGCTTCCCTTTCACCAGAGCCTTCACTGCATGTTATAAATTATGGCATGTTGTCTTTTCATTTCCATCCAAATGTTTAAGAATATTCGTGTGATTTCTTCTTTGTGCCATTGATTGTTTAACAATTAGTTGCTTAGTTTCCATATTTTGCAGAATTTTTCTTTTTTTTTGTCCTGTTTTAGTTTTATTTCATTGTGACTACAAGAAGTTACGTTTTATGATCGCTGTGTCTTAAAATTGTCAGGATTTCTTTTGTGGCCTAACATGTGCTCTATCACGGAGGATATTTCATGTGTGCTTGAGAAGTGCGTGTTTTCTGCTGCTGTTGGAGTGATCTGTACGTGTATGTTATATCTAGTTGGTCTGTAGTGTTGTTCAGGTCCTGTGATTCCTTTTCATCTTCAGTTTGGTTCCATCCAGAAGTGAAACTGGATCACTGAAGTCCTCAACTATTTCTGAGCTGATTCTATTTCTTTCTTCATTTCTGTTGAAGTTTGCTTCATTTTCGGGGAAGTTCAAATGTTAGGTATAAACATAGAATTCCTTTATCTTCTTGGTGAACGGACTCTTTTAACTTTATGGAATATCTTTTGTGTTCTGTGTCATTTTTTATCTTTATTTTGTCATGTTGTCAAATACAATGTATGCTGGAGAACACAGCAGACTGGTACATGGGTGCTAGAATAATTTACCAGAGACAAAAACTGGAAATAGAAAAGGAAAGTATCAGGTTACACTGCCATAGACAGCAGTGGAGTGCACACACGAGGTGTGCCTGTGTGAGCGTTGAAATGGAATTCCAGGGTCTTTTTCCGGGCCGGGCGGAGGAGCTGGTGAAGTCAATGGGTTGGGGGCTGTGCCCAAGTTTTTTGATTGGCTGTAGGTGAGGTAAGAATCTCAGGGTTGTGAAGGGCTGTGGGATTTATGATGGATAAGCTGGGGACCAGCCTGAAAGAAGCCAGCCTGAGCTAGTGTGAGATTGGGTGTTACCTGGGGCTGTTAGTTTGTTGGGGCGAACACACCCAGGACAGAACATACTTTATCTTTGGGGTGATGGCAGGCAGCCTTCTGAGAGCCCAGGAACGGGGGCTGTTGGACTTTGAAGGATGTCATTTGGCCCCACAGTGTAGTCGCCTGCTCTCTGTAGGTGGGATGGCTTCTCCCACCCTTTCAGCTTTAGCTTTTCCCTCTCCTTAGATTTGTGAGAGTTAACAGTTCCCACTCTCTGACACACTCCCTCTGTGTCTGTGTCTCTGTGTCACTCCCTGTCTGTTTTTCCTCTCGTTGCTTCCTCTGTTGGTCCCTGCTGAGGCACATTGTACAGTGGTGAGAGGCTGGAGCCCCGGCCAAGCCACTTCACTTGAGTGTAATTTCAGAAAGAATGCATCTAGTGTTTCCTTTTTTTTTTAATTGAGTTATAGTTGATTTACAGTCTTCTGTTAGTTTATGGTGTGCATCAGAGTGATACAGTTATGCATGCATACAGAAATTCTTTTTCATTAAAGATTATTTTGAGGTATTGAATATAGTCCCTGTGCTGTATGCAGTAGGACCTTGTTGTTTTTCTGTTGTATCTATAGTAATTTGTATGTGCTAATCCCAAACTCCTGATGTATATCCCTCCCCCACTTTCCTCTTTGGTCATCATGAATATGTATTTTATGTCTGTGAGTCTGTTTTAAAAATAAGTTTAATTTTATCATTTTGTTAGATTCCACTTATGAGTGGTAGCATATATATCTGTCTTTCTCTGACTTACTTCACTTTGTATGATAATCCCTAGGCCCATCCATGTTGCTGCCACTGGCATTATTTCTTTCTTTTCTAAGGCTGAGTAGTGTTTCACTCTGTATATTCGCCAACGCCTTTGTTTAGACTCTGTCAAAGTACATTCAGGTTGCTTCCATGGCTCAGCTACTGTAAATGCTGCTGCTGTGCACCTTGGGATGCATGTCTCTGTTTGCATTCGAATTTTCTCCCGATCAGTGCCCAGGAGTGGGATTGCTGGATCAAAGCGTACGTCTGTTTTTAGGTTTTTAAGGGATGTCTGTAGTGTGTTTTATGCTGGCTGGACCAAATTACATTCCTACCAACAGTGTAGGGTTTCCATTTCTCCAAAGCCTCTCCAGAATTTCTCTGTAACTCATTGTTTGATTCCTAAGGTTGAATTTCAGAGCCCAACCCTCTGAGTTCAGGTGCTTGCTGTGACATTTCTTAGCTTCTTGAGTTGAGTTTCTCAGTGTGTTTCTGACACAGTTTTGTCCCTTGTAAAAAGGGAACAGATCTTTCCTAATGAGATAATATGTTGATAACAAATTCATGCCTCTAAATTACTTATTTTGAGGAATGTTTAGCCTATAGGAAGTATTCCAACACTGTTAATCGTTGTTATTATCACCATCATAATTGAAATTTTCACATTTCTATAAAGCTAATGTGGACTTTGTGATCTCTGAAGACACTGCTCATTCTGTAGCTCATCTAGACATTGACTGTCACTCTGTGTGTAGGACAGAATATCTACTGCATCGGCATAGACATTTTGCTGAGTTTGATACATGTGTTCCATGGATTCTCCACACAGACAAAGAAAACAATCACTGTTAGTTGAATGATATCATAATCTCTTAGGAAGACGTGTAAGAATTTTTTTAAAAATTAAAAAATAAAGTGGGGAGACACAACTTGCTCCAAATACTTAACTTCAATCTGTCAGAATACTTACTTCACCAAAAACAATCCTTACCCTTCTCACTTTTCACTTTGTATGGAGATAAGAATTCTCCTCTTGACCCCTTGGTGTAATAAATTTTCATTTCAGGAACAGCTAATCTTTGAGGATGTGGCCATCAGATTCTCCCAGGAGGAGTGGGAGTGCCTGGTCCCTGCTCAGAGGACCTTGTACAGGGACGTGATGTTGGAGACCTGCAGGAACCTACTGTCCGTGGGTGAGAGAACTTCCCTGTTGACGTTGAGATTTGCCCTTGGGTGTTTTCATTTTCCCCTGTTTGCATCTTGGCAGCCCCTGTTCTGGCTGATCTGAAGGTACTGTTGTCTCAGTCATGACATAGTACAGTGACTTTAAACTGACCCTTTCTTCAGATGATCCGCCCATTTCATGTTATATGAGGGGTTGTTCCAGGGCTGAATTATAAATAAAGCTCAGTGGCAAACTGAAAGAATTCCCAGTTTCCTGTCTTCTACCTTCTACCTTGACTCTTCACTCTGTATTGTTAGGAGGAGAGCTAGATATCTGCATACCACACTGTTCTTTATATATTCAGGAGGCATGTGGTGGGAAGTTATCAAACATTTTCCTAGATACATCTGAAGAGTCCTCACTCCTCAGCTAAACAAGAGAGTTGTGATTCTGGACAAGATACAGCATTTTGCATTTCTTCCTTCGGATAGGCAAGGGTTTCTTTTTCTGCTCTGAATATTATCTCCATTTTGGGGAAGAATAGCAAAGAGCCCTAAACTATGGGATGTGATTTGAAAATAGCAAAAAAACAAAACAAACAAATACCCGAGTGGGTCAGAATGTTAGAGAAATGTGTGCACAGGTCAGCCCTCAGAGGGCAGAGAGGAAGCCACAGCATTAATAGTGTTTGGGGTCCTCTTTTCACAGTGGAGAGTTCTTTGGGCAAACAGAAGTTTATTTTTGTTGAAAACTCTTGAAGGAAATATTTCATCTCCCGAACTTATGGGTGTATTTTCTTTCTCAGGTAGTATTTAGAAAAAAATTTTATTTTTAATTTGTTTGTGAAATTCTTAACTTTTTCTCTACTGAATTTGTTTCCCTATTCTAAACTGCCACGAATTTCAGGTATTAGTTACATACACTAGATTTAAATTATGTGCTTTCACAGGCTATTTTCTGTTCCTTTGTATTTCTTCCTTTAAACTAAGTATGGTAAATCTGTTTAGCATAATAGTTTCATCCTTAATTATGAAACAGCAGTATGTACTGTTAATTGGCATGTGCTTTTGAGTTATGATAAAATACATTCATTCATAGGAAAAAGAACTTTGTTTCATTTGTGTCTTTTTGTCATAGGTTGTTTGAAAGTAGGCTGTCCTAAAATTACAAGAATTACCTTTGATCACTTTGTTTTCGATAAAGAATTTTATTTTTTTGTGTGTTCCTAACATTTATAAGATCATGCTGGGGAGGTTCATAACTCTGGTAGAAGTACTAGTTTTAGTGTACTGTCATGTATTTAATGTTAAACATTTACTGATGAATTTAATGAATAGGGTACTTATGGTTCTTTATAGATATGTCTCATATACTTGTGATCAAGAAATTACAAGTGAAGGCAAATATTGATAAAAAATTACTCCAAACAGCGATGACAGAAAGACATGAAAGGACTGAAAGAAAACATTTTGACCCCAGGAGCATCCAGGAAAATGCATATGACAGTGACTCTCAGCAGAGAGATGAGGAAAGAAATTACAAAGGAACGTCTGTAAACGGTAGTGGAAATCTCCGTGAAGAGAGAGACCAACGTGGCACAAGTGGTGCAGGAACCGAGCCCAGGGGAAACAGACTTGCATTAAGCTTTCAGAATGAACTGCATATTTTTAAAAGTGAAGAGAAAATTGATTTTTTTAATGAAGCTGACAAGACAGGCAACAGTAGTGCCTCATTTTCACAACTTCTAGGAAATTCTTCTAGTGTCCAAACCAACATTTCTGAAATAGATGGGAGTGATTTTATGCATCCTTTAGTACTGACACAAGACCTTAAGACACACAGCGAAAGACTGTACAAAAGTACCCAGAGTGGCAAAGCTCTTCTCCAAGGGTCATACCTCAGTACACACCAGATCATCCATACGAAGGAGAAGTTAGATAAATGTGATGTATGTGGGAAAGTCTTTCCTTTTCATTCAAAACTTGTAAGACATCAGAGAATTCATACTGGTGAGAGACCTTACAAATGTAATTTCTGTGGCAAGCTCTTTAATCATAAAGACACACTTCGGAGGCACGAGAGAATTCATACTGGAGAGAAACCTTACAAATGTAATGAGTGTGGCAAGGTATTTAATCACAGAGGAAATCTTGCAAAGCATTGTAGGAGTCATTCTGAAGAGAGACCTTATAAATGCACTGAGTGTGGCAAAAGCTTTCGTGAGAGATCACATTTCAGGCAACATCAAGTCATCCATTCAGGAGAAAGACCATATAAGTGTGACGTCTGTGGAAAAGCCTTTGCTCAAAATTCATACCTTGTAGTTCATTATAGAATTCATACTGGGGAGAAACGTTTTAAATGTAATGAGTGTGGCAAGGTCTTTCGCTATAAATCAACCCTTCAAAGTCATCAGACAATTCATACTGGAGAGAAACCTTATCAATGTAGTGAGTGTGGCAAGGAATTCAGCTGTAAATCAACCCTCAAAAGTCATCACGGAATTCATACTGAAGAGAGACCTTATAAATGTAATGAGTGTGGCAGGGCTTTTCATCGCAAAGGAGGGCTTACGAACCATCAGAGAATTCATACTGGAGAGAAACCTTTCAAATGTAATGAGTGCAGCAAGGTTTTTAGTACAAAAACAAACTTGAACACTCATCAGAGAATTCATTCTGGACAGAGACCTTATAAATGTAATGAGTGTGGCAGGGCCTTTCGTCACAAAGTAGTGCTTACATACCATCAGAGAATTCATACTGGAGAGAAGCCTTATCAATGTTGTGAGTGTGGCAAGGTCTTCAGGTGTAAATCAAGCCTCAGAATTCATCACAGAGTTCATACTGAAGAGAGACGTTATAAATGTAATGAGTGTGGCACTGCTTTTCATTGCAAAGGAGAGCTTGTAAAACATCAGAGAATTCATACTGAAGAGAATCCTTACAAATGTAATTGGTGCAGTAAGGTTTTTAGCACAAAAAGGAAGCTTAACACTCATCAGAGAACTCATTCTTGACAGAGACCTTATCAACATAACAAAGGTTTCAAAACCTTACATCAGGCCTCACATCTCACAGAACATCAACTAATGCAGTCACAAGAAAACTCATATAAATGTCATGTATGTGGGAAAGGCTTTGGTCGATAATGACACCTTGCAAGGCATCGGAGAATTCATAGTCAGGAGGAACCTTTCAAAACTAATGAGTATTGAAAAGCCTTTCCTCACATCTCAACCCTCACTACGCCTCAGGGAGTAGATACACAGGGGAAACCATATCAATATGATATATGTGGGAAGGTCATCATTCAAATGTGACAATTTATATTCATAGGAGATTCATTGGGAGAAATGATGGATGTGCTATGAATGTGGAAAAGACTCACTTACTGTCAGATAACCATAGTTGACAGAAATCAGAGAAATGCAATGAATGTCTCAGTGTCTTCAGTCAAAATTCATACATGAGTCAACTGACAATATTGTAAATAAACTATGCTTCAATTAAAAAAGATCTTCCATGAATTCCTACTAGACAGGACGGTTGCAAATATGTGTGCGGCAAATCCTTCATTATAGTTTGAAGCCTAACTTAGAGCCAGATAATCCCTATTGGTGAGGTACGTTAAGTAAGGGCTTTAGCAGGTGTGCACATCTTAAGCTTCATTTAACAGCCGTCCTGGAGGGCAATCAGATACATGGGTTTAGTGTGACCAGGCCTGTAGACAGGAGATTCATTCAGCAGAGAAGGCATTCTGGCGATCACAGAGGCCCTGAATGGGAAAAGTCCTTACTTGGGTTTCACCTCTCAGCAGTCACCAGGTAGTCCATACTGGACAGAACGTTAGAGATGTTCTGAGTGTAGCAAAGCTTTGGGGTCATGCCTTAGAGCAGGGGCTTCACCAAACACATCTTACTTAAAAATGCAATGGAAATAGCAGTTTCATAATACTCCTCACTCATCACTAGAGATTAGAATATTTATCCTGGAGAGACCACACAAGAGTGTGGTAAGAAATTCAATCAAAGATCACAAGTTGGTGGACAAACTGGCGTGATACCTTACAAATGTAATGGTGTGGCTAAGCCTTTAGCTTGAGTTCCGTTTCTTAGGCAACAGGAGGAAGTCCATGTTGAAGAACAGCCATGGTAACGTATGGTAGAAAATGTATGCAGTCTCACAGTCCACTAGACTTAAGAATATACAGTTTGGAGAGAGACCTCAGTAACCAGTGTGTGTACTAAGGCTTGTATCTGAAGATCAACTATGCGGAACACAGAGACAGAGACTAATGTAAAATTGTGACTTGACTCAGTAGACACGTGTTCATGGTGCCCTTCTGTAGACAGGCCGCAGCGGGCTACAGCGCAGAAAGCTCCCCCCCACCCCCCACCCATGAGCAGAGCAGCAGGGCATCCCGGGACTGGCTCTTTCACAGGAGGAGCGAGACCGGTTATGTGGTGGGAACAAAGCTCGGGGAAGCTGGTCACTTTCTCCATCGCGTGTTGTAGATATGTATGTTTAGTGAAAAGTTCCTCTTACCTTTGGAATTTGAGGGGAGAGCAGTTCCTGTAAGAGGAAAAATTAATCAAAAGAACCTGAGTGGCAGAGCAGTTTATTTCAGACTCTGACTAATGTGCAAAAATGTGCAAAAATTGAAGAGAGTACACTGAAATATCTAGTTGGTTTTATTGAATGATTTGTTATTCTACATAAAGAGGTGCTCCAAGGAGCTGTACACTATGGAAAGCCTTTTCAGGCATAAACTGGGTGGGGTAGAAAGTTATTGGTAAAGGGAAAGGTTCTCTCAGGCAAGGCTGCCTTGTTTAGGGGAAGGACAGAAATCTTCCCTTGTAGGTTACCTCAGTGGCGTTCAGACACTTGACAGTGGTTGGTTTACTGTCGCGTTTCTTTGAGGGGTGAAACTACAGTTAAGTCTTGCTTTGCTGTCTTGTGGGTGACTCCACCTTGGGACTATTTTCGTTTGTTTCTTAAACACTCCCTAAAAGCTGCTCCTTAGTCCTGAATATTCAGCATATGAATATTTCTTCCTATTCAGTATATGAATATATTTCTCCTGGGGTTTTTTGTCCAGCCAAATCAGTGTCATGACTTCCACCTTCATTTACTTGCAGGGAAAATAGGAATGTAGTAAGCATATGAAAAATAGTAGAAATTTAAAAAATTCTACAAGTTCACTTTTGCTCTTGGCCAACTCAGTACAATAATTAGAAAAGAACAATATTCCTCAGGTTTCTGTAAAAATGAACCTTGTACAGTGGGAACATGTTTGTTTGATAGATAAACTAGGAATTTCGTATATTGTGCAAAAATATTCTTTGTTGTTGCTGATTTGCTTTTGTGGCCATTCACTGGGCTAGGACGGACCTCCAGCCAAAAGTTGGTTTGGTCATTCAGAGTGATATTAACATTCAAGTGTTATGAGAATGTTCTATAATTCAGATTTCTCAGGGGACAGGGAAGAGTTTCTAGTTGTTATAAAAATGATATGAAGAAACAAGGAATGGTGAGTTGCTTGGTGTGTTAATGTGATTGCTAGGTGGGGGCTTAGGGGAGCATACCCACTTAGGGTTTGAAGTTCCAGTTGGTTAAAGTTGCTCCAAAGAGGAAGCCCTCAGATTGTTTTGTCACCTTCATCACTCAGGCCAAGCAGGAAGAGGTTGCAGTGAGGTGTAATCCTTCTAAGCAGAGAAACATCCCATTGTTCAATACAGTTGTTTCAAATGCTTGAGAAAAATCTTCCTTAGATGCATCATGTAAGACTTTTACACTAGGTTGCTAAGAATTGGTGTCTGGGCATGTTTTGTAGATAATATAACTAAGCAGTGTACTAGAGGAGCAATTATCAAAAGTCTGTTAAAGTTTGAATTTCAAATTAGTGGATCAGACGATATGTTACGTGGTTAATTTTCTATTGCAATAAAATATGTTTGTAAAATTTTTCTTAGCATTTTTTTCTCTTCCTTGTGCTTTTCCTTTATTTTACAACAGGGAAGTATATAAATCAGTGAGTTATTTTGGGTGTCTTGTGATATGATAATTCTCATAAGGAAATGACTTGTAGAAGGAAGGTGCATTATAAACGTGAAGAAAGATTTACCTTGGAGCTTCACTTCAGTCAAAGCACTGGAACCACAAAATGGTGATGTGAAATCTTTTGTGGAAGTTGGCTGTAGGCAGGTGTTCAAAAATCAAGTTTCTCTTTTTACTAAATACATATAAGTAACATAATGTCTCTATAGTAATTTATTGTGTCATTTTATCAATTCATTCAATGAATGCCTTGCTGCTGAACATTTTCTTTAAGAGAGTGATGTATGATGATAATATTGTTGTCAGACAACTTGCAAACATACTAAATCACACTATATTGTACAAATGAAAATGGTGCCTCCTACTGTGTGCAAGTTATGCAATCAAAGAAGCACTGGCTATTATCTGCATTTTGAATTCAGGTAATAGTGCTGTTGTACAAATGGAAGGAAGACATGACGGTAGACACAATGGCATGATGGGGAGGAACTGGAGAGATGCATTTTAAGGTGCAATTAACACGTTTTGTTTCCAGAGTCCTAGTGATGCACCTGCACCTTAGCAACAAGTCTCTTGCTCCCCCATTTTGAACGTTGTATCATTGCAACTCTCAGTGAAGCTGAAAATCTGAGAATCTTGTATCTATTTTGCACCTGTTGTTCCTCTATGTAAGTTTCCATGCCACACAAATCTGAAGACAAGCCCTTGGTTTATACATTCTCTAGGTTTTCCACTGAAGTAAAGTGAAGAAGTCCAAGCTAAATATGTAAATTGTGCAAAGCAGTCTCTTTAAGCAAATAATGAAATACATGATTTTGAAAATGAAGTTTCTGAAACGACTGGAAATAGAACTGCCATATGTCCCTGCAACTCCACTCCTGGATATATACGTGGAAAAAACCACTCATTCGAAAAGATACACGCAACCCAATATTCTTACTAGGGCTATTTACAGTAGCCGAGACGTAGAAGCAAGCCACGTACCCATCAACAGATGGATGGAGAAAGAAGTGAAATACAGATATATTCATGGAACTAGAAGATATTATGCTTAGTGGAACAAATCAAAGAGAAAGGCAGTATGATATCACTTGCATTTGGAATGTAGAAATTAAAGCCAATAAATGCATATAGCCACACTGAAACAGATCCAGTGATATAGAAAACAATCGAGGTTATCACTGGAGAGAAGGAAGAGGCTAGGGGTAAGATAACAGTACAAGATTAAGAAATCCAAACTACTATATATAACATAATTAAGCAATTATCTTCAGCAACATACTGTACATCACAGGGAATCACAGCAATTACTTTGAAATAACTTCTAATGAATTAAAGCCTATAAAATAGTTTGTCACGATGCTCTGCACCTGAAGCTAATATAATACTGTAATTCAACTATACTTCAGTTAAAATCAATCAGTCTATCTATCTATCTAATAAAATGTGTCCACAAAATGGAATTAAACTTCCGTTGAGAAATCTGGATATGATGCTTCCAACTGTAACTTCAAATAGAGAATTTTCTTCTGGCCTTTCAAACTGATTCTTCTGAAATCTTATGATTCCTATTTATAACCCAACAAACACCTCCACACATTAATTTTCAAGAAACATATGGAAAAACATCTTGGGCAATTCACCTAAACAGTATTTCATAACTACTACAGGACTGAGGCCAGTTGAGGTGGCCTCCTGGCTGAATTAGGAATAGAAAGTTTGAATGAAAATACTGCAACCATATCAGTAAACAAGAAATGCTGAAACCAAGGCATCAGTGGCTGCTGCCACCCCCCAGTAAGGACAGGCCTACAGCCCAGCATCTGCAGCCGCTCTCAATGGTTCTCTCTGAGTGGAGTCACAATGATAAAGGACAAAATAATGAACCTAGATAGTTAGATGCTTGTCAAAGGAATGAATTCAATGAGGCCAAAAGTTTGCTTCCTCCCATACATAGAAAAGTTCAAATTCTTGAACTCAAGATGCCTGGTTTTCTTTAGATAACTAGTAATCTATTGTTCCAACTACCTGGTCTTTGTTGTAAAGCTCCTTTATATCCTAGCTCCTCCCCTACCTTTCGGAGCAGTCCCTCAGAGCCATCTGAGGAGCTGTCATCCTGGCTCGAGTCCTCCTGCCAAATAAAACATAACTCAACTTTTAGGCTGTGCATTTATTTCAGTCAATGGTTTTGGCGACCATGAAGGGACCCAGAGCAGATGTCTCTCCTTCACCTGAACTCTCCAAGGAACTGCAACCTTGGTACCAGCATTGGCCCTTTGTGCCCATGCACCTCCTCGCGGAGTCCAGACAAATTTGGTGAGTCTTTCCTGGTTCTCAGGTCTCCCATATTGGTTGATGATCCTGAGTTTTATTTGGCAGTGTATCCAGGTACCTGGCCCTCCAGTTGAAAGATACTGGGGGGAAACACCCACCCTGTGGAGACATGCTGGGTGGGGCCTGGTTGAAATATACCAGGAAATACCCACATAGATGAGACATCCTGGGGGGGCGCTGGTTGAAAGACACCACGAAAATACCCACCTTGAGGAGGCGTCCTAGGTGGGGCTGGTTGAAAGATACCAGGGAAATACCCACTCAGTGGAGACATCCGGGTGGGGCCTGGTTGAAAGATACTGGGCTCTGGACTGAGTGGTTAAGTAAGAGGCTGGTCTAACGCTTTCCTCAGTTTGGCTACCTCCATTAAATTTGTCGGGATAAAAGTAAAAATCTTATGAGGAACTTTTCAACTCCAAAAATGGGACTCTCCTCCTGGCTGACAACAGCTTTCTCAGGTCAATGAGAAACTTGCAGGAGTGATTGAGGCAAAGACCTCATATCGTGCAGTTGTCCCTGTGGGAAAACCTACTAGCGATTTTGTTCTGACAATCCGACCTTAGAATGGGGAATAGAACTTTCAAAACAAAAGAAGAATGAGTGATTGCCAGCCTCCAACTAATCCCCCAGTCAGGTCTATGTATGTACAAAACTTACAATTTTAATTGGGAATTTAAAAAATTTCACCCTGAAAATAACTAGCCAGGCCTAATAAAAACATTTTTTGGAACTCTGACCTTATAAAAACAAATTCCCCTTTAGGGGAAACTTGGATTTCTCTTCCTGTGTCCTTGAAATGTAAATATTTTATCTTTCTCTGGGCGTTTTATGTATGTGTATGTAAGCATTTATGTGTTTCCATTTTTTTAAAAGAAAACTTGGAATCTGCTATTCAAAAGGCACAAGTATTGTGTACATATGGCGGTCAAGCAAATAAATTGGGATTCTCAACAATCCTTTGATTGTACCAATTATCAGGCGTTTTGCCATCTTAACCTTTGTTGCATCACCCTGGACCACAAAGGCCTTTACTTTTTGTGGAGTAAACTTTTGAATTTTATTTAGATGATACCCCCCACTCATGTGGAAAAGCCTCTTCCTCTTATTGGTTTAAAATCACTTCATATATATATATATACAGACATATACATACACATTTACATATACACATACATATACATAATTGATGGCTGTATGTTGGATCCTTTAATTTGGAGAAACTTCTAAATCGATGAAAGTTGAGAGAGCAAAAAAAAAAAAAAAAAACGGTTTGGAAAGCTACATTTGTGTTTTCCCTTTCCCCTCAATGGGTTTGAGAGATGCTAACAAAAACGTTAGAATAATTAGTGTTATTTAGGTTGAGTAACTGGAAAAAGGAATGTAAAAAATGTCAAAAGATTTTTTTTCTTAACAAGAAAAAAATAAGGAACTTACACCAAATGGAAAATATTTTTAGATGGTTATTTTGAATGGAATAAATAAAATGGACATTTTTGGATTAAGATACAAGGTTTTGATACTATACTACGTAAAGTGTAAAAAATAAAAATAAAAAAATTAAGGCCAAAGGGATCACCTACTGGTCCCCAACATTAAAGTTCAAACAAGTCAGCTTTATTTACCCCAGTTTAAAATGTATATATTCATAGGTCTGGAAGAAATATATATATATACTGAGATACTTGACCAATGATTGGGGCAACAGACCAATTAATCAAATTAAAAACTGACAAGGGCCTACGTCCTTTGGCTCAAACTTGGGGATCCCAGAGACTTTTATATAAAATTAGATAAAATGGACAAGGAATAAAAGAAAAGTCTTCTGGCACTCCTTTCAGAATTAAGACTTATTGATTAAACCTAATAAATATAAAAATTAAAGGTATAAGGGTTAATAAAATTTAGATAAAAGTTTGTAAAATTAGTATATTTAAATGGGCTTTATATAAACATCTTTTGCTTAATTATGTTGTGGGATAAATATGTTTCAGTGGAAAAATGCTTCCTCTTCTTGGTATTATAAGGCTGGGCACATATCTGTCCCTCAAAAAAATTTAATTAAACAAACTAAAAGAAACCAATAGAATTACCTGGGCCATCCAATATAAGGTAAAACTAAAAACTAATACTCAGGGGCTAATAAAAAAATAATACTAAGAGATTTACCCTAGGTTTAACTTATAACTCAAGGAAAAAAGACCTTAGTAAGTGCCGTATGCAAGCTTTTGAAGACATGATAAAGTAAACATTACAGTTTTAAAACATGGAATTCTTTGTTTAGAGCTCTTCTCACTGATACACAAAAGCAAATTAAGAAGATACAATTGGATCTAGGTGACAGACCAGTTCTCTGGGCAACTGGAAGTGTCTGTCTTTGTCTTGCAGATCGGAAATGTAAATACAGCAAACAGTGACCTAGGACGGAGCCTAATTAGCTCAATGAGATAAAACTTAAGGCCAAAAAAATTTTTGGCATTTTAAAACTCAGAAATCTGACAGGTCCTTCAGACTTTGCCAAGGACAAATAGAAATCTTAAATGTCTTTTTCATATATAGTAAGCCTTAGTGATTTGAGCAAACAAATTCAGTTTCCTCCAACTGTCATTTATAAGCAATAAATTTATATTGTTATACCTAACTCATAAGTAAGTTTTAAAGTGAAGCTATGAGATCTCTAGCTTTTGTCTGTTTACAAGTCTGTATAGACATTATAGATATATTTCTACTGCTAAAAAAAAAATCAAAATCAAAGAGCTCTGCTTAATTGACTTAAAAATTATAGCTTACAAATTAAATATTTCTAAAATAAAAACTGACCAAGTTGACTTTCATGTTCATGTGAACTGGAAAACATTCAATTTTAAGTTAATACTTGGTATTAAGTTTAGTTTAAGTTTGTTCTAATTAATATATACATCTTTAGAGTCATCAATATTAAGTATAATACCTTTACTCTACCTAGGTTTAATCAAAGTCAAATAAGGTCCTGTTATATCTGTTGCAGATTTGTCAAAAAAAAAAAAAAAAGTAATGTGTTGTGATAAAATGCTAAGTAAGTTAAATGCAAATGAGATGAGAGCTTTTAGGTAAATTCTTTAAAAATATATTTTTTAAAATGTATGCTTAAGATAATCTCTGTAAATATTTGGTATCTTTAAATTCTAGAGTTGTGATGAGTTAAATGATGGGAGTTTATTAAATAGCTATGCCATTTTCAGATAAAATAAGATTAAAATATTAATTAATTAACATTTGACTTCCTCTTACAGAGAAACTAAAGGTGTTTAGAAATATTAATAAATGGTTGGTGCCACCCTGAACTATTCTCTACTATTAAGGTAAACATCTCAGTATCCTAGGAAAGTAAGATGAATGTGTAAAGGAAGATATAAGGAATGGAGTTATATTTTGTTAATGGAAAATAGTAACTTTGTCCTGAAGCTGGTTACTTCTGAATGAAAGAGAAGATAAGGGACAAAATAACATGAGTATAGAAAGCTGTGGAAGGCTTGTGGCAGAGGAACCCTGAGAAAACAGTTTTGTACATGGTCAGGACTGGCTAAGTTTAGAATAAATTTGGTCAAAGTAAATGAATCTTAGAAGTAAGCTGGTACAAGACTAGATTTAGTTTTCTCTCTGTTAAGAGGACAAAGTTTTCTTAAAATGTTAATCCGCCTTCAGTAACAGATTGTAAAGCTTCTTATACCCCTTAAGTGATCTGTTCTACATTTACCTTTGAAATATTTTCTTGTTAATGAGTAGGTACTCTTTCACAGTGATCTATACTTTTATCTTACCAAGTGTTTTGAAACCTTTTAACAAGTTTCCCGAATATCAAATTCTGATTAAAGTTCTTTTGACCTCCAGTTAACTTTGGGGTGATATAGAGGGACCCCTGAAACATCCCAAAGAGAGATTTTAAACTAGTAAGTTTCACTTGGTATGTTAAATAACATGGGAAGTATGTCAAATGAATAAATCTTCCTAGGTTATATTGTATGAGAAAATATTATTAATATAGATATTCTAGAAATTATATGGAATCCCTAAAATTCTGGTATATCTAAAATGTTACCAGTCATAATTCTGGTTACTGTGACCAGGTTTCTTTATTGATTACAGTATAACGGTGTTTAACCATACTTTATAATCTTTTGTCATTTATAAGCAGTTTTTGTTTTATTCTGATGATTTTGCAAAATGCTTTCTCTTCAAGATTTACTAGTTTCTAATAAATTTCAAACTATAGCACTGAACTAAACTGGGTAAGAAATTTTAAAGGTCTGATGAAAACTCTGATTTCATAAAACTGTTAACAAAAGGATTAGTTGCATGGGACTGAGTAAACTGATGAATATGGTTATAATTTTTGATTTTGTCTGAAATATTACTGGCTTTTAATCTGTTTCCCAGACATAAAGAAACACTTCTCCTTAAGCTAGTTATGATTCACAGCAATTTGATGAATTATACCTATGTAAGCAGACTTGGAACAGTTACCTTTTCTATCTGATCCCTCCAGAGACTGCAAACTCTTAGGTCCCCAGTGGCTGTATCAGATAAATTAAGAAGATCATCTCCTAACAGGTATAGGAATCTCAAGATATTTTAAGGACCTTAAAAAGAAAACAATTTACCTAAATCTGTAAGGCAAAAGTCTATGACAAGCCCTTGACGTGGTTTTCCTGGCCTTAGGAAACTTTATTAAAATTCTAGCCTGAGACTCCTTATTAAAAGTTCCAACACAGCCAATTTAAAAGAGACTACATGATCAAATAATCAGACTTAACTTGTAAACAAATTAGTCTTGATTTGGCTATATTTGATAAAAAATGAGGGTAACTTTAGAGAGAAAAAGATTATATTTTAGTGGATATTAAATTCTAGTTTTGTTAATTGAGGCCTATATTTACTAAGACACTTCCCAAATCATTCCTTACTGTTATGTTACATTGCTGCAAAGTTAATTGAATTATTAAACGGACACTCTAGGTTTGTCTCTGAAGCTCAGTAATCCTTCCTTGGATGAAGGTCCAATGCCCCATCACCTGCAACCAGGGGATTATACATATTGGAAACGGCATGACTAAAAGAATTATCTCCAACCTGAATGGAAGGATCCTTTATCAGGTACTCCTAACCAGACCATACACAGCAAAAGCTGAAGAACACTGACTTTTGGACTAGTTTCCAGTCAAAAAACCCCTGCAGTGGACTGGCCTATAGAGTACTGCTCACCTTAAAACAGTGCTGAAATGGAGAAGAAGCTACCAGGCCAGGGTGAAAAGAAGATGACATCTGAGGTCAACAGCTGACCCAAGACACTGGACCAGGCCTGTATATCAATTACTTTGATAATTGCTCATACCTTTGATTATGAACTACTCCAATTGTTAGGTTTATGGTAAACTACCTATATCTAGTATTTCTGTGTTACCTTGGTGGGTTTCTGTACTACAAGGTTCTAACTAGACAGCCCTCAGAAAATTTATTCTATAGTTATAATTATAGTTCTGTTTAGGCCACTGTTGACATTACAATGTGGGAGACCTCACCTGGCCAATTAATAACACCCGCTCTCAGCCTGACCATGAATATAAATTTTCTTATAAGATCACTCAAGCTCAATCAGAAAAACAAGCAAAATTTTAACCCCAAAATGTAACTTCTCGACTATTAAATCCTTACTTGTGACTTTATTAACGTTACTAGTTGTATTACTTACATCCTTTCCATTTTATAAGATTGTTGTCTCTTACATTTCCCAGTGTGTAACTAGGCCTCCAACAAGACTGATGATGGCTAAACATCTTGAGGATAAACATAAAATTTATAACCCTGCATAGAATAATTGTAATAGTGTGATTCTAACTATGGGAATGAGCAACAAAGGGTAAACATTTCCTGCATCATAATAGACTAGTAAGACAGGTGATCCAGAGAATTTTTAGGATCAACAGGGCCTGATTCAAAAACTAGCACTTTGAGTGGCATGACAACAGATTCTTCACCTGATCTTGGAATTAGCCTTCCTAGCACTGCGGCACAAAAGTGGTCATGAAATGTTTCCCAAAATTTTGGTCAAATTTAGGACCAAGGGGGAGCACTGTGAATGAAAATACTGCAACCATATCAGTAAAGAAAGAATGCTAAACACAAGTCAGCAGCAGCTGCCGCCGCCCTCCAGTGAGGACAGGCCTGCAGCCCTGCTTCTGCAGCCACTCACAGTGGTGCACTCAGCAGACTCACAATAATAAAGGACAAAATAATGAACCTAGATAGCTAGGTGCTTGTAAAAGGAATGACTTCAGTGAGCCCAAATGTTTGCTTCCTCCCATACATAGAAAAGCACTAAATTCTTGAACTTGAGATGCCTGATTTTCTTTAGATAACAAATAATCTTTAAATGTTCCAACTACCTGGTCTTTGTTGTAAAGCTCCTATATATCCTAGCTCCTCTCCTACCTCTTCGGAGCACTCCCTCAGAGCCATCTGAGGGGCTGTCATCCCGCCTCGAGTCCTCCCGCCAAATAAAACATAACTCAATTTTTAGGCTGTGCATTTATGTCAGACGATAAAAGGAAAAGCTGTTTTTGTACATGCCAGTATGAAATGGCCCATTCTACTAGGGAAGAGTTTTCTATTTCTCATTCTAGTTTATAATACAGAGACAAGTCTAGCTCTTTACCTTAAACAGCCTTAAATGAATTCTACTTGCAGGGAATAATCGGGGATCCAACCACGGCCCCACGGCAACCACTTGGGAGACCCACGTTCCCAGCCACTGGATTGCTTGAGCCTCAGAAGCAAGACATCTTATTTCCAAGTTTAGCTGCCCATGTAACTGTAAGCTTTTACTGGAAAAACTCTTCCACTCAGGGACTTAAAGCCAGGGGGTCAAGACAATGGGAAGCATTATCTCCTCCCCCGGCCTCCCAGAGTCCCCTGCCCAGCCTCCAGCCTGTCCCTGTGCAAACCTGACTCCCTCTTAGCCCCACCCCCCCGGGAGCGTTACCCAGGCCCCGCCCCGGAAGTTCCGCCTCTCATCTCGCGGATGTGACGATGTTTACGGACCCGGAAGTGGAGAGCGCGGAGGAAAGGTCACACAGCACAGGGTAAGTTCCTTTTTTCTAATATAAATCTGTACTGCGCGGTCCCCTTCCTCCATCCTCAGGATTTGGGAGTCACTGCGAACCTACAGCCCCAACACCCGGCCCCCCGGCCACGTAAGTCCGGACGCGCCGCTCCAGGTCGGGGATCCTGAAACCGCTCTGAGGCTGGTCCCTGCCCTTGGCTTTTTTGCATTCGGTCACGGAGACACTGCCTTTCCTGATATTTTCCTGCTAAGAACCCTCTACTCCCTCCCTCCAACCCCGCCCGTGTAACATCCTCTTCCTCGCGTCCCCAGCCTCGCCCTCTTGGCCCCTGGAGGGCAACGCCAGCCGTCCCGCTCCCGGGAGGCCAAGTCCTCTCCCAGGTCCCGGTATGCTGGGGAGCCCAGCCTTCTCATGAGACCTCCTGCCTCCCAGCCCCTCTGTCCTGGCGTCCTCAGGGCTGCCCATCTGCTCCGCGAGCCTCCCCTCGTAGTCAGCCCTTCCCCCACCCCACATAGGGGGAGGTGACGTGAGTCAGCCTTGTGCCCCCCCGCCAGTATTGTTACGTCTCAAATTCCACCCCGCTGGAAAACTGTCTCTCCGTTGAAGCGGGCATCCTATTCACTCGTCCGTAAGTACCTGGGCGAGGGGTTCAGTTGAAAGAGAAAGCAGCTCAGAGGAAGGTAGAAACACTGAGGAGAAAAGAATGGTAGAAAATCGATGATGTTGTTTGGGATGGCTGAGGCACTTGCAAAGCGATTGTAAATAGGTTTATCCCTTAAAGTAGCAGGTGGATGAAATAGACATGAATAAATGAACTGGATCTCCGGGCATTGGAGAGCCACAGCAGGAGAGTGGCCCTGGGTCGGCGGGAAGACAGGGTGACTAACAACGGTTAGGCGCTTCACACAGGGAGTGGGAGAGAGTTTAAAAGACTTGGAACCATGGCCTTCAAAGCATGGTGGTCCTGGGAGACAGAGGACAGAGGACAGCTATTGACTTGGAGAGCAGAGGAAGAGAAAGAGCAGGAAGGAGGCACAGCCTCCTGGGGTGTGAGAGTGGGGAGGAAGGGAGGGTGAAAGGATAGAAGGGATGTAAGCCGGAGGGCAGACAGGGAGCAGAGGTGGAGGAAGAATCAGGCAGAAATCCGTGGAGATACAGGGCAATCAGAAAGGTTGGGGGGAAAGAGCAGCAAGAGGGGAAACACGTTGCCGAGTGGGGCAGGACCGGAGCCAGGGAGGGGATAGGAGCGCAGCAGGGACAGAGGGAGGGTAGAGGGGAACGAAGATAGAGACACAGAAAGAAATAGGGAGACAGATAAAGAATGAAATGGAAACACAGTGCAGGTTGAGGGGGCAAACTGAATGCAGATGGCAGGTGAGTTGTTGGATGTGGACAACTAATCTGCGTCATACTGATTGATGGCTTTACAATGTAATACATTAGACGTTTGTTTGCTTAAATCACACACCTCTGGCCAGATATTCAAAGGAAACGAAATCATTCTATTGAGGGAAATATCTGCACTCCAGTGAGCATTACTGCATTATTCAGGACAGCCGAGATGCAGAATGAGCTAAAATGTCTGTTGACACATGGGTGGACAGAAAATTTATGTCAGCCATGAATTAAGACAGTATTAGGACAGAAGAAGGACGCTCCTTGGAAACCTGAAATGTGAGACTCATAGAGCCTTGGAGTGTAAAGGTTGTCCTGAGGGCTGGGTGGAGAGGGAAACGGGGAGATGTAGGCCAAAGGTTACAAACGTTGAGTTGTAAAATAAAATAGTGCAACCCGCACATCTAATGTACAGCCTGCTGACTGTAGTTACTCTCATAGTGCGACTGTATACTTGGAATCACCACATAGAGGCAAAATAGTAATCTCGAGTTGACAGAAGTATAAATTACTTTCTTGTGAGAATTATTACACAGTGTGTACACTTGTCAAATAATCGCTTTGTAGGCCTCACCACGAGTGGGGTGAGATACCAAGAAATGTGAAGAACTCCCTGGTTGGCCTCTGTGTATTTTCCTGTCCTGAGTCCCTCCTGTGACAGTGGGCAGCAGAGGACTGTTTAGTCCACGTGGTGAGGTTCCCCCGATGTGTGGTTGTGGCACAGGAAGTGGGTATGTTTTTTAGGAGTGTTAAACAGAATGTTTTCAGCTTGAAAGATTGATCTCTGAAGACTCCACTCGTCTGAGGAAGAAGTCAGGAAGAAGAGGAAGAAGAAAGAAAAGGAATCAGGAATGACTCCTCAGGTAAAGTCATATTGTCAGTTTTCTCTTTATTATCACAGTATAGTGAGTTTACAATGTTGTGTCAATTTCTGATGTACAGTGTAACATTACCTTCATATACACACACACACACACACATATTCCTTTTCATGTTCTTTTTCATTATAGGTTGCTACAAGGTATTGAATATAGTTCCCTGTGCTGTACAGTATAAAGTTGTTTATCTATTTTATATAGTAGTTAGTATCTGCAAATCTCGAAATCCCAATTTATCCCTTCCCACCCCACTGTTCCCCCTGGTAAGCCTTAGTTTGTCTTCTATGTAAGTCAGTTGCTCTTTTCTAAATAAGTTTATGTATCTTTTTTTTCTTAGGCTCTTTTTTCTAGATTCCACATATAAGTGATATCCTATAGTATTTTTTTCTTTTTCCTGCTTTCTTCATTTAGAATGATGAACTCCACATTCATCCATGTTGCTACACTTGACATCATATCATTCTTTTTTATGGCAGAATAGTACTTCATTGTGTGTGTGTGTGTGTGTGTGTGTGTGTGTATGTATCACATCAGTTGATTGTTTTGTCTGTCTTTCCAAATTACCCTCTTTTGGACTCGCTAATCTTGTCTGACTCTGAAGTATCCTGCGTGACACCTGTACATTCACAGTCACCCAGCTTCTTTCCTCAGTGTTTGTCATCTCCACTTAGATTCCATCCCCATGACCCAGTGACCTAGAACGTGCAACGAGTCTCCACTGAGCATTGTCCTGGGCAGGGCTTCACACTAGTGGATTTAAACAATTGGTGTGTCAGTGCTGTGGGCAGCAGGGTTGTTTAGCAGCCCATCTAGATGCACTATCCAATCTCTATAAATCAAGATAAGGGAGCTGCGCATGTTTAAAATAAATAAGTAAACCTAATTACCTCCCCCCCAAAATAAAACCAAAATATAAATAAAGCAAAATATTAAAAAAAAATTTACACAAGGTCCTGGGTTCAGTCCGCAGTACCTCCATTAAAATAAACAGAAGCTCCGTGTGGATGTCGGTATTAATATGCGAAATACCTGGTAAATTCTGGAAATAGAGCAATAAGGGGAAATTTGTTGTGACTTTTTCTAAGAGAATCGAAGCTAAATGAGTGAGTCAGTGAGTGAAATAATGATTAAGAGATATCAGTGATAGAGGGTGTTTTATTCCATCATCTATTTTAAACTATGAAATAAATCTAAGTGGTTTTTTTTTCCTTTTTTTTTTTTTAAGTTTTTGTGGGGGAGGTAATTAGGTTTGTTTAGTATTTATTTTTAGAGGTGGTCCTGGGGATTGAACCCAGTACCTTGTGTATGCTAAGCATGTGCTCTACCACTTGAGTTATACCCTTCCTCCTAAATCTAAATGTTTGAGGGTTGGAAATTCTTTATATCACTTCTATCATCTCCATTCTTCTGTTTTTTCCTTTTCACTGTGTTGGTTGTTTTTTGGCCCATAAGGTTTCTGCTTCATTGTTTTACAGGTAAATACCCAGTTTCCCAGCACCATTTGTTATGAGACTGTCTTTTTTTCACTCTGCAATCTTAACATCCTTGTCAGTACATTTTAAATAGATGCGAAGGATTGTATCCGAGCATTCTCTTCTGTTCCATTGATTTTTGTGCCTGTGTCTAAGCCGGTAATGTGCCATCTTGATTACTTTATAGTATGCTTTAAAATCTAAAAAAAGGAGGCCTCTATGTTTGTTCTTCCAGCTTTTTGGGTATTTGGGGCCCTTTTAGATTCCCTATAACCTTTAGTGTGTTTTTCCTATTTCTGCAGAGAAAGCCATTGGAATTTTGATAATGACTCCATTGAATATGTAGAAGAGTTTGGGTAGTTTGGACATTTCAAGAGTATTAATACTTGCAGTGCATGAGTACAGATTGTCCATTTATGTGTATATTTTTGGATTTCTTTTAGGAATGTTTAGTAGTTTTCAATGTACAAATCCTTACCCTTTTTGGCAAATGTATTCCGTAAATATTTCATCCCTTTTTAAATACTTACTAAATAGTTTTCTTCTCTAATTTTCCGTTGACTTTGTTCACTGTATACAGAAATGAGCTGATTTTTGCATGTTTGTTTTGTATTGTGCAACTTTTCTAAAATTATTATTTGATGTACCAATTTTCTTGTGGAATATTTATAGGTTATAAATATATAACCATATCATATAAGAAACAAGATAATTTTACTTCTTTTTCACTTTGCGAGACTTTGACTTCTTTTTCTTGTCTAATTGCACTGGCAGGACTTTCAGTACTTTTTGAAACAGTAGTGCAGAGAGTGTACATCCTTGCCTTCTTCCTGATCTGAGATGAGGAAACTTCCATTCCTTCACTTTTTAGTATGATGTTAGGTGTACGTGTTTCATAAATCATATTCATTTGTTTTCTTCGCTCATGGGGGAAGGTAGTTTGGTTTATTGATTAGTTACTTACTTGAGTCCTGGGGTTTGAACCCGGGACCCCGTGTATGCTAGGCATGCACTCTACCACTGATGCCCACCCCATAAGTGATATTCATTCTGTTGAGAACATTTACTGTTTCTATTTTGTTGAGTGTTTATGTCTTGAAAGGTTGTTGAATGTTTCAGAATGCTTTTTTATGGATCACTTGAGATGATCTGTGTGTTTTTTTCTTTCATCTGTTAATGTTGATATCAAATGAATTGATTTTTGTATATTATGTTCCCCTTGCCTTATAGGAATAAAATCTTTTTGCTCATGAAGTCAGATATTTTCAATGTGCTGTTGAAGTTGGTTTGCTAGTACTTTGTCAAGGATTTTGCATCAGTATTCATGAGGAGTATTGGTTTTTAGTTCCCCTTTCTTGTTGGGTCTTTCTGTGGGTTTTGTTTCAGGATCTTCCATGCAGAATTTTTTTCTGGATTGAAGTTTTTTTTTTGAAATTAATCTTTTTTAAATGGTAGAATTCTGCAGTGCACTTATTTGATCCTGGGTTTTTCTTTGTTTGAGATCTTACTACTTGAGACTCTGTAGTCATAATTCAGTTCAATATTTTTTATTTTTTAATGGTTAAAGTTTGGTAGGTTGTGTGCTTCTAAAAATGTATTAGATTATGTAATTTGTAGGCATTATTTTTTATAGCATTCCCTTATAGTCCTTTAAAAAGGACTTCCATTTCAATTGCTTGTGTTGTTGAGAGGGAGGTACTTATGTTTCTTCATTGATTTCTGCTTGGAGGAGGAGGTACTGGGGACTGAACCCAGGACCTCTTGGGTGCTGAGCATGTGCTGTACCACTTGAGCAATACCCTCCCCCCATATCAGTTGCAATCTCTCTTGTTTCATATCTGGTTTTCATTCTTTTTTCCTTCCTTTTTCCTTATCTAGATATGGGTTTTTCCATTTAAGTTTTTTCAAAACACCAACTCTTGCTTTGTTGATATTTACATGTTTCTAATTTCCTTTTCCTGTTCTCTGGTCAAATCTTATTTCACTCTTTCTTTTTGCTGAAGTTGAATTTAGTTTGATCTTCTCTTTCTACTTTCTTGAGATGTAAAAATGGTTTTCTGATTTGAAATCTTTTGCATTTCGTTGTAACCATTTTGCTATGTTGGCTTCCCTTTCACCAGAGCCTTCACTGCATGTTATAAATTATGGCATGTTGTCTTTTCATTTCCATCCAAATGTTTAAGAATATTCGTGTGATTTCTTCTTTGTGCCATTGATTGTTTAACAATTAGTTGCTTAGTTTCCATATTTTGCAGAATTTTTCTTTTTTTTTGTCCTGTTTTAGTTTTATTTCATTGTGACTACAAGAAGTTACGTTTTATGATCGCTGTGTCTTAAAATTGTCAGGATTTCTTTTGTGGCCTAACATGTGCTCTATCACGGAGGATATTTCATGTGTGCTTGAGAAGTGCGTGTTTTCTGCTGCTGTTGGAGTGATCTGTACGTGTATGTTATATCTAGTTGGTCTGTAGTGTTGTTCAGGTCCTGTGATTCCTTTTCATCTTCAGTTTGGTTCCATCCAGAAGTGAAACTGGATCACTGAAGTCCTCAACTATTTCTGAGCTGATTCTATTTCTTTCTTCATTTCTGTTGAAGTTTGCTTCATTTTCGGGGAAGTTCAAATGTTAGGTATAAACATAGAATTCCTTTATCTTCTTGGTGAACGGACTCTTTTAACTTTATGGAATATCTTTTGTGTTCTGTGTCATTTTTTATCTTTATTTTGTCATGTTGTCAAATACAATGTATGCTGGAGAACACAGCAGACTGGTACATGGGTGCTAGAATAATTTACCAGAGACAAAAACTGGAAATAGAAAAGGAAAGTATCAGGTTACACTGCCATAGACAGCAGTGGAGTGCACACACGAGGTGTGCCTGTGTGAGCGTTGAAATGGAATTCCAGGGTCTTTTTCCGGGCCGGGCGGAGGAGCTGGTGAAGTCAATGGGTTGGGGGCTGTGCCCAAGTTTTTTGATTGGCTGTAGGTGAGGTAAGAATCTCAGGGTTGTGAAGGGCTGTGGGATTTATGATGGATAAGCTGGGGACCAGCCTGAAAGAAGCCAGCCTGAGCTAGTGTGAGATTGGGTGTTACCTGGGGCTGTTAGTTTGTTGGGGCGAACACACCCAGGACAGAACATACTTTATCTTTGGGGTGATGGCAGGCAGCCTTCTGAGAGCCCAGGAACGGGGGCTGTTGGACTTTGAAGGATGTCATTTGGCCCCACAGTGTAGTCGCCTGCTCTCTGTAGGTGGGATGGCTTCTCCCACCCTTTCAGCTTTAGCTTTTCCCTCTCCTTAGATTTGTGAGAGTTAACAGTTCCCACTCTCTGACACACTCCCTCTGTGTCTGTGTCTCTGTGTCACTCCCTGTCTGTTTTTCCTCTCGTTGCTTCCTCTGTTGGTCCCTGCTGAGGCACATTGTACAGTGGTGAGAGGCTGGAGCCCCGGCCAAGCCACTTCACTTGAGTGTAATTTCAGAAAGAATGCATCTAGTGTTTCCTTTTTTTTTTAATTGAGTTATAGTTGATTTACAGTCTTCTGTTAGTTTATGGTGTGCATCAGAGTGATACAGTTATGCATGCATACAGAAATTCTTTTTCATTAAAGATTATTTTGAGGTATTGAATATAGTCCCTGTGCTGTATGCAGTAGGACCTTGTTGTTTTTCTGTTGTATCTATAGTAATTTGTATGTGCTAATCCCAAACTCCTGATGTATATCCCTCCCCCACTTTCCTCTTTGGTCATCATGAATATGTATTTTATGTCTGTGAGTCTGTTTTAAAAATAAGTTTAATTTTATCATTTTGTTAGATTCCACTTATGAGTGGTAGCATATATATCTGTCTTTCTCTGACTTACTTCACTTTGTATGATAATCCCTAGGCCCATCCATGTTGCTGCCACTGGCATTATTTCTTTCTTTTCTAAGGCTGAGTAGTGTTTCACTCTGTATATTCGCCAACGCCTTTGTTTAGACTCTGTCAAAGTACATTCAGGTTGCTTCCATGGCTCAGCTACTGTAAATGCTGCTGCTGTGCACCTTGGGATGCATGTCTCTGTTTGCATTCGAATTTTCTCCCGATCAGTGCCCAGGAGTGGGATTGCTGGATCAAAGCGTACGTCTGTTTTTAGGTTTTTAAGGGATGTCTGTAGTGTGTTTTATGCTGGCTGGACCAAATTACATTCCTACCAACAGTGTAGGGTTTCCATTTCTCCAAAGCCTCTCCAGAATTTCTCTGTAACTCATTGTTTGATTCCTAAGGTTGAATTTCAGAGCCCAACCCTCTGAGTTCAGGTGCTTGCTGTGACATTTCTTAGCTTCTTGAGTTGAGTTTCTCAGTGTGTTTCTGACACAGTTTTGTCCCTTGTAAAAAGGGAACAGATCTTTCCTAATGAGATAATATGTTGATAACAAATTCATGCCTCTAAATTACTTATTTTGAGGAATGTTTAGCCTATAGGAAGTATTCCAACACTGTTAATCGTTGTTATTATCACCATCATAATTGAAATTTTCACATTTCTATAAAGCTAATGTGGACTTTGTGATCTCTGAAGACACTGCTCATTCTGTAGCTCATCTAGACATTGACTGTCACTCTGTGTGTAGGACAGAATATCTACTGCATCGGCATAGACATTTTGCTGAGTTTGATACATGTGTTCCATGGATTCTCCACACAGACAAAGAAAACAATCACTGTTAGTTGAATGATATCATAATCTCTTAGGAAGACGTGTAAGAATTTTTTTAAAAATTAAAAAATAAAGTGGGGAGACACAACTTGCTCCAAATACTTAACTTCAATCTGTCAGAATACTTACTTCACCAAAAACAATCCTTACCCTTCTCACTTTTCACTTTGTATGGAGATAAGAATTCTCCTCTTGACCCCTTGGTGTAATAAATTTTCATTTCAGGAACAGCTAATCTTTGAGGATGTGGCCATCAGATTCTCCCAGGAGGAGTGGGAGTGCCTGGTCCCTGCTCAGAGGACCTTGTACAGGGACGTGATGTTGGAGACCTGCAGGAACCTACTGTCCGTGGGTGAGAGAACTTCCCTGTTGACGTTGAGATTTGCCCTTGGGTGTTTTCATTTTCCCCTGTTTGCATCTTGGCAGCCCCTGTTCTGGCTGATCTGAAGGTACTGTTGTCTCAGTCATGACATAGTACAGTGACTTTAAACTGACCCTTTCTTCAGATGATCCGCCCATTTCATGTTATATGAGGGGTTGTTCCAGGGCTGAATTATAAATAAAGCTCAGTGGCAAACTGAAAGAATTCCCAGTTTCCTGTCTTCTACCTTCTACCTTGACTCTTCACTCTGTATTGTTAGGAGGAGAGCTAGATATCTGCATACCACACTGTTCTTTATATATTCAGGAGGCATGTGGTGGGAAGTTATCAAACATTTTCCTAGATACATCTGAAGAGTCCTCACTCCTCAGCTAAACAAGAGAGTTGTGATTCTGGACAAGATACAGCATTTTGCATTTCTTCCTTCGGATAGGCAAGGGTTTCTTTTTCTGCTCTGAATATTATCTCCATTTTGGGGAAGAATAGCAAAGAGCCCTAAACTATGGGATGTGATTTGAAAATAGCAAAAAAACAAAACAAACAAATACCCGAGTGGGTCAGAATGTTAGAGAAATGTGTGCACAGGTCAGCCCTCAGAGGGCAGAGAGGAAGCCACAGCATTAATAGTGTTTGGGGTCCTCTTTTCACAGTGGAGAGTTCTTTGGGCAAACAGAAGTTTATTTTTGTTGAAAACTCTTGAAGGAAATATTTCATCTCCCGAACTTATGGGTGTATTTTCTTTCTCAGGTAGTATTTAGAAAAAAATTTTATTTTTAATTTGTTTGTGAAATTCTTAACTTTTTCTCTACTGAATTTGTTTCCCTATTCTAAACTGCCACGAATTTCAGGTATTAGTTACATACACTAGATTTAAATTATGTGCTTTCACAGGCTATTTTCTGTTCCTTTGTATTTCTTCCTTTAAACTAAGTATGGTAAATCTGTTTAGCATAATAGTTTCATCCTTAATTATGAAACAGCAGTATGTAGTGTTAATTGGCATGTGCTTTTGAGTTATGATAAAATACATTCATTCATAGGAAAAAGAACTTTGTTTCATTTGTGTCTTTTTGTCATAGGTTGTTTGAAAGTAGGCTGTCCTAAAATTACAAGAATTACCTTTGATCACTTTGTTTTCGATAAAGAATTTTATTTTTTTGTGTGTTCCTAACATTTATAAGATCATGCTGGGGAGGTTCATAACTCTGGTAGAAGTACTAGTTTTAGTGTACTGTCATGTATTTAATGTTAAACATTTACTGATGAATTTAATGAATAGGGTACTTATGGTTCTTTATAGATATGTCTCATATACTTGTGATCAAGAAATTACAAGTGAAGGCAAATATTGATAAAAAATTACTCCAAACAGCGATGACAGAAAGACATGAAAGGACTGAAAGAAAACATTTTGACCCCAGGAGCATCCAGGAAAATGCATATGACAGTGACTCTCAGCAGAGAGATGAGGAAAGAAATTACAAAGGAACGTCTGTAAACGGTAGTGGAAATCTCCGTGAAGAGAGAGACCAACGTGGCACAAGTGGTGCAGGAACCGAGCCCAGGGGAAACAGACTTGCATTAAGCTTTCAGAATGAACTGCATATTTTTAAAAGTGAAGAGAAAATTGATTTTTTTAATGAAGCTGACAAGACAGGCAACAGTAGTGCCTCATTTTCACAACTTCTAGGAAATTCTTCTAGTGTCCAAACCAACATTTCTGAAATAGATGGGAGTGATTTTATGCATCCTTTAGTACTGACACAAGACCTTAAGACACACAGCGAAAGACTGTACAAAAGTACCCAGAGTGGCAAAGCTCTTCTCCAAGGGTCATACCTCAGTACACACCAGATCATCCATACGAAGGAGAAGTTAGATAAATGTGATGTATGTGGGAAAGTCTTTCCTTTTCATTCAAAACTTGTAAGACATCAGAGAATTCATACTGGTGAGAGACCTTACAAATGTAATTTCTGTGGCAAGCTCTTTAATCATAAAGACACACTTCGGAGGCACGAGAGAATTCATACTGGAGAGAAACCTTACAAATGTAATGAGTGTGGCAAGGTATTTAATCACAGAGGAAATCTTGCAAAGCATTGTAGGAGTCATTCTGAAGAGAGACCTTATAAATGCACTGAGTGTGGCAAAAGCTTTCGTGAGAGATCACATTTCAGGCAACATCAAGTCATCCATTCAGGAGAAAGACCATATAAGTGTGACGTCTGTGGAAAAGCCTTTGCTCAAAATTCATACCTTGTAGTTCATTATAGAATTCATACTGGGGAGAAACGTTTTAAATGTAATGAGTGTGGCAAGGTCTTTCGCTATAAATCAACCCTTCAAAGTCATCAGACAATTCATACTGGAGAGAAACCTTATCAATGTAGTGAGTGTGGCAAGGTCTTCAGCTGTAAATCAACCCTTAGAAGTCACCACGGAATTCATACTGAAGAGAGACCTTATAAATGTAGTGAGTGTGGCAGGGCCTTTCGTCTCAAAGGAGTGTTTGCAAACCATCTGAGAATTCATAGTGGAGAGAAGCCTTACCAATGTAGTGAGTGTGGCAAGGTCTTCAGGTGTAAATCAACCCTCAGAATTCATCATGGAATTCATACTGCAGACAGACCTTATAAATGTAATGAGTGTGGCAGGGCCTTTCGTCGCAAAGGAGAGGTTGCAAAACATCAGAGAATTCATACGAAAGAGATACCTTACAAATGTAATGTGTGCAGCAATGTTTTTAGTACAAAAAGAAACCTTAAAAGTCATCAGAGAATTCATTCTTGACAGAGACCTTATCAACATAATAAGGGTTTCAGAAACTTACATCAGGCCTCACACCTTACAGAACATCAACTAGTGCAGTCACGAGAAAAACCATAACAATGTGATGTACGTGGGAAATGCTTTGTTTGATATTCACAACGTGCAAGGCATCGGAGTATTCATAGTGAGAAACCTTTCAACAGTAACTAGTGTTGAAAAGCCTTTCCTCACATCTCAACTGTGACTATGCCTCAGGGAGTAGATACACAGCAGAAACCGTATCAATATGGTATATGTGCAAAGGTCATCATTCAAAATCGACACTTTAAATTCATAGGCGATTCATTGTGGGGAGAAATGATGGACGTGCTATGAATGTGGAAAAGCCTCACTTACCGTCAGAAAATCCATCCTGGACAAATCAGGGAAATGCAATGAATGTCTCAGTGTCTTCAGTCAAAATTCATAACTCAGAGTCAACCAGCAATATTGTAAGTCAGCTGTGCTTCAATTTAAAAAGATCCACCATGAAATCCTATTAAAGAGGAAGTTTGCAAATATAATGTGTGTGGCAAATCCTTCATTGTTCTTTGAATCCTAACTTAGAGCCAGAGAATCCCTATTGGTGAGGAACGTTAAGTAAGGGTTTTAGCAGGTGTGCACATCTTAAGCTTCATTGGAACAGCCGTCCTGGAGGGCAATCAGATACATGGGTTTTGTGTGACCAGGCCTGTAGACAGGGGATTCATTCACCTGAGAAGTCATTCTGGAGATCACAGAGGCCGTGAATGGGAAAAGTCCTTACTTGGGTTTCACCTCTCACCAGTCACCAGGTAGTCCATACTGGACAGAACAGCATAGAAAGCTCTCCCCCCACCCATGAGCAGAGCAGCAGGGCGTCCAGGGACTGGTTCTTTCACAGGAGGAGCGTGACCCATTACGTGGTGGGAACAAGGCTTCAGGAAAGCTGGTCACTTTCTCCATCGCGTCAGACTAGGTGTTGTAGATATCTCTGTTTAGTGAAAAGTTCATCTTACTTTTGGAAATTGAGGGGAGAGCAGTTACCATTAGAGAAAAGTTAATCAAAGGAGCCTGAGTGGCAGAGCAGTTTATTTCAGACTCTGACTAATGTGCAAAAATTGAAGAGAGTGCATTTAAAGATCTAGTTGGTTTTATTGCATGATTTGTGAATTGGGCTGCTTCCCAACTTCTAAATAAGGTGGTGCTCCAAGGAGCTGTACGCTATAGAAAGCCTTTTCAAGCATAAACTGGGTGGGGTAGAAAGTTATTGGTAAAGGGAAAGGTTCTCTCAGGCAAGGCTACCTTGTTTAGGGGAAGGACAGAAATCTTACCTTGTAGGTTACCTCAGTGGCTTTCAGGACATGTGACATTGATTCGTTTACTGTCGTGTTACTTTGAGGGGTGAAACTAGAATTAAGCCTTGCTTTGCTGTCTCGTGGGTAAGTGACTCCGCCTTGCGACTGTTTCGGGTTTTTTGTTTGTTTGTTTTTTGTTTTTAAATACTCCCTAAATGCTGCTCCTTTTTCCTGAATATTCAGTATATGAATATACTTTCCCTGGGGTTTTATTCCCACCAAAATCAGTCTTATGACATGCATCTAAACTTACATGCAGGGAAAATAGGAATACAGTAAGCATATGAAAAATACTAGAAATTTTAAAACTTCTCCAATTTCACTTTTGTCCTTGGCCAACTGAGTACAATAATTAGAGAGGAAAAATATTCCTGAGTTTTCTTATAAAAATGAACCAGGTACACTGGGAAATTTTTGTTTGATAGATCAGCTAGGAATTTTGTGTATGATGCAAAAACATTTGTTGTTGCTAATTTGCTTTTGTGGCCATTGAGTGGATTAAGACGGCTCTCCAGCCAAAGGTTGGGTCATTCAGAGTGATATTAATGTTCAAGTGTTATGAGAATGTTCTATAATTCAGATATTTAGTGGGCCAGGGGAGAGTTTCAAGTTGTTCCAGAAATGATATGAAGAAACAAGGAATGGTGACTGGCTTGGTGTGTTAATGTGATTGCTAGGTGGGGGCTTAGGGGAGCATACCCACTTATGGTTTGAAGTTCCAGTTGGTTAAAACTGCTCAAAAGAGGAAGCCTTCAGACTGTTTTGTCACCTTGATCACACAGGCCAAGTAGGAAGAGGTTGTGGTGAGGTTTAATCCTTCTAAGTAGAGAAACATCCCATTGTTCAATACAGTTGTTTCAAATGCTTGAGAAAAATCTTCCTTAGATACATCACCTAAGGCTTTTACTCTAAGTTGCTAAAAATTAGTATCTGGGAATGTTTTGTATATAATATAAGCAGTGTACTAAAGAAGCAATTATCAAAAGTTCATTAAAATTTGAATTTCAAATTAGGGAATCAGACGATATGTTACTTAGTTAATTTTCTATTGGAATAAAATATGTTTATAAAATTTTTCTTAGCATTTTTTTCTCTTACTTTTGTTTTTCCTTTATTTTACAACAGGGAAGTATATAAATAAGTGAGTTATTTTGGGTGTCTTGTGACATGATAATGCTCACATGGAAATGACTTGTAGAAGGAAGGTGCATTATAAACATGAAGAAATATTTACCTTGGAACTTCACTTAAGTGAAAGCACTGGAATCACAAAATGGTGATGTGAAATCTTTATGGGAGTTGGCTGTAGTCAGGTGTTCGAAAATCAAGCTTCCCTTATTACTAAATACATATAAATAACATAATGTCTCTATAGTAATTTATTGTGTCATTTTATCAATTCATTCAATGTTGCTGAACATTTTCTTTAAGAGGTAGTCATGTATGATGATAATATTGCAAACATACTAAATCACACTATATTGTACATATGAAAATGGTGCCTCCTACTGTGTGCAAGTTATGCAATCAAAGAAGCACTGGCTGTTATCTGCATTTTGAATTCAGGTAATAGTGCTGTTGTAGGAATGGAAGGAAGACATGACGGTAGACACAATGGCATGATGGGGAGGAACTGGAGAGATGCATTTTAAGGTGCAATTAACACGTTTTGTTTCCAGAGTCCTAGTGATGCACCTGCACCTTAGCAACAAGTCTCTTGCTCCCCCATTTTGAACGTTGTATCATTGCAACTCTCAGTGACGCTGAAAATCTGAGAATGTTGTATCTATATGGTTATAAAACTCGAATTTTGCACCTGTCGTTCCTCTATATAAGTTTCCATGCCACACAAATCTGAAGACAAGCCCTTGGTTTATACATCCTCTAGGTTTTCCACTGAAGTAAAGTGAAGAAATCCAAGCTAAATATGTAAATTGGGCAAAGTAGTCTCTTTAAGCAAATAAAAAAATACATGATTCAGAAAATATAACGTCCTCTTCCATGAGGTGAACTTGCGCCTCCAGCTTGAATTTCTCACTTTTACATGAACATTGTTCATCGATCCCCACACATTTCATAAGGTCCTTCTAATTAAGGGGGGGGTCATTGTCATGCTTACGTCAGAGTGTGTTTTAAATACTGTAGCCGCAAGTCTCAGGATGATCTCGCTGTCCTGTTGGCGTTCCAATGAACCAAGGTGCTCCAATTAGCTCTGGACGCGGGGTGGAGGGGCCACGGCAGTCCATCTCCTGCGTCTACAGGAAGTTCAGCACAGACTGAAAAGTGAGAGACGTGGACTTGCGCAACTCTGTGTGCCCAGGAGAAAATGGAATTTGCTGTTACCCTGGACGGAAGGACAGACCAGAGGTGGACACCATGATTGTCAACTCTCTCCCTTCTGGGAGGATGCAAGCCACTTTCTAATGTGAGAGCACACTGGCGGGAAGGACTGTTCGCCCAGGCGGTGGTACCACAGCAACCTGCACACACTGGGTTGGTTACACTCTGGAAGCGCTTCAGGAGCTATTGCTGGAATTGCCCAAAGCCTTAGGGCTCCTGCTCCTTTAAGTAGGGACACTCTTGTTTCCCTAGGGTGACCTGTATATTAAGAGGCCATTCCCCACACGTGGGGTTACCTGCAGGGCTTTCTATAGCCCGTCGCCCCATGGCTGCAACAGGGCTAGCCAGGGGCCTTCAGTCTGGACCTGATTCTTCCATGTCCAGGTGTCCTGTGGTCCCGAGTTCAACACCCTGGGGGCGCATAGTATTGAGACGTGCGCCATTATTGAGACATTGCAGGCATCCTGCACGGGCCCAACTCTGAGCCTCCGAATGGTCCCTTGCAGTAACTTTTTCAGTGGGCTCATACCTGTATGGCGAGGTTGTTCATTCAAAAGACCTGCCGCCTGTGGCAAGACACTGTTCCAGCCTCGCCCTTGTGGTTGGAGAGCCCTCAGTTTGTCCTCTAATGGGTGATTGTACCGTTCAACCATTCCTGCTGCTTGGAGATGGTAAGGCACATGCAATGTCCAGTTAATATCATTTTCCTTGGCCCACTCCTGGGTCTGTTGGGCAGTGAAAGGGGTCCCTCTGTCACTTTGTATTTCTGAGGGAGTCCCATAAAAGGCCCGTAAAACTTCCAGTGCTGTACTAGTAGTGTCTTGTGTAGCTTGGGGCACGTGCTGAGCAAAACCTAGGCCAGTAGCAGTGTCCCCTGCTGTCAGCAGGTACTGCAAGCCCATACTAGGAGCAAAGGGGCCTATGCAATCTATTTGCCATCCTGCAATGGCTGAATTCCCCGTGCAATCCTCCCCATCTGTTGGGGCCATGGCTGCCAGTGCGGGTGGTGCTTAGCACACCATGGGCACTGCCGCAAGGCATCCTTGGCTTCACTGTGGCTCAGGTGCAGGCCCCACCATTCAGCTACCTGCCTCATCGTGTACGAGCCTACATGACCAAGTTTCTCGCGGCGCCAGGGACCTATGTCGGGTCCTGGGACCATGGCCTGTACAGATTGGAGTTTGGCTAGCGCGTCAGCAGCAGCATCACCCAGTGGCAATGCTGGGCGGTGCCCTGGTACATGGTAAACAGTATACTGACCTTCTTGGGCATTGTCCATAACTGTTTGCACATCTGTTGTCCCCACAGGGGTCGTTGCCCAATCATCCAGTCTTGCAGGGCCCACTGGGGTATCCACAGTGTGAGGCCTCGATACACAGCCCAACTATCCGTGCAGAGCTGCAGGGGGCTAGGTTCATTCATCAACACCATCCACACCGCCTGTAACTCAGCCCGTTGGCTGGACTGGCCTTCTTCTTTCTCATACCAGAAGGCTGCAGTGGCAGGGTGCAGTGCTACCGCAACCCAAGTGGGCGGGCTGCCCTTACAAGAGCCATCTGTATACCAAGCAGTTACCAGGGGTGGCCCTTTCCCTTCATGAAAGGGACTGGGCACAGGGTCCACCCCTTATGGGAGCATCTGTTCGGCAGGCACAGCAAATCTCACAGGTCTTAATACCTGATACAAACCTGCAGCCAAGGGGCTAGCGGTGTATTGGGCTCTCTGTTCCAAATAAGCACCCCACTTCGTCAGCTGGGGTCTGGGCAGTTCCCGATCGGGGTTGCTTTGCCCATGTCTATGCCCATCCTGCAACAGGGTATGTGGTCTGTACTTGGACCTCTTGCCTCCCCGTCAGGGGTTCAGTGGCTATTAAGGATGGGTAAGTTGCTAGAAATTGTTTCTCAATTAAAGGACAACGATATTGAGACTGTTTCCACAACTGAGACCAGAATCCTATGGGCACTTTCCATTGCCCATGCTTTTGCCCTTAGCCCCAACCATATCCATCATTGTCCACATGGAGTGTTAGCCAGAAAGGGAGGTCTGGATCTATTCTGTACCGCACTTTCGCTTGGGCCATCTCCCACTTAGATTCAACAAATGCACATTCGATCTCATCAGACCAACTTCAGACTTCTCCCTTCTTAATGAGATTAAAGCGGGGTTTAGCTATCTGGGCCAAATGACGAATAAACACCCACCAGTATTCCCAAAGGCCTAAATAAGTCTGTAATGGTTTAACTGTTTCAGGGCGGGAATATGCCTGGATTTTGTCTATTACTGCTGCAGGCAGCACTTTTGTCTTATGCAACCAGACAACACCCAAGAATCTGCCAGAATATCCAGCTCCTTGCACTTTGTCCTCGTTCATGGCCCACCCCCAGCCCGCCAGGCTTCTCGCAGCGCTGTGGCACTGGCTTCCAACTCTGAAAGCCAATCAGAGGTTAGCATTACGTCATCTATGTAATGGAACAAATGGACAGTATCTGGTTTGCTCCATGTAGCCAGGTCTTAGGCCACTAGACCATGACACAGTGTGGGACCGTGCAGACATCCCTGCGGCAACACAACAAATGTCCATTATCTGCCTTCCCAGGTAAGGCAAACTGTTGTTGGCTCTCAGGGGCTATATCTATAGAGAAGAATGCATTAGCCAAGTCAACCACATAGTGACAAGTACCCAATTCATGGGACATCCGGTCCAGCAAATCTGTTATATTTGGCACAGCTGCGTGCACGCGTGTAGTGAGTTTATGCAGTTTCCGATAGTCCACTGTCATCCTCCAGGAGCCTTCAGGCTTAGCCACAGTGGAGAATTACACGGGCTATGGGTCGCCCAAATAAAACCGGCTTCCTCAAGCTTCAGAATACTCTGTCCTATTTCCTCATTGCCTCTGATCAATCGACATTGCCGGACATTCACCACTCGTGTGACCTGTGGCAAAATCATAGGTGTGTGATGAGGATGCCCCTGGATAACTGTTTTCACCACGCGAACTCTCAGGCAAAATTCCCCTTGAGTTGTCTGTATTTGTAATCCTTGCAAAATGCCTCTTCCCAGAATATATTCAGCTAATGGGGATATATGCACTTCATATGCAGCAGCGGGCAGACGACCAATGCCCAAATTCAGAATCACTGGTTTAAGGCTCATTTGGTTGTTTCCATATCCTTCTATATGAATCCACAGTCCCCGAAAATGCTCTGGATTTCCATGTACTAATGTAATTTCAGCTCCTGTGTCTCCTTGTGCCAGTACTCGCTGTTGATTTATGGGTTACCAGTGGAAAGACAGTTTAACATATGGCCTCAGGTCGTTGGGGTGCCTCATGTCCCAAACACTCTGGCCTTCCTCCTAGTCTGGTAGGAAATTAGCTAGGCTAACTCTCAGTCCTGATGGGCAGTTGGCAACGGTGTATATTGTTGCTCAGGCTGTAATTTTTTTCCATAAGGCTATTAGCACCTCCAAAGCCTGGGCATGTAATTTTACATGGTTGAAGCCAGCCGCCAGTAAATCACATCATATCTGCCGGCGTGCTAGGTTTTGGGGCCCTACCAAAGTTGGAGCATTCCCCATTTTCCTCCTCTGTGTGAACTTCCCTTTCTAAGTCACTGCATGGTAGGAGGTCTTGGACTCACCTTGAGTCTTGGCAGTGCACACCCCCTTTCAGCGCACCCCTACATCCCCCAGACGAGCTAGAGCCTCAGTTACTTCATGTATGGGGCGGTCTAGATACAGCGGTATTAGTGCTGCCGTAGTCCTAAATGGGCAGTAGCCATGCAGGGAGTGAGTAACCCATAAGCTGCTTGCATTGCTTTGCCAGGTCTCGCAATTCCACTGAGGTAGAAGACATGTAGTTTGTTTTTCCCATCGGTCACTGCAGTCCCGGAGAAGGAGGTGCCCCCTTTGCCATGGGCTCCTCCAGTTCCACCCACTGCCTCACCATGGGTTGAAGACACAGTGGAACGAGGGGAAGGGCCTGGCTTACCGCTCTCACAGATGGTGGGACTGGAGCCGCACAGACACAGTAGCTCTCAGAGGCGGCGGAGCTAGGGCCATGTGGTCACCTTTCTGCTGGGCTGAGTCTCCGCTCGAGTTCCTCTTCCTTGCGCTGTAACTGCTCTACTTGCATGGGCAATTCTCTCACGTCTTGGCTAGCATGGCGCAAAAGCGACAAAAACATCCAGGCCACCTTCCTGGCTACCTCTCGGTGGGCTAGTGGGACATTATTTTCTTACAACTCCAGCGCCCTCCAGACATAATCTGGCCAGAGTGCCACTGTGTCCCAATCCTCAGGCTGAGCACACGTCAGCAAATAGGCTGCCACCAGGGACTATAAAGAGGTAGGGGGCCACATAGATTTCATCTGAGGATTCCTGTCCGGGGAAGCTGGTTCAGAGGGGCACTCGGCTCATCATGTTCACAGTGCCAAGCGTCAGCGGAGGGAGCCTGAAGTGGGATACGCGGAGGTGAGCGGCCCAACTGAAAAAATTCACAAGGACCTGCCATACCACAAAACAGAATTCACCGAGTGCACATGGAGTTTACAGCACTTTATTCTATGGCCACAAGGTGGTGCGCGCAGTCTAAGGTGCAGCTATCCTGCTTTTCTGTATTTTCTGCCAGCACATGCGCAGTGTCAGCTCCTTTCATCCTGAGGCTAATATCCTTAGCACATGCGTACTTCTATTTCCTTTGTTCTAAAACTTCTATAACCGACGCATGCGTACAATCATTATTTACAGCATAGTACAAACATGCTGTGACCCTGTACTTATTTCCCACGGCCGTACCTCACCTGAAGGCCACTGACACATCATCCACTTCCCCCCGCCCAAGTCCCCTTCCCCTTCTCGCGCCGGTCCCCGTGCAAACCTGGCTGCGCTTTCGCCCCGCCCCTGCCAGTAGCGCTAACCGGCCCGACGCCGGAAGTCCCGCCTCTCGTTTGGCGGATGTGAAGATGTTTACGGACCCGGTGGTGGAAGGCGCTGAGGGAAGGTCGCAGCAGAGTGTAAGTTCCCCTTTTCTAATGTAAATCGTGCTGCGCTGTCCCTCTCCCTCCGTCTTTAGGGTGTGGCAGTCACTGCGGACCTACAGCCCCAGCACCTCGTCCCCCAGCCACGTAAGTCCGGGGGTCGCCGCTCCAGGTCGTGAATCTTTTCCTTTGGGTCTGGAACCGCTCTGAGGCCGGTCTCTGCCATTGGCTTTTCTGCTTTCGGTCACTGAGACACCGCCGTTGCTGATATTTTCCTGCTCAGGACCCTCTACTCCGTCCCTCCGCCCCCGCCCGTGTAGCTTCCTCTTCCGCGAAGTGGAAGCGCGCCCCCAGCATCGCCCTCTCGACCCTGGGCCGAGCCGCCGGCCGCTCCGCTCCCGTCAGGCCGCGTCCTCTCCCTGGTCCTGGGATTCTGGGCCGCACGGTCCCCTCCTGAGACCCCCTCCCTCCCAGACTCTACATTCGCGCCCTCCTCAGGCCGGTCCTTCTGTCCCGCGGGCCTCCCCTTTGTAGTCAGCCTTTCCCCCACCTCTTGTAGGGGGAGGTGACTTGAGTCAGCCGTGTGACCTCCCGGTATTGTTACGTCCCAAATTCCACCCCGCTGGAAAACAGTCTCTTCCTTTAGGCGGGCATTTATTCACTCCTCCAGTAAATTTTTGGGCGAGGGGTTCAGTTGAACAAGAGACAAAGAGCAGCTCAGAGAAAAATAGAAACCCCGAGAAGGAGAAAAGAATGATGGAGAATCGATGGTGTCGTTGAGGATGGCTGAGGCACTTGCAAAACGGTAGTAAATAGAGTTATCCCTTGAAGTAGCAGGTGGATAAAACAGACACGTGAATAAAGGAACAGGATCTCCGGGCATTGGAGAGCCACAGCAGGAGAGGGGCCCTGGGTCCGCGGGAAGGCGGGGAGACGGTGACTAACAACGGTTAGGCGCTTCACACAGGGAGTGGGAGAGAGTTTAGAAGACTTGGAACCATGGCCTTCAAAGCATGGTGGTCCTGGGAGACAGAGGACAGAGGACAGCTATTGACTTGGAGAGCAGAGGAAGAGAAAGAGCAGGAAGGAGGCACAGCCACCTGGGGTGTGAGAGTGGGGAGGAAGGGAGGGTGAAAGGATAGAAGGGATGTAAGCCGGAGGGCAGACAGGGAGCAGAGGTGGAGGAAGAATCAGGCAGAAATCCGTGGAGATACAGGGCAATCAGAAAGGTTGGGGGGAAAGAGCAGCAAGAGGAGAAACACGTTGCCGAGTGGGGCAGGACCGGAGCCAGGGAGGGGATAGGAGCGCAGCAGGGACAGAGGGAGGGTAGAGGGGAACGAAGATAGAGACACAGAAAGAAATAGGGAGACAGATAAAGAATGAAATGGAAACACATAGTGCAGGTTGAGGGGGCAAACTGAATGCAGATGGCAGGTGAGTTGTTGGATGTGGATGACTGATCTGCGTCATACTGATTGATGGCTTTACAATGTAATACACTTAACGTTTGTTTGCTTAAATCACACACCTCTGGCTAGATATTCAAAGGAAACGTAATCATTTTATTTAGGGAAATACCTGCACTCCAGTGAGCATTACTGCATTATTCAGGACAGCTGAGATGTAGAATGAGCTAAAATGTCTATTGACACATGGGTGGACAGAAAATTTATGTCAGCCATGAATTATGACAGTATTAGGGCAGAAGAAGGACACTACTTGGAAACCTGAAATGTGAGACTCATAGAGCCTTGGAGTGTAAAGGTTGTCCTGAGGGCTGGGTGGAGAGGGAAACGGGGAGATGTAGGCCAAAGGTTACAAACGTTGAGTTGTAAAATAAAATAGTGCAACCTGCACATCTAATGTACAGCCTGCTGACTGTAGTTACTCTCATAGTGCGACTGTATACTTGGAATCACCACATAGAGGCAAAATGGTAATCTCGAGTTGACAGAAGTATAAATTACTTTCTTGTGAGAATTATTACACAGTGTGTACACTTGTCAAATAATCGCTTTGTAGGCCTCACCACGAGTGGAGTGAGATACCAAGAAATGTGAAGAACTCCCTGGTTGGTCTGTGTGTGTAGTTACCTGTCCTGAGTCCCTCCTGTGACAGTGGGCAGAAGAGGACTGTTTAGTCCACGTGGTGAGGTTCCCCCGATGTATGTGGTTGTGGCCCAGGAAGTGGGTATGTTTCTTAGGAGCATTAAACGAATGTTTTCAGCTTGAAAGATTGATCTCTGAAGACTCCACTTGTCTGAGGAAGAAGTCGGGAAGAAGAGGAAGAGGAAAGAAGAGGAGTCAGGAATGGCTCCTTCTCAGGTAAAGTCATATTCTGAGTGGATTTTTTTCTCTTCATTATCAAAGTATAGTGAGTTTACAACGTTGTGTCAATTTCTGATGTACAGCATAACGTTGCCTTCATACACACACACACACACACACACACACATATTCCTTTTCATGTTCTTTTTCATTATAGGTTACTACAAAGTATTGAATATAGTTCCCTGTGCTATACAGTATAAAGTTGTTTATCTATTTTATATAGTAGTTAGTATCTGCAAATCTCGAACTCCCAACTTATTCCTTCCCACCCACTATTCTCCCTGGTAACCCTATGTTTTCTATGTCTGTAAGTTTGTTGCTCTTTTGTAAATAAGTTTATCTGTGTCTTTTTTTTTTAGACTCTTTTTTCTAGATTCCACATATAAGTGATATCCTATAGTATTTTTTTCTTTTTCCTGTTGTTCACTTAGAATGATGAACTCCACATTCATCCATGTTGCTACAGATGACATTTTATTCTTTTTTGGCTGAGTAGTTTTCACTTGTGTATATATACCACATTAGTTGATTGTTTTGTCTGTCCTTCCAAAATGCCCTATTTTGGACCTGCGAATCTTGTCTGACCCTGAAGTATCCAGCCTAACGCCTATACATTCACAGTCACCCAGCTTCTTTCCTCAGTGTTTGTCATCTCCACTTAGATTCCATCCCCGTGACCCAGTGACCTAGAACGTGTGAAGAGTCTCCACTGAGCATTGTGCTGGGCAGGGCTTCACACTAGTGGATTCAAACAACTGGTGTGTCAGTGCTGTTGGGCAGCAGGGTTGTGTAGCGGCCCACCTGTATGCACTGTCCAATCTATGAATCAAGATAAGGGAGACACAAATGTTTAAAATAAATAAGTACACCTAATTACCTTCCCCCAAAACAAAATAAAAAATAAATACAGCAAAATATTTAAAACAATATTTACCTGAGGTCCTGGGTTCAATCCACAGTACCTTCATTAAAATAAATAGAAGCTGCATGTAGATGTTGGTATTAACGTGCCCAATACCTGGTAAAATCTGGAAATAGAGCAATAAGGGGAAATTTGTTGGTACTTTTTCTAAGAGAATCGAAGCTGAATGAGTGAGTCAGTGACTGAAATCATAATGAGTAAGAGATATCAGTGATAGTGGGTGTTTTAGTCCATCATCTGTTTTAAACTATGAAATTAAGTGTTTGAGGGTTGGAAATTCTTTATATCACTTTCATCACCTCCATTCTTCTGTTTCTTTTTTTCCTTTTCACTGTGTTGGTTGTGTTTTTTGGCACACAGGGTTTCAGCTTCATTGTTTTACAGGTAAATACCCAGTTTCCCAGCACCATTTGTTATGAGACTCTTTTTTCCACTCTGCAGTCTTAACGTCCTTGTCAGTACATTTTAAATAGATGCGAAGGATTGTATCCGAGCATTCTCTTCTGTTCCATTGATTTGTGTATCTGTGTCTATGCCAGTAATGCACCATCTTGATTACTTTGTAGGATGCTTTAAAATCTGGAAAAAGGAGGCCTCCATGTTTCTTCTTCCAGCGTTTTGGGTATTTGGGCCACTTGAAATTTCCTATAACCTTTAGCGTGTTTTTCCTATTTCTGCAGAGAAAGCCATTGGAATTTTGTTAATGACTCCTTGAATGTGTAGAAGAGTTTGGGTAGTTTGGACATTTCAAGAGTATTAATACTTGCAGTGCATGAGTACAGGTTTTCTGTCCATTTATGTGTATATTTTTGGATTTCTTTTAGGAATGTTTAATAGTTTTCTGTTTATAAGACGTTACCCTTCTTGGCAAATGTATTGCTAAATATTTCATCCCTCTTTAAATACTTGCTAAATCTTTTCTTCTCTAATTTTCTATTGACATTGCTTATTGTATAATGAAATGCAGCTGAGTTTTGCATGTTGGTTTTGTATTATGCGACTTTTCTAAAATTATTATTTGATGTACCCGTTTTCTTGTGGAATCTTTACAGATTATACATTTATAACCGTATCATGTAAGAAACAAGTTAATTTTACTTGTTTTTCACTTTGAAAACTTTGATTTCTTTTTCTTGTCTAATGGCACTGGCAGGAGTTTCAGTACTTTTTGAAACAGTAGTGCAGAGAGTGTACATCCTTGACTTCTTCCTGACATGAGAGGAAAAAACTTCCATTGTTTAACTTTTTTGTGTGATGTTAGCTGTATGTGTTTCATAAGTCATATTCATTTTTTTTGTTTGCTTCTGGGGAAGGTAGTTGGGTTTATTTATTTACTTGTTTTAGGTACTAGGGTTTGAACCCTGGAGCCCGTGTATGCTAGGCATGCACTCTACCGCTAATGCCCACCCTATAAATGGTATATATTCTTTTGAGTCATTTACTGTTTCTATTTTGTTCAGTGCTAATATCTTGAAAGGTTGTTTAATTTTGCAGAATGGGTTTTTATGCATCAGGTGAGATGATCTGTGTGGCATTTTTTCTTTAAAATGTTTATGTGGTCTAACAAATGAATTGATTTTTGTGTATTGAGGCCCCCTTGACTTATAAGAATAAATACCTTAACTAGATTAGAAAAACAGAAGAGAAAAATAACAAAAACCAGATATCAAACAAAAGAGATTGCAACTGATATAGGGGAAGGGTATATATAGCTCAAGTGGTAGAGCACATGCTCAACACCCACGAGGTCCTGGGTTCAGTCATTCAGATATTTTGAATGTGCTGTTGAAGTTGGTTTGCTAGTACTTTGTCAAGGATTTTGCACCAGTATTCATGAGGAGTATTGATTTTTAGGTCCCCTTTCTTGTTGGGTCTTTCTGTGGATTTCGTTTCAGTATCTTGCCTCGAGAATTTTTAGCAGCATTTAAGATAAATTTTTTTTCAGATTATTCTTTTTTTAATAGTAGAATTCTACAGTGCACTTGTGTGAGCCTAGATGTTTTTTTGTTTTAGATATTTGATTACTACTTGAGTCTCTCAAGTCATAATTTGGTTCAACTTTTTTATTTTTTAATGATTAAGGTTCAGTAGGTTGTGTGTTTCTAAAAATGTTCTAGATTATGTAGCTTGTAGGCATTATTGTATATAACATTCCCTTATAGTCTTTTAAAGTATGACTTCAATATCAATTACTTGTGTTGTTTGTGTTTTTTATTAGGGGGAGGTAATTAGGTTTCTTCATTGATTTCCGCTTGGAGGAGGAGGTACTGGGGACTGAAGCCAGGAACCTCCTGGGGGCTGAGCATGTGCTGTACCACTTGAGCTATACCCTCCCCCCATATCAGTTGCAGTGTCTCTTGTTTCATATCTGGTTTTCATAATTTTTTTCTTCTTTTTTCGTTTTCTAGTTAAGGGTTTTTCCATTTAAGTTTTTTCAAAACACCAACTCTTGCTTTGTTGATATTTAAATGTTTCTAATTTCCTTTTCCTGTTCTTTGGTCAAATCTTATTTCACCCTTTCTTTGCTAAAGTTGAATTTAGTTTGTCCTTCTCATTCTACTTTCTTGAGATATAAAAATGGTTTTCTGATTTGAAATCCTTTGCATTTTGTTGTAACTATTTTGCTGTGTTGACTTCCCTTTAACCACAGCCTTCGCTGCATGTTATAAATTACGGCATGTTGTCTTTTCATTTTCATCCAAATGTTTAAGAATATTCGTGTGATTTCTTCTTTATCGCATAGATTGTTTAAGAATTGGTTGCTTAGTTTTCATATTTTGCAGAATTTTTCCTTTTTCTTTCTCCTATTTTAGTTTTATTTCATTGTGGTTACAAGAAGTTAACCTTCTATGACCACTGTGTCTTAAAATTGTTAGGATTTCTTTTGTGGCCTAACATGTGCTCTGTCATGGAGAATATTTCATGTGTGCTTGAGAAGCACGTGTTTTCTGCTGCTGTTGGTGGAGTGATCTGTACGTGTGTGTTATGTCCAGTCAGTCTGTAGTGTTGTTCAGGTCCTGTGTTTCCTTTTGATCTTCAGTCTGGTTCCATCCAGAAGTGAAACTGGATCACTGAAGTGCTCAACTATTTCTGAGCTGATTCTGTTTCTTTCTTCATTTCTGTTAAAGTTTGCTTCATTTTCGGGGAAGCTCAAATGTTAAGTATAAACATACAATTCTTTTATCTTCTTGGTGAATGAACTCATTTAACATTATGTAATATCTTTTGTATCTTGTGTCATTTTTTGTCTTTATTTTGTCATTTTGCCTGATACAATGTATGTTGGGGAACAAAGTGGACAGGTGCATGGGTGCTAAAAGAATTTACCAAAGACTGGAAATAGAAAAGGAAAGTATCAGGTTACACTGCCATAGACAGCAGTGGACTGCACACACGAGGTGTGCCTGTGTGAATGTTGTGATGAAAGTCCATGGTCATTTTCGGGGCGGGGCGGAGGAGCTGGTGAAGTCAATGGGTTGGGGGCTGTGCCCAAGTTTTTTGATTGGCTGTAGGTGAGGTAAGAGTCTCAGGGTTGTGAAGGGCTGTGGGATTTATGATGGATAAGCTGGGGACCAGCCTGAAAGAAGCCAGCCTGAGCTAGTGTGAGATTGGGTGTTACCTGGGGCTGTTAGTTTGTTGGGGCGAACACACCCAGGACAGAACATACTTTATCTTTGGGGTGATGGCAGGCAGCCTTCTGAGAGCCCAGGAACGGGGGCTGTTGGACTTTGAAGGATGTCATTTGGCCCCACAGTGTAGTCTCCTGCTCTCTTTAGGTGGGATGGGTTCTCCCACCCTTTCAGCTTTAGCTTTTCCCTCTCCTTAGATTTGTGAGAGTTAACAGTTCCCACTCTCTGACACACTCCCTCTGTGTCTGTGTCTCTGTGTCACTCCCTGTCTGTTTTTCCTCTTGTTACTTCATCTACTGGTCCCTGCTGAGGCACATTGTACAGTGGTGAGAGGCTGGAGCCCCGGCCAAGCCACTTCACTTGAGTGTAATTTCAGAAGGAATGCATCTAGTGTTTCCTTTTTTAAAATTGAGTTACAGTTGATTTACAGTCTTTTGTTAGTTTATGGTGTGCAGCAGAGTGATACACTTATGCATACATATATAGTATTCTTTTTCATTAAAGATTATTTTGAGGTATTGAATATAGTCCCTGTGCTATATGCAGTAGGACCTTTTTGTTTTTCTGTTGTATCTATAGTAATTTGTATCTGCTAATCCTAAACTCCTGATGTATCCCTCCCCCACTTTCCTCTTTGGTCGCCATGAATATGTTTTTTATGTCTTTGAGTCTGTTTTATAAATATATTCATTTGTATCATTTTTTTAGATTGCACATATGAGTGGTAGCATATGTATCTGTCTTTGACTTACTTCGCTTAGTATGATAATCCCTAGGCCCATCCATGTTGCTGCCACTGGCATTTAATTCTTTTTTTAAGGCTGAGTAGTGTTTCACTCTGGATATTCCACGCCGCCTTTATTTAGTCTTTGTCAAAGGACATTCAGGTTGCTTCCATGTCTCCGCTACTGTAAATGCTGCTGCTGTGCACCTTGGGATGCATGTCTAGTTTGCATTTGAGTTTTCTTCTGATCAGTGCCCAGGAGTGGGATTGCTGGATCAAAGGGTACCTCCATTTTAAGGTTTTAAGGGATGTCTGTAGTGTGTTTTATGGTGGCTGGACCAAATTACATTCCTACCAACAGTGTAGGGTTTCCATTTCTCCAAAGCCTCTCCAGAATTTCTCTGTACCTTCACTGTTTTGAATCCTAAGGTTGAATTTCAAGCCCAAACCTCTGAGTTCAGGTCCTTGCTGTGACATTTCTTAGCTTCTCGAGTTGATTTGAGTTTCTCAGTGTGTCTGTGACACAGTTTTTTCCTTTGTAAGAAGGGAACAGATCTCTCCTAATGAGATATTATGTTGATAACAAAATTCATGCCTCTAAATTACTTTTTTTGAGTTTAGCCTAAAGGAAGTATTCCAACACTTTTATTCATTGTTGTTGTTATCATCATTATAATTGAGATTTTGACATTTCTGTAAAGCCGATGTGGACTTTGTCATCTCTGAAGACACCACTCATTCTGTAGCTCATCTAGATATTGACTGTCACTCTGTGTGTAGGACAGAAAATCTACTGCAGTGGCATAGACAACTCGCTGAGTCTTATTTACATGTGTGTCATGGATTATCTACAGAGACAACAAATCTCTATTAATTGGATGATATCATTGTCTCATAGGAAGACATGGAACAATTTAAAGCAGGAAAGAGAAAAATTAAAAAATATAACGGGGACACACAGTTTGGTCCAAATACTTAACTTCAATCTGTCAGAATACTTACTTCACCTGAAACAATCCTTAACCTTTCTCTCTTTCCACTTTGTATGGAGATAAGAACTCTCCTCTTGACCCCTTGGTGAAATACGTTTTCATTTCAGGAACAGCTGACCTTCGAGGATGTGGCCATCACATTCTCGCAGGAGGAGTGGGAGTGCCTGGTCCCTGCTCAGAGGACCTTGTACAGGGACGTGATGTTGGAGACCTGCAGGAACCTGCTGTCCGTGGGTGAGAGAACTTCACTCTTGAAGTTCAGATCTGCCCTTGGGTGTTTTGCATTTTCCCCTGTGTACCACTTGGGAGCCCCTGTTTTGGTTGATCTGAAAGCCCTGTTGTCTCAGACATGATATAGTACAGTGGCTTTAAAGTGACCCTTTCTTCAGATGATCTGCCCTTTTCATGTTATATTAGGGGTTGTTCCAGGGCTGAATTATCAATTAAGCTCAATGGCAAACTCTTAAAGAATTCCCAGCTTCCTGTCTTCTGCCTTCTATCTTGGCTCTTCACTCTGTATTGTTAGGAAGAGAGCTAGATACTTGCATACCACACTGGTCTCTATATATTCAGGAGGCATGTGGTGGGAAGTTACCATTTTCCCAGACACATCTGAAGAGTCCTCACTCCTCAGCTAAAGAAGAGAGTTGTGATTCTGGACAAGATACAGCACTTTGCAGTTCTTTCTTCTGATAGTCAAGGGTTTCTGTTTCTGATCTGAATATTATCTCCGTTTTGGGGGGGAATAGCAAAGAGCCCTAAACTATGGGAGGAGACTTGAAAATAGAAAAAAAAAAGAAAAAAAAAAAAGAAAAAACACCCCAATAGGTCAGAATGTATGAAAAGTGTGAACACAGGTCAGCTCTCAGAGGGTAGAGAGGAAGCCACAGCATTAATAGTGTTTGGAGTCCTCTTTTCACAGTGGAGACTTCGTTGGGCAAACAAAAGTTTATTTTTATTGAAGACCCTTGAAGGAAATATTTCATCTCCCCAACTTATGGGTGTATTTTTTCTTAGGAAGTATTTTGAAAAAAATTTTTATTTTTAATTCGTTTGTGAAATTCTTAATTTTTTCTCTACTGAATTTGTTTCCCTATTCTAAACTGCCATGAATTTTAGTTATTACTCAGAATGCTAGATGTGTTCTTTTTTTTTAACATTTTTTATTGATTTATAATCATTTTACAGTGTTGTGTCAAATTCCAGTGTTCAGCACAATTTTACAGTCATTCATGGACATATACACACTCATTGTCACATTTTTTTCTCTGTGATTTATCATAACATGTTGTGTATATTTCCCCGTGCTATACAGTGTAATCTTTTTTGTTTGTTTTTTTAACATTTTTTATTGATTTATAATCATTTTACAATGTTGTGTCAAATATACAGTGTAATCTTGCTTATGTATTCTACAATTTTGAAATCCCAGTCTATCCCTTTAGATACGTTCTTTCACAGGCTATTTTCTCTTCCTTAGCAATTCTTCCTTTACAGTAAGTATGCAAAATTTATGTAGAATAATAGTTTCATCCTCAATTATGAAACAGCTGTATCTACTGTTAATTAGTATGTGATTTGGAGTTACCAAGGAAAAATAATTTCTTTGATAGGAAAAAGAACTTTGTTCCATTTGTGTCCTTTGTCATAGGTTGTTTGAAACTAGGCTGTCATGAAATTATTAGAATTACCTTTGATCACTTTATTTTTGGTAAAGAATCCTAGTATTCTGTGTTCCTAAAACTTACAAGATCATGCTAGGTGGCTTTATATCTCTGTTTGGTATAAGCACTACTTTTAGTGTACTATCATGTATTTAATGTTAAACATTTACTGATGAATTTAATGAATAGGGTACTTATGGTTCTTTATAGATATGTCTCATATACTTGTGATCAAGAAATTACAAGTGAAGGCAAATATGGATAAAAAATTACTCCAAACAGCGATGACAGAAAGACATGAAAGGACTGAAAGAAAACATTTTGACCCCAGGAGCATCCAGGAAAATTCATATGACAGTGACTCTCAGCAGAGAGATGAGGAAAGAAATTACAAAGGAACGTCTGTAAACGGTAGTGGAAATCTCCGTGAAGAGAGAGACCAACGTGGCACAAGTGGTGCAGGAACCAAGCCCATGGGAAACAGACTTGCATTAAGCTTTCAGAATGAACTGCATAGTTTTAAAAGTGAAGAGAAAATTGATTTATTTAATGAAGCTGACAAGACAAGCAACAGTAGTGCCTCATTTTCACAACTTCTAGGAAATTCTGCTAGTTTCCAAACTAACATTTCTGAAATAGATGGGAGTGATTTTATGCATCTTCCAGTACTGACACGAGACCTGAAGACACACAGTGAAAGACTGTACAAAAGTACTCAGAGTGGCAAAGCTCTTCTCCAAGAGTCATACCTCAGTACACACCAAATCATCCATTCAGGACAGAAATTATATAAATGTGATGTATGTGGAAAAGTCTTCCCTTTTCATTCAAAACTTGCAAGACATCAGAGAATTCATACTGGTGAGAGACGTTACACATGTAATTTGTGTGGCAAGGTCTTTAATCATAAAGACACTCTTCACGGGCACGAGAGAATTCATACTGGAGAGAAACCTTACAAGTGTAATGAGTGTGGCAAGGTATTTAGTCTCATTCAAAGTCTTGCAAAGCATGATAGGATTCATTCTGGAGAGAGACCTTATAAATGCAGTGAGTGTGGCAAGAGCTTTTGTGAGAGATCACATCTCAGGCAACATCAAGTAGTCCATTCAGGACAAAGATCATATAAATGTGATGTCTGTGGAAAAAGCTGCCGTCGAAATTCATCCCTTGCAATTCATCAGAGGATTCATACTGGAGAGAAACATTTTAAATGTAATGAGTGTGGCAAAGTGTTTCGATATAAAGGAAATCTTGCAGTTCATCAGAAAATTCATAATGAAGGGGAACATTTTAAATGTAATGAGTGTGGCAAAGTCTTTCGCTATAAAGGAAATCTTGCAATTCATCAGAAAATTCATACTGGAGAGAGACCTTTCAAGTGTAACGAGTGTGGCAAGGGCTTTTGTTACAAAAAAGCCCTTGGAAGTCATCAGAGAATTCATACTGAAGAGAAACCTTATCAATGTAGTGAGTGTGGCAAGGTCTTCAGGTGTAAATCAACCCTCAGAAGTCATTACGGAATTCATACTGAAGAGAGACGTTACAAATGTAATGAATGTGGCAGGGCCTTTCGTCGCAAAGGAGTCCTTGCAAACCATCAGAGAATTCATACTGGAGAGAAACCTTACAAATGTAATGAGTGCAGCAAGGTCTTTAGCGTAAAAGCAAACCTTAGCAATCATCAGAGGATTCATTCTGGACAGAGACCTTATAAATGTAGTGAGTGTGGCAAGGCCTTTCGTCGCAAAGGAGTGCTTGCAAACCATCAGCGAATTCATACTGGAGAGAAGCCTTATCAATGTTGTGAGTGTGGCAAGGTCTTCAGGTATAAATCAACCCTCAGAATTCATCACAGAATTCATACTGGAAAGAGACCTTATAAATGTAATGAGTGTGGCAGTGCCTTTAATCACAAAGCAGAGCTTGCAAAACATCAGAGAATTCATACTGGAGAGAAACCTTACAAATGTAATGAGTGCAGCAAGGGTTTTAGCACAAAAACAAACCTTAACAATCATCAGAGAATTCATTGTGGTCAGAGACCTTATAAACGTAATAAGGGTTTCAAAACCTCACATCAAGGCTCACATCTCACAGAACATCAACTAATCCAGTCAGGAGAAAAACCCTAAAAATGTGATGTATGTGGGAAAGGCTTTGGTCAAAATTTACACCTTGCAAGGCATCGGAGAACTCATTGTGAGGAGAAACCTTTCAAAAGTAACGAGTGTTGAAAAGCCTTTCCTCACATCTCAACCCTCACTACGCCTCAGGGAGTAGATACACAGGAGAAACCACATCAATATGATTTACATGGGAAGCCATCATTCAAAATTGACACTTTAAATTCACAGGAGAGTCATTGTGCGGAGAAATGATGGACGTACTATGAATGTGAAAAAGACTCACTTACCGTCAGATAATCCATAGTGGACAGAAATCATAGAAATGGAATGAATGTCTCAATGTCTTCAGTCAAAATTCATACATCAGAGTTAACCAGCAATATTGTAAGTCAACTGCCTCAGGTAAAAAAGGTCCACCATAAATTCCTACTAGAGGAACGTTGCAAACATAATATGTGTGGCAAATCCTTCATTGTTCTTTGAAGCCTAACTTAGAGCCAGAGAATCCCTATTGGTGAGGAACGTTAAGTAAGGGCTTTAGCAGGTGTGTACATCTTAAGCTTCAGTGGAACAGCCGTCCTGGAGGGCAATCAGATACATGGGTTTTGTGTGACCAGGCCTGTAGACAGGGGATTCATTCAGCAGAGAAGGCATTCTGGGGATCAGAGAGGCCCTGAATGGGAAAAGTCCTAATTTGAGGCTCACCTCTCAGCAGTCACCAGGTAGTCCATACTGGACAGAACGTTAGAGATGTTCTGAATGTAGCAAAGCTTTTGGGTCATGCCTTAAAGCAGGGGGTTCACCATACACATCTTACTTAAAAATGCAATGAAAATAGCAGTTTCATAATACTCCTCACTCATCACTAGAGATTAGAATATTTATCCTGGAGAGAAACCACACAAATGTGTGTGGTGAGGAATTTACCCAAAGATCCACAAGTTGCGGGACATACTGGCGTGATACCTTACAAATGTAATGGTGTGGCTAAACCTTTAGCTTGAGTTCTGTTTCTTAGGCAACAGGAGAAAGTCCGTGTTGAACAGCTATCGTATCATATGGTAGAAAATGTATGCAGTCTCACAGTCCACTAGACTTAAGCATATACAGTTTGGGGAGAGACCTCACTAAACAGTATGTGTGCTAAGGCTTGTACCTGAAGATCAACTATGTGAAACACAGAATTTCTGTTGGAAAACAAGCTTTCAAACTGAATGTTGTAACGTTTTTCATTATGTCACAACTGCTCTAGTATAATGAGAAAATCCTTACAGGTCAGAAAGTGCACAGGTACACTGAACATGGAAACAATTTTAAGAAACTATCCTTTGGTTTCCCTGAAGAACTCCTATTCCAGGAATCCTTACAAATGTCATGAATTTTGTGAATTTTTTGAGCAATAATTACAACAGACTACCTGTCAGAGAATGCATACTAGGAAGAAATCAGTTTTTACTTCTCTGAAATGCAGCCAACTGCAGAATCATTACAAGTCACAACAGGTTAAAACTGATGACATGATGTTTGTATAAGAGGCAGAAGGACATGTGGAAATGACCCATTATCTTCCATGTCTAAACTGTATTTCAGTTTCCTGGAGATGAGTACATTACTTTTCATGCCTCTCAACCTGAAGTTTGAAGTCTGTTGATTCCTACATTATAGGCCTTTGTTTTTTCTCCCTGGGAAGGAATCAGTAAGATGAAGGGGCAAACTTCATCAGGCACGGCAACTCACGTCCAAGTTCCCAGGAAAAACAGCACTCTGAATTATCAGATTCAATATTGTGTGGATTAGCATCAGGGAGGGTCGGAGACTAATGTAAAACTGACTTGACTCAGCAGACGCGTGTTCAGGGTGCCCTTCTGTAGACAGACCACAGGGGGCTACAGCGCAGAAAGCTCCCCCCCACCCCCCGCCCATGAGCAGAGCAGCAGGGCGTCCAGGGACTGGCTCTTTCACAGGAGGAGCGTGGCCGGTTATGTGGTGGGAACAAGGCTCGGGGAAAGCTGGTCACGTTCTCCATCGTTTGGGAGTAGGTGGTGTAGATATGTATGTTTAGTGGAAAGTTCCTCTTACTTTTGGAATTTGAGGGGAGAGCAATTACCATGAGAGGAAAAGTTAATCAGAAGAGTCTGAGTGGCAGAGCAGTTTATTTCAGACTCCGAATAATGTGCAAAAATTGAAGAGAGTACATTTAAAGATCTAGTTGGTTTTATTGCATGATTTGTGAATTGGGCTGCACCCCACCTACATAAAGAGATGCTCCAAGGAGCTGTACACTATGGAAAGCCTTTTCAGGGATAAACTGGGTGGGATAGAAAGTTATTGGTAAAAGGAAAGGTTCTCTCAGGCAAGGCTACCTTGTTTAGGGGAAGGACAGAAGTCTTACCTTGTAGGTTACCTCTGGCGTTCAGGACAGTTGACAGTGATTGGTTTACTGTCCTATTTCTTTGAGGGCTGAAGCTACATTTAAGTCTTGGTTTGCTATCTTGTGGGTAAGTGACTCCACCTTGGGAATATTTTTTTTTTTTGAAACACTCCATAAAAGCTGCTCCTTAGTCCTGAATATTCAGTATGAATATATTTCTTCCTGTGTTGTTTTCCCCATCCAAATCAGTCTCATGACATGCATCTAAATTTACATGCAGGGAAAATAGGAATACAGTAAGCATATGAAAAATAGTAGAAATTTTAAAAGTTGTAGTTTCTCTTTTGTCCTTGACCAACTGAGTACAGAAATTAGAGAACAGTATTCCTGAATTTTCTTTTAAAAATGAACCACGTACAGTAGGAACATGTTTATTTGATAGATAAACTAGGAATTTCGTATATCTTGCAAAAGTATTGTTGTTGCTGATTTGCTTTTGTGGTCATTGACTGGATTAGGATGGACCTCCAGCCAAAGGTTGGTTTGGTCATTCAAAGTGATATTAACATTCAATTGTTATGAGAATGTTCTATAATTCAGATTTCTCAGGCGATGGGGGAGTTTCAAGTTGTTCCAAAAATGATATGAAGAAACAAGTAATGGTGACTGTCTTAGTTGGTAATGTTATTGCTAGGTGGGGGCTTAGGGGAGCATGCCCACTTAGGGTTTGAAGTTCCCGTTGGTTAAAGTTGCTCAAAAGTGGAAGCTCTCAGGCTGTTTTGTCACCTTGATCACACAGGCGAAGTAGGAAGAGGTTGTGATGAGGTTTAATACTTGTCAGTGGAGAAACATCCCATTGTTCAATACAGTTGTTTCAAATGTTTGAAAAAAATCTTCCTTAGATATATTGCCTAAGACTTTTACACTAGGTTGCTAAAAATTAGTGTCTCGGAATGTTTTCTAGATAATATAACTTAGCAACATACTAGAGAAACAATTATCAAAAGACTTAAAATTTGAATTTTAAATTATGGGATCAGATGATATGTTACGTGGTTAATTTTCCATTGCAATAAAATATGTTTATAAAATTTTTCTTAGCATTTTTTTCTCTTCCTTGTGTTTTTCCTGTATTTTACAACAGGGAAATACATAAATCAGTGAGTTATTTTGGGTGTCTTGTGACATGATAATGCTCGTAAGGAAATGACTTGTAGAAAGAAGGTGCATTATAAACATGAAGAAATATTTGCCTTGGAACTGCGCTTAAGTGAAAGCACTGGAATCACAAAATGGTGATGTGAAATCTTTATGGGAGTTGGCTATAGTCAGGTGTTTGAAAATCAAGCTTCCTTTATAACTAAATACATATAAATAACACAATGTCTCTATACTAATTTATGGTGTGATTGTATCAATTCATTCAATGAATGCCTTGCTGCTGAACATTTTCTTTAAGAGAGAGTGATGTATGATGATAATATTGTGGTTGAACAACTTGCAAACATACTAAATCACACTATATTGTACACATGAAAATGGTGCATCCTATTGTGTGGAAGTTATGCAATCAAAGAAGCACTGGCTATTATCTGCATTTTGAATTCAGATAATAGTTCTGTTGTATGAATGGAAGGAAGACATGATGGTAGACACAGTGGCATGATCAGGACAAATTGGAGAGTGTGTTTTAAGGTACAATTAACACGTTGTGTTTCCAGAGTCCTAGTGATGCACCTGCACCTTAGCAACAAGTCTCTTGGTCCCCATTTTTAACATTCAGTACATTACGTTGTATCATTGCACCTCTCAGTGAAGCTGAAAATGTGAGAAGCTTCTATCTTCATGGTTATAGAACTCAAATTTTGCACCTGTTGTTCCTGTATGTACATTTCCATGCCACACAAATCTGAAGACAAGCCCTTGATTTATACATCCTCTGGGTTTTTCACTGAAGCCAAGTCAAGAAATCCAAGCTAAATATGTAAATTGGGCAAAGCAGTCTCTCTAAGCAAATAATAAAATACATGATTCAGAAAGTGAGGTTTCTCAAACGACTGAAAATAGAACTGCCATATGACCCAGCAACTCTACTCCTGTATATATACCTGGAAAAAAAACTCGCATTCAAAAAGATAGATACACCCCAATGTTCTTACTAGTGCTGTGTATAGTAGCCCAGGAAGCAAGCCAAGTGCCCAACAACAGATGGATAAAGAAGTGAGACACACAGACACACACAGACACACACACACACACACGGAATGGAATACCACTCAGCTATAAAACAGAATGAAGTTGCCTTTTGTAGCACCGTGGATGGACCTAGAGGATATTAGGCTTAGTGAGACACATCAAAGAGAAAGGCAGTATGATATCACTTACATTTGGAATGTAGAAGTTAAAACCAAAAAATGTATATAGCCACACAGGAACAGATTCAGCGATATAGAAAACAATCGAGGTTATCAGTGGAGAAAAGCAAGAGGGGAGGGGCAAGATAGCAGTGAAGATTAAGAAATCCAAACTGCTATATGTAACATAATTAAGCAATTACCATGGCAACATTTTGTACTTCACAGGGAATCACAGCCATGACTTTGAAATAACTTGTAATGAATTAAAGCCTATAAAAATAGTTTGTCATGATGCTGTACACCTGTAGCTAAGACAATATTGTAATTCAAGTATACTTCAATTGAAAATATATATATAATAAAATATAGGGTCCACAAAATGGAATTAAACTTCTGTTCAGAAATCTGGATATGCTTCCAACTGTAAGTTCAAATAGACAATTTTCTTCTGGCCTTTCAATTTGATTTTTCTGGAAACTTACGACTCCTATTTATAACTTGACAAACACCTCCACACGTTAAATTTCAAGAAACATGTGGAAAATCATCTTGGGCAATTCACCTAAACAGTATTGCATACCTACTCCCAGGACTGAGGCGCGTTGAGCTGGACTCCTGGCTGAATTAGGAAAAGAAATGAATCCAGTATGAAATGGCCCATTCTACTGGGGGAGAGTTTTGTATTTCTCATTCTAGTTTATAATAGAGACAAGTGTAGCTCTCTTTCCCTTAAACAGCCTTAAGCGAATTCTACGTGCAGTAAATACTCCGGGATCCAACCACGGCCCCACAGCAACCACGTGGGGACCCACGTTCCCAGCCACTGGATTGCTTGAGCCTCAGGAGCAAGACATCTTAGTTTCCACGTTTAGCCGCCCACATAACTGTAAGCTTTTACTGGAAAACTCTTCCAGTCTGGGACTTAAAACCAAAGGGGTCAAGACAACGGGAAGCATTATCTCCTCCCCCGGCCTCCCAGAGTCCCCTGCCCAGCCTCCCGCCTGTCCCTGTGTAAACCTGACTCCCTCTTAGCCCCGCCCCGCCGGTGGCGCTACCCTGGCCCCGCCCCCCGGAAGTCGCGCCCCTCTTTTCGCGGTTGTGCAGATGCTTACAGAACCGGAAGTGGAGAGACGCCGAGGGAAGGTCACGCAGCGGACCGTAAGTTCCTCTTTTCTAATGTAAATCTGTGCTGCTCTGTCCCCCCTCCTCCGTCCTCAGGGTGTGGGAGTCACTAGGGACCTCTCACCCCAGCACCCGCCCCCCCCCCGCCACATAAGTCCCGACGGCGCCGCTCCAGGTCGGGGATCTTCTCCTTTGGGTCTGAAACCGGTCTGAGGCTGGTCTCTGCCCTTGGCTTTTCTACCTTTGGTCGCGGAGACTCCGCCATTCCTGATTTTTTCCCTCATAAAACCCTTCACCCCCTCCGCCCCTGCCCGTGTAACGTCCCCTTCCGCGAGGTGGACTCGCGCCCCCAGCCTCGCCCTCTCGGTCCCCGGAGGGCAGCGCCGGCCGCCCCGCCCCCGTGAGGCCGCGTCCTCTCCTGGGTCCCGGGATTCTGGGGACCCCGGCCTCTCCTGAGACCCCCTCCCTTCCAGCCCCTCTGTCCTCGCGTCCTCCTCAGGCCGGTCCTTCTGCTCCGCGGGCCTTCCCTTCGTAGTCAGCCCTTCCCCCACCCCGCGAAGGGGGAGGTGACCTGGGCCAGCCGTGTGACACTCATGGTTCTTCCGTCCCATATTCCACCCTGCTGGAAAACTGGCTCTTTTGGTAGGAGGGCACCTTATTCAGTCTTCGTTCCTATAAGTAACGTGGGCGAGGGGGTCAGGAAAGCCAAAGAATCAGTGAGTTATAGATAAATATAAACTCTGAGAAGGAGAAAAGAATGAGCGCGAAACAACGGGAACGTAAAAGATGGCTGAGGACGTGCAAAGAGACAGTAAAAAGAAAGACATCCAAAAAAAGGCATGGGAACAAAATAGAGATGTAAATTTAAAATCCAGATCTCCTGCAATTAGACCGCAACATAGGGAGCGGGGTCCTGGATCATGAGTAGAAGTGGGTAGCAGTGGTGAGGCAGTTCACAGAGAGTGAGGGAGAGGAGAAAACGTGGAACCTTGGCCTTCAGAGCGTCTTGGTCCTGGGAGAGAAAAAGGCCAAAGGGTGAGAAAAAGCAGAGGGAGAGCGAGAGCGGGAAGGAAGCCCAGCCGCCTGGGGTGCCCGAGAGTGGAGAGGAAGGGATAGCATGGATAGAAGGGTGTAACCCATAAGACTTGAGAGTCGGAGAGACAGTCCTCAGATGGATTTCTCTGCACTCAGTGTAGTTTGAAGAGAGTTTATGTCACTTTTGCACTCAGATCTCCATTGGTTCTCATTTGTCCTCCCCCAAATCCCGACTCTTCACTGTGGCTCCACAGCCCTGTGTCATCCTCCGGGCCCTGCCAGTGTCTCCAGGCTTATCCTGGGAGCTCACCCTGATCTCAGGGATCACTCTGCTCAAGTTACATTCACCTTTTCAATGTTTTCAAACACTGAAACCTATTCTGAGATATCAGTTCCTGTTCTTACCTTTTGCCTTCAAGTCTCCATGGCTCAGGCCCTTTGTCCTCCCTCAGGTTTTAGCTCAGAGAGGTGTCCCCATCCCCTTCTGACAGTCTCTGTTATGATACCCAGGTTTCATTGCCTCTGTTTCAATCACCTTCAAGTGCCCTTCTCCATGGATTATTTGGAGCCTTTCCCATTCTCCCCCCATTGAAGGGCTCATGGTGTTCCTCTTCCTCCCAGGATGGCCGCAGCACCTCACTCTGGGGAGGTGATTAGATGCTGGGGCTGTGGGTTGGGGTGAACTGTCCTCAGGGGAGACCAAGGGAACAGGGTAGGTGATGCGAATGGTTCCTATATTTGTTCTGCACGTTTCAGCTCTCATTGATCCTTACCTCGTGTGGCTACTGAATTGCTAAAAAGATGACTCAGAGATGTAGGGAGTCCTAAAAATCCCAGCAGAACTGATGTCCTCATGCAGTGTCCTGAGGTGTCCCCATATTAACTGTGCTGTGTCACTGCTGTGCTGTAGCCCCCAGGTGTTCCAGGCTGTGCGCATCCAGGGACCCGTTGCCACCTTGTTGGGAGCCTTGCCTTCAGTATTTCATCCGCTCAGAGTCGGGGGTAGTGATCTCACTGTGCTGAGGGTGGGTAGAAGTCTGGAGCCTAAGGGAGCATGATGGTGGCCTCCCTCAAAGAGCTAAGGTATCTTTTAATTACCTGTGAGTGAGGAGAACAGGAGACAAGAAACTTGGGGACCGACTGTCTCTGAGACTTCCTCACTGAACTCAAATGCCTTTGTGACTGGTCTCCATCAGTTCCCCAGCTGCTAGTAAGTTTTCCCAGGAGGGCCTGCTTCCTGACCATCATACTCAATGTCCAGTGTCCTTTGGGTGGCAGCTTGTAAATATTTCTGTTGCTCTTCCTTGGCTGAGAGGTCCTTGTGCCTTTTGCCCTGTTTCCCATGCTTGCATGGAGGAGAGATGAAGAAATGGGAAAAGCGGAGGGGAGCCTGTGGGGTCTGCAGACGGGACCTGGCAGCCAGTGTGGGCGTCAGGATGATCCAAGTGAGCAGTGTGAGCGCCTTGTCCCTTGTGGGCTCCACGATGTGGAACTGAGAGCAAGGGATGTCTCAGTTTTGGCTGGAGCCCCTGGAATGGGGTTCATGGGTGATTGGGCATTCATTGCCTTGCCCTCAGGGTATGGATCTAGGGAGTTCCCCACAGCATCCACTTCGCAGATGACTTGTGTTGGATCTTTTAGCAGCTCAAGGATCATTGCACAGTTTTTGGAGTTACATAGGAACAATTTCAGTGATCATTTTGTGTGTTCCTTCTGGTAATTTTTGGTATGTTCGGTTACAAATGAACAAAGCGTGAGATGCACTTTGAAAGATACAAAAGGCAATTTGAAATTTTTTTTGAGAGATGTTGTGTTCTCACTGGAGCACGTCCATCACCGGAAACATCTGTCTTTTTATATGTAGTTTTTGGAGATGACAGTGTTTGGTCTGTGATCTCTGGAATGAAAATATTCTGTTTTGCGTTAAGTGGCTCCTTGAGTGTCTTCATATGTATTTTTCCCTCTGGCATGATTTGTTACAGTTTGGAATGTTTTCTGGTATTTTATAGCCAGATGAGTGGAATATTAAGTGTTGTATGGACACTATATTGGCCCCCTGAGACTTTGTAAGTTAATTTGGTTCCAAAAGGGAAATTATGTATATCAACTTTAAATGGCTGGATGTTTGCATTAGGGACATTCTGCTAGGTGTGTGCCTGTGGACACAGCTTGAGAGGGACCATTAAGTTTTTTGATGTAGGAAAAGATTGTTCCCAGAATCAGAGGGCCAGCAACACCACAGGGATCTGAGTGCAGAGCTCATCCTTGGGAAAATGTGGGTACTGCCTTCTTGTTGCCCGTCAGCGCTGATTCCTCTACTGTCCTCTCCTCATCTGTCTCAAAATAGGTGTGCCCACATGCGTGTATGTGTGCACACGCGCGCGCACACACTCACACAAAAAACAAAGTAGAGGGAACCCTTGTGCTTTGTGGCTGGGAGTGCAATGGTACGGCTCGTTTTGAAACTAGTATGGAGGTTCCCAAATAAATTAGACATAGAACAAGCATACAGTGTGTGAAACCCACCTGTGTCTAGATCTCCAAGGGAAAGGAAATCTTTGTACTGAGGGAAATATTTTCAACATGTGCATCTAATGTACCGTGAACTGACTACCGTCAGTCATACTGTGTTACTATATAGTTGGAGTTTGCTGAGAGCAGCACTAAGTGTTCTGATCACACAGAAATAAAATAGTAGTGAGTGATGGAAATGTAAATTACTTTATTGTGGTAATTATTACACAGTGTAGACATTTGTCAGATGCTCACTTTATACACCTCATATGTACGCCATTGTTGTGCACCAGTTATATCTCAAGCTGGGAAAGAAAAAGAAAGTGGGAGGTGTGCTGGGCTCCCCTCGACCCAGGCTTCACATTAGGTCAGTCAGACATGTTTCAAATAGATGTTTTTATCTTCTGACCAGGGAGTCCCCTTCATATAGTGAGTTCCAACCTCAGTGATATTTAAGGGACCTCGTGATTCCAGTCTGGGTCCCTCACTGAGCATCCTGACTCTGAGTCCTCCCATCCTGAGGGCTGGGATCCGGACTGAGGTGGAGGGGGCTCTGCTCTGCGTGGGGATGGATCAGGGCCTGGTCTGTGACCTGAAGGGGGCTATCGGGTCCAGCTGAGGTGCCCACTGCTGCCGTGTAGGGGAGGGGCTCACCAGGAGGGGAGGCTGATCTGAGGACAGTGTGGGGAAACTCCCTTGTTGGTGTGTGTGTGGAGATTCCTGTCCTGAGTCCCTCCTGGGACAGTGGGCAGCAGAGGACTGTCTGTTCCACATGGTGAGGTCTCCCCTGTGTGTGTGGTTGTGGCGCAGGGAGGGGTGTGTTGATTCTCAGCATTAAAGGACATTTTTCCAACTTTCAGGATTGACCTCTAAAGACTCGCCTTTCCTGAAGGAAAAGTCCAGAAGAGGAAGAGCAAAAAAAGGAGTCAGGAATGGCTGTTTCTCAGGTAAAGTCATATTCTCACTGGATTCTCAGTCTGTCCTTCCTGAAATGCCCTTTGGACTCGCTAATCCTGTCTGACTCTGCAGGTCCTGCCTGACACCTGTACATCCACAGTCACCCAGGGCCCCCCCTCAGCGCCTGTCCTCCCCACTCAGACTCCACCCCCGGGACCCCGGGACCTGGAACGTGTGAAGCGGCTCCCTGGGCGGCGTCCTGGGTGGGCTTCACCCCCGTGGGTTGGAGACGCGGAGTCAGTGCTGTGGGGCAGCAGGGAGGGTTTAGGGGCCCATCTGGATGTGCTGTCTGCTCTCTGTAAACCAGAGAAAGAAGCTGCATGGGGAAATCAGGTAGTAATATGCACAATACGTAGTAAAATGGGGAAATCAGACCAATTAGGGAAGATTTGTTCTGTGTTTTCTAAGAGAGTTGAGCTACATGACTGAGTCACAGACTTAAATCTTAATGACTGTGAACAGAGTGGAAAGCCAGAGACATCAGTGACACAGGGTGTTTTCTTCCATCATCGATTTTTAACCGTGAAATAAAGCTCACTCTCTGACATTTGGGAATTTTTTAAATTGCTTTCATCACCTCTGTTTTTAAGAAGGTGTCTTTTCATTCTGTGGATTGTATTCTTTGACACTCAGAAGTTCTTGCCTTTCACGCAGGAAGGGGCCCAGCTCCATCCTTTTGCTGGTAGATACCCAGTTTCTCAGCTCCATTTGTTGTTGACTCTGTCCTTTCGCCTTTGTGTCGTCTGGGCTCCCTTGTCTGTCCTGTTTACCTGTATTCACAGGGTAATTTCTGGTGTTCTGCTCTGTTTCATTGATTATGCCCTTTCATGTTGTTTGCCTTGAACTACTTTCAAGTTTTCTCAGGGAAACTTGTGTCAATGTACTTTTCATGCCTTTTCTGTTACTTAAGTTTTTGTTTCTTCAGTTCAGGAGCCCAGCCACCTTAGTTCATGTGTTTGCTGTGTCTTCCTCATTTTCTTCCTCAAGTGGAGTTCCTTAGTGTCTCTCTGATACTTCTCTTCTGTAAGATTGGAACAGATCTTCCTCCAGTGAGCTATCTTGTTGATAAAAAGTTCTCACCTATAAACATGTAGAGTAATGGTTAGCATATAGGAAGTATTCAGACACCTTTAGTCATTGTTCTTGCCATCATCTTCATAATTTAGTTTTGTATGAAGCCACTGTGGACGTTGTCATCTCTGAAGACACCACTCAGCCTGTAGCTCATCTAGATACTGAGTATCACTCAGTGTGTGACATGTAATATCTAATACTCCTGCATAGACAAGCCATAGTTGATTTTTATTTGTATTTATTTTGTGTATTTTCCCCCGAAATGAAAAATCCACATTGCTTGGAGGATATCATAATCTCTATGAAAAGGCATGAGAAATTAGAGTTGGAGACCCAGAATTTAATCCAAATACCTTTCCACGGATCTGTCAGAACACACACTTTAGCTGACTTGATCCTCACCCCTCTCTCCTCTTCTCATCTTGTGTGCAAATAAGAGCTCTTCTCATGGGGATACTTGGTGAAATGTGTTTTCATTTCACGGACAGTTGACCTTCGAGGATGTGGCCATCGAGTTCTCCCAGGAGGAGTGGGAGTGCCTGGACGCTGCTCAGAGGGCCTTGTACAGGGACGTGATGCTGGAGACCTGCAGGAACCTGCTGTCCCTGGGTGAGGAGAACTGCCCTCCCAATGTTGCGATCTTCCCTTGGGTGTCTTTCCATTTTCCCTGTGTGCTCCTTGGGAGCCTGTGTTTTGCTTGACTGATCTGCAATCTCTGTTGACTCAGACATGAAAAGCTTCACAGTCTGGCACCAGGAGTTTGAAAGTACTTTTTTGTGAGATAATCTGCTTACTTCTTGGAACATCAGGGGTTGTTCCAGAGGTTTTGTATGTATCAAGCTTAATGGCAGACTTTCCAGTTTTCTTCTCCAGAGCTTTTGAGTTAGCACTTCTAGGAGGTCAGCTACATTTCTGCATATTATACTGTCCCTGTATATTCAGAAGGAGGCAGACAGTGGCTAAAATTTTGAAATATTTTTCTAGATCCATTGGTAATGTCCTTAATCCTCAGCTGAACAGATAAGTAAGAGTCTGGAAAAGTCACAGCAAATCGTATTTTTTCTTTTGTAAGGGAATTTCTGTTTCTCATCTGAATGTTTTACCACTTTGTAGTAAGAGAAAGAGCCCTGGGCTGTGAAGAGTGAAGTGAATGCCTTTGGTGATGGATCGATATGTGAACACTGGTCAGACCTCAGAAGGGCAGAGAAGCCTTGTTATTAAAAGTGTTTGAGGTGGGGAGGGTGTAGCTCAAGTGGTAGAGCACATGCTTAGCATGCATGGGGTCCGGGTTCAATCCCCAGTACCTCCTCCAAAAATAAGTAAATCAGTAAACTTAACTACTTCCCCACCCAAAAAAAATTTTTTTTAAGATAGTGTTTGGGAAACTCTCCCCTCCTCAGAGACTTCTGTGGGAATATAGACGTTTACTCATTACTGTAAACTCTCAGAGGAAATTTTTTTCTCTGTAACTTACCCTTCTGTAAACTGTTCTTTCATCCTTCAGTGGTGCTGCGGCTCCACCAGAGACAAAGTAGCATGATCTACATGCTGTCATGTGGCTCCTGTGAACTTGTTACTTGACCTTGAGGAGTGTGGGGCAGGCTCTGTTTTCGAGGTCTCTCACCCCTCATTCCTCCTTCAGGGTAGGATTCCACTGGATGCTCTGATCTCAGTGCATGTAGATCAAAGCTGTTGCCTCCAAACTCCAATCCCACGACCTTGCCCAGTTCCCTCCCGGTTGGCTATTCTTAGAAGACCTAATCACAAAATGGGAACACACTGGCTGCTCTTTGGTCCCACCTGCCACCTCAGACCTGCGTGGAGCTGTCTCAGGCCCCGTCTGCTCGTTGCCATCCCTCAGCCCTTGCTCTTTTCCTGCTTTTCCCACACAGTTCAGGGCTGTGGTAGCCGCCGGGTGGATTGGATCTTCTGTAATTATTACTTAGGATGAATATAAGGGCAGTGGACAGAGATGCTCTTTTTCATGCCCCGTCCCTGGTCGGGTGGGCGTGGGTCCCTCAGGCCCGGCTCCGCGTCGGTGCGCGGAGCGCGGCTTCCTCGCGGGGTCCTGCGACGTCCGACCCACCTGTCTTGTATTTTGTTGGGTCTGTGCTGCTCAGCCTAGTCATGAAACGTCTACTCTTCCTATTTTCTTCCTCTCCTAAGTTTGCGTGATTATTCCTCTGAAATTTGCTTTTGATATACGTAGTGCTAAAGCCTGAGATTTTATCCAGTTTCCTTGCTGTGATGAGGTGCCCTGAGTTAATGGACAACCTCTGGCCAACTCTATGGAGTGACGTTACTGGGTAACGGAGAATTTTGGAGGAGAATACTTTCCCGCATATGTTACAGTATTTTTCTGCCGTGTGTAACACCCGCACTTGAAGCTGCTTAGTGGAGCGGTCAGCGTGCCCCACCACGCGAGGCCGGAAGCAGCGGGAGAAGCGGGAGGGTGGCGCTCAGCAGTAGAGCGCTGCTTCGCTTGCACGGGGCCCTGGGTTCAGTCCCCGGTACCTCCTCCCGAAGTAAATAAATAAATAGAACTAATTATCTCCCCTGCGAAAAAAAACAAATTGAAAAAAAATTTTTTTAAGTATCAGGAGAGCCAGACGTGTAAGTCTTTTTAATTTTTTTGTTTGTTTTTGAGGAATGTCACAAATGCATGTCTCAAGGGCTCTGTGACAGTGCTCTCACACGTAGTAACGACCACGCCCTTTCAGTCTCCGTAGGTGGTATGAGGATTTCTCCTGGCGACCAAGTTCACAGCTTCCTGTTTGTGAGGCTGTTGAGTAAAGTGTTAGTAACGGCATATTCTTTGTCACCTGCATGTGCCTTTGTTCATTCTACCTCGGCGCCTAATTTTGAAGCATCTTTGAGAAGGGTTTATGAAGTGGAGTGATACCTTCCATAGTGAACCATCATTTGTTTTGTTTAATAAACTATCCGTGCGCCACTGAGTGGTCCTCACTGCCTTGTGGAACTTCATGTAATCATAAATGCAAGAGTTTATTTCTGACGTCCCTGCTCTGTTCCACTGGTCTCTCTGTCTGTCTTTATGCCAGTACCACACGGCTTTGAGTAGTTCAGCTTTGTAGTAATTTCGACATAATTGTGAAGCCTCTAGGTTTGTTCTTTTTTACCTTATTTTTGCGATCAAGGATACTGTGAGATTGTATATAAATCTTAGGATGGATTAATCTGTTTGTTCAAGAAACAGTATTGGGGTTTTACAAGGATGGTGTTGACTCTGGATCGCTTTGGGTAGTACTGACATCTTGAGAATATTGACTTCCAGTGCATGAACTTGAGATATCACTGCATTAATTTGTGTATTTTCTAATATTTTTTAATGCTTTGTTTTTAGTTTACATTGTACAAGTCTTTCCCTTGTTATATAAGGTTATTTCAAGAATTTTATTTCTTTTTTGATGGTAAATGGAGTTATTTTCTAAATTTCATTTTTGATTTTCTTCAGTGTTAATGTATAGAAACACAATTGAATTTTGCTTGCTGATTTTATATCTTGTAATTTTTCTGAGTTCCTTCATCATTTCTAGCAACTTTTTTGCAGATCCTTCGTGGTATTCTACATATTAGATCATGTTGTTTCTCAAAAGAGATCATTAATCTCTTTTTCTGCCCATGTATTCTTGCTAGGACTTCTAGTAATATGTTTTTAGAAACAGTGAGAGCAGATGTCCTTGTCTTGTTCCTGATCTTAGAGGAAAAGCTTCTAAGTCATTCACCGTTGTATGAGTGTGATGTTAGCCATCACTGTTAACATAGATCCTTAATGCTGAGGAATGTTTTTGTTTCTACTTTATCGGATCCTTTTATCACGACGCGCTGTTACCTTTTATCAACTGCTTTTTCTGTATCAGTTAAGATGTTAATACGATTCTTTTCTTTCATTTTGTTAACATGCTGCTTTATTTAACATTGTTAGATTTTCATATGTTGGACCATCCTTGTATTTCAGAAATATATCCCCATTACTTATACAATTTTTTTAATGTCCTGTTGAGTTCACATGACTATTATTTTGTTGGTGATTTTTGCATCATTCTTGGTTAGAAATTTTAGTCTCTGGTTTTCTTGTAGTGCCGTTATTTGGCTTTTGTATTAGAATAATTCTGACCTCACAGGGAGAATTTGGAACTTTTCCCTTCAGTTTTTCGGGAAAGAGTTGAAGGAAGGTGGCTTTTAATTGTTTTTAAATGTTGAGTAGAATTCTGCAGTGCAGCTATCTGGCTTTTTAAGTTGAATGGTTTTTGATTAGTGATTTGGGGTCTTTACAAGTTACAGTGCTGTTAGATGGCTTAGAATAGTGCATTTTTTTCCTTTATTGAAGTAGAGTTGGATCACAGTGTGTCACAGCATACAGCATAATGTTTGAGTGGTACATATACATACCTGTATCCATCTTCATATTCTTTCTCATTGTAGGTTACTACAGGATATTGAATAAAGTTCCCTGTGCTATACAGTGTAAACTTGTTTATCTATTTTATATATACTAGTCAGTATCTGCAAATCTTGAACTTCTAATTTATCCCTTCCTACCTCCTTCCCCCCAGGTAACCAGAAGATTGTTTTCTATTTCTGAGTCTGTTTACTTTTTGTACATAAGTTCATTTCTGTCTTTTTTTTTTTTTTAAAGATTCCACATATAAGTGATATCATATGGTATTTTTCTTTCTCTTTCTGGCTTATTTCACTTAGTATGACAATCTCTCCAGGTCCATCCATGTTGCTGCAAATGATATTATTTTATTCTTTTTTAAGAATAGTGCATTTTTTATAATGAAGATCGAAAAGATACTATTATATACAAAGATACATTCATAGTCTGTCATGTTGGTTATGACATCCCTTTGTTTACATTATATCTTGTATGCATTTCTGTTGCAGTTGGTTCTGATTAGCATTGTTTCTGACCCTATGAATAAACTTACAAATTGCTCACTCTTTATTCCATATATTTTGGAGCCAATGAACTGGATATTTCAGGGCACCGCATAGGTAGGGAATTGCTCTGCTTATTCACTGTTATCATAATTGGAGAATATTTCATTTATTAGTATTTAATTTTGATTCACAGATGATAGTCACACAGAATGGTTTATGCTTATTTATGGGGATATTATTTTATAGAAGGTATTTTTTAAAATATTTTCTTTTTCAAAAAATTGTTTTGCCATATTCTTCATTTTCATTATGCTGTATTTCTTTCCCAGTTTTTAAGGGCCACTCATTTGTGTTCAATAGATATGCTAGTTTTGGGTTATTTAGTGCTACACTATATTGTCTGTTCTTTAGCATTTACTTATAAGTATGAAAAATATGTGTGTAATATTCTGTTCTCAGTTATGAGAGAGCAGTATGTCTAATGGTATGTGCTTTGGTGTCGTGGTGGAAAACTACACTTTCTTTGACAGCTAACAGAATTTTGTTTAATGTGAGTGTTTCATCATAGGTTGTTTGAAACTAGGGTGCCCTAAATTTATTTCAATTATCTCTGATCACTTTTTCTTTAGTTCAAGAATTCTATTCCTTTTTTGTTCCTAAAATTTGTAAAATAATGGTACATAGATTCATAACTCTGGTGTAATTACTTGTTTCAGTGTAATATCATGTGTGTAAGATGAAACATTCATTTATAAATTCTGATGAGTAAAATACTTATGGTTCTTTTTATGTTGTAGATACGTCAGAAGTACATGTGATCAAGAAATTACAACTAAAAGCAAGCACTGAGAGAGGAGAACTATTCCAAACAGCGATGTTGGCTGGACATGAAAGGAATAAAATAAAACACTTTTACCTCAGGAGCATCCGAGAAAATACATATGACTTTGAGTCACAGCAGACAGATGAGGCAGGAAATTACAACGCAATGAGTGTAACCCATAAGAAAAACCTTACTGATAAGAGAGATCAACATGAAAATATTGCAGGAATCAAGCCTGTGGATAAAGGGCCTGCATTAAGCTCTCTGGACAGCCTGCATATTTTTAAAAGTGAGGAGAAAATTGATGAGTTTAATCAAGCCAACAAGAGTATCAATAATTGTGCCTCATTTTTACCACTTCCAGGAATTTCTTCTAGTATCCAGACCAACATTCGTAACATACGTGGCAATGGTTTTATGCATCCTTTAATACTAACACAAGACCAGAAAGCACACAGGGAAAGACCTTATAAATGTAATCAGTGTGGCAAAGCCTTTGTTCAGGAATCATACCTCAGTAGACACCAGATCGTCCACACAAGAGAGAAATTACATAAATGTGATGTATGTGAAAAAGTCTTTAGTCGAAATTCCTACCTTGCAGTTCATCAGAGAATTCATACCGGAGAGAAACCTTACAAATGTAATGAGTGTGGAAAGGCCTTTAGGCAAAAAGGAACCCTTGGAGGTCATCAGAGAATTCATACTGGAGAGAAACCTTACAAATGTAACGAGTGTGGGAAAACCTTTAATCATGGCTCCCACCTCACGAAACATCAGAGAATGCATACAGGAGCAAAACCATATCAATGTGATGTATGTGGGAAAGTCTTTAGTCGAAATTCATCCCTTGCAGTTCATCAGAGAATTCACACTGGAGAGAAGCCTTATAGATGTACTGCATGTGGCAAAACCTTTCACGAGGGCTCAAGCCTCAGGAGTCATCAGTTAATCCATACAGGAGAAAAATTACATAAATGTGTCGTATGTGGCAGAGTCTTTAGTCATCGTTCAAACTTTACAAGACATCAGAGAATTCATACTGGAGAGAAACCTTACAAATGTAATGAGTGTGGCAAGGTCTTTCGTCAAAAAGCAACCCTTGTGAGTCATCAGAGAATTCATACTTAGGAGAAACCTTTCAAAAGGAAAGGGTGTTGAAAAGCCTTTACTCAGATCTCAATCCTCACTACACATCAGGAAATAAATACAAAGGGGAAACCATATTAATGTGATGTATGTGGGAAGGTCTTCATTCAAAATTGGTACATTAAGTTTGTGCGAGATTTATCCTGGGGAGAAATGGTGGACATGTCATGAGTGTGGCAAAGCCTCACCATCAGATAATCCATAATGGACAAAAATTGTAGAAATGTAACGAATGTCTCAGTGTCTTCAGTCAAAATTCATACCTCAGGGTCCACCAACAACTTTGTAAATCAATTGGAGTTCAAAAAAAAGGAATCTACCAGGGAATTCATACTGGAAGGAAAGCTTACAAATGTAGTAAGTATGGCAAATCCTACTTTGAAGCCTGATTTACCCTCAGGTAATCCAGGCTGCTGAGGGATTTTAGGCATCCGTTTTAGCAGATATCCACACGTTAGGCTTCCAGGGTATCCTAGAAGGAAAGCAGGTAAATGTGTGTAGTATGACCAGGACTTTAGGTAAGGAATGCATTCACAAAATAATTCATTCTGGAGATTACCTCACACATGCCCTGAACGGGGAGAACCTTTACTGAGGGCTCACTTCTCACCAGTCATCAGGTAGTCCATATGAGACAGAACATTACTGATGTACTGAATGTAGCAAAGCTTTTGTGTTGTGCCTTAAATGGAGGGTTCACCAAATACTTCATACTTAAAAAATGCTATGAGTATGGCACAGTTTCAGATTTTTACTCAGTTGTCAGTAGATATCAGATTATTTATCCTGGAGAGAAACCACACAAATGTAATGTGTGTGGCAAGGGCTTTACCCAGAGGTCACAGGTTAGGGATCATACTGGAGAGATATCTTTCAGATGCAATGGGCATGACAGAACTTTTTCCTTGAGTTCAAGTATTAGGCAACAGGAGGAGAATCTTCTCTTCTGTTGAGCAGAAACCATACAAATTAATGAGCAGAGTCTTTATCCAGGCCTCTCAATGTGCTGGACTCCTCAGTACACATCTTTAGGAGAAACTGCACAAAGTAGTATGTGGGCTAAAGCTTGCAGCTGGAGAGTGAAGCTCTGGAACAGAGAGGACTTCTTTTGGAGAGCAGCGTTTCCAATCTACTAAACGTAAAAATTTCCGCCAAGTATCCACATGACTCATCGTGCTCATTATGTTCAGGGTTCTGGTCCATGGATAGGTCACAGTAGGTTACAGGACTGAAAGCTCTACCTCAGCTGACTGAACAGAGCAGGCAGGACATTAAGGGCCTGGGCTTTTCATGGGAGAAGAGTGACCAGTTACTAGGGACCGAGTATGTGGTGGGAGCAATGCTCGGGAAAAGTTGGTCTCTTTCTCCATTGCATGGGAGTAGCTGTTGTACATATCTATGTTCCATGAAAACTTAGTCTTACTCTTTGAAATCCAAGGGAGAGCTGTTATGAGAGGAAGATTTAACTGAAAAAAACAAAATTGAGGGGCGGGTTTAGCTGAGCGGCAGAGTGTAGACTTAGCATGCACAAGGCTCTGGGTTCAATCCCCAGTACCTGCATTAAAATAAATAGGTAAACCTAATTACCCACCCCCAAACAAACAAACAAAAGAAATTTAAAAAGGAGAAAATATCAAAATCGTGGATGTATGTGCATGATTGATATTTAACTGCTGCCATTGCCTCTTACTACGGTTTAACTCAAAATGTATCCTAGGTCCCCTGTCTTGACTAATAAAGTTTATTATTTTCTATAACCCTGGGTGAACCATGGTCCTCTGAACAACAGTTTTATTCCACCTTGGTACTTTATAACGGAAGCTAACCGTGCGCCATTAGGCATTCAGGGTTGAAAGAATCTGTACCAGTTTCTTTCCTTGATAGAATCAAAAACATACAATTTGGTGATTAGACACTCATAATTTATCCTTGAGTTATTCTCTCCAAACTCTGCTCCAGAATATTTTTGTGGCTTTAATCAAAGTACCATAGGAGTACATTTCAGACTGTTTCTAGTAAAGAACAAAAAGTTAACCAAGTAAATTTAAAGACTACTTGGCTTTCTGGAGTGATTCATGAATCAGGGTGCACTCCATCTAGGAAATAAAGAGATAAAGAGATACTCAGAGGACCTGTACAAAATGGAAAGTTTTTGTAGGTAGCAACCAGGCAGAGTGAAAAGTATTACCAACAGAGAAAATTCCTTTATGCAATGTTACCTTTCACTGGGGGAGAGAGGGCAAAGATGCTGCCTTGTAGATTACCTCACTAGTGTTGAAATCCAGAGTGACTGGTTTAAGGTCACATTCCTGGGAGGGGTCAAACAATTAAGTCTTGGGTTGCGTGCTGGGGTCAAGGGATTCCTACTTGGGTCTGTTTTACTTTTTTTGTACACTCTCTAAAGCCTGCTCCACATTCATGAATATGCAGCACGTGAATGTAGTGCTTCCTGTTCTTAATTGTACCCAAAGAATACCATGCACGCACCTGGATTTACATGATGCAAAAATAAGAACATAGTAAGCATATACAAAATATAAGAAAATTAAAATTTTGCAAATCTCTTTTTTGTTCTTGAGTCAGTGAAATAATTTGAAAAGATCCATGTTCATGAGTTTTCTCTTACAAATGAATAATATATAATGGGAACTTTTTTATTAGCAATTGCTATTTTCTTAGCAGTCTTGAGGTAATGTGGAGTGATTCCAACCACTTCAGCATTTTTCAGATATTCTGGTGTTTTGCTTCTTATGCTAATTTTAGAATTATCTTGTTTGTGGCTACAAAAAAAATCTTAATTGGAAATGCATTAAACCTGCAGATCAAATTGGGGGGATTAATACTGTTTCTATGTTGTGCCTTCCAATCAATGAATTTTATGTGTTTCTCTAAAAGTTTAATGAATATGGTATGTTTCTCTAGGATGACCTACATAAAAAGGTCATGTTTAATTTTTTTCACTATTATTTTGTTCATTTTCAGCAAAAAGCCCATATATTTTTAGATTTACACATTTTTCTTTTTTTGAGGCTTCACACGTGGTATTACGTTTTGAATTTCAGTTTCTGAGGTGCTAGTATATAAAATTGCAATACACTTTTAAATGTTGTTCTTGTATCCTGCCACCTTCCAAATTAGGCTTTTTCTAGAAATCTGTGGGGATTCTTTTGATTTTGTACATACATCATTTCATTAAATTTCCTATTTCTGTAGCAAATTACCACCAATTGAGAGCCTTAAGCAAATATATTCTCTTCTGATTCGGAGGTCAGAAATGTAAAATGGGTCCAGTGCAAAGCACTATGTTCCTTCTGGATACTCCAGATCAAAATTTGTTTCTTTGTCTTTCCTGGATCCCAGAGGCCACATAATCTTTTGCCTCTTGGTCCGTTTCCTCCTTCTTTTAAGGCAGCAAGGTAGCCTCGTAAAATCCTTTATCTCTGTTGACATGCTTCCATTACATCATCAATTTCTACATGAGTCAAACTTAACGTGCCTTTTTTCTTATAAAGACCGTTGCGATTATATCAGATTCACTACAATCAGATTCAATGAAATCTCCTATATCTATTTCTCATTCTATTTTGTAATACAGAGACAAGTCCAGCTCTTCTTTCCTTAAAGAGCCTAAATTAACTCTACTTTCAGGAAGTGTTCCTGGATCCACCACGGCCCCACAGCAACGGCTTGGAGAAACCGCGTTCCCAACCACTGAAATGGTGTTGAGTCTCATGATCCATGCACGCGAGCAACAACTTTTTACTGCAACCGTTGTTGTTAAGAGGAAACATCTTAGTCTCCGACATAAGTGCCCACAGAAGTGTAAGCTTTTACCTCAAAACTGCAACAGACTGTAACTTGAAAGGAGCGGGTAAAGGTACAGGGAAGCACCATCACCTCCCCGCTCCTGCCCCGCCCTCCAGGTCTATCTGGGTTCCCTCCTCGCCCCACCACTAGCCCCGCCCCTCCGCTGGCGCTCCGCCAGGGCCCGCTCCCGGAAGTCCCGCCTCCGCGCGTGCGCAGTTTCCTACGGATCCGGAAGTGGAGCGTGCTGAGGGAGGGTCACGCTGCTCTGCTTTCTAGTGCAAATCTGTGCTGTTCCGTCGTCTTTATTCCAGCCTCAGGGTGTGAGGGTCACTACAGACCTAAAATCCCAGCACCCAGCTGTCCGCCATGTAAATCCAGACATCGCTGCTCCAGGTGAGGTATTTTTTCCTTTGGGTTTGAAATCACTCTGAGGCTGGTCTTTTCCCTTGGCTTTTCTGTGTTTAGTCTAAGGAGATGATACAGGAACAGTGGGGCGCGAGTGGATGGCGGTGTTTCAGGTCTTCGGCCAGTCTTTGGCATGCGCCTGACCAAGTGAGGGTCCTTGGCTTCCTGCAGTAAAAAATTCAAGAGTGAGTTATAAGAGAGTGAAGGTAGACTTATTCAGAGAGAGAGAGATAATCCACAGATGAGTGGAAGCGATCTCAAAAGGCAAGAGGAAGGCCCTGAGGTGCAGGGTGGTTAGCTTTTATGGACTTGATAACTTCGTATGTTAGTAAGTGGAGGATTATTACAACCCCTTTGGGGAATGGGCTGGGATTCCCAGAAATGGGGCCATCACTCAGTTTTTAATCTTTCATGGTTAGCTTCGGAACTATCCTGGCAAGTGTGGGAGTGCCATTTACCATGTTAATATATTACAATGAGCTTATAAGGAGGCTCTAAGTCTAGTGGGAGTTGACCCTTCCGCCATCTTAGTGCTAATTGCTGTGTCATTCTTCTACTGGTTGTACCCTGTCCCCTTCCCTCCTCTCTCATGGACAGTGCCTTGCCAGATATTTTTGTGCTTAAACCCATTTACTCCCACTGCCCCCTCCATCTAAAGTCCTCTTCCTCCCGGTGGATTTGCGCCCCAGCCTCACCCTCTCCGCCCCTGGAGGGCAGCACCAGCTTCTCCGCTCCCGTGAGGCCACGTTTTCTCCCGGGTCCCGGGATTCTGGAGAGCCCGGCCCTCTCCTGAGACACCTTCCAGGCCAAGCCTCTCTCTCCTTGGATCCTTCTGAGATCGGTCTTTATGCTCTGAAGGCGTCCTCTTCACAGTCAACCCATCCCTGACATCGTGTAGGGGTAGGTGACCTGGACCAGCCATATGACACCCAGTGTTGTTTGGTTCCCAAATCCCACCCAGCTGGAAATGGTCTTTTCTGTTCCTGGCGAAGGGGATCAGGAAAAGTAGAGATGAAGGGCCACTGAGAGAGAGAGAGAGACTGAGAAGGAGAAAATGAGGGAGAACCAGTGGGAATGTTAAGGATGGTTCAGGATCTTACAGAGAGACAGTAAAATGAAAGAGTGTTTAGCCATGAATGTAGCCAATGAATAGAGAAGTGAATAAAAAACCCGGATCTGCAGGGATTGGAGAGCAACATAAGGCGAGGGGCGCTGGATCAGCATAGGAGCGGGGCTAACACCGGTGAGGCATTTCACACAGAGAGTAGGTGTTACCGAGTGACACTTTGTGTGTCCAAGACACATTGAAGCCAAACAAACAGAAATGGAGTTTGGAGCTGAGAAAGGTTTATTGGGAGGCTGAGTAAGGAGTAATAAAGAGAAAATTTTAGAGAATTTTTTTTTTACTGCTTTTTAGTATTTAAACTTTTTAGTCTTTGTTTTTTTGTTATTTTTCTCTTAGTATTTTGGGTTGCAAATAAAGAAAGCTTTAGATGCACTATGAAAGATCTAAAATTGGAGAATTTGGAGTGTTTCTTTGGTTGATGTGGGGTTCTCACTGGGGCACATTTATCACTTGGAACATCTTTTATCTGTAGTGTTTGGAGATGACAGTGTGTGATCTGTGATCACTGGGAATGAAAGTATGGTGTTTTGCATCTAGGTATTCCTTGGGTGTCTTCATATGTATTTTCCCCTTTGGCACGATTTAGTAGGTTTTGGGATGTTTTCTGGTATTTTATAGCAGGATGAGTGGATATGGGTTTTATGGAGACTTGGATTCCATGAACATTTGTAAGTTCACTTGAGTCTATAAGGGAAGTTATGAGCACTAAGCTTCAAATGGCAGAAGGTTTTTGTTAGAGGGACTCTGCTGGGTGTGTCTGTGGACACAGTTTGAGAGGGGCCATTGAGTTCTTTGATGTAGGGAAAGATTGTTCCAAGAATCAGGGCCAGCAACACCACAGTGATAGGCACTGCAGAGCTCATCCTTTTGGGAAGGAGTAGCTACTACGTTATTGCTGCCATACTAGCGATGGTTCCTCTACTTCCCTCTCCTTATCTGTCTCAAAACATGTGCATGAGCGCTCACACACGTACCATACAGAGAACAGGGAACCCTTGTGCTTTGCTGTTGCGAATGTTAAATGGCACGGCCCTTATCTAAGACAATATGGTGGTTAGGGAATAAATTCAACATAGAACAGGCACACAATCTATGAAACCCACCTCTGGCTAGATATGCAAAGAAAGTGAAATTATTATAGTGAGGGAAATATTTGCAGTCCAGTGAACATGATTGCATTATTCATAACAGCGACGATATAGAAATTTTAAAAAGTCTGCTGAGAAATGAGTAGATATAGAAGTTTCTGTTAGTCATAAATTATTATTATGACATCTGACCTTACTATTATTATTTCTGACATGATTAGCACTGCAGAAGACAGACATTATATGTGGGAAGCAGAAATGTCAATTCATAGAGCTATAGTTTATGAAAGTTGTTACCAGGGGTTGGGTGGCGGGGGGAAGTGGGGAGATGTTGGTCAAAGGTTGCAAATGTTCAGTTGTGAAATGAATAAGTACAACATGTAAATCTAATGCACAGAATGCTCACTATAGTTAATTACACTGTGTTTCTGTATACTTGGAATTTACTGAGAATAAATCTTAAGTGTTCTCACCCCACAGACACAAGTTGGTAATTGTGACTTGATAGGAGTGTCAGTTACTTTATTGTGACAATTGTTACACAGTGTAGACATCTGTCAGATAATCCCGTTGTACACTGCATATGAACACCATTGTTATGCATCAGTTATATAACTCAGGAAAGCTGGGAAAGAAAAAGGAAGTGGAGGTGCGCTGGGCTTGCCTCTGAGTGGTGCTCAACCCACGCTTCACGTTATTAGATCAGTCAGGCATTCTGCATATACATGTTTTATACCCTCAGACCAGAAATTCCCATTCATTCAGTCTGTGTGGGGTTCAACCTCATTAATATTTAAGGAGCCCCAGGTGATTCCAGTCTGGGTCCCTCACTGAGCATCCTGACTCTGAGTCCTCCCATCCTGAGGGCTGGGATCCGGGCTGAGGGGGAGGGGGCTCTGCTTTGCATGGGGATGGATCAGGGCCTGGTCTGTGACCTGAAGGGGGCTGTCGGGTCCAGCTGAGGTGCACACTGCTGCCGTGTAGGGGAGGGGCTCACCAGGAGGGGAGGGTGATCTGAGGACAGCGTGGGGAAATTCCGTTGTTTGTCTGTGTGTGGAGTTTCCTGTCCTGAGTCCCTCCTGTGACAGCGGGCAGCAGAGGACTGTGTTCCACGTAGTGGGGTCTCCCCTATGTGTGTGGTTGTGGCACAGGAAGGGCTGTGTTGATTCTCAGCATTAAGCTGCATCTTTCCAACTTTCAAATTGAGTTCTCAAGACTCATGTTGCATGAGGAAGAAGCCCAGGAGAGGAGGAAGAGGAGAGAAAAGAGGTCAGGAATGGCTCTTTCTCAGGTAAAGTCATATTCTCAGTTGATTGTTTCAACTGTGCTTCCTGAAATGCCCTTCTTTGGATTTGCTAATCTGTCTGACTCTGAAGTATCCAGCCTGACACCTGTTCATTCAGTCACCCGGTACCTTCCTTCTTTCAGGACCTGTCTTCTCCACTTACATTCCATCTCCTCACAAGAGTCGGATTTCACAGTGATGGTCAGAGTCCCTTCAGACAAGTTCTCAGAAGATGAAACAGATTTGCAACAGCATCAGAGTTGTGCCATATTGTCAGTAAATGACAAAAAGTCTTAAAAGTGCTTATTATTGAAGACCTAATGAAAGGTCAATATAATGAGACTAACAAACAGATCTGCTTATTTCTGTGATGTATATTTTAACATTATGATAGATAACATTATTTTAAGACATCTTAGAATTTGAAGAATTTCATACAATTTTGAAATACATTAACATACATCTAGACAAATATAAGGTTCAAATATTTGGTTTGTTTGTTTAATTTGCCAAAGCTCTATTTTAATTTAACCTGATTGGTTCCACATTTTACCCGGTGAGAGAGGAATCTCAAAATATCCCAGGGGACATTGAGAAGAGCCTAGTTATTTCAGTGTCAAAAAGTCTTCCCTCAGATACTGATTTTGAGCAGGTGTGTCACTAACATTTGTCAAAAGGTTTTGTACATTTGCGCGTACCGGATGACAGATCATTATGAAATGATACTTAATTATCTATTTGTTCAAAGCAACACTGAAAGATTTCAGTGACAAATAGAAAAGGTTATCGAGTTGTAAGGAATAGTGGCCTCTTCTATGTTCAGAAGTTTTAGGCTTTTTTTTTTTAGTAATCACAGACCTATTTAAGACAATATGAAGTATAGGAAATAATTCCAGTAAAACACAAATGTTTGTTTTCTAAGCACTTTATGTAAAGGTAAGGGAGAACCTTTCACAATCCATTATTAGGAGCAAACCAGTATTCAAATATTTTTTTTCTTTAAAAAAACAAATATTTTCCTTTTTTTTCAGAGAGAAAACCCAAGTTTAAATTTTGCACCAGAGTGTTATCAACATTAAACTCAATTATCTTTAGTTCCTATGTAAAGGAAGCCGAAATTGAATGCATCTATTTTTAGTAATGTTTCGGTATTTTATTTGGAAATCATCTAGATATTTAATAACTACCCATCTTTTAATTTAACTTAGCAAAAGTGTAAAGTTTTATGTTGCCAAAGATTTGGGAAAGCAATTTAAAATGTTTACATCTAAACTTTGATCTCACACATATCCATTCAGTTCAGTTGTTGTCAACTTTCCTGTTTAGACTACTCACACAAAATTTTACCACATTATTTTTATTGCTGACACTTTTCTAACTGAGATAGCAAACTTCTTTGGCCAAAAAAGCCAACTAGGATAAAAAGTATATGCCTGTATTATTTTCTGTTTTGATAACTCCAAAGATATGTCTATTTTCATTGAACCGACAACCTTAAGCTAGCTTTCATGTACTAAAATTTAATCCCACATTGCATGAACTTGCAAAGCATTTTAGTTAGATTTCTGTTATATTTCCTTAATTCCTATATGTGCTTGTTTTTTTTTTAAGCCAATTAAATGGAGTTCTTTTACAAAGTGATTTTAGCAACGCCATCCCAATTGAGGAAAAAAAATACCACACACCTTCAATACACATATACATATATAGAGGTACACATAAAAATACAGACAGATGCAAACAAAAAACATATATTTTCCCTAAACTTTTAGCCATGTCTCAGAACTCAAAACTCTGAACTCAAAAGCATATGTAGATCCAACTTCAGTTTGCACGGTGTATGGAATCTTTTAAAGCCTTCTTGAAGGTGATTCATCTTTTGGAAGCTTCTGCATACAAGTCAAAGAATACATTGTCTACAGACGGGATTGGAATCCTCTTTTTTTAAGGGTGCCCTTTAAGGTGCAGTTATTTAAAACAGTGGTTCTCCATTTTGAACAGGATGGATGACTTTCCAAAAGGCTTCAGCAAACAAATGGACAGACAGAAACAGCAAGTTTTCTTCTGGGAGTTTTGGAAACTATTTGTCTATTCTCAAAAATATGAGGCTACTGCTAAATTAACTTATAAACGCTAATTTGTGTTTAGCATTTGGATCCTCAGTAGGTCCAGGTTTACAGGGGCAGATTTTTGCAGAGAAGAATGAAAGATGGCATGGCAGGGCCTGTTTAATGAAAAATTCCACTATTGACTAATTTATTTGCTCGGAATTATGAAAGTCCACACTGAAGAGTCTGTTTTGCCAACGTGACTAGTTACAAATACTGTGTGATACAGGGTAATCTAGCTAATAAAGTTCACACAGTTTACCTGAGTCACTGCATCTCTTATAAATGTGACATATCGTCTTATATTCATATGTGTGCTACACCAGGATATTCTGCTAATTTTACCTTAAAATATTTAAATACACTAATTTCCCTATCTAAACTTCATTACATTTCAATGATTGCTGTGTCTATGGATGAAATGTTTCACATGCAGGGATGTGATAAAACATACTTTGTAGTGGATGTGATCTCAAAGATTGCCATAAAAATTTTGTGGGTCAAAATGCAGTTATTGTATATTTGATAATCTAATTTTACTTTCTTTTAGGTTCCTGTTAAAGAGAATATACCTGCCTACTAAATGCCCTTAGAACTATTGCAATAGAATTATTCTTTAGATGGAAATAAATCCCAATGTCTTCTGAAGACTATTTATTTTACAGGCATTGACATCCACACTTTACAGAACTTTCAGAAATAGAAAATAGAAAAGAGCTAAAATAGAGTATAATTTGGAAATAAAAAGTAAAAGTTTCTAACTGTACGCACATCAAGCATATTGTTTGAAAGTACATTATGTTTGTCACACACTTTTGCATTATTTCAGAAACATCTTTTTCTGAAAGATAGTGAAAGGTAATTCTGACAAGTGTGTAATAGAGCAAGTATTTTAATGAATAATTCACTTGTCATAAAACAATTTTTTTGCTTTCTCTTTATTGTATCTATATGAGATGATGGATGCTAACTAAACTTATTGTGGTAAAAATAACAAAAAAAGTAAGAAACTTACTGTGATAATTATTTCTATATATGTAAGTTAGAGCATTAACATGTACATGTTAAACTCATACAGTCATATATGTCAAGTACATATCAAAATCGGGGGGGAAAGGGTGGTTTTAAAAGGCAAATAAAATAGATAAAACAACAAGTTAATACTGTAAAGCAGGGAATTATATTCAATATCTTGTAACTTACGGTGAAAAAGATATGAAAGCTAATATATGTATGTTCCTATATGATTGAAGTATTGTGCCAGCAATTGACACAACATTGTAAACTGACTATACTTCCATAAATATATATAGAGAACAAAAAAGGCAAATAAAAACCCTTTGGCAAAAAGATTAAAAGAACAATGCAATTTATAACAATGTAAAAAATATTCTTTTAAAATCAATAGCCGTTAGTGACTAAAATTATCACATGCCTTAGTCCTTCAGTGTCAGACCCCAAGTTTTCTCTCTGAGTCTCTGGAACTGACAGCGTTGAGCTGGAATCTTGGCTGAATGAGGAATTTTAAGGAAAAGCTATTCTGTACGGTGTCAGTCTTAAATGGAACATTCTAACCAGAGAGAGTTTTATATTTCTCATTCTACTTTGTAATATAGAGACAAGTCCTACTCTCGTTACCTTAAACTGCTTAAATTAATTCCACTTGCAGGGGAAAAAAATCGAAAATCCGGGGATCCACCACCGCCCCACAGCGACCACCTGCAGACCGTGATTCCCAACCACTGAATTCCTTGAGCCTCATGAGCGGGACAAGGGTGCCACCTGCTGGCCAAAACTGCTCTTTATTGGAACCGTTTTGAACTTGTTAGGGGGAAAAATCTTCGTTTCCGACATAATTAGTCCACAACTCTAAGCTTTTACCTCAAAATTGTAAAAGACAATAGCTTTTACCTCAAAATTGTAAAAGACAATAATTTATAAAAAGCACACTCAAGGTACAGGGAAGCACCACCCTCTGCCCGCCCGCTGCCCCTCCTCGGGCTCCCTCAGCCCCGCCCCCGCCAGTAGCGCCCCGCCCCCGGAAGTCCCGCCTCTAGCCCCGCTTTTGCAGTCTCTTCCGGGACTAGAAGCAAGGATCGCCGAGGGACGGTCACACGGGCGAATGTAAACTTTCTTGTTTATACTGTGAATCGGCCGCGCAGTCCCTCTTTAGTCCGACTTCAGGCTGTAGGAGTCAGCGAGGACCTAAAATCCCCTCGCCCGCCCTTTCCCCACCTAAATCCAGGCGACGCCGCTCCAGGTCCGGGATCTTTTCCTTCGCGTCTGATAACGCCCTGAGGCTGGTCCCTGCCCTTGGCTTTTCTGCCTTCTGCCACGGCCTTTGGTGATATTTTCCGTCGTAAAACCCTTTACTCCCTCCGTCCTCCCCATGTAACGTCCTCTTCCGCGAGGTGGACTCGCGCTCCCAGCCTCGCCGTCTCGGCCCCTGGCGGGCGGCGCCGCCGCCCCGCTCCCGTGAGGCGGCGTCCTCTCCCGGTTCCCGGGATTCTGGGGAGCCCGGCCCTCCTGGGATCCCATCCCCTCTGTCCCCGCATCCTCTCAGGCCGGTCCTTATGCTCCGCGGGCCTCCCCTTGGTAGTCAGCCCTTCCCCCATCCCGCGTAGGGGGAGGTGACCGGGGTCAGCCGTGTGACCCTCCCCAGTATTGTTACGTCCCAAATTCCACCCCGCTGGAAAACGGTCTTTTCCAGTAGTCGGGCATTCAGTCGCCATTTTTCTAAACACGTGGGCAAGCAGGACCAGGAAAAGCAGAGAAGGAGCTAAGGAGAGAGGAAATAGAAAAACTGAGGAGATTTATGCCTTCAGAATGTAGTAGATTTAAACTTTGTTTCAATTATACAGATGAGAGCGGGAATTGAAAACTGTCGATAGGACTTGTGCATTTTTAAATTAATTGTATGAGAAGATAACTTTAATTTTTAAATCATATTCAGTCAAGAGGAAGTAATTTGATTCACTGAATTGTGCATCACCCTCTTCCCTTTTCCTGACATGGGGTTCCGAAGTGGGAGAGGACACTTGAGACAAGAAATGACTGACCCAGTACGAGGTGCCCTTTTAAAAGAACATTAAAAGTTTTTTGGGTTTTTTTGGTAATGGACTTTCTTTTCTTTTTTCTTTCTTTACATATATTTCATTTTGTAGTTTGTAATAAGTCTTAGTTCTTTCTATTTCTACTCTTCTATAAATAATTATTAAATTTTGGAATAAGTTTTGGTGTGGTCTATAATCAACTCATGTCATTCTTTTCTAAATGTATAGTGTCAGTTTTTAAAACCTTAGGCAACAGAATTTTTAGGTAAAAAAATTAACGAAGTATTTCTCTTTAAAACATGTTTCAGAGCATTTTTTGAGGCCTATCACTACTTTGCTTTATCTTACAGATGGGAAAAGTTCTTTGGTAACTATTAAATAATTTTAGACTATTTTGATGAATATTTGATAAGATGTCAATGATCTTTTGTATTTAGTCAAAACCTAGTTTAACCAGTTCGTCTAATATTCAGTTTTTTTACCTTTTGTTTGATCTGTGAAAATAGTGAGCTGTGAGGTGACATGAACATGTTCCCTCCAGTCCCTCTTGACTGTCTCCACAAATGATGAAGGATGGGCGGGGTTGAGTTGGAACCGCATTCCAGCGGAGCCCATCTCTTCATGATGAAGAAGTTTACTCAGAGCTTATTTCTAAGCTGACCCCTTTCAGTGTTCTCTGCACAGTGGCTATATCTTTGCGGTTTTTTTTCTTCCAGAAAAGAAGGATTAAAAATGTTTGGTACCAGTGTTATCAGACCTTGAATAGATGTTTCCTTTACTCAGGCTCTTCAGTTGCGGTCCTGGTGTTTTAATTGGGACTGATGAGAAGGGCAGACTCTGTTCATTGTCCCTTTGAGGTCGCATTTCAGAATTCAGTTGCATCTGGTTCTGTTCACTCAACCCGGGACTTTCTCATAAGTGTCTCCCCTCTGGGCCTCAGGGAGCCCACTTGTAACATGGAGATGAGAGATTCAACTAGAAACTCTCGGTCTCAGCAGAAGCGATCCCTGAAACGATTGGCTAAATTGGGTGTGCGTCTGTGTGCGGAAATTCTTTTTGGAGAGAGTGTCCATTTGCATTTAGAATTTTCAGTGGGTCCCAGTCCTCCCAGAATGAAAAAAGTAAAACGGAAATGCTAGACTGGAGAGAAGAACATAGGCTCAGAGTAAAAGTGACCGTAGTCGGGTGTATTTCTGTGCATTAAGTGTAATTTGAAGAGAGATTCTGTCAGTGTTGGTACTTAGACCTTGATGAGCTTCTGTTTGTCCTGAGGACAAAAGTCCTGGATCCTCACTGTGGCTCCACAGCCCTGTGTCATCCTCCAGGCCCTGCCAGTGTCTCTAGCCTCATCCTGGGAGCTCACCCTGTTCTCAGGGTTCACTCTGCCCTGGTCACTGTCACCTTTTCTCTATTCCCAAACACTAACACCTTTTCTGTCTCAGATCTTAATTCCTGTTCTTACCTTTTGCCTTCAAGTCACCATAGCTCAGGCCCTTTGTCCTCCCTCAGGTCTAGGCTCACAGAGGTCTCCCCATACCCTCCTGACAAATCTCTGTCACATTACCCAGGTCTTATTGCCTCTATATCAATCACCATCATCAGAAGTGCCCTTCCCCATGTGTTATTTGGAGTCTTTCCCACTTTCCCTTCCTTGAAGGGCTCACAGTGTTCCTCTTCCTCCCAGGATGGCCGCGGCACCTCACTCTGGGGATGAGATGAGATGCTGGGACTGTGGGTTGGGCTGAATAATCCTCAGAGGATTATTCAAGGGAGTAGGGTAGGCAGTGAGCACTGTTGCCAATTCGTTGTGGATGTTTCAGCTCTAATTTATCCTTACCCCACGTGGTTACTTAGTTATTCAAAATAGGAGCCCAAAGATGTAAAGAGTCCTAAAAATCCCTACAGAACTGATGTGGTGTCCTGAGGTGTCCCTGTGTTTACTCATGCAGTGTCCTGAGGTGTCCCCATGTTTACTGTGCTGTGTCACTGCTGTGCTGTAGCCCCCAGGTGTTCCAGGCTGTGCACATCCAGGGACCCGTTGCCACCTTGATGGAAGCTTTGCCTTCCAGCAGTGCTTCTGCTCAGTCAGGGATAGTGAATCTCACTGTGCTGAGGGTGGGCAGAAGTCTGGAACCTAAGGAGGGGCGGAGGTCTCCCTCAGAGAGGTAGGGTGTCTTTTACTTACCTGTGAGTGGGCAGAACAGGAGACAGGAAACCTGAGGGCCATCTCTGAGACCTCCTCACTGAACTCAAATGCCTTTGTAACTGGTTTCCATAATGTCCCCAGCTGCTTGTGCATTTTCCCAGCAGGGCTAATTTCCTGACCTTCGTACTGAGTGCCCAGTGTCCTCTGGGTGGCAGCTTGTGTGTGTTCCTGTCGTGATGCCTTTGCTGAGAGGTCCTTTCCCTTTTGCCCTGTTTCCCACGCGTGCGTGGAGGAGAGGTGGAGAAATGGGGGAAGTGGAGGGGAGCCTGTGGGGTGTGCAGGAGGGACCTGGCAGCCGGTGTGGGCGGCAGGATGAGCCCCGTGAGCGGTGTGAGCGCCTGTCCCTTGTGGGCTCCAGGGGCGTGTGGGACTGTGAGCACAGGATGTCTCAGTTCAGGCTGGAGCCCCTGGAATGGGGTTCATGGGTAGTTACGGGGTTCACTGCATGGGTCTAGGTGCTGTAGTGTCTTAGGTCCAGCTCCCTCGGACTCAGCTGCTGTGACTGGCATTTACATGCATTGGTTTAGTCAGGTATTTCATGGTCGTACCTGAGGACTGAAGGCAGTGGGTTTAGGCAGAGGGAAACATTTTGCTCCAGTGTTGTTAGAAGTGTGGCGGGAGGTGAAGCCACAGGGAGCTCTGGGTGCAGCAGGACAGGTGCCTTGTCCTCGAGGAATGGATCTAGGGGGTTCCCCACAGTGTCCACTCCTCAAGTGACTTGAGTTAGGGCTTTTGGAAGGGCAAGAATCATTCTGCAATTTTTAGAGTAATATAGGGGCAATTTCATTTGTCGTTTAAAAGTTACCTTTGGTATTTTTTAGTGTTTTGGGTTGCAAATGAAGAAGGTTTCAGATGTGCTATGAAAAATCCAGAAGAGAATTTGCAGTGTTTCCTTGGGAGATGTTGTGTTCTCACTACAGCATGTGCTTCGTTGGAAATGTCTTTTTTTATATGTAGTTTTTGGAGATGACAGTGCTTGGTCTGTGGTCACTGGGAATGAAAGTATTGTTCTGCACCTGGTGGGTCCTTAAGTGTCTTCATATATATTTTCCCCTCAGGCGTGATTTGTTAGCGTTTGGAATGTGTTCTGGTGTTTTACAGCCGGATGAGTAGATGAGTATATGTTGTTTGCAGACTGTGTTGGACTCTGAGATTTTGTAAGTCCATTTGAGTCCAGAAGGGAAATTATGAGAATAAGTTTGAAATGTAGAAGTGTTTTTTTTCTTAGGGAGATTCTGCTAGGTGTATGTTTGTTCACGCAGCTTGAGTCACCATTAAGTTCTTTGATGTAGAGAAAGATGGTTCCAAGAATCAGAGAGCCGGCCACCACTCAGGGATGTGCAGAGCAGAGTCCATCCTTCGGAAGATGTAGTTTCTGTTTTCTTAGTGGCTCCCCTGCTGTCCTCTCCCTGCCAGTCTCAAACATGCACACGTACACACAGTACAAGAACAGGAAACTCTTAGGTTTTGTTGGTGAGAATATGAATGGTATGCCTCTTACCAAAAAAAATACGGAGGTCTCTCGATAAATCAAGCATAGAACAGGCACACAATCGATGAAACCCACCTCTGGCTGAATAGCCAATGGTAACAAAATCATTATAGTGAAGGAGATATTTGCACTCCAGTGAGCATTTCCACATTATTCACAACAGCCGAGATGTAGGAACTAAAATGTTTCTTGAAAAATAAGTGGATATAATTTATGTCAGCCATAAATTATGGCATTATTATGATATTAAAAGATATTTTATGTGGAATCTAGAAACGTGAAACTCATAGGGATATCAATAGAAAGGCTGTCATTAGGGTTTGGGTGGTGGGGTAAACGGGAAGATGTTGGTCAAAGGTTACAAACGACCAGCTGTGAAATAAGGAAGTACAGCATGTACACCTAGTACACAGGGTGCTGGCTAGTGAATCACACAGTGTTTCTGAATACTTAGAATTGGCTGAGAGTGCAATACTTAAGTTCTCACCACACAGAGACAAAATGGTATTGTGAGTTGATGGAAGTGTAAATTTATTGTGAAATTTATTACAGTATATACATCTGTCAAATAATCACATTTTGGGGGAAGTTATAGCTCAGTGGTAGAGTGTGTGCTTAGCATGCATGCGGTCCTGGGTTCAACCCCCAGTACCTTCATTAAAAAAATCACATTGTAGGCCTCATATGCACACCATTGTTATGCATCAGTCGTAGCTCAGTAAAACTGGAAAAGGAAAGAAAGTGGGATGTGAGCTGGTTTTGCTTGTTCTGAGTGGTGCTCAACCCAGGGTTCACATTAGATCGATGGGGCATTTTGCAAATACTTGCTTTGTACCTGCTGGCAGAAATTCCCCTTCATAGAGCTGGTTTCACGTCCATCCTCTGTAATACTCAAGGGACCACAGGTGATTCCAGTCTGGGTCCCTCACTGAGCATCCTGACTCTGAGTCCTCCCATCCTGAGGGCTGGGATCCGGGCTGAGGGGGAGGGGGCTCTGCTCTGCGTGGGGATGGATCAGGGCCTGGTCTGTGACCTGAAGGGGGCTGTCAGGTCCAGCTGAGGTGCCCGCTGCTGCCTTGTAGGGGAGGGGCTCACCAGGAGGGGAGAGTGATCTGAACAAAGTGTGGGAAATCTCTTTTGTTGGTCTGTGTGTAGGAGTTTCCTGTCCTGAGTCCCTCCTGTGACAGTGGGCAGCAGAGCACTGTTCCACGTGGTGAGGTCTCCCCTGTGTGTGGTTGTGGCGCAGGGAGGGCTGTGTTGATTCTCAACATTAAACAGCATCTTTTCAACTTTCAAGATTGCCTTCTAAAGATTTACTTAGCCTGAAGAAGAATCCCAGAAGAGGAGGAAGAGGATAGAAAAAGAGTCAGAAATGGCTTTTTCTCAGGTAAAGTCATAGAAATCTTTCACCTTGTTGGCCCAGTTTTTCTGCCGTGTTCTATCCCTTTCGGTGCTGCTTAATGTCTGTGTCACTTTTCTCTTCTGTTAAGATGTGAACAGATCTTTTCCCTAATGACCTATGATGTAGATACTTTATAAAGCATTGAGAGTAATGCTTAGTATTTAAGAAATATTCGAACATCTTTAGTCATTGCTCTTGTTATCAAAATCGTTTAGATTTTGTCTTTGCTTTAAAGCCACTGTGGACTTTGTCATGTTTGAAGATACCACTCATACACTAGCTCATTGCAAAACTGAATATGACTCAGTGTGTAGAACATAATGTCGAATACTTCTGCACAGACAACCTGTTGTTGAATTCTTTTTGTATATATTTCATGTTTTGTTTAAAAAATGAAAAAATCTACATTATTTGGAGGATATTGTAATCTCTATGAAAAGACATAAAAAATTAAACTTAGAGGCCCATCATTTTTTCCAAATACCTCTCCATGGATCTGCCAGAACACATACTTCAACTGAATTGATCCTTACCCGCCTCTCTTCTCATTTTGTGTGAAAATAAGGACTCTCCTTATGACTCCTTGGTGAAATGTATTTTCATTTCAGGAACAGTTGACATTCAAGGATGTGGCTGTAGTGTTCACTCAGGAGGAGTGGCAGTGCCTGGACCCTGCTCAGAGGGCCTTGTACAAGGACGTGATGTTGGAGACCTACAGGAACCTGATCTCTGTGGGTGAGGATTTCTTCCCTCTAGAAGTTGGACTATGCCCTTGGGTGTTTTGCATTTTCCCTGTTTGCCTCATGGGAAACCCTGTTTTGCTTGACTGATCTGAAAGCCCTGTTGACTCAGACACAAAAAACTTCATGATGTGCAAATGGCATTATTTTATTCTTTTTTAATGGCTGAGTAGTATTCTGTTGTATAAATATACCACATCTTTTTTATTTAGCCATCTGTCAATGGACATTCATGCTGTTTCTGTGTCTTGGCTATTGTATATAGTGCTTCTGTGGACATTGGGGTGCATGTAACTTTTTGAATTAGAGTTCCCTGCAGATGTATATCCAGGAGTAGGATTGCTGGTCAGTCTATTTTTAGTTTTTTGAGGAATCTCTATACTGTTTTCCATAATGGCTTCATGAAACTACATTCCCACCAGCAGTGTAGGAGGGTTCCCTTGTCTCCACACCCTCTCCAGCATTTATCGTTCATGGACTTTTGAATGATGGCCATTCTGACTAGTGTCAGGTGATACCTCATTGTAGTTCTGGTTTGCACTTCTCTGATAATTAGTGATATTGAGCATTTTTTCATGTGCCTATTGGCCATTTGTATGTCTTTATTGGAGAATTGCTTGTTTAGGTCTTCTGCCCATTTTTGGGTTGGGTTGTTTGTTCTTTTATTATTAAGTTGTATGAGCTGTTTATATATTCTGGAAATTAAGCACTTGTCAGTCTCATCTTTTGCAAAAATTTTCTCCCATTCCGTAGGTTGTGTTTTTGTTTTGCTTATGGTTTCCTTTGCTGTGCAAAAGCTTACAAGTCTAATTAGGTTCCATTTCTTTATTTTTGCTTTGCTTTTCTTTCCATTGCCTGTGTAGACTGACCTAGGAGAACACTGCTAAGATTTATGTCAGAGAATGTTTTGCCCATGTTTTCTTCTAGGAGGTTTATAGTGTCTTGTCTTATATTCAAGTCTTTAAGCTATTTTGAGATTATTTTTGTGTATGGTGTGAGGGAGTATTCTAACTTCATTGATTTACATGCAGCTGTCCAGCTTTCCCAACACCACTTGCTGAAAAGACCATCCTTTCTCCATTGTGTATTCCTGCCTCCTTTGTTGAGGATTAATTGATCGTAGGTCTGGGTTTATTTCTGGGCTCTCTATTCCGTTCCATTGATCCATGTGTCTGTTTTGCTGCCAATACCACGCTGTCTGGGAGGGTTATTCTCCAGCTTCGTTCTTTTTCTTCAGTAATGCTTTGCAATTCTGGGTCTTTTGTGATTCCACATAAATCTTAGGATTGTTTGTTCTAGTTCTGTAGTTTTTATTCTGTATTTCATTCATCTCTAATTTTTTCCCTACCTTGTAATACCTTAGGCTTATGTTATTCTTCTAAGATCTTTTTTTTCTTCTTTTTGGAACTTTCTAAAAAAACACGTGATAAACTAGGACCTTCTTATGCATTTATTTGTATTTTTCTCAGCTTTTTTTGACATTTAACTACCTTATAACACGGTGTAACTTAAAAGTGTACAGTGCAGTAATTTGATAAATATTCATATTGCAGAAAGATTACCTCAGGAGGTTTCTCAACACCATCTTCCATTCAATTAATTACAGTATTTTTTGTCAAGGGATGAGAATATTTAAGATACACAGTCTTACCAACTTTACATTATATACTACAGTATCAAAAACTGTAATTACCACACTGTACCTTTGAGTCCTAGGGCTCTTCTCACTTACAACTGGAAATGTAGTCTTATAGCTAGCATCTCCCCAACCTTTTTTTTTTAATGGAGGTACCGGGGATTGAACCCATGAGCTCGTGCCTGCTAAGTGCGCGCTCTACCACTGAGCTCTACCCTCTGTGCGATGTCTTCTTACTCTGCCAGCCCCCGTCATCTACTGTGTTTTGTTATTTTGGCACCTTTTTTTTAGATAAGGTATTCCACACGTAAATGAGATCATTTAGTATTAGTCCTTCTCTCTGACTTAATTTACTGAGGAAATATTTTCAGTGTTTAACCAAGTTGGTACAGATAGCCAGATATCCTCCTTTTTCCTGACTAGATAACATTGTGAATATCTACCAGGGCTGTTTTTGTTTTTGTTTTTCAGTCTCTTCTTTCCCCATTCCTCTGTTGGATACTTAGTTTTTGTCGTGTTTTGGCTGTTGTAAATAATGCTGTAATGAACGTGCGAGTGCAGGTATCTTTTAAAGAGAGTTTCACATAGGAATTGGTGCATTCTATGAATAAAAACACATAGTTTGAAGACCCTTACACTGTTTTCCATAGTGGCGGCACCAAGTTACATTCCCAGAAACAGGTCCTAGAACTCTGTTCCCCGCAGTTATCAACACCGCTTGCCTCCTGCTGAGGGCAGGTATTCTCCCAGGCTTGACCTACCATCTCTCCCTGGGTCTGACTTGCGTTCCCGCCTGAGGGCACATCTGGGAGCTGGGAGGCTTCCTCCAGTTCTGTAATGAATGAAGGAGTTTGGGAGTCACAGGCTAGCAGATTTTCCTGAACTTTCCTACAGTGTTCAGTTTCTTGTTTTCATGGTAGGAGGCGGTTGCCTGCGTGGAGTAGCTTCTTCACTGGTTCATTTCTCTTTCTCAAAGGCTTTTTGAACTTGGGTTCTTCATAGGTTAATGAGTGCCTTTGGTTTACTCTTCATCTACACTGCCCACATCACTCGTCATCTTTTTGTTTGTTTGTTTTGTTTTGTTTTTCCTTGCAGAGTTTGTCTTAGGAAATTTAATGATAGGATTTCCAATAATTAAAGAGGCCAGCTAAAGGAACTCAGTCATGTTTAATAATAAGCAGTGTTAGCATAAACATTTTATATGCCAAAGTCAATATATTACTTTTTTTGAAGTATGTTATGTAATTAAATTTTTGGTTAATAACATTTCTTTTTTGTTTGTTCATTTCCTCTACTTAGTTAACTAATGTGATCATGTTCTTGAATTACTCAGACTTTGGCAGACATCTTCTGCTAGTCTTGTTTGCCCATAAAACTCTGCTCACCCAGCCAGGATCTTCATTCTGAAATCACGATCTTTATGGTATTGTTGATACATTTACTTTGATCTGCATATGTGTGTACAGAATAAACTCATCCGTCTCACTTTGTTGACCTTTTCCTGGTTTTATCTTCTGGTTTCTGCTAAGAACATTCTTATACAATGTGCTGGAATACTGTGTTTTTCTTGAATATATGCATGGAAATGGAACCTCTGGAGTATTCCATTAGATACGTTGCATAGCATATAGAGCAATAGATGCAAACCTGCTGTCTCCCAACAGCACTGAAATCCCTTTCATTTCCCTGACATACACATGCTATAATTCCCATAGTTAAAAATGGGCCAGTATCATGCTACTTGCTAAACCAGTTCTTTTCTCTCAAGATCAGTATGTTAGGTGCAGGTGTGAATGATGCAGTTACAGTCACACAGACGCGCAGTCCCAGGCTGTGCTCCCATGTGTGCATGTGCCCCGTGCTCCACTCACACCCTCTCTCTGTCCTGAGCTTTCCTCACACGGCACATGGATGTGGATGGAAACACGGTTATTTGCTAGCATATGTAAGTTGTTCTCCTGAACTTCCCAGTTTCCACAGCCTTCCCTCACCCATCCCTCCACCTTCTCATACACACTGTAAAATGACCCCTCTGCATCCTTTGAACAGCTTTCTCAGGACACGACTGAAGTCACTATGTGCAGCTGTGATGATTCAAAAACCCTTCCAGGATGGACGGCTGAATAACATTACTACTGACACAGCTTACTTCTTCTGGCATCTCCTTCGATGTCTTCTTATGAAACTCTTCGTATTTGGTATAATATTTTGTAGTCTGTAGTGTTTGGGTGAGCAGTCATGCTTCAGAATATGTTTTCTCAGTCTGTAAGCCCAGGTTCAAATCCTGGTTCTCTCACTAATTTCTGTGTCACTTGGCATCATGTACAGAACTTGCAGTCTACTTCCTTTACTTGAAAATTCATGGTAATTTTCCTCAAGCCTTTGAAAAGAAATTAGTACTGTTAAATGCCTTAGAATTATGCATTTTTTAGAGTAAAGATTCAGGTGTTACTATTGTATAGAAATGTATATTAATATTGTCACGTTGAGTAGACATCCCTTTGTATGTATGTATTATATCTTATATTTTTCTATTGCAATTTGTTCTCAACATTATTTTTGACCCTATTAATAAATTTATAAATTGCTCACTGTTTCTCACGTATATTTTGGGGCCAGTCAACTGGATATTTAAGAGTACTCCATAGTTAGGGGATTGCTTCATTTATTGGCTGTTCTATTACTGGAGACTGTTTCATTCATGAAATTTAATTTTGATTTACAGATGATGGTCTTTCAGAACGTTTTATGCTACCTCATGGGTCCTTTGTTTTATAGGAGGTATCCGGAAAAATATATATATATATTTTAAATTGTTTTATCATATACTTAACCTCTCTATGGTGTATTTGTTTCCCAATTCTAGACTACCAATCATTGAGATTATTCATTAGCTAGTTTTCAGTTATTTACTTTCACAATATATTGTCTGTTCTTTAGCATTTATTTATGCAGAAAATATATAAACATATAGTATAATATGATTTCCCCGAGTTATGAGACAGCATTATGTTTATTATAAATTGGTATGTGCTTTGTGGTTATGGTAGAAGTATACACTTTCTTTGAGAGCTAACAGAAGTTTGAGTGTTTTTATCATTTCTTTTTTGAAACTAGGGGTTCCCTAAAATCGTTAGAATTATCTCTGATTACTTTTGCTTTAGCAAAAAAATCCTACTCCATTTTTGTTCCTAGTTTTTAAGATCACGGTAGGCAGTTCATAACTCTGTTTGGTGTAAGTGTTTGTTTCAGTGTAATAGCATGTGTTTAATGACGAAACTTTTGTTTTTGAATTGCAGTGAATACACTACTCATGGTTCTTTGTATCTTGCAGCTCTCTCTCAGATACGTCTGTTCAAGCAATTACAACTAAAAGCAAACTCTGATAAAGGAGAAGTATTCCAAATAGTGATATTGGGAAGACATGAAAGGAATGAAATGAAGCATTTTTCTTTCTGAGGAATCCAGGAAATTATGTATGACTTTTGAGTCTTTGCACAGATGAGGCAGGAAATGACGAAGGAATTCCTCTAACTCGTAACAAAAACCTCACTGAAGAGCAAGATCCATGTGGTCGAAGTGGCGCAGGAAACAAGCCTGTGGAAAGCAGACTTGCAGTAAGCTCTCGAGATGAACTGCACATTGTTAGAAGTGAAGAGAAAACTGCTGCATGTAATCAGGCCGACCAGAGTATCAACAGCAATGCCTCATTTTCACCACTTCAAGGAGTTTCTTCTAGTCTGCACACCAACACTTCTAATATATATGGGAGTGATTTTACGCATCCTTCATTACTGACGCAAGACCCGAAAGCACACAGGGAAAGACCTCACAAGTATACTCAGTGTGGCAAAACTTTTCTTCAGAGATCACCCCTCCATAGACATCAGACCGTCCATACAGGAGAGAAATTACGTGAATGTGACATATGTGGGAAAGTCTTTGGGCGGAATTTGCAGTTTTCTTGTCATAAGAGAATTCACACTGTAGAGAGACCTTACAAATGTAATGAGAGACAAAAAGCATTTAGTCGTAAAACAGCCCTTCGAAGACATCAGAGAATTCATTCTCGAGAGAAACTTTACAAATGTAATGAGTGTGGCAAAAACCTTTCGTCAGTCCTCACACTTCAGAAAACATTAACTAATCCATCCCGGATAAAAACCGTATAAATGTGATGTCTGTGGGAAAAGGGGGGTCAAAATGCATGCCTCACAACTCAGCAGAGAGTCCATGCCGCAGAGAGACCTGAGAAACGTAATGGTTTTGGGAAAATCTTTGATTTCCGCTCCAATCTCAGGATACATTAATCCACAGAGGAGAGCAATTATATAAATGTGATGTATGTGGGAAATCTGTAGTTGAAATTCATACCTTGCAATTCACTAGAGCATTCATACTGGAGGAAAACCTTCTAAATGCAATGAAGGAGTCAAGGGCTGTGGTGAAAAAGCAACCCGTACAACCAGGAGATAATTCGTACTGGAGAGAAACATTTCAAAAGTAAGAGTGTTTTTCTTTTTTTCTTTTTTTTTTCCCCAAAATAAGAGTGTTGAAAAGCCTTTACTAAGATCTCAACCTTCACTACAGGGAATAGATACAAAGGGGAAACCATATTAATGTGATATATGTGGGAAGGTCTTCATTCAAAATTGTCTTTTTAAATTCATGGGAGATGGATCATCGGGGGAAATGGACATGTCTTGAGTGTGGCAAAGCCTCGCTTACCATCAGATACTCCACACTGAACAGAAATCATAGGAATGTAATGAATGTCTCTAAGTCTTCAGTCAGAATTCAACCTCAAGACTCACTAACATTGTAAATCAACTATATTTAAAAAAAAAAAAAAAAAGGAAAAAAATCCACCAAAGAGCTCGTACTGGAGAGAAGGCTTACAAGTATAATGAGTGTGGCAAATCTTTCATTGTACTTAGAGAAAAAAAATTCTCTTAGGAGAAGGTTACCTTTTGCTGGGGGCAAGAGGGCAAAGGTCTTGTCCTGGCGGTGACCTCTGTGGTGGTGTTCAGGGACTTCCAGAGTGATTGCTTTAAGGTCACATTCCTGGGAGGGGTGTGACTGCAAGTAAGTCTTGCTTTCCTGCCCTGGGGGCAAAAACTCTGCCCTGAGCCTGTCTGATTTTTTTTGAACATTTCCTAAAATGTGCTCCATGTTCACAAATACGCAGTACGTGAATATAGTCCTTCCTGTGCTTTATTGGGTGGAAAGACTACCCATGATATGGATTTACCTGGTGGGAGAATCAGACTATAGTAAGCATGTGAAAAATGTTAGAAAGTTTAAGAATTCTACAATTTCTTTTTATGTCCTTGAGTCAGAATATTTGGTGAGTGAATATAGGAAATTTCTACTTTATATGTCAAACAAAAAAAGTTCCCATTATTTATTGTTCATTTTCGGAGAAAACTCATGAACATTGATCTTTCAAATTATTTCACCCAGTGACTCATAACCTCTTTCCCTTAGAGGCTGCCTCTCTGGCTAAAATAGGCAAATACTCATTTGATTCCTTCCTGGTGCCAGGACTGTGGGCTGAGCCTGGTGTATGCGGGTGGGTCAGGGAGGGAGACAGCCAGTCCCTGAGCTGTGTTTGTGATTTTGACACCATCTCCTAGAGCTGCAGCATCAATTCAGCTGTAGTAGAAGGACAGTGCAGACTTAGAGGGCTGAGAATTTTTTTTCTCTACCTTGTTTCCATTTGCCAATTCTCACAAACAATTACATTTTCCTAATGAACATCACCAGAGTGTGATATGAGAAGCTTCCTTTTTCATGGCCCCTGAAGGCAGGTGGGGGTTTTCACGGAGGGAGGAGAACGTGCTGAAATCTCACGCTTGCTGGATAGTGATGTGGAAAGTATTTTCCATGGAGTGATTTTTAAATATTTCCCCTACACTCCTGGCAAATATACATGTTGGTATGTTCTGTTTTCATTCAATTCAGAATACATTCTAATTTGCTTTCTAATTTCTTCTTTTCCACAGGATTCCTTATAAGTGGATCATTGTTTCCCAAATATTTGATTTCCAGGAGATTTTTCTGTTATTGATTTCTAGTTTAATTCCATTGTCATAGATGCATTTTGTATAACCTGAATTCTTATGATTTGTGAAGAACTGTTTGATGGCCCGGAATATGGTTTGTCTTACTGAAGTAGTATGTGCACTTTGTTGTGTAAAAATTCTCTCTTTAGGTGGATTGTTCTTATATAGGAAAACTCAGTTTTTTACCTCTTGTAGAAGGAAAAATTCAGATCTTCCTACAGTGTGTTTCTTTCCTCTGAGTCTCCGTTATGCTCCCAGCATAACCACTCACACACAGAGCAATTTGACAGTTCTGGTCACCAACTGGGGGGGCAGGGTTCCCATATGAGATCCCACAGATCCTACAAGCCATCTGCCCCAGCGCACTTCAGATGCCAGTCCCAAGGCCAGGTCATCACTTCTGCTCCTTACCCACTGACTATAAGCAGAGTTTCCAACAACCCCCTTTTTAGGTTCAGTGAATTGGCTAGAGCACCTCACAGAACTCAGGGAAACACCAGTTTATTAAAGGGTATGACAAAGGATACAGATGAATCGCCAGGTGGAAAGGCTCGTGGGGGAGTTCTAGGCGGACCCTGCTGCAGGACCTCCTGTCCTTTTGGTGGTGGGGTGCATCAACCTCCAGCGTGGGGCTCTTTGAACCAACTCATGTTGCAGTCTTACAGAGGCCTCCTCAGGTGGGTCACAGCAATTATCTTTTCTAGCCCCTCAGTCTGGAAAATGAAGTATGGGGCTGAAAATTCAAAGCTTCCAATCATGGCTTTTTCTTTTTGGTAACAGTCCCCATTTAGGAGCTGTCTAGGAGCTCACCTGGAGTCACCTCCATAGAACAAAAGATGCTTATTTAGGGATTCCCACGGGATTGGGAGCCCTGTGTGAGGGATGAGGTCATAGACAAACAGAACAAGAGGGATTTCCAATGCTCTTATCACTTAGGAAGTTACCAGGGTTTTAGAAGCTGTCAGGGGTGGGGGGCAGAGACCAATGTGTGTATTTTCTGTTATCTCACTGTTCTATAAATATCAGTTACATTAATTTCATTGATTGGTACTATGTTTTCTGCCTACTTGTCTGTTACTCAGGGAGCGGGCATGGAAGTCTCACCATAAACCTGGATTTGTTTACTTCTTACTACATTTCTGCCAGTTTTTCAGAGATTGGAGGTTCTGCTGTTGGCTGCATAATTTCCTGTTGTCGGGGCATTCCTGTGAAGTTCTCCCTTTATTATTATAAAATGGATTTCCTTCTCCTTGGTCGTATTATTTGCTCTTTAATCTACTTTGCTGTTAAGATACCCGCTGTATTTTGAATTGTGTTGATATGGCTGATCTTTTTTCCTCATTTTCACTTTGTGTACTTTAATTTTTGGAGTACATTTGTTGTGGAACCATATTGTTGGTCCTATCATTTCAGCCTGTTGAGTGGAAGAGACATTAGGGTAGGGACCATTTCAAGGACAGATGCTGGAGAAAGAAGGGCATAGCCTGCCTGGTACCTTCCATGAGGTCCCCCTAGATAGGAACCATCAGTGAACAATATAAAATCAGGATTATCCACTGGGCTTTCTCAAAGGACAATCCTAGGAGATAAAAGATTGTCAGTCATAACAATACAGTAATGCGTTTAGTCATTGACCTCTGATTCTTCTAGGTGCAAGCTGGCTGGATTATGTTTATTATACCTGTGGAGGGTTATGTTTGGTAAGAGCAAGACAGTCTCATGAGAAGTTAAATGGTTTGCTGGATGTGTGTGGTGAGAGCTTAGGAAAGCTTCCACGGACTGGGGAACAGTGAGAGGGTGACTCCTGACTGTCTCTTCTGTGGTTTGACACAGCATGGCTGTTGCAGTGACAGCCCGGAGACCAGGGGGGAGGCCCTTGGCTACTGTGTCTAGTAGTACCCTATCGGTCAGTAGTAACTGCCGTGTTGTTGGTTAATACTCCTAGTGTGGCACCCTTGTTTTCATGTACAAAGAGAAAAAAGGGTATATGATAATTTGGATGCCCCAAGGCCGGGGTCTTTGCCAGGAGACCCTTTATGGTTACCACAGCTTTCGAATGTTCTCTTTCCCAGCAAATTGTTCCAGTTTGCTGCTGTTTAAGTAGATTATATAATGGTCGAGCCACTAAAGAAAAACCTGGAACCCAGCTCCTGCAGTAGTGTGCAAGACCTAGGAATCCTCTTAGTTGCCTTTTTTGTTTTAGGCACAGGGAAAGCCAAAATGCTCTTCACCCTGTCTAGATCAGTTAAAAGCCCTTCTTTAGATACCGTATGCCCTAAATATTTCATGTTAGCTTTACAAAATTGGCATTTTTCTTTGGATACTTATGTCCCTTTGAAGCTAACTTCTAAGACAAGTACAGGGCGTTTTGGTATTTATCAAGAATCTGAAAACAACAGCGTCATCTACATACTGTATTAAAGCTGATTTATGAAGAAAAAAACGAGATCGTCTAAGTCTGCTTTTAATATCTGAGAAAAGGAAGTGGGGCTCTCAGTGTAGCCTGTGGCATCACAGCCCATGGAAATGGTCATTCATTCCAAGTGAGGGCAAAAAGATATTGGTCATCAGGGGGTACAGGGGTACTAAAGGACGCGCTGCAGAGATCTATCACAGAAAAGAAGTCACTTTTTAGGGATATAGGATGATAAATATAGGGGTGAGATACTACAGAATGGTGAGGAATAATAATAGTATTGGTAGATTTCAAATCTTGTACAAATCTCCAACCTTTGCCATTAGGTTTTTTACATGGCAGAAAGGGAGTGTTACAAAGGCTGGTGTAGGGCATAAAAAGCCATTTTTTCTTTCTTTTTTCTGGGGGAGGAAGTAATTAGGTTTATTTATTTACTTTTTAACGGAGGTACTGGAAATTGAGCCCAGGACCTTGTGCATGCTAAGCACACACTCGACCACTGAGGTCTACCCTCCGTGCTACAACAAACTACTTTTTTTTAAACAATTCTTTTTACCTTAATTTTTACGTGCTTTATCATTGAAATATGGTCAGTTTACAATGTTGTGTCAATTTCTGGTGCACAGCACAATGTCCCAGTCATACATATACATACATATATTCAATTTCATATTCTTTTTTCATTATAGGAATAAACTACTTTTTTAATGGAAGCTGGTATCAAGAGTTTTATTTCCTCTATAGCTTCTCGTCTCAGTGGGTATCGATGAATACTGGGCAGGGGTTTCTTTGGTCTGTGGTGATTTTCATGGGTGATGTAGAATGTATCCTCATACGTCAGTAGGATCAAGTGCCTGCAGTTCTTCAGGTATAAGCCTGACAATTTTTCTTGCTCTGCATCCCCTTCATCATAGGTCACAAATATTGTATGAAGAAAACCTGATCTTTTAGGACAAAAAATGTTTCTCCCTTAGGAGTAAGAGAAATAGGGGCTTCATAAGTTTCTCACAAATCTCTACCTATTGGTGAACAGGGACAGGTTTTAGAAAAAAGGAGTGCCTTCCTTTAAGTTCTAAGTAAAACTCTAAACGTAATGACTTAGAAAAGCCTTAATAGGTGCATTAGAAACCCCCTCCATTTGCACTGCAGTCTTATTCTGAGGGAGGGAGCCTTTGATTTTGATAGGGTTTAAATTGAAAAGGTAGTTCCTGTCCATAGGAGCTTTAGTTGTTTCTCCATATTCTCACGGCACTTCTCCCAAAGGAAAGACTCCCAGTGTTCCCTAGGAATAGCCCTATTCTTTTTTTTTTTAAATATTTTTGAAGGGGGAGGTAATTAGATTTATTCATTTATTTTTAATGGAGGTACTGAGGATTAAACCCAGGACCTCGGGCATACTAAGCATGTACTCAGCCACTTGAGCTATACCCTCCCCCCAGCCATATTCATTTTAATTCAGTATTCTGGTCTGAAATCTATTCTGTTCTAGAAATCTTTTTTCATTTTTCTGCAGTCCCTTTTTGATGACCTGGTTTTTCACAGTAAGATCAAAGGCTAGGTATCTTTGCGATCGATTTTTGCATGTTGTATTGTGATGCCTTGCAAATTATACTTTGTCCAGAGATGTTTGTAGATTCTTTTGTTTTTCTACATACACCCTATCATTAAATTTCCTATTTCTGCTGTGACACATTCCAACAAACTGAGTGTCTCAAGCAACACAAATTTATTCTCTTGTTCTGGAGGCCAGAGTGTAACATGGATTCAAAGCAAAGCACTGTGCTGCTTCTGGTTACTTCTCATCACAACTCGTTTTCTTGCCTTTCCTGTTTTCCAGAAGCCACTTATATCCTTTGCCTCATAGGCCCCAAGTGTATTTGCATGACACACTCTTTCCATTAATTAATGATTTTATTTAAATATCTTCTTATCATATGTGCATTTCCTGAATATATTTTTAAAATTAGGACATGCTGTCACTCTACCCTTGTACATATACAACTTTATTGTAATTAACATGGTCATATCTTATTTACTTAATGCTGACATTCCCTTCTAGAATATAAGCTACTTGAAGACAGGGATTGATTTTGTTTCCTACTAAATATTCAGTGATTGGAGTCATTCCCGATTGACAGATGAGTGGATGCATTTTGTCAGAGCAAAGAAGGTTGCTGTAGTGGGTATGTTCATAGATCAGTAGGTCAAATGGTCAAGTAAATAAGTAATTATATTTGTGGCCTCAAATTCCTCACTCTCGTACTTTGCAGCCTAATGTTGTGAACATTTGTCATAAATTATCACAGTATAATTTTCTGAGCAAGTTGTGATTTTTTTGGCAACATGTACTAAACAGACCTAACTCATCAGTGAAGGGATGTCTTCATGAAGTCTTTTTAAGCCATACAATTTATTTTTAAAATTTTCAAATTTGTAATTTAATTTTTTTGGGGGGGGTGAGGTAATTAGGTTTATTTTTTTAATGGAAGTACTGGGGATTGAACCCAGGACCTCATGCATGCTAAGCACCCGCTGTACCACTGAGTTAGACCCTCCCCCAGAGTCATACAATTTTAAATTGAAGATCCTTTCTGAAATGCTCCATTCTATATCCATCACAAAAGAATAATCGTATTTCTCTGCTAGGACAGTTTATATTTGTGAGTGACAGACCACCTGGAAAACAGTGACTGAAAGAAGTCGGAGGTTTATCAGTCTCACCTGACAGGAAGTGCAGAGGGCGCAGTGTGCGCTGTGACGGGTCCTCTGCCCCTTCTCCCGCCATGAGCCTCCACTTAGTCTTCGCTTTTCTTACAGCAACATGGCTTCTGTATGACTAGGAAGAGCAAGGTCTGAGAAGCAAAACCCTTTTCAATTTTAGATTTTTGTCTCACTTTCATGGAAAAAGTAATCCCAAACATTTTTCCAACTATTATTAGCTCATTGTGTTAAATTGCCACCAGAATTTTTAAAAGAAATGTGAATTTTTGAATTTCGTATTTCTACCTCATGAACAGAGAAAGGTAAAGGGGGTGATAGGGACAGATTATATCAACAGACTTTGTTCTTTATCCTGATAGTATAACATTCCATGTAACACATGGCCACTCTGCCCCATGTTCCAAATAATAGGCAAAAATTATTAGAGCCCTTAGTGTTTTCTCACTTACAGATTTACTTTCTTTCTTCTCTACCTGAATCCAAACACAGTTAAAAATAATTTTCTAATAATCAGTGTCAGAAATAAAAGAATCCATCTTGAGATGTTATTTATTCATGCCATCCTACCTGAAAGCAAGAGATATACAAAGGCTTGCAGTTGAGAAGTATTCAAATATCATCTCTGAATTCATTTTAATATTAATAATTTAATATTTTTGAATTTCCTTTTTAAATTCATTGTCCACATAAAATATTACTGAGCCCCAAGTGTCAAAAATATATTAAAAAATGTACAAGTATCCACATTACAATGTTGTCAAGCATGTTCTTTTTTTAAAGTATAATTTTTACAACAAAAAAGATGCTATATATCATATTTTACACTTTGCTCTTTATGTATGATGGAGACCATTTCAGCCTAATGACTTTCCTCACCCTTTGACTACTTTCTTATGCATAGTCATGTATTTCTCTAATTGTCTCCTTGCAACAAGGCAAGGGCATGAGATCAGTTTTGCTAACTAGGGTATGAGAAGTAACGCATTAGTCATCTGAATGGTCAAATCTATATTTCTTACAAATTAGAATATAAAACCCAGCAATTCCACTTCTACAAATATATCCAAGAGATTTGAAAACACTTATCCACAAAAACACCTTGTTAAAGATTGTTGATCGAAACTTTTTTCATAATAGCCGAAATGTAGAAGGAACCCAAAGCTCCATCAAATGATGAATGGATAAAAAACTGGAATATTACTACTCAGCAATAAAAAGTTATGAGGTACTGTTAACTGTTACAACATTGATGACCCTTGAAAGCTTATGCTAAGTGAAAGAAGGTTGAAATAAGGCCACATACTGTATAACTTAATTTTTATTAAATGCCCCCAAATAGCCATATCCACAGAGATGGAAAGTAGCTTATTATTTGCTTACGATGAGGGTGAAGTTCAAAATAACTGCTAAAGGATACGGGTCTTTTAAGGGGTGGTGATGAATGATAATATTGTGGTTAGACAAAGTGGCAAACAAGTGGTAAATGTACTAAATCCCACTGTTATCGTTCATTTGCTAAGTGTGCATTTTATTGTATGCAAATGATGCAATTTAAAAAAGCATAAGCCAATGTCTCCATAGTGAGTTCAGAGAATAGTTCAGATCTACTACTCATGGCTCCCAGGATGCCTTTTTTTCCCACTTTTTTATATATGAATTTTATAGGCTTACATAGATTGTCATCCCAGTTTCCAAGTAATGCTAAGATGAACTAGGTGTTACCAATGGTGCTGTCATGGCCTCTTACTTGAGTACTAGGTCTTATTTATCTTGGAAAGATGTAGGTGGTAGGTCGCATAAAAGGGTGGGATTTCTTTGTGTCTTTGCAATCTGTTAGTGATGGCTATGATCCCCATCATACGCTGGTTATAGATTATTCAGTAATAAAGCTGTTTTCCTTCCATTCTACTACTTGGAGGAAATTTCTGGGTCAGGAGATTCTAGTTTTGCTTGTAATTATTTTTCCCGAATAGTGTTGATGTGGAAGAAAGATTATTTCTTGGATAATTTCTTGTGTAATTGAGCTCAACTATTGTTACTAATTTAGATTCACTGCATCCACAACAGGTCCTGACACGGAATTACGTGAAGACACTCCAGCAAGTAAGGGTGTATCAGAAAAGCTTTAACATAATACCCACTTCATCCGCATATGTATGTGCCGTCTACATGTCCAAAGTGAATGAGAATATACATGCAGTTCTCTGTCCCAGGTCAAAGAAAACTATAGATTATTCATCACTTCAATAAAGAGAAGCTTTGGTGGGGGAGGGTATAGTTCAAAGTGCACATGTTTAGCATGCATGAGGTCCTGGGCAGGACCTCCTCAAAAAAAAAGAAAGAAAGAAACCTAATTTATGCCCCCCCCAAAAAAAAAACCCCTCTAAACTAGAGAAATATATCTATTTGGGAAAATATGTTAAAAAAATAGAGAAACTTATCTCTCATCACTGTATTTTTGTGATGGCAGGATAAACGTCACATGCCTTAGTCCTTTAGCCTCCGACGCCCTCAGGTCTTCTCCCTGAGTCTGTGGACCTGTGCAGCGTGTTGAGTTTGACCTCCTGTTGAATGAGGAACAGAAACAGTAAGGCTGTTCCGTGGGGTGTAAGTGTGAAATAAACTTTACTATTCAGGGGAGTTTTGTGTTTGTCATTCTAGTTTCTATTATAGTCAAGTTAGGTTCCCATTTCCTCAAACTGCTTAAATTCTACTTGCAGGAAATGTTCCTGGATCCAACCACCGCCCGACAGCGACCACTTAGAGACGGAAATTTTCAGACCACGGAATTGCTTCCATCTCCCTGGCAGGACATGCGAGCCACCTACTGGTAAAAACAGTTTTTTATTGAAACCGGTTTCAACTTGTCAGGAGGAAACATCTTAGTTTCCGACATAAATGGTCCCCAAACAACTAAGCTTTTACCGTGAAACTGTTCCAGAGAGTAACTTAAAATGAGCGTTTTCAAGGTTCCGGGAAAGGCCAATCCTCTCCTGGCTCCTGCCCCACCCTCCGGCGCTCCCTGTACGGACCTGGGCTCCTTCCTCGCACCGTCCCTGCCGGAAGCACTCCGCCTGACCCCTCGTCCCGGAAGTCCCGCCTCAGACTGCGCGCGCAGTTTCTTCCGGAACCGGAAGCAGGGCTGGACGTGAAGGTTGCGGTTTAGACGGTAAGCTGCTAGTTTCTTATTTGATTCTGTGCTGCCAGGGCCCCCTTCCTCCATTCTCAGGGTCTGGGAGTCACTGCGGACCTAAAATCCCAGCACCCGGCCCCCCGGCCACGTAAGTCCAGGCGGCGCCGTCCTAGGTTGGGGATCTTTTCCTTTGGGTTTGAAACCGCTGAAGCTCGTCCCTGCCCTTGGTTTTTCTCCTTTCCGTCCACGGAGACACCGCCTTTCGTGTTATTTTCCTTCATGAGACCTTTTATTCTTTCCACCCCCCCCCCCATGAAGAGTCCTCTTTCGCAAGGTGGACTCGCGCCCCCAGCCTCGCCCTCTCTGTCCCTGGAGGTCAGCGCCGGCCGCCCCGCTCCCGTGAGGCCGCGTCCTCTCCCGGGTCCCTGGATTCTGGGGATCAGGCCTTCTCCTGAGACCCTCTCCCTCCTAGCCGCTCTGTCCTCGCGTCCTCCTCAGGCCGGTCCTGTTCCGCGGGTTTCCTCTTCGTAGTTAGCCCTTCCCCCGTCCCGCTAGGAGAATGTGACCTGGGCCAGCCATGTGACCTCCAGTGTAATTCCGTATTAAATCACATCCATTGGAAAATGGTCTCTTTCAGTGGGCTGGGGGGGTGCATTTTATTCCGTTGTCAACCCTTTAAATACGTGGGTGAGGGGGATTAGGAGAAGCAGACAGAAGAAGACAAGAGGGATATCAAAAGAGAGCGACTGAGAGGGAAATAGAAATACTGAGAAGGAGAAAAGAAGGATGAAAAACCGATGGGGTCGTTGAGGATGGCTGAGGCACTTGCAAAGCGATAGTAAAATCAAATAGACTTAGACCTTAAAGTAGCAGGTGGATAAAATTAAGTAGCAGGTGAATACAAAGAGAAGGAAATAAAGGCGCGGGATCTCCAGGCATTCGAGTGCCGTGGAGGGAGAGGGGCCCTGGGTCAGCGGTAAGGCGGGAGAGGGCGGGGGAAGGGTAATCATGATGAGGCATTTCGCACCCTGAGTGGAGGGAGAGGATAGGAGAGTTGGGGTCCTGGCCTTCGGAACATCGTGGTCCTGGGAGAGAAACAGAGGACAGCTATTGACTGGAAGAGCAGAGGAGAGAGAGCAGGGAAGAAGCATAGACACCTGGGGTGCGAGAGAGTGGGAAGGATTGGAGGGTCAAAGGATAAAAAGGGTGTAACTCGGAGGGTAGAGAGGGAGCAGAGATCGGAGGAAGAAAGAGGCAGAAATGTGTGGTGATTCAGGACCATCAGAAAGGTTGGGGAGAAGGAGCAGCAAGATAGGGAACATGTTGCAACGTGAGGCAGAACAGGAGTGAGGGAAGAAATAGGAGGGCAGCAGGAACAGGAGGAGAATAGAGGAAAGCAGAGAGAGGGAGACAGATAAAGAATGTAACTGAAACACACTAGTGCAGGTCAAAGAGGGAGAGTGGTTGCAGATGGGAGGTGAGTTGTTTGGATGTGGGTCATTAATTTCTGATGTATTGATTTGTGGCTTTAGAATGCAGTATATTTAAAGTTTGTATGCTTAAGTGATGCACATGTGGCTTGATATCCAAAGGCACTGAAATCATATTGAGGGAAATATTTGCACTCCAGTGAGCATTACTGCACTATTCACAACAGCCAAGATGGAGAAAGAACTAAAATGTTGACAAATGAATGGCGGTGGAAAATTTACGTCACCCATAAATTATGACATTATTATGACAGAAGAAGAAAGATATTTTATGTGGAAACTAGAAATGTCAAATCATAGAGCCATGTTTTGTCCCCTCTGACCAGAGATTTCCCTTCAAATAGTCTTGGTGGGAACCTCAATGATATTTAAGGGCCCCCAGGTGATTCCAGTCTGGGTCCCTCACTGAGCATCCTGACTCTGAGTCCTCCCATCCTGAGGGCTGAGATCTGGGCTGAGAGGCAGGGGGCTCTGCTCTGCTCTGTGTGGGAATGGATCAGGGCCTGATCTGTAACTTGAAGGGGGTTGTTGGGTCCAGCTGAGGCGCCCACTGCTGCCGTGTAGGGGAGGGACTCACCAGGAGGGGAGGGTGATCTGAGAACAGTGTGGGGAAACTCCCTTGTTTGTCTGTGTGTGGAGTTTCCTGTCCTGAGTCCCTCCTGTGACAGTGGGCAGCAGTGGACTGTCTGTCCCACATGGTGAGGTCTCCCCTGTGTGTGTGGTTATTGCACAGGGAGGTATGTGTTGATTCTAAGCATTAAACAGCATGTTTTCCACTTTGAAGACTGACCTCTAAAGACTCATGTTGTCTGAGGATGAAGCCCAGAACAGGAGGAAGAGGACAGAAAAGAAATCAGAAATGGCTATTTCTCAGGTAAAGTCATATTCTCACTGGATTCTCAGTCTGTCCTTCCTGAAATGCCCTTTGGACTTGCTAATCCTGTCTGACTCCAAAGTATCCTGCCTGACACCTGTATATTCACAGTCACCCAGGGCCCTCCCTCAGCGCCTGTCCTCCCCACTCAGACTCCACCCCCGGGACCCCGGGACCTGGAACTTGTGAAGCGGTTCCCTGGGCAGCGTCCTGGGCGAGCTTCACCCCCGTGGATTGGAGACACGGAGTCAGTGCTGTGGGCAGCAGGGAGAGTTGAGGGGCCCATCTGGGTGCACTGTCTGCTCTCTGTAAACCAGAGAAAGAAGCCGCACAGGGAAGTCAGAGATTAATATGCACAATACCTGGTAAAACCTGGAAATAGATCAATAAGGGGAAATTTGTTTAAATACGTGTGTCACTGATGTTAAAAAATCTTAATGATTGGGGATGGAAAGGAAAGTTCAGAAAGAGACATCAGTGATAGAAAGTCTTTTATTCTGTTATCAATTTTAAACAGTGAAATCAAGCTAAATGTCTGGGAGTTGGAAATTTTTAAAATCTCTTTCATCACCTCCATTCTTCAGATTCCATCTTCATTGTGTCAGTTGTGCCCTTTGACACACAGATGTTTTTACTTTTGATGCAGATAAGGCTAGCTTGGATTTTCAGTACTTTGTTGAACAGTATATTTTGACATAATTTTCTGTTTCTAGTTTGTTGAATGTATCTTCTAAAGTTATTGAATTTTGTCAGATTCCTTTTTCTGCGTCAATTGAGATGATCATGTATGGTTTTTTCTTTTAATCTGTTAATGTGATCTATCAAATGAATTAATTTTTATATGTTGAGTCCTCCTTCCCTTATAGGAATAAAATACTCTTGGTTATGAAGTCAGTTAATGTGCTGTTGAAGTTGATTTGCTAGTATTTGTTATGGATTTTGCATCAGTATTCATCATGGGCATTGGTTTTTAGTTTTCCTTTCTAGTTGGGTCGTCTCTGGGTTTGGTTTCAGAATTATTCCAGGTCCATAGAGTGAGTTTACCAGTGTTCCCTCTTCAACTCTGTAACATTTTTAGCAGGATTATAGGTAATTCTTTTTTAAATGTTTGGTAGAATTCTGCATTGTATGTATTTGGTTTTGGGTTTTTATTTGAGGTTTTTGATTACTGCTTGAATCTCTCCAGTTATCTTTCTGTTCAGATTTTTTATTTCTTAATGATTAAGGTTTAGTAGGTTGTATGTGTCTAATAATTTACCTCTATGTTCGAGATTATGCAATTTATTAGCGTTATTGTTTACACTACTCCCTTATAATACCTTGCAACTGATGTCAAAGACATTTTTTAATGTCCTGTTTCACATATCTTTTTGTTATTTGTATCTTCTGTCTTTTTTCTTAGTCGGGTTTTCCAGTTAATTTTTTTAAAACACCAGTTCTTGGCGTGTTGACTTTCGTGTTTTTCTAATTTCCGTTTCATTTAGCTCTGGTAAAATCTTTCTTATTAACCTCTTTACTTCTGCTAAAATTAGATTTAGTCTTTTCTTCTCTTTGTACTTCCTTGAAATGTAAAAATAGATTTCTGATTTGAAATCTTTTCCCTTTTTGTTGTAACCATTTTGCTGTGTAGAATTCTCTTTCACTACAGCCTTCACTGCATGTTATAAATTTTGGTGTGTGGTATGTTGCATTTTTGTTTTCATCCCAATATCCTAAAATTTCCATGTGATTTCTTCTTTGTCCCATTGGTTGTGTAAGAATGAGTTTAAGTTCTGTGGTTTGCAGAATTTCTTTTTTCCTTCTGCTGTTTATGTTTTCTTTTATTTCATTGTACTCGGGGAAGATACCTTTTATGGTCTCAATCTCTTAAATTTGTTAAGGTTTCTTTTGTGGCCTAACATGCAGTCTGTCCTGGAGAGTGTTTCCCGTGTGCCTGAGAAGCATGTGTTTTTGCTGTTGTTGGGCTGAGTGGTCTGTGCATGTCTGTTATGTCCGTTTGTGTATAGTGTTGTTCACGTGCTCATTTCCCTTATTGATCTTCTGTTTGGTTTCATCCAGGAGTAACACTGGGTCACTGAAGTCTCGTATACTATTACTGTGCTGATGTCTGTTCCTCTCTTCGCTTCTGTTGGTGTTTGCTTCTTTTGGGGGAGCTGTAATGTTAGACGTACACATGTTTTTACTTGTTATATCTTCTCGGTGAGTTGACCCATTTAACATTATGCAACATCGTTTGTATTTTGTGTCAGATTTTGGCTTTGTTTTGTCTGGTATAAGGTAGTCATCCTGCTCTCTTTAGGATGGAATATCTTTTTTCATCCTTTCATTTTTAGCTTTTCCATCTCCTTAGATCTGTGAATGTTAATAGTTTCAACTCTCTGAACTTTGTCTCACACTCTCTCTGTGTCTGTCACTCTCTGTTTCTCCTGCTGTTACTTCCTCTCGTGCTCCCCACTCAGGCACCCTGTACGGTGGTGGAAAACAGGACCCCTGGCCAGCCCCCTTCACTCCACTGTTATTTCAGAGGGCATGCATCTAGTGTTTCCTTTTTTTTTTTTTTCTTAATTGAACTGTAGTTGATTTGCAATGTTCTGTTAGTTTCTGGTGTACAGCATAGTGATACAGTTATACATATATGTATTCTTCTCCATTAAAGATTGTTTCAAGATACTGGATATAGTTCCCTGTGCTATTGTTTTTCTGTTTTATACATAGTAGTATGTATCTGTCAATCTGAAAGTCGAAATTTATCCTTTCCCCTCTTTCTTTTTGGTAACCATGAATTTGTTTTCTATGTCCGTGAGACTGTCTGTTTTGTAAATAAGTTGATTTATATCATTTTGTTAGATTCCACTTGTAAGGGATATCATACGATATTTGTCCATCTCCGTCTGGCTTACTACATTTACTATGATAATGCCTTTGTCCATGCATGTTGCTGCCAGTGGCATTATTTCATTCTTTTTTGTGACTGAGTAGTATTCTACTGTGTATACACACCACAATTTCTTTATGCAGTCATCTTTCAAAGGACATTTAGGTTGCTTCCATGTCTTGGCTATTGTAAATAGGGCTGCTGTGAACACTGGGGAGCATGTATATTTTTGAATTAGAGTTTTCTACAGATAAATGCCCAGAAGTGGGATTGCTAGATCATATCGTAACTGTACTTTCAGTTTTTTAAAAAATCTCCATAGTGGCTTCACCAAATTACAATCCCACCAACAGTGTAGGAAGATTCCCTTTTCTCCACACCCTCTCCAGCATTTATCGTTTGTGGACTTTTTACTGATGGCCATTCTGACTGGCATGAGGTGGTATCTGTTTTCTAGTTTTGATCTGCATTTCTCTGATAATTAGTGATACTGAACATCTTTTCATGTGCCTATTGGCCATCTGTATGTCTTCACTGGAGAATTGCTTGTTTAGGTCTTCTGTGCACTTTTTGATTGGGTTGTTTGCTTTTTTGTTATTGAGTTGTTTGAACTGTTTGTATATTATGGAAATTAAGCCCTTGTCAGTCGTATCATTTAAGTATATTTTCCCCCATAATTTGTCTTTTCATTTGGCTTATGGTTTCCTTTGCTGTGCAAAAACTTGTAAGTTTCATTGGGTCCCATTTGTTTACATTTGCATTTATTTCTATTGCCTTGGTATACCGACCCAGGAAAACATTGGTACCATTTATGTCAGAGAATGTTTTACATATGTTTTCTTCTAGGACTCTTAAGATGTCTTGTCTTTTGTTTCAGTCTTTAAGTCATTTTGAGTTCATTTCTGTGTATGGTGTGAGGGAGTGTTCTGACTTCACTGATTTACATGTGGCTGTTCAGCCTTCCCAGCACACTTGCTGAGGAGGCTGTCTTCTCTCCATTGTGTGTTCTTGCCTCCTTTCTTGAAGATCAATTGACCTTGGTGTGTGGGTTTATTTCTAGGCTCTGTATTCTGTTCCATCAATCCATATGTCTGTTTTTGTGCCAATAACACTTTGTTTTGATTACTGTAGCTCCGTGGTATCATCTGAAGTCTGGGAGTGTTATGCTTCCAGCTTTGTTCTATTTCTGTAGTATTGTCTTGACAATTCTGAGTCTTTTGTGATTCCATATGAATTTTAAGGTTATTTGTTCTTGTTCTGTGAAAAGTGTCCTGAGTAATTTGATAGGTATCACATTAAATCTGTAGATTGCTTTGGGTAGTGTGGCCATTTTAACAATTTTAATTCTTCCAATCCAAGAGTATGTGATATCTTTCCATTTCTTTAAATCATCTTTAATTTTCTTTTTCAGTCTTTTATAGGCCTCAGCATATAAATCTTTCACCTCCTTGGTCAGGTTTATTTCTAAGGTTTTTTTTTTTTGATGCGATTTTAAAAGGCTTTTCTTTTTTAACTTTTCTAATATTTCATTGTTAGCATGAAGATACGCAACGGAGTTCTGTATGTTAACCATGTATTCTGCTACTTTGCTGAATTTGTTTATCAGCTGTAGTAATTTTTGTGTAGAATTTTTAGGGTTTTCTATATATAATATTATGTTATCTGCATATAGTGACAATTTTACCTTTTCCCTTCCTATTTGGATCATTAATTCTTTTTCTTATCTGATTACTATGGCTAGGACTGCAAATACTATGTTGAATAGAAATGGTGAGCATGGGTGTCCTTGTCTTACTTCAGATTTTAGCAGGAAGCTTTCAGCTTTTTACTGTTGAGTTTTATGTTGGCTGTGGGTTTGTCAGATTCTATTATGTTGAGATATGTTCCCTCTGTAGCCACTTTGGTGAGTGTTTTATCATGAAGGATGTTAAATATTATGGAATGTTTTTTCTGTGTCCCTTGAGATGATCATATAGTTTTTATTTTTTCTATTGTTGTGATGTATTACATTGATTGAATTGCATATGTTGACCCATCCTTGTGAGCCTGAGATGAATCTGATTTAATTGCAATTTGTCATCTTTATGTGTTGTTATATCTGGTTTGCTAATATTTTGTTGAGAATTTTTGTCTTTGTATTCATCAAAGATATTGGCCTGTAATTTTCTTTTTTAGTAGTGTCTTTGTCTGGCTTTGGTTTCAGACTAATGGTTGCTTCATAGAATGAGTTTGGGAGTGTTCCCTCCTCTTGATGCTTTTGGAAGAGTTTGAGAAGGACTGGTATAAGTTCTTTGTATGTTTAGTAGAATTCCCCAGTAAAGCTGTCTGACCCTGGACTTTTGTTTGTGCGGATTTTTTTTTTATTACAGATTCTATTGCACTTCTAGTGACCAGTATTTTCAAATTATGTTATTTCTTCTTGATTCAGTTTTGGTGGGCTGTATGTTTCTAGAAACTTGTTCATTTCTTCTAGGTTGTCCCAAATTTGTTGGCATATAATTGTTCGTAATAGTCTCTTAAGATTGTTTGGTGTTACTGTGGTATTGGTTGCCATTTCTCTTATTTCTTATTTTTTTGGAGGTGGCGGGGCAGGGGTAGGGTCCTCTCTCTTTTCTTCTTGGTAATCTTGGCCAGAGGTTTGTCGATTTTGTTTAAAAGTAAGGAAGGCTTCAGGAATTTGCATGTCTTGTTTGCCCAGGGGCCACGCTAATCTCTGTTTTGTCCCAGTTGTAGTATCCGCGCTGCAGAAGCTAGCACTTAAATGTTTCCTTCTGATAGTTACTTTTGGTGAAGTGTTCTTGCTTAATGATTATATTTTTTATCATGATTTTTAATGCTTCTAGAAATGTTGAACTTTATTATTATGATAATTTTGTTCTCAATCTGTGAAAATAATGTGTAATACGAATAACTTTTGTAATTTTGTATCAATGTTTCATTAGGGGAAAACTGAATAAATGATGATTAAAAAAAATTGTCCACAAATATATCAAGAGAAAACTTCTCTCATTTCAGTTAATTTTGTGTAGACAGGTGTGTTCATGAGTTTATGGATGTGGAAGTCTATGGTTTTGATAAGAAGTCATGATTTCAAAACTGTACCTTATATCTTTTTTCCTTTTAAATTTTATCTTCAATATATTCCATGGCCTGAAATTTTTTCTGCACTACCTTAAAAAATTTTTTTTAATCTTTTATTTTTTTATTATTTTTTTCTGCACTATCATATTAACGGTTTAAATAGTAGTAAGATTACGAACATTTTATGTGTATGTGCCTGTGTGTGTGTGCCCATATGTCTAATGGACTTTCATGCTGTTTTATGTCATTCACTTTGTATTTCTTTCAGGTTTTCTCAGGAAACCCTCTGTCAGTGTACTTTCAATGTTCTCTCTGTTGCTTCACTGTTTTATTCCTAAACTTCAGTTTCAAAGCCCAACCTTCTGAGTTAGGTGCTTGCTGTGACATTTCTTAGCTTTTTGAGTTGAGTTTCTCAGTGTCTCTGACACAGTTTTGCCCTCTGTCAGATGAGAGTAGATTTTCTCTAATGAGCTATTATGTTGATAACAAATTCATGCCTGTAAAATACTTACTTTGAGGAATCTTTAGCTTATAGGAAGTATTCCAACACTTTAATCATTATTGTTACCATCATAATTGAGATTTTGACATTTTTGTAAAGCTGATGTGGACTTTGTCATCTCTGAAGACACTACTCATTCTGTAGCTCATCTAGATATTGACTGTCACTCAGTGTGTAGGACAGAATATGTAACACTTCTGCACATAACAGCCTGTTCCATGTACATGTGTTTCATGGGTTTTCCACAAAGATGAAAAATCCCTACTAACTGGATGATATACTTATCAAAAGGAGAATGATTTAAGTAACCTATGGTGAAAAAATATAAGAAAAGAATATATATTTATTTGTATGACTGAAATATTATGTGGTACACTAGAAATTGACACAACATTGTAAACTGACAATACTTCAATAAAAAAATTTAAAAGAATAAAACAAAAAAAAGCATAAGAGTTTAAGGGACACACAGTTTGCTTCAGATACCCTTCCATGGATCTGTCAGAACACATACTTCAACCACATCAATCCTGACCCCTCTCTCCTCTTCCTCAGTTTTCATGAAGATGAGAACTCTTCTTGTGGCCCCTGGGTGAAATGTGTTTTCATTTCAGGAAGGGTTGACATTCAAGGATGTGGCCATCGAGTTCTCCCAGGAGGAGTGGGAGTGCCTGGACCCTGCTCAGAGGGCCTTGTACAGGGACGTGATGCTGGAGACCTTCAGGAACCTGCTGTCTCTGGGTGAGAACTGCCCTCTATAATTCAGGATCTGCCCTTGAGTGTCCTTGCATTTTCCCCTCTGTGCCTCTTGGGAGCCTGTGTTTTGCTTCATTGATCTGAAAGCCCTGTTGACTCAGACATGAGGTGGTGTCATGAATTTCAACTGACCCTTTCTTCACGGTCAGCCCATTTCATGTTGCATCAGGGATTGTTCTAGAGGTTAATTACGTATAAAGCTCAATGGCAAACTCTTAAAAAATATCCAATTTCGTATTTCTACCTTTTGGCTGTTGACTCTCTGTTTTTCGAAGAGAGCTAGATATCCGCATATCACACTGTCCCCTCTTCATTTAGAAGGAGGCAAGCGGTGGATGAATGTGTGAAATACTTTTCCAGACCCGCCCCGAATATCCTCCCTTCTGAGCTGAGCAGAGAGCTAGGATTCTGGAAAAGACACAGTACTTTGGATTTCTTCCTTCTGATAGGCAACAATTTCTATTTCTGATTTGAATATTACCTCTATTTTGGAGCAAGAGAAACAGCCCTGGACTGTGGGGTATGATGTGAAAATAGAAAACGCAATGGGTGGGAATGTATGAAAAGTGTGCACACAGGTCAGATCTCAGAAGAGCAGAGAGGAAGCCACAGCATTAATAGTGTTTGGGATCCTTTCTCATAGTGGAGAGTTCATTAAGAAAACAAATTTATTTATCAAAAACTCTGACAGGAAATTTTTCTTCTCTTCAACTTCTCACTCTGTCCTGCAACTTATAAAATGTGTTCTTTCACCCTCCAGTGGTGCTGCAGCTCCTCCAGAGACAAAGGCAAAGTCTGTATCATGATCTACACTGCCATCTGTTTGCTGTGGAATTGTTATTTGACTTTGAGAAGCATGATGGGGACTGTTTTAAAGGGGCCTCTTGTCCCCTCATCTCCTTCAGGGCGTGATTCCACTGGATGCTTGGTTCTCAGTCCATATAGATCAGAGCTGATGCCTCCAGACTCCAAGCTCTGAACATTTTTTTGTTCCGTCCCCATTTGATGTTTTTAGAAGACCTAATCAGAAAATGGGGAAACACTGGCTGCTCTTTGATTCCATCTGGCACCTCAGAACCTGCGTGGAGCTGCCTCAGATCCTGTCTGCTTGTTTGCATCCCTCAGCCCTTTCTTCCGTTTGCTTCTGCCACGCACTTCAGGGCTGTTTGTAACAACCAGGTGGATTGGAACTTCTGTAATTGTTACTTAGGACAAGTAGAAGGACAGTGGACACAGAGATCCTCTTTTGACCCCAAATCCTACAAGGGGAGCATATGTGCGTCTTTCAGGCTCCCAGTTTGGCATCTGTGTGTAGAGTACTTGGTCCCTTCTCAAGGTCCTATAATATCCGACCCACACATGTTATATTTTTTCCGCTCTTGTACTGCTCTAGCTAGTCTCAAATGTAGACTCTTCCAGATTTTATATTCTCCTTAGTTGTATAGTTTTGCTTCTTAAAACTTGCTTTTGAAGTACGTAGTCCTAGGGTTTGATGGTTTTTTCAGTTTCTTTGCTGTGATAATCCACCTCTAGTCAACCACTATGATGGACTCTCTATGGGGTGGGTTTACTAGGTAACAGAAAAGTTTTGATGGAGGAAACTCCCTCACATGCTGTAATAATTTCCTGCTTCGTACAGCACCACCACTTGAAGCTCCTTAGCAGAGTGGTCAACATGTTGTATACGAGACAGAGAGTATTTCAAGACCTTGACCTATAAATCTTTCCAGTTTTTTTTTTCTGGTTTTGAGGAATGTCAAAAAATCGTGTCTCTGGGACACTGTGACACTGTTGTTCACAAATAGTAATGACCATCCCCTTTGAGCCTCGGTCAGTAGTATAGGGGTTTCTCCTGGGGACAGTTGTGTCCAAGCTCACATCCTCACATCTGTGGGGCTGTTGACTCCATACACCGTTGTCGATGCTCTGTGTGCCATCACCTGTGTGTGAGTTCTGCCTGCACATGTGATTTTGAAGCGTCTGGATGCGAGATTATGCAGTGGAGTGATACCTTCAGTGATGAACCACCAGTTGTTTTATTGAAGACACTGTTACTTTCATTTTGTATGTTTCCCTGCATCAGAAGTGATTTTGATTTATTTTATCATTACGTTACTGTTTTCATGTTACTCCTAGGGTTTTTGTTTTGTATTTGCGATGTGGGGGATGGTTGCTTGGGGAAGGGCCCCCCCATGGTGGAGCTGGTGACCAGTCCCTGTTAGAGTTCTTTGTATATTCTTTGTGTTTGTCTGTTATCAGACATGTGATTTGCAGATCTTTTCTCCTGTACCATAGATTGTCTTTTCACTCTATTGAGTGTGCTTAGTGCACAATAATGTGTAATTCTGATGTAGTATAATTTATCTTTTTTACTTTGTGGGCCTGTGCTTTTGGTATTGTATTTGATACATCTTTGGTGTATCTAATGTCAAGAATCTTTTTCTGTATGTTTACTTCTAGGAGTTTTATACAGTAAGGACTTAACTTTTAGGTCTTTATTGATCTTGAGTTAATTTTTGTCTGTAGTGTAAGAGAATGGTCCGACTAAATTCTTCTGATACTCAGCTTTCTTAGCATGTTTTGATCATTAGAGAGCCCTTCCCGCACTGAGTGGTCCTGATACCCCTGTGGAACGTCACTTGACCTTGTACGCAAGACTCTTTCTGATCTGTCTGTTCTGTGCCAGTGGTCTCTGTGTCTGTGCCAGTACCGCACTGCTTTGATCAGTGTAGCTTTGGAGTGAGTTTTGAAATGAAGTGTGAGACCCCTGAATGTGTTCTGTTCAAGCGTGTTTTTGCTATTCATTCTCTCTTGAGATTCCACAGGAATTGTACGATCGATCTACCTGTTTTTCATGGGAATGGTACTGGGATTGCTCTCGGGGTCGGGTGTGTCTGTTGGTAACTTTGGCTGGCGTTGACGTCTTGTCGATACTGGCTTCCCGTCCAGGAACATGGGATACTTTTTCAATTATTTGTATCTTTCCTAATATTTTCCAGCAGTCTTTTAGTTTGTAGTATATAAATTGTTTACTTCTTGTATAACATTATGTCTAATATTTTATTAATTTTTGTTCCCTTGTAAATGGGATAGTTGTCTCTGTTTCTTTTTTGAGTGTTCATTTTTGGTATTAAGAAACCCTTTTGATTTTTGTATGTTGAATTGATACCTGGTAATTTTTTGGAACGCTGTCATTATTTCTAGCAAGTCTTTTGCAGACTCTTCAGGGTTTTCCGCATACCCGATCATGGCCATTGGGAAGAGAGAGAATTTGGCTCCCTTTTGCTGCCGTGGTACCAGTTGTCTCCTTCTCTGCCCATGTGTCTTTGCTGGCGCTTCCAGTAATAGATTTTTGGAAGTAGTGAGAGCAGATATCCTTGTCTTGTTTGTGATCTTAGAGGAAGAGCTTTCAGTCTTTCACCACTGAGTGTGATGAGAGCTCTGAGGAGCTGCTCCGTTGAAGCCTTGTTTTCAGCGCAGTGTTAGTGTTAACACCTTTTCCTAACAGAGACCATGCATTAAAATATCATGATGTCGAACGAAGTTCATGTGCCTGACGCACCGTGAAGCCAGACAAGCCGAGCAGAGGAAGGTTTATTAGTCAAGGAGGCAACCTGATGATGGAGACCCAGCCTTGTTTCAGATCCATCTTCCTGGCTGGACAGGGTGTCAGATTTTTAAGGGAGATGGGAGGGGAGTGTCTGTGATTCCAGCTTTGCTGCAGAATCTCAGCCGCAGCCTTTCTGGCACCGTGTTGGGACTTTTTTTCGTGGTTACTCTGTCTGATCCTGCAAAACTGGCTCCTAAATCCTGGTCTTGGGATCCTTCAGCTTCCTTCCGGGAGAGGGCAGAAGCGCTTGGTGGTGGGGGCAGTTATGATTTACTCAGAGCCCACGTGTCAGGTTATGAATTCCGGTTCTCTGTTGACCCCTCCAGGTGTCATCAACTTTTGAGTCCTCTTGGGGCCTCTGGTTGCAGCCACAGTTTGGGGTCACAAATCAAGTTAACGGTTTAAGCTGCCAATCGTGGGAAAGAGTATGTTGGGCTTGCTGTTCCGTTGTTTCTGCCTTTCCTCACCCCTTCACAGTAACTGCTTGAGTCTGCTCTTTGGATTTCAGGGAAGGTCGAGGAGACAAAAGCCTTTTCTCCAAATAGGAAATGGGACTAGGAAAGGCTTTTGTCCCCTGGAGGGCCTCACAGCATCCCGTTTGGTTTCAGTGCTCCCTTTTTGTTGATGTTCCCCAGTTTTGGGGGGAACAGGTGTGGAACAAGATGTATGTGTACAGAATAAATGCACCCATCTCCTTTGGTTGTCCTTTTCCTGGTTTTTCCTTCCGATTTCTGCTAAAAACATTCTTGCACAATCTCTTGGAATATTATGTATGTTTTTCTTGACTATAAACATGACAGTGGAATGCATGGCATATTCAGTTTGATACATCGCACAGCAAATAGTGTGTGAGACGTAATTCTGCTTTTTCCTTGCAATGTCACGCTCTGACGTTTTAAATCTCTTTCATTTCTGTCCATTCCCATAGTGTAATTCTCATGGTTAAAAATGGGACAATGGTACCCTACTTGCTAAATCAATTCGTCTTTTCTCTAGAGGTCAGTATGTTAGGTGCAGGCGTGAATGATGCAGTTACAGTCACACAGACGCGCAGTCTCTGGCTGTGCTCCCATGTGTGCGTGTGCCCCGTGCTCCACTCAGACCCTCTCTCCATCCTGACCTTTCCTCACATGGTACCTGGATGTGGATGGAAACATGGTTATCTGTTAGCACATGTGAGTTGTTGTCCTGAACTTCCCAGGTTCCACAGCCCTCCCTCACCCATCCCTCCACCTTCCACATGACTCACACTGTAAAATGACCCCTCTTCATCCATTGAACACCTTCCCCAGGACACAGCCGAAATTACCGTGTGCAGCCGTGATGACTCAGAGACCATTTCTGGAAGGGATGGCTGAATAACTGTATTAGTTACACAGCTCACCTCTTCTTGCATCTCCCTGGACATTTTATTTCTAAACTCTTGGTATTTGTTGTAATATTTGTAATCTATCCTGCCTGGGTGGGCAGTCTTGCTTAAGAATATACTGTCTCCGTGTCTAGGTCCAAGGTCACATCCTGGTTCTCTCACCACTTTCTGTGTCTTTTGGGGTCATGGAGCCAAACCGCTGAGTCTACTGCCCTGATTTGACAAATCGTGTTAATTTACCTCAAGCCTTTTAAAAAAACTAGTGCTGTCAGATGGCTTAGAATATTGCCTGTTTCGTAGTAAATACTCAAAAGTTACTTTTGTATAAAAAGCTGTATAAATATTTTGTCATGGTTTTTATAACATCCGTTTGAATTATTAATTTGTTCTCAACGACATTGTGTCTGACCCTAGTTAATAAATTTACCAAGTGCTCATTGTTTATTGCATGTGTTTTGGAGCCAGTGAAGTAGATGATTTAAGGTACTGCGTAGGTACAAATTGTACTTAATGGCTGTTAGATAACTGGAGAATCTTACTATTTGTTGGTTGTGATTTACAGATGATGGTCTTTCAGCATGTCTTATGCAATACAGCTGACACACTACCTGTTAATGTAAAATAAATGCCTTTTTATGTATTTGTAGTTTTGAAGCAGGTATTCAGAAAAATAGTTTGTTTTCTTAAAGGCAGTTTTATCAAATTCTTCATTTTTCTCTGTGCTGTGTTTGGTCCACAATTCTAAGCAGCCACTTAGATTAGTCATTGGTTACATTGGTTTCGGATTATTTAGTGTTACAGTATGTTGTGCGCTCAGTAGCATTTGTTTCTGTACAGTAAGTGTGCAGGATTATCTGTGCTATGGTTCTTCCTCAGTCATGAGATGGCAGTATGTTTAGTGTTAATTGGTATGTGCTTTGGGGTCATTCATAGTGGAAAAGTTCCCTTTCTTTGAGAGCTGACATAAGTTTGTCCAGTGTGAATATTTTTGTGCTAGGGTGTTTGATAACTAGCCTACCCTAAAAGCAATTTGAATTGCACATTACCTTTCTTTAGTAAATAATTTGATCCCATTATGGGGAGGTGGGTATAGCTCAGTGGTAGAGCGCATGCTTAGCATGCATGAGTGAGGTCCTGGGTTCAATCCTTAGTTCCCACGTTAAAAATAAATAGATAAATAAATCAGTAAATCTAATTTCCACCCCCTCCCACCGCCCCCAAAAAAACACCAACAAAAACTTTATCCCTTTAGTGTTTCTAATAGTTTAAGGTCGTGGTTGGGCTGCTTCATAACTCTCTTTGGTATAAGTATTACTGTTGGTGTAATGTCATATATTCAAAAGGAGGCATTTGCTTATGAATTGTAGTGAACAGGATACCTATGTTGCTTTGTATCTTGTAGATCTCTCTCCTATGCATGTGGTTAAGCACTTACAACCGAAAGCAAACAGTGACATAGAGGAAGTATTCCAAACAGTGATGTTGGGAAGTCCTGAAAGTCGTGAGAGCAAACACTTCACCTCAGGGAAATCCAGGAAAACACGTATGACTTTGAGTGTTGGTGGAGAGGTGACGTAAGATGTCACGAAGGAATGGGTGTAGCCCATAAGGGAGATCTCACAGGCGGAAGAGGTTGACCTGACAGAAGGGATATGGGAATCAAGCCCACTGGAAATAGGCTTGGGTTAAACGTTCAGGCTGAGCTGCACATACTTCTTACTGAAGGGCTGATTTCTGAATGTGATGAAGCTGAGAAGTCTGTCAGCAGTAGTTTCTCGTTTTCACCATTTCAAAGACTTCCTCCTAGTGTCCAAAATGATGCGTCTAATATACATGGGAGTGATTTTATGCATCCTTCTGTGATGACGCAGCGCCAGAAAGCACACAGGGAAAGACCTCACAGACGTGACGAGTGTGGGAAAAGCTTTCTCAGGGTCTCACACCTCACCAGACATCAGATCATCCATACTGGAGAGAAATTATATCAGTGTGATGTATGTGACAAATTCTTCAGTCGAAATTCACAGCTTGTGCGTCATCAGAAAATTCACGGTGGAAAGAAAGGTTATAAATGTAATGAGTATGACAAAGCCTTTAGTGATGACTCCACCCTCACCAGACGTCAGATCATCCACCCAGGAGCGAAATTACATAAATGTGATGTGTGTGCCAAAGTCTTTAGTCGAAATTCATACCTTGCAAATCATTGGAGAGTTCATACTGGAGAGAAACCTTTCCAGTGTAATGAGTGTGGCAAAACCTTTAATCGCTGCTCAAACCTTTCTAGACATCAGACAGTTCATACAGGAAAGAAATTATATAAATGTGATGTATGTGCCAGTGTCTTTAGTCGAAAGTCAAACCTTGCAGTTCATCTGAGAATTCATACTGGAGAGAAACGTTATAAGTGTAACGAGTGTGGCAAGCTGTTTAATTACAGTTCACACCTTACAACCCATCGGAGAATTCACACTGGAGAGAAACCTTACAGATGTAATGACTGTGGAAAGGTCTTTGGTCAAAAATCACATCTTCGACTCCATTGGAGAATTCATACCGGAGAGAAACCTTTCAAATGCAACGAGTGTGGCAAGGTCTTCAGTCGAAATTCACACCTCACAAGTCATCAGAGAGTGCATGTGGTAGAGAATCCTTTCAAATGCTTTGAGTGCGGAAAAGCCTTTGCTCAGGTCTCAGCCCTCACTAAACATCAGAAAATCCATACGTGAGGGGAAACTGGGCAAGTGTGACCACGTGGGAAGGTCTTCGCAACCCAAACTTCAAAAGAAACCCTACAGATACTAAGAGTGTGGCAAAGCTCTTGTGCGTTCAGCCTCACTTACCATCAGATAACTTCATACTGGAGAGGAACCTTACAAAGGTAATGACTGTCTCAGAGTGTTGAGTCAAAATTCATACTTTATGATCCACCAAAGAATTCATCCTGGAGAGAAACCTTAGAGATCTAACGAGTGTGTCCCATCCTTCAGTGCACTTTCAAGCCTAATTTACCATCAAGTATCCTTACTGGCGAGAGCTCTTAACAGTGGGGTAATGGTTTTAGCAGGCGTTCACATCTCAGGCTTCGTGAGAAATTCATACTGGCTAGAAGCCAGAGAAATGTATTTAGTGTGGTCAGACCCGAACCAGCACTTTACTGCCTCCCCTGTTAGTATAAGAGAAGCCTGAATTCTAACTCAGGGAAGATGAGTCTAGCCCCCAACCTTGTCTGCTGGCTTTCCAGATAAAGTCCCCATTCCTTGCCCCAACAACTAGTCCGTCAGTTGACTGGCCTGTTGTGCGGCGAGCGTTAAGAGCTTGGGGTTGGTAACATGTTGATCTTATGCCTTCGTTCCAGGCCTTTCATGATGGTCTCTGGGAAAGCCCAGCAGGATGAAGGGGCTGATTTCTTTAGATGTGGTTCATTCACATCCATGCTCCCTGGAAAGACGAGGACCCTGAATTATCCAGTTCAACAGTGTGTGAATTACCTTCAAGGAGGGGCAGAGAATAATGTAAAACTGTGACTTGCCTCATCCTGCTCACTAAGTTCAGGGTGCTTGTCTGTGGAGAGATCACCGTGGGTTATGGACAGAGAGCTCCACCAGCTGCCCATAAACAGCACACAAGGACGTTAAGGGACAGGCTTTTCATGGGAGGACAGTGACCAGTTCCTAGGGACTGACTCTCCACTAGAAATAGTGCAGGGGGAAAGTTGGTCACTTTCTCCGTCGGATGGCACTGGCTGTTGATGCTGAAAGAAAAACTAGTCCTTCTCCTGGAAACTGGAGAGAGAGCTGCTATCTTGAGAGACAAGTTTAACCGGAAGAACCAGAGTGGCATGTGTACGGTTAGGATTCACGTTTAACTGCTGCTGTCGCCTTTTGCTGCTGTTGTATTGGAATGTATCACAGGTCTTCTGTTTTAATACATAAAATTTAATCATTTTTGTCATAACGCTGGATGAATCATGTTTCTTCCACCAACACCGTTTTACTCTGCCTTGGTCCTTTATAACAGAAGCTAACAGTGCACCATTAGGCAATCAGGGTTGAATGAATCTCCATTTCTTTCTATGATACAATAATTTCTTCTTAGATGCAAACAGCATACAATTTGGGAATGACATACTCATCGTTTGTGCATGAGTTATTCTCCCCACATTCTGTTGCAGGATATTTCTGTGGCTGTAATGCAAAAGCCTAACAGTACTTCAGACTCTGACTTCCGTGAAGGTACAGAAATTGAACCAAGTAAATTAAAAAACAAACTGGCTTTATGGAACGGTTCATGACTCAGGCAGCGTGCCATGTAGCAAAGAAAGGTGCTTCCAGGAGCTGTGCCAAGTGGAAAGGTTTTCAAGGCAGAAACTGGGCAGGATAAGAAAGCTGTTAGTAAAAGAAAAGGTTGTTTCAGGCAAAGTTGCCTTTTTCAGTAAATGGAGGATGGAAGTTTTACCCTGTAGGTTAACTCACTGGTGTTAGGAAAGTCCAGGGTGACTGCTTTAAGGTTGCGTTCCTGGGAGGGGAGAAACCGCAGTGAAATCTTGCCCTGTTCTCCTGGCGCCAGCTTGGGGCTTTTTTTTTTTTTTTAAACACTCTAAAATATGCTCCCTATTTCTGAATAGACACTATATGAATATATTTCTTCATGTCCCTTTTTTGTGTTGAAATAGAACCCATGGCATGCACCTTGATTAACATGAGGGAAAATAGGAAAATAGTACCTTTGTGCAAAATTTTGAAAAATGTTTAAATCATGAAATCTCTCTTGTGCTTGAAGTGCTTAGTGCAATAATTTGAAAAGATCAGCGTCATGAGTTTTGTCCTGAACAACATACAGTGGGGACATTTTTGTTGATGGATAAACTAGACATTTCGTTTCTCCCAAAACATGTTGCTTGTGTGCATTTGTGACCATTCCCCGGATTAGACTGAAACCTCACCCAGAGTTGGTATGATCGTGAGTGCTGATACTAACATTGAGGGGTCATGAGGATATTTCTTCAATAATTCAGCATTCTCAGGGGACAGTGGAGACTGATGGTGTTCAAAAAATGGTTTGAGAGACCAGGGGATGGTGACTGGCTTGGTGTGTTAAGGTGATGAGTGGGTGGGGTTGAAGGGAGGTTACCTGCTTTTGGTTTGAACCTCCAGTTGGTACCAGAGGAAGGAGTCATCAGGCTCTTTTTAGCAGCTTGCCCAGATGGGTTGAGTAGGAGATTGTGGTAAGGCTTCATCGGTGTGACCAGTGAAACATCACAAAATGCGGACTATTTAATTAAACACTAAATGTTTCCCCTTCAAACCTGATTTCTTGGTTAGGACACACCACACTTTTCTTCACAGTAATAATTTACTACATTTCCTTTCCGTCAGCGCAGTATGTTCCATTGTTCAATATAGTTGTTAAACATGTCTGTAAAATACCGTTTAGATACATTGCCTAAGATATTTAAACTATTTTAATAAAAATGTTTGCAAATGTTCATTAGATAATATAAATAAGCACTTATACTAGAACAACAGTTTTCCAGAAGATTTTAAAATTTCCCTTTTAAATTATGATGTTAAGGATATGCTATATGGTTTACTTTGTAATGGAATAAAGTATTCTTTAATACAGTTTTTCCTTAGCATTGTATTTTTCTTCCACACATATGTCCCTTGTTTGACACCAAGGGACAGATGAATCGGTGTGTTATTTTCAGGCTCTTGCAACATGAAAATGCACATAACACAATTACATGTACAAAGTAGGTGCACGAGAAGCAGGAGGAGAGAGAGCTCCTCTAGGGGTCAGTTCAGTGAAAGAACTGGAAAGGGCACAGTAGAGACCTGACCTGTTTTGTGGGAGTTGGCTGTGGTCAGGTGCTTGAAAATCGAGTGTGTGGAGCCGCACGTGCACACAGTGAAGGGAATGAAAATATAACGATAACTGTGGTAGAAAGATGCCAAGCTTCCAACTATAGTTTGTGACAAGGAGACACTCTCCATTCTTAAATGTCTGGATGCCATCCTACCCTTTCCCAGTGATGGATTCACATTCAGAGCCAGAGCATTGTGAGAAAAAATAAGATTTGTGCTCCTTTGAACATGACAACTGACATCCAGTATCCTCCACTTCGAATTTGCTCCCAAACAAAAAAATACATTTCTCTTCGGTAAGTGATCTTCATTTCAATTTCTGTTTTCTTTCACATCACACTTGCACTGAGAGTCACTGTAATTACTGCCGTATGCATAATATCTTAATTGAGTTTTCAGCTCTGAAATAAGTTCTAATGTCTTTTCTCGTTTCCCAGATAAAGAAACTTGGATGGGACCAGAAAACTCCCATCCCAGGAAGTGGCTGAATCTGGATTTGAATCCATGCTGTCTGGCTGCAAAGGTAATTTCTTAAGCACGTAGCTACACTAACAAAGCACGTTATTTATACCCTTCAACTACTCAGCGTCTGTAGTTAATTTCACGGGTGTGTCTTTCCATTTTTAATTGACTTAATGTCATATGTAATTGTGGTTATGGTAACTTTGTTTGATCTATACAAGCATATTCCTGATTTTTGTGCATTTTGCTTTATTGCTCCTCACAGATACTGCATTTTGTTTTTGTTTGTTGTACACATTGAAGGTTTGTGGCAACCCTGTATGGAGAAGGTCTTTGGTGCCATCTTTCCAACAGCATTTGGTGAGTTTGTGTCTCACATTTTGGTAATTCTCACATGTTTCAAACATTTTCATTGTTACTATATTTGTTATTGGTGGTCTTTATTATTTTTTCTCTTTTAAAACTTTTTAACTTTTTTTTTTAGAATTTTGTGGGAGGGTAATTAAGTTTATCTATATTTTTAAGGGGGCACTGGGGATTGAACCCAGGACCTCATGCATGCTAAGGATGCACTTTATCACTGAGCTCTACTGAGCTGTACAGAAAGCTGTACTTTCCCTGCAAAATATTCTTCCTTAATAACTATATTTTTTCCATACCCTTATTTGTCATTATTTTTACTACTATGAGAATTTTTTTTAATTTTTAATTAAAACTTTTTTTTGAGTTGGGTGGTAATTAGGTTTATTTATTAATTTTTTTATTTTTAAAAATTTATTTAACTTTTTTTTATGGAGGTTCTGGGGATTGAACCCAGGACCTTGTGCATGCTAAGCATGTGATCTACCGCTGAGCTGTATGTACCCTTCCCCCTTCTAATGAGATACTATGTTGATTACAAGTTAGTACATATAAAGCGTTTGGAGTAATGCTTAGCACATAGGAGTTGCTCAAACACCTTTAGTCACTGCTGTTGTTAGCATGATTATAATTGAAGTTTTTGACCTCTCCATAAAACCTCTGTGGACTTTGTCATCTTGGGAGACACCACTCAGACCGTAGCTCATCTAGATACTGAATATCACTCAGTGCGTAGAACAGAGTATCTAACACTCCTGCATAGACAAACAGCTGTCGACGTTTTCTTTTGTATATATGTATTTTGAAGTATAGTCAGTTTACAATGCGTCAGTTTCTGGTGTACAGCATAATGCTTCAGTCATATCTGAACATACATTTGTTTTCATATTCTTTTTCACCATAGGTTACTCCAAGATCCTGAATAGAGTTCCCTGTGCTATGCAGTATGAGGTTGTTTTGTTGAGTTTTATATATATGTATATCATGTATTGTCCACAAAAATGAAAAATCCACATTGATTCAAGGGTATCATAATCTCAGTGGAAAAGCACAAGAATTTAAAATTGGAGATCCATGATTTACTCTAAATCCTTTTCCATGGAAGTATCAGAATACTTACAGCAACTGAATTGATCCTTACCCCTCTCTCCTCTTCCTCATTTTGTGTGCAAATAAGAGCTTTCCTCATGGCCCCTTGGTGAAATGTGTTTTCATTTCAGGGAAGTTTGGCATTTGAGGATGTGGCCAGAGAGTTCGCTCCGGAGGAGTGGGAGTGCCTGGATACTGCTCAGAGGGCCTTGTACAGGGATATGATGTCGGAGACCTGCAGGAACCTGCTGCCCCTGGGTGAGGAGAACGTCCCTCTGGGAGTTGGGATCTGCCCTTGGGTGTCTTTGCATTTTCCCTCTGTGCCTCTTGGGAGCCCGTGATTCGCTTGACTGATCTGCAGTCCCCGGTGACTCAGACATGAACAGCTTCATGATGTGGCATCAGGAGTTTAAACATACCTTTTCCTCTAAGGCTCTGCCCACTTCGTGATACATCAGGTGTTTTTCCATAGCTTACATGTTTATAAACCTCAGTGGCAAACTCCTCATATATCCACTTTCCTGTTTTCTACCCTTGTGCGTTTTTAAAAATTATTTTTGGGGGGTGGAGATTACGTTTACTTGTTTTAGAGGGGCTACAGGGGATTGAACCCAGGACCTTCTGTGTGCTCAGCATGCGCTCCACCGCTGAGCTCTCCCCTCTCCTCCCGCCATGTGCTTGTGACTCAGCATTTCTACTAAGAGAGCCTGGTGTCTGCGTATTGCACTTGTCCCCGTGCATTCAGAAGGAGGCTTGTGGAGGACGAGTTTGCTAAATATTTTTGCAGACCCACTTGTAATGTCCTCACTCTTCAGCTGAGGAAAGAGCTGGGATTCTGAAAAGTGACTGCACTTGACGTTTATGTCTTCTGATAAGTGGGAATTTCTGTTTCTGATACAAATATTTGCATTTTGGAGCAAGGAGAAGAGCCCAGGACTGAGAAGAATGATGTGAAAATAGCAAAAAATATCTAATTGTTGGGAATGTGTGCAAATTGTGATCGCAGGTCAGATCTCAAAGGCAGCCCCATGAATAGGGTTTGGGAAACTGATCACTGGAGAGTTTTTTGGGAAATCCAAAGTTTATTTATTGTGAACTCTCACAAACAGTTTTATTTCTCCCCAACCTATCCCTCTACCCTTCAACATGTGAAATGTGTGCTTTCACCCTCCATGGTGCTGCAGCTCCAAGATACAAAAGCAGAGTGTTCCATGTTCAACACTGTCACCTGCCTCCTGCAAGCTCGTTCTTTGACTCTGAAGAGCGTGAGGCAGGCTGTTTCTTTGGAGTCTTTTGTCCCTTCCTCTCTCCTTCAGGGTGGGATTCCACTGGATGCTCTGTTCTCAGTCCATATTGATCAGAGCTGATGCCTCCGGACTCCAGTCCCCGGACCTTGCCCAGTTCCCTCCCCACTGGATGTTCTTGGAAGACCTACTCACAGAATGAGAACACACTGGCTGCTCTTTGATTCCATCTGGCACCTCAGAATCTGCGTGATTCTGTCTGCTTGTTTACATCCCTCAGCCTTTTTTCTGCTTCAGCCAGTCCTTTGGATCCTCTGTGAGAGTTACTTAGAAAGACTGTCAGGACAGTCAACAGAGAGATCTTCTTTCTCATCCCCAGTCCCACATGGTGAGAATATATGTCTTCATGCTCTGCGCTTGGCACCTGTGGGTAGAGTTCATGGTTCCATGTGGATAGTCTATAAGCTCTGACCTCCATATCATGCATTTTTTCCCCCTGTAGTACTGGTCTACCTAGTCAGGGAATGTATACTCTTCCTGATTTCATATTCTCCTAAATTTGCATGATTATCCCTCTGAAACGTGCTTTTGAAATAACATAGTCATAGGGTCTGAAATGTTACCCAGTTTCTTTGCTGTGATAATCCAACATGAATTAAAGGACAGCTTCTGGTGGACTCTACGGGGTGGGTTTACTGGGTAACAATGTTTCATGGAGAGTACTTTCTGTCATATGTTGTAATATATATATATATTTTTTATTTTACTTTTGGGGTAATTAGGTTTGTTTGTTTGTTTGTTTATTTATTTATTTATTTTTGGAGGAGGTACTGGGGACTGAACTAAGGACCTCCTGCATGCTGAGCGTGTGCTCCACCAGCTGAGCTCTACCCTCCCCCTCCACTAAGCTGGCCCCTCCCCACCGTTGTAATATTGTCCTACTGTGTACAGAATCACTCCCTGAAGCTACTAGGTAGAGTGGTCATTTGTTCTAAGATTGGAGAAACAAACTATCATGAGAGACTGACCTGTGAGTCTTTCCAGTTTTATTTTCCAGTTTTTGAGGCATGTCACAAAAGCCTGTCTCAAGGGCATTGTGACAGTGTTGCTTACATACACTAATGACCATCCCTTTTGAGCCTCAGTAAATGGTGTAGGAATTTCTCCTAGGAACAACATGGTCCAACTTCTCATCCTCATATCTGTAGGGCTGTTGACTAAATTATTAATGACACCACATTTTTCATCGCCTGTGTGTGCCCCTGTTCCTTCTATCTCCAGACCTAATTTTGAAGTGTCTGAATGACAGATACTTTCAGTGGTGAACCATAATCTGTTTTAAGATACTTAAATTTCCTGTTTTCATTTTGTACATTTCTATGCATTATAAATTAACTTGATATTTGTTTATTTTACCATGAGGTCTATGTTTTGGATGTTACTCTTAGTTGTTTTTGTTTTTATGTTTGCAAAGTGTGAGATGCTTGATTGGGGAAGGCCCCACCTGCCCCCATGATGGAATTGGTGATCAGTCCCTTTTATAGTTCTTTATATATTCTAGATATGAATCTATTATCAGTTACATGATGGATTTACTTATTTCTTCAAGAAATTGGGGTTGGGATTTCTTTAGGGATTGGGGTGAATCTGTTGATTGTTTTGGCTAATATTGACAACTTGACAGTACTGCCTTCCAATTCATGAAATTGGGATATCTTTGCATGTATTTGTGCCTTTTCTAGCATTTTTCACAAGTGTTTTTAGTTTACTGTGGACACATAATTCCTTTCCTGTATAACATTATGCTTAAATATTTTTTTATATTGATGCTATTGAAAATGGAATTGTTTTCTCAATTTTTGGATTATTTGTAATATATAGGAAACTAATTGATTCTTACATTTTGCTTTTATATATTGTAATTTTTTCAAATTTATTCATTATTTCTAGCATTTTTTTTCCAGAATCTTCAGAGTTTTCTACATATTAGATCGTATAAGTTGTAAATAGATAATTTTGCTTTCTTTTTCTGTTGGGGTACCTTTTATCTATTTCTGCCTATGCATTCTTTTCTTTTTATTTTGATTTTTCTTGGCAAGGGAGGTAATCAGGTTTATTTATTTACTTATTTTTAGAGGCAGTACTGGGGATTTAATACAGGACCTTGTGCATGCTAAGCATGTGCTCTACTGCTTGAGCAATACCTTTACCCCCACCCCCCTGACTCCGACTATGCATTCTTTCCTGAACTACTTTTTTTTTTCTAGGAACTCTAGTAATAAATTTTTAGAAATAGTGAGAAAAAGTATCCATGTCTTGTTCCTGGTCTTAGAAGAAAGGCTTTCAGTGTTTTACTATTGAGTATGATGTTAGCTGTGGGCTGTTGACATACATCCTCTATTGTTTAGAGCTAGTTTTTTTCTATTCATATTTTATTGTTTTTTTTTTTTTATCATGAAAGGCTATTGTCTTTTGTTGAATGCTTTCTCTGTGTCACATGAGATGATCATGGAAGTTTTTACTTTCATTCTGTTAGTGTGTTGTTTTACTTTGAAGGATTTTCACATGTGGAAGCATCCTTGCATTTCACATATTCTCCTTAGGCAAAGTTTATAATCTTTTTAACGTGATGTTGATTTTAGTTTACTATTTTATTGATGATTTTTGCCTCATTATTCACTAGAATTTTTAGCCTGTGGTTTTCTTGTACTGTCTTTGACTTTGGTATTAGAATAAATCTGGGTTCATAGAGGTAGTTGAGAACTGTTCCCTTTTGTTCAGTAGTTTGGGGACAAGTTTAAGGAAGGTTGGTCTTAATTGTTTTTAAACTTTGGGTAGACTTCTGCAATGGAGGTCTCTGGCTTTCCCTTGTTGAGTGGTTTTTGAATAGTGATTCAGTCGCCTTACAAGTTACAGGATTTTTTGGACTTTTAATTTCTTCATGATTCTCTCATGGTGGGTTCTGTTTCCATAGGAAGTTATCCATTTTTCCTAGGTTATCCTATATTTATTTTATTTTTTAATTAATTAATATTGTTTTTAAACCTTGCGTAGAATTCTGCAATGAAGCTCTCTGGTTCTCCTTTGTTGAATGGTTTCTGAATAGTGATTCAGTCTCCTTACAAGTAACGTGTTCTGATTTTTAATTTCTTCGTGATTCTGTGTTGGTAGGTTCTGTTTCTATAGGAATTTATCTGTTTCTTCTAGATTATATCCTATATTTAACCATAGAATTATCTGGGTATTTTTTCTAAATTAAAAAGAATTCTGTAAAATTAGTTGTAATCTGTTATAATGTTATGTTTTTCTTATTCGGTAATTGAGTCTTCTCCCCTTTTTTTGTTAATCTAGATAAGGAATTGTCAATTTTCTTGTCCTTTTCAAAGAAGCATTTTGTACTTTTGTCATTTTCTGTAGTTTTATTCTCCATTTCATTTGTCTCTAATCATTTTTCCTGTTTCTAGCTTAGGCGTATTTTGTTCTAAGATGCTTTTACCTTGTTTTTTTTTAAAGAATTTTTTATTCACAATGTAAATTCAGAAGGTAATTCATCAAATAGGTATTTTAAAGAATAATGCAGTTCTCGTCAAAAGAAAAAATGTTTTCTCCTATTTTGCCCTCTTTATCAGTATGAAATTACGGATGCTAACTAAATTCATTGTGGTATCAGTCCATTAGGCTGTAAACCTGGAACTTACATAGTGATGTGTGTCAGTGTATACAGAGTTGTGTAAACAACTCTTAAATGCTACTACGTAAAGAATTGGTTTTAAAAAGGAAATAACTAAAACACGTTGGACAAAAGAAAGAATAATGCCATTTATAGCAGTTAAAGAACTGCATTGCTTTTTTCAAGGCAATGGTTAGTGACCTAAATTGTCAGATGCGTTAGTCCTTCAGTCTCAGATCCCAGATTCTGTCCCTGAGATTGTGAAACTGAGCAGTGTGTTCAGTTTGCCCTTCTGCGTGAATGAATCGGAAAAGCTGTTTTGTAGGGTGTCAGTATATATCCCATTTTGCCCAGGGAGAGTTTTGTATTTTGTTTTTTGCATTAGTAACACAGAGACTAGTCCAGTTCTTATTTATTTTAAAACTGCTTAAATTAATTCCAATTTTGAAAATGTTCCTGGATCCCACCAACGCCCCATGTTAACCCCTCTCTTTCCCCTCTGGGAGCCCCAAGTTCCGGGACCTCTGGATTGCTTATCCCTGGGCAGTAGATCATGAGCGCTAACTGCTGGCAAAAACAGCTTTTTATTTAAACCTTTTTTTTTTCCCTTAACATTTCTTTATTGACTTATAGTCATTTTACAATGTTGTCAAATTCCAGTGTAGAGCACAATTTTTCAGTTATACGTGAACATACATATATTCATTGTCATTTTTTTTTCTCCCTGTGAGCTTATTTTTAAACCTTTTTCATCTAAGGAGAAAACATCTTGGCATCTGACATAACTGGTCCACATCAGTGTAAACTTTTACCTAGTCTCTTCCAGACAGTAACTTAAAACAATTGCTTCAAGGTATGGGATAAAAAAAAAAAAAAGGTATGGAATAGTATCTCTCCTCCTGCTGCGCGACTCTGGGCACAGGCCTCGCTGCCTCGCTGCCCCTCCGCCCCCGCCCTCGGCCGCTAGCGCTCCGCCCGGCCACGCCCTCGCCGTTATTTATTCGCTGGGCCCCGCCCCCGGAAGTCCCGCCTCTTACTCTACCCCTAAGAGTTCCTCCCGGAACCGGAAGCGGAGAGAGCGGCGTGGAGGTCACGCAACAGAGCGAAGTTTCTGTTTTCTGGTGCAGTTTTGTGCCGCTTCATCCCGCTCATTTAGTCCTCAGGGTGTGGAGTTGCTGCGGACCTAAAGCCTGGCACCTGGGTCTCCGGCCCCACGTAAGTCCGGACGGCGTTGCTCTACTTCGGTTATCATTTTCCTTTGGGTTTGAATTCCCTCTGAGAGTGGTCCCTGCCCTTGGCTTTTCTACCTTCGGTCACGGAGACACCGCCTTTATGCCGTTTTCCTGCTTGAAACGCTTTACTACCGCCGCCCCGCCCCCCCAACCCCTTTCCCCATGTAACGTCCCCTTCCGCGAGGTGGATTTGCCCCTCCCCCCCCGCGCCCGACCTCGCTGTCTCGGCTCCTGGAGGGCAGCGCCTGCCGCCTCGTTCTCGTGAGGCCCCGTCCTCTCCTCGGGTCCCAGGATTCTCGGGAGCCCGGCCCTTTCCTGAGACCCCCTGCCTGCCAGCCCGGGTCCTCGTGTCCTTTTCAGGCCTTTCTTCGTAGTCAGCCCTTCCCCCACCCCGGGAAGTTAGAGGTGACCATCACTAGCCTTGTTTTTACGTCCCAAATTGCACCCTGGTGGAAAATGGTGTCTTCGGTAGGCGGCTGTCTCATTCAGTCGCTATCTTTCTAAATACGTGGGTCGAGAGGACCAGGAAAAGCAGGTGAGGGGTGTGAGAGAAAAATAGAAACACTGATAAACGAGGGAGGACCGTTGCGGACGTAGAGGATGGTTGAGGCACTTGTAGAGAGACAATAGAGACAGGAAAGAAATTAAAGCTTGAAAGTAACAGGTGAATTAAATAGAGGTACATTAAAAAGCCCATCTCCAGGTGTTGGAGATCGTCGTAGGGAGAGTGGCTCAGGATCAGCGGTAGAAGGGAGCGCAACGGTGGTGAGGCTCTTCACACGGAGAATAAGGGGAGAGGATGAAACAGGTGGAACCATGACCCTCGGCGTCGTGGTGCTGAGAGAGAAAGGAAAACTAGTAACTGGAGGAGCAGAGGAAGAGAGAGCAGGAAGTATAGCCACCAGGGAGTACCAGAGAGTGGGCCTAAGGGACTGTAAGTGAGGTATTAAAGGTGTAACCAGAGGGCAGAGAGGAAGCAGAGATGGAGGAAGGAGACAAATATATGGAGATTTAGGGCAATCAGAAAGGTTAGAGAGGAGGCACTGCTTTGGGAAAGATCCCGGGTGTTCTCATTTATTTCAAGTGGTAAATCCATCCTTCTCCCGAGGGAAAAAAATAGAAAAGATTGGAGATAAAGAGCAACAAGTGGGGAAGAGAGTTGCAGAGTGGGGCAGGACAGGAGTGAGGGAAGACATAGGAGGGGAGAGACAGCAGAAGAGTGGGGAACAAAAAGACAAAAGAGGGAGGGAAACAGAATGAAAGGAAACGGTAGGTCAGATAGAGGAGGAAACTGGATTCATGTGGAGGCGAGCTGTTTAGATGGGACGATTAAATCCATGAAAGATGACTGGCAGCCGTAGAATTTCAAATTTTGTTTGAATTATATAGATGAGGCTGGAGTTACGAAACATTCTGTAAGGCCTGTGCGTTTTATAATTACTTGTACCAGAAGATAGCTTCCATTTGCAGCCCCTGTCCAGCCCGGGGAGCAGTGACGTGAATCAGGCAATTATGAATTACCCTCTTCCCTTTTCCTAACGAGGGAAGGAGGTCAGGGGAGGACACGTGGGGCAAGAAATGACTGTCCCTACTTGGTACCTTTTTAAAGGAACTTTGAAAGTGGTGTATTTTGTAATTATTTACTTTTTTGTTTCTTTACATACTCTTTTGTAGCTTGGAATGACTTAAGTTCATTAAGTTTCTACTTTCCAATAAATTTTTAACTTCTGAAACCATCTTTGGTGGCCTCTAATTTTCTACTCATGTCATTCTTTTCTAAATGTGATATATCCTCAATTTTTCCCCAAAATGTTGACACCAAAGTTTTGGGTTAAAAGTAATTCACATATTATTTGTTTTTAAAATTTGTTTCAGATTTATTCCAAGCCTGAGTACTTTATTCTCTTTATTTTATGTATTGGAAAATTTCTTTGGTAAGTAGTACGTAATTTTAGACTGTTGTGAGGAATGCTTGTCAAAGATGTCACGTGGCTAGTTAGTTGCTCAAAGTAAGAGCCATAAGATGGAGTAAGTCCTAAAAAGCCCTACAGAACTGGTGTCCTCATGCAGTGTCCTGATGTGCCCCCGTGTTAAGTGTGCTGTGTCACTGCTGTGCTGTAGCCCCCAGGTATTCCAGGCTGTGCACATCCAGGGACCTGTTCCCACCTTGTTGGGAGCTTTGCCTTCCAGCAGTGCTTCTGCTCAGAGTCAGGGATAGTGATCTCACTGTGCTGAGGGTGGGTAGAAGTCTGGAGCCTAAGGGGGTGTGATGGTGGCCTCCCTCAAAGAGCTAAGGTATCTTTTAATTACCTGTGAGTGGGGAGAACAGGAGACAAGAAATCTGGGGACCGTCTGTCTCTGAGACTTCCTCACTGGTCTCAAATGCCTTTGTGACTGGTCTCCATCAGTTTCCCAGCTGCTAGTAAGTCTTCCCAGGAGGGCCTGCTTCCTGACCATCATACTCAATGTCCAGTATCCTTTGGGTGGCAGCTTGTGTGTGTTCCTGTCGTGACGCCTTTGCTGAGAGGTCCTTTCCCTTGTAGCCCTGTTCCCCACGCGTGCGTGGAGAGAGGCGGAGAAATGGGGAAAGTGGAGGGGAGCCTGTGGGGTCTACAGGAGGGACCTGGCAGCCGGTGTGGGCGGCAGGATGAGCCCCGTGAGCGGTGTGTGCGCCTGTCCTAAGTGGAGTTGTGGGATCAAGGACTGTGTGAATCTGTTTGAAAGGGATGTCTCATTCAGGCTGCAGGACCTGGATGTGGCTTTGTTCGTATCTGCAGCCTGCATGGAACAGTGTCAGGTACCATGGTGTCTTAGCACAGTTCCGTGGGATGGATACTGAGACTGGGTTTTGCAGGCATGGGCTTAATTGGGAAACTCACATCACACGTGAGGAGAAGTGATGGTGGTGGAACGGCAGAGAGAAACCGTTTCCTTCAGTGGTGTTAGAACCGAGGCCTGAGCTGAGCCCACGGAACTGTGGGTGTAGGAGGATGGGTGCCTTGTCTTGAGGGGCTGGATTTAGAAGGTCCCCCCCAGCATTCACTCCAGTCTATGACTTGTAGGGATCTTTTGGGAGGGCGAGAATCATCATGCAAGCCATAGAGGAATTAGAGGGAAAATCTCAGACATCATTTTATCAGCTACCTTTGATATCTTTGAGTATTTTGGGTTGCTAGTGAAGGTTTCAGATGCACTTGGAAAGACGCAGAAGACTGACATGTTTCCTTGGAAGCTTTGGGCTCACACTGGGTCATGCGTGTCATTGGAAATATCCCTCTTATCAGTCGTGTTGGAGACGACAGTGCTTGGTCAGGGTCACTGTCAGTGAACGTATTGTCTTGTGGTTAGTGACTCCGTGGGTGTCTTAAGTACATTTCCCTCATGACACGAGTTACTGCATTTTGGAGTGTTTCCTGTCATTGTATAGCAGGATGGGCAGATAGCTTGGGTCCTGTGGGGACTGTGCTGTGCTCTGAGAGTCTGAGTTTGTTTGACTACAGAAGGGAAATTGTGTCGTCAGCTGAAAATTGCAGGATGTTTTCAGTAGGGTGGGCCTGCTAGGTATGTGCCTATGGGCCCAAGGCGAGAGGGGCCATAAAATTCTGTGATGTAGGGAAGGATTATTCCAGGAATCAGAGGGCAGCAACACCACAGCGATCAGCAGTCCAGAGGCTCATCCTTCACAAGATGTAGCTGCAGCTTTCTTGCTGCCGGGTCAGTGCTGGATATTCTGTTATGCACTGTTGTCCCTCCCCACATACGCACACACAGGTACAATACAGAGAATGGGGGACCTTTTTGCGCTATTGGTGGGAATGTAAATGGTTCTGCCAAACTGGAAAACAATATGGAGGGTGTTCAATAAATTAAGTGTAAAAGAGGCACACAGTCGGACCCACTTCTGGTGGATATCCAAAAGAAAAGAAATCAGTATTTCCAGGGACATATCTGCACTCCCATGAGTATTGCTGTATTCATGATAGGCGTTTTGCATATACATGTTTCAGACCCTCTGACCAGAGATTCCCCTTCATATAGTCTGTGTAGGGGTCCAGCCTTAATGATATTTATGGGCCCCCAGGTGATTCCAGTCTGGGTCCCTCACTGAGCATCCTGACTCTGAGTCCTCCCATCCTGAGGGCTGGGATCCGGGCTGAGGGGGAGGGGGCTCTGCTCTGCGTGGGGATGGATCTGGTCCTGGTCTGTGACCTGAAGGGGGCTGTCGGGTCCAGCTGAGGCGCCCACTGCTGCCATGTAGGGGAGGGGCTCACCAGGAGGGGAGGCTGATCTGAGGACAATGTGGGGAAACTCCTTTGTTGGTGTGTGTGTGGAGTTTCCTGTCCTGAGTCCTTCCTGTGACAGCAGGCAGCAGGGGACTGTCTGTCCCACGTGGTGAGGTCTCCCCTGTGTGTGTGGTTGTGGCGCAGGGAGGGCTGTGTTGATTCTCAGCATTAAAGGACATTTTTCCAACTTTCAGGATTGACCTCTAAAGACTCGCCTTTCCTGAAGGAAAAGTCCAGAAGAGGAAGAGCAGAAAAAGGAGTCAGGAATGGCTGTTTCTCAGGTAAAGTCATATTCTCACTGGATTCTCAGTCTGTCCTTCCTGACATGCCCTTCTTTGGACTCGCTAATCCTGTCTGACTGCAGCGTCCTGCCTGACACCTGTACATTCACAGTCACGCAGGACCCTCCCTCAGCGCCTGTCCTCCCCACTCAGACTCCACCCCTGGGACCCCGGGACCTGGGACTTGTGAAGCGGCTCCCTGGGCGGCGTCCTGGGCGGGCTTCACCCCTGGGATTGGAGACGCGGAGTCAGTGCTGTGGGGCAGCAGGGAGAGTTTAGGGGCCCATCTGGGTGCTCTGTCTGCTGTCTGTGAACCAGAGAAAGAAGCTGCACGGGGAAGTCAGGTAGTAATGTGCACAGTACCTGGTAAATTCTGGAAGAGACCAACATAGAGAAATTTGTTCTTTCTTTTTACAACACGTTCGAAGCATTTAGAGTGCGTCACTGATTACACAGCTGTAACGACTGGGAATGAATGGGCCATCCGAAAGGGCCATTTTATTCCATCATCTATTTTACCCACTGATTCTGTTTTTCACTTAAATTTTTATTTATTTATTTATTTTGGGGCCTTTTTTGTTTGTTTTTTTGAGGGGGGTAATTAGGTTTATTTATTTGTTTACTAATGACTGAACCCAGGACCTCTCACATGCTGAGCTGTACCCTCCCCCACTTCGATCATCTATTTTAAACAGTGACCTCAACCTACATTGCTGAGTGTTGGAAATTCTTTAAATCACTTTTGTCATCTCCATTCTTCATATTTTGTCTTTTCCCTCTGTTGGTTGTGCCCCTTGACACATAGGCGTTTTTGATTTGATGCAGGTAAGGCTTCAGCTTCATTCTTCTGCACGTAGGCACCCGGTTTCCCAGCACCATTTGTTATGGAGACTGTCTTCTTTCCAATGGTGTAGTCTTAGCACCTTTTTGAATACATTTTACACATAAGAAAGGGTTATTTCTGAGCATTGTGTTCGATGTCACTGGTTTATGTATCTGTGTTTATGTCAGTAACATGCCATCTTGATAATTTTGTGATACGTTCTGAAATCTGAGAGCTTCATCTTTCTTCAAGAGTGTTTTGGCAGTTTGCAGTCACTTGAGATTCCCTGTGACTTAGCATGTGTTTTTTTGTTGTTGTTGTTTTTTGCATGTTTCCATGTTTTATTTTTATTTTTTAAACATTTTTTTTTATTGAGTTACAGTCTTTTTACAATGTGTCAAATTCCAGTGTAGAGCAGCATAGTTTTTTTCTATTTCTGCAAAATTTGCTGTTGGAATTTTGGTAACGATTGCATTGACTCTGTAAAACACTGGTGTGGTTTGGATATTTTAAGGGTAGTCGGTCTTCCATGAGTGCTGGATATCTTTCTCTTTATTTTTATGTTTTGGATTTCTGTTAGGAATGTGTAGCAGTTTTCAGTGTGCAAGTCTTCCACCTTCTTGGCTAACTTACTCCTCAGTATTTCATCCCTTTTTGCTGCTGTACTAAATAACACTTTTCTTATTTTCTTTTGACGTTGTTCTTTGTGTATAGGAGTGGAACTGATTTTTCATGTTAATTTTGTGTCCTGCAACTTCTCTAAAAATGTTTTTTGAGTTAGCAGTTTTCTTGTGAAATCTTTACTGTTCATACATATAAAACTTTGTCATCTAGGAAAGAAGGTAATTTGACTTTTAATTTGGATAACTTAGATTTCTTTTTCTTGTCTAAAACGCCTGGCTAGGACTCTGAGTACTTTGTTGAGCAGTAGTGCAGATACGGTTCATCCTTGCCTTCTTCCTGATCTGAGATGAGCAGCTTTCATTCTTTCACCATTGAGTGTGATGTTCGCTGTGTTTTTTTCATAGATGGTGTTCATTATATTGAGATAATTTACTATTTCTAGTTTGTTGGATGATTTTTTTAAATGTTAACTTACTTTTTGTTTGTTTTGTTTTGCTGGGAGGAGTTAATTAGGTTTATTTATTTATTTAATCTTAGAGGAGGTACTGGGGATTGAACCCAGGACCTCATGCAAGGTGAGCATGCATTCTACCACTGAGCTGCCCCCTTCCCCCACTGTTGAGTGTTTCATCTTGAAAGTTTCCTGTATTTTGTCAAATGCTTTTTTCTGCATCAGTTGAGATGATCCTGTGTGGTTTTTTCCTGTAATTTATTAATGTGGTGATTCACATTAATTGAGTTTTGTTTCTTCATTCCTCCTTACTCCTTACTGTGAATAAAATACACTTGGTCATGATGTCAAATGTGGTGTTGAATTTGGTTTGCTAGTATTTTGTTAAGGATTTTGCATCAGTATTCCTTAGTGATATGGGTTTCTACTTTTTCTTTCTTGTTGGGTCTTTCTCTGAGTTTGGTTTCAGAATTATGCTGGCTCCATGAAATGAGTTTGCCAGTGCTCCCTCTTCAGCTGTAACATATTTAGCAGGGTTAGAGGTAATTCTTTTTCAAATGTTCAGTAGTATTCTGTAGTGAAGACATTTGGTCCTGGGTTTTTCTTTGAGATTTTTTGATTACTACTTGAATGTCTCTAGTTACAATTTGATTCAAATTTTTTATTTCTTACTGGTTAAGGTTTTGTTAGTTGTATGTTTCTAAGAATTTACCTGTATCTTCCAGATTATGTAGTTTGGATGCATTATTTTCTTTTTCATTTTTTTTAAGGATTTTTTTTTTACATTTTTTATTGATTCATAATCATTTTACAGTGTTGTGTCAAATTCCAGTGTTCAGCACAATTTTTCAGTCATTCAGGGACATATACACACTCATTGTCACATTTTTTTCTCTGTGATTTATCATAACATTTTGTGTATATTTCCCTGTGCTATACAGTGTAATCTTGTTTATCTATTCTACAATTTTGAAATCCCAGTCTATCCCTTCCCACCCTCTACCCCCCCAGTAACCACAAGTCTGTATTCTCTGTCCATGAGTCTATTTCTGTCCTGTATTTATGCTTTGTTTTTGTTTGCGTGTTTGTTTTTGTTTTTTAGATTCCACATATGAGCGATCTCATATGGTATTTTTCTTTCTCTTTCTGGCTTACTTCACTTAGAATGACATTCTCCAGGAGCATCCATGTTGCTGCAAATGGCATTATGTTGTCAGTTTTTATGGCTGAGTAGTATTCCATCATATAAATATACCACATCTTCTTTATCCAGTCACCTGTTGATGGACATTTAGGCTGTTTCCATGTTTTGGCTATTGTAAATAGTGCTGCTATGAACATTGGGGTGCAGGTGTCATCCTGAAGTAGGGTTCCTTCTGGATACAGGCCCAGGAGTGGGATTCCTGGGTCATACGGTAAGTCTATTCCTAGTCTTTTGAGGAATCTCCACACTGTTTTCCATAGTGGCTGCACCAAACTGCATTCCCACCAGCAGTGTAGGAGGGTTCCCCTTTCTCCACAGCCTCTCCAGCATTTGTCATTTTTGGATTTTTGAATGATGGCCATTCTGACTGGTGTGAGGTGATACCTCATTGTAGTTTTGATTTGCATTTCTCTGATAATTAGTGATACTGAACATTTTTTCATGTGCTTTTTGATCATTTGTATGTCTTCCTTGGAGAGTTGCTTGTTTAGGTCTTCTGCCCATTTTTGGATTGGGTTGTTTATTTTTTCCTTATTGAGTCGTATGAGCTGCTTATATATTTTGGAGATCAAGCCTTTGTCGGTTTCACTTGCAAAAATTTTCTCCCATTCTGTAGGTTTTCTTCTTGTTTTATTTCTGGTTTCCTTTGCTCTGCAGAAGCTTTTAAGTTTCATTAGGTCCCATTTGTTTATTCTTGCTTTTATTTCTTCTAGGAGAAAATTTTTGAAATGTATGTCAGATAATGTTTTGCCTATGTTTTCCTCTAGGAGGTTTATTGTATCTTGTCTTATGTTTAAGTCTTTAATGCATTTTGAGTTGATTTTTGTATATGGTGTAAGGGTGTGTTCTAGCTTCATTGTTTTACATGCTGCTGTCCAGTTTTCCCAACACCATTTGCTGAAGAGACTGTCTTTATTCCATTGTATATTCTTGCCTCCTTTGTTGAAGATGAGTTGACCAAAAGTTTGTGGGTTCATTTCTGGGCTCTCTGTTCTGTTCCATTGGTCTATATGTCTGTTTTGGTACCAGTACCATGCTGTCTTGATGACTGTAGCTCTGTAGTATTGTCTGAAGTCTGGGAGAGTTATTCCTCCAGCCTCTTTCTTTCTCTTCAGTAATGCTTTAGCAATTCTAGGTCTTTGATGGTTCCATATAAATTTTATTATGATTTGTTCTAGTTCTGTGAAATATGTCCTGGGTAATTGGATAGGGATTGCATTAAATCTGTAGATTGCCTTGGGCAGTGTGACCATTTTAACAATATTGATTCTTCCAATCCAAGAGCATGGAATATCTTTCCAGTTTTTAAAGTCTTCTTTAATTTCCTTCATCAATGGTTTATAGTTTTCTGTGTATAATTCTTTCGCCTCCTTGGTTAGATTTATTCCCAGATATTTTATTACTTTGGGTGCTATTTTAAAGGGGATTGTTTACTTTCTTTTTCTGTTGATTTGTCGTTAGTGTAAAGAAAGGCAACTGATTTTTGAACATTAATTTTGTAACCTGCTACCTTGCTGAATTCTTCGATCAGCTCTAGTAGCTTTTTTGTGGACCTTTTAGGGTTTTCTATATATAGTAACATGTCATCAGCATATAATAACACTTTTACCTCTTCTTTTCCAATTTGGATCCCTTTTATTTCTTTCTCTTGCCTGATTGCTGTGGCTAGGACTTCCAGGACTATATTGAATAGGAGTGGTGATAGTGGGCATCCTTGTCTTGTCCCAGATTTTAGTGGGAAGCTTTTGAGTTTTTCACCGTTGAGAACTATGCTGGCTGTAGGTTTGTCATATATAGCTTTTATTATGTTGAGATATGTTCCCTCTATACCCACTTTGGCGAGAGTTTTTATCATAAATGGGTGTTGAATTTTATCAAATGCTTTTTCTGCATCGATTGAGATGATCATGTGGTTTTTGTCTTCTCTCTTGTTGATGTGATGTATTACATTGATTGATTTGCGTATGTTGAACCAGCCTTGTGTCCCTGGGATGAACCCCACTTGGTCATGATGTATAATCTTTTTTTATGTGTTGTTGGATTCTATTTGCTAAAATTTTGGTGAGGATTTTGGCGTCTATGTTCATCAGTGATATTGGCCTATAATTCTCTTTTTTTGTAGTGTCTTTGCCTGGTTTTGGTATCAGGGTGATGGTGGCTTCATAGAATGAGTTTGGGAGTATTCCCTCCTTTTCAATCGTCTGGAAGAGTTTGAGAAGGACTGGTATGAGTTCTTCTTTGTATGTTTGGTAGAATTCCCCAGTGAAGCCGTCTGGTCCTGGACTTTTATTTGTAGGGAGGTTTTTAATTGCTATTTCTATTTCCTTTCTAGTGATCGGATTGTTTAAGTGTTCAGTTTCTTCTTGATTCAGTTTTGGTGGACAGTATGTTTCCAGAAACTTGTCCATCTCCTCTAGGTTATCCAGTTTGGTTCCATACAGTTTTTCATAATATTCTCGTATGATATTCTGTATTTCTATTTTGTTTGTTGTAATTTCTCCATTTTCCTTTCTTATTTTGCTAATTTGTGCTCTCTCTTTTTTCTTCTTTGTGAGTTTGGCCAGAGGTTTGTCGATTTTATTTACTTTTTCAAAAAACCAGCTTTTGGTTTGGTTGATTTTTTCTATGGTCTTGTTAATCTCTATTGTATTTAATTCCTCTCTGATCTTTATTATTTCCTTCCTTCTGCTGCTTTTTGGGGCTTTTTGTTCTTCTTTTTCTAATTGATTCAGGTGGTGGGTTAACTTGTTTATTTGAGATTGTTCTTCTTTTTTGAGGAAGGCCTGTATCGCTATAAACTTCCCTCTTAGCACTGCCTTTGCTGTGTCCCATAGGTTTTGAGTGGTTGTGCTTTCATTATCATTTGTCTCAAGGTATTTTTTAATTTCAGCTTTGATTTCCTCATTGATCCATTGTTTTTTCAATAACATATTGTTTAATCTCCATGCTTTTCTTTTTTTCTCCTTTGTTTCTCTGTTGTTGATTTCCAGTTTCATGGCATTGTGGTCAGTAAAGATGCTTGAGATAATTTCTATCTTCTTAAATTTGTTGAGGTTTCTTTTGTGTCCAAGTACATGATCGATCCTGGAAAATGTTCCATGTGCACTTGAAAAGAATGTATATTCTTTTTTTGGGGGATGTAAAGCTCTGAAAATATCCACCAAATCTAGTTTTTCTATTGTATTTAATTTCTCTGTTGCCTTGTTTATTTTCTGTCTGGAAGATCTGTCTAGTGATGTTAATGCAGTGTTAAAATCTTCAACTATGATTGTATTCCCATCAATATCCCCCTTTATCTCTGTTAGTAATTCTTGTATGTACTTAGGTGCTCCTATATTGGGTGCATATATATTAACGAGTGTAATATCTTCATCTTGTATCACTCCTTTAATCATTATAAAATGTCCTTCTTTATCTTTCTTTTTGGCCTTTGTTTTAAAATCTATTTTGTCTGAAATCAGTACTGCAACACCTGCTTTTTTGGCTTTTCCATTTGCATGGAATATCCTTTTCCATCCTTTCACTCTGAATCTATATGTGTCCTTCTCCCTAAAGTGGGTCTCTTGTATGCAGCATATTGAAGGTTCTTGCTTTATTATCCACTCTGCCACTTCATGTCTTTTGACTGGAGCATTTAGTCCATTAACATTTACAGTAATTAATGATAGATGTGTGTTTATTGCCATTTTGAACTTACCTTGGCAGTTGAATTGGTATATCCTCTTTGTTCCTTTCTTCTTCCTTTTGTGGTTTGGTAATTTTCCTTTGTATTATCATGGATTTTATTTAATTTTTGTGACTCCCTTGTAAATTTTTGACTTGTGGTTACCCTTTTTTGTAAATCTGTTAACCTATACCCGTTTTTAATAAACTGATAATAACATGATCTCAAACCCATCCTACTGTTAAAAAAATTTTAAAAAAGAAAGAAAAAAATTCTATATTTCCCTGCCTCCCTCTCCCACTCTCAGTGATTTGTATGTCTTCTTTTATAATTTCGTGTTTTCTTTATTTGTAATTCATGAGTTATCACCTTTCCAGTTGTACGTTTCTCATTTCTGTAGCATCCTGCTGCTTTTCTATTTAGAATAGCCCTTTCAATATTTCTTTTAGCATGGGTTTAGTGTTGCTAAACTCCTGCAGCTTTTTTTTGTCTGTGAAACTCTTTATTTCTCCTTCTATCCTAAAGGATAGCCTTGCTGGATAAAGTATCCTAGGCTGCATCTTTTTTTCATTCAGGGCTTTGAATATATCTTGCCACTCCCTTCTGGCCTGTAGTGTTTGTGTAGAGAAATCAGCTGAGAGCCTTATGGGGGTTCCCTTGTAGTTCACTCTTTGCTTTTCTCTTGCTGCCTTTAGAATCATTTCTTTGTCCTTGACTCTGGCCATCTTGATTATGATATGTCTTGGTGTGGGTCTATTTGGGTTCTTCCTGTTTGGGACCCTCTGAGCTTCCTGTACTTGTATATCTGATTCCTTCTTTAAGTTTGGGAAGTTTTCAGTCATGATTTCTTCAAAAACCTTTTCGATCCCCTTTGATCCTTCAAAAACCTTTCGACCCCTATTATGCGAAGATTGGGACGCTTTATATTATCCCATAGGTCCCTTATGCTATTATCATTATTTTTTATTTGCTTATCTTGTAGTTCTTGTGAATGGGTGCTTTCTGTTGCCCTGTCTTCTAGATCACTAATTCGTTCCTCTGCATTAACTAGTTGGCTTTGCACAGATGTTAGATCATTCCTCATCTCTGTCAATGAGTTTTCCCATTTTGCTTGGCTCTTCTTTATAGCTTCAATTTCATTTTTGACAAATTTTATTTCTCTAAGCATTATCTCTTAATTCCTTCAGCAATTTGATCATTCCTTTTTTGAAATCTTGATCTAGTAGGCTATCGATGTCTATTTCATTGAGCTTTCTTTCAGGAGATTCCTCTTGTTCTTTTAATTGGGAAAGGTTTCTCTGCTTCTTCATCTTGCTCATACCTCTCTGGCATTGTGGTTTATGGAGTATCAGTTGTCTATTTTGGATATTAAGGATTTTATCTATCTAATGCCTATTTAGGAATAGAACTTAGGAAGAAAAAAGAAGAAAAAAGAGAGAGAGAGAAAGATTTTTAAAAGAAGGGAGAAAGAGGGTTTGAAAACAATGTATAATGAATAATAGAAGAGCGGGTTGAAGCAGAGTATTAATCGGGTGGAGACGTCCTTTTAAAACCTTTAAAAAAAAAAGGGGGTGGGGAGATGAATATATGTGTTTGAAGCCTGTGTCTAATCAATAACAGGACATCAAAACCCAAGAGAAATAGAAATGAATTAAGAAGTAAAAATTAAGAGAATAATTGAAAATAGAACAGGTAAAAACAGATTAAAAAAAACAAAACAAAAAAAAAAACAAAAACAAACAAAAAAAAAGGAGTTGTTGGTGTTCTCCTGGAGTGTCTGTGCTTTTAATGTGATGTCCTTCTGTCTTCGTCCTGTTTTGGAAGCGCAGCTTGTTTTCATAGGGCCTCCGTTGGCGCCCTCTTCTGTGCTGCTCCCAGCACCTGTCGGCAAGCAGATCGCGCCTCCTCCTAACACGGGGTCAGATGCAGCTCTCCTCTGCTGCGGGCGGGCGGGTCACTGCCCCTCCGGATGCCGCAGTCAGGTGTTGCAGACATGCTAGGCAGGAGGACGGGTCGTGCCCCCTCCCAGCACCTCGGTCAGGGGCTGTGTTCCTGCCCGACAGGCGGGGGGCCGCTCTCCCCCTGCCTGCGCCGCCGGTAGCTCCGCTCCTCTGTGCGGCTGCGCGCTCCGCCCTGGCCGGCGCTCCGCCCTGGTCGCACTCCGCGGGTGGGCTCGGGGAAGACCGAGGGGCAGCCTCGTCCCTGCTCCGAGCCAAGACCCAGCTGCTTGTTTGTCTTTGTGGAGCAAGTTCTCTGGGGGACCAGAATGGAAGGATCCTATCTGCCCAGGGCTGTAGGACCGTCTCAGTCTGGCCCTTGAGGCTGCTAAGCCCTTCGGTGCGGACGCAGGTTTCGCCTCTACCCCCGCCTGGGTGCTAAGCGCCGGAGAATATGGCGGCTCTTCCTGGGCCCCGCCCCTCTTCCCCTGAAAAGTTTCCGCGGGTTTTCAGAGATGGGGGTATGCACCCTTCCCCCGAGAGCACATCAACCTTGCTGTTTTATGGAGGGCCCAGGTTGTTCTGTCCTGTACACCCACAGCCCCGGCGCCCAGCCCCTTGCAGTCCCCCGGAGCTGCCTCCGTGCAGCCGCCCCCGTCCTCCGCCCGGCTTGTGCAGCCTGGCCCTGCCCGCCGCTGCCGGCCCGCGTCTCCAGCTGGGTGTCGGGGGGACACTCTGTGCCCATTTAACTTAGTTCTGTCAGACAAGGGCTGCTCTGTACAGATCCGAGCCTTGGAGGCTCCCCCTCCGTTCCGCTGGCCTCTCAATCGGAGAGGGGAGACCCAGCGAGCAAGCGCCAGTCCTCCTTTGCCGCTCCCTCCCCGCGGGACCCGTCCCGCGCTGCTTTGCCTTTTGTTCTTTCTTTTTTCCTTTTCTCCTACCAGATTTTTGGCGTCTTTATCTTTTGAAGAGGGCGATGATCTGTTGGAGTTCCGCAGGTGCTCTGGTTGGCTGAGTGGGTCTGTAGATGTGGGTCTTGGTGTATTTGTGGGAGAGGGTGACTTACAAGCGTCCTTCTACTCGGCCATCTTGCCCGGAAGCTGCCAAGGATTTTTTTTTTTTTATTCAAGTAACTGCAAATAGGAAACCAGAAGGAGGCCCCAGGCTGGGACAAATACTGGCTACCTCCTCCCTGACAGAACAGGGGGAGAAGGTGGCCCCTACACCTGCTGGTCAAAACAGGCCCCCCTCCTTACTCTGCTGCAGCATGCTAGGGGCAGGGCCCCACCTTCCCTGGGACTAGGGTAGTCGGTAACCCAGCCTGCTCTGCCCCAGGCCCCTTCCTCCAAGAGCATCTTGGAGGAGGAGAATATGGGCAGAACAGGAGGCAACAAGGAAGAACATTTGGCGCTGGTAGCAGCAGCAGTGGCGGATGTCTAAGAATGAAACATTGAACAAAAAATAACACAACTGTCCAGAGGTAGTTTCTGACCAGAGGAAAGATGAAACCAGAACCTTGGCGGGTGGGGAGGAGCAGAAGGGTGGGAGTGAGCAAGGCTAGCTCCTTGTTATTAGTGCCCCATGTAAGGAAAGGGGAAACAAGCCAAGAGTGGAAGCAGATGGGGAGGAGGCATGACTCCAGCCCACCTTGAGTGGCTGCCACAGGAAACTGAGGCCCCTTGGCCTCCCCTGGATAAAGGTGGCTCTGCATCTCCATCACTGCAGGAGACTCCAGGGTGAGGGCAAGATGGGCTAGAACCTGCTTAGGGCGAGTAGGGGGCTGCCCAACCTAGTGCAGGGACTAGGCAAGGTGGGGAAGAAAAATGGGTGTGAGCCACACCTGCTGCTGTTAGCACAGTGGGAGTGAGCCATGTTAGAAGGAGATGGGGCTTGGCCCCCTTTTAAGGCCCAGGGGAGCCCTCCCAGGCCCCTTAATGGGAAGCCAAAGGGAAGAGTCAGGGGTCAGAAGGGACCCCCAGACCAAAAGCCCAGCCAGCAATGTCCCCACCTCTGAGGGAGTGGGTATCTGCAGCGCAGGGAGCGGTGAAGTGAGAAGTCAGCTTCGTCCAGGGGGCAGGTGTGGCATGTGGATGAGAGGGGTCGCTGGGAATTGAAATCAAAGGAAAACTGCTTCCCACTCCGGCCGGGGGCCCTGCAGCGGCTGGTGTGGGCGTAGTGTGGCGGTGATGGCGCAGGTGGGTGGCGGTGATGCGTGGGCCTGGGGGAGCGGCGGGGGCGGAGCTGTCCAGCCCCGGAAGGAAACTGCTCCTCGGCCAGGGAGCCGGCGGCACTCGGCGCGGTCACTGCGCCTCCTCTGAGACTCGAGAGAGATGTCCTCTTCTTCCTCCTCCAGTTTTTTTGCCTCTGCCCCTTGGTGTCCTCCCTGGAGTTGTGGTTTTCCGGGTCTTGGCAGCACCCTTGTTTCTACTCCCCTTGGGTGTTGGCGCCTCGCCGGGCTCCGTCTGACTCCCCGCCCTCGCTGCTCAGCGCCGTCCTTTTCCTGCTTGGAAGCCAAGGGCCGCCCGGACTTGGAGCTCCACTCGCTCACCTTCCCTCGTCTGCAGAGCAAGTGGAGGAGCGACGGCCGGGATGCGCGAGCTCGGCCGCCGGGCTCCTGGGAGGGACGGTGCTGGGCGCCGCGGGCCGGCCTGGCGTCACCGCCACCGCCGGTAGCAAATGCGGGCGCTCTCCTGGAGCCGCGCCAGGGCCAGAAATAGCCCGGGCTCGGAGTCCCAGGTAGAGGTGGGCGCCTTGTTTTCCACAGTACTTCCTGATAATCCTTTAAAACCTTTCTCTGCCATCAGTTACAGTCACTTCTCTTTCATATCTGTTTTTTGTTATTTGAATCTTTCCTTTCCCCTCAGTCTAGGGAAAGGTTTTTCCATTTAATTTTTTCAAAACTCTTTGCTTTGATTTTTATATTTTTCTACTTTCTATTTTGTTTATCTCTAGTTGAATCTTTATTTTCCACTTTACTTCTGCTGAATTTGGACTTAGTTTTTTATTTTTCTTCTAAGAGATGGAAAAATAGATTTCTGATTTGAGCTTTTCTTTTTTTATTGTAAGCACTTAGCAGTATAGACTTCCGTTTCAGTACCGCCTTTGCTGCACAGTATACATCCTGGTGTGTTGTGTTTTTGTTTTCATCCAGATATTTGAAAATTCCCTTGTGATTTCTTTTTAGACCCATTGGTTATTTAAGAATGAGTTGTCTAACTTCCACGTATGAGGAATAATTCTTGTCCTTCTTCTGTTTGTAGTTTCATTTCATTGTGGTTAGAGAAGTTATTTTTTATTATCTTAATCTCAAACTTAAGATTTGTTTTGTGGCCTAGTGTGTGGTCTGTCGTGGAGACTCACATGAGCTTGAGAAGCAGATCACGTGTACGTGATCTGTACACGTGTATGTCTCTTCACTTGTGTTAATGTTCGCTTCATTTTTCTGGGAGCTCTAATGTTAGATGTATACATATTTTTACTTGTTTTATCTTTTTGGTAAATTGATCCTTTTAGCTTTATGTAATGTTTTTTGTCTTTATTTTATCTTGTCTGTATTTTGTAGTCCGCCTGCTCTTTTTAGGATGGAATATCTTTTTCCGTCCTTTCACTTTTAGCCTTTCCCTGTCCTAAGATTTGTGAATGTTCACAGTTCCAGCCCTCTGATACACACACTCTGTCTCGATGTGTCTCCTCCTGTTATGTCCTCTCGTGGTCCCCGCTCAGGCACCCTGTTCGGTGGTGAAAGGCAGGGGCCCTGGCCAGCCCCCTTCCCTCCACTGTAATTTCAGAGGGAATGTGGCGAGTGGTTCCTTCTGATCATATTTGGTGAACTGTTCTTGCTTAATAACTATATTTTTCCCCATGGTTTTTGGCCTTGAATTTTAATTCTCTTAGAAGTTTTTGACTTTACTATTGTGATAATTTTTGTTCTTAATCTATGACTATAATGTGCAATACTAATAACTTTTCCGATTTTGTATCAATGTTTTATTACTGGAAAACGGGAAAAATGATTTAACAAATTGTCCTAAAATATCAAGAGGCAAGTCCTCTCATTGCAGTTAATGTTGTGTACATGTGTGTGCGTGAGTTGATGGATGTCGAAGTCTATGGTTTTGATAAAAGCCATTATAGTTTCAAACTGTATTATATCTTGTCATTTTAAATTATATCTTCAGTGTACAGCATGGTTTTGCATTTTTCTACACTATCCTGTTAATGGTTTAAGTAGTAGTAAGATTACTAACGTTTTATGTGTATGTGCCTGTGTGTGTTCCCAAGTCTCTAGTGATCTTTTATGCTGTTCCATGTTGTTCATCTTGGACTTGACTTTGAAGTTTTCTCAGGGAGCCCTCTGTCAGTGTACTTTTAATGCTCTGTTAATTCACTGTTTGATTCTTAAGCTTCATTTCCAGGCCTCAGGTCTCTGAGTTCAGGTGCTTGTTGTGACATTTCTTAGCTTCTTGAGTTGAGTTTCTCAGAGTGTGACACAGTTTTCTGCTCTGTAAAATGGGACCAGGTGTTTATTTAATGAGCTGTTTTGTTGATAATTCAAGTTCATGCCTGTAAAGTACTTATTTTGAGTAATGTTTATCACATAGAAATTGTGCAGACACATTTAGTCACTGCTTTTGTTTTTGTATCTAACACTCATACACAGACAAACCAGTGTTGAGTTTTATATACGTTTCATGGGTTCTCCACAAAGATGAAAAATCCATATTAATTGGAGGATATCATATCATCTTATGAAAAAGCATAAGAAATTAGATACCCACTATTTGCTCCAAATACCTTAACATGACCGTCAGAACACGTACTTCAACTGAATTGACCCTTACTTCTCTCGCTTTTCATTTTGTATGAGAATAGAACTCTCCTCATGGCCCCTTGGTAAAATGCGTTTTCATTTCAGGGGCTGTTGACCTTTGCGGACGTGGCCATCACGTTCTCCCAGGAGGAGTGGGAGTGCCTGGACGCAGCTCAGAGGGCCTTGTACGGGGACGTGATGTTGGAGACCTACAGGAACCTGCTCTCCCTGGGTGAGAGAACTTCCCTTTAGAAGTTGGGTGTGTTTGCATTTTCTCTGTGTGCCTCTCGGGAGCCCCTGTTCTGTCTGACTGATCTGAAAGCCCTGTTGACTCAGACATGATGTGGTATCACAAGGTTCAGCTGACCCTTTCTGCAGATGATCTGCCAGTTTCATGTTGCATCGGGGGCTGTCCCGGAGCTGAATTATCTATGAAGCTTAATGGCAAACTTCAAAAATAATACACAGTTTCTTGTTGTCTACCCCTTGCTTTTGACTTGATACTTCTGGGATGTGTGCTAGATATCTGCATATTACAAATTCCCTCTGCATTTGGAAGGAGGCAAGCGGTGGATGAATGTGAAATAATTTTCCAGGCCCACCTGTAATGTTGTCACTCCGCAGCTGAACAAAGAGCTGTGATTCTGGAAAAGCCACAGCACTTTGTATTTCTTCCTTCTGAAGAGCAGGAATTTTTGTTTCTAATCTGAGCAGTATTTCCATTTTAGAGCAAGAAAAGAGCCGTGGACTGTGGGGAGTGATCACAGCAAAAAACCGAACCGGGCGGGAATGTATGAAAAGTGTAAACACAGGTCAGATCTCAGAAGAGCAGAGAGGAAAACACACCATGAATAGTGTTTGGGAACCTCTTCTCATGGTGGAGAGTTTGTTAGGAAAATGGAAGTTTATTTATTGAAAACTCTCGCAGGAAATCTTTCTCTGTTAACTCATCACTCTGTCCTGCAACTTGTAAACTGTGTTCTTTCACCCTCCCATGGTGCTGTGGCCTTTCCAGAGACAAAGGCAGAGTCTTTTTCATGATCTACAGGATTTGCCATCTGGCTTCTGTGAACTTGTTGCTCGACTTGTAGAAGCACGTTGGGGGCTGTTTTATAGGGGTCTCCTGCCCCCGCATTTCTCCCTCTCGACTTTTTTTTTTAATTTTTATTTATTTATTTATTTATTTATTTTTTTAAGTGACGTATAGTCAGTTAGGATGCGTCAATTTCTGGGGTACAGCACAATATCCCAATCATGCGTATACATACATACATTAGTTTCATTTTCTTTTTCGTTAAAGGTTATTACACGATATTGAATATAGTTCCCTGTGCTATAGTTTTTTTAATCTATTTTTATGTATAGTGGTTAACATTTGCACATCTCAAACTCCCAGATTTCTGTCTTCCCACCCCTTTTACCCCAGTAACCGTAAGACTGTTTACTGTGTCTGCAAGTCTGTTTCTGTTTTGTAGATGAGTTCATTTTATTAGTGTCCTCTCTTCTTTTTTTAAGAGTGCACATATGAGTGATATCATATGGTCTTTTTCTTTCTCTTTCTGGCTGGCTTCACTTAGAATGACGATCTCCAGGTCCATCCGTGTTGCTGCAAATGGCTTTGTTTTATTGTTTTATGGCTGAGTAGTATTCCATTGTATAAATACACCACAGCTTCTTTATCCAGTTATCTGTCTGTGGACAGTTAGGTTGCTTCCATGTCTAGGCTGTTGTATATAGTGCTTTTATGAACACGGGGGTGCATGTAGCTTTTCGAATTAGAGTTCCTCCCAAATGGACTTGATCCTGTAGGATGCTCAGTTCTTGGTCCACAGAGATCAGAGCTGATACCTGTGGAGTCCAGCCCCTGAGCCTGTCCGGGTTTGGTCCCGGACTCGGAAGACGTAATCAGAAGACGTTCCGGAAAACTCAGCCGCTCTGTGTTCCATCTGGCACCTCCGGACCTGACGTAGCTGTCTCAGGTCCTCTCTGCTTGTTGACATCCCTCAGACATTCTTCTTTTCAGGGGTGTGTTCAGCCAGGTGGATGGGATCTTCTGTGAGTGTTACTTAGAAAGCTGTAAGGACAGTGGACAGAGGGATCCTGTTTTTGATCCTAATCTTACAAGGGGAGCATGTACAACTCTCTCACGCTCTTACTTTGGCATCTGTGCGTGGAGCACCTGGTCCCATTCAGGGCCCCATAAGACCTCAGCCTTATATCTTCCATTTCTTGGTCTTGTACTGCTCTGCTCAGGCTGGGAGTGCAAGCCTTTGGTGATTGTGCATTCTCCTTAGTTTGTATGACTTTGCCTGTTAAATTGTTTTGAAGTATGTAGTCCTAGGGTCTGAAATTTAATTCCGTTTCTTTGCTGTGATAATCCAACTGTGTTTAGTGGGCGACGTCTTGTGGACTCTGTGGGGTGGGAGTGCTGGGTAACAGAAGGTTTTGATGGAGAAAACCTCTCTCGTGTGCTGTAGTGCTTTCCTGCTACATGCGGCACTGCCTCGTAAAGCCACTCAGCAGAGTGGTCACTGTGTTCTAGGATATGGGATAGAAAGCATCACAATAGACCTTGACCTATAAGTCTTTCCAGTTTTGTTTTGTTTTGTTTTTTTGCTTTGAGAAATGTCACAGAAGCCTGTCTCAAGGGCCGCGTGACAGTGTTGTAGTAATGACCATCCCCATCCCCTTTGAGCCTCAATCAGTAGTATAGAAGTTTCTCCTGGGGACAGGTGTGCCCAAGTTCACATCCTCACATCTGTGAGGCTGTTGACTCCATACACTGTTGTCGATGCCCCCTGTTCCATCACCTGTGTGTGTGTTCTGCCTGCACGTGTGATTTTGAAGCGTCTGAACGAGAGATTATGAAGTGGCGTGGTGCCTCAGGGAAGAACCATCATTTGTTTTGTTTACGGCACTGCTGCTTTCATTTTGTACATGTCTTTGCCTTGTAAATGATTGTGAGTTTTATTTATCATGAGGTTTTTTGTTTTTGTTGTTATTTTTTGTTACTCCTAGGGTTTTTGTTTTATATTTGCAATGTGTGGGATGGTTAATTTGGGTAGCCCCCTGCCATGGTGGAGCTGGTGATCAGACCCTTTTAGAGTTCTTGACATACTCTTTGTACTAATGTATCATCAGATACGTGATTTGCAGATCTTTTCTCCTATGCCATGGATTGTTTTTTCGCTCTACTAGTGAGCAGTAGTTTATAATTTTGATTTGGTCCAATTTGTCTGTTTTTACTTTGTGGGCCTGTGCGTTTGCTGTTACATCTGATCGATCATTGGTGAAACCAGTATCCAGAATCTTTTCCTGTGTTTGCTTCTAGGAGTTTTATACATTGTGGTCTAGGGTTTAGATATTAGGAGCATTTTGAGTTAATTTTTGTCTGCAGTGCAGGATAATGGTCCAACTAAATTCTTTTGCTTGTACTTACCCAGTATTCTCAACACCTTTTTGTTAACAGACTGGCCCTTCCCCCTTTAAGTGGTCTTGATGCCCTTGTGGAACACTATTTGCCCATAAACACAAGAGTGTATTTAAAATTTTTTTATTTTATTATTTTTTGTGTGGGGGATGTTAGGTATTTATTTACTTCTTATATTTTTAGTGGAGGTTCTTGGGTTTGAACCCAAGCCCTACCAGTGAACTATACCCCAACTGCCACACAAGAGTTTATTTTTGATGTCTCTGTTCTATTCCAGTGGTTCCTCTGTCTTTATGCCTTAACTGCACTATTTTGATGAGTGTAGCTTTGGAATAAGTTTTGAAGTAAAGAAGCATGAGACCTTTGGCTTTGTTCTTTTCAAGTTTATTTTTGCTATTCAGGGTCTCTTGAGATTTGATGTGAATCATAGGATGGATTTATCTGTTTCTTCAGGAAAATGCTGTTGGGTTTTCACTAGGGATTGATTTGAATGTGTTGATTGCTGTGGTAGTGTTGACTCTAGACAATACTGATTTCCAGTCTATAGACTTGGCATATCTTTGCATTTACATTTTTTCAGCATCATTTTAACTTGCATTGTATAAATCTTTCCCTTCTCATGTAATGTTATGTCTAGTATTTCAGTATTTTTGAATATTTATTTTTACTGAAGTATATAGTCAGTTTACAATGTGTCAATTTCTGGTGTACAGCACAATGCTTCAGTTGTACATGAACATACATATATTCATTTTCATATTTTTTCTCCATAAGTTCCTGCAAGATATTGACTATAGTCCCCTGTGCTGTACAGCATGAACTTGTTGTTTATTTTGTATATATCAGTATCTACAAATCTCTAACTCCCAATTTATCTCCTCTCCCCCAGGAACCACAAGTTTTTTCTCTGAGAGTCTCTTTCTGTTTTGCAAATAAGTTTGTCTTTTTCTTTATATTCCAAATATAAGTGATATCATTTGATATTTTTCTTTATCTTTCTGGCTTATTTCACTTAGAATGACAATCTCTAGGTCCATCTGTGTTGCTGCAAAAGACATTTTGTTCTTTTTATGGCTGAGTAGTATTCCATTGTATAAATAGATGGCAGCTTCTTTATCCATTCATTTGTCGATGGACATTTATGTTGTTTCCATGTCTTGGCTATTGTAAATAGTGCTGCTATGAATATCAGAATGCATGTGTCTCTTTGAATTAGTTCCCTCTGGGGAACTCTATATGCCCAGGAGTGGGATTGCTGGATCATAGGGCAAGTCTATTTTTAGTCTTCTGAGGAATCTCCATACTGTTTTCCACAATGGCTGCAACAAACTGCATTCACACCAGCAGTGTAGGAGGGTTCCCTTTTATCCACATATATCAGTTGTGGTTCTTTGTCCTTTTTTTTGCTCAAAAAAACCCCATGAGGTCCACTGTGATTTACGTGAAGGGAAGAGTAAGCATCTGCAAAATATTAGAAGCATTTTAAATCATGAAATGTCTCTTTTGTGCTTGCTCAGTGAAACAGTTCGAAAAAATCAGTGTTCATGAGTTTTGTCTTAAAAATGAACAACATACAATGGGAACATTTTTGTTTGATAAACTAGAAACTTTATGTATTCACCCCCAAAACATGTTTTGCTGTTGGTCATGTGCACTTGCGGCCATTCACTGGGTTGGGGTGGAGTCCTGCCCACAGTTTGGTCGCTGAGACCGATGTTAACATTGAAGGGGAATGAGAACATTTCTCACATCGTTCAGTGTGTCCAGGGGACAGCAGAGACTCTCACAGTGTTAAGAAAATGGTTTCAGAGACCAGGGAATGGTGACTGGGTGGAGCTCAGGGGAGGTTACCCACTTAAGGTCTGAACTTCATTTGGTATCAGAGGAGGAAGTCCTCAGGCTTTTTTATCAGCTTGTCCAGATAGTCCAATAGGAAGAGGCTGTGGCTTGAAAGTTGTCAGTAGTCAAGCATCAAACTGGAGTCAGACTGTTAAATTCAACACTGAATGTTTACCCTTCAAACCTGATTTCTTGATTAGAGCACACGCTGCTTTTCTTCATGGTAATAATTTAGTACATTTCTCTTTCGGCAGCACAGACACGCTCCATTGTTCAGTAGGGTTGTTGAATGTGCAGGCAACTACTACTATTCAGATACATTGCCTATGATATTTTCACTAGTTGAGTAAAAAGCAATGTTCGGAAATGTTCATTAGATAGTATAACCAAGCACGTGTACTAGAAGGGCAGTCTCCCAAAAGACATTAAAATTTCCATTGTAAAGGACGGTATTAGGAATACGTCAATTGGTGTACTTTCTAATGGCATAAAGTGTTCTTTAATAGCTTTTCCTTAGCATTGCATTTTCCCACCACATATGTTTCCCTTGTTTGACTCTAAGGGACAGATAAATCAGTGTACTGTTTTCAGACTCTGGTGACATGAAAATGCACATAATGCAACAACACAGAAAGACACAAGGAGAGAGAGCTCCTCTAGGGGTCAGTTCAGTGAAAGGACTGGAAAGGGCACAGTGGAGACCTGACCTCTGTTTTGTGGGAGTTGGCTGTGGTCAGGTGCTTGAAAATCAAGTGTGTGGAGCTGCACGTGCACACAAGCGAAGGGAATGAAAATATAACGAGGACTGTGGTAGAAAGATGCCAAGCTTCCAACTATAGTTGTGACAAGGAGACACTCTCCATTGTCCAGTGCCTGGAAGCCATAGTGCCCTTTCCCAGTGATGGATTCACATTAAGAGCCAGAGCATCTTGCAGAGAAAATAAGATTTGTGCTCCTTTGAGCATGTCAACTGAACCAGTATTTGTTCCCCACCAAAAATCTTTGGTAACTGATCTTAAATTTGATTTATATAATCTTTTATATCACACTTCAAGTGGGGTCACTGTAATTAATGCCTTAAGCATAGTGCTGCTGGGAAACAAGCAACTAGAAAACAAGCCGCACCTACATTTCCATGAGCTAAAGTATTGTATTCACACTCACTTGCTTAAAATGCACATGCTTGCTTTGTTTTAATGTTTTACACAGTAGATGAAATTTTGTGAGGAGAAATCCTGAGACTGACCATAAGGGTATGAAGGAGGGCAGGTATTTCCTGAGGGTAAAACAGTGGTCAGTCCTGGAAAGCCAGGTCATCCATTAGCAGAACTTTGCTCTGGCATGGAAGCATGTGATTTAACCCAAGGGAAGTATTTGCGATGCTACCTCGAGATGTCCCGGAGGCAGTAACAAGATAGACTAGACTCAGAAATTTTGCAAACCCCGAGGAGGGTGACTGTTCCCAGGAGGGATAGGCCTGAAAATAATCAGTTAAGCAGCAAGCAGAACCTAGTGCTTATCGCATGGAACATCTGAAGCCCCACCTCTTTGTCTGCATTTTTTCCTGAGCTGTATACTCCTAATAAATATGATGTCAACCAGGCTTTCGGGTGCTCTAGATCCACAAGATCCTGAGTCCCCTGGTCCCATCTTTGCTCTTTACTCTGTCTCTTTGTTCCTTAAGTCTTGCGTCGCCCGTCCTCAGACACGGTCCCGAGCTGCACTGGACGCAGCACAGTACCTTATTGAATTTTCAACTCTGAAATAAGTACCCATGCTTTTTCTTACTTCCCAGGTGAAGGAACTTAGGACCAGGAAAAAAAAAATCCCATCCAAGGAAGTGGCTGAATCCGGCTTTGGTCCGCGTCATCTGGCTGCAGAGAGAACTTAGGCACGGGGCTACACGAACAAGGCACGTTCTCCACACCCTTCAGCCACTCATGTCTGTAGTTAACTTCATGAGCGTTTCTCCATTTGTAGCTGACTTGCTGTCATGTGTAATTGTGGTCATGGCATCTTCCTGTAACAGCTATCCAGGGACACCTTTTTACTGCTCTTCGCCTTACTGTGTTTCACAGATCCCATGGTTTTACCCGCTGAAGGTTTGTGGCAACCCACCGTGAAGTAAGTATTTGGCGCCATTTTTCCAACTGTGCTCGGTCAGTTCGTGTCTCTGTCTCATTTTGGTAGTTCTCGCAGTGTTCCAGACTTTTTCATTGTTGTTGTATTTGTTACTGTGATGTGTTACCAGTGATCATTAAGTGTGCCTGCTATGACTCACTGAAGGCTCACACGATGGTTGGCCTTTTTAGCAGTAAGCTGGTTTTGTTTGTTTGCTGCTGCAGGCAGTGAAGGGGACGCACCTGCTTGGGTGATGGCTGCCCTGCCAGCAGTGGAGGGGCCTGTGGATGGGCCTTACTTGATCTTTTTCCTGGGCCCCTGTTGTTGGTGTGGCCACAGTAATTCTTACGCCATCTGATGGGACACAGGGCCGGGAAGCAGCACCCCTGGGGCAGGTCATGTCGTCCCAGTTGTGTTTCTGGGGGAGCTGCCCCGCAGACAGAAGAACCGAATGCAGGGGGCACGACCATCCTCCAGTTCATAGTCTGAAGAGTAGTGTAAACGGGGGTAGGGTAGAGTGAGTGCTTAGCGTGCATGAGGTCCTGGATTCGATCCCTGATAACTCCAAGTAAATAAGTGAATAAATAACTCCCCAAACTAAAACAATTGTTTAAAGTAGTATCAGCGTAAGTTGTCTGCGCCCTGTGGTCCAGCGACAGCTGCTTTACTGTGGGGCCTGGCACTGAGCCCGCGATACTGCCGGGGTTCACCTGTGTCTCATTTCATAGGCCCGTATTGCCAGGGACTGAGTATTTAAATAACATGTAGGTGCACTGATTACCAAATAATCCAAGAAAAGGGATTATTGAACATGACGTATTTATTGAGGCAAGAGCGGTTCACTGCTATGATGGATACAGAAGACACGGTGCCCTTTAGCCAGGAACAAGTGTAAAGTGATACCAACTAGGGAAGTAACTGCACAAGACTGTGGGCTCTGAGGTTTAAAAGGAAAACATGAGCCAGAGATTTTAGGGTAGAGGTAACTTGTTATTGATTAGAAATCGGTGGGGAGGGTCCAGCTCCGTGTTACAGCGCGTGCTTATTAGCATGCAGGAGGTCCTGGGTTCAGTTCCCAGTACCTCTATGAATGAATGAATGAATGAATCAATCTTAATTTCTCCCATCAAGAAAAAAAAAATCACATCCTAAAGTATTATTTGAGGACTATTGAGAGAAAGTATTAGATATAATGTAGTAATTTTTTATAATGCAATTTTTGAAAAAGAGAAGATGTAAAATTGCATCTAAAATCTTTGGGAAAGTGTACGTAAGTTGAAACTGTAGGTGTGTTGTGAGTCTAGGGTAACACTGCATGAAAAAAGTGTATTGATACAATTTGAGTACCATTAAACTTTTAAGTATGGAATTCAGTGTTTTTTTTTTTTGGTGGATTTACAAAGTTGTGAAACCATTCACACAGTCTAGTTTTAGAATATTTCTAATGAGCCCCCACCAAAAATATTTTCAGTCAAAACAGAAAAAAATTCCATGTGATCTACTTGAAAGGTGGAAACTGCTGAAGTTAGTTCTTCCCAGGTCCCAACCCCGCCCTGGTATGAAGCCCATTTTGATGGCATTAACTTCAAAACAGCTCCTTTAAATTCAGAAGGGAAGCTGTTCGCACCATAGTCAACAGACCATCAGTATTTGTCTAGATAGCATTACTCTCCGTTAAGTACCTCAGATGTCCAGCATTAGAGACCTTTCCTTCCCATTTTCACCAAGAATTTCGACTACTTCCCTGTTAATTTTAGAATCATCTTGCTTGTATTTACAAAATCTTGACTGGCAATGCATCAAACGTGTCAGTCACTTTGGGGTGACCTGCCATTGTTTTATGTTGTGTCTGCCAGTCAGTGAACATGGTGTTTTCCAGAGATGACCTAAATGAAAGGCCATCTTTGATTTCTTTCGTTATTTTGTAGTTTTCACCAAAAAAGTCCATGTTTTGTTAAGCTTACTCATTTGTCTACTTTTAATTTTTTTGAGCATTCAAACATGGTATTGTATTTTCAATTTCCACATAAATTGCTAGTATATGAAGTTGAAATAGATTTTTGTATTTTGTTCTTGTATCCTAGACCTTGCAAATAATAGTTTTTCTAGAAATGCCCGTGAATTCGTTTGCCTTTCTCCATGTGCCATTTCAATAAATGTCCTATTTCCACTGTAACAAATTCCCACAAACTGAGTGGCTCTGGCCAACATTTGTTCTCTTGTAGTTTCGGAGGCCAGAGTGTGAAGTGGATCCACAGCCCTGGGCCGCTTCTGGACACTCCAGGCCTGAATACGCCTCCTTGTCTGTCCTGGGGTCTAGAGATTATGACAACCTTTGCCTCATCGTCTCCTTCCTCGACCATCGAAAGCAGCAAGGTAGCCTCTTAATGTCTCTTCGGCGCTGTCTGTGTATTTCCAGCAGACCACTAACTTCTCCATGGAGCTGCTCTCACTCCACCCACTTACAGGAACCTTTGGGATTATATCCATTCACCAGATCATCCGTGTCATCTCCTATGTCCTGGTCTTAACCCGACCACTTTTGCAAACTCCCCTTTGACATTTAACAGTTAGTGGGGAGGATGTAGCTCAGGGGTAGAGTGTATGCCTAGCACGCACGAAGTCCTGGGTTCCGTCCCCAGGCCTCTGTTACATAAAGAAATAAATAACAAACAAATGTAATTACCTCCCTCCAAAAAATACTAGAAAATAACTTTAAATGACATTTAGAAAAAAACAAACAAAACCACCCAGCATGTTACAGGTGCGAAGACATGGCCGTTACTGGGGGGAGGGGGCATTACTCAGCCCACCAGTCGCGATGCCTCCTGCCCGTGGGCGCACAATTTTATCTTCCTTTCCTCCCTTTATGGCTTATTTATTCTCTTCCCCTTGTTTTACTGGCTGGAACTTCTAACACAATGTCAGTAGCAGTGGTCAGGGTGGGCATGCTTACCGTGTTCATAATCTCTGGGGAAGAGCAGCCAGCTTTTCACCGTTACTTGTGTTTGCTGCAATTTATTCACAGATGTTCTTTATTGAGTTGAGGGAGGTTCCCTCTTCTTCCTCCTCTTCTGAAGTTTGTATTATAAATAGTTGTTGAATTTTTTAAAATGTCTTCTCTGCATCAGTTGACAGGCCCCTCAGCCTGTATCTGAACAGCCTCCTCTCCCTCAGATACGCCCCCTTGGTGGTGGGGCTGTAGCTCGTCGGTAGAGCAGGTGCTTCGCAGGAGGTCAGGAGTTTGAGCAGCATTCAGTTTTACATGAGACCTGGTTTTGAGGTCCCACTACTGGTATTTTTAAGCCTCACTACAAAGTCATCCTATTCTGCCCCCTCCCCGAGAGCTCAGGTATCCCCCAGTTTGCTGTGAGTGGGGAGCACAGGAGACAGATAGGGGGCCTCTCTCTGTGACTTGCTCACTGAACTCAATCCAGCCCATTCTCAAACGCCTTTAAACTGGACTTCATGATGTCCACAGTGGCTGGCATGTCTTCCCAGGAGCTACAACTTCTTGATCTCCATCCTGGATGCCCAGGGTCGTTCAGTTTGCAACTTCCATGTCTTCCTGCTGTGAGGCCTGTTCCAGGAGGTCCCTGTGCCTTTTAGCCCCATTTGCTCACATGTGCGTGAAGGAGAGGAAGAAAAATGAGGGACGTGGAGGGGAGCCATGGGGGCTGCAGGAGGGGCATGGCAGCTGGTGTGTGCACCTGCCCCAAGCATGGTTGTGGGGTCCAGGGCTGTGTGGGACTGCTGGAAAGGGAAGCCTCTTTCTGACATCTGCAAACGCACCTGTGGGTCGTTGCAGGCTGCGTGGAACGGTGTGTGGTGCCACAGCGTCTTAGCTCGAGTTCCCTGGGACACGACCTGAGCTGAGCCCACGGGGAGCTTAGGGTGCAGGAGGATGGGTGCCTTGTCCTGAGTGGCTGGATCTGGAGGGTGCCCCCTAGCATGCATTCTACGCAGTGACCTGTGTGGGGTCTTTGGAGGGCAAGAATCATTGTGCAACCCATGGAGTAGTTAGAGGGAAAATCTGAGAGTTCATTTTCTGGGATGTCTTTGGTTAAGTTGCAGTGAAGAGCATTTTGGAAGCTATAAAAGAAAAGTTGGGAGTGTTTCCTTGGAAGTTGTTGAGGTCTCACTTGGGCAGGTGCATCACTGGAGACACATCTGTGTTATTAGTAGATGTTAGAGGTGACAGTGTTTGGCTGGTGTCACTGAATGAAAACATGGTGTCTTCAGTCTGGTGGGTCCTTGGGTGTCTTCACGTGTATTCCCTCGTGTGTGCCTGGTCAGGGCTTGCAGTGTTTTGTGGGACTGCACAGCAGGATGGGGCGATCATTACGGGGTGTCTGGGGAGTTTGTTGGGCCCCATGAGTGTAAGTTTCTCTGAGTCCAGAAGGCAAACAGGTGGTTCTAACCATCGATGGCGAAAGGATTTCTTAAGGGATGTCCTGTCTGGGATGGGTGTACGGGCACAACTTGAGAGGGGCCATAAATTTCCGGGATGTAAGGAAAGATGGTTCCAAGCACCAGTGGATGGTCACTGTCACAGCGACCTGCAGTACAAAGGCTTATTTTGGGGAAGATATAGCTGCTACTTTCCTAGTACAAAGGCTTATTTTGGGGAAGATATAGCTGCTACTTTCCTAGTACAAAGGCTTATTTTGGGGAAGATATAGCTGCTACTTTCCTAGTACAAAGGCTTATTTTGGGGAAGATATAGCTGCTACTTTCCTGTTACCAACCCAGTGTGGTTCCTCTGCTGTCCTTCCCCGTCTGTGCAGAATACACCCATGTGCACGGCTGGTGGGATGTACGTGGCATGGCTTAGAACAGGCATAGGATACAGCATTCCCACTTTTTTTAATTGAAGCATCTTCAGTTTACAATGTTGTCAATTTCTGGTGTACAGCGTGAAGTTCAGTTACCCATATACTTCTCTTCGTGTTGTTTTTCTAGGAGGATGGCCATGACCTTTTTTACGTGTACCTGTAGGTGGAAGCTAGTGAGAAGGCCCCACAGTCCTGGTAAGTACCTTTGTGCTCTGCTCTTTCTAAGGGTCCTGGTGGCTGATCGCCCTTCCTCCCCCTCACTTCATGCTTGTGACCCCAGTGGTATGCAGGGCCCCCTCTGTGCTAGGCAGAAGGTTATGTGACTCAAATGATAAGGTGACTGTATAAAACAGTGTCATTTATTCATTCACTTAAAATATTTTTATTTTAATGGCTGTTGACTTCAGTGTACTTGATTTACAATGTTTGTTTCATGTGTAGAGGAAAGCAATTTACATTTTTTTCAGATTCTTTTCCATCAGTTTTTTTTACGAGGTTGAATATACTTCCCTGTGTTATACAGTAGGTCCTTGTTAACAAGATACATATTACTATGTATAAAATAGAAACAAGGACCTACTGTATAGCACAGGGAACTATATTCGATTTTTTGTATAATGGAAACTGAAAAAGTATGTGTGTATAACTGAATTCCTTTCCTGTATGCCTGAAGCTAACATTGAGAATCAATACTTCAGTTAAAAAAAAACCAAGAAACAAGAAATCTCCCTAGCACGAGCTAGGCAGAGAAGTGTGAGGACTTGGTAAGGGGGAAAGCCTGTGTGACGGTCACAGGCCACGAGGAGGAGAAACACTGGCTCCTGAGTAAGTGGTGGTGGGCGGGGCTGGAGGTGAGAGGGCGCTTTATCCCCAGAAGGGCCCGCAGGCAAGGCCTTGTGTTTCCACCTCAGATCCTGAGAGGGCGGTAGTCAGCTGGAATACGTGACTGTCTGGTGTCGAGGGGAGCATATTTATTGTGCTTGCCAGTAACAGTGCGCAGCTCTGGTTGGGGCAGACTGTGCACTGGAAGCAAGTCAGAAGGTTTTACTAAAAATTCAAGTCAGAGCTGATGAATCAGTCAGAAAGAAAGGATGTTGGGATTTCTAGCAGGTAGAATATTCTCTAGTAGGTGATGGTCCCAGTTAGCCTGCTGGGGAGACAGGGTTCTGGGTGGGCCCCCGCGTCCCCATTGTGGGGCAGACGTGTGCCCATCCCGGAGGAGCTGGGGGCGGGGGTCAGTCCCCTGAAAGAGCCAATGGTGTGTAATCTACAAAACCAAAAGATAAAATGGACAATCCTTCATCTCTAAGACAGTAAGTGAAAGACATTTCTTAATTGTTCTGTCAGGTAAGGCATGTGAAAAGTATTAGGCCAGTGTCTTTTACAGTTGGTACCTGTGCTCTGCTCTCCTCAGGCCCAGCTTTCCCACACCCGGGGCTTGGAGGTCGCCGGGGAAGTGAAGTCCTGACCCTGCTCTGAGTTCGTCTCCTCTGTCCTTGTGACCTGAGAGGCTGCGTCCAGGTCTCCTGAGAACTGCTGTGCGGCAGGTACGGGTCGAAACCCTCTGTCCTTGGTTCACACAGACACCTGTCAACATCCGCAGTCTTTACGACTCTGAACCTTTCTCTGACTCCCTTCCACGCCCACCCTCACCTGGGGGCATCCTTCCTTGGGAGAAAAGAAAAGGGACTTGCCTCCAGGCTTCCCGCCAGATGCTGCAACTTGCTGCCAGGGACCCGGACTCCTTTAAAGTCCGAGAGCTGCACCCACATTTCCCCCACAAGGGACCCCAGGACCAGCGCAGGGGAAGAAACTTAGCTCTGACACTCAAGCTGCTTATCTTGTACCAATGCTAGACACATTGCTGCTGCTGTCTGGGCATGTCTTTTTCTCCAGTGTCACACAGAAGGACATACTTAAAGCACAGCTTTCTGGGCTTGTGTAGTATATGCATGAATGTCCTCTTCACTGTTAGGATAAGCTCTACTAACAAAATTAAATACCCAGCTGACTTTCTCACCAGAAAAAGTAGACATGGCAGTAACTCCTGGATCAGACCTGAGCCCTCCAAGCTGTGCTGTTAGCACTGGGAGACAAGCCTGAACCGCAAGTCCCTGAGGAAACTCTACAAACGGTAACAGCAGGGGTCCGGGCTGACAGGACGCAGAAGGGCAGTCCAGGTGCCAGGGCTGCAGACTTACAGCATGGGGGAGGGAAGGGAGACAAGGTTTCAAGCCACTGTTCTTCTAGGCCAGTTACTTTGACCTTGTCAGTCCCAGGATGCCACACCCGTCCTGGGTACAAACACCGGTCCGAGAGTAGCCTTTTGCACCAGATGTGAGGAGATGTGAGCCCACATGCTTACTTTACTAAAGGTCTGGACTGAAAAGATGCCTTTTTACTGCTGCTCCCTGATGAGGCCTGGTCCCCAGGGCTGTTTGCCTACAAATGAGGTGAGGCAGAAACTGCGTAACAGTCCTGCTGGATGGTCCTGCCGCGAGGATGTGAAAATGCCCCCACTAACTTTGGGGACGTCTCAGCCAGGGAACTAACAGACCTTCCATTGAAAGTCTTGCTCCAGCAGGTAGATGGTATTGTGATTGCTGGTAAAACTGAGGAAGCTTCAGACCAAAATACGGCCCTCACTTGAAGTTTTCTGGCAGACTGGGGATAATTTCTTAACCAACTGTACGGTGTCTGGGACTTGAGTTATCAAAGGGCAAACTTACTGCTGGATCTAAAAGAGGCATCACCAGCGAGGAAGGGCAGAGCTCAGCGGCAGAGCGGGCGCTTAGCCTGTGGGGCTGATCCCAGTACCGCCATTAAATGAAAGCAACCGTTAGGAGGCTGCACCGACCCCCCAAAGTCAGGTATGGGGATTTTTAGGAAATGCTGTTTTGTTGCATTTGGATCCCTAACTTTGGACTCAGAGCCAGAGCCCTGTGTGAGGCTCTCAAAGGAAGTGACAACGAGCCCTAAAGAGGGGCTCCGGGCTGCCCTCCTGGGTTCCACAGCATCAAGGAGAAACCTGAGCAGCCTCGCACTTGGTCTGTCAGGTGTTATGAAGCCACGTGACCTTGTGCATGAAGCGCAGGGCGGGCGTCCCGGAGGGCTGGCTCTAAGCTTAGGTGCAGTAGCCAGCAGGCTGCTTTTCCAAACAGACCTCGTAACTGAAGGACGGCTGGTCCCAGGCCAGCCTACCACTGCGCACGTCCGTGTGCCACCCTTCCTGGAACGGCAGGGCATACACCAGGCCACGCTACTTAACAACCTGAGTGTAAGAGTAAAAGGTGATAACCACTCTAAACCCAGTCACTCCCACAAGTGAACCTGTCCACGGCTACATACAAATGACTGACAAAGTCTATTCTAGGGGACCCGACCTGACAGATGTGCAAATGCTTACGGACAGGAGCAACTTCATGGACCAGGGACTCCGAAAGGCGGGGTGTGCGACAGCAATGCACCAGGACTTGGAGCAGGAGGCCTGCCTCCAGGTATGTCCACCCAGAGGGCAGCGCTCACAGGAGCCCAGCACCTTGGAGCCAAGAAAAAAGTAACCATTTGTACAGATCCTATGGATGCCTTCTCTGAAGTACAAGCACATGGGGTCATGTGGAGAGAGGTCCGCTAACAGCAGGAAGGAATGTTAACACACAGAAGGAAGCAGCTGCGGGAAATTGTTCCACTGGTCAGAGCGAGACATCCAGACCCTAAGGCCCTAGTCCTCACCCCGGGCGCTGACCTGCCCCTGTGTAGGCCTCAGTGTTCAGAGCGCGCAAATGAATGGGAATTGGATGCCCACTCTGATCAGTACCACCCACCCAAAGAAGTCTGGGTTCACTGTGGAGACCAGCTGGTGCTTACAGCTGAGCATTTAAGGGACAGAATGATCAAGGAGCCCGTTAGGGGAGGGATGCAAGCTAGCATTAGCTACAAAAATGTACTACTGGTCCACAAATGCCAAGGTCTACCTCAAAGGTCGTACAGAATTGCCTGGTCTGTGCCAGAAACAGTCCTTAAGCCTGGCCACCTCCAATAATAAAAGGGATGCAAACCCGAGAGGTGGAACCAGGACCTACCGGCAGACAGACTTACTGTTGTGCCAAGAGCCATGGGGAACTGTAGACATTGCTGGGATCTGAACGCCTTCAACAAGGTGGGCTGGGTGAAGCTTTTCCATGCAGGGCAGAAAAGGGCTTCTGAGGTAATGGGGGCCTTGCTAGGAGAAATCATGCGTCTTTGTGGGTTGCCTCTTTCAAATCAAAGTGCCAACAAAGGAGCTTTCATAGCCAGGGTAACTGGGGATACAAGGGGAGTTACCGTGCTCCATGGAGACCTCAGTTCGCGGCAAAGACTAAAAAGACGAGTCATTCCTTAAAAAAGAGAACCACCAAAATAGGCCAGGAAACCAACCCAGTTTGGGAGAAGGCCTTGCCGGTTACCCTGCACAGGCTAAAAGCAGCCCCCAGAGGCAAGCTCCAGCTGCGCCCTTAGGCAACGTTACACTGGAGAGCCTTCCTTAAGACTCAGCATTGTTAGCGTTGCAAATCAGCTGTTTCAATAAAAAAACTAAAAATGAATGAATGAATAACAATATGTTCTTTAAGTAAATACAGAACGAACAGCTCCCATAGCACTTCAGGGAGCCGTGTAACCTGCAGCACACGGAGGAGGCCCTGCCTGCGCAGAATGGGACCGCAGCCCAAAGAACAAAGGGCTGACTGTTCAGAAATGTGATTGGGGGGGGGGGGGGGTCTGGGCCACTGCTCATGACTTGAGAGGCTGAGAACCCTTGTGATGTTTGTGTACCAGTCACACCAAGAGGAAAGGTGGTCCTTACCTGCAAGTTTAGGATCAAGTGAGGGTTGTCAGAGGCACATGGGAGCTTCTATTTTAGGCCCCATCATCTGGGAGCTCCTGGGGCCAATTTTGAGGTCCTGGAAGATTCTCAAGAAACAGGTGCTGCTTGTCCATACACCGCTGGTTGCTCTGTGGACACAAAACAAGTCTGCATTAAAATCACTAAGGTGGGATGGGGGGTGTCCTTTCCATGCACAAGGTCCTAGGTTCAATCCCCAGTATCTCCACTAACAAAGACAAAAAATCACTGAGGAAAACAAACCATGGTTACCAAGGGGAAAGGGGTGGTGGGCAGGGATTAACAGACCCAGGGCAGAAGCAGGGACTGGAAAGGAGCCTGGGTCAGACCCTCCCGGAGAGGCAGGAGGTGAATGGCACCCACCTCGGGGATGTGGATGCTGGCTCCCACCATGGGGACACTGGACACCGGAGCTGGTAAGCATCAGGTAAGAACCCATCTTGCTACCAGTGCAGCCCCGCCCGCCAGCCTGCTCACTGCCAGTCCTGTCACACACCAGGCCAGGGAGCTAGCTGCGGGCAGCAGAGCCCTCCCCACCAGCAGGCCAGTTACCCGAGGACTCCCGGCCCCTGCACAGCAGTGAGTGACAGGATCTCTAGAACCCTTAAGGCTCTGCAGCCACAGGCCTTGGGTCCCAGGGCTCACAATGGCCAGGACTGGCCCCGGGGCGCAGCACCAGCTTCATGACCCCCAGGGCTCTGCGGTAAGAGGCCCTGCGTGCCCTGTGGCCCAGCCCTGCCACCCACCCTGGGATGCCCGGAGTGCTGGCACCCTAGTGTGAGACCCTGGGACCCAGGTCCACACACCAGCAGCCACTACCACTCCCAGGATTCCATGGGCCACAGACCTGCCTACAAGGGGGCCTGCAGCAGAGCCAGACCCCTGAGCCTTGCAGGAAGAGACCCACTTCTTGGTGTTTTTCCCAACTTTGGATTAGACCAAAGTCCAGAAAATGGGGAGGGAACCGTGAGAGGCCCAGAGGTTAGGATGATGGAGGTGTCAGCTGTGGTCTGTTAGGGCTAAGAATGGAGCATCCGATGGAATAAAGTCCAGAAAGAGAAATGAGAGAGAAACCCCTTTGAATCAGCCCCCATCGCTCTTTCAGTCAAGCAACAAAACTGACAGGAGCCAGAGGGCAGAGGGTTGTAGATCGTGGTAAAGTCTTTGCCTTTGCCTGTCTCTGGAGGAGCTGCGGCACCACGGGAGGGTGGGAGAATACAGTTCACAGGTTGAAGGACACAGTGACACGCTAGGGAGAGAAGAAACATCCTCTGCAAGTTCAGAGGAAACATGGGGAGGCTGTGGAGAAAAGGGCGCCTCCTACACTGTTCATGGAAATGCAGTCTGGTGCAGCCACTGTGGAAAACAGTATGGCGATTCCTCAAAAAGCTACAAATAAACCATATGACCCAGCAACCCTGCTCCTGGGCATGTATCCAGAGGGAACTTTAATTCAAAAAGATACATATACCACAAGGTTCATTTTATAGCAGCACTATTTACAATAGCCTAGACATGGAAACAGCCTAAATGTCCATCAACAGATGACTGGATAAAGAAGCTATGGTATATTTATACAACAGAATACTACTCAGCCGTAAAAAAGAATAAAACAATGCCATTTGCAGCAACATGGATGGATCTGGAGATTGTCATTCTATTTTACTTACAAAACAGACATAAACTCAGACAGAAAACAAACATGGTTACCAAGGTGGGAAGGGATACATTGGGAGTTCAAGATTTGCAGATACTGATATATATATATAAAACAGATAAACAACAAATTCATACTGTATAGCACAGGGAACTATATTCAGTATCTTGTAGCAACTTATGGTGAAAAAGAGTATGAAAACGAATATATGTACCTATGTGACCGAAGCACTGTGCTGTACACCAGAAACTGACACAACACTGTAAACTGACTAGGCTTCCGTGGGTAACACTGAAAGGGAGTCAGCTTAGAAACAATCTCTGAGAAACTTCTTTGTGAATAGATGGGCTCTCATTTGCAGAGAACAGACAAGAACTTGAGGGGAACATTTCGTAGTCCCTCACAGCTCACTGCTGAGTATCAGACTAACTGGTTAAACTAGGTTTTGACTGCTAAAAGGGCACTGGACTTACCAAGTACTCATAAGCACAGTGTGGAAATGTTTACTGCTTACCAAAGAACTTCTCCAGTATGTAAGATAAAGAGGAGAAAGCACACAGGCCCTGATCTAAACCAGAAACTATGAAAGATGGTAGTTTCTTTCAATTAAAAAAAAACTGGTGTCAGGCTTAAAATATTCTACAGAATAGAGCATATTTACGTAAGAATGACATGAACTGATTATAGGAAGCCACCAAAGCTCATTTCAGAAGTTAATAACTATAGGAGAGAAATTGAATTAACTAAGATCTCAAGCTACAAAAAGTAAAGAAACAAGAAAAAAGCAAAACTATTACCGGGGGAAAAAAAGGCACTTTTAATGTTCGTTTACAAAGGCCTCATGTGGCAGAGTCGGTCACTTCCTGCCTCAGATGTCCTGTCCCTTGACCTTCGGCTCACATCAATGTCAGGGGAAGGGGGTGACTCACTACCATTAGACTCGAGGCACTGCCCTTGGCTGAACAGGGGTTGCAAATGGAAGCTACCTTCTGATACAAATAATTACAAAATGCACAAGTCAGAGACCAGAGTTTTTCAGGTCTCATGCTCATCTGTATAATCAATTTTAAAAAGTTTAAATTTATTAGATTCCAAAGCCACAAATTAATACATCACAACTTGATTATCCACAAACAACTCGGCACTCATCTGGATCCAGGTGTCACCCCACTCCTGTGCTACGAGGTGCTTCCCTCTCATTTGGTTTTTCTATCTCCCTGTTTCTTTGTCTGGCTCCCCTCCACTCTCCTGCCGTTTCTCCCTCTCCTTCGTCTCTCCCCGCACTCCTCTCCTGCCCCACTCTGCAGCCTGTTCCCCTCCTACTGCTCTTTCTCCCCTACTTTTCTCAGTGTCCCAAATCTCCATTCTTCCTGCCTTTTCTTCCAACTCTGCTCCTTCCGTGTGCTGCTCCCTCTGCTTCCCTGGTCTCCCCCTCCCCTCCAGCATCCAGCTACTCTGAGGACCAGGGCTTCCACTCTTGACCCCTCCAAGCACTCTCCGTGTGACGTGCCTCCCCACTGCTGGCCCCACTGTCACCAAGGGCTCCGCTCCCACCCTGCCTTTATCTCTGTACCTTCATCTCCCTGCAGATCCTGGTTTTCTGGACACGCCTCTGTTTTACCCATTTGCTACTTCCCCTGCTGTTTCCCTTTCATTCTTACCCTCTTTGCAAGACACTCACCCGACCTCTACAGTGCCATCTGATCTCACCCACTCTTTCCCCCTTGGTTTTCTAAGTCACTGTGTCTCTCCTGGTCCCCCCGCCGACATTCAGAGGCAGCGAGATGGAGTAAGATGCCTGCCTCCTGAGAGCACTGATGAAATAAAAATTCACAGTCTAAGGCAAGACAGGAAAAGTTTAAAGATAAAATTTCCTCTGCCCATTTGGCCTCCTCCCTCCCCTCTGGGGTGCACTGTGCAGCTGCATTAGGCGTTAACCAGACGTCCCCAGTGGTGGAAATTCCTGCTCAACCATAAAGATCAATTTCTCTTCCTTTGGCACCAGCCATGTAACTTTAAAAGATAACATTCTCAGTCCTCTAAGGAGTCAGCATGAGACAGGAGGTGGGCAGGGCACAAATGTTAAAAGAATGAGGAGGGGGACAAAGCCATTTAGAAAAGCAGGATTTGACAAGAAAATGGATAGATCCCAAGTCGGCAGAAGGTTTGACTTCCAGGAGACCCTGAGCTCGGTTACACACAGAGTGGTAATACACCAGCATGTTAATGACACCCACCAGCACCATGACAGCTCCAAGGTGACTGACCACAGATGGACAAAAAGTGGGCAGTGGCCCAATTCCTGGAAACCCCTACCCCTTCTTAAAAACACAACAGTCCTCCCACTCGTTTGCTATGAAATCACCCAGCCTATAAAAACTAACCACCTCCACACCCGAGGGCCACGCTCACTTTTTGAGAAGGTGTGCGTTCTGGAACGTGTATCTCTCTAAATAGACTTGTGTTCACTTTACTTTGGCTCACTCTTGAATTCCTTCCTGCGAGACACCACGGACCCTCCCTTGGGGCTCTGTCCAGGGGCTCCCGAGCGAGCGTCCTGGGGCATCTCCTTCAGCAGTGACCCACCACTCGCCCGTGTGCTTGGTGAACTCTGCACAGTGACAAGGTATCATTTCCCTTAAGGATAGCACCTGATGCAGCAGAACAGACTCTCCAGCCGACCCGGGAGACCCTGGGCCGCGCCTAATGGAAGCTCTCAGTTAAGTACTCACTGGGGCCTTGTTACTGTCACTAGCTGTCCCACTTGTATTCTGCCTGTTCTACGAGATCACTGTTTCTTGCACAACCGAACGTGTGTCTGAGCCTCAGATAAAATCGGTGGTGCTCAGGCAACTTGAAACAACCGACCAAGTACACAGTCCTGTGAGATCAACGACTGTAACAGTGTAACTGCATATATGGGAAGAAGCAACAAGAGGGGACCAGTTCCAGGCCCGTAACAGGCTGGTCAGACAGACGGTCTGAGGCTTTCGGCTCCAGGCGGCAGGGCGTAGTCCAGCCACAGCAGGCTGACGGCCTCGCCACGAAATCCTCCTTGCCGGGCCTGGGAACGAGCATTCCTAGCGCTGTGGGGCAAACTGGCCACAAAACGCCTCCCAAACCTCAGCTGAAATTAAGATCAAAAGGGAAAGAAGGGATTGTAAAATAACGTTGCCCACCCCCCAGTTCTACAAGAATCAGGTCGTTAGCCACTGCGGCCCCTGACCGACAGCACACAGCCTGGAAGGAATTCAGGGCGAAGATCAGGATGAGGCGCTCTCTGCTCCGGGAAACCCGGCAGAACAGGCCCTTCAGACAGATATTCACAGGAGAAATTTGTATGAACCTGGATTCTTGCATCTTCCCATACTTGGAAAAGCACTAAGCCATTCACTGAGACGTCTGTTCCTTGAGAATAGTTGTTATCTTCTACCAACGCATGTGCTTGATTGCATGCACCCCTTTGCCAAAACCATTTATACAATCGCCCCCACCCCTGCCTCTTCACAACAGTTCTCAGAGCCGAGAGGCTGTCTCCTGGGCTATAATCCTCAGGTTGGCAGGAATAAATTTTTCATTTCTTAGATTGACTATTGATTAATTTTTTTCACTGACTGCACATTTTCCAGCAAGGTGGAATTTGGGATGGAAGAACATGGTGTCACGCAGCTGGCCCAGGTCACCTCCTCTATCCAGGTGAGGGTGAGACAGACTGGGACTTGGGACCTGGAACCATTTTTTGTGTGCACCTGGACAAATGGCTCCTGGAGCAACAGAATACAAAGAAACTAATGGGACTAAAAATAAGTGTGTGTGGGGGCGGCTGGAGCAACCATGAACAACAGGATACAGAAAGACCAAAACCCAACTGCCGCTCCTGAGGTGCTGGGAGCAAACAACAGCACTGCGCATGGTCCCTGCACACAGCTCCACCACTGGGGCATGGGGGTGGGCAGACCGCCTAAGCCACCATTCCAGGCCGAGCCCTGGACCCGCTCCCACCCTCACCCCATTTAAGGGACCAGCTCGCCATCACTGCAGGAGTAACAAGACATTTTCCCTGCTGCTAAGACAGCTCTGTAGAGTTTACTGTGATTGCCTTGTTTTCTCCCAGTTCTTTCCGACCAGCCTGTGCTACTCCTTGCTACTGCTGTTTAACTTGGTTGAGTGACTACACGCTTAGCAACCCCGACCCTGTGATTCATGCCCTACCCTAAATTACTTGCATCCAAAACCCAGGAGCTACTCTCCAGAAAGAAGGTCACGGAACGAAAACACTGAAGGAATCGCCAGATCCTCCAAAGCCCAGCCCCCACCCCTCGACGCTGGAGAGATCAGACCTGGTAGGTGACACCACAGCAGTGCCCGACTTGAAGGGCCACCAGAAACTTCACTTCTATTGTTTGTTATCACTGATGTGCTCCATCCTGTTTGCCTATATTATCACCAAGTCCCAAGCCAGGAGGGATTCAGTTTCCACGCCGTTAGCCCACTGTGACCCCCTTTGCCTGGCAAAGCAATAAAACGGCTCTCTCTTCTCTGCTTGCAAAACTGCCTGAGTTTGAATTCGCTTTTGGGGATGCAAAGGCTGATTTTTCGGGCAACAGATTTCATGACCAGGAAGGGACTCGAGGTCCCCCACTTTTCAAAGGCGGGGATCTCTGCCTGAGCCCTCCAGGCCTGCCACCCGGGCAGCTGATGCTCTGGGACGGGGCGGGGGGGCAGATGCAGCCCCAGCAGCTGCCGGACCCCTCGGCTCCGGGGGCTTCTTCCCCCTCCTTTCCGGCCTGGCCGGGAGCGCCCTTCGGAGACTCCCCGACCAGACTCTGGGTAAGTTCCCGGTGCCCGCCGAGGCCCCTTGACCCCTCGGGGCCGCCCATTTGATGGGCGCGCTCTCTCAAAGCCCCCATTTGGAAGGTGCCAACTGGAAAGCAGCTCACGGGCTTAGTGGACTAGGAAGCCGATTTGGGTTTAATTTGGGCTTGTGCCAGATCTGAGTTGTATCTGAGTCTGCCTTTGCATTGGAATGTGAGGCTTCCATTTGCTGGTCAGGGTTGGAATCCCCTCTCTGGGTGAGGCTGGAATTCTGCGTCTCTGGGAGGACGTGCGCAGTTAGATAAAGTGGGCGGCGCCACGTCACTTCCACCTGACAGTCCCTTGGGAAAGCTTCTAAAGGACTGGTCAAACCACAGCTATTCTTCACTGACTGAAAAGAAAACGGCGTTTTATTGTAACGCAACTTGGTTAATGTATCATCTGGAAGGAGGTGAAAAAATGACTGCGAATAAGGGGCCCGAGGCGCCTGGCAGCCTCAGGACCCCAGTAACTGCTGCCTCTCAGGACGCCGGGGATGACCAAGAGCGGGGTCTTGGCTGACACACTTTGACACCAGACTGCAGTCAACTCTTACCACATCCTTGAAAGACACACACAGCCTGCTGTGCCTGAGGCTTCATTCAGCCTTGCGGTTAATTCTTAGAACCTCAAACCAAAGGAAAAAAAAGTGGTAAATGGCCGTTGAAAACTTAAGCAGGAAAACTATGAGATCTCCGTCTGGGCATAGATACAAGATGTCTCTACCTCTAAAAGTGTTCAATTTATAAAAGAGTTCTATTTAACTGCCTTACAAGTAAGTGCTTAACAAACTAAGGATTTCTAAAACGCTACTGTTTAGTTGACTTTTTCTCAAAAGCTAAACAAAATATATTTCAGGTTTACAGGAACTGGGAAATACTCAGTATCAGATTGATAACTAATATTAAAGTTAAAATTCACTGATTTGAGTAACATAAGTATGTCTTTAGAGTCATTAATGTTATGCATAGTATATAATACTTCTGTTACACAGATTTAATAAATAAGATTTTGTTATATCTGTTACAAATTTGTCAGCAAAAAATTGCTTGCTATAATAAAAGTTCTTTCAAGCAAATCAAATGCAAATGAGATAAAATACTAAAACATTAATTAATAAACATTAGTTTCCTTTTACAGAGAAACCAAAGCTATTCAGGACTATTAATAAGAATAAGAAAGCACGTGGTTTTCAGACACTGTTGGTATTTATGTTTGCCAGCCTACGAAATGCTAATGTAAAAGACAATTCATAATTACACACTTCTTAGTTTTTACTAGAAATTGCGGCTTTTTTGAGAGTTGAGGATTCTAAACATTGTTAAAATGGCCAACTGCCCAAGGCAATCTCCAGATTTAATGTGATCCTTCTCAGATTACCCAGGACATTTTTTTTTTTTACAGAACTACAACAAACAATCCTAAAATTTATATGGAATTACAAAAGACCCAGAATTGCCAAAGCAATATTGAAGAAAAACAACAATGCTGGCGGAATCCCCCTCCCAGACTTCAGATAATACTACCGAGCTACAGTAACCAAAACAGCATGGTATTGGCATAAAAACAGACATATGGATCAATGGAACAGAACAAAGCACCCAGAAATAAATCCACAGACCTATGGTCAATAAACCTTCGACAAAGAGGGCAAGAATATACAATGGAGAAAAGACAGTCTCTTCAAGTGGTGTTGGGAAAACTGGACAGCAGCATGTAAATCAATGAAGTGAGAACACTTCTTCACTCCATACACAAAAGTAAACCCAAAATGGCTTAAAGACTTAAACATAAGATAAGACGTGGTAAATCTTCTAGAAGAAAACATAGGCAAAACCTTCTCTGACAAACATCTTAGCAAAGTTCTCCTACGGCAGTCTACGCAGGCAACAGAAATAAGAGCAAAAATAAACAAATGAGACCTAATTAAACTTACAAGCTTTTGCACAGCAAAGGAAACTACAAGCAAAACAAAATAACCTACAGAATGGGAGAAAAATTTGCAAATGAGGCGACTGACAAAGGCCTATTTCCACAATATATAAACAGCTCATAAAACAGTATTGCCAAAGAAGACATACAAATGGCCAATAGGCACATGAAAAAAATGCTCAATATCACTAATAATCAGAGAAATGCAAACCAGAACTACAATGAGGTATCACCTCACCCCAGTCAGAATGGCCATCATTCAAAAATCCACAAAGAATAAATGCTGGAGAGGGTGTGGAGACAAGGGAACCCTCCTACACTGCTGGTGGGAGTGTAGTTTGGTGCAGCCATTATGGAAAACAGTATGGAGATTCCTCAAAAAACTAAAAATAGACTTGCCCTATGACCCAGCAATCCTACTCCTGGGCGTATGTCCAGAGGGAACTTTAATTCAAAAAGATACATGCACCCCAGTGTTCATAACTGCTCTATATACAATAGCCAAGACATGGAAGCAACCTAAATGTTCATCAACAGATGACTAAAGAAGTTGTGGTGTATTTATACAATGGACTACTACTCAGCCATAAAAACAAATAAAAAAATGCCATTTGCAGCAACATGGATGGACCTAGAGATCATTCTAAGTGAAGTAAGCCAGAAAGAGAAAGAAAAAGACCATGTGATGTCACTTACATGTGGAATTTAAAAAAAAAAAAAGGACACTATGATCTCATCTACAAAACAGAAACAGAATCACAGACTTAGTGAACAATCTTATGGTTACTGGGGAAAGGGGGTGGGAAGGGATAAATTTGGGAGTTTGAGATTTACCAATGTTAGCAACTATATATAAAAATAAATTTTAAAAAGTTTCTTCTGTAAAGCACAGGAACTGTGTTCATTATCGTATAACCTTTAATGAAAAAAAATATGAAAATGAATATATGCATGACTGGGACATTGTGCTGTACGTGAGATAGTAACACATTATAACTGACTGTACTTCAATTTAAAAAAAGAGTTGGGGATTCTATTTTAATATTTATAGTTACTGTAGGGGAAAAAAATTAAACATTCCAGGCATACAGTAAGAAACTGGGATGTGTGTTTTCAGTATAGAAGGTGTGAGAAATGAAATTGTATTTTGTTAAGGAAAAAGAAACAGGTTTGACTAGAGCTAGTTGTTTCTGGATGGATAAAAAAAAGAGGGATAAACTAACATGGATGCAGAAAGTGATGGAAGGTTTATGAAAGCAGAACCCCGAGAATATAGAGTTTTGTGCATGGTTGGGATTGGCTACGTTTAAAATAAACATAATTGAATAAATAAATCTTAGAATAAGCTGGTACAAGACTACATTTGGTTTTCTCTCACTCTGTTAAGAGGACAAAGTTTTCTTAAAAGGTTAATCTGCTTTTGGTAACAAGATTCCAAATTCAAATTTTAATGAGTTCTTTTCACTTCTAGCTAACCTTGGGATGCTACACAGGGCCCCTGAAACATCCCAAGGAGAGATTTTAAACTAATGAAGTTCATTTGGTCTGTTAAATTATATGGGAAGTATTGTCAAATGAATAATAAATCTTCTTAGGCTAAATAGTATGGGAAAGTGTTAATACAGATATTCTAGAAATTATATGGAATCTGTAAAAATCTGGTATGTCTGAAGCGTTACCAGTCATAATTCCGGTTATTGTAACCAGGTTTCTTTACTGATTACAGTGTAACCAGGTGCTTAACCATGTTTTTAAGCCTTCTGTCATGTGTAGACAGTTATTGTTTTATTCTTATGCTTTTGCAAAATGCTCTCTCTTCAGGGAGACCTATAGAAAGGACTTTTTGACAAGTACTGGTTTCTGAAAAATTTCAGATTATAGCACTGAATTGGATAAGAAATTTTTAAAGTCTGATGAAAACTCTGATTTCATAAAACTGTAAACAAAAAAGGATTAGTTACTTGGGGCTCAGTAAACTGATGAATATGGTTATAATTTTTGGTTCTGTCTCTATGAAATATTACTGGCTTTTAATCTGTTTTTCAGATGTAAAGAAACCATTCTCGAGCTAATTATAACTTACAGCAATTTGGTAAACTATACATTTGTAAGCAGAAGTGAAGCATTTATCTTTTTCTATCTGACCCCTGCAAAGACTGGAAACTCTTAGGTTCCCAGCAGCTTTATTAGGTAAGTTAGAAAGACCACCCCCTACCAGGTATAGGAATCTCAAGGTATTTGGGGGACCTCAAAAAAGGAAGAATTCACCTAAATCTAAAAGGCAAAATCTGTGACAGGTGCCTGATGTGGCTTTCCTGGCCTTGAGAGGCCTTTTGGGAATTCAGTCTAAGACTCCTGCTGAGAAATTCCAATACAGCCAATTTACAAGAGCCTATGCGATCAAATAATCTGGCATCATTTGCTGACAAATTAATCATAATTTGACGATACTTGATAAAAATGAGGGTAAGTATAGAGAGAAAAAGATTATGTTTCAGTGGATATTAAATTCTAGTTTTATTAATGGATGTCTGTATTTACGGCCTAAAATGCACTTCCCAGATAGTTCCTTGCTGTTTTTGTTGTACTGATGTATAATTTAATTATTAAAAATAAGACACTCTAGGTTTGTTTCTGAAGCTCAGTACTCTATCCGTGGATAAAGATTAGATGCCTCAGGACCTACAACCAGGAGATTATGCATACCAGAAATTACGTAATTTAAGAACTCTCTCCCATCTAAATGGAATGGCCTTTAATAGGTACTCTTAACTAGCTCACGCACAGTGAAACGGAAGGAAACTGACTCTTGGGTTAATTTCCCCACAGAAAGGGCTCCTGTACTGGACTGGCCTACAGAGAGGACTGCTGCACCTTAAAACAACGTCCAAATGGAGGAAGAGACACCAGAGCAGGAGGGGGAAGACGACGTCTAGGGTAGACAGCTGACCCAAGACACTGAACCAGGACTGCACACCAGTTACTCTGATCATTGCCCACAGCTTTGCTTAAAAACTAAATGTATCTCACGATCTTTTGTAGGGTGCAGTTAACCCAGCTGTTAGGCTTATGGCCAGTTACCTATATGCAGTACTTCCGGGTTACCCTGATGTACTTCTCCACTCAAAGGGTCTCATTAGTTGACCCTTAGGGAACTTATTCTAGAAGAAAGAAATTATGTAGTTCTGTTCAGGCCACTGCTGATATCACCAGGTGCGATTCCCTGACCTGGCCAGTTACTATGCGCTCTAACCCTGGCCGTAAACGTGAATTTTCTTCTAAAGTTACTCAAGTTCAATCAGAGCAATAAGCAGAACTGCAGCCAAGAATACAACCTCCCACAGCTATGGGATGGACTTAAATGGTTACCACCAGGCTATGGTCATTTAAGTTTAAAGGCCCCCTTATGTTGGGAAAAATTGAGTCACACTAAGGATAACCAGCCTAATAACACTAGGAAAAGGGGCTGATTCCTTACGGGCAGTGCCAATACACAATCTCCCGTAAAGATGAGGACTGGCGTAAGACAGACTAAATTAGACAACCTAGAGGTAAACTGGGCTGCACCTAATAAAAGACCTTAACTTGAATTCTCACTTATGACCTTACCAATATTTCTAGCTATAGTGCTTGCGTATTGCCTATTTTATAAAATTGTTTTATAGTTCTATAGAAAATGTGTAATTAATTATAACAGTGTAACTCTAGATACAGGAAGAAGTGACAAGAGAGAATATTTTCCTGGACCATGACAGGTGGTCAAAATAACTGTAGTTCAGACATCCAAGGCAAAACTAAACGGCCTTGGATGTATTACTTGCCTCATGAGACAAAATTTGTACCATGAACTACATTATACACTGTACTTTTATACCTGATCTAAAATTATACTTTCTTTTAAATAATATAAAATTTCATACACCAGAAATTGACACAACACTGTAAACTGACTATACTTCAATTTAAAAAATACAAATAAAACAAAATAGAATAAAATATCAAATTCAGAACACTGGAGATGCAGGCGCCTATGCATCACAGATGGATCCCAGGGTTGCCAACTGGCTTTCGGGCCAGATCAGCAGAAAGCAGGACATAGAAGGAACTAACAGTGGGGGTTTGAAGGAGTCACAAAATGGCTTCCCTGATACTAAGATTACAGAGTTTACTGTGATCGATTAATTTGTTTTATCCGAGTTCTTTCTGACTAACCTGTGTTACTCCTTGCTACTACTGTTTAACTTGGTTGAATGATTACATGCTTGGCAGCTCCGACCCTATGATGTATGCCCTACCTAAATTACTTGTATCCAAATCCCAGAAGCTGCTTTCCAGAAAGGTCATGGAACGATAACACTGAAGGAACCGCCAGATCCTCCAACCACCCCTCCACACCCCTAACCCCGTGACACCGGTGGGATCAGACCCCAAGGCCGCGGACAATGACCTACCTGACAGACAACAAGAAGTTATCATGACACAAAACAAACTTTTGTAAGAGATTCTATTGCTCATTACCACTGATATGCTCCAACCCCTTTGCCTACATAATCACCAAGCCCCAACCCAGGATGGATCAAGTTTCCGAGGCATTGGCCTGCTGACTCCCTTTGTCCAGCAAAGCAATAAGGCGGCTCTCTTTCTTCTTTGCTCCCACAATTCTGCCTCCAAGGTTCCGAGGCTGATTTTTCGGCACAACCATCCCCCCTCCCCGACACACAGCGGGCAAAGGAACCTATTACTTGTTTTCGTTCCCACCTGCTGCAGCCGGAGTCCCAATAAAGCCCTGCCTGAATTACTCCTCTGGCCTGTTACCAATTTCTATTGATTAAAGAGTTCAATGGGGAGTAACAAGTGGAAGGGCTGACGACCAAGGGGAGGCCCGCGGAGCAGAAGGACCAGCCTGAGGGGGACCGGAGGACAGAGGGGCTGGGAGGGAGAGGGTCTCAGGAGAGGCCGGGACCCGGGAGAGGACGCGGCCTCACGGGAGCGGGGCGGCCAGCGCCGCCCTCCACGGGCCGAGACGGCGAGGCTGGGAGGGACGAATCCACCTGGGGAGGAGGGCTTCACATGGTGGGGGTGCTGAGGTCAGTAAAAGGTTTCAAGCAGGAACACGGCAAGAAAAGCGAAGACTACGTGGCCCGAAAGCAGAAAAGCCGAAGAAGGGAGCAGCCTCAGAGCGACTTCCCACCAAAGGGAAAACGGCCCTGGGCCTCCCACGGCCACGACTGAACTTAGCTGGGGATGGACGGGGGGGCGGGAATTTCAAGGTCCGTAGGGACCCCCAAACCTCGGGTACGGAGAAGAGGGGACTGCGACACGTACGTTTAACTAGAAAAAACAATCAACTCACCACCCGGAGCGCGACCTCAGCTCCTCAGTCTCGGCTTCTGGATCTGTAGGGAACTGCGCGTGCGCGGAGTGGAAGGGGCGGGGCCTGGGAGAAGCGCCTCTGCGAGGGGCGGGACACGGGGCCAGACGCAGCGCAGGAACCGTGAGACGGAGGGGCGGGGCCTGCACGTCCCTCCCTTTGGTTCCCAAGGTACCTTGTCTGGGATAAAACACGCTTGAGAGTCTTCACGGTCTTGTGATGCACCATTGCTTCCTCCTTAGTTTAAGTTCCTGTTTGTAACAGTTTTAAAGTAAAAGCTTAGAGTGTTGGGATACTTATGTTGGAGACTAAGATGTTTTCCTCTAAAGAGGTTGAAAACAGTTTAAGTCAAAATCTATTTCTCCCGGACTCAATGAGAAAAAAAAAAAAAAAGCTGTTTTTGCCAGCAGGTTGAAGGCTAGTCCTGCTGGTGAGGCTGAAGCAATTCAGAGGTCTGGGAACTGGAATTTCAGGTGGAGGGTGTTGACGTGGGGTGGCGGCTGGATCCAGGAACATTTCAGGCAACTAGAATTTAAGCAGTTTAAGCAAACAAGAACTGGATTTGTCCGCGTGGGAAAACTCTCTTTGGGTGGAATGGGCTATTTCACACTAACACCTGCAATGAAGACAACGTTGCCTGCCATTCCGGCTCCACAAGGGTCAAGCTCATTGACAGTGCGCCCTCAGGGGCGATCGGGTTGAATGGAGAAAAACAGGAGGTATTCGGTACTTTGGATATACTGGTCCCTAGATAGTTAAGATGCCTATCTAAGGAAAAATCTCAATGACTAGATTCTGACATCTTCCCATACATAGAAAAACACTTAAAATAATTAACCTGCAATGTCTGTTCTTTGGGATTAGCAGTAATATTCTTATGCTTCATTACTTGTTTTCCCAGCAAAAGTTTCATACATATTCTGGCTCTATCCTTACCTCTTTGGCTCTCTTCCAAGCTACAGTTCTCAGCAAGTTCCCCAAATCAAACTGAACTCACAGCTCTTATGCTGTGCATTTTTCTTTCAGGCAATGGTTTCGGCGACCCAGAGCAGACATCTCTCCTTCCCTCGAACTCTGCGAAGATCTGGCGCCTTGGTACCCGCAAAGGCCTCTTGGACCCATCGACTGCTCAGTGAGTCCATATGAATTGGGGTGAGTCTCTCCTGGTTCTCAGATCTCCCAGTTATTGGTTGATGATCCTGAATTTCATTTGGTCGTGTATAAAGGTACCAGGCACCCCAGTTGAAAGATACTTGGGGAGATCTTTTTGACATTTCAAAACTAGTTAGAGAAAGCCAGCTTGATAACACATCTTTCCAGAATTCTGACCCTAAGGGAACAAGTCCTTATAGCAGGAACTTAGGTTTCTCTCCCTGTGCCTTTGAGATATAACTGTTCAACCTCATCTTATTAGACATTTTGTTCTGTGTTTTGCGAGCTTGGTCTCTGTCCTCCAGAAGGTACACATATGGTGTACATTTGGCAGCCAGACGAATAGACTGGGATTCTGAGCAATCTCCAGCTGTGCTAGCTCTCAGGGAAATTCGTCTTTCAGGAACCCAGCCTTAAGGGACCTTTTCTGTCTCAACCTACATTGTGTCTCTTTGTACAACAAAGACTTTTACTTTCTTAGACTATTTTTGGGAGTAAAGTACTACTGAGCAATACCCTCCCCCCTCAAAGCATTTCTATATACTAGCAATTTATACGTGGAAACTGAAAATACAATACCATGTATGCATGTGCTCAAGAAAGAAAAAGGAGAGAGGAGGTTATAGCTCACTGGTAGAGCACCTGCTTACCATGCACAAATTCCCAGGTTCAATCCCCAGTACCTCCATTAAATAAATAAACCTAATTACCTTCCCCCTCTCCCCCCCAGAAAAAGGAAAATAAGAAGAAATATAGAAATATGTGTAATTTTACATATGTATTTTAAATCTATTTCAATAATTATGTCATTTCTAATAACTTCTCATAGTGGCCCCCTCCATTAATAAAGAAGTCATTATATGATCTGTAATCAGTAATAATTTAGTCTCTACACTAAAACATTTGCTCTCTTACTCATGTTTCCTTCGGTACCTCAGTAGCCACAATACTGCAATTATTTCCACAGTTGGTATCATCTTACCTTTGTTCCTGGCTGAATTAGGGAAATGTGTCTTCTGCTTCCATCTTACAGTGAACCATTCTTGCCTCAATAAATCCATCTTCATCTTCAATAATCTTTCCTGTAGGATTATGTGGTTACCAGTGTATCTACGTCTTATTTAAATATTCATCCATGGGTAGTACTGGCCTATGAAATTAAAGTATAGACATAATAGAAAATCACCATAGCTACAATTATATAGGCAGATAACCCATTAAAAAATGTCAAGAGATACTCACAAAATTAAATACAGATGTTGAGTAGTTGAAGGGTAGAAATTATTTGCCTTGTTAATGTAGCAACACCGCTAAGAGACTTGTCTTTACAGTTGGACAGCATGGACTCAACTCCTGAGTCAGCCACTTGCTGGGATGGGACTGAATGAGCTTTCAAATTTGCCTTTGTCCTAAATTCCTTCATCTGTGAAATCAAAACATCAGATCCTTAGAGACACTCACGTCGCCTACAGGAAGGACGAGCGGAAAGCGCCCTAGGGCGCGGCCTCGCCTGGCGGTTACCGGGCAGCCCGAGCCTCACCGTCTTAGGCTTGGAAGCCGGTCCTGCCAGCCAATCAGCGGAGCAGACAGCAGGCCTCGGGCCGGCAAGCCCAGGAGCCTAGGGGCCAACGGCCGGGTCTAGGCTCCAGCAGGGGGCGCCTTTGTGTAGTGAGCTTTTTCCCCTCCCCTAGAGCTTTTTAAGCTGAGTCATTCTTTGCTGAATGTCTGGCTCCCTCGTCAGGTTGGGAACTCCGTAAGGGCAGGGCAGTGACTGCTCTCCTGAATGACGATCCCCAGGGTTCAATGCATAACGGACACTCATTTTGCGAAAAGCTAGATGAGGACTGCACCCCCGACTTCCCCACCTGTAGATCAAACTTTTTAATCCTTGCCTCTGAGCAAACCGGTGAAGAAGCGCATTCTCCAGTTTAGGCCCTTGCTACTCCAAGTGTGACCCCTCAGCAGCAGCATAGATACCATCTGGGAGCCTATTAGAAATGCAGAATCTCAAGGGGGCGGAGGGTGGGAAGGGATAGACAGGATTTCAAAATTGTAGAACAGATAAACAGGATTATACTGTACAGCACAGGGAAATATACGCAAGATCTTATGGTAGCTCACAGAGAAAAAAATGTGACAATGAATATATATATGTTCGTGTATAACTGAAAAATTGTGCTCTACACTGGAATTTGACACAACATTGTAAAATGATTATAAATCAATAAAAAAATGTAAAAAAGAAAGAAAGAAAGAAATGTAGAATCTCAGGCTTCACTCCAGACATATTAATTAAGGATCTGCATTTTAAGAGCCCAGGTGATTCCTACAGTACTTTACTGTCTGAAAACAACTATTCAGTCACACCCATTTGACCTAACAGCAAATAAATGAACATTCAGAGTCCATTTTATAGATCAGAAAAGGAGCTTAGGTGCCATGGGAGAGTTAGAATCTAAGACTACCTCCTTCCAAAACTAAGTATTTTAGTTGTACTGTCTTGAGCCCCTGTTATCTTCCTCACATCCCCAGGCGACATTCAACCAATATTCTACTGCAGAGCAAGCCGTATGCACAGCACTCAGTCTTACCTACAGGCTTATTTGCTTAGCCCAGAATAAGTTAGAAGTTTCATAACATAGACAATTTGTAAGTTGCATTAAGATAGCTTTCCTTTAACTATATGGTTGACATCATCTACAAGAGAAAAATACAGAGACCGAGGTAATTATCTGAATAAGTTATGTAGAAAATTTGTGTTTAGAAGAATGTGACCTTTGAGTTTCAATGACAATTTCTCTTCATGTATTATTCACCCAGTCACTGGGTGAATACAAAAAATAAAAAATAAATAAAAATAACATCAGTGCTTAGAGAGTGGAAGGTTCAATCAATTAACGCACATAAAGCGTTAAAGCCGTGACTCTTACTCAAAGTATAATATAAAAGATAATATCAAAATTAAGATCATTTATTAACAGAAATCTACTTATTACTCCGGGATAGGAACAAGTTCTAAGTGGAGGATACTAGGTGCCGGTTGCCATGATAAAAGTAGCACAAACATCACTTTCCCTGCAAGTTCCACTGTTACGGAAATGACAGGCCAGCCAAGAAACAAGCACCACTCGGAGGGTTGGAGTACTCAGATTTATTACGCCGGCGGGCTCAGAGGGGCTTCTGCTCCGAAGCTCTGAGCACCTCCAAGACGTGCACATGAGGTTTTATAGGGTTAATTACAAGTATGGGGCTATTAGCCAATAAGGTTTAATCAACAAAAAGCAAGGAATCAGTACACTGGAGCTTATCAATTTGGAACAGATCACGTTACTGACACTTGTTGAGCTTGGATTTACGAGTTAGCTTGTGAGCCCAGTAAACTGACTAAACTTTAGATTTACAAGTTAGCCCGGCAGAACTTATATCAGTAAACCGACACTTATCACACTTAGATTTGTGACTGAGCTCGTTAGCCCAATAGACTGACACTAAACTTCAGATTTATGAGTTAGCCCAGCAGAACTCAGATCAGTAATCCGACACTTGTTGCACTTAGATTTGTGACTTAGCTTGTTAGCCCAGCTGGGCTTTTCCTTCATACCACCAGCTCTGGATATGACCAGGTCACTGGGAAAGGGCAGAGTAGCCTCTGGCCATTTGGCAGTGGAGACGATCTCCTTGCCACAAACTATAGTTGGAGTCTTGGGGACTTTCCATCTTATTCATCATTATATTTTCAGTAACTTCACTGCATGCCTATTAATCTCCACACACCTGATTTTCAAGCACCTGATCATAGCCAACTCCCACATTAAAGTATTTCAGTTCTTATTTACAAACAGAAACAGACTCACAGAGATAGAAAACAAGCTATGGTTACCAAAGGGGAAAGGAGGAAGGGATGAATTAGGAGCCTGGGATTAGCAGATACAAACTACCATATATAAAATAAACAACAAGGTCCTACTGTACAGCACAGGGAACTGTACTCTTGTAATAACTTACAATGAAAAAGAATATGAAAAGGCATATATATGTACAACTGAATCACTATGCTGCACACCAGAAACTAACACAACATTGTAAATCAACTATACTTCAATTAAAAAGAAAAAGATTCCATTCACCACCTCATGTCTTTCCAGGTATTTCACTGAATAAAGACCTCAAGGAACTCTTCATGTTTCTAGCACACTTACTTTGGACCTGTTATTGTCTTATGTGCATCTTCATGTCACAAAAATCTCACAGCACACTGATTTATGTATCCTTTTGTGTAAAACGGGGAAAATGTAAGTTAAATATATAATGTGGATCACATCGTGTGGAAGAAGAAAATAAATGTAAGAAAGAATCACATTAAAAAGAAGAAACAAGAAATTTCACTACAGTTGAAAATCAACCATGCAACATATTGCTCAATAGCAATATCTGAAATCAACACTTCAACACCCTGTGGGATACTGCTTTATAAAACAGCTTAGTAATGTTTATCTGCTGGGAAACAACCTGCTGGAAAACAAGCAGCTAGAAAACAAGCCGCACCTAAATTTCCATGAGCTTAAAATGTTACATTCACACTTGCTTAAAATGCACATGCTTGCTTTGTTTTAATGTTTTACGCAGTAGATGACCTATAGCATGTATTGTGCTAAAGAAAATTTGTGAGGGGCAACCCTGACATTGACCATAAGGGCACGAAGGAGGGCATTTGTTTCCGAGGGTAAACAATGGACGGTCCTGGAAAGCCAGTCATCCATTAACAGAACTTTGCTCTGGCACGAAAGCATGCAGTTTAACCCAGGGGGAGTATCTGCTATCTCGAGATGTCCCAGGGGCAATAACAAGATAGACTTAGAAGTGTTGCAAACCCCGAGGAGGGTGACTGTTCCCGGAAGAGACAGACCTGAAATTAATCAGCTAACCAGCAAGCAGAACCTACTGCTTATCGCCTGGAATATCTAAAGCCCCACCTCTTTGATCGCATTTTTTTCTGAGCTGTGTACTCCTAATAAATATAATGTCGACCAGGTTTTTGGCACTTTAAATCCACGAGATCTTGAGTTCCCTGGTCCCATCTTTGCTCTTTACTCTGTCTCTTTGTTTCTTAAGTCTTGGGTTGCCTGTCCTCAGACACGGTCCTAAACTGCGCTGGACACAGCAAGTGGCACCCAAACATAAGTTACTTTATGTTAAAAACATATTTACACCAAAAATAATACCCATCCTGAACAGAGTTATGAAACTTTCCAATGGTGATCTTCAAAATTTAAGGAATGCTAATGGAATAGGAATCTTTAATAAATAAATAATTTGTAATTCAAATTAATTGCAGGGTAGCCTAGTTTCAAATACCCTAGGACAAAAACATTCATGTAGTGCAAACTATGTCAGCCCTTAGAGAAAGGATATTTTTCTACCAGGACCCAAAGCACATTGGAATTGGCAGTAAACACTCTGCTGTCTCATAATTGAGGAGAAAAAATATATTATACATAGTTTATGCATACTTATTGTACATAATTAAATGCCAAAGAACAGACAATAAATTATAATGGTAAATAATCCAAAACAAGCTATTTAATGAACAATGTAAAAAGGTGTCAGTTAGAACTTTACAACATATATAGCATTGAGAAAGTACTTCATTTAAAACCATTTTTTAAAAAACAAAAGGTTTCTAAAAACCTGTTATAAATCTATCTGAACCCATGAAAAGCAGGCATTTTATGATATTAACAAGGGGTTCATGCCAGTTGTCTTGTAAAATACATACTGAAAGACCATCATCTGTAAATCAAAATAAAAATTAATAAATGAAATATTCTCTGCTTACATAATGGCCATTCAACATAGCAATTCCCTATCTATACAGTAACCTTACATTACCCTGTTCACTGGCCCCAACATATATGTAATCGAGTGTGCTTTAAAAATGTGTTAGCTAGGGTCACAGACAAAATAACAATACACAAATGGGATGTAATAGATAAACAAGTTTCTACTGTAGAGCACAGGGAACTACATTCAGTATCTTGAACCTACATCACAACAGCTAAGACATGGAGACAACCTAAGGGTCCAACTAAATATCCAAAAACTATTATATATACACAAGGGAATATTATTCAGCCTTAAAAAATAACAAAATCCTGCTATTCGTAACACCATGGATGGACCTTGAGGGGATTATGCTAAGTAACATAAGCCAGAGGGAAAGCAAGTACTGCATGAACTCACCTATATGTAAATCAGTGAAAATAAAAAAAGAAAGAAAGAAAAAGAAAAAAGAAACCAAAGTAATAGAAACAGTGCAATAGTAGTTACCAGGGAAGAAAGTGGAGATGTCAGTCAAGAATAATAAACTTCAAGTTCTAAGATGAATCAGTTCTGGGGACTTAATTTACAGCAGTGACTACAAATACGAATACTGTACTACATACGTGAAAGTTGTTAACACAGTAGACCTTACGAGAGGGGCCAAGATGTGGAGTAGAAGGACGCTCATAGCTCACCCTCTCACACAAAGACAGTAGACCTTACATATTCTACCATGTTAAAAAAACTTGTCATTATGTGAGTAGATGGATGTCTTAAGAATCCTATTGTGGTAATTGTTTCAAAATATATATGTGTATCAATCATCATATACTTTAAATTTATACCATGTTACATGTTAATTATATCTGGGGAAAAAAAAACCCAAATACAAAGAAGTGTACAAAAAGATATCCTGGTTTATCATATAAATAAGAATTTTAAAAAGGAAAAAAGGGGGAACAAAGAGACAGAAACAATAAGCAAAATTATCTACTTAGAGCCAACATAATCTAACATGTAGAAAACTCACGGGATTCTGCCAAAAGAACCTGATGTAACTAATGAGTGAATTCAGAAAAATTATGATATAAAATCAACATGCAAAAATCAATTGTTTCTACACATTAATAATGAACAATCAGAAAGAAAACTGAGAAAACAATTCCATTCACAATAGGATCAAAAAGAATAAGCACTTAGGCAAAACCTTAGTCAAAAAGGTGAAGATCTATACACTGTAATCTAAAAACACTGCTGAAAAATATTAGAAAAGATGCAAATAAATGCAAAGGTATCCCAAGTTCATGGACTGGAAGACAATATTGTCTAGCTGTCAGTACTACCAAACACGATGAACAGATTCAAAGCAATCCCTGGCAAAATCCCAATAGCATTTTTTGAAGAAAGAGATAAATTTATCTTAAGACTCACATGGAATCTCGAGACCCCAAATAGCAAAAATAAGCTAAAAACCACAAAGTTTGAGGTCTCATACTTCCATATTTCAAAATGTATTACAAAGCTACAACTCATCAAAACAGTGTGGTACTGGCTCAAGGACAGAAAGAAAGACCAGTGGAACAGAACAGACACATCACAAATGAACTCCCACACATACAGTGAAATGATGTTTGACAAGGGCGTTAAGACCACTCAAAAGAAAAAGGGCAGTCCATTCAATAAAAGGTGTTGAGACTGGATGTCCTCCTCACGCATGAGAATGTAGTTGGACCATTACATTACACCATATACAAAATTTAATTCAAAATGGACAAAATGCCTAAACGTAACACCTAAAACTATAAAACTCCTAGAAGAAAAAAACAGGAAAATTTCATTATGTTGGATTTGACAACGACTGGTCAGATATGACTGCAAAAGCACAGGTAACAAAAGTGAAAACAAATAAACCAGACTGCATTGAAATTACGAGCTATTGTAAATCAAAGCATACACAGCAGAGTCAAAAGACAATATATGGAATGGTAGAAAATATGTGCACATAATATATCTGACAACAGGTTAATATTGAGAATATACGAAAAACTCTAAAAGGGTCTGGCTACCATGGCAGGGGGCCGTTCCCCAATTCAATCTTCCCACACACTGCAGATATTAAACAAAGAACACAAAGAGTACCATCAAAAATATGGCCCTAACAATTAAATAAATACAAATCAAGTTCATCTATAATGCATAGCAATGTGCCAAACAAAAGTAGCAGTGACTTAAACAAAGCAAATTACAGTGCTTTCACTGGCGGCACCATTCAGCTTATAAGCTCCCTCATTAAGATGCTTCAAAACTGTATTTCTTAGGACACTAATGAACTCCTCTACAAAACACAGACTCGCAGACATAGTAAACAATCTTACAGTGACTGGGGGAAAGATGGTGGGATGGATAAATTTGAGAATTTGAGATTTGCAATTGATAACCAAAATATATATAAATAGATTAAAAAACCAAATTTCTTCGGTATAGCACAGGGAACTATATTCAAAATCTTGTAATAACCTTTAGTGAAAAAGAATATGAAAACAAATATATGTACATCTATGCATGGCTGGGATAGTAAGCTGTACACCAGAAACAGATGCACTATAACTGAATATACTTCAACTGAAAAACAAAACCACTGTATTTCTTGAAGTAGAATGACAAGTGACACACATAGGGCACGAAAAATGTGGCAAGAACAAGTTTAGCCAACAGCCTCAAAGATTTGCAGACATGAACTTGGACAGTGTTGACCCTAGGAAAAATTCTTATACCATTTATTGACTCTCAAAAGGAATGACCGTTAGTATATGTAAACAAGACTGTCACAGAGCCCTTGAGACATGCTTTTGTGACATTTCTCAAAACCAGAAGGAAACTAGAAACACTTCTCAGTCAGGCTCTCATGAGAACTTCTACCTCAGTGTCCTGAGAAACGCTGACCGCCCTACTGAGCAGCTTCGTCGTGCTTCTGTATGTGGCGGAATAACACTGCAAAGCGCCAGTGAAAACATTCTCCACCAAGAACGTTCTGTTACCAAGCGTACTCATTCCACAGGAAAGGCCACCAGAAGATGTTCATCACCTAAAGGTGGCTTATCAGAGCAAAAAATAAAATAAAATAAAATTTAAAAATAGGGTAAAATTTTAGACCCTACGAAGTATATTTCAAAAGCAAGTTCCAAAGGCAAAATCATGCCAGTTTAAGAGCGTACGCTATCAGGAAGAGACTACAAGCCCCGACTGGACAAACAGGTGCAAGAGCGAGAAAAAGGCAGGATATGGGGGGTCAGACGCTGTGTAACCTTGACCTGGGACCCTGCGCTCTACCCACAGGTGCCAAGCTCGGAGCCTGATTCATATATGCTCCCCACGGAGGACTGGGGGTCAAAGACACTCTCTCCATCCACTGTCTTTACAGTTTTCCTAAGGAACAAGTACAGGAGATCCCACTCTTTGCCCCTTTACACACCCCCCTGAAGGCTGGGGCACAGCAGTAACAGAAGAAATAGCTAAGGGACCGGAGCCGCAGACAGCGCTTGGGCAGCTCCGTGCAGGGTCTGAGGTGCCAGGTGGAATCAGAGAGCAGCCAGTGCTTTCCCACCTCCTGTTTAGGTCTTTAATGCACAGCAAACTGGGATGGAATCAGGATCAGCCCAGGGATCAGGGCTCTCTGGAGGTGTCAGCTCCGACCTATACAGACCAAGAACTGGACAGCCAGTGGAATCAAGTACAGGAGAGACAAGGACGGAAGGAGACCCCTTCCAAACAGCCCATCCATCCCCCGTGCCTCCAAGTCAAGCAGCAAGGTTGACAGGGGGCAGAGGGCAGAGGGCTGCAGCGCCCCTGGAGGGTGAAAGCTCACATTTCGCATGTTCAAGGACAGAGTGGTAAGCTGGGGAGAAGAAACGTTTCCTCTGAGAGTTGAGAATAAACTTCTGTTTTCTCATAGAACTCTCCAATGTGGGGCAAGTTTCTCAGACACTATCAATGCTGTGGCTTCCTCTCTGCCCTTCTGAGAGCTGACCTGGGTCCACAACGTTGGTGCGTTCCCATTCCCACGCATTTGGTTTTTGCTATTTTCACCCCACTCTCCACAGTCCAGGGCTCTTTCTCTTGCTCCAAAATAGAGATAATATTCAGATGAGAAACAGAAATTCCTGCTCAGAAGAAGAAAGAGACGCCACGTGCTGTGGCTTTTCCAGAATCCCAGCTCTTTGTTCAGCTGAGGAGTGAGGACATGACAGTTGGGTGGGGAAAAATATTTCACAAATTCACCCACTGTTCGCCTCCTTCTGCGTGCAGAGGGAGCAGCATGATATTCAGTCATCTAGTTCCTTTCCAAGAACGACAGAATTAGAGCCTAGGTGTGGAAGACAGGGAATTGGATACTTCAAAAGTTTGAAATCAGCTTTATAAATGCTTAAGCTCTGGAGCAAATCCTGGTGTATCATGAGGAGGGCAGGTCCCCTGAAGGAAAGACTCAAATCCCTGATGCTCAGTTGCAAAGCTTTTCGTGTCTGAGTCAACAGGGCTCCGAGCACAGTCAAGCAAGGCAGGGGCTCCCAAGAGGCACACAGAAAATGCAAAGCCCCCAAGGGCAGACCCCAGCTTCTGGGAAAATGTTCTCCTCACCCAGGGAGACAAGTTCCAACAGCACATCCACGTAAAAGGCCCTCTGGGCAGGATCCAGGCACTCCCACTCCTCCTGGGAGAAGTCGGTGGCCGCATCCCTGAAGGTCAATTGTGCCTGAAATGAAAACACATTTCACCACGGGGCCATGACCAGAGTTCTTATTTTCACACAAAATGAGAAAAGGAGAGAGGGGTAAGGACTGACTTGGTTGAAGTGTGTGCTCTGACAGGGCCATGCAAAGGTACTTGGAGCAAATTTTGGTTTTCTAATTATCATTTCTTATGCTTTTTCATAAGACATTATGATATCCTCCAAATCAATGTCGATTTCTTTTACGGACAATACATAAAATATAGACAAATAAAACCCAACACTGGGTTATCTGCACAGAAGTGTTAAGATGTGACATTCTACACACTGAGTGATATTCAGTATCTAGGTGAGCTGTGGTCTGAGTGGTGTCTTCAGGGATGACAAAGGCCACATTGGCTTTAAAAAAAAGGCAGATCTGAAATTGTGATGATGACAGCAATGACTTGACCTCCTCCTACATACTAAGCGTCACTCACAAGCTTTACACGGATGGACCTGTTACCAAAATAACAGCTCATGAAAGAAAGATCTGTTCCCATCATACAGAGGACAAAACTGCCACAGACACTCTAAGGAATCACCTCAGACCGAACAGCTAAGAAATGTCACAGCAAGCATCTGGGCGTTAGAATTCAACCTAGGAGTCAAACAGCCAAGTGGCAGAGCGTAAAGGCCCACTGACAGAGGGCGCCCTGAGAAACCCGGAGCCAGTTCAAGGAGGCTGAGGTTCATGGAACAGCAGGAAAGGTCACCGTGCACATACACAACACACACACACAGACACTATGTCAGTCATCTTACTACTGTTTAAATCATTCTTGTGATAGTGGTAGAAAAAATTTAAGGCCATGGAATATATTTAACATGTAATTTCAACTGCTAAAAAAGATAAAATATATTTATTAAATGATAATGCCTTCATGGACTTGCACATCCATGAACTCAGGTACACACATGTAAACACACTTAACTGAAATGAGAGGAGTTGCCTCTTGACACATTTTTGGACAGTTTTTTCATTATCATTTTTAATCATGTGTATTTCAGCATCTTTGGGACAATGAAAATGGATCAGCTGTACTTGTTAGTTTGTCAGCATTATTCTATATCAGGCCAGTAAAAAAAAAAAACTAGTACAAATATGAAAAAATATATAGAACACAATAACTCCAATCTGTATAAATACCTATATTCTAAATAATACCATTTTATCCTTCCTTAATTTTAGGTATGTAGTTATTAACAAAAGTCAGAATTAATTTGTGTATTCCATTAATAAAATGTCAAATCAAGATTAGTAAAGTTATCAGTGTTAGACAAAAATTTAACAGAGGAAGTTAAAAAATTTATCACGGTAATAGATACTTTAAAAAATTCTTGCATAATTAAAAATCATGACAGAAAAAAAGGAAATCAGGCGAAAAAAACTATCACTAAGCAAAAATATTTCTCCAGACTTCATGATCAGCAGAAAACACTGGATGCATTTCCTCTGAAATTACAGTGGCCAGAGTTTCTGCCATTCACCAGTGTACATGATGTCTGAGCCGGGACCAGCAGAAGTAGTTAAAAGGGGGAAAAAACTGAGAGTGAGAGACAGAGAGTGTCAAAGTGCTGGAAATGTTACATTTCACAAATCTAAGGACATGAATAGGATTAAAGTGACAAAAGGGAAAAAGATATTCTGCCCTAAAGAGAGCAGGGGTAGATACAGAGCATCAGATAAAACAGACTAAAGACAAAAACTGTCACAAGAGACAAAAAAAAAATTATGGTTACAAAAGAATCAATTCATCATGAAGATGTAACAATTATAAACATTTATACATCTAACATCAGAGCCTCCAAATATATGAAACAAACATTGACAGAAATGACATACAGAACAGCACAGCAACAGTCTGAGACATCAGTGCCCCAGTTTTATGTAGTACGGATAGAACCAAACAAAAGATCAACAAGGAACCTGAGCACCTGACCACACTACAGAACAACCGTACCTAACACGCATGCACAGAACACTGCACTCAACAGCGGGAGACACATGCTTCACAAGCAAACACGGAACATTCTCCATGATGGACCACATGATAGGCCACAAAATAAATCTTAACAAACTTCAGAAGACTGAGATCATAATAAGCATCTTCTCTAACCTCGGTGAAATGAGACTAGAAAAAATAAGAGAAGGAAAACAAATATTCATAAAATGTGGAAATTAAACAACTCATTCTTAAATAACCAACAGGATAAAGAACTCACAAGGGAATTTTTAACACATCTAGATGAAAAAGTGAACATACAGCACATCAAATGTCACAGGCTACAGCAAAAGCGCCCCTAAGAGGGAAGGCTACACTGCTGAATGATTACGTTAAAAAGGGAAAAAAGCGGCAAATCAGAAATCTCTTTTTACAACTCTAGGAAGTAGAAGAAGAACAACTGAACCCCAATTTAGCAGAAATAGGTAAATTAGAAAGATTAGACCATGGATAAGTAAAACAGAAAATATAGAAAAATTATATAAAATCAACAAACCAAGGGTTAGTTTTTTTGAAAAGATTATAAAGTTGACAAGCCCTTTACTAGACTAAGGGAAGAAAAAACAAAGAGAACAGTCAAATAACTAAAATCAGGCTTGAAAGAAGAGATATTGTAACTGGTATCACAGTAACTTTTTAAAGGACTGCAAGAGTACTATGAAACATTTTATGCCCCAAAGTTACATAACCTAGAAGAGATGTACACATTCCTACAAAGACTTAATCAATAAGAAATTAAAAAATGTGAACAGAATTGTAACTTGAGGGACAGGTGCAGAAATAAAAAACCCTGCAAGGATGATTCCAAATGAAAAGATTAATCAGTATAATAAACAACAGTAATAGAATGAAGGGAAAAGATAATACATGATCATCTCAATGGATGCAAAAAAGCATTCAACTGAAGTCAACAACCTTTTAAGATAAAAACACTCAAAATACCAAAAAATTAGTAAAGTACCTCAGCATGATGAAAGCCATATATGAAAAACACGCAGCTAACATCACACTCAGTGGTGAGAGACGAAAGGTTTTCCTTTGTGATCAGGAAGGCAAGGATGCACAGCCCCTGCACTGCTGTTCGACAAAGCACTGAAAATTCTAACCAGAACAGGCAAGAAAAATAAATCAAAGCCATCCAAATTGGAGAAGTTTTGTTTTGCAGGTGACAAAATCTTGTATGTTCAAAACCATAAAGATTCCACAAGAAAATTCTTACAACTGAAAGACGATGTTAGACAAATTGCAGGAGACAAAGTCAATGCACAAAAATCAGCTGCATTTCTAGATACTCACAATGAACAATCTGAAAAGAAAACTGGAAAACAATCCTATTTACTACAGCATCAAAAAAAAAAAAGGAAAAGAAATAAAGAAATTCTCAGGAATAAACTCAGGAATAAAAAGGAGTTTGTGAGACTTCTACCCCGAAAAATATGAAATGTTTTTAAAAGAAATCAAAGATATAAAGCAGAAAGACATCCACTACTCATGGACAGGAAGACTTAATATTGTTAAAATGTCTATGCAAAGTGTTTTACAGATTCAATGGAAACCCTACCAAATTCCCAATGGCAGTTTTTTTTCAGAAATAGAAAAAAAAAAAAAAAAGCTACAATTCATATGGAAACTGCAGGCACCCCAAATAGGGAAAACATTCTTGAAAAAGAAGCAAGCTGGATGCCTCACTGTTTTAGAATTCAGAACATGTTATAATCAAGATGGTGCGATACTGGCATAAACAGACATATAAAACAGCAGAAGAGAATATAATGCTCAGAAGGAATCCTTTGCATATATGCAGAACGTACTGACAAGGGAGCCAAGACCACACCATGGGAACAGGATGGTCTCAGTAACAAAGGGTGCCGGGAAGCTGGTCTCCACCAGCCAAAGAATGAAGCTGGAACCTCACCTGCATCAAATGCAGAAACGTGTATGTGCCAGAGGATACAATCCACAGAGTGAAAAGACAGCCTCCAAGGAATGGAGGTGATGAAAATGAGTTAAAGAATCTCCCAAGTGTCAGACATCCAGACTGATTTCATAGCTTAAAATCGATGATGGAATAAAACACCCTCCATCACTGATGTCTCTTGCTGAACCTTCTATTCCATTCCCAACCATTAAGATTTTGAAGGAGGTATTCATTTAGGGGTGTACGCTGTGGGGTGCGCTATCAAAAGTCAGAACTGATTCCCGCTTCTTGGTCTCTTTTCCATATTCTACCAGGTATTGTGCCCATTACTACCTGACTTCCCTGTGCAGCTTCTTTCTCTGATTTACAGAGAGCAGACAGCGCACCTCAACTCGCCCTGCTGCCCCACAGCACTGACTCCGCGTCTCCAACCCACGGGGGTGAAGCCCGCCCAGGACGCCACCCAGGGAGCCGCTTCACACGTTCCAGGTCCCGGGGTCCCGGGGGTGGAGTCTGAGTGGGGAGGACAGGCGCTGAGGGGGGGCCCTGGGTGACTGTGGATGTCCAGGTGTCAGGCAGGACGCTGCAGAGTCAGACAGGATTAGTGAGTCCAAAGAAGGGCATTTCAGGAAGGACAGACTGAGAATCCAGTGAGAATAGGACTTTACCTGAGAAACAGCCATTCCTGGCTTTTTTTTTCTCTTGCTCTTCCTCCTCTTCCGGGCTTCTGCCTCAGGCAACATGGGTCTTTAGAAGTCAATTTTGAAAGTTGGAAAGATGCCATTTAATGTTCAGAATCAACACTCCCGCTCCTGTGCCACATATAAGGGAGACCATTTAATACCTGTCTCTGTCTTGCTTAATTCTCTGAGGATAACGTTCTCTACGATCATCCATGTTGTTCTAAGTGGCAAAATCTTCACTTTTATGGTTAAACATGTCATTGTGTTTGTGTTTGTGTGTGTGTGTGTGTTACAACCCAGGTCCTTGGGCTCTTTAATCAACATAAATTGATGAGGCCAGACGAGAAATTCAGGCAAGGCTTTACTGGGACTCGTAGCAAGAGGAGGCGACGTGAGACAAGAAAAGGGGGCCCTTGCTCGCTCCCCAAGCGGGAGAGGCCAGCTGGCTCCTCACATGAAGTGAGGGCAGGAGCAGACCGGTGGGTCGGGCAGGAGGCACAGCCTAGGTGGTCCGCCCACCTCCGTGGTGATGCTGTGTGCAGGGATCCTGCGTGGTACCCCGCTTTTGCTCCCGGCTCCTCTGAGGTGGCAGTTGGCTTGTGCTCTTTTTGTATCTTATTGTTCATAACTGCCTCTACTGCGCACGCCTGCACGTATGTTTTAGTCCCTCGTAGTTTCTTTGTATCCGGTTGCTTGAGGAGAATTTGTCCAGGTGCAAGCACTGCAGTAAAGGGTCCCAGGTCCCAGCCTGTCTCATACACACACACACAAGTCTTCATTATCCACATCTGTCGACCGACATTTAGGTTGTTTCTACGTCTTGGCTGTTGTGAATAATGCAGTAATGCTCACAGGAGTGCAGGTAACTCCTTCAAAACACGGATCTAGTTTCCTTGGAAATATAATCAGAAGTGGGAATAATCAGTGCTCGGTCCTGTGCCTGTTCTGTTTCTAATTTCTGAGGAACTGTTTTCCACAAAACCATACCATTCACGTTCCCACCAACTGTGCACAAGAGTCCCCTTTTATCTGTATCATGTGAGTGTGAGTGTGCATGTGTGCGTGTGTGTGTGTGTGTGTGTGTGTGGAATAACCTCCCTGCACTGGCAGCAAGAAAGAAGCCGCTGCATCTTTCCCCAGAATCAGCCTTTGCACAGCAGGTCGCTGTGGTATCAGTGGCCCTCTGATCGTTGGAATAATCTTCCCCTGCATCACGGGAGTTCACGGCCCTTCTCGAGCTGTGCCCATACACCCATCCCAGGCAGGCCCTCCCTGGGATCGAAGCTTGGGGCCAACCACTTCCCTTCCAGACTGGAAGAAACTTACCAACTTTCATCTGGTCCAACACACTCCCCAGACATCCAGTACTAACCCACCCATCCTGCTATGCAATCTCATAAAGGAGTCCAGGCCTTAATAACTCATGCATTTATGATGGAATAGTGACCATGAAGACAGCCAAGCACCCACTAGACCTAAGACACCTTCTTTTCGTTCACAGTGGCCCCAGCTCAAACACTGCTACCTCTAAAATCTAATAATAAAAGATAAAAGTCTACACTGATGCACTTGCCCCAGTGAGACTTCAACACTTCCAAGGAAACACTCCAAGTTATCTTTTTTTTACCTTCCAAATGCATCTGAAACTTTCTTCACTAGCAACCCCAAATACCCAAGGTAACCCACAAAGTGACCTCTGGGATTTTCCCTGTAACTACTCTTGGGTTGCATGATGAGTCTTACCCTCCAAAAAGGCCCCACAGAAGTCACTGTGTGGCGTGAATGCCACGGGACCCGTAGATCCATCCTCCAAAGACAAAGCTACTCATCCTCCTGCACCCAGAGCACCACGTTACCTCAGCGCAGGCCTGGGTTCTAACACTGCAGCACAGTGCTCCTCTCAGCCGAATCCCACTGGTTCATTGCTCCTCAGGTGTGATCATGAACCACCCTCTTAGCACCATGCATGCAAATCTCAGTCTCAGCATCTGTGTCCCAGGGAACCTGCGCTAAGACACCACGGTGCCCCCCACCATTCCATGCGGCCCCCAGTTAGCCAGGAACCCACTGCCAGGTCCTCCAGCCAGAACTAAGACATCCATCCCTTGGTCCCATGATTACGCTTTACACAGGTGCACACACTGCTCACGGGGCTCATCCCGATGCCCACACCGGCTGCCAGGTCCCTCCTGCAGATCCCACAGGCTCCCCTCCACTCCCCTCATCTTTCTACCTCTCCTCCATGCAAGACTGAGCATCTGGGCTAAAAGTCACAGGGACAGTGGGCACCGGCATTGCAACAGAAATGAACAAGCTGCCACCCAAACGACACTGGGCACTCAGGAGGGAGCTCAGGAAGCTGGGCCTCCTGGGAAAACCTGCCAGCAACTGGGGATGTCACAGAGTTGAGCTTTAAAGGCATTTGAGATTTAGCTGGATTGAGTTCAGCGAAGAAGTCGCAAGGACAGAGAGGCCCCAGATCTCACCGTCTCCTGTTCTCCCCTCTCACAGCGAACAGGGAGACACACCAGCTCTTTACGTGGGGGGGGCCTCCTTCATGCCCCCTTGGGTTCCTGACCATCTGCTCACTCTTAACACTGTGAAATCAGCATCCCCCACCCCAGCAGATGCACTGCTGGAGGCAAAGCTCCTGTCCAAGGTGGCAACCGTCACTGGAAGTGCGCAGCCTGGTAGACCTGGGGACTACAGCGGAGCAGATAAACATGGGGACACCTCAGGACACTGCAGAAGGACCCCAGTTCTGTGGGGCTTTTTAGGCTTAACAACATCCTTTCGTTCTTATTTTGAGCAGCCACAGAATGTACAAATCAACTGGCATTTCCAGAGGAAATACGAGAAGCATCCTCATCACCTGCTCTAGCCCCCTAGTCGTCCCAGAAAAATATTCAGCCCAACACACAGCCTCTAAATACAACCCCAAAACAGGTGCCGCAGCTGTCCTGGGGGGCAGACGGAGGCTGCGTGAGGCCCAGCGGAGGGAAAATGGGAAGGACTCAACATAACCGACGGAGAAGGGCATCTTCGATGTGGGAGTTTGATGTGGAGGCAATAAAACCTGGGTTATTATAAAGGATCACGACATCCTCACCAACTATTCATCAAAATAGGCTAATATATTTTACTAGTTACCAAAGAACTTTCCCAAGACATAGGGTAAAGAGAAGAAAGCAAACAGGCCTCAAATAAACGTGAAACAAACTTAAAGAGAATCCATTTGTAAAAACAGGGAAGAAAGAGAGAGAGAATCAATTTGTAAAAATTTTTTTAATCTAAAGAATTCTGCAAAGTGAAAAAAAAGTTGAGAATAGAGCATATTGAGAAAAGAATGACATGAATTGATTATAGGAGGCCACCAAATCTTATTTCAGAAGTGAATAATTATTTGCAGGAAAGTAGATACTGAATGAACTAATTTTTATCCCAAGCTACAAAAAGAATTACATGTAAAGAAATGAGAAACAAAAGTAAATCCATTACAAAAACCCCCCACCACTTTCAATGTTCCTTTTAATGTAGTGACGGAGTTGGCCATTTCTTGCCCCACGTGTCCTCTCCCCAGTCCTCTGCCGCGAAGGGGGTGACCACAACTGAGTGAACAAGCCACTGCCCTCTGGCTGAGCAGGGATGGCAAACGGAAACTATCTTCTCATACAAACAATTACAAAATGCACAAGCCTCGCAGACAGGAGTTTTGTCATTCTTATCCTCATCTGTATAATTTAAACAAACAAGCTTTAAATTAGATTCTAAGGCTAAGAATCAATATATCACAACTTAATTATCCACATAAAATCAGCTCACCACCCATCCGCATCTAGTTTCCCCCTCTCCCCGCTCTGCTGTGTTTCCATTTCAGTTTCTCTCTCTCCCTATTTCTTTCTGTCTCTGTCTCTTTTTGTTCCCCTCTGCTCTCCTGCTGTTTCTCCCCTCCCCTCATTTCCTCCCTCACACCCGGCCTGGCCCACTCTGCAACTTGTTCCTCATCTTGTTGCCCGTTCTCCCCAACCCTTCCGAATGTCCTAAATCTCCATTATTTCTGCCTCCCTGCCTCATCTCGGCTCCCTCTCTGCCCTCCGGGTTACACTCCCGTAGGCCCCACTCTCCGGCACCCCCTGGTGGTTATACGTCTTCCCGCTCTCTCTTCCTGCTCCAGTCACTCATTTTCCCTTCTCTCCCAGCACCATGTAGCTCTGAAGGCCATGGTTCCTATCTCTTTCAGCTTCTCCCCCCACTCCCTGTGTGAAGTGCCTTGTGGGAGACCATGACTGGGTTAATAAATTGTAACAGACCCCAGCCGCTTGTGACCTTTGAGAACAAATGTGCTCTGCTAGCAGGCGCCTGTGCATCTGAGAGACTTTTTACTTTGCATTGGCAGATCTGTCCCCCCAACACCAGCAATGACTGACTGGCCTACAGATCCTTCCCACCGAGGAGGCCGCTCGTGCTGCGCGGTAAGAGACACCTGCCCCGGACCTAATAATCCATGAACAGTTATGCCACTTAGATTTTCCGGTACAAGAGGCTGTTGAGACTCAATCCTTTTCGCCCAGTAAAGGGCTGTCGTAGCCAAAGGATGACTAGTTATAGGGCTGGCAAGGTCCCTTTAAGGGGAAGGAGCAGAAGTTTTCCAGGCCAGGTCCCCGGAGAGAGGACGTGAAGTCCGGAGGGCTGTAAAAGCACTTCCACTTCACCAGCAAAGTCAGAATCAAGTAGCTGAGGTAGAACCAGAACGCCTTGCTGTGATCCGTCTAAGCAGACTACGATTAGACCCTGGGTCCCTTCAGGGAAAGGGCCAGACATTCCAGTGAAGGCGGAGTATATACAATCTAGTTCCTTAAGAACTAATTCTGAGGTAGAACACAAGTCCACTGCGGACGCACTGCTGAAGGGGTCTCCGCAGGACTGGGCCGAGGAGACTGGGTCAGAGAGACCTGTGTTTGAGCTGGCCGGGTGGGGCTGTTCCACTTGGGGTTTGGGGCAGGGGAGCTGGCGCCCCATTTCCCATTTCCCGAAATCAGATTGCTATCCTTCTCAGATTTAGAGCGACACTGGTTTGCCCAATGCCTTCCTTTGCCGCACCGAGGGCAGTCTTTGTTAGGTTAATTTTTGAGGCGGACTTCCTTGCCCTCCCTTATTGGGCTGGCAGCATTCCCTTTGACCATGGCCAGGTTTACCACACTTAAAGCAGGTCACGGCAGAAGTGGATCTCATTAAAGCTGCAAGGGCCTGAGCACGATGGGTTTCAGTTCCCACATTCTGGCAAGCTCTTATATAATTGGCTATATTTTTGTTTTGAGTTTGAATACTAGCAAGCGCTGCCTGGCAATCTGCATTAGCGTTTTTATAAGCCAGCTGTTGTAAGAGCACTCTCGCTGCCTCCTGATCATCTACTTGGTGAGAGATGCTCAGTTCTAAGCAATTAATAAAATCAACGTAAGGTTCTGTGGCGCCTTGCTGAATGGTAACAAAGGAGCCAGCGGCAGCTCTGGTTGCGGGAACTTTACACCACGCCGCGAGGGCAGTGTCAGTACACTGCCTAAAAGCCAGCCTACCCACATGGATCTGCTGCTGAGGGTCAGCATAGTGACCTGTTCCTTCAAGCACTTCTATAGGTGTACCATTATTAGCATCAGCATTACGAGCAGCTTGTAAGAGAAACTTCATGATGTTCAGAAGACCAAATAGCAAACTGAGCAGGAGTTGAGAGTTTTTACAAGAGCTCTCCAGTCCCAAGGAGTCATAACATATGCATTTCCAACTGTATCAAGAATACCTTTAGTAAATGAACGCTGAGTCCCATTTTCTATAACACTAGTTTTTAGCTCCTTGAATACAGAGAAAGGGACAGCCTCATGCTTAACACCTTGCCACGCCCTGCAATCACCGGGAAAGCATGCAGCTCTCCCAAATGTAAACCTTCTTTAAAACATTGTTCCACAGCAGTTTGCTTACAATCATACTCCTCAGGAGAGGGAGGAGGCGGTGGCAGCGGCAAATCGATCTGTGAAAGAGGGGCAAACTGTGCAGAAAGGACTGGGGGTGAAGTAGTAGGAGGGGAGGAAGGGGAAGAACAGGGTTCAGGTTCAACGTAATTAGTCTGCAAATAAGAGTATAAGGGACATAAAGCAGCGCGTACCAAATTCCAAGTAGTTAAAATGGAAGCAGGGATTTTCTCCCTTTGCTGATGCCTACGTTTTAAATTCTTACCAACCTGTTCCCAGAATTCCAAATTGATTGTTCCATGGTCTGGAAACCAGAGACAAATCTCTTGTACCATTTGTAACAATTTAATAAGTTGCTCTCTGACAGGGAGCAGTGAGATGCTTTCAGCAGCTGCTGCAAGGTGAGGAGGTAGATCATTTGTTCCTTAGTTAATTGTTGACCCATAGTAAGAAAATGAAAGCAAAACAAGGCTCTCTCTGAATTCTAGGCATGTTGGCAACTATCCCAAGTGGGTGTTGCTGTTCCTTTACAGGAGTGAAATCTACGGGGATCAGGATGCAGTCTCTCTCCAGCTGAAGTGTGCCATTCCGTCGCTGTGTAATCAATAACATCGGGGTCACCAGTTGTGGGTTCTGACTGGCAGAAGTCCCACCGAGATGGAATGAATTACTTGAGACTGTGGAAAGTCAAGAGAGCGAGAGGGAGTCGGGGATCAACTCCTCAAGCCTCTCAAATGCGCCCACATTTATTGTGTACAGTCAAAGGAAAAATCACCAATAGCTGTGTCATGGGATGTAGGAGCTTAAAGAAAGACGGGATGGGGTAGAGATTATAGAATCCATAATGAGTACAAAGGCTTAATTTATCTTCAGGACAGACATGGGGAGAGGGGAACAAGGTACACTCTTCAGACCTAAGTTGATTACAAAACAGACCACCAGACTAGCCAGTCCCTCGTCTTGGGGATTACACACTAAACAGCAGAAGGCATGCCCAGCGTTTATAGCCGAGGGCATAGGTCATACGAGAAGAGTAAATCCTAAACTATGGACCTATGCTTAAAATAAGCCGTGTCCTGCGTTTATAGCAAGGGACACACAATGGCTTTGCCATTGGAAGCAGCCCTAGGCTAAAACCTCAACTACGCAAGCAGCGCATTGTCCCTGCTTTTTATGGCAAGGAGACAGGCGTGCAAATGCACAGGCACCTGCTAGCAAAGCACATTTGTTCTTCTTCAAGGTCACAAGCGGCTGGGGTCTGTCACAATTTATTAACTGAATCATGGGCTCCCACAGTGCTTCACCAGTGCTGCCCACTATCCCACTGCTGCTTTGCCGCCCTATTCTGCTCACCAGTCTATCCCCCTTCTATAAACTTCTGTTTTATCCGCTTGTTCCTTTCACAGCTGTCTTTCAGGTTACTGTCTCTTTACAACCCCTCAGCCATCCTCACCGTTCCCACTGGTTCTCCCTCCTTCTTTTCTCCTCAGTTTTTCTACTTCTCTCTCAGCCACTGTCTCTGCTTCCCCTGATTCTCCGCGCCCACGTATTTACAGGGATGTCGACTCAGTAAGATGCCCGCCTACTGGAAAAGACCGTTTTTCAGCGGGGTGGAATGTGGGACGTAACAATACTGCGGGGTCACACGGCTGACCCCGGTCACCTCCCCCTACGCGGGGTGGGGGAAGGGCTGACTACGAAGGGAAGGCCCGCGGAGCAGAAGGACCGGCCTGAGGAGGACGCGAGGACTGAGGGGCTGGGAGGCAGGGGGACTCAGGAGAGGCCGGGGTCCTCAGAATCCCGGGACCCGGGAGAGGACTTGGCCCTACAGGAGCGGGGCGGCCGGCGCCGTCCACCTCGCGGAAGGGGACGTGCCAGGGGGGGCGGAGGTAGTAGGAGGTTTCAAGAAGGAAAATGACTCTAAAGGTGGTATCTTCGTGGACCGAAGGGCTAAAGCCCGAGGACAGCTACCAGCCTCGGGCGATTTTAAACCCCAAGGGAAACGACCCCTGACCTTTAACAGCGACGTCTGAATTTACTGGGGGCAGAGGAGCAGGTGTGGGGATTTAAGGTCCGTATTGACTTCAAGGCCCTGAGGATGGACTACGGGGGACTGCGAAGCGCAGATTTACACTAAAAGGGAGAAACTTACGGTCTGCTGTGTGACCTTCCACCCGAGCACCCCACTTCCGTTTCCGTAAGAAGCGGCGCACCGGCAGAGCAAAGAGCCCACGCGGCTGGGGGCGGGGCCTGGGCGGAGCTCTACCGGTGAAGGGCGGGGCGTGCATGAGCTGGGGGAGGGGCAGAGGCGGGGCCTGCTCTCCATCCGCCTCGCTCTGGAGATGTCTTTTTCAAGTTTAGAAACGCTGAAGTGTCTTTTGTGCAGCAGGGTTGCTGTCTGCTTAGTTTAAATAACTGCCTGTAACAGTTTCAAGACAAACGCTTGCAGCTGTGTGAAACACGTCGGAAACTGAGATGTCTCCTCTTCACAGGTTGAAAACAGATTAAGTCAAAAACTGGGTTTGCCAGGGGGTTGCCCAGAAGTCCTGCTAGTGAGGCTGAAGCAATTCGGCGGTCTAGGAACTCGCGTCTGGGGAATGTCAGGCGGGACCGTGACTGGATCCAGCAACATTTCCTTCAATGAGAACTTCAGTTGTCTCTGTATTACAAACTACAAAACTCTCCCTGGGTAGAATGGGCAGTTTTCTCTATTCCCCATTTCCCCAGGAGGCCAAACTCAACACGGCTCAGTTGCAGAGACTCAGGGAGAAGACCTGGGGTCTAAGACTGGGGGACTATGCCATTTTATACTTCAGGTGGCACACAAATGAAAAGATATCATCAATTCACATTTTAAAAAGATGCAGTGGCTGGGATAGATTTGGGGCTCCTACGAGGTGGATTGCTCTGTATTACGCAGTACTGCAAACGAGCCATGTTGACAAGACCCTTCAGCATGAACTTTCATGAGTCCAAGCAAGGGAATGAGTGGATCGTGGAACTTTTCATTAAATACAGACTAGCGGAGGAGAAGTTGATTATTGGTGAAAGTCACGAATCCATTTTGCTTACGGGGAATTTTGTTTGTATAACTTTAAAGCAGCAATAGGGACATATTCACAAAAAATGAGACATTTCCTCAATCACAGTAGATTTTGGCCCATGTTTCTCCTGTAATACTATGAAACTCTAGAAAGTTCCCACTGTATATTGTTCCTTCTAAATTATATTACAGTACTCCAAGCTCAAAGAGCTTCTTAACCTTATCTCTGAAACTGTCATTTCCTAATTTTTTCCATCTTTATTATTGCTATTTTCACTTCAGGTAAATCAAGGTGCGTAACATGGGTTTTATTTGGGCACAAAAGAGGAGATGAGGAAATATTGTAATGCTGCATATTCATGAATGAAGGGGTAGGTTTTAGGGGGTCAGAGCTTGTAATTGCACTGTTGTGGTATAGTGATGTAAAGCTCCTGGGACAATATGCATGCATGTGTGTGACTGAAACAACGTGCTGTACACCAGAAATTGACACAACATTGTAAACTGACTATACTTCAATAAATAATAAATAAAATAAAAATCCTAGGACAGAGCGTGGAGAGAATAACTCACCTGCAAATGATATAATCCCCAAATTGTATATTCTTTTATTTCATCACAGAAAGAAATCGTTGAAGATTCTTTCAATTCTAAGTCTCTACAGTGCATTGTTAGATTCGGTTATGAGGTACCGATGTGGGATGAAACTGTGTTGGTAGAAGAAACATGATCCATTCAGTCACAGATAAAAAGTGATAAAAACTTTAATTCGAGCATGAGACTCATGATACATCCTGAATGAAACAGTAGCAAAAGGTAATGGCAGCAGTTAAATATGAATCACACACATGCACATACTATTCTGGTTCTTTTATCAAAATTTCATTTCAAGATAGCACTTCAATTTTCAAGAATAAGATTAATTTTGCATCATTCATTGATATACAAGTTATTGCCATCTGATGGAGAAAGTGACCACCTTTTCCTCTGCATTATTTCTACCAGATAATCAGTCCTTAGGAACAGTCACTCTCCTCCCATGAAAAGCCCAGTCAGTCCCTTAATGTCACTCCTGCTCTGTTCAGTCAGTTGGTAGAACCTTCTGTCCAACAACCCACTGTGACCTATATGTATGGAAGGGCACCCTGAGCAGAATAAGCATGATGAGTCAAGCCAGTTTTACACTTTTCTCAGCCCCTCCCTGATGCTAATTTGCACACTGTTGAATTGGGTAATAGTGTGCAATTGTTTTCCCAGGGAGCATGGATGTGAATGAACTGCAGCTAATGAAGTCGGCCCCTTCATCTTACCGAATCTTGCCCAGAGACCATCATCAAAGGCCCTTAATGAAGACTTAAGATCAACACACTTCAGGGCGGGTATGGTATAGCTCAGTGGTAGAGTGTGTGCTTAGCATGCATGAGGTCTTGGGTTCAATCCCCATTTGAAAAAATAAAATAAAATAAAATAAAATAAAATAAAATAAAATAAACTTAATAACTTAATTCCCTCCCTCCAAAAAAAAAAAAGGATCAACAGACTTCAAACTCCAGGTGGAAAGGCATAAGTAGTAATGTAGCCTTTTCAAAACTCAAATGTTTAAGATGTTTATACACTAAAGACAATGTGCCATTTCCACACAATTCCTTGCTCCTGTGATTAAACGTCATGTCATGAGTTTTTGACACATTTTGACACATTCCTGTTATTCTGCAGTATACCATCTCAGGTTAACCTCAGAAAACTGAAGACCTAGTTATTTCTAGCATGGATCCTCTGAAGTGTGGTCCATTGTGAGAACTGGTCAAGAAATTCACCAAATTCATTACTTTTATAAAGCTTCTTCCCAATATGAATTCTTTGGTGAATCCTGAAGACATACTGGTTCTTAAAGGTATTTCCAAGTTAAATATATATTTGCATGTGTTCTGTGCTGCATAAATTCTCTCATTATGCCAAAAGCATGGACATCTGATGAAGCCTTACCACAGTCACAACACTGGTAAGGCCGCTCTCCAAATTAAACCCTCTGATGTGCCACAGTTTTGATCTGTGGGTAGAAGGCTTAGCATGCACATTCCTTTTCTGTGGTTTCTCTCAAAGATGCATATTCTGAAGTCTAGTGCATTGTGAGGCCTGAATAAAGCCTCTGCCACATACATTTACTTGATTTCGCTTCAATATGGACTGTGTTCACGTTGATATTTGAACTTCAGGGAAAGTCCTTGCCGGGTTGACTGCATTTATAAGGTGTTGATCCAGTGTGTTCATCAATGTTTGATATTTGGGTAAAATCTTTATACCACACACTGCACTTGTGTGGTTTCACTCCAGAATGTGGACTTTTTTCCAATTATAATCAGTTTACAATATTGTGTTAATTTGCAGTGTACAGCATAATAGTTCGTTCATACATATACATACATATATTTGTTTTCATATTCTTTTTCATTACAGGTTACTACAAGATACTGAATATAGTCTCCAGTGCTCTACAGTAGAAACTTGTTTACCTAAATTTCAAAAAATTGAACTATAGTTGACTTACAATGTTGTGTTAGTTTCTTCTGGTGCATAGCATAGTGATTCAGTTATACCTACATATATGTTCTTTTTCATTATAAGTTTCTACAAGATACTAAATATAGTCCCCTGTGCTGTACAGTAGAAACTTGCTTATCTATTTTATATACAGTAGTTACAAAATATAGATTCTTATATTTAGTGAAAAGCAAGCAATAATTTGAAACTGTCACATTCACTGCATTTGTAGGTAGGGTGTAATTTGGTGAACACTGAGTTTAAGGCAACTGCCACACTCAGGACATTTGTAAGGGTCTGTCTAGAATGGATTATGTGATAGTGGGTGGGGTGGGAGCCCCGAGTAAGAGCATCACCACACTCATGGTGCCTGGAAGGTTACTCCCCAGAATGAACTCTTTGGTGAATCCTGAGGTAGGACTACTGTCTAAAAGACTTCGCCACATTCCATAGACTGATGTGAGTCCTCTCCAGCATGAGTTTTCTTGTGAAGCAGCAGGTGTGAACACCTGCCACAAGCCTTGCCACGTGCATCACATCTGTAAGGTCTCCCTCCAGTGTGGGTTGCTTGATGTTTACTTTGGGTTGAACTCACACTAACGGCTTTGCCACACACATTACATTTGTAAGCTTTCTCTCAGCTGTGAATTCTCTGGTGATTTACAAAGTGTGAGTTCTGACTGAAGACTCTGCCACATTAGCATTTGTACGGTTTCTCTCCAGTATGAGATCTCCGATGACTTGCCAGGTTTGAATTCCGACTGAAGACCTTGTCGCACACGTCACATTTATATGGTTTCTTTCCCGGAGGGATTCTCTGCTGTGCCGTGAGGTGTGAGTCCTGAGTGGAGGCTTTACCACCCATGCTAGAGTTGAAAGGTTTCTCTCCAGGATGAATTCTCTGGTGAATCCTGATGTCAGACCATTGCTGAAAGGTCTTGCCACACTCAATGCACTTGTATGACTTCTCTTCGGTGTGAATCCTCTCATGATGCCGAAGACGCGAAGGCTTCATAAAAGCCTTGCCACATTCCTTACATTTGTAAGATTTCTCTCCAGTGTGAATTACCTGATGGTAAGTGAGGCTTGAACGCACACTAAAGGCTTTGCCGCACTCATTACATTTGTACGGCTTTTCCCCAGTGTGAATTCTCCGATGACTTGCCAGGTGTGAGTTCTGACTGAAGACCTTGTCACATATATCGCATTTATATGGTTTTTCTCCAGTGTGGATGATCTGATGTGTAGTAAGGTGCGAACCCATAGTAAAGGCTTTCCCACACTCTTTACATTTAAAAGGTTTCTCTCCAGAATGAATTCGCTGGTGAATCCTGATGTCAGACCACTGCCTGAAGGCCTTGCCGCATTCGGTGCATTTGTACGGCTTCTCTCCGGTGTGAATTGTCTCATGACGCCTCAGCTGCGAGTGCTTGAGGAAAGCCTTGTCACACTCGCTGCACTGGTAAGGTCTCTCGCCGGTGTGCATCACCTGATGGTCGATCAGGCTTGAACGCACAACGAAGGCTTTGCCACACACATCACACTTGTAGGGTTTCTCTCCGGTGTGACTTTTCTGATGGTCAGCCAGGCTCGAACTTTGCATGAAAGCTTTGCCGCATTCGTTACATTTGTGTGGTTTCTCCCCACTGTGGATTCTTTGATGTCTCACGAGTTTGCAGCTGTGGAAAAAGGCCTTGCCGCACTCATTGCATCGGTAAGCTTTCTCTCCAGTGTGGGTGACCCGGTGTTTCGTGAGGCTTGAACGCATCGTGAAGGCTTTGCCACACTCGTTACATTTGTAAGGCTTCTCTCCAGTGTGTAGTCTCAGGTGATTTACAAGGTATGAATTTTGACTGAAAACCCTGCCACAGACGTCACATTTATACGGTTTCTCTCCCGTATGGATCATCTGATGTCTAGTGAGGTTCGAGCTGCGATTAAAGCTTTTGCCACACTCGTTACATTTGTGAGGTTTTTCGCTCTGTGCTGCGCCGTCCTGTGTCAGTCCCGGAGGATGGATGGGGTCGTTCCCACGTGTGTTAGAAACGCTAGTTTGGACACTCGGAGGAGTTCTTTCAGGCAGTGAAAATGAGCCGGCGCTGTTGGCAGCGTTCGCAGTTTGATTACATTCAAAAATTTCCCCTTGGGTTTGAGGGATCGGAAGTTTATCTCGAAAGCTTGATCCAAGCTTATTTTCAACGGGCTTGTTTCCTGCATCTTTTCTACCACGTTGATCTTTTCCGTCAGTGAGATGTTCCCCATGGGTTCTACCCATTCCTTTCTCACTTCTCTCATCATCTCTCCACCGACACTCAAAGTCATACATTTTTTCTCGGATTCTCCTGAGGTGCACATCTCTGACTTCATGACTTCCGAGTCTTCCCCAGATCACGGTTTGGAATACATCTGTTGTATTAGTGTTCTCCTTTGGTTGTAATTTCTTGGTAACATGTGAGGGAGAGATATCTACAAGATACAAAGAACCATAGGTATCTTATTAATTACATTTTGTAAATAAATGTTTCATCCTGGACACGTAATATTACGCCAAAAATAATACTTATACTGAATGTAGCTGTGAAAATTCCCCATCATGATCTTCAAAATTTGAGAAACATTAAAGACGTAGGATTCTTTAATAAAGAAAGTGCAATCACCTGTGATTCAAATTAATTTTAGGGTAGCCTCATTTCAAACACCCTGTTACAAAAACACTCACGTTTTGCAAGCTTACGTTAGCTTTCAAAGAAAGGGTGTTTTCCACCATGACCCCAAAGCACATACCAACTCACTGTAAATGCCTCATAACGAGACAGAAAATATTAGACATATTTTGTGGGTACTTAATGCATACTGATTGTACATACTCTGCATCTGAAATCTGCATACTTACTGTACATAAATGAATGCTAAAAAATAGATAATACATTGTAATGGTAAGTAATCCAAAACAGGCTAATCTAACAACCTAAACAAATGGCAGTTCAGAATTACAAAATATAGCACTGAGTAAATGAAAAATTTAATAAAACAATATTAAAAAAAGAAATTTTCTCTAAATAGCTGTTATAAAAGCATCCGTGCTCATGAAGAACAGGCATTCTTTTTTTTTTTTAAGAAAGGCATTCTATAACATTAACAAGTACATACCAGTTATATTGCATAAGATATTCTGAAAGACCATCTGTAAATCACAGTAAAAATTAATAAATATATTATTCTAGTAACCCATGATAAAACCAGCAGTAATAAGGAGCCATGTTATAGAAAAAGTATACTCTATGGAAAGACTAAAGAAAGGAGGGTGGGTATAGCTCTGTGGTAGAGCATGTGCTCAGCATGCACGAGATCCTGGGTTCAAGCCCCAGTATCTCCATTAAAAATAATAAAAGAATGAAGAAAGGACTTTCATTTTAGAAAGAGCACACAATATGAAAAGTGTAAAAGGTGTCGAGATAACTGACTTCCAAAGTATCAGGTCAGGAAAACATGTAACCTTATAAAGAGTAAGAGCTGGAGGAAGAATTCAGAAGTCACGACTATGATTTCATGACTGCTGTCACCTAACAGCCAATCAGAGCAGCTCTCCATCTCTGCAGTGCCTTTCAATTATCCAGTCACTGTCCCCAAAATATCCGTAATATGAAGTGCGTGCTCTGAAAATGCATTAACTAAGGTCAGAGAACGCTGTTGAGAACAATTTGCAAAATAAAATCACACAAAAATATAATGCAAACAAAGGGATACCTCACAATAAATATGACAGTTGATCTATGTCTTTCAAAACAGTAACTTGTGAGTCTTTCTGTAAAATGTGCAATATTCTAAGTCATCTAACAGTACTTGTTTGTTTTAAAAGCCTGAGGTAGTAGCTCATTATCTGGTCTTACTCTATAAGCCTTCTGATATTGTTTGTGTTAAGTGATGAACTCTGTTTCAGCATGTAATTTTAACTTTTAAGGAAAATAAAAGTGCATTTGGATTAAGGGGAGGGTATAGCTCAAGTGGTAGAGCGCATGCTTAGCATACACAGTGTCCTGGGTTCAGTCCCCAGTACTTCTTCTAAAAATAAGTAAATAAACCTAAATACCTTCCCCCTTAAGAAATGCAATTGTTTTGAAAGAAGATGCTTTTATGAGAATAACACCTTATCTAACATTGCTTAAATGGTTTTCATCCAAAGCGATGCAAAAATAAATATAAATACTGCCATAAAAAAAGCACCTGAGGTAAATCATCATTATTTTGCAAATAAGGGCAGCAGACTTGGAGGGTTTATGTACATAGCCCCAACTGACACAGGAAGTGAGAGGATTTCAGCCTGGACCCACAGACTCAGACAACATGTTCTTAAGCATGACTGCCCACTGAACAGTACAAATTACCAAAAAAATACAACAAATACCAAGAGCTTGGAAAGCAACACTTCCAGGCAGTTCAGCGCGGTCATGTGGTAGTTTTACCCAGCCACCCCTCCTGGAAATGACTTCTGAGTCATCCCCCCTGCACATACTGATTTACGTGGTGTCCTGAGAACTTTGTTCAGTGGCTGAGAAGAGTGTAAGAGGAGATTCTGAAAAGGGAGACAGTAATGTTGCAGAAAGGAATCAGGTTTACATTTATTGTAATACTTGCTATGAAACTTATTAAATTGAAAATCCCAGGAGTTCCATTTCCCGGTGACTACTGCAGAGGAAAAGACAGATATTCTAGGAGATGCATGCAAGAATGCTCTTAGCAGGACCCAGGAGGGAAAACCAGGAAATGGCCACCATTCTGTATCCACAAATGCAAAAACGATGAAATCTTATCGACGGTACAGCAAGGTAGGGAGACCCTGGGTTCCAAACGATGATCTGGCTGGGTGCGCAAGTTTGTTGGAGGAAACAAAGTTAGCAAGCAGTTTTACGCCAAGGTCTGAGCATTTTAAGGATGTGACTGCATTAGTTAATAAAGGGGAAAAAAAAGAATCTCACTAACATACTAATTATATAACATATTGTTAAAAAAAGAAATTTAATAATTTTGGTATATAAATTGTTCAGTCTAAAACTTTTTGTTATTAAAAATTATAATAGTATGGGGTGGAGGGTATAGCTTAGTGGTATAGTGTGTGCTTAGCGTGCATAAGGTCCTGGATTCAATCCCCAGTACTTCAATTAAGAAAATAAATAAATAAATCTAATTACCTCCCCACTCCAAAAAACAAAACAAAAACAAAACAAACAAGAAAAAAAAAACCTGGGGGTGAAAAAACATAGCTCCTTAAAAAACCAAAAACCAAACCAAAACAAAACAAACAAAAGAAAACAAAAAAAAATAAATAAATAAAAATAAAATATATACTAGTGTCTTTTTTGCTGGCCTTCTCTAATAATAAGAAGTCATATTATTGGATCTTTTCACACAATCTATGCAAAAAAAAAAAAAAAAAAAGAAAGATATGAGGAGTGATGTCAGCAAGACAGAAGAACCATAAACTCCAGGCATGGAGTTAACCCATGGAGAACCAACTAAACTACAGCATAGAAACAAAAAGTCCTTTGGGGAAACTCTAGACATTAGTGAAGAAGCTACGGGAGTCCATCAAATTCCTACCCCAGAAACACTGAACCAAAAGTGAAGAAACGCTCATGTCACTTTGCCTGACCTTGCCTCCCTCCCTTCGAGGCACACTGCAGTGAGATCAAACTGGAGAAAGCCTCCCAGTTCCCAGGTCCTCCCTTGGGAAGAAATGCAAATCAAAGCCACAGTGAGATACCACCTCCCACCTGTTAGAATGGCCGTGATCAAAAAGAGAAGTACCAGCAAGGATGCAGAGGGATGGGTACCCCAGTGCAGTGCTGTCGGGAATGTAAATTGGCACGGCCACTATGGAAACCAGCGCAGAGGTTCCTTGCAATATTGTAAAGAGAACTACCATATGGTGCAGCAATCCCACTTTTTTGGGTATACATCAAAAGGAAATGAAATTGGTATTTCAAAGACGTGTTTCTGCATTCTATGTTCATTATAGGATTATTTACAATAGTCAAGACATGGGAACAACGTAAGTGTCCAACCTAAGTGTCCAAGAGCTTAATGGATAATGAAAATGTGATACACACACACACACACACACACACACAGGAATATTATTCAGCCATGAACAAAATGGGAATCTTAGTATCTGTACCAACATGGATGGACCCTGAAGGTACTATGCTAAGTGAAATAAGAGAGAGAAAGAGAAAAACTGTGTGATGTCACTTATATGTGAAATATTAAAAAAAAAAAGCCAAACAAATAGAAATGAAGCATAGAAAAGTAGACGCCAGGGGCTGGGGGCAGGCAGAAATGGAGAGATGTTCATCAAAGAGTATAAAACTCCAGTTGTAAGATGAGTAAGCTCTTGGGAGCTCATGTGCAGCATAATAACTACAGTTGTCAATACTGTATTATACACTTAAAAACTGTTAAGACAGTAGACCTTCAACCACAAGTAACAAATGTTGGTGAGAATGCAGAGAAAAGGGAACACTTTGACACTGCTGGTGGGAAAGTAAACTGGTATTGCCACTGTGGAAAACGGCATGGAGGTTCTTCAAAAAACTAAATTTAAATGGAACTACTATGTGACCCAGCAATTTCACTTCTGGGTAAAGAACTGAAGAAAATGAAAACACTGATTCAAAAAGATATATGCACCCCAATATTCACGGGAGCATTTGTTACAATAGCCAAGATATGGAAGCAGCTTTATTGTCCATCAACAGATGAATGGATAAAGAAGACGTGGTATACACACACACACACTGAAAAATTACTCAGCCATAAAAATGAATAAGTTTTTGCCATTTACAACACTATGGATAGACCTGGAGGGTACTGAGGTTAGTGAAATAAGTCTGCAGACAGAGAAAGGCAAATACTGTATGTTATCACTTATATGTGGAATCTAAAAAATAAAACAAAGAAATGAACAAAACAAACTAGTGGTTACCAGTGGGGAGAGGGAAGGGTAGGGCAAGATAGCGGTAGGGGATTAAAAGGTACAAACTACTATGTATAAAAAAGCTACAAGGGTATACTGTACAGCACAGGGAATATAGCCAATATTTTATAACAACTTTAATGAAGTAAAATCTATAAAAATTTTGAAGCACTATGTTGTACACCTGAAACTAATTTAATGTTGTAAATCAACTATACCCTCAATAAAAAAATAAATAAATAACCCAGTGGGGGAGGACTGGGAACACAAAAAGTTGCTATGACGTGAATTAATGGATGTGTTAACACACCTATTGTGGTAATCTTTTCACAATACATACGTTTATCAAACCATCACAGTGTACACTTTAAATTCTATCTCAATAAACCTGGAGGGGGAAGAAAATACAAAGGAGATGATGCTTTATCCTGTGAATAAAAAGAATTTCCCAGAAAAGACAATATGAAATCAGGAAGAGCCTACATTCCCAACCAGGCAGAGCAGTGGAAGAGAGACAAAACTACAAGACGCGGCAGTCAGACACTGCAGGGTCTTGGGATGGGACTGTGGGCTCTACCCACAGACACGCCTGAAAGATGGATATCTATGCTCCGCATGTAGGACTTGGGATCAAAAAGAGGATCTGTCTGTCCACTGTCTTAACAGTAGTTTTCCTAAGTAACAATCACAGATGATCCAACCCACCTCCTATTACACAACCCCAAGCTGTGTGACAAAAACAGAAGAAAGGGCTGAGGGATCCGAACAGGCAGACAAGGCTTGAGGCAGCTCCACGCAGGCTCTGGGGTGACAGATGGAATCAAAGAGTAGCCAGTGTTTTCCCATCTCCTGATTAGGTCTTCCAAGTTCAGCAAATGGGAGGGAATCGAGATCGGTCCAAGGGTTGGTACAACGGAGGCATCAGCTCTGATCTATATGGACTAGGAACTGAGCATCCAATGAAATGAAGTACACAAGGGGACACAAAGGAGAGAGAAATCCCTTTAAAACAGCCCATTTGGGGTGAGTGGGGTGTAGTTCAGTGGTAGAGTGCATGCCTAACATGCACAAGGTTCTGGGTTCAATCCTCGGTACTTCCATTAAATAAATAAATAGAAACCTAATTACTGCTCCCCATCTCCAAAAAAGAGGAGAAGAAAACCCCAGCCCATCCCACGCTCCTCAAAGTTAAGGACCAATGAGTTCTCAGGGGCCAGATGACAGAGTGTAGATCATGGGAAAGACCTTCTTTGTCTCTGGCACAGCTGCAGCACCACTGGAGGGTGAAAGAACACAGCTCCCATGTTGAAGGACTGGCTGGTAAGTAGGGGATAAGAAACATCTCCTCTGAGTTCACGAGAAATAAACTTGTTTCCCCACAGAACTCTCCCACTTGGGGAGAGTTTCCCCAAAACTATTAATGGTGTGGCTTCCTCTCTGTCCAACTGAGACCTGACCTGTGTTCACACCTTTGATACTTTCCCACCTCCGTGTGTTTTGTTTTGTTTTGTTTTTGCTATTTTCCCTCCCCTCTCCACAGTCCAGTGCTCTCTGTCCTTACTCCAAAATGGGGATAATAATATTCAGGTCAGGAAAAGAAATCCCTGCTAGTAAGAAGAAAGGGACATCATGTGCAGTGAAGCTTCCAGAATCCCAGCTCTTTGTTCAGCTAAGGTGAGAAGGTATTAAGAAAATGTTTCACAAAAATTCATCCACTGCTTGCCTCCTTCTGAATGCACAGAGAACAGCATAATATGCAGACATCTAGCTCTCTTTGAAGAACTACTGAGTCAAAAGCACAGGAGTAGAAAAGAGAGAAGTGGATATTTTAAATTGGCCTAAATCAAACCTTATAGTTTGATGCATATTTTAAGCTCTGGGCCCACCACCCATGATGTATCATAACGTGGGCAGATCATATGATGAAAGGGCAGGTTTAACATCCTGATGTTGCATCATGAAGCTTTTCACATCTGAGTCAACAGGGATCTCTGATCAGTCAAGCTAAACAAGGCCTCCTAAGGGGCACGCAGGGAAAACGCAGAGACAACTTCCGTGGGGAAGTCCTCTCACCCAGGGACAGCAGGTTCCTGCAGGTCTCCAGCATCACATCCCTGTACAAGGCCCTCTGGGCAGCGTCCAGGCACTCCCACTCCTCCTGGGAGAACTCGATGGCCACGTCCTCGAAGGTCAACTGTCCCTGAAATGAAAACACACTTCACAAAGGGGCCGTGAGCAGAGCTCTTATTTGCACGCAAGAGAAGAGGAGAGAGGGGTGAGGATGAATTCGGCTGAAGCGTGTGTTCTGATAGATCTATGGAGAGGTATTTGGAGACAATATTGCATCTCTAATTTATTGTGCTTTTCCATAGGTTATGACAGCCTCCAAATCAATGTGGATTTCTCATTTTTGCGTATATTATATGAAATTTACAGAAGAAAATTCAGCGCTGGGTCAGCTCTACAGAAGTGTTCAAGAAAGGTCAGAATCTAAAAATTGTGATGATGATAAAAATAGCAATGACTACAGGTTTTTGAACACTTCTTGTATAAGTGTATGTCATGTAACTTCCTGTATGTTAATCACTCTAAATGTTATACAGGCGTGAACCTGTTACCACTACAATAGATCATTAGAGAAAGATCTGGTTCCATTTTACAGAGTAGAAAACTGGGTCACAGACACTAAGAAACTCGCCTCAGGTCAAACAGTTAAGAAATGGTAAAAGTACCTGAACTTAAGGTGGTTGGGCTTTAGAACTGAACCTAAGAAATCAACCACTGAAGTAAGAGATTGAGAAGTACAGTCACACAGGGTTCTCCAACTGAGAAAACGTGAAACAAGTTCAAGATTAACATGGAACTGCATATAAAAGGTCATCGTTTACACACACACACACACACACACACACACGCATGCACATTAACACATTATTCTTCCTATTTATTTTAATCATTAAGATGATAATGTTGAAAAAAATTCAAGGCATGGGATTTTTTTGTAATTGTCTCTTTTTTAATTTTTATTTTTAAATTTTCTTATGGAGGTACTGGGGATTGAACCCAGGATCCTATGCTTTATGCTAAGCATGTGCTCTACCACTAAGCTATACCCCCCTCTCCTAGAGCATGGAATACATTTAAGATGAGTTCAACTTCTAAAAAAAATGTAGTATATATTTATGAAAGATCATATCTTCTATAAAAACCACGGACCTGCACAACCATACACATGTAAACAGATTTAAATTAACTGAAATGAGAAGAGTTGTCTCTAATACTTTGGAATGATTTTTTTTCATTATCATTTTTATTCCCATATATTTCATATTTGGGAAAGGGAAAATGTATCAATTGTACTTAACTTAGTTTGTCAACATTATTCTATAGTAGGCTAGTAAAAAAAATGGTATAAATGTGAAAAAAATATAGAATACTTTTAACTATAATCTCTATAAAATACCTATACTGAAAAATATAAACATTGTTTTATCCATTTAAATTCAGATATTTACACATGAAAAAAGCCAGAGTGTATCTGTTTATTCTTCCAATAAGATGATTCAAGATTAGAGTAGTTACTAGTGTTACACATTAATTTAAGAGATTAAGATTTTTCATTTCTTTTTTTTTTTTTTTTGGTAGGGCGGAGGTAATTAGGTTTATTTATTTATTTATTTAAATGGAGGTACTGGGGATTGAACCCAGGACCTTCTGCATGTTAATCATGTACTCTACCAGTGAGCTATACCCACCCCCAATGTTTTAAAAAATTACAGTAGGAGGTACTTGAAAAAAATTCTTGGATATTTAAAAATCATGACAAAAAGGAAAACTGCTTATTAAGCAAAAATATTTCACTAGATGCATTTTGTCTTAAATTACAGTGGAAAAAAGCCAGAGCTCCTGCCATTCACCTCTGTACAATATGCCTAAGCAGGGACCAGCAGAAGAGGATGAAAAAAGAGGAAAAAATAAAGAGTGAGAGCAAGAGAGAGTCCATAAGCCGGAACTGTCAAAATGCACAAGTCCAAGGACACAGATCGGATGAAAATGTTAAGTGGAGGGAAGATTCCACACCAACGGGGCCCTAATGAAAGCAGGGGTGACTATGTTCTATCAGACAAAACAGACTAAAGACAGAAACTGTCACAAGAGACAAAGGACAACACATAACAACAAAAAGGTCAGCTCACCACGAAGCTATGACAATTATCAATACAGATACGTGTCCAACATTAGCGCTCCAGATAAAGCAAACGTTGACAGAAATGAAGGAAGAAACAGACAGCAGCACAGTAACAGCATGAGACTTCCGTGCCCCAGTTTCACTTACGGATGGAACCAGAGAGAAGGTCGATAAGGAAACTGAGCCCCTGAGCAACACTACAGGCCGACTGGACCGAACAGACCGCACAGATCCTCCACTCAACAGCAGCAGCAAACACATGCGTCTCCAGCACATGTGAGCCTTCTCCACGACAGACCACACGCTAGGCCGCAAAAGAGATCTGAACACAATTAAGAAGGCTGGGACCGTAACAGGCGTCTTCCCGAACCACAACGAAGAGAAACCGGAGACAAAGAGCAGAAGGGAAACAGAAATATCCATCAAATGGGGAAAGTAAACAACTTTCATTTTTAAACAACTGACAGTTCTGAGAAGAAATCACAAGGGAATTTAAAAAAAATCTGGATAAAAATGAAAATGCAGTTGACCCTTGAACAACTCGGGGGTTAGAGGTGCCAACCCATGAACGGTGGCAAATCCAAGTATCACTTTACAGTGGGGCCTCCATATCCCTGGTTCCACATCAGTGGATTCAACCGACGGTAGGTGACGCAGTACCTTAGTATGTATTTGTTGAAAAAAATCCATGTATCAGTGAACTGTGCAGTTCAGTCCCATGTTGTTCAAGGGTTAACTGTACAACTAACAAAACTTCTGGGATGCGGAACTAAGAGGCCAGTCTGCAGGGGTAAATGCTTACATTGAAAAAGAGGAAAGATCTCAAATCGGAAATCTATTTTTACACCTCAAAGAAGTAGAAAAAGAAGAACAAACCTGCAAAATGACTATAACTCATAAAAAAAAGTTTAAAAAAAATAATAAAAAAATTAAAAAAGAACAAACCAAACTAAATTTACCAGAAGGAAAGAAAGTAAATGAGAAAGGTTAGAGCAGAGATAAACAGAGAGTAGAAAAACAGTATACAAATCAACAAACCAAGAGTTTGTTTTTTGAAAACATTAGCAAATTGACAGAGCCTTAGTTAGACTGAGAAAAAAAAAGAACACTCAAGTAACTAAAATCAGAAATGAAAGGGGAAGACTGTAACTGCTGTCACTGAAAATTTTTTTAGGTGGGGGAGGTAATTAGGTTTATTTGGGGTTTTTTTTGTTTGTTTTTTGGGGAGGAAGTACTGGGGACTGAACCCAGGACCTCCTGCATGCTGAGCATGCGCTCTACCACTCGAGCTATATCCTCCCCTCAGGTCACTGAAATTTTTTAAAGGGATAAGGGACAGCTATGAACAATTACATGCCAACAAATTACATAAGCTAGAACAAATGGTAATACAGCCTACCAGGACCTAATCATGAAGAAATGAAAAATGTGCACAGAATCATAACTAGAGTTTTAAGTGGTAACTGAAAACCCCCAACAAAGGAAAACTCAAGACCAGATGGCTTCACTGCAGGATTCTACCAAACAATTAGAAAAGCATTAACACTAATTCTGCTAAAAGTCTTCCAAAGAGTTGAAGAGGGAATAATTACAAACTCCCTGCATGATTCTGATACCAAACACAGAGAAAGACAAAAGCAGAAAAGAAAATTACAAACCAATATCCCAGATGAATACTGATATTAAAACACTTAACAAAATACTACCAAAGCAAGTTCAATAGCACATTAGAACAATTCTACATCATGACCAAGTAGAATGTATTCTTGTAAGGTAAGGATGACTTAACATACAAAAATCCAACAACATAATACACCACATTAAAGCATAAAGGCAAAGAGCGACACAAGAGCATCTCAATTAAGAAAAAATATTTGACACAATCCAACAACCTTTCAAGGTAAAACACTCAACATACTGGGAACAGTAAACTACTTCAACATAATAAAAACATGAAAAGCACACAGCTAACATCATACTCGATGATGAAAGACTGAAAGCTTTTCCTCTAAGACCAGGAAGAAGGCAAGGATGCACAATCTGCACTGCTGTTCAACAAAGTACTGGAAGTCCTAGACAGAGCAATTAGACAAGAAAAAAATATAAAAGCCGTCCAAATTGGAAAAGAAGTAAAATTATCTTTTTTTCAGATGACATGATCTTATGTGTAACAAAACTATAAAGATTCCACAAGAAAACTTACAACCCGAAAACAATTTTAGAAAAGCTGCAGGATATCAAATCAACACACAAGAATCAGTTGCATTTCTCTACATTCACAATGAACACTCTGAAAAGGAAATTAAGAAAACAATCCTACTTACCATAGCGTCAAAAAGAATGAAATATTTAGGAATAAACTTCGCCACAAAAGTGAAAGACTTGTACACAGAAAAGTGCAAAATATTACGAAGAGAAACCAAAGATACAAATAAATAGACATTCCACACCCAGGAATTAGAAGAATTTATATCATTAAAATGTCCATACTACCCAAAATGTTCTATGGATTCAACAAAATCACTATCAAAATCCCAACGGAAATTTTTGCAGAAATAGAAAAAAAAATGCTGAAATTCAGATGGAATCTCAAGGGAACTCAAATAGCCAAAACACTCTTGAAAAAGAAGAAAGGTGGAGACCTCACTATTACAGATTTCAAAACATATAACGAAGCAAGAGGCATCAAGATGGAGTAGCACTGGCAGAAACACAGCACATAAACCAACGGAACAGAACAGAATGCTCAGAAACAAACCCTTGCAGACACCAAGGGATGTTTGACAAGGGCGCCAATGGGAAAAGGACAGCCTCTTTCACAAATGACGCTGGGAAAACTCAGTACCTGCTTTCCAAACTTTCAAAAGCATGAAGCTGGAACCTGACCTTACACTATATACAAAAATAAACTCAAAACAGATTGATGAGCAGAGCATAAGACCTAAAACTTCTATGAAACTTCTAGAAGAAACCCTGGGGGAAGAGGTTCAAGACACTGGATTTGGCAATGATGTCTTGAATGTGCACCAAAAGCACAGACAAGAAAAGCAAAAACAGACAAAGACAAAAGCAGAAAAGAAAATTAGGTTGAATTCGTATTTTAAATTGATGATAGAATAAAACCCCCTTTACCACTGACGTCTGTTTCTGAACTTTCAACTCCACTCACAATCACTAAGATTGTGAAGCAGTGACTCACTCGTGCAGCCTTACATAAGTGTATTCTAGAATGTATTATAAAAACAGGCAGAACTGATTTTCCCTTATTGCTCTTTTCTCCCAGAATTTATCAGCTATTTGTGAACATTAATATGTGACTTCCATATGTAGCTTCTTTACCCTGGCTTAGAGAGGACAGACATCCAACCAGATGGGGCCCCTAAAAATAATCCCCGCTACCTAACCACACTGACACCATGGGGCCAACACCCTGCCTCCGATCCAAGCCTGGGCATGAAGGCCTTCAGGATTCCCACCAGGGCCTCTTCATAAGTTCACTGGGTCGGGGGGGAGGGTGGAGCTCAGGGGTAGAGTGCATGCTTAGCATGCACGAGGTTCTGGGGTCAATCCCTGGTACCTCTATTAAAAAAAAAAAAGAAAGAAAAAGAAAAAATAAGTTCACTAGGTCATGATGAGATGGAATCTAAGTGGATACAAGAGGGGCTGAAGGAAGGCCCTGGGTGAGTGAGTGATTATCAAGCAGGATACTTTAGAGTCAGATGAGTGAGTGCAAAGCAGGGCATTTCAGGAAGGAGAAACAGAACAGTCAACCAAGAACATGACTTCACCTGAGAGACAGCCATTTCTGACTCCTTTCCTTTCTTCTTCCTCTTCCGGCTTCTTTCTCAGGCAATGTCTTCAGAGGTCAATTCTGAAAGGTGGAAAGATATCATTTAATGCTGAGAATCAACGTACCCCTCCCTGCGCCACAACCACACACACAGGGGAGACCTCACCACGTGGGACAGACAGTCCTCTGCTGCCCACTGTCACAGGAGGGACTCAGGACAGGAAACTCCACACACAGACCAACAATGGAGTTTCCCCACACTGTCCTCAGATCACGATCCCCTCCTGGTGAGCCCCTCACCCACATTGCAGCAGTGGGCGCCTCAGCTGGACCCGACAGCCCCCTTCAGGTCACAGACCAGGCCCTGATCCATCCCCACGCAGAGCAGAGCCCCCTCCCCCTCAGCCCCGATCCCAGCCCTCAGGATGGGAGGACTCAGAGTCAGGATGCTCAGTGAGGGACCCAGACTGGAATCACTGGGGCCCCTTAAAATATCATTGAGGTTGGGCCACATATTGACTTTTTGAAGGGGATTCTCTGGTCAGGGGGCACAAAAATGTATTCGCAAAATGCCTCAGCAAGCTAATGTGTAGCCGAGATGAGTATCACCCTGAGGAGGCAAGCCCAGCACACCTTGCACCTTTTATTGAGCTATAATTGACAAATAAATATTGCGTATATATCAGGTATACAATGTGATATTTGACGTATGCATACACTGTGAAATAATTACCAAAATCAATTTAATTAACATGTCCATCACTTCACTGTTACTATTTCGAGTGTGTGGTAGGAACACTGAAAATTTATTCTTTCAGCAAATTTCAAGCCTACATTACAGTATGATTAACTACAGTGACCATGCTGTGTATTAGATCCCCAGAATTTATTCATTTTACAACTAAAATTTTGTACCCTTTAACCAGCATCTCCCCGTTTTCCTGACCTCCCAGCCTCTGGTAACCACCTTTCTACTCTGGTTCTATGACGCTGACTATTTGAGATTTTGCAGTAAGTGAGATCATACAATATGTGTCCTCTGTCTGGCTGATTTCACTTAGCATAATGCTCTCCAGATTCATCCGTGCTGTTGTAAACAACAGATTTCCTTCATTTTTATGGTTGAATTTCATTATATATATGTATGCACATTTGCTTTATCCATTGATCTCTCACTAGACATTTAGGTTGTTTCCACATCTTGGCTGCAAGCCATGCACATGGGAGTGCAGACTGTCTCCTCCAGATACTGATTTTGGGAAGGGAGGAGGGTATAGCTCAGTGGGAAAGTACGTGCTTAGTATGCATGAGGTCCCAAGTTGAATCCCCAGTTTGTCCGTTAAAAAATAAACAAACAAATAAACCTAATGACACACCCCCAACGAAAAAAAGATATTGATTTCATTTCCTTTGGAAATAGAGAGAAGAGTTCTCGGCTCTCAGATTTCTCACTCTGCAGTGACGTTGGTTAGATACTCACAGCCTCAAATGCTGACTGGATGGGGTTCGCTGGGACTGGGCAAACTCAGGCCAAGAACAGCAGGAGGCGGGTGTCTGAACAGAAGGGCAGTGGGGAAGCTGGAAGACCCGAGGCAGGCAAGGTGCACCAAGAGAAAACACTTCTCTCCCTCAAGTCACCTACTCGGAAGAGCACGCACACTGCCATTCCAGAGAAGACGAAGAACAAAGGTGAATGGAGGGTGGGTGTGTTGGGGAGAAACACGAGACCCTTTCTCTAAGATGACCCCATGAGCTCACCCCATTCTGTTCACTAACTGGGGAGAATGCACAGAGCTCCTCCGTCATCTAGTTCCTGAGTCTCCCCGCTACTGCCGGGGCTCTGAATCCCCAAACACTGCTCCCCTTCCTGTCTCCAACTCCCTTCCCAGAACGCAGTGGCCCTCCTCACTGGAGATAGAAACTTGTTCCTCATTGAGTTTAAAATATCTCTGGGCAGAAGGGAACCCAGGGTACAAATGTCGGGAGGGAGCTGGCCATTTCCCGTTCCCCTAGGTAGTCGTCACCTTGTTCTGATCTGTGTGTGTGTGTGTGTGTGTGTGAGAATTTCCAAAGACAATATGAAATAGACTAAGTAGAAAAAAAAAATAAAATGATAAAAAATAAAATACCTTGCTGCATGCTCCCCAGTTTCCTTCTGACTGTATTGTCTGTGTGTCTGTGTCTGTGTGTCACGTGTGCATGTCTGTGTGACCGTGTGTGTGTGTGCGTGTGTGCGTGAGTGTGCACGTTCTGGGACAGGCAGGGAGGGCACGGCAGAGTAAGCGCTGCGGTCCGGGCAGTGAGGCAGGAGCAGCTGCATCTTCCCAAGGACGAGCCTCTGTGCTGCGGTCTCTGTGCTGCGCCTGCCCTTGACTGAACACTCCTTCCCTAAGTCACGGGCCCTCAAATGCACTTCTTAACTTGCTCCCCACCCCAGCAGGCCCTTCCTGATGAAAAGTGTCTGCCCTGTGAATTGTAAGACCCACGGGGCCCTTCTGGACTCTAACCTACAAACTCCCAGGGGTCTGACATACTCCCCAGAAACCGCGTGATGAGCCCCCTACCTTGCTACACAATCCCACAACATATCCCAGTAACTCACGCGTCCGTGATGGATGGCACTCCTGACGACACGAGGACTGCTACACCTGACATCCTATTTCCATTCCCAGTGACCCCAGCTGCAGAACTGTCACTGCCAAAATCTAATAAAAGAGATATTTGTCCAATGATGCACCCACCCCAATGAGACCTCAGTGTCTTCCCAGGGCACACTCCAAATTCCCATATGTATCTTGCAAACTGCATCGGAAACTTTCTTCATTGTAACCCCAAATACCCCCAACACCAAAAGTAACCCCCAAAAGGATCTCTGAGATGTTCCCTGTAACTACTCTGTGGGTTGCCCAACGATTCCTGCCCTCCCAAAAGACCCCACAAAATTCACTGTGTGAAGTGGATGCGGGTGGCATCTCCAGGATCTACCCCTCACCCCACCGGGACCAAGGCACCCATCCTCCTGGGCCCAGAGCTCCCTGTGGGCGCAGCTCAGGCCTTGGTTCTAACAACTCCACAGGTTAACATTCTTCTTCCTTCATTCCTCCTCTGGTGTGATTGTGAGCTACCCAGTCAAACCAGGCATGGAAAATCTCAACCTCAGCATCCGCATCCCAGAGGACCTGAGAGGAGACGTTATGCTACCCAAACCCGACCCACACAGCCCCACAGCTACCCGTGAACCCGCTTCCAGGTGCTCCACCCAGAACTGACACGTCCCTTTCCAACAGGTCCACACGGCCCTTGATCCCAACACCCCGCATCCACTGGGCTCACCCAGAGGCCCATGCTAGCTTCCAAGCCCCTCCTGCAGACCTCTACAGCCTCCCCTCCACTCTTCCCCATTTTTCAACACCTCCTCCATGCATGCATGATCAAATGGGGTTAAAAAGGCACAGGGACCTCTGAGCACAGGCATTGCAGAAATGCACAAGCTGCCACCCAAAGGTCACTGGGCATTCAGTATGGAGATCAAGAAGGTGACCCTTCTGTTTCAAAATCTGCATCTCTGGGGGAGTGATGGAAATGTTAGGTACCTTGATTGTGATACATCTGAAATATGCGCAGTTTACTGTACAGAATTTATACCATAATAAAGCTGTTTCAAAACAAAAACAAAAGAAAATAAAACAAAAATCTTCTTCTGGTAGGAAGGAAGGAAGGAAGGGGGGGAGAGAGAGAGGGAGGGAGAGAGAGAGAGAGAAAGAAAGAAAGAAAAGAAAAGAAAGAAAAGAAGAAAGGAAGAAAGAAAAGAAGTTGACCCTCCTGGGAAACCTTTCCAGCAACTGGGGACATCATAGAGCCTAGTTTTCAAGGCATATGAGGATGTAGACTGCACTTGGTGAGGAAGTCACAGAGAGAGAGGGAGAGGGAGAGGGAGAGGGAGCGGCCCCAGATCTCACTGGCCCCGTCCTCCCCACTCACAGCGAACTGCAAGGTACCCTAGCTCCTCAGGGGTGCTTCCTTCATGCCTCCTTCCCCAGGCTCCTAACCTTCTCCCCATTCTTAGCAAAGTGTAATCAGTATCCCTGACCCTGAGCAGACGCAGCGCTGGAAGGCAAGCCTCCTGTCCAAGGTGGCAACTGGTCCCCAGATGTGCAGAATCTGGAAGACCAGGGAGCCACAGTGCAGCAGTGACACAGCAGAATAAAACATGGGGACACCTCAGCACACGCATGAGGACAGCAGTGCTGTATGGCTTTTTAGGTCTCAATGCATCCTTTTGCTCTTATTTCGAGTACAAAGAAGTAGCCAGAGGAGGTTTAGCTCAGCGAGAGTTAAAATTTCCAGAACAAACATGGGAACCATCCTCATCCCCTGCGCTAGCCCCTTGGTCTTCCTGGACGAGCACTCAGTCCTCCCAAAGCCCCCGGCATCTAAACCTTCCCCAGAGTGCCTCAGGTGTCCCTGGAAGAAGATGGAGATCATGCACCCTCCAATGGAGGGAAAACAGTAAAGACTCAAAACAATCAATGGAGAAGAGCATTTCTTACAGAGACTGATGTGGAAGCAGTAAAGCCTGGGTAACGAGGTAGAGAATGACTAGACACGGGCAGGAGAAGATGGGAGGCATCTCTGGCCTGACCTGAAGGAGGAGAAATAGAGCAGAGGATTTAGGGACAAAGGGTGAAGCAGGAAGTAAGATCTGAGACAGAAAAGGTGTTGGTGTTTGGGAACAGAGCAAAGGTGACTGTGACAGGGCAGAGTGAACTCTGAGAACAGGGTGAGCTCCCAGGATGAGGCTGGAGACACTGGCAGGGCCCGGGGGATGACAGGGCTGTGGAGCCACAGTGAGGTGTTGGGGTCTGGTCCTGAGGACAAACGTAAGCCAGCGGAGGTCTGAGTGACAGGAAGTGACAAAAATCTCCTTCCAGATTTACCCTAATTCGGAGAAGACATCTGATGACAGTCTCTCTGACTCTGAGCCTACGGTCCTGCCTCCAACCTACTGTTCTTTTGTTTTTCATTTTGGGAGGACTAGGACACATCTAAAGTTCCAATTACAATTGGGCACTCCCTCCAAGAAGAAATGCCACACACAGACACTCACCCAATTTGGCCAATCATTTGGGGGGTCAGGGTTGATCACCCTCAAAGAATTTCTGGTCTACTTTCCCATCTCTGTTACATGTGGGCTCCCTGATGCCCAGAGGGGAGACATTTCTAAAAAGGTCTCAGCTGAGTCAACAGAACCAGATGGAACTGAACTCTGAGAAGGTGGCCTGAAGGGTCAGTGGGCGGTCTGTCCTTACCAGCCTTCCCACTTAAAACACCGGAACCATCTTTCAGGTGCCTGGGCAAAGGAAACAGCTCTTTCAAGGTCTGATCACACAGATACCAAGCATTTAACTCTTCTTTTCCAGAAAAGCACAATAACATACTTTTAAAGTATAGAATTGCAAAACCATAGCAATGGTGAGGAATACACTGGAAAAGGTTCAGCTGTAAAAGAAGCTCTGAGCAAATTTCTCTTTTTTATATATTTCAGGTTTATTGAAGGCTTTCTGTTTTGCTTTGTTCAGCAAATTTCGCAAACAGATTGGCTCTGTTGGAAAAAGGTTCCACGTCAACCCAGCCATCCTTCAACTTCCCCTGAGAGTGACGACGAGGGACTTGAGGGGAACATTTCCTCAGCAGCTCACAGCTCACTATTTTACTAGATCACATAAAAGCAAAGAAAACTTAGTATCAGACTAATCAGGTTTAAACCATTAAGTTCGAAGATCATTGACATCCTTACCTAGTACCCACTGAAATAGTCTAAAATTAGTTACTAGTTCCCACAGAACATTTCCAATACCTAAGAGAAAGAGGAGAAAACACGCAGGACTTGAGCTAAGCCAGAAAGAAATTTAAAAAGGAAAGAATTTGTAATTTTTTAAAAAGCTAAACAATTCTGGGGTCAAAGTCAAAAAATATTGAGAATATGTCATATTTAGAAAATGAGGAGGGAGGTATATATAGCTCGCTGGTAGAGTGTGCATTTAGCATGCACAAGGTCCTGGGTTCAATCCCCAGCACCTCCATTAAATAAACAAACAAATCTAATTACCTGCCCCCACCAAATTTTTTTAAAATATAATAAACACAAATTTAAAAAATAAATTTAAAGAAATAAAAATAGAAAATGACATGAGTTGATTGTAGGACATTCATCAAAGGTATTTCAGAAGTCTTTATAGGACAGCAGAAATTGAATGAACTAAGAGTTACCTCGAGACAAAAAGAACAACGAATTAAATGTTAGAGGAAAAAAGTAAATCCATTATATAAAAAAAGAATAGTAATTTTAATATTCCTTTAAACAGGCACCATGAAGTGACAATTTTCCCAGCACACACACACTCCCTGCTCCATGCCAGGAAAAGGGAAACAGGTGAATCACAACCGACTGCATCAAGTCGCACTGGCCTTTGGCTGAAGGACCGCAGGTGAACGCTATCTTCTGAGAAAAATCAATATAAAATGCACGAGCGTTATAGGGAGGAAATTTGCAATTCTCATCCTCATCTGTATAACTGAAACAACTTTTACACTGATTAGAGTATAACGTCAATCTCTCACGGCTTAATCATTCATATCCAATCAATTCATCCGGATCCAGGTCACTCCTCTCCTCTACTACGCATTTCCCTCTGGCCTTCTATTTATCTATTTCTTTCTCCCTCTGTCTTCGGTTCCCCTCCACTTTCCTGCTGTGTCTGCCCTCCTATTTCTTCCCTCGCTCCTGCCCTCCTCTCTGCAGCTCATTACCTCTCGGTTGCTTTCTTGGCAACCTGATTGTCCTCCATCTCCTTGTATTTCTGCCTCTTCTTCTCCCATCCTAGCTTCCTCTCTGCTCTCCCTCCCTCTATCCCTGATACATTTCTTGGTCCCCACTCCCTGGCATCCCCGGGGGGCTGTATGTCTTTCCTGCGTTATTCCGCCTTCTGCTCTCCGTGTCCCCCTCGTGCTCTCTTTCTTTTCCAGCCCCGCGTTGCTCAGTGCGCCATGGCGCCCACTCTTACCCTCCCCCTACACTATCTGGAGTCCTTCACCACTGTTGCCCCCGCTGCTCCCGCTGCTCAAGGGCCCTTCTCCTATTTTGCTCACCTTCATCTCTCTGGAGATTCCGTTTTTCTCTAAACGTCTCTGCTTTACCCACCTGCTGGGTGGGTTCAAGGCTTATTCTCTTTCACGTTGCTGTCTTTTTGCAAGTTCCTTACCAATTCTCTACTTTGTCATCGGGTCGCCCTCCTCCTTTTCGCCTCCTCAGTCTTCTATTTCTCTCTGAGTCGCTCTGGCTCTGCTTCTCCTGATCCCCCTCGCCCACATCTTTACAGGGATGGCGACGCAATATGTTACCGCGCCCGGAAGAGCACATTTCCCAGAAGGGTGGAATTTGGAACGTCAGAACCAGGGGCGTCACACGGCTGGCCCAGGTCACCTTCCCAACGCGCGGAAAGTGGAAGGGTCACTAGGAGGGGGAGAAGGGCTGGGAGGGAAGGTGCCTCTAGATAAGGATGGGCAGGCTCTCCAAAATCCCAGGGCCAGGACCAGGGAGAGGACGCGGCCTCGCCTGGAGCGGGGAGACGGGAGCTGCCCCCACGAGCCTAAAAAGCCCGGGCTTGGAGGGCGTTAGGGAATCAATCTACCTCGCGGAAGAAAATCTTATGCGCTGCAGCAGGGGTGGAGGGGTCAGTGAGATCAGTAACGGGTTTTAAAGCAGGAAAAAGACGCAACAAGGCCGGGTTCTAAGTGGACCGAAGGCCGAGGGCTGGGACCGGCTTCAAAGTGACTTTAAACCGAAGCGAAAGCGCCCCTCGGCCTCGCACGGCGACGTCTGAATTTACTTAGGGTGGAGGGGGGCGGTGCGGGGATTTACGGTCCGTAGCGGCCCTCAGACCCGGGTACGGAGGAGAGGAGACTGGGAGAGCGGCTTAAGACTAGAAAGGTAGACACTCACGCTGGGTAGCGAGACTTCGACGCCGTGCTCTCTGCTTCCGGGTCTGTGAAACTGCGCGCGCGCGCGCGGAGGGAAAAGGCGGGGCAATCTGGGAGCGGGGCGGGGCCTCGGGGCGCGGGGCGGGGCCTGCGTGTCCCGGCTCTTAGCTTTCGAAGGAGGCCTTCCGGGCTTAAAAACGCTTGGGACTCTTTCGGGCCTCAAGCAGCAGTACTGCTTCCTGAATATTTTAAGTTACGGTTCTAACAGTTTTAAGGTAAAAGCTTACAGTCGTGTTGGCCACTTATGTTGGAAACTAAGATGTCTTCCTCCTAAGCTGAAAACGGTTTAAGATCGAATGCTGTTTCTGCCAGCGGGTTGCACGCGAATTCTGCTAGTGAGGCTGAAGCAGTTCGGCGGGCCGGGAACTGCTATCTCGGCGGGCAGGGTCGATGTCCGGCGGTGCCTGGATCCAGAAATATTTTCTGCAATTGAAATCAGTTTCAGCAATTTAACTAAACAAGGATTCGAGTTGTCTGTGTAGGAATGTGAAATACAAAACTCTGCCTTCGGAGAATGGGCAGTTTCACATTGACACCCTACTAATTACTCGTTCACCCAGGAGTCCAGCTCAACACTGCTCAGTTCCAGAGACTTTCAAGGGGACAAGACCTGGAGTCTGAGGCTTGGAGGGCTAACGCATGTGATAATTTAGGCCAGCAACCATTGCTTGAAAAAGAGCAACAAATGTTTAAAAATTGTTATACATTGCACTATTCTTTATAATTGTTATTCTCTTCCAAACTTGAGATGAATTACTTTCAAATACCTTTGAGATAAACCTGTTTACACCATAATATACTTAAATCAACACCTAAATATAATTAATTTCAAACTCACTATACAAATTGGAATGGTTATTTTTTATTTCAAAATTGTAATATATTTTAGCTGTTTGTTTTCTATTTCTTTTTTTAAAAATTTAATTCTTTTGGGAGGGGTAAGGAGGTAATTAGGTTTTTACTTATTTATTTATATTTAATGGAGGTGCTGGGAATTGAACCCAGGACCTCGTGCACCGTGCATGCTAAGCATGCGCTCTACCACTAATCTATACCTTCCCCCGATTTCTATTTCTGAATTTTCTGGCTGGTGTGGATAACAAAGCCTGTAAAATATATACTTTTCAGAAGACACTGGGATTTATTTTCACCTAAAGGATAATCAATTTTACAATATTTCTCAGGGTATTTACTAGGGAGGTATATTCTCTTTAATATGAACCCTAAAGAAAGTAAAACTAGATTATCAATTATTCAATAATTTCCAATAGTTTCATTTCTACCCTCAATGTTTTTACAGTATCTGTTAACATCAGCTACAAGTATGTTTTCTCACATCGCTACATGTGAAAGATTTCATCCACAGACAAATGGCAATCAACTGAAATATAATGTTTGGATAGGGAAATTAACATATTTGAAATATTGTCAGGTGAAAATGAGCAGAATGTCCTATTGTCACACACATATGAATACAAGAAGACACATCACAATGACTGGAATAGATTTTGGGATCTTAATAATGTAGATTATTCTGCATTATGTAATACTGCTAACTAGCCATGTGACAAGAAAGAAGTTTTAATATGGACTTCCACGATTCCAAGCAAAGATGATTCCAAGCAAAGGAAGTTGTGTTGCTTGTATAATTTTCAATGCAGCAAAATGGGCAATTCACAAGGAAAAAGAAGGGCCATTTCCTCAATCACAGGATGTGACTTATTACCAATTCAAAAATGTGAAAAACACAAGGAACTAGTTTGACTTGTGTATATACATGTATTAAACCCTGTGCTAGGAAAAAAAAAGACTATACATTTTTGAACACAGAGGCAACAACTGAAATATTCACCACCATCAGACTTAAGTAAGAAGAGATTTTATTCAAAAGGACTATTGCAGTAAGGAGAATACTCCAACCACAAGACCTGCAAGTATCTCAAAAGCCAGACAGAAGAGAGATTTTCTTTTATACTGAGGGGTAAACAAGGCTAGAAAAAAAATCTCACATGGTGGGTGTAAATGAGGAGGTGGCATGACTCATGGTTTATCAGGAGGTATTTTACCCTAAAGTCACTTACTCTTTTTATTTTTTTTATTTTTTTTTTTTTTAGGGGGGATGGTTAGGTTTACTTAGTTAGTTATTTTAAAGGAGGTACCGAGGATTAAACCCAGGACCTTCTGCATGCCGGGCATGCACTCTACCACTGAGCTATACCCTTCCTGTCTCCCAAACCTTTAAATTTCAGGCAGGTGGCTTTCACATCAGAGAAAGCCCTATGAACAAAGTTGAGAAAAAGCTTGTTTTGTTTCTAAAAAGATATACATCAAAGAGACTGAGAAAGTACTCAAAGTTTGCAAGTTTTCTAAGGTAAATGTTCTTAAGTGGGGGGAAGGAGGAAGAGAGGGAAATCTTTTCCTTTATTTTCAGCAGGAGGAATGAAGTCTTATTTTTGATATGTGTTTGTCCTTACAACACACACAAAGAACGTCCATCAAACATAACTGTATTCAAATTTCTTTAATTTCTTTTTTAAAAAATATTTTTACTTAAGTATAGCCCGTTTAAAATGTGTCAATTTCTGGTGCACAGCAAAATGCTTCAGTCATACATGAAGATATGTATATTCATTTTCATATTCTTTTTCACTGTAAGCTACTATAAGGTATCGAATTTAGTTCCCTGTGCTATACGGTATAAAATTGTTTATCAATTTTAGATATACCAGTCAGTATCTGCAAATCTCAAACTCCCAATTTCCCACCCTCTTCCCTCCAGTAACCATAAGTTTCTTTTCTATGTCTGTGAGTCTGTTTCTGTTTTGTAAATAAGTTTGTCTTTTTTTTTTTTTAGATTCCACATATGAATGATATCATACGGTATTTTTCTTTCTCTTACTTCACTTAGAATGACATTCTCCAGGTCTATCCAGGTTGCTGCAAATGGTATTATTTTATTATTTTTTATGGCTGAGTAGGAAAATTTCCTTAATTTCTAACTAATGTCCTTTTTCTCTCCCTGGGTCCCATCTAGGATACCACATTACATTTAGTCATCACATGTCCCGAGTTTCCTGTTGGCTCTGGCATACATTTTCTCAGACTTTGGTTTGTTTTGGATGGCCTTGACAGTTCTGAGGAGTACTGGTCTGGTACAGCATCACTTTCGTTGTTGTTACTAGTGAATTCCACTCTACAGGAATTTGACTAATGTCTTTCTCATTATTAGACTGGATTAAGGTCTTTCAGGCGAAAACAGCATAGAGAAAAATTTTGTTCCACCACATCCTATCAACGTTGCAACTCACCACTGTTGATTTTGACATTGATCACCTGGCTAAGGTCATGTGTGTGAGGTTGCCCCACTCTACAGTTAACTTTTTCTGTCCTTTCCATACTGAACTGTTTATTTGGAGGTGGAGCGGTAATTAGGTTTATTTATTTATTTAATGGAGGTACTGGGGATTGAACCCAGGACCTTGTGCATGCTAAGCACTCGCTCTACCACTGAGCTATACCCTCCCCCGCAATACTGTACTCTTTTAAAAAAATACTTGTACCTATAGCAGACAAGAATCTGGAACAGAATATATAATATGTATATGTATCACTGAATCACTTTGCTGTCCACCTAAAACTAACACAACATTGTAAATCAACTATATTTCCATAAAAAATACAAAAATAAATAAAAAGGAAGTAACTAATGCAGCGGACACTTATAGGGAGTTGGGAATTATAGTCTACCTCTTTGAGGGGAGAGTATATAAATTATTTGGAATTCTGCTGTATGCGATATTTGTCTCTTCTCCCTTTATTACCTACTCAATCATTTATTTTAAACACAGTAGGCTATCTAATTTTTTAAACTGAAGGATAGTTGATGTACAATATTTAAGTTACAGGTGTACAAAATAGTGATTCACAATTTTTAAAGGTTATACTCCATTTATAGCTATAATAAAATATTGGCTATACTCCCCATATTGTCCAATACACTTTGTAGCTTATTTTATACCTAATAGGCTTATTTTATATCTCTTACTCCTTTATCCTTATGTTGCCCCTCCCTCTTCCCTCTCCCCACTGATAACCACTAGCTTGTTCTCTGTATCTGTGAGTCTGCTTCTTTTTTGTTATATTCACTCATTTGCTGTGTTTTTTAGATTCCACATATAAGGGATATCATACAATATTTGTCTTTCTCTGTCTGACTTATTTCACTTAGCATAATTCTCTCCAAAGCCATCCAAGTAGTTGCAAATGGCAAAATTTCATTCTTTCTTACAGCTGAGTAATATTCCATTATGCACGTCTATACCACATGTTCTTTACCCAGTCATCTGTTGATGGATGGCTATCTAATGTTTTTATATCTCAATTCTTGACATCATTTCTCCTTGGCTCTTACTCCATTCATTAATCCTTCTCAGTCTCTTTGTGTCATCCCATCTCTCTTCCCATAACTCAGACAGGGTTTGGAAGCTTGGGAGGGGTCTCAGAGATAGGGAAGAATTAGTCCTTTGTAGAACTTCTCAGGGAAGCAGAGAAGACACATGATTTGCCACGAGTCCCTCATGGCCCAGCCCTCTGCCTTTCCTGCTCTCTCCTTGTAGGATCCTAATGCTCCAAGGAAGGAGGGTGTAGCTCAGAGGTAGAGTGTGTGTTTAGCATGCATGAGGGCCTGGGTTCAATCCCCAGTACCGCCATTAAATTAATAAACTTAATTACCCCCACCACCACACACACACACAAAATGCTTCAGAGTGCATGATGGGAACAAGCCTCTCCCAGACATGCCAGCGGTCTTTCAGGAGAGACTCACTAGACATTTGTCATTGTTTTGAGTAGTTGAGAACCGGGATAAACTGCTTAATAATACTCTCAGCTCCCCTAGCGTGTACTGTCATTGCTGCTACAGGTGAGCTGATAATTATGGTTCTGCGGGGAGGTGAGGTCACAGAATCACAAGCCTTTATCTCAGGGCCTGGATGTCTCCCTCCCACACGTACTGGCTGTGGGGACCGGGCCCTGCCCACCATGCTCACAGCAGAAGACGTCTGGTGAGTATTTCCTATTTTATTCTGAGGGGCCTCCTGTAAGGGCAAGAGCGTATCAGGAATCTGGAAAGGGGATCATTTCACAAAAAGGATTCTTCTTGGTAGAAGGTAGTCCTGTGCTTAGCCTCCTTGGGATGTAAGAATAATTCCTGGAGTATGTGCTGAATTTGGGGAAAGAGATGGGAAGTTCTTGACTTTATATCAATCCCTGATGCCTCCTTAATATCATCCACCCTGATGAGGATGATTGCTGTTTTATCTTGGCACTAATATAATCTGATATATAAAACCTCTTTTTTGGGGGGTGGGTATAGCTCAGTGGTAGAGCGCCTGCTTAGCAGGTACAAGGTCCTCAGTTCAATCCCCGGTACCTCCATTAAAAAAAAAACCTAATTACCTCCCCCATCCTCCCCCCAAAAAAGGAATTTAAAAAATGTACAAACTCAGTAAGACAGCTCAAAAAAATTTAAAAACCTCTTTTCAAGTAATAAGGAATAAATATAACTAATTTTAGATAAACAACATCCTACTGTATAGCACAGGGAACTATATTCATATCTTTTAATAGCATATAATGAAAAAGAATATGAAAAGGATTATACATATGTATAAGTGAATCACTATGCTGTATGCCAGAAATTAAAACAGCATTGTAAATCAACTACAGTTCAATTAAAAAAAATTAAAATACAACTAATCGAATGATAATTCTGTAGAGAACGTCTGAGAGGCAGTGGCTACTGATGAAGCAAAAATTCATATTTTAAGGCAAGGCAAGAAAAATTGAAACATAAAATTTCCTCCACCCTTTGGCCTCCTCCCTCCCCTCTGGGGTGCACTGTGCATCTGCGTGATGCATTAATCAGGCCTCCCTAAGAGCAAAAGAACTGCTCGGCCATAAAGAGCAAGTTTTCTCCTTTTGGGGCCAGCCGTGTCACTCCTCAGAAGATAATGTTCCTTTCTCAGTCCTATCAGGGGTCACGGTCACTCACCACTTGCCCTGTACCTGCAGCCATCGCTGGTGAACTTATGCACAGGAACAATATGTCATTTCCCTTAAAGAGAATGATGGTGCAGGACAGGCTGGTCAGACAACCTGGGGAGACACTGGGCCGCACCTAATGGAAGTTCTCGGCTGAAATACTAGGACCTTATTACTGTCACTAGCTGTACCACTTGCATTGTGCCTGCTCTACGAGATCATTGTTTTCTTGCATTACCAAAAGTATGCATGAGCCTCAGACAAAATTGATGATGATCAGGCAGTCTGAAATGATGGACCATATAGTCCTGTGAGATCAACGACTGTAACAGTGTGACTGCAAACATGGGAAGAAGCAACAAGAGGGGACCAGTTCCTGGCCCATAAAAGGCTGGTCAGACAGACGGTCCGAGGCTTTCGGCTCCAGGCAGCAGGGCCTAGTCCAGCCACAGCAGGCTGATGGCCTAGCCACGAAATCCTCCTCGCCAGGCCTGGGAACGAGCATTCCTAGCGCTGTGGGGCAAATTGGCCACAAAATGCCTCCCAAACATCAGTTGAAATTAAGACCAAAAGGGAAGGGACTGTAAAATAAAGAACGTTGCCCACCCCCTAGTTCTACAAGAATCAGGTCGTTAGCCACTGCGGGCCCCTGACCTACAGCACACAGCCTGGAAGGAATTCAGGGCGAAGATCAGGATGAGGCGCTCTCTGCTCCGAGAAAACCGGCAGGACAGGCCCTTCAGACAGATACTTTCAGAAGAAATTTTCTATGAGCCTGGATCCTTTTGCATCTTCTCATACTTAGAAAAGCACTAAAGACCATTAACTAAGACGTCTGTTCCTTGTGACCAGCAGCCTCTTGCCCAGAGTGGGCTCGATTTACTGTATGTCCCCCTTTGCCAAATCATACACATGACGGCCTCCCCCCTGACTCTTCAGAACAGTTCTCAGAGCTGAGAGGCTGTCTCCTGGGTTATAATCCTCAACTTGGCTGGAATAAAAATTTTCATTTCTTTCTTATATTGACTACAGATTAATTAAAAAATATCTTAATGGAGGTACTGGGGATTGAACCCATGACTGTGTACATGCTAGGCACACACTACCACTGAGCTATATCCTCCCCCCAACCACTGATTAATTCTTTGGTACTACAATACAAATATCTTTTTTTGGAGTGGGGGTGATTAGATTTATTTATTTTTTTAATGGAGGTGCTGGGATTGAACCCAGGACCTCCTGCATGCTTGGCATGCACTCTACCAATGAGCTATACCCTCCCCCCAAAATATCTTCTTTGTCCTTCTTCAGCTGCGCACATTACCTGTTTAACACGCATGCAGTAATTTTATCTCGGAGGGGAGGGTAAAAAAACCCCAAACCTGTGCTGATTATGGTGAAACTATTATTCCTCTCAAAATCAGGCAAAGACGGGGCAGATGCAGGAAGCACTGGGCTGTCTGGGGGCTGCAGGGCTTGGGGGCTGTTAGGGGTGGTGCGCGCCTTTATCTGCTTTGTTTCTCCCAGGGCTGCGCGCCCTGGGCAGCGAGCTGGCGTCCCGCCTCAATGCCCGCCCTGCCCCATCCCTCCGCGCCTCTCCCCTACCCTGTCCTCGCTCTTCCTCCCCTCCCCCTCCCCTCCTCCGGGGGTGGCTACCCGCCGCACCTGCACTTCCCGGCTCCCCCAGCCCTCCCTTCTCCGCACAGCGCTTTCCCGAACCCGACTACCGGCTTTGACGCTGACCCTCTTCTTTTCCAGCCGGCGATTCACCAGGGGGTTTCAAAGCCCCTCCCTGGCGCAGTCCGCCGCAAATTCTCTTGGTTAGCGGGCCCGACCGCCCCCCGCGTTCCCGGAGCGCTGAGGGTCTCCAGTCCCAGGTCAGTTCCTTGGCCGCCTACTTCGGTTTATTACTCACAGATCGCTGTCCTCGCGCTTTCGGGCTCCTCTCAGCCCCCAGGAGGCGGCCACAGGGCTCTCCTCCCCGGGTTTTCTCAAGGCCCGTCTAAGCGCGTTGTCTGTGTCAGGAAGATGAACTCGGTCCCGCGTGGATTTTCCCCCTCCTTTGCTCTTAGGGCAAGTGGACGGTATCTGGAAATATTCATTATCCACTTTAGCTATTGTGGATTTCTGTTTTGAAAAATGGAGAAAACAATAAAAGAGATCACGCTTACCCACCCCCGCCGCCATCACCGGAGGAAAAAAAGAAGACAAAAGGGAAAAAAGAAATTACGCAATGACTATTTGAGAAAAAAAATTAACATTATAATTGTGGGCTTCCGATCAAAATGATCTAGGACTTGACAGTTGGCAGCTTCAGCTGTATCTTGTGACATTTCTCTGTTAAAAATAAACGTTTTTGGAGGGGGAGGAAAGAGGATATAGCCCACTGGTAGTGTGTGCTTGGCATGCACGAGGTCCTGGTTTCGACCCCGGTACCTCCATTATAAACAAACAAACCTAATTACCATCCCCCAAAATTTTAAAAATGTATTTAAAAAAATCTGTTTTCATGTCAACCCTAAGCTCACACCAAATCAGTGGCTTGTTTCATGACTTCTGGCTGTCATTTTGAACACTTGTCTTGTATTTGAGTCTTTTTCAATAATTATTGAATTTTTCCTCATAGGGTTTCATTTCATCCTCCGTTATTAATCAGTTATATCCTATGTAACCAATAATAGTTTAGTCTCTATTTTACAGTGTTTTGTCTCATACATGTTTCAAGGCCCATAGATTAGCCCACCATATTATAGTATAAAGATTTCCGTGGTTGCTCTGGGATAAGGACAAATGCAGCTTCTAACACCATCATAATATAAAGCTATTTTAAAAAATGATTATTTTATTTATTTTTTTAAAAAGCCAGTTTTATGGTTGGAAGTGATACATGGGTTAGGAAGCTCAGAGACAGTTCTATTTTTTTTTTTTTTTGAATGGAGGTAGTGAGGTTTGAACCCAGGACCTCCTGCATACTAAGCACACATTCTACCACTGAGCTATACCCTCCCCCAATAGCAAGCCATTCTTGCCCCTATAAACCCAACACTTGGTCTGGACTAATCTTTCTTATAGGATTTTATGTTAGTCAGTGCATTATCGTCTTATTTGCATTTTAAATATTTATTCATAGGTAACATTGGCCTATAAAGTAAACTTATTGACATAATTATAAAATTACCACAATCAATTATTTATGAAGACAAAACCATTTAAGAGTGGCAAAGGACATCAGTTAAAAAAAAAGTACCAATGTTGAGCACTTGAAGAGTAAAACTGACTACCTTTCTTCATGTAGCATCACAGTGAAGAGGCTTGACTGCAGCTAGAAAACACAAGTTTGGTTTCTGATGCTGCTACCTAGGCAGATGCAAGCTGGGGTGGTTCTCACAGTCTGTACTTGGGGTCTCCCCATCTGTAACGCAGTAACAGCAACAGTGCTTACGTCAGAGTGGAAGATTCGGAGTTGATACGTACAAAACAGTACCACTTCCGCAACCATCTGTTCATGGAAAGTATACTGAATGAGTGTTTCTGAATGAAGGATAGTGAAGCTCAATTGTCACGTCACCAGTAACACAAATCTCACATTTCCCTGCAGCACCGTCTTACTCTGAATATGAACCTCAGTATCTGGAAAGCGGCAGAATGACCTCCAGGGGTTTGGCAGTAGCAGTTATCTCCTTATCACACACTGCAGTTGGACTCTTCGAGAATTTCTGTTTTCTTTATCACAATGTGACCAGTCACCTCAGGGGAGGCAGGTTAAAGTCCCCAGATTTGATTCTCAGGCACCTGACTTTTGCCAATACTTTGGAACTCTCTTCTAATGGAGTTCCCCACACAATGGCAGCTTTGGGGTTGAAACATTTCTTCAGTGGCTTTGGCTGCAAACTTGTTTTCTATGTTCACAGAGTGGCCACGGGTGTGTTATTTGGCACCATCTGTCTCTTGAGTTTCTTACAGGCCATCACGGTCAGCCCCAGAAGCTCTACCTGGGCGAATCTTAAAGTCAAAGCTCCCAAGTACACTGGTTTGTCTATTTACCTGAGCTGGAGTTTTCACTTGCTTGTAAATACAGTTGTTTTCATATATGTGTCTGGTAACTGGAACAATACCAACATCACAAAGCAAAAAGAGTTGAGATACTGCTCTAGTGCTGTTCTGGATAAAATAACAACCACCCTATTTGCAGCTTTTTAAAGCCCTTCCAGTACTTTGTCTTTTGGACTCATGATCTTGGCCAGTGGATACATGGTTTTCATCCTGTCCAGACACAACCAGCAAGTCCGACATATTCATAGGGCCAGCTGTTCAACCAGAGCCTCTCCTGAGACAGAGCTTCCCAAAGGATCCTTGCCTTGGTGAGCACCTTTCTAGTTTGCTACATCCTCTCCACCGCTTTTGCAACTTACATGGCGACTTTCAATAAACCCCGCTGGTGGCTGATTAACATCACTGCACTAACACGTTCCTGTTTCCCCACCGTCAGCCCCTTTCTTCTCATGAGCTCAGACGTCTACATAGGCAGGCTCCGCTGTGCCTGCTGCAGAAGGAATTCCCAAGTCCCTCATCTGGTCAGAAAACTGGTCAGAAACAGAAAAAAAAATTTTTTTTTATTTGTATCCACAATACAAAGCCCTCTACTCAGTTTTCACTGTTAGCCCCGCAATGAGCAGTCACATCACAGAGTCCTGAGCAACAGAGTCTCTGTCCTCAGAATTTAAAATATATTGGGGAAGGGACATGAAAAAAATGCTCAATATCACTAATTATCGGAGAAATGCAAATCAAAACTACAATGAGGTATCACCTCATACCAGTCAGAATGGCCATCATTCAAAAGTCCACAAACGACAAATGCTGGAGAGGCTGTGGAGAAAAGGGAACCCTCCTACACTGCTGGTGGGAATGCAGTTTGGTGCAGCCACTATGGAAAACAGTATGGAGATTCCTCAAAAGATGAAAAATAGACTTACCATATGATCCAGCAATCCTACTCCTAGGCATATATCTAGAGGGAACCTTAATTCAAAAAGATACCTATACCCCAATGTTCATAGCAGCACTATTTACAGTAGCCAAGACTTGGAAACAACCTAAATGTCCATCAACAGACAACTGCGTAAGGAAGTTGAGGCATATTTATACAATGGAATACTACTCAGCCATGAAAAAGAATAAATTTATGCCATTTGCAGCAATATGGATGGATCTGGAGATTGTCATTCTAAGTGAAGTAAGCCAGAAAGAGAAAGAAAAATATCATATGATATTACTTATATGTGGAATCTAAAAAAAAGACAAATGAACTTATTTATAAAACAGAAACAGACTCACAGACATAGAAAACAAACTTATGGTTACCCGGGGAAAAGGTGGTAGGAAGGGATAAATTAGGAGTTCAAGATTTGCAGATACTAACTAATGTAAATAAAACAAACAAGTTCATACTGTATAGCACAGGGAACTATATTCAGTATCTTATAGTAACTTATGGTGAAAAAGAACATGAAAATGAATATATGTATGTATATGTATGACTGAACTATTATTACGCTGTACACCAGAAATTGACACAACATTGTAAACTGACTTTAATTTTTTAATTGTAAACTTCAATAAAATCTTTGGAAAAAAATATATTGGGGAAGACACTGAACCAGCTATTTATTAAGCAAAATGTCATGTAGTTTCCTTTATTATTATTTTTAATGGAGGTACTGGGGATTGAACCCAGGACCTCGGGCATGCTAAGCACCTGCTCTACCACTGAGCTATATCCTCCCTGTCATGTAATTTCCTTTTCATGAGGTATCTCAATGTAGTGCTTCAGAATCTAGGAATTTATAAAAAGTGTGGCCTGTAATTATTTGGAGATAAGACACAGTATCTCCAGTATGTATATTTCAATGTAATAAATCAAAATTTCCCTAAAATTCAGGGGACAGTGAAATGTGAGAAGGGTTCATAGAAAGGAAGAGCCTTTGGTTTTGATTATTTGCATCTCTAGGATGGATCTGAAAGCTGTCAGACATTGCGTAACCTTGAAAGTCAGGTTATGAGTTTCTGCCTCAAAGCCTAAGAGACGTCATCTGAATTGTTTACGGTTGGGGAGAGACTGTCATAGATTTTTTTTCTGTTTTCTCTGGCAAAAATCAGCTGAATGATGAAGATAAGGCAATAAACATGGAAGATATCTTGGGATTAAAAAATATTTTTAGTTATGAAGTACACATAAAATCTAACATTTGAACTGTTTTCAAGTGTACACTTGAGAGGCATTAAGTACACAGATATGGCCATACAACTGTCTCCTCCAGGACTCTCCTCACCTAGCAAGCTGTAACCCTGTACACAATAAACATAACCCTCAGTCCCCGACAACCACCCTTTTACTTTGTTTCTATGACTTTAAGTTCTCTAGGCACTTTGTATAAGCGGAACTATACAATATCGGTCCTTTTGTGTCTGGCTTATGTCACTGAGCATAAAGCCCTCAAGGTTCATCCATGTTGTAGCAGGTGTCAGACTACCCTTATTTTTCAAGGCTGAATAATGTTTTATTGTTGACGCTTTGTTTCTCCATTCGTGTTAATGGCACTTGGTGGCTTCCACCTTTTGGCTGTTATGCATACTGCTATGAACATGCTTGTACAGATTTCTCTTCCAGTCTCTGCTTTTAGTTCTTTGAGGTATATACTCAGAAGAATTTTTGGACCAGATGTCAATTCTGTTTAGCTTTTTGAGGAACCGCCATGGGTTTTCTGTATTAGCTGCACCATTTTCCGTTCCAACCAGCAGTGAATAAGGTTGACAGTTTGACTACATCTTGCCAATACTGTTATTTTCTTTTTTTTTTTTTTTACTTTTTTGTCTTTAAATAGTACCCATCCTAAGGAATGTAAGGCAGTATCTCATTGTAGGATGTTTTCAAGCTGGGAAATACAAGAAAGATAAAAATACCAGATAGGTATTGGGATATTTAGAGGCTGAGATATTCTGTATTAAGTCATATCTCAGTTAGCTTGAGGGAAGACAGTAATCAGTTTGGACTTTCATGTCCTCTACTGAGGAAATGTATTAGGGACATACTGAGGAATATGGTGGAATCTTCACTATTTCCAGAACAGCAGAGGGGAGGGTGCAGGTAAATGACCTGAGTCTTTTTGTTTATGTGGATCTTTCTTTAGGAAAGGATCTAAGGGAACTAAACAGTAGACTCAAAAAGAGGGGGAAATGGACAATTCCTCAATCACATAGGAAGATTAGAATATATCCTTATTTGTGACTGCTAGGCTTGAAGATCCAAAAAATGAAAAGGTGTTTCAAAAAATGGGCAATACAGTCAAATTTCTGTCAAAAAAAAATATACAGGACATTTTTTCAGCACTTGTTAGACCACAAAATTTCAAAACCTAAAAAAAAAAATTTAGTAAGACATAATATTTATCATCCATCAAATACCATTTGGAAAACTGTAGATTCAGAAATTTTTAAATACTGAAAAAGTTATAGTCACTTTGTTTAGATAATTAGAATATGTATATGGAAAGATAAGAAAATTTTTGTGTCAGCCTTGTGATATTTAATTAATGAAAAAGTATTTAGAGGAAATAAGATAGCTGCAAATTCACATAGAAGTTTATTGGGCAATCCTTGTCCTACAGGTCCAATTCAAGAATTTTTTTAAAATATAGTAGAAGGCCAACAAAAGGCAGAAATGAAAATTATATTAAATATAATTAAAAGTTCTTTTGAGATAGTGATTTTAAAATGTGCAGACACTTAAACAGTACTAATAATAGTAAAGACTATTGATAGAGATTTTTTTAGGGGGTGGGAGAGGTAATTAAGGTTATTTATTTTTAGAGGAGGTACTGGGGATTGAACCCAGGACCTTGTGTATGCTAAGCATTCATGCTACCACTGAGCTATACCCTCCCCCTGATAGATTTTCAAAACCTGTAGAGATGACTATGAACAACTTTATCTTACTTATTTAAAAAATTGATAATAATTTTGTTTAATATAGAGTACTAAAACTGAATTAAGAAGAATTAGAGAGAACCATAAACAACTTAAAAACTTCAAAGTGTTCAACAAGACTGATTGCTATGCCAGAAAATGTCCCACATTTTCAAGGTACTGGCAGTTCTTGTCATTTACAAACTTTTTTCAATAGAGAAGATATGAACATATGTAACATTTCTACTATCTCTCATACTAAGACATCAAAAAGAAAGCAGTTTGACTTGTGAAGTTTGATGCAAAATGAATCATTAAAATATACACTATGACTGAGCAGATGTCATTCCAGTAATACGTGATATCTTAATATGCTAGGGGGGTTTTATATACCCTGCTATGGTGTGATAAATGAGAACATCTACCCCCATTATACTGATAGTTTCAGAGAAGCACATGAAACACTTCAACAGTTGTATTTAAAATAGAAATCCACAAAATAGACTCACAGACATAGAAAACAAACTCTGGCTACCAGTGGGGAAAGAAGGGGATAGATTAGGAATCTGGTGTTAACAGATACACACTAGTATATATAAAACAGATAAACAAGGACTTACTGTACAGCACAGGGAACTATATTCAATTTCTCATAATGAGCCATAATGGAAAAGAAACTGAAAAAAAATGTATACGTGTAACTGAATTGCTTTGCTATACACCTGAAACTGACCTTTCATTAAAAAATAATAAAAAAGTAAAATGAAATGGAAATCTACAGTTTGTGGTAATTTCTTACAGCTTGATGAAAGAAAATTTCTATTATAAGGCAAGACAGGAAACAAAATTAAACATAAAATCCTTGCTGCCTTGGTTTGGGCCACGTCCCTCCCTACTGTGCGATGTGCCTGCATTACACATTAGCCAGAGCTTCTCAGAATGGGAGTGCCTGCCCAGCCATTAACACTAGCGACCTACTTCTTCAAGAACAGCATCCTTCCCCAGCTGTGCACAGGGACCACAGTGACCTGCTGCTTGCTTTCCCTGCGTGCTAACCTGGACTACGTCTCCTTGGTCAACTTGATGTTGTTGACTCCAGTGTGTCATTTTGATGTCAGATCCTTTGTCCTGAAAACATATGTGACCATACCTTTGAGTTTAAACAGGCTCCATCAGTCCTCAGAGCTTCCTGAGAATCTGCTTCCCGGGTTATCATCCTCAGGTTGGCTCAAATAAAACTCCCTTTTTTTCTTCCCAACTTGATCATAGATTGAATTTCTGTTGACAGGCTGCATTAGGTAACTAATGAAATTATGTACACAGACAAGCCCAGGGGACCTACAAAAATCTCTAGAATAAATGAGATTAGTCTATTCTGAGGATAAAAGATAGTATTTAAAAATCTATCGCACTTCTACACAGTAGCAATTAATACATGGAAAATGAAATTAAAAATACAGTAACATGTACGATTACTCAAAATAGAAAAAGTGGAAATATGTTAATCAAACAAAACACTGACAGGATTTTGATGCTGAAATCTATACAATGCTGGTGAAAGAAACCAAAGATCACACAAATATACATACATACTACAGCCATTTATTGGAAGATGTAACACAGAAATGATGTCAAGTGATTGCAAACCAATAGACAGGCTTAATGTATTTTCTATCAAGATATTTTGTAGACACAAACAAGATTTTGCTAAAATTTTTATGGAAAGGCAAAGGAATTGGAATAGCTAAAACATCTGGAGAAGAATAAAAGCAACTTTATTAAAGGTATTAAAATAAAAAATTTTGAAAGGTAGGAAGTAATCAAGACTGGTATTTGTGGAGAGACATACAGACCAATGGAACAGAACCCAGAAACTGCCCCAACAAATACTTTCAACTGAGTTTTTTTGGGGGGTGGGGTGGGGGCAGTAATTACGTTTTTTTCTTTTTTTAATGGAGGCACTGGGGATTGAACCCAGGACCTCTTGCATGCTAAGCATGCACTCTACCACTCAGCTATGCCCTCCCCCTGCCCCAAACGAGTTTTGCAAAGGTACCAAGAAAACTGAATGAAGAAAGAATTTTAAAATGACACTGTATCAACTGATTTTCCATACTAGGGAAAAAAATCATGAAAGACTCCACCAAAACTTCACACCTGTACAAATATTAGCTCAAAACTGATCACAGCTTTAAATAGGAAATGTAAAACCATAGTACTTTAAGCTGTAAGAGATTTAGAAAAAGAAACCATAGGATAATATTCTCAGGACCTATCTCTATACTTTTGAGATCTATCTATCTATCTATCTATCTATCTAAGTTTTCACATATTTTGACTTTTCATTATTCTGTAGTATGTAATATCTCAGGTTAAAGCTGGAGAACTTAACACTTAGTTATTCCTCATCTGAATGCTCTCCTGTGAATTCTGTTGTGAAAAGTCATGAAGAAATTTAAAACACTCATTATATTTAAAAGGTTTCTTTCTATTAGGAATTCTTTGGTGAATCCTGGGCAGGGGGAAACACTTGCTTACAGGCCTTTCTAGATTCAGTAAATTGGTCTGGTTTCTCTCTAGTATAAATGCTCTCATGACATCAAAGGCATGAATGTTTAATAAAAAGCCTTCCCACATGCATTATATTTCTAAGGTTGCTCTCCAGTAGGAATTTTGTGATGTTCTGTATTTTCGGGGGGGGGGGGGAGGTAGGTAATTAGGTTTATGTAGTTATTTTAATAGAGGTCCTGGGGATTGAACCCAGGACCTTGTGATGCTAAGCATATGCTCTAACCACTGAGCTATACCCTCCCCCTTGTAGCTTTGATCTATGGATAAAAGCCTTTATAAGCACATTACATTCTTGGGTTTTCATCAAAGATGTATATACTGATGTCCAGTGAGTTGTGGAGTCTGAATATCCCCTCTGTCGCGTAATTACATTGATAGAATTTCTCTTTAGTATGGACTTTCTGACATCAATTCATGCTTGAACTTATAATAAATGCTTTGATCTGCTCGTTACATTGGTAATGTTACTTCTTCATATGAAGTCTCCGAGTATGACTTACGAGGCTTGAGTTTTGAGTGAAGAGCTTGCCACATTCACTACATTTGTAAGGTTTCTCTCCTGTATGGACTTTCTTATGTCTGTTGAAGTTTGAGCAATGAATGAAGGATTTGCCGCACTGGTTACATTTGTATGGTTTCTCTCCAGTGTGAATTCTGCGATGGCTCGGAAGGCTGGAGCTCTGACTGAAGACCTTGCCACATTCGTTACATCTGTAAGGTTTCTCCCTCGTGTGGACGACCTGGTGGTACGTGAGACTGGAATACACACTGAACGCCTTGCCGCACTCAGGACACTGGTAAGGCTTCTCTCCAGTGTGTACTCTCCGGTGACTTACAAGGCTTGACTTTTGTGTGAAGACCTTGCCACATTCGTCACACTTGTGAGGTTTCTCTCTCGTATGGATTACCTGATGTCTGCTGAGATGTGAGCTCTGGTTAAAGGCTTTGCCGCATTCGGGGCATCTGTATGGTTTCAGTCCAGTGTGAATTCTGCGGTGACTGGACAGGCTGGAGCTCTGACTGAAGACTTTGCCACATTCGTTACACTTGTAAGGTTTCTCTTTTGTGTGGACGACCTGGTGATAATTAAGACTTGAAAATACGCTGAAGGCTTTGCCGCACTTGTGGCACTGGTAAGGCCTCTCCCCGGTGTGAACCCTGTGATGACGTATGAGGTGTGAGCTGTAACTGAAGGCCTTACCGCACACGTCACACTTGTAACGTTTCGCTCTCGTGTGGATTCTCTGATGCCGAGTGAGATGTGAGCTCTGATGAAAGGTCTTGCCACACTGAGTACACTGGTGAGGTTTCTCCCCGGTCTGGAGTCCCTGAGGGTGAGTCAGGCCTGACCACTCACGGAAGGCTTTGCCCCACTCATCACCTTGGTCATGTTTCTCTTCAGTCTGAATTCTGTGATGACCTGCTAGGTGTGAAGTGTGACTAAAGACGCCTCCACACACATCACCTTTACTCCCTCTCTCTCTGGCGTGGAGTATCTCAGGTCTGGTGGGGTGTGAGCCGCAATCCGCGGCTTGGTCAGACTCACCACATTTGTAAGGTCTTTCGCTCATGTGGGCTTTCTGCTCTCCTGTGAGTAAGGAAGAAGGCAAGAAACTGTTCCCACGTTCATCACAAATGTTGCTTTGGACACTAGGAAGAAATCTCTGAGGTGCTGCCGACGAGGAACCACTCGTGACAGACTTCTCGACTTCATTATAGTCGCAAAATTTCCCTTCAGTTTGAAATACCGACAGTTCCGCCAGATGTGACCCAAAGCTTAGTCCAGGCCTGTGGTCCACAGGCTTGTTCTCTTCATCTCTTGGACCACACCGAGCTCTTCCACCAGTGAGGGGTGTTTTGCGGGTCCCAGGCACGCCTTTGTAGTTTCTTTCATCATGTCTCCCCTGGTGCTCAGAGTCATGCTGGTTTTTCCAGATTTCCCTGCAGCCGTCCTCTTGGGGGGCACAGTGCTCCTGGCTTTCCAGAGACGCTGTGTGCAGTGTTTTCCCCGTATTATGGCTCTCTTTTGGTGGTGGTTCCTTGATCACACATTTAGGGGCAGTATCTACAAGACAGAAAGTACCCCGTGTTTTCTCTTAATTGCAGTAGGTAAATAAATATTTCATTTTGAAGAACATAATCTTACACCACAAGTACTCAATAGTTTAATAACAGTTAAGAAATGTCGTAGTCGTGATCTTCAATTTTTTAGGAAATACAAATGGTTAGTAAAGAAAGGTTGGGGGGGAGGGTATAGCTCAGTGGTAGAGCGCATGCTTAGCATGTATGAGGTCCTGGGTTCAGTCCCTTGTACCTCCATTAAATAAATAAATAAACCTAATTCCTCCCTGCCAAAAACAAACAACTTTGGAGAAGGCAAAGACTTAAAAAGACTTTAAAAAACCAAGGGATCCTCTTCCAGAGCCAGCATACCACATGAGAACTGGAATTTACGTTAAGACCACTGCCTTTTTAACCATCAGGTCAGGTGAATACATAGGATTTTAAAGAATAAGAATTGGGGAAAGAAATCACCAGTCTGGCTTTACACCTGCAGTTATTTCACAGCCCAGCAACAGAGCAGCCCTCTCTATGCAGTGCTCTTTAATTTTCCAGTAAACCAGGGGGAAGGCCCTCACCAGGAAGCGAACTGACTAACGCTACGGTCTCACACTTGGCGGCATCCAGAACTCTGAGAAATACAATTCTGTTGTTTAAGTCACCAGGTTGATGGGGTTTGTTATGGAGGGCGAGGCTAAGACACAGGCCAAGGACTCATCTGGTTAAAAACATGACAGAAGGTTGACACGTCTTACTAAACAAAGGGATTTTTGAGACTTGACTATAAAACTGGGAATATTCTGAGCCTTCTACCAGCACTAATCTATTTAAAAGCCTGGAGGTGAATTATCACTATTTTAAAACTAAGGACAGGAGGCACACAGGATTTATCTATCTAATCCCCAACTTACAGAGCAAGTAAGTTAGAGAAACAAGATTTGATCCTTGGCCTACAGGTTCCAAAGACACGTTCTTTAAGCGTGACTGCCTACCCAGGTAGCGCAGATAAGTCACAGTCACTCTCAGGGGCTTAGAAATAAACACTTAAAAAAAAAGGAAAAATACACAAACAACAAGTTTACAGTGTACAGCACAGGGAACTATATTCAATATCTTGTTATAACCTATAATGAAAAAGAATATGAAAAGGAATATATGTATGTATGTGTATGACTGAGTCACTATGCCGTACACTAGAAATTGACACATTGTAAACTGACTATACTTCAGTTAAGGAAAAAAGCTCCCTGCCCCCTCAAAACAGAAGTAATCTTAACATTCAAAGGAAGAAAGAAAGAAACAGACCAAATATGGGGCGGGTGGAGAAAGAAATACTTTGATGGAGATGCCATAGCTGAGTCATATTCCAGAAATTGACAAACCATTGTAAACTGACTATACTTCAATTAAAAAAAAAAAGGTTCCTGCCCTCTCAAAAAAGAAGTAAACTTAACATTCAAAGAAAGAAAGAAACCAAATACGGGGGAAAAAAGAAAGAAAGACTTTGATGGAGATACAATAGCTGAGTTGTGTTCCAGAAATTGACACATTATAAACTGACTATACTTCAATTAAAAAAAAGCTCCTCCCCTCCCCACCAAAAAGAAGTAAACTTAACATTCAAATAAATAAACCAATCAAATATGAGGGAAAGAAAAAAAGAGAGAAATCCTCTGATGGAAAAACCACAGCTGAGTTGTGCTGGAGCAGCGTTACCCAGGCATCCTCATGGATAATGGCATTGTCATCTTCAGTATATGCTGCTTTATGTAGTGAGTGTCCTGAAAGAGCTATTCAGTGGATGAGTAGGGGGCCTTTCCTTACACAATGAGAGTCACATGGTGGTGAGGGGTCAGGAGGACAAAATGAATGTGCTGGGAAGTAACAGCGGAGTCCACCCAGATCAAGGTACTGTGCGACCAAAGGCCAGGGTTGATTGGAAGGTCCAGGGTGGGGAGGAGGAAGGACTGGGCATGGGGCAAAGTATCTGTACTGGCCAATCTGTGGGACCAGAAACATACCAGGGCTGTTAAAACTGTGACCTTGGGAGAGAAGAGAAACTGATATAGCAAGGAGCGTAACACTGTCCCTTTCTTAACCTTAGGGCACAGGGCAGAAGGGAAGGGATCTGAAAGGGAGGGTGTGAGATGATGAGGGAAGAAACCAGGTTTAGTGACACAGAACAGAATCACTGCCACCTGAGGCTGGGGGTCCTGGAGGTGGGGAGAGGTTGGTAGAAGGGGACAAAGTTTCAGTCATAAGATGAGTAAGGGCTGGAGATTCAATGTATAACATGACTACTATGGTGGATAATACTATAAAACTGAAATTTGCTAAGGAAATAGAAATTAAGTGTTCTTACCAAAAAGAAAGAAAAAAGGTGATGTGTGAGGTAACATATGCATTAATGAACTCGATGGGAATCCTTTCACATGCATATCAGATCATCGTGTTGTACACTTAAGAAATATCACAATTTTATTTGATAACTACCTGAATAAACTAAAAAAAACAAAAAACAAAACCCAATTTCAAAAGTTCATCCACTGGTTGTCTCCTCCTGAATGCAGAGGGAGGAGTCTAATATGCAGACATTTAGCTCTCTTCTGAGAATGACTGAATCAAAAGCACAGGGGTGGAGAAGAGGAAGGTGGATATTTTAAGTTTGCTGTAAAGTTTTATGTGTATTTAAGCTCTAGAACCACCCTTGATCATGAAATGGGCAGATCATACGCAGAAAGGACAAGTTTTAAGTCCGGCTGCTGCCTGAGGAAGTTTTTCGTGAGTGAGTCAACAGGGCTTTGAGCTCAGCCAGGCAATGTCAGGGCTCCTAAGGGGCACACGGGGAAAAACACAAAGCTACCCAAGAGCAGATCCCAACTTCTAGAGGGCAGTTCTCCTCACCCACAGAGATCAGGTTCCTGTAGGTCTCCAACATCACGTCCCTGTATAAGGTCCGCTGAGCAGGGTCCAGGCACTCCCATTCCTCCGGAGAGAATTCGATGGCCACATCCTTGAATGTCAACCATCGCTGAAAAGAAAACACATTTCACCAAAGGAGCCATACGGAGTCGTCTCCTTCACACAAAATGAGAGGAGGAGAGAGTGGTAAGGAGTAATTCAATTGAAATGAGTGTTGTTACAGATCCACTTACAGGATTTCTGAGCAATTGCATGTCCCTCATTTTGGTTTATTATACTTTTCCGTAAGAGGTTATGATAGCCTCTATGTCAGTGTGGATTTCCCACTTTTGTGGACAATACAAGAAATACACACACACACAAAACACAGGATTATGTATATAGAAACGTGAGACATTACGTTCCACACACCAAGTAACATTCAGTGTCTAGAAGAACTACAGCATGAGCGACATCTTCAGAGATAATAACGTCCACAGTGGCTTTAAAGAAGCTTCAGAGTCTAAGATCATGATGAGGGCAACAATATGGTCGAAGTGTTTAAATACTTTCATGTGCTATGACTCTAAATGCTTTACGTGTATTAACTTGTATAATAACGTAATAGAAGATTTTAAAAGATCTGGTCCTATCCCTCTTAAGGAAGACACAACTGTGTCACAGACATTCTGAGTCACCTGCCTCTGGTCAAACTGCTAAATACAGTAGAGCATGTGTATAAACCCAGGTGTTAATGTTTTAAAACGAAACCTAAAGAATTTAAGTTATGTTAAAGCATCCAAAGTACATTGACAGAGGGTTCCCTGAGGAAACTTGAAACAAGTTCAAAGCTAACAATGTGGAATGGCATAAAATGGCATTACACACAACACTATAAACTGACTACACTTCAATTAAAAAAAAATTTTTTTAAAAGTCCATCATATACACTTGCGCACACACACACACATAAACGTTAACTCTTATTAGTATTTAACCCGTGAATGTCATAGTGTAGAAACAGCTTAAGGCAATGGAAAATACTTAAGATATAATTTCAACAAGTAAATAATTTATAACTTATAAATAATGATATATATTTCATACAAACCATGGGCTTGGGCGTCCACGTACTTACGCACACACAAATATACACTTAAATTTACAGGACCACGGTGGAGCCTCTTCACAGGGTCCATGTCACTGGGTGATCATAAGACAGAATCCAAGTGAGGCTGACAGGCACTGAGGGAGGGTCCTGGGTGAGTGTGAACGTACAGGTGTCAGGCAGGATACTTCAGAGTTACACAGGATTAGCGAGTCCAAAGAAGGGCATTTCAGGAAGGACAGACAAAAACAATCGACTGAGAACATGACTTTACCTGAGACAGAGTCTTTCTTGACCTCTTTTCTTTCCTTTTCCTTCTCTTCCCGGCTTCTTCCTCGGGGAACATGAGTCTTCAGAATTCAATCCTGAAAGTTGGAAAGATGTCATTTAATGCTGAGAATCAACACACCCCTTCCTGTGCCACAACCACACACACAAGGGAGACCTCACCACGTGGAACAGACAGTCCCCTGCTGCCCACTGTCCCAGAGGGACTCAGGACAGGACACTCCACACACAGACCAACAAAGGAGTTTCTCCACAGCGTCCTTCAGATCATGCTCCCCTTCTGGTGATGTTACAGAAACCTGATCCCGTAGAGAGACCAAACAACACTCGGAGGGTTGGAGAACTCACGTTTATTACGCTGGCGGGCCCAGAGGAGTTAACACTCCAAGCTCTTGACCCCGTCTGTAGGTTTACACAGGTTTTTATAGGGTTTTAGGAACAAAGAAATCACGTGGTCTTGGGTTTTTGCACCGCTGGTGGGGTGGGGAAGGGTTAACTTCAGTTTCCCAAGAGCAAGCTGTTTTACAGAAACAGATAAGCAATGTCCCTGCCTGAGAGGCCTCCATAGTCTGTCCTTGTGGGCTTGTCCTCTGTAGTGAGCCCCTCACCCACATGGCAGCAGTGGGCGCCTCAGCTGGGCCCGACAGCCCCTTCAGGTCACAGACCAGGCCCTGAGCCATCCCCACGCAGAGCAGAGCCCCCTCACCTCTCCCAGGGGCTGATCTCAGCCTCATAAATGGAGGACCCAGAACCTTGGTGCTCAACACAGGATACAGATCAGAATCACCTGGGGCACCTTCAGCGTTACTGGAGCTAGGCCCCAGCCAACTATCTGAAGAGAATCTCTGGTCAGGAGGGTACTGAACACATATATGCAAAATGCCTCAGTGATCCAATGTGCAGCCTGGTTGATCATCATTTAAGGAAGCAAACCCAGCACCCCTCCCATCTTCTGATTCTTTTCTCCTTGTGGCGAATTGCTGTCACCAGGAACCAGCCATGAAGGAGCAGAAGAAAACACACCAAGTGGACAATATGGACCAGAGCTGGGGGTGAGGGTGTGGCTCGTGTGTCAAATGGGAGGAAGGGGGAGGTCAGAGGAGGCTCCACTCAGGTGACATCAGAACAAAGATCTGGGGGAGGAGGGGTGTTTGCCTGTATTTTATTTTATTTCTTTTTAAATATTTTTTTGGGGGGAAGGGGAGGTAATTAGGTTTGTTTCTTTGTTTATTTAATTTTATTTTTACTGGAGGTACTAGGGATAGAACCCAGGACCTTCTGCATGCTAAGCACGCGTTCTATCACTGAGCTATATCCTCCCCACTTTGTTGTTTTGTTTTTAATTTTTTTTCATTTTTGGAGGACTAGGGCCCATTGTGAATTCTAATGACAACTGAGCACTCCATCCAAGAACTGCCAGACACAGACACACACTGAATCTTAGTAATCATTTCAGGGGTCAGTGCTGCTCAGATTCAGAGTTTCTGCTTTAGTCCATCATCTCCTTGTTGAGGTGGACTCACTGAGCCCTACAGAGGGAGTCACTTCACCCAGCTATCCTGATAAGACCTGAGTTGAGTGAGCAGAGCCGAGTGGAACTCAATTCTGAAGTGGCGGCCTGTACTGGGCACGGTTTATCCTTATCACTCTTCTCCCTTAAAAATTCCAGGTCTACGGCCATACCGCCCTGAATGCGTCTGATCTCAGAAGCTAAGCAGGGTCAGGTCTGGTTAGTACTTAGGAGGGGGTGGGTATAGCTCCCCTAAGTGGTGGATCGCGTGCTTAGTATGTGTGAGGTCCTGAGTTCAATCCCCAGTACCTCCTTTAAAAAAAAAAAAAAAATTCCAGGACCATCTTTCACCTGTGCCTGAGCAAAGGGAACTTCTATTTCAAGATCTGGTCACACTGATCTCAAGCACTAAACTCCTCTTTTCCAGAAAAATCACAGTAAAACATTTACAGAATACATTATTTTGAATACACAGCAACTGCTGCTGACAACTGCAAGAGGGTCACCTAGAGAAATAAGCTCTGAGCAAACTGCTTCATCATGAATTGTGGGGCTCTGCTGGAAGAAGGTACCAAGTCAATTCAGCCCATTCTTCAATATCTGCAGGAAGTAGAGACGAGACTTGAGGGGAACATCTACTGGATAGCCCACAGTTCACTATTTAGTAAGTCACACACAGAGGAAGAAAATGGGATTTTACAGAAATAGGTTAAACTAGGTTTAGATAAAGTACTGGGGATTGAATCCAGCACCCTGTGTATTCTGAGCATGCACTCTACCACCGAGCTACAAGCCTCCTGCCTGAAGTAGGTTTAGATTGTTAAGATAAAAGATCATTTACATTCTTACCAAGTATACACTGGAACAGGCTAAAATTCTTTGCCACGTTCCAAGAAAGGTTTCCAATAAATAGCAGAGAGCCTGTAGGCCTCAGTCTGTACTGGACACAATTTAAAAGGGAAGTCATTTAAAAACCGAAGGGGAAAAAAAAAACCTAATGAATCATGTAGTCAAAACTTATAAAAATAAGGATATGTCATATTTTGAAAGGATGCCTTGAGCTGTTTACAGGATGCCATCAAAGTTTTTGTTAGAAGTTAAAAAATTATTTATAAAAATAGTATAAATTGAATAAACTAAGACTTATTTCAAACGTCAAAAAAGCAATGAATTATTAACAGACACACTACTATTTATAAAACAGATAAACAACAAAGACCTACTGTATAGCACAAGGAACTATATTCAATATCTTGTAATACCTTATAATGAAAAAGAATCTGAAAAGGAGCTTATAGGTATAACTGAATTATTTTGCTGGACACTTGAAACTAACACTATATTGTAAATCAACTCTACTTCAATAAAAAAATAAATTTAAAAATCAGGGGGTGGGGGTGGGTACAGCTCAGTGGTAGAGCACCTGTTTAGCATGCATGAGGTCCTGGATTCAATCCCTAGTACCTCCATTAAAAATAAAAATACAAAATACAAAATAAAATCATTTCCTTCAAAAAATGAATTAAATGCAAAAGAATTAGGAAGAAAAAAGTAAATCTATTATGAAAAACAACAGCACTTTCTGTGTTCCTTTAAAAAGGCACCACGTAATGACAGTCATTTCTTGCCCTACTTCTCATTCCCCCCGCCCACCCCATGCCAGGAAAGGGTAACGGGGTGCCCCATAGCCACCTGAGTCAAGTCATTGTCCCGTGGCCGAAAAAGGACCACAAATGGAAGTTGTCTTCTGATACAAGTAATTACAAAATGCACAAGCCTTTTAGAAAGTTTTGCAAATGGCATTCTCACTTGCATAATTTAACCAAATTTTAAATGCATTACTTTATAAAGACACAAATAAATATCTCATCACTTAATCCTCCACAGTAATCAACTCGATGATCCTCTGCCTCCCTCTTTCTTCGGGACTACATATTTCCCTCTCTCATTTCTGTCTTTGCTTTTCTGTGTTCTCTCCTGCCCTGCTGTTTCTCCCCATCTCTGTATTCCTCCTCTCACAACTGTTCCACTCTATTCTGGCAACTTGCTCCCTTTCTTGTAGCTCTTTCTCCTCAGTCTCCCTGATTGTCTCAAATCTTCATGTATTTCTGCCTATTCCCTTATCTTCGCTCTCTGTTACGTTCGCTTTGCCCCTGCTGGCCCGCCTTGTCCCCACCTTCTGGCACCCCCGGCTTGCTGTGCTTTTCCCTTGCCATTTCCCTTTCTGTTCTAGTCTCCCACTGTCCCTTCTTTCTGTACCAGCACAAAGTTGCTCTGTCTGCCCCACTCTTTTATCTTCCTCCCTACTCTCTGTAAAATGCCTCCTTTCTTACCCATGCTCCTCTTGCTGATCAAGGGCCCCCTCTCCCTATTTTGCTCCTGTTCATCTCCCTGGAGAGTTCCCCTTGCTTACTCTAAATATCTTCTTTTCTCCCCCTGCTAATTTCTCAGCTTATTTTTCCTTACTGTGAAACAGAACAAAGAAAACCTCGTCTAAAATGGAGTCTGGAGGCCTTAAGGGAAAGCCCTCACGCACCATCACTGGAGGTCAATTACAAACTCCAGCGAGAAGACATCAATTAACGGACCTCAACGGAATTCTCCTTACCCAGCAGCAAGCACAGCCAATAGGAAACGCCTTCCATCGGGAAACGCCTTCCGCCGTGAACTTTTGCTTTCCTTCAATGGACTTCTCTTCAAAACAACCACTCCTAACTTCCTTCTTTTTCTCTATAAAGCAACATTCCTCTCATTCGCTGGTTGTACTTGCCTATGGTTGTTTTGCTAGTTTGCCTGTCCTGTATTGCAATTCCTTTTCTATTCCTGAATAAACCCACTCTGCCCGTAAAATCACTGGCTGTTTTACCCTTTAGGACAACTCTTACTGTCTCTTCACAAGTTCCTCCTCTATCCTTCACTGTGCCATCTGTTTATGGTTCTCTCTTACTCCTCTTTTTTCATTCTTCTAACTCTGAGTGGGTCTGACTCTCCTTGATTTCTCTTGCCCAGGAATGGGACGGAATTAAAAGCCCGCCTATTAATTCCACATTAATAGAGCACATTATCCAGTGGGTTGGCATTTGGGACAGAAAAACTCTGGGGTGTCTCAAAACAGGCCCTTTTTAGTCACCTCCCTCTACACAAGGTGACCAACAAGGGGAGGCCAGGGTAGCGGAAGGACCCAGAGGAGGGTGCGAGGGGACGAAAAAGGGGTGTGTTTCAAGAACGGGGCGGGCTCTCCAGAATCCCAGGATCAGAAAGAGGAAACGGCCTCTCCTGAAGCGGGGCGATCGGCGCAGCCCTCCAGGGGCGGAGCGGCAAGGCTCGCGGGTGCGAAAGGCACGGATTCTGCTAGCGGACTTCAAAACGAAACGTCAGCGGCCCCTCCCTCCCGCCGCTCCGCGACGGCTGCATTCACTTTGGGTGGCGGACGCCTGCCTGGATTTTAAAGTCCTTAGCGACCCTCGGATCCCGGTATGGAGGAAGGGCGGAGTACAGTAAAGCGCAGGTTTAAACAAGAAAGATGAGACTTACGCTTGGTAGGGTGAACTCCGCTCCCGGTAACCGCTTCCGGGTCTGCAGGAAACGGCGCGCTGGCGCGAAGGAAGAGGCGGGGCGACCTGGAGGCGGGGCCTGGACGGGGCGGGAACGTAGAGGGGTGGAAAGAGACAGAGCTGGGGCGGGGCCAGAGCTGGGGCGGGGAGAGAGGCCAGGCTGGGGCGGGGCCAGGGTTCCTCTCGCTGTCCTCCTGGGTTTTCAAGGGTTTGTAAATGCATCACTCTGTTTCTTCTTCTGTGAAGCCTCGTTGCTTCCTGCTAATTTTAAGTTACTGCTGAAACCGAGTAGGACATTCGGGAACCCTCTTGGGTGTACATCTTTTCTGTGTCTCCCTGTCTTGTTTGTAGGAAATAGGCTTCAGCCTCTTAGACCTTCCTTCAATACTAGAGGGCAGATTCAAACAGTTACTAGTGAGGGGAGGCCGAAACAAAGAAGGAGCAGTCAAGAAACGATAAGCTAACAATTAAAGCAGGATCCTGGTTCCTCAAGGAATATACAACACGTCTATGCGTTCTACTGGAATTAAGTGCCTCCCTCCCCCAGCAAGTGGAGGATGGTAACTTCAGGCTGAGTACAAGATTCCTGAAACACCACCCTGTTACCTCACCACCAACACACCCTTCAGCCCTCAGCCCAAATTTTGCCTATGAAAACTTCTCCCCACAAACCATCAGGGAGTTCGGGTTTTTTGAGCATGACCCACTCTTTCTCCTTACTTGACCCTGCAATACAACTTTCTCTGCTCCAAGCTCTGATTTTTTGGTTTGTTTGACCTCACTGTGCTTCCAGCATATTTGGTAATACTGTCTGTCTCTAAAAGGCTTGTTTTCTTTTTTTTTTGGAGGTACTGGGGATTGAACCCAGGACCTCCTATATGCAAAGCATACGCTCTACCACTGAGCTACAATCTCTCTCCACCCCCAACAGTTTTAACATAAAAGCTACAGTTGTGTGCACCATTTATATTAGAACCTAAAATGTTTTCTTCTTCACAGTTGAAAACTATTTAAATCAAAAGCTATTTTGATGAGCACGTTGGAGTTCTGCCAGTGAGGCTGAAGCAACACTGTGGTCTGCGGAATCCATGTTGAGTGGTGGTTGGATGTAGCTACTTTCCTGCAATTAAAATTAATTTCACCATTCACCTCTGAGTCAGAGACGCAACCCTGTACTTGATTTTAGAGACTTTCATGTGGAGAAGACTTGAGAATGGGACATGGAGGGCTAAGGCAATTTAGGCCACCAATCATTACTTTAGAAAAAGCAATAAATTTTAAAAGTAGATTAAATTGCATTGTTTGTTCTTTTAATACTTATTATGTAGTTCCCTACTTGAGATGAATTATGCTCAAATACATTTGAGGTAAACGTCACTGACATCATAATAAGATCACAAGTTAATAATTTCTAAATATAAAGTCATTTCAAATTCACTTTACACTCATTCTGAAGGTAATTAGAAAACATTTTTTGTTTAAAATTTGTCATTTTATTTGTTTTCTATTTCTGGGTGTTCTGTCAGATGTGGATAAGAAAGCCTGTAAATAATAATTCTTAGACCACACTTCAACGTATTTTCACCTAAAAAGTAATTAATTTTGAGTATTTCTAAGGGTAGCAATACAGAGGTATATATTTTATATAAACCCTAATGAAAGTAAAACTAGATTTTCAAATTTCTAATAGCCTAATTTTTGCAGTCAATAATTTTTATGGCATTATCTGTGAGTTACTTCTACTATGAAATAGGTATTTTTCTTGTATCCTTACTTGTGGGAGATTTCACCATAGAGAAATGGTAATCAATTAAAATATGGTAGGTAATATTTTGATAGGAAAAAATTAGCATATTTAAGATGTTTTCAGGTAAAATAATCAGAATGTTCTGGCATGGCCCAAAGGTGGATACCTAACAATATAATAGCACTTCAAAAAAATATGTGATGTCTGAGATGGATTTTGAGATCTTCAGAAGGTAGATTATTCTGTGTGATGTGATATGGCTAACCAGCCACTGAAGGGCAGCAGAATATGCCATCCCAAAATATGCCCTTCTGGCGTAAGAATTATTTTGAGCTGATACAGCAGACATAGATGAAGCTCTGGAAACAGAGTAGATATTACCCTTTTGAGCAGAACTATTTACGGTAGCCAAGACAGGGAAGCAACCTAAATGTCCACTGTCAGATGATGGATAAAAAAAAGATGTGGAATATATACAAAATGGGCTATTACTCAGCCATAAAAAAATAATGAAATAATGCTGTTTGCAGCAACATGGATGAACCTGGAGATCATCCTACTAAGTGAATTAAGGAGAAAGAAAAAGAAAAATACCATATGGCATCACTTATATGTGGAATCTTTAAAAAAAAAAAAAGGACACAAATTAACTCATTTACAAAACAGAGACAGACTCATAGACAGAAAACAAACATGGTTACCAAGGGGGAAAGATGGTGGGGAGGGATAATTTGTGAGTTCAGGATTTGTAGATACACACTACTATATATAAAATAGATAAACAACAAGGTCCTACTATATAGCACATGGAGCTATATTCAATATCTTTTAATAACATATACTGGAAAACAGTCTGAAAGAGGGTATATATATATGTATAAATGAATCACTATGCTGTACACCAGAAATTAACACAAGATTATAAATCGACTATAGTTCAATAAAAAAGTAGCCTTTAAAAATTTTTATTTATTTGTTTTGGGGGAGAGGTAACTAGGTTTACTTATTTATTTATTTATTTGATGGAGGTACTGGGGATTGAACCCAGGAACTAGTGCATGCTAAGCATGCTCTCTTCCACTGGAGCTATACCCTCCACCCACTCAAAGACCAATTGTTTTTTCTTGAGGACACGCTTGTAATCAGTTGTATCTGCTCATATTACAGGGTGAGATTTTTCTTGCAGTCTGTGCAGTCTTTAGGTTGTGATGCACACTGCTTTCTGGTTTAATGCTTACTTAATAATAAAATTTAATAATTTTCTAAAATTGAAGTATAGTTGCCTTATAATGTTGTGTTAGTTTCTGGTGTACAGTATAGTGATTTGGTTGTACATATATATTATTTCTTTTCATGTTCCTTTTCATTACAGGTTATTACAAGCTATTGAATATATAGTTTTCTGTGCTATACAGTATCTTCTTCTTGTTTACCTGTTTTGTATACAGCAGTTTGCATCTGCTAATCCCAAACTCCTAATTTATCCCTCCCCGCTCCTTTCCCCTTTGCTAACCATAGGTATGTTTTCTACGTCTGTGAGTCCATTTCCGTTTTGCAAGTTCATTTGTGTCTTTTTTTTAGATTCCACATACAAATGATATTTGTTTTTCTCTGTCTGACTTAGTATAATCTCTAGGCCCATCCATGTTGCTGCAAATGGCATTATTTTATTCTTTTTTATGACTAGTATGCCGCAATTTCTGTCAATGGACATTTAGGTTGCTTCCATGTCTTGGCTATAAAATTGCTTTCTCCCTCTGCCACCTCGGTGGAGAGGAGTTCTGGGTTGTCAGAAGACGGTTTTTATTTTTAATTATATTACCCCACACCAACCGCTGGCAAAAAGAGCTTTGACTTAAACCGCTTTCAACTAACGCGGAAACATCTCAAACTTACAAGTGGCCCTCGCAACTCTAATCTTTTTCTTAAAATTACTTGAAACATTAAGTTAAAATAGCGAATGAGGAAGCGGCTGGAGTCTTGGGACATCAACGAGATTCAAAGAATTCAACAACAGAGGACCAAGCGCTGCCCGGCAGAAAAACAGCTCTGAAAAGGCCCGGGGGCGCGGCGGAGACAGACAGGGCTCCCTCCAGGCCCGGCCCCGCCCCTCCCACATCTCGCTTTCAGTCCAGTTACGGCCGCAGCCCACGCCCCGCCCCTCGTCGGCTCCACCTGCTGGGCGACCGCGCAGGCGCAGTTTCCTGCACACCCGGAAGCGGAGCGAGGGGCGCTGTCGGTCTTTCAGGTCCATCCCGAGTTTTTGAGACTCCCCCGGGGCCCCGATCCGCCCCACCTGAGGTTCAGGAATCCTCACGTACGTTAAAAACCCCTTCATCAGCTCGCTCCGCGCCCGGTAAGTCCTGGCAGCAGTGAGACGTTCTGGGCCTGATTGCATCGTGCGGGTCAGCGGGTCCGCGTCTAGTTCGAGTTAAAATCGCCCTGAAGCGGGTCCCCGCCCTGGCCGTTCTGCCTTCTGCTCAGGTAGACGCTGTCACTTTCCTGCTTAAACCCTTCAGTGACTTGCACAGCCTCCATCCCCTCTCCCTCCCCGCCGTGCCGGGTAAACTCTTCACTACGGAGGTGGATTCTCGTCCTCCACTTGGTCCTTCCAGGGCAGAGATGGCCGTGCAGACCCGGAGGCCACATCTCGTTGGCCTTCGGGTTGTGCTGATACCACTCCTCTCCTGACATCCTCCCCTTCTGCGCGTCCTCTGGGTCAGGCCCCTCCCCTCCCTAGTCGTCCACTTTGCACTTACCGCCTTGGGGGAGATCGCTGACCCTTGCGCAGGGGGAGGTGCCCTGCACCCGTCCGGTGACATTCTTTGTTTTCTTCGGCACGAAACGCGTCTCACTGGCTGTGCTTGCCGTGGTGTTTACATTCCCGAAGCCCCACTGGAAAGTGCTCTTTCTTGGGCAAAGGAGGTCTTTATCCCATACCTGTGAATGTGCAGAGGCAGTGGGTGGAGCAGGGTCTGAGGGAGAATCAGAAAGACTGAGAGAGGCAAACAATGAAAAAGGGTGAAACAGAGGATAGGGCAGATAGATGTGGACATACAGTAAGAACAAAAGAGTGAACCAGGGGAAGAAACCTAGATAAAAAGGCATCTCCAGAAAGACAGAGGGTTGCAAACTGGACAAGAGAGACTGATCAGCGGTAGGAGGGGCAGATACACCAAACTGAGAGAGTGTGGAAGGAATAAAAGAGTTGGGGCCATGGAAAACGGAGAGACGTGGTGCTGGGACAGAAAGTGGGGTGAGAGGTGGCAGGGGGAGCAGAGGGTGAAACAGCAGCATCCCTTCAATGCCTTCCCACTGCCTTCAGGAAAATCCTCCTTTAAAAAAATGGAAGTATAGTTGATTTACAATGTGTTAGTTTCTGGTGTACAGCATAGTGACTCAGTCATACACATGTATATTATTTTTCATGTTCTCTTTCATCACAGGTTATTACAGGATATTGAGTATAGTCCCCTGTGCTCTACAGTAGGACCTGCTTGTTTATATTTCTAAATCTAGTGGTTTATTCTTGGTCATCATCCTGTCCTGTCAAAAACTTGTTGCACTCCCTCTTCTGGAAGCACTTTATTCTTGGCTTTCATATCACACTATTTTTAGGAAGTAAATCTGTCTACCAATCAGCCGTTTTAATTTTCTTCTCCCTGTTCACCCCTGGGTTCTTTGGAATTCCCTGGTCTCTGACTGCAGGGAAGTATCCCTGGGCTTAGGCCTTGAACTTCTTCTCTTCTCTGCACCTTTCCAAGGCAGGACTTTATTTATTTTTACTTTTTTTAGTGAAGGTACTTGGGACTGAACTCAGAACCTCGTGCATGCTAAGCACGCGCCCTACCACTGAGCTATACCTGACCCTCCCATCTTGTGACTTTCAACACTGTCTCCTTTCCCCTCTCCATGCAGACTTCTCCTTGGAAATCAGAGTCCTGTATCCAGCTGTCTCCTCGACATCTCTGCTGGCACATCTAACTGGCATCTTCACCTTCATGCGTCCAAAAATGACCCCCTGAACTCTCCCGGATGTGTTCTCTTGCAGTCCTCCCACGTCTCAGTATAGGGCGACTCTGCACTTCCAGGGGCTTAGGTGAGCATCTCAGAATGTTTTTGGTTTTGTTTAAATGGAGGTACTGGGATTGAATCCAGGACCTTGTTCATGCTAAGCACACACTCTACCACTTAGCTCTACCCTCCCCACCAGCATGTTTTAAAAATACACAAGAGATTACCTGCTAGTGTTTTAACTAAAGACAAAATAAATTTAAAAATAGACGTTTGCTTAAAATGTATAGGGAAACACATGGTTTCTAAAAATCTCCTGGGTATGCGGAAGTGTTTGAAGACCAAGGCCCTTTCTTAGCTGCTTCTTCTAACACCCTTCTGATCTCATCTCCTCCTAGCCCCCTCTGCACTCATTCCACTCCAGCCACACAGGCCTCTTTGCCCTTGCTGGGGCCAGAGATGCCCCTACCTCAGGGCCTTCCCATGGCGACCCTCTGCCTAGAAGTCTATGACCCCTCCCTGGCCGACGGCAAAATCCTTTTTCTCTGGTTTGTGTTCTGATATCACCTCCTCCTGGCATCTTCTCCAGCTTGTTTCCTCCCCTTAATAATAACCTTCCACCTCACCCCCACTTCCGGCCCACGTTTCTTTGTGGTTTCCGGTTTCCCTTCCACTGGCTGGATGCACCTGACAGCGAGGCCCTGGGAGGCAGAAGAGCCATCAGGTGGGAGAGGTGCTCAGCCCCAGAGCACAGCAGACCGCTGAGCTACATCTCTTGTGCTCTCCACCCCCGCGCCCCCCACCCCAGACCAGAGTCCCCTTCAGAAGGTCAAGTCGGATGGGGCCTCCCTGATGTTTAAAGTGCCTCCGGTGATTCTGATCTGTATCCAGCGCTAAGCAGCCAAGCTCTGGGTCCTCCACTCACGAGGCTGAGTGATCGGGGGCCCGGTTCTGAATGGAGTTTGATCAGGGCGGATCTGTGACCAAGGGGAGGTTCAGTCCAGACCAGATCCCCACTGCTGCACCGCATATGCGAGGGCCTCACCAGGAAGGGCGCATGGTCTGAAGGAAAGGGTAGGGAAACTGCCTTGTTGATCCGTGTGTGGAATTTCCTGTCCTGAGACCCTCCTGTGACAGTGGGCAGCAGGCTGTTCCACGTGGTGAGGTCTCCCCCGTGTGTGTGGTTGTGGCACAGGAAGGGGTGTTGATTCTAAGCGTTAAACAACATATTCTTGACACAGGATTGACTTCTCAAGATCGATCTTGTTTGAGGAAGAAACCTGGAAGAGGAGGAACAGGAAAGAGAAGGGGTCAGGAATGGCTCTGTCTCAGGTAAAGTCATGTAACAGTCAATTATAGCTGATTATTTCATCTGTCCTTGAAATGCCCTTCTTTGGATTCACTAATCTTGTCTGACTCTGAAGTATCCTGCCTGACACCTGTACATTCAGTCACCCAGGACCTTCCCTCAGTGCCTGTCCTCCCTACTTAGACTCCACCCCCCGGACCGCGGGACCTGAAACTTGTGAAGCGGCTCCCCAGCTCCCCGGGCTGCGTCCTGGGCGGGCTTCACCCCCGGGATTGGAGACGCGGAGTCAGTGCTGTGGGGCAGCAGGGGGAGTTTAGGGGCCCATCTGTGCACTGCTGGCTCCCTGTGGCCCAGGATGGAAGAAGGTACACTTGGAAGTTATGTATTAGTGTGTGGGAATAGTTGCAAAATTCTGGAAATGACGAGTGATAAGAGGAAACCAGCTCTGCCTGACTTTACAGTGCACTCAGAGCTATAAACAAGTGGATCATGGTGTTTCTGGTTCCAAAATACAAATGATTCAGAATGGAGTATAAAGTTCAGATCAGGCATCAGTGACATAGGATGTTTTATTCGATAATTGGTTTTAAAGTATAGAATCAATCTAAATACCTAAGAGTAAGAGGTTTTAAAAAACCATTCTCAGCACATCCACCCCACGGAGACCACGCTGTTCCTGCAAGGACCATCATGCAGCAGATGTTGTAAGTAAACATGGTCATAATTCAGCCAAGACATGGAGCACAGAACTTCATCTTTGTCATCAGAGAGGCTGTAGCCAAATTCTGGTTCCACCATTATTAATAAATATTATACTTATTTTATTTTAAACATCACATTATGTATTTTGTGGTCAAATTCCGCCCCTCAAACAGCAGCTTAGACACTAAGATGCAAAGCATCCCCTTCCATGCCTCACATGTCGATGAGGGACCACTGTTGTCCGTTCTGTGGCACGCATCAACTCAAATCTTACAAAATTGCACTTTGCGTCATTATGAGATTTTAGAAAAAATTCTTCAATGAATGTTTATGTAGTATTTTATTATGGAAATTGTTAAAACCTTACACAGCACTTGTCTAGAAGTTTTTTTGTTTTTGTTTTTTGTTAATGGAGGTACTGGGGGTTGAACTCAGGACCTCCTGCATGCTAAGCATGTGCTCTGCCACTGGGCTATACCCCTGCCCCCCTAGAAGTTGTTTTCATGTTAGTAAACACAGATACAGCTTGCTCTTAGATCCTCATTGGAACATTCTCTTAATGAAGATATGAGGGCCGTTTACAATTTTTTGCTGATACAAAGAATGCCTCGGTGGCTGCCTCTGAGCAGGCTGACTTCCCTGCAGATGTCTGGGGATTTCTCTGGGCATCCTGACATGTGGTTACTGGGTCAAGAATAGCGCGTTTCATACTCTGACAGATTTTTTCAGATGCCCTCCCCTAAAGCAGCAGAGGTACCCTCCCCAACAACAGCGGAGGTCTCCCTTGATGTAAGGAAAACCTGGTACTGTATCCTTTTTGTACTTTGAAAGTTTAGGGGGAAATGACAATACTTTGTTTCTATTTCCATTTCCCAATTGCTTGTAAGTCAGTTTCATTCTTTTCTGGAAATACGGATTTTCATTTTCATACTTTGCTCAGTTTTCTTTGGATATGTTTTTAAGAGCTGTTTCGTATTTTGTGGTTTCTCTACACATATTCTGGTGTCTTTCTTAGTTTATCACTTCCTTCCAGTGACACATACATTTCTTTCCTTCCTGTCCTCTGCTTTCTGGCCTTGCTTTGGAAGGCCTCCCCAGGCATCATTTCAAAGTATTATGTTCCATACAGTCCTAATGTTTTCTGTTTAAAATTCTCTCTTTAATTTGGATTTAACTAAATCTCTTTAATCTGGCTTTCTGTATGTATCTTACAGCTATTTTATCTCATGCAGTTTAGTTTCAGATATTACACCCATTTGTGCATACACCCCACCGCACACATATACATGTATATTAATAGGTTCACATGTAGTTTCGCAAGGCCTACCATTTTGTTTTTCTCTTCAAAATTTTCTCTCTCCTCAAAGACAAATATCGTATGATACCACTTATATGTGTGGAATCTAAAAAATGATACAAATGAATTTATTTACAAAACAGAAATAGACTCACAGACACAGAAAACAAACTAATGGTTATCAAAGGGGAAGAGGGAAAAGTTAGGAGTTTGGGATGAACAGATACATACTACTATATATGAAATAGATGAACAACAAGGACCTACTGTAAAGCACAGGGAACTATACTCGGTATCTTGTAATAACCAGTGAAGGAAAAGAATTGGAAAAAGAATATATCGATATCTAGATATAGATATAACTGAATCACTTTGCTGTACACCAGAAACTAACCAACTATGCATTAATCAAAAACATTTTTCTCTCTCCTCAACACAATGGAGACTTTTTTTTGAGATCCTACATTTCTTTTGCCTTTGACTTACTCTGAATTTCCTAATCCCTGAGGTCTTTATGCCCCAACATCTTCCAGTGAAAAAGTAGGTTTGCTGGTCTTGACCATGTCTTTGCTATGTCCCTCAGTAAAATTTGTAAAATTTCCTCTCGTTCAGGCAATGTCTTGTGAGTAGGTGTCACAGTAAAATTGATAACGGGGATTTGCTTCCCCACTTCTGGTCCCAGCCTTAGGCCTCCTGCGCAGAGGAAAGTGGCAGGAACCTGGCCGGCCCACTTATCTCATCCTTAGCTCTAGTGGAAATGCTTCCAGTGATTATGCTGCTTTAATTTCCTATTTGGCATAAATTTTTTAAATGGAGGTACTGGGGATTGAACCTGGGACCTCATGCAAGCTAAGCACGCACTCTACCACTGAGCTACAGCCTCCCCTATCCCCAGCATAATGTTTAATCATCCAGTATTTCTTTAAAGATCTGCTCTTGTGATAAATCTTTTTTTTCTACTTAATCTGTGAAATTAATGTACCGCATTAGTCAATTTCCTCATCTTGAATCTTTTTTTTTAAGTTAGTTGAATAAACTCCACTTAGCTTTTGTAAATGGCTAAATATCTGAGCTTAAATATGGGTAAACTTGTACTTCTATTTTTGCATTTTTGTGGACTCTGTCATGCTTGAAGATACCACTCAGGCTCTAGCTCATCTAGGTGCTGAGGATCACTTAATGTCCAAATAAACAATCCTGTGCTGAATATTTTTCATTTGGATATTGTTTATTGTCCACAAAATGGGAAATCTACAGTAATTTAGTGTACTTGATACCCTCTGCTGGAAAGATACAATAAAATCAGGGACATATAAATTACTCAAAATATCTTGCTTAAACTGATCTGTTACTTCAACTGAACCAATCTTTACGCCTCTTTCCTACTCACCCTTTGTGTGAAGGTAAGAGCTCTCCCCATGGTCCCTTAGTGAAACATGTTTTTCGTTTCAGAGATCATTGACATTCAGGGACGTGGCCATCGAGTTCTCCCAGGAGGAGTGGGAGTGCCTGGACCCTGCTCAGAGGGCCTTGTACAGGGACGTGATGTTGGAGACCTGCAGGAACCTGCTCTCCCTGGGTGAGGAGAATGTCCCTCCCTAAGTCTGGATCTGCCCTAGTGAGTCTTTTGGGAACCTCTGCCCTGCTTAACTGAGGTTGAAGCTGTGTTGACTCTGAAATGAAAAGGTTGATAATACTGCATCTGGAGTTTCACCTTCTCCTTTCTTCAGATGGTCACACACTCCACACTAGACTTGTAGTCACTCCAAAAGATGAGTAAAAACAAAATCTGATGGCAAACCTGTAAAAATATCCAATTCTGGATCCACTTTTATCCCTGTACTTTTGATTCAGTAGTTCTTGGAACACAGCAAGGTATCCTTTAAAAATCTTCCTTAAGCATTCAGGAGACAGTCCATGAAAGATTTGTGAAATATTTTTCTAGACACATCTGTAATGTCCTCTCTTCTTAGCAGAACAGAGGGCTGGAATTGTATTCTGGAACAGCCACAGCACATTATGTTTCTATCTTACAAGCTTGAAACTCTCTTTCTGACCTGAATACTATTTCCATTTTGGAGCAAGGGAAAGAGCCCCCGAATGTGAAGAACAAGGCAGACATAGTGAAAAAACCAGATGAGTGGACTGTATCAAAGGTGTGAACACAAGTAAGAGCTCAGAAGGGCTGAGAGGAAGCCGCACCATTGATAGTGTTTGGGAAACTCTCTGTAAGTGGGGAAGTTCTAGAAGAAAACAGTTTTGTTTCTTGTGAGCTCAGAGGAAATTTTTCTTCCCTTCCACTTTGCGCTCTCTTCTTCAGACATGTAAAAGTTTATCCTACCAATATCCAGTGGTGCTCCAGCTCATACAAAGACCAAAGAGGAATCTTGATCATGACCATAACTCTTGGTTATCTGCCCCCATGATCTCTTTGGTACCTTGACCTTGCAGGGCACTGGGAGGGCTGGTTATAAGGGGTCCTGTTTCTTCTTTGGTCTTGTTCTGTATGCAGATTTCAGTCCACACAGATCCAAGTGGGAGCCTCCCCAGTTCTGGCCACAGGTCTCCAGGTTCCACTCCCATATCAGGTACTTGGGAGACCTTCTCATGAGAAGGGAAAACATCGCCACCTGGGGCCCCAGGAAAGTACACGGGGCTGTCACAAGCTGTCTCTGTCTCTCTCAGAGATAGCCATTTCTTCAGTTCTGTTTTTGCCACACCACACATCGAGGATTATGTGTACCAGGAGTCGGGTGGGTCTTCTGATCCAGCAGTAAAACTGCTTTTACTCAGCAGGAGTGTGAGCAGTACCACGCCAGACTATACTATACTCCAGGTTCTGGTATGTTGCTTTTGTTTCTTTCTTCTCAGAGTATTTTCAAATTTCCTTTGTGAGATCTTCTTTAACCCATTGGTTGTATCAAGAGTGTTTTAAAATTTCTGTATAATTGTTTCCAGTTTTCCCTCAGTAAAGCATTTCTGGTTTTATTCTATTGTGGTTGGAGAAAATGTTATATATGATTTCAGTTTTTTTCAAGTGCTTGAGACTAGCTTCATGGTTTAATATACGGTCTATCTTAGAGAATGTTCCATGGGCACCCAGAGAAGAACGTGTGTTTTGCTGTTATTGGGTGGCGTGTTCTATATATGTCTGTCAGAGCTAGTGGGTTTATAGTCTTGCTGAAGTCCTGAGTCCTTACTGAACTCGTCTGGCTGTACTCTCCATTATTTACAGGGAAGAATGGAAGCCTCCAAATATTATTTTAAAACTACTTTGATTTCTCCCTAAAATTCTGTCAATGTCTGCTTCATGTATTTTGCAGCTCTCTTGTTTAGGTGCATATATATTCATATTTGTTGTAATTCCTTGATAAGTTATCCTTTTAAAAAATATATAATATCTTGTAAAAATTTTTTACTTTAAGTCTGTTTTGTCTGGTATTAGTATAGCACTCCAAGTCTCTTTTGGTTACTGTCTGCACAGAATCTGTATTAGTTGGCTAAGGTTGCCATAACAAATGACCATAGTGTGGGTGGCCCAAACATCAGAAATGTATTTTCTTAAGGTTTTGGAAGCTAGAAGTCTGAGATCATGGTGTCAGCAGAGTTGTTTCATCTCAGGTTATTCTCCTAAGCTTGTAGCTGGCTGTCTTTTCCTACCTGTGTCTTCACATGATCTTCCTTCTGTGTGTGTCAGTGTCCTAATCTCCTCTTCTTATAAGGACACCAGTCACTGGAGTAGGGCCCACTCCAATGACCTCATTTAACCTTAATTACCCCTTTAAAGGCCCTATCTGCAAATACAGTCATATTTTGAGGTGCTGGAGATTAGGACTTAAACATATGACACAGTTCAGCCCATAAGAGACTCACCTGCCACTCTTTCACTTCTAACCTATAAGCATCTTTCTGCTCAAAGTGAATCTCCTGCACATAGAACACAGGCACACCTTGGAGATTTTGTGGATTCAGTTCTAGGCCACCACAGAAAAGCAAATATCACGATAAAGCAAGGCACAAATTTTTTGGTTTCAGAATGCATGTAAAAGTTATGTTTACACTATACTGTAGTCTATTAAACGTGCAATAGCATTAGGTCTAAAAGAATGCACATACCTTAATTTTAAAACAGCTTTATTGCTAAAAACTGCTAACCACCATCTGAGCCTTCAGTGAGTTGTGATCTTTTTGCTGGCAGAGGGTCTCACCTTGATGTTTGATGGCTGCTAACTGATCAGAGTGCTGGTTGCTGAAGGGTGGCGTAGCTATAACAATTTCTTAAAATAAGTCTACAAAGAAGTTTGCTGCATTGAATGACTCTTCCTTTCGTGGAAGATTTCTTAGTTGCTTTTTCATAACATTTTACCCATAGTAGAACTTCTTTCAAAATTGGAGTCAATCCTTTCAAACCCTACAGTTGCTTTATCAATGAAGTTTATATAATATTCTAAATCCTTTGTTGTCATTTCAACAGTCTTTACAGCATCTTTACCAGGAATAGCTTCCGTCTCAAGAAACTACTTTCTTTGTTCATCTATGAGGAACAACTCCTTAGCTGTTAAAATTTTATCACGAGATTGCAGCAATTCAGTCACATCTTCAGGCTCCACTTCTAATTCTAGTTCTCTTGCTATTTCCACCACATTTGTAGTTACTTCCACTGAAGTCTTGAACCCCTCAAGGTCACCAATGAGGGTTGAAATTGACTTCTCCCAAACTCCTGTACATGTTGATATTTTGACCTCTTCCCATGAATTACGATTGTTCATAATGGCATCTAGAATGGTGCCAGAAGGTTTTCAATTTTTCCTGGCTCCATCAGAGGAATCACTGTCTATGGTAGTTATAGCTTTATAAAATGTATTTCTTAAATAATAAGACTTGAAAGTCAAAATTACCCCTTAATGCATGGGCTGCAGTATGCATGTTGTGTCAGCAGGCAGGAAAACAGCATAGATCGTGTACATCCTCCATCTGAGTTCTAGGGTGACCAGGTGCTTTGTCTGTGAGCAGTAACATTTTGAAAAGAATCTTTTTTCCTGAGCAGTAGGTCTCAGCAGTGGGCTTAAAATATTCAGTAAACCATGTTGTAAACAGATGCACTGTCATCCAGGCTTTATTGGTTCATTTACAGACCACAGATAGAGTAGATTTAATATAATTCTTGAGGGCCCAAGGATTTGGAGAATGGTAAATGAGCAGTGGCTTCAACTTAAAGTCACCAGCTTCATTAGCCCCAAACAAGAGAGTCAGCCTCTCCTCCGAAGTTTTGAAGCCAGGCATTGACTTCTCCTCTCTAGCTATGAAAGTCCTAAATGGCATCTTCTTCCAAAAGAAGGCTATTTCGTCTACACTGAAAAATCTGTTTAGTGTAGACACTTTCATGAATTATCTTAGCTAGGTCTCCTAGATATCTTGCTGCAGCTTCTGCACCAGCACCTGCTGCTTCATCTTGCACTTTTATGTTATGGAGAAGGCTTCCTTCCTTAAATCTCACGAACCAACCTCTGCTAGTTTCAGACTTTTCTTCTGCAGCTTCCTCACTTCTCTCAGCCTTCTTAGAAGGGAGTTAGGACCTTGCTCTGGATTAGATTTTGGCTTAAGGGAAGTTATGGCAGGTTTGATTTTTTATCCAGACCATTAAAATTTCCTCCATTTCAGCAATATGTCTGTTTTGTTTTCTTACCATTCATGTGTTCACTGGGGTAGCACTTTTAATTTCCTTCAAGAACTTTTACTTTCTGTTCACAGCCTGACTAATTGTTTGGTACAAGAGTCCTAGCTTTTGGCCTGTCTCATCTTTCAACATGCCTTCCTCACTAAACAATCATTTCTCGCTTTTGATTTAAATTTAGAGACGTGTGACTCTTCCTTTCACCTGAACACATAGCAGCCATTGTAGGGTTATTAATTGACCTAATTTCAATATTGTTATATGTCAGGGAATAGGGAGGCCTGAGGAGAGGGAGAGGTGGGTCAGTGGAGCAATCAGAGCACACACATTTATTGATTAAGCTAGTTGTCTGTATGGGTGCAGTTTGTGATACCCCAAAACAATTCCAATAATAACATCAAAGATCACTGATCACAGATCACCAAAACAAATAGAATAATAATGAAAAAATGGAAATACCACAAGAATTGCCAAAATGTGACACAGAGACACAAAGTGAGCAAATGCTGTTGGAAAAATGGTGCAACTATATTTGCTCAACATAGGGTTGCCACAAACCTTCAATTTGTAAAAAAAAATGCAGTATCTGTTAAGTGCAATAAAAGGAAGTTTGTCTATATAGTTGGATCCTGTTTTTTGAATCCTTGCTGTAAACCTCTACCCTTTAATTGGTGTTTAATCCATTTACATTTAATGTAATGAGTGATAAAGGAGGATCTCTGTCACTAGCTATTTGTTTTCAATGTGTCTTACATAGTTTTTTTCTCCTCAGGTCTTCCATTACTACCTCCTTTTGTGTTAGATAGATTTTTTCCTAATGTACTGTTTTGATTCTTTATTTCCTTTACTATACAGTTGACCCTTGAACAATGTAGGTGTGTGGGGTGCTGACTCTCTACACAGTTGAAAATCTGTTTATAATTTATAGTCAGTCTTCTGTATATGTGATTCCTTTTGTGTTTGTGGCATCAGTGGATTCAACCAACTACAGATCATGTAGTACTGTAGTATTTACTACTGAAAAAAGTTTGCATATAAGTGGACCCAGGCAGTTCAAACCCATGTTGTTCAAGGGTCAACCATATATTTTTTAGTTATTTTGTAGTAGTTGCCCCAGAATTACAAATAAAATCTTACTTTACAACAATGTACTTAAAATTAATAACAATTTAATTTCAATAGTATATAATACCTTTGCTCCTTATATATCCTGCCCCTCCATCCTCTTGTTTATTTATTTGCATGCAGTAGACCTGCATTTGCATAATATCTGTTTCTCCTCAAATATAAGACATCCATTAGTTGTGGTAGTCAAAGAATATACTATTAGAGATTATGTAAGTTTATATTGTGTGAGCAATTTGGTCATAGTGTGTTTGAAAGTAGGCTTCACTTAAAATAACTTGAAATACACTTAACCTTTTATTAAAGGATTCTATTTACTTTCTGTTTGCGAACATTTATAGAACTTGGTTGAGTAGTTTTAATCTCTTCAATTACTTTTAGTGTAATATTTATCTTCCAACTCTAGTTAATATGAATACTATAATTATCTTTCAGATATCTCCATTAGGTTTATGACCGAGGAATTACTACTGAAGAAAGACATTAATAATAGCGAATTACATCAGCTAGTGGTCTTGGGAAGACGTGGAAGCCATGGTATTGAAGATTTTGATCTCAGGGAATTCTGGGGAAATATGTATGAATCTGAGAATAAGTGTGGATATGAAGAAAGAAATTCCAAAGGAGTGCTTATGACAGATGACATGAATCTCACTGGTAGAAAAGATAAACAAGACAGCAAATCCTGGATTAATTTACCTTTAAAACAAAGGGTTTCTTTAAGAAAAAGTACACATCAATATTGTAGGAATGGGAAGTCACTTATAAAGAATTTGTTAAAAATTAAAAATAACAGAGTTTTTTCAGGAAACAAGTATACAAAATGTTTTAAAAATAGAATTGGATTAAGCTTTCAGTCATCTCTGGCTGAACTGCAGAAATTTCAAACTGAAGGGAAAATTTATGAATGTAATCAAGTTGAAAAGTCTGTCAAAACTTATTCCTCAATTTTATCACTTTCAAGATTTCCTCCTAGTGTCAAAACTAACATTCGTAATGAATATGGAAAGATTTCTGTGTATCCTCCATTACTTTCACAGCAACAGAAAACAAACAGAGAAAAGTTGTACAATTGTAATGAATGCGAGAAGACTTTCAGCCATCATTCAGTCCTTACTAGTCATCAGAGAATCCACTCTGAGCAGAGACCTTATAAATGTAATGAGTGCAGTAAAGCCTTCAAACAGTTCTCAAACCTCACAAGACATCAGAGAATCCATACCGGAGAGAAACCATATAAATGTAATATATGTGACAAGGTCTTCAACCAAAATTCCCATCTTACAAATCACTGGAGAATTCATACTGGAGAGAAACCACACAAATGTAACGAATGTGGTAAGGCTTTTATCAAGTGTTCAGACCTTTGGCGTCATGAGAGAATTCACACCGGAGAGAAACCTTACAAATGTAACAGATGTGGTAAGGGTTTCACCAAATGTTCGTATCTTTGGGATCATGAGAGAATTCATACTGGAGAGAAACCATACAAATGTACTGAATGTGGCAAGGTTTTTAGGCAGTGGTCTACCCTCAGGATTCACCGTAGAATTCATACAGGGGAGAAACCTTACAAATGTAATGAATGTGGCAAAGCTTTTAAGCAGAGCTCACACCTGACTAAGCATCAGAGTGTACACCCTGGGGAAAAGCCACACAAATGTATCATGTGTGGCAAGGCTTTTATCCACATTTCAAGTCTGGTGAAACATCAAAAAATTCATACTGGAGAAAAACCGTACAAATGTAATGACTGTGGTAAGGCTTTCATCCAAAGTTCAGGCCTTACAGAACATCAGAGAATTCACACTGGTGAGAAGCCTTACAAATGCAACAAGTGTGACAAAGCCTTCACTGTGCGTTCAAGCCTAACTAAACATAAAAGACACCATACAGGAGAGAAACCTTACAAATGCAGTGAGTGTGATAAAGCCTACACACAATTTGTGCACCTTACTAGACACCAGAAAATACATACTGAAAAGAAACGTCATGAATCTAGCCTACGTGACAATGCTTTTATTCAGAGCTCAAGCTTGGGGGATCATCAAAGAATTCATGGTAGAGAGAAACCCTACAAATGTAACGAATGTGGCAAATCCTTTAACTGGTGTTCGCGCCTCACTCGACATCAGAGGATCCATACCGGAGAGAAACCATATAAGTGTAATGTATGCGGCAAAGCCTTCAGTCAAAACTCAAACCTCACAATTCACCAGAGAATCCATACTGGAGAGAAACCTTACAAATGTAATGAGTGTGGCAAAGCCTTTAAGCAGTACGCAAGCCTCACCAGACATCAGAATATACATCCTGGAGAGAAGCCACACAAATGTAATGTGTGTGGTAAGGCTTTTATCAAACGTTCACACCTTTGGGGTCATGAGAGAACGCGTACTGGGGAGAAGCCATACAAATGTACTGAATGTGGCAAGACCTTTAGACAATGGTCTGACTTTAGGATTCACCAAAGACTTCATACTGGAAACTCTTAGAAATGTAATGAATGGTGTAAATCATTTAATTATTTTAAACAACAGACTATACATTACATAATTTACACCAGGGAGAACTAAGTCTCTCATTCTAGATTAATCAACCTCAGATGTTAAATCCTTCACAGTAATTAAATGTCAAAATCATTTGAAATCTATGAAATGATGGGTGTCAGTAGAGCACGGAGATCTTTGGAAGTGTACCATTTCTTTAAAAAAAGTGCTTTTATTATATGAAATTTCTTAAAAAGGCTGTGTTACTAATGATGTCTTTCACCCTGAAGTTTAAATTTTGTTGATGTTACAGCCTTCATCACGTGCTTTTCATGCGTTACCATGATGGGCTCTGGGAAGGGATCAGTGAGATAAAAGGGCTTTTATTAAATGAGGATCATTCATATTCATGTTTCCTAAAGGAACAAGGGCACTGAATTTTCACAGGCGAAACTGTGTTTTCAATGAGAGCATAAGGATGGGAGGAGAATATATATAAAACGATGTAAATCATGATAATTTCAGATCCTCTTCTATAGATTTGTTGGTACAACAGGGGAATGACTGGATTATCAGAAACCACTGTGCTACCAGCTGAGTATGAAACGGAGCAGGCCTCAAGAGGCTGAGATTTTCCTGAGAGTAGGATGATAGGTTAGTAGGGACAGCTTATGTGGTAGGAATAATGGAGAAGAAGTGGTCATTTTCCCTTTTACAGAAAACAACCATTGTATATCAAAAATGAGTGAAGAGTAAGTCTTATTCTTAGAAACTAAGGGAGCAGTTATCAGAGAGCAGAACTTAATCAAAACAGCCAGAAAGCAGTGTACATCCATCACTTTGATACATTTTACTCACAATGTGTCATAGTTGTCATGTTTTAATTAATAAAAGTTAACCATTCAAGAACTCTAAGTGAGTTGTGTCTATCTTATCAAGCCCATCCCACCTCACTGGGGTACTTCACAGCGAATACTCACAGGCCCTCTTTAGGCAGTCAAGGCTGGAAGGCGCCTGCAGCAGTTTCTTTGCATAATGGAATCAAACATATATGTTTATGGATACATAGTCATCACTTGCTTGAGTTATACTTTCTGCACTCTGTTCCTTGACTACGTGGCTGTGACTAAAACACCACAGCAGCGCAAATTTAGACTGCCCTCTTAACGCTGCAAGTGCTATTTATAAATGTGCACCTTAAGATCCTATGTCAACACGCCTTTTCCTTTGTGCCTAAGACCCGTGGCTCCATTGGCCTTGATTTACATGAGGTAAAAAACATATTACACATATGAAAAGTGTTAGGAAGTATGAAATTTTAGAAATAAAGATGTGAACAGAGTTTTTTCTTCTTGGAGGTCTTATGGGAGTAATTCGAAAAGATCACTGATCGTAAGTTTCCCCTTAAGAATGAACAGACTCACTTCAGGAGGAAAGGTTGGTTTTATTTTGTTTTATTTGTAGGCCAACTAGGAACTTAACATACTTGTGTGTGTGTGTGTGTGGGGGGGGTAATTTGGTTTACTTTTTAAAAAAATTTTAATGGAAGTACTGGGGATTGAACCCAGGATCTCGTGCATCCTAGGCATGCACTTAAGGTTGATTCCCTTAAAAATAGTTAATTTGCACTTTTGGACACCCCACAGACATAAGATGGACCCTCCAAAAGTTAATAAACAGAAATCTCATGTAAAATGGAGTCAGAAGGCCAGAAGGGGGAGTGCTCATGTCCTACCACCTGACATCAATTGCAAAACCAATAGAAAGAGGGGTTCTTTACCTCCAACAGGAGGAAGGTCATACTGTCCTGCCCAACAGGAGGGAATCACTCATCGTTGCCCAGCGACAGCCCAGCCAATGAGCGACTGTCGCAGCTCAGCCAAGGGAAAGCCGCTTTCCATCTGAACTAGTTTCTCCAGTGCACTTTTTGTTGATAACAGCCCTTCACAAGTTCCTTTTCTCTTCTATAAAAAAGTTCCTCTCCTTTGCCTCTCCGGATTTGCCTGTGCTCTGCCACGGATTGCATGTCCCAAACTGCACTTCTTAGCTGTTTCTGAATAAACCTACTTTGTAACATACCCGGCTGTTTTACTGTTTTAGCTCAACAACCACTACCCCAAATCTGCTTTATATATCATGACTGATAATGCTAGACATCGAAAGAGGATGAGAATGTTTAATGCATAATGAGACTTGGGGGTACAGCAGGGCAGGCTCCCCAAGTTGGCACACAACGGCCTGAGAGAGTAAGGAGAGGAGACTTGTTCTAGTTTATATGCCGCTTAGGAGGTGGGCCCTGCAGGTGGTTTGATCTTCCTGTAGGCACCAAAGGAGCTCTTTGGCTTATAAGCTTGCCTACTTGTAGAGTAGAGGGAGGGTCCAACAACTATGTGCAGGTTTTTCTGGTATGTCAGTGGCACCTCAATAAGCTGTGCCAGCAATGGGGAGAGGGTGAGAGAGGGCTGAGGCTTAAAGCTGTCCGTGGTCAGGCTCTCTCCACCATAAGGGATCTGTGGAGGGGTCAGCAGTCTGCAGCCCGGGAGAGGACTTTCACCAGAACCAGATCATGCTGATACACTGATCTTGAACTTTCAGCCTCCAGAACTGAGATTGGTCAAGATGGCAGAGTACAAAGAGCTTGAGCTCATCCCCTTTTGTGAGCACATCAAAATCACAACTGTTTGCAGAACCACCATGATGAAAAAGCCTAGAACCTGCCAAAAAAGATCTCCCACTAAAGACATAAAGGAACTACAATGAGATGGGTAAGAGGGGCGGTCTTGCAATACAGTCAAGTCCCAGAGCATCTGGCTTCTGAAGGCCAGTGGTGCTTACAGGAGTCCCAGAGGGCTGGGGGAAATAGAAGCTTCACTCTTTAAAAAACTTTTTTATATGAAGGTCCTGGGGATTGAACCCAGGATATCGCACATGCTAAGCACACGCTCTACCTCTGAGCTGTACCCTCCCCCAGAGACTTTACTCCTGAATAGCACACACAAAACCTCACATATTCCAGGGCCCAGGTCAGAAGCAGTAATTTAATAGGGGCCTGGGTCTGCCCTATCTGCTGATCTTGGAGAGTTTCCTGGAGAGGCAGGAAGCAACTGCAGCTCACTCTAGGGACCAGACACGGGTGGCAGACATGACTGGAAGTGTCTTCTACCATGTGGACACTGGTGCTGGCAAGAGCCACTGTGGAATCCTCCCTCCCTCCCCAGCCCCAAGACCCAGCCCTGCCCTGGCCCAGCAGCTTGCGGGCACCAGTGCTGGGACACCTCAGGCCAAGCAACTAACTGGGCAGGAACACAGCTCCACCCATCAGCAGACAGCTGCCTCAAGACTCCCTGGGCCTACAGCCACTGTGGATCTGGCCCTGCCACTAGAGGGCCCAGGACCCAGCTCTACCCATCAGCAGTCAGGCACCACCTGAATCCCCTGGGCCCTGGCCCTGCTCTCTGGGAAGTCTGCTTTAACCTGTGGGCCAGCCTCAATCACCAGGGGGCAGACACCAGATGCAAGAAAACCACAATCCCAGAACCTAAGGACACAGCCTTCTCATCAGGAGGCCAGACCTTGCCTTGGGAAGAGCTGGGCCCCAGCCCTGCCCACTAGCATGTTAATACAAGCTTGAGGACACTCCAGATCCTGTACCCAACTGTGTCAGGAACTGGGCTCTGTCTCCCAAGAAGTGATCTGACACCAACTCGGGGACTCCTAGGCCCTGCCACCAGACTCTAGGAACCAGATCTGCCCACCAGTAGCCAGAACTTACCTCAGGACCTGGTCTCACCCACCAGTGGGCAGGAGACAGCCCTGGAGTCTTCTGAACCCTGACTCCACCTACTTCTGAGCAAGCACCAGCCCCGGGCTCCCCTGGGATTCTGCAGTAAGTTGCCTTGTGGTCTGGCCCCACCAACCAGGGGCTGGCAGCGTCTGCACAAGGCAGGGCCTGGCAACCAACTGACCAGGGCTCAACCAAGCCTACCAGGTCCTCACAGAGCTTGCCTCAACAGAAAGACCCATGCAGCCCTCACAGGGGGGACTCCTGGAGCATATAGCCTCAGGTGACAAAAGGGGAGTGTCTCGCTGGGATGCACAGGACGTCTCCTACAGAAGGCCACTTCTCCAAGCCTGAGACGTGTAATTAACCTACCAGGTATATAAAAATACAAAGAGCAACTTAGGCAGGATGAGGTGACAGAGGGACACATTCCAGATGAAGGGACAAGACAAAACCCCAGAAGAACTAAGTGAAGTGGAGATAGGCTATTTACCTGACAAAGAGTTCAGGGTAGTGACTGTAAAGGTGATCAAAGAACTGGGGAGAAGAATGGATGTACAGAGCGAGAAGCTAAAAGTTTTAAACAAAGAGTTAGAGAATATAAAGAACAACTAACCAGAGATGAAGAATACAAATGAAAAATGAAAAATACACTAGAAGGAATGAACAGCAGACTAACTGATACAGAGGAATGGATCAGCGAGCTGGAAGACAGAGGAGTGACAATCACTGATGCTGAACAGAAAACAGAAGAGAGAATGAAAAGAAACGAGGACATTTCAAGCAACTGCTGGGACAATATTGAGCACACTGATACTCACATTATAGGAGTCCCAGAAGGAGAAGAGAGAAAGAAAGAAGCTGAGAACACATTTGAAGAGATAACAGCTGAAAAATTCCCTCACCTGGAAAAGGAAACAGACATCCAAACCCTGGAAGTACAGAGAGTCCCACGCAGGATTAATCCAAAGAGGAACACACTAAGGCATATAGTAATCAAAATGGCAAACATGAAACATAAAGAGAGATTATTAAAAACATTAAGGAAAAAGCAAGAAATAACACAAAGGAACTCCCATAAGGCTACCAGCTGATCAACCAGTGAGCTCATCAATGAATTCGGTAAAGTTGTAGGATACAAAATTAATATACAGAAGTCAGTTACATTTCTACACACTAACAATGAAATAGCAGAAAAAGAAATTAAGGAAACAATCCCACTTACCATCACATCAAAAAGAATAAAATACCTAGAAATAAACCTACCTAAGGAGGCAAAGGATCTACACTCTGAAAACTATAAGACACTGGTGAAAGAAATTGAAGATGACACAAACAGATGGAAAGATATACCATGTTCTTGGATTGGAAGAGTCAATATTGTTAAAATGGCCATACTACTAAAGGCAATATGCAGATTCAATGCAATCCCTATCAAATTACCAATGACATTTTCCACAAAACTGGAACAAAAAATGTTAAAATTGTATGGAAACACAAAGGACCCCCAATAGCCAAAACAATCTTGAGAAAGAACAACAGAGCTGGGGGAATCACGCTCTCTGACTGCAGGCTATAATACAAGCTACAGTATGGCATGGCACAAAAACAGACACACAGATCAATGGAACAGGATAGAAAGTCCAGAAATAACCCCACACACATATGGTCAATTAATCTATGACAAAGGAGGCAAGAATATACAATGGAGAAAAGACAGTCTCTTCAGTAAGTGGTGTTGGGAAGACTGGACAGTTACCTGTAAAAGACTGAAATTAGAACATTCTCTAACACCATATACAAAATAAACTCAAATGGATTAAAGACCTAAACGTAAGACCTGAAACCATTAAAATCCTAGGAGAGAACATAGGCAGAATACTCTTTGACATAAATTGTAGCAGTATTTTTTTTAGATCTGTCTCCTAAAGCAAAGGAAATAAAACCAAAATAAACAAATGGGACCTAATTAAACTAAAAAGCTTTTCCACAGCAAAGGAGACTATCAAAAAACCAAAAAGACAACCTACTGAATGGGAGAAAGTATTTGTAAATAATATGACTGATAAGGAGTTAATATCCAAAATATACAAATAGCTCATAAAACTCAACATCAAAAAATGAAACAGCCTGATTAAAAAAATGGGCAGAAGACCTGAATAGACACTTTTTTCTAAAGAGGACCTGCAGATGGCCAACAGGCACATGAAAAAATTCTCAACATCATTAATCATAAGAGAAATGCAAATGAAAACCACAGTGAGATATCCCTTCACACCTGTCAGAATGGCTGTCATAACAAATGTTGGTGAGGACGTGGAAATAAGGGAACTCTTGTACACTGCTGATGGAATGTAAACTGGTGCGGCCACTGTGAAAAGCAGTTACAGGGGTTTCTTAAAAAACTAAAAATAAAACGACCATATGACGCAGCAATTCCCTCCTGGAGATACATGTGTGTGTGTGTGTATGTACGTGTGTGTGTGTGTGTGTATACACAAAAACACTAATTCAAAAATATATATGCACCGCAATGTTCAACACAGCATTGTTTACCATTGCCAAGATATTGAAGCAATCTAAGTGTCCATCAACAGATGAATGGATAAAAATAGTATTATTTATATATATATAGGAATACTACTCATCCATAAAAATAATGAAATTTTGTCATTTGCAACAACGTGAATGGACCTGGAGTGTATTATGCTACAGGATAAAACAGAAGAAGACAAATACTGACTGCATGGCAGCACATATATGTGGAATCTAAAAATTAAAAGAAACAAGTTAATATAACAGAAAAGAAACAGACTCACAGATAGAGAAAACAGACTAGTAGTTTCAGTGGGGAGCAGGGGAGGGACCAGATAAGGGTAGGGAATTAACGGGTACAGACCAGTCTGTGTAAAATAAGCCACAAGGACATATGCACAACATGGTGAATATAGCCAATATTTTATAATAACTATAAGTGGAGTATAACCTTTAAAAACTATGAATCACTATGTTGTGCACCTGTAACTTATATAATAGTGTACCTCAATGGTACTTTAGTAAAAAAAACTTTTAAGAAAAGCTGTCCATGGTCAAGTGTCAAAAACTGGAATAAGACCCTTATACAACACACAATATTTATTATTAAATGCCCTGATTCCTTGCTTAGGAAAGACCAGTTTTTCTCATATTAATGACTTCTTGCCTCTACTTTCCTGCTGCGTACCTAGGACACTTTACCCAATATAACAGTCAAAGGTGCTTCTGAAATACTGTTTAGATAAATTGCCTATGATTTTCCCCCCTTTTTTTTGATGGGGGGAGGTAATTAGGTTTTTACTTATTTATTTTAATGGAGGCACTGGGGATTGAACCCAGGACCTCGTGCTTGTTAAGCACACACTCCACTCCTGAGCGTTACCCTCCCTCCTCACCTAAGATATTTTTACACTCGTTTCATGACAATGTGTTTATCAGACAACAGATATAATTCAAGAATATTACTAGACGGGCAGTTTTTCAAAGACTATAAAAATCTCAATTTGTGATTATAGTATTAAGCATTACATGACTCTCTTTAATTCTAGTAAAATTTTTTTTCTTTTTTTAAGAAAATTTTCCTTATCATGAGACTTTTCTTCCACATCTTTTAACCCACTTTGTAGACTTAATGTAAACTTTCCCCTGCTACTACACTGATAAATTTTAAAGATACATGAATTAAAGATTGTTTTATGAGGTGTGTAACATGAAAACGTAACCCAGGACGGTAACAGGTACAAAGTAAATGCCCCAAAGGTATGAAGAAGGAGAGTCCTTTTATATCTTTAGTTCAGTGAAGGGAGTGGGGCAATACAAAATGGTGAATCTACTAATATATAAAATAGATAAACAACAGGTTTATACTGTATAGCATAGGGAACTATATTCAATATGTTGTAGTAACCTATAATGAAATAGAGTATGAAGAAGAATATGTGTATGTTCATGTATGACTGACATATGATGCTGTACACCAGAAAGTGACACAACATGGTAAACTGATTACACTTCAATGAAAAAAATGGTGACTCTAGCAAGGTGGAGTGAGGAGACCTTCTGATACCCCACAAATCTAACACTGGGAATTAGGGAACACAATGCTTATTTTACATTAAAATCATCTCCAATTCCTCTCCCTTTATTATCATCATTGCCACAATAATCGTTAGCTCCGGCATCCATTCTTTTTAAAATTAAAATATAGTTGATGACATTATATTAGTTTCATGTGTACAGCAGAGCGATTCAATACTTTTGCTGATTAAACTCTATTTTAGGTTATTACAAGATAATGGCTACATTTCCCTATGCTATACACTATATTCTTGTCACTTATCTATTTTATACATAGTAGTTTGTATCTTTTAATCATATACCCCTATTTTGTCCCCTTTTCCTTCTCCCCTTTGGTAATCAGAAGTTTGTTTTCTATATCTGTGAGCCTGTTTTTGTTTTGCATATATATTCATTTACAATGTTTTTTAGATTTCACATATAAGTGATATCACACAGTTTTTGTCTTTCTCTGACTTACCTCACTCAGCATAATATTCTCTAGGTTTACTCATGTTGCTGCAAATCGCAGAATTCATTCTTTTTTATGGCTAATATTCCATTGTTTATATATACCACATCTTTTTTGGGGAGGATTTATGTATGTATGTATTTATTTATAACACCTTTATTGTGGTATAACTCCAGTAGAGTAAACTACACATATTTCAGATGTACAATTTGATGAATTTTTTAGCTTAAGATAACAATTAGTATTTATTTATTTTTAATTTAAAAATAGCTGTTAAATTGGATGAATTTTGATAGATGTATACACCTATGAAACCACCACCACAATCAAGAGAGCTAACATTTCCATATGCCACATCTTTTTAGGGGGGGGTTAATTAGATTTATTTATTTATTTATTTATTTATTTATTTATTTAATGGAGGTACTGGGGACTGAACCCAGGATCTCATGCATGCAAAGCATGTGTTCTATCATTGAGCTATACCCACCCACATCCCCTGCTTTTTAAGTTTATTTTATTTTTTATTGATGTATAGTTGATTTACAATGTTGTGTTAGTTTCTGGTGCACAACATAGTATTCAGTTACACATAAATATATATTCCTTTCATATACTTTTTCATCATAGGTTATTACAAGATGTTGAATATAGTTCCCTGTGCTAAACAGTAGGAACTTGTGGTTTATCTATTTTATATATAGTACTTAGTTTCTGCAAATCCTGAACTCCTAATTTATCCCTCAACCACACCCCCACCCTTTCCCCCCTGGTAACCATTAAGTTTGTTTTCTATGTTTTTGAGTCTGTTTCTGTCTTGTAAATAAGTTCATTTCTGTCATCTTAAAAGATTCCACATGTAAGTGATATCATATGTTATTTTTCATTCTCTACCTGGCTTACTTCACTTAGTATGATAATCTCTAGGTCCGTCCATGTTGCTACAAATGGCATTATTTCATTCTTTTTTATGGCTGAGTAGTATTCCATTGTAGATATATACCACATCTTCTTAATCCAGTCATCTGCCATGCTTAAAAACAGAAGTCAAATAGATACAACAGGAAGAAATAAGAACTTTAAGACAGGAAGGGATTCAATTTGCTGATGCTTGCTTTCAAGATGTAAGCAGACATATGGGAATCATAAAAGGTAATGAATCCTGCCAACATGAGTCAGTTTAGAAACTAGGACAGCTGACACCTCGATTTTGTATTTCTGGCCTACTGACCTGTGAAGAGACAATTTGGGTGTTGTTCTCAGTCGCTAAATTCCTGGAAATCTATTACAGAAATAATAGAATTCTAATACACATAGAAACACACTTAGTGAAGAATATTTAAACAATTTCTCTACAACTGATATCACTTTATCCAGTTGAAACATTTTCTTCAGTTTTAGGTTTATCACCCTTTTAATGTAGATTCATAGTATCTCTGATACTGTATCTATAACTGTACAAGATATAATAAATGGTCCACAAACACTCTATTAAAATTTTCTGTCCTTCCTTCAATGTGTTTGAATAAATGTTGTCATATTGGTCTTACACACCAATGAAATTTATTTTCTCAGTCATGATCTTTGAAGGAGGTGTTTTCTTGTTACAAACAGATCTTTCCAATTCATTGGCATATCCCAAATTATTCCATGGAGATCATTAATAAATTCCATGGAGTGACCAACTTTATTGACCACTCACAATTTATACATTTAAAAAATTGAATGCCTTCTACTACAGACACCATGGAATATGGATCAGCGGTCATGCTGATTACTGCACAGGTGGATCACATTCACGGTTCTGAGATGGGGGACTGCTGCACCACCATGATTACATTCTTACTGTTGGTGTATAATTATTGCTATTGACTGAATAGTTGTGTTCCTCCAAGTTTACAGGTTGAAACTCTAACCCAATGTGAAGGTATTTGGAAGTGGGTTTTTTTTGGGGAGGTGACAGATTTAGATGAGGTCATGAAGGTGGAGCTATCATGTTGGGATTGGCGTCCTTCTAAGACCACACCAGAGCTCTCTGTCCCTGCCCTATGTGGGTACAGCATGAAGGTAGCTATCTGTAAACCAGGAAGAGGACCCTCACCAGACACTCAATCTGCCAACAACCGATCTTCAGTAATCCAAGTCTAGGCCATTCTCCAATTAACACAATGAAACTATCACACTTAACAATGTAACACTGGAGAGTCTGTAACAGACAGTCCATATACAGATTCCCCCAAGAAATCCTTCATAAATCCAGGATCCAGTCATTACACAAGGACTGCATTTGGTTATCTGGAGTCTTTAGTTTCTTTAATCTGAAGCACGTGCCACTCTTTTGTCCTCAGTGAAACTGAGAGTTTTGACCAGTGTTTGCAAAGTGTCTTTCAGTGTGGATCTCTCTAGTTGTGTGTCTCATTCTGAATCAGGTAAAAAACGCTGGGTGGAAATTCTACACACAGATGATGGTGAAACTTTCTTAGTGCATAGCCTCAGAGGCAAAGATTATGAGTATGTTTCTGTTTCTGGTGGAGGCTAAGACAAGCACCAGGCCCTGATGGCTCTGGTGCAGGGATGGTATGTTTCGGCATTTGTGCATGGCTGTCAGGCTAGTCTCCTCCTGTTAACAGTTGAACCAGAGTCCTTGGGGTTGCTACCTGGAGGTTGTTGAGTCCTGAAAATGGTGTGCTTTGCTCCTGGCCAGATGCCCCTCTCCCAGACAACACTGGGGCCTGTGCTCAGGCACCTGCCCATCTCTGCTGCTAGCATAACCGAACTGTCCAATACAAAATCCCTCCCAATAAATGCTATTCTATTACAAATCCCCACTTGCCAAACCTGCACCAGTACCCACAGGTCTCCTGGAAAATTCCGTCTCCTCCTAGCCCAGAATCAGCAACTGCAATGTGATTCCTCCCCCTACAAGGGCCCCTGGACTGCCCACCCACAATCCTGTTGCTACCCTAGTGCAGTTTCAGCTCCACCCAGAATCAGAAACTGCAGCACAAACCTTAGCTCTGCAAACACGGGCTAACAGCCATGGGGCACAGGTCACCTTGGATGGCTCCTCTTGCATCCAGCCTACACTCTCCTTAATGTGTACACACTGAATGCCCGAGACGTCTCCTGGCTGACCTGAATCCACTTCCTCCCTGAAACCCAGATGTGCTCAAGGGCAGCGCCAGGGTCCTGGGACTGGACTCTGAATGTAAAGGAGTAAGATGAGGCCCCTAGTAGAGCTTACTCCACAATGGTCCCCTACAGACCCTTAAGAGTTTCACTTCATGCGATCCACTAACAAGTTAACTGGTAACAGATTTCAGCTGCACCCAGAATCTGTACGTGGTACACCGTACTCTACCTCTTCTGGGTCTGGAAGTCCTAACAGGGCACAGTCATCCCAGAATCCCTCAAAAGCAAATGCCTACACGGAGAATCCATAGTTCTAAGACAGCATCCTCAGGACCCTAACTGCTTTACAGAAAGCAAGGGGTCACCTTACACTGCACAGAAAGCATGCATGCCCGAGGAGGCAGCCATGTCCCAGGACTGCCCAGACTCGCCATTCCCACTCACCATCACCTCATGCTCTAGCCTGCACAAAAATCCCCCAGGTACATCCCACCCTTCCTGGAATCTACCGCTGCTCAGAATAAAAGCTGCCCATGCTACTAACACTAAGACAGGCACATACCCATGGAAACCCATGGAAAAATCACCTTGAACAATACCTATCACTCGCTGCCTGACTGTATTCACTTCTGCTTAACGTTCCCACGCGTACATGGCTAGGTCAGGTCAGCCACTTTGATTCTTCTGACTCAGGAGCTAGGGCCAAAGGCATTCCATGTGTCTCAAGCAGCATTTGATCACGACTACTGCCAACAGGATGCTGTGCATGAGAATAAGCTCAAGCTGTTTTATGCACATCCACTATGACCATGTATGTTCCAAGTTCAAGATGGTGACAAAACACTAATGTCCATTACGGTCTACCTTAGAGAGAGATGTGGCTTCCCCTTATGAATATCTATTGATCTTCAAGTCTAATAAGTGAATAAATAAACACTGAGCAAAAACATACCGTTTACATATTTCTGACCAGCTTAAAGGACTTTGAATTCCTTATCCATGTGAAGGAGAGCCTGGGTACAGTAGCGTCATGGCTCATGAATAGATAGGGGCTGACAGTTGGAAAGCATACAGAAATTAGGGTAGAAATGCTCATTACCCATGAGTTGAGGCTGGGAAAAAGGGCAATACAAAGGTGAAAGAGCGAGGAAAGGGTGTAGAAAGACACAAATGTGCTCACCAGGGCAAGGACTCGCTGGGTGGCTGTGGATTCAGCAGAGGATCTGGGGGAAATATTTCTCCTGTGGATGTGTTGGACCCGTTGATTGTGTCTGTATAGGATGAAAACCATGGAGCCACTGGCCCAGATCATGACCACAGAAAATGAAACCTCGGGCACAATTATCAATCCTGCATATACTAGGCGTGTGAGTTGCCCATGATCTGTAATGAAACAGTGCCCCCAACTTCTAATCTTTGTGATTTTTTCATGCTCCATTTGCTAGTCATATGCAAAACATATATAGGATTAATTAAATTTACAAGCGTGAATTGGATCCAGACGAGGAAAATGCAAAAGCCAATGTTTTGGGGGGCTTTGACTTTAAGATTCTTCCAACAGGAATCCATGGGGCTGATCATGATGGTCTGGAAGACGCTCAAGAGGCAAGTGGTGGCAATGGACACTCCCCTACTCACTCTCTGAGCATACAAAACAAGGCTGCATGCAAAATCATTGAAAAAGTATTTCAACCCAAAAGCTGCCATTGTGTGAGGGACTCCTCTAGAGAGAAGAATCAAGGAGTTGGCAACAGTCAGGTGCTTGAGAATCAAATCTGTAGCCCTCAACCTGCACTCAGTGTGATAAAGAAAGAGGTAACGGTAAAGAAGAGAGAAATTGCCCAGAACTCCAACTACAGTCTGTGACAAAGAGATAATTGCTACTGTCAAATCTCGAGAGTATATTCTGTCATTTAACATGTTTTCCTTTAAGTTCTGGCAACAATCATTCCTCTGTGCAAAAAGGTACACTGAAGATTTTCCGACACTGAGTGTAAAGTGACTTGTGTGCTCCTGTTTGACTGCTAGGTGCTTCACAAGACAGGAAGAGATGGACAGATTGGCAGTATACTTCATGGAAAAGTCAGCAGGCAGGATGAAGTGGTGTCAACCTGGGGGGAACAATGGCAAATGAGAGCAGACTGAAAGAGAGCACGACACAACACTTTCAGAAAAAGCCGAAAAATTCTACCCATATTCAGAAAAGAAAAAGCTCGGTCACCACCCACATCATAAAACATTCCAACTCTGAATGGACAGCTGATAAATTTTAATGAAAAATAATACATATTTTAGGAAAAATTAATATTTCTATGGTCTTAGAATAAGAAGATATTCTTAACAACACAAAACCTATTAACATATAGGTGAAATGAGTTTAGCTTGTATTCATAGCCAGTTCTCATACACGTATACACACACACACACAGAAACAGCGCTACAAGTGGTAACCAGTACAAACTGCTCTTACAACCACACAACAAAATAAACAGTGAGCAGACCATTACAGCACAAACTTCAAAAACAGATTATTCAGTGCACAACACATGTGTAAACAATACTGAATGTCTATAGTAATGAGAAGAATTAAAATATATCACTACCTGTATATTGTCAAGCACCACTGAGAAATCTGAAATTAAAATGACAGTGATATCAAGTTTTGGCAAAGATTTGGGTCAATCAAGAATCTCTTACGTTGCTGGTGAGTGTTAAAATTGGTACAAATCTTTTAGAAAACTGTTCTATCTCCTGCAGCAGTTCAGATGTAATCCTATGTTCCAACAATTCCACTTCTAAGAATATACTCTGGAGAAATTTCATACACACACACACACACACACATCACCAAAAGACTAGTACAGAATTCACATCCCAACATGACTCATTACTCATAATAGCCCCAAACTAAAAACGACCCAGCTGCCCATTAACAGTAGAGTAAATAAATTAATTCCTATTCACACAGTGGCATCCTAGACATCAATGCTAATGAATGCTAGCAGTATTTTGCAACAATACAGATAAATTCACAAAATCACATGGGATGGAAAAAAGGCAAGTATGAAAGAGTTCATGCTGGGTGAACTTATTTATGTAAAGTTCAAAACAGGCAAAATGATCTAATCTCTTAAACGTGGGAATAGATGCAAATTTATATTCCAGCATTTCTACTCCTACAAATACACTGAGTAGAAACATACTCTGGAGGCAGTGACCTAGGGGGGCACCAGATGTTTTACCTGTGGGCTGAACATTCTTTTACTTGATAGAGGTGTTGCCTACAGATGTGGACATTTCAGAATTTCAAAAGCTGTGCACTTACAACTTATGTATGTATCTTTAACATTTTATAAATGCATATTAGAAAAAAAGAAAGAAAGTGGGGAAAGGTGTCCTGTCAGTGTGTTTGGTCTGTTGATTGAGTCTGTATAGGATGAAAGTTAGGGGCTGTGGGTCCAGATCATGAGACCAAGAACAGAACATCAGGGAATAATAACACTGCTGCATACAGTGAGTCAGGAAATTCAATAAAGCAGTATCTTAAAATATTGCTCTTTGTGTTGATCTGTTGCACCATTTGGTAATCATATATGTAGGAAAATATGTTTGTCAGCATATACATGGCTCAGCAGTGGGAAGTGGAAACCCCAATATCCTCGGGAGCTTTCACTTTAAGTTCTCCCTACCTAGAGTTTATGGGGCTGTTATGATGGCTGGAGACACAGTGCAGGGAGTACCAGTGGATAAACCTGCCAACCCTGTGAGGACAGAAAATAAATCTGCATAGAAAACAAACTTATGGTTACCAGGGGGAGAGGTGGTGGGAAGGGATAAATCAGAAGTTCAAGATTGGCAGATACTAACTAATGTAAATAAAACAAACAAGTTTATACTGTACAGCACAGGGAACTATACTCAATATCTTGTAGCAACTTATGCTTCGAAAGAATATGAAAACAAATATATGTATGTTCCTATGTGACTGAAGCATTGTGCTGTACACCAGGAATTGACACAACATTGTAAACAGACTATACTTCAATAACAATATATTTAAAAAAGGAAAACAAATTTGCAAGAAGTGCTTCAACTAAAAGCTGCCATTGTCTTGGGAACACCTTCAAAGAGAATGACTAAGCAGGGACTGCAGTCAAGTGCTTCAGTGTCACATCTGTGGACTTCAGCCTGCATTCACCGTAGTAAAGGGAGAACGATAAAGAAGAGAAGACATGCCCAGGATTCCAACTATAGTTGGAGGTAAAGAGACCACTCTTACTGGAAGACATCTAGAGGTCATTCTGCCAGTTCCCAGCGGCTGATATTTGTCTACAGAACAGAGGATCCTGCACTGAAATGTGTGGCGTGGGCTACATCTTCGACCAAGATACAATATACTCTCTGAGAAATATTGACCTCAGGTTTTGCTTTGTGAAAAGGCTTCCTAAGCATAGTCAAATGAGTACTGATAAACATTTTTATACTGTCTGGGTAAATATTATTAATATAAGTATTCTAGGAATTATATAAAGTTCCTAAAATTTCAATATGTCCTGGTATAATATTATCAGTCCTAATTCTGGTTATTATCTCAAAATGTTGTGTGTCACAGCAACTTGGTTAAGCTTCTTTGTCAACTGCTCTATAATCAGATCAGTTAACTGTGTCTTTTTAAGTCTTTTGTCATTCACAGTCATTGATTCACACCGATTTTGCAAAAATGCTTCATCTTCAAGAATATTCATAAAAATCACTTTTGGCAAGCACATGTTTCTGATAACTTTCAGATTGTAAAACTAAACTGGGTAAGAAATTAAGGAATTCTAATGGAAAAAAAGGCTTCCTTGAGAAGAAGGTACAACCTTCACATAATGCTTGTAGTGTATGAATCATCGCTACACTGCCATAATATGGTACATTCTTTGTTCATAACTGCATGAGGTAGGCACTGGCATTCTTTTCATTGCAAAGGTAAGGAGACCTCACAGAGAGGTTAAGTGGTCTATCTAATTTCACACACAGATTAGAGGCTGAGTGGTGATTTGAACCTGGTACGCTGATTGCCCTAAACCCTCTGTTACACTAACCAACCATGTCAGCTAGGTTTCAAATAGTCCAGACCTATACTAAGGTTTTTTTTTCAGTTTTTAAAAATTGTTATAGTCACTTTACAATGTTGTGTCAATTTCTGGTGTACAACAGTTTTTCAGTCATACATGAATATACTTATATTCATTTTCATATTCTTTTTCACCGTGAGCTACTGCAGGATCTTGTATATATTTCCCTGTGCCATAAAGTATAAACTTGTTTATTCACTCTATATGTACCTGTCAGGATCTACCAATCCTGAAATCCCGGTCTGTCCCTACCCACCCCCTCCCGCCTGGCAACCACAAGTTTGTGTTCTATGTCTGTGAGTCTGCTTCTGTTTTATGAGAAAATGAGTTTTGAGCTTAGAATTGCTGTTGGATGTATTTAAATAAGAGATAAGAAAACAAGATATGTGTGGTCCCGACAACTATTTTTTGAAACCCGTGATTATAAACGAACCGTTTCCTTAAATGCTGCTTCTCTAACTGCAAGAGCGAAAAGAGTCTCATCGTTAACTATGAGACCTTAGGTATTTTCAGAAGGGACACAATTACTGATGCCAGTAAGTCAATCATTAGCAGTCAGATAAAAACACAAGAACATTTTAGTCCTCAAACACATTCCCGTACATGGTTTTATAGAGAGTTATAAAATTATGGCAGGTCTGTCCTCCTCTATGTTATAAGCACGAAGGCATTATAAGCACACCTCTAATAATATTCAAAATTTAATCTATGATTCCTGCAGATTGAATGCAAAAGTACAATCATTAAGCACCTAAAAAAATGATTCCTCAGTATTGCTGCGAGTACTCACTGTTAACTGTTCACAGTGAGGACTTCATTATGTTACACTGGAAGTTACCAGGTACAGGTGTAAGGTTTAAAATCCTCATCTCTGTTCTGAAGCTCAGCTCATACCTAAGGGATTACTCCACCTCCTTGTCTAGCTTTGCCACTTAATGTTCCTACCCGCTAGGATCCCTTTTCCAGGTGTGAATATCCAACTAGACTTCCTTCCAGGCTCTGTCTCTCAGACTGAAATAGAAAATACTCACCTAACTCCCCTTCTTGTTGCAAAGACGGTGGGTTCAGTGTGAAAGTCACGAAAGCCAGCATGTGTGCAGAGGGAGGAAGCCAGTCCTCAAGATACAGGTTTGTGATCGTGACCTCATCTTCCCTTACGACTGCAATTATCATTTCATTTGTAGGGGCAATGACAGTGCGGGCTTGAGGACCTGAGACTATTTCTGAAAAAAATTTTTCTTAGCTGCTAATTACCAAAACCAATTAAAAGTTTCTTGTATCTCCAAAGGGATGCTGACACGTTTAAAGAGTTTCTTGTATTGGGGGGAGGGTATAGCTCAGTAGTAGAGTGCATGTTTAGCATGCATGAGGTCCTGGGTTCAATCCCCAGTAACTCCATTAAAAAAAAAAAGAGTTTCTTGTATTTAATAATCACTAATGGCAGACAGAGTTCACTAATGGAAGGAGCAGTGAACATTGATGTCTGACACATGAGGGACTGGCATGGATGTGTGTGGGTCTCAAAGGATCCGTGATAAATTGAGTTCTTCCACTAAAGATCAAGTTCATCATTCATCTCCAGACACCTAAGCTGCATCACTTTAACTATTCAGCAGATAGAATTCGGCAGTCTAAGATGAATTTCTAATGATATAAAAGTGTGAACATGTTAATAATTTATATTAGAAATCATTGGTCACCAAATAAACCTCAGTAAAAAAGATATCATTGGCCTCATTTGTATAACTAAATACAAATTAATTTAGAAATGATATAGAAATTTTCTGGGATATTGTCCTTTACAAATACTGACCCCCAAAGTGATATGAGGTCCAAACAGAGAAATACCCATAAAAAATGGGTGTTTATAAAAGTGTCCCTCACAAATTGAAGCACCAGGATCAGACGGTTAAACAGTTTCTTCTATTCCTTTAACTACCAGATAAGGCAATGTTACTTTCTCACTCAAAAGCACTGAATATTTACGAGAAGGCTTTACACTTAACTTTGCTAAATTTTACTAAGGAGCAGTTATTGGGTATGCAATTAATGAAGACACATAAAATTTAAGAGCCTAAATAACTCCTTTGGACTTCCCAGTGAACAAAGCCACAATCTGAAGAGGGTTTACTATTCGTTCTCCAGCTAAGAGTTTTTAGTCCAAGTGAGAAGTTAGCGAGAACTTAATTCACCAAGGTCGCATCCACTTTTGACACCAACTACAATTTTGGGGGTTCCCCAAACCACTCTTTTTTTTAAATCATTACAAGAATGCACTGAGAGCTGATCTACTGACTACTGTGGTTTCTTGCAGGGAAGGGATCAGATCAACATCACGTAAGGCCAGAGAAGCACAGGGCAGAGTCCAGGAAACGTGTGGAAAGTGGAGCTCACCATCCTCTCCTCTGAAGTGAAGATGTATTACTCTTCTGGAGTTGGTGCCTGACAGCTGATGGAGGACTGCCTCCAGTGAAGTTCACCAAACCTGGGTGTCCAGAGCTTTTACTGGATTTCAATCACAGTCTGTGTGGCTGACCTTTAGTCTCCAGTTCCGGTCAAATTGGGCAATTACTTTAGTCACCAGTTCTTCCAGAGGCCAGCCTGCTACTATATGGCCCAAGGCTCTATCAAAAATTACACTGTTGGAGTGTCTGGTGGCCAAGCCCCAAAGCAGACAGACACTCTGGTCAGGCATGACGTTCCAAGGTTCTGGAGAACACCTTCCTGTAGCTGAGGGCCAAGGTCAGATCTCACTTTGGCTACGGTTAATTTTTCCCTATACCTATCCTGTGTTTCCAGGACAGGGAATGGCGCCATATGCTTAACAATGCTTTCTCCAAATACATACACATACACACTCAGACACACATGCAAGCCCACAGTATCCACACTCACACACACTCAAATACGTATTTACACAGTCACTCTCATATCCACTCACTCTCACACTCATGTCACATAGACTCATTCTCACGATCTCACACACTTCCCAATGCATATGCACACAAATGTCACAGCCCAACGCACTTTCACATCATCAATCCCACGGCCAGTGGGTGGGTTATTATTTCAATGATAACAACAATAGTAAGTGAACAAGGTCCCCTACCCAATTCCCCTGTGAGTGTCTGCAGTCCACCTGGTCAGTTAGAGGAAACACAGTCCACAGAAAAGCACACCCACTTCTGACTCCAACTGCAGGCGTGGGCTTTCCCAGATCCACGCTCGTTTCAGTAATTCTCTAGAAAGATTCCAAACGAACTGAGAGCTGTTCTACTCACTGTTAATGGTTTATCACAGGGAAAGGACACAGATTAACATCAGAAGGGAAGAGATGCATGGGGCAGAACAGCCCCTGACTTATTTCATGTTTCATGGTCAATTAATCTAGAACAAAGGGAAAGACAGTCTCAATAAGTGGTGCTGGGAAAGATGGACAGCTACATGCAAAAGGATGAAACTAGAAATTTCCTGACACTGTTTAAAAAAAAAACTCAAAATGGATTAAAGAGCTAAATGTAAGAGCTGAAAGCATAAAACTCCTAGAAAAAAACAGGCAGAACACTCTTTGACATAAAAGGTAGCAATATTTTTTTGGATACATCACTTAAGGCAAAGGAAACAAAACAAAAATAAACAAATGGGACCTAATTAAACATACAAACTTTTGCACAGCAAAGGAAACCACTAACAAAAAGAAAGCCAGCAAAAAAAATGTGACAATGAATATATATATGTTCATGTATAACTGAAAAATTGTGCTCTACACTGGAATTTGACACAACATTGTAAAATGACTACAATGCAATAAAAAATGTTAAAGAAAAGAAAGCCTGATAATTTGGGAAAATATCTGCAATTGATATAATCAAAAAGAATAAATTCAAAATATATAAATGCCCCATAAAACTCAGTATCAATAACACAAACAACCTAATTAGAAAATGAACTGAAGACTTGCATAAACATTTTTCCAAAGAGGACATGCAGATGGCCAGCAGGCACGAGAAAAGATGCTCAACACAGTTAATCACCAGAGAAATGTACATCAAAACCAGAATTGGACTATCATATCACACTTGCCACAATGGCCATCATCAAAAGACCACAAATAACAAATGCTGGTGAGGATGTGGAGAAATGGGAACCCCTGTACACTACTGGTGGGGATGTAAATTGGTACAGCCACTGTGGAAAACAGTATACAGGTCCCTCAAAAAACTAAAAAGAACTACCATATGCTGCTGCAATTCCACTCCTGGGTATTTATATGAAGAAAGTGAAAACATCAATTTCAAAAGATAAATGCACTCTAGTGTTCTTAACAGCATTATTTACAATAGCCAAGAAATGGAAGCAACCTAAGTGTCCATCAAGGGAATGGATAAAGAAGATGTGATGTGTGTATACATGTAATGGAATACTACTCAGCCATAAAATAGATACAGTTTCCTATTTGCAACAAGATGGACGTTTTATTTTCTTTCATCAGTGTCTTCTAGTTTTCTGAGGACATGCTTTTACCTCCTTAGGTAGAATTATTCCTAGGTATCTTCTTCTTTTGATGCAATTATAAGTGAATTGTTTCCTTAATTTCTCTGATAGTTCATTGTTAGTGAATAGAAATGGATTTACTGCCATCTTCTTAGTTGTCTGGGGATTGTTTTTGTAGTTTTTTTGTTCTTTTATGATTTGATGACTATCTTTAGTATTACGTTTGGGCTTTTTTCTGTTTTTTCTTCGTTTGCATATCTATTACAGACTTTTGATTTGTGATTACCATGAGGAGCGTGTGTGTGTGTGTGTCCGTGTGTGTATATATATATGTGATTTTAATTTCAAATGCATTTTAACAATGCTGAATTTTCACTCCCTTCTCCACCATGGTTACTGTTTTTGACATCATATTTGACATCTTTGTTTCCCTTAACTACTTATTGCAGATACAGATGATTTTACTATTTTTGGTTTTTAACCTTCCTACTAGCCTTGCACGTGGTTGATTTACTACCATACTGTGTATTTACCTTTACCAATGAGACTTTTCCTTTCATAATCTTCATGTTTCTAGTGTTGCCTGTCCTTTTTTGCTTAAAGAAGTCCCTTTAACATTTCTTTTGCAGCTGGTATCATGGTTCTGAACTCTTTTAACTTTTGCTTGTTTAAAATTTTTCGTCTCTTCATCAAATCTGAATGAAAGGCTTGCTGGGTAGAATATTCTTGGTTGTAGTTTTGTCCATTTCATCACTTAAAGTGATATTATTTCACTCCCTCTGGCCTGCAGAATTTCTACTGAAACGTCAGCTGATAGTCTTATGGGAGTTCCCTTCTATGTGAATTGTTGCTTTGCTCTTGCTGCTTTTAATATTCTTTCTTTAATTTTTGCCATTTTAGTTACAATGTGTTGGTTTAGTCCTCTTTGGGCTGATCCTGTTTGAGACTCTGTCCTTCCAGGACCAGGATGTCTGTTTTCTTTCCCAGGTTAGAGAAGTTTTGATATATTATTTCTTCAAATATTTTCTCTGCTCCTTTCTCTCTGTCTTCTCCTTCTGTAATCCCTATAATGTGAATGTTAGTATGCTTGATTATGCCTCAGAAGTCTCTTAAACTGTCCTCATTATTTTTAATCCTTTTTTCAGTTCAGCATCAGTGATTGTCACTATTTTGTTTTCCAGCTTTCTGATCTGTACCTCTGTACCATTTAATCTACTGTTGATTTTTTCTAATGTATTTTTCATTTCCGTTATTATATTCACCTCTGAGTTTTCTTTACATCTTCTAAATCTTTGTTGAACTTCTCTCTGTGTTCATCCATTATTCTCCTGAGTTCTTTGATTATCTTTGTGATCATTACCCTGAACACTTTCTTTGGTAGATTGCCTATCTTCACTTCACTTAGTTCTTCTGGGGTTTTAACTCATTCCTTATATTGGAAAATGTTCCTCTGTTGCCTCATTTTGTCTAACTTTCTGTTTTTATTTCTGTGTATCTGGTAGGTTGGTTATGTTTCCTGATCTTGGAGATGTGGCCTTTTGTAGATGTCCTAATGGTCCCAGCACCACATTCCCATCTGCTCACCAGAGCTATATGCTCTAGGGGTGTCCAGTTTTGGTTGTATGGGTCCTTCTGTTGTGGCAGCCTGACTGCTGTGGATGGTCTGGTAGGCATGGTTGATTCACAGTATGGTGGTTGTCAGGAGCTGCCTTGTGTGAAGGCTGCTGTTGCTGGCTGGCAGAGCTGGGTTTTGAGATGGTTGGCTGAAATACTGTGGGACGAGGGTGCTCTGAGCTAGTGCTAGCACACCAGTGGGCAAATCCAGGTTCTGGGGTGGGTGATTGCAGGGTCAGGGTTCCCAGATTCAGTGCTGGCCTGCTGGTGGGTGGGGCCAGTTACTGACATAACTGGCTGCAGGTTCTGGGGTATCTCAAAGCTGGTGCTGGCCTACTGGTGAGTGGGGTTGGATCCCAGTGTGGCAGTCTGAGGAGTCCAAGGTATCAAAGCTGATGTCTGTCTGCTGGTGGTTGGGGCTTGCACAGTGGGTCCTGGGACTGGTGCCTGCCCATTAGAGGTCACAGACGGACCCTGGTGCCTCTGACTGCAGGGCCCTGAAGGTGGTGGGTAATGTGCCTGCCTACAGGTGTGTGGGGCCAGGCCCTGTGTCCTCTGGGTGACAGGGTCATGTCTGGTGTGGCCATGGGCTCAAGGTATCCTAGGGAAGCCTGCCTGCTGGTGGATGGGGCTGTGTCCCAGCTCAGCTGCTTGACTGGCCTGAAGCATCTCAGTACTGGTACCAACAGGCTGATGGGTGGGTGGAGTGCTAGGTCCTGAGACTAACAGTCTAGAGGGGGATCTAGCATACGTTAGATCTAGTGTCCATGTGGTAGAAATACCTCCTCAAAGTGGCTGCCATCCATATTATGTCCCAGGAGTGAGTGGGCTCCATTTGCCTCCTAGTTCTCTGGGAGCCTTTCCAGGCTCCTTTCAAATTACTGCTTCTGCCCAGTGTCCTGGAATGTGTGAGACTTTGTGGGTTCCTTTAACAGTGGAGTCTTGGTGACAGGGATCAAGGTGTTAGAGTAGGAGAAGGATGGGGAGCTCACCCCCCCACAAACATATCAAAAATACATTTACATGTGGGACACTTCTCATGAAAAACTAACTACAAGCTGGCAGAAGAACTCTTATTTACACAAGCAAAGCTGCAAGAAAGATCTCCACATAACCAGATAGGAAGGGGAAAAAAGGCATCAGGTCAGGACCTGCACCCTTGGAAGGCATCTGTAAGGAAGAGGAGGTCTGTACAGGTGAACTTTCACCTTGGGGAACAAGCCAGCCAAACCACAACCTGGGCATCTCAGTCCTGGTGTCCTGCGTGGAGTAGGTGGCCCCCTTGCCTACTGGAAAATCCACTGAGAGAGACAGAAGGGCTGTGTAAGGCTAGACTACTCATAAGCAATGAGCACATCCTGGCTTACTGATAGTTATGGCAGACAGAGCCTTGCACAGGTGGTTGTCACTTCACTGCACTTCTCAATCTGAAGGGGTGAACACCCTGACCCTGCTCACTCCACACCACGGCATGGTGTGATATCTGGACAGAGACTCAGTCTAACTTCACAGAGATGTACCAGGGCACCTGGGGTGTGATCTGGGTGGATCTGTGGAGGCCACTGGCAGTGCTGACATGGGGTAGCAGGTGTAGCCACAGCACTGCCATTGTGCATGCAGGGCAGTGCCACAGGAGCGTGCAGTGGCTAAGTGCTGAATCTTAGGCAGACATGCCCTGGGAGAGGACCCATCTAGCTAGCAGAGACAGCCCAAAGGGCCTGGGGTGTGGTCTGGGTGGGGCAGCAACAGCCACTGCCAGTCCGCTCAGGAGTATGCAGTGGTTCCTCTCCCAACAAGAGCGACCAAGCTCTGCCCAATCCACACCGCAGCCTGGTGCTAGATCTGGGGCAGATGAGTCCTGGGAGAAGCCCGCCACAGAGCAGTCCAGATCTCAGGCAGAGGTGGAGCCACATCAATTCCTGCAGACACAGCACCCCTACTCCCAGCCCCAGCCTACTTCATACCACAGCTATGTACTAGATCTGAGGTGAACACAATAGAGAAAGGGGTGTGACACTGGGCTGCTTGTGAGTAGAACTGTGGATGCTTATCCAGTGGGCAAATAGGGCATCTGTGACCACACAGGCTTCACTTGCTTCAGCAATCACCTCCTTTGGGGCAGGGCAAGCATTCAAAGGCAAGAGAGCCTGATCAAACCTTTCCCTCAGGGCTTCTACTCCAACAAGTGGGGAGCAGACCTCAGACTTGACAGAGCGGTGACAGCCATGGAGCAGAGGAAGATCTGCCTAATATCCAGCACAGGCTCTAGATACTATAACACCAGCCACACCACCTACTTAGGGGGTAACAACCAGCACACCCTGAGGGGAAATGTGGCTGGCAGCTGGCATCCACAGCAAAACCAGCCCTCACACCGAAAACACTGGACGCACAGAGTTTACGTAGGAATGTTCCCACATAAAAACACCACTTCAAGAATATAGTAGATAACTGTTTCTCCTAAACTCACAGAGACAGACAAAATTAAGTAAAATTAAAGGGCAGAGGAACTACTCCCAATTAAAAGAATAAGAGAAATCTGAAAGAACATATAATGAAACAGAGCTCACCAGTCTACTAGACCCTGAGTTCAAAAAGGAGGTAATAAAAATGCTAACTGAATTAAGAAAGATTATCAAAACAAATGCAGATCACTGTAATAAAGAACATATGATGAACCAATCAAAATTAGACAATCAAAGACAAGATAAAAACCAATCTAGGAGTAATGAATAACTGCCTAATTGACACAGAAAAACAAATAAGTTACCTGGAAGATAGAATAATGGAAAACATCGAGTCAGAGCAGTAAATAGAAAGTAAAAAAAAAAAAGAGAAATCAACATAGATCTATGGGATATTATATAACATGTCAACAAACACACCAACAGAGGTTCTAGAAAGTGAAGAGAGAAAGGGATCGAAAACATTATTTGAAGAAATTATGGCTGAAAAGTTGCGGAACCTAGAGAAAGAAATAGGTATCTAGGTATAGGAAGCACAATGTGAAACACCATATTAACAAAGGAGTGACAAAAATCACATGATCATCTCAATAGATGCAGGAAAAGCATTAGACAAAAATTAACATTCATTCATGACAAAAATTTTCCCCAAATTGGGTATAGAGGGAACATATTTGCTAACAATGCAACTGAAAAGCATTTAATATACAAAATACTAGAACAGCTCATACAATTCAGTAACAAAAAAACAACCAAATCAAAAAAATGGGCAGAAGACTTAAAAACACATTTTTCCAAAAGAGACATACAGTGGCCAATAGGTACATGAAAAGATGCTCAACATACCTAATTATTAAAAAAAAGCAAATCAAAGTCACAATGAGGAATCAACTCACAACACTCAAAATGGTCATCATCAAGAAGTCCACAAAAAAAAAATGCTGGTGAGGATGTGGAGAAAAGGGAACCATTCATTGTACACTGTTGGTGGCAATGTAAATTGGTGTAGCCACTGTGAAAACCAGTATGGAGGTCTTTTAAAAAACTAAAAATAGAGCTACCATATGATCCAGCAATCCCACTCCTGGGTATGTATCTGGAAAAAATAAAAACTCTAATTCAAAAAGATACATGCACCCCAATGTTCACAGCAGAACTATTTACAATAGCCAAGACATGAAAACAATCAAAGTGCCCATTTACAGATGATTGGCTTCAGAAGATGTGATATATACATACACATATACGTCCATTTTACATTATATATATATATATATATATATATATTCCATTGTGGAATATTATTCAACCATAAGAACCCCAAAAACTTGCCATTAGCAGAAACATGGATGGACCTAGAGAATATTATACTTAGTTAAATAAGTCAGGCAGAGAAAGACAAATACTGTATATTACTCACATGTGGAATCTATAAATTATACAAATGAATGTATTTATAAAACAGAAACAGGCTCATAGATGTAGAAAACAAACCATGATTAACAAGAGAGGGAGGGAGTGATAAATTAGGAGTATGGAATTAAGATACAAACTACTATACATATAAAAGATAAGCAACAAGGATTTACTGTATAGCAGAGGGAATTTTATTAAGTATCTTTAAAAAATCTATAATGGAATATAATCTGAAAAAAATAACTGAATCACTTTGTTGTACACTTGAATCTAACATGATATTGTAAATCAACTACACTTTAATACTATTAAAAAGAGAGGAGTCTCTATTTCCTAAAGCCCTCCATGTCTCCTGAAAGAAAGCCCTACTGGCTTTCAAAGCAAAACTTTTGGGGGGCTCATTGTCCCCATGCAGGATCCCCACGTGGGGCTCAGACCCCTCACCCCCTGGGTAGACTTCTGTAATTGTATTATTCTCCTGTCTGTGGCTCACCCACCCAGGGGTATGGTTCTTGACTATATCAAGACTCCACCCCCACTACCTATATCGTTATGGATCCTTCCATGTATCTTTAGTTGTGGAAGATCTTCTCCAGTAGTTCTGGTCATCACCATCAGTTTTTGCTCTGCATATAGTTGTAACTTTGAGATGCCCATGAGAGGAAGAGAGCTCAGGGTTTTCTGACTCCAGCATCTTGCAGCAATCCCTTGTGGTCTTCTGGTTTTAGCAGCCTCAATAGACTAAAACAGGAGATTCTCCTGGTTTAGAAGGTTAGTTGAATGTAATCACCCAAGCTTTAAAAAACAAAGGTAAATAGATACAACTGAAAGAAGAAGGAGATTGAAAACAGGAGAGGGATTCAATTTGCTAATGCTGACTTTCAAGATGGAGAGAGCCAAATGGGTATCCTTAAAGGAAATGAATTCTGTCAAAAACATGAATCAACCTGGAAGCAATTCTTCAACAGACTCCAGTTAAAATTTTAGTTAGGACTCAGCGGGTGACTGAATGAATAAAATGGCAACGATGCATTGTGGAAAACATACAATTTACATATTTCTGATCAGAGTAGGGGATTTTTCATTCCTTCTCCAGGCAAAGTAGAGGCTGTGTACACTCATGAGCATTAAAGGGCTGATAACTGGGAAGCATGCAGCCATGATTATAGTAATGTTGACAAGGAACCAGCTGGAGTTACCAAAAGGAGCCAAAACAACTTGAAAGATGGAGGAAAGGGTATAAAAGTAAACAAATGTGCTCATCAGAGGAAGAATGGTTTTGTAGCTCTGGACACAAGGGAGGACCTAGGAGAGGTGTTGGTCCTATGAATGTGTTGGACCCTCTCTTTATGCCTGTGCAGGATGAAAACCATGGAGCCACTGGCCCAGAGCATGAGCCCCAAATATAAAACATCAGGGAATAATAGTATTACTGCATACAGTGCTTCCCTGGTTTTGTCATGACCAACAGCAGAACAGAATCCAAAATCCTTTTTGTTTGTGATGTTTTGGTCACTGCATGTACCATGTATGAAGACAGGGAAAATGATATTTACAAGCAGTTCCAACATCCAACACAGGAGAATAGAGAAAACAATGTACTTGGGAGCTTTTACTTTAAGCTGTGCCCACTTGGAGTTCCTCGGAGTGATTGTGATCACCTGAAAGACACTCAAGAGGCAGATGCTACCTCTGGACACTCCCCTCCCCACTCTGTGAAGAAAGAAAAGAACTTTGCATCCAAAATCACTGGGGCTACCATTACTCTGATACTAAAACCAGAAAAAGACACTATAAAAAAGAAAATGACAGATCAACATCTTAAATACAGATGAAAAATTGTCAACAAATAACATTAGCAAACAGAAATCAGTGATATATATGAAGAATTACGCACAACTATCAAATGGAATTTTTCCAGTGATGCAAAGATGGTTCAATATCCACAAATCAATCAATGTGATACACCACATAAACAAAAAGGAAGCTAAAAATCACATGATCTTCTCAATAGACACAGGGAAAAAAGCATTTGACAAAATTCAACATTTGTTCATGATAAAAACTCTCATCAAAGTGGGTACAGAGGAAGCATATCTCAACATAATTAAGAAAATTTTACGGCAACCCCTCTGCTAACATCATACTCAGTGGTGAAAACTGAAAGCTTTTTCTCCAAAATCAGGAAAAAGACAAGGAGGCCCACTCTTGCTACTTCTATTTAACACAGTATTGGAAGACCTTGTCACAGCAATCAGAGAAGTAAAAGAAATAAAGGCATCCATTTTGAAAGAGAAGAATAAAACTGTAACTATTTGCAGATGACATGACATTATATGTAGAAAACCCTAAAGTCTCCAAAAAACTATTAGAACTAATAAATGAATTCAGTAAAGTTGCAGCTTACAAGACTAGCAAACAGAAATCTATTGCTTTTCTATACACTAATAATGAAATATCCAGAAAAAGAAGGCAAAAAACATTTAAAATCATTTAAAAAACAGTAAAATACCTAGGAATAAACTTAACCAAGGAAGTGAAAAACCTATACTCTGAAAACTATAAAATATTGATGAAGGAAACCAAAGATGATACAAAGTCAGATAAAGATACCTTGTGTTCTGGACTGGAAGAATTAATATTGTTAAAATATCCATATTACCCAAACCAATCTACAAATTTAATGCAATCACCATCAAAATACCTATGTCATTTTTCACAGAACTGGGACAAAAATCCTAACATTCATATGGAACCACAAGAGACCCCACAAAAACAAAGCAATCTTGAGAAAAAAGTACAAAGCCAAAGTATCAAGTTCCCTTACTTCAGACTATCCTACAAAGCTGCAGTATTCAAAACAGTATAGCACTAGCACAAAAATAGACACACAGATCAATGGAAGAGAATAGAGAGCCCCAGAATAAACCAATGCACAATTTATCTATTAATATATGACAAAAGAGGCAAGAATATACGATGGAGAAAAGACAGTCTCTTCAATAAGTGGTGCTGGGAAAACTGGACACCTACGTGTAAATTAATAAAATCATTTGAACATTTTTTCCACACCATATACAAAAATAAACTCAAAATGGATCAAACACCCAAATAGCAGACTGGAAGTCACAAAATTCCTGGAAGAACACATCAGCAGAACACCCTTTGACATAAATCATAGCAATATATTTTTTTATGTCTCCTAAAGCAAGGAAACAAGCAAAAATAAACAAATGAGACTTAATTAAACTTAAATTTTCTTTTGCACAGTGGGAAACCATTGACAAAATGAAAAGATAACCTACCGAATTGGAGAAACTTTTCAAATGATATGACTGATATGTTAATATCCAAAATATATATACAGCTTATACCACTCGATATCAAAAAACAAACTATCCAATGAAAAGGTTAGAAAGCCTGAATAAACATTTTTATTAAGACATACAGATGACCAACAAGCACATGGTAAGTTACTCAACAGTGTGATTCATCACAGAAATGCAAATAAAAACCACAATGATACATCGCTTCACAGCTATCAGAATGGTAATCATCAAAAACACCACAAATAACAAACATTGGCGAGGATGTGGAGTAAGGGGAACCCTAGTATACTTTTCACAGGAATGTAAATTGGTGCGGCCACTATGGAAAACAGCATAGTTTCCTCAAAAACCTAAAACAGAATACCATACGTAGCAATGCCACTCCTGGGTATATGTCAGAAGAAAGAGAAAACACTGATTTGAGAAGAAACACATACCCCAATGTTCATAGGAGCAGTATTTACAATAGCCAAGACATGGAAGCAACCTGTGTGTCCGTCAACATATGAATATAGATGTGTTATATTACTCAGCCATAAAAGAATGAAAATTTTGTCAATTGCAACAACTGGCATAGACCTAGAGTGTATTATGGTTAGTGAAACAAATCACACAGAGAGTGACAAATATTGCATATTACCACTTATATGTGGAATAAAAAAAATAAAACAAATGGATGAATAGAACAGAACAGATCTGCAGATATAGAGGAAAAACTAGTGGTTACCAATGGGGAGAGAAAATGGGGAAGGGGCACGATAGGATTAAGATTTAGAAGTACAAACTACTGTGTATAATGTAAATAAATTACAAGGACATACTTTACAGCACAGGGAATAGAGCCCATATTTTATAATAACTTTAAGCAAAATATAATCTATATAAATACTTAATCATTATGCTGTATACATGAAACTAATATAATATTGTGAATCAGCAATAATTAAAGAGAAAAAACATAATTTAAAAGGATAATTCTGTAACCGACAGAGGTGGTAATTATGGCGATGACAACATTACAATGTATAAATGTAAGATTCTACCACGTTGTACACTTTAAATTTACACAATGTTATATGTCAAATATATTTCAAGTAAAAGGAATCAGCTGAAACATTTTTCTTTTGTCCTCTTTTTTTTAACACAGTTCACTTAAATATGGCCATTTCTATATGAAAATACTTCAATGTGTTCATTTCCTGTAAAATGTCATACTTCTAATAGAGGCTGCCATCTCTCTAAGGATTTTATCTATGAAACTCATAACTGTCACTAAAAGGCTCCATTTACAGAGACCAACTTTATCCTCTTGTTTCACACCAATATATTCTTTATTCTGTGATGACATTAATTTCTTCAGTTTTATTAATGACCATTTCACATGCTGATCCATTTTCATGTGTAACTTTATCAAAGAGTCCATGTCTGGGAAACATATTCTGTTAGATTGAAAGTTACATATCTGAAGACTTCAATATATGCAGATTGTCACAAGATCTACTGTTTATTACTGTATAAATTCCAAACTTTTCTACACACACTAGAAAAACATCAATAACATAATTATTTACAAGGTAATTATGTTTCAAGAAAATACAATCACTGTTGTTTATTGGAAGATGCTCAGCATGTTTTGCTTATTATTCTATTGAGATGCAGAATTTAGTTAAGACTCTGAGAGTGAATGAATGAACTGGCAATGGTATGGACACAGTGGATATAAATACAATTTACATGGTTCTCATCATAGTAGGGGATTTCTGTTATTTCTTATTCAGGCAAAGTAGAGGCTGTGTACACTGGAGTCACGGCTCATGAGCAGGAAGGGGCTGACAGCTGGGAAGCATGCAGCGATAATTATACTGACTTTCACAAGGGACCAGTTGGGATTCTCAAAAAGAGACAAAAGAAGTTGAAAGACAGAGGAAAGGGTATAAAAGTAGACAAAAGTGCTCACCAGAAGAAGGATGGTTTTTGTAGCTCTGGACTCAGGGGAGGAACTGGGGAAGGCTTTGGTCCTCCGAATGTGTTGGACCTGCTGCTTATGCCTGTGCAGGATGAAAACCATGGAGCCACTGGCCCAGACGATGAGTCCCAAACATAAAACATCAGGGAACAACAGCATTCCTCCCAACAACACATCACTGATTTTGTCACGATGAATGGAAGCACAGTATCCAAAATCCTTTTCCTTTGTGATGTTTTGGTTGCTCAATTTGCTATGTATGGAGATAAGGAAAATGATATTTACCAACATTTGCAGGAACCAACACAGGAAAATAGAAATGACAATGTACTTGGGAGATTTCACCTTAAGCTCTGCCCACCTCGAGTTCCTGGGACTGACCATGATCACCTGAACGACACTCAAGAGGCACATGCTACCAATGGACACTCCCCTTCCCACTCTGTGAAGAAAGAAAAGAACTTTGCATCCAAAATTACTGGGGAAATGTTTCCACCCAAACGCTGCCATTGTGTGGGGGACGCCTTTACAGAGAAGGGTAAGGAAGTTGGCTACAATCAGGTGCTTAATTATCAAATCTGTGGACCTTAACCTGTACCCAGTGATGTAAAGGATGATATAATGGCAAAGAAGTGAGAAATTCCCCAGGATTCCAACCACTGTCTGCATTAAGATGATCACATCAATTGCCAAATCCCTGCTATCCATCCTCTCAGACACCAGTCACTGATGTTTGTCTTGTCTGTTAGAATGTCCTGCATGGGAACATGAGGCACAGGATACACGTATAGTGTCAGCTGAATCCAATATTCTGCACTTATCATCAGTTCCCATTTGGAAACATTTACTGAATATTTTTCTGATAGTAGCAGCATTCCAAGGGTTGCATGTATAACATTTAAAGAGGACTTCAAATGTTAAAGTAATCATTGAAGGCATCACATGTGATCATGTTTTTATTCTTCACAAATCTCTGAGGCAGTCACTTCCACGAATTTAATTATACAGTTGCTGAAAAGGTACACATACAGAGGTTAAATATTTGTCCAAATCCACTGCTTAGGGCAGAGTGAGGACTTGACACCCACAGAACTGTGAAAGATACTGCAGTGATCCATGATGCTCTGCCAAAATCCTAGATAGCTATGTTCAAATAATCATCCAGATCGGTATTTTCTTCTGAATTTACATCTTAACATTTGATTTTAGACTGGTGGTATAAGTTTTATCAAGAAAAGAATCCATTTATTTATAAAGTTTTATTTTATATGTCAAAATCAATTATGAATAGAGATTTTCATATGTTAATACACGTCCATGCACTGTTGGCATTAAATTATCACAAGAACCTCCCACATGACAAGTTAACGTGAGGAAGAAGAGAAAGCCCTGAGATCAGGATGCCAACAGATCAGGATGCCAACAGAAAGTCTCCTTCCCTTTTCTGTGAGAAATGGAGAATAATAACACTTATTATAGAAGTTATTGAATAATCACATGTAATGCCATAAACTATGAACATAAAACAACAATACATGATAAAATAGTGCAAAGCAAAACTAAATGATTATCGATCAGCTCTACTAGTTTTTGTGTGGACCTTTTACTGTTTTCTATATATAGTAACATGTCATCGACATATAGTGACACTTTCACCTCTTCTTTTCCAATTTGGATCCCTTTTATTTCTCTCTCTTGCCTGACTGCTGTGGCTAGGACTTCCAAGACTATATTGAATAGAAGTGGTGCAAGGTAGGAGGTTACAAATTTAATGTTCAAAAATAAGTTGCATTTCTTTACACTAACGATGAATCAACAGAAAAAGAAACTAAAGAAACAATCCCCTTTAAAATAGCACACAAAGTAATAAAATACCTAGGAATAAATTTAACCAAGGAGGTGAAAGAATTATACACAGAAAACTATAAACCATTCATGTAGGAAATTAAAGAAGACTTAAAAAAATGGAAAGATATCCAATGCTCCTGGATTGGAAGAATCAATATTACCCAAGGCAATCTACAGATTTAATGCAATCCCTATCAAATTACCCAGGACATAATTCACAGAACTAGAACAAATAAAATTTATATGGAACCACCAAAGACCTAGAATTGCCAAAGCATTACTGAAGAGAAAGAAAGGCTGGAGGAATAACTCTCCCAGACTTCAGACAATACTATAGAGCTACAGTCATCAAGACAGCATGCTATTGGTACAAAAACAGGCATATAGACCAATGGAACAGAATAGAGAGCCCAGAAATCAACCCACAAACTTTTGGTCAACTCATCTTCTACAAAGGAGGCAAGAATATACAATGGAATAAAGAGAGTCTCTTCAGCAAATGGTGTTGGGAAAACTGGACAGCAGCATGTAAAACAATGAAGCTACAACACTCCCTTACACCATACACAAAATTCAACTCAAAATGGATCAAAGACTTACACATAAGACAAGATACAATAAACCTCCTAGAAGAAAATAAAGGCAAAACATTATCTGACATACATCTCAAAAATTTTCTCCTAGAAGAAATAAAAGCAAGAATAAACCAATGGGACCTAATGAAACTTACAGGCTTCTGCACGGCAAAGGAAACCATAAGTAAAACAAAAAGACAACCTACGGAATGGGAGAAAATTTTTGCAAATAAAACCAACGAGGGCTTGATCTCCAGAATATATAAGCAGCTCATATGACTTAACAAGAAAGAAACAAACAACCCAGTCCAAAAATGGGCAGAAGACCTAAATAAGCAATTCTCCAAGGAAGACATATAAATGATCAATAGCCACAAGAAAAAATGCACAATATCACTAATTATCAGAGAAATGCAAATCAAAACTACCTCACACCAGTCAGAATGGCCATCATTCAAAAATCCACACACGACAAATGCTGGAGAAGCTGTGGAGAAAGGGGAACCCTCCTACACTGCTGGTGGGAATGCAGTTTGGTGCAGCCACTGTGGAAAACAGTATGGAGATTCCTCAAAAGACTAGGAATAGACTTACCATATGACCCAGGAATCCCGCTCCTGGGCATATATCCAGAAGGAACCCTACTTCAGGATGACACCTGCATCCCAATGTTCATAGCAGTACTATTTACAATAGTCAAGACATGGAGACAGCTTAAATGTCCATCAACAGATGACTGGATAAAGAAGATGTGGTGTATTTATACAATGGAATACTACTCAGCCATAAAAACCGACAACATTATGCCATTTGCAGCAACATGGTTGCTCCTGGAGAATGTTATTCTAAGTGAAGTAAGCCAGAAGGAGAAAGAGAAATACCATATGAGATTGCTCATATGTGCAATTAAAAAAAAACAAAACATAAATACAAGACAGAAACAGACCCATAGACATAGAATACAAACTTATGGTTGCCAAGGGGGCAGGGGGGGTGGGAAGGGACAGACTGGGATTTCAAAATTGTAGAATAGATAAACAAGATTCTACTGTATAGCACAGGGAAATATATACAAGATCTTATGGTAGCTCACAGAGAAAAAAATGTGACAATGAATATATGTATGTTCATGTATAACTGAAAAACTGTGCTCTACACATGAATTTGACGCAACATTGTAAAATGATTATAACTCAATAAAAAATGTTAAAAAAACTAAATGATTATCAGATCATATAGTTAGCTCTATGTTTATGCCATAGTGAAGGAAAAATTTAGCAGTGAATGAAGATTCATGAATGACGTTATCATACAAGACATATATGCAAATCATCACTTGCAAGGCATGTGCTCTTTTTATCAATTGAAATATTAGATTGTTGGTTTGATATCAGAAACAACATGAGTGGAAACAACATGATATGCAACAGATAGCTACTGCCTGACACTCATAATTATTATGTAAGATGCTCCTTAAATTTAAGACTGATGTAAACTTCACCATAATCAACACACTCAGCAGTTTTTCAATGGAGACACTCTTACTGCCTCTATTAAGTGCATCAGACACTCACAGTTAGAGAAAATCTTTCTATTCAAGCTGTTACCATTTGGACACACTTTCTGTACAGGATTAGATGATTTATGCAGATTCATCATACCCTTTATTTAAAAACCTGGAGGTATTAATTGTGTGCCTCTAGTAATTCTGAACATTGGGTCAGTGATTCCTATAAGGTAGACTCAACAGCTGATTGATTTTACAACTATATTTTTAAGCACTTTAAAAATCAGCTTTATCACTTGGATTCAGCCACAGCAATGGTTATCAGGGAGGATTACACTGAATTGCAGAGGAGCCCTTAGGAATTGGTGTAAGGTCTAAAAATCCATCTCCCTTTACCAGCTCAGCTTGTATCTCAGAATTACTCTACCTTCTCACATGGTGCTGGCACTGAATCAGGTCACTACACAGAAGATGGCCTTTTTCTGACATGATCACTTAGCCAGACTTTATCTGCCTTTCTCTTACAGGCTCTGCCACCCACCCTGATATACAACATGCTTACCTGACACCTTCCTGCTGCCAGGACAGAGGGCTCAGGGTTATGTCCTTGTAATTAGTATGTGTGGGAGGGAGGCAGACACACCTAGATATATGGGTTTGTGAGTCTGTGTCCTGATCTGCTCTCCCCTTAGAGCTGCAATTATCATTTCACCTGTAGCAGCAATGTGAGTGTAGGCTTGGGACCTGAGAACATTTCTGAAAACTTTTCTCACAGTTGTTAACTACAAAAAACAATTTTAAGTTTGTAGTGAGAGCCCTTAGAGGACAGCTGGAAAGCTTCCAAGAGCCTTTTTCTTTTCCATGATCCATCAAGACAGAGTCTCACAGGGAGAAGAAGGAAATGCTGAAATCACATACTTGAGCAACTGGCATAAATATGTGTATCCCTCTGGAATTATTCACTTCCCTGAGCTATTTCTCTACCCAAAGACAAGTACTTCCCTAATCTTCAGACAACTAAACTGATCTATTAATTAACATACTGGTAGAGAAGTGGAATGAGACAAAATACCTGGAAGTATATTCAATGTGATAGAAGTGAAAGGAGGAACATGATAAAGAACTCACAATAGAAATTGTTTCACATAACAAATCAACTAAGTTGGATTCATTTGCATCATTCTATACCAATTATTATGGATTTTGTAGGAAAACATATTCTACTATTATTGACCACCATTAAGTGATAAGATTTAGATGCAGAAAAAATAAACAGAAAAAAGGGAGAAGGTTCAAAAAGAGTGTCTCAAAAAATAAAAGCACCCAGATCTGAGGGCTTCACAGATTCTAATATTTACACAAATATCAGCTGAACCAATGCTCAATTACTTAATTCAATATGATCACACCGGGAGACTAAACACCAGGCTACAAAAATAATAGATCAAAAGAAATCAGAAAATGTCTTGAAACAATTAAAAATAAAAGCCAATTTTGCAAAATCCGTGAGACACAGCAAAAGCAATTCTAAGAGAGAAATTAACAGTGATAAAGGCCTACTTCAAGAAGCAAGAAAATCTCCAACAGACAACCTAACCTACCATCTAAAGGAATCAGAGAAAGAAGGACAAACGATGTCAAACTCAGACATAGAATGAAATGATAAAGTCAAACAGGAAATTTTTAAAAGCAGAGACTAAAAAACCCACAGTATGTCAACACAACCAAGAACTGGTTTTCTCAAAAGCTAAACAAAACTGATTATCCGTTAGGCAGACTTATCAAGAAGAAAAGAGAGAAGACCCATATAAACCAAATAAGACTTAGGAGAAATCACATCCCCTATCACAGAGGTACAAAAAAATCACTAGAGAATACTATCAACAGTTTTATGGCAACAAATTTTACAACCCAGGAGAAATGAATAAACTTCTAGAAACACAGAACATTCCTCAACTGAATGAGGAAGAAATAGATTATGTGAACAGACAGATCACCAGTAGTGAAATTGAATTTTTAATTGAAAAAAATCCCCACAAACAAAAGTCCAGGGCTGATGGTTTGACGAGGAATTCTACAAAACATAAAGAAGAGCTACTATTTAATCTTTAGCAAACTATTTCAAAAAGTTAGAGAATGGAACATTCCCAAATTTATTCTAGGAAACCACCTTTATCATGATACCAAAATCAGACATAGAAAACACACACACAAAAAGAAATACAAGCCATTATCTCAGATGAATATAAATGCTAAACTCCTTAACAAAATATTAGCTGGCCAAATTCAACAACACATCAAAAGGATCACAACCACGATCATGTGGAATTTATTCAAGGGATGCAAGGTTCATCCAATGTACAGAAATCAATCAATGTGATATACAACATTAATAAATGGGAAAAAATCACATCATTCTCTCTATAGACACAGAAAAAGCATGTCACAAAATTCAACATCCATTGACGGTAAAAACGCTCATCAACATATTTCAACATAAAAAATGCCATTTTATGACAAATCCACAACTAATATAAGACTCAATGGTGAAAAGTTAAATCTTTCCTTTAAAATGAGGAACAAGACATGGATGCCAACTCTTACCACTTCTATTTAACAAAGTATTGGAAATTCTAGCCACACCAATTGGACAAGTGAAAAACAAAAGGCATACAAATTGGAAGGAAGGAAAAAAATGGTCAATATTTGCAGATGACATGAATATATCCATCTATCTATCCCTATCTGTCTGTCTGTCTGTCTGTCTACCTATCTATATCTATCTAATAATCCTGAAGTCCCCACCAGAAATCAATCTATATCTATACCTATATCTGTATCTATCTACCTAATAGTCCTGAAGTCCCCACCAGAAAACTATTTGAACTAAAAATTAATTCAGTAAAGTTGCAGGATACAAGATTCATATACAAAATTTTGTTATTTTTCTATATACTAATGAAGACAACCTACTGAGTGGAAAATATTTTGCAAATAATATGACTGTTGAGGGATTAATATCCAAGACATATAAAATGCTGTATAACTGACTGACAAAACACCAACTCGTTTCAACAATGGGCAGAAAATCTGAATAGACATTTCCCCAAAAGACATACAGATACAGACAATAGACACATGAAATGAGGCTCACCATCACTAATCATCAGAGAAATGCAAATTAAAAACACAGTATCACTTCATATCTGACACAATGTCTATCATCAAAAAGTCTACAATGCAAATATTGCCAAGGATATGGAAAAAAGGAAACTATTGCATACGGTTGATGGAATGTAAATTGGTGCAGTCACTATGAGAGGTACTTAAGAAACTAATAGCAGAACTATCATATGATACAACACTTGAAGAAAACAAAAACACTAATTCAAAAAGAATATATACAAGATCTATGGTAGCTCACAGACAAAGGAATGTTAACAATGAATATTTATATATGTCCATGTATAATTGAAAAATTGTGCTCTACACTGGAATTTGACACAACATTGTAAAATGATTATAAGTCAAAAAAAATGTTAAAAAATATATAGTTCACTCCAAATTTAGACTATGAAGCTGATACAAAGTATTCAGAGATGGGCAATTTGAAATATAAAAAATTTTGCATGCAAAATAATTAAGAAAGTATTTCAATGCAAAAGCTGCCATTGTCTGGGGGATTCCTTTAGAGAGAATGACCAAGACATTGATTATAACCAGGTACTTGAGAATCAAATCTGTGGATATCAGCCTAGGTTCAGCATGTTAAGGAAGAGATAATGGTAAAGAAGAGAAATATTGCCCAGGATTCCAACCATCGTCTGTGACAAGAACATTATTCTTATTTCCACATCCTTGGAATCTATTCTGTCATTCAGTATGTTCTCCTATGAATCAGTGGAACAATCATTCTTCTAAGCAAAATGGCTCATTGAAGATTTTTGACACCAGGAGTAACTTCTTTTTATTTTTCAAGAGTAACTTCTGTGCCCCCATGGGAATGCAAAAGACTTCAACAGGCAGGAAAAGATGGAGACAACTTCAGGTAAATTTCGTGGAAGGTGAGTGCTAAGAATGCAGCGATCTTAGCTAAGTGAAGTCATGAAAACTCACAAGAAATGGAAAGAAAGCAAAATTCACAGTTTTAAAATAAACTGGAATTTGATATCCATATTGGAAAAAAGGAAATCATCAGTAACTACCCAAATCATACATAAGTTCTGAATGGATTGCTGCTGATCGAAATTATAAAGTAAAGTAACTATGCTTTTGCAAAACAAGAGCCTCTGTGGCCTTAGGATAAGACATTATTTCATAAGCAGCAGAACATATTAAACCATTGATGTGTAATGACAAATTAAATTATATTAAAGTCAAAACCCAATTCTTACTGAAACTTTTAGGTTTCCCTTTGCTGTATATTCTATTGGAGCCATTTTCAGGGCATTTTGTAGAAGCAAGATTTTTTTCGCCTCTGAGCTGAAATTAGAAACTATCCATGATTGCTATGATTTGACCATAAATTGGAGAATTTATAAATTGGGGACCAAATAGTGGCCTCCAATATGCCCTCTGCCACCTCCTTCATTCCCAGCTCCATCTCTCTTCTTCCCCCAACATGTGTTTATTACCAAACCAAACTTGGATCCATATGATCCTTTTAATGTATCGTATTCACTTTGCTAATACTTTGTTGAGGATTTTTGCATCTATGTTTATCAGAGATTTGGGCCTATAATTTACTTTTTATGTGATTTTGTTCTTCACTGATTTTGGTAACAGTGTGATGTTGGCCCTTTCTTGCAAAATGAGTTCTGAAGCATTCCCTCCCCATTCAATTTTTTGGAAAAGCTTGAGAAGGCTAGGTATTAAATCTTTGAATCTTTGGTAGAATTCACCTGTGAAGTCTCTCATCCTGGACTTGTTTTGGGGAGCTGTTTGGTTACTATTTCAATCACTGTACTAGTTATCAGTCTTTTCATATTTTCTGTTTCTTCCTGATTCAGTCTTGGAACGTTGTATAATTCTAAAATTTGGACCACTTCTTCTAGGCTGTCCAATTTGCTGGTGTATAGATGTTTATAATATTCTCATAATTCTTTGTATTGCTGTGTATCTCTTGTTTCTTATTTTATTTTATTCATCAGAGCCTTTTCTCTTTTTTTCTGAGTCTAACTAAAGCCTTGTTGATTTTGTTTACCTTTTGAAAGAATCAGCTCTTGCTTTGATTGATCTTTTCTATTATGTTTTTAGTCTCTATTTATTTCCACTCATTTTCCTTCTTTCTATTATTTCCGTCTTGACTTTCTCTTGGAGAAGGTTGGAATCCTAGTCTTACTTCTGATCATAGAGGAAATTCACTCATTTTTATACCATTGAGTGCAATGTTCATGTTGGCTTGTCATGTTTGCTCTTTAGTATGTTGTTATGTTCCCTTTCTATGTGCTTTGTTGAAAGGTTTCATCATGAAAGTTTTCTTTCATGAATGACTGTTAATTGTTTTCAAAAGCTTTTTCTGCATCTATTGTAATGATTTTTTTCCTTAAATTTTTTAATGTGGTGCATCATGTTGATTGATTTGCAGATAATTGAATTCATCTCGCATTCCTGGGATTAATCTCAGTTGACCATGATGAATGATCTCTTCAATGTATCACTGAATTTGGTTTGCTAATATGTTGTTCAGGACTTTTGTAGCTATGTTCATAAGTGATGTTGGCCTGTTTTTTCTTTTTTAATTGGGGGTGGACTCGGTTTTCTTGTCTGGTATTAGTATCAGGTTGGTGCCAGTCTCAGAGTGACTCATACATGCTTCTTCCTCTTTAATTTTTTTGGAATAGCTTGAGAAGTATGGGTTTCCATTGTTCCTTAAATATTTCATAGAATTCACCAGTGAAGCTGTCTCACACTAATTTTTGTTAGCTGGGAGTTCCATGGTTACTGATACAATTTCATTACTGGTAACTGGTGTGCCTCTATTTTTAACTCTTCATAATTCAGTCTTGGGAAATGGCAGAATTCTAGCTAACTATCATCTCTTCTAAGTTTTTCATTTTACAAGTGTATAGTTGTTCCTAATAATCTCTAATAACTTTTTGTGTCAGTGATGTCAGTCATAACTTCTCTTTCATTTCTGATTCTAGTTATTTGGACCCTCTCTTATTCTTTGGAAAACATTTTTGGATTACTTTGGTTGAACATTTATCAATTTGATTTACCTTTTAAGGTACTAGTTTTTAGTTTTATTTAAAAAAAGCTATATGAAAATACAAAGAAGGATATTATATAACAATAAAGCAATAAATAAAAGAAGGGGATATTACAACTTTAACATTTCTACTCCCAATAAAGGAGCAACTAAATATATACAGAAAGCACTAATACACATAGAGGGAGAAATTGACAATAATACAAGAATCATACAAGGACAGTAACACCCTACATACATTAAAGAACAGATCATCCAGATAGAATATCAATAAGGCAACAGGGATCTTAAGTATCACAACAGACCAGCTGGACTTAACAAAAGTCTAGTGGACATTACATCCAAAACACCAGAATACACTTCCTTTTTAAAACTGAAACATAACTGATTTACAGTGTGTTAGTTTCAGATGTACAGGAAAGTGATTCAGATATATATCATGAATATATCATATGGTAATTCTCTTTCTTTGTCTGACTTACTTGACTCAACATGATAATCTCTCAGTCCATCCATACTATCGCAAATGGCAGTATTTCCTTCTTTTTCACGGCTGAGTAGTATTTCACTGTATTTATATACTGTACCTTCTCTATCCATTCATTTGTTGATGGACATTTAGGTTGCCTCCATGTCTTTGCTATTGTAAATAATACTGCTATGAACACTGGGGTGCATGTGTCTTTTTAAAATTAATTTTCTTCAGATTTATGCACAGGACTGAGACTGTTGGATACTATGGTAAGTCCAGTTCTAGTTTTTTTGTGGAATCTCCATTCTGTTTTCCTTAATAGTTGCACCAAGCTGCATTCCCACCAACACTGTAGTAAGGTTCCCTTTTTTCCACACCCTGTCCAGCACGTATTATTTTAGACATTTTTGATGACAGCCATTCTGAAAGGTGTGAAGTGTTATCTCATCATACTTCTGATTTGCGTTTCTCTAGCAATTAGTTGTATTGAGCATATATTCATACTCCTGTTGGCCATCTGTATGACCTCTTTGTAGAAAAGTCTATTTAGATCATCTGCCCATTTTTGATTGGGTTGGTTTTGTTGAGATAGTAAGCTGTACGTGCTGTCTGTATATTTTGGGAAAAAATCCCTTGTTGGTGGCATCACTTGCAAATATTTTCTCCCAATCTGTAGCTTGTGTTTTTTGTTTCATTTATGATTTCCTTTGCTGTGAAAAGCTTTAAAGTTTAGGTCCCATCTGTTTATTTTGCCTTTTATTTCCATTACTCTTGGAGATGAATCCCCAAAAATATTGCTGTAACTTATGTCAAACAGCATCTCTTCTAGGAATTTTATAGTATCTGGTCTTACATTTCAGCTTCAATCCATCTTGAGTTTATTTTTGTACACAGTGCTGTAGAATATTCTACAGAATATGTATTTTTTCAAGTGCACATGAAATATTCTCCAAGGTACATCATCTTCTAGGCCACAAAACAAGGCTCAGCAAATTTAAGTGGACAGAAATTATATAAAGAATGTTTTCTGACTACAATGGTATGAAATATAGCATCAACTGCACAAAGAAAAATAGGGAAAAAAGTTATGTGGAGACTATACAACATACTGAAAAACATAAGGTTAGCATAGAAATCAAAGAGAAAATCAGATATATCATGAGGCAAATGAGAATAAAAACACAACTTTCTAAAATCAAGCAGATACAGCAAGAGCATTTCTACAAGGCAAGTTTACAGGCCTATCTTTAAAAAAGTAAAAAAACTAAAAAAAAAACTTAACTCACCATCTCACGGAATTAGAAAAAGAAGAACGAACAAGGCCCCAAATCAGCAGATCGAAGGAAATGATAAAGATCAAAGAGGAAATTTTAAAAAGTACAGACCAAAAACCCCAATAAACTTGGTAAATGAAACCAAGATCTGGTTTTTTGAAAAGATAAACAAAGTTGATAAGCTGTAGTGAGGCTCATGAAGAAGAAAAGAAAGGGGACCCAAATAAAGAACATAAGAAATGAAAGAGGGGAAATTACAGCTGATACTACATGAATACAGAAAAATTATAATAGGGTCCAATGAAGAGCTATGTGCAAAGAAACTGGACAGCCTAGGAGAAATGGATAAATTTCTAGAAACATACAATATTCTAAGATGGAATCAGGAAAAAAAAGGCAATGTGAACAGACTATTTCATAGCAGTAAAATAAAATAAATAATAAAAAGTTCCCAGTAAACAAAGTCCAGGATGGGAAAGCTTCTCATGGAATTCTATCGGACTGTATAAAGCAAAGGTAATACCTATTTTTCTCAAAATAATCCAAAAGCTGAAGACCACCAAATTCATTCTATGAGGCTACCATTACCCTGATACCAATACCAGAAAAAGAAAACAAAAAAATTACAGACCGATAGCTTGATGAATACAGTTGGAAAGTTGTCAAAAATATTAGCAATTCAACAATACAGAAAAAGGCTGAAAAACAATTAACAAGGGGTCATTTTTCCAGAGATGCGACATGGCCCAAAATTCACAACTCAAACAATATGATACATCACATTAACAAAAGGAGGAATAAAAATCACATCATCATCTCAATAGAAGCAGATAAAGCATTTGACAAAGTTCAACATTCACTCATGATGAAAACTAATTAAAGTGAGTACAACGGCAACATATCTCAACATAATTAAGGGGACTTATAACCACCCACCCACAGCTAACATCATACTCAATGGTGAAAATCTGAAAGATTTTTCTCTAAAATCAGGAACAGGACAAGGATGCCCACTCTCATTACTTGTATTTAACATAGCATTTGTGTTGTAGCTACAGCATTTAGACTAGAAAGAGAGATAAAAAACACTAAATTGGAAGGGAAGAACTACAACTTTCACTATTTGCAGAGACATGGAACGATATATAGAAAACCCTAAAGTCCTCACCAGAAAACTAATACATGAGTTCAATAAAGTTGCAGAATCCAAGATTAATACACAGAAATCTACTGCTTTTCTATGCACTAATAATGAATTATCAGAAAGGGAAAGCAAGAACTCAAACCTGTTTAAAATCACCTTAAAAAGAATAAAAGACCTAGGAATAAACTTAACCAAGGAGGTGAAAAATCTGTACTCTGAAAATTCTCACATCAAATACAAAAATAAACTCAAAATGGATTAAAGACCCAAGTGCAAAAATGGAAACCATAAAACTCCTTGCATAAAAAACAGACAAAACTCTCTGACAGAAATTGTAGCAATATGTTTTTAGATTTGTCTCCTGAGGCAAAGGATACAAAACCTAAAACAAATAAATGGGACCTAATAGAACTTAAAACTTTTGCATAGCAAAGGAAACCATCAATAAAGCAAAAAGGCAATCTACCAAATCCTAGACAATATTTTCAAATGATATGACTCATAAGAACTTAATATCCAAAATATATATAAGCTTATACAACTCAATATTAAAAAACAAACAATCCAATAAAAATGGGTAGAAATCATGAACAGACATTTTTGCAAAGAGGACAAGCTGATGGCCAACAGGAACATGAAAAGATACTCAACATCGATACTCATCAGAGAAGTGTAAATCAAAATCACAATGAGAGATTACCTCACACCTGTCAGAATGGCTATCATCAAAACGACCACAAATAACAACTGTTGGTGAGGATGTGCAGAAAGAGGAACCCAAGTACGTTAATGGTGGGACTCAAACTTGTGGTCACCACTATGTAAAACAGTATTGAAATTACTCAAAAAACTAAAAATAGAACTGCCATATGATGCAGCATTTCCATTCCTGGGTATATAGCCACAGAAAATGAAAACACTAAATCAAAAAGATACGTGTATCTCAATATTCATAGGAGCTTTATTTATAACACCTAGGTCATGGAGTCAACCTATGTATCCATCAACAGATGAATTAATGAAGATGTGGTGTGTTTATTTATTTATATATGATGGAATATTTGCATTTGTGACAATGTACATAAACGTGGGGAGTATGATGCTTACTGAAGTTAGACAGACAAAGACAAGTCCTTTATGCTACCACATATATGTGGAATGTAAAAAAAACCTCACAGATACAGAGAAGAAACTAGTGGGGACATAAAAGAGGAGAGGGGCAAGTGAGTGTAAGGATTCAAGATACAAACAACTGTGTGTAAAATAAATAAGTTATACAGACATATTTTATATCAAAGGAATAGAGCGAGTATTCTCTAATAAATTTAAGCAAAGCATGATCTATATAAGTATTTAATCACTATGCTGTATACCTGCAACTAATATAATATTATAAATTAATTAAAGAGAAAATAATTTAATTTAAAAGGATAATTATGTAATGTAATAGAGGTGCAAATTATGGGTACAATAAAAAATATATTACAGTATACAGTTACCACGTATTACCATGTCATGCACTTTACTTATTTATTTACCATGACTTCTTTTTTTAACAGTTTTTATTGAGTTATAGTCATTTTACAATGTTGTGTCAAGTTCCAGTGTAGAGCACAATTTTTCAGTTATACATGAACATACTTATATTCATTGTCAAATTTTTTTTCGCTATGAGCTACCACAAGATCTTGTATATATTCCCTGTGCTATACAATATAATCTTGTTTATCTATTCTGCATATGCTTGTCAGTATCTACAAATTTTGAACTCCCCGTCTGTCCCTTCCCACCATCCTCCCCCTTGGAAACCACAAGTTTGTATTCTATGTCTATGAGTCTGTTTCTGTTTTGTATTTATGTTCATTTAAAAAAAAATGACCATCTCATGCACTTTAAATTCATACAATTTTATATGTCAAATATATTTCCATGAAAAAAACAAAACCTTAAAGTATTTTGTTTTTCTGTTCTCTCCTCCCTCTTTTTACTGCATTTCACATCAAAGTAGCCATTTCTACATGAAAATATTTAAATGTGCTAATCTCCCTGCAAAACATCATATTTCCAATAAATACCACCATCTCTCTAAGGATGTTACGTATAAAACTTATAACTGGCTCACAAATGCCATCCTGCATGAGACTGATTTGACCTCCACATGCACAACAAGCTATTCTTTATTCTGTGCAGACATTAATTTCTTCAGTTGTATTAATGACAACTGCACATACCGATCCATTTTCATGCATACCTTTATCTGTAAGTTCATTACTATTTTATTTCTGGGAAACTTATTCATTAGATTGAAAGCTACACACTTGAAGACTTTGTATTATGCAGATCACTTCAAGATCTGGTATTTATTATTCCATAAATTCTAAACTCCTTTTCTACATGAATTTGAAAAACTTCAATGACACAATTAATTAGAAGATACTTACATTTCATGCCAATACTATTACAATTGTTCATTTTCAAGGAGATGCTCAGCATTTCCAGTATGTGATTTTCTTCAGATCCAACAGCTTAATTAGGAGTCAGAGGATGAATGAATTGATCAAATATTTGACAACGCTACATTATGGAAATAAATGAAATTTACATATTACTCATTAAAAAAGGGGATTTACATTCCTTATCCAGGCAAAGTAGAGGCTGTGTACACTGGAGTCACGGCTGATGAGCACAAAGGGGCTGACAGCTGGGAAGCATGCACTCATGACTGTAGCGATGGCCACAAGGAACCAGCTGGGATTGTCCAAAAGGGACAAAACAATTTGAAAGATGGAGGAAAGAGTATAGAAGTAGACGAACGTGGTCACCAGAAGAAGAATGGTTTTAGTAGCTTTGGACTCAGGAGAGAATCTATGGGAGGCACTGGTCCTATGAATGTGTTGGACCTCCTGCTTGTGCCTGTGCAGGATGAAAATCATGGAGCCACTGGCCAAGAGCATCAGCCCCAAACATGAGACATCAGGGAACAAAAGCAATGCTGCAAATAGGGCATCTCTGGTTTTGTCATGACGAATGGAAGAACAGTATCCAAAATCCTTGTTGTTTGTGATGTTTCTGTCACTCCGTATACCATGTACGTAGATAAGGAAAATGATATTTAATAACATTTGCAAAATCCAACATAGGAGAATAGAGGGAACAATGTACTTGGGAGCTTTTACTTTAAGCTCTGCCCACCTGGAGTTTCTGGGACTGACCATGATCACTCGAAAGACACTCAAGAGGCAGATGCTACCAATGGACACTCCCCTCCCCACTCTGTGAAGAAACAGAAATAGTTTGCATCCAGCATCACTGGAGAAATGTTTCCACACAAACGCCGTCATTGTGTGGGGGACGCCTTTACAGAGAAGGACAAGGAAGTTGGCTACAATCAGGTGCTTAATTATCAAATCTGTGGACCTTAACCTGTAGCCAGTGATGTACAGGATGAATATAAAGGCAAAGAAGTGAGAAATTCCCCAGGATTCCAACCACAGTCTGCATTAAGATGATCACATTTAAAGTCAATTTCCTGCTGTCCATCCTCTCAGATACTAGTCCCTGGTGTCTGTCTTGTCAGTTAGAATGTCCTGCATGGGAACACAAGGCACAAGCTACACATATAGTGTTAGCTGAATCCAATATTCTCCACTTACCATTAGTTCCCACTGGAAACCATTCACTGAATGTTTTTCTGATAGTAGCAGTATTTCAAGGGTTGCATGTATAACATTTAAAGAGGACTTCAAATGTTAAATTAATCATTGGATCACATATGATCACTTCTTCATTCTTCACAAATCTATCAGGCAGTCACTTCCATGAATTTAACTGTACAGATGAGGAAAAGGTACACACAGAGTTTAAACATTTGTCCAAATCTGCTGCTGTTAAAGATACTGTAGTGAACCACCATGCTCTGCCAAAATCCTAGGGAGCGCCATTCAAATGATCAACCAGATATTTATTTTTTTTTGAATTTACACCTTAATATTTGACTTCAGACTGGTGGTATTTTCTAAGTTTTATCATAAAAAGAATCCTTTTTTAAACTTTCATTTTATTATGTCAAAATCAATTATGAATAAAGCTTTAGATATCTTAATACACGTCCATGCACTGCTGGCAAGAAATTATCATGGGAATCTGCCCCGTGACAAGTTAACGCAATGAAGATGAGAGAGGCTTGAGATCAGGATGGCAAAAGAAAGACTCCGTTCCTTTTATGGGAGAAACGTTAAGACTAATACCACTTATCACAGAAATCACTGAGTAATCACATGTAATTCCATAAATGTTGGGACACAAAACAACAGTACATGATAAAATAGTGTAAAGCAAAACTAAATGATTATCAGACCATACAGTTAGCTCTATGTTAATGCCATATAGAGTGAAATGGAAATTTAGCAGTGAATGAAGATTCATGAATGATATTATCATACAAGACATACATGCAAATCATCACTTGCAAGGCATATGTTCTGCTTTTTAACAACTGAAATACTAGATTTTTGGCTTCATATCAGAAACAACATGAATGGAAGCAACATGATACGCAACAACAGCTGCTGCCTGATACTCATAATTAGCTTGTCAAATGTTCCTTAAATTTAAGAATGACAGTAACCACACCATAATCAACACACTATGTAGTTTTCCAACAGAGACACTCTCGCAGCCTCCATTAAGTGCATCACACCCCTAGTTAGAGAAAATCTTTCTATTCAAGCCATTACCATTTGGACACACTTTCTGTACAGGATTAGATGATCTATGCAGATTTATCATACCCTTTATTAAAAACCTGGAGGTATTAATTCTGCACCTGTAGTAATCCTGAACAATGAGTCAGTGATTCCTATAAGGTAGACTCAACAGCTGATTGATTTTACAACTATATTTTTAAGCACTTAAAAAATCAAGTTTACCCCTTGGATTCAGAACAGCAATGGCTATCAGTGAGGATTACATCACACTGCAGAGGAGCCCTTAGGAACTGCTGTAGGTCTAGGACCCCATCTCTCTTTATCAGCTTAGCATATATCTCAGAATTATTCCACCTTCTCAAATTGTGCTGGCACTGAACCGGGTCAGTACACAGAAGATGGCCTTTTTCTGACATGATCACTTAGCCAGACTCGATCTGCCTTTCTCTTAAAGGCTCTGCCACTCACACTGATATACAACATGCTTACCTGACACCTTCCTGCTGCCAGGACGGTGGGCTCGGGGTTATGATCCCTGTAATTAGTATGTGTGGGAGGGAGGCAGACACACCTAGATATATGGGTTTGTGAGTCTGTGTCCTGATCTGCTCTCCCCTTAGAGCTGCAATTATCATTTCACCTGTAGCAGCAATGTGAGTGTAGGCTTGGGACCTGAGAACATTTCTGAAAACTTTTCTCAGTTGTTAACTATGAAAAACAATTACAAGCTTCTAGTTAGCACCCCTTAGAGGACAACTGGAAAGCTTCCAAGAGCCTTTTTCTTTTCCATGATCCATGAAGGCAGACACAGTGTCAAAGGGAGGAGAGTAGGAAATGCTGAATCACACACAAAAGGGACTGGCATAAATATGTGTATCCCACTGGAGTCTCTACTTCCCTGAGATATTTCTCTACCCAAGACAAGTACTTTCCTAAACTTCAGACCACTAAACTGATCCATCAATTAACATACAGGTAGAAAAGTGCAATGAGACAAAATACCTTAAGTATATACAAAGTGATAGAAGTGAAAGGAGGAACATGATAAAGAACTCATTACAGAAATTATTTACACATATCAAATCAACTAAGTTGGATTCATTTGCATCTTTCTATACCAATTATTATGGATCTTGTAGGAAAACACATTCTAACTTTATTGACCACCATTAATGATAAAAAGTAGATGCAGAAAAATTAAATAGAAAAAAGAGAAGGTTCAAAAACAGTGTCTCAAAAAATAAAAGCACCCAGATCTGATGGCTTGACAGATTCTAATATTTGTGCAAATATCAACAAAACCAATGCTCAATTACTTAATTCAAGATGATCACACCAGGAGACTAAACAACATGCTACTAAAAATAATAGATGAAAAGGAATCAGAAAATGCCTCGAAACAATTAAAAATAGAAAACAATTTTACAAAATCCGTGGGACACAGCAAAAGCAATTCTAAAAGGGAAATTAACAGTGATAAAGGCTTACTTCAAGAGGCAAGAAAATCTCCAACAGGCAACCTAACCTACCATTTGAAGGAATTAGAGAAACAAGGACAAATGATGTCAAATCAGTACACAGAAGGAAGTGTAAAGGTGAAAGAGGAAAATGTAAAAAGCAGGGACCAAAAAACCCATACAATAGGTCAATGAAAACAAGAACTGGCTTTCTGAAAAGATAAACAAAATTCATTAGCCTTTAGGCAGACTTATCAAGAGTAAAAACAGGCCCATATAAAAAAAAATGAGGCTGAAAGAGGAAAAATCACATCCCATATCACAGAGATACAAAAAAAAAAACCTCCTAAGAGAATACTATCAACAGTTATATGGCAATAAATTTTACAACCTGGAAGAAATGGATAGATTTCTAGAAACATACAACATTCCTCACGTGAATCAGAAAGAAACAGATTATGTGAACAGACAGATCTCCAGCAGCAAAACTGAGGTTTTAATTTTAAAAATCCCCACAAACAAAAGTGCAGGGCTGACGGTTTCACAGAGGAATTCTACAAAACATAAAGGAGAGCTAGTATTTAATCTTTACCAAATTATTCCAAAAATTAAAGACGATGAAACATTCCCAAATTTACTCTAGGGAACTTTTATCATGATACCAAAATCAGACATAAAACACACACACACACACAGAATTACAGGCCACTATGGCTGATGAGTATACATGCTAAACTCCTTAACAAAATATTAGCTAGCCAAATTCAACAAGATATCAAAAGGATCATAACCATGATCACGTGGAACTTCTTTCAGGGATGCAAGGTTCATTCAATGTACAGAAATCAATCACTGTGATACACATTAACAAAAGGAGTGAAAAAATCACATCATTCTCTCTACAGATACAGAAAAAGCATATGACACAATTCCGCATCCATTTATGATAAAAACACTCATCAGCGTGGGTATAGGCAACATATCTCAACATAAAAATGCCATTTATGATGAATCCACAGCTAATATCAAACTCAGTGTTGAAAAGCTGAAATCTTTCCTCTAAAATCAGGAACAGGATAGGGATGCCACTCTTACCACTTCTATCTATCACAGTATTGGAAGTTCCTGCCACAGTTATCAGACAAGAGAGAAGTGACAGGCGTGCAAATTGGAAGGAAGGAAATAAAATGGTCACTCTTTGCAGATGACATGATGATCGATCTATCTGCCTGTCTGTCTGTAGAAACCCTAAAGTCCCCGCAAGAACTATCAGAACAAAGGAATTCATTAAAGTTGCTGGGTCGAAGATTAATATACAAAACTTTGTTGCTTTTCTCTACACTAATGAAGACAATCTACTGAATGGGAAGAAATTACTTGCAAATAATATGATTGTTGAGGGATTAATACCCAAAACACATAAAATGCTTCATAACTGACTAACAAAACACCAACTCGATTCAAAAAAGAAAGAAAACCTAAATAGACATTTTCCCAAAAGACATACAGATGGCCAACAGACACATGAAATGAGGCTCACCATCACAAATCATCAGAAAAATGCAAATTAAAAACACAGTATCACTTCATACCTGACAGAATGCCTATCATCAAAAAGTCTACAAAGCAAATATTGGCAAGGGTATGGAGAAAAGCAAACTCCTGCACAAAGTTCATGGACTGTAAATTGGTGCAGTCACTATGGAAAACACTATAGGGGGTCCTTAAGAAAGTAAAAGTAGAACTATCACAGGATACAGCATTTGAATGAAACAAAAACACTAATTCAAAAAGAATACAGTTCACTCTGTATTTACATTCTGAAGCTGATACAAAGTATTCAGAAATGGGCAATTTGAAATAGAAAAACTTTTGCATGTAAAATAATTAAGAAAATATTTCAGTGCAAACCTGTCATTCTCTAGGGGATTCCTTTAGAGAGAATGACCAAGACATTGGCTATAACCAGCTTCTTGAGAATCAAATCTGCGGATCTCAGCCTATGTTCAGTGTGTTAAGGAAGAGATAATGGTAAAGAAGAGAAACATTGCCCAGGATTCCAACCATTGCCTGTTAGAAAAACGTTATTGCTGTTTTCACATCCTTGGAGTCTATTCTGTCATTCAGTATGTTCTCCTGTAAATCAGTGTAACAATCATTCTTCTAAGCAAAATGGCTCACAGAAGATTTTTGACACAAAGAGTAATTTCTTATTTTTCAAGAGTAACTTCTCTGCTCCCATGAGATTGCCAAGGATTTCAATAGGCAGGAAAAGATGGAGACAACTTTCAGTAAATTTCATGGAAGGAGATCCTTAAGAAGGCAGTGGTCTTAGCTGAGTGAATTCATGAGAACTAACAAGAAACGGACAGAAAGAAAAATGTACACTTTTACAGTAAATTGGAATTTGCTACCCATATTGGAAAAAAGGAAATCCTTAATAACTATCCACATCATACACAAATAAATTCTGAATGGATTGTTGCTGATTTAAACTATAAAGTAAACTAATTATGCTTTTGGAAAACAAGAAAAGACTATTTTTGTGGCCTTAGGATAAGACATTATTTCATAAACAGCACAAAATATTTAACCATCGATGTGCAATGAAAATTTAAATTACATTAAACTCAATAGCCAGTTCTTACCAAAAATTTTAGCATTCCTCTTTTGCTATAAATTCTATTGGAGCCATTTTCAGCGCATTTTGTATAAGCAAGAGTTTTTCCCCTGAGCTGAAATTAGAAACAATCCATGACTGCTATGATTTGACCATAAATTTGGGAATAATAAATGGGGGACCAAACAGTGGCCTCCAATATGCCCTCTGCCACCTCCTTCATTCCCAGCTCCATCCCTCTTCTTCCCCCAACATGTATTTATTACCAAACTGAACTTGGGTCCATATGATCCTTTTAATGTATGGCTGTATTCACTTTGCTAATATTTTGTTGAGGATTTTTGCATCTATGTTTATTAGAGATTTTGGCCTATAATTTACTTTTTATGTGTTGTTCTTTGATTTTAATAACTGTGCAATGTCAGCCTTGTCAAATGAGGTCAAAAGCATTCCCTCCTCTTCAATTTTTTGGAAAAGTTTCAGAAGGCTAGGTGTTAAATCTTGTGAAGTCATCTGGTCCTGGACTTGTTTTGGGGAGCTGTTTGGTCACTGTTTCAATCACTGTACTAGTTATCAGTCTATTCACATTTTCTATTTCTTCCTTATTCAGTCTTGGAAGGTTGTATAAGTCTAAAATTTGGGCCATTTCTTTTAAGCTGTCCAATCTGTTGGTGTATAGATGTTTATAATATTCTCATAATTCTTCGTATTGCTGTGTATCTCTTGTTTTTTCTTCTCTTTCGTTTATTTTATTGATCAGAGACTTCTCTTCTTTTTTCTTACTGGGTCTTAAAGGCTTGTTGATCTTGTTTACTTTTTCAAAGAACAAGCTCTTACTTTGATTGACCTTTTCTATTACGTTTTTAGTCTCTATTTATTTCCACACTAATTTTTATTATTTCCTTCTTGATTTTCTCTTGGTGGAGGTTGGAATCCTAGTCTTATTTCTGATCATAGAGGAAATGCACTCATTTCACACCACTGAGTGATGTTCATGTGGGCTTGTCATATTATTATTATATTTTATTATGTTATGGTTCCTCTCTATACAATTTATTGAAAGGTTTTATCATGAAAGGTTCTTTTTATGAATGAGAGGTAATTTTTTTCCAAAAGCTTTTTCTGCATCTACAGTGATGATCATATGATTTTTTCTTAACTTTGTTGATGTGGTGCATCATACTGAATGACTGGCAGATACTGAACTCATCTTGCACTTCCGGGATCAATCTGAATTGATCGTGATGAATGATATTTTCAACGTATCACTGAATTTGGTTTGCTAATATTTTGTTGAGGACTTTTTAGCTATGTTCATGAGTGATACTGGCCTGTTTTCTCTTTTTTAATGGGAGGTCAGCTGGGTGTTTTTGTCTAGTATTGCTATCAGGTCGATATCAGCCTCATAGAGTGACTCATAAATGTTTCTTCCTCTTTAAGTTTCTTTGGAATAGCTTGAGAAGGATGGATTTCCACTCTTTGTTAAATATTTGGTAGAATTCACCTCTGAAGCTTCTGGCACTAATATTTGCTAGCTGGAAGTTTTATGGGCACTAATTCAAGTTCCTTACTGGTAACTGGTCTGTCCATATTTTTAACACTTCTTGATTCAGTCTTGGAAACTGTACATTTCTACATGACTATCATCTCTTCGGAGTCATTCATTTTATAAGTGTGAAATTGTTCCTTAATACCTCTCATAACTTTTGTATGTCAGTGGTGTCATGCATAACTTCTCTCTCATTTCTGATTTTCTTTATTTGGACCCTATCTCCTTGTTCTGAAAACGTTTTTGGATTACTTTGTTAAACATTTATCAATTTGATTTATCTTTTAAGGGACCAGTTTTTAGTTTTATTTAAAATGAAGGCTAGGAGAAAATACACAGAAGAACATTATATAATGATAAAGTGACCAATAAAATAAGGGGATTATTAAAATATTAACATCTCTACTCCCAATACAGGAGCAACTAAATATATAAAGAAAATACTAATACACATAGTGGGAGAAATTGACAATAACACAAGAATGATAAAATAATAGTAACACCCCACTTACATTAAAGAACAGATCATCCAGTCACTACATGCTGATGACATGTTACTATATACAGAAAACCCTAAAAGGTTCACACAAAAACTACTAGAGCTGATCGAAGAATTCAGCCAGGTAGTAGGTTACAAGATTAACATTCAAAAATCAGTTTCATTTCTTTACACTAATGAGGAATCAACAGAAAAAGAAACTAAAGAAACAATCTCCTTTAAAATAGCACACAAAGTAATAAAATATCTAGAAATAAATCTAACCAAGGAGGTGAAAGAATCATACACAGAAAACTATAAACCATTGATGAAGGAAATTAAAGAAGACTTTAAAAAGTGGAAAGATATCCCATGCTCCTGGATTGGGAGAATCAATATTGTTAAAATGGTCACACTGCCCAAGGCAATCTACAGATTTAATGCAATCCCTATCCAATTACCCAGGGCATATTTCACAGAACTAGAACAAATCATAATAAAATTTATATGGAACCACAAAAGACCTAGAATTGCCAAAGCACTACTGAAGAGAAAGAAAGAGGCTGGAGGAATAACTCTCCCAGACTTCAGACAATACTATAGAGCCACAGTCATCAAGACAGCATGGTATTGGTACAAAAACAGACATATCGACCAATGGAACAGAATAGAGAGCCCAGAAATCAACCCACAAACTTTTGGTCAACTCATCTTCTACAAAGGAGGCAAGAATATACAATGGAATAGAGACAATCTCTTCAGCAAATGGTGTTGGGAAAACTGGACAGCAGCATGTAAAACAATGAAGCTAGAACACTCCCTTACACCATACACAAAAATCAACTCAAAATGGATCAAAGACTTACACATAAGACAAGATACAATAAACCTCCTAGAAGAAAATATAGGCAAAACATTATCTGACATACATCTCAAAAATTTTCTCCTAGAAGAAATAAAAGCAAGAATAAACCAATGGGACCTAATGAAACTTACAGGCTTCTGCACGGCAAAGGAAACCATAAGTAAAACAAAAAGACAAGCTACAGAATGGGAGAAAACTTTTGCAAACAAAACCAACAAGGGCTTGATCTCCAGAATATATAAACAGCTCATACGACTTAATACGAAACAACCAAACAGCCCTATCCAAAGATGGGCAAAAGACCTGAACAAGCAACTCTCCAAGGAAGACATATAAATGATCAATAGGCACATGAAAAAATGCTCAGTATCACTAATTATCAGAGAAATGCAAATCAAAACTACCATGAGGTATCACCTCACACCAGTCAGAATGGCCATCATTCAAAAATCCACAAATGACAAATGCTGGAGAGGCTGTGGAGAAAGGGGAACCCTCCTACACTGCTGGTGGGAATTCAGTTTGGTGCAGCCACTGTGGAAAACAGTATGGAGATTCCTCAAAAGACTAGGAATAGACTTACCATATGACCCAGGAATCCCGCCCCTGGGCTTATATCCAGAAGGAACCCTAATTCAGGATGACACCTGCATCCCAATGTTCACAGCAGCACTATTTACAATAGCCAAGACATGGAAACAGCCTAAATGTCCATCAACAGATGACTGGATAAAGAAGAAGTGGTATATTTATACAATGAAATACTATTCAGCCATAAAAACGAACAACATAATGCCATTTGCAGCAACATGGATGCTCCTGGAGAATGTCATTCTAAGTGAAGTAAGCCAGAAAGAGAAAGAGAAATACCATATGAGATCGCTCATATGTGGAATCTAAAAAAAAAAAACCATAAATATATGACAGAAACAGACTCACAGACATAGAATACAAACTTGTGGTTGACAAGGGGGCGAGGGGGTGGGAAGGGACAGACTGGGATTTCAAAATGTAGAATAGATAAACAAGATTCTACTGTATAGCACAGGGAAATATATACAAGATCTTCTGGTAGCTCACAGTAAAAAAAAAAAGTGACAATGAATATACATATGTTCATGTATAACTGAAAAATTGTCCTCTACACTGAAATTTGACACAAGATTGTAAAATGACTATTACTCAAGTTAAAAATTTAAAAAAAAGAAAAGAAACTCTGCATATAATAAAAACAGAATAAATGTTTTTTTAAAATAAGAACAGATCATCCAGACAGCATATCCATAAGGCAACAGTGATCTTAAGTATCACAGTAGAGCAGATGTACTTATCGGATATCTGCAGGACATTACATCCAAAAGAACAGAATTAAAAACCTTTTAAAAATTAAAACATAATTAATTTACATTATTGTGTTGATTTGAGATATACAGGAAAGTGATTCAGATGTATATTATAAATATATGATAACTGCCTTTCTCTGACATACTTCACTCAGTATGAGAATCTCTAGGTACATCCATGTTGTTGCAAATAGCAATATTTCATTCTTTCTCATGACTCATTAATATTTCATTGTGTATATATACCATGTCTTCCATATTCATTCATCAGTTCATGGACATTTAGGCTGTCTCCATGTCTTTCCTATTGTAAATAGTGCTGCTATGAACACTGGGGTGCATGTAGCTCTTCAAATTAGAGTTTTCTTTGGATATATGCTCATGGTTGGGATTACTGCATCATACGGTAAGTCGGTCTTTAGTTTTTTAAGGGATCTCCATACTGTTTTCTATAATGGCTGCATAAAACTGCATTTCCACTAACACTGTAGGAAGGTACCTTTTTTTCCACACCCTCTACAGCATTTATTATGTATAGACTTTTTCTTACGATGTAAATTTTGACTGATGTGAAATGAGGGCTCACTGTAGTTTTGATCTTGCATGTTTCTAGTAATCAGTGGTACTGAGCATGTTTTCATATGCCTGTTGGACATCGGTATATCTTCTTCGGAGAAAAGTCTATTTAGATCATATGCCCATTTTTGATTGGGTTGTTTTTGTTTCAACAGTAAGCTGCATGTGCTGTTTGTATATTTTGTAAATGAATCCGTTATTGGTCACTTCATTTGCAAATATTTTCTTCCATTCCCTAGGTTGTCTTTTTCATTCATGTATGGTTTCCTTTGCTGTGCAAAAGCTTTCCAGTTTAGGTTCCATCTGTTTATTTTGCCTTTTATTTCCATTACTCTTGGACATGAATCCAAAAAATATATTGCTGTAATTTATGTCAAAGACCATTCTGGCTGTGTTTTCTCCTAGGATTTCTATAACATCTGGTCTTCCATTCATGCCTTTAATCCATTTTGAGTTTATTTTTGTATATGGTGTTGGAGAATGCCTACAGAATATATATGTTTTAAATGCACATGAAATATTCTCCGAAACACATCATGTTCTAGGCTACAAAACTAGGCTCAACAAATGTAAGTGGATAGAAATTATATAAAGAATGTTTTTTGACGACTGTGGTATGAAATAAAACATCAACTGCAGAAAGAAAAACAGGAAAAGAACAGTTATGTGGAGACTAAACAACATACTGAAAAACAGAGGGTTAGTAAAGAAATCAAAGACAAAATCAGATCTATCATGAGGTAAAAGAGAGTAAAAACAAAACTTTCCAAATTAATCAGAGACAGCAAGAGCATTTCTACAAGGCATGTTTATAGTGATACAGGCTTACCTTACAAAAAAGGAAAAAATCTCAAAAAATTCTTAACACACCATCTCCCAGAATGAGAAAAAGAAGAACAAGACCCAAAGTCAGCAGATAGAAGGAAATGACAGATCAAAGAGAAAATTTTTAAAACTAGAGACCAAAAATGCCAATCGAATTGGTAAATGAAACCAAGATCTGGTTTTTTGAAAAGATAAACAAAGTTGATACACTTTAGAGAGACTCATCAAAAAAAAAAAAAGGGGGGGGGGTGGAACGCAAAGAAACAACAGAAGAAATAAAAGAGGAGAAATGACAGCTGATACTACTGCAATACAAAAAATCAATACGGTCCAATGAAAAATTATGCACAATCAAACTGGACAACCTAGGAGAAATGGATAAAGTTCTAGAAACATACAATATTCTAAGACTGAATCAGGAAAAAAGAGGCAATGTGAACAGACTATTTGCTAGTAGTAAAATAAAATTAGTAATAAAAAACTACCAGCAGACAAAGTCCAGGATGGGAAACTTCTCATGGAGTTCTATCAAATGTATAAAGCAAAGGTAATACCTATTTTTGTCAAAATAATTCACAAATTGAAAAAAGACTCCACAATTTATTCTATGAGGCTAGCATTACCCTGTTACCAATATTGGAAAAAGGTACTACTAAAAAAAGAAAATTATAGACCAGTATCTCGATCAGTACACTTGAAAAATCCTCAAAAATACTAAGAAACAATTCAACAATATAGAAGAAGGACCATAAGCAATTAATAAGGGGTATTTTTTGAGAGATGCAAGGTGGTGCAAAATTCACAAATCAAACAATGTGATACACCATATTAACAAAAGGAGGAATGAAAATCACATAATAATCTCAATAGAAGCAGATAAGGCATCTGACAAATTTCAACATACAGTCATGATAAAAACTCTCATTCAAGTCGGTAAGACAGCAACATATCTCAGCATAATTAAAGTGATTTATGACCAACCACCCCCCAGCTAACCTCATACTCAATGGTGAAAATCTGAAAGATTTTTCTCTAAAATCAGGATAAGACAAGGATGCCCACTCTTGTCATTTCTATTTTACATAGTATTTGAAGTTGTAGCTATGGCATTTAGACAAGGAAATGAAATAAAAAGCAATATATTGGAAGGGAAGAACTACAACTGTCACTATTTGCAGAGACATGATATTATATACAGAAAACCCTAAAGTCCCCACCAGAAAACTAATACAGGAATTCAGTAAAGTTGCAGAACCCAAGATTAATAAATAAAAATCTATTATTTTTCTGTGCATTAATAATGAACTATCAGAAAGGGAGATTAATAACTCAAGCCTGTTTAAAATCACCTTAAAAAGAATAAAATACCTAGGAATAAACGTAACCAAGGAGGTGGAAAATCTGTACTCTGAAATCCAATTTTGGTGAAGGAAATTGAAGATGATACAAAGAAATGGAAAGATATCCTGTGTTCATGAATGGGAAGAATTAATATTGTTAAACTGACCATACTACCCAAACAAACCTACAAATTTAATGCACTCCCTATCTAAATATCCATGAATTTGTTATATAAATAGAACAAAAATCATAAAATTAATATGAAATCACAAAAGACCATGGATGGCTGAAGTTACTGAAAGGAAAAAATACAAAGCTGGAGGTATCAAGCTCCCTGACTTCAGAGTATATATGACAACGCTACAGACATCAAAACAGTATGGCACTGACAGAAAAACTGACATATAGATGAATGGACCTTCAATGCCAGTCCAGACATAGATACACATACCTGTGGTCATTTAACCTATGACAAAGGAGGCAAGAATACACAACAGAAAAAAGACAGTCTCTTCAGTAAGTGCCACAGGGAAATCTGGACAGCTACATGTAAAAAAAATAAATTATTTGAACATTTTCTCATATCAAATACAAAAATAAACTCAAAATGGATTAAAGACCCAAGTGCAAGACTGGAAACCATAAAACTCCTAGCATAAAACATAGTCAGAACCCTCTGACAGAAATTGTAGCAATATGTTTTTGGATCTGTCTTCTCATGCAAAGCAAACAAAAGCTAAAATAAATAAATGGGACCTAATTGAACTTAAAACCTTTTGCATAGCAAAGGATATCATCAATAATGCAAAAAGGCAACCTACTGAATCCCAGACAGTATTTTCAAATGATATGACTCATAGGAAATTAATATACAAAATATATATACAGCTAATACAACTCAATAGCAAAAAACAAACAATCCAATAAAAATGGGTATAAATCATGAATAGACATTTTTTTAAAGAGGACAAACTGACGGCCAACATGCACATGAAAATGTACTCAATATCGATACTCATCAGAGAAATGCAAATCAAAATCACAAGGAGACATCACCTCACACCTGTCTGAACAGCTATCATCAAAATGACCACAAGTAACAAGCATTGGTGAGGATGTGCAGAAAGAGGAACCCAACCCAAGTACGTTGTTGGTGGGAGTGTAACTTGTGGTTACCACTATGTAAAACAGTATGGAAATTACTCCAAAACTAAAAACAGAACTACCATATGATGCAGCATTTTGACTCCTGGGTATATATCCAAAGAAAATGAAAACACAAAATCAAAAAGATACTTGCATGCACCTCAATATTCATAGGAGCTCATTTATAATAGCTAAGGCATGGAGGCAACTCTTACATATCCATCAACAGATGAATGAAAAAAATGTGGTGTGTATATATATATATTTTTATATGGTAGAATATTTACATTTGCAACAATGTAGATAGATGCGGAGCATATTACGCTTAGTGAAATCAGACAAAGACAAGCACTGTATGTTATCACCTATAAGTTGAATTTAAAACAAAAATAACAAAATGGATGAATATAACAAAACGGGAGCAAACTCACAGATATAGAGAAGAAACTAGTCATTGTCAGTGGGGACAGAAAAGGAGAGGGCCAAGATAATGTAAGGATTTAAAGTAACAAACTACTATGTGTAAAATAAATAAGCTATAAAGACATACTTTACATAACAGGGAATAGAGTGAGTATTTTATAACGAATTCAAGCAAAGCATGATCCATATAAATATAGATCTATACTTAATCACTATTCTGTGTACCTGAAACTAATATAACATTGTAAATCAAGTATAAAGGCAAATAATATTAATTTCAAAGGATAATTATGTAATGTAATAGAGGTGATAATTATGTGTATAATGGCAAACAAAATATACAGTATCCAAATATTAGCATGTTATGCACTTTAAATTCATACAATATTATACGTCAAATATATTCCCACTGGAAAATAAAAGCTTAAAGTATTTTGTTTTTGTGTCCTCCCCCAGTTTTTTTTTACTGCATTTCACTTCAAACTAGCCATTTCTACATGAAAATATTTAAATGTGCTTATCTCTCAGCAAAACATCATATTCCCAATGAATACCGCCATCTCTCTAAGGATGTTATCTATAAAACTTATAACTGGCTTACAAATGCCCTCCTGTGTGAGACAGATTTGACCTCTACCTGCACAACAAGCTATTCTTTATTCTGTGTAGACATTAATTTCTTCAATTGTATTAATGACCACTGAATACATGGATCCATTTTCATGCATATTTTTATTTATAAGTCCATGCCTATTTTATTTCTGGGAAACCTATTCTGTTAGATTGAAAGCTACAGACTTGAAGACTTCATAAAGTGCAGATGATTTCAACCTGGTATCTATTATTCCATAAGTTCTGAATTCCTTTTCTACAAGAATTTGAAAAACTGCAAAGACACAATTATTTAGAAGATACTTACATTTCATGCCAATACTATTACAATTGTTCATTTTCAGGAAGATGCTCAGCATTTCCAGTATACTATTTTCTTCGGACTCAAAAGTTTAATTAAGATTCTCAGGGTGAATGAAGTAATTAATTATTTGACAATGCTACATTATGGAAATAAATGAAGTTTACATGTTTCTCATAGAAGCAGGAGATTTTGCATTCCTAATCCAGGCAAAGTAGAGGCTGTGTACACTGGAATCACGGCTCATGAGCAGAAAGGGGCTGACAGCTGGGAAGCATGCAGCAATGCTGGCAGTGACGCTCACAAGGAACCAGCTGAGATTATCCAAAAGCGCCAATACAACTTGAAAGATGGAGGAAAGAGTGTAGAAGTAGACAAAGGTGCTCACCAGAAGAAGAATGGTTTTAGTAGCTCTGGACTCAGGGGAGGATCTGGTGGAGGTGCTGGTCCTATGAATGTGTTGCACCCTCTTCTTATGCCTGTGTAGGATGAAAACCATGAAGCTGCTGGCCCAGAGCATGAGCCCCAAACATGAAACATCAGGGAACGAAAGCAATACTGCAAATAATGCATCTTTCGTTTTGTCATGACGAATGGAAAAATAGTATCCGAAATCCTTGTAGTCTGTGATGTTTTTGTCGCTCCCTTTGCCACGTATAAAGATAAGGAAACTGATGTTTACCAACATCTGCAGGATCCAACACAGGGAAATAGAGGGACCAATGCACTTGGGAGCTTTTACTTTAAGCTCTGCCCACCTGGACTTCGTGGGATTGACCACAATCACCTGAAAGACACTCAAGAGGCAGATGCTACCAATGGACACTCCCCTCCCCACTCTGTGAAGATACATAAATAGTTTGCATCCAGCATCACTGGGGAATTGTTTCCACCGAAACGCTGCCATTGTGTGGGGGACGCCTTTACAGAGGAGGACAAGGAAGTTGGCTACAATCAGGTGCTTAATTATCAAATCTGTGGACCTTAACCTGTAGCCAGTGATGTGCAGGATGGTATAATGGCAAAGAAGTGAGAAATTCCCCAGGGTCCCAACCACAGCCTGTGTTAAGATGATCATGTTGATCACGTCTGTTGTCACATCCCTGCTGTCCATCCTCTCAGACAACAGTCACTGATACTGTGAGTCACACCGTCCTGCATGGGAACATGGGGTGTGAGCTATATGTATCATGACAGCTGAATCCAATAGTCCCCACTTACCATTAGTTCCCACTTAAAAAATTTTACTTCACGTTTTTCTGTTACTACCAGCTTTCCAAGGGTTGAATGTATAACATATAAAGAGCAGTTGTATGTAAATATAATCACTGAAGGCACTCCATGTGATCCCCTTTTCATTCTCCACAAATCTTTGAAGTAGGCACTTCCATGTCTTTAACTATACAGAGGTTAATACACAAACAAGGAGGGTAAGGATTTCTCAGTATCTGCTGCTTAGTGCAGAACAAGGACTGAAACCCACTGGGAAGTTAGAAACAATGCATTGAACCACCATGCTCTGCCAAAAAGCTAGTTAGGTGTCTTCATATACTAATCTACATCTATTTTTAGTTGTTTTTTTTTTTGTGATAGCTCACAGTGAAAAAGAATAGGACAATGAATATGTGTATGTTCACATATAAATGAGAAATTGTGCTCGACACTGGAAATTGACACAACATTGTAAACTGACTATAAATCAATAAAATAAAATTAAAAAATAAAATAGAACACTTTTGCACTAAAAAGTAAATAAATAAATAAATTTTAAGTATAATCTGAAAAATATATACATTCAGTTTTGATTTCACAACTTTTTGTTTGATTTTAGACTTGTGGTATTTTATAATTTTTTTTGTAAAAAGATTCCACTTATTTGTATAGTTTGATTCTATAGGGAACTATACAGTATGAATAAAGCTTTAGATATTTTAATACATGTACTTGCACTGTAGGCACTACTGCACGGCAGCAACCTGCCCCATGACAAGTTAATGCAATGAAGATGTGGTGGCTTGATATTAGGATTCCTCTGCTTTTGTTTCAGAAAGCCAACTGACAGAGCATGAATTACAGAAATTATTGAATACTCACATGTAATGCCATACACTTTGGGACATAAAATGCTAATACACGATAAAACAGTGTAAGGCAAAATAAAGTTATTATTGTCCAATGATATACTTATCTGTTTGTTAATGCCAGAGTTCAGTGACAATTTTAGCAATGAAAAGAAATTTGCAAATGATATTGACCTACAAGACACATATGCAAAACAGCACCTGCAAGGCATGTATTCTTATGCATTTTATAAATTGAAATAATAGATTTTTGGATTGATAGTACACTGTCTTTTAAAGTGGATGGAAACATATGTGACTGACAGTACTGGTTGAAACTCATAATTATCATGTTTCTTTAACTGTTCATTTCCTAACTTTTAAGAGTGAAGATAGCCTCAGCACGATCAACAGACTATGGATGTTTTCAGTGGAGACCCAATTACTGTCTCTGTTAACATCCAGACTTAGAGAAAACCTTTCTATTCAAGCCACTTCCATGTGGATGCACTTTCTGTACAGAATTAGATGATTTCTGCAGACACATCATAGTCTTTATCACAAATCTGGAGGTATTACTGGTGCACCTCTAGCAATCCTGAACTTTCAGTCTTTGTAATGCCTATAAAGTAGACTCAAGGGCAGACTAATCTGACAACTATATTTTCAAGCATGTTAAAAATCAGATTTCATTAGCACTTGGATTCAGTGACAACAATCACTGTCATGAGGACTGCGTTAAATTGCATGAGGAGCCTTCAGGAATTGATACAGGTTCTAGGACCCTTCTTTACAGGCTCAGCTTGGGCCTAAGAATTATTTAATTTGACTCAAAGGTGTTGGCACTGAATCAGATTATTAAGAGAAGGTTCCTTTTTTCTGATATGATCACTTACCTGGAATTTTTACCTGATTTTCCTTTACAGACTCGCCTGTCTGAATAAGATAGAAAATACCAAACTCCTTCCTGCTGCCAAGACAATGGGCTCAACGAGATGGGCTTTACAGCCAGTACCTGTGTGGGAAGGAGGCAGTCACAGCCTGATACATGGGTTTGTGAGTCTGTGTCCTGTCCTCCTCTTCCCTCAGGACTGCAATTATCATTTCACCTGTAACAGTAATGGGAGTGGAGGCTTGGGACCTGAGAACATTTCTGAAAACTTTTCTCTCAGTTGTTAATTACAAAGAACAATTACAAGTTTCTAGGAAGCCCCCCTTAGGAGACAAGTGGAGTGTTTCTGAGAGGCATTTTCTTTTCCATGATCCCGAAGGGCAAACAGGGTCTTAGATGGAGGAGAGTAGGAAATGCTGAAATCACACACAAAGGGATTGGAACAAACTACATGTGTCTGTCTAGATTCTTCACTTCCTTGGATATTCCTCTATCTTAAAACTAGTGCCTTCCTAACTTTAAAACCACTGAACTTAACCATCAATAAAACCTAACCTAGAGTAGGAGGGTATAGTTTAGTGGCAGAGTGCATGTTTAGCATGCACAAGGTCCTGGGTTCAATCCCCAGTACCTCCACTAAAAAATAAGTAAAGCTAATTACCTCCCCGCAACAACAACAAAAAATAAATAAAACCTAACCTGCCATCTAAAGGAATTAGAAAAAGAAGAGCAAACAGTGTCAGAGTCAGCAGACATAGGAAATGATATAGATCAAAAAGGAAATTTTAAAAGGCAGAGACCAAAAAACCCCCCAATAGAACTGGTCAATGAAAATAAGATCTGTTTTTTTGAGAAGATAAATGAAACTAACAGGACTTTATCCAGGGTCATCAACAACAACAAAAAAGAGGACACAAATAAATAGAGTAAGAATGAAAGGGAAGAACTAACAATCCATGTAACAGAGATACAAAAACTCAGAAGGTTATAAAGAGTTATATGGCAAGAACTCGGACAATCTAGAAGAAATGGATAAATTTCTAGATACATACATCATTTCAAGACTATATTAGGGAGAAATAGATCACATGAACAGACACATCAATAGTAGTGACACTGAATTTTTAACTGAAAAAATCCCAGCATATGAAAATCTAGGACCCATAGCCTGACAGGGGAATTCTACCAAACAGTAAGAAGAGCGAGCATCTGTCTTTCTCATACTAGTCCAAGTAATGGAAAAGGATGGAAAAATGCTCAGTATCACTAATTATCAGAGAAATGCAAATCAAAACTACAATGAGGTATCACCTCACACCAGTCAGAATGGCCATCATTCAAAAATCCACAAATGACAAATGCTGGAGAGGCTGTGGAGAAAAGGGAGCCCTCCTACACTGCTGGTGGGAATTCAGTTTGGTGCAGCCACTGTGGAAAACAGTATGGAGATTCCTCAAAAGACTAGGAATAGACTTACCATATGACCCAGGAATCCCACTCCTGGGCATATATCCAGAAGGAACCCTACTTCAAAATGACACCTGCACCCCAATGTTCATAGCAGCACTATTTACAATAGCCAAGACATGGAAACAGCCTAAATGTCCATCAACAGATGACTGGATAAAGAAGAAGTGGTATATTTATACAATGAAATACTATTCAGCCATAAAAACCAACAACATAATGCCATCTGCAGCAACATGGATGTTCCTGGGGAAAGTCATTTTAAGTGAAGTAGGCCAGAAAGAGAAAGAAAAATACCATATGCGATCACTCATATGTGGAATCTAAAAAAAACAAAAAACATAAATACAAAACAGAAACAGACTCATAGACATAGAATACAAACTTGTGGTTGCCAAGGGGGCAGGGGGTAGGAAGGGACAGACTGGGATTTCAAAATGTAGAATAGATAAACAAGATTCTACTGTACAGCACAGGGAAATATATACAATATCTTATGGTAGCTCACAGCAAAAAAAATGTGACAATGAATATATATACGTTCTTGTATAACTGAAAAATTGTGCTCTACACTGGAACTTGACACAACATTGTAAAATGACTATAACTCAATTAAAAAATGTTAAAAAAGAAAGAAAGAAAGGAAAGGATGTAATACTCCCATATTTATTTTGGGAACCAGCTTTATCCTGATAACAAAATCAGACATAGACAACACAAGGAAAAAGAAAGAAAATTCTAATGAGTATACAAGCTAAAGTCATTCACAAAACTTAAGAGCTTATAAAACAGCCAAATTCAACAGCATATAAAAAGGATTACAACCATGATTAAGTGGAATTTATTCCAGGGATGCAAAGATATTTCACTATCTGCATATCGATCTGATACACATTAAGAAAAGGAAGGGAAAAACCATATCAACATCTGTATAGACATAGAGAAAGCATTTGACAAAATTCAGCATCCAAGAATGATCAAAACTCTCATCAAAATGAGTTCAGGGACAACATATTTCAACATAAAAAATGTCATTAATGACAAATCCACAGCTAACATCAAACACAATCTTGAGAAGCTGAAATCACCACCTCTACAGAACATAGTATTGGAAGTTCCAACCACAGTAATCAGACAAGAGAAAAATAAAAGGCATCCAACTTGGAAGGAAAGAAATAAAACTGTCACTATTTGCAGGTGACATAATAATGTATGTAGAGAACCCTTAAGTCTCCACCAAAAAACTATTAGAACTAACAAATAAATTTACTAAAGTTGCAGTATACAAGATTAATATACAAAAATTTGTTGCGTCTCTGTACACTAATGAAGACAACTTACTGAATGGGAAAAATACTTGCAAGTAATACGACTGTTGAGGGATTAACATCCAAACCATATAAAATGCTCTACACAACTACCAAAAATCCTACAAATTTCAGTGTAATTTTAAAAACTACTCAGACAGCCATTCCATTTAATACCTTTAATCCCCATCTTGACAATGTAAGGGCACTACACATAAATCTACTCTCAAATGCCACTTTTTTTGTGGTGATATGTTTTTTTTTACATACATGCACATGTTCTAGGCGCACAGATCAATAAAATTGCTCAAAGTGAACACATTTCAGTATGCAGTGCCTACGTCAATAAACAGATATTGCCAGACTTCACAGATGCCTGCACTGGCTAATTTCCAGTGACTAAACCTGGGATAACCACTTCTGTTATATCTGACAGAATACATTACTTTTGTGTATCACATAAAGGGGATAGTAAGTTATTAACTAACTTGTATTTCACTTTCTTAATTTCTTAGTTTGTGAATTTATGGTTGCATACTACATAGATTATTCATTGGCACTGCTATGGAGGATTTCATTTTATGAATATCAAATAATGGATTTAATCAGCTGTGACAAGGAATGGTTCTAGAGATATAGAATTTAACAGAGTTTTAACTGGTTCTTGGGCCAATGCATTTTGCATGTAAAAAAGAAACAAACCAATGATCAGAGGGCTAAGACTTGTGAGCCAAAGTGAAACCCAAATTGAGAGGCTGAAGCCCCAAATTCTATTATCTGAGAAGGTAACTATATTTGCAGTAGGGCCTTAAGGAGGTAGCAAGTCAACATGAGACCCATTAGGGTGGATACTAATCCACTCTGACTCAAGTCATTTGAAGGAAATTTGGAAACACAGAGAGACATCATACCTTTGCATTCACACAAGAAACACAGAGAGGTGACAACCATCTGCAAGGCAAGCAAAAGACTACAAGGAAGCAAACCCATTGACCAGTTTATCATGGACTTCTAGCCTCTAGAACGTGAAAAAACAAATACCCATGTTTAAGCCTCCGAGGCTATTGCATTTTGTTACGGCAGCCCTACAAAACCAAGACAAAATGTAAGGGTCTGCGTGTTCCCTGGGACCTCCATGGGTTATCCTTCATCTCTCCTTTTTATGGGGCCTAAGGTGCCCAGTCTCTGAGGATGTCAGCTGCTAGAGCCTGCCCTTCGATACAGCCGAGCCTACAGAAAGAGATCATAGGAGGGAAACAGAACCTGAGACACTTCCCCCATTCTGTGGTCTGCCCACCTACAGAACAAATGGATAACGGAGTTGGCAAAGGGTCTTCCTCATTACGGGCTCTACTGAGATGTAGTGGGAAGACTACTGGTTTGTTCTGAACGCGAACTTTCTGCTCCTGACTTTAAACAACTTGTTCACTACCCTAATTCTCGGAATGCCCTGGTGAGATGGCACACTGCCTCTATTTCTCACAAGTGTATTATGATTCTCACAAAGGATTCGGCCTGGGAAAGCACTTGTAATTTAAAGCACTGCACGTGTGTAAGTCTTCATAATATACTCGTAGACCTTTTGCCCTTGTATCCTAATTCCTTATCTTTCACAATATAAAATTACTTGACCCAAAAGGGACATTCTAATGTTCTCATAAGATTCTTTTCCTCCTAATATCACATTTGAACCAGGCTCATAGTCCCCAGCTTGGAGAGTTAGTCGGATAAAAGCAGAAGTAATATTGGAGCTTTTTCCTCTATTTCAAAAATTACTTCACCTCTTCTCTTTTCTGCGTCTATTTCCAAGACTGACCTATGCAATTCCAGGATGCCAGTGACACCTTGAGTTGACATGAGAGGGAGGAAAGGATGAAGGAAGAGGAGAGAGCGCCTATAAAGAAGGAAAAGCTTTGGATGTTGGATGTAGCACTTATCACTGTCCTCTGCTCAAAGTAGGAGGAAGCTCTTTACTTACTGAAATGTCCATGGACAAGTACTGTCTGAGCTGGAGTCTGTCTTTTGAGCTGGTCTCCACCTGTATTTGCAGTCCATGCTAAAACCAGTTTCCCTTTCAGACGCGTGGAAATGACCATCTTCCTGCCCTGAGTTTCAGAGCCTCTACTCTGCGTGAGGAAAGCTCTGATTTCAGGTGGATCTGGATTTTGTCAGAGTTAACTTTTTAACTCTGACTGAACTTCTTGCAAAGAAATTTCCTGTTATTTATTTTGTGGAATGCAGACATGGATACATATATCTCACCTTCCTTTTGAATTTAACTTTGGGAGATCTTGCCTTTTCTCTGGCTGAAATGGATTGTCTTGCTCATAAGATTTTGAGCTAACCCTTTGTCCAGGGCAGGGGGACTCATCCCTCTAGAATGGGAGGTCCCATGTTTGCATTTCCTCCTCAATGCTCTTCTGACTTCAGTCTCCTGGGATCATCTCTTTCTTCAGTTGTGGCTAAAATAATATCTTCGGATTTAAAATTCTTGTACTTTGGAACATGAGGCTTTGAGGAACAGGGTTCTAAATACACCCAGCTGCACGCTCTGTGTTCCACATGGACATACTGTGCCTGAGAAGCCATCACATTTTGACCCTGCACAGCCTGAGAACGAGGAAGTGAGACATCAAAAGCCCAGATATCTAGACAAGCTCATTGTTCCGGGGCACATCTGAGGCTGCCTCTGGAGCTCTACCCCCAGTTTGAGCTTAACCTCACCAATAAGATGGTTTTTAAGGAATGGCTGCCTTAGTATATTGCCAACCAGCATTTCTGGTGGTGAAGACATGGCCTTGTTAGTTCAGCTCTTAGATGTGGGAAATTCTTATAACTTTTCAGGATTTTACAAACTCACTTGTTCCCAAGACACCTCTTGATGTTGACTGAAGATCAGAGGACTTCTTGAGCTTAATTTTCGACCTGAAATTTAGATCTCCAAAATTCTTATTACCAGCATCATTGCTACTCCTTGGCCCGAGTCTCTTGTGTTCCTGTAGAGCAAACTAATCTGACCCCTGTCCCAAAGAATGGTATGATCTGTATCTTCCAAGACTCTTTTTATGAAATGCTTAAGAAAAACAGTCCAGAACCAAAGTTGTCCATGCTTCTGCCCATCAACCACGTATATGAATGGAAAACCAATGGAGAAAGGCCTATCAGCAATGTCCAGCACTCATTTCTTCACTGCACTCAATTCTGGAAATTCTTCTCACAAGTTTACCAGTTGGGGAAACACCCTGACTACTGGATCAGGAGCCAGAACCAAATCCATTTCATTTGCTCAGGCACTGTTAGATGAAGACTACTGTCTTCAGGACACTATGCATTAGAATGGGGCAAAGCTTCTTTATTCACCTCCAGCTGATCATGCTGTCCTGACACTCAACCAGGTGACGAAAGTCCTATACCTACAGAATCTATCTCATAGGTATATGTGGCTTCTCTTGAAGATTCTAGATTGATTTTTCAAGCACGAAGAGTAAACTCACTATTGAATATTGTGCAAAAACATACAAATAACATTTTTCTGATGAGATGAGAGCATTGTGTATTCCCTACCCACAAAAAGCAGAGACTGGAAATGGTGGAGTCACAACTCAAGAGCAGAAAGTGTATGATAGCTGGAAAACACATAGAAATAGGGTCAGAGGTGTTCATTAACCACCAAGTCAGATTGTAAAAAAGGTCATTGCAGGTGTGAAAGATGGAGAAAAAAGGTGTAAAAAGATACAAAGGCACTTGCCAAAATAAGAATGCTTTGGGTGGCTCTGGACTCAGCAACGGATCTGGGAGGAACCTTATTCCTGTGAATGTAGTGGGTCTGTTGCTTGTGTCTGTACAGGATAAATACCATGGAACCACTGGCCAGATTAGGAGCACAGAGAAAAACTTCAGAGAACATTGTTAATGTGATATATACTGAGCCTGTAATTACCTAATGATCAGAGACAGGAAAAAACCCCACATATTTTTCTTTATGCGGTTTTTGCTGCTGAATTTGACAAACACATACAACAAATACACAGGAAACATAAAATTTATTGTCTTGTACATGATCCAGCAGAAGGAAATGGAGAAGCCAATGTACTGTGGAGTTCTGAGGTTTAGATCCTTCCAACAGGAGTCTGTGTGGCTGATCATGATGGCTTGGAAGATACCCAAGAGGTAAGTGGTGGCAATGGACACACCCCTGCCCACTCTCTGAACAGACAGATGTAGTTTGCATCTTAAATCATTGAAGAAAGTTTCAACCCAAAGGCTATCATTGTCTTCTGGATTCCTTTAGCGAGAATGACCAAGATGTTGGCTATGACCAGGTACTTGAGAATCAAATCTGGGGATCTCAGCTTATGTTCGGTGTGGTAAAGGAAGAGATAATGGTAAAGAACAGAAAAATTGCCCAGGATTCCAATCATTGTCCATGACAAGAACATTCTTCCTATTTCCACATCTCTGGAGGCTATTCTGTCACTCAGCACATTTTCCTCTAGATAAGGGTGACAATCATTCTTCTGTGTAAACTGGCTCATTAAAGTTTTGACAACAAGAGTAACTTCTGTGCCCCCAAGGGATTACCAAGACGTCAAGAGGCAGGAGAAAATCTCCAGGAAGTTTTATGGAGACTCACTGCTAACAATGAAATGATCTTAGCTGAGAGAAGTCATGAGAATTAACAGGAAATGGAAAGAAAGCAAAATACACATTTTTAGAAGAACCTGGAACTTGCTAGCCATGTTGGAAAAAAGGAAATCCTCAATAATTAGACAACATTCTTCTGGCCTTAGAATAAGACATTACTTCATAAACAGCATAGAATATTTAACCATCTATGTGCAATAACAAATTAAACTGTATTAAAATTAAAAGTTGATTCTCATTAACAAACACACAGAGCAAGAATGAGAGGGAGAAAATTCCATAAAGCACAAAGAACTGTTACACGTGACACAATAGAACAAAATGGACATAACTTCCCCACAGAAACTTTAAAAAGTGTTTATTCAATGAAAATACATGTGAAAAAAGATGTTCAACATCCTTACTAATCAGAAAACTTTAAGTAAAACCACACTTGTTACAACGATCCACCAATCAGAAAGCTAAAATGAAAGGACAGGAAACAAGTTTCGGCAAGGATATCGAAAACCCAAGATTCTTATACACTGCTGGTGGAGGTTCTAATTAGGACACACATTCTTGATAACTGCGTGGTAGTATCTACTTTACCTAACCAGATTGAATCCTGTGTGCTAACAATTCCACTCGTATGAATATATTCAACAAAAAATTGTAGAATATATCAAAAGACTAGTTATTTTCTTTACCATATGATATCATTTATATGTGGAACCTTCAAAAGTGACACAAATGAACTTATTTACAAAACAGAAACAGACTCACAGCCATAGAAAATGACTCACAGCCACAGAAAACAAACTTATGGTTACCAGTGGGGAAAGGGGGTGGTGAGGGATAATTTGGGAGTTTGGGATTTGTAGATCCTAATTACTATATTGAAAATAGATAAACGACAAGGTCCTAATGTATAGCACAGGGAACTACAGTCAGTATCTTGCAATAATCCATAATAAACAAGAATATGGGAAAGAATTTATATATATTATGTATAATTGAATCACTATGCTGTATACCATGAACTAACACAACACTGTAAATCAACTATACTTCAATAAACAAAAAAAAATTCTCTAGGTGGTCGTAACCGACCAAAAAAGGTTCAGAATCCCCTGGGAGACTCGATCTGAACAAAGGCTCAGTGGTGACTATTCACAACCTTTCTAATTAAGCCACTTAGACCAACTCACCAGAAATTAAGGGGAGGAAGGCATGGCTTTAGAATGGAGCTTTAAATTCTGTTCTCACCAGGTCTATTCTCCTTCCCTTCCCCCGAGCGCCAGACCCAGGCTCCATCAGTGTCTCTGCCCTGGGGCATCTTACCTGGGCTTGCTAGCAGCCTGGCGCCTGGCTGGGTTCGGTCCACACAAGGCAGGGGAGACGGAAGACAGAAGGAGAGCGAGATGGATGAATTCCCGTCTGCCCACTCCTTGCTTTGTGTTCAGGGTCTGGAAGCCACTGATGGCATCTCTTCCCAATCACAGCCCCTCTAGGGCCGCCCTTCCTCCAGGCCTCCAGCTCTGCCAGGCCCTGGGGCTCTCTTGCCGCGCCTGCTGCCTCTTCAGCCCTAGGGTGACGAGGGCTTCCGCTCTTGCTGGTCTCTGGGTGCCTACGCACGGCTCCCAGCCAGGCCTCGGGCAAGCCACACCCAGGGCCCGCTTCAGAGGAGCCACGGAAGCTGCTCTCCAGGCCGAGGAAGGGCGCTTGTGTCAGGAATCACGTCAGAACTAAACAGCCGGGGCCACACGCGGCCCGCACACGTTAGGGCCGCGCGTCTCCTAAACGCTGACGCTAACGCCGGCGACGCACCCCCCGCGCTCGCGACGCACCCCCGCGCACGCCACGCACCCCCGCGCACGCCACGCACACAAGCGCACGCCACGCACCCCCGCGCACGCCACGCACCCCCGCACACGAGACGCACCCCCGCGCACGCCACGCTCCCCAGCGCACGAGACGCACCCCGGCCCACGCGCACCAGCCGTGGAAAAAACCTGACTACTTTTTTATATTAGCTCTACCCATTCTTCGTAAAAGCCCCAAATTCAAAACTACACACTTGTTCTTTAACATAGAATCAATGAATGAAATGTTTGATATTCAAACAACAGACTCCAACACAGCTGTGCGAATAAGACCAACAGTAATATAAAACAATACAGATAAATTCACACAATCAAATGGAATGGGGGGAAAAAAGGTCAACATGAAAGTGACCAAATGAGATGACTTCGTTTAGGTAAAGTACAAAACAGGCAAAAGTGGTCTGATTTCCTAAATGTTATAATCCATGCAAATCTATGTTCCAAAAATTCCACTCCTATAAGTATGTGCAACAGAACTCTACTCATGGCGGTAGTGATTTAGAGGAGCACAAAGGGATTTCTGGGAGACTGACAACGTTCTGTTTCTTGATCTAAGTGTTGTGTACAGAGTTGTATTCAGTTAGTGAAATTCCCTAAGCCATGCTTTTATGACTTGTGTATTTATCTTTAATTAAAAATATACATACATATATCACCAAAAATATTAGAAGGAGCTAGAGAAATATTTTTCCTCTTAACGTGTCTGACCTGCTGGTTATGTCTTTACAGGCTGAAGTTTTTAGAGCGACAGACCCGAATCATGTGCTCAAATAAGAAACATTAAGCCAGAAAGAGAAAGAAAAATACCATATGATATCACTTATATGTGGGATTTGAAAAAAGGAAGAACTTATTTACAAAACAGAAACAGACTCACATAGAAAACAAACTTATGGTTACCAGTGGGGAGAAGAGCGTGGGAAGGGATAAATTGGGGGTGAGACTTGCCGATGCTACCTACTATATATAAAATTGATGAACAACAAGTTTCTACTCTATAGCACAGGAAAGTATATTCAATATTTTGCAGTAACTTATACTGAAAAAGAATATGGAAACAAATATATGTATGTATATGTATGAGTGGACAATTATGTTGTACACCAGAAATGGACACATTCTAAACTGACTATTCTTCAGTTAATAAAAAGAAACATTAAGGAATACTAACAACGCTGCATCTAGCGAATCTATGATTTAGTCATGATGTTCAGCAGAACAGTATCCTAAATCTCTTTTCCTTCATTCTCATCTTCCTGCTGCATGTGGTGTTCATAAACATAAGAAAAAATGTGTTTTACCAGGATGTACAGATTCCATCAGAGGAAAGTGGAAAACCCAATACAAGAGGGAGATTTTCTTTTCTGTTCTGCCCACCTGGAGCTCCTGAAGCTTTTCATGATGGTGGAGATGCTTAAGAGGTAGGTGGTGCCAATGGATATTCCTAAGTAACTCTGTGAGGCTAGAAAACAAATTTGCATTCAAAATCACTGAGGGAATGCTTCCACCTAAAAGCTATTGTTAATCTAGGGGAACCTTTAAAGAGAATAACAAAGTAGTGGCTATATTCACATGGATGAGAATCAGTCTCTGGACCTCAACTTGCATTCAGTGTAGTAAAGGAAGATACAGTGGTAAAGAAGGGAGAAAATACCCAGGTTTTCACCTATTGTCTGTTACAAATAGACAATGCTCATTGCCAAATCCCTGGAGGCCATTTGGCCAGTTCTGATTGACTTTCTTTTATTCAGTTATAGTCAGTTTATAATGTTGTGTCAATTTCTGGTGTACAGGACAATTTTTCAATCACACATGAATATATACGTATGTTCATTTTCATATTGTTTTTCGCTGTGAGCTACTACAAGATCTTGTATATATTTACCTGTGCTATACAGTATAAACTTGTGTATCTATTCTATATATACCTGTCAATATCTACAAATCTCAAACTCCCAGTCTATCCCTTCCCATCCCCCTACCCCCTGGCAACCACAAGTTTGTATTCTATGTCTGTGAGTCTTGTTTCTGTTTTGTATTTAAGTTCATTTATCTTTTTTTTTTTATTCCACATATGGGTAACATCATATGGTATTTTTCTTTCTCTTTCTGCCTTACTTCACTTAGAATGACATTCTCTGGGACATCCATGTTGCTGCAAATGGCATTTTGTTGTCATTTTTATCGCTGAATACTATTTCATTGTATAAATATACCACAACTTAATTATCCAGTCATCTGCCAATGGACATTTAGGTTGTTTCATGTCATGGCTATGATAGAGATAGAAAAAAAGGTGGCGCCAGAGTCTTGGAGGAGGGGAGATGCCGAGCTACTGTTTCACGGGTAAAGAGATTGACATTTGCAAGATGAAAAGTGTTCTGGGGTTGGATAGTGGTGATAAAGTTGCACAGAAATATGAATATATGGAAACACTGACCTATACCATGAAAAGAGTTCAGAAAACAAAATTTATGTTATGTCTATATTTACTACAATTAAAAATTAGAAAAAGTGTTATGAGCTCTGTCACGTGAGGTGAGTTTGGGGGGAGTTAGAAAGTTGGAGTGTGTGGGGTCTGACTTAGAAATAGTGTGACAGAGCTAGGCAGATAGAAGCGGGCACAGGGAAAGGGGATATAGGATGTGATTTCAGTGGTGCATGGAGAATGAGATTCAGAGGGAGGAAGCGCAGGAGGAGAGAGAGTAGAGAGAATTAAAATGCACATGGGGATTGAAGAGTGCAGTGTGTTTAAAGTGCACTGTGGGGTTTAAGGGCAAAAAATGGCAAACTGTGCAAAGAGTTGAGGGTGTAATACATCTTGGGCTCTATGTGGATAGAGCAGAACAATCAAGGAAACAAACAAGAAAATGGGTAGAAATGAGTAAAGGGCAGGAGTAGGTTGAAGGCAGAGGAGAGTTCATGTCCACGAGGAAGTAAAGAACACAGTGGGAGGATGTGTCTATATATTTGTAAGATTTAATGACTCTTTTGATGGTGGGATTTACACAATGACATGTGGATTGATAAAAGGCGGAACTCTTTATTACTTATAGGTCTAGACAGGAGAAGGAGAGCAGGCAGACCATGCAGAAGATGCACACAGTTACAGGGTGACAGCTGAAGTTGCATGGGCGGCTTACGCATGGCAAGTGGGGTGGGGTTAGGTAGGGTTAGAGGGTACCCTGTGAATTGGCTAATGTGAATAATTTTGCAGGTTCCAGGCATACTGTCCATCCCTAATTTTCTGGTGCCTGACCCTGGTCAATTCACGCTGGTGCATCGTGGTCCAGATTGTAAGGGCCCACTTAGGAAAATAGTGAGGTATGGACTTGATCAGCTGCTCCAGGAGGGAAACTGACCATCCATAAGCCAACATTGGGTCCACACAGTATTTAAAAAACAAAAGATACAAACTACATTCCTATATGCTATTGGAGTTTGAATGTGCTGGTTATGTAATTGGTTAAAGACAGAGACAAAGGGTGGAGGGGCAGCTGGAGTCTTGTAGTGGGTATAATAGATTCAGGAGGACAAAATGGTGGTAAGTGATGTAGCCAGCTATGGAGATGGTAGATTTGAGGAGACTACAGAAAAAAAGCAAATGTGAGTCTGAGGATGGAGTACACAGGAAGATCATGATGCCCGATGTTTGATGGCTGTGGTTTAGAAGTACAGACTATAGAGGACACGGGAAATGGGCTGCAGTCACTGGGATGGGGGCAAACTTAGGTTGAGGGGGAAGGAAGATGTGAAGTCCATGGAAGATGGGAAGTGTTGGGCTAAGATCTCTAAAAGGGTATGAGGGAGAAAGTTGACAGATTGATTTCAAAGTCTATGCAGGATGGAGAAGGGACACTGAATTTTAGAAAGGTCAGGTGGAGGTGGGATGGTCAGAGGAAGGTCAAGGTTTTGAAGGGTGATGGAGCAGAAAGAGGTCTATGGGCTGGATAAAGATGTGAGGGGGTGCAGGATGGAGATCTCTGGGGCCATAGAGGTGGAGAGATGGGCAGTATGGAAACTGAGAGGCTGAAGATACATCTACAATGACCTTGTCTCCAAATAATGTCACATTCCTGGGTTCTAGGGATTAAGATGTCAATATATGAATAAGGAAATATGATTCAAACCACAAAACAAAGTTTATGTCACCTTCATATGAAAGCATAATCTCAAAATGCAGATTTTGTAAGACAATGAGAAAAAAAATCCAAAAGAAAAAGAGAAGGAAATATCTCTTTCTCAGGCAAATGTTGGGTCCCAGGTCAGATGTGTGTCCTCTCTTCCTCCCCACATGCCATATTTTTATAATTTGAAAACCCTTGCTTCTCTACCACTGAGATATTTAGCCCAACAGAATATCTGAATTGTTTGTGTATATACTGCAATTTCAAAGGCGATTTCTGATATATTCTGAAACTGCATAAGAAGGAGACTATGCCTCAATAAGGGTAATTGTTGTAGACTTGATTTTATTTGTCTCTGGGTATATTTTCTTTCAATCTTTAATTTTTCAGGAACCCATTGGTTATTTAGTACTATTTTGATTAGCCTCCACATGCTTGTGTTTTGTGCAGTTTTTATTTCTTGTACTTGATTTCTAGCCTCATACTGTTGCATCAGAAAAGATGCAACATATATATATATATATATATGTTGGATATATATATATAATATAATATATTTTGGATCTTCTTAAATTTACTGTGACTTCTGTTATGACTTCAAATGTGATCTATCCTGGAAAGCATTCCATATGCATTTGAAAATATTGTGTATTCAGTTTTTTTTCTAGAGGAAAGTTCTGTAGATATGTATTAAGCCTGTCTAGTCAATGTGTTCTTTAAAGCCAGTCAGGATCTCCCTGTTGTTTTAATGTCAAGGTGATCTGTCCATTGATGTAAGTGGGATGTTAAAGTCTCCTACTTTTATTTAATACTCTTACCTTCTCTGTGTATGTTGGTTAATATCTGCATTATGCATTTAGGTACAGTTATGTTGGGTACATAGATATTTAGAATTGTAGTACCTTCTGGATGGATTGATCTCTTTATCAACACATAATGTCCTCCTCTGTCTCTTAGTCCAGTCTGTTTTACAGTCTACTGTCTGATAATAACTATTGCTATCTCACTTTCCCCCCAGTTTTTGTTTTCCTGGAATACTTTTTTCATCTCCCACCTTAAGTCTGTGTGTATCTTTAGATATGAAGTTTGTTTCTCATAAAAAGCATATATGTGAGTCTTGTCTTTTTACCCATTTAGTCACTCTATACCTTATGATTGGAGTCCTTGGCCCAATTACATGTAAAGTAGGTCTTGACGGGTATGTACTTATTTGAATTCTGTTAGTTGTTTCCTGCAGTTCATTTTTTGTTCCTTTCGCCTCTCTTGCTCTCTTCCATTTAATTTGATGAATCTTCAATGTTACACTTGCATACTTAAAAGATTTTGGCTTTGTGGATACCATGAGATTTATATATAACAGAATATATATAAACAAGATTATTTTACATTGAAGGTCTCCCACAATATTGACATGATCACTAGTTTTAAAGAGCTGTATTTAGTTTCCAATTGAGCTCGCCTCAAAATTGCAGGCCAGAAGGGACTGGTATGATATATTCACATGCTGACAGGGAAAAGCTTTCAACCTGTGACACTCTATACAGCAAATGTCATTTAGAGTGTAAGAAGAGATGAAGAATTTTTCAGAACAAAAATTAAAAGTGATTTTCAATACTAAACCCTACCCTAGAAGAAATGTTGAAGGATCTTCTCTAAGTGGAAAAGAAGTAAGAATCTATAGGGAAGGGAAAATCCCACTAGGGAAGGCCAAGATACAGTATGGACTCAGGATCAAACCCTTAAATAAGCAAATATATAGATTAAAAGATCAAAATTGTAAAACTAACTATAATCATAATAAATAGTTAAGGCATAAGCATGAAGATAAAAATACTACACTAAGAAAAAATACGGAACAGGGGAGTAAAAAATGTATATCATTCAGATCGTGTTTGAACTTAAATGAAGATTTACTTATCTTCATTTTAAACGAGTAGATATAACCACAGATCAACATATATTAACCCCATGGTAACCACAAATCAAGAACATAGAATAGTCACTAAAAAACGAAAAAGATGGGAAGACAAATATACGACCGACATAAATCATACAATCACAAGGCAAGAAACAAAAAGTGAACTAAGAACTATGAGCACAACTGGAAAATCACTAATCAAGGGGAATGAGTATATGCCTATCAATAATCACTTTATATATCAATGTACTAAATACGCCAATCAAAATACATAGGGTGGCTGATGGGTCTTTTAAAATATCCCTTTAATGTGGTGCCTGCAAGAGACTCAATTCAGGGATGAAGATACACACAGACTTTGAAAAGGAAAATGAAAGAATGGAAAAAGATATTTTACATTAATGGTAAAATAAAAACAGGATGGTAATATTCATATCAGATGAAACATACATAAAGTAAAGGCTGTACAAAAGAGAAATAGGACATTGTATCATGAAATATATCAATACAAAAAGAGAATATTCCACTTGTTGACATTTACGCCCTAAATACAGGAGCACCTAAATATATAAAGCAGATACTACCAGATATAAAGGGGAAAGTTGATAGTAATACAATAATAGTCAGGGAATTTAACACACCACTTACATCAATGGACAGATCATCCAGATAGAGAATCAATAAGGCAACAGTGATCCTTAGTTACGCAGTAAAGCAATTGTACTTAATAGATATCTATGAGACATTACATTCAAAATGAGCAGAATACACATTCTTTTCAAGTGCACATGGAATGTTCTCCAGGATAGATCATGGGCTAGGCCACAAAACACGTCTCACACATTTAAGAGGATACAAATTACATCAAGCATTTTTTCTGATCACAACAGTAAAAGACTAGAAATCAACTATGGAAAGCAAAATGGGAAAAGAGAAAAAAACATGAAAACTAAACAACATACTACTAAGAATCCATAGGATCAATAAAGAAATCAAAATATAAAATAAGAACATATCTTGAGACAAAAGAAAATAAAAACAACTTTCCAAATTCGATGTGATACACAAAAAGAAGTTTGAAGAAGGACATTTACAGCAGTACAGGTTTACCTAAAATGTTTTTAAAAATTCCAAAAAACCAAACTAATGTTCCATCTAAATGAAGTAGAAAGAGAAACACAAAGAAAACTAAAGTTAGCAGGTGGAAGAAATGAAAAAGGTCAGAGGGAAAATACAGACAAAAAAAGGTCAATAAAACTGAGAGCTAGCTTTTTGAGAAGATAAATTAAAGAAGTCTTACCTAGGCTTACAAAGGAAAAATAAAGAGAAACTAAATAAACAACAGGAAAAATGAAAGAAGAGAATTTACAACTGATAATTACAGGGATACAAAAATAGTAATACGATATCATGAATGGTTATATGCCAACAAATGGGACAACTAGAAGAAACGGATAAATTTCTAGAAATATAGATCATCTTCTAAGGCTGAATCAGGAAGAAACAGACAACCTGAACAGACTGTTCACTAGTAGCGAAATCAAATTAATAATTAGAAAATTTTTAAAAACCTAAGTCCGGGACCTGATGGCTTCACACATGAAAAGGTAATACCTTTCCTTCTCAAACTATTCCAAAAAACTGAAGAGGAGGAAACATTCCCAAATTCATTCTATGAAACTACCATTACTTGAAAACAATACCAGAAAAGTCAGTACAGAAAAAATGAGAGACCAATATCTTGATGAATACAGCTGAAAAAGCCCCAACCAAATATTACCAGACAGAATTCAAACAATATATAAAAAGGATGGTAAATGAATATCAAGTGGAACAGTTCCAGAGATTACAGGATGGTTAACAATCCACAATCCAATCAATATGATTAACCACATTAACAAAAGGAAGGATAAAAATCATATGACCATATCAGTAGATGTGGAAAAAGAACCTGACATAATTCAACGGGACAGCTACATGTAAATTAATGAAATTATTTCAACATATTTTCACACCATACACAAAAATTAAATTCAAAATTGGTTATGGCCCCAAATGTAAGGCCAGAAACCATAAAACTCCTGAAAGAAAACATGGGCAGGACACTCTCTGACATAATACATACCAATATATATATTTTTAGATCTTTCTCTACAGGCAAAGGGGAAAAAAAGCAAAAATAAATGGGACCTACTTAAATTTAAAAGTTTTTGCACAGCAAAGGAAACCATTGATAAAATGAAGAGGCAACTTACTGAATTGGAGAAAATGTTTTCAAATGATATCATCGATAAGGGGTTTATATATATCCAAAACACATAAACAGCTCATACAACTCAATATAAAAAACAAACATCCCAATAACAAATGGGTAGAAGAAGTGAATAAACATTTTTCCAAAGAGGATATGCAGATGGCCAACATTCACATGAAAAGATGCTCAACATTGCTATCACCAGAAAAATGCACATCAAAACCACAATGAGATATCACTCCACATCTGTCAGAATACCTAGCATCAAAAAGACCACAAAAAACAAATGTTATTGAGGATGTGCAGAAAGGGAAACCCTTGTAAACTGCTGGTGGGAATGTTAATTGGTGCATCCAATAAGGAAAACAGTATGGAAGTTCCTCACAAAACTAAAAGACAGAACTAACATGTGATGCATATTAACACTCCTGGATATACACCCAAAGAAAATGAAAACGAGAATTCAAAAAGATACATGTACCCCATATTCATAGGAGCATTATTGACAATAGTCAAGTCATGGAAATAACCTAGGCATCCATCAACAAATGAATGGATAAAAATGTGGTACATATAACAGTGGCACATTACTCAGCCATAAAAGAATGAAATTTGGGTTGGGAGGGTATAGCTCAAGTGGTAGAGCACATGCTTAGCATGCACAAGGTCCTAGGTTCAATTCCCAGCACTGCCGCTAAAAATAAATAAATAAATAAACCTAATTACCTCCCCCCAAACAAAACAAAAAAGAACGAAATGATGCAAAAAAAAAAGAGAGAGAGAGAGAGAGAGAGACAGACCTGGGGGCTGTAGTGCTTAGTGAAATGTCAGACAGAAAGACAAATACTATAAGTTATCACCTATATATGGACTCTGGAAAACAAAACAAAAAGATGAATAAGTAAAACAAACTGACTCACAGATATAGAGTACAAACTAGTGGTTAGCAATGGGGGGAGAAAAGTGGGGAGGGGCAAGTTAGGGTAAAGAGTTAAAACTACACGTTGCTACATATATAAAAAATAAGCCAAAAGCACAGGGAATATAGTCTATTTTATTATAATTTTAAACAAGTAAAATCTATATACGTATTGAATCACTATGTCATACACTCAAAGCTAATATAATATAGTAAATCAATAGAAGCAATAAATAATTTTTAAATTTAAAAGGATGATAATGCAATGTGATAGAGGTGTTAATTATGGCTGCGCTGGCAATTGTATTACTATTTAAATAAAACATAATACCATTTTGAAATTTTAAATTTACACAATGTTTTGTGTCGAATATATTTCAATTTTAAACACTGGCAGAAATATATTTTTGATTTTTTTACTGCTGTACTTCACTTCAATCTAGCCATTTCTACATGAAAATATTAAATGTGCTAATCTCCCAGCAAAACATCATATTTCTAAAAAATACTGCCATCTCTTTAAGGATGTTACTGATAAAACTCATAACTGACTCTCAAATGCCCTACTGAATGAGACTGATTTTATATTCCAGCTCTACACCAGCCTGCACTTTATTCTTGAGGCCAGTACTTTTTTCAGTTTTTTCATGACCAATCCAAAGACTGATCTAATTTCATATATACCTTTATCTATAATTGCATACCTATTTCATTTCTTCTAAATTTATTCTGCTAGATGAAAGCTACACACATGAAGATTTCATTACATGCAGATGGTTTCAAGACCTGGCATTTATTATTGCATAAATTCTGAACTTCTTTACTGCAAGTATTAGAAAAATTCCAATAAAATAATTATTTACAAGATAACTGTATTTCATGACAATACTATTACAATTGTTTATTTTGAAGAAGATGCTCAGCATGTCTTATTTACTATTCTCTTGATATTCAACATTTTAATTAGGATTCAGAGGGTACAAAAAGTAAAGGAATAAATTGGAAGCTGAACATAATGGATATAAAGACAATTTACATATTTCTCATAATACTAGCAGAATTTCTATTCCTAATCCATGCAAAGTAGAGACTGTGTACCATAGAGTCACGGCTCATGAGCAGAAAGGGGCTGAGAGCTGGGAAGCAGGCAACAATGACTGTAGTAATGTTAACAAGGAACAGGTTGGGGTTATCAAAAAAACTCAAAACAACTTGAAATATAGAGGAAAGAGTGGAAAAATAGACAAAGGTGCTAACCAGGAAAAGGATGGTTTTGGTGGCTCTGGACTCAGGGGAGGAGGTAGGGGAGGCATTGGTTCTCTGAATGTGTTGGACCCTCTGCTTATGTCTGTGCAGGGAAAACAATGGAGCCACTGGCCCAGAGCATGAACCCTAAACATTAAATATCAGGGAATAATAACAATACTCCATATAATACATTGCTGACTTTGTCATGAAGAACAGAAGTACAGTATCCATAATCCTTTCTGTTTGTGATGTTTTTGTTGCTCAATTTGCCATGTATGAAGATAGGAAAACTGGTATTTACCAACATTTGTAGGATCCAACACAGGAGAATAGAGGGAACAATGTACTTGGGAGCTTTTACTTTAAGCTCTGCCCACCTCGAGTTCCTGGGACTGATTGTGATCACCTGAAAGACACTCAAGAGGCAGATGCTACCAATGGACACTCCCCTCCTGACTCTGTGAAGGAAGAAAAGAAGTTTGCATCCAGCATCACTGAGGAACTGTTTCCACCCAAATGCTGCCACTGTGTGGGGGAAGCCTTTACAGAGGATGGCCAAGGAGTTGGCTACAATCAGATGCTTAAGCATCAAATCTGTGGACCTTAACCTGTACCCAGTGAAGTAAAGGCTGATATAATGGCAAAGAAGTGACAAATTGCCCAGGATTCCAACCACAGTTTCTGTTAAGATGATCACATCTACTGTCAGATCCCTGCTGTCCATCCTCTCAGACACCAGTCACTGATACTGTGAGTTAGACTGTCCTGCATGGGAACATGAGGTGTGAGCTACATGTATCAAATCAGCTGAATCCAATAGTCTCCACTTAACATTAGTCCCAACTTGGAAACATTCATTTAGTTTTCCTGTTATGAGGTGCTTTCCGAGGGTTGAATGTACAATTTTTAAAGAGCAGTTATATGTAAAGTTAATCACTGAAGCACTACATGTGACCACCTCTTCATTCTTCATCAGTCTAGGACCCACCCACTTCCATTACTTTCATTATACAGGGGATGGTAATGTACAAACAGAGAAGTTAATTACTGTCTAAATCTTCTGATTAATGAGGAGTGAGGACCTGAAACCTTCTGGGCAGTTAAAAATAGTGCAATGAACCATCATGTCCTGCCAAAAGCTACTTAGATTTGTTCAAATACTAATCCAGATCTATAGTTTTGGATATACACTTGCCATTTGATTTCAGACTTATGGTATTTTATAGTTTTTTAAAATCAGATTATCCATTTCTATTATAAAAATAAATTTTATTAGTAAATTTTCTTCTATGTGTTAATATCGGTTAGGAATAAAGCCTAAGATATCCCGATACATGTACATGCGCTGCAGCACTACAGTCCTGCAGGAACCTGCCCCGTGACAAGTTAACATGATGAAGGGGAAAATGGCTTGATATGAGGATGGCATCATGAAGATTCTTTTTCTTTCATGTCAGAAATCCATGGATAATGGCACCTATCCCAGAAATTACTGAATGAGCACATGTAGGGACAAAAACTTCTGCACATGAATCAATAATATAAAACAAAAGACTGTAAGGCAAAACATAATTACTACTGTTTTCAATGATATGCTTATCTATTTGGCATTGTTAATGCCAGAGTTAATTAAAAATATTAACAATGAATTAAGACTTGTGAATGAGATTAGTATACAAAACATATGCAATTTAGCATTTACAAGGCATGTATGCTTCTGCAGTTTATAATTGAAATACGAGATTTATGAATTGATGTCAGAAAGAACACAGGTAGAGACAAAACAATATGCAACAGACAGCTACTGAAACAAAATTATCATGTCAATTCTCCATTACATTTAAGAGTGATGATAACTTCACTATAATCAACACACTACAGAGTTTTCCAGTGGAGACACAGTTACTATCTGACTAATTGCATTATACACTCAGAGGTAGAGAACACTTTTCTATTCAAGCCATTACAATTTGGATACACAAACTGCACAGGATTAGATGGCTTATGCACATTTACCATATTCTTTATAGAAAACCTGGAGATATTATTGGTACATGTCTAGTAATCCTAAACATTGAGTCTATGATTCCTATAAAGTAGACTGAACAGCAGATTGATTTTACAACTACACATCTAAACACCTTAAAAATCAGGTTTCATAATCACATGGATTTGGCCACAATAATCACTGTCAGTGAGGATTACATTAAGTTGCAGAAGGGGCCACCAGGAGTTGGTGTAGGATTTAACACCCCATCTCTCTTTATTAGCTGAGCTCATGCCTCTGAATTATTCTACTTTCCTGTACGGCATTGGCACTGAGATCAGGTTACTACACAGAAGATGATCTTTTTCTGATATTATCACTTAGCCAGACTCTTCATCTGCCTTTTTTTTTTTACAGACTCTGTCACTTACAATGAAATAGAACATACTTACCTGACACCTCCCTGCTGCCAGCATAGTGGGTTCAGGGTTATGGTCACTATAGCTAGTTTGTATATAGGAGGGAGACAGCCAGACCCTAATATACAGGGTTGTGAGTCTGTATCCTGATCTCCCCTCCCCTCAGAAATGCAATTATCTTTTCACCTGTAGGAGCACTGGGAGTGTAGTCTTGGGATCTGAGAACATTTCTGAAAACCTTTCTCTCAGTTCTTAATTATGAAAATAATTACAAGTTTCTAGTTAGCACCCCTTAGGAGATGAAAGGAGTTTTTTCAAGATCCTTTTCTTTTCCACGATCCCTGAGGGGCAGAAAGGGTCTCACAGGGAGGAGAGTAGGAAATGCTGAAATCACAATCATAAGGGACTGGCATAAAGTCTCTCTTCTCTTCTAGATTCTTCACTTTCCTGTGGTATTTCTCTACCCTAAAACTAGTAGTTTCCTAATCCTCAGATGACTGAACTGAACCATGAATTAAAGTATTGGTAGAGAAATGGAATGAGACAAAACACCTGGAAGTATATTCAAAGAGATAAAAGTAAAAGAAGAACATGAAGAACTCATTGTAGAAATCATATGCACAAATCAAATCAATTAAGTTAGAATCAGTTACATAAGTCAATGCTAACTATTTGGAAATATTGTAGGAAAACATATTTGTTAATATTGAGCCCCTTTAGTGATTAGAATTAGATGCAGATCAAATACATAGGAAAATAAGAGAAGGTTCAAAAAGAGTCTCACAAAATAAAAGGACTCTGATGGCTTGATATATTCTAACATTCTTGCAGATCTCAGGTGAACCATTTTCCATTAATTAATTCAGGAATATGAAATCTGAAGACTAAACAACATGCTGCTAAAACACCAATGGCTCTATCACAAATCAAAAGAAAATCAGAAAATACATGAAAACAAATAAAAATAAAAACAAAAATATTCAAAATTGACAGAATACATTAAAAGCAATTCTAAGAGGGAAATTGCTAGTGATAAGAGCCCATCTCATGAAACAAGACATATCTTAAATGAACAACCTAAACTACCATCTAAAGGAATTTATAAAGAAGAAAAAACAATGTCAAAGACACCTGACAGATGGAAATTATAAAGATCAAAGAGCAAATTTGCAAAAGTAGAGACCAAAAAAATCAATAGGTCAATGAAACCAACAGTTGGTTTTTTGAAGAGATTAATAAAATTCATAAGCCTTTAGCCAGATACACCAAGAAAAACAGAGAGAGGATCCAAATAAATAATGCAAGAAAGAAAGAGGAGAAATGACAACACATATTCCAGAAACACATCATAAGAGAATACTATAAACTGTTACATGGCAATGTACTGGACAATCGAGAAGAAATGGCTGCATTTCTAGACACATACATTTTAAGACTGATTTAAGAAGAAATAGACAATGTGAACAGACATATCTCTAGCAGTGAAATTGAATTTGTAATTTAAAAAATCCCAGCAAACAAAAGTCCAGGAGCAACAGATTGACAGGGGAAATCTACAAAACACAAAGAAGGGCTCCCACCTATGTTAAACTCTTTTGTAAAACTGAAGAGGATGAAACACTCCCAAATTCATTCTAGGATACTACTTGTATCCTGATTCCAAAACCAGGTACAGTGCAAAAACCAAAAAAAATTGCAGGCCAATATCTCTGAGGAGAATACATGCTAAAATACTAAATAACATACTAGCTAGCTTATTTCAACAATTTGTAAAGAGGATTACAAACCATGATCAATTGGGATTTATTCCAGGGATACAAGGATGGTTCAATATCCACAAATAAATCAATGTGATACAAAACATTTAATAAAAGAAAATATTAAAATCACATGATCACCTTTATAGATGGAAAATTTTTGACAAAATTCAACATCTTCTTGATAAAAACTCTCATCAAATTGGATATAGAGGTGACATATCTCAACATAAAAAAGGCCATTGATGACCAACCCACAGCTAACATCAAACTCAATGGGAAAAAGTTAAAATCTTTCTTTTAAAATCTGGAACAAGACAGAAATTCCCATCTCCCCAGCTCTGATTAATGCAGCATAAGAAGTCCTTGTCACAGCAATCAGATAAGTGAAATATAAAAGGCATCCAAATTGGAAGGGAACTAGTCAAATGGTCACTATTTGCAGATGATATGACAATATATATAGAAAACCCTGAAGTCTCCACCAGAAAAACTATTAGAACTAATAAATGAATTCAGTAAAGTGGGATACAAGATTTTAGACAAAATCTGCTACTTTTCTATACATTAATAAAGACAACCTATTGAATGGGAGGAAATATTTGCAACTGATATGATCATTAAAGTACTAATATCCAAAACATACAAATAGTTCTTATACCTCAATGTCCAAATAGAACCTACCTCAAAAATGGCAGAAGCCCTGAAAAGACACTTGTTCTGAATAAGACATAGATGGCCAACATGCACATTAAATTATGCCAGCATTACTAAGCAGGAGGGAAAGAAAAACTACAATAAAGATACCACCTCACACCTGACAGAATGTCTATCATCATAAATTCTACAAATATAAATACTGGTAAGGATGTAGAGAAAAGGGAACCCTTGTACACCATGGACGGGAATGTAAACTGGTGTAGCCAGTCTAAGGGTCCCCAAAAAGCTAAAAAAATCGATATGATACAGCATTTTCACTCTTTGATGTACACTCGAAGAAAGCAAAAACATTAATTCAAACAGATGCATACACCCCAATGTTTATAGAAGCATTATTTAGAATTGCCAAGGTATGGAAGCAACCTATATGTCTAACAACACTTGAATGGAAAAAGAGGATGGGGTGTGTGTGTGTGTGTGTGTGTGTGTGTATACACACACACACGCACGTACAGTATATACACAGTGGAATATTACTTACCCAATTTTAATTGAAAAACATTTGACGCAGAACATTACTCAAATTTGATTTGTACACAATGTTGTTACATTTATAGATTTCAATGTGATTGCCATTGTAGTTATATTGGGCACCTCTGTCCCATTACATAAGTATCTTTTTTTGTGGTTGCAATTCAGCTGGTTGTTAAAAACCATCAAGTGAGTGTGAAAATTAAAAGATACGTATTGGGACCTATAGAAGGCAGATTTTTCTGTATTACGTCAAGATGACTTGGCCATGTTGGCAAGAAAGGGGTTTGCAGGTGTACACTCATAACTCTGAAGTGTTGAAATTAGTTTATGGGGGAGCCTTCGTTAAACTTGGAGCACTGCAGGAAGAGCTATCTGAAAGGGAAAGACAGGACTCCATTCTGTTTATGCTGAGTTTTTGACGTGGATTTTGGAAGGCAAAGTGTATATGTCCTCACTTTTAAGAAAGATTTTAATATAGTTCATTCAGTATTTACATTATGAAGCTGATACAAAGTATTAAGGAATTGGTCATTTGAAAGTGAAAACAACTAATTTGATATAATGTAGATATATGCATATACATATATAATCTTGTGCCACAATGAGAAACGTATATTTTAGCTCACATCAGAAATTTAAATATTTGCCACACATTAAATCATAAAGAAGAAAAAATATATGCACTAACATACACACATTAGTGTGTATATATGTCTGTAAATACATATGTATAAATATGTATATATCTATAAAGTCTGTCCTATTTGTTATCCTTCGATTCGTATGTTGGAAAATTATTCATAAGAAAAAAGTTTAATAAAACTAATTAAAATAATGACTAACCTTTAGATTTTCTTTGATATGCATATTACTGCACTGCTTATTTTGTTGAAAAATACATAATTCTGTAAGATATATTTTCACATTGCTACTTTATTATATTTTCACTACATTTCTTTAGAAAAATCCAATAAATATAATCAGAAATGTTTGACTCTAAGGAGCTAGTTGTCTATATTATTATAAGTAATTGATATATTTGGGTCTGTATCAGATTTTTAGGATCTCCCCAGTAGATTTTGTTTAGTTTCTTGTTGACCTATGTTAACTTATTCTTACAAACATTTAAAAAGAGGTATAGTTTACCCCTTTTCTTTTGCACGTGTGTATTTAGTATTTGTTAAGTTTTAAAGTTTTAAAGCGTACTTTTAAAAACTACTCACAGAATCATTCTATTTAATACCTTCAAACTCCACCATGACAAAGAAAGGATGTTATATATAAATCTCTTCTCAAATGCCACTTTTTTTGGTGATATATAATTAAAATTTGTTAAGAGACATGCATAGGTCCTAGGAGTGCAGATCAATGAAATTGCTGAAACTGGACACATTTCTCTGTGCTGCATCTGTGTCAATATACAGATATTATGAGGCCCCACAGAAGCCCCCACTGGCTCCTACCCTGTCACTACACCTAGGAGAACCTCTGCTGTGACATCTCACCACATACATTACTTTCAGCACATTTTAATTTTACATGAAGAGAATAATAGTGCATTTACATTTTAAACTGAAGTATAGTTAACTTACAATCTTGTGTTAGTTTCTGGTGCACAGCGAAGTGTTTCAGTTATACATATACATAGAAATATACACATCTTTTCCAAATTCTTTCCCATTAGGTTATTAAGAGATATTTAATAGAGCTCCCTGTGCTATACAGTAGGTACTGGTTGTTTATCTATTTTATACATTGTAGTATGTATATGTTAATCCTAAACTCCCAATTTATCTCCTCACCTCGTCCCTCTTTGGTAACCATATTTTGTTTTCTATGTCAGTGAGTTTATTTATGGTTTGTAAATAAGTACATTTATGTCATTTTTTTTGGTTCCACATGTAAGAGATATCATATACTTGCCTTTCTCAGTTTGATTTAGTTTACTTAACATGATAATCTCTAGTTCTATCCATATTGCTGCAGATGGTATAATTTCATTCTATTTTACGACTGAGTAATATTCTTTTGTATATATATACCACATCTTCTTATCCATTCATCTGTCAATGGACATTTAAGTGTGCATTTACTTTTTTGTAGTAGTTTTTAAAATTTTTCTTCTCTTGTTTGTAAATTTAAGGTTGCTTAAAGTTGTATATTATTCATTGGCATCAGTGTTAGATATTATTTTATGAATATCAAATGATTTAATCAGCTCACTGTTGCAAGGAGTGATCCTAGAGAAATAAAATACAAGGAACACTTTAAAATTGGTTTCTGGATTCCTGGAAATGGCTTTCTAATCTGATTAGGTTTAAAGACACTAATGAGATTATTTCCAGTAGTAAAGGGAGCATTGATAGTCAATGTCCTGTCCAGAAGTACAGATATGCAATATCTGCATCAGTATTATCAGGGTGACTGTGTATTATCACATCATATACTTTTGACTATTTGGGGAAAACTAACAGATATAATAGCATTGGCTGCTTGCTCCTAATGTTGCTAGAGAAAGAGATGAAGGAAAAGGTTGAGCTCAGGGATTTGAATTCACAGTTCAATCACCAGATAAATGACAAGAAGGCTTCTATGTGTGCACTGAAGGAGACCCTATCTCCTATGGCCACTTGACAGAGATTGCTGAAAACCAAGCACAGAATCTCAATCCGTTGGTACAAAATTTGGGGGGCATCTCAGAACAAAAGACTGTAAGATTTATTCAAATATATGTTAATAATTATAATTAGGTCAAGTGTTTTTTGAAAGAACTTTACTTCAGAACATTTTTAGATTTACAAAAATGGCAACTATTGTGCAGACTGCCCATATGTTCCACCCTCAGTTTCACTAACTCTTCATATATTAGTATGTAGAAGTGTCACAATTAATGAAGCAAGACTGATTAATTTGTATTAACTAAAGTCAATTCTTTCTTCAGATTTTTAGTTTTTCATTCATACCCTTTTTCCTTTCCACAAACTCATCCAGATAACAAACTGCATGTTGTAGTCATATCTCCTCTTTCCTGGGACAGATGTCAGATATTCCTCATTTTTAACAATCATGACCGATTTGAGAAGTACTAGTCTGGTATTTTGTACAATGATCCTTAGTTGAGACTAATGTGATATTTTTCTCACGATCAGTATGGGGTTCTGTGTTTTGGGAGGAAAACCAGAGGTGTAAAGAACCTTTTTCATTTCATCATATGAAGGGTACATAAAGCCAACATGAATTCTCACTATTCATGTTAATCTGCCTCTCCTGGATGAGGTCATGTGCCTCTGGTTTGCTCATGGAAAATTAATTTTGTCCCTTCTCGTGGTATATGCTTTAGAAGAAAATCACTATAAGCAGACCACATTTAAGAATGGGATGTTATGTTCCACCTTTTTAAGGATAGGTTTCAACATAATTATGTGGAGTCATTCTGAAAAAAGTTCTGTATTTTCTCCAATAAGTTATTTATTAAACCATATTTCATATCAGTTTAGACTCATGCACATTTATTTCGTATTTGAGTTATAATCCAATTCAACTTTTTCTAAAAACTCAAGTGCTCTACCTTGACCATAGGGAACACTTTTAGGAGGCTATTGTGTATCTTTGAAATAGCCCATCATTATGTTCTTTCTTTTTTATTCTTTCAAGCATTTCCTTACTTCATTGCACTATGAGATTCTCTAGGTATAATTTATTACACATATAATATGTATCCTGGATGGATGGATGGATAGATAGATAGATAGATAGATATCCTGTCTTGTCCTAGTCCCAGCTTCAGCCATTACTCCACACAACAGCAGCTGCTTTTATTAATGAATGGTGTAATAAACCACAATATGAACAACAGGTGTGCTCATGACCACTAAGTGTCTGAAAGGTGGGGATGGTCCCAGAGCTAGCACACAGGACAGAACATTCAGTCAAACAAGATAATTCTGAAACTCTAAAATCTAATGGAATTCACCATGCTATGATTTTACCTACTTAAGAAAGGTGATGTAATTTTTTCTGATTTTGTGCTCTTGGAATGCGAATGTCTATCCTATGCTGTCCCACCATGTAATCTGTCAGCTTTCACAGGTTTCCAGCTGGACAAGACTTTCTCTTAGAATGATTCACCTCTCAAGCCTCAATCACACTTGGGTTAGATAATATTTTGATGATATTGGGTACTTAGAGACACTGCTGTGGGCTAAGACTTTGGGGCTGTTGGAAAATTACAATGAATTTTGCATGTGAGGAAAGAACAAACTGGAGTCCAAAGGCCTGAGAGGTATAAGTTTAACTGAACTCCAAATTGACAGACTGAAGTCCAAAGCCCAGTATCTCAGAAGGTGACTATATTTAGGATAGGCCTTTAAAGAAATGATAATTTAACACCAAGTCCAATGAGGTGGACCCTAAGCACTCTGACTCATGTAATTATAAACTAAATTTGGAGACACAGAGAGATATCATACCTATGTACACACACAAGAAACACCATGTTAGGACACAGAGAGAACATGGCTATCTGCAAAGAAAGACACATTACATTAGTGAAATGGAAAAAGTTGCAGCCTGGGACACTCTGCACAGCAAGATTATCATCTAGCATATAAGAGATAAGAACATCTCAGACAAGCAAAAACTAAAAGTGTTTACTAATACTAAATGAATCATAAGAGAAAACAAGTCTATTTAAAATTGTATTAAAATTAATAAAATACTGATGAATAAATTTAAACAAGAAGGGGAAAATCTTATATTCTGAATTTACTGAGGAACTTGAAGTTAATACAAAGAAAATGGAAAGATATCCTTTTTCTTTTTTGGATTGGAAGAATTCATATTGTTAAATATCCATACTACCCAAACCAATCAACAGATTTAATGCAATTTTTAGTAAAATACCCATGAATTTTTCACAGAACTAGACCAAAAATCCTAAAATTAATATAAAACCATAAAAAATCACAAAGAGCTAAAGTAAATTTGAGAAGAAAGAAGAAAACTGGAGGTATCAAACTCCCTGACTTCAGGCTATCCCACAAAGCTATAGTCATGAAAACAGTATGGTACTGGCAGAAAAACAGACACAAAAATCAATGGAACAGAACAGGGAGCTCAGAAATAAACCCACATGCCTCTGGTCAATTAATCTATCACAAGGAGTCAAGAGTATACAATGGAGAAAAGACAGTCTCTTCAATAAGTGGTGATGGACAACTGGACAGATACATGTAAAAGACTGAAATTATTTCAACATCTTCTCATACTGTATACAGAAATAAACTCAAAATGGATTAAAAATCCCAATGTAAGACTGGAAACCACAAAACTCCTAGAAGAAAATATTGGCAGATCACTCCCTAACAAAATTATAGCGTTTTTCTTTGGATCTTCCTCTTCAGGTAAAGGACACAAAAGCAAATATAGACAAATAGGACCTAATTAAACTTAAAAGATTTTGCACAGAAAGGAAATATTCGACAAAAAGAAAAAGCAATCTACTGAATCAAAAAATATTTTGAAAAGATAAGACTGATGAGGGGTTTATATATCCAAAATACATAAACAGCTCATACAAATCAATATCATAATGTTATCCATGAAATTCATAACTGTTCCCCCAAAGGCTCCCCTGACTGAGATTGATTTTAAACTCCAGCTTCACATCAGGCTATTCTTTATTCTGTGAGGATATTAACTTCAGTTTCACTAATGAGCACTGCACATGCTCATCCATTTTTCATGTATACTTTTATCTATATGCCTAGTTCAGTTCTGGAAAATTTATTGCATTAGATGCTACACACCTGAAGACTCCACAATATTAAGACTGTTTCAAGATGTTTTTTATTGCATAAATTCTGAACTCCCTTTCTTTAGTAGGAAAATTTACAATAATATATTTCTTTATAAGATGATTACATTTCATGACAGTATTAGTACAATTGCTCATTTTGAAGAAAATGCTCAGCATGTCTTATTTAGTATTCTCTTGAGATTCAAATTTTTAGTTAAGACTCAGAGGTAAATGAACGAATGAATGAATGAATTGGCAACTGTGCATGTGGCATTACATACAATTTACATATTTCTCATCATAATAGGGGATTTTGTATTCTTTATCCAAGCAAAGTAGAGGCTGTGTACAGTAGAGTCACGGCTCATGAGCACAAAGGGGCTTAGAGCTGGGAAACATGCAACCATGATTACAGTGATGTTCACAATGAACCTGCTGGGATTCTCAAAAAGAGACAAAACAACCTGAAAGATGGAAGAAAGAGTGTAAAAGTAAACAAAGGTGCTCACCAGGAGAAGAATGGTTTTAGTAGCTCTGGACTCAGGGGAGCCGCTGGGGGAGGCATTGGTCCTCCGAATGTGTTGCACCCTCTGTTTGTGCCTGTGCAGGATAAAAATCATAGAGCCACTGGCCCAGAGCATAAGCCCCAAACATGAGACATCAGGGAACAAAAGCAATGCTGCAAATAACACATTACTGGTTTTGTGATGACGAATGGAAGAACAGTATCCAAAATCCCTGTTGTCTGTGATGTTTTTGTTGCTCCATTTACCATGTATGCAGACAGGAAAAATGATATTTACCAACATTTGCAGGAACCAACACAGGAGAATAGAGGGAACAATGTACTTGGGAGCTTTTACTTTAAGCTCTGCCCACCTCGAGTTCCTGGGACTGATTGTGACCACTTGAAAGACACTCAAGAGGCAGATGCTACCAATGGACACTCCCCTCCCAACTCTGTGAAGAAAGAAAAGAAGTTTGCATCCAAATTCACTGGGGAAATGTTTCCACCCAAATGCTGCCATTGTGTGGGGGACGCCTTTACAGAGGAGGGCTAAGGAGTTGGCTACAATCAGGTGCTTAAGAATCAAATCTGTGGACCTTAACCTGTACCCAGTGAAGTAAAGGGTGACGTAATGGCAAAGAAGTGACAAATTTCCCAGGATTCCAACCACAGTCTGTGTTAAGATGATCACGTCTATTGTCAGATCTCTGCTGTCCATTCTGTCAGACACCAGTCACTGATATTTTCTTCAGAGTTAAAATGTCCTGTTTGGGAATATGAGATTTGGACTACTTATATAATGTCAGCTGAAATCTGGTATTCTGCAGTTACCAGTAGTTCCCACTTAAAATTTTTTACTTCATGTTTTTCTATTACTAGCAGCTTTCCAAGGGTTGAATGTATAAAATTTAAAGTTCACTTATAATGTTTAATTACTCATTGACAGCTATACACATGACCACTTCATTCTTCACAAATATATTAGCCGGGAACTTCTGTGACTTCATGTATACAGAAGGGGAAAATGTACAAAGAGAGTGGTTAAGTATTTGTCAAAGTCTGCTGCGTAGGGCAGAGTTGGGGATGTGAAATCCCTTGGCCTGATAAAGACAGTGCATTGAACCACCATGCTCTGCCAAAAAGCTGATTAAGTATATTTATATGCTAATCCAGATCTATATGATCTATATTTAGTTTTGATTTCACAACCTGTCATTTGATTTTAGACGCGGTATTTTATAATTTTCATTACAACAAGTTTCCATTTCTGTAACATTTTATTCTATATGGGACTATTAATTATGAATAAAGTGTTAGGTATCTTAATACATTTCCATGCACTGTTGCAGGCAGAATACTGCAAGAACCTGCCTCATGACAAGTTAACATGATGAAAATGAAAATGGTTCAGTATTAGCATGGCTACAGGAAGACGCTTTTGGCAAGTATAATGGCACCTATCACAGGAATTATTGAATCAGCACATGGAATACCATAAACTTTAGGGCATAAAAAATTGATACATGACAAAATAGTGTACTAACTTATTACTTTAGGATGATATCCTTATCTGTTAATGCCATAGTTAAGTGAAAAACACTCAAAAAGAATGAAGATTTGTGAATGATATTATCATACAAGATATATATGCAAAACAGCCCCTAAAGGGTATGTATTCTTGTGCATTTTAAAAATTGAAAAATTAGATTTTTGGATTGATAATAGAATACTATTTAAATGGGTAGAAACAACATGATATGAGAGTGACAGCTGCTGGCTGTAAGTCATAATTATCATGTCAACTGCTCATTAAATTTAAGAGTGCCAATAACCTCACCATAACCAACACCCTATGGAGTTTTTTAGTGGAGACAAAATTAATGTCTCCATTAATTGCTTCAAATGTCTAAAATTAGAGAAAACCTTTCTAGTCAAGCCATTTACATTTGGATATGCTTTCTGCACAAGGTTAGATAATTAGATTCATTTTACTCTTTATTACAAAGCTTAAGGTCCACTTCTAGCAATCATCAACTTTTACTCTAGTTGCCAATCAGGTAGACTGAATAGCAGGTTGATTTTACAACTACGTTTTTAAGCACCTTCATAATCTGGCAATGTTATCACTTGGATTCAGCCACAACAATCACTGTCAGTAAGGATTACATTAAATTGTACGAGGAGCCATCAGGAATTGGTGTAGGATCTAGGATCCCATCTCTCTTCACTAGCTTAGCTCATATCTCAGAATTATTCCACCTTCCCACAGAGGGTTGGCACTAAATCAGGTTACTAAACAGACAATTGGCTTTTTCTGATGTAATCACTTGTGAAGAATCTTGATCTGCCTTTCTCTTACAAACTCTGCTTCTCAGAATGAAACAGAAAACACTTACCTGATTCCTCCCTGCTGCCAGGACAATGGACTCAGTGTGATGGTCTTTATAAGCTAGTATCTGTGTGGGAAGGAGACAACCACAGCCTGATATATGGGTTTGTGATTCTCTTACTCCCTGCCCCATTCCCTCAGAACTGCAATTATCACTCCATCTTTGGCAGCAATGGGAGTGTAGGCTTGGGATCTGAAAACACTTCTGAAAACTTTTCTCTCAGTTGTTAATGATCAAAAACAATTACACGTTTCTCATTAGCATCCCTAAGGAGACTGAAGAAGTGTTTTTGAGAGGGATTTCCTTTTCCATGATCCCTGTTGGCACATAGGGTCTCTCATGGACAAGAGTATAAACTATGTGTGCCCTCTGGAGTCTTCACTTCCTGAGATGTTTCTCTACCCTAAAACTAGTACTTTCCTAATCTTCAGACAACTGAACTGAACCGAACCATCAATTAAAGTATTGGTAGATAAATGGAATGAGACAAAATACCTGAGAAGTGTATTCAAAGGCATACAAGTAAAAGGAAGAACATGACAAATAACTCATTACAGAAATTGTTTGTTTGCACTAACCAAAGTCAATTGTGTTGGACATATTTGCAAAGTAAATGCTAATTCATATGAAACTCTTGTAGTAAAATATATTTCACAACTATTGACCTCCATCAGTGATAAGAATTAGGAGCAAAACAAATACATCAAAAAAAAAAAGAAGGTTGCAAAGGAGGTTCTCACAAAATAAGAGCATTTTATCTGATAACTTGACAGATTCTATCATTCTTGCAAATATCAAATGAACTAATGCTCAGTTAGTTAATTTAAGAAGATCAAACCTGGAAATGAAACAATATGCTACTAAAAAATCAATGGGTCAAGGGTAAATTTTAAAAATCAGAATAATAACTTGAAACAAAGTAAAATAAAAACAAAATTTTTCAAAATCTATGAGATACAACACAAGCAATTCTAAGAGGGAAATTTATAATGATAAAGGTCTACCTCAATAAACAAGAAAAATCCCAAATAAACAATTTAAACTACCATCTAAAAGAAATAGAAAAAGAACAATTTCAAATTCAAAAGATAGAGGAAATAAGAATCAAAGAGGAAAATTTTAAATGTAGAGACCAAAAAACCCCATAAAATTGGTTAATGACATGAGAGCTGTTTTTTTTTTTCAAAAGATAACGAAAACTGATAAGGTTTTAATCAGGGTCATCAAGAAAAAAAGGACTGGAAAAACCAAAATAAGAAGGTAAGAGGAGAAATAACAACCATATCACAGAGATAAAAAAAATAATAAGAGAATGTTATAAACATTTAGATACAGATAAATTGGACAACTCAGACGAAATGGACAAATTTCTATAAACATGCAACCTTCCAAAAGTGAAATAGGAAGAAGTAGACAATCTAATCAGACAGATCACTAGTAGTAAAATTAAATTTGTAATTTAAAAAATCCCAGGAAACAAAAGTCTAGGACAGAAGACTTGACAGGGGATTTCCACAAAGCATAAGGAAGAGTTAATATCTATCTTTCTCAACCTATTTCAAAAACTTGAGGGGATGGAACACTCCCAAAACCATTTTAGGAAACCTCCTTTATCATTGATACCAAAACCAGACATAGACAATACAAAAGAGAAAATATAAGCCAATATCTCCATTGAGGATACATGCTAAAATCCTTAAAATATTGGTGAGCCAAAACCAACAGCATATAAAAAGGATCACATGATCAAGTGGATATTACTCAAGGGAACCAAAATGGGTTTAATGTCCACAAATCATTCAGTGTGACAGACAACATTAACAAAAGGAAGGATAAAAATTACATGACCATCTCTATAGATATAGAAAAAGCATTTGACAAAATCAACATCCATTCATGATACGAACTCTCACCAAAGGGAATATTTCTCACCATCAAAAGGGCATTTGTGACAAACCCACAGCTAACATCAGACTCAAACCTTTTCTGTGAAATCAGGAAATTTCGTGAAAAACTGAAACCTTTCCTCTCAAATCAGAAACAAGCCAGGGATGCCCAGTCTTGCCACTTCTGTTTAACATGATGGTGAACGTCCTAGCCACAGCACTCAAACAAGAGAAAAATAAAAGGCATCTGGATTGGAAGGAAAGAAGTCAAACTGTCACTATTTGATGATGACATGATAATATACAGAAAAAACCATAAAGTGTCCACCAAAAAAAAACCTATTAGAACTAATAAATGAATTCTGTAAAGTTGCAGGATACAAGATTAATATACAAAAATCTGTTATTTTTCTATATACTAATAAAGACAACCTACTGAATGAGAGAAGACATTTGCAAATGATATGACTGTTAAGGTATTAATAACAAAATATATAAACAGCTCATACAACTGCATGCCAAAAAAATTCAATTCAAAAATTGGCAGAAGAGCTCAATAGACATTTTTCCAAAAGATATATAGATGACCAACAAGAACATGAAATAATGCTCAACATTGCTAACCATCAGAAAAATGCAAATCAAAACTAAAATGGATATCACCTCGTATCTGAAAAAATGCCTATCATCAAAAACCCTACAAATGACAAATGTTGGCAAGGATGTGGATAAGAGCAAACCCCTGTACACTGTTGCTGGGATGTAAATTTGTGCAGCCAGTATGGGAAAGAGTACAGAGGCTCCTCGAAAAACTACCAATAGCACTATCATGATACAGCAGTTCCATTCCTCAATATATCCAACAAAAACAAAGACACTAATTCAAAAAGATACACGCACTCCAATGTTCACAGCGGCATTATTCACAATAGGTAAGCTAGGAAAGCAAACTAAATGTCCATCAATAGATAAATGGATAAAAAATATGCATATATATATTACTTAGTTGATTTTAATTGAAATATACAACAGAGGAATGGATAAAGAATGTGCTGAGTAATATATTGTATGTATTATATAGATATAACTCAGCTAATTTTAATTGAAATATATTTGACATATAACATGGTGTAAATTTAAGATGTACACTATGTTAAGCAGTTTGTTACATTTGTAGATTGCAATATGATTGTCATTGGAGCCATAATTAGCACCTCTATCACATTATATAAGTATCATTTTTTTACTGATTGGAATTCAGCTGATTTTTAAAAACCATCAAGTGAGTGTGACAATTAAAAGACATGTACTGGACATGTAGAAGGCAGGTTTTTCTATAGTATGCCAAGAAGACTTGGCCATGTTGGTGAGAATGGGGTTTGTAGGTGCACGCTCATATCTCTGAAGTGTTGAAACTAGTTTATGGCAGAGCCTTCGTTAAACTTGGAGCACTGCAGGAAGAGCTATCTGAAAGGGAAAGACATGCATCCATTCTGTTTATGTAGAGTTTATGGCTTTTGGATATACAGGGGAAAAAGTGTATATTTCCTCACTTTTGGGAAAGATTTTAATATAGTTCACTCTGTATTTATATTATGAAGTTAATACAAAGTATTAAGAAATGGGAAATTTGAAAAACAATTATTTTGATACAGTGGCGATATATATAATTTTTAATATATATGTATTATATACAATATATATAAAATCTTGTGCCCAAACAAGAAACTCATATTTGTAGCTCACATCAGAAACTTAAATATTTGCCCCATATTAAGTCATAAAGAAAGAAGAAAAAATGTATACAAACATACATCTACCTTAGGGTGTGTATATGCATGTGTGTGTATCTGAGGATACATATGTATATAAATATATACATAAAAAGTCAATCATGTTTGTCAATATGCTGGAAAATTATTCAGTATTTGATAAAAATTTTAATGATATTAATTACAATAATGAGAAACTTTTAAGTGTATGTAATTACATACATATATTACCATGCTATTTGTTTTATTGCTAAAAAATAAAGAATTCCATGAAATATATTTTCTCATTGCTACTTCAATTCACATATTTTGGTGTTATTACTTGAGAAAAATCCAATGAATATACTAGAAATGTTTGTCTTTATAAGGAGTAAGTAGTCAATGTTATTATAAATAATCAGTATATTTGGGTTTATCAAGTTTTCAGGGCTTTTCCAATAGACATGGTTTAATTCCTTATTTGATCTATGTTAACTTCTTTTCTAATAACTTTTAAAAAGAAATTTACATCTGACCCCCTTTCTTTTGAAGTTGTATATTTAGTTATTTGCTAATTTATAACCTAGCTATTTCACTGTACTTTTAAAAACTACACATTGACAATATAAGTACATGACACATAAATCTACTCTCAAATTCCACTTTTGGTGACATCTATTTTAAATGTGTTAAATACATGCATAGGCCTGAAGACCACAGATCAAAGAAATCGCTCAAACTGAACACATTTCTGTATGTGGTACCCATATCAATAAACAGAATGTTGTCAGACCCCATAGACACCCTAACTGGCTCCTTCCTGTCACTACACCTAGGATAACCCCTGCTATGACATCTAACGGCATAGATTACTTTCAGCACTTCTGTACATTATATGGAGAAAATAATGCATTTACATTTTTGTATTAGACTTCTTAATTTTCTATGTTGCTTGTGAATTTAAATTTGTATAAAGTTGTACATCATTCTTTGGCATTGCTATATAGGACTTCATTTTATGAATATCAAACAATTTAGAATCACTGTTACAAGGAGCGATTCTAGAGAAATAGAAATTCAGGAATAGGTTTATTTTTCAATTTAATTTTTTTTGAAGTGTAGTTGGTTTACAATGTTACTTTCAGGTGTGCAAAAAGTGATCCAATATATATGTATGTATGTACACATATTTTCAGATTCTTTTCTATTATAGCTTATTACAAGAAATTGAATATAGTTCCCTGCACTATACAGTAGGTCATTCTTGTTTATTTTATATATAGTGGTATGTATCTGTTAATCCCAAACTCCTAATTTATCCCTTCCCCCTTTCCCACTTTGGTAACCATAGTTTGTTTTCTATGTCGGTGAGTCAATTTCTGTTTTGTAAATAAAATTTTTATCTTTCTTTAGATGCCGCGTATAAGAGATATCATATGGTATTTGTCTTTGTCCGATTTACTTCACCTAGTATGATAATCTCTATGTAAATCCAAGTTGCTGCAAATGGCATTACTTCATTTTTTTATGGCTAATATTCCTTTGTATATAGTCATGTGTGTGTGTATGTATATGTATGTGTGTATGTATGTGTATATGTATATATGTGTGTGTATATATGTATATATATGCATATGTATGTGTGTGTGTATATATATATATAGCTATATATATATATCACACCTTCTTTATTCATTAATCTGCCCATGGACATTTACATTGGTTTCATGTCTTGGCTATTGTAAATACTGCTGCTGTGAACATTGAGGTGCATGTATTTTTTCAAATTATACTTTTCTCCAGATGTGTGCCCAGGATTGGGATTGCTGGATCATATGGTAACCCTATTTTTAGTTTTTTAAGGAATCTCCATACTGTCCTTTCATAGTGGCTGCACCAATTTACATTCCCACCAACAGTACAGGAAGATTCCCTTTTCTCCACACCCTCTCCAGCATTTATTATTTGTAGACTTTTAAATGATGGCCATTCAGACTGGTGTGAAGTGATAGTTTTGATAAATTTCTCTAATAATTATAGCAACACTGAGCATGTTTTCATGTGCCTGTTGGCCATTTGGGTGTCTTCTTTGGAGAAGTGTCTATTTAGGTCTTCTGTCCTTTCTATGATTGGTTTTTTTTTTTACAAAGCTTGTATATTTTGGAAATTAGTCCCTTGTGTCACTTGCATATATTTTCTCCCACTCTGTAGTTTGTCTTTTAATTTTATGGTATCATTAGATGCACGAAAGTTTTTAAGTTTAATTAGTTCCCATTTGTTTATTTTTGCTTTTATTTCCATTCCTCTAGGACACGAATCCAAAAAAAATATTGCTGCAATTTATGTCAAAGAGTGTTCTGCCTATGTTCTCCTCTAGGAATTTTAGAGTATCTGGCCTAATATTTAGATCATTAAACCCACTTTAAATTTTTCTTTTTGTATATGGTGTTAGAGAGTGTTCTAATTTCAGTCTTTTACAGGTAGCTGTCCAGTCTTCCCAGCACCACTTATTGAAGAGACTGTCTTTTCTCCACTATATATTCTTGCCTCCTTTGTCATAGATGAATTGACCATAAGTGTGTGGGTTTATTTCTGGACTTTCTCTCCTGTTCCATTGATCTATATGTCCGTTTTTGTGCCAGTATGATTCTGTTTTGATTACTGAAGCTTTGTGGTATAGTCTGAAGTCAGGGAGCATGATTCCCCCAGCCCCATTTTTCTTCCTCAAGATTGTTTTGACTATCTGGGGTCCTTTGTGTTTTCATACAAATTTTAACATGTTTGGTATAATTTCACTGTGAAGCTATCTGGTTCTGGGGGGGTTCTTTTGTTGTTGGGAGTTTTAAAATTACTGATTTCATTCAGTGCTGGTAATTGACCCGATCATATTTTCTATTTCTTCCTGGTTCAGTCTTGGCAAATTGTACCTTTCTAAGAAGTTGTCCATTTCTTCTAGGTTGTCCATTTTGTTGGCATATAGTTGCTCTTGGTAGCCTCTTACAATTCTCTGTATTTCTGTGGTGTCAGTTATAACTTCTTTTTCATTCCTGATTTAATTAATTTGGGCTCTCCCCCTTATTTTCTTGATGAGTCTGGCCAAAGCTTTATCAATTTATCTTTTTAAAGAACCAGCTTTTAGTTTCATTGACCTTTTATATATGTATTTTTAGTCTCCATTTGCTTATGCTCTAACTTTTATGACTTCTTTCCTTCTACTAACTTTGGATTTTGTTTGGTCTTCTTTCTCTAATTGCTTTAAGTGTAAGGTTAGGTTGTTTATTTGAGGTTTTTCTTGTTTCCTGGTAAGCTTTTATCGCTATAAATGTCCCTCTTAGAACTGCTTTTGCTGTGTCCCAGAGGTTTTGGATCGTTGTGTTTTCATTTTCATTTGTCTCTAAGTATTTTTTTTATTTCCTCCTTGATTTCTTCACTGATCCATTGGCAGTTTAGTAGCATATTGTTCAGCCTCCATGTATTTGTGGCGTTTTTTGCAGTTTTTTTTCTTATAGTTGACTTCTAATCTCATAGTGGTGTAATAGGAAAAGATGCTTTATATGATTTTAATTTTCTTAAATTTACCAAGACTTGCTTTGTGGACCAGCATGTGATCTATCCTGGAGAATGTTCCAAGCACATTTCAGAAGACTGTGTAGTCTGCTGCTTCTGGATGGAATGCTCTATAAATATCAATTAAGTCCATCTGATCTAATGTGTCATTTACGGCCTGTATTTCCTTATTGATTTTCTGTCTGGATGATCTGTCCATTGATGTAAGTGGGGTGTTAAAGTCCCTCACTATTATTGTGTTACCATTGATTTCATCTTTAATGTATGTTAACAGTTGCCTTATATATTGAGGTGTTCCTATATTAGGTGCATATATATTTACAATTGTTATGTCTTCTTCTTGGATTGACCTCTTGATCATTATGTAGTGTTCTTCTTTGTAAGTCTTTATTTTAAGATAATTTTGTCTGATATAAGTATTGTTACTACAGTTTTATTTTGGTTTCCATCTGCCTGGAATAGCTTTTTCTTTCCCCTTACTTACAGCCTGTATGTGTCTCTAGCTCTGAAGTGGGTCTCTTATAGACAGCATATATATGGGTCTTGTTTTTGTATCCATTCAGCCTGTCTGTGTCTTTTGGTTGGAGCTTAATCTCTATACATTTAAGGTAATTATCAATACATATGTCCTTATTGCTATTTTGTTGTTTTGGATTAATTTTTGTACATCTCTTTTTCCCTTTCTTAATTTATTCTCTTCTCTTGTGATTTGATAACTATCTTTAGTTTTATATTTGGATTCCTCTTTTCTTTGTGTGTGTATATCTATTATAGATTTTTGGTTTGCAGTTACCATGAAGTTTTGGCATATAAGTTTATATATACATACAAGTATACATATTATATATATGTTAATTATATATATATATTTGTTTTAAGTTACTGAACTCTTAATTTCAAATGCATTTTAGATACCCTGCATTTGTACTCTCCTCCCCTCACAATTACTGGTTTTGTTATTATATTTTACATCTAATTACACTGTATATCCTTTAACTGCTTATTGTGATTTTACTACCTTTGTTTTTTAACCTCCCGATTAGTTTGTGTGTGGATGATTTCCTACCTTTACTTTGTGTTTGCCTTCACTGGTGAGATTTTTCCATTTTTTAATTTTCTTATTTCTAGTTGTGTCCTTTTCTTTTCTATTCAGAGAAGTTCCTTTAGCATTTGCTGTAAAGCTGGTTTGGTGGTGTGGAATTCTTTTAGCTTTTGCTTATCTGTAAAGCTTTTGATTTCTCCATCAAATCTGAACGAGAGCCTCTCTGGGTAGGGTATTGGTTGTAGGTTTTTTCTCTTTCATTACTTGAAATATCTCATGACACTCCCTTCTGGCTTGCAGAGTTTCCGCTGAAAAATCATCTGATAACCTTTTGGGAGTTCCTTTGTATGTTATTTGTTGCTTTTCTCTTGCTGCTTTTAATGTTTTCTCCTTATCTTTAAGTAAGAGATATTCTGCCAATTTCAGTAGGTGTTCTTTGAGAACTGATGGGTCTCCAGATGTAACTTTTGGTGTATTCATGGAAGGGGATGAGCTATGTGTCCTTCTACTCTGCCATGTTGGCACTACCCCCTTCTCCTTATCTTCAATTTTTTTCAATTTGATGACTATGTGCCTTGGCATGCTCCTCTTTGGGTTTATCCTGTATGGAACTCTCTGTACTTCCTGGACTTAGGTAACTATTTCCTTTCCCATTTAGGGATATTTTCAGCTATTATCTCTCCAAATATTTTCTCATATTTTTTCTCTCTCTCTTCTCTTTCTGGGACCCCTATAATGCAAATATTAGTGTGTTTCATGTTGTCACAGAAGTCTGTTAGACTATCCTCATTTCTTTTTTCAGAGTAGTGATTTCCACTACTCTGTCTTCTAGCTTACTGATCTGTTCTTCTGCCTCATTTAGTCTACCCTTGGTTCCTTCTAGTGTATTACTCATTTCAGTAATTGTTTTCTTCATCTGTTTGGTAGCTCTTTATATTTTTTAATTCTTCACTAAAAACTTTTAACTTCTTTCTCTGTGCATCCATTCTCCTAAGTTTTCTGATCATCTTCACAATTATTACTCTGAACTCTTTCTTGGGCAGATTGCCTGTCTCCTCATCACTTAGTTCTTCTTGTGGGATTTTATCTTGTGCCTTTGCCTGGAACATATTCATTTGCCACCTCACTTTATCTAAATTTCTATTTGTATTTTTATGCGATAGTTTAGTTACATTTCTAGTACTATAAGATTCTCCATGCATACAGTATATATATTCACTCCTGTCTGAGTCTCAGCTTCAGCCATTACTCCACAGAGAGTAGCTACTTTTATTAGTGAGTGGTGTGATGAACAAAAATACGGGCAGTAGGTGTGTTCATAGCTACTGGGAGTGTGAAAGGTGGGGTTCTCATGCAGACAGCCCAGAGGACAGAACATCCAGCCAAACAAGATACTTCTCAAACTTTAAAATCTAATGGAATTTACCCTCCTAGGATTTTTACTCGCTTTGGATAGGTGACTTGTTTCTTCTTCCTGATTTCTTGCTTTTGGAGTGGGAATGTCTATTCTGTGCTGAAATTTATCTGCTTTCACAGGTTTCTAGATGGACAGGACTTTTTCTCTGAATGAGTCAGATAGTGTATCTCAACCAAAGCTGAATTAGATAACATTTAGGTGAGATTGGGGACTTGGAGTTGATGCTACAATGGGTTAATACTTTGGAGCTTATGGGAAAGAGGGGGCAAATGCATTTTTTATGTGAGAAAGAAACAAACTATGGGTCCATAGGGCTGAGAGTTATAAGCTGAACTGAACTTCAAATTGACAGGGTGAATCCCCAAAACCCAGTATCTCAGAAGATGACTATATTTAGAAAAGGACCTTTAAGGAGGTGCTAAATTAACATGAAGCCCATTGGGGTGGATTCTACTGCATTCTGATTCATGTCATTATAGCAGAAACACTATAACAGAGACATCATTCTTATACACACACACAAGACTCATCATGTGAGGACACAGAGAGAAGATGGCCATCTGCAAGGCAAGGAGGAGACTTCACAAAAAGTGATGAATGGGAAAAACCTGAAACCTAGGAAAATCTACCAAGCAAGATTATCATTTAGAACAGAAGAAAGGATAAAGAACTCCTCAGACAAGGGAAACTTTAAGGTGTTTATAAATACAAAACCTATCCTAAAGGAAATGTTGTAGGATCTTCTCTAAATGGAAACAAAGTAAGAATCTGCAGGAAAGGCTAAATCCCACTAGGAAAGGACAATATATGGTAAGGACTGAGGATCAATCCCTTAAATAAGCCAATACATAGATTAAAAGATAAAAAATTATAAAAGCAACTATGATCACAATAAATAGTTAAGAGATAAGCATGAATATATAAAATATGACATCAAAACCACAAAATGTGGGGTAGGGGAGGAAAAAATGTAGATCTTTTAGAATGTGTTTGAACTTAAATGACTACCAGTTTAAAACAAGTAGGCATAACTATAGATCTACATATATAAATCCCATGTTAACCACAAATAAGAAACCTACAATAGATACACCAAAACTGAAAAGAAAGGAAAGCAAGCATACTGCTAAAGAAAACCATCAAACCACAAGGATAGAAATAAAAAGAAGTAGTGAACACAGAACTGTGAACACAACCAGAAAACAAGTAATAAAGAGGCAATAAGTACAAACCTATCAATAACTACCTTAAATGTCGATGGACCAACTGCTCCAATCAAAAGACAAAGGGTGGCTTATTTGATTTTTTTTAAAGTCCCTTCAATATGCTTCCTGAAAGAGACTCACTCAGGGCTAAAGTCACACACACAGACTAAAAGTTGTAGGATGGAAAAATTATTTCAGAATGGTAATAAAAACAAAGCAGAGGATAACAATTCTCATATCAGACAAAATAGGCTTTACAACAAAGGTTATATTGAAGGACAAAGAAAGCTATTATAAGCAGGGAGGACATAGCTAGTGGTAGAGTGTATGCTTAGCATGCACGAGGTCCTAGGTTCAGTCCCCAGTACCTCCATTTAAAAACAAACAAATAAACCTAATTACCCCCCCAAAATAAATAAAGAGAAAGGCAATATATAATGATAAAGGGATCAATACAAGAAAAGCATATTATACTCCTTAACATAGATGCACCCAATAAGGAGCACATAAATATAAACCAAATACTAATAGACATTAAGAGAGAAATTGACAATGACATAATAATAGTAATGGACTTTAACACTCCACTTATACCAATAGACAATAGATCATCCAAACACAAAATCAACAAAGCAACAGTGGTCTTAAGCAACACAATAGACCAGGTGAACTTAACAGATATCTATAGGACATTACATCCAAAACCAGCAGAATACACATTCTTTTCAAGTGCGCATGGAATGTTCTCCAGGACAGATCACATGCTAGGCCACAAAACAAGTCTCAACAATTTAAGAGGACAGAAATTATATCAAGCATTTTTTCTGACCAGAACAGTATTTAACCAAAAATCAATTACAGGAAGAAAAATGGGAAAAGAAAACACACATGGCAAACAGGCAACATATTACTAATAAAACCATAGGGTCAATAAGGAAATCAAAGAGTCAAGTAGAAAATGCCTCAAGATAAATGAAAACAGAAATACAACTTCCCAAAATGAATGGGGCATAGCATAAGTTCCAAGAGGGAAGTTTATAGCAACATAGAACCACCTCACAATGAGAAAAATCTCAAAAAGACAATCTAACGTACCATCTAAAGGAATCAGAAAAAGAGCAAAGCCCAAAGTCAGCAGATGGAAGGAAATGAAAAAGATCAAAGAAGAAACAAATAAAATAGAGACTAAAAAAACAGAAGAAAAGATCAATGAAACCAAGAGCCATTTTTTTTCAAAGATAAACAAAATTGACAATCCTTTACCCAGGCTCATTAAGAAAAAAAGAAAGACTACACACACACACACACACACACACACACATACACACAAACCCCAGAGAAATAAAAGAGGAGAAATCACAACACAGATACAAAAATATGATACAACACCTCTGTAAACAGTTACATGCTAACAAAATGGAAAACCTGGAAGAAATGGATAAATTTCTATTAAAATACAACATTTTAAGTGGAATTAGGAAGAAACAGACAGCCTGAACAGAATGATCAATAATAGTGAAATCAAAATAGTCATTAAAAAACTCCAAGCAAACACAAGTCTAGGACTGGGTGGCTTCAGGGGGATTCTATCCAACATATAAAGAAGAGATAATACTTATCATTCTCAAACTATTCCAAAAAACTGAAGAGATGGGAACACTTCCAAATTTGTTCTACAAGGCTTCCATTACCCTGATACCAAAAAGAAGAAAAACAGAGGACAAAAAATAGGAAAATTATAGATCAATATCTTGACTGCAGATGAAAAATCCTAAACAAAAATATTAACAAACATAATTCAACAACACATAAGAAGGATCATACATGATTATCAGGTGGAATTTTTTCAGAGATGCTAGGACAATTCAAAATCCAGAAATCTATCAAGGTGATACACCACATTACTAAAAGGAAGGATAAAAATTACATGATCATCTCAATAGACACAAAAAAAGCATTTGACAAAATTCAGCATCCATTCATGATAAAAAATTTCATCAAAGTTTATATAGAAGGAACATATCTCAACATAATAAAGGCCATTTATGACAAATCCACAGCTACCACAGTACTCAGTGATGGAAAATTGAAAGCTTTTTCTCTAAAATAAAATAAGACAAAGATGTTTGCTCTCATTACTTCTGTTTAACATAGTATTGGAATTCCTAACCTCAGCAATTGGAAGAGAAAAAGAAATTAAAAAACACCAAATAGAAAGAAGTAGTAAAACTCACTATTTGCAGGTGACATGAAACAATATAAAGAAAAGGAAAACTCAGTACACTTTTTGGAATGTAAATTAGTGCAGTCACTGTGGGAAACAGTATGGAGGTTCCTCAAAAACCTAAAAATAGAACTACCAGAAAATGAAAACTCTAATTTAAAAAGATACGTGCTCCCCAATATTCATAGGAGCATTATTTACAACAGCCAAGACATGGAATCAATTTATATGTCCATCAACAGATGAATGGATAGACATGTGATTATACACACACACACACACAATGGAATATTACTTAGCCATAAAAGAATTAAATTTTGTCATTGCAACAACATGGATGGATGTGGAGGGTATTATGCTTAGTGAAGTAAGTCAGACAAAGACAGATACTGTATGCTATCACTTATACATGGAATCTAAAAAATAAAACAAATGAATATAACTAAACAGAAACAGACTCACAGATATAGAGAGGAAACTAGTGGTTATCATTGGGGAGAGAAAAGAAGGGTGGTATGAGATAGGGTAAGGATTTAGAAGTACAAACTACCATGTATAAAATAAATAAGTTAGAAGGACATATTTCACATCACAAGGAACAGAGCCAACATTTTACCATAATGTAAACAGAGTATAATCTATATGAACACTGAATCACTATGTTGTATTCCCAAAACTAATATTGTAACTCAACTATAATTCAGTAGAAGAAGTTAAACTTAGAAGGATAATTATATAATGTAACAGAGGTGCTAATTATGGCTCCAATGGTGATCATATTATAGTGTATAAATATAACACATTACCAGTTTGGACACTTTAAATTTATACAATGGTATATGTCAAATATATTTTAATTTAAAACATCAGCTGGAAGATGGCAGAGTGCTAGGACCACGAGCTTGCCTCTCCTCGTGAGTACAGCAAAACCACAATTGAATGCTTAACAACCATCGAAAAAAGACTAGAACCTAGCAAAAAAGATCTTCTACAATTGGAAACATAAAGAGGGAACCATAGCAGAAGGTAGGAGGGGAGTGCTCATGATACCCCTCAGGTGGGTAACCCACAAGATGAAGATTTGTTAAGTCCCAAAGGCCCTGCCACAGGAGTGAGAGCTCTAAGCCCCACATCAGGCCCCCCAGCTTGGGTCCCAGCATTGGGAAGAGAAGGAGATCCCAGGACGTCTGGTTTTGAAGGCCAGGGGGGCTTGGCTCTGGGACCCTCATAGGACTGGGGAAAACGCAGACTCCATTCACCCGGGTAGTGTACATGGAAACTCACATGCACCAGGCCCAAGGGCAGAGGCAGTGATTTCATAGGAACCTGGGCCAGGCCTGCCTGCTGGATTTGGAGGGTCTCCTGGGGATGTGGGGGACAGATGCAGCTCACCCAGGGGACATAAAAGCTGGTGGAGGACATTCTGGGAGTGTTCATCTACAGGAGCTTTCCTGGAGGCTGACATCTTGATTGGATCATTAGCACTGAGACCAAGTCCTGCCCAACAGTGTGTAGGTTGTGTAGGAAAGCCTCAGGCCAAACAACAAACACACCCATCAGCAGACTTCCTGAGCCACAAAGTCCTCTAGACACAGCCCTACCCACCAAAGGTCCAGGACCAAGCTTCACCCAGCAGTGGGCAGGCACTGGCTCCTCCTGCCAGAAACCCTGCATAAACCTCTAGTCTAGCCTCATCCACCAGGGGAAGATACTAGAAACAAGAAAACAATAATCCCAAAGCCTGTGGAAGGTATCCATAAACACATAGAAAGATAGACGATATGAGATAGGAAAGGACTATCTCCCAGGCCAAGGCACAAGATAAAACCCAGAAGAAGTAAGTGATGAGGAGATAGGCAATTTATCCAAGAAAGAGTTTAAAGTAATAATGGCCAAGATGTTCAGAGAACTCAAGAGGAGTATAGATGCACAGAGCGAAGTTTTTTAGCAAGTGGTTGGAAAATATAAAGAACACCCAAACAGAGTTGAAGAATACAATCATTGAAATAAACAATACACTAGAAGGAACCAAGAATAGACTAAATGAGGCAAAAGAACAGATCAGTGAGCTAGAAGACAGATTAGTGGAAATCACTACTTCAGAACAGAAAAAAGAATGGAAAGAAATGAGGGTAGTTTAAGAGAACTCATGCACAACATGAAGCACACTAATATTAGCATTATAGGGGTCCCAGAAAGAGAAGAGAGAGAGAAAGGACTTGAGAAATTTTTTGGAGAGATAATCACTGAAAACTTCCCCAACTTGGGAAAGGAAATAGTCACCCAAGTCCTGGAAGTGCAGAGAGTTCCACACAGGATCAACCCAAAGAGGAGCACACCAAGGCACACAGGCATCAAATTGACAACAGTTAAGGATAAGGAGAAAATATTAAAATTAGCAAGAGAAAAGCAATGAATAACATACAAGGGAACTCCCATAAGGTTACCAGCTGATTTTTGAGCAGAAACTCTACAGGCCAGGAGGGAGTGGCTTGATATACTTAAAGTGATGAAAGGGGAAACTTACAACCAAGAATACTCTATCCAGCAAGGCTCTCGTTCAGACTTGATGGAGAAATCAAAAGCTTCACAGATAAACAAAAGCTAAAGGATTTCAGCACCATCAAATCAGCTTTACAACAAATGTTAGAGGACCTTCTCTAGTCATCAAACCATAAGAAAAGCAAACGAAAAGAAGAAAGAGAAAAAAAAGAGAGAGACCTATACAAGATTGCTTTGGCTGGTCTGGGTCTTTTGTGGTTCCTTATAAATTTTGGAATTGTTTGTTCCAGTTCTGCGAGGAATGTGGCAAGTATTTTGATGGGGGTTGCGCTGGATCTGTGGATTGCTTTGGGTAGTGTGGCCATTTTGATAGTTTTGATTCTTCCAAGAGCACAAGAAATATTTCCCTTTTTTTGTGTCATTTTGGTTTTTGGAGTCTCAGTAACTTCCTTGGTTAAGTTTATTTCTAGGTATTTTGTTGTTTTTGATGTAATGGAAGTATCTCTACTGGTTATAACATTCTGGTTTCTGGAGTGAAAAAAAAAGTGAACGAAGGGCTGGAAATGGCAAAATATCCTTCTTTGTTATGGGTGAGTTGTATTCCATTACATATATGTATGCTGCATCTCCATTATATATTCAACTGTTGATGTGCACTTAGAATGCTTCCATATCTTGGCCATTATAAATAATGTTGCTGCTAATAGCAAGGTGTATGTATATTTTTGAATTAATTCTTATTTTGTGGTTGACTTTATTCCTTTGATAACTATGTAAGTTTAAAAAGCTAAAGCTCTAAACATTCTTAGAAACAATGAACAGTATGTATATATAAATTAAAAAATGTGTGTAGTAAAAAAACAACGATCTATCAAGCCATGAAACACGTAGAAGAAACTTAAAAGACACGTTACTAAATGAAAGAAGCCAGTCTGAAAAGGCTACAAACTATGATTCCAACCAAATGACATTCTGGAAAAGGCACAGCTACAGAAATAATAAAAAGATCATGGTTTCCAGGAGTTTGGGGAGAAGGAGGGAGGGAAGGAGGAATGAATAGAAGGAACACAAGGGATTTTTAGGGCAATGAAATCATTCTGTATGATACTATAGTGGTGGCTACATGTCATTATGCGTTTGTCAAAACCCATAGAATGTACAACATCAAGAGTGAATCCTAAAGTAAACTATGGACTTTGGTTGATAATAATGTGCCCATGTTGGTTCATCGATTGCACCAAATATGCCACACTGATGAGGGATGTTGAGGGGAGGGGAGTATATGTGTGGGTGGGGAGGGCTATGTGTAAACTCTCTGTATTTTCTGCTGTGAACCTGAAACTGCTCTAAAAGAATAAAGTCTATTCAAAATCCTTTAAAAATCAGCTGAAACATACTTTTGTGTTTGTGCTCCTTTTGCTTCACTTCACTTCAATCTGGTAATTTCTACATGAAAGTATGTAAATGTGCTAATCTCTCTATAAAACACCAAGTTTCTGATAAATGCTGTCATCGCTGTAAGGATGTTATCCGTAAAACCCATAACTGTCTCCCAAAATCCCTATTGGCTGAGACTGATTTTAAACTCCACCTCCACACCAGGCTACTCTTAATTCTGTGAAGTTATGAATTTATTCAGTTGATTAACGACCATCACACACCCTAATCCACATTCATGCATACGTTTATCTATAAGTTCATGCCTATTTAACTTCTGGGAAATTTACTGTTTTCGATTGAAAGCTACACATTTGAGTACTTCATAATACGCAGATTGTTTCAAGAACTGATGTTTATTATTGCTTAAATTCTGAACTTCTTTTCTGCAAGTATTAGAAAAATTTCAGTCATATTAGTCTTTACAGGACAATTACATTTCACGACAATAATGTTACAATGGTTTATTTTGAAAAAGATGCTCAGCATGTCCTGTTTACTATTCTCCTGAGATTCAAAATTTTAGTTAAGATTCTGAGGTGAATGAACAAATGAACAGGCAACTCAGCATTGTGGCAATACATACAATTTACATATTTCTCATCATAATAGGGGATTTCGTATTCCTTCTCTAAGCAGAGTAGAGGCTGTGTACAATGGAGTCATGGTTCATGAGCAGAAAGGGGCTGACAGTTGGGAAGCACGCAGTTATGATTGTAGCGATTTTCACAAGGAACCAGCTGGGATTCTCAAAGAGAGACAAAACAACTTGAAAGATGGAAGAAAGAGTGTAGAAGTAGACAAAAGTGCTCACCAAGAGAAGAATGGTTTTAGCAGCTCTGGCCTCAGGGGAGGATGTGGAGGAGGCATTATTCCTCCGAATGTGTTGCACCCTCTGCTTGTGCCTGTGCAGGATGAAAACCATGGAGCCACTGGCCCAGAGCATGAGACCCAAACATGAGACATCAGGGAACAAAAGCAATGCTGCAAATAACACATTACTGGCTTTGTGATGACAAAAGGAAGAACACTATCCAAAATCCCTGTTGTCGGTGATGCTTTTGTTGCTCCATTTACCATGTATGCAGACAGGAAAAATGATGTTTACCAACATTTGCAGGATCCAACACAGGGAAATAGAGGGACCAATGTACCTGAGAGATTTTACTTTAAGCTCTGTCCACCTAAAGTTCCTGGGACTGATCGTCATCACCTGAAAGACACTCAAGAGGCAGATGCTACCAAAGGACACTCCCCTCCCTACTCTGTGCAGGAAGAAAAAAAGTTTGCATCCAAAAATCGCTGGGGGAATGTTTCCACCCAAATGCTGCCATTGTGGGGGACGCCTTTACAGAGGAGGAAAAGGAAGTTGGCTACAATCATGTGCTTAAGCATCAAATCTGTGCACCTTAATCTGTACCTAGTGAAGTAAAGGCTGATATAATGGGAAAGAAGTAAGAAGTTGTCCAGGATTCCAACCACAGTCTGCGTTAAGAAGATCACATCTAATGTCACATCCCTGCTGTCCATCCTCTCAGACACCCGTCACTGATACTTTCTTCTGAGTTACACTGTCCTACATGGGAACACGAGGTGTGAGCTACATGTATCATGTCAGCTGAATCCAACAGTGTCCACTTACCATTAGTTCTCACATGGAAACATTTACTGAATGCTTTTGATACTAGCAGATTCCAGAGAGTTGAATGTATAACATTTAAAGAGCACTTAACAGTGTAAAACTAATCACTGAAAACACTACATGAGATCACTTCATTCTTCACAAATCTGTGCAGCAGACACTTTTCATGACTAATTATACAGAGGAGGGTAATGTGCACAGAGAGGTTAAATATTTATTAAAATTTACTGCTTAGGGCAGAATATGAACTTGAAACCAAGTGAACTGTTAAAAAGAGTGCACTGAACCACAGTTGTCTGCCCAAAAGCTAATTAGCTGTGTTCAAAAAATATCCTGATCTATATTTCATGTTGATTTTACAACCTGACATTCGATTTTTAGATTTTTATAAATATATATATATACTTTTTCATTATAACAAGAATACATTTATTTGTAAAGTTTTATTCTGTATGTCAATATCAATTATGACTAAAGCTTTAAATACCCTAACACATGTACACGCACTGTTAGCAGTAAACCACTGCGGGAACCTGCCCACGGCAAGTCAGTGCAATAAAGATGAGGAAGACTTGAGATTCCGATGCCTTTGCTCTTTTTCAGAAAAGCAAGTATAATGGTACCTGTCCTGGGAATTACTGAGTAAGCACATGTAACGCTACAAACTTTGGGAGATAAAACAATTAACACCTGATGAAACGGTGCAAGGCAAAACTCGATTATTATTATTTGCAGAAGACATACTTCCCTACTTGTGAATGCCAGAGTTAGGGGAAAATGCTAGCAAAGAATTAAGCGTATGAATGATATTAACCTACAAGACCTATATAAAACAGCATTTGCAAGGCATATCTTTTTGCATTTTATAAATTGAAAGACTAGATGTTTCGGGATGGTATCAGAATATTTTTAAATGGGTGGAAACAACATGAGAATAACAACTGCTGCCTGGACCATAATTATCAGGTCAACTGCTCCATAAATTTAAGAGTGACCATAACCTCATCATAACCAACACACCACAGAGACGTTCAGTAGAGACACAGTTGCTGACTCCAGGAACTGCATCAGACATCCAGACTTAGAGAAAACCTTTCTATTTAGGTCATTTCCACGTGTGTATACTTTCTGTACAGGATCAGATGATTAGACTCAGCATACTCTTTATTGTAAACCTGGAGGTATTATCGGTGCACCTCTAGTAGTCCTGAACTCTTAGACTGTGATTCCTATAATGTAGACTCAATAGCAGATTGATTTGATGACTATATTTTCAAGCATCTTAAAAATCAGATTTTGTTATATCACTTGGATTCAGCTACAACAATCACTGTCAGTGAGGACTGCGTTAAATTGCATGAGGAGCCTTCAGGAATTGGAGTAAGTTCTAAGACCCCATCTCTCTTTACATGCTCAGCTTGTGCCTGAGAATTCTTCAGCTTGCCTGAATGGCATTGGCACTGAATCAGATTATTAAAGAGAAAACTGCTTTTTTCTGATATGATCAGTTACCTGGAATCTTGATCTGCCTTTCCCTGAAAGACTCGCCTGTCAGAATGAAATAAAAAATACCAAACTCCTTCCTGCTGCCAAGACAATGGGCTCAATGAGATGGGCTTTACAGCCAGTACCTGTGTGGGAAGGAGGCAGTCACAGCCTGATACATGGGTTTGTGAGTCTGTGTCCTGTCCTCCTCTCCCCTCAGAACTGCAATTATCATTTCACCTGTAACAGTAATGGGAGTGGAGGCTTGGGACCTGAGAACACTTCTGAAAACTTTTCTCTCAGTTGTTAATTACAAAAAGCAATTGCAAGTTTCTAGGAAGCCCGCCTTAGGAGACAAGTGGAGTGTTTTTGAGAGGCACTTTCTTTTCCATGATCCCTGAAAGCAGACAAGGCCTCACAGGGAGGAGAGTAGGGAACGCTGACATCACACACATAAGGGGCTGGCATAAGTATGTGTGTGCCTCTGGATTCTTCACTTCCCTGAGATGTTTTCCTACCCTAAAACTAGTACTTTGCCAATCTTTAAACCACTGAACTGAACCATCAGTTAAAACATTGGTAGAGAAATGGAATAAGACAAAATTCCAGGGGAGTATATTCAAAGTAAGAGTAAAAGGAAGAACATGATAAATAATTCATTTATACACATTGTTTGCACAAACCAAAGCCAACTTATTTGTAATAATTTGCCTTATTCAATGCCAATTAATATGGAAATATTGTAGAAAAATATGCCTTTATTGACCTCCATTAGTGATAACAATTAGATGCAGAAAACAAATAGAAAAAAGAGAGGTTTGAAAAGTGTCTCACTAATAATCACCTAGTCTGATGGCTCTACACACAGATTGTACCATTCTTGTAAATATCAGATGAGCCAATGCTCAATGATTTAGTTTAGTTTGATCAAATGATTACCACAGTTCTCTACAGCAATTAATTGTGTTATTCTTCAGTAATGAGCACCTGATGCATTGATAATTAAGAACTATACATTAAGAGTTGAAAGTAATCTTTTGGTTTTCCCTACAATGAAATCCACATTTGATGCAGGGTCATGATGCAATCTCCTGCCAATTTTCAAGTCAGGAGTTGGAGCCCTACTGGTGGGTAACCAAGTCTGAACACAAACATGAACTCATTTAAACCATTACGGGAAGAATCAAACACACACACACGTGGGTTCACACACACTCACGTAAACCTATGTACTCACTGTTTATATAACTCACTCACATACTCACACAATTACGGTTACAAACTCATAAACATTCATGCACACATTCAGCACATATAAACTCATACTCACATTCATAAACTTCTATATTCAGTATCTTGTAGTAACCTATAATGAAAAGGAATATGAAAACGAACACATGTATGCATATGCATGACTGAACTATTATGCTGTGCACTAGAAATTGACACAGCATTGTAAACTGACTATACTTAAGTCATGACACACATTCATACAAACTCACACAGTCACATTCACTTTCATAAAATCAACTTACATAGTCCCTGTGTGTGTGTCACTGGGCGTGTTCATATACAGAAGAATTGTTGTATCTCCAGACTTCTGGATGAAGGGGAAAAAAAGGTCCTTTCCATCATTTGTAATCTTTCCAACCCTGCAACAAACCACAGGACAATGTTTACAACAGATAGCTTTATTTTTTTAGTATTTTTTAATTGAGTTATAATCATTTTACAATGTTGTGTCAAATTCCAGTGTAGAGCACAATTTTTCAGTTATACATGAACACGCATATATTCATTGTCACATTTTTTTTTGCTGTGAGCTACCACAGGGTCTTGTATATATTTCCCTGTGCTATACAGTATAATTTTGTTTATCCTGTCTATATATGCCTGTCAGTATCGACAAACTTTGAAATCCCAGTCTGTCCCTTCCCACCCCTCGCCCCCTTGGCAACCACAAGTTTGTATTCTATGTCTATGAGTCTGTTTCTGTTTTGTATTTATGTTCTTTTTTTTTAATTCCACATATGAGCGATCTCATATGGTATTTTTCTTTCTCTTTCTGGCTTACTTCATTTAGAATGACATTCTCCAGGAACATACATGTTGCTGCAAATGGCTTTATGTTGTCAGTTTTTATGGCTGAATAGTATTCCATTGTATAAATATACTGCATCTTCTTTATCAAGTCATCTGTTGATGGACATTTAGGCTGTTTCCATCTCCTGGCTATTGTAAATAGTGCTGCTATGAACATTGAGGTGAAGGTGTCTTTCTGAAGTAGGGTTCCTTCTGGATATATGCCCAGGAGTGGGATTCCTGGGTCATATGGTAAGTCTATTCCTAGTCTTTTGAGGAAAGATATCCCATGCTCCTGGATTGGAAGAATCAATATTGTTAAAATGGTCACACTGCCCAAGGAAATCTACAGATTTAATGCAATCCCTATCAAATTACCCAGGACATATTGCACAGAACTAGAACAAATCATAATAAAATTTATATGGAACCACAAAAGACCTAGAATTGCGAAAGCACTACTGAAGAGAAAGAAAGAGGCTGGAGGAATAACTCTCCCAGACTTCAGACAATACTATAGAGCTACAGTCATCAAGACAGCATGCTATTGGTACAAAAACAGACATATAGACCAATGGAACAGAATAGAGAGCCCATAAGTGAACCCACAAACCTTTGGTCAACTAACCTTCGACAGAGGCAAGGATATGCAATGGAATAAAGACAGTCTCTTCACCAAATGGTGTTGGGAAAACTGGACAGCAGCATGTAAATCAATGAAGCTAGAACACTCCCTTACACCATACACAAAAATAAACTCAAAATGGATCAAAGACTTAAACATAAGACAAGATACAATAAACCTCCTAGAGGAAAACATAGGCAAAACATTATCTGACATACACCTCAAAACTGTTCTCCTAGGGCAGTCTACCCAAGCAATAGAAATAAAAGCAAGAATAAACAAATGGGACCTAATAAAACTTACAAGCTTCTGCACAGCAAAGGAAACCGTAAGTAAAACAAAAAGACCACCTACGGAATGGGAGAAAATTTTTACAAACAATGAAACCGACAAAGACTTGATCTCCACAATATATAAGCAGCTTACACGACTTAACAAGAGAGAAACAAGCAATCCAATCCAAAACTGTGCAGAAGACCTAAATAAGCAATTCTCCAAAGAAGAAATACAAATGATCAATAGGCACATTTAAAAAAATGCCCTATATCACTAATTAGCAGAGAAATGCAAATCAAAACTATGATGAGGTATCACCTCACACCAGTCAGAATGGCCATCATTCAAAAGTCCACAAATGTCAAATGCTGGAGAGGCTGTGGAGAAAGGGGAACCCTCCTACACTGCTGGTGTGGATGCAGTTTGGTGCAGCCACTGTGGAAAACACTATGGAGATTCCTCAGTAGATAGCTTTAAAATTGCTTTCAGCATTACCTCCTTAGGTGGGTCACATGGTAAGAAATGTGGCACTTTTGGGGTCCTGGCAGTGACTGGCTGTGTGATAGATCAGAATGAGAGGGTATAGAAAAAAGGGGTGAAGAAAGCCTGGAGTGTGGGACAAAGACACTGCAGGAAAAGAGGATAAAGAAAAAGGAATGTGAAATGTCCCAGAGGGATAAAGTGCACTACCAGGTTTGTGGGTACAAGGGTCAAAAAGTATGCAGGGAAGTGGCAGGTATGTGGAGCATTGGATTCTCAGGGGACAGGAGTGCAGGATTTCATGGGAATGAGGGAGATAGTGGGAATGGGGAATTGGGGGCAAAAATGTTATGGTCAGTGACTGGTAAAAGTCCCAAGAGAATTGTCATCTTTGAGGGATGAAAACCATAGTGAGAGAGGAGGAAGGGGAGCACTTGTGGGGTAGGCAGATGCTAGAAATGTAATGTGTGGTCCAAGAGTGTCAGAGGATGTGAAGCCTGGAGGAGATGATCAGCAAGAGAGAAACAAAAATAGGCACAAGACAAGAAAGCTGAGGAGACTGTGGGCATGAGTGAGCCAAAGAGCCCAGAAGAGAGGGTCAGGGATGACAGGGCTGGTCTAACGGGTGCAGGCTATGGACTGGGTGCGTGACGTAGCTGAGGATGTCTGAGAGTTGGGGTGGGGTACTGCATGGTGTGGGGGAGGACATGGGGAATGGGCTGAGATCTCTGACTTGGAAGTGGATGTAAGGTAAGAAAATAAGGGCTCAGATGATGTGGTTTTCAACGGATGGAGTCACATAGGGATGGATTTCAATAAAGTGACAGGAGGGAAGTTGGAGATGCAACAGAGAAGTCTGAGAAAGTTGAGTAGAGTTGAGGAGTGGGTGGATTTTGGTGCATGGCTACAGCTCACAAGAGTGGAGGCAGGAGAGTTGTATCTAAGGGAGGGGAAATTCAGGAGAGGGGAGGGGAGGAATGAGGGAGGTAGCAGTGGGCAGAATGGAGACCACTCTTGGACTCCCTGTTCATTAATTTCCCCAAATATGGTCAAATCACAACAGCCATGGATAGTTTCTAACTTCAGCTCAAGGGGCAAAAATCTTGCTTACATAAAATGCCCACAAAACCACTTAAATAGGACACACAATATATGAGGGAAACTAAAATTTTGGGTAAACACTCAACAGCATTTCACCCTTCATTTAGGAAACCATCTAAAGGATGTGACCTCTGTGGGTCACGCAAAGGAGGCTGTTCACTGGTATCCAGTGTTGCAAGCGTTGGGACAAGGTACCAGTCCATCAAGTCCGATCTCTGAAATATTACTGAAGAACTGTCATGCCTCAAAGAAATTATATGCCACAACACAGATATGATGAAAATATCTTTAGGTGCTGTGGTATTTCTAAAATACCACTTTATTTTTTTAAATTGAAAATACCACTTTAAGTGTTAAAGTAACATGTTATTTTAACTATGTGAATTTTTATAAGCTTTCATTTGCAAGCTTTACTGTAGGTAAATCAATCAACAAGACAACTAAAAGTCTTAAGAACATTTTCCCCACTTCCTTATAAAAAGTCATCACAGGGGATAACCAGTGGTAATAGACTTGCAGATATGTTGATAATTATTTAAAATAATAGACAGATCTCCAACCATGGATATACCACAAACTGTGTGGGTACATTACACTCCACGGCAAAGGGTAATTTGCAGGTGTCATTAAGGATATGGATCAGCTGATATCGAGATAGAGCGATTGTCCTGGATTATCTGGTGGGTCTAATATAATTACAACAGCTCTTAAAAGAGAAGGGAGCCAGAGAGTTGCGATAGAAGAGAAAACCAGACACTTGAACCACGAGAGGGATTTAACACATAACTTCTGGCATTAAAGATGGAGTTTAAGTGGGCACATGGGAGAACTGAAAGACTGCATAAGACAGAAATGAATTCTGCAATAACATAAAGGGTCTTGGAAGTGAGTTCTCCCCAAAGTCTTGAGAACAGAGGCCAAACTGGGTGACACCTTAACTTGTCTTGGGGCATCCTAATTGGAGTATGCAGCCAAGGTGCTGCAATTTTCTGATCTAAGCACTATAAGAAACAAATGGTTGTAATCAAAACATCAAGGTGTATGCCTTAAATAGATACACTGTCTATTTAATTATACGTCAACAGAGCAAAAAAAAAAAAAAAAGAAGACAGATGTTGTATTAAAATGCTTAAGTTTGTGGTAAATGTTTGTGGTAATATAAGAGTAAAAAACATAGTAACTTTGATAGTAAAATAGTTAAGCAATAAAATGAAGTAAAATTATTCTGTAAATATATTAGAAATAAACTATCAAAAATGAAATTAATAAAGTAACACCATTTAAAATTGTATCAAAGACAATAAAATATCTAAGAGTAATTCTAACCAAGGAGGTAAAAGACCTGTACTTGGAAAACTATAATAAGCATGATGAAAGAAATTGAAGACAGCACCAAATAAATGTAAAGAAATGCTGTGCCCAAGGACTGGAAGCATTAATATTACTAAGTGATCATAGTCCCTAAGACTGCACAGGTTCAATACAATCCCTAGCAATATACTAATAGCATTTTTCACAGACTAGAAGACATGACTCTAAAATTTGTATGGAAATGCAAAAGCATTAGCCAAAACCCTTTGATTAGGAACAAAGCTGGAGGTACCATGATCTCTGATTTCAAACTATACTACGAAGCCACAGGCATCAAAACAGTGTGGTACTGGCTCAAAAGCAGACACATAGATCAACGAAACAGTATAGACAGGCCAGAAATAAACCCATGTTTATATGGTCAGTTAATCTATGACAAAGGAGGCAAGAAGATATAATAGGGCAAAGACAGCCTCTTCTATAAATCGCATTGGGAAACTGGACAGTTACATGCAAAACAATCAAACTGGAATACTTAATCACATCATATATAAAAATAAACTGGTATGTAATTTAGGCTTAAAGAGGAGGAAATAATGATATATGCCACACATGCATGAACTTTGAGAATATTATGCAAATTGAAATAAGCCAGTCACAAAGAGACAATATGATTTGTACAATTCTATTTTGATAAGGAATTTATAGTAGTAAAAAGTCATATAGATAAAAATAAAAGGTGGTTGTCAAGTCATTAGGGGCAGAGAGATAGGAAGTTATTGCCCCATGAGTAACGAGTTTCACTTTTGCAAGATGAAAGGAGTTCTGAAGATGAATAGTAGTGACTAGGTTGGACAAAAATATGAATACACTTAACCCCTGAACTGAACACTTAGGAGGAGTTAAGACTGAAAATTTTTATATTTTTATTTACCACAATAGAAAATTAGAAAAAAAAATGCTAATGAGCTCTGCCATAGGAGGTTAAGAGTGAGGGGAGTTTGCTGAGGAAGTTGGAGTGTGTGGGGCATGACCGAGAACAGGTGTGGCAGAGCAAGGTGGAAAGAAAGAGGACACAGGGAAAGGAGACACGGGAGCAAGATCGTGGTGGTGCTTGGAGCCTGGGGCTTGGAGGTGACAGTGCAGGATGAGAGTGTAAGGGTTAAATGTACATGGGGGTTGATGAGTGCAGTGTGTTTAAAAGTGCACTGTGGGACACAGGTCCCAACCCAATTGCTTTTCTCCCTTCCTACATGATTATGTGCGTACCTTTCTCACAACCGTGGTTGTATGGGAGTCCTTCTCCCAGTTCCCTTAGTTTTCAGGGAGAACTTCCCCACGTGCGGATGTGTCCTTGCTGTGTTCATGGAGGGAGGTGAGCTCCATGCCCTCTGACACCGTCATCTTGATCAAGAAGCCTGGGTACTTTTACCTTCAAGTGTCTGTTGTTTTGTCATTTTTTCTCTTTTGTGTTTCTGTCCTTTTCTTACTGAACTTTAAAGAGTTCTTCATATACATTAAATCAGAAGATTTTCTTGGCTCTATCTCTGTATCTTGGTGTCTTATGATGAATAGAAGCTATTGATTTTTCTTTTTTTGCTGTTTATAACAAAGTTTTTTTTCACTAAAAATTTTTTTAAATGGAAGTACAGTCAGTTACAACATGTCAACTTCTGGTGTACAGCACAGTGTCCCAGTCATGCAGATACATACATATATTCATTTTCATATTTTTTCATTAAAGGTTATTATAGGATATTGAATATAGTTCCCTGTGCTGTACAGAAGAAACTTTTTAAAATCTATTTTTATACATAGTGGCTAACATTTGTAAATCTCAAACTCCCAAATTCACCCCTTCCCAACTCCTTTCCCCTGTAACCCTAAGATTGTTTACTATGCCTGAGAGTTGGTTTCTGTTTTGTAGATGAGTTCACAGTGTCCTTTTTTTCCTTTTTTTTAAGATTCTACATATGAGTGATATCATGTGCTACTTTTCTTTTCTAGAAGCTCCTGATTTCAATATGATATTTGTCATGTCCTCCTTTATAGTCAGTATTTTTGTTCTATTTAAGACGTGCTTTCTTATTATAAGATCTTAGAAATATTCTCCTTCGTTTTCTTCTAAAATCATCATCTTATACCCTTAAAATTTACATCAGCAGTCTACTCAGAATAATTTGTTATGTGTGTAGCTAGTGGCTAAAGTCTTCTTATCCATCAAGATAACACATTTTTTTAAAAAAAAGACATTTCAATTTATTCTGAAAGCGTTGTATTTGCCTTTCTTTTTATTTGCTGTCACCCATCATTGCCTCATCCAATTTAAAGTCCCCTCACCCTTGGAGCTGATTTCTATCAAGCCTCTTGGTAGTTCTGTCTCTTCTTGTCTCTCTCAATCTTTACAACTCCAGTGTGTTACACAATCAAGTTTAGTCTTGGTGCCAAAAATTTTCAGCAGAACTTTTTGTTCAGAGGATTGGTTATCCTCATGTTTTAAAGGGAAAGTTGCACCATGTTGAGAGACAATTCTCCTTTGGTCTCTTAAGTTTTTTTTTCCCCCCATGGGTTGTATTTGGTCTCAAGTTTTTTCACAGCTTATATACAAAGATCCTTCACAATCCTGGTTAGGGGGTGTGAGATCGCTTCCTGGAACAAGCAGAAAATTCTCTCACCCAAGTTCTGGGCAATGTGGGAAAATGTGGGGAAAGGACAGTTCTTTCAACAAATGGTGCCGGGAAAATTGGATATCCACATGCAAATGGATAAAGTTGGACCCTTACATAACACCATTTACCAAAATTAACTCCAAGTGGATCAAAGCCCTACATGTAAATAAAACTTGTAGAAGAAAACATAGGGCAAAAATTTCACATTAGATATGGCAATGACTTCTTTGGATTTGACACCAGAGGCACAGGTAACACAAGGAAAAATAGACAAGCTGAACTTCATAAAATTTCAAAAGCTTTTGTGCATCAAAAGCAGAATCATCAGAGTAAAAAGACAATCCACTTAAGGGGAGAAATTATCTGGAAATCATATACCTGATAAGGGATTAATATCCAGAATATAGAGAGAATCCTTAAACCTCAAAAAAAAAAAACCCTCAGAAATAACCCAATTCAAAAATTGGTGAAGAACTTATACAGACATTTTCCCACAGAAGATACACATATGGCAAATAAGCAATATGAAAAAATGTTCAATCTCACTATTCATTAGGGGAATGCAAAGTGAAAGTGCAATGAAACAGTATCTCATACCCACTAGGGCAGTACTATCAAAACAATTAAGACCAACAAGCAACGGCAAGAATGTGGAGCAATTAGAATCGTGTGCACTGCTGGTAGGAATGTAAGACGGTACAGCCGCTGGAAAACAGGATGGCAGTTCTTCAGCAAATGAGAAGTCGTATTACTATATGATGTGGCAATTCCACATCTGGGTATCTGTACATAAGAATTGAAAGGAGGGTCCCAAGGAGATATGTGATAGCTAAAACATGGAAGCAACCCAACTGTCCATCAACAGATGAGCAGACAGATAAAATGTGGTAGATACATAAAATGGATTATTATTCAGCCTAAAAGGAAAGGAAATTCTGCAATATAATACAACACAGATGAACCTTGAGGATGTGATAACTAATAAAGGGAAACTTCATTAAAACGGAGTCCGGAGACCAGAAGGGGGAGCTCTCAATACAGATCCCAACAGGAAGAGGCCTTAACTTGCATCTGTGGCAGGAAGTGACAGTACCCTAACACCACCAGCAAAAGGAAGAAAGATTTTCTCGCTGCTTGGCAACAGCTCAGCCATGAGAGACCGTCGTAACTCAGACAATAAAAAGTGACTGCACTTTGAACTCCCAGTTTCCTGCGATGGATTTTTTTTGATAACAGCCCTCCACCACCACCTCAAATTTCTGTTCTCCTCTATGCAAGTCTCCTCTCCTTTGCTTTACCAGACTTCCATGTGGTTTGCTCACCACAGTTGCATGTCCAAAATTTCAGTTCTTTGCTGCTTCTGAATAAACCCACTTTGCTGGTAAAATAACTGGCTGTTTTATTGTTTGGGGTTAATAAAAGCATTACACTAAGTGAAATAAGCCAGTCACAAAAGGACAAATACTGTATGATTACACTCACATGAAATACTTATATTAGTCAAAATCATAGAGACAGAAAGCAGAGAGGTGGCTTCCAGGGGTTGGGTAAAGGGGGAATGAGGGGCTATTGAATTACTGTTTAATGGGTATAGTGTCTCAGTTTTACAAGATGAAATGAGTTATGGAGTTGGATGGTGGTGGTGGCTGTGCAACATTATGGATGTATTTAATTCTACTGAACTGTACACTTAAAAATGGTTAAGATGGTAAATTTTAAGTGTATTTTACTACAATTTAAAAATTGGGGAAAAATCCAGGGAATTGTCCAAATGAGGAAATCTAAGAAAGACCCAATCGCATGACCGAGCTAAAGCAGTGCTTCCTGCCACTCCCTCAGCGCTTTAAACGTTACACGCCTGGCAGTGAGTGGGGCTATGGGCTTCGTAGAGCTAATTTCCCCCACCCAACCTCCAGGAAGGGTCCAAGAAAAGTAGCTCCACGTGTCACAAATTAGAAACTAGAAGTTTGGGTGGACTAGACTCTGGCTTCAGAGGCATAGAGGGACATCTGTGACCCTGAAAGTCTTCATGACGAGTCGCTGCCTCCCGCTTCCAAGAGCACCTTAACTTTCCCAGTGGAGGCTGAGGAGCTGGACTCTGCTCCCCACCCCATAGCTCAGCCTCAACGGGAAAGTACAGCAGTTCCCACCCTGCTGTTTCCCCACCCTGCGTGTATACCCTCTGGAGTAGTAGGGAGAATAGACCATCCAGCTCCAAGTGTGGGGAAGCCGGGGAGCTATTAGGAACCTCGCTGTGGGTCTTGTTCAACACTCACCCCCAAATGAAAAGTATTGAGAGGCTACTGCCCTCCCCTTCCTGTCTCAACCCAGAGTCGGGGCAAGCCGTTCTGCGGGAAGGGCAGTGATGCATGAATGCCTGCAGGAGCCCCGGCTACTTGACTGTTGGACACTGGCCAGAAGACTAAGCAGAGGGCAGGCCTTAAACTGGGAGGGAAGGAAGACATTCTATTTGCAGGCCTGGGCAAGAAATCTATTCGTGTTTCGAGCAGCACCCAGGTCTCTCTCCAGCCACTGGATGGAAATGGCTTCCAAGCTAAGGACATAAAAATTGACCCAACTTGTGCCAGTTCTCCCTACTCCCTGCCTTTACAAGGCAGCACCCACTCCCAAGAGGACCAGGAGCAGGGACAGGAACATTTCCGCAGAAAGCAGCACTGTTGTTGTCGTAGGTTAGAAAATATAACCAGTGCCCGGAAGTACTAGTGGGAGGTTGTTCGGTAGAGGTGTCTAACTGGACACTTTTTTTTTTTTAATGCTGAAACAGAAGAGCAGGGCAAGGCCTACAAATATGTCAGGGTCTGTCTCATGATGCTACTCGGGAAACAAAATGATCTTGACACTGACACCTCCCCTCGGGTGGCACCACGGGAAAGAGGAGCCCCTCCCTGTGGAGACTACATACCTGGCTTGACGACTTCATCGCAGTGCAGAGGAATCCTCCAGTAATGGCGGAATGGTCAGGAGGTAACCACATGCTGCCTTAGGGAAAATGAGGCACAGAGTGAGAAAGAGGTTGAGGTAGAATGAGTAGGAAATGAATGAAGGGGGAAAAGAACAGCCAGCCTCGAGGGAATAAATGAAAACACCCCGATCATCTTCACCCTCACCACCCACCCACACAGCTGAAAACGGATCCAGGTTCCACGTCCTTGTGACTCAGCGATGAACTCTGGACCACACTCGTGCACCCCTGCATAAGTGTGCATGGAACTTGTCTTTGGGCACAAGGACGTCTGAGAGATGTTCTCAGCCCTGTCATCATTCATCTGGGAAGATGAACCTGGTGCCTTCCTTCTCTCCATGCTTGACAGTACGCAGGACCTCCTCCTTTACATGAACCGTTTACTCATTGGGAACAAAGCGCCCCCTGGTGGGCCGCCTTGGTAATTCTCCAGGGACGCCTGCATTCCAAGCCCCACAGGTGGGCCTCAGGGGCTCCGCGCGAACCTCTACTCAGACCACCGAAGTCACAGCAGCCAAAGGCACCAAAAGGCTCCTCAAACTCACCCACTGCCAAGTCACCTAGGCGGAAGCAGTTCATGGATTGAACGGAGAAGCCGGTGGTAAAAAAAAAAAAAAAAGAAGAAAGAAAGAAAGAAAGAAAATCTATCCTAAGAAGCGGAATCATCAAAAAGGGAGGCAGCGTTAGTGCGGGGGTTCTGGTGAACCGCGTCGTAGAAGAGGCCACTGGAGACGGCTCCGGCTCCGGCACCGCCGTGGTGCAGGCCTGCAGGGGAGGGCAAATCTGGGCCACGGAGCTCACCCCGGCTCTAGCCTGGTCTCTTCCCTCCGACAGGATGGAGGACCTGGAGCAGCTAGCGCCAGGGCTCACAGAAAGGGTCAGGCTGGAGCAAGCAAAGCCTGCGTCCTGGGTGCTGCTCCTAAACTTATACTTAGCATCACTCACTGTTTTGATTCTCCCGACTTGAAGTTCAGGGAAGCCAAGTTATGTACACGTCCAAAAGACCAAGTTTACTTGGGGTAGGCACACCGCTACTTGTTTCTAAATTAATTCAGCTTAAAAAAATTAATACTAAGGAAATTGTTAAACTCCCACTTTCATTGTAGAATTGCCTGTTTTCCTATTTGGTAAATTTTTGCTTTATGTATTTTGAAGTCATGGTTATAGAGGCATAAAATGTAGACTTTGTATTTCATAGGTGAAGCCAGTCTTCTTATCATTGTGAGATTACCTTCTTTACATCGAGCACAACCTTCTCATTTCAAGTCATTTCTCTGATATCAAATATAGGGGCATCAGCTTTCTTGTGATTACTATTTAATGGCATTTTTTTTTAGAAAATCCAATCTGACAATCTTTGTTAACTGGTACCTAGTTCCAATTATACTTAATGTGCTTACAGATACACTGGGGCCTAAATCTGCCACCTCCCTTTCATGCTTTCAATTTCTTCTACCCTTCTGTTCCTCTTCTCATTGCCTCTATGTGGAATGACTTAGAATCTGTTTTTACCAACTCATTTCTCTCCGCCTCCTGGTCTTTCGGACGCATGTAGGATGTTGCTCACGAGATCTGCTGACAACACGTCCTACTCAGTGACACAAAGGGATTTACAAGATTTGACCATATTCTGGGTCCGGAAGTCTCAGCTGCCATCAAAGGATTTTAAAAATTCCAAATACATTCTAATTATCAAGCGATGAAGACAGACATCGACAGCACACCTGAGTCAGAAAACCCTCTTCTAAACAGCACTTGAAAGTCACCCAGCCAGATATGCGAATTGGCCCCAGAATCCCCCCAGACACCCAAATCCATACATGCTCAAGCCCTTTGCATAAAATGCTGTGATATTTGCACATAACCTATGCACATCCTCTTGTACACTTTAAATCACGTCTGGATTATTTGCAGTACCCAATACAATGTAAACAGCTGTCAGCATGCCACAAACTCAAGTTCTGGCGTTTAGAGTTTTCCGGATTGTTTTTCTCAAGTATTTTCGACCTGTGGGTGTGGAACGTGAGGATACAGAGGGCCAACAACTCTGTGGAGAAGGGAGAAGAAAACTGTTTTATTCTTACAAACCTACTTACCTGGACTGAGGTAGCCAGTGGGCCAACTCCGGCCTGCTGCCAGACAGGGCTTGGAGGTGGTGGCTTTTCATTGAAATGTAATTCCTACACCATAGAAGTCACCCTTCCATGGTGTACAATTCCATGGGTTTTAGCAGACTTACAACGTTGTGAAATCATCTCCAGTAATTCCGGGATGTTTCATCACCCGGAAAAGAAACCTGATACCCATTAGGCGGTCACTTTTTATTGCCCATGGCCCCCACCCACCACCACCCCTCAAGGTCTCAGCCACTAATCTACTTTGTCTCTACAGATTTGCCCCGTCTGGACATTTCATGTAAATACAAACATACAATATACAGCCTGTTTAAAAAAATTGTAGTTTAGTTGATTTACAATGTTGTGTTAGTTTCTGGTGTACAGCAAATGATAGTTATATTTTTTCAATATAGGTTATTACAATAGGTTATTACTGTTACACAGTATTACCTTGTTGTTTATCTATTTTACATATGTAGTTTATAACTGCTAATCCCAAACTTCTAATTAATCCCTCCCCCATCCCTATCCCCTTAGGTAACCTAAGTTTATTTTCTGAGTCTGCTTGTTTTGTAAATAAGTTCATTTGCTCCATTTTTTATATTCCACATATAAGTGATATCATGTATTTGATTTTCCCCATCTGACCTACTTCAGTTAGTAGGATAATCTCTAGGTCCATGTTGCAGCAAGTGGCTTTATTTCACTTTTTATGGCTGAGTAATATTCCATTGTGTATATATACAACTTTTTTATCCAGTCATCTGTCCATGGACATTTACGTTGCTTCCGTGTCTTGGCTATTGTAAATAATGCTACTATGAACATTGGGGTGCATGTATCTTTTCAACTTGAGTTCTCCTGATATATGCCCAGGAGTGGGATTGCTGGGTCATACGGTAATTCTATTTTTAGTGTTTGAAGGAACCTCCATCCTGTTTTCCATAGTGGCTGCACCGAACTACATTCTCACCAACAGTAACACACGGCCCTCTGTGTCTGGCTTCTTTCACTTAGCACCTGTTCTCCAGGTCCACCCGTGTTGCAGCCCAGGTCAGCACTTTGCTCATCTACAGCTAAGCAACGTCCACTATATGGGTGTGCCACATTGTATTTGTCATTCATCAGCTGATAACCATGTGAGTGGGATCCACATTTTGGCTCTTGTGAACAATGCTGTTACCAACATTTGCATACAAGTTCTTGTGTTTTCAATTCTCTTAAGTATATACCTAGCAGTGGAATTGCTGGGTAAAACGGTAACTCAGGGGGACTGCCGGCATGTTTTCCAAAGTGGTGGCAACATTTTACACTCTCGCCAACAGTGTCTGAGGGTTCCAATATCTCCAACTTCTCACCAAACACGTGTTATCTTCTGCAGTAATAGAAATTTTTGTATGTTGATCTTCTATCCTGCAAATCTTGCTGAATGTGTTTATTAGCTCAATTTTTTTTTAGTGGATTCCTTAGGAATTCCTATATACAAGATCATGTCATCTGCAAACAGTTTTCCTTCTTCCTTCCTTTCCAATCTGCAAGCCTTTTCTTTTCCTTAACTATTCTGGCTAGAATGTCCAGTACAATGTTGAACAGAAGTGACAAGAGTGGACATCCTCATCTTGTCCCTGATCTTACTGGGAAGTATTCAGTCTTGCACCAGTGTTACATTAGCTGTGGGGGTTTGGAGGCGCCTTTTATCAGGGTAAGGAAGTTCCCTTCTATCCCCAGTTTGCTGAGTGCTTTTATCACAAAAAGGTGTTGGATTCTGTCAAAGGCTTGTTTTTGCACCAGAGGCGATGGTGTTGCATTTTCTTCTGCTGATCTGGTGCAGTATGTTGATTTTCCTGATGTTAAACTCACCCTGAAGGCTTGGGATAAATTCCATTTGCTCATGGTGTGTAATTCTTTTTTGTGTTGCTAGATTCAGCTTGTCAATATTTTTGAGGATTTTTGCATCTATGTTCCTAAGAGATAATGGCCTATAGATTTTTTTTGTTTGGTGTTTCTGTTTGGTTTTAGTTACCGGGGTTAATACTGGCCATAGAATAAGCTGGCAAGTGTTCCCTCCCCTTTGATTTTTTGAAAGAGTTTGTGAAGAACTGGTACTTAATTCTTTAAATGTTTTGGCAGGATTTAGTGAAGCCATCTGGGCCTGGACTTTTCTTTGTGTATAGTTTTTTTTTTCATTATTAATTCAATATATTCCTAACACAGAACATTTCTGCTGTGCCTTATTCCATATAAAAGGGATAAAATTCTAAACAGCAGTTTAAGTCAGGTTTTGTCACCAGAGCAGTTCAGGTCAGACCAGGTTTTGCCCCGACGACTCACGAAGAAGGATCTCTACATTGAGCATGATGACTTAGAGAGCAGGACCCGCATCTCCCACAGTGCTACTAAGCCAGCCATGCCTCGCTCTTCCTCGTCTAGCTTGTAGGGCCAGCTTCCTTCCTTAGCTGGTCCCAAAAAGGATCTTAAGGTACCAGAGGAAAGTAAGGCATTTTTTTTCTTCTGGGAGATCTGTGGAGTTCTGGTCAGGTCAGTCTGTAAGAGCACACATCACACACCCCAAACACTCTGGGTCTGTTCCCTCATCTGGAAAACACAGCTGAACAGAGGACTAAAGGGAGTGGCTGGTGCAGGGACTGATTTCCTGCAGACAGGAGGGTGGATGACAGGCATGCGGGGAGATTTCAGATATTCTGATTAGAACCAAGGACAAGAGAGTCAGGGCCTTCCTTCCGGCTGCTCCTTGGGCAATTTCTTGTGGGTTTGAAAAGGGGAAGTGGCATCAAGTCTGCCTCCTCAATGTCTCTGCCCTATGTCCTGGACCACAGCCCCACTTGAGGTCTTGTCCTCGACTGCATGGACCATCATCCCAGGGAGGAGTGGGTAATGAGGCTGGGAAGATTTGAATCCTGGTTGCCAAGGTGACTGCATCCTTCCTGTTACTCCCTGAATCCAGGTGTCACCAAGTCCCAATCTGTCTCCTTGGGAATCCATCTTTCTGTCACCCTTCTTGCTGGCTACCTCCCTAACTCCACAGTACGGGTTCCAGCTAAAATCTCTTTTCTCACTTAGACCAGAATCCTCCCGCGAGTCTCAGCCTCAAGTCTCCCCACTTCAACTCTGATGCTGTCATTCCTCTGCCAAAGCCCTCTGTGGCTGCTTCTGCCTTCCAGGATAAAGTTCACATCTTCAGCTTGCTCCAAGGAACTCTATTCACCCTGGAGTCAGCCTCATCCCCTTATGCTGCTGACGCCTCTGCATGTGAGCAGAGGAGCTAAGCTGGAACTCAGAGTTTGTCTCAGGACCACGTATGGTAGGACTGCTGCCTTGGCAGCCTCCACACACCGCACCTGCAGGTCTGACGTCTTGAGTGGGCCCCTCCCATGCTGGCTCTGGGCTTGGCCACAGGACTTGCTCTGGCTCGTGGTGCAGCAGAGGTTTAAGTTCAAGCAGCACTTGTAAAGTGGGACTTGCTCTCTGGCAAACTGCCGTGGAGCCATGAGCCATCAGATAAAAGAGGTCCAGCCACCCCGGAAGGGCCACATGGTGAGAAATGCTACACTGGGCCTCGGTGGAGGCACCAACCCGGGAGTGAAGAAGTCCTTGTCAACACTGCAGCCCCGGGAGACATCACATGGAGAGGAAGCACCTTCCCAACGAGCCAAGGTGAGGCCGCAGAACTGTGAGGAATCACACATTTCACTGTTTTAAGTCACTGAGCTTGGGGGATGGGTTGTTATGCAGTAAAATGGAAGTGGAGCCCCAGGGATCATCACGTGAACGCTCCTTCAGCATTTACTGGTAGCTTGCTGACCAGGCTTGAGCAACGTCACACTGAACGTGATCACACTGCCCTCCTCCCAATCTCAGGCACTCTTCACTCCCTCAGTTCTTCAAATGTTTATAGCCCAGGAAAGGCACACTTTTGTCGGGTGGGGGTTGGGAGACTGAGTTTAAACCACAGGTCCTGCTCTTACGAAACTCATGTAAGCTAATAACAGGAGGAATAGGGTCTCCCTCACCCTCATCCCGCAGGGTTCAATCTGGTCTAGCAAACAGCAGAGAGGCAGTGACATGATAGCTGAGGAGCTGGTGAAGTAGCCCTGTCATCCAATGCCAACTTCCCCTCCACCCTGCTAAGCCAGGATTCTCTCAGGCGCCACATCCTCTGTAAACCTTACACGCACCACCATCCACCACGTCTGGGCTCCTCTCTCTGGGGCTCTTTGGTCCCTGCACCAGTTAGAATTCGGGTGACCTGCAGGTAACAAAAGCCCCAACAGTTTACCTTTCCCAGGGGACTGGTAACTGGTGTGGATCTTCAGAGCATCAGGAACCCAGGCTGCTCCTATCTGGTTCTGCTGCCTTGCTGGGTCCACACGCTGAAGATAGCTTCCCGGCCTGGGATGGCTGCTCCCACTCTGGCCATCGGATCCACATGCCGGAGCACAGGAAGGAGGAGAGGAGGGGGAGCACATCTCCCCAGGGAGGAACACCTCCTAGAAGCTGCACGTACCGCTTGTTACTGGCCAGAACGTAGACACACCACCACACCGAACTGTAAGAGACCCTGGGAAAATACCTTGAACCCAGGCACGTGCCCAGCGAAAACTCAGAGTGTCTGTATCTAGTAAAGAAACATACATCGTGAGACAACTGGTTCTGTCTAACCTCAGTCCTCTGCCTGCTCCCCACTACAGCCCTGATTACCCGAGACCCCCGCAGGGCCAGGGCCCAGCCCGCAGGGGGCTCTCCGGCAAGCTAAGACTAACCCTGACCCTCCTGTCTCATGCCACATACTTGTTACTCATCTTACGTGTATTTACTCAGTCTTTACACTGGCCCCATGACCTGGATTCCACTGTTACCCCTGTTTTACAGAGTTTTGTAAACTGAGTTCAAAGAGACTGGGCAACCTACGTAGCAATTAACTGAAAGAACTAGAATTTGGACACAGGCAGCCTGGCTCCAAGGCACCGGCCCTTCACCACTGCAAAACTGAACTGCAGATCAGGACTGCCGGCCAGAAGCACCTCGTGGACCCTCCATCCGAGACCAGCTGCACTCCCAGCGGCTTCTCAGACAATTCCCCCAACTCGCAGGACACAGGTGTGGCAAGCCCAGTAATTGGGTCCTCCCCAGAGAAAAGGCTGAGACTGTGGCCCTGGGCTGGTGCCAGTGACTAAGACCAGAGGACCAGCTACTTCTAGACCTTTATTTCTCTGTGAAAAGGGGAAAAAAGGAATAAAATAAAAACGGCACAGTTGACACAAAAAAACCACAGAGGGGAAGGGACAGGGGGTGAAGTAGATGGGGGAGGGGTCCCCATTACAGCGCAGGAGCCAGCAACCTGGGGTGCTCGGAATCTCTCCCCCAGCGCAGGCGGGAGCGGCCCCTCCCTCCCAGGGTCACTGCCCTGTCCCACCTTGTGTCCCCCCAGCCCCTGAGAGGTGGACGGTGAGAAGTCAGATTCCCAGGCTGGGAGAAGAGGAACCGTGCTGGGGGAAGGGGCCTGGGATCAGACCATGCACAGGGAGTGACAACCAAAGGCCCCCCACCGTCTCCCCGAGGGAGGGGCTTTGTGGGGGAAGGGCAGACACCAGAGGCCGGCGTTGGCTCCTCTTCCAGCATCAGGCGAGAGACAGGACTAGGGGAACAGAACAGGTGGGAGTCAGATCTGCAGCTGGCCCTCCGCCCACAATTGCTCCTGCCTCTCCCCCTCCCCAGGAGCTGCTGCTCCCAGGCCTAGTACAGACCCCCGACCCTGCCACCCCTCCAAGTTCTCAGCGCCTTACCAGTCAGAGCCTCCTGGGCAAAGTACTTGACGTCCACGTCCTGGTCCTGGGTCAGCTTCTCTAGGATGGGCTTGACTTCGCTCTGCAGGGTGCTGGAAGGGGAAGAGGGAGGGGTCAGCCCGGCGGACGGGGGCACAAGGTGTGCACAGACACAGACACCAAGTGAAGTAAGAGTCTCTGAGGCCAGAGATATGATGGAAGGTTGGATGTCTGACAAACCAGGACAGTGGTCCCTGGGGCCCACAACAGGGAGATCGGACAGTCTGGGAAAGCAGGGCAGAGGCTCCAGAACCCACAAGTCTGAGCCTCAGCAAAGGGAAGCCTTTCATCCATTTGACACATTTCCTGAGGCCTACTGCGCACCAGGTGTGAACACAGCGGTAAATCCAACCCTCCTGATTCTCGCCCAGAGCCTGGGCTTGAGGAAGACAAACACCAAACTGATGACGAGTATCAGGAGTGGCAAGTGCCCAAGAGGCGGTCGTGGGCCCCACAGGAAGGGGCCCAGGGAAATGTGTCTGCACTGACAGTTATTCGGGGAAGTGAAGGTGGACTTCAGAAGGAAACTAAAGGTGTACGCCCTGGACAGACAGAGGGAGAAATCAAGAGATGCGGGCTTCACATGTCCCCGTCCAGCGGACAGCCAGCGCCGCCACCCCATGTAACACCATTATTCTCACTTCTATCATCCACAGCCCTTTATCTATTTTTGAAGTTGGTATCAATGGAATCATCCCAGGACAGTTTTCTCGGGCCGGCTTCTCACACACACGTCTATGGGTCAGTGGGGTGGGGTGGACAGCAGGAGTCTCTTCATCGCTGCCTAGTCTCCCACCGTATGAACAAACCCCAACTGATCCACTGGACTGTCAACGCGCACCTGCGCCGTTTCCACCCCATGGCTAATATGACTAAGGCTCACAAACATTCTTTTATTAGAAACAAGCAGTCACTTCTCTTGGATGCACACACAGGAGAGGACATGCAGGCTCACGGGCGGACGTCTGATTAGCTTCACTCGATTTTACCAATTTTCAGTCACTGTGCCCATTTACCATCTACAACCCCACCGGCAATATCAGAGTTCCAGTCGTTCCCCCCACACCAGGCTGCTCCTCACCACCAGCTGTGCACCGAGCTTTTTTAAGGTTAGCCCTTCCGACCCAGCCACCCATGGAAAGTAGCCCCAGTTCCCTCCTGAACTGCGGTGGCCCCTGCTGTTCTGTAGGTGAGGGTTTGTTTCTGTGCCCTGCACTCTGTCCCACTGAGCTACCTGAATGCTGTGCAGACACCTCGCTGTTTAATTCCGGTGGCGTCATGCTAAGAGTCGCTATCTAGCAGTGTAAGCCTTCCACCTCTGTTATTCTTTAGGACGAGCGTGCTTATTCCAGGCCTTTGAATTTTCATGTTAGCTCCAGAATCAACCATTTTCCATGAAAGAACCTGCTGAGACTGACTGAGATTAACTAACTGTATAGGTGAACCTGGGAACCAACGCGCCCGTGAATATTACACAGGTCTTCTTTCATTTCTCAAAGCCACGTTTTACAGTTCTCAGTAGAGGTATTTACGCAGCTTTCATTACATTTATTCCTTGGTATTTGATGTTCCTGGTACAACTGTACGTTACACACACACGTTAATTTTATTTTCTAGAGATTTGTTGCTCGTACACAGAACTGCCACCTCTCACCCCCCCACCAGGTGAGGCAGGCCATGGGAATTCTCATTCTACTTTTGAAGAAAGTAAGACCTCAAAGTCACACAGCGAGCAGAGAGAAGTGCTGGGCCTCAAACTCTAGGCTCTACATTCAAAGGTCAGAGATTAAGATGCCTAAAACCAGCCACGTGTGAAGGAAGATCCAGGCCTCACCTGTTGTCCAGGATAGGCCCTATCTTCTGTAGGGATTTGGCCACGTTGAAGCGGACGTTGGCAACAGGGTCCCCAGCCATGCGCAGCACTGTGGGCAGCATGTGCTTGGTGGTGATGTCCTGCCCACAGACCTCAGACAGCACCTGGAGGCCAGTAAGGAGCAGAGGGCCATGACCCAAAGTTCACGGCTAACTGCCATTTCTCCCTCCCTCTGACCAGGCCACTGTGGTGACTGTCAGGCCTGAGGGTGGAGCTGAGCAACTCGGGAACTCGGAGCCCAGTGTGCCCGCCCTGAGGGCAGAGATGGAGTTCCCAACTCCCCTGACGCCCTCCTACCACCACTGTCTCCCTGCCCTAGAAGCGCCCCAGCCCACACTGCCCCAGTCCCGTCTCCCCATCCTCGCATTTCCCTTCTTCTTCAGGGGATAGGACTTGATTCCTAACTTCCTTCCTCAGTGCAGTGGTCTCTGAAGTAGGGCATGGGAAGAAAGCATCAGAACACTTAGCTATGTTAGTTTTTAAATCCTAGCCTTTAATTTCTAGTCACGTGCACGGTGTGTTTAAGTGACCAGACCGGAGCACTTTCTGCACGTTGCGGAGCTGTTCTGAATGCACTGCGTGTATGACCAGATTGAGCCTCACAGCCTCGTGAACCTGGTGCTGTAATCAACAGCATGAGTCCTCTACAGGTGAGGAAACGAGGCACTAAGCAGTGAGGTGATTCTCTCGAGGTGCGCAGCTAACACATGGCAAAGCTGGATTAAAAAAGTAGGTCTGATTCGAGAAGCTGCACATTTAGCCATTACACCATGAATAGATACACACACATTTTGTGGGGAAGGAGAGGGTGCTCAGAGAGGTCTGGCAATCACTTCTTCGACGGGCCATGTCTCCCACCACGCAGGTCCCCACCCCCGGGGGCCCCAGCCCCTGGCCTGCTGCTCCCCAAGGACTCATCCCTGCAACCCCAGATCCCATCGCTTCCCCGTGCCTGGTGCCCCCCTTGAGGACCCTCTGCCACCCCTCCTCTCCCAGGTGCTCCGCCCCCAAGGGACCGGCCAGTGGGCAGGTGGGCGTGCTCACATTGATGCAGAAGAGAGTAGTCATGCGGTGCAGGTAGTTGGGGTCGCCGGACATGGCCAAGACCTTGGGGATGATGGTGGCATGGGCCCAGTCCTTCCCAAACTTCTCCACCAGCTTCTTCAGGTTGCTGGTGGCCGCCTCACGGATGGCGTAGACTGCAGAAGATGAAGGAGAGGGGGCGGTGACTCAGGAGGTGGAGGACTGAGGTGGGCAGAGTAACAGTCACACTCACTACTGTCTACCTAGCCCTAGGTCCAGGCCACATGTGAATCGACAAACTCCAAGACAAAGAAAGGGCTCAATGGATGCTAAATGTCGCAGCACCTTTTCTATAGCCCCAAGATACAGATGACAAATGGAGACTCTGAGAAGTGACCTGCCCAAGCAAATGATTTAGTACTTAGTACATGGAATGGAGCCTGTTACAGACAAATGTTAACTTTTACTTTTACTACTCTTTAGTGAAAACAATAAGCAATTCTCACAATGGCCCCAAAAGACTGGAATGAGAAGTCCCATGTTTTACAGAATGAGTGTGGGCTGAAAGATGGCAAGTGACTTGCTTAAGCTTTGACAGCCCGGAGGTAAGATTCAAACCCAGGCTGTCTGCTCGGTGGCCCTCAGCCTCCCCACTATTCCAGGCAGGCCCTGGTGACCCGCTGCGCCAGCCTGCTACCCTGCACCTCTCCAGGACTCTGACAGGCAAGGGAGCTGGTCTACGCGAGCATCTGCGAGCTCAACTCCAGCCTCCCCCACTCCTCCTACCAGCCCCAGGCAGCCCTCCCATGCATCCTTCCCGGAGCCCCAGTCTCCTGCCAGACACTGGGGTACTCACCATGATCCACCAGCCAGGCCATGCACAAGGAGTTGAGTTTCTCATCAAAGAACTCCACCCCCTGCGGAAGACAAGGAGGTAAGGGATCAAGGAAGACTGGTTTCCAGCGAACCCCAGGGGATCCACACCCACCCCACATGGACGGGACACTTCTCACCTTCACCTGAGGGGCTCCTTTCTCTCCTCTTGCTCACTGAATTCTATCCATCTGATAAGGCCCCGTTTCCCGCGTGCCTTCCTCTGACTCCCCAGTCCTCACATCTTCCACTGAGCCCTTATGGCCCCCGTCACCCTGGCACAGCCCCGGACACAGCACATGGTGACCAGATGGCCCTGGTCCCAGGCCTCCGCCCTCACCAGCTGTCCAGCCAGCAGAGGCATGTACTCGATGATGGCCAGCCGCACCCGCCACTTGGCATCCTCAGCCAGCTCCACGATGGCAGGGAGCAGGGACTGGGACAGCTGCCGGATGCCGATCACCTCGTTGACACAGTCCAGATTGGAGATGATGTTCAGCCGCACCTCCGGGCACTGAGGGGAGGACAGGAGGCTCTGAGAGAAGGCACTGCACAAGGCAACAACCCGGGACAGGGGGAGAGTGTTCAACCGCAGCACCTTCGTAAAACAAACACCTGAGGGCAGACCACTACCTCCCAAGCCCGCGTCCGGCTCTGGGGACACGTTAAAGGCCCGCACAAAGCAAGCACCGTGACTGTTACTACGGGAAGCAACTTCTCACATCTCGTACCAGCAGACAAGAAATGTTCAGCTGTTCTGAAGAATCTGCAGGAACCACTGCACAAAAACACGGTACCCGGGAAAAACAGACAAGGTAATAACCCCGGCTCTACTGCTTGCTACAAGGGACTTAACCTTTCTGGAGATCGGTCTGTGACATGGAAACACCCATCTAATCCCAAAGGGTGGCTGAGGCTATTAAAGTGCCTGCAACAGTGTCTGATTCACAAAGGGCTTGACGTGTGGGAGTTTACTGTCTTCATCATTTCTGTTACTTTTACTCTCTCTGCTAGTCTCCGCGTGCTGTAAGGAGCAAGTCTTATTCACCCTTATTGTCCCACTACCCAGCAGTTTCTGGACCATCGTAGGGGCTCAATACATGTCTGCTGAAAGAAAAAAAATGAAGGAATAGAGAAATATTTTTGAATCCCTAGTGAGTTACCAATATTACAAACTCTGATTTACAATATGTGCATACATACAAGTATGCCCCACTTTTCAAAAGTTCACTTTACACCACTCTGCGTTTATGAAAGACCGACACGAGTCCTTGCTTTCACCAACCAAGAGAAATCCAAAGAAGGTTTTTGCTTTTACAAAAAAGAAGACTGCTTCTTTGCTTCATGCCATTTCAGCTTATGACAGGTTTCACAGGAACACTCTACCTCAGGATAGCCGGGTAACCTGTCCCCCATCTGCTTCCACAAAACATATGAAGCAATGTATCAAAAAAAGGGCACATAAACACAATTAGTTCTTGTTAATCAAAACTGGATCCCCACTGGAGCCCTGTCCTACTTCACATATTCCTGGACAGCAGGCAGCACAGTTAGTTCTACACCGCCCTCCATGAGCTGTGGGGTGAGAAAGCGAGCACTTCATGAAATGAAGCGATGAAGTAAGCCAGTGCAGTGAAGGGCTAACCCGGCAGGCCCAAGGCTGCTCAAACGTGGCACGTTCCAAAGGGAGACGATCGCTAAGCATCCGCAACATCCAGCCTGAGGAAAAGGTCTCCGTTCACCCGGGGACCTGGGCCATGCCTGACAGGTTATGCTAACAATGTGATTTATGGTGGGGGCCTTGGGTCACGTGGCATCAACTTGACCTCTGCAGGGGCTGGAAACAGGGCGCCTCCATTCCAGGCCGATGTGACCAACCCCAATGAAAACCCCAGAAGCCAGGGCTGGCGCACGTCCTTAGCTAGCAGTCTCCTCATCTGCCGTCACGTGTCGCTGCTGGGAGAGCTAAGGGCCGGCGGTGTAACTCCACCGGGAGAAGGTAACTGGAAACTCGCGCCTGGTCTCTCACGCACCTTCTCCCTTTGCTGATGTTAGTCTGTGTCCTTTCACTCAACAGCAGCCATGAGTATAACAGCTTTTCCAACTTCTGAGGGCTGTTTTGGCAAGTTAGTAGACCGAAGGGTGGCCGTGGGGACTAAGACCCAGCAGGCGGTGAAGAAGAGTAATGACAACCCCTGGGAGGACGAAACAGCCCCAGCTGGTGGCTCCAAAGTGAAATTTCCCAAGAGGCCCTCCAACAACGCCTTTGAGAAAAGCATGTAAGTCCCTCTTTTCCGTATCTAAAATAATAAAATCCTCCTTCAGGCACGGAAGGCAGCCAAGTTCCTGCTAGCTGGTCTGACGCCTAACGGAGAAACCTCAGAACCAACAGTGTCCCTCCCTACACTGGGTTAAAGCTTCTTCTAAAGCCAAGGATACGCAGGGAGAGGACAGGAACCGTCCCAGTGCTAATCAGCCTGTTGGTTTCACTTGTCTGCTACGCTCAGTTGTTTACATGAATATCGTAAACACAAACGATTCAATTTCACCACTTACTTATGCTAAAAGGACTTTGTATCCAAGGATTCTAAAAGCCTCAATTGACATAATGGTAAATAAGAGCTGTTTACCCATTCTTTCTCTAAAGAAAGATTTCTGCGGTGGAAACTGCCACTGTATTCTGGGGTCTCGATTACAGCATCTGAGCCTGAACTTCAATAAACATGAACTATCACGGCAGCTACATGATCACGGAATCCTGGGACTGCCCGTCTCGGAAGGTCTCTGAGGGTTAAAGCCAGAGAGAGAGAGAGAGAGAGAGAGAGAGAGAGAGAGAGAGAGAGAGAGAGAGAGAGAGTGTGTGTGTGTGTGTGTGTGTGTGTGTGTGTCCATCGTGTGTGTGTGTGTCCATCGTGTGTGTGGCCATCGTGTGTGTGTGTGTGTGTGTGTGTGTGTGTGTGTGTGACCATCGTGTGTGTGTGTGTGTGTGTGTGTGTGTGTCCCTACTAGTACAGAATCAGAACGTGCAAGACAACTGCTCAACAAACCAACGAGTGAACGTGTAGTCCATCATGCCTGCAAACATTCAACTCACTGGTGATCTGGGTGTTTGTTGGAGATCCTAGGAGATTCCTGGCCAGTCTGGAAAAGCAGCTGCCCCACCTGTCACCTCCAAGCGCCCAGAGCCTTCGTGAGGCCCTTACCTCATCTTTCAGCTGAGCCAGGAAGAGGGGCAGCAGGTGCTCGATGGTGTTGTCTTTGCCCAGGATGGGAGAGAGGCCCATGATGACGGAGGCCAGGGCCGACTTGACATGCTGGTTGGCGTCTGACACCAGCTCCTGGGAGGAGGAGGGAAGGGGGAGCCACAGGGGTCAGTGGCTAAGGAGACTCCAGCTCCTAAGCAGCCCTGAGACACAGCCCGCTCCTGCCCGCTCACCCCCAGGGCAGGCGGAGTGTACAAGGGGAATGCAGCTCCGTCCACGTCCGGCCTGCTCCCAGCAGCCCCCAGCCCAAGCCCGAAGCTCTCTGGATGAGCAGACACAGTGACCTCCACGCTCAGACCCAGGCGTCAGGTTCTGCCTGTACTCAAGGCTCCTAACTACTCCGAACCCAAGACTGCTGGACTGATGGCGGGGAGCTCAGTTTGCACCTGGCTGTCCCTAAAGCCCCATTTCACATCTCCTTTCCAGCAGGCTCACATCTGCTCTATTCCTCCCACCAAACTCCCCGTTACCTTGATGCAGGGCAAAATCTGGGTCATGATCACATTCTCTCGACAGTCAGCTGAGAGGTTTTCACAGAATTCTGTGGGCAGGGAAACGGAGGCAGGAGGTAAGACCCGGTGTCCTGGTTCTGCCCTCAGCCCCTCGGACACCCACCCGACTGCTGTGTTCTGGTCGCCAGCACCAACCTTTGACCTTGTGGGAGGCTGCGGCCCTCACCTCGGCCTCACAGTCTTTCATCAGGTTCTGGAAGGCAGGAACCAGGTCCGTCTTGGTGATCTCAGGCCCCACTGCTTTCTGGAGCTGCAGAAAGGGAAGGCAGGGAAGTAAGAGGGCTTGGCAGGTGGTCGAGGTGAATGAGAACAAGACCAAAGCTAAAGGCCCCAGGACTGGGGCACGAACAGCCCTTGGAATCGCTGCTGAGATTTAGTCCCGGTGCCATGGGGGCGACTCTGGCCAAATCACGGAGCCTCAAATAAGCCTCGGTTCCTCACTGAGTGCGGTTAGCTGAGGATCACACACACGCCACCCTTCTCTGCTCCTGGGCTCTCTCGCACAGAACCTGAGGCTGGCCTCAGAACCCTCGTCATCACAGCACTTCAAGATGCCGCTATCAGTCAACCAGTGCTGGCAAGTGATGTGACATCCGACTGGACGATCCGAGCTCTTACTGCTCCAACACCTGATGATTCCATCGAGCTTCACTAAGACCCCAGCTCCTGCAGGCAGCCCCACCCTTCCCGAGAGCCCCATCTCCCCATCTGCGAGATGCTGCCCACAGTCCCCTTGTGTACCTCTGTGAACTTGTCGGCCACCATGTATCGCACACGCCAGGACTTGTCCTCAGCAGCCTGGCGCAGGGTGGGCATCACCAGGGCCTCCAGGTCCTCCTGGGGCAGGAGTTGGGCGATGTTCACACACGCCTCCACCGCCAGCAGCCGCACCGAGTCCTGGGGAGGGGATGGGAAAAGGAGGGAAGCAGAGGGCCAGTCAGCCCTGGGACTCCCCATCAACCACAGGGTCCGCCAGGGTGGGGGAGACGGAGGGGAGCAGGCCCCACCTGCTCGTCAGACGCCAGGTTGGAGAACATGGGGATGATCTCGCTCTTGACATTGTCCAGCTCCAGCACCTTGGCAAACTCCCCCAGCTTGGAGGCTGCGGCCCGCCGCACCATGGGGGTGTCATCTGAGCACAGGTTCCGGAAGTACCTGGGGGTTGTGGGGTAGCTCAGGAGGAGGCATCTGAGGGACTCAGGCAGTACAGCAGAGGGGCGAGCACATGCTCTGCGATCCGTCTCCTGGCTCTGCCTGGGTGACCCTGGCCAAGCGATGACCCTGAGCCCTCCTAGTCCTTTATAAAGGGGCTGACAACAGTGCCTACCTGACAGGGCCATTCTGAGGTTTAAACGAGGTAATGTGTGTGGGACACCAGCAGCCTGTCTGTATGTTACAAATCTACAATAAACGGAAGGTGCTGATTCTACTATTGTGACCACATAAAAGTGCTTCGCTAAGGTGTTGGCCTGGGGCTGCTCAAAGACTGTACTTTACAGCACGACTGCCTCCAGTCAGAGATGCCCGGGGCACACAGTATCCTGGCGTGAGTGATGGCTCAGGGCCTGGGCTTGCCACTCAGTGGTCCATGGAGTTGGCAGATAGACAGAAGTCCAGAGGAAGGGGAAGAAACACACATTAAGAGGAATTTTAATCCAATTAAATACATTTTCATTGATCCTTCCGGAAGCCAAGTCTTCCATACAAGGAATTTCCTGAGGTATGCAGCCAAAGGGGAGGAGGGTGTTGGAGGAGGCGGCCTATCTGACGACTATCTGCAGAACTGGGACAGGCCCGACAGCATCACACATCACCTCCTGAGCGTTTCTGCGTGCCAGACTCTGCTCTAAGCACCTTCTCTGTAGCTCACGATAACCAGCGGGAGGAAGGACCCACCATCACCTCCACGTCCCAGATGAGCAGGAGGCGGCATCTGGACTTACGGCAGACCACGTCCAGACGCCACCTCTCTGCGCGGTGGGAAGAGGGGGCGGGGGGCTGGGGAGGCCTAAAGGAGACTGAGGTTTGAGAGAAGGGGACAAGCCGAGGCAGGGAGGCTGGGACTTCCCAGGGGTCAGAGGCCAGGCACTCACTGTCGAAGTTCCGCCTTGACGGCACTGGACACGCGGGGGTAGCAGACGGAGAAGAGGCCGCAGGCCGAGGTGCGGGAAGTGAACCAGTCACCGCCCGCCAGCCGCTTCACGAGGGGCACGAAGTGGGCCTCCAGGTCAGAGGGCGAGTGCTCGTGCGAGATGGCCCGCAAGGACTCCACTGCCTTGTCCCGCACCACCGTCTCCTCCACCGTGGCCAGCGACTCCAGGGGTGGCTGTGGGGCACGACACAAGGTCACTGGACAGCTCCCCCCTCCACTCCTCACCCCAGGAGCCCCACCCTGCTCCCCTTCGTGGGCTCATATCCAGTGGGTCTTCTCTGATCAGCCCACACCAGCCTTCACCCAGCGTGCCTTCCCTGAAGAACCTCACTTACAGGTCCTTGAAGGAGCTTCAGTGGGGTCCCCAAACCCCAAAGCTATACCTGTCACTTTCTGAGAAGAGGGCCACAGCTGTCATTAGCTTCTCAGAGTGCAACAGTCATTACTGATGTTGTCTAGAAGATCTATTTTCTAGGTGTTCTAAGCAGGGCCACTGCGTTGCACAACTCCGGGAGGTGCTGGTTCTAACGCACTGAACCCTATGAAGCAGGTCCTGTTACTGTCTTCGTTTTAAAAAAGAGAAAGGGGGGAGGGTAGAGCACATGCTTAGCACGCATGAGGGCCTGGGCTCAATCCTCAGCACCTCCATTAAAAAAATATTTTTAATTAAAAAAAAGAGGGAACTGAGGCACAACAGGCTAGGTAACTCAACCAAGCCAGTAACAGCTACAAGCCAGGGTCTCAGCTGGGCCCCCTCCAAAGGGCTGAAAAGCAAAGCTGTGGCTGCTGACGGGCAACTGCATGGGAGCTCATGAAACTAGGGAACCCTGGGGCTTGTGATTGCTCCCTGCTTTGTTCCTGTGAGGCCTGGAGTGACTGCATTCCTTTAGGGACAACAGACTGGCTCACCACTGTATCCTCGAGCCCAGCAGACCTCCTGGCACAGGCAGGAACTCAGTAATTACTGACCTAACACACGGAGACTCAATTTATCCTAGTCTGTTCAAATAAAGATGGGGAGGGCTACAGTCTGAAGTCCAACTTAGCCTGACAGGTACAGAAAGGAGGAAGAAATCATAAAAGGAAATGCTTCCTGGGCTCGAGCAGGTAACAGAATGAAACAATGAGCAAAGGTGACAAGTGGGGACAAGAGACAGGCAGAGATGGTCGCAAACCAGACAACATATAGTCTGGGGAGTGCAGCTGCCTGACAGCTGTCTACCATCACCTCGTGAAAAAACAAATCTGGTTTTCCAAAAGCAGTCAAAAGGGCCAGGTTCTTAATGTGAAAAATCTCTTTTAAAACATGCTACAATGTGGATGAACCTTGAAGACATTATGCTAAATGAAATGAGCCAGTCACAAATGACTACACGTAGCACGATTCCTTTATGGGCGGTCCCTGGAGTACAGGCACACCTCGCGTCACTGCGTTCATCTGACGGCACCCTGCAGATACTGCGCTGTTTCACCAACTGAAGGTTTGTGGCCGCATGCGCTGAGCAAGTCTATGACACGATTTTTTCAACAGCACGTGCTCACTTCATGTCTGTGTCACATTTGGGTAATTCTCGCAATATTTCTAACTTGTTCTTATTAATGAATTTGTCATACTGTGTGATCAGTGACCTCTGACGTTACTACTCAAAAGACGACAACTTGCTGAAGGTGCAGGTGATGGTTAGCGATTTTTAGCGAGGAAGTATTTTTTAATGAAGGTATGTACTTATTTTGACAGAATGCTATTGTACACTTAATAGACTACAGGAAAGTGTAAACACAACTTTTATATATACTGGGGAAGAAAAAAATGCATGAGTCATTTTATTGGACTATTCAGTTTATTATGGCAGTCTGGAGCTGAACCCGCAGCATCTCTGAGGGATGTCTGCAGTCAGGGTCACAGAGACAGAAAGTGGGCTGCTGGTGGCCAGGGGCTTCGGGAGGGGGCTTCGGGAGTTACTGGTTAATGAATACAGAGTTTCAGTCTGGGGAAGATGAGAAAGTTCTGGAAATGAAGGGTGGCGATGGCCGCACCAATGTGAATGTCCTAATGCCACAGAAATGGACACTTCGAAATGGCTAAAATGATTAATACTATTTATAATTTACCACAATAAAAATCAAAAACAAATTCTTAATCTCATTTTCAAAAGGCTGGACATGAGTCAAAAGGAAAATGGAGCACTATGCCTGCCCGGGGACCCACAGCGTGCAACCTGTCACAGGGACGTGCTGCCCGAGGGTTCTGGTTCCCGGGGGTGTGGCTGCAGGTGATGTGTCATTGGGCACTGCAGGGACGGGCTCCTCTCACTTCCTTGTCCCCTCCCCAGGCTGGCACCCAGGAGGCACTGTCAGTGCTCCCTGAGAGACTGCGCGTGGAACTCGTGGTCACCTTCCACGGGGACCGAGGCTGAGCGGTCGTCATGTCACCCAGGGGCCTTTAGGTCTGTGTTGGGGGGTCCAGGTTCCCACAGAAGGAGGTCCCTCCCAGCACAGACCTAAAGACTAGGGACAGGGCCCAGGAAGGTGCGTGCTTAGGAAACTCCAAATGACGCTTCTGCACAATGGAGACCCATGGCCATGAGGCCTGTGTGACAGAAGGTGGGCCCTCAAACCTGTGGAGGGAGAGGTGTGAACTCCGACATCGTCTATACTACATGAGGAGAGGAAATGAGTTTCCAGCAGGTTCTCAGAGGGATCCACCACTCCCAACAGGGTTAAGAGCTGCTGATACAGAAAGAATTCTCACACTGTAGCTACATGAGGCTCTGTGAAATTAACTTCACTTCACAAACCAACACAGAGAACAGAGGCCAGAATAGGTCTGACACACCTCTGGGTTCCCACGGCCACAGTCCTTGCTCACTTTCATAAATGAACAGATTGCAAAACAGCCATTTCCCATTTCTTGTCACTTGTCAAAATCCAGGTTAACTGCCACCTCCTCCAAGAGGTCCTCCTTGACAGCTCTGCATCCCATCTAAACCAGATCAGGCACCTTCTCTGGGTTCCCAGGGCCCCCGGTTTCCCTTTTTTCCAGCTCTGATCAGCATATGGGGCAGACTGCAGCCCTGAGGACAGTACAGAGGACAGTACAGAAGAGGGCTAGTGGTTAAGAACCGGGGGCCTGGATCAAACCCTGGCCCTGCCTCTCCCCAGCTGGGCCTGTGCCTCAGCTTCCTCACCTGAGAACTGGCACCAGCACAAGTCTCAAGGGGTCACCAGGGGCCACGACGGCTTCCTATACACAAGGCACCAGGATGTACGCAGCGGGTGCTGAGCGAGCTCGTGCTGTCCTGACCTGACCTGCCTGTGGGCTCCCAGCACTGCCCGGCCCAGAGGTCACTGTGACTGCTCCCCCAGAGGCCGTACGGGGTGACTGGGGTTTCCCTTGCTGAGAATGCTCAGTGAGAAGACCCTGACTTGGCAGGGGGAGGCCCCGTGGGTTCCAGTCCCAGCTCCCCAGCAAGCCTCAGCCCGTTGTCTGCAGGCCCTGGGCCCATGTTGAAGCTGTGGGGTTCTCGGCAGCGCTTGCAGCTCCCGAGTTCCCTGAGAAGCTGCTGAAAGCCATGAATTCTCTCCTCGGAAAACACAAGCACCAGGGGCTGCGGCAGTTTTGCGGGGTCTGAGGGGCCACTTCAAGCTGGCCCACGGACCGCATCACCTTCCTCGTGCTAGGCAGGCCCGCTCTGTGTGAAACATGTGATGTGACCTCACGCACGTACAGGTTCTGTGTGTACGGATACAAATTAGACATGCAGACACAGATGAGAGCTAGGATACCAGACTTCATGGTAATTATCAAATCTTCTTAGTGCTTAATGCACGTTTGGAAGAAAGGAAATTACAGTATTTGCTCAAATCCAAGATCCCAACAACTCTGAGAAGCACGTGATTTCATATAGCACCAAAAGGAAGAAAGCCTGCTGACTGTAATTGTAAAACACCATCAAGTGCAGATGCCAAAATACACAAATGTGTCCTTAGGAACAATGAAATACAGAACTAACGGGGGGAAAGGTGGCAGCAATGGCCCGTGGCCCTGAGGAACAGTGAAAACCAGGCACTGAGCAACTTCAAAGGTTCTCTGGACTCGGGTCACAGGACTGGGGCACCTCCTCCCTTCTCTTGTCCCAAACAGCAGTTACTGTCAGTATTTGACCCATCTGTGTCCCCAGCCATTACCCAGCACAGAGCTGTGCAGGCAGGAAGTGGGCAGGCCTAGGGGAGAGTCAAATGGACACAGCACGCCTGGAATCACAGCTCTGCCACTGACCAGCCGTGCAAGCTCGGACAAGATGCTTAACTGCTCCGTGTTCCACGTGGCTGTCTACACCCCAAAGGGTGGACATGACCTCAAAAGTCACAATGACAACAGAGCTAACACCTCTGAGTACCTACTACATGCTCATACTGTGTTAAGGGCTTCGTAAGTCGACTCTCAAGTTTTCACGACTCCCCCTTTACAGATGAGCAAAGTATAGCACAGAGAGGTTAAGTAACTTACAAGCCACACAGCAAATAAGTGGAAGAACCCAGCCTGATTCCAAAACCCAAAACCTCATGTGTAAAGTCCCAGGTGGGGCTGGAGCAGGTCAGTCAACAGCAAGGACGACAACAGCATATTCGCACTGCTGTACTAAGTGCACTGCTGACTTGCCGGATGACAGCTGATGTCCAAGCCTGTCTGTTCTGAGAAGATGGCCTTGGCCTCTCCTGCACTCTCGCCTCCCTGCCCAGGCTGGGAGGACCAGGGCTGACCCCACCAGGGGCCGGCAGAGGACTTCCCACCTTCCAGACTCACCAGCAGGCAGTGCACGTACTCAGGGCCTCCGACCAGAGTGGTGAAGGTTCCAAGCTGTTCCGCCAGGGCCAGGAGGACCTCATCCTCATCGTAGATGGTGTCTGCGGGACAAGACAGACTGCGTTACAGTCCCACCCCAAGTCTGACCCCAGCCCCTCAGGAACCCGAGCTTGGAACAAGCAGGCTCCATCCATTCTGCCACCCTCCAGCTGGGCAGGCAGACGAAGGCGCAGGCAGGGTTGGATGACAGAGTGCCTGTTACGAGGTGTAGGACGCCGCTGAGGAAATGAGCCCCGCTCTGCATCCCTGTTTCTGCACCTGTAAGATGGTGCCAGTCACTTCCACCTCTCAGTGAAGGTTACAGTGAGGCACAAGTAAGTCCATGTAGATGAGGGCAGAGCCCATAAATGGGAGCTTTTTGGCTTCTACCCTCAGCATGGTTCTCTCCGCCAGGAACTCCTCTTCTGCCTGAGTTCTCCACCCTTCAACATTCAGTTCAGCTACTGCTTTCCGGAAGATTTCCAGGCTGCCTCCCAGACAGGTCAGGTCCCTTCTCTGGGCTCCCTGCCCAATCCTGCTGCCTTCATCAGAGACCTCACCACAGGCCCTGACCACCTGAGCCCAGGACTGGCTCCTCTCTGCACCCCAGTTTCTGCCAGAGATGAGCACAGTGGGAGCTCAACGCAGGTTTGCTGCCGAAATGAACGAACGTGTGAAGGGAGAACTCTCCTGTCCTAAAGCCCGAGTCCAAAGGCCTTTCTCAAGCTCTGACCTCTCTCCCCAAGGCGGTGGGAACCTCTACAGCAGAAGATGCTAGCATCCCTGGCGTCTATGCTGGCGTTTCAACTTTCTGAGCTTAAGCAAGGCACACTCTCCCTCCTGTGGGTTAAAACCCTGCTCTGCCGTTGGCTGGCTGTGAGGCAACTCACGTCACCTCTCAGACTATTTTCTCATGTCCCAAATCACAAGAGTTGTTCTCACTTCAGATTTGTTCGCAGACTGCAGTGCAACAGCCGCTCTCGGTGAAGAGCTCAGTGTGGGGCCCCACACGAGAGCTGGCGCTTTAGTGAACTCAGGCCACCGCGGCTCCGGCACCCCACGCCCTCGGGCTCCTCCCCAGCCTCGGCTTCCCTGGCTCCCTCTGTACCCGGGTCAGATCACCCGCCTGTTCTGTCCATCTCCCGGAGACCTTACACGCATATCCTCAACTGGAACAACTCAGTCTCTGGTCCAGACTCCTCAGTCAAGCACCATTCGTGAAAGCCAATACCCAGAACTGCCAGCACCTCACGTTTCCACCGTGCCCACCTCTACAGAACGGCCTTCCCAGCCTCCCTGTCCTCTTGGCCTCACCGGCACGTTACCATGTTTGATCCTGCCTCTGCTCGCTGTTTCCCCCCGCCGGTCTCCCTCCCACACGACCTCATCACAGAACTCCTAGGGCATGTGATGCTTCGTCTATGGATCAGGCTCTGTGAGGAGCACTGAATCCTCCCAGCAACCCTGAGCTAGGTCCTACCCGATCCCCCGCTGCGGAGAGGTGGAGGGGCTGGCCCAGGTGCACCCAGCACGCTGGTGGCACAGCTGGGTTTTAAACTCAGGCCCCCTCGAACTTTTCCTTTCTCTAAACTTTTAACCACTTTATACACCGCCATGCCACACCCCATGTACCCCTGGCCCCAGAAGTTGTCCCAGACCTGGCATTCTAAAGCCTTCAAGTCTCTCCAACGGTTCACCAGTGGAAGCTCAATGTGACCTGTGCAGACGCCTCTTCCTGAGGTGGCGTTCAGAGGCAGACACGCCGTGTGCCTCATCATCAGCCGTGACTGTGGCCGAGTCCCTACAAGTCTCCTCAGGTCTCACCTTCCCCCAGTGTGAAGTGACGAGGGGGTGACACTCTCTGCCTCCCTCTCCGCCAGCACCGCCACTAGGCCCAAGTGAGAGAATCAGACATGAAGGAGCTTCCTCAGAGACAAAGCGCGGCGTAACACTGAGCCTTTATTTGTGACTTTAGTTAGTATAAGGTAGGAAGTCATGGTAAGAACACAGGGACAGGATTCACTGTTAAGTGCTGATTTGATCCAGTCCCCGTCAAGACGTTGTGCTAAGTGCGCGAAGTGCATCTTCATGGACAGGAGAGCCTGGGAGCAGACTGATGGCTCACACTCACAGCGTTCACCCCGGGCTGAGCACTTCCCGTGGGAGTCTGTCCCACCTTCACAGTCAGCTGCAATGTCACACCCGTTTCACATGTAAAGAATCGGCGGTGGGCAGGAGTTAAACACTGAGCCCGAGGTCACCGAGCTAGAAAGTGGCAGAGCTAGAATCTGAGCCCAGGTAGTCGGGACCCAAGCTGCGCCATCGTCATTAGGCAATGCTGTCAAGTCTGGAGCCAGCGTGTCGAAAAAACATCCCATCTGGGTCACTCCCACTAAGTTACCTCCCCTCTCCATGCCTCTGCTTCCTCAGCTCTAAAGTGGGGGCAGTGGGCTAACGACCTTGAGGAGCCGCTGTTAACTTGGTTAACTTGGACAACTGTGGTGACGCACATTTACTGAGCACAGGCTCTACGTGAACAAACTCAATCCTCACCAGAAAGGGCTTAGAACACTGCCTGGCACACGGTAAGTGTGTACTAAGTGTCAGCAATGAGTGTTACCGCTACCACTACTGCATGTTCACAACAACACTACAGTACATGGAAGATCACATCCACTTTAGAGACAAAAGCTACGTGGAACAGTGAAATCAGGTAACATACCTGAAGTCACCAGTTCTAACTGCAGAAGCTGCTATTCAAACCTGGCTCTATCTGCCTCCAGACCCCTTTTCACCAGTCCCCGCCCCACCCCCCGGCACCCAGCACAGGGCACTCACACCAGTTACATCCACAGGGAGGCTGTGCTCTCACCTGGGAGGAACCACCCCTGAGAGTACCCCCCTCGCCGGGCCCCAGGAGCCCACCGTACCTGTAAGGAAGGGCAGGAGCTCGCTGCGGGTCCTCTCGACGCCGAGGGCCAAGGCAATGGTGGACAGCTTCTTGATGCTGTTGAGGCGAAGCTAACGAGAGGACAGAAAAGGAAGGAGAACGTCAGCCTGCCCAGACCCTGGGGAGCCCGCCAGCCCTGGACCCAGCCCAGACCCCGGGGAGCCCGCCAGCTCTGCACACAGCCAGCCCCAGGAAGCCGAACGACAACTTGGCAAAGCCACCAAGTGACTCTGTGACCTTGAGTGACTGAATTACAGTGGGAGTGGCAGCCTCAGCACAAGCATCCACTGGGTCTTACTGAGCCATGCCCCTGGTGGCACCTTCCAAGACCACTCCGTCCAAAACTGCACCCCACCCCCAGCCACCCCTTCCCCTCCTTCTGTTTTTGCCTCCCGCCTGCACTCAGCATCAGCTAACATTCTGGGCCTCGGACTCTGACGGTGCCAGCCCCATCCTAGATCGCTCCATGCCTGGTCCTAAGCCAAACACTCACTCACAGTGTCTCATTTAACTCTCACCACCAGCCAAGGGCAGAGGGTTACAAGCCCTGCTCCACAGAAGAGGAAACAGGTTCAGGGAACGAAAGTCCCTTCCAAGGGTCACACAGTTCAGATGGTGAAGTGGGCACCAAAACCCAGGACTGCCACCTAACAGTGATGATAATAGAACAGACAATGTAATAACACTGCTACAAAAAACAAGACTAAACAGCAGTAATGATATGACTAGTACAGTGGGTTGAACAGTGACCCCCCCAAAAAATATGTCCCAGTCCTAACCCCCAGCACTCATGAAGGTAAAATATGCAGATTTAATTAAGTAAGCATCTCAGATGAGATCGTCCTGAATTAAGGGGCAGGGTGGGGCCCTGTGAAACAACAGGAAAAAAGTATTTGTGTGTGTGTGTGTGTGTCCACCCCCCGTTTCTGGTTCCTAAAACCCCTGTAGTTTCCTCAGGCCCAGCATCTCTGTGTTAGGACCTCATCTGATCCTCCCACCCGGCCCCAGGAGCACGGCTGACTCCACCTTCTCATCACCGGAGAAGCAGGCTCAGAGAGGCGAAGACACCTCACTAAGTGAGCACAGTGCCGGCTGGGATCCACACCCAGCTGCCCAGCTGCCCTGACCAACTGTGAAACCTCCCCTCCCACGTCTCTGTCCCATCTCAGCCCCAACAGCGGGGCCTGGCCCGCCCAGTCCCAGGGCTGCAGCCAGAACACAGTGAGCTCATGTGGGAGAGAGGGAAGGAAACACCCTCGGGAATGAGTAAGCTGCTGCCAGGCCCCAGCGGGAATCCTCTTCCGGGAAGGAGAACAAGAAGGGCCCAGGGTGAGGTGATGCCCAAGGAACGGGCCCTGGAGAACAGGGCCATCTCAATTGCGGTGGAGAGCCCCCTTCCTTCCACTGCCGCCTCCGCAGATTCTAGTTTCGGTTTTGTTAAGACTATATCTGCTGGGTTCTTCAGCACAAATGGTACCCTGACGTTCGAGAAAGGTGGTGCGTTAGATGCACTATCTGGGTTCCAGGCTAAGCTGGTTCAGTGCCCACTCCACCATCTGAACTGTGTTAGCTGTGGGATCTTGGGACACTCTTTGTATCTTTCTGAGCCTCAATTTTCCCATCTGTGAAATGGGGGGGGGGTATAACACCTATCCACAGAAGGTGGCTGAGAGCACAAAGTAACGTGACACTGGGAACACCCTGGCACCAGGGGAAGATCAGTGGCAACCTCACTCAGGTGACAGCCTGCTGATTTTGTTCAGGTGTCAGGGACATGGGCGCCAGGCAGCTAGCTGTCCAGCAGTGTCTCTCTTACCTTCTCTCATGGGGACACAACAATAGTTACTAATGTTTCCAGGGTACTCACTACAGGTGTTTTAATGTTCTAACTCATCTGATCCTCACAACTTTGTAAGGTAAACACTGGATCACTCATTTCATAGCAGAAAAAACAAAACCTAACACAGCTCCTTGCAGAGCAGGCTTTGAACAGCAGCTACTTGGCTCTCAGCCAGTATCACTGATTCGTATTTCTGCTTCCTGGATTCTCAATTTGGGGGTGCATCACAGACCCCTTGGCAGGTTTAAAAACAACCACAATTTTGAAATAGAGGTGCGTATAAACAACACTAGAAGTATCTGCAACAGCTGAAATGAGCTGTGAACATGATCACAATTACCACTGGTGACACAGTCGCACCAGTATCGCTGACACTACTAATTACACACTAATGTAATATTATAATTCGTAATAGAAGGAAAGTTACATTTGAGTTAGGGATGGGTGAAATAAAGATGTTCTTTCTCCCCATCCAAATTCACAGGCCTGCCCGGAATTCTAGAAGGGCCTCTAGTTAAAAGTTCCTGCACCCGGCTATACTGCCACTCATAACTTCTGCTTTTCAGCTGTGCACATGAACCCCAGATAAAGACATTTCCGAATCGCCTTTGCATTTGGATGTGACCATGAAACTAACATGCAGCTGATGAAATCCAAGTGGGAATGGTCTGTGTGACTTCTGGGAAGTGTCCTTATGGGGAGATGCGGTCATACCCTTCTTCCCTCCTTCCTATCTGGAATGGGGCTACAATGGCTGGGGCTTCAGCAGCCTTCTTGGGGCCTTACAGTGACCTGGGGGTGGGAGAGCAGGCCAGAGGATATGCGAACACCAATGTGTAAGAGGCTGGGATCCTAATGCCAGAGTGCCACAACAGCCTGGACTGCCACCAGACTTTGATCATGAGTCAGAAATAAACCTCAAGCTCATTTAAGTCTCATTTATTTGGAGCTTTCCTATTATTGACAGCCAAACTTAACCCCAACTAACTCAGCAAATGACCTAGTTCTGCACAAAGACACAAGGACAAGTCGGCTGAAGAGCTTCCAGGATAGACTGTCCTCCTTGATAAAAGAGAGGAGACCAAGAACCTGGGTCGGCCTCTGTTTTCAGGGTGGTTCCACAAGAACGTAATGACAACAGATGACACAGCAATCTTGTGGCCCTACTGTGACCCAATTCTGTGATATCCTTGAGCTGCTAGATCTGAGATGTGAGGAGAAAAGGAATCCTTACTTGTCTAAATGACAGCTGGGTGAGTTCTCTGGAATGTTTCTGACTGAGCAGCTATTAGTAAGAAATCTTTACTGTCCCTTGATCATGTCACAGCCACAGGACTCCACTGCGCACTGTCCCCCAAGCGTGTCCCGTCCTGCGACTACCATTCAAGGCCCACCACATTCCACACATTTGGCTCCACGACAGCACCCACCACCCCGGGCAGGGACTACACGTGTCCTCAGCAGCCTTTGCACACAGCCGAGTACATGGCCACGTAAGAAAGGAAATGCCCCTTCCCAGTACTGCATCCCCCTACAGAAAGGCTACTCACTTTTTAAAACCCACTTCACACTCAGTCCACCCCCCTTCCCCGATATGAGCACACACAGGGTCATCCCGCAGGCAGCGCATCTCCCCTTCACAACCTGAGTAAAACCCGAAGGCCTGCCTACAGGCCACATGGCCAACACGAACTCGTCCCCCGTCTAGTGATCCCCTCTCACTTCCCACCCCTCCCCTTGCTCCCTGGGTTCCTGTCACAGTGGTTTCCTTGACAGTAACTGAAATGCAAACGTGCGGGCAGCCCAGGTCTTCATACTTGCTGCCTTGCCAATCCTCCAGCCTGAGACACCTGCCCCCAGGCCTCCAGGCCTCCCCGCTCACTTCATCCAGGCTCTGCTCCGTCCTCACCGTAGGACGACCCTGGGCAAAACAGCACGCACCCACCACCCTCTATGTATCTTAACCCCCATCATTTCTGATCACTTCTGACGTAGGCAGCTGACACTTGAACAAGGTGGGAGTTAGGGGTGCCCACCCTCCGAGCAGCTGAAAATCTGAGTAAAAGGGATAGTCAGCCCTCTGTATCTGAAATCTCGCATCTGTGGATTCAACTAACCGTAGACCTCATAGTAGCACCGCAGTATTTACTGCTGAGAACCACCTGCATGTAAGTGGACCCGCACAGGTCACACCCCAACTGTACTTCTTGGTTCACTGTTTCTCCTTCCTCTCTGCAGTGTGGGCTTCACAAGGGCAGGGACTGTGCCCCCGAATCCTAGGACTGCACCTGGCACAGAGTGAGAGTCCAGTAAATACCTGCTGGATTAATTTTCGAAAATAAAGATTATACCTATGTTAGCATGGGCAGAGAAGAAAAAGAATCCAGAGGAACAGGCTCCAAATTGTTACCGTTGGCACAGCTGGTGGCTGATAACCAGCAGGGTGGCGGGGTCTGCAACTTGGGCGCTTTAACAGCGAGCCTTGGCCTGGGGAGGTGCTCAGCGAGGGACAGTGTCTCTTCACCTCTAAGGCTCTCCACTGTGTTCTGTGAAGGATCACTTTTTCAGTGATCATACTGTGTGCAGGGGAGTGTCAAAGGCTACACACCCGACGCTGAAGACTGAAATGGGCACCACGCTATTTCTGGAACACTTGAATTTATTTAAGGTTTTAAAGTAGTGAGTGAGCATGCGCTCAGACTTCACTAACTAGCTCAGGGCCCTGCAAGAGGGTTACTACAAGGCCTGCCTCACAGGATTGCTGGGATCGCCCACAAGGAAGACACGGAGACGGAGGCCGGCACGCCACGAGCATGCCCGTTACCTGTTCTACTTGTCGTCATTTCTCACATATTTGTATTTCCTGAGCAAGGGAAAGGAAAAGGTCAATTAAAACAGAAAGAAAACAAAAGTAATCTCCCCACCTCCTTGGAAACTGTAGCACAGATGAATACTTCCCACTGCAGTTCGCCTGATGCTGTAATTATCTATGGATGTGCTCGTCACCCCATTTGGAAGGTGACTTGTCTCTGGGATGAGGAGGGGACGCAACTGTTACCAACCAGTGATTCCCGAACAGGGTACAGGGCTGGGCACGTCAGAAAGCATAAATATGAAGACTTTTCAAGGTTTTAAAACTGCAACTATCATTCAGAGTGCTTACTATGTGCCATGTACAACGTTAGGTCCTCTACACATGTTCTCTCTTACAGACCTGGGAGGCGTGGAAGCAACCTACGTGTCCACCGATGAATGAGCAGGTGGGGAGATGGCGGGACACACACAGAGCGGGACAGGGCTCAGGCATAAAACACAAACACCTTGCTGTCTGAGACAACGTGGATGAGCTCTGAGCGCGTTATGCTAAGTCAGTCAGACAGAAAGGCAAATACCGTGTGATCTCTCTCACACGTGGACTCTAGTGTGTGTTTGCGTGTATGAAACAAGCTCACACAGATACTGAGAACAGACTGGTGCTTGCCAGAGATGGGGGAGGGGGAGAGAGATAAACTGTTTTATTTGGGGGGGTATTTTTTCAGTTTAGATAAAATGAATAAATCTTTCAAAATACCTCAGGCAAGATACCAGCTTTGTGCTCCCTTTAAGACGAGGAAGGAAGGCACAGAGGGAAACGCAGGTCGCCCAGGGAAGGCCTGGCAGAGCCTGGCACTTGAACTCCTGTTTTTCACCATCATCCTCTACCAACTTTCCTTTTTCAAACTCTCAGTGGGCAACCTTATTCCTAAGTTCTGCTTCAGGTCCCCATGGACTCCAGAAAAAGAAGTCGAAGCCCATGATGTCGCAGTTCTAAGACGTACAGCACATGCTGCTCCGTCATCTCCTTAGAAGGTGGCGAGTACCTGCTGGTCTTTAAGTTTATCTCACTTAAAACTCACAAGCCCTGCCGGGTGTGTCTTCTACCTTTTTCCTTATTTAACAAGAAAATCAAGGCCCAGAAGGGTTGAGTGACTCATAAAGTGGCCAGACCAGGATTTGAAACCCTGGTTGCCCCCTGGCTAACTCCTACTTTTAGGATGTACTGGGTTGTGTGACATTGATGGTGCATCCTTATGTAATAAGTGGGAAGAATATCAGACTGAAGATTTGTAGTCAAATTCAGAATGTTTTAAATAAGCCAACTGTAAAAAAACAAACAAACAAACAAACCCACTTCTGGAACTACCAGGGAAATCTGATTATGAACAAACTATTAGATGATACCAAGGAATCACTGTTAAAACTGTGTTAGGTATGGCAATGGCACTGTGGTTATTAAAATGTCTGTTTTGGAAGTGTGGGATGAAATACGTAGGAGAAAATATCTATGGCCTGGGTTTAATTTTAAAAATATTTCAGCTAAAAAAAAAAAGAGGAAGATGAGGAACAGGTGAAAAACTGTGGCAAAGTTTTGGAAAAAAATTGCTGAATTGGGGTTGGGTGCTATTTTCTCTGTTGCAGTATACGTTTGAAATTTGACAATCAACAAATATTTAATGGAAAGAAAACTAACATCTACCTCACATGTCTTTTGTGAGAATTCAACGAACACGCACAAGGCACTAGCAGGCTGTCTGGCACACAGCAGGGCTTCTCAACCTCAGCACCACCAGCCCGTGGGGCCGGCTGCGCCTTCGGGGAGGGGAACGGCCAGTGTGGTGCAGGATGCCGGGCAGCATCCCTGGCTGCTCTCCCCACAGTCATGACAACCAAAAATATCTCCAGACATTTGTCCCTGGGCCAGAACCACTGCTCCGGAGTAACCATTAAAAGAATAGTTTTTAAAAATGCCTGAAGCACATATCCTTTGACAGATGAAGCCCGATCATTTCACCACCACCAGCAGCACACATTTACTGAACACTTCCAGTAACTCAAGCACTGATTTAAGTATTTTCCATGTACTAATCTACTTAGTCCTTGCAACACCCCCATGAACTGTTAAATTAGAAATTATCTCCATTTTATAGATGAGAAAATTGAGGCAGAGGGGGTACAAATAACACAGAAAGCTGGCCTCTCACCCAGTGGACCACGTTTTAAGAAATATGGTGCCTCAAACACCCCTGAGATACTGCGATCCAGTCACTGCCTCCTACTGGCTGGGGAGGCCTTAGGCAAGGGATGCAAACTCTTTGCACCTCGCTTTCCCAAGTATAAAACTGTAAGTTACCATGACAACTGAATGAGGGACTCACTTACTGAACGCCTTCTCTGAGGCAGCCGCTTAACATGCCAATTCCACTGCAACTTCCCAGCGGGGTAGATGCTGCTTCCTCATCACTATCCCTGCCTTACACATGAGGAATCCGGACCCAAAAGAGGGAAGGCATTGGTCCAGGGCACACACAGAGCAAACTGGCAGAGCTGGAGTCAAGCCTCATTCGTCCTTGATTCCTCCTTCTCCATCACTCACCACACCACATTCACTCCATCAGCAAATCCCAACTGCCCTTCTCGAGGCACCCCGAGTCTAACCGCTCCTCCCTCCCTGCCGGCCAACACCAGTCCCGGGTGCTCGGCAACGGCATCCCAATCCCCCCACTTGGCAGCCAGAAGTCAGAACGTGTCATTCCTCTACGCAGAGCCTCGCACGGGCTCCCCCATCTCACCAAAGCCTTTGCCCTGCTGGTCCAAAGGCCTTACGAGATCCAGTCCTGGGCCAGCCCCCACCTCCTACCACTTTGCCATTCACTCTGCTTCAGCCACACTGGCCTCGTGGTTCTCCGAACTCTCTGAGCCTGCTCCCATCTCCAGGCCCATGTACCGACTGCCCCGATGCTTGCCCAGACTCCTACCCCCACCCCACCTTCATTCCCCCTAATTTCGCTCAAGTCCTTGCTGGGAATCATCTCGTTAGAGAAGCCTGCCCTAGCCACCCTATCTAAAACAGCAGCCCTGACCTTGCTCTATCCCCTGCCCCTGCCTTATTTTTCTTCTTAGCAATTCCTGCCACTGACATCACATTACAGTCCGACTGTCTGTCTCCTCTTCTAAAATGTAAGCCCCACACAGGCCACAGCTTCTCTGTTCTGCTCCCTGCCGTGTTCCAGCATCTAAAATAGAGTCCGGGGCACAGGAGGTGGTGAATAAACATCTGCTGAACACATGAATCAAGACTACAACAGCACTTCAGATTCCACGTTCTGCCTCCGTCCCAAGCCTGTTTCACGGAGACCAAGTGAAGCATCCGGCCTACACAGTCAGCAAGCACCCCAGCCTAGATTCTAGTCCGCCCTCAGGTCTCGCGCTTCCTTTAGGAATCTTCCCTGGCTCCTCTTAGCTGCACAGCTTTGGCCAAGTTACTTACTTTCACTGTGCTCAGTTTCCTCACCTGGAAAATGGAGGTTAGCACCCTACTTCAGAGGGTGGCTGTGAGAATTCAGTACAATCATAAATGTACTTCCCTTTTATAGTGGCCAGCAACAAGCGAGCTCCCAATAAATGTCAGCTACCACTATTATTACTCAGCCCTTTCTGAGCTCCTGGAAGCCTGGTCTGTTCACAGGCCTGCACTGGCTTCTTCCTTAGGGATGAATCGGAGCCAAGCCCTGTCCTCACAAAGTCCACAAACCTTTGATTCTTGGGGAAATGTTCAAACTCCTTATAAATGCAGATCTATATATATGTACCTGCGTGGGAAGACTTGTAAGAAATATTAAGTGAAAAGAGCAAGCTGCAGAACAAAATATTTAGTGTTCATAAAAAAAAAAGCCCATTTTCTCTATATATGAATAGAGCATGACCTAGAGTCAACACACTCCAAAAGAAATATAATGCAGACCACAAACGCAAGCCACATTTGTAATTTTACATTTTCCAGTGGTAGCATTAAAAAAATGTAGACATGTGAAATTAATCTAGTTTACTTAATCCAGTACATCAAAAATATCATTTCAACATGTAATCAATATAAGAAGTTTTACTGAGATGTCTTACACTTCCTGTTATAGTGCCATCTCTGAAATTTGACGTCTTTTACTTACAAGCACATCTCAGTGTAAATTAGCCACATTTCAGGCACTCACAAGTGGCTACCATACTGGACAACACAGGTCTATCAAGATACACTTGGACCTGGTAATATGGTTTAAGGGGCTGGCAAGGGGTAGTAGGGACTGGGGGTGGAATACAAAGATAGTTTAAGTCAAGTTTTGGCAATCTTTCTTGTAAATAGCCAGGTAGTGAATATTTTATGCTTTATGGGGTCAAATGGCTGCATTACTCAACTCTGCTATTGTAGCACAAAAGGAGCCATAGGCAACATGTAACAAATGAGTATACCTGTGTTTTCAATAAAACTTTATTAATAATAAGAAAAAAAAAGGACATGAGGTACTTCTGGCTGTTTGCCAATCCCTGGTTTAAGTAACAACTCACAGGTTCCTTTTACAATATAGCTCTTTTCATATTCATCTCCCAATATTGACAGGGCATTCTCTTGGCTCCAGTCACACTGGCCTTCCTGCTGGTCCCAGAGCACACTGCATATACCTGCCTCAGGACCTCTGCACTTGCTTCCTCTGCCTGGAATATTACTCCTCAGTTATCAACAGGGCCTGCTCCCTCTATTCACATCTCTGCTTAAACATCAGCTTCTCAGTAAGGCTCTCCCTAGCCACTCTACCTAAAATGGTAACACTCTCCTGTCCTCCCCATCTCTGCTTTATTTTTCTCCATCGTGCTCAAAACTATCCATCATCTTCTGCACTGTACTTGGTTCTTGTCTACCTCCACAACAAAGTCAGGGCAGACTTTTGCCTGTTTTTGGTGGGCCCCCCCCACTGCTGTTTCCCCATCACCCAGATCAATCCCTAACACACATCTGGCACTCCTTGCTGAATGAATAGTTCCCCTTCAGACTTCAATGCGATATGAGTAACAAACAAAGAGAAAATTAAATTACCTGAAAATATTAAAAAAAAAAAAAAGATGGCACTTCAGCCCCATCCTCAAACTCCCAACATTTTCCCTTTCAACGTCCACCTCCAACTGCAGCGACTATGGTATCAGAATAACAGCTTCCCAAAGACATCCATATCCTGGCTCCTGAAACCTGTATGTCACCTCACATGGCAAAAGGCACTTGGCAGATGTGATCAAAGTTAAGAACCCTCAGATGCAGAGATTAGCCTCAATTACCCAGCTGGACCCAATCAAATCACATAGGTCCTTACAATCAGAGATCTCTTCCTGGCTGGTCAGAGGGAGATATGACCACAGGAGAATGGTCACAGAGATGCAACACTGCTGGCTTTGACAGACAGAGGGGCCACAAGCCAAGAAGTGCAGGCAGCCTCCAGAACCTGGAAAAGGCAAAGAAATGGATTCTTCTCTAGAGCCTCCAGAAAGGAATATAACCTTGCCCTCACTGTGATTTTAGCCCAGTGAGACTACGTCAGACTACTGACCTCCAGAACTGTAGGATAATAAATCTGTGTTCTCTTAAGCTACCACGTTTGCCTCAGGACTTTCCCATAGACAGCTTTGCTCAATCTCATCACAATGGATGTTTCAGGTGGATAACTCTTTGCTGTGGGGGCTGTCCTATGCATTGTAGGTTTAGCAGATCCCTGACCTCTGCTCCCTAAATGACAGTGGCATGTCCCCAGTGGTGACAACCAAAAATGTCTCCACATATTGGCAATGTCCTTTGGCAGACAAAAATCACCCTGGGTTGAGAACTACTGCCATTACCTGCCTGCACTCTTTCTGGAAGGCTCCTCTCCAACTTCTTCTGGTCTTGCGTTAAACTCTGCATCCTCAGAGGGGCCTTCCTTGACTGACCCACTTAAAATGAGTCTTCCCCACCCAACTCTGTGCTTGCTGCGGCCTCTGCCCAGAAAGGCTCAGGCTCCTTCCCTTGCCTCCTCCAGATCTTTGTTCAAACATCACCTTCCCAGCAAGGCCTTCCCTGACCACTCTGAAACCACAGCCTCTCCCCAATCCTTTATTTTTCTCCACAATACTTGTCCCCATCTAACACACTTCATATTTTCCTTCTTGTCTTCTTTATTGTCTGTCTCCCGTCTCTACATCAGAAGCTCCACAAGGCCAGAAGGTTTTGTCTGCCTTGATCCCTATTGTAAACCTGTGCCTAGAACAGTGCCCGACACAGAGCAGAGGCCCAGTAATATTTACTTATTCATTATCACATCTTGTTTCCTGCCCATGTCTCACACGTGTTAATAATGTATTTGGTTCTGTCTCAATCTGTCTCTTGTATAACAACTGGTGTCACCATTATATCCTCAGCACCACACCTGATATGTGTCAGGTGTTTACTGAACAAATGAAGTCATACAACAGCCCAGTGAACTAGGTAATCACCTCCACTGGAGAGCACAGGAAACCAAGGCTTGGAAAGATCAACTAACCTGCCCACCTGAATCAACAAGAAGTGGAAGAGCCAGGAGTACAGCCGCAGCCTGTCTGACTCCAGATCAAATGATACTGCCAGAACCTCCGACGCTGGACCAGTGCAAGCTGCTCAATTTTTTAAGTGGGGAAATTAAGGCCCAAAGGAACTCTTCAATCACCACTCCCAATAATTAAAGCTAACATTTACTGGGCCCTTACAACAGGCCGGGCGCCCTTCTGTACTACTTGCACTATTTACTCGTTCAGTCCCTCACAACCACCCAAAGAGGCCAGGACTATTACTGGCCCACACTTTATGGAAAACAGGTCCAGATCCGTGAAGTAATCTGCACAAGGTCACTGGGCGGGTGAGACGTGGGGCTGAGGCCGGAAAACCCTCGAGTCCTACCTCTTCTAAAACCCTCGCCAGCCGGGCCCAGTCACCTGAGCCAACGTATCCCACTCATCAGAAATGTTAGCCAGCTTAGCAAACTGCGAACGGGGCCATCCCAGAGCGGGGCGACTTTCCACCTCGTTAATTCGCTCCTCAATTGAGCGCAGTCCTAGGGACTGTTTACGCCCCTCCCCCACTTCGAGGGTCTACACCAAAATTGGAAGGGGAGGGAAAACAGGAATTGGAAAAGCAGGCTTCACTTCCCTTCAGGGATTTTACCCCACAGCGCTGAGCCTCAGCCGCTGAAACCCAGAAAGGCAAAAACCTACGGGGGTCCCCATCAACGTGGCGGCCCCTCCCCCACTAGGAGCAAAGCACGCGCCCACCTCGTCCCCAAGGGGCCCTTCAGGGGCCGCCACCAATCACCGAGCCCTCCCCTCGCCTCCCCAACCCGGTCGGCCGACCCCCTCCCCGGGCGCGGCCGCCGAAGCCCCGGGCCGCCACACGCTCTAGGCAGGACCGGGACCCTCCAAGCTCGCCCTCGCTCCCGCCCTCCCGAATGCCGGGACACCCAATCCCGGGCGCCGTCTCATCGAGTCCAGGCACCCGGAAAGATGAGAGAAGAGCGCTGATTGGCCGCCCGTCCCTTCCGCCACTCCCAGAGAACACTGAACCTTCTCCGCGAGGGACGCCAGTGCTCCCAGGTCCCCCTCCCCGTCGTCCCCAGGTGCCCTGGAGCCCCCGGACCTGAACATCCTCGTTGCGAAGCTCGTCTATGAGCACCGCGATGGGGTAGAGCGAGTCGTCGCCGTCGGCCGCCGCCATCTTGGCTCCGTGCAGTTCCTGTCAGCCTGCGGCCAGGGCCGTGCTAAAAACGGGACAGGGAGGGGCTGAGCCAGGAGGAGGAAAGGAGGACGCGGGGGCGCCCGAACCACTTTACAGGGGTTGTCCTACAGTCATTGGCCGCGCTCTGCTGGGCCAAGCCTGCGTTTCTTTGGTCCGGACAAATGAAGACCCGCCCACTGCCCATTTGCCATTGGTCGAAGGGACGAGATTAAGCTCGCCGAGTCTAGGAGATGGAGAGGAGGAAACGGAAGCACGCGGTATCTTAGCGACCAATATTGTACCCGCCTACGTCGCCGCTAACGACGGTCTTGACGAGCAGCTGTTCCTAGCCAATGAAGGGCAGGATTGGAAGGAGGAGAAGACTGCCCTTCTCCGAGTCCTGGAGAAAGCTTCTGCGCGTGCGTGGGTAGGGATGCATGAGGTCATGTAGGGACCAGAACAATCTGCGGGTTTTGGCTTGTGAGGCACTAACCTCTCTCGCTGGCGGGCGGAGTCCCAGAGTCTTTGTGCGGGCGGAGGAGGGAGTGAGTCTCTGATTTATGCCTTATCATGCGGAGGCCCAGAGAAGGGTGGCGACTTGCCTTACTCTCTGGATAAAACCCAAACCCCGCAGGCTGGTATGTGGATCTGATTCCTGAATCCTCGCTAGGAACGTCTCCCACCTGCCCTTGTTACTCTTAATCAGTTGAGGAAAATTATCTGCCTGAGCACATCATGCCTCTTCATGCCAGCAAGCTTTTGCCCAAACCATACCTTCTATTTGGAGAGCAGTTGCTGTTAAATTGTCTGATCGCTACATAAATGTCTCCCCTTCCCTGTCCCTCTTTCTGCTCCGTCCTCAAGCCCCCAGAGCTACATAACCCCACTCAGTCTCTGTCTCTTTCTCTCCTCTCAAAATTTCTGTCCCTGGAGCTGCTGCTGTGGCTCTGCTTTAGCATCTGTCTCTTGCCATAGAGTGAGAGCACCGTTGAGTCTGACTCATCTCTGTTCGTAGCCTCACTCAACACAGCCCCTTCACCTGAGATCTCAGGGGGGATGGGGAGGCCTGGGATGCCCCTTCCCCCTTTATTGTGCCACTTCAAGGGCACAGCTGAGCTAGGACTCCTGGACAGGAACAAGCGTCTTTCCCAAAGACCCCTATCCACTCCACTTAGGAAACTACTCCCTATAAAAGGGGTGGGGCAGGGATTGCTTTGCATATTTAAATCCTTGCCCTCCTTATTCCCATGGTCCTCCCCTCACCCCAACCCGACCAGCCCACTGAGGCCATGGGCCTTAAATATCTTGAAATTTTATTTGTCAATTATACCTCAATAAAGCGTCCCCTAGCCCCCAAGGGGGAAAAAAAAGAGTCCCAAGTGTGTCATGCAGAGCAAATCCCACAGATGCAATCAGCAGCTTGATTCTGGTCAGACTCTTCAAAGAGCAGGCCCTACCCATGAGCATCTAAATGAGTGACCCAGACAGTTCTCTCAGCACTGCAATTTGCTTCCACAGTTCACATCGTAAAAGAGGGATGTTCTTAATCTAACAGCCCACAGTTTCCCAAGTGACATATGAAACAGCGAGACCACTGGCAGCAGTCCAGAGACCCGATATCTGACCAGTAATGGGAACAACCACACACTTGGTGCAGAGCCAGCACTAAACAGCCACAGTGGCCCAGGGGACACCACTAGGTTTCAGCCTACCTAAACCAGCAGTGAGCCAGCGCTGTGCACTTAGGGAAATCACAGAGCATTGAGGGTTCGTAGTGCCAGTGACTTGGGCTATAGTCTAGAGCTTAAAATCTCCCCGGAAAGGAATAGGTACCACCTCTTCTCGTAAAGCCAGGATGTTGCTGGAGCCAGTCTGGCTTCATTCTCAAGTAAGTGCTTTCCATCAGATACAGGACTTAGGGGGCCCTTCCCACCTGGTTAGTAGTAGAATCCAAGTTAACTCACTCCTGAATTGTGTAGGCCCCCGACTGTGGGAACAAAGGATCAAACCTTGGGCTGGAATGGTAAACAAGTTATAAAAAGCTGCAGACTCAGAGGTGAGAAGGCTGGTTAGCCAAGGACGGGTAAGATCCCCAAAGGGGGGCAACTTAAGACAGGCACAGCCGCCTGAGTCCAAGAAGAATATTGTGAAGCAGCCGTTTCTCATACATTCTGCCCTGATAAGCTGTAAGTCTCGCTGGTGACAACACAAACATGATATACCAAAACATAAAGGGTCTTCTGACCTTGAGCCAGACGCTGCCTGTTAACCATTTCCCTTGTCATTCTTCTTTGCTATATAAGACTGTGTAACTTAATAAAGCTTCAGAGTAGCCATCAGCTCTCTCCACATACGGTGTGTATGTGTACGTGGTATCACGACACCGACAAATTGGAATATCAAGCCAGAGACTCACAAGGCTTCTATAGATCAGAGGTCAGTTTTGAGAAGCACTCACTAGCAAACTGATCATTGCTTTCTGAAAGCAGTTGTGTCAGGGTGGCTCTGAGTTCATAAACCCGTGGGGGCTTTTAGGTGGTGGCTACATCCCTTTGCCAGAGGCTGTAACTGATAAAATCATCAGTCACAGGGACTGTGCTGTCTCTCGTGTCCCAGGAGTCTACTAAGGGCTGGGCTGCTTCAGGTGATGGGGAGTCAGAGACGACAGTTTCCCCTTCACTGCTGGAGGGACTGAGCATCGTCAACTGCCCATAGAGTCCCCATAAACTTTCACTGGGAAACAGGACTTGAATTTGGTCAGGTTATATGTCAGCCACCCCACCTGGCAGAGATGTGATGATGTGTTAGGACTGTGGAGACTGAGGCCTCTGACTTGCCAACAAAGAGAATATCATGTATGTGATGAAAAAGTTGTACATCAGAGGTTAGTGGCCCTTTACCTAAATCCTTGCCCACCCTCTGGTGGCAAGTATAAAGGTGGTTTGTCTAATACTTGACTACATGCATCTAACACTTATTGGCACTCTCACCTCTGACAATTGTAGGACGGGGCAACATAAGCAGAGAACACAATTCCTACTATTTTCTGATGTAGGATGTTGAATTTTCCCAAAGGATCCTGCTGTGGTCTGCATCCCCTCAAAATTCATACATTGGAATTTAACCCTGTATATATACATATGCATATACATACACACACACACACACACACACACACACACACACACACACACACACACACTGGAATACTACTCAGCCATAAAAAAGAATGAAATAATGTCATTTGCAGCAACATGGATGGACCTGGAGATGATCATACTAAGTGAAGTAAGTTAGACAGAGAAACACAAACACCATATGATATCACTTATATGTGGAATCTAAAAAAGATACAAATGAATTTATTTATAAAACAGAAACAGACTTGCAGACATACACCATAAACTTACGGTTCCAGGGGGAAAGAGGGGGAGGGATAAATTGGGAGTTGGGGATTGACAGATACAAACTACTATGTACAGAATAGAGAAACAATAAGGTCCTACTGTACAGCACAGGGAATTATATTCAATAGCTTGCAGTAACCTGTAATGAGAAAGAGTATGAAAAAAGTATATGTATACCTGAATCACTATGCTGTACACAAGAAACTAATACAACATTGTAAATCAACTATACTTCAATTAAGAAAACATGATAATGGAAAAAAAAAACCCCTAACTCCCAAGGTGATGGTGTTAGAAGGTGAAGCCTTTGGGAGGTGATTAGGTCATGCGGGCAGAGCCCTTGTGAATGGGATTAAAGACCTTTAAATAGAGGCCTAAGGGAGCTCCCTTGCCCCCTTCTGCCTTGTGAAGATACAAGAAGTCGGCAGCCCAGAAGACGGCCCTCCCTGACCATGCTGGCACCCTGATCTCAGACTTCCAGCCTCTAGAACTCAGAGGTACCAGCTGATGTTTATAAGCCACCCAATCTGTGAGAGCCGCCCAAACAGACTGCGATAGGCCCCCAACTACCTCATCAAGTTAGCTTCCCTCTGCTATTGTGACAACGCACAAAGGCTGATCCTTGTCATCTCAGTCACTACCCCGTCCTTATTGCCGAGACTGGCAAGAAATGCGAAGGACCTAAGACTTTACCCCATTTGCCGATCAAGTTACCTTGCCAGTTCCATGGATGCTGGCCCGAGCCGTGAGCCGCCTGGGGCTGAGACAGAAGGTGTGATTATCCGTGGCACAACAGGCAGCAAGAACTTCCCATCAGCCGTCATTGCCCCCACAGGCCCCACGGCGGCCAGGCAAAGAGGGCCGGGGACGCTGCACGCAGCTGGGGTGGGGATGGCGGGGCTGGTGTCACAGCCGGAGAGCAGCATGCTGGAATCCCAGTCTCTTCAGGTGGGTTATAAGTATACGGACCAGCCTTTGCCTCGAGGAAGGCATTATCGTTTTTATATTTGTTAAGTAATGAATCCATCCTGGCCCCCAACACAGACATTACTGCCATCTTCTGAGGCTGTTACACAAAAATCCTTTCAAAGAAAGCCCTCCTACGCTGTTGGTGGGAATGCTGTTTGGTGCGGCCAATGTGGAAACGAGTATGGAGATTCCTCAAAACACTAAAAATAGACTTACCATATGATCCAGCAATCCCATCCTGGGCATATGGCCCAGAGGGAACTTTAATTTAAAAAGATACATGCACCTCAATGTTCACAGCAGCACTATTTACAATAGCCAAACATTGAAACAACCTAAATGTCCATCGATAGATGACTGGATAAAAAAGTTGTGGTGTATTTATACAATGGAATACTACTCAGCTATAAAAATAATAAAATAATGCCATTTGCAGCAACATGGATAGACCTGGAGATCATCATTCTAAGTGAAGTAAGCCAGAAAGATTAAGAAAAATACCATATGATATCACTTATACGTGGAATCTAAAAAAAAGACAAATGAACTTATTTACAAAACAAAAAATAGACTCACAGACATAGAAAACAAACTTATGGTTACTAGGGGGAGAAGAGGGGTGGGAAGGCATGAATTGGGAGTTTGAGATTTGCAGATACTAATTACTATATATAAAATAGGTAAACAACACATTTCTACTGTATAGAACAGGGAATTATATTCAATATCTCGTAGTAACCTATAATGAAAAAGAATATGAAAACAAATATACATATGTATATGTATGACTGAAACATTGTGTTGTACACCAGAAAGAGATACAATATTGTAAACTAACTATACTACAATTAAAAAAAAATCCTTTCAAAGTGGTCCAGGGCAGAAGCTAATACAAGACATGAAAAAAATTTTGAGAGGCTCACGGAGAATTCTCCCATTAAGGTATACAATTTTCTTCTAAGTTTGGGAATAACTGGGTAAAGGGATTCACTGAAGATTTGTGATACCATAACTGACCTTGGCTGTGTGGTGCTGCGGGGTTGTTAAAACCCTGAGGGAGGGACAAAGAGACAGATTTATCGAGAGACTTCATGAGTGAGGTGACATTAACCTGTGTGAGGGAGGAGGGTATGGCTCAGTGGTAGAGCACGTGCTTAGCATGCACGAGGTCCTGGGTTCAATCCCCAGTACCTCCATTAACTAAACAAACAAAACTGATTACCTTCCCCACTAAATAAATAAATAAAAATTTTAAAGAATTTTTTAATTAAAAAAAACTTGGGTGAACATTGAGTGGGGAGAGCAAATGAAAAAAAAGGTTAATGTCACAGATTCTGAACGAACTGAAATTTGGTAGCTTATCAGAAAAAAAATATATAGTCCATGAAGCACACATATAACAAGTCAATTCTGGATGGATTGCTGATCTAAGTTTTAAAGCTAAATAAAGTTTTAAAAATAAAACAGAGAGCATCTCAGTTGTCTTAGAACGTGGAAATATTTCATGAGCAGAATACTAAATATTTAGGAGGAAAGATCAAGTTACGTTAAAATTAAGACTCTCCTCATCAAGACAAACACACACACACACACACACACAGAGAGAGAGAGAGAGAGAATGACATAAAGAGAACCAAGAAAGACATCCCATCCTGTGGATATTTGGAACTATTATAAAACAATAAGAAAAACACAACACAATAGAAAAATTGATAAAAATAAACTACCACATACTTCAAAAAGAGTTTGCCCCATGGGGAGGATATAACTCAGTAGTAGAGCATGTGCATAGCATGCACGAGGTCCTGGGCTTAATCCCCAGTACCTCTATTAAAAAAAAAATATATATATATATATAATGTGTGTGGGGAAGTAATTATACATATATATATATTATACATACATACATATACATACATACACACACATATATGCGTGTATATATATATATATAATTACCTCCCCCCCAAAAAAGAAAAAGAGGTTACACAATAAATATAAATAAATAGGTGAAAATATGCTCAACTTACATGGTGAGGAAGTATAACCACTACTTGATACTATCACATACCAATCAGAAGTCTAAATTAAAAATGGGGGGAGGAGTCAAAGTGTTGACAAGGATGTGGGTAAACCAAGAATCTCCTACACTGCTGGTGGGTGTGAAAATCGGTACATTTCCCAAACCTCTTTGGCACTGTCTCTAAAAGGTAGATACAAATCTGTCACCCAACAATTCCATCATCACCTAGATAGCCAGCAGAAATGGGTATGTGCCTCATCAGGATATGTTCTCAGTTTTTCCGAGCACTATTCCTAATACTCCCAAACTGAAAACCACCCACATGTCACTGAACAGTGGAATGATTAAAGTAAGCGTTTCATATTCACATGGTAGAATCCTACACGGCAAGGCCAGCAAATGATCAGTAACAACACACAGCAATGAATTCAAAAACGACGTGAGGAATGACAAAAGCCACATATGAAAAAGTTAATGCTCTATTATTTCCTTTATTTAAAATGCAAAACCAGCTAAGGTGACTTCCCCTGTTAGCTGTCAGAGAAGTGGTTACCCTGAGGAACAATGACTGGGAGGGAGCTTCTGGGGCTCTGACAATATTTGATTTACTGATCTAGGTGCTGAATACAGAAATGGGTTCACCCTGAACTTTCATGCAGCTTTGCACTTATGACCTGTGCATTTGCTTTTAGATTTTTAAAAAGCATCTCACCAAGCAGAAAGATAGTATATGCTGTCAGAATGGCCATCACCAAAAAGACCGTAACTAACAAATGTCAGCAAGGCTGTGGAGAGAAGGGAACCCTCTCCGCTGTTGGTGGGAATGTAAATTGGTGCAGACACTGGAAAACAGTATGGAGGTTCCTCAAAAAACTAAAAATAATACTACAATATGACCCAGACATTTCCACTCCTGGGTATATATCTAAAGAAAATGCAAACACTACTTTAAAAATATACCTGCACCCCAGAGTTCTCAGCAGTGCTATTTACGATAGCCAAGACATGGAAAGCTAAATGTCCATCAACAGATGACTGGATAAAGAAGATGTGATATACACACATATGTACAATGGAATAGTACTCAGCCATAAAGAGAATGAATAACACCATTTGCAGCAACATGGATGGACCTAGAGACTATCATACTAAGTGAAGTAAGTAAGAGAGAGAAAGACAAGTATCATATAATATCACTTATATGTGAAATCTGGAAAAAGATTGATAAATTCTATTTACAAACCCAAACCAGACTCATAGACATAGAAAACAGGCTATGGTTACCAAAGGGGAAAGGGCAGGGAGGGATAAATTAGGGGCTGGGGATTAACAAACGCACATTGCTATATACCAAATGGATAAAAAAAATAAGGACCTATGATATAGTACAGGGAACTATATTCAACTTCTTGTAATAACATCTAATGGAAAACAATCTGAAAAGAAGAAATGTATGTATGTATATGTATAACTGAATCACTTTGCTGTACACCTGAAAATAATATTGTAAATCAACTATATTTCAATATAAAAAATTTTAAAAAGAAATACAAGCTACTATGTATTAAATAAATATGCTACAAGGATATATTGTACAACATAGGAAATACAGCCAATATTTTATAATAACTATAAATGGAGCATATCCTTTAAAAATTGTGAATCACTATGTTGTATACATAAAATATATATAATATCATAAATAACCAATACCACAATTTTAAAAAATTAACTTCAAAAAATAACAATAAAAAGTGGATAAAAGTAAATAAATAAACACATAAATAAGTAAATAAATAAATTCCCCTTTGGAGTCTTCTGGGAAAAAAATGATGGGATTCAGTGAATGGATTATTGTCTCAATGCATTTATATTGTAAAGGTGGGGTTCAATAGTATTAGATAAAATGACACTGTGATTTGCTTGTAAATCTATGCTGAAATTTCTAGGTTAAAAACTAACAAATAAGGAGTACACAACTTTCAAAGAAAAGATATTGAATATAATGCAGAATTATATTTAAAATTTAATAGAAAAGCTAATAGTTAAAATAAGAAAACAAACTCTATTGATACCCATGTGTGTCAATTACTATATTAAATTTAAGTAGACAAATTTTTTAATTAAAGCAGTTTTACTATGTTCATTGAATGTTTTCACAAGAGAGATGACCAAAGAATAGCATTAAAGTAGGAAAATGAAAAATACATTGTATGGAATTTTAACAAACAACTAGCATAGTAATATATCCCTCATAACATACACATTAAGACTGGTCAGTATCGTAATTAGTGCTACTATGAATTTTTCATATGGACAGGATTCAAATATACCGACTGAGAGAAAAACATGACTGACATTCTATGTATATGTATTTATATGTACACACATACATACACAGAGAACTTGCAAAGACATATACATCTGTACGTATGTGTGTGTCTATATGTTTTCTTCTTGCTTTGTGATATAATTTCTGGTAAATATTTAAGTGTCTTGTGTACGCTAAAAATATCAGTTTCTCTTTGTGGAACAAGGTTCAATCGAAATATACATTGGGTCAAAGTTATATTTTTGTTCTTCAAACTCTTGAATACTCCATACTTTGCATCAGCTTCTGAATGTAAATACAGAGAAAATAATATAAAAACATCTCCTAAAATTGGGTCAATGTCTACGTTCCTCCTTGAAAATCAAGAGGCCACAAACTCCACATAAACGAATGGATTATGTGTTTCCCGTTCAAATGACTCTTCTTGCAACGGTCTGAATTTAATGGAAGTTTCCAACATAACTAATTTCATCACTTTGGAGACATCAGCGTACACCTCCAATGCTCTCTCTTGACAAAATGCCTAAGTCATCTTCACAAAAGACACAAAAATCTGCTCTCTACAGATCCAAGTTCCACGCAATTCACCTCTTTTTCCATTGTCACAATCACCTGATGTTGTCAAAGATATGCTGAAATGGAATTCTGTGCTCTTTACCTCATTCTGGGTTACTCTGCCCATTTCTATCTGAAAATCTCTCAACATGCTATTCTCCCTACAAGAGGTCCTATTTCACATAAATGACGACTGGGTCTCTAAGGATAGAATGTTACCCAACTCAAGACTGACTCCCAGAAGTTTTCCTCATGACTGAATTTCCCCACCAACACCACTGTCTTCAGTTCCACTATGACCCGACATAGGCGGTTCCATATTAACGTAGCTTTTCTTAAGATTCCGTGCCTACTACACGTCTGGAAAATTTACTGTGGTAGAATTCCATTACACACTCATATACTTTGCCATAAAATCCAGATTTTTTTTTCAGGACCTGGTGTTGAATATTGCATAAATTCTGAAATCCTTCACTGCAGCACTAGTTTAAAAAAAAGCGATTACAATAGTATTACATGAAAATATGTAAATTATACAATATTTCATTACAATTACTATTACAACCTGCCTTACTTCAAAGAAGATGCTCTGTGTGTGTGTCCTGTTTCCCATCCTCTGGTAAGACACTCATAATTATACTTAGGACTCTGAGTGAACTGAATGAATTAGCAAACAATTGTAGTGCAAATAAATACAATTTACATCCTTCTCACAAGGTTAGGGGATTCTGCATGCTTTATCCGGCCAAAGCAGAGCCTGAAAATCCTGGAGTCACGACTGATGAGCAGAAAGGGGCTGACAGCTGGGAAACACACAATGATTATTGCAGAGATTTTCACACACAAAAAAATTAAGACTATTAAAAATAGCCAAAATAATATTCCATAGGTTGCCTTTTTGTTTTGCTCATGGTTTTCTTTGCTGTGCAAAAGCTTTTAAGTTTAACTAGGTGCCATTTGTTTGTTTTTGCTCTTATTTCTATTACCTGGGTAGACTGCCTTAGGAGAACATTGCTAAGATGTATGTTAGAGAATGTTTTGCCTATGTTTTCTTTTAGGGGTTTGAACATGTTGTGTCTTATATTTAACTCTTTAAGCCATTTTGAGTTTATTTTTGTGTATGGTGTGAGGGAGCATTCTAAGTTCATTGACTTACACGCTGCTATCCAGTTTTCCCAACACCACTTCCTGAAGAGCCTGTCTTTTCTCCATTGTATATTCCTGCCTACTTTGTCAAAGATGAATTGACCGTGGGCTTGTGGGCTTATTTCTGGGCTCTCTATTCTGATCCATTGATCAATATGTCTATTTTTATGCCAAGGCCATGCTGTTTTGATTACTGTAGCTCTCTAGTATTGTCTGAAGTTTGGGAAGGTTTTTTTCTCTTGGTTCATTCTTTTCTTTTGCTATTACTTTGGCAATTCTGGGTCTTTTGTGACTCATATAAATTTTTGGATTATTTCTTCTAATTCTGTGAAAAATGTCCTGGCTAATTTGATAGGGTTGCATTAAATCTGCAGATTGCCTTGTGCAGTACGGCCACTTTAAAAATACTGATTTTTCTAACCCAAAGACATGGTATATATTTCCATTTCTTTAAGTCATCTTGAATTCCTTAATCAATGTTTTGTAGTTCTCCATGTACAAGTCTTTCACCTACTTGGTCAGATTTATTCCTAAGTATTTTATTGCTTTGGATACCATTGTAAAACTTTCTTTCCTTTCTTTTCCTGCTATTTCATTGTCAGTGTAAAGAAATGCAGCTGATTTCTGTATGTTAATCTTGTATTCTGCTACCCTGCCAAATTCTTTTATCAGCCCTAATAGTGTTTCTGTGGAGCTTTTAGGGTTTTGTATATATAGTATCATGTCATCCACTTTTAGTGACAATTTTACTTCTTCTCTTCCAATTTGGATCCCTTTAATTTCTTTTTTCTTGCCTGATTGCTATGGCTAGGACTTCCAAGGCTATGTTGAATAGAAGCAGTGAGAGAGGTCATCCTTGTCTTGTTCCAGACTTTAGTGGGAAGATTTTCAGTTTTTTACCTTTGAGTATTATGCTGGCTGTGCGTTTGTCATAACTAGGTTTTATTATGTTGAGATAAATTCCCTGTATACTAACTTTGGTAAGAGCTTTATCATAAATGGGTGTTGAATTTTCTCAAAGGCTTTTTCTGCATCTATTGAGATGATCATGTTAATTTTGTGTTTCTTTTGTTCACGTGGTGTATCACATTGATTGATTTGCATATGTTGAACCACTCTTGTATCCCTGTGAGGAATCCAACTTGATCATGATGTATGATCTTTTTTATGTTCTGTTGGATTCTGTTTACTATTACTTTGTTGAGAACACTTGCTTGTATGTTTATCAATCATATTGGCGTGTCATTTTCCTTTTAGGTAGTGTATCTTGTTTTGGTATCAGGTTGATGATGGCTTCACAGGATGAGTTTATCAGTACTCTCTTCTTTTCAATCACTTGAAGAGTTTGAGAAGGATCAGTATGAGTTCTTTGTATATTTGGCATCTCGTATTTCTGGCATGTTGGTTGTAATTTCTCCATTTTCCTTTCTTATTTTGTTTATTCGTGTTCTCTCTCATTTACTCTTGGTGAATCTGGCTAGAGGCTTGTCAATTTTATTTACTCTGCCAAAAAACCACCTGTTGGTTTGATTGACTGTTTCTATTGTTTTTTTACCTCTATTTCCTTCCAGATCTTTATTATTTCCTTCCTTCTGTTGACTTTAGGTTTTCTTTGCTCTTCTCTTTACAATTCTTTTTGTTGGTAGGTTAGGTTGTTTTGAGATTGTTCTTGTTTTTTCAGGAAGGCCTGTATCACGATCAGATTCCCTCCTAGGACCGCTTTTGCTGCATCCCATAGATTTTCTGTGTTTGTGTTTCTATCCATTTTGTATCTCTATGGTTGATTTCTACTTTCATGGCATTGTGGTGAGAAAAGATGCTTGAAATAATTTCTATCCTCTTACATTTGTTGAGGCTTCTTTTGTGTCTCAGCATATAATCTATCCTATAGAATGTTCCACATGCACTTGAAAAGAACGTAGTCTCTTTCGGGGGAGATGTAACGTCCTAGAAAATCCAACTGTTCTATTGTGCCAATTAATATCTTTGTTGGATGATTGATTTTCTGTCTGGAAGATATGTCCAATGATGTTAATGGGATGTTAAAGTCTCCTATTGTGATTGTGTTCTCATCAATTTCTCCCTTTATGGGTTAGTATTTGCTTTATGAATTTAGGTGTTTCTATATTGGGTGCATATATGTTAATGAGGGTAATGTCGTCATCTTATATTGTTCATTTAATCATTATATAGTGTCCTTCCTTACCTCTCGTTATGGACTTTGTTTTAAAGTCCATTTTGTGTGATATCAGTATTGCTACTCCTACTGTCCTGTAATTTCCATTTTCATGAAATATTTTTTTCTTCCTTTCACTTTCAATCTATGAGTGTCCCTACCCCTAAAGTGGGTATCTTCTATGCAGCATTTTGTAGGCTCTTGTATTATTACCCAATCTACCACTCTATGTCTTTTGATTGAAACATTTAGTCCACTGATGTTAACAGCAATTATTGATAGAGTGTGTTTACTGCCATTTTTAACTTAGTTTTCCAGTTGATTTGGTATTTCTTCTTTGTTCCTTTGTTTGTTTGTTTCTCTTATTGTGGTTTGATAATTTTCTTTTGTATCATCTTGGTTTCTTTTTGGTTTTTGTGACTTTATTGTATGCTTTTGATTTGTAGTTACCCTGTTTTTTAAGTATCTTAACCCATTACTCTATCTGCTTCCTTTAAACTGATAGTTACATTAGCTCAAACACATCCTAAAAAGAACCATAAAAAGAAAAAAATATATATATTTCCTTGCTGGACTCTCCCAGCTTTAATCATTTTGATGTCCTCTTTTACATCTTCTATTGCAACTCATTCTAATTATCACATTTCCAATTATGGTATTGTCCTTTTTGTAGGGTTCTGCTTGTTTTCTATTGAGAATAAACCTTTACAATTTTTTTAGCATAAGTTTAGTATTGCTGAATTCTTTAGTTTTTGCTTGTCTGTGAAATTTGTTATCTCTCCTTCTATTCCAAAGGACAGTCTTGCTCGATGGAATATCCTAGATTGAAGCTTTTTCACTTTCAGGACTTTGTATATATCTTAACACTCCCTTATGACCTCAATGTTTGTGTTGAGAAATCAGCTGAAAGCCTGATGGGGCTTCCCTACAAACTATATCTTTGTAGCCAACATATGGACACAAAATTAGTTATTGAAAGATGAATGGATAAAGAATACATGGTATGTATATATACATTATACATATGAAATATATATACACCCAATAAAATGCTATTAAGCCATTAAAAAGAATGAACTGTTGCCATTCATAACAACATAGATATACTTGGAGGATACTATGATTAGTGAAATAAATCAGACAGAGAAAGACAAACACTATATGATCTCACTTATACATGGACTATAAAACAACAAACTAGTGAATATAAACAAAAAGAAACAGAGTAACAGATATAGAAAACACACTACTATGTATAAAAGAAAGAAGCTACACAGATATATTGTACAGCACAGGAAATATAGCCAATATTTTCCAATAACTACAAATGGAGTTTAATGTTTTAAAATTGTGTATCACTATGGTATATACCTGAAATATATATAATATTATAAGTCAATTATATCCTAAATTTTAAAAATCAAATTTGAAAAGAAAACTAAAAGTGAACACAAAAGTAAATTTAAAAATTAACAAATAAGTATGTAAATAAATTTCTCGGTGGTGAGTTCTGGGAGAAGAAGATGGGATACAGTGAGTGTATTATTCTCACCATTCCTTATATTATAAAAGGGGTTTAACAGTATTCAAGAAATGATACTGTGACTCACCTTTAAATGTATCATGGAATTTATAGGTAAAAGCTAACAAATAATGAGTGTAAAATTTTAAAAGGAAAGATATCAATTATAATATAGAATTATAGTTAAAAATTAATAGAAAAACTGACATGGGTCAAGTAAGAAAATAAACTCCATGGATACCAAAATGTATCCATTTTTATATTAAATTGAAATACACAAATTTTTAACCAAAATTTTTTATGATGTTCATTGAATGTTATTTCAAGAGGGATGGCAAAATAATATACTTGAATTAGGAAAATGAAAAAATGTGTTATGGAATTTTAACAGACAACTAGCAAAGAAATACACTCTTCAAGTAATATTCACTTTAAGATGTGTCAACACTATAATTAGAGCTATTTAAAAATTTTCATAATGTCAAACATTCAAATATATTCAAAGCTGTATAATAAACATGATTGGTTTTGTATATATATATGTGAATATGGATACGTTTACATACACACAGATCACTGAGAGAGACACACACACATTTGTAGGTGTGTGTGTGTGTGTGTCTATAATTTCATCTTCTTGCTTAGTGATCTAGTTTGTGGTAAATATTCAAGTGTCTCATGTGAACTAAAAGTATTGGTTTCTCTTTGTGTTACAAGAGTCAGTCTAACTATCCATTGAGTCAAAAGAAATTTTTCTTTTTCACCTATTGAATTTTCAATCCTTGGCATTGGCTTCAGAAGGTAAATATAGGAAAAGCATAGAGAACTCTCTTAGAATTGAGATAATGTCCACTTTGCTTCTTCAAGATCATGAAGCCACGTTGCCACAAGAAAGAATGTATTCATGTTTCCCTTTCATATGGCACTGCCTGCAGTGCTCTAAATTTAATGAACGTCTCCATCACAAAAGAATTTCATCACACTGGAGACACAAGTGTGCACCTCTAAACCTCTTTCGTGACAATATGCCCAAGTCATCTTCACAAAAGAGAGAAAAATCTGCCTTCTGCAGATGCCATTCCATGTTACCCACAACGTTTTCAATTGTCACTATCAGCTGATGTTGTTGAAAAATATGCTAAAATGTAATTTTATGCTCTTCTTTGCCCCACTTCAGTTCACTCTGGCCATTTCTAACTGAAAATGTATACACATGCTCATCTCCCTATACAACATCATGTTTCACACAAATCACTGCCATCTCTCTAAGTGTAGAACTTTATCAAATGCAAGACTGACTCCCAAAAGCTTTCCTCAATGACTGAATTTCCCCTCCAGCACCACTGTCTTCAGTTCCGCAATGACCTGATACAGACTGTTCCATTTTAAACTACATTTTCTTAATATTCTGTGCCTACTTCATTTCTGACAAATTTGCTGTGATAGAATTCAGTTACACACTTACATACTTTGCTATAAAATCCAGATTTTTTTTCAGGACCTGATGTTTATTATTGCATGAATTTGGGACTCCTTCATTGCAAGCACTAGTGAAAAAGGCCATTACATAAGTATCACATGAGAAATATGGAAATTATGTAATTTTTCATTACATTTATTATTATAACCTGCCTTACTTCAAAGACGCTCTCTGTGTTCTGTTTACCATTGTCTGGTAAGCCACTCATATATTTACATAGGCCTCTGAGTGAATTGAGTGAATTACCAAACAAATGTAGCGCAATTAAGTACAATTTACATCCTTCTCACAAGGTTAGGGGATTCTGTATGCTTTATCCAGCCAAAGCAGAGCCTGAAAATCCTGGAGTCACGACTGATAGGCAGAAAGGGGCTGACAGCTGGGAAACACGCAATGATTATTGCAGAGGTTTTCAAGAAAAACAAATTAAGACTATTAAAAACAGCCAAAATGACATTACTGATGAAGGAAAGGGTGTTAAAGAAGATAAAGGTGCTCACCAGGAGAAGGATGGTTTTGGTGGCTCTGGTCTCAGGGGAGGATGTGGAGGAGATGTTGACCTTAAGGATGTTTTGCACCCTCTTCTTGTGCCTGTACAGGATGAAAACCGTGCAGCCACTGGCCAAAATCATAAGGACAAAACGTGAGACATCAGGGAAGGATATCAATGCTGCATATAATGACTCTGTGGTTGGATCAAGATGAACAGAAGAATAGAGTCCAAAACTTTTTCTGTTTGTGATGTTTGTGTTGCTCAAATTTCCACTCATATAGATAGGATAAATGACATTGATCAGCATGTTCACGATCCAGCACAGGGTAATTGGGGGGACAACTAACTTGAGAGCCTTCACTTTAAGCTCTGCCCACCTGGAGTTCCTGGGACTGATCGTGATGACCTGGAAGACACTCAACAGGCAGGTGGTGCCAATAGAAACTCCTCTGCCCACTCCACGAACATACGGGAAAAATCTGCATACAAAATCACCACTGAGGTGATGCCACCCAATATTTGTCATTGTATTGTGGAATCCGCTAGAGAACAGAACCAAGATGTTGCCTACAAGCAGGTTCTCGACAATCAAATCTATGGTCCTCAACGTATAGCCAGTGCAATAAAGGAAGAGATAAAGGTAAAGAAGAGAGAAATTCCCCAGGAGTCCGATTACAGTCTGTAATAAGAAGCTTGTTCTTAGTGCCAAATCCCTGGCATCCATCCTGTCAGGTCTCAATGACTGAGAGTTGTCTTCTGAGTTAGAGAATCTTGAGTGGGAATAGGAGGCGTGGACCACATGTACCTCACCAGGTGAAGTCCAACATTCTCCACTCACCAATAGTTCCTACTTTGAAATAATTATTTAACATTTGCCTGTCATGTCAATGCGTCCAAGGGTTGAATGTACAACCATTAAAGAACACGTGTAATGTATGAATCGCTGCTGTGAAAGCCACACAAACAGTGACTTCTTTCTTCCCCACCTATTATTCATGAGACAGACACTATTACATTCCTTACAAAGAGAGGACAGCAGAGGCAGAGAGGTTGAGATTTTCATCTAAATTCCCTCACAGAGTAGGGGCAGATGGTTACTGGGGATCTGAAGCTGGCTGGGCTGGTAACAATGATGTGTATTTCATACAGAATATACTACAATACTAGCTACCTCAGTTCCTCAGATAAACCAGATGCAAATTTAGTTTTGCTTTCAAACCGTGTAATTTCAATTTAGATTGTGTTATTTATTTTAAAATTTAGGTAATGACAGGTTTTAACTTATTTATGAGATTTATTCTATGGGCAATTATAAACTGTTTTTCTTTTGTTATTTATTTTTCTTTTTACTTGGAGACCCTAATTCTTTTTTTTTCCAGCTTCTTTTTCGGGGGGGAGGGTGAGGTTATTTAGATTTATTTATTTATAATTAAATGGAGGCACTAGGGATTGAACCATGGACCTCTGGCATGCTAAGCCCACACTCCACCACTGAGCTATACCCTCCTCCCAGGCAAAGATAAACTTTGAATCAAGCTGTAGAGACAGTCATAAAATGCAGACGCACCAACTGCAGCACAAAACAGCAGGTGCCTGCCCCATGACAACATGCACTTAATGAATGCAAGAATGGCTCAACATGAGGACGGCAACAGAAATACTCATTTACTCACATTCCAGGAATAAAAGTACAATGGCACAAGTCACAGAAACTCTGGGACAGGAATTTGCAGCAAAATGGAAGGACCTAGAGATGATAATATTTCGTGAAGTATTCAGCCAGAGAAAAGCCAAATTATCATATGATATCACTTATATGTACAATCTAAGCAAATGAGAAAAATTTTATTTATAAACCACAAACAGACTCATAAACATAGAAAACAAACTATGGTTACCAAAGGGGAAAGGTGGGGGGGATAAATTATGAGTTTGGGACTGACAGACAGACATTACTATATAAAATAGATGAAAAACTAGGCCCAGCTGTATAGCACAGGGAACTATATTCAATTTCTTACATATAATGGAAAAAATCTGAAAAAATACATAGTATATATAATAAATTTATATAAATTTTGTAATTAAAATCATATTACTAATTTATAAAAATATGTAATATATATATAACTGAATCACTCTGCTATACACCTGAAACTGACATTGGAAATCAACCACACTTCAATAAAAAATAACATTAAAAAAAAACTATGGGAGTGGAAACACTGATGCCTGACGAATAGTGCATGATAGAAACAAAATTATTAATAATTGCAGATCATTGTACACATGTATTTATTAATACCTGATTTAAATAAGAGTATTAGTAGTAAGGCAATATTTATGAAAGATATGAAAATACAACAAACATACAAAATGGAATGCTAAGGCAAGCAACTTGTGTATGGTATAAGACAAATAATATTTGCATTGGCATTATAATATTTCAAAGCAGCAGAAATATCACAAGATGCATTTGAGCCTAAAAATGGTACGTGAAATGCATAAAGCTCTATTTTTCCTAAATGCTGCTTCCCTAACTTTAAGTAGGAAGAGTTTCTCCATGATAAACTGAGACATAACAATTAAACCTATTAAGCACTTCATACACCCAGAGTTAGAGACAACATTTCTATTCCAGCAATGGCTGCCAGACATGCTTTTTCTGCCCAGGGTCAGACGACCCCTGTACACGCATCCTACTCTGTGTTACAAGTATGGAGGTATCACGGGCACACCTCTGACACGTGAAAATTATGTCTATGGTTTCTGTAAAGTAGATTGAACACCAGACTGACCTAGGAACTACAGACTTTAAGAATATTAAAAATCAGATTTCATTATGACTTGCATTAAACCACAGCAATCACTGTCAGCAAGGATTACACACATGACAATAGGAGCCATCGGGGTGGTGAGAGGTCTAGGACCACAGCCCTCTTCACTATCTCACTTCACGCCTCGGGATTTACTCCACCTTCCTTCATGGCTTTGGTCATAGACCTTGTTCACACGTAGGAGAGTCCCTTTGTCCAATATTCACTTACTCAGACTCCTGATATGAATCCTTCCTTTATAGACTCTGCCTCTACGATGAATACCAAGAAAACTCAGTGAATTTTCTGCTGCCTGGATGGTGGTCTCAGCGCGATGATCAAAGCCATCAGTAAGTGTACAAGAGGGGCAGCTAGACCCTGAGATATGAGCTGGTGATCCTGTGACCTCCCCTCCCCTCAGAGCTGCAATTATCACATCACCTACAGCAGCCCTCGCAGGAATGGGCTTGGGAGAGGTGATTACTTTTGAAAACTTTTTTTCCAGTTGCTAATTACAAAGGACGATTATAAGTTTCTAGCTAATATACCTTAAGAGACTATTGAAGTGTTTGTGACAGCCTCTTGCTTTTTCACGACCCCCGGAGGCAGACACTGGCTCACACGGAGGAAGCAGGAAGTACTTAGGTTTGACACGTAAGGGACTGGGAGCAAGTATGTGTCTCATTGGATGTTCCGCTCCTGAGAAATTCTACCCAAGAGAGTTCTTCTCTAATTTCATACAGCTGAGCTGCACCATCAATTAAGTTAAAAGCAAAGAAATGGAATTTGTCCAAGTATCTGAGGAAGATTTCAAAAGAGACATGGGGCTGGGGAACAAATAAATTGGGAATTTGGGATTAGTGGATACAAACTATCATGTACAGAATAGATAAACAACAAGATCCTACTGTACAGCATAGGGAACTATATTCAATAGCCTGTAGTAACTTGTAATGAAAAGAACATGAAAAAGATTATGTATATATGTATGCATAACTGAATCACTACGCTCTACACCAGAAATCAACACAACATTGTAAGTCAACTATACTTCAGTTTTAAAAAAAGAGATACAAGTAACAAGAAAAACATGATGCCAATAATCTATATTGGATATCACTGCACCCATCTGCACAACTCAGTATAAGTCAATATGTAAAAGTGTTAGGAGAATAAACTTTACTGATTACTGACCCTCACTAGTGATAGGAAACATAAGGAGACTAATATCAGTAGAAGAAAGAGGGAAGGTTCTGAAAGAGTCCCTTGCAAATAAAAACACCAGGAACGGATAGTTTAACAGGGAGATTCTACTGTTCCTATAACTCTCAGATAAGCTGTCTAGAATGAGGTATTTTAGCTTTACTCAAGTACAGGTGGATCAGAGGCTATGTATCTGACACAGACACTAGAATTGGCTTTTTTTTTAATAATGGTGTGTATGTATGGAAGGTGACAAATCTGTACGTCAGGTTACAATGGGTGTATTCCGAAATTGCATGACTGTTCAAATGGCTACTGAGTGGTCAGGAGTTTGCCATGCTTTAGCGTATTTATTTGTATTTTCTCAACAAATGTCATGGTACAATTGTTTTTCTTGATGGTCTCTAAAATCATAGTACTTAAATTTAAGAACAAAAACAAAAATAGATAAGGCAGGAATCATATCCAGGACAGGTGAAGAGACAAATCTTTAAAAGCCAACCAGGGGAGGATATAGCTCAGTGTAGACTGCCTGCTTAGCACACATGAAGTCCTGGGTTTAATCTAGGGTACCGCCATTAAAAAAGTAAATAAACCTAATTACCTCTCTCCCCACAAAAAGACAATAAATAAATTTTACATTTTTTAAAAGTAAATAAATAAAAATAAACCTAATTACCTCCTTCCCCACAAAAAGACAATGTAAAACAAATATTTTAAAAATAAAAAATTAAAAGCCAATTAAAAGAAAGACCTCACTAGGGGTAGAGCTGTAACTAGATACACCTTTAAGATACAGGGCAACATACTGTATCAACTGTTCTGAATCACCTCCAAACATGTAAGAACTTCAAGGAAAGCTCTCAAGACATTTCAAAGACGCCAATCTGTCACTAATTATCTGAAATTTTACATCAATTCTGTCTCACCGGGCTGGTTCTCACTCACTCAACTTTTGTAGGGACACTCAAGAGAAGGGACAGCCTGAACAGAAGAGGTTTGCAAAGTGGATTGATGGGAACAGCAGGTAAGCTATTGAGGAACTGGGAGTTGGGGTGGGGAGTGTCACAGTATTGTTGCAGAAAAGGTGCTACAGCTCAGTTGTGACAGCAACCTGGATCCAGGCGAAAGACCAAGCAGCACTCGCCAGCGGGCCCAGAGGAGTTAACACTTCAAGTCCTGGATCCCGGCCGAAGGTTTATACAGGCCTTTTATAGGCTGCCAGTTTTACACTTTGCAACATCATATGCAACTAAAATACAACAGAAATTGACCAACCAGGAACAAGCTTTGTAGAAATAGACCAATCAGGAGTGAACTCCATGCAAATGAAGTAATACCAATGGACCAATAAGAAGTTAGGGAAGTGGACCAATCAGAAGTGAGAGTAATAACCAATCAGGAGTGGAGGAAATAACCAATCAGAAGTTAGCTCAGGAAACCAATAGAATTCTAGGTGTAAGTTAGCCGCTTTAGAGGCAAAGTGAGATAGAGCCTCTGGGCCAGGGAACCGGACGGTACTGAGAGGAAAGCAGCAGCCCTGCCGGTCTTTTTATGGGACTTACCGCCTCAATATGAAGCTCCTTCCAGTTATACAGGTAGGAAACACAAATCAAGGATTCCAAGGGATCCCCTCCCCAATCAGTAACTCTACAGATCTCCCAAAGCAACAACTCCCACTAGCTCACCAGTCACAGACAACAGTACACACGGCTCCCCAGTCCTGAGCATATCGTGCTGCCAACTCTGTTCACGGAACTTCATTCAATGACCTGCCCCAGTGATAGTCATAAACGTTGACTCGAGTACCCAGCAGTGACTCCTCCAAGCTCCTAATATCCCCTCAACGACTCAGTCACTGCCCCCTAATATCTCATCCTTGGTTCCCCAAACCTCCACATTATTAATAACCCACAGACTCTCCCAGAGCTGACCTCCAGACTTCCCAGTCACTAACCCTACAGTCCAGTCCTAGCAAAGGCCACGCAGACTGCCCCAGTTACCAGCTGTCACTGACTTCCCAGTGAGCAGCCTCACACACCTCCATCACATCTCCCCAGGCCCTGAGATTGGAACCCACAGGTCCCTCACGCCATCGCTGACCCCACACTCCATCCATCACTTAAGTATAGATTCGCCCAGTTAGCAACTTCACGCAGACTTCCCTCATCCCGTTTCAACAGACTTCGCGACTGCTGACCACACAAACCGCCTACGTCCAGCACACCCTCTCCCTGGACCCTCACACTCTCTCCGCGGACCCCCACGGGCCCTATCACTGATCCAACTCTGTCCCCGGCTTACCTGGGCTTCTCACAGTGCGGCTGGAACCACCGCCGGCTTCCACAGGCTACTTTCCAAAGCGGGTCGCCTGGCAACGCCGCAGCGGGCGCGCACCCACTGCGCAGGCTCAGTGACACCCTTGGGCCCTGAGGCGCTCCCGGTCACGTGACGAGGCTCCAGGGACCCGGACGCTGGGCGTTGGCGCCTCCAGGGGCAATATGGCGGCACCTCTGGCGCAGCCGTTTTTGAAGGTGTGCGGTCCAGAGAAGGAAGCCTCTTCTGCTGGACCTCTCAGCTCTGAAACCTCCATCTCCCCAGCTGCCATCAACAGTGCGTTACACGTGCCAACTCTAACAATGCAGAGCCATCTTCTTCCCTGTCAATCGTGTGGGACCAAGATTCAAGTGGCCGTGTCCGCTGCGTCTCCTGTCACAAGAGGGTGTGGGTCATGTTCACTGAGCACTTTTATCCTTAGCAGAGGTCAAGGGGCAGACTTTAGGAATGTTTTTGGTGGAAAAACCTTTAGAGAAAAAATAGTGTTTGGAGGAGCTGAGGGGGTGAAACCCAGTCTCCCTAAAACTGAGTTCCCCTACTGGGTTTATGATCAGTCTCTCTGTCCACAACTTTATTCCCTTTCTTGTCTCCTGATAAAAGACATTTTCATATACTGAGATATAAAGAAGTCATTCTGGCTTATACATGTGTTAACTTGAACTTCATGCTAATCAAAACAGCCTGTTTATGGCCTATCAGACATACACTGTACACCTGCTTTAATTTTTATAGAAAAAAAACACACTGACCGTAAGTAAAGAATGTTGATATTAAAATAAAGATTAAATGCCTATCTTACCAAGGATGCCAGTCCTGGTCCTCCTTCGATGATACGACTCTTTTTCCAGGTGCCAAGGCCATGCTGACTCACTGGATATGTGCTGTTTGTTTTTTTAAACCTTGAATAAATGTAATCCTGATTGGTTTAATGTTCTTTGTTCTGACAAGTATAAAACTGCTGAAAATCCTGTTTCTCCGGAGCCGTTTCTCAAGAGTAATCTGGAAAGTGGGCTTACAGGCTAGTCCTCGGTGTGGCTTAAATAAAACTTTTCTATTCTTATAGTTTATTGATTATTTTTTTCAATACCTCTCTGACCTAAATCCTGGACTAACTGAGCACTAATCAGAGTCAGATGACTGAGGTTGCTGTTGTGGACAACATCGTTATTAAAGGTAATAAAGGTAACATCCTTAAAAAGGTAAACAGTAATAAAATTGCTGTTGTAGATATTATTAACAAATAAACTCAAGTTGTTTCTCCAGGGCACGATGAACTCACAGACCCTTGAGCCATAGACCATCTAACCAGAGAACGTTAAAAACACAGTCTGACTCCTAAAACTACAATTAAGAAATGTTACAAAATGATGATTAATCTCAGTTTCTTTGTTCTTCACTCTTAAAACATCCCTAACTCAGACACCAATATGAAGTGGATCTGTGACTTGCCTCCCACTCCCTTGCTTGGTACCCTACAAATAAACAATTACTTTGCTGCAAACACCTGCTGTTAGAGTTTGGCTTTCGGCACCTCGGGCACACAGCTGGGTTTCAGTTTGGCAATACTGGTGCCCTCCAAGGCCCATTGCTGGGTATTGGAGAACGGATTGGATTTAATAAGAGCCTAAGGTTGCTCTTGGAATTGATTTGACTTTTGTCTTGTGTGATGTGAGTGTATATTTGTGTTAGAGAAGATGCACTATTTTAGTTGGCGAACAGGGGGGGGATGTTCAGGCTCCTAAATATACTCCTTTCAGATGCATCCTACAAAACTGGACTACCTTTAGTTCTGGTTCTCTGACTAAAGGGAAAAAGTTTTTTTTTTTAATTTTTTTGGTAACACTGCTTGGCCACAATATTCTCGAGACTCTGAAGAAAAATGCCCACAACAAGGCTCATTTGACAATCCAAAACTGGTTTTGCCAACTTAATAAAACATTTTCTTTAGAATTCTGACCCCACGGGAAAAAGTCCTTCTAGAACTTGCTTTTCTTTCCCTGTGCCTGGAGATGTAAATGCTCTACCAGGGCTCTCAGGAACTCATACCTTATCTAGACCAACTCTAATTCTTGAGACTTGGGGATGGGGGAAGAGGCCTTTTCATTTTAATTTATTCCAATTGTTAGTTATAAACTAGTGAGTTTTATATTTTAATACCTGATTCACAACTAAGTTTTAAAATGAAGCTATGAGAATCTCTGTCTGGATGTATGTATGTAACATGTGAATTATAAGTATAAGTCTTTACCCTTTGATAGTCTTACCAAAGTTAATTTATAAATGGGCTCTATTTAATTGGCTTAAAGGAAGTTAAACACTTTTATAAATTCTCAGAAATATAAAACAAATCAACCCAAATGAATTTCTGGTTCACATGATCTGGGAAATATTCAATAGTAAATTAATATCTGGTATTAAAGTTAGTTTAAGATTGTTGGGTTAATACAGACATGTCTATTTTTATTTTTAATTAAAGTTATTGCTTAAAAAACATAACCATCATCTGAGCTTTCAGCAAGTTGTAATCTTTCTGCTGGTGGAGGGTTTGAAATATTGCCAGAATTACCAAAATGTGATGGACACCAAGTGAGCAAATGCTAATGGGAAAATGGTGCCAATAGACTCGTTCAACACAAGGTTGCCACAAACCTTCATTTGTGAAAAAAAAAATAATTTCTGCAAATACAATGAGGTATGCCTGTAGTTGCTTGCACAGCAACAGCGTGCTGTATGTGATATTATCTGCACTTTACAGATAGAGAGAGTCTCAGCACATTAGACAACTCATTGAAGGTAATTTTTTTTTTAAGAGAAAGCAGTAAGTTGAAACACATAAACATTCAGAAAAAACATTTAAATTTGTGCTGGTAATTAAAGAAATCTAAGTTAAAACCTCAAAGCACCATTTTTCACTTATTTTTTATTTTAAAAATTGAAGTATAGTTGGTTTACTATACAGTGTTAGTTTCAAGTATACAGCATAGTGATTCAGTATTTTTACAGATTATACTCCTTAAAAATTTATTACAAAATCATGGCTATAATCCCCTGTGGTGTACAATATATCCTTGTTGCTTATCTATTTTATACAGTTTATCTCTTAGTCCCACATCCCTAATTTATCCCTCCCCCTTCCCTCTTCTTTGGTAAACACGAGTTTGTTTTCCTGCGAGTCTGAACCTGTTTCTGTTTTGCATTTGCATTCACTTTATTTTTTAGATTCCACATATAAGTAATATACAGTATTTGTCTTTCTCTGTCTTAATTTACTAAGCATAATAACCTCTAGGCCCATTCACATTGCTGCAAGTGGCAGAATTCCATTCATTTTATGGCTGAGTAAAATTCCATTGTATATATATTCTGCATCTTTCTCCACTTGTCTGTTGATGGCACTTGAGTTGATCCATGTCTCGTCTATTGTAAATAGTGCTGCTGTGAACATTGGGATGAATGTATCTTTTCAAATTAGTGTTTTCATTTTTTCCAGATATATACTCAGGAGTGGAAGTGCTGGCTCACATGGTAGTTCTATTTTTAGATTTTGAAGACTCTCCATAGTTTCCTATAGTGGCTGCACCAGTTTACATCCCCACCAACAGTGTACAAGGATTCCCATTTCTCCACATCCTCTCCAACGTGTGTTATTTGTAGACTTTTGATAACAGCCATCCTGACAGGTGTGAGGCACTGGATTCTCTAGCTAGAATAGTACTAGACAATAAAACTGCTTTAGATTAAATTTTATGTGTAGTAGCCAAAAGCTCCTGATATATATCTACATATCTATACCTGCATCTATATATATCACACCTGAAGTTAAAACCTGCTTAGATAAAGTTAGGCAACTGGCTACCTGGCTACAATAAATCTCCCCAGAAGTACCAGGTTCTGACTGATTTTCAGGCTTATTCTATTGAATTCCTCAGGATTCATAAGATCTCTTTCCCAAGGTTACTAAAGTTTAGGTTGTCACTCCACCTCCTACTTCTAATTGGGTCTCTTGCACCAAAACAATGGACCAGGGGACTAAGATTTTACTCATGTAAGACTCTGGTCCAAGACCTGGAACTCGGGAATATGTCCAGCTCAGTAGGCAACATTTCCAGTCCCTAGACTGAGGCAGAAAGTAGCCAGAGCAGTTGTCGCCTGTGCCCTCAAAGACATGGGGCAAGTTAAAACAGGAGTGGGGGTTGAAACCAAGGCCCCCTAAACCCGAGTTCTCTTACTGAGTTTATATATATATTTTTTATTCTTTAATTTGGTAACTTTATTTTTTGAAGCATGTATTTTTTAACATTTTTTATTGATTTATAATCATTTTACAATGTTGTGTCAAATTCCAGTGTAGAGCACAATTTTTCAATTATACATGAACATACATATATTCATTGTCACATTCCTTTCTCTGTGAGCTACCATAAGATCTTGTATTTCCCTGTGCTATACAGTATAATCTTGTTTATCTATTCTACAATTTTGAAATCCTAGTCTATCTCTTCCCACCCTGAGTTTATAATGAATCGCTCTATCCAAAACTTTATCCCCTTTCTTGTCCCCTGTGACCTCAGTCCTGTGCCAGCTAAACACCAGTCAGATGACTGACAGCTGTTGTCGATAACATCCTTAATGTAATAGAATTGCTGCTGTAAACAGCATCACTAACATACAGACTCAGGTTGTTTCTCCAGGGCAAGATGAGCTTTCAGGCCCCAAGCCATGAACCACCCGGCCAGAAAGATCTTAAACCGGAGACGTCCTGACTCCTGAAACCACGATTAACAAACGTCACAAAACGGTGATTAATCCCAGCCTCTTCCCCCCCCCCCCTTAAAACATCCCTAACTCAAAGACCAAGATGAAGTGGATCTGAGACTTGTCTCTCACTCCTCTGCTTGGCGCCCTGCAAATAACCATTACTCTGCTGCAAACGCCCGCTTTCTGCACCGTGCGCACAGAAGCCCTTGCTGGGTTAGCGGGACAGAGGATGGAGATGGGGAGAGGAAATGGCACAGTCTCTGTAGGGCGAGCGGAGAGGGCTGGACCAAGAAAGATGAGGTAGGAGGAATGTCCCTGTGACAGAGGCGGGTCAGTGTTGAGGGCAGGCCTCCCCAATTTTATGGGCGGGGCCTTTGGCAGAGGTGGGGCTCCCGGCGACAAGATCGGGAAACACCAGCCTCAGAAGCCCGAAGAGGGGCAGTGGAAGTCGGGGGATACACTTCCCCACGTTCCTTCCGGTGACTCTCTTGTATTGGAACAAGCCTGCTCACCGTGCTGACAGAGCCTATGAAAACAGGCGTCAGAGGGGGTAAGCGACCGACCTAAATCACACGAGTCAAAAAGGCAAATGACAGGGCAGCGGGGAGCCTCCTGCCTGCCTGGGAGCGGCTTCACGTGAAGCGGTTGCCTGGATTTCCTGAACCGACCCAATGGCGCCCTGGTGAAGCACGCTCACCTGCCTTCCGCGGGACTCCACGGCCACACTCCCACCTGCTGACACTCCCGGCCAGCTCTCCAGTGAGAAGACTGGGGAACTAGATTATACTGGGATACTAGTGCCAGGGCAAAAGGCTGGCTCTGCAGGCCAGGCTGGGCATGAGAGGCCACGCACCAGGTTCCCTTCAAGCACCTTCTAAGCAGGAAATCATGGCAACTCTCGGCAAAGGATGTCTTTTTTTCTTGAAAATCATTATTCTGTCATTCTGACTCTCACAAGGCCCTCAAAGAGTCCCAACTCCCCCCTTGTGGGTGGACTGGCCTAGCAACTAGCCTTCAAAAGAATTCAGCAAAGGTGCTGGAAGATGCAGACATAACAATGCGATATGGTCCAGAAACCACCTTCGTGAGTTATGGGGTGTCCCACACAGCACTGAGGAAGAGCTCAAGGGATCTGATCTCAAAATACACGTTAAGGGTGTTAATCTGATGAAAAATGAGGGTAGACTTAGGACAAGTGTCCAAATTTCTATTGCAGTCATGGGCTTATCTCCTTTGTAAGATCCCTGAGGTTTTGCTAAAGGGTCTACATACTGAGCATATCTACATTTATTTCTGACACATGATGGGGAACGTTACGGAAACCCTTGTGCTATGCACTGCCACGCAGCGAAGGGCTGACCTGGCAGGTTTGGGGTGTTTGGACCCTGCACATTCCACAGAAAGGAAGGAAACTTCACTGGCACCTGGAAATGACCCTCTGAGCCCTTAAAGGTTCTTATCCTGCCTGGCCAGACTGTCTGGGTACCTGGGGTTTGGGCCATGCTGTATCATTCTGACCTTTAGGGGGCTGACATTTGAGAGGTTAAGATCAGTCACGTGATCTCTCCAGGCCGACATAACTCACCCCCAGTAAAAACCCTGCGCTAAAGCAGAGGTGAGTTTCCCTGGTGGCCAATAACCCCTGAGTGTTGTCATGTTATTGCTGGAAGAATTAAGCACGGTCCATACAACTCCACTGAGAGGACAACGGAAAGTATGGACCTGGTGTCTTCTAAATTCTGCCTTATGCTCCTTTTGCATTTGCTAATTTTTATTTGTAGCTTTTCACTATGATCAACTGTAATCATAGGTAGAGCAGCTTTTATGAGTTTAATGAGTGCTTTTAGAGAATAATCAGAAGTGAGGGTGGTCTTAAGGACCCGACACAACAACCTTCCTAAAACCTCTTTCTGATGTGAATTTATTGATGACTTTTAAGCCAAGCTTACTACAATTCAACCTACTAAGAGCCACTGATACTTAATGAAGTCTATCTTTCCATTACATTCATTGGCATCCTCTCTGTGAAAGTTTTCAACCACATAAAGAGCCGAAACTTTGATCAAAAGGCTTTTCCACACTTAATGTATCAAATCTTCCCTACATGTTTCCTGGGACATAAAATAAGATGTAACTGGTAACTGAAGGCACTACGACATTTACTGCGTTCATTAGGTTTCTCTCCTGGGCAAATCCCCTGTTATCTCCCGAGAGTGCACATCTGTCCACAGGCTGTCCCACCAGGACCACGTTCCCTTGGGCTAGGAACGCACTGATGTTTACTGACGTCGGGACTGCCATGGAAGGCACATCCACTGTCACTGTTTTAACAGAGTTTTTCTCCTGTGTGGATTCTGTGGTACGTGGGCTCTGATTCCCACAGGAATCACTTTCCACCTTGACTGAGTCTACGCCTTTCTCTTTCACATGAGTTTTCTTATGTTTCGTGAGGGAGGACTTGTGGAAGAAGGCTTTCCCACAGTTGCTGCATCCATGCGGTTTCTCTCCCGTATGGATTCTCTGATGTCTACTGAGGATTGCCTTCGTGGAGTAACCTTTCCCACAGTCACCACATTTATAGAGTTTCTCTTCTGTGTGGCCTCTCTGATGTCTAATGAGACTTGACTTCTGAAAGTAGGCTTTTCCACATTCACCACACACATAGGGAGGATTTCCGGTGTGAAACACCTGGTGTGCGACGAGACACGGCTTATGACTGAAGGCCTTCCCACAGTTACTGCACCTGTAGGGCTTCTCGCCAGTGTGAGTCCGCTGATGTATGAGGAAATTGCCCTTCTGGATGAAGCCTTTCCCACACTCGCTGCATGCATAGGGTTTCTCTCCTGTGTGGGTTTTCTGATGAATGAGGAGCTGAGACTTCCTGAAGAAAGCTTTCCCACACTCACTGCATCCGTGGGGTTTAATTCCTCTTTCAACCTGCACATGTATGTTGAGCTCTGCTTTCCGACAGAAGGCTTTACCACACTTAAGGCATTTATACGGCTTTTCTCCCGTATGAGTTCTCTGATGTACGGTGAGTTGAGACTTTTTGATGAAGGATTTGCCACATTCAACACATGCATGATGTTTCTTTCCTTTTTCCGTTTGATGGATCATGAGTTCTGGATTCGTGCTGGTCCTGTTTCCATACTTACTGCGTTTAATCCCAGTGTTACTTTTTTCATGCTTAGTATGAAGAAATGATTTCTCATATCTATTAATCTTACCAGATTTCTTCACAACACAGTTTTTATTCTGGTTAGTTAAATCTAAACTAGAGTTCAGTATGTTATCATGGCTTTGCCTTAACGTAACAAGATTTCTGTGCAGATGAAAAATATTTCCCGATGAACCATGTTCATGGCCTCTTTCCACATTTTTAAGCTTGTTTTGGATTTCCAAGTACCACTGCATATGATCATCAACTTCTCCAACTTCTAGGAAGAAAATTAATTCTCTCACAATCAGGTTATGTAATACAATCCTTCTAAAATGCCATGCTTTGGGCTGGCTCTTTGTGACAATTCTACTATCATATGAAAGAAATCATTCAGTGTAAATTTACCTCTTGAATGTGAAGGCAAACACAAATAAATAAAGCCATTAACATCCAAAAAAAATCAGCTGATACAGAATCAAAGGTAGATAATTTCCAATTAGGAAAATTTTTGCCACTCTCCAAAGAGATCCTTGCAAAACAGGCAAAGAGGATGAAGCAGAAATGTGTCTCATTATCACAAGATAAAGTAAGTCAGGGAGGCATTTGATCTAGCATGATGGAATATACCCATTCATTCCACCAATATTTATCAAATGTCTATTATATATCTTGCACTGTAATAGCATTTGAATACAAATGAAAGAAAAACACATTTTCTGCGTCTCACTGGGCAAAAGAGAACAAAATGGAAGCAGAGGAATAAGACACTGCAGCCTGAAAAGTGGTTCACAGATGTGAGGAACAATGGGAGCTGGTCAATTTTAAACAGGTAATCACCTGTGAGAAAGAAAAGTTCAGCCAAGACACCAGGAATAAAGATTTAGCAACCTCATGTAAAGAATTATAAGTTTTCATTCAGATAGAAGAGCAGTGCAAAGGCCCTGAGACAGAAAAGATTTGTGGCTAGATCAAGAAACAGAATAGTGGAAATACGAAAACAATTTTATGTATATATATGCATAAGTGGGACAATATGCTGTACATCAGGAACTGACACATTGTAACTGGCTCTACTTCAATAAACTTTTTTTAAAAAGAGAAATAGAAGAGTGGAATAACTATATATAGAGAGGGAAGAGTTGACATTCAAAAGGTAGACAGAAGTCCTATCACATAGATCTGGTAGGGAGAATCTGAATTTGATGCTAAGACTAGTGGCAAGCCTCTGGAAGTTTTGGGAAGGTCAGGTGTCATGTTCTGATTTACATTTCCAAAAGATTCCTGCCTGTCACATGGATAGTGATGGGACAGGAGGGAGTGGAGAAGGGAGGAAACAGGCAGTTAATGAAGTGATCCAGGAAGAGATGATGGTGGCTTGGTCTGGAGCAACAACAGTGTAGATGTGGAGAAGTGGATGGACTTAAGGCACGTCTAGGAGGAGGAAATGACAACAGTCAATGCTGAATTCAACGAGGGCTACACGTAAGAGGGAGGAATCGAGGGTTCTTCCTGGTGTTTGGCTTAAATGACTAGCAGTACCAGCTATGTTGTTGAGGAACATTAGGGAGATAGACTGGGGGTGGGCAGTGGTTGGTTTTTTATTGAAGTATAGTTGACTTAAAATGTTGCGTTAGTTTCAGGTGTTCAGCAAAGTGATGAGATAGATAGATAGATAGATAGATAGATAGATAGATAGATAGATAGATAGATATAAAATATATATTTTCTCAGATTCTTTACCATTATAGGTCCATTACTAAATACTGACTATAGTTGCCTGCACTGTAGAGTAGGTCCTTGTTGTTTATTTATTTTATATATAGCAATGTGTATGTTAATCCCAAACTCATAATTTATCCCTCTCCCCCTTGGTAACCATAGTTTGTTTTCTATGTCTGTGAGTCTCTTTCAGCTTTGTAAATAAGTTCGTTTGTATCATCTCTTTTTTAACTGAAGTACAGGCACTTCACCGTGTTGTGTTAATTTCTGATGTACAGCATAGTGATTCAGTTACACATACCTATATTCCTTTTCATATTCTTTTTCATGATGGACTATTACAAGGTATTGAGTAGTTTCCCATGCTATACAGTAGGACCTTCTTGTTTATCTATTTTATACATAGTAGCTACTATCTGCAAATCCCAAACTTCCAATTTACCCCTCTGCCACCCCTTCTCCCCAGTAATCACAAGTTCTTTTGCTATGTCTTGATTCTGTTTCTGTCCATTTATGTCATTTTCTTAGATTCCACATATAAGTGATATCATACAGTATTTTTCTTTTCTCTTTCTGGCTTACTTCACTTTATATGAGGATCTCCAAATCCATCCATGTTGCTGCAAATGGCATTATTTCATTCTTTCTTATGGCTGAGTAGTATTCCATTTTATATGTATATAAAATGGACAGTTTCTTTACCCATTCATCTGTCAATGGACACTTAGGTTGCTTCCAGGTCTTGGCTAGTGTAAGACAGTGCTACTATGAACACTGGGGTGAGGAATTTTTCAAGTTAAAGTTTTCTCTGGATACATGTCTAGGAGTGCAATGGCTGGATCATAAGGTAACTCTATGTTTAGCTTTTTAAGGAACCTCCGTACTGTCCCTCATTGTGGCTGCACCAGTTAACATTCCTACCAACAGTATAGGAGAGTTCCCTTTTTTCCACACCCTCTCCAGCATTTACTGTTTGTGGAGTTTTGAACGCTGGCCATTCTGACTGGTGTAAGGTGATACCTCATTGTAGTTTTGATTTGCATTTCTCTGACCATTAGTGATATTGAGCATCTTTTCACATGACTGTTAGGGAGACAAACACTGAGTGTGGAAAATTTGAGTGTGTATTTTGACATCAACATTTTGAGACGGCTATTGGATATCTAAGTGCAGACATGAAGAACTCAATTGAAGACAGGAATCTGGAGACAATTTTGGCTAGGGGACAAACTTGGGGGTTACCTGCACAGGCTTAACTCAAAGATATCCCAGGTTCGGGTCCAGACCACCACAATAAACCAAACATCACAATATGGCTAGTCATGCAAATTTTTTTGTTTCCTAGTGCACATAAGATTTATATTTACACCATACCATGGCCTATTAAGTGTGCAATAGCATTATTTCTAAAACAGTGTACATGCCTTAATTAAAAATACTTTCTCACTAAAAAATGCTAACCATCATCTGAGCCTTCAGCGAGGTGCTGAAGTAACATCAAAGATCACGCATTACAAATCAACATAACAAATATAATAATATCAGGAAAAGTTAGAAATATTGCAAGAACTACCAAAATGTGACAACACAGAGACACGAAATTAGCAAATGGTGCTGATAGACTTGCTTGACGCAGGGTTGCCACAAACCTTCAATTTGTAAAAAAACAAAAACAAAAAAACACACACTCTCTGCAAAGCACAGAAAATGAGGTGTGTCTGTATCGAAATATTACCTAAACAGAAAAGACTAGATAAGGTCTCTTACAAAGAGTTAAAATAAAAAACAGAAAAATGATGGCCCACACTCAAGTCTTTATGCATTCCAACTTTTAGGGCTTTATGAGTGGAAATGCACAGAGAACGAGGAAGGGACAGACAGTGGCTCACAACAAGGGAAATGAGCAGCTAGAGGTATGAACTTGAAGCAAATTCTGACAGAGGCAGGTCAGAAGGCAAAATGTCTTTTGGTGGCCATCCTGCTTCTCAATCTAGTCTCTTATTAACTCAGCATGCTGCCACCACGTTAATCTTCCTAAAGGGCCCTTCTTAGCAGGTGGACATAGCCCAGTGGTAGAACCCATGCTCAGCATGCACAGGGTCCTGGGTTCAATCCCCGGTACCTCCATTAAACACAACAATGACAAAAACAAATGTCCACTCACATTTATCCTTCAGTCTAAGGTTAAACAATCTTTTAAAAACATAAGCCACACCATGTCACTCTTCTGCCCCAAACCATTCAATAACTCCATCACTGTGGGAAAAAAAATCCTAAGCCCTTAAAATGGCCTGCAACACCCTGCCTGGAGTGGGCCCCTGTCTCACCTCAGGTCCTATCACTTCCACTCTGGGTCACTCTGCTGGACCCAAGGTCCTCAAACGTGCCGGGTACACAGGCCTCAGGGCGGCCACTGCTGGGACGCTTTCCCCAGACCCACCCGGGGCTCATGCCTCACCCCACTCACCACCTTAGCAGAGCAGAGAGGCATTCCCTGTCCCTCGTGTATAAAACATCACCCTTCCCACTGCTTGACACTCATTGCCCCCGTGTTGTTCTTCACGGTTCCAATTACCATCAGAAAAGTTACCGTATTTATTGTGTACCTCCCCCAGTTAGAACGCACGCTCTATCAGAATAAGAACGTCATCTCTTCCATTCTCTGCTGTAACCACCTGAGATAAAGCACACTATACAGCAGCACATATGAGGCACTAAAAATACTTGTTGAGGGAATGAATCAATGAAACAATCATATGTACGTAAAGCTGACTTGGAATTTAGGGAATGGAGAGAAAATTCTATGTGAGCCTTGATCGCAGAGGGATTTAAACATTACATAGTTGGTAGCAGGGTTATAACCAGAACCTTTTAGACCAGGGAAATTAAACTGAGAGCAGCAACTAAGAGGAATCAAGAGAAATACGTGCTCCAGCAAATCAATGTGGAGTCAGCAAAGCAGGCGTGAGGTTGCGGTTTGACTTCAGGCGGAACCTACGACAGTGAAGTTTCTGGTTTTGTTTTTTCATCAGAGTGAACTCCTTTACTTCAGTGTATATGGGAGGTGTAATTTATTATGAAAATTACAATACTTACAGTTCTTCGCTTACCATTATAAGAATTTTCAAACATGCAAACTGAAGGGCTTATTCAGTGAACAGTCACATACCCACCTCTTTGATTCTAGAGTTAACATTTTGTTACATTTGCTTTATCTCCTATTTGCCCATCCAGAATGAGGAGATAGACAGATGCACATTCAAAGACAGAGTTGCCATGGGAACACAGCATCCAAGGATGGGTTGAATGTTAGCAAGGGAAATCAATACTACCTGAGGTTCACTAGTCAGAGGACAATGGTGAATCTGAAGTTCTCTCTTTGCAGAGGGGCATGGAAGAGTGATATTTCCAAAGCAAGGGAAGAGGAAGGAACAAGCAGTAGTACCATGGCAGTCAGTGAGGAAGGGGAAACGTGAGAATCCTCAGAAAGAAAAAAATCTAAGCAAATCAAATCAAGATCTGAGATGATTTAATCAGTATCATGTCCAGAGGTGCTAACACAGAAGTACTTTCCTCTAAATGTGTAAGCAATGCATGGTAACACAGGAGGGTGATACTCAGAGGCTCTGTTTAGATATTGTCAAAAGTTTAGAAGCAAGAAGATGAGCCACCTCAACGCTATTTAAAATATGTGAGGCCTTCATAAATCTATGAATTTACTTCCACTCTTTTCTACCTGGATGTTTCTCATTCACTCACCTGGTGAGTTCTGACCAGGGGTGTTTTCCTCTTCTAACCATGGCTGGTCTCCTTGCTTCAGTTTGAAGATTTCAGTTGGTTTGGAACTTTGCAACCCTGTTCATGAAAAATAACAGGATATTTATGAAAACACCTTTGGACATGCGATCTAAACATCGTGAAATGATACCTTTTACAGATTGTGCAACAGCACCTTGGAGAAGAGCTTTCCCCTAGGAGTAGGGAAAACATACCCCTCTGTCTGAGGCCCAAGAGGAAACTGAGACTACCACTTATAAAATCCAAGTCTTCTGTAGGAGTCAGCAAACTATGGTCTGTGGCTGTAACTAAGACATTACATTTTTACATTTTAAAAGTGTTATTTAAAAAAAGGAGGGGAGGGATATGTTAGGAGTTTGGGGTTAACAGATACACACTACCATGTATAAAACAGATAAACAACAGGGACCTACTGTATAGCACAGGGAACTATACTCAGTATCTTGTAATAGCCTATAATGGAAAAGGATCTGGAAAAGAATATATATATCTGTGTGTGTGTGTAACTGCATCACTTTGCTATACGTCTGAAACTAATACACTGTAAATTAACTACACTTCATTTAAAAAGTTATAAGATTTTTTAAATAAACAAAAAAATTAATAATATTATTACAAGATAACACTATTATGATTTAGAGTTAACATCAAGTCTTCTAATATCCAATCAGTACAATTCCCTAGATGTATTAGTAACAAATTCACTTCCTCTTTCAAAGCCACACTTAACTTTTAGACTCAGAAGCTACCACGTCTCTTTAACCTAAAGAGAAAGTTCAACACAATAAATGTACAGACACAAATATTTATTATTATTAGACCATTATATTTGCAGAGAAAAACCTAGAAAATTCAGCTTAAAATTGTACAAGTTATATTAAAGCAATGCAGTTAAATAGCACCAAACATTAAAATTAAAATTATGAAGAATGAATAAAGATATAGAGAAATATCAAAAAAAAAAAAGCATTACAGAGACAGAAGGTAGCCCACATGGCCTGCAATGTTTACTATCTGGCCCTTCACCAAAAAGGTCTGACTTTCTGTTACATTATTCAACACTTCAGATACCCTCCAAAGCATTCCACGACTGAGGAAGACTGCTGACGCGGCACAGGGGGGCGGTCCTCACCCACGGACACCAGGTGGCTGTAGTTCTCCAGCATCACGTCTCGGTACAGGGCCTTCTGGTCGGGAGCCAGGAGCTGCCACTCCTCCCACGTGAAGTCCACGGCCACATCTTCAAATAATAGTGATCCCTGTAGTAACAAATTCTTCTTTAATGTAAGTGATTCTTAGTTTCTTTAATAATTCTTTTTTCAGTAGTTTTTTTCTGGTTTGTTTTTTAGGGGGTAGGTAACTGGGTTTGTTTATCTATTTATTTTACTGGAGGTACTGGGGATTGAACCCAGGACCTTGTGCATGCTAAGCACGCACACTACCACTGAGCTACACCCTCCCTCCCATAATCTGTGATTATTTAATGATTTGGAAGAGATGTACAGAAATCTACTCTAATCATTTCTATGCTATAGACTGTATCTATATATGCAGTTTACATCATATACTGGGGAAGAATGGGAATTCTTCTACAGACATCCTGCTGCTTTATTTCAGCCATCCATTCACTCACTAATTCAGAAGGTTTTCTGGAATGTGGTCATTAGAGCCTCTTGTTAACCTTGATAAGATCTGCCGTCTGTGTGTGTACGTGCACGCCCTGAACTACATGTGGATGGCATCAAAATGAACACTCGTGTTCTTGCCTTCAAGGAGCCTTCACTGTGCATGAGTTAAATAGAAACAGTAAGTTCTAGAATTAAACATGAAAACCCTGAAGATGCTGGGAATGTAAGACCCTGGGTATAAACTCTGTTTAATATGTAGAAAGGCAAAATAGAGAGTAGTAAAGATGAATGGGCTAACTTGAAACAGACGAATTCTCGAAACAAGAAATACAATCACTGAAACGAGAAATTTAACCTATCTCCTGACTACAAATTAGATACAACCAAGAGGGAACTGGTGAACTAGACAGCAGATCTGAAGTATGAAAGACAACAATGGAAAACACAACAGCGAGGCTGAGAGAGATGAAGGGACGAGTGAGAATGTTGAATTTACACCGATTCTGAGTTTGAGGGAAGAACAGGAAATTTGAGGGAAGGTAATAACCAAAGATGTAAGGGTGGAGAATATTTTAGAACTGGTCAATGACCCCAAACCTCGGGGTGAGGGAACCCAACAATTCCAAGTAAGATCAGGGAAAAGAGATCCATTCCTAGACACACAGAAGTAAAACTGCAAAACACCAAACTCAAAGGGAAAATTCCAAACTCTCCAGGAGGGGAACACATATACCTAACAAAAGAATAACAAATACGATTTAACGCCACTAAGCAATGATAGAGTCAGAAAAAGAATGGAATAGTAGGGGGAGGGTATAGCTCAGTGGCAGAGTGTGTGCTTAGCATGCACAAGGTCCTGGGTTCAATCCCCAGTACCTCCACTGAAAAATAAAATAAAATAAAAAATCAATTAAAAATACATGAAGAAGGGATTGCATTAAATCTGTAGATTGCCTTGGGCAGTGTGATCATTTTGTTAATATTGATTCTTCCAATCCAGAAGCATGGGATACCTTTCCATTTTTTAAAGTCGTCTTTAATTTCCTTCATCAATGGTTTACAGTTTTCTGTGTATAACTTTCACCTCCTTGGTTAGATTTATTTCTAGGTATTTTATTACTTTGGGTGCTATTTTAAAGGGGATTGTTTCTTTACTTTCTTTTTCTGTTGATTCATTGTTAGTGTAAAGAAATGCAACTGATTTTTGGACATTAATCTTGTAACCTGCTACCTTGCTGAATTCTTCGATCAGCTCTAGTAGTTTTTGTGTGGGCCATATGAGCCAGGAACCCCGCTCCTGGGCATATATCCAGAAGGAACCTTACTTCAAAATGACACCTGCACCCCATGTTCATAGCAGCACTATTTACAATAGCCAAGACATGAAAACAGCCTAAATGTCCATCAACAGATGACTGGATAAAGAAGAAGTAGTGTATATATATATACAATGGAATACTATTCAGCCATAAAAACCAACAACGTAACGCCATTTGCAGCAACATGGATGCTCCTGGAGAATGTCATTCTAAGTGAAGTAAGCCAGAAAGAGAAAGAAAAATACCATATGAGATTGCTCATATGTGGAATCTAAAAAAAAACAACAACAAACAAACAAAGCATAAATACAAAACAGAAATAGACTCATAGACATAGAATACAAACTTCTGGTTGCCAAGGGGGCGGGGGGTGGGAAGGGATAGACTGGGATTTCAAAACTGTAGAATAGATAAACAAGATTATACTGTATAGCACAGGGAAATATACACAAAATGTTATGGTAGCTCACAGAGTAAAAAACGTGACAATGAATATATATATGCTCATGTATAACTGAAAAATTGTGCTCTTCACTGGAATTTGACACAACATTGTAAAATGATTATAAATCAATAAAAAACGTTAAAAACAAATACATAAAGAAACCTAACTACCTCTCCCCCAAAAAAGAATGGATAGTACTTTCAAAGTGCTGAGTGAAGCAACTTCCAACCAAGGATGTTACACTTATTAGTATATCTTAATATGATATATGGATTTCTCCTATTGTTTCTAATAAGCTTGTGGTGATTCTCAGCTTTTTCCATTTATGCAGCCAAATTATCTGTTAGTAAGGAAAGTTTTAAATCCTCTTTTCCAAATTTATTTCTCTTTTACCTCTTTTCTTGACTAGTATTTCCAAATAATGTGGTGTTGGTGGACATCTTTGTCTTGTTCCAACTTTAGGTAATGTATCAAAGGGGGTATGAAAGTTTCTGAGGATGTTTCACATTATCAAACTGACTAGGGCCCTATGGTATTTAATGGTTGGGGACCGAGGGTGCTATATATCTTGTAAAGCAAATGACACTCCCATAACAGGAATCACTGTGAAGCTCAAGATGTCAGTAGTACCCACAGCCTCCCTCCCACTGAAAAGCATAAGTATAGTAAGTTATATTGTATCCCAGAATAAAACTCAAAAATATTTAAAGGAATAAAAATCCATCACCCAACAATAAAAAATTTACAGTGCCTAGCAGCCCATCCAAATTACCAGATGTGCAAAGAGAAAATATGACTCATACAAAGACAAAGGATCATCAATGGAAACAAAACCAAAAATGACATATATAGTAGAATCAGTAGACAAGGATGTTGAAACACATATTATACATTCATATGTTTACAAAGGTAGAGGAAAGAATGAACATATGGAGTAACATGGAAAATATCAAACAGACCCAATTCCAACTCTAGAAACGGAAAAAAAGGAGTCAGGAAAAGTTCTGAGCAGATTCTCTGACCTGCAGTTCCACCATTCCAGGTTTGCCTTGACATTGACATTAAAGTTGATGTTTATTTTTCTTCAGATTCAGGCTCTTATCAATATGTAATTTTACCAGTGAATCAAATCCATTTTTAAAAGCCTCTACAAATACAACAAGAAGGAAAAAAAGTGGGGGGGGAATAAATAAACATTAAAACTCACCTGGACCTTGGTCATTTTCTTCCGCTCTTAGAAGATGGCCAGGAACAGGGATCTCTTGGTTTCTATACACTTCTAGACTGTCATTCAAATTCTGTTCGTAGATCTCACATCTCAAGTTAATGATATCCCCACAAGTGATGCTCTGCTGGTCCTGGAACTTCCTTCTCCTTACTTCACTTGATTCTAAGGACTTAAAAGCAAATTTACTGTTAGTGGTACATTCCCTTGGGCCGCACACCTTGTCAGTGTTGCTATAGGTGCAGAACCATAGTTCCCACGAAGATATCCACATTCTAATCTGCAGAACCTGTGACTATGTTATATCACATAGCAAAGGGGAACTGAGGTTGCTAATAAGATGACCTAAAAACAGATTTCCTGGATTGTTTTGGTGGGCCCAACACAATCACAAGGGTCCTTATACATGGAAGAAAGCAGAAGAGACCAGAGAGAGATGATTTAACAAGAACTCCACACACCATTGTTGGCTTTGGACATGAAGGTAAAGGGAACCAGGAGCCAAGTAGCGTGGGCAGCCTTTAGAAGGTGGAAAAGACAAACAGATTCTCCCCCTAGAGCCTCCAGGAAAGACACACTCCTACTGAGATCTTGATTTTAGCCCATAAGATTCTTGTTGAAATTCTAACCTATAGAACTGTAAGGTAATAGACCTGTGCTGTTTAAGCCACTAATTTTTATGTAAACTTATCACAGAACCAACAGAAAACTAATACAGGTGTCCACTTGCCCTCTAACATAAAATCCCAATGCTTAAAAGTTTTCTTTTGTTTAGGAAACCAAATCATCTAGACTTCAAAGGCAATGCAACATTAAAGATTAACGTGCTAGGCAAATCATAAGCAGTTTAAAAATTTCACCCTCACCGCCAGTCTAGAAGTATCAAATCACTAGATCCACATATACATGAAGAGAGTCAAGGCTTAAAACCTAGAGATAGTCCCTTGTCCAGAATTGCATACTTTCTAAGAGGCAGTGCTGGAATTAAAACCCAGGTCTTTTTCTCTCCAAAGCTCATAACCTTAACTACTGTGCTTTCTTAACCAAACAATCTCTAAAGTTTAGCTCCGTGTAGAATTTCCTAAAAAGTTTACTACCCCTAAATTCACATCAGAAGGTAACATATAGACATAGTCCATTCGTTGGACTTCTGAAACAGCTCTCAGAACACTCACTACATACATACACACACACAAGCACCCTTCTTCCACAGAGAAATGGAAAAGGAGTATGTCCCAACACTCACTCCAAAGCAGCAAATCAGAGAGAGACAAGGAGTCAGAAAGACTCACATTATAAGGTCGTTAATTCAGTGGAGTTACCATGGATTTCCTTCTAGCCACAAACTTCTCTTATTTTCCAGTAGCTTTTCTAAACCCCCAAAGCCACAGACCCCTACAGCAACTCTTCTTTGACCTCTGGGTAAATTCATTCTCCCTCGGTCTCCAACTAGCATCACGTTACTCTCAGCACCTGGACTAGAGATCTGGACAAAAGAAAGGATATAAAACTATTTATAGGACTATTAAGGGCTATAAAGCTGTAACTGTAAAACTAAGGACTATTCATGGGGAGGAGGACATGAATGCGACATGAATGCAGGGAAGGGTCTTTTAAGGCAACATTTGTGGTGAGGGCTACAAGGGGCATGGCTTTCTTCCAACTGGTTGGTGGTGAAGTAACAGGGAGGTGTTTCAGAAGTCTTAATCATCAACCTTCTGGCTGCAGCCAGTCTGAGGTCTACCTGCTTTGGTCAGCAAGTTGTAAGCATCCTGTCCACAACTGGCATCTTATAACAACTCAAAGATATGCGTCAGTTGTGTAATCCCGCGAACTAGGATTCCGTGAACTATTGTCTGCTAACAGCTTTTCCTGTGTTTCTGCACTCCCTCACTTCCCTAACTAGTCTGCTCTTTGGAATACAGGGAAGACCTAGGAGACCAAAGCCTTTTTCTATAAACAAGAAACAGGGGACACAGCCGGGCTTCCTTACCCGGGACCCGGTCAGTTTCAATATCCGCTTTTCTTTGATGCTCCTCAATTCTGCGGCTAACAGGAGTAGGATATGAAAAAGAGTAAGTTTTGAATATAGAGGTTAATCATGAACACGGCAGGGGAACTTGGTTTTAGGGGGGCTGGGTTTCAAAACACCCACGCGGATACACACCCTTCCCAACACAAACCCTCACCAACATGACCTTCGGTTATTTATCTCTTCAGACACTTAAAAACACCGACTGCCGAGGGCCTATTACTATAGCCAAGAGCACCCAGCGACTGGACCTAAAGAAAGCCCCAGAAGGCCTTTAACTGGCCTCACAGGCCCCTCAGTCCGGACCCACGGACCCACGTGAAGATGCGGACCCACCTGATGCTGAGGTTCTCAAGGCTCCTGGCAGCTACCAAAGACTGAACTCACTTCCAGAATGATCCCCAGTCGTACTCTCGCGCCCTAGTCCCCTCTCTGGCTGTCGCTAGGGACGCTTCTGACCTGGCCGGACCTCAGCGCGTTTTGGGGGTGTTGGAGTTCTGGCCTCTAGCCCAGCTCTATGACGCAACGTGGCCACGCCCACCCCGGCGATGGGCCGGAAGTGGTCACCATGGAGGCTGTGGCTCAGAGCTCAGAGAATTGAAGCCACTTTGGGACACTTCCCTGCCTTTCCCTCCCCGTTGTCGGTCGGAAGCACTGTACTGAATAACTCTTCACAATCTGAAGCCTATCTAAGGTTGTGGCGGCGAGGGCTGGATCCTTTCGTACAAAATGGAGAGATGGCGGCGCCCATGAGTCACACCGGAGGAGTGCCATGGGGGCGGCCATCTTTCCGGAAGTGCAGTCCCGTACGGCGCTGAGACCAACAGCTAATAATGCTATAAGGAGCCTTCGGACGTTTTTAAGAGCCGAGAAGTGTTAGAGAGGCGGCGGTCAAACCGTGGGCGAAACACGACTTCGAGCCCTGGTGAAAGTTGGGAATGACGTCGAGCGGGGATAGGAATGAGGAAGGCCGGTCTGGATGAGGTTGGTCAAGGACCTGTTGAAGGGGCGGGCTGACGGAATATCGCTGCCCTCAGGAGCCTAGGGAAGCGAGAGGGGTGAGGCTTCAAATATATACAAACATTTCCTTAAAAAACGAAGGGCATTTGAGAGCCATTAAATGATGAGGTATGCTATTACATTGTGGGGCATCATTCCCAAATAAACACACTTAAGAAATATTAGCCATTATGTTATGCAGGTGGAGGGGTAGTTAAGGAGATAATCTGTACATCCTTTTTAGAGAGTAATTTGGAATTATCTATACAATAAAATTTTTCATTCTCGTTGATCTAGAAATTCCAATGCTAAGAATCTTTGTTAAAAATTCTTTTTATATTAACCACAGAAAGTTTTTTTTTAACTTTTTAAAAAAGTTTTGGTAAAAAAATTTTTAAACTAGTAATAATCTGAATGTACAATCAGCAGGTGAATAGTTCAGTAAATTAATTCATCCCTTCAAGGTGAGTCTATAGCCATTAAAAAGCCAATTATAGAATTACCAGTATTTTTTAAATGACTAATTGATAGGATGAAATATTACTGACGTACAGAACAGTATTTATAACATCATCCTCATACGGCAAAATTTAATAAACATATTCGCTTTAGAATTTCCAATGGATTAAGTGCAACTGACAGTTTTGATTATATTTGTGGTTTGGGCTTGGAGTTGGAATCTTCTCCAAGTACCCACTAAATTCTAAGAGTTTATTAACAGAACATCAAGACATACTGCCTCCTCAAACTAGCAACTCTAATAGGAATCCTTGAGGGGAGAGTGGGAGAGTAGAGCTCAGTGGTAGAGTGCATGCTTAGCATGCCCAAGGTCCTGGGTTCAATCCCCATTACCTCCATTAAAAATAAAGTAGGGAGAAGGGTACAGCTCAAGTGGCAGAGCACATGCTTAGCATGCATGAGGTCCTGGGTTCAATCCCCAGTACCTCCTCTAAAAATATATAAATAAACCTAATTACTTCCCCCCAAAACTTTTTTTAAATAAACATAAATTTAAAAATAAAATGGGAATCCTTCCAGACTGACTTTTTCCTTATTCTGTTTCTCATCCAGCAATCACTGTTACACAATAAATCAAGAATGGAGATGTGAGAATTACCTGGATTGTAGGCTGATATAGGATGAAGCCAAAACATAACCTATATGTCATCATCACACTGGCCACCAATTCCTAGTAATGCTGTCTCAGAAATAATTCCCGGGGCTCGGAGGTATAGCTTAGTGGTAGAGCACGTGCTTGGAGTGCACAAGGTCCTTGGTTCAATCCTCAGCGCCTCCATTTAAGGAAAAAAAGTAAATAAATAAAAACTTTTATAAAATAATAATTCCTGAATCACTTCCTGTACTCTCCATCATTGCTTTAGTCCATTTATCTGAATTACTACTGAATTTGCCACCTCCCTGGTCCTTACAAGTACGCAGCTTTCTAACCACCTTTTCTTCCCATACCACAACCATCTTTATTACCATACCCTCCATGAAACCCTGAATTAATTTATGGATTACAAACTAAAGGAAGATCTCAAGAAAATGCTTCTAAGGCTGTATACAAGCAAATACCAGATTCTCCATTATCATCGTCCATTACTCCTTGCCTTATACTTAGTTCCTACATTATTCTGCCCGTTCCCAATGCCTTGTAGTCTCGTATGCTACCGGGAATTTGCAAACGCTTTCCCTTCCTGGAAGTGCCTGGCACACGGGAAGTAGTCAAAGAGTATTAGTTACTGCGGTTGTCCTTTCCTGAGTCATCTTAGATGTCACTTCTTCAGATAGCAGGAGGGGACCCCTTTCCAGGTCAATCTCAATTACAGTAATACAATTATCAAATGTAAAACTGCAACCATGTTGTGTTGCTAAGGACAAGAAGTACAGAAATCAGCAACAGAGAATAGAGAAAACATCTCTATACAAGGGGTGACTGAAGATCATTTCTCTTTCTAGACCATCATAATACACTGACTTGACTGTCCTCCAAAAAGGACTGTGAGATCCTCAGACAGAAACTGTAATATTTTTGTATCCCCAGTGCTCAGAACAGAGGCTCCCACAACGGACTATTAAATGAGTAACTGAATTTGGCTTACAGGATAGTCTTCCCTTCCTGTTCCGTGCAAGGTGCCGTGCTGCCCAGTAATAATTAAACACAGCAGGAGTGCAAAAGAATGTACATAATGTGCTTTTTGAAAAGAAAAGGGACCAAAAAATAACATCTACTTGCTTACACTGCCAAAAAAAAAAAAAAAAACCGCTGAAAGGATTCACAATAAACAAACTTACCTGTAGGAGGCAGATCAAGGGAAAACCGAGAGGGTAAAAGTGAGACTCATAAATGCACCTTTTTTACATAGTTTAAGTTTTGAACCGCATGACAATATGACCTACTCAATTTCAGTCCAATCCTGATCGGGAATACACATCTAAATCCAGGAAAAGTACAACTGCCCATATCTATAAAGTGCTGATAAGGAGAGGACACAGTTCTGCGGAGGGCTAGAAACTGGGGGACCTGGCCGAGTGAGGGCAAGCTTCACTGAAGAAGTGATCATTGAAGAAAATGAAGGATGAAGACCCAGAAGATCGGAAGATACAGGGGCCCCGACTGATCAGTTCAGCAGTGAGCTGGCCTGGCCCTGCCACGGCCGGAAGTGGAGATTCACAGGCCAGAAAGTGGAGGGGAGCAGAGGGTCTGGTCGCCGGAGAGCTCATGACATTCTTTGCTGGAGACTCTCTGCCCTGAACCCATCCCATTATAACGTGACAGTGGTGACAGGGACAGTAATCTAGGATTTAGGACAAATATGTTCAAAATGAGGTGTGCATCAGGCCCTTCTTGAAAATGCAGGCTCTTGGGCTCCAGCCCCAGAGGTTCTGGTTTAGGAGATGTGGGGTGAGATTCAGGAATTGGCATTAAGTTTCTCGGAGAATCCAAGGCAGGAAGCTCGTCAGAGACAGTTGTCAAAAACAGTCCTGGAATGTTCTCTGGCTACAAATATTATGACGGGTGATTCCGCTCAGTACTTAAATCTCGGCTCAAATTATATCCAGAAAAGCCTTTCCCTGGCGAAGGGGAAGTCTCCCTCACTGTGACCTACAGATTACTATAAATTACTATCTATTACTAGACTTTATTTCACCTCGTAGGATTTATCACTTCCTGACATTTTAAAATCCATTTACCGCCTCTCTCCTTCACTAGATTGGACGGTCCACCATGAAGGCTGTTCCCTTGCCTGTTTTGTTCACTGATGTTTCCTGAGGGGTAAAACAGTGACTTGCACAGTGATGGTGCTTTTAAAATATTTCTGGAGTTAACTACCCAAACCCAAGATTTCAACTGACTTCTGAGTCGGCCACAGCGTGGCACATTTCCATTTCTTTTCCTATGAGTAGGACTCACTGTTTGTAACCGTATCTTCTGTTTTTATGGGATCATGGGAAAGAATTCTGCATAAAGGAGAAAGCAAAGACCCGACTCTCAGGACAGTGGGAAAGAACGAGGGGGATAGAAGTCACCTGTCTCAGTTCAGCAGGTCCCAGATAAGCAGATAAGCCGAGATCCTTTTTTTTTTTTTTAATGGAGGTACTGGGGATTGAACCCAGGACCCCACGCATGCTGAGCATGCGCTCTACCACTGAGCTATACCCTCCCCACCAAGCTGGGAATCTGTAAATGGCAACTCTTCACAGGTGATACACCTGAGGACAAATCTAAGGCTTCGTCTCCAAGACATTCCAAAAAGATCTCACCTTCCTCCCATTCCTTACGCTCGACACTGCTCTTAAAGACGAAGGCTCTTACTTCACCGTTTGTTCTGTTTATTCCAGGAATCATTTTCCTTTCCTGCTTTGTCCCTTTAAAGTCAGTTATGTCTCTCTGATCCCAGTCTGGGGTGCCAGTTTTGTTCTTTAGCACCGTCATTCCCTTCAGTGACAGAATACTTTTTGATTAGCCCGTTCATTTATTCATTCAGTTTCCAAATCTATGTACGGTAAGGGCTTTAGTGCTGAGAAATAAAAAACCATGGAAACCAGCACTTGCCAACATAACTTTTGGAACAATGGAAATGATGCTAGAGAATTTTTCCATTGTCTCACCATTTTGCTCCTTGTCTGTGCTGTCCAGCTCGACAGCCACCAGTCACACGTGTCTGCTGAGCACCTGAAATGTGGCTAGTGCAACTGAGGAACTGATTTTTCATCTTACTGGTTTGCAATTTTTTTAAACATTAAAGTTTGAGTAAAGCCACGAAAATTAAGGAACTTATAACCTCCTTGTGGAGGTAACAAACAGGCATAGCTCAGTGGTACTGCACATGCTTAGCATGCAACACGTCCTGGGTTCAATCCCCAGTGCCTCCATTTAAAAAATAATAACTTATTCGTGTTCATGGTGCTTAAGTACCATTATTAAGAGTCCTTCCCCAAGGGGAGGGTATAGCTCAGTGGTAGAGTGCATGCTTAGCATGCACAAGGTCCTGTGTTCAATCCCCAGAACCTCCTCTAAGAATGAATAAATAAGTAAACCTAATTACCTCCCCTCCAAAATTAAAATGAAAACAAAATAAATTTTAATAAAGCTAATGTTATTTTAAAAAAAAGTCCATCCCCAACCCCCAAGATAACATGCTCCTTCAATAATAAATGGTCATATTCCCCTGAACCAATGACTGTCCATTTCACTTGAAACAGGTATTTACAACCTCTCACTAAATTCACTTGAGTGTAGAGCTCACACTTAAAGATAATCCGACTCCCTCAGTGGTCTCTCCGGGACACCGTGGGCTTTTTCTGTGTGATCATCACAATATCCTCAGCTTCTAGGACAGAACCAAGTACAGACGAAGGATTTGACAAACACCGTGAATGAACAAACCGACTCAGCCTAAGGCTGTTATTTCCTAAGTCCCTCTGCAATAATATAAACTTCTAACAGTGTAAGGAAGACATCCCAGTTCTCAACGAACCCTTCACCTGGCCTGGGGAAACGGAAGTGACACATACACGCCCCGGAGCCCACTGATCCAGTATTAGCCCTGTTGTGGCTTTTTGTTCATAACAACCTTCCACATATTTATACGTTTAAAAACTTCACCTATTTGTTTCCTCTACTTAGTTGAACGCAGGCTTCATTTATTTGACACGATAGAGCAATTGACGTTGTGTGTGTTGGGGTTAACATCAGATTACGCCTCTGTATCAATGCACACATTTAACAGGATGCATGTGTCACGCGTTCCCAGTCCCAGCATTTACACAGCCTCTCTCAGTACACACTCCTCAGCCACGATAAGAGCTAGAAATTTTCACTCAACCCCTTTCCTCTAGACCGTCTGACTTTTTTCCTACTGGTTTTCGGTGACATAAAATAAAATATAATTGACAACTGAAGGCACCACCACATTCACTGCATTCATAAGGCTTCTCTCCGGGGCAAACCCTCTGTTGTCTCCTGCGGGTGCACATCTGGCCACAGGCTGTCCCACTAGGACTACGTTCCTGTTTGCCAGGAGCTCGCTGAGGTTTACGGGTGTCTGAGGGGCCGCAGAAGGCACCTGCACTGTCACCGTATTAAGGTTTTTCTCTTGGAGCACCACACTGCTCTGGGATGACCTGTGACTCTCCGAGGGAGGGTGTCCCACCTTGACGGCGTGCGTTTTCTGATGTTTGTTGAGGACTGACTTCCCTCTGAATGATTTCCCACACTCACTGCAGCTATAGGGTTTCTCCCCCGTGTGAATTCTCTGATGTATAATGAGCTGGGGCTTCTCGATAAAGGCTTTCCCGCAGTCGCTGCATTCAAAGGGTTTCTCTCCTGTGTGAGTCCGCTGGTGCTTAATGAGACCTGTCTTCTGAGAGAGCGTCTTCCCGCATTCACCGCACACGAAGGGGGTAGTTCCCGTGTGAAATCTCTGATGGGCTGTGAGGCATGTCTTCTGGCTGAAGCCTTTTCCACATTCAGTGCATATGTAAGGTTTCTCACCTGTGTGAATCCGCAGGTGTACCATGAGATTGCCCTTCTGGATGAAGCCCTTTCCACACTCACTGCATATAAATGGTTTCTCTCCCGTGTGGGTTTTCTGATGTACATTGAGCCCTGACTTCTTGAGAAAGGCTTTGCCACACTCCGTGCATTCGTAAGGCTTTTCTCCTGTGTGGGTTCTTTGATGTTCGGTGAGCTTGAACTTTCTGAAGAAGGCTTTCCCACACAGGTTACATCGATGGGGCTTCTCTCCCGTATGGAGATTCTGGTGATCAGTGAGCCAGGACTTCTTGATGAAAGCTTTCCCGCATTCACCGCACACGTGAGGCTTCTTGATTTTTTGAGTTTCCTGATGCCTGATGCACTGGGGCTTAGTGCTGACAAGTTTCTGGCTTTCAGGGAACTGAGTTTCAGTATGAAATGGTTCATCGTTGGCACGGAGACAGGATTTCCCATCTCCAGTAACCTCAGCTGGGTTCTTTATCTCGTAGCTCCTGCTCTGGTGAAGAAAAGTTAAATGCGATTTCAGGCTTTTTCCACGTAAGTCAAACATGTCATGATTTTTCCTGAACAGAAAGTGAGCTCTGCTCTGAAGAACAGAATTTTCCAGTGGGCGGTGTTCGTGCCACCGTTCTGGTCTCTTCTCCGTGCTCTCATTTTGCAGGTGCTCCCGCAGGTGATCGTCAACTTTCCAGATTCCTAGGAAAGAAAAGAAGAATGAATTCTTCCAACGTCCTGATTTGGAATAAAGGTTTATCTTTAAAAACGCTTCGACGTGAGGTGTCTTTCTAGTGACGACCTCATGGTATGAGTGTAAATAAAACCCCATGTTTGATGTTCTTTGTACGTCAGAGAAAAACAGTCATAATGAATAAATACAGATCTGGCTACTTTCTGAATACGATTTCCTGTGAGCAGCAGAGCACAGTTTGCAGGACTGCCTCACCCGAACTGGTACGCGACAGACCCGCTCATTCCCCAGACCCTTACAGATGACCGCCTTTCCCGGAGCGATGCTAGTCTTGGGAACTCACAAACACACTCCCCCAGTGCCTGCAGCCTGCACTACGGTTTGCTAAAACCACTGGCTGATTTTTTTATTGAAGTATACTTGATGCACAATGTTGTGTTAGTCTCATGTGTACAGCATAATGATTCAGTTCTACTTTTTCAGGTTCTTTTCCATTATAGGTTATTGCAAGATAGTGAATACAGTTCCCTGTGCTCTGCAGTAAGTCCTTGCTGTTTATCTATTTCATACATAGCAGTTTGTATCTGCTCATCCCAAACTTCTAATTTATCCCTCCCTCCTTTCCCCGTTAGGTAGCTGTAAATTTGTTTTCTGTATCTGTGAATCTGTTTCTGTTTTGTATAGAAACTAAAACTTCTTTAGTTTTCTTAGATTCCACATATAAGAGAGATGATATTTGTCTTTCTGTCTGACTTACTTCACTTAGTATGACCACCTCTAGGTTCATCCATGTTGCTGTAAATGGCATTATTTCATTCTTTTTTAAAACCCAGTTGAAAGGGCAGGGACAGATGCAGGGAAAACAGCTGGAAGCTGTGAGCACTGGTGGGAGCGATGGAGAGGGAGAGAGGTGGACGAATCGGGGTTCATCCTGGAGGAAGACAGGCCTCCCCACGGAGGCACTGCTGTGGGTGACGCGAGGGACATTAGGAAAAGGACACAGCAGAGAACCCCGAGCACGTCTAACTTGCAAACTACACCTCGGAGACGTTCCCTTTCCTAAAAGAGGTGCCTCAGCCCCTACTGTTCCCTTACGCAACTTAATTTCACCACAGCGCTTTTCACCCGCTACACTTTTTTTTTTTTAATTTTGATTAATTTTATGTCTCGTCCTCTTAGAATGAAAGCTCTTGGTCTATTTGTTTTTTCAAGTGCTGTTACCTTCCAGCATACACTAGACTACTGAAAAAATCATTCCTACAGGAATGAATCAAGGACGCAATCACATGTATGGAACAGACTGGGAGGTTTAGGCAAGAAGGTGGAAATCCCTCTGAGCAAGCAGATGTATCACAGAGATCTTGGAAGGAGGAATTTCCTGTCATGTGACAGGTAACGCGGTTAACTGGGACTTAATGATATCAGAATATGGGGGGGGGAAGCTTTCCAGAAGTAAATACAACGGTACTGTCTATAATGAATGAGAAGAAAGTTCAAAATTAGTAAATACACAAAGGAATGAATTCGAACTTAGCAAGAGTTATGATGAGGTGTAGGCTGGAACTGAGAGCGGAAAGGTGCAGTGGTTAGAGGACAGGGAGGAATTCAGTTTTGTCTCTGGAGAGAGGCCTCGGCAGGTGCAATTTCACAGCAAGGGAGGGGAGAGTATACAGAAGGGAGGGATTTGAGGACCCAGGGAAAAGAAAACTGTGCAAACAAGAAATCAGGAGGTGGGTAAAATAAAGAAAAAACAGATCCCAGAAGAGACAGTGTCTTCTCTAAGAAGGGACATATGTTTCTCTAAATGTCTACAAAGAGAAAGAGGTCTCGGGAGGGGGAGGGCATGGCTCAGTGGCAGGGCCTGTGCTTAGCATGCACGAGGTCCAGGACCTCCGTTAAAAATCAATCAATCAATCTAATTGCCTCCCCTGCAAAAAAAGTTTTTAAAAAAAGAGGTCTCACAACAGGAGAGATGCATGGAGGCCCTGCTTACCCGTCCCAACCCCCCTGACAACTGTGACTCTGCTCGGACCAGCCAGAACGTCCTTTCCATGGCTTGTCGCCTGGCCCGTCTCACGCTCACCTGAACGGGTCCCACAGGGGACTTCATCTTCTATCGTCCAGGCTTCTCCTTGACCCAACCTGGAGAGTACGTCTGGCCTGCTGGCTTCATACCCTGTTCATGGAAAATGAGAGAAGACGCAGACCTACTGAGTTGGACGTGGGGTCTGTGAAGACAGCAGAACGCGACCTGTGAGGACTGAACGATGTCACAGCCTGCAAAGTACAGGCTCTTCTCTCAGGAGAAGGGAGAATACACCCACTTCTTGTGGGCCCGAGAATCTACCGCGTCGGAGCACCAGACGCTCCAGAGCTCCCAGACGCTGAGAAAGGAAAGGCCACTGACTGCGGCCCCTCCGAGTGACCCGGGGAGCGTCCTCACCCACAGACACCAGGTGGCTGTAGTTCTCCAGCATCACGTCCCGGTACAGGGCCTTCTGGGCAGGCGCCAGGAGCTGCCACTCCTCCCACGTGAAGTCCACGGCCACATCGTCAAATGTCAGGGATTCCTGTAATAACAGTGGAATTTAATGCAGTGATGCCCTTTTCATGATACGGAAGAAATGTTCACGTTTTTCAGCTCATTTCCACTTTATAGGCTGCATCAAGATATCTAGTAGGTATTTTTTTAATTTTATTTTTGGTTTTGTTTTGTGCTTAGGAATAATTTTTTTTTATTTTATTTTGGAGCGGAGGTAATTAGGTTTATTTACTCATTTTTAATGGAGGTACTAGGGACTGAACCCAGGACCTCACGCATGCTAAACAGGCGCTCTACCACTGAGCTGTACCCTCCCTCTCTAGTAGGGTTTTGATTTCAATATATCATTGAAGAAGCAAATGTCTAACAAAATAGTCTCTAATGGTGAGTCACCCATCCATCCATTTGTCCAGTTAGAAGTTTCTATAATGTGCAGAAGTTAAATCTCGTTAATCTAGAAATACAACATTCATATATACACACGACAGACAAAAGATACACACATTTATACCTATAGATTAATGGAAGTGATTTTTTACAGGCATCTACAAATGCATTAGTGAACAAAAGAAAGAAGAAAACAAACCACAAGTCACCTGGGCCTGGATCATTTCCTTCCGTTCTCCGAAAATACCTGGCGATGCGCAGGCTCTGTCCTTGTGTCTCCTGGATCTGCTCTGAATTTCTGTTCTGAAATCTGTCTTTAATTGAGCATGTCCCCAGAAATGCTATATAGTCTTCCTCTTCAACTGATGCTTTTGCTCCTGGGGAGGCAGGACCTGTGGGTTGAGGAGAAAATTCAAGCTGCACGTACATTTCCTCTGGGCCCAGATGCTACCGCTGCTCCTGAAACTCACCTGAACCCAATGCCCACAGCATCACTAAGTGTCCCTTACCTTGGTGTCCCAGAAGATTTTATACCTTTGGCCAAAAAGCCTAAGACTCTGACCGTAGTGGGGGTGTTCCTTTACTCCATGAAGCTGAAGTGGGGTGGCTGTCGAAGGACACAGGGTAACTGAGACCCATCCCAGCAGCCTCCGGAGCAGGAGAACCTCAGGAAGCTCAGTTACACAAAGGGACCATCTGGAAGGAGGGGAGCTGGGCGCTGTTTTCCTTTAAACCCTGTGTGCTCAGGTACCTCTTTAAACGTTTGTGTATGCCCTGCAGGTACACACACTTCAGTTGGAAACCAATGTACTGGGCAAACCAGAGGCATTGTCTTCTAAGCAATGATGATAATATCTTAGGAGGTTTTAAATACATAAAAAATTAAAATATAAATTAATAGTACATAAATTAGTAGGTGGCAAATGAAACTGAGGTGCTAGTAATTTTCTTAAAAGTACATTATTTGTGGTGTTACGAGAAGATGGAAATGTGATAATAAGAAACTCATCCAAAAGAAGGTATGATTCTGAGTTGGAATATGTGTGTGTGTGTTTTTAACACACCACCAAACAATTCTACACCCCCAGCTAGGTGTCCTGCAGTTCTCCTCAGCTCTGACACTACCTACCTGGAGATAAAACCAGATCCCGCAGGTTAACCGCTCCATCCTCCAAGACTGGTCCCCACCTCCTACTTCCTGTGCGAACATAAGTCCAGCTTGTCACTTGTGCTTCTGACCTACTGGCCACGGATCACAGGTTCCAATGACTCCCCCCCAAATCCTAGGACTGATTAATTTACCAGAGCAGCTCAAAGAACTCAGAGAAACATTTTCCTGACTATATTTACTTATTATAACTCAGGAACAGCCAGATGGAAGAGATGCCTGGGGCAGGGTGTGTGTGAAGCATGGAGGAGCCTCCACGCCCTGAATGGGAGCGCCACTCTCCCTTCACAGCCACACGTCTACAAACTCAGGAGCCACTCCACTCTGAAGCATGCATCTGAGATATACACACCTTAAAAAATATGAGCATATTTGGACAAGAGGACGTGGACACAAATTTTCACAGCAGTATTATTCACAATTAACCAAACTGCAAACAATACAAGTTTAATAAACAGTATAAAAACCATATACTCAAACAATGGAAAGCTATGGAAAAATTACAATCTTTGCTCAGCTTGCACGTTAAGAAGGCTTTTTACATTTTGGGAGGATTGTAAAAAATAAAGAAGTATATGTGGATAGGTAAACAACAAGGTTCTACTGCACAGCCCAGGGAACTATTTTTCATTCAATGGAATGAAAAAGAACGTGTGTGTGTGTGTGTGTGTGTGTGTGTGTGTGTGTATACACAACTGAATCACTATGCTGTACACCAGAAATGAATACACTGTAAATTAAAAAAAGGAAAATACTTTTAAATTACAAAATAAAAAACAAATAAAAGCAACTCTCCTAAAAATAAAGGGATTGTAAAACAAATAAAGAAGTATATGGAGGGAGGTTATAGTTCAGTGGCAGAGTGCCTGCTTAGTATGCATGAGGTCCTGAGTTCAATCCCCGGTACCTCATTATTAATAAATAAATAAACAAACAGATCTAATTACCCACCCCCCCAAAAAAAATTTTTAAAGAATGTAAACCAAGTAAATAAATAAACAAAAAGAAATATATGTGAATAAACAACAAGGTCCTACTGCACAGCACAGGGACTATGTTCAGTACTTTGTAATAACTTATAATGAAAAAGAACACAAAAAAGAATATATGTATATATGCGTATATATACGTATATCTGAATCACTATAGTGTACACCAGAAATTAACACATCATAAACCAACTACACTTTAAAGGATTGTACTCAGCTTTAAAAATAAATAAGTAAATAAAATAAAGGTAAAACAGATCTGGGAATCTATCAGGCAAAAAACCAAAAAAGCAGCAGCATATGTGAGCAAATGTCTGTGGCTTGCAAATCCCAAAGTATTTACTGTGCGGATATTTACATAATACATGTGCCCGATCCTTGTTACAGAGGGAAAAAAATACACCTATGTGCAAAAGCATGAATGAGTCTCACAAACACTGGGCAAAAGAAGACTGACATTAAAAAATGCATGATGTAAAGTTACACTGATGCACAATTGAAAACAGGCAAAACTAAATAAACTATAATGATTAGAAAATGATTAAATTATATTATAAAACCATAAAGAAAAGCCTGAAAGTGCTTGCTCTTCAGACAAGATAGTATTTACCTCTGGGAGTGAGGATGTAATATAACTGGGAAGAGGCTTACAGAACACCACCGGGGTGCTGGCAGTGTTCTGTATCTTGACCTGGGTACTGTCTATCTAAATGAACATATTTCTTTTATACTAGCTTGCAGATCTTTTAAATTAACAAAGAAATAGAAGAGCTCAAAAATACTAAAAGCTGTTATTTGAAAAGGCCAATAAGCATACATATTTAGAGTCAAAGGAGAAAGTGCAAATAAAGGATATAAGGAATTAATGGGAGACATAACTCAGATAAAATATGGGTTTTGATCTGAAACAGCACCATAAATATCTTTATGTCCTTAAATCTGAAATCCTAGATTTATCCTCCTGAAAACATGTCAATTTCAGACAAGACAGCAGGTGAATTTATGAGCAGGCAACAAGACAAAGATGTTCAATATCATCCCTACTTTTCAACTTTGTACTGCAGAGTTGAGCCAATGCACTAAAATAAGAATGAGTTATAAACACTAGAAAGTAGGATCGAACATTTTCTTTTTTGTTTGTTTTTGTTTTACACATTTTAAAATAGATGAACAGCTGATTTACAATGTTGTGTTAGTTTATGATATACAGCATAGAGTGATTCAGTTATATATACATATACAAGGACCGAACATTTTCATCAATACCACTATCGATATGGAAAAAGAGATTCAAGGAATTACTTATTTAAAAGAGAGAAGGCTAAGACTGCCCCAGAAACCCCAAAGCAGATTTTTACATATAGAGCTGGCTAGAACTGCCCATGCACCTAGGCTCATTTCTTAGCACTAATTCAATCACTAGCAACGGGAACTCGAACCACATGATTGTCTAAGACCAACCAGGACTTACTAATAAACTGGGACATCAACTTGCCAGACGGATAGATAACTAAACCAAATGGAGATTCTGTCAGCAAAGAACAAAGTGTTCAAATATGTCAGGGAAGTAAGTTAACAGTGCCCGTTTCTACATATTAGCAAGTGAGTGGCAAACATTTTCTGCAAAGACAACAGACATAGACTTTCGACTTTAGGGACCAAATTGTCTCTGTCACGACTATATTCTGCCTTTGTAGCGCGAAAGCCGCACAGACGATACAAAACAGATAGGCGTTGCTGGTTTAGTCCCTCAGTCGAGTCAAATTTTTCATTAAAAGCTAAAAATCAGATGGTTTTGAACTCCTGCCCTGGGCTGTACCGCCTGCTGTTCCAGCAGCCTAAGTTGGAACTTTATCCCAACCTCCAGCCAGGGGTCCTGGGCGTACAAAGCTTCAGCCCTCAGAAGCCTCTTTATACGGCAGACACCGAGTACACACTTCCTTATTAATCCGAAATCCGGCCCAGACACTCACATGTGACCACCCCGGTCCCCAAACCACTGAGTCCCAAATGAAACCCCCAACCTGAACCATACACTGCGATCATCGTAAATGCCACCTGCAGCCCTGCAAGCGGCGCGACCTGCAGAAACCCACACCCTGACAACTGTGACAAGGGCACTGGTCTCGAGACTCTTCATCGTACTGACTCCCAAGACACCCCCAGTCCCAACCACAGACAAAACCCGCGTCTGGTTCCCCTCAAATCCCTCATATCCGGTTCCCACCTGGTTCCCGTTAAATACCTTCGTCTAGACGGTTCTACCCTCTCCCTCCGCCCCCGGCAATAATCCCACGGGTCCAGATTGCTCCACGTCCACTCGGCACCCTGGGTAGAACAAAACCACCAGTGGGACCAAAGAAAAAAAAATCCAGAGACAAAACCACACACTGACCTAATTTTCCCCAGACCGACTAGAACTCTAAACGTCGTACTTCCGTGAACTGCTTGGATTTCTAGACTCGTCCACCTCTGTCTACGGCGGCCGAAGTGGACCTGCGGTGTTTGAGGAAACGCGGAGACCGGATTTCCGGTGTGTCCTTGGGAGGCAATATGTCCGCGTCCAGGTCGCTGCTACCTGGGGGCAGCCATGTTGAGACACCTGACGTACAGAAGGCAAAGAGGGCGGGTTTGGGGACCAGGAGCCAGAGATGGTCGGGCAGGTGAGAAGCCCCTGAAGTTATCTCATTTGCTGGCGCTGGGACTCTTGCAGAAAACAGGTAAAATTTCAGTCTCAAGCCTCGCAAGGCAAACATGGTGCAGACTAAGAAGCTTTCGGTGGGCTAAACAGAGAAGTAACATGGCCGCGGCGTAAATTATCCGCTTTGTATTAAAAAAAACAAAAACAAACAAACAAACAAAAGTTTCCAAACGGGGAAGCAGTTCAGGTGTCGGTAGGCACTGGAGAACGCACTCCTAGAAAGAGAAAAGATAATACACCCGGTAAACGAACACCACGGAAAGATTCCTGCCGGAAAATAGGCTGCAGGAAGCTGTTTTTAAAACAAAGAGACTCGCTGACTTAGTAAACAATCTTATGGTTACTAGGGAAAGGCGACGGGAAGGGATAAATTTGGGAGTTTGAGATTTACAAATGTTAGCCACTATATATGAAAATAGATTTTAAAAAGTTTCCTTTGTATAGCGCAGGGAACTATGTTCAATTATCTTGTAATAACCTTTAATAGGAAAAATATGAAAATCAAATATATGTATGTATCTGCATGACTGGGACATTGTGCTGTACACCAGAGATTGACACATTGTAATTGTACTTAAATATTTAAAAAAAATAAATAAAATTGTGCTTTTGTAAAACAAAAAGATTTCCAGAAACTGGTACACTGTGGGGCTGGCCATCAACTAGGGAAAAAGGCTGCCGGGGAGAGCCTAAGTTGTGACTGGAATAGGCCACTAAAAGCGAGTCCAGTGAAGGTTTGGAGTCAGTGGGGAAAGCACAACCTGAATCCATCCTCATAACGCAAGGGTGATGATGGATACAGTAATCCAGGATTTAGGGCAAAGAATGTCAAAATTGGGTGTGCATCAGGTCATTGTTAAAAACGCTGAGTGCTGGATTCCAGCCCCAGAGGTTCTGCTTTAGGAGATGTGGGATGGGACTGGGAAATTTGCATTCAGTTTCTCAGAAAATCCGCGGCAGGAAGCCTGTCATATACAGTCATTGGAAACAGTGCTGGAATTTCTCTCGTTACAAATACTATGATGGGGGCCTCCCCTCAGCACTTCAGTCTTGGCTTGGACTATATCCAGAGAAGCGGGGTGGGGGCACCTTCCCCATCATTACCAGTAAATTATTATAAACTACTGTTACTGGGCTTTATTTTTCTTCAAAGGACTTACCACTTCCTGACATAATCCCTTTAGTGTCTCCCTCCCTTGCTATCCTGTAACATCCAGAAAGGCTGTTCCTTTGCCCGTTTTGTTCACTGTTATCTTCAGTGTGTAACAGTGTTGCTGCTTTAAAATATACCTGGAGTGAATAACCTAGCTTTTAAGGTTGAATTCTGAGACAGCCACAGAGTGTCAAACTTCCATTTCCTTCCCTACGAGCCGGACTCACTGTTTATAACTTGGGTAGGTGGCTAACTACGGGATAGTTAGGAAAGGATTCTGGAGAGGGAGAGGCCAAGAGCCCGGCTCCCAGGACGGAGAAGGAATAATGAGGAAAAACCACATGGGTCAATTCAGCAGGTAACAGAGAAGCTGGAATTTTTGAATCCACGGCATCGTTTAAGAATGTCACCTCCCATCCCCTGTATTCTCCTCCATTCTTAGAGACTAAGATTCTTGTTCTGCTGTTTATTAAGAGGCTCCTTTTGCTTTGTTGCTCTGTCCAGTTGATACTGTTACCATGTCTCTAACCACACATGGTTTGGGGAAGACAGCCGTGTTCTTCAGGACGGCCTTCCAATGACTCACGGCCTTCAATGACAGAATATTCTGATAAGCCCAATAGCTCATTCATCTTTGAAATCAATACATGATGTCTTAATTTTTCCATGCTGGGAAATATTAAAATCATGTAAACCAGGGCTCGCCAACATAACTTTCTAGGATTATGGAAAGGACCGATTTCTCTCAGGAGATACTTTTCAGCCATGTACTTAGCTACAAAGTTTTGCTCCATTATCTGGGCTGTCCGATGTGGGAGCCTCTAGTCACCTACGGCTGCTGACCACTTGAAACATGATTTAGTGCAAGTAAGGAACTAATTGTTTCTAAGCTTTAACATTTAAATAGCAAAAAAAAAATCATCAAGGAATTTTTAATCTACTTGGGAGATAAGACACAGGCATTTAAAAAAAATAACTTACTTGTATCTTCAAGTGCTTAAAGCCCATTAAGAGTGGTCCATGCCATCCCTCAAAATAATATACCACTTAAACAAGAAACTTTTGTAACCCCTTGAACCAATACTCCATATTTGCTATGGACTGAATGTTTACGCCCCCCAAAACTCGTACTTGGAAGCCTTATCCAAAATATGAAGGGGTTGAGAAGTGAGGCCTTTGAGGGGTGACTGGTTGATGAGGATGGAGTCCTCGTGAATGGGATTAGTACCTTTCTAAAAGGCATCGGAAAGAGCACCTCTGCCCTTTCCTGTGTGAGGTCACAATGAAAATGACTGTCTTCTGTGAACAGCCTGTGTTACACGCTGAATCTGCTGGCATCTTAATCTCAGACTTTGTAGTTTCCAGGACTGTGAGAAATAAATTTGTTTTTATAAGCTACCTCGGCTATGGTATTATTTTACCACAACCAGAAACTAAGAAAATACCTGTTTCACCTGGTGTACATACTGACATCCTCTTACCAGATTAGCTGATATGGAAAGATAATCCAGTTACCTCAAAGCTCTCTCCAGGAGACCATGGGCTTGGTCACCATGGTGTCCTCACTCCTAGAACAGGACCCAGTGAAAAAGAAGCATTCCACAGATACTCAGTACCTCAACAAACGGACTCGATCTAAGACCCAAACTGGCTCCACCTAAGTCCCTTTGCATAACCTGCATTTCTAAAAGTTTAAGGAAGACATCCCAGTTTTCAACGGATCCTTCACCTTGGCCTGGGGAAACTGAAGTGATATATACATGCCCCATATCCTGCTGATCCAATATGAGCCCTGTTGTGGCTTTTTGTCCATACAACCTTCCACGTTTATGTTTAAAAACTTCACCTACTTATTTCCTCCACTTAGTTGAACTCAGGCTTCTTTCATTTAACGGACACAAAAAAGTGACTGGTGTGTGTGTGCTGGTGTCGCCCTCAGATTATGCCTTTGCATCAATGCATTTTATTTAGCACGATTCCCAGTCTCAAGATTTATACAGTGTCTCTCAGTATAGACTTTCCAGCCATGATATGAGCTAGAAATGTTTGCTCAATAATTTATATCTTTTACACATAGTAGGGCTCTGAATTTCTCTTCCTACTGGTTTTCTGTGACATAAAATAAGACATAATTGACGACTGAAGGCACGACCACATTCACTGCATTCATAAGGCTTCTCTCCGGGGCAAACCCTCTGTTATCTCCTGCGGGTGCACATCTGGCCACAGGCTGTCCCACTAGGACTACGTTCCTGTTTGCCAGGAGCTCGCTGAGGTTTACGGGTGTCTGAGGGGCCGCAGAAGGCACCCGCGCTGTCACCGTATTAACGTTTTTCTCCTGCACGGGCTCACTACTCTGTGAGGAGCTGGGACTCTCTGTGGAAGGATTTTCCACCTTGACTGTATCTCCACGTTTCTCTCTTGTGTGTATTCTCTTATGTTTAACCAGGCAAGACATGTAGGCAAAAGCTTTCCCACACTCACTGCAGATATAGGGTCTCTCTCCCGTGTGAGTCCTTTGATGGACAATGAGCTTTTGCTTTGTCGTGAAGGCTTTCCCACAGTCGCTGCATTCAAAGGGTTTCTCTCCTGTGTGAATTCTTTGATGTTTAATGAGACCTGACTTCTGGGAACAGGATTTTCCACATTGACTACACACAAAAGGAGTCTTTCCTGTGTGAAATCTCTGATGGGCTATGAGGCATGTCTTCTGGATGAAGCCTTTTCCACATTCAGTGCATATGTAAGGTTTCTCGCCTGTGTGAATCCGCTGATGTACAATGAGATTGCCCTTCTGGATGAAGCCTTTCCCACAGTCACTGCACACATACGGTTTCTCTCCCGTGTGGGTTTTCTGATGGATATTGAGCCTTGATTTCTTGAGAAAGGCTTTGCCACACTCCGTGCATTCGTAAGGCTTTTCTCCTGTGTGGGTTCTTTGATGTTCGGTGAGCATGAACTTTCTGGAGAAGGCTTTCCCACACAGGTTACATCGATGGGGCTTCTCTCCCGTGTGAATTATCTGATGATCAGTGAGCCAGGACTTCTTGATGAAAGCTTTCCCACATTCACCACACACGTGAGGCCTCTCTATTTTTTGAGTTTTCTGATGCCTGATGAATTGGGATTTAGTGCTGATAAGTTTCTGGCTTTTGGGAAACTGAATTTCAGTATGAAATTGTTCACTGTTGGCATGGAGACAGGATTTCCCATCTCCAATAACCTCAGCTGGGTTCATCTCATAGCTCCTTCTTTGGTGAAGTAAAGTTAAATGTGATTTCAGACTTTTTCTGTGTAAATCAAACATTTGATTTTGCCTGAACAGAAAATGAGTTCCGCTCTGAAGAACAGAATTTTCCAGTGGACAGTGTTCATGCCGTTGTTCTGGTCTCTTCTCCGTGCTCTCATTTTGTAAGTGCTCCAGCAGGTGATTGTCAACTTTCCAGATTTCTAGGAAAGAAAAGAAGCATAAATTTTTTTAATACCTTGCTATGAGGTGTCTTTCTAGTGACAACCTTATGTTATGAGTATAAATAGAACTCATGTTTAAATGTCCCTTGCACATTGGAAAAAACAATACAATCAAGGCAAAAGAAAAATAGTGTAAAAACACAAGGTTGGGGCAAGATGAAAGGGAAAGAAATAGCTCAGTGGTAGAGCACATGCTTAGCATGCATGAGGTCCTGGCTTCAATGCCTGGTACGTCCATTAAAAAAAAATTTTTTTAAAAAGCAAGTTTATGTCAATCACAATGAATAAATACAGATTTGGCTACTTTCTAAATATTGGCTTTGCAAATCATGCAGAGATTAAAAATGCAAGATACTTCCTGTGAGCAGCAGACCACAGGTTGGAGGACCACCTCACCCAAATTGGTGAGGGACAGACTCATTCATTCCACAGATCCTTACTGATGACTTTTGTGTACTGGGAATGGTGCCAGAGTTGGAGGTACACAATCATGTTCCTCCTGTTCACGGAACCTACACTGTAGTTGGGTAAAAGCATTTCAGAGGACAGAGACAGACACAAGGGAAACAGCTAAAGGTTGTGAACACCGGTGGGTGGGAGTGAGGTGGAGGAGATCAGGGTTGATTCTGCAGGAAGACAGGCCTCCCCACGGATGCACTGCTGTGGCTGGCGTGAGGGGAGTAGAGGTAATGATACAGCACAGAACTCTGAGCACCCCTAACCTGCCCTCTCCACAACAGACCTGGTTTCCCAGCCCAATTTCCTTCTCCACCTGGCATCTCCACCCCAGTAAACAACAGCTCTACTCTACTCTTTAACCACCACACAACTTCTCAGCATCACCCTTCATCTGTTTCTCTCGCTCACACACCATCTCCACCTCAGTGATCAATCCCACTTGCTCTCCTTTATAGATACACCCAGACTCGGACCAACATCTGCCCCTTCCACCCTTGTGAAGCCAATCGCTCTCTCTTGCACTGCAGCAGTAGCCTCCCACTGGGCTTTCCTGTTACCCTCCTGCAGGCTCCTGTCTGTTTTCTACACATTAACCAATTGGATCCTTTCAGCATCAGTTATATCACATCAAGCCTCCTCTGCTCAAAACTCCCAAATCTTTTCCCATCTCATTAGGAATAAAATCAAGGTCTTGACCTAGATGTCCATCAACAGATGGCTGGATAAAGAAGGTGTGTGTGTGTGTGTGTGTGTGTACAGGCATATACATACACACAGTGGAATATTACTCAGCCATAAAAAAAGAATAAAATAGTGCCATTGGCAGCAACATGGATGGTCCGGAAGATAGTCATTCTAAGTGAAGTAAGCCAAAAATAAAAAGAAAAATACCATGTGATATCACTCATATGTGGAATCTTAAAAAAAAAAACCACAAATGAACTTATTTATGAAACAGAAATAGACACTCACAGACATAGAAAACAAACTTATGGTTACCAAAGGGGAAAGGGGGGAAGGGATAAAACAGGAGTTTGCGATTAACAGATATACTTTACTATATCTAAAACAGACAAACAACAAGGACCTACTGTATACCACAGGGAACTATATTCTTTCTTGTCAAAACATAAAATGGAAAGAATCTAAAAAGAAAGTATATATATATATATGTATATGTATAACTGAATCACTTTGCTGTACACCTGAAACTAACTTTGTAAATCAACTATGCTTCAATAAAAAATATGAATTGGAAAAAAAACTTCTAAGGGAAAATAAAAAGTAAATCAATTATACTTCAATTAAAAAAAAATCTCACAGTGGGAGGGTGGAGCTCAGAGCATCTGCTTAGCATACACGAGGTCCTGGGCTTTATCTCCAACACCTTCAATCAATCATTCAATCCAATCACCTATTTCCCCTAAAAAAAGATACACATCATTGTATGTATGTTAAAAAAAATTAAATGATAATTTTTTTCTTAATCTCATTTTGCCTTCTACAGGCAGCATATCCAGAATCTGACCGGCACTCACCCTTCACCCATGATGCACCCAGCCATTCTCCCCGTCTCTGTGTTGTGCAATAGCCTCCCACGTGGCCCTCCTGCCTGCACCCCTGCCCACTACCGTCTACACAGTGCCCAAAGGGCTTGTTTGCAAATGTAAATCATTTCATGTCATCCCAGGACTCTGGAACTCCTCATGCTTCGTCTCATGAGGAGTAAAACTGCAATTTCCTGGAATGGAGAACAGGACCAGTCTCACTCTCCCCGCCCCCAGCTGTTCCTGCCTCTTTGGCCTTTTCCCATCATGTTTCTGGAAGCTCGCTCTGCTCCGTCCCCACAGGCTCCTTCCTGTTTCTCAAACACATTGCTGGCTTGGGCTTTTAAACTTGCCATCTCTATGCGGAGAACTCCTAACTCGGCAGCCACCTGACTTCCTGCATTTCTTGGTTCAAAGGCACCTCATCCAAGAGGGTCCTAAAAGAGGAGCCCCAGCACGTTCTCTTCCATTATATGACTACATTTTTTTTTATCACAGCACTTTTCACCCCCATGATGTATTTTTATGTTGATTAATTTCTTTTTCTTTAAATTTGTTTCTCTCTTTTGAATTGAAGTATAGCTGGTTTACAATGTGCTAGTTTCTGGTGTACAACACAGTGATTCAGTTATACACATATATATTCCTTTTCATATTCTTTCTCATTCTAGGCTATTGTAAGATACTGAATATAGTTCGCTGTACTTTACAGTAGGACCTTGTTGTTTATCTATTTTACACAGAACAGTATCTGCTAATCCTAAACGCCCAGTTTATGCCTCCCCACCCCTCCCTTTCCATATTAATTACTGTAAGTTTGTTTTCTATGTCTGTGAGTCCGTTGGTTAATTTCTTGACTCTCTTCTCTTAGACTGAAAGCTCATGATCAGTCTGTACGCTTTTTTTGACTGTCCTTACTCCGGCATACACCAGGTCATCAAACAGTGTAAGGAGTGAATCAAAGAAACAATTACATTTATGGAACACAGTGGGGAGAATTTAGGAAAGAAAATGGAAATCCATATCTTGGTGAGCAAGACCATATCACATCATAGAAGTCATAGAAACAAGAACTTTAATTGAAAGGTAACATGGTTAGCTGGGGCTAAATGTCATCAGAATACAACAGGAAGAAAAATGAGAATTTTAAGGATGTGAATACAATGGTAATGTCTACAACAAAAGAGAAGAAAGTTCAAAATTAGCAAATACACCAAGGAATTAATTTGAAGCAGGAAAGAGTCATGATTATGGGTTTCCCGGGAGGGAAGATGATCCGAGGCCCCGGCAGTCACCAGGAACTCAGGAGAGCTGCCACGAGATGAGTCATTTATGCAGAAGCCACACCGATGGGGGATCACACTGGGGAGATGTCAGTTCAGGTGGCTTCTCCAGTGAACCAGTGAAGGAGCTTATTATCTTATTCGAATGAAGAAAACCTTGAAGTTTAGGAGATCATTTGAGAAAATAGAAAAGAAAACCTTTGGAGAAGGTATCTCAGTGTGGGGATACGGCGCAGTGAAGACCAGTGTCTTTGGGGCACAGCATCCAAGAGGGGGTGGATGTCAGGAGGGAAAGCAACATTACCACTTGGGGGGAAGGTACAGGCGTCAGAGGACAGGGAGGAATTCAGTTTTGTCTCTGGAGAGAGGCCTCGGCAGGTGCAATTTCACAGCAAGGGAAGGGAGAGTATACAGAAGGGAGGGATTTGAGGACCCTGGGAAAAGAAAACTGTGCAAACAAGAAATCGGGAGGTGGGTAAAATAAAGAAGAAACAGATCCCAGAAGAGATAGTGTTGTCTCTCAGAAGGGACATAGTTCCCTCTAAATGACAAAGAAAAAGAGGTGTGACATCCAGAGAGATGCACGGAGGCGGGGCGGACAGAGCCCCAAACCCCCTCACAGTGGTGACTCCTCCCTGACCAGCTGGAATGTCATTTCCATGGTCTGCCCCCCTGCTGGCCTCACACTCACCTGAACTGGCTTGGCAGTGAACTTCGTCTTCCATCATCCATGGTCGTTCTTGGTCCAACTCGGAAAGTACGCCTGGGGTGCTGGCTTGATAACCTGTGCATGGAAAACGATACAAGATTTAGACCCACTGAACTGGGCCTGGGGTCTGTGAAGAGCACAGAACGTTACACTTGAGGACATGACAGAAGAAAACACACCCCTCTCGGTGTCTCCTCCACTGTCAGTGCTGCTTCACTTCCCACACCAGACATGTCGCTTTTCACCACATCAAGAAATTCCACGACACCAAGAGATGCTGGCTGGGCGTCCTACAATTTAACTCAATTCTGACTCTATCTGCCTGGTGATGGCATCAGATAACACAGGTTAGGGGGTCAGTCCCACAAGACCACCCCTCTGCCCCTTCATTCCTGGCACCCATTGTAAATTCAGGTTGTTTACTGAGTTTCTGATCGACCGTGAGTAGATCAATGGTTCCCACGACTCCCTTCTTGGTCGCTAGAGTGGCAGACAGAACTCAGGAACAGAGTTTCCTTACTAGATCCCTGGTGTATTATAAAAGGATGCAACTCGGGAACAGCCAGATGGGAGACACACAGTACAAGGTGTGTCGGAAGGGACAGAGCTTCTGTGCTCTTTCTTTTTAATTTTTTGTTTTTTCTTTAGGTTTTTTTTGTGGGGTGAGGAGTGGGGTAATTAGGTTTATTTGTTTGTTTAATGGAGGTACTGGGGATTGAACCCAGGACCTCATGCATGCCGAGCATGCGCTCTACCACTGAGCTGTACCCTCCCCACCTCTGTGCTCTTTCTGAGCACACCCTTCTCCGGGCACCTCCAGGTGTCCATCAGCCCGAAAGCTCTCCTTCTGGGGTCCTTCTAATGAAGCATGTGCTACTGATTACATCATTAGCCTTCGGTGATTGGTTTAACCTCCAGCCTGCCTGCCCTCCCCAGAGGTGTGTGGGGATGGGGCCGAAAGATCCAACCCTCTAATTGTGGTTGGTTCCCCTGGCAACCAGCCCCCAAACGTAGGTTATGTGGTGGCTTTCCAGAAATCACCTCAATAATGTAAACTCAGATCTGGTTCAAGGCATCTTGCTTTATGAGTAACAAAAGACACCCACTTCTCCTTTACACTCTTCTAACTTATGAAATTCCACAGATTTTAGGAGCTCTGTGCCAGAATTGGGGATAAAGACCAAATAAGCATATTTCTTGATATAAATCATAATATTGCACATAGCTACAAAGTAAAGCCTTTTCTCTCAGGAGAAGGGAGACTATGCCCACTTTCTCAGTCTCAAGGGGACTGAGAAAATCTACCACGTCAGACACTCCAGAGCTCTCAGACGCTGAGAAAGGAAAGGCCACTGACTGGGGCCCCTCCGAGTGACCCGGGGAGCGTCCTCACCCACGGACACCAGGTGGCTGTAGTTCTCCAGCATCACGTCCCGGTACAGGGCCTTCTGGGCAGGAACCAGGAGCTGCCACTCCTCCCACGTGAAGTCCACGGCCACATCATCAAATGTCAGGGATTCCTACAACAACAGTGGTGTTTAATGAAGTGATGTCCTTTTGACGAGATGGAAGAAATGTTCAAGTTTTTCTTCTCATTTCTACTTTAAAGGTGGGATCTATATATCTAGGGGTTTACTTGTTTTCTTGCTTTGTTTTTTTTAATCTTTTTTTTTAACTGAAGTATAGCTGATTTACAATATTGTGTTAATTTCAGGTGGACAGCATCGTGATTGTTTTATATATAATATATTTATTTCAGATTCTTATATATACATAATATATATATTCTTTTTCAGATTCATTTCCATTATAGGTTATTACAAGATGCTGAATATAAGTAAGACTCTGTTGTTTATCTTGTATTTTTAATGCAAATGGAAGAAGAAAACATAATAAAATATTAGGATCAAACTAATTGTAATTGTGTATTCAGTCAACCATCCATTTACCGTTAGACCTTTCTATAACGCGTAGAAGTTAAATCTTGTTAACCTAGAAACACTACACTCATGTATACAGGACAGACGTACATGCTGATGTCATCAGGATGACTGAGCATTTATAGCCAACCAATCAAAATCTTTTGTGAAGAGACTCAAGATGCCAGAATTACAAGAAACTACATATTTAATAAGCCTGTTTAAGGTGTATGAAGAAACTTATTTTTTGATATGTGTACTTTGTTGTGATCTGTCTTCAAATGTATCCTTAAGTCAGTTGTGTAATTAACAAAAATAAAGGCAACATAAGAAAAAGTGGATTAAGAATTTGGCTTTGAACATGGAAGCCAAGAGAGAGTCAAAATGTAGAGCCCGAGAAAACAGTCCCCACAGAAGTGCTCTCGCTTCAGACACCAGCGGCAGGCTCAGGGTCCCTGGGCTCACCCTCACTTCAGAAGAGCAGGCTACAAACTCCAGGGTCCCAAACACCCTCAGACACAATAATTAGCTAGAATGCCTCAGACAACTAACAAATCCATTAGGGAACAAAGGGAAGAAGAAAACAAACCACAAGTCACCTGGGCCTGGATCATTTCCTTCCGTTCTCTGAAAATACCTGGCGATGGGCAGGCTCTGTCCTTGTGTCTTCTGGATCTGCTCTGAATTTCTGTTCTGAAACGTCTTCAGTCAAGCGTGTCCTCCGAAATGCTGATACTAAATCCTGTAACTTCCTCCTTCAACTGATGCTTTTGGGAGGTAGGACCTGTGGGATGAGGAGAAAATTCAAGCTGCACGTACATTTCCTCTGGGCCCAGATGCTACCGCTGCTCCTGAAATTCACCTGAACCCAATGCCCACAGCATCACTAAGTGTCCCTTACCTTGGTGTCCCAGAAGATTTTATACTTCTGGCCAAAAAAGCCTAAAACTCTGACCATAGTGGGGGTGTTCCTTTACTCCATGAAGCTGAAGTGGGGTGGCTGTCAAAGGACACGGGGTAACTGAGACCCATCCCAGCAGCCTCCGGAGCAGGAGAACCTCAGGAAGCTCAGTTACACAAAGGGACCATCTGGAAGGAGGGGAGCTGGGCGCTGTTTTCCTTTAAACCCTGTGTGCTCAGGTACCTCTTTAAACGTTTGTGTATGCCCTGCAGGTACACACACTTCAGTTTGAAAACCAATGTACTGGGCAAACCAGAGGCGTTGTCTTCTGAGCAATAATGATAATATCTTAGGGGGGTTTAAAGACATCCTTTAAAAGTACACAATATTGTACACAATAAATTGGAAAATGGTAAATGAAGCTGAGGTGCTCTCAGACCCCTGTATTTTCAAAGAAGGATGTAAAAGTACTAATTCACGTGAACATTTGCCAAAGAAACGTTCCATGCTGTAAGTAACATCTAGAGTCATGATGAAAACTAACAGTTGTCTTAAGTACATAATGTCCATCCTAAAGGAAAGCGGAAACGTAACAAGAAGAAATTCATCCAGGGAAGAGGGTATAGATCAGTGGTTGAGGGCATGCTTAGCATACAGGAGCTTCCTGGGTTCAACCCTCAGTAACTCCATTAAAAAACAAAAAATAATTTAAAAACAAAAAAAGCCTGACATTAAAAAAAGATTATAATTACACTAACACACAACTAAAAATAGGCACAACTAAATAAAATATGATTAAGAGTGATTAATTTTTTCATATAATGAAACTATGAAGAAGAGCCTTTGACAACTTGGTATCGAGCAGAATGGTATTTACCTTTGGGTGCGAGGAGGTAATATAATCGGATAGAGGTTCACAGAACACCACTGAGGGGCTAGTAAGGTTCTGTTTCTCGACCTGGGTAATGACCGTTTTATATATATACATTAATTTTATACTGATTAACTTATAGATCTTTTCAATTAACAAATAAATGGAAGAATTCAACAATACCAAAAGCCTGTTCTTTAAAAAAGACTAACAAGACATACACATTTGTAGTGAAATAGACAGAGACTTGCTGCCAATAAAAAATGTAAAGAATTAATGGGAGACATAACTTAGATAAACTAGACAATTTTTTAGTCTTGAAAGAGCACTATGAACATTTTTTATGTTATTAAATTTAAAATCCTGGATGAACTCATAATTTTATGATCCTATCCTTCTGGAAACATGTTTACTTAAGGCAATGTAGCAGGTTAATTTTCGAGTAGACAACAGGACCCAGATGTCCACTACCACCCTACTTACTTTCCTACTTTGTATTGAAGAGTAGAAGCAATGTATTCAAATTAGAATGAATTATAAACCATAGAAACTGAACAGAAAAGGTTATACTCAGATAATATCATCATCGACGTGGAAAAAGAGATTCAAGGAAATACTTATTAAAAAGACAAAATGTTCCCCCAGAAACCCCCAAACAAAATGTCACATAATATGGCTGGCTAGACCAGAACCATATAGCTAAGCTCATTTCATACTAATGCGATCCCTAGCAACGGGAACTGGAACCGCCATGAGTAACTAAGACCAACCAGCATTGGGATATGGGTCGCCCTGCCAGAAGGATGGATACTAAACAAAATGGAGATTCCGTTAGCAAAGAATAAAGTGTGAACGCATGTCAGGCAAACAAGCAACAGTGTCCAGTGTTATATATTAAGTGGTGAGGGAAAGCATTGGCAAACATTTTCTGCAAAGCGACAGATATTATACATGTCTACTTGGAGGGTTAAGATGTGTCACAAGGACTCAATCCTGCCTTTGCAGGATGCACGCAGCCATAGACGACGCATAACAGATGGGCGTGGCTGGAGTAGTCCCTCGGTCTGCAGTTACTCAACTCCTGAACAAAAGGCTAAAAAATAGAAGGTGTCACACTACTCCCCTAGGCTGTAACGCCTCCCTTCCCAGCGGCCCAGGCTGGAAGATGGACCCAACCACCAGCCAGGGGTCCTGGGTGTCCAAAGCTTCAGCCCTCACAAGCCTTTCTGTACCACAGACGCTGAGTACAACACTTCCTTATTGACCCAAAACCTGTACCAGACATCCCATATGGTAACTGTCCATTCCATTCCTAACATCACTGAGCCCCATATTAATTCCTGAACCTGAACCTATGATGACCGAAAATACCACCTACAAGCTTTACAAAGTGATGCGCAAAGACCCTGTCAGTCGGGACACGCCCGATGATCTCTACAAATTCTTACTCGTTTTAACGACTCGCCCTTCCAAGGTACCCCAACCACAGAGAGCCGAGTCACAGACCCGCCCCTGGTTCCCTTCAAACGCCTCCACCTGGGCGCTCCCGCACCTGACCCCCGATAATTCCCCAAGTCCACAGGGCACCACTTGCACCTTGTGGACGTCACGTCACCCTGGGAGACAAATCTCCCCGGGGACAAAACACACAAAACTTCAAGGAACAAACGCACACACTGACCTGACGTTCTCCAGCCTGTAAGCAGACCGTAAACGGAACACTTCCGCGAACTGTTTCTACTTCTGGATCCGTCGCCTGGATTTTTCATCTACCTACGGGGGCCGACGAGGGCCTGAAGCGTTTGAAGAAACGCGGAGGCCCCTTCCGGCGTTTCTTTGAGCGGCAATATGTCCGCACCCAGGTCGCCGCGGCCTGGGGGCGGCCATGTTGGAACACCTGACGTACAGCAGGCAAAGGAGCGCGTTCCGGGGCCAGGAGCCAGGGATGGCGGGGCAAGTGAGAAGCCCCTGAAGTTATCTCGTTCCCTGGCACTTCGACTGTTGAGAAAACTAGCAGATTCTCAGAGACTCGAGATTTGCGAGGCAAATATGGAGCTACCTAAACCGCGTTCGGCGGACTGGGCAGAAAAGTAAGACTGCGCGGCCTTTATATTACTCTATTTTTTTTTTTTAAGGGTGGGAGGGGGCGGGTTTGGAAAGCGACGGAGTCCAGGTGTCCGTATAGCAGCAGAGAATGAACTCCTGAAAAAGAAAAGGCAATAAATACATCCGGTAAAGGGACATCCCAGAAAGCTTCGGAGGAAATTTTCTTGCAGGAAGCGGCTTTTACAGAGAGAATAAGATTTCAAGACACTGGCACCCTATGAGGCGACCGTCCATCGCGTTCAAGAGGAAAAGAGCGGCTGGGAGGAGGCCGAGTTCTGATTGGGATTGGAGCCTCGGGAAAAAGCCACTAAAAATGAGGACAGTCAAGGTCTGGAGCCAATGAGAAATGCACACCTAGAATTGAGTCCAAAAATATTTAAATTTCATCGGGTTAATTTTTTCAACAAACGATGCTGGGATAACGGTATACCTATTTGCAGAAAATAAAGACCTTTACCCATGCACAAAGATTAACTCAACATACATCACAGACCTAAACGTAAGAGGTAAAAGTATAAAACTTAGAGAAGCAAATGGGAGACAATCTCCACGAATCTAAGTTAGCCAGAGAGTTCTGAGATACGACAGTAAAGGATGAGCCATAAAAGAAAAAATAATACATTGGACTTAATTAATATTAAAAACTTTTGTAAAATGTTATGATAAATCACAGAGAAAAAAAAGTGACAATGAGTGTGTATATGTCCATGAATGACTGAAAAATTGTGCTGAACACTGGAATTTGACACAACACTGTAAAATCATTATGAATCAAAAAATGTTAAAAAAAAAACTTTTGTAGTTCTAAGCATAATTTTAAGAAAGTAATGTGTAGAACCAGAGATTAGGAGAAAATATTTACGCATTTAACATCTGCTAAAGGACTTGGATTCAGAACATACAAAGAATTCTCAAAATTCAATAATAACAAAACAACCATCCAGTTACTTTTGGGAGTTATAAAAATTTCTAAATATTGGACCGCAGTGAAAGTCGTACAACTCTATAAACTTGCTAAATGTCACTGAGTTGCACACTTACAACTGGTAAATGTTACATGTAAATTATAACCATGAAGCTGTTAAAATGAATTGTTTTTCTGTACTACAAAATTTATAGGGTATGAATTTTTTAGAAGACATCAAGGATAATTGCAAAATTATAAACCACCTAGGATTAAAAGTAAACGGAGATATCTAGGACATACAAGAAAAATGGTACAACACATTTGGAATGAGAATGTAAGAATTTGAATGAGAGCATCATAATATAAACTGAACAGAATTGAATATTTTATGTTTTTCAAGTATACCCACTCTAACGCATACTATTTATGTGACTCAAGTTGCCATCCTACCAGTTCACCCATGAGATCATTACAGCCACTTATTTTTAGTTATAATAGATATACAAAAACATTTTATAATATGGAAATATGTTTATAATGAGAAATTTAGTGATAAAATTAGATTACACTTTTTTTACAGTTTTATTGAGATATACTTGGCATAGATTAAACCTATTTTAAATAAACGTTTTATTTGGGGGGAAATTTTAGATTTACACAAAAGTCACAAAGTACTACAGAGAGTGTACTTATACCTTCATTCAACGTGCTTTCATGTGCATATTTTATGGTACATTTGTCAAACTGAGAAATCAACATTGGTGTAACACTCAACTAAATCACAGATTCTATTTGAATTTCACAGGTTTTTCCACTATTGTCCTTTTCCATCCCGGGATTCAACCCAGGGTACAATACTGCATCATGTTTCCTTGAATTTCTCTGTCCCATGACTATTCTTCAGTCTTCTCTTTTTCCTGTACTCAATTATTTGGAGGTGTCCTCATCAGGTATTTTGTATATTGTCCATCTTTTAGGCTGGTCTAAGTTTTCCTCAAACAGAGGTCATGCATTTTGGAAGACACCTCAGAATTGAAGTCCCTTTCTAATAACATCATATCTAGGGGTACAGAATATGAAAATGACAATGCTGAACTCCTGGTAAAGGGAATTTTTGCTAGGTTTCTCCACTGAAAATAGCAAAATGATTTCTGACCAGAAAGAACCATCACATCAACAGATTTCAAGGCTTATCAACGCTTAGTAGTAATGGTGGAAGGCTAAACACACAAATCAATGGAACAGAACAGGAATCCCAGAAAAGACCCACATAAATCAATACACTGTTTTACAGAGGTACTAAGGTTACTGGAGAAAGATAGACTTTTCAGCAAATGATGTTGGAACACTTAAGAGATCATAGGCAAAAAAAAAAAAAAAGGATTTTTTTTAAGTAAAAAGAAAAAAAGAATCTCAACACATTCCTAAGTCATATATCTGATAAAGGACTGGCCTTTCACCCAGAACATAGAAAGAATTCTTAAAAGTCAACAATAAGAAAACCCCATTTTAAAAATTGGTAAAGACGTTGAACAGACAAAATCAAAGATAACAGATGGCAAACAGGCATTTGAAGAGATGGTCTACATCATTTACTAGAGAACTGCAAATTAAAACAGCAGTGTGATACGAGTACCCATCTATTAGACTTGCTGAAGTCCAAAAAAAACTGAAAATATGAGAAACTGGTGATAAAGTGGAGTAACAGGAGCTTTAATTTGCCAGAGACAATGCAAAAACAAACAAACCAGCCATGTTAGAAGACAGGCAGATTCTTCAATATATGTTTATACAGATGATCCCAATTTTTTAAAAAGTAGTCTGAAAAACGTTTTTAATGAAATGGTTCTCACTGAGGAGCAGAACTTAGGAAAATGGTTGTTTTCACTTGTGTCAAAGAAACCTGAAAGGAAATATCCAAGAATAAATGTCACAGATGTTTAAGATGAACAAAAATCCTACCTTTATTCGTATACACACCACCTCACCACAGTGAGTTACTCTGCCTTTTGTGAGGGTCACGAGAAGAGTGAGTGTAGGAGAAAGAATTTTAATCAGAACCTTGAGAAAGGACTGAGACGTGAAAGCCTTAATAGAAATGTTTCTAGCATCCAAAGTTGACCCTCAAAACACCCACTAGCCTGGGGCTGAGTCTCAAAACTTCCAGACTCCTGCACTCTCTCAACACTAACCTCACATTCAACCTGAAATTTACCACACAAACTCTTGCCCGCTGATAATTCCTCCCCCAGTCCCAGTCTTCTCCATGTCATGAGCCTGATAAATGTCACTTATCTTGGTGAGAAGCAGTGCTGGTTGGCTTCACTTCTTCCGTCCAGTTTTTAGGTACCCAGTTAACATATAGTTAACATATAAGACCCTGGAGGGGAGGGTATAGCTCAGTGGTAGAGCGCATGCGAGGTCCTGGGTTCAATCCCCAGTATCTCCATAAAAATAAATAAACCTAATTACCTCCCCTCAAAACAAAAACAAGAACCACACAAACACGTAAATCCTAAGCCTGACCATCGAACCTTCTTCAGTCGTTCATCTCTTCATACTCAAGCTTCAACCAAAGGCTCCACACTTAACGCCCAGATTCCCCAGTGACTGAACCCAAAGAAAATCCCAAATACGGACATTCACACGCATTCCCACTTCACCGATCCCACAGGCCCCTCACTGGGAAATCCTCACCCAGAATCAGGCTCACCTGATCTTAAGCCTCTGAAGACTTCTGGCAGCTGCCAAAGATTGAACCCCTTCGGAAACCACTTCCGACCCCAGCGCCCTCTCCCCGCAGTACCTCCTTGGCCTCTGGCCAGGGCTCTGGGTCAGTTTCCAAGTCTGCGTTCTGGCCTCCTAAGGGTTCTATGAGGTCACGTGACACCATGATCTCATAGAGGTTCTGGCCTTTCCAATGGGAGTGGCCCTAACAAACAGGCTCTTACAACTCTGCTCGATGGGAAGAAATGGAAATATCTTCCAGGCACCCCAATACCTTCCTCTCTTTGCAGATGGTCACAGGCACAGAGCAAACTTCTTCTCAGAGGCAGGTACCCATCCAGGGCCAACGTGGTGTGGGACACATTCTAGTCATCAGTTTGGGAAAAATCGTTACGTTGATGGTGCCCTTGGGCCAATAGGCCAGAACACCTCAGGTATGGCCAAGTTTGCATGCAGTCTGATATTCTTGCGGCTGAGAGGACCCCCCGAGAGCTTCTGGCTGGATGTTGGGTTGAATTTACTCAAGGTCTGTATTGGAAAAAATCTACAGTTCAGTCTTGCTCCCATGTCTCTCCTTGACTTTCACAGTACTGCCACGCACGACTTCGATGCTTCTGGTCACCAAATGTGTGGGTTTTCCCATATCAAACAATTCATGATATCAACTGGGTCCTACAACTTAACTCAAATCTACATGGAGACGGTGAGGGGCCTGCAGGTATAGCTCAGTGGTAGAGCACATGCTTAGCATGCACGAGGCCCTGGGTTCAACCCCCAGCACCGCCATCAAATAAATGAATGAATGAATAAATAAATAAATAAACAAACCTAATTACCTCTCCTCCACCCCAAAAAAACCCCAAATAAATAAAAACAAAAATATATTTTAAAAAAATCTACCTGGAGACAGTGTCATATCCCACAGCTTAAGGGTTTAGTCCCACAAACTGCTCCCACCCCACTTCAGATGCCAATCACAAATGGCAGGTCCCAGAGTTGCCTACCGTTTGTCTGACTTGGCTCCAAATTGGAGATTCCCATGAGCCCCTCACTGGGTTCAATTAATTTGCCAGAGTGGCTCACAGAATGCAGGAAAACACTGACTTGTGTTTACCAGTTTATTAAAGGATATGACAAAAGACAGAGATGAATGGTCAGGTCCAGAGACACCTAGAGGCCTGGGAGTGTCCCCAGCCCAAGAGCTTCTGTCCCCGTGGGGTCGGGGGCGTGTTGCTCTCCCCGCGCTTGAATGTGTTCACCTAGATGGAAGCTCTCCAAAGCCCCTTCGATTGGGATTTTAGATATGCTTGCTCACACAAGCATGATTAATTAGTATCTCCACTTCTAGCCCCTCGTCCCTGTATGGAGGATGGGGAGAGGGACTGAAAATTCCAGCCTTCTAATCGTGGCTTGGTCTTTCGGGTGACCAGCCCCGATCCAGAAGCCCACCCAGAGTCCCCTCACTAGAATAAGAGATGCTCCTAGTGCTCTTATGACTTAGGACTTTACAAGTTTCAGGAGCTCTGTGCCAGGAACCAGGGGCAGAGACCAGTATGTACATTTTCTATTATTTCACAAGGTCAAATAGTCACTATCAAAAGGGCACATGTCGAACAGTTCTATTTTTCTAATATTCTATAAATGACAAAATTGTAGGCACAAAGAGCTCTGTGATGCCAAGAGCTAGGGTAAGGTTAGGGTGTGACCATGAAAGGGCAGCATGAGGGAGTTTGTGTTGACAGAGCATCCCGAATTTTTACTGTCGTGTTGGTTACAGGAACTCACGTAAGTGCCGGTTAACAGCACTGCAACAATTTCACTTTCCTCTATTTGATGAGCTGTGGTTGTGCAAGGTTTTACCTTTGGGAGTAGTGGGCTGAAGGGCATTTAAGAAATCTCTGGAATATTTCAGGTTTTGTGATTCCACACTTACTTCAAAATTAAAAGTTATAAACACATCACATTTCTATTAATTCTATAAACCACCTGATGTGACTTATAAATTTAGTTAAATGCATCCAAATATGATGAGTTATACTCATGAAATGAATCTATTGTTTCATTCTGAAGTACTTCAAATATTCTGAAATAAACTTGAAACCAAAAAAATTACAAAAGTTAATTAAATAATGCAACAGGCTCTGAACACCCCTATGTTGTATATGTTAAAATTTAATCCATGAGGAGAGTGACTGACACTATTTAAAATTTGTAAGATCAATGACAAGGCAGCTAGAAGCCTGGTGGAAGGGATCCTGTCCCCAGTTGCTTGTGAGATGGATTACCTCGAGTTGAGACTTGTGACAGAACGCTCTCATTCATCATTTCTCCAAGGCCTCTTTCCTTCACTGAGTTGTCTGATATTTTGTTAAAGTCCACCATATTGAATGTGTTTGTAAGTTACTTTTGTTTGGATTTCCTGGCAACGGATGAGGCAAAATATATTACTGCAAACCCTGCCAGAGTTATCACCCGAGAAGGTATTTTGCTACAGTTAACTGACGCCTGTTGAGGTCTCACTTGCGGGCAAAGGCATTCCCACGATTATATTAGAAATGCTCATTCATTCATGATCTATGATGATCATGTACAAAAGGGTCTATTCCCACCGAAGGCTTTCCTAAGTCTTTCACATTCACAGGCTTTAGCTTAGAATACACTTTGTAGACATAAGGATGTCCTAAAAATACTCTCAAGGCCGACTGTATGTGAGTCATATTGTAAATTCTCCCATCAACATAAAATACGAGGTAATTGATCACTAAAGATAAATACCACATTGCTCTTCTCCACTGAATACTATTATCTTGAGGGTCTACAACTGGGTCCTGAAGTGACTACCTGTGAGTCCTCTTATGCTTAACAAGGATTGACAGGTGGGCAAAAGCCTTCCCACATTCGCTGCATCCATAGGGCCTCTCTCCTGTGTGTTTCCTTTGATGAACGTTGAGCCCTGACTTTGTAGTGAAGGCTTTCCCACACGCGCTGCACTCATACGGCTTCTCTCCTGTGTGAATCCTCTGATGGGTAATGAGGTCATTTTTGCGCAAAGAGAATTTCCCACATTCAGTGCATTCGAAGGAAGTCCTTCCCGTGTGGAACCTCTGATGCTGTATGAGGCACGTCTTCTTCCTAAAGGCTTTACCGCATGCGTCGCACTTGTATGGCTCCTCTCCAGTGTGAGTTTGCTGATGGATACCTAGGGTGCTCTTCATGGTGAAGCCCTTCCCACATTCACTACATATATATGGTTTCTCTCCTGTATGAGTTCGCAGATGTGCAATCAGCATGCTTTTCCCAGTTAAGCCTTTGCCACATTCACTGCACACGTAGGGTCTCTCTCCAGTGTGAGTGCGCCGATGTACGTTGAGATGGCTCTTCTCCGTGAAGCCTTTCCCACACTCACTGCATATATAGGGTTTCTCTCCTGTGTGAGTTCGCTGGTGTCCAATCAGCCGGATCTTTGCCGGGAAGCCTTTTCCGCATTTGCTGCACACGTAGGGTTTCTCGCCCGTGTGGGTTCGGTGGTGCACAATCAGGCGGCTCTTCACGGTGAAGCCTTTCCCACAGTCACCGCACGCGTAGGGCTTCTCGGCCGTGTGCGTCCGCTGATGTACGATGAGGTCGCTCTTCATGGTGAAGCCTTTTCCGCATTCACTGCACACATACGGCTTCTCTCCCGTGTGTGTCCGCTGGTGCCTGATGAGAGGGCTCTTCAAGGGGAAGCCTTTTCCACACTCGCTGCATGTATAGGGTTTCTCTCCGGTGTGAGTTCGCTGATGGATGACCAGACAGTGCTTCACGGAAAAGCCTTTCCCACACTCACTGCACGTGTACAGCTTCTCTTCTCTGTGGCTGTGCTGATGGGTGAGAAGGCTGTTCTTCAAGGTGAAACTTTTCCCACATTCACTGCATTTAAAGGGTTTCTCGCCTGTGTGCGTTCGATGATGTGCCGCAAGACGCCGCTTCTCAATGAAGCCCTTTCCACACTCGCTGCATATGTAAGGCTTCTCTCCTGTGTGCGTTTTCTGATGTGTGGTGAGACTGAACTTTGTGGAGAAGGCTTTCCCGCACAGATCGCACCCGTGGGGCTTCTCTCCTGTGTGAGTTCGCTGATGATAAATGAGCCGGCACTTCTTGATGAAGGCTTTCCCACAGTCACTACAGGTGTAAGGCTTCTCTCCCACGTGAGTTTTCTGATGTATGCTGAACTGCGACTTCGTGAAGGTCTTCTCACACTCGGCGCACTCATAATGCTTCAGTCCTGCATGCATTCTCTGCTGTTCAGGGAGCCTGGACTCCCTGGAGAAGGCTCTCCCACACAGGCTGCATCTGTGAGGTTTCTCTCCAGGATGATGTCTCTGATGATCGAAGAGCTGAGACGTCTTGATTGAGAGCTGCCCACATTCACTGCACACGTGGGCCTTCTCTGTGTTGTGAATTCTCTGTTGCTTAGTGGCCTGGGACGTATTGTCAGTGGGTTTGGCACTTACGGACAATTTAGTTTCAGGACAAGACTGCTCATGGTTAGCATGGAGAAGGCATTTCCTGTCTCCATGAAACTCAGCAGAGCTCTTTAATTGACAGCTTCTGTTCTGGTTTTCAAAATTTGAATCTGATTTTAAAAGTGTTTCCCTGAGGTCAAACACACCATGATTTTGCTTTAGCAGTAAATGACTTTTGCTCTGATCAACGACAGCTGCAGGCGTCTTAAGTTCACAGCCGAGTTCCCCACTCTTTTGAGTGCTTTGATTTTGCAAGTGAGGCTGTGGAGAGTCATCCACATTCCTGATTTCTGGGAAAGAAGAGAACAATGAATCATTCCATGATCTCGCATAATCTCAGTATGAGGGGAAAAAAACTGTTCCCAAAAATGCCTTCATGTGAAGTACTATTTAGTGACAATCCTATGTGTGCTGTAAGAAGAAAACTCTTGGTCTTCCTCCATGGTTCTGGGCACAGCGCCCCTAAAACCCTTATAATTTCCTAAGTGAGAGCAGTATCTGGTTAGTCACAAAAAGCCCTTTCAATCACACCTGAGCTTATGCTAATGGGGTGACTCAACACAGGATTCCTACGTAACTTCAGGATGGGGTTGGTCACCAGGGAGACTCAGTGATTAGAAGGTTGGAATTTTCAGCCCCATCCATTGACCTCTGGGAGAAAAGGGAGCTAGAGATTCAAGCTCTATAATATAACAAGGCCCTCCGATGAAGCCCAGGGAACTATATTCAATACCTGGTAATGACCTATAATGAAAGAGAATATGAAAAGGACATATATATATATATTTATGACTGAATCACTACGCTGTACACCAGAAACTAGCGTTAACATTATAAATTAATTATACCTCAATTAAGCAAAAACTCTACAAAAACTCTTAAGCAACAATGCTGATCAACTTTTGGATTGGTGAACACATCCATGTACCAGGAGGGTGGTGCACCCCAGGACCACGGGGACAGAAGCTCCTGCATTCAGGAATCCTTCACACTTTGGCCTGTGTACATCTTCATCTGGCTGTTCACCTGTATCTTTTATCATAGCCTTTATAATAAACTGGCAAACATAAGTAAATGTTTCTCCAAGTTCTGTGAGCCACGCTCACAAATTAACTGAAAACAAAAAGGGGGTCATGGGATCCACTGATTGATAGCCAGTTGGTCAGAAGCAGAGATAACAATCTGGACTTGCAATTGACATCTGACCTGTGGATAATCTTGTGGGACTGAATTCTTATTAACTTGTAGGATCTGACACTATTTCCAGGTAGTGTCAGAAATGCATTAAATCTACAGGACACCAGGTTTAATTCTCAGTAGGGACAAGTGAAGCAATGGAAAAAGAAGGCAGCTGAAGTGTGTGAACCGTGGTTAAAGGAGCAGTGGATGTGCAAGAGGTGGAGGAAATCAGGATATAGTTAAAGAAAAGACAGGGGTCACTGATGGGCTCAATGGGAGAAGCAGGTAAGAGGTTAATGAAAGGACTCAAGGATTACGCCAAGAATTATGTGGTTTCAGCCACTGGGTAGGTGGAATGCCTCTGAATAAATGAGGAATATTACTGAGGTCCAGAGTGAGAGGAAAAATCTAGTGTGCATCGTGAAACAAAGTTTAAGATGATTATGACATATCTGAGTACAAACATGAAGAAACTGGTTTAATATATAAATCTTTAAAAAAAAAAAAAGGTCTTCTCTTGGATAAAGAAGCTGTGGTATATACGCACAATGGAATATTACTCAGCCATAAGAAAGAATAAGATAATGCTGTCTGCAGCAACATGGATGGACCTGGAGATCATCCTATTAAGTGAAGTAAGCTAGATACAGAAAGAAAAATACAATAGGATGTCACTTATATGTGGAATCTAAAAAAAGGACACAAATGAACTTATTTACAAAACAGAAACAGACTCACAAACAAAACAAACTTATGGTTACCAAGGGAGAAAAGGGGTGAGGAGGGATAAATCAGGAACTCTGGATTTGTAGATACACACTACTGTACGTAAAACAGATAAACAACAAGGACCTACTGTGTAGCACAGAGAACTATATTCAGTATCTTGTAATAATCTATAATGGAAAAGAATCTGAAAAAGAATATATATGTATATGTATAACTGAATCACTTTGCCACACACAACATTCTAAAAGAACTATACTTCAATTTTTAAAACCAAATAATTAAAAATTAATTTTTAAAAATTAATGCACATCCTCTACTCAAAACTCCTGTCTTCTCAACTTAATCAGAATAGACTCAAGCCCTTGCAAGCCCTGGACAGGCAGTATGTGACCTACACACCAAAACCTCCAGCTCCTCCCCTGCTCCCCTTAACTCCAGGCATCTTCCTTCTTGCTCACTCCCTTCTACCCACAGAAGCTCCTCAGAAGCTCCTCAAACACATTCCGGATTCAGGTCTTTCAACTTCCCACAGTCTCACATTTGAACAACTCCTCACCCCAGAAAAGCTTACTCACATCCCTCATCATGTGCTCAAAAGCACCTTATCAGAGAGCCATTCCCACTCCTAAAACGCAGTTCCAAGCCCCAACACGCACTATTCCATTAGCTGCTTTAATTGTCCTAGTTAATCAAATGCAACCGTAGAGACGTTTTAGAGGAGAGCTCGGCACGTAAGATACAGTCAAGGGAACGGCAGGGTGACAGAATTTGAAACGTGTGGTACTGAAAGAGAACCTAAATTTTAAAAAGAATGGAGGGAAGAAGATTCCTTTCTCACACACAAAATGGGAGGTCATGGGCCAGCTGCTGTGAACAAGAGTGAAATACTTAGAAAGAAATCATACATTAGGCAGTATCAAGGCAGAAGTCAGCTGGGGAGTCTCTTTCAGAGAACAGAAAGAGCTTAATCCATGGGAAGGGAAGAAACTTAAGAGTTACGAGAACTGAGAAGAAAATGGGAATGAAGGCATGGAGAACCTGGGAAGGGGGTGGGGACCAAAGAACCACATAAATGCACAGCGAAAACCAGATTGTCCGGGCACACAGCACCCACGGCGGGGCGGGGCTGGATGTTACGGACGAATCCATTACGTCCTAACAGGTCAGAGCTAAGGTACAGCAGTAAGAAAAGAGTGATGAACTCAAAGTTCTCTCTTTCCAGAGAAGCCGGGAAAGAGGAATTTCATAGCAAGAGAGGTGGTGACACAAGCAGAGACCCTGTGACGGTGGACAAAGACGAGGAAGATGTGAAAATCCTGGGAAGACGATAACTACGCAAACGAGCAAAGACAAGATGCACATAAAATAAACAGGATCAGAGGGGGAGGGGATAGCTCAGTGGCAGAGCGCATGCTTTGCACGCACAAGGTCCTGAGTTCAATCCCCTGTACCTCCATTAAAAAATATATGAATAAACTTAATTATCTCCTGCCTCCCCCACCAAAATAAGTAAAATAAAATAAACAGGATCAGATCTCAGAAGAGAACAAAGGAATATATGGTCCTCTAGACTTCTACAAAGAAAAAGAGCTCTCACCTGGGAAGAGAGGTACGTGGTGGTGTTGTTCGTGTTTCCTCAGAGACTGTCACGGCTCTGACGCCTTCTCTGCTGACCAGAGCACAACTTCTCACCCACCTACCTGCATGGACTCGACGGTGGATTTCAGCTTCTATGGTCCACAACTCTTCCCCTCGTTCCAACCTGGAGAGCATGTCTGGTTTGCTGGCTTGATACCCTGTTTGTGAAAAGCGACAGAAGTCATAAGCCACATCGAACTGGGCTGGGCTGTGTCAGGAAGGGAGAGTTTTACGTTGGAGGGAAGAAACAGGTTTCACATCGGTACCACCAAGGCTCCCCTCTCAGGAGAGGGGATTTATACCCTCTTATCTGGGGCCAGAGAAAGATCTGGGAATCTACCATTTCAGAGTAATGCAGTTTAGTCTCAAGTGAAGCAGCTGAGAATGGAAGGGCCACTGACAGGCACCCTCCGAGTGACCCAGGGAGCGGTCCTCACCCACGGACACCAGGTGGCTGTAGTTCTCCAGCATCACGTCCCGGTACAGGGCCTTCTGATCCGGGGCCAGGAGCTGCCACTCCTCCCACGTGAACTTCATAGCCACATCATCATATGTCAGGGATTCCTGTCATAACACAGTCATGGTGAGCGAAGTGGTGTACTTTGGGTGATATGGAAAAAAATGTGAAGGAAATTATCCTGCTCGCTTTTACCATATAGCAATCTAATGGGTCTTTTTCCTCAATAGGCCACGACAGAATCGGAACCCTGGTAAAATATTATGTTACGGGGTGGTCTTCTACTCACTCAACAAAAGGATGAAAATTCTAAGGGCTTTCATGAAATCCTCCAGCTAATACAAGAACAAACACCTGCAATCTCTCTATATGTGAGCCTTGTAAAGGAAAAACCGTGTTCAGTGTCCTTCCCATGTATTGAAAAACCCATTTCTTCCCTACTGTGTGCCTCTTCCCTGTGAGTCTCCCTTACTGCCCACACAGAACACTTCACTTCTGACACTCTGGTCACCAAATGCATGGAGCTCTTTCCCCACAATGAGCAATTCTCTGCCACACCAGCTGGGTGTCCTGTAATTTAGCTGAATTCCCACAGGTTAAGGGCTCGGTCCCATAAGACTGTCCCACCCCCTGGGAGAGGAGGGTATAGCTCAGCGGTAGAGCGTGTGCTTATCATGCACGAGGTCCTGGGTTCAATCCCCAGTACCTCCATTAAAAATAAATAAATAAAAATAAACCTAATTGCCCCCTCCAAAAAGGACAATACAAATAAATAAATATTTTAAAATAAATAAATAAATAAACCTGATTACCTCCCCTCCCAAACAATTTTTTTAAAAATTTAAAGACTGTCCTGCCCCCACTCCAGACACCAATCACAAGTCCAGGTTGTCACCTGTGGTTCTGAGCAATCGGCTACAGATCGTAGGTTTCAACAACCCCTACTCCATCCACAGAACTCAGGGAAACACTTGCGCTTACCAACTTATTAACGACTATGATAAAGGATACAGATGAACATCCAGATGGGAGAGACGTGACGGGCAAGGTATGCGGGGAGGGGAGCGGAGCTTCCACGCCCTCTCCAGGCACCTCCACAAGTTCACTACCCGGAAGCTGTCTGAGCCCTAAACTTTGGGGATTTTATGGAGGCTGCACCACGTAGGCATGACTGATTGTTAATTCCATTTTCAGCCCTTCTCAAGAGACTAAGGGATGAGGCTAAAAATTCCAAGCTTCTCATCATGGCTTGGTCTTTCTGGGGGCCAGTCCTCATCCAGGAGCCCACTGAGTCACCTCATTGGAACAAAAGACATGCCTGTTCCGAGGAAATTCCAAGAGTTTCAGGAGCTCTGTGTCAGGATGAAGGAGAAAGACCACATAAATACTAGAACAAGAGGTGCTCCTGGTGCTCCTACCACTCAGGAAATTACAAGGATTTCAGGAGCTCTGTGCCAGCAACAGAAGGCAGAGGCTAATATATATTTCCCATTATCTCACAAGCATCTATTCACTAATACCAAACTATATGCTACTTACAAGTAAAGGAATAATACAGATTCCTAAATGCACCGTTAGCAGCTGAGCCAACACTAAAGCCGGTAAGGAAGAGACTCCAGATGCTAGAATCACAAGACAGTACCTATTGAGTTCAGTGGTAAACAGACTAAACGAAGTAAGAGAAGCTGTACAAGATATACATAAAGCACAAAAGATTATCAGATGACCCAATCTGTAAAGCGACTGTTCTTTAAGGACCATGTATATGGACACAGACAAATGCGTATGTACGTTATGTGTATCATTAGGCAGGATTAACACATTAAATAAAATGAAGAAGCAGCTGTAGGAAACAGGAATCATTTATGAGAAGTAAGGACAGTTAAGGACTGCAGTTAATGACACCACCCACATCACCTCTACGGAGAACCATCAAAAACCTTTGTGAACTTCAGACCCAGGTGCCATGAAACATTAACATCCCACGAGCTGGTCAGCCTTACCCTCCCAGCTGATGCCTATGAGATGTGACATGATAAGAAACATATATTGGGTCTTCAGCCCCAGCTTCTAACACAAGAGCTCCTAAAACCTTTGGAATTTCCTAAGTGACAGAGGTAAGGGGGTGTCCTGTGTTACTCATAACAAGTCCGTTTCAGCCACACCTGAGTTTATGCTGGCACGGTGAGTCTTGGTGGGCCCCCAGAGAGCTTCAGGATGGGGGCTGGTTGCCAGGGGAACCCACTTCGTGATTAGAGGGTTGAACTTTCAGCCCCTCCCCAGCACTGCAAGGGATGAGACCAAACCAATCAATGGCCGTTGAGTTAATCAACCACACCCACCCAACAAGACCCCCATAGAAAACCCTAAACTACAGGGCTCAGAGAGCTTCCAGGCTGGTGAACGCATCGAGGTGCTGGGAGGGTGACCCTCCTGGGGAGAACATGGAAGGTCCTTGTCCCTTCCCTCATACCTTGCCGTAAGTATCGCTCGCTTCTATGTGACTGGTCCCAAGTTGTATCCTTTATAATAAACCCGTATAGTAAGCCAAGTGTTTTCCTGAGTTATGTGAGCTGTGGTAGTAAAGTATCAAACCCGAGGAAGAGATTTGGGCAACCCTTAATCTGCAGCCAAGTCAGAAGTACGGGTACCCTAGGCACCCAACCCTTGGCATTGAAAGAGAGGGCTGTCCTGCGGGACTGAGGTAACTCCATGTAGCTACCGTCAGAACTGAATTAAACTACAGATACTCAGCTGGTCACCAGAGAGGTGAAGAACTGGCTGTGGGCATGGAAAGACACACACATCTGGTGTCAGAAGTGCTGGGCGTAGACACAGATCACAGTCATGCCTACCTGTAACTTATCACAACCATATGTCAGATGTGAATTGACAGCTAGTGTAACCCACAGGGTCCTGCACACACATGTGATATCCCAACACATGAGTTACATGAGTCACATGAGTAGGATGAATCCCATGAATAATATAGTCCTGATCCTACTTTGCCCAGATTTCTCCAGATCCTGCTTGGATCAACTGAAACTTTTCGACTTAATGGCATGTATTTTTTTAGAGGCAAAGCCGTTGGAGAATAAAAGAATAAAAGAAACCAAGACACAACACTGTCAATCAACTATACTTCAGTTAAATAAATAAATATATACATAAGTAAATAGAAAAAGAAATCAAGAGTCACCTGGGCTTGGATCATTTTCTTCCAACTTTGGGAAATGGCTGCAAACCGGGAGACCTCCAAAATGCAGGAGCTGGAGATCTGCAGATGCTAACGATTATGTGTGGGATAAATGACAGGTTTCTACTGTACAGCACAGAAAACTATATTCCACAACTTCTAGTGACCTATAATGAAAAAGAATATGAAAAGGAATATATGTATGCATACATATGACTGAAACATTACTACTGTACAGCATAGGGAACTATATTCAATTTCTTTTAATAAGCTATAATGGAAAGAGATCTGAAATGTGTGTGTATATACACACACATACACTGAATTGGTTTGCTGTACACCTGAAACTAACATTGTGAATCAACAACACATCAATTAAAAAAAAAAATCAGTAACAGAGTATCCAGGGCCTGGATCACTTGTTTTTATAAATAAAGTTTTATGGGAATACAGCCAGACCCATTTGCTGACTACTGGCTCAGTTAGGCTGTTTGCACCCGACCACAGCAGGGTTGAGAAAATCTGGGTTTGGAAACATTACCCAAGGCAGCACAGTTGGAAAATATAATCAAAGATGACTTTTACATGTAAGAAGAGGCAAATTATCTGTATTTGCCTCATATGTCTGTATATCTCTTTTTATCTATGGTGGCTGGTTACAAAATTTAAATAGAAAAATGCTATACAATTCTAAAGCACTTACAGGGCACATGTCAGTGTTAAAGAACAGAACATTTCATGGGAATAATTAAACATTTAATTGAAAAAAGCCAATAAAACTATCACTGGTAACCTAAAAACCCATTCCTAAGAATTTCTGAAAGGGAAACATTGGCAAAAAAAGTGACATTTGACTGCTCATCTATACTTTCTTCACTATATTTTTCATAAGAGCACAGATGTTTTTAAATCAGAGGAATGTCAGCATTCTACGTTTTCAGTAAAATTGCTGTTGCTTGGTTATTAATGTAAGTTCATGGCTTTCAAAGTTTTCATTACTTAAAAAAAAGAGGGGGGAACAAGGAGGAAAGCAGGGAGAAAATGAGTTATAAATACAAATTTCACAAAATACAAATCCACATATATGAGGAAATGAGTAGCTTTTTTTTACTCAACTATGTCATGTTCCTGCCATCACAGTTCATTACTTAAGGTATTTTACTTCACTGAATCTTCCAAATTAATCTGAGGGAGAGATTTCACTGCTCTTTTTGTTAAGAAGGAAACAGACACAGGTCACGCAAACTGCACAATGACCAGGAGGCAGAATTTCAATTGAAAAACCAGATTCATCTTATTCTGAAATGCATTTTCAACCCACTTCACATCCTGCCAAGGTTTTTTGTAAATGAGAGCTCTGTTCATTAGGCAAACAAAGGAAACAAAAGGCTATTGGTAGAACTCTAATTAGCCATGTGATTCCATAAGTATTTAGAGTGATGGCAGAGGTCTGCAACTTACACTGAAATGCACCAACATCATGAACAGAAGGATGGATAGAGGGGCAGAGAACTGGTACAGTTAAGCCTAGTAATATTAGTAGTAAAATCTAGGTGGTCAGAATATAGGTGGTTACTATCAAATTCTTTCAATATTCTGTATGTTTTGACAATTTGCACACCAAAATGTCAAGTGGAGACAAAGATACTGTAATATTAAGAATTTAGTAAGGTGACCAAATATAACTATTTAAATGAATTGCTCTTTTATGTTGTAGAAAATTATAAGGAAAAGAGAGTCAGAAAATAATAACACATTTACGACTGCAATAAAAATAAACAGACTACACTGGAGATGAAAGGCAGGCTAACAAGTCCATGGGTAAATACGCATAACCATAAAATGTTCCCAGAAATGATACTTAAATTTTTTATGGCCCCTAAAAGGTCTACATCCTAAGACACTTAAATAGTTTCAACACTTCACCTCTATATAAATGTATGCAAACACTTAATATAAATCCACTTACAATACCACTAGTTCACACATTTAAAGTAATTTGTAGATCTATATTACACGAAATAAAGTGAAAGAGAAAATCATAGTACTTTACACAATTTATCTGAATTATGAATACTAAGCACAAAATATAAAAGCTAAAACTGAAATATTCTAAAATTTTGACAAGGATTTACTCTTTGGAAACAGAACTTATAGTGACAGAGATGTTATTTTACTTGTTTTAGACAGAATCTGAAAAGAAATATGCAAGAGGAATGTGCAGGAGTCTTGCAGGACAAAAGATAAAAACTGATCTTAAATATATAACATACTACTATTAGATATTCATCTGATAGATCGCTGAATCATTCATCTCGCCAAAAACTTTCATTTCTGAGAGTTTAAGAGTAAGGGGTGACGTTGGGTGTCAAAGAGGATTTTAAAACTAGTGATGAACAAGGGACTCACACCCAAAAGGCAAAAGGGGAACTTTAACGCACATCACATCTGTTTCCAGCAGCTGAAGATGGAGCTCAATACACACGCAGCGGCCAAGTTACCCGGGCCTCCAAAGTATCCGCCCATACACATGTCTGTACCCCAGACGCTTGCTACGACCAACCTGGTTAATCCCAGAGATCCCCGTACATTAACTCCGAACAGTTCCTCCATCACTGAGCCCCAAACAAACCCCGAGCCCCATACAGCATTCACTGACAAACACCACCCTCCAGTTTACAAACACTGATCCCAACGGAGAGTAAACAATAAAGATCCCAAAACGTGCCTCGGGACTAAGTCGTTGATCTCCAGGGATCTTTAACCACCAACCACAAGAGAACGTTCTGACTCAGGCACTCCAACCGCACACTCCCTATTACCCCCCCTCCCCCCGTGAGGGCTCCCCTGGAAAAGAACGCCCAGCCGCGCGATTCTCCCGCTGGAATTCCGCACGCATCACCCAACGCGGACGCCGACAGGCCCTCCCCACTGTCCACGAAGACGTCCGGCACTGACCTGACTACTTCCAGGGACCTTCGCTACCGGCCGGCGCCTGAACTTACTTCGCTGAACTTGGTCCGCTTCCCCCATCACCGCCCTACGGTGGCCAACGAGGGTCCGAAGCGTTTCTGCGGCGAAAAGACCACTGGGTTTCCGGCTTGTCTCCAAAGGTAACATGGCCGCGCCCTCTCGCGTGGCCCAGTGGGCGCCGCCATCTTTGAGCATCGGGCGTCCGGGGAGCCAAGCAGCCGTTTTATGCGGGTGCGCAGGGGTGACTGGGCGGATAGGTCACCGGAAACTCTTTCTCTGCACCTCAACCCTCAATAAAAACGGACTCATGTGCATAAACTCGAGCTTACACAGAACAAAAGTGGCATGGAGTAAATCCTTTTCAGCGAGCTGTAAGAACATTAAAATGGCAGCGACATTTACCCACTTTTGTACAAAAGTGAGGGAACGGCCTGGTGGGCGCAGCCATCTTACAGGAAATGGAGGAATCCGTACAGCACAGGGCTCGCCCCTTGAACCAGGCGAACCGTCGCAGGAGGATACCTGGGCCGAGCTTCTAGCCGAAATTGGCTTGATGGGACTTTTGAACAAAGCCTCGGGGAAACTCTGACGTTGAAGGGATAGAAGCCACAGACTATGAAATAAAAGCAGCTGGAACACGCCAAAGTTGTTTTCATGTGTGGGGGAAAGGCCACTAAAACCCAGTAACTCAGAAAAGGCCAGTGCCCAATGCAAAGAGTAGAACCTATGACAGAGTTGGAGTTTTCCCTTTGGGGTCCAAAGAAGAAGGCAGGGCTCTGAAGACCAAGGGCCAAAAATTAGGGAAATACGACAACTTCAAGGAGAAGAAAAGTTGTGTAAATAAAGAAAGTAACCATGTTCTATGCATGTCAACTGCGAATAGCATTACAAGTCATAGTAATGTAAAACCGTAAATGTGGATCCAACTAAACCTGCTGGAAGAATGATAGAGGAAAAGAAAATGTGTGTGTGGGTGTGACTTAGCTGTAAGTGTATATATAGAGAGAAATTGTCAAACTACTTTCCAGAGTTAATGTACCATTTTACATTCCCACCGTGAGTATATGAGATCCACTTCCTCACTAGCATTTATTGTAGGGACCTTAGAATAAGAAAAAAAAGAAAACAATGACCTAAAATTTTTAATAGCTAAATATACTGGCCACTTATTTTTAAAAATCACAAATATTCATTTTAAAATGTCAGTCTTACTAATATTCGAGTAAATGCAAAGTAAACATGAAACTAAAATGTTTTAACCCTTAAGTTTCATGAGGGTTGAATACTGAAATGAGGTTCTACTGTATAGCACAGAGAACAATATATATTCAATAGCTTGTAATAACCTATAATGAAAAAGAACATGTATGTATAACTGAATTACTGTGCTGTACACCAGAAACTAACACATTGTAAATCAACTATACTTTAGAAAAAAAAAGATTTAATAATGAATAATATTCAGAGTCTGAGAATGGCTAAGATAAAATATACTGAAAATACCAAGTGCTAGAGAGGATGTGGAACAGGTAGATTTCATACATTGCTGGTGGGAATGTAAGATGGTGTAACCACTCTGGAAGAGAGTTTGGCAGTTTCTTATAAAGCTAAACACGACTTACCATATGTCTCAATAATCTCACACTTGAATATTTATTATAGAGGAATTAAAACATGTTCAAAAATTGTGCTCTACACTGGAATTTGACACAACGTTGTAAAATGATTATAAATCAATAAAAAATGATTTTAAAAAGTGATCAAAATTAAAAAAACACTTATGCTCACACAAAACCTTGGATGAGGATTTATAGCATCTTTATTTATAACAGCTCAAACCAGGAAACAACACAAATTTCTTCAAAGAGTGAACGGATAAAGTTACATCCAGTATGTATACTGCTCACTAATACTGATAAAGCAATTCAACTCAAATAAGTCTTAAGAGCAATCTGTTGAGTGACAAAAACATAAAAGGCTTACATGTTCCTTATTAATAAAAATTATAAATTTGAATAAATACAACTTACTTATATAAAATGTATAAAACCCAGTTATAAAAATTATTTTGATAACATTCATAAAATGACAAGATTATATTCATGGAAAACATACGTGGTTGCCAGAGGTAGGTTTGGATAGAGGGTGTGAGCACAAAAAGGTAGGATGAGGATGTCTGTGGGCTTTCTGTTTTGTTTTGGTGGGGAGATAATTAGGTTTATTTATTTATTTTTAATGTAGGCCCTGGGGATTGAACCCCGGACCCCTTGCATGCTAGGCATGCCCTCTACCCCTGAGCTACACCCTCCCCTGAGGGTGTCTGTGTTGATTATTAACAGTTTTATGTCCTGGGGGTGGTGGTTACATGAAATCTATACATGTAATAAAGGATCTTAGAATTGTAAACTTGGAAAAAAATTCATGTAAAATCTATTGAAATCCAAATTCCAGAGGTTAGGGACTTAGTATACTACCAATGTCACTTCCCTGGATTCAGTAATATTATATGCTTACATAAAATGTTTTTACTGGGGAAAGTTGGGTAAAGGATACTAGGGGAAGTCTCTGAACTACTGCATTTTCTTGTAAGATAAACTGATTTCAAATTATACATTTTATAAAAATAACTTTGAAAGTGGTTTTGTAAAATATTTTGTCACATTTATAAACTAAGCACGTGCAAATATGTGTTCATTTTGAGTTTCCTTTTAAAGTAGTTCAGTAGGCTAAATTTACAACTGTGTTTAGAGCTAAAGTAAAAGTAAAAGCTAATCACATATGGGGGTAGGCACAAAACACTCTTGCGTTGTATACAGCAATAAAAACTAATCAGTGCTGAGAAAAGCAAACTGCTTTTTTTTTTTTGCAGGGGTAGATAATTAAGTTTATTATTTTAATTATTTTTTAATGGAACCTTATGCATGCTAAGCACGTGCTCTACCACTGAGCTATACCCTCCCTCCTCTTAATCTTCTTTTAAAGCTTTTTTTGGGGGTAACTAGATTTATTTATTTACTTGATTAAGTTTTAATTTCTATGATTTCCTGACAAATAACAAAGAAAGTACCACTGAATCCTGCCATATGTATTATCCTCTTACAAGTTTTTCTCCAGTGTGAATCGTGACATTCACTGAGGTCTTCTTCGTGGGTAAAAACTTTCCCACGGTCATTTTTTTTTTAACTCACATTTCTATGAACAATGAGCTCACCGATGATACTGATGATCCCTGATAATAAAGTCTATCTTCCCACTGAAGAATTTCCTAGTCTTTGCATTCACAGAATCAGTCTCTGTGTCTACTTTTCAGAATGAATCTAGAAAGGTCTGCCCAAGGCATCTCCGCATTGAAGGTATCGGTTTTCCAACCTGTTTTAACCACTGGCAGAAAACATGAGGTCAGCTCGCTAAAGGCACTCCCACATCCACTGTGTTCACCAGGCTTGTCTTCTGGGCGAATTCTTCCACCTCCTCAGGGCACACGTCGGGTAACACGCAGTACCACGATCACGCTCTGGTCTGCTAGAAACAGCGGTGTTTCCATGAAGTCTAAGCTGCCACAGGAGGCACTTCCCCATTAACAGGGCTCTTGTTCTGCATGAGTTCACTCACGTAACGAGCTGTGACTCTCCGTTAAAGGAACTTCCACCTTGACTCAATCTACCCGTTTCCCTTACGTGCATTTTCTTATGTTTCACAAGGTTTGACAAGTGGGAGAAGGCTTTCTCACAGTTGCTGCATCCGTAGGGCCTCTCTCCTGTGTGAGTTCTTTGATGGACATTGAGTACTGACTTCGTGGTGAAGGCTTTCCCACAGTCACTGCACTCATAGGGTTTCTCTCCGGTGTGAATTCTCTGATGGGTAATGAGACCATACTTGTGGGAGTAGGACTTTCCACACTCAGTGCACACAAAGGGCGTCTTCCCGGTATGACACCTCTCATGTTGTACGAGGCATATCTTCTGGCTGAAGGCTTTTCCACATTCGCTGCATTCATAGGGCTTCTCTCCCGTATGAGTTCGCTGGTGTATGACGAGAGTGCGCTTTGTGGTGAAGCCCTTTCCACATTCGTTACATAAGTAAGATTTCTCTCCTGTGTGAGTTCGCTGATGGATAATGAGGGTGCGTTTCACAGTGAAGCCTTTCCCACATTCACTGCATATATATGATTTCTCCCCCGTGTGAGATCGCTGATGCACGATGAGATTGCTCTTCACGGTGAAGCCTTTCCCACATTCACTGCATAAATAGGGCTTCTCTCCAGTATGGGTTCGCTGATGCACAACAAGATAGCGCTTCATTGTGAAGCCTTTCCCACACTCACCGCACACATAGGGTTTCTCTCCAGTGTGAGTTCGCTGGTGCACGATGAGATTGCTCTTCACGGTGAAGCCTTTCCCACATTCACCACAGACATAAGGCTTCTCTCCACTATGAGTTCGCTGATGTGCAATCAGATAGCGCTTCATCGTGAAGCCTTTCCCACACTCACTACATATATAGGATTTCTCTCCTGCTGGAGTTTGCTGATGGACAGTGGGACTGGTCTTCACGGCAGAGCCTTTTCTGCATTCGATGGTTAAATGGGGTTTGTCTCGTGTATGAGCTTTCTGATGTTTAGTGAACATGACATTTCTGGAGAAGGATGTCCCACGTGGATCACATCCACGGGGTTTCTTTCCTGTATGAATGCTCTCGTGGTAGATGAGCCAAGACTTTCTGATGCAGGTTTTCGCACCTTCACTGCAGGCTTGGGGTTTCTCTATTTTGTGAGTCCTCTGATGTTTAAGGAGTTGGAATTTAGTGCTGCTGTGTTTTGCACTTTCAGGAAATTCAATTCCAGAGTAGGACTGCTCATGATTACCATGTAGAAAGGATATCTCATCTCCATTACATTCAACAGGGTTTTCCATTTTGTATCTTCTCTTCTGGTTAACTACGTTTAAACCTGATTTAAAAGCTTTTCTACGTAAGTCAAACAAATGATTCTGCATTAGGGCGAAAAGTGTTTTGCTCAGATGAACACTATTTCTAAATGCATGCTGTTCACTGCATTGTTGCCTGCTCTTCGGAAACCTTTGGTTTGGGGAGTGCTCTAGTAGATGACTGCCAACTTTCCTGTTTCCTAGGAAGAAAGCAAACAACAAATTATTTCATGAGAAATAGTATGGAATGAAAGTGCTTAAAAAATGATGTAGTGGGGGGCTGGCTCCTTATTGTTTACCGTATGATCCCAATATTAAAATTATAAAGGTATAAGATGACATAAAGTAGTATCAGATCCAAGAAGAGACAAAGAGTGTATTTAAAGCCAAACATCCACAAAGAAAAGAGTTCTCGGCGGGGAGGGTATAGCTCAGCAGTAGAGCACATACTTAGCCTGCATGAGGTTCTGGGTCCAAGCCCCAGTGCCTCCATTAGATATAGATAGATAGATAGATAGATAGATAGATAGATAGACAGACAGACAGATAGATCAACCAATCAATCAATCAATCAAATTACCTCCCGACCCCACCCACCTAAAAAAAGTTCTAAAAGAGAAAAAAAGACTTCTCATCTGGTGAGATGAATATGTGGAGTAGCTGTTGGGGGGGAAGGGGGCTCTGACATCCTCACAGCTGTGCCTCCTTCCCTTAATGATCCTAGACCTCCCTGGCCACTCCCCTTGCTGGTTTCTCACTCACTCACCTGGACAGCATCCATTGTGAATTCCATTCTCTATTATCCATGGTTCTTCTCCACGTTTCAGCTTGGAGAGTGTATCTGGATTGGGAGCTTGATACCCTATTTGTGAAAGATGATAGACTCTGATACAGTGACTGGGGTACAGGATGTCAAGATGGGAAAATATTACATTTTAGAGACAAAACAGTTTCTTGTATGCAACGTAAAAGTTCTCTTTTCAGGGTACAGGAGATTATTCCCCTTTGTTTGGGGCCAGATGCGGGACTGAAAATCTAACTTTTTTTTTTAATTGTTGTTTTTATTGAAGTGTGGTCGATGTACAATGCTAGTTTCAGGGGCACAGCAAAGTGAAAATCTAACTCTTCAGAAGACCACAGTGACCGCAAAGCTTTCATCAGGTGGTAGAGGAAAGGCCAGTGACTGGGCACCTCCAAGTGGCACAGGAAGCCATCCTTACCCAGTGACACCAAGTTGTTATAGTTCTCCAACATCACATCCCGGTACAGGTCTCTCTGAGTGGGGCCCAGGAGCTGCCACTCGTCCCAGGTGAAGTCCACGGCCACATCCTCCAATGTCAGTAACTCCTGTAATAACAGAGTCTCACTTAACATGATGTGAATTCCTTTTATTAGTATAGAAGCAGCATGAGGGAAGTTGTTCAAGTTTTTACCACATGGCCTGCATCTATATACTTCTCTCAAACACATTCTGGCATTTGCTAAAGTATTTAGTATTTGCTTTAAGTAGAAGCAAAACCCTATTTTTCTACTGATATATTTTAGCATCTATTTCCATTTACGTTCCAAAAATATGCAAAAAAAAGTAGGCCAAATAAAATATTTCTACATTACCATGAAACTTCACAATTTCAATAGGAGAATCAACCATGAACAGATCCCACAACCAGAATTTACAAGATAGTGTTTTTAATAAATGTAAAAAAACAGAAGAAATTATGCAAGATATGTCTATAGCAAAAAAGGCCACTAAAGTTGATTAGGAAGATTTGAGAACAAAAACAAGGAGAAAATAAAGTAATGGAGAAGCAGTATCCAAGGACCTAAAAGGGGAGAAATGTCAAGACTTGATTAAACGCTCCGAACCTCAGATTCAGGAATCCCAACAAATTCCAAGGAGGGGGTCTATATCTAGACACATCAGATTAAAACTATAATATGCCAAACACAAAGGGAAAGTATAAAAGCATCCAGAGACAGCAGATAGATTACCTACAACGGAAACAACTGAATTCAGAAAAAATGGAATCTTACATCCTTTGGTGTCCACTGCCATCGGGTGGAAAAGAAGAAAGTTGGCCTGTGGGGACTAATGTGTAAAGAATGCCAATTCAGTGAAAACAGTCTGGGGGATGTCATGAAAATGACCACTGTGGCTTACTCTGCAGAGGTGGTTCAGATATGAGTGTAATTAATGGTCCAGGAGTACTGAGCTGTTATCGACGAAGCTGGAATTTCACACCAAATCTGTTTTTTTTTTAACTTTTTAAAACTCTGTGCACATTTTAAAAATTTCTTTCTAATTTTTATTTTTTCCCCTTTAACGGAGGCACTGGGGATTGAACCCAGGACTTCATGCACACCAGGCATGTGTTCTACCACTGAGCTATACCCCTACCCCCAGCCAAATCTATTTTTTGAACTCAGAGTAAATCTCCACCAGTTCCCCCAAACTTATGGGTTTGATTATGTTATCTTATCATTTCAAGGATTAAATATCTGATTTCTATCAACCACCAATAGCTCTTTCTCCCCCTAGTTTTACTGAGAAATAGACATATACCACGGTGTAGTTTAAGATGTATGGCCTGATGGTATGATTTATGTATATTGTGAAATGATTACAACAGATACAGCTAACATCCATCTTCTCTCACATAGAAACAATAAAAAGAAAAGAAAAAGAGGGAAAAAAATTTCTCCCTGTGATGAGAGCTCTAAGGATTTACTCTTAACAACCTTCCTATGTGTCAGACAGCAGTGTTAGCTATAGTCATCGTATTGTACATTACGTCCCTAGTATTTCTTTATCTTATGAGCTTTTTGAGTATGATTATGCACTCATGAACTTTTTTTTTTTTAATGGCAGTCCTGGGGATTGAACCCAGAACCTTGTGCGTGCTAAGCATGTGCTCTACCACTGGGCTACACCCTTCCCCACCTCGTGGTATTGTATATAGCTATATAGGTAATGTTCTTCAAGAAACTGCACTCATCTGTCTTTTAGATGCTCAGTTGCTACCAGGCCAGTGGTACTCTGGATAGCAGGGAGCCCCGCAGACTTGCTGATGTTGTCAGGAGTATCCTTCCATTCACCTAAGTGACATAAACTAGTAAATCCCCTAAGGAACTGGTCTGCCTTCTCCTCACAATCAGTGCGTATCATGCAGCTTTCTGTGCTTCTCTGGTTGTGTTGTCCATCAGAGATAATGGAACATGAAAACTAACGTATCCCCCAGGACCCACCACAGTCACACATCATGTTCCAGTATTTGTCATTTGGTGTCACCCCCATGAACAATATATTCCTGATCCCTCTTTGTCCCGATTTTGAATTCAGAATCTAAGTTGATTTCTCCCCAGAACACAATTATCCCAAATTTCCACTTTTTATAAAGACTCGAACTGATTTTTCTCAGGTTGTCACAAATCCATTAGAAGGCAAAGGAAAGAGAGAACAAACCAAAAATCACCTGCGCCTTGATCATTTTCTTCTGTGCTCAGGAAATAGTGAGTAACATGGAGTCTATGTCTTTCTTCTCTTCTGCATGGGCCATGTAGTTCTTAGAGACAGAAATACTGATGCTTGGTTAAAGCTGCCCCCAGAAATGATGACATCCAACTCCAAGAACCTCCTCCTTCTTCCCTTAATCCCTTCACTCGATTGCTCTTTCTCCAGGGGAACCAGGACCTGTGGGCCAAAGAGCAGACTGACTTTTAAGTGTATACCCCCTAAGGGCCTGGATATTGTCACTGTTGATAGGCACTTACCAAAATTAAGAGACTCAATATTTCCAACCATTCCTTTATTTGGTGCCCCATGGGCTTTCCTAACTCTAGGGCAATAAAACAAGATTTTATTTTATTTTTTTTATTTACTTCAGAATGGTTTTATTAAGACAAAGCTGCATTCCACATAATCAAACAGGAAACTAACACTGACACAATATCATCATATAATTCACAGCCCTCTTTCCAGCTTTGCCCACTTTGCAAATAATGTCCTTTATCATCCCAACGATCCAGAATTATTTGTTTTACTTAGTTGCCAAAAACAAGATTTTAAACGTGTGAAAAGTATGCCTTCTTTTGTGAAGAGGAAGTGGCATGACTATTAAAAGGGAGGAAGGAAAGGGGAGGAGTATAACTCAGTAGCAGAGTGTGTGCTTAGCACACGAGGTCCCGGGTTCAGTCCGCAGTACCTCCGTTACAGGGGGAGGAAAAGGGGGCGGGAAAGCAGCAGCAGCAGAGCACCACGCCTCGGAGGCTGCTGAATGCTTGGGCAGGTCAAGCTCCGTCAAGAGGACATACAGAAGGTTCCAAGGATCTGGACACTGTCTTTAAAAAGCATGTTGCCCATGTACTACTTCAATGGGTAAACACCCCTCAGTTTGAGGACCATCCTATTAAGCACACAGTTAAGACTGCCTTCTCTTTGTGTACTGAGGGATTGACCTTGCCCAAGAGAGGTTTGGCGTTGCCCTCAGTTTCTGGGAGGGTATCTCTAAGCCCTTGGAATGTGCTGTCTGGTACGAGTGGCTCTGCTTCCCTGGGAGGCTTGGGTCATACAAGATGGTCTATGCTGACAATATGATTTACAGTGAAAGGCCTGGGGCCTCATGGTATCAGCTCAGCCTCTAGAGGGGCTGGTGACTAAGTTCAGCCATACAGGTAGCCAGTCATGTCTACGTTCACTGAACCTCAATACAAACTCTGGACATTAAGGGTTGGATGAGTTTTCCCTGGTCTGCAATAATGACAAAAACAAAAACACAAATGAAATTAACAAGGACACGAAAGGTTTGAACACTATAATCAATCAGCTAAGTGACATTTATTTAACATTACACTCAACAGAAACAAAATACCCATTTTTTCCAAAAGCACATGGACTGTTCTTCAGGAAAGACCATATGTTAGTATATAAAACAACAGTCAATAACTTCAAGACATACTTTCCAATCACAAGAGAACTGAATTAGACATCAACTTTAGAATGAAATTTAGAAAATACTCAGACACTTGGAAAGTAAACAGCACACTTCTGAACAACCGTAGGTTAAAAAATAATATATACATATATTACTTAGATGAAATGGACAAATGCCTACAAAAAGACAAAACTGAAGAATATTTTTTAATTTGAATAGATATACAACAAGTAAAGAAACAGATTAGTAATTAAAAGTCATCAAAGAGAAGCCTACTCTCAGATCGCTTCACTCTATAAAGACAGTATTACCAAGATACCAAAGCCAGACAAAGGCATCAGAGAAAAACTACAGACCAATCTCCTTCATGAATACAGGTGAAAACTTGTTAACAGTGCATTAGCAAAACACATGCAGCACAATATAAAAAGGGTCATAGAAAGCAGCTAAGGAGGAGTTATCCCAAGAATGCTAGGTTGGTTGGCCATGGGAAAATAAATCAACGGAATATTCCAAATTCATACAATAAAGGATAAAACCCAGGTGTTCTCAAAAGACACACAAAAGGTTTGTGACCACATCGAATATCCTCTCATGATTAAAACTTTCAAAAAAACTAGGATCAGAAGGGAACTTATTCAAATGAATAAAGGGCATCTATGAAAAACCAAAACCAACATCTTACTTAACGGTAAAATTCTGAATAAATTCTGAATGTTTTTCTCCTAGAATTGAGAACAAGGCAAAGATGGGTCTAGCCAGTTCAAAAAGTAACAAACAAATAAATACATTTTTAAAAATTAAAGGCATCCATATGGGAAATGCAGAGTACAACTGTCCTTATTCATAGACAACATGACCTTGTATATAGAAAATCCTAAGAAGCACATGCAAAAAAAAAAAAAACCAAAACCCTGTTAGAACTAATAAGCTTAGCAAGGTTACAGGCTATGATATCAATATATTAAAGTAAATTGCATATCTCTGTACTAGCAATGATCCAGCCAAAAAGCAAACTAAGGAAGCAATTCCACACTCGACGGCATCATAGAAAAAAACAACAACAAAACTTTAAGAATAAATTAAGCCTAATGCAAGACTTGTATACTGAAAATTATAAAACATTTTTGAGACAAATTTAATAAGATATAAATAAATGGAGAGGGGGAGGGTGTAGCTCAGTGGTAGACTGTGCGCTTAGCATGCACGAGGTCCTGGGTTCAATCCCCAGTACCTCCCTTAAAAAAATAAATAAACTTAATTACCTCCCCCCTTAAAAAAATAAGTAAATAAAGGGAAAAAAATAAAACGATATACTTTTTTAAAAAAATGAAACAAATAAAAATATAAAGTCTAAAAATTAAATAGGAAGGAAGAAAGGTAGGAAGGAAGCAAGGAAGGAAGGAAGAAATTCCAAGCCCATGGATTGGAAGATTCAATATGGTGTGACGGCAGTTCTCCTCAGATTGATATCAAATCAATGCAATCACTATTAAAGGTACACCAGTGATTTTATAAATATTGAGAAGCTGGTTCTAAAATCTGCATTAAAAGACAAAGAATCTAGAACAGCCAAATAATTGTAAAATAAGATTATAAAGTTGGTGAGTGCTCATACTAATCTATTTCAAAATTTATCTTAAAGCCACAGTAATATGATAGGTACTGTGTTGACATGATAGATACATAATTCAGTGTAACAGAATTGAGAGTCAAGAAATAAATACAAGTATAGTTAACTGATTTTGAACAAAGGTGCAAGACAAAGTAATGCAGGAAATGATGGCCTTTTCAACAAAAAAACTGGAACAACTGAATATCCATTTCCAAAAAAAAAAAATGAACCTAGATCCTTACCTCACACCATATAATGAAAAATTAAATTAAAGTAGGTGATAAATTTAAATGTAATAGCTAAAAATACAAACTATCTCAAGAAACTGAGAAGACAAGCCACAGACTGGGAGAAAATATTTGCAAAAGACTTATCTGATATAGGACTGTTAATACAAAGTACACAAAGAACTCTTAAAAACTCAAGAAAAAGAAAATACGACCCAATTGAAAAAAGGGCAAAAGATCTGAACTGACACCTTACCAAAGAAGATATACAGATAGCAAATGAGCAAATGAAAAGTTGTTTCATATCATATGTAACTGGGAAATTACAAATTAAAACAACGAGATACCATTACCCACCTATTACAATAGCCAAAATTCAAAACCCTGACAACACCAAATGCTGTAGAGGATAAGAAGCAACACAACTCTAATTTATTGCTGATTCAAAGGCAAAATGGTACAGACACTTTGGAAGACATTTTGGCAGCTTCTTACAAAACTATATATATATATATATATATATATATATATATATATATATATATATATATACACATACACACACTGCTTTTTGTGGGGGAGGGTAATTAGATTGATTGATTGATCTATCTATTTATTTGTTTATGGAGATACTGGGGATTGAACCCAGAACCTCATGCATGCTAAGCATGTGATCTACCACTGAGCTATTCCCTCCCCTCCACAAAACTATGTATAAACTCTTAACATACAATCTAGCAATCACATTCCTTGCTATTTACCAAAATCAGTTGAAAATTTATGTCCACACAGGAACCTAGTGTTTATAGCAGCTCTATCCATCCAGACAATGGAATATTATTCAGCACTAAAAAGAAATGTGCTATCAAGCCATGAAAAGACAAGGAGGAATTTTAAATGCATATTATTAAGTGAAAGAAGCCAATCTAAAAAGGGTACATACTATGATTCCAACTATATGACATTCTGGGACAGACAAAGTTAAGGAAGCAGTAAAAAGATCAGTGGTTGCCAAGAGCTTGGGGGAGAACAAGATGAACAGACAGAATCCAGAGGATTTTTAGAGCAGTGGAACTATTCTATGTGATACTCAATGGTGGATACAAGTCATTAACATCTGTCAAAACTCAAAGAAAATACAACTCCAAGAGTGAACCCTAGTGCAAATTATGCATTTTGGGTGATAATGCGTCAACATGTTAATTGATTTTAACAAATTCACCACTCTGGTGCAGGAAGCTGACATTGGAGACGGTTGTGCGTGTTGGAAAACAAGAGTACATGGGATCTCTACCCACTTCCCACTCAATGTGGCTGTGAATCTAAACCTGCTCTAAAAAGTTAAGTCATATATATGCCTGTCTATAGCTACACACAAACACAATCTTGCAGGAAACATGAGACATTTCTCATGATCTCAGGTTAGGCAGAGAAGTCTTAAGCATGTCAACAAACCAGCAAACCATAAAATAAGAAAACTGCTAAATTGGACTTGTATTAAATTTTGCACATTAAAAGATATTATCAAGCAAAAGGAAAAGGTAAGCCACAAATGGGGAGAAAACTTTGCAAATCATGTATCTGATAAAGAAATTCTATGCAGAATATAGAAATAACCCTAAAAACTCAATAATTTACTAAGAAGACAAACAATCCATTTAGAAAATGAGAAAAGACTTGAATAGATATTACCCTAAAGAAGACATGAAGCAGCACTATTTACAATAGCCAAGAAATTGCCAAGAAAGCCACCTAAATATGCATCAACAGATGAATGGAAAAAATGTTGTGGTATATATATATACATACATACATACATATATACATACATACATACACACACACATATACATACACACACACACATACATACATATATGATAGAATACTACTTAGCCATAAAAGAGAATGAAATAATGCCATTTGCAGCAACATGCATGGACCTGGAGATCATCATATTAAGTAAGCCAGAAAGAAAAAGAAAAATACCATATGATATCACTTATATATGAAATAAAAAAAAAGACACAAATGAACAGAGACAGATTCACAGACATAGAAAACAAACTTACGGTTACCAAGAGAGAAAGAGAGTGGGAAGGGATACATTGGGAGGTCAAGATTTGCAGATACTAACTACTATATATAAAATAAACAATAAGGTCCTACTGTATAGCACAAGAAACTATATTCAGGACCTTGTAATGACCTATAATGAAAAGGAATATATACATGTATAAATGAATCACTATGCTGTAGCCCAGAAATTAACACATTGTAAATCAACTATACTTCAATTAAAAAAAAGAAGCCACGAATGTCTATAAACACATGAAAAGATGATCAATATTGTCATTAGGGAAATTAAGATAATGATGATAAATTCTACTATACACCAACCAGAAAGATGATAATCAAAAAGACTATTAATTCCAAATGTTGATGAGAATGGGGAGAAACTGCAACTCTCATACAATAATAGTAAACTGGTACAGGCACTTTGGAAATTTTGTAAAACATACACTTATCTTAAGAACCAGTCATTCCACTCAGAGGAATTTAACAAAGAAATGAAAACATGTCCAATTTGTAGCTGAATGTATGTAGCCATATTATTCATAAGTCTTAAACTGAAAATAATTCCAGTAACTGTGATTTGATAAACAAAAAGCATTTATACACATCCAATGGATCATTCAGGAAAAGAACTGAAGAGACTATTTCTCAATTCATTCTCTGAGGCCATTTAGTTTTAAAAAATACAATACTATCTATAATGCCATAAAACAAATGTGAAATACTTACAGGAAAAAAACGACAAAAATGTAAAAGGCCTTTTGAAAACTGTATCACTGAGAAATTTTTAAAGATTTTAATAAATGGAGAGATACACCTTGGTCATTTTCTGAAATGAATCAAACAGACCACACTCCAGAACTGGTCCACAGAGTCATAAAATGTCAATCATAATCCCAGGAAGGCTTTTCTGTAGAAATTGATAGCCTGGTTCTTAAATTCGGATAGAGATGCAAAGGGTCTAGAAGAGGCAAAACAACTGTGAAAAAGAACAAAGCTGGTGGGTTGACACTGCCTGATCTCAAGAATTTTTACTAAGCTACAGTAATCAAGACAGGATGGTATTCATGCCAATACAGACAAATGAATGGAACAGAAGAGAGTTCAGAATAAGGCTCACATCTATATGGCCAACTGACCTTTTACAAAGGCTCAAAGGCAATACAGTGGAGAAAGGAAAGTCTTTTCAACAAATGTTGCTGGAACAAGTAGATACGCATGTGGAAAAGAAAAAAGAAAAAAAAGAACTTAGATCCATACATTGTACCATACCCATAACTCAAAATGGATAATAAAACTAAATGAAAAACCTTTAAAAGAAAAACAACAACAACAAAAATAAACTCTAAAACTTCTAGAAGAAAAAAATGGAGACTGTCCTCTGATCCTGTAGTTAGGCAAAGAGTTCTTAGATACAACACTAAAAGAATAATTTGTTTTAAAAAAGTTCCTACACTGGACGTCACAGAAACTAAATCCATCTGCTCTTCAAAACACATTGCTAAGGGAGGGGAGGGTATAGCTCAAGTGCTAAAGCACATGCTTAGTTAGCACGCAGCAAGGTCCTGGGTTCAACCCCCAGTACCTCTTCTACAAATAAATAAATAAATAAACCTAAGTACCTTTCCCCCAAAAATATATAAATTTAAAAAAACCACACACACATCGTTAAGAGAATGTTGAAAGGCCTAAGACTAGGAGAAAAATCCTTGTAAAGCATGTAACCGGTAAAGGAAGGACTTGTATCCAGAATGTATAAAGAATTCTCAAAAATCAGCAAGAAAACACAACAGAAAATTGCGATATACTTGAACAAATACTTCAGCAAGGAAGATGTATGGACAGCAATTAAGTCCATGAAAAGATGCTCAACATCATTAGCCATCATTAGATAAATATAAACTAAAACCACAAGCTACTGCTCCACACCTATCAGAATGCCTAAAATTAAAAAGAAAAGATACAAAATGTGGAGGCCCTCAACCATCCAACTGTTTCTCCTGGGAATACAAAGTACAACCACTTTGGGAAATAGTTTGGTGGTTTCTTAAAAAATTAAACACACACCTACCTCATGATTTGGCCACTCAACAACTGGTGATCTACCCAAGAGAAAGAAAAATGTATGTAAATATAGACTTGATCTAAACAAGCAATTCTCCAATGAAGACATACAAATGGCCTACAGACACATGAAAAGAGACACAGAAAATTTTTAAAATACAAAACAAATTAAAAGGGACACAAAGAAGCTTCTGGAGGTGATGGCTATGTTCACTGTGGTGACAGTTTCATAAATATGTGTCAAACTTACCAATCTGTATGTGTAGTTTACTGTATGTCAATTTTGCCTCAGTAAATCACTTGGCAAAAAAGGAAAAACTTAGTGATACTTATAGATAGAGCTCAAAAATATTATACTAAATGAAAAAAAGGTAGCCCCAAAAGACAACATATTTATGATTCTGTTCGTATGAAATGTCCAGAAACTGCAAAATTAATAAGGCAGGAAGATGATCAGTGGTTGTTCATGGCCAGGGGTAGGAGTGGAGACTGAGTGCATAGAGGACCAAGAAAACTTTTGGGGGCGATGGAAATGTTTTCAAATTGGATTGTGCTGACGGTTGCACAACTCTAGAAATCAGTTAAAATTCCTGAAATGTACACTTATATTGGTGAATTTAATGGTAAATTAAATCCAAATAAAACTATAACAAAAAAGGCTCCCTTTCCTACAGTACAAAAAGAAAAACTGTAATTGCAAAAAAAAAAAAAGAAAGAAAGAAAAATGTCCAGGAGAAAGTTTACCAAGAAATTAAGGTAGCCAGAAATCTTTGGGACCAAAACCAAACGAACAAACAATAAATTTTCAAGTGGGTGTAATCAGAAAAGCAAAATGGGTTACTGAAATTATAACTGAATTATTTTGAATACTGATTGTATGTCAATACTACTTACATTAATAAATACATTTGATTCCAGACACCATGCCGCTGGTTCATCAACCTATGCTGATAATACGGCAACTATTTTTAAAAAGGTATAAATATCTCATATGCAAATATGTTGAGAACAAGAAATTAATACAAGCAATTGTCCTTATGTTTATACAAATTACCCCAAATGTTAAAAAAAAAACTATGAAAAAAAAAGTTCTGGTGGGTGTATATAGGTCAGTAGTTGAATGCGTGCTTAGCATGTACGAGGTTTCGGGTTCAATCTCCAGTACCTCCATTTTAAAAATTAAATAAAATAAGTAAATAAACCTACTAAACCCTCCCTCAAAAGTTCTCACTGCGGAACGGAATATAGGGTAAAGCAGATGCTTTCACTCGAGTAAGAATGACCCTAAAAGGAAATATCCAAAAGTAGTAAACTTGGAGACAAGAAGAACGAAAACTCCATCTTTAATAGTGAACTTATCACTAAATCACTCTGAACTACACTGAATTTTCTGAGGACAGTGAGAAGAGTTATGATGTGGAGAGACAAAAAAAAAGTTTTTAGTAAGGTCCGTGAGGACAGACTTGAAGGAGTGAACTGTATTTGAATTAACTGGATAAAGGCAGACCTCGAATCTGTTTCCAGCATTCAAGGTTTGAACTTGAACCTACCGATTCTCCAGGAGCCCTGGACCTTCTCAAATACTGACAGTCCTTACCAGGCGTGTCTATGACCGAGTCCTCTATTAAATACCATATTAAACTCCAAACATACCCGAAACCAACAGAAACATCCCTCCAGCCCGGGCTTCTCCCAGTCTCAAAGTAAGTCGCGAACCGGGCGGGAACTGCGTTCACTGCTACAAACTTTCTACGGCAGTTCTCAACCACCGAGTCCCACAAGCTGGCAAATCCAAGCAGACCTCAAGCTCTGACAGAGTGGGACTTGCGGTCAATGATTTCTTCACGCCCTTAATCACTGACTGCCGAAGGCCCCATCACTAACGCCAGGACTCCTCAGGGGCTGAATCGCTCTCAGTAAGAGATCCGACTACGGTCCTCCACACGCGCTCGTTTCACGGACCCCACAGGCCGTGAATCCAAACCCGGAACCCAACTCACCTGATCCCAAACCTCTCCGGGCACCACTGGCAGTGACAAAAGACTGAGCCCACGACCGAAACCGCTTTCTATTCGGAAGCGTTCCTCCGCGGTGCCTAGGGACGCAGACTGGCTAGGACCAGGGAATCCGTACAAGACCTCGGAGCGTTGCCGGACTTCCGAGTTCCGACTGCGGGCTCCGCTCTATGACGCAGCGTGGCCCCGCCCACCTCGGCGTTTCTGACGGGCGGGGCCATAACGGCTGCGGGAAGAAATCGAAATCGTTCGTGGCTACCTCCATGCTTTTACCTCCTGGCTGCGAGGGACTGTTAGCAGTGCTGCGCTAACCGCCTAACATTTCAGAGGCCGGTGACTCTCTAGGGCCAACATGATGCGTTCATCCGGCTGGGGAGCAAAGAAAGATGGCGGCACCCTTCGTGCTATTTAGAGCGAAGCGTTACTGAAGAGGACGATGGGCGCGGCCATCTTGGAAGAAGGCAGGCGTCCGTACGGCAGAGAGGGGCTCACCACGGGCGTCTTGGGAGGATTAAAATGGATAGAAACCCAGACGTCCCCTCAGAGGCGGCAGCCACAGAGCTGACAAAAGCAGTGGCCACTTTAAGTCTTAGGTTTGGGGAGAGTGCGCTTGTGTTTGGAGTGGGTAAGGCCTTTGCAACTTAGAAGGAAGACAGCCAATGAAGAGGCGTAGCTAAGAAGGGGGAGCTCGGTCAAAACAAAACAAAACAAAACAAATACGTGGGTAAGGGGATGAAGTAAAGGTACAAATATATGTACTGCATGTTTCCCTCCAAAAATATATGACAGTGGGCATTTGAGAATTTGAAATTATGAGATAACGCAGTTATCATTTGGCCTACATCACAAATTTTAAAAAGAACACACCTTAAAATGTTATTTTTATGCAGGCAAGGGAGGTTTAATTGTAGAGAATTTAAGTAGATACTCACTTTTTAGAAGGCAACCTGGATCCAATTTAAATTTTTCATTCTCTTTGACCAGGCAATTCTTTTTCTGTTATTTTAATTAAAAATTTTTAATTGAAGTATAGTCGATTTACAATGTTCTGTTAATTTCTGGTGTACAGCATAGCGATTCAGTTTTATTTATATATATTCCTTTTCATATTTTTTCATTATAGACTATTACACTGTATTGAATGTAGTTCCCTGTGCTATGCGATAGGACCTATTGTTTATCTACTTTTTTTTTTATTGTTTATCTACTTTATATATAGTAGTATGTACAAATCCCAAGATCTTAATTTATCCCTCCCCCAATCATAAATTTGTTTCCTATGTCTGTGGGTCTATTTCTATTTTGTAAATGTTCATTTTTGTCCTTTTTTTTTTTTTTTAAGATTCCACATTAAAGTGTTACATGGTATTTTTCTTTCTCTGGCTTACTTTACATGGTATGATAATCTCCAGGTCCATCCATGTTGCTGCAAATGGCATTATTTTATTCTTTTTCATGGCTGAGTAGAATTCGTGTGTGTGTGTGTGTGTGTGTATGTGTCACAACTTCCTTCTCCATTCGTCTCTCGGATGTTTAATTTCCATCCATATCTTGGCTATTATAAATAGTGCTGCTGTGAACATTGGGGTGCATCTATCTTTTAGTGAAGTATAATCAGTTTCAATGCATGTATCTTTTCAAATTAGAGTTCCCTCCAGATATATGCTCAGGAATGGGATTGCTAGATCATAGGGTAAGTCTGTTTTCAGTTTTTTAAGGAATCTCCATACGGTTTTCTATAATGGCTGCACCAACCCAGCAATTCTAATTCCAATAGTTTATTTGGTAAAAAGGTTTTCTTAATATTAACCACAGTGGCTTTTGTAATTTAAAAAAAAAGGAAAAACCTAAATGTACAATGATAAATGAATACATTGGTAAATTTATGGGATATCCACTCAACGTAATAGTATATATACGATTAAGAAGAATATACTACAATTGTCAGCATAAATGAGGAAAGATAAGTATTCTTCAGAGGACAAAAGTATCTGCAGTATTGATACTATGATCCTTTTTGTGGGAAAAATCCATAAACGTTTGTCTTTTTGAAAATTGTGACTGGTTGAATAAAATATTTAGCTCAGATTATTTTACAATTTGGCTTATGAGTAGAGAAGGTCAGAAGTTTTGGCATTCCCAAGTTTTGCAATTCTCCGCTGTTAATATACCTTTGTATAATAATTATGTATTACTTTAGTATTACAAAATCATGTCAGTTTTAGAAAAGTTTTAGAATACTGAATGACGTAACGTTCACGCTATAGTAACTATAAAGAGACAGTCTCATTTTTCTTTCATAAAAAAAATACTTACCTATATTTAAAATTTGGAGAATATACTGTTAACAGTGTTTTGACTCTTAGGTACAATATGGATGATTTAAAATTTCTTCATTTGTATATATGTTTTCTAATTTCTATATATTAAGAATTTATTGTGTTCATAATTTATTAATATTACATTCCCTTCAGGGATTAAATTTCAGCCCTATTCACCTGGGATGTCAAGCTCTGAAAGGTGAGTTAAATATACGGTCCAGAGAGCGCAGCGCAGCCTGGGCAGCCCATTTGGGGACCCTGACCGATCAGTTTCAGGAATGAGCTGCTGCAACTTTGACATGGCTACACGCATAGGCTTGCAGAAGGACAGACAGAAAGGGTCTGAGGGCCTGGTTAGTGGGGCACTCGTATCTGATTCTTTGCTGTAGAATGCCCAGAATCCATCCTGTTACAGTGTAGGGGTAGGAACACTAATCCAGGATTTAGGGTAAAGATGTTCAAATTTAAATGTAGATCAGAAAGCTCATTTTACATTTTAGTCCACTGACAGATGACTGGATAAAGAAGATGTGGTATACATACACAATGGAATATTACTCAGCCATAAAAAGGTGAAATAATGCCATTGGCAGCAACATGGATGGACCTAGAGATTATCGTACTAAGTGAAGTAAGCCAGAAAGAGAAAGAAAAATACCATATGATATCATTTTTATGTGGAATCTAGAAGAATGATACAAATGAATTTATTTACAAAACAGACATAGAAAACAAACTTATAGTTACCAAATGGGAAGGGGGGAGGGGTAAATTAGGAGTTCTGACAAGAAGGAAATTAACAGAAGGAAACATCAGGAATGAAGAAAAAGGAATGGAAAGGGTAAATATATCATCAATTATAAAGACCAGTCTCCTTTGGATGGTTGAAAGCAACATAACAACCTTACCTGCTACAGTTCTCAGTGTAACACAGAGGTGTTGGACATCATTCGCTACCAGGCAACTGTAAGTTAAGGCCGTCATTATATACCACCACACACCTGATAGGACAGCTGGAATCAAATATGACACTGCCAAGTCCCAGAAAGGACACGGAACAGCTGGAGCATTCATACACTGCTGGTGGGAATGTAAATTAGTACAGCCACTCTGGAAAAGTTTGCCAGTTTCTTAAAAAGTTAAACACAAACATAACATATGACTCCTGAGTATTTATCCCCAAAAAACAAAGACCTATGTTCACATAAAACTGGGTACTCAAATGTTTGAAGGTTTTTATTCATAAGAGTGAAACACCAGAAACAACCCAGACATCCATCAACAGTGAAGAGAGAAAACATGGTACATCCATAGATTAGAACTATTTAGTAACAAAAAGTAAAACTATTTATACACCCAACAAATTGGATGGATCTTCAGAGCAATGTGCTAAGTGAAACAAAGCTGATCTCAGAGGTTACATACTGTATGATTCCATATTCATAGCATTCTTGAAATAACAAAATTAGATGGGTGGAGTACTGATCCGTGGTCACCATGGGTCAGGAACAGTGTAACTAGAAAGGGTGGATGTTTCTTTGTGTTGGCACAATTCTGCATCTTGATCGTGGTGGGATTTACAGAAATTTGCCTATGAGATAAAACTTCTTAGAAACATATACCAAAAAACAAAACAAAACAAACCTCACACAAATTAGTGCATGCAAAAACTGGGAAATCCAATTAAGGCCTATAGCTTACTTAACAGCTTTGTACCAACGTCATTTTATTGGTTTTGATGATGTATTATGGTTATGTGAGATAATACCACTGAAGAAGCCAAGTAAAGGTATTTAGGAACTTGGTATATTTTGTAATTTCTGCCGAGTCTAAAACTACTTGAAAACAAATTTTAGGAAAGTCGTATTTAAAGTGTTTTTGTAAACTACTTAATGCTACTTATAAACTTGGATAAATATATCCAAATATGTTGCCTTACACTTATGAATACACTCCTTTTTCTTTTGAAGTACAAAGTAGACTGAAAGAGATGGATTTAGAGCCTAAGAAATGCGAGAATGGATCATATAATGGTATGAGATGGCCACAGAACACGACTGCATTGTGTGTAACATTAAAATTTAACCAGCGTTGAGAACAGCCTACTTTAAAATTATGGAATCATGGATCATGTGATTCAAGGTATCTTGTCCCAAAATGGACATCGGGTGTATAAGGTTAGACTTGTGATAGAAAATTTAAGTACATGTCATTTTCATGGGGCTTTTTTCCTTCAGAATTCTCTGCAAAATTGTTAAAGTTACTCCACATTTAGTATGTTCTTAAGTTTTCTCTGTGACTTCATGAGAAGTGATGAGATGGAATATATCACTGAAATCCTGCCATATTCATTGCCAACTGAAAATTCATCTGGACAACTACTGAGGTTTTATTTCCAGGCAAAGGCTTTCCCACGATCATCGTATTGCTACTACGTATGATCTCACTGGTGATTTGGGTTTTTTTTTTTCCTTGATGGAGGCACTGGGGATTGAACCCAGGACCTTGTGCATGCCAAGCACGTGCTCTGCCTCTGAGTTCTACCCACCACCCCCTCACTGATGACCTATTATGATCACTGATGAGACAGGGTCTTTTATTCCCACAGAAGGCTTTCCTAGTCTCTCCATTCATAAGATTTATCTTAGCGTAGACCTTTCAGACAAACAATTACCTAGAAATGTTTTCTCAAGCCTTTTCTGCATTAGAGATTTTTCCTGCATGTTAACTCTGACATACAATGTGAGGTAGTATCACTGAAGGCACTAGCACGTTCTCTGCATTCATTAGATTTCACTCCTATGCAAATTCCATAGTCTCCTAAGCGTGAGATCTAGCAACAGACGAATCTACACTGACTGCATTCAAGGACTCTAGGAACACACTGATGTTTAATGAGTTCAGTGAACTATCATGGTCTGTACCCTGAATGAGTTCGCTTGTCTCTAATGAGTGCAGATTCTCTGCAAAGGATTATGTACCTTGACCTATATGTTCCTGGTGTGTATGAACAAGGCTCGACAAACGAGAGAAAGGTTATACCCAATCGCTGAATCCAGAGTCTCTCTTTTATGAGTTATTCAATGTACAGTGGGTGCTGAATTCGTGCTGAAGGCTTTCTCACATTAATTGCATACAAACGGTTTGTCTCCTGTGTATATTTTCTGGTGGGTGATGAAACCAAGATTTTATGAATAGGATCTCCCACACTCAGTACATATAAAGGAAGTCTACCCTGTGTGAAATCTCTGATGTTAGACAAGGCATATTTCCTTCCCATAGGTGTGGCCATATTCATTGCTTTGTTAAGGTTTGTTTCCACTATGAGTTCTCTGATGTACGATAAGATTCCTCTTTGAGGAGAAACCTTTTCCACATTCACTGCATACAAAAGGTTTCTCTCCCGTATGGGTTCGCTGATGAACAACAAGACGGCTTTTCACAGTGAAGCCTTTCCCACATTCATCGCATGCATAAGGTTTCTCTCCAGTATGAACTTGCTGGTGTAAAAGGAGTTCCATTTCCAAGACAAAACCTCTCCCACATTCACTGCATATAAAGGACTTCTCTCCCGTATGAATCTGCTGATGTACAACGAGATAGCGTTTCATGGAGAAACCTTTTCCGCATTCACTGCACATAAAGGGCTTCTCTCCGGTGTGAGTTCGCTGATGTACCACAAGATTGCTCTTAAAGGCAAAACCTTTGCCACATTTATTGCATATGTAGGGTTTCTCCCCCGTGTGAGTTCGCTGATGTAGCATCAGTCCGCTGTTCACGATGAAACCTTTCCCACATTCGCCGCATCTGTAAGGCTTCTCCCCAGTGTGCGTTCGCTGGTGCACGACCAGGCGACTCTTCAAGGGGAAGCCCTTCCCACACTCACTGCAGATGTAGGGTTTCTCTCCTGTGTGAGTTCGCTGATGTATGACAAGCATGCTCTTCACGGTGAAGCCTTTTCCACATTCACTACACACGTAGGATTTCTCTACTGTGTGATTTCTCTGATGTACAATGAGATTGCTCTTCCTGGGAAAGCCTTTTCCACACTCACCGCACACATAGGGTTTCTCTCCCGTGTGAGTTCGCTGATGTTCAGTCAGACGACTCTTCATGGTGAAACCTTTCCCACATTCATTGCACGTGTACGGCTTCTCTCCTGTGTGATTCCGCTGGTGTATGATGACATAGTGCTTCGTGGTGAAGCCTTTCCCACACTCACTGCAGGTGAAGGGCTTCTCTCCCGTGTGAGTTCGCTGGTGTATGGTAAGCATGCTCTTCCCAGTGAAGCCTTTTCCGCATTCACTACACACGTAGCATTTCTCTCCAGTGTGGTTTCGCTGATGTACTATGAGATTACGCTTCCCTGGGAAGCCTTTTCCACATTCACTGCATACGAAGGGCTTCTCTCCAGTGTGAGTTCTCTGGTGTTCGATCAGACGGCTCTTCATGGTGAAGACTTTTCCACACTCACCGCATATAAAGGATTTCTCCCTCTTGTGAATTCTCTGATGTTCATTGAGCCTGGACTTTCTGGAGAATACTTTTGCACACAGACTGCATCCATAAGGTTTCTCTCCTGTATGAACTCTCTGATGATCAGTGAGCTGAGACTTCTTAACGAAGGCTTTCCCACATTCACTGCATACGTGGGCTTTCTCTGTGCTGGGAGTTCCTGGGTGCTTGATGACTTGAGGCCTACTGCTGACGGCTTTCGCACTCACAGGGAATTTAACTGCACAATGAAATTCTTCATGCTTACCATTCAGAAATGATTTCCCATCTCCATTACATTTGGTAGAGTTCTTAATTTCATAGCTTTTGCTCTGGTTGACTGAACTTAAATTTGGCTTCAAAGTTTTTATATCAAACACAAACATATCCTGATTTTGCCTGAAAGGGAAATGACTTTTGCTTCGAGGAACAGGATTTCCAAAAGCATTATGTTCCTGGTATTGTTCTATATCTTTCAGCATTCTTTGATTTTCCCAGTGACCCTGCAGGTGATTATGAACATTGCCAATTTCTAGGAAAGAAGAGAACAATGAATCCTTTCATGATCTTGTTTGGAATAAAACTGTTTTAAAAAATTCCTTGGTGTTAAAAAAAATGACACATTAGTGACAACCCTATGATAACAGTATAAAATGTCATGGATAAGTGACACATTATTTCTTACACATTGGTAAAAACAAACCAAAAAGGAAAAAAGTAGTTAGGGTACCATAAGGTTAGGCAGTTGACAATCTATGTAGATTTGGCTGCTTTCAAAATTGAAAATTGCAAAACATGCAGAGACAGTAAAATACAAGCAAGTCACTAGCAGCAGCAAACGACAGGGTGTGGAGGAGTGTCATTACCCAGAACCTGGAAAGAGACAAGACCACAGAGTGGAGGAGACAACTGATCCAAAATGAGGAAGGTCACATCTGTTCACTCCAACATGATGTACTGAGTGGTTCCCGTGTACCAGGCACTGTGTTGTTGTTGGGATGTATAAATATGCCTTATATTCAATTCTCATAAATTCCTGTTAGGGAAACCCAAATAAAGAAGGAGGAAAGAAAAAAAGTAGGGAGTTCGGGATTGTTAAATGTGGTTTGAAGGAGCAATGGAGATGGTGGAAGGTGGAGGAAATTAGGATACACTTGCATAAAGAAGAGGCAAGGTTCACTGATGGGTTAAGAGGGGAGCGTGGTCACTGAAGGTGAGGAAGCCAGGAGTACTCTGCCAACTGTATGGTCTTAGCCAATGGGTTGGTAAAGCATCTCCAACTGAGATGAAGAAGATGACTGAAGTCCACATGCAGGAAAAAAAAATATGCATTGTGGAACCTAAACTGACTTGGCATTAAAGGCACAGTACAGAAATCAAGAATCAGGTTGGAGGTATAAGTGGAGATAACAACGTGGAAATAATCAATATGTGCATATTATTCTTGAAAGGACAGAATATGTTGGGAGGACATGTAGAATGAGAGATGCTGAAGGTACAGGACCAAGGTTTTAGATATTCCAACACTTAGCATTTTCGGATTCTTAAAGCCCACTTAAGAGGATCCAAATTCTGACTAGACAGATCAAGGAAATATGCACACGGGAGTAGGTAAAATAAATATGTTTGTTGCCTGGCCAGTAAGAATGTATGGTCCTCAAAAATGTAAACTGAGACTCTTGCATTGTAATTCTGTTCCTGTATTTGCTTCTGCAGACCCCCATCAAACTAATGTTCCCAAAACATCAATCATATCCATGGACAACTCATAAATCAACAGTCGAACCTTTAGTCCAGCTGTGTCATGTTATCCTATGCGCCATTAGTGGTGAAACAGGACAGCAGTGATTGGCAGGAAATTCTGCATCTGGCCAGTGTGCCGTGCAGTCTCCTTCAGAAGCTCAGGTGCTACTGCGTGGGATATGGAGAACTGTCCCCTTTTCCAATCGCGTTCTGCACTCAGGAGCGAAGTCACATCCCAATTCTCCCCACTTTAGCGATTCTAATATACTCTCCCCTCGCTTACCACCAGCAGCGTCTACTTCAGCAACTCTACGTTTGTGTCTAGGTTGGCAACAGTTAAGTTGTACTAAAGGACCAAGTTCCTCCTTGAAGACCAAGGTTGTGTCAGCGTTACCTTCAGTTTTTCTTAGAACATCCGGCTGTTCCCTATTATTGCTGTAATACTGCCACCCAGGTGAAAGGGAAAACAGCCACAAAAGCACAAAACCAACCAACTCGCCACCGTGCTGCCTCAGTCACTCACACAGGAAACCCAAACAGCTGCCCTGGCTAGAACAGTGCAGGAATATTGCATGGACCCGTTTCCACGCCATTACTTCTCATACAGAGACCTTCTGACACTGGCTTTCATTTGCCCGACGTCAGGCACTCTCTTGGTAGTACATTTCCTCCTTCATAACTTCAATCCTAACTCATGGCATCATCTTCCCAATTCAAAATGTAGACACACCTTGTACATACCATGCTGTCATTCCCACCCTGACTGTATTACCATACGCTCTGTTTCCTCTGTCTTTCTAAATGAATCCCTTTCTTGTTCACTTTTACCTTCAGGGAAGATTGAACCTCACCCAGAGAAAGGTCTGGCCCTTGCCCTCAGCTACTGGGAGGTTATCTTCCCAGTAGATCTGCCCTGGACTGTCCTGTCTGATAGGAGTGTCTTTGTTTGCCTGGTGGCTTTGGCCATCAGTCTAACAATGTGATTTATGATATGGGCTTTGGGCCACAACATATGAGTTATGAACTATGGAGGAAATGGAAAGTGCAGGCATTAGCCTGACTTCCCACTCCAGAAGTGGGAAATGTGGGAAATATGTGATTGAGCCCATGACAACTCTGGACACCAAAGGCTCAAAGGAGCCTCCCTGGCTGGCAATACTTTGGGTACTATCACACATCACGTCTGGAAGGAAGCACTATGTTAGGGCCCTTCCTGGACTCCACATGACCTAAGAATTCCACTCCTAGGTGGAATACACAGCCAAGAAAAATGGAAACATATGTTTACCAAAAAGTTGTACGTGAATGTTCATAGCAGCATAATTCCTAAGAGCCGAAAAGTGGATACAACCCAAATGTCCATCAGTAGATAAATGAGTAAATAAAATGTGGTATATTAAATAAAGCAACGTATTATAAAGGACCACAACACCATGGGCCTGCAGCATTAAAATAAATATGATACTGGCTACTGCTTTAGATGCAAAGGCTATGATCCTCTCCTTAATATTTTATAAAATAAAAGTAATATAAAAAATAGGGGGGAGGGTATGGCTCAAGGGGTAGAGTGCATGCTTAGCATGCACAAGGTCCTGGGTTCAATCCCCAGTACCTCCTCTAAAAATAAATAAACCTAATTACCTCCTCCCCCCAAAAATAATAATAATTTAAAAAATTTTAAGTAAAGAAAGGAAGCTTTCTCTTCAAGGAAAACAACTGATGATACTTGTTGCAGATGATAAAATTTAAACTTCCAAGTGAAAATTACAATTTGAGAAAAATTCTGATCCACCACTTGTGAATTAATTAATTCAGCTTCCCCAATATATTTTTTAAATAATAATATAAAATATACCCTGGAATACTACTCATTCATAAAAGATAATAAAATAATGACATTTGCAGCAACATGGATGGAACTGGAGGTTGTCATACTAAGTGAAGTAAGCCAGAAAGAAAAAGACAAATACCGTATAACATCACTTATACGTGGAATCTTAAAAAATGAGACAAATGAACTTATTTACAAAAGAGAAACAGACTCACAGACACAGAAAAGAAACTTGTGGTTACCAGGAGGGAAAGTCAGGGGGTGGAGGAATAAATAAGAAGTTTGGGATTTGCAGATACTAACTACTATACATAAAATAGGTAAACAGCAAGATCCCACTGTATAGCACGGGAACTATATTTAATAACTTGTAATAGCCTATTATGAGAAATAATATGAAAAGGAATACATATATGTGTAACTGAAACACTATGCTGTACACCAGAAACTAACACAACATTGTAAACCAACTATACTTCAATTAAAAAAGAAAATATATATATACAATACATAGCTAGAAGGAAATGTAAAATCAAAGTTTGTGTCATAAATATGTCAGCAGTTTTCAAACTTGCCTGTAACATTTTCTTGGAAACCAATGTGCACAAATGATAACTATGGGTGAACTGGATAAAACAGGAATATGTACTGTGTTCCCTTTATGAGTCAAAAAATGATTTAATAAATCACTGTTTTGTAAAAAATTAAATGTGGTCTATCCATACGAAGTAATATTAATTGGCAATAAAAAGAAGGAAGTACTGATAAAAATCTTTTATGGAAGGATTTCAAAAACATGATAAATAAAAGAAGCCAGATATAATAGACCACATTTCGTGATTCTTTTTATAGGAAATATCCAGAACAGGCAAATCAGTACAGATAGAAAGCAGACTGGTGCTTGCCTAAGGCTGGGGGCTTGGGAGGAAACTTTTTTAAAGAGAGAAAAATCTTCCAAAATTGCTGGTGGTGGTGGTTATATAACTGTTAACATACTACTTAACACTGAAGTGTATGCTTTAAGTTGGCAAATTGTAACATGTGAAATTATCTCAATAAAGCTGTTTTTAAAAACCTCACAAGAATATAATAGGAAAACCAAATGATTTAGGGAAATGAACACAATCCTGACACCTAAGATGAACCAAAGGACAACGAGAAACATCAAGTGTAGGAAGGAAGTAAAGTGAAGCTCACATAAGCTGTGATTTAGGCTGGAAGTGATGGAGATGTAAAACAGCCTTTTCTGATGAGACAGTGAAAAGGAACAGCAGGGACCTTTGGAGTCTCATCCAGCGAACAGAAAGAGCTTAATTCATGAGACTGAAGGAGGATTTTAAGGACTGGGAGTACAGCAGAGAAAATGGAGAACAAAACCACTGAGGAACCTCGGGACGGGCGGGAGGGGTAGGAAACCAAGGAGCGGGGCTGACGCACAGCGAGGGACTGGGCTCCTGGGAGGGCGCCGCGCAGGCGGGGCTGGCCATGGGGAGGGAAAGCAGTATTTCTCAACAGGGCAGCGAAGTGCCACGGTCAGAAAACAGCCAGGAAGTCACAGATCTGCTTCTGGAGCGAGGCCTGGGAGGTGGGATTTCACGGCGAGGGAGGCGGAAGGGATTTGCGACAGGCACCAAGAAGCAGTGGGTCACAGAACTTTGAAGGAAGAAGCGGCCTAGGCAAGCAAAAATCAGGATGTAGAATAAGGTCAGCAAGGATCGGACGTCAGAAGAGATAAAAGGGGTATGTTCCCCTCTAAAGACGCTCCCGGCACCCTCGGGCGCCCTGCCCGCCCCCCGCCGCCCACCAGGCCCGACTCCGCGGTCACCCGCCGGCGGTCCTCCCTCACCCGGACACGGACCACTGCCGGTTCCCTCTTCTCTGGCCCACGGGTCTTCCCCTCGTTCCAACTCGGCCAGCGCGTCGGGTCTGCGGACTTGACACCCTGTTCATGGGAAACGATACAAGACTCAGGCCCACCGAACGGGGCTGGGGTCTGTCACGACGGGAGGACGGTCCTTCAAGGGACCAGACGGATTTCACGTCTGCAAAGTGGAGGCTTTTCACTCAGGGCACACATGAGAGGTTGCGATATAATCATGTATATTTGGTCTCTGCCCCCCCCCCTTTCCTGGCAGAGATTCGAAGGCCCTTGGAATTTCCCGTGTCACAGGCACACCAGGAACACCTTTTGCTCCAGTATTTGGTTAAGCTCTACTTCCGGATGCCAGAACTTCTAACACCCTGGGCTCTCCAGAGTGGTAAGGAGATGCCTGGTGGCTGGGGGGCCTAGGTAGCTCCAGGGTAGAGGCAGGGGGCCAGAAAGACCAAGGCAGGAGTGGAAGGGTTGAAACTTCAGCTCTCACCCCCGCCCCCCTCCATGGGGAGGGACAGGGCTTGAGCCTGAGCTAATCACCAATGGCCAATGATTTAAGCAGTCACGCCTACATGCCTACACGTTGATGAAATCAACGTAAAGACCCCCAAACAACCAGGTCAGGAGAGCTTCCAGGGTGGTGAACACGTCATGGTGACACACTTGGGGCGGGCATGGAAGGCCCACACTCCTTCCCCCAAACCTTGCCCCATGTACCTCTGCCCTGTGGCTGTGCCTGACTTTTATCCTTTAGAATAAACTGGCAATGGTGAGTAAGGCGCTGCCCTGAGTTCTAGGGGCCATTCTAGCAAATTATCAAGCCCGATTTATAGTCAGGTCGGACAGAAGTGCGGGGATCGGGGCACCCCACACTTTTGTCTGGCATCTGAAGGGAGAGCAGTCCCAGGGCACTGAGCCCGTAAGCCTGTGGAGTCTGATGCAGACTTTGGGGGCTAGTGTCAGGACAGGATTGAATTGGAGACCCTGTCGGTACCTGGGGAGTAGAACTGGTTATTGGTACAGGAAAACTCCACATGTCTGGTGGTAAAAACAGTTCACAGCACATTATATATACCCTTTGATCAGAGCCAGAGGAGGCACTAAACAATCTGCCATTCAGGTCACTGGTGTGACTTCGAGTGTAAGCAGTTGAAAAAGGAAAGGCCACTGACTGGAGCCCCTCTGAGTGACCCAGGGGAGCAGTCCTCACCCACGGACAGCAGGTGGCTGTAGTTCTCCAGCATCACGTCCCGGTACAGGGCCTTCTGGGCAGGCGCCAGGAGCTGCCACTCTTCCCACGTGAAGTCCACGGCCACATCCTTGAATGACAGGGTTTCCTGTAATAACGGAGTCCTGTTTAATTTGAGTGTTTCTCTTTTACTGATTCATAAGGAATATAAACGAAGGTGTCCTGCTCACATCAAGTATGATTTTGACACCAATTCTGATGTGTCAGTTTTTTTAAACACACCACCAAGCAATTCTGTGACACCAGCTGTGTGTCCTGCAGCTCAGTTCTGACAGCATCAGATCCACAGGTTAAGGGCTCAGTCCTATGAGACTTGTCCCCAAGCCACTTCAGACACCAACTGCAAATCCCGGTTGTCAGCTGTGCTCCTGACTAACCAGCTATTGACTGGCGGTTCCAATGACCCCCGCCTTGGGTTCGATTAATTTGCCAGAGCAGCCCAGAGAGCTCAGGAAGACAGTTCACATACTGTTTACCAGTTTATTATAAAAGGATATGAGAAAGGATACAGATTTCATCCAGACGCAAGGGGTGCCCAGGGCAAGGTACACTGACAGAGGCTCGGAGCTCCCGTGCCCTCTCCTGGTGCTCACCCACCCGGAAGCTCTCTAAACCCCACCCCTTTGGAGCTTTTATGGAGGCTTCATCTCATAGGCATGATTGATCATCAACTCTATTTCCAGCCCCTCCCCACCCCGGAGAATGGGGTGTGGAAGGCTCCAAGCTTCTGATCAAGGCTCGGTCTTGCTGGTGACCAGTTCCCAACCCAGAGCCCACCAAGCATTGCCTCATGAGAACAAGACAGTCTGACCACCCAGGAAATTCCAAGGAATTTAGGAAGTCTGTGTCAGGAATCAGGGTCAAAGACCAGATATTAGAACAAAAGAAGCTCCTGGTACTCTTATCACTTAGGAATTATAAGGATTTTAGGAGCTCTGTGCCAGGAACTGAGGTCAAAGACCAGAAGATTCTCATAGCACTCCTATTTATTAGGGTTTTAAGAGCCCTATGTCAGGAACTAGGAGCAGAGACCAGTGTATACATTTCTTATTATTTCACAAAAGGCTAACATCATATTAGATACACTGAAGAGGTAATGAGTGAAATGGAATATGCATTTTAAAAAATAACTGATAAATGAAGCAGACACAAAAAGAGAAAATATAAAGGAGGGTTTAATACAGACGATGGAGGGGGTGCATAGCTCAGCGGTAGAGTGTGTGCTTAGCATGCATGAGGTCCTCCTGAATTCAACCGCCAGCACTTCCCTTAAAATATATATAAACCTAATTACCTCCCTCACCAAAGGAAAAAAAAGCTGAACAAAAAAAAAGAATCTCAGAAAAATAAACAGAGGAAAGAGTGAAGTCTAATATATGCCTCTACATAGTTTTGTAAAGAGATAAGAGATTACAGAGAAAGAGAAAAGCAATGTGAGGATCTCAGGAATCAGAAAATTCCAGAACTGATTAAACATCCTGGAACTCAGACTTAGCCAGCCAGCAAAGCCACACAGGAAATCTGTACCTAGACGCGCCAGGCTGGAACTGCAGAGCACCACTAGCCAGAGTCAGATCATGAGAAGAACGAACAGACTCATTGCTATCAACAGAAAGACAACATTTACTGAAATAAAAACAACAGAAACCAGAAAAACATTGTGATGACACTTGATCTTTGCCTCTGGTTGCTGGTACACAGATCCTAAACCCCTTGGAATGTCCTGAGTGATAAGAGTGTGTTCAGTGTGCTACTGAGATGACTGGTGACTGGGGGCCTGTAGAGAGATTCCGGATGGGGTCTGGTCGCCAGAAAGACCCCCAACCTCCAGGGAGGGAATTGGGACTGGAGGTTGAGTTCAGTCGCCAATAGCCAGTGAGTTAATCACTCGTGCCTGCATCATGAAACCACAATAAAACTCCCTAAACAACAGGTGCAGAGAGCTTCCAGGTTGGAGAACAACACTGAGGTGCTGGCAGGGTGGTGCTACTGGGGAGGACCTCAGCACCCCTTCCCTCAAACCTCGCCCTATGCATCTCTTCCATTTGGCTATTCCCGAGTTGTCGCCTTTGGATAAACCAGCAGAGAAACGAGAAAAAAACAACTGCACAGAGACTAAACAAAATGCTACTAAAACACCAATGGGTCAACGATGAAATCAAAGAGGAAATTAAAAAAATACTCTGAGACAAATGACAATGAAAATACCACCACGTGAAATCTATGGAATTCAGGAAAAGCAGTCCTAAGAGGGAAGTTCACAGCCACAGAATAAACCAGCACATGTAAACACTCTCCTAAGTTCTGTGAGTCATTCTAGTAAACTGTCAAACCTGAGAAGGGGGTTATGGGAACCCCCGGGTTTAGAGCTGGTCATCAGAAGTGTCAGTAACAACCTGGGACTTCTGACTGGCACCTAAAGTGGGGGCAGTCTCGTGGGACTGAGCGCTCACCTTGTGGGATCTGTCGCTCACTCCACGTATTATTGACACAATTGAGTTGAATTATAGGTCACCCAGTTGGTGCCTGGAGAGTCCTAGAATTGGTGGGTGTGAGGGAAGTACCCACCCACCATTTGGCATCAGAAGTGCTGTGAATAAATCAGTTCAGAAGTGTGGAATATCTTAACGTCCTGATGCTGCCGCCACGCAGCCTTGGCCCGAACGCCACCGGGGCATGAAATGAGACCTGCTTGTCAACTGAAGCACTAGATGAGGGAACATCTGATGGGATAACGTATCCCCGCGTTATGCAGCGATCACTTCCTAGACGAGGGAGCAGACCTGGTAGAGGCAGCAAATTCTTAACACCGCTGATCTTAACCACATTCTGAAATTTTTCACATGAGATGTAGATCCACCTAGAGAAATGAAAACTTGGGTTCCTACCTAATTTCACACTCAAAAATAGGGTTGTTTTTTTTTTCCTGTTTTGAGTCCTAGCCGTAAAACAAAAGTCTATGAAAGCAACTGAGATAAATAGGAAGTATATCCATGTCACAAACCAAAACCATAAAAGAAAATAAGTAATAAATTTTCTTTAAAACCTTTTTTTCTGGGGTGGGGAATAGCTCAGTGGTAGAGTGCATGCCTAGTATGCATAAGGCCCTGGGTTCAATCCCCAGTAACTCCATTTAAAAAAAAGGTAAATAAATAAATAATTAAATTTTTTTTTTCTAATGGAGGTACTGGGGATTGAACCAAGGACCTCATGTGTGCTAACCACATGGTCTACCACAGCTATAACCCGCCCCCCAGAAATTTTCTAAGGGGAAAAATTAAAATGTCTGCATTGAAAGAGATATCAAGGACAAAGCTAAAAGAAAAGTGAAAAGCTGGAAAAATATTTCTTATAAGCAAAAAAAATCAATATATAGTGGATATGAACAACTACTATTAATCAGAAAGGAAAAAATCATTTTGTTAATGTAAAAATGATAAAGACAGGCATTTCATGAGAGAAAAAAGTCCAACTTGTCAATAAACATACAAGGAGGATTTCAAGCTCACCTGTGATGAGGTAATTGCAAAACAAGGCAAAAGAATAAACACTGGATCATTCAGATTGACAGAAATTATACAATCTGATAATGTCTATTACTAAGTACTGGCAGAGATTTAAGGCATGGATGGTTTCACCCATCACTTACCCTGTAGCAGGCACTCATCTAAATGCTTTACATAGGTGTGACTCATTTTTGTTCTGATTTTGGGGGGGGGGTAATTAGGTTTATTATTTAATGGAAATACTGGGGATTAAACAGGACCTCATGCATGCTAAGCACACACTCTACCACTGAGCTATATCCACCCCCTGACTCATTTTTTTGAGTATGATTGTAGACAAATGGAATTGTATATAGCTAACAGTCATTAAACACTTGCAGTCATTATTCTTTTAAATATTTAAATTATACCATCTTAGACCAACAGGTCGTTCTTTATGGTATAATTCCATAGACACTCAAAATGTCATAACAGATTTGTTTATGTCCACAGATATGTACAGGAACCGCCATCCATTTATAAATAGACACAGATATACAGGTGCACACACAGGTTCAGTGACAGTGACACATTATGTTCCAACATCGGTCATTTACCAGGAATCCTATGAATGCTATATTCTTTTTTTTAATATATATTCAATTTCAATGGTTTCAATTTATAGTCAATGGTTATTTATTTTCCCATAATCATAAAAATTCTCTAAATCTTTTTTAATAATCTGAGAAATAAACTAAGCCATAATTGAAATGAACTTTACAGTAAGAATAACAATAGCTATTATTTATTAAGCCTTTATGATTTGCCAAGCTGAACTCTGTATTCTTTTCTTTTAAGAACAGAGGCGGTGGGGACCCCGGACCTCGTGCATGCTAAGCACGCATTCTGCCACTAAGCTATACCCTCCCCGTGAACTCTGTATTCTTGATCCTACTTTGCCATGAAGCTAGGTTAGATTCAGAGATTGTTTCTCTCTAGATATTGAACTGATTTTTTACAGCCCTCTATAAATCCATTAGGGAATAAGGGAGACAGCAAAACAAGACAAGAGTCACCTGGGCTTGAAGCATTTTCCTCTCTTCTCTTTGTCTCTTCCAGATATATCCTAAATTTCTAGTTAGACGTCACAGCCACCAGTCAAAGTGACCCCAGAAATAACAATATCTAGGTCCTGGAACCTCCTCTTCCTTCATTCAGTTCTTGTCTCTTGCTAGGACCTGTGGGCTTAAGAACAAAATTACATTTAGGCTTACTTTCCTTGTTGCTGTGGACTCACCTTAACACATGGTCCCTAATATTTCTGTCTCTTTATTTGGTTCCCCAGAGGATTTCACACGCAGGGCCAATGAAACATAAATCTCTGGATATGTGGAAGTAGCATGAATTTGAAAGGGAAACTGGCAAAGAAGAATCAGCCCAATACTATATGAAATATAGTACAGTGGCAGGTCATTTTCAGAACAATTATAGAAATGAGGCCATATGTACAGGGGGGAAATGCAAATTTTTCCTTTAAACTTTGTTGCCCTCACACCTCTTTAAAAGTCTTCACATAGGCGGGGAAGGATAAATTAGGAGTTTGAGGTTAACATATACACACTACTATATATAAAATAGATAAACAACAAGGACCTACTGTATAGCACAGGGAACTATATTCAATATCTTGTAATAACCTATAATTGAAAAGAATATATATTTATATATGTATATGTATAACTAAATCACCTTGCTGTACACCTGAAACTAACACAACATTGTAAATCAACTATACTTCAATAAAAATAAATTTGAAAAAATATGATTAATAAATATCAATGACTAGCTGAATTAAAATAAATAAAAGGCTTCATATACCCTGCTTATATACACACTTCAACATGAGGAACAATGAACAATGAACATTTGCTCCCCCTCCAAAAAAGGAGAGATAGAAAAGGAATATGAGCTATAAATACAAATTTAAAAAACAATTCAAAAATGTAAACACTGGGGGAAAAGCAGCCTTTACAGTAAAAACAGAATTCAAATAAAAAGCTTATTAATTTTAAATATGTTGGATCGTTCATCTTCCCCCAAACTTTCATTTCTTCCGTTCAAAAAGTTGTGGTGATGAAGGAAGCCAAAAGGGATTAGAAAATTAGTGGTGGGGCAGGGACGTGGACTTGAAGCTCTTGGGGAATGTGAACTAACGTTCAAGTCTGTCCCAACAGCCAAAGTCTGAGCTCAATACACGCACCTACCAGGGCTTCTGAGCCTCCAAGCCTTCTGTTGTCACACATCTCTGCACAAAAGCCAGTGACACCACCCCACCGGACTGATACCAGATCAGATCAAATACACGCGTACACTGACCTGCCTTATCGGTTCCTCAACCTTTGAGCTTCAAATTATCTCAGAACCCGAAGACGTCGCATTCACTGACAAGCACCATCCCACCAGTTGTCAAACACCTACAGGCAGGTGACACTCAAACACTCTTAAACCCTGATTTCAGGACTCTCGGTGGTTGATCTGTTCAAACCTTTAATCACTGACCACAAGAGCCCCCATGAATGACCCTAAAAACACCTCGATCAGACATCCGGTACAGACACTTCCATGTTCGTTCCCTCAAAAAAAAAAAGAAAAGAAAAGAAAAAAAAAAGCCAACCGCCCCAGCTCTACCTTCACCGACTCAGAGGAGCCACAACCTACCCGAAGGCCGACAGACCGCCCCCACCTTTTCTACAGACAGGCCCACACACTGACCTGATTCTCTCCTGAGCCCGCAGCGACCTCTTCAGGGCCTAACGTACTTCGCTAAACTTCTTCCACTTCTGGTCCCCCTCGCCCAGCCCCTCCTCTCCCGAGACCAACAGACAACGACCGGCTGCGTTTCTAACCGCGTTTCTATGGTGAATGGATTGGGGGCTTCCGGCTTTCCCTTATGAGGTAATACACCCGCGCCGCCGCCGCCGCCGCCGCCACCGCCTCGGCGCCCTGGGGGCCGCCATCTTGGCACAGCTGACGCAAAGGAGGCGTGGCGGCCGCTGAGGCGTCGGTGACCGCTGGGCGCGGCGCTGAGAGACCGCTTTTGAATCGCTTACTTCCTGGCACCTCAGCCCTTGAAGGAAAACGGGGAGGCTCGAGCTCACACAAGGCAACCTTGATGCGGGTGTAAATTCATTTGAACGAACAGGGTCCGCTAGTTGTAGCGGTGAAGGGCGCACGTTTTTGTAAGGCTGGAGCCCATCACGAACGAAAGGGCGCGCGTACATCCTGAGTGGCTGTGAGGTCTCAGCTCCGTGGGAGATTAAAATTGCTTCTGGACACTTCAGTCACGGGACTGATGGTGCAAAGGTTTAGAGGTCCCACGGAAACTTCAGCATGCTTGGCAGCAAGACAGGCGGCGCGCGGTCCTTTTAGGGTTGGCGCCTTAGGGCAGGAGCACCGTGGGCGCGGCCGTCTTGGAGGCAGTGCGGTGTCCGTTTGGCCCAGCGGATGCTTTCCCGGGAGCTCCGCGTGGAACCGGCAGGTGGACGCGTTTGAGGAAGACAAAGGTTGGGGAATGCGGGTAGTGCCAGGGGATGCCGCGATCACAAAGTGAGCAGAAGCTAGTGGACGTTGTGAGCCGCTTCCCAACTGTCCTCCTTAACCCCGCCCCAGTACAAAACATGCTACATCCTAGGCAGCACTGAGCTGCCTTCTGTCACCATAAATTAGTCTGAGTTCTTTTTTCTTTTTCTGCCATATTCTTTCTGTACGACTGCTGTTTTATTGTTGCCTTTTCTGTTACACGGGATGTAAACATCAGGCGGTGAAAGGTATAATACATTCTACGACTGGGCACCAGTTTCTGTAACTGAACAGGCAAATTACATCGAGCATCAGCATCTGGCAGTATTTTTCGGGGAAAAAGTGACTAAAATGGGTTTAAATTGATAATTAGTCCGCATTCTTGTCATAAAATTAAGTTGTGTATGTGCTGGCTTCTTTCACGTAGTATAATTGTTTTGAAATTCATCATTGTAAAGCATCAACAGTTCATTCCTTTTCGTTCCTTCATATTCCATGGATGTTCGAAGATGTATTCAATCATTTACCAGTTGGTGGAGCTTTGGGTTGTTTCCAGTTTTTTCGATACTGCAAATGGAACTTCAGTGAACATTAATGTGCAAAAACTACAGTGACCTCAAAGAACTGGTTTTCCTGGTCCTATGCCTCTTCATCACGTCAGCAAGAAGTCTTTGCTAGCCATTTATACGCCTACTACCCGTTTCTAGCCCTGCTACAGCTTATTATCTCTTCCACCCTTCACCCTAGCTCTGAGCTAGAACGTTCACTCACCCTGAGGAAACACAGGATCTTGAGAACACAGGCACCTCAGAATGGTGACTGAGGTAGGCAGATAAAACAGGGGCATCTTTTGAAAAAAGTATTTGTATCCTGCGTTACTTACACACTGTTAATAGGAGTCCTCCTCTCTCCCCTTCAGATAAACAATACTCTCCTTGAGGAAAATTTTGTTTTAGGGTTTTTTTTCTAACTCTACCTCATTCTAAATACAAACATCTCAATCCACTTACTCCATGTCCATTTCTCCTAATGCAGAATTTACATACTCTGAGTACATGGGTTGAGATATAAAATGTGACATAGTTGATCAAAAAGCACTACCACATTTGCTGTGTTTATAAGGTTTCCCCCCATGTGTGAATTCTCTGCTATCTCTTGAGGGTGCACATCTAGCAAAAGGCTGTTTTTTCTTTAATTTTAATTTTTTAAAATTCTTTTCCCTTAAAGGAGGCACTGGGAGTTGAACCGAGGACCTCATGCATACCAAGCACGATTCTACCACTGAGCTATACCCCTTACCCCCTGCAAAGGGCTGTTCCAAAAGGACTCTGTTCCTATCTGCTAGGACCCTACTGATACTTCATGATGTCTGAGATGTTACGGAAGGCATTTGCACAATCACCAAATCAACAAGATCATTTTCTTGGGTGTTTACAGGGTTTCGCTTGAATGTTAAGAGCCAGGACTCTGTGGAAGGATTTCCCACCTTGCTGTATCTACACATTTCTCTCTTGTGTTTATTTTAATGAGGCAAAACTTTGCTTTGTGATGAAGCCTTTCCCATGTTCACTACTTTCATGAGGTTTCTCTCCTCAGTGAATTCTGTGATATTTATTCTGAGAACAGGATTTTCCAGTCACTACATAGAAAAGGAGTCTTGGGGGAGCATAGAGCTCAGTGGTAGAGTGCGTGCTTAGCATGCACGAGGCTCTGGGTTCAGTCCCTGGTACCTCCATTAAAAAATAAATATATAAGTAAATATAAATAAATAAACCTAATTAGCACCCCCTTTAAAAAAAGAATCCAAAAGGAGTCTTGCCTGTATGAACTCCCTGATGTGCCATGCGCCCTGTCTTCTGGGTGAAGCCCTGTCCACATTCTCTGCAGACAAGAGGTTTCTCTCCAGTATGAGTTCACCAATGTACCGTGAAACTGACCTGCTGGGTGAAGCCATTTCCACAGTCATTACATATAGATGGGTTCTCTCCAGAATGAGTTTTCCGATGTAAAATGAGAGTGATTCAATGAGAAAGGCTTTGCCACCTTCAGCATATATTACATAAGGTCGCTCTGCTGTTGAATTTTCTGGTGTTCAGTGAGCCTGGACTTTGTGCTGTGTGCTTTCCCACACATACTGCATCCATGGGGTTTCTCTCCCAGGTGAATTCTCTGACGTTTAGTGAGCTGAGACTTGCTGATGACAGATTCCCCACGTCGATGGCATACGTGGGATTTCTCAACTTTGTGAGCTCTCTGATGCTTAACAACTTGAGCCTTAGTGCTGATGAGTTTCCGACTTCGGGCAGTTTTAGTGGCGTCTGCTCATGCTTTGTCAGGGGAAAGGATTTCCCGTCTCCATTACATTCAGCAGGGTTCTTTATTTCATAGCTTCTATTCTGATTGACTAACCTTAAATTGGATTGCAGCGTTTGTCCAGGATTGTATCTTAAAGGAAAACAGTGTTGGTCAGGATGAACAAAACGTTCACCGCATTTTTCCATTCTCTTTAACCATCTTTGGTTATGCAACGGTCCTGGCAGACGATCATCAACTTCCTGATGTCCAGGGAAGAGGGGAATAGGGAATGCTTAGGGGCCGATTGGCTCTTTAGTGCTGACTGGATGATCTCAGTATGAAAGAATCTTATAATAAGACTCCTTATTTCTGATACATTGGTTAAAAATACAGTGCACAAAAATCAAGTGGCTAAAAAGTTTCCTCTAAATGTTCACAGTATCCCATCATTGCTAATCACTTTGCCATGTGGCTGTACACAAGCTATAGTTCTAGCAACACCACCTTGTGTTCTCTGGCGGAGGGTGCAGCTCAGTGGTAAAGCGCGTGCTTAGCAGGCACAACGTCCTGGGTTCAACTGCCAGTACCTCCGCTGGGGGCAAAATTTCTTTTACTTTAAAAATTAAATAAATGAATAAACCCAATTACCACCCCCACCCCCCTCAAAAACAACCTTGGGTTCAAACCATGTGTTGCACAGATTTGTCATATACTCACCACAGAAATCTTTGCTACTGGCTATTTCTTTGCTTCTCATGAAATTCAGTGTTGGAGCTGAGTCACCAAGTGTGCTACCAGCACAGCATCCTCGAGAGAACTTTAAATATCAATACGCCCAGACTGGTGCACAAAACTGAATCAAGCCAGACTCTCTGCGGGAGGCCTTGCTTCATGTATTACGCACACACTCTCCAACAAAAACCTTGCATTGAAAATATGTTTGATAAATAGATGGACAGTGTTTGCAAGGCTGGGTCTCAATGACCTGGACACAGAGCAGAATGAGAATTCAGAGAAGGGAGATACTAGGGTATTCTGGAGTGGTCAAAAACTATTTCATAAAAATAGAATTAAAAATATATATATATATATATATATATATATACACACACACACACACATATATAGACACAGTGTATGATATGAATGGGAAGAAAATATTAAATCACAAATCTCTTAGTTATTTTGCTTTTTCAGCAACTCCAGATGTTAATGGCTCCATCTTTTACAATTTATTTTATAAACCCTTCTTCAGCCTAAAGCACTTTCCATACTATGGAATCTCTCCTCTTACCTACAGTGGCCGTTGTCTCATCACTGTCCCCAAGGGACCAGTGCTTTAGCAGAAGACACGTGTGTGTATGTGCACTGACCCTTGAAGCGGGACTCAGGCTTACTTGAAGGACTGAGGGGAAAGTGACGTTCGCTGTCTGTCCAGCAGCCCTGGAATCCTGGGCTTCCAAAGCTCCAGCCCCTCAGTGACAGATACACATGGGCCTCCCCAGGTGCTGACCACATGTCCCTGTCTTAGTCATCAGACCTGGGAAAGACACTGCCCTGTACTCACCTGACAGCTCCGTCGTTGGCACAGTATACATCTCCAAACTTGCATGATGCTCACTGGCAAATACCACTGTTACCTGCTTAGCTGTGTGCCCCCAAATCCACATGTTAAAGTCATAACGTCCAGTGTCTCAAAAAGGGACTGGATTTGGAGATAGGGTCTTCCAAAAGGTAATTAAGTCAAGATGAAGTCATTAGGGTAGGCCTTAATCCAATAGAACTGGGCTGTCCTCAGCAGAAGAGGAAACATGGACACAGAGAGGGAAGACCCTGTGAGGACACAGGGAGAAGGCAGCCGCCTACGGGCCACGGAGACACAGAAGGAACCAACCCTGCTGACGGCTTGGTCTCAGACGTCCAGCCTCCAAAATTGAGGGGAAAAAAATGTCTGTGGTACTTTGTTATGGCAGCCCCAGCAAACTAATCTGCCCACCTCCAACTCCAGTTCTCCATCAGTGAGCCACACGGGAGCGACCCACCACCTCCCCGAACCCTGATCTCGCTGCTCTGTGGCTGGACACGAACAACTGCAGCCAGCGGTCACCTGTACTCAGGAGAAAGGAATGAGCGTTCAAATGTATACAAATGTTTCCCTAAAATGCATGAAGATGGAAGCGGAGCATCAGAATACTTACTAAACAACTAAATAGTAGTTAGTTTGGAAACCAGCACACTTCACAACTGCTAGCTGTCGTTTTGTTTTTTAAAAATGGAGGTACTGGGGCTTGATCCCAGGACCTCGGGCGTGCTAAGCACGCGCTCTGCCACGGAGCTCTACCTCCCCCCAGCCCGGTTAGCTATAGTTTTTATGAATACGAGGGGGTGGAACAGTAGAATATATATGTTGGTTCAGCCTTCTTTGAGAGGGCAAACTGGAACCGTCTATCCCATTAATTTGTTTTTTGTATTTAAAATATATTTTATTTTATTTAGACCTGTTGAACTGCATGGGCGTACAAAACAATGTTAGACCAGCTGCGCCGGCAGAATATTTCTACGAGTCAGGCGGTATGCTGAGTACTAGCAGACAGAGGAAAACGAGACTTCGCTGGGGACTCTGGGATCTGAATCTGGAGGTGGTAATTTTTTAATCTGAAAACTCTTGGTTTTGAAGGAGTCAGTTACCTAATTAGGTTACCCACTGACGTTTTTATTTAGCCGGGATGCCAACACCTGACTTCAGCACCTGGTCCTCAGGGCTCCAGGCAGCCAAGTCTGGAACCCTGAGTGATGATTTCAAGATGCCATGACTGCCCCGACAGGATGTGCAGATTCACAAGACAAGAGGTAGAGGGGATCTGCAGTCTGAGTTGAAGAATTCACTTCTGATCCTTTACTGAAGAGCATCTGTCCTGAATCCATCCTGTGAGAGGCCAATACTTTGCACGTTTTGTTCACCAGAGTATCCCGTGTTTAGGACAGTGCCCAGCACAGTGCAGACACTCAAAAGAATATCGCTGTAGTGAATGACTCAAACTCATAGTTTGGAATTCAACCATGAGACAGCCATTCCATGGTCAGTTTCTACTTTTTTTTCCTTATAAGCAGGCCTCACTGTTTTTAAACTGGATAGATCTTTATTGGATCAAGAGAAAAACCCTGAGTATAGAAGAGAGGACAAGGGCCCCCTTCCCAGGACAGTGAAAATGATGAGGCTAAACCACGTCTCAATTTCTCAGGTTACAGAGCTTAGATCTTTGAGATGCCGGCAGCTCTACAAGGTGATGGGCCTGTGGACAAATCTAAGGGTTTTTCCTCTAAGACATCCAAAGGAATCTCACCTCCCCACATCCTCGCGTACCATCCTCTATTTTGAAAGTTATTTTCTTCCATTAATTGGTTCTATTCTATGGATCCTCCTCCTTCTCTGCTCTGCCTCTTTCACATTCCAACAGGGGCCTCTGTTCAGGCTTTTTAAAATAAGTGTTTCTTGGAGTAATTGTGATCCTTGGAATTTCTTTCCAGTAGCTTCTTTCCTTCTTTGACAAAAATAATTTTGATTGATTAGTCCCTTACATCACTCACTCACCATTTATTTTCAAATCTACATATAATTAATTTTCAATTTTTCCATGTGCTGGGGAATATTCAATTATCTATAAACAGTCAATGAATTTATCATCAAGGTGAAGTGATGAGATGTGGACATTTAAAAAATAAGTATCCGTACCCTATTTTATGTAAAATTAAGTGAATCCTTTCCTGTTCCCCATCCAATATGTCCCTTGAACAGGAAGTTATCAGGGTATTTTGTTCTTTATATTATACATCCTTTTCAACGAATGAGGCTGTACACAGCCTTTGATTATCTTTGCTGGAGGGTAAAACTGCTACAGGCTTGAAACCTAGCTTTTAAAAAATTGCCAGCTCAAAGGTGGCAAGGACTTTCTGTTAAGTTCATCACTGTCATCATCTATAGGTCCTAGAACAGCACCAGGTAAAGGAAATAGTTGTTGAAGTTGTTCTGAGTGGTGTGTGCACAGGCTGGAAACTGTCTCCTAGGTCAAGAGCTTGGCTGATAGGTTGTCTGTAAATTTTGAGCTCTGTGCCTCCAGGTGAGACTTACAAAGTTAAGCATGCCAACATGCTCTGTCAAACATGCTCTGTTACATTACTGAGTGGAATGTATTCCATTTCCTTCTGAAGGATTTGGGGAGTCTGAAATAATAAACTGAATAAATTTAGAACTGAAGGAATCTCAGAGCTAGCCACGTAATGATCCTGGGTGGGAAAAGGAATCTCATGCACCCCTCCTCCCAAGAGAGGGGGGTGCACTGCATTAGAACTTTAACCGACATACACCAGACAACCTCCTTTCAAGTAAGGAGCCGCTGACATACCAACCAGGAGTTGCTTCAAGGTCTGTTGTCCTAAAATGTACACTATGTATTTTACCTCCCATACTGTCGTTAGAATGCTTAGAGACATCTCTCAAATTTTCTTCATTCTCAAAGGGTTTATTTGCTTTGTGCACATTCTGATATTTTGCTGAAGATGTTCCACAGCTGGTAAGTCCAGACTTTCATTTCTCCATTATTCCCTCTGCCAACTGACGAGGCAGAACGTGCCACTGACAACCCTGCTACATGCACTGCCTTCAAGGGTCCAACAGTTTCTCTCCTGTGTGAACTCTGATACCTACTGAAGTCTTGTTTCTCGGGAAGGGCTTTTCCACACTCATTATATTTCTACCAACTATGACCTCATTGATGGGACGTGACCCATGAAGCTCTGAGAGGGTCTGTCTTTCCACAAGAGGCTTTCCCAGTCCCTGCTCATATTTGTCTCGGTATATACTCGCCAGCACACAGTGAGCGAGGTTTTATTCAAGGGTTTCCAGCTGGATTGTTTCAGTTTATCCCTGTGTGTTTTCTGTGACATAAAACATCATGTAACTGGTCACTGAAGGTGCTACCACATTCACTGCATTCATTAGGTTTCTCTTCTGTGCAAACACGACCCATGGATGCTGTGTAACTGGCACCTGGCTGTCCACCCAGGGCTACGCTCCTATCTGCCAGGAACCCACTGACGTGGGATGGAGTCTGAGCTGCCACGGAAGGCGCCTGCAGGGTCACCACAGTAACAGCAGCTTCCCCCTGTACAATATCCCTCGAATGTGATGAGCTGGGACTCTTTGAGAAAGGATTCTCCAACTTGACGGAAGCTCCCCGTTTCTCTCTCGCATGTAGCATCCTCTTGTGATAAACAAGGCAGGACAAGTGGGAGAAGGCTTTCCTACAGTCAGCGCAGCGATAGGGTCTCTCTCCTGTGTGAGTTCTTCGGTGTCTGTTGAGGCATGACTTGTCCCTGAAGGCTTTCCCACAGTCGCTGCACGTGTAGGGCTTCTCACCTGTGTGAATCCTCCGATGGTGAATGAGACCAGACCTGTGTGAACAGGATTTTCCACATTCAGTGCATACAAAGGGAGTCTTTCCAGTGTGAAATCTCTGATGTGAGATAAGGCACGTTTTCTGGCTGAAGCCTTTCCCACATTCAGTGCATACGTAAGGTTTCTCTCCAGTGTGAGTTCGCTGATGTATAAGGAGATTGCCCTTCTGGATGAAGCCTTTGCCACATTCACTGCATACGTAGGGTCTCTCTCCTGTGTGAGTTCGCTGATGTACGATGAAATTGCCCTTCTGGATGAAGCCTTTGCCACAGTCACTGCATATATAAGACTTCTCTCCTGTATGAGTTTTCTGGTGCGAGTTGAGCTGCGATTTCCAGCGGAAGGCTTTATCACATTCGGTACATTCGTAGGGTTTCTCTCCCGTGTGAGTTCTCTGATGCTCGACGAGCCTGGACTTCCTGGAGAAGGCCTTGTCGCACAGGCTGCACCCGTGAGGTTTCTCCCCTGTATGAACTCTCTGATGGTTAACAAGCCGAGACTTCTTGATGAAGCCTTTCCCACATTCATCGCATATGTAGGGTTTCTCTCCCGTATGAGTCTTCTGATGGATAAGTAGCCGTGATACCTTGGGGAAAGCTCTGTCACACTCGGTGCATGCATACTGTTTCTCTCTGATATGAGTTTTCTGATGTTCAGTGAGCCTGGACTTCCTGGAGAAGGCTTTCCCACATACACTGCACCCATGAGGTTTCTCTCCTGTGTGAACTCTCTGATGATAGGTGAGGCGGGACTTCTTGACGAAGGCTTTCCCACATTCAGTGCATATGTGGGCTTTACTGTTTTTTGGAGTCCCTAGGTGCCTAATACATTGTGAATTTGTCTTCACAGAACGTCCACCTTCAGGGGATTTAATTTCAGGATGGAACTGTTCATGCTTTGCATGGAGGAAGGACTTCGTATCTCCATTAACCTCCACAGGGTTCCTGACTTCACAGCTTCTGTTCTGGTTGGCCACACTTAAATCTGATTTCAGTGTTTTCCCATGTAAGTCACATACATCATGATTTTGCCTTAAAGGAAAGTTATTTTTGCTCCAGTGAACGGTGTTGCCAAGTGCGTTTTGTTTGTGACATCGTTCCATTCCCTTTGGACATCTTTGATTTTGCAGGTGCTCCTGGAGATGACAGTCACCTTTCCTCATTTCTAGGAAAGAAGAGAAGAATGAATCTTCCCATGAGCTTGATACAGAGTTAAACTATTTAACAAATGCCTTTGTGTAAGCTGGCTCTTCATGGACAACACCATGACCTCAGTTTTAAGAAGTTCCACATAAATATATGCTTGTTTTCACTCGGACAAGGTAAAACACAGTAACATAAACAAAGGAAATACACGGTAAAAATAGTCAGGGCATACACAGGGTTAGAGCATTCAAAATGAGCAATGCTTTGTCATTGCGGCCTTATAGGTTATGCTGAGATAGTAAAATAAAACCAAGTTACCAAACTTACGGTCACCAGAGGGGAGAGGGGTGGGAAGGGATAAACTGGCGGTTTGAGGTTTGCAGATACTAACTACTCCCTTAAAACACATAAACAACAAGTTTCTACTGCAGAGCACAGGGAACTATATTCACTATCTTGTAATAACCTACAATGAAAAAGAATATGAAAAGGAATATATGTGTATACGGATGACTAAAATATTACGCTGTACATCAGAAATTAACATAACATTGTAAACTGACTATACTTCAATTAAAAAAAATCAAATTATAATTAGCACTAGACCACAGAAGAGAGAGGGGTATCTGTTTCAAAATGATGTAGGACACATTCACACAGCCACAAATCCTTATTAAATTAAATTATGACTATGTACCAAGCAATGTACTGGTGATGAGGATAGAGAAACATATAAATATGTGTTTAAAGTCCAGTCAGGGAAAAACTGAACATGAAAGCAATGATAAAGAAGGCAGATACAAATTGTGACAAGCGGTTTGAGGGAGCAATGGCGAGCAAAGTGGGGGAAATCGGGATATAGTCTAGACACAGAAAAGACAAGGCTCTGTCGTGGTTTCTACGATCAGTGAGGAACCAGGTACTATTCTTAATTCTCTGAGCTGGGCTGCTGGATGGGTGAGGAGGGGTTTCGGATGTGATGGGGGACTATCACTGAGGGTCACAATGTGGGAAAATCAGGGTGCATTTCCAAGCACATCAACCTTCAGGTGGGTTTCAGGTATGTGAAGATTTCAACTGGAAAGGTCAGAACAATGTGGGAATCATCTGTATATAAATATAAGGCAGGGAGGGTGTAGCTCAGTGGTAGAGCGCATGCCCAGCATGTACAAAGTCCTGGGTTCAGTCCCCAGTACCTCCATTAAATAAATCTCAAAAACCTAATTACCCCACCACCACAAAAAAAACTCAAACAAAAGACTTAGAATAAAGAGAACTGGAAATAGTAACTTCAGAAATAAAAATTAAAAAAAAAAAAAAAAAAGGAGCAGCTTGGAACTTTCAGCCCCAGCCCCCACTCTCCAGGGAGGGGGGGGAAGGGCTGGAAATGAAGTTCATGATCAATGCTGCCTATGGTGATGAAGCCGCCATAAAAATGACAAAACTAGAGGGTTCAGAGAGCTTCCAGGTGGCTGAACACATGGAGGTGCGGGGGTTGGAGCACCAGGAGAGGCACGGAAGCTCCAAGCCCCTGTCCGCAAACCTCGCCCTGGGCGTCTCTTCCATCAGGCTGTTCCTGAGTGACATCCTTTTATAATAAGCTGGTGATCTAATAAGCAAAATGTTTCTCTGAATTCTGGTGGCCACTCTAGCAAATTAATGGAAGCTGAGCAGGGAGCCTTGAAAACCTCCAATCTATGCCCAGTTGGTCAGAAGCACAGGCAACAACCTGGACTCGTGTTTGGCATCTGAAGTGGAGGTGGGGGCAGCCCTGTGGGACTGAGCCCTTAACCTGGGGGATCTGATGTTTCTCCAGGCAGACAGTGTCAGAATTGAGTTAAACTGTAGGACAGCCAGCTGGTGTGGCAGAGAATTGCTTGTTGTGGGGGAAAACTCCCACACATCTGGAGTCAGCTATGAGTGTGGTCGTGGTGTGAGTGCAAAGGACAGACCCAAGAGGAGCACCGAGGCTCTTCCAGCACAGCCAGGATATACGATGTGAATAACAGAAGGTGCCATAAACTGAATGTCTATCCTCCCCCCAGAATTCATACACTGAAATCCTAACCCCCTTGGGGATTTAACAGTAATATAATTATCAGAACGAATGATCATACAAACCAAAGCACAGGAAACTATATTTAATTTCTCGTAATAACCTATAATAAAAAAAGAACCTGAAAAGAAAAAATATATATACATGTATATGTATAACTGAATTGCTCTGCTGTATGCCTGGAACTAACATTGTGAATCAACTACACTTCATTAAAAAATTAAAAACAAAAACAAAACTCCTAACCCCCCATCAAAGGTGGGATGGAAGTTAGGAACTGAAATCCACGCTACTCAAAGGAACAAAAAGGTTCAGGAGCCAGAAGACAGTGTTAAAATCAAACATCTCGAGAGAGAGACGCATGGAAGGTGAACTTCATAGCAAGAAAAGGAGAAGGAACAGGTAGTAATGGGGGAGGGGAGGGTATAACTCAGTGGTAGAGTGCGTGCTTAGCATGCATGAGGTCCTGGGTTCACTCCCCAGTCCCTCCACTGGAAAAAGAAACAAACAAACAAACAAACAAAAAACAGGTAGTAATACAATGCTAGGGGAAGAAAGATGGTAAGATTTGAGAATTCTAAGAAACATAGAGGGAAAAATAAAAAATCAAGACCTGGGTGAAATAAAGAGGTCAACTACCAAGAAATATCCCTCTACAAACCTAAAAGAAAAAAGAGGTCTTCTGTGAGATTCATGGAGTGTCTGTCTGTCCTCAGACCCTCACACTGTGACATCTCTGAAAGACTAGAAAGTAGTTCCCTCGGCTGTCCCCTTGCCAGCTCTCTCTCACCCACCTGGACAAATGTGACCACAGACTTCATCTTCTACTGTCCAGAGTTCTCCTCGTCCCAACCTGGAGAGCACATCTGTCTTGCTGGCCTGATATCCTGTTTATAGGAAACGACAGAAGAGACAGGATCGTGAACTGGCCAACGTGGGAGAAGGTTATATTCTAGGAACGATGCAATTTGCAAGTCAGCAAAGGAAAGGCTTTTCTCCCAGGAGAGGGCACATCACACTCTGTAGTCTGGGACCAGAGAGGGAACTGAGACTCACAGGTCACTTCAGAGCATCACAGATGCTAAAGAGCTCTCAGAAGCTGAGAAAGGAAAGGCCACTGACTGGGGACCCTCTGAGTAACCGGGAGCGGTCCTCACCCACGGACACCAGGTGGCTGTAGTTCTCCAGCATCACGTCCCGGTACAGGGCCTTCTGGGCAGGCGCCAGGAGCTGCCACTCCTCCCACGTGAAGTCCACGGCCACATCCTCTAGGGTCAGCGATCCCTGTAACAACACAGTCTGTTTAATTGAGTGTTTCTCTAGCTATCGAAGAGGAAGGAATGTGTAGGAAGTTGCTCTGCACCTTTTCACCATTTAGGCTACATCTATATACACAGGTGTTTCAACAGTTTTTTTAAACTATGTTGTCTAGAAGCAAAATCTACCCACCTTCAAATCTATGTCAAGAAAATATTTTGTAATTGTGCAGTCGACCATCATTCAACCAATCAGAAGTTTCTGTAATAAGTAGTCATTAAATCCTCTTGCTAAACTAGAAGCATCTGTAATAAATATTTGAAGCATTTGCTGTATATTTATTTTTTTGAAGCAACTACCTATTTGCCAGGTATTAAATATATTCTAGTGACACCAGAAGAAATAAAACACATTCCTACATGGAGCATGAAATTCATAACCATTATCAGAGTCAACCATGAAGAAACCCCAGGCTATAATTACAAGATACTACATATTAAATAAGTATGTTTTATAGGTTAGGGAAAATAAAAACATCTTTCTAAAACATGTCTGGGGGGAGGGAAACAGCTCAGTGGGAGAACAATGCTTAGCATGCATGAGGTCCTGGGTTCAATCCCCAGTGCCTCCACTGAAAATAAATAAACCTAATTACTCCCCTCCCCACACCCCACCAAAAAAAGCTTTAAATATAAAAATTAAAAATAAAGCATGTCCAAAGAACCAGAGATTATTAAAGAACATTATGCAAACTAAGAAAATAAACAGCATCCTTCACAAAACACACAAATACATACATATGTATGTACATTACTTATATGTATGTTACCAGTCAGGTTCACAGCATATCAGATACACTGCAGAGATAATAAACTGGAAGGTAGATCTGAAGGTATTACTCAAAATGCAGCAAAGGACAAAACGATGGAATATGTAAAGTAATAATATAAATAAAGAGGCTACAGTGAGATCTAACCTTCCCCAATTCCGATTCCCAACGCATAATTACGGTAATGGGAAGGCAATATCCAAAGACCTAAGACCTGAGCTAGATCCACCTGCGAACATCTGTATAGACACAGGTACACACACGGCACAGGGACAGGAAGTACACGCTCCTGCCTGCTTGTTAAGCAACACCAGGAGATGAGGAAGCTTACTTTTTCACTCTATGTGTTTTGTAATCAATGGTGTTTTTAAAATGGACTCATGCCCATTTGTATTATTAAATCTTTGAAAGGTCATACAAGATAAGGCAGTAGGACTTGGCTTTGAACACAGGGAAGGAGGATGGACCACCTTGGACAGCGGAAAATTCTAAAGCAAGCCCTCGGGATCCCAGCAACGTTATCAGGTGGTACCTGCAGCTCTCTCCTGCCAAATCTGTACTCAAACACCAGTTCAGTCCCCTGTTCATAAAGGACCTCTGAAAGTCATGCAATCTTTCCATTTTCTTACATCACCTGCGTTTTATCCCTAGATGACCCAGACAGCACGCTGCAAAGCTGGGTCCACGGGGCGTAAAGAACTGTGCCTGCTGAGTTTTCCTCATCTAGTCCCAAAGGGGTCTCTGAGAAGCCAGCTTTTGCATTTGTGAGAGGGCTAGAGTTAAGGTCACTGTTTATCATATTACCTCTAGGAAGAACCGTTTTAAAAAGTCTTGAGAGGCAGAGGGTAGAGCTCAGTGGTAGAGCACATGCTCAGCATTACGAGGGCCTGCGTTCAGTCCCCAGAACCGCCATTCAAGTAAATGAATAAACCTAACTACCTTCCCTCATAAAAAAAAAATAATAATAATTAAATCAATTTAAAAATTTAAAAAAAAAAGAATGTGGGGAAAGGGGACAGTTCAGCAGTGGAGCATGTGCTTAGTATGCACAAGATCCTGGGTTCAATCTCCAGTACCTAAAATAAAGAAATAAATATGTACATATATAAACCTAATTACTCCCACCCAAGGAAAAAAAACAAAAATGAAAACAAAAACCACCCCCCAAATGTATATATTAAAAAAAAAAAAAAAGTCCTCAGGCCTGAGTGTAGTGTCAGGCAACAGTGACCTCCCCTGAGGAACAGGTCTGCCTTCTCCTGTGATCACCAGGATGCCCTGGCCGCGAGGGCTGTCAGATACTAGACAGAAGATGACGGCAGACATAACCCACAGGATGCTCCAGTCACACATGATGCCCCTTTCTTGTTTGTTTGTTTCTTTCTTTCAGGGGAAGTAATTGGGTTTATTTATTTATTTAATGGAGGTACTGGGGATTGAACCCAGGACCTCGTGCATGCTAAGCACGCACTCTACCACTGAGCTCTACCCTCCCCCTCCACATGATGTCCCACCATGAGTCATTTAGTGTAGATCCCATGAACAATCTATTCCCTGTGCTACTCTGCAGTGATGTTGAAGTTAGATCTAAATTTATTTCTGCGCAAATCTTAATTTACCAGTTTCTTAATTTCTACTTGATTCAATGGCCTTTGAAAGTCTTACAGAAATCAATCACAGAATGAAGGACTAGAACAAAGCAAAAGTCACCTGGTCCTTGATCATCTTCTTCTGTTTTTGGGCAATGGCCAAAGATGAAGATGTCTCTTGGGTCTCTTCTTAAACTGCCCTAAACTTCTGGTTAGAAATCTTAGTCTCTGGTCAATGGTGCTCCCACTAATGATGATATCCGAGTCCTGAAACTTCCTCACGTCATCTGATGTATCTTGCTCAGGGAGCCAGGACCTGCAGGCTGAAAAGTAATTTCACTTTGAGTGTACATCTCCTCTGGACCCAGATGTCACCGCCACTGTCATTCATCTGATTTCATGGCCATCTGTCCCTTTCTCTGATGCCCCAGGGGCCATTATACTCTGGAGCAGTAAAACATAAGATTGTGAACATGGGGGTTGTATTTCTTCCTTCTGTGACGTGGAAGTGGGGTGACTATGAAAGGGGGGATGGGAAGCGAGAACCAGCACAACCCGATGTCTCCGCAGCAGGGGAATGATCACAGACCAGTTTTGGGAAAGAGAGTATCTAAAAAGTGAGGACCTTGAAATCTACTGCTTGAAAACCATGAGTGCCCATGTACCTGTTCAAAAGCCTTTGAACCATCTTCACTAATCCTCATTATGTGAAAGAAACAAACAAAGGCAAACCAAGAGAAAAAAAGTAAAGCATAGAAAACAAGGTTATTATTTGTGGATATATACACATTTAGTGAAAGCACAAAAACACACATGATAGAAATGCATTCCAGAAAGCTAAGAAATAAACAAGCCTAGTTACCTCCCCCTCCCCTCCAAAGATAAACAAACAGACAAACAAACCCATAATTTCTGGGGCAGGAAAGCAGGATGGACTAGAAGATATGACTTAAGTTGCCTCTGCATCAGTTTCTTTCTTTAAAAAAGCATCAGTGACCCTCCCCCCAAAAATCATGTACATCATTGGAGGAAAATTCCAGTGAGTGGAAATGGCAGCATAGACAGCACCAAGGGCCTGTCCTGCCAAAGAAACATCAAAAAACCAAGTAAAAACAGGATAAAAAACAAGACAACAACTGTCAGAACTCTGAGAAACCATCAAAGGTTTACCGCAACAGAGTTAACACTGAATCAAGAAAAAGGCAACTGAAAAATGGTAGGCAAGCTCTGTGCCAGTTTTCTTTGCTCTTGCTTCTCCACCTCCCCAGTATGGTGGTGGCCTTGAAGGGGGCAGGCAGCATCTCCAGGGTGGGACCCCAGTTCCTGGTCCTGGCGGGAGCAGAGTAGACTTTACTAGCCAAAGAATTGCGTGTGTCTGTTCCATTTTGTTCTGTTCTGTCTGGGGTCTACATGAAGGGCTGATGCAACGTGCCCAACCCTGTTTCATCTCATTTGCAACTCCCTTAGGGTGGAGAAGCAGAGGGCATGTCTCAAAAACATTGTGCAGCTGCCTGGAGTGAAAGATACTGTGGAGGCACGGCTGAAACAGTGGGAGGAAAAGCTGGGAAGCAGAGAGGAGGGTATGGCTCAGTGGTAGAGTGCACGCTTAGCATGTGCAAGGTCCTGGGTTCAATCCCTGGTACCTCTGGTAAACAATAAACAAACATAATTACCCCCCAAAGCTTTCTTTAAAAATAAACAAAACAATAAAACATATTTTAAAAATAAATAAAATTTAGAAAAATATTTTTAAAAAGCTGGAAAGAGAGTTTCTTTATGAAATTAAGCCATTCAAAAGCAACAGTGATGGGGAGGGTAGAGCACATGCCTAGCATGCACGAGGTCCTGGGTTCATACCCGAGAACCTCCATTAAAAAATAAAACATTATGCTTACCAGGGGAGGGGGGGTGGGCGGGGTTAAATTTGGGGGTTTGAGACCTGCAAATGTTAACCCCTATATATAAAAATAGATAAAAAAACAGAGAACTATATTCAATGTCTTGTAATAACTTTTAATTAAAAAGAATATGAAAATGAATATATGTGTATAGATGCATGACTGGGACATTATGCTGTACACCAGAAAGGGACACATTGTAACTGACTATACTTCAACTTAAAATTAATTAATTAATTAAATACATAAATCTAATTACCTCCCCCAACAAAATAAAAAAAAATTAAGAAAAAATTTTTTAAAAAGAACTTGAAAAAAAAAAAACAGTGGATACTAGGGAGTTTATAAAGCCACGTACATACACAGGGCAGAACACCTGCTCAGAAAGACCAGGTAAGACCTGAAGCTTTCCCTCTGGCTGATCTCTACTTTTAGTGCAAGCAGGAAGTGAAGGCTACAGAGAAGACACAACACACAACCACAAGAATATTACATTAAGTGAAAGAAGGCAGACATAAAAGTCATATTCTGTATGACTCCATTTATATGAAATACCCAGAATAGGTAAATCCATGGAGATTGATGGCTGCCAGAATCAGGGGAATGGGAACATGAGGAATGACTGTTTTCACAGGATTTCCTTTCAGGGTGATTAAAATGTTCTGGAACTAGATAGACGTGCTGGTTGCACAACTTTATGAATATACTAAAAGCCGTTGAATTGTTGGCTTTAAAATGGTTAATTTTCTTTTGTGAATTCCATCTCAAAGAAGAAAAAAAATCAAATACATCCTCTATATGCTCAGTGCAACAATATAAGTAGTTTCTCTAAAGGAAAGAACAAGACAAGGATGAATGATATTACCACCATTATGTATAAGTATTCTGGAAATGCTACTTGGTTAGTTTGATAAAGACTCAAGTAAGGATAATCAATATCAGAGAAAAGGAAACAATTTATAAGAAGTTCCCCAATATGATTCTGCAAGAGTCAGAGTTTCAGAGATTCCAGAGAACATACATATAAAAAATAAGCTTTTAGTGGGGAGGAGATAGTTCAGTGGTAGGGCAGGTGCTTAGCATACTCAAGGCCCTGGGTTCAATCCCAGTAATTCTGTTTAAATAAATAAATACATACATACATACATATCTAATTCCCCCCTAAAAAAACCCCTAAAAAATAATAATAATGAGAAGTTTTTAGTCAGATGGCTGACTACAGAATTTATATAATAAACTGACAGTAGTCCAAAGCACCTCTTACAGCAGTGTTACACGACTGAGTATTTTGGGGAAATAGCTTAACACGTATTGAATACTTTCAATAGAGATTACCAGCATCAAAAAATCTACTTCTAGGCATTTTCACAAAAGAAATAATGGCACACACATGCAAAGTTGATGTAGAAGTATTATTTAGGTCTACTAACAGAGGATTAATTGAATAAGTAAAAATATACATATCCAGTGAAATACTATGTAGCAATTAAAAATGCTAACAATCTATATTCAGTGAAAAGACACATACTTCAAAGTTATGTACAGTACAAGCACATGAAAAGATGCTCAACATTATTAGTCTTCAGATAAAAGAAAATAAAAACAACTGAGATACCACTTCACACCCACTGGGATGGGTATAAGAAAAATAAGAAATAACAAGTGTTGGTGGGTACGTGGAAGAACCAGAACACTCAAGACGCTGCTGGTCAGAATGTAAAATGGTGCAGCCACTTGGGAAAACAGTCTGCTAATTCCTCAAACAGTTAAATGTATTTACCATATGATCCCCCAAGTCCACTCCAGATTTATATCCAAGAGAAGTAAAAGCATGTCCACACAAAAGCTTGTTCACAAATGCTTACGGCAGCAGTACTCATAACAGCGAAAATGTGGAAACAACCCAAATATCTATCAGCTGTGAAAGGATAAACAACATGTGCTGTATCCACACAATGGAATATTATTCAGGTATAAAAAGGAATGAAAGACTCGTGCCTGCTACTACCTGGCTAAACCTTGAAAACATTATGCCAAGCAAAAGAAGTCAAGTCACAAAAGACTGCATATTATCAGTGGCAGAGCACGTGCTTAGCGTGCATGAAGTCCTGGGTTCAATCCCCAGTACCTTCTTTAAAAATAATAATAACAACAATAATAATAATTAATAAACCAAATTACCACCCCCCCAAAATAAAATAATAAAAGGCTGCATATTATATGACGGTATTTATATGAAACGTCCAGGACAGGCAAATCTACAGACAGAGATAGTAGATTAGTGGTCGCTTAGATGGGGAAATGGATGGATAAGGGGTGGTAGCTAAGGATACAGGGTTTCACTCAGAGGTGATGAAAATGTTCTAAAATTGACTGCACTGATGGTTGCACATACTTGTGATATACTAAAAACCACTGAATTACATACTTTAAGTGGATGCACTGTACGGTATGTGAATAAAAAGCTGTTATTAGAAAAACGCTATGAGTAGAACTCTAATCATATGCTCACTAAAATATTTACGGTGAAATTTGTAAATGTCTGCAACTTACATTGAAATACACTAGAAAAATGTGAAAAAGTGGGTTAATGTTGAGTAGAGGAGTGATCTATGGATAGATAAATGATAAAGGAAACATAATAAAATCATGACGATAAGATACAGGACTTCAAATGTATAATTCTTTAAACCTTGCTATGTTTGAAATTGTTCATGATAAAATCATGGGGGGGTGGAGAAGCTTGTAATAGTGAAATTGGTGGAGTGAGCAAAACAAATATTCTCAATGTAATTGGTCTTCTATGTAATAGTAAATTAAGAGTGAATAAAAAGTTCAAAAGTAAAAAGACCATTCATAATGGTAAAAAAATTAAAAATCAAAGTGAAGATGAGGTACAGAGAACCACTCCCTTTGGCAAATGCAGATTCATAAACTGTTCTCAAAAGGGATAATTGAATATTAAAGCCTTTAAATTCTATCTAAATGAATGTACACATTGAGTGATTCCGATCATTAAGGGCATAGGTTTGCCTCTTGGTATACTGTTAACAGAAATATTTACAAGACAATTCACAAAGAAAGAATTTTATACGTGTGTTATGAATATTTATAATATAAAATTAAACGATGAGGCAAATTATATCAATATTTCGTCAGTATACTGGAATTGTGAAAATCAAGCACAGAAAAATGAAGACGAAAAAGGAAACTGATGAACGTTATCACTGGAGAACAAAACTGGGGTAAAAGAGACGTTATTTTACTTGGGTTAGAACAACTCTGAAAGAAAATATTTACAAGTGTGTGTGCGCGCACACACACACGCACACACCCACACAGAGTAAACCTGCAGGAAGGGCAAAATTTTCAGTAGAAACCTTACCAATTTAGATGTGTTTCATTTTCGATCTCCAAAGCTTTCATTTCTACAGGATCGAAAAGAGATGTCGAAATCCAAAGGAGATTTGCAAACAAGGCGTAGGAGAGGAGCTTGGACTTGAGGAACTGCCGGGGAAAGGAACGTTTGAACGTCAGCCCACCCACCAGCCAGATTCAGCCGTCCCAAACCTCTGAACGACAGAGATACCTGGATCACCCCCCGAGACACTGGTCACACCCATTAGGAATAATCCCAAAACCTGGACGAGAAACCCGGGCTCGCTGGCCAGGAGTCCCCGGCTGCTGTCAGTGAGCCGCCCGTTAAATCCCGAGTCCACAGCAGACGCCGCTTATGCTGACACAAATCACTTCTTTCCGCAGGCCTCAATCACCAAGCCCTGCAGACAAACACCAACCTCTGACCACGTCCTTTCGATCGCGTACCTCGCCTGGCCTTTATCACTGACAACCAGAATCCTTCGCGACCGACTCCCAACGGCACCCCAACCACAGATACCCCAGTCACAGACCCCCACATGATTCCTCTCCCCTGGGCACCCCACGGCTCCACCCTACCCGGACACGCACAGACACCTCGGTCCTCTCATCCTGCTCCACGCAGAGCCACACGCAGACTTGATTTTCTCCTGACCCCACGGCGATCTCCCAGAACCTGCACTTCCGTGAACTCTCTTCTAGCAGCGCCCTCGCCCAGTCTCCGCGCTGGGCTACGGCGGCCGTTGAGGGTCTGCGGCGTTTGAACGGAGCACTGACACCCCTATTTCCGGCTTTTCACGGAAGTAACATGTCCGCGTCCAACTCGCCACAGATTCCGGGGCCGCCATCTTTCAGGACTTAACGTACAGAAAGTGAAGTGGCAGTTAAGGCCCGAGCAGCCAGGGAAAGCTCCGAACGGTGAAAAGCCACGGAAACTACCGTCCCATTTCTCGGCACCGTAAACCATCCGCCACAAACTGGTTTTCAGAAACTCGAGCTGACGCAAGACGAACATGGGGTAGCATCTATCCGCCTTAGCGGGCTGGGGAGAAAAGTAGTCCACTTTGGGAAATGACACAGTGGGCGCAGCCATCTTCGAAGTAAGGTGTCCATACAAACACAATACGAAACAAAAAACGCCTTTCCAGGGGAGGAAAAAAGAGCAAACGGATAAGCCAAAAACGAGATATCCCGAGAACGCTTCTGATTGAATGTGGAACGTGAAAGGATGATTTTGAGGACAGAGAAAAGTCTTGGAGAAGTACTCACGGCAAAGCGGACACCATAATGCCGTCACAGGATGTCAAAAAAACAAACAAAAAACCCGCAACTGCAAGAAACCTGGCATACCTTTGGGGGTGGGACATAGTTACCGCCCAGTAAATGGGTGGAGAGTAGTCACGAGCCGATGGGAAGAGGGAATCCAACCTCCAAGCTGTTATATTGTTTTAGGTCAACAATCAATATGTACATGTTAAAATGTCAAAATCTTTAAAAGGGTAAAAAGTCTTACGAAACTAACTCCTAAATTTAAAAGAATTACAAAATAAAACAGAATCCTCGGAGCAGCAGTTCCATTCCTAGATATTTATTCAAGAATACTCTGAAATATGTCCAAAGACTTATACAAGAATGTTAATAACACCTTTATTCATAATAGCTGCAAACGATAAATAATCCAGGTGTTAGTGAGAATGTGGAAGAAATGGAAACCTCATAAACTGATCGTGGAATGTAAAAGGGTGCAGTGTGATATTGTGAAACGAGAAATACATATTTTGGTCTTCATCCTGGCTCCTAGCCAGAGCGCCTAAAACCCTTGTAATGTCTTAAGGGATTAAAGTAATAGGAATATACTTTGTTAAAATATTTGGTTTTGGTCCCCACCTTCTGAAACAACTCAGGATTAATAAAGGTGAAAGTGTCTTTTGTTATTCATAACAAGCCTGCTTCAACCACGTCTGAGTTCATATTAATGAGGTGACTTTGGAAACCCCTCAGGATAGGGGCTGATTGCCAGGGAATTCACCCTGCTGGGAGGGGAAAGGAACTGGAGGTTGAGTTAATTACTAATAGCAAATTATATAATCAATCATGCCTACGTAATGAAGTCTCTATAAAAAAACATAATCAAAGAGATTGGGAGAGCTTCCTGACTGCTGAAAACGCTGAGGTGTTGGGATGGCACTGAGAGAGAGCATGAAGTTCCACTCCCCTTCTCCCATAACTTGCCCTATGCATGTTTTCCATTTAGCTGTTCCTGAATTTATCCTTTTACAATAAACTGGTAACGCAGGAAGTAAACTGTTTTCCCAAGTTGTGTGAGACAGTCTAGCAAATTATCAAATCTGAGAAGGTCATGGAAATCCCTGATTTAGAGCCAATCAGTCAGAAATACAGAAAGCACCTTCTTGAAATTGTTATCTGAAGTCAGAAGCAGTATTGTGGGACTGGACCCTCAGCCTATGGGATGTGCACTAACACCAGGTGGATAGTCTCAGAACTGAATTGTAGTACACCCAGTTGGTGTCCACAGATAACTGGAGACTTGCTTGGTGTGGGGGGAAAAAATCCACACATTTGATGTTAGAAGTATTCTAGGGCAGAAGAAACAGTTTTCATTCAGTTGATATTCATTTTATGCAGCTACTTTGGAAAACAGTCTCATATTTCCCCAAACAGTAAACATATTTACCATATGATGCAGCAATTTCACTCCTAGGTTTATATCCAAGAGAAATGAAAGCATATATCCACACAAAAACTCATACACAAATGTTAACAGCAGCATTATTTATAACAGCCGTAAGTGAAAACAACTCAAATATCCATCAACTGATGAAGGGAAAAATAAAATGTGCTATAGCCACACAATGGAATATTATTCAGGTATAATAAGGAATGAAGTACAGAAACATGCCACAATATGATGAACCTTGAAAGCATTATGCTAAGCGAAAGAAGCAAGTTACAAGGACTACATATTATTTGATTGGACTTATAAAATGTCCTGAATAGGCAAATCTATAGACAGAAAGTAAGTGGCTGCTTAGATGTGGGGAGAATGGAGGTAGAAATGATAGTTATAAATATCCACAACATGATTAAGAAAAAGATAACCAACCTAAAACAGGAAAAACATAAGGAAACAATTTACCAAAAAAAAAATTAAAACAGTATTTTTATTCACCTGTGAACAAAAAATACTGCAAACCTTATCAGTAAACAAAGAATACTGAAGCAATCAAGTCATCAGCCACTACCAACACCCCTAGTGAAGACAAGCCTGCAGCCCAGCCTCTGCAGCCACTCACAATGGTGCACTCTGAGGTGACTTAAAAAATAAAGGACAGGATACTGGCCCTAGAGAGCTAGGTGCTAGTCAAAGGAATGAATTCAATGAACCCAAATGTTTGTTCACTCCCATACAAAGAAAAGCACTAAATTCTTTAACTTGAGATGTCCTGGTTATCTTTAGTTAACAAATAATCTTTTAACGTTCAACTACCTGGTCTTTGTTGTAAAACTATATATCCTGGCTCCTACCCTATCTCTTCTGGGAAGTCCCTCAGAGCAATCTGAGAAGCTGTCATCCTGGCCTGAGTCCTCAGAATTGTCCACCAAATAAAACGTACCTCTCAACTTTTAGGTTGGGCATTTATTTCAGTCCACGACCCTTAGGATGGACAAAAATTAAAAGATTGATAAAGCAGTTAGGAAATAGGCACTTTGATAGAATTAGCCCTTTCTTTCCTATAACTAAAATAAATAATATTTATGTCCACCGTTGATTGCTTTTAGAAAATTAAGATAATAAAATTATGCTTGAAATAGCCTCCTACTCAAAAAATGTATACACTTAATAAAAATTAACTATTCCTTTTCAGTTGGAGTTCTTGGGGGAGGACGGATAGCAGCCAGTAAGGTATATTCATTAATAGATCACTTTTTGACAACAATCGAGAATAATCTATCCAATTAAAAATTTTCATTCTCTTCGATGCAACAAGTCCAACTCTAATAATTTCTTCACTAGAAAAATTTTGTGAAAATATCTGAATTAAGATAAAGCCACCACAGAAATTTCTACCAACAATTTCTAGTCTTCTCTTCCTCTCCATTTCACTACCTTCCACTTCGGTCAGAAAGATAACCCCTCCCTCATTGTTAGCTCTACCCTCCCAGTAGAGGTCTCACCTTTCACCCTGGAGATGTCACCAAACTTCCACCACCAGTTCTGGCTGAAAGAGAGATCTTCTCTTTCAGCTAAACTTGTTTACTCTGTGCCCACAGTGATGCATGCTACCTTCCTTTATCACCTGGGCTTCTCCAAACCACACGCGGTTCTCCAGAAGCCTTCCCGGAAGTCGCTCCACCTGCCCCCGGCTCCCTAAAGGGCGACTCCTGTTCTGTACGGACACTCACACCCTTTCCAAGATGGCCGCGCCCGCGGCGACGCTGGGCCGCTTCGTACCTACCAGCGGCAAAGCGGAGGCGGACACCTTTGGGCTCGGTGCGTCTTACTGGGATGAGACTCCGGTCTGCGGAGGAGGACATGCGCATTGCCTTTGCGATACTAGCGACCGGCGTAACGCAGACAAGTTTGAGGGGGGCAGGAAAACTGGTTGTACGGCCGGTCTTCCAAGATGGCGGGCCCCACATAAATCAGCTAACGGGCGCCGCCATACCCTGTCATAGTGTCTTTGTCTAGGAGACGCCGAAGTGTAACGGAATCTTCGTCGGTGGAAGGAAGCCCCGGAGTGATGGTTGGTATCCTGCAGACTCGGGTGCTGCAGACGCTAAACTAGAGCTGCGATGTGGAACAGCTGGATTTGTGAATGTGAAGAAAGTGATGGACTGTGCCTGTTTTTACCCACCCAGCTGGTGCGCGAACGATCTAGTAAGGGGTCCCAGTTTCGCGCTCCAGGAGCAGAACGAGGTGAGCTTTGTGGAGATACGAGCTTTGAGGTAGGGGAGGGCTATGGGGAGTCTGTATGAGGAGCAAGCTGTTGTGGGACAAGGGATGCATTCCGTGATTGAGGGAGCGGGATGGTCAAAAATGGGGCAGGTTTGGGGGTGGTTAGGGTATCGGAGAAGCATGGAGAAAGATTTAAGTGGCTTGGGGATAGCCTTTCGGGGGGACTGGGCGGTCTGGAGGTAAATCCGTGACCTAGGGGGTGGGTCAGTGATTGGGATGCACTTGGGGGATAGGTCAGGAACTGGGGCATCTTTCAGGGAAGGTTAGTGATTGGGGATGAATGACAGGAGGTCAGTGATCCGGTTGTTCTTGAAGGGAATCAGGAATTGGGGTGCCTCAGAACCTGAAAAGGCTTCTGGAGGAAGATCGGTTCTTTGGATAGCCTTGGGAGGATGTCAGCGATTGGCCCATCTTTGGAGGAAGGTCAATGTCTGGGGAATCCTTGGGGCATAAGTCAGTGACTGGGACGTCTTTTGGAAGGTTTACTAATGGGAGTGGCCATGAGGGGAGGTCAGTGATTGAGATATTCTTAGTAGGTAGTTCAGTGTTTTTCCTGTTGTTAGCTTCCGTGTCTGGAACGTACTTGGGGGGGTGGTGTCAGTGACTAGGGCATCCTTCTGGGTGGTCAGTGAATGGGGTGGTCTTGTGGGGAGCTTAGTGCATGAGACAGCTGTTTTTTGTCTTTGAGGGTCTCCAGTGGTCATTGAGAATCATGAGGTTCTGGGCGTTTGAGTCTGGATAGGCCAATGGTAACCTGTTAGAAGTCTTGAACTATGAACTGACCTAGCCATGTAGCCCATACATGGGTATGATGTTGTTGGGGACTGATACCAGAAAGATTTATGAGAGTTGGAGCTAGAGGTCTCTGCGTTTTGAAAGGCTGTGGGGTTTTATACATCAGTGCCTTCTTCAAAACCTGCTTTCCAACTCCCTCTGTCCTCTAAATTACCTCCTCTTCTCCAAAGCAATGTCTCTAAAACAATGAAAACTCCTTTGAAATGATCAAGATCTAAATAAACCTAAGGTTAAATGCTTATTATGAAAGATGTAGTACCTGGCCCTCTAGCTTTCAAATTTACTGTGTGTTTCTCTGGGAGCCTTCCTGTTTGGTCCTTCTGATACATGAGAGAACATTCCTACATCCAGAATCTTGGTAGTCAGAGATACACATGGTTAAAATTTTTTATATATTTCCTTTCCCAAACTTTTTCATCATGCATTTTATTACAAAGATGTGATAAGACTGCATAAGTAGTTTATAGTTTACTTTCTAAAAGAAACTTAACCTAATGATAAAATTGTTTCAGATTACTGATTTTTGGTACAAAGTCTTATTGATAGCTGCATAGTACTGTATAATGGGGCTCTCCTTGCAATGTTGACTGAAGTTATATTAAATCTTGCAATACTTTGTATTTGATAGCTGCGTAGTACTGTATAATGTGGCTCTCCTTGCAATGTTGACTGAAGTTATATTAAATCTTTGCAATACTTTGTATAGACATGACATTAAAATATTCATGTAGATCTGGACATTGCTTGTTAAGTTTATTCCTACATCTTGTCTATGCTTGCTGCCATTGCAAATAGCTTCTCTTTCTCTTAAATTTTTAAATTATTTTTTATTTTATTGTATTTTATAGGTATAAAAGCAGATTATTAAAAATAAACATTTTCTCTTTCATTTCTTTACTGAAATTATTACTCATGTGCTTAAATTGATTCTTGTAGGTTTCCCAGGTAAGCAGTCAGAGCACCTACGGGTAAGTTTAACTCAGAGAAAAGAATATGGATTTTGGATTTGGGCAGATGTAGCTTTTATCCATATCCTGCCACTTACTATGTGAACTTGGACAGATTTTTCAACCTGAGATTCTTTTCCCACTGTTAAAAAAAAATCACTACTAACTACTAATATAGTTAGAGTACCTTGCATATATTAAGTACCTGACAGGTTAGCAAGCAGTACACACACACACACACACACACACACACACCTGTTTCTCTGGATTTTTTAGGCTTTAAAATTTTTCTCTCTTTAAAAAAAATTTATTTATAATAGTCCTCTAAATATAGATATAGTTTTGAATACAATTTTGGCAACATTACATAATTTAATAAAGATATCTTTGTTGTTTGTGTTTATTATAAAGTAGTTACATGTTTATTGTAAAATAAACCATCGGGTAATATGTTACTTTTTTCTTTAGATTATCATGTTAACCTACCACCTGAAGAAAACAAGTTAAATTTTAGATATTGATATGTGTGTGTATATCTAAAATACATACTCACAAACAAATAAGGACTCACACAACTCAGAAAAATGTCATACTCCCAATTATAGTTTATTACAGCAGGGAATTTCGGTAATCCTCCAGGTTCTGGCTTCCTGGGATAAAACAGTTCCCATGAGGGAAGGAACTGAAAGTACCAAGATCAGCACTACATCCTTGACCAGAGACCTTGTATTAGAGCTTCAGAGAAGAGCCCAGAACCAACAGTAAAGCAGATAATAAAGTTGCTGTCTGTGACCCAGGGCTCCAGAAAATGTCCAAGTCTCAAGTGAGTTTTTTTTTTGTATATTTATTTTCCATTTGGATTTCCAGTCGTTTTTAGGAGATTAAATAATACATATATTAAAAAATATGTTTATTCAATATTTATGAAGACTACTCTCTACCAGATACAGCATGAAAAGATAAATATCAGAATTCAGTAAAAAATGCTGAGACTGAAAGTCAAATTCAGTCAGGTTGCAATCAGAATATGTAAGTCATACATTTATACAAATTATTTAAAGTTGGAGCACAGATTATAGCCTGTGAGGCTCTAAATGTGTAATAAAATGGAGTGCCAACTTGTCTCTAGTATCTCCCAGTTATCTCTTTCTACATAACAAGCCACTTCAAAACCTAGTGATACACATTTATTTTTATAAATAGTGCATAGAGGCCAGGGATGCTGCTGAACATCCTACAATACATAGTAAAGGCCTCCACAAGAATTATCCAGCCCAAAATGTCAACAGTGCCAAGGTTAAGAAACCCCAGTTAATGATCTCCACAACATATTTAAGTAGCAAACCTTTTTCCCTTCTGCTGTATTAAGGTGAAACTGACATACAATAAAACATGCATAAAGTAAAAAAAAAGAAACCCCAGTTAATGTTGGTGGGAATGTAACTTGGTGCAGCCACTATGTTAAACAGTATGGAGGTTCCTTAAAAAACTAAAAATAGAGTTACCAAATGATTCAACAATCCCACCCCTGGGCATATATCTGGAGAAAACTCTAATTCGAAAAGACATATGCACCCCAATGTTTATAGCAGCACTATTTACAATAGCCAAGACATGGAAGCAACCTAAATGTCCATTGACAGATGACTGGATAAAGAAAATGTAGTGTGTGTGTGTGTGTGTGTGTGTGTGTGATGGAATACTACTCAGCCATCAAAGAGAATGAAGTAATGCCATTTGCAACAACATGGAGGGACCTAGAGCTTATCATACTAAGTGAAGTAAGTCAGATAGAGGAAAACAAATATCATATGATATCACTTATTATATATGGAATTTAAAAAATGATACAAATGAACTTATTTATAAAACAAACAGACTCACAGACATAGAAAACAAACTTATGGTTCCCAAAGGGGAAAAGGGGGAGGGAGGGATAAATTAGGAGTTTGGGATTAGCAGATACAAACTACTATATATAAAATAGATAAATAACAAAGTCCTACTATATAGCACAGGGAATTATATTCAGTATCTTGTAATAACCTATTATGAAAAAGAATATATATGTATATAACTGAGTCACTATACTGTATACCAGAAACTAACACAACATTGTAAATCAACTACATTTCATTAAAAAATTTTTAAATTAAAAAAAGAAACCCCAGTTTATAGATTAACAGTCCTAAAGTACAGGTACTAACTAGCAAAATCTTAGAATATTCCCTTCATAATCTCTTCACATCCAAAAATGCAGCATGAACTCTCAGCTTGTAGTTACTACTTACATCTTTCTTTTATTTTAGAACATTTCTAATAATATTAGTGAAGCTTAAAATGTTCTTAATGTCAAAGTTTCAAATAGTCCAGAAGTTTACAGAGCTAAACCCTTAAGTCTCCCATCAGTCCTTTTTCTCCACTCTAAAATAATCTGAAAACTTTCATGTGTATTCTGACCTCCCATGTCAGCATTTACATACATAAATGTGAATTTGTATGAATTTGAGTTGAGGGTCTCTAGCTCACCCTCAAGTTTGATGATTCTCTAGAACTCACAGGACTCGAGGAAGCTGTTACACTCACAGCTATGGACTACTACAGTGAAAAAATACAGATTAAAGGCAAAATACACACAGAGTACAGGAAAGACCAGGCCCGAGCTCCCAGTAGTCCTGGCCCAGTGGAGTAGCATGAACAGCGCTTAAGTCTCCCCGCAATGACCTACGACAACAGGTGTGACGTGCTGCCAGCCAGGGATGCCCATGCGCACCTTGATGTCCGGGGCTTTTACTGAGAGTCAGTCAGCGTAGGCATCCGGCGTACACGACTGGCCTTAGCTGCTCTGTCTCCAGCCCCCAGAAGTCAAACTGATACAGCGAAGCTGAAGGCCTTGGGAATATGAAAACATTCACCAGGCTGGATATTTTAGGGGTCCAGAGGTCACCTCCCAGGAGCAAGTCAAGGACAGGCCTTCCTTTGTAATGTTTAGGGTTGGGCAACCCAGGCCTGCTAAGTTAACCCTTTCCTGCATAGCACCTAAATATACACATGCTCATAATGACAGTTACGGCTTATGTACCTTCCTTTAATACAGTATATGCACTTAACCACTTACTTGGAAGTCCCTCCATATCAGCATATAAGTAGCAAATAATAATAAGGGGAAAATGTCTTGAGTGCTCCACCTGCTCTAAATTCAGTCCTTTAATTTCACAGCTTAGGAAATGTAGTCTCAGTGTTTTGCTGTCATTCATGATACTTCTTTCTGGAAGGCCGTGCCCCCTCTTCCCTCTGGAACTTGCTGTAAAACAGAATTGAGCTCATAAAAATTAGTTCCAGATTCACCTATGTGAGGTTTAACCTTTCTAATTTTTCTCCTACCTAATGGTGCCCACATGGCATATATTTCTTACTTGCCATATATAAATGTATTGTACTCCCATACATTTCCATTTCTCCTTGCAAGCCAGTGTGCTCCTCCAGGGAAGGAGCAAGGCTTATTAATAAAGGAGTGTCTGACACATAGGTGCATGCACAGAGGTTGTAGGTGGTTTCTAGATGAAAGGATTTAGGATGCTCTCAATTCTAATCCTCTTTTCTGCATAGATGAACATGTGGGTCAGTGAATGATTGGAGGGAAGCACAAAAACAGGATATTTTAAATAAAAAATTGGCTTCTCCTAGAAAGTATAATGCAAAACTAATTATACAGAAAGCAGTGAGACAGCTTCACATGGGAAAAGTTATTATTAAGAAAGTCCCATTTATCTTCATAGTATTAACCAGCGATAATCCTTTTAGAAAGAATATGAATGTTCCATTACAGGGCTCACTGTCATTCAGGGACGTGGCTGTGGTTTTCACCTGGGAGGAGTGGCAGCTACTGGACCTCATTCAGAAGAACCTGTACCAAGACGTGATGTTGGAAAATTACAGCAACTTGGTATCAGTGGGTAAGCAGAGCTGTCTCTGGGTAGTGGAAGCAGTCCACTGCCTTTCCTTTCTCAGGGGTGAAAGGCATGGAGCCTTACAAGTGCCTTACGGTTTTAGAGTTGAGTTTCATACATAACAGATTTTAGTACTTTCTGACCTCTCACAGAGTGTTTTTCTCTCACTTCCAAAGAAAAAGGCCTTTACCTGGCTAAGATGCAAATTGTTCAGCCCCTTTAATGTCATCTTTCCCCATTTTTCAGAGGCCTCGTAGTCCAGGTATCTGGGTCCACAGGTCCTCTGTAATTTTCCTTGAGTAGGGTATCAAGATACCAGAGCAGATACATTCTGCCAGTTGGAGCAAGGAAAACCGTGGATAGCAGAGGAAGAGACCCACAGTCAGATTCATCCAGGTGAGTGGAAACCAGTCGCAGGGGATGAAAGGAAGGTGAAATCCCAGCTGGTCTGGAAGAGGGCGGCTCTTCTGAAACGTTGCTTGGAGAAATCTTCTTGACGTTTCTAAGCCTGAATGTGACTCAGAACAAATGTTGTGTGCTCTCACATACACTAACATCAACTGCACTTAATCTCTCCATATTAGGTCTCTTTTGCTTGGTTTAAAAAAAAATACATTTCCTTGTTTTACATATTCTGATCTGATCCCTCTCAAGTTCATCTTGGAACTTGCCCTCCTAATTAATCTTTCTCCCTGGCATCCTCAGCTCACCTGCCTTCCTTTTGTCTCCCTCTCCCTCATCCATGGTTATAGCTCTCTTTTCTTATATAATCAAGCATTCATAAATTCTCCCCTCTTCATTTTGTGTCTCCCATACCTCTGTAGTCTATTCCTTTTTTTTTCTTCACATTTTTCTCTTTCCATTTATAAATGTCTCAGACTTCAGTTGTGTACCCCCCCAGTCTCATTTCCTCTTCCCTCCTTGGCCTTATGCTGAGATTCTGCTGCTTCTATTACATGGCCATTGTGGATTCGTTGTTCTGTTTCTAGAAGACACCTGGCAAGCCGACAGTCATAGAGACTGGCACGAAGAAAACCAAGGCAACCTGGAAACTATGGGGAGTCACCATGAAGCTAATACATTTGGAAAAATACCTTCTCTGAGCTTAAACCTTGATGTTTCTTTAGCACAAAGATCTCATACACTTGACATACTTGGAAAATATTTGAAACCTAACCTAGAGTATATTATTCAGAACAAAAGCTATGCAAGAAATGAGGTTGAATTTGATCAGTATGACAAATTATCTCTTTATACTAAGCATGAGAAAACTCATGCTGGGCAAAAATACAATGACTATAACGAACGTGTAAAAGCTTTCAGCCATAAGTCACAGCTTATCAAACACTGGGAAACTCAAACAGCAGAGAAACACTGTAACTGCAGTGACTGTGGGAAAGCCTTTTCCCAGAGGTCGGACCTTATTAAGCATCAGAGAACGCACACAGGAGAGAAACCCTTTGGATGCAGTAGATGTCAGAAAGCCTTCGGCCAGAAGTCCCATCTCATTTTACACCAGAGAACCCATACAGGAGAGAAACCATATGAGTGTCATAAATGCGGAAAAGCTTTTACCGATAAGTCATGCCTTAATAAACATCAAAGAACTCACAAAGGAGGGAAACGGTTTGAGTGTCGGATGTGTCAGAAAGGCTTCAGTGATAAGTCACAGCTTACTTTACATCAAAGAACTCATACGGGAGAGAAACCCTACAGGTGTGGTGAGTGTCACAAAAGCTTCAGCAGTAAGTCACAGCTCCGTATTCATCAGCGGTCTCACACGGGAGAGAAGCCCTATGGCTGCAGTGAATGTGGGAAAACATTTCCCCTTAAGTTTAGCCTCATTTTACACCAAAAAGCGCATAAAGGGGAAAAACCTTATGGATGCAATGAATGTGGGAAAGCCTTCATCCAGAGGTCGGAGCTCATTAGACATCAGAGAACTCACACGGGCGAGAAGCCTTATAACTGCAGCGAGTGTGGGAAAGGCTTTAGTGTCAAGTCACTCCTCAACACGCACTGGAGAACTCACACAGGCGAGAGACCCTATGGATGCAAGGAGTGTGGGAAAACGTTCTCCATCAAGTTTAGTCTCATTCTGCACCAAAGAACTCATACCGGTGAGAAACCCTATGAGTGCGGTCAGTGTCAGAAAGCTTTCACCCAGAGGTCACACCTCACTATTCATCTGAGGTCTCACACCGGAGAGAAGCCTTACGAGTGCAGTGAATGCCACAAAGCCTTCAGCCGGAAGTCGTATCTCCTTATTCATCAGAGAATTCACTCAGGAGAGAAACCTTATGAATGCCACGAATGTGGGAAAACCTTCTCTCACAAGTTTAGTCTCCTCATTCATCAGAGAATCCATAGTGGAGAGAAACCCTACGGATGCCCTGAATGTGGGAAAACTTTTCCTATCAAATTTAGCCTTGTTTTACATCAGAAAACACATACAGGAGAGAAACCCCACGAATGCAGTGAATGTCAGAAGTCTTTTGCCCAGAAGTCACATCTTACTATTCATCAAAGGACTCACTCAGGTGAGAAACCTTACGGATGCGGTGAGTGTTGGAAAACCTTCTCCCACAAATTCAGCCTCCTTTTACATCAGAAAACTCATAGAGGAGAGAAATCATGAACGAAGTAAATATCCAGAAGTTGTCATTGCGAAGGAACAGTTCATCACACGCCAGAGTGTCCGTGGGAGTAAAACCTTGAGACTTTGGGGACACACTTTCTTTTCAGAGTCACCATCTTATTACTTAGCCGAGAATGGAACTGCATAGAATGCCAGACAGGAGGAAACACCTTTCCCAATAAATTCAATTGAATGTGGCCCAGAGAGAAGAGATAGGAAGGAGTATCTGTGTAAGTATTAACTGTGGGGATGTTGGTGGTGTGAAATTCAGCTACACTGGTATCAGAGAACTGACACGGAGGGAAAAATTCTATACTTTAAAGAATCTGGAGAATCATGCTTTCATGGGTATCGTTTTATGAGGGAAGTCATTTTCGGTAACTGTGACGTAATAAATAGCATTATAGAAAGTATTAAATATGTAAATAATACAGTAAGGAAGCAAAGCAAAATTATGTCAGAACTATGTAAGAATATGTAAGTGTTTTGTACCTATTTTTATTATAAAAATGATTGTTCATATTTAGGAATTGCATGTGTTAGCATAAAGATTGTGACTCTGGTCCATGTGCTTAAATGTACATAAAACTTTACCACAGAATATCCCACTGAGTCTTTGTATCATTACAGTGCTACATAAATCATAACTGAACTACATGGTTTGTTATTTTAATAAGAAATTTTAATAATACTAAATATCCCTCCCCTCCACCGTGCCCCACTGTTTACTGGTATTAGTAAGTGGGCCTGGAAATTTTTGAGTCTCTCTTGAGTAAAGCTTTTTTTTCATCAATTATAAGATGGAAAATATTTCCCACATATTAACAATGCTGAAGTTAAAAGGCAGCATAGAGTTGATGGCTTGGCATATTTAAACGGAGAACTTGGTACATAAAATAATGGTACCTCATACAACAAAAGGTATCTTAGATTGGATGAAACACAGTGGAAGTCATCATCTTTATAATTTCCTTTCTTCTAAGCCAGACAAATATTTAGGGTTTGAAGATTATTATGACTCACAGGCTTTGTACCCCTTTGAATTCTAAACAGTTTGAGAGATAGTCCCTGGTATCAGAAGATGGAAATTAAATATGAGTGTTAGTCCTGCTATTGCCTGACTGGATAATATGATTTGTTCCTGTGGTCAAAAAAAATATGCTTCTATTTCCCCCATATGGCACAAGATATCCTTCCCTTCAAAGAGCAGAATCCAAACTTTAGAGATATTTTCTAGAATGTAACTTCAAAGTCTCATACATTATTTTCTTAGGTGGGGATTAAGTGCTAAGATAACAGTGAACCTGACTTTAATTTTACAAAAATTGGTTTCCTTTTCAAGCACCACATTTTACATTAAAATGGAGAAAGTGCAACTAGAGTAATTTAAGGTGTTGAATGGACTCGAGACTTCACAAGTTACACTTACTTAAGATTCCAACAAAGACAAAACTACAATACAGCATGAGGGAAAAACCCACAAAATAAAACACAGGTATTCTGCAACATTCAGGCACAGAATCCAGGAGCCTTTTTCAGTCACAAAGAACACTATTCATATCCAAATCACAAGCTGCCAAAATAGATGTGAAGAATATCAGCTTCAGGGGATCCAAGGCATAAGCTGGCTGCGAGGCCTTTTAGAGGCACTGGTCACATACTGAAAACTAGCCTTTCCTAGGGCGGTGTGACTCACCCGGCTCCATATTTTCATAAGCAATGTAGACAGCCCGGCATATGTACCTTAAGCATCACAGTACAGCATGAGAGAGAGAGAGAAAGAAGAAGAAGGGCTGACACTAATCCCAGGGACACTGACAGCCTTTCTGTTCCAAACCCAGGAACAGTCTTGCACAAGAGGAAGATTTGAGAATCTCAGGGGTGTGAGGGGTGATGATGAAATCTCAAGTACAATAGATGTTGGTTAACAAAACAAATACCACTATTCTATTGTCTGCATTTCCAAAGGATTTGTTCACGAAGGACTAGGAGCTCTCAACTGTCCTGACTGTAAAGCCCTGGAAGTTGACAGGGCTCTGTCCTTTTGAAGACAAAGATTCTTACCTGTGAGCAGCAAAATGGTTATAGTGAATCAGGAGTCTTCACACACCTTGCTCCTCACCAGCTCCCACCGGCAAATTACTCTCCAACAAGAGAATCGCTGTACTTAAATGTGGAGAAGGACTTCCTAACTTTTTCTTGACATGTTCAAAATACTAAAAGGCATTCCAGTAGAGGAAGAACCTTTCCTCTAGAAAGATGCAAAATACCTGACTCATCTTTCCTCATCCTTAAGCACTCTGTGTCTGACATTCACCCTCAAACCCTGTTTGCAGGGAAGTAACTGCTGTCAGATAACAACCAAGAATTAGTAAAACCTGCTCCCTCCAGGCTCTTATTGGATAAGACACTTTTAATACCTTTTGGGGACCAATCTATAAAGTTATAGTTGACTGATTTATGTGGTCTTAAAAGTTTGTAAGGAATATTTGACTTGTCTCTACCATAGCTCACTGCTGCTACACCTGGAAGGAGCTTGGACTAAGGTGGAGAGACAGGGCAAGTAGTGATCAGAGAGAGGAGGTTGGACATAAGAAAGTGACAGAACAGCTCATAGATGCTCCAGAAGCATCTCCCAGCAATCTTGGTGTCAAGCAGAAGTTCTAAGACCTCTATGACACTGTCCTGGAAAGAATGGTTATGTGTGATTTTGAAACAAAGCAGGGCCCTGTGGGGCTTCTCAGGTGTTACCTAACAAAAGTTCTTATGCCCAATGCACCCTGAGGCCAAACAGAGGCTTTTGAGTTTGGAGCCGAGATAGGTTTATTGCAGGGACAAGGAAGGATGGGGGCTCGAACTCAAAAAACCTCAACTCCCCCATAGTTTCTGGGGAGAATATTTTATAGACAAAATTTGGGGTGAGGGCTGCAGGAGGTGTGACTTTCTTCTGATTGGCTGGTGGTGATGTAACAGGGCAGTGTTCCAGGAATCTTTTGCTGGACCTGAAGTTGCCATCCACTTACTGGGTAGAGGCCTTAGTTCCAGCAGAAGAACTCAAAAATACTGTTACATGTATTCTTTGGGGAGGAACCAGGACCCGCCCCAAGGCCACACTATTGTTTCTAGTCTGTTCCTCTCCTTTCAGTCCCTTCCCTGATTAGCAACTGTTTGAATCTGCCCTTTGGAACTCAGGGAGGGTCAAGGAGGCTGAATGAAGCCTATTTCCTACAAACAAGAAATGGGGGGCACAGAAAGGATTGTTACACCAAGGAGGACCCCATAGGGTCCTGCTCTGTTTCACAGGTACAAAAGCCTTTCCATGTGCCCCTTTTCTTGTTCAAAGGAGAAAGCCTCCTAGACCTTTCTTGAGTTCCAAAGGGCAGATTCAAACGGTTTCTAATCAGGGCAGGGAATGCAGAAACAAAGGAAAAGCAGTCAAGAAACATGATAAAGAGATGAAGCTAGGTCCTGGTTCCTCAAGGAATACACACACTGTGAAGGAAAAGCCCAGCTGGGCTAACAAGCTAACTCGTAAATCCAAGCTCAACAAGTGTCAGTAACGTGATCTGTTCCAAATTGATAAGCTCCAGTGTACTGATTCCTTGCTTTTTGCTGTTTGAACCTTATTGGCTAATAGCCCCATACTTGTAATTAACTCTATAAAACCTCATGCGCAGTCTTGGAGGTGCTCAGAGCTTCGGAGCAGAAGCCCCTCTGAGCCCGCTGGTGTAATAAATCTGAGTACTCCAACCCTCCGAGTGGTGCTTGTTTCTTGGCTGGCCTGTCATTTCCGTAACAATACCATTATCTTTTGAGTTCTCCTGCAGGAACTAAGGCCTCCACCCAAGCAGAGGATGGCAACTTCAGGCTGAGCCCAAGATTCCTGGAGCACTAACTGTTAACCTCACCACCAACCAATCAGAAGAAAGTCACGCATCCTTGCAGCCCTCACCCCAAAATTTGCCCTTAAAAATCCTTCCCCGAAGACCATCTACAAGTTAGGTCTTACACGTCATCAGTTCTCCCAGCTTGGTCCTGAACCTTTCTCTGCTCCACTTCAGTTTGCTTGGCCTCCCTCAGGGTCGCGCACATGAACTTGCCTTCAACAATGATTTATTTGCAAAACGTTGGCGCCGCATTGCTGCTGGTGGGGCAGCACCATCGTGGTTTTTATGTCCACTTATTTCACAGACCACCATTTCAAATTTCAACACTTGGTGTTTTCCAAACAGGCCTGAAACAAAAGGCAACCTTGACTATGAATTCATACTTCGACGGTCATTCACACCTTCTAAATCTAACGTCACAGGCTGAGACGAAGGGGCTTGTCATGGACTCTCTCATTACCCAAGCTTAGTGGTCTAAGCTTTGGCCTTCCCTTGGGGCAAGCTCTCCGCTGTACGGACACCTGAGATTCCTCCAAGATGGCAGCGCTCACTGGGCCGTTTCTTTCCCGACCGTTGAGGCAAACGTCGCCGGCGCCATGTTTGCCTTGTGTACACCCGAGCCTCTGAAACCTCTGCAGTTTGTGCAGCGTTGTTTGCAACCCTTTCAGCCTCCCCGCAAAAAGGCCAAGGCATCAGGCGAGGGAACAGCTGAGGGGCTTTTTACCTGGCCTCGAGCCCCTCTCTCCAGCCGTCCCTGCTCCGCGCAGCTATTCAAAGATGGCTGCCCCCAGGCAGCCGCGGCGCCGGCGCGGGCCTGTTTGCGTCTAAGGCGACGCCGGAAGCCCGGCTGCCCGCGCTGCGGGGAAAAGGCCCAGCCCGGCGGGGGCCGCCGTAGGCCGGTTCCGGGGCGGGGCGCAGGGAGCGTGAAGTGCAAGAAGGCGCGCGTTAAGTGCAGCCGCTAGGAGGTCGCGGTGGGATCGAGGGGAGTTCAGGTCAGTGTGTGGGTCTCTCCGCGGGACGCGTTAAGGGGTGAGCGGCTCTGGGGGCGTCCGTGCCGGGAGGAGCCGCAGAGTCGGCGGGGAGAGCTGGTGGTCCGGCACCGTGGGGCTGCGGTTGGGATGCCTTTGCTGGCGGGCGTGGACTAATGGTCTGTCGAGAGCAAGGACTGTGTTTGGGGCCATTGCGGCTGTAGTAGGGCTCAGTGACTGAGAGGTGGGAGGGGGTTGGTGTGTGTCAGTGAAAGCGGTGTCTGGATTTAATTTGGGGCTGGGTGATGGAGGAGCTGGGCGTGAGGCACCGCAGTTCCCTTCAGTCCTTGAAGTACACGTCCAAGGACCATTTTGGTAGTCCCCTTGAGGCTCTACATCACCCTCTGCTTTCCTCCCCACGTGAAGTTCAGGAACATCAAGGATTCAGCGAATCTAAAGTGGTAAACTTCCTATTAGAGTTGTTTCTTCCCTTCTTACTGCAAGTTTACTTGGGTATTTCCTTTCATATTCTTTTTGGCACCAGTAAAATAACACTTCTAGCCCCTCCAGTTCTGTCCCTCAACTCTTACCTGTTAGCATATTTCAACTTGTCTTTTACATTCTCCATTTAATTTTCATATTTCAGATAAACTGTGGAAACATTGGTGTAATTTGCTTTTTTTAGTTTCATATTCTAAAAATTTAAATAATACAAGTTCTCTTAAGATTTTTTAAAATGGCTACACTAATACATAAAGAGAACAGAGAACTAACAACATTGATTAGAATCTGATTAAATACACGCATCTATTTGGATTGCATTGGAATATTTAAAACATTAGTTATTACTGTTAGGATTATATTAGGATTTGGCATTTGCCAGAGGGTGTTTCCCTAACCCTCTTCTCCTTCCTGTTTTTGTTTTTGTTTTTTCTGCCTTTGTTACAATTGTTAATTGGGTCTTTCCTCTGCCCCCTACCTTTTAATCTCATTTTCTTCTAATTTTCTTTAACACAGTAAAGCAATCTTTTAAATTATTAAATATTTATTTTGTTTTGGTTACTTCACTAAACTTTTACTAATAGCTTTTCCCCTCTTATCATTTTATTATGAAAAATCCCAAGCACAGCAAAGTTGAATGAATTTTACAGTGAACATTTACTGACCACTTAGATTGTACCATTAACACTTTACTGTATTTGCACTATCAGTTATCCATCCATCCCTCCATTTTTTAAATTCATTCTTTAAAACAGTGTATTTCAAAGTAAACTCCAGCCATCAGTATACTTTCCGGTGAATAATAAAATAATATTGGCCCAGTGACAGGTGTGTGGGTTTGGGGATGAAATGATCTGGCTTTTAAATCTGGGTTCTTGCTCTTACTGATGACTTGGGTGAGTTACTGTGATATTGTTTATATAATAAGATAAATATTTGGTCTTCATCTCCGTTTCTGGCACTGAGCTAAAACCCTGGGGCTGTTCTAAGTATGGAGAGCCCTTAAGGTGTTTCTTTTTATGTTAATGAGGTCACTTTTGGAATGCACCTAAGGGTGGGGAGTGGTTACCAGTGCAGCCAACCTCCTGATTAGAGGGTGGGAACTTTCAGTCCTAACCCCTGGCATTCTGGGAGGAGTGGGGCTGGAGGTTGAATCAGTCACCAATAGCCAGTGAGTTAATCAGTCATACCTATGTAATGAAGCCTCTGCAAAACCCCAATAGAACGGGATTCCTAGAGCTTCGGGGTTGGTGAACAGCAGGTGCTGGGAGTGTGGCTCTCCTGGGGAGGGCGCAGCTCTGTGCCCTTTCCCCATACCTTGCTAATGCATCTCTTCCATCAGGTTGTTCCTGATTTATATTCTTTTATAATAAGCCAGTACTTTAGTGAGCAAAACGTTTCTCTGAGTTCTTGAGCCGCACTAGTAAATAAATTGAACCTAAGGAGGTGGTCATGGGAACCATTATTTATAGCCAGTTGGTCAGAAGTACAAAAGTCCTGGACTTGGGACTGGCATCTGAAGTGGTGGGAAGGGGGAGGCAGGCTTGTAGGACTGAACCCTTAACTTGTGGGATCCTAACACTGTGTTTGGGTGGATAGTGTGAAGATTGAGTTGAATTGTAGGACACCCAGCAGGTGTCTGGAGAATTGTTTGGTGGTGTGGGGGGAGTCCCTATCCTGGCATAAGTTGGAAATGGGTCCAGAACATTTATTTAGTTACTAAACCAGAGTCTTATTTCTTCCTTTTTGCAAATAAAAGTGAAGTCCCTCTCAAGCTTGCTGTGAATTAAGGGAATGAAGTCTATAAAATTGTGGTTAGTGGCACATACATGGTATAAATAAATAATACCTGCTATTTCCTGTATTTGTACTTTTATACTTTGTGAAATTTATCACTTAGGTTCATTTAGTCATTTGGTGGGAGTAATGAACACTTAAAAGACCCATAAACTTAGAGTAATAATTAGGCAACTATAATTTTATTTTCTGTTACAAGTATTTTACATACTTATGAAAACATAATTAAGAAAATAAAATGACCTATCTAATATCTAAGTATAATCACATTAACTTTTTGGTATTGATATTTTTTTATTTGTCTGTGTATAAACATATGTGGACAAAAACTGTTGCCTGTCATTTCAGTAAACAGCGAATGTGGCCTGCCATCAAGCCACCAGCCAGTGCACACACACCCCCACCACCGCCCTGCCCCACAGTGCGCCGAGGGGAATTCAGGATACTGGTCCTAGATAGTTAAGATGTGCATCTAAGGAATAATTTCAGTGAGCCCAGACTCTTGCGTCTTCCCATACTTAGAAAAGCGCTAAAATCATTAATTTGAAATGTCTTTTTTTTGTGATGAGCAGTAATCTTTTGATGTTCAACTACATGTTTCTTTTTCAGCAAAAACTCATATATATCCTGGCTCCTCCCTTACCTCCCCCGCCCCTTACCTTTTGAGAGCAGTTCCTCAGAGCTAGCTGAGAAGCTGTCTCCCAGGCTGTAGCTCTCAGTGAGGTCCCCAAACAAAACATAACTCGCCACATTTTATATTATGGCAGAAAACAATTATGCTATATATAACTTAGAGCTACATGTTTTTTCACTAAATATAAAATGTTTTTAAATAGCTACGTAGTATTCCATTGACAGTTTACACTAATCAATTAATCCTCTATTACTAGATCTGTATCTTTATGTGTATATACATTTATGTATATATGTGCATATACATACATCTGTAGCTATATAAATACATATATGTATGTGTGTATATATATCTTTGCATGTTTGTGCCATTATTTCCTTTGTAGAAGCTTCTAGAAGTAAAATTTTTGGTTACCAGTAATGCCTATGTTGAACTTTATTAGTACACAGTGTTAAAATATTCCACTAAAATGGTCTGCCATGTCACACAGACATCAGTTTTCTTTTACACAATTCTATCCATTTCTTTACTGTGGTAAAATACACTTAACGTAAGATTTATCATTTTAACCATTTTAAAGTGTGTAATTCAGTGACATTGAGTACATTCACAGCATTGTACAAACATCACCACTGTCTAGTAGTAGAGCTGTTTTAATCATCCCAGATGGAAACTGTGCCTCCATTAAGTACTCACTTCCCATTCCTGTCTCCCCCCAGTCCCTGGCAACCACTAACTGCCTTTTTGTCTCTATGGATTTGCCTATTCTGGACATTTCATATTACTGGAATCATACAACATGTGGCCTATTCCTGACTTCTTTCAGTTAGCCTGCTGTTTTCAAAGCTCATTCATCTATCAGTACTTTATTCCTTTTTACAGCTGAGTAATATTTCATTTTATGGATACCCTCCCATTTTGTTTATTCATTCATCTGTTGATAGACATTTGGGTGTTCCCACCTTTTGGCTATCATGAACAGAGCAGCTCTGAATATTTGAGTACAAGTCGTGTTTGAATCCCTGTTTCCAATTCTGCTGGGTATATACCTAGATGTAGAACTGGTAAGTCATAAAGTAATTCTGTGTCTAACTTTTTGGGTAACTGCCAAGCCATTCTCCATAGTGGCTACACCATTTTATGTTGCTACCAGCAGTATATGAGGATTCTAGTTTCTCCACATCCTCACCAACACTTATGATTTTATTTATTTATTTTTATAGCCATGCTGATGGGTGTGAAGTGGTAAAGTGGTACCTCATTGTGGTTTTGATTTATATTTCTCTAATGACAAATGGCACTGAGCATCTTCTTATATGCCATCCTTATTTGTTCTTTGGAGAAATGTCTGTTCAAGTCTTTTTGCCCATTGTTGTCTTTTTGTTATTTAATTGTAAGAGTTCTTTATATATTCTGTCACTAGACCTTTATCAATTACATGATTTGCAAATATTTTCTCCCATTCTGTGGGTTTCCTTTTCGCTCTCAGGTAATGTCCTATTGATGCAGAGTAGTTTTTAATTTTGATGAAATCTTATTTTCTTTGATCTCTGTATTTTTTGGTGTCATATCTAAGGCTCTGTTGCCAAGTCTGAGGTCAGGTGGATTTATGCCTATGTTTTCATCTAAGGAGTTTAATAATTTTCCCTCTTACATTCATTGCATCTGACAGTTGGTTCTCTTTTACTGCTTTAAAGATTCTGTCTCCATCAGTTTGAACTTTGTGTCTTCGTGTAGAAGTCTTTGAGTTTAAAAAAAAAAGTAATTTTTAAGTTTTTTGCTTATTGACTCTGGGTCACTCCTTCAAACTTAGCCAGGCCATTTATGACACTGCCTTAGGCTTCTCTTCCTGCTCCTGCTGATCCACCAGAGAGTTCTTCTCAGTGTGTCTTTTATATATTGGCCTCTCATCGGTCTTTCAGGGAACCCATAGACAGGTCAAGACAAACAAGCTTATTAATTCCTTGGGACAAGGTTCTGTTCTTTCCAGGACCAGGTATCCATCCACATCAGGAACACGGGCTGCCATCTTCAGGACTGCCCGTCTGCCGTGGTGCGGGGCGAGGCTAGTTTAGAATGCCGTAAAACTCTCCCAGTCGGTTTCAGTGGCCTTCAACCTGGTCAGCTGTTCACTTTGTTTCTGTAAACCATAGACTATCATCCAGAGTTCCAATAAGGCTGATTCTGACAGCTTCTGCCAGGTTTCTTTGTGCTCCCGAGGAGGCAGAGTCCCCTGGAGGTCTCTTCACCGTTTTTGCTGATGTCACTCCACAGTGCTGGCAGCTGTTACATATAGATTGTGTAACTGGTCAGCTAACCTAATACTCTTATTTTTGGTGCTTACTAAAATTGACCTCCATCTCTAATGTTAGGAATTCTACTTTATTCTTTTATCCAATTGTATTGGGAGTATTTCCAGAACTGTGGTGAAAAATGATACTGCACACACACACACACCCCTTTGCTCTTACTGAGTGCTTTTATCACTGGCTTTCAGCTGGTCTTGGGGTCCCACCTCCCCCACAACGGCACACCTGCCCAACATCCATTAACTTCCTCCTCCTTTCTAACAGATTTTCCAGGCATCCTTGGCTTGTGGCAGCATAACCCCATTGTCTGCCTCTGTCTTCACGTGGTCTCATCTTCCGTGTGTGTTTCTTCTCAGTGTGTCTGGTATAAGGACACTCACTGGATTTGAGGGCCTACGTGGATAATCCAGGATGGTCTCATCTCAGGATCCCTAACTTAATTATACCTGCAAAGACCCTTGTTCCAAATAGGATCACATTCACAGGTTCGTGGGGGTTAAGATATAGACATATCTTTTAGGAGGTGACCATTCAACCCACTGCAGAGGGGTATGTGGACACATGATTTTAAGGGAAAAAATGTCCAGAGCTTCACCTACTAGGTGTCCTCTTTCCCAAAACCGATCTGTGTGAGAAGCCTTCTGGCTTCTTTGAGGCTTTGTGCTGAGCTGGTTTTCCTTTCCCGTCTTCCCTTTCTCAGTCTTGTTACTTCTACTTCTCTGAAGAAAGGCCTACTCCCCCCGCCACTTAGACTGGTATGTTTTATTGCCCCAGGAGCACCAAACAAAGGGGCAGTTAGAAGTGCTGGCCTTGACATAAGGTGGGTGCACAGCAGCAGCAGCAGCAGCAGCGGCCCAGAGGGAAGGTATCACCCCAAATGAACTTACTCTTCCTCCCACAGGTCCTGGCTTCCCAGGAGCAGGAGAGATCAAGTAAAGGACAAGGAGGAGGTTCCTGGAGTTGCACATGGTCATTTCGTGGGACATCCTTCACCTGAGACAGATTTCTGAACAGAGATTTAGGGCAGATCCAGAAGAAACTATAAACATAACATCCCAGTTACTGGGCATTTTCCAAATCGGAAGAAAATGACGAAGGCCCAGGTGACTTTTGGTTTGTTTTATGTTTGATTCCCTTGTGAATTTGTGGAGGCCTGAAAAAAAATCAGTTCATTTAAATGAAAAGTGTACATTGGGAAGAATGAGTTCTGGGGAGAAATAAACTTAGGCTGTACCTTCAAAACCAGGACAAAGTACAATCGGGAATATATTGTTCCTAGAGTTCGTACCGCGTGACCAGCGTTGGAATGTAATGTGTGGCTCCGTAGGACCTTGTTGGTCAGCTGCCGGCCACACCCACAGACTCATGATGAGTTATGTGATATGCACTGACCCTGGGAGAAGGCACATCAGTTCCTCGGGTGATGTCATGTCTCATGGTACTTAAGTCTTAGGAAATATCTTCGATGATTTCTTTCTAGAGGTGATGTGGTGGACTCTGTGTTCATAGCATTCTCCTAATAGATGTACAAACAGGCTGTGTATGGTTCTTATATGATTATTCTGAGTGCCATGAGGGACTAGACCAAGTAGAATTCAGTGGACACAGGTTTTCAGAAGACCACAGCCTGGTGACTTACGTACCCACACTTGTTTCTGGCTGGGTTTATCTCTGAATAAAACCTAAAGTGTCCAGGAAAATGGAAGATTTGCATGGTTTCTTAAGGTCATCTGTGCACAGATTGCTGAACTGGTGCTTGAGTACAGACTTGGCCACAGGGAGTCAAGTTCTATTGTTCGGTAATGTCTTGGGTTGCTGAGATCCACAGTGTACTTTAGAACTTCACCTTATCTCAGAAAATACAGGGTCCTTCCCTGTTCAAAATCTGGTCATGACTATACTTTTCATGACCAAAACATTAAGTATTTGTGTAGATAGGAAAGAGTCAGATATTGTTATATTTATTTGAAATACAGTTAGTGAACTACATTGAAAAGAACTCATCTAAATATTGAAACTAGCAAAATAATACATAATCATCAATGTGATGTTTGGTCAGTTTAAATATTAACCTTTGAAGCAGTGACATCTGATCCTGGTGTGGCTATTGTCCCATTCAAAGAGGTATCATTATTTTTGAGTGAGGATGGTTATTGTATTGACACTAAATTTGAAATTCCAAGTTGATAAAGCTGTTAAAAATGAAATCACTGATCAAGTAATAAAGAAAAATTAACCAGAAAAAGTTCAATTGCTTATAAAATTTTGACAACTGAAAGAGAATACCCTCTAAATGTAGTTATTACCTCCTACCTCCTCGTCGCCTTTATTTTAATTACACAAATAACTCACTGTGGCACAGTAAAAGGTATTATATATATTCGGCCTTTGTCTCTGGTCCCTGGCACAGAGTACCTAAAACCTTTGTAATTCCCTGAGTGGTAGCAGTGTCTCTTTTTATTCATAACAAGCCCCTTTGAGCCACACGTGAGTTTATGCCAATGAGGTGACGCAGGGTGGGCCCCTAGACAGCTTCGGGATGGGGGCTGATCTCTAGGAAGACCAAGCCTTGATTAGAGGGTTACTTGCAGCTCTGCTCTGACTTTCATGGACAGGAGAGGGGCTGGAGACTGAGCTCGAGCCCTAGTAGCCAGCGATTTAATCCATCAACAGAGCCCGGAGGGGTTCAGAGAGCTTCCAAGTGGGCAAGCACAGCCACCTGCTGGGAGGGTGGTGCATCCCAGCTCCGCTGGGACAGAGGCCCCTGGACCTCTTCACGTGGCTGTTCATTTGTATCCTTTATAATAAACTATGCCAGTAAGTTTAACATTTTCCTGAGTTTGTGAGTTCCGGCAGATTATGAAGCCTAAGTGGGGAGGCTGCAGGAATCCCTGGAGTTGCTGCCAAGCTGGACACAAGTGCTGGGAACCTGGGACTTCAGTCTGGTGTGTGAAGTGAAGGCAGTCTTGTGGGACTGAGCCCTTACACCTGGGGAGCCTGATGCTAACTCTGAGTTGTTGGTGTCAGAACAGGATTGAATTGTAGGCCATCCATTTGGTGTCAGGGCATTAAGAGAGCTGGAGAGTTGGTACTGGAAAAGATACCACGTACTTGGTGTCAGAAAAAAAGCCCAGACTTCTGGATACTTTTTCAATGTAAAAGACTCAAATTATATAGTATCCATAGTGAGAAAACAAATCTTCCTTCCCCACCCCATACTTTTACCTCATCTGCTAGCACATCATTACCAAATGTTTTTTGGTAATGTTTTACATGTAAAACACACACACACACACACACACACACATGATTTTACATGTTTAATTGACCTTTTTTACACGAGTAGACTCAGTACATTGTTCTGATGTCACAAGCATATAGCTCAGTGATCAACAAGTAGGTGCTGAAAAGCGTGCAGACAACCTCAGGTGAGCAAGAGGATTTCATGGCCACACATTACAGAACTTTGTGAGTTGCTGAAATGAATAGATGACTGAATATTTTAATAGGACTTCGCTTCTTTCACAATATATTGGAAAAACAGGAATATAGGTGGTGAAAATGAGCAGAACAACTTCCTTCACCTTCCTTTTGAATAGGGAGAAACCCGGTCCTTCCCCTTGGGTCTCTGCGTTGCTCACATGCCACTACCACACTCACAGCACTTCTGACACTAGCTGTGTGGGAGTTTTCTCCCACCAAGCAATTCTCTGACACCCACTGTGCATCCTACAATTTAACTCAATCCAGACACTGTCTACCTGGAGGTTGCATCAGGTCCCACAGGCTAAGGGTTCAGCCCATTAGACTGTTCTCCACTTCAGATGCCAACCGAAAATAGTTAAGTCCCAGGTTACTTGCAACTTCTGTCCAACTTGGCTACAAATCGGAGGTTCCCGTAACCCCCTCCTTGGGTTCAGTTAACTTGTTAAGAATGGTTGACAGAACTCAGGGAAACACTTACTTACATTTACTAGTTTACTGTAAAAGATGTGAAGGATATGGATGAACATTCAGATGGAAGAGGTGCCCAGGGGAAGGTATGTGGGAAGGGACACGGAGCTTCCATGCCCTCCATGGGGTGCGACACCCCCAGCACCTCCACGTGCTCGGCAACCCAGAAGTTTTCTGAACCCAATACTTACCACATAGGAATTGACAAGCATTTCAGGAGCCTTGCGTCAGGAACCAAATAACTATTAGAACAAAAGATGCTCCTAGTGTTCTTATCACTTAAGAAACTGCGAGGGTTTTAGAAGCTCTGTACTGGGAATCAGGGACAGGCCCTTAAGTATATTTTCTATTATCTCACACCTTCCATTTCAATAACTAGAGACACATTCATACTAAACAGGACTGTGTTGTTACAGGGATCGCTGACCCTGAAGGATGTGGCCGTGGACTTCACACGGGAGGAGTGGCAGCTCCTGACCCCTGCCCAGAAGGCCCTGTATCGGGAGGTGATGCTGCAGAACTACAGCCACCTGGTGTCCGTGGGTGAGAACGCTCCCTGTGTCCCTTGGACAGCGCCTTTCCTTTCTCAGCTTCTAAACACTTCGTTGTGTCTGTGATGCTCTGAAGTAGATTTTCAGTCCACAGCCTGGCCCCAGATGAGAAGGTTTAATCTCCCCTCATTTTAGTGGAAAGCCTTTAATTTGCAAACATGCAAATCGTGCAGTCGCTAAAGCGTACCATTCTCAGGGTCACAGATCCCTAGTGCCGTCTGGTAGGCCTAGTAAGTCTTCCGTCATCTCCCACGAACAGTGTACCAAGTTCGCAACCTAGATACACTTTCCAAGCTGGAACAGGCAGAACCGCCATGGACTTTAGAACACGAAATTCATAATCAGCCCCATCCAGGTCAGTGAGAGAGAACCTGCAGGAGGGGCAAGGCTGCGGAAATCACTTTGGTCCTTTAGAGAAGGCACCACTGTGGTGAGGGGGTCTAAGGATACAGAAATAGCCTCTGTGTATCCCTCCTCCCGTACGAGACTCTTGCTGTGTGGGAATTTAGAGGAAAACACCCCTTTATCTCTTCTTCGAACAAATTCTTGTTTATTTCCTCTTAGATGTCAGCTTTCCCCCCTAGGATTATTCTTGCTTGGATTTTCAAATCATCAGAGTATGATTTTGGGTTCCTTTCACGTCACTTGCTATGAAATTCCTCCTTCTGTGTCTTTCTAAGAGAAAAGTTTGACTTCATCGTTATCTTCTCACTAATACACCTTCCTGCCCCTTTGGGAAATGTTTATTTCCTTTTATGACATCCAGCCATACCTCGGATGTCTTACTCTCGTGGTAACTGGTCTCTTAATGTACATTTATCTGCTTGCTCAACTTTTCTTTTTCTTTACTCTAAGCATCTTTAGAGTTATGTTTTCATCCTCTGCTCTGGCTCATAGGCTGTAAAACCTTACTTCCTTCAGATGTGTTGAGCTCTTATTCTCTGTGGAGACTCTCAGTTGACACGTCCTTAACACTGTCTAATACACATGCTGGTACCATATATTTCACATCTCCATGGCACCTCCTTATGAGTTCCTACTTTTTGTGTGAGGAACTCGATTATCTTCCCTCCAAGAAAATCCCTTTTCATCGTCCTTTTTGAAATTCAGATTCTCTTGTACTTCCCTTTTTTTTTTTCAGTGGAGGTACTGGGACCTGAACCCAGGACCTCATGCATGTTAAGCCTGTGTCTACCACTGAGCTGTTTCCCTCCCTGACTCTTGTACTTCTGTGCATCATAAATCTTGCCCATCCTGGCATTACCTTGAATTATCTCTACTCCCTGAGCTCCTGTGTTTAAGGTCTTTGGTGTTCCTGTTCTTCGTTTAACTAGGAAAAACCTTTATAAAATTTCTCATTCTCAATTCCTAGCCTGAACAGAATCATAAAGCTTCATGCCCACCTTTGTGTATTTGTTAACTCTAATCATTCTTTTAGTTCAACTGTAGATTTTGTTGCTGAATTCCTTTCTGATGACATTAAGTCCCAAGTGACCATATTACTATGACAGAGAAACTTCTCTACTGTGAAAGACTTAAGTCCCTATTCTCAAAGAGGAGGAGACAGAAATTTAGCAAAACAAATACAGATTTTCAATTTTACAAGATGGAAAGAGTTAATGGAGACAGACAGTGGTGATCATTACACAACATTATGAATGCATTTAATACTACTGAACTATGCACTCAGAAATGATTAAGATGGTAAATTTTGCATTATGTGTATTTTATCACACTGAGTATAAATGGGAAAAAGTACACACATGCTATATCTGGTGGTGAAAAGGGTTGTAAACAGCAATTCATCAGCATGTGTTAGAGTGGGTGGTGAGGCTGGGGCCCCTCTCTTAGGAGTAGGAATCCCTGTATAATCTAGGTGCCTTTGAGCAGAGAGATGAGTCATTATGAGGTTTCCTGGGTGAAGAGTGGAGAGAATGGGACGTTCACAGCAAAGACAAGAGCATGTTAGAGGAACATCAAGGAAGCCCATGTAGACAGAGCAGAGTGAGCAAGATAGAAAATGACAGCAGATGAGGTCAGTGGGGTCTTAGCTGGGGGCTGTCGATAGGTCAGTTGGTAGTGTAGGGTCCTATCATCTATTTCAAGGACTTGGTTTCACTCCTAATGGATTGAGAAACCTTTAGAAGGTTAAGTGTGGCAGTGACATGATATAATTTATGTTTCAGAGTATCACTCTGGCTATGGGTAGAGAATAGACGAATAGGCAGGTGTTGACGCAGAAAGTTAGATGGGAGACCTGGTTCTTGATGACTGCAGCCCGGCTTGAAGAGAGTACTGGAAGGTTCTGGATGAATAAAGGCTGATTGAATTTGCCATTGAACTAGATATGGGGTATCTCAGTTTCTTTGGGCAACTGTAACAGATTACCCCAAACTGGGTGACTTTAAACAGCAGAAATGTACTCTCTCACAATTGTAGGTGTTGGAATTTGGAAATCAAGGTGTTGGTGGGGCCACGCTCCCTTTCAAAGGTTTAGGAAAGAATCCTTCTTGTCTCTTCCTCACTTCTGGGAGCAGCCAGAAATCTTTGATGTTCCTGAGACTGTAGACACATCATTCCAGTCTTTGATCTCTGTCATCACATGGCCTTCTCCCTGCATGTCTCTGTGTGTCTGTAGCCAGATCTCCCTCTCCTTACAAGGACACCAGTCATTGGATTAGGGATCACTCTAATCCACTGTGGCCTCATCTTAACTGATTACACATACAAAGACACTGTTTCCAAATCAGGTCCCATTCATAGCTACGAGGGGTTTGGATTTTTTTTTTAAGCTTCACAATTGATCTTTATTAAATAGTATTTATTTCTTAAGCTTAATGTAACTAATTAGTTTAATAACTATTGAAAAAGATTATAAAATCCTTTAAAAATATTATATTGCTTTAACTATGAACTGATCATCATGTGTTCTCAATCTGGACACTAATTCAAAGCCAAGATAGACATTTGGCTATCAATATTCATTCATTTTACATGACGAGTGAGTGTGTGTGTGTGTGTGTGTGTGTGTTTTAATGTAAGTATAGTCAATTTACAATGTTGTGTTAATTTCTGGTGTACAGCATAGTGATTCATTTACATATATATATATATATATATATATATATATATATATATATATATATATATATTCCTTGTCATAGTCTTTTTCATTATAGGCCATTACAAGGTATTGAATGTAGTTCCTTGTGCTATACAGTAGGACCTTGTTGTTTATTGGGGTTAGGATTTAAACATATCTCTTTGGAAGACATAATCAAACCCCAAGATGGAATGTTAAAGGGAAAAAAAGGGTGGAAGATGATGCTAAGAATTTTTGGTAGAAGAGACAGAGTTTAGTGGGAAACAATTTCAAAGCAAAGGTTTGTTTTTTGGTTTTTTTTTTTTCAGAGCAAAGATTTTTATGAGCAAAGCTAGGACAAATGTTCGTGTAATATTTACAAATTAAGCTTTTGAACGTGTGAAATGTTTTTGCTCTAACTGAACACTGTGCAAAGTTCACTGTGAATCGTAAATATAGGGCCTATTTTAGAAACTTGTAAGTAGCCTAAAGTGGTAAAGAGAGAATGGAGAATGACTATGTCCTTAAGCACTGTGTGCAGGAGATACAAGTGGGTTTCTGAATTATGAAGATGATGAGGAAACGTGGCAAGAAACTAGAACTGTGCAAGGCCATGTACAAGACTGTCAAGACTGGCCTAAAATTGGCCATGTGAAGGCCACTTACGTCCTCAACCTTGTCAGTTCCTGGAGGTGGGAAGTCATTTAGCCATGTGAAGTGTGGCAGATTTTCTAACACTCAAATTGAAGGTAACCTTTGACACTTTTCTTCCTCAATTTTTAGCTCTTCCAGTTCCTTCTCTGCAGCTCTCATTTCAGAACCCCATTCTTCCATAGGATCGTCTTTCTCTTCATCCTCCAAATTCTTAGTTTCTGTTTCCCCCTCAGTTGCATTACTGTGTTTTTAACCATTTCCAAGAGATAAGAGTTAGTGCTTAATGGATGGAGTTTTTCAGTTGGGGAAGATGCAAAAGTTCTAGAGATGAATGGTGGTGACAGCTGCACAGCAGTGTGGACCTACTGAATGCCAGAGAACTGTACACTCAAATTGTTAAAATGGTAATATTTATCATATATATTTATAACTTTTATAAGCTTTTTTAAAAAAGAGAGATGAGGCACATTTATACCTGGAGTATTTTTTATATTTGCTATCGTAGGTTTTCCACTAAAGAGCCAGCTCACCCCAAGATTTTTTGAAGTAGTTTTATTCCATGTGATGTTCATGGAAGGGTTCATTGTTCTCTTTCCTAGAAATTGAGAAAGTGGCTGGTCTTGTGCAGCTGCACTGGCAAAACCAAAATATGCCGCAGAGGATGGAACAGTGTTATGGACAGGATGCATTTGGGAATAGTATTCATTGGAGCAAAAATTGTTTTCCTTTAAAGCCAAATCATGATGTATTTGATTTACATGGAAAAACTTTGAAACCATATTTAGATGTAATCAACCAGAGTAGTCGCTTTGACCCAGAAGAGCCTGCTGAGCTTACTGGAGAGGGAAGAGCCTTGCTTCACGCTAATCGTGAGCAAACTCATCCTGAACTTGAACATCAGCAAATACACAAAATAGAGAACACCTATGAATGTGCTGAATGTGGAAAAGCCTTCCTCAAGAAGTGTCGGCTCAACGAACATAAGAGAATTCATACAGGAAAGAAACCCCACGGATGTGGTGTGTGTGGGAAAGCTTTCTCCAAGAAGTTCAAGCTCACTGAACATGAGCGATCTCACAAAGGAGAGAAACCCCATGAGTGTGGTGAGTGTGGAAAAGCCTTCCTCAGGAAATTTCAGCTTACGGAACACCAGAAGACTCATACGGGAAATAAACCCCACGTGTGCGGTGTATGTGGGAAGGCATTCTACAGAAAGTCCAAGCTAATTGAGCACCAGAGAACTCACACAGGAGAGAAGCCTTATGAATGTACTAATTGTGGCAAAGCCTTCTGCAGGAAGCGAGAACTCATTGTACATCAGAGAAACGAAAGAGGAGAGAAACCCCACGGGTGCAGTGAGTGTGGGAAGGCTTTTTCCACAAAAACGCAGCTCATTCTGCATCAGAAAACTCACACAGGAGAGAAGCCTTACACATGCAGTGAATGTGGAAAAGGTTTCATCCAGAAGGGTAATCTTAATATCCATCAGCGAACTCACACTGGAGAGAAGCCCTATGGATGCACTGAGTGTGGAAAGGCCTTCAGCCAGAAGGCCTGCCTCGTCGCACATCAGCGATTTCATACAGGAAGGACTCCCTTTGTCTGTACCGACTGCGGAAAATCCTGTTCGCAGAAATCAGGACTCATTAAACATCAGAGAATTCACACAGGAGAGAAGCCCTATGGGTGCAGTGACTGTGGGAAAGCCTTCACGACAAGGACAACGCTGATTGTCCATCACAGAACTCACACAGGAGAGAGACCCTATGGATGCACCGAGTGTGGGAAGGCTTTCTCTAACATATCCTACCTGGTTAAGCATAAGAGGACACACACAAGAGAGCAACATGTAGATTTAGTGAAGGTGTAATGTCCTTCCACAAAGGGTCACAGCTTTTAGATTCCAGTGAACTCATGCAGGAGGAAGACCCTGTTAGTACGGTGACTGTATAGATGCCTTCTGTGACCCCTCAGGGGGCTCCTAGCAGATAGGAATGTAGTCCTTGGGGGCCAGCCGATGCCAAATGTGCATCCTCAGGAGACAGTGTGTGTGTGCAGGAGAGAAACCTTATGAATGCAGTGAATGTGGTTATGCCTTCAGTGGTCAATCACATTTTATGTCACAAAAAACACACAGGAAAACACTGGTGCATTGTTTGGAAAAGCCTTGAGCAACAATGTCTACCTGATGATACGGTGATGTGTACACTGAAAGCCTGTGAGTGAGGAGCTTAGGGAGGCTGTGTTTTGGAAGATAGGCCGTGTCTCCCATCAGCCATCATCGGTGCACTCACAGTGAGTAGAAATATAATGAAAGTGGGAGGGAAAGTCCTTGCCCTCAACAGGTGTCATTACATACTGGGGAGAAACTGTTGGAAGGCAGTGAACGGGGCAGGGTTCTCAGTGCCTCATCTACTAGCTGGTGAAATCATATAAAACTAGCACTGTGAACACACTAACTGGAAAGCCTTTAACAAAATATTAAAGTTCTTTTGAAGCAAAGGCCTGTGAAAATGAGGAATATTTGAGGGCTTTGTTACCATTTCTCACTTCATTACACATTACATAGCCCACCTGATGTACATTTCTGGAGAGGAAGCCTCAAACCACATTCCTAGTCACTATGCTAATGAATCCATAATTTAAAGGAGATAGTCCACCCTGCATCACTGGTTTATCACACTATATTCACTTCTCCCAGTTGTGGATCCTTTTTCTTTTCTTTTTTAAAAAATTACCTTCAATACCAACCCAATATCATATGATAATAGTGTAAAGTATCCAAAGGTATGCATATGGAATTATATGATGATTAGTGGTCACATTTCTTTGACTCTGAATTTATGTAAGAATTTCTGGCATTGAAATTTTAGTGTAGGCCACCTTTGAGTCAGATGTCAGTCAACTAACCAAGCAAACTGTGAGAGCCACTCTAATTGAGCTCACCCATTTAAGCCAGAATCAATTCATAGTAAGCCCATATTATTAAATTTGCTTGATCCAGAATTATAGTCCTTCCATCACAATGCCACGAATATTTCCCAGGTTTCTACTGAACACATAAACAATACATGAGAAAGATAAACACTCCATGACTACACTGGGTTTATCCAAAGAATGCAACGTAGGTTAAAATTTGTCTAATTTTTTTTTTTAATGGAGGTACTGGGGATTGAACCCAGGACCTTGTGCATGCTAAGCACGCGATCTGCCATAGAGTTCTGCCCTCCCCCAGCAAATTTTACAAGCAGTGTAAGTCACTGTATCAGACTGCTTTGGCTGCCACAACAAAATACCACGGAGCGGGTGGCTTAAACAACAGAAATTGTCTCAATCCCAGGAGCTGCAAGCCCCAGATCAAGTTCCAGCAGATAGTTTCTGGTGACACAGGGTTTTCTGGTTTCTCTTACAAGGACACTAAACTTACTGGATCAGAGCCCTACCCTTACAGCCTCACTGAATCTTAATTACTTACCTTAGGAACCCCATCTCCAACTACAGGCACACTGGGTTTTAGGGCTTCAACATGGGAACCTGAGGAGATAACAAACATTCAGTCTGTAATTTTCCACTACTGGCCCCATTCTTTCCCCCTCTCCCCTGCCCAATTCATGACCTTGCATGGAAAATACATGCATTCCATCCCAACAGCCCCCAGAATCTTAACTCATTCCAACATTAACTCCAAAGTCTACAGTCCATACTCTCATCTAAATCAGATCTGGGTGAGACTTGAGGTACAATTCACCTGGAGGCAAAATTCCTCTCCAGCTTTGAACCCATGAAACCAGGTAAGTTACATGCTTCCAAAACACTATGGTGGGACATGGGTAGGATAGACCTTCTCATTCTAAAAGCAATCATAAGGGAAAAAAAGTGACAGTTGCCAAGCAAATCCAAAACCTAGAGAAACAAATTTTACTAGATTTTTTTAATTGAAGTATATTCAGTCTGCAATGTTATGTCAATTACTAGTGTACAGCTAGCTCTTAGATCTTAAGGCTTGAGACTAATCGTCTTTGGTTCAATGGTAATTTGAATTTATTCATTTTATTTTTAATTTTTTTGCGAGGGGGGAGGTAATTTTTTTCATCTTTTTTAAGTGGGGGTACTGGGGTTTGAATTCAGGATCTCGTGCGTGTTAAACACGGGCTCTATCACTGAGCTATACCCACTCCTTACTTGTAGGTTACATTGTTGGTGGGATTCATAACACTTCGTTGTAATGAGAGAATCAAACCAGCAACTTTACTTTTACATTCTCTACACCAGTAGAATGTACGGCTTCACGAAGAAAGATGTTTTTGTCTGCGTTTCTATCTTCTGTATTTCCAGCAAGCAGAAAAGTTTGCCACATAGTAGGCATTTCATAAACATCTGCTCGGTGAATAAATAATTAACCCCTTTAGTTCGAAGGCTCTCTGAGCCTGGCTGTATAATTACAGGGAGTGCGGTGTGCACTAGGAGCTCTCAGTTTAATCAGTTGGGCTGCAACATTGAACGGAATCTCTTCCCTTTTTATGAGCTTGGGGTGGGGAGGACAGTAATTAGATTTATTTTAATGGGGGTACTGAGGATTGAACCCAGGACCTCATACATGCTAAACGCTCCCTCCCCACTCAGCCCTTGATTCAAAAGTATTTCCCATCTTTGTAGAAGGAAACCTTGCCCTACCTGGGGCTCCTCCCACCCACATTGGAGGTGAAACCACCCTTCTCCGTTGGCTTTGCCCCTTTTGCCAATCTCTGATGAACCGTGTTCCCGCTTTCCACACCCGTCATAACGAGAGCTGTATAATCCTGCCGTTTTATCCACTCTCAGACCAGTGCCTTCCTTAGCGGTTCTCCAAACCCTACAGCGGCTTCCAAGCCCCGCCCCCACCTCCCACCCCAGTCAGCATTCCTAGGACACTTGTCGGTTCTCCAACTGCAGCTTGGTTCGGCTCGGGTTCCCTCCCTGCTGAACGTCCCCTTGAGACGGTCGCACTCACTTAGCTTCTCTCTGTCCTTTAAATCAAAACGCCTAAACGCCTGCGACATCTCTGCCCACGCCGCAGAGAGATCAGGGCAGGTCTGAGTTTCTGAGAAGCTAAGCGTTTGTGTAGCGCCCCTGGCGAATGTTGCAAAGTCGGGGCCCGGTGGGTCAAGTGGCCTGGAAATGGGTTGATACAGGTCATTTTTCAATAGCTTTTGAAAATCACCGTTTTGTACCTTCCCGCGAAAGGCAGAAAGAGCAAGACCTTGCCCGCCGTACGGCAATACCTGAGAAAATGGCGGCTCCCGGTCAAGATCCTCGAACCGGGCGCGGCAATACTACGTCACAGAGGGACTGCGAGGAACCAGATTCCGCGGCTCTGGACGAAGGTCTATTGGCTCTCGTCGGCCGCCATCCTTCCAGCTTCCGAGGGTCCTAACGCCTGCGGGGGTTGATCGCCGGGCTACGGACTCTAAAGCAAAGTGTGTAGAACTGTGGTTCCGTGGTTTGGTCCAGCGGTGAAGACGGAGGTCATCCGTCAGGTCAGTATCGGGTTCCAAGCGTGTTTCTGGGCCAGGGAAAGTGCGTTGGGGTGTTTTGTGGCGGTTGTCCCAGCCTGCGTAGTGGTCGGTGTTGGGGCAAGCGAGCGGTAGTCCTCGCTCGGTGATGCATGTTGGGGGATCCGACCGGGGATGCGTGCTCAGAGTTCCCCCGCGTTGGGGGAGAGCTCACGGGATTCCTTGTTGGGGCGAACACTTGGGAGGTCTTTTTGCAGAGTAGCGTCTGGAAAGTCTGTGGTTGGGGGAGTTGGAAGTCGTCTCCGCGTTGGGGGCACCATTTGGGGCGCTTACCACATGTTTAATTTTAGAAATGGGGTTTCTGGTCCTCTTGTGTTCCATGTTTACTGTATGTTCCTATTGAAACACGTTTTCGGGTTTATCCCGACCCAAGTAATGACACCTCCATCCTCCTAATACTCCTCCAGAAAACGACTCGTTAAAATTAGTATATTTCATTTTTTAGTATTGGGATCAGTTGTGTAGGTATTCTTACAATTTTATGCATTTTTAATCTAACATCCTGTTATACCATTTCCATATTACAAACTCTTTGGAAGGTTTCTTTATTTCTTTTTTTAACTGCTGCAGTTATGTTCCATCAAGTGAATGTTTTAATTTCGGTAAGACTGATGTAGGTCTGTTTTTTGGGGGGGAGTGGGGAGAGAAGGAATTAGGTTTGTTTATTTGTTTATTAACGGAGGTACTGGGGATATTGAACCCAGGACCTCGTGCATGCTAAGCACGCCGGCTGCCACTGAGCTATACCCTACCCACTGATGTAGGCACTACACTTTCAGGAACGTGCAGTAGATTTCCTTTAACTCAAGTTTTTTGTTATTTCTTTGACCAGCTATGATTTTTTTTGTATGTGTCTTGGACGTGTTTTATGATGTTTATTTGTGAATAGTTTACACTTTTTTTCTAATTGTAAATGATGTTTTTCCCCCATGTAACCTTACTCCCTCTTTTTTGTTTCTTCTAATTTTATGTAATTCACAAGAGCAAAAATTTAAAAGATATATTTATTGTCTCACCTCATGCTACTTAGTAGCTTCATATTGATTTCTTTATGTTTTCTAGTTGAGCATTTTTGTCATCTGCCAACAGTTCTGGCCAGCCAGCAGGTGTGTGGACTGGAGTAAGAAGGAGCTGCTTCTGCCTCCGACTTGGGTAGGTTAATCTCTGAGTCAGGCTTCTCCGTTGTGAAAAAAGTTTTCATAATTTCCTTAACATAGTTGTTAGGAAGATTAAATGAGCAAATGTTGTCATTTAAGTACAACATGTAGTGCCTGACACATAGTATAGTTTGAATAAATGGTAGCTGCACTTTATCAAATTATTCTTTTTCAGAGACTTCCCCCAACCCCATTAGTAAGATGTAATTGACATATAACAGTCTGTAAATTTAAGGTGTACAACCTGTTGATTTGATACATTTACATATTGCATTTACATCGTGTCACATAATTACCATTTCTTTTTTGTGATGAGAACATTGAAGATGTACTCTTTTTATCAACTTTCCAGTATATAATACAGTGTTATTAACCATAATCACTATGCTGTACATTAGATTCCCCTCAAAGGCTTTTTAATTTCATTTTCATTTATAATTTCTTTCTGTCTCTTCAAAGTTTTCTTTGATTTATGTTGCTAGATTTCCCACTGTCTTGTATTCTTGGAAGAAACCTTACTTGTTCTTTTAAGATAGGGCTGGATTATGTTTGCTGATATTTTATTTAATATTTGTGCATCTAGGAAGGAAAAGATGTCTTGGATTTGCTTCAGAATAATCCAGTGGTGTAGAGGGAGAGGATAGCTCAGTGGTAGAGTACCTGCCTAGCATGCACAGAGGTCTGGGTTCAGTCCCCAGGACCTCCACTGAAATAAACCTAATTACTTCCTCCCCTTAAAAAGAAAAAGAAAAAGAAAAAAATCCAGTGGTGAAGGGGGAGTGAGTGGTAGTGTAGATAAAACAAAATTAGATTTGAGTTGATAATTACCGAAGTCACATATTAGATACATGGAGTATGATTTTATACTGCTCTTTTTCGTGTGTGTGCGTGAGGTTTAATTATACTGTTCCTTCTTTTGCTTGACATTTTTCATATTAAGAATTTTAAAGTTTTTTGGTGAAAATTTATAAGCAAAACTGATCTATACTTTTCTTTAAAAGTTTTTTTCAAATATAACACTAAAAATTAAAAAAAAAAAATTACAATACCCTGGTAGCCCTAACCTCATCCTCATCTCCTCTCTCCTCTCCAGAGGCAATTATTATCCTAAAAACATATTAAATTTGCCAGATTGTTAACTTTATATAAATGGAATCATACAGTATGTGTTCTTTTGTATCTGATTTCTTTGGTTCAACATTCTGTTGTGAAATTTATCTAAGTTATTGCAAATAGCAGTAGATGGGTTTTTCATTGCTGTGTAGTGTTCTGTTGTATGATTATACCCCAGTTTACTTACCCATTCTGCTGTTAATAGACATTTGGGTTGTTACTGGCTTGGGGCTATTATGAATAATGCTTAAATGAACAGTTTGTAACGCATCTTGCTGCTGTTGGGTATACACTTAGCGGAATTCCTGAAGTGTAAAGTATGCTAGATATGAGGAGAAATAACAAATGCTCAGTCACAGTGGGAATCCTTCTTAACGTGCCTCTCTCCGTAATGGAGACCAAGGAGACAAAAAGCTAGAAGGCTGTAGATTTACAGGAGCCAGCAGACTTTTTCTGGCCTTTCTGTAAAGAAGTAAATAGTAAATATTTTAAGCTCTATGAGCCCAGTGGTCTCTTTCTGTGCCTGCTCATCTCTGCCACCATAACATGAAAGTAGTATAGAGAATACATAAACAGATGGGTGTGCCTGTGTTCCAGTAAAACATTATTTACAAAAACAGGTCACCAGCCCACCATAGTGCTGACCCTTGAAAGATGAACAAACATGATTAACAAACTTGACCAATATAAAACACTCCACCCAACAGGTTTTCTCACATGCCCATAGGACATTGATAAAAAGTTATATGGCAGACCATAAAGCAAGTCTAAACAAATTTCAAATGATCGAAATCATACAGGCTGTTTTCTCTAACTACAGTGGAATTAAGCTCTGAAGCAATGCCAAAACAGTACATAGAATATCCCCAATTGTTTGGCAAGTATCTCATATACCTCTAAATAACCCATGAATCAAAAAAAAAAATTACAGTGGAAGTGTTCGAATTGCATTTTTAACTGAGATATAGTTGATTGAATGTGTATTTAATTTAAAATAACAAAATAAATTTAAATATTTTATTTAAATAGATAAATAACATTTATAAATAAATATTCCTTCCAAAAGCAAACATGGCTATTGATGTACAGTGACTTGGCAACACCTTTAATTTAACTTTAGTTGGAGTTTTTTTTTAATTTAAAATTTAAAAATGTAAACTTCCAGTTGTAATTGAAAATATCCTGTGCTTATTGAAAAAGCTGTAAAATTCACATCCTAATATATCGGACCAGCCATAATAATTATTAACATTGCTGTATTTTCTTTTGTGAGAGTGTGTATACACACTCACACATGTACTCACAGATACAGGTGTGTTGCTTTGCTTTTGCAGAAATATAGAATTGTATTATACATAATGAGTAGAAATGTGCCTTGTCCACTGAGTTGTATATTATGGCCATTTTTTACTTAAGTTTGTTAAAATATGAACTTATCATGTAGTATTCCATGAGATGGATTATAGCTGCTCATTCAGTGAATCTTGCATTAGTGGACCTAAACATATATTTTGTGTACCTTACATACGTTTTTGCTCACTTTGCCACTATTCCAAGCCTATTACGGGTTTAAAACAAAAGCAATACCAAGTTTTACGAACTGGTTTTTCAATATCAATGTAGGCTTTCCTCGTCTAACCTATTATTTATTAGCTACTCTTGGCCGCCAACCAGGCATCCATTTCCCCTTTGTTAAAAAAATACCTATTTTATTCCGGAGATGTGGGGCCTTCTGTTAGAGTGAGTCCGTATGGCAAGAGAGAGCTGTGGTCCCAGGCTCTCATAGCTGAATTTGCTCTTGCATCCAGAGGTTCCATCCTGCGGGAACAAGACATTTTCTGCAATAGAAGGAGAGGGTTCCTTGCTTGGGAGATCATCGTTCCGGAAGCAGCCTGACCTGAGATATCTGACCACAACTTCGGGGCAGGCCCGGAGAGATAGAAGACAGAGCACACCTTAGAGTTGCTAGCCCTTTCTTAAGAACTGGAGAAAATGACCAAAGTCCAGGTGAGGTTTGTTTTAATCTTTTTTGTCTTTTGTTTCCCAGTGGATTGCTGGAAGCTTCTAAAAAACAGTCTGCTGAAAGGAGACAGTGTATACTGACAGAAATCAGGATCTGTTGGAAAATAAATTTAGGCTATACTGTTAAAATCACGGCAAATTCAGAAACGAGATATGTAGGCTCTAGGGTCCGTACGAAGTTCTTAAGGCTGGAGCCCAGGTAAGTGGCTGTGTAAGACCCTGTGGGGTGCCGAAGCTCTGAGCCTGAGTCTGCTTTTCTTGGCAGCCATTATAGCAGGAAGCACGTGAGACGTTACGTGATTTGCATTGTCTGTGATTGCAAAGCAGTCTTCAGGGGAAGAAAACATTTCATTGCTCTTGGATCTTAAGAAATTTCTTTTATAGTTACCAAAGGGGAACGGTTGGGGAGGGATAAGTTAGGGGGTGGGGATTAACACACACACATTAGTGTATATAAAATAGATAAACAACAAGGACCTCCTGTATAGCACAGGGAACTGTGTTCCATTTCTTGTAATAACACCTAATGGGAAAGAATCAGAAAAGAAAATATACATATGTATGTATATGTATAACTGAATCCCTTTGCTGTACACCTGAAACTATGATGTAAATCAACCACACTCAATAAAAAAAATTTTTTTAAATTTCTTTTGCTAGTTCTTCAGAGAGGCTTTGTGGTAGACAGTGTCCTCATTGTCAGCCTTGCAACAAAGGCATACGATGTCCTTGGGCCTTTCCTTACTGGGCTCCCCAGGGTGGGCCACGCGGGTCACACCAAAGCAGAACTCAGCTGAGTAAGTTTCTCTGAAAGGAGAACGCCTTGACTTGGAGCCTTCTGGGAGTCTGACTTTACCCAAGAAAACGCCTTTTCTATCCAGTGGAATGGATGGGCTGCCTGACCTTCGAGTGGTCCTCCATGAAGAATTCTCTCAACCAGATTTGTGGGACTGATTTGCAGGAGACAGCTAAAATTCCATTTTTTGAGAGCAGCTCAGGGTGCAGATATGCCTTCCCAACCCCAGTCCAAAACATGAGGCCGGAGCCAATTATTCTTGTGTTTTTAATTACTCTGATGATACATGGTTACATGTGCATGCAAGATATTCAAGTTACGGCAACCCACAGGGTCTTAAATAGTCACTTACCTAGGCTCCAGTCTTAAGAACGGTACGAGCGGGTGGCGGGTAGAGCTCAGTGGTAGAGCATGTGTGCGTGGCATGCATGAGGTCCTGGGTCCAACCCCCAGTGCCCTGTTAAGAAAAAGAAAAAATTAAATTAAATTTAACATTAAAAAAAAGTTTTTTAAAAAGCAAAAACAAAATATAATAAAAATAAATATCATTATTTAAAAAAAAAGAACTTTGTATGACCCCTGGAGCCTGCATATCTTGCTTCCGAATTTGCCTTGATTTTAAGATTATAGCCTAAACTTGTTTTCTAGTAAGTATTTCCAAGATATTGAAGAAAACAGAAGTCTTGGCACCAAAAGAGGATATCCCCTATTACCTTTTTCTTGCTGAACTCCCACCCAAAGGGTAACAAATGTTAATAGTTTGGGTCTCCCACCATTCTCTCTCTATAATTGACAAGTGGTAAAATATATCTATATTTACATTTACATTAATTTACATATACATTTATATATGTATACATATGTATACTTAGACTATATTATTAAGATTTTTATGTATATTATATATTATATATATATTATGAAGATTTCTCACATTTCTGGTCTCATACTGTATATACAATTTGGGGACTTGATTTTTTTTTTCATTTAAGAGAATGCCTTGGGGGAAGGGTGTAGATCAAATAGTAGAGCATATGCTTAGCATGCACAAGGTCCAGGGTTCAATCCCCAGTACCTCCTCTAAAAATAAATAAATAAAAATCCAATCCCCCCCTAAAAAAAAGAGAATGCCTTGAAGATCACTGATACCAGTACGTTTAAATCTACCTCATTGATTTTAATGTTTGCACAGTTTTTCATAGCATAGAGATACAGCACACCCTGTCTGCTTATGGCAAACATTTAAATTACTGATAGATTTTTGACTGTTATAAGCAAAGACATTCTTACTGCACAGTGCTTTTTACATCTGTGTAAATATTATTTTAGCACTTTTTTAGGCAGAGAGGGACTAGCTGGTAGACTTCCACAGGGCTGTGGTTTGGATGTTTGTGTGCCTCCCAAATTCAGGTGTTGAATCTGAACCCCCAAAGCTGATGGCATTAGGACATGGGGCCTTTGGGAGGTGTGTAGGTCATGAGGGTGAGGCCTTCGTGAATGGGATTAGTGTTCTTATAAAAGAGAATACATGGCGGGTGTAGGGGGTGGCTGTAGCTCAGTGGTAGAGCCCGTGCTTGACATGCACGAGGTCCTGGGTTCAATCCCCAGTACCTTCATTGAAAAGGAGAGAATGCACGTCTGTCACCCGTCCACGTGAGAACAGTGAGAAGGTGCCCACTGAGCCAGGAAGCAGGCCCTCACCAGAACGCGGCCATGCCTTGATCTCCGACTTCCCAGCCTCCACAGCGGTGAGAAGTAAATTTGTTTTCATAAACCACCTGATCTGTGGTATTTTCTTGTAACAACCAGGGTGGACTAAGACACACGGTCCGTGGTACGTGAACTAGTCACCGCGTGCGCTGTTTATCCGGGAGAGAATGGTCCGAATGTGTCCCTGTCCATCCTTCCCCCATCATCTGTCCTGACTCCGATTACACCGGGGTTTGTCATCACAGGGATCGTTGTCATTCGAGGACGTGGCTGTGGGTTTCACCTGGGAGGAGTGGCAGCTACTGGATGCATCCCAGAAGGACCTGTACAGGGATGTCATGTTGGAGAACTACCACAACCTCGTGTCAGTAGGTAAGGAGAGGGCAGGGTCAGGCCACCCAAGATGGCTGTTCTCTTGCTCCCTGAGCATCCCCTGCTCGACTGTGCCTGCTCCCCTGCACCCTACTCACCTGACTGACCTTCCTGCATACTTGCCCCTCCCCCAGCTGATGACTGTTCTAACTTCGGATCAGAACATCTCCACTGTGATGGCTTATCAAATGGGCGGTGAGGGGCGTGCCCCTCTCCTGGTTTCCCTGGTAACCAGTGAGCCAACCTGATGTCAGTTCCCCCTATAACTGGTACCCTCGCAACTGCCGCCATGTCCTGCCTACCGTCCACCGCACACGGTGAGGGTCTCGCTCCAGGACCTTGCTTCAGATGTGTAAGGTCCCCTAATCCATTAAACCACTGATGTCGCTGTCACTGACTCTGGGCTCTTTCTTTGGTCTTCAAGCTGGGCCAGTACAGGGCTTGTAGGTCTGCTGGGTGCAGCCCGACAGGCAGCGTCACTGTCAGATGCTTTTTCTTTTCTCACTCAGTGAAATGTGTAGGGCCCCTGGAATATTTCATGAGCTGGACTAAAAGCACCATAGGTCCTAGGGTGTGTGCTCTCCCTTTCCTAGTTAAAGGGTTTTATTTACCAAAGTACAAATGATGTCGTCCCTGAAAGATAACTTTCTCCAGCTTTCTCATGGGTTCCCCAGGCTCAGATGCTCAATGCCAAGTGTTCCATGACTTCCCATTTACAGGACATCAAGCTACCAAACCAGATTCACTGTTTCAGTGGGAGCGCGGACAACCACCGTGGAGAGCAGAGGGAGCAGCCCCTAGGCACACCTGTCCAGGTGAGTGAGTGAAAACCGAGGAAATGGGGAGAAAGGACACTAAACTTCCAGTGCACCAGTGGAGGGCTGACACTCTCAGAATGTTGCCTGGAGAACTTCCCTTCCACCCACTGGTGACCCAGAAACCTAACACCTTCCTGCATGTTCTCTATTAGGGCTGTTCTTCTTTGCCTGCTGTTAAATAAAGCATGGTGTCTTCCCCTTTTTATTGGGGGTGGGGTAATTAGGTTTATTTATTTACTTATGTATTTTAATGGATGTACTGGGGATTGAACCCAGGACCTCATGCATGCTAAGTACACACTCTACCCCCTAAGCTATACCCTCCCCACCTTGTTTTCCTTTTTTAAATTTTCTGGCTCTGACTGTAGTTTGTCTCATCCGGCACCTGCTGTCTTACCCGGTTCCATTCCTCCCAGCAGGCTCACTTATGCCTTCTCCTTTTTCTTCTTCTCACTTCGTGTTCTCCACCTGACTTGCTCTGAGATAACCCCTCACGACCCACACAGATCACAGTGCACTCAGCACCGCTCCTTCCTTCTGTGACAGCCCTGCCCCTTGTGAAAAGGCTGATGATCCACTTCACCCTCGTGCATCTGAGAACCACATGTGCCTCGTCTCTCAGGGCACCTCTCCTAACTCACCCTCTGTTTCCCCAGCTTTCAGTTCTGTGTCTGTGTTTTTTTTTTTTTTTTAATCTTCTGTTGAAAGTTTAATTCATTCTCAAGGCCTAAACTTTCTGTTCTCTGCTGGAGAGCCCCAGATTGACCCCAGCTACTAATGTCTAATCTGCCCTCTAATCCTCTGCGTGTTACCAGCCACCAGGGCCGCTGTGATGCCCTGTGATGTCCTTCTTCCTGTGTGTGAAACCGGACCCTCCTTCCTCCCAGATACCGTCTTCACCATTGTAGTGTGTTTCTATAGATACCAAAGATGTAGGCTTCCTGCACGCTGACAGGCATCCCCAAGTTAACAGCTCTCTTTTTACAGTCAAATCTGCCCTCTAAACTTGTATTTTGCTGGCACCTGAGATAATTGTCCTATGAAATCCTTGTTCCTTCAGCCTCATGAAGGAGGTCATTGTCCTCCCAGTGAATCCTTTTACTCCCCGTGCCTTTTATTGAGGTTTTGCCATACGGCTCTACACCCTGGTGCCTGGTCACCTTCCGGTTGCCTCGAGTCTCTCCTTTCACTCTGCCGTGTTATTTCTAAAGGTCTGTGCTGTTCCTGTCAAATTTTGTTGTTTTGCAAAGGCCTTTTGGAGATTCCACAATCAATTCCCGCCTTCCAAGGAGGCCACTATAATACAGACTTGTTTTGCCCCAGTTGCTGCATCTGTTGGCTGATTCCAGTTTTTTACTTTTAGCTCCTTTTGAGGTTATGGTTGTATTTCTCTGTGGGTGGAGGGCGTGCAGGCAGTGGAACTTGATGAGAAAATGTGAAGCTTGCTGATATTTAATAAGGGCTGAGGTCCCGAAGAAGACATTTGCTCCTGTATAAAGGATCATGTATAAAGAGCTATGACCCACAGGTGGGCTACTTAAATTTAAATTTAATTAACATTAAGTAAAAGTACAAATTATTTCTGCAGTTACTTTAAGTGCTCAACAGCCATACACATGGCTACCATATTGGAAAACACAGATATAGAACATTTCCATCACTGCAGAAAGTTTTATTGAACAGCTCCATATACAGTTGCAATATGATTAAAGAAAGTGCTGTTTCCACCAGTTGGTACACAGGACATGAGTAGATGGCCCAGGGACTTCTTTTAAAATTTCAGATGGATACATGTGCGTTTGGATGTATTGGGTCCTCTGAAGTTGTATCATACCCATATAGACAGTTGGAGTATTAACTGGAGAATTACAATTAACTAGGTGATGGGTGTTTTAGGAAAGTTTAATTTTGGTGTGTAGTTGGCATGAGAGGGGAAAGATTTAGTGACAAGGCGATTATTGAGTATTTTAGCTCAGTAATCTTGGCATTAGATGCCGTGGATCCTACGTTCCGGTTCAGTATGATCCTACATTCCAGCTCCATCCCTTTGTTACTAAAACCCATGTCAATTGTTTGATCAGCATAGATATGGTTTGATGTCTCTAGACAGGCTTTTCATAGTCCCTGCACATCCCTCTCCCCAAACTCTAAAACTTGGGAGTGCATGAAGCCATTTGTCCTGGGCCTTCCTCTTTCTCTATTCATTCTTACATTATCTCATATAGTTTCATGCAGTCCACATATTTAAGTAATATGTATAAACACGTGACTTAAAATTGTTACCTAGAGTCTAGAACTTTCTCCACACTCATAGATCCAACTGAGTACATCATACTCTCTCTTGAATGTATTAGTCATCCCAAACATGACGTCCACCTCAAAATGGAACACTTGATTCCCCACAAACGCCACACCGGTGTCTTTACTCTTCCCCATTTATTAAATGGCACCAGCTTCTAGATGGATGCTTAAGCCACATATTGAGGATAATTCTTGATTCTTCTCTCTTCTGCCTCCAGCATTGGTCCTGCTGGTGAGTCTTGTCTTTCCCTCCGCTACGCTTGGCCTTTCCGCTTCCATCCTAGGAGCTTTGATTTTGTACATTTTTTCCATCTCCATGGCAGTCATCCAGGCTGAAGCTACTGTTACCTCTTGCCTGCACTCTGCTGTAGCCTCCTGTGTGTTTTCTCAACAATTTCATTTCTCCAAGCCATCCTCCATAGGAGTCGTGTGACCTTTTGGAAATATCCATTCAAAACTGGTTGTATTCCTGCCAAAAAAAGTTTTGGTGGCTTGGTTCTTAGCATAAAATCCGATTTATGACAAAGTCTTTCTATAAGATCTATATGCTCTCAATTCTACCTGCCTTTCTAAACTTAACTATCTCTACTTCCTTTAAGCTCAGGATGGTCCCAGATACACCAGCCTCCCTTACGTTTCCTGATCATGCTGAAGTTTTTGCTGCCTTTGGGTTTTTGCATTGGTTGGTCCCTCTTTGTGGAGGAGTCTTCATCTAGTTATTTGCACAACGTTGCTCCCTCTTATCCTATGATGTCAGCTTAACTTCTTTCCTCTTGAGGATGACTGCTTTATCTAAGACTGAATTGCCACTGCTCCGTCGCCTCCTTCATCCCACTTTTCACGATCTGTCATTTTCTTCCTTCTTTGCTTACCTCTTGGTTGTTGCTGCCTCTCTCTTGTTGCTAGAATGGCAGCTCCATGGAGATAGAATATATCGGTCACACTCCAGTGACATACTAATTCTGATATTCTAATATGATAGTGTGACATCTTCCCAAACACCAACTGATTCAGTGTTTGTTGGATGAATGAATCCATCCCCTCTGCCTTCTTTTGTTGTATTCCAGTCACAGTGTGGTTCTGTGTCTGTTTCTGTCCCCATTTTGCACGGTCCTCTTTGGAAAGAAGTCCAGGTTATATTTCTTCATTGTAGGCTATCCATCATTATTTCTAAAGTAGCTATTTTACAGTATTGTCAACCTTTTCACAGAGCATAGGATCCATTCCTATAGGGTACGTTTCTCTTAGACTGAGATCTTAAAGAGATAGCCCAAACCACGGCATTTTTGTACCTTTTCCCCCCTAAAATTATCATGAGTATTTTCGTTGTTCTTTTTCCTAGAAGAAATGTGGGAGCTTGACCATATGCAGTGGCACCCAGAAAACCAAAACGGGATTAAAACTGTGGACAGATATCAGCAAAGTTATGCACTTGGAAGTAATGTCAATGTATGCAAAAGTCTGGTTCCTTTAACACAAAGACACAATAAGTTTGGCTCACATTGTAAACATTTGAAATCACATTTAGGTTTTGTTACTGAGAATAGAAGACACACAGGAAAGAATTCTGATGAGTTTAGCGGATATGGGAAATCATCTCACTACGTCCAGCATGATAAAACTCTTACCAGTATTAAATACCACGGTTGTGTTAAACCCAGTAGCACTAAATCACAGCTCAGTGACCATCAAAAAACTTATCCAGGAAAGAAACCACATCAGTGCAGTGGGTGCGGGAAAGCTTTTTCCAGGAAGGCACAGCTCGTTAGACATCAGAGAACTGAAAGAGGAGAGAAACCCCACAGATGCAATGAATGTGGGAAAACGTTCATGAGGAAGATTCAGCTCACTGAACATCAGAGAACTCATACGGGAGAGAAACCCCACGAATGTGCCGACTGTGGAAAAGCCTTTTCCAGAAAGTCACAGCTCATGGTACATCAGAGAACTCACACGGGAGAGAAACCCTATGAGTGCGGCGAATGTGGGAAAGCCTTCAGCCGGAAGTGCCGGCTCAGTAGACATCAGCGATCTCACACTGGAGAGAAGCTCTACGGATGCAGTGTGTGTGGGAAAGCCTTTTCCCAGAAGGCCTACCTCATTGCACATCAGAGACTTCACACAGGAGAGAAGCCTTATGAATGCAGTGAATGTGGGAGAACCTTCTTTTTTAAGTCAGACCTGACCAAGCATCAGAGAATTCATACGGGAGAGAAACCTTACGAATGCAGTGACTGTGAAAAAGCCTTCCGAAGCAAGTCCAAGCTCATTCAGCATCAGCGAACTCACACCGGAGAGAGACCGTATGCCTGCAGTGAATGTGGCAAAGCCTTTGCCCACATGTCCGTCCTCATCAAACATAAGAAAACTCATACGCGAGAGAAAGCTCTCAATTCATTGAAGGTGGAGAAACCTTCCTCGGGGAGTCATAGCTCTTTATACATGAGTGACCTGGTCCAGGAGCAAAAGGCTATGAACACAGTGCCTGCAGAAATGTCTTCTTTGGGAACTCAGCCCTCGTTAAACATCGGCGAGCTCCTTGGGGCCAGAAACGTAGTGATTGTGCAGCAGCCTTGTCCACGAAGTCCAGCCTCAGTAGCTAATCGGGAATTTACACAGGGAGCGAACCCTGCAGATGCAATGAATGTGACAACCCCTTCAGTAATAAAGTATGTCTTATATGTCACAGATACTGCATAGGAAAAAAACAATTCTCCGGTACCGGAAGCGTGGAAAAGCCTTTAGCGTGAATCCGCCCCACATCTGTTATGTGTCGGCTCACTTAGGACAGAAATGCCGTGGATGCAGTGGTGGCGGAGGATGCCCCACGAGGGTCAGACTTGGTAAGTACCTGTGAGATCACGTTGCCCAGAAATGCAGCCATTGGGGGAAGCCTTTGCCTGGAGGTGGCATCGCGGTTGCTACCACAGAATTCTCACAGGACCACAACCTTAGGAAGGAATGCGATCTCTTTCAGTGATAAGTTGTACCTTATCACTCGTCAGAGAAGCACAGAAAGACGACTCTAGAGGCACTAGATGTGGAACACGTGTTCACCAACGTGGAAGAACTCGTAGAAAAGAGAAACCCACTGAATGCAAAAAGAAAAAAGAAACATCTATCACTAAACGAATTCTTGTATCACCGTTTTACCTTGAGAAAGTGGGAAAGACTTCTCTAATAAAGGAAATCATCTTGGACACCAGGAATTGCATGATGTAGTAGAAACCTGAGAATATAATGAATATAGAAGTACAGCTGTATTAGTTTCTTATGGATGCTGCAACAAATTACCACAAATATGGTGTCTCAGAACAACACAGTGTATTATTCTGGAGTCTGAAGTCCAAAGTGCACCTCACTGGTCTAAAAGCAAGGCTGTTGGCAGGGCTGCATTTCTTTTTGGAGGCTCTCGAGGAGAACCTTTTTCTTTGCTTTTCCAGCTTCTAGAAGCTGCCCAGATTCCATGGTTTGTGGCCCCTTTCCTTCCTCAAAGCCATCAATTGCAGGTCAAATCTTTCATCAGTCTAACAGTCATTTTTCGACTTCTTTCATCCACACTCAAGGACCCTTGTGATTATAGTGGACCTACCCACATAATCCAGGATAATCTCCCTATCTTAAAATCAGCTAATTAGCAGCTTTAACTCCATCTGCTACCTTGTATCCTCTTTGCCTTATAATTTAACAGGTCCTGGAGACTGGGATGTAGACATCTTTGGGAGGCCATTATTCTGCCTACCGGAGACCACCCTTTGGCACCCAGTGATCTGTTTCCATCCCACGTGCCCAATGCATTCACCCTGTCCCAATATCTCTGAATGGCTCAACCCATTACAGCCCCAACCCAGAGTCCAAAGTCTCACCTAAAATTCATCAGCTCGGCAGCGCGCAATCTCATCATCTAGGTCAAGTATCGGTGAGGCTTTGGGTATAATCCATCCCGAGGCACAACTTCTCTCTCTGAACCTCTAAAACTCTTCATATAAGAAACAACTTATATGGTCCTAACATACTTAGTTCCCTCTTCTACCTTAATTCCCCTTTACCATGCAGTGTGACATACAGATTCTGACAATTAGGACATAAACATCTTTGGACTTGACATTATTTCGCCTACCACAAAAACATAAGACTTCAGAGAATTTACACTTCGATAAATTCCTACGTAGCCCTTAAATAAATTTGGGGAAGCATGTTTCCGGAGAAAGAATTATCTAAAGTAATTATGAACTAAATACATTAACATTTTTTCTTTAATCAGAGAACCCTACACCGAGTGTTAGATATGAACACTGCACAATGTTCTTGAAATGTATAAATCAGATTATCAGCACAGGAAAAGAACCCTTAAATGTCCTAAAGGAACATGAGATTTATGCTGCTTGGAACTGCTGCCAGACAACGTTTGCATCTAACTATGAAACTGTATAGATTTATATATTTGTGTATATCACGATGCACCTAAATACTGACCAGTGTTTTCACAGCCAATTCTAACAACTCCTTTTTCTTCAACAGGATAACATATATCCTCCCACCTTCAATAACTGAAAAAAAAATAAAATAGACAAAATGTGTGAATGGACTGTTTTCAGGTGTTGGGTAGGAGGGAGCTCAGAACAGCTGTCTGTGAGAGAGAGAACACAAATGAAGTGAGCCTTGTGGTTGCCTCCAGCTTACTGCCTGGAGACCTTCTGTTCTGCCGCATAGGGAGGGGGAACCCCAAAAGCGGGGGAACCCCAAAAGATCTCAGCAGTCTCCCTGAATTCAGACAGGGTTTTGAATTTGGAGAATTCAAGGTGGCTCCAGTCCATGGGACAGATGACAGGAAAGGAGAGAGCTGTATCCGGAGTGAGTGGGTTCCAGAGTTCTGTAGAGTTCCCCACCAAGTTTTTAAGTTGCAATCACATATATGTGAGGAAACTCCCCAGCCTGGAGAAAGAACCGCTGGAAACAGACAGGCAGAGCCATCCTCGGAGCTTGCACAGAGTTGAGAATCGTCTGTGTTTCCACCAGCTGGAATGGAAACACCTACCACCCGGAGAATCACAGCAGAACTTGAGAAGAGTGTTGCCTCAGTGGGTGGCTTCCGTTGGATCTAGACTAAAGGCTGCTCTGAACCGTCCTTCCAAACCACTGATGCAAACCACTGAAAGAACCAAACTTTCTAAGTAACTTAACTGCTTCCCAGAACAAAACCCAGCAGTAGTCAAAGGAATAGGAAGCAGTCCATCAACCAGTCATGTAAAATTCAAAGCATCTGGCATCTAATCAAAACCTACTCAGGTATGCAAAGCAGCAGGAAAACAGGACCCATACATATGAAGGAAAGTCAACAGAGACGCAGAAATGGCACAGGGGATAGAATTAGTACAAAACGGTGTTAAAACGTTACTGTAAATACTCTGTATGCTCAGAAAGGTTACATCAAGGGGATTATAAAAAGTAGAATTTACTGTGAGGCTCTCTCCCCACAAGAGAGGGGCAGATGAGGCCATTCCAGGTGCCGGAGCCCCTGTCCCCAGGGTGTTCAGCCTCCCGGGAAGGGACCAGAAGGAAGCTGCTGCTGCAAGTGAGGACCCGGTCCCATGAGGAGAACCGAGCGCAGCCGGACTGGTGGAGTGTCGTTCGGCCTTGACTCGCCCCCTCCTTTCCCTGGGGGCTGGCGCCTGTGCTGCGCTGCTGTGTCTGGGAGGCACGGTTTAGGGTACGTTACCGTCCTAGTTAGGGGCTGGTGCGCCTTGGATGTTTGGTCACCGTGGTGGTTTCTGGGACACACCGTGCATCTCCTGCCATTTTTCCCTACATGAGTGAATTCTACTCGGGTACAGTGGTGGTTGAAGGAGGGTACCTGCCAGAACCCCAACTGAAGGCTGCTGCAGTTTCTGTCTGCGCCGTGTGAGGGAGTTGGTCTTGCCTGGGTGGATTCTGAGCCCACCTAGTGCTCCGCTCCGGCCAGGTCAGAGCTTGTGGGTCTACCCTGCTGTGTGGCCTGGGTGAGTGATGGCTCCAGGAACTCCTTTGCTGTGTGGGACATCCTCCTCCTTCCACCTTCATCCCTCCTGCTCTAGGGGGCCAGGTGGATCCTGTGTTGGGGACCTGGGAGGGGAATTTTAGTGTGTCCTATGGGATGTCCAGTCCTATAGCCTCTTCTTACCAGCTCTGTTACCAGGAACAGAAAACTTCTAGAACACTCTCTGCCATGCAGTGCCTTGAGGACTAAGTGAACAACTTTTAAATAGTATTATTATTATGAATGGGAAGATGATTTAGGACAAAAGAAATTTGATTTGCATACTTTAGAACCTACAACCCTAGTTTTAAGATTTACAGATTCCACCCACTTTGTCTTTTTTTTTTGATATTGATGTATATATAGTCCGTTTACAGTGTTGTGTTAATTTCTGGTGTACAGCATAGCGTTTCAGCTATACATGTGTATATATGTATATAGATTCCTTTTCACATTTTCTTCATTATAAGTTATTACAAGGTGTTGAATTATAGGTCCCTGTGCTATATGGTAGGACCTTGTTATTTATCTGTTTTATCTATAGTAGTTAGTCTGTCAATCCCCCAACTCCCGATTTATCCCTCCCCCCCAGCACCTTTCCCCCCTGGTAACCACAACTTTGTTTTCTATGTCTGTGAGTCTGGTTTTTTTTTTTTAATAAGTAAGTTCATTTGTGTCATTTTTTTAGATTCCACATGTAAGTGATATCAATATGGTATTTGTCTTTTTCTGTCTGACATACTTCACTTAGTATGATAATCTCTAGGTCCATCCATGTCGCTGCACCCACTTTGTCTTGATTTCCAGGCTAGAACTTGGGCTTCTAGATTCTAGAACCTTCTAGACCTCAGAGAAATAGAGAGTCAGCCACTCCACCACAAGTTGCCCAGTGCTGATCTTGTTCAGGGGAGCAGCTGGCTCTCTCTTTGTGTCTATGCTTAGGGGTGGAGGTAGAGACTAGAAATTCATAGGTTGTATATGGGCTGATTCATCTGATCTCTGGGGCTCCTTTTGCCAGTCCCAGCCTTGTGCTTTTAAGAATTTGTCCTTCATCGAAAAAGAGGAGTTGAGTAATTGTTAAAATTCTAAAAGCCAGGCCCTTCTCTGAAATGTCTCCTTTACCCTTGATCAGAGATCTTCTGTCAGATGTTCAGAATCCAAAAAGACAACAGAGTAGACCATACCCTAGAAATGTTGGTCATTTTCTAAGAATGGGAGAAAACGACTAAGGAAGGCCCTGGTGAGTTTTTCTCTGTTTCTCTATTTTGCCTTTCTTCCTCCTGAATTTACAGAGGCTTGTAAAAATAACTATTAAATGGAAACATGCATGTTACTAAATTCAGAATTTGAGAAAAAAAAAACCATCAAATTGAGATTAGGACAAAGGTAGAATGGGGAAATGTAGGCCATAGTGTTCAAATAAAAGGAATACTGGTGAATATATGTGTAAGAATTTATGATGTATTTAAATTGAATTACAAGTTGTTTTTGAGGGGTGGAAGTATACCTCAGTGGTAGGGTGCATGCTTAGCATATGCAAGGTCCTGGGTTCAATCCCCAGTACCTCCATTAAAAGAAAAACGTTTTTAATGTTTTTGGTATCAATAATGTGTTAATTTTCTGTTGGTGCTGAAACAAATTCTCACCAACTCTTAGCATCTTAAAACACTGCCAATGTATTATTTCACAGTCCCTTAAATCAGAAGTTTGAGTGGGCATGGCTGGTTTCCCTGCTCCCTTTTTCTTGAGATTGAAATCACAGTATGGGCCAACAAAGTGCTGGTGAGAATCCACTTCCAAGCTTATGCAGGTTGTAGGTAGAACCCATTCTCTTGTGACTGTAAGACTGAGATCATTGTTTCTTCGCTGTCTGTCAGCTGGGGGGTCGATCTTTTCTCCTAGAGACTGCCTGCTTTCCTGTTGACGCTTTCCATGTGATCCCCCTCGAGCAGGCGTTTGAGTTCCTCTTGTACTTCAGATCTCTTCAGCTTCCCTTTCTGACACATATCTGACTGTCTCTTCCTTTAAACTAGTATGTGACTGCACTGGGCCCACTGATAATTCAGGTTAATCTCCCTATCCTGTGGTCAGGTTATTAGTAACCTTAATCACATCTCCAGACTCCCTTCACAGCACTTCCAAAATTAATGTTTGTTTGACCAATTAAGGGACAGGAATCTGGAGGGGCATCTTTAGAATTGTGTCTGTGTGTCTGCAGATGGTCACAGACGTGCTGCGACTATTGATTTTGGGTTACAGAGGAATTTTAGTCGGTGGTGAATTCCCAATAGATCCATAAATAATGAGGATTGACTATTTTTAAAATTTTCTTCTGGTTTATATACATCTAAGTGGTCATTTCAATAATACCTTATTCCTTCTCCATATTTAAGATAGCTTATTTCTCAATATATTAAATACTTATATTGAATATTCCTATTAATGTTCAGTGCTGATAGTTCCTGCACGTGTAGTCATTTCATATCTGAGTCTATTCTTTGTTCTATCTGTTGGAAAATGTTCAAGATAAAAGCTCTTTGAGGACAGATTTTGCTGTGTTTATATGTTAGCACTTAGTTCTCTACCTTTTAAACAGACGTCAAAAATGGTTTTCAGAGATTACTATCTTAGGGATGTCCTACATGTAGAATTTAATCAGTATGCCTTACAAAAACTTCTAATTTTACTGGATTAGGTGTTCAGTTGCCAGATAGATTTAATGGCACTTTACTTCCTTCCAATGAAAACTGTTACACAGAGATATAGTCTTTGTAACTAATGGTGAAAACAGTCAGAAGGTGTATCTGTAGGTCTTTTTCTCATCAGAAATGATCATCACAAATTGAGGAAGAATGTGTGGTAATTGCAGGGATTAATGTCACTCGAGGATGTGTCGGTGGACTTTACCTAGGAGGAGCGGCAGCTACCAGGACGTGATGTCGGAGAATTACAGCAGCCTGTGACACCAGTTAAGGATGACTGCCCTGTGTCACTCAGAGAGCCAGTAGGCTTCCCCTTTCTAGTTCCCCTGGCTTCCAAAGAGCTTCAAGATCCTGGACTTGAGCTTCTAGATGATAGATGCTTACTTAGTCCCTCTTCTGCTCCCAGATGGAACTTAATGTGCTTTCTCCTTCATTAGATCTTTAATCTGCCCAGGTGCTAGTGTGTCAGTTCAGACGTTCTGTGCTCTTCCTAGACAACCCCCACCAAGTCCGTGATAAGTGTCCAGGTCTTTGTCGTTTCCCATGAACCGGCTGTCAAGCTTCCAAACCAGATATGATCCTTAATTTCAAGCATGGCAAGGAGCCATGGAGAGTAGCAGATGAAATGCAGTGTCAGTGCTTCTCAGGTGAATGAGCAACCAAGGAGCAGCAAGATGGGAGACCTTGGAAGTAAAGCAGTTGGCCAAGAAGAGTTGACCCTTCCAAATGTGTTTAACAAGGCTAAAACTTGAAAGGTCATTACCAATACCTGAATTCTTGGTGAGGCTCTCCTGCTTGCTGTTTCAAGAAAAAAGTGCCTTTCTCTCTCTTTCAGATTGATTCATTATTCAGTAGAACGTTTTCTTGTCAGCATCCAGACTTCTTCCTTTTCCTCTGCTTCCTCTTCGGCAGTGTCACTTCCTGTTTTCTCCACGTCTCCTGTTTTTACCTCTTTTACCTGATCAAATAATGTAACAAGTCTTCCGGTTAATACAGCAGCACCTTTTATCCTGGGGTAAGGATATCTGGTCCACTGTCCAGGTGGACTTCTGTGGGCCAGGTGAGAATGAATCCAAGCAAGCTAGTAGGTGGGAACGCTGACCACAGTGGTGGTCTCTAAATACAATAGTAGAGCTTCGGGAAAGTTCATTGTCTGTTCTTGCAGAATTAATTAGAGAAGAAAGAATCAGTAAGAGCGGTTAACTATGCTTATCTTGAACTGAGAAGCAGAGGGTCCTTCATTCTAACCTGCCTCCCCTAGATATTCATTCAAGACTTAACTCGGCATCGTTTCTTTGTCCTCATTATTTGTGCCTGATGGATGGGTTTTCTCCATTCTCTGGGCATCTTTTAAAGTCTTCAGAGTTGGAAAGGATGAAGCTGCATCCCTGCCTATTTCTATCATTTGTTCCCAGTGTGATTTCATTAAATTTCATGGCCTTAACAATACTGTTTATATACTGATGACCCAAATTTCTGTCTACAGGCCAGACCTTCTCTTATCCTCATACAGTCACCTGGATATTTCATTTCTTCACTTGGAGAGCTAACAGCTACCTCAGACTTCATGTCACTTTTGGTTCCTCTTTTCACTCCCACCACAGATACAATCCATCAGCAAGTCTAGTCTGTGTCCTTATCACGTCCTGAGGGTCTCCACTCTTTTCTGTAACTATTGTTTTCACTCAAGCGTCAAATGTCCATTATTTTTTGCCAAAATTATTACAGCTTTCTTGAAAATACTCTTACTTCTTTAATCTTGCTTCTCTCTGTTCTCCACATAATAGCCAGCTGATTTTTTTAATTGTACTACTTGTATTTTTTCATAAACAGTAACTAAGGAAACTCAGTGTTTCCAGCTCCTCACCCACAAAGGTCATGACCATAAAGATAAACTTCAGAAACATCTGGATTTTTAAAGAGATAAGGTTTTGACTGTTACCTGGGCAGAAAAAAAGGTATATGGAAGGGAAACCATCATATAGAAAGAGCAGTCTTCTGAGTTGGAGGGTGGAGGGAAAGAGCTAAAGTATAATCTAAGTGATTTAATTTGGGTGGTGAGTATATGGGGGGTTCACTATACCATCTCTCCATTTGTGTATGTTTGAATTTTTTCTTTTTAAGTGTTACACTATTGCAGAAACAATTTTAAATTAAAAACAAATCCATACCAAAAAAAGTAAGAAGAATGCTATAAGACATAGCAGATCATTACCAATTTTCATAACCATAGTCCACAAGCCTAAAAACAGCATCTGTGTCACAATATTTAAAACCTGGTCCGTGTGATGACTGATACACGTACACAAAGGATGACAGTTCTAAAGTGAAAACTGGGACATGTCATCTCCCTCCTACTGTTATTTTGAATGGCATCTGGTTATTATTAATATAATACCCAAATTCCTTCCAGGATTCTCCTGCATGTGAGCATTTCCTGACTCCTGCCTGCATTTTTGTTTACTTCTTTCTTTGAAGTATAACACAGGAAAGTATACAGATAAAAGTATACTGCTCAGTTAATTTCTGCAATCAGCACACTGTGTAACCAGCATCTAGATCATAATACCAGAGCACAGAGGGGAAGCTATAGCTCAGTGGTAGAGCACAAGCTTAGCATGCACGAGGTCCTGGGTTCAATCCCCAGTATCTCCATTAAAAATAAATAAATAACCCCCACACCAAAACACACACACACACACACACATACATGCACATACACATATACATACATACACATACACCACAGCACCGTGCAGGATGCTGTTGTGTGAAAATAAAACAATTCATTCTGCATTCAGGCCATTATGAGTAGTGCACCTTCATAGCTTTATATAAATGTCTTCCTTTACTTTCTGTTTTTTTCCCTTTGAAAATGTTTATTTCTAAACAGTTTAGTCTTAGTGTGAAATCCCAAAACTATATACAAATTTCATGCACATTGTTTTTGCAGATTTCCGTAAGTGGTAATATTTTACCACATTTGCTTTATCATAGTCTGCCTACTCTGTCGTTACACACACACACACACACACACACACACACATACATTGTTTTTCTGAGATTTTTACCCCTAAATACTTATGTGTGTATTTTCTAGAAATACAGTCATTTTAAAAACATAAATAGAATACAGATTATCAAAATCAGGATATTGATATTGACACAGAACTGTCATCCAATCTACAGAGCTTACTCAAGTTTTACTGATTGTCTCTCTAATATTTTTTATAGTAAATGAGAGAGAAAAAACCCTTTTCTGGACCTCTCCTTGTTGTCTTGCTCTTTCTGTCGTGGGCAACTCTGGCTTTCATCTAGCAGTCAGAGCTCGCTAATTATGACTCAACTCCTTTAGGTGAGAAACCACATGCATACAATGAAAGTGCGATGAATGCTTGGAAACCACTTAAGACCATGCCTCGGAGAACTCAAGCAGGAAAGACATCCCATGAATGCCGAGATTGTAAGAGAGCCTTTCCCAGTAAGTTAAAGCTAATTACTCATCAGGAAACTCACACAGGAGAGAGACCCTACAGATGCAGTGAATGTCAGAGAGCCTTCGTTACAGAGTCAGCGCTCACCTATCATCAGAAAACCTGTCACAGAGAAGGGAAATCCTACAGATGCAGTAAATGTGGGAAAGCTTTTCTTTGGAAGTCAAAACTCATTTTACATCAGAAGACTCATTCAGGAGAGAGACCTTTCAGATGCAGAGCATGTGATAAAGCCTTCATGGTTAGGACGCATCTCACTGCACATCAGAGAACTCACACAGGAGAGAAACCATATGAATGCTCAGATTGTGGGAAAGCCTTCTCAAAAAAGGCTCAGCTCCTGATTCATCAGCGACTTCACACAGGAGAGAGACCCTATGGATGCAGTGAATGTCAGAGAGCCTTCATTACAAAGTCAGCTCTCACCTATCATCAGAAAACCCAACACAGAGAAGGGAAATCCTATGGATGCAGTAAATGTGGGAAAACTTTTCCTTGGAAGTCAAAACTCATTTTACACCAGAGGACTCACTCAGGAGAGAGACCTTTCAGATGCAGAGCATGTGATAAAGCCTTCATGGTTAGGACGCATCTCACTGCACATCAGAGAACTCACACAGGAGAGAAACCATACGAATGCTCAGGCTGTGAGAAAGCCTTTGCAAAAAAGGCTCAGCTCTTGATTCATCAGCGACTTCACACAGGAGAGAGACCCTATGGATGCAGTGAATGTCAACAGGCCTTCATCCAGAAGTCAGATCTCAGTAATCATAAGAAAACTCATCATGCAGAATGGAAATCCCATGAATGCAGTGAATGTGGGAAGGTTTTGTCCTCAAAGTCAACACTCACTATACATCAGAGAACCCATACAGGCGAGAGACCCTTCAGATGCAGTGTATGTGATAAAGCCTTCACATCAAAGGCACACCTCATTGTACATGAGAGAACTCACACAGGAGAGAGACCCTATGGATGCTTGAATTGTGAGAAAGCCTTCTCCACTAAGGCACATCTCATGATCCATCAGCGAATTCACACAGGTGAGAGGCCGTATGGGTGTGATGAGTGTCAGCAAGCCTTCATCCAGAAGTCGGGTCTCACCAACCATCTGCAGAATTGTCATGCCCGAGTGAAATCGTATGGATGCCGTGAATGCGGGAAGGTTCTGTCGTGTAAGTCGACTCTGGTGATTCATCAGAGAACCCACACAGGCGAGAGACCGTTCAAGTGCAGTGTGTGTGATAAAGCCTTCACAGCTAAATCCTACCTCACTGTACATCAGAGAATCCACACAGGAGAGAAACCGTACGAATGCTGTGATTGCAAGAAAGCATTTGCGACTCTGTCAACTCTGATTGGTCACCGGAGAACTCACACAGGAGAGAGGCCCTATGGATGCAGTGAATGTCCAAAAGCCTTCCTTCGGAAGTCAGCCCTAGTTAGTCATCAGCAAACGCAGCACCCGGGAAAATCCTCTACTTGATGATTGTGGGAATGTAAGAAAGCTCTTTTGATTAATCTTACCTGCTCAGAGAATTCATACAGAACAGAAATGCTATGTGTGTTGTAATTACAGTAGACTCTTGTAGGAAGGAAACCTTAGATGTGGAATGAAAGTTGTATGTCTTCCATCTGAAGACATCCTCTCATTATACCTTAGGGATCTCACCAAAAAAGAAACATACATGCAGTTGTCGAAAGACTTTACTTGAAAGGCACAGGCTATGCATTTAGGAGGTGACAACCTGCGGATGCAGGGAAGGTGGGAAATTATTATTTTTCAAGTCATGTTTGTTATGCATTAGGGTATTCATCCCAGAGAGGGACCCTACAGTTGCAGTGAATGCCATCAAGCTGGGGGAAATTACATCTCATTGTACATAAAAATAAAAACTTCAGGAATGTGGAGCATTCCCTAGAAAGTTAAAACTCTTTGAACATCTTGTATAGGGGAGAGAGATCCATTAGATGCAGTGAATGTGACAGAATCTTGCCAGTTAATGCATATCTTCCTTACATCAGCAAACTCACGCAGGAGGAAAGCCCTAGTAAATGAAGTATATCTATCCTTCATCTGGATGTCACAGATCATCCACAAACTCATGTAACAGGTAAATCTTTTTGAAACGGAATGAGGAACACTTTTGAAAGTGACATATTGAACAGCAGGTACTTAATTCAGGAGAAACCCCAATGGCTATAATTGAAGTCTTCCTTTGGCCACAAAACTCACTGCACAACAAGAAAGAAACGCCACGAGCTGCAGTGATTGTTTAAAATGGTTTACTTACAGTTCACATAACTCCTTAATTGCCCACTAACTCACAAAGTAGAAAGACCCTATTCGCAGACAAGGGGATAATTTCTAGATTCAGTGAAGGTATAAAATCCTTAAGGAATCATATCTTTCTTCTACTTCAGTGAACTCATATATCACAGAAATACTGTGATTATAGTCACGATCTGTGGAAGACTGGATATCATTAACCGCCATAGGCTCTTTATAAAGGAATTTTTTGTATTGAAGTATAGTTGGTTTATAATGCGTTAATTTCTGGTGTACACAGTGTTTCAGTTATATATATATATATATACACATATATACATACACACACACACACACTCCTTTTCATATTTTTTCATTATAGGCTATCACAAGGTATTCAGTATAGTTCTCTGTGCTCATAAGCTCTTAAAACTTGGCAAAAATGTGGCAAAAAGCATCAATGGTAAATGATCATTTATTTTTGTATTTCATAGATTTATTTCTTCATATCTGAACGTATCTTAAATTGTGACACATGTTACAGTTGATGGAATGTCATCATTTCATTAAGGGCTTTTCTACAAGTGATGGTGTTCTAGATTTGAGTCATTAAGTAAACTTGGAAACTATATATAGAATGAAATAATTTTATAAGGGCTTAGCATAATTGTTTTAGAGAATATTCTACTATAAATATTAGGCATTTTCACTACAAATACAATACTGTTTGAATATACAAAAACAATCAGAACAGGATCAGATGAGTGTCAACCAAGGTTTGTCGTGGTTATGTTGTGGACTACACTACATAACATGGACTTTATGTACTTAATTTAATTTTTATTTTTGGAATTTACAGGAAGGAATGTAATTTTTAGGGTTTAATAAATTCTCAGCATAGGCACAGAGTGGTGAGTAATATAATCTAATATAAATAGAACTGTTCTATTTCCTTATCAATTAAAATGCCTTGTAATATGTAATTTGACTCATGAAGTCATATCCCACATGGGTTTGTTTTCCTTACTTTTGTTTTTATTGTCTTTTGTAATATACCTGCCAACTGTGATGAGCCATCACTTCTCGAAGCATACATTTTTCTAGAGCCTTATTTTTTAAATATCCAAAGATGATAAAAGATTTACAATAAATAATAAAACAAAGCAGCACATGAGACTGAAGGAGGGAAAAAGATGGGATTACACGTGGTGAGTTCATGTGGATATGTTTCCAGTGCTGGGTCACAATGGAACTTTAGAGTCATTATTATAATACGTCCTTGGGCACTACGAACAGTTCCCTCTCAGCCTTTCCTAAAATGCCTGGTATTTTGCTAATATTAAGAAAACACTGCAGAATTGGAACTCCTGAACATTGCTGGAGTGTAAAAATGGTTCTATTGCTATGGAAACCAATTTGGTGGCCCTTCTAAACAGTTAAACATAGAATGACTATATGACCCAGGAATTCCACTCTTGGGTGTATACCCAACAAAACTGAAAACAGGTCCTTAAATATTTGCACATGAGTATTCATAGCGCTATTCACAATAGCCAGAAGGTGAAACAACCCAAATCCCCATCAGTGGATTAGTGGATAAACAAAATGTGGTGTATGTCTACACATACACACACACATATGTGTAATGGAATATTAATCACCTATACAAGTGAAGTATCAATACATATTATTACATGAGTAAACCTTAAAAACATTATGCCAAGTGAAAGAAGCCAGACACAAAAGACCACATATTATGTTTCTATTTATATGAAATGTGCAGAATAGGTAACTTTATAGAGACATAAAGCAAATTGGTGGTTACCAGGACCTGGGTGGAGGAGGCATAGAGACTGGCTAATTAATGAGTATGGGGTTCTCTTTTAGCGTGATGAAAATGTTTTGGAACTAGATAGAGGTGGTGGTTGCATAACATTGTGAATGTAGGAAATGGCCCCCAAATTATATACTCTGAAATGGTTAATTTTCTATTTTGTACATTTTTACACCAATAAAAATATATTTAAAAAGAACGACATGGCAAGAAACTTAGCCCTCAAAATGCAGATAAAAATTAAGTTACTTATGAAAAAAAAAACTGCTTAGCAAAACAGGTGTCAGTTTATCTTCTACCAAAACTTTACAGCTGACATCATATTTAAGGATGAGAGACTTTGAAGATGTTGCCTAGTTGTTCACCAATGGTACACAAGTCTGTTGCCTCTATTTCTGCTAAACACTCTGCTGGAGGTCTTTAACCTGCACAGTGCAACAGTGAGTAACAACTGAAGAGTTTACAAATTGGAAATGAAGAAACAACATCTTTACTTGCAGATGATGTGAGTGCCTCTGTGGAAGGAGAAGCCACAGACAACCAGGCGGAATGAGAGAGTCCAGTAGGATTCTCTAGATACTCTGATTACTCACTGATTCTCTGGTCAGTATGCAACTTCACTGGAGTGCCAGGCACCAGCAATAATCAGAACACTTTGGAAAAGTTCTCAGTTCACAATAGGAATTATGAGAGAATTTGAAAGATTTATACCACTTTATTGGAAGGTTTTGCGGGGGAGAGGGAATTAGTTTTATTCATATATTAATTTTATTTTATTGTATATATTTATTTTAATGGAAGTACTGGAAATTGAACCCAGGACCTTGTGCATGTGAAGCATCCACTCTACCACTCAGCTATACCTGCCCCACCCTGGAAGATTTTTTAAATCACCATAATAAAGGAAGAGGTGGATTGGTCATTAAATGAGAAGGTTCACTATCACAAAGACAACTGTCCGCCTCCAATAAGTAAGTCAAGTACCAAGAGGCAGACAAACACTGCTGAACATGCAAGAACACGCATGAAATTTCTGAAGAAATTACTAAAACATGAATTTACCCGTAAGAGACAGATGAACAATGGCAAAAGAACTGCGAGTAAGCATGGAATCCACGTAACTGTACAGATCGGCCTTTAGATGATGGGAACTTCAGTTACAGAGCCTCATGTAAGTGCTACAAACAATGACAGCGCAGAAATTACAAAATTTTTAAAATTCAGGAGCAAAATGGGGAAAGAAGATACAAGGTAACATAGTAACATTGATTTCATCATTTTAGTCTATGGCGGACTGCTTGGTATCTGCCCCAGGCATGCATATTCAGGGACCAGCCAGCGTCTTAGGTGGAGGGTATATCTAAAATTTGTGGTACCACCTTTGTGGCTGTTTTTATATCAGCCTTTTACTTTAGCAGCATCTGTGGCTATGCTGAACTTTGTCCTTTGGTTCTTTAAACCAGCAGGACTGCAGGGGATCTTTCTGGGCTTTGGGTGCATGGTGCCAGCTACAGCCTGCCCTCAAGAACTGAGTCATTTTAAAAAAATGGAAAACCCACACGTCTTCCAAGTGTCAGCCAAGCAGGATTTGCCTGCTGCTGTTCACTCTTTGGTGAACTAACTCTGTAGGTGGTCATTAAGAAGTATATATACTTCGTCCAGAGTCCGTGGTGGTTATTTGCAGGAGAGTTGCTTCAGCAGGATTTACTCAGCTTATTACCAGAAGCAGAAACTGCCCTTTGTCTTTTACTTCTAGTATTTCATGAAAACTTTTTTTTTCTTTTTAACTTTTATGTAGTTGACTGTATCAATATTTTATTGCCTCTTGATGTTCAGTAAGAGTTAGGAAGCCCTTCCCTAACCCTAGGTCACAGAGGGATACACTCCTGGTTTCTTCTAATACTTACATGGAGGGTTTCATTTGAAATGACTGAGGCATCTTTCACTCTCATCCATTCTGCTGCTCTGTTTGCCTGTCTGTGTGCGAGCACAGCGCTTGGGCGTGTAGACTGCAGTTTGCTGTAATATCTGTGGAACTACTCCATAGCACACAGCACTTCTTTTATACTTTTCCTACCTAATCTTGCATGTTTCTTTCCACGTAATTTAAAACACCAACTCATCTGGTTCCAGCAAAAAGCTTATTCTTATTTTCACTTGGCATTAAATTCTTAAATTATCTTGTGGAGAACAGATGTCTTTATAATGGTTAGATTTTTGTTTGTTTGTTTATGTTGTGGCTATAAGCATCTCCCTTTATATTAGGCATTTACAAGCTTTTAAAAAACATCTTAGGTGCTAAAGATTGTGGGAAAACTAGGCTAGCTGTATAGCTGTTCCATTTATAAGCACCTTATTTCAGGACAATTACATGACTCTATATGGAAGTGTGCTTTCAATTCAAGAAACAGAAATAAAGTGCCTAGCTATATAAAAACCGTAAGATTCCAAAATACTTTTTTTTAGATTCCAAAATTTAAATTAAGCTGACTGCATCTACACATTAGGGCTAACAAAATCTAGGCCTTGTCTACACAGACTTAGTCTAATTACCTACACTGTTCTCTAATAACCACATTTTAAAAACTTACTCTTTACTGACTGAATTAAGTAGGGCCCACCAATGTAGCTTAACAATCATATTTTATTGCTTTATTCATGTGGTGAATGCAAAAGCAAGGATGTCCCTTCACTTGTCTAGGTCGACTTTGATATCCCACTGGAGTGTTTGAAATCTTTTCTGCATGAAACTTTCACACTTTTCTATGTTTTTTGTAAGTTTGTTCCTAAAAATGATAACTTTTGATTAGTTTTATAAATAGAATGTTCTCTTTCATTACATATTACAATTATTAATTGTGTATATGATTTTTATACATAAATTTTATAACTTGCTACCTTCCTAAATTCTTTAACTGAGTTTGTTTTAACATTGATTCTCTGCTATACTATCATATCACCTGCAAATTTTATTTCTTTTTAAATTTTTATGCTTATTTGTTTTCTCTTGGCTAAATACTTAGAGGACAACATTAATAACTGAAATAGTGGCCCTCCTTGCTTTTTGTTCCTGCAGTATTTCCCTTTAAGTAAAGTGCTAGTATATAAATACGTAATCATGCCAAGGAAGTATCCATAAACTTCTTTATCCTTGAGTGGTTTTTTAAAAAATCATGTTGATTTTTGTCAAAGGCTTTTTTAGCATCAATGAAGACAGTCCTATGAATTTTCTTTTTAGATATATCAAGTGAATTTTACACTATCAAGACATATAGGGTGAATTTTATTAATAAAATATTATCCTTGCTTTCCTGGTATGTCTCACATGGCCATGATATATTATTTTCTTAATGCCATGTTTCCAGTATGATTTTTTCCTTTGGTCCATGTTTTATGAGAAAGAATCCTTTAAATTTCTAAACATAAGCAGCACATTTAACCCTATTATTTATTACTGACTGCTAAAGCACACACACACACACATACACATTTTGTAAGAACAGTAAGAAAATTGTGGAAGAATGCACAACTGAGATATATGGTTATCTCAGGGAGGAGAGGAGCAAGGTTAGAGATGAGAGACAGAGGGCACAGATGAACTTTTTTCCTTTCTATATGTCTGTATTAGTTTATTCCTTGTGGCAGATACATATTAATCTCTGGGAGAACAACTTACTAAATGAATACAAATTAAAATGTCGATAATTATCACAGAATCGCTAAATGCTGGGATCCCTGACACGTTTCCACAATACCATTTATATCCTTAATTCTTGGCATGATTTATATTTTATTCTATCATACTTTATGTATGTGTCTCCCACACTAGGCTCTTAGCCCTTTGGAACAGTGATCCAAGTCAGTTAATCTTTGTATCTCTGAGAGCTGACAGCCTGCGCTGGCATATAGGAGATGCTTAAGAAGGGCTTTCAAAATGAAAGATAAAGCTTTATACCTTGGAGCTTATGCCCTAGACATATACACTGAAGGATTTGGGAAATAGACTAAATAATGAACCATCTTGCATCTGTGTGTGGGAATAAACAGAAAACATGCCAGGATGGCTACTTGGAGCAGCAATTTTGAGCTCACTGCTCTGGATCCCCTCCCCGGGACTGAAATCTGTATCCTCAGTAAGGGAAATGACTGAGGGCCCGAGAGTCCCTATCAGAATCGGGAATAAGGGAGCCGATCTGTGATTGGTGCTGCTGTCACTCTGCGTTCTAACTTCATGACCTCCAGGTTCTTATCTGAACTGCTTCTTCCCATGATCCCATGAGAATGATTTTTGGTGACTTGATCCTGAAGCTCCTTTTCCTGGTCCAGAGGTATCGGAGTCCTGGGGAATATCTATCTTCTCTCAGCCTACACTTCCACATCCGGCACTGGCCACGCCTGGAAGCCCATACACTTGGTTCTCACCAACAAGGCTGTGGCCAACATCCTGGTTCTTCTCTTCAAGGGAATCGTTCAGATGATATTTATCTGGGGAGTCACAACATCGTGGGCAACGCTTGGTGTAAACTTGTCTATTATATCCACAGAACAGCCCGAGGCCTTTCCCTCTGCACCACTTGCCTCTTGAGCAATTTTCAGGCAATCACCATCAGCCCCAGAACTGGTGGGTCGATGGGGCTCAAAGACAGCTTGGAAGAACATCCGTTCCTCCTGCTCCCTATGTTCGATCTCCAACCTGCTGATAAAACACCTTTGTTCTTATCAATTTAGAGGCTCATCAGCATCTTGGCAGTTCTACCAAGCTCCGGGATTATGGGCTGTGTTCTTCGAAAAAGCCTGAAACATCTAGTACTACAAAATACACACTTATAATGACCTTCCCAGATGTTGTGTTCATGGGACTTATGATTGGGGCCAGTGTTTACATGGTCCTTCTCCTATACAGACACCACTAGAGAGTGAAGCATATTCACACCCTCAGAAAATCCCATAGATTCTCTCCTGAGGCAAAAGCCACTCAAACCATCCTATTTCTAGCAAGCACCTTCATTTTGTTTTACTTTGCCAATTCCGTCCTTACAATTTATAATGTTTTTTTCCAACTTTCACCTCTGGGTGCAGCACACCACTATGTTTTTGGCAGCATGTTATCCCACCCTGAGCCCCCTGATACTGTTGCTTCAAGATCTCCAAGCACCAAGATTCTGCTTTTAAATGGTGGGGGAATAATTCCGAAATTCCTAGTGGGCCATTCACAATGGTTTCTTTTCTCCAAAGAATCTGGTTATTCAAGCAAGGACATCCAGATGTCTAGACATGACAGACATACACCCAAGATACTGATGATGCAAAGATTTGTATGACATTGACTTAGCCATGTGGAAGTTTCCAGCTTCACTCAGAAGGCAGACAACAGTCAAATAAATACAATACCGCATAAGGGTTACTATTATTGTGATGCTTTGTGATTGTTTTTCTTTGGAATAATTGATGGAAGCATGATAGTTGAAATTGGACAGGACTAATTTGAAATTGGACAGGAATAATTTGAGGACATAACAGAAATGTTAATGGTTTATTAGGACAAATACTAAATTGGATGCAATATTGTATAATGATAAGCAGTACTGGCTTTGTATGCCAACAACTGTAACTCATGGAAGCAGCTGAATCATTGTAAGACTTAGGGCATTTACCTATGAAATTAATAAATTGTATCCTATTAGGTTATTGTGCAGAAGTAAATGAGGTGATGAGGCAAGACTTCCAAAATAGCAGAGTGAGGCGCTGTGCAAATCTACTGTTTTAGAAAAGCAACATAAATACTGGCAAAATTACTAAAGTCAACTTTTTTACAACTCTAGAAATTAACCAAAGGCTAACAACAATCTGAAGAGCATTTTTTTGTCAAGAAAAAAATTTTGAACCTCAGCAGTAAAAACAGTAGGGTTTGTGGAGTTTTACCTTTGTTTACTCCCAGCTCCTTCTCCCCAAGCTCTGCACTAGCCCTAGAAAAACAGCAGCCTCATAGCTACAGTAGCAAGAAAACCTTTCATCAGAAAGGATCAGTTTCAATTGTTTAACACTGTGGTAGGTTAAGGCTGCAATACGAGTTGGGGTAAACATTAGCCAAGGCCAAAATTCTTAAAAGGTGTATCATAAGAATAAGATGTTCACAAGGCCGGACAGCCACAGTCCTTTAGGTTGGCCAAATTTAAGACTGAAGTCCTCTAATGACTCTGTAAAAAGACTGAAACAATTGAGTTCATCACTTAAGACCCAAGGAGCTATGAAACACTCTGACACATTCCTGAGGATCTAAAAGGTCACACACGTACACAGGAATATATGCCTGCCCAGAAAAGACCTGAAGGTCACCAATAATTAACCTCTGGCTGACCTTGAAATCCTGCAGCAGGACGAGAAGGCTAAGGCAGACTTGTAAACTGCCTGGGCACTGAAGTAGTGCCTCAACACACACAAAGTACCTTTGGCCAAGGGTGGAGGACTCACTGACTCAAGGCAACTGAGGAAATCTCTGATCAATTATTAGCTAACCAGGCAGAGACTTAAGTGACTGCACACTACAGGAGAACAGACTTCACAGAATTAGTCCAGGAATGTCACTAAACAAACTGCAACAACAGTTACAGCCACAGCAACAGATTCTGAGGAGAGGGGGAATTTGACATCCAAGGTAGCAACGTTATATTGCCTACAATGTCTAGCTTCAATAAAAAATTGTGATACACAAAGAATGAGGGAAGTACGATCTATACACAGAAAAAAAAAAGCGGCCTATAGAAACAGTTCCTGAGGGGTCTCATATGTCAGATTTACTACACAAAGACATTAAATTGGCTATTAAAATATGTTTGAGGAACTAAAAGAAACTATTTCTGAAGAAATAAAGGAAAATATGACAATGATGTTTTACCAAATAGAGGATATCAACAAAGAGAGATGATTAAAAAAAAAAAAGAATTTACCTGAAGGGCTTCACAGCAGATTTCAGCTGGCAGAAGAAAGAACAGGCAAACATGAAGACAGGTCAATAAAGATTATCCAGGTGAAGTGGGAAAAAATCAAAAAGAAATAGTAAACAGTGTCTCAGAGATGGGGACACCGTCAAGCACACCAACATATGCATAACAGAAGTCCTCGAAGGAGAGGAGACAGAATAAGGGGCATAGAGAATATGCAAAGAAATAATGATCCCAAACTTCCTAATCTGATGAAAACAATCTATACATACAAGCAGGTCAACAAACTCCGAACAGCATCAAATTATTTCCTTCCTCACAGGCTTTCATCTCAGGAAACTAAAAAGGAACATGGTGCTTCCCAGGGATGGGGACAAAATGAGTTCTTATCAGATAAGTGAGCGCTAAGAACATTTCTGCAGTGATGTGAGATGCGACGGAGAGGATGTCTACTTTCTTCTCCACCTTCCTGCCACACAAAAAAACAAGCAACCTAAGAATCAGTTACATATTATCCCAAGACAGTCACTAGTAGTTTCTCGCAAGTTTTTTTTTTGTTATAAAAAACATTCATAGATATATAAAAACTCAAAGAATAGCCCAGTGGACCCCCCTTATACACATCACACAGATTCAATAAACATTAAATTTTGCCATATTTGTTTTATGTATATATCTTCTACATATCATCTATCTATCCATCTCTCTCTTTTATCCAATTTACTTCTTTTCACTGAAATACTTGAAATTACAGATATCATGATCCTCCACCCCCAAATACCTCAATTTGAATCTCCTAATAAAGATACTCTCCTACAAGCACAACGTCTTCATGATGCCAGTCCTTTGAGAGTGTGGTATTTGGGAAAGAACGAGGCCCTTGCTGGAGAATACCAGCAAGATGAAAAAAGAGAAACCTGGTTTCAATGAAAGTTTCAGGCAAGAAAGCCACAGTGAAACTTCCTGAATCCAGGAAGGCCACAAAGCCAAATATACCACACAAGGCAGCAGCAGAGCCTTCATTATATTTAAAAATTATATTACCAGGGTTCAGAATCAGGCCCCAACTACATAAGCTTCCATATGGTCATCAGGTCTTGGGGCCGGACAGCCACAGTCCTTCAGGTTGGCCAAATTTAAGACTGAAGTCCTCTAATGACTCTGTAAAAAGACTGAAACAATTGAGTTCATCACTTAAGACCCAGCAGGTAAGACAAGGAGGAAAAATGGTAGATGTTAGGATAGTGCCCTTTCCGCATGAGTTTCTTGGCGCCTAGGCCAAGCACTTGGGCCTGGCTAAATACAAGCTTCCCTTTGGGATATTTAAGCTATTGGGTCACATGAAATATTCATAGAAGCACTAACTATTGAAGTGACCACCAAAGACCCAAATAGTATTGGGGAAAAAGAGAAAGGAATGGAGGAAGGAGCAGGGAGTAGGAGAGGAGTGAAGGCAATAGTTGCCTGTAACTAGATAAACAAGACTGTACTGTGTAGCACAGGGAAATATACACAGGATCTTGTGGTGGCTCACAGCGAAAGAGACTGTGACAATGAATGTATGTATGTTCATGTATAACTGAAAAATTGTGCTCTACACTATAATTTGACACAACATTGTAAAATGACTATAACTCAATTAAAAAAAGTAAAAAAAAAAGTCTAATAAAAAGAAAAAAAAATAGTTGCCTGTAACTAAAGAGCCATTCATTCTAACCAACTGCCAGCTGTGTAAAGATGGAGTATGGGCTACCATCAAAACATTCATATTGTAAAATATACCATGCAGAAAAGCATATTAAAAATAATCACATACGTGTGCATGCACATGCACACACACACACACACACACACACACACACACACACACACACACACACACACACACAGTTTCACATAAAATGTCTATACCTATGTGTGAACAACTAGGTAATACCACTTAGGTCAAGTGATGGCACAAACCAGAAGCCCTTCCAGTAAACTGCCCTCCCTCCCTCTTCTATGGTCAACCGCCCCCACGAGACAGCCCTGAAGCACTTTCCCTTACGCTGCTCTAGAATCCCCAAGCCCCAGAGGCCTCCTTGGAGTCTGCCCTGCTAGTTGCCCTCCTCCTTGCCCAGGGATGAGGTTCTCTGCTGTACAGACCCTAAAACTTCTCCATAACAGCCAAGACTTACTGCCCCCTAAGTGAACACATCATCCTCAGCTTAGAGCTGGCCAAAGGGTGAGGTGCGGACAAACGCAGGCGCTTCTGTCACCGTGGAGTCGGAGGGCACCGCCTGCCTGGCACGTGGATGTGTTCATCCACCTGGAGGCTCTCTGTGGTTTATGGGTTTTTCATGGAGGCTAATCACATAGGCATGATTTAATCTGATACAGGGAAATTTACAGCAATCTCTGACAGACATCATATTTAAAGGAGAAACTCTGACATCAGGGAGAAGACAAGAATGCTGCAAGCACTTATTTCAGCACTGGACTGCAGTTCCCACCGGGGCAGCTGGCAGAAACAAAGTTTTAAAAATTGAGACCGATGGGGAAAACTCCCTGTTTTGTCTTTTTTTTTTTAACATTTTTTTTCTTTTATTGAAGTATAGTCAGTTTACAATATTCTTTCAGTTTCTGATGTATAACATAATGTTTCAGTCATACAAAAACTCACTTTTTAAGGGTCATATGACTGTTTCTGTAAAAAGCTACAATAATTGTTTTGTGGGTTTTTAAGGTGACAATCAGTCAGATTGTGACCACAAGAAAGGACACAGGATAGGTACAGGGAAAAAAAAAGTTCATTACACTTAGAGGTCCTGAGAGACGAGACTCACTGCATGCAGAGAGGAAGTCACATGGGAGAGAGCACCAAGGGATAAGGTGCAACCAAGTAGGTGGGGTGGGAGCAAGGACCATGGACAACTGCCCTTACTGGGGGTCATGGTGGAGTACACAAGAACAGACTGGAGGAGATTTCACTGGTGTGTTCAAATGACACTAGGTCACGGTACGGGGAGGGTAGGAAGAGGAACTGGTGGCAAAGACCGCCCTTATTACACTGGTGCACCTGGTTGCCTGGTCAGTATACGCAGAGCCTGTTTGTGGGGATGTTGAGGTAGAGGAGAAATATGAAGTTTTTAAAATTTACAATACAGCAATCTACACAAAAGCTGTAAGAATTAATAAGACAGTTTATCGCATTTGCTTGGTATATCAACATACAAGTTAACTGTATTTCTGTATACGAACAACAAAAAGTTAATGAAATTATGAAACACCATTTACAAAAGCATTAAAAATTTCAAGTATCATGAAATGAATCTAATATAAATGTACAACGTTTCTATAAGTAACATCAACTTTATTCAGAGACATTAAAGATGACCTAAATGAATGGAATCATACATGGTGTTCATGGCTTTTAAGACTTCATATAATAAATATGTCATTACTCAAAAGATTTATCGATTGAATGCAGTCCCAATACAAATCCCAGACACTTTTTTCTTTTTGGTGGAAGTTGACAAGGTAAGGTAAAATTCTATATAAAAACGTAAAGGGCCAAAAGAACAAAGACATTCTTGTAGTAAAAGAATATGGCAGGCAACCTTGTTTTATCATCTGAGACTTAGAAAAGATCCTGTAGCTAAAACGAGCAGCATTGGCCTAGGGATAGACAACAGACCAATGGAACAGAAGGTCCTAGACCAGCCATACACACACAGACACTTGATTTATGATAGACATGGCACTGCCAAACAGCGAAGAGACTGACTTTAATAAGGGAATTGAGGGGGAAGGGTATAGATCAGTGGTAGAGTGCATGCCCAACATGCAGGAGGTCCTGGGTTCAATCCCCAGTACCTCCATTCAGATAGACAGACAGACAGACAAACAAACAAACTTAATTACACACACACAAGCCCTCCCCACCCCCTCAAAAAAGACAGAGTAGGCCACAGTATTCACAAAGACAAATGACTGGGCAGGCTGTGACTAATCCTTCTTGAATGTACGTCGAATTATCTTGTATCATGGGATACAAGTTGTGAGGCCAACCGACACCCTTCAAAGTCCAACAACCCCCATTTCTGGGCTCTCATTGGTCCCCCTGTGATCCCTCAACAGATAAAGCACATTCTTTACTGGACATGTTTGCCCTAATAAACTAATAGCCCTTGGTAATGCCTAACCTCACAAAAGCTCAGGCTGGCTTGTTTCAGCCCACCTTATAAGAATCATAAACCCCACAGCCCTGCAAGGATCCCTAAATTTCTTACCTCACCTACAACCAGAGACTTGCGCACAAGCGGATCACGCATCTTGTGACCCTGACTTATACACAACCCTAGCAACAAGCACCTCTCTTCAGTGTGGCCCGCTGCTGTCTACGGCAGTGTAACCTAATAAACTCCTTTGCTATTCTTCTCCTTCATCTCTGGTAAATTCATTTACAGCCCATCACTGACCCGCAGAATGAAACCTATCTACCTGAAGCGGTCCTTACCTCCGCTCCGTCTCGTCCCCAAGTACATCCGGAGTGCTCTCCTCGTACCTCTTCGGATCCTTCAGATACAGCTCTAGCCCCTCCTAATCCCTTTCTCCTGTCTGTGCACGCTCGCCATTTCTCTGTCCGGTTCTCTGCAGTAGGGACCTAAACCTTTCCAATACGGCCACAGGCTTCGTGCGGCCTCAGAAGGGCTGCGAGACACAGTGGGCACGGCCACTGTCCGCTCAGGCCTGGCCTAGAATTGGTTCAGCGCTCCGGTCCGGTCGGAAGACTGTAAGCAAGACGCTGAAATTCGACTAAACGTGCGTTACTGTGCTGGCAGCCGCTGAAAACATGGGGGAAAAAAAACAAAGGTGAGAAATCCTGAAGAGAATTCCTCAAGGTTGGATTTGCAGCTTTTTCGCTTGGTCGGCGAGACTGGCCATGTCGCTCTCTGCCCTGCGCACGACCCAAGATGGCGGCGCACGGTCCAAGATTCCGGCGCACGGTCCAAGATGGCCGCTCCCAACGTAACGTAAGGTAACGAAGTTGGCGCGGCCATATTGCACGGCAATAACGCCTCCAGGCCCCAGAATCCACCGCTCACTTCCAAAGTGGCCTTGAATCTGAGTAACGGCAGGGACCCGCCGCTTACGTCAGTGGAAACGGAAGTGGCGTCCGAAGCTTGGCTTCCCGGAACGTAAGGTCAGAGAATTGGCATTTGTGGTAAAGCTAAATTTCTGCGAGCTGCTTTAAGAATCTCGCGTGGTGGGAGTTCGGTGACTTGAGATGTGGTTTGTGATGGGTGCTCCTGCAGGATTGTTCTTTAAGGCGGCCTGGTAGTTTGGGGGGCGTTGTGGGCGACTTGGGCCGGCATCAGTGTGAGGGAGTGGGCTGAGGAAGAATCGAGAGACCCTTCCCCATCTAATCAACACATGGAACCGTTGGCAGTGACAGGTCGACCCCGGATCGCCCCCGTAGGCGGTGCAGCGGGGCGTTGGAAGAGCCAGTGAGCAAGGAGCCCGTCTGGGTACCGTATACATTTTGTTGGCATTGTAAATAGTGTTTTTCCCCCTTTAAATCTTGTTGTTTGAGTATGAAACTGCAATGAATGTTTCTATTGATCTTAAAACAGTTGCTTAGTGACGGTTTTGTTTCTTCTTTTCCAATCTTCATTCCTTCCATTTTTCCTGTTTTACTGTTCAGGGTTTGATCTGACTAAAGGTTCTCAGAGTGGTTATCCTTGTTGTGTTCCTAAGTTTTAAGAAATGCTGTGGATTTTTTTTTTTGGTAGATACTCTATCAAGTTAACAAAGTTCTTGTCTATTTCTAGTTCATAGGATTTTTTAAAATTGTGATTGGCTATGGTATCTTATTACATGTCTTCATCTATTGAGATAATTAAATAGTTCTATTACACTATTACGTTCCTGTAAAAAAAAAAGCTATCTGTAAATTGTATAATTCTTCCTATGTTCAGTTTCTTAGTATTCTTCCTATATGGCAGTGAATATGGTTTCCTAGTATTTTATTTAGGATTTTTATGAGGTTGGCCTATAAATTTCTTTGACATATTGTCCTTGAAATCCAGATCTGTTTTAGTTCTGTTATATCCGGCCTAAGACAGAGTTGCACTGTCCTTCAGTGTTCTCAGCAATGTAATATTGAGAGTATTTAAGCTGTGTTATTATATTTATAGGGTGTCCTGGCATCTCTACATTATTCTCAGTGTTAAATTAATTTTTTATAACCAGAGTTAATTCTTTAACAGTCAACACTGGTTAGAGTAGCCAAGAGACCCAGCTGGGATTTTGCGTGAAGATGAAGTTTCAAAACGAGAGACGTGAATTTGAGATTTCAGTTGAGGCTTCGTTGCAGTTTAAGGACATGGATTTCGTCTTCAGAAGTAGACAGCCTGTATTTGTTTTGCTTTTCTTAGGCAAGAGGTTAGCTTAATTGAAGTGTAATTTACATACAATAACATTCACCAGTTCTTCAGGTGCAATTCGATGAGTTTCCCAAAGGTGTACCATTGTGTAACTACCGCTGTAATCAATACATAGAACTTTCCCATCAACCCCAAAAGTCCCCTGTGCCTCTGTATATTGAGACCACACCCCCCATCCTCTGTTCGCTCACAATCACTTCTGTGCTTTCTATAGTTTTGTATATTCTAATACTTCATACAATTGAATTACAGTAGGTAGTCATTGACTTTCACTTAGAATAATGTTTTTGAGAGTCAGCCATGGTTTTGTATGTATCATTAATTCATTCCTTTCTGCCGCTGAGTTAATGTTCAGCAGTGCAGATGAGTCACAATATTACCTATTTCCAAGTTGATGGATATTTTGGATTTGGGGGAGTACATTTTGGATATTATGGATGAAGCTGCAGTGTACACTGATGTTCAAGTCAAAATGACTGTACCATTTTGTCGTTTTGTATTTTCACTTGCAATGCATGGAGTTTTTTTTTCTTCACATCCTTGTCAGTACTTAGAATTTTCAGTCTTTTAAGTTATAGCCATCCTAGCAGGTTGGTAGGAATATTTCATTTAGGTTTTAATTTGCTTTTATCATATAACTTAAAGCAATCTTTCATATGCTTTTTTGCCATCTTTTTTTTTGGTAAAATGTCTGTTTGAAGCTTTTGTTCCTTTTTTACTGGATTGTTTCTTTTATTAAGTTGGAAAAGTTCTTCATACTTTTCAGATATATATTTTTTAGTCGGGTACATGCTTTGTTAATATTTTACTGTAGCCTCTGGCTTGATTCTTCATTTTTTAGAAGTGTCTTTTGAATATCAAGAATTATTAAAATTGAGGAAGTCTAATTTAGCAACTTTTCCTTTTATTCTGCTTTTTTTATACCCTATTTAAGAAACGTTAGCCTCACTTAAAATTTTTCTTTCGTTTCTTCTAAAAGTTTTATAGTTTTATCTCTTACATTGGTAATCCATTTTGAGTTAATTTTGGTTTGAGGCAAACATGAATAGCCTATTGTTTCAATGGCATTTGTTAATTTTTTTTCTCTCATGCTCATGCTTTTCTCTTGTTGAATATGTGGAATGTGTAATACATTCCACGTGTGTGTGTGTGTGTGTGTGTGTGTGTGTGTAAATGTCCTAGCCTGCCAGTTCTATCCCTTTTGTTATTTTTGTCTCTCTAGCTTGAATTTTTCCCCTATGGGTCTTTTTTTTTTCTTCTTCTCTTCTTCTTTGCCTGTCTAGTGATTTGTTTTTGTTGACGTGTATTTTATTTACAATGTGTTAGTTTCTGGTGTACAGCATAGTGATTCAGTATATTATATGTATATATATATTCTTTTTCATATTCTTTTCTGTCATAGGTTATTACAAGATATTAAATATCATTCCCTGTGCCTATACAGTAGGACCTTGTTGTTCAGTGTCTAGTAATTGTTGATTGGCTGTCAGATTATTGTCAGTTTTACATTGTTATTTACAGGACTTTCTTTTCTTTTAAATACTTTTGAGGTTTGTTCTGGGATGTGGTCAGGTTACTTTGAAATGGTTTGATTCTTCAGAGACCTCCTTTTAAACTTTGTTAGGTGGGGCCAGATCAGTCTTTTGTCTAGGATTACTTTGTCCCTGTTACTGAGGCAGCACTCTTCTGAGGACTTCATTTGAAGTCCCTTTATATTAGAAGGTCTTTCCACCCAAGCTAGTGGGAACACGAACTAGTCCTGATCTTGTGTTAAGTTCTAGGAATTGTTCCACCTGCTCCTTTCAAATGGCTTTGTGTTTTCTACAGTTCATCAATCCTTTGCCAGAGACTCAAAGAAGCCCTCTGCACATCTACAGAGTGTGTTTTCTCTCTCTCTCTTTTTCTGGTGTGCTGCCTGGCAAACTCTAGCCACCTTTGCTTCCTCAGACTTTGAATTCTGTGTCATGAACTCAGCAAGACTGCTGGGCTCTTTGGGGGTTCCTTCTCCCTGTGCTATAGCCTGGAAAGTCTCACCGGGCTTTGAGCTGCAGCACACAAAGGTCTCACCTTGTTTACCTTTTTCTTTGACTTCTGGCTCTTAAGATAGTTGTTCTAGATATTTTTCCTAATTTTTTTTTTTGGTTGGTTAAGGTGAAAGCATAATTCTGGTAGTTCTCCTGGGAATCAGAGGACTTACTGACTCTGAGGGTTTGTGTTTTTGTTCTTGCTCCACCAGTTACTAGCTGTTGGGTTTTAGCGAGGTGCTAGACCTTTCCTCTCTTGCTTTTTTCTAAAATGGAATAATTATCATTTGTACCTTATAGGATTGTTGTGAGGGTCATGTGAGAAAAGAACATGCTTAAAGTAGTTCCTTGCTTGTATAGGAGCTTGTTTTTATCATTATTTTGATGCCAGACAAATCTTTTCTTGAATCCATAGATGCTGGCTTCCTAGAATGAGTCCACTCCTATAAAGAGGGGGAAACAAAGTAGAGCTCAAGCCCAGAAATTCATCCTTGCTGAAGGATACCATTGATGAGACACCATTACGAGGATTTCAGGACAGATCCTAAAAGTGGTGACTATTTCCTAAAAACTGTTAAAAATGACCAAGTCCCAGGTGAGCTGCTTGCTTGTTTTTTCCCAGTTTGTTTTCCATTTTAGATTTTCAGAAGTTTATAAAGCTCTGTACAATCAAAGAGAACTATATATATATATATATATATAAATATACCATGGCTGGGAGGGATGTGCTTAGACTGGGAGACAGAATAAATGATGCTGAATAGCCTATCAGGAAGGGAGATGTATCTTCATGTCTTAGGGTCCTGAAAGGTGCTAATAATTAGAACATTGCCATGTAAGCAACAGGATCCAGAAATGAGTTGCACACATTTCTCCGGTAATACTGGAAACCATCACAAAAGAATAAAAACATGTTACAAGGTTTACTTTGTATATAAGGAGGAAGCACATGAATCCCTTGAGATCAGTAAATATTTCTTGGACATTGAGCGTGAAGATGGGTCTTCACCCTTGTTTCTCATCCAGATGGTGGACCAAGTGAAAAGTCATCTTCCTGAGGAAATGTGGGAGATGTAACGGATACAGCTAGAAGACTTTAAAAAATCTCTTTATCTATAAAAAGAAGATAATAATAGTGCTTACAGGAAGGTTATTGTGCAGATTACTGTTGTTTGTAAGATGTTTAGAATGATGCGTAGCACATAGTGAGCGCTCTGTCTTTCTTTTTAGTATCCTGATTTAATATATAGTACAATTTCTAATAGGCAGTTCTGAGCATAGCACCCTTTTGTATATGAAAAACACTGCAGTGGCTACCCAGTGTCTGCAGGAAATGTGCACACTTGCTCCAAGACCTGTACCTGCCTGTCACCTGGGCATCTGTCCTCTCCAGCCTCTTGGCCTGTCTCATTGAACTACATGCAGTTCCTTGAACTCAAATAGATCAGAAAGCATTTGACAGCAGGATCATGCTTTATTTCCTTTTTTATTGCAAACTTTATAGTAACATTCAATGCTTGTAAGGTAGGTTGCAGATGGTTTTTAGGTAGTTTAGAATTTGCATGATATTTTACATTGGGTGAACGAGTGAAGAAGTGAATGAAGAATGCACAAAGAAAGGATAGTTTTAATGAATTTAGCCCACAAAATGTAAATCAAAGCTACGAACAAAAATATCACTTATATATTTTCATACTAAAAATAATCAGAACAGTATCCTTTAGATCTTTGCTATTTTATTCTGTTATATTGACTCCAGATTAAAAAGGATTATGTTATCACAGGGCTCACTGTCATTCAGTGACGTGGCTGTGGATTTCACCCGGGAAGAGTGGCAGCTACTAGACACTGTTCAGAAGAACCTCTACCGGGATGTGATGTTGGAAAACTATAGCAACCTGCTGTCATTGGGTAAGGACAGCTTTCCTCAGTATCTCAGCATATGCCTATTAATCGGCTGTCTTTTCCCCGCTGCTACAATTTATGGGTACCCTGATACTCTCAGTGATTTTGGACTTGGCCTAGTGTAGGTGGGTAACAGAGCTTATTTATTATCATACAGTGACTGTGCTTAATTTCATTCTCCAAGTGAAATGTTTGCATTTTGCTGAGATTTAAACTATACATTCCCTGAAACAGAACTTTTCCTCACAGGCCCTGACACTGCTCAGGTTCTCTGTCATTACCCCTCCTTGACAGGTTATCAAGTTAGCAAGCCAGAAGCACTGGTGCCCTTGGAGGAAGGAAGAGAACAAGGAATAGTGGAGAGGGAATTCCCAAGCCAGTGCAGGCTGGGTGAGTGCAACCAGTGCTGTGGGAATTCACGCAAGCAAAGTAGCAGCTGGTCATTGTTGAGCTGGGACCCCTGTTAACTTATTTTAATATTTTTTTCATAGTCTGTGAACCTTTAGAGGTGACTGTGAGTGAAAAGAGGTCTTCAGTGCAAAAGGTGCTTGCTTCCTCCCTTGCCACACTTCCACATGTGGCTCTCTTGTGCCAGCCACCGAGATTTACCTCCTTTTATCTACCTAGGTCAAATCTGTGCCTGTTTCACTTGGTCCCTCCTTTTTTGCTTGGTTGTGCTTCTGTTGCAGCCTGATAGACACAACCAGCCTCCTTTACCTTTTATCCATATTCATAGACCTCTTCTATTATGTTCCAGTGTTTAATGACACTCATGTCCTTCAGTTCGTTACTTCTTAGTTTCTTGTATTGGATCTCTCAGACTTAATATTGTGCACCTGCTGTATCACTTTCTCCATCTCTTTGGGGGGTTTTTTTGTTTGTTTTTTGTTTTCATTGACGTATAGTCAGTTACAATGTATCAATTTCTGGTGTACAGCACAATGACCCAGTCATGCATATACAGGCATATATTCATTTTCGTATTCTTTTTCATAGTTTCTCCATCTCTTTGGATATGTAAATTTTTGGTGGAAAATAACACTATTTTATATGCAGCTCCAGATAAACAATTAGTAATGATGAAAACAACTCAAAATTAATTTTTTCTTATAATTGAAGATGCAGTGATACAATGCAAATACAGGCACTTTGAATCACATAAAAACTTGAAGCCACTTGAGTTGTGTCCCCTTCACAAGTTACAGGAAATCTGACTTTGAGATTTCATCCCTCTCCATTTCATGATTCTGGGAGTATTGATTTTTTTTTTTTTCCTAGAAGTAATGTGGCAAGTTTGTGATTGGCCTCAGGAAGATAATAAGAAGGACGGACCTCTAGAGAGAGATCATGAAAACAGTACATGGGGGAAAATATTTTCTTTGAGCGAAAACATTGTTCCATTTATAGAAAGACCCCCTAAATGTGTCTCAAGAGGAATAAGTTTGAAACAAAATTCAGATTCAAGTTTTCAGAGTAGAAACTATGCAAAAATGAACTCTGATGAGTTAAATGGTCATGGGAAGTCATTTTTCCATAATCTGCATGAAACCGCCCACATTCAAGCCCAGTGCCATGAACATAATTTACGTGTGAGGTCTTTCAGCACAGTAACAAATCTTAAAAGACGTCACAGAATTCACACAGAAGGGAAACCTTATGAATGCAGTGAATGCCCCAGATCCTTCAGGTATAAGTCAAAGCTCATAATACACCAGAGAACTCATACGGGAGAGAAGCCGCACAGATGCAGTGAATGTCAGAGAGGTTTCAGTACAAAATGTCATCTCACGCTGCACCAGAGAACTCACACAGGAGAGAAACCGTATGACTGTATCGAGTGTCAGAAATCCTTTAGAACAAAATATCATCTCATTCTACACCATAGGACCCACACAGGAGAGAAACCCTACGAATGCAAAGAGTGTGGAAGAGCTTACAGGGAAAAGGCGAAGCTCAGGTTACATTACAGAACACATACAGGGGAGAAACCGTTTGAGTGTACCGATTGTGGGAAAGGTTTTATGCAGAAGTCAAACCTGACTACCCATCAAAGAACCCATACAGGAGAGAAACCCTATGGATGTGAAGAATGTGGGAAGGCCTTCTGTAGTAAGTCTCAGCTTGTGGTTCACCAGCGAATTCACACGGGAGAAAAGTCCTGTGAATGTAGGGAATGTGGGAAAGCGTTCAGTAAAAACTCACACCTCATAATGCATCAGAAGATTCATATGGGAGAGAAACCTTATGAATGCAGTGAATGTGGAAAAGCTTTTGTACACACATCACAGCTCATTCTACATCAGAGAACCCATACAGGAAGAAAACCTTATGAGTGCAAGGAGTGTGGGAAAGCTTTTAATAAAAAGTCACACTTCATAACCCATCAGAGAATTCACACAGGAGAGAAGCCTTATGAATGCAGTGAATGTGGGAAAGCCTTTATAGACAAGTCACAGCTTATTGCTCATAGAAGAACTCATACAGGAGAGAAGCCTTATGAGTGCCAGGAATGTGGAAAAGCCTTTAATAAAAAGTCATCCCTCATAACGCATCAGAGGATTCATACAGGAGAGAAACCTTACGAATGTGGTGAATGTGGAAAAGCTTTTATAGACAAATCACATCTCATTGTCCATCAGAGAACTCATACAGGAGAGAGGCCCTACGAATGCAGTGAGTGTGGAAAAGCCTTCATACGAAAGGCAATGCTCATTGTCCATCAGAGGACACATACAGGAGAGAAACCCTTTGTATGTCTCGAATGCCAAAAAGCCTTTAGCAGTATGGCAATGCTCAGCAGACATCACTTGATTCATACGGGAGAGAAACCCCACGGATGCAATGAATGCGGGAAAGCTTTCCGCCAAAAAAGCCATCTTACTATCCATCAGCGATGCCATACTGGAGAGAAACCCTATGGATGCATTCCATGCGGTCAAATCTTCAACCAGAAGTCACAGCTCATTAGACATCAGAGACGTCACATGGGAGAGAAGCTATATCAGTGTTCTCAGTGTGGGAAGGCGTTTTTTGAGAAATCATACCTCAGTGTCCATCACAGAAGTCATGCAGGGCAGAAACCTTATCAGTGTAGTGAGTGTGGGAAAACTTCCTCTGTCCAGTTCTTTGTCACTTCACATGAGGAAATCCATACCTGAAAGAAATCTCAGGAACACAGTGAGCGACAGAAAGACTTTCATGAGATGCCAGATCTCACTGAATACAAGAGAATTCTCACAAGTCACCCGATGAGGGCAGAGAAAGGGTACTTTTCCATTAATTTTGGTCTTTGTTAAGTTTCAGAAAACTTACCCAGAAATCTTTTAAATGCAGTGAATATAGGAAAATTGTCTACTACCAATGTAGCCTAATATTCCCTTAGAAAAAGGCAATATTGAGTTGAAAAGTTGAAATCATTTCTTGAGAAAAGAAATCCCATTATACATCACACCAAAATGGAACCTTTTGAGTACAACAAATGTTTCTTATAGGCCATCATAAAGTAGTCAGTTTTCATGAGGAAAAGTCTCACAAATGTTGTGAACGCCTTCCAAACAGTTGAGTTTTCATACCAAAGAACACAGATGACTGAGACTTGTGATAAAGGATGCCTCTGGCATGAAGTCCAAACTTACTGTACAGCAGATATTTATTAAGGACTACTATAGTATAATGATGGTAGGAAAGGTGGTTCACATAGAAACAGTTTCATAATGAAAATTCTGATCCTGTCACATTGCTCTGTATTTATAGAAAGTGTAACAAACAGCTGCTTAACACATATTTTGCATGTTTTATGTATTATATACTCTCTTCTTACAATAAAGCTAGAGAAAGGAAAATGTTATTAAGAAAGTCATAAGGAAGAGAAAATATGTTTACAGTACTGCCCTAGTTGGGAGGGCACAGTTCAGTGGTAGAGCACCTGCTTAGCATGCACAGGGTCCTGGGTTCAATCCCCAGGACCTCTGTGAAAAGAAATAAATAAACCTAATTACCCCACCCCACCCCCAAGAAAAAGAAAAAAATTATTTAAAGTACTGCACTGTATTTATTAACACTGCAAGTTTACATCAGCTGTTTATAAGATGAATCATCTCATGCATTGATAAAAAAGAATCAGCAATATGATTGCCTCATGATAGCTAGCCTATACACTAATGAATACATTGTTAGAAAATATTTATGGACTACAGTGTTACAGTCGTATTCATAATACAGTATTGGGAACACTTACATTTTTTAAGATACTGAATATAGTTCCCTGTGCTATACAGCAGGCCCTTGTTGGTTATCCGTTTTATACATTATAGTATATATATATAGTATTTAGCATCTACAAATCCCAAACTCTCAATTTATCCTGCCTCTCGCCCCATAAGTTTGTTTTCTATGTCTGTCTGTTTCTGTTTTGTAAATAAGTTCATTTGTGTCACTTTAGATTCCACATATAAGTGTTATCCTATGTTATTTATTTTTTTGGCTTACTTCACTTAGTATGATAATCTCTAGACCCATCCAGGTTGCTGCAAATGGAATTATTTCATTCCTTTTTACTACTGAGTAATATTCCATTGTGTGTATATATGTATATATGTCTATATCTCACAACTTTTTTATCCAGTCATCTGTCAGTGGACATTTAGGCTGGTGAACATTGGGATGCATGTATCTTTCTGAATTAGAGTTTCCTTGGGACATATGCTCAGGAGTGGAATTATTGGATCATATGTTGATATCTTCAGCCTCCTTTTCATCTGGTATGTTACCTCCACTTTTTTTAATGACATTCAGTTTTTTGAAAAGACTTGGCAATGATCTCATAAAACATTCCCCATTTTGGATTTATCTGATTGTTTCTTTCTGGTATTTTAACTGGTTCGTTTCAGTACATTTGAAAGTTGAGATGAAATAACAAATAACAAATTCCTAGAAAAAGTAGAAAATGTGAACAACAAATTCAGAGGTCAATTATAAGTCCAGGTTGTTATCAGCTATAAATTGGAGTTTTCCATGACCCCCTTCCTTTTAAGACTGGATTAACTTTCTGGAGTGGCTCACAGAACTCAGGAAAACAGTTTACTTGCTGGATTACTGGTTTACTGTAAAAAAATATAACTCAGGAAAATCAAGAGATGCTTAGGGCAGGTATGTGGAAAGCGTTGTGAGGAACTTCCATACTTCCATGCTCTTTCTGGGCACACCATTCTCCTCAAATGTGCATGTGTTCACAGACTCAGAAGTGCTCCAGACCCTTTCCTTTGGGGTTTTTATGAAGGCTTCATTACACATGTACAGACACACACACAGATGACTTATTAATTCATCGGCCACTGGGGACTGACAGCCTCTTGCCTACATCTCCTCCCAGAGTGGGGAGGACTGAAAGTTCCATATCTCTCATCATGTGGCTGGTTCCCCTGGCAACCACCCTCTGTGCAGACCCCCACTACTTTTGGCTTTGAAGTCACCCCGTCAATATAAAGCCAGGTGTGGTTCAAAGGGGCTTGTTATGATTAACAAAAGACACTTTTAAGACTCATTACTTAGGAAATTCCAAGTATTTCAGGATCTCTATGCTACAAACTAGTCCATTGCACCAGCACACACCCTGCAAGGCAGGATCCCTCAGTACAGATGGTTCTCAAAACACATTTTTCCAGACCATGGTCTGCGTATCAACTGAGTAACCCATTGGGAATACATATTATTGCCCCCCTCCCCCAGATTCAGAGAGGTCCTATGGTGGGGCTCAGTAATCTAGGTTTTCAACATACACGCCAGAATTTGCTGCAGGCAGACAACAGGCAGGTCACATTAACATGACTGAGCCTGGATCTCCACTTTGTCACTGGGGAATCACAAACTACCCCTCTGTGAAGAGAAGCTTAAAACACTTCATGTGACAACACCAACCCACCGGTGGAGGCATTCAGGTAAAGAGTAACTTTCTCTGATCAACTGACTTTAGTCACTTTGATTTCCCAGCATGTGTAGCAGGCTAGAGTTTGGAGTATGGCTGGTTGGTTTGATCTATGGAGCCCACCTGATGCTTTCAAAACTACAGGACCTTGTATTAAGACAGGCTGGGATCTGGGACGCTTACCAGAGTGCTTGCACCTGGACAGACGTCCCCTGGAGCAACAGAATAAAAAAAATCAAAACCAAAAAACTATAAGGGAGTAAAAGCTGCACACTTGCTCAGCTGGAGTAATGATGGACAAAAAAGGCAACACGCCAACGGCCACTTCTGAGGTGTCAAGAGAAAAGCAGGGCGCTGCGCATGATCCCTGCACACAACTCCACCAAGGGGGTGGACAGACCACCTAAGCTACCCCTTCTGCCCGACCCACAGATCAACCCGTTGTTACCTGTTTTAAGGACCCAAGCAGCGCTCCTGGAGCCAGGAAAGGTACTTGTTTTTGTCCCCTCCTGCTTCAGCAGGAGCCCCAGTAAATCCTTGCCTGAAATTCTCCTTTAGCCTCTTACCAATTTCTGTTAGAGTCCAAGGGCCCGCGTTGGTGACGGTGTCTACTTTTTCTGAGTTTAGGAGCCTCAACAGTTCCCATCCTAAGGAGAGGATAAGTGGGTTCCAGGTATTTGCCCCGGCCCCCTGTCGCTGGCCTGCCGCCAAAACTGGCTCCGTTTCTCTGCGAACTTCGAGCCCATCGCGTCTGGACTTCTTAATACAAAGAAAGCATGTCCTTACTGTTGGTGCCTCCCTCCTACTGGCCCCAGGGCTTCCGCTTCCTTTTCCTCTTCCAGGACCTCTGCTTCCAAATATCCTAGCATTACTTCTCTGCTATGCGTGTGTCTACCGTGTCCCCCGCAGAGCACGCTGCCTTTTATCAGAAGTCTTCCCGGACGTCCTTCCCTGACTAGAGAACGCATTCCCTGCAGTACCAGCAACCACAGTTCTCGCCTGGCCCACGATGCCCGGGGTCGCTGCGAGGTGCCCCTAACTTCCGTTGTCCAAAGCGGTACGACGGTTATGGCCGTTATAGAAGGGCCGGCGTTCCAGTGGTCCTGGGGTAGGGATAGACGGCGTCTGATATGCTACTGAGCATGCGTAGCGCCCCTAGCCGGCCGCGTTCTTCCGCAGAAGGGAGGCGGCACGTACTTCAAGATGGCCGCTCCCGTTGTGAAGTCGCTTGATGGGGGCGGCCATGTTGCTCACCAGGCATCCGCGGTGCGCAGATCTGCTCTTTGGGTGGATGCGGCCCTTTACGTCAAACTACCCTGAGTGAGCTAGAAAGGGGCCGGGGCCGGAAGCGGAAGTGGGGTGTGGCATCCTTTTAAACCTGTGGCGCGCTGAGGAGGATTCTAGCTGCTTGGATACAGTTGCTGTGTTGAAGAAAATGCCGAGGGAGGATGGTAGGGTGCATAATTGCTGAAGGCAGCCTCGGGGCGCATGGCAGTTGGCTGGAGGCTCTGACTGTGATGAGTTATCGGAGAGGAGGCTTGGGTGTGAGTGAGTGGCAGAATCAAGAGAGTGGGTCAGCTTTGGGGATCTGTTTGGGGCATGGGCCAGCGGGGGCTAAGGATTACTCCTTGGAGACTTGGGAGTCAGTGTTTGAGAAACCTGACGGGCAGTGTGAGTCATTGATAACTTCAGTATGGTGTGTCCACGAATGGGGTGACTTGGTTGAGGATGAGACACCACTTGGGCGTGAGTGGTCGGACAGGTTCATTTGTGTTTGTGATTGAGTAGCTTGTCGGGTTTGTGCGTAGGTCTGAGAACTAAAGTGAATTGGGGGAAGTCTTGATGGGCAGGTGGAAGAGGGGGATGTTCAGTAATTTGAGTTCACCGCCTCGGATAATGGGAATAAGTTGTCTGGGGGCGTAATTCTCACAGCTGACACGCAGTTTGTTTCGTCGTATCCAATCTCCTACTCAAAGCCTGTTTTCAATTCTCCTTTAACCCCAGGTCGTCTTCTCTTCCGACTTTTTCTCTGAAAAATGAGAATACTTTAAAGTGATTGGAGTAAATTAATCTGCAATAATATATGTTATGAAAGGTGTGGCTTCTGCCTTTTTTATCTCTAAGGTTTTTGTATACTTCACCTGAGTATTTCCTTTCTGGTTGATCATGACGCAGATAGTGAGAAATAAGCAGGTTTCCCCCAAAATATGCTGCCTGGAGATGACACTTGTTAAAAAGTGGGTTCCTTATTTTAGGCTTCTTATGCTTTTTGAAAAGTTATAATTAATTGAATGATTTCTTATCACTTGAGTTTAACATATACACATCCCTACATTACTAATTTAAAAAATTACTTTTAAGTATTCCATCAAGTAGATGTACTGTGTAATTTTGTCTGGTGTCACATTAAAACCGTACATAAATTTGTGCAGAACGATCTATATTTTTTAAAAATTGAAGTATAGTTGATTTACAATGTCATATCAGTTTCTGGTGTGCAGCATAGTGATTCAGTTATATTTTTTCATTATAGGTTATTACATGATATTGAACTTGGTTCCCTGTGCTATACAGTAGGGAAGACTTGTTTATCCAGAAGACTTTAAAATGGAAAATGTAAACATGCGAGAGTAGAAAGCTTCAAAATTTCTTTTTAATTGAAATATAGTTGATTTACAATGTTGTGGAAAGCTTTAAAAATTTTTAAACATTTTGTTGATTTCATTGCTTGCCTTTCCTTTTTCTACCTCCTTGGGGATATTTCTTTTTTGGGGGGAGAGTGGGTTTAATTAGGTTTATTTATTTTTATTTATCTATTTTTCAACAGAGGTACTGGGAATTGAATCCAGGACCTTGTGCATATGAAGCACGCACGGTAGCACTGAGCTATACCCTCCCCACTCTTGGGAATATTTCTAATCAAATATCATCTCATATAATTTCTCCTTAAATAATATGTATCCGTAACAGATTTTAAAAAGACAATAGACACCATATCATTATACACAACAACTTAACAATAATTCTCTAATATAGTAGGATTCTCCAAAGAAACAAAACCATTAGTGTATGTGTATATGATTTATTACAAGATATTGACTCACATGATTATGGAAGCTGAGAATTTGGAGGTGGAAAGAGTAGGAAAGACTTTTTCCTGATTAATTAGTAATTCTTTTAACTGTTTCTGAGAACCTCTCCTTTCAGAAGAACACAATATTAACAGCCTAACTTGCCCACATCTGCCACTTCAAGACCTAAATAGCTCCAGAGGGCTTTGAACCAGATGTTGGGGACAACAGCTTTTCTGTCAAAGATGTATTTTGCTCATTGAACTTCTGCCCACATCGCCGTCCTGATAACTGCCTCACTAGACCTAGATAAAGATGGCCGTTTGTTCTTGGGTGTGGACTATGAAGATACATCTGTGTTCCCAAGATCTACTGCTGGTTCTTACTCTGTTCTCTTGAAAAGAGAGTATTTATTCAACTGCTAATAATCAGAGGAATTTGGTTGCCCATTACAGTTACGAGGGAGGAAAAAAAAAAAAGAGAGAGAGAGATAGAAAGAGAGAGAAACACCATTACCAGGGAGTTTTGTGAATAAATACAGATTCCTGCATCCGCAGTAGATTTTATTAATCAGATGCCTTGATGCTGCAGTGACCTAACACTTTTTTTTTAAAATACCTCCCCCAGAAATTAACACAATACTGTAAATCACTTATACTTCAATTAAAAAAAAAACCCAAAAACCTCCCCAAGTGATTCTGATGGAACAGCATCAGTTGTAGGTCAACATTTGGGAAACAGTTACCTAGATGGCATTTGGAGCTAGGAGAGGCGTTAGATAGAAATGTGAGGAAAGAACACAGTTGAACAATCCACAGCCTGCCCAGATTATGCAACATTTACACCGATTTTCTTTTATCTGGTAGCAGTGGTAACTCATAGGGTGGGGTGAGATAGGAGAGAGCTCTCCAGACTCTCCTGTCTCTGGAATGTACGTTCTGGAATGAAGGGGACTTCCTGGACTTGAAAAACAAAGATTGTTCAGATGCACTTAGAAATTCACTCTGGGGGAAGCTCACGGGGAAAATAATCAAGGTCTCCTAGAGGTTCTCTTCCAAATGAGGTCAGATGGCTGAGGACGAGGCAGGACCTCAGTTTCCTTTGTGTTTCAGCTGCCACAAGGTGGAGCTCAGCTTCTAAGGAGTTAGTTTTCATTAGCACTTGTACAACCTGAATGACACCAAAGCCAGTCACACCAGGATTGTTCACTGCTGCTGCTATTTCAAGTTGTTCTTTTTGGGGGGGTGGGGGGAGGTAACTAGGTTTATTTATTTATCTTATTGGTGATACTGGGGATTGAACCCAGACCTCCTGCATGCTAGGCAAGCACTCTACCACTGAGCTATACCCTCCCCACTACTGCTGCTGCTTTTTGACCCCTCAGCTCTCCCCTTCCTGACTGTGTACTCATGATTACAACCGTTGCATCTCATTGCTTAGAATTTACTCTCCTCTGGCTGGAAGGATGGCTGAGGACAGTATTGTTTTAGGTGTATGAATGGTCCAGTCCACTGGAAGAAGGGGAATGAACTGAGAAGGAAGCTGGCCGTCTCTGCCACATCCTACTCATTTGTCTCCTCAGCATCCCTGTATACTCTTCTCCCCAAACAGAAGTAGTCCCATCCTTCCCAAGTGTGACACAGCCCCAAAGTTTTATTTTGGCATCTTCGACTCAATCCGATCTAGAAGTGTTTGTGGTGAGCATTCCATAAACTTAAAAAGAACCCTTAGCTCCCAGAGACCCAATATACAGTAGTGCAATGAGAACTGAGCATCCGCAATGAAAACTTCCAATGAAGAACAGAAAAATGGAGAGGATATAGTAGGCACTCTTTTGTTGCAATTACCCAAGGCCAGTGGGCAGGAATAGTAAGAGTTTCCTACCCTGGCAGAGCGGGGTGGGAGGGGGACCAGATTTCTTAAGAATCCCATTTGGAAGCACTGGTTCTCCTATCTAGAGGATGTACACCATCCTTCACGGCTCCTGGCTTTGCCCTCTTGCCTTTATTAGTTGTTCTTTATTTTCTATCCTCATACCTTCATTGAGCATTGAAGAATGTACATTTCTTTGGGAACTAAAAAGCATTTCTAGGAGTGAGAATGCAAATGAAATGGGTAGACTTCCCTGCACTGGAAATGCAAAAACTTTAGGGATGACATGAGGGAAAGGGAGAGGAGGGTGATTGAGTAAGAACAATGGGGTGGCATTTCTCTTTCTCTTCTGGCTTACTTCACTTAGTATGACAATCTCCAAGTCCATCCAAGTTGTTGCAAATGGCATTATATTATTTTTATGGCTGAGTAGTATTCCATTACACACACACACACACACACACACACACACCCCACAACTTCTTTATCCAGTCCTCTGTCGATGGGCATTTGGGTTGCTTCCATGTCTTGGCTATTGTAAGTAGTGCTGCTATGAACATTGGGGTGTACGAATCTTCAAATTGGAGTTTCCTCTGGATATATGCCTGGGAGTGCGATTGCTGGATCATAGGGCAAGTCTATTTTCAGTTTTTTAAGGACTCTCCATGTTTTCCATAATAGCTGCACCAATTTACATTCCCACCAACAGTGTAGGAGGGTTCACAAAGGCCATTTCAGACATCAGCTGCCAGGAGTCAGGGATTTGTGCAGCACAGGCAAGAACTTGCCTTACCCAGGTCAACCCCAATGTCATTGCCTCCTTGTCTTATCCAGATCAGGCAATGGGGCCACTAAGGAGTGGGAGTCTTTTTGAGACTTCTGTTCCTCACCCTAGTCACTTTGCCTCTGTCCATTTTTGCAGATTCTAGTTAATCATGGGACATTTGTTAGCAAGGGGAAAAACCCTGCTTATGCCTTTGTAAAGAGGGCTTATGGGAAACATGCCAGGGTCGTGACAAGAAGCCCAGTTTCAGAAAGAACAGCCAGACTTCTGAAGATCTGGACATTTGTCTGGCAGTTACTCTCTGTGGGGTCCTGTATCTTTGGTTTCTTCTCAGCATCTGGGCCCTTCCCCATGCATTGTAGTACCCTTTGCCATTCTCTTCATTTGAATTCCCCCAAACACTTTGGGTTTTATTCAACTCCTGGTCACATCCACCCTTGTAATCCTTCCTCCCTTGGGAGCCTTCTATAATGTGTCTTTTATGTGTGATCCCAAAGATATTTTTGACATAAAACACAAATTTGATAGTGATTCCTCATTTCATCCACATCGTCCTGGCTTGGGATGCTGTCATGTGTGAAGTCCGGAGCTCTGGCAGCTAACTGGCAGCCATGAGGTAGCAATTTCCAGGAAAAAGACCATCATATTAGGGATGATAAAGAGGAAGGATGAAAATAAATGTGGTTTTGATGATATTGTTCAGACAGAACTGAACCTACTACTACCCATCTCCAAAACTCTTGTAAAGTAAACCATAAATGTTGCCTTAGTTTAAGCCATTGTTAGGTGTAATTGTAAACTGCAAACTGCGTATGATTGAAAGCAGCCTAATTGATACAAGACCTTGGGAATAACGTTTTTAGGGTGACTGTTTTTACCTCTTTCTCTTTTTCTATATTTCCCCATGTCACCCTGATACCCTCAGATGATACTTTCTTTAAATTTCTTAAAATTTCAGAAAGACTGCCATCTTTTTCAGTGCAGGTAGTGGCTGATGACTTGATGGCTGCAGCATCCTTTGTTTACTTACACGGCAGGTGGCATTCTTAGCCCACACTGCGAACAAGTTTTTGTTGGAGTCCCTATTTTCTCTATATGCCATTTGCCCAGTATATTCTCTTGAAAGGCAAGAACCATATCTTCTTTAGTTAAGTAACCTACCTGGTAGATGACTTGCACGTTAGCAATTGTGGGAGCATCTGTGATACTGTGATGATAACATGGAATATATATTTGAACTTCATCCCTATTCCTGACATAGATCTCCCAAAACCCTTGAAATTCCCAGTGGTGAGAGCAGTAAAGATCTTTTGTTGTGTTAATAAGATAGCTTCTGGCACACCCCTAAGGACAGAAGGAACCAATCCTGTAATTAGAGGGCTGGAACTAAAAAGCATTTCTAGGAGTGAGAATGCATCCTCGGATCTCTGGGGGGGGCTGGAAATTGGGCCCCATCACCAACAGCCAATGATTTAATTAAGCCTCCGTGAAAACTCAAAAGGGTGGGGTTTAGAGAGCTTCCAGGTTGGGGAAAAGCCAGAACACTTCCACGTATCACTGTGGCGAGCCCAAACTCCATGGGTTCTGTTAAAAAGGAGACAGCGGGTCCAAGATGGAGTCAACTCTGCCAACAAACCGAGACTTAATACCTAACCAACTGCAGTTTCAGTCCTGCAGAAATGTGACCTTTATGAGCCAACCTGGAATTTCCTGCCCAGGACCGGGAGGTAATCTGCTGATGGACCCCTTCCGTTCCCCTTTGTGGGGGGTGACCTTGCCTGAGACAATGCATCCTTTGCTAATAATCGCCCCCACCCCTCTGCCTTTAAACACCCTTCTTTTCCTGCAGCTCATGGGAGCTCCTTTCAGTTTGCTAGATGGGGTGCTGCCTGAAGCATGAATCGTTCAATAAAGCCAATCTGACCTTTAAATTACTCAATTGAATTTTTGCTGTTTAACAGCACAGAAGATCCTTTGTTCAGGACCTCACCCTGTGTATCTCTGGCTGTTGATTCATCTCCTTTAATCTCCTTTGTAATAAACCAGTAATGTAGTGAATAAGTGGGCTTCCTGAGTTCCGTGAGCCGCTCTTGCAAATTAATCAAACCCAAAATGGGGAGGTCACAGGAACCCATGATTTGTCATCGGTCGGTCAGAAGCACAAGTGACAACCTGGACTTGGAACTGGCGTCTGAAGTGGGAGGTGGCGTCTGCTGGGCCTGAGCCCTTAACTTTCGGGATCTGATGCTATCCCTGGGTAGACAGCGTCAGAACTGAATTGTAGGATGGCATCATTCATGTGAGCTATTTCTTTGCTGGACTGGAGAGTAATCAAACATTTATTTATAGGCTGATTTTGCAACATTACTTGGAGGCAGAATTATAAAAACTGGTGCTGGATTTTGGAAGAAATAGCAAGTTGCCCTGAAACTGTAGCTGCATGGACTTTACAGCAAAGAGTATCATGTATTGCACTATTATTTGTAAACTGTGCTACATATCATTTACACTCAGTAAAACTGATTGCAAACATATGTGTTTATATACAGATACCCTTTTCCCCGCCTAGAGCTAGCTGTTAAATATTTGCCAGCACACCACAATGCAGAAAGCACATGTGCTTGGGATTCTGTAAGAGCTGTGTTCAAATTCTGACTCTGTCACTACTTGTGGGACCTTAGAGAAGTCACTTCCCTATTTTGTTTTTTTAACTGAGGTATAGTCAATTTGCAATGTTGTGTTAATTTCTGATTACAGCTTAGCAATTCAGTTATACATACACAAATATTCATTCCTTTTCATATTCTGTTTCATTATAGGCTATTACAAGGTTTTGAATATGGTTCCCTGTGCTATACAGTAGGACCTTGTTGTTTATCTATTTTATATACAGTAGTTAGTATCTGCAAATCCCAAACTCCTAATTTATCCCTCCCCACCCCCTTTCCCTCCTGAAAACCGTAAGTTTGCTTTCTATGTCTGTGACTCTGTCCCTGTTTTGTAAATAAGTTCATTGTGTCCTTGTTTTTAGATTCCACGTATAAGTGACATTATATGATATTTTTCCTTCTCTTTCTGGCTTACTTCATGTATAACCATCTCCAAGGTCCATCCATGTTGCTGCAAATGGTATTATTTCATTCTTTTTTGAGGCTGAGTAGTAGTCAATTGTCTGTATGCATATATATATATGTATATCTATATACCACAACTTCTTTATCCAGTCATCTGTTGATGTACATTTAGGTTGTTTCCATGTCTTGGCGATTGTATATAGAGCTGCTATGAACATTGGGGTCCATGTATCTTTTCAAATTAAGAGTTTTCTCTGGATATATGCTCAGGAGTGGGATTGCTGGATGTCACTTCCTTTTTTTCAACCTCAGTTTTCTCTTCTTGAGCACAGGAGTTATAATAAAGCTCTGAGAGAGACCTTCGGGTGGGAGCTAATGCATACGAAGTGGGCAGCCCAAGACTTGGTAGATGCCACAGCCACTACCAGCATGATGGCTCCTTGCACTTGTGGAGACTGGCCTGCTCTCTGCTTTCTCTGAGACCCAGAGGACAGGGACGTGGCCCTTCCCTCCCGTCCTCACAGTCCTCCTTCCTCACTGCCCCTCTCTTTGGCAATCAACACCTTGGGGAACCTTTCAGCAGATTTTACTCCGAATTCTTGGACCTGGGGAGGGAGGGGAAGGGACCACCTTCCTTGTGACCCATTCTGGTCCCTTGCGCCCTAGAAGAGGAGGGAGGAGGGCTCCAGGGCAGAGCCCAGCAGCTGGCCCATTGCATGCTGCGTGTGTCGGGCACTGGGCCGATGTGCTAGTCTGCTTGGGCTGCTATAACTCATCACCACAAACTGGGTGGCTTAAAACCACAGAAATGTCTTCTCTCACAGTTCTGGACGCTGGGAGTCTGAAATCAAGGTATCGAGAGGGTTCCTTCTGGAGGCTCTCAGGGAGGTCGGTTCTGTGCTTCCTCCTAGTTTCTGGAGGTTGCTGGCCATTCTTGGTGTTCTGGATTAGATTGTGCCCACTCCCTCCCCAAATTCCTAAACTGAAGGCCTAACCCCCCAGAACCTCTGAATGGCCCTTATTGGGATATTGCATTGTTGCATGCGTCATTATTTAAGTTAAGATGAGATCATACTGTAACCAGGCAGGACTCTATGGGGCCTTCCTGGAACTGACACCCTCCTCCCCCATGTCCTCTGCCTGCCTGTTGTCTGTAGAAAAACTTCAGCCTCCTAGGCTTCCCGAGTTCAAAAGGGTACATTTAATCACCGAAGTGAGAAAATGCAGAAAGGAAGGAAAACACTCAAACAAGACAAAAGAATAACACTTTAGTCGTTAAACAAAAACAAGGACCTTTATCTCCTCCTTAAGGGCTATAGATAGTATTCTGAGCCCTATCCTTTGCGCTGTGTTGCAGACATTGAAACCCCCACCAGGTGGAAGAAGTTAACTATGTGCTGCCCATAAGCATGTGGACCCCAGACCTGTTGGAACCAGAAGGCTGATGATGTTGACTCCCAACATCCTCACCACCAACCACTCAGAAGAACGTCCAAGAGTGGATCACCCACCCCCACAGCCCCTCTCCCTCATCCTGTCTTTAAAAACCTTACCCTGAAAGACTTTTGGGGAGTTCAGATCTTCTAAGCACTAGCTACTTGGACTCCTTGCTGAGGGCCCTGCAACCAGCCCTGCACTCTCCTTCACCACAACCTGCGGTCAGTAGCTGGGCTTTATGCACAGGGCGAGCAGGCCAAGTTTGGTTGGATGACAGTACTGAAGCAGGTGGGCCCCAATCCAATAGGACTGGGTGTCTGTACGAAGAAGGGAAAGTTGGACACAGACACCCCGGGTTGGAGCTGATGTCACCAGGGAGGGTGAAGGGTCCCCCTGTTGCTGCCTGGGTCAGTGGTGCAGACCTTCAGCTGCCATTGGTTCAGGAACAGCTAAAACTCACCTCAGATTCTACTGTGCCAGGCAGATGCTCTCTCTTAATCTGAAGGGCTACCTGCTGAGGGACAACTTGAGACATTCCGATTTTACAGGTAAGGAAAGAGATACTTAAGAACACGCAAGGATCTACCCAAGCAATAGAAATAAAAGCAAGAATAAACAAATGGGACCTAATTAAACTTACAAGCTTCTGCACAGCAAGGAAACCATAAGTAAAACAAAAAGACAACCTACAGAATGGGAGAAAATTTTTGCAAATGAAACCAACAAAGTCTTGACCTTCAGAATATATAAGCAGCTCATACGACTTAACAAAAAAGAAACAAACAGCCCAATCCAAAAATGGGCAGAAGATCTAAACAAGCAATTCTCCAAGGAAGAAATACAAATGATCGATAGGCACATGAAAAAATGCTCAATATCACTAATTATCAGAGAAATGCAAATCAAAACTATAATAAGGTGTCACCTCACACCAGTCAGAATGGCCATCATTCAAAAGTCCACAAATGACAAATGCTGGAGAGGCTGTGGAGAAAAGGGAACCCTCCTACACTGCTGGTGGGAATGCAGTTTGGTGCAGCCACTGTGGAAAACAGTATGGAGATTCCCCAAAAGACTAGGAATAGACTTACCGTATGACCCAGGAATCCCACTCCTGGGCATATATCCAGAAGGAACCCTACTTCAAAATAACACCTGCACCCCAATGTTCATAGCAGCACTATTTACAATAGCCAAGACATGGAAACAGCCTAAATGTCCATCAGCAGATGACTGGATAAAGAAGAAGTGGTATATTTATACAATGGAATACTACTCAGCCATAAAAACCGACAACATAGTGCCATTTGCACAACATGGATGTTCCTGGAGAATGTCATTCTAAGTGAAGTAAGCCAGAAAGAGAAAGAAAAATACCATATAAGATCGCTCATATGTGGAATCTAAAAAAACAAAACAGAAATACAAAACAGAAACAGACTCATAGACATAGAATACAAACTTGTGGTTGCCAAGGGGGCGGGGGGTGAGGGGTGGGAAGGGACAGACTGGGATTTCAAAGTGTAGAATGGATAAACAAGATTATACTGTATAGCACAGGGGAATATATACAAGATCTTATGGTAGCTCACAGTGAAAAAACTGTGACAATGAATATATATATGTTCATGTATAACTGAAAAATTGTGCTCTACACTGGAATTTGACACAACATTGTAAAATGACTATACCTCAATAAAAAAGAAGTTAAAAAATAAAGACAGTGAGGGTCTCTGGCAGTGGATACAAACTTCCCCCACAAAAATAAATAAATGAATGCAAATTAAAAAAAAAAAACACGCAAGGAACTGACTCCTACCCAGGTGGCCCCAGCCTGCCCCTCCGGCTCCCCATCTTCTGACTCAGACTGCTGTGTTCCTCCCCCAGAGGCTCTTCAGGCCCTGGTCTGTGCTGGGGGCGGACCCAGGACTCAAGGTGGACAGTGGGAGCTCCAGGAAGGGAGCTGGGGCGACACAGAGCTAAAGCCATGTATTCAAGAGTAACCTGGGCCTCAAAAACTTTTGTCAGAGCTCCGAAGGTGACGGACCTGGGGGTCCGGGAGCCAGGCCTCCTCTTCAGTACACAGGGGTGTGGATCCTGGGCCCCTCCTCCCTCAGACCCAGGAGTCCAGTCCCCAGCCCCCTCCTCCCGTAGTGACCTTCTTACATGGCTCTGCTGCCCCCAGACTGCATCACTCTGGCCAGGAAACAGCTCTTCCCAGGCCTCAGTTTCCCTCTCTGGAAAATGAGACTCGTCTCTTGCTTCCTTGGGAGAGGAGAGAGCTGCTGAAAGAGAAGTCTCTCTGGCTCCTTCTGTCTCTAGTTCCCTCTGGGGAAAAGGGTGAGAGCAGAGAGGAAATGGGGCGGAGATGTTCTTCAGCTGGAGGGATGGTGTCCTGACCAGTCAGAACTGTCCCTCTCCTTCTGGCCTCAGAAGTCCCCCAACTTTCTCCGAGGCAGAAGGTGGATGTACAGTCATCGCCTCCCCCCCTCTCAGAATTTCAGCAGAATTTGGAGGTCGAGGTGTTTCCCAGAACATGGATGTGTGGGAGGAACAGCCTCCTTTGTAACCAATGTACCGCTGCCCATCCAGGGCTCAGCTCAGAGCACCAGGACCCAAGCCCTGGAATTCCTGGAAGTTCAGGGGCACATGCTCTACTTAGGGATTTTGGATCTTTGCGGATCCTGAGAAGCCTTGCCTAGGGTCCGGCCTCCCTGGGAACTCCACACCCCATCCCTCTGAGCTGCTGGGTGGGGGTGGGGGATTCTAGCTCTGGGCTTGCTCCCTCCCACTTCTCTGTCTTTCTCCCTGTCCCTCCCCCTCCCCATCCTTACTTCTCTCTCCCTCCTCCTCCTCCTCCTTATCCATCTCTCCTCCCCCTTCCCCTTCCTATTCCCTCCTTCCCTCCCTTCCCATCCCCCCTTTTCCTCCTCTTCTTTCTCTTTCCTGTCTCTGTCTACCATTCTGACTCTCCATCCCAATCTCACTCATTCATTTGCCACATATTTATTGAGCACCTACTGTGTACCAGGCATAGGTCCAGATCCAGAGGAAACTGGCAAAGACCCCTGCCTGTGTAGCGCTTGCAGTCTCACAGGGGAGACATACATCATACAGAAAAGATTCTCCATGGGCAAGTTATACTTTCCATACGAAGATGACAAATTCTATGGGAAAAAGTAAAAGTAGGGGAAGGGAGAGGGGGTCAGGAGTCCCAGGGTGGGGCATGTTTCCATATTAAACAGGTGATCAGGTGAGCCTCCTCCCCTCCCACCTCTCCTCTTCCCTCCCTCCTCTTCTCCACCTCCCTCCTCCCTTCCTCTCCTCCCCTCCTCTCTCCTCCCTCCCCTCTTCCCTCTCTTCCTCTCCCCTCTGACTCTTATTGCCCAGATTCTCCCAAAGTACTTCCCTCCCACCTTGCAGAGAAATCATTTGCCTAGACTCAAGAATTTCACAAAACAGCCTTCTTCAAGTTGCTTCCCCTCCCCGGGCCTCTCACCCTCCCTAGTTCCCCAGGAAGCAAATAATCCTGAAGATGGCTAACTGCCCAGAGGCACCCAGAACTGCCTGTCCCTCCCCTGCTCCCAGCCCTCTCATGGCTCCCCAGCACCCAGGACAAAGTCCCAGTCTCTGAATTTGGCATTCAAAACCCTGCCTGGGGTGGACCCTGCTATGCACCCCACCCTTGAAGCTTCCACAACTCCCCAGTACTTTCCTGACTGGCCAGGACATTCCTTGCCTTAGATGCCCTTCCAGTTCCACCTTTCAACCCCCAGCCCCACCCCTGCCGCCCTTCCCCTTTCTAACTTCTCATCAGTCAGGACTCAGCACCTCCAAGATATCACCTCCTCCAGGAAGCCCTCCTGTGGGTTCATGCAGCCTCACACTGGTCTGTGGTCCTCTGTTTACACAGCTGTCTTCTCCACCAGATTGGCATCTCCTCCAGGGCAGGGCCTGGGTCTGAGTCATTTCTATGTGCCCGGCATCGCCCAGCTGACAGCCCAGCCCACCGGCGGTGCAGGAGATGTTCATACAGTGAACCAGTGTTCTTTCCCCTGCTTTTTCTCTATTTCTGCCCAATCATCTTCCCTGTCCATTTCGCTCCTTCTGTCCTTTGTTCTGTAAACCACACCCTGAGGTTTTGTGATGATGATTGATATCTTTGCAAGGCCACTGTAGACTCAGGGCAGGGACCCGAGATCAGCCACCATTGGAGTGGAGGGTTCTGGAGAGATGGCTGTTAGTGAGGGGAGTGGGAAGTGGTCCCGCACACCAGTCCCTGCCTCCCGTGGGAGTGTCCGGCTTCACCTGTCCTTGTCTTTCAGCTCCTGTCTTGGCTGTTTCCAGCCTTGTTCATCTCTCCCTGCAAGGAATTCTGGGAGATTGGACATCTGGGTCTGAGGGAGGAGGGGACTGGGGGCCCAGACTCAGGGTCTGAGGGAGGAGGGGGTTGGAGATAGAGGGTCCTGGGAGAGGAGGGGCCCGGGGCCTGGACTCCAGGGTCCTGGAGGAGGAAACCATTGGAGTTTAAAGTCCAGGTCCCTCCTCCCTCGTCCACACTCTGGTTTTAGAAACATCGGGTTTTATACAGCTGCTCCACCCGGGCAGGGCGGGGTGGGGGCTGGGCAGCCAGATGCCCGGCTTCTGAGTGGAGCCTGGGCTGCCCCCCCACCCCCACCCCAGAGTAGAGGAATCACCCTCCCCTCCTGTTCTGGGCTTGGCTCCCACAGGAGAACCCATCATCCTGACACAGCTGGACACCAAGCGGCGGCCCAGACTCCCGGCAGCAGCGTCAGAGACTCAGAAACAGCCCTGCCCTGGTGAGGTGGGCGCGGTGCCCCTCACTTGGGTCCTGAACCAGCCCTCTTCTCCCTGACAACCAGGCTCAGGCAAAGGCCCAACCTGGCGATGGCCCCTCCCCACCCTGCCCCTCTGGGGAAACCCAGGGAGTGAGAACTTGGCATCTTGCAGGGGACCGGCTGGAAGTGATGGAGCAGCAGGGAGAAATAAGGACTTGGAGACAGAAAAACAGAGAGAAACAGTGAGAGAGAGAGTGAGTCAGAGAAACCCACAGAGATAGGGCCTCAGCGATACACAGAGATGCAGAGACCCAGGGATGACAGAGACTGAGAGACAGACAGAGGCAGAGGAAAGAGAAACAGTCAAACACTGAGAGGAATAGGGAGAAACAGGCAGAGAAGCAAAACCTGGGAGATAAAAAAAAAAAAAGATAAGGATACAGATAGAACCAGAGAGAAGAAGAGTGATGTACACAGAGACCCAGGCAGAGAAACATAGAGAGGGAGGAAGGGGGAAAGAGAGAGAGGATGAGAAAGTCAGAGAGATGGAGAGTCAGAAATTTAGAGACAGACAGACTCAAACCCAGAGGGGAGCAGATAGAAATGGACACACCAAGGGAGAGAGAGACAGAGACAGAAAGAGCCAGAGATAGGGAGGCATGGAGAGAGACTGGAACACACAGACACAGACAACCAGACAGATGGACAGAGAAACAGAGCCAGGGAGACCGGGACAAAATCATAGACTCAAAGAGAGACACAGATGAAGAGAGAAGGAGGTCGGCACAGGCAGGGATACACAATAATCAGAGTCACAGACATGGAGAAGCAGGCGGAGGGACAGACAAAATCAGTTCATAGTAAGGGGAGCAGAAAGATAGAATTAGATACAGAGGTTTTTTGTTTTTTTTTTTAATCATGAAAAGAAAGGGCATGGAAATAATGTCATTTGTCACTGAGCCTTCCTGTCCTGTGGGGCTGGGAACCAACGACTTTGCGTTCACCCTCGATGCCTGCGAGGACAAATCCCAGTGCCCCAGCCCCCTCCCCGGACCCTGGCACATCTGTGGGCGCACATGCGGGCACACGCGACCCAAGTCAATGAGGCACTGAACGGACAGACGTTCACTCCCAGCTCCAGTTCCAGACAGCCGGCCTCCCAGGCCAGCGCGCACACGAGTCACACCCACAAGCACGCACGTGTGCATTTTATTCCATCTGCCAGTGGCCGGGACAGTCCCTGGGGAAGCCAACCGGGAAGGATTCTGAGGATAGGAGGGGAGGAGCCGTGTGTGGGGACACTGGGGTTAGGGAGACGGGCTGAGGCGGGTGGGGGGTTGAGGGGAGGCCAGAAGAGCTGAGGATGGGGGAAGAGAGAAATGGGGGAGAGAGGAGGAAAGAGAAGTGGGGAGAGAGTCAGGGAGAAATGAAAGGATGGAGAGAAATACAGAAACGGAGGGAGAGAAGAGGGCAGAGAGAGGAGAAGAAATAAAGAGGAGAGGTGAGGAAAGAAGGGGTGCAATGGGGGCCTCAGGAGAGAGGGAAGGGCTGCGATGACGGGGGGCTGGGGAGGGAGGCCCGTCTGGTGCTGGGGGGTGGGGGCTGATGGCGGGAAGCGGGTGGGGCTGCCCGACGGCCGTGACCTCAGAGCCCCTGGCCCAGCTCAGCCCTGACGTCAGCTCCTCCTCTCGCCCCCGCCTGCGCTGCTCTTCAAATCACCCCCCCAGCTCTCGGGCCGCAGAGACTTGGGGAGAAGCGAGGAGAGGAGAGCAGAGAGGCCCGCCGGACCCACAGCGATGAGACAGGTGTGTGTGTGCGTCTGTCGGTCTGTCTGCAGCCGTGCGGGGGGCGGGGGGCGCTGCAGCACACGTGTGGCCACGCGTGTGCGGGGAGCCGCGAGTCCTGGGGAGTTCACCTGTGCGCTCCCGTGCGGGGACAGTGACCGTGTGAGTCTGCGTGCCATCCCGCCGGTGCGCATGGGAGATGTGACATGGCCATGCTCACCTGGCTTATAACTCCTGGATGTCTGTGTGCCCGGGGAGCGGAGAGGAGAGGAGAGCTGCGTTTGCTTGGCCCGTGGAGCTGAATTGCTACTTTCCTGTGTTCAGCAGCTATGAAGGCGAACCAGATGAAATCGCCGAAGTCTGGGCACTTCTGACTTGTAAACATGGCAATTTCAGATGGTTCAATCTCAACGGTTGCTATTTCTTCAGCAACTCGTTGCTCCAGACCCAGGGGTGGGGGTCTTCTGTGTGTTTGTTGCTGCGTGGGCATCTCTTCGTGTTGTTGCTTTTTCCTGCTTAAGGGCGTGTGTCCCGAACCTCACCTGTGTGGCTGTTAATTGAGTGGGTAGGGGAGTGTCTTAGGATCACAGACTTCTAAGAGCAGGTGCCTGGGGTTATCTGCCGGAACCTGAGGGTTTTCCGAGCACACGTGTGGGGTTGCGTGACCACAACCCATCCGCGTGACCCTGACTGTTGTCAGGATTAGAACCCTCTAGATGTCCTCCCGTCTCTGTGATCCCCCGTGAATTGGGCCACCCCTAAAAATTCAGGCAGGGCTAATTTTGGGGCAAAGGGACAGAGAAGGAAGATTCCGGAAGAAATAATAATAATTGTCAATACTGGCCGATTACGAGCTTCAGGCTCAAAGCCGTACCTTAGCTCTGCCCTAGAGAGACGTGGCATGAACCACAGACAATTTAAAATTTTCTAGTAGCCATATTAAAAATAAAAAAAGAAAAAGAAACAGGTGCAGTTCATTTTCATAATAACATTTTACTGAACCCAGTGTATCAGGAGTCAGCAAACATTTTCCATACCAGGTCAGACAGTCTGTATTTGCGGTTTCAAGGGCCATACCGTCTCTGTTGTAAAGTCTCAACTTTGACACTGTGTGAAATCAGCCATGGTCAATAGGTAACCAGATGAATGTGACGTGCCAATAAAATGATGGAAGGGGGCCAACCTTCCATGTAATTGAGTTTCATATAATTTTCTTTTTTTATTTTAGGGCTTTTCTTTTTTATTATCATTATTTATTTGTTTCTGGTGGGGCGAGGTAATTAGGTTTACTTATTTATTTATTCTTAGAGGAAGTACTGGGGACTGAACCCAGGACTCCTGCATGCTAAGCATGTGCTCTACCACTGAGCTATACCCTCCCTCCTATGATTATTTTTTAAATTAAACTACAGTCAATTGACAATGTTGTGTTGGTTTCTGATGTACAGCCTAGTGATTCAGTTCTCTCTATATATATTCTTTTCCATTATAGGTTATTACAAGATATTGAATATAGTTCCCTGTGCTATACAGTAGGATCTTATTGTTTTCATATAATTTTCATGTGCCACAAAATATTCTTCTTCTTTTGACATTTTTCAATGTCTAAAAATGTAAACAGTAATTTTAGCTTGTGGGGCTGTAGTGAAAAAGGCAGCAGGCATTCGGCCCAAGGAGCTGTAGTGTGCCGACCCTGCTATATAACAAAAATATTATCATTTTTGTATACAGTCGACACAAAAATATTTTTTAATATACTTTTACTGAAGTACAGTCAGTTTACATTGTGTCGATTTCTGGTGTACAGCATCGACACAAAAATATTAATGAGATATTTTACCTTCTTTTTTCTACACTCAGGCTTCGCAATCCAGATGTGCAGCACATGTCACGCAGGTGCTATATTTTCATTGGAGATAGTTCTTTGTGTACATTTTTATTGTGATAAAATACATAGTATAATATTGATCATTTTAACCACCTATAAAAGTACAATTCAGCGATAGACATTCTACTTGTTTCTTTAAGTGGCTTTCTTTTTGATTTGTATTTTTAGATTTCATAAAACTTACAGTTGAAAAAGGAGCTTCCCAGACCCTATTTGTCCCAAACATGCTTAACAGCTTTTTGATAAGTAAGTCAAGTACCAGTTTCTCAATTGAAACATTTCAACTAAATAAAATTAAAAATTCAGCTAGTCGTACTGGCTGCATTTCAGGGCTTTGTAGACACATGTGGCAGGGGGCTCCCGTGTTGGACGGTGCAGACCCATAATTTAGGGATTCATATAGCTCATAATCAGCCCAAGAGGTGGAAACTGATGACAGTTTAGTGTAGAGGACGATGGGGCCAGACGATGAAGCCTGCGTGACTTTAGGCAAGAGAATCCACTTCCCTGTGCCTCCATTTTCTCATCTGTAACAGAAGGGAGTAACAGTACCTTCCTCACATGGAGCAGTGCTTGGCCCGTGGAAGGGGCTAAAACCCCATACAGATGGGAAAACTGAGCCCCCCCCCCAATTCTAAGCTCTTCCAACAACATGTACTGGGCACCTGGCCCTCTCAGCCACTCCTCCTGGCTTATCAGTCCTTGGTTTTGCCATCTGTATGGTGGTGGCAGTAAACATTGTCTGTCCCCTGGGGCTGCTCCTGAGGAGTAAAGCCAGTGTACAAGGTTGTGGTTTAGTAACTGGATTCTCAAGGTTCAGATCTTGGCTTCTGTGCTTTCCAGGCAGACCCTTGGGCAGGTTGGTATACCTCTGTGTGACTCAGTTGCCTCATCTGTAAAATGGGGATGACAATAAAAGTACCTCCCTCATAGGGCTGATTCAAGGATTAAAATAAGTTAGTTCCTACTATATATAAAATAGATAAACAATAAGGTCCTACTGTACAGCACAGGGAACCAGATTCCATACCTTGTAATAACCTGTAATGGAAAAGAATATGGAAAGGAATATATGTATATATATCATTGAAACATTATACTGTACATCAGAAATAGACACAACATTGTATACCGACTATACTTCAATTGAAAAAAAAAAGTTAGTTCCTATAAAAGGCCTAAAGCAATGCCTGGCTATCATGTTTCAGTCTATTATTATCTCAACACTAAGAAACCTTTAATTGTGAGATGAATTATTATTTTCCTGTACCACTAAGGAGGAGGGAGGGAAACACCTGTCGATTAAATTGTGATATTCCACTGAGTGTAATCCACATGGATTTAAGAGCTGTTAAAAAATGTGGAAATAAATAGTATTAGAATCAATATAAGCAGGCATTCAAGCCTAGATAACTGTTTGCCATATATATATATTTATTTATTTTAAAATTAATTTTTTTTGAGGGGGAGGTAATTAGGTTTATTCATCTATTTGTGTAATGGAGGTACTGGAACCCAGGACCTCGTGCATGCTAGGCATGCACTCTACCACTGAGCTATACCCTCCCCCTCCACATATATTTTTATTAATGAAAATAACTTTGCAGTACCTAGTGGATTTTCTTTACAAAAAGAGAATGTTATCAATGTCTTGAGAACAAAATCCAGGAGGGCTTCCCTTCCCGAAGGGCATTTCAGCACTCCTTCCTCTTCCTGTCTCCTCTCGCAGCAGGACGTCCCCAAGCCCAGCCCGGCGGCCCGCCACTGCTCCGGCCTGGCCCGGCGGGTGCTGACCATCGCCTTCGCGCTGCTCATCCTGGGCCTCATAACCTGGGCCTACGCTGCCGGCGTGCCGCTGGCCTCCGATCGCTACGGCCTCCTGGCCTTCGGCCTCTACGGGGCCTTCCTCTCGGCGCACCTGGTGGCGCAGAGTCTCTTCGCGTACCTGGAGCACCGGCGGGTGGCGGCGGCGGCGCGGCGGGCGGCGGCGCGGGGCCCCCCGGACGCGGCCACGGCGCGCAGCGTGGCGCTGACCATCTCCGCGTACCAGGAGGACCCGGCGTACCTGCGCCAGTGCCTGGTGTCCGCCCGCGCCCTGCTGTACCCGCGCGCGCGGCTGCGCGTCCTCATGGTGGTGGACGGCAACCGCGCCGAGGACCTCTACATGGTCGACATGTTCCGCGAGGTCTTCGCCGACGAGGACCCCGCCACCTACGTGTGGGACGGCAACTACCACCAGCCCTGGGAACCCGCGGCGGCGGGCGCGGCGGGCGAGGGCGCCTACCGGGAGGTGGAGGCCGAGGATCCCGGGCGGCTGGCGGTGGAGGCGCTGGTGAGGACGCGCAGATGCGTGTGTGTGGCGCAGCGCTGGGGCGGCAAGCGCGAGGTCATGTACACCGCCTTCAAGGCCCTGGGCGACTCGGTGGACTACGTGCAGGTGCGTGGAAGGCGCCCCCACCCCCATCCGTCACCCTGGCACCCCGAATCCCACCTCCCTGGGGTCCTTCATTCAATCTAAAGTTGGAATGACACCCTCCCTTTATTCATTCATCCATTCAGTGGAGAGATTTCTTCCTTCTTTCCTTCCTTTCTTCATTCATTCATCCGTTTGATGCAGAGACTCTTTCCTGAACTCACGCATTCATTCATCCCTCCAGCTTTTCAATATAAAGTTTCATTCATCCATTCAGTATAGAATTTCCCCCTTCCTTCCCTTTCTTCTTTCAGTGTAGTCTTTTCTTTACTCATTCATTCATCTATTCATCCAATATAGAGATCATCCATTTATTTATTCATTTATTCAATGTAGATTCAATGAGATCCTTTCCTCATCCAGTGTAGAAATTCTTTCCTTCACTCATTCATTTATGCATTCATTTATCCATCCAATATGGTGATCATTCATTCATTTATTCATTCACGTATTCATTAAATGTAGAGACTGGGTCCTTCTTTTCCTTCGTTTCTTCCTTCACCCTGTCAGAGTCTCTTGTTCATTTATTTGTCCATTTACCTATCTATTCATTATAGAGATTCATTTGTTCATTTAGTCATTTGTTCATCCACTCAATGTAGAGATTCATTCATTAATGCATTGCATTAGTTTCCTATTGCTGCATAACAAATTGCCACACATTTGGCAGCTTGAAACAAAACATGTTTATTATCTCATAGTTTCCGTGGTCCAGAAGTCTGGGCAAAGCTTAACTGGATTCTCTGTTCAGGGTGTCATTAGGCTGTAGTCATGATGTCAGCTGTAGCTGGGTCTTATCTAAGGCTCAGGGGCCTCTTCCAAGCTCATGTGTTTGTTGGCAGACTTTGTTTTTTTGCAGTCATAGAATTCATGGTAGCTTGCCTCTTATAGACCAGCAAGAGAAAGTCTCTGATTTCTAGACCTTCTTTTAAAGGGCTCACCTGATTAGATCAGGCCCACCCAGGATAACCTCCCTTTGATTAACTTAAAGCCAACAGATTAGAGACCTTAATTATATTGCAAAACTCCTTCACCATTTCCATAGAAGGTAATATAATCATGGGAGTTATATGTCACCACTTTTGCCATATTCTGTTGGTTAGAAGCAAGTTGCAGATCTTGCCCATCCAACAGAGGAGGGTATTATACAAGAGCATGGGTGTTAGGGGGGAGGGGTGTCATCTTAAAATGTGACTAGACATTAAAAATGACTAAAAAATTCAAAGTTATGTTCAGACTGGCTGCAGAGTGTCCCAGCTGCTCCCCATCCCTCGGTACCCTCCCTTCAGTTACCAGCCCTGCACAAGGATATGGCCTGATCCTGGCCTCTTCTATCTGACAGGTCTGTGACTCAGACACGAGGCTGGACCCCATGGCACTGCTGGAGCTGGTGCGGGTTCTGGACGAGGACCCGCGGGTAGGGGCTGTAGGGGGTGATGTGCGGATCCTTAACCCTCTGGACTCCTGGGTCAGCTTCCTGAGCAGCCTGCGGTACTGGGTGGCCTTCAACGTGGAGCGGGCTTGTCAGAGCTACTTCCACTGTGTGTCCTGCATCAGTGGTCCCCTGGGTGAGCAGGGCTTGGGAGGGCAATGGATGGGGTGGAAAGGAAGGGAGAAGGGGACCCAGAATGGGTTGAAGATGGGATTGAGACTGGGGACAGAGATGGGGCTGGGGCAGGACTTGGGAAGAGGGATAAGACTGGAAGCTGGAGGTGGGGATGGTGTCTGGTGTTGGGGATGGGTTGGAGAAAGGGTATGGATGGGGATTGGGACTGGGGTGGGGGAGGGTTTGGGGAAGGGGATGACATGGGTTTGGAGTCAAGGACAGTGTTGGTGCTAGGTTTGGGGGTGGGGATGGATTTTTAGATGAGGATGTGTAGGGGGTGGGGCTGAGAATGGATTGAGATTGGGGCATTCAAAGTGAGTGTGCGTCAGTGACAGGACTGGACAGTTTGGGATGGGTGTGGGGTTGAGGAAGGATTTGAGGTTGTGAACAGGATTGGGGCTGGAATTGTCATCGGAGAGAGGGCTGAGAATAGGACTGAGATGGTTAAGGATGGGGTTGGAATTGGAGATGAGCGGGGTTGGAGAGAGGACTGGGGAGGGTTGAGGTAGGATTGGGGACACTATTGGCAAAAGCAGAGGCTGATGCTCCTGTACATCCCCTCCCCACCCTAGGTCTATATAGGAACAACCTCCTGCAGCAGTTCCTTGAGGCCTGGTACAACCAGAAGTTCCTAGGCACCCACTGCACCTTTGGGGATGACCGTCATCTCACCAACCGCATGCTCAGCATGGGCTATGCCACCAAGTAAGCTGAAGGGACTGAGTGGCTGGGTGTGTGCAGAGGCCAATGAGTATCCCAGCAAATCTGTGTGTGTGTGTGTGTGTGTTTGGAATTCTCCAAACCTGAAGTAAATTATAGGACAGTGGGTTCCATCAAGTGAGACTTTAGAGGAGACAGAAAGAAACCATCAGGAACAGAGAGGGAGCATTAGCACTGAATCAGTGAGCTATACCATGTGAGACCTTAAGGAAGAGTGGAAGATATCATAGGGGCGGGGTGATATTTGCATCGACCCATGTGACACAGTGGACTCTACCAAGTAGGGCAACGTGAGGGTGGGAACTACAGCTAGAAGACACAACATGAGGTGGGGCTTGATGGCTTTACCAGGGAGAGCATGAATTACTCCAAGTGAGAGGGGAAGAGAAAGAGATAGAGTGGGATCTAACTAGTGAGAGAGTGAGTGAGAAGAATCAAGCAGGAGAGATGGGGAACATCTAAGCTCCAGTAAAGGGCTTCAGGAGGAAAAGATATAATTCAATGGGACTCAGGGGAGTATGGGCTAGAGCAGGTGAAGTTCAGGGGAAAGTGATTTCTATAAAGTTATACCCAGTGAAAGCACCAAAGTGAACTTGGGGTCTACCAAGGAAGCCCACGCATTCATTCACTTGACAGGTGTTCTTTAAGTGCCTGCAATGTTTTAGGCTCGGGATGCAGAAGCAAATAAAAGAGATGTAAATTCAAGCCTACATTGATGGAGGGGCAATAAATTAAGATATGTAAGTAGAACATATAGTATTTAGGTAATGATACCTGCTATGGAGATAAATAAAGCCAGGGAAGGGGGATAGGCAGTTTCCAGGGAGGGAGTGAAGTGTGAAATTAAGGTGCCTGAGGTAAGAGAGGGATGGAAGCTGAAAATAGTGCAGGTGGAGCAATAATGGGAGAGAGGATGGAGAATTAATCGGGGGGTCCACGCATGATAGGCTTGTGGGCTGCAGAAAGAACTGTGAACTAAGATGAGGGAGCCATGGGGGGGGAGGTTTGAGCAGAGGGGTGGCATGTTGCTTTAACAGGATCCTTCCCAGCTGTTTTGAGTACAGACTGCAGGGAGGAAGAGGGTTAGCAGGGAGGTCACTGAGGATGCCAAGTGACATAGGGGAAGAAGAATAGACAGTGTCAAGTAATGCCCGTGGGGATAGAACAGTTTGACCCTTCCAAAGACACTGACTGCCAGAGGCCAGCTGATGACGTTCCATACAGGGATTCTAGCTTTGTGTGGACTTGGCTAAGAACCTGGGAGGGATTGATTAGTAATGTCTGCCAGGGCCACAGGAAAGGAGCTTAATGGTTCCCTTGAGAAACTCTAACACAGGGGCTACCCTAGGTAGGAAACATGCCTGGCGTGTCCCTCACCATGGGGCCTGCTAATAACAGATTCCTAATAGATTAGTGATAGTATTAGTAATAGTGTCAGTCACCACAATGATATTAGTAATGCCAATAGTTGCATTAGTCATAGTAGTAGCTACCTCAAGTAGCAATTACTATATGCTGGTTCTAAGCACTTGGCATTTAATCCTCATTCAATTATGACCTATTAGGTAGGAACCATTATTTACCCCATTTTACATATGAGAATGAGATAGGCTGGGACTTGGGACCCTTTACCCAGTGCTTGCACCTAGGCAAGCATCTCCTCCAGCAACAGAATACAAAGAAACTGTAAGGAACGAAAAATAAGTGCACGCATGCGCAGCTGGGGCAAATGAGGAACAAGAAGATACAAAAGAGCCAAACCAGGGAGTGGGTAGAGCTCAGTGGTAGAGCCCATGCTTATCATGCATGAGGTCATGGGTTCAATCCCCAGTACCTCCATTTTAAAAAAAAGCCCCAAACTCAACTGCGACGTCGAGGGGAGCAAAGACAGGGCACTAAGCATGATCCCTGTGCACAGCTCTACAACGGGGGCGTGCAGCCCACCTAAGCCACCGCTCCCTCACTGCCCTGACCCACTGAATGGCCCCCACCGTCACCCCATTTAAGGGGCCCGCTGGCTCCCTCCCTGGGGGGTGGGGAAGTGAAGCTGTCACTTGTGTTTGCCCCCACCTGCTGCAGCAGCAGGAGTCCCAGTAAAGCCTTGCCTGAATTCCTCCTCTGGCCTCTTTCTCTGGATTACACAGCCCAAGGACCCCATTTGTTATGCAGAACCCTGAGGCCCAGACAGGTTGCGAAAACTCGCCCCAGGGGCCATTCCTGCCTGCGATTCCTGCTGACGGCCGTGTCTCCTCCCACCCGCCCAGGTACACGTCGCGGTCCCGCTGCTACTCGGAGACGCCGTCATCCTTCCTGCGCTGGCTGAGCCAGCAGACGCGCTGGTCCAAGTCGTACTTCCGCGAGTGGCTGTACAACGCGCTGTGGTGGCACCGGCACCATGCGTGGATGACCTACGAGGCGGTGGTCTCGGGCCTCTTCCCCTTCTTCGTGGCGGCCACGGTGCTGCGGCTCTTCTACGCCGGCCGCCCGTGGGCGCTGCTCTGGGTGCTGCTGTGCGTGCAGGGCGTGGCGCTGGCCAAGGCGGCCTTCGCCGCCTGGCTGCGGGGCTGCGCGCGGATGCTGCTGCTCTCGCTCTACGCGCCCCTCTACATGGGCGGCCTCCTGCCCGCCAAGTTCCTGGCGCTGGCCACCATGAACCAGAGCGGCTGGGGCACGTCGGGCCGCCGCCAGCTGGCCGCCAACTACGTCCCGCTGCTGCCGCTGGCCCTCTGGGCGCTGCTGCTGCTCGGGGGCCTGGTCCGCAGCGTGGCGCACGAGGCCCGCGCCGACTGGAGCGGCCCGTCCCGCGCGGCCGAGGCCCGCCACCTGGCCGCGGGGGCCGGCGCCTACGTGGGCTACTGGGTGGTCATGCTGACCTTCTACTGGGTGGGCGTGCGGCGGCTCTGCCGGCGGCGGGCGGGGGGCTACCGCGTCCAAGTGTGAGGCCGGGCCGGCGGGGTGCCCGCTCGGGGTGGGGGCTCAAGGAGCGGGGAGAGCCCTGCCTCGGGGGTGTCCCTCCCCACCCGCGGAGCCACGAACGTGCGGGGTGGTCCTCTGTGAAGCGAAGGGGTCGACTCAAGACTCTTCAGCCTGGACTCTTGGGGGCGGGGGGGCTGGGACTTCCGGGTCTCTGGGGACGGGTATTTATTGCTCAGGGTACATGTGGATGCTTAAGGGCAGGGAGAAAGGGGTCCCCATGCTGTCCTGGGACTCCTGATTTCTCTCCGTTCTTATTTAATCTCCATTTGTACTATGTGATTAGGATCATAATAAAGAATTTTATTTATTTTCTACAGAGCCTCCCCCCCGCCTTTTTCTGAGAACAAAGGGGACTGCATGGTCGAGAACTGGGCACTCGGATTAGTCTTGGGTGCCAGCTGTTTGAAACTAGACAAGATACCCTCCCTCCTTGGAGCTTCGATTCCCTCTTCAGAAAATAGAGAGATGAATCCCTGGGATCAGGGTTGTTGTGAGGGTGGAATTTCTCCACTGTTCCTTCAGAAACTTACGGAGCCCCTACTACCTGCCCGAAACTGTTAGGCACAGTGATGGAGTTTTCCTGATCCATCCAGTCATCTAGTCCCTTATTCCTTAAGAAAGGTAACACATGGTCTCGCCTCAACACCCTCCCTCCCCATCACTTCACCCTGAACCTCCGTCCTGGCTCCCTGAGAAAACAGAGGTGACAAGAAGAAAATGCAGGGTCCCCATTTCTGCATCTTCTCACTCATCTGCAACTGTGCCCACGCAGGCCACCTTCCCCCATTACAGAGGGCGCACGATCTGTGCTCCGAGCCAGTGCCAACCCCTTCCACTTGACACTAGACCTCACACCTCTGGTTTACTCCAAGATCTCCCTCCAGAGGTTCTTCCCACCTGCTCCTCCAACATCAATTCTTCCCTCCCTACGGTATCTTTTCCATCAGCATCCAAACGTGCTGTTATTCTGATTTTTAAGACACCCTGTCTTGGCCTCAGTTTCTCCTTGAGCGACAGTCACATTGCTCTTTCTAACAGCAAATCTCCCTGAGAGCTGTCTATATTTGTCTCTAGTTTCTCTCCTCCAGAGTTCACCCATGGAAAGCGTCTAATTCAATGGGCTTTAGTAAGTTCATAGATTTGTACAGCCATCACCATGGTCTAATTTTAGTACATTTTCATCATCCCCCCAAAAGGAACCCCATACTCATTGGCAGGCACTCTCCTCATCCCTCTCCTCCCCCATCCCTACGCCCTAGGCAACCATGGCCTACTTTGTCTCAACAGATTTGTTTATCCTGGACATCCCATATAAATGGATTCATGTGACATGTGTTCTTTTCTGACAGATTTTATTTAGCACTTTTTCAAGGTTCAAGCATGTTGCTGTGTGTATCACTGATGCCTTTTTATTGCCAAATAATATTCCACTGTAGGGATGTATCACCTTTTGTTTATCCTCTTATCAGCTGATGGACATTTGGGATAGTTTCATTTTTGACTACTGTGAATAATGCTATGAACACTCATGTACAGATTTTTGTGTGGACGTAGGTTTAAGTTTCTTAGATGGAATTCTTTAGGAATGGAATTGCTGGGTCGTACGGTAATTGTATGGTTAACGTATTGAGGAACTGCCAGATGGTTTTCCACAGCGGCTGCACCACTTTGCATTCCCATTGGCAAAATATGAGGGTTCTGAATTCTCTCCATCCTACACCTGACATGTTATTTCCTGACTTTCTGACTATAGCCACCCTAGTGGGTGTGAAGTGGTATCTTGTGGTTTTGATTGGTGTTTCTCTAATGACAGATGATTTTGACTCTCACTGAGTCCTTTTTTTTTTCAGTAGTGAATAAATACTATATATTTAAAAAATTTTTTTTGAAGTAGAGTCAGTTTACCATGTTGTGTCAGTTTCTGGTGTACAGCATAACGGTCCAGTCAACCACACACATACATATATTTCTTTTCATATTTTTTCATTATAGGTTACTACAAGATACTGCTCCATGAAAATTGCTCATCAGTTTCATCAATGATATCCATGTGGATAAAACTGAGGGCCAATTCTCAGGCTTCCTGTTTCCTAGTCATTAGCCTCTGAGATAGTTTTTTTTATCTTTATGAAAAATATTTATTCAATCTTCAAATTAAAATTATAGAAATTCATTTTAGCTTATTGTTTTAGACAATAAAAGATATAAGCCTGTATATATTTTTCAGGTGGAATAAAGTCATATTTTTCCTCCTCCCAACGACTAATAAGGATGGTAGTAACATCCTTTCATCTTCAAATCCATGTGAGTTTCAGGAACATTTCAAAAAATTGTTTTGACAGTGTCTCAACAAAAAGCCTCTCCGTTTATGTTTCAAAAGTTTCAAATAATGTCAGTAAGCTGGTTAGTCCAAAAAAAAAAAAAGATATCCACTGTATTTTTAAAGGCCTTTTGGATTGAGTTTAGTAGTAAGCAGGCTGCTGGTGTATTTTGGGAGAGATCAAACGGCTCTGGGGAAGGGGAAAGGAGCTCGCTGCCCATTCCTACGTGCATGCAACAAGCAGCAGAACAGCAAAGTGACTCCAGTTAGCTGGGACTCAGCTGTGCCTTCTGTTAAAGGACATAACACAAATGGAGAAGAGAAAATGCATCACACATCTAACACACACGGTTGCTGGCATAACAACAGCACAGATCAAAACTTCAAAGCTCTTTACGGAAGAAAACATGAAGTACAGGCAGCAACCAAAAACCAGATTAAAAAAAAATTAACACTAATCTCCTTTGCTTCATGAAATAGGCTTTATGATCCAGCCTCTGAGACAGTTGATCACTCTCTCCTTGAAATGCTTTCTTCACATGGCTTCCGGAATGCCACAGCTGCCCTGCCATCCCTGTTTTCCTTGTGGGTTCCTCTTCATGTTGCTGACTTATTAAAAAGAAACCTCTCACCCACCTCTTTCATCCACCTACACTTATTTCTTTTGTACATGAATGCCTCATCCATGCTCCATGTCTGGGGACGGGACTCTGAAACTTCCATCTTCAGAGGAGATCTCGTCCCTAAATTGTGTACCCAACTGCCTCCAAAATGTTTCCAGTTGGATACCTAATACTAGACCCAGCTCCCAATCTATCCTCCTCAATCCCCATGCAATCTGCTCCTCCAACAGTCTCCCTTATCTCAAGAAACAGAACTCCATCCTTCCAGCTGCTCAGGCCCCCAAATGCTACAGCTGCACTGTTCACAACAGTGGCCATCACCATGTGGGACTAAATTAAGTTCTTTTTTCAGTTCTTTCATTCTTTGACTCAGTCAATCTGTCACAAAAACATTTAAATTCCTACTGAATTCCACACATTTCGCCAGGTTCGAAAATACAAAAACAAGAGGCAGAGCCTGCCTTCCAGGAGCTCTCAGTCAAATAAACAAAGAGGGTGTGACCCAGAATTAAAGATCCATGGACACAGCCTCCAATGACTTTTACTGTCACAGAAGGATGATTTAGATTTATGTCATCAAGTTATAAAAGATTATAAATTCACTTTCTCAATTGCACTGGCCATAATTCACGTGCTTTGTGGCCACATGGGGTTGGTGGCTGCCATTCTGGACAGGGCAGATCTAGAACAGTCCCCTATGTCAGAGGGTTCTCCTGGACGTTGCTGCTGTCCAGACAAAGGATCCTTGACCCTTCTCTTTCACACCCAACATGCTGATGCATCAGCAAATCCCAATGGCTCTACCTTCAAGACAGATCTAGAACAACTGCTCCTCACCTTCCCTGTCACCACTCTGTCCCCGAGCCACAACTCTTCCCTCAATTATTAAGTTGCTATCTCAGGGGGAGGGTATAGCTCAGTGGTAGAGTGTGTGCCTAGCATGCATGAGGTCGTGGGTTCAATCCCTGTACCTCCACCAAAAGTAATAATAAATAAATAAATAAACCTTATTACCTACCGCCCCCCAAATTAAATGTAAAAAGTTGCTATCTCTTGCCTGGATGATCGCAGCACCCGCAGTGATCCCTGCTTCTACCCCTGCCCCTGCTACAGTCTGTCATCCATGCAGGAGCTGAGTAAGTCCAGTCTAATACCACTATGACCTTCCTTGGCTCAAAACCCACTATGATCTCATACAGAGGAAAATGCAGACCTTACAGTGGCCAAGGTCCTGCGTGAACTGGTCCCCTGTGCTCCCTCTGACCTCATGGCGTACTCATTTCCTAAAGCCTTGCTCTGGTATACTGACCTCCTGGCTACTCCTCCGCACACCAGGCAAACTCCTGCCCCAGGGCTTTTGCCCCTGCTGTTTCTTTTGCCTGGAGAGCTCTTGACACAAATATCCACATGGCTTGTACCTCATCCCCTTCAAGTCCTTTTTAAAATGTTTTCATTACCTACTTAATTTTTTTGGAGGCGGGGAGATAATCAGGTCTATTTACTTATTTAATGGAGGTACTAGGGATTGAACCCAGGACCTGGTGCACGCTAAGCATCGCTCTACCACTGAGCTACACCGTCCCTGTAAGTCCTTTTCTTTTTTTTAAATTGAAGTACTGTTGACCATGCTCTGACAGTTTCTGGTGTACAGCATAGTGTGTTTTTCTATTCTACACATAGTAGTGTGTATCTGCAAATCCCAAACTCCTAATTTATCCCCAACTCCCCTTTCCCTTTGGTAACCATAAGTTTGTTTTCTCTGTCTGAGAGTCTGTTTCTTTCCTTCTTTTTTTTTTTTATTTGTGAGCCTGTTTCTGTTTTGTAAGTAAGTTTATCATGGTGTCACTGTCAGTGAGACCTTGTCCAAAGATCCTATTGTTACCCTTCTTCCCCCAACACCCCCTATCTCTGCTTCTCTGCTTTATTTTCTCCATCACACCCATTATCATATGACTTGATGTGTATTTTTGCTTAATTTTTTTGTTTATTTTTTGACCATCAGCGAGAATCTCAACTCCACAAGGGTGCAGATTTTTTAAAAAATTGAAGTATAGTTGATTTACAATGCTATATAAGTTTCAACTTAGTGTACAACATAGTGATTCAATATTTGTATAGACTACACTCCATTTAAAGTTATTATAGGAGGAGGGTATAGCTCAGTAGTAGAGTGTGTGCTTAGCATGCATGAGGTCCTAGGTTCAATCCCCAGTACCTCCATTAAAAAATAAATAAATAAACCTACAACCCCCCAAATAAAGTTATTATAAAATACTGGCTGTATTCCCTGTGCTGTTTAATATATCCTTGTAGCTTATTTATTTTATACATAACAGTTTGTATCTATTAATCGTCTCCCTCATTTTGAAGGTGCAGATTTTTGTCTCTTCTGATTTTTTCATTGCTGTCTCTACAGGGCCTTGAAAATGCATGGCACATAGTAAACGCTCAGTAACTGTTTGCTGATTGAATGAATCAGTGAAGGGGAACACATCAGTGAATAAGGATGTGAAGGAGCTTACCTTTCAAGTGGGGAAGGCATGAAACCAAATTAAAAAAGAAGTTTACATTAGGCCTGAAGGAATGCTATGCACAAGGTAAAAGAAGGGGAGGTCAGTTATGGGGTGAGGGGAGTTGTCAGAGAAGGTGACACTAGAGCTGGGACCTGTGCAGTGAGAGGGAGGTGGCTTTGTGAGGTTCAGAGTAAAGTCATTTCAAGTATGACAAACAGCATGTGCAAAGGCCCAGAGACAGGACTGAGCTTTGCATGTTGAAGGGCCAAAAAAAAGAAGGCCAGTGGGGCTAAGAGGGGGATGAGAGGGAGGTAGAGTCAGGCCCATAAATACAGTGCCAGCCCACAGAGAGCTGTCGTGGGGAATAAATGGGTTAATGCATGTAAAGGCCGTTCAAGGGAAATCCTAACTGACTTAACTAGACCAAAAAGGGAAGAAATATTAATCTAGGCAGAAAACAGCATGGACCCAGGTCCTGCAGAGAATAAGAAGAATTTGGATGAATACAAGAAATGAGCAAAGGCCATTTATACTGTGTAGAAAGATCAAGGGCAAAGAGTGGGGCAAGCCAAGGTTAGCCAGAACCTTGGGGAACTTTGAAGGCCTTGACTAGGAACTGGATTTTGTTCCAATGGCAATTGGGGGGGGGAGGGGCACTGAAGGGTTCTGGTAAGAGGAGTGACCCAATTTGACAAACTTCAAAATATTACTCTGGCTGTTTTGTGGGCAATGGACTGAGGTGGGACAAGGCCAAGAGGAGCCAGGGAGGCCAATGGGGACACTACTACACTGTTCCCGGAAAAAGATGTTGGTGACTGGGACCACACAGAGAGAAGACAACTCCACGAGAGAGTCAGGAATTGAGAAGGCTGAGACTTGGAAGACTGGAAGTGGAGGAAGAATTAAATGCAGCTTAGTTTCTCGTTGGGCAGCTGGGTGGATGGTGGTGCCCTTTATGACAGCAGGAAAGTCTTGAGGAGGAAGCAGCTTTCAGGGTGACATCAAGGACTCTACTTGAGGGTGATGCCTGCAGGTGGAAATGTCCAGGATCCTGCCAGAAATCTGGGGAGGGGTCTGGGCTCGAACTGTGACAGCCGTGTATATTATTGTCATGGTGGCGGCCTGCTCACCTAGGCGTATTTGGGATATGACCGCCTTCAAAGATGAAAGAATCTAGAGAGCTGAAATATATTCTTTATTTTAGGGATGGAAATCGGATAAGGAAGAAAAATATACCTTTGTTAGCTGCTGCTTAAGTACCATCGAAAGAATATCCTGCAGGGGGAGATAGAAAGCTCAGTGGTAGAGCGCATGCTTAGCATGTATGAGGTCCTAGGTTCAGCACCTCCATTAAAAAAAAAAAGTGAAAAAAAAAAAAGAAAGAACATCCTGGGAAACAAAGTGTTTGTCTATGTGTGGAGGGAGAGAGGCCGGGTGCCAGAAATCTGCGTCCTGGAGCCTGGGACCCAAAGGTGGGTGACAGGGCTAGGACTCCTGGTCTGAGGAAGGAGAGGGGTGGGGGCCTGGACTCTTGAGTAGGAGGGGGCTGGGAACCCAGACTCCCGGGTCTGAGGAAGGAGAGAACCGGATGTGGGACTCCGGGGTCCCGGGGGACTCACCACGCCAGCACGGTCACACCGGCTGATGCTAACGCCACAGCGGCCGCGAGCAGGCACTGGTTGCCCGGCGTCAGAGCCTCGGGACTGGCCAGCAGCTCGCCCAGGCTCGGTCTCCAGGGTTCGATCATCTCCGCCTCCCGAGGCGCCCAGCGCAACACTTCCCGAAAAGAGACCTGGAGTTCCGTCTCCCCGCGAGGCGGCGGCCCCGTCACTGCGGGGGCGCGCACGTCAGCCGGGCGCGCGCCCCACCCCCGTAGCCCCGCCCTCTCGTCGCTCAGCCCCGCCCCGCCCGCACCGTTAAGAAAGAAGTAGAGCCGCGCCAGGGGTCGCTGGTCGTGCGTGATCACGCAAGAGAAGGTCCCGCCGTGCGTGGGCTGCACTGGCCGGATCCGCGCCAGGTATCCTTGGGCCCGCGGAATCTCCCGGAAATAGGACAGGTCCTGAGTCCGGATCTGCGGGACGCTAGGGCTGACGCGGCGCGCGCAGCGGGACGCCGCCCCAAGCACAGGAGACACTCCCTCCGCCCGGCTCGCCCAGCCGCTAGGTACAAGGCCCGCCCCCGAACCAGGCCACGCCTTCCCGAGCCCCGGCCCCACCCTCAGCTCTTCGGCGCGATTCTTCACGCATAGCCCCGCCTTCTAAGTCTTGACTCCGCCCCATAGGCCTAATATTTGCAATCCTGCCCCAAACCCTTACGGATAACTACCCGATTTCTGGTTCTGCATTGTGAGCTTTGACTCTTCCCCTAAATGCCAGAACCCTCCCCTTGCACGAAGTCTGAATCTGGACCGAGACCCTAGAGCTTGTCCACCCGCTGCGTCCAGACTCCGCAACCTCCAGGGAAGTATAACCCGCCCCCTAGACCCTTTGCGCTGGTCCCGCCCTGACTCACACCTCCTGCGAACTTCCAGGAATAGGTGATCTCTTCCTTCGGCAGCTGGAAGTTCACAGTGCAAGAGAACATAGCCTGTTGACCCCGAGTCACTGTCACGTCCTTAACTGAAGACAGGGTAGCGTCAAGGCCCCGCCCCGCACCACGCCCCTCCTAGCTCAGCTACCTCCTAGCTCAGCTCCCTCCTCCAGTTTGTCAGGTTCCTTGCCCTTCAAGGCCACGCCCCTCACCTGGGCAGTCCAGCGGGAGGTCGCAGACCGTGGAGTAGCACCCGCGGCAGCGGAAACGCCGGGCGACCTCCTGGAGTCCTACGGAACGGGAAAGCTGGGTCTGGGCTCCATCTGCCTTCCCCAGCCCGGGTCCCTTCGGCCACCTTAAGGTCTAAATATCTCCCTGGGTTCTACTCTCCAGACCGAATCTGAGCCCCGCCTTCCCTGCGCACATTTGCTACCTCACGCCAGTCTCCGGCTTCTCGGGTTCCTATTGGTTTGCCTTAGTTTTCGGGCCCTCCTTTTATGAGGTGTGAACAATACCGGGTGTACTTACTTTTCTCCAGGGTTCTTATTGGCCCCCTTCGGATCAGAGACCCACCTGTGCTCTCCCACTCCTCCCAGTCCCCTATAGCGGCCCCTACCACCTCCCCCAGCAATTCCGAGCTTTGAATGAAGTGCTTACCACAGGGAGGGATGCAGGCTTGGGCTGTGGAGAGAGAGGAAGAATTACTACCCTGTAAGTCGCAGGAGGTGCCCACCTGAAGCTTCCCTACAGTAACTGTTACTGGGCCGGGTGCATTCCTCCGAGGGGACTGAGTCAGGCCTGCCGCGGTCCACCTAGGGGGCGGGGTCAAACCTGCAGCATTCCACCTGTAGGCGGGGCGGGGCCTGCAACATTCCGCTAAGAGGTCAGGCACAGGCCTGCTGCGAGCATCTAAGGCCAGGTGTGGGGACAAGGGCGGCAGGTCTGCTGCTGGCACTAAGGAGACAAGGCCAGTCCTGGTGTATTCCACCGAGGCAGGCCTAGATCCTCGGCGATCCTCTGAGGGATCAGGGTTTAATTAGGGGAGTTAGCTAGAGGTGTGGCCGGACTAAAAGCAGCCCACTAGAGGCCAAATTGGAAAGGAAACTTTTCACCGAGCACACAGGGCCAGACACAGATCCAGGAAGAAGTCCAGGCTAATCTGGGACAGGACTGTCTTAAGAAGCGGTCCTAGCTAGAGGGGTGGGGCCGGACCCAGAGAAGTCCAAGCAGGGAAAGAGGCGTCAGGAGTGACCCACCAAGGGACGAGATCGGGCCGGGGGACTGGTCTGAAGGAAGCGGATGGGGTTCGCGGGAGTGGTGTTTGTGCCTAGGGGACGGAGATGGTCTATTTTACCTTCTTTAAGCTGTAATATAACCTTTTGCATTTTCTTTGCGGCATCAGGGAAGGCGACCCGAAAGGACCCTGGAGGGTGGAGGGAGTCCTTGTAGTACACACACTTCCCCAAGGCTGGCTGAACTTGTAGAACTTGTCGTCATGGTGTTTGTGCCCCTTCCCCAGTCCCTCTCCACCCGCGGGTCTCTGGTATATACCACATCCCTCTTCTCAGCTCCTCCTACCCTGTCTAGCCAGAAGGCTGACAAGTCCCCAAGTCTCCTACCTTCTGCTGCCTCTGGACTATCTCTCTGATGGAACCCTTCTGCATCATCTGACTTTATCTTGTTGAGGGGAAAGGGGAGCATGAAGATCAAATTTCTTCCAAGGCCCACTAGGCCTAGTCTCCTCTCCCTCTCTACTCCATCCCTATTACCCACCTTTCATTACCCCTAATATGAAAAGAACCATATTGTCTAGCACCCCAGGGCCTTTGCACATGCTGGCTTCTGTACATAGCACATCTTTCCCCCCACTACTTTTCATCTTCCATGTCAGACCTCATGTCACCTCTTTAGAGGTTTTCCCTGACCACAGATCTAATTGAATCCAGTACCCTATTTTTGTCTCTACCAGTGCCCCCTTCAGAGCTCTCACCAGTTTCCAAATATTTCTGTATATATATATAGTGATCATTTAAGCCTTTAAAAATTAAAAAAACAAAATTGGGTGGGAGGAAGTATTTAGGTTTTTATTTATTTTATTTATTTATTTTATTTATAATGGAGGTACTGGGGATTGAACCCAGGTCCTTGATGCATGCTAGGCACTCACTCTACCACTGAGCTATACCTCCCTGCTAAGCCTGTCTCTTAAGTAAGCAAACCTGTCCTTCTTTAGCACTGTGTTCTCAGAACCCAGGAGAGGGCCCCGAGTCTTAGAAAGTGCTCAATTGGTATGTGAAGAATGAATTCCAGGATCCAACTGGAATGGAGACCACAACTGGAGGCCTGTGGCCCCAGTCCAGACTTTGGATGTGTTATATTTGGCCTGGTAAGTATTTTTCAAAATGAACCAGTTGCCATCATATAAAATTTGGGGAAGTCAAATAAAATGTTTGGCATCCCTTTAAAGAATTTGGAAGAGCTGTAACACAGACTATTTCCATGAGGCGCATTAGCTGGAGCTTAGTAGCAGCCAGCCCCTTTAGAGAGGGCACACACCCACCACTTTTTCAGGATCCCTAGCCTCTTCATTTCCACTCCTCTTTCACTCCCTTTATATTCTCTGTCCTTATGGCTGTTTGAGTTTTGACCATCATAATGGCCTCCACACTATAAGGTTTTTTGGCTTTTTCCAAGCGGATGGCTGGAATGATTTACTGGTGGAGATGGTTTTAGCAGTCAGAAATGGGACAGGGTGTTGTTATGGGCTGAACTGTGTCCCTCCCAAATTCAGATGTTGAAGTCCTAACCCCCAGGCCTTCAGAATGTAATAGTTAGGGATAGAGTCTTAAGGAGGTAATTAAGTCAAAATGAGATCATTATGGTGGGCCTTAATCCAACATGACTGATTTCCTTAGAAGAGGAGGAAAATCTGGACACAGACACACACAGAAGGAAGACAGTCATCTACAAGCCAAGGAGCCAGGCCTCAGAAGAAACCAACCCTGCCAACACTGACACCTTGATCTTGGACTTCTAGCTTCCAGAATGGTGAACAAACAAATTTGTTATTTAAGCCACCCAGTCTATGGTATTTTGTTACAGCAGCCTGAGCAAACTAATACACAGAGATTGCCAGTTGCCTCAAGGTGTCTACTTTCTTTTTAGTAACATGACACTGATTTTCAGCTAGGAAAGCACCCCGCCCTGCCCCACTCCCCACCCCAGCTAAAAGCCTCCCTTCCAACCATGGTCACGTGACCTAGATGGGAGGGTGGTCCTATGACCAAGTTCTGATCACTGTAATATAAGTGCAAGGGTCATGTGTGAGTTACAGGAAGTATCCCTAAAAGAGAAATGATGCCATTTTATTGATCCTTTCCCTTTCTTCCATCTTGCTGCCTGAAACTTGGGTTTGAGGGCTGGAGCTCTAGCAGTTACATAGGACCATGAAGATAAAAGGGGTATACCCTAGGATGGTAAAGCAGAAATCTGGAAGCTTAGGTCCCAGAGAAAATGGAGCTGCCATGCTAGCCTTGAGGGCCAACCTCAAGACTTATTTTATATGGGAGAAATGAACTTCTAGCTTGTTTAAGCCATTGCAGGTTCCTCTGCCACTTAAAACCATACAAAAAGGGAGGGAATTGAGGAGACTGGCTGAAGTGATGGTCATTGGGTGTAAGCTGGAGGGAGGGGGCACTGAAGCAAGGGAGCAGGTTCAAAACGAGGGGTCACAGACTTAGAGGTCTCTCTTTGGCCACAAGGCAGGCATGTGGTCTGGAGATGGCAGCCTGGTAAGGAGGATGTGGTCAGAGTGGGGTGCTCAAATGAGTGGCCAGGATGTTGGGAAGGCATCCAAGGAATATCTATGGGCCAAACCAAATGACTCATGGGGAGGGTGTGTGGGATATACCAAGCTAGCCATGGGGCAGGGGAGAATGTCATATATCTAGTGAAGCATAGTAGTAAACTAGGGATGGAGTGAAATACCCAGAGAGGCCAAGGGGCGGGGGGGGGGGGGGATGCTAAGTGAACCACAAGGGGGCGCAGGTGGATGTTATAAAGTCTCCCCCAAAGATTAGGAACTTCAACTGTTTCTGATCATCTGAGTTTGAGTTCTCTATGAGTACACCTGTCTCACACCTGAGGTATGCATCACAAGTCCTCCTCCCTATGTGACCTTGGCCAAGTATCTAACCATCCTGATCCTCAGTCTCCTTATTCATAAAATGGGGACAATATTGGTATCAACCTCACAGGGCCGGTGGGGAGAACTTATGTCATACAATGTAAAAGCATCCCCCTCACAAACTATGTGGCCCAGTACCACTTAATGATTGCATAGGATAATGTCTCTAAGCACTTAGAATGGTGCCTGGTGATTGGATAAAGAAGTCGTGGTATATTTATACAATGCAATACTACTCAGTGATTAAAAAAAGAATAAAACAATGCTATTTGCAGCAACATGGATGGGCCTGGAGATTGTCATTCTAAGTGAAGTAAGCCAGAAAGAGAAAGAAAAATACCATATGATATCACTCATGTGAAATCTAAAAAAAATAAAAAATAAAAAGAAAAGGAAAAAGAGGACACTAATGAACTCATCTACAAAAGAAACAGACTTGCAGACAAAGTAAACAATCTTATGGTTACCAGGGGAAAGGGGGACAGAAGGAATAAATTTGGGAGTTTAAGATTTGCAGATGTTAACCACTATATGTAAAAATAGATTAAAAATTTCTTCTGTATAACACAGGGAACTATATTCAATATCTTTAAAGGAAAAGAATATGAAAACAAATATACGTATGTATATGCATGACTGGGACATTGTGCTGTACACCAAAAATTGACATATTATAACTGGTATCTGGTATCACCATCCCCAGGTTTGAGATGGGGAAATCAAGGAAGGGGGCCCAAGGACACCCAGCTAGATTGGAACCCAGGCGGTCCACTTGTGACCATTACCTGTGGTACACTGCCCTCTCCCTACACCACCCTCTCCACTCCATGCCTTACCTACACTAACAGTATCACCGGCCACCACCAGGAGCTGCTCTGAGTCAGCACATCCATCTCTCGGGTCCTCCATCTGAGAAAGACCCAGGAATCGTCCATCTCCCTCATTCCACATAGGACTGGTCCAGATATCTCTGAGTCTGTCCCCACTGTCCAGCTGAGCCCCAACGTCCCCATCTGGAGAATGGGGCTATAAACCCCCACCTCGCAGGGCTGGTACAAAGATATTCTTTAGGAGGATAATTAACATAAATAAGTCTGCAGACACAGCGTCTTCTATGTAGGGGGCAGCTTCATCTTGGTCTACCTGAACTACCACAACAGGACCAAACCATCACTGACTGTCTCCTCACTGGTCTCTCTGCTTCTGCCCTGACCCACATGGCCTTAGTCTGATCCTCCCCATCTCTCTGTCCGTAAAATCCTCCAAGGGCTTCCCCGTATCGTGAGCAAAAGCCGAAGAGACTGGCTGAACTAATGCTCACCAGATATAGCTGGAAAGAGGGAGCACCTTGTCTGAATTCAGTCTAAGGACCCACAACAGCAGTTCTCAAACTGTCTTCCCAGACCAGCAGCAGCATCGGCTGGGAATGCATTAGAAATGTCCATTCTGGGTCCCACCTCAGAACTACTGGTCAGAAACCGGAGGGTGGGGCCCAGGAGTCTGCATTTTTATCATTTTAATAAGCTCCCAGGGGATTATGCCATATACTGTGAGGCTGCAGAACTACTGCCCTGCAAGGTCCACTCTAGCCTCACTGGCCCCAGGACCTTTGCACTGGCTCTTCCCTCTGCCTGGAAGCTCTCTCCCCAGATCATCTGCCAAGCTCTCACTGTCAGCCAGTACAGGTCTTTGTTCAAATTGGACCTTCTCATCTGCACCTCCCCTGATCAACCTATTTAAAATGATCACCCCATTTCCTTCCTCTTCTGTTTCCCCCTCACTGCCCCCCCCCATATAAGCAACCTCAGGGCAGGTGGTACGCAGTTTTGGTCACAGCTGTGTCCCCTGAATGTGGCCCATTCAATAAATATCTATGGAATGTATTGCACCAGCTTCTCCCGGCCTCCAGTCTCTCCCTCCAGTCCGTCCTCCATATGGGCACCAGAGGAACTTTCTACATGCAGAGCTGACCTCATCTTCCCCAGCTCACGGCCCAGCTCCTTCAGGACAGAGTCTCAACTCTCCCTTGACTCCCAGCTGAACTCTGGACTCATGGATCTGCTGCCTTTCAGATGTTCACCTTTATAATCCCTGTCCCAGCTCAGGCCTCCGTCACCACAGCCTCCATCCGGGCCTCCCAGCCTCCGCTCTTTCCCCTGCTCCAGTCTGTCCCCCACACAGCCCAAGAGGGTCTTTGACCCCCGGAGCTGGACTTGTTCTCACTCTTTTCAAAACCTTCTGTGACAAGCTGGTCTCTGTGGGGGAAAAAGGGCCTCTCCTGGAGTCTTGAGTCCCCCTTCCCTGACTGGCAGCCCTGAGTTCCTCAGCTCTCACTTTGGGGACGGGGATCGGAAGCTAAAGTCTTCCCCATGCTGGCCCCTTGGAGTGCCCTTCCCGGGGAGGAGGTGGGAACTTCCTCATCCTTGGGGAGCTTTGTCCAAAAGCTTGGTGGGCAAGATCAGGAAGCAAAAGGAGTGATAAAACAAGGGTGCTGTGGTAAGTCCAGAGCCCCGGACCACTGAGGTGGCCGGTGATACTGCACAAGAGCCAGCAGTCAGGTCTCCTTCCCACATGCCCACCCCTGACAGTTCCAGTCTCCAACACACCAGGGGGATCCTGTGTCATGTGATCATGGTGGCCTGGTGTGATTATGGCTCATGCTGCCGCTGGGCCATGAGGGCTGCCCCAGCCCTGAGGTCCCTTCCCACCACCACATGCCCACATCTCTCCAGAGCTGCACGCGTGGGTCTCACCCACTCCAGGGCTGTCCTGGGTGCCTGACTCCCTGCACGGTTGTCACCTGAATGATCCTCTCTCCCCCTGTTTCCACCTGTCTCCCTTCCCACTAATAGCCTCACATGTCAAAAATGTGGAATCCCTTTGTTAACTCTAGGCAATATGTGCATTTTATACTAAAGGAAGAGCTCCTCCCTGAAGTCTGTCTCATCAGGGGTCCCTGCCTCTCACTGAGTTCCAAGGTTGTCCTGGGAGGCAAGGAGGCTGTCCCATCTTACAGGTGGGTAGGTTGAGGCCCAGGGTGGTGGGTGGGGGTGGGGCAGTGACAGGTCCAGAATCTCACAGCCAGAAAGAGGGCAAGCCACCCAGTGAGGTCAGAGCTTACATCTCCCTGATCCCAGCGGGCTTCACACTCTAAGGTACTTCTGCAGTGTCCCCTCGCCCCCCCACCAGCCCCTGCTCCTCCCCGACAAGGTAGCCCAGCTCACTGGGCTTCCCAGCGCCACCTCCCCAGAGACCACTGCCAAGTTCCAGGCCTTCTGCGCACAAACATCTGTCTCCTGGGGGCTCCAAACCCACACCTCCCACCGCTGCCATCCCTGCCCCACTCACCCTGGGCGGTGGCCATCTCCTGGAGGAAGTGGGTCATCTGGGTGAAGGCATCGTGCAAGTGGCCTCGCTCATCGTAGTCTGGGGGTGGGAGGCAGCAGCTTGGGGGAAGCAGCTCCCCCCATACCATGTCCCCAGTGTAAACATTTTCCTTTCTCTTTCTCAATCTCTGTCCTCACTGGTCTCTCACCTCCCCTGAGTCCCTGTCCCCCCCTATCTACATCCTCCTGTCTCTGAGTCTCTGTCCCCCTCAGGCTCCCCTAGCTTCTCTGGTCCTTCCCTCCGCCAACCCCCTCGGAGCCCTGGAGGATGGTGGGGGTCTCCTCACTGATTTCTGTGTCCAGGAGGCCCTTAAAGGCGTCCGTGAAGGCCTCCTCACACTTCCCGAGGTTGGGGCTCTCCAGGCCTGCGAAGATCTGGCAGATTTGGAGGCGCTCATTGTAGGACGTGAAGCAGAGGAGACAGGCCCAGGCGGAGGCCCTGAAGACCGTCAGGGCCACTAGGGCAGACAGGACAGAGCTTGCTGGGACCAGCAGGGCCATAGCGGAGGGTCTTGGCCTGGGGAGAAGCTGGTGACTTTTGTGAGGTCACCACAGGGTGGGGGAGGGGCTCATGATACGGGGTCAGAGGTCGGGTTTCAGTTGCCTATCAGATGTCAGGTTCAGGGTTTTGAGGGAGGAAGGGGGAAGGATGTGCGGGGTCAGGGGTCAGGGGTTAGGCCAGCAATCCCCAGGCTTGTGGTTGGGCCGGACGCCAGGCTCCCAAGAACCTCACCTGTGACCCTGGACGTCCTCACAGGTTAAAGGGTCTCAGGGACCCAGAGGCCGGCAGTGCGGTGTGCAGGGGGGCCCGCCAGGCCCTGGGGTGGAGCAAGGGGGTGTGGTGGAAATGGACATGACACAGAGACACCTCGAGCGCCCGAAAGACAGAAAGTGAGCCACAGAGAGAAATCGGGAGGGTCCGAGACCCAGAAAGCACAGTGAGAGGCGGATGGAGGCAGAGCCTGAGAGGCCACAGTGCAGACTCCACGGAGGATGGAGAGACAGAGCGAGAAAGCAAAACAGAGATTTCTTGATGGGAGAGAAACTCTTTGAGGGAAGAGGGAGGAAAGAATGCAGGGGAGAGGACAGGAGGGGCAGCCCAGCTCCTCCTCCCTGGGTCCCTGCAGCAGCCCCCTGAGCCCGGCGGGTTGGGCAGCCGGGTCGGGGGTCCCCGCCCGGCCGTCCCGTGCAGGGCGCAGCCTGGGGAAAGCTAGGAGGCCGTATAGTGATCTCCGTGGGTGTCCTCCTCAACTATACAACCTCCTACCTCAGCCCGGGGGGCGCGGCAGGTGGACAGACAGACGGATGGACGGACAGACGGGGACCCGGAGGGCCAGGGAGGGCGGGGAGGGCCGGGGAGGCCCCAGCCGCGATGGTGAGCCCCCGACACGGACCCACAGACACGAGCTTGTGTGCGGCGAAGGCCCCGCAAGGTCGGTTCTACGGGTGGGTGCCAGGACCCAGGATTCCGGGCCCCCGGCCCCCTCCTCCCCAAGGAACCCAGGAATCAGTCCCTCGGCCTCTTCCTCACTACGGACCCAAGAGTTCAGGCCCCTGGACCCTTCCTCCCCAAAGGTCCCTGGAATCCAGGCTCCCTCCTCCCTCAGACTCAGAAGTCCAAGTCCACAGACCCGTTCTCCCCAGGGGACCCAGGAGGCCAGGCCCCCAGCCCCCTCCCTCAAACCCGGGAGTCCAGCTAGGCCTGCCTCCTTGGAGAAGGCACAGCCTGGCTTCCTGGAGGCCGGGTCAGAGGGAACCTCACCTGTTTTGGAGTCTGGCCCCTTGGGCAACATGGCTCCCCACCTACCTGTCAGATATGGCAATCCAAGACCAGGGTGGAGGCTGCCCACGGTATAGAAAACCTTCAAAGTCTTTCTGGATATTTTCTCCCCTACTCTCGTCCCTTCTTTTGGCCTCTCATCATTTACAACACTGACAGCTACCAGCCCTGAGCGCTGATTCCGCCCCAGGCCCCTGTCACCTTGTAGGCAGGCGCACTCGGTGCCCTGAGCACCCCCATTTTGCAGGTGGGAAGGCTGAGCTCCAGAGAGGGGTAAGGAAGGGGCTTGGCTACAGCCGGCCGGTAAGTGGGAGGGGCCAGGCCTGCCAGGCGGCGGGACCAGCACCCGCCCTCCCCATCCCTGGGCTGAGCCTGTGCACCTGAGAGCCTACGCCCCTGTCCAGGGCTCGATCTGTGCTGCTCTCACTGTCTCCCGCACCATGTCCACCTTTCTGGTTCTCTCTCAACGTCCCGCGGTCCCTTTCTGCTGCCGCTCGCAGCTCGGTCCCACTCTCGGCTCCGATGTTACCTGGTCTCCATCTCCTCCTGCCTCCGTGTGCTTCTCCCTGGCTCTGCCCTTCCCATCCTCCCCCTCCGCTTTGCCTTCTCCTCCTTCTCCTCCCAGGGCCTTTTCTCAGTCCGTCTCTCTCCTCTCTCCCCTCCTGGTTCTCTCCCTTCTCTCCTCTCTCTTTTCTCGTTCTTTTCCTTTCTCTTCTGTCTTTCACCCTCGCCTTCTCCTCCCCCCTCCCTCGGTCTTTGTCCCTCTCCTCCTCTCTCTCCCTCAATTTCCCTGTCTCCCTCTCCTCCCCACTCCCTTGTTTCTGCCCGGCTCCCTCCCTCTCCTCCTCTTCTCTCCATCTCTCGGTCTCCTTCTCTCCTTCCGTCTCTGTCTCTCTCCTTTTCTCTCCCTCTCTCCTTCCCTCCCTCCTAGGTCTCTCTCCTCCCTTCCCTCCCCCCCTCCTCTCCCTCTTTCTCCTTCCCTCTCTCCCTCCCCCTCGCAGCAGCTCAGAGCCAGGTCTGGAGCTGGGGGTGGGGTGGGGGTGGTTCGAGAAGGGGCCCAGGGCTGGGGTAGCGACCTGCTGAGGAGGGGGAGGAGAGGCGGGAAGGGGGCGGAGGAGGAAAGGGGGAGGAGGGGGCCAGAGACGGGTCTACGGGCCTAGCTCGCATCCCCCGTCCCTCCTTCCCAACCTCCCAGACCCTCAGGCGGGGGCGAGAGTCAGGCCAAGGTGGGGAGGAAGGGGAAGGGAGGAGGCTGCCCCCGCCCCCCCCACAACAACCTGGCCCAGAGCCCAGGCCTAGGTTCCCAGCATGCCCCGGGGCTGCCTGGGGCCTGAGGAGGGGGGTGAGAAGAGAGGGGAAGCGGAGAATCTTAAAGATTTGTAGGACCTGAGCATCTCCCCACTCCTCCAACAAATTTCTCCTTGGGGAAACTGAGGCCCACAGAGATGGGTCAGGACTTGTTCAAGGTCACTGGGCAAGGCCTTGGTGGAGACGCGAACTCCCCGGGCCCAGAGGCCCGATTTGGGGAAAAGGTTGGCGCTGGACTTCCCCCAGGTCTGGGTCCCCCTCCCCCTCTCCACAGACCCTGGGGAGCCCCCAAGGGTCAGAGAGCAAACCCAAACAGTCTGGCACTATGGCAACCAGCTGGCCCCGCCCCCTTAACCCCCAGAGGGCTGGACTCCAGCTGGGGCTAAGGAGGAGGTGGGGACTCCTGGGTTCAGGGGAGGCAGGGGCTGGGGCCCCAAACTCTAGGGTTTCGTGAAGTCGGGGCTGGAATGTGGACCCCCCCCAGGTTTGAGGGAAGAAGAGGCTGGAGGCCCAGACTCTTGGATCCTGGGGTAAAGGGGACTACGGGTTCGGATTCTGGAATTCTGAGGGAGGGGGCTGGGTTGCGGACTCCCAAGTCTAAGGGAGGAGGGGGCTGGGGCCTGGAATCCCGGGTCCCCAAGGGAGCCTGGATGCTGGGCCTCTCCTCCGCCAGACATCCCCTGCCCCCGCCGCTGACCCTGGCCCGTCTGGCAGCCCAGACAACCTCCCTCCCTCCTCTGCGGCCCCCTCCCACTTGCACGGCTCACCCTTGACCCCTCAAAGCCCCGCAGCCCCTTCCCTGCCCCTCCCCCTCCCCTCCAGCCAGACGTTAACCCTTCCGCTGCCAGAGGCACCTCCAGTGCCAGACTCTCTCCCGCCACCTTCCCTGAGGGCTCGGGAGGGCATCTAGCCCTAGTCTCCTCCAGCTCCGAACCTAGCTACCCCGGCCCCATCTCCCTCCTCCCAGTGGAATCCAGGAGGTGGTCCCTGCCCGCTCCTCCTCCTGGACCCCGGAATCCAGGCCCCCAGTCCCCTCCTCCAAGGATTCAGGAGTCTGGGTTCCCAGCCCCCTCCTCCTCCTAGAAGCTAGAAATCCAGGCCTCCGGCCGCCTCCTCCCCTAGGGACCCTGGAGTCCGGGCCCCGGGCCCCAACCCCCTCCCTCTCTGCAGACTCACGGCTCCGCCGCTCCCGCGTCGAGGGGGAAGGGATCTCCGTGGGCAGCCCCCGGGCCGGGCTGAGCCAGGCTCCGCCGCCGCCGACAGCTCTCCATCCTCTCCCCGCCTCTGCCGCCCGACGGCCTCTCCCCTTCCTCCCGGCGTCTCCGCCATCCTCCTTCCCTCCTCCCCGATTCCCTCCGGCCTGCGCCTCCTCCCGGCTCTGCGGGCCCGGCTCCCCCGCCCGGGACCCCGCCGGACCAGCCCCCTCCCCAGGGGGCCCCCGCCCCAGCCCCTCCCCACTGCCCGGCCCAGTCCGGCCTGGCTTCCCCCCTGCCCCGGAGCTGGCCCCGGTCCAGGGGAAAAAATTCCATCCAGCCCCGGGGAGGAGGAGCGGGGCGGGGGAGGGAGCGGGGAGGGGAGGCCGGGCCGGGGAGCGTGACGCAGGGAGGAGGGAAGGGACAAAAGGGGCCGGGAGGCGGCTGGGCCGGCGGCGCTCCCACTCCTCCCTCCCTCCCTCCTCCCTCGGCCGGGGCCGCTTCTCTCTCCGCTCTCCGCTTTCTCTCGTCCCCTCCACCTCTCCTCCCTTTCCTTCTCTCTGCCCGCCTGCCTCCTTCTGGCCGTGTGCGTTCTCCTCTCTCTCTGTCTCCGCGTCCCTTTCTTTCTCCTTACATCACCCCCACCACCACCACCCCATCAGGGTCTGCTCCCCCCCACCTCTCTCTCCCCCTTTCTGCTCTCCCAGCCTCCTTCCCCTCCCTCCGTTTGGGTCTCTCCACCCACCCACCCACAGGGGACAGAAAGGTGAATCAGACCCATATCTGCCCTTGCAGACGGAGCTCACAATCTGATGGAGGAGACAGACCCAGACGCAGACAGTTCCAATCCAGGGCGATCGGGGTATGACAGACGGAGGGACCAGCGGCTGTGGGAGCCCAGGGGTGGAAGGAATCCTTTCCGCTGGAGACAGCCGAAAGGACCCCCGGAGAAGGCGGTGGTTGTGGCATGACCTCCCAGAACCGAGAGGCAGAGAGAGAGAGAGAGGGCGGGCGCGAGAGCAGTAAGGGCGTTCCAGCCAGAGGGCACAGCTTCAGCAGAGGCCCAAAGGCAGGAAACCAGGGGGCGATTCTGGGAGAACAGCACAGCCGTCAAGTCTTACCGGAGCCTTAGAGGACGCGAGCCAAGGAGCCTGGAAGGCGAGGCTGAGGTGGTGGGCGGGGCTAGGTCCCCTAGCGCTGGGAAGGCCAGGCTAGGAACTTTCTCCTGAGGGTGACCCGCGGCCGGGGAGAGTGGTGAGCCAGGGGAGGGGCATGGTTAGATCTGGGTGTCAGAAAGCTCCTCTGGGGCCGTGGGGCAGGAGTTGAGGGGGAGAGACTGCTGGCGGCTGGGAGGCTGGGGAGGAGGATGCCTGAGCAGGGGCTGGGACCCTGGGGACAGAGAAGAGGTGGGTGGGGCAGAGAATGTGAGGGATGGGGACTGACAGGTTGTAGGTGGGTGATGGGGATGGAGGAAGTGGAGGAGATAGAACAGCCAGAAGTCTTGCCCAGACACTGAGAGGACCAGAGTTTTTCCTGAAGTCGAACTAGGAGGAAGAAGAGGGTACAGGAGAGGGAAGATGCTGTGTGCAGCTTGGAACCAACTGGACATTAGGTGTCGGGGAACATTTAGGGAAGACATTCAGGCAATGATGGGTACATGGTTCTGGGGCACCAACAGTGAAAAATGCAGTTTCCTCCCACCCTGTCCTTGCCCCCTGCGCGCCTGCCCCGGGGTGGGGGGGTCCAGCTTATGCTTACCAATTTCTTTTTACAGAGGAGCTCCCTACACCTATGCACAAGTATTATACCACCTCCCCATTTTTGGTCCCCACGTGGGATCCTATTACTTTACTTTTTAACAGCAAATCCTGACAATCCTATATTTGTGCTCATAGAGCTCCCTCATTCATTTTAGTGGCTGTATAGTATTCCACTGTATAAATTTATTCATCCATACTTATTCAGTCAATTGGGAGGGGTTTTTTAACATAAAGAAACTAATGATTATGAATATACAAATTACTGTTTATTTGTTTTTTGGTTTTGCTGATTTCTCCCAATGCCTTTAAGCCTCTGAACCCAAATATTTGATAAATCCTTACTTCTAGGTTCTTTAAATTTTGTCATTAAGTGCTAATGATACAATAATAATAATGACAGCCATACCCTTTATTGCTTGTCTACTTCGGGACAGGCCCTGTACTAGGTATTTGTTACACATTATATTATTCAGTCAACACAGCAATCTTATTGTTAGGAACTCTTTTACCTCCACGCAAGGATGAGGGAACTGAGGTTGTGAATAATGACTTCCCAGGCCCACAAAGTGAATGGCAGACAGGATTCGAACCCAGGACTCTCTGGCTGTAAGTTCAATGCCCTTTCTTTGGAAGTGGGCTGCCTCTGTGAAAATGTGCAACTTACCTGGGATTGTGACCCAGCACTGGTTAGACTTGTTATGCACACAAGTTCACATCTGATAAAAGGACCTTTTGTCAGGCCCTGCGCCTTGACTTGGTATCCAGAGTTACTTGTCAGTCTACATTCACCCCAGATGCCCTGCAGTCAGGTCAGGACAGTAACTGCACCACCCTGCTGTCTCCTTGTCCTGGCCCTGATCCCGCTGGGTTGTGACTCTCCATGTCTGGTTCTGTCTCTGGGAATTCACTGAGGGCACTGTCAAGGTCTGAGTCATCTCTGTGTCCTCAGTATCACTCAGCATAAGGTGTGGCTCAGAGCAAGGGCTCAGGAGAATGTTTGCTAAACGAATGAATGGAGGGATGGATGAATAACAAATGGTTTATGGGTTAGGCTGGGACTTGCTTAAGCCTCTGTGATAAAAGAACCTAATTCCCCTTAGTTCCTGAAACGTAAAGCCTTCATTACCATTGGTTAGTGACTCACAGGAAACACTGTTTCCAACATTCTTTGATATACAGGGTAAATAATCCCTTGGCACCTAAGACTTAGCTGCTGCAGTTCCCACAAATCCCTGAGACTCAGGCTCCACCGTTCTTTATCAGATATCGGCACACGTTTTTGTCAGTCCTTGTCAGTGCAACGTTCTTGTCAGTCCTTGATACTCAACATCCATAATTCCCATGCCCTTAAGATACAGGGACCACCTTTCCCATCAACTCCTGAGACACGAGTTCCGCCTTTCTTATTATCCCTCAGAAGAGCATGCCAGTGGAAAATAGAAACATCCTGCCCTTCACAGGCCCATCCCCAAGTTCCTGGGACAAGAACTGTGAGCAAGGAGGACACTTCAACTTGCCTGGAAGTAGGTCTCAGTCAAGGACTCCCTTATCAATGCTGTAGAAAAGAAGGCGCCAGATAAGGAGGAACTTCAGACAGCAGAGAATCTTTCCATGTGAGGGATCAAACCCAGGCCCTGGATTATCCTACAGCACTGTCAGAGAATCCTTCCATGTGGGGGTTGAACTCCAAACTTTTTTTTAAAACAATTTTTATTGATTTATAATAGTTTTACAATGTTGTGTCAATGAACTCCAAACTTACAATCATCCTACGGCACCACTTAATCCCCACAGGTGCGATAATCCTTAGACTGGCAGAGCATCCAAAAGACCAGATGATCCAAATGCAACAGATGCTCCTGTTGGGCCATTAAATAATCCCAAAAGGCAACTTGCCCCTGGTGGACTTGCAGGAAATGGGGACAGGGCACCTTTTCTGTGTGCGTGGTGCTGGTGGGTGGGAAGAAGATGACAAGTTGTAGTCCCGCTATTAACCCTTTCCTGGATGCGGGGGCTGGTGTAATTTTTGAAGGAGGGTTTCTCCACAGCCTTCTCTTCCCCTTGGGGCCACGCCTTCTGTTCAGCTGAACGGTAAAGGGCTTTCAGCTCCTCTGTTCTCATCATCTCAGCAGGAGGGAGGGAAGGTGGCTCTGAGGTCCAAGGAGACCGGAGAGGGGGTGGGTGTCCTTTTTTCAAGCTCATCAGTTGCCCTCCACTTTCCCTTCGTCTGGTATTAGAGCCTCTTTCCTGTGAGAAACTCACTCTTGGTGACTCTAATAAGAATGTTCTAGCACTAATGCCCTTCCTTTCTCCCTCCCCCAAAACACGTAGCCTAAGCGTGTGACCCAATCCAGGCCAATCAGAGCATTCGTTCATTTGTGATACCCCCCACTGAGCTGATTAAAATCTAAGATTTCATTTTTCATCTTGACACTTTATTTAATATCTTTTAAAACATGCAAGTATTTGTATGCACATTGACTACTCTTGGTTTCCAAGAACAGAATTCTATTGTACGTCTAGCAAGGTGTTTAAGAGCATAGACTTTGAAGCCTAAGTTTGAATCTTGGCTCAGTTATTTTATGGACTAGGTCTCTTTCTGCCTCAGTTTTGTCATCTGTGAAATGGGTATGATAATAATCATATCTACAGCACAGAGTTGAGAAATGAGGATTTAAGGAATTAATAAATGTGAAGTGCTTAAAACAGCATCTGGTACATAGTAAACCACAAAAAAAGGATTATCTATTGTTATTATTCCTACAAAAAATGAGAGCTGGCTCTTTATTCTAATTTCTTCTTGTCCATGCACAGAATTTTACATAAACAAGAAAATTTATTCTTACAGAGATATATTTACTACATTCTTTCTCCCCTCTCCCTCCCAGCCTTTTCCCTTTGATTGCCTTTTCTTGACTCCCTGATGCCTCTCTACCCTAAATCGTGTATGGTATCTGTTGTGGGTTGAGTTGCATTCCCCATAAAAGATGTGTTGAAGTCCTAATCCCCAGAACCTGTGAATGTGACCTTGGGGGGGGGGTCTTTGCAGATATAATCAAGTTAAGATGAGGTCATACTGGGTTGAGGTGGGCCTTAAACCTAATGACCAGTATCCTCGTAAGGAGAGAGAGGTTTGAATGCAAAGAGGAGACACACAGGTGAGAAGGCCATGTGGTGATGGAGCCAGAGACCAGGGCGGTGCATCTCCAAGCCTAGGATTGCTGGCAACCACCAGAAGCCAGAAGGGGCAAGGAAGGAGTCTTCAAGGGAGCTGACACCTTGATTTCTGACTTCTGCCCCCACAGCTGTAAGAGAATTGATTTCTGTTGTTTTAAGCCACGTGGTTTGTGGTAATTTGTTATGGAATTCCTAGGAAAGCAATATAGTATCCACATTAACATCTTTTCGTCCTTTAGTTTATGCTTAAGTAAACACACACATGAATATACACATATCTGGTTCACATTTAAGTTGAGCTTCAGCCTTGGTAACTGTTCAGACTTTTCTATGGGCCTGCAGCCCCATCTCACTCTTTCTTGAAGGCTGAGACACTGAACGCCGACGTGAAGGTCATTTCTGGCAGCCCTGAACTTGGGTGGGCGCGATGAATGTGTGATCTATTGGATTACCATCGCACCTAATCAGCGTCATAACCTCCGTCATATTGAGCAAGTCCGATTGTTCCTATCTTACGTTGAGATCTTAATGGTCACTTTTAGATTTAAGCATCCTAGCATAACTTGGAGTGAAAAGGTTGTGTGTGCATTCAAGGGTAAGATTTTGTCAGGTGAAACATAACTCTGTGTGTATGTGTGTAATTATATAATTACAGGAGTAAGAGGAGGAAATAATTAATGATGATGGTGAGAGGCTGTGGGCTGCAGATTGGGTGTTCAGGAAAAGGAGTCTGAGACAAACTTAGAGTTCAAGAAATTATTTGGGGCATGCTCTCAGGCTTAACACTTGTAAGGGGATGAAGGAAGCAGCACGAGGCAGCAAGAGAAGTTGAACTATCATGCAGTCATAACGGAGGTCTCAGCCGATCCCACAGGAGCACTGCACCTGGATGGCCCCAAAGACATGTCTTGAATTGGCAAGAGAATTGGACCTTTACCTTACACACTTACTAGTCCTTGGATATGGGCAGCCCCCAGGAAGGGGACAGTGACCATCCAGGTGGCTTCCTGCCACTGAAGGCAGTCTCTGGGGGAGGGGACACTCAGCTCCAAGCCCTCAACACTCCCAGCAGCTGAAGGAACGAATGCTTCAGTCTTGGGGGCGGGGGAAATCTGTCCACTACACTATGCCTTTTACATCCCAGAACAACTTTTGAAAACTTCCAAATAGTTATACAAATCAGGAAATAGAGTGAGTGTTGGCATGAGTATTAAAGGCATAAATATTTACTTAGGCATATATCCAGAGATAACTCTAGTTCAAAAAGACACCTGCATCCCAATGTTCATAGCAGCACTGTTTACAATAGCCAAGACATGGAAGCATTTGAAGTGTCCATCGACAGATGACTGGATAAAGAAGATGTGGTATATATGTACAATGGAATACTACTCAGCTATTAAAGAAGAATGAAATAAAACTGTAATAATTCTACCTAATAAAACTGAAAAAGGAAAAAAAGAATGAAATAATGCCATTTGTGGCATCATTAGTGGGACTAGAGACTATCATACTAAGTGAAGTAAGTCAGACAGAGAAAGATAAATATCATATATCACTTATATGTAGAATCTTAAAGAATGGTACAAATGAACTTATTTATAAAACAGCAGACTTACAGACATAGAAAACAAACTTATGGCTACCAAAGGGGAAATGGGGGAGGGATAAATTGGGAGTATGGGATTAACAGATGCACACTGGTACATATAAAATAGATAAATAATAAGGATTGACTCTATAGCACAGGGAACTATACTCAATAACTCATAATATATTATAATAGAAACAAATTGAAAAAAGAATCTAGATATATACACATACATCTATAACTGAATCACTGAAACTAACAACATTGTAAATCAACTATATTTCTATAAAAACAAAAATAACGAAGTGGTACTTGAACAAAAAAAAAACAAGATATACTGCAGAAGACAATACTAACATATTAGGAATTATTGAGAGTCGAGAGTCGTTTATAGAGAAACTGGTTTATTTGATGAACTTACTGAAGGAGCCAAACCAATGTGTTTTGAGAGTGGAAGTATTTCACACGATATAAAAAAAAAACTTTGCTATCATTCCGCTCCTACCAAGGTGCTGAAATTGGTGTGTAACTACCACCACTGGAAGCTGAGACAGGGATGGAAATTCAGACATTATTTCTACAGTGTAAGCAGCCTTCAAAACTGGCTCCCAGTGACCTCTACTTCCTGATATTCAGGTCCTCATTTAATCTAACTCCCCTTGAGTGTGGGCTGGACCTGGTGACTTGCTTATAACCCGTAGAATATGGGGAAAGGAAGGAGATGCCATTTCATTTCTAAGATTAGGTTACAGAGGACCTGGATTTCTGTCTTACTAGCAAATGCTCCCTATTGCCTTCTTCTCCTTCTTCTTTTATTTTTTTGTTGTTGGGGGTGGGTAATTAGTTTTACTTATTTATTTATTTTTAGAGGAAGTATTGGGGATTGAACCCATGACCTCATGCATGCTAAGAATGCGCTCTACCACTTGAGCTATACCTTCCCCCATCCCTGTTGCCTTCTTGACTTTCATGTAGCAGTGATGTAAGTGGTTATAGTGTGAGCTACCATTTTGGAAAGCCCATGTAGCAAGAAACTGAAGGAATCCCCTGGGCAACAGCTGGCAAGAAGCTGAGACCCTCACTTCAACATCTTGTGAGAAACTGAATGTTGCATGGAACCAATGAATGAGTCATTCCCAAGCAGAGCCTGCAGATGAGACAGGCTTTGGATCAACACCTTCATTGCAGCCTAGTGAGAAACTGTGAAACCGAGAAGAAGACCAAGATAAGCTGTGCTCAAATTCCTGGCCCAGAGAAACTATGAGATAACAAATGTATGTTGTTTTAAGAAGCTTAGTTTGGGGGTGATTTGTTATGGAGCAAGAGATAACTGATACAACAATGATATCTTGAAAGTCAATGGCCTTGCTCCATCTTCATATTTCTTATTCAAGACCTAAGAACAGATTCTTCCCAAGTGATTATGCAAAACAGCAGTGCATGCAAAGATCTTGAGGAAAAAATCCACAAGAGAGGACAGGCCTTTTCTCTCTCTTTTTTGCTTTTAGACATTTGGAGGGGGTGGTCCTTAATTTCTATGTATGTATGTATGTATGTATGTATTTAATGGAGGTCTTGGGGATTGAACCCAGGACCTGTGCATGCTAAGCATGCACTCTACCACTGAGCTATACACCCCACCAGGGCTTTCTCATTTTTGATAATGGTGGGCTAGGTTATTTAGATCAACTTTACTGCTGAAAACAAAAAGTGCTGAATAAGAGGGCAGAGCCAAGATGGCGGAATAGAGACTCACAGCTCGCCCTCTCCCACAAATACACCAAGAATTACATCTACAAACCCATCGACTCACACAAAACACCCACTGAGCTCTGGCAGAGTGTTTCTCATTTTGAAATACAGGAGGATTCTCACAAAATCCAGTAAACAACAAGTTTATACTGTACAGCATAGGGAACTATACTCAATATCTTGTAGCAACTTATGGTTAAAAAGAATATGAAAACGAATATATGTATGTTCCTATGTGACTGAAGCATTGTGCTGTACACCAGGAATTGACACAACACTGTAAACTAACTGTACTTCAAGAAAAATATTTTAAAAAATTTTAAAAATATTCAGTATAAAAAAAGTGCTGGATAAAATACTAAAACACAGTCTTCACAAGATCATGAAAGCTATGACAATCTAGTGAGGAATTTCCCAGTTGAAGTTTAGAACTCAGAGAAGTAAGCAGAGCGTTCCAAGCTGCTTTTGACCAGTGAGCATTTACTTATCTCTGATTATAAAATGAGCTGAGGTATTCAGCTGACTCCTGGATAGGGGTGGGGGGAGAGAAATGAAAGTGGCACCATGCCAAATGGAAGAGCAAATGTAAACCCTCTCTGAAATAAGGTCCTTCACCTGCAGAAGGAAACTGATCCCTGAGAGACAGGGGCAAGAAAACGGTTCAGTGGGCAGATGTATCAGTCAGGATCTCAATAGAAAACTAATGCCACTGTCAGGGACCTCGTTAAACATAGACTAATGGAGGGACTAGTGACAGAGGTGCAGCAGGATTAAGAGGTCCAATAAAGGACGGCGAGAGACCTAAGTACAAGGGATGGTAAAGGACCCAATGGCTTCCAAGGACCCAACATTGGGAAGCCATTGCCCCCTCCTCCCCCAGATCTGATGGGGGAAGGAAGGGAAGGATGGTGCCCGAAGCCAGTGAGTGCTGCAACCTTGGAGGATGGGTGTATTAGTAAGGGTTGCCTAGGGTGGAGGATGGAGATGTGGCAAAGCATCCTACAGGACATCTTTCCTCTCTCTCCAGAATAAGGGATTGTCCAGTTCCAAGTGTCAGTAGCATTAAAATTGAAAAACTGTGGTGTGACTTGACACCTTAGTGAGTTATCATATTGCTTCTAGTAGATTTCCAGTTACTTTTGAATGTCCTATATGTACAATCACAGTAATTGCAAATAATAAGGATACAGCCTTCTTAGTATTTATATCCCTTATTTGGTTCTATTTTATACTTGCATTCAGCTAGCACTCTCAGAACAATTTTTGCACTGAGGAGTTGAATTGTATTTCTTGGTTTGGAAATTCCACCCCTGGGTGAGGTTCCACTTCCTACCACTATGGACCTAAAAGTTAGATTCTTGCTTTCCCTGAAGCCTAGTGGCTAGTGTGCAGGTGTCTGACCGGACTCATACTGAGACTTTATAAAGACATCAAGAAAGGTCCAGTGCTCACTTTGATGGCCCTGGCACTGACCCAGGCTGTCCTTCGGCAAACTTGGCAACGATTCTCCTTTCATTGTTTCCTTGAGTTCTGACCCATTTTCTAAACTTGGTATTTTAACTTTCTCATCCAATCTGTCAGCTGCCCAATGTCTTATGAATGAATTTCTTTTTTGCTTAAGTTAACCCAAATTGGTTTCCTTCGCAACCAAGATCCCCACTGTTAGAATGTTAAATAATAATTGTGACCGTGTAATAGGGAAGAACAAACCCGACTCATATTGGATTTGTTTCATCTACTATAACCTTTGTATTCTGTTGCTTTCACTACAAGTTAATCACAATCAAGGAATGTTGCCTGTAAGCTTAAATTGTACATAACAGCCCATCGCTGGGAGCACTGCCTTCCAGGTAATGAGCGTAAAATACCTTTGTTTAGCTCACAGGAAACATCATGACCAGGCTTCCCTGTGAATGACTGCAGGAAGGGAGAAATTAATGCATCCCCTCCGGGGCTGATGTGAAACAAGAAATGTTTGACTTTACTCCCTCCTCTTTTAGTATAAAAGAAGCCTGAATTCTAACTCGGGCAAGATGGTTCTTTGGGACACTAGTCCACCATCTTCTCTATCTGCTGGCTTTCTGAATAAAGTCACTATTCCTTGCCCCAACAACTCGTCTGTCGATTTATTGGTCTGTTGTGGAGTGAGCAGTATGAGCCTGGACAAGGTAACAGTAGCAGGCATCAATTGTCTCATTCTTGACTTGGTTGGAAATAGTCTCTCATCTGAACCCATTCATTAATTCATTCATAAAACACTGCAGTTCATGAGTTCACTCCTTTATCTCTAGTTCCAACTCAATATCACTTGGGTCATTCAGGTTTTCTGCCTTCTCATATGTGTAAACCCTTTCTCTGAGAAAGGGAAACCTGTAATCCATGATCCACAATGTATTTACCTATTTGATTAGTTCCCCTAAGTGTAACTAGTTCCCCATTTCAACCACTGTTTCTTCCTAGTGTGATGGTTCTCATCCTGTTCGACTCTGTTTCCCCAGCTGGGAATGTCCCCACCCCACCCTGAGCGCTCTCCTCACCTAAATGAGGTTCTGATATTCTTGGGTAGACACCCTCCTCAGTCTGTTTGAGACACCCCGGTTCCAGGCCACCACTCTGCACAGGCTGCCGTCTTGCTCGGCCACACCTGAGCTCTACTGATCAAAAGAGGAAGAGAAAGGATGGGAGGGAGGGAGAAGGAGACAAGTTCTGAATCTGTTTTGAATGTAGAACTGAGGATTTCCAACTGGATGTAGGGTGTAAGAGATGGAAAAGAAACAAAGACAACTCTGAGATCTTCAGCCTGGGCAGCTGGAAAATGGAAAATCTACTGAGACGGGGAAGACTTTGAGAAAAGCATCCTTGGAGTGGAAATCCAGAGTAAAGGTTGGATATGATGAGTTACTTGCCTGCTAGATCCCCAAGCAGGCAATTAAATTTATGAGTTTGGAGTTCTGGAAAGAGGACCAGGATGAAGATATAAGTTATCAATCTTTGACAATATTTAAAGCTTTTGGACTAGATGAGATTGCTTTGGAAATGAGTAAAAATGGCAAAGAGACATCCTGGGGTAGGCCAGTGTGGAAGCATTTAACTTGTCTTTGATTTTATGTGACCTGATAGATAAATAGGTAAATAGAATTCTAGATTAAGGAAATAATCCTATATAAGGAGACTTTTGTTGCAAATAATACCTGAATTTTAAGAGTGCCCTTTTAGCAGGTAACGAAGTGATATGCATAGTCCTATGGAGATTCATTTTAATAAATACAATTTTATTTTAATAAAATGAAGATTTACTTTAACAGGTATTCTAATATTCAATCATGTCTGTCCATATTCTTAGATAATGTCCATTTGGCCATGGAATAGATTTTTAATCTACTGGAGATTTCTACTGCTAGTTATCTATTTGGAATTTTCCTATCAATGGGGAGAATTATCTATAGTTGAAAATTCTTTGTGCTACCTTGTTACACTTTTATGTTATGTGATGCTGGCTCTATCATACAGGTCACTGGGGAGCTTTTCATTATTATCTTTAGTTTACATTGAATCAGCGTTTGTCTGTCTGTAGATAGTTTGAAAAAATTTAATATAAGCTTGTCAGTTTATTTTATAATTACTAATCTATTTAAGATGTTTATCTCTTCTTATTATTTTTGTTATTTTCATGTTCCTGAAAAAATCATCCATTTATCCCAAATTTTCTAGTTATTAGTAATGAATTTTGTAATGCACCTTGACTGAATCTTTTTTTTAATAGACGGTTTTTTTTAGAGCAGTTTCAGGCTCACAGCAGAATTGAGCAGAAAATACAGAGAGTTCGCACATAGCCCTCCCCACCCACACATATATACTCCCCTACCCTCAACATCCCTCATTAGTGTGGTGTATTTGGTGCAATTGATGAACCAACATGGGCACATTATTATCAACCAAAGTCCATAGTTTACTTTAGGATTCACTCTTGATGTTGTACATTCTATGGGTTTTGAGAAATGCATAATGAGATGTAGCCACCACTACAGTATCATACAGAATAACTTCATTGCCCTAAAAATCCCTTGTGCTCCATCTATTCATTCTTCCCTCCCTCCTTTTCCCCAAATCCCTGGAAACCACAATTTTTTCTTGTTGCTGTAGCTGTGCCTTTTCCAGAATGTCATTTGGTTGGAATTGTACAGTTTGCAGCTTTTTCAGACTGGCTTCTTTCATTTAGTAATATATCTTTTAAGTTTCTTCTATGTCTTTCATAGCTTGATAGCTCATTTTTTTCACTGCACATGTATTTTTAAATTTACATATATGTACTATTCATTGTTTCTAAGAACATTTAGAGCTTTAGATTTTTAAACTTACATAGTTATCAAAGAAATAAAGCCAGCCACAAAATAAGAATTAATTCAAAAAGATACATGCACCCTGCTATTAGCAGCAACATTACTTATAATGGCCAAGATATGGAAGCACCCTAAGTGCACATCAATCGTTGAATAGATAACGGAGATGCAGCAAGCATTATGTAATGGAATACAACTCACCCATAACAAAGAAGGATAATTGGCTATTTGTGGCCCTTCATTCACTTTTTTTCACTTAAAAAACCAGAATTTATTAGTAATGAATTGAACAAAGGATTCTGTAAGTAATTAGGTTTTCCCAGAGCTACCCTCTTCCCACTCATCATTTTCACACTTGGCTCTTTCCCCTGCATCCTGGTTGAATATCTCAACCCTGGACTCTATACCACTGGTTTTTATTTTCTGTATGCCGAGTATTGTATTTTATGCTCTTACGTCTATTTAATTTTTTTCCAACAAAACGTCCCACATATTTATTGCTTGGCCAAAGCAACAGGGCAGAAACACTGGCACAAAGAGAAAAATCATGTCCCGAAACACACCCAGCTGTTCAGACAGTAGCACTGTCTTCAGAGTGATACGGAAAGATGCACGTGACCTTGACACAGCGTATGTGTGCCACCTCATGTGCGGCTCCTTATAGCCCCAGCTGGGTTCTTCTCCAATGTCTTCTCTTGGAGTTGTGCCTGATTTTATCACTAGTTTTCATTCGAATCCACTGGGGAATGGGACGATTCTGCTTTGGTTCCTTGGCCAGGCATCACTTGATCCTGAAAGTCTTGTGAGAAGACATGGCGAGGACCAAACTCAATCGCACGTAGGATGGTGGAGAAGTTATTTTAATTTTTAATTGTCATTATTTGTTCCTTAATTATTTCCCCATGATTTTCTAGTTCCATTTTGATTTTGTTGTCTTATCATTGCTTACATCCAAAAAGAAAATTTTCTTTAATTTCCAATAAGTGGGAAGCTTCTACGGTCCACTATTTTTTGATTCCTACAGTTAATCAATTAAAATGTTCTTTATAATTTTTCATGCTATATTTCTTTTCCATTTTATTATTTGTCAAAATATGTTGGAAGGAATTGGAGACCTTGGGTCTCTCCTTGATTTAGCAGTCAAGCATGCTGAGTGCGCCTTGTCCAGCAGGGGGCGGACTTGGACTTTGATTGTCTTCCTGCCTCGGTTTGAGGAAATCCACCCGTGAGAAAAGAAGAGCGTGAATCTCTGGCCGGGGGAATTTTTGCCTGGTGGGGCTGCATCTATTTTCCCAGGAAATATAAAATCAAGCCCCGACAGTGGAAAAGCAGGTATAGAAAATGAGTGTAGGAGGCCTGGGGTAAGGAAAACAACGGGGCAGGAATACTGACAAATGCTACCTGAGCTTTGGCATCAGTGCAGAGGAGACCATACATAGCACGTGGTGGGAGAATGTGGCAAAATAAAGCCCGGCAGTTCCCGCTCAGCCGCAGCTGATTTCTCTCACATGGGAATGCCAGACATTCAAAAATTTTCAGGAGAACTCAGCCATTCAAATTGCTGTGGGGGTTGGGGGTGGAGGGAAATAGCTCAGTGGCAGAGCACATGCTCAGCATGCGAGAGGTCCTGGGTTCAAGTCTCAGCTCCTTATACAAACAAACCAACAAACCTAATTACCCTCTAAAACAAACAAACAAAAACCAAAAACAACCCCCCACGCTGTTAGATAAACAAGTTTCTATAGCACAGGGAATTATACTCAATATCTTGTAGTAACCTGTAGTGAAAAAGAATATGAAAAGGTATATACGTATGACTGCAACCTTACGCTGTACACCAGAAATCGACACACTGTAAACTGACCATACTTCATTTTAAAATAAAACACATTTTTTGTTAGAATTAAAAAAAACCCAAACAAACTGCTATGAGATATTTCCAAATGTTAACTTGTGATGGATGAATTAAAAATGGTTTTAAAACCTGTATATAAACCAAATACAAACTACGCTCTAGAAATTTTTTGGTAGTAGCCCTGGATTCACCGCACTTTTGTAGCATGGGCTTCTAGTTATACTAAATAGTGAAATACTGAATACTTTCCCCTTAAGGTCAAGAAAAGACAAGGATGTCTAGTCCAACCACTTCAACTCAATATTGTAACGAAATTACTAGAGTGCGGCAGGAAAAGGAATAACGGGCATAGCAATTGGAAAGGAGGAAGTGAAACAACACTGTTTCCAATGACAGGGTGGTGCACATAGGAAATATAAAATATACAAGCGAACTATTGGAATCAGTATGTAATTTAGCAGAGTAGCTGTATCTAAAATCAACATACAGAAATAACTTCTATATTTATATTAGCAAAATCAGAACATTAAATTAAAAGTACAATAATGTAATTTTTTAAAATTGAAGTAGAGCAGTTTACAATGTTGTGTTACTTTCTGGTGTACAGCATAATGATTCAGTTATACATATATATTTTCCTTTTTCACCCCTCCCTTTCCCCCTGGTTTCCACAAGTTTGTTTTCTGTGTTTGTGAGTCTGTTTTTGTTTTGTAAATAAGTTCATTCGTCTCATTTGTTTTAAGAGTAAAAGTACAATACTTTGAAAAAAGCACCCCCCTAATAGTTCTAAAAGTAAGACTAACAAGATAGTTTCAAGACCTCTACGCTGAAAACTGGAAAATGTTGCTGAGACAAATTAAAGAAGTCCTAAATAAAAGATGTATTATGTTCATGAGTTAGAATATTCAATATTTTTAAAAAGTCAATACTTCTCTGAGCCCAGACCCTAGGCACTGAGAGCTTTACCCTCCTGGACTCATCTCAGTGTCCAGGAGAGAAGGAGGGCGCTTTCTATTGGTCAGGCAGACCAGACATTCTTCATTTCTGTTACAGAGTTTTGGATTTCTAGTATTTCATTTTGAATCCATCTCAGAGCTTCCGTCTCTCTGTTATATCACCGTCTATTTTTGCATGTTGCCTACTTTTTCCTTTAGAACTTTTAACATAGTTATCACGGCTATTTTAAATTACTTGTGTGATGATTCCAGCATCTATGTCATGTCAAAAACCTTGCTCTGCACTTGGTTTGTCTCTTCAGACTCTAGTAGTAGTGTTGTTGTTTTAATAGACTTTCTTTTTTTACAGCAGTTTTAGGCTCACAGTAAAATTGAGCAGAAAGTTCAGGGGGAGAGAGAAAGAGATCTCGGTTGTAACTTTCTGAATTTGCCAGTCTCTGTAGATTTTGGGGTAGTGGCTTGCTCTGTGATCTAAATTCTCCGATGGGTCTAAGAAAAGTCATTGATTCCCAATTTGTTCAGCCTTTTCTCATTGTAATAATGAGAATGACACTTGAATTTTGAATGTCAGGGCTGAAATCAGAAGTCTCTTACTACGTCATTTTAATTTTCTTTCTTTTTTTTTCTTTTGCGTATTTTTGTTAGAGGCTGGGCCTTGCACATCTACACTGTGTGACATGGTTTCTGTAAACTTAACCTCTAAAATATGTTTAAAATGACAAGTTCACCACATCCAGCGGGGGAGGGCTTGAACTTCGGTTTCTTTCTCTTTCTCAAGGCTTACTTGACCTTGGCTAAATCCAATTATAGACCGCCTATAGCTTGTGGGATTTTTTTCTTTTTTGATAGGTTCAGGGCCTCTGAAATCAAATCCTTAAATAGACAAGGCAGTTACGGTAAATGAGTGAAGCAGACCGGTGTGAGGAAGACAACTGGGCAAGTGTTCTGACCAACAGTACCTGGATTTGGCTTTTGTGGAGGGAGATGATAGCGCCTGGTGGGGAGTACAGCTGAGTAAAGAAGGTCTGTTCTCATTTCGCCCCAGCGGATTGCTGCTCTGTAAGAATGCCAGGCCTTCCAATTTTTTCAAGAAGGCTCGCACGTTATTGTGAGATATCGCCTAATACCTGAATATTGTATCAATTAAAATATCTCCAAACTGCTTCAGCCAAACAAAACACAAAGTACGAGCTAGACCTAGCCTGTTGGAGGCCAAATCAAGGGGAAGCCAAATGTTCACAGGCGTCTGGTTGTCCCACTGCTGCTCATGTGTGGCTGCCATCTTTCCTAGGGTTGGCACTCATGCTAGCTGGAGCCCTACACTATTTCCTCCTCATACTTCAGCTTCACGACGTTGTCCCGCGACCTCAGACAGTGGTTACGCCTTTGATCTTGGCTCCACCCTCAGTTATGTCCACATTGTCCTAATAGGCAGATTGATATTGTCAGGGATTTTGGCATCATGCGTGGTACAAACGGAGGTCCCCCAAATCTCGCAGCCCTCCACGACTTTAATATCTGGAGAATACATCTGAAGTTCCCATGCCAGAAAAATATAGGAAATCCAGAACTGCCAACCCTGCATATTTGAGAGGGTTTCTATAGGTGATGACATTTTCCTAATTGTCATTTGTGGTCATGTCCTTTCCCCTAGTATGGGAACAAAAACTTCTTTCTTGCCTTCCCCAGCACTATTAATCCAGTGGTGTAATATGTAACATATTAAATGTTTGGGGATGGCAGCCGGGAATGGACCCACAAAAAAGGAAGCAACCTAAGTAGGATATTAATCTCCGTGGTCAATCTCCACCCCATGCAGCCTCAAAACAGCTGTATTTCTCTTGCCATCATGCTGCTGGCACCTCAGCTGTCGTGGCAGAAGACCAGGTCCCACTCCCTCAGTGGACCTCCGCTTCCACTGAGATCAATGCAGTCTTTGTTTCCCGAAGCCACAATTTTAGAATTCACGTGATTCTGTTAGGCACAGAAATTTTAGCCTATTTTTTTAGCTCAACCCCCAGACTAGTCCCAGGCCTTCTGTTTAGACATTCCAGAAGGTAATTGATTTGTTTTCGAAAACAGGTCTATAGATCCTCTCCCTGAGATGATTTTTGTGGTTTTTCCTCTGAATGTGGAGATTGTTCTATGACACTGTGAGAGACTGAATGTGCAAACAGAGGATCTCAGACCATGTGTAAAAATTTTCACCCACACTCTGCAGCATCAAGCCCAGAAAACCAACCTACTGTCTGCAGAAACCAGCCCAGGATGCTGGCTTGCTATTGACAAGTCAGACTTAGAAGCACATCAGAACATCCCCCTGGCAATCTATTCAGAAAACCAAACAAGAACCCCTATATCAATCAGCCCCAGAAGGACAGGACTCGAATAATAACTCACAGCTCCCCTAGTTTTCGTCTCTGCTCCCAATTCAGTACGGCTCAGAGGAAGCCAAATACACAACCCAACCAATCACGTGGGATGCTCCACGTCCACGCAGCCCACCGCCAGCTTCCCCAGGCTGACAGCCCCCAGGCAGAGCACACCTGAAGCCTTCTCTTTTCTCCTCTAGGAACCTTTCCCACGCTTCTGCCTGCCTTTGAGTCTCTGACGAAACAAAAGTGATGGTGGCCGGCTCCCTTGTCACAGCAAGCTCCATGTAGCCCCTGCTTGTTTGCATTTGGTTGGTTGAATGTTTTTGTCCTCCCCCAAATTCATAATGTGATGGTATTTGGGGGTAAGGCCTTTGGGAGGTAATTAGGGTTGGATGAGGTCATGAGGGTAGAGCCCCCATGATGAAATTAGTGTTCTTAGAATAATAACAAGAAAGACCAGTGTTCTCTCTCTGTCTCTCTCTCTCCCTGTTCCTAGAAGACACAGTGAGAAGGTGGCCATCTGCAAGCCAGGAAATGAGCCTTCATCAGGGAACTGAATCAGCCAGCACCTTGATCTTGGACTTTCCAGGCTCCAGAACTGTCATAAATAATTTCCTTTTGTTCAAGTGGCTCAATCATCTTTGGTATTTCGGTATGGCAGCCTGAACTGACTAAGACATAGATCTTGGTTTATTTCTACAGCAGGTTTTGGTCATTTTCACTTTGTATTAACAGGCATCAAAAAGGGAGTTGCTAAAAACCCAGCATCAAAAAGGGAGTTGCTAAAAACCAACCAACATATGTCGGTGTGTTTCCCAGAAGTCCATGGAAGCGTTGTGAATGGCGAAGCTGAAGTCTCAAGTTTCATGGGGAGGTTCTCAGAAGCTTCAGATGCTGCGTAGGTAAGGAAGGTGAGCCTGGTGGTTGGGATGAGGTCGTGTTTGACCCACACGAGATCTTTCCACCTCAAGTTGGCCTGATGGAGAAAACATAACCAATGTGTTGACTCACGTAGCTTAAAAAGTTCTGAAGTACACTGGCTTCAGGCACAGAGGGTTCTGGAGCTTGGTCAGTGTCACCAAAATCTTTTTTTCTTTTTCTTTAATTAAAAAATTTAAAAATTTTAACGTATTTTTATTGAAGTATAGTCAGTTTACAATGTTGTGTCGCCAAAATCCTTTTTACACTTGATCTTAGCCAAAAGGCCGAGAAGCGATGCCAAAATCCTTTTTAAAAAGAATTCTGTTAACCCTGTAGCTGGCTTCGTTCCCGGGCAGGCTCTCGGCTTTGAGGTTGTTCAGCCCAGCCTCTTTCTACTATGGAGATGTGACGGGAGGACTTCCTTTTCTGCTCGATCAGGGTCCTTCTGTCTGCATGTTGTGCTAATGACTGTGTAACCCCAAAGTGGGGGTGGGGGTGGGGGTGGGGGTGGGGGAGGGAAGGGCTGGCTCTGCTCTACTCTCTGTGCCCCTAGACATGGCTTGAAACCACGCAGAAAATACGTGTCACCCTGAGCCCCTAGCTTTTCCCTTCTGTGACATCTAGCCTGACTTTGATCCTCAGGTCCACAAACCCCCAAATTCAAGTTTCCATGATCAAAATTCCCCCAGGGCACGTGTGACTTTTGTTCTCTGCTTCCCTCTCTGGGTTTCCATCCTCTCCTAGATTTTGGACTGCAAATTCTTTTCCCTAGTCAGCCTTTCAATTGTCTTAAGAAGAGTTACAGACTCACAGACTTAGAAGACAAATTTGTGGTTACCAGAGGGGAAAGGTAGGGGAAGGGACAAACTGGGAGTTTGGAATGAACAGATGCAAACTACTATATACAAGACAGATAAACAAGGTCCTGCTGTAGAGCACAGGGAACTATACTCAACATCTTGTAATAACCTATAATGAAAGAGAATTTAAAAAAGAATATATGTATATAGAACTGAATCACTGTGCTGTACACCAGAAACTAACACAACATTGTTAATCAACTATACTTCAACTAAAAAAAGAGTTACAATGATTTTTCATTTTAAAATGAAATTGTACTTTTAGTTATTAGTGTATTTTTACTTATTATTGTATTTTTAGTTATTTTCAGCAGGGAGCTGGGGCTGATATCCAGCTCACAGAACCCCTGGAGATGGTCCTCAATCTCTTTTTCATTTAAACTCACACCCTTTGTGATCTCTTTCAGGTTCATGACTTGATTTTTTTAATGGAAGCATAGTCAGTTACAATGTGTCAAATTCCTGGTGTACAGCTTCATGTCCACCTTGAGACTTGTGAATGCACTGTTCCTCTGGGATGAATTTTGCCTAGATATCGACAGGAGTCATTCTCTTCCTTCTTTCATGTCTTTACTCAGAAGTCACCTTCTCCAGGAGGCCTGCCCCAATTCACATTTTAAAAAATTTCAGCTGTCCTCAACAATTCTTTGCTTTCCTTTTTTTTCCCTTAGACTAAATCGTTCTCCAAGAGATTGTGTAGCTTAACTTTCTTATTAAATATTGGTCTTCCTGCTCGGATTTTGGGTCCACGGTTTCCATCCTAAGAGCTCATCATGTGCTGTCTCTCCAGCCCCTACGTCGGGGTGTGGCACACAGCAGGTGTCCACGAAGCGTTAATCAAATGAATGAGTCTCAGTGCCAGGCTCAGTCCTGAACGTTTAACATATAGGATCTCATTTAGTTCTCACACTGCATTTCTGGTAGTGTCTCTGTTTTTTCAGATGAGTAAACTGAGGCACAGAGAGACTAACTAACTGTGGTAAAGTTGAACAGGTGACAGGTGAGGTGGTAGGGAGGTGGGCGTCTGTTGCCAAGCCAGGCACGCCATGCTCTCAACTTCCACATTCCAAACCCCCAGCTCTCAGGTCTGCTTTGGGAATCAATGCCAGGGCCAGAGTCTGAGCCTACCTGGGATGCGGACAGTGATGGGAACCGGGACTCAAACCCAAGGGGTCAGGAGGCTCCAGGGTCACTGGTGGGGACCACATCTCTCGTGACCACTGTGGACCAAGTCATGTCCACCCGACACATTTGCCCCTGAGAACGGTCCTCCTCTCCTGATGGGGGTGGGGGGGAGGTGGCAGGCCTCCACCGACTGGACCCTCAGCCTGGGCTCCTCCCATCACGTGATAATGGATTTGCTCTGTGATCTGCCGGAGGGCCCAGAGGTTCTGATCCACAGGGAGCTGGCCAGGTGAGGCTCTCTTCCCCGTGTAGATAGCGGTGCATGGGGACAGGGCTGCAGCCATGCGACCTTAAGAACTCGACAAGCTTTCACATTTCAGTTGCTCACAGTCTGAAGCTGCAAACCGCAGAGAAAGGGGAACAGGATGATTTCTCAGTTCCCCTTCCATGGATAGTAAGAGTTCCCTCTCTCCGTCACCCGCCGGCTTCCTGTTGGGGCCTCCTCCTCGGGGCGTCTCCTCCCCTGGCAGAGGAACCTGCGCCCGGGCTCTGCCCTGGCCGAGGCGGACATGGGGCCCCTGCTGCTGCTGCTGCCGCCCCTGCTGTGGGGGGGTGAGTGGCCCGGGGCGGGGGGCGACACGGGGGGCGGAGGGGCGGGGACTGCGGCTGAGCCTCTGTGTCCCCCCAGGGTCCCTGCAGCAGCCTCCAGGGTACGGCCTCCAAGTGCAGGAGTCGGTGACGGTGCAGGAGTGCCTGGGCGCCAACGTGACCTGCTCCTTCTCCTTCCCGGGGAGCGAGTGGTTCGCCCCCTTCATCTACTGGTTTCGCCAAGGGGACAACGTACACTTTAGTGCTCCTGTGGCCACAAACGACCCGAGAAGACCAGCGAAGGCAGAGACCAAGGGCCGATTCCACCTCCTCGGGAACCGCAGGGACGACTGCTCCCTGAGCATCAGAGACGCCAGGATGAGCGACTCGGGAACCTACTTCTTCCGAGTGGAAGGAAGTCATCCTCAGAAATACACTTACCGAAATACGCTGAACTTGCAGGTGACAGGTATGGCAGGGCGCCCAGTGAGGACCGTGGGCCGTGGAGACCCCCGCCCGCGCCCCTGTTAGAACAGGAACAGGACACAGGAAGACCCCGTGCTTGGAGTCTTGGGGTTTGAGGGTTCAGAGGAGGCACAGGCCCCGGGGGGAGCTTGGGCCCCGAGGCACTGGTCCCTCTTAGGGTCACACTCTGGGTCCCCACCCCCTGGGGCCCAGGCATCTCCCTCTCTCCTCCTCAGCCCTGACAGAGAAACCCAACATCCACTTTCTGGAGCCTCTGCAGTCTGGCCGCCCCACGAGTCTGACCTGCAGCCTGCCAGTCGTCTGCGATGGGGCAAGATTTCTCTGGTTCTCCTGGGCGGGGGACACCCTTGATGCAGTGGACCCAGAGACGCTCCACAGCTCGGTGCTCACCCTCACGCCGAGGCCCCAGGACCATGGCACCAACCTGACCTGTCAGGTGAAACTCCAAGGAGGTCAGGGGACCACACTGGAGAGGACCGTCCAGCTCAATGTCTCCTGTGAGTGTGGAGGGACGGCCGGGTCCCTGAGGGCACTGGTGGCAAGAGGAGGGTCCGGTCCTGGCATCCGTTTCCCAGAGGAGACTGGGGTAAGTAAAGCCCCATCCCTTCCTGGGGTAAAGGACTAATGCCCTCCCTGCCCTTCGCCCCATTTTTCCTTCCCAGATGCTCCACAGCTGATGACCATCAGACTACTCCAGGGGAACTCCACGGGTAAGAAAGGTGTCTCTTCCCTGGGGCTGTGATGGGAGTGGGTCCCAGCCAGCCTGGGGCTCAGGGCTTGGAGATGAGACCGTCCCTCACTCCTCAGCCCCCTGGCTCTGGGCGCGCCATCCACCCACCCTCCCAGCAACATCTCACTCCCACGGATCCAGTATTACTTTTGGCTGCTCCCTTTCCTTTTCTTTAGTTTTTTATTTTATTTTTAATTGTGGTAAAACTCACATAAAGTGAAATTTGCCATCTTCACCATTTATAAGGGCACAGCTCAGCAGGATGAAGGACCCAATCCGCAGAGCTCTTCCCATCTTGCAGAACCAAAACTGCACACGCAGCTGACACGACCTCCCCACCCCTCCCCCTCCAGCCCCTGCAAACCAGCACTTCACATTCCGTGTCTGCAATGTGGACTACTCCAGGTTCTGCTCCCCTTTCTTGAATCTCTGTCTGTCCTCGCCTCCTAGGATAGTCGCCCATGCTCACCTCTGACCTCATCATTCTTTTCCAGGAGCGTTTTGTGTTCTCACTCCCGCCCTGGAGCCCGTTCCAACATCTCCCCACTTTCCTGGGCGGACTTATCCCATCCTGAGTCTCCACCTGCAATCCCATCCCCATCCTGACCCTGTCCTGATGCCTCCCACTACTTTATACATCAGGCAGCAATCTGCACACTTAGTCATCCCTTGCTGGTGCCTCTCAGCTGGGCTCCCATCCCCCACTGAACCCGGTTGTGGTCTGGACATCACTACACATCGCCCTTTCTCACCAGCTGCTCCCATGAGTCAGTGAGTCTCAAGAGCTTCACTTCAAATCACTTCCCTCTTTCCTTGCCCTTGGCCTCAGACACAGCTCCAGTCTTGTTGGACCCTGGACCATTGCCTCAGTCTCCTCCTCAGCCTATCTGCCTCCTGTCGAGTCTCTCCCATTCAGGTCCCACTTGGCCCCAGCAGGGTCTTCCTCGACTTGGTGTTGATTCTGTATTTCCCCTACTCACATTTCCAGTAACCCCAGAGAAGAGCCCGATGCCCTCAGCCTGCCACTCAAGGCCCCAGCATATCTGACCCTGCCTTCTCTGCCACTGTTATGGTGTCTTTGCTGCTCCTGGTCCTCCCTGCCAAGATGCAGGCACAGATACCTTTCCCCTCATCTTCCACGTGGTCTCTACTGTTGGAACATCTTCATCTAGGCTGCTCACCCACTTCTTATCCTGCCAACCTCAGACCAGCTCTCTTTTTTTTCTGGTAGCCTGACCACCAGGGTCTTTGCCTCTTTAGCCTCAAATAAGCCATCCCTGGGACTTGTCCCATGGCCCGCCTTTCTCCTCCCGGCTCTGCAGGGAGCGTGAGGGAGAGACAGCCCTCGCAGCTCCACCCACATGGCTGTGTCTGTCTCACCCAGACCTGAAGAGCTTGAGCGATGGCACCTCCCTCCCGGTCCTGGAGGGTCAGTTCCTGCGCCTTATCTGTGTGGCTGACAGCAACCCTCCTGCTGTGCTGAGCTGGCTCCAAGATGGAAAAGCCCTGAGTCCCTCCCAGCCCTCAGCACCCGGCGTCCTGGAGCTGCCCCATGTGGGGGCTGCAGATGGAGGAGAATTTACCTGCCAAGCTCAGAACGTGCTGGGCTCCCGGCATGTCTCCATCAGCCTCTCTGCGTGGAGTGAGTTGCAGGACAGGTGCTGGGGGCAAGCAGCCTGGTCAGGTGTTTGGGCTATGGGAGGGTCTGGGGACAGAACTTTACCCGCCTCTCCCCTTCCCCAGAAAATGCCCCCTCCTGCAGCTGTGTGTGTGAGGAGCAGCAGGGCTCCTGGCCCCTGGTCCTCACCCTGATCCGAGGAGCCCTCATGGGGGCTGGCTTCCTCCTCACCTACGGCCTCACCTGGATATACTACACCAGGTGAGCATGCCTGTCCCCCTCCAGGGAATTCTGGTGACTAGCTCCCGAGTTCTAGGTGGCGCTGAGCTGTCCTGTTCTGCCTGGAGCTGAAGTGCCCAACTCTCTGACCTGAGACCGTGTTGGTTCTGCAGGTGTGGAGGCCACTAGGGAGCAGGGCTGAGAGGTGTGACTGAGCCTCCTTCCTTCTCAAGACGGGACTGAGGTGTGGACCCGGAGTCCGGAGGACAGACACGGGGACATCGCCGTCAGCTTCTCCCTGGAAACTCTCCACTCCAACCCTGTCTCATTTGTACCCACGAGATTTTAATTTGTGGAGGTGACTGCGTGACAACACAGAGCGTCAATACCACTGAAAGGAGACTGTTATTAGTGACATTTTCCCAGAGTGGCTGTCACGTCACGCGGGGTAGGGCCAAGCAGGAAGCGCCAGGTTCAGGAAGCAGGAGCTCCTGCAGGGAAGGCTCAGCCAGAGCCTTTCTTGGGGTTTCCATGGGAACGGCGATGCTGGGCAGGGAAATACTTTAGGATCTGCTAGCTTGAATAATTCTGGTGGGCTTTGGGCTATAGGGGTGGTGTTAAATAGCCTGTTACCTGTTCATGGATGACTTTGGGTCGGGGAAGTAGTGGCTTTGTCGTGTGAGGGGTAGATAATGGGGGGGGGGTTGGGGATTATGGGGTAGAAACTGGTCGGTTTGCATTTGAGAAAATGAGCTCCCAGCAGAGTTTTTCTGTCTGGAAGACTTGGCTGACCCTGGGAGGCAGTGTCCTTCCCAGGCCAGCAAGTTTTTTAAGATGTCAAAACATCCTAAGAGACAGAAAATAAAACACGGTTATCGCATACACACCCCGACTGCCTGCTGCATTGTTTCTGCAGTGCCATGGCCAGCCTGCCGCTCTGCCTCTGCTCTTGGTCCTGTTACACCCTGCCTTCCCGCCCTGTTTCTCTCCCTCCATCCCTAGCTCTGCAAAGGGAATCTTGAGGCTTATTTTCTCATCACCCAGAAGTTACCTGTTTCACACTCAAGTTTCTGGTCCCCAAAACTTCCCTATCAACGTGGACATCCACACACACTAGAGTCAGGAACACAGCTTTTCTTTTTTGGTTTAAAGTTACTAACCTCAGTGGGGGAGGGTAATAGCTCAGGGGTAGAGCATGTGCTTAGCATGCACGAGGTCCTGGGTTCTATTTCCAGGACCGCCATAAAAAAAAATTAATGAATGAATTTTTAAAATACTAAAAAATAGTTACTGACCTCATAATAAATAGTATAAAATGTCACATTTCATTATTTAAATGTTTCTAAGCAATATAATAATACTAAAAAATCAATCTTGTCATTTACTGTCTCTGTAGGAGTTTGCAGAACAAATTATATCTTCATCTGGCATTATTTTTGGTTGGTCGGGTTCAACTTCTGGTTTAGTCATCTTTTTTTGATGCCAGACTGAAATTGAGCAGAATATGCAAATCTAAAGAGTACAATTAGATGAATGCTTACACATGTACACACCCCGCTTCTACTATCAAGTCAACAGATGGATTCTTCCCACCTACCCCTGGTCAGGCCACGCTATCAGAAAGAAGGGGGCTGGGCTGGGGTTGGAAGAGTGAGGAGCAGTTCTCACATCTCATGTCAAGGAGAACGAGGTGGGCGGCTCAGATGGGGATGTGCTAAGAAGTGAGACAGCCTGGAAGGTGAGGGGAAAGGCACCAATGTCTGCACCTGGGCAAGGAGGACCAGGAGCGACAGAACGTGATAATGGTGGATGAGAACACAGGGTCAGGTATGATGGCGCCCTGAGTGCCAGGCTGTACATTTTCTGTCCCTATAGAGCCAACTTTTTTGTTTCCTCTCAATGTTATGTTTTTCAGATTATCCATTATTTTACATGTATCGAGAATTCAGTTTTGGTTTTGGTATCGTTTTTGCCTTTAACATAGTATTTTATGTGTGAATGTACTTCCAGTTTTGTATCTGCTCTAAAATATGATAACATTGCATTTGTTTCCAATTTTTGGCTTTTCAAGATAATTTTAATGTGAATTTCGTGATTTCAAAAAACAGGAGAGTGAGCACTTTTTCCCTGGTGGGTATGGAACTGCTTCATCATAAGGTAGGCATCTGTTTAGCTCTAGAAGGTACCAACAGAGTTCTCCTGAGCAATCAAATAAATTTACATCCCACCGTCACATGTGGGAGTTCTGATCTCTCTTCACCCTGGCAGTGCTTGTATCACCTGCATGTTCAGTTTTCAACACTGCAATCCGTTTGCTGCAGTCTTTCATTGCCTTTTAAACTTGCGTTTCCCTGATGAGTAACGACATTTAGCCCCCTGACTGTCTTCTTTGGTAAAATGCCTCTTTTGACTCGTGCCCATTTAAAAATAAAAAGTGTACGTTTTCTTATTATTGATTTTTTGAGGTCTTTATTCTGGCTATGTGCCCTTTAAATTATGACCATCCTTCCCCTCCTCCTCTCTCTCTCTCTTTTTTGCTGGAGTGTGAAAAAATAATTGAAATACCCTTGTCATTCTTTTCACGTATGTGCGGTGGTCTTCCTGTCTAATTAAGAAATCTTTGCGTCTATCAATAGCTTTTCAAAATTGAAGTACAGATGACACACACAGTTATGTTAGTTTCAGGTGTGCAACAGAGTGATCCGACACCAAGTACATTACAACATGATCGGCATGATAAGCGTAGTAACCATATAAAATGATTGCTGTATTATTGCGTATATTTGATTACTGTAGCTTTGTAGTATAGTCTGAAATTAGGGAATCTGATACATCCAGCTTTGTTCTTCTTTCTCAAGATTGCTTTGGCTCTTCTGGGCGCTGTTGGTTTCATACAAACTTGAGGATTATTTGTTCTCGTTTTGTGCAAAATGCCATGGATATTTCAATAGGGATTGCATTGAATCTGCAGATTGCTTTGGGTAAAATGGACATTTCAAGAATATTAATTCTTTCAATCCATGAGCATGGTATATTTTTCCATTTCTTTGTTCCCTTTTTAAATTTCTTTCATGAGTATCTTATAGATTTCAGACTACAGGTCTTTCTCCTCCTTCGTGAAATTTATTCTGAGGTATTTTATTCTTTTTGATGCAATTGTAAATGGGAGTTGAAATTTTTTCTTTTGGATAGAGTCCTATGAATGTATAGAAATCTCCAGGTTACTGCATATTAACTTTGTCTCAGGCAGCTTTACGGAATTCATTTATTCATTGTAATAGTTCTTTTGGTGGAGTCTATAGAGTTATTTATTACGGTACATTGCCTGCAGACAGTGACAGTCTCACTTCTTCCTTTCCAGTTTGGAGGCCTTTCACGTCTTTTCCATTTCTGACTGCTCCAGCTAGGACTTTGAATAGTGCTGTGAATAAAGTGGCCCGAGTGGGCGTCTTTGTCTAGTTCCTGGCCTTAGAGGGTTTCAACTATCATTACTGACTGAGCTACTAGGTGTGGGTTTGTCCTTTGTTATGTTAAGGCATGTTCAGTCTGCGCCCACTTTGTTAAGAGGTTTTATTTTTCTGTCACGAATGGATGTTGAAATTTGTCAAAACCTTTTTCTGCATCTGTTGCAGTGATCATATGGTTTTTATCTTTTATTTAGTTAATGTGCTGTATCACATAGATTAATTTGCCTGGAATATCTTTTTCCATCCCCTGACTTTTATTCTCTGTGTATCTTTAGGTCTGAAATGAGTCTGTGTAGGTAGCATATATATGAGTTGTTTTTTTAAATCCATTCAGCCACCTTATATCATTTTCTTGGAGTGTTTAGTCCATTTACATTATAAACAATTATTGATAGCTATGTGCTTTCTAACATTTTGTTAATTGTTTTCTCATTATTGTTTTTTTTCTCAGTTCCTTTCTTCTCTTGCGCTCTTCTCTTTTAATTGGATAACTTAGTAATACAAGCTCAAATCATATTACACCAGGCTGACATCATCTACCACAAGAGTAGATTTTGGGTTTTGTGGTGCAAATCATACCATCAGCCTTGCATCCTGCTTAAATTTTAATATCCACAGAAGATAACTGGATCTCCTATGTCTCATAAGTACAGACAACCCAAACTGCCAACCCAACACAATATGTGGGGACTTCCTGGATGTGATGGGTGACTGTCAGAGGCAAGCTGATGTCCTTTCCCCCAGTACGACACAAAGACTTCCTTCCTGCATTGTCCCAGCACTACACACAAGTGTGTTTTGTGTACTACTCTTCACTCAAGTATCGGGGACAGCAGGAGATAATGGTCCTCCAGGACAGGAAATAGCTTAAGTCAGATACTAGGCACTATGTTACAAAAACTCACCATCCATCCCTAACATAGAAAGTCTTTTCTTGGACGTCTCTCTCCAATGCCCATGGTGCTGGGGACGAAGATCATCTCCCAAATCCTCACCCCACTGTCATGGGGTCTAGAACTTTCAACAACGCTTTCCCTCTCCTCCACGAGAGGGAGCCTCCTGGTTCACTTTTATCATGTGTCATTTTAGTTTCCTCTTCATCTCATCCTCCAAAAATTTATACAAACAAAACTATCATTAGTATTTTCACATCATGTGAATATCACCTCAATAAAAAGATTATTACTTTGTTTTTAAAAATACATTTATACTCTACACACTCCTTTCACTGGTATGAACTCTGTTTCTCTTCTCGAGTGTGAAGATGGTTGCTTCACTTCTCCAATTCAATTGTTTGGGTTGTTTTACTTTTATTAGGTGGGCCAGCCTGGCCTCTTCCCTGGCCTCAGGGCCCACCTTTCCTGGCACAGGGTATGGGGAGATTTCCTCTTCTGCCTTTCCGTCTCTACCTTGTGGCTTTGGCTGCAATTTCCTGTCCTCTCACCCACCCCATCTGTTTCTGACTCCCAGCCTACAGGGCAGAGTATGTGGGGTGAGGGGAAGGAGGCCATCCCTGGGCAACTACTGAAATCTCCAGCTTGAGAGTTGCCTCTGCTGTCAATGGTAGGAAGGCCACAGGGGACCAGGATGGTGGAGGGGAGCTGGCACTGCAGGCGTCTCTGGCCCTCACCCCAGGGAACAAGTGACCTGAAGCATTCTGCCTTCTCCTGCGCCTGACAGCCTGGAGTCCCAAGACTCACTGCAGCCAGTGCTCTAGGGGCCACGGAAGAAGAAGATGGAAATAGAAAGTATAATTGCCAAGGTCAATTTCAGCTCCTCAGTTTCTCCCAGTGTAACTGCTCTCTGAACACCAGAGGAGCCCAGCTGGGCATCAGGGGGGACATATTTTGAGAAGACTTGGTATAATATATACCTGTTGACCTAAGGAGTCACTGTGAGAGTGACCAGTGCGACAATTCTCCAAGCGACAGCAACAGAGGTAGAGACAGGTGGTGGCACAGGTGGAGTTAGAATGCAATCACCATTAATGCATGGTTTGGAAGGGACCCTGGAGTCAAATGGAAGGAACAACCCACTAACTTCTCTCAGACAAGTGCTACGTTCTCCCCTCGGGGACCTGAGACCTGTGGCTGCCCCATGGTCACCTCCACTCTCCTCCTTGTCTCAGTGGTCACTTTGACTCCTTCTCTTGGAGGTTACCTTTACTTCTTGTCATCAGGTGTCCTGCAGATGCAGGGGACCCTGCAGATTCTATTTTTAGAGCTGCAGTAACCACAGAGGGAACCATCACCTTGGCACAGCCTGTGAGAGCTGGGATAGGGTACCCAGGTCCTGTGAAGGGAAGACTTGTGGGTGTCCAGATCCTAGGGCAGGGTGTCCAGGTGCTGTGGAGGCAAGACCTCCGAGGGATAGAGGCCAAGGTGCGGACTAAGGGCAGAGACAGTATGGGTGGTCAGAAGATTCTGGTAGGTTCTCCAAGCCCAAGACAGTTTGGAACTTCAATTGTTATATTTTGTATGTGCTGAAAAATAAATTCACTAAGGCATTGTGTAAGAAAAAGAAAGCAAAACAAACAATGCTGCTACGAAGATTCTTGACTGTATGTGTGGTGCACATGGGAAAGATTTTCTCTAGATGGTCATTATCTGATAAAAAAATAAGTAAGCCCTATAGAGGAGCCATATATATAACTAATTTTCTTTTTTGGGCGGATCAAGCCATTTTGCTGAGGGCACTCTGGGGAGAGTCGAAGGGCTGGGAGGATGATGAGATCCGCCGTCCTCATTCTGGTGGGGATCTCCCCAGCATCACAAGACACTGGGAAGTAATTTCCTAGATGCCATATTAAGAGCATTTTTAAAGGTGAAATTAATTTTAATAATTTATTTGTTTAACCAATATATCCAAATTCTATCATTTCAATATGTAATTCTTAGGAAGTTACTAATGCGGTAATGTGATATTGTGACACGTAATGTGAAATATATATTTCATTCTCTTCCTCATTTATTTTGGCACAGAGCTTATAAAACCCTTGGCATTTCCTAAATGCTGAGAACAGTAAAGATGTCTTTTGTCGTGTTAATGAGGGAACTTCTCCTTTACTTCCAATTGGCTGTGAGTTTTATCATGAAGTTATTTAAAATCCCCAATTGTTCATTTTCTTATCTCTTGAGATTTAATAAGTCAAGGGCCAATTACGAAAAAAGAAGCCACACTTTGTACTTCAGCAGCGGGAATTTAACGTAAGTAATGTATGAAGCAGGTGCTGAAAGGCCAGTGGAGACATTAACAAGGGACTACTACCTGGTAGCCTTAGACCACTCCAATCTGAGGACCTATCTTGAGATTTTAAAACTCTGTTATATATTTTTTCATTGAGATATAAACATAATATTAGGTTAGTTTCAGGTGCCCAAGATAATGATTTGAAATATATATATGTTGTAAAGTGATCACCAAATATGTCTGGTTAACATCCATCATCACATACTAGCTAGATTTTTTTTCTTCTAATATGAACCTTTAAGATCTACTTTAAAAAAATTTATTTATCATCATATTATTTAACTACCTTATTTTGTGGCGGTTAGGGGGAGGTAACCAGGGTTACTTATTTTTATTGGAGGTACTGGGAATTGAGCCCAGTACCTCATGCATGCCAAGCATGCGCTCTACCACTTGAGCTACACCCTTCCCCCTTTAAGATCTACTCTTTAAACAACTTTCAAATATACAAGACATTATTACTAACTAAACAATGATAGTTAATAGTACATTAATTATAGACACCATGATATACATTACACCACCACGATTTATTTATTTTATTACAGAAGTTTGTACTTTTTGACCAGTGTTATCCATTTTGCCCATGACCCAGTGCTCTGCATCTGGGAACCACCAATCAGTTCTCCATATCTATCAGTTTATCTTATTTTTGATTTTTTAAAGAGTCAACATATACGTGAGATCATACGGTATGTGTCTTTCTCTGTCTAAATTATTTCACTTAGCATAATGTCGCTGTTCCCTCTGTGTGTTGCAAAAGCAGGATTTTCCTCTCTTTTATAGCTGAAAGATGCCCTGTTTAATATACATACCGCATTTTCTTTACTCATTCATCTATTGATGGACGTATAGGCTGTTTCCATGTCTTCACTATCGTAAATAATGCTTCAGTGAACATAGGGGTGCATGAATCATTTCAAATCGGTGTTTCCTTTTCTCTCAGATGAGTACACAGAAGTGAAAGTGCTTGATGGCGTTATTTTTAGTTCTGAGGAAGCTCCATACTGTTCTCCATAGTGGCTGCACCAATTTACATTCCCACCAACAGCGCACAAGGGTTCCTTTTACTCCACGTCCTCACTAACACTTGTTAGATCTCTTGTTGATGGATAATCCCAGCTTGAGATTCGCTAGACTACCAGGTGATGTGAATTTGTGCCGCACAGCCATGTGAATCCTGACCTTCTTTGGTCCCTGCCTTGCCCAGCAGTGTTCCCTACAGGCTGGGAGGAGCCGGGGCTATAGCTGGTACCTCTTGTCCGCCTGAACCCCGCAGCAGGGCCAGTCCTACGTTCTGCGGAGCCTGACATTCATATAATTGTTGAAATCTTTCCTTACATGAAAAAGGAAAAAAGGCGTCACTTAATACAATACAAATGTGGCACAAATGTGACGTGTGACACCCACAGCATCTTTTGGGCCCTGAAGTGTTTTCAGAAACTGAGAACAAAGTCCAAATATTATAACAAAAGAGGCTCCCATATCTCCTATGGAGCAGAAAATTCCGAAGGTTCTGGGAGCTGGGAGCCAGGAACAGTGGATGGAGACCAAATACATATATTTCTTAAAAGTCACAACATCTCAGGCACATAAATGAGTGTTTTGGGGTTTCTTTCGAAATGAGAAAAACACATTTCACCAACCACAAAAGCGAAAATGCTCAAAACCAAAATATAAGACAATTCAGAAAAATTACAGACTCTTTTTATGAGCACTAAGGCGACCCTGCCTGTCGCACCTGCATGACACCTGTTCCCCACACTTGTTGGCTGAGACTCTTTGTCTGCCTCTTTATAGGAAAATAATTTGTTATATTAACAAATATTAATATTATACCAATCTTCGTGATTAATTATAAATATATTATACATAAAATAGAGAGACTACAAAGAAGATACAGTATTTCCACTGGCACAATTGATGGAAATTTCTTGTTATTTTTATAATTTAAGAAACTAAAAAATGTACAAATATTATTTATATGTGAATATAAAAGAAACTTTCTTTCAATCCCACAACTTGTTAGTGGGAATGTCTAAAATGCTTAGGTTCATTGTCAAATCTGGGAAACCTTGGTGACATTTCTTCCACGAAGAGCGGGGAGATGAGGGGTTATTTCCACACAGGCCTTGAGCCCTTCCTGGGGCTGTGAGAAGAAGGCAGTGCCGAGTGAGGGCTCCTGCATTGTGCTTCTGTGGGAAGTCTGGCCTCGTGGGGTCCCCACTGAGTGGGGCAAGGGTGTCCCTTTACCCACCCCGTTTTGCGTGGGTCTGGGCTCCACGGCTGGTCCCACAAGGCCCTTAGATCCGTGGAGACCAACACTTGTGCTGCCCACGACCTAAAACCCTTCCGGGCAAAGGAGCTTTTCACTCTCAGCTCTCCTTTCTGGGTTCCACCCTCCACTGTTTTGGGGTCTGAAAACTTCTTTCCTGCCAGCACCTGAATGGTGTTGAGAACATTTAAAATATTCTTTTCCAGAAAGTTCAGTGTTTTTCAGCCGGAGGACGGGTCCCGCCGAGTCACCAGGTCTCGCCCGCTTTCTGCTTCCTGCCGGGTGACCCTGCTGTTGATTCACACATCATTTGGAAGGTGATCATTTCAGAACCACATCCCGAGGAAGCGCTTGAACTCTGGGTGCCTCCGTATGTTGGCCTGCAGCGTGGGGTGGGGAGAGGCCGGGGCAGAATGCTTTCCCAGCTCCCGCCTCACCCTGCTCCCCCACGGCCCGCGGGGTCCAAGTTCCCCTTCTGCGTGGCCGCGGCTCCCTCTCCGTCACCCGCCGGCTTCCTGTTGGGGCCTCCTCCTCGGGGCGTCTCCTCCCCTGGCAGAGGAACCTGCGCCCGGGCTCTGCCCTGGCCGAGGCGGACATGGGGCCCCTGCTGCTGCTGCTGCCGCCCCTGCTGTGGGGGGGTGAGTGGCCCGGGGCGGGGGGCGACACGGGGGGCGGAGGGGCGGGGGCTGCGGCTGAGCCTCTGTGTCCCCCCAGGGTCCCTGCAGCAGCCTCCAGGGTACGGCCTCCAAGTGCAGGAGTCGGTGGCGGTGCAGGAGTGCCTGGGCACCAACGTGACCTGCTCCTTCTCCCTCCCGGGGAGCGAGTGGTTCGCCCCCTCCATCTACTGGTTTCGCCAAGGGGACAACGTACACTTTAGTGCTCCTGTGGCCACAAACGACCCGAGAAGACCAGCGAAGGCAGAGACCAAGGGCCGATTCCACCTCCTCGGGAACCGCAGGGACGACTGCTCCCTGAGCATCAGAGACGCCAGGATGAGCGACTCGGGAACCTACTTCTTCCGAGCGGAAAGAAATCATCCTCAGAAATACACTTACCGAAATACGCTGAACTTGCAGGTGACAGGTATGGCAGGGCACCCAGTGAGGACCGTGGGCCGTGGAGACCCCTGCCCGCGCCCCTGTTAGAACAGGAACAGGACACAGGAAGACCCCGTGCTTGGAGTCTTGGGGTTTGAGGGTTCAGAGGAGGCACAGGCCCCGGGGGGAGCTTGGGCCCCGAGGCACTGGTCCCTCTTAGGGTCACACTCTGGGTCCCCACCCCCTGGGGCCCAGGCATCTCCCTCTCTCCTCCTCAGCCCTGACAGAGAAACCCGACATCCACTTTCTGGAGCCTCTGGAGTCTGGCCGCCCCACGAGTCTGACCTGCAGCCTGCCAGTCGTCTGCGATGGGGCAAGATTTCTCTGGTTCTCCTGGGCGGGGGACACCCTTGATGCGGTGGACCCAGAGACGCTCCACAGCTCGGTGCTCACCCTCACGCCGAGGCCCCAGGACCATGGCACCAACCTGACCTGTCAGGTGAAACTCCAAGGAGGTCAGGGGACCACGCTGGAGAGGACCGTCCAGCTCAATGTCTCCTGTGAGTGTGGAGGGACGGCCGGGTCCCTGAGGGCAGTGGGCTGTGTGAGCATGTGTGTGTCCAGGCCGGGGAGAGCGCAAGGGCCAGCTCACTCACGAACACGTTTTTATGGATCTGAGCCTTGGGAGTCTAGGTGGGAGGTGGCCGTGAGGATGGCAATCCCCACCTTCGCAGCTTCCACCACCTGTTTTGGGTGCTGGGTCAATTTCCACCCCACTCCTCACCTCTGAAGCAGGGCACGTCTCTCTCTCCCAGATGCTCCGTCGAACCTCAGCATCAGCGTCTCCTTCAGAAACGTCACAGGTAGGAAAGAACCTGTGCTCCCCAGGGCTGGGTCCCGCTCCTGCGACCGCCTCCGGGCAGAGAGGGCAGGGGATTCACAGCTCGAATGGGACCAGATATGGGAAAAGCAAAGGTGAAAATCACCATTGTCCCTCCCTCACCTCCAGAGCACCAGTCCTCACACTCGCATAAAATGCACATGTGCACACACATATGCATGCACACATATATACACGCACACACACGCACATACACACCAAACTGTTCAAAGCCATTTCACTTCACCGTGATTCTGCTCTGTGGTTTTCCTCCACGAAAGCCTCTTTAGTTTCATTTCTCGCTGCATTAACTGAATCCATTTCTCCACGATTGGAGGCTCTGCTTTCTTTCCACCAAACAGCCCAGACAGATCCCACTGAGACACTGAGCCTCCCCCTGAAGATATGAGACCCAGATACTTTGAGCCAACCTCCTTAGGGTGTGAAGGTCCAGCCTTAGAACCGAGACAGAAGCAAGCTGGTGGGCCAGGGGAGGAGAGGGAGGGGCCAGGCAGACCCCGGGAAGGACGGAGGGATGGAACCTGTCAGCCTGCCAGCCTTCTCTCTCCTCTCTCTGTCTGCACTTTCTTCCAAAGCCCTCAGGACTCTGCAAAACACCTCAGTCCTTCTCATCTTGGAGGGCCAGGCTCTACAGCTGCTCTGTGTTGCTGACAGCAACCCCCCTGCGCAGCTGAGCTGGTTCCGGGGGTCCCCAGCCCTGAACGCCACCCCCATCTCCAGCACTGCGATCCTGGAGCTGCCTGGTGTAGGGACTGCAGAAGAAGGAGGATTCACCTGTCAAGCTCAGAACCCGCTGGGCTCCCAGCATCTCTCTCTGAGCCTCTCCGTGGTCTGTGAGTGTGGGGACCCCTGGGGGCAGGACACCTGGGTCCAGGGGAGGGAAGAGGGACCGCTGACCCTTCTCCTCCCTCCCCACAGACCCCCCGCAGCTGTTGGGACCCTCCTGCTCCTGGGAGGACGGGGGTCTGCACTGCAGCTGCTCCTCCCGAGCCCAGCCGGCCCCCTCCCTGCGCTGGCGGCTGGGGGAGGGGCTGCTGGAGGGGACCTTCAGCAACACCTCCTTCGAAGTCACCTCCAGCTCTGCTGGGTCCTGGGCCAATAGCTCCCTGAGGCTCACTGAGGGGCTCAGCTCCGGCCTCAGCCTCAGCTGTGAAGCCCTGAACGTCCACGGGGTTAAGAGCGCCACGGTCCTGCTGCTACCAGGTCAGGGGGCTGGTTGGGGGCAGAGGCTTAGGGGGAAATGAGGATCCCAGAAGATGAAGTTTGAGTGGGAGGGGCCTGGACAGAAGGTGTTTGCTAGGACGAGGTGCTCCATCTTGTGCCTGAAGAGGCTCTCCAGCCAGTTCTGCAAGGAGGTGGGGAGGCAATGGACTGAACCTTGGGAGTGAGGGCGTCTTGCACACCTCTTCTCTGCAGGAAAATCAACATCCCTGACAGGAGTGGCTCTTGGGGCTCTTGGAGGCGCTGGTGCCATGGCCCTGCTGTCCCTATGTCTGTGCCTTGTCTACTTTTGCATGTAAGCCTTTGTCCTTGGGGGAGGTGCAGGGAAGTGTGTGGTAGGGAGTCCAGAGTGAGGTCACTTAACTCAGAAATGCAGAGCTGAGTAGACTAGATCCAGAGGGGGTCTTTTTTCAGGGGGTGGGCTGGGTAACATCTTTGTTGAGATATAATTCCCATACACTTAAGGTGTATGATTCATTGGCATTAGTATTTTCGCAGAGTTGTGTGTCCATCAGCATAATCAATGGTAGAACTTTTTCACTAGCTCGACATGAAAAAGAAACCAAAAGGAAACCCATACCCCTTGTCATGCCGTCAGCTCCACACCCTACCCGAGGCAACCACTATTCTATTTTCTGTCTCTCCAAGAGTTGCTTATTCTGGACAGCTCCTGTAAGTGGAATCAGAAAATATGGAAACAAACAAACAAACAAAAAAGGAATAAAGAAAAAACAAAAGAAGGAAAAAAGAAAAAAAAGAAAATATGTGGTCTCTGGTGACTGCCTTCTTTCACTGAACGTGATGTTTTCAAGGTTCATGCTAGTGTGGCATGTGTCAGTCCTTCCTTTTTATTTCCAAATAATGTTCTATTGTATGAATGGAGCACATTTCACTCATCTGTTCATCCATTGATGGACATTTTGGGTTGTTTCTACTACCTGCTATGATCACTCACGTACAAATTTTTGTGTGTAAGAAGGGTCTTTAGCGATGGAAATTCAGTCTTAGCCAAACCCCTGGTCATCTGGGAGGACGGCACACTCAGTGGCCTGTCAGGAAGGTCTCCGCATCCAGTGCCATGGTCTGGGTGCCTCAGTAGGAAGGAGCCTACCCACCTTCGCCTGAGACATCCTGGCTGCAGTATGTTGGTTTCTTCTCTTAGAGTGAAAGCTGGCAGGAAGCAGGCAGCCAGGAGCCCAGAGAGCCCAGATGAAGACCCCATCATGGGTACCGTTGGCTGGGTGAGTGATGTGGGTGTCTTCTCACGCAGTGGGGGGCCCTGGGCATGTCCACACAGCGGATCCTGACTGAGCTCCTCAGCATTTCCCCCAAACCTGCTCCTCTGTTCCCCTGGGCAGAGATACCTGGGAGCTGGCTTCCCTCTGTTCTTCACCTTTATCTTCCAGACCCAGTGGCCGTCTGCTCACCCTCCTGCCTCCTCACTGCTGAGCTGACCTCACTGCTTTGCCATATATAGGCTGCCATAACTGTCTCTTCAAAACCACTACTTTCCAGCCACTCTGGAGTCTCAAAGCTGTTGTTTGCTCCCATTGCTTTGAGAATCAAGTCACACTACTTGGTCTGATATTTGAAGTCTTTCCTAAGGTCTTCCCTGATGGCTGCTCTAGCCACTGGTCCTGCCCTAGGGTCCAGCCACACTGGCCTTCTTGCTCTCTCCATACTGGTCTACTCCCTATGACTCAGCTTTTGAATGCACAGTTCCTCTGACCTGAAATGCCCTCCCTTCCCCATTTCTGCCAGACCACCTCTCCTCCTCCTTTCAGCTCCAATATCAGCATCTCCGGCTCTGGAAGACCTTTGTCAATGTCCATCCCTCCCTTCTCTACATCCCCAGAACTCTGTGTCCACCCCTGTCCTGAGGGGCACACCACACAACATCACTGCATTTACCTGTCTCCACTTTCTTGTCATATTTGTAGTCTTTGAGGGCAGGAGCTGTAATTTTCTCTCACTCCGTCCCTGTCCAACATGACCCTTCTCCCCTTTTATAAAACTGGACCTGTGCTGGACTGAATGGAATTGTTCAAAATGCTTTGTTCATGACCAAACTATTATCACTGAAACAGTGTTTATTTTTACTTATTCATTTTTATTCATAGTATGATAAGCAAGTGTAAACCTACCACCCAACCTATGACTTCAAACATTGATGATGACTTCCATCTGCCCACGATGCTCCCTGACCCATCCCCAGTAACCACTGCTCTGAATCCTTTGCTGCTGGTGTTATCATGTATATGTATACCTGCAATATTCACTATTTAGTTTAATTGCTTCTGAACCTACAAAGGGTGTCATGTTGCATGTACTCTTCTTGGACTTACTTTGTAGACACAATATTATGTCGCAAAGATTCATTCATGTTTCTGCATAAAGTTGCAGTTTCCTATTGCAGAATATTTCATTTTATGATTTTGTCTATTATCTAGGTTTGTATTCATGGACATTTGAGTTGTTTCTGGATGTGGCTTATTATAAACACTCTTATTAGTGTCTCATTTTATTCACATGCAAGAGTTTCTCTTTAACATGACTTAAGAATTTAATTGCTAAGTCATAGGGTATGCAAAGTTCATATTTGCAAGAGCATCACAAATGGTTTTCCAAAGCAACTGCATTCATTTATATTTCTATTTGTGCCTATCAGATTCTGTCAATCTACAATCTCTCCAGCACTTGGTTTTCTCAGTTTTTTTTTCTTTTTTGTCATCTCACTATCTCAGTGTGATAGTGATTTGCATTTCCTTGGTTACTAATGAAGATGAAAATCTCTCTACATCTTCAGTGGCCTATAAACACCTTCTCTATAAAATGCCTGGTCACATCTACAGCCCATTTTTCTATTGGATGTTTGAACTTTTCGAAATGTATTAGAGAGTTTTACAGTGTTGTTGTTGTTTTTGTTGTATACATGGTAAATATCTTCTCCCAGTGAGTAGCTTGTCTTCGCTTTTTCAAAGGTGACTTTTGATGGCAATAAGTTCTTAATTGTAATATAACCATACGCACCAATCTTCTCTTTTCTATTGAGTGCCTTTTGGGTCTCATTGAAGAAAAGCTTTCCCACGTTAAGATTAACAGAATAGTCAAGTACAATTTCTACTGGAAGTTTTATGTTTTCTCTTGACATGTAAAGACTTAATCTACCAGGAGTTGATTTTTGTGTGCGGTGTGCAGTGTTGATTTGTACACGTTCCTCCTTCATGTATAGAATAGTCCTTCCCTCCCGCATTGATCGGCCACGCCACTTCTGTCATGCATCAAAATTCTGCACATGTGTGGGCCTCCTTTTGTGGCCTCTTCTGTTCCAATCCCCGAGTCAGAACTGTGTATTCGATCAGCAGAATCTATAGCCTCAAAAATAAGTCCTAGTGTCTGATGGAGCAAGACCCTCTTCTGAATCTTCTTCAGAAATGCCCTGGCTATTTTTGGCCCTTTGTTATTCTTTTTAAATGTTAGAATCAGTTTTTCAAGTTCAAAAAAAAAAATACTCCCGTTGGAATCTTGATTGGGATTGCATTGAATCCATAGATCAATTCAGGAAGAATGTACTTGTTTATGAATTCAAGTCTTCTTATCCATGAAAACAGTTCTCTTCATTCATCTAAGTCTTTTTTTTTTTAAATGTTTTCAAGAATAATGGAGAATTCCTTCACACAGGTCTTGGTCACGTTTTGCTATTTTTATTCCTAAATCCTAGTTATTGTTGCTGCTGTAAATGCTATCTTTTTAATGGTGTATTTTTTTCATTGTTCATTGCTGATACGCAGAAGGAAAATATTTAGAAAAAACATATAAGGTTGTTTCTTTATAATTAAAAAAACCACAAATTGATGTCAGGTGTCATTTAGAATCTTGTGGCTTTGGTAGCTGGAGAATCTTAGATCTTATTCATAAGCCTGCTGAATCATTCTCTTTCAGAGATTAAGATACCATGTGAAACATTTGTGATATTCTTGTTTTTAACTGTCATGGCTTGCTGACTCAGAGCTGTTGCATTTGATGCAAATGTAATGTCATTTCCATCAAGAATCAACTGGTCCTTTTGGGCTTCAGGTATTGAAGGAAAAAAAAAAAAAACCCACCCAGCCTCCTGCAACCTCTGCAGATGTATTTTTCGTCTGAGAAGTTTCAGGTTTCAACAGATGACTCAATCCTCACTCCCCTGAATTTTAACTAATGGGGAGTGAGTACACTCAGACTATCTCATCTGCATCTGGCAATGGAAGTCTGTGTGATCATGGGCAGGATGTGAGTACAGGTTCTTTGAACAGTGGCCAATTAAAAAAATTCTTTCATTTATTTTTAACTTTATTTTGGGGGGCGGCAGGTGGTGGAAGTAATTAGGCTTACTTATTTATTTTTAGAGGAAGAACTGGGGATTGAACCCAGGACCTTGATGCATGCTAAGCATGTGCTCTACCACTGAGCTATACCCTCTCCCCAGTCAATTTCTTTTCATTTGCCCATGAAGAGCTTCTTCTTTTACTTTGCATGTTGATGGGGTTGAAGCCATTCCCTGGTTTCCTCTAGGGTCCCCACTATAAATGTGCATCTCTTCTCGGTGACAGCCACCGCTCCTGGGGTGTTCGCTGTCTGGGTACCAAGAATTGTCTTCCTTCAGTAGATGCAGCTATGAATGAGTGAAATGCAATTATGTATTGAGTTGATCTTTTATATTCTTCCAACTTGCTAAGCTCTCCTGTTAGTTCTAATAGTTTGCATGTAGACATGGAAGTATCTTTGATTGACTTTTTTTTCAATTTAAAAGTGACCACAGGTTGGTTTTGGGTGTCAGAATCTTTGGGGAATTCAAATTCGATGATCATATCATCTGCAAAATAATGACAGCTTATTTCTTCCCTTCGATTCTAAGCATTTCTTTCCCCTTTCTTGTCTTAATACCCTGGATAAGACTCCAAAGTCGAGCAGAAAGGGATTTTAAAACATCTTTCCATCCTTAAATTCTAACTAAATTAGGTTTTGGTCAGAGTACATGTTTTTATGATAACCTGTTTTTAAAATTTGTTGAGACGTGCTCTCTGGCCTGGTGTGCGATAGCCTTTTGTAAATATTTCCTGTGTGCTTATGAAGAATGTATATCTTCTATTTCTTAAATTCCATATAAGATCAAGAGGCCAGTGTGTTAGTTGTATGGATGAAATTCAGATCTTTACTGATAGGTCTTCCTGACCTATCCATATCTGAAATCTTACATTCTGCTGGTTTGTCAGTTTTCCCCTGGAGTCCTATTCATATGTTTCCTGTGGTTGATGTACTTTTAAATTTAAACTGTATGTTTTGGAAGTATTTTGTCTTCCCAGGGAAATGAACATTTTTACCACATTTAGTCACACAGTGTGATTGTCTCTCTCCCTACTGATCCTTTTTGGTTAGACCTTTTTTTTGTCTTTTTTTCTTTTCCCTTTTTCAGTTTTATTATGTAGAATTATTACAGTTTGACTGCACATACACATTATATTGCATGTAAATACATATAAAGTATATTTCACTTTTTTTAGTTTTCATATATGTACTAATGATTGTTTCTAAGAACAGATTAGATCTTTAGCTTTTTAAACTTACATAGTTATCAAAGGAGTAAAGCCAACTACAAAATAAGAAACAACAGAATGCAGTAATCCAATCATAAAGGGCAGTCAGATGTGCTTACACATATTCAAGAGATCAGCACAGTAATTGGTCCATTTGTGTCCTTATTATTATTGTTATTATTTTTTAGGTTCTTCATATAAATGATGTCAATGGCATTTTTCTTTCTCTTTCCGGCCCACTTCACTTAGAATGACAATCTTCAGGTCCATCCATATTGCTGCCAATGGCATTATTTTTATTCTTTTTTTATGGCTCAGTGGTTAGATCTTAAAAGAGATACATCAGTTTGCCATTGGTTAGCTAGGTGCCTGATATTTTTCCATACTTTCCTTTCCCGTCCCCCTCCCCCCAACATTTTATTTATGTCTTAGCCGTGGTTCTGGTAAATAGTATACAACCAGGTTTTCAAAAATCCAATCTGACATCCTCTGCAGAGTTGACTTTATTTGTACTCATCACGGTTATTGATATATGTGGATTTCTTTCTACTGTTTTACCTTTTCTTTTCACTTGGTTCCATGTTTCTTTCAATATTTCATTCTCTCCTTTCTTTTTTTTTTTTTAACATTTTTTATTGATTTACAATCATTTTACAATGTTGTGTCAAATTCCAGTGTTCAGCACAATTTTTCAGTCATTCATGGACATATACACACTCATTGTCACATTTTTTTCTCTGTGAGTTATCATAACATTTTGTGTATATTTCCCTGTGCTATACAGTGTCTCCTTTCTTAAAACAGTTAATATTTCTATCTTACTCCTAACAAAAAGAACACGAGTGCTTTTACATCCATTGATCTCCTCTTCCTCCACCCTCTACTACAATGTTGCTTCTTTCTTTAGAGATCGTTTTCATTCTGGGTTATCATGAACCTACCTAACATTTTTCTATTCTCTGGTTTTATTTTTAAATACACATTTTAATGAGGTATTTTGATACCTATATCTCCTATTCTTATCGCGTATGGTTTCCTGGTTTTGTTCTTTTTATTTGAATTCTTCCTCCCAATGTGTTTTCAATTTGGGTTTTTCTGTATTAAGACTTCCGAGGGCTCGGTGCCTGAAAGTTTTTTTATGCCCCTATATTTGAACTTCATTTGGCAGGATGTAAATTCTAGGGTCAAGGAGGTTTTACCACAATGCTTTAAACAGTTTACTTCATTGCTTCTTGTACCCAATGTTCCTGTTAGAAATGTGAGGTCAGGCTGAATCTCGCACATTGGGAGGTAATCCTCTCCTCCTCCCCGGAAACGTTTATGTGTTTCTCCTTGGTTCTGATACTCTTAAGATTCGCTGCTCTGTGGGGAGGTGGGCTTTCTCTTGTCCATTTTCTTGCACTTGTGGGGTCCTTTTAACTGAAGTGGTTCATCTTTCTTTAAACTGGGAATTTTATCTCCACTATTTTTGTTCAAATATTTCTTCTTGCTTTATGTCTTTTTAAAAAAAATCGCATATGGGGACTACTGTCATCTGAATGTTGAGACTTTCTGTGTCTGTCTTCTGTCTATCTTTTCTTTCTTGGGTTCTGATCTTTCTCCTCTCCTTCTTGTAGGGGGCGCTTCAAATGGCCCTTCTAGCTCACTCATATACCTTCAGTTATATTCATTCGATTCTTTATTCCATCCACTGGGTTCTTCTTGTTGTATTTTTCAGACATAACATTTCCACTTTTTACAGAATTGCATACGCATTTCCCCTTTTTACCGTAATTTACAGAATTACATAACTTCTCGTTTCGCACTTTATGTACATAACTTCCGATGTACATAATTTCTTTTTCTTCCAGTTTTATTGAGATACAGTTGACATTTAGCACTGTATAAGTTTATGGTGTACAGAATAGTGATTTGACTTACATACATCATGAAATGATTATTGCAATAAGTTTAGTGAACATCCATCAATCTCATGTAGATACAAAACTAAAGAAATAGATAAATGTTTTTCCCTTGTGATGAGAACTCTGAGGATTTACTCTGTTGCTAAGTTTCACTTATAACATACAGCAGTGTTAATTATAATTATCATGTGTACATTACATCCCTAGTATTTATTTATCTTATAACTGGTAGTTTGTATCTTTTGATTACCTTCATCTAATGCCCCCTTTCCCTACCTCCTGCCTCTGGTAACTACAAATCTGATCTCTTTTTCTATGAGTTTGTTTGTTCGTTATTGAGTTTAACTGACCTACAACACTACATTAGTGCCCCTTACACAACATAATGATTTGATATTTCTATACATTTTCAACATAAGTCTAGTTGCAACATATCACCAAAGGTATTACATAGTTCTTGACTGACTTATGTAATTTTTTTATTCTTGTTTTCATGATGGTAATAGCCAAGATCCAACAATGGAAGAATTACAGATGGAACTACGGGATGACAAAGAATTTGGAAATCAATCAGTCACTCAGCTGATTAATAAGTGATCACACCAAAGTCCCTAGGGGAAAGTAAAGGCTCTCTCCTAGAGCATTTAGTGTGCTTAGTTTAAACTCTTGATCAGAGGGTTCTAATGCTTTTGCTTCAGAGGTACATGAGATGAGGTTCCCAGATTCCTTCATTTGTTTTTCTTCCAGGGTAGTTTCACTGTTGGTGTCCAGTCTTCTGACCTAGAAGAGCATATTTGCCGGGAGTATTAGCTACTCTGTCTGGAGTGTTGATTGGGTGAAAGTGAAGGGCAGATGCTGGTCTGTGTCAAATTTGAAGGAGGGACCGGACAATCCCCAGGGTGGAGCATCCTCAGGCACCAAAACTACTGCCAAGCATTTGCACTTCCTGCTCTGCCAAGAAATCAGCTCAAGTCACCCCTTTGCCTTCCCGCCCTCAGACAGAAGGCACTTTGGGCAGGGGCTCTCTGTGGATTTTGATCCACCAGACCCCAGACTTTGGAAAGGAGAAAATGAGGACAAAAATCCCAAAGGCCAGTGAGGCTCCACCTCTGCTCCTCTCTTCGCCTCAGTGAACCTTCAGTGCTTATCCAGCACTTACGTCATGGACACCGGCATATCACTGGCGTGTGCAGGCTCTCTGAATTCTGCAGATGATGACTGTCCCAAGGCAAGGGTAGAGGAGAGAAAGGAACAGAATTCAAGCACACTGGAGGTAACCCATCCTCTCAAGCCAACTTCCTAGCCCTGGGCTGCAGCGCCTCCCCTCCCCCACTCCATTTATTCAAATTAGCCTTTACTTTCCCCCTAGGGATTTATGTGTGTTCAATCAGCTGATCAACTGATTTACAAAATTTTGTCATCCCATAGTTCCGTCTATAATCTTGCATTGCTGGATCTTGGCGGACAGAGCCAGTGGCATGTGTGAATTCACTATCTTGACAGGGACTATGGTAAAGAGTGATTTGTTTTTCCCCTGGTTTTACTCTCAACCTTCCTGTACATTTTCATACTGTAGACAGAATTGTAAAGTGATCAACTGCATAGTCCCTGGAGTTCAAATTCCTGTGTTCAAGTCCTGGATCCAGCCACTTCCAAGCTGTGTGACCTTAGGCCAGTTAATGAACCTCTCTGTGTCTTTATTTTCTGTTCTGGAAATGAGTCCATCAGTACATTGGTTCCTGTCTCACTGGGTTGTTATGAAAAGTGCTTAGAAGTGTGCCTAATTCGTGGGAAAATTGCTCACAATTTTTACCTTATGTTAGTATTTCCCCCTGTCTAATAGGGAACCACACAAAAACAGGTATTTGGGGCTGTTTCAGGTCCTCTTATGTCCTCATTTGTGAGAACAGCATCTAACTCATAGCCAAGGCTCAGCAAAGAGGTATTGAGTGAAAGAATGAACATATTGCTTTCTCCTGTTTATTGAGCTGCATCTTGTCCTGTGATGATTAATTTAATCCCCCTTTAATATCGGGGAAGACTATTAATGGACAATGTCCTTATATCCCTGTCTTTGGCTGCACCTAGTTCCTGTCATTTTATTTCATCTTGCTCATGCCTACTACGGGCAGCTCTGTCTAGATATTCTATTTTTTTCTGACATGGTGAAACCAATTTTTCCCTAACCTGCATTTTCTTGTTTTCCCTTTCTGAGCTACTATTTAAAGGTTAATGTTGCTTTCAACACATTTTCAATAGCAAGATGGTGTCGGAGTGTAGGCAGCCGTGGGAGAGAAAACGGAATGGCTTACCAGCATCTGGGTATCATCTTTGCTGGGTTCCTACTCTATTTTCATTTTTGCTTATTGGAGCTTGGGACCCGGATCCAGAACTAACATCCCTTTTCTGATTTCTGCATATGCTACCTCATAACACATGGATGTCAGAAATTTGCTTTGTGTACATGTCTACTTGTCATGAGGTCAGGGTCTATATCTACTCACACTGTCCACCTGCCCTCCCCCTCCCCAGGACCTGCGACAGGAGACACTGCCAATAACACAGCAGGTTTGGGTTTAAGTCCTGGTTCTGCCGTTTACAACAGAGTGACCTTGGGCAAGTTACTTCACCTCTCCCTCACCTCAGTTTCCCTATCTGTAAAATGGGGTTCATAAGATTTGTCATTCATACTGGGTTTTTGTGAGGGTTAAATATGATCAGTAAGCCCTCGATATGGTCTACTCAACCTTAGTTTTACAAAATTTTAAATGAATGAGTGAATAGTTGAGTTCATAGGAGACATATGTGGAATAAGAGGATGAATGAATGAATGTTCCATCAGCCCACCTTCCCCTTGGGGACCATGCCTGCCTTACTCTTCCTTCTCTGACTCCCTTTTCTCCCCTTTGCTCAGGGTTCCAGGCAAAAGTCCTGGCCAGACAGCCCCCCAGACCAGGCGCCATCCGCTGTGGAGGATGCCCCGCCCTCGGGGGAGCAGCAGGAACTCCATTATGCTTCGCTCAGCTTTCACGATTTGAAGTCTCGAGAGCCTCAGGACCGGGAGGCCACCAGCAACACCGAGTACTCAGAGATCAAAATCAACAAATGAGGATTCGCCCAGAGCTCGGTCCTGGCTGGAGGAATCACAGCCTCTGCGGGGGAAAGGAGAAGTCAGGGGCTAGTTGACGAAACCTTTGTGGCAATATTAGCATTAACTACTGTGGGAGTGTCCCCAGGTAGAGCAGAAAGAAGACAGGTGATAGGATTAGAGAGACCTGGGCTCAAAGGCAGGTTCCAACACTTCCTAAGGCATTGTGATCAGGCAATTCACTTCATCTCCCTGTGTCTCAGTTTTCCGTTCTGTAAATCAGAGATTATGTGTCCTACCTCAAAGTTGGGTGAGCATTAAAGAAATGAACGTGTGAAAACCAAGCAGCAGAGGTCCTGTTAGCTGGTCTGTGCCCAGTGCCTGCTGGTTTCTTTTCCTGGAACAGAAAGATCTTCCTGGCAAGTTCTCCTGAGGCTGGGAGTGATTAGTGTTGACCTGAAACAAGTAGCCTGCCAGGTATTTCCACAGCAAAGATGAGTTTATTCAAGGTCAGCCGAGAATTGCAATTAGGGGTCTGCAACCGTGACGAGCCTTATGCAAGTTCCCACGTGGCGAGGGAAGGGGAAAGCTTTAATAGAGGCGGGTAAAAGTCGGGGGCTCTAGTAAACAAAGAGTCCCTGGCTTTTTATTGGCTGAGTCCTTGACGGGAAAGAGGAGGAGCCTTTCTTCTTCCTGTTGGGTTCTGCTGTCATTGCAGAGCATGAGCGCTCCCCCTGCTGGTCTCCTGATTCTATTTAACTGAGGTTTTTGTTTACTAATTTTTCACACCAGGCACAGAGGACAGGGTGGCAATTTGTTGATGTCATTCTCCTTCCCAGAACCCTTCAAAGCCTCCCCAGGAAAAGACCAGCCTCTGCACCTGGTGTATGGTTAATGATACGGCATCTTATAACCTCTCTGGGGCAGGGGTGGTATCTCCATGCCCTGCTTTTATCTGTCAACTCCTCCAGCACTTTCCTTCACCTCCTGATCTCCAGTCCCTTCCCTATCTCATTTATGGGCTCTAGAGGGATCTTCCTAACAGTCAGAGAGCTGACCCTGATTCTCCCACATAAACCCACTCATGGCTCCCTGGCCTTAGAGCATTGCAAGCATCTGCCCTGGCATTTAAAGCCCTCACCGCTCTCTACCCACCCTCTCCTCTCGGCTCACTCTTCCTTAAGCCTTCCATGCTGGTGCATACCATTGTCTTTGCAATTTGAGATCCCTTTCCCGGAGGCCGTGCCACCTTGCTTTCATCTGCTTACGGCTGCTTGTCCTTCCAACCTGAGGTCATGGATGGATTTTGGTTGAACGAGTAGACTGAAGAAAGGCCTTTCTCCCCTTCCTCTAAAATTGAGCTAATTTATTCTTTTAAAGAAAGCACTAAAGCAAAAGTAGCCAAGATTTCACCAGCCCCACTGTAGTGTGAGTGCCTACTGACAAGCTTTTTGGATTGTAAGTGCCTGACATTGAGGTTTTCATTTTGGGGGCATCCTTTTCAGAGACATTCATCTCGAAGAAACATATCACCAGCTATGGCTAAAGAGCTAGATGTTACCACCTGTGAAGTTCCCTTTTAGAAAACCCTGGGTGACCTGACCCTTGAGTGACCCTGCTTTTCCATTCTCACATCCTAATTTCCCTTCTTATTTTGTTTGTTTACTTTTTGGGGGGGGAAGGTAATTAGGTTTACTAATTAATTATTTTTTAATGGAGGTACTGGGGATTGAACCAGGATCTAATGCATGCTAGGCATGTGCTCTACCACTGACATATATCCTCCCCCACTACCCCTCTTATATTTTTAAAGTTCACCAATAAAGAGTGAACCTGTGAAACCCCAGGCACCCCACGCTGTACCCCAAAGAAGGCAGAGCTGGAGGCCCACGCATCCTCCCTCCTTCTTTACTTGAGACCTCACTGAGCAGCCCGCATGTGTGCTATGTATCCTCTGGGACTTGTGAGTAGTGAGCCTTGACGGTTGTTGCTGGAGTACCTCTTGCAATCATAGTAAGAACCTCGAGGGCCAGTCCAGCTACAACATTGGCTCCGGACAGGGAAATGTATGTGGGGGCTGGCCACTGCAGGGGTGTGCCCCCCACAACACAAAAAAGCACCCAGATTGGGATAAGTTATTTCCTAAACTTTAGAAAGTGGCTGTGAGGAAAGAGGTGGATAATAATTCCAGTACAGTGCTAGGAGGACACTGATTCTCAGTTTCCACTACTGGGACCCCATTTTCAGTAGAGTAAGGAGTTGAGTTGTGACTCTTGTTTTGGTAATGACAGGTTTGGTTAATCTGATCGAGTCTTATGCTGAAAATAATAAAATCCTTTGGGGAAAAATATGAATAGAAAAATACAATCCCTCATTTTAAAAGTATAGAAAACCTGAAAAGAAAATGAGAACTTACTACGCCAGAATTTTGGGGAAAGCCTGAACCAAGAGAATGAGGCAGAATATCTAAGCCAAAATTCCAAAACTCCCAATGGCACTTGCCCGAATTGACCATGTGAGCTTTAGTTCTGTGGCTTTGTATGGTCCTGGAAATGAAAGTCAAGACTCTGGCCCTGCCTAAGGTAGAAAGTTTCATAGAAGACCATTTCCACATTGAGTTTGTATCAGGGGAAGGGTGAATCAAAGAAAAGCAAAAACAAAGGGAAAATCTGAACAACAACCAGAGAAAAAAGACAGATAACCTTCCAAAGGAGAGTAGCATAATTGACTGACTTATCAAATAGCAACTATGTAGCAGAAAAATGTGAATACTGTCTTTAAATATCACTTTATAATCTATACTCAATAAATTAAAAAAATGAGGAAACAATACAGATCATTTGGAACAAATAAAAGGGGAGTTCATTACCTATAGAAGAAACATAGAAGACAGTTTAAAAATTCTTGACAATAATAACAGCTAAGTCCAAAGTTGGGGGTGGATGGTAAATGGATTTTACATTTCCTAACATCTGCATATAATCCCGGAGGAGAGAGATGTTTTCATTTGCTAAAGACTTTGATAAGTTAATTAGACATGCAGTAATTTTTATGGTAATGACTACAAGAATAGAATCAGAATGTACAAACTAGAGGGGGGAGGGTATAGCTCAGTGGTGGAGTGCATGCTTAGCATGCACAAATTTCTGGGTTCAATTCCCAGTACCTCTGTTAAAAAAACAAATAAATATACCTAAAATTACCTCACTCCTGTAAGAAAAAAAAGGGAAAAAAGAATGTACAAACTAGAAGTCATTAAAAGTATACTATAAAAAGCTTAGTAAATCAAAGAAGACAAGGTTGGAGAGATAAAGTAATGTGGCACTGGGGGCACGTATAGAAAATAAAATGTAACATTGAATATAGTTGGATAAATGCTTCAGTTAAAGACAGAGAGTCAGCTTGGATTGTTATCCCAAGCATATATTCTTCACAATGTATGCATCTAAATTATAAGGGTAGAAAATGTCAAATGTAAAAGGAGACAGAATTGGATACTATATTAACATTAATTTTAAAAGAAAGCCTTTCTGAACCCCCTTCCTTAGGTGCCCTGCTGGCCTAAAGCTTGGTACCTTGTTCATGTCGATTGGGGTCCTTGGTAGAATTGGGGGTTTCCTGAACTCAGCGCCCAGCTGTGCTCCAAAACCATGGACAGCGTCAACCCTTCAGCAGGGACCTCCCCAGGTCTGGCATGGAAGATGGAGCGCCCCCTGGGGGCAGGTCTCTGGCCTGTTTCAGATGCAGAGGCAAGAGGAAGGGGAATGGGACTGGTGACATTCTGTCCTACATGACAGAGGCGCTGGTCAGGGGACAGCCAAGCTCCTCAGCCACCCCTTGAAAACCTTCTCATCCTAGGGAAAAGGGGACACAATGCGTTTCTCATAGGTCACTGGTTTCCTTGCCCCTCAGGCTTTACCCTCATTCCCTGCAGAAAACCTTCTCTGCATCAAGATTCTTCCCCTCCCCTCCTCCCAACCCTTTCCAGTGGGCTGCCATTCTGCTCTTGCTTTTAAGCCCTTCCCCATACTGTCATGGAGCTCTGGATGATAGACAACATGATTTGTGATCCTTTTTTGTGCTCCGTGCTCTGCCAAGTCCTGATTCAGCTCAAATTAAAAAATGAAGTATCAGAAATCTGGTTAAGTTGATGGGTCACAGAAATAAATTCTAAGTTTCTCTTCATGCTACACAAAGGGTAAATATTCAGATTGGGGAAAGAATCTTGTGGCCTCAGTGGACCACAGCATGGAGAGAGTTGTACAGGTGGAAGTTTTGTGTTGACATGAGATATTCTGTCAGGGCTAGAAACTGCCTTTGCTTTACTTTGATCTCTACTCAAAAGTCACTTTCTCAAAGAGGCCCTGACCTCTCAAACTAAAACAGCACCCTTCACTGCCTTTCCCTGCATGTTGCTTTGTTTCTTATTCAAAGCACTCATCATTATCAGACCTCATATTACATATTCACTTGTCTATGGCCTCTCTCCAAGACTGTGAGCTCCACAACTGAGAGGTTTTCGTCTTTTATTGTTGTTTTCCCACCACTGTATAAACATGCCCCTGCACACGTTAAGGGCTCAATAAATGTGGAATGAATGATGCTGCACTATACAGAGGGGAGACAAATCTGGTTTCTCTCTTCAAAGTTCAGTCTGATTAGGGATAGCAAGAGCCAAAAGGGCTGAATGGTCACATAGTGAGGGCAGGACCCAGGGGCTGGGGTTTGGGAGCATCCTAAATCCCTGGTTGGACACAGTTGGGGGAGAGAATCAGGGAGGCTTGTAGGAGGATCCTGGAGGATGTGTGCCGGAAGATGGGAAAGGAGGGCACTCCTGACAAGGGACCAGCAAAGCTTGGAGATGGGACAGAGAACATCAAGTCTCCCCAGGGGTCAGCGAGAAGTTCTGGGCCTCACAGCTGCCTGGACCAGCAGAGCAGCAACCCTGAAACCCAGAGCCCCCTGGTGGCCAAACTTCAATACGAACAAGTCGGACACTATTTATTGAACACTTTATCAAATATTTACAGTAATGCTTTGATTCCATTTTTAGAGGAGGAAATGGAAGACTAGAGAGGTTAACTCACTAACTCAGGCTTACCCAGCTCTGCCTCCAGGATCTGGGGTCTGGGGAACCCCCCAGCTGCTCCCCACCCATCACAGGGAGACATCAGGAGAGATTCAGTTGGGGGTAGGGGGTGGAGTGGGAGAAGGAAGGACTAAATTCACTATCTTGAAGAGCTCCAGGCAGACCTGGGTGTAAGCCCCTGGTTTGGTCCCTCTCCAGCAAGGGGACCCCAGGCCAGTTATGGGCCTCAGGCTACAGCCAGTGAGATCCTGGTGCAGATGAACTGGGATGGTGCAGCGCCTGTAGCATGCCCTGCAGTATGCGGGGTGCTCACAGAGAAGCATCATGATTACTGTAACTGACGTGTGTCCATCAAGTTAAGTGGTTTGCTTATCCCACTGCTGGCAAACATGAAACATCAGGCACACAGTAGGCGCTCAAGAAGGGTTAGGCCTATCCGAGCATGCCCAGAACCCCACAGCCGTGCAGGCAAGCAGCCCCCTAACTCCCACTCGCTCAGGAGTGGGAAGTTGTTCAGTCCTCTCCTCCCTGAGACTCAGGAGTCCCGGCCCCCAGGCGCCTCGCCCGCCCCAGGAGCCCAGCGCCCCAGTTTCTGCAGGGTCACAGGTTCCAGTTCCCGTCCCCCTCCCCACCTCGCACCGAAGCCCGAGGCCAGAGTAACTCAGGTCTATTCACAGCGTCATCTGCAGGCGGGCCCGCGCTCCCACGGCGTCGGATCCCCGCGGAGAACTGGCGTCTCTAGCAGGCGGGGACCGGCTCGGAGGCGGGGGGTCCGGACGCCTCCGGCTCGGCCTCCCGCGGCGGCCCGTCCTCGTCCAGCCCCCGGCGGCCCTTGCCGATGGCCAGGCGGGGCCGGCCGCGGTTCAGGCCGTCCAGGAGCGCGCAGGCCTGGCAGAGCGCGCGGCTGGCCAGCGCCCCGCAGCGGGCGCAGGCGCCGGGCGGCGGGGGCCGCGCGGCCGGGGCCAGCGCCAGGCGCTCGGCCGAGTGCACGAGGTCCAGCGCCGCCGACGGCCGCGCCGCCTCCAGCCGCTTGAGCAGGTCGCGCGCGTGGCCGCGGAAGGCCTCGGGCGCGTACACGCACTCCTCGGAGAAGTAGTCGAGGCGGCGGAAGTGCGCGTACAGCACCACCTCCTTCTGCGAGGCCAGCTGCAGCGGGCGGCAGCGCGGCAGCGCGCCCCCCTCGCCCGGCGAGCCCAGGCCCCCGCCCCGCGCCAGGCGGCCCGCGTCGCCCCGCAGGAAGTTCATGAGCACCGTCTCCGCCATGTCGTCGGCGTTGTGTCCTGCGAGGGGGAGAGACGCGGGCAGGTGAGGCGGGGGGCGCCGGGGGGCAGCCGGGCGGGGGCTGCGGGTGGGCGCGGCGAGGAACGAGGGGGGACCCCACCCAGGCTCCCGTGGAGCAACCTGGGAAGCCCCCGTTTGCCCCCCACTTACTGCAAACCAGGCCCCGCTTCATGTCGTGAGTACAAGTGCTTTCAGCTACAAATATCATTTCAGCCCCACTTGGAAGTGTACTTCAGAAGTCAAAATGGCATTTAATGGAGATTCTCAAGTGGGCTGTTGACACAAGTGCCTCTGAGAATACAGCTCAGGATGTTTAGCAAGCCCAGGGAGAAAGTAAGTGCATATTTCCACAACAGTCACCATATAATTTAAACTAGATGTCTACTTATTCTGCAATTTGTCATTTTATACTGAAGCCTATAGTAAAACACTGGTCTTTGTAGGGCTTCTCAAACCTGCTTCCCCTCCTCAGGGCCTTTGCATATGCTGTTTCCGATGCTCAGAACGCGTCTCTCAACCCCCTGTTCTTCCTTCAGCTAATTCCTTCCCCATTCACTCAGGAAACGCTTCCTTAATCCCCCGCTTTCTCCCTTCACAAGGTCCTCCTGTTATAAACTGCCAAGATCTGTGTCATTTTCCTTAGTAGCACTTATCAGGTTATAATTATGTATGTGAGAAGCAGGCTGGAGTACAGTCTGTCTTGTGCATCGTCATACGGGAAACATTTATATATTTACTGTTTCTCAGTCTCTTGTCTCAGTGCTTCATACATAATTCCCATAATTCATCTAATCCCCAGGAACTCTAGGACCTAGATATTATTATTATCCCCATTATATAAAAGGAGAAACTGAGGTTAGGTAGTTTGTTCCAGGCTACATAGCTTGCATCTAATACACAATAAATGGTCAATAATTATTTGTTGAAGTAATGATTGGGGCAGAGACAGAGAGTTATTGGAAAGGAGAAGCGGATAGAGAAAAGGAGTTAAAAGTTGTGTTTCAGACTGTACATGGCTTCTGATGGGAGATGTCCCTTCACACCCCTCCTTTTGTGAAAAGGGACACAAAGAATGTCATTTTTAAAAAAAGTGCCGGGGGTAGAGTATAGCTCAGTGGTAGAGAGCATGCCTAGCATGATGAGGTCCTGGGTTCAATCCCCAGTACCTCCATCAAATAAATAGATAAGTAAAACTAATTACACCCCCAAATTAATTTTTAAAAATTCGTTATAAGTGGAGAGAACCACAGCCCTAGCCCCTCGAGAATACCCTTCCACCCCTGTATTTGCTGGCATGTGTGTACCAAGATGATGGCAGTGACTCAAAAGCTTGCCATGCCCATCCTAGGGATACGCAGATACTATGCCCATGAACCTTCAGTGGACGTGCATATTCCCTTCTCCTTACTGATTCTCTCCGGTTGAGACATACCTGGTCTCCTTTACCACGTATTGGGCATGCGCCCAGCTCCCTTGAAGTGCTGGCCCCTCGCCCGCGCATGCGCCCGTTCCTTCCCATACGCTCCTGCTGCTACGGCGCCTGCGCTCACCAGTCACGACGTGCGTGGCTCCCACGAGGCGCGCCCCTTCTTCCAGCGCCCGGCGCCGCAGCACCCCGCAGAAGGTGCAGCAGGAGCGGCTGCGGCCGGAGCCGGCTGTGCTGCGGGCCACGGCGTCCATCGTCCAGCCCCCGAAGAGGTCTGCGTAGGCCACGACGGTGAGCGGGAGCTCCCAGCGCGCCGCCTGGCGCCGCACGGCCGCCAGCGCCGCGTCCCGGTAGCCGCCGATGCCCTCGTCCACGGCCACGAGGCGCAGCGAGATGCCCAGGCGCGGGGCCAGCTCGCGCAGCACGTGCGCCAGTACCGTGGAGTCCTTGCCGCCCGAGGCGCCCACGGCCACCACGGCGCCGGGCGGCAGCAGGCGGCCCGCGACCACTGTGTGCAGCACCTCGGCCTCGAAGGCGGCGCAGAAGCAGGTGCCGCACAGCGCCTGGCCCGAGCGCGGGCGGCGGAGGGCGGCGCGCGCCTTGTTGCAGGAGGCGCACTGTGGGGCTGGCATCTCGGGGTCCGGGCGAGGCGGAAAGGGTAGGCTTCTCCTGGATGGGGAAAGAGAGGAGGAGAGTTACACGTGGTTTTAGGATCGTAGGGTCCTTGCCTCCGGGGAGGCTGTCTTGATAGCGCCCAGAGTAAACCCATTGTCTGGAACACTCTTGTCCCAGCACTGTGCAGGCCTGGAACCTTCAAGTCTCAGCTTAAGCTTTCATTCACTCATTAGTTCATTAAGCAATATCCACTCACTGTCTCCTATGTGTCTAACATTTTACTGGGCACTGGGGACACAGCTGTGAACAAAACAGGAAGGGTTACAGGCACTAATTTCTAGTGGAGGAGCTGATATTACTTCCCAAATATAGGGAGTAATACGAAGGAATTATCCTCTGAGCTGAGGCCAGGAGGAGGAAGAGTCGGGTATTAAGGTGAGAAGAATGTTGCAGACAAAGTTAATAGCAAATGCAAAGGACCTGAAGGACAGGTAGAAAGTGTGTTGTGGTTGAAGACCAGAGAGGATCAGGGGCTTGGACTTTATTCTGAGTGAAATAGGAACCATTGGACGGTTTTAAGCTATGTAGTGACAGGATCTACTTTTTACTTTAACAGGATTCCTTGGGCTGAGTGTGAATAAAGAGAGGAGGGTGGCATTGGCAGACCAGCGAGGAGGCTCCTGCACTGACCCAGGTGAGCAACAGTGGTCGCTCGGAGCAGAGTGGAGGCAGTGGAATTGGAGAGGAGTGGTCAGATTCTGGATCTCTTCTGGAGATAGAGCAGATAGGACTCTCACAAGTCTTGGGGGAGGGCAGTGGATGAGAGTAACAAAGGACTCGGGACAACTCCAAGTTTTTTAGGCTTGAACATTTGGAAGGTAGTGGGACCATTTAGTAGAGAGGAAATGGGAGTTAGAGAAGAATGGGGAAATATTGGGAGAGGGGTTAAGTTTAGGGTAGAGAATCTGGAATTTCGTTTGGGCATGGTAGATTTGAGATCCTTTGTTTTGCAAGTCTTTCCTGATCCCTGGGCTGGGTTTGGCGCCTCCTCTTGGCTTCCACAGCCGCCTGATCGCTGCCCAGGCCACCCCTGACCACTCGAGGTTGTAATCAGGACGGAAGAGGGTGCGCTCTCACCGCACCCAGGTTGGGAGGTGAAATCAAGGAGTGAGACCCGGCCGCAGAGTCGAAAGCGGGTAAGGGGGGACACCAGCTGCTTAGGGCACTCCTGCCTGGAGGGCCGCCGGTAGATAGGCTTTGGGGGATCACTGAGGGGAGTATCATCTCCCCAGGGATGCCTACCGAATGCGTGGGAGAGAAAATATGGAGACCATCAGCTCCTCCACGGCAGCGCTACAAAGGGCAGAGATGGGCCTGCTGCGGAAGGAGGCACTCACCTGAGCAGAACCCGCGCTGGACAATCCAGGCTCCGAGAAAACGCGGGAGCGGGTTAAAGAACTACGACTCCCAGAAGGCTTTGGGTCTATCCGCCAACGACTCCCAGGTGCCAGTGCGGCGGCGGTACGGTGGGAAGACGCTGTTTCCGGAGACGGTGGGCCTACAACTCCCTGCGATCCTTGCGGTGGCGTCTCTGGCTCCGCCCACGGCTCCCAGAGTGCTCCATGCTAGTCCGGTTCGTGTCCTGTGTGCGCCTGCGCAAAAGCAGGTGAGGCGTGTGATTTTTGTGTAGTACCTTCTACTGCTCACAGTGCGGCTTATTCAGACTTTTTGCTCTTATGGGCGCAGGATAGAGTTAGTGGTAGGGGTGGAGCGGCGTCCAGGTGGGGCGAGAAGGGGATGGGGGTGCGAAAAGGAGAGGTGGCGAGGGCGCTGGGCCGCTTCCAGGGATTGGGCCGCGTCGTCGGGGGATGCAGTTCGGGCTCTTGCGCGCCCCGGCAGGCGTGGGAGTGGGTGTGCGCCCAGGTCGGGGGCCCCCGCCGTGCGGGCTGGGGGCGTTATACGTGCGCGGAGCCGGTAGACGGCGGTTTGTGGTTCTGTACTCGTGCACCGGGCTCGGGGCACGAACGCGGTGAGCAGTTATGCGCACGCCTCCTGTCCTGCCTGGTGAACTTAAGGCAGAGCTCGGGATGGAGGGCAGGCGAGACCCGTGAGGTGGTGGATTCCCTGGGGCATAAGTCCTCCAAACCGAAAAACAGAGCACCTTCCCAAGAGTCAACCGGCCCAAGCTCTCAGCCTCCTTCCAGCCCTCAAACTGCTCCTTCTCCTGTGTGTTAGTTTCTGAGATCCTTTTGTCTCCCAGCTCTGTAAAGCCCTTGAGAGGCTGGTGATGGGGGACATTTGGGTGTCTGAACCTATTGGTTGAACCCTGGTCATTACGCAGGTGTGCCAGATTGGGGAAATAGGGAAGACAAAGCTTGGTGTGGAGGTTCCAGATGTCAGGGGCTGCCGGAGCCTAGAGGTTACAGGTGCTGCTAACCAGGACAGGGGGAGAAACAACAATTCTTAATGAGGAGTTAGCATGTGCCAGGCACCGAATTCTGCCCTTCCGTTGCTCCATTGCAAGTTCCTCCTCTGTAAAGTGGGACCTGCCTCACGGTGCGTGTGAAAATAAAGATGTTAACAGGAAAGTGTTTATTGACCAAAACATAAACTTTTATCATTTTCGTCTCATTTAATTCTCATAATCAGGCATGGCTGCCTTTTCCGGGCCAGGCCTAAGTTTCCTATGAAAGCAAGCTGTGTGTTGGGGGTTTATAAGACCTCAGGCAACCTACAGATAGTCTAAGGCAGTTCTCAGTTGGGGGTGAGTTTGTCCCCCAGAGGACACCTCGCAGTGTCTGGAGACATTTGTGGTTGTCACAACTGGGGTGCATGGGGAAGGGTGTGACTGGTATTCTGGCAGGCAGAGGCCAGGGACGCTGGTAAACATTGTGCACAGGGTGGCCTCCCACAGCCAAGAAACATCTGGCCCCAAATAAAGATAGTACTCAGACTGGGAACCCTGGTGTATGTGGTGTTCTGCCGTTCCTTTGCTTTTTACTGCAGAACTAATAGGCACATTGAGGTCTTTCTTCGTTGGTTTTAGTCTCCTACTTTGCAGATTTCTTTATTATAAGTATTTAAACAGATTTCCACATCACTCTCGTAATTTTTTGAGTGAGAAGTTAGTAAAAAGAAACTTTGTCCTAATATGGGCATCAGTGAAAAAAAGAGGCTGTGAAAACCAGCCTGCCTGGGTGACTCCGTGTGCCATGTGCTTAATTGTGTGACCTGGAGTAAGTGACTGAACTCTTCTGTCCTCATCTGTTCATTAGGGATCGTAGTAGCAGCTGTTGGAAGACCTAAATGATTTAATGTATGTAAAGCGTTAAGAACAGTGCTTGGTGCTTTGTAAGTGCTGTAAAAAGAGTTGGGGGCGGGCAGTGTTCTGGTTCTTTATGTCACCTCCTGGGGGCAGCAGTAATTAGCAGTGTTGAGAACTGGACCAGTTCTGATCCTTAGTGGCCACGTTCATCAACAAACTGGCACAGTCTGGGTAGAAGTTTCTCGTGGCTGCTTTGTGAACAGTTTCAGATTCATGTGTTGTAACACAGGAACTTAGTATTCTAGGGGAAAAGGCTGAGTTGATGTTGGGGGCTTCCAGAGATGGCAGGTGGCTATCTGCAGCTTCTGGTTAGTCACAGAATAAAGGTCGAGTCCCTCATCCTGGTGTCTGTGACCTGGCCCCTGATGGCTTTGCAGCCTCATCTCTCACCCCTGAATCACCGGCATGTTTTTCTGCCAAATGTTTGCACGTGCTGTCTCCTCTTCCTGAAGACTCCGTCCCTCACCTCTCCTCCTACCGCACTGATTGCTGTTTCTCATCCAGGTGGCCACTTGGAGGGCGTTCCTCCTGGAAGCCACAGGACCCCTCCTCCCCTGTACTGGATTAACCAGCCACCTCTGGACTGCCATGCCCCTGGTCCCTCACTTTGTCAGAGGCCCTGTCACCTTGGGTTGTGGCTGTCTGTGTCTGTTTCAGGGTCTCTTTGGGTTGGGTGCTTCTTGAGGGAGGAGTTTGGTTGGATTTGAACCTGGGTTCCCTGGCAATACTGAGCACAAGACCGGGTACAGAGCAGGTGAGATATTGAAGGTCCTTCCTCAGCTGCTCCTAGCTTACCTCTCCATTCTTGCCTCCTCCTGTTACCCACACCCCAGTCAACACTAAGCTCAGGCAGGAAACGATTGCCATGGGATGTGGTGGTTAAGGATGGAGGCAGCCTGGTTCAGATCCTGGGACAACCATTCTAGATGTGTAAGCGTGGACAAGTTCCGCTTCCTCACCTGTAAGATGGAGATACAGTAGTACAGCCCTCATAGGATTAGAGCGTTGGTTCTCAACCTGGGGTGAGTTTGACCCCCAGGGGACATTTGGCAGAGACATTTTTGGTTGAGATGGAGTGGGGAACTGGCATCCAGTAGATAGAGGCCAGCAATGTTACTAAACCTTGAACACACAGAACAGCACTTACAGCAAAGAAATAACCTGCCCCAAATGTTGGTGGTTCTGGGGTTGAGAAGAGATACTTACTGCGTGCTTAGAACAGGCCACAAGAAGCACTCCGTAGACATTAGCTACCATTACCGCCATGACTTAAGCATGACAAGCGCTGATGCCTCCATCTCTGCCCAGAACGCCCTCCCCCCACTTTGCATGGGGGCTGAATAGCTACTCATCCTTCAGGACCTAACCAGAATGCCGCCTCTTCGGGGAAACCTTCCCTGACCTCTCCCACCCTTGTCCCCCAGAATACCGTCAGGCAGGCAGTGACTGACTCCCTCACAGCCGCACGCACAGGCCTGGGCTCAAATTCATGCTCTTTTCTCACACCTGAGCGACTTTGGGCCTCAGAGTCTTTTCAATGGAATTGAATAGTGTCTTTGAGGATGAGGTAGACCAGCACGAGGGGAGTATTTGATTAATGTCAGGATTCCTTTTGTGGAATGCATTAGTTAATAAAACCTAAAAGCTTAGTGTTGTTTTAGATTGGTAGAAATTGTTAAGAAATACGTTTTTAAGATTTGTTGGGGGAAAAATAGGTTATCTCTATCACTAGGAAAGTTAAGAAAAAAGATGTTACATGCTGTATACATGAGACCCATGTCAAATGAATAAAGACTCAGAAAATGTGAAAAGTTAAAGTATGGGGAAAGATATACCAGGAAAATAACTCAAAGAAGTCTAAGTTTAGCCACATTAACCACCAAACAAAGCAGATTTTGAGTCAAAAGGCACGATCAGTAATGAAGTGTCATCAGAAATGAAAAAGGAATAACCAGTATGACAAAGCAGTTTTAAACCCGGGTGCAACTCACAACATAGTCCCCAAAGAGGTAGAACTAAAGTTAACAGGAGGACAAGAAGAAATGGACACATTCCAGCAGCACTGTGACATTTGAGTAGATCTCTTTCAGTAATTAATCAAGTAGACAAAAAACAAAGCTACTCTCTTTATTTATAGGCTTCAGTTGCTCTCTGAAATTATCTATTTTCTTGTCTGTCTTCTCCACCAGGGTGCAGGTTTCATGGGGGAGCAGAGGTTTTTGTTCACTTTGTGTCTGGCTGCTTCCTGGGTTCCCACTATAATGCCTGGCACGAAGTGGGTGCTTAGTAAATCTGAGTGAATCAAATGCATGAATGCTCAGCCCTGGTGCTGGGTGATGCTGGGGCCCAGAGATGAGTCATGCTGAGGGCTGGTGAGGGAGAAAGCCAGCTGGACTGGGATCAATCCAGGTTTGATGACCAGAGCTGTGGCAGCCGAGATACCAGGGACTAGGAGAGCCCTGACAGCTTAGCGGGGAGTGAAGGACTTGGAGGAAACTCCCGAGACGCAGAGCACTTGTGATGGCTCTTGATGGATGACCAGGAGTTTATTGGGTGGTGAATAGCATCTCATCCATCCATTCATTTCACGGGGCCGCCTGTGCTGGGAAGTGCCAGGGACCTAGAGCTGAATCAGTCTTGAACCCTGCTCTCAGTAACCCCCTTGTCTGTGGGGGGAGGTTGACACAGGCAGTCCTAATCCAGGATGCCCAGATGGTGGCAGAGGGAGATACAGACGCTGTGGGAGCCATGAGGGGCTACGTGGCGCTTGTGGTGGGGGAGGGGAGGCACCCGGAATGAGCAGGGGTGGGGTAGGTCCCTTCTACACGGGATGCTGGAGGTACGAGAGAACCTAGCCCAGTCCTGGGCTCGTGCCCAGTCCATGTCGCACCCTGCTCCATGCACACTGCCTGATCCAGCCATAAGCCCTGTTTTACAGACAAGGATGTCGAGCCTTAGAGAGGTTGGCTCACTTTCCCAGGGGAGCAGCCCAGCTGGCGTCCAGTGTGACCAGAGGCAGAAGAGCTGAGCTGGGGATGTGCATGAGGCTGGTCCCCCACACAGGTGGCGTGGCCCTGGATGGCCTCGGCAACATCTCTCTCGCCAGTCTCCCCTCTGTGTAGTGCCGCTGTGGGATGGGCTCAGGAAACTGGGACCGAGCCACCTGGGGCAAACGTGAGATGTTTGCAAGATGGGACCAATGACCTTCTGTTTCCTTTCCCAGAATGGAACAGCAGAGGGGGCTCCTGTTGTTTCTGGGGGTACAGATGCTGCTGGTGGGGGCATTGCTCTACCAAAGCCACCACCGCCGTAGCTTCACCTCCTTCCTGCGCTCCCTAATACAAGACAAGCCAGAGGATGGAGAAGAGCTGCCTTTTCTGGTTCAGGTCTCCTCTGTAGGAATCCCTTACCAGGATGTGTACTCCAACCTCAGCCAGATTCACCCCCTGGACATCAGTGATGAGGATCTGCCCAACTGTCCCATCATCTCGCCCTACATCAGTAAGCCTGTAGGGGCCTCTTACACCCCCAGCCCCACCTCAGGCTTCGGGGAGCAGCAGGAATCCCTGCGGAGGAGGGCAGGACCTGGAAGCACAAGGCAGTGGGCTGGGGCGGGCTGGGGCAGTGGAGGGGGGTGCTGGTTATCTAGTGCTGCATCAAAATGAACCACCTCCAAACTTGGTGTCTTTAAACAATCATTAACTCAAAGTGCATGGGGGTCAGAAATTTGGGGGTGGGCTCAGCTGGACGGTTGCAGTCCAGGTTTTTCATGCAGTTGCAGTGAAATGAGGGTGGAGCTAGAACAGTGGCGGGTGGAAGCCGCCAGCACCTGGCTTTCTTCATGGGATCTTAGGGTCTCTCCGTATGGGCTAGCTGGGCTTCTTCACAGCATGGTGGCCTCAGAGCTGAAGGCTTCAAGAACAAGTATTCGTGTAAACGAGGCATTGGCCTAATGGCCTTTTACGATCTAGTCTCAAAAGTCACGTGACATCACGTCTCCCATACTCCGTTCATTGGAACAGTTGTAAAGGCCCACTCAGCTTTAAGGGGCAGGGACAGAGACTCGCCTCTCCATAGGAAGAGTGTCAAGGTCACACTGGCCGAAGGGCCTGTTGGGTAAGAGTGTTGTGGCCATCTTGGGGAAAAAGATGGTTTGCCGCAGAAAGAGGAGGCATGCCAGGGGATAAGTGGATGGTGGGCCCTCACTGAGAGAGGAAACTGAGGAGGAGGTGGGTCTAAGATGCAGGGAGAGAGCGGCCTGAGACCCACCCAGGAGGGGACATATGGGGTGTCTTGTGTTAGGTTGGGGTTGGAGCTCAGGAGGCAGACTTAGGACCATCAGAGTCCACTGGAGGAAAAGCAGCAGGAGGTGATGAGCTTGCTGAGGGAGGGCAGAGAGAAGCATGGGAGGCAGGGGAGAGATGAGGGAAGGATCAGAGGAGGTACTGAGAGGTGGAGGGAAGACCCCAGGAGGGCAGGACATTTTTGAGCCAAGAAGCTCAAAAGGGGAAACTCAGAGCCCGTTGTACTGGCATGTTAGTCCCCTAGGGCTGCCCTAACAAAGCGCCGCAAACTGGCGGCTTAAAACAACAGAAACTGGCCCTCTCACAGTCCTGGAGGCCACAAGTCGGAAACCAAGGTGTTGTCAAGGGTTGGCTCCTTCTGGAAGCTCTGGGAGAGAAGCCAGCCTGTGCCTCTGTCCAAGCTTCTGGTGGTTGGTGGCAATCCCTGGCCATCCTTGGCTTGTAGGCACACTGCTTAAATTTTTGCCTCCATGCCACCTTCTCCCTGGGTCTTCACATGGCCTTCTTGGAAGGACATCAGTCATTGGATTGAGGGCCCACCCTAATCCAGTATGACCACATTTCAACCTGCATAATATCTGTGAAGTCCCTATCTCCCAGTAAGGTCACATACTGAAATTCTGGGTGGACATGCCTTTGGGGGTGGGACGTGATTCCACCCAGGACATCTGGCTTGTTGGGGTGTCTAGGGTAGGTCCCTGACCGTCCCTGGCCTGTGCCTCTCTCAGATGGTCCTTTGAAGGTGCTGATCCCAGAGAACCTGACGATGGAGCAGGTGGTGGAGAAGAACCCACTGGTGGAGCTGGGAGGCCAGTACCGGCCACCCGACTGCTGGACAGAGCAGCACACGGCGGTCGTGGTGCCCTACTGTGGGCAAGGCCGGCAGCTGCAGCAGCTGCTCTTCCACCTGCACCCCTTCCTGCAGCGCCAGCAGCTGCACTACGCCGTCTACGTGGTGAACCAGGTGTGGCGGCGGTGTGGAGGGGCAGGGCTGGGAGGGCAGGCGGGTCTGAGCCTGACCGTGGAGAGTCAGGGCTGGAGTTGTCACTCACTGAGCTGAGAGTATCTGGGCCAGAGAGTATCCAGGGGGCTGGATTGATGAGTCCAGAAGAACTTGGATTGGGGGAGATTAGAGCCAGGGGCTGTAGATTTGGTCTCTACTGGCCTAGTCTGGGATCAGCTTGAATAGCTGTCCGAGGGAAAGGCTCAATCCCACTGAGTCCAGGTCTCTCTGAAACCGGGGCTGGTCAGATTGGACAGTTAACCTAAGGGGTAAATTAAAGCACTGCGCTGGGGAGTCAGATGCTGTTTGAATCTTGGTCTTGCCCATTACTACCTACGTGGTCTGAGGGTGGGACCAATCATCCATCCATCCATCCATCCATCCATCCAACACAGTTACTCAGTATAACCATGTGCCATTGTTTTCTCATTCATGAGACAAGGATCAGTGAGTTAATGAATGTAAAGCAGTGAGGCCAGTGCCTGGCACATAGCAGGTGCTCAATACATGATATAGTAACGATGATGGTGATTATAACGATAGTGGTGGTGACTGTGACAATGGCGGTGGTGGTGGTGGTGATGACGGTGATGTTGGTAATAGTGACGATGGAGGGTAGGTGACTACGCTGATGCTGTTGAAGATGGTGCAGACAGTGATAGTGATAACGGTGGTAATGCTGGTAATGAACATCAGTTAATGGTAAGTGGTGGTGGTTATGGTTAAGGTAGTGATGAAGGAGATGATGATAGAGGAAGAAGAGGAGAGGTAAATCCTGTCCTGGGCATCAGGAGCAGAAACAGATAGACACACAGCTGGTCCCCAATCACTCCTGACCTCTGCCTCCCTCAGATGGCCTCTTGAAGGTGATGATCCTTGAGAACGTTGAGAATGGCTGAGGAGGGAGACCTGAGAGGCCGAAGATACTGACTGCCTAGGATGGGGGTGGGGACCCAAGGAAAGCTTCCCAGCGAAGGGAACTTTTGAACTGCATCTTCCTGGGCAAGTCTGGGTTTTCCATCTCCACTGTGGGAATAAGGAGGGGTTCCAGGCAGAATGGCTCTTGAAAAGGTGAGAGAGGACGGGCCTGGCAGGTGTGGTGAAGGCAGCACCGAACATCTGTGTCCACCCCAGGTGAACAACAGCCCCTTCAACCGGGGCAAGCTGTGCAACGTGGGGTTCTGGGAGGCCATGCAGGAGGAGGACTGGGACTGTGTCTTCTTCCACGATGTGAACCTCCTCCCGGAGGACGACTGCAACCGCTACGTCTGTGACGTCTTCCCTGCCCATGTGTCCGTGGCCATTGACAAGTTCAACTACAAGTAGGTGGAGGGAGGGACTGTTGGCCTTGGTCTGCCCTCCCCTGGACCTCGCCCTGCCTATCTGTTCGGTCCAGGCCCCTGATCCCTGTGGCAGAGACAGAGAGGGGATGTTGGGAAAGGCCTTGGGATGGTGAAGAGCCTTTCTCTCAGATGTGGGCGTCACGTGGAGTGGGACTGCTTGTCAGTGCGGGAGTCAGGATGCTGTTAATAAAGTGGTAGGCAGCAAGGTTGTGAACTGAGGTCACAGAAGGGGAACTTACGAAAAGAGGGGCTAACTGGGGATCAGCAAGGGCTATTGATGGCGTCAGGAGATGGGCCTGTCAGATGCTTCAGGGAGGGGATAGCTCAGGATCCGATGAGGGTCAGGGGAAGGACTACCTCAGGATCAGGCAGGGGGACATCTGGGGGTCAGGGCAGAGGTTATCACAGAGGTGAGTGGAGAAGGGCTTACCCAGAAATAAAGCTTGGAGACTCCAGCCAGGAAAGGGCTAGGGCCCATTGGTAGGAATTCCCTATGCTTCCAACCCTGTCTGCCTCTCCAGGCTGCCCTACCAGGGCTATCTTGGAGGGGTGTTTGCTCTGCGCCCCATTCACTACCTGAGGATAAACGGTTTCCCCAACACGTACTGGGGCTGGGATCAGGAGGACAATGAGATCGCTGCCAGGTAGGGGGCCCTTCTCCAGGGAGCCCAGCACAGGGAGCTGCTGGTCCCTCCATGGCTGGGGGGACACTGGCTGCCCTTGGCTAATAGGGGACACCCCCTATTTTGGATTGAGGGAGACACGAGCCGCTCCAGCCTGAGGGGCTGGGCGCTGGGCACGGCATGGGGATCTTATCAGAGGAGACAGGCATCTGGCCTCCCTGCCCTCCCCTCTGTAAGGGTGAAGCTCAGTGGGATGCTCCTTTCCCGGCCCCACCTGCTCTTTGGCCGCTACCACATGCTGGAGGAGGGGCAGTACCCCAGCCACAAGCAGAGCCCCCAGAGGTGAGTCAGAGTTGGGGCAGGGGTGGGGTGGGGGGTGGGAGGATTCTAGGCCTGTCCCCGATCCCCAGGCTCACGTGGCAGCCCGTCCTGCGTCTCCTTCCAGCCCTGGCCTTCTGGCCCCGATCTGCCGCAGGTGGTGGCACGATAGCTTGAACTCGCTGGGCTACAGGCTGCTCTCCAAGGAGCTGCAGCCCCTCTACACCAACCTCACCGTGGACACCAGCTTCTCAGCCCCGGGAGCCCTAGGGCCAGGCTGAAGGGTATCTGAAGGCCAGAAGGAATCCCTGAGACCCGGGCTGCAGGGCAGCCCTCCCACTCAGCCTTCCTGGCTTCTTATTAAAGGAAGGTTTACTTCACTCACTTCTCTCTGCCACCCCACACCCCATCCTTCCATTTCCATTCATTCAGTTACATGGGGCCTCATTCAAATTCGCCAAGCTCTGGGTCTCTCCATGCAGTTCAAAGTGCTTAACACACGCCCACCCGTTGACTTCTCACAAGGACTTGTTGGGTAGCCCTTCTGTCATCTTCCTTTTGAAAACCAGGACAGATGTCTTGCCTGATGGATGTAAAATCAAGCACAGGAACCTGGCTCCCAGGCCTGTCCACTTACAGATTATGCTATTCTGCTTTTTTGCAGCAGAAAAAGGGCGGGGGGAGAATGAATAATTTTTTAAAATGTGAGGATGGTTGAATAAATTACAGCATGTCCACATGATCGAATATCACTGCAGTCACTGAACAGCCGTGTTGTGGAGTGAAAAGAACCAGTGCACACGTGTGAGATGATCTAATATTTATAAAACGAAGAGGAAGGAATACCTCTATGGGTGTCTGATTATGAGCATAGTAGTGAGTGTGTGTGGATAACAAGTGTTGGCGGACTTCTTCCATAAAGGCCAGAGAGGAAATGTTTTCAGCTTGCAGCCGTATGGCCTTTGCCACGGCAGCTCAGCCCTGCCACTGGAGCACAAAAGCAGCCACAGACAACACATGAACAGATGAACGTGGCTGTGTTCCAGTAAGACTTTATTTAACAAAACAGGTGGCCGACCAGATCTGGCTGATGGCCAGGTTACTGGCTCCTGGTGTGTATGACCAGGAGCCTGCATAAAAGTACGGAAGAGTCCATACTGAAAGGCTGACGCTGGTTATCCACAGATAGTGGAGGTGGAAAGGGGAGGGCAGAGCTGAACCAGTCAGGAAAGAAAAGAAAAACTACACCATAAAGACCAGAATCCCATTTATGCACTTACCAAAAAAAAAGTACATTCACATGCCTATATGCATAAAGAAATTAATAATTACTGACTGCAACCTCAGGATGTAAATATCCAATAGGGAATAAATTTGGTAATTATGTTAAGTTCTTTTAAAATACGTGTATAATATACACATTGTACAACCCAAACATTTACAATTTTTGTTAATCACACCTCAATAAATATGTGCGTGTGTGCATATATATAAATATATATATAAATTTTTTTATATATGTATATAAAAAATTGAGCCACACTTCCTGTTATGCGGTGAATTCTGTAGCAAACACTACAGAACTGAGGGGGTGTGCATACATATGCATATAAGTACATATGCTGACCTGAAGATGTAAATACGCAGACATACATACACATACAGATACACACATATACATAATACTGCCCAGTCATCGTTCAGTTCCCTGGCCCTTTAGAAATATTGATAACCCACATTAAGTAAGGTTTATATCATGAATATAATTTGCCACGTACTTTCCTGTAAATCTGGGAACAGTCTGTTTTGTACCACATTCTCTTTTCTCGGTGTGTTAAGAGTTTTCTTCCCCAGATGAATCCAAAAAAAAAAGAATTTAATGGTCACATGTCTAGTTGTGGATCTTATGAGACCCTGTCAGTTTCAACTATTGAGAACAAACACGTCCTCTGACAGCAATTTCTGACAGCTTTTCTTTTGGTTCACACATCAGTCACTTTTGCCAACCCACAGTAGCATAGGTAGAGGTCAGCCACATCTTTTTGGAAATAAGCACATTTTCAGAACCTTCCATTTTTTACTAGTAAATGAGAGTCAGTCATTCAGAGTTAAGTCTGATTCTATTTTGCTTTAATTTTTTTTATTTCTTTGACGGGGAGGGAGAAATTATATTACATGAATTTTATAATTTTTAATGAGACTAGTATTAATATGGGCATTTCCACTCATTCTTAAAAGTTCTTTTCTGAGTAATTTCCCTCACGTATAATAATGTATAATTTGGTGGCATGCAGTGCATTCCTAGAGTTTTTCTGAAGTGTGGATTCTGTAGCATACAATTAAATCTGACTTTTGTAAGATTTTTTTCTTCAAGAAATCCAGAGTTTGTTTCACTTATGTATATGCTGATGCATACTAGGAATTGATTTCTGCGTAAAGCTTGTCACAGAATAACTGCTTTTGTGAGGTTTACCCCTGGTATGAGTTGTTTGGTGTTTATTAAAATTTGATCTGTTGTTGAAGGTGTTCCCACATTTAGAACATACATAAGGTCTCTCTCCTGTGTGAATTCGTTGATGCACTTTGAGTTGTGGTTTCTTACTGAAGGTTTTCCCACAGTCACAGCATTCATAAGGTTTCTCTCCAACGTGAGTTCTCTGATGAGCAGTCAACTCTGATTTCTGGATGAAGGTGTTCCCACATTTGTAACAGGAAAAAGTTCTCTCTCTAGTGTGGGTCAGCTGATGTTTATGGAAATTGGACCGCCCGTTGAAAGCCTTCCCACATGCAGGGCATATATAGGGTTTCTCTCCGGTGTGAATTCGCTGATGTTCTTTGAATTGTGACTTGGAAGTAAAGGCTTTCCCACAGTCACTGCATTTGTAAGGCTTCTCTCCAGTGTGAATCCGCTGATGCATGCTGAGTATTGACTTCTGGTTGAAGGCCTTCCCACATTCATGGCACACGTGGTGTCTTTCTCCAGTGTGAATTTTGTGATGTATATTGAGGTGTGACTTTTGGGTGAAGGTTTTTCCACAGTCACTACATTCATAAGGTTTCTCCCCGGTATGGATTCGATGATGTATGTCGAGTTGTGACTTGGAAATGAAGGATTTCCCACAGTTATGACACTGATAAGGTTTCTCTCCCGTGTGACTTCTCTGATGCACGATCAGGTGTGCCCTCTGGATAAAGGCCTGGCCGCATTCGATACACACATAGGACTTCTCCCCTGAATGGATTCTCTGGTGCAAGCTGAGGGTTGACTTTTGGGTGAAGGCCTTCCCACATTCGCCGCATACGTATTGTCGCTCACCAGTATGAATTCTCTGATGTATGCTGAGGGTTGAATTCTGGGAGAAGCCTTTTCCACATTCACTGCATTCATAGAGTTTTTCTCGAGTATGCGTTCGCTGATGTCTGAAGAGAGATAATATCTGGAAAAAGGCCTTTCCACACTCGTGGCATTTATGGGACTTCTTTCTGGTGTGAATTTTCTGGTGTGTAATCAGTTCTGCCCTCTGAACGAAGACTTTTCCACATTCCTTACATATATATGGTATGTTACCTGTATGACCTGTCACATATACACCAAGTTTTGGTTGTAGAGGGAAGGCTTTTCCACACTGACTGCATTCCTGGAAGTTTTCTACACTGTGGAATCTTGGTTGCTCAAGGAGGTGTGACTTCTGGGTGAAGTCCCTCCCACATTCAGTACATCTGTCTGGTTTCTCCCGAGCATGAATTTGATGTAGTGTGAGCAACTGTTTATGGTTGAAGACTCTTGCACCTGGATTACCTTCGCAGAAGTCCTCTCCTGTGTGAGTTCTCTCACAGCCAGCCTCGGAAGAGCTATGGATGAGTAGCTGACCAGATCCAACAGCCTCATCAAAGTGTTCTGTGGTATTGCTTTGATTCTGACAATCTATTTCTAGGTGAGGGTTCAAGCTTTTTGCAAGTGAGCAACGTTTGTGAGGTCTTCTTCGTGAAGCGTCAAGGTGGAGCCTCACAAGGATGACTTTTCTGGGGTCCTTATAGTCACAATCCCTCTCTGTATTCAGTTTTTCCTTGTTGAGGAAAGCCCTCTGGTGGGAAGGTTTATTTTGACTTTCCTGATACCCCTTTGTTTGGTCAGCCCCTTCCCACAGTTCTTCCAAAACGAACCACTGTGCACCATCTCTTGTGACCTTACTGGCTACATCAGTGTGAAGTGAAGCTTTTTCAGAACTTTCCTGTTGTGGGCTTTCAAGCCCCAACTCCCCTTCAAGGAGAAAAAGATGAAATAGATACAGTGAACAGCTGGCAAAGGATAGAGGAGGAGTTGCATGAAGCTGATTGAGGGAAAGTGCTGAGTCATACAGCGGTGGCGGTGCTGATGGTGATGAAGAGAGAAAACACAGCCCTTGTTATATGTCCCGCCCTTGTCTAGACAGCACTTAGCATCCGCCAGGCCATGCTCTGTGTGATGCACGCACAGGCTGTTCAGTCCTCACAACAGCCCCCTGAGGTAACTACTTACTATTCCTGCTTTTCATGTGAAGAAAAGGAAGCACAGAACCATTCGGTAATCAGCCAAACTCACTTTGCTCACGGCTGGGAACGCTAGATTTGAACAAAGGCAACCTGACCCCACCTGTGTAGGTAGTCAAGCTACGGAGACCTAGTAGGACAACCACAGGGTAAATCAGGCGAGGGTGTCATAGGGCAGATCTGTGAAGAGCCAGAGCTCGAAGGAGGGCTCAGAGCGCGGTGCTTCCTTGGCTTACAACGGGGTTATGTCCTGATAAGCCCATCGTGAGACGAAACTACTGTAAATCAAAAGTGCATTTAATACACCTAACCTACTGAACATCATAGCTTAGCCCAGCCTCCTGTAAATGTGCTTGGAACACTTCAGTGTTACCCTAAGATGGGAGATCCAGTTAGATAACAGATATACAAGAGATGCTCTGTTAGTTATTAGAAAAAATGAAATTAAAACATGAAACAGCTGTCATGACGTGGGTCATAAATGAGAAATTGGGTTAACTATTAAGTGTTGGCAAGCAAGATGTAGCAATGTGGCTCCTCGTGCATTCCCCCACATTCCCACAGCAGAGCATAGACTGTGCAGCCCATCTGAAGAGCTGTATGATTTACTTAGCCAGATTAAGTGTACTCATATCCAGTGAGCAGGCAGTCCCACTCCTGAGTATATTCACCTCTGAGAAATTCTTACGTTGGCCCCCACAGGACATTTACAGAATAACACATGGCAGCATTAGCTGTAGAAACTAGGAGTATGAGGTGAGCCAGGTATCCACTGCCAGGGTAATGGGTAAGTGTGGTAGGCTGAATAATGGCCCCTCAAAGGTATCCACGGTTTTCAGGCTAACAGTCACTCACCTGGACACCTGTGCTGTGGGAGGTCGGCCTCCCCCATCCGTGGCTCCTTTCCTTTTCCCATCCTGACAGTGATTTCTGGGCTGGGAATGTGATACCCTGGGAATTAGAAAGGATATTGCCTTTGGACGTGGTCTTGGGCTTTCCAGGCCATTCCATGAAGCTTTCATTGGAATATCAAAAAAGTCAACATCTTTGCCCAGGAACAGAGTAACACTCAAAGATGCCCAAAAGGAATGAACAGATTGGGACAAACCGAAGGTAAAGTGCATGCCACAAAGAAGGGCATTCTCCTCAAGGAGGCCCGTTTAGGAGCCCCGGGTCGGGGCGCTCACCCACTGAGAAGAGGTGGCTGTAGATCTCCAGCATCACGTCCTGGTACAGGCGTCTCTGGGCAGGGTCCAGTTGCTGCCACTCCTCCCTGCTGAAGTCCATGGTCACGTCCTCAAATGACACTGATCCCTGTAACAACCAACCCCAGCTCCAAGTGGATCAGTCATCATTGGTGAACGGAGCAGTTACATATAAGGACGCATTTTTAAAGATTTTTCTGTTTGCCATGCTATAGATGGCTTCCCACTACCTGTTTCATATTGTATTTGGGGGGAGTTAAAAAATTTGGCCTTCATCACTGTCTCTGGCACCAAGCTCCTAAAAATCCTTGGAATTCCTGGTAAAGCAATAAAGGTGTCTTTTGCTTTGTTAATGAATTGACTTTTGGAAAGCACCTCAGGATGGTGGCTGGTCACTAGAGGAACCAACCTTGTAATTAGAAGGTTGGAACTTTCAGTCCCACCCCCTGACCTTTTGAGAAGGGCTAGCCATTGAATCATTAGTGAATGGCCAATGAGTCGGTCATGGCTATGTGACGAAGCCTCCATAAAACCCTAACAGGACAGGGCTCAAAGAACTTCCAGGTTGGTGAACCAGAAGGCTTCCACATGCCACTGTGCTAGGCCTAAACTCCACGGGGACAGAAGCTCTGTTATGATGTGACTTCTGTTATGCTTCCTCCTCATCTGTGTGAGACTCATGGGATTTAAGCTATGTTAAGAAGTTCAAAGTAGAGTCACAGTGGCCAATGTGAACATCCATATGAGCTGCTGTGAAACATCCAGTATAGGGCCGAGAGTGCTTAAGAGTGGAAAACTAGGAGTGTTAACTTGAGATAAGGAATTTGGCCGTGTCCTTGGAAAGACCTCACTAGAACAGGAGGGAGTGAGAGAGATGAGACCCCCTGGGGCGGAACCATTACATCCTACTGACAAACTTAGAATGGATCACCAAGCGACTTGATGGCTCTTCAGTGGCGGACCTGACTCCCTGGTGCTGAGAGCCGTTCTAGATGGATGCCGCCAGAGCAGAGGGCGACTTCCCACTCAGGCTTGTCGTGAGCCCTGTTGTCAGACTGGGGACCGCTGCTGAGACACCTCCTTCCTGGACTCCTTCCCCCCGACCCACCTTCTCCTGACTCTGACTAAGCTGTGTCGTGTGCTAATTGTGTGCAATAAACCGAGTGATTCGTGAGTTGAATATTGGCTACATTTCGTGTATCTCCAATCCTGTGGATTCTTCCCTGGCTAGGCCCTGTGACAGAAACTCCTTTGTTCTGGATTGCGCCTGGTGTATCTTCATCTGGCTGTTGATATACGTCCTTTAATTACCCTTTGTAATCAGCTAGTAATCTAGTGAAGTAAACTGGTTTCCTGAGTTCTGTGAGCCGCTCTAGTAAATTAATTGAACCCAAGAAGGGAGTTGTGAGAACCCTGGTTTATGTTTATATGCCTCTGGGCATATACCCAGAGAAAACTAATTTGAAAAGATACGTGCACCCCAGTGTTCACTGAGGCACTGTTGACAATAGCCAAGACATAGAACCTAAAGGTCCATTGACAGATGACTGGATAAAGAAGATGTGGTATATTTATACAATGGAATACTACTCAGCTATAAAAAAGGATGCCATTTGCAGCAACATGGATGGACTTAGAGGTTATCATAGTAAGTCAGACAGAGAAAGACAAATATCATATGATGTCATTTATATGTAGAATCTTAAAAAAGAAATGATACAAATTCTATTTACAAACCAAAACAGACTCACGGACATAGAAAATAAACTATGGTTATCAAAGGGGAAAGGATGGGGGAGGGATAAATTAGGAGTTTGGGATTAGCAGATGCAAACTCCTATATACAAAATAGATAAACAACAAGGACCTACTGTATAGCACAGTGATATATACAAATTCTTGTAATAACATAATGGGAAAGAATCTGAAAAGAAAAAATATATACGTATGTATATGTATAACTGAATCACTTTGCTGTATACCTGCAACCAACATGGTGAATCAACTACACTTCAATAAAAAATAGAATTTTAAAAAGTTAATTGAACCCAAGGAGGGAGTTGTGAGAACCTCTAATTTGTAGCCAGTAGGTCAGAAGCACAGGTGACACGTCGACTCGCTATTAGCATCTAGGCGGTGGGTGCTCTTGTAGGACTGAGCCCTCAGCCTGTGGGATCTGACGCTGTCTCCAGGTAGACAGTGCCAGAATTGAGTTAAATTGCAGAACACCCAGCTGGTACCACAGAGAATTGCTTGGTGCGGGAAAAAATCCCCGCACATTGGGTGACCAGAAGTGTCAGAAGTGAAGTGTTCAGTGTAAAGAGAAGCACACAGAAGTGACTGTTGCAGGGAATGCTAAGCGATTCAAAATCTGACCCACCTCTTGGAAAGGGAAGCATGAACATCATGCGAGTGTGCTGGGGTGGGAGTATATGACAGAGGGCTAAATGTCAACCTGAGGGTCTGAGAAGGGGCTGTATATATTTGCAACTTAAACTCCAAGTGTACTTTAATATCGGATTTTCTATTGTTGGCCCATAAAACGTGCTCATCTGAGGACAATGAATGTGCATCTTAACAGAGCCTTCATAGGTGGTACTGGGAGCCACAGGGGGAAGTGATCCACTGCTTGACAAGGATATTGCTGACCCCACATTATATACCTTTTAAAAACAGAACACCTCTGTAACTGAGTATAAATCTATCACAGCATAGTGATGCTGTCCACATGCCGAAGTCCTAACCCCCAGAACCTCAAAATGTGCCAGTACTTCAAGATGCACAGTCTTTAAAGACAGGACAAAGTGCAGATGAGGACTTCAGGGTGGGTCACTGTTACTTTAAAACACGCAAATAAAGCGTCATGAAATTCAGAGTAACTTGTAATTTCAGGAAATCTTCAGTATACCCAAGAATCCTGCTTTCCCATTCCAAAATATCAAATATTAATTATCTGTGGGCAGCTTAGAAACACTGTTCTCTAGCACTTTTATTCAATTTTTAAAATGAGGAAAACCACATGGTCCTTAAAAGCCAGTTCTCGCTCTAGGGAAACCAGCCCATCTCCACACGGCAGGTAAGGAGGAGTCAGGTGGGGACCAGCTGAGAATATCTAAAGACCCAGCTGAGGATGAAGGGTCCTCGCCTGGGCAGAGCAGGAAGGAGCTGGCATTTCCCTGCCTCTGGCTGGAGCTGTCTTTTCTTTTTCCTTTGCCCCAAGGCCAACAACCCTCTTCTCCAACACATTCTTCTCCACTAGTCAGCTCAGTTTCCTCTTTCACACACAGTGCCTGTGGATGAGGACACATCAGCCCTCTGTGGGCTTGTTCTCAGCAGGAGACTCCGGATTGTCTCAGACCAAGGGAGTCCAGAATCTGCTGCTTCCTGTGTCTGCCCTCGAGTTCTGCAGAACTGTCCCTGGGGCTCCCGCTTACCTCACACGATCCATCCCTCTCCTCTGGACCCAAGACCTGGGGTCTCTGGGGCAAATTCGTATCAGCAGGCATGTCCCCTCTGGGCTTCTACTCTTGGTCTTTCTTGCTGACAACTCCACTTTTCCCCGGAGCTTGCAGCTGAGTGGGCATCAGAAGACTCCAATCTGAGCTGCTGGGAAGAGTCAGGCTGGGCAGTGAAGAGAGGTCCTGCAGCCTCAGTGATGTGGGTTCTGCAGAGACACCAAGAAACCCTGGAAAGGAAATGACCACATAGTTACTCATTTAATATTCACTCCATATGGATTTCAGAGGGCCCTAAGGCGAAGGTCACGTGCTAGACAATGAAAGTAGACAAAACTCAGAAAAACTTAGCTGTTGGGGTAAAAAATAAGAAAAGATGAAGAGATTTGGACTAAATGAAAGTTTAATGGCAGCTCTGCCACCTCTTAACTGTGAGAAGATGAAGATCATAGTTTTGCTGCAGTTTCCAAAATGAAGAGGAAGGTATTTATCAAAGGCAGTGGAAAAGTTACATGAGATGAGGCTCGTCATGCCCTCAGCACTTGCCTGACACATGGTGAACACTGAATAAAAAACAGCAGATTGCAGAGTTCGGTGCCTTGTTTAGTTTTCACACAACCCCCATCAGCTAAAGATTGTGATGATAATCATACTCATTTTGTGGATGAGTAAACTGAGGCTGAGTGCTGTTACATCATTTGCCTTAAGGTCACTCACTCTGCAAAGGGAAGAACAGGGACCGAGTCCCATGTCTGGCTCATCTTAAACTGCACACAGCTGGCACTAACCCATGTGGTCCTCTACATGGTCAGCTTCCAGAAACATGGTTTACATTTCCTGTTGCCTTCAGGGAGCTGAGGTTTTAAGTTGTACATGTCTGATGTGCCTAATCTGAGATTCTGGACATTTCAGTGTCCATTATGTAGACAGCTCAGCCTTTTCTGACAAAGATAAAACTTAAAATTCAACGTTCTGAACCCCACTTTGGCCTGGAAAATTGCAGATATACACCAGGACCCCCCAGTCACTTACCATTTCTTGCCTGTCCATTTTTTCTTCCTTCCCCCCACCAAAATACAGTGATTGGGCACAGTGACCTCTAGAAATCCCCAATGAGTAGACCAAAGAAGGTCACGAGATGCCCCCCAGTTACCCATGACCAGGCTTTGGAAGTCATTACTGCCCTGATTGCCAATAAATGTTTCCAGGAAGTGTGATTTCCACAGGACCCACAAATAATCCCCAACATAGGGTTCCAAATAATGCACCCCGGTAGGAAACTATCATCCATCTGCTCAAATGCCAGTCATTGACAGGGGCCCACGGAGAGGCCAACACTGAGCCATTCATCCATTCCCAAAGGATCCCAACACACTGCCCGGAAAGCAATCAGTTACCCTCACAAACCTCCATCACTGACCCCCTGGGCCTCCAGTTCACTGGTTCCCAGATGCTACCCTTAGCACCCCACTTTACTGATTTCATAGGTCCCCCCTCAATCACTGTCCCCCTTAAGTATGTTACAGTGGGACCCTCAAAGTCCTCCAATCCCTGAAGTTTCTGCTCCCAATCACTGCCTCCTGCAGTCCCCCAAGCAGTGGATCACTTCCCCAAACGGCTCCCAGCACCATCTACCAAAAGGCCTTCTTAAGGCACAGATTCACTGTCCTCAAATGAGCAAGTTTCACGGGCCAACAATAGAAAATCTGATATAAAGTACATTTGGAATTTAAGTCGAAAAAATACATACATTCAGAAAATATGCAAAGCGTCAACATTAAGGAGCCAATTATCCAACTTATAGTAGAAAACCCCACTCACCCCTGTAAGCCCCCACCACTAACATCCCCATCACTCACCCCACGGAGCCCCACCACTCACTCCCTCGACTTGGCATCACTTACTCCGCAGACCCCCATCCCTCGCCTGTCCCCTAACCCCCACATCACTGACACCATGCCCATTTCCCCTCACTGACCCCACAGATTCCCCACTGCTAATATTCCAAGTCACCTTTGCCTCCCGCAGGCGATAGACGGGTTAGGAGAGTTGACACCACCAGCGAAATGGCCGCTCTGGGCCACTTCCGGTTTGAATTCCTGCCTGGATTTCTGGGGCGGGACTTGAGCTGCGCGCATGCTCACTAGAACCTTTGAAGCCACTCCCTGCCAATAGTTATGGCTTATTACCCTTATTTCTAGTCCGCGGTTCACTTTCTTTCAGGGATTGTCTGGAGAACGACATGGCGGGGCCCATATGGCTTTGATACTGGAGGCCGCCATTTTTAAAGAGCCTTCATTCCGTACAGCCAGGGAAGGCATCAGGCAATCTCAAAGTTAGTCTTGGCAATGTCTTAAATATGGTGTATATATCTATTTCTAGGAGACAATAGCATTGCATATTCTGGAAAGTACCTTTTCTCTTTATTTTTCACACTGATTTATTGTCCCACCCTCAGAATCCAGGTATCCTGCGCCCTTTTCCGTCCCACAACTCCCTCTGCCCAGAGAGGCAAAAGGAGCATTGAGAGCCCAAAGGTGTTGGTTGAGCTTGGGGCAGAGAACGCCTAAAAACCTGGATATTTCCTAAGTGTTGAGAGCCATAAAATGAGTGTCTTCTGTTCTGTTAATGAGGTGGCTTTTGGAAAGTATCTAAGGATAAATTCTCTCTGTGCATGCCTTGCTTGTTGGGCTTCACAGGTATTGCATTTTTTTTTTCAAGAATTAAATGTTTGTGGCAGCCTTGCCTTGAGCAAGTCTATCAGTGCCATTGTCCAACAGCATTTGCTCACTTCATGTCTCTGTGTCACATTTTGCTAATTCTCAAAAGTATTTCAAACTTTTTCATTATTATATTTGTTATGGTGATCTGAGATAGTGAATTTTGGTGTTACTATTGCAAAAAAGATGATGACTCTCTGATGACTCAAATGATGGTTAGGATTTTTTAGCAATAAAGTATTTTTGAGTTAAGTTATGTACATTGTATTTTTTAGACAGAATGCTATTGTACAGTTAATAGACTACATAGTGTAAAAATAACTTTTATTTAAAACATTTTTTTAAATTGTAGTATAGTTGATTTACAATGTTAGTTTCTGGTGTAAAGCAAAACGATTCACTAATACATATACATACATTTTTCTTCAGATTCTTTTCCATTATATGTTATTACAAGATACTGAATAAAGTTCTCTGTGCTATGCAGTAGGTCCTTGTTTTTATTTCACTTCATTTACTTTTCTCAAAAAGATTGTAGTATAGTCAATTTGCAGTGTTGTGTAAGTTTCTGGTGTGTGGCATAATGTTTCAGTCATACATATACATACATTTTGTTTGTCTATTTTAAAACATAACTTTTATATGCACTGGAAAACCAAAAATATCTGTGTGGCTCGACTTACTGAGCTAATTGCTTTTTGGGGGTGGTCTGGAACTGAACCTGAAATATCTCCAAGGTATGTGTGTATGCTAAAATGTCTGTATGAATTTGAATTCCTTAGGGGACACATGCTTTAACCAGTGTTTATAGATATAGCCAAATGACTCTCCACGAGGTTGTACCAATTTGCATCCCCACCCCCTGCAATGTGATGAGAGTCTCTGCTTCACTCCAACCTCAACAGCAGAGTACATTAGCACTGATTTTGAGCTTTCCGATTTTACCCATAAAAAAAAAGTACCCTCTCATAGTTTGAACCTGAATTTCTCTTGTTAGGCATGAAGGTGAGCATTTTAAAATAGGTTTCATAACCATTCATATTTTCCATTCTATTCTGTTCTGCCTTTCGGTAAACTGGCTTTTCATGTCAGTTTCCATCATTATTGGCTTCTGTTTCTTTTCTTAAGGATTTGGACAAGTTCTTTTTATATTAGGAAATACAATCATTAGTCTATAATATGATCATGAGTATCTTTTTCTAATTTGTCATTGTCTTTTGATTTGGTTTAGCTTGGATTTGCCATCCAAATTTTGTTTTATATAGTTGAATTTATAAGTCTTTAAGCTTTAAAGCTTATAAGCTTGTAACTCTTTGCTTAGCACTCTGGCATTCCCAACTCTGAAAATGTATGTAATGTTGTGAAATGTGAACTAAAATGGAGTCACTTATGTCAAGGGGCTTTTAAATGGAGCTGGGAGGAGGCCATTAAGAGGCGGGACCTTGCACACATCCCCACCAGGTGGAAGCATGAACTTTTAAACTGGGCCAAACCACAAATATTTCAAGGTCTCTGCAAGAACACCTGCAGCTTGTCACAGCAACGGATTTTTCCACCCTCTAGTCATAGCCTTAGCACTCAATCTTGTTCAGCCAAGATTAGCTTCTGCCTCCAACTTCAATTAAAATTCTTTGTAACGCAAACCTCCCTTCTTTGCTCCTGACTGTTAGTCCTTTATGGGAAACTCTGTGGGTCGCTTCCTGAATCTGTGTGCCCTATGCTTTGAATTGCAATTCTCTGATCTCAAAGAAATGCTTTCTGCTTGATTATGTTACCAGAGAGTAAGTTCTTGTCTATTTGTAGAAGGAATTCAGAGAAGAGACAAGGAGATCAAGAAAGTAAAGTGAGAATTTATTAAGTGATAGTACGCTCTCAAGGGGAGGTTGGCAGACTCAGGGTAGTAGCTGCCATTAGTTTCTTTGGCTAGCTGGTTATATGGGGTGTGAAAATGAATGGGCAGAATATTCACTGGGGATGGAGGAGTTCGGGGTCATATTTCCTGATTTCCACCCCAGCTCCACCTTCAGTCATATATGAACATACATATATTCATTTTTATATTTTTCTTAACCATAAGTTGCTACAAGATATTGAATATACTTCCCTGTGCTATACAGTATAAACTTGCTGTTTATCTATTTTATATATATACATATATATTTATGTTATATTAGTTAGTATATACAAATCTCAAACTCCCAATTTATTCCTTCCCACCCCTGTCCTTATTTAGTCTTGATCGGAAGTGTCATGCATTGGTGCATGATGAATACTTCTTGTCTGCAAAGCTAATTTTATTGTAATGGGGGCATAATGAGAAAAAGATTACATTCAGATGGCAGAGATTCCTGTCTGTCCCATCTTTTTTTTATCTGCCTAGTGGACCCTTGTCACCCCAAAATGTGTGGTTTCCTGTCAGTCCAGAGGTTCCTGCTTTTCTTTGTCTGCCCAAGGACCCCTGTTATTCCCATCAAGTATAAGTAGACATCTCGTGATTTTAAAGTTGAAAAGCATGCCGAGAGGAAGGAATAGGAGAGCAGAGACAACCGTGGAGAGAAAGGGTCTGAAATTTTCAAGTAAGGAAATTAATCCTATAAGGCAAGAGAAAAGGAGTGTGTATGGAAGTGTGGAGGTTACAGGCAAAGAGAGGAAACTGTGGCAGAATTATATGTAAATATAAATGCAAACTAAATATAAACATAAATAGAAATGTGTTTATGTGCATATTATATATGTTATAATGTATACATTGTCACCCTAAATAAACCTAGGGGGCAATAATTGTTACAGCAGGCAGATGGCTAGATATGAGCAGGAGAAAGAGGGGGCACGGGCCATGTGGCAGGAAACCATACATCTGGTGAACAGTGGGGATCCTTGGTCAGAGGCGAGTCCAGAATCTGCTGCTTCCTGTGTCTTCCCTCACGTTCTGGAGAACTGTCCCTGGGGCTCCTACTTTTTTTTTCTTCTGAGATTTGTCCACGCTCAGGTATCCAGGAGCATGGATACTTTTAGGAGGGTTACACAGAGCGTTGTGATCTGAGGGACACACAAAAGGGGCATCTGGAGAGGTCATTAGTGTTTTATTATATGATCTGTGTTGTGTTTACACTAATTTTTGCTTTCTAACCATTTGGCTAATGTCACCTGTATGGCTATGCACTTTATGCATTTTATATGTATATAATCACAGTAAAAACTGTAATAAAAATCTGACAAGATACAAGAAGTTTGATTCTCTGACACCCATCTTTTGGTGACATTTTATATTGCTTCTTTCCCCCAGAGCTCAGTATTCATAAATGAGAGAATAATTGTTTTTGAAGCTCAAGGAATACTCAGTTTACCTACCAGGGAAATAAAAGATTGATTTGTATGAGAGATTTGATTGCACCAAAATGAAGATTCCCATCAAATAGAGAACAATTCAGGTAAATTGAATCAAGAAATTACAGAATGAGAGCAATCTTCATTTAAGCTTACAGGAGCTTTTAAACGAGAATGTACCAAATCTCCCACAAATCAACAAGAAGGAAAACCAGCCAACATAAAAATAAGCAAAGGGCATGAATTTTTATTTCACAAATGTGGAAGCATGAATGCAAAACAAGTCCGCACTGAGATGCTCCAACTCACTGGTAGTTGAAAAAAAATGAGATTCAACAGAAACGAGATACTACTGTACACACATCAGATCAGAAAATCAAGGTGGCAGATAACAGCAAGTAAGGCAAATATGTGAGGAAGCAGGAACCTCATGCTCTGATGATGGGAGCATAGACTGTTGTGCCATTTTGGGAGCTGGCAGTACTCTGTTTTGTGAACTGACTGCATTTGCTCTCTGATAAATCGCTGAGCTACACACTTAGCCATTTGTGTCTTCTGCACGTTATACACGTTACCATAAAAAATTAACTTAAAACTAATATCGAGTGGAAGTACCCAGAAAAAAAAAGAAATACAGACTGTATGATGACATTACATGGAGGTCAAAAATAGCAAAACCTAAACTTTGAAATTTAGGGATGCATATTTTGTTGGTAAGAATATATCATTCTCCAAGGTTAATAGTAGGGATGAGATCAGAATCTTTAGAGAAGCTGTAAGGAAAACATCAAGGTCCCTCTGTGTAAACCCTTTGAATGAATAATTCACAAAGAAAGATTGCAGTTAATTTTAAAAGATGGACAATGTTTATAGTTACAGCGATGCAAAGTAAAGATGTAACTCTGTTTCTCTAACCTTGAATTAACAAAAGGGAAAAAAGTCAGTAATGCCAGGCACTCTCACGTGTTGTCGGGAGATTTGAATGACTTTGGGAAATATCATGTTGGCGTCAAATGGAATTGGGGGAATTATCTCCACATACTGTTATCCATTAGAAAGGCATTTTTCTCTAAGTTACAAACAAGGCTGACTTTCAGGAACATTACAAATAGGGCTTTATTTTTCTCAGTCGAGATAGGCTGATTTTGATTCAGTGGCTTGGCAGAGCCCACAGGACTTCCTAGAGGGTAAAGAAGAAGAAAGAAACAGGGGTTTGGGGGAATCCCAGCCCCAAGTCTAGAGGGCCGGCCCCTCCTTGAATTTCTCCTTCTTGGGCTCCGAGTCCTGACTCAGCTGCTTTCCTAGCCTGAGGTCCAGATCTAGTTCCTGTCTTGTCAGGCCCTTCTGCACAATCCAGTTATTCCTAAACTGAAGACCCAATCTTGCTTCAGCACCACGGACAGCGCAGTCTCTGCTTCCTGGGGACCAGACGTTGCCTTGGTTGGAAAGAGCAGTCTCTCTGTGGGTAGGCTGCGATGGAAGGGAGAATTGGAAAAGGCCTGGGGTCCTGATATGAAGTCTTTCTCCCTCTCCCTCCCTCTACCCTTCTATCCTCCCCTGCCCGCTTCCTTTCTTTCTCTCACTTATTTATGAATATTGAGCTCTGGGGGAAAGAAGCAGTATAAAATGTCACCAAAAGATGGGTGTCAGAGAATCAAACTTCTTGTATATTGTCGGATTTTTACTGCAGCTTTTACCGACTCTAACTTTGTGCCAAATCCTGAGAGATTATAATTTTTTGTGCCTCAGTGTCTGTCAGATAAATGAAGGCATGAAATATCAGGAGGCTGACTGAGGCTTTGTCTTTAGAAGCAACAGAAGACATTCAAAGTGTTGAGGCATTTGAGAGACCTTGCTTAGACTGGGGAAGGAGTCCTGTGACCTCAGGGATGGAGGGCTGTCAGTGGCAGACCTAGAGGCTACAAGAGGCAGATAAGTAAGGGGAGGGAGGTTATGTGGTCACGTCATGGAGGAGAGGAATTGTGGAGGCTGTGGAGATGCTAGGGAGGGAGATTCTGTGCATGTTTGTGCAGGACTCACAGTCACAAGTTCTGTCTCACCACGAACCCAAATGGCTCAAACAAGTCGGGCTGGAGTCAGGGCTCCAGGCTCAGTCCCAGCCTCTGTCCATAAGGTCTCTCCCTGAAGCTAAAATCAAGAGTTCACCCAAAGCTTCCTGCAGCCTCCAGGATACTCCAGCCCTGGGGTGGGTCCAACAAAGAGAGGATTCGATCCCAGAAGAATCTTGGTCTCTCACTCCTCTGTTCCCATAAGCGAGGCTCCAAGAAACCAATTTGGGGAAAATAGACCCTCAGACTCCATATTTCTCATGAGGGAAATGGGGGCTGATCTTCAGGAGGTGAGAGCCGGGGTCTCAGGGTACAGGAAGAAGGCAGGGTCTGTCTGGTTGTGGTCCCAGGAGAGAAGAACTCAGCTTTCACTTCCCCTGTAGTGGCCCAAGGAAGAGAGGTGTTATTTCTGGTAAAGGGAGAAGTTTGACACAGAAACCACATGCTTCAATCAGAGAGTGTCTCCATGGTCACCCCTACCTCCAGGCTGGGAGAGGATAATCAGATGGTGTCAAGAGAATCCAGATTACCTTTTGCAACCCAGAGATGCTGCAGCTGCTGTGGCCACAAACTGTGAGGGCAGCAAATCTGAGGATGAGGTTTCTGGGCAGGGCTGCGGCCAGAGCCTCTGTTTCCTGCAGTGGTCCCTGGAGGGTGATGCAGGTGCGATCAGTAAGCTTTAGTCAGTGATGGCAAAGGAGGGCCTGGGTGACCAGCCCCATTTTCCATTCCAACCCAGGGCTTTTCTGGACTGACTTTAGCCCCCTTGACATCCACCTTCAGATCCTGAAAGTGGCCAACAGACACGGTAATTCCCTTCTGGCCACAGACCTCATCAAAATCTGGAAGAAAGAATCTGAGGCCAATTCAACCTCTTCTGAGATCCAGGGGCCCACTGTTCCTCTCTAAGCATCAGGCTTTCCAGGATGCAGGAAAATGGGACTGGTTCAGGGTAGCGAAATACTGGGAAATGACTCCCAGTGTCTCTGAATGTGACGAGCAGTCAGGGATCCCCAGGAGAGAAACCGAGACAGGAACACGCATGCTCCTTATCTGGAGGGTTCAGGACCCTGGGGGGAGCTGAGATGGAGTCTCAGGGTCTCCTCTCTGGGATCTGAGTCTGACTCTCCTCTCCAGCTTGTACCAGATACCCCAGGTCTACACCCCTTTAACCTTTGAACCATCTTGGAGTCTAAACAGCATTTTGCCAGTCCAGGGTCCTACAGGAGGATGGTTGTTCATTCAGAGTTCCCCAAAGCCCCCATTCCTTACTACTCACCCATATGTGGGGTCCCAAGATCATGACACCAGCTTTACATGTCAGGTGACCTTCCTGGGAGGTGATCGATCTATGAGTGGAACCATCTGAGGGGTTCAGCCCATGGCTACAAACCTATATGTGATTTTTCAGGCCCAATCAGAGGCAAATACAAAGGCTTTCCTTGGCTGACCTCACAGGGGTGCTGTCAGTGCACGGGAGTCTCTAAATGGAGTTGCAGTGAAGGACTCAGACCGCACTGGCCAGTCATGCTGTTTACAGTTTTGCATTCCTAGCCCCAATGCCTTCACTCTTAGGTCTTTATCTGAGGCCTTGGGCAGAGGTCTTCACCTCTACTGAGGCCTCCTTATGCGAGGAAAGAGAAGGAAAACTTGAAGTCACTTTTCCATACTCTGAGTCGGGACTCAGTACTTTTCCACTCCTCCCCCTGCCCCCACCCCAGGGTCCACAGACCCGCCAGAGCTTTTCGTGCCGGGTCTCTCATCTGTGAGATGACCCCCATGTCTGTGTGGCCCACCTGACCCTCAACAAAGATTTTCTTCTTCACTAAATGCTAACCAGGCTCTTTGAGCCCTTTATCCACGAGCCCTTGACTTTTGGACTTCTGCGTCCACCTTTGCATCATCGAGTTGTTTCCCCCAAGAATCCTGCTAAGTCGATTTAACCAGAATCCCGTACTCTGTGTATCTGATGGAGTTCCTCATCCTCCACTCTCCCCAGCTGATGTCTGATCCCCTGGCCTGCCTTCAGCAAGAAGCCTGGTGGGTCGGTTTCGCCAGAATTCCCCCTTCTCCCCTGATGTTCCCTGTTAGTAATTTTCCATCCACTGACCCCCACCCTGCTCCTTGGCAATAAATTTGCACTTCTTCACATTGTACTCAGAGTTGGTCCTGATCTCTTTCCCCTTTGCAAAACCCCATTGCAGGGGGCTTCCCTGCACTTAAGACAGTGGTCCTGAAGAGCCTGCTTCATCGTTCCTTAACAAGTTTCACAAATAATTTTTTTCCTTGATGGTTAGAATCATACTTTTTTCTTTAACACCTATGCGCTGTTTCAGAACATAGGGGAATGAGTGCTTTTTCCTGTTTAGACAGTTGCTTATACCACCCGAGTAGGTGGTGAAAGGCTTCGTTGTTATTTTCACTTGGACCCGTTGCTTTAATCAGCTACTGTGACGCTAGCAGTGCAGGTTTGCTCTCGGCCAGCTGGGCTGAGCTCCATCCAGCTCAGCATCCCCTGTGGGTGGTGGTCAGGACACCTGGGTCTCTAAGGAGGGACCCAGTCACAGGCTTGTATGACTTGACACGTGGCCAGAAGCCTGGCCCGAGAAGGAAGAAGAAAGCGTGACAGTCCCCACGTCTACACCCTTCTGTGTTTCCAGACAAAAGCTAAAGCCACCATATCACCATGAAGGAAGTCAAAAATATTTTCCTTCTCTGTTCCAAAAGCTCCAAGAACCTGGCTGTTGGTCCCGTCCAAGGAAATGGTGCAGGAAGGAAAGAAACTGTCCTTTGGGTCGGGGATAGAGGTGGGGTTTCTGCTGCTCAGGGCAGAAGTGGGAGCCCAGCTCAAATGGGAGGTGGCAAAAGGTGGTCTGTGGAGATCCCCTCATTCGCATCACCCCTCTGCTCCTTGCCGTCTGGCTGCCGCCCTCTCCCATCTGTCCCCAGAAAAACCCTCACCTGGATCATCAGTAACCACCTTGCTCTCCTGAAGCCTCCATGGCCAGGCCATCTGTCTCCTCCACCTACCTCTATCCTACAATTAAGCATAAGTGTGTGTGTGTGTGTGTGTGTGTGTGTGTGTGTGTCTGCTGAGGGCCCTCTGCTCCCCCTCAGTGAATGTGTCCACCCCCAGAACCAATTTTGCTACCTTCTCTACCACTTTCCCCGTAGCCCAGACCTGCACATTTACCCTGCTCTTGGCAATTACCCCTCCATCCCCTGATAGCTAGAGTCAGGGATCAGGGAGTCACTCTAGATGCCTTTTTTTTTTTAATTATAGGGGGAGGTAATTAGGTATTTATTTATTCATTTGTATGACCACAAGAATTACAAATACATTTAAATCTCAGACCTGGGAATTGGACTATATTATTTACTTATTTTAGTGGAGGTCCTGGGGATTGAACCCAGGACCTCGTGCATGCTGAGGACGTGCTCTCTATCACTGAGTTATACCCTCCCACTCTGGACGCCTCTTTCCCCACCCACCACACCTTTCCTCAAATTTCACTTCGAGAAAAGTGTCTTCAGTGGCTCCTTCTGTCCGTCACCAAGGCGGCTGTCTCCACTCAGGCTTGGCTCTCTTCTTCCTGAACAAGCACAACGGTTTCCTCTTGGCCTTCAGTCCCCTCCCTCTAGCTCTTCCTTACAACATGGCCCCAGAAGGGACACGTGGATACCTACGTGACTCTACCCCTTTTCCTGCTCAAGAACCTTCCATGGCTCCCCATTGCCCTCTGATAAACATCGAGCTTGTCTGTCTTCCCAACAGTGCTTGAGCCAGTCAAGGGTCAGGACTGATCCTCATCTTTTTTTTTTTAATGTTAGTTTGTGAATGAGTGAATAAATGCATGCTGTCATGATATGAGTAAAGCTATGTGCTGCTTCTCTTGCCTCCTCTGGCCCCTTTCCTGCCCCTGGCGCCCACAGAGGCTATCTTGAGGTCCACCCCTAGCAAGTCACCTCCGTGGGGGTCCCAAGGCCATAACTCTCTGGGAGCTGGCCAGGGGGGACCCGCTGATTGTGCAGGAGCCCAGCAGGTGGGACTTGAGGGTTCTTGTCCTTCCTTGCTGCCTTCCTTGGACTCTGAGCCTCAGGGTTCACCTTCCACGTGCAGAAATGGGGCTGAACCATCTCAATGGGCCAATCACAGCTGACTCTCTCGCTCTGAGTCTGAAGTTCCCTCTTCAGGGCTGTGGTTTTCACCACAGGCTTCCTATCTAAGCTTCCGTTGCCCTCCAGTATCAGCAGCTTTCTCTTCTCCCTCAGAGGGACTCCAGAAGGCAGACTGTCTGGGGGCACGAGGAAGAGATGTGCCTTCTACAACTGCTGCTGCTGCCTGTGCTGTGGGGAGGTGAGTGGGCCTAGGGGAGGGGGGCCGCCACTTGGGGGGAGGCCCTGGGGCTCCAGGCTGAGTACCTCCCTCTCCCCAGCACCCCTGGTTCGAGTGCTGAGTTACCAGCTGGAACTACCGGAGACGGTGACTGTGCAGGAGAGCCTGTGTGTCCTTGTGCCGTGCAAATTTTCCTACCCCTGGTCTTTGGGAACCTCCTACATGTTTTGGTTCCAGAAAGGGGCAGATATAACACATGATCCTCCAGTGGCCACCAACAAGCCCGAACAGAAGCTGCATGAAAGGACTCGGGGGCGGTTCTTTCTCCTCGGGGACTTCTGGACCAAAAACTGCTCCCTGAGCATCAGAGACGTCAGCATGGAGGACAGTGGGACATACTTCTTTCACGTGGAGACATCCTTCAGTAAACACTCATATCTAGATAAAATGTTCTCTCTGAAGGTGACAGGTATGGTCGGGGCCCAGGGAAAGACCCTGGGGTATGGGGCATCGGAAATAGAAGAATCAAGGTTCTCTTCCTCCTGGGGCTGGGATGGGGACGCCAGGACAAGACCCTGGGGCAAGCTGGCAACATGCCAAGGGACCCCATTCTTCTGTTTCTCCTCACCAGCTCTGATCCACAAACCCCACATCCCCATCCCGGAGACCCTGGAGTCTGGCTGCCCCAGGAACCTGACCTGCTCGGTGCCCTGGGCCTGTGAGCAGGGCACACCCCCCATCTTCTCCTGGACATCAGCTGCCCTCACCTCCCTGGGCCCCAAGACCCTCCTCTCCTCAGTGCTCACCCTCACCCCACGGCCCCAGGACCACAGCACAACTGTCACCTGTCAGGTGATGTTCCCCACAACTGGGGTGATCGTGGAAAGGACCATCCAGCTCAACGTCACCTGTGAGTGAGGGGTGAGGATGCCCAGGTCCTGAAGGTGGGGGCCAAGGCAGAGCTGGGCAGGGCTTGACATTGGGGTCTCAGTAGCTAAACAGGAAGGGACCCCCCCAATACGTGTTTCCATGGCTCCTGGGGGAAGTCCCAGTGCCCCCCCTTCCCTCACCATGGATACTGATGCTGTCATATCCTTCTGTCCCAGATGCTCCACAGAACGTGGCCATCAGCATCTTCCAAGGAAACAGACCAGGTAGGAAAAAACCTTTTGTCTCCAGAGCTGGATGGAACCCAGGTCTCTGCCGGGGCAGACCCTGGTTGGATCTCAGAGCTCCAACAGGCTGAGGACTCAGTGGGATATATACAGGGAGCCAGACCCACTGTCAGACCCACTCAGATGCGGGGAGAGCACAGGCGCCCCCTCAAAGCTCAGCTCCCTGAAGCTAATCTGCTCACCCACAGCTTTCTCTGGCCAGATCCGAAGGAAGTTGTCACACCCCTCTTGCTTTGTCCTTCTCTTTGCCGTTTTACCTCCTCCTGCTTCCTTAGGCTCTTCTTTGGCCCATAGCTACGTTTGCTTACTGTATCCCTGTCCTGGGCCCTCTACCCTCTGCGTGCTGGGCAGTCTGGGCAGCTCCAGGGAAACCGTCTGGGCCTCTTCTGAAGGTTGGGGCCCGGACTCTGCCTGTCCTCTCCCCAGGACTGGAGTGGACACACAGGAGGAGAGAGATGCCAGCTTTGCCCACGCCATCTCTTTCTCTCTCCCTCTCTACCCCAAAGCCCTCGAGACTCTGCAAAATGCCTCATCCCTTCCCATCCTGGAGGGCCAGGCTCTGCAGCTGCTCTGTGTTACTGACAGCAACCCCCCTGCGCAGCTGAGCTGGTTCCGGGGGTCCCCAGCCCTGAACGCCACCCCCATCTCCAGCACGGCGATCCTGGAGCTGCCTGGTGTAGGGACTGCAGAAGAAGGAGGATTCACCTGTCAAGCTCAGAACCCGCTGGGCTCCCAGCATCTCTCTCTGAGCCTCTCCGTGGTCTGTGAGTGTGGGGACCACTGGGGGCAGGACACCTGGGTCCAGGGGAGGGAAGAGGGACCGCTGACCTTTCTCCCCCCTCCCCATAGACCCCCCGCAGCTGCTGGGACCCTCCTGCTCCTGGGAGGACAGGGGTCTGCACTGCAGCTGCTCCTCCCGAGCCCAGCTGGCCCCCTCCCTGCGCTGGCGGCTGGGGGAGGGGCTGCTGGAGGGGACCCTCAGCAACGCCTCCTACATGGTCACCTCCAGCTTGGCTGGGGCCTGGGCCAACAGCTCCCTGAGCCTCAGTGAGGGGCTCAGCTCCGGCCTCAGCCTCAGCTGCGAGGCTCAGAATGCCCACGGGGCCCAGGGCGCCAGGGTCCTGCTGCTGCCAGGTCAGGGGGCTCCGGAGGGGTGATGTCTGGGGGAAGAGGAGCCTGGGCTCCTGCATTAGTTTGCTAGGGCTGTCATAATGAAGTACCTCAGACTGAGGGCTTAAACAATGGAGATTTATTGTCTCCCAGCTCTGGGGCCTGGAAGCTTGTGACCAAGGTATGGTTAGGGTTGATTCCTTCTGAGGCCGTGAGAATGTTCCAGCCTTCTCCCCTTGCTTCTGGGGGTTTCCTGGCCATCTTTGGGAGTCCTTGTCTTTTGGGAGCATCACCCCAATCTCTGCCTTCATGTTTACGTGGCATTATTTTTTCTGCATGCGTGTCTGTGTCCAAATTTCCCCTTTTTATGAGGATATCAGTCATATTGGATTACAGTCCACCCTAACGATCTCATTTTTCACTTGATCACCTCTGTAAAGACTCTATCTCCAAATAGGAGCACATTCTGAGTTACTGGGGTGTGAGGGGACTTCAGCATATGAACTTGGGGACGGGGAACCCATAACAGCCCCAGAGAGATGGAGCTCCTTGGAGGAGAAGCACCCCCAAGGCCCCAACCCGAGTGGCTGGGGGAGAAGGTTCTCAGTCCTGAGCCCAGGAAGAGGGCTTGGTCCAGGGTCCACAGGTCTGAGCCCTGAATGGGAAGTGGGTACAGTAAAGGAATACACACACACAGAGAGAGAGATAGAGAAAGGGAGAGAGAGAGGGAATGGCCTGCTGGGCAGATGCCATGTACTGGGGTTGGAGTTTACACAAAACTCTAATTATCTACAGGTCAATCACAGCCCAGGGCCAGCTGGGTCCTGGGAGCTGTTGGGGGAGCTGGCTTCATGGTCCTGCTTTCTCTCAGCCTTTGCCTCATCTTCAGGTGAGTGTAGGCCTCAGGAGGGAGGGAGAAGCCTGGGTGGTGGGAAGGGCATAAGGTCATGGAATCTCAGAAAACCTGAGCTGGAGGACCCTGGCTGGATAACCCTGAGCCACGGAAGGAAGTTGAGTGATGGTGTGAATCAGCCCATAGCCAGTTGGACCACACACAAGGTCTCTTCCCAGCCCCTGGTCCAGCTCTTGGTTTGGGGGAAGCACCTGGAGACTGGACCCACCTCCACCTCCCTCATTCCATGCTCTTCATAGGCAGTAGGGGATGGTCTGCCTACCCCATACCCCCAAATAACCAGGCTGAAAGGCCCGGGGCTCTTCCCTTAGAGTGAAGACCCGCAGGGAGACCCAGCCAGTGCAAAGCATGGATGATAGGCGCCAAGTCGTGGGCTCCGGCTCCCGGGTGAGTGATGGGACATGGCCTCCTATTCAGTGTCATCCTTTCGGGTGCTGCGCTTGGTACGGGCCCTTGGGCACTTCCCTGTGAGCACGCAGCCCTCCCTGGGATTCCACCTGTGCTTACTGTAAGTGGTTGATTCAGCTGCTCTGATACTTCTGCTTCTCACAGAACATGTGTGGAGTCCAGTTGGTTCCCTGGGTGTGTTTATGCTTCATATGTCAGATCATTGTATTCTTGTAGGAATATTGGCCTTTTCTTCGGGCGTTGATTACTGAGGAAGAGTAGTGGCCCCAGCCTAGTCTGTGTCAGACCCACTGAGTACAAGGATGTAGGGTAGAGAGCCTGAGGCACCCCAAAGTCTCAATTCCCATTTTGCATTTTCAAGTCTACCGCCCTGTTTATCGAGGCATACTTTGCATATAATAAAATGCACCCATTTTGCGGGGAGGGTGGAGCTCAGTGGTAGAGTGTGTGCTTAGCATGCACGAGGTCCTGGGTTCAATCCCCAGTCCCTCCAATAAATAAATAAGTAAATAAATAAGAACCTATTTACCTCCCCTCCAAAACATTTTTTTTTTAAAAAAGACTGCTTGCATTCAAATCATGTCTTTCCCTACTTATAAGCTGTGTGCCCTTGGACAAATGATGTGCTGTCTCTGACCTCTGTTTATTTTCTGTGACATGGAAATATTAGTAGGACCTGTATCACAGGCTAGCTATGAGCCATTAGGAGGCATGCTTAATGCAGTCCCTGGCATATGCTAAGCGCAGTCCTCCTCACTGCCAGTCAGAATCACCCCCTCCCCCAGCAAGGAGGTCCCCGGGACAGTGGCTTGCTGCTGTTACTGTTTTATTCCCTGCTGTAATCTAGTGTCTAGAGGAATGCCTAGCTCCTAATTCACGGTTGGTCCTCCATAAATACTTCTGGAATTAATCACTGAAGAACCACATTGCTGGATCTCATTTTCTAATAAAATTTCTCTCTTTAATTGAAGTCTAGTCAGTTTACAATGTTGTGTCAATTTCTGGGGTACAGCGTAACAGTTGAGTCATACATATACAAACATATATTCGTTTTCGCATTCTTTTTCATTATAGGTTACTACAAGATATTGAATGTAGTTCCCTGTGCTGTACAGAAGAAACTTGTTGTTTATCTGTTTTATAGATAGTGGTTAATAGTTGCAAATCTCGAACTTCCAATTTATCCCTTCCCACCCCCACTGTCTCTCTCTTTTGATTGGTGAGGTTCATCCATATACAGAGACTTTAGTCCTGGTTCCCAACAGACCCTTTTCTTTCTTTTCCATGTTTTGGCTGTAGCAGAGTGACATCATTGATTTATCATTTATTTTCGTCTTACTCTTCCTTAAGATGGGCAGCCTTCTCCCTATCTTCTTTGTGCTGGGCAGCAATCTAATCTGAGAACAGGTTGTCTTTGCCTGTCTGAGCTCCTGTTGGAGGGGTTCTGTCTCACGCTTCTACAGCCTGAGGGTGTGGCAAGATAGGGGCGAGGGGTCCGTTACCATTTTTACTGCAAGATCTGACCTCTGTCTGTCTTCTAGTACCTGACTACCCTCGCCCTGGATTTCTATTTCAAAATATCTCCTATCACAAATTTAGCACTTGAAAAGTATCTGCTTTTTATTTGTTTAGTAACTGCTTCTCCTAGAAAACGCTAAGTTACATAATAGCAGGGACCGTGCACAGTACCTAGTCCTCACACAGCCTGAGCAAAGGACGGCATCACAGTTAGAAAGAACTGGTTTTGAGTCCTGGCTCAGTGGTGCACATATAGATGCGTGTCTTCAGGGCAATGCTTATAATCTGTCTTAGCCTTAGTTGTTTTTTTTTTAAATCATTTTCTTCCTTCCAGTTTGAGATATAATTGACACACAGCACTGGATACTTTTTTTGTGAGGAGGTAATTAGCTTTGGGGTGTTTTTTTTTTTTTAATGGCGGTACTGGGGATTGAACCCAGGACCTCAGGCTTGCTAGGCACGCGCCCTACCACTGAGCTATACCCTCCCCCAGCCTTAGTTTTACTATTTGTAAAACAAATAGGATAATAGTACCCTCTCCCAGCATTTTTTAAAAAGACTATAATGCAATTAGTACAAACACTCACCAAGGGCTGATCGATCTGAATTATCAACTATTTTTGAATAACTGAATGAGTAAATAAATGATAAACATGCATCAGTCCCAGTCCCATTCTGGTCTTCGGCTGCTTTCTCCCAGACCCTGTTGCCCAGCTCTGAGTCCCTTCTCTCTGTTCCACTCAGGAGCATCAGTTCGGGACAGACACCCCTGCAGACTCCCCGGCCCCTGCTGGGGCTGGCCCCATCTCACAAGACGAATGCCAGCTGCACTACGCCTTCCTCAGATTTCACAAGCTGAAGCCTCAGGGACGGGAAGGCATGGACACTGAATACTCAGAGATCAGGACACACAAGTGAGGAATCACAGTCTCACAGTTCTGGAGGCTGAAAGTCTGAGAGCAAGGAGTCAGCGGGGTTGGTTCCTTCTGAGGCCCCGCTCCTTGGCTTGTAGACGGCCATCTTCCCGCTGTGTCCTCACATGGTCTTCCTTCTGTGTGTGTGCATGTGTGTCCTAATTTATTCTTCTTGTAAGGACACCAGATGTATTGGATTAGAGCCCACCCTGATGACCTCCTGTTAACTGAATTGCCTCTTTAAAGACTCTATCCCCAAATACATTCATATTCTGGAGTACCCGGGATTAGAACTTCAATTGATTAATTTTATGATTGTTTTCAGCCCATCACACTCCACCTCCAACTATTGTAAAGTGAATGACTTTCTTGGCAATGGTATGAGTGCCCTGGTGTACGTGGAAGACCACAGGACTTGGGACCAAAGGCACTGAGTTCAAGTCCGTCCATGCCACTTACTGAGGGAGTCCCTTTGGCTCTCTGTGGCTCACGTCACTGTTCTGCAGAGCAGGTCAACCATCTGTGTCTAACCAGATTGTCGTGGAAGAATGAAAGATACACAGAAGGCAGCTAACAAAAGTCGCTTTTTGTGGACTCTGAACACAGACTTGTGCCAGGACTTTGGTTGCCTGTTTTAACAGAAAGTTTTTGCTAACCACTTCTCCTAAGGCACGGAGGGCCCAGTGCCAGAGCCCACAGAGCTCTCCCCGCTAGGACTGGAAACAAGGCGAGGACGGCTGCTCTCACCTCTTCTGTCACACGGTGTATTGTAGGTTCTCCCCAGTGCAATACGTGTGAGAAATAGAAATAAGAACTATCTCATGCATGAAGTAAGAAGTAAAATGGTCTTCATTCACAGACAACAAAATTGTGGGCATACAAAATCTAAAGTGATCCACGAAGAAGCTTCTGAAACCAAGGAGAGAGTTTAGCCAGGTGTTAAGATACTTGTTCAAATTCCAAAATTCCTCTGCAATTCTACATATTGGCCAAGGACAATCAGAAATTGAGTATTTTTTCAAGATGCAGGTTACAGTAACACGAAATGTGAAATTAAAATATAAGCAAGTCCTGTACTTTGAAAATAGTAAAATACTGCTTAAAGAAATGAAAGAGGCCCTGACTAAGTGGAGATGTAGATCATGTTCATGGATTGGAAGAGTCAGGATTGTCAGGGGACCAGTTTCCCCAAACTGATGGCCAAATTCAGTGCAATCGCAAATTCTCAGTGAGTGCTTTGGTAGAACTTGACAAGCTGATTCTAAAATAAACATAGAAAAGCAAATAACAAGAATGTCCTAACACATTTTGAAAACTGACAGTCAATCCATTTAAGGAGAGCCCCCCTCCAGTGCCTGTCCCACTCTCCCAGGATCCCCACCACTTCCTCCACACCCACCAGCTGCACAGCCAAAACCTTTTCTCCATATCCAGGAGCAAGACTCATTCCCAAAAGATCCTGCTGGTTCCCAGTGGTGATCATGCCCAGCCTGGCGGTCTTCATCCCACGTGTGCTGAGCACCAGAACCCCGTGGCCAGAGGTCTGCATGAGCAATGCCTTGCCTGCTCCGTGCAGGCCAGTGAGGGGAGTGTCTTGATTTGTCAAGTTCCCCTCTTTCTCTCTCCTCTCAGTAGAGAGCCAGTCTCATCCTTTTGTGCTTGGAAGAAACGAAGGACATAATACATGAATGAAAGCCTGCTTCCCTGTACTTACAAGAAACAGCGCTAAAACAGAAAGGTTCGAACGACAAGATGGTAAAAGATTTCACCGTGCAAGCACTAAGCGTGGAAAATGGCATCCTTCAGAATGAGCACTTCATGAAGATCAAAGGTTTTAATTCACTCTCCTCCCCACATATAGAATTCTAAATATGGTCGCACCCGCAGATGGAATCTCAAAACACACAAAACACAAATTCTCACAGAATTACAGCTCCTCGTCACCTGGAGCTCCAGGTGCGGGGATGCCTACTGTCTCCCCATGGGGCGGTGACTCAGCGAGCAGCGTCCAGGGCTGGTGTGTGACCCCGGGAGAAGAGGGGATGCCTGCCACGTGGACACTGAGGGAGGGGGGGGGCAGTAAACCTCCTCACCTCCCACCTCCCATGTCCCTACGTCCCACCCTGGCTGGATCGACCTCTATAAACATCTACACCTGTGGCTCGAGGGGTCTGGCCATTAGGGACCCTTTGTCACTTTGCAGAAAATGGCCTCCAAGGAGGAGGGCACTGACAGGGAGGCAGGAGGTGGGGTGTCTCCCACCGTGCCTGGCCCAGGGCCCTCGAGAGTGCATGTGCGGTGGTGGGTGGTTGATCTCTAAGGGCTCTCCTGGTCCCAGCAGTCTCTGGGGGTGAAGTTCCTCCTCTGAGAAGGGTCAGTGTTCTGACCTCACCCTCATCTTCCTGTTGGCGGCCGCCTCGAAATCTTGCAACTTCCATTTCCAGTTCTTGAGAAACGAACCTTGAGAAAGAGACCTTCCCCGGGGAGCCTGGCATCGCCAACCCCAGACATGCTTTTGCTGCTGCCGCTGCTGGCCCTGCTCTGGTGGATGAGCGGGGCCGCCGAGGGCCAGACGGAGCCCGGGAAGGATTACACGCTGCGTGTGCAGGAGCTGGTGGTGGTGCAGGAGGGTCTGTGTGTCCACGTGCCCTGCTCCTTCTCCTACCCCTGGCAGATCTGGACCATCTTTACCTCTGCTCTCGGCTACTGGTTTCGGGAAGGGGCGGTGACGCTGCAGGATGCTCCTGTGGCCACCAACAACCCAGATCAGAAAGTGCAGGAGGAGACCCGGGGCCGATTCCGCCTCCTCGGGGACCCCCGGGCCTACAACTGCTCCCTGGACATCAGAGATGCCAGGAGGAGGGACAACGGTTCATACTTTTTTCGTGTGGAAAGAGGAAATACGAAATATAATTACAAAGCTAACCGGCTCTCCTTGTATGTGACGGGTAAGGAGTGGGGTCCAGGAGAAGGCCACAGGGGAAGGACTCGGGGGTCCTAGGACAGGGCTGGGATGGGAGCCCCTCCTGGGAGGGGGCGGGGTAAAGCAGGTTGGGGGCTCAGAGGAAGGAGCTGGACCCAAGCCTGAGGCTCTTGGGGCTGCACCTCCTGACACACGTGTCCCCGCATCTCCCCATCTCCTCACCAGCCCTGACCCACACACCTGACATCCTCATCCCAGAGACCCTGGAGGCGGGCCGCACCAGAAACCTGACCTGCTCTGTGCCCTGGGCTTGTGAGCGGGGCACACCCCCCATCCTCTCCTGGAAGGGGGCCACCATCTCTCCTCAGGTCCCCACGACAGCCCGCTCCTCAGTGCTCACCCTCACCCCACAGCCCCAGGACCATGGCACCAACCTCACCTGTCAGGTGACCTTGCCTGGAGCTGAAGTGACCACGACGAGGACCATCCACCTCAATGTGTCCTGTGAGAGCCAGGCCAGGACACCTGGGTCCCTGGAGGGGTTCTGAGGGCAACAGGGAAGGTGGTGTCAGGGCCTCGGATGTTGGGTGCTGGGTCCCAGAAACCAAGCTGAGAGAGGGTCAGGAGGATGCTGGCCCCCACCCTTTCCCCATTTATGCAGCTCCTGGGGACACAGGGCCCATGTCTACCAAGGCCTCACCATTGATGTGGATCCGCCGTGTCTTTCTGTCCCAGACCCGCCACAGAACTTGACCGTGACTGTCTTCCAAGGAAACAGCACAGGTAGGAAGGAGCCCCCTCAGGAGCTGTAGGGAGCAGGACCTCTTCCATCGCAGGGCTGGGCCAGCTCCCTGCCTCATCCTGGACCGGTGACCAGAGGCCCACGTGTAGGTGAGCCCAGTGGTCCCTCCCCCTCCTCAGCCCCCATGGCCTCTGTGCCCAGCTGCCCCAGCAGCCCCTCACTCCCCTGGCACTGGTCCACTCCCTCCTCAGCTACCCAAGAACAAGGCAAAATTTATACCACAGAGCCCACCTTCGAGGCCTCTTATCATCCATGTCCTGATGGCTCCTCCTGCCACCTCTTCTTATTTCCCTAACAATTGTTTACCTAAGTACCTTTGAACAGGTAATATATTCACATGGCCAAAAATTCCAAATGCTCGGCGGAGTCTGTCCTCAGATGCCCAGTCCCCTGGCAGGAAGTAACCAGTGTCCATACGCTACTCGGAGCCTTGGTCTGCCCACCTGAAGGGCTCAGGCAGCCTCTGATACCAGTAGTATAGACATCCATGTTTTTCTCTGTGACTGTGGAGTGTTCCATTGCATGGTTTTGTATACATCTTGTCAGTGGAAAATCCGGGCATCCATTTTATTCTACTGACCGAAACGCTGCATGAATAATCTTGTAACTTTCTCGTGTGTGTGTGTGACTTTGGGATAAGTTCCTAAAAGTTAAATAGTTGGGTTATGTGTTTTTTCTATTTTTTTAATTGAAATATAATCGATCTATAACATTATATTAGTTTCAGGTGTACGATATAATAATTTGATATTTATATTCATTTTGATATGATCACCATAATGTCTAGTTAACACCTGTCACCACACATAACTCCAAAGTTTTTTCTTATGATGAGAACTTTTAAGATCTACCCTCTTAGCAACTTTCAAATACATAATGCAGTATCACTAACTATAGTCACCATGTTGTACATTTCATCCCTATGACTTATTTATTTTATAACTGGAAGTTGGTACTTTTTGACCTGCTTCACCCATTTCACCCATCCTGACCTCTGGCAACCACCATATTCTCTGTATCCATGAGTTTTTTTGTTTTTTGGTTTCTTGAGATTCCACCTGTAAGTGAGATCGTCTGACTTACTTGACTAAGCATTATGCCCTCAGCATCCATCCACGTTGCCATAAATGGCTAGATTTCATTCTTTTCCTATGGCTGAGTAATATCGCATTGTATATACACGGCATTTCCTTTATTCATTCGTCCATTGATGGACGCTTAGGTTGTTTCGGTGTCTCGGCTGTTGTAAATAATGTTGCAACGAACATGGGGATGTAGATTTCTTTTTGAGTTAATGTTTCCATTTTCTTCAGATAAATACCCAGAAATGGAATTGCTAGATCATATGGTAGTTCTATTTTTAATGTTTTGAGGAACCTCCTCAAAGTTTTTTTTTGCAGTGGCTGCACCAATTTACATGCCCACCAACAGTGCACAAGGGTTCCCTTTTCTCCACATGCTCTGTTTATAAGACATCTGGCCAAACTCTTCTCCATTGAGGTTGACAAGTTTCCACCCCACCAGAGATGGGTAAAAGTGTAGGTGTTTCCCCTAGCCTCTCCAAAGCAGAGTGGGGGCAAAACCTTTAGAGCTTTGACAATATCCGGTGAAAAAAATGGAATATCCATGTAGTTTTAAGTAGCATTTCTCTTGTTGTGGGTGATGATGCACATGATTTTGTATGTTGAAAAGTCATTTTTTTTTGTTTTTGTTTTTTTATTCTGCAAACTGTCTGTACATCTTCTTTGTTCAGGTTTCTACTGAGTGACTTGACTTTTTATTATGCATTCTTAAAACTTTTTTTCCAGTAAGAGGAATTGGCCATTTTTCTCTAATACAATTTGCAACAACTTTGCTCAGTAGGGCACTACTTTTTTGTTGTTGGTTAGTGATTCGTACAATACTTCTTAGGGATCTCTTTTTTGGGGGTGGGTAATTAGGTTTATTTATGTGTTTTTAGAGGAGGTACTGGGGATTGAACCCAGGACCTCATGTATGCTGAGCATGAGCTCTACCCCTTGAGCTGTACCCTCCCACAGGGATCTCTTTATATCTGTAGCCGCATTTACTGATGTCTTCTCTTCTGGCTTCTGCTTTTCCCACTTTGAGTTTAAAAAAACAGATGCTGCTTTTCCTCCTGTGGTCTCATCTCTGAAGGTTCCCCACTCCCCACCCCCTTCCCTCCAGCCCTGCAGGTCTGTTCACTTTTTCCTGGACATGGGCAGGCCTTGGTCATCTTTGTACTCTCTGTTCCTCCTTCCTGCAATGCCCTTCCACCCCCTCATCATCATCTTGCCAGCCCTGCTTGCCCTTCACACTCAACTTCAGATGCCACCACCTCCAGGAAGCCCTCCTAGACCTGCCAGTAGCATTTACATTGGCATGCCCAGGGCTCCTGCAAGCCAAAGTCACTGCCATCACGCTATGTGTCATGTGGTGTTGTGAACTCCTGTTCCTGGGTCCCCCGCTCCCCACCAGACTGAATTTCTAAGAGTCAGTCACCTCGGAGACACCTGGTGAAATCAGTTAACTAGTGTCAAGTGAAAACATGAATAAGGGACAAAATTTTTCAGGGACAATCCGGGTTCTGAACGAAGGGGACATGGAATTCAGGGCAGGGCTGACAATGTGCAGGGGTGTTCTGTGAAGCCCAAGACCCCCCTCGGTGCTTCCTGGGGCCTAGATCCAGCCAGACAGAGTCCATCAGTGCAGAGATGAATCTGCATCATTGAGCGCAGACAAGGATGGGGCCTGAGCCGTGCTCTGGGCTCATGCTCACTCCTCCAGAGTGTGGCTGTCTCATTCAGTGCCGGTGAGCCTGTCCCTCTCAGCTGTCCTCCAACTATATCCTTCTTTCTCTCAATCTCTTTGTCACTCTGACCCTCTGTCTCTTTTTCTCCAGTATCCAGAGTCCTGGAGAATGGCTCATCGCTTTCAGTCCTGGAGGGCCAGTCCCTGCTCTTGGTCTGTGTCGCTGACAGCAACCCACCTGCCAAGCTAAGCTGGGCCCGGGGGAGCCTGACCCTGAGCCCCTCACAGCCCACCAACCCGGGGGTGCTGGAGCTGCCGCAGGTACTCATGGGAGATGAAGGGGACTTCACCTGCCGAGCTCAGAACCATCTGGGCTCCCAGCACATCTCTCTGAGCCTGTTCCTGCAGAGTGAGTGTCCAGGGGCTACACAGTGAGCCGCAACCCCACCAATGCCCTAGCTCACCAGTCCCTGACTGGTGCAGAGTCCAACTGCTGGACAGGCAGGTTGTGGGGTGGGGTGAGGCCCAGGCACAAGTGGTCCGGCATCCGGTGAATCAGGAAGGCCTGGAAAGCCGATGTCCAGAGTCCTCCTGGGAGCGGAGGGACACAGGATCGGGATTCGGCAAGTGAATCCGTCCTCATGCCACTTTCCCGCAGGGCCAGCGGGGCGCATGGTAGAGGTGATCGTGGTGGCCATCTGGGAGGCGGCTGTCAAGATTCTGTTCCTCTTCCTCTGCCTCATCGCCCTCCAGTGAGCCCCACCGGAGAAGGGGAGGCGCGGAGAGGGCGGGGCGCAGGAGGGGCGGGAGCCGGGCAGGCAGGAGGCTGACCGGAAAGGGGTTGGGGTGGGCGTGGGGGGCGCTGAGGACTCCACGTGGGCACCTGCTCGACCTGCTCGGCCGCCTAGTGACCAGGCCGGGAAGTACCTGCTGTGTTCAAGAGGGTCTGTGGGGCCAGACCTGCCCTCTCCCACCTCCATCACCCCTCCAGCCCCTGAATAGGAATGGGGGCAGGGTGAGACTGCTGCCCGCTGCTTCGGATCTGACCAGACTGAAAAAGTCTGATCTCTTCTCTCAGAGTGAGGTCTCCCTGGAGGAAGGCAGCCAGGCCCGCAGGGGGCGTGTCAGATGCAAAAGGCATCCCAGGTTAACCCCTCAGGTGAGTGATGCGGGTGTGTCACCACTCAGCATTTCACTGCACACCTCCCCCAGGGTGGCCCCGGGATTGCTCTGCTCAGCATGGCCAGAGTTGAGCTGCCATCTTCCTCCCCAAACCCACTTTCTGGTAGGTTCCCTGTCATGCTGATGACAAGGCATCCCCATCTCTAAGGCCAGAAGGGCAGGTGGTTCTCCACTTTGACCTCCCTCCCTTCTCCCAGATCCAACAAATCGCTAAGTGTTATCCGTTCTTCCCCCAAAGCGCAGCTCATCTTGATGTCTGTCTCCTCCCCGTCCTGACCCTGGGCATTCCAGAAGCCTCATCTTGGGTCTCTGAGCTCACCTACCTCCTGCCTCCATCTCTCTCGGAAACACAGGCCTGCAGGCTGTGTTTGCAGAGCCCATCAGTGTCCACTTCCTGCTAAGCAGGAACAGTATTGTTTTCCCTCCACGGCCAGAGACCGAGGAGCACACACCACAGGCTGGATTTGCAGCCCTGGTGGCTCCGCTCCTGCTGGGCTCTCCACCCCGATCCCTTCCTCCTCCTGCGTCTCCCAGCATCTCTGCACCCAGCCCGGTCAGACCTCTGTGACTCTGAGACGTTGCCTGTGTAGTTCCTTCTCCTGAAATGCCCTTCCCTCCCTAGCCCTGCCTCTGCAAGTCCTGATCATCCTTCAGGCTCAGTCTTAAGTGTCATCCAGTTTGTGTGTGTGTGTGTGTGTGTGTGTTTGTGTGTGTATTTCATTGTATGGTTCTGCGTGGCAGAGTGATATTTAGTTATTTATTCACAGACTCATTCAGCAAATATTATGGAAGACCTACTATGTGCCAGCACAGTCATAGGAACCAGGGGTACATCAGTGAACACAACTCCCAAAGTCTCCACCATCCAAAAGACTTGACTAGACACTTCCGCAAAGAAGATAATACAGATGGCCAGTGAGCACCCAAAACAGAAGCTCAATCATTGGAGAAATGCAAATCAAGACCATAAAGACGTACCGCTTCACACCCACTGGGACAGCTGTTGTATAAAAAACCCAAGAAAATAGAAAACAGAAAATAACAAGTGCTGGCGAAGATGTGGACAGATTGGAACCCTCACATGTTGCTTGTGGGAAGGGAAAACGGTGCAGCCTTGTGGAAAACGCTTTGAATATCCTCCAAGAGGTCAACAGAATTACCATAAGACCCAGCCCCTCCACTCCTCGGTGTAAACTCAAAGGGACTGAAAGCAGGGATTCCAAAACAGATACTTGCACACCGTTGTTCATAGCAGCAAAATTCACAGCAGTGGTGGAACCAGTCCTAGAGTCCGTCAGCCGAAGAATGGATGAACCAGACGTGGCATACGCATACAATAAAATATCATGCACCCTTACAAAGGAGTGAGTACAATTCTGACACGTGCTACAACACAGACGACCCTTGAAAATGACATATTAAGTGAGAGAAGCCAGGCAGCACTCACTTGAGTCCGCCCGCTCTCCCCTTGAGAGTGTTCTATCACAATAAATCCTCACTTTACTTTCTTGAGGAAGAGAAAAGACGTCAGACACAAAAGAACAAATACAGTACAGTTCTGCTTATATGAGCGACCTACAAGGCAAGTTCTTCAAAACAGAAAGTAGAGTGGGGTTGCTTGCAGATAGGAGACGGGGCGGGGGGTGGGAGGGGATGGCGAGGCGTTACTGTGTAACTGATACAGAGTCTCTGTTTGGGATGATGAAAACTTTCTGGAAATAGACGGTCATGACGGTTCCCCCGACTCTGTGAATGTATTCAGTGCCACTGAATTGTGCTGTATAAGAATGTTAAGTGGTGTTTTATTTTATGGCTGTTTTACTACAATAAAACAAAGGCAATGAGAAGCACTTCTGGCATCAAGGTGCTTTCATTATGGGGACAAGAATTTTGAAAGGAAGTAAGAAAATGTCAGCGTGTCAGAGATTGACACATATTTAGAGGAAAATCACGCAAGGAAAAGGAGCAGGTGACACACTGGGGTGGGTTTTCTGTACCTGAGTGTGAGGAGGTGATGTTTGAACAGACTTGGAGACGAGGAAACGGGCTTTTTGAAAAAAAATTTTTTTTTGTTTTGTTTTTCGGGGGGACATAATTAGGCTTATATATTTGTTTATTATTATTTTTCTTTAATGGAGGTACTGGGGATCAAACCCATGACCTCCTGCATGCTAAGCACACACTCTCCCGCTGAGCTAAACAGGCTTTGTTTACCTGAGAGAAAAATGTCCCGAGCAGAGGGAAAAGGCGGCCAGTGAGGGCAGTGCCTCTGAGGCAGAAACAGGCTTGGTGTGTCGTGGAAGCAACAAGACGCTAGCGTTTGACCACACAGGGAGGCAAAAGGAGCAAGAGAAGCTGGAAAGATGCTGTAGAGCCCATGGAAGACCCCTGCAGGTCAGTGCAAGATTCGGGGAGTCTTCGAGGAGAACGGACGAATGATTAGACCCTCATTTAGCAGGATCCCAATGGCTATTATGTTGAGAATCAGCCAGCGTGGAACCAGGGCAGCAAAAAAAAAAAAAAAAAAAAAGAGAGAGAGAGAGAGAGAGAGATGTGGCAAGGTACTGATGGGTACTCCAGGCAGGAGATGATGGTGCTATGGACTGGGGAGGTCATGGAGACAAGGAGGATATATTTTGGAGATATTGTGCAGGTCAAGCTAACAGAGTTTTCTAATGGATGTGGTAAGTGAGGGGAAAAAAGGAGCAAAAATAGGGCTGAATTGTTTCTTCTGAGCAACGGGACGGATGGAGTTGTGTAGCGTGGAAGACTTCGGAGAGTGGGGTTTTGAAGGGTGATGCTTATTCTGAGAAGCCACTTGGTATCCAACTGGGGATGCCAGCTTGAGAGCTGGGTCTGAAGGTCTAGAAATCAGGAAAGGGGTCCAGGGTAGAGACCTTAGAATGTCTAGTTAGTATAAGATGATGACAATAGATGAGGTAAAGAAAAGGGGGGGGGGGAGTGGGATGATTAGAGTATAATACTTCCCCAAAAAATTAAAAAATAGAATTAACGTATGATCCAGCAATTCCATTTCCAGATCCCTGTCAAAAAGATTTGGGGCTAGAGCTCAGCGGTAGAGCATGTGCTTAGCACGCACAAGGTCCTAGGTTCAATCCCTAGTACCTCCATTAAAAATAAATAAGGAAAAATAAAAATTTTAATAAGTAGACCTAATTATCCCCACAAAAAACAAAAACAAAAAAATTCAATATTTTAAATATAAGAAAAATTGAGAGCAGAGAGTCTAGGACATGTTCATACACTCGTGTTCATAGTGGCATTGTTTATTCACAACAGCCAAAAAGTGGAAGCAACCCAAGAGTCCGTCAGCGGATAAACAAGGTGTGGTATATCCCTACCATAGAATATTATTCATCATTAAAACAGAAGAAATTTCCGACACATGCTACTGCGTGGATGAACTTTGTGGAGGACATTATGGAAGTTAAATAACCTAGTCACAAAAAAAGACAAACACTATAGGATTCCGCTTGTATGAGATACCCAAGGTGGTCAAATGCCTCGAGATAGAAAATACTGTGGTTGCCCCGGGCTGGGAGGAGGGAGGAATAAGGAGTTGTTATTTAGTGGATATAGAGTTTCAAGTTTTTCAACTTGAAAATAGTTTTTTTTTCAAACTAGATTCAAAAAAAAAATCATACTCTTTAAAAAAAACCAAAAAACCCAACATACTTCCAGGACGCACGGCAAACTCACCAGTGATGCAGGTCTAAAGCCCAGCCGACAGTGCTGTGCATTTGGGGAGGAAGTGATGGGGCTGCGAGGGGAGCAGAGAGCGGGTATCCCTTCTTGTCTCCAGGTCACCAGCGCACACGAAGATGCTCACTGCTCGGTGGGTGAGTGCGTCAATGATCGGCTGCTGCCTTCATTTCACCTTGGAGCCCCTTCTTTCCTTCTGCTCCAGACGCTCACACAGACCCTAAAGAACCCTGCATCTCGAGGATCACCCCACCCCCACGCCGCCCCGCCGAGGGTCTAAATGAGGCAGCGACCCTCCGGTCAAGGCAGGCGTTGACCAGCTCCCTGGCGTGCACAGCGCTGCTCGGGTGGGACAACCGTAGGAGACTCGCCGTGTCCCTTGCCTCGGTGTCCTCCGAGGTCCTGGTCCAGGCTCTGGCGCTGCAGGCACGCGCCCGAGATGGGGGGCAGGGCAGGGGTCTCCTCCTTGCCTGCTCCTCTCCGGGCAGGTCTCCGGGGTCTGGGCTGAGGGGTGTCCTCCGCTCTGTGCAGAGAGGGGACCAGCTCCGGCTCCCGGGTTCCTCTTCTGTGAACGGCCGCGTCTCGTGCTCCTCCCGGCTTCCCGTGGGTCTCCCCGCGGCCCTCCCTCCCTTTCACTTTCCCCTTCTCTTTTCAGACACAGGACGCGCAGAATCCCTCCGACTCAGAGATGCTGCGGCGGCTGCTGCCCCTGCTGTGGGCGGGTGCGCGGGCGCGGGGAGGCGGCGCGGGCGGGGCGCGGGCTGGGCTCACCCCGGTTTCCCCGCAGGGTCCCTGGCTCAGTATGAGGTACACCGGCTGGAAGTGCAGGAGTCCGTGGCGGTGCAGGAGGGCCTGTGTGTCCGCGTGCCCTGCTCCATCCGTCCTTGGGGCTACTGGGCCAGCTCTCGTCCGGTTCGTGGCTACTGGTTCCGGGAAGGGGCCGACGTGCTCCAGGATGCTCCCGTGGCCACGAACAACCCATATCGTGAGGTGCTGAGGGAGACCCGGGGCCGATTCCACCTCCTTGGAGACCCCCGGAATAACGACTGCTCCCTGGACATCAGAGACGCACAGAGAGGGGACACGGGGACGTCTTATATGAAATATAGTTATAAAAAAGACCAGCTCTCCGTGAATGTGATGGGTAAGGATGGGGTCAAGGAGAGGACACGTGCAGGGGTCCTGAGGGCCCCAGTGCAGGGCAAGGAGGGGATCCACTCTCTTCTTATCCTGGGAGGGACCCAGGGTGGCCCAGGGGACAGGGTACTGGGGCTGGCCTGAGGCAGATACTGCTCTTGGGGGCACATTTGGGGTCCCCACCTCCAGGGTGTGTGTCTGTGTCTCCCTCCTTTCCAGCTCTGACACAGACACCTGACATCCAGGTCCGGGGAACCCTAGAATCTGGCCACCCCAAGAACATCACCTGTGCGGTGCCCTGGGCCTGTGAGAGGGGGACACCCCCGACCTTCTCCTGGACTGGTGTCGCCCTCACCTCCCTGGACCCCAAGACTCTCCATTCCTCAGTGCTCACCCTCACCCCGGGGCCCCAGGACCATGGCGCCAACCTCACGTGTCGAGTGACCTTCCCAGGAGCTGGCGTGAGCGTGGAGAGGACCGTCAGGCTCAGCGTGTCCTGTGAGTGCAGGGCCGGGACTCCGGGTCCCTGAGGGCGGTGGGTGTTGGGGAGGGGGTTGGGATACTTGAAGACTGTTCTTGGAGGCACCCCGGGGTCAAGAGCGAGACAACACCCAGACCCCACTACCTTGCTCGTGACCGCCCGTCAGGAGGCCAATTATTGATTTCTTTTTCAGATGCTTCACTGACTGTCCGGGTCTTTCGGGGAAATAGCACAGGTGGGAGAGTCTCTGGGCGGAACCGAGGTCAGATGAGGGGAATGCTGCGAGCTGGACACAGTCAAGCCCATCACCCCTCATCCTCTTGCCCTGTGTCTGCCCCCACCCCCACCCCGTCCCCTGGCAGGACTCCCTCTGGGGCCACTGTGAATTCCTAGGTGATCGCTCACTGTCACCTCTGCTTGCTCCCTCTCTTCCGACCTCCTTTCCCCTGTCACTTTCCCATGACATCCTTTCCCTGATTCCCTGCCACTGCCTTCACTGTGCCGTCTTGGTGTCCCACAAGGAGACTGAGTTCCCAAGCTGGGTACCATGCTTTTAGTCAATTTAGCAAGCTCATCCACCTGGAGGTACAATTTGGGGTGGGGGGGGAGGTAATTCGGTTTGTTTGTTTATTTTTAATGGAGGGACTGGGGGTTAAACCCAGGACCTCGTGCATGCTAAGCACACGCTCTACCACTGAGCTGTACCTTCCCCCGCCACAAGGGATACAATCTTACTTCCGCCCTGAGATACTTGGAGTATCTCAAATCAAATCAAACCAAGTGTCACAGGTCTCTGTCCTGAGTAACCCCGACTCCCCCTGGGAAGGGCCCTCCCACATGAGTCTGTCTCCTGGAGCTCACTTCAGACTCTGTGTCTCAGCCAGCACTTCCCATTTCTCAGTGAGTTTCACAAACTTAACTTCCTGAAAACGCTTCATGTCATCCCCCTCCTCCACCCCCGTAACTCCCACCCCGACCCGACCCGGGTGTCCATCCTCTCTCTCGCTTGGCCTGAGTGAGATCTGGACCTGGACCAGCCTTCCCTCTGGCCCACCAGCCTCCAGTCTTGCTTCTGTCCAGCCTACCATGATCTGACCCTCATCCTTCCCTGCTCAGAACCCTCCCAAGGCTCCCTGTGTCCCTCACAGCCTGTGTGCAGGCCTCCAAGTGGTCAGACTCACGTGTGTCAGCACTCCTGCACAGTTTCACACATCAGGGTCCATCTTCTGGAATGTTCTCTCCCAGGTCTAGATGTAGCCGTCTCTTCCTCCAGTGTCCGTCCCCCTTTCCCGGGATCACTGAGTTGCCTTTCCTCCCCCTCACCTCACCTCCTGGACGTCCCCGCTGCGCGCCCTTGCCTGCGATATTTCTCTCAGAGATAGCATTCCTGTGTCGGGGAGGACAAGAGAGAAGGGTCTCTCAGCCTGGCCCTTCCAGCTCTGCCTGTCTCCCTAGTTCCAGAAATCCTGGGCAATGCCACCTCCCTGCACAGCCAGGAGGGCCAGTCCCTGCGCCTGGTCTGTGTCGATGACAGCAACCCACTCTCCAGGATGAGCTGGTTCCGTGGAAGCCTGTCCCTGAGCCCCTGCCAGCCCTTGGATCCCGGGGTCCTGGAGCTGCCCCACGTGGTCTTAGGAGATGGAGGAGAATTCACCTGCCGAACTCAGCACCCGGGGAGCTCCCACTGTGTCTCCCTGAACCTGGTTGTACAGGGTGAGTGTAAGCAAGGATGCCTGGGCTCTGAGCTGGGCCGTGAGAAGGATTAAGATGTGGACTTAAGGAAACACACACCTCCACCTTCCGCCCTCTTCCTCTTCCAGGTACCTCCTGTTCCTGCCCCCAAGTCTCTGTGGAGCAGCAGGGCACCTGGCCCCTGGTCCTCACCTTGCTCAGGGGGGCCCTCATGGGGGCTGGTTTCCTTCTCACTTATGGCCTCACCTGGATCTATTATACCAGGTAAGAAGCCCTTCTCCAGGTGACCTACGCTGGGGGGACCCCTTGTGTGACCACCCATCTTGCCCCTCTCCGGAGCAAACCCTCCGCAAAATGGGTCTCTTTGCAGAGCTGTGTTTCCCTCACAGGTGCAGAGGCGCACAAGGGAATATGGCTGAGAGGTGTGACTGAGCGCCCTTCCTCCAGGCGGCCCTCCGGAGCCCCGACAGGTGGATGAAAATTCACCAACCCCCTGTCTCCTGACACTCACCCCTGCACCCGTCTGCAAACAAGGAGGTGCTGGATGGCCCTGCCTCCTGTCCAGAAATAGCATCTCTTCACTTCTGGTCTCCAGGACTATTCCAGATAGTTCTACAAGAAAGGTTGGGAGGGCACATGAGGAAATATTTTTATTACTCAATTGAACTATACTCCACATAATATTTTTTGCGTCTGTTTGCTTCCCTTAGTGGGGTTTTGCTAAACCCATAATGCAACCCCTTAATATAGTGTCATAAATCCCATAATATATTATTTTTTAAAAGAGATTTTTTTGAATTAGGAAAATGAACTCTTTTATATTTATCCACCTAGGAACCGTTTCAATTGCTCGCCATTCCTTTGGATTGCAAAAATAAGATCCCCTAAGGAGAAGTAAACACATGCGGAAGCCCCTGTGGAAAGAACACAGCAAATGGGCCTGACGTGGCTACAAAGGGACAGGGACCCAAAAGAAAATGAAATCAGGCGGTCATGACAGACGCGGGCTTCGGTCACGTACTCTGTGTTCTTAGGAAAACCACAAACAAACACTTTAAAGGCAATAAGTACTTCTGATTGTGCTGAGGGTCCCTGGAAAACCCCTAAGGAGATGCTCCAATGATAGTCATCATCAGAAACTTGCGGTCAGGCTTCAAGAACCTTCCAGTCCCCTTGATAAGTCTCCCAACTGTGGCTTCTGTGGTTTCTGCTTTTAAAAAATCCCTCACCCCTTCAACTCCCAGGAACGTACTTTTAGTTACAGCCAAAGGCTGCTTAGCCCTGGTTTGCAAACCTTGTGAACAATGAAGCTGTCCTTTGGCTTTAAGATAACCCTGACTCTTTTCTCGGGTTGATTTCTACCTTATGATGACGGTATGATTTCTCTATAGCATAATTTTCCTTTCATCTGAAGATCTGCTCATATATTTTTGTAGTGTGGGTATGCTGGTGATGGGTTCTCTCAGCCATTGTTTGTCTGGAAAAAAGTTTTCCTTTACGTTAGCTTTGGAGAGAGATTTTATTGGATAAGGAATTCTAGGTTAACATTTTCCCCCTTTCTGTTGTTCAAATTCTTTTGGCTTGCATGGTTTCTTCTGAGAATTCTGCTGTGATCTTCGTCTTTCTTTCTTTGTGGTTTATATTTTTCTCCAACTGGTTTTTAATATTTTCTCTTTTTGCACTGGATTTAAATAATTTGATTAATTTGTGCCTTGATGTGCAAGTGTGTGTGTGTGTGAGAGAGAGAGAGAGAGAGACAGAGAGAGAGGGATAGATTATCCTACTTGGAGTATTTTGTGTATCTTGAATCTGAAATTTTGTACCTGTGATCAAATTTGTAGAAATTGAAGCCAATATTTATTTAAATATATTGTATTCTTTCTCTCTCTATTCTCCTCTGGGTCTCCAGTTTTACATATGTCATATTGCTCAATATTATCTCATGGATAACTGAGCCTCTGTTCACCATTTCCAGCCTTTTCTCTCTGTATTCTTTCATCTGAATAGGATCTGTTGCTACATCTTCGAGTTTACTGATTATTCTTCCACAATATTGAATCTGTTGTTTGTCTCATTCAGTGAACTTCTTATTTCAGATCATTATTTTCTTCTCTCAAAGTCAATTTCCTTAGTCTTTAATCTTACATTTCTTCTGTATTATGTTAATGTTTTCCTTTACATCCTTGAGTATATGGAACATATTTGTAATAAATATTTTAATGTTTTGGCCTGCTAGGTCTGTCTCTTCTGTCATGTCTAAGTTTGATTCCATTGAATGAGTTTTCTCTTATTAAGTGTCACATGTTCCTACTTCGTGTGTCCAGTAATTTTTCACTGAGTGCTGAACATTGTCAATTTTATGTGACTGTTGACTTGGTCTGGTTCTATTTCTTTAAGTAATATTGGTCTTTTCTTCGATGGCAGTCATGTTATTTGCATGTTGGGTCAATATGTTAAAGGTTCTTTAATTTTTTATTGAAGTCGTATTGATGTACAAAATTAAGTTAGTTTCAGGTTTACTACATAATGATTTGACATTTGCAGACATTATGAAATGATCACCATGATAAGTCACCTAACCATTTGTCCCCATAAAAATTTATTACAGTATAATTGAACATAAGCCATATGGATGTAATATATAGTACGGAATTTTATTTTATAACTGGTGGTTTGTACTTATTCATCTTCTTCACCTATTTTGCCCCCTTCACCCCCTCCCCTCTGGCAACCACCCATTTGTTCTCTATATCTAGATGAGTCTGTTTTCACTTTGTTTTGTTTGTTTGCTTTGATTTTTAGAATCCACATATGAAATCATGTGGTATTTGTCTTTCTCTATCTGATTTATTTCACTGTGCCTAATACCCTCTAGACTGATCCACATTGTCAAAAATGGCAAGATTTCATTTTTTCTTATGTCTGAGTAATATTCATTACTTAGTGTGTGTATATATATATATATATGAATGAATGAATATATATATTCATTCATCTGTCAATGGAAAATTAGGTTGCTTTAATATATTGACTAAATATAGTCATATCTTGACTAAATATATATATAATGGAATATTACTCAGCTATAAAAAAGAACAACATTTTGCCATTTGCAGCAGCATGGGTGGACTTCTAGGGCAGTATGCTAAATGAAATAAGTCAGTCAAAAAGACAGATACCATATGACATCACTTATATGTGGAATCTAAAAAGTACAACATAACAAATAAAGAAGCAGACTCACAGATATTGAGAACAGACTAGTGGTTACCAGCAGGGAGGTGGGGAGAGGCAACACCCGAGTAGGGAATGGGAGTACAAACTATTGTGTGTAAGACAGGCTCAAGGACGTATTGTACAACACGGGGAAAATAGCCACTATTTTATAATAACTGTAAAGGAAATTACCTTTAAACTTATATAAATTTTTTAAATTTTAAAAATTAAATTAAATTAATAAAGTTGAAGAAGCGTGGTGCTGTAAAAACTTTTTTATTTCTCACACTGCTGAAGGCTGAGAAGTCCAAGATCAAGGCACTGGCACAACAGTGTCTGATGAGGGCCATCTTTCTAGTTCATAGGCACTGTCTTCTCTTTGTGTCCCCCCACAGTGGAAGAGATAAGGAGCTAGCTCTGAGGGGTTTCTTTCATAAGGGCACTAATCCCATTCATGAAGACTCCACCCCCATGACCTGATCACCTCGTAGAGGCACCATGTCCAAATACCATTATATCAGGGGTTAAAGCTTCAACATATGAATGTCAGAGAGGGGCACACAGCAAGCAGTCCATAGCAAAGGCTGGAGCTGTAATTGGTAAATAATCAGCAGCCATTTATAGGTAAAGGGGTATCTGGTCACTCTGTGTCTCAGACAGTGTTCCTGTTTGGGTCTGTATTGAGACGTGACTACAGCAAGTATCACTCCTATTGTTTCATCACAGTCACAGAGCGGCTTTGTCAGGTGTCAGGTCCTTTTACTTATTTTTTTTATATCTTTTTTGAGGGGGAGGTAATTAGGTTTATTTATTTTGGGGACAGGTACTGGGGATTGAACCCAGGACCTCGTGCATGCTAAGCATGTGTTCTACCCCTTGAGCTATACTCTCTACCAGTCTCAGGTCCTTTTAAAATCATTTCTGTTCAGTAGGGGAACACCGGGGCCTGGCTGTCATTGCCAGCAGGGGCCACTTTACTCTTTATTTAAAAAAATTTTTTTTTTAATTTGCACTCTTTTTTATTGAAGTATAGTCATTTCACAATGTTGTGTCAATTTCTGGTGTGCAGCATAATGTTTCAGTCATCCATATACATATATATATTCATTTTCACACTCTTTTTCTTCATAGGTTACTACAAGATATTGAATATAGTTCCCTGTGTTATATAGTAGGTCCTTGTTTTTTATCTATTTTATATATAGTAGTGTGCATCTACAAATCTCAAACACAATTTATCCCTTCCTACCACCTTCCCCCTGATAGCTATAAGTTTGTTTTCTATGTGTGATAGTCTATTTCTGGTTTGCAAATAAGTTCATTTGTATCTTTTTTTTTTTTAGATTCCACATTGAAGTGATATCATATGGTATTTTTTTCTCTGTTTGACATACTTCACTTAGAATGATGATCTCCAGGTCCGTCCGTGTTGCAGCAAATGGCATTATTTCATTCCTTTTTTATGGCTGAATAGTATTTCATTGTGTATATATACCACATCTTCTTTATCTAATTGTCTGTCGATGGACATTTAGGGTATTTCCACATCTTGGCTATTGTAAATAGTGCTGCTATGAACATTGGGGTGCATGTATCTTTCGAATTAGAATTTTCTCTGGATAAAATATTGAAGTGATTTAAATTTGAGGAAGGGTGAGTTTGCAGTGAGGGAAGTGGGATGATTGCGATGACAGATTGCTTTGATACGCTTCCTCTGGCAGAAACCAGGTTGTACTGCAGTGCAATGAAAAGGGCAGAATCATGATTTGTAAGTGCAGTGAGAATGCATGCAGCCTTTTTGGACGAGCAACATTTTCAAATGTGTCCAGAATCTGAGAAATATCCCCTGTAGATGGGCAGTCGGATCAAAACTCTGGACAGCACGGATCCTGGTGACTGGAGCACAAGGGTCAGTCTATGCTAGGGAAATGGAGCGCCCTCTGGAGGCAGAATTCTGAACTGCGGCACGAGCGCTGTGCAAGGGAACTGGGACAGGTGCATCCAGCGAAGACGCTGGTCAGGAAATGTCTTGATTACTCCCTTCCCCCAACAAAGGCTCCTCAGCACCTTGAGGGTCTCAGCTACAGCCAGAGCCGGACTCTTCATTCACCACTGGGATGCTTGCCTATTTGACCTTCACTCGTCCCTTTTCCTGAGTCCAGTCCTCAGACCCACACCCAGCACCGCTCCCAGGGCAGAAACCTGAACGGCCTACCTACCTGTCTACCTCTCTCCCCTCCGCCAACCTCTCCCACCTAATACCCACCCACCCCGATCTCACTTTCTCTCAGTATCTACCTGTGCCTTCTTCATGATCTCAGGGACAGAGACAGAGCATGTGCCCAACATCTGGTGAATGAGAAAGGGAGACCAGAGGCTTGGAGGATTGTGTTTGCTTGTGGGGGGAGGGTAATTAGGTTTATTTATTTATTTAATTAAAAAAGTTTTTTCTTCTGAAAGGCTATTTTGGAGGTGGAGGTAATTAGGATAATTTATTTATTTTTATTTATTTTTTTAATGGAGGTACTGGGGATTGAACCCAGGACTTTGTGCATGCTAAGCATGCGCTCTACCACTGAGCTACACCCTCCCCTCTTTCCCAGACTGTTTTTTTTTTTAAGGAATAAACTCAGAGAAAATCTGAGCACTCTTAGGCAGAGAAGATAGGTGTGAGGACGACCAAATAAGATGCTCGAGGACTCAGGTAGCGGCTGGTCTGTGGTCCGGCCAAGAGTGAGGGAAGGGCGGCTTAAAGGAGAAGGCAATTGCGAAGTAGAGGGGGGAAGTGCTCTGGTCACATTGACGAAAAGTGGGAAGTTCAGAGGCCAACGAAATAATCAAAGATTCAGAAAAGCGCACAGGTGGGGAAATGTTGGGACGACTTGGTTGTAAAGTCAGAAAAGGCTTCTCAAAAGAGAGGTCTCTGAGCTGAGAAAGTGAGAAGGAACCAGCTACAGGAAGAACGTTCCTGCAAGACAGAACAGCAAGGGTCACATTCCCGAGGTGGAAACAAACTTGGTCGGTGTGAGAAACAAAGTGGGGATCGCTGGTGGGAATGCAGAAGTGAAGTGGGTTGAAAGCGAGTTTGGGGGTGGGTCATCGGGGGGTTACATCAGGTCAAGCTCCATAGGTTATGGTGAGGTTGCATTTTCTCCTAAATATAATGGGAGGACTTTGAAATGTTTGAGTAAGAGAGTGACTTAGTCTGATTTATATTTAAAAAATAACCCTGGCTGCTGTGCTGAGAGGGCACTAGAGAGTAAGCAAAAATAGAAGCAGGGCTGATCATCAGTAGCTTTTGTCTCATTCAGATGTGGGATGATGGTGGCACGGACCTGGGTAGTCATTCTCAGTCAAGGTGATTCTGTCAGCAGTACGGTGTCCTCTGTGTGCTATGTGCAACCTGACTTCGGTAGGTGCCTTCACACAGACTGTGCATTTGGTGCCCCTGGACTTGAGCAAGATGGCAGCTCTAGGTGACACTGAAGCCAGAATGAAGCGTTTCGAGAAGGAGTGGGTGATTGAGCACATGACATGCTACAGAGAGGGCGGCATCCAAGTGAGATGAGAGTAGAAAATCTCTGTGGGTTTTAGCCATTGGAGATCTTTGGTGGTCTTGACAGAAACAGTTTGAGTGATGGAGGAATGGAGGCACGATCAGACAAGGATGGGCAGGATGGGCAGTAATAAAGGTTGGGTCCTTGAAGAACCATTCCTGTGAAGAGGGTGAACCCCTAAGAACCCTCAGGGTGTCCGGGAAAGCAGAGGAGGGGAGCTGATGGTCTCAGAACCACCTCCAGGAATGTCTTGGCAGCTGTCTCCAGAAGGGGAAGGTTTGGTCCACAAATGGGGTCACTGAAGGGTCTCCTGGTGCCACTCTGTTTCCACCTCTCTCAGGCCACCTGGCTATGAACATAGAGCTGCCCAGCCATCCTCGCCTGATTCAGGGGGCTTCCTCACCTCCACATCTCAGGATCAGCTCTCAGGTTTGAAGGCATATCTGATCCTGAGGGTGGCCCACATTCATCGATGTGGGGTGTGAGACCTTTGGGTTAGCCTGGAGGAACTGGGGAGTCACAGATTGGTATCTTTCAGCCCCAGGACAGCAGAGGGTCCTCTCTCCCTTTCCTGGCTGATGGGGCAGCGTTTCTGTTGGAGAAACCCACAGGACTGAGACATCGCGGCCCTCCTGGTTCCTGTTCCCGTGAGCCCCACAGAGGCACAGTGATGCTCAGAGGCAGAGGGGAGGCAGGGTCTGAGCTTTGGGGTTTGGGACCTCAGTTGTCAGCTCCTTAGGGCAAGTCCCCAGCTCCCTCCCTCTCACTCCTCCCTGGGAGAGGCCCTTCTCTTCCTCTGTGAACTCGACGACAGAGTGACAAGTGTGATGCCCTTGACTCTAGGGCTCCCCTGGTAGAGGGGAACCTGCTTTTCCCAGAGAAAGCCCAGGTTGGGCGGCGGGGATACAGGATCAGAGTAAAGAGGAGGGTGGATGTTATGGGCTGTATTGTATTCCCCCATCCCCAAATTCACACATTGAAGTCTAACCTCCAGTATCTCAGAATGTGTGTTTGGAGATGGGGTCTTTTGTTTTGCAAATTTTTCCCCCATTCTGTGCGTTGTCCTTTTACTTTATTGATAATTGGAGATAGAGTCTTTAAAGAGATAATTGAAATGAGGTCATAGGGTAGCATCCTAGTCTAATGCGACCGGGATCCTTGTAAAGGACACAGACACACACACAGGGAAGCCCAGGTGAAGAGGCAGGGGAGAAGACGGCCATCTCCACGTCAAGCAGAGGCCTTGGAAGAAACCAGCCCTGCTGACACCTTGATCTTGAGCTTGTAGCCTCCAGAATGGTGAAGCAATACGTTTCTGTGGCTTAAGCTGCTCATTCAGTAGTGTTTAATTATGGCGGCCCGAGCAGACTAATACAGTGGATTTGAGGACAGGAACAGCTTCAGGTGACTTCCTCCAGGGGGTCCCCCCTGACTTCTCCTGGGCCCGTGGGGAACATCTGTCCGGGCGGGGGGGGGCATGTATGAGCACCTGGTGTCTGTCTGTTTCTAAGGAACTTCATTTACCAGGCTGGATCCCCATGAGGTCAGACACTGCATCTGATCTACCTACATACCCTCCCCTAGACGGCTTGACACCTGCCGCACACAAGGTCCCAGGGGCATGGAGGTCGAGCGGGCAAGCCCAGTGTCTCACGGCGACCGAAACAGAGCGTTATTTCAAGGTGAGGGGAACAGCAGTCAACTTCTGGGGGAGTTTGTCCTGCCCACTCCATGACCCCCCCCCCTTGCATTACCCAAAACGCCCACCGTCAGCGTCACCTCTGGATGTTTGTGTTCTTAGCACAACGGGTGTTACAAGTGTGTGTCGTCCAACTGTGTGGCGGAAGAAGAGGAGACTGGGAAGCAGATTAAGGGCTTGGAGGGTGGCTTTTCCTGGGGGACCATGTGCGGGAGAGACCACCAGCGAGGGTGAAGGGGTGGGACTGAGACTGGCCTAGGGTGGCCAGATTTTGCCAATAAAAACGCAAGCTGCCCTGTTAACTTTGCATTGCAGATCTAAACAACGAATCATTTTAGCACGTCTGCATGCAATACTTGGGGACAGACTTACACTGGGGAAAAAAAAAGTATGATTTATCTGAAAGCCAATTTTAACTGAGCATCCTGCCTTTGACCTGGCGAGAGCAACCCTATGCCACCCCCCAACCTTCCTCCCCAGAAATCCACCCTGCCTTGCACCCGCCCCCACCACCAGGGCCACCTGGCGACTTTCACTTCTGCTTCTCCAACGACCTAGAGCCCAATGGGAGAGCCCCCACCTTCCACCCACCTAGAGCCAAGCCCCAAGGCCAGATACAGACCTTCCACTCCCTCCCTCCCCAGGAGATGACTCGGAAGGAGACCAGCTCAGCGAGCCCCAGCGCCAGGCAGGCCCCCTAGGAAAGAATGAGTTCAAATGGGCCAGATGGGGCTGAGGAGAGTTATGGAGAAGAGGAGAGGGAGTCTGTGGGCCTGAGCATCAGAAGCTCATTTCATGCATCAGTACCCCCCGGGGCTCAGCTTCCGCCTTCTGCCAGTGCCTAAGGCCAGCCACAGCGTCTGGGGCAGGAGCCTGCCCAGAGCGGGTCCAAGATGCTCCTGCCACTACTCTTGGCCGTGCTGTGGGGCGGTGAGTGGATGGCGGGGCCGGCAGGGGTCCGGGTTGGGGGCTGGTGTGGGGCTGGGATTACAGCTTGAGCCTCTGACTCCCCCCAGGGTCAGGGGCTCTGTACCCCAAATTCCAGCTGCAAGTGCCGAAGTCCGTGAGTGTGCAGGAAGGCTTGTGCGTGGTCGTGTCCTGCTCCTTGATCACCTATCCTCAAAGAGGCTGGACTCATGCCACCCCAGCTCACGGCTACTGGTTCAGAAACCCGGCCAACACAGACACTGATCCACCAGTGGCCACAAACAAGCCAGGCCAAAAGGTGCAAAAAGACACCCAGGGCCGATTCCAGCTCCTTGGCAATCTCAGCCAGAGTTGCTCTTTGCTGATCAGAGACGTACAGATGGAGGACGCAGCATCGTACTTCTTTCGGTTGGAGAGAGGCAGTTATGTCCAATATAATTTCAAGGAGAACATGTTCTACCTAGAGGTGACAGGTATGGAACCAGCTTCAGCTGGAGTGGGGTGGGACATCCCCCTCCCCCTCCCTCGCCATCTTCTGCTTCTTAAACTGGGGAGGGACTATGGGGAATGGACCATGGGTGACCATCTGGGGCTCGGATCCCAGTCTCTGTCCCTCCATCCCAGACCTGACACAGAAGCCAGAGGTCTACATCCCAGAGACCCTAGAGCCTGGGCACCAGGTGACACTCATCTGTGTGTTTAACTGGATCTTTGAGGAATGCCCAGCCCCTACTTTCTCTTGGACGGGGGCTGCAGTCTCCTCCCATGGAGCCGGGCCAAGAACCTCCTACTTCTCAGTGCTCACCCTCACACCCAGACCCCAGGATCACGGCACTGAGCTCACCTGTCGAGTGGACTTCTCCAGAAAGGGTGTGAGCACAGAGAAGACAGTCCGACTTAGCGTGGCCTGTGAGTTTGGTGGCGGGAGGGACATCAGGGTGTGCAAGCAGCATGGGGGATGGGGAGATGGGGCGATGCGGCGGGGCGATGTTGGGCACCTCTCAGGCCTCAGAGAGGAAGGCGTGGAGTCTCACGATGCTGCCCCCACCCTGGGAGGGGAGTGGGGGTGCCACCTGGTCCCCTGTCCACAAGCGCATCTTTGGCACTCATGTCTCTCGTCTTCCTGGAGGATGGTCACACTTTCTTTTCCCCAAGGGAGTTTTTTCTGGTGAGGGGGAAGTCAGCATTCCTCCCCAAAGCCAGCTCTCCATCTTGTTGCAGACGCCCCCAGGGACCTGGTTGTCAGCACTTCCCGGGCCAATGTGTCAGGTACCAAGGGCCTATTGGAGGTGTCGGGGCGTGGGGGAATGGTGGTCCTCCTGCAGCCCTTCTGCTTTCTCTCTGCCTCTCTCTCTGCAGCCCTGGAGCCGTGGGGAAACAGCCCACATCTGGCAGTCCAGAAAGGCCAGTTCCTGCGGCTGCTCTGTGCCGCTGATAGCCTGCCCCTCGCCACCCTGAGCTGGGCCCTGGAGGACAGAGTCCTCTCTTGGTCCCACCCCTCCGGCTCCAGAACCCTGGAGCTGGTGCTGCCCGGGGTGAAGGCTGAGGATGCAGGCCGCTACACCTGCCAAGCCGAGAACAGGCTTGGCGCTCAGAGCCGCAGCCTGGACCTCTCTGTGCAGTGTGAGTGTGATCAGCTGGGACCTGGCTTCGGGAGGGGGAGACGTGAGGAGGCAAGGGACCCAGGACCGGGTCGCAGAGCTCTAGGGAGAACCTCCCCTCGCTGGGGGCCTAAGGGATTAAGGTTTCCAATTCCAACTGCGATGTGGGAGATTTTCCCACACCACCAAGCAATGCTCCAATATCAGCAGCATGTCCTACAAGTCAGCTCAGTTCTGACTCTGTCTACCTGGAGAGAGCATCAGGTCCCGCAGGGGAAGGGCTCGGTCCCATGAGACTGGCCCCGCCCCCATTTCAGAGCCAGTTGCAAGTTCAAGTTGTCCCCTGTGCTTCAGACCGACCAGCAACAGGTTGGAGATATTCCCACGACCTCCTCCTTGTTCGATCACTTGCCTGGAGCAGGACGCAGAACCCAGAGGAGGGGAGGAGGTGCGGCAGAGCTCAGCAGTAGAGTGTGTGCTTAGCATGCCTGAGGTCCTGCATTCAAGCCCTAGTACCTCAATTTAAAAAAATTAAATTTAAACTGAAAAAAAAAAACAAATCAGGGAAGTATTTTACTTACTAGATCACTAGTTTATTATAAAAGAATATAACTCAGGAACAGCCAGATGGAAGAGAGGCATAGGGCAAGATACAGGGAAGGGGCACCTAACTTCCACGCCCTCTCCGCGGGCAGCACTCTCCACAAATCTCCATGTGTTCAGCAACCAGGAGGCTCTCCAAACCCCATCATGGGGAAGGCGGTTTATGGAGGCTTCATTTCATAGGCGTGATTGATTAAATCATTGGCCATTGGTGATTGAACTCAGCTCCAGCCCCTCTCCCCTCCTCAGAGGTCAGGGCATGGCTGGAAGTTCTAACCCTCTAATCACTGGTTGGTTGCCCTGGCAACCAGCCCGCTCCCCCACCTTAGGTGCTTCCGAAGTCACCTTATTAACATAAACTCAGGGGTGATTGCAAGGGGTTTGTTATGAATAACAAGAGGCTTTTATCACTCTTACCGACCACTCAGGAACTCCGAGAGTTTTAGAATCTCTGTGCCAGGAATAGGGACAAAGACAAAATATCTATTTCTATTCTAAATCACAATATCGTAGGGACACTCCCTTCCCACCAGCCTGTTCCCTTGGGTCTCTCACCACTGAGTCATTCCGTGGGTGAGTCAGTCCTCCTGCCCCCTCCCAGCCCTTCATCCCCAGGGACGTTCACTTTGCCCAGCCCGAAAGTCCCGGCCACTTTAGAGCCAGTACCCTATCTCTGTTTCAGATGCCCCAGAGAACCTGAGAGTGGTGGTCTCCCAAGCAAACAGGACAGGTAGGAAAGGGGGACAGAGGAACCAGGGCATCTCATTGCCAAACTGGGGGCCCAGGCATCTGGAATATCGGCAGGCGAGGGGGTCCCCATGCCCTCAGCTGTGCATCTGTCCTGCCTCTCCCCCACCTCAGTCCTGGAAAACTTCGGGAATGACACATCCCTTGTGGTCCTGGAGGGCCAAAGCCTGCGTCTGCTCTGTGTCACTCACAGCAACCCCCCAGCCCGGCTGAGCTGGGCCCGAGGGGGACAGACTCTGAGCCCCTCCCAGCCCTCAGACCCCGGGGTCCTGGAACTGCCTCAGATACAAACAGAGCACGAAGGAGAATTCACCTGCCAAGCTCAGAACCCGCTGGGCTCCCAGTATCTCTCTCTGAGCCTCTCTGTGGTCTGTGAGTGTGGGGACCCCTGGGGGCAGGACACCTGGGTCCAGGGGAGGGAAGAGGGACTGCTGACCCTTCTCCCCCCTCCCCACAGACCCCCCACAGCTGTTGGAACCCTCCTGCTCCTGGGAGGACGGGGGTCTGCACTGCAGCTGCTCCTCCCGAGCCCAGCCGGCCCCCTCCCTGCGCTGGCGGCTGGGGGAGGGGCTGCTGGAGGGGACCCTCAGCAACGCCTCCTTCAAGGTCACCTCCAGCTCGGCTGGGCCCTGGGCCAACAGCTCCCTGAGCCTCAGTGAGGGGCTCAGCTCTGGCCTCAGCCTCAGCTGCGAGGCTCAGAATGTCCACGGGGCCCAGAGCGCCAGGGTCCTGCTGCTGCCAGGTCAGGGGGCAACTAGACGTCCCGTGGAGGCGGGGACTGAGCGGGGCAGGGACAGGGTTCCGTGTGTGGTTGGGGCAGGAGCTAGGAACCAGGACACCAGTGCCTATGGCTGGGGCTGCAGAGGGGGGAATTTAAATCGGAAGGCCTGACACCTGGGCTTGGGGTGCAGCGGAGTTTCCAAGAAGTCAATGGGAAGGGACTGCAGGTAAAACCTCTGGAATGGGAGCCGGCAGCCTGCGCGCCTAGTGGCGGGTGGACGCCAGGACCCGCGTGCACGGGAAAGGCTGAGAAGGCTGCGCGGTTTCCTTGTGCAGGTGAAAAGAAACTTATCTCCAACGGAGTGTTTGTAGCAATTGGCCTTATGACCCTGCTTTTCCTCTGCCTCATCCCGATCGCGTGAGTTAGGGGCGGGAGCAGGGACGGATGGAGGGTGGGAATCGGGGGTCCGGGAAAGGGGCGGGGCCAGGACGCACACCGGCGGGGTGTTTCCTCAGCGTGAAGACTTTGCGGAAGAAACGGACCCAGGCAGAGGTTCCGGCCCCGGCCCCGGACGCCCCGGCCGCCCCGGCCGCCCCGGCCCCGGGAGAGACTCTGCGGTCCAGACTCTCCCGGAGGAGCACGATTCTGGATTACATCAACGTGATCCCTAAACCCGGCCTCCTAGTGAGTGGTGCTGTTCTTCCCCTTCTCTGACTCCCGTACCCGCTCCTCCCCAGCCCGGCCCCCACCCTTTGCCTGAGAGACATCACAGGGGAAATCTGGGAGTAGGATTCAAATCCCGATTCTGGCACTTAACTATCTATGAGACTCCCTGCCTCTGTGCCTCCATTTCTTCCTCCTAGAGACTTGGTCTGAGGATTATGACATCTGTTACTGCTCAATATGTAGCAGCTGTTCCATTACCACCACCAAGGACATTACTAATTATAATTAATGGTGTCACAGTGATTAATATCACTGAGAGGCACTATGTCCTGGTGTTGATTAAGGGCAGGGCTCTGAAGTCTGCCTGCCTGGGTTAATTCCTGCTTTCGTTGCTGTGTGTTCTGGGACAAGTCACTTAACTTCTCTGTGCTTCAGTTTCTTTAACTGTAAAATGGGAATAATAATCGTACCAATCACCTAGGATCATTCTAGATATTCAATATCTTCATTTTTTACCTGTAAAACATTTAGAATAGTACCTGGCACCTAGCAAATGTTCAATAAATGCTGGATATATTCAGGAGAGAACATCTATATGCTGACGAATCCAAAATTTATGTCTTCCAGACTCATCCCTGAACTTGAGACTCATAGCCAACTGTCTAGGTAGCTTCTCCATTTGGGTGTCTAATAGGCATCTCAAACTCAGCCTGTCCAAAACCAAACTGAGTACCACTTAACCCTTCTCCTTCATCCTCTGCATCTCAGCAAACAGCACTTGGCTGTTTGAGCCTAAAGCCTTAAATCATCTCTTACTCCTCTTTCCTCTGTCACCCCACAATCAATCCATCAGCAAATCTCTAAAATCCATCCAAACCACTTCTCCCCCCTTCTCCCTAGTCCGCATGCCGACAGCTCTCACCTGGACACCATGGCCACCTTCTGTGTGTCCTCTCAGCTTCCACTCTTGCCTGTTCATCAGGTCAAGTTCTCTCTACCTGATACCGTTTTAAAACCCAAATAGGTACATCTCCCCCCACGAATACTACTCAGCAATCAGAAGGGACAAATGATATATAGCTGGTTGGATAGAGCTTAGGGACCCCCCCAAAAAAAGTGAAAAAAAAGAGCCAGTCTCAAATGGTCACATACACAGGATTCCAAGTATATAACACTCTCAAATGACAAGATTGTAGAGATGGAGAACAGGTTAGCAGTGGCATGGGGTTCGGGATGGAAAGAGCTCTTTATGGTGACAGAACATTTCTGTATCTTGCGGTGGTGGTTACACCGGTCTGCCCGCCTTAGTTTGCTAGGGCGGCCATAGCAAAGAACCACAGGCCAGCAGTCTTAAACAATACACTTGTGGGTTTTTTTTTTTTAATGTGTTTATGTTTATTCCTGCCCCAGGAGGGAAGGCCAGCCCCGCGAGGGCAGGGACTTTGTTTTACTGACTGCCTGATGTGATCCCAGTTCCTCAACCAGTGCCTGGTGGGTGGTAGGTGTTCAAGCATCTGTTGAAGGGATGAGTGAACGAGTGACGGTCATCTTTCTCTTAGGCTCAGAAACGGAAAGCCAATCCAAGCAGTCCTTCCCGGCCCCCTCCGCCAGATGCTCACCCCCCGGAATCCAGGCACAAGCAGAAGGAGCCCTATTATGTTTCCTACAGTTGTCCAGGACCCAAAGCCTCCACTCAAGATGCAGAGTATGAGAACAACCAAGAGGAGCTCCATTATGCTGTCCTCAACTTTCCAGGCCACAGGCCCTGGGAGACTCAGGGGTCCAAGGATGCCCACTCGGACTATGCAGAAATCCAGCTCCACTGAGGGTCTGCTGGGCTGTAAGACTGGGATCCAGGCCAGGGAGAAAGGGAGAGCATGTGAGAAGAACTGTAGTGTCTCCTTTTCTCTCTTTAATCCTCAAGGCTGACTCATCCCATCCCAGAACCTAGCATTTTGGACCAGCTTGACAAAACTCTCCAGAGTGGCTTTCTGCAAATAACACTATTCTGAGCAGCAAGGAAAAGCTTTTCCTCTGACAAACCCAGGCCTCACCCTTGCTGGTGACTCACAGTCTCAGTTTCTCAAAGGTGGGAGGGCCTTTAAAGATCATCTTTGTGAGGTTGGCAAGCCAACCTCGCAGGTCAAGTCTGGCCTGTTTCCATGCCAACTGTGAGCCAGGAGGGTTTTTTACATTTTACACGGTGAGGGGGAAAAAATAGAATGTTTTGTGATGCATGGAAATGACATGAAATTCAAATTGCAGTGTCTTTAAATAAAGCTTTATTGGAACACAGCCATGCTCATTCTTTATACTCTCCCCCCTCCCACAAGGGTTCCTTTATACAGATCTTATCTCCATTATACAGTTGGGTAAACTGAATCATGAAAAGGTTACAGACATATCCAAAGCCACATGATTAGTAAAATTCAATTCTAGAGCCCAGGCTTTTGGTCACAACCCTATATTGGCCTCCTGGTGGCTTGATGAACAGAGCGGGCCTGATAAGGGGTTCTGGCAGGTGCAGTATATGGAAAGGACAAAGCACTCACACTTGTGTCCAGATTCCACCACTTACTAACCAGAGTAAGTGTAGGCAAGTGACTTTCCCTCTCGGAGCTTCGATTTCCCCATGTGTTAAGATGAAGGCAGTGGGGGAGGGGATAGCTCAAGGGGTCGAGCACATGCTTAGCATGCATGAGGTCCTGGGTTCAGTCCCCAGTACTGCCTCCAAACATAAATAAGTAAATAAGCCTGATTACCTACCCCACTAACAAAAATTTTTTTAATTTAAAAAATATTAGCTATATTCCCTGTGTTACCCACTATGTCCTGGCTGATTATTTTACACTCGGTATTTTGCGGTCAAATGCTCTACCACTTACACCCAGTAGTTTGAACAACTGCCTCATCTTATAGGTGGAGTGCTTAGGGAGGGACAGGGTCTCGCCTAAGGTCACATAACAAAATAGCAGAAGTGAAATTCAAACTCAGATAGGACCCAAAAGTGATGAGCGCTGCAGGTCCCCAAATTCCTTTTAATAGACTCGGAGTGGGGAGGATGCTGGTGGGGCCTCTGTTTCCCTCCCTCTGCCCCTGCATCTTGCATGAGAACAATCCTTCAAAGTTTGTTTGACCTGGGAGATTGTGGGACTGTGTTGCTAAGTCACCAGGTTTGGCCAGGGGTCAATAACAATAATATGTGTGTTAAGATCTTGACTTCTGCAATAACGGCTTGGGACTTGGAGGGAGGGGGAGGGAGAGTATTGCAGTCCAGTCCTCTTGGGGAAAGGCGTGTGTAGATGAACATAGCTACAGAAAGGACAGGCTGGGAGTCAGCTGACTTGGACTTTCTGTACTGCCAGATACTCTTTATAGCCAGTTAACTGGAGACTATCAACTCCAGGAGGTATAACTATAAAATGATTCTACATTTCTGATTTCTGACTTAATCATGCTCTGTCAAAATTTTTCTCATCCCCTAACAGGATCTTGGACATTCTGCAACTCTCCAGTCAGCTCTGATTATTAAAACTCAGCCTGGCCTTAAATCTTCACCTCAAACTCAGTTCAGATCTCATCTCCAGCCAGTGGAGGTTTAAGCTGGGACTGGACCCCTTGGAAAAGAGAGGGAGACCAGTTGTTCCTGACACACCCCCAGTTTCCCAAAGTATTGGGGCCTAGAGAAGGGACAGGTTTGGGGACAAGTGACTCAACCTAACTGGTCACAGTAGTGGCCTCTTGTTGGCTGGAGCTGCTTCTCTGGCTAACCCTGGCTGGGACTCTGAATGGCAGGTGTCCAAACACTAGGTCTCTTGTGGAGCAAAAATGTGAGGCCTTGGGTGGGTGAGTCCGATGAGATTTCTTGGACTTTTTTCTCCCCCACCCCTTGGGATGGTAGGTACCTTGGGTTTTTTTTTTTTTTAAGTATAGTTGGTTTACAAGGATGTGTTAATTTCTGGTGGACAGCAGCGTGATATATATATATTATTATATATATATTATATTATATATATATATAGATATGTATATATTCTTTTTTCAGATTCTTTTCCATTATAGGTTACTACAAGATACTGAATACAGTTCCCTGTGCTATACAGTAGGTCCTCATTGTTTATCTATTTCATACATAGTAGTTTGCATTTGCTAATCCCAAACTCCTAATTTATGCCTCTCCCTCTTCCCATTTTGTAACCATAAATTTGTTTTCTATGTCTGCAAGTCTGTTTCCATTTTGTAAATCAGTTCATTTGTGTCATATTTTAGATTGCACATATAAGTGCTAACAGGGTATTTGGCTTTCTCTGACTTAACTTCACTCAGTATGATAATCTCTAGGTCCATCCATGTGGCTGCAAATGGCATTATTTCATTCTTTTTTTTATGGCTGAGTAGTATCTCAGTGCATACATATATATATATACCACAACTTCTTTATCCAGTCATCTGTCGAAGGATATTTAGGTTGCTTCCATGTCTTGGCTGTTGTATATAGTGCTGCTGTGAACACTGGGGTGTGTGAATCTTTTCTAATTAATGGAGCTCTCTGTTTCTTGGCAGGAGAGTTGAGACCCTGCTCTACCACACTGTAAGGGAGAACACGCCTCTGTGTTTCTCCTTTATGTCACACTGCCACATGGTTTTAAATACCAAACACAAGGAGCACTTTTAAAATCTGTTAAAAAGATTATGAGAATTTAAATGAGTTCATGCAAGTGAACGTGTCTAAGTGATCTTTAGTCCTTGGGCCTTCAGACTCTCAAAGCTGGTGGTTGGAAGAAAAGGGGGAACCTAGAAAGAGGCCTTGAAAGTGAAGTTCTTGATGGAGACAGTGATGCTGGGCCTTTGGGGAGTGTGTAAAAGGAAGAAGCCCTCGGGGTGAGGAAAACCTCCGAGGCTGAGGGAGACCCTAAAGATCACCGTCTGAACCTAGAAGGTAATTTCTGCTCTGAGGGCTAAAGGGACTGTCACTGAGTTGGAGGTGCTGTGTGGGGAAGTTCTCAAAATGTGGGGAAGCCCTGAAAGTGACCAGGCAACCCACTGAATGCAGGTGACTCTGAAAATGGAAGATGAAAACGAGGATTGTTCCAAGTGTATGTCAAAGGGGGATGGGGCAATTCCAAAGGAAGGAGAGGCCCAGGGGATAATCCCTGAATTTTTAGTCCTCTGGACAATGAAGGGAGGGGGCTAACTGTGAGAGGGGAGTACCTGAAAAGGAAGAGTAAGGTTCACAGGGCAGGGATGACCCCTTTATGGTGGACATCCTGGGGGTATCCTGAGTGTGAAGGAGCTGGCAGTGACGGGGGAGACCTTAGGGAGACAGTGGGATGCCTAAGGGGTAAGAAACTCAGCAGAGGAGGAACTGCCAGAGAACACCCTCAGGTGGGGGTATTTGAGAGGGTGGGGGTGGCTTAAGGACAACCTCCTAAATTTCAAAAGAATCCATTAAAAAACCTGAATGAAAAAGAATATGAAAACAAATATATGTACATATATGTATGACTGAACTATAATGCTGTACACCAGAAATTCACACATTATAAAGTGATTCTACTTCAATTAAAAAAAAAACTTAAAAGATTGGGGGAAGGGGAGAATGACAGTGAGGGTTTGAGCTCTAAGGACTGGGGAAAGGAAGAGGAAGGAATAGGGATCTGAAGGTAGAGATATCCCTGGAGACGACCCTCCCTGGACACTGAAGGACACCTGGGGATTCCTGAACGAGTGAGGGCCCTTAGGATGGCCACCCTCCTCAAACCTGCAGGGTTCAAGGACATCCCAGGGGAATGGTGGGCCTAGAAGAAAAGGGAATGGGCTAGGAGGAGGGGAGACTGCACTCCTTAGGGTGGGGAGGTCCCAGTTTCCATCCTGAAAGGTCTAGAAGTTAGAGGATTAAGTATGGGAATCCTAACCATGTGGCGGGATCGCTCTTTGGAGACTTTAGGATTCCCAAGGTCCCCCAAGGGGATTGGAGGCAAGAAATAAAAGCTGGCTAGGAAGAAAGTGTAACTCCTGGGTCAAAGTCCAAAGGTGATCCCCAGGCCTTCAAGGGGCTGGGAGGGGAGCAGTGAGATGAGAACCTCTACAGTGGGGAGATTCTCCAAGGAAGGGAGGAGAGGATGACTTCCTGGAGGTGGGAGAAGGGGGTGGAGTGGAGAAAGAGGATATAAGGGTGAGGGTGGGAAAGAGGAGCCCCCAGGACCGGAAGGGGCCTTAAGATGGAAAAGTTGAAAGAGTGGGTAAGGCTCAAGGGAGACAGCAGGGTCCCCAGGGCGTCTCCTGCAGGGGACGTTAGTGGAAGGGAGGGACACTTAAGGGAATCCGTGAGCCCTGTGGGCTGGGGAGGCCCTGAAGATCGAATCTTGGGACTTTAACGGTCCGAGGCCTGTAGGGGGAAGTGTAAGGAAGAGGCTGGTTTTAACGCTGGTTTAGGGCAATGAGGCTCCCTAGTCGGGAACCCCTCAGACTGGGGGGCTCCTCTCCCCACCAGGTTTCGCTCAGTATCTCCAGGCCTGGGCTGGTTCTACTCGGACACGGACGTTGCCACCGCGACTGAGAATCGACAAGAGATACATACCTCCAAAGGCCGGGACGAAAATCTTCAGTTACAGCTTGGAGAAGGCGCGGAAAGAGGACAGCCAATCAGAAGGCGAGAGCGAAGGTTGCGCTGAGAAACGTAGCCAATAAAAGAGCGAGGATGTTAGCTCAAGGATTTGGCTGCCGGAGGGAGGAGACTTGGAAACAACGCGAGCTCACCCGCCAATCAGAGCCGGGGATGACGTCTCGCGCTGTACACGCAGGAAAAAGCGGGCGTTCTCTGCCAGCGTTCCCCGCGAATCAGAAGCTTCGCTCCCTCCCGACGCACAAGCTGATTGGTCACTTTTCAAAACTTGCCTGTCAAATTTGGAAGCTGGGTAAAGGGCATTTCCTTAGAGACGCAAGATCCCGCCTCCGCCCTCCTATCGTAGGCAGGAGGGCCTTAAAGGGCCAGGTACGTGGTAAGTGAGGAGGACGGACCCTGATGGAATATAGGAGAAACAATGATAAAACAAAACGAGAAGCAATGTTGTTACGCTGGAATTGAGCAGTAAGCGCTATCTCGAGCAAAACGGAGATTCGGCTTGCTTTCGGTCACACGCTAGTAAGAAGCGGAGCCGGGATTCGAACCCTAATTTCCTATCCCTGTTTCACATAAGCTCCCTCTTTGGGATAGGACGTAACCAGAGAAATGAGATCTGCATGCGAATCACAGTCGCCAGGAAAGGAAAGCCAGCCTTCTTGATAAAAATCTTTCGATTCCAGCCACCTGGCCTTTGCTTGTACCGTTTTCTTCTACATCAAATAACCACTTACCCTAGACCTACTCCAAAGGCCATCTCCTCCAAAAAAAAAAAAAAAAAACCCTCCCCGGCCAGCCCCACCCCGACCCTTGCAAGCAAGCAACAATGTTTTCCGGGTCCCGAGTCTTACTCTCCACCTCCTTGCCTCCAGGCAACATCTAACCTGCTTCGGGCTCTCACTGTTCTGTTCCTCCCCGTGTCCAGGCTCTGATTACCCTAGTTACAGTCTCTCTGTTTCTGTTCCCTACCCCTTAAAACTGAGAGCCATTCAAGGGCAGATGCTGGTTCTGCATCACCTCAGGTCACCAGCATTATATGGGTTCGAAAGAACTCAGAAAGTGAAAGCTAGTCTCTTGGATTTCTCATTCTTAAAGTGGGATGTTGTGATTCCCCATTACCTCCAGCAGTCCTGTAGCAAGTCCTAATGGTTCTCCCTCCAAAGCACATCATAAACCCATTCACATCTTCCCATCCCCACCACCCCCACCCTCCTTAGAGTCACCACCGCCCCTGCCTAGACAATGGCAGCTTCCAGTCTTGTACAATCCATTCCCCAAACTGCAGGCGCAGTGCCCTTCTTAAAACATAAATCAAATTATATCACACTTCTGCTGACAAATATTCAAAGTCATCTCAAAGTTCTAGCATTAAAAAATGAGAGAGAAAAAGAAAGAAAGACCAAAGTCTTCCCTGCAGCTCACAAGGTACTATACAATCTGGCTCATTCTTACGTCTCCATTAAAAGTGCAGGCTCTGGAACTGGGGTTCAAATCCCATGGTTCTACTTACTAGCTCTATGACCTTGAGTAACTTACTTTGCCTCTCTGAGGCACGTTTGATCGTCTGTAAAATGAGGCTTAAATAAATTAGAATTATTCATTAACATAGGCTGCTATTTTTTTATAAAATTGACTAGTATTCCTCAGAGCTGTCAAGACTGTACAAAAACAAGGAGAGACTGAGCAACCGCTGCAGACCAGAGGCGACTAAGGAGGGGATTCAGTGGGATTCTGCATTGGATTCTAGAATAGAGAAAAAGGGGACATTCAACAACTATGCTTGCTCTTTGGACTTGTTGGCCTCTCGGCTGGAAATACTCAACTCCCAGATCTGCTGACTCATGCCCACAGCTTCTTTCCTAACCGTCTTATCTAAAATAACCCCCTGCCTCTGTGCCTCTATGTCCCCTTGCCTTGTCTTCACATCTTCACAGTTCTCATTCACATAGGAAGTGTACTATTTGGGTCCGGTCTGTCTCTCTCCTAGCATGTAAGTTTCATCACCATGTGTCTGTTTCATCCAGGACTAGCTCCCCAGCGTCCAACCTGGGGCCTGGCCTATCGCAGGCACTGAATAATATTTCTTAAATGAATAGATAAAAGAATGGCTATTGCTTCTCAACACTGCTACCACCACCACCAGGCAATAACAATAAGTAACTCTCATTGGTTAAGGCTCACCGTCATAGTCCAGATCATGTGGTGACTACTTTACACACGTGATATATCTTCTAAACCTCACATAAACCTGGAAGGTAATGTTAGCCTCATTTCTCAAAAGCATAGAGACTAGAAGGACTTAAGCTCACAAAGTAAGTCAGAGACAGAGCCTAGAATGGAATCCAGCCCCTAAGACTCCCAGCCTGTCTACTCAATCTTGTGCGCTCGGAGTGTCCAGATATCCAGATGTCCCTTTAGCCCTAAAAAATACCATCAGGGCCCCCTGAGGACAAGGCCCAGAAACAGAGGTAGAGAGAGAGGAGCGGGTAGAACTTCTGGATCTGAGGGAGGAAGGGCCTGCCGCTCCCGGGTCTGAGGGAGGACGGGGCTCAGATGCAGGGCTCCTGGATTTCGGGGAGATGGGGGCTGCGACCTGACCTGAGATACGCAGAGCTGAGGAATCGCAACCGCAAGAACCCAGCCCTGCACGCTTTCCCGAGGCTCTGCGCGGCCCCACAAGCCACGCCCCTCCTAACAAGGCCCCGCCCACTTTCTTTTAGACCCCCGCCCCACTCTCTGGGCCCTGGAGAAATCCAGTCGAAGGTGCTAGAAAAGACTTGTGAAGATGGAACAACAAAAGGAAGGGACCATACCAGAGGGGTGAGAGACACAAGGCACTCCCCTTTCCCCAGAAAGAGAAGGGACAGAGAAAATCGGAGAGAGAGTTGAGCAGACCCAGAGAGTGTCAGAAAAAATAGTCTCGGGTTGGGGGTGGGGGGGGGTATAGCTCCGTGATAGAGCGCGTGTTTAGCATGCACGAGGTCCTGGGTTCGTTCCCCAGTACCTGCATTAAAATATATAAATAAAAACCTAATTTCCCCCCCCAAAGTTAAATTTTTTTAAAAATTAATTTTTAAAAGTCTCGGTATCATCACATAGGAACAGAATCTTAGAGGATCTTGGTGACAGAGTTGAGCGAGAGACTTAGAAACAGAGAGCTGGAAACAAGTATGTGTGGAACACAGAGAAATTTCGAGAAGGAACCAGGAGAATTGAAGATGCCAGGAACAGCTGTAGGGCTGGAGAAATAATCATTGTCCGCATTTATTGAACACTTCCCAGCCCCAGCCCTTTAACAGGCACCTCTGATACCTCGAAAAGCCATCCTTTGGTATGAAACGTAAAGATTCGGAATGGGAACATGGTTTGCCCAGACACACCATGAGGGAGGCAGCCTGGAAGTGGAACCGCCTTCTGTCGGATGCTTAAGTTCTGGCAGTGCTGTTTGCCTGTCTATCTGTAAAGAGATGGGAAGAGAGAGAGAAGTCAGAGGTGGACTCAGTACTGAGACTGGGGAGAAATGGACCCCAGGGAGAGGCACAGAAGACTTGCAGACAGTGAGACCCACTCACCTGTCCTTTTGTCATTCCAGGAACAACCTGTCCCTGCCATCACCTGGGACCGAGTCATGGCCTCCTGCACCTTTTCCAGCCCTGCACCCTTCTCTCCTGGGCACCCCAGATCCAGCCCACCTGGGGCTCCCCGAGAGCCTGGCCTCTGTCACCGTCCCCATCCGCTTGGATGCCCTTTCCTACCTCCTGCACAGCGCCCTCTTGGGGGCCTACAGCTATCAACAGTCCTTGCCCTCCTGCCCCTGCACTTCCCCTCCGCCACAGGGCACTGCCAGAAGGCCCTACAGGGGTCGGGGGGGCTGGGAGGTCCGTCGCAGGCCAGGCCGGGGCCAGGGACAGCGACGATGGGGACTTGGGAGGGCTGAGCAGGCAGAGAGGGGTTGGATGGAGGGCTCTAGGGCTGGCCCCAAGAATCCACCGGCAACTCCGCCGTCATCAACACCACCTGTCCAGGATGGGAAGAAGGAAACTCAAGGTCTGGAGCCTCCCTTGGAGACGCCACCTGCGGAAGACTGGGAGGCAGAGTACTAGAGGCCTGAGGGTCCTGTACACCCCTGACTCTGGAAGGGCCCCTTGAGGGTCTCCAGGAGGGTGACCTTAGCCCTGCCAGAGATAACCCAAGAAACATCTTACTCCCATCCCTCTCCCCCCAAAACCACAGCCTCAGAAGTGGGTCCTCTGAGTCAGCTGGTGAAACTCGGACCTGACTTAGGATCCCAAAACAGCCAAAAAAAAAAAAAAAAAAAACCTGGACCTCATACCTGTACTGAAGCCTCTTCCCAATCCTGACACCATCCCCAACTACAGCAACAACCCCTACCTCACTCTCAACACCCAGGGCTCCTCCAGCCCATCCTCAACCCCATTCCTAACCCAGAAGGCATTCCCGCCTGCTCTGCCGGTCCCACCCCATCCATGCCCGCTCTCAGTACCATTCCTGTCCTGTTCTTATCCCGTCTCCACCCCAGCCTCCCTCCTTCCCAGCTCCTTCATCCTCTTTCCCCGTCTACCTCAGGCCAGCCCAGTCCTCATCCTTAACTTCACCTAAACTCCAGCCCCCCAAACACCCCGCCCAGGTCTTCAACGCTTGCCAGCCCACCTGGTCCACAACCTCCTTCCTGTCCCAAGTGTGACATGCCTGGTGACCCCACCTGCAAAGAACCCCATTGGCCCAACCTCTCTAGACACCTGCAGCCCTCACCCCATTTCCTGCCCTGGGGGTGGGGGTGGTGAGGAACCGGCTTGAACAATAAATGGCTGAGCATCCCTATGTCTTGTGTCTGTGTGTGCTTACACAGCTGGGCGGACCCAGTGGGTGCCGTGAGTGAGGTCTGTGAGAGGGGGTGGTAGGGTCGCTGGGAGGGTGACAGAGAGAGGCCAGTGGGGCCAGGGGCTATGGGGAGGGAGCACCCGGATTCCTGCTTCAGCGAATTCCATCTGGGGCCTCTGCCACCACTGCACTTCTGCCTGCTGGAAGCTGCTGGGCTGTGGGGCCATTGTGTGGGGAGGCTTAAGGGATTTGGGGGGCCCGGGAGGCAGAGAGGCCAGTGACCTAGCTAGGCTCAGTCTGCACAGAGGGGCTGAGGCAGACGGAGGGTTCAGGGCAGGCTATCACGCAGGTAGGTGCCAGGCACGGGACCTCCTCCCCTAGGACCTAGGCAGCCAGTCCTCCAGCTCCTTCCTCTCCCGGGGACTTGGTGGGGTCCTAGCCCCTAGCTCCCTCCTCATGTAGGACCTGGGAGTCCAGGCCCCCGGCCCACTCCTCTCCACAAAGACTTAGCATCCCAGTGCCCAGCCCCTTCTTGGCTTAGGACCTAGAAGTCTAGGCACCCAACCCCTTTCTCCCCAGGATCCAAGGGTCTAGATCCTCAGCATCTCCTCTCCCAGACTCAGGAGTCCAGATCGCTAGCTCCCTTTGCTCCCCAGACCCAAGGTCTGGGTGACCAGCTTCTTCCTTTCCCTGGGACCTCATGTCCCAGACCCCAGTCCCCTCCTTCCTCAGGACCCTGGACTCCAGCTCCTCACCTCATTTCTCTCTCCTTCCCCATAGATCACCATGTACAGCTTCATGGGTGGTGGCCTTTTCTGTGCCTGGGTGGGGACCATCCTCCTGGTGGTGGCCACAGCGACGGACCACTGGATGCAGTACCGGCTGTCAGGGGCCTTCGCTCACCAGGGCCTGTGGCGGTATTGTCTGGGCAGCAAGTGCTACCTGCAGACGGAGAGCATCGGTGAGGCTCCGGGGCAGGGTCTGGGCTGGAATCAGAGCCTCCTGCAGGGCGGAACCTCACAGCCAGAGGGCAACCTCTTTTGCAAATGTAGAACCCTGTGGCTCAGAGAGGGAAAGGGTGCAGCTCAGGGTCACTCAGCATGAAAGGTGCAGAATTGGGATTTCAGTATTTTTTTCCTAGTACAATTACAGGATGTACTGATTTAGAGGTTGGGTAGAGAGGTGAACATAGAGGTCAGGTTCAGCTGGGGCTGGGGGTGTCAGAAGAGCATTTTCTAAATATCTGCAATGTATCAAGAGCTCTGTTAGGTACCAGGCAGATACAGAAGCTATATGGACCATACATTTGCTAAATACTGGATGAGATATTTTTAAATACTTGCTGTGTGCTAAGCCATGTAATATATATGTGCATATGTATATGTGTGTATGTGTGTGTGTATATGTGTATATAGGTACATACATGTATATATTACACTATATATTGTAAAGGGGATAAAAAAGTACTTAACATTATAAGGCTCTTGCAATCTGTATTATATAATATATATTATTATAATATATTTTATATCTCCATGTACCTCTTTCTACATAGGTATATGTTTGTATATATGTACAATTGTCCCTCAGTATCTTCAGAAAATTGATTCCAGGACCCTCAGTGGATACCAAAACCCCTGGATGCTCAAGTCACACAGTCAGTCCTCCATTTCCGTAGTTCCATATTCTCAGTTCCACATCCACAGTTCTTCATCTGGGGATTCAACCAACCGCGGATCGTGTAGTATTGTATGTGTTTATTGAAAAAAATCCGCATGTAAGTGGACTTGTGCAGTTTAAACCCATACTGTTCAAGGGTCAACTGAATATATGTATATATGGAAAGAGAGATACATAGAGATATACAGTGTGTTACATAATATATTATACAATATACATTATATAATACATTAATAAATTAATAATATATAGTATATCACGTTTTATATTATATGTATCCAATAATAGTGGCGGTAATAATAATAACAATAACTGACATGTATTGTTACTGTGTTTTACGTGCTATTCTAAGTGTTTTGGCTGGATTAACTCCCTTTGGTGCCCCAGCAACACAAAGAGGGTGCTCCCGTTGTGTCTTTGAATAAGACATGTTACTGGACCCCAAAAAGCCAATTCTCTTGAGGGGCGTTTGGGGGGAGTGGCCAACCTTGCTGAGCCCTGTGATGTGACAGACCTGTGGCAAGAGACTTACCGTACCTCATCTCCCTAAACCTGCCTGTTTGCTGGGGTAAACTGAGGCAGGGAGAAGTAGAAAGACTTGTGGTGGGCCTCCAGCTTCTCAAAGCAGTCTGCCTGACTTTACACATCCTTTTCATTTCTGGCTGTCTTTCTTGTCACACTTCTACCATTCCTCCTGCTTCAGACTGGGAACACCCCCAAGAGAGAGCCCCAAGACCCCCAAGGGTCTTATCTCTGCTGGGGATGGGGAGAGAGGGCGGCAGATGGAGGTCTTCAAGTTCATCTGACAGCTTCTTGACCACAAGACTGAGAACCTCAGTGACATACCTCACCCCGACTGATTCCTTGGTGTTTGTCCAAACAACTGGTTTGACTTGCTCATCAATTGTATAACTGGCATAATTTTTCACCAGTCTTAGAGCAGGAGTGCTGAGCTTGCTTCCCAGGGGCGAAACCCAGCCGAAGACGTATATGCATAGTGTTTTTAAAGTTTCCAAAGTCACTGCCAGTTTTTAAAAAGGAGGGAGTTTGCAGAGGCGAAGGAGGAGCTAGGTCTGGGATACACAAAGGGGCAGGGCATCCCTGCCCTCAGAGGTAGCCTCGTTCACCACTGAGGGCGGGGGAGGCATGGCAGTGACCCTGGGGTGCTCCCACAGCATACTGGAATGCCACCCGGGCCTTCATGATCCTGTCCTCCCTGTGTGCCACCTCCGGCATCGTCATGGGCATCATGGCCTTCGCTCAGCAGCCCACCTTCACCCGCCTCTCCCGGCCCTTCTCCGCAGGCATCATGTTTTTCGCCTCCAGTGAGTGAACTGCCCCCTACGCCTACCCTTCTCCCCAGCTCCCTGCCCAGCTCCAACCCCAATCCGTCCTCACCCCCTACACCACTTTCATTCCCTACTTCTCCTCCCTCTCAACTCCATCCGCATCCACATCCCACCTCCAACCCAACCACAACTTCGTGATTATTTCTAATACTAGTCGTTTCTGACACTAGCTAGGCGTACTGCCATTCAGGTCCGGCACTCACCACCCAGAGCTGGCAAGCAGACCCCACAGGTTTAAAGGCATGGTTCGCAACAAGACTGCCCCTACTTCAGCTGCAAGTCAGGTCCCCAGCCCACCTGCACTTTTAATCAACTGGCTACAGATTCACGGGTTCCCAGGACCCACTCAGTTTCCAAAAAATTTGCTAGAGCACCTCACAGAACTCAGGAAAGCATGATGCTTGCAATGACAGTTTTATTATAAAGAATACAACTCAAGACCAGCCAACTAAAGAGATGCACAGGATGAAGCCAGAGTCCTGAACTTGGAGATTCCATGCGCTCTCCCCATAGCATCTGGGCACATCACCCCCCAGCACATCCATACGTTCATCAGCCAGGAAGCTCCAGTGAACTTCAGCATCCAGAGTTTCTATTGCAGTTTCATCACAAGGACGTGGTTAACTGAATCATTGGTCACGTGACTGAGCTCAGTCTCCAGCTCCCCTGTCCTCTCCAGAGGCTAGACTAATACCAGGAGGCTCAGAGCCCTACCCCTGTGTTCCCGCAGTTGGTCTTCTGGTGACTCTCTCCCATCCTGAGTCATCTTTGCTCATCAGCATAAACTCAGGTGTGATCCCAGAGGCTCAAGAATAACAAAAGACACTCCTATTAAGATTGAGTTTCCCTCCCAGGAGCCAAAGACCAGTCAGGTTCTTTGGACACAACACAACACAAAACTGCCCCATCCCCACCCAGCTCTGCTCCCCACTCATGCTTCCTCCCACTTCCAGCTCAGCCTCCATCCTTACCCTTATCCCTACCCACAGCCACCCAACCCACTCTTCTCAATCTCATTTCCACCCTCATCTCTAAACCCAAATCACCCCTTTCCCACCCACACCCCCCTGCCCTCTCTCTCCAGCCTTTTTTGTCCTGCTGGCCTTGGCCATTTACACTGGAGTCACCGTCAGCTTCCTCGGCCGCCGCTTTGGGGACTGGCGCTTTTCCTGGTCTTACATCCTGGGCTGGGTAGCCCTGCTCATGACCTTCTTTGCAGGTACTGGGTTTGGGGGTGGCAAGGTCAGTGTCTGTGGCAGAGCAGGAAGCACTTAAGAGGGTGAAATACTGCGGAGTCCCCCAGGACTGAGCCAGAAGGCAGACTCTAAGCCCTGTGGACACCAGGGAGAAACGGGATGCTGTGTTGGGCTCTTGGGCTGGGAATGGGGTTGGGAGAACTTGAGGTGGGTGGTGGGTGGTCAACTGGGGTCTCTTCTCATGTAGGAATTTTCTACATGTGTGCCTACCGGATGCATGAATGTCGGCGCCTGTCCACTCCCCGCTGAGCCCAAATGTATGCCCCAACTTCATCTGGAAGTTAAAGTGAGGTCACTGAAGAGGAGGGGGAGGGTCTAGAGGCCTGAAATCCTGGTTCCTAGGGGCATGAGGGGGCTCGGTCCCGGACTCTGGGTGGGGGCCCCTGACTCCTGTGTCCCAAGAGGGAAGGAGCAAGAATGGGGCCTGGTGGAGGCAGTTGAGAAGACCCAAAGCCCCACCCACCAGGGAGGTTGTTAGAGAAATGGGTTATCCACTAGAACGACTTTCTGGAGTCTAATAAAACTGATTGAAACCATTGAAGTGTGGTCCCTGAGAGGTTGGGGTGGAGAGAAACAGGGGTGAGTGTGGTAGGTGGGGTGGGGGGTGGTTGCATTATAGTAGCCCAACCGCTCTGTTTCTGTAGGGATGGGCAGAGAGGTAAACCACACAGTTCCTGCCCTCCTAGGTTCAACTTCCAGGAAACTGATGTGTAGGTCTAGTTCTGGTGTGTGTTTTCCTCCCGTCACCAAACAGTTAACTCGACTCTGACACTATCTACCTGGAGAAGGGGTCAGATCAGACAAGTTAAAGACTCAGACTGATAAGACTACCCCCCAACTCCCCCAGTTCAGCCACCAGTCACAGGTCCAGTTTGTCACCTGTGCTTCTGACCAACCAGCAACAGGCTGGAGGCTCCCACAACCACCTCCATAGGCTTAATTAATTTGCTAGAGCTGCTCAGAGAACTCAGAGAAACATTTCACCCACTAGATCACCAGCTCATCATAAAAGGATGTAAGTCAGAACAGCCAGATAGAAGCCGTGAATAGAGTGAGGGAAGTGGGGAGGGGCGTGAGCTTCCAAGCTCTCTCCAAGTGGGCCACTCTCCCCCAAAATGCACGTGCACACCAACCTGGAAGCTCTCTGAACCTTCTCCTTTGGGCGGTTTTTATGGAAACCTCATTACATAGGATTGATTAAATCACCGGCCATCAGTGACTGGACTCAATCTCCAACCTCTCTCTCCTCCCAAGAGCTCAACCGGGTGGGACTTCGAGTTCTAACTTTCTAATTGTGTGGTTAGTTCCCCTGGCAACCGGCCCCATCCATCAGTTACCTAGGGGCTTTCCAAAAGTCACCTCATTGGCATAACAAAAGACACCTTGATCGCTCTCAGCACTTAGGAAATACCAAGAGTTTTAGGAGATCCAGGCCAGAAATGAGGACAAAGACCCAATATATGTTTATTCCAAATCAGAATATCACAGTAAGATAATTGAATCAATGAAAATGAGACAGGAAGGGAGGGGACAGGGTTACAGGCATTCAAGGAATGACACAGCAATTAATACCAAGATGGCGGGAGATTCTACTCCCAGTAGGCCTTGAGGCCCAAGATGGTGGGAGATTTGACTTCCAGTTGAGCTTCATTATGTACTCGCTGTAATATATTAGCATGGTAAATGGCACTCCCACAGGTGCCAGGACAGGTCATAAAAGGTCAAAAATTGGGTGGTGGCCCAGTTCCTGGGCGTCCCCACCCCCTCTTCAAAGTAGTTTGTATAACCTTCCCACTTGTTAGCACGTGAAGTTGCCGAGCTCATAAAAACTAACAACTTCCACACCTCGTGGCTGCTCTCCTTTCTGACTGAGACGGACAGCACTCTGTCAGTGGCATGTGCATCTACTGTTCCTTTAAGCTAAGCACCCAACCCCGTGCCACTTGGCCTTTCTGTTGCTTTCTGAGACAGCCTGCACTCTGTCTCTGGAGTATGTCTCTCTCTGAATAAATCTACTTTTACCCAACGGTGGCTGGCTCTTGAATTCTTAACTGCACGAAGCCAAGTCGGGGGGCACATCTCAGGGACTCAGCTGAGACCTGGGTCGTAGCTGTCCTCTCACCCAACTTTTTCCTGTATCAAAAAACACCTTTGAAAAAAACAACCTACCTGCCCACGCACGCCGTCTCCAGTTGGCTCCCAAGCTCCTGACCCCTCCCTGGATGGGCTCCTCCAATTAGGGACACCAGAACTCCGACCTGCACCTCCTTCTGCACCTGCCTCTTCACCCGTCATTCATGACCTTGACCTTCTCTTCATCCACTCTTTCATTAGTTCACCCAACAAACTGATGCCAACCGTCATGAGATTTACTAATGCTTATCATTTTTAGCAAGGCTAGTTCCAATAACAAGAATATTTACTACGGCCTATGCTAGTAACTGTTATATTAATAGAGGCTTACTCTCTACAAATATTTATTGGGGCCTCCTCAAATAACAATACTATATTTACAGAGGCTTCTGCTAATAATAGGAATGGAGGCCTCCTTGTAATTATAATTTATTGAGGACAATTTAAGTAGAAATATTTACTGAGGTTCATTCGAGTCATTGTATTTATAGGGGCTTACTCTGGCAATAAAATGTTACACTTATTATGCCACACTCCTATCTCCAACTTCTTACTCAATATTTCCTCTTGAAAAGAAGAGGCATCTCAAATTTTACATGTCTAAAACTGAGTTCCTGATCTCTTTCACCCACCACATCGGCTCCTCCCACAGCCTCCCTCATCTTAGTAAATGGTAAAAGAAAAAAAAAAAAACCCTCCATTTTTAGCCAGCTGTTCAAGCCAAAAACATTAGGATCCTCCTCCTCCATTGCTTTCTTTCCGTTACATCTTAATGTCTGATTCATCAGCAAAAGGTATTGGTTCTACCTTAAAAATGTGTTCAATATTTGACTCTGCTTAACCACAGCTACCCAGTTACCCCTGATCCAAGCTGCCATCAGCTCTCACCTGGCTTATTGCCACAGTCTCCTATCCAGCTCTGCCTCTGCCTTACCCACCCCACCCCCATCCCCCACCCTTGCAATCCACTCTCTACACAGTATCTAGTGGAATTTTTATTAAAACATAATTCAAATCATGTCCCTCCTTCGCTCTAAGCCCTCTAGAGACTTGGACCTGGAGGTGGGACGCAGATAAAAATGGAGAGGCAGAGGGTAAGGTGGGAGGGGGGTTAGTTTGAGGTAGGAATTATATGGGTAGGGGGAGAAGTATGAAGAAAGAAGTGGGTGTGGGACTGGGGCTGGAGCTGGGGTTGGAAATGCCATCTGGTGTGGGGATGGAAATGAAGATAGGGTTCAGTGTCTGGGTGAGGATGAGTTCGGGTTTTTGGGATCAGGTTGAGTTTGGGAACAAGAATGGGGTTAGGTTAGAGGACAGGGATAGGGTTAAATTAGGGGGTGGTGTTGGGGTTAAGGAATGGGCTGTGTTGGGGTTGAGGGTGGAATTGAGTTTAGAATTGGGGTTTGGGAATAAGAGTGGTTAGGTTAGGTTTGGACATTGAGATGAGGTTGAGTTTGGGGCTGGAGCTGGCGTTAAGGATGGGGTTGAGTCTGGGGTTAGGTTTGGGAATGAGAATGGGATTGGGTTGGAGGAAAGGGATGGGGCTAAGGATGGGACTGGAGCCACAGCCAGGATGGGGTTGGGTTTGGGATTGAAGTCAAGATGGCAGATGGGCTCTGGGCTATGACTCCCGTCACCACACGCCCATGGCCCAGACTTCCTGAAGTCTGTCTGTCTGCTCCTCACTGGAGACACGTCCACTGCCATTTTTGTGATGGCACTCTAGCTGCTCATGACCTGAATCCCCTTCTGGGAGCCTGTCCTCATAGGTATGTTTTCAGGAGTGGCCAGTTACCCCCTTGGGGAGGATGTGGGTGAGGGATGGGGGCCTGCAATCTAGAGTCTCCAACCAAAGAGGACCCAGCCTATTGGATCTCGCAGGGCCAGTCTCCCGGTGTGGGAGGAGGTCTGGAGCATCCATCCCTGACATCCTTTACTCTCCATCCCGACTCCCTGACCACAGAAACCCTGATCTTGGTGATAGCCCACCAAGCTGAAGGCCCCGCTTAAAGCAGAGCTATCTGTGAACTCATTTATCAGAGGAGGATGTGGGCATGTCTTCCCCTCCACAAACTTTTAGAGCTGTGATCACTGTTTATCTGCCCTGAGCACAAGCTGCAAGCATGGATCTGGGAGTCTGAGGGCCTCTGCCCTCAAAACCTGGAGTCTAAGCCTCTGACTCCTTCCTCTTTCAGCCCCAGGCATCCTGATCTCCAGCCCTCTCCTTTGGTGGAGACCATAGAGTTGAGACCCCCATCTCTTAGAATGGAAGGTTTCAGAACCCACACACAGGAAAGCATGATGCATCCCCCACTGTCCCCTCTGGCCACACTCCCCCTCCTATTTCAGTCACACCCTGGCCTCACCACATCTCACCTCTGGGCCCCCCAAGCCTCTCTCTCACCTCTTCCAGGAAGCCCCCTGTGCCGTCAAGGGCTCCTAGGGCTTCTGTATAGACAGAGAGGCAAGTTCCAACCACCATCCAAACCACTGACGAGGTGACATCTTCAGTGCCCTTCCCTCCCCGCCACACGCTGTGAGGGGAACCTCAGGGGTGGGGGTGGGGTAGATGCAACCCAGGAAGGGAGGATGTGTGACAAGAGTCAGCTGCTAGGAACTGGGTAAAGCTAAACCAGCCTGGTCTTAAGGCGCTCCGGCCCCCAGGCCACCCCGTCTGCTTGCTGGTTTCTTTCTTGAGCTCAGAGGACCTAGGAGTCCGGGGGCACAGCCTCCTCCTCTCTCAGAGCCCCAGAAGTCTGGATTACCAGCCTCTTGATCACCCAGGACCCAGAAACCCCGAGCTCACCCGATGGAGCCCTGTCGGTCCCTGGCCCTGCTGACTGGCTCCCTGGGCCTGACGTCCATCTTGGTTGCTCTGAGCACGAATTTCTGGTTCGTGGCCGAGGGGCCCACCTCTTCATCTCATTCGGGCCTCTGGCCAAAGGGGCAGCAGGACTCAGTAGCAGGTAAGGGGGAGCCATCTCTCTCGGGGAGGGGAACAGCCAGGGCTGACAGGCACTCAGAGGTCCTGTGTCTAAGCAGGCTACATCCACGTGACACAGAGCTTCTGCATTCTGGCCACCCTGTGGGGCCTGATCTCTGTGAGCTTCCTGGTGATGTCCTGCATCCCCTCACTGTCTGCCCCTGGACGTGGCCCCCTGGTCTCCACCTTCACAGCCTTTGCCGCAGGTAAGGGCTCCGGGCTGCACCTGGGGCATTGGGACCTGGGGAGTTTCTGCAAGGGGGCTGAGCTGTCTCTCTCATCTCCGCCCCCAGCCCTCTCCCTGATGGTGGCCATGGTGGTCTATACTATCGAGCGGTGGAACCAGCCTGCACACCCCCAGATCCAGTCCTTCTTCTCCTGGTCCTTCTACCTGGGCTGGGTTTCAACTGTCCTCTTTCTGTGTGCAGGTGACTGCTGCCCTGGGAGTTCGGGGGGAGGCGGAAGGGGGTCCACTGGGGGTTCTGATGGAGCAGGGCAGGGGCAAGGGCTCTAACTTTTCTCTGCCACCCCAGGTGGCCTGAGTCTGGGTGCTCACTGCGGGGCGCACCGGCCCGGCTATGAGAACGTGTGAACCGTATGGATGGCTTTGGGGCTCTGTCCTCTGAAGGCACCATCAGGAGCCGCGGGAAGCTCTGGTTCTCCTCCCGGTCCTCACTCCCAGCCTCTGCAGCCTCCTTCCTTTGTGTCTTCATTCACTCCACAAAAATTTGCTGGGATCCAGTTATTCCAAGGTTAATGTAGCCCCAGCAGAAGCTGATAACACGCCAGCTCCACAGTGGGAGACCCTGGGCACCCAGAGAGTGTTCCCACCCAGGATAGGGGTCAGTGTGGGCTCGGGCTCGTCCCCAGGGCTCTCTCTTCCCTCCCCCTGGCCTTTGTCTCTCCCCTTTGTCTTTTTATCCCTTTTATTCTCGCCCCTCTCTGATTTTGTCACCCTTGCCTTCACTCTTAGCCCTCCTTGCTCATTTCATTAATAAATTCACTCCTGCAGTTGGCTTTCCCTGAGTGCATCCTTTCTGAGGGCGCCTCCCACTGGGGGTGCTGCGGTGGGTCAGACCGGACCCTGCCCACCAGGGGCTGCAAGTCCGGTGCGGGCAGGCAGAGCCCAGGGCGGGCACAGCAGGAAGGCTGGCTGTGTCGTGGGGGTGGGGTGGGGTGGGGTGGGGTGTGGAGGTGAGCTCTCTGAGGAGACAGAGAACTTCTCAAGGGCCAAAGGAAGGTAATGCAGGTAGTGGGATCCTAAGGCAGAGGCGTGGAGAGGGTGGAAGTTCTCAGAGGATGGAGGACAGTGCTTTGTAGCTGAATGGAGAATTTGGAGCTGGTGGAAAATGAGGATGGAGAGACAGGTGGCAGTCAGTGCCTCTAACTCAACAGTTGTCTGTCTCTATCTCTGTCTCTGTCTCTGTCTCTGTCTCTGTCTCTGTCTCTGGTGGGTGATAGGGAGCTAAGAGAAGAGGGTGAACAGGGGAGGGACAGCATCTTCTCTGGGCACCAGAAAGCTCCCTCTGGGGCACGTGAGGGAAGCCAGAGGTGAGGGGAGATCTTGGCCACACAACAGGTGGGACATAAGACAGGACAAGGCTGGGCTGGAGCCAGGGCATGAGATGGGATGGAGGAAAGGAGCCAGAAAGATTCAGGGGGTGGGAGGAACTGGACTCAGGGATCCAAGGGCTTTGTGGAGTGAGGGGCAGGAAGAGGGCAAGGAGAGTGCCCAGGGGGTCTGGTCCAACTAACTGAGTGGGATGATGTGGTCATTTCTGGTTTTGGTGGAAGATGCTGAGATCAACTGGGATATGGTTTAGGGCTAGGGTCTCAAAGAGTGCCGGGAACATGTGAGGATTTAAGGCTAAGGCTCAGGAGGACACCTGGGCTGGAGATGGCATTTGAGATACTCTCAGAGCATCGGTGGTCACTGGAGCTGTGGGAGTGTGGAAGCTCCCCTGAAAAGAAGATACAGAATGGAGCCTCCGAGAGAACCCACACTGGGTGGTGGTGGGAGTAGGAGCAGGAGGCTGCAGGGGGGCGTGGGAGGGCACAGTCAAAGAGCTGGGGACAGGAGAACTTGGGGGGGTCAAGGGAAGAGAAGTTTCTAGAAGGACATGGGCTACCCTGTCATCACCTTCAGACTCCCCTAGTCCTGCGGTTTGACTCTGAGCTGCTACTTTGCTAGAAGAGCTGCCCCATGTGCGTGCGTGCGTGTATGGGTGGGTGGTTATCTCTTTAAACAGCCACGGATTCTGGAATTCCTACTGTCTCACAGAGACCTGGTTTCCCTTCCCCCACCCCTCTGGGCTCTGTCTGAGAAGCCCTGGGAGCTGGAATGAGTCACTTAGGTGAGTGTGTGCAGAGATGAGGTGGGGTGTAGGGGGGGTGGGAGGGTGGAGGAGGGGTGTGGCACTGGACAGGCCAAAGGCACGTGAGGGATGGAGGTTTCTGGAAGACAAGGAAACTCCTAAGCAGTGATGCCTGAGGGGAAAGGAGGTCTTGGGTCTGAGAGGGGCCTGTGGGGGATCCCCATAAGTAGGGGCCCGAGGCAGGGTGCTGGGATAGCCATCTGGGATATGGGGGAACATGTGGAAGAGGGTTTCAGGTACTTGAAGGAATGGGGCGAGGGGCCTGGGGGTGGGAGGGGTGTTGGCCAATCCTGCATGTGTGGTCCTTGGCAGCAGCCTCCCTGGCATGAGGGTGAAGCAGAGCCTTCAGAGTGGGGGCACCTTGCTGGGCTTCTTGGCTACCAGCCTCACGATTCTGTCCACCACCACCAACTACTGGTTCCGCTACTCTGGGGGCCACAGTGGCCTGTGGCAGGAGTGTAACAGTGGCATGTAACCCAACATCCCCGGCCAGAGTGAGGCCCCGCCGCCCCAGTGTCAGACCCCCACTGGACAGACAGCCCCCAGACAGACCGATCACAGCTGGCCCCCTCATCTGACACAACTGCGGGGCACATCCTGCGGCGCCCCCAAACCTACCCTTCCATCTAAGTTCCAGCTACCCCTCCGTGACCGAGGCCACCATGATCTCCCACTTTGGCATCTGCTTCCCTGTTGCAACATTAACGGGCCCTCATGATGTAACTGCCAAGTCCCCATCCAAACCCCTGACTCTGCTGCCAGCCCAGAACTGGCGGGTGGGGTTGGTGGCCAGGGGCGGTGCCAGCGGGGCTGATGCGACCCGCTCTCCCCCAGCCATGCCGGCGGTGACTGGGGCGTTCATGGTGCTAGCGGCGGGCTCCGGCATCGTGGGCTTGGTGATGGGGCTGCGGATTCTGTGCTAAGAGGGCGACCCACGGGGCCAGACCACTAGCGCCATCTTCTACCTCTGCGGTGAGACGGCAGCGGGCCGCCAGGCATAGGGTGGGCCTGGAGTTTGGAGGGGCAGGGGCCCAGGGGTCGCGACTTGAGGCACGGGTATGGGAGCCGGGAGTTGGGGCTGGAGACCAAGAGGATAGGCGGGGCTCAGAAGGACAGCTCTGGTGGTGGAGGAGCTAGAGAGGCGGGGCTAGGGGCGGGGCCGAGGAGACAGGGTAGAGCCCGGACGGGGTGGGCTCGAAGGGCGTGGCCTGGGCGGTGGGCGGGGCCAGGGTGGGGCCTGGGTGCAGCCTCTTGGCCACTCTCACCCGGGGGGTAGGCGGGGCCCAGGCCTGCGGCTGCTGATCGCCTTGACAGGCTGCTACATAGTGAAGAATATGTGGAAAAACGACGTCGTCTTCTCCTGGTCCTATTTTTTGGGGTGGCTGACTTTATCCTTCTCTGTTCTCGCGGGTAATCTGGACAGCGGAAGAGAGTGGAGGAGACGGTCCCGAAGAACACCCCCTCCCTGCAAAGACTCCCTAGCCACTTCCCGGAAACTCCACAGTGACTTCCCAGGGACTCCCCAACACATTCCACTCCGGGCTCCCGGGAACCCGGCAGAAAAGCACTTGGAGCCCCAAACATCAGTACCTGGGGCCCTCCGGGTCATCCGCCCCAGGACCTACCCTCCTCCACCTGCCCTTCATTCTCCTCCCGCCAGGCTTCTGCTTTCTGCTGGCGGACATGATCATGCAAAGCACGGATGCCATCAGTGAATTTCCAGTGTGCTTGTGACCGCAGGTGCTTGGCAGAATAAAGGAACGGCTTCCACCGCAGCGGCTCCATGTGACTTTCTGGGGGACCTGAAGACGCAGATACGGGGGTACTTGGAGGCTCAGGGAGGACGTAAGGACACGAAACTACAGGGAACGTTGTAGACATGGGGGGGACACGGGCGTGTTAGAGACTCGGACAGAGAGAGGACAAGGGACATGTATTTGGAGGGGACGGGGACACGGGGATAGTGGAATCAGGGGACATGGGCGCGTAGAGAGGATATAGGGACACAGACACGGAGGAAAAGTGGAGACAAGGACGAGGGAGGACAGATACGGAGGAACGTAGAGGCGCGATCATAGAGGGAACGAGGAACACGGGCTTGGAGAGAATGGGGTATGGGCAATGGGACACGGGTGGGGCACTAGGGGAGAGGGTAGACCCGAAGGCGTTGGGAAAAGTTTAGGACGTCTTTTCTGAACTCCTCTCCAGGAACGCGTCCCTCCCTCGCGGGACCTTTCCCCCAGTTCCTGGCCACGCCCCCTTCACAATGTCCTTTTCTCCGGGTTCCGCCTCTCTCCCAGGGATCTGCTCCTCATTGGCCCGCATCTACCTGCCCCACCTCTCTCCCCTCCGGCCTTCCGATTGGTCCTTCGGGGCGGGGGGGCGGGCACCGCGGCTGTTGACTGGCTGACGGCGCGGAACGCAGGCGCAGAGAAGGATAGGGGGGCGGGGCGACCAGCCCGAGAGGCCGAAGGCGAGGACTCGCTGCCGCAGGAAGATGGCGGAGCTGCGCGCGCTCGTGGCTGTCAAGAGGGTCATCGACTTCGCAGTGAAGGTGACCGGGCCCCCCTCTCCCTCCTCCCTGAGCCCCACTGCCGTGTGCTTCCGGGGTCACGAGCGCACACTGTATGAGGGTCATCTGGGACCTTTGATCTCTGCCGCTCTCCTCCCAAACGTGAAAGTCGCACCTAAGGGCAAAGATCAAGAATTGAGAGGTTCTGACGTTTGATCTGCTCATCATTCAAACCCATTCCTTCTGGGGTCATGACCCCGTTACCCTTTCCCCGGTTCTGGACTCACTCTCTTGAGAAATCGGTGCAAGGCGAGTTACCCTCTCTGTTTTTTTACCTGCTGGAGGAGTCATGGTCCCTGTTTAACATACGGAGAAACTGAGGCACAGAGAGGTCACCCAACTGGGAAGGGGCACAGCCAGGATTCCTATCCAGGTTCCTCTGACTCCTTACCCCAACTAAGTGCTTTGCACACAAGCCAGGCTTTCATGCACAAGGCTGCATTGCACACTCAATTGACTGTTCAGCTCTGGAAATGTGGTATAATGGAGGTCCCACTGGGCACTGTGGGAACCCAGAAGCTATCGCAGCCACAGGGCGAGAGGTGTATCCCGCTAGGAAGGGAGAAGTGCATTTGCTAGGGACAAAGACAATCTTTTAAGAGGTGTGAGAGGCAACGTCTCCAAGGGCCTGGCTTGTCCCCAGAGAGAAGCTGGTCTGGACAGAGGTGACTCGGACAGTCTCTCAAGCCACTTTGTCTCAATACTTGGCCTAAACTAGACTGAAGGAGTAGTGACTGTCCATCCATGTCTGTCCCCACTCCCCGCCCCCTCCATCAGATTGGGAGCCCACCTGTGTCTCCAGCACTGCCCAGCACTCTCGCATGCCTTAGGTCTCGGGTGGGTGAAACCGAGGCCACGAAGTTGGTGCTGCTATTGCTCCTGCCAGCGTCTGAAGTGGAGTCGGGAAGAGGGCCCGGGAACCCGACCCCAGCATGAAAACTTCTCACATGAAACAGCTCACATTTAGTGGGTTCTTACTTGCACTAGGCAGCGTTCTGAGTCCTTGACAGAGGTGAATCTTTTTGGTATCATCTAGATGTTACTAATTCCTCTGGGGTCTCATAGCCTCCCTCTGCCCCAGCCCTGGTCCCTGGCCTGAGATGTCTCGGGTCATAATCGTTTCCCCTCTGCCAGACAGGCTCACATCTGACTCAGCTCTCAGTCCCAGCATCGCCCAGCCCAGGACCTGGCATGTGGGAGCCCCTGGTGTAGGTGCTGAGTGAGGAAGTGTGAACCTACCCTTGAATCAGCTCCTATCCCTCCCACAGGGCCCCAGGCCTCCCTCCATTGCATCTTGTCTCCCTGGATGTGTCTGTTGATGTCTTTTTCTGAACAAATGAGTGATTCAGACACAGCCAACTACCTAATTACCAGGCCAGACCCCCAGCACTTCCCTGGTTCCCCAGTCTCCAGTTCCCCTCCAGTCTATCCCCTCCCGGCCCCGGGGAGGGGGAATGGCTTCCTGCACCCAGAGCTCCCTAGCACCCTCAGGACAGAGTCCCAGTCGCCTCAGCTCAGTGTTTGAGACCCTTCATGGTCCAGCCCTGGCCCCCTGGCCCTCCATCCCCATTTATGCCTCCACAGCTCCCATCTGTTCATACTTTCCTTACAGACCAGGCTGCCTCTGGTCTTAGACCTTTGCCCCTGCTCTGCCTTCTGCCCGGGTGCCCTTCCAGCTCTGCCCTCCCACCTCTGCTGCTTCTCCCTCCCGTGTCCTGCCTAACTCCCACTGATTGTAACAAAGTTTAGTAATTCACTGGTGTCACCACTTCCAGGAAGCCCCCCACCCCATCCCCTCAGGCTACTTCGATGTGTCCTTGGGCACTCCTGCAGCCCCCTGGGCTTGCCTTTTAGCCCTTCCCACACTGGATTGAGATGTTCTGTTTGTCCAGATGTCACCCCTGCCCCCAGATGGGCAGAGGTGGATGTAAGGTCTGACCCAACTCTGTTCCCAGTATTGCTCCCTCACCTCCTTCCAGACGTTCCTCAAACTTCATCTTCTCTGTGAAGCCTTTCCTGATTACCTGCTTAAAATCACAGGGGCCATAGTCTTGTCCCCTTTCTTGCTGTGTTTTTTCCCCATACTATTATCACTTTGTAATCAGCAGTTTACTTTACTGATTCATTGCTTTAGTGTCTGTCTTTCCTTCTGGAATTCGAGCCCCAAGGTGGGGAAAAGAGTCTGTCCGATATAGTCCCTGCTGCCTTAGACAGCAGGCACACTCCTAGAACAGTTTAGAGCACAGACTTGGGTCTGCTTCCTGCTGTGTGATCTTGGGAGAGTTGCTTAACCACTCTGAGCCTCATTTGCTGCTTTTGTACAATGGGGATAATGAAAGTACCTCCTTTATGGGGTTGTAGATTAAATAAGGGTATGTAGATTAAATGGGTATGAAGATTAAATAAGCTCTTAGAACAGTGCGGGACATGCAGTGAGTGTTGACTGACACTCAGTGTGTATTGCTTTTGTTGGTAGTAAGAGTAATGGATGTTTATTGAGTCAGTTATTCAAAACATAACAATATGGTGCTCAGTGTGTATGTCTGTGTCTCTGGGTGTGTGTATGTTTGTGTCTGTCTGTGATTGTGTAAGGATAGCATATGTCGTATGGCAGGGGTGGGCAGGACAATGGAAGGGGACAGAATAATGGGACAGGACGGGGAGAGTTGGGACACATGCAGTTTGAAGAAGGTGGCCAGGGAAAGCGGCAGGAGGTGAGGGATCGAGCCAGGAGCACTTCTGGGAACTCCTGGGTGACATGCTCGGCACAAGTTCTGGTGAAAACACATGGACTCAGTTCTCCTTTCAGTGTGACTGGTCCATGAGGCACAGCCAGACCAGGAGACCCCTGCTCGAATCCCACAGTGCCATCTCAGATCTGTCCTGTCAGTCCCCCAGCCCCAGAGAGGCAGGGGCGGGGAATAGCAAGAGGGTCCCAGTGTCCCCAGCTGGACCATGTTATCACCCTGGGTCTGTCACACCTTCCGTTTCCCCATCACCACTGTCACAGCTGTCTGAACCACTGTCATCTCTTATTTCAGTGACCAACAATCCTCTCTAACACCCCCAGCTGGCTTCTTTCTTCCACTCTTGCCAGTTTTCCAGTTTTCTACACCAAGAATCCAGAATGACCTTGTACAAACTTAGGTCAGGTCCACTCACCTCTTTTTTTTTTTCCCAAGTTTTTTTGTGGGGAGGGGAGGTAATTAGGTTTATGTATTTAATTTTATTATTATTTTGTTTGTTTGGGGGGAGATAATTAGGTTTTTTATTTATTTATTTTTTAATGGAGGTACTGGGGATTGAACCCAGAACCACATGCATGCTAAGCACGCGCTCTACCACTGAGCTCTACCCACCACCCTTATTTGTTTAATTTTTTAAAAAGTGGGAGTACTGAGGATTGTACCTAGGACCTCGTGCACGCTAAGCATGTGCTCTACCACTTGAGCTATTCCTCCCTCTGCCTGCCCCCCCCCACTGACTCCTTTACCTTTCCTTGTGGTTCTGGGATCAAAGCCCAGCTTCCCCACCTGACCTGCCGGGCCCTCTTGTATTCCTTCCCTGTTGCTGTTGTAACCAGTCATCGCACACTGAGTGGCTCATGACAACATACATTTATTCTCTTATAGTTCTGGAGGTCAGACATCTGCAGTGAGTCTACTGAGCTTAAGATCAAGGTGTCAGCAGGGCTACATGCCTTCTGGAGGCTCAAGGAGAGAATCAGTTTCCTGTCCTTTTCCAGCTTCTAGAGGCTGCCGGCATCCTTTGGCTCATGGCCCCTTCCTCCATCTTCAAAACCAGCAGCCTACCGTTTTCAGTCTCTCTTTTGGACCTTGACACTAACTCTGTCACTTCCGTCACATTTGCAAAATCCCTTTTGCCACGTAGGTGCCAGGGATTAGGATGTGGACATCTTAAGGATCTGATATTGTGCCTGTTACAACGTCCAGCCCCTGCCAGCTTCTCTGACAGCACACTGCGTTCCCCTGGCCACACCAGCCTCCTGGGACTCCTCAAACCTCAGGGCCTTTGCACACGCTCCCTATCCCCCCAAACTCTTTACCTCACACTTCACCTACTCAATGCCAGTTCCTCTTTCAGGTACAGCTCAAGTGCCACTGCCTCAGGGAAGCCCTCCTTGATAGCCTCCAACATTAGACTGGGTCAGGCCCCCATCATCCTGTCTCACACCTCCCTGACGTCTCCTTCGGGAATGGTCAGGTGGTACAGCAGGGGACTTGCGTGCTGGAGGCCTGGGGCACCGCTGACTGGCTGTGTGACCTTGGCACAGGCACTTCAATTTGGAGCCTCAGTTTCTTGGTCTGCCCACAGGGACAAGACACAAGACATCTCCTCCCTCATGGGGCTGTCTCCAGAAGTGATGAGTTAGGATGTATGCGATCGCTTAGATCAGGGCTCCTGCGTGATGCTTCTTCAGTGGCCAATACTGTCATCCCGGTTTGCCACCAAGAAGATTGTAGTGGGTGGAGATGTGGCCCCCCTAGGCTATGAAGTCCCTAATCTGTGGACCCTGTGAATGTTGCTTTATTTGGAAACAGTCTCTGCAGATGTGATTAAGTAAAGGATCTTGAGATGGGGAGGTTCCTGGATTCCCAGGGTGGTTCCTAAATGCCATGGCTAGAGTCCTTATAAGAGAGAAGCCAAGATTTGACACATACGGAGAAGGTCGCATGAAGACGAAGCAGAGAGAGTTGAGGCAGAAAGGCCGCCACCCCAAGCCCAGGAATGCTAGCGGCTTCTCGGGGCCGTGGGAGCCAAGGAACGGATCCTCCACTGGAGCCCCGGGAGGGACCGCAGCCCTGACAACACCTTGATTTCACAGCGAAAACTGCTTGTGGCCTCCTGGCCTCCAGAACTGGGAGACAGCAAGCCACCGAGTTTGCGGCGCTGTGTTCACAGCGGCCGCAGGAAACTGACAGAAGCAGTTAGTTCAGGCCACGCCCCCTGCGCCAGAGCTCCCGGGGGCCTCTCTCCCCTGCACTCGGCGGTGCCCCGGAATCCAGCTCGGGGCCAGGCACACGGTCCGCGCTCAGTGAAGACTCCGCGTGTGAGGAAAGGAACAGGCGAGGTTTGCTTGCCCTTAACCTTTGCCTGTTAGGCAGAGAGAGGCCTTCTATGCTGGTGTTACTCAAACTAGGGCTTAGCCATGTGTCCTCATGAAATCCACGTGACCGGCTGGCATTAAAAAAAGAAAGAATAGAGGGGTGGGTATAGCTCATTGGAAGAGTGAGTGCTTAGTGTGTGCGAGGTCCTGGGTTCAATTTCCAGTACCCCCTTTAAAATAAAAGTCACACACACACAAAAAGAATAGAAAAATGTCAGGGCATGATATATAATGGAAGAGTTCACTAAAATTGTTAACTGAAACTTACATGGCAGTGGAATTTATGCTAATAGTAAATATACGTCATGTATTTATAATACACTTGGGGGTGTAGAATGTACGTCTCACTCTGGGTTATGGTTAAGAAAAATTTGAGAAATTTAGGCCCAGGCAGCAGTGACAGCGTGGGACAGTATGTCCCTGCCTAGCAGATATCTGAATGAGAGGGTGGCCGCCACTCGCCTGTGAACACTAACCTGCTCTGTCCCCAGAGCTGTGGGACCCTGGACAAGGCCCTGCCCCTTTCCAGATCCCTGTGGTTCCCCTCCAGCCTGGGTGAGGGTTGGTGTCTCAGCCCCCTACTTCTTGCCCACTCCCCCCTTACCCTGCCCCCTCCCCTCCTGGCTGGGCAGATCCGGGTGAAGCCCGACAGGACAGGTGTGGTCACTGATGGCGTGAAGCACTCCATGAACCCCTTCTGCGAGATTGCCATGGAAGAGGCTGTGCGGCTCAAGGAGAAGAAGCTGGTGAAGGAAGTCATTGCCGTCAGCTGTGGGCCCGCCCAGTGCCAGGTACCCAGGGTCCTGGGGAGAGGCTGCTGGGACCCCGAGTCCCGGTCTGAGGAAGGAGATCTGGGGGCCCGGACTCCTGGGTCTGAGGGAGGAGGAGGCTGGGGACCAGGCTTCCGGGTTCCCCTGCCACGTCACGCCCCTCCCTGCTCCTCAGGAGACCATCCGCACTGCTCTGGCCATGGGTGCAGACCGAGGCATCCACGTGGAGGTGCCGGCTGCAGAGGCAGACTGCCTGGGTCCCCTGCAGGTGGCCCGGGTCCTGGCCAAGCTGGCAGAGAAGGAGAAGGTGGACCTGGTGCTGCTGGGCAAGCAGGTAGGTGTGCCCCGACCCTGCCCCACGCTCCCCCATGGCTGCCCGGGGGTGGGGAGGGCGTGAGGTCAGACTACAGGTGTCTTAGGCCCAGGGTGTCCAGACGTCCCAGGCTGAGCAGGGATGGGATCAGATCTAGGTGCAGAAAGACCCCTCTCGGGCCATGAGGTATGGATTAGAAGGGAAGAGACCGGAGGTGGGGACTTTGGGGAGGAGGCTGGGGGCTAAGAGAATGAGCTGGGGCAGGGATTCGACTGGACACCTGCCAATCGGCCCCTGGTGAGAGGAGGAGGCTGATGGGTCTAGGTAGGTCGTTGGGTGTCCTGCCCAAGTCAGATGGGAGAAAACAGAGACCAATGACAAACAACAGGAGAGACAGAGTATAAATCAGGGAACTGAGGCAGAGGTGCTAACAAAGGGACAGTCTATAAAGGCACAAGACTGGGTGCGGCCTGGGGCTCACACCAGCGTCCCCCCAGAATATGGTGCTGGCAGCATGGCCTATGGAAGACCCTGCATTCACTGGTGGGTCTCAAACTCTATTTCTGCCTTTCCTGGTTGTCAGGGACAGTTCTTAGGGCCAGGGCCTCCAGCTGGAAAGATGCTGGATGAACTGGTCAGGATGCCATTTGCTGTAGGTGGCAGAATTGTGACTCAGGCTGGCTGAAGACAAAGACCAGATTTATTAGCTCATGTAGCAAGCTTCAGGCACAGTTGGATTCAGGTCACACACATGCTCTACTCTGCTTCTCTGTCTTCGTGGTACTCTCTGCATCTCCAGACTCACTCCCATCCGACCAGCCTAACAACCCCAGCAGAAAAGACCCTTTTTCCCCAAGGGCTCCAGCAGAGCTCCCAGGGCTGACTCTTCACTGATCTAGCTGGATTCATGTGCCCATATCTGAACCAGTCACCAGGGTCTGGCATAAAATGTTCTCATTGGCCCAAATGCCATTCATTCATTCCCCCAGTGTGGTCCGCATCAGGCTTGGCTAGAGGGAAGCTTCTGGAATATTTAGGCACAGGGCAAAGATTTGGCATCAAGGATGCTGAGTGCCCTCGTGTACCCCCTAGAAGAGTGACTGTCTCTGGGCCCATGTGACGAGATGGGATTATTCTAGACCAGGAGTCCGCAAACTGTTCCGCAGCTACCACTGATTTTATAAATAAAGTTTTATTGGAATGCTGTCAACATTCGTTTACATAGACAAATATTGTCTCTGGCTGAGTATGCATAACAGGGCAAGGGCTGAGGGACTGTGACAGAGACTTTGACATTCATTATCTGGCCCATTCTAGAAAACGTTTGCCAACCTCCGTTCTGGACAGAGCCTGGAATGGTATGTTGGAAGCCCCATCATCATACAGTCTCTTCTCTTTCCCCAACTCAGGCCATTGATGATGACTGTAACCAGACTGGGCAGATGACAGCCGGATTTCTGGACTGGCCACAGGTGAGGCTGGAGTGGGGAGCACCTGCCGAGGTCCAGGCCTGGGGCTCAGGACACAGCCACCCCTGTCCCCACCCTTCTGGAGGGAGGCAAGAGTAGAGCAGGACGGCTACTCTGGGAAGGAGGTGAGCACAGCCAGGGCCTTCATGTGCTCTTTCCCATCGGCCCTGCTGCTCCTCAGCCACCAAACTCATCCCTGCCCTAGGGCCTTTGCACTTGCTGTTCCTACCGCCTGGAACAGGGTTCTCTGGGATTGCCTCAGAACTTTTCACTCCCCTCCAGGTCTCTCCACAGATTATCACCTCTTCAGAGAGGCTTCTATGAAATACTCATGCCCCCACCCCAAATCCAGGCTCCCCAGTCCAGTCCAGTAGAAACGCAAGCCACATAGGACATTTACAATTTCCCACAGCCATATTCCAAAAGTAAAAAAGGTGAAATTAATTTTAATCCTATTTTATTTAACTCAGTATCTCTAAAATATCATTTCAATGTGTAATCAGTAGAAAAGCTATTGAGCTATTTTATGTTCCTTTTTCCTTCTTGCATGAGGTCTTCAACATCCAGTGTGCATTTTATATGTACAGCACATTCAATTCAGATGCTCAATTTCCATCTGAAATTACTTAATTTAGATTCTTGAAACTCACAGTTGAAAAAGTAGATTCATACACCCCAGTTGTTCCAAACATTCTTAAATGTTTCCCAGTCACTGCATGAAGTATCGTTTTGGTTGGTTTTTTTGAACAGCTTTATTGAGATAAAATTGACCTGCACAATAAATTGCACATATTTAAAGTGTACAATTTGGTAAGCATGTTATAGACACATGAAATCATCACTACAATCATGATAATGTATCTTGCTTATCAGTTCTTAAATTTAAATTAGTGAAATCAACTTAAAAACTCCGTCCTTCCCTCAGTGGAACCAACCACATTTCACGTGCTCAGAAGCCGTACGGGGCCAGTGGCCACTGTGTATTTACTTGGTCGCTGGCAGTCTTCTCTGCCAGTAACAGTGCCCCCAAAGCTGGGGCCTTTTCAGTTTTGTTTACAGTGTGTCCTCAGAGCTGGGCTCATGGTACATTCCAGCTAAGACCTGAAAGATTTATTCAGTGATTAATGGAATAGAGAGAACAGGCTGTTTAGACAAAGAGGGTGTCGATCATGTGATTCGGGATGGAAGGGCACAGGAGCCTTGGCCAGAGGGTGGGCACTGAGTCAAGAAGATGGGGCCTCAGAAGCTGTTTTGAGGATCAAAGTGTAGACGAGGCTCTGTTGTCAGCCCAGCAGAGGGGCCTGGGGGGAGCTCTTGGGGATAGAATGGTGGGTAGGTGAGACCATGACATGAAGCCTAGAATCAGACCGCTAGGTTTCAGATCTGCCATCTCTCGTGGTAGTGGGCACGTTTTTGAGCCTCTCTCTGCCTCAGTTTTCCTCATCTGTACAGTGGGGATAATAGCATTGACCTCATAAAGTTCCTACAAGGATCTGATGACTTAATACATTTCAGTTGCTTTGAACAGTGCCTAGTACTAAGTAAGCATTCGTTGTCATTAAGGAAGGGAGATCTAACTGGCAGGTTTGGGACATCAGGACCTACATACATCCTGGGTCCCAGTAAAGACACCCTCCGTTGGATTTTTAAGATCTTTTTCTATGGTTTCCTACCATTAAAAAAAAAATTGGGGGTGCGGGTGGGGGCAGGTAATTAGGTTTTTATTTATTTATGTTTAATGAAAGTACTGGAGATTGAGCCCAGGACCTCATGCATGCTAAGCATTCACCTTACCACCGAGCTAGGACACCCCGCCCCCCGCCGGCTTCCTCCCATGTTTGAGCTTGTCTGAAGGTCACCTTGGGGGCACTCCCCCGCCTGTGTTCTCATTCATTGGCTCCTCCGCGCCTGTGTTCAGGCCTGACTTCTCTGTGCCTGTCCTGAGTTCACCTCTCCCGTGCTCCCCCCAACGCTGTCCCTCCCCAGGGCACGTTTGCCTCCAAGGTGACGCTGGAAGGGGACAAGGTGAAAGTGGAGCGGGAAATCGACGGGGGCCTGGAGACCCTGCGCCTGAAGCTGCCCGCCGTGGTGACTGCTGACCTGCGACTCAATGAGCCCCGCTATGCCACGTTGCCCAACATCATGGTGAGTGCTTGGCAGACGGGCCGCCGAGGGCCTGGGAATGGCAAGGGCTGCAGGCCCAGGGCTCCCAGGTGGTCAGGTGGGAGGAAAGAGGACCAAAGCGATGTCTCCTCCAAAGGAAGGGATCTCCTGGTCAGTTTGGCTAACCGAGGGGGTCCCACTGGGCCATTTCTGCCAATAGTGAGAGTTCATGGGGGCTGTTTTGGCTCACAGAGAGGGTTCCTGATTACCTCAGCCAATAGAAAGGCTTCACTGGCTAATAGGCCTAGGACCAGGACTCCCCTGTCGTTCCTACCAATGGGAAAAGTTCACTGTGTAATCTTAGCTGAATAAGGAGGATTCATTAGATCATCTTGGTTCATCAGGGAGGATTTCCCTGGTAATCCTAACCAACAGGAAGGAGTCATTTAGGCCATGATGGCTAACTAGGAGGAATTCATGGATCTCTTGGCTAACAGGAAGAGTTCACTGTTCGTCCTGGCTCATAGGATGGGTTCACTGGGTCATCTCAGCCAATAGGGAGGGTTTAGTGTGTCATCTTAGCCAATGGATGAGTTCAGTGAATCATCTCAGCCAACAAGGAGAGTCCATTGAGTCATCTCAGCCAGTAGGGAGGGCCCAGTATGTCATTTCACCCAACAAGGGGGATTCATTGAGTCATCTTGGCCAATAGGGAGATTTCAGTGTGTCATACCAGCCAACAGGGAGTGTTCAGTAGGTCATCACATCTAGTAGGGAGGGTTCAATGAGTCATCTCAGCTAATAGGGAGAGTACAATTGGTCATCTTGGCCAAAAGTCCATTGAGATTATTGCCAGAGGATGAGGTTGCTAGCCAGTGAAGGGCTTCCCAAGGCGGCTGTCTAAAGGAGGACTCTCGCAGTAGGAGGGCTTCCCAGGGCATCCCAGCCAGCGGGAATTGTCGGCACCGGATGTAGCCCTGTAAGAGGTCACATGTGCTCTGGCCAGTGGGCAGATCCAGAAGGGTTCAGCCAGTGGGAGTGGTTGTGCAGATGTGGCCCCTGTGGAAGGAGGCTGCTGGAGGGTAGCCAGAGGCTCTGGCAGCCCTGGGAACCATGGCTTCCCGTGTGCAGAAAGCCAAGAAGAAGAAAATTGAGGTGATCAAGGCCGGGGACCTGGGCGTGGACCTGACCTCCAAGCTTTCCGTGCTTAGCGTGGAAGACCCACCCCAGCGCACAGCCGGCGTCAAGGTGGAGACTACAGAGGACCTGGTGGCCAAGCTGCGGGAGACTGGGTGCATTTGAGCCCCTCCCCTGAAACTCAGCAATAAAACCATGACTCTTCCAACGTCTGTCTCTGTTAACCCATTCCCTGTAAACCCATTCTTTGATTCATTCAGCAAACATTTACTTAAGTCTCCTGCATGCTGGGTCCTGTGCCCTGTGCCCTGTGCTAAGTGATGCTGGGGACCCAGGTGAGTCACATCCAGTCCCTGTCCAAGAGGAGCTTCTCTGTTGAAGGGGGGGACACACATGGACAGAGGCAGCTGTAAGGCAGGGTGCTGTGTGCTATAAGCTGAGGGAACCCACTTCCCTTGGGAACCCACATGGGGCATCTGACCTGGCCTGTGGGGTCAAAGGGACCTCCCAGGGAGATGGCGTTTAAGTTGATTCTTGAAAGACAAATATAAGGGGCGGTATAGCTCAGTGGTAGAGTGCATGCTTAGCATGCACGAGGTCCTGAGTTCAATCCCCAGTACCTCCATTTAAAAGAAAGAAAGAAAGAAAGAAAAAGAAAAATATCATTGAGGTTGGTGGGAGGGGGTAGAAGAAGGACTTTCATCTGCAAAGATTTTGCTGGATACTCCAGGTGCCAGGTCCTTGCTGAGCTTTGGACACGAGGGAATGAGGCTGTAGGCTCTGGTCCTGGCTAGGGGGGACAGGCAAGCAACAGACAGTCAAACCTCTTCTAGGCATAAGGAGCTGGGGCCTGGAGTCAGGCTTTGTGACTTTAGACCCTCACTCTCACACTTACCAGCTATGAGATCTTGAGTGAGTTACTTTCTGCCTCCGAGCTTCCGTTTCCTCATCTGGACGATGGAATAGTAAGAGCTTGGTGTACTAGTTAAGGGCCTGGGGTCTGCATCCCAAGGCCCTGGGTTCAGATCCCAGTCTGGCCAATCCCTGACACTGGGAGGACCTTCAGCAAGTTCCCACTCTTGGAGCCTGGGTTTCTTCCTCCTCCTTCAGGTGGAGTTAAGTGATAACACCTGCGTTCTGGTTGTCTGTTGTGGCGTAACAGACCTCTCCAAAGCTTGGTGGTGGAAACCAACAATCATTTATTTTGCTCATAAATCTGAAATGTGGGCGAGGCTTGGCAGGGACAGCTTGCCAATCTTCCATGCAGCCTTGGTGGGGATGGTTCAAATGGGGTGTCCAAGGTGGCTCAGTCCTGTGCCTGGCAAGCTGACTGGGTCTGTGGGCTCGAGCTGGCTGTTGGCCAGGGGCCATGGTTCCTTTCCTTGGGGCCGCTTGAGCTTCCTCACAGCTGGATCCCAGTATAGGCAGCGGCGTAGGCGCCAGTCTCTCAAGTTCTAGATGCAAAAATTAGCGCAGGGCCACTTCTGCTCTGCTCTCTTGGTCTGACAGTCGGAGAGACTACCCGGACCCAAGGGAGGGAACATAGACCCTATTCCTTTTTCTTTTTTAAAAAATTTTAATAGCTTTTATTTATTTATTTTAAAAAGTGACTTGAAGTGTTGTCAGTTTACGATGTGTCAGTTTCTGGTGCACAGCATATACGCGTACATACATGCATTCGTTTTCACATTCTATTTCATTCTAGGCTACTACAAGATACTGAATACAGTTCCCTGTGCTCCACAGTAGGCACTTGTTGGTTATCTATTTTATACATGGTAGTAACTGCAAATGTCAAACTCCCAGTTTATCCCTTTTCACCTCTTTCCCCTCTGGTAACCATAAGTTTGTTTTCTACGTCTGTGAGTCTGTCTTATGTGGGGTTTTTTTTGTTGTTGTTGTTGTTTGTTTTAGATTCCACATATAAGTAATATCATATGATATTTTTCTCTTTCTGGCTTCACTTAGAATGATGATCTCCAGTTCCATCCATGTTGCTGCAAATTTGACCCTATTTCTTAATAGCAGGAGGGTTGAATTTGCAGCTATTTCTTAATCTACAAAATGTACCTCCATGGGGTTTTGAAGGTTTAATTAATGTAGTACCTGCAGGCCCATACCCAACATGCAGAAGATTCTCACTGTATATTATGGCCATTATTATTATTAGCATGGGGTGGCAGAAGTTTTCTGAAAGAGTGAGCAGCCTGACCATCCTGGGCTAAACGCCTCCCTCCAGCTGTGCCACCTCTGCAGGTCCCTTGACGTCTCTGGGCCATAGTATCCCGGTTTGTAAACGCCTGGCCCATAGAGTGTTTAGAAGGGTTCAGCCCAATAATGTCCAGAAAGCATTTCGCACGGTTCCTGGCACATGAGAAGTGGTAATTATTATTTTGGTTCTTAATAAGGTGAGACTTGAAGGACTAGTTGTGGTTTAGCCAGGTCAGAGGAGGGGGTGGGGGAGCGAGCATAAGCATTCCAGGCAGAGGAAGCTGCCCTTGCAAAGGCAGGGAGGGGAGAGATGGGCAGAGGAATGGCCGGGTGTTCAAAGAATAATTGCTGGAGGGGGAAAGTGGGTGGGTATCAGCCTGGCAGTTCTGATGAGGAACCTGGTTGTCTCCTGGGGGCACTGGGGAGCTATGGAGGGGCAGGGTCAGCTCTGGAAAGACTCAAAGGCCAAGTGGGAATCCATGGACTAAGGAAGACAAGAAGCTGGAGGGAGGAGGTCAGGCAAAGGGACAGAGGGAGAAGTGAGGGCCTGTGCTGAGGCTCAGCCAGTAGGAACAGAGAGGAAGGGATGGAGCAGAGAGATTCAGGGGTAGGAGTGGTGGGTTTCAGAGACTGACAGCAGTGAAGGGAAGGGAGGCGGGGAAGGAGGGGAGGCTCACAACATGTCTCTAGATCGCAGGAGATGGAGAATGCAGAAGGGTCGTGTTGGAGAGTGTAGTGGGACACAGGGCATGTGAGTGCCTGGAGGACATGGAGATGCACCTCTGGGTCTCAGAAGAGATGACTGGGTGAGAGATAGCTACTTGAGACTTGGTCCTGAGGGCAAGAGGGAACCATGGGAGAGTTAGGAGCAGGGTCAGACATGGGGATTTGAGGCTGCAGGCAGGACAGATTGGACTTGAGGCCAGGAGGCTGCAGAGGAGGAAGACTCGGCTGAGGCCAAGGCCATCAGAGGGGGGAATGCTCTCTGAAAGGGCAACTTACCTTCCTCCAGGAAGCCTTCCTGGCTTTTCCATGAATTTGTTACCAAGTTTCTGGCTGGTACTCGATTCTCACCATCTTCCCCCAGAGGGTGGGGAGTGCAGGGGTCAGGCTGGGCCTCCCCCCCATACTGGACCAGATGATGAGGACAAGTAGGGTGGGGTGGTGGTTCAGGCACCTGATCTGGGTAGGGGATGCTGACACCTCCCACTGGGTCTGATTCCCTTCCCCGCCCAGGAAGCTACCAGTCTTGTCCGACTCGTCCAGCCCCGACCAGCCCAGAAGGGATGGGTGCAGGCCCTGGGTATTGCCCCAGTATCCTCGCTGGTGCGGCCAGCACCATGGACACCTCACTGGCTCTGCCGCTCTTCCTGCTCCTGGGTAAGTGACCTGCTCAGCCCCTTCCCCACCTGTCCCCTTTTCAGCAGCCCAGCAATGCCCTCCCCTCTTCTCCTCTGCAGCCTCCAGAGTAGGGGTCCTCGCACTCAGAGTCTCTCCTGGAATTCAGCGAACCAATTTATCCTTGGACTCAGAAAGTTCTTCTCAGGGCCCGGATTCAAAAGTTCCCTCCATTAAACCCCCCAGTGGGAAAGTTTCAGATCAGTCTCCAGCTTCAAAAGCTTCCACGGATATCCCTCATTCTGAATGGTCTCCTGAAGCCTTGGATCCCAGCGATGCGCCTGGGTCCTTCTGGTCAAACGTTTCTGCTGACAGCCCGTCTGTGAAGCTAGATTCCTTCTCTGGAATCCCTGGTTCTGAAGTATTTCCTGATACCTCGGGTCCTCAAGTTTCTGCCAAAAACCCGGAGTCTTCCGTCTCTGTGAAGACTCCAGCTTCCAACATGTCTGCTCCAGTCCCAGATACTGAAGTCTCTGGGGAGGCCCCAGTTTCAAAATTCTCTGAGGATCTGGATAGTGACATCTCTGCCCAGAGCCTGGACCCCAGAGTTCCCACGGAGGCCCACTCAGGGGCAAGCTTCCCCCCACAGATGGAGGGGCCTCTCGCAGTGCTAGTGGGGACCACCATCCGGCTTCCTTTGGTTCCACTCCCCAGCCCTGGCCCTCCAGCCCCTTTAGTGGTTTGGCGCCAAGGTTCCAAAGTACTGGCAGCTGGGGGCCTGGGGCTAGGGGCCCCTCTGATCAGCCTGGACCCTGCTCACCGAGACCGCCTACGATTTGACCAGGCTCGAGGGGGCCTGGAACTCACCTCTGCCCAGTTAGAGGATGCTGGGGTCTACACAGCTGAGGTTATCCGGGCTGGGGTTTCTCGGCAGATTCGGGAGTTCACGGTGGGTGTGTATGGTAAGTGGGTTCTGAGGTCCCCAGTGCTGGTGACCAGGGCTGCTTTGGGCAGTTTCCTGCTGTTTTGAGCATGTTTCCTCCCCAGAGGAAGGGGTTCCTGGACGGGGGAGAGAGGGCTTCTGGGTTGGAAGGAGGGAGAAGAGGAGCTGGGGGCAAAAGACAGGGGTGCTTGAGGGAAGTTGCACCTGGGGACCAAAACTCCTAGGGGTCCCGACTCCTGAGTCCAGGAGAGGAGAGAGGTGGGAACTCAGACTCATGAGTCTGTGAGAAGACGATTCCTGGGGCCAAGAGGAGGGTTAAAAGGGGGGCCTCTGCTAAGACGGAAGTCCCAGGTGTAAGAGGTGGAGGGGGCTGGGGCCTGGAGTCCTAGACCTACGGGATGAGGGAGTCCTGAGTCCCTTTCCCCTCTCCCAGAGCCCCTGCCCAAGCTATCGGTGCAGCCCAAGGCCCCAGAGACAGAGGAGGGTGCGACCGAGCTCCGGCTGCGCTGCATAGGGTGGGGGCCGGGTCGCGGGGAGCTGAGCTGGACCCGGGACGGACGCGCTCTGGAGGCAGCGGACCCCGAGGGAGCGGAGCCACCCCGGATCCACGCAGAGGGCGACCAGCTGCTCATTGCGCGCCCTGTGCGCAGCGACCACGCCCGGTACACCTGCCGCGTCCGCAGCCCCTTCGGCCACACAGAGGCGGCGGCCGACGTCAGTGTTTTCTGTGAGTTGGGGGTTGCCTCGGGGGGGACAGGGATCAGGGGCTCCGGATTCTTTGAGGAGGAGGGGGCTGGAGGCTTAGTCTCTCGGGAGCCCGGAAGAGTCTCAGGTGACCCCGACTCTCGAAGTTCCGACCCCTTTCCTCCCCTCAGACGGCCCAGATCCACCGGTCATCAGAGTCTCCTCGGACCGCGATGCCGCCCCTGCCTTCTATGTCACCGCGGGCAGCAACGTGACTCTGCGCTGCACCGCCGCCTCGCGGCCACCGGCCGACATCACGTGGAGCCTGGCGGACCCTGCAGAGGCCGCCGTGCCCGCCGGCCCGCGCCTCCTGCTGCCGGCGGTCCGGCCAGGCCACGCCGGCGCCTACGCGTGCCTCGCCGCGAACCCGCGCACCGGCCGCCGCCGCCGCTCGCTGCTCAACCTCACGGTGGCGGGTGAGCGCGGCGGGGCGGGTTGGAGGGACCAGGCCAGCAAGAAAGAGCCGAGATGCCGGGGAGAAGGGGCGGAACCAGCAGGGGGCTGAGCTACTCAGAGATGGGGCGGGGCTAGCATGGGGGCGGGGCCGGGAGGGAGGGGCGGAGATCCCTGTAGAAGGAACGGGGATGCTCAGGGTAAGGGGTGGAGCGAGGATAGCCAGGAGGGGGCGGGGCCAGCACTGAGAGGGCGGAGCGTCCTGGGCAAGGAGCGATCTCAATAAATTAAGCAGCAGACTTAAATGGCCAAGAGTGGGAGCCAGAAAGGGAAGGGACTAAGTTGCTAGGCCAGTAAGTGGGATCAGCAAAAGAAAGACGTTACCTGGGAAAGGGAGCGGAGTCACAAGAGAACGGAGGGGAATCGTTCTAGAAAGGGGCGGGGTCATCTTAGAAAGGGGGCAGGGTCCACTAGGAAGCCCAGGGACGTCTGGCAAAAGGGGCGGGTTCAGCAGGAAGAGGCTTCTCATGGAGTAATCAGAGGGGCCCAATAACCTGGTAAAGGGGTGGAACTAGAAAAAAGGGGGTGGGGTTACGTTTGGAATGAAAGGAGTCAAGTGTGGGAAGACGAAGGGGACGGGTCTGCGAAAGAACGGGGCAGGGTCAATGCCTACAGGGTGGGGCCAGGTGAAGAGAGTGCAGTGAACGCTCAGAGAATCGGAGCTAGAGGGGAGAGGGGAGAGGCTGACCCCTTGATCTCTCCCTCCCCTCCACAGATCTGCCCCCCGGGTCCCCAGAGTGCTCAGTCGAAGGGGGTCCTGGGGACCGAAGCCTCCGCTTCCGCTGCTCTTGGCCTGGCGGGGTCCCTGCCGCCTCCTTGCAGTTCCAGGGTCTCCCGGAAGGGGTCTGGGCGGGGCCAGTGTCCTCTGTGCTCCAAGCTGCTGTCCCCGCCCACCCCCGGCTCAGCGGCGTTCGGGTCATCTGCCTAGCTCGTCACCTGGTGACCACGCGCACCTGCACTATCACCCCGGGTGAGAGTCTGTGGGGCTTCTTTCCTGTTTTCCGAGGAGAAGGGGGTGCTTCTTTGCTCCTTTAGGCTCTGAGAAAGGGGGATTTCCTAACTCCAGGAAAAGAGATTGCCTTTATCTTTCATCTTACAGAAGGATGGAAGTTTTTCCTATACTTCAAGCAGGGGCGGGGACAAAATTTCTTTCCTGGAACCAGGAAGAGGGCTGACACTTTCCCACGTGTTCAGAGCAATAAATAGTTGAGAATCGTGAATTTCTCAGGCCAGGGCCTTCCCAGGCACGTACTTCCTAAGTCCTTGTTAAGGAAATCAGATGAATGAATGAATAGTCAGTTCGTTCTTCCTCATTTGGCTAAGGTGCCTTATTAGATTTATCAAAGGGAGCAGGACCTGTGCTTTGACTTTCTTGATTGGGTTTCTTCCACCTGCAGAGGCCCCTCGCGAGGTGCTGCTGCATCCGATAGTGGAGAAGACACGCTCAGGGGAGGCAGAGGTGGCACTGGAGGCCTCTGGCTGTCCCCCACCTTCTCGAGCATCTTGGTCCCGGGAAGGGCGACCCCTGGCCCCAGGAGGTGGGGGGCGTCTGCGGCTCAGCCAAGAGGGACGGAAGCTCCTCATTGGCAACTTCAGCCTGGACTGGGACCTGGGCAATTACTCCGTGTTGTGCAGCGGGGCGCTGGGTGCTGGTGGGGACCAGATCACCCTCATTGGTAAGCCCCATCCTTTCCCAGAACCGGGCCCTCCAGCCCTCTCTTCTCTCAAACACGTAGGACTGTTATTCCAGCCTGTTCCTTCCTCAGACCCAAGAGTCCAGGTCCCGAGTTCCTTCTCATGGACCCAGGAGCCAGGGTCTCCAGACTCCCTGCCCCTGGGACCTAGGAGTCCAGGCTGGTGGCCCTCTTCCCTCTCCCCTCTAGGGCCCATGAATCCAGCCTCCATCTTGATCCCCCCAACCATCCCCAGGACCCTCCATCTCCTCATGGAGGCTGCAGAGAACCCAGGATGCAGCGGTGCTGACTTGGGATGTGGAGCGCGGGGCCCTGATCAGCGGTTTTGAGATCCAGACACGACCAGAGGGCCCTGACCTGGGCAGAGCTGCCACCTACAGAGACTGGGTCTCCCTGCTCATCCTGGGACCTCGGGAGCGTTCAGCGGTGGTGCCCCTCCCTCATCGGAACCCTGGGACCTGGGTCTTTCGTATCCTGCCCACCCTGGGGGGCCAGCCAGGGACCCCATCCCAAAGCCAGGTCTACCTGGCTGGTGAGTTGGAGCTGTGGGAGCCTTCTCCAGGGCTGTCTCCTCTCAGTCTGTTTTGTTGGCTCTTCCTTCTCTGCATTAGTTCTCTAAGGCTGCTGTAACCAAGTATCATGAACTGTGTGGCTTGAAACAACAGAAATGTATTCTCTCACAACTCTGGAGGCCAGAAGTCTGAAATCAAGGTGTCTGCAGGGCCATGGTCCCTCTGAGACTGTGTAGAATCCTCATTTTTTTTCTTTCTGCTTCTGATGGTGACCGTCAGTCCTTGGCATCACTCCAATCTCTGCCTCCAGCTTCCCAGGGCCTCCTCCTCCCTGTGTGTGTCTCTTGTCCACTTGTAAGGACAGTAGCCATATCACATCAGGGCCCACCCTCATGATCTCATCTTGACTTGACTTCTTGAATGTTGTCTCCCCCCCAAAAGATACAATAGCCCTCCTTTATTCTTGGGTTCCGCTACCAGCAGTCAACCACACTCTGAAAATATTAGACGGAAAATTTCAGAAATAAACCATTCATAAGTTTTAAATTGCGTGCCTGAGTAGCGTGATGAAATCTCATGCTGGCCCCGCTCCATCCTGCCTGGGATGTGAATCATCCCTTTGTCCAGGGTATCCCTCCCATTAGTCACTTTGAAGCTGTCTCCGGTATCAGATCATCTGTCATGGCATGTCAGTGCTTCTGTTCAAGGAACCCTTCTTTTACTTAATAATGGCCCCAAAGTGCAAGAGTAATGACCCTGGAAAAAATATCGGGTATAGGGTTTGGTGCTATCCATGGTTTCAGGCATCTGCTGAGGCTCTTGGAACGCATCCCCCACAGATAAGGGGGGAGGGGCTACTGTATTGACAACCTAACCCTCAGTACCTGTGAGTATGACCTTAGTTTGGAAATGAAATCTTTGCAGGTGTAATCAAATCAAGATGCTCCACAAAAATTTCATTTCCAAAATAAGGTCACATTCACAGGTACTGTGAGTTAGGGTGTCACCATATCTTTTGGAGGGGAGATACAATTCAACCACTAACACTCCTCAACTTGTGAGAACTGGGTTTCTCAGTCCTCAGCCCTCTTCTCAACCTATATTTCTTCCCAGTGTGGCCTTGTCTACTCTCGTTGCCTTAAATATCATTAATGCTCAGATGACTCTCAGATGTCTCATCCCCAGCCCAGACTTCTCCTCTAAACTCCAGACTTGAAGAGGCACCTCGCCACTTGACCTCTTCACTTTGGATGCCCAACTGGCACCTCAAACTTTACATGTCCGGAATAGACCTCAATAGTTTTCCCCAAACTGCACCCTGCCCGCATCGGACCAAATCTCCAGTCTTCCCATCCTGGTAAATGGCACTGCCCGCATGCTGACATCACTTCCAACATCCCAGATACCAGCAGGTCCCATCACTTTTCCTTCCAAAATGCTTTCCTAATCTACCCACTTCTTTCTATCTCCACTCCAACACTCTGGTCAGACACCACCATCCTCTCTTACTTGGACTGCAACAGCCATTTATCTGGTCTCTTTACATCCCTTCTTGCCCTCCTCCAAAGCCATTCTCCAGGCAGAAGCTGAAGTTATGCAAATCAGATCGTGTTGCTGCTGCCCTGCTGAAAAGCCTTTCATGCCCAGACTCTGGTCCATGTTAACCCCTCTAACTTCATCCTTAACCTATTCTACCTTCATTCCATTTCCTCCACCCACCCTGGCCTTCACTGAATGCAGAAAGCCCTTTTGTAGCTCTAAGTCTTTGCATGTTCTGTTCCCACTGCTTGGAATACACTTCCCCCAGTTTAGCATGTCTTAGAACTTAGAATAAATTCTCCAGGTCTCTTCCCAAAATGTTACTTCCTCAAGGACCTTTCTTCACCAGCATTTCTAAATGTCACCTCCCCTCCCATTACTTCTATCATAGCACGTCTATTTTTCTTCTTAGTGCAATCTGTAGTTATGTTATTTATTTGAGCACTCACTTCTGATTGAATCCCCACGACAGCAGGTATATTGGCTTGCTCACCAATGGATCTTCACCAGCTAGTGGACTGCCAGGCACATCATAGTCACTTAGGAAATGTTAAATGAATTGAGGATGCTGAGGTCCCAGATTCCTGGGTTCTGAGGGGGGTTGAGACCGGGGGGCTCAGGAAACAGATCCAGCTTTGGCTCCTGCTCCCCTATCCTCCTTCTCTATGTCTCTTCCAGGCCCCACCCTGAGCCCCGGGGCGATTGCAGGCATCGTCCTGGGTTCGCTACTGGCCCTCGCACTCCTGGCAGCACTTCTGCTCCTATGCATCTGTTGTCTGTGCCCCTTTCGAGGTGAGTGAGGGACCAACTGGTAGGGTCCCTAGAAAGAGCGCCATTGGTTCAGCCTCTGAATCAACCAGCAGCGGTTACCTCATCCAATCCGCCTTCCTATCTCCATATCAGCCAATCAGAGTAAGACAACACCTCTCAGCCCAGCTTCCCTTGCCGTTGGCTGGGTGGGCATGTTGAACAGCCAGTCACGTGTTTCTATTTCTCTTCCTCCTCCCTTTCCAAGGAGAGACCCCTAAGAAAAAGAAACATCCCCCTACGCTGACCCCTGTAGTCCCACTACCAGAAAAGAAGATGCAGAGCGTGACCCCACAGCCTCTGCCTCTCAAAGTCCCGCTGGAGGACCCTCGCCCATCCAGGGCACACCCGGTGAGTGTGGGTGCCCCAGTGTCCTGGAACGGAGGTGGAACTTTTTTGTTTCAGTCAGAGAGATGAGATGGTCTGAATTCTTCCAACTTTTCTTGTTGGTTTACAAAGTTGGTAGCTTTTTTTCTTTTTCTTTTTTTAATACGTAAAAGTTGGACACAACTTCCCACCCAATTTTTATGTAAATTAAAAGAAGCATGAAAAAAAAGTGAAGTTCCAATTTCCTCACCAAATGAGGAAAAACACCTTAATTTTTTTCATAAAAATTGGCAAAACTCTCATTTTCTCTCTGAAGTGGAATAGAATGTCTTCTTCCCCATAAAAGTTGGATTGTTGCATGTCTTGTCTCTCCCAAGGGTGGCTAGACACTTTTTGGGGGGAACTCAACTAATTTCACCGTAGTGGGAGCTAGTGGGAAAAGGGTGAGTTATATATCTAGGGTAACCTATGAGGTTGTTCTTCACCCCTCCTCTCTCTTCCAGGCCACCGGCCCCAGTCCAGTCATCTCTCCAGGTGGGGTTCCCAAGACTGTTCGGGCTGCCACGCAGGTGTGACCAGAGCGAGTGGCCTGCTGTGCCTCGGACATTGGGGAACGACTTCCTGTTTAGCCCCACCAACAGTCAGGGCTTCCTGTCCTGCTGTGACTGAAGGTTGGACCCGGAAAGTGGGGCTTCCTGTTTCCCTCTCTCAGCGGAGAAGACTCTACCTGCATTTGTGCAACTAAAGAGATGGGATTCCTGGACTGGGAGAGACACCTGCTGATTTGACAGTGTGGTTTGCACAACCTTCGAGCAGAAAAAACATGCAGTGTCTGTAGCAGACTGGCAGCGCTTGTTGCGCTGCTCTGAGCTGGAGAAATCGCCCTGCCTCATCCTCTGATAGGATCTTCCTATGTTCTCTTTTGCCTCCAGGCCTCACCCCCTCCAGCTTCCAGAGTCTTCATCTTAGATCAGATCACATCCCTCATCTCTTTAAGCCCTTCTGCGGTTGCCCGTTGCCCTTCAGGTATTGTCCATACTCTTCATCGTGACCTTCAGAACCTTGTGGTTTGGCCTCTGTCAGCCTCTCTGACCTCCCCTTCCAGAACTTTCATCCTGGCTTCTCTCCACCACACTTTATTTTGCCTCCAGGCCTTTGCTCCTAGAGTTTACTCTGCCTGGAGCAGCTTTCTTTGCTCTGTCATTTGTTTCTCAAATGTAAAAGTAACCATTATCATTATAGAGGACACTTCCCGAACACATGACCCCAACCTACCTGTCACGTGTGAGGTCCCAGAGCCCCTGAATCTCCTGTGCCTTATATGTAAATACATAATCAATTGTTTAACCTCTGAGTCCCTTTCTAAACTGAGAGCTGCACAAAGGTAGAGACCGTGTCATTATCCCAAGCACTTAACACAGAGTTTGGCACATGGCAGTTCCTCCATAAATATTTGTTGACGATCAAATGTTTTGGGGCTGTGAAGGACTGGCCTTGCTGTTGCTTTACCCAGCAGGATTCCTTCCTTTTTCACCCGGGTTTCTCTTTGGAAATTTAAGCAGTACATCAATGAAAATCCTTTTGGCTGCAAGTAATATGGAGGTAAGTGGTTTCAGGCTGGCTCAGCAACTTAGTGACCCATCAAGTACCTGGGCTCTTTGCATCCTTCTGCTCTGCCACCCTTGGTGGGTTGGCATGTTGTCTCATGTAGCAAGATGGCTGCTGCAGCCCCAGACGTCACATCTTCACACAACTGTATCTGACAACAAAAGGAAGGGAGTAGGGTCCCCCTCCCCTTGACCAACTTCATAAATGGGGGAAAAACTTTCCTGGAAGCCTCACAGCAAACTTTCTTTATGTCTCATTGACCCTGAATGGGCCACATCACTGCAAGGTGGAGGTCAGGAAACTAAATATCTCAGTCTGTATCATGTGAGGTCATCTGACAGGAAAGAGAGAGAAAACATATAATAAAGTGTAGGCAACCAGCATCTGTCTTGGGGAAGGATGTGAGGCATTCTGATTAAGGATTGGGATGAAAGATTTGGGCAATAGAGCCCTTGAATCCTGTTGTGTGTTTTTTTTAAATAGACTTTATTCTTTTAGAGCAGTTTCAGGTTCACAGCAGAATTGAGCAGAAAATACAGAGTTCACACATAGCCCTCCCCACTCACACATATATAATTTTAAAAGGTAAGGGCTGGGGTCCTGGGTACCTGGACTCTATACATCTCTTCTATATCAGTTAGAATTTTCATTTCCTTTTGGATAACTAGAGACTGAAAACCTACCACAAATTGGCTTAAATATACAGAGGACTTTATTGCCTATGTAAGTGTTCGTGGGCATCAGATAAGTTTTGAACCCATTGCTCAAATGATGTCATCATGGACTCAGTTTCTCTAGACTTTTCACTCTGCATTCCATAGTGTTTCTATCATTCACAGGCTCCATGTGCTGTCTTCCCCACCATTGCTATCCCCACAGACCCAAGATCTCTCCATGCGATGGAATAAAGCAACCTTGCAGATCTAGCCTTCATACCACTGAGCCACGTCATCCAGCAGAAGAGCATCTCTTCTTGTGAATCCACACAGCTCTGATGTCCACTCTGTCATTAGCCTGGCTAGGTCACGTGCCCACCTCTGAACCAGTCACATTGGGAAATGGGCTGTGCCAAGTGGCTTAAGCCAATCAGGGGCCACTTCTGTAAGTGGGTCAATTCCAAATTTACCAAAGAGAAAGAAGAGGGTAGAAATGATGCAATGATGCTGGGGAGGCACCACCAAGGACCGCGACCCCTTGCCCTCCACTCACCCATACCCTTAATGACGTTGACACCTGCAGGCAGAGACTTTGGAAAAAGGCGTTTATTGGTGTGGTGGTCTCAACACTCCCCATGAATCGGAACACACGGCCCCCAGGGCCCCCCGCCCCCCTCCCTTGCGTCCCTCCCCCTCCCCTTCCTGTCCCCCGGACCCTGGGAATGGAAGACAATGTGGGATGGGGCCCACGCCCCCGTCTGAGGTACAGTCACTGCCCCTTGCCCCCCTGCCCCTGCTCTACCCTTTCTCCCCATCCCAAGCTCTGGGTGGTGTAGTTCAGGGTGGGTGTTTATAGAGGGTCTCCCGGGAGTTGGAGCTGGTAGCCCGGCACCCTGGCCTGGGCTCAGGGTGTCTGTGTGGCGCCCCTCTCCCCCCCACTTGGTGCGATGTGCTGTGCCAGGGCGGGATATTCCTACAATCGGAGCTGACGTGATAGCCTCAGAGCCCCTTCTTGACAACAGTTGCCCATCCTTGGGGGGAACCGACTGACTACAGGACAGCTGGAGCCAGGGGGCTATTGCTGGTCACAGTCGCTGGTTTTGTGGGTGTGTCTGAGTGTGTGTGAGGGCGGTCAGGTCAACCTTCGGGAGGCTGGGTTGGTGGATAGGCCAGGGAGTGGTAGACCAGTAAGCCCACACCTGTGGGTTGGCTGCAGGGGCGCTGAAGGCAGCTGGTCGGCGCTGCAGGTGGCCGAGGGGAGTGGGGCTGAGGAAGGGCAAAGCACTGAGACAGGCAGGTGACAGCAGGCACCAGCCTGACAGTTGGATGGAAGCACCGATTGGCCCAGAAGGGGGCCAGAAAGTCCAGGGTGGACAGAGACGGGGAAAGTGGGAAGGTCTCAGGCCGCTGAGCTGGTAATGGGGCCTCTGGCTACAGGCAGCTGGCGGTTGACAGCAGGGAGGCCCAGAGCCAAGATGGAGATCCCGCAACCCGCTCATAAAGGCTGAATGACAGCTTGACAAAGTGATGCCCCTCCCCCCTCCCAACCTGCCCAGGAGACAGCCTTTCAACAGGGAGGGGAAGGGGTGGTGTGCGTGCATATATTGGGAAAGCAGGGAGCCTGGAAAACCTCTCCTCACGGCTTCTACCACGAAGCCCCCATACCTACCTCCAGCCAGAGTGGGAGACAGCAGGGACGGGGGGAGTGGATGTGGGGGTTTGGGGAAGGAAGAGTGCTGCGCCCCCTTCCGCACCCACCCATCCGTCCACACACACCCGCATGCGCGCACATACACGTGCAGGCTCACGCTCACACACACCCACTACACACGCACGATCCAGTTGACAGCCTGAGCTAAGAGAGGGGTGTAGGGTGGCCAGGGGTGAGTCACAATCGGAAAGGTGAACAGTGGCGAGAATGGCTGTAGAAAGATGCATAATTTTGCGTTATCCCTCACAGTGATGGGTTCTCTAAAGATCTTTCCTCCTCCCCTTCCTCTTCCTCTTCCTCTCTTCTTCCTCGGTGGCCGAGAGCTCTTCTGTTTCGTCGAGACCCACAGCGCTTGTTCCCCCTTTTCCTCTCGCTCTCGGCCGCAGGCCCCCCGCAGGGGGAGGCGAGCTGCACCGATTCTCCCTACATCCTCCACCACAGCCAGCCCAGGGCGGAGAGGAGGATCAGGGGCCCTGGGGGCCTCGGGGCCGAGTTCTCCAGGGATCCTGGGCCTGGGGGGAGAAAGAGGATCAGGGGAGGAGGCCCGGAGAGGGGAAACCCCATGTTTGTCTCTCCCAGGAGTCTTGTCTCTGCTTTGGTCTCGGAGGGTCTTGTCTGAGGCTGCCTCCTAGGGAACTTTCTGGGCTTTCACTCGGTGTTTCAGTCTTAGCATCTGTGATCCCTGTTCCCTCTGCCCGCAGACCTCCTCCCGCAGATCTTGGTAGGACTGGCTTCCTCTGACCATTGAGATCTCAGTTCAGATATCAGCCCCTCCAGGAAGCTTTCTCTGATGATCTGATCTAATGCTACCACCCCCAATCCTATTACTTATTTTCTTCGTAGCCCTTATGGATATTTAAAATTATTTTTGCTTATTTACGTGTTTATACATTTGTTTGCTTTTAATTTTATTTGTGTCTACTTGTTTATTGCTGTTCTACTGCTGCTGGACAGCAAGCTCTGCGAGTCCCCAGAGCTCGCCTCTTTTGTGCATTGCTGGGTCCCTAGTACCCAACGCCCAGCCCTAGGTGGGCGCTTAGTGAATATCAGTAGAGGGATAGGCTTCTTGCTCAGTCGCACTGCTTCTGAGTCTCAGCACGCGTCTCTTTCCTAAGTTCGAGGACATTCTCGGGGCGGTCTCGGCATCTCCACCTCCCTGGCCCCGCCCATTCAGCTCCCGCCCCGCCCACGCCGCCCAGGCCCCGCCCCGCCCGCCGCTCAGGGACGCACGCAGGAGCCGCATGGAGGCGCTGGACATTCCCAGCCGGTTGGCTGCGCGACACGTGTAGTTGCCGTAATGCCGGGCGCTCACGTTGGCGAAGAGAAGCATCGAGCGGGTGCGCTCCGTCTGCACCTTCAGGCCCTCGGCCGTGCCACTGCTCAGCCTGCCAGGGACCCGGGTCAGGGACCAGGCCGCAGGACCCGGCCTGGGACCCACTCGAGGCGGAGAGACCAGCCCTGCACCCGCATCCGCGACCATCAGGCTCCCCAATTCCCGATTCCCTGAAGACCCTGCATTCTGTACCCTACCCCAGCGATCTCTAGCCTCCTGTTCTAGCTCCCCATGGATCCCGGGCCACTCCCACCGACGCCCCTCTCCAGGCACCACTGCCCCTCAGGGACATTGGACTCTCCCAGTGTGTGACCCCCCCAACCTCTAGGTCTAGGGGTTCCCAGGCCACGCTGGACCCGGGTCCCAAGGGTCCCCTAAAGCTTCTCGGCCAGATCCTCAACAGCAACCCCTGACCCCAGACCTTCCTGAATAGCCGGAGGAGACTGGGCTCCAACATTTATCATCTTGGGACCCCAAATTTTTAGTAAGTCACCCCAGTCTCCCGGTGCCCAGTGGACCCCAAGACCTAGAAACTAGACCCCCAGGTCTCAGGACCCAGTACTCTGCTTCCTCTGCCCCATTCCCTGCAGTCCAAAGAACTGAGGACCCCACCACCACCATCCCCACGGCCCGCCCCGGTGCTGTCCTCACAGTCGGTCATCCTTGTACCACTGGAAATCCGCTGGAGGCACCGCCATGGCTTCGCAGCGCAAGAGGGCGGCCCGGCCTAGGGCCGTTCGGGCGCTGGTCACGTCCGTGATGGTCGGAGGATCTGGAGGGGGACCAGGGTCACCGAATTCTCCTAGCCCAGTGGGGACGAAAAGGCCCCGCCCCCATTCCCCTCCTCCGTCTTTCCCAGGAGTCCAGATCTCCAACCCCCTCCTTAGGCCAGACCCTTTCCTCCCTTAGACCCACCCCACCCCCTTCCTTCTCTCTCATATCCTTCATCCCCAGGGACCCAGGGCCCACCCTTCCTTTGGTGCCCAGTGCCCGGGGGTGGGATGGAGGGGGCCTCACAGTTGACTGTGACCAGCACGCGGCGACTGTCCGGTGCAGAGTTCACCCCGTTGTGAGTCACGCACTCGTATTCTCCAGCTTGGCCCCTTTGGATGTCGGAAATCTCAAGGATCTCCCCCTCGGAGGTGAAGCCGTCTGTTGAGGGAGGGAAGGGGAGGGGCGGGGCCAGACACAAACACTTAACACGGGACAACACGGGCACAACACGGACACACATCAGCGGGGCGGACACCGCAGGGCCTGGAGTGCCCGGCTCAGTAGGAGTAGGGAGGGGGCTAGCGGGGCCCAGGATCTCCTGGTAGGGGTGGGGCAGGGTGTGAGGATCTGGGGCCAAGTAACTAGAACCCAATGGTGATGGTCATAGAACTTGGGGAGCTCAGGGGATTCAGTGATCTGGGAGTCCATAACTCAGATCATGGGGCTCACAGGACCCAGTGGGGAGGATCCTAGGATCTTGAAGCTCAGAAAGATCCAGAAAATACAGACCCAATGGGGGAGGCTGTAGAGTTCTGTGATCTAGCTCTAGGGGTCCAAGGAATCAGGATCTGGTGACTGGGGACAGCAATCCAGATATCTGGGGTCTTATGCCAGAGCACTGGCTCAGATGACCCTTCGAGACTCAGAGCATCCAGGGAACCAGGATATCAAGACCAGAACTGTGGGGCTTACATGAACCAGTAGGCGAGGATCCAGGGATCTGAAACCTAGTTATTGGGTTCTGGGTCCCAGAGGATCTAGTGATTGGCACGGTTGGTCTCCAAAGACCCTGTGAGTGAGGATTTAGGGATCTGGGAACTAGTGGTGGAGATCCAGGTAAAAGGGGCGATGGATGATGGCACTGTTTTGGGACAGCTGTGGTTCTCAGCTGTACCATAAGAACTATTCAAAGGGCTTACTAAAACAGATTGTGGTGGTTGTGGTGGGGTTCTGACTCATTAAGCCGGGGATGGGCCCAAGAAGTGCATTTCCGGCAGATTTCCAGGTGATGCCAGTCTGGGGACCACACTTTGAGAACTGCTGCTCTAAAGGCATCCAGTAGAGGTGTAGTGATGTGAACAGGAGAGGAGACCGTGGGCCGGGGCTGTAGGCTCTGGCCACCTAGTAGGTAGGGGTCTGAGTCCAGGAGAATCCTGTGAACTGGTGAAGAGACTGGAGATACTGGGGACAGGGATGCGTGGCAAGCTGGGATCTCGCAGGTGATTTGGAGGAAATCATCCAGGCCTGGGATGGCAAGTGGGGACGGCTCTAAGGTTCTGGGGGGCTGCGGGTGAAATAACAGGACCAGGGTGGGAGGAGAAAACCCATCGTCACCAGAGTTGGGGAGGGATCAAGAGAGAGGGATAACTGGGGGCCCAGCTGGTGGAGAAGGGGAAGGGGCTCTCGGCCAGGGGTGGGGTCCTCACCTCGGAGCTGCCTCCAGGTGACTGTGGGCTCCGGCCGCCCCACAGCCAGGCAGAGCAGGTTCACGTTGCTCCCCTCATTCACCGTCACGGGCGAAGAGATATTCACGATGCGGGCGGGGACTGCAGGGAAGGTGAGTGAAGGCTAGGTGTGGGCCCTGGGACCCAGGATCCAGGCCCCAGCCCCTCCTCCCTCAGACCCGGGAGTCCCCGACATTTCCTGTCTTTCTGTAAGATTCCCTCTGTGTCCTCCCTTCCCTCTGGGCCTGGCTCCTTCTCCAGCTGCTGCTCCCGTGTTTTCCTCTCTCTTTCTCAGTCTCTTGTCTTTCTCCACCGTCCTCCTAACTTGGTTTCACTCTTCTATCTTCTGGCCTGAAGTCCTCCTTTCCAGTCTCTATTTGCATTTATGTATTAATTATTATTTTTTAAGAAAATCACTAAAATTAATTTATTTAATTAATGCTTATATTCTGCTTCTGGGTGTAAGCTCACCCTGTTCTAAGTGTTTTACAAAGATTAACTTGTTAAACCACCCCTCTGGGGTAGACATTGCTATATTCATCAATTCTAACACAGGGGGGCGTTCTCCACCTTGACCCCCTGTCCCATTTGAAGATTTCTGCCATCAGGAAGGCCTTACGAGGTAGGACACCAGAATTTAATAGGCAGGTTTCTTTCCCCTCTTCCAGCAGGGTATAAAATAAAGGTGCCCCTTCCAATTGACGATGTCTTGGATTTGATACATGACAACGTCATCTCTGTTTTGCAGATGAGGCGTCTGAGTCAGTCCGGCTTGCTCAAGGTCCCTCAGCCGGTGGGTGGCAGCGGCGAGGTTAGAAACCAGGGGATCTGGCTCCCAAGTCAGGGCTGGTCATGGCCCTGCTGGGCTGTCTCTGGGGTCCTGTCTCTCCAAGCGCTCCCTGTCCTCCAGACCACCTCTGATGCCATGCGAAGCAGCCTCCTGCCCCCTCCGTAGATCTCTCCAGCCCCACCTCTCCTGCTCTGAATTCTGCTGCATCCGGTCCCGCACGTGCTGTTCCTTTTCTGGGACCAGCCCTGCACCCAGCTGAAGGTCTCGGCTCAGACATTATGTCTGGGAAGCCACCTCTCCTTGAAAAGACACCTCCAGAGGGGCAGCGACAGCCTGTCTGGCTCCTTCTCTGTCCCCAGTGCGTGGAGCAATGCCTGCACATAGTAGGTACTCAATAAACAGGGCTGAGAGAATGGATGTGGTCTTCCTCCGCATGCCCCCTCGCCCCCATCGCTCTCCTGCACTAGAAGCTGTCCATGACTTCCCCTCCCTCTGCTTGGCTGAAATCTGTGAAGGAGGATGTGTGTCTGCCTTCCCACGGCTGCATCCCTGGGATCTGCGAGGACATGAGGGTCCCCTCTCCCCTGCATCTGCCACCTGCTTTCCCCTCCCCGCCTCCCTGGGACCCCAGCCGAGGGCTCACCGTGGACGATGAGGTAGACCTGAGTGGTGTACGGCTGGTGGCGGGTCTGGAAGGAGCAGGTGTAGAGGCCCTCATCGCCCAGCCCCACCTGGGTGATGAGGATGGAGAACTCCTCCGGCGTGTTGGTGAGCAGCCGCACCCGTGGGTCACTGGTCCAGCGATCGTTGCCCGCGTACAGGATGTTGGAGCGGTTCAGCCAGGCCACTCGGGTCACATGCTCATCGATGAAGCAGCTGGCAGGGAGGACGAGGGCAGGGCGGTTCTTCCCTCACCCACACCTGCCTGGCCCTCCAGGGTCCCCCATCTCAGGGGCTTGGAGTTGGGGGAGAGGAAGGCCTGTCACATCTCCAGTTCCCACAGCAGTCCTCGAAGGCAAGGGTGACTGTGCCCACTTTCCAGGTGGGCAAACTGAACCTCAGAGATGGACAGTTGTGAGCTCAAGTGTACAACAGAATAGCAGCTGATGGTTATTGAGTGATTGTTGTGTGTCAGAGAAGAGAGGGGAGAGAAAGTCTGGGGGAGAGGGACAGAGATGCAGAGTGATGACGAACCCAGAGACAGAAGGACAGAGACCCAGAAAGGGGGGGACAGGGACCCAGAGTGGGGAGGGACCGAGCCTGGGACAACATGATCCTGGCTCTCACTGACTAAATGGTCACAGTGGGCCACGCTGTCTGAGCTCAGGGTGTGTGCATAGACTTGAATCTTCACAACAACTCACTCGGTGGCGACCATTCCCCTGCCCATTTGACAGATGGGGACACTGAGGCCCATGGGTGGAGCTGGGCCCAGAGTTTCTGCCCCAGTGGCCTCTCTCCTGATGGGGGAGGTATGGGCTGTGCCTGCAAGTCAGGACCATTTCCCCCTAAGAAAGGTGAGGGGGCAACCCCCTCCGAGTCCCGTACCTGAGGGTGGCGTTGTCACCTTCACACACCGTGTAGTTGTCTGCTGGGGAGCTGAACTCCAGGCTCTGGGAGAGCAGCCCTGCAGAAGGGGAGTGGCTCAGCTCAGCAGGGACAGTACACGTACACACACACACACACACACACTGGCACACATGTTCACTGATGTTTCTCTTTCTGTTTTTTTTGGGGGGGGAGGTAATTAAGTTTATTAATTAATTAATTAATTCTTTTTGATGGAGAGACTGGGGATTGAACCCAGGACCTCGGGCATGCTAAGCATGCGCTCTGCCACTGAGCTATATCCTCCCTCACTGATGCTTCCAGAGATGCCCACAGCAGACACACTCAGAACCAACACATGCAATCAGTACCTTCCCACAAGCCCACACCGCCCAGACACACAAACCTACATTCCTCCAGAGACATGGAGACGACAGCCAACCCCAGCACACAAGCACAAGTGTGTGTGCGCACTGACACACGGGCACCAGTACTCAATGCACGCATTCACAGAGGCTGCGTACAGACACCCACACCGACGGATGCACAGATTCATAATTACAGAAATGCATAGGCACAAATGCACACAGATCCACACACACAGATCCACATGGACACTGACACACCCACACATGGGAACACACGGGCACACACAGACATGTTCACAAGTAGTGTACAGACACACACACACACACACACAGATTCAAGAATCCACGATGGGGAGGAGGGCAGGGCTCAGTGGTAGAGCGCATGCTTAGCATGGACCAGGTCTTGGGGTTCCTCCCAGTACCTCCATTAACAAATAAATAAACCAAATTACCTCTCCCACTTAAAATAAAAAAAAAAAATTTAAATCTACAGATAGGTGCACATATGAAGATACACACGTACACACGCACAGATACACACGTAAACGGGCGCCCGTCTATGTATTCAGACTCATGGGTATGCAGGTACCTATGTACACAGACACATGTACGTGTGTAACAGACACGTGCACTCAGCACACACATGTACACGCCTGAATTCAGAAATACATGGAAAGACACGCAGCGCCAGCGGCTCGCAGATACTCAACACCCACGTATGTCTACACAGACCTACAGACACGCGTATGCAAACACGCGCAGGAACACAGATGTCTGCGTACATCCACGCAGACACACGTCTATCACAGACGCACAGTCTGCCCTTGGGCCTGGTGTACAGCCGCACGCAAGCCTCCGCAGCCCCCCGCGTCTACGCAGACACCCCGGAGTGCCCATGCCCAGCGGGGCACTCTCTGGCGGGCGCCTGCCCACGCCTGCCTGCGCGCCCCAGCGCCCGGCAGAGCCCCCACCCCCACCCATTCATCTCTCTGTGGACCGTGGCCAGCGGCTGGACCGGGGCCAGGGAGTGGGGGCTGGGCACGCAGAGGCAGCGGATGGAGACAGCACCAGGAGGGGGAGAGGCTGCAGAGGCCAGGTGACCTTGGGTGCCTGGGGAGGGAGGGCCCCATCCAGGGCTGCCCTGGTGCCCCGCCCCAGGATGAGGAGCTAATTAATCTAATGAATTAATTGCCCGTGCCGCCCCAATGACTCCCGGAGGCCCTCTCCATCAGCAGCTCCACAGGACGGGGCGGGGGCAGAGCCAGTGCAGTGGGCTCGCCGGGCCCTGGGATTGGGGGCCGGGCCCTGCAGCCGGGGGCCGGAGTCCCTCCTGCGCTTTGAAGAGCCCTGGAGGGAGGGAAGGGACTAGCTCTCCCTGCGCTGTGCGGAGGTGGGGCGGGTGTGTGCCACACACACCCCGGTAACAGGAGGGGACGTCCAGGGGACAGACAGACACACACACACAGAGTCACTAGGGTCCCGGAAAGATGCACTGAGCCAGCCCCAGGGTCAGAAAACAGTCCCACGAGCAGTCACAGGAACCGGGTAGGGCCTGCTGGGAGGGACAGGAGCACACACGCCGAGGCGCACAGCCGGAGACACACACCCAGCAGAAGGTCAGTGAGAAAGGACAGCTCTCTCCCAGAAGCACTCCTGTCAGCCACAGGAGGGGCAGCTCTGGGCCCAGCCGCCATTGCATCCTGACTCGACCCACCATATATAACCGATCCACACGGTTACACGGACACCAGCAGCCCCCCACGCGCAGGTGCAAAGTCTACACACGGTTACGCGCACGCACACACACGTTGGCCTAATCAGTCACAGTGACACTACCAGCCCAGGAGCCATACTCGTCCCCACCCCCTCCCTCTGGAAAGTCATGCAGGAAGCTCCAGGTTGTGTAATGGAACAGTGACAGGGGCAGAGCCTCTCAAATACAAAGGGGCCGCCGCCCTGGGCCAAGAATCCGGCGCATGCAGGCATGCTGTCACCGACGATCAGATCACACACAGCCATAGCCACATGCACAGACACATACACACACGCCCCACAGTATTTGTCATACTCTTGGTCACACACATCCCAGACCAAGGTTTCTCCATCTCTGCACCACTGACACTTGGGGCCGGGTGATTCTACTTTGTGGGGTCGTCTTGTGCAGTGTTAGGATGTTCGGCAGCATCCATGGCCTCCACCCTCTAGATGCCAGTAGCTCCCCCAACCAAAAATGCCTCTGGACAGGAGGAAGGGTATAGCTGCGTGGTAGAGGGCGTGCTTAGCATTCACGAGGTCCTGGGTGCAATCCCCAGTGCCTCCATTAAAATAAATAAGTAAATAAATAAATAAACCTAATTACCTCCCCGCCCCCGACATTGCCAGATACCTCCTAGGGGGCAAAATCACCACCAGCCCCACCTTGCCCCGCCTGTCTCCCCACCAGCCCTGTGACAGCCACTGTCCAAGGTTAAGGGGAATGACCCCAGTCTGGGGCTGAAGAGGGAGCTGTTCAAGGTGCCCCTCAAAGCTTCAGGGCAGAACCCGGGGCTCTCGAGCTCAGCCTAGGGCCCTGGGGTGGGGTGTCGACCTCACAGAGGCAGGTAGGATCTTAATCATATGTCCCAACAGACAGAAAAACAGCCAAGACAGACAGACACACACTCCTTGCCAGGGAACCTCTCCAACACTCAAAGCGGGCCCTGCCCCTCCAGTGGCTCCCCACTGCCTTCAGGTTGAAGTCCCAGCCCCTCAGCCTGGCATCGCTTTCCTGCCTCCCCTCCCCTGATGCACATGTGGCGGAGAGGAGAGGCGGCCTGTATGAGCTCATATGCGCTGCCACTCTGCTCCCAGGGCACCGTGGATCAGAGTCGTCTGCCTCCCCCACCTGCTCCTCCAGGGCAGGGCCAGGCTCAGACCATCTGTGTCCCCAGCACACCCAGCTGGGCCCTGGCTGAGGGCAGTCTCAGGAGATGAGTGATGAAGTTATCTCAAGTGGGTTTTTGATTCCTGGTCTGTGTGTCTATAAATTTGGATGTCGTGGGTCTGCATGTCTCTCGCACAGTTACTACACATCAAGATCAGGAGGACTGTCTGGGCTGTGTGACCCTGGGTAAGTCCCTTCCCCTCTCTGGGCTTCAGTAAATGGAGCAGGGGTCAGGTTAGCCATTACATCACCCTCTCTGCCCCTGGGCCCGGCCCCTCCCTCTGTCTCAGTCCCAATTACCATGGGTTGTGTCCAGGTTGGCTTCCCTCACCAGATGGGATCCTCTCAGGGTGGGGCTTGGGTGTGACCCACGTCTGAGTCCCAGCATCACTGGGCTCAAGGCTTGGCCCACAGGTGGCCTCAAGAGGTGTTTAATGTATAAATAAACAAGCTAGTGCACATGAAGTGCATTCCGTAGGAATTCTGCTTGGAAAACTCTGGCTCCCTATAACCTCCATCCCTGGTCTGTGTTCCCACAATGCCTGAACTACCTCCATTAGAGCTCTGATCACACTGTGTTGACTATCTGTGTTTGTCTCCCCATCTGACTATAAGTTTCTTGAGGGCAGAGCCTGGCTCTGACTCAGGTCTGTGTCTCCAGCATCTCCAACCACAGGGCCTGGCCCGGAAGGCCTTGGGAAATATTCCTTGAATGGATGTAAATGGGTGCCTACAACATGCTTCTGCAACTCTTGAGCTCCTACTCATTCTTCAAAACCCCAAATCAAATGCCCCCTCCTCCAGGAGTACTGTTCAAGACAGAGTCTCCGCTTTCTCTACTAGGTACCCTCTGACTCAGCTGGGACAGTGTCCAGGGTGTCTCCTCTACCTGATCAGGAGCTCCCCGAGGGCCTGGAGTCTTGGCTGTGTCCCCCAAAGCTGGGCTTAGCTCTGAGCAGGGAACTGTTTGTAGAAGTAATTGATGGTCTCTAGAGACTGGATGAGAAAGCCCTGAGAAGCCTAGGCTGAGAGATTAAACATCTGCCCCACCCTTTCCCAGCAGGGTGATCTCCAGCCAGTCTGAGCCTCAGTTTCCCCAACTGTATTGCAGAAAGGAGAAAAGTAATAGCTCTTCCCTCTGAGGGTCTTTGTCAGGGATTCCAGGAGAACATGCAAACAAAACATTTAGCTCAGTGCTTAGCATGCAGAAAGGGTCCAGTAAATGCTAGCTGATCCTAACAGCACCTTCTTTTTAAAGAAACAGCTATAGTTATCCCTGATTCGGTGTTGGTCCCCGGGGGCTGGGGGGAGAGGGAGAGCAAGGCAGGTCCGGGTTGTGGGTTGCTCTCTGCCCAGCACCCACCCCTGAGTCGCCGACTCCCGTACAGATGCCCCATTAGCATCTGCTGCGCCCACCGCCAAGCCAGCAGAAGCAGGCTGTGAAAAGAATGACCCGGGGAGCCGGGCTGCCTGGGTTCAAACCCCAGCTGGGCTGCCAAGTTGCACAAGTTACTCCCCCTCACTGGGACTCAGTTTCCCCACCTGTAAACCAGGGACAGTCATCGTGGAGGATGAAAAGTCACCCAAGCAATGGGTTCAAACAGCTCTGTGTGTTGGCTGATTGGCCAGTTATGTGGCAGGTGGCAGGCTGTGGGCAGGGGTGGGGGGGAGATCCAGTGGTGACTGGAGGGACCACCTGGGTCTCTGCCAGTTCAGACTGGCAGCCCTCACACCTGTTCGATAAACCAAGGACTGAAGGTCGCAGTGGGTGAGTTTCCTTCTCTTGAGAGGAGGGGATTTCTAGCCACCTGAGTGACCCTGAGTCGTAGACAAGGACGCCCCTCAAAGGAACTCAGGCAAAGCTGGGACCCTCCAATGGGGTGGGGAGTGCTTGGATTCCACCACCCTAGAACCCACAGATGGAAAATGTGTCTGAGCCAGTGGCGGGCGCTCAGGGAGCTGGGGGTGGAAGTGTCACTGGATGGAGGGGGATTGGGGGGTGCGTGTGGCTCTGGCTTAGAAGGGCTGTGAGAAGGGGCCGGGCCTGGTCTAACTCCCACTGAGGAACCCCCAGACCCCTCTTCCTCTTTGCTGACCTCGTAAGTCCTTCTTATCCCGGACGCCCGGAATCAGGATGCTAAGCCTAGAATCCTGGAACTTTCCACACGCTGGCCATTCCTTCTTGCTGGTTGCCACCTCAGGGCCTTTGCCTCTGCCGTTCCCTTGGGATCTTTCCAAGGCCAATGTCTCCCCTCTTGGTCTGACCTCCACTCAGCTGTTCAGACACCACCTGCGCTCACAAGGCCAACCCGTCTGCCGAGTCATTCTCACGTTCTCGGCGTTACATATCTTCTCTGAAATTACCTGTTTACCTACTTGCTTGTTGTTAGGTTTTGTTCTAGTTTGATCTCTCTCCATCCCACTAGAACGTAAACTCCGTGAGGGCAGGGAGTTCATCTGGCTCCCTCACTGCTGTGTTTATAGATCCCCAGTGCCTGGAACAGCGACTGTGTGCTCAGTAAATACGTGTTAAATGAGCCCACAGTGAGGCAGAGTCCTCAGTCCAGGCAAATCGGGTGCCTGGCGGGGGCAGCCGGTCCCCATGCCCAGCTCACTCTGCCCCCACTCCGTCTAACACGACAGAGGAACTGCCCCCAAATCCCCTGCTGCAGTGACTTTTGTAAGTGGATATATATAGGTGTGTGTGTGTGTGTATGTGCGTGGGCATAAAGAATTTAGAAAAAAAAAAAGTAAAGCTAGAACAATCTCTACAGATGCCGGGGAGGTAGAGTTTAAGTGGGAAAAAAGCCAGTGGCAGGGAAATGGCTTTATTTTGTTTCTATCTTGGGAAATACACCAACAACCCCCTCACAGATGTTGAACTCTGCGTGTCTGACTGTGTGAGTGAGAGAAGGCTGGGGAGGCCGTGCTCCCGGCTGTGAACCCCTCGCTCTCTCTCTCTCTTGTGACAGTGGGTTTGGGGAGGGTGGGGGTGGGACGCGGTGGGGTTTGCTCTCGCGCAGACCTGACGTGGCTGGTTCACCTGTGTGCATTCCCCCCCTAATGTGGAACACATCAAATGAATCAACGGGAAGAGAGGCAATCTGGTACCTCCTCCACGGGCTTTTTCTCAGGCAGCCCTAACAGTCAGTGGGTGGTGGGTTATCTTTCTGCCATCCTAATCCTGTCTTTGTTCACCCCTGTCCCATCCCTCTTGCATGCAGTTCTCAGATGGGGGACAAAAGGTCCGGGGGTGGGAAAGGACTTGACCTAGGTCACAGACCACCTCTTGGCTCCCCTAAGAGACACGTGGTGTGACAAGGAGGAACACTTACAGAGTCAGGGAGGGAGGGACAGATGTGCTGAGCCCAGCAGGGAGGGACAGACAGGGACCAAAGACAGAGACAAATAGGATGTCACCCAGGGCTAGGGAACCCCAGAAATGGCTGAGACTTGAGAAAGACTTAAACAGGCAAGTGATAGAGAGATACAGACAGGTTGGTAGAAAGTCAGACAGTGATTCAGACAGGTCATGTGGGAGGGTTCCTCAGACCTCTGCACCAGTGAGGTAGGGACCCTCCGGCCCTCTGTGGCCCGGCCCAGCATCCTACCTACACTGGGCTGAGTGTGTGCGACTGTGGGCGGCTGCAGGTGTGGCTGGCTCCAGGTCGGACTTGGTGATGGGTGTTTATATGGCTATGCCTGACTGCTGTGTGTGGGCGGGAAGCTGAGAGTGGCTGTCTGGCTGAGACTGTCTCGATGGTGTGTCCCTGACTCTGTGATCTTGTGTTAGGGCAGGGCCTGGGGGGATCCTCCAGAAGCCTTGAATTAGCTCTGTTCCCTGCCTCCTGCCTTCTTGCTGTCCCCTCCCCTCCTTAAGGAGCATCTCCTGGACCCCAGGATGCCAGCCCGATGGGGAGATCCGAGATCTAGTTCTACATCCTATTAACAGAGACTGCCAGGTTCACCACCTGAGCCCCCCACTTTCCATTCTCCTCTTCCTGCTCTGTGGAGACCAGCTCCCAGGCCCCCTTCCCCACTGGGAGGGCTGAGATTAACCCTCTGATCCCATGTTAACCCTTTCCTTTCCTCCCTTCTCAATCAGCCCCCGTCTCTCACCCTCCATCCTGCCCCAAACCAAATATTCAGCCAGAGCGTTCTATGTCTGAGTCCCCAGCCCAGCACCCCAACTTCTTGCCTTCTTTCATTCTCCCACACATAACGGCAACACTCCAAACACTAACACTTTCTTCCAACCTAGACGACGCAGCTGGGGACTTCAGCCCCTTACCAGGTGGGAAACCAGACCCCACCCCCTTCTTTTCCTGGCCCTGGGACGTAGGTCCAAGACACCTCTGCCCCCTCCTCTTACTGATCCTGGGAAGATACCACCCCCCCACCTCTGCTCAGAAGCGCCTACCCCAGCCCTCAGGCCAGGACCCCCAAGGGGACCCTCTCCTCGTAGAGATGAAGACCCCGGACGGGGCAGCTCCCCTATCTCCCCCCAACTCAGTTCAGAGATCCTGCTCAGAGACCCTTACTTTCGCGTCTCCCTCCCCGACCCGGAGCCGCAGCCTCCCGCCCCCCACGCCGGGACCAGGGGTCCACGACCCTGTCTCTCCTGCCCGGAGAAGCAGACCTCCGCTCCTAGGCCCAGGCTCAGGCCCCAGGACGGGGACCCCCGCCCCCGGGCATGGATCCAGATGTCCGAGTTCCCCATTCCCAGGTAGGGGATGCGGCCCCCGCCCCCGGGCCCAGACCTCGGCGACCGGGGGCCTCCCCTTCTCCGCCCTGAGATGCAGCCCCCCCTCCCCGCCCCCAATCCCCGCCCGGGACCCTGGAGTCCAGGACCAGTCCCCCCGCCCCCGGCGCTGCGGTACCTCGGCTGATGACGGCCAGGCCGGCCAGGGCGGCGGCGGCGAGAAGCCGGAGCCGGGCCCCGGGCGCAGGGGGGGGCATCGCGGCAGCGGCGGCGCGAAGGGGGAGGGGAAAGGGGGGGCCGGTCCGGGGCGCGCGAGGCCTGGGGGGAGAGGGGAAGGGGGAGGGGGACCCCGCCTGCGGCTGCACCGGCCCGGGGGGCGGCGGGGGCGGGGGGAGGGGGCTGGGGGGGCGCGACGAGGCGGCCGGAGCTGCTGCAGACCCGGGGAGGGGGCGGCGCTGACGGGCAGGAAGACCGACCAATCAGGGGAGGCGGGGGGCCGGGGAGGCGGGGCCAAGGGGGGGTTGCTTGTTGGAGGGAGAGGCCTTTGTTACTGCGGCCCGGCCCCTACCCCCTCCCATCCCGGGCGTCCCCACGGCTTCCCACCTCGGATCCCTAGGAACCCTGGGCCTGGGCCACTTCCCGGAGCCCACCTCCCTCCTGCTTCAGGTCCCGATCTCATCCTCCCTCAGACACAGAAATCTCGCCTCCCAGCCCCCTTTTCCCCCAGCCCCCTACTCTCTGCGACCCAAGAGTCCAGGCCTCCAGCTCCTTCCTCCTCAGACCCTGGATTCTGGTCCCTCAGTCCCCATCTCCCCCAGACCCAGGAGTCACAGCATCCAGTCCCTTCTTCCTGTGGGTCATCGTTCAGCTCCTCCATCTACTTTCATAAATTAGACTGACTTCTGGGGTGAAATTTACTTCTTCCCTCCACCCCAACCCTCATGCTCAGGATAACAGGAGAATGGGGAGAGATGGGGGACCTGACCTTGGGAGATGGCAATCCAGGGTCTAGGTACAAAAAGTCCCCACTCCTCATTCTTTCCCTTACTTGCCTGTGTGACCTTGGACCAGTCAAGATGGAAGATGGAATAGTCTCTATTTCTCAAGGTTATTGAGGAGAAGAAGAGCGCTCCTGGGGAGCTGCTGGCTCTGCCCAGCACCCCAGCCACCTGCAGTTAGGTCTTTCCTCGCAGCCCCACTATGCACCCATTTAATAGGTATAGTCCTCCCTCCTGGCCCACCAAGTGAGGCATCCCTGCCCTATGTCCCCTGATATAGGTTTTAGGCAAGAAGAGGACAATCCCTGAGCCCACTCCATGTCGGGGGCAGTTGGAGGCAGGAATTTTTGAAGTCATCTCTCGGGGCTGTTTTACCTCCAGCTCAAATCCTCAATTCCTTCCCAATCCCCCCGCAGCCAATCTGTGTTCAAGAGCAGCTGACTCTGCCTCCAAAACAGAGCTCTACTCTGTCCTCTTCTTCCCACTCCACCCTGCTCTGAGCTGTCACCGTCTCCCCTGGATGACTGCTCTGACTATAGCAGCCAAGCCTCTGGTCTCCCGGCCTCCACCTTGGTCTCCACTTTCAGATTAACCTGCCCCAAGCAAGTAAACCAGCTGATGCCACTGCCCAGCCTCACTCGTTCACTTAGCTCCAGCTGCTCTGGCCTTCTGTCTGCTCCTCAAACAAGCCAAACTTGTTCCAGCCCCAGGGCCTTTGCACTTGCTGTTCCTTCTGCTGGAATGCTCTTCTCACCAGATTGGCACAGAGTTTCTTATCATTCAGGTTTCATCTTTGAGAAGCCTTTGTTTATTGTACTATCCAAAGTAACACCCCCTCCTGGAAGGGGGAGGGGCAAGATGGAGGTGGAGGATTAAGAGGTACGAATTATCAGACATAAAATAAGCTACAAGGATGTATTGTACAACATGGGGAGTATAGCCAATATTTTATAACTATACCCTAACCTTTAAAAATCATGGATCACTATATTATATACCTGTAACATATAATATTGTACATGAATTATACTTCAGTTTAAAAAAAATGACATTGTAAAATAGTTAAAAAAAGTAACTCCCACTCCTAATGCAACAGTTGTCTGCCTACCTCTGTTTTGTTTTCTCCATAGCCTTTACCATTCCCTTATTTTCTGTGTTCACTTGTTTATTTCCTGCCACCTCCCTTTCCCTTCATTCACTACTTCCAGAATGTGCACTTTGCTAGGGCAGGGTTTTGTGTTTTTGTTTGTCTGTTTGTTTAATTGAGCTAGAGTTGATTTACAATACTATATTAGTTTAAGTTATACAACATAGTGAGTCAGAATTTTATTTATACTTCATTTAAAGTTATAAAACATTAGCTATATTTCCTGTACTGTATGATGTATCCTTGTAGCTTATTTATTTTATACACAGTGGCTTGTACCTCTTAAATCTTCTATCCCTATCCTCCCCTCACCCTCCCCCCTCCCCGCTGGTAACCACTAGTTTGTTTTCTGTGTCTGTGAGTCTGATTCTGCTTTATCCTATTCATTTGCTTGTTTTATATTTTAGATTCCACGTGTAAGTGCGATCATACAGTATTTGTCTTTCTCTGTCTGACTTATTTCACTAAGCATAATACCCTCCAGGTCCATTCATGTTGTTGCAAAAGGCAACATTTCATCCTTTTTTATGGCTGAGTAGTATTCCATTGTATTTATACACACCAAATCTTCTTTATCCATTCATCTGTTGATGGACACTGAACTTGCTTCCATATCTTGGATATTGAAAATAATGCTACTATGAATTTTGAGATGCATGTATCTTTTTGAATTAGTGGGGTATTTTTTTTTCCAAATATATGCCCAGGAGTGGAATTGCTGGATCATATGGTTGTTTCACTTTTAGTCTCTTGAGGAACCTCCATACTGTTTTCCACAGTGGCTGCACCAATTTACATTCTCCCCAACCGTGCACAAGTGTTCCCTTTTCTCCACACCCTTGCCAACATTTGTTATTTGTGGTTTTTTTGGATGATAGCTTCCAGTAAACTAGGCTGTCTCAGTCTTGGCATCACTGACATTGGCTTGGGCTGAGTGATTCTTGGTAGTAGGGGCTGCCCTGTGTGTTGAAGGCTGCTGAGCATTGTCCTGGGACTCCAGCCACTAGGTGTCAGTAGAGCTCCCCCACCCCCAGTCATGACACCCACAGGGTGTCCCAGGGAGGGCCAGCCTTGCTCCTGGTTGAGACCCCACCACCAGGCACCAGCACAGTGTTTGTCTCTGGGGAGGGGCACTGAGGTCTAAGTCTCGCTTTTCTATCATCTTTTTTTCATAACTTGTTTATGCAAAACCTCTTTGAAAATGAGCAAACTGTTAAAACTAAGTGTTGGGAGTTAAAATAAGAATAGGAGGGGGGAGGGTATAGCTCAGTGGTAGAGTGCATGCTTAGCATGCTCTGGGCCCTGGGTTCAATCTCCAGCATCTCTGTTAAAAAATAAAAATAAATGTACTTACTTCCACCCCCCGCCCCCCAAAAAAAGAATAGGAGGTGCTGGAAGGAGCCAGATGTTAGGGTGAGCTGGGGGAAGCCTGAACCAGCTCCTTGAGGCAGCAAAAACAGACCCCTCCTCCAGTCTGTGCTCCCCTGTTTCCAAGATGGGGAGAAGCACTCCTGATGGGTCCAGCTCCCAGGAGCGGACAGGGGCACTGGGATGGACCTGGGTTGGCCCCTTTGGTTGTGAGCCCCTGGAAAGGACCGTCCCCTTTCTAAATGTTGGCATCCTTGCAGGGAAAGGTGGGGGACTACCTCCCATCTCATAAAGTTTGGATGTGACCCTACACAGGCTTCTGAACCTCTCTGGGCCTCAGTTTCCTCCTCTGGAAAAGGGGCACACTGTCCTAACAGGGCGACTGGGTTAAGTGGATGAAGGCCGAGGGCTTGGAACGCACTCGATCCTGGCCAGTGCCCTTATCACAGTTGTTGCCATCACCCTGGTTTGTACAAATCTGTCTCCCCGTGATCATCATCTCCTCCTTAGCTGGAGAGACGAAACTGCAAGGTTCACTCAGCTATACTCCTGACGGTTGACCAGATAATCAGAGGATCAGGGGTTTGTTCTGGGGACTCAGACCCTCTCTTTGGTGCAGATGGGGCACCCCAAGGGGTGACTCCGGTCTCCATGCGAACAAGAGCATCCTACTCTGAGGGATAATAAGTTTCAGTGGTTTAGGCGGTTTAGTGCCCATCTTGGAGCCCCGGCGGTTCCCTGCCCCCACCGCATCCCCCTGGATTGATCTGTGTCCCAGTCTGGACAGGGAGAGGCCTGTCTCACGCCCAGGTCCCTGCGGTGCTCAGCATAGAGTGTGGCACCTGGAGGACCTGGGGGAAACATGTGTTAGATGAGCAACTGGAGGAAGGAACAAGAAACAGCGAGAAACAGAAAGCAGGGAACGGGAAGAGAGGGAAGGAGATTGATGGCGACTGAGGTGTCGAATGACCCGGAGGTGGAGGCAGGGACTAAACCAGAGAGGGAAAGAAGGATGACGGGGAGATGCACAGAGGGAGAGAAAAAGCAGGGTAGTGGGAAGAGAGACAGGCAGCCTAGGGCAGGACGCACAGGGGTAGGGAGGGATCCCAGCATCACCCAGCACCCTCGGCCCCCGAAGACCCTGGGACAGGTTTCTCTGAATTGATGGATGGATGGATGGATGGATGGATGGATGGATGGGAGTGTGTGATTCTCTTTGCATGGAAGTCCTACTTCCTCCTGTCTGCCTGGGGAACTATTACACTCCCTACTGGACTCAGCTCAGGTGGACTCTGAAGACTCCTGGGAGAGGAGCCTCCCTGGGTGGGGCTTCGGCAGTGCCCCGTGCCTCCTCCATCACCACATGTCCTGTTCTGGTTTGGGCTGTCTGCTGCCCCTAGCAGTTTGCGGCTGACTCACCTGCATCTCCTGCACTCCCAGCTGGCCTTAGTGTGCAGCGAAGGGCTAACTCGGAGGGTCTGGGTTGCCCAAACCCTGCCCATTCCAAAGAGAGGACTCTTTGGACCAGCTCCTGGGAGGCAACCGCTAAGCCCTTGGAATGTTCCGCCTGATAAGAGTGTCTTTGTTTATCTGGGGACCTTGGGACACACCGGATAGTCAATGCTAACAGTGTGATTTATGGGGGACACCTTGGGTCATGGGGTATCAGCTTGACCTCCTGGGTGGCGGTGGAGCTGGAAATCAGGGTCTATGTAACCTGTAACCAACCTCCAATAAAAGCCTGCACGGCAAGGCTCGGCGGAGTGCCCTGGCTGACAGCGCTTCATGCACGCTGCACGCATTTTTGCTGGGGGATCACGTGATCTGGTCAGTTCCCGGGGATGGGACAGCTGGAAGCCCCTTCCTGGTCTCTCTGCCCTGTGCGCCTCTTCCCTTCGCTGGTTTTAATCTCTATCCTTTTGCGGCCATAAACCGTAACTGTGGGTGTAACAGCTCTGCTGAATTCCGTGAGCCCTCCTAGTGAACCACTGAGCCTGAGGGTGGTCCTGGGCCCCCAACACAATGGACGTCAGCAAACGTCTGCTCAGTAGGGAGTGAGCTGGACGGCCCCGCGGGCCCTCCGCGTGGGCTTCCCCCATGAGCTTCCTGACTGCACTTCAAGTTTTTGATTCTTATCCTGGTTCAGAGAGGCTGTGACTGGCCCAATGTCATACAGCCTAGGGTGGGAGCCCTGTCCATCCGACCTCTTAGTGCCCTCTTGTCTCTCTCTTGACTCTGGAGGAAGAAGGTTGGCCCTGTAACCATTTCTTGGAAGATGATCCACTTCCCACGTCATCTTTATTGGCGGAGCTGCTGCCGGCTCCCTGCCGTTCCCACCCTGCTGCCCACCCATGGGGACATCGCGTTTTTCCTGAAGGGTGTCCCCTCCATGTCTATGCTTCTGACCAGGTTTGCAAATGAAAAGCCCTCCATGTGGCTTTTCTTAGGCCCACGTTGCTTTAAAAAACACACAACAATATGGTCTCGATTACCAACATGTTTGAATCCAGAAATTTCACCCTGAAATCTGGATCTCTGGGTTTCTCTGAGAAAAAAAAAAAATCAGAAGACCTGGCACTAGAGATCCGAGCCCCCCTCGGGGTGGGAGAGTGGAGGGAGGCATGCGAGTGGAGAGGGCTGCTGTCTGGCACCCCCTTCAGCTGGAGCACCTGCTCTTAAGATGGATGTGGTCCCCACCGGGCACTTATTTTGTTACCTGCCTGGCTCCCGTGGGCTTCTGGGTTTGCAGCCTCTGCACTGGAGCCTTATGAGATCAGGAGAAAATGGACAGAGACAGGGACGGCTGCTCCAGGGGCGAAGAGTCCTAGGATCCAGGGGCCCTGAGCAGGGCACAGCATTTCTGTGTGACTTGGGGCCCTCTGGGCTCAGTTTCCCCATCTGCGATATGGGGATGTGGAGGATGGGAGACCGTAATCCCCAGTGTCCCTGCAGAGAGACCTTGAGGGTCTCCCTTCCCTTCTACGGGTCTCCTTCCTCCCTCCGTAGAATGCTGGGGCTGGATTTGGTTGGCGGCGGCGTCCCTGAGGCTGCAGGCGCGTCACGGTCACTCTGGTTCACAGCCCCGTGCGGACTCTGCAGTAGCAACGGTCCACTTCCCAGCACTGCCTCCTTCTCGTGTTTCACCTGTGTTTCTGAGTGCCGGCCTGCCGACCCAGACCGCAGGCTCCTCAAGGGCAGGGAGCGGGCGGGCCCCTGGTGTGGGCGGCAGGAGGCCTTGGGGTCTGAGCTGGAGTCACCTGCTCCTGCCCTGTGGGTCTGCGCAGGTCTGGAGCTACACGGCTGCGAACCACACGTTGGAATTGATCTGTCCTGGAGTTTGCGTGTCCACAGTCTTCTTTCTCGCTCAAGAGCCCTAGACTGTGGGAGACCCAGATCCTGGCATCCCCCTGCCGTGGGCAAGCCCCTTCCCCTCTCTGGGTCTCCCTCAAACAGAGGGATCCAGCCAGCTTCTGTGGGCTGAATCGTGTCCCTTCCTCTCCGAGATCAATACGCTGAAGCCCTGACCCTCAGGAGCCCAGAATGTGACTGTAGGTCACATTTGGAGACAGGGCCTTTATAAAGAGATAATTAAGGTACGATGAGGTCATGTGTGTGGGCCCTAATCCAACAGGACTAGTGTCCTCATAAGGAGGCGATCAGGACAGAGTCACACAGAGGGAAGGCCGTGTGAGGACACAGGGGACAATGGCTGTAGCGTAGGCCAAGGAGAGAGGCCTCAGAAGGAGTCCACCCAGCCCACAACTTGATCTTGGACTTCTGGTTTCCGGAATCATGAAAAAATAAATTTCTGTTGTTTAAGCCCCAGGCCTGTGGTCCTTTGTCCAGGCAGCCCAAGCAGACTCGTAATGCCCCCTTCTAGATTTCACTGTCCTCTCCTGGCAGGCCGTGCGTGGTGCAGGGGGCTTGGCTGCCAGAAGGGAACGTCTGCTTGAAGAACTGGACGAATGCTCCGTTCACGCCACGCCCTGGTGCTCCCCTCCGGCGGCCATGCATTGGAATGAGCTGGAGAGCCTGCCCTGAGTGCAGAGCCTCTGGGCTCCAGTCCTGGGGAGGGTGGGCTCCCGGGTACGGGGGTCCTGGGAAGCTCTGTTTCTCGTGAGTGCCCTCTGGTGGCCTTAGCAGTGCAGCAGCCCAGCCCAGGGACTTACCTTCAACGGAGACCAGTGAAGTTTCAGCTTTATACTCCATGGGTGTTTCTGGTTCCTCCAGCAGCGCTGGTTTCGGTTTCCTGAGGATCAGGGCCTCGTTGGCCTTGGGACTGTGACTCTCCTCCCACCATTTAAGCATCTTCATTCTGGGGCAACGAGCCCTGGGGTTAATGCTGTGCTCAGCACATCCAGGTTCCGGGAAGGAGCCCTGGGCTGGGGGTCAGGAGACCAAGTTTCCCACTGTTTGCTGGTTGTGTGGCCAGCACTCCCCTCCCCTCATCAAATGAGGATACAAGTGACTGCCCAGTGCCCCCAGGACAAAGTCCCAGGCCCCCCAGCCTGGTGACCCTTCACTACTGTGCCTTTCCTCTGCTTCTTCTTGGCCCCCTAAAGTTCTGATATATATGCAATTTTTTTCTGGACAAATCTCTTTTGCACTTTCTTTCCTTCTCAATATTTCTGGCATATTTGTGCATATCAGTACACGGAGAGCTCCCTCAGTCTTTTTACAGCAGTGTAGTGTTCCCTTGTGTGGGTGCACCACCGATGATATAACTGGTCCCCTTCCTCTTCTGCCCTGTCATCTGCCAGCCTGCTCACCGGTCCCCCTTGGGTCATGCGTCTTCACAGAGCGGCCAGAGCTACCTTACAAAGACAGTCATCTGCCCCTGTCCCGCCCCGGTGGGTCTCCATCCGACGCTCTTTGCATTGAGAGAATTGGATCTGAACCTCCATTTCCTGTCTGAAAAACCCTCCCTGGACAACAATGCCTGAAAATGCTGAGGAGAACGTCACCACACAGAGAGCGGGCTGAGGCTGCAAGGAAGCAAGGAACTGAAAATCAGACGCGATGAACCAACCAGCCTGGCGACCCTTTTCTGGAGAGCAAGGGGCACTGCTGACTAGGGTAACCACCGGCTTTGATTTAAACAGCCCAGTGATGAAGGCTGGCAAGGCTTTGGGTCCACATGAGGTGGAGAGTTGGAGCTGAGACCCCTCCAACCCCTTCATGGAGGGGGACCTAGAAGGAAAAACCCAGTCATTGCTCAAAAGGATGACAAGGGAGCATGTCTAATATGGCCTGGGCGCTGGGTTGAGAAAAAATGTTTTCCTCTTAGAATTTGAGGCCACAGTCCTGCCCTTACAGAGATGTGGGTTGGAGAGCCCCAAGGTGAGCGATCAGCATCAATCAATAGCTTGGGGTTTGGCCACGTAATGTTCCTGCAGATCAAGTCCCACTGAAGACACACAGAGAAGCACCAGGTCAGTCAGGAGGCCGAGGGAGCGAGGGGCAGGCGTGGGTGGGAGCTTTTGTTGTGGTTTCCATGGAAAGGCAAGGTGAGGTGGGGTAAGCAGACTTGGGATTGGCTAGTCTGAATAACTTCGGTGGCCTCTGGGCTATCGGGGTGGTCCCTAGTGGTCTGGTACCTGAAGTGTAATGACGTAAGAGTGCGAATTAAGAGGACAGACAAAGCTGAATGAACTGGAAGAATCACGGGAGGGAAATAAAAGACATGAATAAATGGAGCAGGCCTTGGGAAAGGCTGGCTGGTGAATTTTAACTTGACACTCACGCAAGGAGGACAAGGAGGAGGAAGAGCAGCGCTGACGCAATGGCTCCATACACGATGCCCTGGATCAGCCCCTTCACGAACACACTGGAAATTGAATTCTTATCTGGAATCAGAGGGAAGTGATAGCCATTCTTCCCCTCAGGCTGTAAGGTCGGACCCACTACTCTTTCCTCTGGCTCTGCACCCCCCCTCACCTTGGTCCCTAGGTGTCGTTCCAGCCCAGTCACTCGCCCCCTGTGCACTTACCTGGTATCAGGAAGATGCTGGAAGCATGGATCCCATGTTGGTTCTTCCCCTCACAGCGGAGGCGTGTGACTATTTCTGGCTCCCCAGTGAGGCTGATGGTGCTGTTGGCCCAAGGCGCAGTTATGCTGGAAGTCACCTGGAGGCCGCTGTCCGGGCCGTTCACACCCACGGGAACACCTCCCATCAACCAGCGCACAGAGGGCGTGGGGATCCCGTGGAAGGAGCAGCTGCACTGCAGTGTCTTCTCTAAGGAACAAGAGGAATGGAGCAGCCTGGCCGGCGCTGTGGGGAGGGAGGGTCAGGAGTCAGCAAGGCATCCTGACTTCCCTTCTCCCCTTGCTCCAGGGCCCAGTCTTCTCCTTATTTGTGACTCATATGGAGCTTCAGACTTTCTGGAAGCCCAGAGGAGCTGGGACTCCACACAGTTCCCTTTATTCTGTCTCCTCGTCTGTCGCAGACCTGGGCTCAGCTCTTACCTCTAGCCTTTCGGCCCCAGAAGCCAGGGAAAGATGTGATTGCTCCCCGGACTACTCCTGGCCCCCCAGCCGAGGACTCAGCCTTGCTCTTTGGCCCATCATTCCTCCCAGGCTCTGGCTCGTCCCTTGCCCACCAGCACTCACAGACCACCTGGAGTTTGACTGTGCTACTCCTGGTCACGTTAGCCAGGGAGAAGCTCAGATGACACCCGAGGGCGGCGCTGTGGTCCTGAGGCTTCCGGGTTAAGCGCGGGCCCCGAGCGGGAGGAGGGGCTGCTGGGGCCATCCGTGCCGGAGGACACACCGGGCCCTTCCCAGGAGAGGAAGAGGGCTCTGGCTTCTTCGCAGCTGCCTCTGACGGTGCACGCCAAGGTCACAGGTTCCCCAGCTGCAAGGATCTCTGGAACGTGGAGCTCCGGTTTCTGGGTCAGGTCTGGAGGAGAGGACAGGTTGGACCCAAAGCCTGGAGACAAGGGACCCTCGTGGACACTTTGCGGATGCACAGAGTTTTCAGGCTGCGAAGTGCTTCGCCACCCTCGAGCCCATTTGGCACCCACCCCGACTCTGCCACCTCATGGATTTGGGATTATTGTTACTGGTGGCTTTTCACACGTTTGTCTCCCTTCCCTGCGTGGAGGGAGCACACCACGGTGTCTGGGGGAGCAAACTGAAGAGACTTGCTTAACGTAGCAGAGCTTGAACCAGAACCCCGACTTTCAAAACTGAGGGTAAGTCCATCTTCTGAGGATCTACGCTGCCTATGATTCCTCACCTGGCCCCCAGCCTGGACTTTTTCAGGTCAGCTCTTCCTACTCTGCCTCTTCCCCGCCAATACAGCTCCCCTCTTAGGCTGTGCCCCTTCTCAGCTGATCTATGATCCTTTACATCTCCAACTCTTACAGGCTGGTTGCTGCTGGCAAGTCACTTCCCCTCTCTTTGCCATTCCTACTCGGGGTAAAAATTTATCAGCTGTGTCTATTGCGTTGGATTATGGTTGTAAGAATGAAATACCTAAGGTTTTCTGAAGCCTAGTGCCAGGTGAAGCAAAACCCAGGTAATTATCAGAACGCCCTCTGGAGTTCCTTCTTCCCCAAGCATCCGTTGCATGAGATCCAATGTCACCTGACACAGAGAGCTTGCTAGTCCCCTCAGGAAAGCACTCGTGTTTTCTGCCAAATCTGCGGAGAGTAAGAATGTCACGCTGTCCCTTTTGAGTATACTGGGGATGCGCAGGGTACAGTCTTGTTCTGCAAGACTCCAGACGGTGTGGGATCTGTCCGTGGTGTTATCAGCTATGGCAGCGGTGGGTGGCTTTGTAGCCGCAGGGGACCTGATGCTTTTCTTGAGCCAGTAGTTCAGGGTCATGGAATGGCTTGCAGATTCTTTGGGAAATTCAAATACGCAAGAGATTGTAGCACACAGGTCTGCTTCCACCAATACCTTCTTGACTTCCTCCAATACGGGAGAAAGTAACCCTGTGGAGAGAGACTCAAGCTGAAAATACAGACTCACCTAGTGTCCTCCAGAGTCTTACCTGTTACCTGCATTAGAGGATTAAGCTTATCCTGGAAAGGTGTGGCTCTCGCTCGGCGCCTGGCGGGGAATCTCGAAGCTCTGATGATGTTCTGTCTGGTAATGATGGGTGTCTTGGGTTACCTGGGGCTTTGGGCCTCACCAGACAGTCGATGCTAATGGTGTGCTTTACCAAGGGGCCTGGACAATAAAGTATCAATTCAACCCCTGGAGGGGCTGGGGACAAAGATCAGCCATTGGGGTGGTTAGCCATGCCTACACGATCGAGCCCAGTTAAAAACTTTGGACACTGTGGTTCGGCGAGTTCCCCTGCTTGGCAATACTGGCCTGTTGTCACACATGGTAGCTGGGAGCAGAGGCACCGTCCTCTGGGACAAGACAACGGGGAGCTGGCGCCTGCGCTCTCCTACATCCTGCTCTACGTGCTCTTCCCTCTGCTGATTTCAATCTCTGCCGATTCTGCGAGTCCTCCTTGTGAGTTACTGAACCCGAGGGTGGCCTGGGGGCCACCCAAACTGCTCCGCTCCAATCCAGTCTGCTCCGCTCCAATCTAGTCTGCTGAGGTTTTTTTTTTAATTTCTCTTGTTCTTGGTGGTAACTGTGTCTTGCAACCTTGGCCATGCCACAACATTTCTGTATCTTATTTTCTCAATCAGAAAAATGGGTACAATAACACCAGTGCTGCAATGCTGTGAGAATTAAAGATGCTAACTGCAGAGGCACGTGGCACCTGTAATCATAATCGCAGATTGTAACTGAGCTGTTGGCTCTTAGTGAACAGTTATTTCTTCCCCTTCCTTCTCCATTTCCTAGGTGACAGCTCTGTCATGTACAAGATGGTACTGGTAAACGTCATGGTTCTTGAGGCCACTTCTAGTAATGACATCTTAGAATGATGGTAGTAATGCTGACCTGCGTAAGCTTATAGATTTCCAAGCACTTTTACAGAAATCAGCTTAAGTCATTCTCATAATACTCCTATTGCTCCCCTAGACGTATGGGGAAACTAAGGCTCAGGAGAGATTAAGGGGAGTGGGGGCAGAGCTCAGTGGTAGAGCATGTGCTTAGTATGCACAAGGTCCCGGGTTCAATCCCCAGTACCTCCACTAAAAAAGAGAGAGAGAGGAAGGGCCCTGCCTGAGGCTACAGAGAAAAGACTGGCAGCGTCAGGCCGGGAGCCTGGGTCTCCACACGTAAAGTCTGCTCCTCCAGACTAGCACCTCAGGCATCTCAGCACACTTGGCTCTGGGCTGCCATGCTTCTTCTCCTAGGATGTGACTTAATAACACCCACCATGCAAGCGATGATGTTGACAGAGCAGATGTGGACACATTTCTCATTTGGGTTCTATAGTGTCAGTCAGGGGCGCAGCGTTAAAATGGAAGTAGGGGTCAGAAGAGTCGGGCACTCCACTGGCCACATTTCTGGTGACTTTGGGTAGGTGGCTTAATCTCCCAAAGCCTGTTTCCTCATCTGTGAAGTGAGGATAATAATTCCTCAGGGAGCTGTTGCGTGGAGAAGATGGGACACGTGGTAGGCCACCGTGCCAACCACAGAATATGCACGTGGACCGTGTCTGTTACGTATTAGTTATCATGCACTGAATTCTTTAGGTCCTCACCCCTTCACCCCACATCAGCCCAGCCCATCTTCCAGCCCCGCCCCCCAGCCCTCCCTTGGCTTTCTCAAACACCTCCCCACTGCCTCTCGTCCTGCTTACCCAGCCATAGCAGTGGCAGCACCATCAGCGCCAGCCGGACCTCGGGGACAAGAGAGGGTAAGGACCTATCACGCTGCTAACTCTTGACCTCAGATCCACACGTGCTGGAGGGTGGGATTTGGAACGGAAGAGGAGAGGGGCGACAGTAAGAGACAGGGCTGGGGGTAGAAACAAATTCGCTGCGCACTAGGGGCTCGGCTGTCACCCTTAAGCTTTGTCTGTCTGTGAAGCGGGAGCCTCGTGGGATCAGAGGCCAAGGAGCTCCCGGGACAGGGACAGGGACAGGGAAGGTTCCCCAGGACTCTCTGCGGAGCCTCAAGACCGCATCTGCTTTCTTCTCTCTCCTCTAGTCTTCACTCCCAGCCCCCTTCTCCTTTAAAGGGTCTCAGATGCCAGGCCCCGAGGAGCTTGGGCTGTCTCCCAGGTGGAGGGGGATGTCGTGGAAGTCACGGAAGGATCCTGAACCACAGGGGAACAGGTGTGGGCGTTGTGCAGGTCTCTCTGGGCCTGCACTGAGGAGGAAGCAACAGCTCAACAGGAGGACGATGCAGCCTGAGCTGGCACAGTGGCCATGGGGGATGGAGAGGATGGGGCGTATTTAAGAAACAGTTGAGCTATAAAAGACATTTCTTGGCTGACGGGACAAATTCCAAACTTCCTCCCCTTGCATTCCAGGCTGCCCATGATTTGGGTTCACACTTGCCCCAGCTCTACTGCCCCCTTTCCCACGCCCCTGCCATTCCCTGCCTGCCAAAGAGAAAACTGTATATACACATATACATACCACATACACTCCACATGTTCCTACCTCTGCACGTCGACCTGGGCCACGCCCCACTCCCGTTTCAATGGCGTCCTTCTGTAACCCTCCCTTCTATCCACATTCAAATTATACCTCTTTTTCCAAGTCCAGGTCAAATGCAATTTCTTCCTGGTAGCCTTCCTGGATCCCCACAATCACACAAAAAACCCTCCTTTCTCAAACTTTCTTCAGCACTCCTATACATCCATCTCTTTTAGGTGTGGAAGTCCCTGGTTTAAAAAAAACAAAACAAAACAATGATTTCCCTGCCTCCTTTATATCTGGGGCTGGCCATGTAACAGTCCTGGCCAATGGGCCAAGTACAAGAAAAATACTATTAAATTATTATCACCAAATAAAAGCCTATGCAGCCTTTACTTTTTTTTTTTTTTACCATCACTACTGAAATCTGAAGGTCTGATCTTTTGCATATACTACTAGCCAGTGAAATTTGAGAGCCTGGTTAAAAAAAAAACACGTATTCATAATAAAGGAAACAAGTTTCAGAAAGAATTGAAGATGTTCCCTTCCCCTGCAGCTATAAATCAAAAGATATTGTTCTGTGTTATAAAAGGGTTCAAGGATTCTGATTTGATATTGTACTAAAGGAAGAAAGTATATAAGGATATAATTTATGTTCTCCTCTGCAATATACAGTTTTGTATGAATATTCATGACTGTTACTGACTTGTTCTGTTCTGTTCTGTTAATACAAATCCGCTCTTGGAAGAACAATTTAAACAAAGTGGTCTTATGAGACTCCAAAGACATTAGAAATTATTCCATGTTTATGAAAACGATATCCAAATAAAATGGAATTCTGACCAGTTGCCTTACTTGGTAATTTCTTGCTCTGGTAATAGTAACATTGTAACAGACATCTCTGTTTTCTTAAATTGCATATCTCTCTGTAGGCTTGTGCTCTTCTCGTGTCCCACGTGTACAATCCAAAAATAAAAAAAAAACCATGGACTCTGCTGCTAGATTTATTATTAAGCAAATATTTTGAGACCTGCCTACTTGAAATAACAAATGTATGAGGCTACCTGCTGGAGACTTTTGGGAGTTTTGGCTTTCTGATGTTAGTACCACTACTTTCTCCTTGTTGCTTTTCTTCTTTTTCCCTGGCATGTAGATGTGATACTGGAGGTGGAGCAACCATCTGGCAGCCATGAGGCAGGCAACCATGTAGATCATAGCTACAGACTGAGGATATTATTGACGACAGTATAGGGATCCTGGTTCCCTGACAGCCTTGTGGAGCTGCGACACCGACCCTGCACAGTCTACTGCCATTCATACGGCTTCTTCATTTGGTTCCTGCTCTTGCTGGGAAACTGATGAAATGCCCTACCACAGAATCAATCTATCCAAGAGTGAGCTCCTTAAGAGAAAGCCCTACATCAAATACATCTTTTTGTCTTTCCCAGGGCTTAGAAAACTTCTTGTGTGATAAATATTTGCTGAAAAAATTGTACAAGCACAAGTCTCTCCTTTCTGGGTACTACTGCTCCTGGTTTCTGAAAAGCATTTGCCAGGAACTGGGATCCCTGAGTCTGAGCCTCAGCTGTACGCTGTGCCTGGCACTGCTTTCTGGCTTGACCCAGAGACATTCCTAACGGTGTTATCTCTTTCCAGAACCACTAAGCAGGCCAGAAATAAAAATACTCACTTTCCTAGCTTCTCCTGCACATGTGGGTGGCCACATGATGTAGTTCTGATCAATGGATCAGATGCAAATAGAAGTCTGCTGGGCATCTGGAAATATTTTTAAAAATCATCCTGAGGTACAGTTTACATCAAATAAAAGGTATCCATTTTATGTGCAGAATCCAATGAATTATGACAAACAAATGCACACATTTTATGACCACCACAGTCAAGCTATAGAATACGTCCATCAGTCTCTCTTCTTTGCTTAGTTTACAGAAATCCAATCCACTCACAAATTCTAGCAGGTTTTTTTTTTTGTAAATTCTTTGGGATTTTCTATGTAGACAGTCATGCTATCTGTGAATAAAGACAGTTCTATTTCTTCCTTTTTAGTAGTATACCATTTATTTCTTTTTCTTGTCTTACTACACTGGCAAGGACCTCCAGTAAAATGCTGAACAGAGGAGTGAATAGAATGGAGCCAGTGTACATCCTTGCCTGATTCCTGATCTTAGGTGGGAAGCATTCAGTCTTTCCATCACTAAAGATGTGACATTAGTTGTAGGTTTTTCATAGATACGCTATCAGGTTGAGAAATATTCTTCTTTAGAGTTTGCGGGGAGTTGTGTTTTGTTGTTGTTGTTAACTATGAATGGAGCTTGAATTTTGTCAAATGCTTTTTCTGTATCTATTGAGATGATGATCATCGTAAGTCTTTCTTTGTGGTTGGTTTTCAAATGTAATCAACTGTGCATTCCTGGGATAAACCCACATGATCATAACTTATACTTTTTTATATTGTTTGATTTGATAATATTTTTGTTGAGCATTCTTGTATTATTATCACAGGGACAGTGGTCCACGGTTGGTTTTTTTTAAATTGAAGTATAGTCAGTTTATAATGTTGTAAGTTTCTGGTGTACAGCATAATAGTTCAGGGTCCACAGTTTTCTTGAAATTCTGTGTCTGGTTTTGATAACCAGAGTAATGCTAGCCTCACAAAATGAGTAGGGCAGTGCTCCTCCTCTTCTGTGTTCTGGAAGGATTGTGTAGAATTGATATTATTTCTTCTTTTAATGTTAGGTTGAATCCACCAGTGAAGACTTCTATGCTAGAATCTTATTGATGGAAACATCTCTAACTATAAATGCAACTTCTGTAATAGCATAAGGCTCCTCGTTTTATCTATTTTTTCTTGAATAAAATATGGTCATTTGTTTCTTTCAAGGAATTCCATTCTATCTAAGTTATCCAATTTATTGGTATATATGCTTTATTATCACTTTAATGTTTTTAGGATCTGTGGTTATAGCCACTCTTTCATTCCTGGTATTCATAATTTGCATCTTTTCTTTTTTTTCCTGAATTGGTTTACTCAAGGTCTAACAATTGTATTGAAATTAAAACAAAACAAAACAAAACAAAAAGCTTTTTTCCATTGATTTTTCTGTATTGCTTCTGTTTTTAATTTATTTGACTTTTGCTTTCTGTTCTTTCTTTCCTTCTGCTTGTTTCAGGTTTAATTTGCCCTTCTTTCTCTTTCACTTCCCCCTCGTCTTCCCTCTCTTTCTTTTCTTCTTTTCTTAAAGCGGCAGCTCTTACTATGGATTTGAGCCCTTTCTTCTTTTCTAGCCTAAGCACTGCGTTAGTGGCATCTCACAGCTTTTGCTATGTTGTTTTTAAAATACATTCAATGCTAAATATTTTCTAATTCCTCTTGTGCAATGGGTGGAATTGTGTCCATGAGAAAAGACATGTTGAAGGCCTGTTCTCACATACCTGTGAATGTGACCTACTTGAAACAAGGTCTCTGCAGAGAGGGGATAATTGATGGGTCTAATTCTCCTTTCAGTTTGATTATATATTTTAGTTTTTAAAATAAAAACTTTAGGAATTAATATCAGAATCTAATTGTTTCAGAGAATATAGTGATTTACATACAATCTCAAATCAAAGACTGAGGAGAGCTCTGGGGTGGTTCCACTGGACAACTTTAGACAAGCGCTATCTCCTCTTTGGCCCCCCCCCCATTTTCCTCATCTGTAAAACGGGTGGGTTTTATTGCCCAGCATGTAACGGTCCTTCAGACTTGAAAATTCTGATCTTTTTTCAAGTCTCATTCCCTTCCTTCCCTGGGCCTTGGCGCTTCCACAGGTTGTCACCACAGGCAACCTCTTTCCTCTCCCCCTAAATTATCATTTCCTTTCCCAAATTTACCCCGCTCTGGAGTTCTGAGACTTGTTGGATTGATTTAATGCGTCACGACGAGCCTGAAGAACTGACGCGTAGGATAACCATGTGCACACCACGGACTGACTCACCCGGAAATGACTGAGGGAGAGGAAGGCTAATTCATCAGCCGACCTATAACTCGCTCATTAGGTGGCCTGGGCGTCCCAGAGCCTCACCGACGGCCCAGCAGGAGGCGGTCACAAGGCCATTCCCGCCCCGCCTCTTGCTCTCCCCGCACGAGCGCCAGTGGGCATGCGCGAGTCGGCCCGGAGCCAATCAGGGCTCGACGATGCGCGCGGGAGCCTCTGGGAACCCGAGGGGCGGCGAAAGGGGGCCCCAGCCTCCAACGTCTGAGCCGGACAACCGTCACCACAGGGCGCCCTGGGCTCTAGCGGACGTCTGCGGATCCTCTTTCTTGAGCAGGCGGCTCTAGACCCCTGCCAGACCTCAGAACTCCAGCCATTAAGGAGCTCTCCTTCCTCAACTCAGGACTTGTGGGCAAGAAGGTGATGGGCGGATTGGAAGCCACTGATCAAGGGACAAAATGCCAACTGTGTGACTTTCAGGGCCAATCAGAAGGCACCTTGCTACTCCCTCTGCCCCTCTCCCCCTCATCAACCTTCCTACCTGTCCTGCACCCAAGGCCCCTATCGCGAGCAAAACGAGACCCAACTTTACGTTTTCATGCCCATACCCATCACTGACCTATTCCTAACCCAGTTCCCATCCTTTCTCATGCTCCTCTCCTCCCCCAAGCCTGTCTCCCTCCCTCTCCCCATCTTTGTCCCCTCTCGCTAGTAGACTTGTTTCTTTGATAGAGGCAAACACCAAACCAATTACAGAGGCTTCTGGCCTCAACTCAAAAACCTCTGGCACAAGATTCTCACAGAGAGTCCTGATGAATACGGAGCCCAGTTTCCAAAAAATTACAAAGCACACGGGTCGTAACACTGCAGATGAGGACAGAGCTTCAACTTCTCATCAGAGCCCTCAAGACCCTGAAAGGTCTGGTCCCCTGGAAGGTCACCCCTCAATCTGAGCTCCAGCCTCATGGACCCCCTTCTGGGCTCTTCACTGTCCCATCTCAGAGCCTAGAATCTGCTTTTCCCTCTGACTAGCTCCTCATACTCCTTAAGGTCTCAGCACAAATATCGTTTCCTCAGAGTGGCCTGCTCAGACTCTCAGTCCTCGCCTGGTCCCTTATACTTTCTCAAAGCATTCTTTCCTCTTTCTTCCTGGCACTTATCAACATTTTAAGCTATAACTTTGTGTTTATTTCTTCATCGTCTGTGTACCTGCATAGACCGTGAGCTCCACGGTGGCAGGGCCAGTGTCTGACTTCTTTGCTTCAGTGTATGGCTCATGGTTCTGTGGAACGTGCGAACTGCATGCACACATGTGAGGCTTATATAAACATCTCCCCTGAGCCCAGGATGACTGTCTCACTGGTGAGAAAGGGAGAAACACTGGACTACTCATAAATAATGCCTCAGCAAAGAGCGACACTTCGCCCAGCCTCTGAAAAATTACCAGCACCTGGCTCCAGAAAGGAGGTTGCCATCCATTCTGAAGGGAACACACAGCCGTGGCCCATGCTCTTGCCAGAATCCTGTTCTCATTCCTTGTGTTCCCTTCTGGCCAAGAAATACTGCAATAACCTTTTAACTGGGCTCGTTGCCTCCAGTTTTTCCTTTTCTAAATACGTCTTCAATATCTACTCCTAGGATGAGCTTTCACTATGTATCTGGTCACTCTGCTTTGCTTCAGACCTTCCAAAAGTTTATAATTCACTCATTCATTCAATTATTTGACATTTCTGAAAACCTGTTATGTTTTAGGAGTCATTCTAGGTGCTGGCGATACAAGTAGAAAACAAGACCGACAAGATCCCTGTTCTCACGGAACTTAGATCCTGAGGGAGTCAGGATAATTATCGGGCCTACCAGATAAAGCTCCAACACCTTGTGTTGACATTCAAGGTCCATCTTCGTCTTTCCTCCTCCGGTATCTCTGGACACCGCTTTTCACTCACTTTCTACCCAGGCATACCTCACATGATCCTGAAGTTCAAAGTGAAGAGGGGTGGGCAAAAGATCTTATCCAAAGACATACAACCACTAAGCACTGAAGTGAGGATTCAATCCACGTGTGATGGCTCCAAAGCCTGGCGCCCTTATATGTGTATTCAGGGACTGGGCACACAGTAGGCGCTCGAAAGCTACTTCTTGGTGGACCTATTTCACAGTCTCACATTTATTTCCTTCCTTTGACACCATCCCAGGATGGGGCATATTTCTTCCGGCTCACCCAAACAACAGATCGTGGAGTTTGCTTTCCAAGGTTCAAAGACCAGGTGCAAGAGGAACCCTATTCAATAGATAGCCAGTGAGAGGGACAGACGAGGCTTGAGAGGGCTCCGTGAGCTGAGGAGACTCCGGCGCTCCGCGTCTGTTAGAGACCCCAGGGTTGCAGGGCTCTCTAAGGCTGCTGTGGACGCTGGCAGTTCCCGGGTGGCGGGGACTCCAGGTGTGAACGTCGTTTTCACAGGTTTCGTCAGGTCCAGCTTATCTTGCTTCTCCTGGAAGCTTAGGGCAATGGGTCCTGCAGGGCAGGGCAGAGAAAGGAAGTTGGAACAGGTCTAGAGGTGAGGTATCCAAATCTAAAAAGACAGAATTCTGTCTTTCCTTTGAGCACAGAATTAAAGGGAGTGTGGAGCAAGGGTTGGCTTCCCCTTTCCTCGAAATCCCATGGTTGGAGCCTGCAACCCTGTCGCCCCCTGCTGGTCCTCTGTTGCAAACCCAGCACCAGGAGCCACCCGCCTGATCCGCAGACTTCCCTGGGAAGTTTTGCCCGACTTTTCCAGGAAGGTTCAGTCCCTCCTCCTCTGGGCAACCATAACCCCCGGCTCAGCCCTGTTACTGTGAGGGCGCCTTCCCCACCAGCTTGGTCGCTGTCTGAGGGCAGGGCCTGGGTCTGACCCATTTCTGAGATCCCAGCACTGCCCAGTGTGGAGGTCAGGGGAGACTGGAGGAAATACTGGTGGAATTTAACAGATGCATGGTTTAGCCACAAAGGGACACTGGCTCCTACTGCAGGGTGTAAGGAGAGCAGCAGGGCGTTTCCAGTCCTAGAGAATCGTAAATAGTAAATAACAGCGAGGCCCAGCAAGCCCGGCACTGTCCCCCCAAGCCCTGCTGGGGGTGTGGGGTGCAGGGCATGCGAAGGAGCACCCTGGGCTTGGCCTGGTCTCCAAGCGCTTTGGGCTGATCCGGGCCTGCGGCACCTGCGGACTGCAGCCCACCAAACACTCGGGGACCAACGCTTTTGATTTCCACTCTGCTGCCACAACTGCTGTCAGGGCTTCTCCCAGCCCGCTTCTCAGTGGGGACTGTGTGTGTGTGTGCGTGCGTGCTGCTGATTCGAGTCACCCTTTAAGTTATTTCTCTTCGTTTTCCTCCCTCTTCCCCTCCCTGGGCCCTCGCTTCCATCTGTAACATGATCTGCAAGTCCTGCAGGACTGAGGGCGATGCTTTCTTCAAACACCGTGTGCGCCTCTCCTCATCGGTCTTATTACCCGTCTTCTCACAGACTGGACTCCACACACAGGGTACCCACCCATGTCCGGCTCTCGGAAGATGGGGCTTTTCTGGTTCCTCGGGCCTCAGAGACATCTCAGGTTCTTGGCACACTCTGACTTTAAGGCTGTCTTCTGCTTTGATTGCTGCAATTTTCTTTGCCTGCTTCATTCTGATATGTTTCACTCTAAGGAAATGACCCTGCAGGTCAGTTCTGGTTCTCCACTCCCACAAGAGGGGCTCTGGTCTCCATAGAAGCTTAGAGCCTCTATACACTACCAGCTTGCCGTGTTATCTAGGGCAAGCCACGCAGCCTCTCTGGGAGTCACTTATATCCTCTCCACAATGGGGACACAATGCTTATCAGCAGTGGGACTCAGATGAGGTCAGCTACGAAAGGGCTTTGCATACTGTGAAGGATTGTCATTGGTCTTTAAGTCCAGCTGACCATACTTTAAAAATAGCCCCCCAGTCTCCCCTGCCACCTGCTCCTCTTATTTCTCAGCCCTGATAGACAGCCATTCCCAAGTCCCACTTCTCTGTCTCTCATCATTTGCTCGGCTCAGGCCTGGCTTAGACGGCAGTGCCAGCTTCCTGCCTGGCCTCAGGCCTCCTGGCTCTCCCTCTCGGGTCTGTGTCCCACCCCAAGTTCACGCCGTCCTTCCCAGCTTACTCTGCCATGGCTCTCAGTGGAGGATGAAGTCCAAGACATCTGGACTGGCCAGAGGGTCCCCTGCCCAACTCTCTGGCCTGACCTCTGGCAAATTTGCCCTTCTCACTTCAGGCTTCCAGCCAATACATTTAGCCAGCTCTCAAGGGTCTTAGCAGGGAGGGTATAGCTCAGTGGTAGAGCGTGTGCACAGTATGGATGAGGTCCTGAGCTCAAACCCCAGTACCTTCATTAAATATTTTTTAATTAAAAAAAAAGAATCTTTAGGAATCAACACCAAGAAATATTCTCAACTTCAGTTTTAGCCATTACTTGTCACTCTCAATGCACCTGACATTGCACAAAGACACCAGAAGTTCCAAACGTGTTCCTAGGGTCTGCAGCTACTCCTTTCCACTAAATGAGTGCTCAGCCCTGCTGCCCCTCAGACGGCGCCCTGGGGACTCGGCTGGCTTCTCCACTCCCTCCTTTGCTTTCTCTTTAATGACATTCTTGAAAGCCTCTGTCCCTTGGGCCTGTTTTGTGGCTAGGTATAGTCCTGATGGCTCTGGCTTGTGGGGACCATGTCTGGCGCCAGACCCCTAAGTTCCTGGAGGGCAGGGGTCCTGTCCTGCCCTCTCCGTGCCAGCCCCACAGCCAGGGACTGCTGGCAGAAGGCGCTGGGAGGGGCTGCCAGGTGAGTTTTAATCCCGGGACTCACATGAGTGGGACGAGGCAAAGGAAGAGCAGTGTAATCGCAATGGCTCCGTAGAAAACGCCCTGGATCAGCCCGTCCATGAAGGTCTGGGGAACCAGAGAACTCTTTCCTGGAAGCAGAAAGCTCGTGAGAAGGGCTTCTCTCCTGAGATCTCGGAACTGGAGTCAAAGCCCTCCCGGCTCCCTCCACTGGCCCCAGCGCCCACCCAGTCGCTGGGTCCCTCTGCCCTCACCTGACATCAGCAGGACGCTCAAGGCATGGGTTCCCTCTGGGTTCTTGCCCTCGCAGAGAAGGCTTGTGCCCATTTCTGGCTGCTCGGTGAGGCTGACGGTGCTGTTGACCCAGGGGCCAAGCACGAGGGAAGTCACCTGGAGGCCACTGTCCGGGCCGTTCACACCCACGGGAGCGCCTCCCACCAACCACCGCACAGAGGGCGTGGGGATCCCATGGAAGGAGCAGCTGCACTGCAGTGTCTTCTTCAAGGAACAAGAGGAATGGAGCAGCCTGGCCGGCGCTGTGGGGAGGGAGGGTCAGGAGTCAGCAAGGCATCCCGATTCCCTCTCCACTTCCTCCAGGACCTACTTTCTCCTTACTAGTGATGCACAAGAAGCTTCAGACTTTCTGGAAGCCCGGAGGAGTCAGGCCCCAGAACCAGTTCCCCTTCACCCTCTCCCGTCATCTGGCTTGACTCTCAATACTCGAACTTCTAGACGGATGGCAAGGGAATCTTCTGAGGATCTCCATTGCCTGTGACCCTTGTTTTCTCACCCCCGCCCTGGCTAGACTTCCCAGCCTCCTCTCCTGCTCCCATCCCCAGCTCTCCTCTTAGGCTCCGCCCCTTCCCAGCTCCCCATTTCATGAAATTTTTCCTCCATCACTTACTATCCGGATGCTGTTGGCAAGTCACTTTCCCCTCTCTGCTCTTTCCTAGTCTGAAAAATTGGGATATTCACTGAACTCACATCATACTATTACTGCTGTAAGAATGAATGCCCTGAAGTTTGCTGTGTTCCTAGCTCAATGCATGGCCAAGTGCTACCCATTCAACAGAGAACCCCTTTCTAGATTTTCTTCTTCCCACTTCCAGCGGCCTTTGACTGACTGAGCATTCATCTTAAGAAAGATTGCGATGCCAGTTTCAGGGTCAAAACACGTGAAACTCTCACTCTGCAGAGAACAGGTAGGATGTGCTGTCCATTTGGTGAGATCATGGACTAAGAGGGAACAGTCACGCTCTTCAAGGTCTCCAATAATGAGGAATTGGTTCTTAGTGTTTCCACGTACTTTTTCATCGGAGTTGTTTGAGGTTCCTGGAAGGAAGGGGTCATTTCCCCCAGAACAGTAGCCCTTGATCTTGGACTTTTCATCCAGGTCACCCAAGGGGATGAGGAATTTGCAGGGCTGGTGCTGCCCAGCCTGTCCTCCAGGGCTGCCCCTCTGGATGACTGATTTGCCCCACCTGGGCAAGCAGGCCTGTGGAGACCGACAACAGATGCTGAAAACTAACCTTGGAGCTTCCAGCACATGTTAGTGACACTGAAATGGCTCCCTGTGCTGTGGTATCTTCCAACCCCCGACTGAGATCCCACCCCGCCCTCATCTCTGCTCCCTGACCCAGTCTGCTGTCTGCCCCAGACATGCCCAGCCCTCCAGAATCTGGCACACAAAGATGTCTAATGCACACTTATTTGGTACCCTACATCCTGTGGCCTCTGTCTTCACATCACTGTAGCCCATCCCACCCTGGGCTCAGACCCCTCCAGCGTTGCTTCCCGTCCTACTCACCCAGCTGCAGCCGTGGCAGAACCATCTGCGGCAGCAATGGTCCTCAGGAGCAGGGAAGGCCCAAGGCCTTTTCCAGGGCTGGCTCCGACGCCAGGACCGTATGGTTCAGAAGGGATGAGTAAGTGAGACGCTGTCGGGCTGGGGAGAGCAGAAAGTATTCTTAGCAAGCCAGGGGCTTCTGTCTCTTTGGTCATCTTGAAGGCCTGTTCACTCTGAGAAGCAGGAATTATATGGGATGGGATGCTTGAGTGTCTAGGGACAGGGTGGCACTGCCATGATCCTCTGTGAAGTCCCAAGGCCATGTCTGTTTTCTCCTTTCTCCCCTAGTCTGTCGCTCCCAGCCCACTTGGGAGGGTCTCAGGTACCAAGTCTTTGGATTTTCTCTCAAATGAATAGAGATCTGTGGAGGGACAGGTGCAGGCCTGAGCGTCTGGAATATCCCACTGGGGCCCATGTGAGAAACGGCTTGGAGGCGGAGTGACTGCAGGCCAGGTGGCCAGGGGAGAGACTGGTGCGGTGATCTGGAAAGAATGACACGCTTGAGTCAGTGCATGGGCTGTGAGAGATGGAGTGGATGGGACAGACTTCACATCTTTAAGGGAATAAAAACTGACAGGTATTCCTTCTGCTGATGGGAAAAGTTCCAAACTTCCTTGTTTTGCAAACAAGATTCCCCACAATTTTGCCTTGTCTCCCTCTGCCTTTTCCAGCATTTTCCATGCCGAAGGGGAAATGTTCCTTTTTCCAAATTTCACCCTAAACATACCTCTCCCGGGAACCAGGGATTTCCCCCTTCCACAGCTTTTCCTCTTGCAACTCTCCCCTGTCTGCATTCAAATCCCACTTCAATTTCAAATCTGAGTTCAATGCTGCTTCCTACATGAAGCCTTTCCTGATCTCCCCACCCAGTCAGAAGTGGGTAATCTCTCCCCTCGCAGAATTGTCAGGTGATTTTATTTGTTTTTTTCTGGGGAAGTAATTTTTCCCTCATAACTGAGTTATTTGTTTTTGTGTAGGTGCCAGACAGTCACCTCCCCTGCTCTTCTTTATGAACAAACTCAACCCGTTTAGGGGTGCAGTATTGCAAGCTATGGTCTTTGCAGTTAAGGGGGGACCATGTGACATTGTTTTAGTGGAAGTGGGCTGGGGATTCCTGGGAAATTTTTGCTTTCCTGATACTGTCCTTTCCTCCTTCTTGTCACTTCCTTCTTCTCCTTCCCTAGACTATGGATGTGATGCTGGAGGTGGAGCAGCCATTTGGCAACCACGAGGTAACCGTGGGGATGAAAGCCACTCAGTGAGGATGTTTTAGCAGAAGCAAGTCAAGAAGCCTAGTCCCTTGATGGCCTGGTGCAACCGCTACACCGACCCTGCCCAGCCTAGTTCTACACATCTTCTACGAGGAAGACAAACTCATTTGGCTAGGTCACGCTGGTAAAAAAGAAAATCCCGTTAGTCACCACTGGGTGGTACCCACTGGCTTTTGCTATAAACCTCTGCCCACATAAAGACTCCAAGACTTCTTTCCAGTAATTTTACGGATAGGGGATAGCAGTAACCCCCGATGGAGAATGCGTGTCCTCCAAAATCCAAAGAAGCCAAGCAGACACTGGGCGTCTAACATCTTTCATCCACCAGATAGCCTATACTTTTCAAATGAACAACCTGTGCGGGCCTGGGCAATCTTACTGGTTCCCGTTCATCATGTCCAATCAATTTTGGCTGAAGGGAGATTTTACATGTCTTCTGTTTTATAACACTAGGTCGGGGAGATGTTCCCCCGCCATACATGGTATCTATTCACATGCAGGTAAAGGAGGAGACGACACACCGACTTCACATAAAATCTATTCAAACATTTTAGTTTTCAACCAAACTGTCACCTTAATCCTATCCATCCTTGAAGTCCCAGAGTTTCCCAGTCTAACTTTAACTCCCACTAGGATTTACTAACAGGTTTTAGAATCACGGTGCATGGGGTTACAGAAACATCTCTTCTCCACCCCTTGACAATTTTACCACTCATGTGCATGTGTTAGAGCAGACAGACAACTAGATATGAGCAGAGAAAGGGGGACACAGGCCAAATGGCAGGAATTGGGCAGAAAGGAGGGGCCCAGGCCAAATGCAGGAATCCACACATCATGTGAGCGGCAGGGGTCCCTGGGCAGAGAGAGAAAAGCAGGAACCTTTGGCCTGATAAGGGATCATGCTTTTTGTGACAAGTGGCCTGGAGAAGAACAAAGAAAGGTGAGAAAAGGCAGGAATTTCCAGTGTCCGAATGTAACCTTTTGCTCATTAAGCCCTCATTTCAGTAAAATCAGCCTTGCAGATCAGAAGTACCCGACATGTACTGACGCCATGACACTTCTGATCCTGACTAAATAAGGACAAAAATCCCTCCTCCCTTTGGGAAGGTGGAGTTGGGATGATAATCAGGGAATACGACCCCAAGCCCTTCCCTCCCCAGTGAATATTCCGCCCATTCATTTTTACACCCTATGTAGCTAACTTGCCAAAGAAACTCAGGGCAGCCGCTCACCTGAGCTGCCCGCTCTCCCCTTGACAGTGTACTATCCATCCTTTAATAAATCCTCACTTTACTTTTGTTAAACACTATGTCTTGTCTCTGAATTCTTTCTGGGACAGGACAAGAACCTGGAACACCAGTTGCATCTATCAGCAACACATGTAGGGTTTTGAGTCCCCAGCTGGGAGTGGGACCAAGGAACCCAGGCCCTTTTATCAGTCTTTATCTTGATTAGATTATGGGGCCATCACCTCAGGCAATTTGAAGTCAGGTTTTTCATTGTCATATTTGTCCTGTGGCTTTTTAAATTCGTCCAATCTCGGGTAAATAGAGCAGACTTGATCAAGGTCCTACAATGCTGAGGAGACATCCAGGGTTCCCACTGGTCCACCCAATCTCCAAGAGTGCTGCCCTGAGACCTTTGTTTTGACCCCATCAGTGTCCATTTTATTCAGCCCATTTCTGAATAACTGTTTAAAAATTTCTTCCCTTTTGGGATGCGTCCTTTGACTCTCCCCTTCATCTTTCTTCATTCCCCCATGAATCACTTTAACGTCCTTGGCTATCTGTTGTTTCAGCATCACTTTTCCCTCTAGTAGCAGCCCTGAGGCTAACGGCTGTACCTTGGACAGAACCCAAACTTGGCTCAGTGTCAGGATCCACTTTACCTTCTTTACTTTCATTTCAGCTATTACAGATAAAAATAACCAAAGGAATGTATATTTAGCTTGTTCGTATTATTTTGCATTTCCTTATGCATCCAGTGAGTCAACTCCTTTGGGGGCTGGATCCATCAATTTAAAAAAATTTGGTAACTTCTACCTCCTGTAACTAATTGCAGAACAGTTGCATTTCCATACCCTTGAGTGACCCTGGGGCCAGGCAGGAATCAAAGGTTCATTATCCCCTGACCTCAAATCCTTCCTTTTCCCAAATGATATATTTTAGTGAGTCATGTTTGTTCTAGCAAATTTCATTTCCAATGCCAACAGTAAAGTTAGGGAACAGTCCACAAAATGCCCTCACTTCTGACACCAACTTCAGATTTCAGGGGTACCTAAAAACACCCTTCTAACATCAGTTGCAAGTTTGGGGGTCCCCAGGATTACCCTTAGGTTTGCTAATTCACTAGCAGTACTCCCAGGATTCGCTGAAACTGTTATACCCAAGGTTACTGTTAATTGCAACTAAAGGACATGGATTAGAACCTGCCAAGGAAAGAAACACACAGGGCAGAGTCCAGGGAAGTTCCAACCAGAGCGCTTCCCATTGTCTCCCTGTGGAGTCATGGAGAGAGCAACTTGAATTTTCTGATATTCATTTGTGACAAGAGGCACAGAATACTGACAACCAGAGAAGCCCACCCAAACCTTGTGTCCAGAGTTTTTATTGGGCCTCCATCACGTGGGCATGATTGTTTGAGACTTTATTCTCTCACGCCTTCTGCAGGTCAGCTGATACCACAGGATCCAAAGACCTTACTGTAAATCACATTGTTAAAGTAGCTCGTGTGGCCAGCCCCTGCCCTAAATTACATTTTTTAGACTATTCAGGGTGATGCAAGGCCCTAGGCAAACAAAGACACTCCTGCCAGGCATGACATTAGTTCTTAAAATCAACACTTTCTGTGTGAGGGATAACATTTAAAAATCAAGCTATTTCACAGAAAATTTTAAACTTTCAGCTTCTCTTTAAAATAATTTTTTAATTGGAGTATACCTGATTTACAGTGTTGTGTTAGTTTCTGGTATAAGGTATAGTGACTCAGTTATACACATACATATTCTTTTCCATTATAGGTTATTATAAGATACTGAATGTAGTTCCCTGTGCTCTGCAGTAGGACCTTGTTGTTTATCTAATTTCAGCTTCTCCTTCCTTTTTGAAAAAACCTTCAGCTTCCTGGGTGTGAAGCTGGCAAGCTGCATGATGGCCAGCAAGATGCTTCACCTCACCCTAGGCCTCAGTTTCCTCAAATTTAAAACATGGATTATATAGAAGTTGTGGCATATTTATACAATGGATTTCCACTCAGTCATTAAAAAGAATAAAATAATGCCATTTGTGGCAACATGGATGGGCCTGGAGATTGTCATACTAAGTGAAGTAGCCAGGAAGAGAAAAACACCATATGATATCACTTATATGTGGAATCTAAAAAAAAATTAATAAAAAAGAGTGAAAAATTAATAAAAAAGAGTGAAAAATAAATAAAAGATGGATTATAACAGCACCTCATATTAAACATGGATTAAAACATGGAGTATAATCACTCATAGGGTTGTTTTTAGGATTAAATAAATAAATAGAACAGCCTTACATAGTATGTATTCAATAAATGTTAGCTGCTCTCTATTAAATCACCTACCTGCCCCCCACCCCCCGCCACCCCCTGGTCAGTATGGGATTTGGGACCACTCTTTCCCACCTCTAAACCCCTTGCACTGTTTTCCTGGTCCTCTGGCCAGTTCTGTTTTCCTGTCCCCATTTCTACATGTTTTATAGACCCTCTGAGTAGACTCTGCCCCCACTCTTGGCCTCTAACATGTCACAACAGGTTTCCTTTCTTCTTACATAGGGAAGATGCTGTCCAGGCTCCCAGGTAATGAAGCATTTCTCTTCTTCACACCTCACAACCACTTCCCTTTTGTGCACTGCCTTTTTTTTTTTTCTTTTCCCTTCTGTGATTTAAAACTGCACTTGGGTGTTGGAATGAGCCCTGTCTGGGTCCTGGATTTGCCAGTAAATCACTGAATAAATTGGTCAACTCTTTTCCCCTCTCTGGTTTTCCTTTTATTTCCTCATCTGGAACGTGCGTGGGCTTTATCACTGGAGGTGGATAATCATTCTAGCTCTGATGGAATGATCAGTTTCTTCTCGCCCTTCCCTGCCAGGCATTAGAGATACATGGGACGACTCCTCAAGCATCCACTTTTTTCTGTCCCTTTTATTTCTTTTCACCCATCATTTCTCCCCTCAATTTTACTTTCGTCTCTTGTTCCCAGGGCTCCGGGACAGTCTTTGTCTTCAGCACACCTCCGTCTGGATGTTTCCTCAGCAGAGTGTAAATGAGGCAAAGGGCTTTCCAGACTTGCTAAGGGCAGGACTGAGTTTTGGATGACTGACCTCCATATGCTGCCTGGAAAACTGATTTTCTAGAGAAACCGAGGACTAACTGCGAAACTGATTAACTGGCATCCATGCGGGATAACGGTGTGACAAATGACCGAATGTCTTATAGCGGGATCAGCTTGCTTATTAAGAGTCTGAATTAGAAGGGGTCTAACTTGACTGATGAACAGGGCAGGCCGTGAAGGTGGATTATCTGATTAACAGATTGGGGGGTGGGAGGGGGTGGCTATAGCTCAGGAGTAGAGCGTGTGCTTAGTACGCACGAGGGCCTGGGTTCAATACCCCGTACCTCCTTTAAATTGAATAAATAAACTTAATCCCCCCCACACCCCCTGCCAAAAGAAACCTCAAACAAAAACAAAAGATTCACAAAGGGACTAACTGTTGACTCGTAAGGGCACTAACCAGACCGATGGTGGCTTTACTGGCAGGCTGGTAACCCCCTGGCTGCCCTTCAACCTGACTGAGGGGAACTACTAGGTGGCAGGTTGATGAACATGAGACAAGCTGCCGGGGAATTTACCGACTAGTCGGTGAACTGGCTCCCAAGGAGCCTACCAATTTGATCCAGAATTGGCCTAACCGAACCCGAGGCTGCCTAGCTGCCCAAGCTCAGTGACAGACCGCCTGACCGACAGGGAAGCCCCCCTTTCATGGAAGCCCAGTTTGGACAGTCCCAATGCAGGCCCGGCACTCAACAACGGACAGAAAAACCGAAGAGCCAAGTGTGGGCCCCGTGAAGCCCCCGGAGGCCCGATGTGTCCTGTCAGCATCGGGAAGGCTCTGAGATGGCTACCCTGGGTCCCGCCGCCGTGCCTCGCGCGGTCCGCCTCTACCCTGCAGCCAATCAGCGACTGCATGGGCCTGTTTCACAGCCAATCAGAGACTGCATGGGCCTATTTCACAGCCAATCAGTGACTGCACTATGGCTAGCATTCCGAAACCAATCACTGAGGCAGATGAAACTTTGCGCATGAGCATATACCTCTTGGAACTGATGCACAGCCGCCGGAGCCAATCAGGAGCTGAAAGTACCAGTGGGGGGCGTGGCGAGGGGGGGAAGCAATCTTGAGGGCTTGAGCCAATCAGTAGTGGTGAGCGGTGACATGGAAATTTAGGCGCCAGTTTTCTTCTCAGGAGCTTTTCTTGACCATGTTAATGAAAATCACTCTACGTGAAACCTGATAGAGCTGTTCCTCTTAATAACCCTTGTTCAACACACACAAACACACACACACACACACACACACGCACGCACGCACGCACGCACATACCCACACCTTCCAGAATTCTGATTGGGATTTCACTGAGTTAACAGATGAATTTGGGGACAAACTGACCATGAACATAGTACAACATTCTTTTTAAAAATTGTGATAAAATATACATTACATAAAATTTATTATCTTAATTATTTCTAAGTACGCGATTCAGTGTCATTAAGTACAGTCACATTGCTGTGCAACTATCATCACTCTCCAGCTCCAGAAAATTTTTTAACATACTTAATTAAAACTGTGCAACCGTTACCATTCCCATCTCCCTCAGCCCCTCGGAATTACTATTCTACTTTCTTTCTCTAGGAATTTCACTAGTCTAAGAACCTCATCTAAGTGAGGTACACAATATTTGTCCTTTTGTGTCTGGTTTATTTCACTTAGCATAATGTTTTCAAGGTTCATTCACGTTGTAGCTTAGAATAGGATTTTTCTCCCTTTTAAGGCTGAATGATATTCTATTGTATGTGCATCCAACTTTCTGTTTATCCACTCTGTCAATAGACTCTGTCAGACAACAACTTCAGGTTGTTTCCATCTTTTGGCTACTGTGAATAATGCTGCTATGAACATTGGTTTACGAATATCTGTTTGAGTACTTGCTTTCATTTCTTTGGGGTATATACACAAAAGTGGAATTACTGGATCATACAGTAATTCTATGTTTAATTTTTTGAGGCTCCTCCTGTTTTCTACAGTGGCTGCAGCATTCTACAGTCTCACCAGCAATGAACAAGGGTTCAAGTTTCTCTACAACTTCATCAACCTCCGTCTTTTTTCTTTTTTTGATAATTAATTAATGGCCATCCTAATAGGTATGAAGAGATATCTCATTACTACTTATATATCTTTTTTGGAGAAATGTCTATTCAAGTCTTTGCCATTTTAAAAATTGGTTTATTTGTATTTGTTGAGTTGTAGGAGTTCTTTATATGTTGTAGATATTAATCCTTTATCAGACATGTAATTTGCAAACAATTTCTCCCATTCTGTGGGTTGCCTTTTGACTATGTTCACAGTGATATTAGAAGCACAAAAGTTTTTAATGTTGGTGAAATCCAGTTTTTCACTTTTCTTTTGTTGCCTGTTTTGCTTTCATATCTAAGCAATATTGGTCTGTAGTTTTATTTCCTTGTACTGGTTTTGTATAGTTTTGGTATCATGGCAATGTTGACCTCATAGAATGAGCTAGAAAGTGTTCCTTCCTCTTTGATTTTTTGAAAGAGTTTAAGAAAGATTGGTATTAATTCTTCTTTAAATGTTTGGGAATGGGTGAGTGTAGCTCAGGGGTAGAGTGCCTGCTTAGCATGCAGGAGGTCCTGGGTTCAATCCCCAGTACCTCCATTAAAAAAATAAAAAATAATGATATTAACTTAAAATCATGTTATAAATATTTGGTGGAATTCACTCATGAAGCCATCTGGTCTTGGGCTTTTCTTTGTTGGGAGGTTTTTAATGACTGATTTAGTCTTCTTACTAGTGAGAGGTCTATTCAGATTTTCTGTTTCTTCATGATTCCGTCCGAGTAGATTGTGTGTTCCTAGGAATTTTCCCATTCATCTAGGTTGGGCAATTTGGAGGTGTACAATTATTCATAGTACTCTGTTATAATCTTTTTTATTTTTTGTAGAACCAGCAGTAATGTCCTCAATTTCATTTCTGATTTTTGTAATTTGAGACTTTTCCTCTTTCATTCTTGGCTGACCTAGCTAAAAGTTGGCCAATTTTGTTGATCTTTTCAAAGAACAAACTTTTGATCTTGCTGATTTTCTCTCTTGCTTTTCTATTCTCTTTCGTTTGTCTCCATTCTAATCTGTATTATTCATTTCCTTCCACTAGCTTTGGGTTTAGTTTGTTCTTTTTCTAGTTTCTTAATCTGTATGGTTAAGTGGCTTATTTGAGATCTTTCTTCCTTTTCAGTGTGAACATTTACAGCTAGAAATTTTTATTTTAGCACTGCTTTCACAGCATCCCATACATTTTGGTGTGATATGTTTTGGTTAACATTTGTTCCCAAGATATTTTCTGATTTCCCTTGTGGTTTCTTCTTTGACTATTGATTGTTTAAGGGTGTGCTATTTAATGTCTACATATTTGTGAGTTTTCCAGTTTCCCTTTTGTTACTGATGTCTAGTTTCATTCCACTGTGATTGGAAGAGATGCTTTGTAAGTTTTCCAACTTGTAAAATGTATTAAGACTTGTTCTGACGTGTCTCCTCTCCTCTGTTGCAATAATCCTTTTGAACAAAGTCTCCTTACGGAAGTCCAGATTTTTTCTTTTGTGTGTGTGTGTGTGTGTGTGTGTGTGTGACAGACTGAAGAGCGAAGCCCAGCCTCCTCAGCCTGGATACAAAGCCCTTGGAAAGCAGAGCCCAGAGTTTCTAGGGATGTGACCTCACCTAGTCTCCTTCACCCCAGGATCCAGCTACTGCACGCTGACTGCTCTTGTCCAAACAGCTGCCAGGTCCTCTCCCACTTCCTTGCTTGGTACTTGATGTTACAACTACCTGGGCTGCTTTTCTTCTTCTCTGCTCAGACAACTCCTCCTTTTCCCTCAAGGTGCAGCTGGAAAAAGAGCTGAGAAGCCTTTTGTCTCTTCCCACCCCTGAGGCAGAAGTCAGAACTCTTGCCCTGGGACCCCAGACAATGAGCAGTAACTATCTGTTCAATACCCTATGCTCATCTTTATAGGAACCTCATCACACTGTGTTTGAATAGGCTAAATATTTCTGTTCCTTCCCCAAACCCTACCCCATGAACTCCTCTGAGGCAGGAACCATATCTTCTTCCTGTTGTTATTCTTAGCATAGTGTAAGTACACAATTTGGGAATTTAAAAAAAAAATTGAGGAACAAAGAAATAAAGAGCCAATATAGGAATTTCCCAAAGCTCCCCTCATGAATGCAATTCAAAGAAACAGAAATGCACTTAATTGTTGTGGAATTGACAGGAGAGAAGAAATGGTGTTTGTAGTGACTTTGAAAAGAAGAACTGGGGAAAGCTGGCCATTCTTTGAAGCACTGTGCAAGTGTAGAGGAGGAAGGTTCTGACTCAGTGGTTCTCAGCCGGGGCTGGGGACTTCTTCTCTCCCACAGACATTTGGCAATGTCTGGAGACATTTTGGGTTGTCAAAACTGGGCAGGGGAAGTTACTGGCATCTCCTGGGTAGAGGCCAGAGATGTTCCTTGACGTCCTAAAATGCACAGGACACGCCCCTATGACAGAGCAGCATTCAACCTCAAATGCCCAGATATCAACAGTGCAGAGGCTGATAAACCATGCTCTAACCCATTCCATGGGGAAGTGCAGGGCAGGGGTGGCAGGAATGTAGACAGGGAAGGTAGCTTGTCTAAGGAGGGGATATTGGAGCCAGATCTCAAAGGATAAGCATGGACTGCAAAGATGGGAAAAGGGGACAATATTACAGTGGGATGAAACCATGTGAATGAAGATCGGAAAGAAAGTGTGAAGGAAAAGCCCAGCTGGGCTAACAAGCTAAGTCACAAATCTAAGTGTAACAAGTGTCAGATTACTGATCTGAGTTCTGCTGGGCTAACTCGTAAATCTGAAGTTTAGTGTCAGTTTATTGGGCTAACAAGCTAACTCGTAAATCCAAGCTCAACAAGCGTCAGTAACGTGATCTGTTCCGAATTGATAAGCTCCAGTGTACTGATTCCTTGCTTTTTGTTGTTTGAGCCTTATTGGCTAATAGCCCCATACTTGTAATTAACCCTATAAAACCTCATGCGCATGTCTTGGAGGGGCTCAGAGCTTCGGAGCAGAAGCCCCTCTGAGCCCGCAGGCATAATAAATATGAGTACTCCAACCCTCCGAGTGGTGCTAGTTTCTTGGCTGGCCTGTCGTTTCCGTAACGAAAGGACGGGGAATGAGATCTTCAGGAAGTGGCAGACATGTGGCTGAGGTGTGTGAAGGTGGTGGCTGAGAGAGGTGGGTAGAATAGATGAGGGTGAGAGTGTGAAAATTTCTGAATAACTGTCACTGCCGTTGACAGTTCATCTTGAGGGGAAGGGGCAGGCATGGAAGGATGTTCAGCTGGGGAGGGACTGAGTTGGAGCTGGTATCGCTCCCTCTGCGAATGTGGTGGTGATGGGCTGGACGAGGTGAGACTGGAGCCCAGAGGTGGAGGAGGAGGGTTTTTTGAATGGTCAGGGGGAGAGAGGTCAGGCTGGTACAGAGAAGAGGGGGCAGATTAGGGATTTGGTGACTCATGGGAATGGGCGGTGAGGGAGCGGGGAATTGACAGAGAAACCTGGCTGTAAATGTTTGAAATAAGCCTTATATTTCTTTGCTAACTGGCATGTCAGCATCCTTGTCCTGTGACTACGGGAATGCCCACTGGATCAGGGTGCCACACATCTACAGCTTCAAACCTAGAGGTCATTTAGTAAGTCGAATGATTACCTCAGCAGCATTTGGCTGGTTGCATTCTGACCAGGCACCCAACGCGGACAGTCACCACAGTCTTACCAAGCCTGGCACACGGCGCCATGCTTGTGTGCATAGATTCACTGGATTCTCCAAACAACCAAATGAGTTAAGAGACGTTGTCATCCTCACTTGACAAATGAGCAAGTGGAAGTAGCAAGAGGTTAAGTGGCGAAGCAGGTGTTTGAATCCTGGCAGAATAACTTTAAGAGCTTAAATTATCATTATTATTATCATTTGAATGAAGGGAAAATTCTCATGACATAAAATTAACCATCTTAAAGCCAACAATTTAGTGGCATTTATTATGTGCACAATGTTGTGTAACCAATGCCTCTATCTAGTTCCAAAACATTTTTCATCACCCCCAAAAGACACTCTATACCCATTAAATAGTCACTCTCCATTCCTTCCTCCTCAAAGCCCCTGACAGCCCCTAATCTGCTTCTTGTCCCTCAGGATTACATTTTTGCATATTTTGTACAAATGTGACCTTTTGTGTCTGATGGCTTTCATTTAGGATGTTTTTTTCCGCTTTAGCGAAGGCATTGGGGATTGAACCCAGGACTTCATGCATGGTAATCACGTGCTCTACCATTGAGCTATACCCTCCCAGAGCCTCCACGCCCCCGCCTGCATATTTTCGAGGTTTATCCATTATGTAGCAGATCACTGCTTCAGTCCTTTCATAAATGACATGCCACTGTATGGTTAGATCACATTTTGTTTCCACTCACCCCTTGATAGACATTTGGATTTTTTTCCCACTTTTTGGCTATTTGGAAGGGGCTTACAATTTTAACAGCTGCCTTCTGCCACCTTCACTAATACAATTTAGACAGACTCTTGGCCCTGGGATTAAAACTATGATGGAGAGATGAATGAAATCTGCGGGGTTCCAGAGGAAGTTGTTCCAGAATCTTTCCTTGGATCATAGGTAAGGGTGAAGAAGGCTTCACACTGGAAGCCAGGTCTTTTTTGTTTGTTTGGGTTTTCCTTCCTTCATTCCTTCCTTCCTTTGTTTGTTTCTTTCTTTCTTCCTCCCTTCCTCCCTCCCTCCCTCTCTCTTTCTCTCTCTCTCTTTCTTTTTTTTTAATTGAAGTATAGTCCATTTCCAATGTTGTGCTAATTTCTGGAAGCCAGGTCTTGAGTACCACGGGACCTGGGAGCTGGGCCTTGGGGCACTTTATACAGAGGCCAGGGGGAGCTTACCACCCTTGGGGGGCAGGAGAAGATGCAGACTCGTCTGATTCAGGAAGAGGTTCAGACAGTAACATCTTAAAGGAACAGACAGAGAGGAGCCTAAATTGAGACCAGAGATGAAGAAGGGGAGGAGGTCTGTTTCACAAGATCCAGGGAGGGCCTGGCCAGAAATTGTGTCTCGGTGAGGAGTTGGAGCTAATCCAGGCACAAGGGTGAGGTGCTCTCCTCAGCCAGTTACTGAGAGTCAGGGCAAAGTACGGACATTCTCACACTCTGGATGGAGGACTGGGGGCGGGGCGGGGAGGCGATGAAAAGCAGGCTTGAGGTGTGATGCAGAGTCCAGTTAGGGATGCATTAAACGAGGAGCCTGAGGTCAGTCCGGGAGAGATGGCGAGGAGGACACAGGGATTTAGAACTTATGAGAGAGGCCTGGGCTGGAAACAAAACATGGGACGCCAGAGCGGAGCCTGGCGGAATCTTCCCTGCGAGCTTGAGTTCAGCTCATTTCAAAGGTTTGCTGAGTCTATGTGCTGTGTCCAAGGCTGGGCTCTGAAAATATCAGGCTGGACACAGTACTGTCCCTGCCCTGGGGGGAGCTTATGGTTTGGTGGCAATCAGAGTTAGATATTTAACAAGGTTAATCTTTTTAAAAACTTAATGTAGAATGAAATAATGCCACTGGCAGCAACATAGATGGACCGAGAGATGATCATACCGACTGAAGTGAATCAGACAGAGAAAGACAAACGTCACATGATATCACTTATATATGGAATCTAAAAAAAAAAAAATGAGACAAATGAAGTTATTTACAAAACAGAAATAGATTCACAGACATAGAAAATAAACTTATGGTTAACAAAGAGGCAAGGCTGGGGCAGGGATAAATTAGGAGTCTGAGATTAGGAGATACAAACTACTATATATAAAATAGGTAAACGACAAGGTCCTATAGTATTGCACAGGGAACTATATTTGGTATCTTATAAACCTATAATGAAAAAGAATATGAAAAAGAATGTATATATGTATACCAGAAAGTAACACATGTAAATCAACTGTACTTCAATTTAAAAAACGTAATGTAAATTTTATTAAAGATTTTTCATATAGAAAAGGGCACAAATCACAAATTTTTACTAAACAAAAATGTTTCAAAGAGTGAATGCAATCAGAGTTAGATACTTAATGAAGATAATTTTTTAAAAAACTTAACATAGGATGTTAACAATGCCATTGACAGCAACATGGATGGACCTGGAGTTGATCATACTAAGTGAAGTAAGTCAGACAGCCATTGATCTTAGCAATTAGTGCCCAGATCAAGAAACAGATCCTTACTGGAACCCCTAGGAGGTCCCTATTGTCCTCCTCCAGCCACTGCCCACAGAGGGTAACCAGTGTCTGCATTCCTGATACCAAAGTTGAATTTTGTCTGTTTTTGAACCTTGTATCAAGCATATCACATAGTCTGTATTCTCTGTGTCTGGGTTCTTTCACTCACATTGTTTGAAGATTCATAGATGTTGAGTGGAGTTGTTACCTCATTCTTCCATTGTGTGGATAACCGACAGTCCCTTCACTTTTCTTACTGTTTTTTTTTTAATTAAAGTATAGTTGATTTACAATGTTGTGTTAGTTTCTGGTGTAGAGCAAAGTGATTCAGTTATGCATATATATATGTATATATTCTTTTCCACGATGTTTTATTATAAGATACTGAGTGTAGTTCCCTGTGCTGGACAGTAGGACCTTTTTGTTACCTGCCTTACCGCTGATGGGCATTTGGGCAGGTTCCCTTTTTCAGCCCCTGCGGCGAGTGCTGCTATGAAGTCTTGGCTACATTTGGTGCGCATGCGTGCGTGCTTCTGGTGGGTACACGGAACGGCCGGCTCACGGGCTCAGCGTTAGTAGAGAATGACAAACGTTTCCCCAAGAGGTTGTACCAATTCCCACTACTACCAGCAGTGTAGGGGCGTTCCAGCTGCTCCCCATTGTCACCAATACTTGATATTCTTTGTGTGTGTGTGTGTGTGTGTGTGTGTGTGTGTGTGTGGCGGGGGAGGTGATTAGATTTATTTATTTTCTGAGGAGGTCCTGGGGATTGAACCCAGGACCTTGCGCATGCTGAGCATGCGCTCTACCACTTGAACCATATCCTCATCACCCAACACTTGCTTTTCTTTAAGAAAAAAATTTTAATGTGGTAAAATACCCATGACATAAAACTTGCCACTTTAATCATTTTTCAAATGTGCAATTCAGTGGCATTAAGCACATTCACACTGTGCAACCATCGCCACCATCCATCTCTAGAACTTTTTCATCATCCTAAACGGAAATGCTGTGCCTATTAAACATTAACTGTCTGACGACGCCCCCAGGCCCCAGCCCCTGGTAACCACTAGAGAGTACTTTTTTTTTTAAATCGTGGTTAAAAAAAAAAAAAGGAAAATTTATCATCTTAACAATGTTTAAGCGCACGGTACAGTAGCATTAACTATGCACATTGTTGTCCGTCAGATCTCTAGAATGTTTTTGTCTTGCAAAAATGAAACTATCTATTGAATAGCAACTTCCTATCTGTCTCTCCTCCGAGCCTAGTCTCCTCCCACCCCCATTCCCCCCCCCCCCCCCCCCCCCCGGGTCCTTCCACCTTCCAGTTCAAAAGTTTGATTTCTTTAAAGACCTCATGGAGGGGAGGGGAGAGCTCAGTGGTAGAGTGCATGCCTAGCATGCACAAGGTCCTATAAATAAATAAAAACCTAATTACCCGCCCCCCGCACCCCGCAAAATGGGCTTCTTTAAATATCTCACAGAACAGGAATCCCGCATCATTCGTCTTCCTGTGACTGGCTTATTTCACATAGTGCAATATCCTCAACCCTTGATTTCCTTGATAATTATTTTTACAATCTTAGCCAACGTGGTGGCTGTGCGGTGGCACCGCCATTGTGACTTTAGTCTGCATTTCCTTGACAGTTACTGAAGTTGAACCCCTTTCTGATAATAATGGGTCATTTGAATATCTCCTTTTTTTAGGGGTGGGGTGGGAGAGATAATTAGGTTTTATTTATTTTATTTAGTTATTTAAAAAAAATTTGGGGGGGAGTAATTAGGCTTTTATTTATTTATTTTTAGAGGAGGTGCTGGGGACTGAACCCAGGACCCTGTGCACGCTAAGCACACACTCTACTACTGAGCTACACCCTCCCCCTGACTGTCTTCTCTTTCTATTGATTTGTCTGCCTTTTTTTTACTGATTGTGGAAGATCTTTATATAGTCTTTTTGTTTGTTTGTTTTTTGTTTTTGTTTTTGGGGTTTTTTAAGGGAGGTAATTAGGTTTATTCATTTACTTTTTTAATGCGGATACTGGGGATTGAACGCAAGACCTCAGGCATGCTAGGCGTGCACTCTACCACTGAGCTATACCCTCCCTCTTTGATCTTTATTTTCTATATACTCTGGGTGCCCTTTGTTAGATATAGATCTTGGGCAATACCTTCTCCATCTAGAGAGTTGCATTTAAATTTACTCTTTAAAAATGATACATGGCTTGCTCTCCCCCCACAAGAAAAAAAAAAGAAAGAAAAACAAACAATAAAATAGTACATGTTCTTAAAAGTAGTCATACAAAATAGAAGTATGCTATAGAGCCAAAAGCTGACATCTCCCTCCAATCCGAAGTAAACTTAACATATAACAAAGTGCTTAACAACACCCATGGTGCAATTTTCCCACTTAACAATGTACCTAATGGATATTATGTCCATTTTTCAGAGGAGAAAACTGAGGCACAGAGAGGTGAGGTGACTTGCCTGATGGAACACCCTCAGCGTTACCCGAGTCTGGATTTGAACCAGGGACTCTCTAACTGTGACCTTCAGCCCCTCCGAGGAACTTCAGGTTTCCACTTACAAGCTTTGGTTCAGAGGGCAGTCACATCTTCAAGAATCAGTGCCTGACATACATTATCCTCAGAGGTGCGTTTTCTGGGCTCCAGCCAGCTCCTGGGGGTGGGGGTGGGGGTGGGGGCGGGGTCGTCACTTCCTGATCTGGACCTCTGAGTACTCGGTGGTCTCCTGGTGCTGAAAGTTGTGCGACCTCCACCCCTGGAAATCGAGGTTGGCGTAACAGAGCTCCTGATCCTTCTCTGACGTGGCGACGGCCGGAGCTGGGGTCCAGTGGTCTGAGGGGCTCTCTGACCAGGATTTATTTAGGTGACCCTGAATGGGAGGAGAGCAGGGCTTCAGAGGTGGTCTTTGAGGTCTGGGGAAGGGAGCTTGGGGCTTGGAGGCGGGGGGCACTTATTCACTTATCTGTTTCACTTATCCGTATCACTCATTCATTCATTCATTCATTCGTACCTTTAACACATTTTAATCATAACAGTCTATTCTGCTTCTTATTACACATCTCACTGAACCCTTTTAACCTCCCTCTGTGGACGGTACTAATGTTATCCCCGTTTTACAGGTAGGAAAACAGCCTGAGTGAGCCAGGTCAGGTGACTCCTCAGCAGACAAGATCCCTGACCTTGGAGAGTGTATCAGGACAAGGACACAGTAAGAAACTTTCAGGCCCTGCCTGGATCCGTAAGGATTCTGGTACCAATTACAACGTGGAGGAGGGATGGGGGGAGATTTGCACACCAACAAGCATGTCGGCAACCCTAGCTGAGCGTCCTACAATTCAACTTAATTCTGACACTGGCTACCCAGAGATAGCACCAGATTTCACAGGTTTAAGGGTTGGGTCCTACAACTGCCCACCCCCCAACTTCAGACGCCAATCGCAAGCCCCAGGTTGTCACCCGTGCTTCTGACACAGCAGCTGTAGATCAGAGGGTCCCACGACCCCACTCCTCAAGTTCCTGTAATTTGCTCGAGCCACTCACAGAACTCAGAGAAACACTGTATTTACTAGATTACCTTTTATAAATGGATATAACCCAGGGACAGCCGATGGAAGAGATGCACAGGGCAGAGTATGGGGAAAGGGTGCCGTTTCCATGCTGTCTCCAATTGCTTCACTCTCTCCAAATCTCCACTTACTCACTGACCAGGAAGCTCTCCGAACCCCATCTTTTTGGGGCTTTATGGAGGCTTCATTCCATAGATATGGCTGATTAGATCATCGGCGATTAAACTCACCCTCCAGCTCCTCTCCCACCCCAGAAGGTTGGGTGCTGGGACTGAAAATTCCAACCCTCCCATCACATGGTTCGATCTCCTGGCAGCCAGTTCCCATCCTTAGGTGCTTTCTAAAAGTCACCCCATTAATATCTTACTAGACACCTTTATCATTCTCATCACAGGAAATTCCAAGGGTTCTAGGAGCCCTGTGCCAGCAATGGGGATGAAGACCAAATGTCTATTTCTTATCATAAGTTACAATATCATAGTATATAGTAAGCGCATTTTGTGGGATGGGACAGGAAGCTGGCTGGAGAACTTGGCAGGGGACAGATCCCAGAACACCAGGCTGAAGGATCTGGCCTTGATTGTCTAGGCCTGTGCTGCCTAATGCGGTAGCCCCAGCCACATGCAGCTGTCGGTCATGCGAAATGTGTGAATCAGAATGGAGAGGTGCTGTGTATGAGTGTAAACTAAATGCTGGATTTCAAAAATAATTTTTTTAATTAAAAAAAATAGAGGGGAAGGCATAGCTCAGGTGGTAGAGCTCATGCTTAGCATGCACAAGGTCCTGGGTTCAATCCCCAGTATTTCCATTAATAAATAAGTAAACCTAATTACCTCTCCCCGCCAAAAAAATCATATCAAGTTTTTTTTTAATTCATTAAAAAAATAGAAAAAAACCCACTGGATTTCCAAATCTTTGTATAAAGAATGAAAGAAGATTGCAAAGTATCTCATTAATAATTTGTATGTTTGTGTTGATTACTGATGGCATGATGTTGAAATGATAATATTTTGGATGTGCTGGGTTAGACAAAATATTACATTAAAACCGATCTCATGTTTCTTTCTACTGTTGCAACATGCCTAGGTTTTACATTACGTGTGTGGCTCACATCAGATTTCTGCTGGATCTAGACAGAGGGGAGCAAGCACAGGGGTGACTGAGTGACAGCTGTTTGGGGAATTTCTTGCCGAGAGCTTGTTCGGGGAGGAGAGATGGAACCAGTGACCCAAGAGAGAGACAGTGAGGGTTCAGCAGGGAAGGAGCCAAATGGAGATAAGCTTTGCTAAAAGGAAAATGGACAGGACTTGATTAATTCTGGGCTCAAGGAAGTGAAGGAGAAGATGACTGGGAAGAAGAACAAATTTGGATGGGGGAGGTGGGGAACTCACTTTTTGATGTGCTGCCTAAGCTGCTGTGGCCCATGTCTGGGTGGAGAAGTGTCCAGTCAAGACACTGGTGGGAAAGTTGCCCACATCACTTACCTGGGAGATGGGACTCAACACAGGATGGACTCCATCCCTGCTCAGCGTCTTCTCTGTTGATTTCTTCCTGTAGATCTTCACTCTGAGGAGGGAGACCAAGGCCCTTCAGCCTGGTGGGCTCACTGGAGGGAGCCTAGAAGGACCTGATTGCAGGCTGCCGTCCAGCTGCAGAGACCATGACCAGAACGCATGTACCACCCTCCCGGATGCTGGCACCAGACTGCACACATGGCCAAGATGTCAGGAGGCTAAATTCCTGATGCTGTTTCAATGATCTATATGCTCCTTCCTGCTTTCATCACCTCGCCAGTTTCCTCAGCTCTGGGCTTTGAGTTTTGAAGAAACTCTGAGTTCCTCCTTCCTCCCACAACCATACCACCACCTAGGAAGCCTTCTGCTAAACTGGGGCTGCCACTCACAGGAAGAAGACGAGGCAGAGGCAGAGAGCAAGCAGGGCTGTGACACCAGCTCCCCCGATGGCCCCTGGAACCACACCTGTCCTGGGTCCTGGTCTCCCTGCAGATAAGAGACCTGGGGTGACCTCCAATCCCCTTTAGCAGGCACCTGACCATCCAGCTGTCTGAAATCCATGACCCACGTGTGCGCCCACTCTATCCAGGACTCCGTCTTTTGTCCCCAGCCTTCTATAGGACTGCAGCTTCCTGCTCCCCCAGGCCCATCCTCAGCCTGAACTCTAGTACCCGAGGACCCTGAACTCTAGTACCCCTTTTGCCCAGAGTCAGACCCTTTTCTCTCCCTCTCAATGTCTTCTAGGACCCAGCCTGGTGTGTCCCCCTTCCCTGGGCCACAGCAGCTTAGCCAGCACATCAAAAAATGAGCTCCCCATCTCCCCCAACCAAATTTGTTCTTCCTCCCAGTCATCTTTTCCTTCAATTCCTCGAGCCCAGAATTAACCAGGTCCTGTCCATTCTCCTTTTAGCACAGCCCTTCATAGTCCCCAGACCTGGCAGCAGCAGGATCCTCACACTCTGTTTCCCGTGAGCATTTTGGGCCTCGCAGCTGAGCCTGAGGTTGGCGCTGAGCCCCTCACTGAGGCTCAGGGAGCTGTTGGTCCAGGGCTCAGAGGAGCTGGAGGTGACCTTGAAGGAGGCGTTGCTGAGGTTCTCCTCCAGCAGCCCCTCCCCCAGCCGCCAGCGCAGGGAGCAGGGCCTCTCAGATCGAGCAGAGCAGCTGCAGTGCAGGCCCTCGTCCTCCCAGGAGCAGGAGGGACCGAACAGTTGTGGGGTTTCTGCGGGGAGATAGGGGAGGGATCAGAGAAGCCTCTCCCCTGTCTAGACCCCAGGCACCCACCCCTCAGGTGCATTCCAACTCACTTTTCACAATGAGGCTCAGGGAGGCTTCCTTGGAGCCCAACAGGTGCCAAGCTCGACACACGTATTTCCCATGATCCCCCAGTTCCACCTGGGGAAGCTCCAGGACCCCAGGGTTCGAGGAATTTGAGGGGCTCAGGGTCAGGCTCCCCCGCTTCCAACTCATCACGGCAGGAGGGTTGCTATTGGCAACACAGTCCAGACGCAGAGGCTGGCCCTCCTGGACTGGAAGAGATGAACTGTTGCCCAGAGTTTCAGGTCCTGGCAAGGCAGAGAGAAAGCTAGTGTCTCTGTGTCTGTCTGTCTGTCTGTCTGTCTGTCAGTCTCTTCCTCAGAATGTAGATCCCTTTCTTCTCTTCCATTTCCTGATGGGCTAATACCACACCGATTTGTAGCATTTGTCAACTTCCTCTGTGTAAAAACTTCCATCTTGGCCAGTTAGAACTAACTGAACCCAGAACTGGGAAAAGTCAGACGCAATTGCATAGTTGCCTCTTGCCAACTGGTGACAGCCTCTCCAGTACGCCACTGACTGCAACTTTAAAATAGAATCACCCTTTATCAAAAGGCCATGATTAGGCTGGAAATAAATCCTTTCAACTAACACACAGCTGATTGCCTTAACATGAAAAGAGCTTCTTCAAATCATTAAGAAAAAGTCCCCAAAGAAACACAAATAGTTTTTAAATGTAATGAAAGATACTCAATCTATTCACAAAATGATAAATACAAGTTAAAATGACACTGAATTTACTCAGGGTACCAGCAAGGGTGAAAATGCTTAGCAGAGAAATGGGCAAATAGAAGGTGGGGGCTTAAATAGAACTACCTCCATGTAGCTCAATTCGGCAGTACCTACAGAAATCGCAAACATACCTTTTGATCCAGGACTTTCTTCCCTCTCAAAACTCATCTTCCAGACACACCCATTTGTCTCATTTGTCTTTGCAAAAGATTGGAAATGCCACAGTTTTCCACTAAGGGGGGACCCACTAAGTACTTTACTGTATACTTTACTTCTAATTGGGAGACCCATTGGGGAGGGAAATAGCTCAGTGGTAAAGCACATGCTTAGCATGCACGAGGTCCTGGGTTCAATCCCCAGTACCTCCATTTAAAACAAAACAAAACAAAACAAAACAAACCATCTAATTGGAAGACCATGGAGTCATCATTAAGAATAGAGGTTTCCTATTAGTGATACAGGAAAATCTCCGAGATAGACTAACTGTGAGGAAAAGGGGAGTCTAGTTTGTAGAAATGGACCAATGTGTGGACCAGCGTCACTTCCTTAGCTGTGACAAATGTGGCATGGTGATGGAAGATTTTAATGACGATGACAGCTGGGTGAGAGATCTGTGGAGCATGTCTGTACCATGTAAATATAAAATTACTCCACATGAAAAGTTAATTAAAAATAATAGTAAAGATGCAAGCCATATGTATAGTACTGTCTGCACATACGTGTGTGTTTTTAAATGTGTATGTGTAGGTTACGTTTGGAAGGATATCCAACAGTGGAGGTACTCAAGATGTTGAATACTATTTTATACATATTAAATTTTGCTAGGTACTGAACTGTGTCCCCCTCAAATTCATCTGTTGAAGCCCTAACCCCCAGTGTGATGGTATTTGCATGGGCCTTTGGGAGACAATGAGGGTTAAATGAGGCCATAATATTGGCACCTGGTGGTCTGAGGCCATCTCCAAGCCAGGAGGTGAGCCATCCCCAGGAACCCTGGCAGCCAGCACCTTGATCTTGGACTTCCCAGCCTCCAGAACTGGCAAGAATAAACTATTTTTTAAGCTGTCCAGTCTGTGGTATTTTGTAATGGTAGCCTGAGCAGGCTGTGACGCATTTTATGCTTACTATTTTAAACAGTAACATTAAAATAAGGGAAGAAAACGAAGAGAAGGTGGGGTCCAGATCCTAAGGGGAATGAGAACAGGACTGGGGACAAGGATAGAGCCCTGGCAGCCAGCAGAGCCACACACATTGGGCAAGGAAGAGGCCGTGCGGCTCCCCAGGAGAGCAGGGTCAGCGGGAGGGGGAGGCCAGCCTGTATGCTGATGAGTGAACGAGGGGGGACTTCCCTCTGCTGTCCCCACACCCGGCCTGAGCCTCGCTCCTATCCGAATTCTTAACCGCAGCTCTGCTCTGAAGGGCAGAGACAGACCTCACTCCCACCACACCCCTGGAGAAGAGAAGTTTCGCCCTACCTGTGCTGTCTTTCTGGAGCACGCTGATGGTCAGCTTCTGGGGTGGATCTGGACAGACAGACATAATTGTTCATATTTCAGTGGCAAGAGGGTGGGCCTTGGCCCTTTCCCCCCGAGAAACATTGCAAATAGGAAGAGGGCACAGAAGTGTCTCCTCTTTCCTTCCTCCCTGGTGCCAGCTCGCAGGATCCAGCAGCCAGTAGCCCAGTCTCTCCCCTTCCCTCCCCAACACCCACCGCCCTCAGGGACCCGGAGTCCCGGCCATGCACTCACAGGACACGCTGAGCCTGACGGTCCTCTCCACGCTCACGCCAGCTCCTGGGAAGGTCACTCGACACGTGAGGTTGGCGCCATGGTCCTGGGGCCCGGGGGAGAGGGTGAGCACTGAGGAATGGAGAGTCTTGGGGTCCAGGGAGGTTAAGGTGACACCAGTCCAGGAGAAGGTCGGGGGTGTCCCCCTCTCACAGGCCCAGGGCACCGCACAGGTGATGTTCCTGGGGTGGCCAGATTCTAGGGTTCCCCAGACCTGGATGTCAGGTGTCTGTGTCAGAGCTGGAAAGGAGGGAGACACAGACACACACCCTGGAGGAGGGGACCCCAAATGTGCCCCCAAGAGCAGTATCTGCCTCAGGCCAGCCCCAGTATCCTGTCCCCTGGGTCCCTCCCAGGATAAGAAGAGAGTGGATCCCCTCCTTGCCCTGCACTGGGGCCCTCAGGACCCCTGCACGTGTCCTCTCCTTGACCCCATCCTTACCCATCACATTCACGGAGAGCTGGTCATTTTTATAACTATATTTCATATAAGACGTTCCTTCCACCCTAAAGAAGTACGTCCCCGTGTCCCCTCTCTGTGCATCTCTGATGTCCAGGGAGCAGTCGTTATTCCGGGGGTCTCCAAGGAGGCGGAATCGGCCCCGGGTCTCCCTCAGCACCTCACGATATGGGTTGTTCGTGGCCACGGGAGCATCCTGGAGCACGTTGGCCCCTTCCCGGAACCAGTAGCCACGAACCGGACGAGAGCTGGCCCGGTAGCCCCAAGGACGGATGGAGCAGGGCACGCGGACACACAGGCCCTCCTGCACCGCCACGGACTCCTGCACTTCCAGCCGGTGTACCTCATACTGAGCCAGGGACCCTGCGGGGAATCCGGGGTGAGCCCAGCCCGCGCCCCGCCCGCACCTTCTCCCCGCGCCGCCTCCCCGCGCCCGCTCACCCGCCCACAGCAGGGGCAGCAGCCGCGGCAGCATCTCTGGGGTGAGAATCATGGGGCCCTGGTGTCATGGGACTGAGAGGAAACCCCAGCAGGAAGCCCAGGGCTGAAGTCAGACAGGTGACTGACCGCAAAAGAGGAACGAGGCATCCGCTCGCTGCCGGAGCTGCGTGGACCTTGGAGAATAACCCCTTCTACTTTCCAGATGAGGGCCTGCTGAGGGTCGCACGCAGCAAGCGCAGCCGAGTCGCCGCTCGCAGCTCCGTGTCCTCCCACAGGAAAGCAGGCCGGTGAGTCCCCGCTGGGTGTGGGACTCAGCAAGGGCCGGCCGGGGACACTCCAGGCGGGAAAGACGGGGATGGGTCCCGCAGGGGCGAAGGAGGCGGTGAATAATTACTGCATGAGCATGTCAAGGGCACACGAGTATCTACTCCTTTCAGGGGAGTAGAGTCCAAGGGGAGAATGTAACAGACATTGCCTCTGTCCCTGAGAACTTCTCCGAGGCCTGAGGGGTGGAGGAACCCCGGCTCCCGTTGGTACCGTGTTTGATGCTGGCAGCACAGGCAGGGGCTTGCAGGAAGCCCGATTGCTCCATGCAGCAAGAAGGCAAGTTCCCTCATATAAATGGCCAGAGTGGATGGGTGGGACCAGGACTGGAGGGGGTCATGAGGACATGATGCTACAGGTGGGCAGGAGGCTTACTGACCTGCTCACAGCCCCTTGCTCCAGGCATCCCTGGTGGTGGCTGCACACGCCAGGTCTGGGAGCCGGACACTTGGAGCAAGATGACAGCCTAGCACGACACTGGAAGCGCTGGGCTTTGGGGGCAGGTGGGCCTGGCTCTTCTCCCCTCTGAGTCTCAGTTTTCTCATCTGTCACTTGGGGAGATCACAATTTTCAACGCTCATGGAGGTGGGTGCTTTCTGCAGACTGGTGTGGCAGTCTCGTAGCTCTAGTGCCTGGCTCTGCCCATTCCTCAGGGGTCATTCTGAGTCCCTCCACCAGTGCGCAGCTTGATGGCTCTAGGCTGGAACCTGCTTCCCTGATGCTTGCTGTGCTGCCTTAGTCAGGGGCTTAACCACTCTGTGCAGGCTCCAGTGCCTATGCTCACAGAGTGTTGGGGGCTGAATTGCGTCGCCCTAACCTAACCCCCAGTACCTCTAAATGTGATTGTATTTGGAGACAGGACCTTTTAAGAGGTAATTAAGGTAAAATTGTTACTGAGGCTGGTGCCCCAGGATCATACCCCTACCCCTCCCTTAAATAGAAACAAATTACTCTTATCCAAGTTTCAGGAGGAAGCTTCCAGGAGAAAAAAACAAGAACCAGTTAGAACCAACTAGGCCCAAGATGGCAGAGGATTTGACTTCCAGTGGACCTTTGAGCCTCATTATACGCTCATTGTAATGCATTAGCGTGCTAAATGACACACCAGCGCCAAGACAGTTGACAGTTGCCATGACAACAACTGGTAAAGCCCACATAAGAACTGGAAAGGAAAATTACATCAGTTCTGGGTCCAAACCACACCTCTGGCCTCGGATAACTCATGAATATTCCTCCTACTCTTTGCAATTCCCTCCTTTTACTTCCACCCTCCTACATATTTGGTGTGTCCACCCAAATTGGGTTGAGGAGTTGATTTATGAACTTGGTTCCCACTTCTCCTTTCTTTGGCCGTTGGATAAAGCCTGTACTGTCCCTCTGTCATCATCAGTTTCATTACTGGCTGTGCACATCCGATCGGACAGGGGGTCTCGGCCTGGGCTAGGACCCTGGTGTGGGTTCAGTCAACCAGCGATCAACTAGGTAACAAAATGAGGTCACTGGGGTGAGCCCTAAGCCAATAGGGCCCACATCTTTGTAAGAAGAATGGGTGAGGACACAGACACACACCGGAGGGAAGACACAGGGAGCAGACAGCTGTCTGCAAGCCAAGGGGATGGGCCTCAGAAGGACCAGCCCCGCAGACGCCTTTATCTCAGATCTCTAACCTCCAGAGTCATGAGAAAATGAACTTCTGCTGTTTAAGCCACCCAGGCGGTGGTACTTCGTATGGCAGGCCTAGCAAATGAACAGATGGGGTCACCTCGAAGATCTGATGTGTTCGTACGAGTGAAATGCCCAGAGCGGCCTAGAGCGGCCCACGATGGACGCAGCCCACACAGAGGCCAGCCGTCAGCCTGCAGCTTGGGGCGGATCTGAGGACGGGAGGACAAAGGGGAAGGGAACGATGTGGTAACCTGAGGCAACCTCTGTTTCTCCTCCGCACACTGGCTCTGAGCTCCACTGGCTCTTACTCCACGGGCCACACTTCTGCTCGCCTCGCCAGGACATGTCGTGCTCCACAGGCCTCTGCTCAGGCCGGTCCCTCTGCTGGCTGAGCTGGTCACTGCTCCTGCACCCTGGGTGCCTGCCTGTCTCCCATCTGCTGAGCAGAGTGTCCTGGAGGGCTGGGCTGTGGTGAGGTGGCCAGGGGGCAGGGGGAGGGGGTAAGATTCAAGGAACAAGGAGCCGTGGGCTCTGGGGGTCACGGGCCAGCGTGGGAGGCCCAGGTACCTGTGTCATTCCTTTAACAGTTGTGCCCTGCCCCCTCCCCTCCTGTCTCACATCCAGGAATGAGCCTACCTGGCTGCCTTCCTTTTCTTGGTCAGGGTTCGGGAAATGGCGGGTCTGAGTGTCTGTCCTCGGTTGGGTGTGGGGACTGAGATGCCCCGCGTCTGTACTGTGCCTACAGCCCTGGGGCCCTAAGCCAACTCTCCATCTTCTTACCAGTCTCCAGAATTCTCCTTTGATTGTTCCTTGCACCATTCACGGGGTTTCAAGCTGTCAACAGAGGGCAGCCGGAGGGAACAATGAGCCAGTGCCATCTTGTCTGGACTGGAAGTCTAACCGTTCACCTTTAATGTATTCGACAGATGGGTTGACTCACATCACACAGCCTGACATTATCATAAACAGAAGTCGGACCCAACTGTTCCTTCGGGTGTCAGGCAGCGGGTGGGGGCACTACGCGTTTTTGCCACCATGCCAGAATCTTCCATTTGTTTCTGTCAGTGACACTTTATGAACTGAGGCGTCATGCTTTATCCCTGTCATGGTTTGGGTGCTGCTGATATATTGGGGGCTGTTTTTCTTTAAACTGATTTTTTAGGAAAATTAGAATGTTAGGGTTTTTAGGAGGAAGTTTACAAACTAATTCTGCTTCCCTCCACCTTCTCAACCTAGATGTAAAGTTTTGAGCTTTGAAGGATAAGAAGGCGTTAGCCAGGTGGTGACCTGGGGCAAAGGAGAGATGTAGATTCTCCAGGACAATGAGGAGTGCTTCCAGGAGGGCTACAGAGAGAATGGCTGGAGGGGTTGAGGGTTTTAGGATGTGGTGATGGAGAAGCAGACTGGATGAGACTAAGGATAACCTAGAACAGAGGTCAGAAAACTACAGCCCGGGGGCAGCCAGCTTTTGTGAATACAATTGTGTTGGGACACAGCTGTATTAATTCATGTGCAAAGTGCCCCTGGCTGCTTCTGTACTGCAGAGTTGAATAGTTGCCACAAAGACCCTACTGCTTGAAAAGCCTAAATATTTACTATCTGGCTGTTTACCAAAAAAGTGTCTTGACCCCTGACCTATAGTGTCAACCCAAGAAGTTTGTAAATTACTCTTTTGGGTTAAGGAGACAGAGCAGTATTCTGGCTGCAGTCAGCTCTAAGCTTTAGAAGTTCTCTAAAGGTTAATATGTGATTTTGCCTATAGCAGGGCTAGTAGGAGGCAGGCAGGATGGAAAGGGAAGATTCAGGAATGGAGAGACGTGGTGCTGGAGGTCAGGTCAAGGAAGGGATCCACGGAAGGGCTCTGAGTAAAGAGTTGACAGACATGTGGCTGATGTGGTGTCCAGGGCAGGACATACCTAACCTCTGGGTGAAATGTGAGGACAAGAAAATGTTGCCCGCCTTTTCAGAAAACAGAGGATGCTGCCGTCAGCCACGGCAGCCTCTCCCAAACGTGAGCCCTTTGGCGAATTCAGGCTGGAGAAAAACAGGACACCACTCTAGAGAGTTAAGGTGTGCATCTAAGGAACGATTTCAGTGAGCCCAGATATTTGCATCTTCCCATACATAGAAAAGCACTAGAATCAATTCCTTGAGATGTCTGATTTTTGTGATGAACAGTAATCTTTTGATCGACCACATGTTTGTTTTTTTCAGCAAAAGCTCCTGTACAGCCTGGCTCCTCCCTTACCTCTGGAGCAGTTCCTCAGAGCTAGCGGAGAGGCTGTCTCCCAGGCTGTGTCCTCAGTGAGGTCCCTGAATCAAACATAACTCACAATTTTTAGGTTGTGCTTTTTTTTTCAGTTGACAAAGGTCACAACATACCAGGCCTTCTGCTGTGTGTTTCTCATACATACTTTTATTTAATCCTCGCAGAAACCCTGTAAGGCTGGACTTCTCACACCTACTCCACAAAGCAGGAGACCGAGGCAGGGGAGGTAATGTGGCTCACCTGATGTCATGCCCATAGTAAATGAAAGAGCGTGCGTTGATCCCAGGTCGCTCTGATTGCAAAGTCTAAGATAGTTCCCACATAGCCGGAAGCTCACAAACTCTTGGAGTTGGCCTATGGGGATGTGACGTCTCCAGGAATCAACCCTTGGGTCCCCTTTCCTGCAGGGGATGTGGACGCTCTGGCCGAGGCTGATGCTCCCTCACTGGGTTCTGATCTCTGCATAGTCCGTGTAGGTGCCCTCCTGAGGAGTCATCCCGGAAAGGCGAGGGAGGCGTATTGCAGCTCCTGCTCCATCCTCAAGGTGGGGGCAGTCCCTGTGGAGCTCGTGGGCTCATCAGGACCCTCCACCTTGGACTCCTGCTGGAGACCCTGGGTGGAGAGCAGAGAAAGGGGTCCGATCAAGGAAGTTGTAGGGGGAGAGGGCAGAAAGGGTCCATGAAGTGAATTTGACTCTGGAACAGAACATTTATTCATTCTTCCTTTTTTTTTTAACCAAACATTTCTCAAGTTTGCATATATTCAGTCATCCAGCAAATAGAACACAGTAGGTTGTTTTCCAGTTCCACTGAACACGCACACAGACCTATGCAGAAAATACTATTACATTACGGAGAGAGAAACTAAACCTCAGAGAAGTTAGGTGTTTCCCGAGGTCGCGTGTCTATTGATCACAAACTCCACTCCTGGACACTCTGACGTCTCCTAAGTGCCCAGCACTAGATACACAGGAGGGCGCTGATGACAAGCTCCTCCCCACCAAGCAGCTCTCCCACGGCAGCTGGGTGTCCTACAACTTAACTCAATTCTGACACTACCTGCCTGGAGGAAGTGTGAGGTCCCACGGGTTAAGGGCACTGTCCCATGAGACTGCCCTCTCCCTCCAAGTCCAGGTTGTCACCTGTGTTTATGATCAACTGGCTATACATCAGAGGTTCCTAGGACCTCTTCCTTGGGTTAAATGAGTTTGCTAGAGTGGCTCACAAAACGCAGAAAAAGAGTTTGCTTACTGTGTTTTGGCTTATTATAAAACGATACGATGAAGGATGCAGATGAACATCCAGATGGAAGAGATGCGTGCGGCAAGGCGTGTGGGAAGGAGCAAGGAGCTTTTATGTTCTCTCTGAGTGCACCATATTCCCAGCTCCTTTGCCAACCCAGAAGCTCTCTACACACCATACTTTGGGGATTTTTATGGAGACTTCATCACACAGGCATGTATACTGATTAACTCCATTTCTAGCCCCTCTCCCCTTTCTGGGGAGTGGGAAATGGGGCTGAAGATTTCAAGTTTCTAATCTCAGCTCGGTCCTTCTGATGACCAGCCTTGATCCAGGAGCCTAGTCGCCTCATTAAAACAAAAGACGGTGGTCTCACCCGGGAAGTTCCATGGGATTTAGGAGTACAACCATCTTCTGCTGCAGTTATATTTCTTGGCTCTAGGTTTACTGCAACATTTCTCAAAAAAGTCTTTCCACTCCATCTCCTCACGCTCTCTCTTGAACTCACTCCAATCAAGATAACTGCCTCCATCAGGTTACCAGATCTTTTGTCAAGATCAGCTATGATAGCACATATGGTTGTTTCTCAGACCTTACCTTACTCAGCATTTAAAACAAATGAGCTCTCTCTCCTTGAAGCTCCATCTCCCCTTGACTACCAGGACCCCACCCTACATTCTCCTGGTCATTTATTCTTCCTCAGTGGTTGTCTTGCTATTTCAACCTTATCTTCTTGACTCTAAATGATGGAGGGTCACAGACTCTGTCTGTGGACCCTTCCTCTTCTTTGTGATTTCATCTACTATCAGACTTCGGTGTAGAGGATCCCTTGAACCTCTGTGCATCCCACCCGGATTCCCCTCCTGTGTCCAGAGTCTTGCCGCCTGCTTGTCATCTACACTTGATGTCTCAGAGGCAGCTCAAACTCACAGTAACCAAGATACAAGTTTGATTCCCTTCTTGCAGGTATACTCCTCCTTCAGAGACAGCAATTTTAGGAATTGGAGATTCAATTCTTCATGTTGTTCAGGGCAACCACACTGGAGTCATCTTTGGCGTCTAAGGACATCTAAGGACATTTATAGACATTTATGGATGTCTATGGACATCTAAGGACATCTATGGATATCTTGGGATATTTATAGACATTTAAGGGTATCCAAGGACATCTAAGGACACCTGTGGTGTCATCTTGCACATCTATGGCTCCTATGAGGTAGAGGCAGGGAGCTCTCTTTGCTCACACCCCACATGTACTCTGCCACTCCATTAGTATATCCTGTTGGCTTTACCTTCAAAATGTGTCCACAACCCAACCTGTTCACATCAGAATCATTATTCTACCCTAGACTAAGTCTGTCTCATGGACTAAGCTGTGTCTGCCCCAAATTCATATGTTGAAGCTCTAACCTCCAACGTGACTGTGTCTGGAGATAGGACCTTTAAAGAGGTAAGTCATTAAGTTTAAACGAGGCCATTAGAACAGGACCCCAAATGACCGACATCCTTATGAGAAGAGGAAGAGGCATCAGGGACGCACAGCACGCAGTAAAGACCATGTGGGGACACAGCAAGAAAGTGCCATCTGCAAGGAACCGAGAGAGGTGTCAGGGGAGACCAGCCTTGCTGCCACCTTGACCTTGGACTTCCAGCCTCCTGAACTGTGAGCAAATTTATTTCCGTGGTTTAAGCCTCCCAGTCCGTGGTATCCTGTTATGGCAGCCCTGGCAGACTACTCCATGCTGCTCCATCCCTTGCCTGGGTTATTTGAGCGTCTTCCTTACCTAGGCTCCTTTCTTCTACCCCATCCCACTACAGACTTTCTCAACACAGCAGTCAGTGTGATCACATTTAAAACGAGGGTCAGTGCATCACTCGTCAAGTATTAGAATATATATAAAATATATATTATATATTATATATATATATATTCTGGTCTCTGCCCTCAGTTCCTGGAACGGAGGCCTTAAAACTCTTGTAATTTCCCAAGTGACAGGAGCACTGGGAGCATCATCTGTCTAATGTTGGTTCCTCACACAGAGATCCTAAATCCTGCGGAATTTCCTGGATGATAGGAGTGTCTTTCGTTCTAATGAGGCAACCCTAGGTTGGTTCCAAAATGGCTCTTGGATGGGACAGAGAAAGCCATGACTAGGAGCCTGGAATCCCCTATGGTCCAGAAAAGGAAGAGGGACTGGAAATTGAGTTATACATCAATCATGGAGTTAATCATGATGAAGCCTTAATAAAAGTCCCAATAGTATGGGGTTCGAGAAGGTTCTGGGATGGTGACCAAGTGGAGGTCCTGGGAGGGTGATGTGCCTGGAAGGGGAGTTGGAAACCCTGCACCCCGTCCCACATACTTTGCCCTGTGTATCTCTTCATCTGGCTTTTCATGCATTCCTGAGCTATATCGTTTCATAATAAACTAGTAATCTAATAAGTAAATGGTTTTCCTGCCTTAAAGGTCCCCCAGGTTGTTTGGCAGTGTGGAGAAGTCGTGCATTTCAGACTTGGGCATGAGGGGTTAATGGTCTCTGATGGAGGTAAGGCTGATGTGCTGGGGAGGAGGGGTGGGAGGGCTGAAGCAGGATGCAGATGAAGAGGAGATCTCAGCTCAGAGGGGGTGTTTGTATTAAACTGTATTTAGAAGAAGCACAGACATGCTTTGCCATGTCTCAGTACAGGAAGGGGTGGGGGGGACTGGGGTGGGACAGGGGTAGGTCTCTGGTTGGGAGTCAGGGACGAGAGTAGCATCAGGGAGACAGAGGACGCAGCAGGAGCAGGATGTTTAGCGTTGTATTAACCATGTGTTTCTGATGTTTTGACATCTGGGCTTGCTAATTCTAGAGGGACTGCCCCTGCCAGGGCTGGTCAATGTCTACAGATTCTAAGGGATCTGCTTGCAAGCCTGCCCTTGATGTTGCAAACCCATCAGCCCAAAGCTCACGACCCCCGCCACTTCCTTTATCCGACTCTTACATGCTGGACCGTCATCCTCCTGCTCTCATCACTTCAGGGTCAGGTACCAGACAACTAGAGACAGCCCCTACACCCCAGAGCGTGCCACAGTTATTCACAGACAACTCCAAACCTGCTTACCCCTCCTCGCCTGTTCCTTTCTGCATAAACCACAATAAAATCTCTTGCTCAGGTTTCTGCCTCGCTCCCTCTGCCTCCCGACGGACCCTGGTGCTGCCCCTCGTGGCCCTGTATGCTGTGGCGTGCCCCCTCCCCTGGGAACTGTAACAAGCTGTCTTTTCCATGGCAATCACCTGCCTCCTGATCTGCTGGCCTCCCATACCTGAGTAGTAATAAAATCGGCATTTTCAAACAGGCAGGAAGGTGGTGGGCTCATTTCTGGACACACTGAATAGAGCAGGACTCTGGGCCACCCTGGGAGATGTGCAGGGGGGGCTGCATGCCCGGATGCCCGTGTCACTCACCAGGGAAGCTGTCCCCACAGCAGGGTGGATGTCCTCCACACCCACTGCTGGCCTGGCTGCCTTCTTCCTGTAGGTCTTCACCCTGCTGGGAGACATCAGGGTCACTTTTTTGAGGCTGGAGTGAGGAGACTGAGGCAGGTCAAGGGTAGGGAGATCCCAGGAAATTTTATAAGAAGGCTTTATGACAAGCCCCACCCCCACCCCCTTCCCAATCCTGGATGTCTGAGACCAGGGCTGGCCTTTGCTCTGGGTCCTCACAACCCCTTTGGGTTCCTCTTCTCCACCTCTGGCCCACATCCAACCCAGCTCACATGAAGATGAAGCCAAGGCAGAGAGCAAGCAGCATGGTGACACTGGCTCCCCCGATGGCCCCCTGAATCACTCCTGCCCTGGTCCCCGATTCCCCTGCAGACAAGAGAGACTTGGGGAGAGGATATTGGGGGAAGAGGACCAACAGGGGCTTCTCATGTCCAATCACAGCACCCCACCTGACCGCATCATCTGAGCACAGAAAGTCCAGCTCTGGCCCGACCTGGAAGAGAACCCACCGCTATCAATGCCCCATGGCTGGGGAGCCCTTTCCTACCTGTGCCATCCCCCAGGCAGACGTTGACTGATGGATTCCGTGGAGCACCTACGATGGGGAGAGTGGATTTCCTTCTTCAGTTGGAGGCATGGCGTGAAATAAGTGTAGGCATCCCCCCAACCCACTCCACCCCAGAAGCCACAGATATGCAGGAGGGCCACGGCCGGTGTCCTTCAGTCGGGCCTCCAGGGCTAGAGCACCCAGCAACCCCAGCCTGGACCTCCTGGTCTGACACCCTCAGAACCCCAGCATCCTGCTTCGGCACTTACAGGTGACGTTGAGCTGGATGGTCCTTTCCATGATCACCCCAGTTGTGGGGAACATCACCTGACACGTGAGGTTGGTGCCGTGGTCCTGGGGCCGTGGGGTGAGGGTGAGCACTGGGGAGAGGAGGGTCCTGGGGCCCAGGGAGGTGAGGGCGGCTGATGTCCAGGAGAAGATGGGGGGTGTGCCCCGCTCACAGGCCCAGGGCACTGAGCAGGTCAGGCTCCTGGGGCGGCCAGCGGCCAGAGCCCCAGAAATGAGGATGTTGGGTGTGTGGGTCAGGGCTGCTGAGGAAAGGAGACAGGAGGATGTGGAGGAGGGTTAGATATGTGACCTCAAGAGAAACCTCAGGCTTTGGTCCAGCTCCTCCTTCTGAGCCCCCACCTGCTTTACCCCCAATGCCCTCTGAGGAGGGGCTCCCATCCCAGCTTTGCCAAGGACCCCCATGTTCTTCCCTTGTGGCTTCTCCTGGACCCCACTCCTTACCTGTCACATGCAAGGAGAGCCGGTTAGACATGTAACTCCATCTCAAACTTCCTCCTTCCACTCGAAAAAAGTATGAACCTTCGTCGCTCCTCCTGGCGTCTCTGATGTCCAGGGAGCAGTCGTTATTCCGGGGGTCTCCAAGGAGGCGGAATCGGCCCCGGGTCTCCCTCAGCACCTCACGATATGGGTTGTTCGTGGCCACGGGAGCATCCTGGAGCACGTCGGCTCCTTCCCGGAACCAGTAGCCACGAACCGGACGAGAGCTGGCCCAGTAGCCCCAAGGACGGATGGAGCAGGGCACGCGGACACACAGGCCCTCCCGCACCGCCACGGACTGCTGCACTTCCAGCCGGTGTACCTGAGCCAGGGACCCTGCGGGGAATCCGGGGTGAGCCCAGCCCGCGCCCCGCCCGCGCCGCCTCCCCGCGCCCGTGCACCCGCCCACAGCAGGGGCAGCAGCCGCCGCAGCATCTCTGAGTCGGAGGGATTCTGCGCGTCCTGTGTCTGAAAAGAGAAGGGGAAAGTGAAAGGGAGGGAGGGCCGCGGGGAGACCCACGGGAAGCCGGGAGGAGCACGAGACGCAGCCGTTCACAGAAGAGGAACTCGGGAGCCGGAGCTGGTCCCCTCTCTGCACAGAGAGGAGGACACCCCTCAGCCCAGAGACCCCGGAGACCTGCCCGGGGAGGAGCAGGCAAGGAGACCCCTGCCCTGCCCTCCCAACTCGGGCACATTTCTCCAGCACCAGAGCCTGGACCAGGCATATGGGTTCTGTCCATCAGGCCTCTGGACTTTGGCGAGGTCCATCCTCACCAGTGAGGGATTCAGCAGGGCCCTCTGCAGACCTCCGAGGCATGAGATGGGGGTGGGGGTTGTCTGAGTCCTGCTGCCCTGGTCGGAGAGGGTCACACTGTTGTCTGGCCTGTGGTTCTTACCCCTGCCCCACTCCCAGGGGACATCTGACAATGTCCAGACACATCTGACTGTCACAGTTTGGGAGCTGGGTGAAACTGGCATCTGGTGGGTACAGACCAGGAAATTTCTAAACATGCTGTGCTCCCTGAGCCACACACACACACACACAAATCATCTAGCCTAAAGGTCAACACTGCTGGGATGGAGAAAGCCTGCTCCTGTGAATTTGACTATTTTAGAGACTTCATACAAGTGGAGTCATGAGGCATTTGTCTTTCTGTGACTGGCTTACTTCCCCTTAGCGTAATGCCTTACAAGAAATGCTTAAGAGAGGTCTTCCAGTTCAAGTAAAAGGATGGTAAGGAGTAATACAAGCAGGGAGGGTAGAGCTCAGTGCTAGAGCATGTGCTTAGCACACACAGGGTCCTGGGTTCAATTCCTGGTGCCGCCATTTAGATAAATAGATAAGTAAATAAAATAAAAATAGATATCCTAGTGGAAATTAAAAATTTATCCTCTTATCTGTCAATTCCTGATAAAGAACAATAAACTTAAAAACATGACAGCACGTGGGAGCATAAAACTCACTGGTAAAGGTAAACACAGAGACAAGTACAGATCACTGTGTCAGGGCCATGGTGGTGTGTACATCACTTTTAATTTTAGTATAAAAGTTAAAAGACAAAAGCATTAAGGATAGTGATGACCACAACAGTTTGTTAATGGACACACAAGCTAAAACGATGTAACCTGTGACATGAAGAACATAAAGTGTTGGGGGCGAAATCATAGAACTTGTTTATGTGATTAAAGTTCCTTGGTTATCAGTTCACAGCAAATAGACCATTACAACACTGCGCTCTTTCACGACCTCGCTTTCTAGAGAACAGATACAGCTCATGCCTGGAGACAGGATTTGAATCTCATCTTCTTGTCTCTAAAGCATCTGTTTTTAACTGTACGCTCCAGACTCCCACCCCCCCACCTCCCCGCCGCCCCTGTACACAAATATAACTAGGGCGGGACAGAATGTGGACTGGAGTAAGTACTAACTCGTCCACCAGGGCTCGGGCTCCTGTCTTACATGTCTCTGCGTCCTGAGTCCCCTTTATTTCTTGATTTTTTATTCAGGACACAATTAGACCTGGCTTTAGATGTGGCTGGATTCCAGCGTGCCTATGATGGATGGGCTTCTCTCTTTCCTTGCTTTTCTTGTGTTGTTGGTGCTGACTTTGTTCAGCCTGGTTTTTCATTCTCAGATTCACAAAGGTAGGAGCTGCGATGTCCACTTTGCAGATGAAGACGCTGAAGCCCACCGAAGTCAAGTAATTTTCCTTCAGAAACTGGACTCTGTGCACCTACTGCCCCCATGACGCCCCCTTGCGGCTGTGCCGCCAGCTCAACGTTCCCTGCAGAACGTTGGTAGGGCGCCCTCTGCTGCTCATCTAGGGAGTTACCGGGATCGCTGCCCCGGGTTTCCACCATCCTCAGTCCATATTTTTCAGTTCCTATTCTTTCACCATCAATTGCTTTTCCTGACTCCTAGCTCCGAACCCATCCCTTCATTCAGAGGCTAATCTATCTCAAGATTTACAGTCTTGGGGGGAGGGTATAGCTCAAGTGGTAGAGTGCTTGTTAAGCACGCTTGAGGTCCTGGGTTCAATCCCCAGCACCTCCTCTAAAAATAAATAAACTTGGTTACCTCCCCCCATCAAAATAAAATAATTAAATAATACAGTAATAAATAAAACAAAGCTATTAGAATAAAGATTTTCAGTCTTTCTACATAGGAATGATAAATAGGAAATAGTTATTATTGGTTGTTATTAACAATGCTATTGTTAACATTGGTTTATTATTTCCCCGTTCCACTTCCTTCTTCTCTGGAAGCTGATAGGCGTTCCTGCCTCTTACCCTGTCTATCCAGTTCTTACCGCACCCCTGTGAAGATGGAGACCAAATCAAGGTCGCTGCTTTTCACAACTCCATGGCTCCCCCTGGCGGCCCAATGCACTTGGCTTCCCCAGGCTGGTCCACGAGGACGCAGGCTGGGGTTATCATGGCTCCACTTCGTTTACATTTCCGCAAAGATCCCAAGTTAATACTCCTTGTGATCTCCAGGCCTGATACACCGGTAAGAGTGGAGCCTTATTGACGTCCATGCTGCACCCGGAAGAACGTTTCCCTAGGAGGGGTTGTCATACTTTTCTCTTCTAATAAGAAACTAAAAAGCTGGACTCCAGAAAGAGATTCGGGGCTCCCTAAGACGGCTCCGCCGGCTGCTCCCTGCTCCCAGGGGAGCCCCGGGGCGGGCTAAGGAAAGCTGCATCCGGTATTAACATGTCTTTCTGGAGGGAACCAATTCCCCAACATCTGTCAGACTTCTCCAATTTGGGGTGTTCAGTGGCTGATAACAGAGGAAGCCTCGCACTCCTGACTAGGGTCCAGTCAAGGTGTTCCACGTTATGGGGAATCCAGGGCGGGAGGGGTCAGGTCCAGCCCTGGGATCTGCTTAAAGATAGGAGAGGATGTGTTCCAACCTCTGGAGGGCATTAAACGCTCAGGTTCACGCCACCAGCCGGAACTAGGCTCTGAATGAAACCAGTTCTAACTATCTATCCATCTCAGTCCTGGCTCACCAGACCAGTCATCGCTGGCCACATATGGTCTGGGTAAAAGAGAGGGACACTCTTCTGCACTAACTTGGCACAAAGCTCTGTGTGAGGGGGATGCTCCGTGCTGGGTGATGCTAAGCAGATCCAATCAGATGCTCTTTGTGGCAGAGGTTGCTGGTCTCCCCCAATTATTCCCCCCTTCCCCTTAGTGAAAACAATCCTCCATCACCGCCACAGACACCATTTCCTCTCTGCCCTTTGGGTAGATAACATTCAAGATGACCCAGGTGCAGAATTCTCGTAGCACCACAAGGTGTGGGAGTCTGGTGAGACTCAACATGAATCAAGATAAGCGTGTTCTGGGGGAGGGTATAGCCCAGAGGTAGAGCACATGCTTAGCATGCCAGAGGTCCTGGGTTCAGTCCCCAGTACTGCCTTTAAAAGATAAATAAATAAACCTAATTACCTTCCCCCACAAAAAAGGTAAGTGTGTTCTGTCTAAGACTGAGAAAGTGGGGGTGCTAATGACCCTGAGCAACGCCACCCTTTTCGTTCAAACTGGAACTTGCAAGGACAGTCTAAGAAACACAAAAGATCAAAGAATCCTATTATAACCCTTCTTATCACATGAATTCCCTGCATCAGCCAACAACTTAGGTGGAAAATGATGACTCAGAAGAAAATGGAAAGAGAGGGCCCCAGAGTTTTTTTCCCCTTTCAGTCTTTTGTTATTCATCAGGAAGCTGCAGGTGGAGCAAGTTGCTGGAATGTGCCTGTATCAGGAAGTGAAATGAAAAATAAAAACTGTTCAGGTAACAGGGAATCTTATGGACCCACTGTGTTCCCCCCCCAAACTCATATGTTGCGGGAAGGGCATAGCTCAGTGCTATAGCAAGAGCTTAGCAGGTACAAAGTCCTGGGTTCAACCCCCAGTACCTCCGTTTAAAAAAAAAAAATTTAAAGAAAAACCACAAACCTTATACGTTGAAGTCCTAACCCCCAGTTGGGACATTTAGAGACATAATTAAATTAAAATGAGGTCGTTAGGGTGGATCTTAACCTAATCTGACTGGTGTCCATCTAAGAAGAGGCAATTAGGGCAAAGACTACCAAGAGGCAAGACCCTGCTAGGACATAGGAAGAAACAAGCCATATACAAGTGGAGGAGAGGCGCCCCGGAAGGAACCAGACACCCTGATCTTGGACTTCTAGGCTCCAGAACTGTGAGGAAATAAATGTTTAAACCACACAGTCGATGGTACTATATTATGACATCCTGAGAAGACTGACTCAGAGCGTTTTTGTATGAGTGCAGATTCCACTTTCAGAAGATGAAAACGTTTTGGAGAGGGACGGTGGGCATGGTGACACCATGTGAATGTACTCAATGCCCCTGCACTGAATAGTACTTAAAAGTGGCTAAAACAGTCAAATTTATGCTAGATGTGTTTCACCGTCTCCCAAAAAGCTGAGTGAATGCTGTGCAGTGTTTCCGCTATTCTGTTAAGAGCAAAATACATACACTCGTACCATCTACAAATTAGGAATCGTGCAAACTGCATGCCTTCCTGAGGGAGTTTAATGTTCTTATATTTCTGTTTAGAACTGGCAAAGATGAATGGGGAAATTTATGCTAATTGTATAAATTTTAATTTTTCTTAGAATGACATTGAACAGCAAATATAAAACACCCTGATGAGTCAAGAGAAAGGCTGCAGAAAAAAAGGAAAAGATTTATATCTTAGTACCTTTAATGACATCTTTCCCCTGATTTTTGAACAAGGGGCCCTGAATTTTCATCTTGCACTGGGCCCCACAAATTATGTAGCTGGATTTGCTTTCTCCACAGAAGTGCCCAATTCTATTAAGAAAACACTCCTTGAGTACACTCAACTTCCTTCTCTGGAAAAAAAAATGTGATAATATAATGGGATAATCCTGTTAGAGCAAGTTTTTTTTTTTTCTTTTCTTAAGTTCAGTAATAGGTATAAAAAGATTTCAAAATATGCATAATTACAGGAATTGACATTTACTGAAACTGTGTACGTGTGAAGCATTGTTCTCAGTCATTTGTGTGTATTAACTCATTTAATTCTCAGAACACCCTAGGGACAGGAGGCATTTAATATCCCCATTTTACAGGTGGAGAAGGTGAGGCTTAGGGGAAGAAGGTTACTGTCCTAAGATTACTTAGCAGGTAAGTGGCAGCATTTGGATTGGAACCCCGGCAGTGGGGTCGGAGAGCCCCCTCTATAACCACACTCTCTCCTCAAATGCTTTGCACCATTCGGAGTTCTGCTTAGTTAGGGGGCAGTCCCCAAGACCACCTTCACTCCTGACGCGAGTTGCAACTCCGGGGTCCCCAAGACCACCCTCAGTTTTGGTAATTCCCTGGAAGGACTCACAGAACTCACTAAAAGCTGTTATCTCCATGCTTACAGTTTATTACAGCGAAAAGATACAGATTCACATCAGTTAAGGGAGGGTGTATGGGGGAGGGTCCAGGGGAATTGGAATTCCCAGTGTGGACTTTCCCGTTGTCCTCTCCATGGAGTCGTGGACAGCACTGCCTTTTCCCAGCACTGATGGGTGACAACGTGCCCACCAGGGAAGCCCCCCTGAGGGTTTTTATTGAGGCTCTGTCACATAGCTATGCTTGACTGCCACATGGCTGACCCCAGACTCCAGCCTCTTCAGAATTAGAGCTGATACCTCGTGACCCAAAGCCTCCATCATAAATTCCATTGCTAGACTATCTGCTGTGGCTCCAGCCCCCAGGTAAACAAAGGCATGTGTCAAGGAAGAGACTCTAATAATGTGTATGTGCAGTTGAATTCTGATAATTCTACCTAATAGAACTGAAGAAGGGAAAAAAATTATTGCTAAAACAGATGTCAGAAAAAAGAAAGGAAAAGAAATTCTAGGGGGGAAGGTAGCGCTCAGTGGTAGAGCACATGCTTAGCAAGCAGGGGGTCCTGGGTTCAATCCCCAGTACCTCCATTAAAAGAACTAAATAAATTTAATTATCTCACCTCCAAAACAAAAAACAAACACCACCCCCCCAAAAAAAACCCCAAACAAAATTAATTAAAAAACAGAACAAAAAAAGAAGGAGATTCTAAGGCTCAGAAGTTCCCTCCCAGGAGCTGACGGCAAAGACTAGACCTCTCTTTGGTTAAAGCTAAATTCTTTACTACCCAAGTCTGTCTCTGGGACCCATGTAAAATTCACAAATGGTGTAAGCAGATAAGGTAAAGGGGTCTCCGGAGAAAGAGAACCAGGAATGGGTATCTTGACATAAGAGAGACCATTTTTGACCTAAGCCATTTTGTGATCTAAGCCTGGCCACAATGCTTGCCCTGGAACAGGGCTCAGTAATTAATGATCTTAAGGGAGCAAAGGAAGGCAGGAACAAAAGACTGTTATCAGGCAAGAGAAGCAACAATAGCAAAGATAACACATCAGTTGTAAAGCCTCCCAGTTCTGTTACAATAGGAAAGATTAGCTGTTTTGTGGAACTGAAACCCCCTCCAGTGCTCAGGCAACCACCAGGTCCACTGCAACCAAAGGGATGATGCGCTGATCTCTTCTGGCCCTCATGGCTTCCATCAGCTAAAGCTTTGACTCTGCCGACCTTTGTCCCAATTCTATGCTGAGCTCTTCTCTGCTCAAGCCCCCTCATGAATATGCATAAACCACCTAAGCCCCACCATGAATATGTATGTGCTCTTAGCTTAAAACTTCCCCATTTGGCTGTTTGGGGAGACAACGCTTTGGGAAAGGTCTCTGGTGTGCTCTCCTTACTTGCTGCGAGTTATAAACTCCTTCCTTCTCCCAATCTTTGGCTTGGTTGTGCCTTTTGTCTCAAATAAAGAAGGATATTTCATGGTATGGTTAAGAAGAAAAAAAAATTCAACCAAGTAGATTTGAAAATTTATTTAGCAGGTCATGAATCAGGCAGCACTCCATCTAGCAAGTAGGAAGGCACTCTGAGGGGTGGTACGAAGTGGAAGTTCTTTTAATAAGCAGAAGAGGGTGCGGCAAGTTATTAGCAAGAGGAAAACCAGGATTGTTTCAGGCAAGGTCACCTTTCTTTGGGGGAAGGGAAAGGCAGGGGGTCTGATTGTGTAGAAGAACTCACTGGTGCCACTCCTGGGAGAGACTGAAACTGCCCTCAGGTTAGTTACTAAGTTTTGGTCTGGTGATGTGGCTCTGCGAAAGTGACTCCACTTTGGGCCCGTTATTTCTTTTTAATGGTATGATTACACTTCGGTAAAAATACAGATATGTGCATGCGTGTATATATAATACCTCAAAACTGAAAATATATGTAGGACAAGGCTGGATATACCTCCAGGTGATCAAATTACTACCGGTGATCTTTAATGGTATTAATTAAATTATAGTAAGTAATTGTATATTTATTTTCTTTATAAACTATTTTAATTTATTTAGATAATTATACATGTGAAATGTATACATGTGTAAATATTTACATGTTTAGATAAATATGTGAATCTTTATCTAATTAAAAGTATTTATTATAAATATTTATATATTTATAAATATGTATTTGGAAGCTATGCATAATAGATTATTTTATTTAAAATTCTTATTAAAATGGTACAGTTCTATCTTCTTTTTGTTTGTTAAGCATTTTCCAGATTTTCTGCAGCCAATACATTCCTTTTGCAATTAAAGAAGTAGCACTTGTTGCTTGTATGTGGAATCTAAAAACAAAAAGGACACAAATGAACTAATTATTTATAACTTAGATGATTGATTTCTTGAATATGTGTAAGCACATCTGACTGTCCTTTATGATTGGATTACCACATTCTGTTCATTCTTATTTTGCGGTTGGCTTTACTCCTCTAACAACTACGTAAGTTTAAAAAGCTAAAGGTCTAAGCTGTTCTCAGAAACAGTGAAAAGTACATATATGTAAATTTTAAAAATACGTGCAGTACATTGTATGTCTGTATTTACATGCACTATATTGTACACGTGCAGTCAAATTGTACCAATTTTACCTAATAAAAAGGAAAAATAAAAAAAAGTAGTACGTGTTGTTATAAAGACAAAAGATGACCATATTCCCAAGTACAGTCTGAAAGACCTTGCTGGTTGAACATTTCTGGGATGTGCTCTCTCTCCCCCGCGTCTCTGTGTCTCGCTCAGCCACCTCCCCGCTCTCTCCGCGCGCCCAGGTCTGTCTGTCTCAGTCTGGTCTCAGTGTGCAGCCCCGTCGCAGCTCCGCACAGCTCGGCTCCCCTCCTCCACGCCCTCTGCCAGGAGCGCCGTCCGCTCCTCCCCGCGCTCCCCGCCCCACGCAGCGTGAGCCCTGCTGCTGGACCTGAGGAATCAGATCAACGCCGAGGGAACGGGTCCTGTCAGTGCTGGCTGGCATATCACAGCCTGCCCTGCAGCCGTTGAAAATGGCCATGCGGCGGGCCAGTCACTGACAAGGAGAAAAGTACAATATGTTGAGGTGGGTAGCGGGGGTTGAGGGGGGAGCATCTGGTTGTAAAAAATGGGATGCCACAATTTGAAAACTGAGCACAACCCTTTACAGTCACCAAGATATGGAAACAACCTAAATGTCCATCAACAGATGACTGGATATAGAAATTGTGACACACACACACATACACACACACATACACGCACTATAGAATACTACTCAGCCATAAAAAAGAATAAAATAATGCCATTTGCAGCAATTTGGTTGGACCTGGAGATCTTCATACAAAGTGAAGTAAGTCAGACAGAGAAAGGCAAATATCATATGATATCACTTATATGTGGAATCTAAAAAATGACACAAATGAACTTATTTACAAAACAGAAACAGACTTGCAGGCATAGAAAACTCACAGTGCTGGAAGGGGTGGGTGGAGAGATAAATTGTGAGTTTGGGATTTGCTGCTACTACTACTACTATATATAAAATAGATAAACAACAAGGTCCTACTGTATAGCCTAGGGAACTACAAGCAATATTTTGTAATAACCTATAATGAAAAAGTATATTAAAAGGAATATATATATGTAACACTGAATCACTATGCTATACACCAGAAATTAACACATACATATACATCTGTATATATGTTTACATATTCTTTTTCATTGTAGGTTACTATAAGATATTGAATATACTTCCCTGTGCTGTACAGTATAAATTTGTTGTTTATCTACATACTTGAATTTTTGAGCTGGAAAATATGTGTAGTCAAGCACATATGTTGGTAAAGGATCACTGCTCATCACAAACAACAGCTATCTCAAGTTAATGATTTTAGTGCCTTTTTTTTATGTACAGGAAGATGCAAGAGCTGAGAGTCACTGAGATTCTTCCTGAGATATGGATCTTGGGACCCCCTTATCCAAAGCACACAGTGACTCACCTTTTTTCCTCTGAATTGCTCTCAGGGTGGACTGTTGGTAGGTAATTGCAGTGGGTTGTGACTTAACCCCGTGTAACTGGGTGATGAGTGATGCTCTTTGTGCTTTTTTCTGTTCTCAAGTGGTTCAATTCAGTGTTAAGTAAGTTTCGGGATTTCAAAAGTTCCCCATAATGGCCATTGATATTCTCAGTTGCCATTGGTCCATGGTCCTTCCTTGTGGATATAAAGCCATAAAGACAATGGCAGATTCAGAAGAATGCCTCCCAGACAGCCCCTCCCACTTTGAGGTTCAGAGTCCATCCCTGAGGAAGGATGGGGGAGGAGACAACAGCTCAGGCCTGAGACAACGCAGCTGTATAAATCAGCTGTATAAAGGGATCAGGAGGCTGCCCGGTCCCTGGAGAGACCCTTCCACCAGGAGGACCCACACAGCTCATGGACTATTCCACACCCAGGTGCAGCGTCTGGAGGGAACTAGTCCTTGTGGGTAAGAGATCTGGGCTTGCTGGGAGAGGGGAGGAGGAAGTGAAGGGCCCAGGATGCTCACCAGGACTTTTGTGAGCTCACATCCCTGGGTACACAGACACACATACACAGACACACACACACACACACACATACACATGTTCATTTTTATCCAGCCGCGGAATGAAGAACTGGGACCCCCATGCACACCTCCAAGCAATCACCTCATCTGGGTGCCCATAGGATCTGATCCCCTGCCCCACCTCTCCAGCTGGACCCCTTCCAAATCCCTCACTTTCCCCCAGGACTCTCTGCCTCCCCCTGCTATGCATGCCTTTCATGTTTCCCTGATGGCCACGTATAGTGTCCTCAAACAACTCCAGGGTCCACACCTGGAGCCCTGCAGCAGGGGGTCTCAGCTGTCTCCTCCACGGAGTCAGGGCTTAGGGGTCACAGAGCATCAGATGCTCACCCATGACTTAGGACATGACAGGTCCCCTCCCCCATTCACATTCACTCCACTGAACTTAGGTGCTAAATCAAAGACACATGCTGACAGTCTTGGGGCCGTTTTATCCACCCACATACTCATGCTGAGCACACTCCTGCCGGGTTCCACCCTGTGTTCAGGGTGCTGGGGACGCAGTGGTCACCGAGGTGGCCAGTGAGCTCACAGTCCAGTGGAACAGGAAGATTTGTCACCAGACTCTGATAACCCAGAGTGATGGGGACTGGGAAGAGGGGGCTGGGGGAGCCCTGAGAGGGTGGCCGACCCAGGCTGGGAAGGAGAAGACACCAAAGCTGAACACTGAAGGATGAGAAGAAGTGAGTCAACAAGGAGGATGCAGATGAGGTGGGGAGGGCAGTGATCAAATAAGGAAGAGCACTGGAGAAAGCCTGAAGTCAGGAGAGTGTGTGGTATGTCCAGAGAGAGCTGTATGTGCCACTGAGACACACAGCATGGATGCTGGGTCTTTTCGTGAATGAATGAATGAATAAGGAAGTACCTGGGGCGATGGGGTGAGGTAGATGTGGTCTAAGAAGAGGCTAGATGGGTCCTAAAAACCAGTTCTCTCTAAGAGTGTCTCATATAAAGAAGATGTGGTGTGTGTGTGTGTGTGTGTGTGTGTGTATATATCTATGGAATGGAATGGAATACTGCTCAGCCATAAAAAAGAATAAAATGATGCCACTTACAGCAACATGCATGGACCTGGAGATTGTCCTTCTAAGTGAAGCAAGCCAGAAAGAGAAAGACAAATACTATATGATATCATTATATGTGGACTCAAAAAAATTAAAAAGACACAAATGAACTTACTTACAAAACAGAAACAGACTCACAGACATAGAAAACAAACTTATGGTTAACAGGGAAGAAAGGGAGTGCGGAGAGATAAATTGGGAGTTCGAGATTTGCAGATACTAACTACTGTATATAAAATAGATAAACGACAAGGTTCTACTGTACAGCACAGGGAACTATATTCAATATCTTATAGTAACCTAAAATGAAAAAGAATATGAAAACAGATATGTGTACATATATGTATGACTGAAGCATTGTGCTGTACACCAGAAATTGACACAACATTGTAAACTGTCTATACTTCAGTTTTAAAAAAACTATCTCATAAGCCATGCTAAGAGTTTGACATTTACTGTGAGAGTACTGGGGAGCCATGGAAGATACTTGAGCAGGGGGAGAGCAGGGTCAGCAGTGGGGCTTTATAAGGATCCACATAACTTTCATGTGAGGATGGATTGGAGGCTGAGTGTCCAGGGAGGAGGTCAAGCTGGAAAAGGATGAGGAAAGAATGGACCAGGGCAGGGGCTGAGGGAGCGGAGAGGAAGGGACAAGCTAGGGAGTCATTCAGGAGCTAGAAATCCTTAGCCTGTTCACCAGTGTCTCTGTGGATCATTGCCTGGGGGTGTAAATCAGTCTTTGTGTCTTTTTCTCTTTGTCTTCCTTAGCCAGTCTGATGGCCTGTGGGATCCGTCAGGCCTCCAGCCAAATCTACATCATCCCAGACACACTCGTAGGGGTAGAGGGATATCGGAGCTACCTGGTCCTCGGGAACGCCCCTGAGGATGCTCAGGAATATAGCTGGCACCGGGGTGCAAATGACACCGAGGGAAACATGATTATCAGCTACGACAGCACGTCTGATTCCCGGCAGTATGGGCAGTGGCCGGGAAGCCCTGTCTAACGCAGGTAACCTGCTGATCATTCGGGCTCAATTAAATGACACGGGGAACTACACTGTGCGGGTGGATGCCATCAGCGGGACCCAGAGAACAACTGGCTGGCTCAAGATTCAAGGTGAGTGGGCAGGTTGCCCCCTTGTCTGACTGCAAGGGGAGTTGGACCTGGAGGTATGGGCAGTGAGGCCTCTTGGAGCTCAAATTGTCCAGTTTCCCACCCACTTCCAGATGACACTGGGAGCCTTGGCAGATGGTCGTCTAGCTTCTCCCCAGAGATGGAGCACTCACTACGTTCAGGGGTTCCAGTTACACTGTCAGTGTACATGTTATCCACATAGCCTCAAACTTAGCAGCTTAGAACAACGCTCATTTCTGTGAGTCAGAAGTCTAGGCATGGCTTAGGCAATTCCATATGCTGAGACTCACAAAATGTTGACCGGGGCTGTGTTCTCATGTGTGTGACTCTGTCCACGGAGATTTCACACCATGGCCCTTTGCTTCTTCAAGTTCATCCGAAGCATCTCTCTCTAGTCGGCTAGGAAGGAGTCTTATATAAAAAAATCTAACGATAGGAGTGATAGCTCATCACCTTTGCCATATTCCCTAGGCTAAAAGAAAGTCACAAATTCCACTCACATTTGAGGTGAGGTGATTTAACAGGGTGTATACCAAGGAGTGGAGATCATGGGGCCATCTTGGAGTTCTGCCTACTCCATACAGCTCCACAGGGCTACGGCAGGTCGGCATAGATTTTGAAGACTGAAAATACTTTGTTTACTTCTGTCTCCATATATACCACATGGTCTTTGTCTTCATTCTGTGAGCCTCAGTTTTCTCATCTGTAGGACGGGCATACTGTCTACCATTGTGGTCTGTTGTAAGGTTGGAGGAAGTATCTGTAAAGAGAAAGGGAATCAGATTATGGGAGGAATCGTTATGGAGAATCCAAAAGCCACCTCTCACTCTGAATTCTACCCACAGCTCCTTGGACGGGGGTATCCTGGTTTTGGGGTTCAGAAACAACCATTAGGCCACATGCCTATGCTAAGAACTCACCATTATCGCAACGGATGCCACAGAGATGGCTCAGTGCATAAGTCGATGAGCTCAGGAAAGCGCCTGCATCCTGACTGCCTCCTGCCCACTCCTTACTTCTCTGTCCCTGGCAGCCCCAGGGATGCTCTCCTGCCAAGACCCCAGATCCCATCTTACGATTCTTGGCTTGTCACCAACATAAACTGAATCCTCTCTTTGGAGAAAAGCAGAGCTTTGGGGAGGCAGATCCAAACCCTAATCTCCTCCTTCCTGCTTCATCCACCCAGAGTTAGAAATCCCGGGCATCTCGGTCAACGCCAGCTCCGTGGTAGAGGACATGGAATCCGTGGCTGCCGTCTGCGACACCAATGCCACCAACGTCACATGGTATGTGGATTACATACCAGTGTCCAGCAATAACCGGATGACAATCTCCCCAGACGGCAAGACCCTCATCATCCAAAGATTCAGCCGCTCCGACAAACCGCTTCAGTGTGGGATAGAAGTCCTCCCAGAGATTATTCAAAGAAGTGAACCCATCTCTTTGACAGTGTTCTGTGAGTGTTCTGGGGTCATGGGAGTGAAGCCAGGGATGGGCTCAGGGTCTTCCAAGGATGTAACAATAAGACAGGCAGACCTGGGGAGGAAGCATGAACCAGCTGCCCTGGGTTCGAATCCCAGCTATGGCCATTTAACTCTTTGGAATTCAGAACTATCCTCACTGCTCAGAACTGGCCTCTACTCAATTTCAAATAGAGGCCCGAGTCCCTGCTTCTCAGATTAGAAGTACTATGAGTTTGTTGACATCAGGCTTTTGTGTAAAGAAGGGACTGCTTACAACCAACTGTTTCTTTTTTCTTTTTTGGGGGTGTGGTCATTAAGTTTATTTATTTACTTTTACTATTTCATTTCTTTTTTAATGGCAACACTGGGGATTGAACCCAGGACTTCGTGTATGCTAAGCATGCTCTCTACCACTGAGCTCGACCCTCCCCTCCTCACAACCAGTTGTTTCTTCAGTTCCATTTCTTCGGTTTCAAAACCCTTCTTTCCCTGAGCCTTCCAATTCAGCTCATTGATTATTTTATGCTGTTCTTCTAGATACAGTAAAATGACCTTCACGTTTGCTTTCCTGGGACGGAATTGACTATACTCCCTTGGACAATTCGCTTTAAAAACTCAATTATGTGTTTCATACATTCTCTGTTACTTCTAACCATGCTGCTGGCAACCCAACAAGACTTGCTCAAATTCTTAAACAGGTCTTGTAAATCAAAGACATTGAACTCACAGATGCTGTAAAACTCGGAATCTTTGAAACATTCCAGGACTGTTCACATTTATCCAACTCTTATATCACCTTCGACTGGGAAAAATCACCAGTCTAGGATCGTTTTCACATTTAAATCTGGAACCACTCTTGCAGAAGCTCAGGTGTCCTAACGCATGGGCTGTGGCCCCAGTTCTGGAGAAACCTGTCCCAGAGCAGACCATTTCTGACCATCATCCTCCATCTATAGTCAGAGGTTTGGAATCAAGACCCAGGACCCAGGGGCTGCAGCTGTTTAGCGAAGTTCCTCCCAGTTCATAGCGGTACTTGCTTGGTCCTTAGTCGACCGGGGACCGCTGATTCCCTAATCCTCTCCTCGAAGCCTCGTTTTTCTCATCTATGAAATGGATGCAGAGTGGACTCGGTTGCATTGCTTGTGTGGGAATTAAGTGAGTGGGTGAATGTGTATCGTGTTTAAAACTGTCTGGCATGCAGGGGCCTGCTGCTTGCTTCAGAGACACATGTTTTATTATGGCACCAAGGGCACCCATGGGGCTGGCCCACAGTGAGTGCAGGTGACAGAAGCCACTACTATTATTGTCATTGTTGTTGGCCCAGCTGCCTTGCCTGGGGTGGGTCTGGGGGTCTGACTGGGGTGCAGAGTGGGGTCACCTCCTGGCTCCGGGGGGACTGCAGGTGGATTGAGGGAAGGAGACGGGACCCGGAGTGGTCAGAGGCACAGCTCCGGGTCTCCTGCGCTGTCTCTGCAGTTGGACCCTACTATGTGCTGTTGTGGACCAATCCGAATGACTTCAATGGCGTCCTGCCCGCTGAGATCGGCTCCCAGGTGGAGATGGAGTGTGTCTCCTACTCCAGACCAGAATCCAAGTACCGCTGGATGCACAATGGCTCCCTCCTGAGCTTCTCAGAGAAAAACATCACCCTCCTGAATCTGACCTGGGACCAGATGGGCAGATACAGATGCATCGGGGAGAATCCCGTCACCCAGCTGACCTTTCACCAGGAAGTCCAGGTGCAGGCGCCCTGTGAGTGCCGCCGCTGCCCCGCGGGGGTTCACGCTGCCCAGTCTCCCCGCCTCCATGCCTCTGCCGGGGCGGTGCCTGTCCTCAGGGCTGCCGTCTCCACCCTGCAGTGCCGTGCTCACCATGGTTGGGCGAGATCCCCCCACCCGCCGACGTCCGAGTCCAAACTGCCTCCTTGAGAGAGAGGGATATAGCTCAGTCACAGCCTGCATGGCGTCCTGAGTTCAATCCCCAGGACCTTGATTTGAAAGGAAGGAAGGAAGGAGGAAAGGGAGAAACTGCCTCCTTTATGAAGCCCCCAAAGTCCTCAGATCAGTCAGGGTGGGTTCCAGGGAGATGAGGTCGGCCAGCATTTGCTGAGCACTCACTTGTGCCTGGAGCCGCCATTCTCATCTGCATGACACTCCAAGTCTCCCTACAGAGTAAGTGACTGTTATTAGCATCACCTCCAGTTTACAGGTGAGCCAATCAAGCTGCAAGGAATCTGAGGGCTTTATTCAATGTTCCAGTTCTAACTGGCAGAGGAGGCAGGACTCAAACCCTGGCAGTCTGACCTCACAGCCTGTGCCCTCAGCGGATCTCTTTGGCTGCTTTGAGGTGAGGACGTGGAGAGATGCCCTGGGAGGTGGTGCAGGGGAAGCAGAGGTCTGTTGGCGGATGTGGCCTCAGAAACTGGGCTTGGGAAGGGATCTGTAAACGGGGCAAGCACCTTTGCAGCAAGCCCTGGTCCCATCATCAGCACCAAGGAGAGAGGGTGACACGCTCAGGGAGAGAGCAGGCGTGCAGAGCAGGGCTCTGGAACCGGATGACCTGAGTTCAAATCCCAGCTCTGCTGCTGCCGTGCACGATGCAGAGACAAGCAGCATCACCTCCCTGAGCCCCAGGTGCCCCCTCTGCAGTGCTGAGATAGTAAGGAGCCTACACAACGGAGCTGCTGCACGGACATCAGACAGGGTGCCAGAGCCATCAGCCTGGCTCTAGAGAAAGCCACACGCAGATACTGAATGAGGGGTGGAGACAGCTGTTTCGGCCACTCCACACTGCTGACCAAGCACCAGCGATGCAGCAGACACGGTGTTTTGTGGGACTGCCCAGTTCACACCTGTCGACCCTCCCCGGACTATAAAACTTCAAGACGACAGAGACTGGGCAAGCTCTTTGATCACCATTTGTCCCCAGGACATAAGATGGTGCCTGGCGCATAGCTGGTGCTCAGTGAATGAGTATCTGTGGGAGGAGTTAATGACCTTGTGTAACCAGCACCCCCTACCCTGTCGCTCTCTCTCCACTTACGTCACTTCGTGCTTTTCTGTAGCGTGTACTGCTGCCTGCCCTGATATTAGACATCTCTTTGCTTAACTGTCAACTGTCCACTTCCTAGCTGGAATATCAGCCCTGTCAGAGCCGGAAGTTTGTTTTGTTCACTGCTGACTCCCAAGTACCTGGAACAGTGCTTTGCACACAGCAGATGCTGATAAAACTTCCAAGAACAGATATGCGGATGAATGAAGGGATGAGTGAATGGTGGTCCTGACCTCCATGTATCCTCTCCTTCTAGGGCGCAGGACCATTGTTACCAAAACTTTCACCATCTCAGGAACCTGGGTGGTGCTTCTCATCTTGATGACAGTCCTGGGAGGTGTCTTCTTCTGTATCATCCTGATCCATACCCTGATCAAACATTACTCCACCAGGTACGGGTCACCCTGGCCCCAGGGTGGGATGGTGGCTAGGGACTAGGACTCAAGAGCCAGCACATCCTTGAGAGGGGGAACCAGAGGGGGAAGGGACAAGCCAGGCACTGGGTTGTCAGGGATCATCTGGGCAAACAAATAGGTCTTGAGGACCAGATGCTTATAGCAGAGAGTAGGGGGTCTGGAGTCAGTCATGTCTCTAAATACCAGAGGAGTTTCATGCAGTGGCTTCTCTTAAGCCCTGCTGCTTTCTGTTTACAGTGTAGATATTGAAGGTCCACATAGAAGGGCAGGTGTGTGAACGACAGGGGGGTGTGTCAAGCATCCAGCATGTGTTTTGTCAATGGTACTCACTAGTTACCAAGAGAAGCTGGGGAAACAGGTAACAGAGGTCAGTATGCAGGGGAAAGAGATTGCGTGGAGTCATGATTAAAATCTGGGTTCAAATCCCAGATCTGCCTCCAGCTGGATGGGTGATCTTGAGCAGATCATTCCTCCTGTCAGATCCTCCCAGCCCCACGTGGAGGGTGTGGAGAGTAGTACCTGCCCTGGAGGGTGATGTGGGGGTTGGACACACCACATGGATGGTGAAGGGCTTAGCGGTGTTATCAGCACAGAGCAGACCCGAGGGTTTCAGCCTGAGCACTGTCAACACCTGGGGTCTGATCGTTATTTCAGTGGTGGGGGGTAAGGCTGTCCTGTGCACTGTAGGACGAGTGGTCTTTATGCACTGGATGCCTGTAGCAACAGCCACCATCACCCTCAGTTCAGACAACCAAGAATGACTCAAAGCATCACAAAGGTCCCATGGGGGCCAAAATTGCACTGGCTGAGAACCACCAGAGCAGAAGTTAAGAATAGCAGTGTGATGGGGATGATGATGATGATGGTGGTGGTTATGACAACGGTGATGGAAATTATCAGAACAATGGTGACGATGCTGGTGATGCTGGTGACAGAGAGGATGGGGAATTAGTAAGAGCAGTGATGACAGTGATGGTGGTGGTAGCAGTGATGAGGGTTGTCGTGGGGGTGGCTGTGACGATGGTGATACTGGTGGTGGTGATACTGACTGTGGTGATGATGGTGAAGATTTTAGAAGATACATTCTTCTTTTCATTTTTTTAGTATTTAGATATCAAGCCTATTTGTGATCATTGCAAGGTCTCTATATCAAGAAGCTTACAGTATTGACCATCAATGTGACAATAGCAAGTTGGCCCTTCTGTGCCTTAGTTTGCCGTCTGTAAAATGGGAGTACTACTGGTACCAGGGTCACAGGGATATCTGCTATGGGGGTAAAGTCATGTATTACTGATGAAGAACTTAGAACAAGGCTTGGCACATCATAAGCACTGAATAGGCCCATCCACAGTCATGATCATTATCATTATTGGATGTACTATTCCAAAACGGTTGTGATAAATTCCAGGGAGTGAGAGTATTTCAGGGAGGTCTGGGTCCCCTCTTCTTCCACATCCTGGAAGAAGCCCCCTAGCCAGGCATAACCCCTCCCCCAGCCAGGTGTCAACCTGACATCTCTACTCTTCCATTCCCCTTAGAGCTGTCATATTCTCTGCAGTCTGAGGTCTCCCATCTGGCATGAGAGCAGGGGGCTGGGAGTCAGAGGCCAGGTCTAGAATACCGGCCTCTGTCGTTGTCTTGCTGTGTGACTTTGGGCAAGTGACATCACTTCTCTGAATTCCTGTTTCTTCATCCATAAAGTGGGGTTAACGTATCTACCTTGTGTAACTGTTGGGAGGGGTTAAGATAATTTCTGTAAATCATCTAGCAGAGTGCCTGGCATACAACAGGTGTGAAATTCGTTATCGTCACCATTCTCAGTAATCAGACCGGGTAGTGCCAATTCCTTTCCCAGGTACATCCATCCTCCTTTCCCTCCCCGATCCCCTGCCCCGTGGTATCTTTCTCCAGGGACCTGAAGTCGTCAGAAATATTAAAAGTGTGGGGAATGCTGGGGACTCTTGGCATAAAGGCTATGCCCCCGATTCATCAGCTCCCTTAGAAGGGTGGGGTCTCGGAAAGAAGCTGATCCCTCATCTACCCAGGACTCTCCTGTGTTCTGGCAGTTTCTTACGGACCCAGATCTGACTTCTTCCTTAATTTCTCCCCATAGGTCACATTGGGGTACATGACCTCAGACCTGGAGGACAAGACCAGACGGGAAAAGAGGTGAGAGACCTACCCCCGGGCTAGGCTGGAAAGTGGAAAGGGCTCAGGGACAGGTTGGAGGGGACGGTCGAGAGTGGGAACCAGCCCAGTCACGCGGGGATTGGGAGGTGGAGGCTCCTGGACAAAGTCCACAGACCCCGCCTAGGACCGGGGGTGTAACATCATGGGCACGTGGCCACTGACCGAGCCATCTGCCAATCAGCGCCAGCCAATGGGATACAGGCTGGGGCGGGCCGTGCGCTGAGCTGTATGGTCTAATTCCAATGCCTCGTCCCCACCAGCAAATGGGATTCCAACTTCTCCACTTCCTTAACCCGACATGATTGGACCATCAGAGATACTGCAAATACGGCCCATCTCGACCCTGCCAGTGACAGAGAAACAACGTAGACATGCCTGACAACCGGGAATTGCTTAAACGAGGCACAGCACATGCTGAGCGAATCTGTCACCGTTAGAAACCACGCTGGGGAATGATGCTTACTGACGGGGACAGTGTTTACAACTTGCTGCTACGTTAGGAATGCATATCGCAGAACTGTGTGTGATAGGCCCACGTTGTGAAAGGTGTAGATTAGTTAATTGATGTAATGATAATTTTACATTAGGTGCGAATGTGTTTTCTACGGTTTTATGCGTACACACGTACACACACTCTCCGCATACACACACACGTCTGTGCAAAAATTTTGGACAATGTTAACTATCAACTGTGCTATCTCAGTTTCTTTCTTTGCACTTTAATGTATATTCTGAAGTGTTCTTTTTTTCCTTCACAAAGTTCATACCTTGTTCATATAATTAGAAGAAAAAAAAAAAGGTAAAACAGCATGAAGTTAGTTCAGACTCCATAATGCCATTTCTGGAACTTTTTTTCTAAGCTGTCTTCACGGATGGGTTTAAAAATATCTAAGCAAATTTGTTCATCTTCATGGCAGTTAAACTGGAAGGACGGGAGGAAGGGAGGGAGGGAGGGAGGAAGAGAGGAAGAAAGAGAGGCCCTTTCCTGGCTGAATCTGGGACGTGTGAATGGCCGGCCTGCCCCTGTGGACATCACTACTCAGGAACTGTTTGACTATGAATGTACACAAAGCAGTCAGGTCAGTGCCTGGATACAAGGCAATCCCAGGGGCCACTGGTTAAGACCCCTTCTGGTACAGGGGCCACGGACCCGTGTTCAGCCTGGTCCCTCCACTTGCTGGCCTCTGAGGCTTTGAGCAGCTCACTGTGGCCTCCTGACCCAGGATAATGCTGATTCTCTCAAGACTCACAGTGAGGACTGGATGAGACAGAATACATGAGGATTTGATGCCCAGCAGGCGCTAAGCGAATGTATTAGTTCCCTAGGGCTGCTGTGACAAATTACCACAAACTGGGTGCCTTAAAATAGCAGAAATGTACACTCTCACAGCTGCAGAGGCCGGAAGACCAAAATGAAGGTGTTCAATCAGGGTTACACATCCTTGCAAGGTTCTAGGGAGGATCCTTCTGTGCCTCTTGCAGCTTCTGGTGGTTGCCGGCAATCCTCGGCATTTCTTGACTTGTGGCAACGTTAACTCTAATCTCTGCCTCCTTCGTCACGTGCCCTTCCTCCCTACGTGTGTCCAAACTTCCCTGTTTGTATAAGGACAGTCACTGGATTTCACACTCCCCTACCAAGTCCAGCCGGACCGCATACTAACTTGATCACATCTGCAAAGATCCTATCTCCAAATAAAATCATATTCACAGCTATCAGGGGTGAGGACTTGAATGTACCTTTTTTGTATCAGTTCAACCCACAACGGCAGGTATTCATGCCAGGGCTACTGGACCCCTTGATGTTTTCCATTGTCCATGCCCAGTCTCTACCTTCCTCCTGAGATCCAGACCATCTTCCTATCCATCTGCCTGCTGGACGCTGGTCTCCCTGGCGGCTGGGGGCGGGGCGGGGTCTCCAGACACCCTTGAGCTGCCAACATGTGACTTTAACCTCATTGCCCCCATCTCAGCCCTGCCTCCCAACACTTGAGAGAAATGAAAATACACCTCGACACAGCCTTGTATAAATATGTGCACAGCAGCTTTATTCACAATTGCAGAAAGCTGGAAATAAACCCAATTCGCATCAACAGATAAATGGGTAGACCAACTGTGATACACTGGAATCCTACCCAGCAACAAAAAGGAACATAATACTGATAAAATAACATGGATGAACCTCAAAATATGGCTTCTGAGTGAAAAAAAAAAAGACACTACAGTGCATACTGCATTTTAATTATATAAATCATATAGTTTATAATTTATAAAATTTATTTTATAAATTACAATTATATAACAAATCATACTATTAACATTAATCATAGTGTTGGCATATTAATATATAGCATCATTTTATGTTATATACACTAATTAATATTAGTTTATATTATATAATATAGTATTAATAATACAAATGTATTTATAGATTATAATTAATATAACCTATTTCAATTATATAATTCTACTAATTTATGTAATTCTAATTATATAAAGTTCAAGGACATTGAAAACTAATCTCTGGTGACAGAAATCACAGAATAGTGGCTGTTGGGTTGCAGACTGTCTGGGACGGGGCACCCAGATCTTTCTGGGGCTGACGGAAAACTTGTACATCCCTGATTGGGACGTTGATCATACAGGTGTGCACATTTGGCAAAACTCATGGTATTGTACCCAGAGATCTGTGTATTTCATTTTTGGTAAATTTTGCCTCAATATTAAAAAGATGTTTTGAAAATCTGGAGGAAAACAAATAAACAACTTACCCAAAGGAAGTGGGCTGGGGTCCTCTAGCCTTCATCTCCTCATCTGCATCTGTCTTGTCCCTGAGTCTGGGTCATTTCCCCTCCTTCTATAGGAAAAATAAAAAGTCTTCAAGTGATGATATTTCCTGCAAACATGTGGCCAAGGTGTCTGCTGGTTACTTGACCCAGTGGTGGATGAAAGAAGAGATCCTCAGAATCAGGCGAGGGGTTCAATCCCAGCCCTGCCCTGAGCAGCTGAGTGACCCTGAAGCAGCCGAATAACCTCTCTGTGCCTGTTTCCCCATCTACATGATGAAATGACACTCTGCGTTTCACAGGCTTTGTCCCAGCACCTGGCAAAGTCCCGCACACATGCCAGGTGCTTGGCAAATGGCCCAGGAGGCCACGCCTGTGTCTGATTGTTTCTTAGAAGAAAGCTACTGTCAGACTCCAACGCCCAGTTCAGACCCAGCAAGGACACGGAAGACCTTCCACACCCCAGCTGCAATCCCCAGTCTGATTCAGAAGTGAAAACCGCCTGCTGGAATTAATCCCTGGGCTGAACTGCGGGGATGCAGGGGTGGCAGTTGGGGGTGGGGGGAAGATTTAGAATTTCCCTCTTCAAACCCAGAAGGCGTCCTGGGCAGGGCTGGACAGTGGCCAAGCCCTGTTATTTGAACGAGGATCTTTTTCCTGAGGGACTGCACATGCCACAAGGGAGATTTTACTTCGCCAAGAACACCCTGTGTGGATGTCAGCGGCCCTCCCCAAGAAACGTGTGAGTTCCAGTTCCTCCCCACCCTCTCCGGCATTTGGTGTGCTCAGGCTTTTAAACTTCAGCCACTGTAGCAGATGTGACAGGGCACCCATCGTGATTTTCATTGTCATTTCCTTGGCATCCAACAATACTGAGGACCTTTCCGTGTACTTATCACCATTTGGATCTCTTCTCTTACAAAATGTATGATCCAGTCTTTTATTCCCCCATTTTAAAAATAAGGGTTGTTGAGGGGGGAGGGTAGAGCTCAGTGCTAGAGCACGTGCTTAGCATGCACAAGGGCCTGGGTTCAATTCCCAGTACCTCCATTAATACATAAATAAACCTAATTACCTTTCCCCACAAAAAAAATTTTTTTTTAAGTTAGGTTGTCATTGGTGTTAAGAAACAAAATTCAATCAAGTAAATCTGAAGATCTAATTGGCTTTATTAATCAATTCATGAATCAGGCAGCATCCTATTTAATAAGCAGAAAGGCGCTCCAAGGAGCTGTACAGAACGGAAGGCTCTTAGAGGCGGGGGCGGGGCAGGGACAAGGAAAGAACAAATTACCTCATCTTTCTTTAGGGGACAGAAAAGGTCTATATGGGATATTATCTTACTAGTGCTGACCAGGAAATTCCAGGTAGGCTGGTTAAAGGTCACATTCCTGGATCTTTCCTAATTGCCGCAATTAGGTTAGGTATTAAGTCTTGGTTTGCTGACGGGAAGCTTAGCCCATGTGGCTCCATTTGGGCCCTGTTACTTCATTAACTAGTAAGAATTCTTTTATATATTTAAGTTCAACTTCCCTTTCAGGGATATCTATCTATCTATCTATCTATCTATCTATCTATCTATCTATCTATGTAGATATAATTTTCTCTTCGTTTATGGCTTACCTTTCATCTTCTTAGCTCTGTCTTTGCCTCCCAATTTCTTTTTTTTTTAACATTTTATTTATTTACTGTTGTATTATTTTTTAATTTTTTTTTATTTTGGGGGGAGGAGGTAATTAGGTTTAATTTATTTTTGGAGAAGGTGCTGGGGATCGAACCCAGGACCTTGTGCTTGCTAAGCACACGCTCTACCACTTGAGCTATCCCCTCCCCCTTCTTAGCTCTGTCTTTGATGAACAGAAGTTTCTAGTGAAGTCTAATACATATATAAATGTATAATTTGCTTAGTATTTTGGATGTCCTTTAAGAAATCTTTGCATAGACACAAACATTCTTCTAAGTTTTCTTCTAGAGCAATGCTGTCCAATAGAAATACAGTGCAAGCCACATGAGTAATTTAGAAAGTTTTAGTAGCCGCCATAAAAAAAATAAGATACTCGCAGACACAGTAAACAATCTTACAGTCACCGCGGGAAAGGGGGTGGGAAGGGATAAATTTGGAAGTTTGAAAGTTGCAAATGTTAGCCACTACATATAAAGATAGATTAAAAAACAAATTTCTTCTGTATGGCACAGGGAACTATATTCAATATCTGGTAATAACCTTTAATGAAAAAGAATATGAAAATGAATATACGTATGTATATGCAGGACTGGGACACTGTGCTGTACACCAGAAACTGACACATCGCAACTGACTGTACTTCAACAACAATAAAAAAATTAAAAAAAAAAGCTGATGAAACCTAAGCTTAGGGCTCCTGGTTTACGAGGTCTCCTCCAAGGCCCTGGCACCACATTCACACAGTTTTGTCTAATCTACAATCTAAGATTCTTTTAAAAATGGGACAGAGTTTGATTTCTACGAGTCTGACTGAAAGGATGCACATTACTCAACCGCTCAAAACCCTCCAAAGGCTTTCGCTCACACTCTAAATACAATAAATAAATGAAAAATGTGATGTTCACATAAGAGCATGAAGGCAGAACAGGAATGAGAAGTGGAAAGGGGAGGGAAGGGCATTTGGGGAGGGAGGAACATCTCATGCAAAAACCCAGAGGCACAAAAGACCTTGTCGTGTTTGAGGCTAATGAAAAGTCCAGGGGGGACAGGCTGAAAAAGGGAAGTGGGGGGAGTGGTAGAAAAAGAGTTGGAGAGCAGGACTGAGGTTAGGGTGAGTACAAAATAAAAGGGGTGCTCAAAACCTCAGTAATGGAGATAAATAATATTTTAATGCCAGGTTTTAGTAAAAAAATATTTTAAAATTTAATATATTATTTATTTTTATTTTTAATTTTTTTCGGGGGACATAATTAGATTTTTGTATTACTTATTTACTTATTTATTTTTTAATGGAGGTACAGGGGACTAAACCCAGGACCTCATGCATGCTAAGCATGCGATCTACCACTGAGCTATACTCTCCCCTTCCCCAGCTCTTAAAAATCACAATGAATGCAAAAAATAATCCGTGGAGAACAAAGTATCAAAAATTTAAATAAATGTGGGATTTGTAAGAGTGTCCTTCTGAACCAACTGGAGCCTGAGACAGAAGGAAAAATATATGCCCTTTTCACTGTGTTTTTTAAGGTATTTTTAATGGTCAGTTTTCCCCCAGGACATTAAAATCGTTGAAATATTATGGCACACTTTAAAAGTGGTGTGTATCATAACATTAGTTTACATTGATTTTATTTATACCCAAACCAGAACTGGTTCTAATTGTGCTTTCCTAGAAGCAAATGCAGGGAGAGTATTTTCAAAATCTACCCCGCTTCTCAGATTTTTTAACTGAGAACACTGCCCTGATTGACAATTTCTCTTTACTAAGTCACGATCTTAAAATAATTTTTTACTAACTTCAGTTTACTGATTCTGTCGTTATTTAGATTTTTTGACAGTCTGCTCATCAGGTATTTTTGCCATTAATTTGCACTTTTAAAACATTATTTATCTCAGTTACTGAGATTTTTGGCACCCTCTTAAATTTTGCCTCTGAGGTGTGTGCCTTACTAATCTCACCCTAATCCCAGCTCTTCTGGAGAAGCAGGCTTTTGAGAGGTCAGAACATGTAAGGCTACAGGTTGAGTTTGGGGTTTATCCTCTTGGTAAGGGATGGACAGACTACAGACCAGCCCCACCCACGGGTCATATCTGGCCCACTGCCTGTGTTTTTAAATAAAGTTTTATTGGAACACAGTCATGCCCATTCATTTACATGTGGTCTGGGGCTGCCTTTATGCTATAAAGGCAGAGTCGTGTGGCTACAACAGAGATTGTATGTCCTGAAAAGACAAAAATCTTGACTATCTGCCCCTTTATTTAAAAAGTTTGCCACCCTCTGCTCTAGACAAAGGGGCAAACAGATGTTTAAATACAGAAGGACTGGACAGTGATGGCTTTTAGATGATTGTCCCCATGTAGGGCAAGGGAAGTGAAGGTAGGAAGATGAGGGGGTTCAGGAAGCCTTGGAAATGATAAGGGTTGAGAAGGGGTGGGGGGGCTGATGCTAGCTGTTCTTAGGAAAAAGTGAACAAGATGTGGTGACTTTTTGGAGGCAGCAGGAGAAAAGAGAGGATGGGGGAAGCTGACTCCTCAGAGACTGGCCTGAAAGAAAGAGGCGGGGGGCTGTTAGCAAGATGGGGAATCCAGGGAGAGATGCTAGCTTGTGGGGAGGAGGAGATGAGGAGAGCAACCCTGGCCACGCTGAGCAGAGCAATCTAGGAGGCCATCCTGGGGAGGCGTCAAGGCAGAATGCTGGATGGCAAGATACCAGGTCACTCACCTGAGAGACTGACCATGTGACACTGTCTGCACCTCCACACCCGTGTCCCCCATGCCTGCTGCTGGCCTTGCTACTTTCTTCCTGTGGGACCTCACTCTGAGTGAAGTGGACAGAGAGCTCAGGGTGCAGTGGGCAGATGGACCCTCCTCCTCTGTTTTCTCTCTTAAGGGGCTGGAAGGATGCCTGAGGTGGGAGAGGGGTGGTCCCCCTTTGGAGACCCCAATGTTGAGAATTTAGGCTCCACCCCCTAGCCTTCCCCCAACCCCTGCCTAGAACAGAGGGACCAGAGGTTATTTTTACCTGAAAGCTCAGTGGCCTAAAACAAAAACCAAAACAAACAAAAAAACCCCACATTTATCATCTCAACAGTTTCATTGGGGCTGGAATTGGAGTGCAGCTTAGTTGGGTTATATGGCTTAGGGTCTCTTATAGGCTGTAATCATGATGCCACTTGATTTAAAGTTCCTCATTGGTTGTCCAGTGAAAGCCAGCCCCAGGTCTTCTCAAGATAAGCAGCTCACAATGTGACATCTGGGCTTCATCAAGTGAGAAAGAGAGCGAAAGAACAGAGAGAAAGAGTCACAGTCTTTTGTAAGATAATCTTGGAAGTAATATTTATCACCTTGCTTGTATTCTGTTCATTAGAAGAAAGTCGTTGGGTCTAGCCTGCACACAAGGCATGAATACCAGGAGGTGGGGGTCATTGGGGACCACCTTACAAGGCTGCCTACAAGAGCCCGGAACAAGCAATAGCCATCTATTGAGCAGGTACTATCTGCCAGGCACTGTTCTAAACTCTTTGTAGGTGTTGTTAATTCAATTTGACTTCATATAAACGCTAAGAGGCAAGTTCTGCTATTATCATCCTCATTTCACAGATGAACCACCTGAGACAGTGCACGTAAAGAACAGCACGGTGCCTAGTAATCTCTGGTTGATTTTTTTTTCCTGATGCCTTGATTGGCAGTAATTGAGACTCAGCTTCCAGAGTTCCTAACATCCATATCAAGCTTTGTCACCTGTATTAACTGTGTCTCTCTCCCTCTTCCCACACCAGGCAGGGGACTCAGAGGACCACGACCTCACTTGTGTCACCAGTATCTAGCACAGGGCCAACCTGACACAAGACGACCTCAGGAAATGACCATTCCACAAAGGAACCAATAAGCCAGTGACAACCATCACTGGCTCGTGATGACCCTTGATGGTGACTTCATGGAGGCCATCTCATCTTAAATTAAGGCATCATGGCTCCCCTGTCATAAAGAAAACATAGCCTCCACAGGGTCTGTCATGTCCTTCTTGTCATCACTCACTAAGGTCCACACCCCTTGGGCTGTGCACCTCTCCGTCTCGGGATCCCTGAGGCTCTGGTCCCTTCATTGTGAGGAAGTTTGAGCCCCGGCTTTGGGGGGAATATGGGTTTGGGGACCCTGACTCTCAGTTTCTTAGCCCCCAGGATCTCTGGTCTCCTGCGTCTCAGAGATCTGAGTCTTGTGACTCCCTTGGCCTCCAAATTTCAGTTTCAGGAGTCTCCGAGGTCCTTGGTCTTTGGTAGAGGGATGAAGTCTCTAGGTTCCTGGGCTTTGGTGGGGGAGACCTGTCTCTGGAGTCCTGGCTCTTGGCTGCTGTAAGTGTCAGGGGTCTGGATCTCTGGGTTTCTGGAACTCGGAGTCTCCACGACCCTGGGCCTAGGCACTAGTGGGTTTCAGGGACCTGAGCCTTTGGAACTCCCCGTCTCAGAAGTTGGAGCCTCTAGGGCTGAGGCAAGCGCAGAGATCTCAGCTCAAACACTGCCCCCCTTCTCCATACGACACGCTCGCGCGCACCATTACTACCCATTCAATGTACGCGTAGATCCACTCCAAATACCGCCTTCCTCAGAGTTTCTGCCCCGCGCATGCGCTGTCTCCTCCTTTCACACCCGCGACCAAGCCCCGCACTCCCAACTTCAATTTCTACCCGCAACCCCATCTCAAAGGATAAAAATAATACGCTCTACAATGCCTCTAAAAGCCTATAACAATCCCATAAAAGCAGATAATCCGAATGCAGCCACTTAGCCTTTCAAGCGTCCGGCACAGTGACAACTCATTTCCTCCACAGGACACGCAGCATAGCTCCGACCCAGGCCCGTGCGCAGGCGCAGTGCATTTAGGGAATGGTGGGCGGGGAATGGGTCACAAGGGTTGCTGGGAGTTGTAGGCCAAGCGGGCTCTGTAACAAAGGGCGCTTCCGGTAGAGCCGCTGCATGGGGTTCTGGGAGCCGTAGGCAAGACAGCTCCCAGGGCCTTGTGGGAGTCCAGTTTCCGGAGCCACCTCCGTGCCAGAGTTCCGCGTGTAAGGCAGTTTGGACATCCCTGCACCGCATTCTGCTCAGGTGAGTATTTCCTCCCTCAGCTGGTTGGCCCGTGAGCGCCCGCTCTTTGTTGCGGTGCCGTGAGAGGGCTGAGGGTCTCTCTGGGGGTGATGACACGCGCCTTTGACTTCCCAACGCCTATAGAGGCCTTCTTACCAGGACTTCCACTTGGACGCAGCGGTTCGGTATGTCTCTTGCCCCCTCCCACTGGTTGGGATTCGACCGTTTCCCTGACCCCGCCTCCAATTGGGTACGTCCAGAAGGCCCCTACTCTGTCCTGGAACCCGTGTACTGATAGAATGATGTTACACATTACCTGTCCTTCTGATAAAGCTTCAATCTTAGGCATCCCTGGGGCCTGGGGCCCATCTAATGGGTGCATTTACTATTCCCTCATCCTACACGTCTTTCCTGAGCACTGATTCTCTGCCAAGTCCCGTACGAGGCAGGAGAAGTCAGTGGTGGACGAAGCAGACCCACTCCCTGCCTTTAGTGAGCTCACAGTACAGCAGGGGACACAGGCCAGTCACCAGGAACGGTGGAATCATGGTCAGGATGGGATGGAGGTATACAAGGGGCTTTTCTAGCCCAGAGTTTATAGCCTGGGGTCTATAAACTCTTCAAGCGGTAGATGCTTAACAGGCGCTTCAAACCTGGGATGTCCAAATGGAAATCTGGTCAGCGACCCTCCTAAGTGGTCCCATCTTCCTCCCAGGTACTCAGGCCCAAACCTCCAAGTCATCCTTAACTCCTCTCTTTTCTCACGACCCCACCCTCCACCCTAATCCAAGTCTTGTGCACATCCTGTGGACTGTGCCTTCAAAATAGATCCCAAATCCCACCATTTCTTGTCAGTTCCACTGCCAACACCCCACCCCACACACCCAGTCCAGGCCACCATGATCTTACTGACTGTTGCCATCGCCTCCTCACTGGCCTCCCTGCCTCTGCCCCTGCCTGCCACAGTCTGTTCCCCACACAGCAGCCAAAGGGACCCTTTTTAAACCCTAAGGCAGATCCTATCCTTTCTTTGCACAAAACCCTCCCATGGCTCCCATCTCTCTCTGAATAAAGTTAAAACTTCGTGTTGTGGCTTATGAGCCTCTGGCAATCTGCACAGACTCATCTCCTCGTTCAGGAGGAAACCTCCGAGGACTGAGAGACTGTAGATTTAGGGGGAGAAGAGAGATGAGTCGAGAGTGACTTTATGTATGTCCTGTCCTGCAGAGGAGCTGGGTGGAAGGTGATGGTGCTCTCAGGAGGCTGGAAACAGCTGGACAAGAACAAGTTTCTGCCTGGGGTGGGGTGAGAGACTGGTCAGTTCAGGCATTTAGGATCCAAGAGGACCAGCGGGGTCCTTAGTGGGGCATTTGGAGGACCAGCCTGGTGGCCATCATAATTTAGAGCCACCCACAAGGAAAATGAGCTGAGCAGGACCTGAGAACCACGAAGAGGATTCTCCAAGAGACTGGAGGCTGAGCAGGAGGAAAACCAGGAGAGCAAGGGAGAATCAAGTCAAAGCTGGGAGGGTGGGAGTAGGGAGTAGATAGATTTCAAGGGGGCATTGTTCAGGTGTGACAGATGTGCCAAATGGTCATGGTCCATAGGTCCTGAAGGCTGCTTGCTGGGCCCAGCGACAGAGAAGAGCAGTGTTAACACTTTGCAGTAGGTGTTCCCTGGGGAGTTTGAGAGCAGAGACCAGAGTGGCTGGAGAAGTGTGGTGCATGAAGTCAGAGGAAAAGGGAGTCTCAGAGGCCATAAGCTCTGAATCAAGTGAGATGAGATGCATGGGAGGATGCAAAGGTCCTGGGAAGGAGCCCACTGGCTGTTTTGTGGAGAATTGCGCGTGTGGAGGAGGGGAGCGTGGGGCCAGGAGACCAGGGAGGAGCCTTCTGCAATAACCAGGAGAGAGACTTAGCTCAGACAGACTAGAGTGGCAGCTGTAGAGATGGCAAAGAGTGTTTGGCTTCTGGATCTGTTCTGAAAACAGGATTTGCCACAATCTGGTTGGGTGCTTGGGTGTTGAGGTCTGAGGATGCCCCTCTGGGGCATTTGTACGAAAGGTTGGGACTTGATATTGCAATTTGGAGTCACCCACAGATAGAGTGGGGAGAGGCAGCGAGGAAGAGAAGAAAGAGCTGTCCAGGGTCCTGGACCCCAAGGCTCCTGCCCTGAGCAATTGGAGGGACAGAGTGGCCCTTTACTGCAAGAGAAGCAAGTTTGGGAAAGGGAATCAGGAATCTGGGTTTTGAGATGCCTGTCAGATGTCTGAGTGGTCGCTGCCATCACAAGTTGCAGACAGTAAGCATACAGTCACAGAATGTATACACAGGTGGGTCGAACGAGGGGGTGTCAGTGGGCTAGAATTCTGGGTGGGGAGGACTTGGGAGGGGGGAGGGAAGGAGGGAGGAACAGAAAGTCCAGGATGGGCTGATCCATGCCTTTTTTTTTTTAAATAGCGCCACGATTTTATTTTATTTAAACGGAGGACTAGGGATTGAACCCAGGATCTCGTGTATGCTAAGCACGCACTCTATGACTGAGCTATACCCTCCCTCTTCCATGTCTTGGTAAGCCCACAGAAGCTTGCGGGAGATTCTGATCCCACAGCAATCCTGTAGGTCCACACACCTTCCACCCCCAAAACAGCCCTAGCTGGTCTCCTTGGAGGTATGATCCATGCTGCTTCTGTGTCTCCCTGGAGGTGGTGATCAGATGATGCAGTCGGAACCCATTCCTGGAGGCTATCCCACCTCCACCAAAGTGAAATCCAGTTGGTCTTTCCTGCTTATCCCCCTTCCTCTAACAGAGCTGCAGTCCCCTGGCCTCCCTGGCCTTACTTAGGTCACTGACCCCTCCCAAGCTCTCTGAAGGGCCCTGGAAGCCCAAGTCAGTGATAATCATCCTGTCTCTGATCAGGGCTGTAACAGGAGTGGCCTCCTTGGAGAACGAAACTGGTCCTTAATATGCCCTTCTATCCCTCCAAACAGAATCAAGCCTAATTCCAGGTGTAACTTGCCTGTCTCTCCCTCTCCCCTCCACGCCCCAACCAACTCTTTGGCTCCTTCTCTTCTTGGTGTGTAATGCGTGTAATCCAAGAAGACTTCCGGGAGGCACCAGCCTCCTTAAACCAGAATACAACTGACCGTTGAACAACATGGGTTTGAACTGTGCTGGTCCACTGATACTTGGATTTTTTTCAATAAATACACACAGTACTATTCTGTCCCCGAGTTGGTTGAATCTGCGGACGTGGGACTAGGGAGGATATAGAGGGCCAAAGTTACGGGTATTTTGACTGCGTCCCTAACCCCCACATAGTTCAAGGGTCAGCTCTATACAGGTAACCCTCCCTTATTCCGAAAGAAGCGTACTTCATCTTGGTCTATTCCTGGCAGGAACACTATCCCGGCAACCTCTCTGTAGGCAAAGACCCTTGCAATCCGGAATCCACATGTAACCCGCCTCCCCTCTCTCCCCATCCAGGAGAAGCCGACCCCTCCCGCGTCACCCCGGCCCCACAATGCCGGCCCCACAGTGCGCCTCCTGCAACAAGGCGCGCGCAGCCCTCCGCCGCCCGCGCTCGGGCCAGGCGCTGTGCGGCACCTGCTTCTGCGCCGCCTTCGAGGCCGAGGTGCTGCACACAGTGGTCGCGGGCCGCCTGCTGCCGCCCGGCGCCGTGGTGGCCGTGGGCGCCTCGGGCGGCAAGGACTCCACGGTACTGGCGCACGTGCTGCGCGAGCTGGCCCCGCGCCTGGGCATCTCGCTGCGCCTCGTGGCCGTGGACGAGGGCATCGGCGGCTACCGGGACGCGGCGCTGGCGGCCGTGCGGCGCCAGGCGGCGCGCTGGGAGCTCCCGCTCACCGTCGTGGCCTACGCAGACCTCTTCGGGGGCTGGACGATGGACGCCGTGGCCCGCAGCACAGCCGGCTCCGGCCGCAGCCGCTCCTGCTGCACCTTCTGCGGGGTGCTGCGGCGCCGGGCGCTGGAAGAAGGGGCGCGCCTCGTGGGAGCCACGCACGTCGTGACTGGTGAGCGCAGGCGCCGTAGCAGGAGGAGCGTATGGGAAGGAACGGGCGCATGCGCGGGCGAGGGGCGGAAACCGCAAGGGAATTGGGGCGCATGCCTAAGAAGTGGTAAAGGAGACCGCGAGGGTCCTAGGGGAAGAAACGAGCAGGGAAAAGGGGATACGCGCATGCTCCAGCGTAGGGCGGGAGCCCCACCCCCCATGGTTCATACCCTGAGGGACTGGATGGGTTGTGTTAGGGATGGGGCCAGATAGGGTATCTAGAAGACTTTGGTTCTTGGCCACCAACCTGGTGTACACAGATTGGTGAGGAGGGCTGGAGAAGAGGGTGGGAGTTAGTCTCTGGGGATTAAGTTTTTGATTCTTTACTTATTTTTAATTGCCTCTAGTACTCTTGATCTCATGGTCCCCAAATATCTCTTCAGAATCCTTCTCTGTCTCTGCAAAGTATCTCTCCACCTCTTACCTCCTTTTTCTTGTTGGCATCTCTTCTCTTCGATAACTCTTTTATTCTCTCACTCTCATCCATCCCTTCAACAAACAACTACTGGTTTCTAATATATGCCAGATCCAAGCTGTAGCCATAGCAAATTCTTAACCTCTCTACCTCTATTTTCTCATCTTTAAAATGAGAATATTAATGGTTTCTGGCTCATGCATTTGTTATGACAGATGAGTTGGTAGGAATAAAGTATATGTGTGTATATATACACTATTATCTGTACTGTAATTTACACATTACATATAGTGTATATATTAATATATAGTAGGTATTACACATATATATTGTATATGCTATCATCATCATCATCATGCTAGGGCTGAGAAAATAACTATGCACTAGACAGAAACAAGCCCATACCTCTGCACAATTCAAATACGAAATAATAAATGATCATAAGTGGTACTGAAAAAAAATTTACATAGACTGTGTGAGCAAAAAGAAGACCTTATGACATGGAGAGAGGGATCAAGGAGGTTTTTTGAGATCTGAAGGCTCAGGGTGAGGAGGCAGTGGGCATAGGGGAGGTTGCTCCAGGCAGAGAGAACCATCTATGCAGAGGCCAGCTTGAGATGCCCCAAGAAGGAAGTGGGGTGTGATGTGAGGCCCTAGCAGTGGGCGGGGCTTGGCTCCAGGGGCCCCTATGGCCATGAGGAGTTAACACCTGACCTGATCCTTTGAGTAGCGGGGAAAGCAGTGGACATGACCTAAGGACTCTGACTTTGAGAAGTTCACCTTAGCAGTGGTGAGGAGTCTGAGTCGGAGGGGCGAGGGCAGAGCAAAGGAAATGAGCTTGGAAGGAGGCAGCTGAGGTGGTCCAGGTGAGAGAGGACGGTTGTGACAATCAGTGCATTTTTAAAATGATGTGTAAATATTCACTTACCTTCTCCCTGGTCTCTGTAAACAAAGATAACACAAAAACACTGCAGTCTGTGTAGTCACAGGCGCTTGTGTCAACAACTATGCGTTTTTCTATGGCTGCTGTAACAAATTACCACAAATTGAGTGGCTTAAAACAACACAAATTTACTAGCTGGCAGTTCTGGGGGTTAGAAGCCGGGCAAGTGTCTCCTGGGATCAGGGTGTTGCAGGGTGACATTCCTTCTGAAGAGTCTACGGGAGAATCTGTTTTCTTGCCTCTTCTGGTGTTTAGAGGCTACCCTCGTTCCTTGGCCCCTTCCTCCAGCTTCAAAGCCAGCAGCTTCGGGCTGAATCCGTCCCACCTTTCGTCATCTGCACTTGTGTCAGTCCCCACGTCTCCCATCCTGATTCTCCCATTTTAAGGACCCTTGTCATTACACAGGGCCTGCCTGGATAATCCAGGCTGCTTTTTTTTTAATCTTAAAGTCAGCTGATTGGTAACCCTCATTGTGTCTGCAACCTTTATACCCTTTGCCATGTGACCCAACATATTGGGGTGAGGGTGGGGGTGTGAATTCTGCTTACCACAACAATCCCCTGTACAATCTCCATTCAATGCCATTTTGACTTTTTTAAAAAAATAATTTTCATTTATTTATTTATTGGGGGAGGGGGTAGTTAGGCTTATTTATTTATTTATTTATTTATTCAATGGAGGTACTGGGGATTGAACCCAGGACCTCGTGTGTGCTAAGCACGTGCCCTACACTGAGCTATATCTTCCCTCCCATTTTGACTTCTGAAGTACACTTCCAAGTGGGGCTGAAATGATATTTGTAGCTGAAAGCACTTGTACTCACGACATGAAGCGGGGCCTGGTTTGCAGTAAGTGGGGGGCAAACGGGGGCTTCCCAGGTTGCTCCACGGGAGCCTGGGTGGGGTCCCCCCTCGTTCCTCGCCGCGCCCACCCGCAGCCCCCGCCCGGCTGCCCCCCGGCGCCCCCCGCCTCACCTGCCCGCGTCTCTCCCCCTCGCAGGACACAACGCCGACGACATGGCGGAGACGGTGCTCATGAACTTCCTGCGGGGCGACGCGGGCCGCCTGGCGCGGGGCGGGGGCCTGGGCTCGCCGGGCGAGGGGGGCGCGCTGCCGCGCTGCCGCCCGCTGCAGCTGGCCTCGCAGAAGGAGGTGGTGCTGTACGCGCACTTCCGCCGCCTCGACTACTTCTCCGAGGAGTGCGTGTACGCGCCCGAGGCCTTCCGCGGCCACGCGCGCGACCTGCTCAAGCGGCTGGAGGCGGCGCGGCCGTCGGCGGCGCTGGACCTCGTGCACTCGGCCGAGCGCCTGGCGCTGGCCCCGGCCGCGCGGCCCCCGCCGCCCGGCGCCTGCGCCCGCTGCGGGGCGCTGGCCAGCCGCGCGCTCTGCCAGGCCTGCGCGCTCCTGGACGGCCTGAACCGCGGCCGGCCCCGCCTGGCCATCGGCAAGGGCCGCCGGGGGCTGGACGAGGACGGGCCGCCGCGGGAGGCCGAGCCGGAGGCGTCCGGACCCCCCGCCTCCGAGCCGGTCCCCGCCTGCTAGAGACGCCAGTTCTCCGCGGGGATCCGACGCCGTGGGAGCGCGGGCCCGCCTGCAGATGACGCTGTGGATAGACCTGAGTTACTCTGGCCTCGGGCTTCGGTGCGAGTTGGGGAGGGGGACGGGAACTGGAACCTGTGACCCTGCAGAAACTGGGGCGCTGGGCTCCTGGGGCGGGCGAGGCGCCTGGGGGCCGGGACTCCTGAGTCTCAGGGAGGAGAGGACTGAACAACTTCCCACTCCTGAGCGAGTGGGAGTTAGGGGGCTGCTTGCCTGCACGGCTGTGGGGTTCTGGGCATGCTCGGATAGGCCTAACCCTTCTTGAGCGCCTACTGTGTGCCTGATGTTTCATGTTTGCCAGCAGTGGGATAAGCAAACCACTTAACTTGATGGACACACGTCAGTTACAGTAATCATGATGCTTCTCTGTGAGCACCCCGCATACTGCAGGCGCTGGTTAGTCCTTAACTCCCCCGCCCCACCACCTGTATCTCTGTTTGATGGTTCGGGAGCAGCAGGGGTGGGCTTCCCAGACCTCCGATTCTGGAGGTCAAAGACTTAACCTCTCTGATCTTCATTTCCTCCTCTGAAAATGGAATCAAAGCTTCCCATCAAAGCACTGTTGTGTTTGATAAAGTACTCAATAAATGGTGTCAGACTTGGTTGTTCTTATTAAGGTTTGGCCACTAGGGGGCTCTGGGTTTCAGGGTTGCCGCTCTGCCCATTCAGACAGGCGTGAGACCCAGAGGCTTCCTACGTGACCCCTGGGGAGATGTGGTGTTCTGAGTCCCACCTCTAAGCTTTGCCGGGCCGGTCCCTTTTCAGGAATGCCCTCCTTTCTCATCTTCCTGCTCACATGCTCCAGGGTCCTAATGATTCTCTCCTCCCACCTGCCCAACCCAGGATGTTAGGACTCCCCCAGACCCCAGCCCCTGGGTCCTGTCCTCATACGTGGCCATCCACACTCTTTTGGTCTCACGTTTCCTAATTAGATTCGGCTGGAGAACAGGGATCAGATGCCCTGCCTCTTCTGTGAGTTAATCGAGCATCAGGTTAATTATTCATTCAACAAACGTTCATTGAGTACCTCGTCTGCGGCCCATGTGCCAGTACTAGTACTACTTAAAGTGAGCAAAAGACAAAAGCCCCTTGGCCCCATGAAGTTCACAGAGAAGCAGATAAGAAAATAAATATATAATGTCCGGTAGTGATTAATGCAACAAATAAAAATAAAGCAGGATAAGGAGAGAGCAAGAGCCAGTGTCCATGGGGTCAGGGCAAGGCCTCTTTGAGGAGGTGGTGTTTGAGCAGAGACCTGAATAAAGCAAAGGAATGAATCCTAAAGCCATCTTGGGGAAGAGCTTTCCAGGCAGAGAGAACAGTCGATGCAACAGCCCAGAGCTGGGAATACAGTTGGTAAGTACAGGGAATAGCAAGGAAGTGTGGCCAGAACAGAGTGGACAGAGAAAAATAGCAAGAGATGAGATGAGGCAGCGGCCAGGGCGGGTCCTGCAGGGTCTCGCGGAGGTAGGATCCCACTTCCATTTTCTAAAAATCACTCTAGCTGCGGTGGAGACAACGGACTGTAGGGGGCGCAAGATGATCACGGTCAATTGGGATGATTCTCTGGTGCCGGGCACTGCGGAGTACCCCTCCGTTGTGTTCAGTCAGTGACATGATGTACTGCGTTTTGATCCGCAACTTTACAAAGAGTAGACTTGTGGCACAGAGAGGTGAGGTCATTTGCCCAAAGTCACACAGCACCAAATCAGTGAAGGAGTTGGGGCTTTTGACTCTTGCTATTCTGTCAGCTGGAAGCCAGGGAACCTGGGACCGTGTTGCAGGTCAGCCACTGATTCACCGCATGGTTTTGAGCAAGGCACTTTTCTCTTCTGTAACCCAGTTTCTCCCTTCATACCAGGAGGTGGGTGGTTGGTGAAATTTCTGTTGTAGCACTAGCCAATGGGAATATAATGTGAACCGTATGTGTAATTAAAAAATTTCTAATAGCCATATTTTTTAAGAGGGGAAAGGGAACAAGTGAAATTTTAATATATTTTATTTGACCCATTATATGAAAAATATTTCTAATTTAACATGTAATCAATATTTTTAAAACCTTGAGCTATTTTACCTTTTTTAGGTACTAAGGTTTCAAAATCCTGTGTGTATGTTAAACACAGCTCACTTCATTCAAACTCAACCACGGTTCGTTCAATGGGGAATGTGGCCAGAAGGTCCCACTTGAGAGCTGGGGAAGATGCTGTTCTCAGCTTCAGCCACAAGGGGTCACTGTGATCCCACTTTGCATTGGGTGGCCATTGACTGCATAGCTAGGTCTCCTTCCAGCTGCCTGGTTGGGGAGTTCTGCTCTCTCCTCCCACCTCCCTCCTGGGTTCCCTGGTCTGAGCCAGCCTCCAAGGGCAAGAGACAGTGTGGCAGGAATCTGAAGGTCCCCTATGAACACTGGAAACCTTCCATGACCTCAAGACCCAGGTGTCCATTCATTCAGTCATCCTGCAAATATCGAACCACACAACTTTTGACAGCAGTGGCCGAAAGCAAAAACCTGCTCTGGGAGAGGCCAAAAAAGAAAGGAGAACAATAGGGAGACCATGCAGTATGTCAGGTGGTGATAAATTGATAAGTTGGAGACGCGGAGCATGCCACACATATAGGTAGGGTGGAAAGGGAAGACCTCGTGGAGAAGGTGACAGCTGAGCAGAGACCCACACAAGGTGAGGCAGTGAGCTCTGCAGATTCCTAGGAAGAGCACTGCTGGCAGAGCAACAGCAGGTGCAAACTCCAAGGGAGGCAAGGGAGTGATGGAGGGGGTGAGTGGCCAGACTGCGTAAGTGTGACTCTGGTTTTGAGATGGAATCCACAGGAATTTTTGAGCCAATGGGTGATGAGGATAATCCCTTCATTTATGAAGCAAACATTTGCCAGTGCCTCCCAGGAGCCAGGCCCTGCACGGGGCAGTGGGGAAACAGAGCTGACTCAGCCCCAGTCCCTGCCCTCAATGGGCTCCCCATCTGGTGGGAGAGGCTGCAGGGACGTGGGCAAATCAAGACCCACAGGGATACGTGTCCCGGCGGGGATTAGTAAGGGCTCAGGGGAGCACAGAGGTGGGGCCGCTAACTCAGCGTGGGGCGTCATGGAATGCTTTCTGAAGGAGGTAGTGTTTAAACCAGGCCCCAGAAGATGAGTAAGAATGAGCACGGGAAAGGGGTGGGAGGGGGCCCAGTGTACAGCAGGTGGAAAGGCCTGCAGGCAAGGAAGCGCTGGGAACCAGGGCGGAAGCGCTGCTCCTGGAGCAGGACGGCTGGGGAGGGGCTGGAGGGGGGAGGCCAGGCCCCTGGGGAGGGTCAGAATACCACTGCTCAAGGCGGACTTTCCACGGGGGTGATGGGGTACCAGGAAGGGTTTAGAGCAGACGGAGCTCACCCTAGGTGTCAGAAAGAGCTTTCTGGGGCCGATTCTAGGAGGACTGGAGGGGGAAAATTTATAGGCCAGGAAGCCAGGGAGAAGCCAAGGGGGTGGGAATGGTGGGAACAGACATGAGGGCGACTTAAGAGAGATAGAAATCCTACTAAACCCTAAGGTGTGTTTTGTAAGTGCAAGAGCTCCAGCATAAACCCAAAGTTGTAAATACAAGAGAAGCCTCCGCTAAACAGACTGAACAGAAATAAAGATGTTTGCCACTTAGGCGGACAGCCGTAGTGAACACGGGAGAGTCTTGCTGCGGGAGAAAGCCATAGTTAACACCGCGGGTGGGGCAGGGTTGTTGCTGAGGCAGGAAGCCCCAGTCATCACGGAGCAGGGCTTCTGCTGAGGCCTGTGGACTTGGTAAACACAGCCCCTACATAAATACAAGGGGTCCTTTATAGTTGTGGGACGTGGCAATAGGTCTGTGAAAGGACCAGGGCTGGTGAGGTAGAAATCCCCATGCCCCATGCTGGGGTACCATCACCCTGGAGACAGAAGCATTCTTCCCTGCAAGAATTTGGAGCCCAATCTCAAAAAGATGGGCTTCTCCATCTTCCCCTCAGTGTGTGCTCTCCCAGGGCTGGGTAATTGGAGATGACTGTAGGTCTAAAGATGTAAAGGTCTGAAGATGTAGAGGCACTGGGTGCAGAGAGTCTGGGGAGAAGAAGGCTGTCGATAATCTCACTCTCATTCAGCCTGTTTTCACAGAGCCAGGCTCCAGGGATTCAGCAGTGAGCACGCTAGACAAGGTCTCTGCCATCATGAAGCCTCAGTTTGAGTGAGAAAGATGTTTCTTTATCCCCACGAATGTTGACTAAGTACCTACTCTGTGCCAGGGAACACAGATAAAGAAGGCAAAACCCCCTGCCCTGTTGGAGTTGACACTCAAGTTGTGGGAGACAGTCTACACATAAAAGGAAGTAAATAAAACACGGGGACATCGATGGCGATAAATGCCATAAAGGAAAACAACAGCAACAATAAACAAGGAGGCAAACACATAAAGCAATTTTAGATTGAAATGAGGCATAGAAAGGAAACCAGCAGGGGGCTGAGATAGAAACTAGAGTGGAATGTCTACTCTAGAGAAAGTGATCATGGGCAGAATGTTGGGAAACATGTCCAGGCAGAGGGAACAGCAAAGACAAAGGCCCTGAGGTGGGAAGGCATCTACCATGTGAAGAAAATCAAGGAAGTCCCCGGCGGGGGGCACCTGAGGCACAGTGCGTGATGGAATGATGAGGTTGGAGAGGCAGACATAAAGCCAGACATGGAGTACCTTGGAAGTGTTTAGGTTTATATCATAATTGCAGTGGGAAATCATGGGTTTTAAGCAGGTTTTAATGTGATATTGTTTTATATTTTATATATATATATACACACACACACACACACACACACACATACTGGCTGCCAAGTGGAGAATGGACTTGGGTGGGAGTGGGGGAGTTGGAAACGGGGTTCGAATGTGGAAGTATGGAGACTAGTTTGGATGCTGTTGCACCTGTCCAGGTGAGAGATTAAGGCAGCTTAGGCACAGATGAGTGAGAGGAAGTGAGTGGGTGGATTTGGCATCTATTTGGCGCTAAGGTGACAGGAATTGCCAAAGTGGGAAGTGGGCGTGAGGGAGGGATCAAGGACCACTCCCAGCTTCTGACAGAAGCAACTGAGGAGAGGATGGTGTTATTACCAACAAAGGGAAGACTTGAGGAAGGAGGAGGTGGACCATGGAGCCTAAATAGAAATAAGTGGTTGATGATGAAGATGGAAGGAGGTGGGGCAGAGATGTTCGTTGGCTGTGGACAGAGCATCAAGGGTGCCCAGGTGTGCATGCAGAAGCTTCTTGGCACATAGCAGATGCAGGTGCTGGCTCAGAGCCATCTGAGAGATTATCCAGGGAGAGTTTGGGTAATCAAAGAGACACGTGAGATCAGCAGCAGAGGGACATGGAGTCAGCAGGCCCAGGTTTGAATCGCAGCTCCACAAGTGGCTCGTGTTGGGCAACTGACCTCATTTCTCAGTTTCCTCATCTGTAGAATGGGAGTGATTGTGTGCACCACACAGGGCTGATGGGGGAATTAAGCAAGACGTGACACTCGGAAGGTACTAGAGAAATTGCCAAACCCAAACCGGTGGGGGACAGAAGACAGAAGTGAGGGTCTGTTTGCCCATCCCTCAAACATTCATTGCATGCACATTCACACTGGACTGTTCCAGGAGACAAGGGTCCAGCAGAGAATTCCCTGCCCTCGATGGCATGGAGGCAGATTTGGAGACAGAGTGGCATGGCGTTTAGCAGACAGACGACCCTGGTTCCCTGGTTCGATCCCAGCTATGTCATCTGCACAAGTGACTTCTATCTGAGACCTGGTCTCCTCATCTCTAATGTGGTACTAATGAGTCTCTAATCTCATAAAGCTCTTGTGAGGCAAAGTCCTTGGCAACCTGCCTGATTTGTATTACAAGTGGAGGTAGAAAAAGGCATTCGCTGACACGGGGAGTCAGCAGACCCAGGGAGAGAGGACCCCCTGGTCTCTCAGTCCCTCACCCTCGGTGTGGCCAGAGACCACCATTCCCACCGTCACACCCTGGCCCCTATCTCCATCCGAACAGGCTCCACCTCTGAAACCACAAAATCCAGCACCCCACTCCCTGACCACCGCCTCCCACTCTCCCAGGGCTGTGGGTGGCTTTGCCATGCCTGTTTTTCCACCTGAAAGGCACCCCGACCCTCCTCATGCAGCCTCCCCAAGCCCCTTCTATCTGCCCTTCCTTTACCCCCACAGTGCGCCTTATCCCCACCCCTCTCCCACGCTGCCCTCAGCTCCCTTCTCAGCCTTCCTCCCACCATCACCCAGCCCTGCAAGTGCCTGCTCTTTGCTGGAGGAAAACAAAACAAAACAAAATCATCTAGCCGCTCAGCGGATGCCTCTTTAAATTCTTGATCGCCAACCTCATCTGGGTACCTACCATCCTCACCTCTCCAGCCCCCCCCCCATCTGTCCAGGTGCCCCTTGAGGTGAGCTGGCCTCGGCCTCCCCGTCTCCCTGGACGACCCTCCCTCCACTTCCGGCCACATCCTCACCCGCCCTTTCCTTCTGCCGCCTAAACAATGGAAGAGGCGGCTTTCCTCTTGTCCGGGGTTAATCCCACCTCTTGGTTGGTTGCACCATCAGCCCCTTTGTTGTCGGGCATCAAGTTCCCTGCGGTTGTTTAGAACTCTCCGCCTGGGTTCAAGTCATGGCACGGCCACCAGCGTTGTGTAATCGTGGCCGGGCGTCGCCACTTCCCCGTCCTCGTCCGGAGGATGACAAGAGCACCTTTCTCACGAGACCGTCGGGAGGGTCCGGTGAGTTAATTTATGAAAAATGCATAGAAACAGTGTTGGACGCCCAACGTAGTGCTCAGATGGAATTGATGCTCAAGTCGCCTCGGGAGACGGCAGAGAGAAGATTCAGATAGTCCTGAGTTTGTGCGTTTCCTCCTGCGCTTGCAAGATCTTGGACAAGCCGCTTCCCCCATCTCTGCCTCCACTTCTCAGGCTGTAAAATGGGCGCAACATAGTCTGGTCGTCTGGACTTTCCATGACTTCACAGCCCTCATTTCCTCCTATTCTCTTCCCTTGCTCACTCTGCCCCAGCTACGCTGGCCCCCTCACTGGTCCCTGGACACACCAGACCTTCCACCTCAGGGCCTTTGCACTTGCTGTGCCTCTGTCTGGCACAGTCTTCCCCCAGATATCCCTCTACCTTTAGCTCTTTGCTCAAAGGTCACCTGGGTCCCGACCCAGCCTCTCTCCCTGCTTTCTTATGGTTCTTCACAGCATCACAGCACTGCAGAGCTTGTAACATTATACACTGTATTTATTTAACTTTCTTTTCCGGGGTTGCCTTTCCTTCCATCAATAGGGCAGGGATCTCGGTCTGTTTTGCTCATTACTATATCCTCAGCATTTAAACCCATGACTACTAACATAGTAGATGCTCAATAAATATTTGTTGAATGGAGGGAGAGAGAATAAAGCAAGGCAGGCAGGAGAAAGAGGAAGAAAGGGAGAGAGGAGGGGAGGGAGGGGAGGAGGAAGGAAAGACGCTAACCCACATAAAGAAGTTACCTGGGTAGACAAAATATGGCTCATCCACATGATGGTACAGGATTCAGCCTTAAGAAGGAAGGAAGTTCTGACATGTGACAGCGAGGGCGAACCCTGAGGACCTTAGGATCAGTGAAATAAGCCGGACACACAAAAAGTAAGCACACAGTTGCTGTAGGATGCCACTTATGGGAATATCTGGTGTGGTCAAATTCTTAGAGACAGAAAGTAGGATGGAGGCTACCAGGGTCTGCAGGATGGAGGATGGAGTGCCACCCGTGCTTAATGGAGACAGAGTTTCAACTGGGGTAGATGACAAGGATTTGGAGACGGATGGTGGGGATTGTTGCACAATCTTGTGAATGTACTTAATACCACTGAACTGTACCCTAACATGATTTAAAAGGTAAATTTCATGTTATGTGCATTTCACTGCAATAAAAAATTAATTTTTAAAAAAGTTTGGAACATGAAAACTTAAAAAAAAAAGCAGAAGAAGAACAGAGCACAGCTCCTGGCTGGGCCAAGCCCTCAGTAACATGAGTGTTGTTTTGTTCTTTCCTCTCATAACCAGACTTCAGACACCATCTCCTCCCTCCAGAACTTTTTTTTTTTTCTGATGGTGGTCCTGGGGATAGAACCCAGAACCTTGTGCATGCTAAGCATGTGTTCTACCACTAAGCTATTACCCTGCTCCAAATGCACTTCAGTCTATTTTGTCTTTGTGTTTTTTTTTCTTCAATGGATGTACTGGGGATTGAACCCCAGGACCTTGTGCATGCTAAGCATGTGCTCTACCACTGAGCTATACCCTCCCTGTCCCTCTGCATCAGAGAGTCCTCTTTGCCCAGGGTCTCCTCTGCTCCATGCTCGTCTCTGCCCACAGCCCCGGCTCCCACTCCCATCAATACTTTCTTCAAAAATCTGGCTTCTCCCTAAGTCTTCCATCACTCCCTCTTGGCCTCCTACCCCCTAAACTAGGGGTCTTCTTGTGGTCCCAGGAAGATGCCCCTGGTCTCCCCACTCTGTACAATCTCCCCATGTGAGCCCCGCGGTGCTCTGGTTTTCAGGGCCGTCTGTGCTGGTAACACCCCACCAGTGTCTCTCACCGGACAGTGCTCCTAAGCTCCGGCCCGAGGTCTGCAGTGAGAAGCTTAAAGGCTCTTCTCTCCGCTGCTTAGAATCGCCCTTGGCCCTGCCCTCACGGCCACCTCTCCCTCTAGCACTCTGGGCCGGCGCCATCCTCCTGACTGACTGAAGGTCCCTACTCAGAGCTGCGCTCCTCCCTCCCACCCCCACACCTCACTCCGCCCATCCCCCCGATGAACTCCTACTCATCCGCAGTGCCCGGCTTAGACAGCCCGCTCTCTGGGAACACTTTTCCCTGCCCCTGGGACTTCATCAGGCCCTCAACACCCCTGGTCAGAGCACACATCACACCAGACTGAGTTTCCTTTTGCCCCTTATAAAAAAAGTGCAGGCTAAAAGGACACTGCGGATTTGGTACATCAGCTCCATTTGTTGTCTGCGGCAGCTGGTGTGAACGGGCTTGGCGTGAAGGTGGTAGGGGTGGGGGTGAGATGGTCATGGCTCCCTTGGTGGATAGACATGGGATGGGGCTGGGGAGAGCCTGGACCAGAACCCTCCCCATCCACCTGGAGGATATTCTCCTCCCACTGCCCTAAACACACCTTCACAGAGGAGGTGCGTGTGAGGATTCAGAAGCACAGAGACTCCCCAGGAGCAGGGACCGGCCCTGGGGCGGAGACGGGAGGAAAGTGATTTGGGAGTCAGCCCAGGGGTTGCTGAGGGAGGGAGAGTGCAGAGACGTGGCCTCCTGAGTCACCGCGTGGTGGTCTGGGATGGGCTGCCCAGGCCCAGGGACAAATTGCAGTCATTAGGGAATTTAAGAGGCTGGGGGAGGAGCTGAGGGCAGCGGGCCCTGCCCCAAGTTAGGATGGGTGCCTCGAACCCAGACCCACCTCAGGCTCCCTAGTGCATCGCTCTGTCTCTCCTGCTCTCTCTGGGTCTCTATACGCCCCCTCTCTGGTCCCTGTCTCCCTCTCTCTCCTTCTGGGTCCCTGTCCCCCTCTCTCTGGGTCTCTGTACCTCTCTATCCCCCAGCCTCTCTGCAGAGCCCTAGTCGGGGGCACCAGTTCTGCCCTGATCCCCCTTCCCAGCCCCCTGCCCGGGCCCCTGCTCTCCCACCTCTCAGGACTGTGAGGACCACAAAGGGAGAAAGTGTAGGGGACAGGCAGGCTCAGCACCAGGTGCCTCCAGCACCTCCTCCTCCTCCTGCCGTTTCCCCATCCCCACCCCCTGCCTCCCTCTCTTCCTGTCGTCTTTCATCTCTGCCTCCCTGTCTCCTCTGTGGCCCTGACTCCCCCATTGCCCTGCTGTCCTCTGCCTGGTCCTGCATCTCCCTCCTCCTTGTCTCCCAGCGCAGCACCACCTCCCCCTCCTTCCATCAGCGCTGCTGTTGTTCTGTGTGTGTGCATTTGGAGGGTGGGGTACCTCTGCCTCTTTTCTCTTTCTCCACCTTCTTTCTCTGCTCCTGTTTCTGTTCTGTCTTCCGCTTCCTCCCTCTGTTTCTCTGCTTCTCTCTCTGGCTCTTCCACTCTCTTCTCTCTGTGAATCTCAGGCCCTGTGCCCACTCCCCGCCCAGCTTGTTTTTTTTGCCTCTGTCCCATCGACATTCATCTTCCTGCTCTTCCTCCATCTCCCTCAAGCCCCTCTCCCTCTGACACTTCTTCCTCTGGCCTGTGTTTCTCTTACTGTTTCTCTGCCTCTGTCCCTCCCTCTCTCAGCACCTCCCAGCACTTTTCCCTGAACCTTCACTACCACCCCATCCACCCTGCCCTGGGGTCCCTCTCCCTGGGTTCCTCCTAGATTATAACACATTCACCCACTGGGCAGGCGGGTTCTCATTAACAATTGTGGCTGCTTCTCTGGCCAGAGAGGTGGAGGGAGGAGATGGGACCAGGGATCCTGGAATGGGAACTAGGCAATTAAAAAAAAAAGTCAAGAGATGGGCGGGGGGGGGGGCAGGGCCAGCTACTCAGACCAGGGATAAAAGGCCTCCGTGAGTGACAAAGAAGGAGGACACGATCCCCACTTCCTCCAGGCAGGAGACAGCAAGGCAGGACCCAAGCCCTTCTCAGCCACCAAGGAGCCCCCAGACCCTGCCCTCCAGGTCTCTGGCTTCTACCCTACGCCTCATCCATGTCTCTAAGCGTCTTCGTCTCTGCATGAGAGGCTCTGTCTGTCTCTGTCCCACCACCTCTGGGTCTCTTGCAGCCTCCTTCTTCCTCACTTTCTCTCTTTCCATTTGCCAGAATCCAACCCCAACCCCCAGAATGTTCCTCCTGCTGACAGCACTTCAGATCTTGGCTGTAGGTAAGATGCAGTGGGGTCTGAGGGCTCTGAGAAGAGATGGGGAAGGATTCTGGGGACCAGGGATACTCGCAGGTGACCTGGTGGGAAGGAGTGGGGCGTAGCTTGGGGATCCTGGCAGAGGAGGACACTGGAGGCGATGCCCAAGTTCTGAGTCGTGGAGATATTGGGAGATTGCAGGCTTGTAGGAGACAGAGGTAAATAAATGAGGAATTGTGCACAACCAGCAGGTCTTGACTGGGTCTTCTTAGAAAGGAGGACCATGGGACACTTCTTGATTGTGTCAGAGAAAGAGTGAATATGGGAGAGACAGCGTGTTGTCAGAAATGGTGGAGGGGGTGATGCCGGGGTGGTGGGCTCCTGGTAGGGAGAGTGGTGTGGCCTGCAGAGTGGGCGTGGGGTGACAGAGTGCATCCTGGGACACGGGGCAGGTCACACGTCGGAGGGAGGGACGGGGAGCTCCCTGATTGTGCTGGAGGGTTCCTGGTTGGAATTGTGGTGTATTGTGAAAAGTACTGATAGAAAACGCTTGTGGGCAAGTGGAGGCAATGTTAGGAGATGGATCAGGGCCCCGGATAAAGTAGCCCTGGGGTCCGATAATAGACACTATGGAGGTGCCTAGGGGTAAGGGGGTGTCAGGAAACCCCCCGGCTGTGTTGGGACAATAATGGGGGCGATGTTTGGCATATCTCCTATTGAGTGGGGTAGATAAAAGTGGGTGGTTTAAGGATTAGGCAAAGAAATGGGGATTTGTGGTCCCAGATGCCCTAAAGGTTTGGGGGGTGGAGGGCCTGAGTTCATTTGCTTTCCCCACCCCGCCTCACCCCTGCCTCTCCCTAGCCCTGGCACAGAGCCAAGGGAACGAGAACAAGATAATTGGTGGCTACACCTGCACCCGGAACTCCCAGCCGTGGCAGGCGGCCCTGCTGACAGGCCCCTCGCGTCGCTTCCTCTGTGGAGGGGTCCTGCTGTCCGACCAGTGGGCCATCACTGCTGCTCACTGCGCCCGCCCGTGAGTCACCCCTTCCCATCCTGGGCCAAGTGAGTCCTGGAGTCTGGAGCCGCAGAGCTCAGCTGGGCCCCTCCAGCCTGTTAGAACCCAGTGTAGTAGCTGGGTCCTGGTTTGGGGTCTAGATAAGAGCCTAGAAGCACAGACCCAGCTCAGAATATGGAATCCAGCCATACATCTTGAACTCAGTTGAGAGTCTAAAAGCAGATCAACAGGTTAGAACCCATACAACAGCTTAGGGCCCCACACAGAACCTAGAACCTAACATATAACCTAGAGGTCCATCCAGAGGCCAAGCTCTATATAGAGACTAAGATTAGAATCCTGTTCCAGACTGGTGGTTGAATTCAGGGCACAGTCTACCTCCAGAAACTCAAGACCCCTCTCATAACACTGCCTAGCGTCCAGAGTAAGGTTCAGAAGCCACAGTCCAGCTTGTGGGTTCCAGAACCTTGCTTATGGCTCAAGGCATAGGAGAGAGAGAGGACCTGGAGCCAGGTTGTCTTCTAGATCCAATGTTTAATCCAGAGTCTAGTCTATAGCTCCTCTTTGAGAAGCCTCGAACCCAGACCTTAACCCAACATCTACATCCCAGAATGCAGGCCACAATCTAATACAGAACCCAGAGCCCCTCCCAGATTCTAGATCTAAACCTCTACCTTAGACCCCAGACTAGAGGTCCAAGTCCAGATGAAAGCTCACCCAGTGCCCGTAAACCAGAGCCAATGCCAGAAACTGCAGTTCAGTATAGAACCCAGAGCCCAGAGCTCAGCCCAGAGTCTAGAACATAAAGCTCAGAATGCAAACAACATCTAGAACCTGGGATCCTGACCACAACCTGGAGCTCCATCTAGAACCCAGAGCCCAACCAGAGGCCAAGGGCTCAGACCGGAGTTTAGAACCAAGAGCCCAGACTATCACCTGCAATTGGATCTAAATTAGATCTTGACCTAGAATAAAAAATTCAGACCAGTGTTTAGAACCCTGAGCCCAACTGGAGCACAGAGCTCAAACCATTGTCTACAACCCAATTCATAGCCAGAACTTAATCAAGAGCCCAGAACTCAACCTAGAAACTGGAGCACACACCAGTATCTAGAAAGTATGCTGTAATCTGGACTCAGTCTAGAACCCAGCTCCTAGTTTAGCGTCAAAATTCAAGATGTCTAGAACCCAAAGGCCAGGCTAGAACTGGGATGGAGCCTCCCTGGGGCCAACTCCAGAATACCAATTCTGATTTAGAGCCTAGAGCCAGAGCCCAGAGTCTCACTTAGAACCTAAAGTATAGAACCAGGCACAGACCTCAGAACTCAGCCAAGAATGCCCAACCATCACCTTATACCCAAGTTAGAAGATAGAACACAGCCCAAGAGGGGATGGGGAGGGTGGTGGATTTGGGCCCCGAGAGAATGCCCAGGCTGGGGGAAAGGGTACAGGAGGCCAGCAAACACTCAGCCTGCAGTTAAAGGCAGGTAGGTTAGGCTTGAGGAAAACTCATCTCCAGGGGAGGGGGCGGGGCTGGAGGGTGGGGAGGGGTCTCCATGGCAGATGCTGAGCAGCACCACTCTTGTGGGTCATGGGCCAGGACACTTCGAGTAGCCCTGGGCAAGCACAACCTGAGGGGCTGGGAGGCCACACAGCAGGTGCTGCGCGTGGTTCACCAGGTGCGCCACCCCCAGTACAACTCCCGGACCAACGAGAACGACCTGATGCTGCTGCGGCTGGAGCGGCCCGCGCGGCTGGGGAGGGCGGTGCGGCCGATCGCCACCGCCAGCTCCTGTGCCAGCCCGGAGACTCCCTGCCTTGTGTCGGGCTGGGGCACCATTTCCAGTCCTACCAGTGAGGAGTCCTGCATCGGGGAAGACGGGGGCTAGGCCTGAACCCTGGGTCCGAGGGAGGAGGGGCTGGGGGCCTGAGTCCTGGGTCTGAGGGAGGAGGGGCTGGGGGCCTGAGTCCTGGGTCTGAGGGAGGAGGGGCTGGGGAATGGACCCCTGGGTCTGAGGGAGGAGGGGCTCAGGCTCAGACTCCTGGGTCCTGTTGGAAGGTGTCCCCGTTCTAACCCTTCAGTGCCCCCCTACAGCTAGGTTGCCCAACCTTCTGCAATGCGTGAACGTCAACATCATCTCCCATCAGAGGTGTCAGCAGGCCTACCCTGGAGCCATCACTGCTGGCATGGTCTGTGCAGGGGTCCCCCAAGGAGGGAAGGACTCTTGTCAGGTGAGGCCCAGGGAGACAGCCTGAGGAAGGGGGTTGTTTGGGGCTGGAACTTACAAAGGACCTCAAGAGCATGAAGACCAGTGGTGCTCCCCCCGCCTCCAACCCAGAGACCAAGAAGGGTTGTGATAACCAGGCTGCCTCCTAGCTGCTTGCCCTGAGTAATGGACCTAACCTTCCGGGCCTCAGTTTCCTCACCTGCCCCACAGGCATAGCATGGCTTAGTTGGTGGAATTAGATGGACTGGTCCACGGAAGGAGTACAGAGCTCTGATCACTGCTGTCACTGCCATCATTACATATGGGCACCTAGACAGCTGTGCTCAGGGCCTCTAGGGAGCGTCACCTGTCCTGAGAGATGACTCCAGAGACAAGAGATCTGGAGGCACACAGGTTTCTGGAGATGGAGCTAAGTGGAACAGGGGCCCAAGAGACCCAAGGGACCGAGACAGAGTGGGAACTAGTGAAGAGGGAAGGAAGAGACCCACAACGCCCAGGGGCTGAGATGTCCAGTCTCAGCCCACCCCCGCCCTATCTTTGCCTCTCGGGCTCTCCACACCCACAGCTCTGGCCATCTGTTGGTGGGTGTCTCCATCTCTGCCTCTCCCCACTCAGGGTGACTCCGGGGGACCCCTGGTGTGCAGAGGTCAGCTCCAGGGCCTCGTGTCCTGGGGGATGGAGCACTGTGCCCAGCCTGGCTTCCCCGGCGTCTACACCAACCTGTGCAAGTACCACACCTGGATCCAGGAAACCATGCGAAGCAGTTCATAGCCGGTGTGGCAGAATGCCACCTCCCCGCCTGCTTCCCAAGACCCTGCTCTTTCCAGTCAAGACCCAGGGAGGTTGGCCACCAGCTCCTCCTCCCTCAGACCAAGACCCCAGCATCCTGACCCTGACCCCTGGCTCAGAACTCCCCTCTCCCAGAGCAGTTCCTTCAGGGGTTCTCTCCCCACCCCCACAACACCCCATCATTATTCAAGGTGTCCCTAAGTCACACAGAGCAGGAGCATGAAGACAAAAGGCACTGAACTGTTACCGTATTCCAAGGGAGACAATTTTCAAAACTCTTAGTGTCTCTCAAAACTGGATAAATACTACTAATAAAATTTTAACAACCCTAAGTTCCATTCATCTGTTCATTTAATTCATCTACGATGAGCACAGAGCAGCCCCAACAGACCGAGTCAGGAGCTGTGTCCCAAAAAGAGGTGCACGGTGTCCCCTGGGGGTCTGCCCCCTCACCATCCACTGTACCTGGTATGGTAGAAAGAAACGCCTCAGCCTTGCAGTGTGGCCCTGAGCAGGACTGCCCCTCCCCAAGCCTCCTCTCTGAAGTCCAGGGCAGGGAGGGCAAAGACCTACCTTGTTTCCTGGAAAACTCTATTCAAATAGAGAGGTCCTCATTTTCTTAATCAGATCTCAGTGAGGAGAGTTGAATTAATCACACCCTTGAGTGCAAGTCCTGACAGAGACCTGTCCTCCTTGGCCCTGGTCCCCTCCCTCCCCACAGGCACCAACACAAATGGCCTCAAATACCAAGCGTCCTTGGAACATGGGTGTTGTCACATTGTGTTGCTTCTAATTTGCATGAAATCACTGTGTTCTGAATCTCATTCTCTTTCTTTGTTTATTTTAAGTTTCATTTATCATGTATTTTAAAATGCAACAATTAATTAACAGATGGATGAACAAACCCAGTTACTCCCCTCCCCTAACTCTGCTCCAGTCCCAACCAGTATATCTATTTTTTTGGTAGTGTCTTTGTCTGGTTTTGGTATCAGGGTGATGGCGGCTTCAAAGAATGAGTTTTCAGTCTTTTGGAAGAGTTTGAGAAGGGTCGGTATGCGTTCTTCTTTGTATGTTTGGTAGAATTCCCCAGAAAAGCCATCTGGTCCTGGACTTTTTTTTTTTGAAGTGCAGTCAATTACCATGTGTCTATCTCTGGTGTACAGCACAATGTTCCAGGCATGCATATCCATACATATATTTGTTTTCATATTTTTTCCATTAAAGGTTATTATAAGATATTGAATATAGTTCCCTGTGCTATACAAAAGAAACTTCTTAAAATCTATTTTTATATGTAGTTGGTCCTGGACTTTTGTTTGTAGGGAGGTTTTCTATTGCTGATTCTATTTCATTTCTAGTGATTTCTAGTGGTCTGTTCAAGTGGTCTATTTCTTTTTGATTCAGTCTTCGTGGATTGTGTGTTTCCAGAAACTTATCCATTTCTTCTAGGTTGTCCAATTTGTCTCCATATAGTTGTTCATAGTATTCTCTTATTTATTTATTTATTTTTGTATTTCTGTAGTACTGGTTGTTCATTCTCTTTCTTACTTTCATTCAAGAATGGCTTTTACTGGGTACCTCCTACATGCCAGGCTCTGGTCTATTTATGGGCACCTACTACATGCCAGGCGTTGTTCTAGGTGCTGGAAGTAGAGCTGTGAACACACCAGGCAAATCCGAATGCTTCTCCTCCCAGAGCTTACATTCTAGTAGGAGGTGACAGACAAGAAACAATAAGCATAATTTAAAAGTAGAGAGTCCCTATAAATAAAAAGGCCATTACACTTGGGCTGGGCGGCAGGCCCTGTCTGTGTGCCAGAGCCAGCTCACACCACCCTGGATGAATGAGCCTGCTGGCAAATTTGCAGGAATTCAGAGAGGCCGTTGCTAAACACAGCCATTTATTAAAAATTCAATTACATAAACTTACAATTAAATAATGTATTTTCAAAAGTCAATAAATACTCCAAACCCATCCATTCATAATAATTTTTTACAGATATCTCTGCTTGGAGGCTGTTTATATCTGTCACATAACTTCTGTCATGGTGAGCATCTGCACATCCCTTCCCAACTGTCCCTCTTCTCATGGTTCTGTGCTTGGATGCTGCAGAACTCAGATACAGTAGGAGGCTGTGTGGCCACACAAGTGTTCACCTGCTTTGCACAGGGGGACAGCACGGCATCAGAAAGTCCTGAGACCCAGAGGTCTGGGACCTGCCTGCTACAGCAGCTCAAAAGGTTGCTGGAGGGGGAGGGGGGAATATAGCCAACATTTTACAATAACTATAAATGGAACATAACCTTTAACAATTGTGAATCACTCTGTCATACACCTGTAACATATAATATTGTACACCAACTATACTTCAGTCAAAAAAGAAAAAAATGTTGCTGGGAAGTGGAGACTGCACCTTTCTTTGAGGTGATACAGCCACACCTTGGCTCTCACATAGGGTGGCCATACGGGCTCTGAGAAGGAAAGGGGTTGAAAGCAGCTGTGTACTTGAGTAGTTTTGGGCCCCCAGAGAGATGAAGATACAGCCCATGCTGTAATTCTTTGCATCCTTCTATAAAGCTAAGTAAAAGGAGTTTAAAGATCACTTTAATCAGATTTCCAACTCGTCTTTCCAGCTGTGATGGTTGAGCACCCTATTGTATTGCTTCTCAGATGCACATTCCTCTCCCATTTTTAACATCTCTGAAAGCAGAAGGCATCTTACAACTAACCGACAGCGTTCTGTCTTAGCATGGCATCCCAATTCAGTCGACAGCTCCTTTTCCTTTCTTAGTGGTATACAAAACAATAGTGTCAATCAATCGAAGCATTTGGTGAAATGGGGTATGAAGGAAGGTGAGTGTGGGTGAGGAGTCAGGTTGCTGTATTAAACAGGTGATCTTATTTCACCAAAGATGGCCAGAACGGTGTGTTAACAGTCTATCTATGTTGTCGTCTGCTCATCTGGTATGTTACTCCTCACTGCCACGGTGTCCTCTCAACCCATGCTGTCCAATATAGTAGCCACTAGCCACGTGTGGTCATTTAATTTTTAAGCTAAGATTAGCTAGATTTTATACACATTAAGATTCCATTCCTCGATCACACTCATCATCTTTCTGATGCTTGATAACCAGACATGGCTGCCATATTGGACAGCTCAGAGAACTAGATTTCCATCATTGCGAAAGTTCTATTGGACAGGAATACTTTAGTCTACTGTGGTCCAGGGAACAGCAGTATGGGAATTATCTGGAGCTCATTGGAAATCAGAGTCTTGGACCTCAGCCCAGACCAACTGAATCAGAATCTGCATTTTAACAAGATCCCCAGGGGACTCATGCTTGTTAGAATCTGAAAAGCACCACTCCATGGTATGCCTCTACCATGTGTCCCCAGAGATGGACATCTACGGTCCTTCCACTACCTAAGCAACAGTGCAACAACTGTTTGGGGAGCATGCCCCTTAAATACCAACAGAAGACGTCTCTGGAATATTCACAGGAGCAGGACCATTGGACCAAAAGGCGTAATCTTAATCAATTTCCTCAGGTACTGGCAAGGTTTCATCCAGATAAGGATTCAAGCTGAGGGAGGGATAAATTAGGAGTTTGGGATTAGCAGATACAAACTACTATATATAAAATAGATTGGAGGTGGAGGGTATAGCTCAGTGGTAGAACATATGCTTAGCAGTCACAAGGTCTTGGGTTCAATCCCCAGCACCTCCATGAGAAATAAATGAATGAATGAATAAATAAACTAATTAGCACCCCACACACAAATTTTCAAAATAAAATAAGATCCTACTGAATAACACAGGGAACTATATTCAATATCTTGCAATAACTTGTAATGAAAAAGAATGTATATATATATATATATATATATATATATATACACATATATATGTGTAACTGAATCACTATGCTGTACACCAGAAACTAACACAATGTTGTGAATCAACTATACCCCAATTAAAAAAAAAAAGGATTTGTATCTCCCTACACCCTCAACAATACCTATAGTTCATTCATTCAGCAAATATTCATTGAATCCTATTATTTGCCAGGTATTGTTCCAGGAACAAAGCAGATAATATTGTTGCCTTCGGAGAACTCACTTCTAGAGGAGAGCCAAACAAGAAACAAATGGGTAAGTAAAACATAAAGAATCACAGATGGGAGTAAGTGCGTTGGAGAAAAGTGAAGCGGAGTAAGGAGACAGAGAATGTCAGAGAAGGTGATCATTTTAAGCAGGTGGCTGTGCAGTGAGGGGTTAACACAGCAAGCCTGTGTCGTCCAAACCCTGAACATTACAAAGAAAAGTTTGGCCCTTGCCTGACTTCCGGAGATAACCTCTGAGCCCTTGGCACATTCTGCCTATTGGCAGTGTCCTTGTCCACCTGGGGGCCTTGGGCTATGCAGATGGGTATCCAAGTAAGGTCACTTGTTGTGGAGGTCTAGGGGCATGTTTGACCCGTGGAGGGGCTGGAGACTGAGGTCAGCCATGCCAGGGGACAGCCACGTATCTGCGTGACTGACCCCCCAGCAAAAACCCAGATACCGGGACTCAGCTGAGCTTCCCTGGTGGACAACATTCTGTGCGTGTCATCACACACTGTTGCTGGGCAAGGTGAGCATGGTCCAGACAACGCCACCAGGAGAGGACAGCTGGGAGCTGGCGCCTGGTCTCTCCAGACCTCAGCCCTGTGTGCCTTCCTGTTTTACTGTGATAAACCAAATCGGTGAGCCCAGGAGTTTTTCTGAGTTCTGTGAGTCCTTCCAGTGATCCCCTGAACCTGTCTCAGGGATCCCCAGCTACAGTGGTCAGGGAAGTCTTCAGGGAGAGGATGACAAGAATGGAAGAAACCAGGCAGAGGCCTGATTTGGAAGCGGGCTCCAGGAGTGGGAACAACAGGTATTCAGGTTGTGAGGTGCGAGCGCGCCTGGCAAAAGCAGGGCTGGAAAAGAAGAGAGGGTAGATGACGTCAGAGGACTACTGGAGCCAGATGGCGTGGAGCCCTCTCTGCCACCATAAGAAAACCTGACTTTCATTCTGAGTGAGATGGGAGGCACTGCAGGCTTTTGAGAAGAGGAATGACCTGCCCTGACTTACGTTTTGAAAGATCGCCCTGGTGGTTGTGTTGTAAATAGAGTGTAGGCAGACAAGGACAAAAACAAGACCAGGTGAGAAACTGGAGGTAACCCAGGTGAGAGATGATGGTGGCTGGGAGGGACGAGGGTGGCAGGGACGGCAGGTGTAGAGAAATGGTCTGATTTGGGATCTGTTTTGAAGGTAGAGCTGGCAAGGTTTGGTAACAAAATGGATGTGAGAAAAGGGACTCAAGAAGGAGACTAGGGTTTTGGCCAAGGACTATGGAAGAATAAAGGGACCCTTTACTGAGAAGACCAAGGCTGTCAGAGGAGGCTATCTGGAACGTGCCAGGGCGGAGGACAGGAGTCTGGTTTTGAACGTGAATTTGTTGAGTAGGCAATTGGCTGTTCAGAGCGAGGTCTGGATGGAGACATAAAATTTGGGAGTCGTCAGCATGTTGATGGTATTTAAATCCACGAGAGCCAATGAGGTCACCGAGGGAGTGAGCGTAGACACAGAGGACCCAGAGGGCCAAGTGCTGAGCCCTGGGGTGCTCCACCATGGAGAGGTTGAAGACAGGAGGACAAAACAGCACCAGACATGGACAAGAAGCAGTCAGTGAGTTAAGAGGCAGATGAAGAAGGGGTAGCGTCTCAGAAGCCGAGGGAAGACTTGGAAGGAAAAGGGAGTGATCCACTTGTTAAACGCTGCTGATAACTCAAGTAAGATGAACCCCAAAGAGCTAGCTGATGGGTTCTGCAACATGGGTGCCCTTAACTGGGCCATAGTTGGTGGAGTAGCCGGGGAGGAGGTTCGCATGGAGTGGGCTCACGGGACAACAGGAGGAGAGGACCTGCAGACAGTATGTGTGGCCAAGGTTTCAGAGAATTGCAGTCAGGGGCACCAAAACTGGACCAGGGTGGAAGGAGAGCATGAAGGTTAAGAGAAGGTTTTTTTGTTTTTTTTAATTCTTTTGATGGAATGTGGGAGAAATTGTAGCATGTTTGTGTGTTGATGGGACTGCTCACTGGGGAGGAAAGAAACTGATGATGCAGGCAAGGGAGCAGAGAACTGATGGCGGGAACTATGTCCTCAGGGAGGTGAGAGGGGATGGGATACCGGGCACAGGTGGAGGGGTCCGTCTTAGACGGAGGCAAAGACTGTTCATCTATAGACATGGGAGAGGAGGCAGAGGATGCGGGCACAGATGCAGGTAGATGGCAAGACTGACCTTTCTAGTTTTTGCTATTCTGATGGGTGGAAAGTGGTGTTTTTCGCTGCTGCATGACAAAGACGATGACTGGGGCCAACATCCTTAATCACGTGGATCCAGCTCTAAAGAAAAACTCACAGGTCTCAACTTCTCTCCAAAAGCCCAAGTCTGGTTTCTCCCCAGGCGTCTCTCTGTCTTTCTACCTCTAAGGCCTTTGTGCCTTTGTCTCTCCCTGCGCTTCCTCTGCCCTCTCCCATCCACCCTGTTTTTCTATTTGTGTATTTATCCCTTTGTGTCTTTCTCTGTCTCCCCCTCCTTTCACGTTTACATTGGGACCTCTGCTCCAGGCCTGGGTGTGGGGCCAACTTTCTCGTCCCAGCCAGCACTTCCAACCAGAACTTCCAGTTCCTACTTGACAAAAGAACTCCATTTTGAAGCCAGGCTAGGGTGGGGCCCCCAGGAACCTCGCGCTGCCTCCATCTCTGGCTTTACTTAATGAACAAGCACATTTGTGGCCCTTGGTTTGTGTCAGACTCTCGTCTAAGTGCCTTCAAATATTAACTCACTTAACCCTCCTCTATGAGGCATGTACTGTTGACAACATCCATCTACAAATGGGACACTGAGGCACAGAGTGGCCACGTCACTTGAAAGCAGGCAGTTTCGCTCAAGAGTCTCAGCTCTGAACCACTAGGAGCACCGTCTCTTCTTCTAGTCCGTACTCCTTCTTTCTCCAGCCCTGCTCTCTGAGGAGGAAAGACCCTGATCTATGAGACGGTATACCTGGATTTGGTCTGGTTGTTGCGTGGCTTGCAGCAGCTCACTGACCCTGTGGGCTCCAGCTGCCCTATCAGTCAAGTGAGGGGGTGGAAGGCATCCAGTCGTTGGTGGGTCCAGACCTCCCTTCAACAGGAGTCAGTCAATCATAAGTCCTGAAATCAGTGTTGACCTGGTGCTCACCCCTTAGCAAATGCCAAAGCCAGCCACTTCGACTCCAGGTTCCAGCCCTTCCCAAGTGAAAAAGGCTTTTTTCTGGACCCAAGCCACAAGAGGGCACAGGAACCCCGACTTCCCACACAAGCCTGTTACCTCGCTTAACCTGGCATCCTTCCTCCTGTCACTCAGCCTGAACTCCACTCTACTCAGAAAGAGTGAACCCAGTCCCCACTCTGGGCCCAGCCCTGGAAGGTGGGGTAATTCCCAGGTGGGGAAAGACAGCAGCCTCTCTGTCACCTTGAGAGGCACTCACAGCTCTGACCCACCCTGCTCCCACCAAAACCCTACCCCCAACACAGACGCTCTACAGCACATCTCATCTTCAGCATCAGCGTCAACCCACAACACCAACTCCACTTTATTTCAACACCTCCCCATCCAAAGCCTCAGCTTTGGCCCCATCTTCAGCCCCAACCCAACAGGGCTCCATCAACAGCCGTATCCCCAGGTCTCCCTCATCTACAACTCAATCCTATCGCCAAAACCCAACTCTCACCCCATCCTCACCCCGTGTTCACTCTCTTCCCCAAACTCAATTGCATCCCCGACACTGTCATCAGAACTCCCCTAACCCCCTGCTAAACCTGACCACAGACTTCTCCTCCTAGGGGAGGGAAAACCTGTGAAAGACTTGAAGATATATCCAACAGATATCATCAGTGAAAAACTAGACAGGTTATCCGATTTTATGAGGTCTGTTTCTTTCACTGTCTTTGTGCTGCTTTACAACTCTGTAAATTATAACTATATAAAAATATAAATAATTCTTGTCCATAACTGTGCAAATGAGTTTTGTCAGGGGGAAGTGCAATTCCCTCCCTTCCATATAGAATAAGCCAGTTTTGCCTCTATTTGTAAATTCATTTCAGCATTCCTTATTGCCTGTACCTGTGTGGTTCTTTCCTAGATCCATCATTTATTAATGAATCAAGACAACGTCTTTGATATTTGCTCATTTTCTAGATGCAGGAAGAGTCATGGCTAGATCATTTTTTGAAAAATTATCTTTTAACACTAGATTGGACCCCTATGTCCAAACTGTAACTCCCCTGGTATGGACCACACCAGTTTTGTTTGTTTCTTTGTTTTTGTTGGGGGGAGTAATTAGGTTTATTTGTTTGTTTGTTTTAATGGAGGTCCTGGGGATTGAACCCAGGACCTTGTGCAGCATGCGCTCTACCCCTGGGCTATGCCCTGCCCCCTGGATCACACCAGTTTTGATGTGAACCCTTATTCCATCCATCTCAACCCTTTATCCTTATCATAACACCACTGTGTCTCTCTAACTAAACTCCAACTGGTCTCCATCCCTGGCTTCCTTCAGAATTCTGACCCCACCTCTGTCCTCCATAATCCCTAATCCTGCCCCCTCCACCCCCTAGGATTAACTCATGGCCCCACCCAGTCACAGTTCCAGGAGACACCTACTCCTTCCTGAAACAACATCTCTTCCTCCTTCCTCTTCCCCCTCATCCCAGCGCCCCTCCCACAACTGAGTTTTCCGATTCTTGCTTCTTTCTCCCCACCTTCATCTCCACATGAACTCCCTCACCCCATCCAGCCCTGCTCCTAAAAGGCCATTTATCCGAAATATTGTTTTCCCAGGTCCAATCCCTGCCCCATCCAAGCCCAAGTTGACTTTCTACCCACCCATCTGAAGAGTTCTTTCTTGTGTCTGAAGGGTAGAAAAAATGCGGCATTTCTGTGTGTTTAAGAAGAAAAAGGCCTGGAGATGGAGTTGGGGCTACAGATGAGGCTGAGTACTGAAATTCAGCCGTGTTGGGTTTGCTGTAGAGCGTTTCAATGGGATTGGGTCTCAGGGATAGGCTGATGATAAGGAATTCGGTTAAAATTAGGTAGTGAGTTGAGAATGGGGAGCTGACGTATATTAAGAACGTGCATAGGGTTGGAGGGGATATAGTGGGATGGAAAATGGGTTGATGTTAGGGAAGTCCATAGGGATTTCATGTGGGCCTGGGGAGAGAAATGAGCCTTTCCCTTCCCTCCAGGTGGGTCTTGCTGCCTGAAAGTTCACAGTGGGTTCTACTCGGGCTTGGGCGGGCTTGGGCGGACCTAGATCTGGTCTTAGCTTGTCCTGGAAGCTCCGCCCCACGCGGAGGGCCAAGCCCAGGCTGGGGGGTGCCTGGCGACAGCCTGCTGAGCCATTGGGGGTGGAGAGGGGAAGGCCAGCAACAGGGAAATGCTGAAGGCGCTGGGGGAGGGAGTTCAGGGGTTAAAAGCCATGGGTCGGGGCTGAAGTTGGAGGCAGCTGGCAGAAGCTCTTCACCAGGGCCCCTGACCCAGGTAGGGTCTGCCTGGGTCCGGGGGAGAGCACTGGAGGGGAGGAGGGGAGGGGAAAGAGGGAAAGAGCTGAGTCAGGGAGATGGAGACAGAAGCCAGAGGCTCGGTTCTAGAGATAGAAATCTGCAGAGGTGTTGAGAGGTGAATGAAGCACGCGGATGCTCAGTGTGAGACCAGCCGCCTGGGACCCACCTAGAGAGGGGAGAAAGGGGACGAAGGGGACGGAGAGGGTCAAGAGAGGCAGGACGGTGCACAAGGACCCAGCATGCTGGAGGGCAGGCGTGGAAGGGCTGGCCACCTGGGACGAGGGGCTGCAAGCCGGCGCGGGACGGGGCGGGGCGTGGGGGGGAGGTGCTTGGGAGAGCGGGGAGGGCTACAGGGGGAGGAGTGCAAGCCGCCCCTTCCGCCTCATTACTGCTCCCCCCCAAAGATGGAACTGGGGGTGAGGGTGAAGATTCCAGCATCAGAGTTTTCAGAGTAAACGAGAGGAGGTTCAATACTGAGAATTGCGGGAGCAGAGGTGGGTGGTGTCCAGAGATGGGGGTTCCGGCCAGCCCTTAACATGTCCTTCAACTTCTCAGGCTCTGAGCGCCCTGCCCTCCACCTCAGAGTCGCCATGTGGCCCCTGGCCGCCGTCACTGCCTTCCTGACCGCGGCCTTGTCAGGAGGTAAGAATGCGCGGGGGTGGAGGCGGGGTGGCCACTCCAGACAATGGTAGGAGGTATGGGAGGGGGAGGGGAGGGGGCGGGGAAGCCGCGAGCTCCGCCCCCGCCCACTAGGGCCGGGTCCTGCCTGGACACGCTGAGAGCTTCCTGCTTGTCCCTGCGTGACCTGGTTTCCCGGCTGGGGTCTGCCCCCTCTCCCCACCGACCTCTCCCTGGGGCATCTCAGTTCAGATGGGCCCGCCCTATTTTTAAAGTCTTCTAGATCTTCCGCACTAGCGCCTTTCCTGATTATCCTACTCTGCCCTGGAAAGTCCACCCCAAACCCCTCCCTCGTCCAAGGCCTCCCTGAGAGTTAGACGAGACATACACGGGTTCAAATCCTGACGCTGCCACTTTGAGCAAGTAGCTCAGCTTCCTTCTTTCAACTGTAGAATGGGAACATTAAGTCCTTAGCACAAAGGGTGGCTGTAAATATTGAAATGAGGCAACACACGTTGTCATGGGCATAGGAGATGGAAGAGCCTGGAAAGTTAGTCGTTATTACGACTTTATTAGTATTCTGTCTCCATTCTCAGGAACTTCCAGGACCTTCTAGTGTGTTCTTTAATCCTTGGGGTGACCTCAGATTTATGATTCTGCCCAGAATTGGCCCCCAAAGATTCCACTCCTCACATTTAAGCCCTTTCCCTGTATTTACAGGCAAGTTTTCTGGAAACCCCCATTCATGCATCATGCATTCATTCAACAAACAACTGTAGAGCACCAGGCACTGTGCTAGGTGCTCTACAAGCAGAGACACAGTTCCTGCTCTCAGTACCCAGATCCTAGTACAGATGGATGCAGCCATCATTCAAATAATTACCCAAGTGATTAGATAATAATTAGAACAGTGTTGCGAGGTGATAGCTTCAAGGAACTAATCCAAAAGAAACCGAGAGATGTAATGGCAATTCCTGGCCTGGAAGGGGTCCCCCAAAGGACCTGACCCTTGAGCTGGTACCTGGAGGAGGGGTAGGGGCCTCAGGCACCCATCACCACCCTGGGCCGGAAGGTGGGGTGGCTTACCTCCTTTGTTGGCATTCCCAGGATTCATGCCTGTGTCCTCAGCCCTCCTGGGTACCAAGCCTCAGGCTGGGAGCTCCACCATTTTGTGGAACCCTCACTGGCCTTATGAGATAGCTGCACGAATTACCCCAGTCTCACAGCTGAAAAGCCCAGGATTCTGAGGCACCCGGTGGTGCCTGAGTCAGGACCCTAATCCATCTTGCCTCTGCCCTGTCTGTCACACCGTGCATGCCAGCAAATCATCATTATTTTAAACCTAATGGTCTTCTTAGAGGCAACTTTTTTTTTTCACTTGAGGCATATTTAAAGTTTATATCACTGTCCTTATGGAAAACAGCATCCTTTGCTATAAGTAAAAGCTAAGAGGAAAAAAAAATCAATCCTGCACAATGAACCCAAAACAATATGTTTCATTTCCACCAGGGATTGCCAATAGTTGACCCTTTTTGACCTCCCACAAAATGATTCAACTTAATTTTTAGGTTGCTGGAGGAAGACAACTTTTGCTTTCTCCTGGTTTTAAAAAGTTAATTTGGTGAAACTAGATAGGTATTTTTTAAGCTATCAATATTTTATTAAGCAGAATGGCATAACCTCCTATCTTAGCTTTATAGTAAAATTGTTAGCAATGACGTATAAGATTGAAAAGCAACAATGCCACACACACACACACACACACAAAAGCATATTAAGCTTTTAAGCATATTACTACCACTGTGAGACTTTCTCCTGACAAAAATCAGAATTGAAAGAGAAATGATGGTGATTCAGTTTCTGAGGGTGCTATTAATAACAGTCCCCACTCACTGAGTGCTCACTCTGAGCCAGGTCCTGTCGTGTCTTCGATGTAAGATCTTATGGATCCTACAACTGCCCTGTGAGAGACAGGCTATTACTCTTCCTTCTTTACAGCTAAGAAAACTGAGGCTGGAGACTCGTACAGGATCACCCAGCCAGAAAGTGGCACATTCAGGATGAGGCTTTCTCTGTCCTTTTGTCCACTGCTGTGGTTCCAGTGCCAAGCACAGTGCCTAGCACAAACACCATCCATTGGTTGAGCACCGACTGTGTGCTGGGTGCTGTCCGAGGTCCTGGGGGTGCAGCACTGAACAGAGCAGTTAGGGTGCCTGTTGTCAGTGGTCCTTACAGTCAAAGTGAGGAGACGAAATGCAAACAAGTATAAAGAGAAATGCATAGTGACTGTAGCTATGATGAAACTCAACTAGGGGGATGTCTCGGGGAATAAGGGGGGTGGGGGGCTAAGAGGGGCAGTATTGGACTAGGTGGCCAGGGACCTGGGATGGCCTCTCTAAGGAGGTGACATCTGAACTTGGCTCTCAGAGTCAAAAGGGACCCAGACATGTAACATTTAGATTCTGAGTGCCATCCGGCAGACTATTTCACATGTATGATGTCCTATATCTGCACTGTGCTATGTGGTAGCTACTGACCGTGTGGGGCTATTGAACATTTCAAATATGACTGGTGTGATTGAAGAACTGAATTTTTTATTTCATTTAAATTGAGGTAGCCACTTGTGGCTGGTGGCTACTGTACTGAACAGTGCAGGTCTAGAGAAAGAACTGTCCATAAAGAAGAGGCTGCAAGCACAATGGTCTGGTATGTTTGAAGAACAGGTCCATGAGTGTGGAGCAGAGTGAGTGGAGAGGTGAGGGAAGGGGTTAAAGAAGCTAGCAAGGGTCAGATGATGCAAAGTCCTTCAAACTTTGAATTTGGAAGTAGTTAGCCTATGAATGGTATTTAAAGCCTTGGAGCCACCTAATAAAATATGTGTTAAAAGGATGGAGGGTTGGATGGATGGATGATGGATGGATGCATGGACGCATGGATGGATACTGCCTGGGTAGATATGTAGGTTAGACTCACTTCTACCTCCTGAAGTCTGTCCCCAGGCTGGAACAAGAGAGAAAATTTAGTTGGGAAGAAAGTCCGTCTTTGGCTTACCTATCAGAAGCATCCCCATTCTATGGTATCTTCTTTTAACCTCCATTGGAGGGTTTGGCACTTCTACAGAAAAAGACATCACCTCTTTGCCCTGACTCATCTCCACTACATAGAAAATGGCAACTCCAAGAGACCCACAAATAAACAAATGTGTCACCCAGAGCAAAATTCTGACTGCATCTCCAAGCCCAGGGACCACAACTCCAGGCCTCCTTTCCCTGGGAGCCCCAGTTCTCTAACATTCTCTCTTCTTCACCAGGCATCCCTCGGGAGTATCCCAAGATTCTCAATGGCACCAACGGGACCAATGGGTTTCTCCAGGGTGGCTACACCTGCCTCCCCCACTCTCAGCCTTGGCAGGCAGCCCTGCTAGTGCAAGGGCGGCTGCTCTGCGGGGGAGTCCTGGTCCACCCCAGATGGGTCCTCACTGCAGCACACTGTCTAAAGGAGTATGTGGGGGCCGGGGGAGCTTCGGGTAGGGATGAGACTGGGACTGGGGTGGTGGGTGGGTGGAGCTGAATTTGAGGATGAGGTTGGAGTTGAGTTGGGATGGGCACAGGGGTGAGAATGAGTTTGGAGGTGGAGATGTGGGGGTTGGGTGTGGGAGTGGAGTCAAAGTAGAGGATTTGGATGGGGTTGGACTTGAGAGTGTGGAAGGAGACATGTTTGGAGATGCGGAAGGTGGGATCGGGAAGGGTTAGACTGGGGATGGAGATGGGCTCCTGAGGTCCTCTGACAACCCTCTTCCTGCACCCACAGGGGATACGCAGTATACCTGGGCAAGCATGCCCTGGGGTGTGTGGAGGCTGGAGAGCAGGTGAGGGAGGTAGTTCGATCTATCCCCCACCCTCACTACCAGATCAGCCCCACCCACCTGAACCATGACCACGACATCATGCTTCTGGAACTGCAGTCCCCCGTCCAGCTCACCAGCCACATCCAAACCCTGCCCCTCTCCCGCGATGACTGCCTCCCTCCTGGCACCAGCTGCCTGGTGTCTGGTTGGGGTACCACCACCAGCCCCCAGGGTATGCACCCACACATGTGGCCTGAGGTCTCACAGTTTGTCTGGGGAAACTGGGGCAGAGATGGGAGGATAGGTTGGAGGATTCTTTATAAATAAAAAATTTAAAATATATGCTTGTATATGTGATAAATCAGATATCACATATATAATGTATATAATATATAAAGTTAAATCTATTTTTCATATAAATATAAGTGTATAAATATATAAAATTGTAAAATGTTATAGATAATATATAATGTATAGTTTTATATATCCTTATAGAATATATAAATATGAAATTTAACTGTATAATTAGTTATTTATGATATATTATGTATCATATATGATATAGTTATTATCCTTTATATAAATATACATAAATTTATGAATATAAAGTTATGTATTACATATATGTTATACACCATATATAAAAGTATGTTTCCTTTATAAAATGTATATAAATTTATACATATATAAAATATACACTATATAGTATAGACACATATTTTATTTAAATGGATATGCATAATTATACATCTGTATTTAAATATATAAATTATAGAAATTAGATTTATTTCTTAATCTATAAATGATATGTTTATGTATTTATTTAAATATACTTGTATATAAATAATCTATACATTATACATAAATACATATTTAAACATAAATATATCATTTATAATTTAGAAATAATTTAATATATTGATTATATATTCATTAAATACAATAACTATAAATATATCTTTTGTATATAAATTATGTACATATGAACATAAAGTTGAACTCTATAGCAACGAGAGCCCTTCACATCTCCTTAGCAGCCAGTCTCATTTCCATATCTTTCTTCCCAACGTGCTCCATCCTTCTCTCCACCACTCTTTCCCACTTTCCCACCTCTCTTTCCATCTCTCTTCCTCCTTGTGTTTTCCTCATCTACAGTTCTCTCACCACCTCTGCCCTCCTGTCTCTTCCCACCACCTTCCTTCCATCCTTCCCTCCACTTTCCTTCTCTTCTCTTCTTCCACCTCTCCGCCTACTTCTTTCCACATTTCTGCCTTCCATCACTTTACCCAGATACATAGCCCATCTCTTCTCCCATCTTTATTTTCTACCAACTTTCTGCCCACCCAATCTCCACCCCATAGCCTGTCCAGGACAGATACCCTCAGATATCCTTCCTCTCTCTCCTTCCCAGTGACTTACCCCCAAGCCCTCCAGTGTGCCAACATCCAGCTACGATCAGATAAGGAGTGTCGTCAAGCCTACCCGGGGAAGATCACTCCCAACATGCTCTGTGCTGGCACAGAAGAGGGTGGCAAGGACTCCTGTGAGGTGAGGCCAAGGAGCGGCAAGCACGTCGTCACGGGCTGGGAGGGGAAACCAGGGTGGAAGTGGGGACCTACGCTCGGGGAAAGGATTTGCTTCCAGCCTGAGCGGAGCCAGTCTTTGCAAGGTGAGACATCTCCTAGCATAGAAGGGCAAGATAAAAAGGCTGACAAATAGAGTTCATCTTAAACCTGGGCTTTGACTGACAGTGGCTGCCCAGGTCCTTGTGTCGAGATGTGTAAACGCCGGGATTCTTTTGGTTGCAAGCAACAGAAACCCAACTCAAACCAACTCAAGCAAAACACTGACTTTTGTGACTGAAAAGCCCAGAGGTGTCTTGTTTCAGGCACAGGGATCGAGGTACACAAATAATGTTGGGGCCTGTCTCTCTTTAATTCTCAGCTCTTCCCTCCTTTTTTGGCTTCATTCTCAGTTAAGCGTCTTCCCATATGATAGCGAGATGGCCCCAGCAGCACTGGGCTAACATCCCGCCCTCGAAGGACCCTCCTGGAAAGAGAGGACATCCCTTTTCCAACAGTGTACACAGGCATCTTGAGCTTCATTCTCACTAAGCTGTCTTAACTACAGCTGACCCTTGAACAACACGAGTTTGAACTGCACGGGTCCACTTAGGCTCGGATATTTTTTCAGTAGTAAATACGGCAGTACTACAGGGTCTGCAGTTGACCGAATCTGCGGACGAGGAGCCGCGGAGACTGAGGACTGGAGTGTCCTGAGGGCCGACTGTAAGTTGTAGGAGGATCTTCAGCTCTGCGGAGGGTCAGCGCCCCTGTCCCTTGCACTGTTCAAGGGTCAGCTGTAGTGTACCCTGAGCCACCACTCTGGCCAGATCCGTGGGATTCTCTGGTGGACCGAGTCTGAGTCCCACAACTAATGGTGGGGGCGGGTAGGGGCAGGGACAGGTTGCGTGGATTGAGAGTGGGAGAGGGGTCATTTCCCAAATGAAAAAATCAGGAGGCTGTTATCGAAATAAAGGGAAATGGATACATGGGCAAAAACAAAGAAACAAACAAACAGACAAACAAACAAAAAACAACCTGTCCAATAGAGGACGCTTCTTAGATTGAGTTTTGGTTCCGTGGGAAAGAGAATGACCATGAAGTCATGATACATGCCTTATCAATTAGGAACGTCTGCCCTGGGCCCAGAGAGAGAAGTGCCAGCACAGGGGTGTTGCACACCGTACCCAGATGTGACTGATTAACTTAATAACAAGCCGATACCAAGGAATTGCAAGCCCGAAGCAAGGCTCAGGGTTAGAAGAGGGAGGTGCAAGGTGGGATTTGGGGCCAGAGAACCAAGAACAGGTGATGAGGTAAGTTGTCACCACTTTAATGACACTGAGGAACAGGAAAACGGAGAGACACAGAAGTGTCTGTCTGTCTGTCTGCCTGTCTCTGTATCTGAGTATCCACCACCATCTTTCTATGTCTCTCTTTTCCTGTCTCTCTGTCTCCTTATCTCTGTTTCTCACTGTTGCTCCCTCTCACCCACTCTCCGTATTCCTCTGTCTCTCTTTATCTCTGCCTCCATCAATGTGTCTCTCTCTGTCTCCATCTTTCACTCTCTCCCCACATGTCCCCATCTCTGCCTTTGTTTAGCCCCAGCACAAACCCCTCCCTCTCTCCCCCACTCAGGGTGACTCCGGGGGTCCCCTGATGTGTAACGGAACACTCCATGGCATCATCTCCTGGGGAGACTTCCCATGCGGGCAGCCCAACCGGCCTGGCGTCTACACCCGAGTCTCTCAGTATGTTCCGTGGATCCACAAAACAATCCAAGGACGGAAAACCCAGGAGCAGAAATAGACGAGGGGCCCACAATGAAAATCGGGTTGGCTTACCTGCCATCTTACTTGGTCTGTCCAACGCTGCTCTGTCCCTCCCAAAGTGCTCCACTTGAACCAGTGATCCACGTTCTCAAAATGCCCAATTCCAGTGGACATTAGCTGTTTCAAAAGCATTCAGTTACTTTCAGCATCATCGTCTCCCAGACATTGCATCCCTGCAACATCCCAGTCCCCTGAACGTCCCAACCCAGACAATGTTCTAGGTCTCCCAACTGTTTCAACATAAACCTGGATCACCGACTCAATACTCTACCTGTGGAACTCTCTTAAATACCTCCATCAGCCTAGCTCAACAAGAGTCTATGTTCCATGAATGCAATGTCCTCAATGACATCCTATACCCCTTCAACTATTTATTCATTGCCAATATTCTAGATCCTTCTATGTTTTGTACTCAAGAAGGTTCTAGACTCCCATGACATTTCTTCCTGAAAATATTCTCTTGTGTGTATATTCGTCTACCCCAACAACACTGTATGCACCTCTGATTTGTCATGGCCAACACTGGGTCCTCACAATGGTTCATTCTTTCAAATGAACCCAGGAAATTCCTGGGGACATTTCTGGATCTCCCAAGTTGTCCCATTCCCACCTACATTCCACATTCTGCCAGTATTCCCTGTCTCTGAATCTCCTTGCTCACTAAACATCAACACACTCTAAACTCCAGGGTGATGGGGTTTGCATCCCAAGTGGCATGGAGTATCTGTCCCTCCATGCCTGGAACCTCTTGTCCACCAAGTATTCTGTACTTTTATCCAAAGCATCCTTGTTCAGTGCCCCGTGCTATTACATATTTGTCTATGACCCCAAACTGCTGTGGTTAAATGCTCAGTCACAGGAATCCTTACTTTGAATAAGTCATAAAACTCACAACCTCTGTTTTTTCATCTGTAAAATGGAGCTCATAATTTTCCCCATAGCATTGTTATGAGGATAAATGTTAAGCACTTACCACTGTTAATATTTCTGTGGTTCCCTATAAAATACTACCTTAGGCTATTAATAACAACTCCTCAAATTTGCAGCATCCAAAAAGTGTTGTGTTCATTTATTTTTCTCAGTAGACATTTATTTATTGCCAACCTTGTGTAAGTACTTTCCTGGGTGTTGGCAAATACACCTTTGTTTATTCAAGAAGCATTGGTACATGTCACAAGCCAAGCACTGTTGCAGACGCAGGTAATAAACAATGAATTAAACTGACAAAAACTTCTGCCCTTGTAGAGAGTACATTCTTTGCAGGGAAGCCCAGGTTAAAAAAAGATGAATAAACAGAAGAACTGTCAGGTGGTGATATGAACCATGGCAAAAAAAAAAAAAAAAGGCAGGAATGAAAGGCAGGGAATGTTGGGTTGGAGAAGTGGGTGAAATTGCTCTTTTAAATAGGTTGGTCTGGGAAGAAGACCTAACTGAAATGGTGACACTTAAAGACTGAAAGGATGGAGAAAGGGAGTCTGGTGCACATCTGGAGAGCAGCATCCCAAGTGGAGAATACAGCAAGTGCAAAGGCCCTGAGGCAGGAGCCTACCTGTGAAGAGGGTGAAGAGGTCGGTGTGGAAACAACTGCAATAGCCCAGGTGGGAAGTGATGATGCCCAGACCAGGGTGACATCCTCGGAGGAGTTAAGAGGTCAGATTCTGGATCTGTTTGAAGGGATTATTAGACAGCTAAGTGGTAATAAACTGCCCTTAGGAGAATCACAGAATGCAAACAAATAACTGCACATTGTGATGATTTCTGTAATAAATGTGATCCTTGAAGGACATAAACAAGGCTTTGTGTTAGAGAATTAGGGAGGAATGCTAATTTAAGTAAAGTGGTCAGGGAGGGCTTCTTGAAGGAAGCGGTATTTGGCTGAAGATCTTGAGGTGAGAAAGAGCCACTTTTGCAAAGAATAGGGGGAATATCCCTAAAAGAGACAGGCACCAGGGCACAGTCCCTGAGTTTAACTTATTCCAGAATCTGTGGGAAGGCCAGTGTTATCTTGAAGTAATGGCCAAGTGCCTCTGTAAGGAAGGAGACTAGGGGATTCAACAGAGAAAATACATATGCAGGATCTTTTCTGGCTGTGGTACAGTTTGGTCTTTCTTCCAGCATGATGGGGAGCCCTTGAGAGTGGTGAACTGGGGGAAGGATCCAATCCGAGATTATACCATCATTCTGGCTGTGGGGTGGGAGGTGAAGACAAGACGGTGGGGGCATGGAAGCAGAGAGACTAATCTGGGGCAGACCGGGCAGTGACTGAGTGGGCAAGGGAAGGCAGTATCTTGGGCCAGGAGACATGAAAAGACATGGATGGATTGGAGAGAGAGTTTGCAGGAACATCAAACCCGCCTAGTGTTACGATTGATTCTCATTCACAGTAGTCATGGTCTGTAAAGTCACTATGGGCACTGAATTCAGGATACTGAACCAGTGCCTCCCAGGAGACATACAGGCTGAGTTTCCCATGAGCTTCTGGTCACAGTGTTTTCACCAACTAATCAATATGTCATCTGGCTTTATGGGTGTTCCTGTTTAAAGACACGTTACTTATTATATGTTGCTGATTCATTCACATTGAACTCAAGGCCAACAACACTGTAACTTGTGCCTGAAGGAAGCTCATCTTACACGTGTATTTTCTCCGTAAGGCACTTTGCAGCCTGCTTGTGCTTAAGGGCACTAGTCAACACTTCAGGTGGTATGCTGGGGGTTGGGGAGCATTTTAAACAGGTGAATCACCCAGAAAAGTCACAAACATGCAAAACATGGCACTAAGTAGACGGTGAAAAGGACACCTGTTTATAGTGTGAGAGCTGAATGGAGGAGGCGACTCAAACTTTCACCACTCTGAGCATGTCTGCGAATGGCCGCTAAAGCCCCTCAAGTGTTGGTTTTGGGGCTACTGATAAATTTTGGTGAGTAGGCAAATTTGCAAATATGGAATCCCTGAAGGTGAAGGGACACAGGTCACGGGTGATTCTTCCATCATCCTTGGTTCCGTCAGGGGGAGACTCTATGTTCCTGTTTAAAAGCAAAAGAGAGTGGCTTGTGAAGGATCTGGTTTTTGGGATGAAGAATCTTTATCTTCTAGGGGCCTCAGTTTCCTCTTCTGATACTAATAGGACCTCCTGTGCAGGGCTATTGGGTCGATTGAGCGAAAGACTGATGTTTAAAAGCTCTGCACTCAGCAACTTCTGAGTTAGAAACCCCCATTGATGGAGAAGCCGCATGCTGTAGTGAAGAGCATGGTTTCTGAGGCCAGGCCGCCTGAATTTGAATGCCAGCTCTGCCACTTATTTAGCCATGTGACTTACCTTCTCCATGCCTCCGTCTTCCTGTCACTCAAATGGGTATAACAAAGATACTATTAGTGAAAAAAATGAATCAATAGTCAATCTAAGAAAGAAATGGGAAGTTTTATTTGTGCCAACCTGAGGATTAGAACCCAGGAGACAGTCTTTCTGATAGTTAGAGGGCTATTCTGCCTATTAGAGGTCAAAGCACGGTTGTGTAAGTTTTCGAGACCAGTGGGTATACGTCAAATAACCTGTCATTAACAGTTTACAGGATTCAGATCTACATGCACAAAGCCAGTAGGGGGTCATGGGTCATCGTGGCCCCCTCAGAGGACTGAGAAGGAAGGTTATCTCCCAAGGAGGTCTGATTAAGCAGATGCACATAATACTCTAATGGGGAGGGGGGCACCCGTAAAATTGTATGTTTAAATTTTCTTGTCTTGCCATAAAATACGAATTTTATTTCATCAGTATTTAATACCAAATGGCTTTAAGACCTAAAAGCGAAAGGTCAAACTATAAAGTTCATAAAAGATAGTGGCAGAGAAAAATTGTGATGACCTAAGGATGAGGCAGGACTTTTTAAAACCTCAGAAGGACTAATCAGAAGCAAAAGTTGTTTACTTTGATTACATCAAAGCCAAGGATTTCTGTTCAACAAAAGAACACGGAAAGGGTTGGGGGGTGGGTATAGCTCAGCAGTAGAGTGTGTGCCTAGCATGCACAAGGTCCTGCATTCAATCCTCAGTACCTCCATTAAAAATAAATACATTTTTTAAAAGAAGATAACATGGACAAAGTAAATAGATGGGTGATGGCCCAGGAAAAGATATCTGTATTGTGCAATGTTGGCCCAGGATTGTTACCTCAAATGTGCAAAGAAATCCCACACATAAATAAGAAAAATGTTAAAGGATATGAACAATATGTTTGTAGAAGAGGAAATACCCCAAATCATGTGGAAAGATGATCAGACTCATGAATTATCTGAGAAATGCAAATAGAAATAACATATCACTTTGTATTTATTAGATGGATTGAAGATCTTTAAATAACCCCAAACATTGGCAGGGACTCAGAGACACAGGCACCCTAGTGCGCAGCTGGTGTGAATGCAAATCAGTGCAGTTGCTTTGGAATGTAATTTGGCACTCCTCGGTCAAATTAGTGTGTACACATTCTAGTAGTTCTACTCCTGGATGTCTGTCCTAAGGCAGGGACCGTGCAGGTCACAAAGGGGCAAATGCAAAGTGTCGGTCACTGATCGGTTTGCTGTGCTGGGAATTAGAGGAAAGCCAGGTGCCCAGTAAGGAGGTTGTGGATGGTAGGATGTGGTGGAGACTAAACAGCAATTAAAAGCAACCGATTAGGGGGAGAATATAGCTCAAGTGGCAGAGCACATGCTTAGCATGGATGAGGTCCTGGGTTCAATCCTCAGTAACTCCTCCAAGAATAAATAAATAAACATAATTACTTCCCCCCACCAAAAAAAAAAAAAAAATCAACAGATCAGATATAACGCAGAGCAACACAAACGGAATCTTAAAGGCATAGTGCTACCAACCGTGATGGTGAAAGTTAAAGCAAATGACAGTACTGAGTGCTGGCGAAGATGTGGGGCAACTGGAACACTAATACACTGCTGGTGGCAATGCAAAACGGTGAGACTAATTTAAAAAAATTTGGCAATTCCTTATAAAGTTAAGCAAACACCCAGTATACCATCTAGCAATTCCACTTCTAGGTGTGTGCACAAGAGAAATGAAAAACAAATGTCCACAGAATGATTTGTAGATGAGTATTCACAGCGGCATGATTTGTCATAGCCAGAAGCCGGAAGCAACCCAGATATCCCACAATTGGTGAATGACTAAACAAAGGGTGGTACTTCCAAACTGTATAGAACACAGCTCAGCGATATAAAGGAATCAATTGTTCACAGATAAATGCAAAAACGTGGATGAATCTAAAATGCATTATGCTAGTGAGGGAAACCAGACATTTATACGATGGTCTGAAAAAGGCAAAGCTACAGTGGCAGAGAGTAGGTCAGTGACTGCCTGGGGTTGGGGTGCGGAGGGGAACTTTTTGTTTTGTTTTTGTTTTGGGGGAGGTAATTAGGCATTTATTTGTTTTGATGGAGGTACTGGGGGTTGAACCCAGGACCTTGTGCATGCTAGGTGCATGCTCTACCACTCAGCTATACCCTCCCCCAAGGGAGAGGAACTTTTGCGAAAGGAACACAAGGCAGCTTAAGGATGGGGGTAAGTTGAGTGGGACTGTTCTATGTTTTGATTATAGTGTTGTTACACGACTGCATCTAATTTCCAAACTTCATCAAGTTGAACACTTTAAGCGAATGGATTTTTGAGTTTATGTAAATAATACTTAATTTTAAAATGAAAAAGCATGATTCTGAGCTAGGAAAAAAAAAGAATAAGTTATGTACCACAGCACCACTGACATAAATTAAAATTACACAAAACAATACACAATTTGTTTTGCACACAAAACCATACACAATTTGTAAGAACATACACCAATAACATATACATATGTGTGTGTATATATATACAACATGGTGAATATATTAAATTCCACTGTGCATTTTAAATGGTTAATTTTACAATATGTAAATTTCACCTTAATTTTTCAAAAAAGCTGTATGAGAAATATAATAGCAGAGGATACACAATAATAAAACCAATAGCAAAGGACATTCAATAACAAAGATAATAGCAAAGAGGCACAGTGGGAAAGGCAACAGCAGAAGGAACCGAGGATAAAAGGTAATAAAATATACAACTCAGCCATAAAAACCGACAACATAACGCCATTTGCAGCAACATGGATGCTCCTGGAGAACGTCATTCTAAGTGAAGTAAGCCAGAAAGAGAAAGAAAAATACCATATGAGATCGCTCATATGTGGAATCTAAAAAACAAAAACAAACAAACAAACAAACAAAAACAAAGCATAAATACAGGACAGAAATAGACTCATGGACAGAGAATACAGACTTGTGGTTACCAGGGGGGTGGAGGGGGGGAAGGAATAGACTGGGATTTCAAAATTGTAGAATCGATAAACAAGATTACACTGTATAGCACAGGGAAATATACACAAAATGTTATGATAAATCACAGAGAAAAAAATGTGACAATGAGTGTGTATATGTCCATGAATGACTGAAAAATTGTGCTGAACACTGGAATTTGACACAACATTGTAGAATGATTATAAATCAATAAAAAATGTTAAAAAAAGTAATAAAATAAATAAGGAGATAAACAACAAGTTTACCCTGTGTAGCGCAGGGAACTATATTCCATATCTTGTAATAACTTACAATGGAAAAGAATATGACAACAAATGTATGTATGTTCCTATGTGACTGAAGTATTGTGCTGTACCCCAGAAATTGACACAACATTGTAAACTGACTAGACTTCAATAAAACAATATATATATATATCAATAAAATAAATAAGTAAATAAATGCCAAAAAATATAAATAAGGAGAACAAAGAAAGGGATGTGCACAGATTTCTAATGATAATGAGCCACCAGCTAATTCAATTCTCTACATCTGAGGAGTAAGAACTATCTTAGCATATTAATAAACTTAAAAAAACTAGCACCTCCTTGGGAGAGTTCTTGGGAGGGTCGATTTAACATGTGAAAGCGCTCAGCACACACCTGGTACCGAGTGAGTGCTTACAAAGTGGCAGCTGTCATTAGTATTGTTGTCATTACTGACGTCATTGTTATGATGTTCCAAGGCCCCAGTGCCACAGCAAGCCACCTTGGGTGGCAGCTCGGTATTTGAAAGAACAGGAGATGGCTGCACAAATCCTCCCTGTGGAACAGAAAATAATGACATAGCTGAGCTGAGATTCTGACTGCCAACAGGGCCTTAATTCAGGAAGGCCAGCCAGGTGACAGGCTCCTCAGACCGCCCTCCACCCTCCCTCTCCAGGAACATTGCCGCCACACGCCCTCTTCTTCCTGTTTTTGCCCAGGGGAACTTAAGTAACAATGAGATTCTGTGCAAGAAGGAATTTGGAGGCTGAGGGAGCGAGAGAGAAGGTGAAGGAGACTGGGGAAGAGACCAGAGCAAAGAGAGAGCGGTGTGAAAGAGATAACCATACTTCTTGTCATTGGTCCAGCAGACAAAGCTCTTTCATGTCATTCTCCCAAGGGGGAAATATCAGCTCCCCGTCTTTCGGAAGTGTAGCCCTAGACTAGGGATGATCCACCAGTGAGTGGAAACCATCCAGGCTGATGGAGACACATTCCTGTGCATCTCCTCTGCAGACATCCCCAGGGACATCTCCCCTCTAGTCTGGAGGTTCCAGGCCAAGCTCAGCCACTGCCGCATTTGTGAAACCTTGTATAAGGGACTAAGTTAGACTTTCTAGGCAAATGGGAGTAATGGGCTTGTAAGCCCACAGTTTCATTCTACAGATTTCAATGTCAAGATGAGAAAAGCAGACAGGTTGTGAGAGGGCTAAGGGGATCAGAGACCCGAGTCAGGCTCGTGGGAGGAGGGGCTATTGAAGAATAATACTGCAGACGTTCCATAGAAATAGGATGGACTCTTTCTTCTAAGAGTTGGTTCATATGCCACGATTCATGATGCCGCACATGCACCAAAGAGTCCTTCCTGCCTCTGTGGGGTGATCACAATTGGCCCTGTGAGTGGGAGTATGCATAGGACCATTATCTTATCGGCTGGAAAAAACAAACAATAACGCATAGCCTAAACGTTGAGAATTACATTTTATTCAACTGACATACTGATGACTTAAGCCCAGGAGGCAGCCTCTCATATAGCTCTGAGGGGCTGTTCCAAAGAGGTAGAGGAGGAGCCAGGATATATAGGAGTTTTTGCAACAAAAACCAGGTAGTCGGAACATCAAAAGAATACTGTTAATTAAAGGAGAAAAACAAACATCTTAAGTTAATGAACTCAGCTCTTTGCTTGTAGGTAGAAGATGCAAGAGTCTGGGTTCATTGACATCATTCCTTTGATATGCACCTTAACAAGCTAGGGCTGGTGCCCTGTTTTACTCCATCCCGAATCCCCTCAGGGTGCATAGTCCAGAGTGGCTTCATTGGCTGTTGACTTGATGTTTGCAACATCTTTTGTTTACTGACATGGCAGGTGACGTTTTCCATTCACAACCTCCAGGATCTTTCTCATCGTGCTGCCCTGCTCGCTGGCTCTGCTGCCGTGTGTTTTGAGCTGTGCTGCTTGGTGCTTCATTTGCTGAGAACTAAGGAGTCTCTGTCGTAGGTTCAACAGAACTATGTCAGAAGTTTCCATAGTTGGTGTTCAGGAACAGAGTATGGGATGGGGGCCCTCCTTCAAGTGGCCATGGGTTGTGTGCCTCCTCCAGGTCTCCAGCTGGGACCTGGGTGCCTCTCTCTTTCCAGAGGTCAGGGGTTGGGACTGAAAGTTCCAATCTTCTAATCCCTTGGTTGGTTTCCCTGGTAACAACCCCCATTTCTTCCCCCTCCCTTCTCTCCACCTCATTAACATAAACTCAATTGGGGTTACTGGGGTTTATTTCAAATAACAAAAGATGCTCCTCACTTCCCCTACCAGTCAGGAAATTCCAAGAATTTTAAAAAATTCTAACCAGAATCCAGGAAGAAAACCAGATGTATGCTAGAGACCCATGGGAGGGCTGTGAGCTGGAGAGAAGGTTGGTTCTGGACATTAAAAGACCCCTCTGGGGCTGTCTAGGGGGTGGGCTAGAGGGGCAGGGAGCCTGGAGACTGAGGATCCAGGGAGGAGGCTTGGGTGAGGGTCCAAGGAGGTAGGGATGAGGCAAGCTGGGGCTGAAGAGAATTGGAGAAGGGAGGAACAGGCCTGAGGAGGGGCAAGGAGGAGGATGGTGTCTAGGTTCAGCTTAGTTAACTGGCAGGTGGTGGAGCCTCCCTGAGCTAGAGGACCAGGGAGGGGGATGATGCTGAGCTTACGGGGGCCACAGTGGGAGATGGGTCCAGGGGCATCAGGGAAGCCTCTGGCTGTAGATGGGGAGGATCAGAGCTCAGGAGACAGGTTTCAGAGACAGGGAGATGCAAATGGTTGAATCCAGCTTGGGAAGGATAGGATGTCCCAGAAGAAAAAAAGCAAGCTGGATCCTGGAGAGAACACGTATCCCAAGGGTCTGGATGGGGGACCAAGTGGATGAGAACGGGCTGGTGGGGACAGATGATGAGGTAGGTTTGGGTTGCCCAGGAGGCTGTGGGAAGCCCATGCCTGAAGCTGGGGAGAGACCTAAGAACCAACCTGCCCCGGGTGACAGGTGAAACTGTCAGGTGTACACAGTCAATGCAGGGAACATGGCTAAGCACAGAGCTCTGGGAACACCTTTGTACAGGCACTGATGCAGGAAAAAAAGGCCTATTCATGAAGGTAGGAGAGCCTGCAAAGTAGGAGGGAAACCAGAAATGCATGGCGCCCTGTCCCGGCAGCCAGGAGAGGAGGGGCCGGCGGAGATGAATGCTGCGGAAAGGTTGAGTAAGATAGAGACCGACAGGTGGCTGCTGGATTGCTCAACATGGAAATCTCTGGAGACCCAAAATGATATGGCTGTGGGGTGCAGGCAGTGAGTAGATATCCATGGAGATGTTTTGCTGGGAAGGATGGTAGAGGAACAGGGCAGTAACTGAGAAGAATTGTAGGGTCTCTGGTTCTGATTAAACTCTGTGGTCCCAGCATTGCCCAGAAGAGAACTGGGCACACGGGATACTGCAAAATGTTTGTTGTTAATTATCATCCAAATATATGAATCATCCAAATATATGAATGAATGTGTGAATGAGACAGAAATAAAATGAGAGAGAGGTAAAGATAAACAGAAGAAAAGATTCTGTCATCGAAGTCAGCTTTGACAACTCCTTTACAAAGAAGTAAACTGGTAAGGGCAATTTTAGTCATGTCTACCTTTAGCATCGCTGACACCCTCAACCCATCTTTTGTTGCCTTGTTTGATGACCTCAAGAGGAAGTGGCAGGTAGACATTTAGCTTCCTTCCAGCCCCATTTTTCAGAGGGACAAACTGAGGACAGGACAAGAGAGTGTCCCAGTGGCTGCCAGTGAGTCATGAGATAAACTGAGGTTTCATCCCAGTATGAATGTTGTCAAAAGCTATCCTCTTTCTCTGAAACCTGCAGAAGCATGTATATGTTCATCTCTTCTCAGTACACTCATTCATTCATTCATTCATATATTTGGATGATGATTCACAATACAGGTTCTAGGCTATGGAAAACAGTATGATGGTCCCTTAAAAACTAAAAATAGACTTACCATATGATCCAGCAACCCCACTCTTGGGCATATATGTCTGGAGGGAACTCCAATTCCAAAAGATACATGCACCGTAATGTCCACAGCAGCACTACTTACAAGCCAAGACATGGAAGCAACCTAGATGTCCATTGACAGACGATGGGATAAAGATGTGGTGTATATATGCAATGGAATACTACTGAGGCATAAAAAAGAATAAAATAATGCCTTTTGCAGCAACACAGATGGACTGAGATTATCATATTAAGTGAAGTAAGCCAGATAAAGACAACACATGATATCATTTATATGTGGAATCTTAAAAAATGATACAAATGAACTTATTTACAAAGCAGAAACAGATTCAGACATAGAAAATAAATTTAGGGTTACCAAAGGGGAAACAGGGGCAGGGATAAATTAGGAGTTTGGGATCAGCAGATTCATACTACTATATACAAAACAGATAAACAACAAGTTTCTACTGTACAGCACAGGGAACTATATTCAATATCTTGTAATAACCTATAATGATAAAGAACATGAAAAAGGGTATATATATGTATGGCTGAATCACTATGCTGTACACCAGAAACTAACACAACATTGTAAATCAACTACACTTCAATTAAATATATATATATATATATATATATATATATATATATTTTATACGTCACCCGACCTGGGTTCAAACTCCAGTTCTGCCTATTACCAGCTGTGTGGCTTTGGGCAAGTGCCTTTATCTAGGCATGCCTCAGTTTCCATGTCTGTGAAAACCTGTGCTCCCGGACGTCACCCCGCGTGTTGGGGTGGCCGAGTTCTCTTTAGGGAATGGGCTTCATATCGAACTACTGCTGACACCCGAGAGTAAAGCGTGAGGCAGCAGGACTTGAGAATTCTGGGGACTCCCTGGGCGGAGGTGGCAAAGGTGCTCAGAGCTTCCTCTGAAGCAGGAGTTCTGTTCTCTTGGACCCTCCAGCTACAAAAAGACTGGCTTTATCCAGACGCCACAAGCTGCAAATCTGTGCTTCAAAAGAGACCCACTAAGCAGGCAGGCACTCCCCATCCTCACTCCCTGCAGCCCCAGGCAACCACTCATCTGCTCCATCATCTATCTGTTGTGGATTTTTCATATAAACGGGATCATACAGCTTGTGGTCCTTTGTGACTGACTTCTTTCACTCCGCATGACATTTTCAGGGTTCATCCTTCTGTAGCACACATCAGGACTGCGTTCATTTTATAGCTGAATGCTACTCCATACCATGGATACATCATATTTTATTTATCCATTTATCAGTTGATGGACATCAGCTTAATGGGTATGGGGTCTCTTTTGGGGGTGATGAAAATGCTCTGGAAGTAAGATTGGGGTGACGGTTGCATAACATCGTGAGTGCAGTGCAATTCACTGAATTGTAGACTTTAAATTGGCTCTAAGGCTGGATTTTATGTTGTGTAAATTTTACTTCAAAAAAAAAAAAAAGAAAAAGAAGAGATAAAAGCAAAAAGAGAGAGTGAGAAAGGGATTCTGAATCCTGAATCTCTCTCTCCCTTCCCTCTCTGTCCTCTGTCTCTTTCTGTCGGTGCCAAAAAAAGCAAACAAACAAACAAAAAAACAAACAAACAAAAAAACAAACAAACAAAAACTTTCATAGAATTCAATAAATTGACCTCATATATACAGTAAGACCTGTGCTTCTGGAAGCAGGAAACAGAACTGATTCTGCATTTAAAAAATTCAGTGAGAACCAGACTTCCTGGGATCCCAGTTTGGAAACTCCTCTGTCTCACCTAATTATTTATTTTTTAAATTGAAGTATAGTCGATTTACAATGTTGTGTGAGTTTCTGGTGTACAGCACAGTGATTCAGCCATACATATATTCCTTTTCACATTCTTTCTCAATATAGATTATTGGATAAAGATGTGAGATTTATATACAATGTCTCACCTATTTTGAAAGCTCTTCTTTTTCCTCCTCTTCTTTCTCAGCCTCTCATTTTCACTCTCCTGCTCTCTTAGCCTCTCCACCCTCCTGCCCCTTTCCTGCAGCACTCAGGGAGGAGTCCCAGGTATCCACGGGCTCCACCCTCCCTGAGGCTTTGTCACTGGAGTTGGGATTAGAACCCAGCTCCCACATCACCTTGAGTCATTGGTCTCAGGGCTGCTGGCTGGTTTGGAGAGGAGGGAGAAGGTACGGGCTGGGTCTTCTCTCCAAAGCCATCCTGTCCCCCTCCTCCTCGCTTCCCCTCTATTTAACTGTGAAGCACAATTATGTGTCAGCCAGGAAGAGTTTCTACAGGATTAGAGGGCGCCCCACCCATATCTCCTTGTCCCCTTCCCTCAACCCGGAAGATGCATGGGCTGGGACAAAGAGAGTTAAAAGCTGTGTCAGCTGCTGGTCTGGGACAGACAGACAGAAGGAGGGGGCAGGTGAGGCAGCATGACAGGTGGCTGAGAGGCCAGGTGGACAGTGGGAGAGTTGACTGGCAGGATGGCCGGCAGATGAAAGGACAGAAGGGTAGGTGGCCAGACAGAGTGCAGAGAGACCAACAGGCTGAAATTGCAACAGCCACACGGACAACCCAGCAAGCACAGAGACAAGGTGAGGAGGGGCAAGCCGTCACCGGTGCAGGGTGACATGCAGGAGATGGGCACGAAGAGGGATGAGCATGTGGACCATCCCCTCCTCAGGTTGCTGCTGGTGGAAAGGATGGGGAAAGGGAGGGTCCGGTTGACCAGGAAAGGGTCATCTCTGAGATGTCCTAACTTCCCCCCCAGAACCTGGAGGTGGCCCACCATGGAGTCCAGCATCTTTTTGCTCCTGTGTCTTATTGGTGAGTTCCCCAGAGGGAAAAGGAGTCCCCTGCCCCCCTCCCTCATGAGGATGCCTGGCACTGAGGAGGGAAGCAGGGCCGACTCTGACTCCATTCGCCTCCATCTCCAGGGGTCCTGTGTACCTCTCTCTCTCTCTGTATCTTCTGATCCATCTCCCCTCTGTCTCTTCCTGTCACTATGTCTGTCTTTTCTCTCTCTCTGAATCTCTATTTCTCTCTTATCTTTAAGCATCTTTCTCTCTCTCTCTTCCTCTCTGTGTCACTGTCGGTGTTTCACTGTGTCTTTTTCTATACATCACTGGGTCTGTGTCTCACTGCCTCTGACTCTCTCTCTCGCCTCTATCTTGCTCTTTCTGTGTCCTTCCTCCTATCTGAGCCACTATCTCTAGGACTCTGACCCCATCTCTCTGGCCCACGTCCTCAGGGCTCAGCCACCAGGCCACGGAGAAGATTTATAATGGTGAGGAGTGTGTCCCTCATTCGCAGCCTTGGCAGGTGGGGCTGTTTGAGGGCATCCACCTGCGCTGTGGGGGGGTCCTCATTGACCGCAGGTGGGTTCTCACAGCCGCTCACTGCAGTGGCAGGTAAGCCCCCATCTGGGTCCCTCCTTTTCCAGGGTGGTCAAAGGGAGGGTGATGGGAAAAGGAGCGCTGGGCGAAGGGGTGCACAGGAATAAGGAGATGGTCCTTCAGCAAGAAGGTCTGAGGTTAGACAAGGAGTAGGACTAACTCACAATGGGCCTGGGTGGGGGCCTGGGGGGGGAGGGGTGAGCTGGAGGTCAGGGAGGGTCCTGGACCTGCCCACCCACCACCTACATTCCCTTGTGTCCCACTTCCTTCCATATGGCATCCCCTGATGTGGGTTATGGGCCCATGTCTGAGCCAAACCCTTTGTGCAGCCTCAAAGTCTACATCTGGCACCTGTCTGGACCCCAGTGGTCCAATCTGTAAAATGTAGGAATTGGGCTTTGTAGGTTTGATGCTCTGGAATTTTTTGCAAAAGAGAATTTCCAGACATGGAGAGACAGAGATTTATTTGTTTTTTTGTTTTTGTTTTGAGAGGGAGGTAATTAGGTTTATTTAATTACTTGTTTATTTTAATGGAGGTATTGGGAATTGAACCCAGAACCTTGTGCATGCTAAGCATGCACTCTACCACTGAGCTATACTCTCTCCCCCTGAGGGGCAGAGAGATTTGGGGACAGGGAGAAACACAAGCAGTATAGAGACAGCCCACTCATTATTCCCCTGTTGACTTAGTTGACAATGTTGATGGCTCAGATCGTCTCCTAAGCGGTAGGATCAGGGCAGTGAACAGGACTAGCAGATGGCCCTGCTCCCGTGGGCCTCACCAGCTAAGAGAATCAGAAAGCGACACAGTTGCAGTGGCATGGAGAGAAGAAATGCAAAGAACACTAGAAATGGAAAGCTGGCAATGGAAATAGAGACCAAGAGTCAGGAAGAGGCAGAGAGAGACTGAGAGCAAGGGAAGGAGTGAGGGAGAGGACAGCCATCAAAATGCAGAACAGCAGAGAGAGACAAGGGGTCTGGGAGCCCGTGGGATGGCACACCTGTCACCCACTGAGCTGCCATGAATTTCAGCAGGTACTGGGTGCGTCTCGGGGAACACAGCCTCAGCAAGCTGGACTGGACGGAACAGATCCGGCGCACTGGCTTCTCCGTGACACACCCCGGCTACCAGGGAGCCCTGCACAGCCATGACCATGACCTCCGGCTTCTGCGACTGGGTACCCCTGTTCTTTTGACCCGCAGCGTCCAGCCCCTACCCCTGCCCACCACCTGTGCCCCGGCTGGCACTGAGTGCCACATCTCGGGTTGGGGCACCACCAACCGACCATCGAGTAAGTGGGGCCTGGGGTCAGAGGTCAGGATGGGCAAAAGTTTGGAGGGTAGGGTGAGAGGTCAGGAGTTATGCTAGCTCAGCAGATGGATGGGTAAAGGGTCACAAATCAGGATCATGCTTTGGGCTCTGAGCTCATGGGTCATCAGGGGTCTTGGGAGTGAAAGTGGTTACGTGGTTGGGCATGGAGTCAGAAGTCATGGATCAGGGATGTGGTTAGAGGTCAGAGTGATGTTAAGGGTCATCAGACTGGAGCAAAAGGCATATGTAAATAGGATCTTGGGGTCATGGGTCAGGGACTCTGGTGTTAGTTATTGTAGAGTTGAGGTCATGGGATCCAGATGTTGGCCACAGTCTGAGGATTCTACCAGGGACCACTAGTCTGGGATTGGAAACCATAGGGTTCGGTATGTGGAGCCAGCAGTTAGAAGTCATGGAGTCTGGGGTCAAATAAACTAGGATCAGAGGTCACTTTGGAGTAGGGATCAGTGGTTTAGAAGATGTAGAACTGAGGTTGGAGGTTAAGGTGAAGACAAGGAATATGGGGCCAAGAGACAGAAGGCATGAGGCCAAGTTGAGATCAAAAGGTAATAAGACTGAAGGTGAAAGGTCACAGAAGCTAGGATTGAAGGAGAAAGTCAGGTCTAGATTCATTATATCTGAGGTTGGAAGGACCAGGAGGATCTTGAGTTATAGTACCAAAGTCATAGGTTAAAGATCAGGGGGGACTGGGTCAATGAACTGGAGTGAATAGTCACCATGCAATCAAGTCATAAATCTGAAATTTAGAGGTTTGAGGATTGTAGAGGAGGCCGTAGGAAGGGGTGGGTTATGGACTTGGATTGGGCTTCTTGAGAAGAAGGATGTGGCCCCAAAACTTTGGGGGAGATGAGGGAAGCTTTGGGGGATCCAGCAGTATCCATCTTCCATCCTCAGATCCATTCCCAGACCGGCTCCAATGCCTCAACCTCTCCATTGTCTCCAATGCCACCTGTTGGGCAGTGTTCCCAGGGAGAATCACAGACAACATGGTGTGTGCTGGTGGCATCGCTGGGCAGGATGCCTGCCAGGTGAGCGACTGCAGGCAACACCCAGGACAGGAAATAGGGGAGAGAGAATTGAGGGGTAGGGAGGGCACGTCAGGGAAAGGGGATGGGGAGAGAGATGAGGTCAGGATGAAAAGAGAGGCACAGAATGTGGGAGGGAGAGCCAGGGAATGGAAGTCAGAGGGAGGGCGGAAACCGAGAAGGAAAGATGGGTGGGGCACAAAAAGAGGGGGAGAAAGAGACAGAGAAGATGAGGGAGGGCAAAGAGTTAGCCAGCATTTGGAGCTCAGGCAGGTAACCAGCTGTCTCTCCAGTTCTTCCCCACACCATCCTCCTGTTGATGCTGGCCCGGGTGAGGGTGAGAGATTCCAGGATGGAATAGGAAAGGGGTCTGGAGGACTCTCACACCCTGTAATTCGGCTACCTTTTCCTCTCAGGTCCTCCAGAAAGAGAGGATTGCCCCTCCCTACTGGCCATGGCCGCAGCCATTGTCCTGGAAAGAACTCTAAAGGAGTTCCGCCCTCCTTCACTGGGATTGGGCATTGGTGCCTCTGCGCTCTTCCCTCATTGGTCAGGGCTCCAGCCATTGTCCTTGAGGGACTCTTCTACCATGCATGGAGTCCCGCCCTCCTCCCCTGGGATTGGCTGTTAGAAACAGTGTGTTCCTCTCTATTGGCCAGTCATTGCTGTTGTCCTCTGGGAACCTGGTTTTGTTTTTTGTTTGTTTGTTTGTTTATTTGTTTTTTGTTTTTGGTCTGGTGATGAGGCTTGGAGCCCCAGTCCTCAAGGCTCAGGAATGGTTTGGGAGGGCTAGGATGGTGTGCAGAGGGAGAGGAAAACTGAAACGGTATTTCTCCCATATTCATGCAATATTCTTTCTCCTTCTGTCTTCCAGGGTGACTCTGGGGGCCCCCTGGTATGCGGAGGAGTCCTTCAGGGTCTGGTGTCCTGGGGATCCGTGGGGCCTTGTGGGCAAGAAGGCGTCCCAGGAGTCTACACCAAAGTTTGCAAATATGTGGACTGGATCCGGATGGTCATGAGGAACAACTGACCTGCTCCCTCCACCTTCATGCCTCAGCTTGGGGTTCACTCTGACCGTCAGCACCAACACTTCTTCCATCATTAACCCCAGTTCCCACTCTTTGTAGACTGGGGATCTTCCCGGAACTCCAACTCCAGCCGGCCCTTCTAAGATCCATGGTTGGGGGAGGAAGAAGTGTGTGACGATCTGAAATAAATATAAATGGAGGAGGGGCTGTGTCTCTTTGATATCCCCATGCTGGTTGGGGTTGGAGAGAGGGCTCGTCAGTCACCCTACTCACTGGTGTAGAAATAGATATCAGAGAGGGTGAGGGTTTTCCTGGCAGCGGCCACACGGGAATGGAGTAGAGAAAGTTAACAGTAAAAGTAAGGGACATTTTCCTCCATCAGGCACAACAGGAACACAGCCTAGAGCTTATAAGCTTTTTAAAGGCCCTGAAGGACCTGAAGAGGGGAGGGGGTTGGGGAGAGGGAATTACTGGCTCCAAAATGCCCCCTGAAAACTGCAAGATCAAAATTCACAAGAATGTAAAACCTTACATTCTTCCAACTAGCCAGTTGCAACTTGATTCGCCTGTAATTGAGGACACACATATATTTCATGTGGAATACACGTTTGTTTTAATATGTTTGCAGTGATGGAGGGTGGGGTGCAGGCTCGGAAGGCAAGAGGACACAGCCTAGGTCTTAGAACAGTTCTGCCCACCTCTTAGGTACTTTGTCTTCACAGCCTCTCCAGGAGGTGGAAAGAGGATTTCCCCTCCCAGGTGAATGGAAGGGGAATTGGAGGTGGGAGAGGGTGCGGGGTGACCGTGACAGCTGTGGGAGCATTTGCTGGGTGCCTGCTGAACTTGGCTCTCCTGGAGTCCTCATCCCAACCCCCTGAGGCAGGGCTGTCACCCCCATCTCACAGATGAAGAAACCGAGCCTCACCGGGTGGAGTCCCTCATCCCACGTCACTGCGGTAGGAAGAGGCAGTGCCGGCTTTGGGGCCAGGGCTGACTGCTGTCAGAACCCAGATCTACCCCGTAGTCTTGCTCCGCACCTGGTTAGGGGAGAGGAGGGCAAGACGGAGGGAGATCTGACTGATAGCAACCAAGCCGGGAGAAACAGGGATCGGCACTTGAGTTTTGCAGACGAGGAATTTGAGGTGGCTCAGATTCGGGAAGTCATCGGACCTAGGTCACACAGCAAGTAAGTGTCACGACTGGATTCTGAGGATCCCGGGGTTCCTGGCAGCCTAGAAGTTGGGAAGAAGGGGTCGGACAGAAGGGTGGGCGTGGGCAGAGAAGTGAAGCCTCAGAGGAGCCCTGGGCGTTGGGGCACTTGCAGAGGGAAGACTTCCCTCCCCTGGGCCCTGGCTTTCACAGGCCCCAACCTGCCTCCCTCACCCTCCTGCCTGCCCCTCCGCCAGGCAGCAGCCCCACCTGTGTGACGCCCCGTCCCCCACCCCCTTAAAATGGAGAAGGGAGGGGGCCCAGAGGAGGCCACGGGCCCACCGGAGCTGGGGCTGTGGGGAGGGAGGGAGGGGCAGGGACAGGAGACACAGAGAGACTGGGCGATGAGATGGATGGGGAAGGGTTTAGAGACAGAGGTGGAGGGAGAAAGAGAAAGAGGAGTGGAGGAAGGCCGAGACAGGGAGACACAAAGAAAAATATAAAAAACTAGAGGAGATACTGAGAGAGAACCTGGGAGAGAAAAACAGAGTTCAACAAAAACAGGGAGAAAGGCACAGAGATACATAGAAACAGAAACAAAAATCACGCACACACACACACACACATACACACAGAGCATTATAGGAAGGCAGGGAACCACAGAGATACAGAGAGACTGGCGAGGATGCAGACAGACAGACAGGTGGACACAGAGGTGTGGAGAAACTGAGAGAAGCTGGGAGAAAAGGGGCTGGGGGTGGTCATGACAGCGGCAGGTGGGCAGCACCTCAGAACCCAGGGCTGGCCTGGGGAGGGCCTCCAACACCCCGCCCCAGGGCGATAAGGCAGGGCTGGGAGGCCCAGTCATCCTGGGCCTCCCGGGGCCACCCCCTGCCTGCTCGCCTTTCTGGTGCCTCCCGCTCCTCTCCGAGACCCAGCCTGCCGCATCTGCCACCACTGCCGGGCCCCCGAGCCCCAGCCCCAGAGCCCGTGAGTCTGGGAGGGAAGGGAAGGCCCCTCTCCCTCGGGCACTGGCCTACCCAATGCGTCAGGCCTTCATTTCTTCCTCTGCTCTGTGCTTGGGGCTGGGGGTGAGAACTGGGTCTCTCTGCCTTGATCTGTGTCTCCAACAGGCTGCCCCCGCCTCAGTGACCTCTCGGTTACTGAGTCCAGCCCTTCACCCCCACCCCTGCTGGCCAGGGCATTTAAGGACATTAGCCTTTCCGGTGACCAGCCCCGCCTGGCTCTATTGTGCTGTTCTTTGAAGGGGCAGGGGTTCAGCAGAGTGGGGGCCAGGATGCTGTCCAGAGTGGAGCCCCCTACCATACTCCAGGCCGCCCTCAAATGGCCCATATCACCCTGGAATGGTTACTGGCGAAGCCTGGTTCCCTTTATCTTCTCACCCTAAGATGCTGGGCCTGGCCACATCTCAGGTAGCAAGAAGGAAAACATTCTCCAAAATGCACCTCTGAAGTCCAGTGGTTGACTTAAACAGGGCAGGCTCATCGTTTGCCCTGGGCAAAGCCCTCCCAGCAACTTGGCTCCGGGAAGTTTCTAATTGGGATTAAGCCCTTGCAAGGCCACCCTCAGTACCAAAGATTTATTTTCAAAGTGTGGAGGTTGGGGTGCTGTGAGAACCAGGGGATTCCCCAAACCCCGCTGCTTCTCCTGTGGGGAGCCGGAGCAGGCAAGGGAGATGGAGCGGGCAGGAGCCAGCCCTCTGTCTCCCCGGAAAGTGACTTGGCCCCATGTCCCTCCTTGTTCCCAGAAGTACCTGGGGCCTGCCTTCCCCCTCGTTCCAGGTCATGATGATTCTGCAATTAATCATTCTCGCTCTGGTGACAGGTATGGTGGGGGATGGGGATGGGCAAGGGCCTCCCTCTGGAATCTCTAGGATCCCCAGCCCTCTATCTGGACACTGATGGGGCTGATATTAAAAATATAGAATGCAGGGGAGGGTATAGCTCAGTGGTAGACTGTGTGCGTAGCATGCTCAAAGTCCTGGGTTCAATCCCCAGTACCACCATTAAATAAATAAATAAATAAATAAATAAACCCAATTATCACCCCCAAAAAGCTTAAAAATAAAATGAAAAAATATATGTATATCATAACCCATAGGGCATGTGAATGCATCTATGAGCCATAATGAGGTCCTGGGTGCTCTTTGCTGTACCAAAGTGTAATCCTTTTAGAGCTACAATGGGGAGAGGTCAAAGAGGGTCCCAGAGGAGGGGCCAGGGCAGCTGGGATGGTGTGGAAGACACTCAAAGGGCTCAGGACAGTGTCTACTGACCAACCACTGTGGAAAGACTTCAATCATTTCACACCTGGTCCATCCATAGAGTGCATCCCAGCGGGACATTAGGTTAAGGTCCAGCCCACCCACCCTCTGTCCCCCTCCCCCATTTCTGGGAGTCCTCTCATGCTTGAGCCCCCTCTTTCGCCCCCACTCTTTCTAGGGCACGCAGGGGGAGAGACCAGGATCATCAAGGGCTACGAGTGTCCTCCTCATTCCCAGCCCTGGCAAGTGGCTCTGTTCCAGAAGACACGGCTGCTGTGTGGGGCAACCCTCATCGCCCCCAGATGGCTCCTGACAGCAGCCCACTGCCGCAAGCCGTGGGTGCGGGGGCTGGGGCGGAGCTGGGAGGGGGCTGGAGATGGAGAGATGGCTGCAGAGGGGCTTGGGGCTGGGGAGAATGAGGATGGGGTGAGGAGACTGGTGTCAGATATCAGAGATGGGCACGAGTGGCTTTAGCATTGATGATATGGATTGGGTTGGGACTGAAGATGGGAGAATGAATGATGCTGGAACTAGGATGGTGTTGGGAATGGGGTTAGATGCTGGGCTGGTGATATGGTTTAGAAGAGGGTTTTGGTGGGCGGTGGGGATGAGGTTGGAAGAGGAGCTATGTTTCTTCATTCTATTAGGTGCACTCATCTCTCTCCTTCCCCTCACGTCTCTCTCCATCTCCTGTCTCGCCTTCCCTTTCCATCTCTGACCACCGTTTCTCCCACCCCAGCCGATACGTAGTCCACCTGGGAGAACACAACCTCCAGCGGCAGGACGGCTATGAGCAGACCCGGACAGCCACTGAGTCCTTCCCCCACCCGGGCTTCAACTACAGTCTCCCCAACAAAGACCACCGCAATGACATCATGCTGGTGAAGATGGCGGCACCAGCCTTCATCACCTGGGCCGTGCGACCCCTCACCCTGTCATCACACTGTGTCACTGCTGGCACCCACTGCCTCATTTCCGGCTGGGGCACCACGTCCAGCCCCCAGTGTAGGGACTCCAGAGGGGAACGTGATGGGGGGAGGGTGGTTACGATTGTGGAAGGACAAGGGGAACCAGAAGAACCTTCAAAGATGAGATTCATAGTGATACAAGAGGAGGCTACCTAGGGGTGTCAATTGTGGGATATGTTGGAAGGAAGTGTGGAAAAGTAAGGGCTGAGGAGGGTGGAGGTAAAAGTTTGGGTCTTGGATTCAGACAGACATGATGTGCAATGTCAGGTCCAAAACCTGCTAGTTATAGGTCCTCAGGCAAGTGGCTTCACCTCTCTGGACCTTGGTTTTCTCCTCTATAAAATGAGAATAATCACATCCACCCACTAGGACTGGATTAGAGATAAGGTTTATAAAGCAACTGGCATAAACAATTTTACTTGATAGCATTACTGTTGCTGTTGCTACAAGCAGAGAGATGAGTTGATTGCAAGCATGAAGGACAGGAAATGGATTCAGAGCAAGGTCCCTGGGTTCAGAAAACCCAGGTGCTGGGTTCAGAGCAAGCCTTGGAGTGTAAGGAAGGGGACTGGAGGGTTCTCACTGTCCATACCCTCTCATGTCATTTCACAGTGCACGTGCCCCATAACTTGCGATGTGCTAACATCACCATCATTGATCACAAGAAGTGTGAGAACGCCTACCCTGGCAACATCACAGATACCATGGTCTGTGCCAGTGTCCAACAAGAGGGCAAGGACTCTTGCCAGGTCAGAGGGCAGGGCCTGGGTCTCCAACCACATGGGTTCCACTCCCAACCTCAATTGTGCCTTCATCTACATCAACAATCTCATCCCCAACCTCAAGCCCACATCCCCTTGCACCCCCAAATCCATCTCCACCCCCAGTTCGCATTTCTAACCTAAACATGATCCCCAATTCCATTCCCATTCCCACCTCTATTTCCAACCCCAACTATCCCCAAATCCATTTTCAACCCTAACCCCATCTTTGTTCCCTCTCATAACTCTAACTCATCCCCAATCTCATGGCCAACCCATCGTCAATCTCCACCCTACCCCCAACACCATCCCCACCTCCTTCCTAACACCATGCCCAACCCTTTCCCCTCTTCCGTGGCCTCCCCTCCTCTCTAACTGGTTCTCTCTCTCCCCATCCCCAGGGTGATTCTGGGGGTCCTCTGGTCTGTAACGGGTCTCTTCAAGGCATCATCTCCTGGGGCCAGGATCCATGTGCTGTCACCAGAAAGCCCGGTGTTTACACAAAGGTCTGCAAATACGTGGACTGGATCCAGAAGACGATGGAGAATAATTAGCCAGGACCAGCGCATCACAGCTCAATACCCTTAATCCGTACCTTGGGCTGTGGTTCCTGCTCATTCTGTTAATAATAAAGCCTGAGCCAGGACTCCTTTATTGACTGTCTGGGGGGCTTCTTGACTTTGAGAGATGCTGTAGCGTAATCCTCAATTTGGGGTCTGGAGGTCGGACACCTGGGTTCAAATCTTGCCGCATACTAACTTGTGACTCTGAGAGTGATAATAGCCATTTGGTTCACTGGCATGTCTCCAGCCCCAAACACAGATCCTGGCATATACCAAGGTTTCAATAATTATTTGCTGAATAAATGAATCTTTCAAATGCTTACTATGTGCCAGACCCTGGTCCAAGGGCTTTTAAATTATCAACTAACTTAATCTTCACAAAACCCTGTGTGGTTGGTATTATTATTATACCCATTTTGCAGATGGGGAAACAGACACAGAGAAACAAATTCACCTGCTCTTGGTCACACAGCCAGTAAGTAGAATAGAAAGAAATCTGATGCAAGATGATTTCTTAACTACCAAGCAATACTGCCTTCATCAAGACTCAGTTTCCTTATCTGTAAAATCATGCATGCAGCAGTACGATAACACGCGACAGTATGGTAGACCTGTCCATAGTTAGGACCTAAGAAAAGGGAGCTATTAGTGTTTTGTTTCCAACCTCTATGATAGGTAGTTCATCAAGACGTGTGCAGGTTAGTACAGTAGCCACGTATGTCTATTTAAATGAAAATTATCTAAAATTGGAAATGTAATTCTTCAGTTGCATTTACCACATAGCAAAAGCTCTATATCCATGTGTGCCTGGTGGCTGCCATGTTGGCTTGCACACGTCAAACGCTTCCATCATGGCAGAAAGTTCGATTGGATGGTGCTGAGCTGGACCACCTCTGGAGTTAACTCACTTCTTGCAGAATCTTTCCTTATGTCCTGCTCCCCTTGCAGCAGAGGTAGCTGTCATGAGAGGCGAGAGCCCAAAGCTGAAACTGGGGCCTCCTGGTTGTTAGGTGCACCTGCTGTGTGACCAACTGTGAGTCACTGCCCTGTCTGAGTCTCCCATTCTTCACCAGAAATGAGGAAGTTGGTAGAAATGATGTTGATGCCTCTTGTGGCTTTTGGCCTTCAGTGATTCACAGGCCTGTGTGTCACCTGGAGACATGCAGATGGCAGGGAGGGTATGAAGCGACCACACATGGCCATGATGCAGAACCTCCTCCAACACACATTGGCTGGTCCCTGGGACACACACGGACACTGCTCTGGCTGTGTGTGTGGGCTCAAGCACTGAGCATCCCTCGGGGGCTGCATCTGCCTCCTTCCTCTCTGTGTTTTCTTTTCCTTGTTTGTGTATGTCTGTCTCTTGCTCCTGCTCTTTCCTTCAGACTGTCTTAGCTCTGCCTCAGCACTCTGGCTTTTCTCACTGCATCACTCTAGGTATGCATTTCTCTGTTTCTCCCCCCTTCTCAATTACCTTCACCTGTCTTCAGGACTACCCAGAGTTCCCGGGGGTTGTGGCACCCTCTCTCCTCATCTAGGAAGACTTCTTGAAACAGGGGACCTGGGGAATCCCTATGAAATCCAACTCCTAGAAGGGTATTTCAGACACTGAGAGAAGCCTGTATTCCTGGGCCCCTCCCAGAGCAGGAATCTGGGGCCCAGGTTGGATGCCAGCCTCACCCACTGCATAATTAGGGAGAGGTAAAGGGAGGGGGTGAATCCCTGGAGGGGAGGGTGGGGAAGTTTCCGGGCTCGTTGGGATTAAAAGGGAAGGCCTGGCCAGGGGTCCCCTGGCAGAGAACTCCGGCGGCCCACAGGGCAGGGCAGAGGCACTTCTGGGTCTCCTCCCTTCTTCCCCTCCACGACTCCAGGTGAGCGGGATGCATCTCACCTTGGGTTGGGCGAATCGCGAGAGCATATGTGAGGACCCTCGGGTCGCGGGCAGGAGACTTGTTTGAGCCTCAGTTTCCTTATATACGAGAAGCGCCTCCGGGCCTTGAACCCCCACCCCAGCTATGAAGGATGGCGAAACCTCAAGCCCTGAGAGGCTGGCAGCAGGGACAGCCCCGGCCGGGAGAGCGATCCCCTCGGGCGTAGGGAGGGGAGGAGGATGCCAGAGGGGCATCACTAAGGTAACTGCGCCCATTACTGCTGTTCAGGCCCAAATCGCCCATCCGCCCACTCCTGCGTTTGTCGGCCGCAGGTTAAACGGGTCCCCGCGGGCTGCGGTGGCCCAGGATGGGCGGACGGGCGCGGCAGGGTGGGGGACTCTGAATAGGCAAATGTTCTGAGCCGCCCCCTGCCCACCCCACCCCACCCCACCCCACCCCACCCCAGCCTAGGTCCTGGCCATGAGATCCCCGCACATCCACCTCTCCACCGCCCCTGGCGCTCGGGCCCTGGCGAAGCTGCTGCTGCCGCTACTGATGGCACAGTTCTCGGGTGAGGCGGGGGACAGGGCTTGGCGGGAGGTGCCGGGGACCCAGGGTGATGCGAGAGTGTGCTCTTACCACCCCGCCTCCCAGCGCACGCCCCTCCCTTTCGGACCCCAGGACACACCCACAGATCCGGAGAGGCCCGGCCCCAAGTCAGACCCGCCCCTCTTCCAGCTCCGCCCTGTGGGTTCCGCCCCCTTTATTCCTCCAAGATCCGAATTTCCCTTTCTCCTCGCCTCGTCCTTTCCCTGCCCTTTCTTACTCCGCCCTAGTTTATCCCAAGCCTTGCCTTCCGGTTTTTGCCCTCGCTCCCTCTTGCAGCGGGTGGCGTTATTTCCGCCCCTACTTTCACCGACTCCGCGCCGCGTTCTGTCCCCGCCCCTTTTACGCCACGCCCCCTTGCTGCCCCGCCTCTTTGAGTACCCGATCTCTTCGAGCTCTGTGTTCTATCCCTGCCCCTCCTGGCCCAGCCTGCCGGGTCTCATTACTCCACTCCGCTCCAACCCCGCCTCCTTCCTCTTTCACATCGCTTTTCTCCTCCCACTTCTATTCACTTTCTTCAGGACCCCCAATTTCCACACACATCCCGGGGTTCTGCTTGTGCTCCCCCAGTCCTCGTCCCATGGCCCTACTCAGACCCCAAACGCAGTCAGCGCTTGCCCTGCTGCCCTGCCTGCTCACATCTCCAACTCCTTTCTTTCTCCAGCCGCGGAGGCTCTGCTGCTCCCCAGAAACGACACGGGCTCGGACCCTGTGGCCTCCGGCGCCCCGTGCGCTCACGGCTCGCAGCCCTGGCAGGTGTCCCTCTTCAATGGCCTCTCGTTTCACTGCGCGGGCGTCCTGGTGGATAAGAGTTGGGTGCTCACGGCCGCGCACTGCGGGAACAAAAAGTAGGGAGATCTCCTAGGGAACGCTAGGGAGGGGCTGTGGAGGCAGGCCCCAGGGAGGGGGCGGGAAGGGCTGGGGCATTTGCCTGTATGGCACTGCCAGCTCGAAGTGGGGTCAGTCCTGGAGGGCTTCATGTAGGAGGAGAAGTGGGATTGTGGTGTGGCCACGAGGGGGCAGTGTGGCCTTTCTCAGCGTTTCTGGGCCCATCCAGAGCCACTGTCCAGCAGATTCTCCTAGGGTTCCATTTAGATGTAGATAGTTGTGTGCAGCAGACAGAAATCAGGGTCTCATATGGTTAGGACTTAAGAACTAAAGGGAATTGTTCATCTCATGAATTCCCCACTGAGAGGGGAAGAAAAGGGTAGGTTTACCCAGGTAGACCCTCTGCTTTCAATTCCTGCAGAATTTAGGGACCCAAACACCTGATCACTCCTCCCTATGTCCCCCAGAATTGGATCTCCGGCTCCCTTCTCTTCTACCCAATCCTCACTCAGACCCAGACTCCCGGCCCCCAGCACCCTCCACTGCTAGGATCCAAGTGTCTGTGCCCACCCCACTGCCCATACTCGCCATCCCAGAGGCTCAGGGGGCAGCTCCAGTCCCAATGAAGGCTTTGCATCCATCTGGCTCTTCCCTCCCCAGGCCTCTATGGGCTCGAGTCGGAGATGACCACCTGCTGCTTCTCCAGGGCGAGCAGCTCCGCCGGACCTCTCATTCTGTTATCCACCCCAAGTACCACCAGGGCTCGGGCCCTATCCTGCCAAGGCGAACAGATGAACACGACCTCATGCTGCTGAAGCTGGCCAAGCCCGCGGTGCTGGGGCCTCGAATCCAGACCCTACGCCTGCCCCACAGCTGTGCCCAGCCCGGAGACCAATGCCAGGTCGCTGGCTGGGGCACCACCACCTCCCGGAGAGGCAAGAACTGGGGATTCTGAGGCCTGTATCTCCCGGAAGGAGGACTGGGTGCTGGGTCTCCTGGGCCTGAGGGAGGAGAGGCTGGGAGTCTGGGGCCTGGGATGGGAACAATCTGGGTTATCTGAACTTCTGGGTCCTCAAGGTTTGGGGGCTGGGCCCCAGGATTACCTGATGTTTTCTCCCACCAGTGAAGTACAACAGGGGCCTGACTTGCTCCAGGGTCACTCTCCTGAGCCCGAAAGAGTGTGAGGTCTTCTATCCTGGCGTGGTCACCAGCAACATGATATGTGCAGGACTGGACCGGGGCCAGGATCCCTGCCAGGTAGGGACTGGCCAGGGAGGGTCTCTGACTCTTGGGAGCAAGGATAGGGAGGTTATGGGAAAACAGACATTCCCCAACCCCAGAGCCAACCTCCAGCCCAATTTCACCCCCATGTCCAAAACTACCTCTTTTTCACCCCAACTCCAACCTCATGTCCATCTCTACCTGTTTGGGTCCACCTTCTCATGCCCAACCCTGTCCTTAAGCCCACCTCCAAGCTCGTCCCCAGTCTTAACCCCCTTCCACCTTCAGCCACATTCCCATCCTCAAGCCATTCCTAAACCCCTACCCTCTCCCTGTCTCTGGATCCATCTCCATCCCACACCTACCATGAACTATAATCCCAGCTCCATGGCATCTCCAGTCTCATCTCTTATCCAACACCCCAAACCCCAAGTCCAACCCCATCCCCACCCCATCCCACCCCCAACCCCACCCTACCCTCATCTTTATCCCAACCTAGCTCCAACCCTGCCCACCCCGTCTCTTCCCCATTACTACCCCAGGCGCCCAAGTGGCAGCCCTTCCACTGGTGTATTTATTTGCTCTCTCCTCCCTCCCACCCCCAGAGTGACTCGGGTGGCCCACTGGTCTGTGAAGGGACACTTCAGGGCATCCTTTCATGGGGCATTTACCCCTGTGGCTCTGCTCAGCATCCGGCTGTCTACACTCAGATCTGCAAATATACCACCTGGATAGAGAAAACCATCCGCTCCAACTGATCCAGAGGCCCTGCAACTCCTTCACCGTCTGCCCTCTTCTTGCTTCCTCCGCAGTCAGCAGGAGTCTTCCCCTGCCCCTCTCAAACTTCCGCCGCCCATCCACACCTGCTAACATCTCTCCTCTTCCCTTGAGCCCCCCTGCTCAATGCTGTCCTCTGCCGGCATTGAGGTGGAGGTGCAGAAAGTGGTAGCAAAGTGCTGTTCATAAGTAAGTTGCAGTCACTAGTCTCGAGCGAAGTTGTCAGTTCCAACTTGGCTTCCTGCTTTGTGACCTTGGCCAAGCCCAGTGTCCTCTCTGGGCTTCAGTCTCCTCACCTGGAAAATGAAGATGATGTAGTGCCTACCTCATAAAATTGTTATAAGGAGACTATGATGTGTGTAGATTGTTATGGAAATTGTCATGTAAAGCATTAACACAATGGATGGAGAGCTCTGATTAAATGTTAACAGGTCCTGGTGCAAATGTGTGTGATTCTGTGTCCTGGAGGGAACAGCACAGGAGTAGCCCCCAATCCCGCCCCCACCCCATACCATCGCCATCCCCACCTCTCAGGGCTGATGGGAGAATCATCTTTCCCACCCTCCTCTCAAGTTCTGTGAAGAACCTCTTAACTACTTCCTTCTTCCCTGCCACTGTTACCCATGTCTGAGTCCACCCAACACCTGTTCCTCCTGTCCCAGCAGGAGCTGGGCTGTCTCTGAGTCATCTGGTACCTCCTGTGCCTTCCCGAGGCCACCAGAATTCAAGGGACCTCACTTTGCATCCACTCCAGCCTCTAAGACTAGAGGAATTCTCCCCATCTTAGTTGCTAAGATGATGCAAAGAAGCCCTTGGAAATTTAGGGGAAATTTTTTGGTTTCTTTGTTAGCTCCAACTCCATCCCCTCACCTACCACCAACTACAGTCCCAGCTCCATTGCATCTCCATTCTCATCCCCCTGGTCCAAAACCCAGAGACCTTAAGTCCAACTCCATCCTCATCCCATCCCAAATTGGCTTTGAGATTTTGCCCTGAGAAGTTGGGAGGAAGGATTCTTGTCCCCTCCCTGAAACTGTTTCTGTGTAAATGTTCCTATGCTGGGGGCGCTGTTATACACAGAAGCCAGGCAAATCTAACAGAAGTTTGGGCATCTCCACTTAGCCCAGACTTTGGAACAGTAACATCAGTGGAACACAGGCACAATAGAAAATTTCCACCTAGCACATGTTGTTTTGTTTTCCCTTTCAAACACCAGTCTGTGGAGCCCCTGCTGTATGGCAGGACTGGTGCTGGGCTCTGGGAATGCAGTGGTGACCACAAGGTCCCTGTCCTCACAGAGCCCTCAGAAGGCTGGTGCGCAGGGGTTGAGCTGTCTACACAGCTCCCTTCTGCTGACTCTTCCCCTGCCCCTATTAGCACAGCCAGGAAACGTCAATCAGGCATATCAGCTGAGTTTGTCATGCAGGAATCAGAAGCAAAGTAGGTGAGAAGTCGATTCACTTATAAAGGCAATTTGCCTGTCCCTTGAGCACATTGTTACGTGTTTATTGAGCAGTGTCCTAAGCCAGATCCTGGTGATGACTCAGACTGGGCCTTACCCTCAGGAGCTGCTAGTCAGGTCAGGGAGACAGGCGAGCCTTACATTCTTGTCACTCAAGTCTCCAGCCAAAGGTCACCTCCTCTGGGAGGTCTTCCAGGATTGCTCTGGCTAAAAGGGTCTCTCTGTTACCCACTCCCTTCCCTGGTCAATAAGCCACTGCTCTGTTGATTTCTTCTGCAGGACTTGTTAAAGCAAAAATGATCTCATTTATTTGTTTACTCCATAATGGGTCTGTCCCCTCCTTCCCTTCACCCAGTCAGTGAGGGCAGGGACTCATTTATTCACTGTGGTTTTCTAAGCACCTGTATCATTCCTGACACATGGAAGGCACTCAACGCGTTGTTGAATTAACAAATAACCAAACTGATCAGTGCTGTAGCAGAAGGAGGCACAGGGTGCCCTGAGGGAAGGCTTCTCAGATGAGGGGACATATACATGGGGTTTTAAAGGATAAGTAGGAGTTCACCAGGTAGAGAAGGAAATGTGTTTCTGTAACTCATTGTGTGACCTTCAGCAAAATGCCTGAATGCTCCCTCTATCTCAGTTATCCCCACTATGAAAGAGAGGCTGATTAGACTCTTGTGAGAATTAAATGAGAAAAAAATTCATGACACGCTGACCACATTGGCAGGCATGGAGCAAACAGTCAATAAAGCTAGCCATCAAAATGTTATTTAAAGCAGTTAGTACAGCACTCAGTACATAGTGGGTATTCAGTCTCTGATCTCAAGGACCTCCTCGTCTGGAGAGGATTTAAGGCAACTGCAGTCACGAGTGATGTGTATTATGATGTAGGCAGTGCAGGGCTCTGTAGGAGACAGATAGACAGATTTATTAAATGCCTACCACTGTTGTGTTTCATATGTGTTAGTTCACATAATTCTCCCACAACCCCAGTTATTATTGCTACTTAATAGATGGAGCAACTGAGAGTGGTCCAGTGACTTGCCCAAGGTCACACACGTAATAATTACCAGCGTTGAGGTTTGGATTCACATGGGCCAGTTTCAGAGTCCCTGCTCCAAAGCACGACAACATAATGAGGTCTACACTTCCAAGGAAAGCCCAGACCCAGCTTGATAATCTGGCTTATGACAACAGAAAATGGAAGAGAGGCTATGAGTACCCCCAGGGAGGAAAAGATGGACTCTGCCTGGAGAAATCAGAGAAGGCTTCCTAGAGGAGGGAGCCTCCAGGTTGGGCCTTGAAGGCTGAGTAGAAGTTCACCAGGACAAGAAGGATATGGAGAAAGACATTCACTCATTCAATTAACATTTCCTGAGGCCTCCCATGAGGCCACCCCTGAACTGGGTGATGCGAGGGACACAGAGATGAGTCAGACCTGGGCTTGGCCCTCCGGGGTCTGCCCATCTGGTGAGGAGGAGGAATGGGAAGAGAGGCAGGAAGGATGGGATGATGGGAAAGACAATGGAGGGGAAGAGATAGGTGGAAAACAAAACAAACAAGACCATGTTCTCAGGACTTAGCCAAGATCTGGTGGCATTAAGAGAATGGGGAACATGCTTGGTTCTAGGCAGGTTGGGACCTGGATCCTTGTGATGGTGGGGACATGAAAAAGGAGGTAGGTTAAGACCAGACTGGATTAACCTAATTGGGACCATAGTTCCCAACCTCCCAGAAAAGGCCTTTATCCTTGTGGGAAGAGGCCCTAATCCCCAGGGCAGGGAGGGTTGGGGTGTGTACACAGGTACAGCCTTCTTTGTGGTCTCTGTGTTTCTGTCTCTTTCTCTTTCTTTTTCTCACTCTGCATCCTTCTGTGTCTCTATCTCCCTCTCTGTTTGTTTCTTTCTCATCCTTCCCTGCCTCACCCCATTGTGCCTGCTTGCCTGCCTTCCTCCCGCTGAGCCCTGGTTCTTTCTCCCACCCCTAGCCTGATTTCTGGGCGGTCCTCCTACTTAACTTTCCGGCCTGCCCAGTGCATCAGTCCCAGCTCACTGCAGCTTCATTCAAGATAAACTTGCTTCCACCCTAGGACCCCACCTTAGGGATCTTCCTCCTCCAGGCCACAGAATATCCGGTATCCAGATGTTGCATCTGGAAGTCATGGCGAATGAGGGCTCCCCTGTCTGGAGAACCCCAGGAGGACTATGCAACCCAGGGCCCCTCCCCCATTTAGTGGAGTCCTGATGCTGCAGGCCACCAGCTCATCTCTACAGGGGGTATCCCCCTGTATCTCCTCCCTTCCCAAGGCTCCCAGTCAAGGCCCTAGGACTTCCGCCTCCCTGTGGGACATTTCCCAACTCAGATTAATCACGGGGCGGCCCCAGGGAGGAGGAAGATGGCATGGCTTACCATAAAGAAGGTCAGGGCACGAAGCACAGACTCAAGGACCCAGGAAACCTGAGGTCATGAGGCTGGGATTCGTCTGTGCTCTGCTTTCTCTCCTGGCAGGTGAGGCTCCTGCCATCCATCCCAGGCCACTGCCCCTCCATGGCCCCCAAGGCGCCCCTCCACCAGGCCCTTTGTCCCCTAGGCTTCTGCTCCTGCCCTCTAGGCACTCCAGCATCTCCCCCAGCCCTACCTTGCTCTTCACTAACCCTTCTGCACACCTCCCACCCTTCCAGGGCACAGCTGGGCAGACACCCGAGCCATCGGGGCCGAGGAATGCCACCCCAACTCACAGCCCTGGCAGGCTGGGCTCTTCCACCTCACCCACCTCTTCTGTGGGGCGACCCTCATCAGCGACCGCTGGCTGCTCACAGCTGCCCACTGCCGCAAGCCGTGAGTGACCTGGGCGGGCCACTCTGGGGAGGGGGTTGGGGATCAGGAAAGTGTGACGGGGCAAGGGGACTCTGGCAGAGGAGGGAGGGAGTGGGCAGAAAGGGCTGCCTCCATTTCTGTTCCCCAGAGTTCAGCTCTTACAATTACAAAGAGTCGACTCTCCAAATTCTAGCCTTCTAAATAATCTGGCTCTAAGAGTGGAAATTTTGAAACTTTGACCCTTAGGAGCCTGGACTCTGACCCAGAAAAAGCCAGAGTGGTAGACTTCTAAAATCTTGAATCCAGGAGGTTTTACATTAGCTTCACTGAATTCTAGAATCCTGGATTCAGAGACTGGGAGAATCAAAGAAGTCTAGAGCTGTGCTGTCCAATGAAAATACAGCCCCAATCACGTGGGGAAAGTTTAACTTTTCTAGTAGAAAACACATTAAAAGGTAAAAAAGCAATGAGTATAATTAATTTTAATAATAGATTTAACTTGACATATTCAAAATATTATTTCCTCGTTAAGCAATTTTTGAATATTTCTGGATGACATGGTTTAGTCCCTTTTCTACAGCCTTCGAAACCAGACATGTATTTTAGGAGCATGACACAGCTCAGTTTGGACCAGCCATATTTCAGGTGCTCAATAGTTGTATTGCATAGCACAGTCCTAGAATCTTAGGTCCAGAATATTCCAGCCTGGTTCACTGAGTACAGAATTACATAGTTCTGGACTCTCTGAATCACAATGTTCTAGAATACTGTGACTTGTAGAATTCTAGAATCTTGAACAACGAGCATTCCAGAAGTTTATAGTCATACATGACTAGGTGGGTTTAATACCCCAGAATGCTGTCAGTCAAAATTCCTAAATTCCCAAAATTTGAAGCTGTTTGAATCTTAGGTTCTTACAATTCTAAAATCAAAGATTTATAGAACTCTAGAATGATGAAATTCTAGTCTTATTTTCCCAGACTATTAGTATTCTGGTTCTTTATATCCTAGATTTAGTTCAGATAATTTAAAAATCCTAGATTTTTTGATGCAGAGAAATCTAGAACATTAGAATCTTGACTTCATGAGATTCTAGAACTTGAGCCTCATAGAATTCTAAAATAGTGGATTCCTAAGGTGTTAGAATCTTAAAATTCCAGAATCTAGAATCTACCTGAAGCAGAAATCCTTTTTATATTATCAGGAAAGGGGCCATACATCCTGTTCTGATGTTTTCCCCTCTAGGAATGAAGCACAGGGGCTGTACAGGATGCTGTGTGGGAGTTTCCCATCATGCATTGCTCTGTAATTGAGCCTCTTTTAGCTCAGGCCTGTACATCAGGCTAGGAAGACAGTGTACAGATTTCAGCCCCAAAGAGAAAGAATGGGAGAAGCAGAGCTATGGAGGTACAAGGGACTCAGGGGGCAAGGACAAGTTGGGGCTGGTTTCCCAGACGCAGAACCAAGACAACAAGTTGACAGAGAGGGACAGAGATAGAAATAACACCTCATACTCCTCAAGCCCTGAGTTCTCAGTCGTTAACCTAGTTCCTAAAGTCAGAGGTCAGAGGCTGGGGGTGGACATGTAGGCCCCCTGAGGGTCCCCAGCTGTTCAGGGCATGGACCAAGAGCAGAACAAGCGGACTGGGGCTGCCAGGAGAGGGCTTGAGGCAGGACCTCAGGAAGAAATTCACTGAGGGGTGAGGGATATGGCAGATGGGAAAAGCCTGAGGCCACAGACGACCCCACCTTGGGGATTTTCCATATCCTGCCCTCGCCATACATAAATTCACACACACAGATCCACTCCCCACAGAAGCTACCAGACCTGTGAGGGCAGGGGGGTGGAGCTGTTGTTGGGTGGTAGGTGGAGCCTCTACATGCCTCCATGGTTCCAGGAGACCCAGGTCACCACTAAGGCTCCAGGTGGGGCAGAAAGAAAGGTGGCTCACTTGGTATGGGGCTAGGAAGGGGTGTGAGCTTTCAAGAGAGAGCTACAGAGGTAGAGGCAGACAAAGGGATGGAGTGGGAAGCAGGGACCCAGAGAAGGTGTGAGCGTTGCTTAAAATCACACAGCACCCTGGATCACACATAGATGATGGGGGCCCAGAGAGGGTGTGTGGCTTTTGGAGAGTCACACAGCATCCTGGGTGATAGGAAAAAGAGGACTGGGACCGAGAAGACACCACACATTCTCCCACCTTGACCTCTGAGACCTGTCCAACAGGTATCTGTGGGTCCGCCTCGGGGAGCACCACCTCTGGCAATGGGAGGGTTCGGAGCAGCTGTTCCGGGCCACAGACTTCTTCCCTCACCCTGGGTTCAACCAGGACCTCAGCGCCCAAGACCACAAAGATGACATCATGCTGATCCGTCTGCCCAGGAAGGCACGTCTGGGACCTGCCGTGCAGCCCCTCAACCTCAGCCAAACCTGCGTCTCCCCGGGCACCCAGTGCCTCATCTCAGGCTGGGGGGCCGTGTCCAGTCCCAAAGGTACAGCCTTGCCCACCACACACACTCTCATGTTTCATGCCATGAGTCTGAACCCCATCTCTTTCTGTCTCTGCTTTTTCATCTCTTAAGTTCTGTCTATCATCTGTCTCCACGTAGTTCATCAAATCTAAATGCTATAAATTGTACCATGAGTCATTATTTTACAACCCCGCTAAGAATGAGAAAAAGAAAAAAAAAGTTCCCATCAATCCTCGCTGGCACCGTTCACTGGGAGACACATTCTGATTTCAGAGGTGTTGAAATGTGAGTATATGCATCTTACGATTAAAATAAGGGCTACGTCTCTCAGAGTCACAAATCAGCAACCCATTCATCAAATTTGGCTCCCCACAGCCATGTTGGTTTTCAAATTGTCTTGAAAGAAACCCCAACAATTCATTTATTCGGCTTGTTGCTGCCAACATGGAGAACCTGAGAGATATTACATTAAAGTCAAGTTACTGGATTCACTTGAAAAATTCCAAACTGGCACTGCTGGGTCCACAGTTCTAAAATAGAGACCACCGGTGACCGAACCAAGGAAGGCTGCCCATTTTCAGACAAGAAATGGGTTCTCGAGCCACTGCAGTTCACCACACTGGCTGCTGTTTCCCTGCAAAGTCCCCTCCACCCACTTCTATTTACCCATCGAGTCTCTGGAAGCATCTGAATTTGTAACCCACATATTATATACATGGATAAATATGTATCTATCTGTATTGTATCTACCTTTATTATATATGCTGTATCTCTCTCCTTCTCTAACTAATCTCTAAATCCTTCTCCCTGCCTCTGTCAGTTACCATCTCCCTAGAAAAGGCTCCTCCCCTTTATCTCACTGCTTTCTCCCTGGAAATCTCTGTGTCTGTTTCTCCTTATTTCTTCATTGCCTCCTCTGAGAATCCCTTTCCCCTTGAGACGTCTCTGTCTCCTGCCATAGTCCCTCTTTTTCTCTGTGTCTCTCTTCTTGTCTCTTGGCTCTCTGCATTTTTCTGTTTCTTTATCACTGTCTCTTATTTCTATCTTTCAGAATTTTTTTTATTTTTCAGTTTTATTAGGTAGAATTGTTGCAGTTTGACTGCACATGTACAATGTATTACATGTAAATACATATACGCAATATACTGCACATATTTTAAAATTTTACTTACATGTACTGTTCATTGTTTCTAAGAACGTTTAGAGCTTTAGCTTTCTAAACTTACATAGTTATCAAAGGAATAAACCCAACCAAAAAATAAGAATTAATTCAAAGAGATACATACACCCGACCATTAACAGCAACATTATTTATAATTGCCAAGATATGGAAGCATCTTAAGCATACATAAATAGATGAATGGATAATGGAGATGAAGTACATATATATGTAATGGAATACAACTCACCCATAAGAAAGAAAGATATTTTGTCATTTGCAGCCCTTCAATCACTTTTTTTTCCACTTCAAAAACCGGAATTTTATAACTGGCATAAACATTTCCATTGCATCAAAAAGAGCAAAATACCTAGAAATAAACTTAACAAGGAGCTTACCTATACTCTGAAAACTGTAAAACATTGATGAAGGAAACTGAAAATGATACAAAGAAATGGAAAGATATCCTGTGCTCTTGGATTGGAAGAATCAACATTATCAAAATGGCCACACTACCCAAAGCAATCCACACATCCAAGGCAAACCCTGCCAAAGTACTCATAACATTTTTCACAGAACTAGAACAAACAATTCCAAAATTTATATGGAACCATAAAAGACCCCGAACTGCCAAAGCAATCTTTTGTAGGTCATTTTTTTTCTCTTTCTTATTTTTGTTCTCTTTCTTATGGTTTGATGACTAGAGAAGTTCTTTTAACATTTGTTGGAAAGCTGGTTTGGTGGATGCTGAATTCTTTTAGCTTTTGTTTATCTGTGAAGCTTTTGATTTCTCCATCAAATTGGAATGAGAGCCTTGCTGGATAGAGTGTTCTTGGTTGTAGGTTTTCCCCTTTCATCACTTTAAACACATCGTGCCTCTCCCTCCTGGCCTGTAGAGTTTCTGCTGAAAAATCAGCTGATAACCTTACGGAAGTTCCCTTGTATGTTATTTGTTGCTTTTCTCTCGCTCATTTTAATATTTTCTCCTTATCCTTAATTTTTCTCAATTTGATGACTATATGCCTTGATGTGTTCCTCTTTGGGTTGATTCTGTGTGGTACTCTCTGCATCTCCTGGACTTGGGTGACTGTTTCCTTTCCCAAGTTGGGGAAGTTTTCAGTTATTGTATTTTGTTTGTTTGTTTGTTTTAATGGAGGCCCTGGTAATTGAACCCAGGACTCCTCATGCATGCTAAGCATGTGCTCTACCACTGAGCTATACCCCCCCCCCCCCCGGATCTTTGAGAGTCAAATACGATGGCTTGGTGGGTCCTTCTTAGGCAACAGGGAGGTGGGTGCGGAGGGGCGCTGAGTGTGGTGGGGGCAGCTGCTGACCTTTTACGGACCTCTTTCCCCAACAGTGCGGTTCCCACTTGCGCTGCAGTGTGCCAACATCAGCGTCCTGGAGCCCAGACTCTGCCACTGGGCGTATCCAGGCCACATCTCAGACAGCATGGTCTGTGCCGGCCTGTGGGAGGGCGGCCGGGGCTCCTGCCAGGTGAGGCCTACTCTGAGAAAGAGGGGGAGGGGTGTCCTGCAGGGATTTTGGGGGCCTGGAGGAGAAGGGAGCTGAGGCCCCAGACTTCTTGGATCAGACCAAGGAAGGAGCTGGGATACCTAGGCCCTGGGAGAGAGTGGGGCCAGGGCCTGGATTCCTGGATCTAAAGCAGGAGGGGACTGGGGGTTGGACTCTATGTCCTGGGGGAGGAGGGAGTTAGGAGCCCAGAATGCTAGGTACCAGGGGGAGGTGAGGGCTATTAGCTTTTACTCCTGGGTCTGAGGGAGGAGGGACTGGAGACCAGCATGCCTGGATCCTGGAGGAGGAGGAAACTGGGGGCTTCCTGGGAGGGAGAAAGTGGCCTGTGTAATGTTATGAGTAGACCCGCCTAACAGGTTCTCTGTTCTTCTGAGCACAGGGTGACTCTGGGGGCCCGCTGGTTTGCAATGGGACCCTGGCCGGTGTGGTGTCTGGGGGCTCAGAGCCCTGCTCCGAACCCGGGCGCCCCGCCGTCTATACAGCTGTATGCTACTACCAGGACTGGATCCAAAAGACCATGAAGGACATCTGAGCCCTCGTGCCTTGGATGAGCAGGACAGGGGCGTGGGCGCAGGGTAGGAGAATTGCAAGACTCCAGTCTCAGTGGTCTCCGCCCTTGGCCTCAGCTGCTCTGGAGACGCCTTCTGGATATTCAAGTTCCCACATTCGGGATATTTAGACCCAGGCTCCAGCGAAATACATAGCCACGCCCCTTGGAAGGAAAGAGGAGACACCTCTACCCCTCTCAGCTCCATCCCTATGACGTCACCAAGAACGGGCACTGACCCCATGGAACAGCATCACCTGTGGCTCCACCGGAGTAACGACAGCCACTAAATAGCTCCTCCTCTCCGAGCTTTGCCCAGTGATATTTCCCCTCTGAGCTCCACCCCTTGCGGCCCCGCCCCCTTCGTCAGAGGTCCCGCCCCTGTGACGTGACGGGCACGGTAGCTCTCCCCACGTGGAACTCAAGGCACCGTGTCGGGCTCCGCCCGTCGTGGCCCCGCCCTAGGCGTGTCCAGGGTTTGAATCCTGGCGGGGACACGACCCGAAGAAGTTGGGAGAGGGTGTCGATCCCTTCCGATCCAAGGGATGCTTTTACATTAAACGTGCAGAACCGCGCCTTCCTTCTGCCTGCTTTGTGGGATAAAGGAAGGGCAACGGGTGGGCGGTGGAGGGCAGAGAGGGAACCGCCACTGCTTTGCAATTCCCTTTAAAGCCCCGAGTCGCTCCTGCCTGAAGTCTGTCTCCATCAGCCCGATTGCAGCAAGGCTCCTGGGTGCTGCTTGGGTTGGTCCCGTCCCCGCCCCGAGGGAAGGGGAAATCAGGTCACGGTGCCTCCCAAACCTGCCTTCCCAGATCCTGGACCTCTCAGGGGGCAGCGGGCGGGGCCGACCCGCCCTCTGAAGTCGGGATCAAGAGGACTCGCCCTGCCCTCCATTCTGGGTTACTGGCAGCAGCCCTCTCCTGCCACAAAACCCCAGGCTCCAAATTCCTCCTTCCAAAAAGAAGGATAAAGAATTAAGAATTAAGAATTCAGTGCCAGCCCCTTCTCCCTCAGACCACAAATCCAGGCTTCCTTACCCCTCCTCCCTCAGACCCAGGCGTCTGGGTCCCCCAGCCTCCTCTTCCCTAGGACCAGAATGTCTGGGCCCCCAGTCCTGTCTATTTCAGACCCAGGAGTCACAGCACTAAGTTCCTTCACTCCCAGATCTCAAGAATTGAAGATTCCGAACCCTCTTCCCTCAAGATTTCTCCTTCAGCTCCTCGGCTCCTCCTCGCTAATACCCAGGGTTCCAGTTCCCAGCCGCTCTGCCGGCTCTGGAGTGGGAGGAGGCGGAGCGGGAGGCGGGCATTCCCAATTAAAAAGCTCCAGAATCTTGTACCAGGCAGGCAGAGCTGAAGTCCCTGGCCCTCTTCCTCTGGGTCGGAATCAATAGGTGACCCCGCCTCCTGGATTCTGTAAGGTGAGATGCCAAAGTTCTCAGGCATCAGGCCCCTGAACCCCTCTCCCAGGGTCCAGGCCCTCAACCTCAGATCCCTGCCTCCTTTGAGACCCAGGAATCAGCACCTCAGCCCCCAAGATTTAGGAGTCCCACCTCCCAGCAACCTCTTCCTTCAGACCCGAGTCCGGGACCCTAACTCCCTCCTTCCTTGGAATGTAGAAATTCAGAGCCGAGCTCCCCAGCTCCTCAGATTCAGGAATCTGGTGCCCCATCCCCTTCTTCCTGAGACCCAAGAATCCGGCTTCCCAGCCCCTTCCTCCTGCAGGATCCAGAACAGCTCCAGCTGCTCTGCTTCTTGCCAGATCCCAAGGTCACCAGGACTTTCTCCTCTCTCCTCCTCTCAGTTCTGCCCTCTCCCTCTCCCAGATCCCACCATGGGACGCCCCCCACCTGCTGCAGTCTGGATCTGGACACTCCTGCTCTTGCTGTTGGAAGCCTGGGCAGGTGAGGGGCCGCGCAAGGTGCCAGTGGTGCGCGGGAGCCTGTGGGGATGCTATGGGGCTGGTATGTGTGGGTGTGTGCGGTGGCAGGTGGGGAGATGCGAAGCATGCAGTCGCATGTGGGAGCTTCTGTGGGCTTTTCTGTCGGTGGGTGGAGGCGTGGCACACGTGGCAGCAGATAGGAATGTCAGGTTCTGCTGCATTTTGCATGAGGACACCCAGCCTGCAGGGCTGCTTGCTGAGGGGCGCAGATACTCACGGGAGTATATGGGGCACGTGGATGCCCGTGACAGCAGGTGGAAGCATGCTCAGGTGTGCGACTCTGTGTGTGATGACTCATGGGCTTCCACGAGCGGACGTGTGCGTCTGTGTAGCAGCATGCGCAGGTCAGGAGGCAAACGTCCGAGGGTGTGTGTGTATTCACTTGAACCCACAGTGGTTTTCCTGGCCCCTGCACTGCCCCAGAGGGTTGTGATCCAACCTTCTCCCTCCTGCTACAGGACACTTGCGGGCACAGGAGCCCAAGGTGCTGCAGGGCCAGGAGTGCAAGGCCAATTCGCAGCCTTGGCAGACGGCTTTGTTCCAGGGCATCCAGCTGCTCTGCGGGGGTGTTCTCATAGATGACCGCTGGGTCCTTACAGCAGCCCACTGTAAAAAAGAGTGAGTGGATGCCTGGGGCAGGGGTGGTCTGGAGCCAGGGGAAAGAGTGGGCTGGGGCTTCGCATCAGGAAGGGAGAGCTGGGGACCTGGTCTCTGAGAAACGAGGTCTGAGAGAAGAGGGAACTGAGGGACCCGGACTTCCAGGTCTGAGAGTGGAGGGACCTGGGGGCCCAGATCCCTGCCTGGGTCCCAAGCCACCCCCATCATTACAGGAAATACACAGTGTGCCTGGGAGAGCACAGCCTGAAGAAGAAGGATGGAACAGAACAAGAAATGGCTGTGGCCCAGTCCATCCCACACCCCTGCTATAACAGCAGCAGCAATGACCACAGCCACGATCTGATGCTGATTCGACTACGTGGTCGGGCATCCCTGGGGTCCAAAGTGAAGCCCATCAACCTGGCGGATCGCTGCCCTCAAACTGGCCAGAAGTGCACCATCTCAGGCTGGGGCACTGTCACCAGCCCCCAAGGTAGTGGGAGGGAGAGGAGGAGCTGGTTGGCCCAGCAGACCCCAAGCCGTTGGCAAAGCTTTGGCCCTAGAAGGAGACGAAGGGAAAGTGACCGTGAAGTTGAGATTCACAGGCGGTCCATGCTGGAAACCTTAGAGGCCAGGAGTAGTGGGAGAAAGAAAGCTTAACAAGCAGAGCACAGAAAAGGCGGATGAATGCATGAACGAGGCGAGGACTGAATGTGTCCTTCCTTCGAGGTGGAGAGCATCGTGTTACGTGGGCTTGTGTTGTATAGGATTTTACATAATCTTCACAACAGCCTTGGGGTACATGGGTTCCTCAGTGGCCCAGGGAAACTGGCTCCTAAAAATCTCTCTCTTGAACCCAAGATTCCCGGCCCCAGATCCCCTCTTCCCTCACACCCAGGAGTCCAGACCCTTCCTCCCACAGGATCCACAGTCTAGGTCCCCAGCTCCCACCTCATTCTGGACCCGGAAGTCTGGACCTCGACTGAGGTCCTCCCTTTGAGACTTCAGAGTTTGGGTAGCCCCTTTCCCTGCTTCACAATGAAAAAATCGGGGCTCAGCTCAAAGAGGCGATGTGATTTGCCAGGAAAGCAAAATCAGAATTCAGGTCCCTGCCTGTCTGACTCCTAAGAAGACAATGGGATGCTGTGGAAACCGACCTGCTCATGAATCAGGCAGGTCAGTTCAAACCATGGCCCTGCCCCTTTTCTCTGGGCAAGTCCCTTCCCGTCTCTTGGCCTCACTATCTGCCTCTACAAAATGAGGCTAATACTCCAGTAGACTTTTAAGCTCTACAGGGGCTCCAGTTATAACCATTTTCTTCATGGGTGTTCCTAGTGCTCAGGATGGTGACTGGTACATGGTAGGTGTTTAATAGACATTTGACGAAGGAATGCATGGATGAATGGTTAAATGTATCCCTCCTTCAAAGAGCTGTTGTGAGCATTAAATGAGATTGTGAGCATATAGCTTCTGGCACATAGGGGTACCAGATAGCATTTCTTACCCTCTCAAGTCTATTCTTCAGAGGTTAATCAGAAAGATTAATTCCACTGTCGGTCGTCAGTTCAACTCTTATTTGTGAGCATCTGATATGCCCCAAGTACTGTCCTGTACAAAGCCTTACAAGGTTGCATGCTAGATGGGGGAATAGACAATAAACAAATACATGTAAAATAAAATATTAGGTAGAGTCAAGTGCAATACTGGAATATCATGGAGGGAGTGATAGGGAGGTGATGTTTTAATTACAGTGGTCAGGGAAGGCTTCTAGGAAGAGGTGACTCTTGGAAGAAGTAGGATTAAGCTGAGATTGAGGACCTGATGGTCTGGGGAAGGGATGTTTGGAAAGAGTCAGAGGTGTCACAGGGGGCGCATCCAAGTTCCCAGTCACCTGATTCTTAATTTGAAAATGACTCAAGGCAGGAAACAAAAGATAGGGTCCAGCAGACCTTCTGTAGGCAGAGAGAAAGAAACAGCAGGGGCTATGGCTTTGTTTAATGTGGTGAGCAGTGACGTCCCCTCTGAAATGTTTCAGAGAACGCCCTATGCAGCTGTGGATGCACTGAAGGGAGGTTAGACCCAGACAGGGACGGAAGGAAAGAGGTGCTCTCTCTGGGAACTTACAACCTCTGCCCCCTTCAGAGAATTTTCCTGACACCCTCAACTGTGCAGAAGTAGAAATCTTTTCTCAGAAGCAGTGTGAGGATGCCTACCCTGGGAAAGTCACGGACAGCATGGTCTGTGCAGGAGACAGCAGTGGGGCTGACACGTGCCAGGTGAGTGTCTCTGCAACTCCTTTCTTCCTTCACACACCTTGTAGAGACTTGAGGCTTGGTGATCCCAAGCAGCAGGGTGATCCCAAAGAGTTAGCACTCAGAGAGATCACGCCTATCTCTACAGAGTGGGAGACAAGTTCAGAGAAGTCACGCTCTCCCTGCAGGTCACACAGCACAAGAACCAGGAACGTTGAACTGTCATTGTTGTTTTCTTGGGTACGCTTGCTTGCAGGATGGGGTGCAGGGAGGAGGGATTAAATGGGTGAGAGGATAAGTCTATGAGAGAGAGTCTGAGGCTAGAGGGTGCACAATCTCCTTGCCTTCTTTCTCAGTGTTAGTATCTGGAATTTGTGCTGACTTTACCAATGATCAGATAGTCAGCCACTTTTCTTCAGGCCCTGACTGGGTTCCCTAACAAAGCGGCCTTCTGTGACTGGTTCCTTGGGAAGTAATGCTGTTTTCCCAGCCGACCAGGGAGTGGCGCCATTGACTTCATTGCTCTCTCAATGAGCTCCTTATCCCCAGTATAACATATCTTGGGACATAGATATAACAGTCTCTTTCCCATTGGCTGCAACTTCGGTCCTCATGGATCCCATTGGCTTTGTCCCCTTCATGGAAGACCCACCCCCTTTGTTAATAATTGGTCCCTGAAGACAATGCTTCAGGGCTTCATTCCCCATTGGCCAGGAATGGAATCATTACCTTCGGTGGGTGATCTTGCCGTGCAATCTAATCTCTCTGGATGATTCTTTAAAGACAATGGTCTCTTCCCACAGATTCCCACCAAGAACTCTGCTCCTTTCTTCCGTGTTTTGTAACTGGATTCAATGATCTCTTTAAGATTGGCCAAGAATGGAAGAGCTCAGTCCCCTCCATGTTATCCCCACTTTCTTCTCTCTGGATTGGACCCTCCAGACATCATTCTCTTCCCTCATTGGTCAGGATTGCCCCTTATTGCCCTTAGGCATCCTGTCTGCATCCCTGTGCATGGAAGCCCCATCCCTCTCTCTCACCATTGGCTCCAAGATATAATGTTTTTATCCCCATTGGCTAGAAGGAACCAACCATGCTGCAGAGCTGGTACTAAATGCTGGGTACAGCAGGGCATTAGATGAAAGTCTTCTATTCTCCCCTTTTAGGGGGATTCCGGGGGCCCACTGGTGTGTGGTGGCGTTCTCCAGGGCATCACATCCTGGGGGTCAGACCCCTGTGGGCGGCCTGAGAGACCTGGCGTCTACACCAGCATCTGCCGCTACCTAGACTGGATCAAGAAGACAATAGGCAGCAGAAACTGATTGTAGGATGAGCCCTGAATTCCCCCTCAATAAACTTGCAACCTGAGCCTGGCTCCTTGCCTATCTGTGCTTTAGCCTTGCTGGGAGGTGGTGAGGGGCAGGGGTCTGCACCCTGCTGGGACGCGCGAAGGGAAGTCTAGAAAGACTAGGACCCCCCATGGCTACTGTGGCCATCACCACTGCCTGAAAAGACCTCCCGCCCCTCTTTGTTTTTTTCCTGGAGGGACTTGGAGGAATAAGAGGTTAATTTCAAGGGAGAGAAGACACGTAAAGATTTCTAAATATCCAATTGGCTGGCCTGTGAAAAACATAGTTAAAGGGATTTCTGTTTATAGTTTTTCTGAGCAGCTAGTGTTTCTAAGCTTTAGCAGGGAGATTTCTCCTCCCTTGTTTGAAGAATTGTGAGATATACAGAGTAGGGTGAAGGAAATACATAAACAGCTTAAACACGTACCCATGAGCATCCATGAAACCCCCACCCAGTTGAAGAAATAGAACATTGACAGCCCCCAGCATCTGAGAGCCAGATATTTTTTCTCTCTCAAGAGAAATAGAAATCTTTCTCATGGCTTAGAGCTATCTGGAGGTAACTGCTCTGGGAAGAAGGAAATGAGTCATGTCACTGCTGGTATCAAAATTAAAGTGTAAAGAAAAAGAACATTCTGGGGAGTTTTCATTAGAGCAAAGGCTGCATGTAAGTTGTCTTGGGAAAGATGTGGATAGAGGGGGTAGTTACTGTAAAGACATAAATAAAATGCCTCCGGATAGAAACTGGATCCCCTTCATGTCTGTCTCAAATCTCTTCGTGTATGTTCCTTTCCTTTCTTGCTACCAACCATCTAACTCATTTATCTGACTCCCTGACTCCTTTCTCTACTTCATGCTTCTGCATTTTCATAGTGTCTGCTCCTTCATGTGCTTCCTCCAGCCTCTCTTCCTGCTTCACATCCTTTGAACTTCACCTTCGACTACCACCAACTGCTTCATCTAGGATTTCTCAGATTATATTCTTATGAAAGAGAATCCAAGTGGTCCAGCTCCACATTTCTCTTTCAGCCACATATCATAGGTCACTGAATGGCCAATGGTTCGACTGCCTTCTGGTCAGGTGACTAATCCTATGCAATCAGTAGATACTTGGAATCATGTGATATGAACATGGCCTCCCAGGACTGTGGATGTGTGAGATGTCTTGCACATTAACAGCCTTCGTGATCCCCCATGAAAGACCCCAGTTACCAGAAATCTTAAGGAAGGATTTCTGCCTGATACTAAACCCCTAGTGCCAGGGATGCATTTCTGGATGGCTACTCAGGGGTCATCTCAACCTAAAGAACTGTTTTATGCTTTTTATTAAGGAAAATTCAAACATATATAAAATAGAGTAAAATAATAAACCCTCATTACCACTGTTCAACTTAACAATTAACAGTGTAAAACCAATTATTTTTCACCTGCACACTCAGACACTTCCCTAGCGCTGAAATATTTTGAAGCAAATCTTGCCATTTCATCCTTAAATATTTCATTCTGTGTTTCTAAAATGGGGACAGCAAACTGCAGCAGGCGGACCAAACCTTAAAAGCTAGAAATAGTTTTGACTATTTGACTTGATGACAGGAAACACTAACTTTGAACCCTAATTAAGCAAGAAGTTATCTTCCAAAAGAATTCCATTCTCATTGATAGACCTGTATTACAAAAATTTGTACTGATTGTGGGTGAAAAATATTGCCTGCCATATCGGTAAATAATAGACATTGGGGTTATCAAGTCATCAGCCCCTACCACTGCTTCCTCAGCAGTGAGCCGGAGGGAACTCAGGATGGAGACAAGTCTGCTACTACCCCCAATGGTGCACCCTGAGGGGACTCAAGATAGGAAAAGAACAGGACACTGGCCCTAGACAGCTAGATGCATATCAAAGGAATGATTTCAGTGAGCCCAGACTCCCGTATCTTCCTATAAAAAGAAAAGTGCTAAATTGCTTAACTAGAGATATCTGTTTTTCTTAAACTAACAGTAATCTTTTGATGTTCTGACTACCTGGTCCTTATTACACAACTTCTGTATCTCCTGGCTCTTTTTCTGCCTCTTTGGAGCAATCTCTCAGTTATCTGAGAGGCTATTATCCAGGGCTAAGTCCTCAGAAATGTCCTCCAAGTAAAGTATAACTCTTAACTTTTAAGTTGTGCATTTTTTTTCAATTGACATGACTATTACTATAATTTTGAATTTCATGAATTAAAAATGTATGGGAATTTATTTTCCCTTTTGTTATGTAAGTATCTGCATAATATCCTTGATTTTGTCTCCTGATTCACAAATCCTAAAATATTTACTATCCGGCCCTTTATGGAAAAAGTTTGCCACTTTCTGCTCTAAAAGACAAATTTGTTTTCAATATTATCATTTTTTACAGAGTTAACAAGAATTCCTTAATATCCTGATATCCAGGTGATATTTAAATATCCCCAATATTATGTAAATCAAAAAGGACTTGAAGATTAATTTATGGTATGAAGGAGGGGGGTGGCTGAGGTCAAGGAGGGGAAAAGACTTGTCCAATGTCAACCAGGAATTCAGGCATAGAATCATGGATTGTGGAGTCTGGCAAGAGATCAGAGCACCAGGCATGGACAAAAGTTGGAAAGACCCACTTATGTCAGAGAGCTTTTGGATACAAGTGGCAGAGCCCCACTTCAAACTGGCTTATGCCCAAGAGGGGGTTGGTTGGCTTAGGTGCCTAGAAAGGCCTTGGAGATGATTCATAATGTTAAGAGAAGGGACTTGGGTATCAGAATCTCAAGTATCTGAGTTGATGACTTAAGCTAAGCTTCTCTCTATGTCTGACAATTTCTCTCTCTGTCACTCTGCCTGCTTCTCTCTGTCTCTGTTTCTCTCTCTCTCATATCTGTGAACTCTTTCTCATCTCTGCTTGTCTCCTTCCTTCTCCTGTGGATCTCATTCTAGCCTCTGTAGACAGACTTCTTCACATGGAGGGAATAGAGCAGATATTGAGCACCCCAATTAAGCAAACTCAGCAGAAATAAAGATCTCTTTTCTTCTGACAACTTAATATCAATCCCAAGGAAGACCTCTGATTGGTCCAGCTTGAACTGAGTCAACCCATTGGGTTATTTCTAGGGAGGAAATAGTAATCCTGATGACTCTACTGGGTTGTGCATCCATTCCAATGGGAGGAAGGGTTTGGAAAACTATGATTGACAGTTTCACCAAAATTGTAAGAAATGAGGGGGCAGCTTCCCAAAAGAAGAGGGGAGCTGTTCTCGATGGAAGGGAGAAGGGAATTCTGGAAGTCAGAAACATTGGACCTTCAGAATCCAAGGGGCTGAATCAGGAGGTTTCAGGATCATGATATCCAGAATCCCTTAGGGCAATGCACAGCTGCAGGACAGCCAGATACCAGCTCTCAGGTGTGTTCATGAGCTGGAAGATGAATCATCAAGCAAAGGATCAGGACATACATCTGAGGGTGAAAGTATGAGACTGGGAGTCTGGGTGGGACTTAGGAACAAGTGCTGGGACTAAACCCAAAGGGCACGGGAGGGCTGGGATTTGGGGTTCTCACCAATGTGGTGACATGCATCAACTATAATAAGCCCATGAGGTCCTGAGTTCATTTTGAGCCAAAGGAGACTCTGAGCATATGTGAGGGTATCCCAAGGAAATTTCCTTCTTAGAGTGTAGGTTTGTGCAGCCATGATACTATTTGAATTCTGACCCTTCTGAATCCTTAGCTGTTGACTTTTGTTCAAGGAAATTAACCTGTTTTAAACCTCCATTTTCTCGTCTATAAAATGGGGAAGACAATCCTTGCTTGGACCCATGAGAGGAATAGAGATGAGGTTTGCAAAGCACCTGACACATCACACAGTAGGTAGGCAGAAATGGAGGCTGCTTCATTCCTTGGCTGATGGGGTGGGGCGGCTAATATCAATTCAGTGCCTACTATGTGCCCACTCATTTTTCCCTTCATAATTTTATTTAAGTCTCCCATTTGCCTTGAGAAGTAGAATTTGCTCTCTTCCACTTTAGAGAGGGGCAAAGTGAAGCTGAGAAAAATTAAGTCATTTGCCTGAAGTCACAAGGAGGGCAATGAGCATTAGTCAAACCTGGGCTGGTCTGACTTGTGAGGCCAAGTTCTTTTCTATCACACTTTGTGGCTGAATGGTTCAAGGGTCAGGGAAGGACTGGGTCATAAGCTGGCTGATCTCTGGATGACAGTGGTTTGCAAACTAGTATTTATTTAAGTATTTCCTAAGCTCCCTGATTTGGGCTGCATGCTTAAAAAAAAAAAAAAACTAACAAACAGCAGTCACACTTCCTCTCCTCACAAAGACTGGTGTTTAGCAACAAAATCCAATTAAATAATCAAGAACATAGAAAGACAGATATGCCAAGCGCAGACGGTAGAAGAGATGTTCTGGTGATTTAGGATTGAATAGTAGGGCTCCAGACTAGTGTAGCTGCCTCCCTCTTCTTAACAGAATGCTGAGGAGACAGGGAGCTGAAGAGGGAATCCAGAGATGAAGATTTGGGCACTAGATAACAGGTTGGAAGTCTTGCCAAAATTCCTCTTTGGGAAGCCAGGAGGGAAAGATACAAATTGCCGACTCACAGGGCTGTGAGGTCAAGTGGCCTGGCATCTGCCCCTACTTGATTTGAGAGCCCATGTCAGGAAGGTTGACACCCCTCAAGGCCAGGGCCCTGCTGTGGAATTAGTGGGGTCAGGGGTCCGAGTTCTAGGGTCTGATTTGGGATTTGATGAGAGTGTCTCAGAAGTCTGGGGGACTTGGCTTGAGTTTAGTCAGTATGGGATCACCATTACTATGGTGTTAATTGGTACTTTATTTTAGAGTGTGTGAAACAAAGGGTCAAGGTGGAATATGGAGTTGGAAAAATGAAGATGAGGTGAGGGAAAGAGCTGGGCATAAAAATGGGATGCGATTTCACATAGAAACTGGGTTGAAGATGAGAGTAGGGCCAGGGCTGGAGTCAGAGTTAGGATGGGTGTGAGCTGGAAATGGGTCCATGGGGAGGATGTCGATGTGGGCTTTCTAGAATACAACAGGGATGGAGACCATAGTCTGAGTTGTGTGTGGGATCAGATTTGGGACAGAGGCTACAGTGACATTCAGTGTTTGGGTCAAGATGGAGTCTGGTTTATGGTTAGGGACCCAGGATCTGGGTCAAAAGTCAGGGTTAAGGTTGGTTAAGATTGGTTTGTTCCTAGCCCGAGCCGATATTTGGAGTCAGGAACTTGGTAAGGAGCTAGGTTCCAAGTTGAGGCAAAAGTTAGAATTGGTCAAGGATTGAGGGTTAGAGGTGGGTATGAGTTGGGGTTTGGGGTTAAGGGTTAGGTAAAGATTGGTGTCGAGAATTCTGTCAAAGGCTTGGCATTAAAATTATGCTTGAGGCCCCTGGATTCTCTCTTCACCCCCTGCCTCCTCAGCATTCTGTGACTGAGATCTTTTTCACTCTCTCATAAGCACTCAATTATATCCAACCATGATTTCTCAATGAATGGTACCATCATCCATCAAGCAAGAGAACTGGAAGCCTCCCTCACCACAACTTCCATTCAATCCATCACCAAGGCCTGTTGATTCTCCTAAATGCATCTTGAATCCATCCATTTATTACCATCTCCACTTCCCAAATGGCCTTATCCAAGTCACCATCATCTCTCATCTGAACAATAGCAATAGTCTCCTCATGTCTCCATGTCCCCTTAAAATCTATCCTTCAAACAGCAGCCAGAGTGACATTTTGAAAATACAAATCTTGTTATGTCACTCAGCTAACTAAAGTCTGAGTAGTTCACCACTGTCAACAAGATAAAGTCAAACTCACCATGACTTACAATGTTCGTCATTGACTGTTTCAGCCAACTTCTGGTTTCTGAGCTTCATCCGTACCCCCCTTTCATCTCAGGACTTTTGCACATGCTGTTTCCTCTCCATAATATAGTCTCCAGGCTCCTTTCATTTTCATCTAGTTAATGCTTATTGTTTTCTCACTTTCTGCTCATTGTCATTTTCTGGGTCAAAATCTCTTTGAAGTGCTTTCATGTCACCTGGTACCCTTCCTTCAGAGCACACATTATAGTTGTAATTTTACATTTGTTTATGAATTATTTGATTATTTTTCTTTTACGTGAAACTATCATCTCCTTGAGGGAAGGCACTCCGTCCAGGTTTGTGCACCATTGCATTCTCAGCATCTAGCCCAGCCTGGTATATAGTTGTGCTCAACACGTTTTTCTTAAGTGGTTAAACGATTGGGTCTGAAAGAAGATCCTTTAGGAGGAGGGCTGGAGAGAGAACTGGGAATAGCAGCAGGATTGGTTCGTTGATTATTGGGGCTTCAAGATCTAGACTCAAGTTAGAAGTGGATTTGGGAGGGGAGGATATGGCTCAAGCACTAGGGCACATGCTTAGCGTGCACAAGGTCCTGGGTTCAATCCCCAGTACCTCCTCTATATAAATAAACAAACAAACAAACCTGATTACCTTCCCCCTCCCAAATGAATTATTAAAATAAAATTTAAAAGAGAATTGGATTTGGATTCATGACTTGGGATCGGATTTGGATTAAACGTTGAGGTCTTAGTAAGGAAGACTTTAACTGTAAGAACCAAGAAACTTCAAATCAGATAGGAAACCCAAAGAAGTCACTAGATGAAGTGGCTCCATTGTTGATTAACACACCAGTTCAGCAAACTCATCACAGACCCTGGTTCTCTTCATCTCTCTGTTTGGCCATCTGCAGTGTTTTGACTTGGTCTACCAACCACTTCTCTTGCCGTCCCAGGAAGGCTGCCATAGTTCCAGAATTTACATCCAGAAGGGGCACCATCTAGCAGAAGAAAAGAGAACTCTTCCAGTGTTTCTTCTTGGAAAGGAGAAACTCTCTCCCAGAAGTGTCCCACTGGTCTCCCCATCACTCCCCTTGGGCCAGAACTACATCACATGTTCATTTCTAAACCAGTCCCTGGAAGGCAGAACATGGTTTCCATGCTTGGTGCAGTAAAGCTCATAGTCATGATGAGGATAAGGGATTCGGGATTCTGATCGAAAGGCACAAGGAGTGAATGCTTGAGAAGGCAACAATAATGTCTGTTATGGGTCAAACTGTGGGACAAAAATAGAGTTGGGTTAGGCGGTCAGGACTGAGGTAAGATTTGGGCTCAGGGATGAGGAACAAATCACATTTTAGGGGTCTGATTTAGAACCTGGGGTCAATTATGCTTTTAGGAACTTGCCTTCAAGTATTATCAGGCGAAGGTTCTCATATTACTTAAAGTAAAAGTTGAAGTCCTACATTAATGTTCATGGTCTATGTCAACCCAGTCCAGTTATGTCTCCGACCTCATTGCCTGCCCTTGTTTCCCTGGCTCATTCAGTTCCAGTCAAAATGACTCCCCTGCTAGAACATTCTAGGCATGTCCCTTGCCTAACTTACCTACCTGTTTGCTCTGCTTGGACTTTGTAACCTCCAAGTAGCTACACAGATCCATCCACCATCTCCTTCAAGATTTTGTTCAAATGTCGTCTTTATGTGGTGTCTTCTTAATATTGTAACCCCAGGGGTCCTGAGAGTGGAGGGAACCAGTAACTCCCTACCCCTCTTCCCTGTTTTTATTTTTCTCTGTAGCACTTACCAACACCTAACAAACCATATATTTTACATAGGTATTTTTGTATTCAGTGTCCACTCCCCGAGAGAGCCTGTAGGAAGGAATTTTTGTCTGCTTTGTTGTCTTCTGTGTCCCTAGGAGTCAGGATGGTTTCTGGCACAGAGCAGTGCTCAACAGATGCTTCCTGAATGAACACAATCAGCAAAGATGAATGTATAAGGGAGTTCATCCTAGCATTATTGTAATTAAAACCATCCAAACATACTCTGATTTGAAACAGAGCATGTAAATCATGATACAACTATAGTACAGAACGTTATGCAACCATTATGAAAGAAGGAGAAAAGACCTAAATGTACAAAGACGGAAAATTGTTCAAGATATTCTATAGATTAAATGAGAGTCATATTAGATAATGCTTGGTACAGATATTTTATTAAAAATGCACAATATGTCTAGAGATCTACGGACTAGACTGGTAACAGTAAGCATTTATTTACAGGGAAAGCATTTTCTTTTTAATTCATACCCTATATTAGGGTTGGAAATGGGTTCAGACTCAAAGACATGACTAAGATGCAGCCTGAAAAGGTTCCCACAAGCTGGTCAGAATTAGGGTACGGGTCTGGGTCACCCAGAGAGGGGATGAGATTAAGAAAATGGCCCCAGAGAAGGACCCAGGCCAAAGCTCGTCCCTTGAACCCAGCCGTCCTTGACTCCTGCCCCTGCCCCTCAGAGCCAGAGCAGCTGACAGCCCCCCCCAAGCAGCCCCAGGGGGCCGAATGTGTGGGGGTGGGAGGGTGGAGAAAGAGTAGTGCAACCAAGTGCTTTAGCTGCCCCAGGGGTTCCAGATAACCACAAAGCCGGCTCCACCTGCGCCCCAGGGTGTCGGGGGCGGGCGCAGGGATGGATGTGGTATAAGAGGGCCGCCCAGCAGGTCTGGAGACACTTGGCTCCCAATCGAGTCTGGAGTCCAGGTCACATCAGACCCTTCAGTGGTGAGAAGAGACCTCATGTGGGGCAGGGGCGGGGGCAGGGATGAGGCTGGCTGGACAGCCAACTCCTGCTTCTGAGCCCAGGGAGGAGTGAGAAACCAGGACTCCCAGTTCTGAGCGATGAGGGGCTGGAGGTCTGGAATTTGGGGTCTCTTAGGAAAAAAAGCAACTAGGGATACAGACTTACAGATGGGGAGGGATGGCAGCCCAGATTCCTGGGTACAAGGGGAAGGAAGTTTGGCGGCCTGGACTTCCGGATTTGACAGAGGATGGGGCTGGGGGCCAAGACTGCCTATTCCGGAACTGTCTGTCCTTTCCAGCCCCAGCAGAAGAGACCCTTCCCCTGCCTGGCAGAGAGACTCAGAGAGGCCACCATGGCAGGAGTCCTACCGCTCTCACTGATCCTACTGCTGTCTTTAGCCCTGGGATCTGCTGCACCAGGTGAGGACCAGTCTGGGAGGCCTGCCCTCATCCCCGGACCTCCCATCCTCCCCACTGACCCTCTTCAGGGCTCCCTCTTGCCAAGGGGTCCCTGAGTAGGGGCCTCTCTCTGCTCCAGCAGCTCCTTCTCCTCGGAGACAAGACTCCTCTGCCTCCTGCCTCCTTTCTTCCCGCTTCCTTCTGACTCCTGGGGGCTCTGTGCCCTCCGGGCCTGGTCTCCTGCACTCAGGGCCTCTCCCATCAGCTTCTGTGGTTGCCCCAGGATGAGATGCTCCACCTGGGTTTCTGAGCCAGGCTGTCTCTGTCTCTGTCCATCTCCATCTCCTGCTTTCTCGGCACTGTTTTCCATCTCTGCCTCTGCGTTTCTTCATGCCGCTTTGTCTGTCTCTCTCCGTCTCAGTCTTCAAATTCCTCGGCTGCTAACTCAGCCTTCCCCTGATGTTAGCTACCCATGTTTTTCTCTGTGTCTTTTCTCTGTGTTCAGCCCAGGAGAACATGAGCGGGGAGAAGATTATTGATGGAAACGTATGTCCAAGAGGCTCCCATCCCTGGCAGGTGGCCCTGCTCCACAACAACAAGACTTACTGCGGAGGTGTGCTGCTGAGTGAGCAGTGGGTCCTCACCGCTGCCCACTGCAAGCTGGCGTACGTAGGCCCCGTGAGCGCTGCCAGCTCTCCCTCTGGGCCCCTGTCCCCCTCTTTCTGGGTCCTTGTCCCCATCTCTCTGAGTCTCTGTCCCCCTCTCTCTGGGTCCCCATCCCTCTCTCTCTGGGTCCCTATCCCTCTCTCTGGGTCCTGTCCCCCTCTCTGAGTCCCTGTCTCTCTCCCTCTGGGTCCCTGTCACCCTCTCTTTAGTCACAGTGCCTCTCTCTGAATGTTGCTCCCCTCCCCCAGTGAATACAACGTGCACATGGGCAGTGACCAGTTGAATGATAAGATGAGCCAGAAAATCAAGGCCACAAAGTCATTCCGCCACCCTGACTACTCCACAAACAGCCACGTTAATGACATCATGCTGGTGAAACTAAGCAAACCGGCCAAGCTGTCATCCACTGTGAAGAAAGTCAAGCTGCCTTCCCACTGCGACCCCCCTGGGACCACGTGTACCGTTTCTGGCTGGGGCACCACCACCAGCCCTATAGGTAAGGCTGCCTCAGTGACCCAGAAGCCCCAGACCCTGACCTCTCCTCCCTCAGACCAGAAGTTCAGTCCCCCAGCACCTCTCCCTTAGACCCAGGAGACCAGAAGCTAGGCCCCTTTTCATGACCCTGATGTTGCACCCCACCCCCAGTCATCTCCTTTCAGGGTCCAGGATCTTGGACCCCCATCCTCCCTCCATCAGCACCTAGGGGTCCACAGTCCCAGGCCTCAGACTGACAACCCCTTACCCCCTTGCAGTGAGCTTTCCAACGGACCTCATGTGCACAGATGTGAAGCTCCTGTCCTTAGAAGACTGCAAGAAGGTTTACAAGGACCTGCTAAAAAGTTCCATGATGTGTGCTGGCATCCCCAACTCCAGTACCAACTCCTGCAACGTGAGACCCCCCTTCCTCCCTTGCCCTGGGTCCCTGGCTGCTTCGTCTCAGCACGGAGACCCATCTTCCCCCTCCATCTGGAATCTGGGGCCTGACCTCGGTGCTGAGCCCTCCCTCACCACTGCCTCTCATCCGCCCCCACACCCGGCTTTCCTGGCTGTCTCCACCCCATTCTCTGCCCAGGTCACAAACAGGAGCCCAGAGAGGGCGGGTGAGGCCGAAGGATGAATGGGAGGGACTGGGGATGGGGAAGATGGGGCCAGGACTAGAGGAAGGCAAGCGAGGCACCAGTTTCAAACCTAAACTATAAATTGGGGGTGGGGGACGGAGGGGCAACCCAAAGAACTCAACGATCAAGGTAAATTGTATTCCAATGCAATATATTTTTTTAAATCCATGCCAAATTCCATGATGAACAAAATATCAGAATTTTCAATAGAGAGCCATCAGTCTTAGCGAATGTCCCACCGACTCAGGCTTCAGTGAACCTCTGCACGGCCCTGTGCTGGCCCTGTCTTCATCTAAAATTGGGATGTCATGTTCATCGTGGATTTTTTTCCTGTTAAATTCAATCTTTAAGGTATTGCATTAAAATGTTATTTACTGCAGTTGCTGAGATTTTGTGCCTGGTGCTAAGTGTCTCTCCCCTCACTTGGGTCCTGGTCCTGGGCAAAGAACTGCCCCTCCCTCCTCTTTGTGACCTCCTCTCCTCTGTCTCTGGACACTGTCTTCCCACATCTTTCTCTACACCTAATTGCGTCTCATTCTTTTCCTCTGTGTTGCTTCCCCCCTCCCCCCAAAGGCCCCCCATTGGCTGTCTCCCCTGTCACTCTTTTGATTTGCCTCCATCTCTGCCTCTTCAGCCCCTACTTTCTGCTTCTCTGTCCTCCTCTTCCTCCTCCTCATTTCTTCTCTCCATCCTTTACTCTACCTCCCTTCCTTTTCTATCTGATTTTTTCCCTTCCTGCATCTCCCTTCCCATATCCCTACCCTTCTTTCTCACACCTGCACACTCCACATTCAGGGATGATGAGACGGTACGTGTTAGGCATAAGGGTGACAGGACAGAGATGTTGTTCTAGAGAATGGGGGATCCCCCTTTTCCCCTAATGAGGGCTGGGTTCCTGAATGTGCACATGGGACAGTGACACAGGGTCCCACACTCAAGAGAGTCCCACACTTGTTTTAATGCACTTCTGTTGTGGTCTTGAAATTCTTAATGCTTTTTGAGCAAGGGGGCCCTCATTTTCATTTTCCACTGGGCCTTGTGAATTATGTCCCAATGGTTCAGTCCTTAGTTTCTAGGACCACCCTGTCCCCCTTTCATGTGCCTGTGTCCGCTCCCTGGAGATAATGCTCCTTCTCACATAGGCTTGGTGCTGAGTTCTTAAGGATGGGAAGTAAATGGGGCTCTGACCCCTGGAAGCCCCGCCCCTTCTCTGTGTTGGGTCTCTGGCTGGGGTTCAAGCTGGTGTCTTCAGAGAACGTGGTTTGTCTTCTGCATGATGGCCTTAATCCCTGCTCTCCCATTGGTCCTCAGAGAAAGTGAGTCTCTCCCCACTGGCCAGGGTGGAAGTCCAAGGTCTGGCAAGACATAGATTAACAACTGCGGGAGTTAATGAGACTGAGGTGGGGGTGGGGTTTCACTCTGAAGTTGAAGCTAATTTGCTTTATCCCTTCCAGGGTGACTCAGGGGGACCACTGATGTGCAAAGATACCTTGCAAGGCTTGGTGTCCTGGGGAACTTACCCTTGCGGCCAACCCAACCAACCGGGTGTCTATACTCAAGTCTGCAAGTTCCTACACTGGATACACGAGACCGTGAGACAGAATTCCTAATCTCTTCATACTCCCATCTCTCCATCCTTATGCCCTGAACAGGAAATTCACGGAAATAAGGACACTGATGAAGACCTGTAAGCATACTTGATTTTACCTTTCCTTAAAGAGATCAACACCTCAACAATATGTGCGTAAACTAATCAAATCAGCAAGGACCTAAAACCAAAGCAAGAAACCAATAACCTTGGTGCTGGTAAAGATGCAGTGAGACCAGCACTCTCAGCCATTGGCACTGTAAATTCACAGAGTTTTTATGGAAGGTGATTTGACAGTGTGAATCGAGACTATTAATTTTTAGTGTCATGCAAGGCCATTTATGCTGTGTGATGGTCAGTGAAAAAAAGGGGAGATACAAACATATATATGAATGTGATTTCCACTATGTAAAATGAAAATATTCATACAATAAAACTTGAAAGGACTTGTATCAAACTGCATAGGGTGGTAGTCACTGAATTCTTCCTTTCTCCCATTTGCTTTTCTGTGGGTGTGCACTTTTATAACCTGAAAAACAAAAGCGGAAAAGCTCTGGCGAGCTAAGGTTGGGGAGAGGGGACCCTTAAGAGAGGGAGGCTGGGAAGAAAGATATTTCTGATTTTGAGCCCTTGCCCTGCCTTTCTCTCCATTTTCCAGGGCTCAGTTTTTCTCATCTGTCAAATGGGGGAGATGGTAGAGAGAGGAAAAGGGAAGGAGGAGAGAATATGTCTACTTCATGAGGGTGGAAAGGGATGTGAAAGTGTTTCTGGGCATTCATTACACAGGTGACAAAGTAGGAGGGAGGGAGGAGGTCTGGGGGACGCATAGGACAGGCAGGAAGATGGGACATCTGGGTCGCACAAGGGCCTGCCAAAAGTAAGCTCCCAGCCTCCTGGGTGCCAGAGGAAGTTGGGGGCTGGGAACCCAGGTAGGTGGGCTCCAATCCTCAGAAAGGCAAGGGAAGGGGCCTCAGAAAGGGAGGAGGGAAGAGTCCCTGTGACTCAGCCTGGTCACACCCTTTCCCCGCCGTCAGAGTCTCCCTGAGCAGTCACACCTCAGAAGTTGCTGACAGAAGGATACACTCCAGCCCAGGACTTACCCCTCCTACCTGTCTTTCAAGTTTCCCCCCCCCCCAGAATTCCCTCCCAGGCCACCTTCTCCTCTTAATGGAGCACCACCAGCTTCCCCTCTCTCCTGGCCTCCCACTCTCCCACACTTCACACGGCAGAAACTCTGCAGCCACCGTGCAACTTCGTGTCTTCCTCTCGCATCCCTGTGCACAGGAAGCTAACCCAGGAGTCCAGACACCCAACCTCCCCCTTCCTCTGGATCAGTGTCAAGTTTAAGTAGTGTTAAGAGTTTTTGGCCCCTCACACCCACAGAGCCCCATCAACTTTCCCTCTCTCCAGCAAGCCACCATGAATCAGCATTTAATTTAAAATTTTGAAAAGTCACAAAACATCATAGTTGCAGTAAATCAGCCTGGAGATACTTGGCACTGCCTCTCAGGCAGCTCCTGTATACAAGTCTGGAGGTAGACTGGTTTGCAATGACTTGAGAGAGTACTCTTGTTGAATTGAAAAAACAGCTTCCTCTTTTGGGGGGCACATAGGATAGCGTCATAGTTAAAGGCAGTGACTCTAGAAACTGGGCTGTTTGGGTCCCATCCCAGTTCTGGCAGCTGCAAGCTACTTGCCTTTGAGCACATTACTTTCCCATCCTTGTTCCTTCATCCTTGAAATGAGAGAAAACAGCACGTATTTCCCAGGGCTGTTATGCAGATTAAATACGTTTAATATTCAGAAAGAGCTAAAACATTCTGACCCAGAATGAGTCTGCAACGAGTGTTGGGTTTTATCGTTTGTGACTTCTGGCACTTTCCCCTGCGTACGCCCTCATAAAGTCTTCTATAAAACACTGTCTTTACTGAAGACTTTTTCAGAGCATGTCACTTTGGAGAAACACATCTCATGAATAAGCATGGCGTGTGGGCGGGGGCAAAACCATGAAAGCCACTGGCAAATGCCTAGTTGAGAGCTTGGTTCTCTCTTAGAGATTCTTCCACTCCCTGCTGCCTACCACATTCCTCCTTTCCCACATGGCTCTCAACAATTCCTCCCCAATCCACCCATGCCCTGTTGTAGTAAGGTAGATCCAGTGAGGGTGTCAAGAGACAGGCCACGTCTGCCACCATGTTGGAAGCTGAGTTCCAATTCAGGCTCCACCGATTTCCTGAGTGTTGGATGGTGAGTAATTAAATCCCCTTCTCTGAGCCTGAGTTTTCTTTTCTGTAAAGCAGGAGTAGGCGTAATGAAGTTATTTAGTCATTTGGTCAACATTTCCTCCAGCTTCCTGTGGGCCGAGTCCTGTGCTGGTGCTTGGGACATAGGGGTGAGTCAGACTTGGTGCTTGCCCTCAAGGAGCTCATGGGTCCAGTGGGGGAGATGGATGTGGATCCAGATGTTCAGCATCCAGGGTGACTTAAGGGAGGCACCTGCTGTGGGAACCTAGATGAGACCGACTAACCCAACTGGAGGGGGTTGGAAGTTGGGTGGTGTTTTGGGAAGGCTTCCTGAAGGAGGTAATGTTTAAGCAAAGACTTGAAGGACAAGTTGTGGTTGCCAGGAGAAGGTAGGAAGAGGATCTGGGAGGAGGGAACAGCATAGGCGAAGGCCTAGAGAACAGAAGGCATGGCATAGTTCAGAGAAATGTCAAGTCATCTCAATGGCTGGAGTGCAAGGGGAAAAGTGTATGGAGCTGCACTGAGCAATATGGTAGCCGCTCCCCACGGTGACTCCTGACTTGTGAAATGTCGCAAGTGCTGAGGGTGCTGTAAGTGTAAAAGGCACATCAGATTCCAAACGCTTATTATGCAAAAAAGTAAGAAGGCAAATTCTGTCTTTAAATTTTTCTTACATTGATTTCACGTTGGAATGATCGTATTTTGGCTAAATTAAATGTTAAAATGGCTCCTCCTGTTTCTTCTTATTTTTTAAAAAATTGTGGCTACTAGAAAAATTTTCAGTGCATGTGTACCTGGCATTCTATTTCTACTGGCCAGCACTGCTCTGATGCTGAAGATTTTCTAAAACCAGGTTGAAGGACTGGGACTTTGTCCCGAGGGTGCTGAGGGACCCAGGCCAGGGCTGTGAGCAGGACAGAGGCAGACTCGGCTCTGGACACAGGAAGATGCTTCTGAGGTCAAGTGAAGGACAGAGAGAAGGGGAAGAGCTTGGGACAATGGTCCAGGTGGGAGAGGAGCAGGTCTGAGGTAGGGCCAGGGGCATGGGGATGGAGAGGAGGGACCACACAGAGACAGGAGGCGGTGGGACAGGGCTTGGGGATCAGCGGGCTGTGAGTGGTCCAACCTGGCATCTGGCAACATGGTGGGCCCTGAGAAGAAGATGCTGAGTTCCCTGGGGACATGAATGAGAAGGGCCTAGGGGAAGCTGGGGGGTGAGGGGAGAAGCCCCAGAGAGTATACTGAATGCCAAATTGGTTTTCATCCCGGGAGGGATGGGGGGTGGGGCCAAGCCAAGTTGGTGACAATTAGATTTCAGGCAAGAATTAAATGTTGCCATAGTGCCAGGCGCGAGCTGGTGCTGAGGTGGGCATTATTAATATAAGTCGTGCTTGTTACCCAATGACTTTCCCAAAAGTCCCATTTTCCTTCTCACCCGTAACTGTGACCTCCACACCCGTCGTTCCCCGTGCGGCCACACACACCCTCGCTCCTCCAGGCCACACCAGTCTGTTTCCCGCACATGCCAGGCCTTCCCCCCGCTCCTCCTGAAGATCAGCCCAAGTTCAAAGGCATTTCCTCAGATCTTCCTGGATCCCCATGTCTCATCACACTCCCATGGCGCTTCCAAATTTTCCTGCCATCCTGCTTATTTCCACGTCTCTTCCTACCTGTTAAATCTCACCAGCATGCCCTGAAATCCTCCTGTGTCCCAGTAGCTCCCCACTCTGCCCGCCACGTCATCCCCTCTGCAGGAGCTAATTCCCCTCTGTGCAAACACACAAGCTTCTCGTGGAAACGCAGGGGGAACCCAGGGGAGGTGAGAAGAGAGACTCAGAGAGTGTCAGTGGAGATTCAGGGAGTCAAGGAGAAAGACAGAGGCCTAGAGAAAAAGATGGAGGAAGAAGCAGAAGGGTAGAGAGACACAGATAGATGGAGAAAGAGAGAGAGGGACAGAGGCACCCCCACCACGGCCAGGAAGAGAGATGGACAGAGAGATCTCAGAGGTGAGCAAACTTGGAAGAAGATGACCAGGAAGGTCAAGAGTCCTGATATCCGGGAAGAGGTGGGTGGACAATCAAATGACAGTGACAGGACTGTCAGACAGGGATAAAGGGAAGCTATTGACACAGTCACCCGCCCGCCTGCTCGGAAGAGAGCTTGAGAATTGGAGCTGCCAGAAGCATGGCACTGGGTGTTGGGGGTGGACAAAGCCCGATTGTTCGAAGGCCCTTTCCCCACAGCGCCTGGGCCTGCACCCCGGCCCGGGGCAGGGGCGGGGACCAGATTGGTGACACATGCTTTCTCGCTGGCTGGCTTGCTCACTCTCGTGGGGACACGGAGGTCGCCAGCACCCACAGAGGGACTGACAGGCAGGTGCGTGACTCACCCCAGCCCCACTGAACCCATGCAGCCTGGTTCCCGCTGCCCAAGGGCGCTGGGCCCAGGAGTAAGGGCCTGCAGGTCCCAGAGCACTCACGGAGGAGGTGGGAGTCCCGTAGGCCAGGGGTACTCTTTGCTCGGCTGGGATGCAGGTATTTGGGTCCTTAGACGCTGTCTTGCTCAAGGACCTGGAAATCTATGAACTAAGGAGAACAAGCTCCTATGTTCTCTTCCTTTAGACACAGATGTGCTGACTCCCATCTTCTTTCTCCTTGAAGGAGCAGAATTCTCAGCCCCCAGCCCCCTGCTCCCTCCGACCCAGGAGTCAGGTCCCCAGTGCACTCAGGCACCAGCTCTCCCCTCCCTGAAAGCCAGGGTCCAGGGATCATCAGGGGCTGAGCTGTGGGGGTAGAGGAATGTGTGTGGGAGGCCAGGGTGAGGAGGAAAGGGTGGGGCAGCCTCCTGCCTCAGGAACCTGGAGGGACAGGGGTTAAAAAGGAAGCACCAGGAGCATCTGGGAACAGGACCGGCCTCTTCCAGGGTGCCCGTCCAGCCCTGGGCCCCACAGCATCGACATTCATTGCTTTCTGCCTGTCCTCCCTCTCTGTCTCCTCTGAGGTGTCCTCTGCTTTGCCTTCACATTCCTTCTCTCCCCGTGGCTCCCTGCAGTCTGACTCTCTCCGTCTCCCTGTCTGTCTGCCTGTGACGTGGGCTGTCCCTGCCCCCAACCCAAGAGTCCAGGCCACCAGGCAGCTGGTCCCCAGCAGGTAAGATCACACGAGAACATACAGGTGTGGGGGGTGAGCGACTGGGTAAGCACAGAGCCAAGCGCAGATGAGAAATCCCAGGGAGAGGAAAGAATGTCAGGGGCCCTCCCTCCTGTTACTAAGCGGGCAAACTAGAGCCAAGAGTAGAAAAATAATGAGAAAGCGACACTGAGCTTGCAGGTCCTGGGTCCTGGCTGGCTCCTGCCTTCATGGGACCCTCAGATGGAAGACATGGGTTGGAAAGACCAGAAGGCAGGAGGCAGAATGAGAAGGACAGGCATCAAGGGCCAGGAGGACATGGCAGGCCAGGGAGGACAGGGAGGAGGAGGAGGAGGAGGGAGAAGAGGGAAGGGACTGGGTGAAGTCTGGGACTGGGGCTGATGGAGCACTTGGCTTCCCCTCTCAGGAATGGCCACGAGGACGCTGATGGCAGCACTGGTTCTGGTCACTGCAGGTGGGAAGAAGGGAGACGGGGATGGGGTGGTCTGGGAGTGGGGTAGGGGTGGTTGCGGGGAAGAGAATGGAATTGGGGATGGACATACACATGGCTATGGAGGGGGTGGGCTTGGAATGAGGAAGACGTCGGGGGCTAGGCTAGGGTTGAGGGATGCAGACGGGGAAGGGGTGGGAGGTGGGTTTGGAATATGGGGAAGAGCTGAGAATGAGGTTGGTTTGGGGGATTGGGGATAAAACATGCATAGAGGTGGTGATGGAGATGCTGTTGATGATAAGACAGGAACGGGGTTCACCTTGGGGGATGTGCTGAATGCCTCCAGACCTCCTGTCTGACTCAGACCCTCCCTCCTTCAGCCCAGGCAGAGGATAAGGATAAGGTGATGCATGGCGGACCCTGTGAGCTGATGTCTCACCCCTACCAAGCAGCCCTCTACACCTCTGGCCATTTGCTCTGCGGGGGGGTCCTCATTCACCCACTGTGGGTCCTCACCGCTGCCCACTGCAAAAAACCGTGAGTCTCCATGCCGTGATTGAAGAGTGGTTGCAGTTAGAGCCTGCAGGAGCCTTGCAGACTCCAGGCATGAAGTGGCACTCATCCCTCGCCCCAGCACGAGGCCATCTGATAACCAGTTTCAACTGGCCAGGATTTAATTGAGTACTAAATATGTGCTGGCCACTGTTTGGGGCCCTGGGGATACAGCAGTGAAGAAAACAAGCAAAACTGCTGCTTTAATGAACTGACCCTCTAACTGTGGAATCAGATCAGACAGAGCCCTGGAGGGAGAGATGGGTAACTCTAAGCACAGGGAGAAGCCGCTGGAGAGTTTTAATCAGGGAAGCAGCATGATCTGACTTACATTTTTTTTAGAGCACTCTGGAAAGTGGATTGGGTGAGAGGTGAGGAAGGGAGGCATGTGGAGGCTGCTGCCATGGTCTGGTGACCAGAGATGATGGCTCGGACCAGGATGGGGAGGTCTGGATGGAGGGAAGTTGAAAACCCTGGGAGTGTTTTGAGGTTGAACCATGTGGGATGGGAGGCAAAGAGAGCAAGCAGGGCTGATTTCCGGGGATTTGACTTGAACAACTGCCTGTTTTGTTCTCTGCATTGGGAGAGAGGGAAACAGAAACCATTTGGATACAGGCAGGCACACATCAGACATTTTGTTTTAGCCAAGGTGAGACTGAGGTCCCTAGGAGACATTCGAGAAGGATGCCAAGTTGGTTGCTGATGCTTGGGGGGAGAGGTCAGAGATGGAAGTAAACATTAAGGCATCAGCCACAAACAAGGTGGTATTTAAAGCCACGGGATGGGATGAGATCATCCAAAAAAGCGGGCATAGATAGAGGTGCGTAGATGGCCCAGAAATAATCCTCGGGGCACTAACAACCACTAGTTAGATGATCAGCGGCTGCCATTTTTTCCCAACACTAACTGTGGGCCAGATGCCAAGTGAGGCAGTTTCTATAACTTTCCTGAAATCCCCCGTAATAAGGGACTCTTGGCCCCATTTTGCAGATGAGGAAACTGCGGCTCAGAGAAGTAGCAAGTGACAAACCAACAGATGCCACACCCAACTGTTGGGAGGGGGACCCCAGCAGGGATCTCACCTTGCAGGATCATGGACTCAAGGACCCCCCTCCACCCAGAATGGTCTCCCCAAGCTCAGGGAGGCCTGGCTTCACTCCCACCAACCTCATTCATTCACTGGGTGTACACTGATCAAGAACACCCACTAAGTGCCAGATTTGGGGTTCAACAGTGGCTGAGGGATACCCAGAGTCTCTGTCCTTGGGAATCCAGGAGCAGAAAGGTGCAGAAAGACAGTTACTGAATCCTTGAAAAGCCATACAATGACAAATTACTCCAAGTCCAATGAAGGAAAAAAAAAAATCAGGGATGACTCCGTGAAGGAAAAGAACAGAGGTACCTACTTTAGGTGGAGAAGGGTACCCTGAAGGACTTTCTGATGAGATGAAATTCAAGCTGAGGTATGGAAAATGAGAAAGGAGAGCCAAACGAAGAAGGGGGCAGAGCATCCAGGGCAGAGGACATGTAAGGACAAAGGTCTTGGGGTGGGAAAAATCTGAAGAGTTCTAAGAAAAGAAAGTTACCAGTTCACTGGGGGTCAGAGGATGGTGGGTAAAGACACCTGGGCTTTATTTTGAGGGTAATGGGGAGCCATGGAAAGTCTTTGAGCAAGGGAGTAACACCTTGATCTACTTCACAAATATTTATTGAATATCCATCATGTGTCAGACACTGGTCCACATGCTGAGGAAGATGCATCTGAATAAGACAAAAATCCCACCTTGATATTCTAGAGCTATGCCATCTAATGTGGTAGCCATTAGCCACACATGGCCACATGGCCAATGAAACTTACATTAACAAAAATGAAGCAAAATTCCAGATCCACTAGCCACACTCTAAGGGTTCAGTAGCTGTCTGTGGCTAGTGGCCACTGTATCGAACAGTGCAGACAGAGAACATTTCCATCATTGCAGGAAGTTCTACTGACTAGCATGGTTATGGCAGAAGGAGAGACAATAAAACAAATACTTAACAATACATATATAGTATATCAGATGATGTGAAAGAAAGGAGGAGAGGGAGATAGGGCTTGCTTGTTGGGAAAGGGTGCTGGCAGAGGGGACCGCCAGTTCGAAGGCTCTGGGGTGAAAGGGTGACTATTGTGCTTAAGGAAAGACAAGGAAGCCAGTTTGTCAGGAGCAGAATGAGAAGAGGGAGGCTGTAAGGAGATAACTGAGAGGTGATGGGGGCAGATTGTGTAGGACCTTGCGGGTCACACTGAGAACTTCAGCCTTTATTCTGAGGGAGATGGGAGTCATGGGAGGGTTCTGAGTACAGGAGGGACAAGGCTGGCTTATGTTGCTAAAATATCTCTGGTTGTTTTGTGGAGAATAGACTGTAGAGGGGCAAAGGTAGAAGCCAGGAGTGCAATGAGGCTGTAGTCCAGGTACAAGATCAAGTCCAGGCTCAGATCAAGATGGTAGCAGTCGGGGAAGTGGACAGTGGTCAGATGCTGGTATACTTTGGAGAGACAAAAGGATTTCTGGACAGCTTGGATGTGAGGCAAGAAATAAGGGTGAAGAATAGTCTCCTGGGTTATTCTGGAAGGACGGAGTTTTCATTTACTGAGCTGGGAAGACTGTGAGGGGAGATGCCAGATGGTTCATGGTGTACCAGGCTACCCCTACCTCTTACTGTAGCCCTCTCGGGAGTCTCAGTTGCAGCCCAAGGGCTCCAGGTGAGACCCAGCCTTTCTCTTTCCCAGGAATCTTCAGGTCTACTTGGGGAAGCACAACCTTCAGCAAAGGGAGAGTTTCCAGGAGCAGAGCTCTGTTATCCGGGCTGTGGCCCACCCTGGCTACAATGCGGCCACCCATGACCAGGACATCATGCTGTTGCGCTTGGCGTATGCAGTGAAGTTCTCTGAACACATCCAGCCCCTGCGCCTGGAAAGAGACTGCTCAGCCAACCATACCAGCTGCCACATCCTAGGCTGGGGCAAGACAGCAGATGGTCAGTAGTGGGAAGATAGGGAGAATGGCGCAGGCCAATGGGTGATGGGTCATGGGGGAGGTGGGCTAATGGTGAGACCGATGGGGCAGTGCATCAGTGGGTGAAAGTTCAGTGGGAAGAGAGGGCAAATATGGGAGTTGGGCCAACAAGTGAACAGCCAATGGAGAAAGTAGGCTCATGGGTGAATGGTATGAAGACATGGGCCATAAGATGAAGGGTCAAGAGGAGGGAGGGTCAGTGGGGAGATACTAATGAGGAAGGGGGCCAGTTGTCAAAAAGGGCCAATCAAGATGCATTGATGATCAAAAAACTATAAATGGAGGAGGAACTAATGGAAGAAGAGAGATCAATAAAGCAAGGGAGTTAGCTGAAGGATGTGAGCCAAGAAAGAGAACAGGATAGAGACAGCCAATGGGGGGAGGGGCCAACTAGGAAGAGTCCACGGTCAAGAGGGGTCGCTAGAGGGACAGCCAGAGAAAGAAACAAATCTAACAGATCAGCAGGGACCATTAGGGGTGGCCCTGTGAGTGAAGAACCAAAAAGGAAGGTAGAACCAGTAGGGGCGGGGGAGGCCATTTAAAAAGAACCAGTGAGGGAAGTGGACCTTTGGATGGGAGAGACAGTGGGGAAAGGAGGGACCAGTCAGGAGAGGACCAATGGTCAAGTGGTGACCAGTTAGGGTGAGCCAATGGGCAGGAAGGGTCCAACGAAGGAGAAGAGATATAACGGAGGAGGAACGAATAGAGGAACAGTGTTCAGAGTCGGCTGGAATTACTGAAGAAGGTGGGACCAACGGGAGAGACACAGGTGGAGGCAGGACTAAGAGAAAGGAAAGACCAATAGGAAGTGAGGGCTGGTAGAGGAAGGGTAATTAATGAGGAAGACAGGCCAATGGGAGGGAAGAGTGTTGTAAAGAGGGACCATTCAGGAGTCAGGGCTAATGGGAATGGGTTTTAAGACTGAGAGACAGATAGGACGAAGGGAACCAGTTGGAAATGGGGACCAATAGGAGTGGGGGACTTACGGGTATCGGGGGATCAATGAGGAAGGCACGGGAAGGGCAGGTCGTGAAGTGACCCCGGCCCATCTCTCTCTGCAGGTGATTTCCCTAACACCATCCAGTGTGCATACATCCACCTGGTGCCCCATGAGGCGTGTGATCGCGCCTACCCCGGCCAGATCACCCAAAACATGGTGTGTGCTGGGGATGAGAAGCACGGGAAGGATTCCTGCCAGGTGAGGACGCCGGGACCCGCCAGTTACACAGCCAGGGACAGAGACAGGCAGGAAGAGACAGACAGACCGAGCTAGACCTTTACAGAGACAGGCTGGGGGAGAATCAGAGTCATGAAAAGGGAGAGAGACTCAATCTGACCCACAGAGACACAGTCAGGGACAGCAGATACATAAAGACAGACAGCAAAGACAGGAACTGCAGAGACAAAGATGGAGATGAAGAGAGCAAGAACCCGAGAGACACAGTAAGGCGGCAGACGGTGCTGTGGAGGAGGGGCACCCTAGCTGGGAAGCGAGGGGCCTCCACCCCCACTCTCAGATACCTTTGACTTGGGTTTCTGCCACCATTGTCCATTGGGTCTCTCCTTTTGATGCCAAAACTGAGCCCTGTGCATTGAAGGATCTGCACAGACCAGCCAAGAGGGAGAAAGAGACAAAGACAGAGAAGAGTGACACACAGTGAGTTGGATGCAAAGAAAGGGCAGGTGGTTGAGTCCCAGTTCTGAGACTGTCCATCTTCTCTTTACAGAGCTCTCTTTTTATATAAATACATATGTAAAAATCCATTAAGCATATATATTTATCTGTATATATCTTTCCACAGAACATGCATATGTATTTCTCACTCTCTATATATTTTACATAAAACATATACACACACACACACACGCACGCGCGCATGCGCATATATATACTCTCTCTACCTCCCCTCCCCAACTCTGGACCTCTGCCCTCCCAACACGTCTCAGTCTCTATTTCTAACCTCTATTCCTTTTTACCCCTCTTTTGCTGTCTATGCGTCTCTGGACCTTGGTGTTCTGTTTCTCTATGTTTGAGTCTCCCTCAGTCTCTCTCCATGTCTGTCTGTCTCTCTTTTTCTCTATACATGAGTCTTTCCATCTCTGAGTGGCTCTCTCCCTCTCTACATGTCTCTGTGCCTCCTTCTGTCTTTCTCTGTGAGTCTGACTCTCTCCCTCCTTCCCACAGGGTGATTCCGGGGGTCCGCTGGTGTGTGGCGACCGTCTCCGAGGTCTTGTGTCATGGGGTAACGTGCCCTGCGGATCCAAGGAGAAGCCGGGTGTCTACACTGACGTCTGTAGATATGGCCACTGGATCCAAAAAACCATTCAGTCCAACTGGCCCTGACATGTGACCTCCAACTTTTGACCTTCACCACCTTCCCAGACCTGACCCTTAATGCTTAATAAAGGCAATGACACCGAGCACGAATCCTCCCTGATCTACCTGACCCAGCTCCATCCCTGCATCTCTGAGGGTGAGTGGGGACCTGGGCTAACGGGTCTTACCCCCGCCACTAAAAGAATACAGGAAAATCCCTTCCAAGCCTCTCTCCCTCCCTGATTATTCCATGGGCTCAATTTCTCCCTGCAAAGGAGTGGTCCCAAGTCTGGCCACACGTGAGCTGGAGTCCCAGCTCTGCCACTTGCTAGCCTTATACCCTCAGGAAGCGCCTTCCTTCACTATGTAATTTTCCCATCAGCAAGATAAGGATAATAATAGTATATTCCTCATAAAGCAGTGGCGATTCAAGGTTTTGAACATGTGAAACATATGCAACAGTGTCTTGCCCACCTGTGCGAGTAATAAAGAATGAATTTTATTATCCACGGTGCTTTTTGCTTTTATCTCACTTCTGCCTCTCTGAATCCCAGATCTTCTTAGTTCCCTTTTACAGCCCAATTTGATTTTTCTCCTCCCCCAGGAAGACATCCTTGACTCTTCCACCTTGTGCTGGCCCTGAGGCGTGTCTTTATCTCCTGAACTCCCCTTGTAGCAACAAAGGCAGGGAGACAGGAGGATTAGGAGACCACTGTGTGTGGGAAGAGTGACAGGAGATAAGATGAGAGAGGAGAGCAGGGACCAGACCTCAAAGGCTCTAGGTTGAGAGGCAGGGGTTTCTCCTGAGGGCAATGGGGAGCCATGGAAGGGATGTGAGCAGGAGCAGCACTAGGGCCATGTGCAGTATGGACCAGAAGGGAGAGACCAGAGACCAGAGACCAGGGAGGAGGTTGAGGTGATGGTAAAGTGAGAGAAGATGAGGGCTGAGCAGGGACTGGGTCTGGGAGGGCTGGAGAAGGGAGGCTGAATATGAGTTTGCTGTATGGAGATGTTTGGGTGGATGGCATTCTCAGAGAGCTAATGATCCAAAGAAAAACCTGAGGGTGTGAGAACACTTGCTGTGTCCCGGAGATGGACAATCACCCAGGATGGTGAGGGCTGGGGTTTGAGGCAGGACAAGTGGGTGACGTGGCTGGGAATATAGGTCAAGGGAAGATGGTACTGAGCCTTGAGTACCGGGCAGAAGAACTTGACCTTGATCCTGAGCCCCTCGAGAAAAGGCAGGACTGGGTCAGATCTGGGTAACTGAAAGATTCTGCTGCAGTCCATTGGAAGGGAAGGGGATGGGCAGGGAGGTGGAGAGACTGGAGGCCCTCCCCAAAGCGAGGGGAGCAGACGGGCAGAACTGGCTTGCACATGCTTTCTGGGACTCTCCCACCCACGTGCGCCGGGCTTGAACCCACACCAGCGCACACACCCCTACGCCCAAGCCCCAGGTCTGTTCCTGCCCTCAGAGAGGTCTTCCTTTCTTAACTCCACTACATCATCTCTGAGAAAGAGAAAAACAACATCTAAGCCAGGCAGCCTCCCAGGAAGGCGAGCGGGACAGGTAGTCTCCGGAGAAGGAAAAAGAGGGTCCAACGTGGGACCTGGAGTTTGGAGCAGAGAAATATTTAGGAACAGAGGGAGAATCAGAGACAGTTTGCTTCATAACTATTTATTGCAGTCTTATGTTTGTCTGGGACAGAGGAGAATGAAGTTGGAAGTAATTACACAGAGCAACCAAGCCATAGGAGATATTCAAAGTCAGTCATGTGTCATTTTATGGTAGAAGAGTTATGTGGTCCAAAGACAGAAGGAGTTTATGGAAAAGAACAGAGTCCTTCGACTCTAAAGATCTTTAGAATCAGAGCAAAAGCACACTTAGCTATCCCAAGAACCAAAGAAAAGCGAAATTGTATCAAATTTACCAAAAGTGAAATTTTGGCAGTGGGAGAGAATCATTGACTTTTTATGAGTCAGTGGAAATATTGAGTCACATAATGGCCTGGGCCCACCTTACCCAACACTTTCTAAAAGTTATGAATTATAAATAGAGCCACGAAGTTCACTGGGATCACCAGGAAGAACCCAGCCAACGAACGTCCAGACCAAAACCAACTTCAGGCAACTGAGAGGAAATCACCTTCCTCCACGGATAGTAACTATGATAACACACGCCAGGTACTATTCTAAGAGCCTTATGCACCAATTCATTTAACCCTCACACACCAAGCCTGTCAGCTAGGTACCCTAATTGCTCCCACTTTACAGATGGAAAACTGAGGCACAGAGAGGCAATGTGGTTTGCCCAGAGGCTCACGGGTAGTAGGTGGCCAAGTCAGAACTGAATGTCGTAGAGGGCGGAGGGCTGGCGCCAGTGTTTGGATTCCTAACCGCTCTGCTTTATGAACATCTTCTTTCAATTCTGAGATGTTTTCAAATTGAGCATAGAAATGTTGAAGGCCCTACCCTTTTTTTCTTTTCTTTTTTTTTTTTTTTTTTGGTGGGGGAGGTGATTAGGTTTATTTATTTATTTATCTATTTAATGGAGGTGCTGGGGGTTGAGCCCAGGGCCTCGTGCATGCTAAGCATGCGCTCTATGACTCAGCGCTACCTCCCCCTTGAAGGCTCAATCCTTAACATAAATGTTTAAAATTTTCTTATTGAAATAGAATTGATTTACAACATGAATGCTTTTTGAGGCAGAAGCCCTGCACGTTTGGTGCCTGAATGTCCGGGGGAATTTTGTCTGTTACAGGGACAGTCTTGTGGCTTCAGCTTGCCATGGGTCACCACTCTGCGACTCTTAAGTCAGAGTGATACCACATTTCTACCCAGGGCTGGGGTACTTGGAAGAATACGATATTGATCATATTTGTAAGTGTACTATACACAGAAGTTTAAATTTACTTAAACGCTCTGGAAGGTTTGTCTAGAAATTGAAGGAGCTTCCAAAGAGACCAACTATGTTTGGTTTTAGAAATGTAGTTTTAGATGTTTGAAGACATTTCATGAATTAAGTTTAGAAATGGGGCCAAACATTATCTTAAAGACTTACCTGGAATCAAAAGTCATATTTGGAATAGAAAGATTTGTAAGCTAAACTTAAAAGACTCAGAAAGAAGTAGCCTGCTGGATTTGTCACTTTAATGCATGAAAAAGTCATTGCAATAGTTAAAAGTAACCTTAGCATTTTATATTTTTAGGGTTTTTTCCCCCCTACACACTGAGACCAGCCTCGGAGCTCTAAAATGTCCCATTCAACAGGTGCTGGATTATAGAAGTGAGCAAGATAGCCTGGTTTCTGCCCTCAAGGAGTGTGAGCCCCACAAAGGCAGCATCTCCAGGGGTCTTTGCCCGTTTTGTTCACAAATAGAGCTGGGTCTGGCACGCAGTAGGTGCTCAGTAAATAGGAGCTGAATGAGGCTTTGGTTCTTATATCCTGGCGGAGACAGAGACTTGGATACAGTTAGAGACAGATACAGAGAGTTGGGGGCAGACAAAAAGAAGGAACAGAGTGAACGAGAGGTCAGGAGAGGAGGCTCCCAGTGGCCCAGGTCCTGGGAGGGAGGAGGCATCTCACGGGTTCCCCACCCAGCGCCGCATTTCCCAAAGCCACCCGCCCCCCAGCCTGGCCTCTGAGCCTCTTTCCTCACTGATAGGTGGCCACGCCCAACTCTCTCACCCACGCGGGGCCGAGCCAGGCAGGCTAGGGCACCTGCTGGGGCCCCCAGACTGGATCGCTGCCTCTTTCTGCCCCGTGGCCCTGGTCCCAGGGTGAAGGAGTTGTGGGCATTCCTCAGCAAAGTGGCCAGAGTCTTCCTGGCCCAAGATGGAGGGCAGGGGAGACAGAGGGAGAGAAAGACACAGAGATACAGATACTAAGTGACAGATACATATAGATATATATATTCACACACACACACACACACGTATATATATATGGAGAGAGAGAGAACAAGAGAGGGAGATACAGGAACAGAGAGAGACAAGGGCAGAGTCACAGAGAAAAGACAGAGAACAGAAAAGAAAAGATACAGAGAGACTCGGGGGTGTAGAGAAAGAGAGAGTCACTGAGAATTACAGAAACACAGAAATGAGGAAATTTAGGGCTGGCGGATGTGTTCACTGTCTTGACTGTGGTGACGGTTGGATGTATATGTGTCAAAACCCATCACGCTGTTCATGTTAAATACAAGCAGTTCATTGTACCTCAGTTTTACCTTGGTAAAGCTGTGAAAAAATAATAAAGCAGAAGGGAAATGAGAGACTTGAGAACTCTAAGGTATGTTTGACATAAATGCATTCAGACCCATTAAAAAGAGAGAGAGAGTCATTAAGACACAGATAAAGGGCAAGACCTAGAGGCCCAGAAAGACAGGGACAGACAGAGAGACGGAGAGACCTTGAGACAGAGAAACAGGGATCCTGAGACAGAGCGGATGGGGAGAGACCTAGAGGAGACTCTGTGGGCGCCTTACACCGAGAGAGGCTCAGAAAGATTTCAAAGGAAGAGAACACGGAGAGAAGGAAGGCTAGGAGGAGAGATGATGGATGGAGGCAGAATGAGTGAAGGAAACAGGGAAGAAGAAAACACTTGAGCCAAGAGGAGCTGCCTGTCCGAGGCTCCAGGCTCGGGGCCAGGAGACCCCTCCCCATCCCGGGGCCAGGGAGGCAGGAAGCGGCCGGCCGTCTGAGCTGCGTGAGGGATGCTCCGGGGCGGAGGTGGCGGGAAGCCAGAGGAGTGGCTGCTAGGGCCCGGCAGGGCGCCTCACTACCCGGGAATGCGCCCAAGGGATCAGTGGGTGGTTATAACCCAGGCCGGGTGCCCGGAGCCGAGGAGACAGCGGTGGCAGGACCGTGGCAGCGGGCCTGAGAGTCTGGCAGCTGAGCTGGGACCTGGTTCCCCTCCCTCTACCTGGGGGACACGGCAGGTGAGGCCTGGGGAGGGGGACAGGAAGGGAGAGATGCTTCAAGTTGGCTCTGGTCTGGGATGTGCCCCCATCTCTCTCTCTCTCTCTCTCTCCATCCTCTCTCCTCACTCAGACTGGAGGATGCTGGATGGTGGTTCCTCTGAAGTCTATAATCCCTTGTCTCAGCTGAGCGCTGTGGGTGGGCAATGTCCTCGTGGTCCCTCTCTGCCCTGGGGAACCAGAGAGGGGAGGAGGTGGGGGTGGGGTAAGGGCTCCCAGAATCACCTGGGCCTTTCCATCCTCTTCCCCACTTCCCAGGTGCAATGGCCATGGCAACGGCAGGACCCCCCTCGACATGGATGGTCCGTGCCCTGATCACAGCCCTGATTCTGGGAATGACAGGTAACCAGAACCCACCCCACCCCCGGTGTGTGTGGGGGTGTGTGTGTGTGTGAGTGTGTGTGCATATGTGTGTGTGGTACATTTTCCCATATCAAGCAACGTGACAGGTAGGACTACCCTTTGAGGCTGTATATGTGATTGTGCGACTGGGTGTGTGTGCCTTTTAAGACGGTGTGTCTCAGTAACTGTGTGTGTGATTGTATGTGCGCTGTGAATGCTACTGCGTGTGTGGCTGCTTGGCTTTGTGTATGACTGTTGTTATCGGGGGTTCCTGACCCTGTGTCGCAGGACTGTGTGAGACAGAGTGTCTGTCACCATGAAAATGTGTGGCTAGGTGCTCTCGGGTTGCCTTTTGTGATTGTGTGATTGTGGCTGGGTGCAAGATCACGTGTGGCTATATTTGTGACGGTGTGACTGCTTGAGATTCTGCGCTTGGGTGATTATATGTGACTGCATATCGGTAGGGGGGCTGCACGTGTGGCGGTGCAGCTGTGTGTGGAGCTCCCACCCCTACTATGACAGACTGAGCGTGCATGTAACCAAACTCAGGTTTGGCTGCTCACCGCTCAAAAGCCACTAATTCCAGAGGCAAGTGTCAGTAGAAAGAAAAAGTGCTTTAATCAGAAAAGCTGGCAGTCTGGGGAGAAGGTAGACTCAGGTCCAGAGACCAACTCTGAGAAGTCTGCTCAGCCGTGACAGTTTTGAAAACTAAAAATGAGAGAAAGGATCTCAGTGAATCATCGAGAGGCAGGCGGCTGCATTCTGCATCCTTCTCTGTTGCGCGCAGACTGGCTGACTCTCTCTTCAGATGTTATCTTGCCCCAGTGATCTGCCTGCAGGATGGTTAAGGGGGCTGTTAGGGGTAGAGAGTTAGTCATTCTTTAATTACTTTATTCTTCATTCTTACTACTTTTAATCTAGGAAAACAATCAACAGGTTAAGCAAGGCGTGGTCTGCATTCAGGAACACATAAGTCAGGAGTTAGTTTAAGCTGCTTAGAGACCTTCATTCCTGTAATTGGGTGCTTTCAGGCTTAGAGGGGAAGAGAAATTGGCAAACAGGAAAGGGGCAAAAGAGCTGCTTTCAGTTCCCCAGCGTCAAACATCATCCCATTTCTAAGGGCTTAGGGGCCAAGGTCCATTTTCTGTAAACTTCTTCATGCTGACGTGCAGTCCCGTGTTCTCCGAGTGGAAGAGATAAGATTCGGGTCGATAGCATCTCTTTGCTGACAATTTTTGTTGCCTGTTTACATCTGGGGGCAGAACAAGCTACGGCTATTTTGATGCCCACAAAGATACAGATGATTATGAACAATCATGTCAGTCCCACTCCCCTGAGGCCACAGATTCAGTCCTGCTCAAGATGGGGCAGCTGTTGTTGCGGCCGCAGTCTGGTCATCATGCAGTTAGCTCTTCCCCTCTGGTGGCAGTTACAGTGTCTGTGAAATGACTCAGGAACGTGCACCAGACACTGAGAGAGTCTGTGACTCTGCTGTCCTTATCGTTAACCAGTTGAACCTGCTCTTTTGTGACTCAGGGAGGCTTGAGGTTTTCCACAAACAAGAGGAGGGGACATGGAAGCGCTTTTGCACTTGGGGGGGCCCTGCAGGGTTCTGCTCAGTTCCAGTTCCCCCCCACCTTTCCTTTGATACTCCTCAATCTTGAAGAGGAACAGGGGCAGAACCCGAAAAGGAATAAAGTCATAAACTTGACAGAGGCGCCCACGGGGTCCTGCTTGGTTGCATCCCCAGATGCTGCTGAGAATGGCTGGTGGCATCCGAGTGTGACACAGCTCAGAAATTTCACGTCCTCAGCAAACACAGGAGCATGTCTGAAGTCACACCCACGGTGGCCACCTACTTTTACCTTGAATGTCTGAACCACAGCTACTCCATTTTGACTTTCAAAGGCATTTCCCTCCTCAATGGCCAAAACAAATGTCACCATTAATGATTTCAGTGCTTTTCTGGAGATGAGATGCAAAAACTGCGGCTCATAAAATCTTCTCCTGAAAATATCTAGCTATCCGAAGGCCTGCTTTGCCAGTGTTTCTCAGAGCACAGAACACCCCATTCCTGATCTCCAGCCTGAACTCTTTTTGGGGTGTGTTGCAGGTCAGCAGCTACAGCGGCTTGTGACTGAATCCTTGCCGAGGCGGATGGCAAGTGCCAGTTTTTAGTTGGCAGGTCATACGTGACCTTGGATTTGGGAGGCATTTCATGACTGTATCACCCCGTGGTGCTGGGAGTGCTCAGTCAGGCAAAGATTTCATCGCTAGGCCACTCGGCGTGCTATTATGGGACCAGGCCCCATTAACAGTAGCCAAAGTCTCTGGACCACCTGTATCACTAGTCTGTCATGGTCCAGAGGGAAAAAAATCATCTCCCTTGTTGCTTCTTCCCATATCTCGAGTTACACTATTACATTCACTGAGCTCATATAGAACCGTGTATCTGGTCAACTGCTCCAAGTTGCCTAGCCATCATTGTATTTATCAGAGACTCAGTCACACATTTGATGATGTAAGAAAGAACAATTTTGTAAAATAAACAATATATAAATAACATAGCCAGCAGTCCTAGTGAGGTCATAAGTAAGAATTTAAGTCCAGAACTTCCACGAGGTACAGCCCAGTATTTCCCCAGGTCATCTGACTTGGTCTGTTCTGTGCCAGTCCTCATCTTTAAGGGAAACTACATGTTGGCATTGCCCACAGGCACCCAGTCCAATTTCCTTGTGCCACTAGGCTGGTTCCCCTTGGTATGGTTTAATTACTCTCAGTATAAAGGAACCCTTAAACTTAAATGACCATACCCTGGTGTTAACCACATCCATCCATCCCATAATTGTGGGAGGTTATATTCTTTGGCTGAAATTTTGCTTGTTGCTCTGATTAAGCCGGAGTAACTTTAGAAGAAAATGAACATTTACGGCCAGAGGCAGAGCAAGTATTATTAATTGGCCAGGTAAACAATTTTGAACTGTGTTTTGCATTAACATCCTGTGGGTTGGTAAACATAAACACCAGTAATTTCTAAAAACATGTGCTTCCTCATAGAGAACACCTCAGGGTGGCACCAAGGATATTCATCAGTAGTCCTACCTAAATGCATTTAGTTTCTCTGTAAAAGGAAGTCGGTGTTCAGTAACTAACGTTTCAGTATCTTATTTTATTTGCAAATGACCTAGCTATTCAATAAACTTCCATTGCTTAACTTGATTTAGCACAACTCTAAATTTCAAGTTGCCCAATACCTGGCGAGATCTGTAGACATTTCTAAAATACAATTATTCCTAAAGAGTTCATCCCAAAGCTCTTATCTTGCATTTAACTTACTTATAGAACTTTCATCATACCAAGTTTTGTTTTGCTGATAAATTTGCAACAGATAAAATCAGATTTTCTTTGACTTACATTAAATCCAGATACAAAAAAAGTATTATACTTAATGTTGGTGACTCTACAGACATGTCATATTAATTGCATCAACAAACCTAAACTAACTGTAAGACCAGGTGTTATTTTTAACGTTGAATATTTCCCGGTTCACGTGATCCTGAAATTCATTCTGGTCGGTCACCTCCTGTGTTTCTGAGAATTTATATAAGCACTTAATTTCCTTTAAGCCAGTTACACATTCACAAATTAATTTTGAAAATACGATCCAAAGGTAAAGACACGTATATATAACACACACATAGACATACAGACAGAAACAACCAGAGAGCTCATAGCTTCATTTTCTAAGCTTAGTCATGAATCGGGTACCACAATATAAAACTCACTAGTTTGTAAGTGATAGTTGGAATACGTTAAATTTTAAAAACCTCTTTTCAGTTTTTTTTTTTTTTTCCTTCAGTCTCAGAAACTGCAGATGATCTAGATAAGTGTTCCTGAGGATCTGGTCTCCAGGCACAGGGAGAGAAAAGCAAGTTCTCCTAGAAGGACTTGTTCCCTTAGAGTCAGAATTCTGAAACAATATCTTAACAAGCTGCTTTTTCTTTCTAACTGCATATGCAAGAAAACAAAAAAAAAGAACCAGTTTTGGAATTTTTCAAAATCAGTTTCACCTTAACTAATTTTCTCTGGAGTCTAAAGAATACTGTGGCCACACAGTGTTATAATACAATATTGTCTATAGCAGTGAGAATTATACTATTATCTTGTAATAACTTTTAATGTGTAAAAATACTGACTCTGTGTGGTGTATACCTGAAACTAATACAATATTGTTAATCAACAACAACAAAAAAAATACAATATTGTCTTTTTCTTAGTCATAGGCTCATAGCTAAACTCTTTCCAGTCAGACAGAATTTGCCCAAGAGGGCTCCACGGTGGAACAGAACCAGGATTTCCCATTTCACAAGGCGGAATGACAACCACAAATCACCAAGTACGAAACACCCATGTACAGCCCTCACAGACTGCCCAGTATGAGCCCTCATCAGGCACTCCCTTAAATGCAAACGGCTTTCAACAGCATACCCATGTCAGAACCAACTGGCCCAAAAGAGCGCCCCTTGTCCAAACGGTGCCTGCGGCTTAATGGCCGACGCATATCAGGATCAACTGGCTGCAGGAGGAGGCTCCCTGGGCAAGCTCCAGTGGGAAAGCCTGGCCCTGGAGCTGCTAAGCTCGTCTCAAATGCACATTTCCATTTCCACCCCCAGAAAGTGAAAACCAGCATTCAGTGCTGAGCAGAGGGATAGACAGGAAGAATCCCCAGAACAAGTAGTTCTGGCACCTGCTAGGACTTTCTTGAGAATTTTTCCTTCTGGGCTGGCTAGCCATGAGCGGCCGGCTCGTCATGGTCAACCCTACGTGATGCTGCAGCCAGTGGGTCCAAGCTGAACCAGGTTGTCATGAGAACACAGGCCTACATTGGGTACCAAAATCTGTTACTGAACCCAGGTTTAGCTGCTAACTACTCAAAAGCCAATAATTCAAGAGGCAAGTGTCAGTAGATAGGAAAGCCAGCAATCTGGGGAGAAGGTAGACTCAGGTCCAGAGACCAACTCTGACAAGTCTGCTCAGCCATGATAGTTTTGAAAACTGAAAATGGGAGGAAGAATCTCAGTGAATCACCGAGGCAGGAGGTTGCATTCTACATCCTTCTCCGCTGAGTGCAGACTGGCTGGCTCTCTCTAAATGTTATCTTGCCTGCAGGATGGCTAAAGGGGCTGTTAGAGATAGAGAGTCATTCTTTAATTACTTTATTCTTCATTCTTACTTCTTTTAATCTAGGAAAAGAATCAACAGGTTAAGCAAGGCATGGTGTGCATTCAGGAGCGTGTAAGTCAGGAGTTAGTTTAAACTGCTTAGAGATCTTCATTCCTGTATTGAAGTTCTTTCAGGGTTAGAGGGGAAAAGAAATTGACAAACAGGAAAAGGGCCAAAAGAGCTGCTTTCATGCAGAAGAGGCTGTCACCGTGAGCCAGTGGCTGCGTAAAGGAATGATATGCTACCTGACTTGCCCTGGGTCCGCTGGGCCTAATGTTGTCACCATGACATTGTGCTGTGTGCGAAGTGAGTGGCAGTCTCTCCACATCTGTATAGGAGGTGTACACATGCAGGTCACCAAGACACTGTGCGTGGGCGAGTGAGATCTTGTAAGGCTGCCCCCAGATGTGTGTATCTGGTAAGAGAGGGTTCCACAAGACGGAGCTGTGGGTGTGGCTGTCCCTATGAAGACAATGGACTTCTCTGTGTAACTGCCTGTATGCGTGTCTTTGATACTGTTGTGTGCATGTTTCTTGGAGTGTGGGCGGAAACCAAGGCAGCCCCAGGGCTCCACTTGCCTGGGTCCTCAGCAGAAATATGAGTGAGTGGACGGACGATGGGGGAACCGGTGATGGAGTGGGGTATCTGTGTTCTTATCTGCAGGTTTGTGTGAGGGAGAAGGGTATTCGCAGGATGATTCGGGGGCCACAGTTGTGTTTGAGAATTCACAAGACAGCTCTGCTCTCCGCCACCCCCACCCGCCAAGGGGGGCCACCCCCATCCGGAGCACTTTTCCTGCCTGGGTCTGCTCCTCCAGTTCTGGCCCAGCCCACAAGCTCTGACTCCTCCCCTTTTCAACAACCACACCCCAAGCCCAGACTCCACAATCAGGGATCCTTGGGCTGTGCCCCTTCCCCAAGAAAGACGGTCTCTTTGTCTCTCCCACTTTGGGCCAGGCTCCACCTCCTTTCCTGTCCACGGCTCTGAGAACCCGGCCCTTGCCTCTTCTCCCAAAGCCAAGGCTCCTTATGGGATTGACTCCTCCACCTGACCCTGGCCTTGGCCCTGCCCACATCTCAGGCTCTGCTACCTCCAGCCCATTCACTAAAGCTTGAACCCCACTTCTTGAAACCTGGCCCCACTCCTAAAGTCTTGGCACTGGCCCCTCAACATAAGCACCCTTTCCAATGTCAAACATCCTCTGGCTGATCCTCCTTCTTGAATCCAAGCCCCAAAGCCCGAGCTCCATCTTGCCCATTTTCTGCCTGCAGAGCCTGTTCTTGCAAATGACGTTGCTCCCTGCGACAGCCCTTCTGGTAGCGGGCCCTCTGGGAGCACCCAGGACCTCGGACCCAGGGCCGGAGCCAGAGCCGGGGAGGACACCCGGACAGACGACAGCAGCAGCAACCGCATCGTGAATGGGACAGACTGCGAGATGCACACCCAGCCATGGCAGGGTGCGCTGCTGATGCGACCCAACCAGCTCTACTGTGGGGCCGTGCTGGTGGACCCCCAGTGGCTGCTCACGGCCGCCCATTGCCGGAAGCCGTGAGTGGGGGCTCCAGGAGGATGGCTGGGCAAGGCGCGGGGGAAGGGCCTGGGAGGCTGGACTGGGGATGGGGGATGAGCCCTGTAGATGGGGATCTGGTGGGGATGGGATGGGGCTGAGGGAGGAGGGGGAGGTAGAGTCGGGATTTAGAACGGAGTTGAGGAGGAGAGTGGGGTGGGGATGGGGTTAGATTAGGGAAGGGGTTGTGCTGGGGGATGGGAGTTAGAGATGAGTTGGGTTTGGAGCTAGGAATACAACTGTTGGATGCTTAGGAATAGAGATGTGATTTGCTTTGGCTTTAGAACTGGAGGTGGGATGGGGTGGGATGAAGATGGGGTTGGGATTGGAAATCACTGTGGAGCTGAAGACTGGGTTGTGTTAGAGATAGGAATGGGGTTGGAGAAGGCTGAATTTGAAGTTAGGAATGCATAGGTTGATGATTTGGGGGTGGGTCAAGGATTAGGGCTGGGGTTAGGGTTGGGTTTGGGGTTGAGAATGGGCTGGATTTGGGTTTGGGCATGCACATGCTGATGGTTTGGGATGGAGATGGAATGAGGTTTGATTCTAGAATTAGAGGTGGGTGGAGATTGGGATGAGGTGGAGATAAAAATGGAACTGGGAAAGGATAGGGCTCGGGGATAGATGTAGAATTGAAGATGGGGTTGGGGTTAAAGTCATGGGTGAGGTTGGAGATGACTGGATTTGAGGTTGGGCGTGGCTGGGTTGGGGGTTGAGGATGGTTAGATTTGGGGTTGAGGATGCATATGTAGGTGGTTTCTGTGTGGGGAAAGGATTAGGGTTGGTGTTGGGGATGGGATGGAGATGGGCTTGGAGTTGTGACCAGGGTGGAGATAAGCATGAGGCTGGAGATAAATTGGGGTTGGGAATGGGCAGTGGAATTGGGATTGGGACTAGGTCTGGCGTTGCAGCTGGCATTGGATATGGGGTCAGGAGTCAGGGTTGGTCATGATCAACACCATCTTCCTCAGATTTTTCAGAATCCGTCTTGGCCACCATGCCCTGTCACCTACCTATGAATCCGGGCAACAGCTGTTCTGGGGCATCAAATCCATCCCCCACCCTGGCTATTCCCACCCCAGCCACTCCAATGACCTCATGCTCATCAAACTGAACAGAAAAATCCGTGAGACTCAGGATGTCAGGCCCATCAAAATCTCCTCCCGTTGTCCATCTGCTGGGACCAGGTGCTTGGTGTCTGGCTGGGGAACAACCAAAAGCCCCCAGGGTGAGTGTCAAGGTCCCTTTTGATGCCCACCTATGTCTGCCTTCCCCTCTCTGTCCCCGAGCACTCTGCCCTTTCCTCTCTTTCTCCACCACTCACTGTGGCCCTCGTCTGCATTTCTCTGTTTGACAGTTACCTTCCCCAAAACCCTCCAGTGCTTGAACATCACGGTGCTCAGTGACGACAGGTGCAAGGAGGCCTATCCAAATCAGATAGATGCCACCATGTTCTGTGCTGGTGACCAGGCGGGCAGAGACTCCTGCCAGGTAAGGCTTGAGACTCCTCCATTCTTTCAGCAGATACACACAAACCGACAGTGTAGCCCCTTGCTGTGGGGACCCCACAATGATCAAATAGGTTAGCACCTCTGTTCTCACAGAGCTCACATTCTTGAGCAGTGAAACACAGTTGATTTATAACACTGTGTGCGTTCCAGGTGTACAGCAGAGAGATTCATTTATACATATATACGTGTATACATCTATTTTCTTAAAAAAATTTTCCATTATAGTTTATTACAAGATACTTAATAGACTTCCCTGTGTTACACAATCAGTCCTTGTTGTTTATCTATTTTATATATGGTAGTGTGTGTACATCTGTTAATCCCTTATTCCTAATTTATCCCCTACCCTCTTTCCCCTTTGGTAACCATTAGTTTGTTTTCTCTGTCTGTGAGTCTGTTTCTGTTTGGTAAGTAAGTTCATTTGTACTATTTTTTAGAGTCCACCTATAAGTGATATTATATTTGTCTTTCTCTGTCTTTTTCGCTAGTATGATAATCTCTAGGTTTATCCATGTTGCTGCAAAAGGCAATATTCCACTCTTTTTTATGGCTGAGTAATTAATGCTCCTTTGTGTGTGTATACATATATATACATGTGTGTGTCTGTGTGTGTGTGTATGTATATCATATCTTCTTTACCCATTTATCTGTCCATACATGGACACTTACGTTGCTTCCATGTCTTGACTATTGTAAATAGCACTGCTATGAACATTGGAGTGCATGTATCTTTTTGAATTAGAGCTTTCATCTTTTTTCTGGATATATGCCCAGGAGTAGGATTGCTGGATCATATGGTAACTCTGTTTTTAGTTTCTTAAGGAATCTCCATACCGTTTTCCACAGTGGCTGCACCAACTTACATTCCCACCAACAGTGCAGGAGGGTTCCCATTTCTCCACACTTTCTCCAGCATTTATTATTCATACATGTAAATATTCCAGTAGCTCGATGTAAAGAAAAAGTAAAAAAGAAACAGATGAAACTATTTTTAATAATATATCCTATTTAATCCCATATATCCCAAGTACCATCATTTCAAAATGTCACTAATATAAAACAATTATGAATGGGAGATTTCATATCCACTTTTTTCTCACAGTAAGTCTTTGAAAGCCAGTGTGTATTTTCACACTGACAGCATATCTCAGTTTGGGCTAGCCATGTTTCGAATGCTCAAGAGACCCATGTGGCTTGTGGCTACTGTATCAGACAGCACAGGTCTCAAGAGAGAGATCAAGGCTGTTCTGTATGGTTGGGCAAGATGTGCACTGCATAAACATATCATATCTAAGGGGCCATCCTTCACATTCACAGTTTTGTCTTATTTATTTTGGCACACTTCAGGCAGATGCAGTCAAGTATCTTGTTCCCACAAAATCTGTAGTCTGAATTTTTTTTTTTCTGACAAATGCTAGTAAAATGTCTTAAGGAAGGAAAACAGAGACTCATGGTAGGTATTGAAAAAAAGAAAATAGTTAATAGAGAGGATTGATTACAAAGTTGTTGGAAGCGCTGGAGGAGCAAAATGGTTAAAAAAAAAAAAAAAGCCTGTGGTCGAGAGACCGCATAAGCAGAGTAATATCAGAGAGTGGTAAGGGCTATGCAGAAAATAAAATATAGTTTTATGATGACAAGTGATGGAGGGGCAATATTTGGAAGGGTGGTTGGGAGGGCCTTGAAGAGGCGGCATGGGAGCTCCAGAGACTGAATAACACAATGGAACCAGCCTTGCAAAGATTAGGAGCAAGAAAAGCATGTGCAAAGGCCCTGAGGCTTGGAAGAGTTTGGCTGATTCAAAAACTAGAAAACAGCCAGCCTGTTTGGGGGACAGGAGTTGGGCCTGGAGAGATGAGTGGGACCCAATGTTCAGCAAGTATTTCTTGATCCCATGGTACAGAGTTTCTCTGTGTTCTCATGGGAGCTCTATTTGTTGAGGATGACAGAAATTAACCTATTACAGCTCAGGACCCTTACCTGTATTCAGGCTTCCAAAGGTTCTAGGGGGATGTAAATTAGCATGCTCTTGTTTATTATTCCTGCTGGCAGGATGTAAGCTGAGTAATACTGGCGTTTAGTAAGCTGTGGGCTCAAATAGCACTCTAGTCCCATTCGGATGCTGTGAGAAGCTCTCCCACGATCTTACAAACATGACAGTTGCAACAGCTTCCCAGGTCTCCCTGTTTAATCTCTGTCTCCACTTAACTCTGGAAGCACACGTATCTGGATAGAGGGATGGGTGGACGGATTTTTTTATCAGAAGAAAGCAGATCTAATTCGGGTGTCAGCATTTTAAACCACTTAGCCTTCCTGGAGTCAAGGTTAGTACCTTGGATGTTTTTCCTAGACCTCAAGTGGCTTTTTCATACCACAGTGCGGTCTGGGTGTGACCACAAAAAGCAAGAAATAATAACAGCAATACTAATAGTATAATAGTAATAATAGCAGCTAATTAATTGCCAGACACTCTTTTAAGTGGTTCACATGCATCGGCTCATTAACTCATTTAACCATTATGATTAGCTCTGTTTGACATAGGAGGAGCCAAGGCTCAGAGCAGTTCACTAACTGCTGATCAAAAGAAACTCTGCAGGGATAATAAACAAGAGCAAACAAAAAATAATGAGAGAAATTAAACCACAAGAGAGTTGAAATTTAGCTGTTGGGACAGCTAAGCTTTTTTGCCTTGAAACAGGGTCCGCTAACTAGGGAGAAAAGCCAGAGTGTAGGTATTTTGCATAAACTTAAATAAGAAATCACAGTAAAGAGTGTTGAGAAATTGTATAGGAGGGGAGACATAAGGAATTAAGCACAGGCAACCCAAATTAGTCCAAGGGAGTGATTCTCAGTCCCAGGGTCACTCTGAACCCCCAGCTGGTATATGGCAAATGCCTGGAGATATTTTTGGTTGTCACAGCTGTGCCTCAGGGGAAGAAGCGGGTTCCTAGCATATGATGAACAGAGCCCAGGGTTGCTGCCAAATGTCCTACAGTGCACAAGACAGCCTCCCACAGCAAAGAATTATCTGGCCCCAGTGTCACTGGTGTCTGGGTTGAGAAAACTTCACCCAGGGGCTGAGAACTGCTTCTTTGCAACAGCGAGATATTAAGTACAAGATGGGCTGGTGTCAAGGATCAGGGAGGAGTGAGAAAGGGAAAGGAAGGGGTGTCCAGTAGGGGAAACACGCTATCCAAAGGCTGGAGGGGAGAGTGAGAGAGAAATACAGGGAAACAGAGAGACACACAATGAGGGAGAGAGACAGAGAAGAGGCGGGGGGTTGGGCAGAGAGGGACTTGGGGGAAATATTAACATTCTCCCTTTCTGCCTCTCTTTCTACCTGTGTCTCCATCTCTGTCTTTGTCTGTGTTTCTTCATCTCTCTACTCTCCCCGTGTTTCTATTCTTGCTGCCCTGGCCCTTCCTCATCTATGTGACTCCCTCCCTCCACCTCCCCACATCTCTGCCTCTCTGTGCCTCCCTTTCTCCTCCACAGGGTGATTCTGGGGGCCCCGTGGTTTGCAATGGCTCACTCCAAGGCCTCGTGTCCTGGGGAGACTTTCCCTGTGCCCAGCCCAACAGACCTGGCGTCTACACCAACCTCTGCCGGTTCACCAAGTGGATCAAGGAAACCATCCAGTCCAATTCATGAGTCACCCCAGGACCCGGCCTTCTGGCATCCCTCACCGCAAGTCCCTGCCCCTGCAGGGACCCTGACTCTCCTTCCAGACCCCAGTTCCTCCCCTAAAATGTTGAGGTTGTTCACCTCTCCAGTCCCCCAGAGTCTCTTGGAGTCAAGGTCCCCCTTCCCTGACAGTGGATGGACAAGTTCCCATAATGACCAGAGCGAGGGTGTGTCTCAGTCACCCCAGTGCTTCCTTCCTCAGGTCCAGAGTCCCCCACTCCTCCGAAGCTGCAGCCCAAATTTGGTCCCAGAAATAAAGCATCTGAGAAGTGGACTCAGTGTGTGGTCTCTTCCCTGAATGGCCAAGCAGCCTGGAACAAGTCCCTCTCCCCTCTGCACTGCTGCATGTGCCCTGTTGGGTTATATCAGCTGCAAGAAACAGAGATTCACTTGAGCTGCTTTCCATTTTGTTTACAAATCTTGATCGACTGGCAATTTCATTCCAGGAATGGGTCCAGGGGGTTGGGATACTGCAACAGGCAAAGCAGAGATAACTTCCTGCCTTGGGAAGCTCTTGTTGTAGTGGAGGGAGACTGACAATAAAAAGACAGACAAATACATAATGTGCTCTAGTAAGTATGTAAGCAATGTGAATAAAATGAGAACAAGACATGAAGAAAGAGAAGGGATGCTGGGGGAGGGGCTTGCTTATATCAGATGGTCCCAAGGGTGTGGGAGGGGAGTAGCCACCACCACCCTCACCCCAAGATGCCCACATCCTAATTCCTGGAACCTGTGAATATGCGACCTTATATGGCAAAGGGGCTTTGCAGGTGTGATTAAATTGAGGATTTTGAGATGGAGAGATTATCCTGGATTATCTGGGTGAGACCATTATAATCCCAGGGGTCCTTATAAGAAGGCGGTGGGGAGACAGGTCAGAATGAGAGACTGGAGGATGCTATGGTGATGGTTTTGAAGATGAGGAAGGGGCTGTGAGCCTAGGAGTGTAGGTGGCCTCTAGGAGCTGGAAAGGGCACAGGAATGGTTTTCCCCTAGGGCCCCCACAAGGCACTCAGCCCTGTCTGCCACTGTGCTGACTTTAGCCCAGTGAGGCTACGTTGGATGTCTGACCTTCAGAACTGTAAGAGAGCAAATGTGCTGTAAACCACTGAGTTTGAGAGGATTTGTTACCACAGTAAGAGGAAACCAACATAAAGGGCCTCTCCCAGGAGGTGGCATTGGAGTGGAGACCTGCGGGATGAAAGGAGACTCCCCCACGAATGTCTGGGGGCCTGGTGTTCCAGACAGAAGGACAGGTACAAAGGCTCTGTGATGGGGGCAGGCCGGGCGTCTCCCAGAACGCAAAGACCGATGGACCTGGAAGCTTGCTAGTTTGTTTTCCCGAGGTTGGGAAGCCACCAGAGGTTTTAAAGCCAAATGGTGACATGATCTGTTTTCTGTGCTAAGAAGATCCTTCCAGCTTTTGATGGAGAACAAAATCGAGCTGCTTATTGGCAAAATGTTGAAAAGGGAGGTGAGTTATCACCAGACTTTCCATGACGTGCAGTCAAAAAGTGTCAGGACAGAAGCAGCGCCCCTGGGAGCTCTCATTCTTCCCCAACGTGCTCTTGTTTTCACGGTCTCTCTCTCCTCAGTTTCTCTAAGGGGCATCTTCTATCTCCTCCTCATTCCCCTGATAACTGGCTCCAGTGACTGGCTTTTCTTAGTACACAGTCCAGAGAGAGAGAAAACCTGATTGGCTGCCTATGGGTCAGGTGCTGCCTCTGAGTCCAATCAGTTAAGGCCAAGGAGGGCGGGGCCACCTAATACAAGCTGGGGCCCCAGCCACTCCTCCATCTGCCCTGGCGGGCTGGGCAGTTCCCCTAAGAAGGCTGTGGGTATGCCCGTCTCAGACACATCCAGAGACTTCCGTTTTCGTCTTCAGCACCCAAATTTCGATATTACATTTGTTCGGTTCACCCAGATTTTTGTCTGTAGTTGTAAATGTTCCCTGCTCATTGTTGCACAGTATACTACTGTGCGAATGTACTTCAGTTTATCCATTTTTACTGTGAATAGGCATTTGAGTAGTTTCTAGTTTCTTCAACAGCTTTTTTTACATTGAAGTACAGTCAATTACAACGTGTCAGTTTCTGGTGCACAGCACAGTGTCCCAGTCATGCATATACATTTGTTTTCATATATTTTTTCATTGAAGGTTATTACAAGATATTGAACATAGATCCCTGTGCCATACAGTAGAAACTTTTTAAAAAATCTGTTTTTATATATAGTGGCTAACATTTGTAAATCTCAAACTTCCAGATTTATCCCTTCCCACGCCCTTTCCCCAGTAGCCATAAGAGTGTTTGCTAAGTCCATGAGTCTGTTTCTTTATCACTCATATGTGTGGAATCTTCAGCAGTTTTAAACAGTTTAAAATTTTACTGATGTAACATTTCCTAAAACTAAGGTAGAAAGAGTCTAGAAGAGGAGTTGTGATTTGATTCTCCACGCACTCCATGCTTCTTCCTCCCAACGGCAGAGCCCAGATGCATCCTAGGTCAGGTTTAGACTCAAGGGTGAGCAGGAGATCAGAAGGGACAGGCGTAGGTCAGGAGGCAGAGGCTGATGTATTGTGAACCTGTCTGACTCAACACGAGGCAAGCTGGGCAAAACTGAGATGTAATTGTCATTCCCTGCACCACATTGCCACCTGAGACCAACTATTACCCAGGGTGGCACGTGACCTAAATTAAAGATGTTCACCCTACAGCAGGGCAGCCGTGTGATCCAGTTCTAAGCAATGAGACATAAGTTGAAACCTAGCAGCTGGGTTTTCCTGGGCAGTTTTTGTTTTGCTGATGAAAGGGAGAGCATTATGTTTGGACCTTCCCTCTCTCCTCACCCGGCGTTAGGTGCCCAGAGGTGGACAAACCACTTTGAGGATAAAAGCCACAAGATAAAGACTGGATCACGAGAAACAAGAGGAAGCCTGTGCTCTTGACGGCTTGCTTAAGCACCTGCTCCAGGCGTGGACACCCAGCAACCGGGTTTGAAACAAAGAGAGTAAAACCTCCAGTGTCTGGGCTACTGCAGCTGGGTTTCGGTGTGCTGGCGCAGAGCAGATGATGGGGGAAATAGCGTTTCTAGGAGCTAAAAGCTGAGCTGAGGAATTGCGCAGATTTTCCTGGGCAGGCTGAGCTTTCTCTGCGTGAGGATGTGTCTTTTCCAATACGGAGGCTGGCTCCAGAACCAGGAGGGGACAGATGTCAGTGAATAGTTTCCACTAAGGGGGGAAAGGATCGTCATATTTCCTGCGTGGCGATGTAAGTGGTGACAACAGGGCTGTGACGGCACAAGAAATAAGCTTCTTGCCCCTACTACACTTTAAGACATTCTACAAAACAGAGCTAATGTGTTTTTTTAAAGTGAGGTGTTAGTGCAAGGACAGACAAGTGGATGGTGACACAGAGGAAGAGCTCAGACAGAAGCCCATGGGAGCACAACATAATATTATGTACTGTATATAAAACATGATAAAGTAGCAACTCAGATTAATGGGGGAAAGATGGTACACTTACTAAGTGGTGTTAAGAAAAATAAACCTAGCTTCCTATTGGACACCACACATGAAAATGGACTCAATAGGCAGGAAAGACCAATATGGGAAAGATACACTTATAAAGCTAATAGAAAAAAAATCAAGGAGAATATCCTTGAATCTCTGTGATAGGGAACAACTTCTTAAGGCTTCAAAAGCACAGATCATAAGACAAAACATTTATTAGGTTGATTATGTAAAAACCAAGAGTCTGCATTTAAAGGAGGGTCAGAGGGACCGTTGATAGGCATTTGTCAAACTGGCCGAGGAACTAATACTTACAATAGGCAAGAAGCACCTGTGAATTGATAAGAAAAAAGATGGACACCTTTATGGGAAAATGGGTAAAGGACATGAACAGGCAATTTGCAGAAACGCTATGTATATGAGGGGATGTTCAAACTCATTAGTTATCAGAGAAATGTAAGTTGAAACAACAAAGAGATACTTTACAGCGATTAGGGTAGAGAAAATCAGAAGGGTGGGTAGTTCAAGTGTTGTTAGGGATGTACAGACATTAGAATGTTCAGGTGTGACTCGGGTTAAGTGTGGTGCCTCCAATTCTGAGGAAGGATCTGGCACTATCTCATCAAATTAAGTAAACACACACCCTACGATTCAGCAATTTCTCTCCTGGCTATACATCCCCAAGAAATTCTTACACACCCACAAGGGGACACGTACAAGGATGTGCCTCGCAGTGTTCTTTGTGGTGTCTGGGAGTTGGCGGCCATAGAGTGTCCATCCCGAGGGGTGATTGTTGTGTGGATGTGTGGACAAACTCCGTGGAGTTCCTGTGTAGTCTTGATGCAATGGGGCAGATGTAAGAACACATAGAGCATGGATGGGCCTTAAAAACACAGTGCTGGTTGAAAAACAACTTAGAATAGACCGAGATGTGCAATCCAGCGCCAGTTACACAAATTAAAATTACACACACATAAGAACCACACTACACATTTTGTAAGACTGAGGGAGGGTGGGGAGAAGGAAGGAAGGAAGATAAAAGAGGGCTCCTGTGCAAATCAGTGATCATAAAGATGCATATGATATTCAACCCCTCCCTGCACCTAAGGCCTAAAGGAAGTTAAAAAATTACCTTGTCAAATTTTCAAGCCACTGCATGAACAGCGTCCATGGGCTGAACCTCTTCTGCAAGTCTAGGGAATCTGTGTGTGCGTGTGTTGTGTGTTTCTACGCCTCGTGGCCACCTTCTGATGCTATTTTATATCCCTAACTTGTTAAATCAGACCTTTAATCTAACCCAACTCGGCCGATTCTTGCCTGATTTACCCTCCCCCAACAAAACACTCCAAACGCACAGAATTGGCTCAGGATATTGAAGAGGCCGCGATTAAGGGTGAAAAGTGTCATCGGGTGTGTCTCAGAAAGCTGGTGCGTCCTCCGCCCAGTGCCCTCGCTCTTGGGGTGCTTGATCCTGGCTAGAAACCGAGGTCAGGGAGTGGCCCAAACTTTGCTGGTGGGAGGAACTTCCCTATGCATTCCACACACCAGATAAGCATCTAATTGTTGGCTACAGAGAGGCTGGCAGTGGGTTACCTTTTATTAGTAATAACAATAATGATGCTGCTGCTGATGATGACAGCCACCATTTATTGAGTGCCAGACACCTTGCTGCATTTGTGACATGCCTTGTCTCTCCAGTTCTGACAGCAGCCTCTCAGGAGGGAGGCTCTCAACAAGTGAGGAGGCAGAGGGGCAGTGAGGTTGGGTGAATTTGGCTCAATGTCTGCAGCTGGTACGTAGCAGAGCCAGGATGTGAATCAAGGGAGTAGGAGTCCTGAGCTTATGCCCAAAACCACAACGTGCTTGAGCCAACAGAAGCAAACAGAGGAACACAGGGCCCAAGCTAGGATGATGTGTGATAGTGCGGGAGGGGGAGGAGGGGGAAAAGGGAGGGGGAGGAAGGAGGGAATTGGGGGGAGAAAGAGAAGAGGGGAGAGAACTTTAAAGAAGAGGCTAGAAGAGATTTAAAGACATTCAGATTTAAAAAGGAGAGAGAGAGAAAGCGGCAGCCCTTTGCGGACACTTAAAGAGAGAGAGATTAAAACAGAAATATAGAGGAAAGGTTGAAGAAGGACTTAGGGAGATGGAGAGAGGGACTCAGTAAAATACATACATACATACATAGACAAAGACAGATACAAAGAGACAGAGAGACAGAGAGAAAGGGAAGGAAGGATTCCTGCGCTGAGTTCTAAGGGGGTCAATCCCGGATCCAGGGTTTCCTTTGCTGGCCCTGATCTAGCTCTCTCCCCCACTTCCAGGTGCCTAAATGCCCACCGCAACCCTGTGGTCTTGCAGCCAGACTCCAGAGCTTCTCGCCCCCACCTCGTTCCCCCCAGACCCTGGGCTGAGTCTGTCATGGATGGTGTCTGTCCCGCAGTCAAGAGGTGATGGATGCGGCGGATCCGCATCTGCTTCCGGGTCTGTATCACGGGATTCTGTCACAGGGCGACCGTGCGCACCAAAGGAGAGAATGCACATAAAGGCAAGTGCGCAGAGCCTGGCACAGTGAAAACGGCTGTTTCTGTGATGATTGTGAGCGTGATTACTATTGTCCTGAAGTTCCTTAAGCTGCTCGCACAGATACGCAGACTCATTGGTACTTAAGCCCTCGCCGTATCAGCATCCCCGGGGATCCTGTTAGAAGAGTACATCCCTGCCTCCTCCTCAGACCCACTGAGTTGGGAGTTGCATGTCAGCAAGACCCCGTAGAGATTCCTGTGCCTTTCGAGTCTGAGATGCGTCGCCAAGCACCCAAGAAGAAGAAATTTTAAACCCGAGGTATTAGAAGCCACCATTTGCTCTACGGCGCCACCTTGAGGCCCATTGAAGAACTGACTTGGGAAAACCCCGAGCGTGCCCAGGACACTTGGAGTCCCACGACCCCGGGTGCCAGTTTCCGCGCTAACGCTGAGCAAGTCACTGGATCTGTGTGACCCGTACATGAATCAACCTCATTACCTATGACACCAAGATGATAATCTCATTTTATACACAGTGCCTGCCCCAGAATTCGTGCAGAAAAAAAAAATTCTCCACCACTTTCAGGATGCATCCCTTTTTCCAAAACAGAGCCTGGACATAGTTCAGGGGGCAGGTTACTGAATCCATAGTGTTATGGCTTAAATTGTGTCCCCCTCAGAAAATATATCGAGGTCCTAATCCTCAGTCCCTCAGAATGTGACTGCATTTGGAAATAGGGTTATTGCAGATGTAATTAGTTAAGATGAGGTCATACCGGAGTAGGGTGGGCCCTAATCCGATATAACTGGTGTCTTTATAAGAAGAGGGAAGATGACGTGAGGACAGACACACAGGGGAGGATGCCATGTGAAGACTGAGGCAGAGATTGGAGTGAAGCCAAGGAAGGCCAAGGACTGCAGCCACCAGCAGAAGCTGGAAGATGCAAGGAGAATTCCACCCAGGGTCTCAGAGGGACCACAACCCTGCAGACACCTTGACTTCAGACCTCTGGCCTTCGAAACTGTAAGAGAATACATTTCTGTTGTTTCAAGCCGCCCAGTTTGTGGACATTTGCTATAGCAGCCCTAGGAAACTAATACCCATGGGAAGTTGATCAATGCAAGTTAGACAAGGGCATTAGAAAGTATCTCAAGACCCCTTTCCTTGAGAGTAAGAAATCAAAGGTAGATCCACTTTATAACAGAAGATAGACAAATGGTCCAATAAACCAGTGAAAAGATCTCAACACCTTTAATCATGTGAGAAATGCAACTTAACACCACAATCAGACAGATGTTCATTGCAGCTTTACTGTGGCAGTCCTAAACTGGAAGCACCCAGGTGTCCATCAATAGGAGAAAAGATAAACAAACAGTGGTGTATTCAAACAATAGGATATGCCTCAGTAATTAGAAGAAACAGATGACTGCTCCGTGAGTGAATCTCAAGATGAAAGAAGCCTTACACAAAGAGTACATACTTCTAGCTCCGTTGACATGAAGTTCTGGAACGAAGCAGAACTAACCTATGGTGGAAAGCAATCAGAAAGCTACTTGCCCTCTTGGGTTTGGGTGGAGATTGATTGGGAACTGGCATGAGGTGATGATAAAAGTCCCACATATTGACAGGGGGTTGGGGTTGGGTCATACAGGTGTGTGCATTTGTCAAAGTTCCCCAAAAGGACAGCTTAAGTGCTGCGCATTTCATTGTATGTGAATTTTCCCTTTGAAAAGAAGAGAGATGAATTACAGTAAATGACATACATGTATGCTTGAGAGTTTAGGACAAAGTGTACAGATGTCTGTGACTTACTATGAAATGCATCAAAAATGAGACGGATGGATGGATGAATGGATGAATGGATAGATGGGTGGAAGGTCAACAGACATGTGACAAAGCAAGTATAGTAAAATGTGAATGATGGAATCTAGGTAGCAAGTATATGGGTGTTCACTGTGAATTTCTCTTAACTTTGCTGTATATTTGAGAATATTCACAATAAAATTACTGGGGGCAGTCAGACATGTGTCTGGTTGAGTTGTAGTGGTTGAATTTTTCCCATCTTTCCTGCCATTGCCTTAGCCCAAGCTGTTAACCACGCTCCCCTGGACAGTCATTCATTCAACAAATACTTATTGAGCACCTACTATGTGCCAGACACTATTCTAGGTTCCCAGACCACAGCACTGAGCAAGTCAGAGAGTCTGTTTTCCTGTAGCTTTTTTCCCCTAGAAGCGGAGAAAGACAATACAGAGATACAAACATGTAATATTTCAGTGGGGATATTAAATGCTGTGAAGATGAATAAAGCAGTGTAGGTAGCAGGGAGGGGTTTTACTTTCCATCAGCTGGACCAGAGAGCACGCTCTGGGATCACAGACCTTTATTAATATTAATTTACAAAATTATATAAAAACAATAATCGCTCATATTGATTAAGAATTTAATCTCTGCCAAGCACTGCTCTGAATGTGACACCAGAGTCACGTGATTTAATGCTCACGACGTCCTTCGAGGCAGATACGGTTATGAAGTCCATTACACAGATGAGGAAACTGAGGCACAAGAAGTTAAGTTCTTTTCTCAAGGACAATATATATTACAGTGGAAATTCTCCAGCAGAGAGGAGAGCAGAGAGAATTGCATAATGAGCAGACAGGTACCGTGCCCCAGCCTCAGCAGGTATCAGCTCATGAATAATCTCGTTTCATCTGCTTAGTGGGATAAAACTCAGATCTGTCTCATATCCACCCTTCCCTCTCCCCCTCTGGGTTTCTCCTTTCTCCATCTGTCTCTGTCTGTAGGTCTTTCCAGTTCTTCCTGACATTTCTGCACCTTTAACTTACTCCTGGGTCTCTTTCTGGACCTGCAAGTCTCTGTCTTTCTCTGGCTCCTTTTGATCAAATGCATAGAATCCTGATTGAGGATGGGGGATGTGTATAATCCTGATGAGTTGGGGAGTATGGGGTTGGCAGGGAAACTGTGGCAAGGACCTGGGGCTGGGAGCTTGAGTATAGCCCAGGTCAGGGAGGAAGAGCATCACTGGGTGGCCAAGAGATGGCATTTGGAGCCAGGAGCATGGTCCCCAAAATATGTATCATCTTTAACTAACGGTCAAAGAGAGCCAGTAAAGGTAAGAGCAGATGTAAGGTCCCAGAGTGAAACCTCTAGAAACAGTTGTGGTGAGAAGTCAGGGGACAGCAAAGGAAACCAGAGGGGCCAGGACAACCACCCTTCAGACAAGGCAGCCCTCAAAGTGCAGCTCAGACTGAGTCTCAACTTCCGTGGGCTCCGGCTGCTGGTGGGGATGGGGGAGGAGCAAAATCTCATGGAGAGAATTTGGAGCCTGTGTCTGGACTTCACCAGGTGAGGTGGGGCTTAGCAGCTGGCTCCACTTCTAGCACTCATCTGTGTTTGTTTCTCATTAAAAATAAACTTTATGGGGCAGGGATTTAAATACACACACACACACACACACACACACACTAGTAGAGAGAATAGTTCAATGAACCTTTGTGTGCCCATAATCAGTTTCAAAAATTGTCACTACATGGTCAGTGTTTCATTTTTACATGCAGCCCCAACACATCCATGTGGACTATTCTGAAGCAAATCTCAACCATGTCTTATTTTTTTCTGGAAACATGTCAAGAAGTGTTTATCCTTAAAGGAAAGATAAATGTTTAAAAAAAAACCCCACAATACCATTACCATAAGAAAAAATTACCAAGAACTCCTTCATACCATCAAATATCCAGTCAGTAGTCACATGTTCCTGATTGCCCTGTGAATTTTTTTCCCAGATTTTTTTTTTACTTCATTTGACTCAAGATCCGAAGAAGATCCATACATTCCATGTGGTTGCCATTACACCCCTTGTAACTAGGCTGTCCAATACGGTGGCCATTCCTCACATGTGACAATTAAGGACTCGAAATGTGACTAGTCTAAGACGAGATGTACTGTAAGTACAAAATACACGCCAGATTTCAAAGACTTAGTATAAAAAAAAGGTAAATGACTGCATTAATATTCTATGATTACATGTCGAAATGATTATATTCCACACATATTAGGTTAAACAAAATATATTATAAAATTAATTTGTATACAATTATACATCATATATAAATCATATTTTAAAACTAGAGATTATCATACTAAGTGAAGTAAGTCTGACAGAGAAAGACAAATAAATATCTTACGATATTACTGATATGTGGAATCTAAAAAAGTGACACAAATGAGCTTATTTACAAAACAGAAATTGACTCACAGACATAGAAAACAAACTAATAGTTACCAAAGGGGAAGTCGGGGGGGAGGAATAAATTAGGAGTTTGGGATTAACAGACACAAACTGCTATATATAAAATAGATAAGCAACAAGGACCTACTGTACAGCACAGGGAACTATATTCAGTATCTTGTAATAAGCTATAATGGAATAGAATCTGAAAAAGAATATATATGTTCATAAGTACAACTGAATCACTAAGCTGTACACTGGAAACTAACACGACATTGTAAGTCAACTCTACTTCAGCAAAAATAAAAGTAAATTCAAAATTTTGAAAATAAATTTATGACTTGCATTACATTTCTATTGGACAATGCTTGGTCTGTTGGTTTATTCTCTCTCTCTCTTTCTCTCTCTCCCCTTCACAATGTTTTTATTGTTGATGAAAACAGGTTGTTCATCCTGCAACCTTGCCCATTACAGAGTCTCCCGATCGCCTCCCTGTGAGGTTATTTAAACTGTTCCTCCCTCCTCTGATAATTACAGCAAGATCTGGCTCCGGTTCAAGTTGGGAGCGAAATATTTCAAAGCTGGTGCTGTGTCTTTACTGTCATAACAAATCAAGAAGCACGTACTGCTGAGCCGTCTCTCTGTGATGTCAGGATTCCAGCATTGTCAGCCTGACCCAGATGTTATAAAATTCCCACCTGCTCGCCACCTACTGGTTTTAGCAGCCACTGATGACCGTGTCATTCGGGGTTTCAAAATGGTGGTTTTACAACACTATGGCTCTCTGGTGTTTATGATCTGAAACTGTTCTATCAAAAAATTTCCTCATCAACTATTCAGTTGCTCTGAGGAACACTGAAGTATATGAATGGAGGAAATAAAACCACCCAGTGATCTGACCATCCGGAGCAAAACAGTGTTGGCGTCTTCATACGTGTGTCACAAAGAGGCAGGATAACCGAACAGCAAGGCACACGGCCTTCCAAAGCCCAAGTGCTGGGTGCTAAGTCTCGCTTTGCTATGTACTAGGCGTTTGTGGAATGGCAAGAGGAACAGTACAACCTCAAGGGGTTGTTTCAAGGATAATGGGACCTAATGCTCAACAAAGCTCTGTATTTGGACTTGAGACTCAAGAAAAACTGTCAAGAAACCATTCTATTAAGACAGTCCTCTGGGGTGGTGGACAGAGGAGAGTGAAATTGTTCATCTGTACAATTAAGAGTTTGTGCTGAGTTTTTATAGCTTTTTAAGAACAATGTGCCTTAAGAAATAAGCCAGTGAGCCTTCAGGGCTGTATCATTTACCCCCATTGATGACAATTAAGAGAGTCACCCCTAATTTTCACACTTAGTCATTATTTTATAACTTACGCAACTTATAATTGTCACAAACTTTGTAACCAATGCAAGCATCAGGGGGTCTTTACATTTTATTTTTATGATAAAAACACTCAACAGAAAATTTACCATCTCACCACTGTTAAGCATACCGTTTCGTAGTGTTAAGTACATTCACCTTATTGTGCAACTGATGTCCAGAACTTTTTCATCTTGCAGAACTGAAACTCTGCACTCAGCGCACGGTAGTTCTTTATTCTTCCCCCAGCCTCTGGCAGCCACCATTCCACGTCTCTGTGAGTTTGGCTATTTGAGATACTGCGTGTAAGTAGTATCATGCAGTGTTTGTCTTTCTGTGACTGGTTGATTTCACATCACAGGATGCCCTCGGGGTTCATTCATGTTGTCGTAGGTGTCAGGGTATCCTTTCTTTTTAAAGCTGAATAACATTCCATCTTCTAGATATATCACATTCTGGTTATCCATTCATCTATTCATTTTGCTTCTTTTTTTCCCCCCTCTGGTTTTATTGAGATTTAATTGGCAAATAGCACTGGATAAGTTTAGGGGGTGCAGCATAGTGATTTGACTTAACTTACATCATGAAATGATGACCACAGTAGGGTTAGTGAACATCCATCACCTCATATAGATACAAGAGGAAAGAAAAAGAAATTTTTCCTCGTGATGAGAACCCTTAGGATTTATTGTCTTAACAGCTTTCACATATAGCATACAGCAGGGTTAATTGTATTAATCATGTGATACATTATATCCGTAGTACTTGTTTATTTTGTAACTGGAAGTGTGTACCTTTTGACCACCTTCATCTAATTCCCACTCCCTCCGCCCTTCACCTTTGGTAACCACAAATCTGATCTTTTTTGATGTGGGGTTTTTTTTTTTTTGCTTGTTTTTGAAGTATGATTGACCTACAACACTATGTTAGTTCCTGGTATACAACATAGTGATTCGATATTTCTATGCATTTCAAAATGATTGCCAGGATAAATCTAGTTACCACATGTCACCATACAAAGATGTTACATTGTTATTAACTGTGTTCCCCACACTGTACATCTCACACCTGTGACTCACTGCATCCATCCATTTTGTTTACCCATGAGCACTTGGGTTGCTTCCACCTTTGGGACATTGTCAACAACGCTGCAATGAATATAGGTATGCAAATAGCTCTTCAAGATTCTGCTTTCAATCCTTTTGAAGATATATCCATAAGTGGAAACAGGAGATCTTTAATTATACAAAAACAAGAAGAGAAGCTATCAAGTCTCTTTAGTACTAAGTGTGCTCTTTTTCTTTTTCTATTGGTGTCTCTGGAGTGAGGCTGCCTGGGTTCAAATCCCAGCGCTATTTCTTCCCTGACATGTGCTTTTGAACAAGTAGCTTCACTTCTCTGCCCTCAGTTTTCCTATCCGTAAATAGGGATATTAACAGAATTTACAACCTTCAGGCTTTTGTGAATAATAAGTGAATAAAATATACACAAAGTATTTTTAAATGTTTACAAAAGGAACATAAAATTGATACATGTGACAACTTGGATGGATCTCAAGGGCATTATGATGAGCGGTGGAAAAATCCAGTCTCAAAGGGTTACATGCTGCATGATTCCCCTTTACATAACATTCTCAAAGTAACAGAATTTTAGTGATGTAGAAGCATCCCATGGTTATCCCGGCTTGAGGTTGGAGGAAGGGTGTGGTTATTAAGAAATAACACAAAATAATTTCTTTGTGGTGATGAAAGTTGTATCCTGATTGCAATGATGGGAGAGAGAGATTAGAGAGACAGAGAGACTGAGAGAGAGATGCATGTAAAACTGGTGATATTCAGATAAGTTCTGTACTTGAGTCAGTAACATTGTAGCAACATCAGTTTCTCAGTTTTCACAATGTGCTGTAGTTATGAAAGACACAATCATTGAGGGAAACTGGATGAGGGCTCTATGACAATTCTCTGCACTGATTTGCAACTTGTGAGTCTTGAACTATTTCCAAATAAAACTTCATAATTAAAAAAAAAGTGTCTGCCACATTGGAGGTGCTCAGTAAACATTAGTTATCACTGCCCCCCATCTCCCTGTGTGCATTTTTCACTCAATCTTATTTGCTCTATTTTCAATGTTCTTTTTCTGGCCAGATCTAATCATGACCAAATGAGTACCGAGGTCCCTTGGGTGTGGGTGGTGGGGATGCCTCCCACTGAGTTCTTTTAGACTGGAAGACTTTCCAGCGGAGAGCTTTATATTCATGGATATAATTATGAATCATCTGTAATTTTCACACCAGCCATTGTTTTATAACTTATGTAATTATCTAAACAGTGTTTCACATACCTTGAAACTAATGAGCCATTACAGGTCTTGGGTGCTTAAAGTAGGAAAAAGAATTCACCAAGCGTTCTGAACACCAGGAGACACCTTAACTTTGCCAGGAGCCCAGCCTGAAGGCTAAAGGCAAGAGACAAATAAGAACACATCTTTGCATTTGCTTGCTCGTGTGCAGCGAAACTCTTGAAGATGACCCAAGACATATATATATATTCTAGTTGCTGTGTTTTGAAGAAGGGGTGAAGACAAGACAGAAGGGAGACAGGGTAAATCCTACAATGAAGATTCATCACTCTATATTTTTTTGTATACACATACTTTATTTTTGCACCATGTAGAAATAATACCTACACAGTTGAGTAGAAATGATATGACACACACACACACATAGAGAGCTTCTCATGCAATTCTTCCTGGGTTCAAGCTTTTTCTTACCGTGTAGACTTGGCAAATGACTAACCTCTCTTTGCCCAGGTTGCCCCCTGTTTATCGTGGAGACAGCAATGGGAGCAACTTCTTCAGGTTAATGGGAATATTAGCAAGTCAGTCCGTGTAAAGCCCTCAAAACAATTTTACAGAGCATGAGCTCAGCAAACGTTAATGATCAGTGTTAACATTCTCCCCTTTCCTGGGGGAGGGTATAGCTCAGAGGTAGAGTGACTTCTTAGCATACAAAAGGTTCTGGGTTCAATCCCCAGTACCTCCATTTTTAAAAAAAAATTAAATAAACAAATAAACTTAACTGCCTCCTCTGCAAAAAAAAAAGTTTTAAAAATGAATTTAAGATTCAATTTTTAAAAAATGCTTTCTTTGCACTTCCCATGCCACCCTAACAAATACAGACAGCGAGGATTTTACTAAAAGAAACGAATTCCTTTTACTATAGTGAAAGCTGTATTTCTGAATCTACTTCTGCTTATTTGAAAGACAGACTCAAGATTTTATCCCCTGAGATTAAGTACAATAACACAAGTGAAGTGTGGACTATAACCGTTCAATACATGTGAGTGATTTAATTATTATTATCATTATTATTTGCATGATCACTATTTGGGTATCTGGGTGCACAGAGGAGATGGTTCTGGAAGACACCCAGGGTCACCATGATCCAAGAATAAACAGAGATGATGGGGACCTCTCTGACTCACTAAATCATTATATTAGTAGCAGCCACTGGAGATAACAGTAGCTGAGCTCTGAGGCCAGAAACACGCAACCCCTTGACCAAGGTCTCACTGGAGCAGACCACATTCACTGGACCTTCCCTTTAATACCTGTGGTCTCACTGGACAACGTTCCCAGCCCTTCCCTTTAGTACCTGAGAGACCCAAGATCAGGATGAAGACTTGAGCTCACCAGGTGCAAAGCTCAGGTGGCGGCCCCTGCTCCCACCACCAGCCCAGGTTGCACCTGCCTCCTCTGCTCCCACGTCTGGGTCCAGAGCTGGGTGCTGAGGTCCAGGTGTCTGGCCCAAGAGAACCTGGGCCCCTCCTTTGTCCCTCACCCCTCACAGCCTCTTACTCGTTCTCTGTGTTTCCCTGGCTCCACTAGGGGGCAGTGTTGCACACAGGTTGGCACACAGAGGTGGCGCTGAGGCTGGGAGAGGTGGGGTCCATATCCCAGCTCGCAGCCAGCTTGATCAACCGCAAATAACTCTTAGCTTCTTTGTGCTTCATTTTCCCATCTGTAAAGTGGGGGGATCATACTTCCTATTTCATAGGAGGGTGAGGAGGCTGAGTTAACGTTGGTAAAGAAACCTGCAATAGCGTCTAGAACAAAACAAGCACTCTGTGTGTAACCTGTACGTGAGTCTGTAGGTAGGAACTCCCCAGGACAATGGTAATGATGTGTGAACCAGAATTATTTGTGACTTGCTTTCCCTCGATCTCTTTGTGCCCTCACATCTTTCTGTATCCATGTCCCCACTGTTTTTTCTACACTAGAGTCACAAAGTCTGCTGCCTCCTGGGGCCAGGCAGGTCATGTAAATGAGGGAAGCCAGCTGGCTGTGGGCCAAGGAAAACCATAGGATGCTCCCAGAGCAGTGACCACTCAGAGCCTCTTGAGGATGGATTATGGCCACGTGGAAATTCAGGTGCATGGTTGACGGATGCCGTGGCCTTCTCAAGAGATGCTTAAGACCTCCTGATCTTTTAATGCTGGTGGCCAATTAAAAAAAAAAAAAGAGCCAAAGAACGTGTCCAGCCTCTAGAAGCTGAACAGGCAAGGGAATGGAATGTCCCCAAGAACCTACAAAAAAGGAATCGGCCCAGTGAGACTGACTTTGGACTCTGACCTCCAGAACTGTAATAGAATAAACTTGTGTTATTTTAAGCCAGTAAATTTGTGGTAATTTCTTACAGAAGCAATAGAAAATGAATGCAGATTTATATGCTGATAGTAAGAGTATATATACCGGCAATCAGGGTATATGTCAGGTTGTATATCATATATATGTAATAAACACATAAAGGTACATATAACCAGACTATATGTACTGAGAATAAAGGTAAAGTAATGGAGTCCCTCTAGATGGGGTGATGGGGAGGTGAAGATTGGGGGCGAGCGGTAGGGAGGGTCAGGGAAGACTCATCCGAGGAGGAGGTTTTAAGAAGAAAGCTGAATAAGGACGGCAACAGGTGACTGTTTGGTCAAAGAGCATTCTGGGTAGAAGTAGCAGCAAGTGCAAAGGTCCTGGGGTGGGAACATGCTTCACATATCTAAGAAGCAGCAAGGAAGAAGGTAGTGGCTGGAGTAATCAACAGGGAGAGGTGGGAGATGAGGCCAAAGCAGGAACAAAGAGGGACAGGTTGTGTGTGGACCTTTGGATCATGGTGAGGATTTCTGAGTGTGATCATAAATCTTTCCAATCAGGTTTACGTGTTAAATAGGTCTCTCGTACAGCTGAAGGCTACTTGCAGGTCATCCCAGACAAAGATCTGCCATTTCTAGAGCTCTTTCTTGAGATCAGTAACCCTTCTGAGGGCCAAGAGAAGCAGGGGGTGAAAAAATACCCTCAACTTGCCTCCGGCCACAAAAAATTCACAAAGTGCTCCTGGCAGTTTCCACTTAAGACCACTTAACACCACTTAAGCTTTTTTGTGTTTCTTAATCTTTGATTCTGATTTCCTTCACATCAGCACTGTCCAATCAAAATATAACATGAGCTGTACATGTACTTTAACATTTCCCAGTAGCCACTGGTGGCCAGGAAACAAATAGACTGCCAGATATTTTCCAGCAAAGAGGTTTACTCAGGATCTGCAGAGAACTGCAACTTGGAAGTCAACCACTCTAAGAACCAAGTGCAAGTCCCCGCACGGCAAGGGAAGGAGAATGCTTTCACAGAGGGGAACGGGAAGTCAGGGGCTCTGCAAAGAGTCTTTGGCCTTTCACTGGCTGAGGCTTTCCCAGGAAAGAAGACGAGGCTTCTTCCTTTTGGGCTCCGCTATCATTGCTATGGGTAAGAGCGCCCCCTTCTGGTCTTCCAACTCTAATTGGGGTTTCTGTTTATTAATTTGTTTACACCACATTAAAAAAGAAGAAAAATGTTAATTCTAATACCATATTTTATTGTAACCCAATATATCCAAATTATGCTTATCCCAATATTAATCCATATAAAACTATTAATAAGATTTTTTTAAATACCAAGTCTTGGGGAGAGGGATAAATGGGGAATTTGGGATTAACAGATGGACACTACTATATAAAATAAACAACAGGGATCTACTGTATAGCACAAGGAACTATATTCAATATCTTGTAATAACCTGTAATGGAAAAGAATCTGAAGAAAATAACTGAATAACTGTGCTGTACACCTGAAACTAACACAACATTGTATATCAATTGTACTTCAATTTAAAAAAAAAAAAGGATTTATTATGCACCATGGGAACTATAACCAATACTTTGTAATAAGTATAAATACAAAATACCTTTAAAAATTGTATAAAAATTAAAAATTAAATTAAAAAAATTTTTAAATAAAAAGAGTTTTTAAAAAAGACTCTCTTTTGGCTCAGCCAGTGGCGGGGGGGAGTGGCTTAATGGCCCAGTTGTGCAGTGAGAGTGGGCTCTTGGGGCTGGCGGTGGCCTCATCTCGCCACCTCCCGAGCAAAGCACAATGTCTTCTCTGGTGGAGGCTGCACCTCACCTACAGGTAGGGGTGAGGGCAGATGGCTCGGTTGAGGGGCAGTGGACCCAGGTGCATCCTGGACCCTCATGACCTGTGTCCCTGCTGAGATGGCTCACCTGTCCCTTGCCTTCTGCTTCTGTTTCCTGATATGCAGGAGGGAGGCAGAGCAGCAGATAGCTCAAGATGTGGGTTTTGGAAACAGATGCCTGGATTCATTCACTTTACTGTGTGACTTTGAATAAGCTGATTGACCTCTCTGTGCCTCCCTTTCCCATTTCATAAAAGTAGGCATGATAATGAGTACCTCATGGCGTTATTATGAAGATTCAAACTAGTCGACATGTATAAAGCTGTTAGGAAGGCACCTAGAAAAAAAGTGGGTGATATACAACTGTTAGATCTTTTGTTTTTATGTTTTTTAATCATTATTATCCCTAGTTCCTGAGATGTGTGTCTGTCTTCTAGCATCTATCTTTCACTATGCTTCCAGCTCTCTCCTGCTTCATATCTGTCCATCTCTGTCTGTTTGTCCATCTCTCTCTCTTCCAGCCTCAGTCTTTCTGAGACCTTGGGTAAAGTACCTAACCTCTCTGTGCCTCAGTTTCCTCATCTGTAAAGTTAATAATGGCATCAACTTCATTGTGGCATTGTGGTGAGTAAATGAGTTATTCAATATAAACAACTTAAAATAGGGCCATGGTGAGCTCTCAACATAATTGCAATGAATTTGACATTAATTAATTAATTGAACCGACTTAAGTTCCCTACTCCTGTCCCAGTGAAAAGAGCTATTATGAAAGTGAGCTATTGCTACTGTTTGTTACGACCTTTCTCTCTCTCCACTAGTCTCTGTCTCCTGTTCTTTCCTCTTTCTGTCTGTCTGTCTGTCTCTGTGTGTCTCCCTCGGTATCTGTCTTTCTCTCTCTTTACCCATCTGTTCAGCACACACACACTAAATGCCTGCCTACGCCATGGGAAACACTGAGTTCTCGGTGTGAACAGAAGAGACCTGGGCCTGTCTCCCAGGAGCTCCCCGGCTGGTGAGAGAGGCAGGTGTTTGAAAAATAAACACACAGACAGTAACATGTGTGTAGATTGTACCAAGGGCTCTGAAGAGGTGTGTAGGATGCTTTGAGAAGAAAACAAACAAACGGAACCCAGGAGAGTAGGGGCCTAGGATTACATGGGGAGCGGGGTCAGGCAAGGCCTTTGAAGTGAAGTGACATTTGAGATAAGGTAAAATGAGGAGTGAGAGTGGACAAGGAAGAGAAGGGAAGAGTGTTGGAGGTACATGGAACAGACCACAGGGTGGCCTAGAGGATGAGGGAGGTTGGGGAGGTGCCTGGAGTCATTCACGGGTGCCAAATCCCTCTGGGAACCTGGCTAGGTCTGAATCACGTTTTGGAGGTGCCGTCCAAAGGACCTGCAGATGGGCTAGAGTGACCAAGAAAAGACTCAGAGGGGACCTGTGAATGGGGTGACACCTACTGAAAGGGGAGGCTTGGGAGCTGGGGCTGCGTCAAGTTGGAGGACGTTTAAACTATCTTTTGTCTCTACTTTAAAACTGACTTCCAGGATGCTTCAATAACCTCTCTGTCTGTGTCATTTTCTCTTTGCTTCTGTCTGTGCCCCTCTCTCTGTCCTTCTCTATCCTGCGTCTCTGTCTCCCTGTCTCCCCCTCATTTAGGGTCTCTACCCCTGTTGTCTCCTGGTCTCTGTCTTTATCTCTTCTTCTTGTCAATCTCTGTGTCTCTGTTCTTTGTCTCTGTGTGTCTCTGTCTCCATCTCTCATCTCCTTATCTCTTGGTGTATTTGTCTCTCTGTCTCTTGTTCCGTGTTTGTCTCTCTCTGTCTTTGTCTCTTGTTTCTCTGTGTCTCTTGTCTCTGTCTTTATCTTGTCTTCCTGTTTCCTCTGTCTCTGTTCCTCTCTGTCTCCCTGTCTCTGCCTCTGCCTCCATCTCTCTCTGTGTCTCTAACTGTATTCCTCTGTGACTTTATTTCTCTATCTCTGGTCCCAGTCTCTCTGCCCATCTCTGTCTCTCCTGGTTTCTGCCTCTCTGCATCCCCTCACCAGCCGGGGTTCTCACCCATAGAACCCCCACCCCTATGGGTCATACTCCACACTGTTCCCATCTGCCAGGTGGAATCATCTCTATGGTGTGACCCCCACACACACTCTGTCCTAGATCCACCGCCAAATAACTGGATCACCTCTGCCTGATTTCGGGCAGGACAGCACATAGGAGAAGCCGCAGAACAGGGCAGAGGGGTGCCATGTCCCTTCTCCCTCCTTCCAGCCACCTCAGCCCTGTCCCCGACTAGGGCCCCAACCTGCCGCCTCTCACCATCCAGACCTAAGACACGTCTGCGCGGCCAGGAGACCCGAACCCACCCTGCATCCCTGCCCCTCCTCCCGGCCTCTTCTGTCCTCATGGTGAGAACAGTGGGTCCCAGGGAACAGAGCAGGGTCGGGGGTCTGTGTGCCCCCAGGAGATGGAATGCAGGCACATAGATGGGGACAGAGCCAGAGACCCAGACAGACACTAAGAAAGGGTTAAGGACAGAGAAATCAGAGAGAAAGAGGGACACGACAGAGAGAGACAGAGAGAGGCACAGACATTCATGCCTCAGTGTCACCGTCAGCTGTCCACACAACCCCTCATCAGCCCCGTCCACACCTGCTCCCTAGGTGATCTCATTCAACCCCAGGCCTCTAAACACCACCTCTCCCGGGATGACTCCTCACTGTTTCTCCCCAGCCCTGACCACTGTCTGCGTCTTGGTGCTCATATGGCCAACCACTTGGCTCCTGACAGGCGCCTCCAGCTCAGCCCTTCTCCCCACACCTTCTAGGTCCTCCACGCAAATGGCACCACAAATGGAGCCACCAACAGACCAAATCTCAGAGGCACCATCCTTGCCCCCTTTTCTCCTCCCTCCCCACTTCCCACCCATCTGCCGGCAGTTGACTCCCCCACCCCAGCCCCCCCCCCCCCAAATGAGCCCTGTACTTATTCACTTCTCTTCCCCCTGGACCACAGCGTCTCCCAGCTGGGCTGCTGCCACCTCCCACCTCCTCTCTGCTTCCATCTCACCCCTGACCATCACTCTCCACGCAGAATGTTTTTAAAAGATAAATAAGATCCTGCCACTCCCTCTACCTCGTACTTAAAATCCATTGCACCTACAAACCCAAACTCTTCCCCTGGTGTGGAAATCCTTGCACAGTCAGCCCTGCTCCTCTCCTGGCTCTGCCTGGCCCACACCAACTTCTCTCTTTTTCCTGCAAGGCTCACATGCCAGGAATGTTCCCTCCTCGGAGACTCCCGGCCACCACCTCATCCACAGTCACCCCGCCCGACCCGGTCCCCGCCGCTCTGCACGCACGCGGCCATCAGATGCTTGCTTGTCCCTGTGCTTCTTCTGTCTGTCAGTCTCCCCTGCTAGGACGTGAGCCCCATGAGCGCCAAAGTCTGCTTGTCCCCTCCTGGGTCTCAAGTGCAGAGCTCAGAGCATGGCAGGTGTGCAATCGCTCTTTTTTAAAATATATTTTATTTTGTTTGTGGGGTTTTGGTTTTTTGGGGGGGGAGGTAATTTGGTTTAGTTGCTTTAATGGAGGTGCTGGGGATTGAGCCCAGGACCTCGTGCGTGCTAAGCGCGCGCTCTACCGCTGAGCTACACCTCCCCGCACCCCAACTGCTCTTTACTAAGCGAGGGCTTCGTTACGCCTGACACTGTGCCCAGGCGCTTTCCCCATGTTCTCTCTTGATGGATGAGAAAACAGAGGTTCAAGGGTGCAGTCACCTCCCCAAGGTTCCAAAGGTAGAATGTGATACGGGGGATTTGATCCAGGAAGTCTGGCTGCGGAAGCGCAGTAGGGAGAGAGAGGGAGGGAGGGCAGATGGGAGAGATTTAATGAGAGAGAAGCTAAGAGAAGAAGAAAATGAGAAAGGAGGAGAGAGAAAGAGAGCAAGAGAGAGAGGGGAAGAGGGAGAGAGAGAAGAAGAAACTGACAGATTGCCAAGAAAGAAGTGGGGGGGGGGCGTGAGTCCAGGGTCTCCTCGCTGTGTCCCTCTCCCAGCCCCTGGGGCTCTCTGACCGCAGCCTGACTGCTGAGAGCACTGAGCTGGAAGCTTGCAGCACCTGACCCCAGGAATGTGTCCCTGTGGGGGCAGGCCAGCCCAGCTGGGGATGTTTATAAGCCCCAGGGGGAACCCTGTTGGAGGCAGCAGGCAGGATCTCAGCCCAGCGCAGGATCCAAGAGCCCAGAGGCAGTCGGGTGAGTCCCCACTCACTGTCCTCTAAGAGCCCGGCAGTCTTTGTGAGCCACTCTCCCTGTGGCTCCACATCACTGTGATTCTCAGCCACCGGACGTTGTGTCTCCAGGTCTCTTCTACAAATGGTGTCTCTTCAGTTCCTCCTCTGTCTCCCCTTGTCTCTCTCTTTCTCTCAGTCACTCTCTCCATGAGTCTGACTCTCAGTCTGTCTCTCATTCTCTCTCAGCTGCTCCATCCTCCCTCCATCCTTAAGGGTCTGGTCTCCACCCTCCTACCTCCCCCAGTTTACAGATGGAGAGACACCGTCTCCATCCCTTCCTCTCCACCTAGCTCTCTCTCTCTTTCCACTTCTCTCTCCCTCTCAATCTGTCTAGATTCCGAGTCTCTTGGTCTCAGACCCTACAATGTGTGTGCATCAGAGGGAGGTGGTTATCAGTCCTTGTCTGCCCAATAATATCCCAAGGGGACAGGAAGAGAGAGAGAAAGAGAGAGATGGAGAGACCTGGGCCCCAGGGCCCCTCAGACTCACCTGAGATCGACCTTCATGCCAGGTGCTGAATGATGACCACAGCAGGAAACCCCTGGGGCTGGTTCCTGGGGCACCTTATCCTCGGGGTCACAGGTATCTGAGCGTGCGTCTGTGTGTGACAGTCTGTGTCTGAGGCAGTGTTTGTTACTGTGCAGGCATGACTTTGTCCCCCTGGACATGACTACAGCTGCATGTGTGACCACTGCTCTCTGGTTGGGCACGTGTGATCCCTGTATCACAGGGAGTTTGTACGTGTGCCACCTGTGTGGTGTGTGTGTGTGTGTGTGGCTTTGCACACCTCTGTGTGACACAGTGTGACAGGGTGTGTGGTCATACCCGTGAGAATCGGTGCGTGACGGGGCAAGGACTCTGACAGTTTGTGCCTCTGAATATCCTATGGAGTGACAAAGTGACAATGTGAGGCCGTGGACATGAGTGATGATGCTTTGAGGACATGGGACGCCTAGAGTGCCGCTAAAAGGGAGATTGTTCTTCTGGGAGAGTCGCCCATTGCTGGGAATCTGTGCCTGCTTCCTGGGTCTCCGATCCTCGGACCCCAGGGACCCGTATCACAGGACAGTGTGATGGGGTTTCTGCGTGAGCCACCTTTTCTGCTGCTGTGGGGGAGGCTGAGCCAGGGAAGGTGAAACTCTGAGGGTCACAGAGGGTGGCACTGCCTCCCTGAGAGCGTCCGGCAGTGTTGCCCTCGCCTCTGCCACCTTGTGTGAGGGGTCTGCTTCTGCTGGGAGGCTGTGGCCCCGGTAGTGCACGTGCCTGGCGTGGCGGTGCCTGAGTGTGTGTGTGCGTGTGCGTGTGCGTGTCCTGGAGATCGGTGCGTGCGCGCTCAGAGCTGAAACTCTCCTCTTGACAAATGACCCTACCTCCTGTACCCGGATCTCAGCCTCGTGAGTTCTAACCCACCCCAAGGAACCTGACCCGCAGAATAAGAGCCCTGCACCGTGACCCTGCCCCCAGGAGGCCTGATCCCACTTCCTGAGTCCCGCTCCTCATTCTTGACTTCACCTCTAAGAGCTTGGCTGCCCTCAGGTCCCCTGACTCCATCCCTGAGACGCTGACCACAATCCCTGCGCGTGACGCCGTCTCCAAGAGCCCTACCCCGCCTCTTGAGTCTGTCCCTGAGCCCTGACCACGCCCCTACACCGTGACCACACCCCCGAGCGCCCTGACCACGCCCCCAGGAGCAAGTGTCCAGCATCCTGAGCCTCTCCCCACCAGGCCTGACCACGGCCCTGCACCTGGCCCTGCACCTGGCCCCGCCTCCGGGAGCCCCTGTTCCACTCTGAGCCCGTCCCCCCAGCCCTGACTCCGCCCTCAGGATCCCCGGCCTCGGGCGGCAGCAACCGCATCATAAACGGCGAGGACTGCCACGCGCACTCGCAGCCCTGGCAGGCGGCGCTGTTCTTGGAAGACGAACTTCTCTGCGGGGGCGTCCTGGTGCATCCGCAGTGGGTGCTGTCAGCCGCACACTGTTTCCGGGAGTGAGTGCTGGGCGGGGTGGGGACGGGGGCGGGGCCTGGGCCCTAGGAGGGACCTGGATGTACTGCTAGCCGAGGCAAGGGGCTTAATAGGTTCAGTCTCTGGGTGTTAAGAAGTGAAAACCCGCCGTGAAGGCAGGCTCTGCGAGGGAGGCGGAAAGGACTGTTGCTTTGGAACCGCTCAGAAAGTCCTGGTGGAAATCCCAAATCCAGCGGCTGAGTCACTAGTGAATTAAGGCAAATCCCTACCTGTGAATTAGGATTTGAATCACGGCCGAGTAGCTCTTAGTGCGTAGCAAGGAGGACGGGGGTAGGGTAAGGGGGGGAGATGGGGTTTTGACTGAGGGCAAGAATGGAGATAATGGTGTAGTTGCCACAAAACTATTCTGTGCCCCCGTGGCCCCCAGTTCCTACACCATTGGGCTGGGTCTACACAGTCTCGAGGCCGACCAAGAACCAGGCAGCCAGATGGTAGAGGCCAAACACTCCATACAGCACCCAGAGTACAACAAACCGTTTTTCGCCAACGACCTCATGCTCATCGAGCTGAAAGAATCCGTGTCCTGGTCTGACACCATCCAAAACATCAGCATCGCCTCCCAGTGCCCGACCCCTGGGGATTCTTGCCTGGTTTCTGGCTGGGGGAAGCTGATGAATGGTGAGCTCGGGAGTGTGGGTGTGTCCGCCCTCTCTGAGAGGTTCTCTGCCCCGCCAGAGGGGCTGACCCAATGTTCTGCGTCCCAGGCAGACGGCCCAAAGTGCTCCAGTGCGTGAACATCTCTGTGGTGTCCGAGGAGATCTGCAAAGCAGTCTATGCCTCGGTGTACCACCCCAGTATGCTCTGTGCTGGTGGAGGCCAGGACCAAAAGGATTCCTGCCACGTAAGAGATGGGGCAGAGAAGAGGGGGGAAGATGCAGGGAGAGGTGGAGAAGGGATGGGACATGGGGGAGATAGTGATCAATGGGGAGAGAGACTGAGAGGAAGAAAGAAATGGACACACAATTAAAATAAGCAGAGAGAGAGAGAGAAAGAGACAGATGCAGGGAGGCAGAAACACACATGTACAGAAATACACTCAGAGGGAAACAGATACACAGACTCATAAAGATGAACTGCAAAGTGAAGTAGGAAAAAAATACATACAAAGAGATGCAGAGAGGGACAGGGACTCTTGGAGTCACTGAGACAGAGGAAGAAACTCTAGGAGTAGACAAAGAAGGAGAGGCACAGAGAAAGAACAGCAAAGAACCCTGGAGAATGGGCCAGCTGTGAGGACGCAGGGAAGCAGGATTAGGTGCGGTTGGTTGGGGCTCTGGAATGCAACGTCTAAGGGACATGTTGCTATTCTTTTTTTTTTTTTCTTTCTTTCTTTCCTGTCTTTGTCTCTCCTCATTTGGTTCCTCTCTGAGCTCACGTTTATCTCCACCTCTCTGTGTTTTGGATTCTCATTCTCCGTCTCTCCACAACAGGGTGACTCTGGGGGTCCCCTGGTCTGCAATGGGTACCTGCAGGGCCTCGTGTCCTTTGGACAAGCCCCGTGTGGCCAACCCTCCGTGCCCGGCGTCTACACCAACCTCTGCAACTTCACGGACTGGATACAGAAAACCATCCAGGCCAGTTAACTCCTGGGACTGGGACCCATGAAACTGAAACCCCCAAATATATGCTGCTGAAGGAATTCAGGAGTTTGGGTTCCCAGTGCCTTCCTCCCTCTGTTCCAGGAGTCTAGACCCCCAGGTCCCTCCTCTCTCAGCCCCAGGAGTCCAGGCCCCCCTAGAACCTTTTCCTGTACACAGTGCCCCCTAGTGGCACAATGTTGACCCCGCCTTCCCATTGGTAGAGAAAGTTGGTTTTTCCCCTTTTTTGTCCCTTCCCCTAAGCCCAGAAATAAAGTCTTAGAGAAGCGCGGGCTCTGTTCAAACTGTCCTCCTTGCTTCCATTCCCTCCAAGGGATTCTAGCAAATAGCTTTTCCTTCTTGGGCCTCAGTTTCACCATCTGGGAAATGGGAGCATTAATCAGGAGGGCCACAGGGTCCCAAAGGAAGGAGATACACTCGGGAGGTTAAGAGAAACTGATTCTGTGGGTGTTGTCCAATTTCTGCAAAGTCAAAGCAGCAAGGCTCAGTCTTTTTTTCTTTTTTTTAATGGAGATGCTGGGGATTGAACCCATGACCTTGTGCATGCTGGTCATGCACTCTACTACCGAGCTACACCCAGCACCCACACCTGATTGGAATTTATTGATAAGGGCTCACTAAGCAGAAATTCTGGATTTCATCTTGCAGATTGAGGGGTCAGAAGGTCTCTGGTTATTTGTTTTGTTGGCTGAAATATGGATCAAAAGGTGGCCCTGCACTAGATGAAGTTGAAATGGTAGAACCATCTTGATAAACTATGGAGAAAGAAACCCAAAGACTTCAGGAGATGGGATGTTACAACAAATATATATTTGAGACCTGCTCGCCCATGCTGGGGGCTCCAGAGACACATTTTTCATCACAATTATGACAAATAAATTTTCAAGGGGAGCCAGCATCCTTGGAGAGTTCTGTGATCGCTCTTCTCTGTAGGTCAGAAAGTACAGTAGGAAGAGAGGCTACTGAATGGGAAATCTAAGTGCAATGGAGATAATTGGGTCCTGTGGTGTTAGGGGGCCAAGTGGTAGCACCTAATCACCAAGACACGTGGATGTGGTTGCTGCACTAGACATCAGAGTCAAAGCAGTAACCGGAATCATCTGATCACATGGTCACAGAGACTCAAGCATTGGCTAGTTGATCATGGCACCTGTAGCAGAGAAACAGATGGGCAACATGAACTTCTTTGTTGACCCGTATAAGCAGAAGTATTGTAGGACACATGGACAGAAGTCTGACTTGAATCATAAAACAGAGACGCACAGCTCCCTAGTCAGCTCCCAGGCTTGAGTCCATTGACAGACCCAGAACCCCTTGAATGAAGGGGAGGCTGAATCCCCATGAGGACAGACTCAACTACACTACCAAAACAATTATATACTGTTAATTTCTCTTCCAGCCTTCCCCCAAAGGGACCTACAACCTTTTGCTAGGGTCACAGTTTATTGGGATAAGGGAGATAATCAGAGTTTGGAAGGATTCATGGACCCTTGATCTGAAGTGACAATAATACCAGGAGACCCCAAAGTCACTGTGGTCTGCCAGTCAGAGCAGAGGTTTATGGAGGACAGGTGATCAATGGAGTTTTGGCTCAGGTCTGTCTCACAGTGGATCCAACATGTCTTTGAACCTAGTCTATAATTATTTCCCCAGTTCTGAAATGCATGATTGGAATAGACAGACTCAGAAACTAGCAGAATCGCCGCATTAGCTCCCTGACTTAAAGATGAGAGCTATTGCAGTATGAAAGGCCACACCTAAACCAGTGGAGCTGTCTCTACCTAGGAGAATAGTGAAACAAAAGCAATACTGCATTCCTGGAGAGACCAGAGTTTAGTGCTGCTCTCAAGAATTTGACAGTGGTAGAACGCATGCCTCACATGCAGAAGGTCATGGGTTCAATCCCCATTAATTACTTCTAATCATCATCATCATCATCATCATCATCATCATCATCATCTAATTACCTCCCCCCCAAAGAAAACAAAATGTAATTTTAAAAAAATTTAATGTAAAAGTTGTTTAAAAAAAAGAATTTGAAAGATGTAGGGGTGGTGATTATCATCAGATATCTAGATCTACCCTGGAGAATGTGGATTTAGCTGAGCTTCCATGTCCAAATCTGTATGAGTGTGTGTATGTGTGTGTGTGCGTGTGTCTGTCTGTGTGTCTGTCTGTGTGCATGCCCTTAACTTAATTGGCCATATTTGAATACACACATAGGAACATCTGTGCTGATTCTGTTTTTTTTTTTACCTTGGTGCTTTAGAGTTTTATTTTTAACGTTTTTTTTTTAACATTTTTTATTGATTTATAATCATTTTACAATGTTGTGTCAAATTCCAGTGTTCAGCACAATTTTTCAGTCATTCATGGACATATACACACTCATTGTCACATTTTTTCCTCTGTGATTTATCATAACATTTTGTGTATATTTCCCTGTGCTATACAGTGTAATCTTGTTTATCTATTCTACAATTTTGAAATCCCAGTCTATCCCTTCCCACCCTCTACCCCCCTGGTAACCACAAGTCTGTATTCTCTGTCCATGAGTCTATTTCTGTCCTGTATTTATGCTTTGTTTTTGTTTGTGCTGATTCTTGAAGCTGTAACCCATGCACATGAATTTCAGCTGCAGGTGCATTTTATACATGTACCTAAGTTCGGAAGCCCAGCTGTTCATATACGTATGTCCATGACCTTGTGTGACCACATCTGTGTCCTTGTATGACACTGAGTTTGACTAAGCCATCCAGATTCTGAGACCAAGACTATGCGTCATACATACTGAGTGGCCACATCTGTTTGATGTCTGTGACAGATCAGTGACCTTGAATGTCTGGTTCCAAACGTACACCTGTCAATCCCTATACACGTCTTCTCCAAGTCTAATCACAAGGACTTCTTTCCCTCCACTGGTACCCTCTTTTTCTCTGTCCCGGTTTCTAGGGAAAATAGGCAGCAGTTATAAAAAAAAAAAAAAAAGAGCGAGCGAGCGAGAAGACAGAGCTTAAGACAATACAGCAGGGACTTCTGGAGAAACCGGGGGTAACACGCAAGTGAAGATTATGCCCTCAGTTTCCTCCTCTATTCCATTCCCCACCTGCCGCGGTGGGTCATTCTAATCTCAGAACTGACCTTTTCCCTGCGTGCTCACTTCGGGGTAATGCTAGAAGCAGTGCGCCCTGCACCCTAAGAGCTTGAGCTCACGGTATGAGCTGCTCACAGCCAGGGCTGGGGGCGTGGCCTCGGATCCTTGAGCAGGGCTGGGCAGGGGGCGTGGCCTCGGCTCTGTGAGTGGGAGCAGATTGGGGCGTGGCCTCAGCTCCGTGGGCGGAGCTGGACGGGGGCGTGGTTTTGCTGATTATTCTGTGAGCAGGTCAAGGCTGGGGCTGTGAAATTAAGAAGTTAAATTTCTACTCAGGAGGGGGCAGGTGACCCAGCCATAGAGATCTGGTCATGGAGGGAATCATTTGAATCCAGACAAGAGGTCCTAAAGACTAGGGCAGAGGGTAGAGTCTCCTATGATGGAGACTTATTCAGCCCTGGGTCCGAATCCCAGCTCAGCCTCTCAGGCAGTAAGTGAGTGAGATCAGGCCAGCTGTCTTTGAGTCCTGACTCCTCATCCTCGGAGTAAAGGATGGGGATGTAATTGGAGGTAAGTTTGGGATTGAGGGTGAGGCTGGGTTGGCAATGGGGATGGAGATGCGGATGCGGTTGCCAAGGAGCTGACCTGCCCTTTGGTCTAAGATGCAGGGGATACCTGCAGGGCCTTGTGTCCATGGGAGAGCCCCGCTGTGGGAAACCCCACGTGCCAAAAAATCTGCACAAACCTGAGACCATTCACTGATTGGATCCAAAAACTCCTGCACACCAATTGAACAAATCCGAGTACCAAGGTGTCTCCAGCCTCTTCCCTCCCTGCTGCCATCAAGATCCACCTTCTTCCTCAGTCAGAATTCCAGAGAAGTCCTTCCCTCAAAGCTTGCTCCCTCAGACCCAAGAGTCCCCGCCCCCACACCGTCCTCCTCAGACCCAGAAGCAAACTTCCGACAAACAAACGCACATTGGCGCCACCTAGCGGCAAGACTCTCCCAGGACAAGAAGAAAAGAGGATCCCTCCTGTTACCAGCACAGCACAAAAAATAAAGTCTCAGAGAAAAACCAGGCTGTACGTGGGGTCTTCCCCCTGCTCAGTGACACAGTCTCAAGCTGGGGTCTCACACATGTTTCCTTTCCCTGGGTCTCAAGTTTCCTTATTTGTAAAGCGGAGGTCTTGATAAAGGGGTTTCAGAGAAAGGTGCCAAAACAGAGATGGAGAACCTTCGCTTCTTCAAGTCCTGATCTGCCTCTGCCCAACTGTGTCCTCTGTGAAAGACCCCACAATCACACCCACCCCAGGACTCTATTCTGGGGAAAACAGAGCTGATGATGGCCTTGGATCACTCAGCACAGATTTCAGGCACAAATGCTTCAAAACACTCCTACGAGGCAGAAGCAATTACTATTCTCATCCTACAGATGAGGAAACTGAGGCACAGAAAGGTCAAGTGACTTGCCTAAAGACACACATTATGTGCTGGAGGAAGGATTCGAACCCAGGCCACTCCTAGGCACTGGCCACTGATGTCCTAAACAGTCAGCCCCAATCATGCAGCCCCTTCCTATAGAGGCAATGGATTTTCTGAAACAGAGAGGGACCATGCTTGTAATAGGTCCCATCTTTAACTGGGTGATCTGAGGTCAGTACCTCCTGCTCCCTGTGCTTCCTCATTAGTTAAACAAGTGACAACAGACTCTAGACAATATCTCAGGGCCCTATATGGTCCTGAGACACTGAAAAACAAATTTAAATTCCCAGAGCTTTGGGTCATCTTAGTGATGATCTCCAGTCTCCAGAAAACAGAATCCAGATTTCAAGCCTCAGGACGCAGAATCAAGACTGCAAGATCCAGAATAAAGACTCTAATCTCCCAGTCTCTAAAGTCGTACTCCACAGCAAGATTTTAGGAATCTCAGAATCATGGAAGCCAGGCCCCTATCTCCCAGTCTAGTCTGTTAAATGCACAATGCAGATTTGAAACTCCAGACTTCACATTCTAAAGTCAATCCATAAAACCTCAGGGTCTAGACCCAGACTCTAGAATCCAGGTTCCAAAACTTAAAATTCATAATCTATCATCCATATTCCAGGCCCCAGGACTTCAAGTCCTAGATTTCAGACACCAGACTCCAGATTCTTAGTCTGGACTCTAAATTCAGAGGCCCTGAATCTAGAATCCAGGCCTAAGACCTGTCACTCAAAGGCTAGACTCCAGGATCCAAATTCCAGACCTAAGCTCTAGAAGTCAGATTCCAAAATCCACACTCTACACCTCAGATTATGAGTGCCCAATTCTAGACCCCCAAACTCAGAACTCAGAATTGGAGACCCAGAATCAACAGTGCAGAGCCCAATATCCAGAACCAGAGATCTGGATCCAGAACTCAGAACCAGCAATCAAGATCAAGAATCCAAGATCCAGAATCCAAAATTGGGAGGTCCAGACTCCAAGATCCAGAGTTGGGTATCCAGATCCAGACGCCGCTGTCCAGAAACCAGAATCAGAGATCCAGAACTGAAGAATCCAGGTTCAGATCCAGAATCCAAGTTTCAGAATCCTACTCCAGCCACAAGAAGGATGACTCTAGAATCCAGTTTCTATACTCCAGACCCAAAAATCTAGGTTACACGCTGCAGACTCCTGGCTCTGTATTTTGATCTCCTCCAATTTCCTGCTCTTGCGCTACTTCCTCCTCCCCCTTAATGAACTGTCCCTGGTAGGAAAACTCCTCCTCGTAGACTCAGACAAAAGCTTCAGCCTAATAAATGCTCATTAGGCCTCGTCCCCCACCCTACTGGCCACCTGGGCGTCCCTGTAAACCCAGCTCCCAGCCACCTCCCACCCCACCCTACCCTCATCCCCCAAAACCCGGGTGGGGCTGGGAGCTTATAAATTCAGGCATTCAGCTGCCTGCTCCCTTTCTTCTGGCATCCAGGCTTCCCCAGATGCTGCTGGAGGATCTGGAGGGGGTGAGGTATTTGAGATGGGGAGGTGTGGGGCGGGGGTGGTGGGTTGGAGTGAGGAGAGACACAGGTCTGCCCTAGTCCAGGGGAGACATGGGATGCACTGGTTCCAGGAAGCAGCCATGGATCTCCCTGAGGGAGCTGAGTGTCAAGGGCACCCGTGTAGGTCCGTATGGCCTTTACTGAGGCCCCAAGTTGAACTTGAACCAAGAAAATGTCTTGGGGATGCAAGAAGGAGTTGTAGTTTGGAGGTGGGGAGGGGACAGAGTGAATCAGGAGGACGTCTTCGAAAGCACTTGTGCCAGAGCCAAGAATGAGGCCAGGAGTTATCATGAGTGCAGGTCAGCTCAGCACAACCTCCCCGAGGTCGCCTGTGTGCCAGGCCCCTGGCTGGACAGCAGTTGAGACATAGAGAGGACCTGACCTGAGTGTATCAGGGTCTCCCAGACCAGGTTGAGGCTGGCCTCAGAGGACAAATAGGTATTTGGAAGATATGGGGAAGAAGGACTTTAACTCATTCCTAAAGCTTGCCGAGGACAGAACCCTACACTGGTCACTGACCTGGGGAGGTCAGAAAAGGCCTCAAGGAAGAAGTGAACTTTGAAGGGAATGGCATATCTGGGAGGAGGAACAGCCTGAGCAAAAACGTGGAAGCATGATACTGTGGGAAAGAAAAATAGAAGAATTGGTCGTGCCTAGAAAGGGCAAGGTCATGAGAGATCCGGCTAGAGGGACTGGAAAGGGAGAAGCCACTCGTGTCCTCGAAAGTGAGGCTTGAGGGGGGCTGGGACTTTATCCTGGGGGTGCTGGAGATCTTCCAGGGCTGTGAGCGGGAAAGGGATCTGGTCAACTCCAGGTGTAGAAAGACCCTGTGGGGCCATGAAGTGGGGCAGGGTGGTGTAGGGGGTGGCGGGGACTGGAGTGGAGGGACGGACTTAGTGAGGAGGACCCAAGAGGCCCGACTGGAGGCTGGGATAGGGTGTGGGGAAAGAATGTATCATGAGTTAAAGCCTTGGGGCAAGTGGATGATGTTGGGGTCCAGCTGGCTGTGGGGGCACCTGAGAGTCTGTCCCAGTGCCTGGAGGAACAGCAGACCCTTGGGGGATGGGGAACCCAAGAGGAAGAGCAGGTTGGCGTGGGGAACAAGGATGGTGAAACCTTTAAGAGCAGGTGGGATGAGTTTGTGTCTGAAGGGATCCAGGAAGGGGCAGGAGGGTCCAGCCTCACACCAGTTCACTCTCTCCCCTCCCTAGACTTCAGCAGAGCCCTGGTCCCTCCTTCACAATGTGGCGTCTCCTCATCTTCTCCTTCCTGCTGATGCCTGCAGGTGAGGTGGACCTAGGTTAGGTCCAGGTCTGTGGGAGTGTGGTGCCGCCTAATCGCCCCAGCTTATCTGGGCCCTGCAATCTGCCAGCCCCTCCCTCACCCCCAACTCAGCCATCTGCTGATGTCCCTGAGTCCTTACCCTACCCCAAGAGCTGTCAGGGACCTGGGGCTGCTCTAGAGTCCCCATGACAAATGAACATGGCCCTGGGGTGACACAGACTTGAGTTCAAGTTCTGGGGCTGCCCTTTTCCTTGCTGTGTGACCTTGAGGAAATTACTTCACCTATCTGGGCTTCTCTAGAAGACAGCACCTACCTGCAACAACAATGATGAGGTTTCAATAGCACAAGAGGTAGGTACAGCTTATGCTAAGTATTAAACAAATGTTGGGAGGCTCCAGAACACAGGCTCTGGGTTCGAATCCCACCTCTGCCACTTTCTAGTTACTTAGCGTCTCTGTGACTCAGACTCCTTAACTGTACCATGGAGATAAGAACAGATGCTCCCTCACAGGGTGGTTGCGAGGATTAAATGTGGTCCTGGCTCCAGCTAGCGCCCTGGGAAGGTATGTCAGCACTGCCGAGCGCTTGGTACACGCCAGGCACAGCCCTCAGGCCTGAGGGATGCTCCACTGACCCTCTGTGGGTGCTCTCTATCGCCCTCATTTGACAGTAGAGGGGGGATGTGACTCAGAGAGGGGCAGCCACTAGGTCAAGGTGACCCCAGGTGGCAGGAGAGAGCCAGATCACATTCAGCCACCACGCATGGAGAAATTAGTTGTAACCTGATGCCTCTACCCTGGAGAAGTTGAAGGTGGACTTTTATTAACCACCACCCCCATGACTCTCACTCCTGGGGGCCCCTCTGACCCCCCCTCCCCCCCGCTACTGCTGCCAGCCTCCCCTCGGGCTGTCTCAGTGCCCTCTCCTCCGTGCCTCCCTCCTGCCCACTGCACACATCTCGGGCCTCCGCCCTCCTCCAGCTTGGACTGGCCAGGTGCGGCCTCGGAGCCCAGCTGTTCAGCCTGCACCCTCTGTCCTTCTCCGTAGGTCGACCCCACCCTTCCCTCGTTAAGCCCCTTGTCCACCACATCCGCGTTTGCCCTGCCTTGCCAGGGCCCTTGGCCCAGTTCCTAACCCTGGCGGGTCTTTGGGGTGGCCATGCAAATCCTGCCACAGTGTGGGTGTCTGTGTGCCTGGCTGTGACCTTGAGGGGACATATCCACATTGCCCGGTGTAGGGGGTCACGGTCCTGTGATCGTGACACATCCCCGTTGATGTCCTTGTGCATGGTGCCGTGTGGGTGGGGCGAGGGTGTGTGTAAGGCCCTGTGTGTCCACATACAGCCTACATGTATGAACCAAGTCCCCCTCCGTGAAACTCGAGGAGCGACCTTGAACACCAAGTGACTGACTCGGAGGCCGATCTAGAAATGGATAACTCTATCCTGCTCTCGCTGCCCGTGTCTCCAGCAACGTGTCTTTGACCTTGAATGCCACTTCTGTGTCCGATGTTTTTTCCCTGGGTCGGATCTAGTGGGTCCACATCTGAGCTCTGGCCCTCTGGGTCGGTTCTACAACTTTGAATTCCCACAAAGTGGCTTGGGGATGAATCACAGTTTTAACTTTGGCTCTCTTTATCTGGCTCTTCCCCTAAGTCTGGCTTACTTTGGCTCAATCTATATTTACAACCTGAACATCCACACATATGTCTATGTAAATCAGTCTGTGTGTCCTCTGTTTAAAACAACTAATATTTATTAAGCAATTACAATGTGCCGGGCATCACGCTTGCTTTCTCTCTCCTATTTAGTTCGTACAACCATCCCATTTTACAGATGAGGATATAGAGGCACAGAGAGGTCAGTTTGCTCAAAGTCCCACAGATAAGATGTTTGGATTCACAGACTTTTACTCTGTCACATCAGATTTAACCACTACACTACAGATTCATGTCAGTGAACAAGGCTTTGGGGGCCTGAGTGCATATCAGTGTGCCTCCCTGGGTACCCTTCTCAAGAGCCCCATCTTGTTGTTCCGACTGCATGTGCCAGAGTGTGACCCAGTACACGCAGATCTACACTGGAGGCTGTAAATTTAGGTCTGAGCTTCCATGTCCAAATCTGCGTCTGTGCCTGTGTGTGCCCGTGTGCACTGTCCATATTCACACACACACGTGAACGTCTGTGCTGTGATTCCTGAAGCTGCAACCCATGTGCACGCAGGTTGTCTGTATCAGTTTCTAAGTCAGAAGACTGGTTGAGCCTGTATGTTTGCCCGTGACCTTGTGTGGCCTCATCTGTGTCCTTGTCAGACACGCTGCGTTTGGCTGAGATGTCCAGACTCTGGAGCCAAGACCGTGTGTCATACATATTGAGTGGCCACATCTTTTTGATGTCTGTGACAGCTCGGTGACCTTGAAGGGCTGGTTCCAAGTGACCACCTGTCTGGGCCTATATCCACTGCGCTTGTCTTCACTCCCCATCACAGAGGACATCTTGCCCTCTGGTCCTTTCCCTGTCCTCTCTCTCCCGGAGTCTTGTAGCAGATGGGTGGGGGCCAAGGGTAGGGCGACAGTGCTGGAGAAAACCAACAGCAGCTGTAAAAGCTAGAGAGAAGGCAGCGCTTAAAAATCAGCAGCAAGGACATCTTAAGAAGCCCGGGGAAGGCATGGGTGGAAAATATGTGGCAAGGGCAGGGTGCAAGGAAGGTGCAGAATGCAAGGAAAAGGACTCTGTCCTCAGGGGTCTTCCTCTATCCCCTCTCCCAGCGGCCCAGGACGACAGTGACAAAGTGCGGAGGAGTGAGGAGTGTGCGCCCCACTCGCAGCCATGGCAAGTGGCCCTCTTCGAGCGGGGGCGCTTTAACTGCGGTGCTTCCCTCCTCTCCCCACGCTGGGTGCTGTCTGCAGCCCACTGTCAAACGCGGTACGAAGGAGGGGCTCGGGGTACGCAGTGGGCATAGCGGGCAGGGCTTAAGGGATCTGAAAATCTCTGATTCTGGGGAAGAAAGAGCCGGAGCCTGGGAACTGAATTCCAGGAGTGTGCATAACTTTGACACCTCGGCGAGGGGGTGGGGGGTCTGGAAGTATGGCGGGCGTCAGAGCCTTGGGGAAAGGGTCATGGGATTTCCAGATTCCCAAAGAGTCAGGGGACCCCAGGTCGCCTGCTCTTTGATCTTTCTGTCTGCCCCTCATTCCACTTGCGGGTAATCACCTGCCCGCCCAGCTCCATGAGAGTGCGCTTGGGCGAGCACAATCTACGCAAGCGCGATGGCCCAGAGCAACTGCGGACTGTTTCTCGCATCATCCCGCATCCGCAATACGAAGCGCGAAGCCACCGCCATGATGTGATGTTGCTGCGTCTAACCCGGCCCGCGCGCCTCTCCGCCCAAGTGCGCCCGATCCCGCTGCCCACGCGCTGTCCCCAACCTGGCGAGGCCTGCGTGGTGTCAGGCTGGGGCCTGGTGCCTGACAAAGAGCCTGGGGCCGCAGGGAGCCCAGTGTCACAAGGTGCGTGAAAGGATGGGACTGGATGATGTCAGGCCTCAAGGACCCTATTCTCCAGGGCTCTTGGACAGAGGGGACAGGGCCTGAAAATGTATGGATTCACTTCAAGTCTCCTGTCCTCCCCAGTGAGCCTGCCAGACACCTTGCATTGTGCCAATATCAGCATTCTCTCGACCACATCTTGTAACAAGGACTACCCAGGGCACCTGATGAGCACCATGGTGTGTGCTGGCGCGGAGAGTGGAGGCACCGACTCCTGCGAGGTCAGAGCTGAGAAGGAGTCGTGGAAGGAGGTGGAAAGGAGGGGGACACATTTGGGAGCTGGGATGGGGCTGGGTTTTGCTTGCTTTGGACCAGAGAAGATGCTAAGGTTTGGAGATGGAGAAAGAAAGGCAGTAAGAGTGGGGGTGAGGTTGGAGTTGGGGTTCAAGAGGGTTATAGTGTTGTGTTGTGTTGTGTTTGGGCTGGATGATGTGGAGCTGAGAATGAGTTTGGTTTGATTTCAGATAGGACATATGTCAGGGCTGAATTGGGGGTGGGGTAACTTTTGCTTGGGATGCAAAAGACATGCTGATGGGGCTGGGTTGTGTTGGAAGTGCGGATGAGGTTAGATTCTGAATGGGAAAGATGTAGGGGTTGGGTTGGGTTGCGGTTGCAGGGGGTGGGATTGGACATGGGTTGGCTGAGTTGTAATGGACAGTGTTGGGTCGAGGTTGGGTTGGATTGGTTTGGGTTGAGTGGAATTGGGGTGGGTTTGAATGGGGTAGGGCTGGATTGGGTTTTGACCGAGATTCTGAATGGTGATTAGGATGGGGACGGGGCACTGGATCCAGAACATTCCCATTCAGGCTTCCCCTTCTCCCCACAGGGTGATTCCGGAGGACCTCTGGTCTGTGGAGGCATCCTGCAGGGCATTGTGTCCTGGGGTGATGTCCCCTGTGACACTACCACCAAGCCTGGTGTCTATACCAAAGTCTGCAGCTACTTGGAGTGGATGAAGGAAACCATGTCGAGGAACTAACTATTCTGACATACTGCCTGAGTCTCAGAAGCCCACATGGCTGGCCAGCAGTCCCAACCTGACCTGGGACAGAACTGGGCCACCTGCCAATAGCCTATCCAAGGCCCAGAGGTTAGCCAAGGACCTGCCCATCTGAGACCAGAGCTGGTGCTCAAGGTCACCTGTTTGATACCAAGATAACAGAGAGCACTGATGCAAATTTCTCTGTAGGAGTTTCTGTGACTTTCTTTCAGGATTGAAGGGAAATGGGAGCCAGAGACTGGGTGGGGAGCCCAGAGCCTCTGTACACTGTCCTTTTTCACCCACTCCTCTGATCCCTAGGTGAGAAGAAATGACTTGAAGCAGGGCTCTGTTCACTCAACACTCGGACCAACACCTAGGGCCTAGGATCTTGAACAAAAGACCCAACCTCTATCAGCCTGGGTTTCCCCATCTCATATTGCTTACCCCATAGGGCTGTGGGGACGACTAAATGAGATGATGCATAATGAACTGATTCAATAGTGCGTGGCCCTGGGAAAAGGACTCTCTGACCTCCGGTGAAAGGATGCAGCACACACTAGGTGATCAAGGGTGACTCCATGTTCTTAATCTACAAGTTCTGGGCTTCCTGGTAACTGTGGCAAAAGGCAAAAACTCTCCTTTCCTTAGTCAAGTTTCTGAAACACAGCAGAGGTTGGGACACTGTGAGCTGCTTTGATTTTACTGAAGAGCCAGAGAATGTGCTGGAAGCCTATGGGTTTACCATTGAGGCTGCAGGAATCTAGTTCCTGATTCTCTTCAGAGACCCCCAAAAACATGACTTTCAAGGTCACTGAGTGTTGAAGTACATGAACCTAGCTCCTGAGATCTAAATATTTTAGGGGGGTAGGGTGGATTGGAATTTGTAGAGAGGATTTCATGACCGTGGGGAGCCAGTAGCCCAGGATCTCTGGGACTTTGGAGGCTATAACCTTGAGCATCCAGATTTGGAGAACGAAGGGGTGGGTAAGGGGACCCCAACATTGTCTGGGGGGACATTGGATTTTGAAATGATAAGGAATGTACTCTGGCGTCCATTGAAATTTCATATTCCTGCATCTGGGGGCGCTAGGATTTAGTGAGGGGGACCTAAGATTTTACTGTGAAAGGAACAATGGATTTGAAGACCCAGATCCTGAGTCTGGGAGTGCACCAATTAGCATTCTGAAAGCCAAGGCTTAGATTTCAGGGGGCGCTGGAAGCTGAGAAGCTGACATCTTGGTTTCAATTGGTGCAGAGAGAAAGGAATCAGAGCTCCACTGGTATTTGAAGGTACGCTGGGTCTTGGGTGCATAGCCTTACTTGGGGTTCAGGTACATGGGGCTTTGGATCAGAGGTCAGCAGTTCCTCCACCATCGTGTTTTCCTGTTTCTGCTTCCATTCACCCCACCTCCACCTCCTTTCACTGGCTCTGTCCCTAAGAGCAAGGCCCCAGGAGCTCCAGGCCCTGCCCTGTCTGGCTTCAGGCCCCAGGAAGGCTTCCAGTGTGACTGAGGGCTTACAGGACAACAGCTGCTCACTCTCCCGCCCTTTCCAAGGCTCTGCAGGTGGGAGGGGGTTGCCCAGCCCCCAGGAAACAGGGGCAGGGCCTTGGCCAGCCTCTGGGTGCCAGCAGGGCAGGGGAGGGATCCTGGGGGGGATGAGGGCTTTAAAAAGCTCCCCAGGGAGGTTCCCCAGCTCCAAGCTCACCACCTGTCTGCGCCTGGACACCGCTGTCACCATGTGGTTCCTGATTCTGTGCCTTGCCCTGTCCCTGGCAGGGACTGGTGAGACAGTGGGGAAGATGTGGAAGCGGGGGGTTGGGCCCCGATTCTTATGCTGCTCTCATCCCTCCCACCTGGAACCCCAGCCTGCACCCCTCCAACCCACAGCCCAGCCCAGACCAGGATATGGGGCTCTTTCTTATCTCTCCCGGCCCCACCCTAAAGTCCAACCCAGCCTCTCCTTGTCACCTTACTCGCAGTCCTACTCTCATACTGGGTCCCTGCTCCTTCCCAGGAACAATCAGAATTTTCTCTTCCCCACTTAGATCCCTGTGCCCACCCACTTTACCAAAGGGGCAGATCCTGAGCCATCTGTCTCTCTCGTCCAGGAGACCACCCCCAATCCCACCAGCCTCTGGGACCCTGACCACCCTCTTCCTCTGCCCTAGCTCTCTATGGCCTAATGGTGTGGCTCTTGGGTCCCCAAATCCTGCCACACCCTGGTGATTTTCACCATCCAGCTATCAACTCTCAACGAGGTCCCCCAGCCCTAGCATCTGGTCCCCATCAATCCTCCCTGGACCCCCAATTCCACCAGATACCAGTGCTTCTTCAAAAACAGAGTTTCTGGTCTGTGATCAGGTGGCCCCCTCATCCTGGTATGGGGGTTCTATGAATGTCTCTTCCTTCCCTCTTTGTCCTTGAAGCCCCATTTCATACCTTCAGCCTGTGCCCCCAGGAAAAGTACCCAGAACCCAAAACCACATGCTCCTTTCCTTGCAGAATTTCCATCTTTCCCCAGACTCCAGCCCTTCTCCAACTGAATCCCTCCCGCACAGCTCTGGCTTTCTGGGAATCCGCCCCCATCAGGATTCCAACAAATACCTTCCCAGCCCTGCTGTCCTGCCCGTATCCCATGTGATTTGTGATTCTAAAAACCCCACATCAGGTGCGTTGTCTCTGTGTTCTCACAGCTGCTTGGCCCCTGCTGTGCCTCCTCCTCCACTCTTGTCCTGGCTCTGCTCCCAGGGAACCCCAGATCCTTCCTGGAGACTCAGACCTTGGACCCCATCCCCATGAGAATCATCTGATCCCGGAATGACAATCATTCCACTCTCCCTCCTTCTGAGGTCTGTTCCAGTCTGACCCCCACCCAGTCCCAGGACCCTCACTCCTCTTAGAATGTCATTCCTGGATCACAGGACCCCTTCCCAGTCTAATCTTTTCATTCACTTTTTGACCTGGAACCCCCAATTCTCCCAACTCTCCCAGTCCCAATCCAAGGACCCCAAATCCCCCCCAAATGCTCTTCTTTGTTTCTCTCACCCAATTCCCCAGATCTGTGTCCCTTCCAGAACCCAAAAGCCCAACCCAAGCTCTAACCATTTCCTCAGCCTGAGATCCCCTTAATCCTACAAATCCTTCCCCGCCCAGCCTCTGAGCCCATCTCTGGGGGCCCTTATCCTTGGTTTCTCCTCAGAACCCATAGCCTCCTGTCCCCCAGTCCAAGAACCCAAATCACCTGACGTTTATACCAGGTGCTGCCTTGCTGCCCCCATCCCTGGGGTTAGCTCTGCTCTCAGCATACAGTCCCCACACCCAGGACCAGCCACCCGCCCACACTCCCAGGGATGGCTGTAGAATTCTAAGCTCTTCCCAATACCCCTTGCCCATGACCTCAGACCCCCGGCTCTGGTGCTGTGTCCCCATGGCCCTCCAGTCCCACAGCTCAGCTCCCTCTCCTACCCCAGTCCCTAAGCCCCACTGCCAACCTCCACGCAACCTGACCCAGCACCCACTCCACAGGTGCTGTGCCCCAAATCCAGTCCCGGATCATAGGAGGCTGGGAGTGTGAGAAGCATTCCCAACCCTGGCAGGCTGCTCTGTACTATTTCAGCAAGTTCCAGTGTGGGGGCGTCCTGGTGGACCCCCAGTGGGTGCTCACAGCTGCTCACTGCATAAACGAGTGAGTAGGGGCGGGCGTATGGAGAGGGGGTGTCTGTGAGCACACAGGTTAAGCCACCAGCACCGTCCCCTCAGATAACCTTAGGGGAGACTGCCGGACCTGATGAAGAGAGGGAGGGTTGTGGTCCAGGGTTACAAGGAGAGAGGCAGGGCTGGGACTGGATGACCCCAGGGAAGCCCTCTCCATGGGTGCCTGGGTCTCTTGGGTCTGTCGGCATAATTGTCTGTCTTTCTGGGTCTCCCTGTGTCCTGTGTCTCCTTGTCTCTGAGTGACTGGCTCTGTGTCTCTCTGTGTGACTGTGATTTGTCTCTTTCTCTCTTCTGTCTCCATGTCTCTGTATCTCTCTCCGTCTCTGTCCACCTCTGTCACCTGTGTCTCACCTTCCATCTCTCTGCCCCATCTCTCTCTCTCTGGTTCTCTTTCTCATTCCCTCTCCCTCATCACTCTCCCCCATCCAGAGAAAAGGAAGAGGTTATCCCCAAGGAGTGTGTATGGGGAAGGGCTCTCACACTGCCCATCCCCTCCCTCCAGGACAATCATCCACTCAAGAGGGACCCAGGGAAGGGCTGGTGTCAGCTGGAGCTGGGCGGGGGCAATGGAAAGAAGGAGGAAGGAGAAAAGGGGAGAGGGAGCTGGGGCAGGAAGGGGACGCTGACCTTGGGCTAGGGGCCAAGCCACCCGCCTGCTGCGGAACCAGCCCCACAGCCTCAGCTGCAGCTGAGCTGGTCCCAGGCTCCCCCACTGCCCCCCCACCTGCCCTCCTCCCTCTTCTCTCTCACCCTCTGTCACCCCCCTCGCTACCTCTGCCTGATTTCTCATTCTCTCTTCTTACTCCCTTCTCCCTTCCTCACTTGGTCCATTTCTCACTGTCCTTCCTAGTCTGTCTTTTCCCTCCCTCTGCTTCCCTTTGTCTATTTCTCACTGTCTTTGTCTCTTCCTCATCCTGTCTCCCGCGTGCTCCCTCTATCTCACCGGCTCCCCTCCACCTTTCCCACTCCCTCTACTGTTCTCAGCTCTATTTTACTCCATTTCTGTCTCTGTCTCTGTGACATTGTCACATTCTTTTATTTTCTGACTCGCTGAATTTTTTCTGTGACTCTATATCTTTCCTTCTGTCTCTGTTTCTCTTTCTCACTTTCGACCCTTCCTCATGCTCCCCTGTCCCATCTCCCTTGCCCCCTCCTCCCTCATGCTCACTGTCTCCATCCTCTCCTTCCCCAGCAATTACCAGATCTGGCTGGGTCGCCACAACCTGTTTGAGGACGAAGACACAGCCCAGTTTGCCCTTGTCAGCAACGTCTTCCCACACCCTGAGTTCAACCTGAGCCTCCTGAAGAACCACACTAACCTCCCCAGAAAGGACTACAGCCACGATCTCATGCTGCTCCGCCTGGAGGAGCCCGTCCAGATCACAGAGGCTGTGCAGGTCCTGGAGCTGCCCACCCAGGAACCCCAATTGGACAGCACCTGCTATGCCTCCGGCTGGGGCAGCACTGAACCAGATAAGTGTAAGCTGGGGCCAGACTGCGCAGCCTGGGGCCGGGGCACATGGGAGTGAGGGAGGAGAGGGCTAGGAACCTGGGCTCCGGAGTCTGAGGAAGGAGGGCTGAGGAGGTGGGGTCTGACCACAGCCATGTTTCTCCCTGCGCCGTAGTCACATACCCAGATGATCTCCAGTGTGTGGACCTCACTCTCCTGCCCAATGAGGTATGTGCCAATGCCCACCCTGAGAAGGTGACAGAGTTCATGCTGTGTGCTGGAGACCTGGAGGGCGGCAAGGACACCTGCGTGGTGAGCCAGCCTGACCCCTGGGGCTTTGAGGTGCTGGGGGAGGGGACTCAGATACTGGACTGAGGGTCAGCTATGCAGGCATCTGTCTCTGTTGCTTCCCAGCTGTGGCTCCCTCTTCCCTGCCCCCTTTGCTTCCTGCACTACCATCCAAGTATCATATCTGTCTCTCCTCCACATCATAGTTCACCCATTCCCACCTCTGACACATACGTACTGTCCAGTCAGGAGAAAGCTTCTTGGGAGATGTGACATCTGAGATGAGCCCTGAGGGTGGGAGGCTCCTATACATGGGTCCCACCTCCTCCTGCCCACTGACCTGTCTGCAGAGACCATCCCCCTCCTGGATCCTGCCCCTCTGGGCAGAAACTGGACCCTGAAGTCTCATCCCCATTGACAGGATTGGAGCCACTGTCCCCTCTATTGGAATCCCCACTGACGTTCCTCTTGGAGTGGACTATGGAGACAACTGTCTTTCCCCAGAGTTGGGGAGTTGCTGCTTGGATCTGGGCACCCAGGTCTGAGTGCTGGAGCTCCCCAGGCGGAACCCCAAGGCTTTGCTAACCCCTCTCATGCTCTCCCTCTCCCCCTTGCACTGTAGGGTGACTCAGGGGGCCCGCTGATCTGCGAGGGTATGTTGCAAGGAATCACGTCATGGGGCCATATCCCATGTGGTAGCCCCAATAAGCCCGCCGTCTACACCAAAGTGATTTCACATGTGGAGTGGATCAAGCAGACGATGGCTGACAACCCCTGAATGCCCCTGTCCTGTCCCTTACTCCCAGTAAAATCGAATACGCATCGAATTCGCATCCATTTCTGGTGTCATCTGGCCTTCCAAAAGCTGGGTGCCTGCACTCAGGGCCCACCCAGCCCAGACTAGCGCTCAGAAAGGCTCAGACCCCAAGGGGCAAGGCAAGGACTCTGAGTCTGCCCTGGGGGAGGGCACGAAACGGAGAGTCGGACTCTTGAGAGGTTGGGCCCATATTTTATGATGGCGAGGAAGGCGGGAAATGTCATTGCAAGCCACGCCTCCCTGGGGAGGGGCCTGTTCCGTCGAGGAGTGGGGCTGCGTCAAATGCTGGGCAGTGTCCTGTTGGCCTGGGGGCAAGACTGGACATCCTGGGTCGGTGCTGGTGGTCGGAGGGGGAGGAATTCCGACGATGGAATGAGGCTTCGGGCAGTGGCCAGCAAGGGCTAGACAACTGGGGGCGAGGCCTAGCTAGGCTCGGGGGCGGGGTCACATAAACTGGCCACGCGGCAAAGGCAGCGCGCAGAACAGGAGGGGGCGATGTCGGACTTCCAGGGAGAGGGGTGTAGGGTCAGGACTCTGGGCTGGAAGAGCCGCAAAGGGTGGGCCCTAGTTCGAGGGGCGGGACTTTGTTACCTGTTCTTGGAGGGTTTCTAGGGAGTGGGGCCTCCAGGGATGCCTAATCTCAGGCGTGTGGTCAAGATGAAAGGAGCTGGCCTGGCACCTGGGCGCAGTTACGTGTCAGTGTCCTGAGAAGCTCGGGTGCCATTGTTTAGAGAGGCTTAGGGGAGGATCTTGGGGAGGGAAGTGAACTGGGCACGTCCTCGGTGCACTTGGAGTCTTGGTCTGACCGCGGCTGTTCGAGCGTGGACCTCTGGGTGCTCTGCTGCGAGACCCACCGGCGATAGCTCAACCGCCACTCCATAGAGGTCTTCCCTCTGCCCCACATGCCCACGTGGTTCAAGTAGCTCAGTGCTCCTGGGGGTGGGGAGTAGGTGGGCCGTTGGACTCCGAGTTCCGCCCTAGGCTCTGCCCCATCCCTGAGGTGGCTCTCCCCCCAGGTCTGCCCCATCTGGCCCTCAGCCGCCTGGAGTTCTCCCCGGACTCCGCCCCCTGCCCTGCCGAGACCCCACCCCTTCCTCCCGAGGCCCCACCCTCACCGGCCCACAGCATCAAGGCGCCGCCGCTCCAGCCCAGGTAGGTGGTCATCAGGTAGGATACCCGTGGCCTCGGTTGCAACGTCTCGCAGTTGACTACAAAGAGGGTCAGGCTGAGGACAATCAGGAACCCTGCACTGGGGTGGGGCCATAGATGGACACGAGGCTGGACAGGGACCCTGAGACTGCCAGAAAAAGAAGAGATCCTCTCCCATCCTTCAGGACAAGTGTGCTGTTTTGGGCACACATTCAATCACACACACACACTCACTCACCAGACAGATACCAAGAGGCGGCGGAAAGAGAAGGAAACAGGAAAAGACTGAGAGAGATACCCAACACACTCACCCCACCTGAGTAAAATAAAGAAGTGAGATGTGCACAGAGAGTGGGACAGAAATCCCAACAGACATTCAAAGACCGAGACCCAGCAGACAGCAGGACAGAAACTCTGAGAAGCATCTCCCCCAAAGCCAGAGAGCCTCAGGGGAGAGTTGCTGAGATAGGGAGGGTACCCCCTCCTCCAGGGTGACACTTACCAATGCTTAAGCTGAGGGAACTGAAGACAAGGTCAGCCTTGTTAAGGCGGCGGAACACTGGCCGGAAGGAGAGGCTCATGGTGGGGAGGAGGACTAGACACAGGACCAGGGCCAGCATCATGAAGCCCATGCTCATGTGGATGAGAACTGGGGGGAAAGGGGGAAATGCCCCAGAGTCATCCCCAGATACTCTCCAAGGTCACCCTCATCCCCACTGACACCCATGAGCAGTATCCCCAACAGTTACCCCCAATGTTTAGCTACAGACATCCTCAAAATCACCCCATTGCTGTTGCCAAAGTCACCTCCTGGAAAACCCCAAATGATGCCCACTCTCACTCACGAAGTCACCCTCATGTACCTGTAAAGTCAACCCAGTCATCCCCACTTTGTTTAAAAATTGTGATTCACTATGTTGTGAAATTTACATAATATTGTAAATTAACTATACCTCAATTTTAAAGTCTTCCCCATTTGCACCCTCAAAGTCATTCCAAATCACCCCACTTGTCCCAAAGTCAACCCTAGACACTCTCATAATCAAATCCACACATACCACACAGATGACCCAAGGCAAACCCCTCACATCCTCAAGTTCACCACACAGAATCATCTCTATTATTTCTAGAATTATCCACACACACACACACACACACAAAGTTACCCTACTCATACTCCCAAAAGATGTCCCACAGCAACTCACATCAATACCTCAATACCACTCTTAGACACCCCTCACAGTACCCTCAAAGTCACCCAAGACACCTTAGTGACTTTAGTCATCTCTGAAGTCACCCTATTTCTCTTCCACTCATAACCCAAGGTCCCCTAGTGACCTCATTCACGCCCCCAGAAGCTCCCCAAATATCCAAATGTCACCCCCATTTACACCCTCAACCCTCCCACAGACATTCTCCAAATGTCCCCTTGTCCTCCGGAGCACACACAAGAAGTACACGACAAGAAAACTTCCAAATACTCTAAAACCAAGGTACCTAAAGATGTAATCACACTCAGTTTGAAATTGATATGTATCCAATTTGCATTTCAGTATGACGAGTTTCAGCCCCTTCTGAGAATTAAATCTCCTCCATTTAGCCCTTTCCTGTTTTGCCTACTGTTGAACAGTGCAAAACTACTTCAGCGAAGTGGGCTAAGACTTCATCTGCTTTGTTTTTGGCAAACTGCACATATATACAGAATAGCAATAGTGCTCTTGGGATCCATCACATAATCCTGGTTGAGGGCTTTTCATGACATATCCTGCCATCTGGGGCCACAGAGGTCATCGTGTGACTGTGGATGAGCCAATCACAGTGCCCCATGACCCAGACCAGGGTGATGGGCTCAAAGATGGGCACATGATCAAAACCAACCAATCAAGCTCTTCTCTGGGACTTTTTTCTAACTGAAGTTGTCAGGGATCAGCTCTTTCTCCTTTAGCCAAGAGGATTATGAACTTGGAGCTGCCTGAGCCTTGGACCCAGCCTCATGGGTGACAGGAGACCTGAAAGATAAAACTAAGAAGAGAAAGCAGACAGAGAAAGAGAGTATAGATGACATTCAAGTCCCTGGCTCTTGCCATCCCAGAGATAAGCCCACTCTTGTAGTTTGGTCAGAAGGAGTGGCCATTTGCTGCTTACCTCCCCACCATGCATTTTACCTTCCTGCCTTTCGCCACTCTGAGCCCCAGTTAAGTAGCCAAGAAACAGACAGTAATGTCTGATGAAATCACCTGGACCCTGAATGCAGCCATGCCTGAAAGCATTTCTGTCCCCACCTTTTTCACTGGGTGAGCCCATAAATTCCTTCACTCAAGCTAGTTTAATTTAGAGTTTCTATCACTTGTGACTCAGAGACTCCTGAGTAATTCAGGTCTCTTCTGTAGGTTGGCAAGGAGCACAGGATTCAATACTGCCTGCCTACCACCCACCAAAATCACAGTCAGGCCCTAAAACACACACACACACACATATATATATAAAACCAGAATTGAAAGTTCACCAAAAATCTAGAGGGAGAAGTGCTTCCCAAAGCTAAGTTAGTAAAGTCACAGAGACAAAGGTGGAGAAAAATTCTACATACATACATAAAAATTCTAAATTTCTGCACCTCAAAAAATAATTAAAACCTTCATAACCTAACATGTTAGTTCTTTATGCCAACCATAAAGCTCTGTATATTCTTAGCATTCAATAAATGGTGATTCACCTTGAAAAGAGAACTATAATACTGACATGTGTGTTTTTAAATGATAAATATATGTATACACATACCTCTAACTGTATATATGTATGTATAGTCATATGTGTATACACACATATAGCGATTTTCTCATATGTGCAGAGAATATGACTAGAACATGCAAGAGCTTAAAAACGGCTTAGCAACACTGGTTGCCCCCCAGGGCGGGGATCTGGGAGAGATTCAGCCCAAAAATGAGAGAAGTTAGCACTTTTTAAAATGTTGAACCACATACATATACTACCTGTTCAAATAAAATAAAAGCCATTTAAATTTAAAATAAGGAAAAATTGCAAATACCAACTACTATATATAGGACAGATAAACAACAAGTTTCTACTGCGCAGCACAGGGAACCATATTCAATATCTTACAGTAACCTATCATGTAAAAGAGTTTGAAAAGGAATGTATGTATGCACATGCATGACTGAAGCATTATGCTGTACACCCAAAACTGACACAACATTGTAAACTGACTCTACTTCAATAAAAAAAGAAATTTAAATAAGAAAAAGTTTAAAAATCACACACAGTTAACATTTTAGAACAAATGAGGCATATAATGAATATACACCATTCTTTTTTGTCTTCCCAGCACCTTTGAATACCAGTCCTGTTGGAATTTCCCAACCTATGTATCTGCACTTCCCAGTAAGGAAACCAGCCTGTCTTACAGCTAGGACCTCAGCATGCGATGAGGCTCCACCAATAAAATAGAGCCACGCTAAACTTGGACTCAGCAGCCAGGAGAAGTAGGTGGGAACTCAGCTCTAGTGAGGTTGGCTGCAACTATCTCCAGGCTCCCGGTGTAGCAGAGAAAGAGGTTCCCCAGTGGAGTCCAGGCCTGGAGATACTGGGATCCACAGGTCAAGCTGCAATGTGCATGCCCAGCCAGCCAGTCCTCCAGGACTCTTTGGGCATGGGCTTAATCCTGAAAATATAAATCTATTTTCTGCTTAAACCAAGCTGAATTGGCTTCTGTTGCTGGTCATGAGACTCGGGGATTCTGTAGGTGGAGTATCTAACAAAGCCTTACAAAATGTCCACCAACCCTTCTGAAGCACTGCTGTTCTGCGCTTGGGAGTCTACCTCCCAAAGTAATTGTGCTCAAATAAAGTATTGTAGACCTGGCAGGACATTGTGCACAGCTGCGTTTGCCCACCCAGCATCCATTCCCACTCTTTTGGCAACAGCGTCTTGATACTGTTCAGAGGAACTCTCCACTCACCCTCTGTCCTTGTGCTCCTGACAGAAATGACCCCTTCCATTGACTCTTAAGAAAAGCACCTGATCCAGACCCAGCCAATCACAGCATGACATCCTCCTGACCACAGCAAACGGTTCACGGAGCAGTGAGAAACTCCCAGGTAGTGAGTCTGACCCCATCTGACTTAATCCTGAGACCTTTGCTTGAGGGCCAGAGGAGACAGCTTATTCTCTTTTTTCCATGGTTGTTTACAGAAAAAAATGGGACCCGGAAGCTGCTGGACAGCCCCATTGCCACTGCATGGGCACAGTTTGCCTCAGGGCTCACCACAGAGGAAGGCTTCAAGGAGAGATGGCAAGAGACAGACACCTTTTGAGCACCGGATCCAGCAGTACCTGAACCAGGATCAATTTATGGCTCCCAATTTTTCTATAACTTGAAACCAGATTGAGTTTGAGAGGTATAAGAGAAAGAGATTCTCAAAATAAACAAATACATATAGTAAGATTAATCTTACACAATGTTCAGGAAGTCTTAATGAGCACTTGAGATCCAAAATGAAGGTAGGTGTGTTGGCTGGAGAAAAACAATTCTTATAATAAGAACACGGGCCAGGCACTGTTCTAAGTCCTTTCTATGTTTTAATTCACGCCTTCCTCAAACATGATTAGGTACTGCTATCACTGACATTATAAAAATGAGGAAACTTGTGGCACACAGGAGTGAAGGAATCTGCCCAAGGTGACCCCGCGACCAAGTGGCTGAGCCAGGATTTGAACCCAGGCTCTCTGGCTCCAGGATCTGGGCTGCCTCTGTGGCAATGCTCAAAAGCCCTGGAAACACAGACATCTACAAGGAGGCAAAATGCTTCTCAAGGAGCTGGAAGCCTCCTGTTATCTTAAAAAAAAAAACTTTAAAAAAGAGTGTGAGAGAGAATGATGGTGCCTTTAATCATCTAATCATCAGGCCACACGTAATGCCCTTCTTTCCATGCACAGTGACAGTCCCGATTTCTCTAAGTCATATGTAATTCCAGGAAAACCCTCACAAGGCCTCCAGAGAATCTCCAGAGACCCTCTCAGGAATACTGAAGACTCCCCCCTCCCAGGAACACCCAAAGAGATTCCCCCAGAGATTCTCTCCCTTGATAATCTCCAGAGACACCTCCCCCCAGAGCACCCCATAGCCTGTCCAGGCTCCTACTGACCGGTGACTTGGCCCAGGCTGACACACTTGTGCTTCCTGCAGTCAGTCCAGAAGCCCAGGTAGCCCGTGTAGGAGCCCTGCAAGTAGGCCATACGCCCATCCAACACGCTGAGCACCATCAGGGTCGCCAGAATGCTGAAGACAAGACACCAGCCCCGCAGGACGAACTTGCGGTCCTCCTCCCACGAAGAGACGGGGTCCACTGGGAAAGAATAGAGTTCTGGGGGCCTGGATCTGCCTGCATCACTCTGTTTCATCCTAATCTCCATCATGGAACACAGTCATATCTCTGTCTCCACCCAAACCTTGCCTTTTACCCTATTCTCAATTCCCTTCCATCCATAGCCATCTTTCCCATCCCCACCCAAACCCCCATTCCAACTTCATTCCCCTCTCTGTTTTCTGTCCCATTCCCAGGACCATCCACAACCCCATGCCATCCCCAGTATGCTTCCTAAATCCCAAACACTACCCATTTCTATCTCTACTCCTAAGACACAACTCAGCCCCCATCCAAATCCCACCCTGAGCCCAAATCTACTTGTTCTGTCTCCAGCCTCAACCTCTGCTTCCTAGTCCTCAAAGCCCAGCTCTGTCTCCACTCTCAGCTTCATTCCCCTTATCACCATCCCTGTCACAAATCCCAACCTAGGACACAGAAAACAATGACACAGGTTCCAAAGTGTGTTCACCAGGCCAAGACCCATGGCGTCAAAGGAGCGAACATGGGTGGTGCACCCAACACCCACCAAGCACTGTGATCTGCCAACCTTCCCAGTTGGCAGGGACCCTGACCCCACACTGCTCCCTTACCTCCAGAGCCACACTGGACTTCACAGGGTCCCTCTCACACACCAAGAGGCCACCTTGGGGCCTCTCCTCCCTGAGTTGAAGCTCAGATTCCTGCTGCTCCCTCCACCTAGGACTTTCTTCTTCCACCTTTGCCCAGACTGCCCTAAACACCCTCACTTCCAACATCACTTCCTCCACATTCCTTTCCGGAGCTCCCCCAGCCTCAATTCTTAATCAGGTTCCCTATTAAACACTCCCGTAGTGCAGTGTGCAATTCTCCCTCACGGGCACACCATAGACTTGGGGTTCATTATTTCACCGTTTATTTGCCTACCAGTCTTCCATGAGGGTAGGGAACCAATTTCTTCTGTTTTCCGCTGCACCCCCATTGCCTGGTATGAGGATTTGCTCTCTTTTTTTAAATTTACTTTTTGGTGGGGAGGGTAATCAGGTTCATTTATTTATTTATTTGTTAATGGAGGTACCGGGGATTGAACCCAGGACCTCGTGCATGCTAGGCATGCACTCTGCCACTGAGCTGTACCGTTCCCCACCCCCCAGCCTTTGCTCTTGAAAGCGTGCATGAATAAATGAATGAATGGATGCATTAGCAGTATCCAGGAATAGTAATTCCTTTCTCTTCTTCTGTGGAACCTCTCAATGTGGATTTCAGAAGAAATTGGGTCTCTGAGTCTGGAACTCAGGAAGGAGCTTGGGGGATGGAGAAAAAGTTTTAAAACTGAAATCAACATCCCATGAAATGTGAAAACTTTCAACAAGTTTTTCTTACAATGGGTTCTAAGGGCTTTTACATGTTATCAGCCCATTTCATCCTTACAACAACCCTCTGAAGTATCATAATCTCCTCTCACAGATGAGGAAACAGAGGTACAGAGCAGCTGAATAGATATCCATGTAATTAAAGACATAAAAGTTTGTGGGTTTTGTTTTTTTCAAGATATCATCATTAAAGGCAAAGGAGAGGATGAGGGAAAGAGCAGTTTGGAAAAATCCCCCCTCTGACTGGAAAGGCAGCACATACTGGTCGGGACACCTGCACTCCTGCTGACCTCTCTGGAGCCTTTCTCGATCTGTGGCTGGGTCTGCTTCCTCTCCCCAAGCCCAGACTGGAGGTCTTTGAGGGTAGGGAGCAGGCCTAATCTTCTCTGAGTCCCTGAGACTCAGGGACAGGTGAAGAGAGACAGAGACAGAGGAGATGGAAAAGGAGCAAGAAGACACATGGAAATTGAGACGGGAAAAAAGGGATGAACTTGATTCAGAGAAGGCCCTGGCTGGGATGAGGGGGAGACAGGTAGGAGGAGTGAATGATAAATTCAGATCACAGGCTCTCCAGAAACTGCAAGAATTGATCTCAGAGATGGCCCGTGACCCAGCCCTGACTCAGTCTCGCCTAGCCCTACTCTGGCCCCTGTTGTCTTCACCTTGACCCCTCCCTTACCCCTTAACCCTACTCTGACCCCACCTACCCTGGCCCCTCTCTGATCCTGCTCTTTCTCCACCCTGATCATTCCCTACCCTCTATCCCACCCCTGCCCTGTCCTGACACCTCTCTGACCCAGCAGTGACCCCTTCTTGACCCAAACCCAAACTTGACCCTACCAAGACCCTACACTGAGCCCACCCTGACCCAGCCCAAGCCCCCATGTCTCTCACACAGGTCTAGGGTGGAATGTGAGTCCATGGCTAATGTCTCAACCTCCTGGAACCCCTCCAACTGTCATGGAACCTCCCCCTGCCCCCAGCTCCAGGTCAGATTGAAGCCCTGAGGCCTGACTGTGGACAGCAGGAGAGACCAAGAAACACAGGAGAGACCAAGAAACACAGAAGAGGGGACAGAGAGATTCAAACCCCAAAGGACACAGCCTGAGCCCCGGGAGAGACCAATGGACTTCCAAGTGGCCACGGAGATGCCTGGAAGGAAGGGCTGAGGCAGCTGGCAGGCTGTTGAGTACATCTGGGGATTGGCCAGACCCCGCATGTCCACATGGCCCAGAGGTCCCAATCTGGCCACCAGAGTGCTCTGCCAGAATTCCTTCCAGCAGCAACTAACAACAACCGAGGCAAGACCCAAGACTCGTCATCAACTACCTTCAGGCCCCGGGTCAGTACCCAAGGCTCTCAGCCCACTGTCCAGAATCACCAAGTCAGTACTGAAGACTCTCAGCCCACTGTCCACAGCCGCCGGGTCAGTATTCAAGAACCCCTGCCAGTTATCCACAGCCGCCGGGTCAGTATCCGAGAACCCCTGCCTGTTATCCACAGCCGCCGGGTCAGTACCCAAGGCTCTCAGACCACTGTCCAGAATCACCAAGTCAGTACTGAAGACTCTCAGCCCACTGTCCACAGCCGCCGGGTCAGTATTCAAGAACCCCTGCCAGTTATCCACAGCCGCCGGCTCAGTACCCAAGATGCATCATCCATCAGTCACCAATTCAGTGCTGAGGACGTGCCACCCATCACCAGCAGTCACCGGGCCAGTGTCCAAGACACACCGTCTGTAATCTACAGTAGCCATTTCAAAACCCGAGATGTCCCATCTGTTTTCCAAACTCACTGCTTCAGTATCCAAAGCCCTTTGTCAGTGACTCGCACCCCCTGGACCAATGTAAAATCAGTTACCTGCAGTAGTCGAGTGAGTATCCCGCCAACAACCCAGAGTCCCCACTCAAGCCTTCAAGTCTCCAGGTCAGTCCGGGCCAGAGTCGATGTCCCCCCATCAATTACTCACAGCCCAGAGGCCAGTATCAAAAGTAATGAATCAATCATCTGGACCTCCCAGGAGAGCTTCAGAGACACTTTGGATGGTCCCCAACACAACCCAAATACCCCAGAAAGCAACCTCTACAGTTCACCATCAGGCAGCTCCACTGAGGGCAGATCTGGCAGGTAAGAGGCAGGGGTCCAGAGAGCTGGTCAGCTTTGGGGCTAGAATTCTAGGGGAGGGGTATCAGGAAAAGCCAGGGACCAGAGGCATAGTTGGTAAAGCAGAGATTGGAGTTTAGAGTTAGGTGTGGCTGGGCTTGAAAGCTGGATCTGAAGGTTTGCTCTGGGTGGGGACTGGCATTGAGGCTGGACCTGTGATTCAACCTAGAGAATAGATTTGGGGGGTGGCAAGGCCTGGAAGCTAGATCTGGAGGCAAGGGAGCCTAGAGGCTGAACCCGGGTGAGCATGTCCTAGAGGGAGATACAGGGCATGGAGAACAGACATAGGCAAAATAGAGTCTGAAGGTTAGACTTGGGGGGACAGGGTCTGACAGCTGGACCTGGGGTGGCTGGGCTGGGTGGCTGGACTCAGTGCTGACATTGGTAATGGGCAATCTGCTGCAGGTTTCAGGACAGGTGTAGACTCAGCCATTCCCAGCTGCCCATGGGCTGGCGGTTGCTGCACGAGGCCAGGAAGATCAGTCACCAGCTGAGCCTGGTGCTGAGCCTGGCCGGCATGGTGACCATCGGTCTCATCTCTCTGGGCCAGCACTGGATCCACTTCCAGGTGCCACTGATGCCCCCTGAGGATCCTGCTGGCTACCCCACCATTCTCATCAATACCATCTTCTTTGTGCAGTGCCCTGACACCTCCTGCCAGAATGAGTACGACCAGAATGCTTGTAAGACCTACCCTACACTCACTGTTCCTGGGACTCATCTCTCCTCTTTGTCCAAGGGACCCTCTTCTGCCTTCCCCGGATTGGTCCTCACTGTCCTGGGCTAGTTCTCCCCTCTCCATGACAGTTCCCACTACCCTTGAATAGTCCCCCTTTCCCCCAAGACGGTCCTCACTGCCTATGCTCATTCTCACCTACATGATACCCATCCTCACAATTCTCATAACCCTAGCACCTGGTACATAATCCTGAGGCTTTTTCACCCCAAGGAATCTGTCCTCATCACATCAAGTTTGTTCCTCAATGCCCAACCCACTTGTCACTGCCCAAGAACCTGTCCTCAATGACCTAGAGGCATCTGCCTCAATACCCCATCTCTAGAGCCCAATTTCAATTTCCTTAAAATAGGGATGAAGAATTTTCAAGGGAGAGGACTTAAGACTACTTCCAGACTCCCCGGGGACCCTCTCCCCCATGCTCAGGGCCTCAGGGCCCGTCTTGGTGTCCTGATTTTCTTCCTTCCCCAGACTTGCTGGACTTTGCCTGGGCCTTCCTCCTCATTGCAAGCACTTCCAGCTTCTGCCTCTGCATCATCCTCATAAACATCGTCTTCTTCACAAGCACCAACACGCCCATGCTGGACTTCTCCAGTGTCATCATCAGCATCCTGACAGGCATGGCACTGAGACCTGTCCCTGAGGAACCAAGTAGAGGAGTTCCCTGCCCAGTGCCTCTCCTGATAGCCAGCCTCTCCCCACCACACTCCAACCCCATCCTCATTTTCACCTTCAACCCCAATCCCAGTACTATCTCCCTCCAAATCTCCAGTCCACCCCAATAAAAAATATTAACTTCCAACCCAACCCCATCTCCAGTCCAAGTCCACTCCATCACCAACAGATCTCAAAATCATTCACATTCCCTTCTGTGATATCCATCCCCATCCACACCCCCACTCCAATTCTATCTTCTTTCCAATCGCCAAGCCCTTTACAAACATCAACACAACTCAACTCCATGCCTAACGCTCCTCAAGACTCATTCCAAATCCAAACTACCCCTCTTACCTGTGAATCTCAACCCAACCCATTCCCAACCTCATGGTCTTACCAGTCTCCAATCCATCCTCATCCCCAACCACAACTCATCCCCACCCCTCAAACCAGCCTCAACCTCAGTGTCCATCACTCAGTCTTCAACTATCCAATACTCAACCCCGTGTCCAGTTCCCACCCCATCCCGTCTCACCAACACCAGCAGCTCAGTGATTTTGTTCAAGCTACTTAATTTTTCTGAGCCACAGTTTTCTTATCTGTAGGATAGGATAACATTTCCTACCATGTGGAGATGTAGTGAGGATTGCATTAGAAAATGTCAGTAACTGATGGTAGCAATTTAACTGCCTGCATCTTTATTGTGATAATCCTCCCACCCCCACCCAAATAACTCAAAATTGCTATTCTGATTAGAATAGCTTAGTTTCCATTTGCATGCCAAACCACACTTTTTAGAAGAGAGGGGCACTTAATTTGGAAATGAAGAATATTGTGTTCCTGTCTCTTGTAATAATTGATCACAACTTTCAACTGCATCAAGAGAACATTCTTAGAGAGTAATAGTGAGGCCAAGAATAGAGAACACTCCACTTCCTTGTTATTAAATGGTATTTACCCAGTTTGTCTAGTAACTCCTCCTAAATACAAGGTACAAAGGGTAGAAAACATCTGTTTTATGTCATCTAAAACAGAACATTTTTCAATAAGAAAATCATTTCTGTCCAATGTCCCCTTTAATTAAATGCAGAACACCTCCTATATTATTTTTAATAACATAAAAAAATTACCCAGTATTCCACTACCCAAGGAAAAAAAATGAATCTTTTCCTTTTCACAAATTCTTTAATTCATGTCATTTCAAAATAAAGTTCAAATGTCCAGAATGACTAAGTTCCTTCAGAAGCCCAAAATTAAAGACCCAATACAGTGATGATAATCAGGCCCAATTCCTGAGGGCACATTGTGTGCCAGGAAACATACTGATCTCAGTAACTCCTAATGACAGCCCAAGGAGATAGGTCCTATGATTATGCCCACTTTACAGATGAGGGAAATGAGGCTCAGAGGGATGGAGTGGCTGCCCTAAGATGGGATACAGAAGCAGGACAAGAAGTCCAGTCTGTCAGCCCCAAAGCCTGTGGTTTTAGACACCACCAGTGCCTGGTTCAAGACCAAGTCTTGCCCTTCCAATGTCCTCCACCATGACGTTGTCAGGAGCCTGTTTTCCTGCCTGTGAGCAGAGGTCAGGGAGGTGAAAGGAAGTGGGAAAATAATGAACAAGACCTTGGCAGCCACACAACTATGGGCAAGGATTCTCACACACCTGATGCTGGCCTCCTAACACCTGTACTCACACAGGGATCAGCATGATACTGTGTATCCTGTTCTACTTGATGCAGGCCCATGAGTACCTGCAGGAGGGCATGACCTACGAGCTGGGGTGCAGTTTCTACCTGGCATGGATCGGCGTCTTCCTCTTCCTGATGACTGGTCTGGGCCGGGCTGGGGTTGGGTTTGGGGTTTGGGCATGGGTTCAGGGAGGCAGACGGGGACTGGGTGGGATAGGGTTTGGGAGGGGGATGGGATTGCAGAGAGGGTTAAGTAGGATTGGACTGAGGAGGGAGATGGGGTTGGGGATGGGTATAGGGCTGGATGCACGGGTGGGGTTGGGTTTGGACTGGGGAATGGGTTGGGCGCAATGTAGAGAATGGTCCTGGGTTTGGGTTTGAAGATAGGGGTCAGGGACAGTGTTGGGGATGGAGCGGAGTTTCGGTATGGGCATGGATTTGGGATCACAGTAAGGGGTGTGGCTGGGCTTGGGGAAAGAACCAGGATCAGGCTCGGGCTGGTGAACCTTGCGCCTCAGCCCACTGCACTCTTCCTTCCTTCAGGTTTCTTCTCCTATCTGAACTACATGAACTTCTGGTCCCTCCTGGCGATCCAGGCCATCTGGACTTAGGGCACAGGAATGACCCCACCTCCCTGCCAAGGAGCCTGCTCACAGCTCCCCACCAAGCACCTGACAACCCTGCTCTCCAGCCCCACCCCCACTGAGGGTCTCTTCCCTTTCCAGTCACCTCTGAATATTCCTCCCCCAACTCGGATTAATAATCTGTATTTTCAAAGAATCTGTGTTTTTTACCCAGAATGTTCTTTGAGCTCAATACCTCGAAGTGTACTTGGGAAGTGCCAGGCCTCCCTGGGGCCATCCCTTGGGCCCTCTGGGGAGAGGGGCAGGTGTGGGAGGGACTAAAGGGGAAAGAGACAGGAGGCGCCAGCACACAGAGCAGGTTCCTGATTCTTGCCATAGAGATGGTGCTCAGTCAGTGTTTGTCGAATAGCTGATGCTTTTAAGCCCAGCTCTTTGGGCTTCATCCTTCCCATCTGTGACCCCCAATAATTTGCCCCTCCCAGGGTTAATTCTCTTTGCACCCACACTTCCTCCTGCCTTTCCCAGCAGCTCCTGTCACTGTCTCCATTCTTCTCCCCAACTCCACCCCAAAACAAAGCTGTTCTTTTTTTCACTTAAAAATTTTTTTCTATGGGGTCCCATTCCTTCCTTATTTATTTCTTTTTAAGGCTGTCATATGTAGCCAATCTTTGCAGATGGTTTGGGGCTACGAGTCATTTACTAAACGGGGCAGGGTTGAAACCCAAGTACACAGTTATATCAATGTCTAGGTCTCCCTGCAGGGCCCCCTCCTGGGGGGGGTCCCATTTATCCGCCTTTCACACAATGGTTAAGGAGGCAGGTTTTGAATCTAGTGCAGCCACTGACTTGCTCTATGACCTGGGAGCAAGGGGTTGAACCCATTTGGACCTCAGTTTCCCCAACTGTAAAATGGAGATAATGGTAGTCTAGTTGTTCCTCTGTATCCGAGGGGGATTGGTTCCAGGACACGCCCCCCCACCAGCTTCGGATACCAAGATCCAAGGATGCTCAAGTCCCTTATATAAAATCGCAGAATATTTGCAATTTTATACAAGGGATGATGCACATCTTTCTGTATATTTTAAATCATCTCTCAATTATAATATGTAATACAATGCAAATGCTATTAAATAGTTATAAATGTAATGTAAATGCTATGTAAATCGTTGCCTGGGCACACAGCAAATTCAAGTTTTGGTCTTGGGAACTTTCTGGAACTGTTTTTTTCCCCAACATTTTCCATGCACAGCTGGTTGAAATGTGCACGTGGAACCTGCTTGTAGGGGAAGCCAATGGTACTTCAATCTAGATAAGAGTTTAGGCCATAGTATGTGCTCTCTAAGTGTTGTTACAATAATCCGTCCTCTTGTCTCCCACAAAAGGCTCTCAAATGCGCTCATTTTTAATAAGAAGTGAGCTGCAACTATGAGCCAGACACTGGGTCTATAGGAGTGATCAAACTAGACACAAATCCTAGTCTTTAAGGAATTGACGTTTTGGCAGAGAGGCAAAAACAAAAACAAAAACAAGCAAAAAACCCATGCCCACAGAAAGATATGTGAGGGGATAAGAGCTATAAAGAAAAATAAAGGAGAGAAAGGGTGACCAGTCTGGAAAACAGAGGGCCTGTTATATAGAGTGAATGGGTGGGGAGCTCTAGGCTACGGTGACATCTGAGCAGAAACAGGCCTGAAGAGAGGAAGAGGGCCATGGGGATAGACTGGATGGGAAAGTTCCAGGCAAAGGCAATAGCAAACGCAAAGGTCTTGAGGTAGAAACGACCTTGGCAGTTCCCAGGAAGACCAGGGAGGCCACTGTGCTAGTGTAGCATGAGCAAGGGAGACAGAAAGGGGAGACGAAGGCAGAGGAGCAGGGACCGGGTCACTCTGGGCCTTGTGGGCTACAAGGAAGACTTGTAGGAGCCAGTGAAGGAAATGTCTCATTTTAAGAGCAGAGTTCAGGTCTCTTCCTTTTACTTCAGATCACAGGCTTCACGGAGGAGTCTCTTCAGTAGAAGGAAGAAAACAACCCAAACGACCAGGGGGACCATCTAAACAAAATATATTCTATTCACACAGGGAATGCTTTGCCACTGTTTAAGGGATGAGGTCGTTCTGTGTACTGATGTGGAGAGACTATTTATGGGACAAACTAGAGTGGGAAAAAAGCATCTTTATCCATAACACGCGCGCTTGAATATCAATAAAGGAAAAAGTCCACACCAAATTGTAGACAGTGATGATTCTGGTCAATGGGTTTGAAGTAGTAGAGAAGTTTCATTGTTTTATTTTTGAAAAAATTGTCACAATCATGTCACTTGAAAAGACACCCAGGGGGGGAGGGTGTAGCTCAAGTGGTAGAGCGCCTGCTTAGCATGCATGAGATCCTGGGTTCAATCCCCAGTACCTCCTCTAAAAATAAATAAATAAACCTAACTACCTCCCACTACCCTCCAAAAGAAAAGAAAAGACACCCAGATTTCCAACCCTGCCAAGAAGCCAAGCCCCCAACTCTTAGACAATCCAAACCAGGGGTGTACCCCAAATCTGGCCCCCAAACAGCCCCAGGAGTCCAGGCCTCCTGCCCCTTCCTCAAACCTCCAGCCGCCGGTCCCGCCCCTCCCCCTCACCGCGCAGGCTCGGCCTCTAATTCTGCGCCACGCGACGCTTTCCCAGAACGCCCACCTGTCAAACTCCGCACTGGGTCCGGCCTCCCACTCTGCGGCTGGTACGTCGCCGGGGTTGGCCCCGCCTCTGCAAGCGCAGCTCGCGCCACTGCCGTGCTGGAAATTCCAGTTGCTTCCCCTTCTGGCCCCGCCCACACCTGGAAGGGGGCCTTCCCCTTCAGGGCCCGCCTTTGGTGCTGTTCACAGAATTGCCTGACCCTCATGACAGGAGAACGGGTCCCAGTTTTTCCTTGCCCCTTTTCTCCGTCCCCAGGGACAACATCCCACCGTCTGGTCGGGAAGATTCTAGAGGAGACAGGCAGTATTCCCTTCCATAAGCACCGAAGCGGGGTTTCCGACACCGGCGTATGTGCTGGACGCCTCGGTGTGAAGCCCGGTCGGGCGCCGGGGGGCAGGCCGCTCGCACGGCGCGCTCTATAAAGCAGGACACGCTGCAGCCTGCGCACGCGGTGGGGAGAGCGAGCGTGAGGTGAGCTTAGCTTTACTATTGGGTCTTTTCTGGGTTTTGCGGTGGGGTGTGCGTTGGGACCTGGGTCGTTCGTGTCGCGTGGTGCCCAGGACTGCAGCAGGGGCGGCCACTATGTCGCGTGGGCCGAGTCTGGGCCCAGCGAGCCTGAGTGTTACTTGCGGGGCGGGCAGTGGCGTCCAGAGAGGTTGGTGGCTCTCTGGGGGCGCTCAGGGGGTCGGGGAGGACTCCTGCCGCCCAAGCGAACGGAGGCCCCCAGGGCTAGTTCCTCTTTCTCTGCACCGCAGCCTGGCTGCGCCATTTCTGCTGCCCACGTCGCAGGGCTCCGCCATCTTGTCCATGTCGGGGGCGGGGGGTGCAGGCAGGGGGCTAATGACATTGAATATTTCTTTGTGAAGTTTTCCACCCCCTTTCTCGCTACACGTACTCTCCTTAGGAAATCGCTTTTGTGTTATTGATTCCACGTGGCTGGCATTTTTGTGCAGCATAGAACAAAGCCTGTGGGAGAGGTAGAGGCCGGATCTCAGGGGTTACTAAGGAAGAAGTGGGAGTGAGGTCTTTAGGTACTGTGTTGTTTCTGAGAACCAGATAGAAGTGGTTTTAGGAGAAAGCTAGTGAGGCGTTTGTTCGCTTTCAGGAATTATTCTCACACGGCCACTCAAATATCAGAATTTTGAAATCACTTAGAACCTCATAGTTTTATTAAACGTCAGTCCTGGGGCTGATCGGTCCTAAAATCTTTTTGGACATCAGTTGCTTGACGCCTGAGCAATGCAGCGCCCCTGGCAAGGAGAGCCAGCCTACGAGCAATTAGCTGATTTTCTGTCTCCTCACAGCAACCCAGCAAGAATCCCTTCTGAGTTTCTCCCTTCGGTCAACCGTCTGGAAAACTGTTGAGTTTACACTAACTCTTGCCAAGTCACAAGTGGAATTTCTCGTCCATTCATCTTTGGAGTGCGCCCTCTTTTGCCATTGTCCGATATATCCCTTTTTCATGCCCTTTTTTCCTTTTTATTTTTCAGATCCTCAAACATACGGGGAAACAGACATGTTTAATAGTTACAACATTTCACCAAGTTTGCTTTTTTTGTCCTTAGTGTTCTGAAAGTATATTTCTTATTTCATCTAAAATAGTTAACACTTGTGTCTCTAAAATAACGTTTTTCTAGGTAATGACAGTGCTGTTGTCACCCTCAATGAGATTTGTTCCTTAATGATACCATCTTCTATCTGCTTAGTGCTCATAGTTCCTAAATCATCTCCAAAACGTCTTTCGCAGTTGACTTGTTCAGAAACGGTTGTGCCTAAGGGTCTCTGGTCATTGCTTACACTGCTTATATTTTAGGTTTCTTTTCCTCCCTTTATTGCTCCACAACAGGCTCTTCCAAGGGATTTGCATCTTAGCTTTCGCTGTTTAGAGTTAGCAGGTACAGCCAGTGCTAGAAATCTGCAAAACTGAGACAAGAGGAGTAGTGAGTAGTGAGCAGGGTCTCAACATGTAATGGGTTTGGAGACAGTCCCTTGTGGACCTGTGAGACTGGGGAGGTGGGGGCATCTTCGTGTCTCCATAGGGAAAGCTGTGGGCATTTGTACCCTCCTGATGGTTTTTTGTGTTTCTCAGTCTGTAAGCGCTGTTAGCTTGGCCTCTGTTCCTGAAGGTGAGTGGCCTTGGGATCTGGTTGCAGAGGGACCTGGGCTCCCGTGATGTCCAGCACTGGGCTCTGATCACCCCTGAGGACACAGTGCCCCCCAAGGACCTTTGACACCTGGGGATCTGAGGGGCCCTGGTTTTGATGTTCTCTGGACCCCCAAACTGTTTTCTCTCCCACTCTCACCAAATCCTTCCTGTGTTACAGGTGTGTCTTCAAGCTGAGGGGCCACCCACCACCACCCCATCTTGGTAAGACCCCTTATGCCTGCTCCCTGACCCCCCAGATCTAAAATAACTCACCCTTATTTTCAGTGCCTTCACATCACATACCTCTGAGACCTAATTTATATGCCAGCAGTCATGCTTGGGATTTACCCAGCTCTGCTGTTCTTGGGCTTAGAGGTGTTAATCAAGTGATTGCTCTCCTGAGCCTCAATTACTCTGTCCGTAGAGTGGGCACAACACATCAGGAATAGATGGGCCCCCAGGCCTCTGTGCAGTTGGGTGGGGGGTAGTGATGTTTCCTGCCTTCACAGGTGAGGGTTGGATAAGGCGAGGAGTACATGGGCTGTGGAAGGGGAAATATATACGGTCATTTCTCGGTGTCCATGGGGGATCGGTTCCTGGGGCCCCGTAGATACAGAGGGTAATGTGTATGTATTTGGGTTTCAGGGAAAAGGACTAATCAGAAAGCTAATTTTCAAACTCAGCAGAAGAAAAGAAACAGCAGGGCTGGAAGCATTATCACTCTTACAGTGGGGGGCGGCGGCGGGTGTAGACTGAATACAGTGTCGCCTTCAGCAAAGATTAGGCAGTTTCCCCATGAATCATATCTCTATAAACTGATACAGTTATTAAGGTTACCCTCAATTTACACAGTAGCCATTGTCAAAGGATGTGGTTTATCTGGAGAATGTTTCAGGAGTGTTTCAAAGAGCTAAATCATCAAATAAGTTGGTATGTGTGTTCCCCAAAAAGAAACAAGTGTTCTGGGCTCTAGGAGGCTTTTTCTCTGTTCCTTGGGTGTGGGGAGCGAGGAGGATCATGGCTCTGGTGGAACAGTCCTGACTTCTCAATAGAGTCTGGACCCAAATCTCCATTCCCATTAATAAGGTTGATTTCTGATAACAGATGGAAACGATTGTTTTCTAAATACATAACAGAGAACAGAAAGGGTATTCTCTGAGGTTCTCAGAGGTCTAGACTCCTGCCGACAAGCACCTTTGGGGTGAGAGCTGCGTCCTGTGAAGGGTTAGCTCAAAATGCAGCTCATCAGTGTCTTTCTGGGGGGCTAGTCTCTCCGTCCTCTGCGGAGCTCTGAACCTCATCGCGGACTGAGGAAATTTCTGGGGAAGTGTGGAGTAGGGAGGGGGCCCGTTGGGCAGGGATATGTGAGGGGGGCAAGGAGAAGCAAAGCAAGGCAGCAGGGTAGGGAAGCCCTAAGGGACAAGTAACATCTGTCGATTTCTGAGGCAGCGCTGTCCAACAGAGCTAGCAAGATGGAAACGTTCTATGGTCTGGTTGGGGGAGGGGGGCAGTTTAAGGGCACTGGGACCCCCATGATGTCCAGCACTGGGCTCTGATCTCTGGTGAGGACATGGTGCCCCCTCGGGACCTTTGACACCTGGGGGTCTGAGGGGTCCTGCCTATAGGGAAGGGTGGATGGGGGCCATGGTTTCCCTGCACCCCACCAACCCTCTCTTGGATCCCACACCCTTTCCTGTCTGCAGGTGGTTCCTTCAGGAGTTGAACAGCCTGGCCATCCCTCGGTAAGAACAGAAGAGACTCCCCTTGTTAATACCATAGTAATCATTAGACTTACAAGATTCTGAATTTATCGTTCATTTAATGTATAGGGTTAGCTCAGAATGCATGGTAATAGGTCCTGGGTTCTATCCCTGCTGCAGAGATGGTTTGGGGAGGGTGGTAAGAGATGGTGAATGCAGGAGGGACTAGGATTAGAAACAGGCCAACCCAGGGGTGGGGAGGTTAGGGGCTTTGCAGTGAGGTGTGTTCAGTCAAGGCTTCTGAAGGGGCCATATTTGGGGACCCCCATGATGTCCAGCACTGGGCTCTGATCTTCTGTGAAGACACGGTGCTCCCCCAGGACCTTTGACACCTGGGGATCTGAGGGGCCCCCAGCTCTGTGGAGGGATGGGTGGGGGCTGTGGTTGCCCTGTGTGCCTCCAACCTCCTCTTCCCCACCCCCACTCCTTCCTTTCTGCAGGTGGTTCCTCCAGGCGTCCCAGAGCGCCACCATTCCTCTGGGTAAGAACAGAAGTTCTCATGAATGCCATAATAATCATATTTATTTTATAGTTAGCAAAATATAGAGATTATGGGGAGGGTGTAGCTCAGTGGTAGAGTGAATGCCTAGCATGCAGAGGGTCCTAGGTTCAATCCCCAGTACCTCCATTTTTTTTAAAAAACAAAAACACCTAATTACCTCACCTCCCCAAAGAAATATTTTTTAATAAATAAAATTTTTAATGTCAAATTATATTTTTTAATTCTCAAAAAAAGAATAATTGAAAAAAATTTTAATGTAGAGATTATGGTAATAGTATAAAGGCCAATGCTGAGCCCGTAACTGACCAGGCACAGTTCTAGGCACTGGATCCATTTAATCTTCACAGTAACCCCATGATGTTAGGGGTGGGGGGTTGTCAGGGGAAGCTGCTATAGGAGCAGCTGGTGGAAGGGGAGCGTTGCATTGGGACATCCAGTATCAGCCCCCATGATGCCTAGCACTGGGCTCTGATCTCCCATGAGGATATCGTGCCCCCCCCCCCAGGACCTTGACATCCGGGGGTCTGAGGGGCCCAGCTCCAGGGAGGTGCCTGGTGGCCGGGTGTGTGTGGCTATTTCTCTGTGCCCTTCCCGCAGCACCCGTGGCCGCGCCCCTCCCGGCCTCTTCCCGTCCCCCAGCGGGAGCGGCCACAGCCATGGCCGAGAGAGCCCTGGCGCCTACCCAGGTGGGGCGGGGCGACCGCTACTACACGTACACTGAGCTCCTGGCCATCGCGCGGCGCTTCAGACAGAACCCCAATGAGCTCATGATCACCTGGATCCTGCGGGTGTATGACCAAGGGGGCCCAGCGCTGTCCCTGAATTCCAGGGAGCTGGCGCTGCTGGGCGACCTGACCAGTGATGCCGTCTTCAACTACCACTGCAAGGCCCTGCGGGGTGGCTGCCGAACGCTGCTGGCCTGGCTGCTGCTGGCCTGGCGCCAGCGCTGGGAGTCCTTCCTGCACTTCGAGGCCACTGAGCTGCCTTTCCGGCCCTGGACCACCATGGAGGAGGGCATCCAGCTGGTGCGTGAGCTGGGCATGCTGGACTGGATCTACCGAGAGCCACCCCTGCCCAGCGAGCCTGAGCGCCCAGCGCCCGAGGACGTGCCCTTCACGCAGGGCCTGCAGCGGCGCCTGCTGACGGCCGCTCCCTCCGAGCTGCGGCTCTCGCTGGTCAGCCTGCTGGTCAAGGGCATGACGGTGCTGGAGGCGGTGATGGAGATCCAGACCATAGCCGATGTTGGCCTGCTCTGGCGCCAGAGCCAACCTGGCCGCACCAAGCTCATGCTGGGGCCCAACCCAACGCGCAAGGACCTCATGGGCTGGCTGCTGAGCCACGGCGTGCCCAGGGAGCGGGTGGACAAGCAGCCCACCAAGGTCCTCCTGGAGCTGTACATCAAAGAGGCCAAGCGCAGCCGCAGCCATGCCGCCTACGGGCTCGGGGAGGAGCAGCCCCCGCCTCCCCCATACTCTGACCAGGCCAACGGAGGGGACCCACCAGTGCCCGTGCGCCACGACTAGGCCCCAGGGTCCAGTTGGTTCTCGGAGCGGGGAAGGGAGGCTAAATCCCAGGCGAGCCAACTGGCAGGGAACAGGGACATTGGAGGGGAGGCCCAAAGCCTCGGTGGGGTCTCCTGTGTGCCCCTGAATGGACTGAGGGACGCCCCTGGCCACCCTGTGGGCCTCACTGGCCAGAGCTGGAGAAGAACGGCTCCTGGCCGAGAGCTGCTGCAGGATTCGGGGAAAGTCTGCTACATTTCAGTCTGATACACTTGAGCCCGGTGGGTGTCGGGGGGTCGGTACCCACCTCTCTGCCACATGGGCCCCCAAAGCACTGCAGGCCAAGTGGGAGAGCCCAAAGCCCACGACATGGAAGCACCTGGAAGTTTGCACACTTTCTCAAGGCTTTTTTTAAATGCAGTATTTTAACCTATTACTTTTTCAGCATAGAACAGGATTTAGGGAGGCTCTTTCCCCCCTTTGTGATGTCTTTTCTCTTGAGACCTTTTTTATGCAAGGCCTTTTCTCTTTTAAAATGGAACTTTGCCCTTTGCTCACCTGGGGAAGGTGCAGCCTGTTTCTTCCGATTCCTCTAGCTGGGTGTGCGGCTGGAGTGTCTGCTAAATGCCTGGGTGAGGGGTGCTGGGGCCCAGAACCCCAGCTTTGTGGGGATGGACAGCCCTGGCAGACAGTGCCAGGCACCCATTAAACACCTCGCATGTCCCTGTGTGTGAGCTGTGGTGTTTGGCTGGGTTCCGGTGTGGAGCTGGAAGGAGAGCCAGGGTCCCCAGGCACAGATGGACAGCACCCCCAGTGGTGTTCCCATCTCCTTAGCCATCCCAGCAGTCTGCTGAGGGAAGGACTGCTGACAGCAGTAGGGTAGAGGAATCAACTAGAACTTTCTTTGGGTCTTCTGTGTATCTATAAACAAGAGGTTTCCCCAGGACCCGGAAGTGCAGAGGGTATTCCTGGGGCCCTGTGACTGTCACGCAACTCCCCAGGCAGGCAGGCTTAGACAGGTACCAGTGTGCATGTACCACGCACACAAACGTGCATGGATGTGCAAATGTGTGTGTGGAAACACTGCACATCAGTGCAGGAGCGCACACGTATATGTACATGCACGTGTACGCAGACTCATGTACCGGCACATGTGTCACAACATGCACACGCTCAACTGCCCGTGGCTTTCAGGCCAGGCAGCCCTCCCTGCCTTCCCCCGACGCACACAGTAAGTCACAGAAGCCAGAGCAGCAGGTGACGAACAGATGTGTTGGGATCCAGTGTGTGTTGTGGGGAAGGGGTGGTGCCCGATCTGGCTCACACGGGGCCCCCCCAGGCCCGCAGGCAGCCTGGTCTCCAGGCCAGCAGACCCAGCCCCACGCTGAGTGCTGCCAGCACGGCCACAGCCCCAGCCAGCAGGGGCACTGTGGTGGCTGTGGGGAGAACACGGGGGTGTGAATCTCGAGACGTGCACCCCCTGCTGCCCCCCCAGCCCCGAGGGCCATCACCTGCAGGAGTGGCAGGCTTCTGGGAGCCATGGCAGGGGATCCCCTTGGCCGGGGGCCGGGCAGGGGCTGTCAGCTGGTGGAAACGGCCTAGTGGGCAGGGGGCTGGGCACCCGGGGAGGCTGAGGGTCAAGGGCAGGCCAGCAGAGTCGTTTCGGTAGAAAAGGGAGACGGTGACATTCCTGGAGGGAGAGAAGAGGTGGTGGTACCCAGGCCCCTTGCCTTCCCCTCTGCTGACTTTAAACCTGGAGGAGGGTAGCTAGATGGAGAACCGGGCTCTTGATTCCTACTTGTCAACCCCCTGATGCCACCAGCACCCTCCCTGGAAGTTCCCCCTGCAGGCCACGCCCTGCACCTGGCATCCCAGCCCTCCTCATGAGAGTTCTGTCCCACCCACTCTGGAGCACCACCCCCTCCTCACCCTGCGTTGTCCTCCGGGTCCCCGAGGCTCTTCCGGAACTCAAAGCCGAGGCAGGCAGCATAAGGGGGTGTGTGCCCATCATAGAGACCCAGGGCCCCCTGGAGGGCCAGCAGAGTGCTGTCGTGCTGCAGGCGGATCCAGGGCTGAGACAGGGCTCCTGACATCTCCCCTCTCCTGAACTCTAAACTTGTGCATCCAGATGTCCCTTAGACCCCTTACGAATAAACGCGCACGTGCGCGTGCACACACACGCACACCTCTGCACCCTGGAGGGAGACACACACACACACACACGCGTACACCTCTGAACCCTGGAGGGAGCCACCAGTTACAGGTGGTCATTTAATAAAGATTGGTCACATAGACACGAAATATGATTGGACAGCTCAATGAAAGAGCCTGTCCTTTCAGAATAGCTGAATTCTTGTCCATAACACCATCACCTCCCACCTTCTGGATTCCATACCTCTAGTGATATGGTCTGAGAGCATGGTTTGGAGATGGGAGTTACTCCAGGCATTAGGCTGAGGTTCCTTTGGGACCACCAGCTCTTCCTCACCCAGATCGCCACCCTCCTATCCTGGTGACCATGTGGCACTGCCACCCTTCCCGAAGACTCACAGCTGAATACATCACCATCTTGAGTGGCAGCCCCAAGCGCTGGACTCGTGAGAAGTTGGCAAGGATGGCATCCAGCAGGACTCCTGAGAGGAAGCAAGATACAGTGCTAAGAACTCCCCAGAGCAAGGTGCCTTGGCCTCCCAGCCTCCCCGCCCCACGCCTCACCCCCAGTCAGCTGGGCCTTCTCTGCTGCCCGGGGTGGGCCCACATGGGCCCCAATATCCAAAGCTGAGATCCGGGCTAGCGTCTGCAGGACATCTGGGGAGGCCCAGGATGGAAGGGGAAGACCGTGGGCTTGCTGGGGAGAGACAGGGAGGGGAAACGTGACCACGACGTCCTGAGCTCTCCCTGTTCTCCTCAGGCCCTCCCAGTGCCCATGCTCCCCCATCAGCCCCTACCTGAACCCCTCACGGGCTAGGTCTGGTAAGAAAATATGGTGTGGGCATGAGCGCTCATGAATGAACCAGAGTAATGACCATCATTCCACAGTCCAGAAGCCCTTATCTGAAACCCTTGGGGCTAGAGCTGTTTCAGAATTCAGACCTTTGGGGTTTTAGAAAGAGCCACGGTGAGGACACCGTCTACCTCATAACACATCCAGTGGGACCTAGGGCAGCCGCTTTACACATGCACGTTGCTACTCCCACCGTGCAATTAGGACCATTCCCATAAAGTGGGGTAAGGAGGACTACCAGCATCACACCACTTCAGGTCAGCTCCTGCCACCCAAGCTTTGGTTTCAGGCGTTTTTCCGATTGCAAAACTGGGGAGGTGGAATTGCAAACACAGCGCCAAACCTTCCTGCGGGCCTCACTGTGTGCCGGGCGCATTTCTAAACTCATCACGTGAACTAACCCGTTTCGAGCTTCACAGCAAACCAAGTGTACGGGTGGGACAGCTGAGGCACTAAAGGTAGGTGACTTTTCTGAGGGAATACGGGTAGTGAGCGGCAACGCTGGGATTGGAATCCAGGTGCCCTTAATGACTTGGTGGGTGGGCAGGGGCCCACCTGGCAAATCAGAGTGTCCAGAACCTTCCACGCCCTGCGTAGCGGCTCCCCAACCAGCGATAGCCCGGTGAAGTTCTCCAGGCGGGTCAAGAAGTCCTGGAAACACGGAGCTGGGTGAGGCCAGCAGACCTCCGCTCCCCTTCTCATCGCGCAGGCCCCGCCCAGCCGGCCCCGCCCCCGCCCCACCACGCAGACCCTGCTCACCGTCCAGCCCTCTAGGGCGGTCTGGTACTCGGTGGCCTCAGTGGCCTCCCTCAGTAGTTCATGGTATCGGGGACAGCTGCGCATGGGGAACCTTAGCAGCTAGAGGAAACAAGTTCAGAGGGGCAGCAGCGCGACTAGGCCCGACGGAAACCGGGGGAGTCGGAGCTGTGGGGCCCTGCTTGTGGTCCGCTGTCAATCCCAGGTCTGGCTGCGCAGTGTGGGGTTAGCAGCTCACCCCATCAGGACAGCTCTGCCCCCGGGAAGGTCTTGCTGCTCTGGTTCTCAGGAGCCACCCAGCCAGGCCCTGAGCCTCCTCTCTGAGCTGCTGGCCCTCTCCATCTCAGGGTCCCTGTCTCTCTCTCCATCCCTGCCACCTTCAGGTTCTATCCAGCCCCCTGACCTTGTCCTCAGCAACCGGCACCGTGTGCACAGGGATGGGCTTCCAGGTGGCCTCCGAGCGCCCTGGGGCGGCCTCAGGGAACAGCCCCGCGAGGTTGGCCTGAGCGCTCTCCAGCGTCCGGTCAAAGTCTGTGCTGCGAATGTACACCTGGGTGGGGTGGGGAGAGGGCAGGCCAGGGGACCATGGCTGGGGTCAGAGGTCAGCTGTAGCAGCAAACCAAAAGCTTCAGATTCAGTTCAGGGTCAAAGGTCAGGTGTTAGGGGTCAAAACTCAGGGCAGGTTCAAGGGTCTGGCCTTCAATGTGGGAATTTGGGGTCAAGGGTCAGAGGTCAGGGTCGGGAGCTGTTGGGTTGGGGGTCAGAAGTTGAGTGGACATCGAGGATTAAGGAGATCAGTCAAGTCAATGAAAGATCAGAATTGCTGGAGGAAGGTAGAGGTCAAGATGAGGAGGGCGGGCCAGAGATCATGGGGTCAGAGTTCAGTACACAGCTATCTGGGACCAGAGGTCAGAGATCAGGAGGAATGATCCTAATTGGAGATCTGTCAGGAGACACTGGAAAAGATAGGAAAGAAAAGTCAGATTTGATGAAAGGTAGAGGTCAAAGGTTGAAGTCAGGAGGGCAAGTAGAATCTACGAGGGTCAAAGACAGAATCAGTCAGGTTCCAGAGTCAAAGGTCAGAGGGTCTGGCTGGAGTTGGTGGGAGTCAGAAAACAGAGGTGGAGGCCAGCATAAAATGAAGTCAGAGTTGATGGAGGTCAGAGGTCAGATGTGACTCAGGTTGAGGTGGAGTCAGTGCTGTGTGGGTTGGTCAATGGCTTAGGAGTCAGAGATCAGACGTAAGGTGCAGGTGAGGTTGATGGGGGTCCAAGGCCTGAGGTGGAGGCCATGGGAAGCACTGCAGGCAGTGGGGATCAGAGGGGGGCCAACACGGCGGTACCTCCTCCCGCTGATATTCGGGGCTCAGAAAGGCCTCATAGCGGCTCCTCAGGAAGCGGCCCAGCTCCAGCTGCTGGCGGACCCCCTCCTGGGGACAGGGAAGACTCAGCAGACCCCTCCCCACCCAGCCCCACCCCTTGTCCCCATCCCCAGCTTCTCACCCCGGTCAGCTGGCCCAGGCCACGCGGCCACAGGGTGGATGCAACCTCCTTGTGCGGGTCGGTGGGATAAGAGGCCAGCGGGGCCCGGTCGCCATGGCGGAAGACCTGGGGAAGGGACCTGGTCAGGGCTGACCTGGGGGATGTGAGGGGCCGGGCCGGGGTGGGGCATCTCACCACAGCCACGAAGACCAGGGGTCCTTCCGTCAGAGCCTGGGGCGGCAGCAGCAGCGGCAGCAGCAGCAGGAGGGGTCCTGTGGGGTGGCCCCGAAACCCTGGCCCGGCCATTTCCACACAGCCAGACGCTGAGCTCAGCCCGCTGTCTGTGCCGCAGCCCCACCTGCTCATTACCCGGCCTGAGCCACCCCCCCCAGGAGAGCAGGTCCCAGCATGCCTCCCCCTGGAGCCCGATCCCCCGGGGCCTTTGTCAGCCTTGGATTAACCCTTGGAGTAACCCACTTCATCTTTACCGCAACCCCAGGAATCGTCTGTCTGATCATCACCCTCTCCATTGCTCAGATGGAGAAAGCGAAGCACAGCGCGGTTCAGTAATTCGCCCACGGGAACACGCTAGTGAGCAGCAAAGCTGGGATTTGAACCTGGGTGCCCTTAAACTGGGCATAGAGGGAGGGAGAGACCCCTGCCCCTGCCCCACATTCTAGACTCCTCCCTCCCCATGCCACCCATCACCGCTGAGTTGGTTCTTTTTCACACCCCTTAAATACTGGGGCTCTTTGAGGCTCTCTTGGGCCTCCTGGTGATTCTGTCTTCTTCCCGAGCCACCAGCAACTGGCGAACCCACGTGGCCCAGCGATCGGACCCCTACACCATGGAGTTGGACAGGCTGGGTTCAAATCCCAGCTTTGGCATTTATAAGCTGTGTGACTTTGGGCAAGTTGCTGCACCTCTCAGTGTTGTATTTGCCTCACTCATGAAATGGAAGCACAGTCTGTACCTCAAAGAGGTGCTCTGAGGATGAATGAGTTCAAATACATTCAGCCTTTAAAACAGGCTTTCGCAGAGTGACTGCTCAATAGCGTTAGTTATTGATGCCAGGAAACAAATTTCTCTAAAGTTTAGTGGGTTAGGACAGTAGCCATTAATTATGCCTCACAGTTTTTTGTGGGCCAGGACTTTGGGAGTGCCTTAGCTGGGTGAGTCACATGACTCACGTGGGCTGCAGTCACGTGAAAACTCGACTGGGGCTGGAAGAGCCACTTCCAGGCTTACCGGTGTGGCTGTTGGCTGGAGGCCTCAGCCCCCAACCACATGTGCCTCCTGTAGGGCTGCTTGAGCCTCCTCACAGCATGGCCACCAGCTTCCCCCAGAATGACTGAGCCAAGAGATAGCAATGTCTTTTATAGCCTTACCTCAGAAATCACCCTCTGCCATTTCCACCACGTTCTGCTGCTCATACAGGTCAGCCCTGTTCCACGAGGGAGGGGACTTCATGGGACCTGAAGAGCAGGAGGTGAGACTCTTTGGGTTAGGGTTAGGGAGGCTGGCTGCATGGTAATGTTCTTTAAATAAATAAAGATGTCTTGTCATAGAAAACAAATTCATGGTTACCAGGGGAGAAAGGGTGGGGCGGGAAGGCATAAAATGGGAGTTCCAGATTTGCAGATACTAACTACTGTATATAAAATAGGTGACAATTTTGTACCTTGTAGCACAGAGAAATATATCCAATACCTTGTAGTAATCTATAATGGAAAAGAATATGAAAAGGCATATGTGTATGTACATGTATGACTGAAACATTATGCTGTACACCAGAAATTGACACAACATTGTAAATTGACTATACTTCAATTTTTTAAAAAGATATCTTGTCAGCCCACTTCCTGAGTCCCCCTCAAATTCGTATGTTGAAACCCTAACCTCCAAGGTGGTGGTATTAGGAGGTGGGACCTTTGGGAGGTGATTAAGTCAGGAGGGTGGAGCCCTCATGAGTGGAATTAGTGCCCTTATAACAGAGAACCCAGGAGCTCCCTGGCCTCTTCCACCTCATGAGGGCACATTGAGAAATTGGCCATCGATGAGCCAGGCTCTCACCAGGCACCGGATCTGCCAGTGCCTTGATCTTGGACTTCCAGCCTTCAGAACTGTAAGAAATATATTGGTGTCTTTTATAAGCCACCTCGTCTGCGGTATTGTGTTATAGCAGCCTGAACGGACTAAGTAAGATAAGCCCCATCTCGCAAGGTCTTTGACGTAATCACCTCTGCAATGTCCCTTAAGCCACGAGAGGGAAATACTCAGAAGTTCTGGAGATTAGGGTGTGGGCAGCTTGCGGCCATTATTCAGCTCACCACACAGGAAAACACGAGTGGCTTTCCACACCCCTCTTACCCACTTCTCACCCTTCCTCGTCCTGCTCTGTGCCCTAGAGGAAGCCTCTGTCTTCAGCTGTGTCCTGGCCCCCCTGCTCTCGGGGCCCCTGCTGGGGTCAGCCAGTGATGGAAGCAGGAGCTCCAAGGATGCGGGGCCCTGGCGGTAGCGTAGCTTCCTCTGGGGCCCCTGACCCTTGAGGTTCTGGTGACATGGATCTCTCCCTGCCCCTTGATCCCTAGGGGTGTGTATTGATCTGCTAATAAATGACCACAAGCTGGCTGGCTTAGACACCAGAAACTATCGTCTCCCAGTTTTGGAGGCCAGAATTTCAAAATCAAGGTCTCAGAAGAGGGGGATGGGGAGAAGGAGGGTATAGCTCAGTGGTAGAGCGAGTGCTTAGCATGCACAAGGTCCTGGGTTCAATCCCCAGTACCTCCATTAATAAATAAATAAATAAACCTAGTTACCTCCCCCCACCAAAAAAATCCTATTGCTAAAAATACAACAATAATAAACAAACCAAAAAAGAAAAAAGAAAAGAAAAACTCAAGGTGTCGGCAGGGTTGGTCCCTTCTGAGGGCTGCAAGGAAGGAGCTATTCCCTGCCGTCCCCAGCTTCCGGTGTTACTGACAACCCTTGGCTTATAGAAGCATCAGTCCGGACTTTGTGGTCACATGGCCTTCTCCGTGTGTCTGTTTCTGGGTCTCTTCTGGGACACCAGTTATGACCGGATCTTAACTTGATTTACATCCACAAAGACCCTATTTCCAAATAAAGTCACATTCGCAGGTAACAGGGATGAAAACTCAAACCAGTCTTTTTGGGGGACTCAGTTCAACCCCAGCTGGGTGGTCACAGCTCCCCGATTTTGCTAAGCCCAGTGCTGCACTGTCCTGCCACCTCTGAGCATGGACCCTGCATTGGACTCTCTCCAATTAAATCCTTTTGAGCTGCGTCTGCTGCTTCCTGCTGCAATGCTGAGAAAGAACACCCTTCCAGATTTTTAAATGCACATTTTTTCCATATGTGTACTTTTTTTACACAAGTGAGATCATAACTCACGTGCAATTCTGTAACAATCTCCTCATTTTTGTGTCAATAACACTTTCACCTCATCTATACCCACTCCTTTCAGAGGTCCCTGATATCTCCCCAAATATCTTTTACAGCTGGTTTATCCAAACCAGGACCCAGTTCATGGTCACCCACCAAATCTGGCCATATGTCTCTTATGCATTTGTTTAAATATAGCGAGTCCACTTGCTTTGATTTTGTTTTGTTTTGGGACAAGGACTTGGAGAGACCATGCCAGCTGCCCTGTTGAATGTCTTGCCTTCTGGAATTTTCTAGTTGGTGCCCAAAGGTAATAGGCGATTCTTATCCTTTCCAAGATTTGCGTTGTATAAAGTCACTGGGAATGCGGGATTAGCAAAAACGGAATCATTGCTGCTGGGGGAAATGTGTGTGTCTGTGTGTGTGTGTGTATCACATGGATTATAATCTTAAATCCTAAAAAAATACTCATTCTGGTAGATTCCTTTTTTTAATTTTATTTTACAAACTAGGAAATTTGCCTAAGGCCACCCCACTCGCAGGTGCCAGAGCTGGGATTCAAACCCATCCCACTGGCCCCAGAGCAGGAGCTCCTCACTGAGCACCACCTGCTCCAGTCTCCGGCCTCTGGACCTCCCTCTGCTGAAGAGCTAAAGCCAGAGAGCAGAGAAGCATCACCTTGATCAACCTCAGCTGGGAATGTGCACCTCTTGAGACTCAAAATTTTAGCACTCCATGCAGAGATGGAACTGCGGAAAAGGAGGGCAGACTGCCCTTGCTCTGCTGCCCTCTGTATTTCGGGTAACCTGGAAGTTAGTTCTAAAGGTGTGATGGACAGAAAGAAACATAGGTGTCTACAAAACTGTCAGGAGGGCTGGCTGAGCAGAAGTCAGGGACCGCTGGAGGGCTGTGGGAGACAAGGCGTGTCACTGTCCCTGTGGCCCAGAGATCAGGAAGCTGCTGCCTTTGCCACGATTCCTACTGTTATAACTGCTGCTCCTGCCCCCAGAACTGGCGGCCAGGCTCTGGGATGCTCAGTTGAATCACTGCTACGTCTCTCCATCTTGTACTGGAGGAAATTTTGCCCAGGCCACTTCACCTGCTCTGCTGGCCTCCAGCCTCCGCCTGCTCTGAGATATTTCTGGCACCCAGACCTGACCCCCTCCCTCCCCTGCTCCCAGGCCTCCCATGGCTCCCCAGCACCCTCCACAGTGGTGGTGGGGAGGGAGGACAAACACTTCAGTGTAGGGTTGCAGGTTTGAGCTCTCTGATCTCAAATGTCCCATCCCGAGTTCAGATATCCCCCTGTGACAGTCTGCATGCCCCTTCACCCAAGCCTCTGCCCCAGGGTCCCCTCTACCCAGAATGCCCTTCTCTCATCGCCATGGCTGCCATTCTGGTCTCCCGGGCAACCCCCCTCTCAGGTTCTGCTGACAGACCTTCCTTCCCCGGCTGAGAGGTCCAGGAAAGGGAAAGGGAGGTCAAGCAGCTCTTCAGCTGAAACCCATGGCCATGAACTTTCAGGAAGTGAGGAGGGGCCCAGCAGGGGGAGGGAGGCCCCGGGCAGGGGTCAGGGGGAGGGAAGAGAGGGAACGGGACCTGACCTCTGACCCCTCCACCTAGAATGTGACCCTGGCCATAGCCGTATTCACCATCCTCGCCTCCATTTACTTCTTCAACAAGGTGAGTGGGAAGAGGGCAGAGGGGGTAGGCTGGAGCTCCGTTGATTTGGTCTTCATTTTACCATATTGGCTGTCTCTTTCTCTCCCATGTTTCTGTGTATCTCTCTGTCTCTTTTCCTCTCTTAGGCTCAGCAATGAGAAGACACAAGATCCCTGATCCAAGAGCCCCGCCTCTTCCTGGACCATGGCTCTGGCCTCTGAGACCAAATAAATGTAACTGAATCAGCACATCCTGCTCCATCTCCCCACCCTAGCAGGCACACAGCCTCGGGCCAGCTCTGTCTGAGGGCCAGGCGTCTGGGTCAGAGAGAGGAGGCCTGGACTCCTGGGTCTGGGGAAAGTAGGGGCAAATGGCTGGGGCTCTCAGGTTGGAGGCTAGAGCCCAGAATCTGAGTTCAGTTTTGAGGGATGAGTAGGAATCTGTCAGGAACATTCAGAGAGGAGAAAGACAGTCCAACTTTGGGTGCAAGAGCACAGAGAGGAGAAAGAGCAGGGCTGATTCACCACCTGGTGCCAAGACAGCTGCTGTGTACTTCAGATTTGTTCCTTAATCTTGGCCAAAGGCCATAGCAAGGACAGCCTGAGATCAAAGATGTGAATAGAATTTTCAAGCTGCACAGGGTCTCTGGTTGCCATCTTCATTGCTATATTGTATCCACACATCTTCCTCTTTTCTTAGAAAACTCCTATGCTGCCTTCAATACCCACCATAAATGCTTCTTACTATAGAAGTATCCAGACCTCCAGACACACAGTCAATTACCTGTTCCCTCACTAGCCACCTCCTACCCACTCCTTATCTCCCCTCCCAGTGGGTGAAGTGCCCTGGGTGACACCCCAGCCTTTGGTTGAGCTTCATCCACTTTCTCATCAGATAAACAGTTTCATTTCAACTCAAGAGCTGAAAAGGCAGCCTCTGAGTAGGGTCACTGAACATCCTGGTTTCCCAGGAAAGGCCTAGCAAATTCTAATTAGAAACATATTTATAGTCTCAATATAACCTTGGTTTGCAGGTTACAAATATTTGGAGCCAGTTGTTTCAGCATAATTGACAACAGCAACCTCTAATTCTCAAAAGCAGTCTGATTTAGAAGATAGTCTTACTTATAGGAGACCTTGGTTGCAAAACTAAGAGTAACCACATGGGGGCGGTGGTTGACCATGTTCCCAGACAGAAGTTGGCCTGCCGGGCTCCAGCAGGGAAGTTGGTTTCCCCAAAAGCAGAATTCTGAGTCAAGGGCAACAGAGGGGTCCTTGAGGCTTCGTCCCCTCTCCCAGACCTTTCTCTCTCCCTGGACAATAGCCCTGCCCCCTATCTCTGTCCCCTAGTCCTCACAGGAGTCGATCTTCAAGCAGAGCTGACCTGTCCTTTTCGGCTCACAGCTCCCCACAGCCCCTCTGGGATGAGTCCCAGCCTCTCAGCAGGGCATTGGAAACTGCGTGTGACCTGATGCCCTCCAATCTTTTTTAAAAAAATTTCATCCACCTCCTACACCCCCTGTGTGGTATATCCTTAACAACATATAAGTGAGAGGTAGTGGGGGGATAAACCACCCCAGTGCCTTTGCACATGCTGTGGCTCACAGTCTGAAGTGCCCTTTCCCACTTCTGTTTTGTCAGCTACCCCTGGAAGACTTCCTATAATCAGATAGAGGCTGCTTGCCTCTCCTGCCCTCCTCCACCCCCACTACCTTCCCTCCCACCCTTCCTGGCTGTGACTGGAAGCATGAGGGTGGGAGTGCACAGAATAGGATCTGACTCCTGCTGGACCCCAAGCTTGGGTCTTGGCTATTCATGTTTGTAAAACAAATAAACACAGACAAAGAAGTCGGTCTTTGCGTCCCTCCTCCCCACACCCACCTCCAGTGTTTTCAGCCATTTCATGCTGGGGTTTTCAGTCCCCTGGGAGCACTCAAGGTTGCATTTGCACAACCACAGGCACTTGAAGATGGACGGTGCTTAGCCCGCTGCCTGTGGGAATCCCTGGGGAGCTTTTGAAATTCTCAGAGCCCTGGGCCACTTAAACCACGAAGCCTGGGGATGGGGCATGGACATCGATTGGATTTTAAAAGCTCCCCCAGAGATTCTAATGCACAGACAGGTCAAGAGGCATCACTGTAATGCGTTTTCCAAAGATGGGAGAGATAGATTCTTCCCCTTGGAGCTCAGTGCATTTCTGAGGTAGCTCCATGGATACATCAAACGACTCAGAACATGGAGCAAAAATTAACCTTTAGTTTGGAAACGTTTGGCAGTTTGAAATCCAACGATGACAAACAGCATTTCCCAGGGGCAGGGGGCACCGGAGGGATGGCTAAGGGGCGTGTGCATATTTCAAAAGGCAGCCAGAGAAGACAAATGACTGGTGTCCTGGGGACTCAGAAAATCCGGTAGCCCAAGTGCTGGCCTGTTAATCAGTTCTGCCTACAGGGACGAAGGCATCCCGCTGCGCAAGAGGCTTTCCCGGGTTTAGCTCTGAAAGTCCCAACTTCCAGCTATTGTATTGCTCTATCCCGGGATAACTGGGATGGTTGGTCACCCTCGTTCCAAATTCCTATCCCCTGTCTATCCTGTCTTTAGATCCAGGTCCATGTCCGTCTGTCTGTCTCTCCCCACTCGTTCTCCTCTTGTTCAGTTGGAGACTAGTTCTGTCTCCATCTCCTGCTGGGTCTTTGTATCTTTTTCTGCCTCGTCTCCCACCTGGTCCCTCCCCAAGCCTGACCTGTCCCTCATCTCCTCTCCCCACCTTGGCCTCCATCTGCCACCGCGTCTCTGTGACTCCATCACATCTGTGTTGGCGCCTGTTTGACCCCCTGGGCATCTCTTCTTCCACTTTGCCTGCTTTCTCTCTGGGTCCCTGTCCCTTCTCTCTTGTGGCCTCCCCCCTCTCTACACCTCGCTCTCTCTCAGCATCTCACCGTCTCCGAAGTTTGAGGAAATAGCAGACACCCCTTCCCATCCCCCAAAATGTCCCCAGCCACCCAGGAATTTCCCTTCAGGTCCTCACAGGTTGCCTGGGGCTTCGTCCTAGGTATCTGATCCCACCCATCTCCTCCTCCTCAGACTCCCCCCAACCTTGGCAGGACCAGAGGGCCCTGCACAGGCGCTGCCTGAAGGCTTGGTCCCCGCACATGTAGAGCAGAGGGTTGAGGCAGCCACTGGCCCCCACCAGGCGAGCCCCAGGGGTCTCAGCAGCACACAAACCTCCGTCATGTCTAGCCCGGCCTCTTGCGTCCCCAACCACAGCAACAGAAGCAGCAGGTGGAAGGGGATCGAGCAGAGAAGCAGCATGGCCCCTGTGGCCCAGGGCATCCCCAGCCTGGCCTTTGGGAGGCCGTGGAAGATGCACTGCTCCCTAAAAAAGCCAAACACCAGCTGACTCAGTGCAGGGCGGGAGGGTGGGTGTGGAGGCTCCCCACCGGGCTGAGCCTCTCCCTTGCTGTCCTGTTATAAGGGTCCACTCTGTTCACCTGGCTCCCCAGGGCTGTCAGGGCTGGCGTGCCCAGGACCAGCAGAAAGAGCCAGAACCCACCGCCCCAGAAATCTGCCCTCCGGGCGGCGCGGTGGTTCAGCGCCCAGGTGGGCTGGAGCACAGGGGTGTAGTGGTCGGTGGCCGTGTGGGTCAGCAGGCAGCCGCTGGCCTAGAAGGTGAGGAAGGCGAGGCCGGGATCCAGGTGGCAGAAGGTGTCACCCAGGGGCCAGCCGGAGTGAGTCCAGGTGAGGGTCAGAGGCAGGAGGATGGTGAAGGCGGCATCGGTCAGGGCCTGGTGGCCGAACCAGGTGACCGACAGAGGGGAAGGCAGGAGAGGTCCTGCCACTTGGATCACCAGGCTGTGGCTGACCGCCTCCAGGAGGGAGGAGGTGAGGGCGGCCAGGGAGTAGGGGAGGAAGAGGGCAGACCCCAGTGGGCACAGGGCTCCGGCAGGTGACGGCTGCCAAGTCTCTGAAGGGTCCTCCGTGGGCTGAATGGTGCTGTGGGGACCCACAGGTCTCCAGGTTAGCAATTCCCATCCCCTCAAACTTCTGGTCCTCCATCTCAGGGATGGCCTCACCATCTACCCACATCTGGGGAGCTGGCCCTCCCCATCCTTCCCCTCACCTCCCACAGTCTCACTCTGATCCCTCTGCCCTGCCCCCTCCACTCTGTCCGCATCACCCTGGCCCAGCTCTGGCCTCCACCTCACCTGGCTGGACTCTCAGCCTCCTCCTGGTCCTCCCTGCCTCCAGTCATCCCCTCCAGTCCATCTGAGCCACGGCTCCAGAGTGGACCTGCCCCTTCCCCTGCTCACAGGCCTCCCATGGCTCCCCAGTACCCCTGGCCAAAGTCCCAGCCTCTCAGGCTGGGGTGGAGACCCTGGGTGGTCTGGCCCACTCTCCCCTGCACCCCTTACCCTGTCCTTATCATCACATCATCGCATCAAACCATTCCCAGAACTAGCCTGTCGCTCCAGTTCCATGCCCTTCACCCCTGCTGTCCTCCTGCATTCTCTCAGGAAACCTGTATCCTTCAAGGACTGCTGGTCCTGGTTGTGCTAAGCCCCGCGAGACGGCTTCTCTTACCAGCTCCACCTTTCAGACAGAGAATCTGAGGCTCAGCAAGGGACAGGCACTTGCTCAAAATCAAAGCAGGCAAAGCAGAGACCCAGCCTGGATTTGCACTCACACCTGGGATGGGAACACAGGGGGTCCTGCTCTGTTCTCAGACCTCAGCTTACACGTTCTGTTCCCTCGTTGTCCTGAGCTCACCAATGAGTGGGAGGCAGGCGTCTTCCAGGGTGTCTGAGCAGGAGCTGGCAGCCTCGTCTCCCCTCGAGGACCCGAGATGGGGAGGTGTGGGCAGCTCACAAGTGGAGAGAAGTCAGAGGGGCCACCACACAGGGTCTGAGCATGAGCCTCACTCTCCCCATCTGTGGCCTAAAGGATTAGCTTGTTGGCCTGGGGGCTGTCTTCCCATCACCCCTCCCTCCCCCCACCGCCCCAGGATAAGGTCTGAGCCCTTTAGCCTGGCATTTGCTGCCCTCCCTGTGGTGGCCCCACCCAATCACCAGCTGCCTAGCTTACCACTTCCCTTTCTTCTGCTCTGGAGTTCCTAGAACAAGTCACATGGTTTCATACACACATGCACACACTCAGCCTTTGTCCATGCTATTTCCTCATTCTGGACCACTTTGCCCTATCACTTTGGCCAACAAACTCCTACTCATGCTTCAAAACCCAAATGAGGGCCACCATCCCCAGAAACCCTTCTCTGACTACTGCTCACCTGACTAAACTAATCAAATATAACCTTCATTGAATGTTGGGTCTCTGAGACGGGGCTCGAGCTAAGCCAAGGGCAGGAACTAAGTGTTAGCAGTGTTCTATGACCTTCACATGCACCATGTTCATTCATTCTTCCAAGAACCCTGTGAGGATGGTACTCTTGCTGTCCTCATTTTATCAAGGGGGAAAGCAGAGGCAAACTTACATAACTGAGCCATCATGTAAATGAAACAACTGAGAAAAGAATCCAGGTTGACTGACTCCAGGATCTGAAGTCTTAACCGTTGGATGATTTTGCCTAAACAAATACATATTGAATGAATAAATGAATGAATCACCTTTGAACAACCAACCCACACTGCCTCATGGTGTGTTCATAAAATAAATGAACAAATGCATGTATTCCCATCTCCAGATGGCAAACTCAGACATCAATTCCCAAGGCAAATGTTCCCCTCCTCCAGGAAGCCCTCCCTGACTTTTCCAGTCAGAGTCCTCCTACAGCCTCTTTCCCTTCCACTGATCCCTTTAGTCTCTCCAGATTGGAACTGTCTGTGCCTTGTCTCCTGTGCCAGCCTGGGAGCCACCCGGAGGGTTGACTCATATCTATGTCCCCAGTACCCCCCAGCTTAGGACCAGGTGCTCAGGAGGCCTCAGGAAATATTTGCTTTTACATCCAATGGTCTGGAGACAGACCAGCAGGAAGATGAGGTTAAAAGCTAACCTCCATATAGGATCTGCCCAAGGGATCCCCATCACTCCCCGCTGTTCCTTAACCGTCCGTCACACTCCCGCCTTCAGGCCTTTGCACTCGCTGTGCCCCCTGCCTAGGATGCCCTTTCCCACGCACCCTCCTAGTCAGCCTCATATCATTCAGATCTCTGCTCAAGGTCCCCTCTTCCAAGTGTCTGACAGCGGCCCCCCTCATCACTTGCTCTCCTCTCAACCCTCCTCTTTTCCCCGCCGTAGCACTGATGATCATGTATTGGTTTTCATTTTTGACTTTGTTTAATTGTCTTCACCCCTCTCCCCTGCCCCCATGCTGGAATGGAGAAATTCCATAGAAGTCGGGGTTTTCGCCCTGGAACTTTGTCCAGTGCCACTGGGGAGCCATGGGAGGTGTGTGAGCAGAAGAGGGGTAGGGTCAACAGTGGGTTTAGAAGGACCCCTCTGGGGCCCCGTGGGGGTGGGTAGAGACTATGCCTGGCACATAGTAGGTGCTCAAAGAATATTGCTGAATAAATGGATGGATGAGTGTGAGTAGGGAACTCCACGCCCACTGTAGTAGGGAGATTCATGGCCCCAAATGTGTCCATGGCCTAATTCCCGGAACCTGTGCGGAAGTCACCTTATATGGCAAAGGGGAATGAAGGCTAGAATGAAGACTGCTAGTCAGACGACCCTAAAAGAGGGAAATGGTCCTGGATTATCCAGGTCAGCCCATTATAGTCACCAGCATCCTGATACGTGGAAGAAGGAGGAAGAGAGAGATTGGAAGACGCTACCTGCGGGCTTTGTAGACTGAGGATGGAGTCGTGAGCCATGAAAAGGGGCAGCCTCCAGGAGCTGGGAAAGAAAAAGAGATGGAGTCTCCTCTAGAGCCCAGAGACACCTATTTAGGACCTCTGACCCCCAGAATCATGAGCTAAATGTGTGTTGCTTTAATTTACCAAAGTGGGAACTTGTTACAGCAGCCATAGCAAACCAACACACCCATTTCCTAGACTGGCAGTTGGAGGCTCTCTGAAGGCCACACAATCAACTGGTGAGTTTGTTTCTGGGGTCAGAGAGGGTAGGAAGTTGGGGACAGGCCTTAGGGATAGGGGAGGTCTGGACCCAGGATGGTCAAAAGACAGGCTTGGAGGGAGTGGCCAGGCTATAGGGGGAGGGGTGGGTCCAGTGGTAGGGAATAGGAAGGAGCGGGCTCAGGGAGAGGCTGTGGTTCTCTGCTCTGCCAGGCTTCAACCTGTGGCTTCTGTTGAGGGATTGGGGGTAGGGGTGGTGAGAGGAGGGGAGAGGAGAGGGGTAACCATCACCAGCCTCTGCCTACATTCACTCCCTCCCTCCCCACTTTCTGCTTCTCACCGCACCCCCCTTCTCCATCCCGCAGCCTGGCCCTGCTCAGGCCTATTCCTCTTTCCCTAGACCCTTCCCCTCAGTCTTCTCTTGGTCTCTGTCCACCCCTACAGGTCCCCAGAGGGGCCTTTCTATATCCAGGGTTGACACTACCCCTCTCCTGCTCACACACCTCCCATGGCTCCCCAGTGCCCCTGGACAAAATCCCAGACCCTCAGCCTGGTCCTCCACTGTGGTCCATCAGAGCCCCCAGTTCTACCTCCCATAGGTTTCCCCTTGAGCTCTGGGCACCACAGACCTGGTACTGCTCTGTCACAGCCATGACCACCTTGGTTCTCACCATCCATGCCCATCTCTGCTGCCAGCCTGTGGCCTCTTTGAGATCCGGGACCTAGTCTGACTCCTCCAGAGTCCCCAGCATCACACCCCTCTCCAGAGAGGAAGCATACGAGGAGGTCCTCATTTTCAAGTGAATGATTCCATTAATACTCTATAAACCCAGGTCAATGGTTAGTATGAGACAGAGAAGGGTGAGACAGGACATCATTCATCACAGAACACATCCCAGGCATGAAGGACACAGAAGCAATGAAGCAGACAAGAGTGCAAGGCTGTCATGTTGCCCTTCCTTTATTTTATTCCACATGAACGAGATTGGGAACCAGGAGACCCACAGCACAGCTGGCTAGGACTCCCATGGTGCTGAGTTTGAATCCCAACCCTGACATCTTGACCCCGCCTGAGACCTCGAGCAAGTAAGTCTCCACCCCAGCAAGGCTGCACGAGGATAAGAAAGCATTCAGGTGCTCAGGCAACAGGAATAGAACCTATGACTTGGCAGCCGCAGGGGGAAGGTTTCAGGTGTCAGGGGGTGACAGCTATTTTCCGACACTTGAAGACAGTCTGTCTGTCTCCCACGGCTGGGAACAGCTCAAACCAGGCCAGGTTAGGGGCGCCCCCCGCCCTCCTTGCTGAGAGAAACAGAGGTAGTGATTAAGAGCACGTAATTGCCTCCCTCCTGCCTGGGAGGTAAATATCTTTCTGTGGGAGCCTGCTGTTCGGGACTGTCTTTTCTAGGCTGTGAGCATAGAGGCAGCCGTTGTCAGGCACGCTTGGATCCCAGGGGATGGGGGAGATTTGTACCTACTGTGTGCTCGGTCAGAACTTATAGAGACAGAATATTGTGTGGAAGTGGAGACTGTGGGCTCTGAAGGATAGAGAATGTCAGCCCCTCCTCTGGAAGGTTGGCCCCTCCCACTCGAGTGTCAGCTCCTCCCCCAGAATGTTGGCTCCTCCCCATTCAAATATAGGTCCCGCCCACAGGAATGTCTGTGCCTCCAAGGTGGGGGTCTTTCTCTCCTTCACCTTTCTGACTTTAGTACCATTCCTCTGACAGCCAATCAATAAACATAATTGGATGGATTAGTGGGGTCAGACTGCTCAAGTCCTGACTACCACTGACTTGCTGTGTGACCTCTGGTGAGTGACTTTACCTCTCTGAGTTTCAAATTGCTTCATCAATGGGCATGATCAGAGTAGCGCTCTCACAGTGTCAAAATGCTGATTTCGGGAGTCCACAGGTTTATAAAGCTTCGGACAGGACCTGGTGCCCAGAACATGATCAATACCTGTGAGCTGTCCTTTTGGGATGAATGAAGGAGTGAATCTATTCCTTGAGTTCTCATAGAAATCATATTAGAGAAGGATTTTCAGTCCTTATTTGACAGAGTAAGAATCTGAGGTTTAGGGCGTCTTCCACCCCCACCCCCATCACTGACGCTGATCAAGGAAATGCTGATTCCCTCACCGGGCCACGCCGAGAGGCTGTGCTTTCTCTGGGTCTCTAAACCTACCTTACCAACCATGACGGTTACTCTCCAGTCAAAGACCAAGATCTCCCCCAAGAGATTCTGGCAGCGGCTGTGAAAACCACAGTCTCCTTGAAAGACTACTTAACCACATTCATTAGAAAATCAATGCAAATTAAAAACCTCATCGGGATCCCACTATTCTCTGAGAAGGCGGGGAGATCAAAGAAGCTGACAGTGTGGTTGCGTTGGCGAAGCTTTGGGAAACTGCCTTTCCAAGAGCGCTGTGGCGGAGTCTGGCAATATCTAACACATCCTCTGACCCTGCCAGTCCCCGAGGAAAGATCTATTCTAACAGATGACAAGAGTGATAATAGCAAACACACCACATCTCCAAGGGGCCAGGCACCGAACTAAGTTCCTTACCCACATTAATTTAGCATGTAATCATCACAGCGACTTTTTGAGGGATGTACTGTTAGATCGCCATTTCACACAGGTGGAAACTGAGGCATGGAGAGTGGAAGCAACTAGATCATGGTCACCCAGCTATAAGCAGTCGTCTTCTTGGAGTGTCCACTGAAGTTCACAAGGACAAATGTAAAAGAATATTATTGTTGGAGACAGAGAATGAGAGAACCAGTTTCTTCACATTATTCACTTTTTTCTTTTTTGTTAATTTCCTCATTATTATCTATCTATGCTTTCTTTCAGATTTTACTGCATTCATTTTATTGTGCTTTATCTAGCCTCTTGAATTGTTCGCTTTGCTCATCTCCTTTCAAATTAGCATTTTTCTAATTAGCATTCGAAGCTATAGCTTTTCCTCAGAGTATAACTTTGGCCCTACTTCACAAGTTTTGTTGTGTAGAGTGCTCATTTCTAAATAAATGGCACTCCAGTTTCATTCTTCCATTTAATCCATGAGTTACCTAGAGGGTGTTTTGAAATGTGCAAAGCAATCTGAGTGTTTGTGGTTATTCTTTGTTATTATTTTCTCATTTTGAATGTAGTCCGTATTACTTCTTCTTTTGGAAATCAACCTGTGCTGTGTTTGTGACCCATAGTACACTGTTGTGGTGGGGGGGTGGGGAGAATATCATTGCAGGACTCTGATTTTTTTTTTAATACTGTGAAGTCCATTATTGGGACAACTAGTAAATTTGAATATAGATTGTTTATTAGACAATGTCAATGTTACAGTTCTTGAAGGTGGTGTTGATACTATGGTTGTGCTGGAGAAATGGCCTTGTTCTTAAGAGACACAGATTAAAGAATTTACAGGTGAAATATCTTAAAGTCTGCACATACTTTCAAAAAGTTCAACATTTTTTAGAGGTGCCTCTGATCAACAACTGTGATGAGAGTTCCTTCCCTCAGCCTCCCAGACTTCACATCTCCCAGGGGGTCTGTTCATCACTTGGGTGTACCGTGGTATGTACATATGTATGTATGTAGAGAGATTAGATAGACAGGTGTATATTTAAAGAGAAGAAGAGAGAAATACACAGATAAGTAGAGAGAGAGGAAAGGCTGACAGAGACAAAGACAGAAATAGAACAATAGGGAAATATACCAACAAGGAGAAAGAGAAAGGAAGAGACAGGGGAGGGAAAATATATGAGAATGGGCAAATATTAACATTTGATAGATTTAGTTGAAAGGTACATTGCATTATTCTTGTAACTGTAGATTTGAAAAGTTTCAAATGAAAAATTTGAAAGGAAAAAGGCAAGGCAAAAAATTACCAATAAACATTAGGGTAGAGATCATTTTTAAAGGAGATAGAAGAGTGTTTGGGAGTGGGAGGGAGAGGAGTGCTGGGTTGGCTGACAGTGTTCTATTCCACAGCCTGTGAAGTTGCATGAATGTTCACTCTGTGATAAGTCAATTCCTCCACTCTTGTTTCTGTGTTGTTTGGAATGGGTTATATTGAATAATTTTTAAGTTTCAATAATATCATTGAAGCATTTTCAAAGCAAGCTAAATGCCCATCAATGGGGGATGGGTAAAATACCTTTGCATCCAAACCAGGAAATATTTGACAACCAGCACTGAAAAATTATGTCAGATTTCATGTAGTGTATGCAACCATCTCCGAAATATCCTTTTAATAAAACACACACGCACACACAATGTAAGATAATGTAAACACATGTTCTGTTTGAGCCCAAAATGCTTATGCATGCATGCCGAGGATACCTGGAAGGATACACAAGAAACTGACAACAGTCTCTGGTGAAAAAAGATGGAATGGAGGGTCTGGAAGGAGTGGAAGAATCATTTTCTTTTTTACTATGTGCCTACATTAAAGTTTTTGGGGGGAGGGGCAAGTAATTATGTTTATTTATTTATTTTTTTTATTTTTAGAGGAGGTACTGGGGATTGAGCCCAGGACCTTATGCATGCTAAGCATGTACTCTTCCACTGAGCTATATCCCTAAAGTTTTGTTTTTTAATAAATCATTTTCCCCAGCTTATTTTTTAAGGTGCTTCTATCCTCCATAATATTTGGACATTGTATCATTTCATCTTCTCGTCATCCATGAAATATGAAAGCATTTGGTCCAGTATTACAGAGAGAACCGAGGCTCTGAGTGGGGAGTTCTTAGGGCTAATCAGAGCAGGACCAGAGCCATTTCTTCTGATTATGAACAAGTAGCATGATAGCTTTTGGTTCAGGTTTTTAAAAATGTTTGCCTCTACCTAGAACCAAGGGAATTGTCCACTGTTACCAGGGACCACTTGGATTTCTGTTCCTGGAAAAGAGTATTTATTATACACATCAGTAGGGCTGCTATGGGTTTCAAGTAACAGAAAACCTGATTCCAAACGGCTTCAACAATAAGGAAATTTATTACGTTGCTCACACAAGTTCCAAAGGTTGGCAGCATAATAGTTAAGGTATAGATTCAGCTGCTATAACAGAGACACAAAATAACAGTCACTTCAGTGAACTAGAAGTCAAAGTCTCTCTCTTCACAGCATGGATGTAAGCATTCCAGGGCTGGTAAGGGGACACAGTCACTTTCCATATGGTTCACCACTGCAAATGCTGTGGCAGGTTGCAAAAATGGCCCCAGTTCTGCACACCTTCCTGTATCTATGCTCCTTTGTGATGTCACTTTGCAGATTTTCCCCTTGGGAGGTGGAATCTATTTCCCCACCCTTGAAATTTGTCACATTGTACAAAGTGCCAAGTGTAGATCTTATGCTCCCCCCCTTCCTCTTGGAACCTTCTGCAGCCACCATGTGAAGAAGCCCCAGTTAGCCTGCAGGACAATGAGAGCCATAGTTCTATCTGTTTCATCATCCTAGCTGACGGTCAGCCACTCCTCTCAGAGACAAAATTACTTAGCTCACCCATAGCTGACTACAATGCCTGAGGAAACTCAGCCAAAACAAAAAATTGCTCAGCTGAGCCCAGACCAAATTGATGACCCAAAGAAATCATAAAAGGTTATGATTTTAATCCTGTAAGTTTGGAGATGTTTGTTACACTGCAAAGCTAACTGATACATCAGCATTCTAGACAATGAAAAGGGGGAAATGGAGGAATGGAGGGCAGGCACCTTTCCATTAAGGGTACTTCAAGGAAGTTACAGTGATTAATTTTACTCACAACCTATTGGCCAGAAACCAGTCACATGGCCTTACCTAGTTGCAAGGGGCAAAGGAAAATGTTTCTCTGGCTAACCATGTGCATAGTTTAAAACAAATTAGGAGTCTTACCATAAAGGAAGGGTTAGAATGGATACTGGGGAAATACTAGATGTCTTTAATGGAGAGATTTAGATAAGAGATCTCCAGGAAGACTTCCTGAAAGAAGAGGCAGGATTTGATAGATTCTTGGAAGTCAGCCTAGGGAAAGGGCTGCAAACTAAGCAGGAGGGTTTCCAGGTTTTACCTGAAGGTTTCCATTATCTCCCGAAGGCTTCAACTCAGGGACAGGCTGACTGAGAAACCCATCCTCACCAAATGCTCTGGCCAGAGCAAAAGGCAAAGACTGGAAAATTTTTTCTTGGAAATCTCTGCCAACAAAGACATAGAGGAAAGTGTTGAGGCTGCTGTTGAAACAACCCAGGGAGAATATAGCCCAGACGATAAGCAGCATCCTGGGGTCGGATTCCTTTTGCTCTAACAATTGGACCAAGCGCACCATGTTAAATGGGAACCAGGAGATGAAAAAGGCACTCACCAACACCAGCAGCAACCTCTTTGGTCGGCTAACATGGACCCAGCCCTCCCGCCGGAGCCTGGTGCAGATGAGGTGAGCACAGGTACCAATGATCGCCAAGGGTACAAGAAACCCAGCAGGAAGCGAATGACAGTCTTAGTCACTTGCCTCCCCCAAACTACTGGCTTCCAATCCTGGGAGTTCTCCTCCCCCTTATTGTCTATGTCGAACTTGAAGTAGCAGTAGAAACATTCTTTCAGTGTTCCAGTTGTCTGGAATTTCAAGTACGGAGAAGAAGCAATAGTAGCCAGGGGCCACATGCCAACAGCCAGCCAGGTTGCCCACTGTACGGTGTGGTGGTTTCATGACCAGACAGGGTAGATGACAGAGATGCAATGGTCCACAGAGATGAGGACCAGGAGGCAGACACTGGTAAAGAAGTTGAAGGTCAAGAAGGCCATGTAGAGCTTGCAGGCCAATTTGCTGAGGAACCACTGGCCACTGGCTATGGTGTGTATGCGATGGGCAGGGACAGTGAGAAAGAAGTTGTCAAGGGCCAGGTTAAAGAACCACATGGTAGTGACAGTGCAGGCCAGTCGGAAAACTGTCATCCAGAGCACCAGCCCGTTGACCACTATACCAACCACAAAGGACACAGACATAATGGCCATGGTCAGCTGGCGGAGGCACCCCACCTCCTCAGGATGGCATTTGGAAGCAGAGGTAGAATTCATCTTTCTAGAATAGGAAGGACCATATGTTAGTGCTATGTTACCATTCACTGCTTTTCAGAGCCCAGGGCTCCCTCTGACACCCCTTCATTTAATATATTTTTATTGAATGCTTATTATGTCACTCTGATATTGCTCTCTGTCCCAGAAGTGAGTCATGTAACAAAACAGACTCTCCTAGAACTTACATCCTAATGGGCAACATCAGATGGGAAACACAATACATATAATAAATAAAACCATGATATACTACTTTAGAAGATTAAAAGTGCTGAGGGGAAAAATAAGGAGGGGCCTCTGACTTTTGGTTAAGTTGGAGTAGCTTTGTCAGACAAATAGTCTGGCAGATAAATTATAAAATCTGGACAAAATGTTAAAAGTCAATCCACAGTTTGAAGACATTGGAGAGTGATCAAAATCAAGCATAAACTGAAGGAGAATCTACCTCGATGGGGGAACTGCATGAAGTCACATTTGTGAGTTTGCATCTTTTGTGTGTGAGCGTTTTGCAGTTGCTGCATCCTCACTGGCTTGAGGTGTGAGAGGACAGAGTTATGGCAGATCAATCAGAAAGACAGTGAGAAGGGAGGGAATTGTGGAAGGAAGGGGAGCCCCAGGGAAGGTTAACTCCAAAATCTGCATATGAAATCCATCCAAATCCTTAACTGACTAAATTATTTATGTTCAGAGGAGATCGCAGGATGCCTGGTGAAGAGAAACAGTTGGAATTTGAAGTAACTGAGCAGAGATTTCAGCTGTTTCCCACCACAGGGATTAGAGTTTGGAGTTTGAGTCCAGCCAACTTAACTGCCTGCTAGAACAAGGAATCACTCTTCAGAAGAACATAACACAGTGCAGAGTCTCTACAATATATCATGCATAATGGCCAGTATCCAATTAAAAACCACTATACATGTGAAGTAACAGGAAAGCATGAGCCATACATTCAACAAAGAAAGGAATCAATGGAAAACAAATTCAAGATAACATGGGACATTGCAATACACAAAGACATTAAAGCACCTAATACAAATATGTTCAAAGACTTAAAGGGAAAGATATGCATAATTAGTGAACAGTTGGGGAATCTTAGTAGGAAAGAGATATTATGAAAAAAGAGTCAAATTAAAATTCTAGAGCTGAAAACTACAATTGAAATGAAAATTTCACTGGCTGGACTTCACAAAAAATTCAAAATGAAACCAGTGAACTAGAAGATAGAGCAATAGAAATTATCCAACCTAAAGAACAGAGAGAAAAAATATTAAAGAAAAATGAATAGAACCTCAGAGACCTGTAAATTAATATCACTCAGTTCAGAAGGAGAGGAAAAGAAAGTGGGAGAGAAATGTATCTGCAGAAATAATGGCTGGTAATTTACCAAATTTGGTGCAAGGCATTAACTTACAGATTCAAGAATTTCAATAAATTCCAAGCAAAATGAATAAAAGAAAATTATACCCAAGCACATCATAATCCCTGCTCTTGTCTCCCTTGCTAAAACTGTGTTCCCTTCTACCTCTTGGCCTTTGCACCTGCTGTTCTATCTGGAACACCCTTCCTTTCCCTCTGCCTTTTAATTTTGCTCATTCTTGAGATGTCAGCAAAATTTTCCCTTCCTCCCCAAAAGCCTTCCCTGACCATCTTGACTGAAGCAGACCCTCTGGTAGAAGCTTCTCATATACTACAAGATTGTAAGGGGTAGCAATTAGACCCAACTTCGTTAGACTCTCTGATCAAGAGTCTGACCAAGACTCTGAGTTCCATAGAGGCGAGGCCTGTACATAGCTTGTTCATTAGACCCTAGCACATAGTAAGCACTCAATAAATAATTGATAAATGATTGGCTAAGGAGGAAAATCTCTCCCTTGTCCCCAGAGGATGGATTCAGTCATTTAGCCTAAAAGTATGCATTGAATCCATAGTGTATGCCATACACTCTAAGCACTGGGGATGCAGCAGTGACGAAAATAGTCAAAGAGCTCTTCCCTGGTGGAGCAGACATCAGAGGCATGAGAAAGTTCTTCACCTGGAGGAGGTGTTTCAGAACTTTTCATCTCTTTTGTCACCTCCTCCTCGCACACCCTGGCCGCACCTCAACTATCCTTGCTTCCAAGCCCCCACCCTCTGAGCTCCCGAAGGCCCCTTCCTCCAAATCCCAGTCCCATGTCACCATTTCCTGTGTCCAAGGGCGAGGTTCAGGCCAAGGGAGCTCTGTCTGTCTCTGTCGTCTGTCTTGGGTAGTCGCTAGCCTTGAGCCTGTGTTGGGGTTGGGGGCATGTGACAGGAAGACGGTCAATGAGTTTTGGAGCAGATAAGGCACAGGAAAGAGTCTCGAGCAAGAGGCATGATGACCCCAGAGATCAATATCAGAGCCCAGGAAGCGTCATTAGATGTGGATCTTGATAAGCCCTTGGGGCTGGGAGCTTGGGGGCCACTAAAGAGGAGAGGGGCTCCAGAGACTGTTTCACTGCATCATTCCCATTCTTCTCACTTGTACTTTCTTGTATCCCACCCCACTGCCCCATCTCAGGAAGGGAACTCAATCTACACTTCCTTACTTTGGGGAGCTCCAATTGTCCTTTTCTTCAGAAATGATGGTGGCTGTAATGGTGGATAGGGTTTTTCCTTTTTATGAGCCCCCCCCAAAATGTGTCTTCTCCACCAGTTTTCCCAATGTATGTTATGTATGTATGTGTTGGGGGTTGGTGGTCCACAGAATTCCAAGTTCTACGGGGATGTCCCCAGATGTCCAGGGTCAGTAAGGAATATGTGACAAAGCCAGCCCAAGCATCAGAACTACCCATATAATCACAAGCAAAACACACGGTGGTGGTTTTAAGCCTCTAAAATTTGGGATTGTTTGTTTGACAGCCATGGCTGACAGTATACATGGAAAACAGCCCCTTTCGTTCAACCTTCATTAACCATGTGTCAAGGACTGGCTGTGTCCCAGGCACTGGGCTGGATGTTTGAGAGAGGAGGGTAAACACACACAGACTCAGGCCCTGCCTGCCTACAGGAAACTTTGAGCACTGGGAGAGACAGACATGAAACAGACACACTGACAAAAAAAAAATGTATTTATTTACAAGTGGGGCTACGGGTTCTGAAGAAAAAGAAGATACTTTGATGAGGGTTTCAACAAAGGAAATGGTGTCAGGGCCAGAGGTTTGTGGAGGAAGTGACACTCAGGGTGAGATCTGAAGAATAATAGGGGTTCACCAGGCAAAGAGGGAGGGAGGAGTGTTCCAGAGAGTAGAAGTGGCATGTGCAAAGGTCCTGGGGATCACACCTACTTTTCCATACGTGTCTGGGATGACAGAGCCTTTTCTCCTTTTTATCTTGTTGAGATTTCTTTTGCCAGCATTTGGAATGGCTAGAATTTCCTAAACCAAGCACTCAAATTGCCTTAGTTGAAACTAAGAGAAAACAGCAGACCTATTATAAGGCTCAAAATACAAATATAGGGAAGGAATATACCAGAGGGACTCCTAGAAAATAGAATATGAAGCTTGAAATGTTTTCACCTATGCAAAAGAAAGCAAAGAAGCCAGCTTTGGGAAGGTCCAATAGCTTAAGAAATCAATTCCATTGAGATTTAATTTACATATAATAAAAATTTCCCATTTTTAGTGTACACTCATTTGGTTTCTTCTAAAAGTGTACATCCATGTAACCATCACTGTAATTGAGATCTACAACATTTTTATTCCTCAAAGTTGCCTCAAGCCCCAACTGGTCATTGATCTGCCTTCTGATACTATAGGTTAGTTTCCCTTTTCTTTTTTAGGTTTCATATAAATAAAATCAGACAATTATGTACTCCTTTTAAGGTTTCTAGATTTAGCACATGAAAATACAGGATTTGGTGGGAAGGGTATAGTTCAGTGGTTGAGTACGTGCTTAGCATGAATGAGTTCCTGGGTTCAATTCCCAGTACCTCCATTTACTAACTAAGTAAATAAATCTAATTACCTACCCCACCAAAAAAGGAAAAAAGTGCTCCCAAAAAAAGAATTTCAAAAAAAAAAAAGAAAATACAGGATGCCTTAGTACATTAGAATTTCAAGTAAACAACGTATTTTTTAAGGATTTCTTGGGACATATTTATACTGAAAAAATTGTTGTTGATCTAAAATTCAAATTTAGCTGGAAATCCTGTATTTTATCTGGGAATGCTTATATCTTTATGTCTGGTTTCTTTTGCTCAGCACAATGTTTTTGAGATTCATCCATATTGTGTGTTTCAGGAAGCTCTTCCCTTTTCATTGCTGAGTAGTACTCCATTGTATGGACATAGCAATGTACTTATCCATTCTCCTCTCAGTGGATGTTTGGGTTGTTTCCACTTTGAGGCTTGCAATGGACTGAATGCATCCTCCTTAAAAGTCATATGTTGAAATTCTAACCTCCAAGATGATGGCATTAGGAGGCTTTTGAAAAAGGGCCTTTGAAAGGTGATTAAGTCATGAGGGTAGAACCCTCATGAATGAGATTAGTGCCCTTATAATAGAGACTCCAGAGAGCCCCCGGCTCCTTTCACCATGTGAGGACACAGCAAGAAGATGGCAAATAGGAAGCAGTTTTCACCAGATATTGAAATCTGCCAGTGCCTTGATCTTAGACTTCCCAGCCTCTGGAATAGTAAGAAACATATTTCTACTGTTTATAAACCCCTAGCCTATGGTATTTTGTCATAGCAATCCAAACATACTAAGCTCTGAATTAAGTTCTGCCTGTCCAGGCTCAATATTGAACAATTTTCTTTCCCTGCAGATGATGCTGGCGCCCGTGAACTTGTGGTCGCTGCAGACACATGTCACAGAGGACCTGGAGAATTAATTGCAAAGAGAGTTTGTGGGAGATGGACATGGGACTCTGATCCTAATAAGCCTCTGGCATGCAGAGCCCTCAGTCTTGTCTCCCCTTCCCCTCAACCCCGTGTTTCCCAGGGCTGTCATGACAATGAAATTAATTAATACATGCAAAGCACTAGAAGAGTGCCTGGCACAAAGTAGGTGCTCAAAACTTGTCAGCTCTCATGATTAGCATGAGTATTTCTTCCACAGAATTTCATGGAGTATTTCACCTTCTGCATTTCACGGACTCTAAGACATACTATTTTTATAGGCACCACAAAGAAAGAAAAGACACAGCCTATAAAATACAACACAGTGCTTTTTATCATTGAGAATTTTACTTTATATTTATTGAAAGATCTCTTCTGGATAAATTTTGTGTAGACACAAAAAGGGAAATATAAGAGAAATAGAGCATTTGTAAAGTTTCTTCCTGATCAAGGATTTTTTGTTGTCTGAAAAATTTCAGACACATGTAAAACTAGTCAAAATAGTGTAGTGACCGCCACACATACCCCTCATTTAACTTCAATGATCTTGTTTCATCTGTCTTCCTGCTCATTCTCCCCAAACCAGTTTATTTGGAGGCAAATTCCAGATATATCATTTTTATTGCAAAAATTTCAATTTATGGCCCTCAAAGAAAGCTCCTTTGAAAATGTACAATAGCATCGTTGCACCTTAAAAAGTTAACAATTCCTTAACACGTATAAAAATTAATTCTGTGAGTTTTCATATTTCCAACTGTCTCCTAAATAACATTTTTCGAGGGCACTCAACTCTTCTGGGTCACTCAGATCATTAGTATTCATATATTTCTATACACACCATCCTCCATGCCACCTAGATTAGGGGTAGACAAACTTTCTGTAAAGTGCCAGAGTAAATAATGTTGGCTTTGTGGGCTATTGGAATTGCATGAAAAGTACTCAGCCCTGCATTGTGGAAATCTGTTATCCACAGATAATAGGGGAATGGCTGGGCGTGGCCACGTGCCAATATAACTTTATTGATGGACACTCAATTTTCAATTTCGTATGATTTTCATGTGTCATGAACACTATTCTTTTGACTTTGTTTAATCAGTTAAAAAATGTAAAAACCACTCTTAGCACACGGGCTGTACAAAAAAAAAAAAAAAGCAGGCAGTGGACCATGGTTTGCCAACTTAGATGCAGGTCTGGATTGGGTAAGGCAGTGCTTCTTTAAAGACGACAGGGGAAAACTAAAAAAACATCGCTACTGGGCCCTTGAAGCAGCTTTGCAATTACGGGCACTGGCCTATTACTGGTTTCTATTTCCAGGGCATTTCCAAACATGACTTATTCACCACTGATCCCCCCACGCACACCCAGTTGGTTCCCAGGGGCTCAGAGTGCCCCACAGTTATCTGCAGGAGTTCGTGCCTTGCCAGGAGCAATCGTGCAGTGCCAGCCATTGGAAGATGCCTCCTGTTTTCAGAGGGGTCAAGATATGAGACAGTGTGCTTCTTAGAATAGATCAAATACGGTAGATTTTTGATGTTCTCCTTTATCAAAGCCAGTTTCTTTTTCTAAGGGGAACACTGCAAGCAGCTGGTAAGAGGATAATTATTCTCACCAGGCTACCCTCTGCCTGGATTTGGGGATTGCTTCTTGCAATGCTGAAATCCTAAATAATATATTCAAGTGTGTAGTTTTGTTTTCCATAATTGATTTCTAGATGTAAGTATTTCCCCCACTGCTATGTATTCTTTAATCCTTTAAAAATTATAATATCTCATGCAGTGATTGTCACATGCTCACTCAAATTCCATCTCAGAAGAAATTTAAGTTCTTCTCTGCACCTCTCCCCCTCCACCACGTGTTTTGCTATTATAAATAGTGCTGCAAATAACACTTTTGAGGATGAAGCTTTCTTCCATGTTTAGGATTATTTCTTTGGATTCCTAGAAGTGGCCTCCAAAGAAGAAAAGATCTTACTTTGTTTTCCAGAAAGCTGTGAGGACATACAACAGGGCAGGTCTCACCTACCAGCTCTGGGTCTTCCAGTTAAAAAATTTCCCCTGGTTGTTGACTTGCTGGAATGGATTTGATTTCTTGTGTGATGACATGTCTTCCTGAAATGGTTTGTTACTCATTATAATCCTTCTTTGGGGAAAACTGTCTCTTCATGTATTTTGCCCACTTGCCTCCTGGAATCCAACTGCTGTGTTCCCTTTCCTGTCACTTTATATGATAAGATTATTAATGCTATTTCTGTCACAAGGCACAGTGTTTTTTCAAGTCTATTCCTACTCTTTTAATTTCAGTGTGAGTTGTTTTTTATACACAGAGCTTTTAAATTTAAGGTTGTCAAATCTATATCCTTCATACAAGAAAAAAGGAGAAAAAAATCTACTTTAAGTATTTTTTAAATTAAGGCATTATTTGAATACAGTACAATTCACACTGTTAGATGTAGTTCTGGGGTTTTGACCAATGCATACATTGTGTAACCGACACCCCAACCATGACACGGAACCAAGAACCCCCAAATTCACTTGCACCCTTCTATACTTTAAGTATTTTAAAACCCAAGAAAACTGAAAGAATTGACATGATGAATAGGCAATTCTGTTCTCCTAACCATTCTGTGTTTTAAATATTGAACCCAAATGTAGAAGGTCTCTAGCAGATGCAGTAACAACTGGTGCTACTATTGACACCATTATACAGCCCAACATATGCATAATAGGAGTACCAGAAGGAGAAGAGAGAGAAAGGAATAGAAAAAAGCTTTTGAATAAATAATGGCTGAAAATTTCCCATATATATTACACCAATCTACACATCACAAGCTCAATGAACTCAAAAAAGACCCATGTAAAGAGACCTACTATCAGATATATCCTAGTACAAAATCAAAGAAAAGGAGACAATACTAAAAGTAGGAAGAGAAAAAAAAAAGTGTTACATATAAAAAGAAACCCCAATAAAATTAACAGCTAATTTCTCAGCAAAAATGATGAAGGCCAGAAGGCAGGCATACAGCACCTTCAAAGTGCCCAGAGAATGAAACCATTAACCAGCAAAGATATCTTTCAAAAGTGAAGGCAAAATAAAGACATTCTCAGGTAGACAACACTGAGAGAATTGGTTGCTGGTAGACCAGCCTGATAAGAAATAGTAAAGGAAATTCTTCAGGATGAAAGCAAAGGAATTCCGGATGGTAACATAAATCCACAGGAAAAAAAAAACAAACTAGTAAAAGTAATTGTGTAATTATAAAAGACAGTATAAATGCATAGTTTGTCTCCTGTGGTCTCTTAACTGATTTTAAAAACAGTTGTATAAAATAATATGTACACAATGTATTGTTGGGCCTATAACATATAGAAATGTAATACATTTGCTTGTAACAACACAAAGGAGGTGGGTGGGAGGAAAGCTATATTGGGCTGAGGAAATGACTACAGATGGTAAAGTATTAATGATAACAACATATTGTTGGATTTGTAACATTAATGTGCATTAAAAAAATTCCACAGAAAGAGAGAAAAGGGAATAGGGCTATATAGGAGTAATGATTCTATATCTCACTGAAATTAAACTATTATAAATCTAAACCTGATCAATTAAAATGTGTATGGTAAGTCCCAATGCAACAATTAAAAAAAATAGAATATATAAAGAATTCTTACAACTCAGTAACAAGACCCAATTTTTAAAAAGTAGGCAGCAGATCTGAATAGGCATTTTCCAAAAAAGATATAGATATAGATATAGATATATGGCCAAAAACTCATGAAGATGGTAATATTTTATTTAGGATTTTTTTTATTCACGTGAGAAATGGAAATAGATATTCCTAGTTTATGCTGCTCTTGACGTTTTTGTATTAACATCATAGTAACCTTCTAAAATAAGTTAGGGAGTGTTGCTTCTTTTTCTAATCTTAGAATGTGACTGTATTTGGAAGGGGGGGCCTTTAAATAGGTGATTAAGTTAAAATGAGACTGTTAGGGTTGGCCCTAATTCAAGCTGATTGGTGGCCTTATAAGAAGCGGGAATTTGGGTAAGTTGTTTTGGCATTTCTAGCACACTGATACAGATATCATTGCTATAAAGCTCAAAAACAAGCAAAACTAAATCATATGCTGTGTAGGGATACACATATGTGCTCAAGTGATTAATCCTGAGTATCAAGTGCAGGATAAACACAACTCAGGTTAGTCGTTACAGGTTGGGGGGAAACAAATGGGATAAGGAGAGGATGACTTAACAAAAATGTCTTATTCTTAGATACAGTGGTGGGTTAATGAGTGGTCCTCATTATTCAGTATTCACCTCTCTGTTATTTCACATGTATCAGCTATCACAAATTGCCAAAGAGATTGTTTGTAAGGCAGAGCTAGGGTTCCACTTCCTGCCACCTCTGTCCCCCGAACTCCACCCTAGCTGTGGCTTCCTGCCCACAAGTCTGCCAAAAGCTGTCACTGCTCAGGATCAGAAACCGAAGTCCAGTTGTGTTTGGAATCGGTGGAAAGAGAGGTTGAGGGGGAAGATTACTTGCCTTCCTACATGAATTTCCAGAACCCAAGCTCACAATGCCATCTGCTCACACAAACCACCTGTCCTTTGAAAAGAAGCCTTTAACTCCTGGAAATGAGGAGGCTAGCATTTTAGAAGGAGGTGGTGGCTTGGGGCTGGAGCAGAGGAGAGGCTGTTCAAATGAATGAATGAAGAACAGGGGACCAGCATGGGGAAAACCTGAGGAAGCAAGTAAGGAGTCAGGTTCAAGGCAAACCACTGACCACGGAAAAGTAACTTAAAACAAAATTAGCCATCCCATGCTTCGCACCCTTCTTTTAATTGATCCTTAAAAACGAAGGACACACCTCACCTCATATATTCTGATGGAGAACGTATAACCCAAATTGAATCACCTTAAGGAAACATCAGGGCAACTCAAGTGAAGAATTTCTATTTCTTAAAAAAGGGAGAGGTTGAGAGGATATAGTTCAAGTGCTAGAGCACATGCTTAGCATGCGCAAGGTGCTGGGCTCAATCACCAGTACCTCCTCTAAAAACAAACAAACAAATAAACAAACAAACAAACCTAATTACCTCCCCCCAAATTAAACATAAATAAATAAAAATTTTTTAATGTTTTTAAAAGGAACACTGTAAAAAAATTAAAATTTTAAAAAATAAGTAAGTAAGGGGGAGCTGTTCTTCCAAGATGTCAATATCATAAATACAAAAGTGTTCCAGGTTCAAGAGATGTGACAACAAAAGGGAATACTTGACCCCAGGCTGGACCCTGACCAGGAGGGGGAACGTGCTATGAAGGACAGCATTTGGGTCAATCTGACAAAGTATTATGTAAATGTTACATTTACTGAGGTTGATTACAGGGGTTATGTAAGAGAATGTCTCTATTCTTAAGAAATACACACTGAAGTGTTTAGGGGTAAAGGGCCATGATGTAATGAATCCTTAAATGTTTCAGAAAATATATGTCTATATTGAGAAATGAAAACCAGCTAGGACTGTAAAACTCTGCCCCGCCATCCATCTAGGGACACAGATAAAGCCAGCTGCAGCACTAACGGGAGACATCTCTCCCGGGGACACACTGCAGCTGTAATATCTTAACAACCCACTTTGTGAGGAACTAGGGCTATCTTGCTCACTCAAAAACTTAGTTCTCTAAAATCACAGGCTTTTGGAAACTTTGGAAACTATTTGAAAGTGTATCTATAAGAATAAAGTAGCTTGCCTGGAAGACCTAAGTCATTGTGACACAGACAAGAAGCCTCAATTTCCAGCCCTGATAACAGAGCTTTAGATAGAGTTTTTAGACAAAACATGCCACATTTATCTTCACTTTGTAGTTTCCAAGGAAACAGGACCCTGAGTCCACTTTGAAGTCCAGACCTGATGTTGACTCAATTATACAAATCCCTCATTTGCTCTGAACATGTCACTTAAATTTCACTCAAATTCCTCTCCTCCCCTAAGTCTTATAGCTAAGTCGCAGCTCCTCCTTTGAGATGTGGTCCCTTCCATTGCAGTAGGTCAGTAAAACTGACTTTGATTTGTCCCTGGTGATTGGATTAGGATGGAAGGGTGGGTGAAGGATGGCTGGCTGGATGGATGGATGGTTGGATGGATGGCTAGATATATAGATAGGTAGATAGAGTGAAAACAAAGGAAAACCTTATCTAAAACCAACTCAGGAAGCCCTAAAGGGAAAGTTCTCATGCCCATACCACACATTGCAGCCCGCGTAACCGGAAGGAAGAAGGAAGATAAAAATTATTTTAACAAAGCCTGTTCATATAGAATTCTTTGTACAAAATCCTCTCTGTATCAACTTCTTTTTTTTCCCCTTAAGAGAGAAATTTCTCTCTTCCTTCTCTTTTTTTCTCTATTTTTCCCATCTCTTTTCCTTTATTTTAGCTTTAAAATTTTTTATTTAATTTTTTTCCAGGGATAGGTAATTAGGTTTTATTTGTTAATAGAGGTACTGAGGACTGAACCCAGGACCTCATGCATGCTGAGCATGCACTCTGCCACTGAGCTACACCCACTCCCCTTCAACTTCTTAACCATGATGATAAGAATGTTACTTTCTTCTTTTGGCACAAGGGAGGACATTTTTCACATGGGAATTTTATCTCTTGGTTATAAGAAAAGGAAGGAGATCCTTCCCTGCTCCAGCAACAAGGCACCAACCACCACTTGCAGCCAATAAGAAACCACCACAGCCTACAATTCTTCTTCTCCAATGGACTTTTCTTCAAAACAACCCCCCTCAGTTTCCTCCTAAAACCTAATAAAAGCTGACTTGTTCTTCTCTTCTTTGGACTTGCCTGTGGTTCACCATAGCTTTCTTGTCCTGAACTGCAATTCCTCTGCTATTCCCAAATAAACCCATTTTGCTAGTAAAAGAACTGGCTATTTTATTTTTAAGGTTGACAATAGATCGATGATGATAAAGCTAAAGCAATGGAGTGAGCTGTTAACAACAAATAAATCTGGGTAAAGAGTATATAAAATACAAGATATTATTTGTATTTTTGCAGGTTATCTGTAAATTTGAAATTCTTTCCAAGTAAAAAGTTTTTTTTTAAGAGGCTAAGTGAGTTTGGGCTAGTATTTAGCAAACTTTTTGCAGGCAAAGGGAGAATTTTTATGTTGGATTTTATATTGTAATTCAGTACATACTCAAGACACTCAAAATTTGAGAACAATTTCTTTCCATTTTCTTGGCCTTCTAATATTTTCTAAGAATTGATTTCACTTTTTAGAAAGTTATGAAACACCTGTGGAAATTCACCCGTATTTTGAAAAACTCTCGCGGAAAGGTCTGTGCGCCGATTACACTCTAAGCCTAATGGAATGTTGGACTCTCCAAGTCGACTTTTCCTACTGGACTACATTTCCCAAAGTACCTTGGGGCAAAGCCCGGTGGGTGGGAAGCAAGGGTCTGAGCTCTGACTGCAGACTGTCGAGCTCTGACCTCATTGCACAGGGTGTGGTTCTCCAGTTTGCTGGGAAATGTAGGCGATTCTCACATGGGAGGAGGGAGCGGGACTTGCGAGAGGATCTGCATCAAGCGCCCAATGGCTGCTGGGAAATGTGGTTCTGGGCAGGCGGTAGAGGGCCTACCGCTCGGCCTCCTGGGATTTGTAGTCCCCGCAGATTCTTTTCCTTCTCGCTGGGTCATCTCAGGCCTTGCACCCTTCCTCCACCACTTTCCTAAGATCCCTTAACTCATCGATCCCAACCACCTGCTGAGGCCTTCTCTGGTCGGTGGCTCTGAGCTCTCAAACCGCAAGTGCTCCACAGAGAGACAGGGAGGTGGCATTGACAAACACTGGCCCTTGAGAGGCCTGAAAGGGCTTCTTGGAAGAGGCGGCAGGGATCCCATATGCAGACCTGAGTTTGGAATCAGCCCAGAATGTAGTGTACAGGCGAGCTGATCTGATACATAAACAGTCCTTGCAAATGCCCTTCAGTCCCCACTTTGGACGTCTCTGTGTCCACAACTCTGTCCCTGGCTGGTATGACAAACACTGACCAAACAGCACCAAGAGTGATGGAAGGTGTGAGGAGGAAAGCCTCCAGCCCTGCGGGAGCCGAGGGGAGGCAACTGATGGAGGCCTGGGGTACACCAGGAAGGTAGAGAAGCAGTTAGAAAACCAGTTCATCTCAGGGTTCCCAACATGGTCCCACGCAGGCATCTTCCTTCATTCAAAGAAGTCCCATGTGCCAGGGGATGCTGGGGACCCGGGAGGAAATGTAGTGTGTGGCTCATGTCCCACCATTTCCCAAATGCTGCCTTTCCTGGGCTCATCTGAACATCCCAAGAGCCACACAAGGTAGGGGTGTTTGTGTCCATGCTCAGATAAGGAAACTGAGGCTCAAAGTGAGGAAGGGACTGGCTCACGGCCTCACAGGCAGGGGAGTAGAAGAGGGATCATTGGGAGGGAACCTAAGCTTCCAGGCTGGGTAGGTTCTTCTGCCTGTGTCTCAACACTTGACCCTGGGGGTAGGGGAAGGGAGTAGGGCAATCCCTAACTTCACATGTTAGGGCACTATCTGGTGAAACAAGTTTGAGATACACTAAAAAACATTAAACAGGGTCTTTCCTGCAGGACTTGTCAGAACCTTTAGCTCCATCGTGCTTCACAGATCTATTTGATCAGGACCAAGGCCAAAGCCTGGAACAATGACTGACAGACCCTGGGTCCCAGAGGCCCTGAGAGGGGCATGATGTGGGTGGAGGCATCAGCAGCGTGTGCACCCGTGTACTCCAGACACCTGTGCGCAGGAGTGTATGACTGTGTGTACATATGCACATGTGTTCTCCATCACTCTGATCTGGGGCTCAAATAATACCTGTAAAAAGGGGACAGGGCAAGCATCCGAAGGGAAACGTCCTGCCCTTCCCGCCTTGCCCCGCAGAGAGATACGCTAAAAGTGCCTCCACGGCCTACTCAAGTCAGATTGCACAAGGCTTTATTGGCGCCAGACCTCTTCTGGTGCCCACCGCTTCCAGAAAAGGTTGGCAAGGAAGGGATCCTGACCCCGCAGGAGCCCCCCAGGAATCGGCCAGCCAAGGGGAAGACATTTCCATCCGCGGGCAGAGAGGGAAGGGCGTCCTCGCAGGGTGCACGGCCCAGTCAAAGGGCAGGTGGTGGGATGGAATGGAGAGGCGGCGGACCGGCCCCGCTAAAAGGGGAACTCGCAGACGTAGTAGAGGCGCCGCTCGCATTCGTGGTCCCACCAGGAGCCGTCGTCCGAGGCCTGCGCTACGCAGTTCTCGAGCGCGCCGCCGTTGGGCTGGTTGGGGCTGAGCGGGTGCGGCGCGGCGCTGGGACCTGCACCGGGCTCGGGGCTGGGTGCACGGTGCCAGGCGAAGAAGGACACACGCTGGCCGTTCTCAAAGAGGTAGAGGCCCTCGGCGCGTCGGTCGTGCACACCCAACCACACAGGCCAGTTGTAGGGTGCGAGCGCCGCGCGCAGGTACCGGGTAAGAGTTTCCATCTGCTGGCGGTCTGCGGGCTGCGCCAGGCTCCCGCCCCGCGCCACGCACCGCGCCTGCGCCGCCGCCTGAGCCTCGAAGTCACGCGAGAGCAGGAAGCACTTGTGGCCGAGTCGCACCCCCTTCAGGCAGCCTGCGGGCGGGGTGGGGCGGGGCGGAACGGAGGCGGGGTTAGGGCCTCGAGGGCGGGGAGGAGGCGGGGTCAGAACCGCCGGGAGCCAGGAGGCCGAGTCTGGGCCGCCAGGGGCGGGGCTAGACTGTTGGGGCGGGACTGTAGGGGGCGTGGTGCGGCCAGAATAGGGTTCGCTCCACGGCACTATGGGGAGCGTGCCTCTTCCACAGCCCGCCTGTTCCCCGCATTCATCCATCCTGCTACTCTAACCTCCTCATCAGCCAACACACCCAAATCTCCAAGACCCCCGTCGCCCCTGACACCCAGGGTCCTCACGTCTCCTCAGACCTTTCCCGGCCCCCTCCTTCGACCAGTCCCCCACCTAACCCGGATCGTCCCTCTTTCCCCGCCCCGCGCGGTACGACTCACCCTCTAAGCGGCCATGCTCGCGCTCGGCGCGGCTCTGCGCCTCCTGCAGGGCTTGCACGGCGTCGCGGGTGTCGCTCGCCACCTCCCGCAGCTGCCGCAGCCCCCGAGTCAGCTCGGCCACGCGGGTGTCCAACGCGTGCAGACGGACGTGCACCTGGTGCAAGCCTGCGTCCAGGCCGGCCAGGCGGCCCACTGCGGATGGACAGGGCGCACGCTGGATCGGGACCCTGGGGGCGGAGCCAGGGGGACCAGGACCTAGGGCTTCTAGGGAGGAGCTGGGGGTGGGGGGGTCGGTTACTTAGGATTCCTGGAAGGTAGGGGACAGTGGCCCTGGGCTCTTGGGAGGCAAGGCAGGGGACCCGGAGCTCCTGGGGGTGTGGGGACTCCGAGCTGGGCGGTGGGCAGTTGAAAGATCCCGGGGCAGTGAAAGGATGGTTTATTTTTGTGAAAGTGACCACGGAGGCCTGGGGGCAGGGCGGGGCTAATGATTACTCACGGATATAAGTGACGGTGTCCTCAGGGGTGGGAGAGGGGCTGGGGCTGGAGTAGGGAGTTGTTACTGCTTCCTCCTCGCCTTCCTCCCCCTGACCGTCCTTCTCTGTCGCCCCAGCCCCTTTGCCTTCAGGGATTCCCTCGGGATTTTTGTCCCTCCTCCCAGCAGGCAGTCCCAGGGCTTCCTGTAAATGCTGAGGCAGGGGAGAGGTGGTCAGGGTCAGCCTGGCAGCAGCAGTCTGACTCCCCAGACACTCCAGCCACCCCTTTCCAGCTGTAAGCTGGCTCTCTGCCCTGAGCCCCTTCTCTGAACCCATCACCCTCATTCTCTGAGCCTATTCCATCACTCCCCCTTGCCCATTTCCCTGACCTTCGAATACCCGCCTCCCAAGCCCACAGTCCCCCACCTCAGACCCCCCACTAGAGCCCCAGCACACCCCAACTCACCTTCAGCATCAGGGCCTCCCTCTCCCGCTCCTCCTCCTGGGCGCCACCCCAGCCCCCCTCCCACTCCCTTTCGGCTCCTCGAGCCCCATGACTGAAGCCCAAGAGCTGGGGTACCACCAGGGCCCCAAGGAGCCAGGCTGCCTGCATCAGACTGGGCTCGGAGCACCCAAAGCTGCAGAAGGATGTCTCTGAGGAGAGGGTGTCTCTGGGGACTGAAGTGTGTGTAGATCACTAGGCCCCTGTTCCCTGCTTCTCCCAGCTTCTCTCTGGTCCCTTTCCTCCCAACTTCTGTCTCGGTCTGTTGGTCTCTGCTCTTCTGAGTGTGTCTCTCCCCGCCTCTCTTGGCTCCCCCGAGGCCCTGCCTCTGTGGCCGGAAACCTCCAACGTTCCAAAGCTTGGATCCCGCCTTGGGTTTGTCTCCACATACACCCTCCTCTTCCCACTTTCCAGAGCTTGCTTCCGTCCTGTCCTGCTCTTCCCTTCTGCTACAGCCAAAAGCTCTGAAGGTTGGGAAAAGGATGGAGCTGACTTCCCAAGGGATCCTGGGACACAGCCTCTGCCCAGGAACCTTCTCAGGTTGTTGAGACTTGGCCCTGCTCCCCTCTCTTTTCCCTGGCCACTCCCCAGGACAGGGGATACCTCAAGGTCTTGCTAAGTTGTTATTACCACATGGCCATCGTCACCCATACACCCTCCTGGAGGAGTCTTGCCCACCAATCTCAGGCTCTAGAGCTCCTCCTGCCCCTAGATCTCTCATCCTGCCTGCCCTCCAAGCCCTTGCCCCAGATGCACGTGAGTGTATGCGCCTGTCTGTGGGGACATATGCAAAGGAACATGTGCGTGGCTCTGTGTGCAGCCCTGGAAGTTGGCTCTTGGATTCATTTGCCTTCCCTGAAAGACTCCTGCAGGCTGGATCCAGGGTGGGGCAACACAGGATTCCAACTGCACATAGACTCTCAGATTGACAGTCTCAGAGGGTGAGTCTCAGGTAGAGGGAATGAGGGGAGGCTGGGTGGCGGGTAGGGTGGAGAAAGCTTTCTCCCAGGAAGTGGAGTAGACAGATGCTGGGCATGTGCAGAGAGAGCTGTGAGCATTCAGTGAGGTGCCTCATCTCCTGCCTGGACCACTGCAGTCGCCTCCTCCTTGCTCTCCCCCTCCTTCCTCCCGAGCCCCTCCAATCCACGCAGCTTGCCGCAGCCAGAGCAGTGCTTCCAAACCGTAAATCAGATCACATCACTCCCCACTCCCCTGCTCCCCCCACCAGCTTCCCATCATTCGTGGGAGTGAAGCCAAACCCTGTCCTCAGCACAGGCCTGGCCTGCCCAGCTGGGGGGGAGCTGGGAAGGGGGGACCCTCTACACCTCTGCAAGCTCATCACCCCCAATACCCTCACCTCCCCCACCACCCTGACCGGGGCTCCAGGCACACTGGCTTGTTTGCTATTTCCTGCATGCTAAGCTGCTTTCCACCTCCAAGCTTTTGCGATAGCCCTTTCCTCCTTCTAGAAGGCTCTTCCCCCAGCTCATTCTCATTACTGAGGTCTCAGCTCAGCGAGGCCTCCCCTAAGAGACTTTATTCAAAAGCCCCATTTTATTTTTGATATAATCAAGACCGGCATTGCCGTGTGTGTTTGTTTACTTGGGGGTGTCTGTCTCCTTCCAATGAAAGCAGGCATCCCTGTTCACTGCTGTATCCCCAGAGGTAGAATAGGGCCAACCAAGCACTTAGTAGGTCCTCAATCCATCTATTCAGCCAGGAACGAAGCAGCCCATTCCTAGTAGGGTAACAGCTCAGCCAGAGGCTTGATGGTTGTATCTAAGTGGCAACCCGAGTTCCCTGAAGCACTGGGGGGTGGCAGCTGGGGTGGAAGTGGTGAGGGCAGTGGGAGAGAGGCTGTAGAGGGAAAGGAAGTGGGAGGCCATGCCATGCCCAATCTATGCCAGACCCGTGAGTCATGGAGGGCTTTCCCCAGCTCAGCCTGGCTGGTTGTGCCAATGCCGGCAGAGCTCACCTGCCAGGGATCACAGGGCCCACTCTTCAAGGGAGGAAACCGAGGCTCGGAGAGGGGATAGCACAGCCTGCTGGAGGTCACCAGCGTGGCGGCAGCCAGCCAAGGCTTCTGGCTCTAAGCAAAAGCAGGGCATCTGCCCTCAGCTGTTGGGAGCCCCAGGAGGGGCCTTGGAAATCCACGCAGCCAGCCTTCCGTCTTCCAAGAAAGCAGAGGACAGTGTGACCTTGGACAGGCTGCCCACTCCCGCAGAGCCCAAGCCTCTTGGGTGCCTGTCATGGGCTTGGGGACCCCTCGCTGGGAGACAATGCACAGGCCCGGGAAGGGCTTTGTAACTTGTAGAAGGGTACCCACCCCCTCTGGCTGCTGGCGCCAACATGGGCAGCTGTTCTCTCCCCAGGCCCAGCTGCTCAGCACCTGGGCTCCCGGGGCTGGGCTGGCACCTGCGTCAGCTCATATGTGGTACCCCGGAGCCCACAGCTGAAGGAACATCCAGAGGCTGCTTGGAACTGCCCTCTGCAGGTGCCTGAGCTCCAGCCGGTGGCCCTGGAGGAGCTGCTGGAGCTGGGAGAAGGGATATTCTCATCACTGCCCTATGGGATCTGCCCTGTCTCCGTGGGTGTGTCCCCTGCACCCGCTGCTGTGATGCTTGGGCATATCCGTGTGTGAGGAAGGGGGATATGCAACTATGGAGTGGCCAGTACTGAACAACGGCAGTCTGAAGACTTTGAACCAGGCTGTCGTGATCCTGGCCACCACCTCTTCCTAGCTGAGTGACCTTGGGCAAGTTACTTCATCTCTCTGTGTCTGGGTTCCCCCCCCACCCCCCCACCCCTGGTAAATGGGGATAGTGAAATTCCCCAGCCCAGAGGACTGGTGTCAGAAGTTGATGAGTAAATCCAGAACAGAGCCTGGCATGGAGGAAGTACTGAAAAAATGTCAGCAATAATTAGCACAGAGGGGAGCGATGGCGCAGTGTCGTGCCTCTAAATGGGCGTGTGCACACCTGTGCGATGGGTGGTGAGGTGGGTGAGTATGATGGAGACGGAAGCACACATCTCCCTACAGTTTTGTGTCTCCGTTTCAGGGTGGCGTGTGAGCTGGAATTCGAAGCAGGCACACCCGGCTGCCTGCCTGCTGTGTGTGGGGTGGGTAAACGCGTGTGCCGTGTGCATGCTCTGGCGCACGGGTGTGATATGTACATGTTGTAGCTGGGTGTGTTTGTGGTAATGTACACTCAGGTGGTCGGGTCGTGCACGCGTGGAGAAAATGTATGTGTGGGGAGGTCTGCAGGTGCAGGGCGAGCTATCGACTCTGTGCACCTGTGCTTTGGGGGAAGGAGTGTGTGTGTGTGTGTGTGTGTGTGTGTGTGTGTGTGTGTGTGTTGGGGGAGACAGGAATCTATAGCTCTCACAATCCAATTTAGGGGTGTCGAGTCTAGCAACAAATATATATTGCGCCCTGCTGTGTGTCGAGGGGGTAGGGGCGCTCTGGGAAGCGCAGGTCCTGGGGGTGTGTGGAGAGATACCCTTAGGGGGGCGGGGCTCCATCCTCGGGGTACAGGGGCAGCAGGGGTGGAGTCAGGTTCGGGGATCTGGTGGAGGAGAGGAGTGGTGGTGGGGAAGGGCAGGGGGAGGGGGCGGAGCCGGCGGCGGCGGGGTGGGGGATGGGCGAGGTTTGGGGGCGCGGGGAGGGGCGATGTCTCCTCCGCCGGCTCCTGGAGGGAGGGGAGAGGGCGGAGGGAGGGGAGGGAGGGAGAAAGGGAGGGAGAGAGAGAGAGAGAGACAGGGTGAGGGAGAGACAGCAAGAGCGAGAGAGCGAGAAGGCAAGCAGAGGAGGCGCGGAGCGGGCGGCGGCGGCGGCGGCCTGAGGAAGAGGAGGAGGAAGAGCAGGCGGAGACGCGGCGCCCGGAGCCGGCCGGACCGAGCCGGGGGCGGGCTAGCTCGGAGGGGCGCGGCGGCCGAGGCGGAAGGGGGGGCGCTCTGCGGATGGCCAGGCCCGGCCCGCGGGGGGGGTGAGGTCCTCGGCCCCCCCGCCCGCCCGCCCCCCCGGCCCCCGCCCGCCCCCTCCCCGGGCCCGCTCGCCCTCCGGGGCGGTGGGGCATGGCCTGAGGGTCCCCCGTCTCCGGGGGGGTGGGGGGTGGGGGGAGGGGGGAGGGGCCGCGGGCGCCGCCGACCGGGACTCAGCAGCCCCGCCAGGCAGGTAAGGGGGCCGAAAACCGGGGGTTTGGGGGAACTGCGGGGCCGGGGCCGCGAGAGGGGGCGGGGGCGCCCCGGACGTCCTTGGCCGAGCGCCGGGCTCCCGGCCCGGGTGTGCGGTGGGGGGTGGGGGTGAGGAGGGGAGCGTTGCCCCGGGCGACGCCAAATTGGGTTACGCCCGGGTCCCCGGTGCCCCGTCCCAGATCGCAGACTTGATGGGAAGATGCGCCCCCCATTCCCCGCCGGCAGAGCCCCCTGCCCGAACCCGCCTCCCCGCGCTCCTGAGCCAAGGGCTCGGTCGTTGTACCCGCCTCCTGGCCCTGCCCGGCCACTCCCCCGCCTCGCCCATCCCTGCCCACCTGGGCCCCTTGACCCCCTCCTGCGGCCCCACCCCTCTAGGCCCCTTCCCCAGGTCTTCCTGAAGCCCATCCTCTCCAACAGGGGTCTGGACCTCGGCCTCCTCCGCCCCCTTCGACCCCCTGTAGCTCCTGCTTCTCCTTCCAGGATCCTCCAATCCCCTCCCACCCTCTTCACAAGCTCCCCCCACCCCCACCCTGTCCCCTCTTCCTTCTCCAGCGGCCGGCGCGCCCCCTCGGCTCCCGCCCCCGAGTCCTGCTCTCGGGTGCCCCCGCCCCCTCTCCCGGACCCGGGCTCTCCCCCACCAGTTTCTCGGCCCCAGCCCCGGCTCCCTCTCCCCGCCTCTCCCCGCCTTTCCCCGCCTCCATTCATTCTCCCGGGCCGGCTCTCGGCCACGCCAGCCGCCCCTCGTCCCCCCGCAGCCTCCCAGGGCACCCCCTCTCTCCCCTTCTCCCGCCCCCCCCCCCTCGCCGATTCCTCAGCCCGTCTCAGTACCAGCTGCGTGCCAGCTATTCTTAGCCGCGGAGCGTTTGATTCATGCCGCCCCGGCGGAGTGTGCCCGCTCCCTCCCTTGGGGCCTGAGGAGGAGGGGCCGGGGCTGGTCCTGGGGGTTGAGGGGCGGCCGCACGCGCGGGCAGACCCGGCTAGCTTTGCTTTCAGGCCTCCGGCTACCCCATCAGTGCCCGGTTGAGGCTGGGTGGTCAGCCAGGGTCAGCCGAGGGGGAGTGGCTGCGGGCCCTAGGTCCGGAGGTGGGATGTGGAGTCCAAGGGTAGGAGGCGGCCTGGGTCTCCGCAAGGGCAAAGTGGGGGCAGCTCTGCTGGGAACCTAGAGGAGGAGGGGGCTTCGAAGCTGTGGCCAGCTGTGGCCGTGCTTGGGGGAGGGGCTGGCTGACCCCTGGTTAGATGCTGGCTCGCCCACAGCTGTTGGAACTCTTCTCCCCACCTCGCACACATTTTGTCTTCCCTCCCCCAACCCCCAGCCCGTCCCCACTCCCCCAAAGTCAGCAGTACCCTCCACTGTTTCCCATCTCCATGGCAACGTGCAGGAGCTGGGCCTGGTGTGGGGGGGAGGGACCAGACTAGACATTCTGGTTTCCGGTGCTGGGGTGGGAGTGGGGGAGAAAATGAGGAAAGAGGACCCCATTTGGGACCATACTTGTAAGGCCACTCACAGATGAAGAATTGTGGGGATCTGGAGAGGACTTCCCACCCCAGTCCCCCAGACCCTCACCCCACTTCTTAGCCTCCCTCCCAGCCCCCCTAGTCTCCCTCACAGTGGGGCCCCAGTACCAGGCAATTCCAATCCACCCACCCAGCAGCACTGAGCCTCAAACACAACCCGCAGCTCATCTGCAGCCACCCCACAGCAACCCAGGCCACCACTCTGCTGTCACCTAGACAGCCTTCCAGGGGCCAGACTACCCAGCCACCGACACACCCTCTCAAGATGCCCCTCAGTAACTCGCCTAGGCCGCATTGTGTGGTTTCCCCCAGGACACCCCATGCATGGTACTCTGCCCCATGACACCCTCATCCCAGTGCCCCTGTCCCCCTGGTTCCCCAGCAGCACTCAGCCACACTTCAGTGAAGTCACCAGCGCCACCAGCTCTACCGGCACCACATGGCCTCCTGCTCCTGCCAACCCTTAGCTCAAGACACCTCCCTCTCCCCCTTACTACATGTCAGCCTTCCCCCACCCCACACCAGCTATCCAGGAGGAAGATGGGAGGGCCTCAGGTGAGGGGCCAGGCTGGGGCCAGGAGGGCAGGGTGCCGGTGGGTCGTCCACCTGTCTGTCCTCAGCTAATTTTAGCTGCATTATCTGTGGCCTGGCAAAGTGGGCCAGTAGCTCCCGCGGTGATTCTGCGGTTTCTGGGACATCACCACGCTGGGTCAGCGGCAAAGTGGGGCGCAGGAGGGGCGGGGGGCTGCGAGCAGGGCCAAGGGCAGGGAAGGAGACGCGTGCTGGCGGCATGGCAGGGCTGGGGAGGTGTGTACACCGCCAGAGAGCTTGGCAGCAGGAGGAGTGTCTGGGGGGTGTGTCCAGCTTCCTTCCTGCCTACCTCAGGCAGTGTGGGGTGGCTGCCCCTGACCACTGGTCCACCAAATGTGCCTGTGGCCTCCAAGGGGTCTGGGCTGCTAGACTGACAGCCACCCTTGCCACCCACCCCCCCGCCGCAGCCGCCTGTGATGCTGCCGTGCCCCGTCGCCCCGTGGCCCCACGATGACCCACAGCCCCGCGACAAGCGAGGACGAGGAACGCCACAGTGCCAGCGAGTGTCCCGAGGGGGGCTCAGAGTCCGACAGCTCCCCAGACGGGCCAGGGAGAGGCCCCCGGGGGACCCGGGGCCGGGGCAGCGGGGCACCTGGTAGCCTGGCCTCAATCCGAGGCCTCCAGGGCCGCTCCATGTCTGTCCCGGACGACGCCCACTTCAGCATGATGGTCTTTAGGATTGGCATCCCGGACCTGCACCAGACGGTGAGCGACTGCCCGCTGGCCGGCGGGGGTGGGGTGGACAGGGGCCCAAGCCCCCATGGGGAGGCCTCTGGTGCTGAGGGTCCTCATGTGTGGCCCCCATTTCCAGACCCCCATGGATTTCCCCTAATCCCGCTCTATCCCCAGAATCACCCACACCCACTTTCCAAACCACCTCAGGATCCTTTCTGTTGCCTCCCCCACCAGAAATGCTTGCGCTTTAACCCTGATGCCACCATCTGGACAGCCAAGCAGCAGGTACTTTGTGCCCTGAGCGAGAGCCTGCAGGACGTGCTCAACTACGGCCTATTCCAGCCGGCCACCTCGGGCCGGGATGCCAATTTCCTGGAGGAGGAGCGGCTGCTGCGGGAGTACCCCCAGTCCTTCGAGAAGGGGGTGCCCTACCTGGAGGTGAGGCCCAACACCTTCCTGGCCCCTTCACAGATGAGAGAAAGTGTGTGCTGAAACATCTGTCCCCTCCTGGGTCTTCTCCCAGCCCAGACCTTAGCAAGGGAAAACCCAGTGGACATCTCTGGATTTTTCGGGGCCACTTAAGAATCAGAGTCAGAGAGGTTTAAGTTCAAATTACCATCCATTCTGCCTCTGACCAGCGGACTGGCCTTAGGCAAGTCATTTCCTTGCCCTAAGCTTCCCCTTGCAAATTCAATTGGGAAAGGATTCCCAATTACAGTAAGCGTTCTAGAACATTCCCTGTGGGGTCCAGACTCCTTAGGGTTGCAATTCACATACCCAGAGTGGCCCAGCACCACTCTGTCCACCCAGCCAAGGCTCTGCAGCTGTTTCCACCCTCACCCTGAGCTGACCCCTGGCTCAAAAGGAGGGTCCAGCCTCCTCTTCCAGACCCCTGACTCCAAGTCTCTGTCTCTCCGTTCACCCCACCCCGACCTCAGTTCCGATACAAGACCCGAGTTTACAAACAGACCAACCTGGATGAGAAGCAGCTGGCCAAGTTGCACACCAAGGTGAGAGGACTCTGCTGGCACTTACCCCCTGCTCCGGAGCCCCCTCCCCAACCGCTTCCTCCCCCACCTCTTCCCACAGCCCTCCACATTCCCCAGCCTTTGTCTTCCTCTGCGAGGGTCTCCCACTTAACTTGGGATGCTGTGTCTCATTTGGGACAACCTCAGATGCCCCAGGCACCCCCATCATAACCTTTTTTAACTTCTCTCTTTGCTCCTTGTGGCTCTGCCCAGACCCATACCTGGTTCCCACTTCCTTCATATTTGGATTCTCTCCTCTCTCCTGGGTCCCCCTCCTTGGCCTGTGACTCTGACATCTAGTGTCCCTCATAGACACCCTGCAGCTTCCCCAATCCCATAGCCTGAATCTATACCAGATCCAAGGAGGCTCCCCGCCCCAGCCACATTTATCCTCCTGGCACCTTGCCCTCTAGTCCTCAGACCATATGTCCCCTGTGTCTCCTCTGGTCCCCTAGTAGCTAGGAGGAAGCCAGGGGGCTACTTTGGTCAGAAGCAAAGTGAAGGATTCTTGATATTTGGAAAGAAAGCCCTCTGGCTAATTCTCATCCTCACCCCTGTCCCACCCCAACCCTACCCCACCGCACCACACATTTGTCTCTGTCTTTCCCTAAATATTCTATCCATCAGACATCCTCTGTGGGAGCAAGGAGTTGGGAGCCGCCAGCCACATACTGCTCCTGGGTACCCGCGGTCTGAACTGAGCCTCACTGCGAGTGTGAAATACACACAGATTTCAAAGACTCAATACCCACCAAAAGTAAAATATCCCATTAATAAATTTCATGTGAATTACCCATTGAAACAGTAATGTTGTGGATTTAGTAGACTAAAAAGAGACAGGTCATTAAAGTGAATTTCAATACAATTGGAAGTTCCCCTTCCCCAACTTTTTTTCATTTTAAAGGTAGATACCAGGGACTTTACAATGACATGTGTGGCTTGCTGTGTATTTCCACTGGACAGCGTTGCTCTAGAACTCAGCTTTGCTCTTGTGCTCCCTGACCAGCCTGTCTTCTCTCTTGTCTGTGGCTCAGACGGGGTTGAAGAAGTTCCTGGAGTACGTGCAGCTCGGGACGTCCGACAAGGTGGCACGGCTGCTGGACAAGGGGCTGGACCCCAATTACCATGACTCGGATTCAGGAGGTAAGGAAGGAGGCCAGGGGTTTTGGGAGAACTGGGGTGTCAAGAACGAGGCCTGGGGACTGCATGTGACTAGCCTTTCCCGCCCCCCCAGAGACCCCCTTGACGCTGGCTGCCCAGACAGAAGGCTCTGTAGAGGTGATTCGAACCCTGTGCCTGGGCGGGGCCCACATCGACTTCCGGGCCCGGGATGGCATGACAGCGCTGCACAAGGCCGCGTGTGCCCGTCACTGCCTCGCTCTCACGGTGAGGTGCCAGATCCTCCCGGGACCCTCCCCAGAGCCCAGAGACACCCCCAAATGACCATGTTTCCCATTCAGACTGCACCCAGCGAACTGCCCCAGACCCTTCCTCCACCTCCCCTTCATTGTTACTCCTCTGACTGAATCTGAGACCCTTCTTGGACCTCCAGGCACACCCACCCTCCCCAGCTCAAGGCTCATGATCAGTTACAGCTGATGGTCACATGGACCCTTGCCCTACACTCAGGTAGATCACATTAATCTCCTGACAGCTGGAACGTTTCCATTCCCTCTGACCGACCTCAACACCAACACCTACCTTTGTCTTCCTGAGGTGTAGACCCTCCTAGTGTCCGTTAAAATACAGAATGAGCTCCCCAGATACAGACCCTCCTCCATATATATCCTACAAACACAGCTCCTCCACCTGCCTCCTCCACACACTGACTCTCGCGCTTCCCAACACAGACCCTCCATCCACCCTTTCTAATCTAGTGGCTCACACCCCAAATATATCCCCTCTCTCACATGAAATACAGCCCCTCCCCTAGTACAGTGCCTAAAATATACTTTCCCAAATAGGTAACCCTGGGGGGTGGGTATAGCTCAGTGGTAGAGTGCATGCTTAGCATGCGCAGCATCCATGAGGTCCTGGGTTCAATCCCTAGTATCTCCATTAAAATTTTTTCTTAAAGTACCCAAATAGGTGAGCCTCATAGACCTTCAAAATACATACAAAGAGTCAGCTTGCCCAGTCTTATTTTAAAACACTCTTCCTCTCCCCCACCGCCCAAGGGTACCTGATGCCTCTTCATACACAGGTCAGGATAGACTGCCTCCAAAGATACATAGGTTATAATAAACACCTTGATTCGTAGATGCTTCAGCTTAACAGACCCTCCCTTCCTTTCTCCAACCCTTCCTTGAAGACCCCTAAAGGCAATCAGACACCAGCCGCAAAGGTCTACCTTATACCCCCGGAATCAACAGATCGCCCTCCCAAGTGCATACCCCCGCCCCAGATCCAGGTCTTGCTCACACTCCCAGGCTTTTGTTGTCCTATCCAGTAGCCACTAGCCAAATGGGGGCTGTTTTTATTTAAATTGATTAAAATGAACTAGAATTAAAACTTCCATTTCTCAGGCTCAGTAGCCCCATTCAAGCGCTCGGTAGCCCACACGCAGCTGCCATACTGGATGGTGCAGTAGTAGGCTGTTTCCATTACCACAGATGTTGAGTTGGACGGTGCCGCCGCAGGCTCTCCTCTTGCAGAACAGCCGCCAACACTCTTTCCTAACAGGCTTGATGCCACCAGCCTTCCGTGCCCAGAGCTGTTCTTGAGTGAAAGCGCTCCCTGCCCCAAGCCCCCAGCCCCAGGAAGGTTGGCCCAAGTTGCCTTCACCCAAGCTTGCCCTCTCCCAGGCCTCCGTCTGTGCCTTGTCCTTGGGATCCTGGTCCTAATAACACCTCCCACTCAGCCAGGGGCCCTCCGGCAGCCAGACTCCGTTCTCTCATTTGTCCCCCACAACCAGCCTACTGAGTAGGTGGGCAGTGAGGCATTCAGCTCCTTCAGTGGCTCATCTGAAGTCGCCCATGAGGGAAGGTTGGGCAGGATTTCAAAGTGGAAGGGTCCTCTGGAGGCATCTTCCCAGTCCCTTCCTTCACAGGGATGGGAGAGGTCCAGAGAAGGGAAAGACCAGTCTCAAGGTCGCTCAAGGGCATCATGGCAGAACCGGGCCTGGCACTGGCCAGTGTGGATCACCCAGGACTCCCTGCCCAACTGGCCCTTCAGGATGAGCCCGTCCTTGTGTGACTGTCATCTGTGTTGTTTCCCTTCCTAGGCGCTCCTGGACCTTGGGGGCTCCCCCAACTACAAGGATCGCCGGGGACTGACTCCTCTGTTCCATACGGCCATGGTGGGGGGCGACCCCCGCTGCTGTGAGCTGCTCCTATACAACAGGGCCCAGCTGGGCATAGCTGATGAGAACGGCTGGCAGGAGATCCACCAGGTGCTCTGGACTTGGTCGGGAGAGGAAGGGGGCAGTGTGAGATGTGCTTGGACCCTGAGCGGGGCAGGGATCCAGATGCTGGGGTCCTCACAGAGGGTGGGGGTAGTAGTAGCAGGTCCTTAAAGAGGAAAAGATCGGAATGTCAATACCGGGACTCTCAAGGGGTGTGGGATGGGAACTCTGAAATGAGCAAGGATGGCCTCCTGGCTCTCCTGAGGAGCCAGCTCAGAGACCTGGGCCTTGGATAACTTGTGAAGCTGACAACCTGGGCTCCTAAGCGGGAATGGGGACTGAAAGGAGGAGGGGAGGTGGAGGCGGGGCTTCTTGACCTCGAGGTGAAAGATACAGACAGATGCCATGGTCACAAGTGTCTGATCAGGCCTCCTGGGCTCCCTGTCCTCTCCAGGCCTGTCAGCGGGGTCACTCTCAGCATCTGGAACACCTACTCTTCTACGGGGCTGAGCCTGGAGCACAGAACGCCTCGGGGAATACGGCCCTGCACATCTGTGCCCTCTACAATAAGGTCTGCCCTGCGGCACCTGCTCCAGGCCCTTCTCCTGACTCCAGCCTCCCAGCCTCCCTGTGCCCTCTGCGCATTGACTATTTCATTCATTCATTCATTCATTCATTCAATTGGTGAATATTTTTGGAGCCCCTTCCCTGTGTCAGGCCCAGAGCTGGGTGCTGAGGACACAGTAGTGAGCAAGACAGACAGCCCCTCCTTCAAGGGACTCACCCTACGGTTACAGTCCCTGGGGTTCAGAGGGAGGTCATGGGGAATCCAGGTCCCTGTGGGAGCCCAGATATGGGCTTGGACTTGGAGCTGGGGTGGAGGTGGCTCTTGGGAAGATGTGCCACCTGTGCTAAGGTGAGCAGGAGTTGGCTGAGTAGAAGAGGGGAGAAAGAGTGTTCCAGGTGGAGGGCATAGCCTGCGCAAAACAAACAAACAAACCAAAAACCAAAACCAGACCAGAGGGGAGAGAGTCAGGATCGTTACTGGACATACAAGAAACTCTGAGGGTCCTGTTTCCAATGGGTCTCTGTTCAGCTGCCAGTGACGCACTTACTGCAGGGCACAGGGGACAGGTCAAACCACAGTCCCCAATGGGGACAAGAGTGTGTTGCAATTCAGGGCTGGGTGGATGGTCCCCACTTTGGGAGTTCTGAGTGGAGGGGAGTAGGAAAGAACTGGCCAGGGGGCAGGGGTCCTCATGTACCTGCACCAGTTATGCTGTAGTGGGCAGTTGGGTTGGCAAGAGCCTGGTGACTTTGGCCCCTTTGCCACTCATGCACCAGGTGATCTGGGGCAGGTTAGCCACCTCGGAGCCTCAGTCTCCCCACCTGCTTCCCAAGGCTGCAGGGACTTAGAAGGACAGGGCCTGGCATGCTGCAGCCGGTCCATCAGCCCTTTCCCTCACCCCTCCTCCAGGAAGTCTTCCAGAACAGCCTCAGCCCCTTCTGCCTCATGAGAACTTGCAGTGCCAGGATGTGGCAGGTAGCCACGTGCCGCCTTGTGGCAGCAAGTCTGCTCAGCGCCCGCAGAGGGAGAGAGAACTCAGTGTTTGTCAGACTGTACCAACCAGTGCCGTCACTTCGCCTCCCCAGTGCGTCTGTCTCTCCTGCTCCCGGACACGGGCCTCGCCTCGTGTCCAGATGCCCTGACTCCAGGGCCCGTGCAAGGCAGGGCACCCCAAACAAACCCCATCCCATCTCTGAGGCTCCATTCCCCTCCCTGAAATGGGAATACTCAGCTGATTAAAGGGGATGAAATGCCAGGCGTATAGAAGGCAGCTTTAATTATGATTATTATTATTATCATTATCACCATTAGCGGTCAGGATCCGGCCAGGAGACAGAAACCATACCAGTAATTTTTTTTTTTTTAATGGAGGGACCAGGGATTGAACCCAGGACCTTGTGCCTGCTAAGCACGTGCTCTACCAACTGAGCTGTTATCTTTACCCTGCCCTGGTTTCGAACAGGGAAAATGTAGTGTATATAGTTTTAGAGTGGGAATAATTATTCTGAGTGGGTCGGATGAGCTAGCCATGTCCCCCACCTTGAGCTTCCCCTTTCTGACCTGTGAAATGGATCTGTAACACCTACCTTGCAAAGGATGGAGGGGGCAAATGTTCTGCTTGCTCTTGGCATGGTGGTTAGTGAATAATGCTTGACAAACATGAATTCTTTTTCTATTTCTCTCCCCTTATCTTCCCTCCCAGACCTTAAGCTTCCCAAGGCCCAGAGCTGAGTCTGAGAGATTTTCTCACTCTCTGCTCTCCTGACCCCCTGGCCTGATCATCTCGCCTCTGGTGGTGAAAGTTAGGTCAGTGTCCAGGCTGTGAGCTCCTCAAGGACAGAGCCTCAGTCTGATCAATTGCTCTGTCCCAAGGCCCCAGCAGATAGTAAGCTTAGATGCATCTTTGTTGAATGAGTGAGTGAGTGAGTGAATGAATGAATGAATGAATGATGAGGCAGATGCCTTGGATTTTCTCCAAGACTATGCACAGCAAACAGCTCAGAACATTCAACAGGTGTTTGCTTCGAGCTAGATTGACACTCCGTGAATGAATGCATGACTTGAACGAATGAATTTTGAATGACTCCATCCTCATCCTTTCTGTGCCTCTTTCTTGAGCACCTACTATGTACCCGGATGGGAGATGAATCAGGCACGCCATGGCGCCTGTGCTCAGGAGGGTGGGGCGAGTTCACAGTCTGGTGAAGAGGCAGACGTGTAAACAAATTGGCAATATGGTGAGATAAGTGCTAGGACACCAGTAAATACGAGGGTCTCTAGAAGTGGAGTGAATATCTCTTTCAGCTGAAAGAGATGCTCTGGCCTCGTGCTAGGCAAGGTGGTGGTGGGGGCAGGCAGATATGCAAAGACACACTGGCACTAGTTAACAGTCTGATCGGGGGGACAACAGGTGCACACATGGGCACACACTCACACTCACACACACACCCAGAAAACAACCCGGGCTAACTTTGCTATCCAGCGGACTTACTTGGATAATCAGAGTTGTGCTTTCACAGGAGAGAGATGAGCACTAGGATTAGAAGGCTTGGTTTGAGTCTTAGCTGCCCCACTGACTGACTGTGTGACCTTGGGCACAGATTTTCCCTCTCTGAGCCTGTCCTGTAGGATGGACCCATACAAGCTTCCTTGGTGGGTTTGTCACATGAAGAGGATGAGACCAAGAAGGTGTTTGGTGAATGCTGGTTAAATTAGCATCTGGAGGATCTGGAGTGGAGCTGAGCAGGGGCCCAGGTTGGGTTGGGCCAGACCAAGACAAAGAGGGAGGGCAGTCCCCCATCCAGAAACTGTTTATTGAACAACTCCTGTGAGCCAGGCACTGTTCCAGGTGGCAGGTGCCACAGGCAAAACCCTGCCCCTATGAAATGAACAGTGTAGTGGGGAAAAGATGCTAGAGACAAATAAAATAGAACTATAATTTCAGGGAGGCAGTGTGATAAGGAAAAGGAGTTAATTCTGGCTTAGAAGAATACCTGGCACATAGTGTCATATAAATAAAAATAAAACCGGGAAGACGAAAAGTGATTCTTTTCGACAGGGTAGTCAGAGAGGCCCTTTCTGAAGAAGTGGCATTTGTGCAAAAACATGAATGAAGTGAGAAAGCGAGCTGCATGGAGATCTAGGGGCAGAGAATTCCAAGCAGAGGGAGCAGCAAGTGCAAAGGCCCTGGGGCAGGAGCCTGCCAGGCAGAGGAAGAAGGAGGCCAGGGTGGCTGGAGTATGGGGAGCAAGGAAGTTGGTGAGACTGGGGATGGGGATGGCTGGGCCAGTAGATCACCTGGGGCCTCCTCGGCCAGGGCAAGGACATTGGGTTTGACCCAAAGAGTGTGAAAGAGTGACATGTTGTGACTGACACTAGTAAGGAATTGATCTGGGTGTGGATGGCATCCCTGCCCCTCACTGTCCAACCCTGGCCCCACTGCCCCCACTTCCTTTTGGGTTTAGCAGAGTGTGTGGTTAAGAGCAAAGGCTGTAGGGGAGAGCAGGGAGAGGGTAGAGCTCAGTGGTAGAGCATGAGCTTAGCATGCATGAGGTCCTGGGTTCAATCCTCAGTACCTCCATTTTAAAAGTAATAAAATAAAATAAATAAATAAACCTAATTACCTCCCCCTCAAAAAAATTAAAAAAGAAAAAAGAGCGAAGGCTCAGAGGTCAGACAAACCTGAGTTCACATCCGAGTGCTGTTCAGTCACCAGCTACATGACCTTGAGCTCCTTTTGAAGCCTTAGTTTCCTCGTCCGTAAAATGGGGACGATGATTTCCGTCTCATGGGATTATTGGGCGATTAAGCGAGCTTCTGCCTCTCCAGCGCTGAGCGCCTGGCAGGCAACAGGGGAAGCCCTCCAAGAGGTTTGGACTGGTGGCTCTCAACCCGCATGCTTCTGCCCCCTAGGGGACATTTGGCAGTGTCTGTAGATATTCTGGGTTGTCACGACTGGGGAGGGGAATGCTACTGGCATCTAGTGGCAGAGCCCAGGGATGCGATTCAGCATCCTACAATGCACAGAATGGCCCCGATACAAAGAATTGTCCAGCCCCAAATGTCAGTATGAAGATGAAAAACCCTGGTCTAGGTTGATGTGGGCCAATAGAATATAACTCGAGCCACACATGTAATTTTAAATATCCCAGGAGCCACTTTTTCAATAAAAAGTTTCTAAATAAAATAAAATAAATGTTTAGAATTAAAAAAGGAAAAATAAACAGGTGACATTAATTTTAGTAGCAAATTTTATTTAACCCCATATATCCACAAATATTACCATTTCAACATGTAATCAGTAGAAATATCCCTCAGAGATATTTAAATTACCTTTTCCATGCCAGGTCCTTGAAATCTGGTGTGTATTTTGCACGCACAACACCTCTCAGTTCAGACTGGCCACACTTAAAGGGCGAGTGGCTGCTGTCCTGGGCAAGACAGGTTTCAATCAGATTATTCCTGAAGTTCTTAACACAGTGTCTATGTCCACTCATGGTGACCTTACCTGTTCGGTTCTTTTTTTTTTCCGTTTGACCTTGTGCCACTGACCACCACCCTCAGGAGACCTGTGCTCGGATCCTCCTCTATCGAGGTGCCAACAAGGATGTAAAGAATAACAACGGACAGACCCCCTTTCAGGTGCGAGGCTGTCAGCGCTGCTTGGGGGTCACGTCTGTGTTAGACGGGGGAGGATGGAGATGCAGGGGTGAAAGTTGGGGAAGGCAGCTGGCCGCAGACCTCACAGTGTTTCCTGCTCTCTCTCTTTCTCTCCTGCCTGCACCCCCCACCTCCCTGCACCCCTCCCCCCCAGGTGGCAGTGATTGCTGGGAATTTTGAACTAGGGGAGCTGATCCGAAACCACCGAGAACAGGACGTGGGTGAGTTAGGCGGGGCTGGCACTAAGGAGAGAAGCTGGGGTCCTGGGGGTGCACGGTGGGATGGGGGAGTCAGTGGATCTGATTTGGGGGCCAGGATTAGGGGAACATTTGAATTGTGGTAGGGGTACAGTTTCAGGCACTCCACTGTTTCTCATCTCTGTCTTTCTCCCCTCATGCCTCTCCCCCACCATCTCTTGCCCGCATGCCTTCCCCACCCACCTCTGTCTCCCTCTGGCCTCCTGCCACCGTGCCCTCTCAGTGCCCTTCCAGGAGTCCCCCAAGTACGCAGCCCGGCGACGGGGAACCCCAGGCGCAGGGCTGACGGTGCCCCCCGCGCTGCTCCGGGCCAACAGTGATACCAGCATGGCCCTGCCAGACTGGATGGTGTTTGCCGCCCCGGGGACCTCATCTGCCGGGGCTCCTGGCCCTACCTCAGGGCCTCAGGGCCAGTCGCAGCCCTCGGCCCCCAGCACCAAGCTCAGCAGCGGGACCCTCCGAAGTGCCAGCAGCCCCCGGGGCGCCCGGGCCCGCTCCCCATCCCGTGGGAGGCACCCCGAGGAGGCCAAGAGGCAGCCCCGTGGACGGCCCAGGTAGGGGAGGGCTCAGCCCTGGTCTCACAGACCCCATTCCAACTGAATCCCCTCCTCAGAACCACAGCTGCCCCTCCAGGCCAGCCCAGCTGCCTACCTCCTGTCCTGCATATGGCTGGTCTCCCATCCATCCAATTCAGTGATTCCCAACCTCAGACCACCAGATCTTTCTCCTGACCCTTGAAGAAGTGAAGGCATTGTGAACCACAGTCTTGCGCCCGTATCCAAATGCAGCAAAGTTTAGCTGAACACCTGCTCCATGTCAGGGGTCTGGAGGGGTACCCAAAAGAAATGTTAGTCCCAGCCTCTGAGGACAGACAGAAAGACAGGGCCAAGTGAGAGGAGGCTGGGGGTGGGTGAAGGAGTCAGGGAGGGGGTCTCAAGCTTGGAGAGGAGGCCTGAGGCGGGGAGGATGGGCAGGGGATATTCTCCGGTAGAGAGGCTGGGCTGACTCGAGGAGGATGAGATGGGGGGCTGTGGCTGGCTAGCATGTCCCGAGGACATTGGAGGGAGGAAGTTCATGGCAGGCTGGGAATGGCGGGCAGAGGAGTTGGAATCAACATGGGAGGAAGTTGGGAGTCGCTGAAGGCTCGTGAGCCAGGGATGACACAGTCGGAGCTGAGCTTCAGGAAGCTGAATCAGGCAGAGCGTGCAGGACTGTGGGAGTGGGCAGAGCCGGAAGCCAGGAGGCAGAAGAGGGGGCTGGGGAGCAGGAGTCGGCAGGCAGGGGGAGCCCCCAAGTGTCCTTTTCCCCCCATTCCCTGCTGAGGATACCAGAGCTGGAAAACACACTCAAACCCCTTCCCCCACTCTGATGCTCCATCTCCCCCCCCCCGACCCAAGGACCCCTGTTCTCCCAGAGGTGCCCCCTCCCTCCACTCTCCCCTGCCTCTCATGCCCTCTGTGTATGCAGCTCCAGCGGAACACCCCGGGAAGGGCCAGCTGGGGGCACAGGGGGCTCAGGGGGGCCCGGGGGCTCCCTGGGCAGCCGCGGGAGACGCCGGAAGCTCTACTCAGCAGTCCCTGGACGCTCCTTCATGGCTGTGAAGTCCTACCAGGCCCAAGCCGAGGGGGAGATCTCCCTGAGCAAGGGCGAGAAGATCAAAGGTACTGGGGCCTGGCTGGGCTGTAGGCGAGGCATGGGCAGCTGAACGAACTCCTCAAGGAGAGGCCCATCCGTGACAAATAGTTCTCCAGCACCTAGGCTGTCCAGGGCACGCTGGAGACCTCTGAGAGCCCTAGGTGCCCCTTCCACCTCAGAAGAGCAGGAAGGGCAGCTGGGACCAGGAGGGGCGCTGTTAGGCAAAACAGGGATATGAGCGTTTGTGGGATGCCAACACCAGCCAAGTAGCTCCTGGAGCGCTTCCCCCAAGTGGTCCCATCTCACTATGACTGCCCTTTCAGGAGGGTGTCATGAGCCCATCTTATGGCTGGAGGAGTGGAGCCTTAAATGAGTGAAATGACTTGCCTGAGGTCCTCAGTCCGAGCCCATGGTCTTTCCAACTACCTTGTGTGGAGCATGAGGCCAAGTTGCTTCGACTTCACCTCCTGCCTCTGCCAGGTGTTCTCATCTGAGAAATGGGGTGGTGTCCATTTCCTGGGGCTCTGATGAGATGGCGGGTGGGTGAAACCTGGTCCATGCTGAGGGCTCCCTCAGCAGAGGCTGCTGTCATGGAGGTCTGCATCTCTTTGGTTTTCCTGTCTTCATCTGGAAAACCATGCCAGGATCCCCCATGTGTGCAGACTCCGCAGGGCTGTTGACATGTATTCTTGGATAGAATGGTGCTTTGGAGACAGGAAGCACCCTGCAGATGTGGTAGTTAATTCCAGGCTGAGGAACAAATCTTTGCCTGACACCCAGCTGCAGAGGAGCTGACTAGCATAGAGACTGAGAGCCAGGCTGCCTGGGTTCAAATCCTAGCTCCATCACTTCCCAGCTGGGCAACCTCAGGCAAGTGATTTCTCTGGGCCTCAGTTTCCTCGTCTGTACAATGGGACCCTTGCAGGGATTAAAAGAGTAAGTTCACATAAAGCCCTTAGAACCATGATTCACACATAATAAGCACCAGTCATCATTATCATAAGCAGTCCCCACTATAGGCTCTTAGAGGAGAGAGACCCTAGGCGCTGGGAAAGTTGGAGAGAGGGTCCTCCCATAGGAGACAGTTTAAGTGGCTCTTGAAGGCTGTTCAGGGATCAGAGTATCAGGCAGGTTGTGTAACTGCATCTGTTGTGAAGTCTACTCCCTCTCACCTGAGTTTCTGAAGACAAGGTCACATATCGCCAAGGTCTGGGTCTCCAGGACCCAGTTCAATGACCCAGCACCCAGGAGGCCTCGATGCATACCTGCTGAGTGAATGAATGAGTAACTGTGGGGGCTGGGGCAGTGCCTCTGGAGGCAGCATGCCTGGTGTGTGTGTGTGTGTGTGTGTGTGTGTGTGTATAGGGGGGTCGGGTCTGTGCTTTGAAGGATGCAAAAGGAGGAAGCTGAGGCCAGGGTGAGGGACCCACAGACAGAGGGTCACAGGCTGTCTCTTCCATGTGTCTTTCTGAACTTCAAGCCCAGTCATTCTCTGCACTGCCCTGTTTTCAGGTCCTTCCCTTTCATTAGAAGATGCTTAATTGCCTCAAAGCACGCCCACATCCACGATGTCACTGAGCTTTGCCACAGCCCAGTGAGGTCCCAGGCTCCCTCTGCTCTCAGGATCAAAGCCCGGTGCCTTAGCCTGACTTGCACATCCCTCCTCTGCCCACCCACCAACTTCATCTCATGTTACTCTTTCCTTCACCTGCAGGGTTCCTGGGACCTCATCCTCCTTTCCATCCCTCAGATGCCCCATGTGCTTTTCCATACCAAGCCCTTGGCTCATGCTGTTCCTTCTTCTTGGAAAACCTTTCCTCCCTCTCTTTGCCTCCTCAACTCCTAGCATCCTTCAGGTCTCAGCCCATGTGTCACATCCTCTGGGATGCCTTCCTGGTTCCCCTTTGCCATTGCATTTATATATTCCCATCTGACCTTTCTCCAAACACCCTGTCCTTTTATCCTGTGTCTAGCCTGACGTCCAATTCATGACTGGCACTAAGTACATATTTGTTTGATGAATGAATAATTGATTTCATGACCACCCAGCCAAGCACGGCAGAGCCAGCCAAGAACCTGGACCCCTTGACACCCCATCTCTTGCTCTCTTCCATGACCTTGAGTGTCTCCTCGATTTGGTCTCCCCAGATTCTCTCAGAGGAGGTGGTTTGTGCAGGGAAAAGCATCAGATTGTCCCAACCCCAATCCTAGCATGGCTCGAGCCATCCCTAAGCAAAAGATTTTTCTGCTCTAGCTTCAACTTTCTCTGTAAAATGGGAAATCAGTTGTTCCCTACCGGCTAGGTGTAAGGATCAGATGAGTGGAGTACGTGAAGGACAGAGTGGAGACAGAGCTGTGAAAAATGCTGTATTAATGGAAGGCTGTGTGCTTGTTACTGTCACTGTCACCATCATCCGAAATGGCAGCAACAAAGTGCTTGAGCAGAGAGGTAGCAAAACATGAGTGACTAAAAGCATTTGCTCTGGAAATGGACAGAGCTGTGTTCAAATCCAGGCTCTGTCAGTTGTAAGCTTGTGCAGATGACCTCGGCAATCTGAGCCTCAGCCTCCCTACCCATAAAATGGGGCTAATGTAAGTGCCCCTCTGAGGGTCCTGGCCCCAAGTGAGAGCTGGATAAGCATTAGCTGTCCCTGCTGCCCATCTTTGCTGTAGCACGTAGCAGGGTAGCAGGCTGTCATCGGTCAGTGTGTGCTTGGTGGCTAAGAGGCGTGGCAGGAAGGGGCTTCCAGTGGAGAGAAAGAAAGAGGTGATTCTAATCTATTCTCCCTCTAGAGCCAGGGGAATCAAAGAGAGGCAGAAGGAGGGGTCTGGGAACAGATGACAAAAAATTAAGTGGCAAGGAGATGGTGGGAAGTGGCAGGGGCAGTGATGAGGGTGTAAAACTTGATCTAGGGGCCTAGGAGGGTTTAGGGCAATTACAGAACAACTGAGCTGTGTCCAGTTACCAGGGGAGAGGAGAGCCATTTGTGGACATGTCCCTAACCTGTGAAGACTGTCTTATGGGACAAGGCTCTTTTCCCCATTGCCTCGTGATGTCCTCATTCGTTCCAAGAAGCTAATATGCAGGAAAGACATGATTTGTTTCTCCCTCTTCCCCCTTCTTGGGACATTTATTAAGGATGCCCTTGGGCTAGGTTCTTAGGTGCTGAGAATTGGGGAAAGGCTGTGCATCAAGTATTGGGAGTGGGCAGGGGGGAGTGGGGGTGGGCAGCATGGAAATGTAGAGATGTCTCTATGTCCCTGCTCCCCATCCAGTGCTTAGCATCGGGGAAGGAGGCTTCTGGGAAGGCCAGGTCAAAGGTCGCATTGGCTGGTTCCCCTCTGACTGCCTGGAAGAGGTGGCAAACCGCTCCCAGGAGGGAAAGCAAGGTAATGAGGAACAATTGTCCCCTAGGGTTCTGTCCATTACTTCCCCCCTTGATGTGGGTGGGTGCTTGGAGGTAGAAGGGGGACCCCTGGGAGCGGGCCCATGGTTTCCAGACTGAGGGTCCAAGGTCGTCCTTTGTCCCCCTGCAGAAAGCCGAAGTGACAAGGCAAAGAGACTCTTCCGGCATTATACCGTGGGCTCCTATGACAGCTTTGATGCCCCAAGGTAAATGTCCTTACACCCTCGGATGCCCCTCACACCCCAACCTCCCTGACACTCCACCTTTTAAATATCTCCACCACCTCTAGCCCTTTCTTGTCTGCTCCCTCTAAAGTCTGATCCAAGGGGTAGGGGAAGGCAGACTTAGCTTCAGACCACACAGCCCAACCCCAAACCATCTTTGGCAGCCACTAAGACTGCCCAGCTCTGGGGTAGCCAGAGACAAAAGAGGTGGATGGAGCAGGGTGGGGATGCCTGGGGAGCTGGGGAGCTCGTGTGTATGGCTGGCTGGAGGCTCCAGTCTCCTTCATGTGCCCCATCTCTGTGCGGTCCTGTGCAGTGGAAGTGTATGCAATCCCATGCCTGCACCGGTATGGGAAGGGGAGCGGGCAGAGCCGGGCCATGCCGGGTAGGGTCGGAGAGAAGGCACACTGACACCTTTCCCCTCCCTGGCTGCTGGCTGACTTGCTTCGGAAGCTTAATGGATGGGATTGGCCCAGGGAGGTGAGAGGGGAGGGGAAGGGAGGGGATGGGGTCAGAAACGGGAAGGAAGGGGTGCCTGGGGGTGTATGGACTATGGATGTGTGCACGACCAGAGCTGAAGTTTCCCTGTGTGTGAACGTCTTCCACAGGCGCGCGTCCCTGTACGGATTCCCTGAGTGTGTTCTTGCCCATGTCTCTGTAGGTGCACATGACATGCGTCTGGGTGCATGTGTGGCTGGAGGCCGCTAGATGTGTAGCCCTGTGCATATGCCTGTGACAGCGAGAGGGTCTGTCTTATTCATATAGATAGGTGCATTTGTGGCTGTCATTTATGGGTGCATGATTGTGGCTAATCGTGCAGCTGGCTCTGCACATCTATTTCTCTGAATCTGCGTGTCTGAGAATGAGGGTCCATGTTTCCAGAGATGTCCAGTGTGTCTGCTTACCACATGTGGACAGGTGGGTCTCTGCACACGCCTGTTCCTCTTAATGCATGTCACTGTGTGTGTGTGCATTAACACATAAAATTGTGTGCATGCATTTACATCTGTCTGATCTGGAATACAGGACCTGGGGTGTTGGGGGAGGGGAGGGCAGAAAAGCGGAGGATTCCGGGGCTTGGGCTTCCAGAAGGGCAAGGCTGTGGGGAAGGGAGGGTCATAAATGGGCATCTTAAAGAGACACCCTCCCTCACCGCTCCCCCTAATCCAGGGAAGGGTCTCCTTGTTCGTAGCATCCTTCCATTAAATGTGTCCAAACCTATGTGTCTGTGTTCTGGCCAGTGGGGATGGGTCGGGAGTGGGAAGAGGAGAAATGACAATATGGGAAGGGAGGGTGAGACTGGGGTGCCACCCTGCGCCCCGAGTGTCTGAGGCGCTTGACCATTGTGCATGTTCGCCTGGCACGTCTCCGGCTCTGGGCACTGGGTGAGTATTGAGGTCCCCTACTCTGAGTCTCCCCATCAGCCTCTGCTTCTTGTCGCTGTCAGTGTCTCTGGGTCTCGCCTTGGCTTTGGTTTGGGAATCAATTGCTCTACCAATTTGATGGGGGTGGTCCCTCTCATCCTCAGCTTCTTCCATCTCCTCCCTCTAGCTCTGTCTTTTCAAGTGCATTTTCTCCCCCTTGTGCCCACTGGCATGTGCTGCTGCTGTGTGTGTGGTGTGTCTGAGCTTCTCCTCCTGCTTCCTCCCTGCTCTCCTCGACCCTGTCTGGGGTGGCCTGGCTTGTGTTGTGACCCTGCATCCCTGCTGGAGCTGTGCAGTCCTGCCACGTGTAGTCCCTCCTGGCCTGTGCTGCCCTCTCTCCTCTCCCTGGGGGTCTGCGGCTCTCGTGTGAGCTGTAGTGTATGGATGTCCCTCCGCCTGGGATTCTTGGTGGGGGAGGGGTGTCTCTCACTGCTCTGGCGCTCAGTCTGAACGTCCTGGCCTTCCGTTTTCCGGCCTTCCAGACTGTCTTGGGGTGCATCGTGTGTTGGTCTGCGGTGGGGAGCTCTATGTCCCTTCCTGGGGCCTCTCTCACCGCGGTGTCCGTGCTGGGGAAGTGGGGCTCGGTCCGCGCGTCCCCGCACGCGGTTGCGAGGCATCTTGTGTGATGTTGTGCGTCCCTCTCCCTGCTCTCCCTCTCTCTGCACCTGCGCGGGAGGGCTCTGGAGGGGGGAGGGGGGTTAAGGGGGGGCCCAGACCGGAAGTGCCTCCCCTTCTCCTCCCCCGGCGCCTCGCCCCTCCCCCTTCTCCCGCCAAGGGGGCCCCCGCGTTCCCCTCCCGGCCCCCTCCCCCCTGCCCGGCCCCCTCCACCGCCCGGCGCAGGACGCCAAGGGGTTAAGCCTCGCGCCCGCCGCCCGCCTCCGGAGCTGTCCGCGGTGCTGAAGCCGGCGCCGTCCGCGGTCCTCGCGCTCCCGCCGCGGCCCGACCCCGCGCCCCGCGCCCCGCGCCCCCGCGCCCCCCGGCATGTGAGCCCCCGGCCCTGCCCTCCCTCCCGCGGGAGGGTGCGCGCCCCCTCCCCCTCCCCCCTCCCGGCGCGGGTCAGCATGAGGCGGGGCCTGGGGGCCCGGACACGGGGGTTCGGCCGAGCGGGGACGGGGACGCGGCGGCGGCGGGGGCGGCCGGCACCGGGACCGGGGCCGGGGCCCGGGCCGCGGCGGCGATGGCTTTGTCTGCGGTCGGCGGCGGCGGGGGTCTCGGGGGCGGCCCCGGTGGGGGCTCCTTGCCGCAGCCGCCCCCCGCGCTCTCCTCCAGCTGGCCGGCCCTGGGGCCCCGGCGGCGCAGCGTCTGGTACATCTACAGGTAACGGAGTGCGCCGCCCCTTTTCTCCGCGGCCCGACCAGGAGGCCCCGGCCCGCTGTGACGACCCTCCCCTAGCCGCTAATCTCGGACCTCTGGGACTCCTCCCCTGCCCCCAAGCCGCCCCCTCCGCTCCTCTCCCCTAACCTTCTCTCCGCACTAAACCCTTTCGCGACCCCTCTTCTCAACCCTTCTTTTTCTGTCTCCTCCCTGGGCCGCTCTCCCCCAGCGCCCCCCCCCCAACCCGCCCCGCACACATTCCTCAGCCCCCTCACAGGCCCTTCCAGGCCCCCTTCAGCTCTTCCTCTGAGACCTTCACCAAAGTCAGGTCCTCCAAAGGGACTCCACTCCAAGGTTCGGCCCCCACTTGCCCTTTCTGCCACCCTTAGCGCCCCAGCTCTGTGGAGCCCTCCCCTCAGGTGCCTACACCCCAGGCCCGCGTTCCTCTGATCCCTATATCCCCACAGCCCTTCACGGAGTTGGCAAGTCCCCCCATTCATACCCCTCTCTCCCATTCACAGTCATTCCCCCCCCATCACACACGCATCCCGCCCCCGGCCTCCCCTCCCCTCCTCTTTTTCCGCTGCGTGTCACTGTGCGACTGTGCGTGTGTCCGTGTGGCTGTGTCGGTGTGCGTGCGTGTGTGTGGCTGCCTGCAGCCGTGTGTGTGTGTGTGTGTGTGCGTGTGTGTGTGTGTGTGTATGTGTGTGCATGCGCGTATGTTTGAGAGACACTGATGGAGAGATGGTGGGCTCTCAGCCCACCCCCCAACTGTGTCCATCTGTGTGTCCCTGTTTGACGGCGTCTGTCTCTGTGTGTGACTTGGAGCCATAGCGAGGCTGTCTGGGGACTCGTGTGTTTGTGTGTGCATGTGTGTGTGTGTGTGTGTGTGTGAGAGAGAGAGAGAGAGAGAGAGGGAGAGAGAGATGAAGTGGGTCTGTCCCAGGGACTGCGGCTGTGTTTCCCAGCACCCACCCTCCTTTGCCAGGCCTGTCCTCCCCACTACAAACCCCTTCACCAGTCTCTCTGTGTGTCTCTGTCCCCATGCGCCCCTCTCCCTGCCCCCAGGGGGTCTGTGCCTGTGTGGGGCACGTGTGCTGAGACACGGCTGAGCTTCTGCACGGGGAGCTGCATCTGCTTGTGTGTGCCACTTCTCAGCATGGGAGGGGGCTGGCCTCCCTTCGTGGGGGCCTCTGTGCAGGCTGTGGAGAGGACCGTGGAGATGGGTACATGGGGAGGGGCTGAGTACCGGAGGGGGCGCCTTGTACAGCCGCTGGCTCTGGACTGTGGGCTCCTGTGTGTGTGAGAGGGACCTTTGAGGTGGGGGTGGGGGGAGTGGACGCTGCTGCAGTCTCTGTGTGTGGGATCCGGCGAACAAGAGCTGGCTGCTGAGCTCCAGAGGCTGCTCAGGGTCGTGAGGGATGGCCTGGGGGAGAGCATTGTGTGTGCTCCCGCAGGGCAGGTAGTCAGCAATACGGAGCATGAATGGGGTGCTGCGTGGGTAGCGAACACTGGGGCAGGGGGCGGGGTTAGAAGGTCTGGGTAGGAGGGTGGCGGGCCGATAATGGAACCTGGGAGAGTCAGGGGGGAGGAGTGGGGAATACCGGAGCATGGAGTGTGTGTGGAGTGTGCGGAGACAGGGGGTGAGGAGGGAATGCAGGAAATGTGAAGAGGCTTTGGGGGTGGGGATTTAGGCAGTTTAGAGAGAGGATGCAGAGAATGTAAATGAAATGCAGCTGCAAGTAAAAGGAGGCGGAAGGAAGGGTGTGTGATGAAGTGAACTGAGGATGCAAAAGTAGGAGGAGGTTTCCACGGATGAGAAGGAGTATGAAAGAAACCTAGTTGCTGAAGGGGACCTCATGGAGTTCTGTACGGAGGTGCAAGAGGGTGTGGGAGGGATGAGGGCAAGGGAGAGGGAGAGGTGCCCTGAGATGGGTGAAGAGGTCACAAAAGTCTGAGGAAGACACTTTGGGAAAGATACGGGGTGTGATGAGGGCTTGCGGCGCTGCGATGATCTGGGGGGGTGGACATTATTGGGGTGTCTGGGCTGCCTGTGGGGCATTCAAATCTTGGCGTTGACATTCTTCTAGGTGCTGTAATCTTGAGCAAGTTGTTTCTCTGTGCCTCACTTTCCTCATCAATAAAATGGAAAGGATAACAATCAACCCCTCCCAGGGGTGTTGTAAGGACTGAATGAATAAATAAATGTAAAGTGCTTGGAACACCATCTGGCATTCAGCAATGGTTCAATAAATGTTACTCGGTGTTGTGCTATTGGCAGAGCCTGGGATAAATTTCAGGCACTGGAGGGGCACGCTTACGGTGAATGTGGGGCAGATGTATTTGTGCTGGGGTATTTGGGTGCAGTGGAGTGGAGATTATTACTACTGCAGTTACTTTCTTGGGTATTGTTGAAGAATGTTATTCACTGTGTGACCTCAGGCAAGTTGCTTCACCTTTCTGTGCTTCTATCTCCTCATTTGTAAAGTGGAAATGGTACTTGTACCTACCTCAGAGGCTGGCTGTAGGAGAGAACTGTCATTTACCTGTGAGAGGCTTCAAATACTGCCTCGTGTGTAGCAAGTGCTTCTTCTTGGCATATGACGGATATGAGAGCTTTAGTGAATTGTATTGGGAGATGGGGTATTTGGGGAAGACGTATGTATGAAGTGTGAGGATAGTGTTGGGGTCAAAGAGAGATTCCAGGGGCAGGAGGGAAATGTGGAGAAGGCAGAGGTTGATGAAATTGCTGTAAATGAGGAGTAAGGGTGATCTGAAGAGCAATACTGGCTGCTGCGGGGCCCTGGAGGTCTGGAAGGGATGTGGGGGTACAAGGGCATGAGGTATCAGAGGAGGATGCTAGGTGATGTGGTGGGGACAGAGGAGTGTGTGATCAGGAGCAGGCAACTGTGACCTCTCAACTAACTGCTGTTGGCCGTGACCACTCGCTCTTTGAGCCTTCTTGGCCTCTTTCCTCTCCTCTCCTCCCCTCCCTCATGCCTTTCAACCCCTTTCCTCTTTCTCTTCCAACATCCCCTCTACTCAGCTACAAAGGTGGCTGATCCCTGGGTTGACTATAAGACCAGGAAGACACAGCGGGTACGGTGTGGATGTGTTTACTGGACCGTCATGAGCTCTGAGCAAGGGCAGTTGTGGACTAGGTCTACGTGTACATGCGTACTGTTGGGTACACCAAGTACAAGGAGTGGGAGTGGGGACAAGGCTGGCATTCACGCACAGAACACTATCCTTACATTACAAATATATGGATTTGACAGTGGAAGTCGTGGGGGTCATAGGAGTATAGAGGAGTACTTGTGTACGTAGAAGGGATGTGTGGTACCCAAATCCAGTAGGAGCACATTAAGGATTATTGGCGTATGCTGGGATGTGTTTAGGGGGGCGTGTTATGGGAGTAGACTGAGATCGAAGTGAGGGGGAGTTATTATTGGAGCATACTGGGATGTGTGGTGGTGTTACTGAAATATACTGGAGTATTCATGGAGAGCTGTTTTGCCGAATCTGTGGGGGTAGGTAATTGGAGTGCGCGGGGGGAGCATGCTTGGCTATTATTGTAGTGTATTAGGGCCCGTAGACATTATGGGGGTATGCCAAGGGGGTCTGTACATGTGCTGGGCCGGGTTTCAGACATGACTGCAGGCAGCTCTGGGCCCAGCAAGGGTGTGGGTTCTGATGGCTCTAGAAGATGTATCTAGGGGACTCTCAGGGGACTGGGGTTGGAACCAGAGTGTCTGGTATTCCTGTTGTGCCTGGAATGGAATGGATGTGTACCCCGAGGTGCACAATGGTGATGTCAAGAGTTTGGGGCTGTTATCTGAATGAGCCCCGAGTGGATGAGATGTTAAGGGTGTTAAGGTACATGGAATAGCTTCGAGTTTAAGTAAACTTTACTGAGTGTGTGAGCATGACCTGAATTGCTGGTGGGCTTTGGTGGCCTTACAGGGAACCCTCCCCATATTCATGCATAGTATGCATTTTGCTAGACTCTACCCACTGTGTGAAGGAGATCCATGTGAGCTAGACCAGGGAATAGATGTTAGCACTGTCTGCTAGAATTTTCCACAGCAGTGGAGATGTTCTGTATCTGTGCTGTCCAGCATGGTAGCCACTAGCTTCATGTGGCTGCTGGGCACTTTGAAACGTGGCTAGGGAGATGGTGGAACTGAATTTTTCAATTTAATCTTTAATTAATTTGCATATAAATAGCCACAGGCAGTTAGTGGCCACCATATTGGACAGTGCTGAATAAGCCATGTTACAGTATGCTTGGGGACCTGGGGAGGTGTTCCTGTAGTGTATATATAGGCAAGGATTTGGGAGAGGTAGCATCCAAGCACATGTGTCCTCTGGACCAAAAGACCAAAGAAAGGGAGCAAATTCTATGGTGCACTTACTATGTCCTCAGCACTGTGCTGAATGCTGTATATACAGAATTCCCACAGTGACCCTGTCAGGTAGGGCTTGTTGTCATCCCCCATTCTAGGTAAGGAAACCGAGGACCCAAAGGTTAAAGTCGTGGGCTCAAGGTCACAGACAGGAAGTGGCTCACAGGGGACTCCAGCCAGGCTGTCTGATGACATGGCAACTTCCTTCTCAAGCACAGTGGGCTCGGGAACTGCTTGCTGAATGGATGGGTGGATGGATGCACGGACGGATGAATGAGGAAAGAGTGAGTGGGAGAGCGAGCACTCCAGGTTCTGAGGGGGAGGCCTGTCAGGGCTGCTCTAGGCAGACGCACGTGGAGTGGCTGAGGAAGCTCCTCGGAGGTGGGTTGAATGGTTCTGGAGCTTGGGCTCGGGTCACCAGGTGGCTGATGGGGCACTGGCTCTATGTCTCATGATCCCTTTTCCACCCGCCCCACCCCTGCCCTTCCCCCACTCTCCCCTGCCAGCGATTACATCATTAAGGAGAAGACAGTTCTGCTGCAGAAGAAGGACAGTGAGGGGTTTGGGTTCGTGCTCCGGGGGGCCAAGGGTGAGTGCCAGCCGGGGAGGGGATGGAAGAAGGGCCCTTGACCCAGGGGGATGGACAGGGGAAGGGACCCTAGCCCACCCACCAGCCCACCCCAGGGTGCTGGTCCCTCAACTACGGTGAGGCCTCTGTGACTTGGGTCTGAGCCCCATCCCCTGCTCGGCCTCTCCACCCCCTCCCCTCCGACCCCGCCGGCTCCTCCCCATCTGCAGCGCAGACCCCCATCGAGGAGTTCACCCCCACCCCAGCCTTCCCGGCGCTGCAGTATCTGGAGTCAGTGGACGAGGGTGGTGTGGCATGGCGAGCTGGACTGCGAATGGGAGACTTCCTCATCGAGGTGAGTCCTGGCCCCCAGCCCCAGGGGCCTCTCCAAAGACCCAGCCTCTGCTCCACCTTCCACAGACACCTCGCTCTCCCCTGGGACCCTGATGACCATTCCCAGATCCTTCGTGATCCATGCCAGGATGTGGTTGCCCAAATCCAGATTCCCCTTTGGCACCAAGCTTCCCAGCCCCCTTGGTCTACCCTCTCCAGCCAGGCTCTGCTTTCTTAGTGATTCCATCTGAAAGCCTTTCTGAAGCATCTCAGAAGAGGACAGAGCTGTCCCCCAGGGCGCGCGCGCACACACAAACACACACACACACACACACACACACACACACACACACAATGTTGGAGGGCAAGGAGGGAAAGAGAGGCAAATAGGGTGGGCTTTGAAGCCAGGAGAGTTACAGGAACGGAGACCTTGTAAGAGGAGGGGCTGGTGGAGAGGGTCAGAGGGAGAGAAGGGTGACTGCCAGTGCCACAGACAGGGCAAGGCAGGAGAAGGCCACTTCTCTGGAGATTCTGAAATGGAAAGCATCTCTCTCCTCACTTCTTCGGTGTGGTTTGGGGGTGTCTGTGCTACAGGTGAATGGGCAGAATGTGGTGAAGGTTGGCCACCGACAGGTGGTGAACATGATCCGCCAAGGGGGCAACACCCTGATGGTCAAGGTGGTGATGGTCACAAGGCACCCGGACATGGATGAGGCTGTACATAAGAAAGGTGCATCTCTCTCCACTTGTGTGGCCAGGCCTGGGCCCCCTACTGCTACTAGACTAAGTCCCTCAGGATCCGTAATGGCCAAATGGCTCCTGCCACCAGCAGCAGCCTCCCCTTCCCCAACGCTGCTTGTTCACGACCCTCTGGGGAGGATCTTAGGCGGGGAGGGCTCAGCGCGCCGCCGGTAGCGGCTCTTTGAGCTCTCAGAGCACGGTAGTGGGCGGGGCCAGGTCCTGGGGTTTCTCTCCTGGTACTGATGCCAGACCCCACTGTCATTTTTTTTTCAGCACCCCAGCAGGCTAAGAGGCTCCCACCCCCAACCATCTCCCTGCGTTCCAAGTCTATGACCTCAGAGCTGGAGGAGATGGGTGAGCTCGTGGGGCTGCAGGAGCCCAGGTGCTGGGGAGGGAGAGGGGCAGAGGCGGGCTGGACCATCCCTTGAGTTTGTTAGTGATGTTAGTGACCAGGGGTCCTCGTTCTCATCCTGTCCCCAGTCCATGGGTCAGACTCTCTCTCTGGCCTGCGTGTGTGTCGCTGGGAAAGGGCATCTGAGAGTGGATTTCCCCTTGTCCTCTTATGTCTGTTTCTCTGTCTCAGGATCTCTCTCTGGGTCTCTCTGCGGGTCCCTGTTTCCTTTCTGGCTCCTCTCCATCTGTCCCACCTCACCCCATTCTCCATCTCTCCCTCCACCAGCTCTCCCCACCCCCACTAACAGACAGGAAGGCGAGCCCCTCCCTCCAGACAAGGCCGACTGGACCTGGGGTGTCCCGTTTCCCCTGACTGGGGTGGATCAGGCAGCTGACCGCCCCCACCCCGGGGCCCTGAGGGAGGCGGGCGTTCCAGAAAGGGGGCCCCTCGCCTCCCCCTGAAGTCCTAACTCTTGGCTCCTCTACTGCCTCTCCCCCGGGCTAGTCTCCCCCTGGAAGAAGAAGAGTGGTGAGTGGGCACAGGACTGGCGGGAGGGCCCCCGTCCCGATCCCGCCGGCGGACTCGCCCTTCCCCGATCCCGGCCCCTCACTGCCCCACACGCGCTTGCGCACGCCTGCTAGCCGTACCCGCTGGCCACGCCCGCTGGCCGAGCCCGCTCCGCCCCGCCCCCCGGGGGCGCCCCTGGGCTTCATCTGCATCCTTTTCCCACAGAGTACGAGCAGCAGCCTGCGCCGGTGCCCAGCATGGAGAAAAAGCGGACCGTGTATCAGATGGCTCTCAGTAAGATGGCCCAGCCCTGCTCCCCAGGCTGCCCATGCCCAAGACCCCAACTCCACGCCCCTTGGAGGGCTGCATCCGCTCCTTACCTTTTCCCGCCCGCGCATGCGCGCCCGTCAGCTGGTCACCTTCACACCCCAACTTTGCCCCAGCCATCAAGTGTGAGTTCCAACCACCTCTGCTCTGCCTTCAGCCTCTCCCCAGTCCCTTCTGCCCCCTCTCCACGCTCCCTCACACAATGGCTGTGCCCTACTTACCGCCCTCCCCTTCCCATCGCTGGGTCCTGCCTCCTGGACTGGAGATTGTGTCTCCTGTCCACTGGGATGGAGACAGGGGTGCCCTTTTCTGGTTCGTACAAGACACTGAATGGGCTCCCGGTAGCTCTGTCTCTGAGCCAGGCCAAAGCAAACTTCATTTCGCTGTCTCTCCGCCCCTCTCCCGCCTTCCTCCTAGACAAACTGGATGAAATTTTGGCGGCAGCTCAGCAGACCATCAGTGCAAGCGAGAGTCCTGGGCCTGGTGGCCTCGCGTCCCTGGGCAAACACCGACCCAAAGGCTTCTTTGCCACTGAGGTAGGCAGCCTGGTCTGGGGAACTGGGGACCTGGGAGGGAAGGAAGCTTGAGGTAGGGCAACTTGGAGCCTCTATCCTTCTCCTTGAAAACCTCTCCTGACTCCCATGTGTTTAATGCCCGTCCTAAAGGGGCACTGTACTTCCTGGGGTCCACTCCTTTCTCTCCACTCTGGGGGCCCCCTTTCCTCTCTACCTATCCTGTTCCTCCTTGTTGTTCCCCCAAATCCCATCTCTCTCACCTCCCTCCACTCTCCATCCCTACTCCTCACGTGTTCTCTCTCTTGTCCCACCTCTTCCTGTCCATCTCTGTCCCAGCTCAAGGGGATGTCATGGATGGAGCTCCCAGGCACAGGTCCAGCATGTAATAATAGGTCCTCAACAAGTGGTAGTTATTAAAATATTAATTATCACCTCCATCTCCGCTCTGCCTGCTAACCTATAGTGAATGTTGATCATATTTCTAACACTGTTTTTATGTGGATTACCTCATTCATTCCTTAGCATCATCCTAGGAGCCACACTCAGTTGTTATACAGAAGGGAAACTGAGGCTCAGAGAGGGAGCCAAGATTAAAACCCCAGGCAGTCAGGCAACTGATCTGTGGTCCACCCATGGCCCTGGCCCTTCCAATGGGGACCCGCTGGTCCCCCCCGCCCTGACTATCCTTCTCACTGGGCTGTACCCCTTCACAGGGACACATCCCACACCAGCCCTGCCCATGCCTCCCTCACCCTCCAGAGGTCACAGGCAGCACTACCTCTCTCTCAACACTTCTTTCTTCTCTGCCCAGCCCCTGCCCTCTGACGCCGCCCTCTGACCCCCTTTTCACAGGCCACACCCACCAGGTGGTGAAGGGTATATATAGCTCAATGGTAGAGCACCTGCTTAGCATGCACAAGATCCTGGGTTCAATCCTCAGTACCTACATTATAGATAAATAAATAAAAATCTAATTATCTCTGCCCAAAAAAAAGAAGAAGAAAAAGAAAAAATACATAAGATAACGAAAAAAGCCAGTTACACTGAAATACAGTCATCAGAATATTTTTAAAAAGCAAAATTTGTCATATTGTGATGTCAGTGCCTTTTTGACAACACAGTAGCCAACATGATCTGGTGGTGGATCTTAACTATTCTAATTTCAAAGTCATGAGAAACATAAACATTATTTAGAGAAATCTGCAGCCACTGCAATGAAAGATACAGAAATACCTGTGATTTCTGTTGGGAATACAGTCACAGGTCTTGATGAGACTGGAGTGGTCTGTTGCCCACATCCTTAATTAAGGAAATGTGGTATTTAGTTGGAGAATAATCAGAATAAAAACGTAAGTTTTGTTCCCCCATCATCCAAGTGCACAGGCCCCCTGATGTCTATCCACAGCCCTTCTAAGGGTTTGACCACCTACTCTGGAAGGTCTAGTACTTTTACAAGAGCCAAATACAGGTGGCAAATTTTACACCCAGAGTCCTAGAATTTGTTTCCGATTTGGAGGCCAAGTGGTCCTTGGCCACTTCTCAGGGCTTGGCAAACGGTCCTGCGTGCAGTAGGCCCTCACAACACACCTGTCCTTGGTTTCTCAAGGAATCTGAAATCTCTGGGCCTGTTAGGGTCATCTTTTGTGCCCATCTTCCCCCAAAGTCAGTGTAAGAATCAAATGTGCATAGATGGCAGAGAGGGATAAATTAGGCATTTGGGGTTAACAGATATACACTACTGTACATAAAATAGATAAACAACAAGGACCTACTATATAGCACAGGAAACTGTATTCAGTATCTTGTAATAACCTATAATGGGAAAGAATCTGAAAAAGAATTTATCTATCTATCTATCTATCTATATATATATCTATATATATATATATACACATACACACACACACACATACACACATACGTACATACATATATATAGATATCTGAATCACTATGCTGTACACCTGAAACTAATACAACATTGTAAATTAACAATCCTTCAGTTAAAAAAAAAATGACCTATCCAAAAAATACATGAGCTGTAGAGCCAGGCAGACCTGCCTTCAAAGCCTAGCCTCCTCTAACTTACTTTGTCACTTGGCCCACACTTTTTAATTTCTCTGTGCCTCTGTTTTCTGTTCTGTAATATAAGGCTAAAGCCAATCTTGCTGGTCCTTAGGAGGATTGAATGAGATCACCTTTTAGCACAGCAGGCTCTCAAGAGATGGTGAACTTCCCCAGGCCATAAAACAACAAACTGGAGACCCCACCGTGACTCACCAGGGAGCCCCACATGCACCCCAGAGACCCCACAACAGCATACCAAGCTCCGAACAGAGTCCCCAGGAACAGATTAGGGCGAGTCCTGTTTTCCTTTATGCAGTGAAGGCGTGGAATACACACCAAGTTCCAGGTAGCCAGAGTCCCAGTCCCTCCCTGCATGAACCTCCATTACAGGACAGACAAGATACTGGCCCTCACAGAACTGGCTGCCATCTTGAGCTCCAGAGACACCCGCAGATGGGTCCAGACACTGGCCCACAAGAAACCCAGCTGCTCACCCGCCCCCATCTTCTAGAAATGAAACTCACCTGAAGTCTTCATGGGGCCTTCCCTTCCTCCAGGTCCTGAAAGCCAGTCATTTCCCCTTTTCTTCTCCCTCCTGGGGCCTGTCCGTGGGCCTCCCCCAAGCCCTCCCTCTTACACTGCAGACTCTCTCTGTCCCCACCCCCTGCCAGCCATCCTGATCTTTCTCTCTCTGAGTCAACAAAGGGACTCCTTCCTGACTTTCTTGCATCTCCATGGCTCTCTCCATGTGTGGTCTTGTTCTCCTCTGTCTCCATCTCCCATCTGTTTCCATCTCTCCCTTCTTCACTCTCCCACTTGGACTCCTCTGCCTCTAGACCAGGGGGCAAGTGGGCAATGTGGAGACCCAGTGTGGCTCCCCCAGGCTTCTTTTAACAGGCCTGCACCACAGTGGACAGAGGAAGAGATTATACAAACACCACTGTTTAAACACTTAAAAACTGAGAGATTTCAGCCCTCCCTGAAAGATACATCTCTGTGTAAAACCTAAGGGGGACTGGGGAAGAACAACTGTATGCACACTTGGGGACACAGACCCCAGGCAGATCCACTGTATGTCAGGGTCCCTCTTGGGCTCTGTCTCCTAGGGCTTGGCTGTTTATCTGCCTGTCTTCTCCTCTGTGTGGCTTTGGTTTTCTTGGCTACTGTCTCTGTTACCTGGTCACTGACCCCCAGGTGGGTCCCATGCTCCTTGTCCCCATGTCTCAGTCTGGGTTCTGGTTTCAGCCTTTCTCTGGAGTCAGTTTCTCCCTGTGATTATTTTGATTATTTTTTGCCATACCCGTCGGTTGCATTTTCTGCCTCTAATCCTCCTGGCTGGCTCCCTAACATGAATTTCCTAGCCCATCTTCAGCCACTAGCATGTGCATAGCACCAGGGCATACTCTGCCCTGGAGGCACCAGACCCACAGCCGACCCTTGAAGGAGCGCAGGAAGAGGGCAGGACCTTTGGCCAACTCTCTGGGGAGGAATCTACCTGGCAGCCAGTGACGTCACGCATATCTGGCGCACCCTGATTGGCTGCTCCCCTCTGCGCGGGAAAGAACGCTCCCCGTTTGTTGATGGAGGTCAGCCTGTCCCACCTTGAATCCACCCACCCCTCAGGCAGGCAATTCTAGCCTCTTCAGACGCTGTTGTGGCTCCTCTGTCAGTCTGACATCTCTGCCACTCTGATCCCTCTAGTGTCAACCTAACCCTTTATCTGATCCTTTCTCTTCCAGTTAGCTCTTCTGTCAGTGTGCCAATCTGACACTTCTTCCTTCAGTCTGGACCCTCTTTAGTTAGGGACACCCTTCCTCTGTCACTCTAACCCCTCCCCCATTATTCTGTCCACTCTCCTGTCACTCTGACCCCTCCTTTGTCACTATGATCCTTTCCCATCAGTCTTTTAGAGGAAGAGGACTGGGTTATGTCATCAGGGTGCTCTCCTCATCTCGTCAAGGTATCCTTCATTCTACAAATATTTATTGAGCACCTACTATGTGCTGGATCTCCTGCTCAGCTCTAGGAGTATAGGAGTGAACCAGTCAAACAAAGTCACTTCTCTGAGAGAAGTTACTTTGGCAGGGGGAGTGGGAGTGTTTTGTGGAATTGTTTTGCTGTATGAAGAGAAACCTCCAAATAACAGTGGTTTGAATAATATAAACGCTTGTATCTCTGTCACGTTGAAGGCTAGAGTAGGGCAAGTGTGGCAGTCTACATGGTCATGAAGATTCAGGACCATCCTGGCCACAAAGTCACCTCATAATCCAAGATGGCTGCTGGAGCTCTAGCTATTGCACCAGCATTCCAGTTATCTGGAACAAGGAAGAACAGAAATGCAGATGTACAATGGAGGGCACATTGTTACTTCTTGGGCTACCTCTAATGAGACTTCCCTGAAGTAACACCTAACACTTCAACTTATGCGTCTGGACTGGCCTGAGTCCTAGGGCTACACCTAGCCCCATGGGAGGCTGTGAAGTGTAGTCTCTCAATAGGTGCCAAATCAGATTGGGGTTTTCTGATCAAAGGAGAAGAGTAGACTGGATATTCGGTAAGCTACCTGCCCAGAGAGACAGACAATAAACAAGTAAGCAAATAATTTTAACAATTCTAAACTGGGATACGTGGAGGAAGTTTTGATGCAGAGTAACAGAAGGAAGCCTTTCCAGGGAGGAGACATCTAAAACTACCAGATCCCACTCAATACCACTCTGCTGCCACCTGTCTGACATCATCTCCCATCCCTCAGCCTCTGGCTCACCCACTCCAGGTACATTGGCCTCCTAACTACCCCTTGGGCTCACTCACACCTCAGGACCTTTGTACTTGCTGTTCCTTCTGCCTAGAATACTCTTCCCCTGGATTTATGCATGGCTTTCTTCAGGAGCTTGCTCATTATACCTTTGCAGTGAGGTCTTCCTTGACTGCTCTGTTTTAAATTGTAATCTCCCTCTCTTCTGTTGCTTACCCCCATCTGACCCATGTTATATTTTACTAATTAATTTTGTTTATTGTCTGCCTGCCCTTCATGTGGGCAGGGACTTTTGTCTGTTTGTTTATGACTGCATCTGTAGCATCTAGAACAGACCCTCGCCTGGAACAGGTGCTTGGTAAATATCTGTGGAATGAATGAACTGGTGATATAAACACAGAAATAGTCTCAATCCAGGTGGGTGAGTGCAGTGAGGGGGGAGCACGGGCACGGTCTATGAAGGTCTCGAGCAGCCCTGTCCAATAGAGCTTTCTGTTATGATAGGAATGTCCTCCATCTTCACCGTCCAGTATAGTAGCCACCAGCCACGTGTGACTATTGAAATGTGGCCAATATGATGGAGAAAGGGAATTTTAAATTTTAATGTATTTTAATTAATTGAGATTTACATCTGAAGGGCTAATGGCTACTGTATTAAGCGGTGCAGACCTAGAGGAAGGGGGTGGCCAGGATGACAAGGAGTTTTCCCAAGCAAAGCACAGGGAAAGGATGTTCCAGGCAGATGAAATAGTGTATTCTGAGGCTCTAAGGTGAGAAACAGCACAGGAATTCAGAGAACTGGAGGTAGTTAGTGCAAGGGGGCATGAAGGGACGTGGTGGGAGGTGAGGGCAGTGAGGGTCCCATCCCAAAGGTGGGGACTTCAGCCAAAGAGGGTTTCCTTTCTCTGCACTTCTGATCTCGAAGATAAAGACGGGAAACATATGGGTCCACCTGGCAGAAGCAGGGGAGTCAGGACCCTGCCGTGCCTGATGTTGGCTTGTTCTCATTCGGTTACTCATTCATGTCACACGAGCTTATAGAACATCAGGCCTGTTTGGGGACTGGGGACCTAGCAGGGAACAAGACTGACTAAGTCACTACCGTCAGGTAGGCTATGTTTGACACTTTTGCCTTGAAGAGCCCCTCCCTCCTGAAAAGATATATGCATAATCGATGTTTTCTGACTGTGCTGATGCAAAGATGACTATTATCCTGGATGAATTATATTCTTTTTTTCCTCCTATTTTAAAAGCAATTAAAATAGTTTCCCTAAAAGTATCATGGGCCCTTGACACTGACCCCTTGGTGCCTGGGATAATATCTGATGCCTGCAAAGAGCTGGCATTCTAGTTGGGGAGACAGACGATAAGCAAGCAAACCAGATGGAAAGAAGCACCATGAAGAAAACAGGACAGGAAAATACAATAGACAGTGACTGGGAGGGATATTTGAGTGGAGGATGTAAAGATGGAAAGGAACCTGTAATGATTAGGAGGAAACCCTTGCAGAGAGAAGGTCCAGGACTTGTAAGTGTCCTAAGCAGTGATGGACCTTGGGGCCTTGGAGGAGCCAAAGTGGATGTGGTGGGACCAGAATGAGCAAGTCAGAGATACAGGCAGCTGCTCAATCGTACAGGGTGTCTTAGTTTGGGTTTCCTAGAATTGGAGCCTGAGACAGGGATTCTGGAGACAAAGATTTCCTAAGGCGGAACCTCTTAGGGAGTAGGGCAGACAGGATGGGCTGTGGAGGTCAGCACACCTGGTCCCCACTGGCGTTTGCTTTCAGCCTGATCCCTTAGGGGAGCTCTGGAGTGTAACCTACAGGACAGAGTTAATCCCACTTTAGACCTTTGCATCAGCAGACAGCTTCCAGGAGTGGGGACACGTAATTGCTTGGACATGTCAACTCTTTTGGGGGTGGGTGATTCTTCAGAGCGAGGGGCAGCCGAGGGCTGCAGGCAGGTGACCCTTGCAGCAGCTGGAGATAGGCACAGCATTCTGGCCAAGGAGATATGTGTGGGCACAGACCAGAGACCAGAGTTGGGAATTTGGATTCTCCTCCAACTGATGTGGCGTGTTAACGTAGGCTTTTAAGCAGGGCAATAGCATGACCTGAATTTCTTTTGGAAAGATCCCTCTGACTCTTGTGTGGAAAGCAAACCAGAAAGGGGTGGCAGGACAGGGGTGGCACCAGGGAGACAAGAGAAGAGGCTACTGCAGTCATCCAAGCAAGCAATGATGGTAACTCAGACCTGGGCACTGACAGCAGGAATGGAGTAAAGTGCCCAGATTAGTGATTGGCATGGCACGCAGGCTCAGTTGATCCTCTGTCTTTTCCCCCTTTCTTCCCGCTGCCAGGACTCAGGAACCTTCCCCTTTCCTGGTATTCCCTTCCACCTCCTTCATGCCCCTCTCCCTTCCAGGAGAGGTTGGAGAAGGAATGAAGGATGGCTGGGTGGGAAAGCCATGGATTTTCATGCCCTGACTGATCTTTCTCTGCTCTCTTTTCTTTCTCCTCCTCTGACTGTCAACCCAAAGTCAAGCTTTGACCCCCACCACCGCTCCCAGCCAAGTTACGAACGTCCCTCCTACCTGCCTCCAGGACCTGGGCTCATGCTCCGGCAAAAGTCTATTGGTATGTCCCCTGCAAGGGTGGGTGTAAGGGATGCCATTGAGGAAAGGGGAGGCTGGGAGGGTGACAATTTACAGGGAAAACCAGGGAGCCTGGAAATGTTCTTTTCTACTTCCATATGTTCTGTCAACTTGGGCAGAGAGCTCAGACTTTGTTGCTGAACAAAGCTGGGTTTGAATCCTGGCTCTGGTCCATCCCAGCTGTGTGACCTGGGGTAGGCAGCTTCACTTTTCTGGGCTCAGGACTCTGCATCTAGAAAATGGGAATATTATTATTGCCCCTGCCTGGATGCAGTAAGTCAAAGCCCCAACCACAGACCCTGGTTTGTTCTCTCTTATACCTGACTCCATTCATTCAAACGGTCTACAAATGTTTATTGAACAATACCATAGCTCAGGCTAGACTGCTGGGGATATGTCAGTGAACAAAACTGACTAAAGGGTCCTGTCCTCATGAAGCTTACCTTGTAGCAGAGGGAGACAGACAACAGATTATTAGGATAAGAAATAAAGAAAAGTATGTAGTATGCTAACTGTGGTAAGTGCTATGGGGGAAAAAAAGAAAAAGAGAGGTCGGGAGAGCTGGGGGGCAGGTTTGACCTGAAACTTGGAGATGAAGCGGGGAGCCATGGGGATATCTGAAGGTAAGGCATTCCAGGCCACAGGAACAGCCAGTGCAAAGGTCCTGGGGTAGGACTGAGCTGCCATTTGCTAAGAGAGTAGCTTGTGGGAGATGGTGGGAAGAGATCAGGAGCTCAGTTTGGGGCATGCTGAGTTTGAGATGCCAGGCAAGTGGATGCAGCATTTCAATATAGGAGCTCAGAGCTCAAGGGTAAGGATTGGGCCCAAGACAAACATGGAGTCGTCAGCTGGGAAGTAGTAAATGAAGCCATGACACTGGTTGAGATAGTCAAGGGAGAGAGACTAGTCAGAGGTGAAAAGAGGGTCAAAGACTGAGCCCTGACAGTTGATAAGTAGGCAAGAGACATCACTCCTCCAGGCTTCTCCAAGTTGTTTTGCTGTTTGGATCTAGCTTTCCCCCAACTTCCAGTGCCCATGGTCCACCAGCATGTGTCATTTGCCTATTACCAGCTACCTATAAATTTACCTAACATTGCTTACCTATAAATCCACTGTTTCTTTTAAACATGAGCCTCATTCTGAGCAGTCTGTGAAATCACAGGTTGGATATGCTAATTACGTTTCTTTTCTGCATATGCATGAAGAGAAATCTATAACTCTGCCCATAAACGTGGTATCTCTTCCGGCTCAAGCCACTTTTGCTCACCCCAAGTCCTCAGTAGTATATACTGTGCCTTTGTGGGAATTAGAAAAGGCGCCCCCTCCTGGCCTGGGAAGGAAGTTCAGCTGAATTTCACTCCACTCCCACCCCATCCAGTTCCCTCTGCTGTCTGCCCTTGTGCAGTGCACAACCTGTATTACTTTCTCCAGCGGATTTGGATTTACCACAGCTAGGAAAGCTCTGCACTAATCCATGTGAAGTTCTTCTTAACATACACTGCATGTCTATTATTATTATTATTACTATTATTATTATTATCCTAATATTGTGTAGTTCTATGGAATAGGGAAACAGGGAGACCACCCCCTCCCACCCCTGTCCTGCTCCTGGATCCTCTGTGTCTTCCCAGGGGCTGCAGAAGATGACAGACCCTACCTAGCACCCCCGGCCATGAAGTTCAGCCGCAGCCTGTCTGTGCCTGGTTCGGAGGAGATCCCCCCGCCGCCCACCACGTCCCCACCAGAGCCCCCCTACAGCACACCTCCGGCCCCCTCCTCCTCCGGTCGCCTCACGCCGTCTCCCCGGGGTGGGCCCTTCAACCCCGGTGGCCCCCTCCCCTCCTCTTCCCCGGCATCCTTTGATGGGCCCTCCCCTCCTGACACCCGTGTAGGAAGCCGTGAGAAGAGCTTGTACCACAGCGGGCCCCTGCCCCCCGCCCACCATCACCCGCCCCACCACCACCACCATCACGCTCCGCCCCCCCAGCCACACCACCACCACGCCCACCCCCCTCATCCCCCGGAGATGGAGACGGGCGGTTCTCCCGACGATCCCCCACCCCGATTGGCTCTGGGGCCCCAGCCCAGCTTGCGAGGCTGGCGGGGCGGCGGGCCCAGCCCGACCGCGGGGGCCCTGTCTCCGTCGCACCATGGCAGCGGGGGCGGGGGTAGCGGCTCTTCCCAGGCCCCCGCCCTCCGCTACTTCCAGCTGCCTCCCCGGGCGGCCAGCGCGGCCATGTACGTCCCAGCCCGTTCCGGCCGCGGGCGCAAGGGCCCGCTGGTCAAGCAGACCAAAGTCGAAGGCGAGCCCCAGAAAGGCGGCGGCCTCCCGCCCGCCGCGTCGCCCACGTCTCCGGCATCCCCGCAGCCGCCACCGGCCGCGGCCGCCCCGTCGGAGAAGAATTCCATCCCCATCCCCACCATCATCATCAAGGCTCCATCCACCAGTAGCAGCGGCCGCAGCAGCCAGGGCAGCAGCACCGAGGCGGAGCCCCCTGCCCAGCCCGAGACCTCAGGCGGCGGCGGCGGCGGCGCTGGTGGCGGCGGCGGCTCCTCCACGCCGAGCCCCGCGCCGGCCATGTCGCCAGTGCCGCCGTCCCCCTCGCCCGTGCCCACCCCCGCCTCGCCCAGCGGCCCGGCCACCCTCGATTTCACCAGCCAGTTCGGAGCGGCCCTGGTCGGGGCGGCTCGGAGAGAAGGCGGCTGGCAGAACGAAGCCCGCCGGCGGTCCACGCTCTTCCTCTCCACCGACGCGGGGGATGAGGATGGCGGCGACGGCTCGCTGGGCCCAGGGGCGCCCCCGGGCCCCCGGCTGCGCCACTCGAAATCCATCGACGAAGGCATGTTTTCCGCCGAGCCCTACCTCCGGCTGGAGTCTGCAGGCGCCGGGAGTGGCAGCGGCTACGCGGGCTACGGAGCCGGCAGCCGAGCCTACGGGAGCAGCGGGAGCAGCAGCGCCTTCACCAGCTTCCTGCCGCCGCGACCCCTGGTCCACCCGCTGACCGGCAAGGCCCTGGACCCAGCCTCCCCGCTCGGGCTGGCCCTGGCTGCCCGAGAGCGGGCGCTGAAGGAGTCCTCGGAGGGCGGTGGGACCCCCCAGCCCCCTCCAAGGCCACCGTCGCCCCGCTACGACGCCCCGCCGCCCACCCCGCACCACCACTCGCCTCACGCCCACCATGAGCCGGTGCTGCGTCTCTGGGGGGCGCCCCCACCGGACCCGGCCCGCCGGGAGCTGGGGTACCGGGCAGGGCTGGGCAGCCAGGAGAAGTCCCTTCCAGCGAGTCCGCCAGCCGCCCGACGCTCTTTGCTGCACCGTCTGCCCCCCACTGCTCCCGGGGTCGGGCCCCTCTTGCTGCAGCTGGGGCCCGAGCCCCCCGCCCCGCACCCCGGGGTGAGCAAGGCCTGGAGGTCCGGAGCCCCGGAGGAGCCCGAGCGGCTGCCCCTCCACGTGCGGTTCCTTGAGAACTGCCAGCCCCGGGCCGGTGGGGCTAGTGGAAGGGCGCCCCCCTCGGAGGACGGGCCGGGGGTCCCGCCGCCCAGCCCACGCCGGTCTGTGCCCACCTCGCCGACCTCCCCGCGGGGCAGCGAAGAGAATGGGCTTCCCCTGCTAGTCCTGCCGCCCCCCGCCCCCTCGGTGGACGTGGAAGACGGCGAATTCCTCTTTGTGGAACCCCTGCCCCCGCCTCTGGAGTTCTCCAACAGCTTCGAGAAACCTGAGTCGCCCCTCACGCCTGGGCCTCCTCACCCTCTGCCAGACCCACCCACCCCGGCCACCCCACTGCCCCCTGTGCCGCCCCCTGCTGTTGCCGCCGCCCCGCCCACCCTGGACTCCACCGCATCCAGCCTGACTTCCTATGACAGCGAGGTGGCAACGCTGACCCAGGGGGCCCCTGCGGCTCCCGGCGACCCCCCTCCGCCTGGCCCACCAGCCCCAGCCGCCCCGGCTCCCCCTGCCCCACAGCCTGGCCCAGACCCTCCGCCTGGCACGGATTCTGGTATTGAGGAGGTGGACAGTCGAAGTAGCAGTGACCACCCTCTGGAGACCATCAGCAGCGCATCCACGCTGAGCAGCCTGTCTGCCGAAGGCGGTGGCAGTGCAGGGGGTGGCGGTGGTGTTGGTGGTGGGGCCGGTGTAGCCAGTGGGCCAGAGCTTCTGGACACGTATGTGGCCTACCTGGATGGTCAGGCCTTCGGAGGGAGTGGTACCCCTGGGCCACCATACCCACCGCAGCTCATGACTCCCTCTAAGCTCCGGGGCCGGGCACTAGGGGCCAGTGGAGGCCTGCGGCCTGGCCCCAGTGGGGGACTCCGAGACCCTGTCACTTCCACCAGCCCCACTGTCTCAGTGACGGGGGCTGGAACCGATGGGCTGCTGGCCCTGAGTGGTTGCTCAGGACCCTCAACAGTAGGTGTGTCCGGGGGTCCAGTGGCTGGAGAGCCAGAAGGCCCACCGGTGCCCCTACCGTCAGCCTCCTCCCTGCCTCGGAAGCTGCTGCCCTGGGAGGAGGGCCCGGGCCCACCGCCACCACCCTTGCCCGGGCCCCTAGCCCAGCCTCAGGCCTCAGCCTTGGCCACAGTCAAAGCCAGCATCATCAGTGAACTCAGCTCCAAGCTTCAGCAGTTTGGGGGCTCCTCGGCAGCTGGTGGCGCTCTGCCCTGGGCCCGGGGAGGCAGCGGGGGAAGCGGGGACAGCCACCACGGGGGAGCCAGCTACGTCCCCGAGAGGACTTCCTCCCTGCAGCGGCAGAGGTGAGCAGAGGGGCTGGCGGTTGGCAGTGGAGGCCGGAGGGGCTGATGCTGTGGGTACCAGAGTCCACCTTCCCCATAGCTGTGTCCCTTTAGAGTCCCAGGTGGTTGAAAGAAAACAAACCAAGCTGGCTTGGAGAAGTTTGCCATCAAAGAAGCATGCTTGCACAGATACTTTAAATCCTGTTTATCTCAGGAGCTTCTGTGGTCTCCTCCCATCACCATGACAAACCACATCCCATGATGCACAAAAATCGTTATTAACAAAGGAGGTTGGAGCACAACTTGCTGATGTCCGTTTCTTTGGTGGGTTGTGTCAGTTCTGACAATCCCTGAAATCTGAGTCCCTTGAACCCAGTATGGCTCCAGACAAGATGCTTTAAGGCACAGTGGTTCTGGAGCCACGCTTCTTTGGGTCCTGGTTTCTAAATGGGTGACCTTAAGCAAAGGAATTCACCTCTCTCAGGACAGCACAGGACCCATAGGGGCTTTGAGGCCATTGTTGTACCATGAGATGGGGAAGGAGAGGGATTACTTACAAAAGTCCAGCCAGTATAGATGCAGAAATAGGGGAAGATGCAGAAAATTTCTGAAGCAGCTAGCTGGTTGGGATTGCCACAAAGTTCAAGCTCATTCGGGACCTTCTAGTCTTAGGGAAAGTATAGACTCACATTCTTGATTCAGACCCATAGTGAGAATGGGAAGAGGTATTTTCAATCCTCTTGTCCATCTGCAGAGCTCACTCTAATTCTGTCTGAGAGTTTGATATCCTTATGGTGATAGTCTAATGGGGTTTTATCAGGTCTTTGAGATTTTAAGGCAACTCACTGATTATCCTTAAGTCTTCTGGGTAGAGGAAAGGATGCTTAATTTAGTTGACAGATCCACCAGTTATTGATTTGCCATCTGTCATGTACTAGGTGCCCTTTAGGGTGAGAGGAACCCCACAATGGACAAAACAAGCAAAGCATTGCCCTCCTAGAGCTCATAGCCCAATGAGGCAGAAGTGGAGGCAAGACAATACACAAAATCATTGTCATCATCCTAGGGGGGGAAATGCAGTAACGGGATAATTAGAGAAGGTCTCTCAAATAACAGGCGAGATGAGCAGAGACAGCAGAAGGAGAGGGAGCAAATTGTATGGCTACGTGGGGGAAGAGTGAGCTAGGCAGAGGGAACAGTTCAAAGGCTCTGAGGCAGTGCAAAGGCCCTGAGGCAGGACTGTTCTGGAGAGAGCTAAAGGGATGAGGGGAACATTTTTCTCCCCTTGTTTCTTCTCTCTTTCATCTCCCTCTCTTCATCTCTCTCTCTCTTTCTCTGTCCCCTGTCCCCTTCCATCTCTGCCCCGGAATGCTCACCCTCTTTCTGTTCCTCTCTCACCGTCTCCCTGTCTTCCACTCTGCTGTGACTGGCCATAACCCGAAAGGCAGTATAAGGTAGTGGTTAAGAGCTCAGATTTTGGTGCCATATAACCGGGCTCTGCCACTTCCTGGCTGTGTGTCCTTAGGCAAGTTACTTAACCTCTCTGTGCTGATGATGACGATGATGATAATAATAGTAACCTGCATCAGGGCTGTCGCGGGGAATTCAATTGAGATGCACTATGTAAAGATCTTTAGAAAAATGCCTGGCACACATGAGCATCAGTAAGTGGTGGCGATTATTATTCTTATCACTTAATGTCTCTTTTTCTTTCATCTCTCTCTTGACTGTCACCCTCTCCCTGTCCTCTCATTTTTCTCTCCCTTCATCTCTGTCCTGACATACATCTTACCCCCTCGCTCCTTCTATCTATTCCCATCTCTCTATCCTCCCCGCCCCATGTCTCTCTTCCTACATCTTGACCTCTGCCTCTTTCTCACCCCGCCCTTACCCTCAAACCCGTCACCTCCACCCCTGCCCCCTTGTCACATTCCAGACTCTCCGAAGACTCCCAGTCCTCGCTCCTCTCCAAACCCGTCAGCAGCCTGTTTCAGAACTGGCCCAAACCACCTCTGCCGCCACTCCCCACAGGAACCGGGGTGCCCCCTTCAGCTGCTGCAGCCCCAGGGGCCACCTCGCCATCGGCCTCCTCCTCCTCCACGTCCACCCGCCACCTCCAGGGCGTGGAGTTCGAGATGCGGCCGCCTTTGCTCCGCCGGGCCCCCAGCCCCTCACTGCTGCCTGCCTCGGAGCACAAGGTCAGCCCTGCGCCCCGGCCCTCATCCCTGCCCATCCTGCCTTCCGGACCCCTCTATCCGGGCCTCTTCGACATCCGTGGCTCCCCCACAGGAGGGGCAGGAGGCTCGGCTGACCCCTTCGCCCCTGTCTTTGTGCCACCACACCCCGGGATGTCCGGGGGTCTTGGGGGAGCCTTGTCAGGGGCCTCCCGCTCCCTCTCACCAACCCGCCTGCTTTCCTTGCCCCCGGACAAGCCGTTCGGCGCTAAACCTCTGGGGTTCTGGACCAAGTTCGACGTGGCTGATTGGCTTGAATGGCTGGGCTTGTCTGAGCACCGAGCCCGGTTCCTGGACCATGAAATTGATGGCTCTCACCTGCCCGCCTTGACCAAGGAGGACTACGTCGATCTGGGTGTGACCCGAGTGGGTCACCGCATGAACATCGACCGGGCTCTCAAATTTTTCCTGGAGAGGTGATGGCTGGCCTGGACGGACCAGCCCGTCCACGGAACCCTTGAGCCTGCTGGCTTCTTGACCTCTGACCCCTGACTATCATTCTCTCCCCAGGCCAGGGACTCTGCTAAAACTGCACCCTGACCCTTGTCTCCCAAGCCTGGAGGTCACCAGGTGGCCTGATCCCGGCCAGACATTTGCACCTCACAGGAGGGGGCAGCTGACACAAGACTGTGTGTGGGAAGTGGGGAGCGGGGGGGGGGGGATGGAAGAAATCGAAGAAGGGGATGGACAAGGGGGGAAGGGTTGATTCTGGGGAGGGGGTAACAGACAGAGCCATAGAGGGTCAGCCCTTAGCCTGACTGGATGGGGGTCGTCCCCCAAGCCGCAGGGGAAGGGAGTGCCCTCAGATTCCACCACCTGCCGCCCCTCTGACAACCTTTCCCCCCTCTCCAGGTCCCTCGGCTCCCCTCCTCTCCCCTTCTCCCCAGCACACACAGCAGCCCCCCAGCCTCCTGCACGCTCCTTTGCACGCCTCCTCACCTCTCTCCCCTCCCTGGGCTACAGTTTTGCACAAATTCGCCCTCTCGCTGTCTTGCACACTCTGGCTTGCGAGGCCTTCTCTGCTGTCAAACTCACGCTCCGTTTCTCTCGCGCACAGCTGCATTACTTTTCCCACGCCCCACCCCCCTCATTCCTGCTCTTTCCGAAGCTTCCTGGCCGACCCTCCCCTTGGCGCCCTCCCTTCCACTTCTGACTCCAGAAAATCTCTGGACCCTTGCTGCAGACACACTTGGGACACCCTTTCCCTCACCCATTCAGAGACTCTGCGTACACAGATTTAGTCTCTGGAACATCCTCCCCTTGGCTCAACCCTCGCACACTCGCTGCCCTCTGCGCCTCTCCCGAAGCTCTTGCCTCTGTTCTCCTGAAGTCCTTTCCCTGCCTATTCCTGAACCCCCACAGCCTTACTCTACCCACCCCTCCGTCTCACGGTGACACGCTGACCCCCTCCCCCTCTCCCTTCTTGCCCACGTGCCTCCTGGGAACCGTTTCTGTCTCCAGTGCTCACACCTCTCCCCTTTGCCAGGCTGCCACTTCCCTTGCACCCCTGTGGCCCCAATCCTTGTCCATCTCCATCGTCAGCTCTTCCGTGAATCTTATCGCACCGCTCACTCTTGCACCCGCCTCCTCCTCCAGCACTTCCGCAGATCTCTCAGAGCCTTTTTCTCTTCCTTAACAACGTTCTTGCGCACTGTGTCTCGGCTTTCACACTCATTCTTGAAATGCTACTTCTTCTGGTCGGTTCTTGGGTGACTCTTCCTGCCTCTCTTGGGGAACTCGACCGCCTTTTTCCTTTGCACACTCGTCTCATTGCATACTCTTGGGTTGTATCATTTCTTTTCCTGGCCCTTTTTTTTGTTCCTGTGAAGGACCAGCTCTTGCGGTCCTTCGCACTCAGCCTATTCTCTGAGCTTTTTACACTCTTTCTCTTTCTGGCGAGAGAAGACCCTATGCACACAGCTCTTGCTTCCATAGTTCCTCCTCCCCCTGTGCCAGTCTTTGCCCTCTCTCACCTTCTCCGTCCTCTTCCTCTTCCCAGGCCTTCCTGGGTCATCTGTCCATCCATTTTGCACGAAGACATGCCCCCCCCACCCCTTCTCCTAACCTTCCGGTCTCTCTCCAAGAAACTCCTCCCACCAGCATGGCTGTTCCCTCCTGCACGCAGCCCCCTCCCTTTATTCCTGGGGCTTGGGAATTTTAAGCCACCCCTTCTCCTGGAAAGCCCCCTCCCCTACTGTGGGCAAAGAGGGGAGGGCATCGCCCTCAGGTCCCCCCATGTTCAGCTGCCAAAGAAGGGAGCTCCCCCTCCTTCCCCTAAGCCCATTCCCCCTCTGCTGCCCCCTACCCCCCCGGGGGGGTGGGGTGCTCCGTCCATGGGGGAGGGTGCTTGCAGCCCTCTCCCCTCACCATGTCAGGGATCTGCGGGGAACCTTGTGGGAGGGTCGTGGGAGGGGGGAGGGGTGGCAAGGAGTGGGGCGGAGGTCGCGCTGGGCCCCTACCCGCCCCCTCCCCCTTGTCGGATGCCCCCCGTCCGCAGGGGGCCTGCGCGGCGCCCGTCTATCAAGGGCTTGTTCATTCTGGATGGGTGCCGCGGGGTTGGGAAGGGTGTAGGGGGTGGGGAGGGGGGAGGTAAGGTTGGGGTGGGGAGGGGGAAGGGACTGGATGGGGGGCAGCGCGGGGCGGAGAGGAGAGACAAAGCAAAAAGAGGAACAAAACAAAAGAAAATATTAAAAAAAAAAAACTAGAACACACACACAAAAAAATCCAAAAAAAAAAACCTGAAATAAAAGCCCGAGAATTGTCTTCCAAGGGGGGTGGGAGGAGGAAGAGGAGGGGGGCGGATAAGGACTTCTGGTTCTCGTTGGGACTGGGATCGCACGCGTTGAAAGCCCCGGCGCCCTGGTCGTCCCTCTCTCGGGCCTCAAGAGTTCATCCCTCAAAGGATTGGGACCCGGGCGTCTATTGGCAGGAACTGGGGGAAGATTAGGGAGGCGGGATTATCTTATGGGGGTTCGTCCCTACCCCCCCATCACCTCCCTCCCCCTGACTCCCCACCAAGATTTTGCAGAGAGAAATGGCTTTTGTACCAGGTCATTCTTTATAATTAAACTCACAGTATCCACCCCTCGAGCCGACCCCGCCTCCTTCCTGGGGAGGCAACGCCCCTTTCCTGCCGGGTTCCGGGTGGGTCCCTCGAGCCAATTGGGCGGTGCGCAGGCGCAGCCAGGGCCCGCCCCCCAGCGTCAGGCTTCCTCGGTCGGCTCCGCCCCCAGAGCCTCGAGCATGCGCCGTCGGACCACGGAGCGGCGCAGGTGCAGGCGGTAATCGCCCAGCAGCAGTTCGTCGTGGCGCACGAGAGGGTGCGGAAGCCCGCGGAGGCAGAGCCCCGAGCGCAGCAGGCGCGAGCGAGTCTGGAAATCTGTGACAGTGATGAGCCACCTGCGAGAGGGCGAGGCCAAGAGGAGAGGGGCGGGGCGGAGACGGAAGGGGAATAGCTGGTGGCCTCAGCCCCACCTTTATTGTTCGTTTACCGATTCCAGTCCCACAACCCGTCACTACGTCCCTAAACTCCCCTCCAACCCTGCACTCTCGCCGAGGTCAACCCATACTTCGACCCTCACCTGGGTCAGTCTAGGCCCCGTCTTCTCTCTCAGCTTGATTCTGTCGAGGCTCCATCTTTTTAAACCGCCGTTCCAGGGCCCGACCCTCACCCAGCAACTCCAGGAGGTCCTGCCCCTTCAGTGTGGCTCTCAGGCCTGTCCCCCGATCGCAGTCCCCTCCCCCCGCCTTGCCCCCAACTAGACACTACAGGCCCCAGGCCCACCCGATCACTCTGTCCCCTCCCCTGTAAGATGCTCAGTCCCGGGTCCGCCCTATCATGGCTGCTTCCCCCTGCTCCGATCCCACAGCTCGGTCTTGCCCGTCCCGGTCCCCACCTCGATCACTGAAAGTCCGGTTCCTCACTCCAGATCCAGCCTTCTTTTCCGATCTCACCTGTCCCTTCCCTGCTCCCACTCTCGGCTTCGCCTCTTCTTTCCCATTATTAGCTCTTTCGGGGCCCCAATACCAACCATGCAGTTCTCCTGGCGCTCCAGGCCCGGGTCACTGCCCCAGCTTCCCCGCCCGGCCCCTCCCCGCGCGACGGTTGGCGGGCACCTCCTATTAGCTCCCGGCCACGCCCACACGGCGCCAACGCCTCGATCCGCCCCCTCCCCACCTCTCCCGGCCCAGCCCCCTCATCGCGTTCTCTGAGGTCCTGCCCCTCCCGGTGGCTCCAGGCCCTGCTCCCGCCACGGGCTCACCGGTCCCGGCGCCCAGCCGTCCCACAGATGACGTTCATGTTCTCAAAGCGGATACTGCTCACGTGCCCGCTCTCCATGGCCCCGGGTAACTCGGCCTCCAGGGCCTCCAGCACCTCCAGGTGGGTAAGGTCCACTTCCGGCTGGGAGGGTTTGGAGAGAGAGCCTCAGCCTGTGACACCCGGCTTCAGCCCGGGTTCAGAAGTCCTCACCCTAGACGCCACCTGCAGAACCTGCTGGAGCAGGGAGGATAGGAATCTTTCAGGTAGCAAGGCATCTCTACTGTCATTGCAGGTCATTCTCCAAAAATCAGTTCTCATCAGGCCGATTTGCCAAAAGTCAATGAACAGTCGGCTGAGTGATCCACCAATATGGCCAACTTTGCCGATCTACTGAAAACTTTTCCAGCAACCTGCGTTGCATAGCGAGCTTTTGGCAGCTCCTGAAGATCTCCGCAAGGGTCTAAGCCGAAAACTTCCTTTTATGGTCATATTAGCATTTGAAAGAATGTTCAGTTGTCAAAAAATAAGGATTGTAGGGGGGTTTGACATCTTGTCTGTCTATTTAACGTTCAGAAACATATTGATCATTAACCACGTTTTCCATCTGAGATTACCATGTCAAAGGGGATACCATATGTCATAGCATATAAAATTGCTGAGAAACCAAAATGAAGTCATGAAAATGGTCACCTCTAGAAAGGCAAGCCTTGGGTGTGTGTGTTGGGGAGGGTGTCTCATGTTCAAAGCCACAAAGAAGAGGAGCGGGGTGGGGGGTAGTGTTTGCAGTATTTGTAAATTTTACAGAATTTCATAGTAGATGGATTAGCAGGAGTCCCTCGGTCCTCAATGTCCCCTCTCTCTACCTCTTGGTCTCCCCTCTGGGATCAGCTGCAATAAATTTGCCAAATGACCCTTTCACAAATTCACAATCAATTTTCAGCAGCTTATCCTGGTGCCAGATTTACAGCGAGTAAGCCACTGAGCCTAGGTTCAAACTCTGTCCACCTTGCTTCTGAGCCTATGCCCTTTCCGCCACCCTACCAGGAGCCTGGGGTGACAGGGGCCAGGGCCACTCACCAAGGTCTCCATGCACAGACAGAGGGGCTGGGCAGCAGGCAGCATGGGGAACTTGCGGATGCATGGGAGCTCCCGGTCCAGCGCCTCATATTCTGCAATGACCTGGCGTAGGTACTGCTTCCTGAGAAGATAGCCAGGGGACAGGGACCTTCCAAGGTCAGGGGTCACTGCCATCACACACAGAATTGCTGAGGTCAGAAATCATGGGGCCAGGGACCACTCACGAGGATTTGACAGGTCTGCCCAGATTCCGAGCCTGCGTCTCCTCTTGGGTCTCTAAGTCCACAAGGAGCGCTCCTGAGGATGGAAAACCCAGCATCAGCTGCCCTGAACACTCCTCACACATGATTCTGCTTAATTAGCATCACCATAGCTGTCCATGCCACCCCCAGTATAGTTCTCATGCCACTTGTTAAGCTGCTGTCTCTCAGCTCCTAACTCCACCCTACTCCACCCAGGTCTACCACACCAGGGCTGGGACCCTACCAACCCCATTTCCTCTCTGATAGTTGGGGTCCTGTTAGGCTCTGCCTAAAGGGGGCGCTAGAGGGAGACTGCAAGGCAGGAGGAAGGGGCTTTTTGATTTCTATTCCATTTTCTATTCTATCTCTGTTTGTTTTCTATTCCCTTTTTGTCTTCTATTCCAATCACCCAGTCTGGCTTCATCACCAAGCAGCATTTGAATCCAGTTTGTGATTTTTCCCACACTCTCAGAACTGGCCTCCTGATTGGAACTTGATTGCTAACAGCTCTCAGATCAGGCTGTTCTATACAACCCCCCCATCAGCTGACTGGTCCTTCTTATGCCCAACCACTAGTTGTCCCACATAAATCATTTCCCCTTCCTCTACCATCCTAGAGTGTTACTCTGCCACCTGGCGGAAGACAACAGCTGCCTGCCTCCCTTGCAGCTAGGTGTGGGCATGTGACCAAGTTCTAGCCAAGAGCATTAGCAGGAATGAGGGGTGCAACTTTGAAATCATTTGCTTAAAAGAAAATTTCTTGTCTTAGACTTGATGCCCCTTCCCTTGGACTGAAATGTGGATGCAGCAATAAGCCAGCTTCATCCTTGCTAGAGATGATGGAGCAACATGGATCCCTGAGTCATCTCATGGGGCTGAGATGACCCACCCATCCTGACCACCTTCCTTCCATTAAACGAGAGAGAAATCAGCTATTTTCTTAATGCCATTGAGTTTGGGGGTCTCTTTGTTATGGCAGCTGAAGAAAGTGGAAAGCAGCCCCTGACAGCCAGGAGCTGACCTGGCACTCCCAGCGAGGCCCTGGTGCCCTCCTGTTGGACATAAACAATTTCACAGAACACCAACAACAGCCAAGGCCACTCTGTGACTTTGAGACCCCTCTGGAGTCATGTCTCAACACAACAAAACATGAACACTGCCCAAACCACAAAACTGACCAAATAGCCCCATCTTTGCTCAGAGCTGATGCTGCTTCTTCCCCAGCCAGTGTTGGGGTCATTCATTCCTCCCTTGTCATGGACTTACTTCTGCTTCCTGCCAACATCCGATCCATAGCAAAGCCTGCTTCCCAGATTCCTCAAGTCGCCCAACAGAGCCCAATTCCTGTAACAAGTCCTCTCTAGCAGCCTCTTACTCAGATAATGATGATGCTACCCATGGTCTTAACCACCCGCTTGCAAAATTCAACAGTCGTCTCTTGTGAGCTGGGGCAGGTATCTCCAGCACACGGCTGTGCCAGCTATGCTCCTGGCGGTCTTTGGCTTCAGGGCGTCAACATAGTTCAGCTTGTACCATAGTAAGCCCTTCTCTGGTCCCCATCCTCCCACTTCCCATCTGTTTCGGCAGGGCAGCTGGGGTGATCTTTTCCACTCAGTACCCGAAGCATACAAATCGCCGGAGGCTTCCTCTTGCCTTCAGGATAAAGTCCTCCCTGTGATGGGGACTCATTCCTCAATGTGTGGTCTGGGGAGCATTTCAGGTTCCACCCCAGACCTGCTGGATCAGAATCTGCATTTTAACAAAATCCCCTTTGAGAAGTATCTGCCCTGCATGTTGATCTCTCTGATCATTTTTCTCCAGCCATCCTGGCCTCCCTTCCATCCCTCCAACGTACTCATCTCCTTCTCAAATCTGTCCACCTAACAGTAATAGGAACTATGTGCTTAGAGTCCCTTTTAAAAAGTCAAGCACCTTTTAAGCTCTTTCCATTGAGTCTTCACAACAACCTTCTGAGATACGGTAGTTTAACAAATGATGCAGTGGAAGCACAGAGAGGTTAAGTGACTTGCCCAAGATCACACAGCCCAAGCGATATAATCAGGATAAAAAAATCTAGGCATCTGGATCCAGAATCTGTGCTCTCAATTCCTCAGTCTGCTGCTACCTCTCACCCCACTATTGTCTAGACAACAGCTTCCTAACCCCTCACTTGCTTTCTCTTCATTTACTTCATCAGAATAGCATTTTGAAATGTAGATCTGACCATATTGCTGCCCCTGCTCCTGCTTTCCCCAAAAGGCTCCCAGGGCTTATGGTCTTGGGATAAATTAAGTCCAAAGTTCTCCCTGTGGGCCCCAAGACTACACATGATCAGACTGTGTGAATGTCTATTTTTCTCCCTCTTTATTTTGTTTCTGCTTTTTCTTGAGGAGGGGAGGGACATAATTAGGTTTACTTATTTAAAAAAATTTTTTTTAAATGGAGGCACTGGGGATTGAACCCAGGACATTGTGCATGCTAAGCACGTGCTCTACTACTGAGCTCTACCCACCTCCCCACGCCCCCATGGCTGATGTCTTAAGCCTGATCAGATACTATCATCATCCTCACTTGCTGCATTCCAGGACCATTGGCCTTCTGTGACTTGACTCTCCATGCTCCCTCCTGCCACAGGACCTTGGCACATGCTGCAAGTCCACGTGAAACTCTCTTCCCCCTCACTTAGCTAATCAAGTCTCCCTGAGTGTCCAGGGAACAGTTCCTGTCATGAACTCATAACACGATGTATTTGCTCTCATCACAGTTGCAATTTTACATTTATTTCTATGAATTTCTAATTAACATCTGTCTCCCCTGTATCTTGTGAGCAAGATGAGGTCGAGGACTTGTCTTTTGCCCTTGGCATCTGGCAAAGCACCAGGCACACAGTTGGGTTCATATTTATTGACTAAAGACTGAAGAGATATAACTATCAAATGTAATGTGTCATCTTGGTTCGGGTCTTAATTAACACAAACCAACTGTGAAAAATGAAATTGTAAAATAATTAGCATAATTTAAATATGTACTCGTTATGAGATGATATTTAAGAAAAAATTGTTACTTTTGTTAGGTGTAATTATTGCGTGGTAGGTATGTTTTCTAAAAATCCCTAGAAGTTAGAAACGTGTGCTGAAGTATTTATGGGTGAAAAGGAATTACGTCTGGAATTTTTTTGAAAACAAATTTGTCCTCTAGAATGTCTGCCTAAAAAGAAAGTGTTGGGGAAGATACCTAGATGAAACAAGATTAGCAAAATATTGACAGTAACTGAAGTTAGGTATTGGAACATGTGGACTCATTGTACTGTTATCTCAATTTTTGTGTATGTTAGAAATTTTCCATAATAAAAAGATCTTTCAAATTTCCATCACAAGCAACTTAGAAAGAAAATTATATGCCCTGGAGAAATGTGTTAAATGACTCAAAAACAACTCTAGCAACATCAAAGATGTATGTTTAAAATGTGAATGAACTGTTTCTCATGAAATGTGACATTTGACATAAAGATTTCTAAATCACAACTGTGATTTTGATGTATTTATTTCAATGTATATCTTAATAAAAGCATAAATTTAAAAATAAGTACTTATTGGGGTGGGGGAGGGTATAGCTTAGTGGTAAAGTGCCTACTTAGCATGCACGAGGTCCTGGGTTCAATCCCCAGTACCTCCATTTAATTAATTAATTAATTAATTAATTAATACCTAATCACACTCTCCCAATCATGTAATAAATAGGAGAATAAGTTAGGAGGAAAAAAAGTATGTTTTGAATAACTGAGTAAACACAACACTTTCAAACCTCTATCGGTATTTCCAAGCCCCCACGTGTGCCCTGGAGGGTGCTGCAGACCAAGAGGTTAGTAAGACCCCACCTGCCCTCCAAGAGCTTCCAGTCTGCTGGGAGAAGCAGTCACTGTAAAGGGCAATGCTTGCTACAGTGGGGGTGTCATGAGGTGGAGAGGAAGCCCAGTCTGAGGGCAATCAGGGAAGGCTCCTTAGGGGAGGCGATGTCTACAGTGAGACCTAAGGAATAAGGAGGAGTTTGCCAAGAAAAGAAATGGCAGAGAAAATGATGTTTTATGCAGAAGCACCATCTGGGGCTAAGGTCCTTAAGCAAAAGAGAATATTCTCAGAATTCTCTTCAGGCCCAAAGCTAAAGAGTGCTTATTTGCAATTGTAGGTTATTAATTATTTGTGAGATGGTGTGTTTCATGCCTGCCCTCCCTGCATGAGAACAGGCTGGGTCATTTCATTCATTAGGAGCTATAGGCAAAACACTTGGGACCCACAGGCTTTCTAATGGCCTAAGCCAAAGTTTTCAGCCTTATCAGCAATGCTTTTAGCAAGGTTGTTGGTTCCCAAATACCGCAAAGGAAACAGCAACACTGAAATGAACAAATGTCGATCTACAAAAGAGGCCAACTGGTCAACTCAATTCCACTCAACTTTTCTGGAGCTATACTATACATAGAGTATATTTATCAGGTAGGTGGTTCAGTCTAGGTTAGAGATGTTGGAGAGTAGGGGGGGGGTCTCCAAATGAAAGAGATCTTCAAAGACACTAAAAGAGATCTGAGGACAGAGAAACTGTTTTGCCACTAGGTCGTTTGCTATGTCTAGAGAAGCAGCCGGTGCAGAGTAGGTGCTTATAGCAGACACCCAGAAAGGAGACCCCCTCAGCCATTCCCACCCTTCTTCCTCCATTTGAGGAGGGTTCACTCCCCACCCATGCAACTAGCCGAGGATCACCAATCCCCAGTATCCTCGGGAATGTCTCATCTGGTGTAAACCAATGTCTTTCGACTCCTACTGCTCAACAAAATCACCTGGCAAGCCTTCAAAAAATATAGATGCTAGGACCCCAGCCCTAGAGATTTTGGTTAATTGGGATCTGAAATAGATTTAGGTATAGGTTTTTTTAAGTTTCTCCCACCTAATGTGTAGCCCCACTGACTAAAATAATCATAATAATCTCATTCCTCTTGCCAGGGATTGAGACAAGAGTGAGTGGGTGACTTAGTGCTCACCAATGAGACGTGAGGAGAGATCATTTGGGGTTCTTAAGAGAAAGACCTCTGGAAGTGGTGCCTGGAACTCTGGCAGCCATTTTGTAACCATGAGGTATGTAAGCTGGTGTGCAAAGGAATAAATAGATCCCAAACTAAAAAGCAGGGAAATAGAAACTAGGTTCTCAGTGACATCACTGAGCTGCTGACCCAACCAAACACAAACCCTGCCCCACCTCGGGTCTTTGGATGAGATCATGACTTTCCTATTCTTTGCACCACATTAAGTCCAAGTTTCTATTACCTGCCAGCCAAATGAATCCATACCAAGCTATTACTCAAGAAATGTTGAATAAGTGAATGAATGAGTAAACTGTACTGAAGTAGAGTGGAAATAAGGAGCCCTGGAAGATATGTCAGCTGGTGTCAAACAGTGGGTTGAGGGACTGGGACCCTGTCCTGGAAGTGATAGGGAACATGGGTGACATGTGAGCAGGGGAGAAACGCGGTTAGCACTGAGTGCCAGAAGGATTCCTCTGGAGCTAGATGGGGAATCGGGTGGAGAGGGAAAACTGGAGACCAGGGAGTCGGATGGAGAAAGGATCCACATGGAAGAGGACAAGAGCTGACCTGGGGCTGTAGGGATGGAGAGATAAGGACAGGGCAGAGAGAATGAGCAGGAAGGTGGGGCTGGGAACTGACGGCTGTGGGAGGGAATGAGGGGACAGTGCCTGGATTCTAGCCCAGTGACCGGGTGCATTCAAAGATAGGAAGCAATGAGTAGGAGCAGCTTTAGGAGAGCTGAGTTCAGTGTGGGAGACAAGGAGAGTGTAAGGGACCAGGGCAGGGAGTCTAGCAGGAGCATAATTGCCTTAGAAGAGTTGTTGAAGCCCCAAAGATTCATGGGAAATATAGTTCTGAATCTAGAACATTGGCCAGGGAACTGCAGGGCCTCATGGGAAATGTAGCTTGAGGTCTAAAGGGTACTGCCCAGGAATCTGGTGGACATAAGAATTTCGGTGTTAGCTCTTTCTTTGGAAGGCCAGTGATCTGCTTAAGGTCACGCTGCAAGCCAGGGCTGTGACATGATGCTCAAATGAAGGACCCCCACCCGCACATGCTTACAAACACACAGACAGACACAGCTCAGTACCTGCCTCCCTGTGCACGCTGAGGTTGCCCGCGGCGGAGGAGCGCGGGGGCTCCACCTCTTGTTGCATCCTGGGAAGGCGGGTAGGGGTTGTCTCAGGAGGATGGGGAGAAGAGCTCTGACTGGGCCACCCACCCCATCTCCTTCTCTCCACTTCTGCCTCCTTCTTGTCTCTAAAGCCCCGGGGCAAAAATATGGAAGGCTGACACCACATTGGAATCTGGGTTCCCCTAACCTCTGGGACTCCCTGTGTGCCCCAGTTCCCTCTTTCCCATTTTTCTGTTTCTTCCTCTATGTCTCCCAGTCTCCTTGAGTTTCTTCCCTGACCCCTCTCTCTCACACTCTTTTCCTCATCATTTCCCCATCTCTCTGCCCTCCTCCCTCTCTCCCACTCTCCCCATCTCTTTCCCCTGATTTCTCCTTGTCTCTCTCCCCATCTCTCCTCCACTCTTTCCCTTGACTTCTCCATCCTGTTTCTCCCCACTTCTCTCCCCTTCCCTTGTCCCATCTCCCCAGTGTCCTTCTCCATCAGTTTTTCAGACATCTGCCCAGCCCCACATCCCTTCCTCTCTTCATAGTTTTCTGTCTCTCTCTAACCCTATCACTCTCTCTCTCTCCCCCTACCTCTCTCCCCATCTCTCCCAGTCCATTTTCCATGTGTCCCCATCTCTCTTCTCTCATATCTGCCTCTGCCGGGCTCCTTGACTCCCCCCCCCCCCCCCGCTGTCATCCCTTTTCTGTTCCCACTTGCCCTCCGCTCATCCCTGTTACACGCAGGAAGTGGTTAGACACAGGCGAGATTCAAACAGAAACTGAGTTCTATATAGGGGAGGGAAAGGTGGGCCGGGGCCTGGTTGCCATGGTACCACCAGAGGATGGGGGAGGGGCTGGAGGCTCCAACTCCTGGGTCTAAGAGAGGAGGGAGCTGGGAGCCTGGATTCCTAGATCTGGAAGAGGAGGGTCTGGGGACTCCTAGGCCCAAAGTGCAGGAGGAAAGGAGTTTAGCCACATAGGTACCCTTTGGACATCCCTTCTTTGTTCAGAGCTCTTAGCTGAAACTGTGGGAGAGAAGCCTGGATTTTTTTTAGTTCTTTGTCTTCCCAGCCTCTGTTACCTGTACCTCTAATCTCTCTCCACTTCCAGCTGGCCTCTACCTTAACTGTCATTTATTCCTGCTTGATAAGCATCGGTTCTCTGCTTTTTAGGGAGCATCTTGATTTCTCAGTGATTTGTTCAGGGTTGAGCTTACAACTCAATCTAGAATAGAGAGTCAAGTTTTGAACTTTTGCTGGATCTTATAAAAGAGGATCTGTCTTTTTCCAATGAGGCTGCCTGGCTGGTCAGAGCCCAGGTTGGAGCTGCTGGGGTCCATCGCATCACCATATGGGGAGAGAACCTGCCTGGAAGCAAAGACAACACAAGGAAAGCCGAGACCAAGGATGCAGGCAGTCAGATTCTCTGATGATGAATGGGCCACCTGGATCTAGCTTTGCCTGAAGCCCTCATCCACCCAATTAATTCCCTCTTATGCTTAGGTCATTTGAGTTTTTGTCGTTGGCAATTAAAACAGTCCATACTTAAACAGACTCAGTTCCTCTGTGGCCCTGATTCCTTAATGGCATCCTTATGTCTCTTTTTCTCCCATCAGGCTGTCCTTCACTTCCAGTTACCAAGTCCATCCCTATAGGTTAGGCGACATCTTTCGTTCCCATGATGACAAGCACATCTAGCCCCCACAGCCTGTCAGTCTCCAAGCTCTATCCCTTCTGCCTCCTGCCTCTGCTCCTTCTTCTCCTTTTCATCCCCACGGCCCTGACCCCTACCCAGGACTCAAGGTCCTCTCCTGCCTAGACCCTCACCACAGCCTCTTTCTTGCCCTCACATCCTCCAGTCTCTTCCCTTCCTCATTCCTCTCCCCACAGGTTCCAGAGGGGTCTTTCTCCACCCAGAGCTAATCCTGCCCTTCCCCTGCCTCCAGCCCTCCGCTCCCAGGTGCCCTGGACAATGTTTCAGCCCCTCTGCCAGGCGTTTGAGATCTGCGTGATCTGGTTCCAGCCTCCTCTCTCACCTCCTCCCTTCAAACATTCTTCAGTCAGCTTTTATTAATTGCTTTATTTAATTAATCTCTCCCCCACCCACCCCCACTCCTGTCTCCACACTCCACGTGCTGCCTTCTGCCCTTTTCCTGGTGCCCATATGCCCTTATCCATTCATAAGAAGCTGAAGTTCCCCCACCTCCAGGAAGCCTGCTCTCCTCCTCCCAGTTGCGTTTTCTGTCTCCTTCCCCTGCACTTTATCTGCTCTTTTCTCCAGACCTCTGAACACTGTCACTCTCCCTGTCTTGCTCAGGGATTTTGGTCTGTGTCTGCCTCCCTCTCCAGACCAGGGGCCTCTGACTCATTTCTGGCTCTCCAGCATCAGGGAAGTGCAGAATGTGTAAGTTGAGTTAATAAACTAGTGACAATTTCCCTCTAACACTCATCTCCTCCAACCCCATCTACCCTGTCCCTCTTCATCCGCATGAGATAACATAGGGTGAAGAAGAGAACGTGGACTCTGGAGTCAAACAGACTGGCATTAAATGCTGTGTCCAGGCTGTGCAACCTTGAGTAAATGTCTTTCCTTCTCTGAGCCAGGCACAGAGGAGACAATTGAAGGATATTCCCTTCCCTAGTTCTCTGCTCTGTGTCCAATTTTAGCTGCCTTTTCTGGAGCTCTCTCTTTTCATCCCCCTTTAGATGTCTTTGTCTCTCTCTCTCTGCATCTGTGTGTGCGTGTGCACATCTGTCTGTCCCTGTCTCTCTTCCTTCTTCTGGAATCCAGGACTCTATGTTCCTATCTCTGTGTCTCCACTTTTCTCTGTGGCTTTATTTTTCTTCCTCTCTCTCTCCCTGTCTGTCTCTGGACCCTTCCTCATCTCTCCTTGTGTCTGAACTTGAATTTCTATGCCATGTGCCTCTGACTTCCTCCGTCTCTCATTCTCTGTGTCTCTATCTCTTTCTGCATGTCTCCCTGTTTTTGTCTCTGTGTGTGTCTCTCTCTGTCTCAATCGCTTTATTTTGCCATCTTTCTGTTTCTATCTCTCTGCTTCCTTTCCTGTCTCTCTGCCTTAGCCATACCTGCCCCCCTCCACCACTCACCCCATCTCTCTCGGGCCATCCCTGTCCCACTCCCTGGCCTGGCATGCAGCCTGGGACACAAATCCCTGAATCAGCCTTTTCCTCCTATTCCAGAAATTGTGTCAGCACCGCAGTGGGGGTGGGGCTGGTTGTAGCTCTGGTTAGAGGGTTTGTCTCCCTGTGTCTTCATCCACAGAGGCCCAGGCCAGCTTGGTTTACCTCTGTTCTCAGTGTTTGTTCTCCCAGGGGAGCACCAGGAGGAGAGGTGAACCTGTGTTTATACGCACTGTGCATGTCTCTGGGTGTGTGTCTGCATTTGTTTCCAGGCACATTTGTGTGTGAATCTATAGCTATTTTGCAAACTCATCCATTCATTCATGCCCCCTTCCATCCATCCATCCAACCACTCGTCATCCATCCTTCCTTCCTTCCATCCATCCATCCACTCATCTACCCATTCAGCCACCCATTATCCATCCATCCATTCATCCACTCATTCAACCATCCACCCACTTATCCATCCATCCGTCCTTCCAAGCATCCACTGATCCATCCTTCCATCGATTTATCCTTCCAACTCATACATACATACATACAATTCTCTATTTACCCATCCACTAGATCATTCATTTACTCAACCCACCAATATTTATTGTCTACTGTGTGCCAGGCACCATGTCAGGCAGTGGAGACACAGCAGTAAACCAAACAAAGCACTACCCCCATGGAGCTTATGTGCCCAGCGGTGTTTCTGAATGTGCCAAACTTCCTCCAACCCCAGGCCTTGCACCAACTGTTTCCTCTCCCTGGAGCAGTCCCCTCCCCTCCCCCATCATCACCTGGCTCATGCCAACTCACCCTTCTGAGCTCAGCTCCAAAGTTACTTGCTCAGAGAAGCCTTACATGACCTTCTTCTTAGACACACAGCACCCTGGACTTTCCTTCCTAGCACTGATCCTCATATGCAGTTATCTGACGACCATCTGTCTCCTCCACTAAACCATGAGACCTCCCAAGGCTGGGATTTTTGTCTGCTTTGTTCCAGGCAAATCCTTGGTGCCCAAAACAGTGCCTGGCACTCAGTAGATGCTCAGTAAGTATCTACCAGTGGCTGCATGGATTGAATTGAATGAATGCCTCTCTTTCTCTTCTGGTTCCCTGTCAAGTGCTCTGCACTCTTCTACATCCCCAGTGGTGATGACAGGAAAGACCCTCAAACTTTCCAGATGCAAACAATGTAGTGGCTGTACACAGGGAGTCTAGATTCAGACCACATGGCTTTGAATCTCAACTCTGACATTTCCCAGCTGTGTGACCTGGGGCAGGGCACGTCCCCTCTCTGAGCCTCAGTTACCCTCACTTTTAAAATGCAGTTAAAGAGTACCTGAGCAAATCCATGTAATTACTAATTACGACAACACTAAACATTAACCACTTACTCTAAGCACCTCTCTTGAATTTAATTTTATCCTCAAAATAACATTGAAGTGGAATCTGTTTTTGTTTTTTATTTTTTAATGGAGGTGCTGGGGATCAAACCCAGGACCTCATGGGCACTAGGCATGCGCTCTACCACTGAGATATACCTGCCCCAGAACCTGTTTTTTTTTAAATTAGCCTCATTTGCAAATGGGGAAATTGAGGCATAAGAACGCAAGTCATCTGTCCAAGGCCACAAATGATGAAAGAGCAAAGCTAGGATTTGGACTAGGGGACCTCACACCCAAAGTCACACACACGGCTGCCCCTTGATGCCTGGGTGCCTCTTTGGGAACGTGTCATGGGATTCTGGCAAACCCATCCATATATACATCTTTGAGTGTGTGTATTTCTGCAGACTCCATCTGTGTGTCTCTCTCTATGGAATAGAGCTGCCTGTGGACCCTGCGGTGGGCATGGGGGGAGGTCTGGCTGTAAGAGTGGTATTTGGGGTGCCAGCACCTGCATACACATATCTGTGGGTTTGCCCCACCCCCACCCCCACCCCGTGCAGGCTTCCCTGGGTGCAAATGTAGGTCTATCTGGGAGAATGCAAGAAGCACAGAGGATAGGATTCAGAGTGAACCTGGGAGGTATTTCCGAGAGATTCAACATGACTGCAAAATATATACATAGGCAGCAACTGGGGAGATCATCTAATTAAAGGGAGGGCCTAGGGAACTCATCTTAAAGTTTGCAGAAGCAGCAGCAATTTTTTACTTAGATATTATATTTTATGGGTGTCACTGGGAGGCAGGGGGCAGCACTGAGGAAGATTGGGGGACCTCCAAGCCATCTCTGAAAGCTGCCACTGAGGCTACGGAGCTCTGGATCTTCTTCAAGGGATTTGACCTTTGCTGGCCTCAGTCGTCTCCTCCGTGAAATGGGAATAACATAATTGCACCCACCTCATAGGGCCAAAGTGAAGATTAAATGAGAGAATGCTTTCAAAGCACTTGGCGCGGTGTCCGGATCACAGTGGCAATTATCATTAACCGCTGTTAATATACCACTAGAGGTGTACATGCTGCTTTAAAAAAATATTAAGCACCTACTTGGTGCCAATGTTCCGTCTATAGTGACTGTTTTTTCAAACCTCTGGGTCCCTTAGGAAACAAGTTTATTGTCTGGATTTTGTTGATGAGGAAACTGGAACTCAGAGCAAAGAGCGAGAGGTCACAAAGGCAGAAGCCGGTCCAGGAAGGATTCAAATTCAGGCCCTTGCTTCTATCTCCACACGGGGCTGACACTCGAGACCGCTAATTCTGAGGCTCTGCCTCCCTTCCCATCATCAGCCCTCAGAGGTCCTCAGAGAGGACTTGAAGTCCTGGGTCCTGCGGAGAAAGGGGCTAGGGGGCCGAGACTCCTGGGGGAGGAGGGAGCAGGAGGGATGGATTCCTGGATCTAAGAATGAAGGAGTTGGAATGTCAGTACCCTGGGTCCTCGGGGAAGAGGTGATTGGGATGCTGGACTTCTGGGTCTGAGAGATGAGTGAGTGGGGGCCGGGACCCCTGGATCCTGGGGGAGCAGAGGGTCATGATCTCAGATCTCGGCGTCCTTGACTGTGGAAGTGAGCTGGGTCTCTAACGCTAGGTCCCAGGAAACCTCCCTCTTTCCTCGCTGCAGCCGCGCGATTTCGGCTTTCAAGCCGCAGGTTCGGAGGGGAAGAAGGAGGGGGTGCTGGGGGAGGAGCCGCGGACCTGCGACAGGGGCGGGGGGAGGAGCCGAGCGGGCACCGCGGCCGGCTCGCGGAGCTGCTGCGGCTGCGGCGGCGGCTCCGGGTGAGTCCGCTCCTCCCCTTCCCCCTGCCATAGCCCCCGCCCCAGCCCGATCCTGGGGGGCAGCCCCTGCGAGTGGGGGCGGGGATAGGTGCAGAGGTGCGCGAATCTCCGGCTGGGGAGTGGGAGTGCTGCAGCGCTTGCTGGCCGCCCCGGGGGAGGGGCAAGTGGCCCTGGAACGGGGGGGTCCCGACACACCTGGGTGTACCCCAACCTCGCCCACTGATTCCCCCGGGCGTAAGGATGGTTTACCCACTCCATGGCCCCTAAGAACTTAGGACTCCGCGGCCTCTCGAGGTCCCAGACATCATTCCTCTCCCCTGCAGCGCCTTGGGACCCCGGCATCTCCTAACCCCCCCACCTCCAAAAAAATTCCCATCCTCTCTGCTGCCGGGAGAGGCATTAAGGACTTCAATTCCCATCAGCCCTTGCAGCGTCTGGCCTATGAAGCCGCAGCAACGCGAGCGCAAGGCCTGCCGGGAATTGTAGTCTCTAAGCTTAACGGGAGCTGGGGGCCCGGAGGTGGGAGGGGGTGGCTGGACCTCCCGGGGGAGGTCGCCTGGGGTCGAGCAGCTGGCCCGAGCAGGACAAGATGTGAGGCTCGAACTGAGCTTTTTCTCACGGCCGCGGCCTCCAGATCCGGCACCCCCTCCCACCACCTGGCTCGTGGGGACAGGTCCGCAGCCCCTTGTCCACTCTGCAACCCCCATGGGCTACCGCCAGCCGCCGCCTCGGCTGCCATCCAGGACACGGCAGGGATAAGTGCAGGTGAGTCTGACCATGACTGTCTCGGAGTCCTGGCCTTCTGCTGCACCCCACGACACCTGTCCATCTGTGAGCCCCGATCTGTCCATCTCTGATTTCCTCTGCACCCTCCTTCCAGTACATCTCTGATGTCTAGTTCCAAACCATGTGTGGCTAATTCCCCTTCTCCCCACAGCCACCTCTTTCTCTTGGTCCCCTTTCTTTTATGGCCACCGGCATCCAATCTTCTTTCTGCACCCATGTCTGTCCTCCCAGCCCTCCTCTGTATCCTTTTGTCCACCTGTGATCTCTGGCCCTTATCTGGCTGCCTTTATCTCTGCACCCCATCCATTCTCCCGTCCACTGTTTGTCTCTCAAAGATATTTCTGTCCATACTCTCGCCTGGCACTTATCACTGCCCCTCTGTCCGCCCATCTCTCACACTCCCATGAATTATACACCAGCCCATTCTTTAGGGTTTGTCCATCCCAAGTCTCTCTAACATTCTCTCTGTCTGTTCATCTGTTCCTGTCTTCTGGGCCCCAGTCTGTCCTTCTCATTACCTCAGTCTACCCTCCCCTCATCTCCCCCTCTCTCAACTTGGTCCCCATCTCTGCATCCTTCATCTCCATTCCTCCCCAGCCAGACCACACATTACCATCTCCTATCTCTCTCTATCCCCATACATCTCTCTCTCTGTCCTCTCCCTGTCTACACCTTCCTGTTCCTTGGAACTGCCAGGCTCTTTCCCACTCTGGGCCATTGCTCATGCTATTGCTGCTGCTTTGAAAGCTTTTCCCTGTTCTAGCCCGACTGCCTGTGCCTGGCTCCATCTCACCCTTCAGGTCTCAAAGAGCTTCCCCCAACTGCCCACCTCCAGGTCCCTTGGTGACACATCTTCCAACTGTTTCTTTAAGAGCACTTCTCACAGTCTGAGAACTGTGTGTTTATGTGTGTATGTTTGTTTGTGTGTGTTTGTTGACTTGCTTACTCTTTGTCTCCTCTCATTGGAATGTGACACCAGGAAGCTGGGGACTGCGTGGGGTTTGTCCCCTGCTGGATCTGCAGCAGCCAGCATGGTGCCTGGCATGTAGTTGGTGCTCAATGAATATTTATTGAAGGCAAGAATGAGGAATGGCTGTCCCCTTGCCTGTCCACCCCTAAATACTGTCTCTTCATCTATGCACCCCTAATCTTTGTCTCCTTGTCTGTCCATCCCTTTATTTGTGCATCCTTAATCTCTACCCCTTGACTGGCCTTCCCATTCTCTTCCTCCTTGTCCATCGGTCTCTATTCTGTGTCTTCTCTACATGCCACTTCCCAACCCCTTGCTTGCCCAAGCCCTGTTACTATCTTCTAGCCTGTCTACCTTGAATTTCAATCCTCTGGTCCATTTGCCCCTAATTTCTTTTTCCTTGTCCATTCCTCCCTTAATCTCCATCCCCTTGTCCATCTATTCCCAATCTCTGTCCCCTTGTCATTCTGCCCCCAATCTCTGTTCCCTTGCCTATCCTTCCTTTTCTGTCTCTTTTCACCCTTTACCCATCCCCTCTCCCTCATCCCATTCCCTATCTGCAACCTTGCCCGGCCCCTCCCAAGCGCAGGACCCGCTGGCCACCATGTCAGGAGACTACGAGGATGACCTCTGCCGTCGGGCACTCATCCTGGTCTCAGATCTCTGTGCGCGGGTCCGAGATGCCGACACCAGTGACAGGTGCCAGGAGTTCAACGACCTGCGAATCCGAGGCTATCCCCGGGGCCCAGATGCAGGTCAGCACCCCCAGCCATCTTGGCCAGCCCCCTGCTTCCACTACTACCAGGATTTTCAGAGTCTCAGAGGAGAACACATTCAGTTTTCTGTTCCTGGTGGGGCCAGTTCCTCCTAGAGTCTTGCCTCCATCCTGCCTGTTGCTGGTCCCCCAAACCTCTCATCTAAGGAGAAGGAGCTGTGTGGTCCATTTGACCTTGACCATTTGGATTTCACTCTGTGGGCCTCCTGCTCACCCTCCCCCACCCCAACCCCACTGCTACCATATATCCCCTTCAGGTATCTTTGAGCACCTCACATAGCTACTTAGAAGCTCAGGCTCTCGAGTCAGCCTGACTTGCCGGGGTTCAAATCCCACCTCCTCCACTTAGTAAATGGATGGCATCTTCTGTGCCTCAATTTCCTTATCTGGAAAATGAGAATAATGGAAGTGACTACTTCCTGGGGCACCTGACAAACTCAAATGATATATCAGGGGTGAAGTGCTAAGAACAAGCTGAGCACACAGTGGTCATTCAGCACATGTTGGGATGTCCTTACTGAGCATCGAGTGGGTACCAGGCAGTGTGCAAGGCCCATTATGTACTTCATCAACTGCTCACGAAGGCCCTTTGTGGTCCCTATAATCCCTATTTTCAGAAGGGGAACAGGCTCAGGAGGGTGGTGATTGGCTCCAGGTCACTCAGCTAGGAAGCAGCGGGGTTCTGAGAGCTAGGAAGGATCTTGAGTGCCCTCGTCCAGATGAGGAGTCTGGAGGTAACATGAGCTGGAAGGTTACACCAATGCTCACACTTGCTGAGGGCCGGGGTGGGGCTCAGAATCTCACGTGCAGGATGTCCAGGGGACCATGATGAGGAACGAGGTCCAGAGAGCACTGTCTCAAAGTCTGTACTCAGAAGAGCCAGATTTTTAAAAAATATTTTTATTTTTAATTTTTATCTATTTTTTTTCTTGTTTGGGGGTGAGTAATTAGGTTTGTTGGTCTGGGTTTTTTTGTTGTTGTTGTTTATTTAATGGAGGTACTGGGGATTGAACCCCATGCATGCTAAACATGCGCTCTGCCACTGAGCTATAACCTCCCCACCCCTAGATTTTGACCCCAGGAAGTCTAGTACACTACTGCAATTTGGGGGGGGGGTCCCAAGACCACCCTCAGGTTCAGTGATCTGTAGAAAGACTTACAGAACTCATAAAAGCTGTTGTACACACATGGTTACATTTTACAACAGGAAAAGGATGAAGATTAAAATCAGCAAAGAGAAAAGAGGCATAAGGTTGGATGCAGGAGCGACCAGGCGGGAGCTTCCACTGGTCCTCTCCTGATGCAGCTATGCGGACAAGGTTTAACTCTCTCAGCAACGATGTGTGACAACACACACGGAGGACTGCCCACAAGTGAAGCTCACCCGAGCCTCAGTACCCAGGGTTTTTATTATGGCTCAGTCATGTAGACATGGCTGACAGCCCACGTACTGACCTGAGGCTCAGCCCCTCCAGAGGTCAAGCTGATATCACGGGGTCCAAAGACCCCACCATCAATCACATTGTTACCTAGACCATCTGGTGTGGCCCAAGATTTCTCAGTTAAATAAAAACACTCAGGCAGAACATTCTAAAGGCTTAGAGGTTCACCCACAGGAGTGATCAAGTGATCAAATGTTTCTTTGGGCAAGGTGAATATTTTACTGCATAACTACACTGCCTTGCCCAGCCCAAACAGCTCCCCATCCAGGAAGACAGGAATGCAGGAATGAGAAGTCTACCAGAGTTTGGAGAATTGACCGTTTGACTTGGAGAGGATCTGGGTCAGGCTGACAGTGGGGGAAAGTATGTGCTCAATTTTTCTCCCATTCTCTTCCAAAATAGCCCCCTTTTCTCAATTCTTCCCATGTTCAGGAGGCTGGGAAGTCCTTGCTCTGGTTTCTAACAGGCCCCCAGAACTCTAAGCAGATGTCAATCTCTTCAAAAGGAACAGCCTAAGGGGTATAGGGTCGGGTGTGAAACTCAGAGTTCTGCCACTGCCTACTGGATGGCCCTGCAGGGTCACTTCTGCTCTCTTAGAGCCTCAGTTTCCTTATATGTAAAATGGGGTCAACCACCTCTGGGCACAGTGTCATTTGGATTTGTGTATGGACCACTGACTTAGATTCACTGGGCAGTTCAGGACTGGAGGGCATCCCCTCACCACCAAGAGCCCCTTGATGTGACAGGACACAGCCGTTCTGCTAAGCTGTCCTTGCTGCCAGTGGTTGAGTTGCCTGCTCCTCCCCCCAGTTCCCCATGACTCATAGGCTGTACAGAGCAGGAATTTCCCGTGTGTTCTACCACACTAAGACCCAGGAATCAACCTTAAAACAAATTCACGTTTTCTTGAAAACCCCCAGTCTTGGTACCAGTTACGGAATGAGCCAGAAACCTTCAGTTCAAGAGCTGGGTTGGTGAGGGGAGGGTACAGCTCAGTGGTAGAGCACATGCTTAGCATAGAGCGCATGCTTAGCATGGACAAGGTCGTGGGTTCAATCCCCAGTACTGCCACTTCTAAATAAATAAATCTTAATTTATACCACCCCTCAGAAAAAAAATTTTTTTAAAAAGACAAACAGGGAGGTGGATATAGCTTAATGGTAGAGCACATGTTTAGCATGGATGAGGTCCTGGGTTCAATCCCCGGTACCTCCATTTAAAAAAAAAAAAAAGACAAACATTTTAAAAAGAGATGGGTTGTCCTTGGGTGTCTCTGAAATGCACATAAGCACATAGTAGGCATTCAGAAGATGTCAGCTGTGGTGGCGGGGGTGTTGCATACACATGGCAGCCCCAATAGGATTTCTTATTCTAAGAAAAACTCACACCTGAACTTCCACGTGTTGGGAAATATCAAGGTGTGATAGCATAATGGTGAAGACAGCGAGTTCTGGAGCCAGGCACCCCAGACACCAATCCTGACTCCCTGTTCCAGCTGTAGGACTCTGTGTCTATGGTAACTTTGTGTCTCTTGGCCTCAGTTTCCTTGTGTGGAAAATGGGCATAATAATATTGCCAGCCCCCTAGGGGTTTTGCCTATAAAGCAAAAGCTAATGCCTATAAAGCACTTAGGTGCCTGGAATGTAGTCATCTCCCAATAAATATTTGCTATTATCTTTGCCAGTCTGCATTCCTTAAAACCACTATGGGAGGCCAGACTGATTTTTTTCCCCATTTAACAAATAGGGACTGTCTGGCTCAGAGAAGTTAAGATATGTCCCCAAAGCCACACAGCAAGCTGGGATTTGAACCCTGACCTGACTAACTGTGACACGCAATCTCTTCTCTCCTTGACCATCTCTGAGTCTTTTGGGTAAACTTGGCCCTACCTTGGCTGGTGTATCTGCTTATACAGAGGCAGTGGGGGCTAGCAATCAAGAGAATAAAAAGAATAAAATCTGAAGACAGACTGCCAGCTCAAATCCCCCATCTGTCATTGACTACCTGTGCAGCCTCATGCAAGTCACTCAACATCTCTGTTTCCTCATCTTTAAAATGGTTATCTAGAAAGGCCCCCCTTGCAGAGTCGTGGAGTTTATACTAAGTAATCATATACAGTGCTTAGGACAGCGTGTGGCAAATCCTCCAGGTTAGCTCTTTGGGGACAGCAGTGGGAGGATAAACTCTGACCCCACCCTGACCCCTGACCTTTGTCCTCACTCTCTCCAGACATCTCCGTGAGCCTGCTGTCGGTCATCGTGACGTTCTGTGGCATTGTCCTTCTGGGTGTCTCTCTCTTCGTGTCCTGGAAGCTATGCTGGGTGCCCTGGCGGGACAAGGGAGGCTCGGCGGTGGGCGGTGGCCCCTTGCGCAAGGACCTAGGCCCTGGGGTCGGGCTGGCAGGCCTGGTAGGCGGTGGTGGACACCACCTAGGGGCTGGTCTGGGTGGCCATCCCCTGCTGGGGGGCCCCCACCACCATGCCCACACGGCCCACCATCCGCCCTTCGCTGAGCTGCTGGAACCAGGCAGCCTGGGGGGCTCAGACACCCCTGAGCCCTCCTACTTGGACATGGACTCGTATCCAGAGGCTGCAGCCGCCGCCGTAGCCGCTGGGGTCAAACCAAGCCAGACATCTCCTGAGCTGCCCTCTGAGGGCGGGGCAGGCTCTGGGCTGCTCCTGCTGCCCCCCAGTGGGGGGGGCTTGCCCAGTGCCCAGTCGCATCAGCAGGTCACAAGCCTGGCACCCGCCACCAGGTGAGACAGGCTACTGGGCTGGGGATCCACTTGGAACTTCTGTTCCTATTCTGTGTCCTTTCCCATCTAGGACTCTCCTGAGTCCTAGGGAGGCACGGCCTGGAGGTCCAGAGCCTTGAGTCCCAGGGAAGGAGGAAGCTTGGGGTGTGGACTCCTGAATCCTGGGGAAAGAGGAGGCTGGGGCCCCGGGCTCCTGGGTTTGAGGAAGGAGGGGTCTAGAAGTCCAGGCTCTTGGATCCAGAGGAAGGAAAAGAGGGACAAGACCTTGGGATCAGGAAGGTGAACGAGAATGGCAATTAGACCCCAAGTCCCTGAGGCACAAAGCAATTCATCTCTTTCACCCAAAGCCAGGATTAGCGGTGGGACCTGCAGGTCATTCATCCATTATTTCTCATTCTGCACATGTCTGTTGAGCACCTAAGATGAGCTAGACCTAAGCTGGGTGTTGGGACAATAGAAGTGAGCATGGCAGACAGACCCTGCTCTCATGTCACTCACAATCCAGGGGAAGTGGGTCCCCAAATGGGCTGTCCTGGACCAGCCAGGCAGGTCTGCAGTAAAGTAGAATAAGGGAGATGGGGGGGCAGACCATGCAGGGTCTTGAATGCCAGACTGAGAGGTTGGGACTTGGTCTTAGGGCACTAGGGAGCCACAGAGGGCTGTGAGCAGAGGACAGCTCTGGGTGTAGAAAGACTCTGGGGTCACACAGGGGACAGACTGGAAGCCAAGAGTCTAGGCAGGAGAGGACAAGGCTAAGCCGAGGTTATTGGATGGTGGAGGAGGAAACAAGGAGGAGAGTCAGGGGCAGAACTAGGGACTGACAGCTATGGGTAGGAGGGCGCAGGAGGAGGCAAGGACGGCACCCAGGGATCTAGTCTGGTGATTGGCTGAATGGTGGGGCTGTCAGAGGATGTAGGAAGGGGAGTGAGTTTGAGGGAGACCCTGAGCTTACCTGGGTCTTGTTGATTTCAGGGCCCCCGGAGGAGCATCTGGGGAAAACTGCCTCCCAGAAGGATTGTCTTGGGCCCCAGAGGTTCATGGGTGGTTCTTGTCCAGGGGCCTGGCCAGGGCCTCATAGAAAATATAGTTTGAGGTCTCTGGGGAAGCCTTCCAGAGGTTGGCGGATACACTGTTTCGAATTCCTCCTTCCCGCATTATACAGATGAAGAAAGTGAGGCTCAGAGGCTGTTAATGACCTGCTTAAAGTCACCCTGGAAGCATCCAGTGGCCCAGTGATCTTTAGCTGAAGGAGTCTCACCCCTGCATCCCTTTCCATGGCTCGGTGCCCTCCCACTTCCCGCAGCCCCATGCCTGCCTCTCAGCACAGCTGGGGCTGCCATGGCCAGTCATGGCTGCCGAGTACTGCCCCTAGCTAGGGGCCAGGGTGTGCTGGTCCATGCGGGAGAAGATGGATGAGCAGGGAACCATGGTGATGGGGAAATTTGGGAAACAGGAGGAAAAGGAATTGAGGGAGAGAGGGGTTGAGGATGGCTCCCAGTGTGTGACTTGCAGAAGATCTAGGTGGATCCTGGGGAATTGGGAGAAAGAGTGGGTTTGGGAGAAGGTACTGAGTCCAGTGGGGAACATGATGGGTATGTGGTGTCTGATGGACAGACGAGGCCAGGGGCTGAACCAGGCTGGAACTCAGGAGACAGATTTAGCTCAACAGACACCAGGCTGTTGATGGTCATGGAAACCTGTGGCACAGCTTGTCCAGCCAGGAAAGGCGTGTGGGTTACAAGGGGAGGAGACAGTAAAAATGATTTAAGAATGGAGCTTTGGGCTTCCAGAATGTTCTACAAACACAGCCAGCCCAAAAAGGAAGCTGAGAGAGAAAGAACAGGCCAGGTGGAGTGATGGTCAGATGGGAGAGGATGAGGCTGGAGCCAAGACAGGTTGGGGAGATTTGGAGAAGGGCAGATGGGAGGTCAAGGGGTCTGGATCCACAGAGAGTTTATTCTAGGTCACCTCTTGAAGTCAGGGGACTTCTAGAGGCTGGTGGGTGTGCGGGTCTGGGCTAGAACTAGCTTAGAGAAGGGGACAACCATCCCCTCATACAGATGGGGAAACCGAGGCTCCGAGAGCACAAGGCTCACCCTTGCTCAAGGTCACAGTGCACAAAGATGGGGATCTGTGGCCACCTGGCTGCGGGGTTAGTGAAGAAGAGGAAGAGGGGAATCTCCCAGGTCTTCAGCTGCAGTCAGCGATGGGAGCCACTGACCCCTCCTTGGTCTTCTCCACCCCCCGCAGGTATCCGGCCCTGCCCCGGCCCCTCACCCAGCAGACCCTGACCCCTCAGCCGGACCCGGGCAGTGAGGAGCGGCCGCCTGCCCTACCTTTACCCCTACCAGGCGGTGAGGAAAAAGCCAAGCTCATCGGGCAGATCAAGCCAGAGCTGTACCAGGGGACTGGACCTGGTGGCCGGCGTGGCGGCGGGGCCACGGGCTCCGGAGAGGCCGGCGCGGGAGCACCCGCTGGCCGCATCAGCTTCGCCCTGCGGTACCTCTACGGCTCCGACCAGCTGGTGGTGCGGATCCTGCAGGCCCTGGACCTTCCGGCCAAGGACTCCAACGGCTTCTCAGACCCCTACGTCAAGATCTACTTGCTGCCTGATCGCAAGAAGAAGTTTCAGACCAAGGTCTGGAGTCGCAGGCTGGACATCAGGGTCTCAGGGAGGAGGGGACGGGGGTGGGGGGGTACAGACTCCTGAATCTGAGGGAGGAGGGGACGGGGGGTCTGGACCCCTGGGTCTGAGGGCATTGGGGCTGGGGGTCTGGACCCCTGGGTCTGAGGGAGGAGGGCCTAGTGCGCATGCTGTCTGTCTCCCTCCCTTGCCCACCCCCGCCAGGTGCACAGGAAAACCCTGAACCCCGTGTTCAATGAGACATTTCAGTTCTCGGTGCCCCTCGCGGAGCTGGCCCAGCGCAAACTGCACTTCAGCGTCTACGACTTTGACCGCTTCTCGCGGCACGACCTCATCGGCCAGGTGGTGCTGGACAACCTCCTGGAGCTGGCCGAGCAGCCGCCCGACCGCCCGCTGTGGAGGGACATCGTGGAAGGCGGCTCGGTCAGTGGCTCCTGAATCCCGCCTCCCCGGGACCGGGGACCCCTGGGTTTGCTTGCCGTCCATTTCACCACCTTATAACTCCTTGATCCTGGAATTCTCTTTTCCATTTTATTTTATTGCAAACTATTGCAACTGTGCAAGCAAGAATAGAGAATTATATATTAGACCCCACACTCCCCCTGTGCACTTTGTCAAGTGTTAGCATGGTGTCTGGGGCCCAGATTCCCCAGCTTCTGACCCTCAACCTTGACATCAGATGGTCACCATTGAGAAAACTGTAATAGACACCCACGTACCCACCAGCCAGCTTTAGCGAAACTCAGCACTGTGACCCCATGATTTCTACTCTCTGACCCCAGATTTCTGACCCTCCAATTTCCTGACCCCAGAGTTTCTGGCTTTTGTTTTTCCAACTTCCTTTCCATTCCAACCTCCAGACATTCCAATTCCCGGACTTCCTGAATCCCCGACCCCTCTGATTCCTGAACATTTGGTTTCAAACCCTTGACCTTCAAACTCTGTAATTTAATCGAATCCTTCGTTTCTTCATGGTCTCCACCAGAATCCTGACAGCCTGATTCCCCAAGCCTCTCAGATATCCTGGACTCCCCAGTATCCTGACATCTCCCCAATTCTCCCAGAACCCAGATTGGAGGGCGCACACCCCCCCCCCAATACCTCCCCACTGGCCGCCTTCCTCGCTTCCTGCAACCTCATTCTCCTGGACAGCCAGTCCCTCCCAGAGCCCAGCTCCTTGGTCTTTCTTTTATTATTTTTTTAATCAATTATTTGTGTGTGGGGGGAGATACTTAGGTTTGTTTGTTTGTTTGTTTGTTTGTTTGTTTTAATGGCGGTACTGGGGATTGAACCCAGGACCTCGTGCATGCTAAGCACACACTCTACCCCTGAGCTCTACCCTCCCCACTCCAGCTCCTAGGTCTTTGTTGGGTGTCCTGACCCCTTCCACCCACCCAAACTTCAGACCCCCAACTCCTTGACCTCCTCAATTCCAATCTGTGGGTTTTCCAACAGTCCAGCTCTCTGTAGTCCGGGGTAGGTGTGTGTGTGTGTGTGTGTGTGTGTGTGTGTGTGTGTGTGTGTGTTGGGAGGAGGGGCTGAACGCTGTCCTTATGTCAGGAGAGGGCTGATTTTGCCCACCTGGTGGCCCTGCTCACGGCCCTTTCTGTTTTTGAGCCTCAGTTTCTCCTGATGTACAACAACCTAATTGACCAGGTGAATATGGCTTTTCTTAAAATCCCCTTCAATCGCTTCTCGGCCTTTTGGCTAAGATGAAGTGTGGTGTCTGAAGTTCACTTCACGGGGCTCTCCACAGCCCGCTTGCTTAGTCCTCAAGCCCAGCCTCTGAGAACTCTGTGCCTCATCGTAGGTTCCTGGTCCCCAGGGCCCCCCTCTGTCCCACCAACCCCCTCCCCACCCGAGGGTCCTCTCCTGCATCCTTATTTTTCTCCTTGTGTCACCGCTCATTTTCTCTCCTCATGATTGCTCCAGGTATCGCTCATTCTTTCATTTATTCCTTCATCCCCTCAACAGCTGGTTTCTTCAAGATCCAGACCCCAGGGACTCCAGACAGTCCTGAGAGCCACAGGTCTAGGTGGCCACACAGTTTGCTGTCAGGGGCCAGTGTTAGGGGACACCCAGGAGGAGTGTCTGCTCAGGGCTTCAGGGAATCTGGGAGCTTGTGGGAAGAGGTGACAGTTAAGCTGAGGCTTGCCAGCTGGAAGAGTATTCTAAGTAGAGGGAACAGAACTTGAGGGAAGTGAGTGGAGTGTCTAGGGACCTGGGGCCCCATCAGCATGGTTGGGAAGTGAGGGGCTGAGATGAGGCTGAAGGACCAGATGGACAGACAGGTTGTATGTCCTGGCTGGCCCTGGCCACTGCCCCAAGTCTATCTGTGTGTGTCAGTGTGGACGGTCTGCCTCCCTTGTAGCTTCCTTCTGGTTCTTGGCTGTCTCCTGCCCTAAGACTGACCTCTGCCCTACTCTATCTAGACCTCTGTCCCTCTCTGTGTGTCAGTCTCTCTCTGTTTCTCTCTCTCATTCTGGGTCTTTATCACTCTCTCTGGGTCTCCATGTCCCCCACCAACTCTCTGCCCCAACTCTCTGCATCTCTGGTCCTGCCCCCTGGATTCTGTTCCCTCCCAAGCTTCTGTCCTCCCTCTGGTCTATGCTTCTTCTCCCCCATCCCCTGCTCAAAGTCTCTGTACTGCCAGGTCTGGAGTCTTTGTTCCCTCTCCTTTATTCTGGGCTTCTGTCCTGCTGTCTAGGTCTTCCTGACTTTAGAACTCTGTGGGTCTGTCTTTCTAACTGTATCTCTCAGGGTTTGCATCTCTGTCTCAGTCTATTTCTCACGGTGTCCTTCTCTCTGTGTGTGTGTCCCTCCCCTGCTCCCCCCGCCCATGCCTCTTCCAATCTTCCCTGCAGAACAAATAGGCTTTGACGGTGGCGGGCAGCTGTGGCCGGGGAGTTACCGGGTTTGGCCCGGAGTCAGATTGTTAAGTGGATCGGAAACCTGAGCCCTGGATATCTGGGAGGAGAGCTGGAGGCTGGAGACGGGAGGGAAGTCAGGGGGAGATGGGCGGAGGCTGAGGAAGGGCATCATAGACCCTCTTGCCCCAACTGCAGGAAAAAGCAGATCTTGGGGAGCTCAACTTCTCACTCTGCTACCTCCCCACGGCCGGGCGCCTCACCGTGACCATCATCAAAGCCTCTAACCTCAAAGCGATGGACCTCACTGGCTTCTCAGGTGGGTGGCAGGAAGGCACTGGCATCTGAGGGAGGAGGCGACAGCACTCCTGGGTCTGAGGGAGGAAGAGGCTGGGGGAGAAAAGGGTGGGGACCCAGACCCTTGGGTCTGGGAGAAGAGGGGTCTGAGGTCCGGAGGCAGATCTGAGGGAGGACGTCGCGGTTCAGTGCTCTCCACGCCCGCCCCCAGACCCCTACGTGAAGGCCTCTCTGATCAGCGAGGGGCGGCGTCTGAAGAAGCGGAAAACCTCCATCAAGAAGAACACACTGAACCCCACGTACAACGAGGCGCTGGTGTTCGACGTGGCCCCCGAGAGCGTGGAGAACGTGGGGCTCAGCATCGCGGTGGTGGACTATGACTGGTGAGGGGGCGTGGCCCGGGGCGTGGCCTGGGGCGGGGTGGCATGGGGTGGGGCCGAGCCCGCCCCCCCACCTCTCCGGTGCTCAGCGACCGCCATCCCTGACCCCCAGCATCGGACACAACGAGGTGATCGGCGTGTGCCGCGTGGGCCCCGACGCCGCCGACCCCCACGGCCGCGAGCACTGGGCGGAGATGCTGGCCAACCCGCGCAAGCCGGTGGAGCACTGGCATCAGCTGGTGGAGGTGAGTGGGCGCCACCCAGGGCCCCTGACCCGGCCATTAGCCCCTTCATTCACTCGACGCACCGCGTGTCTTTGTGGACTGCGGAGTCAGCCTGGGTTCGAATCCCTGCCCTACCAACTTTAAGCTGTGTGACTTAAAGCAAGTTACTTAATCTCTCTGTGCCTCAATTTTTCTCTTTTGGAAAATGAGGCTGTTAATAGCATCTATTGTGAGGACAGACGAAAGGATTCAGGGAGTAAATGCAGGACTAACTGTCTGCCTCTTAGTAAGGGCTCAGTAAATGCGCAGCTAATAATAACGTGTTATTATTACAAATGATGCTAAGTCCCAAGTAAAGGGAAAAAACGAGGTGATATAATAGAGCAGGGTTTTGTTTGTTTGTTATTTAAAGTAGGCTGTGAAAATTAGTAGATTGTGGCTTACTGGGCAGGGATCAACTTTTTTTTTTTGAAATGAATAAGAAAATAAAATTGGAATAGAACAGAACAGGAATTTTCACAGGGCGGCAGACCAAAGATCATCGTGTTAATTACCACCCCACCCCACCCCACCCCCGCCCAGTGATCCAAAACGTTTAGGAGTCTGGGAAGTAAAAGGAATCTGGATGGGGAATGGAGGCTGCCTTTTAGATTAGGGGTTCCCGAAGGGCCTCTTGGAGGAGGTGACATTTGAGGAGAGTCCTGAAGGTTGAGAAGGAATGATCTTAGGTGCAAGTTAGAAGGAGATGATTGGAGGGAGAGTGCAGGGCTGCACATTTCTCCAAATCCGGGAGGAAGCAGGTGTCCATAGTGAGCCTGGAGCAGAGAGGGAAGGGGGACAGGCAGACACAAGCCTTGTGGGTCACCTAAGAACCAGCCTGACAGTTTTTAAATTAAAAATTAATGATCACTTAAGATCACTTGGTCAAGAGAAATTTTCAAACATTGCTGTTTTCTCATTTGAAACCAAAGAAAGCAAAGAAGTAGATTTGGAAACTATTCACGAATTTGCTGTCATTAAAACCAAGGAAGTAAAATTACACTAAATTCTTTGTAGGGTACAAATAAAACATTTAGACTTAAAATAATGTGAATTTCACTACACTTACTGTCCATGTTTTTTCAATATTTTTTCAATTATTTTAATGTCATGGAAAGAACACTTTAAAAATATAGGAAAAATCAGGTGCATATTTTGACTTTTGTCTTAGGTTCCTGAGCCCAGGAACTTACCTTTATTTAAAATTTGAATAAATTTTGATTTTTAATAAATTTAAATTTTAGATAAATAAAATAAAATGTAAATATCATAAATGATGTTTAAATTTTATCTAAAATGGCACAGGACTGGCCTTTATTTACAGTTCATCTTTTGCTCATCATGGGGTATTTTGCATTAATTTTTATTTTTTTTTAAAAAGATTGCATTACACTAGCACTTATCGTGATCACTGAGTTTGGTGCACCTTACATTTTGCTCCTGGAGTCCATTCCTCACTTGGCCTTCTGCTGGTTGGGCCCTGCTTTGGACATTTCTCCAGGGAGGACATGGGGGATTTGAAGGCCTGAGAACTCAGATGTGAGTTTTGAAAAGATTGCGACTCTACTTAGGTGGACAGATAGGCAGAGGCTCAGGTCCTCTGAGGCCCTGCAGGGTCTTCCTCACCACCCCAGTGGCCTCATCTCTCCTCACATTTCCAGAGAATTCCTCTTTGTGCCTCAATCTCCCCATCTGTAGAAGGGAACTATAATATACCATTTGTTCCATCTCTTCAGAACCGAGCAGAAAAGAGAACTGTAAAGATGAAAACAGGTTTGATGTCTTACTATGTTGATGACTAGCAATTGTTTTGCCTCTGACCCCCACTCCCAAACCTTCTGGACTTCCCACTTCAGGAAAAGACTTTGACCAGCTTCACAAAAGGCAGCAAAGGATTGTCAGAGAAAGAGAACTCCGAGTGAAGGTAAGGAACTCAGACCAAGGATGGGGGGCCTGGACTCCTGAGTCTGAGGGAGGAGGGGCTGGAGGCCTGGACTTCTGGGTCTGAGAATGGAAGGACGTAGGACAGGGACTTCTGATCCCTGGGGTGGTGATGGAGCTACAGCAAGTCATGGTCCCTCTCTCGGCCATCACTGATGTCTCCTCCCTGTTGGGTCCTGCAGGTCTGGCCTAGGCCCAGGATCAAACCAGACCCCCTGGGGACCCCATCCCTTCCTGCCCGGACTATGAATTCATCTCCTCGAAGCCATAATGTCCGAGCTGTGTGGTGCGGGGCAGCCCTGGGCCTGCTGGTCCTTCCACCCCTGGAGGCATGGGGGTGGGAGGCAGGCTGGCCCAGCTCCCTGTTTCAGGGTGGGGGGCACTCAGTCTCCACTGTGTCTGTCTTCCCTTCCCCGGGGCTCTTCATCCAGGCGAGGGGCCATGCATGTCTGGGGGACCCCTGCCCCCCCAAACCCCTGTCTGTCTGTCTCTCTGTCTCTTTGCTGTTTGTACAAGACTTGGTGTCCTAACCCTCATTCTCGCCGTGAATGTCAATGGACCAATCCTCCGTGTTCCCCTAGACACACAAACACACCTGTGTCTACCCTTTCTGTTCACCACACCCCGCGTCTGGCCGATCCTCCCCACTGCTGCTGCTATCAACGCCAGAATAAACATATACCGTGGGTCTCACTCCACCTGGGGCTCCTGTCCTTTCTGGGTTGGGATGCTGGGTTGGAATACTCGGGCTCTGCATTCAAATAAATGTTTCATTCATTTGCTGGGTGATATTTGGCAACTTAATTGATTTCTCTGAGCCATAGTTCTTAAATTTCACGTTGGCCAGGACCACTGTGATTATAGGACACAAAATGCAACCCAAACTACTGTAAGCCACAGGCAGAATTGAAAGACCTTCATACATGGTGAGTTTGAGAATACAGAAGGACTTCAGGCATGGCTGGATCCAGGTGTTCAAGGAATTCTACTTTGTCCTGTTGACTTCATTCTCAGGCAGGCCTTTGCAGTGGTAATAAATGGCCATTTGGAACTGCAGGCTTATTGTGCTGCATCTGTTATATGCCTCCCACTGCAGAAAATAGAATTCCCAACAGAAGGGGCTAAAATGGTAGAGATTTCTTTTGTTCACAAAACAAAACTGTCAAAGATATGCAGTCCCAGGGTTGGTTCAGGTGCTCAACAATTTCATGCACCAGGTTGGCGTCCCTAAGATTCGTTTTGCTTTCCCCTTGTGAGTACAAACTGTCTGCAGTGGTGCTATGCATTCTGTTCTTACAGAGTGACATCTGAAACAGAAAACGTGGATGGGGCGTCTCCTTATGTGTTTGTCTTTTTCTCCCCAGAAGGGTTCTCCTTATTTCTCATTTGCTGGAATTAGGTTCTATGGCCACCCTGGGTTGCAAAGCAGTTTGGAAAGTGAGCATCTGTCATTTCTAGTCTGTATCACAGAGTGTGGGCTTTGCCAATGAGGAAGCACAGAAAGAGGAATGATTTTTGGGTAGGAAATTAATAGGACCTATTGCAATTGCAAGAAATTAGGAAACAAAATTAGGGTATTCTCCCTCTCTCTCTCTCTCTCTCTCTCTGCATCCTTATCATTCAGGAAAAGTATTTGGATTGGTTCTGCTCAGGCCTTGGATAATCACCTCCAGCTCAGCATGTGTCCAGTTGGCAAACTTGCCCTTGGGCCCACCCCCTGCCATGGCTGACTCCTCCTCCCCTGCCCATCTCACCTGGATGGGCCCAGAACCCCTCAGGAACTCATCCCTTCTGGCCCGGCTGTGAATTCATTTCCTGAAATCATAACACTCTTTAGTAGAAAACATAGGGGTCCCTTGATTGGCCGCCCAAACAGAATCACATGGCAGCGCGTGAGACTGTCCTTCAAAGTACTGGATGTCCATTACATTCCACCCTCTGCTAGTCCATGTTAATTCACACCCAGTTGGCCTTACACACCATCTCAAAAAATTCTACCAGGAAAAAATGGTACAACCACTGTATTAGTTTGCTGGGGCTGCCATAACAAATTACCGCCAACTAGCTGGCTGAAAGGAACAAAACGTATTCTCTGATAGTTCTGGAGACCAGAAGTCTGAAGGCAACGTGCCAGCAGGGTTGATTGCTTCTGAGGCTCTGGGAGAGAATCCATACCATGCCTCTCACCTAGCTCCTGGTACCTGCTTGAAATCTTTGATGTTCCTTGGCTTGTAGATGCACCATTACAATATCTGCTTCCATCTTCACATCACCTCCCCCTGTGTGGCTCTGTGTCTCAAATCTGCCTCCCCCATTTCCTCTATTTTAATACACGTATAACACTGATTTTTTTTTCTTTATTGCTTACTCTAACTAGGTGTATGTTTACTCTCTTTTCTCAAAGAGTGGGCTGCACTTTTCAAACCCTAATAAATGTCAAGATTATAAAGGCACAATACCATTTGTAAAGTTCAGCTTAAAGGTAAACAGTGCAACCTGTTAGCACCCACAAGAATTGCAAGTTGATTTTAACCTAATAAATGTTCTGAAAATACTCCTAAGAAGAGAGTCCATCATGCCAAAGAAACTTACTCTTTAAATCAATGTCATACTCTGCCTGTTTCTTGCTCATACAATCTTTGATGATGCCACTAGCTTTAACAAGTTTATCTGGTACCCAAGTGAGCCTTGGAAGTCAGGCAGCCTAAACTCAAATTCCTTCTCCTTACATATTATCTTTATGACTTTGGGCAAAGTATGTAATCTCTCTCTGCCCCAATTTCTTTAACTGTAAGATAGAGAAATGATAATGCCTACTTCACAAGAGCGTTATGCAGATTAAGTGAAAAAACGCACACGAGCCCCTTAGCGTGGTATTTGATATATAGTAACTGACTCAAACGTTAGCTAATAACATGGGTAATAATGGTGATTGTAATTGCTAATAATTATTATTTATGATTAGAATATACTTGTACATTAGGATCTTCATAATTGTTTTCATATTGACTGACCTACTGTGTAAGTATCAGCTGTTCCAGACGGGAGAAAGGGGTTTCAATGCAGGAAAACAGAAGCAGGAGGATTTTTATCACCAATTTGCTTGGAATATGCATAAGTTGGTTACAGTCATCAATGTATCTTTACATTTTTTTCTGCCTTTCTCTCTTTTTTTAATTTTTTAACTTTTTTTGAGGAGGAGGTAACTAGATTTATTTATTTGTTGATTCTTAGAGGAGGTACTGGGGATTGAACCCAGGACCTCATGCATGCTAAGCATGCACTCTACCACTTGAGCTATATCCTCCCCCCTGCCTTTTTCTTCTAAGGACACCTGTCTTTGGCTTTAGGGACACCTCTAAGTCCAGGATGATTTCATCTAGAAATCCTTAATTCAACATCTACAAAGACATTTTTTCCAAATAAGGTCATTTCACAGGTTCTGGGGTGTTAGGACATGGACATGTCTTTTGGAGACCACCATTCAACCTGCTACAACTACCTTGAAAAGAGTTTATCAGTTTCTTCTAAAGTGAAACATGAACTTACCATGTGAATGTGACTCTGTAATCTCACTCCTAAGTATTCACCCATGAGAAATAAAAACATGTATCTCCACATATATTCATAGCAACCTTATTCACGATAGCCCCAATCTGGAAAATTGGAAGCAACTGAAGTGTTCATCAACAGGAAAGGGTAAATAAATTGCATGGCCATAGGATGGAATGCTACTCAGCAAAAACAAAAACAAAAAACTACCTACTGATACCAATAGCACCATGGATAAGTCTCAGAAGCAGTGTGTCTTGTGAAAGAAGCCAGACACAAAAGAATACAAATTGGATGATTCCATCTATATGAAGTTGTAGGCAAGGAAACACTAATCCATAAGGACAGAAATCAGATTAGGGTTGCCTGGGGCCAAGGGAGTAGAGATGGGGGATTGATTACATACAGGTACAATGGAATCCTTTGGGATGTTGGAACTGTTCTGTAGCTTGATTGTGGAGGTAGTCAGACACTGCATATACTTGTCAAAACTCATTGAAGAATATGCTTAAAATTGGTGCATTAAAATTTTTTAAATTGTGGCAAAATACACTTAACATGAAATTTACCATCTTAACCCTTTTGAAAGTACAGCTTGGTAGTGTTAGATACATTCACATGGTTGTGCAAACAATCTCCAGAACTCTTTTCATCTTCCAAAAATGGAAACTTTATACTCATTGTACAACAACTCTTCATCCCCCCACCCCTCCCTCAGTCCCTGGCAGCCACCATTCTAGTGTCTCCATGAATTTGGCTACTCTAGGTACCTCATCAGATAAGTGGAATCACAGCATTTTCCTTCAGCTGTAACAAATGCACCACACTACTGTAAAACGTTATAATAGAGGGAATTAGCAGAGGGCTATTAGGGCGTAGGAAATTAGGGTACACTGTTCCCATTAGGGTATAAGGGAGCTTTCTGTACTTTTCTCTTTTTTTTTTTTTGTAAACCTAAAACTGATTTTTGAAAAAACCTATTAATTTTTTTAAAGGATAACAGAGGCCGACCAGGCAAAAAAACCACAGGCGCCCATTATACAGGTCCACAGCCGCAGTCGGTGTCCAATCTAACAATAGTTTGCACGTCTAGGGATGATTATGGAGATTGGAAGGAATAATGAAAGTGAATGCCCTTTGCATATTGAAGTATTTGTGACCAAGGTCATTCATTATTCCTGGGCACACAGTTTCTTTCTTCCTGTGTTACACACAGTTCTCTAAACGTTCGTTATGACTGCTAGTGCAGAGATGTAGCCAATCAAGAGTGGCTCGCCAGGGACGTCACCAGTCACCAAGGCCTCCAAGGGCCCAGCACACTGTGGCGCCCTCTGGCGGAGGAAAGGGAGGCTGTAACCGAGAGACAGCCAATCTGGTCAGCTGACTTCGGCAGAGTTCCAGTGCCTGGTGCAACACCCCTCACGCCCCCTGGCGACTCAAGTCACTTTCCATCTCCAGAAACCCGACCAGGAGCAAGAAATGCCGAGAAATAGGGAAGAGCAAAATTCCCTCGCATCCAATCAGATACTGGAATTAACTCAGCAGACATCCAATCAGATGAGCGGAGCCAACCAAACAGCGCAGGTGTCCAATTAGATGAGGCAGAGTTGCCAAGACGACGCCAGTCTCTATAGGGCTTGCAGGGTCTCTGAGTTCAGACGCTTGAGCGCCACCTGGCGCTTGACAGCGCTTGGCCGCTTACTCCAGCAAGCGCGTGCCGGTTGAAGGCAGCCAATGAGGCGGGGCAAGGCCTCCGTGACGTCACTAGTTGCGGACCCGGTCCCTGGAGCGCGTGAGCTCGAAGGCAGGTTCGCGCGAGTTCCTGCGAGCCCGCTGGCGGGTCGCGCGCACTTTCTCCAGAGCAGCGATTGGTGCGCATGCGCTCGTGTTTCTTTTTTCTTTTTTTTTTTTCAGCGTGAGCGCGGTAAAAGGCGGGAAAGGGCCTGAGGCGAGGTGTGAGGCGAGAGGCTCCCGGCGGGGACGGCCAGACTGACTAACTGGCAGATGGACTGAGGCAAGCCCTTCAGTCCCAGAAAAGGCCTAGGAGTGGATATGGCCCCATAAAAGTCTTGTTGAGGAACAGAGCCCCAGAGGTGGACATCCAGAGACACACTGGAAGAAAGCGCTCCCAAGGGACAGAGACCCCCACATATGCACACCTACTGAAACAGAAGATGATTCAGACACGTTAGAAAGCTGAAGTGATGGAGAAGCAGGAAGCGACTGAGGGAGATAATGATGCAACAAGGGGAAGGGCCCAGAGACAAAGACCTCAAGAGTCTTGGACAGAGACCCAGGGGTCTAAGAAAGAAGAGAGAGAGACCCAGAGGACAGTAATAGAGACAGAACAGTGTCATGGGGAGGGAGAGGACAATGGCAGAAGGGACAAAAACCAAGGGGACAATGATAAAGGGGAAAGATGAGGGGCAGTGGCCGAAGGTGACAGAGACAGAGAAGACAGAGTCAGGCGATCAAGAGACAGAGGACAGAGACAGAGAGGGAGAGGGAAGACAGAGATAAGAGGTGAAGTAATTTAGGGAAAAGTGACAAAAACAGAGGGAAAGGTGCCAGAGACAAAGCTGAAGGCAACAGTGAAAGAGGCAAAGAGGACAACTTTGGGCAGAGCGGGTGGAGATAAAGGAAGGTAACAATGTTAGAGACACAGAAAACGATATTAGACAAGGAGTGAAGCAATCTACAGAGGGGTGGGAGAGAATGGAAGGTAGCAGAGAGAGAGAGAGATGGAGGGAATAGAAGTAGAGGCGCAGAGACAGCTAGGAGGTTCAAAGGCAGAGAGGAGATCGTGACAGAAATAGGGGAAGAGAGGGCGCAGAAGCAGAATGGGGCACCGAGATGGCAGATTCAGAGTGGGAAGAGACAAGGTCAGAGTGAGAGAGAGAGGAGACAGACACAGACACAGACTGAGAGGGAACCCAAACAGAATGTACAGACTCAGGGAGGAGCAATCATGGCGACAGCACCAGAGTGGGAGTAACAGAGCATGTTCAATGACACAGTGACCGATGAAGAAATAGAAGCAGAGAGGAGGGTGACAGAAGGGACAGTGACAAAGGTGATGGAGACAGAAAGAGTGCAGAAACATCAAAAGCAGGGAGACCAGAAAAGGAAGTGGGGCAGAGATAGAGAGATTGGTGACCAAGACAGAGGTTGGCTTGGCGGATGTGCTGGAGGTAAAGCCAGAGACTAGGGCTCTGGGCAGAGTCAGAAATGCTGGAATTGAATCTTATAGGAGGACAGAGACAGAAGGAGAATATGACCAAGACACAACAAAGAAAGAGACACAAAGAGACCAAGTCATAGACATGAACAGAGAGCCAAGAGCCAAGGAAAAAGAAATGAGAGGGTCAGAGTCACCTGAGGCTCGGTGAGAGGTAAGAATGACAGACTAAACAGGGATGAGTGGAGAACTGAACAAAGTTCTCAAGAGTAAAAGGGACAGACCCACCTTGGATACCAACTGAGAGCCACTACCCAGCCTAACACCTGATCCTGGGAAGTAGGGCAAACCAGGGAGGCTCAAGCTTTCTTCTTTATGCCACATGGGTAAGTTGTGGCTTTGATTTGGGATTGTTTTGAAAGATCTCCACACAGATTCTAGATTTGTGACCATGTTTCTGAATCCCCCAGTCATCTTGTTTTGGCCCACTTTAGCCGCAGCACAAAAAGTTGCAAAAAAAAACTTTTTAAATTTATTCATTCATTCAACAAATATTGAGTACTCTTTCTGTGCCAGACACTATTCTGGCTGCTGGGGAAACAGCAGTGAACAAAACAAAGTATGTGCACCCATGTCTTGTAGTAACCTATAATGGAAAAGAATCTGAAGAGGAACGTATCTATATACATGGATAACTGAATCACCATGCTGTACACCTGACACTACCACAACATTGCAAATCAACTACACTTCAATTTTTAAAAGTACGTGCACTCAGAGATTTCAACCTAGTTGGTGGACGAATAAATATGTAATGTCAAGTAGTGGTAAATGCTAAGTAGAAAAATTAAGCAAAGCTAAGAGGACAGCGTAATTGAAGTTGTTGATAATACCAGGCTAGGTTATTCAGATCAATCCCCCCACTGAAACAACTACTGGATGGTGGGAAAAAAGAACTTTTTTTTAAGTCTTAGAAGCATCGTAGGTCTCACAAGATTCACCAGGCCATAATGGTGAAAGGAAATAAAAAACACAGAGAAATAATCAGAGCCCTTCTGCCCTGAGGGAATTTTATAATCCTGGCAAATTTGAACTTTTACTTTGATGGCTTCTTAGATGAAGGGAATGAAAAAAAACCTTAGGGCCCACCCAAGGAACTGGAAATCCACATTAAACTGAGAAAACAAGGGCTATACCTTCAGGGTAAAGGAAGCCAGAAGTAAGTTGACCCTCACGGGTGAATGTGCAGTCCATTACACCGGTGGTCCGAGAGACCTCAGGTTGTGAATTTAGTTTGGTTTCAGATTAGTGGTGTTTCTAACCTCTTTTTTATTGTTGTTTTGTTCATTTGTTTTTTGGTGGGAGGAGGTAATTAGATTTACTTATTTATTTGTTCTTAGAGGAAGTACTGGGGATTGAACCCAGGACCTCCTGCATGCTAAGCATGCTCTAACACTGAGCTATGCCCTTCCACCAACCACTTCTAACCTCTTGACAGTAGCACATACAGAGTTTTCTCTGGTGAAAAGAACCTTCATTAAAGGTCCAAATCATTCCGGTAAACATGTTTTCAAGGAAAGGGAGTGGCACACAGTCAGCTGTAACCAAGTAGACAAAGTCCCAGGAGCAAGAGCCAGCAGAAATAAGACACACTAGAAACAGACCCACTAAACAGCTACGATATTGGAATTATCAGACAAACATCAAGTGAGTGCCATTTTGTTCACAGACCAAGAAACCATAAAATTTATCTAGATGTTTTGAAACTGACAAAACTAGTAGAAGCTTAAAACTTAGTGAATAGATCTAAAATTAAAAGCAACAGCTGAAGAGAGAAATCATGAATTGGAACATGAGTCAAAAGAAATTATTCACAATGCTCCAGGAAGAGACAGGGCAGAAAACATATGAAAAGAAGTTAAGATACATGGGGAATAGAGTGGGAGGGTCTTATCTATATTTTATTCAGAGTCCCAAAAGGAGAGGAGAATGAGAATGTGGCAAGAGGAATAGAGAAATAGTGGTGAGTTTTTCAAAATTTTCCAGATTTGATGGAAAACTGTACCCCAAAGATTCAAGAAACCCAATGAATCACAAGCAAGATAAATATAAAGAAATCCATACCTAGAAACAGGACTGTATATTTGAAGACTACCCAAAGGCAACGAGATCTCAAAAGCAGCTAGAGAAGACAGACGTCAGTCAAAAGATGAGTAGTTAGTTAGATAACAACTGACTTCTCAATGATAACCATGGCAGCCAAGCCAGAATAAGATCAATGGGCTGATAAAAAAAACTGTCAATTTTTTACCCAACGAAAAATATATCTTGAGAATGAGATCAAAATACATTTTTGGATTTTAAAAAATGAAGAGCGTTTACCACCAGCAGCAGGTCCTTAGTAAAAGATGTCCTTTAGGAAACAATTGAGGTAGAAAAGAGAAAAACGTGACCCCAGATGGAACACCTGAGATGCTCCTTTGGGGAGCCGGCATTCTTCCCCCCGTGGGGTGGGGCGGGGCAGGCTGCCGGGTTAGAGGCACGTTAAGGTGAGGAGGGGCTGGGAAACGGAAGGGAAGGCAGTCCTCATTTAGTCGAACACATACTCCCTGTCAGATGCTATCCTTGGACTTTTACATACATTATTGTTTACTTTTCATGACAACCCTAGTAAATAGAATTGAGTAGCCCTGTTTTCAAATGAGAAAGCAGAAGTTCAGAGTGATGGGGTGATGTGTGTACACAGTTAACTGGTGGCAGAGGTGGGATTAGAATTTAGGTCCGTCTGCTTCTCCAGGACATTTAAAATAGAACCTTAGGTTTGTATTCATAGCATATATGTACATATATTCATATATATTTCTTCCCTTCTAGAAACTTATTTTCCAGGTGGACGAGTCATGTATGAATAGACTGCCCTTGCTTTTTAAAAACAGTGTGACAGATCAAGCTAATCCCCTTTGATCACCTCTCCAGTCTCTCCCCTGGGAGTGACCCTTGTTACCCGTTTATGGTGGGTCCTTCCAGGTCTTTGTGCATAAGTGTGTGCTTATGTCTAGTAATACAGTGTATGCATAGTATTGTGTAGTAGATGAGTAGTATTGTTTTGAGCAAGCATGTGAGTGTGTTTTAACATAACTGGGATCATACTGTACATATTGTTCTGCAGCTTGCTTTTTTAACTCAACAGTATGTCTTGGAAATCTATCCAGATTTATTTAAATAGCACTGTACCATTTCTTTTAAGAGCTGCAGTGGTATTCCAGAAAACTCGGGTTTCTTTATCTGTTCTCCTGTTGCTGGACATCTGGGTTATTTTTGGTTTCTTTGCTCTTACAGTGTTGCTGTGACGTCTTCATATAGGTTTCCTCAGCTATGTGTACATTTCCCTCGGGTCAATAAGGAGAGGCAGAATCATCAGGTCACTGGTGGGTATATTCATTTTAATTTTCATAAACACTTCCTGTGACTTTCAACTCTTGCTATATAACGAGTAGCCAAAACTCAGCAACTTCAAATAATAATCATGTGTTACTGCTTATGTGCCAGCTACTCTAGCCTGGCTTGTCTAGGGTTGCTCTGTGGTGGGCTGCAGGTCTGGCTGGCTCAGGTCCACTGCAGGTGTCTCATTCTGGGGCCCAGGCCAAGGAGGATCAGCCCCCACAGCAAGCTTCTGGTGGCCAGAGCAGAGACACAGAGGTCTAATGGCAGCACGCCAGGCCAGTTAAGTCCAAACTCAGAACTGACACATGGTTGTTTCCACCCATATGCCATTGGCCAAAGCAAGTCATGTGGCCATTACAGCATTCAGGGGCAGGCATGAGGCCAGGGCAAGGGCGTGGAGGTAGTGTGGGCACACCAGTTTTCACTTCTGCAAGCCACAGGACAGAGAGCTCTCCCACTTAACACACCAGTCGTGTGGGAGAAGTATAGTTGACTTTCTTTTTCCCAAAATGTTTTTATGGCTAATACCAGCCAAGAGGCTGCCCGATGCAGAGGAAAGAGCACCAGGTGGAAATCAGAAGGGCCTGCCACTAATTAACCGTTTGCCACTCCCTGTGATTTTAAAGTTGCTCCCTTTGTACAGATCACAGCTTCCCCACCTGTCAGTGGAGCACAGGACTTGGAGCCATAGAGCCCTGGGTCTGAATCCCAGCAGCTCTATGTGCTTGTTTTACGGGACTTTGAACAAATCACTTAATCGCTCCCAGCTGCCATCATCTCAGCTGTGGAATGGGGTCGATCAACTCTGCCTTCCCTACTTCCTGTAACAGGATTCCTCTAAAATCCTGTATATACAGTCGGCATTGAAATATGAAGAACTGCCGATTCACCTCTTTCATTTTAGAGTTAAGTGAACTGAAAATCCAAGGAGGGGAAATGAGAGGGTGCTGGGCTGTATGAGAAGAGGCAATAGGCAGCCCCTCACAATATCAGTCAGTCCCGTCACACTTGCAAGTAACAGAGCCCCAGTGAAAACTGGTTTATGCAAAAAAAAAAATTGGAGAGTGCATATTTCTTGGTTCCTGTAACTGAAAGGTTCAGGACTAGATCCACCATCAGGAATGGCTGGATCAGGCATCTTGAGCTCAAACATTGCTGTCAGGAACATGTCTCCCTGTTTCTCCCATCTGCCTTCCTCTGTGTTGCCTTCACTCTCAGGCAGCTGCTTCTCCACTATAGCAGTGTCTCCAGGCATTGTAAGGGAAAAATTACAAAACAACAACAAAAAAAGAGGCCCCTGGGATGGACAAATTACAAAAGCCACTAACCCTAGGTGGATCCATTTCCCAAAAGGCATCCCTTCCATCCCTCTGGCACAGTCTTGCACCCAGGATGTAAGGTTCAGCAAGAGGAACCCAGGCTGAACTTGTGCAGAGCACAGATTGCCTGAGCACGTAGCAAGATGGTCACTGGCAACCCCAGGCTTCATTTCTACCAGCTAACCAATCCCAGGAGCAAGGCAACTAACCCCAGAAAAGGTCCTAAGATTGGGAGACACCAGGCCTAAGTCTTGTACCTTCTCCTAATACCTAGGCTGGGTTAGCACCACTAAAATCACACAGAATGAACAAAGGACAGGGAGAGTTCCCAGGGGAGGTTATAGTGCCATCCCCAGAAAGAGGGGCAAGTACCTACTAGTCTGACAAGGCAACAGACGCCCACTGCACGCCCTCAGGGGAGTCTAGCAAGGGGAATAATAAAACAGGTAGATTAACTGGAGACTTGGATGTTGGATTTGTAAGAGCACAGATGGTATCTGTTCCAACTCTTCTATTTTAAAGATGGGAAAACTGAGGTGAAGGGATCCTTCTATGAAGTAGGTCCGTCTACTAGACGACACACATGGGCATCACATGGGCAGAGTTTTTGTTCCCCACTGTTTTGTTCATCACTATAACCCCAGCTGGCAGTGCAGGACTTAGTCCATATAGGAGATGAATGAATGATTAATAAATAGATACGGGAAGAGTGATTCAAATGAAGACAACAGGATGCAGGTTTAGTGACAACCCCAGGACCACACACACTCCATTAATTTTTGTTTGTTTTGTTTGGGGGTGGGGGAAGTAATTCCGTTTATGTATTTATTTTTTTAATGAAGGTAGTGGGGCTTGAACCCAGTACCTCATACATGCTAAGCACACACTCTACCACTGAGCTGTCCCCTCCCCCCTAATTTTTAACATCTAAGTTGGTTTCAGTTTTGGCTATTAGAATTGATACTGTGATACACATCTCTGCATGAGTATTTTTGTCTACTTCTCTGATTATTTCTTTACTATAAGCCACTAGAAATTGAATTATTGGGGGATTAACAAGACTTTACGGCAAAAGCTAAAGTGCTTTTCACATTAACTGTTTCATTTCATCCGTTTTGATAACACCCAAGGGCATAGCATTTAAACAACTTAGTGATTTCTTTTTTTTTTCTTTTTGCCCATCAAATGAGCAACAAATGTTTTAAGGTTCTGCTGAATGCTGGTGAGAGTGCAGCAAAACAGACATTCATGCCCGTGCACAGTGGCAGAATATAAATTGCTACCACCCTTTTGGAAAGCAATTTGGCAGTAGATGTCAGTGCAGGAAAAATGTTCACGCTCTTCCAGCCTGGGAATCCACCTGCAAGCCAGACACAGACTTGTACACAAAGAGGTTCATCATGATGTTATTTACAATGGTTTTTTTTTAAATGAAATTACCAAGGTATCCAACTAGAAGGGAATGGTTAAGTTAGCACTGCTACATACACTCAATAGAATATTACACAGCCATTTAAAATGACTCTTTGAAGAATAGATATTAGCATGGAAATGTTGGTGAGGTAATGTTCAGTGAACAAAAGCAGAATGCACACATTTTATGTGAAGTATGACTATAACTATGCTTTTAAAGACCAAGTGGAAATGCGCCAAGCTGTTAAGGAGTGATTGGATTTGAAAGGTGAGCATATGGACTTTTTTTCTACTTTTCTCCGTTTTCCACCTGTGCTTTGGTGATCACTGGGGCAGACAGAGTGAACATGCCCACGTCCTAGTCTCTGGAACCGGTGACTATGTTGATTTGTGTGGCAAAGGAGGCTGCGCATGTGTGATTACGTTAGGGATCTTGAAATGGAGAGGATATCCTGGATTATTATCATCACGAGGGTCCTTATAAGAGGGAGCAAGAGGCTCAGAGTCAGAGAAGGCGATGTGACAATGGAAGCAGAGGTTGGGGTGGTGCAAGGCCACAAGCCAAGGAATGCAGGTGTCCTCTAGAAGCTGGAAAAGGCCGTGGAACAGAGTCTTCCCTAGAGCTTCAGAAGGAATACACCTTGATTCTAGCCCCGTGGGACTGACTTGGAATTCTGACCTCCAGAACTATAGGAGAATAAGCCTGTGTCTTTTAAGCCACGAAGTTTGTGACAGTTTGTCATAGCAGCAGTAGGAAACTAATACACTTACGAATTATTTTACTTTAAAGAGTAAACCTTTTAAAATATATCTAAAATACACAGAGAAGAATACACAAATGATATGTATCCAGCTCAGTAAATTTCTATAAGGTGAACACGTCCGTGTACTCAGCAGCCAGATCAAGAAACAGCACATTCCCAGCCCCTACAGAAGCCCCCTCGTGCTCCCTTCCAGGCGCCACCCTCCCTCAAAGGGCACTCACTATCCTAACCTCAAACCCCATAGATTATTTTTGCCTCTTTTGTGTTTGCCTTCTTTTTTCATTTAGTATAATGTTTGTGAGACCCATGCACGTTGTTGCCTGTGGTTGTGGATCATTTCTTCTCCTTGCTGTGTGGGATGCCGTTCTGTGACTACACCACCATTTGCTCTTCTATTCTACCAACGATGCGTCGATTTGGATTGTTTCCAGGTTTTTGCTAAAACAGTGCCTCCATGGACATCCTTAGATAGGTCTTTGGGTAAACACGTGTACGTGTTTCTGGTGGATATACGCCTAGGAGTCATAGACTATGAAGACGTTCAGCTCTGAAGGACATTGGCAACCTGTTTTCCAAAGTGCTTATACCAATCTGTGCTCCCTCCAACAATATGGGAGAGCTTGCCTGTTTTTCTGTTGCTTTGTCTGACTTTTTCTTCTTAGAAGGTTGGAAGGACTTTTGCTCATATTCTGCATAAGAATCGACTCCCGTCTGTGGCTTGCCTTTCACCTTTTATTTGTTTGTTTTTTGGGGGGTGGTAATTAGGTTAAATTATATATTTATTTGCTTTTTAATGGAGATACTGGGGATTGAACCCAGGACCTCCTTCATGCTAAGCACACACTCTGCCACTGAGCTATACCCTCTCCCCCATCTTTTCATCTTCTTAATGGTATTCTTTGATGACTAGACGTTCTTAATATAGTCCAGCTTACCATTTTTTCCCCTTTATGGTTAACTTTGTTCTTATTTAAGAAATGTTATTACTTACTCCAGCTACATGAAAATGCTCCCCAGTACTTTCTTTTCAAAGCTGTCCTGTCTTACCTCTTTGGCTCAGATATACAACCCGTCTGGAAATTATTTTTGTAAATTATGTGAGGTAGAGGCCAGTGAATTGTTTTTAGGAACAATTTACATACAGTGAAATGCACAGATATTAAGGTTACACAATTTAGTGAGTTCTGAGAAATCTGTATACACATAACCAACACCTCATTCAAGATAACCAAACATTTCCATCAATCCACGAAGTTCCTTTCTGCCCTCTTCCAACTACCCTCCAACCCTCATAGGCAACTACTGCTCTGATTTCTATTACTAAGATTAATTTTGCCTTTTCTTGAACTTTATATAAATGGAATCGTATAGTATGGACCCTTTTGTGTCTTGTTTGTTTGTTTGTTTTGTGGTTTTGTTTTTTTTTTTTTTGCTTAACATAATCTCTATGAGAGTCATCCATGTTGTTGAATCTATCAACAGTGTATTCCTTTCTGTTGCTAAAGAGTATTCTATTTTATGAATACACTACAATTGGTTTATCTGTTCCATTGTTAATGAAAGTTGGGGTTATTTCCAATTTTCTGTTATTATTAATAAAGATGCTCCAAACAGTCTGACCTAAGTCTTTGTGTGGACTGTACGGACATATGTTTTCATTTCTTCTACCAAAGAGGGAAATTCCTGGGCTATAAAAGAGGTTACAGGACCACAGTTCTCTTCCTATCTGTTTAATGCCTAAAAATAATGGCTGCATGTATTTTGTCCAGTTTTATAGTTGTTGATTGTTGGAGAGCAATTCTGACACCAGTTGCCCCATCATGGCCATAAGCAGGAGTTCCCAGTGTATTACATTTATAGTGAAAAGAAACTGTGATTCAATTATGTCCCAAACAATATGGCGGAGTAGGAAGGACATGTGCTTTGGAGTCAAATAGAGCAGATCTGGAATCCATATCTAACGCTTCCCCACTGTGTGGTTGGTCTTGTATCAATACTCACCTCTTTGAACTTGAGTTTTCTCTGTAAATTGGGGAGGATGATAGCATCTTCCTCAGGGGATTGTGGAAGGGCTCGAGGTGACTCCAGTGCCTTTTCAATGCTTAGTAGACTCAACAAAAACAGTCACTATTTTGTTATGTTGAGGGATGATTTTGTTTCAGGAAGAGCATTTCAAGTAGTTAGAAGACTGGGTGGATTATGTATGGTATTTAACAAATTTAATGAAAATAGTAGTTTTCCTGACATGTTTTAGACACTGGGAGTGTAACAATCACTGAGAATAGAGCAAATCTCTGTCCTCATGGAATCTGCCTTCTAGTGAAAGAAGACAGCCAGTGAGTAGCAGGTAAACAAATAAGAAGAGTTCAGTTATCAACAAACGCTATGCACAAAACAGGCAGGGTGGTGTCACAGGGGCTGACCAGGAATGGGTAGGAAGGTGCCTTCATTTATTTGGCATTTTTGGGGGGTGGGGGAGGCAATTAGGTTTATTTATCTATTCATTTTAATGAGGTACTGGGGATTGAACTCAGCACCTCATGCATGCCAAGAACTACACTCTACCACTGAGCTATACCCTCCCTGCTTTAGGAAGGTGCCCTTAAATAAGGTGGACAAGGAAGGCCTCTTTAACAAGGTGGTATTTGAACCAAAAACCAGAGGTAACCAGCCATGTGAAGATCTGGGAGAAGAGTTTTCCAGGCAGAGCAGCTAGTGCAAAGGCCCTGAGGTAGGAACAAGCTCTCTGTAGAGGAAGAAGCTGTGAGTGAAGGGAAGAATGGCAAGAGGTGAGGCCCACGTGGCATCAGAGCCCAGACCATACAGGGTTCTAAAGGCCTCAGTAAGGAGTGCAGATTTAACTCAGAGTAGGGTGGACAGTTCAAGTTGAAGGATAATATGATCTAATATACATTTTAACAAGATCACTCTGGCTGCTGTGTGGAGGATAGATTGTAGGGAGGCAGGAGTGGCAGCAGCAAGGCTGGTGAGGAGCCCTCCAGCCCAACTGGGAAAGAGGATGGTGGCTTTGGCTACCATGGTGGCAGAAGAGACGCAAAGAAGGGACTGTTCGCCATCTGCTTAGAAGCAGAGCCACAGGACTGGATGGTGGATTGGATTTGGGGTGAGGAGTGAAGAAAAGAGCACCACGGAGAACAATGTATACATTCACTGTCAACAACTCAGTGGAGAGTGGTACAGCCTGCTGAGATAAGGGAGACCAGCGGCAAAACAGGTGTGTGGGCATGGGGTAGGAGTGGAGAGCAGACCTCTGTTTTGGACGCATTGCATTTGAGAAGTGGGGATGTCAAGTGGTCCTTTGTGTGCACATAGGGAGAGTCAAGGCTGGAGACCCACAGTGAGGAGTCATCAGCTGACTGTGGGTTTAAAGCCGTGAACTGGGTGAGATCACCTAAGGAGAGAGCACATAGCACAGAGTGAGGCTGGCCCCCGTGGCTCCCCTCCAACATCCAGAGACCGACAAAGGGGTCTGGTGGGGGAGGTGGAAGTGGAGGGTTTGGAGTCACTAAAGCCAGAAGAAGTGGTTTCCAGGAGGCACTATGTCAAGTGCTGCTAAGTGGGTAAGTAGGATGAGGGTCAAGAAGAAGCCCCTGGAATTGCAAGATGGGAGTCGTTGGTGACCTTGACAAGGGCAGCTTAGTGGAATGGGGAGCAGAAAAGAGAATAGAACAGGAAGAAGTGGAGATAGTGAGTCTTTCCATCTGTCTCAGAAGTTTTGTTGAAAAGAACTAAGAATGAAGTGCAGGGAGATGTGTTGTCAAAGGAGGGAGCTTTGGGGTGACTTTTTTAAGATGAGAGATACGAGGGCAATCTTAAATGCAGGTGCTGAGAGGCAGGAACTACTCATGCAGGAGGGGGACGGGGTTTGTTGCAAGTGACAACCCACCCTAAATGTTACTTCTCTCAGCGGAATGCCCCCCAATTTTTTAATGAAAAATGTCAAATATACAGAAAATTGAGAAAAAAATCTTAATAAGCATTCATATGCCCACCATTTAGATTCCATAATTGTTAACATCTCAAATGCCAAATTATTCGAAAGTAAATTACAGGTGTAAATGCCTCAGCCCGAGTCTCCTAAGAATAAGAACGTTCTCCTGAATAACTACAACATCATATTGCTATCATACCAGAGAAAATTAACATTAATTCTCTAACGTTTTCAAGATCAAAGCCAAATTCATGTTTTCCCAATTGCCCATAGACATTCTTTCAAACCAGGATCTAAGCAAGGTTCATGCAGTTGCATTTGGTGTTTGTATCTCTTTAATCTTTTTTAATCTAAAGCAACTACTCCACTCTCTTTTCCTCCCTCATGATGTCGACCGGTCCAATTACCTTGTAGAATACCTCACATTCCAGATTTGTCTGATTGTTTCTTCATGGTGTCTTTTGACTTGTTCCTCCGTCCTATATTCTGTAAGATGAAAATTAAGCCTGGAGCAGAGGTTCCCAAACATTCTCACTTCAAAGTGTCTTCAATGTCTCAGTAATTTTTTCATGGTGTTCCTAAGGCCTAAAAGAAATCCCTAACTGTTCCATTTATTCAATAGTTAGATCCATACAACGTAAGAAGTATTTATATTCTAACAAGTTAGCACCAGTTGAAAAAGTAATAAATTGAAATAAAAAATATTTCATTTCATTCTAATTACTCACTAATGGGATGTGTGCACCTGTTAGGTACTGCACAACCTCTCAAACTTCAGAATCATATTAGACACCACTACCTTCATTCCACAAAGATTCCATAAAGATTTTCAAAGCAGTGCCAGTTTTTAATCACAGAACTGCCAAACACTCAACTTTGTAAAGACATATCGTCTCAAAAAATGTAGCACAAATCTAATGTTGAAACTGTGAACTACCTCACACACACATTACCAGCATCATAATCATTCCTTTTGATGCTCAAATTATCCCATCTTCTGCCAATGGGAGCCCCTTCATGTTGGCTCCTGTGTCCTTTTGACCTGACCCCATTAGTCTCTGAGCACTTTCTTGCCTTTTTGGCACAAAAGGTGTCCCAGTTTTAGTTTATAATCCCCCTGCACAAAAGCTGCAAGCAGCTACTTTTCCAAGGAGTCTGGTTCATTTTAGAGGGAATAATAATCTAGAAACCAAGACCAGGGTGGTGCACGGTTTATTCCAGGCAAACCTTCAACCGCTGATGGATGTTGATGGATTGGGAGTGTTCTTTCTGGCAAAGAACTGGAGTGTCGTGCTCCGTGCTGCTTCTGTTGCAGTTATCTGCTGCTGTAAAGTCAATCCCCTCCGATACTTAGTGACTGAAAACAACGAAATCATTTTATTATCCCTTCTGGTTTCTATGAGTCAAGAGTTTGGGAGGGAGTCAGCTGGTCGTCCTGGCTCTGGGTCTCTCAATCGGATACGGTGAGACTGTGACTAAAGTTGTAACCAGAGCTCTGGCTCTTGGAGAGCTAACGCAGTGGTGTGCTGGCCAGGAATGTCTCCCTCTTCGGATGGTGTCAGGGCTGCTCGGTGTGGCCTCTCCACGTGGGTTCGTTTGAGCATCCTCCCAACACGGCAGCGTCGGGGGCCGTCAGTCAGCTTACAGAGCCACCAAAGGCTCAAGGGCGAGTATTCCAGCCAGTAAGGTGGGAGCTGCATCTCTTCTCTGACCAAGCCCTGCAAGTCACACAGTGTCACTTCTGCCACACTCTGTGGGTGGAAAAAGTCACAAAAGCCCTCCCAGTTTTGAGGGAGGTGCACATGGAGGAGTGTCAGAGCATGCAGGGTGGGGAACGGTGCTGCAGTCACCTTTGGGAAAAATGATTGGCCACACTGACTCAGGACAGGTACAGATGTTTTAGAAATTAGACCAGCAGCCCTCAGGGATGTCGCCCTGCATTCATCTCTGTGTTCCTTAGTCAGCAGTCACCATCTCTCCAGGAGTTAGGGTTGAGGTTGGAGGCAGACTGTAGGTCAGAACTGGGGGTAAGTCCTAGGGGGAAGAGAGCCGAGCACCCACCATGATGTCCCTAGAACTCTCCACCATCAGTGACTATCTTGTTTATTTACCAGCAGAGGTCGAGGCCCACTGTAGCTGCTCAGTGTAAGTGGATTGAACAAAATACATGAACACGGCAGCAGAGGAGGGGTGATACTTCTAGCCAGTCGGCCCCCATGGATCCTGCTTTGAAAGGATTTTCTGAGCAAACCAAACTACCATAAGTGAAAATTTCCTTCCTTTGCCCATATTTTATTTATCAAAGTTAAGCCTAACTGTCCATCAGAACTTCTGATCAGGGTGAGATGAGCAGTTAACACACTGAGTGGATTTAAAAAAAAATTTTTTTTTTTTACAGCCTGAAGCAGAGAAATTTGATGTGCGGGTTAACCTTTGAAATGCCATCCCAAAGGAAATGTATACTTTACATTGGATTTTTTTTTTTGAAATAGTAAACATACCTTTTGAGTCTCCATTACTATGAAGGAGGGGGTCCTCAGGTCACTGCCACCCCTCCTTAGGCAATAAGTTTTCTGACCCATCATAGGCCCTCATCAGTGTTGAAAGTGTGAGTGAATGAAAATCAGGGAGCAAGGTTTAGGTTGCTAAGGACTGCCGCTTGAGTTAAGCTTTAGAGCAAAGTTTAGGGTAGCGTCGGGGTTTGGTTTTGGTTTGTACTAACCTGTGTCTCGCCCTGCTCCCACCACACTTGTCTTATTTCCCCTCTCAAACAGGCCAAGCCTGTTGCCATCCCAGGGCCTCTGCTCTCCACACCCCTCTGCCCTGAGGCTCTTGCCTGCACACCCACCTGGCTGCCTCTTCATCAGTTAGGTCTGGCTTCAAAAGCCACTTCCTCCCTGAGGCCTCCCCATCGCCTCAAGCCACCGCCAGCCCCTGTCTCCCTAGTGCTCTTTTGTTTCTCTGAAACAAGGTTCAGACCAAGAAGGCCCTCGGGTTAGTAAGATATCAAAATTCTCTACTTCTGCCCTGGCCTCTCCCCAGGAACCCTCTAGAAACTAAAGAGTGAATGCTGGGTACAGCAGGGGCCTCCGAGCTCCTACTCTGCTGGCGCCCACCCTGGTGCTCCCGCCCCTCAAAGTCCAGTTCAGGCTGGTTGTGAGGAATCAGTTCATGCAGTGCTTGGCGTGGCGCTGACCACCGCAGGCACGCGGGCCACGCGGGCTGTTATTACTATTCTTGTCTTACCCGCGTTACCCCGACCTTGCACCCACAATGCGCTGCGCTCTGGGGCGCACAAGCTCACGCCTCCTCTCTCCTGAACCAGGTTTTAACACCACCCAGCTGGGGACCCAGCACTCCCCAACCCACCTGTTGCTCTCAGGCCCTCCCCTCCCTCTCCTTCCTTAGTTTCCCCCTCTGTAGCTCTCCCATCTCCATGTTAACCAGCCCCCACCCACAGCTGCTCCTCAAGCACCCAAGTGTGACTTGTTTCCTTCCTCACCTCCCAGCCCCCTTATTCCCCAGCCTGGCCTCCGCTTGGCCCCATTTCTGCCCATGGGGGTGCAGGGGCCACACGTGCCCCTTCCCAGGGCTCTAAGAAGAAGGACAGAGGAAGTCAGTCTGTCTGGGACCTTGGCACTGAGGGAAGGAACCCTTTATCTTTCTTTTTGCTCTATGTCCAGAGTTAGTAGCCAGACCTTTTTGGAGGGGACAAGGAAGAGGTGAGATTCCTGCCTGGAAGGGGGCTGCCTCCTTTCAGCTCCCTTCTGGGTTTTTTTGCTCCCTAACTCCCAGTGCCCCCCATCCTTGGTGCCTGAGCCTGTGGGGGTAGCGGACAGGGGAGCTGATAGGGCAGGGGGAGGGCAAGGTGACCCCTTGGAGGCCCCTGCATCCTGTCCCCACCTCCTTGCACCCAAGGTGTGGTGCCGACTTCACAGCTCTAAATGTATCCCCAACACCAGCTGCCAACACCTGGGGGAGGTGAGAGAAAGTCTGGGAGGCTGCGGGGCGGGCCCCATCCTCTGCCCTCTCCCAGGTGCCTCCCGCTGACAGATCTGGGCCAGGGGCTCCTCACCAGGGCCCGACCTCTTCTGTAGCTCCTTCAAGATATCCTGTCTGGAGCCTGGACTCTGGATTTGGATCCTGCCCTTGCTCCCCTGAGAGCCCAGAGTCCTTATCCGGAAAATGGGTGTGCATCCTTCTCTCTTGGTGCTGAAGTGGGGGGAGGGGTGGTGAAGAGGGTACACAGTGGGGGTTCAAGGCATGCCCTGCTATTCTTCCTCTGCCCTGTCCCCTCCTCAGGCTCCTATTGCCCCACCTGTACCTTCACAGCTCTAGCTCCCAGGCTCCCCTCTCCCCCACTTCCTCCAGCGGTGCCCCTCCCTTCAGTCCTCTCATCTCTGTCCAGCTTTGTTTTCCCCAACAGGCCAGCGCCTCCCCCCTGCTCCCTCCCTCTCCTCACCTCATCCCAAAGGTTCCCAGTCCCTCTCCCATCTCTCTCCTCCTCCTGCCTTCCCCCACGTCCCTTCTCCTGGGCCTCCTCCTGCCCCCTAACTCTCTCTCTCCTTCCAGCCCGTTTCCCGTCCTCTACCTACTCCCTCCTGCTCCCCAGCTCGGCTTCCCCTCCACCCTATTTCTCTGGCCTGCCTTCTCCTGCCCTCCCGCATTCACCCAGCAGACATTTACCAAAGGTGGACCAGGAGATTCTCCTCCCCTGGCCTCCCATCCTGTCCAGGACACTCTGGCCTCCCTCTCCCCTTCTTTCCATCTTCCCCGGCTCTTCCCTCGGCCCTGCCTCCCCCTCTGTCTTTCCCTCTTTTCTTTCCCTCTTTTTCTTCCCCTCCCCCACCCTCCCTCTCGTCCCTCCCCCTTCCCCTCCCTTCCCCATCCTCTCCCTTTTCCTCCCTCCCCTTTCTCCCCCCCCTTTCTTCCTCTCCTTCTCTCCTCTCCCCCCTCCGTTCCTTCCCGGGCAGCCTCCCCCCTCCCGGCGCCCTCCCTCCCCTCCCTCCCGCTCCCCCTCCATCATCAGTATTCCGCTCCCGTCTCTGCCGCTCTCGGCTGCTCTCGGTCGCTGCCGCACCGTCCGAGGCGGGGGCCGGGGCCGGGGCCGGGGCCTGGGGGGGGTGGGGTGGGGGGAGAGCGGCGCCGGCGGCCCGAGGAGGGAGGAAGGAAGGAAGGAAGGCTGGAAGGAAGGAAGCAAGGAAAGAAAGAAGGAAAGAAAGGAAGGCAAGAAGGAAGGCGGGCGGCGGGCCGGCGGACGAGGGCGCCGGGCCGGGCGGCAGGCGGGCGGGCGAGCGAGGAGGCAGAGCGGCCCCCGAGCCCCACCGCGGCCGCTGCGGAAGCCCCCTCCCCACCCAGGAGCCGGGGAGGGGGAAGAACGCGGAGACCCGGGCCCGGCCGCAGCCCCGCCCCCCGTGCCTCCCCGCAGCCGGCCTCGCACCCCAAATTCCTGTGCCTCATTGGGGGGGTCCTCCCCCCGCGGGCCGGGCATGCTGCCCCCCGGAAGGAGCCCCTTTCCTCGCTGTAAGTAGCCACCAAAGGGCCCGAGTGGGGGCGGGAGGAGGAACCACGGGGGCTGGGTGGGGGGCATTCTCTAATTAGGGGACAGTGGTCTTAGGCCTCCTCCAGGATGGGGGGGCGGCGGCAGAGGACAGTGGGCGGGGCCTGATGGAGAGCAGAAACGGGTGGGGGAGGCAGTCGGGTGGGGGTGCTCCGAGCCAGGCTAGTTCTGTGTTGGGGGGTCGCCGCTGCCTGGGGATGGGGGGTGGTGTACGTCCGGCGGTCGCTGCGTATCTAGCTGTGGGGCTGAGGATGCAGGCTTGAGGTGGGGCGAGGGGAGCTCGCCCGGTGTAGGTCTGAGCACTCCCTTTCTGGGGAGGGAGTCCGGGTCTTGGCCCCCTCCATTGCCCCTCCCACCCTCCACACCGCTGCTGCTTGGGGTGGGGGGGCATGCCAGTGTTGGGGGGGAGAGGCGGGCACGGGGTTTCCTTGGTGACCGCGCCTGGCAGGAGCGGTTGCCGTGGCAACCGGGGAGAACCGGGGAGTTTGGGAAGTGAGAATGGGAAAAACGGAGGGGGTGACTAGGGAACGAGACAACCCCCTCCCCAGTCTTCAGCCCCTCTCCCTCTGGGGTCCCCCAACCCTTACTGATAGGTAACAGAACCCCCATCCCTCCCTTTTCCCAAGACCCCCTTCCTTGACCCTATTCTGCTTGGGGGCCTTCTATCCTTGGGCACGTGTCTCTCTGGGACCACTACCTCCCTGCTAGTGTCCTTAGCCCTCTCCTTTTAGGGACCTCCCCTCCCCCATTTACTACCCTCCCAAGACTTCCCACCCTCACACCTGCTCTTCTAGGACCTTCTGCCTGCACCTCACTTTCCCCTCAAGATCCTCTCATTCCCCCATCTCTGACGCTCTCCCCTCAGATATCCCCTCCCTCGATCTCCCTCCAGGAGACCTCAACTTCAGCCCCTCACTCCTCTGGCCCCCAGTCTCCACCCTGTTCCTCTCGGGACCCCTTATCTCTTCCTCTCTCTGCTTCGGATCCTCACCTGGGCAGGGTGGGGTGAGCCTTCTCCTTAGAACTCCCAGCCTCTTTCTCTCCATCCTTCTCTGTCCAGGGCCCCCTTCTGTGACCTCTCTTCACTTAGAGCCCCAGTCCCTGTCTCCTCACCTCCTGAGATCCCCCAACCCCAGACCACCTGTCCCAGGCCTAAGACCCTCCTCTCTGGAACCTCGTCTCCGACCCTCAGCTTCTTCCAAGTCCCCATCAGTCCCCGGGAGCCCGAGGCCCAGGCTCTGTCCAGGGTTCCGCCCACGTTTTCCAGCCCCTACACCCATGGTCTCCTCCTTTCCTCCCGCCAGGGGCCCAGCCCGTTTCTCTCTGGGGCTCTGGGTCCTGGTACCCCCGTGCCCCCTCGCCCCCCCATCCTCCTCTCTCTGCCACTCCCATCTTCACCCTCTCTCCCCACCCCCTCTCTGCTGCTCCTCCAGAGCCCCAGCCCCTTCTCCCTGCCCTGCTCCCTGCAGCCTCGGGCAGCGCTTTCCCAGAGAGAATTTCTCAGGGTGGGGAAATCCCCTGGGGAGAGCCCAGCTGGGAAGGGGGAGGGGGAGGGAGCCTCAGGGCTGCCCCTCAGCCCCCTCCCCACCCCCTCCCCAGCTGGGAGCTGCAGTCGAGCCTCCGCAGCGCCCCATTGCTATGCGCCTCACATCTCAAGTCCCGGGCCGCGCAGCCGCCAGACAGGAACTCGGGCTCCAGCGGCAGCTGGGAGTAGCCAGAGTCGCTTCCCTCCTGGTCCAGGCAGCCGGCAGCATCCTCTCCCCGCTAAAAACTACCCACCTCCCCACCCCCCAACCCTGGCCAGCCCCTCCATCTTCCTGCCTCCTTCTAACCTGCATCTCGAGGCCTCCTTTACCCCTTCCATCTCATTCCTGCTCTTCCTGGGTCTCCTCTAATCCTGGCACTTGAGTGTTCAAAACGCACACTCAGAAAGGAGGGACAGAGAGCAAAGCAGCAGAGAAGTGAGAGAGACACTGAGACGAGGCAGGGGAGGGTGGGAGCCAGAGAGGCGGGGGCACAGCCGGAGCGAGAGAGGGGGACCCGACTCCCAAACAGACACACACAAGTAGGGTGCATCACCACGGAGCCAGACATACACAGTTACTCACTTAGTTTCCAAAAGAAAGAAGAGTCAGGGAGTCAGGGGAACACACACCATCCTCATATTACAGAGCAAGGGAGCAGGCGAGGCAGAGACACAGGGAGCCACAGACTCAGGGATCGTGGGGACAGACCTAGGGTGCCAGCAAGAAGGAGCCAAAGGGCACTCCAGCAACAGAGAGGTGCAGGGGGCGAACAGAGGCACCGGGTCCAACTTGCCAGAGAGACCTGAGTCAGGCACAGGTGGAGTGGGGGAAAGAGCGTGGGAAAGACACAGAGTTGTGTATGTGTAGGGAGAGGTGCATGCCTGCATGCACACGCACGCGCACACAGTCAACGCACACAATCATTCACTGGCAGCCGGAGACCCAGATGTGGAATCAGAGAGACCCAGTTACAGACTCAGCTTGGGTACCCAGTGTCAGCCAGAGGTGGGGAGACAGACCCAGACACAGAGATACACAGAGATGCATGGCCAACAAGGCCCGCACACAGGATTGCCTGGTGACCTCACACTCACAGGGAGACACAAATCGAGAGGCACAGGAGGTGGCCTCAGAGCTGCGGAGATGCGCACACACCATCAGACCCTGAGCTCAGGGTGAGGGGCACACGTCTGGGCTGGAGGGACCCCAGCAGTTGCCCTGGATCCCACCCAGAAGCAGTTGGGAGAGTACTCTGGAGTCCGAGGGCTCCAGCAGAATTAAGACATCGGATATCAGAGGGCCATGGTCACATCTCTGGAAAATGGAGCCAGGGCCCAGCGCAGGCAAGCGAGCGTGTGCACCGAGGCCACGTGGAGAGAGAGGCAGGTCTCCAGGCGCAGGTGCTGGGAGGGGGAGGGGAGGCGCTGAGTTCTGGGCCTATTCCGGCCCCTGGCCGAGCTCCCCTCCTCTCCTCCAGGCCCCCATGGCTCACCTGTCTCGTTTGCTGGGTCGGTGGCCCCTCTCTTCATCATTCCTCCCCATCTTTCACCCCTTCCCCTGGCTGGGCATGTGTCCTGTGGATCTCGTGTCTCTGTACCTCCATCTCCCATCTCTCTTCCTCTGCCCTGGGCTCACCCTTCACCCCTCCCCTCCCAGCCCAGTGCCTTCTTGTCTTAGCTCCTCAGTCTACCCTCAGACTCATCAGCCGTGAAACCTGCCTCTATTTCCGTCTCTGCTCAGCCACGCTCCCTGCGCTTTCTTCTCGTCCCCATGTCACTCTCCCTCACCTCCAGCCGCCTGTCTCCACCGCCTGTCAGTCTGCCTGCTTCCACCTGCTTTCTCCCTGCGTTCATCCTCCCCACATCCCTGAGCACCTACACTGGTGGACCACGAGTGTTAGCCCCCCAGTGCTTTCAAAGTGTTTAATGTGTTGCCAACTTTTTTTTAATTAGTGATTTCACATAAAAATCCATTCTCATCACCAGGGGAAAAAAAATGTGTAACAACACATGGTGATTTGTAGCTGGACTTATTGTGGCGATCATTTTGCAAATATTGAATCATTCTGTTGTACACCTGCAGCTAAGATAATGTTATATGTCAATTATATCTCAAAAAAATCCAGATTATTGGCTTTTATAAAAAATATTCTCCCTCTGGGGTACTAGTGGGCTGTGCTCAAGTGCACCTCCAGTCACCACCCCCTACTCTGCTTTAACCTGCTTCATCCATCGCATCACCTGCTATACTCAGCTCAGTTTTCTACCTCTGCTAATTTCTCTTTTCTTTTCAAGTGGCTCTTTTTTTCTCTCTGTCTCTTTTTCCCCCCTGACACTCTCTCCACACTCTTTCCCTTGATTTTCTTCCAGAATCTGAGCCCTTTTGCTAGGGGCTCTCTCTGCCCTCCCCTCTTGCTCCATCATTCTCTGGGGCATTTTGGTCCCAGCTGCAAACCTCCCTGGAACCAGGACCTACCTCCCTGCCATCCTAAGGGCGGGAAGACTCTTAAGACCACCAGGCTGCAGAGTACGCACAAGGTCTCCGTGGCCACAGCCCCTCACGGTATCTAGCGTCAGCATGCATGAAGCCGCCATGTTGCAGCCCGTCCTCAGCTGGCTGACAGCCGGAGTGGGCCCAGACGCCCAGCACTTGTCCCCCGTGGTCAGGTTGCAGCCTGAAGGCAGGGGTAGGTCTCCTTGTGTGTGGGGGAGGGTGGGGGGAACAGATACACATTTGGAAGTTCGTCTGGTCCAAGTGCAGGTTTCAAAGGACATGGAGCTCTGTTCCGGGAGGGGAGGGGCTTCACTTAGTCTTACCTCTGGGTCAGGGTGCAGGTGACACGGGTCCCCCTTGTGCCATGACAGTGCTCAGCCCCAGCGTCAGCTCCTCTACCATCACCCTTGTATAGAAGGGCTAGTGTTTGTGTTTCCTCTCTGGAAGGGTGCAGGGAGCTCCTTACCCCTGAGTTTAGGGACCCCCCATCCCTACTGGGGAGAAGCCCCCTTTCCCTTCCTTTCCCAGTCCCTGAGAGTAGGGTGGCTCTGCCAGACAGGGGGTGGCAGGAGAGTAAAAAGAGTGCCAGGATGCCCCTTTGTTGCCTGGAAACCTACGTGCAACTGTTGTCATGGCAGGTGGAGGGGAGGGGCTGCATCCGAGGCCTGGGAGATGGGCTGGTAGGGGCCCTGCAGGCAGGAGTCCATCCTAGGGTGCTACTGGGTCCTCTGAGAGTGGGCAGACTGGGTCCTGGTGGGGGAGTTGAGAAGCCTGTATGTGACCCAGATGAGGAGGAGAGAAGGGGCAAGGTGGGGCTGGGGCAGCGACCCAGGCCACTCCCTTTCTGTCTCAGCTGTGTCCCTGTGAACGCCTCAGCCCACACTCCTATCCAAGCTGTTGAACTTAGGGAGCTTTCGTTCAAACACTGCGATAAAGGTCAGAAAGCAGTAGCAGCCCCAGTTCTCCCAGAGGAGCAACCCCAGGCGGTAAATGCGGAGACTTGCAGTCCTCTTGCCTGGAACCCTCAAACGCAGGGCCAGAGATAATGATGATAAGAGCTGACATTATTGAGAGCTTGCCACGGGCCAGGCTCTGGGCTGGCCATTCCACGTGGGTTCCTTCTGTTTCTTCTCGCAGTAATCCTGCGAGGGAGGCACGATCATCATCCCTAGTTTGACAAAAGGGGGAACTGCAGCGAGATCGCCAAGCTAGAAATGGCAGAGCTGGGGCTGCAAACCCAGGCACTGGCCACTCTGCGGCCCGCCTCCCCAGCCAAGGCCCCTGCTTTCCAGAGAGGGAAGCGGAAGCCTAGAGAGGGCAACGTGCTGGCCCAAGTAGAAACTGGGATTGTTAATAATAACAATAACTAGATTGTTAATAATAATAGACTCAGAAGGTTAGATTTTAAAAGAGACACTGGAGTTCCAGTAACTCAGAGGTTGCTGGCCTCTCGACCTTGTTTATGTCCTGCAGACCTGAGGGAGGAGGGCACACCCTGCCCGGTCTCACAGCAGGCTTTCCTCGCCGACGTGGGAGTGTCCAGGCCAAGTCCAGCTAGGACTGGCAGGGGTGGAACAAAGACCCCTCAGGTGATTCTGTGGGCCCTCCACTCAGTGATAAATGAATGTTTTGGATCCAGCCAGAAATGCTGGATTGACATATGAGAGCTGGTGGGTGGAGTCACAGAAGGAGGAAAAGATTTGTTCTTTTGACCCAGTGAGAGAAAAAAATGATAACTTGTATTAACGACTTATTAATGACAACAGTGTCACTGAAGTGCCCAGCACCAGACATGTCATCGTGAGTCCCCACCAAGCTGGCATCATCGCCTTCACAGATGGAGCCCGGGGGCCAGGGGGGAACACAGAGAGAAAGTGGCGGGTCAGAGTTGAAACCCAGGTTTCCCCGACACCCGTGCTCTTTCTTTTCCACCTGTTCCTCCTTCCTAAAGTGATGGCGTGATGACATCCAAGAGGAGGCAGGTACTCACAGTCATAGAAGAATTTTATTGGGACCTTTCTCTGAGGTGCTGTGCTCAGCCCATCACTGACTCCCACCGTCCTAGGAGGTCGATTAGCTATTTTCCTCATTTTACGATGAGCAAACTGAAGCCCTAGGAGGCAGTGTCCCCTTTCCAAGGCCCCAAGGCTAGGAAGTGTGACAATCAGAGGTTCTAACCCAGGTCCCAGGTCTGCCCTCCCTGAGCACAGCCTTATACGGGGCGGTGGGAAGGGGAGGGTTCCTTATTCACCCGGAAATGGAGCTGGACGTGCCCTCAGGGATCCTCGGCCCCTGCTCCAGAACCCGCATCCCCAGGAAGTGCGGGCTCTCAGCCTCCCCCTGGATCCACTCAATCAGGATCTCCGCTTTCACCAAGTCCCTGCTGATCTGGACGCACGCTGACATCTAAGGAACACTGCTCTGGTTTAAGGAGTTTTCAACTTTGGGTTCCTTTTAGTAGAACCCATGTTTTTAAGACAGTAGTTCTGCAGCCCCTGAGATGGAAAATAGATGGCAGCATCGCCCTCCCTGGGGACACTCAAGGGACAGCGAGGGGAGCAGGAGTGAGTGCTGGTTCGCACCCTCCCCGCCTGCAAACTCACCCTGTGCACCCCTGCGCGGCCTCTGCGTGGCTGCTGTTTTGAAAACCACCAGCAGCAGGCTCAGCCTAGGCCCTAGCTCTCTCCTGGGTAGATTCAGTTGAGCAGCGGTGTCAGGCCACCCCCACCTCCTAGAGTCACACTGAGTATAGGGAGCCCAGAAGTTCAACTCCCTTCCACCTTGGCTCCTGCCTGAATCCGGGCGTCCATGGGTACGGCAAGGACTCGGGACCTCACTGCGCCTCAGTATGCCCTTCTGTGAAGTGGGGCTGCTGTCATCCTTCCCTATGGGCCCGCAGCTCCCGCAACACAGGCCTGGCCTGGAGCTGGCCTCATATGTCAGCAGGCCTGGCTCTCAGGTCTCTCAGTTAAGTTCATTTCTCTGGCTTTGCTCTCCGTGGCTCCTCTAAGAGTCCTGGGAGAACCCCGTGAGGTTGCTGGGCAGGGTGTCTGAGCAGAAGGAGCCCCAGCTTTGAGGACTTGGGCAGAAATGGCTCCAAGCGGGACCAAGGCTGAGCCGGGATGCCCTGGGGTGGCCATAGCAGCGGTTAGAACCATGTCATCCAATACAGTAACCACGGAGGCCACAGCCATGGGTGGCCATCGACATTTAGATTAATTTAAATTAAATCAACAATTCAGTTCCTCAGTCGCACTTACCACATGGCAAGTACTCGATGACCACGTGCGCTGGTGGCCACCGTCCCGGACAGCGCAGAGAGAGCGCTTCATGGTGGCAGGAGTGATGAGGGACAGCGGACCCATTCAAATATTGAAAACAGTTCCACACCAGCTGTCAAACAGCGGCGGCTCTCCCCCCACCCTCTGCCCTCCCAGCCCTTTGTCCTATGATCCCCGTTGTCAACTCCCATTTCTCAGATGCAGAAACATCTTGCGGGACAGCAGGTATGGTTGCAGAAAATCAGCAGCAGCCCGGGACTCAAGCCGGGGTTGCTCCTTTCCCTGCTTACCAGTCGGGCTTCAAGTCCCACCTTACACTTGGCTGGTCACTTACAATGTGCCAGACCCTCTTCTGGACCTCCTTGCCACAGTACTGTCACCAGTGTCCTGGTTTAGAGGAGGAAACGGGAGCCCAGAGAGGGTGAGGGGCTGGCCCAAGGCTGCACAGCCAGTGGCTGATGGCAACCAGGCTGTGGGTCTCTCCACCACTGCTTCCCACAGCATCTGGGGTGCTGGCCTGAGCGGGCTCACCACTTACAAGCAAAGATTGGGGTTGGAGGTCCTGTGTCCAGGGACCTCTCCATTCTCCTCCCCTCAGCCTCCTTCCCTGCCCTCTCCCCTTTCCTGGTTTTAAGAATTTGACCCCTAGATCTATAAAAAGAACCTGGCTCCTCCCTCTGCCTCCCCTCCTACATCTCCGAGTTCTGCCACTTTCATAAATTTGCTGTATCTTTTTATTCTTTTTCTCCTCTCCATCCCTGTGGCCCCAGCCACGGCCTCATTCTCTCCTCCTGGACTTCTGGTCCAGCTCCTCCAACCTCCAGCCTCTCCTGAGAGTCCACTCAGAGGGGTCTTTCCAACTCAGAGCTGATCTTGCCCCTCCCGTCACTGACCCCCCAGCCCAGCCCGGCCCCCAGCATCCCCGGGTCTCAGCCCCCTGTGGGGGGAGGACGGCCTTGTAACTGAGCTGGACTCTGCATTCCCGACTCCCATCGGCCCCTCTGGCTCCCAGGACTTTGCGCACAGGGGTCCCTCCGCCTGATGCGCCTTTTTTCATCCGCATGCCTCTTGCTGGTCCTTCGGCTCTCAGCTTTGCTATCACCTCCTCCAGGCCAGGGGGTGGGAGGCGGTCCCCATCTGAGACGTTCCAGAGCCTCCACCCTATGCTGACCCTCTCCCTCAGCCATTGTACGTCTCCCCTCTGGACCACTAACTCCCCAGACTCCTTGGCCCCTGTGCACCCGGCGCCCGCAGGGAACCCGGCGGTAGGGGGTACTCACTCGCTCCTTCATCCCACAAGTACTGGTGAGGCTCTGTGGGCACTAGCCGGGTCCCAGGCACCGAGGATGCAGCAGTAAACAAGCCAGCCAGCCTCTCTGCCTGGGGAGCTGACCTTCTAGTGGGGAGAGAGACAATAAACAGAACCAGTCATTATCCATCAGTGACGTCCATCACCTACGAGGGAGGTGAAGAAAAGGGAAATTGTAAGGGGCAGGCCGAGGGGTGCTTAGGGAAAGACACCCTCCTGTAGGTGGCATTGGAACAGAGGCTAGAATGGAGACAGAGCCGCACAGACCCAGGGAGGACCGCTCCAGGCAGAGGGAACAGCAGGGGCAAAGGCCCTGAGGTGGGCCGCGCCTGGTGTGCAGGCGGAGCTTCAGAGGCCAGTGTAGGGAGCCGCTCAGTAAATACTTGTTAAAGGAACATAAGAAACCCAGTTAATCGCCCCTCAGTCTTCTGGGTGGGGACTTGCGGGAAGACAGGAGAGGACAGCCCCTCCTCCAAGCAAGTCACCATCCCCCCAACGCCCCAAAACACACACACACACACACACACACACCCCGCCCCTGCAAGCCTGCTTCTGCGGCCTGGTGGCCTGTGGGTCGTGAGAGGCTGGGGCTGCCTTTCTCCAGCTTTGTTCTGTCTCAAAAGTTAGGGGACTGTCAGTTCTCAGGCCTTTGGGGTTACTTTTCTTTTGAAAGCATTCAGAACCTGGACTGGCTCAGAGAAACACACACGTATAGTATTTCATCCATCCCTGAACCCTGTGCTGCCCACAACCCCCTCCCCCACCTTATCCGCTCCTGGCCTGGCCCCTTGGACAGGCATCCTGAGAGAGAAGCGTTCAGCTCTCCCTGGCTTTGATGTCTCTCCACCCTCCCGGCTCCAGGCTCTACTTCCACCCTAGTCCCTCACAGTCAGGAAGTTCTTCTTTAGATCTAACCTCCATCCCTCTTGCTGCGATGGCAATTTCCTATCTTTTCTCTCACCTTTGGAACTTCCCCCAGAAAAAAATGAGTATGCCTGGACAGACATGTTCCCTCCCTCCCTTTTCTCCTCTCACCGCACCTCCCCCTGAGCCCCTGAGTTTCCGATCTGCCATCTGCTGGATCCTCTCAGGCACGGTGCCCGAGATCTCTCAGAACTTGGGCTGGGGAGAATGGCGAAGCTGGTGGGGCCTGCGCCTCCATGCCTCCACCTTGCCCTGGATCCCAGCTCACCCTCTGGGTTTCTCTGTTCCCCTGTCCCCCTCTTACTGCCTCTCTCCCTCTTTCTGTCCCCTCTTGTTGGCCTCTGGCCTCTGTCTCGCTGTGTCTCTTCTGTCTGGGGGTCTCTTGCATCTCGGAGTCTGCTTTGGTTCCTTGCACTTGGTGGGGATGGAGAGCTTCCGTGATGCGGCCTCTCCCGGGGCGCTGGGGTGACGGCAGCAGACAGGTGATCTGGCCCAGGGCTGGACCCCGCATTCTGCTCCCCGCTGTCCCAGGGCTGTCCACACCGGCTGCGCGACCCTCGGCTTGTGCCTTCAACCCTCCAGATCTGCTCCTCCATCCGCGAAAAGGGACAGGAGAACAGTCCCCTCTTCCCTGGGCCATGGGAGAAGCCGGCGGCTCGAGGCCAGGGCAGCACTAAGCTTGGCGCTGGGGCCCGCAGTGAGGACTAAGGAGGGCTTCTCGCCACTCTCAGGGGTGCGCCGCGGCCAGTGGGGGCCACAGAGGGCAGGCCTTTGTTCCACATCCCCCTCAGGAGACCTCCCAGGGAACTGTCGCTGCTGTCAGGACAAGGATCTTGAGGGTCTCTGGGACTCCTTGGCTCTCGGGATGCTAACCGGGAAGGGGCCACTTCCCAGCTGTGTCTTTGGCTTTGGGCAAGTAACTTTGCCTCTGGGTGCCTCAACCTCCCTGTCTGTGAAGTGGGGGTAAGAGCAGTCCCCTCTCATAGGGCCATTGGGAGAACTACAGTGGATGCAAGTCAGACTCCCAGGACGGCGCCTGGTCAGTGCCCGGAGCAGGGGGACCTTACCATTCCTGAGGGTGGCGTGATTCAGGGAGTTGGTAGGAGTCAGATATGGACACCGAGCCTGGCTTTGGGAACGTTCTCAGGAGAGAATGGTTAGCCAGCACCCCTGTTAGCTGTGTTGGAGGGATCTATGTGGGGCCAGGAATCCCCTGGGCGCATAGCCATGTCCAGAAGTGTAGCCCACACAGGAGGCAACTGAGGCATGGCTCCCCACAGGGCCTGCAATTAGTGGGGTGTGTGCAGCTGCCCCGAGGACCTGCTGTTTGGGACCTCAGGTATAGTATCTGGAAACTAGCCAGCCAGGCAGCGCCATGACATGGGCACAGATGTCCAGCTGAAGGCTGTTGTGTTTATGGCATATGGATGTGCTGCCTCCACCAGGCTGGCCTCCTGGGATGGGAGAGGACCCCAGATTGGGGATGTCTGTGATGTGAGATGTGCAGCTGGCAGGGCATGTCCTGGGCTGGGAGTACAGAGCTGGGCATGTGGCTGAGCGGGTGTCTCTGTATGACTGAACGGGGATGGGAGGGAAACTGGGGAGGGAGACATTTTAAGCTTTTCTGGTGTGGGGCGGGGGTGCTATGTGACTCAAGGTGGTCAGACTGGCCTGGCCGAAAAGGTGATCTCTGGGCAAAGACCTAAGGGAAGATAGGGACAACTGAGGCGAGCAAGTGCAAAGGCCCTGAGACAGCAGTGGACGCAGCCGGTACTGGAAACTGTGCAGAGGCCAATGTGAGTGAGCAGGGGAGGAGGTAGGGGTCTGATCTGGACGTTGAGAGGACCCCTCTGGCTTCCTGTGGGAACAGTCTGGGAAGGAAGAGCAAGGGTTAAAGTGGGGAGACTGGGGAGGAGGCGAATCTGATCAGAGATGGTGGCTGGGATGAGAAGTGGTCCAGGTCAGAGATGGTGGCGGGGATGAGGGGTGGTCGGGTCTGCGTTTGTTGTAAAGACAGAGCCATCTACTGAGACGGTCAGTCCCCCAGTTGCCCTGTGAGATAGATCCCATTATTCCCGGCTACACAACATTTTTCTGCAGCTCAGAAAAATGAAGTCACTGGCCTGAGGTCACACAGCAAATAAACAGCAGCTCCAGGATTCCAACCCAGGCCTCCTGGCGCTCAATCAGTGTGCTCTCCCATTGCTTCTTGTCCCTGGGCGGCTGGAGGATGCCCTGGGTTTGGAGTGTGGAGGTAGCATTTATCAGCATCTATACCAGTGTCTGCACATAGTAGGGATGCGGAAGATATCTGTTGGATGGATGGATAGACTGATGAATACAGTGAATGGAGGAGGCCGCCCAGCCCACTTTGCAGAAGTGTATCTGGAGGCAGAGAGCAGGATCTGGCTAAGGGGAGAGGGCTGCACCTGGGGGTGGGTTTCTTTGGGGCTCGAACAGGGGAGGGGGTGTGACAGTAGTGCTGGCTCAGGGTCAGTGGTCTGTCAGAGGCAGGGGTCGGAGTAAAGGGCTGTGGGGCGTGGTGGGGGCTTTGGGGAGCTCCTGGGGTCCCAGGGTCGGGGGGAACACCTGCAGCAGAGCCTGCCTAGGTTGTCTGCCCTGGGGCAGGGAGGGGGCAGGTGCAGGAGGGGGGGTGTGGCCAGCGGTGGGGGGCGGTCAGTGGTGGCCCAGCCCTGGTTATGCAGCCGATGAGGCCGTCTGAACCACGAGGCCGGGCTTGGCACGGCCCAGAGCCCCCCTACTCCCTGGGCTGCCCAGCCGTCAACCTTCCTCCCCCGCTTCCCCGACCTTCCCTGGCTGCCCAGAACCAATGGGTTAATTAGATAACAGAGCCTTTGATTAGCGGGGGAGGGGGAGGCCTCCGGAGCAAGGCAGGGGGCCCCGAGGAGGAGGGAGGAGAGGTGCCCTCCCCCTTTGGGAGGAGAGAAAGAAGGGAGGGGTGGGGAGGGAGGGAGGGAGCTGAGACACTGCTTGGCTCTGCACTGCCGTGTGACTAGAAATTGTAATCGCGGGGAAAGAGAGAGAAACAGACAGAGCCTGGCTGAGGGAGACCAAGACAGACGGACAGACAGACAGACAGAGAATCTGACCCAGACGGGCTCCCCGACCTACATAAAGCGGGTGATGGGGACCGAACGAGAGTGAGGAGGAGATGGAGGCAAAGGAGAGGGGGGCCTGGTGGTCCCAAGGGCAGGGAGATAGTGAGGGGGGAGCCTGAGGAGGGGGTTGGGGCCTGAGGAGGTGGACAGGGACCAGAGGCAGAGGGGCTGGGAGAGAGCAGGAGGCTGGGGTCAGTGGGTGAAGAGGAGAGGCTGGCGGTGGGGGGAGAGTAGAGGTAGAGGTGGGGGTGGGGGTAGGAGACAGACGGGAGGAGGCGAGCAGGGAGGGGAGGAGGAGACGGTTGCTGCAGTGGCCTCGACAGCCCCCAGGGGGGTGGGAAGGGTGACAGGCGAGGGGGGGGGCGCGGGGAGACCCAGGAAGCCCCTGCGCCCCCCCCAGCACAACCTCGACAGGAAGCCCTGGAGAGCTGGGCAGGCAGAGCCTCAGGCGGCTGGAGGCATGTGGAGGGGGGGCCTGGGGCACAGGGAGAGGCCCAGCGGAAGCCGAGCCACTGGGGTGAGTGTCCCTCACGGTGGGGGGAGACAAGGACGGAGATGGCGGAGGGAGGGCGAGGAGGGGAGGGGAGGGAGGCCCAGGCACTGCAGAAGCCGTCATGGAGGTTGGGGGGAATGCGGGCTGGCAGCGGGCGACATGGGGACAGTGGTGGAGATAGAGAAAGAGAGACACAGCAGCGGGTCCGGACCTGGGGTGGGCGCTGCGGGCATCCTGGCCTGTGGGTCCCCCAGCCTCAAGACCTCATCCCATTGGGCTGTGCCGCCGGCCCCTTGGCTTAGAGGGTGTGGGATGGGTCATCGCCAGTCTTGGGAGATGGGAACCAGAATGGTGGGCTGAGGACAAGGACGGAGCATAGACCTCCCTGACACACACGGGGACGCAAAGGCCCCACCGCCCTCACAGGACACACAGATAGAGGCACACGCAGCCCCCAGCCCTCCAGGTAGAAAAATGAGTCTGGGATGTAGACACAGTGTCAACCCTCCCCAGAGCCCACTCCCATCTCTCCATCTCTGTCTCTGTCTCTGTCTCCGTGTCTCTGTCTCTGTGTCTTTGTCTCTCAGCTCAAACACACAGACATACGCACATGCATTTTTATCTGAGTTAAAATGATACTGGAAACTGTAGGAGGGAGTGAGTATGCGTGTGTGTTTTTGCACGCGCACACGTGTATGCAGGGTGCAGGTGGCCCTGTGTCCGTGGGTCTGAGAGTGCACCGTGTGAGGGGGTGCCTCTGTCACCACTGCCGGTGTGCGTGTTTGTGCAGATGGCTCCCCGTGCCCCTGTCCTCCCCGCTAGTGGGGAACTCTGGGGTCAGCCGTACTGGAGCAGAGCTGGCAAGCGTGGGTGCGCGTGGGTGCGTTGTGTGCACTGGAGATGCTGCGTGGAAGGGAGGGTGGGGAGCCCGCAGAGTAAAGCCAGGACCACAATCCCCCTCTGCCAGGACCCGGCCAGCTCCATGTTTGAGACAAGCCATCTTCCCTCCTAGCACCTCAGTGTCCTCATCTGTAAATTGGGCGTCCTGACAGCATCCTCCCACGGTTCCTGGGAGGCTTAAAGGAGACCAGCGTGTGCAGAGTCTGGTGCATGGAAGGGGCTTACTCTGAATTCCAGAGCTGTTATTACTGTTGTTACTGTCACCGTGAGCCCAGTCCCCTATCCATCTCATCCTGTAGAAATAGGAGTGGGGAGAGCCTGACCTCACATTGCCTACCCCCATCCCAGAGCTCAGGCTCGGGGTCCCCAGCCCGCCAGCACCTTCCCCGGCACCATCCTGCAGCCGCTGCTGGCACGGGCCCACCAGCTGCCATTGCCGCCTCGAGTACCTGCCCACCCCAGGCCACCCTCGGCCACCTCCTCCCCATCATTGCCTCCAGTCTCCTCCTGTCCCACCGGCCTCACCTGCCGGCCCCTCCACACTTGCCTTGTCTGACACCTCCCCTCCTTCAATCCCCCCTTTGAGTTTAACTCAAGTCCCTCCAGCTGCTGCAGCAAGGCCCACGGGGCCTGGACCAGGGTGACGGGAGAGAGGAGTCCGGGCAGCTGGGCCGAGCATGATGGGTGCTCAGGATACTGGGGAAACTTGCCCTCTGCACACACTCCCGGGAAGGAGAAGTGAGCTCGCAGGTGGTGAAGAGACTTGGGCGATGCTGGGCCGGGCCAGATCCCTGCTCCGACTTCCTGGCCTGGCCCTTCACCCTCTCTGTCGCTTGCGTTTTGTCCGTCTGCCTCTCACTTCTTGTCTACTTACTTACGTCCCCTTTTGAAATCGTAACAAAGACAAAGGCTTTCATCTGGCCAACTCCTCCCCTTGCTGGCCTAGCGGCCTCAGGCAAGCACTTCCTCTCCCCCCAGACTCAGTTTTCTGTTCTGTGAAATGGGCATAAAGTCTTCCCAGACTGGAGAGGACAAGATGAAATGAGCGCAGGCCCAGCAGGGCCAGCCCCCCTCTCTGTCTCCCTAGGCCTCCTGGACCGTCCTCATCAGGCTGCCTCTCCCTCCACAGGGGGGCTGCAGGGGCCCGGCCCCCTAGGGGCCTGAGCATGGGGCGGGGAGGGGACAGTGCTGGCAGCAATGGCAGAGCTGCCTGGTTGTCAGGGAGGAGCTGGGCCACTCAGGGTCCCTCACTGAGCCTCTCCCTCTCTCCCCTCCCCTCTGACAGCCCCCCAGCGCCCACGCGGAGCATGAACATTGAGGATGGCGCGTGCCCGCGGCTCCCTGTGCCCCCCACTGCCGCCCGGTAGGATGTCCTGGCCCCATGGGGCCCTGCTCTTCCTCTGGCTCTTCTCCCCACCCCTGGGGGCCGGCGGGGGCGGCGTGGCCATGACATCTGCCGCTGGAGGGGGCTCCCCGCCGGCCACCTCCTGCCCCTCGGCCTGCTCCTGCAGCAACCAGGCCAGCCGGGTGATCTGCACAAGGAGAGAGCTGGCCGAGGTCCCAGCCAGCATCCCCGTCAACACACGGTACCTGAACCTGCAGGAGAACAGCATCCAGGTGAGTCAGGCTGGCGGCTGGTGGGGGGTGAGGGGGTACAGGTGGCACTGGGGGAGGGGCACAGGTGGTGGCCGGTCCCTCCTCCCTGAGCTGGAGGAAGCCTCCTGGGCATTCCCACCAGCTCTTCACACGCCGTCCCCTGGGCACTGATGGGATGCTATTTGCATCGTGTTAGCTTGAGCCAGGCTGTCTGCGTCTTCTCAGCACAAGGCTCCCTGTGTCTGTGCCAGCACCAGCGGGTTGGGGCCCCAGGGCAGGACCACCTGTCTGCCTCCCATGGCACAGGACAGGCTAGCCCTCAGCCTGGTCCTCAAGCCACAGGTCGTGCTTGGAGTGACCCTTCCCCAAGGCCCCTGTGCTGCCTGCACGTGTGGCATTGGGCACGTGGCGGCATGACTCTGTGCCTCAGTTTCCCCATCTGAAGAATGGGGATGATAAGAGCCCCACCCCAAGGGGTTGGCATGAGGGCTGATGGGCCACATACTTGTCAAGGATTTTAGAGTCATCTTGGCACCTAACGAGCACTCATTTGCTGCGCGGTACCAGGCTGGTGTGAGAGCTGAGTGTGCCCTAGTACCTGGCGCCACGTGGCCACCTGGCTGGTGCTCGGATGGATGGATGGATGGAGCAGTTGCCGTCTGATGGCTATTCTGATTAAGATGGGCCATAAATTATGGTTTGGGGGTAGAGTTGTGCTATTTTGAATCAGGGTCTCTCCCCCTCTGCTCTGTTGACTTTTGGCCTGGATCACCCCTGGGGTGGGGGGGTTGGGGTGTCCTGTGCGCTGTAGGGTGGTGAGCAGCATCTCTGGCACTAGATGCCATAGCGCCCCGCCCCCAGCTCCAACATGTCTCCAGATGTTGCCAGAGATTCCCTGGGGAGGAGGGGAATCATCCCTGGTTGAGAACCACTGTTGTAAAGGCATTAGGTTAATCCCCTGCCCCCGTGCAGAGGCAGGAGAGAAGAGGACTCAGAGCTATCCTTCCCCACCCCAGCTCTACATCCTGGTCTGGTCCCCTGGGGATAGCCTGGGGACCAGGGCCCCCATCTGTTGGGGAGAGAAGGCAACTTTTTAGGGGGCAGTGCCAAGGGGCTGCCAAAAGCAAGGCTGTCCCTTCGTGGGTGGCCATGGGTCAAGGACCACTGAAGCCAGAGTTGAGGTCACATCACCTGACCCCTGCTCCTGCAGGCTGTGTCCCCGGGCATCAGGCCCTCCTCACCAGTCACCTCCCCCCGAGGGCAGGTACCTTTTCTACTAGTGCACTCTGAATCTCTCTCACATCCCTCAAGCTGCACTGTCTGTCCTTTAAAGGGGTGACCCCCTCATGTCACTCTCACCACACACCTGCCCCCTTGTTCCCTGGGCTCATCCATCCTTCATTTATTCGTGTGACAGTCAACAGATGCTGTCAGCACCAGCTCTGGGCCAAGCCCTTTTGTAGGTGATAACCAAGACCGCCAGGCCCTTCCCTGCCCCTGCGAGGCTTACATTCTAGAAGAGAAGACGCAATGAACCAAAAAATGGGATAGCTCGCCAGGCTGGGATAACTGGGGAATGGGAGCCGGAAATGGGGATGTTCGGGTGTCAGGGAGTGCATCTGTGACAAGGAGATGCGGGGTCCACACCACCGGCCACCCAAGGCCAGCAGCGTCCCTTTGGTGGAATGTGACCAGTTTCTCTTGGGGGTGCACAGTCTCACCAACGGCAGCTGAGTGCCCAGCCCACACTAGGCTCCCTTGCCCACGGACCTGGGCAGGGCACCGACATATAATCACTCTAGCCCGACCCATCCTCCCAGGGACCACCACAAAAGCTTCACGGTGCCCTCGGCTTAAACCCTCCACAGCTCTACTGGGATGACCAGTCACTCTCCCAGCCCTGAGCCCCCAGCTCCCAGCTCAGACCATCCCTCTGGGACCCGAACACACCTTTCTACAGCCCTGGGGTCCCCCAGCCTCCCTTCCCCTCACCTCCTTACTCTCTGGGGCCCTAGCCCCCTAACCCACAACACCCCTGTCCTTGCCCTTGATGCTTCTGTCTGTTCAGTATCTCTCGGTTGTCATCTGTGTAAGAGGCAGTGGTCCAGGCACTTCGGACGCATCAGTGAAAAAAACCGAACACCCAGCCCCACCTTCCCTGAGCCCAATTCTAGATCTCTGTCTAGAAGTAACCAGTGTTGCATTAAAGATGCTAAGGGTCGTGGGGAAAGGAACTGGTTGAGGGGAGGAGTTGCTGGCTGCAGCTGTAAAGATATGGAGGCCAGGGTGGACTTGTGGAGAAGGTGACATTTGAGCAAACGTTTGGAGGGGTGAGAGTGGGAGCCTTGTGGAAGGGCATTCCAGGCAGAGGCCTGCAAGTGCAAAGGCCCTGGGGTGGAGACTGATTGGTGTGTAGGAGGACCAGCCAGGAGGCTGACTGGTGTGGTGGGAGCAGAGCGAGCTGGGGAAGAAGGGGGAGGTGAGGGCAAAGAGGGGGCTAAGGGGCCTGGTGGTCATAGTGAGGGCTCTGCTCTGCACGAGACAGGAGCCAGGGGAGGCTCTGAGCAGAGGACAGACATACGGGCTCTGATTTGGGTCTCTCTCTCTGGCCAAGGTGTGGGGACTGCCAGGGTAAGGGTGACGGCGGGGAGGCCTGTTCAGAGGCTGCTTGCAGAGTCAGGAGAGAGATTCTGGTGGTCCAGCTCAGCCCAGGCTGGTGGCAGTGGAGGTGGTGACAAGTGGACAGTTCTGGGTCTGTTTTGAAGGTGGAGATGACAGGATTCTCCAGCAGAGCGATGCAGGGAAAGGCAGAAGCTGATGACTCTATAGGTCTGAGTTGGCCTCTTGGTATGACCTGTTTGCTGGTGTTCTGTCACCCCGTCTCCCAGGCCACTGGCCTGCAAACCATTTGACTGACATCCTTGTCAGAATATACACATGCGCCCTGTGGACATACATGAATTTATTTACTAAATAAGTAATAAAAATTTATTTAGTAAGCAAATTTACTAAGTCGTGCAAAGATCTCAGGCATCCGTGGATTGTGTATATTGTAAAGTTTACCCAAAAATGGCCATCATGAGGTGGGTGGGTATAGCTCAGTGGCAGAGCCCAGGCTTAGCATGCATGAGGTCCCAGGTTGAATCCCCAGTACCTCCTCTAAAAATAAATAAAACTAAAAAAAAAGAAAAAAAAATTTTATTTAAAAAATTTAAAAACACAAAAGAGAAAAAAATAGATAAACTTAATTACCTCCCCCACCTCCTGCCAAAATAAAATAATTAAATAATACAACAATAAATTTAAAAATTTTTTTTAAAAACAGGTGATTCTGAAAAATTGGGAGGAGTGGGGCCACCTCGAGAGCAACGAGAGGTGTCTTACAAAATAACTTTTTAATTATCCAGATAAAAAAATGTTAAAACTCACCCCTACCCCACCACCTAGATATAAATAACTCTTATGTACATTTTGTTTTAAAGACTTCCCGGTTCTTTACTGTGCCTATGTAAGTGTGGTTTTTAAATTCTGTATTAGAGAATGAATATAAATTAATAGAGAAAAACTAGAGAATAGACCAAAATAAGACACAGGGACAAAAGCCAAGTGTAACCCGACAGCCACAGGTAACTCCCTTTAACTTTTGCTGTCTTCATTCAGATACCCTACACGCGTGTCTGTGATAGGCTCGGGTCTGTAAACGGGGTTTTTGCTTTGTTCCTTTTTTAAAGGAAAAAAAGGAATTATGCCGTTTTATACTGGTTTGCAACTGGCTTTTGGCACCTCAGAGTTTAACCATGAACATCTTTTTCCCTGACTCTGATGCTTGTCTATTATATGGATTTTAATGACGGCATAGGATGCCGGTGGGTGGGCGTCCTGGTACTTAACTAGTCCCGTCTTATTTCCAATGTTTTAGCTGATATGAATAACACTGCAGTGAACATCCTCGGTATTTGTTCTTTGTATTTTTCTGGATTCTGCCCTTGGGATAAATTCCTAGAAGTGGAATTGTGGATCAGAAGCTATGACCTCCCAAAACGCATTCACACACATACACGCACACCTGAGCACGCACGAGTCCTGGCCCCAAAGCTCTGTAGAGACGGCCTGAATTCTGAAGATTCAAGAGCCCCTCCTTGTCCACGGTCACCTGCTAGTCCTCTGGCTCCTGCATGGACGGTCACCCCACAAGGGCAGGGGCTTCACCCTACTCCCTGCTGTATCCCAGCACCTAGACCAGAGTCTGGTGCACAGTAGGTGCTTAGCAGATATTTGTCTGTGAAGGATGGAAGGCCAGCCTCAGGGGACCCAGCAGAGGCCAGGGACCATCCAAGAGCTGGAGCAGGAGGCAAATCCTGCAGCGCCCACATTGAAAACAGGGGGCAGCCCTAAGGTTCCCATTCGCCCCTGGCCTGCGGTGCAGTGAGGGCGAGGACCACAGGCAGCATGGAGACTCCAAGTGCACGAGTGGCCCGGGGGAAAGGGGCTGAGCCTGCAGAGATGCCTTCTAAGCAAAGGCCAGAGGACTCGCCTTCCCTCTGCCCTACAGCCCCGATGCCACTCAGGCCGGGCACATGCCACCACCTGGCAGGCCCAGAGACACCCCTGCTCTTCCATCTCCTCTGGGTCCAGGTAGAAGTTGTGCCCTAGGCTGGGCGCAGCCAGCTCACCCCTCCTCAGCCAGGTAGGGGTCCTCCCTGGGCCTCCTTCCTCTGTCATGGCCATGTCTGTGGGTCCCCACTCTGCTCCCCTCTCCCCCCAGAGCCAACCATCCTCAAGTGTTTACTCTGGACCTTTCGACTTGTGTGTGTGTTTGCAAAATGCTTATTGTTGCTTGGTGAGCATGTATTTTTAATTTATGTAAATGAAGCTGCATTATAGATGGCTTTCTTTGTCTCAATGTTTTCACTTGGCCTGAGTGTTTCAGAGCCATCCCGGTCGCTGTGTGTGTGTATGTTTGTGTGTGTGTGTGTGTGTGTGTATCTACTCTGTTACTTTAACTGCTACAGAATTCCCCTTGGTGGGCGCCCCCCCTTCCTGGCCCCACCCCCAGGGAGCTTTGAGCTGCCTTCACCACAAATCCTCCCTCAGGAGGCCTTTGGGGGCTGTGTGATTAATAGCTTTGGAATGCACCCAGGGGAATTGCTGGATCAGAAGATGTGATGTACTTAACCTCACCAAGTACCCTGACCCACCCAGGCTCTTAGGGGGCTGCCCTGGTCCCTCTGGGAGTTGGCTGTGAGGTCCTGTGGGCGATGTGTGTGAAGGACAATGAAGTGTGTTTCCACCCTAAGAAACCAATCAACCCATCCTAAAGAAATACTCAGAAGGGTTTCAGAGATCAGTGTGGAAGGATGGCCCAACAGCCAGAAAGTAGAAGCAGCCTCAGTTCCTGATGATCAGGGCATCGGTTACGTGAATCACTGCACGTTCTTATGACAGAACATTGCACAGCAATTAAGATGGAGTTTCGAAGAATCTCGAATGACAGAGAGAAATGCTTAGAAGATCAGACTGAGCTTTCAAAGGAGGCAAGTCGTACATCTGATGTGTTTTGAAAATGTCATTTTGGGATTGATAGATACACATTACTATATATAAAATAGATGAACAAGGACCTACTGTGCAGCACAGGGAACTACATTCAATATCTTGTAATGAGCCATAGTGGAAAAGAATCTGAAAAAATATGCTTAAGAGAATCACTTCGCTGTACACCCGAAACTCACATTGTAAATTGACTACACTTCAATAAAAAATAAGAATTTTTTAAAATGTCATTTAAAACAAAAACAAAAACCAGAGACCCCCCAGACAGGTTCCCAATATCTCTGTCGCACTAGTGTTACATAGGCTATTAATTTCTTCTTTACGTTTCCTTTATAGTCTCAATTTTCTTTGGAGAGGGCATTTAATACTGTACGTAAGGGGGCAGGGTAGACCTCAGTGGGACAGCACATGCCTAGCGTGTGCGCGGGGTCCTGGGTTCACTCCCCAGTACGGCCGTTAAAATAAATAAGTAAACAAATAAACCTAATTACCCCCCCAAACAAAAACAAAAATAAATGAGTAAAATAAAATACTAAGACTCTGTGTAATCAGGAAAAACAAAACTTCAAAATAATAAGTACAAAATGTGACAGGAGCCTAAGAAAAAGGTCTCCACTGGGATTGCTCACCCTTTCCTTGGAGATGGGAGAAGAAACTACAATTTGTGGAGGGTTTGCCCTGACTCGTTTGTTTCCGTGACGGCAGTGGGATGGCTTCTTCCATTTTACGGATGTGGAAACGGAGGCGCGTGTCCAAGGTCCCCTGGACGGCGGTGGCCCCGTGGCTTGCCCTCAGCCCCGGGAGCCGGCATGGAGAAGGCAGCCCAGCCAGCCAGGGTGCAGCCTCAGGAAAGTCAGTCTGTTGCAGAGAAGAGCCCGCCATGGTGCATCACCGTGGAAAACACCGGAAATGGCTTTTGAATGACCTGACGGTTGGCGATTTCCAAGGGCCAGTCTGCTGGCATCAGGAGATACGGGGAGTTTTTGAACAGCCAGACTTTTCCCAGCCAGAGCCCTTGAAAGAAGGGAATGGTGGACAGAGGGTGGGGAACAGCCCTCTCTGGAGGTCAGTGAGGGCAGCCCTGCCTGCAGGCCAGTGGGTCACCTGCACAGGAGGGAGCCGCCAGCCTTAGTGGCCATGCCCAGGCCCCCAGGACTGGATGCCTAATTCCCCCTCTCGGATTGCCATCCCAATTCCAGTTTCTTCCTTCCTTCCCTCAGAAGCACCCCCATGACCCTGGATAATCCCGTCACCCTCCTGGCCCTCAGTTTCCACAGCGGTCAGACTGGAGCCCTGGTGATGCCTTGTCATTTTCTTCCTTACTTACTATTATGATGTGTAACACACAGAGATCAACACGGACCTGAATGTCCACTCAGATGATTATCAGAAAGAGAAGGGCCACACAAATGCCAGCAGGGCAAGACATGGAACATAAAGAAGCCCCTGAAGACCTCGTGCCCTCCCCCCATTCCCTCCTCCTCCTCCCCAGAGACCACCTTCCCTGAGTCCTACCTTCAATCCAACAGAATCAGGCGCCTACATTCTGCATGCCCGGCTTCTTCTGTCCACATGGCTGCTGAGGCACATCCTTATTGTTTCCCGGATCCGTGGCTTTTCCTCTGTTACTTTCGTACTGTTGGATGACGTTCTGTCCAATGCAGACACCTCAATTTCTTTATGTGTTTCTTGTTGATGGGCATTTGGATTGTCTCCAGTTTGGGGCTCTCACTCTGCCTGGTTTTAGATTTGGGGGGTTTTTTGTTTGTTGTTTGTTTTTGGTTTTGTTTTGTTTTGAGCTGGAGGAGATGGAGGTGGAGCCCCTCTGCCATTTATTCCAGAAGAGTAGCCTGCGTGCCTCGAAGCTAGGCTGGGCTGGGAGGGGCGCCAAGGCTGCCTCAGAGACTCCAGTCTGTCCAGTGAGCTGGCTCAGGAAAGGATGCATGCCTCACGGGGCAAGTCCAATGCCAGCGAGCTTGTCTGCTTCTTTGAACTTCAGAACCCTGGGTGTTCCACCTGGTACCACCCTGAGGGAGGCAGAGTCCTTCAGGACGCAGCCCCGCCCCTCCCTCTCCAGCCTCCTCCATCTCAGGCCATCACACTGGCCCTCTCCTGCTCCCTCCTAGCTCAGCGTCTTCACACATGCTGTTCCCTCTTTCCAGAATGCTTTTCCACTCTCGCACTCACCTAGTTAACACCAGCACTTATGATTGTGGGGGACCATTGAGGTTTGACTTGTAACTCCTTGGGCACATCATGGAATTGGTCTGGATCTGTTTTTTCATCATTAAATTGGGGATAACAGTCCTTCCACCTCAGAGCTGTCGAGAAAGTCAATGTCTTTAACCTCTGGACAAGCAGGGACTGAGCGCCACCATATGCCCGGCGCTCTTGGAGGCCCTGGGCACTGGGCAGTCTCAGCAGGGCAGACGAGGTAGCACACGTGTGACGAGGGCCTGGTGAGTGGTCAGCGCAGAGAAGTCCAGCGACTGTCAATGGTGAGACCGTCATCATGGTCGGTCACCATCGTCTTTCTTAACTTAGAGAAACATCTCGGCCTCACAGGCATCTCCTCTGACCCCCTAGTCCAGCCAGGCCCATGGGTCCCTCCGGCACCCGAATTTGTTGATCACCCTTGTGGTCGCCGCTGGCCACAGCACGCGGCCCAGAGCCTGACAGACTGGAGGTCTTCAAACACAACTGTGAAATTAACGAATCGGAGAACAGCTTGCCATTTTTGCGGAGCCATGCGGTCTTGAACCTCGCGAGGACGGCCTCAGGAGCTCTCATCCCCACCTCTCAGCTGAGCAGACTGAGGCCCAAGTGGCCGAAGACAGGGGAGAAGCTGGGTTTCTTCAGCGCTATCGCTGATGCTTCCTAATTCTTGGCTGCCTGGGCTCCACTCCCCGGGCTTGGTTACGAAACTATAACTGAGTCCTGACTCTGTCCGCACAGCCCATCCCTGCTCATCAGGACACTTGTCCCAGCTTCCTCCCAGACTCTTGGCCACAGTCTGTCCCCTTCGCCCCTTGCCAGAGTCACCACAGACCCTTCCTGAACTGGGCCCTCCCATCCCAGCCAGACCTCACTCAGGGGCGCCCCGGCCCCACCCTTCCTGCCCTTCAGAAAACACACCATCCCTGAACAGCCATAGTGCCCCCCCACTTGCCCGGGCAGGCGCGCTCCTTCACAGGTCACAGATATCAAGAGTCTGGTCCTCACGACACTGCCGTGAAGTCTCCACCTGGAAGCGGGCCCTGAGTGGGGAGCCTGGCTAATCCATCTGGAGCACCCCGTTCACGTACCTGATTCATTTCTTGAGCAACTACTGTGTGCCAGGCGCTATTCTGGTCACAGGGAGCAGGACAGATTCACATCCCTGCCCTGGCAGAGCTGGGGGGAGGGAGACAGTACAGGAGGCGCCCGGCACAATACAGGTGTGTGCGCGCTATGATCGCTATGCCCGATGGACAGAGATGAGAGCTGAGGGATACAGCCGAGCAGGATGGAGGCGGGGCTGAGGGAGAGGGGCGGGGCCTAAACCTAACCCCACATCCCCACGGGCCCCACCCACTGCCTTAGGCCAAGTTAGGGTGCGCTTGGCTGCTGGCCTGTCCCTCTGGTATAGATCTTACCCTTGCGTTATTTGCGCCTGGGTTGGGGGCATCAGGCCAGACTCGGCACCCTGGCTTGGCTTGGCTTGGGAGGCCTCAGGAGGCAACTCCTAGATGGAAGGAAGGAGCTAGGGGAGTGGGAAGGGAGGAAGGACAGACAGGTGCATGGATGGAGGGTCACATAAAGGAAGGGAGTGGGCATCCGGGAGGAAGAGGTCACTGGGCAGAGATGAGCAAGTGGGCTTAGTGAAAAGACTTTTCTCAGCAGCCTTGAGTGATGAGGACCCAGACCAGGCGCAGAGGTGGGGATGGTGTTCTGTGATAGGCCGGCATGAGCTCAGGCATGGAGGAGGAGGAGGTGGAGGATGAATGATGCACTTAAAGGGTGCCAGGCGCTGCACTGAGCCCCCGGCATGTGCAAAGGCATTTAATCCTCACCAGTCCTAGGAGGTGGATCTTATAAGCCCCATTGTACAGATGACGAAGCGGCCCAAAGAGGTCTGAAACTTGCCCCAAGTCACAGAAGCAGTCAAGGGCACTCTAAATCAGGACTCTGGCTGTCTGACCCCAGAGCCTTAATCACCAGGTCGCAGGGCTCAGCCTGGGCGGGCAGGGGGCGGGGCTGGGAGGCTGGGCGGCAGGGATGAGACAGGTCTGAGCACAGCAGTCATCCGGGGTGCTGAGGACCCGTGGAGTTCAGGCTCTCTCCTCTCCCACTCTGGCCAGAGCCCTTCCCTGCCCGCCTTAGGTTGCCAAGGAGGGCCGGCCTGTGGTGGAGACTAAGAGGATAACTCCTTGGGCGTGGGGCATGGAGCCTTTAGGCTCTGCCTACCCCAGTGGAGGGCTGTACCTGGCATGGCCTGGAACCTCCTAGCAGGGGCAAGTTTAGGATTTGTTGTCAGCGGTGAAGGGTGAGATGATGGATAATGGACTTCACTGAAGGAGGAGGATGCTGTGTTCTCAGTGGCCACGCTGCCCCTGGGCTGGGCTGTGTTGCCAAAGTACATGCTTGTTCTCGAGTTCTCACGTCGCTTGTCCCCACGTTACAGAGAGACTGAGGCCCTGGGAAGCCGAATCTAGTCCTGGGGGGCTCAGTGAGCAAAGTAGGGACCCCCATGCTTTCCCAGGTCTGGCCATGTCCTGAAGGTCAGGGAAATCCCCCTTGAAGAGGGGGACACAAGTCCTTGATCTCAGAGAAGGAAGAAATAGGAGGAGCTGTCATAAAACAGTTGGTACAGAAAAAAAATGTTTTTTAAATTGTGAACATAAGATAATTAACGGGGAAAAAAACTCCAACAGTGAGCTTACTAAACTTGTGTTATTGGTTCATTACATTCAAAACCTATAAAAACAATTTATCTTAATAGTGTTAAGAGGAACAATTCACTTAATCATTCTCCGACCACAGTTAAATTTTTATTAAAGGATTTCTTGACACTTTATTTTCTTAAAAATCCCAATAGAACACAGTGGGGATTTTTTCAGTGTTAGTAATATTTACCTACCCGCAAAGGAAGTGGGAAGTCCCTTAAATAATAGGCCAAGTTACAGGATGGAAGGAGGGGGGAGAAGACCCCATCAGAGTGGGGATGTGGTCCTTGATGGGGCCACTTTCCCATGTGGAACTGGTATCCTTGACACTTGACTGAGGCAGGTGGGGGAGGGCTCACAAAGGTGGGCTAAAGGAGAGAGGGGACTAGGGCACTTGGGCGGTTAGGACCCCAGGCCCAGTTCCTCTGCTGTATCACAGGATGTCAGCATCCCATCAGGCCAAAGATGGCAGGCTGGGAGGGCAAGGGGATTTGTCTGCTCTGAGAACCAGTCCCACCTTGTCCACCCTACTCTGTGTCAGTGACCATGAGGGTGACCTGGCCCACAGCATCAGAGAAGGTTTGAGATCACCTAGGCGGGGGGGTTTCAGACTGTGCCGTGGAGAGGCCACAGGCCTGCCTCTCCACCTGGGACCAGGGCAGCTCCTGAGATCTGTTTACACTATTACCACTTAAATGATCATTTGCATAATTATTGTGTTTAGTGTCTCTTCCCCTCAAGAGGTCAGGCTGTGGGAAGACGGCCGTGGCTATCTTGTCCACACTGGATCCCCAGAGCCCTGCGTGACACAGAGCAGGCACTCAAAGAATATATGCCAAGTGAGCAGATCAACACATGGGTAATGTTTGAATAACGAACGGGCTCAGCAGCTCAAAAAACAAATCAAAACCCACAAACTGCCCAACCCTCTCGGTTTTGGTGGGCGGGCGTGGTGGAGACCTGCTGTTCCGTTTCAGGAGAAGCAGACTTTTGAGTCCTAGTTCTGCTACTTTGGAGCTGTGAGACTGAGGGCAAGTGACTATACCTCTCTGAACCTTCATTTCCTCAGCTGTAAACCATCAAATACGAGGGAAGGCAGGGATATGTGGTTGATAATCTCCTGGTGATAGGATTGCCACAAGGATTAGTGGAGATCATGATCTCAGAGCATTTAGCACAGTGTCTGGTACATACTAGGCACTTAACAAACAATGGTTCTCCCCTTTTCCTAATGAACCTGCCCCAGATGGCTCTTTGTCAGAGACAGAGATGGGATCAGCCTTGTACTGTTTGGGAGGAGAGGAGAGGAATTGATTGGCTTTGGTCTTTAGGTATACATATTAAATCTTCAGAGCAACCACTAAAAGAAGAGAAAATACATACATTCTAAAATAGTAAATAGGAGAATGGAATAAGAAACTTAGTCAATGCAAAAGATGATAGGAAAGAGGAAGGAATAGGCTTCAAAAAATCAGGACAAATAGAAAGCATGAAATAACATAGGAATAATTCCAAATAGATTAGTAATTGCAATAAATGTAAATGCGCTAAACCTCCAGTTAAAAGACAGAGATTTTTCAGGCTGAATTAAAAACAAAATCCAAAAGACATACCTAAAACGTAAGGACAGAAAGGATGAAAGCAAAAATGATGGCAAACACTAATCAAAAGAAAGCTGATGTGTCTTTAATAATATCAGACACACGGACTTTAAGGCAAAAAGAATAAGTTGAAACCAGAACCAAAACCAGAATACTGGTGCCCTTTCAGCTCCCAAGTTCTGTCACTAAGGGTTTCAACATTTTTGGTGCTGTCACCCAGGCCAGGAGCTGTGCAGACACATCATCTCGCACTGTGGGTGCTTCTCCAAATATAAGCCTTGCCCATTCCGGTCTGTTTACCCAACAGAATTTGGCTGAAGTCCACCGTGAACTAGGCCTTGACCTGAGTGCAGGAAATGCAGAAATGATTCAGATGGAGTGTCTACAGCCTCACAGCCTAGACAAGGAGACGAATGCACTGAACCAGGGTGATAAGGGTCTGGTAAGAGATGCAGGTGATGAGTCAGTGAGAAGGAGGCCAGAGAAGGCCTCCCAGCTGAAGCAGTCAGAATGTCCCAGGGCACTAGGAGGAAGACGGCATTCCAGGCAAAGGACACGACCTATGCAAAGGCAGAAAAGCTGGGCAGAGTGTGGGGAGCATAGGGAACCCCCGACACCTCCCTGCGGCTGAGCAGAGGAGAGGCTAGTGGGGCAGATTCTCCTGCAGGACCTCTGACACCAGGTCGAGGGTCATAGGCAGCCACATGAGGCCTTTGAGCAGGGACGTGGCAGGGTCTGAACTGCATTTTAGACAATTCTGATGGCTGACATAGAGGAAAGAGGCTGGGAAAGAAACTGGAAGCCTAGAGGAGGGACAAATGTTAATGATCATTATCAGCTGAATCAGCAATTTAAAAATACATATTATTGTGTGCTGGCCAGGTCCCAAGCCTCACAACGACCCTGCGGGACCTGTGAGAACGTGGACTCAGAGACATTAGGACACTCGGCCAAGCTCACACAGCTGGTCGCCTGGATTCAGACCGAGCCCAGCGCCACTCCCCCGCCCCCTCACTAGGCTGCTCCCAGTCACCCTGCAGAGAAGAGGAGGGAGAAAAGACTAGAATCCTGTTAAAAATAAAGGGACTCACTATTTAAAGCCACCCTACCGCACATCCTCAATAAAACCAGGCTTCCCTTCGCAGCAACACCCCCGTCCTGCATTTTCTCCACGAGTGCATCATTCAAGTGACTGGCAGGGGACCCCACCCACTTTGGGGGTGCCCCTTCATCTCCCTTCACACATCCCCTTCCCATCGCTGCTGAGACAAAACTCACAGAGCAGAAGCAGCCTCCAGCTCTGCCAGGACACCCCTTTATGGACAGACGTGGTGTGGTTTCAGTCCCTTTGTCCAGAGGACCCGGGAGGCGCGGGCTGGAATGCTGTTGAGTCGCTTGGCCTTTGCTGAGCCGCCTCAGCTCCTGGTCACCTACATGCTGCCCAGGTTCAAACCTCCCCATCACAGAACCTCGCTGAGTGGTTCCTTCTCTGAAAAGTAAGCAACAACACCTGTCCCGCAGGGCTTGGGGTAGTGGGGACAAGCTGAGCTGATGAGTGGGGACACCCAGCCCGGGCGCCCTGTGCTGAGCAAATATTACCTGTTACCTTGTGTCCTTGAAACAACTCTGCAGGATTGACCTTGTGATGTCCTTTCACAGAGAATGGCCCTCCTCTGTTTACCCCTTCGGAACTGCTTCTTCCCTGTTCAATAGATAAGCAATGGATGGATGACAGACACTGGGCTGGGTCCAGAAGGGCGAGCAGGGGTTTTCCAGGTAGATGAAGAGGGAAGGGCATTCTGAGCAGAGGGAACAGCATATGCAAAGGTAGAGTGGCTGTGAGATGGTTCGCGGAGTTGATTCTGGTTGAATTGTAGTTGAAGTGAGGACTGCAGGTGAGGGGGCCTACAGGCCAGGCCAAGCAGGGCTTCCAAGGCAGGCTGGATTTCCTCGGAGGGCACTGAGGAGCCATGGAAGACTCTAGAGGAGGGCAGAGTCAGCTCTGGGTGTAGCAAGGCCCTGTGGGGACAGAGAGAAGATGGCTGTGGGACATTCCAAAGGGACAGATCAGCAAGCCTGTGGCTGACCTAACCCTAATGAGGTGAGGCCGTGGGTGGTGTGAGTTTCAAGGCTGCGGGGCCGCTTCTGACTGGGCAGGTGGGCTGGAGGGGCCGCACTGAGAACAGGGACCCCGGAAGCAGGGAAGAGCAGGGTGGGGCACGCGGGTGGGTTTGCTGGGAACTGGGGAGGTCCCAGAACTAAATTTAATAAAAGACAAGGCAAGGGGGCGACTCCCAGGAGTTCTTGCCAGCACCTGGGCCAGCTATCCCTTTGTTCTCAATTTCTCAGTCCAAACGCTCAAGTCTGACCTTTGAAGGGTCCACCTCATTCTCTCCCTGGTGATTAGTGATGACTCGACTCTCCTCTTATTATTATTGTTATTATTATTATTATTATTATTATTATTATTATTATTATTACTACTACTACTACTACTACTACTACTATCATTAATAGAAACAGCCACTCTGGGCTCCTCCCGCGTTTCCCTGGGCGGTGATTGAAAGCACCCCTGTGAGAAGGGATCTGTGGTTATTGTATCTGGGAAACCTGGAGTCACACAAAGCAAAACGGCCTTCCCCACAAGAATTCCTGGAACCCAACCCACCGCGCACTGGAGTCTCCAAGAGGGGCCACACAGGCTCCAAGGCATGATCGGGGAAGCATCTTGCTGTGTTGCTGTTCAGGACTTCAGGGAATGGGCCTGCGAGAGGACAGGCTGGGAGGCCCGGGGGTCCTTGGGAGGAGGAAACTGAGGCTGCAGCAGCCCACGTGGCAGAGCCGGGGCCCAAGGGCCCGAGGGCAGCCAGGCCGGACGCTCCCCAGCCCCTCTTCATCTGCCGCTCCCCCCACAGCCCCTCAGCCTTGCCCACAAGCACGGACGCCCTGCCGTCAGGCTGCCGAGACCCCCAGGCCAGCTCAGGGCCTCCTGAACCCCCGTGATCCTGGTCCAGGTTTTAAGGTTAGCCGTGTTGACTGCAGGAAATGAAAGAGGGAAGAGCACAGTAAGGGAAATAAGGAATCAACCCTGTCAATTCCATCTCAGCGTCCAAAAGGCGGGGTAGGTAGCCCTGGGAAGGGATGCTAGGTGCCCACGAAAGTCATGTTTTAGAAGCATATTCACAATATGGGAAGATGCTCACAATACCATGTTATTTAGGGGAAACTCACGACCCAGAGGAGTATATTATATCAACACAACTTTGTAAAAAAAAATGTTTAAAAGATGATGGAGAAAATATATATTGCTGCATGGTATGCATAGACAAAAGGTCAGAAAAATGAGTACCAAACTGTTAACTCTGGGGACAGGTCCTTTAGCTGATTTTTCTTTTCTTCTTATATTATTTGTAAAATGAATATCTAGTACTATTATCAGAAGGGCAAAAGGGACAGTGGACTCTTGAATAGCGCAGGGGCTAGGGGCGCCGACTCTCCCGGCGGCGGAAAATCCCGTGTAACTTAGAGCCAACCCTCGGTGGGCACGGTTCCTCCGTATTCGCAGTTCCACATCGCAGATTCAATGAACCACAGACCATGTACTACCGTAGTATTTACTATAGAGAAAAATCCATGTATAAGTGGACCTGTGCAGTTCAAACCCGCACAGTCCGAGAGCCAACTGTGGCTGGAAAGTCATTCTATCTAACGTGGCCCCCACTGCGGGCCTGGCCCACCGGAGACTTCAGTTAATGTTTATTAACAGTGAAGGGGGGAGGACGGGAGGGGACACTTGTGCTTTGCTTTGTGCATTTCCTCTGTTGCCCCAGTTCCATCCCGTTGTCCCTGAAAACCATTCAAAGTGCCCTAAGAATGCCACCATTTTAAGAGCCCCAAAGTATCTCCCCATCTGGCCCTTTTACCTTGAGGCCACAAAGAACCCTCATCAGGCAAGGTACCCTGGGGTTGTCTTACGAATCTTCAGGAAATCTGGTTTCTACACAGAGACTGGGACTCAATTCTGGTCAGGAAGGGCCCCAAGACAGGAGATTCTGAAAGGGGCTGTTTTCAGATTCGCTCCATCACAAAATGCAGCAAACAAACCCCAAACCTGAGCATGCACCACTATACTCCAAGCCTGTGGCTGAGGCCCAGCTCCCTTCCTCCCTGGAAGGGTCTGGTCTCTGGGGTGAGACACAGGCAGACAGACAGCTCAGCAGTGGAGCCCAGGGCGAGGGGCCACGGGGCAGGGGTGGGAGGAGATGGGGCAGGGAAATACTCCAGAGCTGGTGGGCCTACAGCTGGGTGTTGAAGGGCAGATGGGAGGTAGCCAGACAAAAAAGCAAGAAAGTTGTCCTGGCAGAGGGAACAGCAAGTGCGAAGGCCTAGAGGGAGGGTATGCGTGCTGTGTTCAGGGACTTGCTAAACAGGAGATGAGGGGGAGGACAGTGGAAGAGGAAGGCAGGAAGGCCTTGCCGGCCTGCTGAGCTGCTGTAGGGCGGGGAACATGTCTCGTTATGGGATGGCACTGTCACTGGCCCCTCCGTCTGCAGCATGGTGTGGAGTGGGGGACTCTTGTGCTGGGAACGAGGGGGCTGTGCCAGGGAGCTGCGGGTATAAACAGACCTTCTGGGGCTGAGTATCCAGGTGGGAGAGCAGGAGGCTAGTCTGGGCCGGGGGCCGTGGGATGGAGAGGTGGGGACAGAATAGGGAGACAGAGGACAGAGGGCCGGGCTGGGGGACAGACGGGCACCAGTGAGTGTCAGACTGATTTTCTCCCAATTTTCAGCCTGAAGGTGCAGTAAGAGGCTTTCTGCCCGCCCCGTAGAGCTGCCCTCCGCAGGTGGCAGTGGTGTGGCCTTTGGTTAAAAGGCTCAAGATTGTAATCCCATCGGTGTCGCACTGGTTACTCAGGGCCAAGAATAACAATAATCATAAGGATGCAAGATGAGGGTTTCTAAGCGCCTTAACACCCGCACCGTGACCTCTTCTCATCTTCCTAACTGCCCTGCCAAGTGGTTTTCATCATTCTCCTTTCGTGGCCAGCTCAGTTGTGGGCCTGGAGACCCACAGCGCTCAAGTGACAGGCCCCAAAGCCAGGAGGGGAAGACTGGAGGTGAGCAGGACTCTGTCTCCACTGCCACACCCTCGACCTCAAGTTTCTGCATTTGCCGAATGGTAACAGCAATGCTGCAGGCACAAGGCGGCCATGCGGGGTGGGACCCACCAGTCACACCCCCTCCATAGGCTTCCACTTCCTCCTTTCTGAAACCGGGCAACAACAGCCCTCTAGCACAAGGCAGCTGGAGAATAAAATGTGATGGGGGGGGGGTGTCTAGCTCAGTGGTAGAGGGTACACGAGGTCCTGGGTTCAACCCCCAGGACCACCATTAAAAAAAAATAAATACATAAACCTAATTACCTCCTGCTCCCTTTAAACAAAATTAGTATTTTAAATGACAATAGAAAAGAAAGATATTTTTTAAAAAGACACGATTGTATTCCTAAGGCATCACCGAGACGGCTGCCAAGGGCACGAACTGTCAAACACACACCAGACCTGGAAGGCTTAATGTGAAAAGAGTGTAAAATATCTCATTTGTACGTCTTCCTCTTGATTATATGTTGAAATCATAATACTTTGGACATATTGGGCTACATAAGTACATTATTAAAACTGATTTCCCCTGTCTTGTTTTTTGGTTTTTTAAATCAGCCTCTAGGAAATTTACAATTAAGTAGGCATTGCTGTTGGCTAGCACAGGCATGAACAGTGGCCGTCAGGATGACCGTCCAGGAAGATTATTGTTCCTCGTGCTGGGTGCCTGTCAGACAGAGTCGTTTTTTTGTCAGTGGTGGTGCTGGGGATTGAACCCAGGAACTTCTGCATGCTAAGCACATGCTAGGCAGTGATTTGGTTTTTTCATTTGTTTGTTTGTTTGTTTGTTTGTTTTATATTTTTTAAGTGTCTTTTGACTTAAAAGTAATTTTTGTTCATTCAAGAAAGAAAAACTAAAGAATAAAAATTGCCCCTAATTCCCAACAGCTGGAGTTTACCCCTAAGAAGAGTCTGGAGCATTTCCTTACAGTTTTTTCTTGGTGCATATACGCAGAGTCCTGTTTCCTCGGCTGCTTTTTAAAGCTCTACAAGGTCACAAGCACACAGTAGGCTGCTCTCCATTTCTCCCTTGATATTATTTGGGGGGTAATTAGGTTTATGTATTTATTCTTGGAGGGGGTACTGGGGATTGAACCTAGGACCTCATGCATGCTAGGCCTGTGCTCTACCACTTGAGCTACACCCTCTCCCCTCCCCTTAATAATATTAATGTAAGCATTTCTCTGAGGCATTAACTAGGCATCAGAAAGGCCATCTGATGGCTGCATGGTCTTCTGTGCCTCAGTGTACCTGGCATGGTGATCAGTGGGGAGAATCCGGTAAGATTCTGCCTCCCATGGCCAGCCCAGCGCTGCTCCTTCTGTGGTCCATTAGCATCAGCCCTGAGAGTTGGCAGCCAAGTTCAGGAATTAAGAGTCAGGACTCTGGAGCTAGACAACCTTGGTCCAATCCCAGGTCTGCCATCCCCTCCTGTGCATCCCTGGGCAAGTCACTGCACCTCTCTGTACCTCCAATTCCTCCCACTTGGATGGAGATAATTCATAATCCCTCATGTGTAACCCTTGAGGCTAGGTGTGTTTGGGCATCTGATATTAGAAAGCTATTGTCCATCTACAGGTGACTGGATAAGTAAGTTGTGATATATAGATATATACGCCATGGAATACTATTCAGCCACAAAAAAAGAATAAAATAATGCCATTTGCAGTAACATGAGTGGACCTGGAGACTGTCATACTAAGTAAGCAAGAAAAAGAAAGAAAAATACCATATGATATCACTCATATGTGGAATCTAAAAAAAGAAAAAAGAAGACAGTAATGAACTCATCTACAAAACAGAAACAGACTCGCAGACATAAAAAGCAAACTTATAAGGAGGGGGTGGAGGGATAAATTGGGAGTCTGGGATTTGCAGATACAAACTACTATATATAAAAGAGATAAATAACAAGGTTCGAATGTATAGCACAGGGAATTACATTCAATAACTTGAAATAACCTATCATGAAAAAGAATATATGTATGTGTAACTGAAACATTTCTCTGTATACCAGAAACTAACACATTGTAAACCAACTCTACTTTAAATTTAAAATTATTTTAAAAGGAAAGTATTAATATACAGAATGTATTTTTACAGCACCCAGTGAATCATGTACCCTAACCAAATGTGGGAATGTTTCTAGGGTGGAATGTTTGAATAGTCACATGAGTAGGATCAATAAAAGCTTTAAACAGCTCCCCATGGGTTCTGATCAGGTTTTGCCACCAAATGGAATTTGGTGCCAAACTTAGAAAAACCTTCTGGTTTTTGGAGCTCTCTGGATTTCATGGTTGCAGGTGTTGAATAAGTACCTGTCTCCCAGGGCAGTTTGGTGGATTAACTGAGTTGTTGGCTATGAAGCCTTTAGAACAAGATCTGGCACTGAAAAAGTGCCCGGTGCATGTTAGCTGCTGGTGTAACCACTTTTAATCTGTTTGACTGAGGTGTAATTTACATAGAATAATATGCCCCCATGTTATGGGTACAGTTTGAGGAGTTTTGTCAGTTGCACTCACCCTTGTAGCCACCACTCCAATTAGGGACATTTCTATCAGCCCAGAAGCCTCCCTAACGCCCCTTCCCAGCCTGCCTCTCCCTGCCCCAACACACACAGGCTCAGAGGACCCCTGGAGGACTGGATGGGCTTCTACCGCACGTGCTCCTTTGTGTCTGGCTGCTTTTGCTCAGTAGATCCCTCCAAGTCGTTATGTTGGAAGTTTGTTCCTTTTCATTGGGGAGCTGTAGTGTTCCACTGTACAGACACAGAGTGTGTCCTTGACCTGCTGGCGGACACTGGGTTTCCAGTTTAGGCTGTAATGAATACAGATGCTGGGAGCCCCCGTCACAGGCCGCTGGATGCACATGCTCTTTCACTTCTCTTGGGGAAATACCCTGCAGTGGAGTGGCCGGGTCCTGGGTAACTAACTCTCTGTTTAGCTTTCTAAGAAACCATCAAACCGCTTTCCACACTCCCGCAGGCAAAGATGGAGAGTCAGGGAGGCTCGGCGCCTTTGCCAGCACTCCAAACTCTGTGGTCCTCCCTACAAGTATCAGTGGCACTGATGGTGTCCCCCCTCCCCCACCCCAGGTGATCCGGACCGACACCTTCAAGCACCTGCGGCACCTGGAGATTCTGCAGCTGAGCAAGAACCTGGTGCGCAAGATCGAGGTGGGCGCCTTCAATGGGCTGCCCAGCCTCAACACGCTCGAGCTGTTCGACAACCGGCTGACGACGGTGCCCACGCAGGCCTTTGAGTACCTCTCCAAGCTGCGTGAGCTCTGGCTGCGCAACAACCCCATCGAGAGCATCCCCTCCTACGCCTTCAACCGCGTGCCCTCGCTGCGGCGCCTCGACCTGGGCGAGCTCAAGCGGCTGGAATACATCTCGGAGGCGGCCTTCGAGGGCCTGGTGAACCTGCGCTACCTCAACCTGGGCATGTGCAACCTCAAGGACATCCCCAACCTGACGGCCCTGGTGCGCCTGGAGGAGCTGGAGCTGTCGGGCAACCGGCTGGACCTGATCCGCCCGGGTTCCTTCCAGGGCCTTACCAGCCTGCGTAAGCTGTGGTTGATGCACGCCCAGGTGGCCACCATCGAGCGCAACGCCTTCGACGACCTCAAGTCGCTGGAGGAGCTCAACCTGTCCCACAACAACCTGATGTCGCTGCCCCACGACCTCTTCACGCCCCTGCACAGGCTCGAGCGTGTCCACCTCAACCACAACCCCTGGCACTGCAACTGCGACGTGCTCTGGCTGAGCTGGTGGCTCAAGGAGACGGTGCCCAGCAACACGACGTGCTGCGCGCGCTGCCACGCGCCTGCTGGCCTCAAGGGGCGCTACATCGGCGAGCTGGACCAGTCGCACTTCACTTGCTACGCGCCGGTCATCGTGGAGCCTCCCACGGACCTCAACGTCACCGAGGGCATGGCCGCCGAGCTCAAGTGCCGCACGGGCACCTCCATGACCTCCGTCAACTGGCTGACGCCCAACGGCACCCTCATGACCCACGGCTCCTACCGCGTGCGCATCTCCGTCCTGCACGACGGCACGCTCAACTTCACCAACGTCACCGTGCAGGACACGGGCCAGTACACCTGCATGGTGACGAACTCGGCCGGCAACACCACCGCCTCGGCCACGCTCAACGTCTCGGCGGTGGACCCCGTGGCGGCCGGCGGCCCCGGGGGCGGCGGGGGCGGCCCCGGGGGCGGAGGGGGCGGCGGAGGGGGCAGTGGCGGCTACACCTACTTCACCACGGTGACGGTGGAGACCCTGGAGACGCAGCCCGGCGAGGAGGCCCTGCAGCCGCGGGGGACGGAGAAGGAGCCGCCGGGGCCCACGACAGATGGCGTCTGGGGCGGGCGCCGGCCGGGGGAGGCGGCCGGCCCGGCCTCGTCGTCCACCACGGCACCCGCCCCGCGCTCCTCGCGGCCCACAGAGAAGGCGTTCACGGTGCCCATCACGGACGTGACGGAGAACGCCCTCAAGGACCTGGACGACGTCATGAAGACCACCAAGATCATCATCGGCTGCTTCGTGGCCATCACGTTCATGGCCGCTGTGATGCTCGTGGCCTTCTACAAGCTGCGCAAGCAGCACCAGCTCCACAAGCACCACGGGCCCACGCGCACGGTGGAGATTATCAACGTGGAGGACGAGCTGCCCGCCGCCTCTGCGGTGTCTGTGGCCGCCGCCGCTGCCGTGGCCGGCGGGGGCGGCGTGGGTGGGGACAGCCACCTGGCCCTGCCTGCCCTGGAGCGCGACCACCTCAACCACCACCACTACGTGGCGGCCGCCTTCAAGGCGCACTACAGCAGCAACCCCAGCGGCGGGGGCTGCGGGGGCAAGGGCCCGCCGGGCCTCAACTCCATCCACGAACCTCTGCTCTTCAAGAGCGGCTCCAAGGAGAACGTGCAAGAGACGCAGATCTGAAGCCCCGGGGACAGGGTGGGGGGAACCCCGGGGCTGGGGCCGGACTGGGACCCTCCCCACAGCCTGAGCCCCCCCGCACAGGGAAGGTCGGGACAGGCAGCTTGGAGCCCCACCCGTGTCCGGACCCCAGGGCGGCTGGCCCCAGCGAGGACAGGGTGGGGTTCTGGCAATGGAGCCCCCGTTGTTCCGGCCTCGCTCTCCTCCCCGGTGACAGGAGGTGACGCAGGAGAAGTGGCCGGAACCCTCCGCTTTTCCTCCTCGCTCTCCCGACCAACTGCTCCCGGCCCTCCGCCGCCTTCGAGGGGAGAGAGGAGCTTTTTTGAGGGGTGTCCTCTCCCCTCACCCCCAACAGCCCCCCCTTTTACGGTTCATTTTTTTGCAATTTGACGCCTGTCCCTCCCCATCCCTCCGCCCTTGAAACTGAAGAGACAGCCACGACGTCAGAGCCTCCCAGCACCCTGGCCCTGCCCTGGGGGGGTCCGATCCCAGTCCCTGGTGCCCTCGGTCGCGGGCGGGGCGCCTCCGCCCGCCCCGCCCCGTCGCCCCCAGCCCCCTCCTGCCCCACAGACTCTTTTGATACTGAAGGGAGGTTTGCGTCAACGACTACCTGCTCTGTAATTACTTAAAAAAAAAAAAAAACACGGAAAAAGTAAAAAAAAATTTTCTTTGGGGTCATGAAAGCATGGAGGAGAGAGAAAGCAGGGGGAACGAGGGTGGGCAGCAAAGAAAGAGGATGGAAAATTCCAAGTGTCACAGGCTCCATCTGGAAGGTCACTGGGGGAGTTGGCACCTTCGAGTGGTCTTAAGCCCCTGACCCTTCACCCCAGAGATCCCAGAGAGGGACCCGGTCACCCACACCTGGCACTCATATTTAATCTCCCTGCATCCCTTCTGAGGCATGTATGGGGGTCCCCTCCCCCTGCCTCTCACTTCACGGCAGAAATCGAGGGTGGCCTTTATGGTTTCCTAGCACTGCTGTTCCATGGTCCCACAGACCGCGTGGCTCAGAACAACAGAAACTGAGTGTCTCAGTTCTGGAGTCCAAGATCAAGGTGCGGGCAGGGTCGTGCTCCCTCTGGAATCTGCAGGGGTGGATCCTTCCCTGCCTCGTCCAGCTGCTGATCACCCCAGATGTTCCTTGGTTTGTGGCCGTGTCACCCCAATCTCCACAAAGCATTCTTGCTGTGTCACTACATCATCCCCCTCTGTGCATGTCTCTGTGTCCAAATATCCCCTTTTCATAAGGACACTGGCCATGTTGGATTAGGGACCACCCTACTCCAGTATGACCTCATCTTAACTTGATCACCTGCAAAGACCCTATTTCCAAATAAGGTCACATTCAGAGGTCATGGAGGTGAGAATGTCAACATATCTTCTGCTGGGAGACAATTCAACCCATTACAGAGCCAAACCAGAGAGAGTCTGTCTCCACTGCAAATCCGTTCAAGACACTGCCGCGGAGAAAGCAGGTCACACTGAAGGGGAGGGAAGGAGTGAGCTGGGTATGCAAGGGTTGTGAAGGATGCTCTAGCTGCAGCCGGGATGGCGGGGCACCAAGGATCTGCACTTCGGTCTTGTTAACTCAGGCGCAGGAGGCAGAGTCCAGGCCTGCAGAGGGGGAGGGGGCTACACTGTAGCTCAGAAGGGCAGGGGCCGCACGCAGAGCCCTCGGAGGGACAGAGCTAGCGAGTGGGAGCAAATGCCAGGGGTCGGCCAGGACAGTGGGCAGCCGCTGGGGGGCCTGGGAAAGGCCAAGGGGCCGGGCGTTTCAGGCTCCAGAGGGCTGGGGCCCGCCAGAGCTGTCTAGACAGGCAGAGACCCGTGGAAGCAGGAGTGACCTTACAGCTCCTTCCTCACTCAGGATGAGGCCCTGCTCTGGATAAACAGAGCCGCAGAGCAGCGCAGGTCCCAGCCTCCTTTCCTCTCCTGGCACAGCCCGGTCCGCAGACACAGCAGGTCTGACACATGTGCAGGACAGCAAGGTCCAGTGGAGTCCCCGCCTCGAAGGCGGGGCAGGCAGGAAGCCCCTACGACCCCACTCAGGCTCTGGGTGCTCTGAGAGGGCTTGGACCAAGTCCCTGTGCCTGGCCCTGTGCCTCTTCCCAGGCTGTTTCTGCACCACGCATCTTATCTCTCCCCAACTTAGGGCTCTTAAAGCAAATTGTTCCTTTATCGGTCGTGGCAGCGGCCTCTGGGACATGTCTGGGGTCCCTGGCTCTATCTATCCGGCCTGTCTGCTCTGGAGGCTTGTCGACTCTGGACTCTCCTCTCGAGCGATGCTTGGCTCCCCCTCGCTCCCTCTTTCATGCTCTCTTTCTCTCTCGTCCTCTTTCAGGGCCCCCCCCTTCCCTGATCCTGGTTGCCATGGCAACACTGCAGCGGGTACCAGGTGGTGGCTGGGGCAGGGAGCCGACACTGCCGCAGCCTCCGCCATTTCCGATGCCAGGCACCCGCGAGGCACAGTGAATGGGACTCATTTGGGGGGATACTCGGGGCCTCACAGGCTTCTCTTTGGCCATGGGAGGAGAGGAGGGATAGGCATGGGAGTGAGAATACAAAGTTGGGGAGAGGGCGCGGAGGCTGGTAGCATCATGGCTGGGGGAGGGGAGGATAAAAGGTGAGAAGTCAAGGTGAACTGAGGGATGATCAGACTGGAGGGAGGGAGGTTACCCAGAGGGGCTGGGGGAAGGGATCCTTCCACTGGATTTGGGGAAGCCAGGGGAGACAAGGGCCACTGAGGCTTAGTTGAGCTGAACTCCAGCTCCTGCTATATTGTGGGAAGACAGGCATTGCCAGACCAGGCTTGCCTCAAACCCTGGGGTAGGGAGGAGATGAGGGCCTGGCCTGGCTGGGGACAGAATGGCAACCAGCCCAGAGGAGGTGAGGGTGGGGGCTGGAGGGATGGAGCTCCAGGAGAGATGGAGAGACCGTGATGAGAACAAGAGATCAGAGGCAGAGAACCAAGGGAGAAAAACACAGAGGATGAATGTTGACAAGAAACACATGTGCCAAGTCACAGAGAGGGTGGCCACAAGGGTGGCGATTGGAAACACAGGAGCAAGGGGACAGACAGAGCCCAGAATCCCCTGCCACCATCTCTTCTCCCTTGCTCCCAACCCTCTCTATCCCCACCCCAAGCAGGATGAAGTTTCCATGACAACCTGGCCAGCCAGAAAAGGGGGGCAGGGGACTGCAGAGGAAATTTTCCACATCAGCAGGAAGGGAGGACGCTGTGATGCAGAGAAGGAATGGGCTGGGTATAAGGGGGCCACACAGGGCACCAGGATCCAAAACCGTCTTGCCCACAGCCCCCAGGATTCTCATCCTGCCCCCAAGCAGCATACCCACACCCGCCTCTCTGGGCCATTGCAGGAAAGGAGGAAGGTTCAGGAGAGGCTCAAGGGTCAAATGTCCAAAGATCAGCCACTGCCCAAACCTTGTGTATGGGGTTGGGGGCGGCAGCGAGCAGCCAGTGGAGGTTAGACCACAGACCAGCAAACGGAAGGACATGGCTCTCAGCACGGTCCCGAGGAAGGTGGGGATAGTGGGCTATGGCCGCCTCGGTGAGTCCCTGAGGCCTCTTCCGCAGGCCCCTTTCTGAAACCTCCAGAGCCCCGGGGTCCTCCACACACTTTTCATCTACATCTTTATCTGTGGCCTGGCTGACTGTCTCTGCCTAAGCATCTTCCACTCCGCACCGCAGGGCTCCGGCCTCCTCTGGGTCTCTCTCCGTCCCCCTCTCTCTGAATCTCTTTCCCTCTCCCCAGGACAGTCCCTTGTCTCCCACTTGCTGACTCAAGGACCAGAACTGGGCCTAGAACTTGTTTTTGTCTGGAATCGTGACCCAGGACGAATGGCGGGGAGCGTGCCCCCTTCCCTCCAGCTCCAGAGCCTTGCTGCCCTCGGGGAGAGGTCAGTGACCTCGCCATGAGAGAGCAGGACTTTCTGAAGCTCCTGTTCTGGTTTCCCTTAGGTGCTGTGTGCTCTCAGGCGAGTCCTGTACCTTCTCTGGGCCTGGGTTCACCCCAATATAAAACAGGACCAGCCTCCATCCCCTTTCCCCTCCCAGGCCAGGGTGAAGAGTGACAGGCCTCCAGAGACTCAGGGAATCTGAGGAGGGGAGGCCTAATACCTCTCCAAGGCCCTCGCCCATCTCTCCCCTCTCCCAGGCACCCTGACCTTGTGGTGGAAGTGGCCCATCCCAAAATAATCCAGGAATCTGGGGCAGAAATCCTGCGCTATGCCGATCTCCTGGTAAGCCCTGCCTCTTCCGCTTTGGCACCACCACCCCACCCTAAAATGGGATTCGTCCCCTGACCTCAGCCCCTCTCCAACTTCGTCTGCCCCAGGTGGGGTCCCCCTCAGCCCTGGCTGACCAGACCACAGAGCAGCAGCTCCTGGAGGCCTCGCATCGCTGGAGCCATGCTGTGTTTGTGGCCCGGGGAGCCCTGTGGGGCACTGAGGACATCACCAGATTGGATGAAGCCGGGGGCCTCCAGGTGAGGGCCTGCTGGGCTCCCCAGGAATGGGAGGGGGCCAACAGAGAGCCCCCAGTCTCCCTGACTCAGGCTCTCACTTTCAGAGCCTGCGTGTCACCATGGCTACACACCCTGATGGCTTCCGGCTCGAGGGACCCCTGGCTACAGAGCACAGCACCAGGCCTCGCACTGTGCTCTATGAAGGCCCTGTCCGTGGGCTCTGCCCTTTTGCCCCCCGAAACTCCAACACCATGGCGGCTGCTGCCCTGGCCGCCCCCAGCCTGGGCTTCGACCGTGTGATTGGGGTGCTTGTGGCTGATTTCAGGTGAGCTAAGCTGGGAGGGGTTCCCAGCCGGGGCCAGGCCAGTAGGACTGACCACTCTGCTTGCCCCAGCCTCAAGGACATGCACGTGGTGGATGTGGAGCTGAGCGGAACCCCGGGCCCCACAGGCCGAAGCTTTGCTGTGCACACCCACAGAGAGAACCCTGCCGAGCCAGGCGCTGTCACTGGCTCTGCCACTGTCACCACCTTCTGGCGCAGCCTCCTGGGTGCGGCCAGGCCCCTCCCCAGTACTAGTGACCTCTCTTCCCAAGCCCTAGGCTCTTGTGCTCTGCAGAGCTTGTGTCTCAGGGTCTGTCGGGGTCTGCGGTTGATTCTGCCTCTACTGATTGATTGATCTTTATTTCTGTCTCCTTAACCACCTACTCCACGACGTTGAATCTTTATAGATCTCTATCATTGTCCAAGTCTCCTCTTTCTGAGCCTCTGTTTCCCCTGTCTCTGGGACCCTACCATGTGTGGCTCTGTCCCCCTCTCTCTGGGATTTGGTTCCTCTCTCTGGGTCTTTGTCCCCCATGGCCAGGACTTCCTCCATTTCCACTTTGGTCTGTCCCTTCCTCCAGGTATCTGTCACTCCTCATCTCTCTGTCTCAGTTTTTCATTCCCTATATCTCCCCAACAGGCTGCTGCCAGCTCCCCTCCAAGCCGGGGATCCATCTCTGCTGAGAAGCTTCCTCATTCCCAAGAGGACATCCTCAACTCATTTCCCTCCCCACCACCAGGCTGCTGCCCTGACCTCAGTGTCCCCAGACCTCCCTCCTGTCCTAGTAAATATTGGAGGCTCTTCTCCCCGAGTGGTTTGGTGTCTGATCACTTCTTTGCCTCTGTGACGTCACGCTGTGTCTTCACCCTAGGCATAACAGCACCACCGGGTGGGGGTATATATGGGAGCGGGCATATGGGGAGCAGCATGCCTGAAACTATCGCGAGAGCCTACTCACTCGGTTTCCCAGAATCCTCCGAGCAGCAGGGGGCGTGGTAGCGTGCGAAGGAGAGGCCTCTGTAGTGCACATTGCCGGGACTCAACGCAGGGACCGACGGGAATTGTAGTCGCGTTCTCAGGGCGACAGCTGACTTCCGGGCCACGCTGCCCTGCGTTCCGCGAGGAGCAAACGCTCTCGCGAGGGTCATCGGGAGTCGTAGTCCGGCTCGCAGGCGGCGCCGGGAGCCGTAGTCCGTCTCTCTGCCCAGTCAGCGCGGTGCCGCCCGCCTAGCTCTCGGAGCCCAGAGCCGCCGCCCAGGGGAATGCGGGAGCCCCCAGTTCGGGAGAACAGAGAGTCAGGCGGGGTGAGGGGCGTTGCCAGGCAACGGGCGAGCGCCGCGGTTGGGGTACGGGTCGGGGAAACGTCTCTGTTACTTGGTGTCTGGGGAGGGGGCCCTGTTGTCAGGTGACAGGAGGAGAGAACTCTTGTTGTTTAGCGACAAGGGAGGGGAGTCTCCTGTTGCTAGGCGACCAGAAGAGACCCTGTTACCTAGAAACAGGAGAGGAGGATTCCTTTATTGCTAAGTAACCAGAGGAGAAACTGGTTACCTAGTGTGGTGGGGGTGAGATGGCCCTCTGTTGCTAGGTAACCAGAAAGGAAGCCTGTTACCTAGGGACAGGGGAGGGGGGGTTCTGTTGCTAGGTGACCACCATAAGGACCCTTTGACTTAGAGATGTGGCGGGAGTGATCCTCTGTTGTTAAGTGAGCAGAAGAGAGAGCTAGTTTTCTAGAAACAGGCGATGGAGGTACTTTGTTACCAGGAGAGCAGAGTCAGGGGCCCACGGTCGCCTCAGGCTGCCCGAGCCCCTAGTCAATGACGGTGCCCCCAGGGCCTGCTGGTAGGTTGGGCTTCCAGATCCCAGGCCCTTGAGTACCTTCTCCCCCACCCCCAAAGCAGGAGCCGAGGACGGCATGTCCCAGGCCCCAGGAGCTCAGCCAAGCCAACCTTCCGTGTACCACGAACGGCAGCGCCTGGAGCTCTGTGCCGTCCACGCCCTCAACAACGTCCTGCAGCAGCGGCTCTTCAGCCAGGAGGCTGCCGATGAAATCTGCAAGAGGTGACCATCACCCACCCTAACCCCTGGAGAAGCAGGGCTCACAGAGGCGGAGCAATCCACCTGGGCTGCACAGCAAGGCAGGGGCAGAGCCCCGGGCCTTTCTGCTGCCCCATCTGCCTGGGCTGGACTCTGGGACTCAGAGACGGAGATGTTGCCTCCTGCACATGTTCGTCCCCCTGATCTGGCCCCTAGATCAGGCCTCATCCTGTTTTCTGGGCCCTACTCCCCACTCTCCTCTGGCCTCTCAGCTTCTGGTTTATCTCATTCAGTCCATGCTACACAGAGCTCCAGCACTGACCCTGCTCCTCCCCTGCTCCCAGCTCTCCTGTGGCTCCCCAGCACCCCTGGGAGAAGCCCCAATCTCCTCACTCTGATACCAAAACCCTATGTGCTCTGATCCCCACCTGCCCCTGCAGCTTCATATCTCACTGCTCCCCTCAAACTAATTCCTCTCCAGTCCCTCAATGAGCACCCCCTCATGGTGCCTCTGGGTGTTTGCACGGGCTGTTCTCTCTGCCTGGCACAGCTTCCTGCTCTTGGCAGCCTGGAATGCTGCTCCTCACTATTCAAGATTTCAAACATTACATCTTTAGTATCTCTCTGCCCGATCCCCTCCTCTCCGTCTCCACAGCTCTGGCCCCGTCGTCTCCTGGACCCTCCCCTCAGCCTTCAGTTCCTCCCCTGCAGTCAGTCCCTTGCTGATCCTACACCCAGAGATGACCCTGTCTCCCTATCTCTTACTCACAGCCCTCCCGTGCCCCCCACCCCAGCATCCTCAGGCAGAGCCCCAGCCCCTCTGACTATTTTTGAATCTATTCCTCTCCTATTATTCAAAACAGGGATCAACCAACTCTTTCATGGTAAGGCCAGGCTGGAGACCCAGAGATGAGTCTGCTATGAGCCCTGTCCCAGGGGAAGCCAGGGAAACAGATCCACAGAAAAAGAATACACAACTTTCCCCTCGCCCACCCCTCCCCCTGCCCTGCCCACCAAGGGCCCAAAGACAGAACAAAGGTGCCCTTGTCCAGACAAGGCGGGGCCCAGAGTGGTGGCAGGGTGGGACTTCTGGGCTGGAGGAAAGTCTGGCAGGGAGACAGGAGCACAGGAGATGTGGTTGGGGACAAGGTGACTACAGAGGAGTGTGACGGGACTGAAGCTAGAAGGCCAGCAGGGACCAGACCATGCAAGGCCTCAAAGGCCAGGCCAAGAGGCTGGGACTCTATTCTGGGGTGATGGGGGTGCCAGGGAGGGCTGGGAGCAGCGGTGGGGCAGCATCAGCGCTGAGTGTAGCAAGAGCCCCCAGCCTCTGTTGGAGAAGGACTGGGGGGGGAGATTGGAAGCCAGGTGAGGGTCCAGGTAGAGGAGGGCAAGGCCTGAGCAGAGAGATGTGGCTGGAGGACAGGGTACCAATCCTGGAGGACAGGACAGAGAGTCTGGGGATGGGAGAAACAGGGCTTGGGGCTGATGAGTCATGGAGGCAGAAGAGAAGGTGAAGAGTCCAAAGGGTGGGTGACTTATGGACCCTGGGGCTTTGTGGGGAGGGTGAGGCCTTTCCAAGGACCCACCAACTCAGGCCCTGACCACCTCCCAACCAGGTTGGCTCCAGACTCCCGGCTGAACCCCCATCGCAGCCTCCTGGGCACTGGCAACTATGACGTCAACGTGATCATGGCCGCCCTGCAGGGACAGGGCCTAGCTGCCGTGTGGTGGGACAGAAGGAGGTGTGACCCAAAGTGCTGCATCATGTGTGCTGAGCTTGGCACAGGGGGTGCAGTGTGATGGCAGTCAGGGTGGGATAGAGCAAGAGGAGGGGCTGGGTGGATAGAGGGAGGAAGGAAGGGGGAGATGAGTGGAAGATTTGCAAGGGTGGATGATGGATGGATGGGAGATGGCAGAGGGATGATTAAATGGTCAACGGGATGAATTGATGGATGGATGATGGGTAGATTGATGGGAACTGGGTGACCAAGTGGATGGTGGATGGATGGTTGGATGTGTTGGGTAGGTGGTGATTGGGTGATGGGATATATGAATGGATGAGTGGTTGAGTGAATAAAGGATGGATAGTTGATAGGCAGTGGATAGCCAGTAGGTGGTTGGGTAGATGGATGGATGGACAGACGGACAGACGGATGGGTGGATGAGTAAAGGGTGGCTGAGGAGTTGGGTGGCTGGTGGAGAAGTTGGGTTGATGGCTGGCTGGCTGATGGTTGATTGCATCAGCGAGGGGGCTGATGTTTGGGTGAATAATAGATGGGTAGTTGGATGGTGAGTGGTTGTTAGACAGCTGAGGGGTTTGATGGGTGGGCGGTGTATAATGGATGGCTAATGGGAGAATCAGCGGTGGACAGTGGGTAAGCTGTCAGGTAGATGGCTGCCTGGAAGGCTTCGGGAGGTGGGGGGCAGGTGAGTGGAAGGAAGCAAAGGGTGGGCAGATGGAAGAGAGTCCCTGGGCTCCACACACCCTGTAACGTCAGGCCAGCAGGCACACACTGAGGGCTGGGCCCTGACCATGGTGTCTCTGCCCCGCCACTCAGGCCCCTGTCCCAGCTGGCCCTGCCCCAGGTGCTGGGGCTGATCCTGAACCTCCCCTCGCCCGTGTCGCTTGGGCTGCTGTCCCTGCCGCTGCGCCGGCGGCACTGGGTGGCCCTGCGCCAGGTGGACGGCATCTACTACAATCTGGACTCCAAGCTGCGGGCGCCCGAGATCCTGGGGGACGAGGATGGCGTCAGGTGAGGGGGAGCGACTCTGGGGCGGGGCCAGGCGCCAGAACCCCCTCCCTGGGAGGCAACCCCCAGTTCCCCCGGGCCTCAGTCTCCCCATCTCTCCTCCCAGGGCCTTCCTGGCGGCCGAGATGGCTCAGGGCCTGTGCGAGGTGCTGCTCGTGGTGACCAAGGAGGTGGAGGAGAAGGGCTCCTGGCTGCGGACAGACTGACCCCGAGGAGGAGGGGACCACGGCTGCCGGCCTGGCATGGACCCTGCACGTCCACGTCTGGCTCCCAAGCTTCAGGAAAGGGGCCAGGCCTCACAGCTCACGGACCTAGTGGAGGCCCCAGGCCCTTCCCCGAATTCCCTGCTCCTCAGTGCCACGGCTGCCTCAATAAACCTGATGATTTGCCCCTGGCCTGGCCCGCCTTGCACCGGGGTGGGGCCCCTTGCCTTCAGTTACTCTAGTTTATCAGAGAGGCCCAGGCAGGCCTTGCCAGCAGCTGGGCCCTCTGCCACCTCCCAGCCTGGCCACCTCACAGGAGTCACTCACTTCTTAGGGCCTCAGTTTCCTCACGAGGAGGGGGTGGAGGCCCCAAGGGAAAACACAAATCCTTGCCTTCATGAGGTTCCCTGGAACCTGCGAATATGTTTGAATACCAGACAGAGGGGAACGAAGGTTGCTAATGCGCTGCCCTTAAAATCGGGAAACTGTCCTGGTCCGGGTCAGCCCAGTGTAATCCCGAGGTCCTTAAAAGTGGAGAAGGAAACAGGGAAGGAGGGTTGGAGAAAGAGACATGTGGAAGGAAGCCAGGTCAGAGAGATGCTACATGGGGCAGGGGGCAGAAGGGTGGTTGGAAGACAAGAGGTGGTCAGAAGCCAGGAAATGCAGGTGGCCTCAGGGAGCTGGACCAGGCAAGGAAACAGATTATTCCCCAGGTTCCAAGAAGGAACCAACCTTGCCCACATCCTGACTCTAACCCAGTGAGACTCATTTTGGACCTCCCCTCTCCAGAAGTATAAGAGAATCAGTGTGTGTTTAAGCCACTAAGTTTGTTAGAGTAGCCAGAGGAAACTAATATAACATTAGAATTCTTTAGGGCAGAGGAAGGTGTCACTGAGAAGGGGTGTGAGCAAAGACTGGAAAGAGGGGAGGGAGGGAGCCACAGGGAGGTCTGCGGGAGCATTCCAGGCAGAGAACAGGCAGTGCAAAGGTCCTGAGGCAGGCCAGCATGGCTGGAGCAGAGGGAGCTAGGGAGACAGAGCAGAGAGGTGATGGAGGGGGAAGATGGTGCCCGGTGGGACTGAAGCAGAGGAAGGACAGGCTCCCATTAGATGTCCTCTCTCCACATTCTCACCTGAGCAGCCCCTCTCCTGTTCTGTGCCCTCCCCAGGGCCCAGTGTCCCTCCCTGCAGCTTCCTTGTCCTGGCAGCCATTCACACCCAGCTCCCTGAGCCGCAGCTCTGGGTCTGGCCTGTGCAGCTGGGTGCTCACCCTCCCGGGCTGGGAGGAAAACACAAGGGATGTGAAGACCCCTGGTCCCAGTGGTGGGGGCTTTCACAAGGGTCTCATGAGACAATGTGGAGACCATACAAAGGTGGGGGGACGTGATGGGGCTGGGCTGGCTCTAGAAGGCTGAGGGGGGCTCTCCAGGAAGCCAGTGGTAGGGGAGACTGGGCATTCCAGAATTGGAAACAACCGGGAATTAGCCCTGGAATGCTGAGGGAGCAATTCCTCCCGGTAGCTGTCTGAGGAGGTGATAAGAGACAAGGATGGATCCTGGCCCCACAGCCCACGGGGCCTCCAGAGGCAGCCAGGGAGCGGACACCAGCAGGACCCGGTGGCCTGTGGCGATGGGAGTACTTGGGCTTGGAGGGTTCTGGTTCCCAAGACTTCCTGAGGTCAAAGGGCAGCTTGTAAGGTGAGAAGTCAAACAGCACACGAGGGGGAATTGTCAGGGTCCCAGGACACCCCACCTCTGGGGGCGGCCCCCTCCCCTAGTCTCTGACCCCCTCTGTCTCTCCCTTTGTGTCCTTCTCTTGGTCTCTCTTTCTGGGTATTTCTCTCTGTCCGTGTCTCTCTCAGTTTCTGTCTCTGAGTCTGTCTCCCTGGGCCCTCTGGGGCCCCGTCCTGTGCCCGTCGCCTGCCCCATCCTGTCCCAGACAGCCTGACGGGGCTCCCTGAGTGTTTCTATTCCTGGGCCTGAGTGACCTCTCCAGGTGCCGCCTCAGCTGTGACCTAATATGGTCTGAGTGGAGCCCACAGGGCGGGGGTGGGGGGAGGTTGGTGTGGGGGTCCCAGCAGCCTCCCTCCTGCTCCCAGCCCCGCTCCTGTGCTAACCCCTCCCGCTTGGCAGTCTGGAGCACCAGCAGGCCAAACCTGTACACGGATTGAGCGCTTATTGTTTGCCCCTAATGGTGGGTGCAGACCACCCCGTGCAGCCTCACTGGCCCCCACCTGCTGGGGCCCCCACTTCTCACAACACCTGAGCCAGGCTGGTCTGAGAGCTTTGGGGGATGAGGGGCTCCTGGGGGTCCCCAGTTGCCCATTGAGGGCGCCCCATGCAGAGCCGCAGGGGCCTCTCAGTGCCCACCCCGTGGCAGGCAGGGAGGAGGGGGCCGCGGTCACGAGGCAGGTGCCCGCGGAGGTGACAGCTGTCCTGCGCCCCCCGGGTGCTGACAGCTGAGGCCCGATTTAGCTCGCGGAGCCCGGGACTGGCCAGATAAGGCAGTGGGGGGAGCGACCCCGCCCCACAGGCGCCCTTTAAATCGGCCGGTTGGGCCCAGGGGGGGCGGCCGCCGGCGACGCCAGGTGAGAGGGGCCGCGCTCCTTCCTGACTTCCCCGCCGTCCCGCCCGCACCGCGGCTCGCCTCTCCGGCTCTCAGTCTCTCTCTGTTGCCATCTCTCACTGTTTTTTTCTCTCTCTCTGCTTCTTTTTCTCTGTTTCTCTGTGTTTCTCTCTCTCTCTCCCCCCCCCCCTCTGCTTCTTTCTCTCTGTTGCTTTCTCTCCCTCTCTCTCTCTCTCTCCCTCCTATCTCCCCCCTGCTTCTTTCTCTGTTTCTTCCCCCTCCTCCTCTCTCTCTCTTTCTCTCCCTCTCTCTCTCCCTCTCTCTCCCTCTCTCTCTCTCCCCCTCCCCCTCCCTCTCTCTCTTTCTCTGTCTCTTCCCATCCCAGACCCTTCTGCTGTCCATTTCTCCTGTCCCGTTGCTAACTCTGCCTCTGTTCCTCCTTCTTCCTCTCTCTGTTCTTCCATCATTTCTCTCATCTCTCTGTGTCTTTCCCCCCCCCTCTCTCACTGTCTCTCTCTCTCCCTGTCTCTTTCTTTCCATTTCTCCCTCCCTTATTCCCTCTCTCCCTCCCTATCTCTCTCTCCATCTCTAACCCTTCCACCCTCTCCCTTCTCCCGTGTCTCTGGGTCTGTCTCTCCCCCTACTTCTCTCTTGGTCTCTCTCAATCTCTCCCTGTCCTGTCTCTGTCTCTCCCTCTCTCTCCCTAACTTTCTCTCTGTCTCTCTCCCGCACGCCTTCTCCCCATCTCTGACCCGACCCCTCCAGCTCCCTGGACGGAGGCCACCAGGCCCTCAGCTGCAGTTTCTGCTGAATAAAGCTGTTTCTGTCCTGACCCTTCTGCTCCTCTTGCCTCCTTTCCCTCCTCACCCCTCTGCCTCTGAGCTCGGCATCCCCGCCCTGGTCCCGGCTGGGTGGGGGTCGGAAACCTGGGGCTGGGGTCAGCGTCGGGGTTCCTCCCTCCCAGAGAGGACAAGAAACAGAGGCTGATAGACAGACAGATGGGGTAGAAAGACAGAGAAATGGACGCAGAGGGAGATCCAGAGACAGCAAGAGACAGGGACTCAGTGGCAGAGAAACAGAAAGACAGACTGGGATGGCGTAGGGTCGGGTGGGGGGCATGGACTCAGGCGGGAGAGCCAGTGGGACAGCAGGCCCCAGATAGTGAGTTGGGGGACGGGGGAGTAACCTCTGAGATAGAGAGATGCAGAGACACAGAGACTCGGAGGCTGAAAAACAAGCGATTAGGCAGTGCCCGCATCCCCCCAGGCACAGCCGACAGGGCTGGGCAGCCCCCTCCCCCTCCTGCCAGGCTGTGCCAGGCCCGGGACAAGGGGCCCTTGTCCTGGCTCCAACGGGGCGGCTGGGGGATGGGCTAGGTCCGGGGGGAGGGGCGGCCACCGAAAGCCGGGCGGCTACCTCTCCCCTCAGACTCCCCCGCCTGCCTCCCTCACCCTCCTCCTTCTGGCCTCCCTTCCCGGGTCTCTGCCGGCTCCCAGCCTGCTTTCTGCTCTGCTGGGGAAGGGGGCAGGCATTTACAGAGCACCTGCTGTATGTACCTGAAATGTCTCTGAACCCCTCCTGACGCTCTCTTGTCTCCCCCCTCCCTTTGTGCCCTCTGCTTGTTCTTCCCACACTTCTGGCTCCCCTCCTTGGAAGGGGGCATTTATTAAGTTCCTGGTGTTTGTCAGGCAATTTCCATACACTGTTTCTGCACCTTATACTCTTTCTGCTCTCCAGTCCCTTCCTGTTTCCTTTTACTTCTTGCTGCTCCGCCTGGTCTCTCCTGGAAAGAAGTGGGCATTTATTGAACACCTATTGCGTGCTAGGGAATTTATGGACACTGTCTCCTCTATTGCATTCTTCTTTCCCAATTCCTTTCTTCCTTCCCTATTCATTTTCTGTCCTTTCTGACTCTGCTCCCTCCTAGGGGAGGAAGTGGACATATATTGAGCACCTACTGTGTGCCCAGCAGTTTACACATCTTCTCCCCCTTCCCCACACCCTCCTTCTCCCCTGTCTCTCCACTGTCCTCTCCTGATCTTTCTGGGCTCTCTGCCAAGGAAAGGAACACACATTTATTGAGCACCTATGGTATGCCAAGCAATGGCTTGTGCTTTCTCTCCTCTCTTCTCCCCCCCCCCGTCTCCACTGACCTGTGGTCTCTGCTGTCCTCCACCTTTCTGTTCTCTGCCAGGGAAGAAAATGGGCATTTATTGAGTGCCTACTGTGTGCTGGGCAATCAACATCCCACCTCATCTCCCCTTGCCTGTTTCTCCCTGCCCCTTTCATTCTGCCAGTTTCTCCTTCCCTGTGTTCTCTGGGCCTTCTTTGGGGAAGGGAACAAGCAGTAACTATGTGCCTCCTGTGTGCCCCGTGATTTGCCTGCACCGCCTACTCCCAGTGTGTCCTCTCCTCTGCTGTCACTTCCTCTCTTCTGCTCCACCCATTCTGTCGCCTCCTTTGCACTTGACTCCCTAGACCAAACTTCCTTTCCTTTTGCCTGTCTTCCTTTTCCTCCAGTTCTCTCTCCTCCAAGGAGGACAATTTACATTTACTGAGCACCTGCTGTGTGCCTCACCCGCATTCACACCCTCCCTTCCTCATTTCCTCTCTCTCGTTCCTGGCTCCTTCTCTCCTCCAGCTCTTCTCCTTCCTCTCTGCCCTGCCAGCTCCCCCCTGGGGGAGGAAAAAGGCATGTATTAAGCACCTGCTGTGTGCTACTCCTCATATCAGCTGTCACTGCTTGCCTCCCAGGCTCAGCTTGCCCTTCTCTTCCCTGCTCGGCTGGCTTCCCTCCTGGCTGCTTCCTCTATGCTCGCTGCCAGGGAGGGGTACGGTCATTTATTGTCTACTTTGTGCCCACTGCTTTCCCTGTGTTGTATCCTTCCATCACACCTCCTCTTGGTCATTCTCTCTGCTGGGGTTTCCGCCTCGCCCCTCCTCCTCTGCCCATCTTTTCTCTCAGGAAGGGAACTAGCACTTAAGAGCGCCTACTGTATGCCTGGCAGTTTCCACCCCGGCCCTCTCTCCTAGGCTATCTTTCCTCCCTGGCTTTCCTCTTTGGTGGTTTCTTCCCTTCCATTCTGCCTTGGCTCCTCTCTCCTGAAGAAGGGAATGGGCATTTATTGAGCACCAACTGTATGCCAGGCTTTTTATAAACATAGCCCCCACCACTCTCCTCGTTTTCCCTTCCTCTCTGTCGCCTCTTCACTCCCCACTGCCCTCTGCGCTCTCCACCAGGGAAGGGGAGGGACACTCATTTAGCACCAACGGTGTGCTGGCCCTTTCCACACACCAGCGCCTCTCCTTACACCCTGTGTTCTCCTCTGCCCACTCCTCTCTTCCTCCTCTTTCTTCTCAGCAGTGGAAGCTCCAAATTTTCCAGGCGGAAAATGTTCCAGGGGTCTAAGTGACGATCTCAGTCACCACTGCTGTATCTTCACCATCTTCACCTTGAAATGATGACCAATTTGGGCTCCAATTTGATTTCCTCGTTGGGGGAAAAAATGTGGATCAGAATAGCCACTCCCTAGGGCGGGGGAGGGAAGGGGGACAGGAGACCACGAGGGAAAGTAGGATAGAAAGTGCTAGAATGGAAGCTGGGAGGCAGCATGTGCCCGCGGGAGGGGGCGCAGGTTCTTCCTCCAGCTGTTCTTCAGTCCTGCGTTGTTGCCCTCTTGGCCCCTCCCAGCCCGCTCGGCTCCCTGCTACACCCCCGCCCAGGGAGCAGTGGAGGAAACTGAGGCTCAGACCAGGAAGAGAATCGCCCCCACTTGGCTCCGAGTCTCCCTCCCTCCCTGAGCCTCAGCCCCCTCTCCCCCGTTCTCTCCATCTCCCTCTCTCTTTCTGAATCTCTCTTCCCTGCCTGTCTCTCTCACTAGTTCTCTCTCTCCTCCCTCCCATTCTCTGGATCTCATTCTTTCTGCATCTTTTTCTCCATCTTTTTGTTTCTGTCTCTCCTCTACTCTTCCGTCTCACACAGCTCCTCTGCCTCTGCCCCGTCTCTTCCTCTGCCACACACTGTCCTTGCACCCATTTCCCTCACCCCATGGTCTGGTTTCCTTTGCTCACACCTTCTTCATCCCGTTTCTTTTCAGTCTCTCTTTGTGGGAATGCTCCTCCTCCCCTCTTCTCTCCCTCCCCTCTTCTTCTTCCTCCTTCCCCCCTGCCTCCTCCTCCTCTCCCGATCTCTCTGTCCTCTGTCCGTCTGTCTCTTCACTTCCACCTGCTCACAGGTTGTCTTTATTCCTCTCACCCTTGTCTCTCACCCTGATCCTCATGTTTCTTCCTCTTTATTACATACACACACACATACACGTTCCTCCCCCGTTTCTTTCCCTTAAAACCATGTTCCTGTCCTTTGTCACCTCGACTCCCCTGCCCTGTGTTCTCTCCCTCTCTGGAAGCCTGCTTTTCCTCCTGACTTTGTCCCGCCCCACTTCCTGGCTCTGTCCCCGGTGAGGTGCCAATGGGACTGGACTGGGTACGGAGTCCCCAGTCCCGAGCCAGGCTTGGCGGGCCCTTGGCTCTGGGGGTTGCCCTCCGCACCCCCTTCCCCGGCTGCTGTCGCCTCTCCTCTCTCCCCACCCTGCCCCCTCCACCCTCTCACACCAGCCTCTCCTCCCGTTCCTCCCAGTCTCCCCCACAGGAGGGGGGGCGCTTTTTCCTTCCCTTCCTAGCCTCACTCTTACTCTTTTTCCCCTCTGTCCTCTTTCCATTGGCTTTTTTCACTCCTCACTCTCTCCCTCCATCTTCTCTCCCCCTTCCTGGCCCCCTCCGCCGTCCCATCCCGGCCTCACGCCCTCCCTTTGCTCTGGGATGGCTGCCAACCTCCCCCACATGCCTCGCCGCTTCTCTCTTCTCTTTGTCTCTCTATTTCTCTGTCTCTCAGAGTCTCTTCCTCCCCCACCTGCTCCCTTGCCTGGGGTTGGTTTGCAGCCTCTCCCTCCCCTGCCCTCCCCATCATCCCCGCCCCAGCACCCCCCGGCGGCGGGGAGGCCCCTCTGATGACCGGCAGGGCAGGGGCGGGTGTCTCCACGTGCGGGGGGTATTTTTATCCTGCCTCGGAACAAACGGTCCTGTGATTAATGTTCAGTTTCCAAAATTCATTTCATGTCCTGCCAGGTCCTGGGACCATCAGCTGCACGTGTTTGTCCGTCTGCAGCTCGCGGTTCACTGGGGATGCGGGGACATTTTCCTGTGATTTGGAAGGGGCGCATTTTCCCTCGGGAGTTGGCAAACCTGCCCTTCCCTAGTCTCTGTCTTCCTCTCTCCCTGACTCTCTTTCTGTCTCTCCCTGTCTCTGTCTCTCTCTCGCCCCACTCTCCCTGTTTCTCTCTCTCCTTGCCTCTCCCCCCTTCTCCTTTTCCGCACCCGGTTCCTTCCCTTCCCCCTTTATTTCCCCGCTGCATCCTCTGTCACACCTTTGGCTTTGTCCTGTCTCTTTTGTTTTCCCAGTTGTCACTCTTTTCTCTCCCTCGGTCACAAATGCCCTTGGGTGGCCGGCCCGGCGTTGAGGAGGGAGAGGTGTCCTCATAGGTGGGGCTGGGATCTGAGGAGGCACTGCCCACCCACCCCTGCCCTCCCCCCTCCTCATCTGGCCTCACTTTCCACTCCACCTCCACCCCTCCATGTTCCCCTCTCCCTTCTTCCTGCCACATGGTCCTCCATCCATCCTCCCCTCTGCTTGAACCTCCCCCTCGACTCCGCCTGTGTGTGTGTGTGTTCATTCGTTCATACGCGCGTGCTCTGACCTGGCGGGATCCTTCTTTCCCGCTTCCATGTCTCCACCTCTCTCTCCCCTTCCCTCCCCCTCCCTCCTCCATCCTCTTCTCTCTCCTCTCCTCAGTTTGTCTCTCTTCCTCTCTCCAAGCCCTTGTCTCCCACACCTGTTTTCCCTCCTTCTTTCTCTCTCACAGGCACACACACACTTCTCATCTTTTTGCCATCTTCCCTCCATCCTTTTCTCTCCATTTGGTCTCCTCTCTGTCCACCGTCCTCACTCTCCCCTTCCCTTCACTCCCGCATTGGACCCTCTTCTCTGCTCACTCCCCTCCCCACTTGGCCCCCTCACATTTCTCTTCCCGTCCTCCCCTCCGGCGCCTCTCTGCCCCTGGCTTTCTCCCCTCTTCTCTCTCCCTTTCCCTCTATTTCCTCGATCTTGTTTTCTCACCTGTCTCCTTCCTTTTTTCTACTTGCTCCGCTACCCCCACCCCGCGCTCCCTTTTTCTCTCTTCCTTCCACACCATCAGCCTCTTCCTTTCCTCCCTCCATCTCGGCCTTTCTCCTGGTTCCTCCCCTCTGACCTGCACTCCTCCTTTCCATTTCCTCTTCTCAGTCTTCTCATCCTCGCACTCCTCCCCTCTGCGCTCCCTCAGTCTCCCCTCTCCTTCTTGTCCCATTCCTCTCCTCCTTCTTTTTCTTTCTCCCATCTCTCTCTCTCCTCATTCCTCCCTTCTCTGAGTCTCCTGTCCTTCCTCTCATCCCTCTTCTCCCTCCTCCCCGTCCTCTCCCCAGTTTCTTTCCTAGCCCCTCCCACCTCCTTTCAGTCTCTCTCCCTCTTTCCTTTCCTTACTCCCTGAATCTGTCATCTCTTCTCTCTCTCTCCTGTCTCGGGAGGCCCCTGCCAGCACCCCCGCTGGCCCTGCACCCTCACCCCCAGCTCCGAGCTCCTCACCTGCTCTGCCTCCCTTTCCCTCTCCCGCCCTAGAGGCACCAAGGCTTCCAAGTTCTGAGAGGCCGGGGAGTCCACCCGGGGGTCCCAGGGCAGGACAGTCCAGCCAGAGTCCCTGAGGTGGAAGGACTTTTGTGACACCCATTTTCTCTCTCTTTTCTGTCTGTCCTGGACTCTGGACACTGTCTGGAGGGATCAGGCCTACCCCAGGCCCAGGAAGGCGAAAACGAGGACCGAGCTCAGACAGGGAGCTAGCTGCCTAAAGACACACAGCATGTAAGTAGCAGGGCCAGGACGGGATGGGCCACCCTGCAGCTGAGCAGGAATTGGCTCCTTCTTGACTCTGCTGACCCCTGGACTCCTGTCCGAGCTTCGTGAGGAGGCTACCTCCTTTCTGCTCTATTCTCCTCCCCAACCCTCCACCATCTTCTCTTTCTCAGGCCGCACGAAGCACATCAGCGCTGGGAGGACCTCACCCGACCCCCACTTCACGAACAGAAAATAGGCGCCCAGTGTTCCTGAAGACCAGCATCTGCTAGGACAGAGGCTTCATAGGAACCCCAACCTTCCCAAAGGACCGACAGTGCCCCCTGCTGGACACTTTTCTCCACTGAGAGGGACCACCTAGGCCTGACCTCCCCTGTATCCACCTGAGAGCCCATTCACCCAGACTGGGTGTACTCTTCCATCGCCACCTGCTGGCAAAGGACAAAACTGCAACCCAGCTCTATTACAAACTGGGAATGGTCCCGACAAATAAGGATAGTGCCTGGGGGTGGGGGAGGGGCCGCAGGTCGGGAGAGGGGAAAGGGAGCCTTTGCAAAACTCTATAAAAATTAAGTTTTACTCCTAACCAGTCTATAAACATCATACTCAACAAGCTCCTTCGTTCGCCAACTTAGATTTCCAGACTTGGTGTATGTTTTCGTCATGCTGTAGGTGGGCTCTCTCCTGTGTTGCCATGGAAATGTACCTGTGACTGCTTGGCGAAACAAAGGAGAGTGGGGTTTGGTTTACAAAATTTGCTTGGGAGCCTATTTCTAGGAATCAGGCCAAATTGAATTTGTTTTCTCTGCAATGACTGTGCTGAATAGAAGGGGGGGGTGCAAGCAAAGGTGAATGGCTCACAGCTAGAGAGACCCCAGTTACTAGGCCCTGATCCTCACCTGGAGTCTCTCTGATGGGCTAAAGAAAGAAAAGTCTACAATTGTTTCCAGAAGCTACCTGCTACAACAGAGTTTGGGGAGGGATAAAGATTCTTTTAAAATACTAAAATTAGCCTTACATATTTTAAAAGACTGCTTGCCAAACAGCTCTTTTAACTACACCCAAATGACAATATGAAACCCTAAGCTACGAGAGGGGGGTTTCCTCCGTGCCAAGGAGCAGGTGACATTTTGTGAGGCAAAAAAAGGGATCTGAGGGGTGAGGCAGAGAACTGAGGAGTGGGGAAACCCCTTCACAGAGCATTTCCCTTGCAGGTGATCTCCTTTCTTAGACCTGAGGTCAGGAGGCTGAGGTGAGGGTACAGGAGAATGAGGGCTGAGCTCAGTGGAGACAGAGGGAAGGAATATGGCAGAAAGAGGAGAGATGGGGCTGTACGGGGATGGAGGGGGAGAGAATGGTGCCTGAAGTCTGGCCTGGTGGTATCTAACTGAATCATTCATTAAGGCTAGGTGGTGGTAATTACCGAGGCTGAAGAGGAGTAGATCAGAAACTAAAGGGCCTCAAAAGCCAGGCTGAGGAGCTGGGACTCTATCCGCAGGGCACTGGGGAGCCAGGGAGAGCACTTGTGAGCAGGGAAGAAGAGGGGGCAGCTCTGGCATCAGAAAGCCTCACATGAGGGGGATGGACTGGAGGGGAACACTGGAGGCCAGGAGGCCACGGAGGCTGGGCTGATGGTCCAGGTGGGAGAGGACAAAGCCAGGGCTGGAGAGGGCAGAAGTCAAGGGACAAGGCAGGGAGGAATGGTGGGGTAGGGCAGACCAGCACTCCAGTCTGTGAGGCTGGGCAGGTGGCGGCACCACTCACTGGAATAAGGATTCCTGGAGGAGCTCCAACTGGGGGCGGATGGATGGCACCAACTTCCTCAGGGGTCCCTGAGGCACATCCTGGGGAAGGAGACCTGGAGGGGAGTCTGAGCTGGAGATGGGCTTGGGACTCATCAGTGAAGAGGGGCTGTTTAAAACCTCCATTGTGGCTGGGTGGTGGCCGAGACCCTCCCCCATCAAGTCCCCATCTGGTAGTGCATCCTGCAGACCCAGCCACACATGGGTGAAATAATGCAGGTATATGGGAATTCCTGCAGCACCACTCAAAACCAACCAAAGGTCCACTGACAGGAGACCAATGAAGTCCACTCCAAGCCAGCCATGCCATGGAATGACGATGCACTCTGTGTAAGAGACAGAAACCTCTCCAACTTGTATCGGGTGGCAGGGCAGAGGTGGGGAGCCAGGGCAACATATTTTTGCAAAAATTATGTACATCCACATCTGTCAGTTAATTTAGAGTATCTCCAGAACAATGTGCAGAAGACTCAGAACTCAGGCTGCCCCCAGTGAGGGGAACAGGTGTCGGGCTGCAGTGAGCAGAAGGCTTTAGATGCTACGGTATCCTCTGAGTTTCGGGCTATATCCCCAGATACCCTGGTCAATAAAAAGAAACAGTGACTGAGCTCTCCAGAGACAGGCAAGAATTGAAAGAGAAGTTTATTAAGGACAGAGCCCAGGGGAGCCTGCACTAGCTCAGACATTGACTAGGAGATACCACAGAGTAATTCCACCGGCTTGAAAGCCATCCAGAAAGTCTAAGAAGAAAAGAACGTAATCAGATAAAGACCTCAAATCTCAAGCCACTAAAACATAACAAAATGGTGAAGGAAATGACTAAGGGGAGACCACATCTTCAAATTAGACAAAAGGTTGAGAGCGCCAAGCCATGAGCACTGCCTATTAGAGCATCAGTAAACACCTCTGGGGTAATCTAGGAAAGAGAGCAACAGAATTCACTGGACCGCAGACAGGAAAAACACCGCGCGCACTGTCTCCTGCTGGTGGAAAAATAAATGCAAGTTACAGAGACTCTGGGGACACCATTTAATGTCTTGAAGCTACAATGAAAAAAAAACAGGTAAAATAAACCCCAATGCTGGCAGGTGTGCAGCACAACAGGCACACTAGAAAACACAAAGGAAATGTGAATCGGTGGGTCGCTGCTGGACTCAGACACACTTGGCGCAGAGGGGCGGGGCTGGCCCCTGGGGGCGGGCTCTGAGCCCCCCCCAGCCCCGCCCTGGGCCCCGGGCTGCCAGGGACCCCAGTCCAAGGGCATCGAAGACAGAGGGGGCACACTGAGGTCTCAGCACATCAGATGACTCACAAGAGGAATTCAAAAACATAAACGCTGCCATCCAGCAAAGGACAAGAACAGGTCTCAGAAAATACCAACAGCGCCGCTGAGATCCTGGGTCCCCACTTGGTCACGTGTGCACTTCGCGAGAACCGCACTGTCCGTTGTCGGAGCACTGGCTGAAGGAGCTCGACGCCTCTTTCTGGTGGCCCACAAAGGACGAGGCCACTCTCCGGGCAATGACAAGCACCGAGTGCCAAAAACACACCGCGCAGGCGCAAAGCGGCAAGTGCGGGGTCAGGGCACACAACTGGGAAGGCGCTAGTTCCGTTACGAAGAATACGCCTCCCTGCTTGCTGCTGCCCGCACTGACACTCCAGGAGGGAAAGTGAATGGATTAAAGCCATCGAGTGACCAGGGAGACGAGACTCCACCGCGCACCTAGTTGCGCTGTTTCGCCCGTTCATAAAAACATCTCTAGGTCCCATTCTACTCCGGCGTCCCCAAGAAGCCATTGAAACTCACACCAAAGACAGGTCGGCGACAGCACTCACCACCGGCTGTCGGGCTATTTATAACCACATAAAGCAGGAAGCAAGCTGAACGCTGAAATTTGGGGGGCAGTTTAATAAACTGCTACACAACACAGTGGCCACTTTTTTTGTTTAATGCATGCAGCAAACAACGGAATAAAGCTTGTATATCATGACCACCTTGCGGCCAAGTCAACGGCTGCCATTTGGTTGCTGCAAGTTTTAACTTTCCAAAACGTCTGTCTATTTTAATATATTATCCTGTCAATGTTTTTAAATAGGCAAGAGGAGGAGGGGAGATAAATAACAAAGACCTGGCAGGGTCCTAGGGAAGACATCTGGGTGGCGGAAGGGGTTCTATTTATATCATCAGGGCCCCTGATTCCACTAAATGTTTGTTTTGTTTTGACTTTCAACATCATTTCTTCAAGCCCAGAGGCCTGGCATCCTGATGGCAATTATTCAAACTCAGCAGATAGAGGCCAGAGCAGGGGGCAAGGCTGTGCAGTGGAACAGAGCAGGGGACGCCCACAACCAGCCCACCCCTGCTCTGTGCCAGGCTCTGGGCTTCGAGGAGCCCCAGGGTACCCTAAAGGGCAGATAGACAGGAGGTGGGCATCCCAATCCAGTGTCAGACAAGTTAGGGGGACCATCTAGCCTGGCCAGGGCCAGTCAAGGCGGTAAGACCATGAACAAAGGCACAGAGGCTGGAGAGAACCTGGCATGTTCCCAAACTGTAGGGCTTGGGGCTTGGGGCGGGGTGGTTGTTGGGGGAACAGGTACTAGACACGAGGTCAGAGCTGGACTAGGAGCTTGGGCTCAATCTTGCGGCGAAGGGAAGCCTCTGGACCTACAGCAGGGCCACAGAAGGGATGCAGCAGGACCCAGAATCCAGCCACCCCTCTGCCGACAGGAATGCCGAGGTCCAGAGGGAAGGGACTCCTGGGGGGGTGGGGAGCCCGCCTACCCTCCTGGGATGAGGAGACTAGAGGGGCGGTCAAAGTTCTTCCCAGGATGACCAAGGACACGGGCCTGCCGGGCGGGAAGGGTGTCTCCTGGGCGAAAGAAGATGGGGCACTTATGGGCCCTGGGCCCCTCACCGACCACTGCCCCCACCACCACCACCACCCCCGCCCCCACCCTGGCCCCCGGCATCTGGTGCTCCAGACATCATGAGGAACAGGACCACGGGAATGATGTACATCCACTGTGAGCCGGCGGGATGGTGGAAGACGAGAGACAGACAGACAGAGAGAAGAAAGGTGAGTATAAGCAGCGTCCCCCTGGCGGGGAGGGGGGCCAGCGTGAGGGGAGGCGCGTGAGGAAAGGGGGCCCAGGTCCCCTACTGCACTACAGGTTGGGGAGGGCTGGTGAGGCGCGGGGAGGGCAGAGGCGGGAGGGGGCTCGGTCCTCACTCAGGCCTCCTGTGGCTGCAGCGTGGGCCCCGGGGCAGCAGGACGCAGGGCTGTGAGCAACACGGCCCCCCCCAGGATGAGGTGCCACTGAGGAGGGAGGGGGCACAGGTCAGGGCCAGTGGCAGATGTGGCGTTCTGCAGCCATCAGGGAGGGCAGAGCTGGGAGCAGGCAAGCTCTCGGCCTCTCTGGGCCTCAGTTTCCCTGCAGCTTGGCTGGTAAGCTATCCTGACGTCAGGAGCTACCAGCACACGGACTGATGGCCCTCGGACTCGCACTCAGCACAGTTGGGCTCAGCATCCTCGCACCCGAGGCCCAGAGCCCCCGAGGCCCCAGCCGCACTGGCTTCCACTGTTCCCTGCCCTTGCCTGGGGGGGACTGGCCTCCTCCAGCTCCAGTGCTCTCAGCTCCAAGGACCCCAGGCCTCGAGAGCTGCTCTGACAGCACAGGGCCATCCTCTCCTCAGCTCCCAGCCTCCTGGATGCCTCTACCCATCTCTCAGGCCTGCCTGGAGGACCCCACCCACCCCTTCCTGTTTGGGAAGACCTCCCTGTTCTTGATCTGTCCCCCAGCCCCAAGCCTCACAGCCCCAGCCTGGCTGAGGCCTCATTCTCTTCCGCAGATCCTCCTCCCAGAGCTGAGCCCTGACCACCGTACTTCTTCCAACAGGCCTCCATTCGAGAATGACACTGCCTGTGCTGCACCTGCCCTGGTTCATGCCACTGCCCAGCTCCAGGCCAGCCGTCTGCTGAGACTGGACCCCTTGTGACCACCGCCAGGAGCTGCCACAGGCAGGGGCGGGACCCAGGGCTCCAGTCCTCACCTTCCCTGTCTAGGCCTGGGCTTAGCCTGGGGTCATGCGCAGAGGGCCCAGATGAGACCCTACATGCAGGAGGCCCAGAGAAGGGCCGTGGGGCAGAGGGGCACTCAGGAAGTCAGGATGGGAGTTGTGGGAGGGAGAGCCTGTCGGGAAGAGGGCGGGCAAACCACCACTCACATATTTGGCGAAAAAGGACTTCTGCTCCTGGGGGTTCTTGGCCTTCTGGGCCTGCTCCATCTCCATGCGCTCGATGAAGGCGGCTGTCTCGGGACTGGGGATGGGTGGGAGAAGGAGATGGGTGAGGATGAGGATGAGGGGCCAGGAGAACTCAAAGCAGCCCAGAAAGGCAGGGGGAGGGGCAAGGCCAGAGTTAGCCATTGAGAGGCAGTGCAAGGTTGGCCCAGCTTGGGGTAGGGCAGGCTATGCCCCAGGCTCCGCACCCTCTCCTCACCCTGGGGCCGGGACTGGCGGCTGCAGCTGCACAGAGGTGTTGAACAGCTCCAGGTCCACGTCCTCCACCTCATGGCCCCGGCAGCCCCCGGGGTACGTCACCACTGACACGCCCACCACGTTGCCGGCCACATCCACGTGCAGGGTCAGCTGGTCCGAGAGGTGTGACTCTACCAGGGAGCACTGGGGGAGAAGGGGAGGAAAGGAGGGGGGTCAGAGGAAAAGGGGCCATCAGGGGCGGCTGCCCAGGCCTTGCCCACACTGGGACCCCCAAGCCTTTTCCAAAGCCCTCCGAGGCTCCCTGCCAACCTCAGGCACGAGCAACAGCCTCCCCAAGGCCCATGAGGCCCTGCACTGCCCCATTAAAGCACCCACCACCAGCACTGTCCCTCTTCAGCCCAGGAGACCTTTGAGGGCAAGGCCAGGTCCAAGTCTTCCCCATCCATAAACACTGAGGCACGAATGCTGGAGCCCAAATGGTAGAACCCGGGATGGAGCGGGTGGGCAGAGCAAGGATGGGGACCATCCTTGTCACTAACTCACCGCAGGGACAAAGGAGGAGACATAGCCTCCGGCTTCTGGGCCATCAGAGGCCCCAGGCCGCCGCGGGACCCGGACACGGTACAGGCCATTCAGCGCTGCCACATCCTGCAGTGCAGAGAGGAGGTGGCAGTGAGAGGGACAGAGCCCAGCCCCTACCAGGCCTGGACCCCCTCAGGCCCCTTCCACCCCAGTCTCACCCAGCCAGCATCTCCGACTCCCTGGCCCAGCCAAGCCAAGGCTGCCCAAGACTTCCTACTGGGCTGCCCCACCTGGGGAAGAAGCCACCACAAGGAAAGCAGGGCCCAGCCCAGGGATGTGAAGTCCTGATGACACTTTCCCCAAGTCTGGATCCAGCTCACTGCCGGACCCCAGGGTCCCCTCCTCACCCGGAGTCGGCCCCGCTCCTCCTCATTGAGTTGCCGCTGCGACAGAGACAAGGTACCATCTTGCTGGTTCCAGAGCAGCGAGCCCCGCTTCCGGAAGTGGGCACTGTCATCTGTGGGCGGCCTGGGCTCAGCGACCTCCTGACATTCCGCCCCTCAACCCTTGCCGTGACTAGGTGGCTTCCCTAGCCTGAGCCCCCATTTTCCCACCTGAAAACCAGGCCCCCCATCATGTCCAGTCCTCCTGCCTCACAGGGCAACCCAGGGCAGGTGCCTGAACACCACAGTTCCTGAGCCCTACCCCTCTGCCTTGCCAGGTGACCCAGGGTCGCTCACATAACCTCTCTGAGCCTCAGTTTCCCCAGCTGCAGAATACAGGGGCTACAGATCTCAGGAGCTCCCAACCAAATCAGCTGGGCTTTCCTGGGCAGATGCCAAGTTCTGACTGCAGAGAGTCCCAGCTTCAGCATTTATAACAAGTGCCCCAGAGTTTGGGGCCTCAGACTAGATTATTAACTTCTGGGCCCTACTGACATCTGTGCCCTGGGAGTCCGGACACCCAAATTGCAGCAGTTTAAGCTGGGCTTTAGAGAGGGTCCCAGCTCCACCATTCACTTGAAAAAGGACCTCATCCGGTGTCCCTCTGAGCTTGGTTTCCTATTCTGGAAAATGGGGCTATCCCTAGCACCCGCTACCTCGCAGGATTACTGCAAGGATATTTGAGTTAATACACACAGAGCACCTAACTACTAGCCCAGGGCACAGGCCGACTGGTGCTCTGAGATTATTACTGCTGTGTTGACTTTCCTGAAGCTGGGATTTGTCTTACAGATGTGGGAGTAGTCAAAGGCAGAGCTTCTATTCTCTTCCCCACCTCTACCACCACCTCCCCAGTGTAAATGCACACACATTCCCAGGTGCAAAGCTGTAAGTAAACGGATGGCGTGTCTCACACTGGGTGGCACCCAGACCCGAGTTCCTGACCACGGGGCACCTGGTACGTGTTCAGGTGAGAATGTTGTTGGACTCACCAATCTCAAATGAGTGCTCCAGCAGCAGCCCCACGGTGCCACAGCTCTCGCCCTCTCGACCTTCCGTCCCAGCCTGCAGGGCAGGTGATAGAGAGGGCCCCACGTAAGGACGATCAGAGCCCTCTGCAGGGCAGGACCCACAGACCCAGGACAGACCGACCGATCGACCGAGCAGGCAGTGGAAGGAGCCTGATTTTCATACTTAAATACTGACGCTTGCCCTCCAGTCCCTAACTCCCCGGAGAACCGCCCATTTCATGAAAATTTATGATCTGGCCCAGCCCCAGAAAACCAGAGCCTGCAAACAAGCCGAACCCTGTTTCCAAGGCAACACCTCCAGGTCACTTTCAAGCCTAGCATCATAAATATTCATGAGTTAAAGGGCACCCTGAGCGTCCTTCCCAAGGTAACAACCAAGGGCCTTTGTTTTCACCTTAACAGCCCCAACAGCCACAATGCCGCCCGAGTTCCACCCCATCAAGCACATTCAAGATTCCACGCCTTCCTTTTCTCCAGCTTTCCAAATTTCTCCTACCTCTGCATCCTCTACTCTACGCCCTCAAGCCTGCACAACCTCGTTCCAGATTCTAATCCGCGAGCGCAAGATCCCGCCCTCCTTATTCATATTCAGAACGCAGAACTCCTCTATTCTCTCGAGAGCCCCCTGCCTTTTTCTTTTTAGCCGCCCCGACGTCTGATTAGCCGAGTCCATCCGGGCCACATCTCCTCAAGCATATTCACGACTGCGGATCCGTAGCGCTTGAATGTTAGAGTTCTTGCCCCAACCTTCTTCGGGGCAGCCTCGTTTTCCCCGCACCGAATGTCCAGGTGCCAAAAATCCCACACCCAGCCCCGCCCTCTCATGCATATTCACGAGCTAAGCCTTCCTAATTGGCCTCTCGATTTCTCGCAGCCATGCCACCTCGAACACGCGCAGGTTTGCAGCCTCGCTGTCCCCGGTTCTTTCCCCTCGTCTTCTCTCTCGGTCCTGAGCACGTTCCCACCTTAACAGAACTAAAGGCCTGAGACTCACAATTTCCCTCGGCCCCGCCCTGTGTGCAAAGCGAATAAGAGCTCACCCCCCGCACAGCGGCCCCGGACCGGCAACTACTGTCCCGCGCCCGGCTGGGGACTGCTGCCACCATCAGCAGGAGCAGGAGCAGCTGAGTAGGCCCAGCGCCAGCGACGGCCATTTCGGCCCCTTCCCACCAGGCAAGGGGCGGTAGCTGCAGGGCACGCCGGGAGGAACGGCCCGCAGCCCGTCGCCAGTGCGCCTGCGCCGGCACCTTGCGTCTGCGCACCAGCTACTGGGGCCGGCCATCAGCAGGCAGCCGCGCCTTCGGGGCCTCCAGGCACCGCCTCCTCGGGTGACGCCATAATTACGGGCGTCTCCTCGGTGACGCGATCGAACCCGGTGCTCTACGTTGTGACGTCATAGAGCCTGCGGCCCCCACCCTCCCGCTTTCTCCCTGGACACCTCCCTCCGCTCTCTCCAAGGGGCGGGGCGTTGCGATGAAACGTGATCAAGAGCCTAAGACGGCCCCTGGTGGAGCAGGTGAGGCGGGACCAGATGGGATGGCAGGTGAGAGGCGGAGCCGGGTCTGGAGGGGTTGGACCAGGTGAGAGAATGAGGAATGGGGCCTGCGATATGGAGACCGATAGCCCGGGACCCCGTATCCTCAGCGCGGGGCTGCCCCGGGCCCTATCATCATGGGGCCCCGACCCATCCTCCTTGGAATAGACCTGCGAACTTCGCCACCCCTGTAGAACGCGCTCTGGTTCCAGCCTGTCCCAAGGGCCGGCCGGGACGGCTCCAACTCCATCTCCTGAGCGGCGAGTTCGACCAGCTGCGAGACTTCCCCATCTTTGAGAGCAACTTCATGCAGGTGTGAAGCCCCTGACCTCCTGACTCTGGGAACCTCTGCTCTCCCCACTTCTGATCACTCCCTTATAACCCCCAGCTCCTGAGATTCCTGGCCGACCCCACCCACCAATATCTCCAGAGCTTTAGTTTCCCTACGAACCCTGGTCGCTGAGTCCCTCGGTCCAATTTCCCTGACTTCATACCCATCTGAGTCTTGACCTTTGACCCCATGATATCTGATCCCCGATTTGGTGGTTAACTTACTTGGCTCATGACTCCTTAACCCTACCAAAATTCCTGACCTCTGATCCTTCCCTAACCCTGTCCCCCATCTATTCTGCTTCTAACCTCTGACCCCCGGCCTCAGGTGACCCGGTTAGGAGAAGTTGTCAACAAAGTCACCATGGGGGTGGCAGCCTCCAGTCCAGCCCTGGAACTCCCAGACCTGTTGCTTCTGGCGGGCCCTGCCAAGGAGAACGGACGCCTGCAGCTCTTTGGGTGACTGCCCCCAACCCAGGCTAGACCTTCTTCCCCAGCTCTGGGCATCCTAGGCCCTCTGCAGCCCTTCCTCTCACCCAGATGACCCCCACAGCCAGGAGGGGGTCCTCCTGGCTACTGCCAGCCCTCTCTGGGCTACTGTCCACCCAGGAGAACAAGGACAGGGCCATCCACAGGGGCCAGAAATCAGAGCTAGGTAGACATGAGGGGGACTGTCCTCAACCACTCCTTGGCAGGGGGCAGGAGAATGACCATTTGTGCAGCGCCTACTGTTGCCCCTGGACCATGCACATAATCTCATCTCTGACCTCACACTCTCATATGATGGGGCTCCTTAGCCCCGTGCTCCAAAAAGGAAAACTGAGGCCCAGAGAGGGGAGCCACTTGCCCAGGGTCCCACAGTGGGTCAGAGGTGGTCTGGGATAGGTACCTCGGGCTCCTCATGATCGCTGACCTCACCATTCCTGAGCACCTGTGTCGTACTACCCACTGCGTCTTCAGGTCTTTTTTTCCATTGAAAAGGTAATGCAAGTACTCTCCAGGTTACAAAGCACATGGAGCACAAAAGATACCTTTCTCCTCCCTTAGGCTCCTGCCTCCAACTCCAGCTGCAAATACCCAAACATTTACAAATGTATAGTATACTTACAGAAACATTCTGCTGGTAGCTTTCACTTTTTTGACTATATATCACAATTAATGATTAAAAAAGGAGTGGGGTGGGGATAGCTCAGTGGCAGAGCACATGCTTAGCATGTTTGAAGCCCCAGGTTCAATCCCCAGTACATCCACTAAAAAAAAAAAAAAGAAGGAAGGACAGATGGGTTCACAGTGACACACACATACACCCACAACCCTTTGTCTGCAGTTCTGAAATCCAAAAAGTTTTGTTTTATTTTTGCAGCTCACTTGGTAGAATGTGATTCTGACCTGAACTAACTTGAGGCTACTTACAGCCTTTATTTAGACCAACTGTGTAAGTTTAAAACATTTCACAAAGCACTATTTTGATGCCCTATGGTGGACCAGAACATTTTCTACCATATTCCTTCTCTTTTCTATGCTAATTGTATCCCAGCACTTGAGTCACGGCCTGCAGCTGGGAGGATGCTAAGGATGCTGCTATGAAGAGGGCTTTGACCCACCTGATCTGCTTCAGTGCTCTCCCCTCCCCCAACAAACCTACCATCAAAGTGAAAAGTCATTGAGCTTGCTCTGCCAACTCAGCCCCTTGCCCCCTCACTTCTAACCAGCTTCCAGCCCTGAGCGATTCTGGGCGAATCTGAGCGATTCTGCAGACTGATGTGTCAAGTGCCTTTGCCCTTTCTTTCAAAGAGCAGCAGCCACATGCTGTATACCTTTCCCCTCTGCTCACCCCTCATCAGCACTACATCAGCAGTCATTCCGTACCAACATGAGCACAGCCATCAGCTCCTCTTTTGGACACACACAAATGAACAAACTCTGCCCCTCTAGCCTCCGGCCTCGTGCTGTGACGCGATGTAGTCAGGAATGTCCTTGAACGAATATGGCTGCCTTCAGAGAGCCAGCCTGGGTTCAAATCCTGGCTTCACCTCTTCTTCACTGTCTTTGGCCAAGTTGCCTACCTGTCTTTGCCTCAGTTTCCTCACCTGAAACATGGGAATAAGAGGGGAGCCCACCTGCCGGGGCAGTCAGGAGATAAACAGCAAATGTTGTAAAGTGCCTGGAAGGGCACCTGGCACAGAGTGTGTGCTCTATAAGTGTCAGATATTACTCCATTTGGGAAACATGATAATAGATGGAGTCAGCTACCCAGTGATGCAGATGTGTCCTGTGCCTTGGGATTATAGCCAGTGTGGCAGGCAGGGGGCATCCTTGTGCACAGGTGTCAGGATGTCTGTAAGAGCAATTCCTAGAGGTAGTATTGCTGGACATGAGGGCAGTGGGGGTCGGGGAACAGTATGTAGTTACCCAGTGTTATTAAGAGCATGGGTAACACTTGCATTAAAATCCCTGCTGTGTGATCTGGGCCAAGTTGCCTGTCCTTCCTGGATTTTTTCCTCCACTGCCTTGCACCTTGAACCAGGCTGGGAGCCTCAGCAACTAATTTATTCAAATTCTCAAGAAGTATTCGTTGAGCACCTACCATGTGTCAGCTCTGGGTACTAGGGAAACAGCAGTGAACAAAATTGGACCAAAATCTCTGCCCTCAAGTTCACCTACTGGGAAGGCAGACAGAACAGATAACAGTTTGCCCGGTAGGTAAGGTCTGTGGAGACATGGAGGGGCAGGGGTCATAGGAGGTCTGCAAGGGTAGATGTGGTTTTAAATAGGCCGGAGGTTGCAAACAGATCTTCTCCCTGAGAAAGGTGCCTCTTGAGAAAGATAGGAGAGAGTTGAAGGGGCCAAGCCAGAGGGCTGGCTGGAGGAAGATGATTTCAGGCAGAGGGAGCAGCCTGTGGTCCTGAGGTAAGGCCAAGCCTGGCCCGTTTATGGAACAGTGAGGAGACCAGTATGGCTAGATCCGAGTAAGCGAGGAGAGTGGGCCGGAGGTAGGGGCATAGAGGGAGCAAAGGGGGCATATCCTGCTGGGACTTGTGGTCAAGGTGAAGACTGCTTTAACCCTGAGCCACGGGAGGGGCTTGAGCTAACTCAGGGGTTGATTGGCGTCTCTGGCAGCCACGTGAGAACAGACTTGGGGTGATGATTGAGGCAGCGAGCCCAGGCGGAAAACTAGGGTGACTGGACCCGGGGCGGGGAGGGGGATGGCCATGGAAGGACTTAGAAATGGTCGGATTGTGAGACATTTTAACGGTGGCGTCATCAGGATTTGGTAGAAGAACTGGATGAGGATGTGAGAAAGAAAGTCGGGTCAGGAGCGACTCACAAGATTTCTGACCGAGTAAGTGAGAGGGTGTAATTAAGATGGGAAGGATCAAGAGGAGCTAGTTTGGGGTAAGGGGAAGGTCAGGAATTTGGTTGTTGGACATTTTCTGTGTCCATTATCGAGACAGCATCCAAATGGAAATTTCAAGTAGGCAGCTATCCGAGTCTCGCGTTAGGAGAGAGGACTAGAGGGAGGCACAAATGTGCTTTGTGGTCGGAAGAAAGTCGTGGATGGATAAAATCAAAGAGGCACAGAAAGTGAGAAAGGACTCCTTCCGCTCAGAGAGAGGGGCGCTGGGGGGGGGGGTGTCAGATTCTGAGGCCGCCCCTTCCGCCCGCCCAGGCTGTTCCCCTTGCAGTTCGTCCAGCTCTTCGTCCACGACGAAAGCCGCTGGCAGCTCAAGGTCAAGTTCCGCAGCGGCCGCGCCTTCTACCTGCAGCTGCGGGCCCCGCCGCAGACCCGCGACCGCGAGTTCGGCCAGTGGGTGCGTCTCCTCTACCGCCTGCGCTTCCATTCGGCCCAGGGAGCCGTGCCCTTCACGCAGGAGTACCGGCTGGAGGACGAGGAGGACGAGGAGGATCAAGAGGACGAGGATGGGGATCTGATGGAGCGGGAGGAGGTGGGGAGAGGAGGGGCGGGGCTGCAAGGAGGCAGGAGGTGGGGCGGGGGCGGGGCTCCTGGGCCTGAGGGAGGCGGGGCTGGGGATGAAAAGGTGGAGCCTGGACTCCAGGTTCTGAAGAAGGGGCTAGAGCCTGAATGCCTGAGTATTAGAGTGGAGGTGACGAGGGGCCCGGACTCCTCCGTCCTGAAAGGGGTGAAGTCTGTGCTCAGAGGACCCGACGATCTCAAAGCAGGGGAAGGTCTGCAGGGCCTTGGTGCGCTAGCGAAAGTGGCTGTAGTTCCCTAATTGGGCATCCTACCACAGTGGGATCTGGGGAGGGAATGCCAGGCCCTGAAGGAGTGGGGTCAGCCAGGCCAGATGCCCAGTTCCTTGGAAGGCCTGGGGAGGGGAGAGGCACCAGTCCTTGAAGGCGGGGACCGTGGAACCTATGGGACCTCTTCCTCTTGGGACACTCGGCTCCCCTGCCTTCTCAGGAAGTCCATAGTCCCCATCCATCCACCCACCCACCACCAAACTGCAGATACATCCGCAGTCAAGGCCTCTGAGACAATCTCTTGTCCCCAGCTTCGAGACATGGAAGCCAGACTTGACCCACAGACCTCTGAACTCTGGGGACTCTGATTCCTCCAACATTCTTTGAGGTCACTAAAAGATCAGAGATCAAAGCATAGCCTACCTCAGGGCCGGACAGATGAATTATTAATGTTAATAAAGATCTGCCACTTAAGAACCAACAACCCGGTCATAATCAAATTTCACCATCGTCACCAATGCAATGGGGCTGCCTCGCAGGAGCAGCTCTTCCAGTAAGGCTGCCTCAGGTTGGTCCCCGATTCATCGTGTCTGGCTGCTCCCGCCACCACCGAGACCCAGTGTCGACTCCTGGCTACCTCCCTAGAGTAAGCTTCCTAGGCTGGCCTTTGGGTCATCTTTGCCTGCAGCTGGCCTGCCTCCTCCCAGCTCGTAGTAGCTAGTCTAAAGAGGGCTGCTGTCCACAAAGTCTTGGGTTCATCTTGGGTTGTAGTTTCCATGGCAACATGATAGCTCACTGAAGTAGCCATCCAAGACCGCGGCCCCAGTGTAGTCGGGTTTTATCAGGGCGGCCGTATCGCAGTTGCCACTCCAACTTGGCTGTCCCCATCACCCACCCACCCCAGGTGACTAAGCCCTACAGGACTAGGAAGGCGGTGCCACAGACCCAAGAAGTACAGACACGTGCAAGTCTAAGGCAAGACTATTATCTTTGATAACTCCAGAAAGGGAAACGTGTTCGGGGAAGTCCAGGTTAGGACTTAGCAGCCAGTCATCTTGGCCGGTGAGAGAGAGAACTTCACTGTGGCACTGTGGGGAAAAGAGGGAAGGGTGGTAAACATGCCTGTGCCCCTGGTCCCCGCCCCTCTGTTGGCTGGACTCATTTGACCAGCAGGGGGAGCAAGTTTTCCCTTCACCACCCAGCTCTGCACTGGGTCAACCCCACTTAACTGCGCCCTTAATTCCTATAGTTCTAAACCCCAAACCGGGACGTTCTGATTTCTGAGCAGCTGCTGGTGACAAGCAGTCACTGGAATCCTGAAGCAGGGATATTTCTGAGCATATTCAATAGTCGATAAAGGGGACAGCAGAACCTTAGGAATTGGATCAGCCTGGAAGAGCAGTGCTGTAGAATGACAGGAAGTGCAGGAACTGCTTGGAAAGTGGTGTCTCTGGGCCCTTTGCTAAAGGACTGCAGTGACTTCTGTCTGCTGGGCTGTCGTCAGAGCCAGGGGGAGTCACAGCTGGGGAGGGTCCTCTGGAAGCCCATATTAATATCAGCCGCCCCTGAGGGACCCTCCCTACCAAGTCTTGGAGGGTGAATGTTTGATGGACTGAAGCCCAAGGTGGAGGAGGCAAGGAATAGTATGCTGGCTACAGGGAACAGCATGTGCAAGGTCCCAGGGGCCAGAGAAAGCACAGCCAGTTTGTCCAATCGCCAACAGCTCAGTATGGCTGGAAAACGGAGGGAGAGGGCCGGAGGTGGGTGGGTGACAGATGCAGGACCATGACCCCCAGGCTAAGGAGCTCTGGGGTTGCTGGGACCCCAGGGAGGGCTGTGAGTAGGTCAACTCGGGATATGGAGCTCCTACTAGTGCCTTGTGGGGGGTGCACTGGAGAGAGAGACTGGAGGCCAGGAGGCTGGGAGAGAATTCAGGAGGAAGAGGATAAATGAGGTTGGCGCTGTGGGACAGAGAGGCAGGGACAGGAGGGATGGCACTTGGGGACAGGCTGTGGAGGAGGGTGACATTTTCCCAGGTTCCCACAGCCCCCCATCCTCTGCCACCCCCATGCCGGTTTCAATGCTGTGTCCACACATCTCCCCACATAGTCCTAGGCGCACTGAAGCCTTAACGATTTTTGCTAAGCTGTTCTCACCCTCATTCACCTCTTCTTTGTCCTTCAGCTCCTTGGGAAAACCTCGGACTCAGGTTCTCCCCTCCGCCATCCCTACAAGACCCTGTGCTGCCTTCACTCCCCACACATCCCTGTTGGGGTCTGAATCAGCTTCCCAATCATATTCCTAGTCTGACTAGACTCCATTCTCAGCTCTGCTCAGCCCAGGCCTCTGGGGAGCTTTGTAAAGGTTAGCCAGGCAGAGCACTGGGGGCCACCCCATTCTCACCTCGGACATCCAGCTTGCACTCGGCCAGGGCCTCCCCCAGCTCATTTACTGCCCGACATGAGTAAGTCCCCGAGTCAAAGGGGGACGGGCGGCGGATGTTCAGCGTCAGGACCCCCTGGTGGTTGGTCATCAGGAACTTGGGATCTTCACCAATTTCCATCTTGTTCTTCATCCAGATCACCTTCGGCTGTTGAAAGGAGTGAGAGAGGAAGCCACATTATAGAGGGTTCCCTGGGCAATGGCAAGATGGGCCTTGAGAGACAGATGTGGGTTCTCCTTTTGGCTGTGCCCCCTCCTACTTGTGGCTGGATGATCTTAGGCAAGTCACTTCCCCTCTCTGACCCTCAGTCTCCTCTTCTAAAGAAGAAGCGCTTACTCCCGGTGGTGGCCCACAGGGCCCTTCATGATTTGGTCCCATTACTCCTCTGCCCTCACTTCCCACCCTGTCCCTACCTCTGTTCCAACCACACAGGCTGCCTCACTGTTCCTCAAACAGACCAGACAGGTTCCCACCTCAGGACCTTGGCACTGACTGTTCCCTGTTCCAATACTGCTCTTCCCTCCTCTTTCACCTAATCAGCACCTGCCTGTCTTTCAGGTCTCAGTTCACCTGTCACTTCCCATCCCAGCCGCTAGGCTGGAACAGGAACACCTACATAACTGTCTGCATTTGTCTAACACACTCACCACCCTTTATAATTTTATAGTCATTTGTGTGAGTTTGGATTAATGGCAGTCTCCTCCAACCCACAGAATCTCCTCATCCAATTCACCAGCACACAGAAAGCCTCTGAAAATGTGTGTTGAAAGTATGAATGAATGAATGACATAACTAAGAAAATGGAGCAAATGAAATGAATGGAGTAAATGAACAGATTGGTAGGTGAATAAAGGAGTGGAATGAATGAACAGGTGAAGCTAATGAATAAAGTGGTAGAAAGCGATGGAGGAGGGGAAGTAAAGAACCCCTACAGAGGGGGTACGCCTTTGGGAGCTGAAGCTAAAAACTAGAGTTAGATCAGAGGTCGGCAAGAGGGGCCTGTAGGGGCCAGGTAATCGATATTTTAGGCTTTGCGGGGCCTGTGGGCTCTGGGCCACGGATAGCACACAAAACGGTGTGTATGGCCACATTCCAATAAAATCTTATTTAGAGAAACTGGTGGTGGATGGATTTGGCCCAAGGGCTGTAGTTACCAACCCCTGGTCTAGGTGAGTCCTTGAAGTTCAAGATGTGTCCATATTCCCAGAGAGCAGAATAGAAACCGGATGGGGCAGGAAAGATGCCTGGAAGCCTTGGGGGTTTAGACCCCCTCCCCAACAAAGTTTTGAGGGAAGTTGGAGTGTAATAGTGACTTAGAGAGATGGAAAGTGGGTTAAAAGTGAGCAAATCCCATGAGCAGAAGAAAGAGAACTTGGGGAGGAAGAGCCAGTGTGGCGGGGAGGAGAGGGGGCTTCACCTTGGTGAAGATTTCCCTTCAGGGTTACACACAGACATGCGTGCACACACATGGCACCTTTGGGTGGCCTCTGACAGCGCAGTAGAGAGCGGCTGCGTAGCCAGCCACGACCACCCGGTCGAGTAGAGGGGTCAGGAACTTGGGAGGCGATCTGAAGTCATGCTCCTTGTACTCGGGAGTTTTGAGGGTGATACCTGGGGGAAGGCAGATACACTTGTGACCAATCCTGGCTCTGGACAGCCTCTCCAACTTTGAGTCCGGGGAGAAGGATGGTCAGAGGAATTAAGTTCAAAACCCAGTCGCGAGAGAGGGGACTGGCCCCGTGGTGGTGGGTGGGGGGCATACCTGTCTTGAGGATCTTGGCCGTGTTCTTGGAGACACCAGGTAAGTCACTGAGCCCACAGATGTTCTCAGTGTAAACTCGGAAATAGTACTCGTTGCCCACGATGAGGTCAGACACGGTGCAGGAGGTGTGCCGGCTGTGCTCGTAGACGTTGAACCACTCCTAGTGGGGGGAATGGGGAGGGACCAAAAGAGTCAGGGATACAGAATCAAGAAGGGCCGGGGGGCGGGGGGGGGGGCTTAGGAAAGCACATCCAAGAGGGCGCCTAGCTCACAAAAGCCCCCGTTCCCAGCAGTGCTGGGAAGGTAGGAATCACCCAGGAGTCCGTCAGGGGGTGAACGGAGAAACAAAACATGGCACAGTCCAACCATGGACTGGTACTCAGCCGTGAAAAGAAAGGAAGCACAGATACCTGCTTCAATGTGGGTGACCCTAGAAAACATGTTCCTGAGTGAAAGAAACCAGACACACACACAGTGTGTAATTGTGTCCATATGAAATGTCCAGAATGGGCAAATCCACAGCCAGGAAGCGGATGGATGGTTGCCAGAGGCTGGGTGGGCGGGAATGGGGAGTGACTGCTTCATGGGCATGGGGTCTCCTTTTGAGGTGTTGCAAATATCTTGGAACGAAATAAGAGACGGTGGTTGCAAAACACTGGGATAGGGTGGGGGAGGGTATAGCTCAGTGGTAGAATGCATGCTTAGCATGCACGAGGTCCTGGATTCAATCTCCAATGCCTCCATTAAAAGTAAATAAATAGAATAAACTTAATTAACCGCCCCCCCAAACACACACACACACACACACACACACAAATCACTGGGATGGTACTAAATGCCACCACCTTAAAATGGTTAATACTAAATTTCATTATGTGAATTGTACCTCAATTAAAAAAAAACAAGGCAAAAACAATTTTTAGAAAGAAAAAATTTAAAAACAAAACAAAACAGTTAAAATTTTTACAAAATAAAAATTTAAACAAGTTTTAAAAAAGAACAGGAAAACCTATTACACATCAAATCTCAATCAAAAGGCTTCCTTCCCAGACCTGGCCCACTCTCCAATCTCTCCGGGCCTCAGTTGCCCCAAGCTGGGAAATGGGAATAACACACCTGCTCTGACCATCCCGCCAGCTCTTCTCCCCTCAGTCTTAACCCACGCCGGGCCCCTCCGGTCTCTCACCATGGTTTTCTTGTCGGCCTTCTGGACAAAATACCCGGTGATCTCACTGTTGCCGTCATCCCTGGGGGGCTGCCACTGCACCAGCGCGTTAGTACCCCACACCTCCTTCACCATCACGTTCTCGGGCGGCCCTGCCTTTTCTGGAAGTGCGGGGTCTTTGTAAGTCAGCCTAAGCCTAAATGCCGGCTCCCCACCTTCTTCCGCACCCCATCACCTTGGATCGCTCTCAGGCCGTTTCCGCACTCCCTTTTAGTCACCTTTTGCGCCACTCCCACCTCATACCCTCCCGGGTCCCAATCTCTCCACTTCCCTCCTTATTCGTCATCCTCATCTCCTCCCCTCCCCCCTCCCCATCACCTCCTCCTCCGTCCCCTCCTGGCCCCGCGGGCACACACCCACGACCCGGATGCGGATGGTGGCCGTGTCCTTCATGTTCTCGATCTGCACGCTGAGCTCGTACTCCCCGGAGTCAGAGCGGGCCGCCTCGCGCACGAAGAACACGGTGTCGAAGTCGCTGGTGCGCACGTGCACGCGGGAGGTGTCTATGGGCGCCCCGCCCTTCGTCCACACCACCTGGGGCCGCGGCTTTCCCTGCGCAGGGGCAGCGCGGAGTTGGCCGGAGTGGTGAGCCCGGGGTCTCTCCCGCAGGAGCTGACCCCTTTCTCCTGAGCCCCCGACCCCAGCTCGACGCACCTGGAAGGGGATGACGACGTTGAGATGCTCCCCCACTTTGCGGACGTAAGTCTGGCGGAGGTGGCGGGGCAGCCGGATCTTGGGTTGCTCTGAGGGCACAAGCGCAGCGAGGGGCTCAGCTCCGGGCTAGGGGACACTCGGGCAGGGTCAGAGAGACCAGTGGCTAGGAGGTTGTCAGGGGAGGCCCTAATGATGACACCAATTTGGTCTTTAGGAGAGCGGGGTCGGGGGTCAGGAGTGGCTCACCCACAATCTCCCGGATGGTGACCGGCTGCGTCAGGGTGGCTGGCGCGCTGCGCCCTGCAATGTTGACCCCAACCACACGGAAAGTGATTCTCGCGCCAGTGGGAAGATTCTTGACTGTGAAGCCACAGCGCTCGACGGGTTCCGTGTTAGCAGGGATCCACTCGTCAGCTAGGAGAGAGAAGCGAGGCTGGGCACACTCCTTTAAGATGTTCCTAGGAGACCCTCAGCTCGTCGACCCTTCCCGTCCGTGCCTTGGGCCCCACTGTACTGAATAACTGCAGCTGACATTCCTTGAGCATTTATTATGACCAGGTTCAAGCTAATTAATGTTAGCACCTTAATTCCTGCCTCCACCTCAAGTTATCCCCATTTTAGAGATGAGGAAACTGAGTCTCAGAGAGGGTAAGGAATTGGGGGTGGTAGTTAGGGGCAGCTCCTCGGACTGCCTGCCTCTGTGACAGGTGCCTTTCCATCCTGGTTTTATTGCCACGGGTTGGTGAACCAATGTGGGTCAGACCACCAATCAACAGGGTGAACGCTAACAAAAGTAGGTTCTGAAATGCAGATTGGGATGGGTTAGGGCAAGGGAATGGGGTGAAGAGAGCTAGGGAGAAAGAGGGGAGAAACTGATGTGAGTCTAGCCATCCATCATTGAAATGCATTACTGAATGCAATCATCACTGTATCCTATCAAGATGGGAACTGTCTTCACCATTTTTAGATAGAAAAACTGAGGCTCAGAGACTTGCCCAAGGTCACTGCACTAACAAGTGTAGGGACAGGATTGGAACCCACATCTGTCTGACTTAAGGCCAGGGATATGGTGTCAAGATGATCTCATCTGTCTCTCCAGTGAGGGGACCATGTCAGAGGTATCCCCAGAGCTGGGGCACCGTGCCTGGAGGGGAGTCAGTGCTTGATACGGGTTAGTTCAGTGGAGGCTGGAGAGGAGAATGTGTGGAAATATGTATGAGTGGATGGATGGGTGCATGGGTGGATAGATGGATGGATGGACAGATGGAGAGACAATAGATAGATGGTTGGATGGTCATATAGGTAAATGGATGGATGGAAAGAAGGGAGGGAGAGGGGGAAGAAAGTGGTGAAGAGGTAGCTATATGAATGAAAAAATTACTGGATGGATGGAAAGTTAGAGGATCCAAAAAAATTTCAGATGGATACAAAGATGGTTGGATGGACGACTGAGTGGACAAGTGGAAGGAAAGGACGGAGGGAAGGAAAGGAAGGAGGGAAGGAAGGCAAGGAGGGATAGAAGGCAGGAAGAGAGAAATAAAAGGGGGAAATAAGGAAGGGAAAAAGGAAGGAAAGATGCAAAGGATGGATGGATGGATGGATGGATAGATGGGAGATTGGTTGGATGGGTAGATGAATGGAAATGGAGAGAACAGGGGAACAGGGAATATAGGTAGTCAATAAATACTTGGATGGAAGGACAGATGGTTAGATGAAAATGTACTGCTGTATGGAGGATAGGTGCAGGACAGGGAGGAAGGGAGTGAGGAAGGAGAGAGGAAGGGAGAGAGGACAAGCTGGTCATTGGGGTCCTGGCTTGACCCAGCCCATCCCAGGGATTCATGCAAACACAGACATATGAGTAGCCCACTGCACCAGAGATCTGTCTCTGCCCTGCCCTGTTTGCAGTCTCCGGACTGGATACCCACTGCAGGTCTGTGCGAGCCACTGCCCCCCACCAGCCCTGACAGGGTGACTCACAGCCCTCCAGGCAGTACTCCACCAGGTACCCATCGATGCCACCCGCTCCAATCCTATCTGGGGGCCGCCACTTGAGGGTGGTGGTGGTGTCTGTCACATCTTCCACGGTCAGGTGCAAAGGTTCACTTGTGGGTGCTGTAAGAATTCAGGGAAAGGGGGGGATAAGTGAGGAGTCAGGGGTCAGAATTGGACTCACTGGTCAGGAAAGGGATCAGTATGGTGGGTCAGAGGTCAGCGAGCAAGGATGTAGCATTAAAATAAGGTATCAAGGGATAGTGAGGTCTCCAAGGGCAGTGATGGGTGTTAGTGTGGGAGGTCAGAAGACAATGACATATTTGGGAGACAGCACAGAGTCTAGGATCATAGGAGTTGGTGGCTGATATACTGGGTCGAGACGAGGTCAGGAAGGGGAGGTGGGGCTGGGGGTCAAGGTGTTGGCTTGCTGGATGAGAGGGGACAGAAGTCAGCAGACACAGTGGGGTCAAAGGCCAGGGTGGAGGATCAGAGAACAGTGACAGACAGGACATGGGTCGGAGGTGGACAAGGGCTTGGTGAGGGTGCAGAGGACATCACCAATAGGCATGAAGGGCTTGGTGTTGACGCTGGGCTGGGAGACCCCGATGGCATTGACAGCAAAGACCCGCATCTCGTAAAGGACACCCTCGATCATATTGGTGGACTCGTAGGTCATCTCTGTGAAGACCTCGAAGTTCAGCTTCATCCAGCGCTGAGAACCCTTCTTCTTCCGCTCCAGGAGGTACCCTGGAGGCCCCCCAAGCAGAGAGAAGTGGGCAGTCACAAGGAGGCCTGGGGTCTCACGTCAGCTGGGGCAGTCAAGGACACATCAAAAGGTCACATGACCAGAGAGGTCCAAGACCATGAATCTTGGGTTGATCTCAGTGTCACAGAGCAGTCAGAAGTCATCCATTATGGGGTCAGGGATCAAGAAGGGCCACAGGTCATGAACCAGGGAGTCAGAGGTCACAGAAAATCCTAGGCTCGGGGGAGGGTTGAGCTCAGTGGTGGAGTGCGTGTTTGGCATGCATGAGGTCCTGGGTTCAATCTCTAGTACCTCCACTAAAATATATATATAAATAAATAAACCTAATTACCTCCTCCCAACAAAAAATAAATTTTATTTAATTTTTAAAAAGACAAAAAAAGGGTGGGGAATAGCTCAGTGGTAGAGCTGTATTTAACATATACAAGGTCCTGGGTTCAACCCCCAGTTCCTCCATTAAAAGCAAAAAAAGAAAAGAAAATCCTAGGCTGTTAGCCAAAGTGAGGATTCCCAGGTCGATGGGGAGTAAAGGACGATGAGGAAGGCAAAAGGGATTGTGGGATGTTGAAGACGGAAAACCAGGTCTCAGAGGGTGGTCACTACGGATGCTAAGGACTCTTGGAGGTCAGGGAGACATTAGGACACAGGGGAGGTCAGAGGTCACAGGGGCTCCGGCACACAAGCACTCACCGGTGACCGGCCGGCCCCCGTCATACTTGGGTGGCTCCCAGGCAAGGATGGCCCAATCCTCTCCAACCGATGTGACACGTACAGCCTCCGGGGGGTCTGGTACATCTGGGGGGGGACATAGAGGATGGTCAGAGGACCCCTCCCAGCCTCAGAGAAGCACCCCCGGCTCAGCCCTCCTCGGTTCCCTCTGCTCACCCACAACCTGCAAGAAGATGGAGGCCACATCCTCGCCGGCGGGGTTGGTGACCTTGATGGTATAGCGGCCCTCGTCGGCTCTCTCCGCGCTCTCGATCACGAAGCTGCTGATGTCCTTCCGCTGCTCGATGCGGACCCTGCCCTCGGTGCCCGAGAACACCTGGACACAGCCACCAGATGGCCTTGCTCTCCCTCTCTCCAGACCCAGATGGGCCTCTGCCCCTCCCTGCTCAACATTCTCCAGGGGTCCCCCCATGACCACACAACACTCAGGCAACGGACCTAGCATAAGAGGACCTGCTGGGTCTGCATCCAGCCTCATCATCTCTCCCTACCGCCATCCTTGCCCTCCAAACACCACCCTTCATTACAAACACCAGGCTGTCTCATCCCTGAGAATTTGCAAAGCTGTTCCCCAGGGCATGCGATACCCTGACCCACTTCTCCATCTGCTCTACCATGACCCAGCCTTTAGAACCCACCCAGAAGTCACCTCTTCGGAAAGCACTCTTACATGCCTTCAGCTTCAAGTGAGAGCCCATCCCCTGGATTCTCATAGCTTCCGGTGCCTCCCTTTCGCTTGGCCCCAATCACCCTGGACTGTGACTGTTTAGGCACGTGTTTGCCTCTCTCCAAAAGTGAAGGCTCCAGGAAGGCAGGGGCTGCGTCTGATTCATGGCTGTATCCTCAGTAACCTATGCACGGAGCCTGGCATGGAGGAAACCTCAGGGGGTGTTTGCTGAGTGAAGGAATGAATGAAGACTGAGTCAAGTCTATCCGTTTTACAGAAGAGGATACTGAAGCCCAGAGGAGAGAAGAAAAATTGAACTGTCCCAGGGCCTGGAACATACAAGATGAAAATACTTGTTGAATGGATGGATGGATGAATAGATGGATGGATGGATGGATGGATGGATGGATGGATGGATGGATGGATAGATGGGTGGATGGATGGGTAAGTGGACTGATTCATGGATAAATGGATAGATGGATTAATTACTGGATGAATCAATTAACCAACCCATTAATTGATGAATAGAAAGATGGTGAGATGAATGAGTTGATGGATGGTTAGATTGATTGATGAATTCATGGATCAATGGATTAATGGATGGATGGATGGAACACCCATCATGTGCTAGGCCAGTACCATGTGATAAGCAAATATAATCTCCAATCTTCAAAACAACCTTCTGAAGAAGGAATCATACTCCTCATTTTACAGACAATGAAACTTAACTGAAGCACAGAGAGGGAAACCACTTTGCCTAAAGTCACCCAACAGAGCTGAGAGAGAGAAGTCAGGGCACAGGGGAAGCCCCCCGCATACCTCATCCTCCTTCATCCAGGTGGCAACAGGAGGAGGCTCCCCTGTGATAGACACGTCCAGCCTCAGCTTGTTTCCAGCCACGACCACAACTGAATTTTCAGAGGTCTTCCCTGAGCAGTCCAGGTGGATCTTTGGTGGCTCTGGTGGCAGAGGCGAGATTCTAGGGAACTTGGGAGTGGGCAGTTGGGCCTTCCCAATCCCCTCCAGAGGATCTCCTGAGAATCTGGGTTCCAATGGCTATAGAAAACCAAGATCCAGGCCCCAGCCCCTCCTCCCTCAGACCCAGGAGTCCGGGCCCCCAGCTTACCACAGCAGCCCCTGGTCCTTACCTTGCTTGGGCACGTACTCCACCTTGATTTCTGGAGGACAAAGACTAGATGGTTAGGTCTAAATCCATGGGGCCCCTTTTCCCACTTTCACAGCCCGGAAGCAGAGAGGAGGGCTTGGCATCATCCTGGAAACTGAGGGGTTGGGGGTAGACTCAGGCCCATGACTGTCCCGCCTCCCACAAGCACCTGCTATCCTCACCAACGTACAGTTAGGAAAGCTTAATCCTAAAGGGAGACATCCGGGCCCTGGGGTCTGGGAGGGTGGGTGCTATGGCCCCTGGGGGAAAAGCCTCACCCAGGAAGTTGAGCTTGGCTGAGAGGGACAGGGCATAGCCATCAGGCACAAATGTGTAGTCTCCTTCATCCTCAGGGCGGACATCATCAATCACCAGCTTGTGACACCTAAGGAGATGGCGAGGGGGCAGAGGGCAGAGGGCAGGCCAGGTCGCCATGGGGGCCACCACAAAGAAACACGCTCTGCAATGCCATCCACGTGCTCATGATCACCATTTTTATTTTGGGCTTTGGAATGCTAGGACCTGGATTCAAGTCCCCCTCTGCCCCTTCCTAGCTGTGTGACCTTGGGCAAGTCACTTAACCTCTCTGTGTCCCTGTTTCTTCCTCTGTAAAATAGGGGTAATCAGCACGATCTACAAGAGGGTTGCTGTGAAGCATTTAGAAAACTCCCTGGCATGTGGTAAGTGCCCTGTAAGCATCAAGATTGGTTCTCACCATTACCAAAGCCACCAGCAGGCAGGGTCCTTGCACAGAACCCAGAAAAAGCCTATATTCTGCCAAGAGCTCGTGTCAGGAAACCCACCGGGGCACGACGTCCTGTTGGCGTCCTGGTGGCTCTGTGTATTCTGCTGATCACCAGGTGTTTATCTCGGGCGTCCACCTGCTACCTTTTGAATTCCAGCCCCCCGTTTCCCTAGCGAGATACCCCCCCATCTAGTTGGCCACAGGTTCCCCTCTCTGTAGCCATACCCCTTGCAAGGAACACCTTGCAGCCTGTGACTTCCTTTGTCCCATAGAATACAGTGGAAACAACACTGGGACAGTGCCCAGCCCAGCCTTCAGAGGCCCCATTTGCTTCTGCTCTCTTTCAGGCCCCAGCATCTGCCCTGTGAATATGCCAGGACCAGCCTCCCAGGAGATGAGACACCCCATGGACCAGAGCAGAGGCAGCCCAGTTGTCCCAGCCAAGATCCTGACAGAGCGCAGGAAGATGGCCATCTGAGATCAGCCAGGCTTCCACCAACCCTCAGGCTCATGATTACATAAAGCCATGCTCTTTCCAACTACAAAGTCTGTGGGCCACCTCCACCGTCCGTACCTCCCCACGTGGGAGATGGTGATCCTCTTGCTGGGCCGCACCTCGACCCCATTCTTGTACCACTTGCCCGTGACCTTCTCATCGGACACCTCACACTTGAACACCGCCTGTTCCGTGGCCTTCACCGTCAGATCTGCGATGTCCTGCAGGACCTCCAGCTGTTTCTCTGAATGGGGAGGGAAGGAGATGGAGCCATCAAACTCCAGTGAGTCCACAAAGATTGGCAAACACCCACTGTGGGCCAAGCATTGTTCCAGGCACCGGGGATCTGGCTGTGAACAGCCCAGAAACAATCTGCTGGCCTTATGGAGCTCACATTTGAGTGGGGAGACAGACGGTGAAAGGAGAAACACAAAAACGTATAACAGGAGGGAGCGATGAGGCCAAGGGAAGGCAGGGACCAGTCCATGGGAGGCTGGAAGTTCCCCAAGGAGACGGCATGTCATGTGCAAAGGCCCTGCAGAGGAAAGCAGGTTTATTGCTCTGGGAAACAGCAAGCTGGCCCGGGCAGTGAGCGAGGCAGCCTTGATAGGAGGTGACACAGGCAGAGACACACCTTATGGGCCACGGAGAGGACTTTGCGTTGGCTCTGAGCGAGGCAGAAGCCGCTAGTGGGTGTTGGGAAGAGGGCTGGGATCTGACTTACATGTTTTTTCTTAATTTTTATTTTTTAAGTAAAACAATGCACTTGCATGGCTTTAAAATAAAATGATAAGAGGATGTAGACACAGAGGGGGAAATCTCTCACCCACCCACTCCCGATCACAAAGATCAAGATCCCTTTTTCTAAGGTAAAATCCAGCTAGCTCACAGCCAAAAAAGCCAATACGTACATACATTTTCTTTCTTTCTTCCTTCCTTTCCTCCTCCCTCTTTTCCCTGCTATACAAATAGTGGCATATTTGTTTTTTCATCTAACAATATACCTTGGAAATGCTTCCAAATCAGTAAATTTAAAATTGTCCTTCTTGAGGGAGGGTATAGCTCAATGGTAGAGCATGTGCTTAACATACATGAGTTCCTGGATTCAATTCCCAGTACCTCCAGTAAAAAAAATTTAAATAACTAAATAAATAAACTTAATAACCTACCCCCCCGGGAAAAAATTTTTTAATTGCTTTAATTGTCCTTTTTATGGCTACATATGGATATATAATATCATAATTTACCTGGCCCATCAATGACTCAGCCCTTTTTTTTTTTACTTTTTATATTTAAAGAATTATAGACTCACAGGAGTTTGCAAAAATAGCACCTAGAGTCCCACATACCCTTAACCCAGCTTCCCCCAATGGTGACATCTTATGTAACTACAGTCTGATATCCAAACTAGGAAATTGACAGGGGTCCAGTACTGTGCACTAGATGTATCCAGTTTCACCATCTGACTATTTTACGTGTCCAGTTTCACCATCTGACTATTTTACAAGGATCAGTCTGGCTGGTGTAAGGGGCCGGGGGCACAGATGTAGAAAAAGAACAAGCAGTGATGAGACTACAGAAATAGTCCAGGCACCAGGGGATGGAGATCTGGGCCAGGTGAGGGTAATGGTGGTGGGGAGAAGTGATCAGATTCAGGATAGCCTTTGAAAGTGGAGCCGCCAGGATTTGCTGGTGAATTGAACGTAAGGTACGAGGCCAAGAGAGGAGTCAGGGACAACTCCCGAGATCTGGGGCCCGGGGAGCTTTGAGCCGCAAGGATAAGCATGCGCAGTGAGGCCTCTCACCCCACCGGGTGGCCCCGTACCTTCCACAATGAGCTCAGCCTCACACTGGCCGCCATTAGTCATGACCTGGTAGTGACCCTTATCCTCCAGGGTGACTTCTGAGTAGATGAGGATGTGACGCTTCCCGTCCTTCTTGAAGCGGTATTGGGACTTGAAGGAATCCTCCCGCGTCATTTCCACGCCATCTTTCATCCTGGTTGGAAGGGACATGAAGGGAGATGTGAGGAGCCTGCTTAGCTCTGAGTCTGGATGTCAGACATGAGTCAGGGGCCAGAAGGGAGATTATGAGAGGGAGGAGAGATAAAGGTTGACAGAGGCGTCTGGAGTGGCTGGGTCACAGGTGGGGGTGAGGGGAGAAAAAGAGGAGGAAGAGGTCACAGTCTACAAATTTCAGTTGGGAGTAAATGGACACAAAAAGGGGTCACAGGAAGGGGTCAGAGAGTGGAGGAAGTTCATGGTCACAGAGAGATGTCAAATATTGTGCCCTCTATAAATGGTGCTTCCCTGCCTGCGGCACTCTTCCCACCTCACTTCTACCTGCTCATCACTCAAATCTCAGCTCAATCGTCACCTCCTCCAGGAAGCCTTCCCTGACCTCCTGAGTCCCTGTCTTCTATTAAAAAGCTGCTGCAGCATCAGTTATTGCTCCTCTGAAACACTTGTCAAAACAGAAGTTTCACATTTATTTGTGTGGTGACTTGATTAATCTCTGTCTGCAACACACACACACACACACACACCAGCAATTTGCCAGATCATAAATTCCACAAGGACAGGTGCCATGTTATTCTCTCCATTTTATCTCCAATACATAGAAGAGTGCCACCACACAACAGGTGCTCAATAAATACTTGTTGGATGGGAGAATAGAAGTAGGAATGGGCAAGTGGATGGGTAGATAGGTGAGTGGATGGATGGATGAATCAATGGGATGGATGAGGGGATGGATGGATGGATGGATAAACAGATTGGGGGATGGATGGATGGATGGGGGATGGATGAATACATGAGTAAATCAAAGAATGGATAATTGGTTGAATGGATGAATAAATAACTTAATGAATAGGAAATAGCAGAGATCAGGAAAAAGATCTGGAAGAAGATGGGATGGGGGTAGAGGTCAGAAATTTCAGAAAAAGATCATGCATGAAGATCAGAATTTATAGAGAAAGGCTGAGGCCTCCTGGTAACTATTAGGTAAAGGTCTGAAATCTTCAAGAGAGGTCTTAAAGATCAGGGCTGAGGCAAAGAAGCTGCGGGCATCTGTGTGGAGATCAGAGGTAAGAGTCACTTACCACATGACTTGGGCACCCTCCTCTGACACCTCCACTGACATTTCCACTCGGTCACCCACAAACACCTGCTGGTCCTCGAGGGGTGTGATAATCAAGACTGGAGGTTCTGTAGGGCACAGGGAGACAGGAGGTCAGTAGTTTCAGGATCCCCTCCAGAGCCCCACTCCCCAAGCTCACGCCCAGATCCCAGCCTCACCTCTGACAAAGAGTTCAGTGAAACACTTCTCATCCTTGACGACAACTTCATAAGCAGCATCGTCTGCCAATGTGCACTTGTTGATGGTGAGAATTCGCTTCTTACCAACATTCTCAAACACATACCTGGTACAAAAACCTCAGCTCAACACAGGGCATGGAAGAGATCTTGCACCCACCCACCAGTTCTCAGGACAAGTCACTCCCTACCAGAGCCAGACTGTGTAGGCGGGGATAGATGGTCCAATTTCTAGTATTTAAATAACCACAGTGGAAATGCGAACTGTCCATCTATAGCCATTCTCTTCCATTTAGCAGTGGTACCCACCTAAAGGACTACATTTCCCAGCCTCCTTTGCAGCTGGGATGGCTGCACCACTGAGCTTGGACCGACAACGGAAGGGGAGCAGATGTGATGTGCACAAAATGCTAGGTCATCTCCAATGTTGAGATGCTTGTTCTAGACTTGTCTCCTTCCCTCTTCCTGTCCGATAGACACAGATGTGCCCATGACCCAACATGGTCAATCATGCAAAGGAGGACAGTGCCACAAGAAACGGTGTAGCCAAAAATGTGGAGCCTGGCTCCCCAAAAAATCTCTAAGAGGAGAGCTACCCACCAGCCTCAATCCTGAGAAATATCCCTCTTTTTTTTTTTTTTGAGATCCTTTTATTTTTGTTTTGTTTTGTTTTGTTTTTTGGGTGGGGGTGGTAATTAGGTTTACTTATTAATGGCAGTACTGGTGATTGAACCCAGGACCGTGCATGCTAAGCATGTGCTCTACCACTGAGCTATACTGTTCCCTCACCCTTTTTTTAAATTCACTTTTTTTTTTGGCTGAGGGGGAGGTAATTAGGTTTATCTATCTATCTATCTATCTATCTATCAATTTATATTATCTTAACAGAGGTACTGGGGATTGAACCCAGGACCTCGTGCGTGCTGCTAAGCACATACCCTCCCACTGAATTATACCCTCCCCCCACATACCACTAATCCCGAACAGCTTCCTGTGTTAGTATATATTTTAGATTATCTTTTTTAGTGACCGCCCAGCACCTTAGTACGGAATTGTATGTTTTGACTGTTTTCCATTTTTTGCTGCAAATGCTCCAGTGAACACCCTTGCAGCTACATATGCATAACCATGGTAACGCCATTATGGTAAATGCCTAGAATTGCATAGTCTAAGGGCTTTTTTTAATACACTGCCCTTTCAGCAATTTGCCAGTTTACATTCCCACCAGCAGCACTTGTAGACCCATTTCCCTAGGTCTTCTCTAGCACTAGGTTTTATCATTTTGTAAAGTCTTTGCCCAGTTGGGGAACAGAAAGACTGCTGTTTTGATTTGTGTTATTATTATTGACGTTGTTGTTGTTTACAAGGTTGAATGTGCGCTTCACAGTGTATGGGCCGTTTGGGTTTCTTTTAACTGAATTCCTGTTCTCCATTGCCTTTACCTGTTTTTCCCTCCCGAGGTATTTGCATTTTCATACGGGTGAGGGAGTGTCCTTTCTGGGTTACGAGTGAACGGCCTTACTTCACTCTCTCCGGGACTCATACCCCCTGCAACCGGCGACTGCCCTCCCCCAGCACCCACACACATACTTGCTACTTGGTTTGATCTCCTGGCCGTTCTTGAACCACTTGAGGGGGAGGTCTGGATCGCTGATCTCTACCACCAACTTGATCTTGTTGCCCTTGTCCACCTGGTAGGCTGGATCCAGCTTCTTTGTGAAGGCTGGGGTTTGAGGGAAGCAAGGTGGGGTGAAGCTGAAAGGTTCTCACTGCCCTGAGCTGCCAAGTCTCCCTCCCCAGACCAAGGGCTCTCAAAAGTCAAGGTCAGAAAGCTTCCTATGAACTTGGAGGCCCCTGAGAACAGGGCTCTCTATTATTCCTCAGATTGGGACCTCCAGAAGATAGATCCAGGGTCCAAACATCAGACATGCATGATGATGGGGTCCCTATGGGCAGAGACCATCTCCCCTCAGACCGGCGCTGACCTGCGCTCTTCTTGACCTCAACCTTGGCCTTCTTGAGCCGCTTCAGCATGCCCCGGAGATCAGTGATGCCATACTGGAAGGCAATTCTCTCGTACTCGCTCTTCTTTGCCCCTTTCAGGAGCTCCCAAATCTCAGGCGGGATGCCGAGGTCATCGTCATCTTTCTTCTTTTTCTTCTCCTCTTCAACCACCTGCCTGCAGGTGGGGAGAGCAGGCCGGGGCCACCAGGGAGTGAGGAGGTCTCCCTCTCTGCCTTCTCAACCCACTTGCTGTGGTCCTTTCTCTGAGTCTGTCTTCCCTTAACCATCACCCCAGCCTCCTCCCTGGCCTTCTGCCCTCCATCCCATCTCTTCCCCTCCAGTCCGTTCCCCACATGGCCCCAGAGGGAGATTTCTGACCTCCACATCAGATGCCATTCCTTTCCTGCTCAGAACTCTTCCGTGGCTCCCCACTGCCCTCAGGAGGAAACCACAGCAGCTCAGCCTGGATATCATGAGCCCACCCACCATCCCTTCACCGCTCCCGCAAGTATCAAACCACATTACTTGCCTTTTCCTGAACACTCTGGGCTCTCTCCTGCCTCCCAACCTCTGCCCAAAATGTTTTCCTGCCTAAATGACCTCTCTCCACCTTCTCTTCATCCTACAAGAACTAGTGCCAAAGCTCCCTCCTCCTTGAGGCACTCCTTGTCCTCTCAGGAAATGAGTTGCCCTCACTCTGGGGTCACACAAGGCCCTCGTGGGACTTTCTCTCTGAACACACTAAATAGTCTTGGTCTGTGTCTGTGTATGTTGGACCAGACCCATCTTCCCAAGGCAGTGAGCAACTCAACGTCACGGAACCAATCAAACATCTCTCTGTCCCCTGATCTCAGCTCAGGGCCTGGTAGGTCTCAGAAGATGTTTGATGACTGAGAGAGTGAATGGATCTCTGGAAAGAAGGAAGGAAGGGAAGGGAACAAAAGAAGGCTAGATGAGTGGAGAAGGGTAGATAGAATCTGAGGACATGTGAATATCTGGACTGATTGACTTTCAGAGCATTAGGTGGAGAACTGATAAATGGGTGGAGGGGTCGATGGATGGCTAGGCTGATGGATGAATGGGTCAGTGGGTAAGTGGGTTGGTAGGGGATGGGTGGCATTAAGATAGGTGGGAGGGTTGATGGAGGATGGCTGGGTGAGTGGTGGATTGATGAGTTGATGGCCAATGGTGGGGTGAGCAGGTGTGAATATGTTGATGGAAGATGGCTGGGAAGATGGTTGGCTGGGTAAAGAAAAACAGATGAATCTATTAGTAAATGTGGTTGTCGAGGCTTTGGTAATGGGCACAGATGAGTGGTAGACAGTTGGATAGGTGGGCAGCAGATACTGAATAACTGGACGAGCATAATGGTGAACAATATGAAAGTGCTGATATCCAATCACTTTTTACCTACAGAATAGCAATTTCATATAGATCACTCTAACAGCTCTCTGGGTAGATGGGTGCGTCATTGAGGTGAACAGTTGATATAGAAATGCCTGTCTAGATGGCTAGGTGGGTGAGTGTATAGGTGGGTGGGATGCTGGACTCAGCTGGGAAAGAGATGCGGGTGCAGATGGATACACAAGTGGGAGAGTGGATGCATAGTAGACAAATAGGTGGTGGAAAGGTGAATTGGTGAGTACCTCAGTAGGTGGGGAAGCAGATGATGGAGTAGGTAGGTGAAGGATGAATGAATGGGTTAATGAATGGATGGCTGAGTGTAATGGCGGATGCATGGGTAGACAGGTGGAAAGAAGGTGAGTAAATGAATGGATATGTAGGCAGATGGATAGACAATGGGCAGGTAGGTGAATGGGTGGATTCGTAGATGGATAAATATGTAGCTGGTTGAATGAACTGATGAGTGGACAGACTGATGGGTGGGTGGGTGGATTAGCAGATGGATAAATAGGTGGCTGGTTGGGTGGATGGATGAGTGGACAAACTGGTGAGTGGGTGGATGGACAAGTGGATGGATGGTTGGGTGGGTGAACAGGTGGATGAGTAGGTGAATTGGAGCCTGAGTGGACAGGAAAGTGGATGTGAGAATGATGGGTTAAAGAGAGGGAGGTAGGAGAATTGATGGGCAGATGGTTGGCTGGGTGGGGTTATGGGTGAGGGGGTGTGGATGAATGGGTGGATGGGTGGATGGATGGATGGACAGGTGGCTGGGTGGGCGGGGATGAGTAGATAGAGGGGTGGTGGAGTCCCAGGATGGCAGTGGGAAAGCAACAGGGGCAGGGGGACCACACCCACCATCCTTTTCCTCCTTGAGCCCCCATCTCCCCTCTCCACGCCAGGCAGGGTGGGCTTACCTCTTCTTCAACAGGCTGCTGAAATCCAGCTCACCCGCATTATCTGACTTCCCTTCGCCCCTGTAGCCAGTGAGAGGGGGCGTGAACCCCACTGAGATCCTGACCCTCAGACTCACCCTGGGTTCCCACTCCTTGCCTTCCCTGATCCTCCCTTCTCCCACAGCTCCCCCTCCCAAGGGAGACCGTCCCATGGTCCCTGGCACCAGGACATACCCCCACCCCTCCCCAGGGTCCAGGGTCACTTACAAACGCTTGAAGCTTTCTAGAGTCTGCCCAGCTGAGTCCTGACGGGGCGCTGGGGAGAGGTGATGGGGGAAGGGAAGGTGAGCTGGAGGCAAGACCTGATCTAAGACCAACCATGCCCTTCCTGGCCTGCACAACTTTCCCCAGACCCCTTTCCCCTCCATCTCTTGGACCAGCACACCCTCTCACTGGGACCTGGACATCCTCTACTTCTAGACTCATTTCCCTGGCGGCCATGTACCACCCTCAGCAGCCTATACCCCCTCACTCCTGGACCCGCTGGCCTTTTTCCCCGAGCCTACACAGCCTCATTCCCTGTGTCCTCCATATTTAAGCCCACACACATTCTGGGCTGCAGACCCTCAAAACCTGTACACCCTCAGGGCTCCATACACCAAATCTGTGTACCCTCTCAATAATCCCGTATACCCTCACCCTAAACCTGTACATCCTTCCTCTCTAAAACCTGAGACACACCCTCCCTCCCTGAACCCTTAGTGCCCCTTGCTCAAACCTGTTCACTGTGCCCTGGAATCTGCATAACTCATCCCCCAAGCTTCGTAAGCACACCCTAAATCCCTGGACTCTTTCACCCCCAAATCTACACCTCCTCTTGCTCTAAACCTGTAGACTGTCTCCCCAATTTTGAATACCCTGATCCCTGCATCTGTGCTCCATCCTCCAAACACTTGTGCCTGCCTCACCCTCACATCTGTTCACTTTCCCAACACCTGACTGGCATATCCATCCCCCTACTCCAGACCCAAACCCTTTGCCCCCACCCCCATCAGCGCACCCTCTACATCGATGTTGAAGGCACAGCTGTCACAGACGTCCTTGGCTTTGACCTCGAGGCGGTAATCCCCACGGTCCCCCAGTACCACCTTCTCAATGTGCAGCTCCAAGGTGTACACCTGGGGACCGGGCCAGGGGTGTGGGTGTATACGACCGCCCCTCAGTGCCACCCCACATCCCCCAGAGTCCACTGCACAGCTCTCTCTCTCAGTCCTCACCACCCCCACAGGAGGGGCCACCTTCCTCTTCCTGTACCTGGACAATCGTGATCCCGGAGGGCCCGCTTCCTTGACCCCGAGGCTTCTCTGGACATGCACATGCTGTGCCCAAGTGCACCCCGCCCTAACCCATTCTCCTCTCCTGTCCAGCACAGCCTCTACGAAGCAGCCCCACGTGACCTCCAGCCCTGGCCTTCATGCCCTCGCACCCTGGCATGGTCCTCACATTGCTGGCAGAGTCATGGGTCTCTTTGAAGGAGAATCGGGCCCCGCTCTTGCTGCCCAGTTCCAGCCACTTTCCCTTGAACCACTTGATGGTAGGTTTGGCCGGCAGCTCTTTCCCATTCACCTTGGCCACGATCGTTGCTTCCTTTCCTGGGTGGGGGTGGTGGGGTGGGAGGCAGTGGCTGGGCGGGAACCATCAGACTCTGCAGAGAGGACTGGGGAGCTGGGAGCCCCCAGGCCCCTCCTCCCTCAGATTCCCACCCCCTCCTCCCCCAGGTGCCACTCACCATTCTCCACCGACACAGAGTCTGGCTTCTTCAGGAAAATGCCTGTGGGCTCCTCGGCAGTGGGAGACTGGTCCTCAGGCGGGGCTTCTGCTCAGGAGACAGGATGAGGGGGTCTGAGACAGGCCAGAGAGGGGGCGGCAGGCCACTCTGGGAGCGGGGTTTTAAGCTAATGGGGGCGGGTCTTTAAGCTTTAGCTTCTGCTCAGAAACCAAAGACCATGGGGGCAAAGCGGTTTTTCCTGACCTGGAAAAGACCATGCATCACTCAAGCCTTGGCCAGGCTCCCCCACCCCATCGGGCCTCAGTTTCTTCATCTGTGAACTGGATGGTCTTAAATGGAGCTTTAGGGTGGGAGAGGTGTCAGGATGGACTGGGGCATCCAGAGCTGTGCAAGACTCAGTGGTGAACCAGCTGGTCGTTGGGGGTACAAAGGTCAGGCTGAGGGGCTGGGCTCTGTCCTGGAGGCGCTGAGGAGCCATGGAGGGTTGTGAGCAAGGGAGGGCAGGTCAGCTCTGAAGCTATGGGGAGGAAGAACTAAAGGATAGAGAGCAGGGAGGGTGCAGAGATGCGGGGGAGCCTGGGAGATGAGGCGCCAGGTTCTGCCCAGCCTGCCGGAACCCGTCTCACCTTTAGGGGGTTCTGTAGGAGCCTTTTGTTGGGGGGCTTCCTTGGGAGCTGGTTTGGCGGCATCTTTGCCTGCGGGGTCCTTTTTGGTCTCTATGAGGGAGGAGATGTTCACAGTTGAGCACGCGCTTGGCGCTCCCCTCTTCCAGAACCCAGCAATGCAGGCCCCCAGGCCCCTCCTCCTTCAGAACCTGGAGTCCAGCCGTCCAGGTGTAAATTTATCTCTAATCCGAGAGTCTGGGTCAGATTTCTCCTTGCCCAGGCGGGCCATGCCTCATCCACTGGGGCCACCAAGCCTTGACCTTTTAGGACTTGCCGGTATAATTAGCTCTTCCCCTGGGCTGGAAACTGGACACTTCACGCTGACCACAGCGTCTTTTCGCCGGCCCTGCCTGCTGGCGCCTGGCCTGCTGGGGCCCCAGCTACAGCTAGGGTCTGGACCCCCATCCCTCAGCCTGATTGGCCTGGGGCCAGCAGATGGGACACACCAGGAACAGGGGTCCTCCCCAGGGGGCTTGTGCCTCTTCTGCTCACTTGTGCATAGAGAGAAAACCCCATTCCTGTATAAAGAAATACCTCCAAGTCCAATTCAAAGAAGGGCCCCAAAACTGCACCTAAAGAAAGGCTATTCAGCCTCTGTATGAAGGTCCCCTAATTCCTACAAGGGAAAGCCCCAATTCCCATTGAAAGGAGGTCCCCTTGTCCTTTTAAAGAGGAGCTCTCCCCAACATGGAGACAGGAACCGCTAATATCTGTACACATGAGGGTCTCATTCGCCTACAGAGAAAGACCACAATCCTCACTCAGAAATGACCCCAATCTCTTCCCAGAAGACTCCCCCAAATGTAGAGGACCCCAATCACCCTGCAAAGACTCCCCAAGTCTGCATATAGAGACCTCTCACCCGTATCAAAAAAAGGAACTCAAATCCACGATGAGACAATCTCCATCTGCACCCGGAGATAAGCTCCCACCTCCCTGCAGAGAAAGGAACCCACCTCCTCCTCCAGACAGGGAAGGAGGGAACCCCCTCACCCAACACAGGTATGGGACCCTCCTAACCCACCAAGGAAGGGAGCCCCTCCCCACACAGCGAAGGCACCCCATTCTCCCAACCCCTTGGAGGGAGGAGCCCCCAGTCTCCATTCAGAAAAGAAGACTATCTCCACATAGAGAGCGAGTCCCCACAGCCACCTGGTTTTGCCTCGGGCATGTCCGCGGACCTCCTCCTGTTCCTCTGAACGCAGCTGTGTCCCAACGGGCCCTAGGGCGGACAGGTGGGCCCCCAGGGGGAGCCCTTTAAGGAGTCCAGAGACTCCCAGGAGGCTCCGGGAGGCATCAGATGCCCTCCCAACCCTCCCCTGCCGCCCCACATTCCGCCTGTGTGTTCTAAAGGGTGAGAAATAACAGCTGGACGAAGAGAAATGGCTGAATGCCAGGTCCCCAGGGAGGAGGGGGCTGGGGTTCTGACACCTGGGTCTGAGAGAGGATGTGCAGGAGGTGGGGACTCCCTGGTCTGAGGCAGGGTGCCTGGGGGACTGGACTCCTGGGTACGGGGGCAGAAGGGACCTGGGATCCAGATTCTTGGTTCCCAGAGAAAGGAGAAGGATGAGGATCTAGACTCCTGGGTCCCAGGAGGAGGGACAGGAAGGGGCGGGGGTCTGAAGTGGGTGAGGGCTCTGAGCCAGAACTCCGGCATGAGGGGTGGGGATGGGGCGGGGGAAGACAGGGTCTAGAAAGCCATTCTTAGTATCTGCAAGTCAGGAGTTTTCGGGAAACCAGAGCCGGAAGGGAGGGTCCGGTTTCCCAGCGTAGGCAGGACGGCTGCGGGGGAGGGAGGAGGTCTCTGTGCCCACAGGGCACTGAGGCTCGGGGACTCCGCAGTCCCACCCTCGGGCTTGGGCGCACCGTAAAGCCTGGCGCCCGGGCCACCTGGGACCCCGTACTGGCCGCCGCCCCTCCTGGGTCCCCGCCCAGCCGACTCCCCGCGAAGGTTTCCGGAGCCGGCGCGGCGGGCACCGGACGCGGGGGAGGGGGCGGGTGCCCCCTCGGGGGCGGGTGGGAGGCCGGGAAGGCCCTGGAGGGCTGCCCGGACGTTGGCGCCCTTCCCGGCAGGGGGACCTGTGGCTTTCTGAATGGGGGGGGGTGGCGGCTGGATGCCGGGGTGAGGGAAGGTGAGGGAGATAAGAAGGAGGGGATTGAGGGCGGAGGGTCCTGGGGACATCAGGTATTATGGGGAGAAGGGCGAGGTGGGTGTGAGAGAGGTGGGGGGGCTTGGAGTTAAGGCCGAGGACGGGCGAGGAAGTAACTCCGGTTGAGGGACCCAGTGTGAGTGAAGACAAGTTCCTCCCGGTTTTCTTCCTGCCCGTAGCCAACCCCCACGCCGCATCCTTTTCCAAAACCCCCTAAGACCCGGAAACTTCCCCGCCTCCAGGGAGCGCCAAGCCAACCGGGCGGCAGCTTCCCCTTGACGTCACGGGTTGCTAGGCAGACTGCTACGCAGCTCCAGCGGGCCCAGCGAGGTAGTGGAGCGTCTGGAGCCCAGAGAGCTACACTGCTGCCTGGGGCTTCTCATTCCGCCCCGTCTGTCCGAGGGCTGTACCCAGAAAGAAGAGGACAGGGACTTAGACGGACAGGAAGAGGGTAGGGAAGGACTCCAATCGTCAAGAAGAGGGAGACAAAAGCTGAATGGAACCACCAGGGTCTGCATCTCAAGCCCTGACCGCGGCCTTCAAGGCTCAGCCTGGTTGGGTTCTAACTGCGTCTTGCATCTACTCGCTTATCGTCCTCCTCGCTGATCCAGCGTCTCTGCGGGCCGGCAGGCCCGGGTGGATGGGCAGCATCGCGGTCCCTGACAGAGGGGCCTAGGCGGTCTGTCTACCTTGATTTGTTGTATTTTATTTTATTCTACACTTCGGGTAAAGATGAGAGTTTTTGCAGCAGGTACTTTATTTGCAAGAGGAGGCCCCCAGGAAGACATTTTGTCCCTGGCACGCCCCTCCCCCTCCACCGCCACAGGGGTGGGGCGGGCGGGGGTGCTGTCCTCTTGACAGCAGCCTGGGCTCTGCTACTGGCCCCTGTGTGCCCCTGCAAGGACCTCTTCCCTCTCTGGGTCCTTGATGCTCCTTCCTGGTCTTCCTTCCCGCCATCAGCGGGTACATGGGTGGATTTCAGGAGATGTATCAAAGACTGGACAGGGCTGCAAGGGATTTTCAGGATCTTCCGCCTCTTCCTCAGACTGGCCCAGAAGCAGCAAGTCTTTCACCCTAGATCCTCCAGCCAGCCAGGTTCAAGGACCTGGGACTCTGGCTTCTTGGCCCACTGCCTCTGACACCCCTCTACTCCTCCTTGGGTTCCAATCAGAGCTCCCACAGTTCATCTAGGCTTCAACTCAGGCTGGGCTCACACAAAAATGGTTGGGGCCAAGGGGCACCGGAGAGAAGTCGCTGGGGTATGACAGCCAGGGTGGCGGGGACTTGGACAGATCGGAGGACAGAAGCCCTATTAGGAGGGACCAGCACCCTGATCCAGCCGAAAAGCTGGCCCACCATTGCTGGACTGTGCAGTCTCTGGATAGAACTGGCATGGCCAGGGCTGCCAGAATCCCCCAGAAATCAGTTGAATGGCCAGAACGATCCCCACCCTGGCCCAGAGAAGGACATTCCAGAAGGGGAGGGTCCTCATGAGAACTCAGGGCTGTTGGTGGGGTCACCGGAGAGGCATATCAATCAGATGGGGATCTCAGATGTGCCTGGAGGATCCCAGGCAAACAACAGCATTCCAGAGGTGGCCCAACATGACGAGGCCCCCCACCCCACCCCTGCAGGCCTGACAAGGGTGTTTTCAGTCATGGCAAAAGGATCCCGGAGGCACCCTAGATGTGATTGGAGAGTTCCTGACATAAAACAGTGATAGCAGGGTGCTTCCAGAGAATTAGGGGATCTCAAAGATGACAAAGGGATTAGGGGGACAGATAGAACGAGAGAGTAACAGATGGGCACAGAGACTTGTAAAGTTTCCCAAAGGGACCCAGACATAACTAGGAGATCTCAGATCTGACAGGAGGGACCCAGGCATGGGAAGGGGATCCCGGAGAGATCTGGACAGGGCTTAGGGTTGCTGGCTGAGCCCCACTCCTGGTGTGGTGATCTGTAGGCTCACCCTCCACTAGATGATTTTGAGGGATCTCACAGAGGTCCTGGGATCACAGCCATCACAAGGAGATCCCAGGGAAGCTCTTGAGATTCTGGAAGCACTGCTCACGCCACCCTACCCTGCCCCCTGCTCCACACAGAGTATAGTCTGTGGGTCCTTTGACCCAAGACATGAAGGTCTTGGGGACCCTGGACATGAAAAGGGAATCCCAAAGGGGCCCCAGGCACGACTGGGGAGGGGTCCCAAAGGGGCCCTGGTCAGGGCTGAGGGATTAAGACAGCGCCCCGCCCCCGCCACCAGTGTGGGGGATCCGCGGGTCCTATGACCTAGGGTGTGGGGGCGCCGACGTGACACAGGCGTGGGGCCCCTGAGAGCCCCCCGAGAGGCCGTCCTGGGCTCAGGCCCGGCGGGCGGCGGGCAGCAGCGCACTGTCAAACTGGTAGGTGAGCTTGCGCTTGACCTTGCGGATCTCGCCGGTCTTGGCGTAGTTGCGCAGGGCGCGTGCCAGCTTCTGGTAGGTCATGCGCTTACGGTTGCCCTTCTGCTGGCCCCAGCGGCGCGCCAGGAGCTCCTTGTGCTTGGAGGAGAACTGGAAGACCCCGGCGCCCGGCTCCACCCACCACACGCACTCGCGCATGTCTCCGCGCGTCAGCAGCCCCAGGAGGAACTGGTACAGGCGCAGCTTCTTGCGGGCCCCTGCGGGCGGGTGCGGGGCGCGTTAGAGGAGGCGTCCTTCAGGCCCCGCCCCCTAGCCCCGCCCCGCTGCACCCCCGCCACCCCGGCTCTGTCGCCCCATCAAGGGAATGGAGGTGAGGGAGGCGGGCTATCTCTGCCACCACCCTCCCATCCAGGGCAAGTTGCTCCCCACCCCAAAGCTGTCACCCCAGAACCCTCCTCCCCCTTCCCTGCTTTCTTTTTCAGGATGTGTCTCTTGTGTGTCTGCTCGGTGGCCAGCGCATATCTACACATATCTGTTGAGCCCATGGATGAATCCGTGAAACGGGTTGGCTGTGCTCCTCAAAGGCTTATGAGAAAGAGAGGTGACTGGTGCTAAAGAGATCTAGAGTGGGTGTAAATCCGCCTGGCCATTTCTCCAGCTCTGGGCCTCACAGACTCTCAGCTCTGGGGAGAGGCCAAGGGGTCTGACTCCCAATCTCCTATTAACAGCAAGGGCCCTACAGAGCTGGGTGGGGGGTTCATAGCAGGGCATTGGATACAAGAACTCCACCTCTGTCATTTCCCAGCTGTGTGACATTGGGGTGGTGACTTAACCTCTCCAACTGGCATTTCCTCAGCTATAAGTGAGGCATGTATATGTGTGTGTGTTACAGATCTTTGTGAAGCACTTAATACCTGGTGCTGCACTAGGCACTGTACAATTATGAGCTCTTTAAAAAAATTTTTTGTTTTGTTTTTTGGTTTGGGGAGGTAATTAGGTTGGTTGGTTGGTTTGTTTATTATTTAACGGAGATACTAGGGATGCAACCCAGGACCTTGTGCATGCTAAGCATGCATTCTACCACTGAGCTATATCCTCTCTCCCAATTATGAGCTCATTTAATCATCATCAGAACCTCACGAGATGGGGATGATGATAAGGATGCCCATTCTACAGATGGGAAACTGAGGCCCAGAACAGAAAAGTAACTAATAATTCCAGCTTCCAGGGGTTGCGAATAATGGATGTCGGGCCCATGGGGAGAAGCAGTTGACTAGATGGGAGTTGAGATTGTGATTATTTCTGTTGCTATTGTCCATAATGATGGTGAAGATTTATTGAGTGCTTACTCTGTGCCAAGCTCTGCTATCTCCTTTACATGTATTGTCCTCCCTAATCCTCCCAGCTACCAATAACAGACACTATTACTGTTATCCCCATTGTACAGATAGACCAAAGCACAGAGAGGTAGGGGCAGTTGCCTGAGGCAACACAGCCAGTGGAAGGCAGATCTGGGAACTGTCCTCAGCCCTGGAGGATAGATAGGAGATGCTTGGGAGATCATGGTTCCTTTCACTCCCTACCCCCATCTCCAGTTGGAGTCCCCACATACCTGCCTCAGATGCCCTCCCCTCGGGGCCAGCTACGAGGGCCTCATCCGACTCGCTGTCCGAGACCTCCAGGGCGGGACTGTCCAACAAGAGGTCCTCTTCCTCTGACAGCACGGGGCTGGGGTATGGGGTGTACGCTGGGGGGCCCAGGGTCTGCGGAAGGTCAGGGTTGCCTGTAGTTCCTGGGGGGCCCCCTGGTCTCCCTCCCTCTGCTTTCGTCCCTTGGCTCCTTCCTGGTCCCTGACCATGGCTCTCCCCGCTCTGCTCATAGCCTCGGTTCTGATCTCCATGGCGTGGCCAGGGGACACCTGAGGCCACCTCCGTGAAAACCTGCCCAACGCCAACAACGGCCATTGGTGCTGCCCCTTGGCCCACGTTTGGGCCTCTGGTGGTTGGTTCGTGCAATGGAGTCATATGGTGCTTAACCTCTGAGGATCATCAGAGGATGTTCACGTGTGGGCAAGGTTTGATGCAGTGCCTGGCGCCTAGTAAACCTTAATCAAATGATGGGGATTTTCATTGTCTCCCCGCCCCTCACCTGGCTGGTGAAGTCCTCCATGGGGTACGCTGGGAAGCCGGGCCCTGGGGCCTCCAGGCTGGGGGCCGGGTCCAGGTTCCCCCCAGGGGGGTAGGTTGAGGGTCCGTAACAGAGCTGGACACCCTGGGGGTGGCTGAAGGTGGCCACAGCCGGGTCAAAGGTTTCATAGGAAGCGGCAGGGAGAGCTGGACTGAGGCCGTAGCTCCACAGGTCTGGGGGGAGGGCACTGATTCAGAAGCTGGGAGGTCTGGCCACGGCCCCTTCCCCCTTGATGCCCCTGGCACAGAGGGGCCATTGTGGGCTGTGCAAATCTCTGACCCCAGGATTTGCATGGCAAGAGGGTGGGTAGGAGCGGGAAAGGGAGGAAGTCTGGAGGCCTCGGCTTACCTTGTCTGCTGTGCCAGATGAAAACCTCCCCTGGGCCTCAGCACCCCCATCTGTGAAATGGGCCCAAGGAGTAGGTGGGGAAGGGTCTGGGCCAGGGTCACTCACCGGGAGTCCCCTCTGAATCCGGGTAACTGGAGTGCTTGCAGCTGTCCAGGTCGTAGAAGACTCCATCTGGGTACTAATAGGGGAGAAGGAGGAAAAGAGAGGTCCCCCAAGCTGCAGGAAGACCCCACTGCCCCCTGGACCAGCAGGGAGACTCTGCCAGGCTGGGAGAGGAAAAGGAAGAGACACAGGAACTAAAAGAGACAGCACAGAGACAGAGACAGAGAGATGGCATGAGAGAGGCACAGAGAGACACAGAGACTAGGCACCAGAGACGGGGCAAAGAGGGACACACAGAGACACAAAGCTGCAAGACTGGGCGTCGCAGCGGAAACACACACAGACCCAGAGACATACACACAGAGGATGAGAGACAGACACAGGCAGACACACAGACACACAGAGACCCAGGGTCTCCTAGAGGGAAACAGCAGGCCCTCCTAGCAAGACTGTAGACTCCTGGGAACCCCAGCTCCTCGCCAGTACACAGTCGGGACATAGCAGCTGGGGAAGGCATAGAATTCCCCCAGCCTTGCCGGCCTCGAGCCAGGGTGAAGGGTGAGAGGCAGGGATGTGTTTGCAACAGAGGCGAAGAAGGTCTCAAGGCTCCTTGCATCCACCTCCATATCCCTTCGATTTGTCCCAAGAGTCGTGTTGCTTTAGCAATTACAGTCTAAGACCAGTGATCTCACTACTAGGTATTTACCCAAGAGAACTATGTCCACCAAATAGCTGGGTTCAAGAACAGTCCAAGCAGCTTGATTAACAGCCCCAAACAGGACACAGCCCAAGCGCCCAGGAATAGGAGAACGGACACACAAACTGGGATGTGGTCCCAGGACAGAATACTATACAGCAAGGAAAAAGGACCACCGCCTGACACACACTTGATGTTGAGTGAAGGAAACCAGGCCCTAAGGGGGGCACCCTGTGTGATTCAACTAATATAAAGTTCAAAACCAGGCAGCCCTAATCCGTGGTGGAAAATATCAGAGGTGGGTATTGATCGGGCAGGGACGTGAGGGACTCTTCCGGCGTGATGGCGATGTTCTATGTTGCGGTCTGGTGAGCAGTTACCCAGGTGTGTGGATAAGGTAGCACCTCATTGAGCTGTACACAAGAGTTGTCACTTTCCCAACTTGTAAGTCATACCTCAATTCAAAAAAACAAAAAAAGCCAAACTCTTCAAGGAGGTTGGGATGTACAGGGTAGGGGCACCCACAAGGGTGTTCTTTCAAGCACATGAGTGAGGTTTTACTTCTTGGCCTGGGCTGTGGGTTCATGGGTGTGGGATAGAGTGTTCTGTGTGTCTGAAATAGTTCCAATTCAATTTTTGAAAATACAAAGCCAAGCGGAGAAGGGAAGAAGGAATAAGGAGATTTCCTGAATGTGAGATGGACAGAGGAAGAGACACAAAGTCAAAGACATAAAGACCCACCCCTCCCCGTTTAAGGAAGTGGATCAGAGTCTGCGAGAAGGTAAGAAACGTTAGGAAAACGTCTGTGAGGAAGATTGGGGTTGGGGGGCAGGAGGGATGGGAGATACTGAGGAAAAGCCAGAGACAAAGGGACAGAAAGGAGCAAACGGGGAAACTGAGGTAGGGAGATCATCATGGGCCCCATGGGCCACCCCCACCCCTCCCTGGCCCCCAGGGCCCCACTCACCAGACAGCTGAAGTGTGGCCCATCGAGCCTGGAAGGGGAGAGACACAGGGGCATGTCACGGGTGTCTTCAGCCTCCTGAGACTCCAAGCGGTTGGGGGGTGAATGGGGGAGAGGCAGCTGCAGCTGTGACCACCGCAGCTCGTCCTGCTGCGTGTCTGTGTGAGACCAGCCCCACCGCATTCACCCCCACTCTCCCACCCGGACAGGAAGTGGGGGGCAGGGGCCAGGCAAATGTTTCCCCCCTCCCCTGGGATTTGCATAGACAGAGGCTGGGCGGGGGCAGGGAAAGTGAGGGAGAGAAAGTCCCAGGAGAGGAGATATGTGGGTGCCCGGAGGCGGGTGGGGGTGGGGTGGGGTGCCTCTGTGAGCCAGTCAGTTAAATGGGTCCATCTTGGACAGGAGGAGAGAGGAGAGATGTCTGGGTAGAGATGGGAAAACTCAGAAGAGATTCAGCGAAGGGGAAGAGGCGAGGAGGGGAGGGAGAAAGGAATAGAGACATTCACGCAGGGAAGCTGGAAGTATTTTTTTAAGCCCCAGAGATAGATGGGGTGGGGGATAGATAGGGAGACAGAAGGAGAGAGAAGACAGACAGAATCAGAAGGAGACAGGAAGGGACAGAGACAGAGAGGGCTAGAGGCAGAGAACGGAGGCCCAGAACAGAACAGATGTGGCAGGAAGCACGGTGAGCGGACACAGAGAGCAAGTCAGGGGATGCAGGGAGACCCAGAGACAAGGAGGGAGAGACACAGAGATGGAGGGCGCCTTGGAAGAGGACAGCCGGTGGGAGGGAAACAGGTGTACCAAGGGAAAGAGATCTTCAGGATCCAAGAAAGACAAGGATGGGAACGAGGAAGGAATTGAAGTGGGAGAGGGAAAAAATAGATCCTAGAGTGGGGAGAGACAGTGTGGAGCCCCCTCCCTTTCCAGGCACCTGCCCTTTGGGTGGGGCCAAGACCACCGCCTCTGGGGGAGGCCCCATAGAGGGGTCAAAGGTATAGCACGGGGTGTGGGTCCTGAGTGCAGGTTTTTGGGGCCCCTACTTACTGTGCAGCCTCTAGGGTTAGCATGGTGGTGCTGGGCTGGGTTTGCTGCCGGCTGGCTGAAGCCACCACCCCTATTTATACCTTGGCCCAGCCCCCTGGGGGGGGCAGGGGTGCTTGCTGCTGTGAGCTCAGCTCAGCCCTCCTCGAAAATCCCCTCAGGGAGGGGGTCGGGGAGGGGGCTGGATTGCACAACCCCTTGGTCACATGGTTGGGAGGGTCGGTCCAGGGGCTGTCTGGATTTGGGGATCCCCGGGCTGAGGGGTGGAGATGGGAGAGAAGCTGGACTTGAGGGCACCCTGAAAAACTAACAAAGGGGCCAAGGGGTCCTGTGGTCAGTGAAGGTGGGGCTTTGGACCCAGGAGAGGAGTGGACTGGGGGGCTGGGGGGACACATGGAGACGGACAGCAGACTTGAGCCCTGGAGGTGTCACAAGGCCAGCTGGGAGGTGGGGTCAGGCTCTCTGAGTGGAGGTGGATTGGGCGGGGGTCCCTGAGGAAAACCCAGGCCCAAAGCTGGTGAGGACCCCGAGGTGGAAACATTGTGGGTGTGTGGCACGGGAGGGGGGGTCCCCTGGTCGTTCCGGGGAGTGGGAGCCTCTGAGCCAGGGGCTGCCCCAGGCCTGGAGGAAACAGGTCAGCACCTGGAGGGTGGAGAGGAGCTAGATGCTCACTCAAGGCCTCGAAGGAGGGGTCATGGGGCGGGGATGGGGGGGAGACTGAGGCAGGCCCCGGGCTGTATGGGGCTGGCAGCCGAGGCGGGAGCCCAGGGGTCTTGCAGGCAGGGTGAAGGGATCCAGGGCTTATAATAGTGGACCACAAACCCCCAGAGACCACAAAGCACTCGGTAACAAAATATCTCAACTTTATTAAATTCTCCACCAATCCCCACCTCCCCAAGGCCCTCGTGGGAAGTCAGCTGAGGTCAGAGGTCACCAGGCCTCAGGACCAGGGGGCCCGAAACGTCTCAGAAGCTGCTCCTGGTCTTCCAGGTCCTTCCGCACCTTCTTGCGCATGTAGAAGATGGGGCAGTCCCGGCTACGGGCGAGGTGGGCGGTCAGAGCCGCCCCACAGTCCCGTGGCCCAGCCCAGCGGTGAGGTCGGGGCCATTCCCAGGACTTTGGCCCCTGCTTGCTGCCCACCCAACCCCCCTCCCATGCTGGGCTGTTTGCTCAGTGGGCACAGGGGAGCCGATAACAGCGGGTGCTCGCTGAGGCGCTGGGCCACCAGCCGTATATCACCTGTCACCTGGCACCTGGCGTGGGAACCCGCCCCGCCCACCTGTTCCCTGGGGAAAGCCCGGCCCCGCCCTGGGGGAGGGGGCCAGGACTCTGCCTGTGTGTGTGTGCGCGCGCGCGCGTGTGTGTGTGCGTGCGTGCGTGCGTGTGTGTGTGTGTGGAGTGGGGCCATTCCCTCCCCACTCAGCAGCACCCCCCACCCCCACCCCCAGGAAGGCTGAGATGGGCACTGGCCAGGACACCAAGAGTCAGCAAGACCCCCACAGCCAGAAGGGGATGTGGGGTGGGGCGCTTGAGCCCAACACCCTGGAGCCAGGGTTTTGATCCACAGGCCTTGGGAGCTTGGAGGGAGGAGCCTAGGTAGTCTGGCCAGAGTGAGGCTGGGGGCCCCAGCAGGTGGGCCCACCTGGTGCAGATGACGTCCTCGTGCAGGCTGCCCTGACAGCGCTGGCACTGGGTCCACAGGCGGGAGAAGCGCTCCTCCAGAGCATTCAGGTGGGACACCTGGGGATGGCAGGGCTGAGTGGGCCGCCCTGCTTCCCCCAACAGCTGTCCCTCCCCGCTTCCTCCGACCCCTCACTCACCTCCTTCTGATACAGCTCGGACTCCCGGGGCTGGCAGAACTTGCACACGGCTCCTGGGATGGGGCGGGGGTGGGTCGCAGGTCAGCACGGGGGAGCTGGGGCTGAGCCAGGGCCTGGGCCACCCCATCCCTGCCCCTTCCCCGCCCGCTGCCCATCCCGGCTCCTGAAAGTCCCCACAGATGAAAGAACAAGGGAACAAGTGTGTGGAGAAAACTCCCTGGGGAACTCCCGGGGCGGGGGGCCCAGGACCCTCATGGGGGTGCCTGCAGATAGGAGCCCCCAGCCCAAGGGCTGGGGCCTATCCAGGCAGCAATGCCAGCTTGAGGGCCCAGTGCCGGGGTCTTCAGGTGATGGCAGGGGCGGGAGGAAGGCCCGGTTAGGGGTTGGGTTGGGGAGAACCTCGCTCACCCTGGTGGCTGAGGACAGCTCGGCAGCCGATGCAGCAGTTTCGGCGTTTGGCGAAGGCCAGGAGGCCGCCCACCTTGCCCGTGAGCACTGTCTTGCAGCGCGTGTGGTCCCCACCTGTAGGTGAGGGCAGGCAGTGGGCCTGGTGCCCTCCCCCGACCCCCGAGGACCAGCCCCCTCCCCACCAGGGTGCCCCCACCCCGTACGCAGCAGCACGGCCTCTGCGCGGCCCTCGCCCAGGATGGGCTCGAAGATGCGCAGAAGCGGCTTGGCCAGCTGCTGCTCCAGGTAGTACTGCGTGTCGATGGGCAGGCTGTGCTCCAGCACGAAGAGGGGGTCCTGTGGGCAGAGTGGCCGGGCGTGGTCACACCCAGGTGCCAGAATGGAGGGGGCTGCAACCCCAGGCCAGGCAGGGGGGTGGGGGCTGTTGGACACTGGGAGCCTCTGAGGAGGGTCTCCCCAGTCATGAATGGGGACAATGGTGTGAAGCAGTCACTGGGTACAGACGGAGATGGGGTCAGAGGTCGTGGGGGTGCCTGGCTATGGGCTCAGTGACCCATGCTGGGGACCATAGGTAGGGGCCTTAGGGTCACCAAGGAAGGGTCAGAATTCACAGTGGAGGGTGTGAAGGCTGGAAACCCAAATACCAGGCAGCAGAACAGGAGCTGGGGGCTGAGGAAGGGGCTGTGTGGGGTCAGAGGTCACTGGACATCTGGGTAGGATGGAGGAAGGTATGAATCCAAGGGAATTACAAGTTGAAGAGTGAAGACCCAAGAGCTGGAAACAGACACACAAAACAGAGGTCGCTGGACAGATAGGCTCGCTGTGCGCAGTGAGCAGTGAGGCTGGGCCCCTTTCTACAGGAGGGAGCAAGGAGGGGGCCGAATAATGGGGGCCCCTCCAGAGGGCGCCGGGAGGCCCGGGGAGCCAAGCATCAGGGAGCCAACTCCCAGGGGTGTGTTGGGGGGCGGTTCTCAAGGCCCCGTGGGGCCCACAGAGAGAAACACCCTCCCTCCCCGCCCAGCCTGGAAAGCAGAAGTGAGAACTGAGGAGAGCTGAGCGGGCGCGGGCAGCCCAGGTGGGCCTGACCTCGGACTTCATGTAGGCGGCCACGCCCTTGGCGGCACTGATGATCACGTAGGGGACACGGTCGCCCAGGCTGGGCGCGCTCCCGGGGTCCCGCTTCCTCATCCTGCGGGGAGACCGGGGCGGCGGGGCGGGTGAGGGCAGGTGGGATGGCAGGGGCGGGCGGGGGAGTAGGAAGTGGTGGGCCCAGCTGGCAAGAGTAGGGCTATTTCTGGCAGGTCCCGCCCCCTCCCGCGCTGGGCGGACCTCTCGGCCAGCTCCACGTGGGCCTGCTTGCCAGCGTAGTCGGCAGCAGCGCGGGTCAGCTCCTTGGTGATGACCAGCTGGGAGATGTCGATGCGGTTGCACAGCAGGTCGGAGATGACGTCCTGCGCATGCGCCACGGCCCCCGCCGGGTCTCTGTTGGGGAGGACAGGTGGGCGTCACCAGCTGCTGCCGGGGGCGGGGCCAGGCTGGCATCTCTGCGGCCCAAGGCTGGGGGACCAGGATGAGCTCCGGGGGCGGGGAGGGTCCCTGCCCGGCCACAGGCTGCCAAGTGGCAGAGGTAGGGCTTAAACCCACAGCTGTCCAACCCCACACTCTTTCCACAGCGCGGCCACCGAGGAAGGGCTGGGCCTGACACCTGTGTCCCCAGGGGAGGAGGGGCTGGGGGCCAGGCTTCTGGGACCGAGGGAGGAGGGGCCAGGCTCCAGGTGGGGGTGGGGGTCCCACACACCGGTCGATGAGCAGGCGGCGCAGCGAGGCGGTGACGAGGTTGGCCACTAAGGGGCAGTTGTCCCGGCGGACAGCCTCCAGGCCCTTGCAGTCCATGCGATCATGGGCGTCGGGCCGGGAGGAGAAGAGCAGGCCCGCGTACCGCTTCTTGCTGATGAGCAGGTATGGGAAGTAGACCTGGGGAAGTCGCGGCTTAGACCTAAGCCTGTGGGGGCCGAGGTCCAGTCCTGAGACTTCCTCAGGAACAGGCAGGGATGGCCCCTGCGACGCCAGATCGGACTCCCCACTTACTTTCTCAAACTCCAGCCGGATGGGCGAAGGGAAGTGGCCAGACACCCAGTCTGCAGCCTCCCGACCCAGGGCCATGGCCTCAGCCACAGAGGAGACGCCGAATCGGCACATGACAGAGTCAGTGTCGCCGTACACCACCTGGGGAGGGGCGCATGTGACCGGCGGTGCTGGTGGCCCCTGCATCCCCAGTACTAGCCCCAGGTCCATCTCAGGCAGCAACGGGTGGCCTGGAGGCCCTGACCTTGGCGTTGGCACTGTAGCCGTTCTCCACCGTGTACTTGGACTCTACGAGCTGCTTTGTTTTCTCAATCATCTGGCGCCCGAACCCGGTGACACTCTGTTGGGGGAGAGAATCACGCAGAGTGAAGGCCCAGGGGCTGCCTGCAGGAAACACAGGCTGGGGTCCCACCTCTGCTGCTTTCTGCGGGTGTGAGAATGGGTGAGCCATTCCACCTCTCTAGGCCTGTTTCCAAATCTGCAAAACGGGGCTACTGAGCTGTTCCTTAATGGTCTGTTGGAAAGAAGTGTTGGGTTGCTGGCCCAAAGCTGATGGCACAGAGGAGGAACTGACTGCAGCTTATGAGTGGTGGAAAGTTTGGAGCCACAAGAGGCCATCAGCTCAGAGCTTCTCTCCACAGAGGTGCTGAGACACCCGGTGGTATTGTGGGCAGCTCTCTGTGGTGCAGGACCACTGACATTCCTGGCTGCCCTCCCCCTGGGGGAGCCAGCAGTGCTGCCCCTCTCATCCTTGGGCAACCAGAAATGACCCTACACACTGTCAAACGCCGTCCCCAAGGTAGAGGGCTTGTACCAGCACCATGCAGAGACTATTCCTTTCTAACAAGTTTATTTTACAAATAAGGAAACTGAGGCTAGGGGAAGAGGAGGGAGACACTAAGGAGAAATGGGTTTGACTCTTCTGTTTTGTTTGGATCCAGGTAGAAAATCTTTGTGTTTAACTAGAGCATTGAGGCCACTTACGTTTAGTGTAATGACTGACTATAGCTGGGCTTAAATCTACCGTTGTACGAACTGTCTTCTATTTGTTCCACCTGTTGTATGTTCCTTTTTCTTTCCTCATCTTTTTCTGGAATGAGTCAGTATTTTTTTTATTATCCCATCTCCCTGCCCCCATAAACTTGAGAGACAGAAATAGGGAAAGAGGCTCAGAAACAGACAGAAGGGAAGGGGCTGAGAGGGAAAAGACAGAGACAAGGCCAGGAAGCGGCAGCCCCGATGAGGAAGGACCAGGGGGAGAAAAGCTGCACCCTCCTGCCTGGTCTTCCCTTAGCGGCTGGAACCTGGCGGCCAAACATCCACTTCTTTCCTCCAAGCAGGCTGGGGGAGGCCCCTGGGGACTGTGAAAGGCCCATACGAGGGGTAAGGGTGGCCAACAGTAAGGGACTGACTTCACCCTAAGAGAGGCTCGGCTCTTGGCTGGCTCCTGGGAGGGAACCTCTCAGCCCTTGGCATGTCCTGTCTGATAAGTGTCTTTGCTGACCTGGACCTTGGGTCACACCAAGTGATCTATGATAACAACGTGATTTATGGTGGGGACCTTGGGCCATGTGGTATCAGCCTAACCTCTGGAGGGACTGGAGATGGAGTCACACGGGTGCTCCATGCATGTGTAACTGACCCCCAATAAACACCCAGGACACCAAGGCTCAGGCGAGCTTCCCTGAGGGGCAGCACCACGTGTGTGAGGTCACACAGGAATGCCGGGAGAACCAAGTGCTGTCTGTGGGACCGCCCTTGGGACAGACAACTGGAAGCCTGTGCCTGGTCTCCCTGGACTCTGCCTTTCCCTTGGTTGATTTCAATCCCTCTCCTTTCACTGTAATAAATCGTAACCACAAGTGTAACAGCTCTTTTCTGAGTTCTCCAAGTCCCTCTAGTGAATCACTGGATCTGAACTGCAAGTGGGTAGGTGTGTGCACAGGTCCCTCCCAAGCACAAGGCCTACCCACTGCCAATTCTTCCAAGCCTCCCACCCAGAGCGGTGTGAGGACTGACACAATGTTCAGGGAGGGAGGGAGCTCCCCATGGCTGGAGGTAACCAAGTCTGGCATGGGCAGGGACCCAAACCCTAGGGGAGAGGGCTAGACAGAAGACCTTTCTAAGAACCTCTCAGGCCCTGAGCTGAGGCACTGATACCAGCTTGGCAGAACCTCAGAGACTCAAGCCCTCTGTGGTCTTGCCCTGGATCTGTTTTTTGGTCTGAGCAGCACAGTGGCCTCTGGTAAACAGGCCTAGGATACTGCTGCGGGCGGGGAGGGAGGCAGTGATCCTTCCTGCCCACATTCCCTCTCAGAGCACAGCACCGTCCTAGCACCTGCCCAGCGTCCTCACTGGGGTCCTCACACAGGGACAGGACGGGGAACCCTTGTGCAAATCAAGTGCTGGAGCCTGACCATGCTGCTGGGTGACCCCCAGCCCACTGACAGAGACACTGCCCTGTTCTCCCATCGGGAGCAGGGAGGGAACCTGCTCTCTGCTCTCCCTACCCTTAAACAGGGACCAGGGAGGAGGTGGGCTGGGGTGGAGACTGCCAGGGACGTGGGCTCTGTCACATGACTATGGGACAGATGGACAGAACAAGTTTCTGTCCCTCAGTCCCTGGGCCTCTGCCCTCCACGCCCTGCCCTGCCACTCCCCATCCCTCCCAGACTTTGTCTACAGAGCCCTTGGCGTCAACTGCTTGCTTGCTTTTGCGGGGGGGGGGGGCGGATAATTAAGTTTTTAAATTTACTTATTTATTTTTTAAAAAGAGGTACTGGGGATTGAACCCAGGACCTCGTGCATGCTAAGTACACGCTCTACCACTGAGCTCTACCCTCCTGCAACCAATAGATACATGTTTACTGCTGTCACCATCTGTGTCCCCACTGGGCTGGGCACTGCACGAGGGCAGGAACTCTTGTCCCCTTTGTCACCTGCTGGACCCACGGGGCACAAGGTCCAACCCACAGCAGATGGGTAGCAAGTGTTTGTTGAGCCAACCAGTGAACCAATCACTCCAGTGTCCATTCTCCAAAACGCTGGTGGGTTGGGGAGACCTGGGCCTTGCCCTCCACCAGGTAGAGCCCTGGTTCGCCCCAAGGGGGGCTGTCTGTCCCCCACCTGCCACTGTGCACTCACCTGTGAGATCTCCAGACACGGCAGCTTGCCCACCTGGGCACCAGTGAAGCCATACACAGAGTTGGCGCTCACTTTCAGCGCTAGCTGCCGACCGTCCAAGACCTGCCGTCGCAGGGGATCTGTCTCTTTGGCGAGCTCAGCCTTTGCCCTGGAAGGAGCGGGGAGAAAAGGCCACTCAGGGGACGTCTCAGGCCGCAGTGGGAGATGAGTGACCCAGGCCTGGGCACCAGTCAGTATGCCTTTCTGGAAAGGGGTGCCATGGACGGTTGTGCAGGCTACATACTGCACAGAGGTGCCCAGCAGAGGGGCTAAAGGGAGCTGCCTGCTCTAATTCAACAAGTGGGTGCCATGTTCTAATTCCTGCACAGATGTGGCTAAGCGCCCCCACGAGGCACAGGGATTGCCAAGCCAACACAGCAAGTCTGGGCTCTGAGAGGGGTTGGGCAGGGGGAACTCAAGAGCCCACCTTTTCCGGGCACTGAGCAGGTTCTCCAGGATCTGGGGCAGGAGCCCCTTCCGAACTGATGTCTTCACAAACTCATCCCCTGTGGGCGTCTTGATAAACTGGTCCTCCGTCAGGCTGGGTGGAAGACGGTAGGGGTGACACCCGGCCTTCCTGGCTCCTCCTCCTCCACCCCCCCCTTAGGATCCTCCCACCTCTTGCCAGGCCCCTCCCCTCCCCGGGTCCCCAGCCCCTCCCCGCCTGAGGCTGGCCGCTCGGCGGTCTCGGGGTACACGCGCCAAGGGAAGTCGCTGTACCCCAGTTTCTGGGCGGCCCCGGGCCGCAAGAGCGTGGTGTAACACAGATTGTGGGCCATCATGATGGACGGGTACAGCGAGGAGAAGTCCAGAGTGGTGATGGGGACGTCGTAGTACCTGGGGGGCGGGGAGGAGTCAGGCCCCGGACCCCTCTCTCCCGCTGCCGCTCCCCACCACTGGGCCTCACCCTTTCAGGGGTTCGATGACCGTGGCCCCCGTGTAGTCCTCACCGCCCTCAGTCTTCACCACGGGCATCAGCAGCCCCTCGCGCATGGCCTGGGAGGGGAGAAGGCGCAACAGAGGTTGGGCGCGGGCAGGACCCCTGAGCCTGAGCCAGAGGTGGGGGGGCAAGGGGGCGGGGCCCGCCCTGGGCTCCAACCACTGACCTGCCGCAGCAGCTGGGACACGACCTTGACCTGCTGGCCTCGGCTGAGCAGGTAGCTGAGGGGCACGCCGGTGACCCGCGCCATCTCCATGGCGTTCACCAGCACCATGAGCCGCTCCAGCAGCCGCAGCGGCAGGAAGGCGTCCTTGAGGCAGTACACGGCCAGGCGGCGGCGCGTCTGGTCGTTCCCGTTCTGAGGGTGGCAGGCAGAGGGGCGCAGACACAGCGTCAGAGTTAGAAGGGCGAGCTCTGAGGGGCTGGCATGGACCACTGGTCGGGGCAGGAGAGCCGAACAAAGGGCACCGTGCCAGAGGTCATGGAGTGGTTAGGGATACGGGTCTCATTTGCAGGGCACGCTCGGAGGTGGAGGGCAGAAGGTTAAGGGGAAGGTCAGGAGGACAGGTGGGAGGCAGAAGTTCCAGGCCAGGAAGGGAGGTGGGGGACTGAAGTCGGAGGTCAGGTGGAGGTGGTGAGAGATCTCTGGCCAGCGGGCGGCTGGGGCAGAGGTCACGGGCACCTGCAGGTCGGTGATGATACTGTGCTGCACATCCTCCTTCTGCTCGCCCAGGAAGTGGAAGCTCACGGCATTGAGCGTGTAGGACCGGAGCTTGTACTCCCGCAGCAGCACCTGGGGCGGGCGGGGCAGGGTGGGCGTCAGCGCCCCGCCGTGGTCCCAGGATGTCAGGTCCCCGCCCGGCCTGGCCCTACCTGCAGCATGTCCATCTGCACGCGGCCCACCATGCTGACCACCTTGCTGTCCCGCCGGCCGGTCTGCTTCGACTGGAAGGATGAGTCCCGGATGGTGGAGCGGAGACCGGACACGCGGCCCAGGAAGGGAAAGGCCGGCACCTGGGGACACAGCATGGGGGCACAGCATGCAGGCGGCAGTGGGGAACAGCCCCAGGGCTGAGCCCCAGGAACAGTGACCAAACCACTCCACGATGCCTCCCTCTTCCTGCTGGGAGCCCTGGTGGCTAGGACAGCAAGAATAGAGAATCTGGGGCCTGACACTGTGGGGGTAAAGGGGCAGGGATGGTGCCCAGGGGATGGGGGGCTGTATCCAAATGGGGAGCCAGAAGTGCAGATTTTGGGACGATGCTGAGTTTGGTGGGCAAGGAATGGGTGCACAGGGTGGGGGGCCTGCGGGAGGCCAGGAGAGAACACAGCAGGGGGCCATGTGGAGAGATGGGTCTAGGTCAGGGGGAGGCATCTACGCTGGAGACTGAGCTGGGCAGGACCAGGGGAGCAGAGGGGCCAGAGCTGGGGTGGGAGCAGCCTGGCTGGGGCAGGGGGAGGGAGGCCCAATTGGAAACGCCAGGCTGACAGGGGTGGACTTCTCCTTGGAGCCACTGGGGGCCGTCAGTGTGGTTGTTTTTCCCATTATGAAACTGGCCAAACACACAGAAAAGGAAGAAAAGAATACAATGTACCCCGTTGTAGGTTGAACCGTGTCCCTCCCCGCTAAAGACGTTGTAGTCCTAACTCCTGTTGCACAGGATGGGACCTCACTTGGAAACTGGGTCTCTGCAGGGGATCGAGTTCAGATGAGGTCAAGAGGGTGGCCTTGAGGGGAGGGTATAGCTCAGTGGTAGAGAGTGTGTTTAGCATGCACGAGGTCCATGGTTCAATCCCCAGCACCGCCATTAAAAATATAAATAAACAAATAAACCTTAAAAAAAACAGAGGGTGGCTCTGATCCATAATGATTGTGTTCTTAGAAAAAGGGGACATTGGAGCACAGAGACACGCACAGAGGGGGGATGGGGGGAAGAGTCAGGGAGAACACCCCAGGCATGTCTAAGGGCACCAGAAGCAAGGACGCCACCAAAGGAACCAACCCTGAGACACCTTGACTGCAGCCTGCAGACTGCGAGGGGACGCACGTCTGTGGGGCTTTGTTACGTACGGCAGCGCTAGTGAACTGACATGCCCCACACGGCCTCGCCCAGGTCCACCGAGCAACAGGCTTTGGGCACCTACTGGAAGAAAGCCCTCCTTTCCTTATTTTTTGCTGCCATATTTTAAAGCTTAGAGGACAAGGCATTGCAGGACTGCACACTTCCTTCTGCCCCTCCACATACACGACCCTTTTCTTACTTGACCACAAATGGTCCTAGCCTCTGCCGAAGTCCTAGGAACCTTCCAGACTTTAGGCAGGGTGGGGAGGGGGCCAGAGCCAGGCTTTCGGGGATGCTTCTGGAGCCGCCCATACCCTGGGCCCCCAGCGGGGTGTCTGAGGGCAGGTCATTCCGACCCATCCACAGTACCTTTAGGGTCTGGGCCCGGGAGATGAGGTACGGAAGGTCGAAGTTCTGGATGTTGTAGCCGGTGATCACATCGGGGTCCATGATCCGGATGAAGGACGACCAGGCCTGAAGTGGGAGCCCACGGGGTCACCTGGGCTGTCCTCCCAGGGTCATCCCCTGCCATGGAGCCTCCCCACTCCTGGAATATTATGGAGACCCCCAAGAGCAGCCCAAGAGCCCTCCCACCCATGGAAGAAAGATTGGGTAGGTACTTCTGAAAATATCCACCTGAAGCAGGTCCTCCTCCCGCTCGTAGCTCTGCACCTTGGCACCCAGGATAGGGGCGCAGGGCCGCAGGGTGAGTGCCAGGCGCAGGAAGGGCTCTGGTTCACCCCAGCGCAGGCCCAGCGAGCAGATCTGGATCACGGGGTCCCGCTCAGGCTCAGGAAAGATGCCTGCACAGGGAAGGAGGAGGGGGAGGCAGGGGACCTGACTCCCGATGCTTCCTCCTGACACACCAGGGTGGGGGCACCCCTAAATCTCACCAGGCCTGTCTGTTCCTTTCTCTACCCACTGCCCTGTCCCAGGGCCTTTGCACTTGCTGTTCTTGCTGTGGGGAATGCTCTCCCCACCCTACACCTGGGCCCGTCCCTCTTCACAAGGTGAAATTGTCCTTCCCACATCCCTGAGGCCCTCCCTGCCCACCTGTCTGCAGTGGCCCTATCACTCTCCACTACCACCCTCCTTCGTGCTGCGAGTCTTACAATAACCTAGCCACTGTGTGTTTACCCCCTGCTCTGAGTAAGCTCAAGAAGCGCAGGGACTCCCAGGGTGACACTGGCACAACACTACTGTCCAGAGAGAGGCAGCAGGAGAGGGACGACCCCCAGGGCCCAGGCAGGGACCTTTGCGGCCAGCGCACTCGATGTCAAAGCTGAGCACACGCAGGGGTGCAATTCGCTGCCACTGCCCTTCTGGCGGGTGACTGACCACGTCCGACCACAGCACATCTGCCTCCAGCTGGCACAGTGTGGCCTGCGGGGACGAGGTGGGTCAGCAGCTGCAGGGTCCAGGCTCTAGGCACCCCCCACCCCTGGGGACCCACGCACCTTCCCTTCCGGCCGCAGGACATATTTTCCGGTCGGGAGTTCCAGCCAGTTGCAGCCAACGATGTCTGTGTCCACCATGAATCTGCAGGGGATTGAGGGTTAGCAGGGAGAGGCTGCCTGGGGAGGGGCGTCGGGGTGAAGGTTGGAGAAGCCAGGCAGGGGGCCCTACCGGATCTCAAAGTCAACGTTGGCCTCGTAGGGCGCGAAGCTAGGGGTGCCCAGGCCTGCCACACGGATGCCCTGCTCCAGGAGGCGGCGGGCGGGGGCCACGAGGCGGGGCAGCGCCAGGGTGATGCGCAGAAACAGGGAGGGACCGTGCCCATGGTACCCAAACATGCCTGCAGACAGAGGAGGCTGGCACCGGCCCAGAGGCCTGGAGGGAGTCCCTGCCACCCACCCAGCCCCTGGGGGGCCACTCACTCTCCCGGGTGCATAGCTCCACGGCCAGCACGGCCGGGCCCGTGAGCTCCTTCCCACCGCGCTGGTCCCGGCTGATGGCCCCGTTCAGCTCCCTCTGCAGGTCGCCCAGGTGCTCAGGCCCGAAACCTGGGTGTGGGGGGTTGGTCAGAGGGCAGGGGGGCCCCAGGTGCCAGGAGTTGGGGGGAGGGGTCTTTTGGGTCGGGACCACTCACCAGGGGGCGCCGGGGTGTAGAAGTAGGGCGCAAAGCCATGGATGTGGCAGCAGACCGAGATGCCCTCGTCGGTGACCCCGAAGGCTCGGAGCACAGGCACAGAGCCCTGGGATGGTGGGGGTCCCCAAGGCAGGGGCCGTGCTGGGCCTGGGGGTGTCATAGGGTGAGGCAGGGGCTGCCCCTCAGAATCCTCAAAGGTCTGCCTGCCTCCCTTCGGTTTTGGTTTCCACCCTTGTCCCCCTACAGTTCTTTTCCCACCACACGGCTAGAGGGAGCCTCTGCTTTCCTTTGCAAATAAAAACATTTTCAAGAGGAAAATCGATTTTGTGTGTGTAGCGTTATGGACTTGCAGAGACAGATTCGTGTCACCACCGCCAAAACGGGGGTGCAGGACGATCTCATCACTCCAAACAGCCCCCTTGAGCTGCCCTTTTGCCCCCTTGAGCTGTACTCATACTTGCCTCCTCCCCAGCCCCTGGCACCGCCCGTGTGTCCTCTGTCATTCTCATTTTGTCTTTCTAAGACCATCTACATAATGGAGTCACACTGTATGTTGTGTCTGGCTTCTGTCACTCAGCATGACACCTCTGACATCCATCCCTGTCACCTCGTGGGTGAACAGTCTGTTCCTTTTCATTCATGGGGAAGCTCTGTGTGCCGTGCTCAGCCCTTCACCCGCCCGCTGGGGGACACGTGTGCTGTTCCAGGTTTGGGGTGGTTATGAACAGAGCCATTGACATTCATGGTTTCGGTTTGAATGGAGGTTTTTGTTTCTCTGGGTTAAATATTTAGGGGTGGAATTGCTGGGTCCTATGGTAAAAATAGGTTTCACTTGTTTTGGAGGTGGGGGTTAGTGGAGGTACTGAGGATTGAACCCAGGACCTCATGCATGCTATGCACGTGCTCTACCACTGAGCTACACCCCACCCCTAGCTTTAACTCCTATATGGCAATAAAGCTCAGGGGAAAAAAAAAACAAATATTAGATTAGATTACCACCAGAAAAATGAGAAACAGGTAGGTTGAGCTCTGTAATAAACTGCCAGGCTGTTTCCCAGAGTGGCTGCACCAAACTGCAGCCCACCAAGTGCACAGAGTTCCCGGCGAGCTGCATCCCTGTCTGCACTTGGTGATGTTGGTTTATTTTACTTTAGCCTTTCCAACAGGTGTGTGTCTGTGTCTCACAGTGGCTGTCATTTGCATTTCCCTGATAGCTGATGACACAGAGCCTCATCTCATGTGTTTATCTAGTGAACTGTCTGTCCAAGTTTTTTATCCACTTTTGAACTGGACTTTTCTTCTATTGAGATCCCAATGTCCTTTATATATTCGCAACACCAGTCCTTTGGCAGATATGTGGATGGCAAATGTTTCCTCCCCGCCTACAGCTTGTCTTTTCATTCTCGTACGGGGAAGCCTTCTAATACGCAAGTCGGAGCTTGGGGTGGGTCTCTGCATCGCCAGAGACTTCCCAGCTCACCCAGAATGGAGCCCTGAAGTCCTTGCTGGGCCGAGAGGATCTCAGATGACTGCCCACCTTCATCTTGGGCCCTCATTCCTGCCTCACTGGTCTCTTAGCTGTTCCTTAAACACGTCAGACCTGCTCCCTCTGCAGGGCACACTGCCCAGAACCCTGCTTTCCCAGACACCCCCACGGCACTTGTCACCTCTGAAGAGAGGCCTTCCTGGGTCTCTGAGATGCGAGGCCTGGCACCCCGACCCTACTTTATGCTCCTCCATAACCCTCACCACCTCGCTGTTCTACTTCCTTTTTAATTCTGCCTCTCCTTCTAGAACGTGGGCCTCTGAGAGTAGGGACCCAGGCTGCCTGGAACAGGGCCTGACAACACAGGTGCTCAGCTGTTCCTGATTAACTGGATGGATGGATGGATGCCACACCACACATCTCTCCCTTGTGCAAGGAGCTATCTCTTCCTACCTTAAGGACTCTGTTGGAAGATGCCCCCTGCCTCCAGGATGCCCCTTAACCCTTTGCCAGACCCTAGGCACCCCCGGCCCTGCCCCCCCGGCCACAGCCCTGGTCACCTGGGCAGGGACTGTCTGTGCCCACCTCCTCCCAGAGTCACAGGGCCTGACCGGCCCAGCCTCCACCCCAGAAGCCCAGGGCCCCTCCTCTCACCCCCTACACTTACCTACGTAATGGTCAATCTCCAGCTGCTGGAAGATGAGGGGCTCTGTCTGGGGGTCCAGTGGGGGCGGGGAGGGCCGAAGCCAGCGGGCATCTATGGCTGTCGAGGAGAACTGCCCTGGATGCGGGGAGGGAAACAGGGAGACATGGAGTTGTGATCCTGCTTCAGAAATAAGGAACCGCCCTCCCGGCACAGTCCACCATCTCTCAGGTGGCATCTGATTTGGGAAAGAAAGTCAGGTAAAGGTCGTGTTTTAGATCAGGTGGGAAATTCCAGAAGGACCGCGGAGTCAAGGGTCAAGGTCAGAAGAGCAGCTGCAGGTGACAGAGGTGGCATGCTGACATGGGTCAAAGGTCAGCTCTAGGGCACTGCAAGTGGGCCAGAGGCACGACAGGTGGGGGTGCGGGGGTCCCGGTCCAGGCCTCACCGTCCACAGTCCCCTCCAGGGCCGACTGCAGCTCCTCCTCCTCCTGCTCCTGCAGCCTGTGCTCCGCCTCCATCTCCTCCATCAGCGCCAGCTCCTCCTCGAACTGTGATGGCCGGTAGGCCTCATCCTCGTCCCAGAGGCCCCCACGGGCCCGCTTTGGGGGCACCCCGGGCCCTGGACCTGGTCGCCGCTTACCCTCCATCCTGCGGGGCGAGGCGGGGTGGAGTGAGGGCTCCCATCTTCTCCACCACCTCCCGAGTACCCACCGGGACCCACCTGGACCACCAGCCTCTGAATTCCCAGAGTCCCTGAAGAGTGACACGACTCTCCGTCCCTCACCCCTACTGCCCCCACAGAGGTGCTGGCACCCTCCAGATGCTCAGCAGTCATCAGGCAATGACCACCTCAGTTTAAGCCTTTCCTCACATGCTCAAGCCCCCCACATCCTTTGCCCTGTTTGCTTGCCCCACTGCCGACCCCTTGGCACCTGCCTTACATGGCTTCCACCCTCTCTCCCCATCACAGGCTTGGTCCTCAGCCCCCTCTGTTTCCCAGGAGCCTCTGCCCTTGAGGCCTTCGCCTGCCCCTCTCCCCGTCAGCCCAGGCCTTCCTTGGACAATCAGCTGGGAAGCACCTCCTACAGGCCAGTCCCTGCACTGGGGGCCAGGGTGGGGTGGGGCGGGTAGTGTGAAACATGAATCCCACCAGGTCCCTTCCCAGCCCAAAGCATTTCAGAGGCTCCCCATCCCACTTGACAACAAGCCAAAAACAAGAATCCTTTTTTGGAGAAGGGGAGGGATAAATTAGGCATTTGGGATTTGCAGATAAACACTACTACATACAAAATCGATAAACAACAGGGTCCTACTGCTAGCACAGGGCACTACATTCAACATCTTGTAATAACCTATAATGAAAAAGATGAAAAAGAATATATAAACATGTATAACTGAATCACTCTGCTGTACACCAGAAACTAGTAACACTGTTGTTTTGTTTTTTAACTGAAGTTCTATCAGTTTACAGTGTTGTGTCAATTTCTGGTGATATTGTAAATCAACTACAATTTAAAAAAAAAAAGAATCCTTTTTATTATGAAGCCATTTCAAACTCATCAAACTCACATATGCCCTTCTCCCAGATTCCCCAAGTGTCAATATATCGCTGTATTTGTTTTCACAACCCCATACCATATATAACTGTGCATGTCATATTATGACTTATTTTCCCAGAACCATTTGCAAGTTAGTTGCAGAGACCATGCCCCTTGACCCCTGCATACCTTAGCACTGTCTCTGAAGAACAGGGACATTCTCTTAAATAAGCATGGTGCAATGATCAAATCCAGGATATTTAACATGGACTCAATAATTTTTTTAAAAAGAGTCCAAATGAAAAAGAATATATATAATATAACTGAATCATTATGCTGTACACCAGAAACTAACACAAAATTTTAAATCAACTATACCTCAAAAAAAAAAAAAGTCCATCTTTCAATTTCTCCAATTGTCCCCAAAATGCCCTTTATACTAACGAAGCCCCCATACAGGATCCAACGCAGCCAACACAAAAACCAAATAGAGACTATTTGTATATGTTTTCTTAATTGCAACCTATACAGAGTTATTTGGAGGGTATATTTTGAGAAGATATATTGATAAAAAGTACATATCCTCTAGTAGATTAGACAAAAGACTGTATTCAGGCTAAACCTATTTAAGTCAGTAACTTGACTATGGGTCAGTAAGAGAATATGCTAAGGAAATGCACACTCAAGTATTTAAGGGCAAATGGCCACGATATATGCAAGCTACTTTGAAAAAAAATTTTAAGTGTGCATACATACACATAGGAGAAAAAACGTGCATGCTTGCAAATCACAAAGTAAATGCGGGAGTAGGTACCGCTCAGTGGTAGAGAGCAGGCTTAACATGCACGAGGTCCTGGGTTCAATCCCCAGTACCTCCATTTAAAAAAATTAAACAAATAAACCTAATTATCCCTCCCACCACAATTAAAAAAACAAAAACAAAAAACACAAAGTACATAGGGTAAACCTTAAAATGGGAACCTGGGTAAAGAGTTTATAGGTGTTCTTCATACTATTCTTATTTTTCAACCCCCCTGTAAGTTTGAAATTACTAAAAAAAGAAAAAGAAGTTTAAAAAAAGTATTTGTCTCCCAGCATCAGGCTAAGATGGAGGGGATTATGGGAACCAAAAGGGGACCCAGACCCAGCTGGGAGGACCCAGTTGGAGAGAACACCTGTGGATCTAGGAACTGTCCCCCCACATCCAGTCTTCCCTTGGTCCTTTTTCCAACAGACTCTTTGCCTTGGAGCTGCCACAGGCAGCCCAACGTGAGACCACATTTCCCAAGGTGCATAGCCAGGGCTGGTCACATGTCCAAGTTCTCTCATGGACTGAGGGTGACTGTGAGATGTGCAGCTTCTGGGACAGCCTTTTTTTTTTTTTAATTTTTATTTCCTATTTTTTCCATTGTCATTTAATTAAACCTTTTAAGGGTCTTCCTTCCTTCCTTCCTTCCTTCCTTCCTTCCTTCCTTCCTTCCTTTCTTTCTTTCTTTTTTGGTGGGGGGAATGTAATTAGGTTTATTTATTTAAGTGGAGGTACTGGGGATTGAACCCAGGACACTGTGCATGCTAAGCACCTGCTCTACCACTAAGCTATACCCTCCCCTAGGGGCAGCCTTAAAAGGAAGCCTGCCCTCCAGCCTCTTCCCCCTTCCCAATGGCTAGAGCATGGGTGTGGTGGCAGTGAGCCAACCTTGACCACAGGGACAAGGACAACACTGAAGGGAAGGCAGAGCTACAAGATGGAAGGAACCTGGGCCCTTGACCACCTCCTGGGGCAGAGCTGCCTCCCTTTGGATGGTTATGGGGAGAAATAAATATGTATGTTGCCTGGGCCACTTTGCTTTGGTGTCTCTTTGTTATAGCAGGTTAGCCTAGACCTTAACAAATAATGCACAGAAAAATTCTGACCTGACTGGGGGTGTGTCATGGCAAATGTTGGCAACATACTTCTCAGCATTAAGAAGGACATGGCTACTGATACACACACAGGACGGCCAAATCTCAAAAACACACATAAAAGAAGCCAGACATACAAGTACATGCTAGGGGGATGGAGAGTGACTGCTAATGGGTACAGGATTCCCTTTTGGGTGATGGAAATGTTCTGAAACTAGAGGTGGTGGCTGCACAAGGCTGTGAAGGCGCTAAATGTCACTGACTGTATACTTTAAAATGGTTAATTTCACCTCCATTAAGAAGAGAGTATAAACTGTGTGATGCCATATACACGAAGTTCTAGGATGGAGTAAGCTCACCTGTGGTGCTGGAAATTAGGCCAGTGGCCGCTTCTGGGGTGGGAGAGACTGACTGGGAAGGGGCAGGAGGTTTTTCTCTGGGGCGATGGAAATGCACTGTCCATCCAACTCCATGCTTGAGACCTATGCGTTTCACCAAATGTAAATTGCACAAGTGAAAACATAAAAGTGGGGAGGATGCAGTTTCACATCTAGGGGTTTATGCTACAGATCTACTATCACAAAATGAAAAGCTTCATTTGTAAGGTTATTTCCGGCAGCATTGTTTGCAATCGCAAAAGACTGGAAACTACCTAAATGTCCTCTCCTGGGGGACTGTTTAAATAAGTTCCATTAATTCTGTCCCATGGAATATTATGCAGCTCTATAAAGGAATGAGGAAGCTCACCACGTACTGACACAGAGGACTCTCAAAGACCCATTGTTAGGTAGAGAAAGCAAAGTGCACTTAAGGGTGTTAGCTTTCGCATTAAAAAAAAAAAAAGTCTAATAAAATGTTTACCCTGACTCTGGTCATTAGGAAACAATCGAACCGAAGTAAAGACTGGCTTGCAAGATGGAATCTTCAAAAATGTCAACGTCACGAAGGGGGTAGAAATGGCCAGGAAACTATTTTAGATTAAAGGAGAGATTGTGTAGTCATGCCAACTAAACGCCAGGCATGATCCCAGATCAGATCATGGACTGAAAAACCAAAAAGGGCCCTGCAGGATGTTACTGGAACAACTGGGCAAACTGGGTAAGGACTGTCTACGGGATAACAGTACCATCTCCGTGCTGAGCATGCACGAGGTCCTGGGTTCAATCCCCGGTACCTCCATTAAAAAATAATAAATAAACACATAAGACCATAACAGTATCATCTCATGTTAAATGGCTTGATTATAACTCTACTGTAGTATCATGATGACTACAACCTGCAAATAGTTCAGCCCCAAAAATAAAGAAAATAAAAAGAGTGTGTCAAGATAAAACAAGTGGAGTAGGGAGGGTGTAGCTTAGCAGTAGAGCACATGCTTAGCATGCATGAGGTCGTAGGTTCAATCCCAAGTGTCTCCACTAAAATGAATAAATTAAATAAAAACCTAATTACCTCCCCTCCACAAAAAAAAAAAAAAAGAAGAGAGAGAGAGACTGGTTAAAAAATAAACTAATTTAAAAAAAAAAGTGGGGCAGCACCTTAACTGGTGAATCCAGCAAAGGGTTCGTGGCTATTCATTGAACTTGCCTTGGAACTGCTCAGCAGGCTTAGAATTTTTCAAAACACGAAGTTGGAGGGATCAACTATACTTCAATTAAAACAAAAATTCTAGAGCTTCCAAAAAAAACTCAGAGGGAAATACATAAGGTAAAGATAGCAGTATTACAAGGTGGGTGGGAGGGTTTATCTAAAGATGTGGGCTTTCGGATGTAAACTATGGACTCTGGGTGATAATGAAGTGTCAATGTAGGTTCATGGATTGTAGGAAAATCACCACTGGGGGTGGGGGATGTTGACAGCAGGGACTCTATGCATGTGTGACGGTGGCAGGTATATGGGAAATCTCTGTACCTTCTGCTCAATTTTGCTGTGAACCCAAAACTGCTCTGAAAAATATAGTCCATTTTTTAAAAAATTAATAAATAAAGATGTGGGATTTTAATGCATGATTCTGGAAGGATAGGTAACAAACTGGCCACACTGGTTTCATGGGGGTGGCTAGAATGGGAGATAGTTTTACCAAGATCTAATTCACACACCATACAATTTACACACTTAAAAGTACATGCGTCAGCCCTCCCTGAGAGTGACTCACCCACCCAAGCCACACTGATTTCTTAACTTACTGCCCACCAATTTATTGGGAGCAAATAAACAGCCCATTTTGGAACGTTAAAAAATGAAAGAAAACAAATTAAAAGTGTATACTTCAATGGTCTCAGTATATTCAGACTTGTGCAACTATCACGGCTGTCCATTTTAGAACTCCTTCATCAATGCAAAAAGAGACCCTCCCCACCCTCCCCCAGCTCAAAGCACCACTGATCCACTTTGTCTCTGTGGATTTGCCTACACTAAGCATTTCCTAGAAATGGAGTCTTAGAAAGCTGTCCTTTAGCGTCTGGCTTCTTTGGCTGAGGAAATGTTTTCCAGGTCCACCTACATTGCAGCACGGATCAGGATCAGCGCCTGGTTCCTCTTTCTGCCTGAGTACCTCCCTACCGCATGGCTGGCTCACACTGTGCTTTTCCGTTAGGGTTGTTTGTACCTTTGCGCTCCTGTGACCCGTGCCGCTGTGACCCTGCACACACGAGTCTTGCATGGGGAGAAAGACTCTGAATCGACTCTTTTTGTGCGTTTGGAATGTGAACCGTGCACACAAGTGCTTTATCTGAGGGGGAGGAAAAGGCTTGGAGGCCTTTGCTCCAGCCACGCAAGTAGTCAGAGATGCTGAGAGTTGTAACGGGGGCGGGGGGCGGAACTTGGGGGAAGAAGGGGCGGGGCTGACTGGAGCCCAGAGGGAGGCAGAAGGGGGGCGACTGGCTGCCCTGGGTCAGTGGGCTGTGGCCAGGGCCACAGTGGTAGTGAAGCTGTCCCCAGGAGCAGAATCTAGGTTCCTGCTCTAGTTCCCTACCCCAGGCGCCGTCTTTAGCTCACAGTTAGGAGAGGCAGCATGAGAAGGGAGGAGGTCCCTGGTGTCCTCCCTCGGGGGCCCTGGCGCAGGAGCACGTGCTCGCTCCCGTTCTCGACGTTTCAGGAGCAAATACTGAACAGCGAGCAAACCCAGCAATAACACGGCGATGAGTGTCCATTTCTCTGTGACCGTCACTCCCTCGATGTCCTCACCCCATCTCACCCAACCTCATGGCTTTAAATGCCATCTCTATGCCTTTGTGTCTCAGGCCCAGATATCAGCCCGGGTTCCAGGCTGACTGATCCAACTGCCCTCCTGTGAGGAAGTTCCTTCAGGCACCTCTGACAACCAAGGAGGACTCCTGATCGCCCCCCCACAACCTGCTCCTTGCACCCCATGGTCTCCTCCAATCCAGTAAGCGGCAACTCTCATCAAGCTGACAACCTTGGAGTCACCTCAACTTCTCTCTTCCCCTCAGACCACAAGCTCACTCCGTCTGCAACTCTTGTCAGCTCTGTCTTCCAACAGATAGGAGTCCCACTGCTTGGCGGCTCCTGCAAGGCTCCCAGTCTGGTCCCTGTGGCTCCCTAAGATGGTTCGCCTCAATTTTGCGCATTGCTGTTTGTCTGGCGCCCCCTGCTGGAAAATGAGCTCAGCGCGGGCAGGGATACAGCTCTGTTCACCGGTCTGACAGGTGTCAAAAACACTAACTGTCCAACCGAGGGCGCTCGAGAGAGCAATAGCTGTTGAATGAATGATCAGCCTGTCCTGGGGTCTCCCTCCGTCCACCCTGCCCCTCAGCGTACTCTCCACGCGGCAGCCAAAGGGGTCCTGTACAAATACTTCAGATCATCCGGCCTCTCCTCTGCTCAGAGCCTGTCCCTGGCTCTTGTCTGGTGCACAGTTAAAGCAAAGTCCTCATCGTGGCCCAAAAGACCCTGCACAATCACCTCCGCCTTCCCCTTCAGGACACCACCTCCCACCCTCTCCCCCTTGCTCACTCTGGCCCCTTGCCTCCTCTCTGCTCCTTAAAGCCTCCAGGTTTGATTCTACCTCAGAACCAAGCTCTTCCCTTTGTCCTGACAAATGTTTTTTCCTAGACGTCTCCATGGCTTTCTCCTCCCCTCCTTCGGGTCTTTGCTCAACTGTCATCTTCTCAGTGAGGCCCATTTAAAACTTCAGCCCCGCTGCCCCATCCTCATACTCTCTATCTAACCCCTTCCCTTGCTTTCTTTTTCTTGCTGGCCCTTGTCGCTGCCCAGTGCACTCTGTCAGTTCTTAGAGTTCTCAAAGTGTGGTGCCCCGGCCCTGCGGCTTGGGCCTCTGGTGGGAACTCGTCAGAGTGCTAATTGTCAGGTCCCACCCCAGAAGTACTGAATCAGAGCCTGCGGTGGCAGCGGTGGGGGCAGCGATCTGTGTGGAATTGGGCCCTCCAGGGATTCGAAGGCTGCTCAAGCCTGAGAATCCCTGCTTATTTAGCCTACTGTCTGTCCCGCGTTAGGAGAATGGGAATGCTGTGAGAGCACAGGTTTTGCCTATTGTTTACTGCTTTATCTCATGTGATCAGGGGACAGCCTGAGACTGCGGACGTGCGTGATAAACATTTTCTGAAGAATGAATGAAAGGACTCACAGAATTGTCACAACTTCTGAGGGAGGTGTGGCTATTACCCTCCAACACTTAGACTGGAACCGAGGCCCAGAGAGGTGCAGCCACCTGCCTGAGGTGGCACAGCTAGCTCAGAAGGGCAGAGCCAGGGTTCAGACCCAGGCAGGCTGTCTCCAGAGCCCCACTGTTAACCAGTATTTGAGATGGTGGGGCTCCAGGCATGCTGGGAGAGATACTGGGTGAACTGCCCTCTGACCAGTAGGGGAGACAGACTGAGGATATACTCCTCTGCTCACCCACCCCTTTAGCCTGGCCCTCACACACCTGCTGAGGAATTGATTAAATAATTACACCTGTACCTAGTCACTCTTGGCCCCTAGAAAACTACTCTCTTCTCCTGCTTTGGCTTTGTGCCTCCTCTGGGCCTCCCTGACTCCCGTTGCCCTTGTCATGGGCTGGGACCATGTGGACTTGTGTCTGACTCTCTCACCAGACAGGGACCACTGGAGGTCAGGGCAGGGCTGACGCTTCTCTGGATCCCCAGTGTCGCCTAGCACAGGCCTGCTCTTGAAAGGTGTTTGCTAGATGAAATCCTCCTTTTTCTTGGCCACCAAACTCCTCTGCATCCTCAGAGACTCAGCTCTGGTTCAGCTCCTCTAGGCTGATCAGCAGCCCCGCAGGGCTCCCACAGTGCCTTGGGGCACTATCGTTACTGTCCGAGCCCTGTCAGCTTCAGGCTGGGAGCTCCTCAAAAACAGGGGTCAGAGTCGGGGTCCCCAGGATCACCCAGCACAGTGCCTGGAACACAGGCCACTTCAAGGTGTGCAGGGTTAGACTCCTCTCCAGTGTCATTGATTCTACGAGTCTGCCCTGAGCCCTCAGCTTCTTCTCTGGGCTCCCAAAGACTGGCACTGCCTCCTTGCAACTCAGGGGACTCTGGCTTGAGATCGCCTGTCCTTCCCCCGACCAAACTGAATTCTCATCCCCTCCCCAGTGCCCAGCAAGGGCCCTGCCCCAAGAGCAGTTGGTTGAAGGACTGAAGAGGGGGAGAGTATTGCAGGAGGGAAGGGCATGCCAAAGGCCTCCGGAGTCAGGAAGGAACCTCTCTAAGGGTTGAAGTGCAGGAAGGAGGCAGAGGAAAGGCAATGAGAGGTTCCTGGAATCGGTGTGGCTATGAACCCGAGATACTGACATCCTCCTGCCCACTCACTGCACCTAAGCTCTGCCTTCAGGGTGGCACCTCCAAACCTGCCCTCCCTCAGCCTTCTCCCTCCAGCTTGTTGCTCAAACCGCAAACCCCAGTCATCCTGGGCTCCCCTCCTCCCTACTCTCTCAGTCGTGCTGGCTCAAAGCTCAAGAACAACCTCGACTGGATGAATTCTCCCCACCTGCGCTGCGGGTGAGGCCACCTACCGCCCCCTCATTGTCTCCTAACTGGCCTCCCTCCTTCCACTCCTGCTTCTGCTCCAATCCCATCTTTGATCAGCAGCGAGGTTTTTTAAAACACAGGAAAGGGTCATGTTGCTCTGATGCTCAAAACCTCCCATGGCGCCCTATGGAGCCAAGAATGAAAGCTACCCCCCACACCGAGATTTAAGAGGCTCTACAGGACCTGGTTCCCCATCATGTCTCCAGCCTCACCTGTCCCTTCCAATTACAAACACCAAGCTCCTTCCTTCTTCGAGGCCTTTTCACTTGATGATTTCCCTGCTCGGATCTTTCTTTATGTGGCTGCCTACTCTCTCAAATGTCACTTCCCCATAAAGACGATTCCTAACCACCCTAGCTAAAGAAGCAGACTACTCTCTTGTACTTAACTTGGGACAACGTATCACCAGGCTGAAAGCATTGCTTCACCGTTATTACTTGTTACTTGTCTACTGTCTGTCTCCCCCAAGAAAGGGGCCTTTTCTGACTTATTCGGGTTGTAGCCCCTGCTTCTAGAACACTGCCTGGTACAGAGTACTCAATATTTAGTGAATAAGAGATGACACTATGCCCCCATGTGCACCATTCAGTTCCCACTGTCTCTGGAACCCGTGGCCCCAAAGACCCTCCGGGCTGCGTCTCTAAACCAGTTCCCCGAGCCCGATGCCCAGCGCATGCGCCACTTGCACGTCGTGGGGAGCCCCCCCGACCCCCGTCAACTTCCCAAGCGCCCCGCACACGCGCCCACGACCACTGGCCCCTGTCCCTCTTCCGCTTACTCCGGAGCTAAGAGGATCCCTCCCGCCGCCACACCGCAAGCGACCCCTCACAACCCTCTGTCAAGCCCCCTGCCCTGCCAGGCCGAGTCCCCTGGAATTCCCCTTCTCCCGTAACTCACCCGCTTCAAACAGCGTTTCCCGCCACAGCCCACGCCGCCGTGACCCCTGACACCGGCGCGCGCAGGCCCAGAGCCGCCGCGCTCCGAGCCGGGCCACGCCCCTCCTGTCCAAATAGGGGCGGCCACTCCCCGTTCTTCCCACTGGGGCACCGGCCACGCCCCCTCTTTCCAATTTGGGCGGTGGCCTAGTCCACTTGCGGGCAAATTCCCGCCAAACCCCACCCCCTCCTGACGTGTGCAGCTCGAAGCCACGCCCCTTCCCTGAGGTAGCGTCGCGGCCCGGTGAGGTCTGCGCGCACCGCAGCCCTGGTCAGTCGCCCAGCCACAACTCCGCGAGCCCAAAGGTGCCAGGCACGCATCCTCTGCTCCCCTACCTGCCTCCCGTCCGAAGCCTTGTCGGGAGCACCACCTGGGCACTGTTCATCCTTCCACTCGCGCCCTGCCCTATGCCCTCCCCGCAGAGGCTGGCCCCTATGCGCTCAGATACTGCCCTGGTCTGTTCTGCCTCACAGCCTCAGTGTCCCCATCTGTAAACTGGACTCAGCACAGGGCAGGCGCACCTGCAGGCTAGTGGCACACTGCTGGGAATGAGGTGATCACTTGTAACTACTCTCACTTCCGCCGTCCCCTCTCCTCCCCTAAAAAAAAATACCTGTCAATACCCAAACCATTCCTCCAAGCAACACCCCCTTCACCCTTGACCAAGACTGTCCATCCAGCTCACCTGGGTGTCCCCTCAGGGCCTGGTGCAGGGGAAGGAGAAATTAAGAGAACGCCCCTGCCCTTCCTTACTCTGAACTCACCAAGGCCTCTTGGGAGAGACCTTTAGCTCCCTCACTGCCGCATCCTGCCTCCATTAAAGTCCCTATTCCCTTACCTTCTAGCTGTCCAGACTCATTCCCCGACTACCAGCCCTGATGGTTAGACGGCTCGGAGGAGTGACTTTATCTTGTTCACTGATATTTCCAGTGCCTAAAATTGTGTTTGGCACATAGTATATGCTTCACACAGATTTACTGAATGAATGACATGTGTCCCCAGAAAGGCCAGCACAGCACCTGGTCCACAAGCAGCTTCCGCAAATACTTGATTAAATGAGAGCTCCAGTCCCCTCAAGCACTTACAGTCTCCTTGTCCTTCAGGAGTGGGCTCCAGCCACAGAGAGGTGACCCTGAGGTTGTCAGGGGCCTCTCCTGGGCCCCCATAACACCCAGTCACATCACCCTGAATCCGCCACAGCCCAGCACCAGGTCCAGGGGGGTCGGTGTCCATGAAGACCTTGGTAGCCCATCCCCATCTCAGACTCTGACTCTGAATAGGTTTCTATTCATATTTTATTTTCTTTTTGTATTTTTTTAGTTTTTATTAAATAAAAGGAGCAGAGGGAGGGGGGCCTGTGGTCTCTTGAGCTGTGGGGGAGTCACAGGCCCACCCCTCCCTCTGTTCAAGGTGCACTGCGCAGTAGGCTTGAGGCATAAGCTGGGCGGGGAGGGCAGCTGGGAGTGCTGGGAGAGGTCAGAGGTCAGGACCTGTGACCCATTCACCCTTCCCAGGAAGACTCCTAGGCAGAGAGAGGGGCTCCTGGACCCTGACTGGGGCTCATCCTGAGGGCTGAGGGTTGGTGGGGCAGGGGCCTTGCTCCAAGCCCGAAGGTGGGACCCCAGGCCCGGCCCCTTCCCACCCCAGTGTCCGTTCATTGGAGGGTGCAGGGTGCTGGGGCAGTGTGGCTGGGCCCCTCACTCGTGGACGTCCCAGATCTCAGACAGCAAAGGCGGTAGCTTCTTGTCCTGGAGCCGCAGGGCGAAGACCTGCTCCGAGTGCACGGAGCTGAGCGTACGCAGGCTCACGAGCTTCATCAGCATCCGGGGGAAGCGCAGCTGGTCCTGTAGGGGGACGGGAGGGAGGCAGGCATGGCTCAGCTCACCAGACCACCTAGCAGGCCTCCCTCCGCAAGCCGAGCCAGGAGAGACAGAGTGGGTGTCAGCTGGACAGCATCTGGGGACCCCAGCCCCTGTGGCCCGAGGACAGACTGATGAGGACATTGGCCTGAGCTCAGACTGCTACCAGGGAGCCCAACAGAGCTGGGCTCGGACTAGGAAGCCAGACCCCAGCCCTGGGCTGATCCCACGTGGGTCTGGACTTCCGGGCCCTCCCCGCGCCGTCTGTACCTGGGGCCTCTTGATGCGGGTGTAGGAGAGCAGCGCGTCCACGTAGGGCTGCTGCAGGGCCTCGACTCGGCTCGGCTCCTGCACGTTGGGCCGGTCGGCCGAGAAGATGTTGATGGCGATGAGGAGGGCGTACTCGGCGTCGTCCAGGCCCAGCCGCCTCATGGCCCGGGAGAACTCGAAGATGGGGTTGATGAATTCCACCTGCAGGCCTGCAAAGGTGGGAGGCCCGACCCGATGAACACCCCACCCAGCACTGGAACTAGCCCCCAGCCTGGCCCAGGACGCTGCCTACCGTCAGCAGTGAGGAAAACAGCAGCAAGTTCAGTGCTGTTCACCCCGTAACCCCACTGCCTACCCGGACGCCTGGCACAGAGCAGCTGTGCTACAAACCTTGCCCGGATGAAGGACCAAGTAACGAGAGTGAACATTTATCTAGAGTTTTCTACTCCCTCAACACCACCTTCACTTCATTCCTGGCCTCCCAGGATCTCTCCTCAGGAAAAGGAAAGATTTTTCAGCCTAGGTTGCATTATGTCACCCCCTGTGGTGGCTTCCACTGCTCTCAGAGGAAAGCCCAAACTCATTTCCAAGAGTGACTCATTCATTCATCCAACTTCATTGAGCACCTACTGCATGCCAGGCCCCAGGGCAGAGTATTTATAAGACAAAGCCCCGACTCCGTAGTACTTGGGTTGACGGGACATATCCATCCTGTGAGATGGTGATGAGTTCTACGGATCAGGGTAATGGGAGCCACTGAGAATCACGTCAACATCTTAGACAAGAGGGTTACCGGAGGGGGACACCATAGGAAGGCTTGCTGTAGGGTGTCTGAGCCAAAGGAGGGGAGGGAATGAGTTACCAGGATATGTGAGTGTTCCAGGTTGGGTACCACCCATCTGTTCTGCCTGGGACTAAGCTTCCTAGGCCAGGAGACCTCTAATATGAAAGCTGGGAAGTTCAGGCAAACTGACGCAAGTTGGTCACCCTAGTTCTGGGCAGAGGGACCAGCAAGGACAAAAGCCCTGAGGTGGGAGCACAGTTGGTGGGTTCCCCTAAGAGGGAGGCCAGTGTGGCTGGAGGAGGATGAGTGAGGGGAGGGTGGGAGGTGAAGGCGGAGAGGGAACGGGGCCAGACCTAGCAGGGCCTGTGGGCCCGGTGAGGACTCTTAGCTTTTCTCCCAGTGAGACAGGAGCCACGGACATGTGCTAACCTGGTTATTAATAGGATTCTTCTCCCAACTGTGTGAACAAACACACTGGGCTGGGGTGGAGACAGAAACCCATGAGGAGCCCTTGCAATGCTCCAGAGAAAGCCACCTGAGGCCCGGACTGGGGCTGTGGCAATGGCGGAGGGGGGAGTGGTGGGACCCCAACCTCCTCTCCAGCCCCACATCCCTGTGCTCCAGCTGCCTGAGCCTCCTTGTAGTTCCTTAAAACTGCCCAGCTCTTGCCCACTGCAGGACTTTGCACATGCTGATACCTCTGCTGGAAACATTCCCCCACCCTCCAGTGCTCCCCTGCCAAGCTTACACTCAAAGGGTTACTGGCACTGTCTTGGGTGTTGGGAGAGCCAGGAGTTAGAGGAAGGGAAGATGGGGTTAGGAGGAGGTGTCTAGGAGTACAAAGAAGTGCCCCCAGGGAGAGTGATGGGCGGGAACAAAACTCACCGAGAAAGCCCAGAGGCCGAGAAAGCGAGGCCTCTGCACACACATTCCCTGGTGGGTGATGCTACACCCACCTCCCTTTTCCCAAGTGTTCTTTCCCACTCTTCTGGCCTCAGTTCAACTACACCTCCTCCAGAAGCCCATCGCCTAGGTTACATCCAAGTAAGTGACCTTGGAGGGCAGAGGCCAAGGCTGCCTTGCACAGTTGGGGAGGCTGCCCATTTCACAGTGGCCTGAGATCCAGCCTCCCTCAGTGAGACCAGGTTTGGGGATGAGGGAGCAGCTTTTCTTAATTCCTATCGAGACACCCGATGTGATAGCAGAACCCCTCTGCCTCACCCTGCACTCTGTCCCACCGTGCAGAGATGGTACTCCTGTCTCACTGCAGGGTGGGCTCAGCGCTCACCCCATTTTAGAGATAAAGAAACAGAGGCTCAGACTGGGATCAGAGAGCCCGAGGTCTCCAGGCCAGCAGGGACCCAGCCAGGGTACCACCCAAAGCCAGGGTGCCACCCCTGCCCCCACCCCCAAGCCTGCTCTCTGCCGTACCCGCGCGGTGGAAGTCATCCTTGCTGTAGGTGAAGTCCTTCAGGAAAGTGATGCACTCTGTCTCGTGGTTGTAGCGTCTGGCTGTCTCCAGCAGCATGATCTGAGGGCAGCAGGGAGAGGGGTCAGTAGGAGCAGGGGCCTGAGGCCTCCCTGTAACCCCTTAGCCACTGTCCCTCCTCTCCTGGCCTGAATGGGGGCCCTGATCTTGCCAGCATCATTCCTCACCTCTCTGCCCCGACCCCATTCTCCAGCCACACCTGCAGTCAGCACGCTGGCCCTTCTGAGCTCTTTCCTTCCTCCAGGTGCAAGACGCCCAGCACCCTCCACTTAGGACACTCTCCCCAGGTGCTTATGAGGCATTTTCATCTCTTTCGTTCACTGCCACACACCCAGCATTTGGAAAGGGGCCTGGCAAATACCAGGCTCTCAACACTTACTCATTACCACTGTTTTGGTTCAAATGTCAACCCCCCAAATAAGCTCTTTTGGTACTTTCTCTAAAGTGCGTCCCTCCAGAACAATCCTCTATTATCCTCATCCTCAGTTCCTGTTTCCTTTCTCTCCTTGCCTCCTGGAAGGCTCTGATGACTTGTTTAGTAATCTGACATTCTCCTGTAGAATATCATGCCCACGAGAAGAGGGCAGGGACTGGAGTCTTCCTTGTCACTATGCGGCCAGCATCTGCCCTGGGGCTCATCTGTGGGGTTCCTCAAGGGCAGGTTGGGTGAGCTGGCCATTACCTCAATGGTAGATGCCTTCAGGAGGGCAATCTGGTCCTCGCGACCCAGCTGCAGGAAGCCAGGAACCTGCTTGGCGAAGTCCACGATCTCCTGGACTGAGATGATGGCCAGTTCCGTGAAGTGGGCGAAACGCTGCTGGCGAGCATCGCGGGACTGGGGGTCTGCGCCCATGGGCCAGGGCTGGGGACATGGGGGGCCAGGTTACTTTCAGGACTTCTCCCGTGAGCCCAAGGCTATGGGTGCCCCTTGAGGCAAAGCCTACACCCTCAGAGACCCTCCTCTCCAAGCCCCTGCCCTCTAGAGCCTCATTCTCTCCCAACGGCCTGTTGGCCTGACCCCGCTGGGCCCATCACCCCTCCAGGCTGTGGAAGGGGCAGTACCGTGACTTTGGGCTGGTCAGAGAAGGAGCGTTTATTGCACTGCAGCTGGGCCGCCACCAACTGCTGGATCATTAGTTCCTGAGCGGCCGTTAACTGGACACCTTCACCTTCTCCGGTGCCCTGGCCACCCCCGTCGGACCCTCCAGGGGAGGCCCCAGGCCCGGAGGCTGAGCTGCTGCTGACTCCCGGCCCTGGCAGGGGAGACTGCTGCTGCTGTTGCTGCTGCTGCTGCTGCTGCTGCTTCCGAATCTTCTTCTTCCGGATCTGTTCTTTGGAGAGGACACCTATTGGGGAGACCCAGGACTCAGCAGAGGCACCAAGCCTGGGCAGGGGCCAGGCCAGCCCGCTCCCTCCCAGGCACTCACACTGCTCCCTCATCCCGGCCTCCTTGCATTTTCGCAGCCGGCACTGCTGACACTTGCGCCGCATGAAGGCGTCCATCTGGCAGGTTCCGCCACCCCGGCAGGCGTAGCGCCCGGCCCCACCTCGGATGACACTGCGCCGGAAAAAGCCCTTGCAGCCTTCACAGCTGAGCACGTTGTAGTGGAAGCCGGAGGCTGTGTCCCCACACACTTGGCACAGCTCATCGCCCAGCATCTTTGGAGCTGGGCCCTTCTTTCGCTTGCGCTCCGGCTCCTCTGCTGGGTCTAGGATGACTGGGGTGGGGGGACAGTAGCCATGAGAAACAGAGCCGCAGAGGTAACTAGCGGCCAGAGGGTAAGGTCCATGAGAGATCGGAGGCAAAAAGCCACAGTGTGGCGGGGATACCAGTTGGGGAGATGGCAGTTCAGATGGAGAGATGTGTGTGTCAGTGAACCCCATAGAATGGCTCCAAATAAGAGGAGTCAAAGATGGACAAAAAAAAACCAAACAAACAAGAAACTGGGTCTACCCACCCCCATTTTTTATCTTTGTTCCTTCCAAGATCCCTCCCCAAGCCTCCATACCAACTCCAAGTCCTTCCCAGGCCTCATCTCACCCACGATGGAGGCTGAGCTGGCTCCATCAGTGCCTGGGACATCAGGGTCTGCCCCTCCCAGCCCATCCTCCTTTCCATCAGGTGAAGAAGATGGGGTGCTGGGCTGAGGGGGGGCATTTCCTGGGAGAGGGAAGCACAGTGAGTTTCTCCTGACAATTACTTGATGTGGGGTATGGCTGGGTTGGGAAGTGGGTCACTCACCAGGCAAGGGAGTGTCCAGGGAACTCGTGGTGGGGGTGGACATGGTGCGTCACGGAGCAGCCTGCATAATATAGGGTACTGAGAACCTTGTGGGGCCAGGGAGGGTCAGGTTAGGCCAGCCACAGGTCTTGTTGGGGGCATCCCTCTTTCCTTCATCTCTTCAGATTCTTGCCCCTGCCAGCCTCCATACACTCCCATCTAATTCTAATAAGGCCCGCCCCCTTCTGGTTTAGGACAGCCTTCGGCTTCATCTCAAGCCCCGCTCTCTAGACTATGCCCCTCCTTCAGGCTCCATCCACTCCAGATCCCGCCCACCTGCTTTTACCAGATTCTGTCCCTTCTTCTTCAATTGTGCTCTGCCCTCACTTCCTCCTTCCCACCCAGTTTCACCCCACCTACTCTTACTCAGCCTTCACCCAACCTGCGCCAAGGAAGCACCCCTATCCCTCATTCTGATCCCACCTCCTCCTCTCATGCCTTGCCCACATCTTTTCCTTCTAAGACCCTCCCGAAGCCATCCAGGTCCCGCCCCATCTCCTCCCATCACGCCCCGCCCCCACACCTCTCTCCAGGTCCCGCCCCTTTCCGAACACCAGTGGGGGGCGGGGCTCATGGCTGCGCGAGGGTCTCGTGAGCCGCCTCTCGCGGGGTCTCCTACTTCCGTTGCCCTGGAAACAGCCGGGGGGCGGCGCGAGCTATGGAGGGGTAGGGGTGGAAGGAGAAGGGGGCTGAGCCAAGCAGCGCGGAGAACGCCGGGAAGCCCCAGGCCCAGGGCTCCTCCCGCATCCCCCCACACTCGAGTGCACCTGTTTTCGTCCACTTGATCTGCTTCTCTTCCTCCTCCTCTGTATCCCCTGGTGCGCTGCCGCGACTCGGATCCCCTCAAAAGTAACTTCGCCACTTCTTCCGGCAACCCCACCGTGCATCACTTCCGGAAGTGGGAGGGGAGTCGGGGTGACGGAATTCCGGTCCGCCTAGGGCTAGCCTGAACAGCTGCTCCGTGCGGAAGTCTTAGACCCACCGGAAGTTTACCTTCCGGGTAGCTCCACTGAGGGTCGGCAGAAGAGTTCCGGATTCATTCAATCAAACGTTGAGCAGGAGGGCGGAGTCTTAAACCTTCCCGCCAAGCGCTGGGTGGCTTTAGACTCTCCCCTGGGCCTCTCAGGGCTCGCAGCCAGAGTTTCTCCGCATAATCGTCGGGGCTACATCTCCTACACAGTTGATTTAAAGCATGTTTGTCCTTTTATACGTTTTCTGATTTTGGAGGTGCGCTGATTGTTGGTTTTAAATAAATTAAATTACAAACCTAGACCCAGAAAAAATATATTTTATAAGTAATTTGAAGATAGGAAGAAAGTTTTTAAAGTATCATTCCTCTACCAAAAAGAGAAAAATAATAGCTTTTAAAGAAAACTCCTGTTTAATGAAAAAAATTCACAACCCTTCCCCCTAAAAAGAAAATAAAAGAAAAAAGAAAAAAAATTGTAAAGTACAACCTAAAAGTTGAGAAATATGTTTGGGCAAACTTCCTGAGGATCTCAAAGTAGAGAGACAGCCTCTCAGTACTGAGAGACTGACTGCTGGGGGGAGCAGGGAGGCAGGAGCTGGGATATGGGAATTTTGCAACAAAAACCAGATAGTCCGAACGTCAAAAGATTACTGTTTTGTGGAGGAGGATATAGCTCAGTGGTAGAGCGCATGCTTAGGATGCAAAGTCCTGGGTTCAATCCCCGGTACCTCAAAAGAGTACTGTTAATTAAAGAAAACTGGACACGTGAATGAATCTTGTACTTTTCTATGTATGGGAAGATGCAAGAGTCTGCGCTCATTGAACTCATTCCTTTGTTATGCATCTTAGCTGTCTAGGGCCAGTGTCCCGTTCTTTCCCATCCTGAGTCCCCTCAGGGAGCACAGTTAGGGGCGGCTGTAGTAGCTGCAGGCTTGACGGCCATAACATCCTTTGTTTACTAATATGGCAGGCGGCATTCTTAGTCCACACTCAGAATACTTAAATGGATCGATAATAGATATTGTTCCAAAGTCTTTCCCCCATGGTAATCAGATCTATATTGAGCATGTATGCATTTTTTTAATGGTAGTATATGCCCCATGCCGTTTTGTAGCTTGTTCTGTCCATTCCATCATGGCCCTTAAGCTGTGTAATTGTCCATCCAAGAATGTTACCAATAAAACAAGTGGCTAAGACAGGCATCAGAGGATGGCTGAACCAGTGTCTCTGTCACTTCCTTGCTGTGTAATGTTGAGCCAAGCTATTTACTATCCTTGTGCTTCAGTTTGCTCATCTGTAATTGGGAACAAGAGCTCACTGCATTGCCATTATTATCAAGTGAGGTAAAAAGCACACATAGGGCCAGGCTCATGTAAAGAACCCAGTATGTGAGAGCTATGTTTAATATGGTAAAAGGTAATGTTTTTAACTTTTCACTGTTGGAAAAGTGCAAAAGGCTGAAACAGATGGAAGATGGATGACAGTTTTGGGGCAAGTCACATCACTCTCAGTGTTGCAGAAAGACCAGCCTCTGTATCCCAATAGCCAAACTGAGACCCCTAGACAGAATTTTGGGAGAATCAGAAAAGAATAGCTTTATTGTTTTGCCAGGGAAATGGGAGTCACAGCAGGCTAGTGCCTTAGAGACTGTGAATCCATCTTGGGGTTAGAATTATTCAGTTTAAAAAAAAACTGGACAGAGCAGAAAGATGATAACAATCAGGGTGTTTTGCAGGGGGCTGTATCCTTCCATCTTGATAAGACCTAGTTGACATCATGGGGAAAACTCTGGAGGGACCGTCCATTCTTTTGAGGTTATCAGCCTATGACCTTCTTCCTGGAACACCTTCTGGGTTAAAGTGAAAGAGTGAAAGAAAAAAAAAAAACCTAACTGACAAAATGGTTTCTCTCACACTAAAGCACACTGTAGCTTGATTCTGTAATAGAAAAGAACAAATCTGACTCCATATTAGATCTGTTCCTTTGACCTTAACCCCATGCTCTGTTTCCTAGGCTTAGTCTTGCTGGTTCTGCACCTTTTGTAAAAGAACTGTAGCCTGAACTATACAGGATAACCAATTCTCAAGGCTCTAACCTTTAAGGACAGTAACACTTTTCCATTTATATAAAGATAACAAGTTGCAGAATAGAAAATAACATTTGTTTTGCTGGAGATTTACAAGGACATCATGATCTGACCCAAATGGACAGCTACAAAAACAAAGGATTCCAAGAACAAAGAATTCCTACACCAAGAACTTTGCAACAACCAAGCATATCCCCTTCCCTTTTAGTATAAAAGGAGCCTGAATTCTGACTTGGGGAAGATGGTTCTCTAGGACATTAGTCTGCCATCTTCTCATTCTGCTGGCTTTCTGAATAAAGTTGCTATTCCTTGCTCCAGGATCTCATCTGCCGATTTATTGGCCTGTCGTGTGGCAAGCAGAAAGAGTTTGGGCTCAGTGACACTGGGAACCTAAGAGTTTCCAAATCCTGGAGGGTTCAGGTAGAGAGAAAAGATGGTTCAATTCTATTTACAGGTGTAAACTGAAAGTTTTCTTATATCTAGAAAGCATAGATTAAAACTTTCAGACAAAGACCAAAAATTATAACTATACTCATAAGTTCGCTCAGTCCTATGTGATGGATCTATATTCTTAATCTTCTGTTAACAGTTTTATGAAGCCATCAGATTTTCCACTAGAATTCTTTCATTTCTTACCCAGTTCAGCAGTATGACCTGAAAGTCACCAGAAATCTGTACTTGTCAAAAAGTCCCTTCTCTGAATTTTCTTGAAGATGAAGAATTTTTTTTGCAAAAGCATCAGAGTACAAAATAATTGTCCATAAATGACAAAAGACTTACAATGCAATTGAAAAGAAACTTGGCTACTGCTGTGACATACACTAAAATTATGACTAATTATCATTTACCAGGACATACCAGAATTTGAGGAATTTCATATAATTTCCAGAATGCATATTAATAATGTTTACCAATGATACAATCAAGGAAGTTTTTATCAACACTTATTTGACAATGTTTCCCGCTTAACTGAACAATATCACGTAAGCCCAATTAGTTTAATTAGTTTCTTTTTTTAGGTTTATTTATTTTTGGAGGAGGTACTGGGGATTGAACCCAGGACCACATGCATGCTAAGCATGTGCTCTACCACTGAGCTATACTGTCCCCTGTAGAGATTTCTTTAAAGATCTAAAATTAACCTGTTTAAAATTAACCTATAGTTGGCCTTAAGTGATACTTGTGCTTGAATAATGGGAAAAGCCACCCTGAAGGAACAGAAAGCCCTGACTAGATCCAATTTATATGACCACATTGTTTAAGGGTCTCTCTTGCTCGATCTAGCTTGACCACATTGTGCTAGCTTGACTACAGTGTTTAAGGGTCTCTAATTACCTGATCTTGTTTTTGCAAAGTGTTTGTTCCACAGAGCAGAAAGAGCAGGAAGCCAGCAGGAACCCAAGCAGGAAAAGAGCAGCCGATGGAAAGAGGACAAAAAGCCACAAAGAAGACAGATAAATGGACCCAGCAGAGACCCCAAGAGCAGGAGTTCTTACGTCAAGCCACCTGGGTCTTTACACTTGAGTGTCTTTTCCTCTTTTGAGCAATCAAACAGCTTTCACTCTGCCCCTTTGTCTCCACTGTGAATTTTTTCACGGCCAGAAGACACGAACCCACTCTTTGGTGTTCTCCCCTTTTTAGGGGGCTTCCCCACCCGATAACAGAGGTACCATAAAAGTATTATATGTAATGTTGATGACTCTAGAGACATGCCTGTATTAATCAAACCAACAAGCTTAAGCTAACTTTAATGCCAGATATTAATTCAATACTATTTCCCAGATCACGGACTGTATTCATGCCTTTTGAGTGGAAAGGCAGTTCAGAAGATTACTAGACTGAGTACTCAAACAAAGGAGAGAAGGGAGCAGTACTTAAAATGTCAGGTGCCTTTTATCACATGACTTTCATTGGCCTTCTACAACAGATCTTTCCATGAGACCATTTTGGAATTTTGAAGCCTTTGGGGACCTCCACATACCAATTAAAACAGGTGGAATGGTTGAAGATGAGTACGCTCTGAAATGTTAACAATTTAGAGGTTTCTCCAATTCAAAGGATCCACGGAGTTAGCCCTACATATTTATTTTTCCCTGCTAAAACCACTTACCACTGTTGTTTCCAGTAGACCCCACAGGCACAGAGGACTGCTGGCCTTAACAACAGATAGGCCTCAGGTCTTGGCATGTCTCCGAGCACCTGGGCAGGTGCTCCCAAGGTGAATCCTTGTCTTTCATACACATAAAGCTTGAATTCTTCCTGTTAATCTGGTGGACCTAGGGCAGGCGCTGTCATCAATTTGGTTTGAAGTCTTTCAAACGCTTTTTGGCAGTCACCAGGCCAAACCAGAGGTTTGCTGTCTGTGCCTTTGAGGGCCTCATATAATGATAACGGTTTGACCATGAGGCCAGAAGTTAGGAATCCAGATATGACAAAAACCTGCCATTCCCAGAAACCCACGAAGTTGCCTTCGGCTTTTGGGAACGTGTAAATTAAGACCAGCTGGATTTCCATGAGCAGTACTGGGTCCTGACCCTTAAAATAGGACCTTGCCATTCAAAAGCAAATAGCAATTGTGATTTCTTCTCAAGGAGAATACAAAAGAAGGGCTATTTTAATCTTTTTTTTTTTTTTTCACTGGTTCAATCCCCAGTACCTCAAGTATGCTAAGCATGTGCTCTACCACTGAGCTGTATGCTCCGCCCACCCAGGTCCCTCTTCTTATTTGACCTGGTCTGAAATTTTGGACAGTCTTTATTCCAATGCCCTTCTTCTTTGCAATAGGCACATTGGTCTCTTTCTAGTCTAGGGCACTCTTTCTTTTTCCCTTTGGACTTGCTGGTAGAATTGCCCTTGAAGGGGTCTCGGTTGTCTGCGGCAGCTTCCAGAACTTTAATTGGCCTAGACTTGCATTCTTCCCTGGCACTATAGACTTTCAAGGCAGTTTCTACCAATTGTCCTGAGTTAATCGTGACTCCCCCATGGCTCTTATTTAGTTTTCTTTTAATATCTAGGGTACTCTGGCTGATGAAAGTCATATTAATCATTCTGAAGTTCTCTGGGGCCTCTGGGTCTAGATCAGTGTATTTCCTATACGCCTGATAAATATGTTCCAGAAAAGCAAAAGAATACTCATTTGGATCTTGTCGGAGCTCCTGTACCTTATTTGGGCTTCTTTGTTTCTGGAACCCTTTTCTTAGACCTGCCAAGACACAGCACCGGTAATGGGCCAACACGGCGTTGCCAGCGTCTGTATTAGGGTCCTAATTCGGGTTCTCGTCGGGGATCACCACACTGGGGGCGGGAGTCTGACCAGAGTCCCGTAATAAAGATCTAACGCTTCTCCTCCAATTTTTCCTGCCACTAGGTGTCGCTCGCATCCCGTCAAAACCATATTCATTAAGAACTGGATCTCTACCCAGGTAGGACGAAATGTGGCAAAAATCCAAACAAATCAGTTGTTTTGGGGGGGGGGGTCCTCTCTATAAGAAGGATTCCGGCTTTTCCAATTCATCAAATCTGAGGCAGAGACCGGGCTATAGGGCCAGTAATATCCAGCGGGTTGTTCTTGTTTATCCATGCAGATCGGAAGCCGGAGCAAAGGAACTTGTCCTGTTGCGTTACTAGTGGGTCCCTGGCCGAAAAGGGTGCCCTGGCGGGTCTCTGAGGGGGAGACCATACCTGTCCCCTGATATTAATCGGGGGGAAGGGGGCTTTTAGGGGGCTTTACCCGCCCTGTTGCCTCTCCTGTCAGCAAGGGAGGACACAGCGGCTCGGGAGGGCTACTGCCTCCTATTGGAGGCGGCAGCGGACGTGCCGGCTGTAAGGCCATCGATGTATGCCCAGGGTTGGGATTAAATGGGTTCATCAAAGTTGTAACATCATTATCTGTCTGTTCATTGGAGATCTGCGAATCCCCCAAACACCGGAGGTGGAGGCTTCTTTTGTGCTCTCTGCACCAGCAACTTATTTCCTGGTCGTACATGTTTGTTAGGCAATTGCATAAAAGCCTGAACATAAGGGAATTCGCCCCACTTACCATTCCTTTGACAAAACAATCCCAGCTGCAAGATGGTGAAAAAATTCAGGCTACCCTGTGTCAGCCATCTCTCTTCACTCTCCAGGACGTACATTGGCCACACAGTGTTGCAATAGAACACTGTCTCTTTCTTAGACGTAGAACTATAGCTATAGTTTGACCAATCTGCTAACATTCCTCCCAAGGGGCTGGCTGGTGAAATTCAAGAGGCGCCACCCGTTTTGATCTTCTAAGTGAGGGAAATACAGTTCAGATTTCGATCAGCAAATGAAAGGCTTTAAAAAATTACAACAAAACACAAAAACTTCAAACGGCTACCTAGTCCCACTAAGCCCGAGGCCGGTATCCAAACGGCGCCACCATATGGGGAATCCCTAGCTCGAGTTTCCCCAAACGGATGGAGTCAAAGGGGCCTCCGTGTGCACGCGGGAGGACTTACCCTAATTCTGCCGAGGATTCGCGACGTCTTTTTCTCTACTTTTTTCCTTCCCCTAACAGTTCCCTTGCAGCAGGCAGTCCAAGCTGGTGCAGGTGGGAGGAAGAGGGAGAGTCCCCGAAACGAAGGCGGCTTGGGCAGCTGCTGGAGCGGTCCCTCCTCCGTTCCCTACTCCCGCCTTGGAGTTGCAGTAGCTGGGACGGCGGGTCAGAGTCCGACCCAGGGCTTAACCCAACCAATCAGGACCCTAGCGATCAGGCCTTTCAAGGCATCTTCCAACCTTCCGCTCTCCAGAAGGAGGCCGGTGTGGGGACGGTCTCTAGGAGGAGGGTCCGATCAAGCCAGGGCGTCCCCGACGGTGGGAGAATGGGGGGTGGGGGGTGGGTTTCTCGCGGGTCCTGCACGGTGGCCAAATTTGTTGAGGAAATCCAGCCTCTGTACCCTGATTGCCCAACTGAGACTCCCAGAGTTCTGGGTGAAGCATAAAATCATTATTTCTTGGCTGGGCAAAAGAGGTCACAGTAGGCTAAACGTCTTCAAGACTGTGAGCTCCCTTTGGGAAGGGGTAGTAGGGAGTTTTATAGCAAAAGTCCAGGGAACAGTGTTTCTGATAAGGATCTGGGCTGCATTCTTTTCCTTTTGACACAGCTGCATCAGCCTCAAGGAAATCTGGTGATAAGACCTCCTGTTTCTGCGGTATCAGAGCAGGACCTCCTCCTCCTCCAGCGGGCAGGGGTCTGGTGTTTGTTTTCTGCCCTGGGGGTTAATGAAACTTATCTCTAGACATTCCTGTGCCTGGAACAAAGGATGCTCAGGGAGGGGTCTGTGGGCTTTTGCTCTAAGAAAAGGAAAAAATTTGTGCTGTTTAAAATCAATCTTAAGCATGATTTAGCATGAGAAAAGCCATTTTAAGTGAGGTTACACTATCTCCAGCAGGGGGCAGTCAGAGAGGAATAACTTGGCTTCTTGGAGTCGGCATTTTAGGCAGCAGGGACAAAAGCAGAGAGGCTTAAAAGAGATGGATGTGGACTAGGATTTCAGTTCAAGAAACCAAGGAGGAAAAGTTTAAAAATTAAAAAAAATTTTAAAAATTGCTGCCTTGGGGAAGGTGCTTAGTAAATACTTGCTGGACCGCAGTCAATTAAGTTGAATTAATATGCTGTGAAAGGATGCTGTAGCCATCAAGTCATCAGCCAGTACGGCCACCCCTTGACAGTGAGCAGCAGGAACTCGGGATGCAGATGAGCAGGCAGCCAGGTCTCTGCAGCTGCCCCCAGTCATGCCCCCTGAGCGGACCCAGGGTGGGGAAGAACAGGACACTGGCCCTAGACAGCTAGGTGCCTATCAATGGAATGATTTCAATGAGCCCAGACTTTCTTACCTTCCCATACATAGAAAAGCACTAAACTCTTTAACTTGAGATAACTGATTTTCTTTCATTACCAGTAACCTTTCGATATTCTGACTACTTGGTCTTTGTTGCAAAAACTGGTGTAGCCTGGCTTCTCCCTTGCCACTTTGGAACAGCTTCTTAGAGTGATCTGAGATGCTGTGTCCCGGGCTTGGGTCCTAAGAAAATCTGTCGAATAAAACCTGACTCTCAGCTTTCAGGTTGTGCATTTTATTTCAGTCGATACAAATCAAACTGTATTATCAGACAGATTGATCAGAATATATTTTCCCTGGACTGAGTAGATAATCATAAGGCTTTACATTTCTAGCTGTTAGGAGTATACTTCACAGAGTTTGAATAAATCATAAACTAGGACTCTTAAAAAGAAAAAAAGAAAAAGAAACCGATATAGGTGGTGAGGAAAGATAGGCTCTTGACTGAGAAAAGAGGCCCACACCTCCACCATGTGACCATTTATGAATTTGCAGGCGAGACCCGTTACGGAAATGACAGGCCAGCCAAGAAACAAGCACCACTCGGAGGGTTGGAGTACTCAGATTTATTACGCCGGCGGGCTCAGAGGGGCTTCTGCTCTGAAGCTCTGAGCATCTCCAAGACGTGTGCATGAGGTTTTACAGGGTTAATTACAAGCTTGGGGTATTCGGCCAATAGGCATGGAACAGCTTTAGCAGCATCATTATCACAAAAGTAGAGGCAGGGAGGCAGCAAATCAACATGTCAAGGCCAGATATGTCTCTCTGAAAATCCAGCTGGCTAGCAAAAAACATGAGCAGGGAATCAGCAAACCGACACTTACTAACTTATATTCACGAGTTAGCTTGTTAGCCGAGCCTGTCTTTTCCTTCTCAAACCTTTCAGAAACCACTTAATCTTAGAGAGGAAGAATTGGGACTGTGTAATGCAGAATCTGGGTGGAGGGATTCAGAGGTGTCAAGATTGAGTACTGAAGCTGCTGAGACAGGGGAGGGGGAGAGGCGGTGAGAGTTACTGTAGAGAAACTGGCCATCTGCTGTGTCAGGGAAATCTCTCAGAGCAACTAGCGCTCAGACTGGATTGTTTAAAGTATTTATTGAGACTTTGCTAGATGCTAGGGACAGAGTGGCAAATGAAACAGACCAAGATCCCTGCCCTTGTGGAGATCAGAGTCTAATGGGGAGAACAGGTGTTAAAGGTAATAAGTCATTTACCAGTATAGAAAGTATCATTGGGGAGTGGGTATAGCTCATTGGTAAAGTGTGTACCAAGTATGCCCAAGGTCCTGGGTTCAATCCCCAGTATCTCCAAATAAATATATGAATAAATAAGTAAGTAAATAAACAAAAACCTAATTACCTCCCCACCCCACCCCCCAAAAAAGAAATTATCACCATAGCTTACTACTGATAACATTAGTTAATGTCATGTTAATTTCAGTTAAGGAAATTTTAGAAGATCTCAAGTGCTAAGGGAAAACTATTGGAAGGAGGAGGGGGAGTGATTCTGGAGGGAAAACACTTGATCAGAACAGCCTGTTCAAAGGCCCTGAGGCAGGTTATTGAGCTCACCAAGATTTTTATGTAACTATACTAAAAAGAAAAGAGAAGAGTGTATGGAAGAAGTGTGGACAGAGGGAGGGAAGAGAGCTAAACTCTTACTTTCCACCATGGGAGAGCAGAGGATGTCTAAAGCTGACAAATCAAGAAGTAGCAATAGAAATATGTTACTTAGAGACATGGAGATAATGCCAAAATGATCAGTTAGAAGGTGGAAGTGATTGCCTCTTGGGAGGGAAAGAATTGGAGGAAAAGGAATGGTGCAGGACTCATTCATCATCCTAAGTCTTGTAGAGTTATTTGAGTTTTTAAGGAGTCTCAAAATGTGTCTCTTTGTGTTATATGTGTTTGTATGTATATATGTATGCAAAAGAGAAAAGGAACTCCTGAAGGAAGAAATATAAGTGGCAAAAAAAGAAAGAAAGAAAGAAAAATGCTCAACAGCATTTGTAATCAGGAAAATGAACATTTTAGTAACAATAAACAGGCTTTTCTTTTTTTCCCCCATCAGATAACAGGTAGCATCAGTGAGATTATGGGGAAGTTGAGGTTATTATCGACCCTGATGTTGGAGGCATACATCATTACAAGTTCTCTGGGGAGTGACTAAGCAATATGTATTAAAATCTACCAGTTTACTCCGGGGTGGGGGAGGGTATAGCTCAAGTGGTACAGTGCATGCTTAGCATGCCTGAGGTCCTGAGTTCAACCCCCAGTACCTCCTCTAAGTATAAATAAATAAACTTAATTATTTCCCCCTACCAAAAAAAATTAAAAGTAAAAAAAAAATTCTACCAACTTACATCCAGGTCATTGGTGGTGCACAGAAATTGACATGTAGGTATTACTGGAACAAGCACATGGAAAAATATATTTATGGATGATTACTGCAGCATTGTCTATAAAGTTGAAAAGTGGAAACAATTTACATAGGGCCTGGGTTCTATAAATTGTGTTACATTTATGCTCTGGGATACTGCGTAGCTGTTTAAAGAATGAGTTATGCTGAGTATAAGGGATGAAGGATACTGATGTCTGCAACTTAGTTGGAAATCAAGAAAATGAGATGGACTGAGGAATGGACACAGTAGCATTTCTAAACCTTGGAACTATTGATATTTGGAGCCGAATAATTTTTGTTGGGGAAGACTGTCTTGTGCGCTGTAAGATGGCTTAGCAACTTCCTTGGCCACTACCCACTAGATGCCAGTAACACCCTTACCCCAGTTGTGACAACCAAAAATATCTCCAAACAATGCTAAATGTCCCCTGGAGGGAAGAAAGCTCCCCAGTTGAGAACCACTGGGATAAAGAAATGGAGAGATGGATAGACATGTGATACAGCAAAGATAGCAGAGTTCATGTTAGAATGTATATGGCTGTTCAGTGTACAATTCTTTCAATTTAGCTCTGTGTTTGAAAGTTTTCATAATTGAACATTTGAAAAAAAAAGAATGAGGTAAATCTTTATGCTCTGACTTTAACAGACATGCAAAGACATAAAACTAAGTGATAAAAATTGGACACAAAAGAATTCATGTGATGCATTTTATGTGACATTCAAGGTGAAACTGATCTGTGGTCATAGAAGTCAGGGTATTATCTTTGGAGGACGCTGGGGAACAATGAAAGAGAACCTTCTAGAGGGCTGAAAATGTTCTCTTTCTCCATCTAGGTGGTGGTTACTCAGATACATACATATGTAAAAATTCACCAAGCTGAAGTGTTTACAGGTGAAGAATATGATGTCTGCAACTTGTTTGAAGTATATGTAGTAAAAACAAGGGTTTCTGCATGAATAGAGGGCTAGACAGCCAGACAGATGTGCAAAGAAGAAAAGTCAGTGAAATATGTTAATTGTGTCTAGGTGGTGGGTCATGGGGGTTCACTATATAATCCTTTCAACTATATGCTTGAAAATCTTCATAATAATATGTCAGGGAAAATAAAGCCATCGTGCTGTAGACTTACGATGTGTACATTTTACTTTAAGTAATATCTAATTTTTTATAAGTCCGAGGTATATGGTTAAATGGGAAAAAAATTGCTGATCAAGAAGAAAAATCTGCTTTTATTTACTTTAAAAATATATAGGCTGATATTACATGTAAATGTAAGCTAGAAAAGCAAAAAGATTGAACAGAGCTTCTCAGAAATGCTTGTGGCCCCATGATCCATGGGTTTGTTTTAAAATGCAGATTCTGGGGCCCTTTCTCAGGACTTTGGATTATATATATATTTAAATATACATATATATTTTGATGGAGGTTGGACCCTGGATTGGGCCCAGGACCTCGTGCATGCTAAGCAGGTGCTCTACCAGGGAGCTACACCCACTTCCCCGGATGCTCCTTAATGTCTGAGAAACTTAACCTCGGAAGAGAAGGAACAGGCCGAGACACAGAGACACTGCAAACTATTTGTATACTTTTTCAATGGTGGGGGGGCTATGGACACTTTTTATTTGTGTGTGTGTTTCAGTATTTTCTAAATAAAACCATAAGAGTTGGGGATCCTGACACTCTAGCAGTTCCACTTAAGATGGGACAGAAGGCGTCTAGTCTGACACTCTCCCTTCCCCCAGACCCTTCACAAACGCCCCGCCCATCCTTTCGCTTACCCAAGAAAACCCTTGTGGTTAATGAGTCACAGAAAAATGAAGTGAAAGTCGTAAGTAAAAGCAAGAGTAGCTAAAGAATGGAGGGGGGAGGGGCGCAGGAGACCCTCCACCACCACCACCAAAATTGGGAGTGAGATGCGCTAGTGACCTAGGATAATACTTCAGGCAACCCTACAAAAATACCACCTGTAACCCACCTGTAGCTCCGGAGTCACCCACCGGAGAGACTTCATGTCCTTGTTGCCTCTGAAACCCAGAGGTGGGCGGTGAACAGGGCGGAGTCTCAGGGGAAAGGAAACCGAGCCGCTGGACACCTAGGTCCACACGCAGGTCCCCAGAGATGTCTCTGCCACCGCTGCTGCTCCTGCTGCTGTCACCGCTGTTGATCTTGGAGCCCGCCAGGGCCACGCTTATCAGGTACTGGGGACCCCCACCACCCCAAATCCTGAGGGTGGGCTCTCTCCCTCTTGCCCTTCAAGTTTGAGGCTCCCCAGTTCAGTGACTCCCAAACCTGGCCCCCCAGGGCCCATGAGTTGTGTCTCCAAATTGGGTTCTCACCTCTGAGGGCTCCATCCTGTTCTCCCCTAAGACTCAAGCCAATTGGGTCCAAGATGCTCTACCCTAGAACCCTTGACTGGGGACTGTCCCAATCTTCTCAGTACACATTTTTGGGAGGACTCTGCTGATCCCAACCTGAGCTTTGATGATCAGATACTGAGATCTCCAGGCATGTGATATCCTTCCTCCAGTAGATCTTGGAGACCCAAGTCTATGACATTTAAATTGAGACTACCCCAGATTTGTATCTTCCAAACTATTTAGGTCTCAAGAAGTCCAGGTTGGGGGACCCCTAGACCCCCGTCACCTCTGGTGCCTCCCCCAATCTCTCCTGTCCTCTCTTCTGTTCTCCCACCCCCTGGAACTCTTGATGGGGGAAAGAGGGCTACTTTTCCAGGAAACATTTTTCTCCACTTCACATTCTTAAGCCTCTTGAAGACTGAGACATGAGGGGTGGCAGCAAAGATGTGGGGAGAGCAGGGCCTCCAGGAGCAACTACAGGCAGGTACAAATATATTACTGCACCTGATGTTTGCTAACCTGGTTTTTGAGCCTAGCAAATCATGGCCACTTCTCAAGTCAACACAAAGAGCAGTGATTCTCCGAGTGTTGACTCAAGACCCACAACATCAGCATGAGCAGGACCTGGGAACTCATTAGAAATGCAAATCTTTGGGCTCTGACCCAGGCCTACTCAGTCAGAAATAAACAGTTCTGAATTTTAACTAGCCCTCCAGGTCAGGGATTGGCAAAATACTCAGCTCCAGGGCCAAATCCTGCCAACCACCTGTTTTTGCAAATAAAGTTTAATGGAACTCAGCCACATTGAATTGTTTACATGTTGCCTATGGCTGCATTTGTGCTGTATTGACAGAATTGAGTCATTGCAATAGGGATGGATGGCCCGCAAAACTTTTACCAAAAACTTTGCCTGCCATCCCTGCTCTAGGTGAATCTGCTTCAAAATCACCCTGAGAAACCACTGGCTTAGAGAGCTACTTTCCGCTTTTTAGTGGTTAATGGATTCCATTCTATGCATGTTCCGCCGCAGAGCTGAGTTGTACCCAGTGTTGGCCATTGGATGGATGCCGGCTTTCAAAATTAGACACATCCTCATAAACACATCCTTGTGCACTTGTCCTATGATCTCCTGTAGATGTTGCCTAAAACCCAACCTCTGAACCCCAGTAGCCAAATTGAGGCTTGGAGGCAGTGCTTTGGAGGAATCAAAAAAGAACAGCTCTATTGCTTTGCCAGGCAAAGGGGTGTCACAGCAGGCTTGTGCCTTAGAGACTGTGACTCCATCTTGGGCTTGGTGTCCTGAGGTTCATAGAAAAACAGGATGAAACAGAAAGGTGACAACAATCGGTGTTTTCCAGCGTGTTGCATTCTTCTTAATCTTGATGAATCCACCTGAATCTCATGGAGAAACTCAGGAGGGTCTGTTCATTCTTCTCAGGCTATCAGCCTGTGACCACCTTTCTGGAATACAGCTTCTGGGTTAAAGGAAAAGCTATCTTAGATGAAGAATGTATATGGAGTGGAGAGTATAATGGAAAGGCTGGTGGTTGTTTAGCACAAACGCAGTTGAGCAAGTGAAGCAGATATGGGGGCTTGTCAGAGAAAAGAGAAAAACAAGTTGCAAGAATTTTAAGTCAGAATGAATCAGAAAACAGCTTTAGCATCAGGGAAGCCATTCTGTTAGTTTCCTACTCTTTCAGAGATGAACTCCTAGAACTGAAACTGAGTTGGGTTGAAACTGAGTTGGGTTAAACATTGTGTACAATTTTAAGGCTCATGAAAGTATTACCAAACTGTCCTCCAGAAAGTTTTTATCAATCTACACCTCCTAGACAACAGAGAGTATTGGTAATTCTTTGCCAATCTGCAGGGCAAAGAAAAAAGGTCACCCACTCTTGTTATTTGTATTTCTTTGATGACTGTTGGGGTTGAATATCCTCCCCTGTGTTTAGAAGTTGTACTGCTTTTAGAGGGAAAGGTAGAGCTCAGTGGTAGAGCACTGTGCTAAGCATGCATGAGGTCCTGGGTTCCATCCTCAGTACCTCCATTAAAAAATAATAAATAAATAAACTTAATTACCTCCCACGATCCCCCCAAAATTTTAAAATAATTTAAAAAATTTTAAAAAGTTGTACTGCTTTTGAAAATTACCTGCTTATTTCTTTTGCCAATTTTCCTACTTAATATCAAAGAATTGTGAAGTTAGCTTAGCACAGTTTCACAGCTGCTGGTAAAAGACACAAGACTCCCAGGTCAGAGACAAAGGACAGTTCATTACTCTCAGCAATAGTAGTAGACAGAATATCAGTGTTTGTGTCAGTTTTCTGAGCCCCAGTTCCCATAGGGAGAAATAAAGGGGGCCAGGAAACGTCTGCTCAGGAAGTGAGCTGCATTACAGGAGGGGAAGCCTAGGCTTGGGGAACTTGAATCTTTTACAATGGGTCATACACCTGCTTGCCCTTTGCTCGAGAGAGAGACTCTCTCTTCCAAAGCTGTTCACTAAAAAAATCCTTGAAAAGACACTCTGGGAACAGGTAGTCTGTATCTCTGCAGAAACAGAAGAGACCCACGAAGAACTATCTCCTAGCACTGGATTGTTTATCTTACTCTTACTGATTTATAGACGCTCTTTACATTTTAGAGACATGAGCTCTTTAGCATACAACTTGTAATTATTTCCATAGATTTTTAAATTTTTGGTCTTTTAACTTTATTCACAGCTTGGTGTGTTGGGGAGAGAGAACAGAAGTTTAAATTTTTAGAGTTGGCCTTAATATATCCCACATGATTTTAAATTTTAAAAATGTATTTATTTATTTCTCTTGTTGAACATTTTTTTAAAATGGAAGTATAGTTGATTTTCAGTGTTGTGTTAATTTCTGGTGTACAGCAAATCCTCCACGATTTCTTTTTCTTTCTTTTTTTCTGGAGGGGGGAGGTAATTAGGTTTATTTATTTCATGGAGGAACTGGGGATTGAACCCAGGACATTGTACATGCTATGCATGCACTCTACCACTGAGCTATATTCTCCCTCCACCCCATGATTTCTGATCTTGGTATCATGCTTAGAAAAGCCATCTTTTCCCTAGAGTTATTTAAACATTTTGCTTCCTTCCAGTGCTCTTACAATTTCACATTGCACATTCAGTGCATTGTACATTTGATATATCTGGAATCCACTTAAGTGTAAAAAGCAAAATTAGGATTTGGTTCTTTCATTTTTTTTCTCCCAGTGCAATGGGAGAAGTATGTATAGGTTTCTGCCAAGGCTAGTTTTATGTGAGGATCTTTGTAAAACCTTGTGTATGTCCATTCCCTGGGAATGACTTATTTTCCATTCTTTGGAGTGTCTTTTATTGAAATGTCTTCAGGAAAATGTCTGTTTGGTATGGTTTGCTCTTGGAGAGTCTGGGGAAATTTGTCACAGTGTTTTTTTGGTGGGGGGTGGTAATTAGGTTTATTGACTTATTGATTTATTTACTTATTTATTTTAATGGAGGTACTGGGGATTGAACCCAGGGCTTCATGCATGCTAAGCAGGCACTCTACCCTTGAGCTATACCCTCCCCGCTGTCATCATGGTTTGGTAGAGTTTCCCAAAAGATTGCCTTTGTCGGGTTTCTGGTAATGACTGTTATTATAGGGCCATGGAAATGTCCGCACTGTCATTATATCTTATTTGGGAAAGTCTGTTCTAGAGAATCTCCAGAAAGGGTAGATCCTTCACTGTTGGTATGTCCTCCCCCATAGGATTCCACTTCGCAGAGTCTACACTGGACTCAGAACCCTGAACCCACTGAGGGGATGGGAGAAGCCAGCAGAGCCCCCCAGTTTGGGGGCCCCATCGCCTGGGGACAAGGCCTTCTTTGTGCCTCTCTCCAACTACATGAACGTGAGTCAAAGCCCCACACAGCGACCCCCCCACCCCCCACTTCCTGCCCGCAAGTCAAGCTCTTCACACACCATCTCTCCTGTTTTGCCAGCAGGCCCAGTATTATGGGCAAATTGGGCTGGGAACGCCCCCACAGAACTTTTCTGTCGTCTTTGACACTGGCTCGTCCAATCTCTGGGTCCCGTCCGTGAGATGCCACTTCTTCAGTCTGCCCTGCTGTGAGCTTTCATGAGGGAGAATTAGGCTGAATGGTGGTAAAGGGAGAAGGAGGTGGGGGTGCTGGACCCCATCTTCCCAGGGGATTTTGAGGCTCTGTTCTTTTTCAACACACCCTTGCAGGTGAGTAGGCCAGACGGGCAGGAGGCACTGAGGAGTCTCGTCTCCCCCAGTGACACCTCCCTGATCTTCTGACCTAGGGTTCCACCACCGTTTCAACTCCAAAGCCTCCAGCTCCTTCCGGCCCAATGGGACCAAGTTTGCCATTCAGTACGGAACTGGGCGCCTAGACGGCATCCTGAGTGAGGACAAGCTGACGGTGCCTGACCTTGGCCCCAGGAAGGATAGAACCTAGAAGAGCTCTAAGATTATCTGATTTAGGGAGGGGCTGGAGGAGGCGGGGCCTCCTGGGTGAAGTGATGGGACTTCTGAATTGGGAGGCAGGACTTCCTGAGGAAGAGGGCGGGGCTTCCAAGGAAGGGGCAGGGCTGGCTGAGGAAGAGGGCGGGGCTTCCCACGCAGGGGAAGGGCTTCTTGGAGAAAGGGGCAAGGCGCAAAAGTCTCCTTAAGTTACAAGGCAAAGCTTCCTAGGGAGTTGGAGTTGTTTCCATGTGCCCCCAGGCCTGGGATTCATGCCTTATTTGGGGAGATCTCAGAGATATGTCGGTAATATTCTCCCAAAAGTAACTTGCCCCATTTGAATCTACCCCAGATTGGAGGACTCAGAGGTGCATCCGTGATTTTTGGGGAGGCTCTGTGGGAGCCCAGCCTGGTCTTCACTTTTGCCCACTTCGATGGGGTATTGGGCCTCGGTTTTCCTGTTCTGGCCGTAGGAGGAGTTCGGCCCCCACTGGATATACTGGTGGACCAGGGGCTACTGGATAAGCCTGTCTTCTCCTTCTATCTCAACAGGTATTGGGGAAAGGTCTACCTTCCTATGAATCCTAGCCCCAACAAGGAAGTTCCACCCCTCCTTTAGGAAGTCCCACTTTCCACTTAGGAAGTCACTGAGCTATTTGCTATTGAGGAAGTCACCCACCCGACACAGGAAGTTCCACCTTCCATTCCGAAGTCATCTTCCCAATATAAGAAACACTAGAACCCTATTCAGAAGTCACACTCACTAAGCAACACCTTAAGACCAACTAAAGAAACTCACCAATATTTAAAGTGCCCCGGATTTCCAACTCAAACTAGGTAAACAACAAGGTCCTACTGTATAGCACAGGGAACTATAGTCAGTATCATGTAATAACCTATAATGGAAAAGAATATGAAAAAAAATATATAAATGTATAACTTAATCACTATGCTGTACTCCAGAAGCTAACACAACATTGTAAATCAACAATACTACAATTAAACAACAACAACAAAAACTCAAACTAGGAAATTCCATGCCCTACCCAATCAAATACTGAATTTAGCAACCCCATCTTCACCCTAAAGAACCCCAATTTCATCTGAGAACACCCATCAGAAGTCAGGAATTGCCTGTTTGAATCTAAGAAATCCTATCCACCTTTTAGGAAGCTCAAACTTGCTGTGCTCAGAAAGCCCCAGCACCCAGCCCCTAGCCCCGATCCAGGAAGCCTCCACCTTCCTTCCCAGAGGCCTATCCCCGACAGGCAGGAAATTCTATGCCCCTTCAGTTTCCCTGATGTCCAAGCCAAGAAGTCCCGCCCACCTACTACACTTTCAGGAAGTCCCTGCCCCTCCTTCCCATCACTCTCAGCCAATTGGGAAAGTCTAATTCCTCTGAATTTCAAGACCAGCAATTCAGAAAGTCTCATCATCCACCCAGGGAGCCTCATTACTCACAATCACACCTCCCAAGGCCAATTCAGAAACCCCAGTGCTCCACTTAAATTCCCCCTCAAAGTTCTCCCTTCCACAGCCAAATCAAGAAGTCCCTTGCCCACTTCAAGGAGCCCCCAAAACCCTAAAATCCTAGCCTCCACTGAGAAAGCCCCATTTCTCTTGACTTCTTTCCTTGCTTCCAGTCCCAACATCAGGGCCCTACCTGCATCCCACTACCCCAACTAGAACCCAGAAACCACCCCATTGGCAGGAAGTCCTTTCCTTGGCCACTCCTGGGGCTGCCAGGAGAAATACCCATGACACTGAGAGCTCTTTGCCCCTGCAGGGACCCTGAGGCAGCTGATGGAGGAGAGCTGGTCCTGGGTGGCTCAGACCCAGCTCACTACATCCCACCCCTCACCTTTGTGCCGGTCACGATCCCTGCCTACTGGCAGATCCACATGGAGAGGTGAGGAACCTGGTGTCCCAGGTCTGGGAGGAGTGTTCTAGAGCCTAATCTCCAATATCCTGGAGAGACGGGAGCTGAGGACCTGGTCTCTTAAGTCTGATGGAGGAGGGGCTGGTGGTGGGAGGGGCGGTTGGATTCCTGGGTCTGAGGAAGGAGGGGGCCGGGGGTCTGGCCTCCTAGGATGCTGGCTCTAATGACTGCCTGCTTCCACCTCACAGTGTGAAGGTGGGCACAGGGCTGACTCTTTGTGCCCAGGGCTGTGCTGCCATTCTGGACACAGGCACATCTCTTATCACGGGACCCACCGAGGAGATCCGGGCTCTGAATAAAGCCATTGGGGGAGTACCCCTGCTGATGGGGGAGGTGAGGACCCCGTGTCTGGTGGCTGTGGGCTGGGAAGGCTAATAGGGATTTAATGGTGGACATTGGGCAGGATGCTCCGGCTCGAGGGTGTTAATCAGGTGGCTAGGAGGTATCCCAGGGCAGAAGGCACTGGACCTTGTGAGTGACAGGCTGGGGGTTAGTGGGAGGAAGCAAGGACACCTCCCAAGTGTCTCTTCTGAGTGACTTGGTGGTTGGGAGGGGATGATGATGCACGTTTATTCGGGACTGGATGGGAGGGAGAAGCCTACCGATGTCTGGGGAAGGTGTGGAAGTACCTCAGGAATCCTATTTAGGGGCCATCAGTCTTTAGACAGTGATCAGAGCCATGCAGGAAGGGAGCCCTCCTAGGAGAGAGGAGGTCCCCGGAGCAGCCATGGGGAACACCTACCTGGAGTGAAGGGAGAGACAGGGCAGGAGGAGCCAGAGGGCCGAGAGGAGCACCTGCTGAGTGTAGGCTCTCAGAAGACATACACAGTGGCTTTGAGCACACACACTGCACAACAGAAGAGCAGTCCACCCACTCCCAGCTCCTGCAGCCCTGCAATTTCCGGGCAGGGCCTTCCAGGTCCAAATTTCTGCGACTCTACTGCTGTGCTACTTGGTACTTTTCAGAGGGTGGAGAAAACTAAGTTTCTGAGGCTCCGAGTCCAACGCCTGCGGTGTCTGTAGGCTTGTAAGGGGACCATGTAGATCATGGTGGTTACGGGCGTGGGTTGCCTGGGTTGGACTCTACCTCTGCCATTTACTAGCTGTGGCCTTGGACAAGTCACCTAACACTCCTTTGCCTCAGTTTCCTAATTTCTAAAATAGGGTTACTATCATTAGGAGTAACTTTAATCTTGCCAGTATCACTGGTATGTATATTTAATTAAAGCAAACTTTCCCCTACCAAATACTTAAAATAATGACTAAAGCCATTATTTTAAATAAATTAAAATAAAATAAAATAGGGTTACTAAGACTCACCTTTTAGGTATGTTGTGAATCGATTAATCCACTTAAGGTGCTTAGCACAACGCTCTGATGCCTGTCTGTCGTTGCCATGTCATCTCTCCTCTCAAAAGAGTTATGCACTCTCGATTCAGCCTTGTTCTCACCATTCCTTATTTCCCCAACAAGGTAACTGCTATTGGTATTTAAGGAAGATAAATATCTCTGCAGTTATTAATAATATTATATTGTTAGGTATTTGGGAGTGGTGGGAATTGAGGCAAACTGGAAAGCACATACCCCATCCATCCAAAAAGGGCAATTCTCAGTTACTCAGTTCCAGCCAGGTATTGTCATGGAGGGAAAGCCAGATCTTCTGGTTTGTTGGAGAAACCCTAAAACATTATTTGAAAGCTCTTGGTTTGTAAATAATACTAGCATTTACTAGGTGTCAGGCAGTCTTTCAAGGTAATTCATTTATTTATCACACAACATCCCTGTGAGGTAGTATCATCTGCATCTTCAGATTGCAAACTGAGGCACAGAGAGGTTCAGTAACTTGCCTAAGATGGCACAGCAGCAGACTCCACAGGATACAACCTGTACCGTCATAGCATACAGCTGGTGACTAATGTTTAAAACATTTTGGGCACAGTATAAGACCAAGAAGAATTAAATACACCTGTGGACTCAATAGGACCAGTTTTCGATTTACAATTAGGGGAAAAGAGGTTTTGATCAAATGGGAGCCTAGAGGAAGTGGCAACAACTCTATAGGAGTGAGGGAAGAGCCAATAAGGCTAGAGAAGGCAGCAGAGCCGGCCACACAAGGCCCTGAATACCTAGCTACCCCAAATGGGGATCCTCGGAAAGAAATTGAGTGAGGGGAGTAGGAATCCCTCATCTCCACTTGTTCCTCTTTTCCTTCAGTACCTCATCCAGTGCTCGAAAATTCCAACGCTCCCCCAGGTCTCCTTCCGCCTTGGGGGTGTCTGGTTTAACCTTACGGCTCAGGACTACGTCATTCAGGTAGGTGGCCGTCACAATGAAGTCAGAGCGACGCAAGCCAATGGGGTTTGAGAGGATGGGTCTGGGAGGGAGACGTCACTAGGACCAAGCAGGGGCCACAGAAATATTTCTAGTGCCCGAGGGTAGTGGGCGGGTCGAAGCTTGGCTCCCAGGAAAAAGGAAGGCCCGTGGGCGTAACACCCGTGTCTCGTCGCCTTGTAGATTGCTCGGGGTGGCGTCCGCCTCTGCTTGTCCGGCTTCAAGGCTCTGGACATGCCTCCGCCTACAGGGCCCCTCTGGATTCTCGGCGATGTCTTCTTGGGCAGCTACGTGGCCGTCTTCGACCGTGGCGACGGAAAAAGCCGCGCCCGAGTGGGGCTGGCGCGCGCTCGTGTCCGTGGGGTCGAACCGTGAAGCAGTGGGCTCGCGCAGGCGCAGTTCTCGGTTGAAGCCTGTTATGCGCATGCGTACCGGGTGGTGGCCGAGGCCCCACTGCTCAGTAAAAATCCACTATTTCCATGGAACCTACCTGGGTAGCTCCTTTCTTTCTTTCTTTATTTTTTAAGCGCGTGATTTTTTCAGAGAAAAGTTAGTGTCCGGCTCTGTGGAGTTGAGGAAGGAGTTATACCTTTTAATGGGAAATTAAAAGGTATAACTCCTTTTCTCCAAGGCTCACACTGAAGCGTGGGTCCTATACTACGAAGCCCATGAAGCCCCTCGCCTACACTGCCTCTCTTCAAAGGCATCTGACACCGCAGAGCATCACGGACGTTGTAGTCTAGGCCGTGTTCACGTCCTGTCGGGGGCGGGCGCAGCCACAACACGCGTGGGAGGCGACAGGTCGTGAAGGCGGCGACAGGTCGCGAAGGCAGCGACAGGTGGCAGTAGGGGGTGGCTGAAATCGTAAAGGGTTTTCCAACCCTTGTTCTAAGGGGAGGGGATGCTATTCCCACAGATTTCATCTCCTGTTCCTCCTCTCTACCCTTGGGATTCCTGGACCCCAGGGCACACCATAAAGGCGGGGCTTGAAGCCCCCGGGTTGTGGGGGGCTGAGCTGTCCCTCCTCCGGCGATGATGTCACTCCCCCCCTCCGCAGCCTCTTGCTGCCCAGAGCTGCCGGGGCTGGGTCACCCCTCCCCCATCGACAGCCCCGAATTCCCCCATTCCCGCCCCGCCTCGACTTGGGGTGAGTACGGGGGAGGGGAAGACGGCTCAGGGTTGGGGGCGGTAAGACAGCCCAAATCCCAGTTTTGGAGGAGGGGGACTCAGGAGACAGGGATTCAAAGATACAGCGGAGAGGTACTTGGAGAGTCTGCGGGCCGGGGTTGGGGTGGGGGGGTGGAACCGAGGATCATAGGCAGGGAGTCCCCATATTTTCAGCTTTAGTGCCTGGGAGGCCGTCTTTCCTGGATTTGGAACTGAAAGGAATTGGGGCGAGGAACAAGGCAGGGGTCCTAGAAGTCAGGAAGGGGAAGATCCTTCCCTAATTCCAGGGCTTTGGGAAATGGAGGAGGGAGAGTTAGGAGGGGGTCCCGAGGATGAGGGAGGTGAGATTTCAGGGGCTTTCAGGAATTTTATGCCTTGAGGACCTGAGAAAGGATAGATTAAGAAGGAAGAGAAATGGGAAAAGGGTCTGAAGGCGTGAACAGACATTGGCTTCCCCTTTTCTAGTGTCTGTCGCCAAAAATCGAGCTCACTTCCCTGTGGTCTGTTTGTAGAGCTGGGTATCCCTTAACCCAAGCCCTCATCGTGTCTCCAGATGCCTCCCCCATGGGTGGAGAATTCAGGCGCTCAAATCCCCGTATACCTTGGTGGGGTCTGGGGAGGGCCATGTGGGAGTGACGGCATCCAAATTTCCCAGGGCCTGACGAAGTCTGGAACATCCTATTACTCCTTAACCGAGCCTCCTCCCCCTATCCCGTGGTCTCTAATCCCGAGTCTCAATCCATACTGTCCCCTATTCCCATGTCCCCACTGCCCTCCCCCCACCATCCCCGCCAGCCCGCACCACCTCCCACACCTTCTGACCTCTGCAAAAACCGCTGATTTGGTAACTTGATCCCGTGCCTGGCTGCTATCAATGCAGAAGAGAAAAGTAGAGTTGGGGTGGGTGTAGGGGGAGGGTATAAGGGAGGATGGCTGACTTAGGTCCTTACCCTAGCCCATACTGCCAGCCCCCTAGTGCTTACTCAACCTCTGCTCCAGCCTTCACCCCCACCCTCGACTTGCCCGGATGCCTCGCTCAACCCAAGCCCAATTCCCCCATCTCAGGTTTCACTGCTTCTGCCTGGGGAAACACCAGAATTCGGGGCAGAGAAGAGTTGGATGCCTCAATTTCTTTTCTCTGCCCTCCTGGGTCCCACTGGGGGCTTGAAGACTGCCCGAGGTTACTGGATCAGGAGGCAGTGGGGGAATCCAGTTGCAGTGGGGAAGTTCAGGGAAACTACCTCCCTGGTCCGCAGGACAGGCCCCACTCTGCAACTCTCTGCAGTGACGCAGCCTCAAGTCCTGGCCAGTATGAGGGTTAGAGAGGGTGATGGGGTGGGAGCCAGAGAGAAAGTGACAAAGATCCAGAGACTGAAGGACAGCGGGACAGAGTCCCAAAGAAGTGGGACCAGAGACTCAGAAAGGGGTCAAAGAGGCACTGGGTGGAGGCGGGATAGAGACCCAGGGAAGGGAAAGAGAGAAGGAAAAAGGACAGAAAGAGAAAAGGCAGTGACAAAGGGGAGAAAACAGTTGGAGGAGGGGAGAAAGACTAGAAGGAGGTGGTCAGACAGAGAACAAGAGCGAGGGAGACAGAGACCCAGATGAATGGGCAGAGACCCAGATGGATGGGCAGAGACCCAGATGGATGGGCAGAGACCCAAAGAGAAGAGGGAACAGACCCTGGGGTTGGGGGTGGGGGAAGTGGAAGACAGAGACACAAAGAAGTGGGACAGACTGAAGGGAACAGAGACCAAGGGAGGTAAATCCGAGAAAAGGGTAAAGAGGCCAAGAGAAAGAGACTGGGAGTGGTGATACGGAGACACAGTCGTGGGGAGAGGAGACTGAGGCTCAGAGAGAAGAGCGGCAAGATTCGGAATGAGGTGGACAGACTCAGAGAACAATGGTACAGAGACCCAGAGGGAGTGCAGAGACTTCGAAAGGAGCGGCCAAGAGTCTCGAAGGGGTGAGGACAGAGATGAGGGGACAAATATTCAGAGAGAGGGGAGAAAAAGAGACTAAGAGACACAGAAACGGGAGAGAGGATGGGTAGGGAGGCGATACCAACCAGCCGCCGCACCTGCAGAGGGAGGCGGCGAGCCCGGGACAGTGCGGCGGGGACGCGGGTGGCCCCTGACCCGCCCCCTTCGCTCCTACAGGCACCGCCTTCTCCCGCCGCAGCCACTGGCCCGGTTCTGCGCCTGCGCCCTAACACCTGCGTCTAGGCCAGCCCAGAGGGCGGGGCCTAACCCTCTCCGGGGCAGTCCTCCTAGCTCTGGCCCTGTCCTCCATTAGCCCCGCCCCAACTCTCCACCTCTGCCCTCCCACCTGGACTCTGACACCTAATCCCGCCCAATTTCCCCTTGGTCCAGCCTATTGCCTTAGCCTAGCCTGTTCTCGGTGTTTTGGTTTCTCTCCTCCGCCTTCCTTAGTACTCCCTCCTCACCACTTCTCATCCATTCCTTGCTTGTCCTGCCTTCACTCCGCCGTTATCTAGACCTCATCCCCTTTCCCTCACCAATTGGAAGTTCTCGTCCCCTCCCTAAGGCCCTGATGACCCTTAGGGCGCTCTTCCAGGTTCTCTGGCCCCCAAGACTCCCCGTTCTAGGTCCCACCGCTCCATCTAGCCTGGTAGCTTTGTACTTTTTGCAGGTCGCAACTTTTCCTTATCCATTCTCTACACTCTCTTAGTCCCGCCTCGCCCCCGCCTAGCCTGGTTGCTTTCAAGCCCCTTAAAGCCCTGCTCCTCTCTTAGTCTTGCCTTTCCACAGCCCATTCAAGACGTTTCTACCATTCGTAGACCCCACCCACTTCCTTCAGTCCCTCCCCATCCATCCTGACATTCTCCCAGCCCAGCCCCATCTAATCAGACCAAGCTTGCAGCTCCGACCCCATCCCTTCTTTATCTCGCCCCCTCCCTTAATCCTAGCCAGAAGGTCTCAGGTTTCCAGTCCTTGCTCATCTCCGCCCCCCTTCTCACTAGTTCTCAGTCTCTGTTCCCCTTGTCCTGTCCCCTTTCAAATGGCTCTAGCCTAGTGCCATTTCTATCCACTCTCCATTTCCAGTTCCCGCCCCACGTTCAGTCCCGCCCCATCACTCTCCCAGCCCAATTAGAACTGTTTCTAATTTTTGTGGCTCTACCTCTTCTTAAGATTCACCCTGCACCGTCCAAGCAATGTTAGGAGCCCAGCACAACCGTCTCCATCTACCCTTCTTCACCTGGTACTGCTTGCCGCCTGTTTAGGTCCAGGCCTGCGATCCTCTATCCAATCCGGACGGCCTCATTGTGGTCCCGCCCCTGCCTCAGCCAGTCACTGACAAGCCCCTTGAAATCGCCTGGACTTGTCCCCTTCCTCCGCCCTCCCCGCTCCTTTTTTCAGTTCAATCAGATTTCCTTCTCATATTTAGCCCCGCCTCCTCTATTCTCCTAGTGCGGCCAATACAGGCTAAGTTAGAGGCTGGTCTCGCCTACTTTAACACCTCGATCGGTCCCGCCTTTTCTCTCGGAAAAATCCAATCGGTGTGTTTCATCGGAGACTCCGCCCCGTCCAGCTAGGCGGTGTTGGAGTCCCGGCCCTTCTCCCGGCTTCAGCCCCGCCCCCACTTCCCCCAGGCCAATCATTTCGGCTCCTCCCTCCCTGTGGCCCACGCCCCCTTCCTCCATCACCTCCTCCCACCCAATCAAGTCTGTCTCTCCTCCTTTGGCCCCGCCCCTCGACGCCCCGCCCCTCCCGCTCCGCCCCCCATCCAATGCTGAGCTCAGTCTGCGTCTCGTCCTTCCGCGGGCGCCAGGGGGCCAGCAAACAGCAGCCGGCGCCGGCGTCGCAGCCTCCGGAGTCCCCATCGCCGCTGTCCCCACCGCCGCCGCCACTGCCGCCGCTGCAGCAGCAGCAGCAGCCTGCGCAGCCCGGCCCCGCCGCGTCACCGGCGGGCCCCCCGGCATCCCGCGGGCCCGGGGGCCGGCGCGCCGAGCCATGCCCCGGGCTGCCGGCGGCGGCCATGGGGCGGCACGGCGGCGGCGGTGGCGACAGTGGCAAGATCGTGATCAACGTGGGCGGCGTGCGCCATGAGACGTACCGTTCGACGCTGCGCACCCTGCCGGGGACGCGGCTGGCCGGCCTGACGGAGCCTGAGGCGGCGGCGCGCTTCGACTACGACCCGGGCGCCGATGAGTTCTTCTTTGACCGGCATCCGGGTGTCTTCGCTTACGTGCTCAACTACTACCGTACCGGCAAGCTGCACTGTCCGGCAGACGTGTGCGGGCCGCTCTTCGAGGAGGAGCTCGGCTTCTGGGGCATCGACGAGACCGACGTGGAGGCCTGCTGCTGGATGACCTACCGGCAGCACCGGGACGCCGAGGAAGCGCTCGACTCCTTCGAGGCACCGGACCCCGCGGGCGCCGCCAACGCTGCCAACGCCTCGGGCGCTCACGACGCCGGCCTAGACGACGAGGCGGGCGCGGGCGGCGGTGGCCTGGACGGCGCTGGCGGCGAGCTCAAGCGCCTCTGCTTCCAGGACGCGGGCGGCGGCGCCGGGGGCCCGCCAGGGGGCGCGGGCGGCGCAGGAGGCACGTGGTGGCGCCGCTGGCAGCCCCGCGTGTGGGCGCTCTTCGAGGACCCCTACTCGTCGCGGGCCGCCAGGGTGAGCGCACTGTCGGAGCCCCCCTCCCCCTCCCTTCTCCTGAAGCTCCCAGATCCTCAGGAATGCCCATCCCCACCCTCGATCCCTGGCCCTTCTCAGCCCTTCCTGGTCACTCAGCCTCCCAGTCTCTTAGACGCCTCTTACCCCATCCCTGAGTCTCCTGTACTCTTCTGAACACACCCCTCTCTCCCAGCCATCCCCAAGTCCTCAGAAGATGCTTTCCCAACCTTCAGAATCCCCCAAAGAGCTTTAAACACCACTCTGCGTCTCTAGGCCATCCTAGACGGTTACAAACTTCCTCTCTGACCATCAGTCTCTTAAGCAACCCCCTGAACAACCCCACCCCCGCCTTTCCTGAACCTCTCCAGAGACACTCAGAAGACCTTTCTTCAACCCTCAAGAGTCTTCCCAACCCCCCTTTAACCTCTTCTCATCTCTCTTGGCCACTCCTCAGACCCTCAGAAGGCCCCTCCCCAGCCCTCAGTTTCTTGAACCATCCCTAGATCCTCAGAAGACATCTCTTTCTAACCCTCCAAGTATCCCAGGACCCGTGAACACGATCCCCACCCCCTACAGACCCTCTGAAGCCCCCTCTCCAGCTCTTCAACCTTCAGTCCGTTGGGGTCTCCCAACAACCCCCTGATTCTCCCTCTGCCCCTCTCCTCATCCCCTCCCTCTCTCCAAGTTTGAGTCTCCTGGTTATTTTTGAACCCCGTGCTTCTTCTGCCCCTAAAGTCTCAGAATAGTTCCCACTCCAGTCTCAGAGTCCCCTGGAGCCTTCTGAACGTCCAAACCCACTTGCTCTGGCTGAGACACTTCCTCCTCGCCCTCACTGTAACACTGAGTGTTGCAGCATCTTCCCTTCTGGGACCCTTCCACCCCTTCTGTGTCTGCATACCTTCTTGCATCCTTCACACCAACTCCCTTCCCAAGGATTTCCCTAGACAGCTTCAGACTTCTCCCAAGACTTTCACATTCCTCAATGTCTCCAGAAGAGTTCTGAGCCCATAATATGCCTTTCCTCCCCAGAACTTCCCATATGCCCTCCAGAATTATATCTCCCTCATTTATAGATTCTCCCAGTTTCTCTTCCATCGTCTAAACTACATAGCCCACTCTATCTCTGGGAACGCCCAGTCTCCAGCCTCCCAGCCTCTTTCCTAGTCAGTAAATGACTTTCCTGCTTCAGAACTTTACCTAACCCCTCAATCCTTGGGACCCTCCTCAAGCTATCAGCCCCCAAACTTCCTTCTCAAATAGCTCCCAGTTGTTTCTACCTTACCGTGGTACCATTTCACCCGTCCTTAACCCTAGCCCTGCGAGCTTTCCCCTCTCCCAATCCACCACCACTACCTAGGCCAAAGCCCAGGACTGGGCCCCTCAGTTCCCCTACCCCAAACGCCTGCAAAGTGAACCAAAGAGCCCACACTCCAGCTTTATCTCCCTCGAAATTCCAGGTTTTCCCCAAAGCTCCCTTCATCTCCTCCCCTAAAAACTTTCCTCAAACATCTGTAACTTCCCAGGCTAAATAGCTACCCTTTCCACTGGTTCTCACTTGAATCTCTTCCTCCTCCTAACTTCCTCCCTGTGTTGGAAGAGAGGAGGACAGTTCAAGATGGGGGGGGGCAGTTAGTTAGAAAGAGCAGAGGAAGAGGAGAGACTCCAGGCCCCCTCCTGGCCTCCTGGGGACCCAAACAGCTGGAGCAGCCAGTCAGGCTCCCTCCCCCCACCGTGCCGCGTCCTGGGCCAGGAAGGACGAGGAGCCGCAGTGCCGCATTCACGCCGTGGGGGAGGGAGAAAGGGCGAGGGGGGCCGGAGGCACCGCATAAAGTTTGGTCCCCAGGAAGCGCTGAGTTGGCTAGATTTGGGGTTGGGTGGGGGGAGGTGGGGGGGAGGAGGAGTGGAAGGGACGTGGCCCTAGATGCCCCCTTCAGGCCTCTGAGGGGCCTCCTACCCCCATGGCCTGGGGCGCCCTTCTCTAGTATGACCCCATTGAAGGGTTTTGAGATCTGAAGCTAGGGGTCCGGGACAGCTCCGGGGGGTCACTCATTCACTTTACAAATGTTTTTTGAGTGTCCACGTCGTGCCAAGCATTTTCAGCCTCCAAGTGAAAAAAGAGTCTAGCTGAGGCCAATGCAAAGTGGAGGGTCCGGCCCTACCTCCTCGCTGCCCTCCCCATAATCTCTCCTTTCCTTCTTACAGGGATTCCAAACCTTATTACCCCTTCTGATTTTGAACCATCTTGGGGCACGGGGTTAAACCAGTCCTGACGCTGTCCAGCCTCTAAGCTGCACACTGCAGCGGGTGCCCACCTTTCCTTCTGTGCCCTGAGAGGAAAGAAGTTAATCTAGCGGCCGGCCCGAGGCCTCCCGCTGTGAAGCGGCATTGCGACTGCGCGCTGCCTGCGAGGCTCCGGCCGGAAAGGGTTAAGACGACTCCCAGGCCCTGCGGCTGCGCACTGCGGCGGAGAGCTGTCCGTGGTGCTGGCCGTCGCGCGCCCCGCCCCCTGGTCCGGCCGGCCCGCCCCCACTGCGGTGCCGCAGCCTGCGCCGTGCACCCAGTTCGGAGCGGGCGGGGGAGTTACCGGGCATGCGCTCTGCAGCGGCCTCTGGCCTCTTAAAACACTGCGGAGAAACGAAGAGGGGGGCGGGGCAGAGGGCCAGCGCTGACCCCTAGCCCACCCCAAGGTCTGCAGTGGACTCTGGCCCACCTCTCTTCTCTGTGCCTCAGATTAAAGTCAAGGTCTTCCAAGCCCTGACCCCGCCCCCCACCCCTGTGGAGGAAAGGGAGTGCACAGAGGGAGAGTGCTGGCCCCGGGTGCACCCCAAGGCTTAGGGTCCTCCCTGCAGCCCAACTCTGGCCCTCCTCTCTTCTCTGTACCCCAGACCCTCTCTCCTCTACCCATCTGATTAAACCCTCATCTTTGCATCAATGTCCATCCCCTTCCTTCTTTAAGGACTAATCCCACTCCTTTGTCTTCTCTACATATTTTATAAAGCCAACTACCATTTCTAGGGGTCTTCTCCAAGATCTTGACCCTGCCTCCTCTCTGCAAGGCTTTCATCAAAACTCACACCGTTGTGCTCTGGACACTGGTCCTTCCCCATCTTGAAATGAGCCAGGCACCCCTGCACCTCTGACAAGCCCCCTCACCTCTCCTTGGACCTAACCCTGCCCTCCCCGACCCTACTCATGTGCAAGCCTCTGACATTCCCTTTCTTGGCAGAGCCTTAAACCCCACCCCTATTGTCTTTCCTTTTTTCAGTCTTGACCCTTCACTTCCTTCCTCTTCCAGGACCTTAACACCCATCCTCCCCTCTATGGTTCCACCCCTGCACTGTTCTTTCTAGGTGAGGGTCTTACCCAGCCTTCTCCCTTTTCTGGGACCCAGACGTTGGCATCCTAAGACACTGGCACCTATCTGAGGCCTTGACCTTGGCCCCCATAGCAGATGCTCCTATACCTTGATAACAGCTCAAACTTTACTGAGTTACAGACACCAGGCCAAGCACTGGTTTTGGAGCCAGGTCCTTTGTACACTTATCTAATATAATCCTTACAATAATCTTGTAAAAATTAAATAAATAAAACCCAACTTCAGTTCAGAACGTTTAATCTCCTTGCTTAGTTAGGCAAGGAAAACTCTGGGTTCAAACCCAGGCTTTCTTACTCTCAACCACCTCCTGATTCTGCCTCCCTACACACCTCCCTTCAGCCCTTCCCTTAGCTCCAAGCCAAGCCTCAAGGCCTCTGAGACAGAGGATGTATGATCTTAGTCTCCCTCCCCTTATCCTACTACAGCACCCTTGGACCTTGCCAGGGACCCCTGAGGTAGGACACAGGGAACAAGAGGGTGAAGGGAGGTGGTCTAGGAGACAGGGCAAGGAGCCAGAAATTGCTGTTTCCAGGAAAGAAGTTGCCCATCTGCTGCTGCTGCTGGGGCCAACTCGTCTCCCAAGCTGGGGGAGAGCTGCCTCTGATCCTTTTGCAAGCTTTAGAGAGAAGAACAGGATGTAGGAGGTGATGGAGGCTTTGGGGTTGGGACAGCCGGATTCCCCTGGAGTTTGGGTCTGGGAAAGGGGCCACTGGGAGGGTCTCGTGGAGATGGCCATTTGACCAGATGCCTGGGTCACCTCTTGCCCTCTTTCTCCCGCCCTGCCCTGCAGTATGTGGCTTTTGCCTCCCTCTTCTTCATCCTCATCTCCATCACCACCTTCTGCCTGGAGACCCATGAGGGCTTCATCCATATCAGCAACAAGACGGTGACGCAGGCCTCCCCCATCCCTGGGGCTCCACCGGAGAACATCACCAACGTGGAGGTGGAGACGGAGCCCTTTCTGACCTATGTGGAGGGTGTGTGCGTTGTCTGGTTCACTTTTGAGTTTCTCATGCGCATCACCTTCTGCCCAGACAAGGTGGAATTTCTCAAGAGCAGCCTCAACATCATCGACTGTGTGGCCATCCTGCCCTTCTATCTCGAGGTGGGGCTCTCGGGCCTCAGCTCCAAGGCCGCTAAAGATGTGCTGGGCTTCCTGCGGGTCGTCCGCTTTGTCCGTATCCTGCGTATCTTCAAGCTCACGCGCCACTTTGTTGGGCTGCGCGTGCTTGGCCACACGCTCCGCGCCAGCACCAATGAGTTCCTGCTGCTCATCATCTTCCTGGCACTGGGCGTGCTCATCTTTGCCACGATGATCTACTATGCCGAGCGCATTGGCGCTGACCCCGATGACATCCTGGGCTCTAACCACACCTACTTCAAGAACATCCCCATTGGCTTCTGGTGGGCCGTGGTCACCATGACAACCCTGGGCTATGGAGACATGTACCCCAAGACGTGGTCGGGGATGCTGGTTGGGGCGCTGTGTGCCCTGGCGGGGGTGCTCACCATCGCCATGCCGGTGCCCGTCATTGTCAACAACTTTGGCATGTACTATTCGCTGGCCATGGCCAAACAGAAGCTTCCCAAGAAGAAGAACAAACATATCCCCCGGCCTCCGCAGCCTGGCTCGCCCAACTACTGCAAGCCCGACCCACCCCCACCGCCCCCGCCCCACCCTCACCACGGCAGTGGTGGCATCAGCCCCCCTCCACCCATCACCCCGCCCTCCATGGGGGTGACTGTGGCCGGGGCCTACCCACCAGGGCCCCACACGCACCCCGGGCTGCTCAGGGGGGGAGCGGGTGGGCTCGGGATCATGGGGCTGCCGCCTCTGCCGGCTCCAGGGGAGCCTTGCCCGTTGGCTCAGGAAGAAGTGATTGAGATCAACCGGGCAGGTGAGGAGGGGGCTCAAGGGACGGGTGTGTGTGTGTGGGGGGGGGTTACGAGGTGGACAGAGGGTAGTGGCTGAGCTTTGGAGACACGATGGTCAGCAACAGAGGGGAGAGAGAAAAGTGAATAGTGATCTCTGAGACCTGGGAAGAGCAGGGAAATACAGTGATGGAGAAACAGATTTCATGGGAAAGAGAGTTTTGAGGAGAGACAGACTGGCAGCCAAGGTATTCAGGGGGACCAGGGAGGCGGAGTGATTACCATATGGTGAGAGGGACTCAGAGAAAGAGAAAGGGGGCGGTTCAGAGAGACACAGAGTCTCATACGTGAATCACGGGTGGCCAGAGACAGAGGCCAGGGGACAGTTGTAGCGTCTGAGTCTCCCAGAGATGACCCTGCAAAAAAAGACTCTAGAGTTGAGAGTCTGAAACCGAGATTGTCACTGAGAGGAGTGAGGGAGTGAGTGGGGGCGGGTGTCCGAATGGACAGAGGTGGGGCAGGGGGATGAGAGTCAGCGGCAAGGAGTTCAAGTTTTAACAACTGCGAGACCAGGCGAGGAGACAAGACTTTGAGCTAAGACTTAGGTAGAGGCGAGGTAGGGGAGAGAGGTTCAGAGGGCAGAATGACCACATGACAGAGGGTGATTTCAGACCCAGCGCAGAGGGCAGTCTGAGGGATCTGAAAGAGATTCATGGAGATATTGCCAGGAGGAAGAGGTGAAGCGAAGGAGATGAGGGGAGAGGAAAGTTGACCTCACCTGTGTTCTTCCCTGCCCCAGGGGAGTCTGTGCCTCCAAGGAGGCAGTGACTGAGGCATCAGTCCAGGAGGAGAGATAGGCTGGGGGAGCCCCACCCCCCTCCTTAAGTAGGTCAAGAAAGGGAGCTGGGCCGCCGGGCCCCCATCTTGCTCCCTCAGCCGCTGACCCAGTTTCACACCAAATAAAAATAGTTCGAGTCAGAGCCTCGGGGACCCCCACTTCCCCCCTCCCTCATCTGTCACCTTCCCAATGTTTCCCTGCTGTGACCTTTCCAGCGAGCGTCCCACTCCCCTTCCCCAAACAGCCACCTCCCAGCACCCTACATCCCTCCCAGCCATCCCTCCAAACCTATCTCAAACCGTGCACCCTACCAACCCAGCACCCTGCCCCAGCTGTGCCCCATTCCGTTCACTTCAACCAACCATCCCACCCTACGCTCCTTCTCAACCTCCTTCCCAGCACTTGGCTCACTTCCCAACCTCCTCTTCCCCTGTCCCTCCAAACCCCTGACACCCTAGCCCAGTCCTGCCCTTCTCACCCAACACCTGGCCTGACCACCACTTCCTGGCACTCAGCACCCTCCCCCAATATCCCACAGCCATCCCCCCTAACACCTTGCATGCTCCATCACCCTCTCCTTGCTGCTCTTGGCCCACCACAAGTCCCATACCTCACTCTCTTCTTTGTGTCTCTGACCCTCGGGGCGCAGATCCCCGCCCCAATGGGGACCCTGCAGCAGCTGCACTTGCCCATGAGGACTGCCCAGCCATCGACCAGCCCGCCATGTCCCCGGAAGACAAGAGCCCCATCACCCCTGGGAGCCGGGGCCGCTACAGCCGGGACCGAGCCTGCTTCCTCCTCACAGACTACGCCCCTTCCCCTGATGGCTCCATCCGGAAAGGTGAGGTGCCCTCCACTGGCCCCTTGGGACCCTCCCTCTCCTCCCTCCCCCAGGGGAGGGGGGTGAGGGAGTTGAGGGAGGAGGTGCTGGACTTCCCTTCTCCTATCTCCTGGCCCCCAGTTCCCTCCCTCTCAGACCCCCTCGCCCAGAATTTCCTTACCACTGACCCTTCACCTGTCTTTATTCCATCTCCATTTCCCCCCACCCCACCCTGGACCCTCTGGCCTCTTCCCCCACCCCCAGCCACCGGTGCTCCCCCACTGCCCCCCCCAGACTGGCGTAAGCCAGGCCCCCCAAGCTTCTTGCCCGACCTCAACGCCAACGCTGCGGCCTGGATATCCCCCTAGTGGACGAACCCCCTCCCCCCGGGGTAAGTAGCCCCCACCCTTGAACTCCCTCTCTCCTGACTAACCCATCTGAGAACATGCAGCCCCCACTGACCAAGACTCCTGCCTCCTCACTGTGAACAGCTCCATCCCGTTAACCCCCAGCCCTGACACTTGACCCCACACCCACCTGCCAGGACTTGCCGTGCCCCTCACTAACCCCTGAGAACTAACCCCGACCCTCCCTACTGTGTGCCTGACCTCCCTACCCCGCCCTCACGACTGACCCCAGTCCTCACCGCCATCCACATCTCTCCCTGCCTCCTGCCTTGGTTTTTTGTTGTTTTTTAATCAAGAAAATGGGATATGCCCCCCAGGATGCTCTTCTGGGTGCAAAATGGAGTGAGAAGGACAAAGCAACTCATCTGGTCACTTGTGGATTGGCCAGCCCTTAGAAAGCACACAAGCGTTTGTGGTGCAGTGCGAGGCTGGGGGAATTCAACAGTGAGCACATCACCCTCCCCCCACCATCCCAGCCCTGGGAGCGCGCAGTTTGGTGGGAGAGGCAGACACAGGTCTGAAAGTCACTATCTGAAGCTCTATAGGCTGAAATGGAGGTAGCCCAGAGACAGGCAGGAAGAGGAACATGCAAAACCCTGAGGATAGGAGGGAAGGCTTCCCAAAGGAGCTGATACCTATTTATCCTGACTGAAAGTGAGGAAGTGATCCATTTTTACAGCAGTCAGGAGAGGGACCAGCACCAGCACAGTCAGTAGTAAATCTACTTGGGTTAGGAGAGAGACATGAGGCAGGAAAGCAGGGCCAGGCAGAGGGACCTTGTCCAGGGATCTGGGGGTGGGGGGCAGGTCACCTCTGGGGCCTTGTGAGGATGCCCCAGAGTGGGGAGACTGGAGGTCAGAAGGAGGCTGGGGTGAAGGTGCAGGGCTGGAAGGCAAGGCCTGAGCCTGGCTCAGGGCTATGGGGATGGAGAAGAAAGAGGCAGAAAGAGTTGAGGGGGCCAGGGGTCAAAAGGGACAGGGTTCGGACTGGCCAGTGGGGAGGTGATGGCAATAGAGAGAAGAGATATTAGACAGCTGTTCAGCAAACATAACTAGGCACTTAGCACTTGCCAGGAATCTAACATATATTCTGTAATCTTCACATCAACCCCAGCTAACCCCTAACTTCATTCATTCATTCACTCATTCATTCATTCAGCAACTAATTATTGAGGGTACAGGTCCAGGTACTGGAGATTTGGCAGTGCACAAGGGAAGAATCTACCCTCATGGAGTTTGCACTCTACAGCAGGGGTCGACATGCTACAGCCATGGGCCAAGGCTGGCAGCCAGCTGTTTTGTCAATAAAGTTTTATTGGAACCCAGCCACTATCTACAACAGCAGAGTAGAATAGCTTTTTTGACAGAGATGGCATGGCCCCGCAGAGCCAAATATCTTTATTATCTGGCCCTTTACAGGGAAAGTTCAACACCCCATGAATGGAGGAAGCAGAAAACAAACACAAAGATAATTATCTGGCCACTTTAGATAAGAGGGGGTCTGTGAAGTCCTTTCGGAGAAGGCGACATGACATTGGAAAGCTAAAAAGGGCCAACCAGGCAGAAGAAACAGCACGTGCAATGGCCCTGAGTTACTAAGGAGGAATGAGCTTGGTCTGTTAAAGGAACAGCAAGGAGGGATGTGTGGCTGGGGCTGAGTGGCCCAGGGGAGAGGGGAAGAATCTGGGGGAAGCTTTTTTGGCCTTGGTGAGAGGCTGGATTTGATCTTAAAAGTGATAGGAAGCCACCTGAAGGAATTTGATGCATGACTTATTCAATAAACACCTGTGGAATCTTCCACAGAAACAGATGCATCCTAAAGGATCCCCACCGGCAGCCTAAGGAGATGCCATAGCAGGACTCAGGGAGCCTCCAAGGACACCCGCATCTAACCCCCCTGGTGTTACAGAGGTTCAGGGAGGGCCATGGCCAACCCCAGGCCACGGCAGCTGGGGGTCGAGAACCCGGCTTCCGGGCTTGTAGTCCAGAGAGGACTGTCTGGTTCTTCTTGTTCCAACCTTCAACTTCTTGTTGCAACCACCCCCACCCCCACATCATCCTCCACTCTCATCTCATTACCAGTCCCTGCCTCCTGGCTCCCACCTCACTCCTCCCCCTGCTTGCACCCCGACCTGTTACCTCCCTTTGTTTCCCACCTGCAGGTCTGGATGGGCCCCCATGGGACTGAGGGGCTGGGGGAGGGGGGAGGATTTGGGAATGTGGGTGAGGGAGGAGTGGGGGTGGGTGGGGGGAGGTCTCTGCTTCTCTTGCCTTTGATGCCAAAATCCATTCATTGAACTCAAATAATGGCTGGAGCTGATGGTGCTGACTGAATTCCCTCCCCCAGGGTCCTGGATCCCTCCCCTTTCCACACCCCTCCCCTCTTACCCTGAGACCCACCCTCCACCATTCCTCCACCCACTTCTTCCAAGACCCTCCCTCCTGACCGGTCCTCCACCTGCCCTATGACCCTTCCTCTCTATCTTCCCTCCTCACCACCTGACACTTGTCCCCCTCCTCCCCAGCCCTCCCCCTCCTCTCTTCCTTCATTCTCCCCCTCCCCCCAGCCACCCCGGAAGCTCCTTCCATATTTGATGTCTCTGGCCGCCCCCATTTCACTGCTGCCCTCCCCACCGGAAAACACCAGAGAGGAGGACGAGATCCCGGCGTTTCTCCGTCCCCCCAACAGTGAGGCTGTGTTGGGGGGTTCCCTCTAACCACCCTCCCCACCCCCCCACCGTGACTTTGTGTATTTCTGTCCCCAGCTCTTGTCACCGCCTGAGACCTCGCGAGACCCTCGGTCCCCCCCTGCCCCTTCCCCCCAGGTTAGCAATTGGGTATGGTTGGGAGGGGGTGTCCTCAAGATACTGGGCTTCCAACCCTCCCCCACCCCACCCTCTCTCCCACGGTCAAGATACCCTTGTCCAGAAAGACCTCTTGGCACTGCCTAGGAAAGCCCTTGAACACCCCCGACACTAGTAGGAGAACTCTTAAGACATTCTCAAACTTTCAAGAAACTACACACATGCTCTTAAGCATTAGATCCCTTTTTTTAAAAATATTTTTTTATTGATTTATAATCATTTTATAATGTGTAAGCCTTAGATCCCTTTGACTATCAAGATACTGGTCAGAACCTTCCCATCAGACGATGCCCATTTAAAGTCTTCTTGAATCCTTTAAAGATAGCCCATTACAAGCTTCTGGCGAGCCTTGCCTTCATCAACGTGCTCCTGGAGCTGTCCTCCAGCCCCACCGAGGCACTGCGGACTTTTGCTCCATACAGCCCCCCCACACCTGCTTGTCCTCCTTTTCTACATCTAGGTTAGCACCCCGCCCCCTGTGGCCCCACCCCTTCCTCCCAAGCCCTCTCCACCTGCTGCTCCCCTACTGGCATTCCACCCAAGCGCCCTCCCCATGCCCGTGCTGCCCACCATCTGCCTTGCTGCCCCCCTATTTGCCTCAGACGAGGGGGCCAACTGGGGGAGGGGGGGTTGAGGGGTGGGCTGCGGTGGGGATAGGGTGGGGGAGGCTCGGTGGGTGCCACCCTGCCTCCTAACCCTGAGTCTCTCCCCCCTCCCCATGTCTGAACCTTTCTCCTTGATGCCAACTGACTGTCCAATTTGTTCACTTTTCTCTCTCCATCTCCTTGGTCCGCCTCTGTCCATCTCTGTCTCTTGCCACCTGTCGTTTTGTGTCTTGGTGTCTGTCTCCCTCCCCGTCTCTATCTCTCGCCTTCTCTCTCTGGATCTCTGCCCTCTCCCTCCCATCTCTCTTTCTGTCTCTTGTCTTTTCCTGTTTCTGTCTTTTCCACCTCATATCCTTTCTATCTTTCCCTCCTGCTTCGCTCTGTCTTGGGGTCTGTCTGTTGGACCCTCCCCCTGCACTCCCATCTGCTGGCTTCCTCCTGGTGTTTCTGCCCTTCGCCCCTCCCACCCAGGTTACGAGAAATCCCGCAGCCTGAGCAGCATCGCGGGCCTGAGCGGGGTGTCCCTGCGCCTCGCGCCCCTTGCCACTCCCCCTGGCTCTCCCAGGGCCGCCCGCCGCGCTCCCCCAACCCTGCCCTCCATCCTCTAGCGCTCCCCTCCCCCCCGTGGGGGGACTCGGGGGTGACAGGGAAGAAGGTCAAAGGAGCTGGGGGTGGAGGGTGGGGGAAAGGGTTTTTTAAAAAAATCAAAAGTCATTAATAATATGCAACCGAGACGACGACGCCAGCAGACACCCCCGGGCCCCTCATCCCAACTTGGGCCCCCAGGATGGAGGGGGAGGAGCCAAAGCCCGTCCCCCAACTCTTCGTACCCCCCCAAAAAAAGCCTTCTCAGGTCTCCATGAGCCATAGGACACTCCCCCTCCCATCAGCTCCTGTAAATACGTCCAAATTATGCCAATTACATTTTGGGGCACCTCCCTCCTACTCTGCATGCCTCCCCCAACCTGGACCCCCAGCCCTCTCCAACTCCACCTCAGCAATAAGCCGCCAGGGGCTGCATGCCGCGTTCGAGGGAAGGGGCACTCTGGGAAGGGGGCAGGGACCTCAAGGGGGTCGGGCTGGCCTTTAAGCCACATGGGGGTCTCTATCCTCCTACCTTTCACCCCCAGAGGGCAACCCATCACGCATTGAGTTTTTTAAAAAATTAGCAACAATGTGGGGGAAGGAGGAACTGTTACCCAAGCCAAAAACCAGAGCTGAGCTCAGATGGTAGAAGCGGAGGCATTGGGGGTGGGCTGCGGACAGCTGCTATCTCAGCCTTTAGAAGGATCCCTCTGGTGAATTTCACTCTTTCCTCCTCCCTGCTCCCCCCGCCAGGGATCTGCTCGCCTCTATTGCTGCATGGACTCAGACCTCCCATCCCAGCATTCCTGGGATGAGCCGGCCCTAGCACACACAATTCCCCAACACCCCTTACAGATTCCCAGGACATGAGACCTGCACCCAGCATTCCCAAGACTGACCCTGGCACCCCGCATCCTCCACATTCCCCCCTGCTCCTAGGACTTCACCTCTGCACACAGATACTGTTCCCCACACCCCCAGCTCCACTCCCACACATTCCCTGAGCTGCATCCCAGCACCTCTCAAACTTCCAATACTTGATCCGGCCTTTCAGCTCACTTTCAGCCTTTGGGATGCTCCAAATCTTTCCCACACTCGGACGTTTCCTGGACATCCCCAGATCTGAGATCAGAATCCCCCTCAGGTTCCCGAGACGCTAGAATTTCCAAGATAGGCTCAACCTTTCTGCAATTCCAGGGAATCAGACCTTCCTGGGGCACTCCCTTCCTTATGCCTAACCCTGCCCTACCAAGAGCTTCTTTCCTTAAATGGTGCCCCAAAGGCACCTTCTTCATAGACGCCAATGTTTCCCAGAGGGTCATATTTGTACCCCTGGCAATGTGCTAGTTTAGGGCAGTGCAAAGACAAACACTTCTGTTTAAAGTTTTGTCTTGGCGTTTCACATATAAGCTGGCAAGTCCAGATACTGCTACTTGGCCAGGACTTCGTTTATTTAGGTTAGAAGTATATCTATTTAAAGTGGAGGCTGTGCCCGAATGGAGGGACACTGGAATATCAAAAGCTTGGAGAACGACATATCCATCTGGCTGGGAACCCAGCCTGCCCTTCCACGGCGTTCGTCGCCACCACTCTCGCGGTGGAAAATCATTTCTCATATCCCATCCTGGCTCAAGGATGCGCTACCTCCCCCAAACCCAGAGACCACACAGGTCCCAGAATCCTTAGGGGACTCCCCCCTTCTGGACCTGGAGGCCCATGGAATTAGCAACCTCCTTCCCTCTGCTCCCAAGGCCTCAGGAATCCCCTACTCCCAACCCGAGTGTTGGGGGGTGGGTGTCACTGAGCACGATTCTTGATGCAATGATTCCTATGCAAGGGGCATTTTGAGTCCCCCCATCCTTCCCTCGGACCCTAAACCCTGGCGAATCAGGGGCGAGGGGTGGGGCGGGTTCTGGTGGGAGCGGGGTGGGGCGGGTCTAAGGGCTAGGGGCTTCAGACACCAGGGTATGGGGGTGGAGACTGATTATATTGCCAAAGGGTTTAACTTCTTTAAAACAAAAAAAGCCCCCAGATACCCCTGACCCTCACGGAAGCCGAACGGTGTGGGGAAAGGGGGTGAGGATTTTTTCTAAAGAGTACGGACCTCTTCCCAACGTCTCCTCCTGCTCGCCAATCTGCCACACGTACCCAGCTTTTTAGTTCAGCTTTTAAAAATAACCACAATCATTATAAACCTCTACAAAACGTTATTCTTGCTCCCCGTCCCCCAAGTCAACAAACAGTGTGGGATTCGGGGAGGGAGAGAGAGCGAGCGAGCTAAAGGGACAACTTCCAAGTCCCGCTCTACTTTTCTTCCCCGGCCGCCAGGGTGCCTGCAACTACACGCATGCGCTGCATGACGCGCTCCCCACACGCATGACGCGCCCCTCCTGCGCTCCGGAAACGCACGGACACGGGGCGGGGGGCGGGGGGATTGGGGAGGAATGAATGGCCGGGGTCTTTCTGAACTCAGCGGCTCCTCCCCAACACACAAACAGCAATAAGTTTCTCTCATTCAAAAGTGGGCGTGGCGGGCCTGGCCTGTCGATTGGGGGGGAGGGCAGTGGCAAGGGGAGCTCTCAGGGATGGGGGCGGGTGTCCGGAGTCAGTCTGGGGAGGGGAGGTCTGCAAATCGTCCAACTCTGGTGCTAATGGCGGGTCTTCTCAGCCCACCCCCAGGGCAGGGAGGGAGGGGTCGGCATGGCCCCTCCCCCAAGCCTCCCCCAAGCCCACCCTGGGTGCATGAACCGCCCAATGCAGAAGCTGCCGCATGTCACCCCCTCTCCCCAAAGAAAGTGTCATGCCCCCTTCCCACCCACCCTCCCACTCCCAACCGAAATAAAAGTTTCCTTTTCATTTAGAAGTTTCTTCCTCTTTGTCTTCAGGGAAGGTCTCCTGATCGAGGCTGGGGGTTTTGGGGGTTAGAGAGAAGGGTTGGGTCTTCAATAGTAGGGGTCATATTCAAACGGCAAAGGGCATGCACTTTGAGGGTCCAGACATCCCCTTGCTCTCTGGCTCTCATCTGATTTTGAGGGAGCGAGTGCTTGCTTCAGTTTCCCTGACGGTAAAAATGGGGCTTCACAGCTCTAACTGGGAAGTCTGTGAGGGTGACTGGTGCCCAGGAAAAGAGTGGACCTGGGTTCCTCAGTGTGGGCTCAGGCGTTACCAGACTGGGTTCAATTTCTTAGTAGCTGTGTGTCTTTGGGCAAATCTCTCAACCTCTCTGGGCTTATTTCCACCATGAAAAGGGCAGGAGGGGGTGATCTATTCATTCAGCAAATAAACGAAGGCCAACTACATGCCAGGCACCGTTCTAGACACTGGAAAGCAGTGAAAGCCCTCCCTCTAAGGGTTGTACTGCGGGTTGAAACTAATGGCCCCAGTTCAGCACAGCTAAACAAATAGTGTTCAGCAAACGGCTTAGCAGCCACTACTGTCACCGTTTTGCAAAGACTTGGGGGTCAGCCAGAGTGCAGCAACCCCCTTCTGTCACTCACTGGCTGGGAGGCTTGGAACAAGGGACCCTGCAGTTCTGAGCCTCAGTTTCCCCATCTGTATAATGGAGGGAATACCTTGGAGGGAGGGAGGCTGGGTCAGGGGGAAATGAGTTCTTTCACATTGAATGCTGGGAGCACAGGAGGTCCCCTGACACTGGCCAGCTGGGATTAGAACCAGCAGACTGCCCCCTTCCCAAAGAAGCTTTAAAAACTCTTGCCCACCCTGCCCCCCTATCCCTCCAGGAACACACACAGCCCCCGCAGGGTCCAACTGGGGTTGGAGTTTATTTCTGCCGAGCCTGGAGGCTGGGAGCGTATGGGGGCCTCCTCCAGCCCCCAAGGGAACTCCAACTGAACTGTGAACCATGATCACACAAGAGCAACCGGAAGGGAGGGCAGAGAATGGAGGGAGAGGGGATGAGAGGGGTCCCCTTATCCAGCCCCTCCGCAAGGCTGGTGGCAGCCTCAGGGCGCTGTCACCCAGAAGTTCTGGGGTCAGTGGCTAAGTAGGAGGGGCAGAGGAAGAAGTCTGGGGATCCCTGGCTGGGGAGGGCAGGGGAGCCATGTTCCCTTCCTGATAATAAAGATCATTTATAACAAGTGAAGATTTGAAGCTGGAAGGGACTCCAGTTGCCAATGACACCCAAATTTCTCCCAACCAAGAGAGCTCCAGTCCTTGCCACTTTGCTTGCCTGCTCCTCTGCGTTTTTGGGGTTCATGAGAAGTCTCAGGGGATCCCCAGGGTGGGGTTGACAAAGTGCTGTTATGTCAGAGGGTGGCACCATTTCCAAAATGCGAGAAGCCAGAGGGAGGTTCGTGGCGCAGGCACCAAGGGGGCCAAGGAGGGAGGGCCCAGTGGCTGGGGGCAGGGCGGGGTCACTGGGGTGGGGTCGCGGGGGACCCGTCTGGCTCTGCGGGCGGGGGTCCAGACCCCGGCTCGGCCTCCTCCGTTGCCTCCTCGTCGGACGCCACGCCCTCCTCCAGTCGGAAGACCTGGCGCACCGTGCGGGTGGTGAAGGTGAGGGGGCCGCGCCTGCAGGGCCGAGGAGAGACCCGGAGACAGGGATTAAATGAGGGGGCACAAAGAAAAGTGAGAGACAGAGAGAGATGGGGAGACAAAATGAAATGGAAAGGGAAAGGAGAGAGATGAGTGGCCAGAGCGAGATGGGGGAACTGGGGTTCATGGTGCGCATGTGCGGGGTGGCCTCACCGGAGCCGGTTCCTCAGAGTGTTCAGCTCCCTGTTCATAGACTCGGATGCCTCTGTGACATCCTCCAGCTCGTGCTGCAGCCTCCTGCGGACAGCCTGAGCCCGGGATGCCTCCTCTTCGGCCTCTTCCAGCTGCCGCTTCAGCTGCTTCACTCGAAGGTTTCCCTTCTCCAGCTTGGGCAGGAGCAGCAGGGGTAGGGTCATGCCTCTGGGAGCCACCCTCACCCACTCCCACAGCCCCATCCCTCCTGCATCCCGACTGTCCCGTGCTCTGCCTTCGGTTCATGCTTTGTTCTGATCCACATCCTCCTTCCAAGCCTCCACACCAACCTTGAAGGTGAGGCCATTCCCCCACTCGGCCTCAGAGGAGTCATTTTTAAGCCCGGAGCTGACCCTGCCCCTCCCCTGCTCAAAGTCCTCCCGTGGCTCCCCCGTGCACCCTGGACAAAGTCCCAGCCCCTCAGCCTGGCGTTCCGCGCCCTGCAGGGTCTTCTTCCGATAAACACACTGATCAGACCATCTTCACCGAGACCTTCCCCAGAACCTGCCATCCCTCTCTCCAGGAGGGACACACATGATCTGCCTCCTGCCAACCCCTATAACCTCATTTCTTATCACTCAACCCTCGAACCGCATTATTCTCTTGGGCCATACTGATCTGCTTTTTGCTGGGAACTCACTAAGCTCATTTCTATGCCCCAGGGTCTTTCCACTTGCTGTTCCCTCTGCCTGGCTCTTCCTCACCCTTCAGTGTCAATTCAAATGTCACCTCCTTAGAGAAGTTTTCCTAACACTCTCCCCCTCAATCTAGGGACAATTCCCCAATCCTCTGTGTCCCCCTCTTTCACTCTCTTTTTCCTTCATAGCACCTGTCACAATCTGTAATGGTGTCTTCCTTTTCCTATGCTGAAAATGTGAGCTCCATGAGGGCAGGGACCTTCTCTGTGTCATTTACAACCATATCTCCAATCCCTTGCAGAGTGCCTGGCAGGTAGCAGGTATTCAATAATTGTTTAGTGGAATAAATAGTGAATAAAACACAGCTGAGCTTTTAAGGGCACGGCAATGAGACTCACATTTGAGACTGGGGTGGAGGTTAGCAAGAGGATCCAAGAGGATCTCATCCAGACTATCTCTATTTTGACTCTGGGGCAAATTATATCCCCTTATGAAGTTTTCATTTTCTCACCTGTGAAATGGAGCTGATGAGAGAATGAAAGCAGGTAGCACACTGCTTGGGACAAAGTAACTGCTCAGTAAGTAATTAAGAGCACCGATTCTTCACCAGAGTGCTGGAGTTTGAACTCTGTCTCCATCTCTTACTAAATAAATAATTTTGAGCAAGTTACTCCATCTTTCTGTGCCTCAGTTTCCTCACCTGGAGAAGAGGAAAAATAATAGTACCTACCTCATAGGGTTCTGACAAGAATTAAATGTGCTACATGTTATGTCTTTAGCAGAGTGCCTGGCTCGTTAAAGCACTCAATAAACACCATGCGTTGTTATTTTAGCCATGGCCTAACTCTTGGCATGGTTTAACTTCTCCTTCTCCCTGTTGTCTTAGCTCCCAACCAGGGCTTTTCTTAGATTCCAGAATTTACAGACCACAAAGTCATTGATTCCTTCTCTCTCCTGACGCACCAAGCCCCAAGATGGTGTCTGCACTCAGTTCTAGTTCAGCACCCACACGCTGCCTCTTTTGATGGAATCTCAATGCCTCCAACGGTCCCCCCGCCCCCTCTGCTCCTCAATGACATCAGCTGCTCACCTGGTCTCGGAGCTGGTCGGCCACCCTCCGCTCCTCTTCCACCTGGAGCACCACTTCTTTAAGCCTCTTCTCAGCCCTGCGCACCAGCTTGCCAGAGAGGATGCGCTCCCTGAGGAGGCATGAAGGAAAGAATCAGGAGAGCTGCTCACCTGTGCTTCTGTTCCCCCAGCCTCATCCAGTGGCTGCCACCCTGTTCTTGGAGTGGCCTCTGCCCTCTTTCCCACCCATGACTGGCTCCCACAGTCTACTCAGGCCAGACACTGGCACCCAGGCTCCCCACTCTGGGGCATCTAGTCCTCGGCTTCTACTAATGATGTTTCTAATAGTGTTTCATGTCTACACCAGTTTTCCATATCCCACTAGGTCTCTCATATTCAACTGTATACTACCCCTGTCCCCAGTCTTCCTCTTCTCAGGGAGCTGACCCACTGACCACTAGTTTCCAAGTCAGACCACCAGGCATCATCCTAACCCTTTTTCTCTCCTTTGCTCCACCCCCAGTATGTCAGTACCTAAGCCCTGTCCCACTGCCCCCTGGACTCTGTACTGTCCCCTCCTCTCAGCCTCACAGCCCTATCGCCCAGCTCAGGATTCATCTCCCACCTGACCTCCCCTCCACCTGGCCTGGAATCTTCTTTCTCCCTCTGTTCTTTCTCTCTCAACTTCCTTTTCTGGCTGTTTGTGTTTGCCACAGACACTCTGGAAGCCCAAAGCTCCAACCTTAACCATCTTTGCTGTCTTCTCCCTTCACTCACACGCCTTCCCTGGACAAGCTCATCCATGCCCCAGGTTTCCACAACCATCAGCAGCCCGATGTCTGCTAAAAATGTCTCCTGAGCTCCAGCCTGGTTCAGCCCCTAGCCTCGGATGTCCGTCAGAAACTGTACATCCTTCACTGGGCTCAAGCTTTCTCTGAAACCAGCCCGTCTCCCAATTCCCACCTAGATCTGCAAGTCAGACACTGGGAGCCATCCTCACCTCCTCTCTCCCTGAAATCCTTTCCCTCTCATTTCCCGAATTTCCCTATCCCCATGGTCATTGCTCATCCATAGTCTCCCACGTAGACCAGCACACCATGGCACCTAGCGTCGGGCAGTGCTCGGCAGCCACGACTGGCCATGGCAGCCCCAGCTGTGCTGAGAGGCAGGCACGGGGCTGGGGGAAGTGGGAGAGCACTAAGCCATGGGAGGGATGCAGGGGTGAGACTCCTTCAACTAAGGATCGGTGGGTCACTCCTTGCTCCTGGAGTGACTTTGAGCAGGTAATTAACATCCTTTGAGCCTCAATTTCATTGTATAATGATGGGGGTGGGTACTCAGATCGGTGAGTACCTCCATCAGCCTCTGAAGGCCTCCCCAGAGACCTTGAATTACATTTCCCATGAGCCCCTGGGCCCCTGGCCAGCCCCCTGGACGAGAACCACTTCTTCCATGAACCTCTGAGGCCACTACTTTCTGCCTGTCCTGGGACCTCTCACTCTCATGTTCCCCAGTGAATTCAACATCCTCCCCCAACCTCCAACATCCACCCAGTCAGCAGATATTAACCCCAAACATTGCTCTCTTCTCCTCTGACCTCCAACAGCGCACCCGTTCTGCCTCCAACTCTCCTTCATCCTGTCATGCTCATCCACACCCCAGCTCCCTACTCGGGCCTCACCTTCTGTATGAACCATCATCCAGCCTCCTCCCCAGCTTCCCATCTCCCAGTCTCTCTTCTGCTCTGTTCCCAACTTGGCCCCAGAGGGGTCCTTTAGCACCCAGCACTGGCCCTGCCCTTCCCCAGCTCACAGCCCCCTGTGGCTCCCCATCACCCAGGACAGAGTGCCTCAGTCTGGCTTTCAAGGCTTTTGCCTCACTGAGTTGCAGAGTCCTAGGACCAATCGCACTGCTCCAAGTGCCTGGTCTCCCATATGCTCCCCCAAGGTTGCCACTCTGTCTGGGACTCTGTGCCCTGGAAATATTCTCATTCCTAGCTCAGATGCCTCCTCTTTCAGGAACCCTTCCAAAACTACCCCATCTCAGGCTGATTCAGCTTCTTCCTCAACTCTGTTCCCCCAGACCTACTAGGTCACAGGCTCTCCCCTTTGTCACTATGCCCAGGTCATGAGTCTTTCTTGGCCAGGGAATCCCATCAGATCTTGACCTCCACAGGTGTGTCCAATTCTCCATCATTTCCTTAGTTGTGCAGGCATGGGCGTCTAAGCAGTACACTCTTAATACATGTTTTTTGAATGAATGAATGAATACAAAGGTGACCTTATATACTTTTTGGCATAAAACAACAGTCTTCTCCACCAGACAATGGTAGAGATGGTGAATTATGGTTCAGGCATCCTAGATGTATAGCCTGCCTTTGCCTGAGTTTTCCTATATATATCAAACAGGATAAAAATGGTCCTTCTCTCACAAGATTACGTTATATCATACATGGATATACAAGCAGTCCAGCACCTTACATGTAGTAAGTCCTCAATAAGTGGGACCTATTATTATTGATATTATTGATACTGAACAGTATTAAGCAATAGGAAAAATCTTTTGTATTGGATGAGTGACATTTATTAGGCTTAGTAATAAATATTCTGTTCATTTTATTAGCGCAGGGGTTCTTAACTATGAAGGTTGGGGGTGTTTCTGATTGTTTCAGAGATTGGAGATGGACACTCTCTCAGCTCCACACTGCTGCTGCTTCCTGACTTTGAACATGGATGTATGGGTGTGATGTTTGGCACCAGTGCAGACATTTTGTGACCAAAAGGGAAAGACCAGGGGAATAGACCCAGATGCTGACCCAGAGCCCTGCCACCTTTCAGCTACCCAGCTCCAGACATCTTATAACATGAGAAAAATAAATTCTTTGGGATGGATTAGTGACAGAAATTGCCTCAATTCTCACCCCTTCCTGTATTCACACGCTTCGCAATCTGACTTTGCAGCTGCTCCTATAAAGAGGTAGAATCTTTCTCCATTTACTTAAATCTGAGCTGGCCACATGATTTGCTTTAGTTACAGAATGTGGCAAAAGTGAAATTGTATCAGTTTCCAGTTTAGGTCCCAAGAAGCTTTTAACAATTTCCCTCACTCTTGGATCCTTCACTCTGCCATGTGAACAATCCTGGGCCAGTCTGGAGCAGAGACCCATTAGCCTAGTTGTCTACTTTGAAAGCCCAGGCAAGATAAGCAAATCCATCTAGTTTCCTTTTAGCTAAGCAAAGATGCATGCATGAGGCCCACCAAGCCCAGACCAGCAGAACCTACCCGCCAGCCCAGACTCATGAGCAATAAATGACTAAATAAACGACAGATGTTTTAAGCCACCTCAGTTTTAAGCTGGTTTGTTATGCAGCTATATCTAAATGCTACATGACTCTTTAAATCATATAGTGGGAATGCAGGTTCTTGCAGCCCAAAACATCCTAAATGGTATAGGAAATCCTCAGCCATTAACATGATGATGCCTTTTGGACATTTCTAAACCAGGTGCTTGTAATACAGCTCCCCTTCATCTCATTTACCAGAATCGAAGGGTCACCCTCCAGCTGTGCCCTCCTCTCCCACCTACCTGATCTCCTGCTCCAGCTGCTCCTCAGCCTGGGCCAGCTTAGACTCAAGGGCAGCGATGATCATCTTCTGGCGGGCCCGGGCCCCAGCATCCTCCTCACCCAGGCGCCCCCGGAGGTCCTGGATCTGCCGCTCCAGCTGCTGCCGCCCGCTCTCTGCCTTGGCTGAGAAACTGCGCTCAGCTGACAACTCTGTGGTCAGCGACTCCACCTGTAGCAGCAGTGGGAAAGGTGGGACTGTCACGGTTGAGTCTCAGAGGGAAAGTGGGAGGTAAATCCAGGCACCTCCCATTAAGTGAGCTGATGATTGTTAAGATTCATAGCACAGAGCCTGGTCCATACTAAATACTCAACAAAGGGTAGCGTGTATTTTTCCTAATTGGCTCATCAGGCAACAGCAGTGCCAGCCCTGGGTTAACCTTTTGGGTAGTTTATTTTTTTCTATTTTAATAAGTCCACGAGACTATTGCAAACTTAAATTCTACCTCTGACTGTGAATGAGTCTATTCCAAGGGTTATCACACTTTTGTTTGCACCAGGATCCTCCGGGGAGCTTGTGAACCAAAGGCAGACCACAGAGTCCCACCCTGTAGAGATTCTGATTCAGCTGGTCTGGAATGGGGTCCATGAAGCCACACTTTCAACAAGAATCTCAGGTGATTTGGATATGAATGATATGCAGGATCGTTTTGAGAAATGCCAGCTCAATTAACAGTAGCTACTACATTGCAAATGTGTAAACACACCCCTAATAATAGTTCCTGTTTATTTATTTATTCAGCTCATACTCTGAGCGAGGTCCTATGCCGGGGACACGGAAATGAGTCAGATCCAGTCTGATTCATACTTTATTTCATTTCACCCTCACAGGAACACGTCGACATGGTGATTGGCATATGCTATTTTTCAAAAACTTTTATTGGAAAATAAAACTGTGATGCAGAAAAAGTAAAAAAACAAAAACAAAAACAAAACAAAACCTGATCAAATATATGGCTTAATGGGTTAAGAGAAGGCAAATATCATGGTCACCCCTGCTCAGGTGAAGAAACAGAATTTCACACGCCCATCCTAATAACAACCCTCTTCCTTTTCCCTCTGAATAGCATGTTTTCAGCCTGACTTTTTGGATGGACACTTCTTTGCTCTCTTTTCAAGTTTTATTACTCAAAGATGCATCCCTAGATCCTATAGTTGAATCCTGCTCATTTAAAAAATTTTGAATAGATCTTTTAAGTCTCTTTTTTTGGGGGGGTAATTAGGTTTATGTATTTTTTAATGGCAGTACTGGTGACTGATCCCAAGACCTCTTGCATGCTAAGCACGTGCTCTATGACTGAGCTATGCTCTCCCTGCTCATATCACTCTTTCTATGGTTGTAGTATCCTCTGTGAGAGCATATATTGGCTTACGCATTTCATTTATAATGAGCATCCAGCACTGTTTTAGGTACTGGGAATAGAGCAGTGAAAACTAAGATAAAGGCCCTATGCTCAAGGTGCTTAACATTCTGTTGAGGAGATGAACAACAGACAAATAAGTAAATATATAATATGATGCCAGGCAGTGGTAACTGATAGGAGATTAAAACAGAATGCAGAGAAATTATGGGAGGCGGGTGGCTGTTTCACACAGGGCAGTCAGAAGGAGTGAAATGTGTGATGGTCTGGGAGAAGAGCTTTCCAGGAAGAAGGCACAGCAAGTGCAAAGGCCCTGAGGTAGGAATAAACTTGGCATGGTCAAACAATAGTGAGGAGGCTGGTGTGGCTGAAGCAGAGTGAACTAGAGGGAGAAGGTTTATACATAAGGTCTGAGTTAGCCAGGGACCAGAGTGTGGGGCCTTGTTGGTAATCGGGATTTTACTCTGAGTGAGATGGCCGCTGCATTACCCTGGCATATGACTGCCTCTCCTACTGGTCTAGGGGCTCCTCAAAGGCTGAGCTGGGGTCTTACTCCTTCCTGAGTCAGTGCTGAATCCCCAGCAGCACTGGACCCCATGAGTGGTCTCAAAATGTATCTTTAAAAATGAATGAAATAATACAGACATAGAACCCTCTTTGGAAATCCCATCCCTCTTTTGTTTGCCTGGCAAACTCTTAACTTCCTACAAGAACTCTTAAGGCATCACCTCTATCAGGAAGTCCTCCCTGATAGCCCCCAGCCTCCAGCCTAGGTCAGTAGTACCCCCTAGGTTCTCACAGTGTCTTGTGCTTCCTCCATTCTTATTTGTATTTCTGTACTGGAATAGTCTGCCTCCTCAATCAGACTAGGATGTCCTAAGGGCAGAGACCTGAAATGATCCATCTCCAGGTCCCTAGCACCACCCAGAATAGGCTGTGGGCCTTCAGAAGCCTCATAAAATATTTACAAATAAATATACAAATGAAATATGCTGTTCTCCATCTGTCTAGCTCCTTCTTATCTTTTAAAAGCCAAGCCAAATGTCCCTTCTTCCCTGTGACTGTTGCAGAGAGTTTTTTTCCTCTCTCTCTCCTGGGCCCAGGATACTTCTAGTATCATACATGCCACTCTATAATGTGACAGTAGAGTCCCATGTCTGTTTCCCCATAAGACTCTGCAGGACAGAGACTACAAAATTTATCTTTGGGTCTAATCCTTAAGAAACTTCAGAAATACAAGTGAATGAATGCATCAATGTCACACCAACTCCTATTCAACCTTCAAAACACAACTCAAATAGTCCCTCTTCCTATGTCTGTTGAACAGGACTGAAAGTTATGGTCCCAGGTCAGTGGGGACCCAGGCTGGCCATAGGTGACCAGGCTGTGCTCACCTGCAGGAGCAGCTTGCGGTAGCGGTCATTGAGCAGCTCTGCATTGCTCTGCTCCTCCTCCAGCTCCTCTTCCATTTGCCCCAGGCGCCCCTCCAGCTGCCGCTTCTCATCCAGAATGGCGGCCCTAGGGAGAACCGGGACAGGGGAGGTGAGAGGGCAGGATGGCCAGAGGAGGGCGCCCTGCCCCACATGACCACAGGCTACTCACTTGCTAAGGCTGCCATTGGCCACCTCATCTGCCATCTCGTCTCGCTCCTGCTGAGCCTGCCGTCGGGCACGGTCGGAGGCGGCCAGTTCCTGTGATGACCGAGGGCGGGGGTGATCAGCTGTGATGAGGGGAGGCTACGTGGGCACCGGCCTCCCTGTCCCTCACACCTCAAGTCTCTTGGCCTTTTTTTTCCCCCACTTCACAGTCTACAGGCAGATGTCTCCTAAATCCTGAGCCCCTGATCCCTGTCCATCTCCTGATGCCCGCCCCCAAGGCCCTTCACCCTCATCACCTCCTCCCTGACCCCAGTGTCTCCTTTCAAATCAGCTCCTCGGCCTCAAGATTCCCCTGGGGGGTCTCTCCTGGCTTCCTCTGCCCACTTACTGGCGTCCACAGCCCTGTCCAACCTGCCCCTTTACTCTGTCTGCCTTGTTGCCTCCTCTGCGTCCCCACAGACTCGGCTCAGGCTTCATCCTCTCTCCCCAACCTCCCTGCCTCCAGTCTCCCCGCTCGAGTCCATCCCCTACACAACCCCAACGCTGACCCTGCCCCTCCCAGGAGTCCCCAGCATCTCCCAGGCCCCGCCCACCACGGCCCCGCCCATTCTGGCCTCACCTCCTGCAGCCGCAGCACTTCCGCCTCCAGCCCCTTGAGGCGCTTATCGCTCTCCCGGCTCTGGGCAAAGATCTCCTCCCGGGAGCTGCGTGACTCCTCCACCTCTCGCCACAGCTCCTTCATCTGGGCCTGGGAGGAACGCAGCGAGTGAGCGGGCCAGCCTGGTGCGTTTAAAAAATCCCCACTGTCTATCTTTATAATGGAGTATCTAGTTGTTGATAACCACAGTGAGGACAGCAGCGGGCTTGGCAGTCGTGGGGCAGTTACAGCACAGTTATTAAAATTATTATTATTTGCTTGATAATAATAGCTTTCCAGTGTAGGGATTTTCTCTCAGTGATGACATGATTGGCAATTTTTACTTTTTGGGAGGAATCTTTCTACACCAGCGCTGCCCACTAGAAATAAATTGAAAAAAAAAAAAGACAGAAACCTAAAACCCACCAAAAAAAAAAAAAAAAGCAAAAAAAAAAAAAAAAACCCTAACTAAATAATAAAAAAAAAAAAAGGAAAAAAGACAAGGAAAAAATAGGAATAAACTGCAAGGACATATGGCCTTTTACATTTTCTAGTAACCATATTAAAAAGGTTTAAAAGAAACAGGTAAAAGAGTTTAAATACTATATTTTATTTCAGCTATATATCCAAAATGTTATTTCCACTTATAATCAATATAAAATTATTGAGATATTTTACTTCTTTTTTGTATGAAGTCTTCAGAATGTAGCATGTAACTTGGATTTTGGGCCCACCACACTTTAGATGTCTAACAGCCACATGGGGCTGGTACTCTCTGCATTGGACAGCCTAGGTCTATACTTTTTAAAAATTAGACTTTACATTTTAGAGCAGGTCTAGGTTCATAGCAATATTGGGTAGAGGGTACACAGATTTCCCAGACAGCCCCCGGCCCTCACATAAGCACAGCCTCCTCCATTGTCAACATTCCGCAGCAAAGTGAGTGGTACATTTGTTACAACTGATACACCATCCCCCCCGCCCCAAATTTTAAATCAATCATGTATAACTTTCATAAGGGGGTTGTGGATGGGGACTCCTAAGGTATTTCCATTCCAAAGTGAAATAAAATGAGGACACTGGACTTAAAAATTAAGCTTTTTAAATAAAAGCAATAAAAAATATGAAAGGAACCAAGGGTGGGGGTGTAGAGCGCATGCTTGGCATACACGAGGTGCTGGGTTCAGTCCCCAGTACCTCCATTCCCCAGTATCTCCATTAAAAAAAAAAAATCCAAGTGAGCCTTTGGGGCATGCATATTTATAAAACTGTTGGCTAATCTGGGTGCAGCTCCTGGGATGGAGAGGGCGGGGTCCAAACTGGTCCTGCGCCCGCCCCTCTCCACGGGTTTAAGCCCCACCCCTTACCTGCATCTTGCGCAGCTGCTTCACAGCCTCCTCCTTGCCCTGCCCGGCGGCCGCGCTCTGGGCCTTCAGCTCCTCCAGGTCTGCCTCTAGCTTCTTGCGAGCGGCCACGGCCAGCGCACGCTGCTTGCGTTCCTCATCTCGCTCTACTTCGGCATCCCTCAGCTGGGGGCGAGGCCGGCAGGGGCAGGCTCAGGGGACCAGAGACCCAGCCTCCCTCTAGAGGCTCGTGACATAGATGTCCATCTTCCAGCCCCTGTCCAGGCCTCTAGCCCCATTCCTCCTGCCCCTTGCTTCTCTCCACCGCAAATCCAACTCATCCTCTCTGACCCCACAGCCCCAGCTCAGGCCTCATCCTTGCCCCTGGCCCCAGACTTCTCTTGGCTCCCATCTCTCCCCTCCAGCGCATTCCAGAAGTCTCCAGAAGTGTCCTTCTACACTCAGAGCTGGCACTGTCCCTCCCCTGTTCATGACCCTCCTATGGCTCCCCAGTGCCCCCAGGACAAAGTCCTGGATGAGCCCATGGCTGGATCAGTGGGGCCAGGAAAGATTAAGAAAACACCCCCAGCCTCAGATCCCCAATTCATCTCTCCTCCAGGGCCTCCCAGCTCTGTCTCTCCGGCTCCAGTCTACTGCCCACATGGCCCCAGAGGGGTCTTTCCGACACACAGAGCTGACCCATCCCTCCCATGCTCAGCATTCATCACCTAGTGGAGAGCTGTGCCCACTGTGGGCCACAGGACATTCCTCGACTGAATGCGGAATGAGTGAATGAAGGGTGTGGAGGGAGAGAGTGATGGAGGGAATGAGGAAGTGGGTGAGGGAATAAATGAACAAGGAAGGTTGTGGATGAAGAGGGTGCAGACGAACTCATCAAGAGTGCATCGGTGGGTTGGAGTGTGGAGGGGCTGGGGTTGAGTCCATAGAGGAGTGGTTGGGCTAGGGAGAGGTTGCTTGGGAGAGGGTATTTGGGTGGACGGAGGAGAAGGTGGAGGCAAAGTTGGCTGTGTAGAAGCGCTGGTGGGTGGGGAGGTGGTGTCAGGGGTGGTTGGGTGGCTCAGTAGTTGGGGTGGTACATGGGTGGATGGATGGTTTGGTGGATGGGAGATGTCTGAGTACATCAGCAGGTCAACAGGATGTGTGTGGGGGTGCATGGCTTATGGTGGATGAATGTGTTCAGGAACAGGAGGATGGCTGGTTAGCAGGAGGGACTTGGGTAGAAACACTGAGTAGCAGGTGCCTATAAGCACCAGGGCACTGCCAGCTGGCTGGGCGCCCCACAGCCTCCCACTGGGCATGCCCATACCTGCTTGGCCAGCTGCCGCCGCCTCTCCTCACCAGCCTCATCACGGCCCTGCAGGTCCCGCTCATGCTGTGCCCTGAGAGCCTGCACGGTCACTTCCAGGCGCAGCTTGGCATCCTCGGCGGCCGTCAGCTCATCCTCTAGCTCGGTCACCTGCGTTCGCAGGTCGCTGGCTGCCTGTTCTGCCACCCGGCGGGCTCGCTCCAGCTCATGCACCTGGTTGGGAAGGAGGGTGAGCACTGGGCATCTGGGTCACTGGCAGGCATGAGGGTTGGGGGAGGTCAGGATCCAAGATCTATCCCAGGCTAGAGTGAGGGGAGCTTTGCCTGATGAGGGGGAGGCAACAAGTGGATGTGCCCATCCTGCTTTGTTCATTCATTCATAGGTTCAACACTTCCTGGGCACCTATCTACTAGGTGTCTCATTCTGAATCATCCTCAGACAGATTTTATTAAAAACATATGCATGATAATTTTATTATCCAAAGCTCTTGAGGGTCCAATTCAAGTGTCAGATTGGCTAACTCTTGCTTATGGTGGATTATGTCTGCATAGGTTTTGTGATTTTGGATTGTGAGCTCACTTCACTGTGGCTTCATCTTTGGGAATCCCATGTGGAAATGGGTTGAAGACAACAGAGTTATTGGTGTTGGTTTCTGCCCAACTCCCCAGGATATTATCAATCCACTATCTACTTCTATTTTTTTCTCAGAGTGGAGGTTTCCAGACCTTTCAGGGAGGTGTAAATTAAAACCTCAAACATCCTGTGAAAGAAGACCTGAGCTTATTAATTCTTGAAGACCACCCCCACCCCCACCCCAGCCTCTCTTTAACTGTCACCTCTTCGGAGAAGCATCCCTTGACCTTCAGGGCCTCCCTATCACCCATGCTCCTGGCAATGAGCCCCTCTCTGATTCAGCCCTGGTCACAGTGGTCACTTAACATGCACTTATGTGTCTTTTTGTGCAATACCCACCTCCCCTACTGGACTGTGAGCTCGCAGGGCAAGGACTACATCTGTGTATCAGCCCAACCTAATGACCCTCATGGAAATGCTACAGTGACGGTGTCTACTTTTAGCTCTTCAAAAGGACCAAATGGTCTCCCTTCTGCTTTGGCACCTGCCAATCAACTATGCTTACTTGAAAGGATCAAACTTTTTCCCATCACCAACCAATTTCCAACAAAGGCCACTGAAGTCACTATAAATCTCAACAATTTCCCCAAAGGACTTAGTAGTTTGAGCCTGAGTTGTATTTTGGCTCCATTATCCCCAGGGCTGCAGGCCAAGGGTGAGTCACGGGGATGGCGGCTCTTTCCATGCCTCGCTAAAAGCTCCATCAGATCAGTGCCAGAGTGTGCAGAGAAAATAAAGCCCTCATCCATCCCACACCTGGGAGCATGCTGCTTGGCAGTTAAAAAGGATGTTGGGACTGTTTCTGCCCAGGGACCCAATCAAACACGGATTCTACCAGGGCCTCCCACCATTACTCAGGGTAGCCTGTGTCCCCAGGCCTGTCTGGCTGGTGCTCCATAATTATAGTTGTTGGGCAAATGAAGGAAGGATGGAGTGGAGGGTGTGTTAGACCTTTCATGAGGCTGGGAGGCTGGGATACTGGTTGGGTAAGTGAGGACTGGGAACAGGCCTGGGAGACCCCTCACAGGCTTGGGAGGGAAGGATGAGTTGGGGGAAGACAGAGGCCTGGTAGGCGAGCCTGCGTATGTTCAGTGGAGTCAGGGGGTGGCAAGGTGGGGTGTCCTCACACTGAGTGTGGTGTGTGTGTGTTTGTGGTATGTATGCACGTGGTGTGTATCTGTACAGTGTGTGTATATGCACGTATGTGCATGTTGGGGGGGTGTATGTGGTATGTGTATGTTTGGGGAGTGGTTCTCAAGCTGTATGTTCTGATAAATTCTCTTCACATGTTTGCACACCCAAGGTGAGCATTTCTCATGCACCGTGTGTACACACGAGCAGGTGTGTTTCATGGAAGACTCTCACATTCTATGAATGCACATGTGAACATGTATGTTTTGTGAACAGCTCTCAGGGAACAGGGGACCACCTGTGTTCCATGGACAATTCTCCTCGTGTTCTGGGTACATGCCCAAGAACACGCGTGCTGGTGACCGGCCCTCCTTACTTTCTGTCTGTGTGGGTATGAACACGTGTTTGGCAGAAGATTCTCCTTGCACCCTGTATGCATGAACATATATGTCTGGTCGACGGCCCCCTCCTGTCCTGTGCTTGGGCATGAACATGGGACTCGAGAGCTGGTTCCCTTCACACCCTGTGTGGGGAGCGCCTGTGTGTGTATGTGGCCCCGACATCACATGTGCGTGTCCACGCGCGAATCCGGAAGCAGGGTCTGCTCACGCTCTTGCCGACATCATCCTTGCTGCTCAGCAGTGCCTCCAGCTCTGCCCTCAGGGCCCGGTTCTGCCGCTCCAGCTCCTCCCGTGCTTCCTGCTCTTCCTCCAGGGCCCGTGTCAGGGACAGGGCCCGAGCCTCGCGCTCCCGGCCCTCCGCCTCGACCCGCTCACGTTCCTCCACCGCCCGCAGGACGGCCGCCTTCTCCTCTGCCAGGAGCTTCCGGGGCGAGGGAGATGGGTGGGGGGAAATAGGTTAGCTGAGAGGAGTGTACAAGGGAATGGAGAAGAGGGAGCAGCCAGGGATGCAGAGAGAGACAGACAGACAGAGGCAGAGACACAAGAGGGAGGTAGAGGGATTAAAGTCGCCACCATGTCCCAAACCAGCTCAACTCTTGAATGGATCCAACTGATCAGCCCCTCACTCTGGATACCCAACAGGGGAAAGGGTGTTTCTTTCTTTCTGTTGGGGTAGGGGTAGGAAAAAAACCCTCAGATATTCTTTAAATGTCCTTCAACTTTCACTTTTTTTTTTTTAAGATACAGTAATTTACAAACAATAAAACTTACAAGACATGCAAGAAAGGAAGAGAATGGGAGTCAAAGTCAAGAGAAAAATCAGTCCATAGAAACAGACCCCAAGATGACCTAGAGACTGGGATTATCATACAGAACTTTGACTATGGTATGTAAGTTTCAGGACAAGATGGATACAATGGCGGAAGAGTCAGGGTTATTTCAGGAGGGATCTGACACTGTAAAACAGAACCAAAGAAAGATGCTAAACTTCAAAATATGACAGCTGAAATCAAAAAGTCACTGGATGAAATTGAGAGCAGCATGGAGACATCAGAAGAATCAGTCTGCTTGAAAACAGGTCAACTGACATGATCTGAATAGAGCAGAGAAAGAAAAAAAATTATAAAAAAAAGTTAGCAGAGCTTTAATAACCTGTGAGACAGTATCAAGCAGTCAAACATACATGTTCTTGGGGTCCCGGAAGAAAGGGAAAGAAGAGAGGAAGAAGTAAAATTGCCTTTATTCACAGAAGACCTAATCATCTATGTAGAAAATCCAATGGAATCTATAGAACATCTACTAGCACCAATATGGGAGTTTAGTTAGATTGCCGGATATGAGATCAATATACAAAATCGATTGTATTTCTATATATGAGCAATCAGAAATTGAAATAAAAATAATACCATTCAAAGTAGCATAAAAAATGAAACATTTGGAAATCTGAAGAAGATCTAAATAAATGGGCATATATATCATGCTCCTGAGCCAGAAAACTCAGTATCATGAAGATGTCAATTTTTCCCAAACTGACCTATAGATTCAGAACAATCTCAAACCAGGAGGATTTGTGCGTATATGTGTAGAAATTGACAAATTGTAAAACACAGATGGAAATGCAAGAAGAGGCAAACTAACTCCAAAAACGAAGAAAAAATTGGAGAACTAATGCTACCTGATTTTCAATATCTATGTAAAAGCAAGTTAGTAGAGAGAGTCTTTTTTAAAAATACAGTTTGAACAACTGAATATCCAGATACATAAAAACTGAACTTGGAGCCCTGAGAGCACTATATATAAAAATTAACTCGTATGACTGAAACATTATGCTGTATACCAGAAATAAAAAAAAGAATGCAAAAAAAATGCTGGATTTTAAAGGCATCTGAAAAAAATTAACTCAAAGTGGATCATAGACCTAAATGTAAAACCTAAATCTAGAAAACTTTTAGAAAAAAATCAAAGGAGGAAACCATTGTGATCTTAAGTTCAGCAAGGATTTCTCAGAGACACAAAACCAAAGGCATAACATACAAAATAACAAATTAATAAACTGGACTTCATCAAAATGAAAAATTTCTGCTCTTTGAAAGACTACTAAGAGAATGTACGGACAAGCCATAGACGGGATGAAAATATTTGCAAAGCAATATACCTGATAAGGAACTTGTATTCAGAATAAATAATTAAGTAATTTACTTTTGAAATTCAACAGTGAGAGAAGAAACAACCCAATTTCTTTTATAAGACAAAAGATTTGAATAGGCTTTTCCCCACAGAAGATGTATAGATGGCAAATAAGCACATGAAAAGATGCTCAACATCACTGTTCATTAGGAAAATGTGAATTAAAGCCACTATATCCTATTAGAAAGACAACCATTTTATTTATAACAATTAAAAACTAGACACAACTCAAATGTTCATCGACAGGGTAATGTTTTTCAAAATGTGGTTCATCTCAAAAGGAATAATACTCGGCAGGAACGAAAAAAAGGGAATAAGTGATTGATGCACGTAAACATATAGATGAATCTCAAAGTAATTATTCTGAAGAAGCCAGATGAAAATGAGATTTATAGAAAAATAAATTATATAAAATTCTAGGGGATACCAAAAATTAATTAAAAACAAAACCCCACCGTTGAATTTCATAGTCAAACTGCTAACAACCAAAGATAAAGAGAAAAAACTGAAACCAGCTAGAAAACCACATCACATTGTCTACAGGGAAATAATGATTTGAACAACCACTAACTTTTCATCCGAAACAATGGAGGCCACAGATGATGGAATGATCTCTTCCTAGTGCAAAAGGATAAAACTGCATACCTAGAATTCAACAGCCAGTGAAAACACCTTGCGAAAATAAAGGCAAAAGAATGACTCTCCCATTTTCTGGAGGAAGAAAACAAGGCACAGAGAGGTCGGGCCACTTGCCCAAGCCACACAGCCAGCAAGGGCCCAAGCTGGGATTTGAACCCCAGGGTTGCCTGATCTTAATGCTCTGGGGTTCTGTGAATTTTATCGCATCCTCGGACTGCCAGGTGCTGAAGATTACCTCCAGTTCTCAGATGGGCAAACTGAGGCTGAAACAGGCCAAGCAGCTTGCCCGAGGTCCACAGTGAGTCACCAGAAGAAGTGAGATGTATTATGTCACTTAATCTTTCCTAAGGACCCACTGGTGCACCTTTAGGACACCCTGGGAGTAAAGGTGGGCACTCCCAGTAATGATTTCGGGACAAGAGACATAAGCCAGGATGGATGGGTGTCTTATTTTACAGAGGCTCAGAGGGAAGCGGCATCTTGCCCTAAGGTCCTCCCAGGTTCGGAGTTGAGCTGGGATATCACGTGTTACTGATTCCTCCCTGCGACCACGGGGAGCGTGGATTACCATCCTGATTTCCATGCTCGGGAGTAACCCGTGGTGCCTCACCTGGTCGAACTTGCGCTGCTTCTTCTCCAACGTGCTCACGAGCTGCCGCTGCTGCTCCAGGTCCATGGTGGCGTCGTCCAGCTCTTGCTGCAGCCGGCGGCGGCCTCGCTCCAGCCGCTCTACCACCTCCGTCTTTTCTGCCAGGCGCTGGGTCAGGGCCTCAGCTTCTCGGGCTGCCCGCCGCCGGGCCTCCTCCCCTGCCTCCAGTGCCCCTGCCTCCTCTTCCTGGCGCCGCCGCCACTCTGAGAGCTGGGAGGGGATGGGGAGGAGAGAGAGGGAGGATGGCACTCATGGCTGTGACCAAGGGGGAAGTTGGTAGGGTCCCCATTTCCCAGATTAGGAGACTGAGGCCTGAAGAGGGAAATACTCACTCCACTGGGTGCTTCTGCCTCGGAGTATGGATGAGGTTGTGAGTTCTATGAGCCCTAGCTCCTCCAGGGGATTAAAATTGTTCCCACTGGGACCGAGAAGATGAATCAGATCTGGGCTCTGTCCTGGGAAACCCTCAGCCTGATGAGGGAGACTGAGAACCAGGGTGACAGAGACTAAGGTAGAAATATGGGAGCCATGGGAGTCCATGGGAGAGGTTCAAAATCTGTTTAGAACTTTCAAGAGAGACTTCCTAGAAGAGGGGGCATTTGCAATGGATCTTAAAGTATGCATAGGAGTTTTCAAGTTAAAGAAGGATATTCTCAGACATGCATTCATCAGTCATTCATTCAACAAGCATTTCTGAAGGCCCTCCGTACATCAGGTCCTATGTTGGCCTATGCTGGGGACCCAGGTGTAACTGTGATGGAGTCCCACTTTCAAGGAGCTCCCAGTCTGGTGGGGGGACTCATGGGCAAAGACAGTTCCAGCAAGGGAGACTGGAGTGCGGACAAAGGAGAAAGAAGGGTTGTGGGAGCTCAGAGGTGGGAAGTTAGGGTTTTTTTCAGAACAGGAGAGGCTAATGCTAAGTTCTGAAGAAGGAAATGGGTTTTTCCAAGTGAAGCTGGGAAAGAGAGGTGAGAGATAAACACAGCTAAAGATGAGGGGAAAACCAGAGAATGCAGGGCCTCCAACACCCAGCTGAGACGCATGGGTTTTCTCCAAGGGAAGCTGGGGAGCCACGGGAGGGAAGGGCAGGGTCAGCTCTGGGGGTAGAAAGACCAGGTGAAGGATTGAGCTGGAAGGGGAGAGGCTAGAGGCAGGGAGGTTTGAAAGGAGGCTGCGATGAGGATTCAGGTGGCAGAGGATGAGGTTTGAGCAAGGCTGGGGCCGTGTGGATAGAGAATCGGGGACAGGAGGGACAGGGCTCTGCACAGATAGGCTCTGGGGCACAGGGAGAGACAGAGGTGGGTATGGCTTGCAGGGGTCTGGCCTATTATACACTGGGCCACAGGGCCACCCCGAGCCAGGGGACCCAGGAGGAGCAGGTTGGTAGACTAGGTGTCCTCTTGAGACCCCCCTCCAGGACTGTTCACCTGGGCCTGGGCAGTCTGCAGCTCCCGGCCTGCACGCTCCCTGGCAGTCGCCTCCTCCTCCAGCTGCTCCCGCAGCCCTGCCGCCTCAGCCTCCAGGGCTCGTGCCCGGGAGCCCAGGGCCAGCTTCGCCCTGGTCTCCTCCTGCAGCAGCTCCTGGAGATGGATGGGAGAATGGATGTTAGGTGTGGGCAGAAGGATGGGGAAGCCGGGGGTGTGGAGGGGTGGGCAGGTGGTGAGGGGTCACCTGGGCATCGTGTAGCTGGACCTCCATGCTGGCCAGCTCCTTGCTCAGCCTGATGGCTCTGGACTCGGCCTCGCTCAGTGCCCCGGACACATTCTCGAGTTCAGCCTGTGGGGGAGGGACACCTTCTAACAATGGCTTACAGCCAGCTGCCCCGTTTGCTCCCCCACCTCAAATCCCCACCATGCACTGCTGGTGGGAACGTGAAATGATGCAGCTGCAGAAGACAGCTCCTTAAAGTGATGAAAGGTAGAGTCTCTGAACAGCCCAGCAATTCCACTCCGAGGTGCGTACCCAAGAGAAATGAAAATGGATGTCTATGCAAAAACGCAGACAGGGATGTTCGCAGGAGCACTGTTCACAGTAGTTGAAAGGTGGAAACAACCCAGATGTCCATTCCCAGATGATGGCTAAACAAAATGTGGTCTCATTAGGAATATCATTTGGAAATGAAAAAATAGCAAAAGACTGATAGATGTTACAATGCCGATGAATCTTGAAAACGTTCTGCTGAGTGAAAGAAGCCAGACACCAAAGGGCAAGTATGGTCTGACTCCATATATATGAAATGTCCAGAATAGAAACTCTAAAGAGACAGAAAATAGATCAGTGATTGCTGGGGCGGCCTTGGTATCATTGGGGAATGGGAGCTAAGGAATACAGGGTTTCTTTTCGGGGTGATGAAAATGTCCTAAAATTAGGTTATGGTGGTGACTATATAACTCTGTGAATATATTAAAAATCACTGAATTGTAACTTTTAAATGGGTGAATTCTATGGTATGTGTTATATTTCAATCCAGCTATTCCCACCGCACCCAAATCACCACCATGATGATACTGGGTACAGCCCCTGGCCACGGGTTTCTTTGCTGTAGGAGTCAGGAAGTGGTTCCCCACCGTCCTCCCCATGGACTATTGCCTTCACCAGAGGAGGACCTCTTCTGCTTTGTCCCCTGCTGGGACCTCAGGGCCCATGAAGGGGCCTGACACACAGTAGGTGCTCAGTGAATGTTTCTTGGATGACTGTCTCCAGCCCACATGTGTTAACCTGCAACTCCTTCTCTCCCTTTTCAAGGTTCACTAAACAAGCCAGATTGGGTTCACATTCTGGCTGGTAAGAAAACTGGTCTGGAAACTTGGAAATAACACGAGGCAATGACCGAGCGTCCTTTTGATGGGACAGGACTGTCTAACAGGCCCACCTCAGGCTCACCTCACTATCCAAGGGAAGCAAACTCTCGTTGACCTACCCTGTGAAGTTATGCGAAGAAGACGGCTGAGTTGCAAATGATTTCTGCCCAGCAGAGAAGATCAAGTTCTGCTTTGTGCCTGGCATGTATCTTGTGCTCCATAAATAGGTACACCTGTCAGTTCCTGAGAGCTTGCTGTGAGTCCAGGAACTACGCTAAAAGCTTTACAAGTACAGGCTAACTGAATCCACACACCAAGTCTATGTGGTAGATACCATTATTATTCTCAGTTTACACAAAGGGAAGCTGGGGCACAGAGAGGTTAGGCAATTTGCCTAAGGTCACATAGCTCTGCAGGGTGAAACTGAGATTTAAGCCCAGGCAGAATGGCTCTAGAGCTGTATTCTTCAACAGGGTAGCCACTAGCCTCAGGTGGCTATTTAAATTTAGAGTAATTAAAATAAAAATCCAGTTCCGTTGTACTCGCCACATGCTGTGTGCCTGACAGCCAGGTGGATAGTGCAATTACAGGACATTCCCATCATGGAAGAAAGTTCTTCTGAATAGTGCAGCCTAGAACTCCTGTTATCAGCCACCAAACTCTACTCTTGATGTCACTTTTATTTATGTAATATATAAAGTGCTTAGTACAGGGACCACTACGTAGCATGATTCCCCTGGGGCAGACCCTAACTGTCCCTCCAAATCCATTCTCCTGATCCCATGACAGGCTGTTAAGTAAGTTCATGGCTGCCAGCTACAAACTACATTTCCAAGCCTCCTTTGCAATTGGCTGTGGTCATGTGATGATGATATGGACAATGAAATGCAAGCCAAGTGATGTATGCAAAGTTTGTCTCTTCCTCTCTTTGCTCCTTCCTGAGCTGGAGCACATATGTGCCCACCATCCAGATTTTACTCTGAAGGTGAGGTCAACCTCCTCAGGGATGATGGAGTGATCTCATGGAGCACAGTGTCTTGCCAGCCTCGACTGCTTACTCTGAGCCTATTTCTTGAGAGGGAAAGGTGCATGTCTTTTATTCAAGCTGATGAATTCTGGGGTCTTTTTGTTATAGCAGCTTAACTTTTACCCTAACTAATACACTATTTTAATCTGGAAATTAAAAACTATAATGGTCTTCTTCCCTGGTAGGGTTAGGGAATAAAAAGCTATTCTTTCCGCTTGTTTGTATTCTCAATAATAAACAGGGATTGGTCAGTTAAAAAAAATAATAAAATTACAATGAAAAACCCCACATGGTTTTAGAAGTCACAGTGTGATGCTGTCCTCACACAATTCCAAGTATTCATACTGGGTTTTTCTAATCAGACTGTAGATTATTTAAAGCCAGAAGATAAGAAGGTAGAAGGTGGACGCTGTGGAAGAGTTAAGAGCTACAGGGTCAGTCATGCCTGGATTCGTTGGAGCTTTGGCTCTGAGGGACCTTAGACAATCAACTTCACCTCCCTGGGCCTCAGTTTCCTTGTGTGTAAAATGGGAACAATATTAGCACTTCTCTCAAAGGAGCATCAGGAGGCTTTAGTAACACAGGATGTTTGGTGTATAATAACCATTCATCAAATACTAGCTATTTATGTGTGATTATGTAAGAAAAGTTGGAAGGGGCAATAGGGTTGATGTGGATCAAACAGAAGCCCAGAGAGGGTAGGCATCTCACCCAAAGTCACACAGCAGAGACCACCCCTGACCTGGCTATCCCACTCACCTGGGCTCGCTGCAGCTTCTCAGCAGCCTCTGCTCGTGCCCGCTCCCCGTCACCAGCCCGGCCCTGCACCTCCTGCAGCTGTGACTCCAGGCGGCGCCTCCGCTGCTCACCCTCTTGACGCGCAGTCTGCACATTGCTTAGCTCCGTCCGCAGCTCAGACACTTCGGCCTCCAGAGCCAAGCGGGTCTTCTCCCATGCACTTTTGCCCTGGTTGAGGAGAGAGACAGCATCTATTTATGACTCTCTTTCTAATCAGGTCAGGCATGTGCATGCCCCAGAACCTTTGCACTATCTATCCCCTCTAAAACTTCTCACTGTTCCTTAAAGACCCAGGCACACTCTTGCCTCAGGATACTTGCACTGGCTATTCTCTCTGCCCAGAATATGTTTCCCCATAATGCTGGGATGGCTCACCCATCACCTCCCTCAGTTTTTCACTCAGAGGCCACTTTTCACAGAATCTCTCCATGGCCTCTCTATTTAAAATCACAACACACCCTCCCCCACCAGCATTTTCCCAGCACTAATGACCCCAGTACACATTATGAACGTGTTTAGATTGTTTACTCTCTGCCTCATCTGCTAAAATGTGAGCTCCATGAGGGAAGGGGGTATTGGTTGTTTGGTTCACAGCTGGGTTCCCAGTACCATCCCAGGGACAGAGTATGTATTCAATGAATGCTTGCTGAATGAAAGATGGGACAGGACCATAAATATATGAGGAGAGAACCCCAGAGAGATGGGCTGGTCTGGAAATAGCCAGAGGTCCTCCTCCAACCCAGCATCCTGCTTCCCCTCTGCATGGCTCCCCAGAACCCCCTGCCCCCACCCCCACTCACCCTCCGGGCTTGTTCCAGCTGCTCCGCCAGCTCTCCCAGTGCCTGGCCGTGGCGCTGCCGCAGCTCCTGCACCGCCACCTCGTGAATGCGCGTCTCCTCCTCTAGTGCCTTCTTCAACTCTGTCACCTCTTGTTCCCTCTTGGAACTTTTATAGGGGGAGGGGGACAGGAAACAAAATTTCAGACTAGAGGAAGTCTGGGACTTTGGAGGAGCCCCCAACTACTGGTTGTGCCTCCTTTTATTCTTTCCCTCTAAGGATGGGGACCTCACTCTACATTCCCCCAGGGGTCTGGGTGGTGATGTTGCAGGAGGAGTGTAGCTTTAAGGGTGAGCTCCTATCCATCTTTCAAAACCCTATGCAAAAGGCCCCTTCTCAAGGAAGCCTTCTTGGACTCCCACCCATAGATATGGTCCAGAGGCCTTCTCTTATCATCCATGATGCCCTGTGCTACTCCATTAAAGCTCACTTTGTTCTGAACTGGCTCTTGTCTTTGGCTGAATCTTCCTACCCCCAGCCTGGGAGTTCCTGAGGGCAATGCCTGAGTCTGACTCAACTCTGTCCCTGACTTGGGGACAGTGCCCACTAAACAGTTGTTGAATGACTAAACATTCATGCAGATGGAGAGCTTGGATCCAAATCCTTCTCTCCCCCAACCCAGCCCTGCATGTGCCCGCCCCGCACCAGCAGCAGGCAGCCCAGCCTCACCGGAGCTCCTGCTGTGCGTTGGTGGAGTCCAGAGTGTCCTCCAGCTCGCCCCGCAGTGCCTCGAGTTCCTCACCCAGGTCCCGGCGCTGCTTCTCCGCCTTGGCCCTGGCTGCTCGCTCAGCCTCCAAGTCCTCCTGGGCCTCAGTCAGCCCTGCCTGCGCCTCCCGCAGGGATTTGAGCAGCTGCGTGCGGGCCCCACCCTCCTCCTCTGCCCTAGTGGGTGGACAAGGACCAGAAGGTTGGTACAGGGGCAGGCAGGGCTCAGGAATGATTTCTGGGGCTGATGGGGTCAGACGTGGACTTTAGGGGTGGCCCATCCCTGGTTCAAATCCCAGCTCTGGGGAAGGGGGAGGGATAAATTAGGAGTTTGAGATTTGCAGATACACATTACTATATGTAAATATATAGATAAAAAAATTAGGTCCTACTGTATAGCACAGGGAACTATATTCAATAGCTTATACCTATGATGATAAAGAGTATGAAAAAGAATATGTATGTATAACTGAATTACTATGCTGTACACCAGAAACCAACACAACATTGTAAATCAACTATATTTCAATTCAAAAAAAAAAAAGGAAAAAAAAAAAACTCCAGCTCTATCCTTGGGCATGCGCCTCCAGTACTCAGAGGCTCAGCTTTCTTAGCTGTAAAATGGGAACTGACACCACCAGTAATCACAGGGACACTTACTAAGTTCCTGCCACTCAGGAGCCCTTTATTTTATCATCTCACATAAAGTTTATGCCCAGCAAGGAAACTGAGGCACAGAGCAGGAAAGTACTTGCCCTGGTTACATGGCCAGTGAGTGGCAGAGCCAACCCCAGGATCCCTCCTCATAACCCCTATGGGAACTGACTCTTCCAAAGAGAATCTGAATGGAGGGGCAGTGTGGACTGTGGGTTGAACAGCTCAGGGAGATGTGCCGGTCACGGTTTGTATCCCCTCCTGGGCCACCTGCCCTGGCAAATGACACCTGCTCTGAACTACAGCTCTTGGTCTGTGGGAGGGCAGTCCCACCCCACTTCACAAGGCTGCCATGAGGAAGGCAATGAGAATAAGAGCCCGAAAGGCTGTGTGTTACATGATTCCACTTCTGTGAAATAGTAAGAATCGGCAAATCCTACATGGATGGAAAGCAGTTTGGTGGTTGCCAGGAGCTGAGGGGAGGAGGGAAATGGGGAGTGATTGCTTAATAGGATTTTTTTTATTTTTGGAGGTGATGAAAATGTTCTGGATAGAGGTAGTGGTTGCACAACATCGTGAGTGTGCCGAACGCCACTGACTTGTACACTTAATTAAACAAATTTTTTTAATTAACTAAGCTCTACCCACTTCCCTAAATTGTACTTTAAAATGGTATCTTTTATGTGTATTTGACCTGAATAGAAAAGAGAAGGGGGAAAAAATAGCAAAAATAAAAAGTAGGGGGGAAGGTATAACTCAGTGGTAGAGCGAATGTTTAGCATGTACAAGGTCCTGGGTTCAATCCCCAGTACCTCCATTAAAAAAAAAGGTAGGAACAGACATGCAGCATCTATGGAGGGCTTAGGGTGTGCCAAGCACATTATAAGCACTTTCTTATTTAATCCCCACACTAACCCCAGTAGTGGCTTCTATAATCACCCCCATTTTACAGATGGAGAAACTGAGGCTAGAGAGGTGCTGTCACTTGGGTGAGGTCACATGGCCCAAAAGGGGATGAGTTGGGATTGGAACTCAGAAATCAGGCTCCAGGGTGCGTGTTGTTAACCACCCTCTGCGAGCCCCATGTCCCATCGATTCCAAGATGCATGTTTTCCCTACATTTTAACATCTCTGAAATCAAGCTGCACCCATACACAAGGGCTCCTCGGATCGCGTGAGTCACAGTGGGTAAAAAGCATTTGAAACACTGAGTGCTTTATCTGGCACACAGTTGGTGCTCAATAATTGTGAATGACTAGTTATAAGGATTATGATTCCTGATAAACAGAAAAGTCCTACTGTATAGCACAGGGAACTATACTCAAAATCTTGTAATGGCCTATAATGAAAAAGAATATGAAAAGGGGAAAAAATATATATAACTGAATATACATATATATAACTATGCAGTACACCTGAAATTAACACAAAATTATAAATCGACTGTACTTCAATTAAAAAAATTATGATTCAGAAGACAGTCAGACCACTTATCAAATCACAGTGGCTTCTGGGTGGTTGGGTTTTGAGAGGCTGAGCAGGAGGAGAAGAAATACCACTTTCTAGCACCCAGGATGCACTCAGAACTGTGCAAGTTACTAGACATCCAGGGCCTGGTTTCGGTTCAGCTTTTTGGTAATCAGGTAGGTTTGGAACTCTCTGTCCATATTACAGAAGGGGACACCGAGGCTCAAAGTGGGGTGGCGTGTGCATGGCTTGGGAGCGGCTGGGCCAGGCTCTGTACTCAGGAGGGTCTCACTGGGGCGCCCCCACGCTGGCAGCCCGCCCCCGCACCTGGCCAAGGCGGCCTGCAGCTCCTCCTCCTTGCGGCCCAGCTGGACCCGCAGCTCCTCCACCCGCTGCTGCTGCTCTGCCATCTGCTCCTGCAGCTCCGAGCCTTCCACGTCCAGCCGCCGCTTCAGCTTCTCTAACTCCTGGCGGCCCTTCTCCTCCTTCCGGAGGCGGTCTGGAGGCAGGAGCGGGGGCCAGTGCGCAAGGGAGCCGACCCACTCGCCCTGGCACTTGGGGGCTAAACGCTGAGCTGTGCATCTTTCCACCCTGCCTCCTCTTTCCCGTTTCCCCTTCCCTGGGCCCACCCACTATCCCCAAGACTCGGTGCCAGACCCCATTTGCTGTCCTCCCCTCCTCCCCGCCACCCGGTGACAGCCCCTGCTCCAGCTCGCTGGCTCTCTCTGCCCTGCCTTGTCCTCCCTGCCTCCCCAGCCTCTTCCTGGGTTCTCTCCCTTCTGTTTCTGCGTCTGAATCAATAGCAAGGGACAGTGAGACTTAAAAAACAAACAAACAAACAAATAAACACGAAAGTTAGCGGGACCATCAGATAGAGTGACCCAAGACATGGTGAGACAGTAAAAGAATTGGACTTGAGGACACAGAAATAACTTCAGAGCTGAGAGGACACCTGTTCTGTGCCAGCTTTCCTGCCCCATTTAGCAGATATGACCACTGAGACCCACAGCGCCTGAAGTCCCCCTCAACCCCGCTCCCCGCTGGAGCATGCGCAGCTCTCCACTGGGGGGCGGGCACTCACCCTCCATGTCCGCAATTGTGGCCTCGTATTTGAGCCGAAGCTTATTGAGGCTCTTGACTTTCTCCTCCTCCTCGGCCGCCTGGGATGAGAACTCAGCCAGACGCTCTTCCAACAACTTCCGCTCCTGAGGGTGGTGGTGGTGTGGGGGGAGGTCAGGAGTGGGCCAGTGGCAGCTTCCACCTGACCCTCATCTTTGGCAGTGCCATTCCCATCTGCGTTCCCGCTCATCTCCACCCTTCCCCGACACTCCTGCTCCCACTCCGTTGCCTCCTTTCCCATGCTCTAGGGTCCACTGACCCAGCCCACCCCTATCTGTCCCCACCTGTTCACTGCCGTGGAGACTTCCACTATTTGAAGGACACCCCCATTCATTAACCCATCACCAGACCGTTGGACAGTGAGCCTGACTCGAATCCTTTGCTATCACAAACAACACTGCAGCGAACATCTTCCATCTGCTGCGTTCCCGCGTGAGTCCTGGGCCCTTGTTCCTACTTCAAGGAGGGTTCATGGACCAATGGTGCATAAGCACCAAAGGGGATCTTGTTAGAAATGGCATCTCTGGTTCTACCCCAGACCTGCCGAATCAGAATCTGCATATTAACAAGTTCTCCGTGTGACTCGTGGGCACAGGAAAGTTTGAGAAGCCCTGGCCTGGAGCAGTGCTATTCAACCTGTGAGAGGTTCTGGAAATCAGTGCAGTGGGTCGGCACTGCCTTCAAAGGAAAGAAAGAAACAGAGTAGAAGAGCCACTGCATCAAAGGAATGCTCCTCAAAACTCTGGTGCAGCCTTGAGCTCTCAACTCTCAGGCACTGTTGCCTCTGGGAAATCTGCCCTGACCACCTCTAGAACAGGTCAGGCCACCCCGATTGGCAGTTTTTTGTTCTTTTCTAACAGTTTATAATTAGTTCACAACGTGTGATTATGTTTATTTCCTGGGGTGACTCATCCAGCATCCCCTTTCCTTCATGCCTGAGGGCAGAAATTGTTCTCTAGATGATTAAATGCCACATCGCTTGTGCCTAGCTCAGTCCTGGCTGCAGCAGGTTAAAGATAGTGCCAGATCCTTCACTGTGTCCCAGACAGCGGCAGAGTCGCATTCCCCTCCCCTCGAATCTGGGTTGAGTCTGCTTTAAGCTCAGTGGTCTGCAAACCAGAGCCTGCAGGCCAAATCCAGACCACTGCCTGAGTTTATAAAGTTTTATTGGGACACAGCCACGCCCATTCAGTTGGGGACCATCTGCACCAGCGAGCCCACCTCCCCAGCCCTTGGGAGCTCTTGGGCCACTGACCTTGCTCAGCTTGGCGTTCTGATCTTCCAAGAGTAGCAGATCCTCCCCAAACTTCTTGAGCTTGGCCTCTGTCGTTACCTTCTCCAGCTGCAGCTTCTGCCGGGCTCCTTCCTCAGCCTCGAGGTGGGACTCCAGCTCCTGGAGTTGGGGGAGGGGGTAGGCAGGGGTGAGGACCCAAGGCCGGGGTGCGGGGGTGTGGTGGGAAGGATGGGGTGGAGGGAATGGTTCACCGACACCAGCCCCCCAACCCTGGGGCTTGTGCCCCCAACCCTGGGGCTTGTGGCTTAGACGGGTTCACACTATGGGCAAGGCGGGAAAGGATCCACCCCCTACTGGTCCTCCTGTTTCATTCTTTAGCTCAATAAGCATTTATTGACATGTTAGAGCTTTGACACGGTTATTAGATTTTAGGCATTAATGAATGGACTATTATGATGACAAACACAATTTGTGTTTTCTCTGAAGCAAAAGAAATATCAATCACAGAGACCAATTTTGTAAATTGTGAAATACTTGTAGTTTTGATTAGCTAAAAAGGTTAGTCTGTATATTTGAATTTAAATTTTCTTAGGTTTAAAATGTTATTTTGAGGGGGGAAGGTATAGCTCAAGTGGTAGAGTGCATGCTTAGCATGCACAAGGTCCTGGGTTCATTCCCCAGTACCTCCTCCAAAAAATAAATAACTAAACCTAATTACCTTCCCTCCAAAAAATAAAAATAAAAAAAAAATAAAATGTTATTTTGAGAAATTCAGTTGTATAACTTTTTTTTTTGGTGGGGGAGGTGATTCGGCTTATTTATTCTTAGAGGAGGATTGAACCCAGAACCTCATGCCTGCTAAGAACGCGCTCTACTACTTGAGCTATACCCTACCCCCATCAGTTGTATAACTTTTAAGAAAAGTAAAATAAATTAACAAGAACCACCCCCCCAAAAAAAACCCCCACAAAACAAACCCAAGCATTTATTGAGTGCCTGGTTTGTGCCAGGCACTGTTCGAGGCACCAAGGAGAGACAGAAATCTTTGTCTTTGTGGAAATTACATTCTTGTGTGCGTGTGAAGATAATAAACAATAAATAAACATGTCGTAGAGACAGGCACTGTCTGCTATGGCAGTGACTGGGCACATGTGGCATCTGCAGTGTGAGAATGGAAATTAAGATTCAGTATTTTGCAACAACATGGATGGACCTCAAGGGCATTATGCTAAGTGAAGGAAGTCAGAACCGAGGATAGATACGTGGGATCTCACTTATCAGTGGAATCCAAAAACAAAACAAGAAAAAACCAGCAGCTCAGAGATAACAGAGAACATACTGATGGTCGCCAGAGGTGAGGGTTGTATTGGGAGAGATGGGTGAAATGGGAGAAGGGGGTTAAAGGGGACAAACTTCCAGTTATAAAATAAGTCACGGCTGTGTAATGTACAGCATGGCGACTATAATTAATAATACTCTATTGTGTATTTGAAAGTTGTTAACAGAGTAGATCTTAAAAGTCCTCAATACAAGAAAAATATTTTTTTGAACTATGTAAGGTGATAGATGTTAGACTTACTATGGTGATCCCTTTGCAATATATACAAATATCAAATCATTATATTGTACACTTGAAACTAATATATTATAATTATATAATACTATGTTATATATAATATATAAAATATATTACATGTTTTATATACTAAAAGTTATAATATAATGTTATATGTTAATTATACCTCAATTTTTTAAAATTCCACATTATATGTGGCTTTATATGGTAGAATTGGGAGGACCTATAATGGCTTAACCACAAGTCCTCCTACCCATCCTGCTACCAAAGACAAGGTCCCCTAGCCAAATAACCCTCCATATCATGGGGACCATACATGGTACCTACACATCTGTGTGTAGTGAACTTCAATTACCTGCTGGTCCTGCCAGTTATTTAAACAAACCAATCACATCTTCTTGCAGGAACCAGGGGTCACCTTACCCTCCCACAGCTGCAGCTTGTTCACTCCATTCCTGAGTGCAACTCCAGTGTGAGTCTGTGGCATGGTGTCTGCCTCCTTCAGGCTGTGGGGATGTATAACTAGTAACCTGCTGTCTATTGCATCTGTCCAGGATCAGGTGGGGTGTGTTAGGCCATCTTCATAACCCTAGGGCAGGATTCCTCCCCAGTGGGGTCAAGAGGAGGTGACTAAAACACTACTGAGTTCTTAAAATGTAACCAGTATGACTTAGGACCTGAATTCTCAATTTAATTGAATTTCTTTCCAATTTAAAACCAGTCACTCAATCACTGGGAAAATTTTACGTATGTTTGGAACAACTTGGGGGCCTTCATCTACTCTTTTCCACTGAAGATGTTATGAAATACAAATGCAGATAAAGTACTGCCAATGAAAATTTAGCATCTGAATTGAGATGTACCTTAAGTGGAAAATACAAACTGGATTTTGAAGGGGAATCATGGGAGGGCAGCTTGCCTTTGAATGCAGTAGCACTGAGGCAAAGGGAGTCAGGAAAGGGAGAGAGGCACAATACTGAAGCTATCGCTTGAGCACCTGGATCCAGCCATGCCTGAAGCTTATCCATTCTGGAGTCTCCCATTATTTGAAGCAAAGGAAAAAAAAGTATTCTTTTTGTTTAAGCCATTTTGAGCTGAGGTTTTTTTTTTTTTCTTCCTCTTTCTTTCTTTCTTTCAATTCATGGCCAAAAGAGACAGCGTTTGCTGAAGCAAAAGTTGGGGTCAGGTGGAGTAGACAGTAGGGGAAGGTGCCTCAGGAACCCTGGGGCAGGGCCCAGACCTGTATATGTTGCTGCAGCCTCTTCTTCTCTGTCTGCAGCTGGCGGCTGCACTCCTCCTCCTCACCCACACGGGCCTCCAGCTCCGACACCACCAGTTCGAGCTCCTGCTTTCGGGCTGCCAGCCGCACCCGGGTCTCCTCAGCCTCAGAGCACAATTCTGCCTCCGCTCGCAGTTGCTCTGCCAGGCGGGCACGCTCCTCTTCCAGCTGGGGGCGAGATAGGAAGGCAATGGTCATCAGGCGGTGCCCAGGATGGCCCTCAGTGGATCCCCAGGTTCCTCCTGCCCCCTGATTTACTTTGCCATTTGAGGCCTGGGTTGGGGGGAGGGTGGGAGGGTGGAAGACAATCCCCCAACCTGCTCACCATCTCAAGATGACCTTGTATCCCCCTAGTCACAGAGTCAGACCCCTGGGTGCCTCCCTCTTCCTCACCTCCCTACAGCCCATCGTCCCCACTCCACCCGTCCTGCCCCAACTCTCTCTGTCCCTATAACCCTAACGGGCTTAGGCCTCATCTCTCCCAACAGACTCTCTTCCCAACCTCCCAGCCTCGTTGCTTCATCTCCAGTCCATCTTTCAAATAGCCCCAGAGAGGACTTTCTATCATCTTACATTTTGTTTTCTACTCCTACGCCCAGAAATTTAACCATAGGAAATAATTTCGAAAAGGCAAACAGGAAAACGCTCAAGAAGGGGTTTGCTTCAGCACTATTTTAAGATGCCAGAAACAGTGGCAACAGTGAAAAGTCCACCGCCTGTATACGGTAGCCCTGCCACCTAGCCGGGCCCTCCCCTGCCCCGATGGCGGTCCAGCCCCCAGAGCATCTTGGCTCGGAGGCCACCAGCCCAACCCCGACCCAATACCCTGGCTACATCCCCAGGACCCTGCTACCTGCACCTCACCGCTCAACCACACCAGTTTCCACCTCTATTCAGGCTCCAGTAAACCTTGGCGCTCCGCCCCCAATCTACCCCGACCCCGCCACCGCTGGACGCCCCGCCCACACCCTGCCCTCACCCAGTGGCCCCGCCCCTTACCTGTGCCACCCGGCCCTGGAGCTCTCCCACCTCGCGGGCACTCTGCTGCTGCAGCTCCTGCACTTTCTGCAGCTCCTGGGCCCGCGCCTGCAGCACCTCATCCTGCCGCGTAACCTGCAGCAGCGGCTTCACCTAGGGGCACAGGCGGGGTGGTGGACCAGTTGGCTCCCACCGTGCCAGGCTTCTGGGCTCAGAAGCTAAGAGCTCCCGCTCTGAGTACAGCCCCATTCTCAGGCTCCCATGCCAGCTCGTCCACTACTGGCTGGGTGAACTCGGACAAGCTCATTAGTGTCCTCATCTATAAAGTGAAGACGATAACAGCCCCTACTTCGCAGGGTTTTCGAAATGAGTGAAGTTAACACTTGCAAAGACCCCAGAACAGCCTGGGTACAAGACAAGCGGCACTAAATGTGTTCCTTTTTTTGCAACGCGATCCTTTTGCAAAGAGAGAGACACGGCTGCCGCTATTCTCTAGCGCAGTGTTCCCCAAAGTTTTTAACCCAAGTTCCAGAGTGAGAGATGCACTTTGTACTGTGTGATTCAGGCTGGAGTGACAGGTGGCATTCGCCCAGAAATAACCAAAACGGAAGTTTCACAAAACCGCCCTCCCCCTTGCTAAGTGTGCTACACTCCGACCGTGTCTGTTCTGTTGCTTTCTGTTGGGTTCTGCTCAGCTCTAATTTGCCTCCCCTCTATTTGATTCTTTTCTATTCGATTATCTCTTTTTGGTACAAATTCATAGCATTGATCACAGCTATAACTTTCTAATAGTTTGTGGGATTTATTCTGGGATGCCTGGTAAGCCACACCCCCTGCCCCCAGACTCTGCTATGGTAGGGGCAGTTTTTCTTAAAGGGCCAGCTAGGAAATATTTGAGGCTTTGCGACTAGTCTGTCTGTTTTAACTACTCCACTCAGCTGCTGGAACGTGAAAACAGCCACAGACAATATAATAATCAATGGGCATTTACAAAAATACTTGTCTGGCCCATGGGCTGCAGTTTACCAACCCCAGCCCTAGACCGTGGGCTCCATGGGGCAGGGCATGGTCTGTTTTTATTTACCATTTTATCACTGGCCCCTCAAAAGTTACTGGCACAGAGTAGGCACTCAGTTAACACTGGCTAAGGGCCTGGAGACTGACAGCTCAGACATCGTATTCAGAATTACACTGAACAGCTGTGTTTTTGCCTCCAAATCTCCATCTTCCTTCCTCCTTTCTGATTTCCCATGGGGGAAACACCCTGCCTCCAAGCTCACACACTTGGCTGTGCCATTCTGGTTTGGGCAGGTGTGTGACACCAGCCTGGCTCATCTAATGTGTCGGGACTGGTTCTGGGATGGTCATATGACTCTGGCTGGAGCTCAGAGATGAGAAAAGACCACACTGGCCTAGCTGGTGGCCCCCCAGGTGGGAAAAGTCTGCAGGGATCATCACCGTGAAAAATCAGATGGCAGGCCCAGAATGTCGAATGACTGACATCATTTTTTGGGCCCTTGTGCCAGAAATGGTTAACTCAGCAGGTCTGGGTTGTCCGAATCCTGCACATTTCAAAGAAAGGACTGGCCCTTGGCCAGCTCCTGGGAGATAATCTCTAAATCCTTGGAATATCCTGCCTGATAAGAGTGACTTTGTTTACCTTGACCTCTGGGGTCAAGGGGCTGGAGTAACTAGGGTCAACCATGTGGACAGTCAGCCATGCCTATGTGACTGACCCTCACAGAAACCCTAGACACTAAGGCTTGGGTGAGCTTCCTTGGATGGCAATATCCACATGTGTTTTCACACATCATTTCTGAAAGAATTAAGCGCTATCTGTATGATTCTCCTGGGATTGGAGAATTGGAAGCTCGTGCTGGGTCTCTCCTGGACTCTGCCCTGTGCACCTTATACCTCTGTTGATTTTAATCTTCATCCTTGCACTGTAATAACCCAAAGCTATGAGCGTAACCACTTTTTAAAGTTGTGGGAGCCCTTCCAGCGAATCATTGAATCCTAGGGGGTCGTGGGGACCCCCGATTCAACCTGAGATCCAGCTGCTTCTAAAGCTGTCCTGTATCTTTTCTCCATGTTGGTTTGAGTCAGATTTTTTGGTCACTTGTTTGTCACCTGTCAGGATTCTTGACAAAGGCTGGGCTGACTAGTCCCATTTTACAGATACAGAAAACTGAGGCCAGAACTGAGGAAGTCACTTGCCCAAGCAGACCTGCCCCTGAGGTCCTGTCTGCTCACCGCTTGGGCCACCTCTCCAGGTGCCCTCACCTTGATGAAGAGCCGCCACCACTGCCAGTGTCTCAGCTTGAGGTAAGCCGCACAGTTCCGCTGCATCACCCTCAGGGCGCTCTGCTGTTGCTGCCGCTTCTGGAAGGCCCTGGGTGGGGAGATGGGCAGGTGGGGGAGTGGAGGCTTGGCCCCTCCAGGCCCTGTCCCCTGAGCAAGGGAGCCAAGCTCTCTCCAGTTAGTCAACCATTATGAAATGCCTGCTGGGTGTGAGCACTGTTCTATTATCTAGAGACCTTTTTTGTGTGCAAGTCCATCAGTCCTGTCCTTGACTCTCTTGGCCCTGTCCCCTTCTCTCTGTCCCCACAGCCCCAGCTCCAGTTCAGACCTCACCTCCCACCACCTGGACCCTCACCCCAGCCTCCTCCGCAGCTTCCCAGCTCTGACATGCTTCCAGAGAGGTATTTCTACATCCACAGCTGACCTACTCCTCCCATGACTCCCCAGTGCCCCCACACAAGGTCCCTGCCCTTCAGCGTGGTGTTTGGGGAGCCCCTTATTCCCTGATCCTTCCTCTGAGCCAGTTCCAAGAGAGAAGCAGTCTCTGCAAGCTCCCCACATTCCTGAAATATGCCAGATCCTCACGTCACCAGGCCTTGGCACCAGCTGTCACTCCTACCTGGAACACCTTTCTCACCCTCCTTCGTCTCCCTGGTCTGCAGGGCCTCTCGCTGCACCTATTCAACCCTCATCAAAGCACATCTCACCCTGGACTGTGACACTTTGTGTGGGTGTATGTCTCCCCCTCCAGATTGGAATCCCTCGAGGGACTGGCCATTAAGGTGACCCCTTCAACCTGGTTTGCCTGGAGGCTTACTCTGTTTTAACATGGAAAGTCATGCATCCTGGGAGACCTCCGGTACCAGGCAAACTGGGACAGTTGGTCACCCTGAGGCTGAGTCTAGCTCTTCTCTGTGTTCCCATGTTCCCAGCATCACTCAACACAGGGTCTGCCCGTAGGAGCCTCAGGGACTACAGAACCATGAAGCCTGGACACCTAGTGGCTCCATCCTTTTGTTTCTCAGCCCATCTACCATCTTGGAGGGCTTGACATCTAGAGCTATCTAGTCAACTCCTCCCTGCCCAGCCTCTGGGCCATCTGGACAACCCCTCCCTGACCCAGCCTTGGTCAATGTGACCCAAGAGATAGTGCGGAGCCCCACTTGCGAGCCAGGTATCCCCGGGCAGCTGCCTGGAAGGACACGATGATGTCTGTGACCTTCAGGTCCCGCTCCTCTTCCAGCTGTGCCAGAACCCCCGCCCGGAAGAAGATCTTGCTCTGTCCCACACGGTAGAGGTTGGGGTCCAATTCTAGGGCCTGGATCTGTGATGGGTGGGGGAGGGGTTTTGAGAAGGAGGAGTGATGAGACTGGAGGTCCCAGCTCCTCACCACCACCACCTGAGACCGTGGCAAAGGTGTATACACACACACACACACAAACACCTGCACCCCCCCCCCCCCCAGCCTCCACTAAACACTCACCATCTTCTCACAGGCCTGTTTCCCATCCATGAAACCCTTGGGGATGGCATTGGGTGTCAAGATCTCGTACCTGCAGCGGGTAGGGAGGCATGGAGGGTAAGGAAGAGTAACAGCAAACTGTGCCCACAGCCAGGCACTGGGCTCAGAGTGACAAATAGCAGTAACAGTGACAGCAATAAGAACAGTAAGAAAAACAAACATTACCAAGGGTGACACACCAGGCTGAGAGCATTACCACCACCACCAATGGCAACATTGACAGTAAAAGCTCCCACTCCTTGGACACACTGCGTGCTGATTGAGTGTTTAATTAGACCACCACCATATGTCCCCGAGACATAAAGCAAAGGTGAGTCTCCGAATGGAAGTGTGAGAGTAACAGCAAATTGCAGCTGTTTTTGAGCTCATTATTTGTCGAGTCCTGAGCTAAGTGCTTTCCAGTTGTTTCTTTCACGTTTCTGAGTACAACTCAGAATTTTGAAAGGACATTTCATAAACATACACATATCTGTCCTTAGAGCCTTTCCTCTGCTGTGCCCTCTCCAGGATCTTGACATGTCATTAAAAATAATGCATCTGATATATACAATATATACACATACATATGTACACATATAATATGTAATATATTAATATTAATTAATTGATATTTAATGACTGGTATTGAGAAACTTGCGTGTATTAGAGTTTCTCAATCACCAGGGATCTTGTCAAAATGCAGATCTTAATTCAGTAAGTCTGAGGTAGGGCCTGAAAATCTGCACATCTAACAAGCTGCCAGGTAAGGCTGATGCTGCTGGTCCGGGGACCACACTTTGAGTAGGAAACTGCAGACTTGCAGCAATGCAGCAGCTACTGGCCACAGGCAACTACTGAGCCCTTGGGACATGGCTGGGGCAGTTGAGGAACTGGGGTTTTAATTGCATTCTCTTTCAATTAAGAGCAATTAAAATTTACAAACTGAAGCAGTGTAAACTATTTTTCTGTTAAACACAATTTCATTGTTTTGATAGGATTCCATTTCACCATGACCACTGGAAATTTAGTGTCTGAACTGAAATGCACTATGGGTGGAAGGCACGACATATTTCAAAGACTTAGTAGAAAAAAAAAGAATGCATAATATCTCATTTTTTATATTGATTACATGTTAAAGTTGTTTAATATCTTGGATGTACTGGATTAAATAAAATATCTTGTTATCATTAATGTCACCTGTTTCTTTTTAGTTTTTTTTAATTTTTTTTTTCTTTTGGATTTTTTTTTAACTTTAAAAATATGGCTACTGGAAAATTTTAAATTGTATACGGGGCTCATGTTCTATTTCTTACGGGTGGTGCTGCTATATACAGCTTGTGTAAAGCATAATTTTTGTAATAGTATTTACCATATTACTGGCTTCTTATACATTGATATTTTCTGTTCTATCCTGTTCCATTGCATTTTCATAAGAAATGCCGACTGCAATTCTCTGCAACACAGTGCTCTATGCCCCTTCTCTCTGGGAACGCACTGAGTGGGGCACTGCTCTCCCATATCACAAATGAGAAAACTGAGACTCAATAACCAAAAGAACTTGCCCACTCTCACCCTCCACCCGACTCAGAAGTAGCAGGGTGAGGGGGCTTTGGATGCAGCTATGGTGGCTTCCAAACCCAAGCCCCATCCCACCCCACGCTTCTCACCGCTGCCGGAACTCCTGGAAGAGGATGCGGTTGGGAAAGCCCTGGCGACAGATGCGGATGCCCTCCAGGACCCCGTTACAGCGCAGCTGGTCCAGCACCAGCCGAGGCTCCAGCTTCCCGGCCTGCGGAGAGCAGTGACAGACACGCAAGCTCAGTGGTGGCCACACGGGGGCGCCACGCATCAGACGACAGCCGTCAGGGGAACTCAGCTGGATGGCAGTTCTGGCAGGTCACAAATGGTTGGCAATTTCATGGGGTTCCACCTATAATTCATTGAGAACCTACTACGTGCCAGGCAGAAATGCCTGTCCTGGGGGAGCTCAGAGTCCACTGGGAGAGACCGACAATAAATGAGGTCAAGACATCACTAATCAAGAGGAAGTGTATAGTTCAAGTGGTAGAGCGCGTGCTTAGCATGCATAAGGTCCTGAGTTCAATTCCGAGTACCTCCATTAAAGAAAAAAAAAATCAAACAAATAAACCTAATTACTCCCCTATCCCACAGAAAAAAAGAAAGACATCACTAATCAAATACAAGCCACTATCAATTGTAAAACACACTGATTTCATATACCACCAAGAAAGAAAAAATCTTGTCAATTAAACTCAGACAGGCCACAAATTTTAAGCCACATCACAACTTCAGAGATACTAAAGTGTCAGAAATAAATGTGTCTTAGATTTGATAAATATGGTATCTGAGACATGAGAAAGGACACACACACACACACACACACACACACAGAACCACCAACCCAATAACCACAGCTTCTACTTTCTGAGTCCAATAGAAGCCCAGGCACCTAATTTCGGAGTTTCAACTTCCACTCATGCTAACCCTTTTCCACAGGGCCTATTCCCTGATTTTCTCAACCTGAAAACCTCTTGGTGGCCTGGGATACCAGGCATGGTCTCCTCACACCTACTTGACACCCCCAGCCCCAACAGCCTTCTTTCCATCTCTTACACCTTTCAAGCTCCAAACAACCACTGGGCTTTTGCACAAGCTGTTCTCTGCTTAGAATACCAGTTATCGTTCAGAGCTCAGATCCCACCTCCTCCAGGGAGACTTCCCTGACTTCACTGACTAGATTAATTCTGATGTGACAGTCACCACTCCTACAAATTCAACTGGACATTCAGTGTAAGTGGCTAGTTAAATGTCTGTGCTCCAGATTAGACTGAGAAAATGGGGTTGGCTGTGCTTTCCTCTCTAATGTAGCCCTACTATCTGGCACTTAGTAGGTGTTCAATAAAACATAAGTCCTGTGAAAGAATGAATTTTCCAAAGAGGGCATTGAGCCTGGTAGAGAAAGCAACTTGCTCAAGGTCATGCAGCCAGTCAGAGGTGAGCCTGAGACGAGACATGGCTCCCCAGCCAAGTCCAGTGTCTGGGGCGTAAGGCCATTTTGCCAGAGCCGCATCTGCTTCCCAGGCCGGGTCACTCACCCTCTTCTCGTGGTTGGGGATGATACAGCGCACGAAGCTGGGGTTGGTGTTGCTGAGTGTGGCCATGAGGCGGCTGAGGGACTCCTTGTAGAGCTGTCCCACCGTCCGGAACATGCCTCGGCGGGGGCGGCCACCAGGTGGGACATCCCCCAGGCTGCTCACCTGCTCCAGCCCCACAATGCCCTCCACTGTAGAAGGAGGAAACATATGTAGAGAAAGAATAGGGTCAGGGGTCAGTTGTAGGGAGCTGGACTGGCTGAAGATCAAGGGTCTTACCATGTACAGGACCTGACATTTTACATATGAAACAACTCTCCCAGACTAGTAAGGTAGGTGTCATCAGCCCATTGGACTGACGGACAAACTGAGGCTCAGAAAGATGGAAGATTGTGCCCAAGGCCCCACAGCTTAGGATCTGAAGATCCAGGATCTGAACCCAGGCCATGTGAGTCCTCTTAAACCCTGGCCTCTGACCCATCTTCTCCATTTTCCTTATTAGCAAATGACAATGGTGTCAGCAAAGGTTTGCTCAGCATTCACTCCCTGCCAGGCCCTGCTCAAAGCACTTTACATACATCAGCTTATTTAGAAGCCTATAAAAATCATTCCCATTTTATAGATGAGGAAATCGAGGCACAGAGGGGGGAAAAGTGAGAACCACTGCCATGTTGTATTTTTAGGAACCCGAAACACTGTCATGTGAAAATGTACCCAAGTCTGGCTTTAATCACAATATTTAAAAGAAGGCAAACTGCCTCTATTTTCACCATCTTCCCAGAAAGGCCCGATTTCATGGTAACTTTGTTTCCTCTATTTAGTGGTGTCGTTTCAGCTAGTGAGAAATATCAACTTCTTTGCTGCAAATTCTATGTATTGAATCCTGCCCAGTTTCTCCAGAATCTACAGTTGGGGCAGCTTCTCGTGTCCTGGAAGCCTCCATCCTGAAGGTCACTGGGGGTCAACCAGATAACTTGCTTGGAGGGCAGAGCTTGCGCACAGTTGGGGCTCGGATATGTGGTATTGTTGCTTCCTGGGTTCAGTTGTCCCTCCCACCACCACACTCCGGTTATTATTAAAATGATCATTATCATTCGTTTTCTGTTTCTTTTTCCTTTGTTTTTTGCAGGGGGAGGTAATTAGGTTTGTTTGTTAGTTTGTTTATAGTGGAGGTCCTGGGGATTGAACTCAGGACTTGTGCATGCAAAGCACACGCTCTACCACTAAGCTCTACCCTCCCTCCTGCATTGTCATTTATTAAGTTCTTGGAGCACAGGTAAGAGCTGAGGCTCTGGGTTCAAATCCCAGCTTTGTCTATTCCTGGCTGTGTGACCTCAGGTGGGTGATTTAACCTCTCTGTGCTTCCATTTCCTCGACTACGGTGAGGGTAGGAGTACCCACACCTGCCTGATTGGGTCATCTGGAGGATCCCATGTGTTCATATTGGTAAAAGGGCTTTGCACATTGCATGGCACATAGTACATACTCAGTTAATGCCAGCTGCTATTAGCACAGTTGTTTGCACTTTTATATGCTGTTTGGTTAGAAGAAGGCCTTGTGCTACAAGAGTCTGGAACCTGCTGAGGGAGCTAACAAGGTGGGGAAAGAGGAGGGTAAGACCTCCATATGGGGAGGACAGGGGACAGATATCCAAAACCAGGTTCTGGTCCAAAGGGCCCACCCTCCTCGTCCAGCAAATCTCACCCGTTGATGCACAGCAACACCCACCCCCTGACGGAGAAATGGCAGAGCTGTGCCTCCCTGGAGATCCTGGGGGCGACGGTGGGAAGGAGCCCAGGAAAGAGAACTGCTGCAAGCCCCCGTGCTCTGGGTGTGAGGACAGATTGGGGGGAGGGCAGAGACAGGGGGCGGGAGATGCAAAGGGAGCAGCATCAGAAGAGGAGAGGGAGAGAAGGTGGCAGGAAGGAGAAAAGAAGACAAGGTTATTAGTCAGCAGCACAGAGCAAAGCAGGAGGGGAAACCTGAATGTTAGCCAGGAACGTTTAAAGCCAGGGAGACTGCCCTGTTCATCTTTGTGTCTACCACTGAGCGCATCAATGTTGGCTGAAGGGACAAATGTCCTCTGTGAGAATTTAATGCCAAGGGAAAAAAAGAACTCTCTGTCTAGAGGTTGAGTCTAAATCTGTTTTATTAGGTATCCCTTTTTTGCCCTGGCTGCCAGGAAGCTCAAGGACTAACTCTAGGCTCTCAGCTTGTATTTGCCTCTCTGAAGAGAGCTTGTCTCATCTGGCTTTCCCCCTGGGCTGCCAGAATGCTGGGTATCCAACTCTGGGCTGTCAGGATGCCAGAGAGCAAAGCCATCTCTGGGCTCAGGGCAGCTGTAGGAGAGATTGATGAAAAACTGGTCCCAGTTCCCCACCGCTCTCTGCAACTTGCAGCTCCAGGAATCTGAGCTGGCCGCGTGACTTGCTTTGTTCTGAACTGTGGAGGAATTAACGCTGTGTCTGGTTCCAGTAGGACTCATGAGGCTTTGCCACTTCCACTTTCTCTCCTGGAACCCTTTGAGAGCCAAGTATATATATGGGGTGGAATATGTGAGGGACTGGGGGGCATCATGTGTCCATGAATGGGGCATAGATTTTAAAGAAGCTGAAAGGGGAGATTGTCAGTCTAAAGGAGATGATTCTCAGCAGATTCTGGTTCTGTTACCGAACATCAAACACTGTTTTTTCAACCCCTCTTATGTAAGTTATTTGAGACATTAACACCAAATTTCTCTATCTAAAAGCAGCTTACCCTATCTAGCTGCCCTATGCCCTTTTCCCTCTGAATTCGTTTTGGGAATGACCCATTTTCCTTATTTTTTTCTCCTGTCTAATCACATGGGCTGGCACGTCTACTACTACACTTTTCACTTCAATAAAAGATTAAGGTAAACTGACAGATTCTGGAAACCCGGAATCAGAAAAACCAAGTTACTGGTTCTACCACTTTTATAAAATCATCTCTCAAACCTCCTCTAAGGATGGGAGGCATGGATGCACAAGGCTTTTCTGTCCACCTCTTAGGAGTGTCAGTCTGAAAAGACTGATGGCCAAACTCATATGGGCCTTGTTGGAGCAAGAAAACTCCAAACTAATATCTTGGGTTTTGCTGCTTTTTAATTCTCCTGGAGTCCTGAAGGGAACTGAAAACAAAGACTAAAAGTTGACTAATGTGTAAAACACCACCTGTCTGGGTTCTCTTGTTGTCCTTAATTCTTTTTCAGTAGAATCTCTTGATTTTTTTTTTTTAGAGATCATATGTCACCTACAATGAATACCTTCATCACTTCCTTTTGAATATTCATATACCTATTTCTTTTTCTGGTCTGAGTGCATCAACCAATATCGCCAAAAACGTGTTTCACAGCAGTGTTGACAGTGGGCATCCTTGTCTCGTTTCTGATTAAACAGGAGTGTTTTACCATCGAGTGTGATGCTGGCTTGAGCTATCAATCAATCAATCACTAATTGGAAAAGCTATTGTGAGACTGTCTCTCCTGCTGGCACTAGTTCAGCATCTGAGCAGACAACTCAGGTTCAGAACTCAGCTTGGAACAAAAGCGTTCCTACTGTGGGTGGGGAGAAGGGATGCACAGAGCCTCAGGGAGACCGGACCCGAGGAAGCTGATCCTTACCATCTTTCCAAATCTCTGCAGTTAGCCGGTCTGTGCTCTGGTGAAGCAGGGCTGCGACGTTGTCATTCAGAGGGTCCATGTTTTTCATCAGCCACTCATTGGCCTTGTAGTCGACCTGGATGAAGTCGGGCAGAGGAGGGGGCTGAGATGGTGGGTTCACCAGCTCTCCAGATTCCCCAAGGGGCCTCCCAGAAGCGCTTAGACTCCCGCCCAGCTCTGGGGCTCACCACTCACGTGAGAGCGTTGGTGTCACCTTGTGTCCATATCCTGAACTGCACCCTCCACCAGCAGGGCCCTTTCTCCCTTTATGGATTTCCCTTACCAGGACTCTGCCCACCTCCATGACATCACCCACCATCCCTTCTTTACTTATTCATTCTACACCAGCCACACTGCTCCTCAAACATGAGATCTCATTTCCACCTCAGGATTTTTATCCCTGCCTTTTCCGCCACCTGTGATTCTTTCACCGTGGACTTTTACACGGCTGGCTCCTTCTCCACGGAGTCACAGTCTTGACCCATGGTTCTCTGCACGTGCTCCTGCGACCAGACAGTGGCTCCTGGAGGCCAGGGCCCGAGTCTGACTCATAGCCCAGCACACAACTGGGCACACGTGCAGTCTCAGGCAATGTTTGGGAAGCAAACTGAGCTCTAGAAAGGAACCCACGGGTCTTGTACATGCTATTCCCTCCTCCCAGAGAGCCCTTCCCACCCTCCTCCCGTCCTCTGCTGGCTACATGTTTCTCATCATTTAGACCAGGGATTGGCAAACTATGGCCCTCAGGTCAAATCCAACCTGCCACCTCCTTTTGTAAATAAAGTTTTATTGGAATGCAGCCTTCGTTTCTGTGTGACCTGTGACTTCTTTTGGGCTATAATGGCAGAAATGAGTAATTGTGCCAGAGACTGTCTGGCTTACAGAGCTGAAACTATTTCCAGAAAATATTTGCTGACCCTTGATTTAGACTCTACATCAAGCATTACTGTCCTCTGTGAGAACTTCCCTGGCATATCTATAGTGTCATTTAATCCCCCATTAAAGCACTTATCAGCCTTATAGCCCAGTGATCTGTATTCATCTCCCTCCTAGATAACAAAATTTGTCAGGATGGAATCATGTCTGACTAGGGTCCAGCTTTGCTCAGCACAGGACTGAGCACACAAAAGGCAGATGTTTGCCAAATACGTTAGCAATATGCTCCTAATTCTCCTCCTGGGGAACTCCTATCCATCCCTCAAACCCTACTGCAAATATCCCCTCCTTGAGGAAGTCTTTGCTGATTTCATCAAACAGAGAGTCCTCACTCCTCCTTCCTAGCCCCTGACCTGGCTGTGATTTGTCCCAGTGGACATCAGGTGGCCTCTGCTTTCCCTCTGCACCCTCCATGCATCCTCACTCCCACCCACATGCCCCAAGGCTGGCCCCTACTCCCTACCTTGCCCGCATAGTGCAGGACACTGAAGTCAGCCTGATCCCGCAGGTGCCTTGGCCGCTGGAACTTGGGGTGACCACCTTGCTCTTGGGCCACCTTCTCCACAAAGGACTTGTCTGTGGCCTTTGGAAACCAGCACTCTTCATCCAGCAGGGCCAGGAGTCCAGGGGGGTTAGCCTGCCCATCAACAAAAAGTGGTGGGGGGAAAGAGTAAGTCAGATCCCCAAATATTGGATACTTAGGTTGCTGCTAAATTTGAGGTCATGTGACACTTGGGATCTGCAAGAAAACATGACAACAGTGACAGCTATAGCCCTCGATCGGCCCTTTGATTCGAGCCAGGCCCCGAGGCAGGCATGTTCTGGGTTCCAAACATCTAGGGGCCAAGCAAATCTGTGCCATCTTCCCCTCTAAATTGACGGAGAGGCCCGGCAGGGTGAGGAGCTGGACCCAAGTCACTGGCAGATGCTAGAGGAGACACGTGTGAGCTGTGGGTTGAGAGAAGCCCTGGGCTCACCGGCCGCTCGATGAGGTCGATGCAGGGCTGCAGGTCGAGGCCAAAGTCCAGGAAGGTCCAGGGGATGCCCTCGCGCTGGTACTCCTCCTGCTCCAGGACGAACATGGTGTGGTTGAAGAGCTGCTGCAGCTTCTCGTTGGTGTAGTTGATGCAGAGCTGCTCGAAGGAGTTCAGCTGCGGGAGGGGGAAGGACACATGAGAGATGGGGCAGAGAACACAGAGGGCGGGGACAGGGCCAGCCTGATGGAGCTCTCCAGCCCCCAGCCCCGCATAAGGTACAGACCTGGAAGATCTCGAAGCCAGCAATGTCCAGGATGCCCAGGAAGGAGGCGCCCTGGCGAGGGCTGCGGTCCAACGCTCGGTTGAGGCGCAGGACCAGCCAGCGAAACAGGCGCTCGTAGGTGGCCTTGGCCAGGGCCTCCAGCGCGAAGTCCGCCTGCGAGGAGGGCACACAGTGAGGACCCCGCCTGCACATCGGCAGCCCCAGTCCCTCCCCGAGGGCCAGAGAGGAGACACTGGGTGTGGACGGGGCCCCCTCGTGGTTCATCAAGAATGGTGACATTAACAATGGCAGACCAGGGTGAAGGGTATAGCTCAATGGTAGAGTGCCTGCTTAGCATGCACGAGGTCCTGGGTTCGATTCTCAATACCTCCAGCACCTCCATTAAAAAAAACCCAAAAAACAAAAACCACTACTGAAGCCCTACTGTGCACCAGGCACTGTATGAAGAGCTTGGGGGCATATTAGCTCTTTACTCCTCCCCCAAACCCTTGAACCAATTTCCAGAACGGTTAAGAAGAGCCTGACACCTAGGTTAGAATCCCAGCTCTGCCCCTTAGAGGCTGCGTGGCCTCTGGCATGTGAATAAATCTCTCTGTGCCTCAGGAAATGGATCCTAACAATAGTACCTCAACTGAGAGGGAACCCGGGTCAGTGTGACCCCCAATCTCATATTCCCAACTGTGCCTTCTCTGGCCCAGCGCCAAGGCTGGATTCTGAAAACATCTAGCGTGCTTTCAGATCTCCCCACTCCCACTGCCACTACCTTTGTCTGAGCTGCCATTGCTTGCCTGTGTAGACAAGTGGCCTCCTCGTGTCTCTGCCTCTATTGGTGACCCCTGGACCCAATTCTCCATAGTTGGCAAAGGAATCTTTATACAAGACAAACTGAATCAAGTTGCTCCCTGGCTTAAATCCTCACTGGTCTCCTGCTGCCCTGTGAATAAAACTCACCTCCTTACAGTGGCCTGTAAGACCTTGTGTGATCTGTCTCCTTCCAAACTCTCTGACTGCAGCTTCTACCACCTTCTGCCCCACTCTAGCCTCAATGACCTCCTTAATGTTCCCAACTTGCCAAGCTTGTTCCAGCCCCAGGGCCTTTACATATGCTATTCCCTCTGCCTTAAACCATCTAGGTCTCAACTCAAATGTCACCTCCTCAGAGAGGGCTTTCCTGACTACTCTAATCCTCTCCTTCATAGAAAGTATCCTTATTTATTTATCTTCTTTTATTATCTGATTTGCTACTAGAGCCTGGGCTCCATGAAGGTGTGGTCTTTGCTTCCATGACTACTTTTACTTCCAGCACCTAGACCAGAGTAACCAAACAGACACTCAGCAAAAAAGTTTAAAGAGTGAATAAGAAAAAACTGGCATAAGGCACTTTAAAATCTAGGACCCTCCCTGCACCTGCCGGCCTCCAGCCTCGCCCACCTGTTCCTTGGTCTGTGCTTTCTGCACGTAGTCTCGGCCAACTTTGATGCGGGGGGTGAGCAGGGCGCGGGAGAAATCGGTCACCCCCAGGCCCAGGAGGCGGCAGAGCTTCTGTGCAGCTGAGGGCGAGAGACATCAAGATCCCATCAGCACTGGGAAATGGGGCCAGCATGGATTGGGGAAGAGAGTGCCACCCCCCAACTCTGAGTGGGACAGAAGATGGACCCAGCCTTTCCCACTAGATGCATCACAGGTCCTAAAAGCATGTGTATTCTCTGGCCTAACAATCACCCTCCTGGGACCCCCTGTTGGCAAATAGAAACCTGGATGTGAGCAATGGCTGGACTAGGAGGATGTTTGTCACAGCGCTGTTTATGATGGAGAAAACAGGAAACAACCTGAATGCCCAACAGCTGGGGACTGGTAAGAGAGTCGAGGTTCATTCATTTGAAAAAATGTTCTGCAGTCACTAAATAGTATTATTATAAATAGTTATTATTTAATAAATACTATCAACTATAATATGACTATAAAGTGTATGATTATAAAGTATATATAAATTATTATAAATAATTGTTTATAACTAATAAATAATAATTATAAACGATTATTTTAAATTATTATTTAATAAATAATATCTATAAATATATGTAACAAATACTTAATAAACATTAATATTAAAATTAAATATTAAATGAAATGAAATGAAATATTAATTACTAATTATAAAACTATTGTTTAGTAATTATTATTTAATAAATAGAAATGATAATTATTTAATAAATATGTATTATAAATAATTGCTCAATAATTATTAAATAATTATCACAAATAATTGTTCAATAAATATTTAACAAATATTAATTATAAAACTATCATTTAATAAGTATTATATACACATTATTATTTAATAAATACTTATTATAATTGTTTAATAATTAACAAATAATTAACATAATTATTGTTTACTTAATTATTTAATAAACAATGATACATATTTATTTAATAATTATTTGTTAAATAATAATTATTATAAATTATTACATGGTACACTTAAGATGTGTGTATCTCATGATGTGTATGTTTCACTTCAAATCCAAGAAAGAATTGTAAATAAATACTGGACGCCAGTAAATGACATGCAGGCTGTAGGATGTAAGGGTGAATGACCCCAATACCTGAAATGCACCAGAAAGTAAGATGGATAAACAGAGGATGGAAAGATTTTCCATAAAGCAAGTGTAATAACAATGTCAATGGCAGAATCTAGGCGGTAGGTCTGGGTGGTTCACTATGACTTTGAACTTCTCTGTATGTTTGAAAATGTCCCTATAAAATATTGGGGGGAAAGATCTTGTAATAAAACTTCACTGAAGTGGCCAAACACAATAGAAATCTTTAAAAATGCATCACTTCGGGGGGAGGGTATAGCTCAGTGGTAGAGCACCTGCTTAGCATGCATGAGGTCCTGGGTTCGATCCCCAGTACCTCAATTTAAATAAATAAGTAAATAAATACCTAATTACCTCCCCCCCAAAAATAAAGCTAAACTTAAAAAAAAAGCTAGCACAGACGACGACACTGCCAGTAATAGGACACCTTAACAGAGCTCTCAGCCTTTAGTGGGTTCTTTGCCAGCTGATGAAAATTAAGGGCTGCTTCTCTGATTAACGTTTGCAAAGGCAGAAAATGAAATACACAGAATCTTAAAGGAGATTAATTATACTAGCAATCAGTTCTCCCCAACAGACCCCAGATGAAGAAACCCCAGTAGCTATTTCCATTTGGATTTTAAAAAGAGGAACATCAACTATACTTCTGCTTTTGAAAAGCAAAAAATAAAAAATTAAAAGGTCCATGCGTGCAGAGCACAGAGGCCAGGAGGAGATACGCCCAGCGCTAACGGAGGTTCCCCATCAGCTGGGAGGGGCGAGGACGACAGAGGATCCCGCTGTTCCCCCTCCACCTCGTTTTGGCTCACTGGTGGTGTTCACATTTTCAGCAGAGCTCATACTTCTTATAATCAAGAAAAGAGTGGAAGATGTTCCTTTGATAAGGACTCAGCAGAGGGCAGGAAATCCACCAGCAGAGGACAGGAGTGGTCCTGGGTTGGAGACAGGTCTGGCTGGGGAGGGGTGCTCTCTACGTGGCGGGAGGGGCAGCAGGAAGGTGGCGGTACCTGTGTTGTCAGGCATGGAGGCTTGGTCGGTGTTTCGCTCTCTTTTCAGGACGATGTTGCCAAACTGGAGAACTGCAGAGACCATCCGCAGCATGGCTAAGGGGCAGCAGAGAGAGAAAGAGATCACGCGTGGCTCCGGACCCTGATGTGTGGTCTTAACCACCCCCTTAGAAATCTAGCTTAAAAATCCAATGTTGGGGAGGGGTGGGTAGAGTGCATGCTTAGCGTGCACAAGGTCCTGGGTTCAACTTCCAGTACCTCAATTTAAAAGGAAAAAAACCCCGATGTCAAATCAAACCACCGCCTGACCCTGGGCAGGTGCTTTTTCTTTAATTTTTTTTGCAGGGGGTAGGTAATTAGTTTTTTTTTTTAAATCGGAGGTACTTTTTAAAATGATACAAATGAATTTATTTACAAAACAGAAACAGACTTAACAGACACAGAAAACAAATTTATGTTTACCAAAGGGGAAAGGAAGGAGGGATAAATTAGGAGTTTGGGATTAGCAGACACAAACTATTATATATAATATAGATAACCAACAGGGTCCTGCTGTATAGCACAAGGAACTACATTCAATATCTTCTTCTTAAACTGAAGTACAGTCAGTTACAATGTGTGAATTTCTGATGTACAGCATAATGTCCCAGTCATGCATTTATTTACATATATTTGTTTTCATATTTTTTCATTAAAGATTATTACAAGATATTATCTTGTAATATCCTATAATGAGAAAGAATATAAAAAAGAATACACATATGTATAACTGAGTCACTTTGCTGTACACCAGAAACTAACACAACACAGTAAATCAAATATACTTCAATTTAAAAAAAAAAAAGGCAGAGGATTGCCTCGTGGGACCTCAATTGAGTCTGCACTGGGCAAGTCAAAACTTTCACCCTTTTGTGAATGACCACATTGACCACAAAAGCACCAGGATTATTGATTTGGGAGTTACAAATACAGTTAGTGTGCATGAGAATTCTCAAATGGGGAAGTCGCAAATCAAGATGTACTGTATTTGCTTGTCTGTGCAGAATCGAGAAATCTCACCCTAACTGGGTGATGCTGCCCCCGAGAGGATGTCTCAGGAACTTGCAGGGATTGTTGGCACAGTGATGGGGGCCACCAGGCAAGGTATTGGGGTGTGTTTCTGGATGTCACAGAGACTGGGCAGGTGGGGACCAGAAGATCCATCAAGATCATAACTCCTTGTGGAAAGTATCTTCTAATCGTGTCCTCCGCATACAGTAAGCAATCCATAAATGTGTTCATGAATGAACTTAAGCTTGCCTCTTTGGGGGAAAGAATTCCTTCTATGTCCCCACTACTTCTGGGATTCAGTCTAACCCCTTATCAGGGTCTTAGGCACCGTGTCCCCAACTCTCCCACCTACTCCAGTTTGGGGACCCCTCACTCACTCCAAGAAGCCATGCCGATCTCCTTCCATTTCCGCCAACAGGTGACACTCTCTTGCCCCCTGGCCTTTGCCCTGACAGTTCCCTCTACCAAGAGGCTGTCCAGCACCATCTACACCTGCTTAATTCTTGACCGTCAGAGCTCAGCCAACAGCCACCTCCGCCAGCAGCTGCCCCAACCCTTCCAAGACCCCCATGACACATCGTTACTGCTCTAGGACCTCCCAGCTGTCACTCTTCCATGGGATCAACTTTAATTTGTGCATTTGTATCCTGTGACGCTCCCTGGGGCTCAGCACTCCAGGGGAAAGGGGCTTGTTCTGTCTTGGTCATGGTTAGCTTGGCGGCCCCAGGCTGCAGGGGTCTGGCCCAAAGACTCCATCAAGTGTCGACTGAATCAATAGACTAAAGATGAACGGCAAGGAGTTCACTAGTCGGGGTACATTATTAAACAGTGGGAGTTTGCTGTGTGGCCTTGGGCATGCCGGGGAGCCTCCTGGGCCTCGGTTTCCCAGCTGGACAGTGGGAGGGGCTGGGCTCATCCGTCTCCGTTTCTACCTGTTTGGGGGGGTCAGGGGCTGGGTGGACCAGGACAGCGGAGAGTCCTGGAAATATTGGTTTTGATGGGGGTGGGGCAGGGAAGCACCTTCCGAAAGAAATAAATGACATCTCCTTATAGACCCATAACTGGCATAATCACCCCTAACAAACTGAGTGGCCGTTCATCCTTAACCTCAGCTCAGATGCCGCCCAGACTCGAGTTCCCCTAGTGACCTTTAAAATGGCCTTTTACAGTTGGCTGAGGAACCTGCATTGGTGCCAAGCATCCGGGTGAGTCTGACGCTGAGGACTTGGCAGTCAGCCCTCGCGGGTGACTTCAGACCAGCCGACGACAGTGAACAAGTCCCAGCCTGCGCTGGCGTTGGCAGAGGCGTGGGGCTAGTCGTGCTGCGATGGCCTCAAGTGAGCAGGAGCTCGCCTCCCTGTGTGCCAGGCTCTCTGCTCAACCCCTCAGGGTGTCACTGACGGTGCCAACGCGGACAGAGATGGGAAGTGGGGAGGGAGATGGAGGTCCTGCCTCCACTGGCCCCCGAAGCTCTCTGCCCCCAGGCTTCCCACAGGTGACCCAGAGGCGCCCTCTTGCCTCCCTGGGAACGGATCACCGGTCAGCTTTGGAGTCAGTCCCGGGTTCCACCGCCTCTTTGCAGTGAGTCCTAAGGCAGACATCCCACCTCCCTGGACCTCCGTCTCTTCTTTTGTCAAAAGGAGAGTCTAGGAAAAGGTGACCGGCTGACTCCACTCTTCGCAAGTGAAACACAAACTAAAACTGTTATGAGACCCCATCCACCTGCCGCACCAGCAAAAGCAAAAAAGCTCACGACAGTGGTTGCTGGCTTGCGCGTGGGGAAACAGGTGCACCGGATATCTGGTTGGCGAAACTGGAAACTAGCGCCACCTTCTGGACGGCGATGAGGTCGATTCAATACAATTTAAAAAACAGTCGGGGTTGGGGGAAGGGAAAGGAAGTGGTTAGAGACGAAAGCCAAGAAGTTATCAGCTGATAATTGTTGGATCTGGTGCCAGGTGCCCGGGGGTGTTCGTTACCCTCTGCTCTCTACTTGCATACGTGTTTGAAAATTTCCGTGATAAAAAGATAAGAATCAAAATTATTCAGCAATAAAAAGGAAAGAAGCCCGGATACTTGCTACTATATGGATCAACCTTCACACTATCACCCCGAGTGAAGGAAGTCAGCCGCAAAGGATGACGTACTGTATGATTCCATTGATCTGAAAGGTCCAGGATAAGCAAATCCTTAGAGACAGGAAGCAGAGCTGTGGTTCCCAGGGACCAGCAGTAGAAACTGGCAGGTGATGGCAAAGCCGTGCAAGTTATCCTCTAGGGCCACTGAAAATATTCTAAATTGTGATTGTGCTGATGGCTGCACAACTCTGTGATGGTACTAGAAGCCACTGACTTGCACAGTTTAACGAAGTGAATGTTATGGTATGTGACTGAAATCTCAATAAAACTGTTGACTGTTGGTGGGAATGTAATTTGGTGAAGCCACTATGGAGAACAGTATGGAGGTTCCTTAAGAAACTAAAAATAGAGTTACCATGTGATCCAGCAACCCCACTCCTGGGCATATATCTGGGAAAAAACTCTAACTTTAAAAGACAAAAGCCCCCATGTTCACAGCAGCACTATTTACAATAGCAAAGACATAGAAGCAAACTAAATGTCCATCGATAGATGAATGGATAAAGAAGCTGTGGTGTATATATATATCACTCAGCCATAAAAAGAATGAAACAATGCCATTTGCAGATAAATGGATGGACCTACAGATTATCATAGTGAGTGAACTCAGAGAAAGACAAACACCATATGATATCACTTACACGTGGTAAAAAATGATACAAATAAACTTATCTACAAAACAGAAATAGATTCACAGACATAGAAAACAAACCTATGGTTACCAAAGGGGAAAGGGGAAGAGGGATAAATTGGGAATTTGGGATGAATGCATACACACTACTATATCTAAAAGAGATAAACAACAAGGACCTACTGTATAGCACAGGAAACTATATTCAATAGCTTGTACAAACCTATAATGGAAAAGAATCTGAAAAAGCATACATATATATGTATAACTGTATCAGTTTGCTGTACACCTGAAGCATTGTAAGTCAACTACACTTCAATTTAAAAAATTTTTAAAGCTGTTACATTTCTGTTAAAGCTGGGAAAAAAACAAAAATTGCACCACTCCTTGGACTCAGCATTTCGTTACTAAGAACTGATGCTACAGTTCTGTTCACCCAGGAGCACAAAGACCTACCTACAAGGATGGTCTTGACACCTTTCTTTGTGGGGGGAGGGGAGTTCATTCCAACAGCAATGGGATGTAGTCACCCTAAGGGTGTGTCTGCAAGGGACAGGGATCAGTTACAAGAATTACAGTTAGGGGGGAGGGTACAGCTCAGTGGCAGAGCGAGTGCTTAGTAAGCAAAAGGTCCTGGGTTCAAAACCCAGTCCCTCCATTGAAAAAAAAAATCACAGTTCATCTAAACTGGGAAATTTCATACAACCGCCAAAAAGACTGAAGTTCACCTATTCATACAAAAACAGAATAATTGCCAAAACCTACCATTTGGTGGGAAAAGTGGGGGGAAAACACAATAGTATGGGGGTGATGAGCTGACATTTTAGCCCAGTGCTGCCCAGGGCCTAGGCCAGGCTGGGGGGTGGGGCCTGATGGGCCAGATGTTTTCACCATTAGTTGGTGCATCTGCTACGGTCCTGGGAGGAAGGTCGGTGCGGGTGGGGGGCTGGGCACATCTGGAGCAACCACTGTGCGGGAACTTTTCAATCAGAAGAGAAATATCGTAACATTTTTATCAACAGTAGGGCTGAAAATCAACAGTAGGGCTGGAAAAGAACCTATAATGTGTGTCTTTTCTTTTTACCTTACATGTCTAAAATATTTCTGGAAGGCCAGGCAGGAAGCTTAACAGTGGAAAACCAGGGCCCGCAAGAGCCTCAGATGCCTCAGATTTCACGCGAGGACCTTTGATCATATTCAGGTTACATCACTACATGCATGCTTCAGAATTTTTCCTTTGAGATTGCCAAATTCGGAGCTGCTGCCCACCACACAGCAAGGCAGCCCCCCAGGGAAGTTTTCTGAAGGTGACCTGTGTCAGGAGGTCAGGCGGGACCCAGGCCCCCACTGTAGCCTCCATCTGAGTTTGTTTGTCAGTTGCCCAGGAGGACAGGAAGGCGGAGCGGTTACGCAACTGTGGTTGGGAAATCCAGCAGGGAGGCCGGAGACCCTGTGTCAATATGCCCCAGGAGACTGGCCTGTTTGCAGCCGGGGTGGACAGCCAAGCTGGCACTGGGTCTCCAGCCTTCGTCATTGGCCCGGGAGCCAACAATAGCTCCCAGGGCCTCCCGCAGCGCCGGAGAATGAGATCCAGTCCCGGCCCCTGCTCGGCCCTGCTCAGGGTCTTTCTCTACCGGACTGGTGAAAGGAATCACAGTTCATCCAGACAATGAAATGCCAGGCAGCCACAGAAAAGACTGAGGTCTGCCTCTACGCGCATGTTACGGGTTCAGTCATGCTCCCTTACTGTCCCCAAAATGATATATTGAAGTCTGAACCCCCAGGACCTCTCGGAATGTGACCTGATTTGGGTATCGGGTTGTTGCAGATGTAATTGTTCAAGTTAAGATGAAGTCACACGGGAGTAGGGTAGCCCCTAATATGATGGGTGTCCTATAAACGGGATATTTGCACACAGACACGTACACGGAGGCAGGTGATGCTTCTACAAGCTAGAGAATGCCAAAGATGGCCAGGAAATCACCCGAAGTTACAGGAGAGGAAACGAACAGATTCTCCCAGGACCAACCAACCCTGCCAACACCCCAATCTCAGACTTCTGGCCTCCAGAACTGGGAGACAATTTCTGCTGTTTAAGGTTTCTGGTGTTTTGTTAAGGTGGCCCTAGCAAATGGATACAGTGTTGCAACAGAACTACTGTGAAAACACAGTTTGGTGAGAAAGGTGGGAGGCCACGCAGCATAACCTGTGATGATGACCTGGGTATTTCAGCCCAGTGCCCTCGAGCCCAGACCAAACAGGGCTGACCCAGGGCCAGGGTCTTCCCTCCACCTTCATTTCAGCCTCCTCCTGGCCTCCAGTGCATCCTTCACCGGCCCAGAGCTGCTCCTCCACTGCTCCCAGCCCTCCTATGGCTCCCCAGTGCCTTCAGGACAAAGTCCCAGGCCCCTAGGCTGGCATTTGAGGCCCCACCTGCCTCTGCAGCTCCATCTCCCCATACCCCTCAGTCACCCACCAGTTAAATCCATTCAAGAAGTTCCTCAGACATGCCACACCTTTCCTGCCTCAGGGCCTTTGCACATATGGTTCCCTCTGCCTAGAACACTCTTCCCCATATCACCAGTGCTCACTCCCTCAGCTCTCCAGGGTTTTGCTTGACTGAACACTGCCATCTCAGTGTGTCCTTCCTGATCCCCTACTTAAAGCTCTACCTTCCTCCCTCCTCCATTCCGTTTTAGTTTTCAAACGGAGAAATGAATGGCCAGGTCCCCTGCCTACCTATGTGGGGTCCACCCCTACCCTTCGCTGGGGGCTCAGAGCTTACTCACAGGTGATTTCCTCATGGGTGAATCCCAGGACCCGCAGGGACTCCAGCGTCTCCTGGAAGAGCTCGCGCTCCTGGCCAGGAGAGGACGACGGCCCATTGGTCAGGAAGCGGTAGTGGGAGAATGGCTCTAGGAGAAGGTCAGCTGTAGGGGAAACAGGTGAAGGCCAAGGTCGAGAGTGAGCTGTAGAGTCAGACTTACTTCCAGGCTTCCCTGGGACAAGCATCACTTCCCCACTAGGAACCTCGGTCTCTTCCTCTGTCAAGGGAGTGAGGATGTTTTCTTCACAGGTTTGGTGGGAAGGGCCAGGCATGACATGGGTACTTAGCACATACTAGACCTTTCCTCTTCCCTCCTTCCATATTGATTCTCAAGTCACAGAATTGCCTAGAGCAGACAGGAGCCGCCCACTGGCAGAAGCAACAGGGTTGCGGCTGCCCGAGTTAGCAGAAGCCACGGGACAGCAGGGGTCATTGGCAGTTGGCATGTGGGTTCGGAAGCCACCGTCAGCGGGCGGCTGGGTGCAAAGGGGTCAGGAGGCGGCCGGAGCTACAAAGCTGAAGAAGCCAGAACAAGATGGGGCGGGGGTGGGGAGCACTGTAAAGGAGAGAGCCTCAGGGTGTTTCCAGAGCCAAAGGGCAGGAGGAGTGCAGAGCAGGAGACAGGAGGAAACCTCAGGCAGGAACCAGGAGGCAGTAGGTGCTTAGAAGCCACACAAACCACGATCATCAGGAACCCCAAGGTGGCAAAGCTGGAGTCATCACAACACCCGCTGGAGGAAGCAGAGCCCCGGAGTTTCAGCAGAGAAGTGAGGGTGAGCGGGAGCCACGTGGCCACGGAGCTGGTGTGAGCAAGACTCAGAAGACAGCAGCGGGAACCAGAGGGCAGCAGAGTCTGGGCAGGCAGCCCGGGCCTGGGGGTGGCAGGAGTCGGCTTGGCAAAAGTCGGGAGGCGGCAGAAACCAGGGGCAGCGGGGTCCAGGAGGCAACAGAATCCACTACCCAGCAGTAGCCTGATATAAAGCAGGTGCTCGACAGAGGTTAGTGCCTCCCACCTCCTCCTCCCCGGGCGCCCACCAGGTCTCGCACCCAGTACCCCACTCCTGTCCCCCCAGGGAGCCACTGGACACTGACCCTTGAGCTGCTCTCCAGCGCCTCCCAGCAGCTGGTAGAATATGTGGAAGCTGCATTCGTCCTTGGCCTGGCGGATGGCCCGCGACTTCTCCAGCAGGTCTGGACGGGGGCAAGTCAAGGTGCCACAGGGGAGGGGACCCCACCTGCTCTCCCCAAGGAACAGTGGAGTAGCTCACAGCCCAGGCCTGCAATCTGGCCACTTACTGGACCAGTGGCCTTGGACATGTGACATTTAAGCATTTGTGCCTCAGTTTCCTCATCTGGGCAAGGGGCTTGATAATAACACCCATGAACAAAGTGTGGTGGAGGTAAATCAGTTATATGTCAAACACCGGAGCCCTGCAGTAAGAATGCGTCCTGCCATCATGACCTTCCCAGCTTCAGCTTCCCGGTACGGATACTGGGGCTCTCAGCTGCCCCCTTCTAGGAAAGCCACATGGCACATTTACACACTAAAAATTGGCAAGATGCCTTAAAGGAACATAAATCACCTGATAATTCGGGTCCCACACTGAGGGGCCACTGAGCACATATTTTGCACAACTCTCATCATGCAGACCTGCCTAGGGGAGCCTTGCCTAAGAGGGACTGCAAACCACTGATCAAAAACCCTGGAGTGCTAACTTGCTCAAATGAGACAGGGAGGACCAGAGGGAGAGGATCTCACAGGGCAGGGTGGGATGGGGGGAGCACGCACAACCTGGGCGACCCTGGGTGATGACTGCCCTGAGCCTCGGTTTCCTCTTCTGTGAAATGGGATGATAACAGCCCCTGCCTCACAGGGTTACAGAGAAGAGGAGCTGAGAGAACACAGGGAGAGTTCTTGGGACAGCGCCGGGCACATAGTAAACACTCAAGAAACATCGGTCAAGCTGACACTGGCGCTGAGGGGTCAGGCTGAGCCCAGGATCCATCTGTTTGACCCAGAAGTGGCACCTTCCCCGTGAACATCAATCCATAGGCTGGTATTGGCCCTGAGGCTGAGACAGCTGGGCATGAGAGCTGTGGGCATGGCAGTCCCAACTGGATGGGGAGCATGGGAAGTTAACATACGGAAGCAGGCAGAGAGGACCAATGGGACTATGAGGCTGTGGGAACCACAGGGTCAGAGGAGGCGGGAGGCGGCAGGATACACGGAGCAAGAAGAGCTGTGAGCCCTAAGCAGCTGTGGGAGCAGGAACTGTGATGCGGAGGAGTGATGACCACAGGAACAGTGGGGAGCAGGAGCCGGTGGCTGCAGGGGACATGAGGCCATGAGCCCAGGGCAGCAGTTACCAGGCAGCAGCTGAGTCCAGGGGGCCCAGCTGCTTGACGGAGAGATGCCCATTTCCTTACTCCCCGAGCACTCCTACGAATACCCTTGTACCCACACACTGCTGCCCAACCTCCCCAGATGATGAGGGGCAGAGTTTCTCAGACACCCCAGGGATGGGGATATGATTTACAATGAATATCGTTCACATTGCAGTCACTAATTATTCCTCAACAATATTAACATTAGAATATTATAATGTTATAATCACAGTGCTGACTTTAATCATTAATTTCTAATAATAATAGCTGGTTCTTGAGTGTTTACAATGTGGCAGGGCTGTGCTGAGACTTTGATTCACAGTGTCCTTCAGACCCTTCGAGGGTAGGTTCTGTGATTCTACCCCTTCTTTTTAAAATTTTTTAAAAAAATATCTTCACATGCATTTTATTTTTATTTTGGGGGTTTTTTGGGGAGGGTAATTAGGTTTATTTATTTACATGTTTTTTAATGGAGGTACTAGGGATTGAACCCAGGACCTTGTGCATGCTAAGCACATACTCTACCTCTGAGCTAAACCCTCCCCTAGCTGTCCCCTTCTAAAGATGGGGAAACTGAGGCACAGAGAGGTCAAATCACATGCCCAAGGTCCCACAGTCCCAAAGCAGAGCTGGGATGCCAACCCCAGTCCGTGTGATTTCTTTGCTCATTCTCTTAAGTCCTGCGCTTCGGGAGCATCTGTATTTTTATCTTTTCAGTTCCTACTGAGCATGCATACCGCCTGCACAGAAATGGGCTGACATGGAGACTGTCGGCCCTTGGCTGGTGTCTGGGAATCTGAATTTCAGGAGGGTTCATAGCATTCCCAGGCTGACACGAAGGGCTTTCCTGCATCAAAACTGTGCAAACAACACGGTTTCTGCAGAACACCTGCCTTCCTTCAGGGAGCCTGGAATTTGGGTACATGCCAGGAAGAGGGTGCCTCTGTGATCAGCCCCCAGTATAAATCCGGGGAGCTGAGTCTCGGATGAGCATTCCCGGTAGAAAACATTTCACACGTGTTCTCACACCTGGGAGTTAAGCATGTCCCATGTGACCGTAGGGCGTGAGGATTCTGGAACCTGGTGCTGGCTCCCCACACTTGACCCCACGCGCCTTCCCTTTTTGTTGACTGTGCTCTGCGTCCTTTCCCTGTAGTAAGGCAGAGCCGACTCTCCTCCCAAAAGCAAGGCAGTGCTGTCCTTCTCATCAAAGCGATGGGAGCCCCCGCCCTCCTCCCTCCACATGGAGAGGCTGCGTCTGTCCTTCCTGAGATTCTATGACCCCTCCCCTTCTGCAGCGAGGGAAGCTGAGGCATGGTTTCTGAGCAGCAGGGAGCCAGGCTCCCTGCTGGTGTGGACGCCTGTTTTCTCTAAGCGGTGAGATCCCAAGGGCCCCTGCCCTTGGCCGCCACCCCTTGTACCCCTCTCCCCAGGCTCCCCTCCGGACTGTGAGAGGATACAGGTCTCAATGTTGGCGCCCACGATGTACCCCGCAACGTCGAAGTTGATGCGGATGAATTTGCCCTGTGAGAGAAGGCGGGAAGGGCTTAGCTGAGCCTGAAGTGCACTGCCAACCCACAGTCAGCCTTCCCGGAGCCAGGGCTGCCTCTCAACTGTTTCCCTCCCCACGAACCTCACTGCAGTCACAGGGTTCTGGGGATGGGGGCTTCCTGGAGAATTCAAGGTCCAGGCCCCTTGACCACTTCCCTCAGGACCCAGGTCTCCAGCCCCTTCATCCCTCAGACCCAAGAGCCCCGGCCTCCAGTCCTCTCCTCCCTCAACAGACGCACTCATCCTGCCTCCCCTCAACCAGGATACTCCCAGCTTCTGCTCCACAGACACGCCGCATGGACCGCCTGCCCCCAGCACTCACGAAGCGGGAGGAGTTGTCATTCTTCACAGTCTTGGCATTGCCAAAGGCCTCCAGGATGGGGTTAGCCTGAAGAAGCTGCCGCTCCAGCTCACCCTGGGGATGGCGCATCAGTGAGTACCTGGGCCAGGGGGGAGGGGACGGGCTGGCCTAGCTCTGGGGGTTTGTGTCACTGCTGGCTGAGTGTGCATGAAGGGCCTTTGTGTGTCTGGGTGTGTGCTTGCTTTCCTGCACCTGGGTTGTGCCCTTCAGTTGATCGTAAAGGGAACCAGGAAACATCTCCAAGTCACATGGTTGAGTGGAAACCAAACCAAACAAAAAGCAAGTTGCGGAACAACACCTACAATGTGATCTGATCCCATTGATAAAAAATGAAATGAGAAGAAAAAAAACACCACAAAACAAGACTCCCATTTCTACAGGTATAGATACATAGTTGTAAACATTTAGAGAAAGGTCTGCAAGGATACACATCAAACTGTCAACAATGTAAGCCACTCCAAGGAAGGAGGACTGAGAAAAGGAAAAAGGAATTTCACTTTATCTGATTTGTAGTTGTTGTTGTTGCCGCAGTGAATATGGACTCATGTACCACTTGTGGAATTCATTAAAGAAGAATCTATACAACCTATGTAAAGTGCTTCAAACTGGTGTATAGTAGGTGTTCAAGAAATAGGAGTTTCCTTCCCCAACCAGGCTGACCCATGGGTAGGGATCTCACTCTGAACTTCCTCATAGCCACCTCAGTGTCAGAACCAGAACACAGTAGGCACTCAGTAAATGGCAATCCCCTTCCCCTCCTTCCCAGCCAAGCTCTTAAAGGCATCAACTATTTCTTTAAATGCCCTGTAAGCCCCTCAGATGTTAGCTTGGGCTGGGTGTACACTGTAGGCCTATAATAAATGGCAGTGTTCGTCTGCAGCTTGCGTGAATTCATGGTGTCTACGGGCCCTGTCTAGGCACATTTAGCAGATCAGCAATAAATGGTAGTTTTGGCCTCTGGGCTGTTTCATGTTGGGGTCTGGGGCCCATCTGCATATACATGATAGGGCTAACATAACCGGCTGTGCAGGCCAGGACTGCACACATGTAGTAAGACCATACAAAACAGCAGCATGGGCCCTGGGTGTGTGCACAAGGTAGGACTGCATTACATGACAGTGTAAGGCCCAGTGTCCACGTAGTAGGACCACCTTAAGTGGCAGTGTGGCTCCCTGCCAGGAGTGACCATCAGTGCCTGGGGCCCAGTCTGCCAGGAAGACCTTGGGCTGGGGTGACTCAGATGTTACCCATGACTCAAGGTGATTCTTTGCTACTCACATAAGACACGGTGCTGATGGAGGCCTGAGGAAGTCACGGAAGACCAGACACGGACCAGGACACGGACCAGGACACAGCACATGGAACGTGGACAGACACACAGGTGAACTGGCAGTCTTGGGGGGTGTGTGGGGCAGGGGGAGAGACGAGGGACCATAGTGCCGGGGTTTGAATCTATTTTGGCCCTTCCTGGGGGTGTGGTCTCTGAGCCCCACTTCACCCTAGTTGTGACTTCGGTTTCTCATTTTAAACACAGGAAAACAACATCCACCTCATTGGAGTATTAAGGTAATGTGAGCAAGGGGAATAGCACTTTATAAATGCTCACTTAGAAAGGAAACGTGGGCATGGCAGGAACCTAAGTCAGACCAGACACACGGTGGGTGCTCAGAAATGTAAGCACCTACTATGTGTCAGGAGCTGTTCTAAGGGCCAATGAGGACAAAAACTGGCCCTTGCATTTTTTTTTTTTTTTTGCCTGGCCTGCCTCTGCTCCCAGGACTATATCAAACACATAGTAGGGACACAGGGAGTTATTGGGAGAAGCAGAACCTGAGATGGAGGGGGCATTGCTGGTGGCAGGGTCCAGAGTGTGCTCCAAAGCAGGTCACTTACCGGAACACCAGGCTCCTTCCTGCCCTTCGGTGATGATGCTACATGGGCGAGGTACTGGATGACCTTCTTGGTGTTTTCTGTCTTCCCAGCCCCAGACTCCCCGCTATGGGGGGACAAAGGAAAGCAAAAGTCGTCAGCAAGGTCACCAGGTTAGCCCTGCCCATTCCAAGCAGAATCACACCCAGCCAGGACCCCACCTCCTCCAGGAAGTCCTTCGGGATTACTCACGTGCAGAGAATGGATTGGTCCTCACGATCTGTAGGGGACAGAAGGGGACATGTCACCTGGGAGAATCCCTCCAACAGGATGCTGGCCCCTTATGCTGGCCACACCCTTTTCAAAATTCTTCCCAAGGGCTAAGGAAGAGCTTGGGTTTTGATATGTGACCTTCCCAGATTCTAAGACTGGACCCTGCCTCAGCCGCTTGCTTGCTGCTTTGTGATCATGGGAACAACTGACTGAACATTCCAACTGAACAGAATGGAATTTATTCAACACACTTCTATTTGTGCCCTGGCCATGTGCTGCCTTGTGCTGAGCATTGTGAGATTCAAAGACATGAGTGAGACATGAGTCCCATTTTTCAGATGGGGAAGGTAAGGCACAGAACACCTCAGAGACTAGCCCAAGATCACACAGCAAGGCAGGGAGATGGCTGGGCCTTGAACCCAGGTCCGTATGGCTCCCAAACCAGGCTTCTAACTGAGGTCCTATTGAATGCAGCTCTCTCTCTGGCTTAAAACTACCCAGAGGTCTCCTGCCATGCTTAAAAACCATCCACCCTTTCATCATGGCCTCCAAACCCATCTGCACCATCTTCAGCTCTGTTCCTTTCCCCAGCCTCACAGGCCTCCTTTCTGTCTCTCAAACATCTCCAGCCCGATCCTACCACAGGGTCTTTGCACTGGCTGTGCCCTCTGCCTGGAATGCTCTTTCTCAGCTTCCTCATCCTTTAGGTCTGAGCTGAAATACAGCACCTCTTCTGAGAAGCCTTCTGGCCCTTGACCCCTCCCCTCAGTCATTTCTATGACTTTAGACCAGGGTTTCTCAATCCTGGCTCTCCTGACATTTGGGGTTGGATGATTCTTTGCAGTGGGGATCATCCTATGTGCTGTAGCATATTTAGCAGCACCCCTGGGCTCTAACACTAGGTGCTAGTAGGACCCCCTCCCTGGTTGTGACAATTAAAAATGTCTCCAGACATTGCAAATGTCAGATCATCTTCACTTTGGGTTTATATGCTTTGTGTTCCCCACTCAAGCAGAAGCTCCATGAGGGTAGGGACCTTGGCAATTCCCACAGCCATCAGTGCCTGACACTTGGTAGGTGGTTAGTGTGCACTTGGTGAAGGGCTGTGTCGGGCTAGGGTGAGCATTGGAGGAGACAGAGGGGCCGGAGCTGTGCTCTGAGCCCTCAGGTTGGTCAGATGACCCACCAATGAGCCGTCAGTCACCATCACTACCATTTTGTGGCCTGTTTTGTATCCAGGGCTGAGCTCTGAGATCCAGGATCTCACTCTTACGCCTTTGAATCTCACATGTTCAGCACAAGGCGGTACACAATCAGGGCTCAAATTGAAGTGTGTTGAATGAATTCCATTCTGTTCAATGGAAGTTGATTCTCTCTGTTTTACAGGTGAGGCTCAGAGAGGGACAGCTGCTTTCCCAGGGTCATGCAGCAAGTAAGAGGCTAAGTTGGGGTCAGGTATTAGAATCCAGGAGGGTCATACGTCAAAGCTCCCAGCGCTCAGCCCAGGATGAGGACACAATACACAGAGTGAGCTACAGGGAGGCAGCGGTCAAGAGCCCTGGGTTCAAATCCCACCGCAGCCCCTCCACCCACCAGTGGGACCGTGGACAGTGACTTCACTGCTCTGAGCTTCAGTTTCCCCATCTGGACTTCAGGGACAATGGGCACACCTGCTTTATTGGGTTGCTGTGACATTCAGTGTGTTGATCCATGAAAAGTGCTTGATACAGAGTAGGCCCTCACCCTTATTTTCTTGTATATTTAGTCCTAAATTATATTAACTAATATATAATAATAACAGAAAATTGTAAAATATAGATAACAGATTATATAACCCAGTAAAAGAAGGTCACTGCTGACTAAATACAATTTATAATGTGACTCTAAAAAGAGAATATATAAATGTTTGCATAATACAGGTATAGATATATTGTATATGATACCAGCTGTTCTCAGACTTGAGCCTGCATCAGAATCTCCAAGGGAAACCCAGGGGTCTTGTGAAAATATGGACTGCGGAGCCTCCCCGCTGGGCTTTCTAACTCAGCAGGTCTAGGGTGAAGCCCAAGTTCCCATTTCTAACAAGTTCCCGAGAGATACTGATGCTGCCGGTGTGGGGACCACCCTCTGAGAACTGCTGCATTGTGCAGTCTAAACAGATGACTACGACAGACAATAGAAATGTAGCCTATAGGAGGTGACAGAATTATAACGTGCACAAGATAAATATACTGCTGCCTACTAGTAAATGGCGTGTGATAGAAAGATACAAAATGTTAAATGTTTAATACTTTGTGTGTATTAAAATAGATGATATATAATAAATATATAATGAGTGCATTATGGCCACAAAATGCAAATTATGGAATCTTGCCAGGACTGATCTACACTGTCATGGGGTGAATGGCAGCCCCTTCAAAAGACATCCTTGAGCAGTGTACAACCTGCCCAGCTGTACACAGCGACCCCCATTGCCTAAGGGGCTGCCAATCCCCCATGACAGGGTAGATCATATCAACAATGTAAGTGTGGAATGAATGAACATGCTTAAGAGTCACTGTTTCAAGAGAAATTTTTGCAGAAGCCTGGCACCAATTAGCTTCCAAATGATACTTGTTGAGAGAAGGGGTAAACACAAAGACAGATAAAAAGGGGCCTGGCTGGTAGGACCCAGACCCTGGCCCACTCAGCCCCCCATTTATGTTCCCTCCTGCCCCCAAAGAAGCCTCACAGCGCCTGAAATCCTTGACTTGTCATCTGATCCTGAGCCCCAGCCCAGTCCCCACTGAAAAGGCAGGCCCAGTAGCCCCAGCCCCATACTCACCCTGGAGCATGCTCCGGTAGGCCCCCTCTGTCACTGCGTACACATGGGGCGGCACTTCGTGGCGCTTCTTGCCCCGGTACATCTCCACAATGGCCTCCGTATAGATGGGAAGCTGCTTGTACGGGTTGATGACCACACAGAAAAGACCGGAGTACGTCTGCAGCAGGCAGAAGAGAGAGGGCCTCAGCTGCCTGCCTGCCTGCCCCCCAGGGGCAGCATGGGGGTGCCATGTACAGCTGGGTGGGTTGTGCACTCCTCAAGGACGTCCATCCATGGAGCTGCCATCCATGCTGTGACATTTTCAGGCTAACGGCTGAAAAGCATTGTTCCAAATTATACATGGGTGCTGTACGGATGAGGATTCACTCAGAGAGAATGTAGCCTTTGCAGTCCACCACCTGGACTCACACACACATGAGGGGACCGTGTGCAAGTTCATCTGCTGCATCATGGTAACAGTGAAAGACCGGAAATGCTCTGGTGCACGGTCGTACAATGGATCCCTATGACGTTTTTGGTGTATACAGCTGGAGAACTATCTCCAAAACATTACCAAGTGAAAGCGAACCAGGTAAAAAACTGTTTGCATAGAAAAGCGTGCAAGAAGAGTATTTTTATGAATTTGCTGGCATATGTGTAGAATATTTCTGGAAGGGTGTTCCCAGTATCTGCAGCAGCTGAATCACGACAGGGGTGTGTCTGTGGTTTCTACTGATAACAGGCTCACAGGACCTGCTGACAAGACCGTCTTGGTGGTTCACTCTTATTGGAGGACATGTTAAATGTCAGGTTTGAGATGCATGAAAAGAAAGATGTAATTTTGGGGAGGATCCAAGTTCACGGACACCCAGAATTTGTCCACTCACTCATTGGGTCTGAGTTCAGGACCCTGTAATGGTTTAAGAACTCTTCCAGCCCCCATAGAGCATTGGGAGGACAAGAGGCACTTCAGACAGACAGAGGCAGCTGGACAGCTAGAGAGCTAGCTGGTCATCTAGCTAAACCAGAGGGCTAACAAGCTAAATTCGCTGGACTAAGCTAGCTAATCCAGCCGGAGAGAGATCTGCTTAGTGGCTGAGCTAGTTAACTATTAAACCTGTTAGCTACTTAGCCAGATGGTCTGCTACTTAGCTAGTTAACCGGCTAGCCGGTTATTTAGTTGGTTAGTAGAACTGCTTGAAGCGTGTGCTTCTCAAGCAGAGCTAGGGTGTGGCCGCCACAGGCTGCCTGGCTCCCAGGTGCCAACCTTTTAACGGTGGGAGGGTGGGTGGCCAGCCTGGGGCAGAACCGGTTTGCTGGGTGTCTGCCCTCCCCACCAGCGGCTCCCGGGAGCTCCCAGCTCTCAGAGGGCGGGGCGGCCGGACCACATTCCCTGGGAGGGTATCTCACAGCTGCTGGCGCCCCCACTCCTGGCTGGCAGAGGAACCCACCCCCTACGCCAGCCCCCACCCCAGACCCTCCTGCCAGCCACACCTTGTCGCCAAGGCGACACCCCAGACGGAACCTGAGCTGGCTGCCAAGGCCAGGGGCAAAGGGCAGAGGCTGATGCCCCAAAGAGGGTTGGGGACACCTGAGTGGCCGGGGCACCTCTGTGGAAACCTAGCTGGAAGGGTCTGGAGCGGCTGTCCCAGCCCTCAGGGCTCTGAAAACAGGCCCACAGGGTCCAACTCCCGCCTCCCCCTCTCCTCAGCCCAGAGACTCTCTGCACAGTCTCGGTTTCCTCCCTGAGCAACCCTCCCCGCCTCATTACAGAGGCTGTGGGGATTAAGAAAGATAATGAATAAAACCCAGCCAGTCCAGGGCGGGGCCCCTAAAGGGCACTCCAATCATGGGGCCCAAGGCTGTCATGTTACCCATCCCACCTGGGAGCTAAGAGTTCACTTAGACTCGGAAGCTGCATCATCCTGGTTTCTGGCTGTGTGTGACTTTGCATGAGGGGTTTGCCCTCCCTGAGCCTCAGTTTCCAGCCCTGGACAAAGAGACTTTTAACCCACATCACCTAGAAAGATTCTGAGAGTGAAACACCACAGTGTATCTTCCAGTGCCTCATGGAGCAGAGGGCATCAAGAGTGCCCAACAGATAGATTCCCTTCCCGCCCCGAGCATCCCTGGAGAGGGACCAAGACCCTGAGCCACTCAAGGCCAAACAGCCTATTAATGGCCAAAACTGGGTTTCTGGAACCCCGGACGACCCCTCTTCCATTGGGAAACACTTTATCACCAGTTGGCCAGTCAACAATTATTTATTTGGCAAGGCCCGAGGATAAGCAGGGTGGAGCTTGAATTGAACCTCTAGCATCTTCTAGCTGGGTGGCTAGAGCAAGTACTTTGACTTTTCTGGATCCCATTTTCTCATCAAAGAGGGACAGGAAGAGTGCATCCACAGAGGACCACTGGGAGCCGTCCACGAGTTCATGTTGCATGTACAGAGCTCAGCACAGGGCCTGGATCCCTGCACGTGCTTCATACGTTAGCTGTTAACTGCTCCGGGGCCAGTGGCTTCCCCTGTCCAGGCTGTGGGCAAAGGAGTGATAATCCCTACCCCATCGCCTTAGGGGGAGAGGGAGTCAACAAGATTATGCTGGAAAGCAGTTTAGAACAGCACCTGACAGAGAAAGCAGGCCCTCACCTAGTGCTAATGATTATTAAGGCCCAATTCACTTCCTGTTTCCATTTGTCAGGTCCCAATTCTCTGGCTCCCAGGCCACAGCCTTAGCTCAGACCTCACCATTATTTCCCTGAACTTTCCCAGTATTCCTCCTAGTGCAGTGGGCAGGATGTGGAGGCTGGAGTCAGATGGCCTGGGTTTACATCCCATTTAAGCTGGTTCATAGCTGTGGGGCTTTGTCCAAGTCCTGGCCCCCTCTGAGGCTCAGTTTCCCACCACTATCTGCAGAATGGGGATGATAGGAGATACCTTACGAAGTTGTTGTGAGGGTTCAGGCTGTTTATTAAAAGGAAAAGAGTGGCCCACTGTTTTGGGTGCCCCTCTGATCCCTTGCCTTGGGTGAAATCCAGGGGAATGACTTGGGCAGGGGCCTCTTTCTCAGGGCTTGCAAAGACGAGTGAGGAATCATAAGGGTCCAGTGCAGCCTGGAGAAGGTTCCACCTCCATCCAGGGTCAAATCCCACTCCTGCCACCACAAGCTGAGGGGCCCTGAGCCAGCCACTGGCCCTCTCACAGCCTTGGTCTCCTCCTTCCCAAAGAGGAGTCAGAATTCATAAAAATATTCTAATCTCATGCTTGTGACCCTTAATGGGGTATATACTGGGGCCAGTCTATTTATTTTTATTTTTTGGTCAATCTCATCATTTATTGAAATATTCTTTATTACTCTCATTAGAGTTTTGTGGTTTTTTAAAAATATATAAAACCAACACTTTTCCTTATAGGGTTTTTGTGAGGATTTTAGGATTTTTCTTGTGGGATCAGTTTAAATGAGCAAGGCAGTGAGATCCCAGCCCTCTTAGCTGGGGTTTGGAGCCTGACTCTGGGACTAGCTGCCTGGGTTCAAATCCTTCTTGTCTGTGGGACTTAGGACCCAAGTCACTTAACATTCCTGAAACACCAGGCGATAAGAACAAGTCCTCAGCCCAGGGGGAGCTGATAACCCACACACAGCACTTAGAACAGTACTTGGCCCATAGTAAGCGCTCAGTAAATATTTGCTAGACACCCATGATCACTATTTTTCGTTATTATTGTCGGCATTCCTTGGCAATTTGTCTAATCCTGTTTGCGCTTAATAACGCTTTGGCTGCCCATCAGAACCACCCTAGAAGCCTATTAAAAATACCAGTGCCCATGTCACACCCCCAGAGAGCCTAATTTAAATGGGGTGGGGCTGAAGTGTTGGTATTTTCAAAAAATTCCCCGGGTGGTTCTAATGTGAAGTCAGAGTTGACAGCCATTGCCCTAGTCCATCTGCTTGCTGTTAAGATTAAGTAATGTGAGATACTGGATGCTTAACAGAGACACTAAGCTAGCAGAGTCAAACTCACAATCATCAATCTCATCTTAATCCTAAGAGAACCACAGCAAAGTGGGAGAGCCTGAAGCCAGACTACCCAGGTCTGCCATATTCAACTGGCTGACCTTGGTGAAGGAACATGACCTTTCTGTGCCTCTGTTTCTTTATCTGTAAAATGGGGACAGAATGATTGCTAAAATGTATCTAAACAATATTTCTTTAGTGGAGGGAGGGTAGAGCTCAGTGGTAGAGCACATGCTTAGCATGCATGAGGTCCTGGGTTCAATCCCCAGTACCTCCATTAAAATAAACAAACAAACAAACCTAATTCGCCTCCTCCCAATATACATATTTTTGAGTGCCTAGTACATGGTTAGTAAATGTTAGTTTTTATTGTCATTAAGTCTCTCTGGGCCTCAGTTTCCTTTTTGATATAAAAGACTCTGCTATGTGCACAATGACAGGAAACAAATTAATATACGGAAGGCATTTAGCCCAGAGCCAGGCCTGCGGGTTTCCATACCCGGTGGTTCTCAGTAATTATTATCACAGTCCTATATTCCTTTCTCTTTGAATACATTATATTTGAGAATTCACAATTTCTTTTAACTTTAAGAAGGTAATAAGGAGCATCTATGCTAGACTATTACAGGGCATCCCCAGTGGGGTCTGAGGCAGGCCCGGTAATCCAATCATTTATAATTTGGCAACAAAGTGTAGGAGCAAGTTAGACGACGTGGAATAACGATGACAAACAGTCTCGTGTTCATTCAAGCAGGGGCGCCGACACCCAGCCCCCGCCCCGGGAAGGAGGCCACTCACGTAGATGAGGCCGGAGTAGTATCGCTCCCGGAGGTTGTGCAGCACCGAGGCCTCGTTGAGGCAGGTCAGCTCGGCCATATCCTCGGCTTTGCTGAACTTGGGCGGGTTCATGCGCTGGATCTGGTCCCGCGGCAGCCGCAGCCGCCGCCCGCTCTCCGCCAGCTCCACCTCGGCCTCCTCCTCGCCCTCATCCCGCAGCGCCGCCGCCTCGAACCCGTGCAGCTCCGAAGGGACCCACACCAGGCGCCGCGCCGTCCACTCCACTTGCGGGGAGGTGACCGAACCCCCGGGCCCGCCACCCACGCCCGGTCCGCGGGGCGCAAACAGGAACGGCTGGGCCGCCTCCGGCACGGGGCCCGGCCTGGGGGGCGCCTTCCGCCCGGGCACCGACAGGGTCACCGCTGCCATGGTCTGCAGGGAGAGAGCACAGGGCGGGGGTCGCGGGGGGCTCCATTCCCACCCCAAATCCCACTGGCAGTCCTCACGGCCTTTCTTCACCAGACCTCATCTTACACTTCTGCAGAATGGGTCCACAGATCCTTTTTACTCATTCGATCCATTCTCATCTCTGTCCATTCATTCATTCATTCAATAATTATTTAATAAGCCAAGCTCTGAGCCAGGCACTGTTCAAGGCACTGGCTATATAGCAAAGAACAAGCCAGAAAAAGATCTCTGCCTTCCTAAGGCGTTTACATTCTAGCCCTGCTGTCGCAATTCCAGGAGCCACCGCCCTATGCGGCTACTGGAAACTTGAAATGGAGAATCCAAACTGAGATGAGTTCTGAGCATTAAGACACACACCAGATTTCAAAGACGTAATACAACAAAAAGCTCACCGGTGTTTTTTACATTTGGTGACATGCTCCACTGATAATATTTTGGATATATGGGTTAGATAAAATAAATCATAAACATTAATGTCACTTGTTCCTTTTTATTTTTTTTAACGTGGCTACTAGAAAATTTTAAATTACACATTGGGCTTCGATAAAATACACATAGTATTTCTGTGAGATAGCGTTGCTCTAACCCCAAGAGACAGATTAAAAGATGAATAAGTAAATTATATAGTAGGCTAAGTGATGATAAATGCCAAGGAGAAAAATAAAGCAGGCAGCAGGGGATGTTAGGGCTGAGGGGAGTTGAAGTTTTAATTGGGGTGGCCAGGAAAGGCATCTTTGATGTGGCATCTGAATAAAGACCTGAGGGAGATGAAGGGAGTAGACCATGGGAATGTCAGGAGGAAAAGCATTCCAGGCTGGAAGAATGGCTCGTGCAAAGGCCCTGGGGCAGTAGTGTGCCTGTATGTCTCTGTCATTGTAAAAGGCCAGTGTGGCTCAAACCAGGTGATCCAGGGGGAGAGGGTGGTAGGTGAGGTAAGGTTATGGCCAAAGGGGTCAGACTGGGTCATGATGAGGACCTTGATCTCTCAGATGTGAGCCCTGGGAGGGTGTCAAACTGATTTCTGTAACTCAGGTTTCCTGACCACCTCTAGTTTACCCCAGAACAGACTTAAATCTCAACCCTCGGTTAGCAGTGGCTTCCTTTCCTGTGACCTGGCTTCCTTCTTTTTATAATGGGGAGATTGGCCCCATTCATTCACTTCCGCATTCACTCCACATTCCCTGAGGCAGTCCAAGTATTAGGTTCTACCCCGAGTGAGTCCGGGGACCCAGAGATGAGTCAGATGGGGCCCTGCTTTTAGGAGCCACTGGTCTGGGGGCAATCAATCTCTAGTCTCTGACAGTTACAACCCCATGTGAGCTGGGGGTGATAATGGAGGCACTGGGGAGCCAGCATGTGCTAGACCCCTCCCAGCCCTTAAAGGGGCTGCAGACCATATGTTCAGGGGTGAACATATCACAGCAATTCCTGAGCAGTCTCAGCACGGGTCAGGGAAGATAACTCCCTGTGCCTCACTGTGCCTTGCTCCTGAAGACGTCTGCCTCTATTCTCTTCCATTGCCTCGAAGGGCCACATCATTGCCTGGCCACACCCGTCAGAAACCCCCAATGTTCTGTCTCCTGTGCCTCGGTGCCTCTGCCCTCCAGGCCTCCCACTTCCAACATATCCCTGGAGAAGTCCCTGCAAACGACCAGCTCCTCCTGAGGCATCCCTAGATCTGGTCCCATCAGGCCCACATCTTTCCCTAAGCGCCTCTCCAACCCAGAAACTCAGCTCCAGGCCACGCGTTCCACGCTCCCCACCTGCCCACCCAACCCCACCTTTCCATATGAGCCTCAGCACCAGCAGTGCCAGTCCCACCCCCCCACCCCCATGACGTTTGTCCCTGATGCTCTCAGGCCTCAACCCCAAAGCCCCTGCTCTCAAACACCATCAGATGCCGTGTCTCCACTTTTCAGGCCCCAAATTGCCCAGGTCACCCCAGGCCACTCATGCGGCCCTGATCCACTCAGAGCCAAGCCCCATCCCTGGGACTTTACCCCCATCCTCACCCTACCCCACCCTACTCCTTTCCAGCCCTCGGCCTTTGACCGGGAAAGGTTTGGAAGTTTTTGCAATCACCCAACTGTATGATTCCCCTCCAGAGAACCAGGAGTCCTAGCCCCCAGTCCCTCCTCCCTTGGACCCAGGAGTCCAGGCCCCCAGCCCTCCTCCAGACTCAGGAGTGTGGGCCCCCAGAGGCCTACTCTTCCAGGACCCAGGAATCTGAACCCTTGGCTCCCTTGGACCCCTGAGTCCAAGCCCCCTTACCTCACTGTGGCTGGGCTAGAGGTAAGGATGCCTGGGACGCCCAGACTCTGAGGACTGATAACAGTTCTGATGAAGCAGGCCTGCCCCAGAACAGCTGAGCCCCTCCAGCAGCTCCGCCCTCCTTAGCTGGCAGGAACACCTCTGCCAGAGCTCATTTCTGTCACCAGGGCAGGTGAAAGCACCTGCCCTGGGAGGGGCAGAGACTGCTGGGCTGGAAAGGAAAAGGAGCCAGGGATCCACCCCTGGGGCAGGGGTTGGGGCCCTTGGCATCCAGCCCTCTGACCTCAGCCTAGTGTTAGGATTCAGGAGTTCCCTCTGCCCCCAGCCCAGGAAATCTGCCCCCTCCTCCTTCCTCAGACCCAGTAAAGTCCCCAGCCCCCTCCTGCCTCAGACCCAGGAGTCCAGGTCCCCAGCCCCTCCTCCCTCAAGACCCAGGAATCCTGGCTTCCAGACCGAGTGCTGGCTCCGGTGCCTTCCTCCCTCAAGACCTAGGAGTCCAGCCTCCCAGAGGCGTCCTTAGTCAGACCTCGGATTCCTGGTCCCCAGCCCCTCTTCTCAGATCCAGGAATCCCAGTGCCCAACCCCCATCTCCCTGAGACCCAAGTGCCTGGGTCGCCATCCCCTCAATCCGCGGATCCTCCGAGCTACCTGAGGGGCACTGGCTGGTACGGGAAGCGGGAAGATGGGGAGGGGGCACGGGAATCCCCTGTCGGCTTCAGAGCTCTCTGGTGCGGCTACCTCCACGGTCCAGCGCGGGGCGGGGCCACATCGCGTCACCGGGAGGGAGCCCGGCTCTGATGTCACCCAGCACCTGCCCGGCTAGAGAAGGGGGTGGGTCCTGGAGCTGCAAGGCCCTAAACAGGGGGGTGGGGGAAGGCGGGGATGAGCCTGTTGCCAGGTGGGCGGCCGCGGCAGCGCCCGGGGCCCCTCCTTCTGGCGAGTAAAGGTCAAGGACCCGTCGCGGAGAGGGCTGAGGACTCCGAGGTTCGGATCCCGCTCAGACTTTCTGGGCTTTGGCTTTCCTCTCCGTGAATTACAGCCAATGAAAGAGTAAGACGATGTGGGAAAAAGTGCCCCCAGCCCATTGCTTAAACAAGTAATACCTCATGACATCATGTAATTTCTCTGAACCTCAGTTTAGTCAACCCAGGAAATGGGACAACACAACAATCCAAAGAGAGTACTGAGTACTGGGAGGACAAAAGAAGATGACAAAATGTGATTCCGGGCTCTGGACCTTCAGTCTCCTCCTGGGTGAGATGAGAACTAAATAGTGGTAAGCGCACCTACTACGTGCCAGGTGTTTTTCTGCTTTTAGAACAGCTCTCCAAACTCATAGAATGATCTCAACAACCAGTGAGATAGGGACAATCAGCATCACCGTTTCTCTCATGGGGAAATGGAGGCATGGAGAGGTGAACGAGGTCGTACAGTCAGCAAGCCCAGACTGTTGTCTGCGATTCTAAAGAGGGGACTTGGGAGCAACGTGTAGCGGGTCCTCAAAGATGTCAGTTTCCTCCTCCCACTTGGTAACTCTTTCAATCTGCTTCCCCATCTACACTACAGGGACCACAGCCTTCCCTAGGGGACTGTGGAATTAAAAAAGGTTAAGGAACCCAGCACACTGTTGGTCTCCGAAGTGTAGTTCTCAACCCTGTCCCCCTGCAGTCACTGCCACTGTCCAGCCTCGGTTTTTCCCTCTCTGAAAAATGGATACAATATAACCCACATCGAGTTAATACAATTAAAAGTAATTATTTAGTTATAAAAATAAAAGCACCCAAGTACTTCTTGGAGGCTCAAAAATGTCTTTCCTCCCCACTTTGCCTCTGCCAGTCATGATCCCTGTCACTGGTCCGCAATCTTTACACGTGAAAATAGAGACACCGTCATCTGGGGGGGCGGGGGACTGAAAGCGATGACTCAGGTGTTAAAGTGTCCAAGGTCTCAAAGAGAGCCTCAGTTTCCCCATCTGCGGAATAGGCCTGCGGCTGCCAGCAAACATCCTAACCCGGCCTGGCACACAGTAGAAATTCGAGTTGGGGGGAGTGTAGACGCCCCGCCCCGCTCCCCCTTCCCCGCCCCCCCGCCGCCCAGCTGTGCGCCCAAGGTGAGTGTCCGCGTCACCGCCCCTCCCCCGCCGTCCGCGCCGGTCTCCAGAGACCCGACCGCAGCCCCGAAGTTCCAGCCTACCCCGGCCCAGTCCCAGTCCGCCGCCTCTGACGGGCAGCGGCCCCCGGGCACTCACCAGCTTCCAGGGCCGTCTCGAGGCTTCGGCCTGAGGAGAACGAGGGGCGGGCCCTCCAGAAAAGCCCCGCCCACACAAGAGCAGCAGGGGCCAATCGGTGCCCGCTGCGACAAGGTACGGCCCCGCCTACGGGGGACGCGCCCGCCAATCAAGAGCAGCGGCTGGCGGGCGGGGCCAATTAGAAGTTGCCGGAGTGTGCCAGCCGTGGGAAAAGAACGGCGCCGGAGCGTGGAGCTAGGCGGCGCGGTCGTAGGCGGGACTCGAGACCTGAGGGGCACCAGGTGCGACCAATGGCGAGGCTCGGGGGGCAGCCGGGGGCGGGAAGCCCAGGAGACCCGGGTGAATGGGCGGCTTTGTGTGCGAGGCATGAATGAGGGCCTTTGTGAGGGCCGGCGTGGGGGGGCGGCTGGAGGCCGGAATGCCTGGGTCCCCCGGGAGCCGGCGGGCATGAGAGAAGGGAGAGAGAATTCACTTTTGTCGAACGCCGACCGTGTACCAGGCACTCTCCCGGGCTCTCACCCATCTGGAGGTATGGTCATTACCGTCAGTAATAATAATGATCATGTACGCCAGGAGCTGTGCTAAGTGCTTTCTTTACCCGCATGATCTTACTTAATGCTTACAACTACCGCTTGGAATTGGTGCTGTTAAGATCTGTATCTTCCAGATGAGGTAAATCGAAGCTTTGAAAGACGGTGTTTAATTGCCGAAAATCATAGAGCTGGCAAGTTGCAGAGCGAGGACACTCAAGCCCGCCAAATGTCTCCAGAACTTGTGCTCTTAACCACCACGCTCCACCCAGATGTTGGTTAATGCTTCCCAAATTACAGATGGGAAAACCGAGGCTCAGGCGAGGTAGGCAACTTCCCAAGGTCACAAGGTGAAGGCTCCACTGAACCCTGAGGTGGTGCCCACGCCAGCAGCTAGCGTGTTGCTGATGAGCCCTGCACTACTGGTCCCATTTTACAAGCGTCTGCTGAGTCTCCAGGCAGGGTGAGCAGCTGGGGGTGGGGGTGAGAGCGGGAATGGGGTGGGGTGGCAATGGGGCTGCTCAGGACTCAAGTCCCAGCCAGCCTGCCAACTGACTCTGCTGTTCAACTGCTGTGTGGGCTTGAGCCCATTGCTGGCCTTTTTTGAGGTTCCATTTATTTCCGCATCTGTAAAATGGGGGTGATGGTCTCTCTGCCTCCACCTTCATCTCCCCTCTCTGCCCTCCCCACCCCCCAGTCTACTGACAATGGGATTCTGTCATATTCTATTCAGATTGTGCCCCTTCCTCTCATGGCTCCTTCTCAGAGTAAAAGCCAAAGTCCTCACCATGGCCCATGTGGCCCTGCATGATGTGGTCCCTGGGGGCCCATGTGATATCATCTCCCCTTCACTTGTCTCCAGCAACACCAAACTCTTGCCTGTCCATCAATTCCCCAAACACTCCCCAGGCATAATCCTGCCTCGGGGACTTTGCATTTGCTGTTCCTTCCACCAGGAATGCTCTTCCTACAGGTTTTGCATGGCTGCCTCCCTCTCACATCATCAGGTCAGCTCCAATGTCACCTCCTCCAGGAAAACTTTACTAAGCATTCTATATAAAACATTTCCCCTCATCACTCTCTCCTCTTGACTTTGGGTTGTTTTTTTCCTCTTAGCACTAGTACTTTTTTTTTTTTCCGCTTGTTTACCTGTTTATCTTCTATCTCTCCACTAGAATGTAAGTCCCCTGAGGGCAAGAATCTTTGTTTTGCTCCAACCTGGATCCTCAGGGCCTGACACACAATAGGCACTCAATAAATGTTGAATCAGTAGTAACAAGTCCTTATATTGTGTGAATTAAAAGAGTTAATACATGCAAAGAACTTAAAGTGTTCCTGGCATCAGGAAAAGACTATATAAACAAATTTGGATGATTATTACTGTTGTTATTTATTGCTCTACAAACAGTCTTCTGATTGCATTCGGAAAGGAACAAGAGAGAGAGGACATCTGGAACAAGGAAAGAAGCCAGAGAGAGGGAAAAGTTGAGAGGAAAGGCATGGAGAATGATGAGACAGAAGATGAGAGCTGGAGTTGGACCAAGGGCATACACAGGTGAGGGCATCCAACCCCCAACGCATGTGGTCAGCAATTGCAAAGGTGAGTCCTTGTAGGCAAGAAGCTTTGAGATTGTCATGGCCACTGCCCATTTCTTTATGGACAGAGAAACTGAATTCCAAGGTGGGGACAACCTTTCCAAGGGCATCCTCAGTGATGCTCACATGTATGAGGCCTGACTGTGTGCTGGGAACATGACCATCATCATCTCAATGCATAGGACTCATGCCAGTCCTGTGTTGGCACTGTCATTACCCCTTCACAGGCCCGCAATGTGCCCAGGGTCTCCTGGCTGCTCCTGGAGGCAGATCTGGGCTCAGACTGTAGTAGGGCAGACTCCTGAGTCTTTGCTCTTCACCAAGACAGAGAGAAGAGCATCTGCTACTCTGGCTAGAGTGTCCACCATGGAAGCCTCCTGCCATGAGGATAACAGGAGGTGCTGTTGATTGAGTGTGTATTGTGTGCTGGACATTGTGCCCATTGTATGTATTAATTCAACAGATTCTCTCAACAATCCTATGAGATTGATACTTTTATTATCTGCATTTAATGTATAGAAAACTGAGGCTCAGATAGATGGAAATCCCATGTACCCCAGGGAAGAGTGTGGATGGGAACTCAGACATTTAAACAGAAATGAAGACTCTGGCATGCACTTTCTAACTGTATTCTGCCTGATAACTGGTAATGTCATCAACACCCTCCTGGATTAAATCTGCCTGGCAAATAGCAATGTCATCATTCCCACCAGGGGTCTAAACTGGAGATGTCATTAATTCTGCTTGATCTATAGGGTAATTGATAACATCACCAAATGATAGCATTTAACTTCTTTTTGCTGGGTGTGTTCTGTGAGCTGGATGCCTGTGCTAAGCACTTTAATAGTTGCTGATATCTGTTGAGTGTTTACTGTGTGCCAGTCACAGTTCTAAGCTCTTTCTATGTATTAAATCTCATAATCCTCCCAATAACTCTAAGTGGTAGGTACTAGTGTCACACCCATTTTATAGGAGAGGACATTAAGGGACAGCTGCCCAAGACTGCACAGCTAGAAAGCATGAGAGCCTAGATTTGGACCCAAGTAGCCTGGCCCCAGAGCTTGGGTTGTGGATGACTATAGGAAACTACCAGAGTGTGGCTGAGATCTAGGAATCCAAGTGAGAAGGAGGCGTTCTAATGCCTCAGAGTCCTCCATCTGGCCTCCATCCAAGTCTGCCAGAGAGGGTCCTCAGGATAAAGCTTCAAACTCATTCTCTTGACGGTCAAGACATCCCCACCATGTACCCATCTCTTCACCCCAGGTGCTGGAATTGTCTCCATTAAATTGTGAGTCCCAGGCTGCCAGGGACCTGGTCTGATTCCTCTGTAGGTTCCGAGGGTGCAGGATAAACCACAGTAGAGAGGGAACTTGGAAAAGGGATGGATGGAATACTGGGATGGGTGTGTGTCAGGGGTAAAGGGAATAGGGGTGTGGGAATTAGGGGAACAGTTTCCATGCCTGGCAGGGGTTAAGTGGCCCCAAGTCTTAATAGAGGGAAAGAAAGGGACAAAGAGCCTGCTAAGTCTCTCTGAGAGTCCTGACTGTATTCCTGCCTGGGCATTTCCTCTGTGGTAAAGATTTGAATAGTTCCAGTATTTTATTTTTGGTCACTGGGCTGTTGTTTTCCTGCATGTGACTCGAAGCTGGAACTGGCTCGGAGACAACAGCAAGCTGGCAGCCTCGTGTGGGTCACAGATGAGTGACGGGCTCAGTTATGTGACAACAAATATTTATTGAGTGCCTACTACGGGCCAGGCCTTGTTCTAGACCAGGGGTCAACAGAATTTTTCTGGAAAAGGCCAAACAGTAAATATTTTCAGCTTTGAGGGCCAGATGGTCTCTGCCGTAACTACTCCTCTTGGACTTGTGGCGGGAAAGTAGCCACAGATAATATGTAAATGAATGGGTGTTCATTTGTTTCAATAAAACTTTACTTATACAAACAGGAAGCCGGAGGGTTTAGCCTGAAAATGGTAGTTTGCAGACCCCTGTTCTGGGAGCCAAGGAGATGGAGGAAACAAAGACATAGTCCCAGCCTTCATAGAACTCAGATATTAATCTACTCCTATATGTCAGGCAGAGGAGACCTGTTCATACCTAAATTAGACCTTGTCCCTCCTCTGTTCAGGGTCCACCTCTGGCTCCAGTCTCAGAGTTAAAGCAAGGTACACATCAGGGCCCAGAGGCCCTACACTGTCTGGTCCCATTTGTCCCCTCTCTACCTCTCCCCTTAGATTACTTTGCTCCAGCCATGCTGGCCTCCTCAGTGCTTCTCAAACACCCCAGGCTCAGCCCTGCCACAGGACCTTTGCACATGCAATTCTCTTCTCTACTGGAATGCACTTCCCTTACAAAACCACTTGGCTCCCTCATCTCGTTCCAGTCTTTTCTCAAATACCACCTCCTCCGCGAGGGCTTATCTGAGCAATCTCTCCCCTGGACTCCTGATACTCCTCACCTATTCTGCGTTTTCTTTTATACCACAACAGTTAGCATTCTTCAACCTGCCAGTAATTTACTTGTTACACTTATTATTTATTTTTTTAATTTTTTTAAAACAACTCATATTTTTAAAAAATTATTTTTGGGAGGGGTGGGAGGTAGTTAGTTTTCTTTCTTTCTTTATCTTTAGAGGAGGCACTGAGAATTGAACCCAGGATCTCATGCATGCTAAGCTTGTATTCTACCACTTGAGCTATACCCTCCCTCCATATCCTTATTGTTTATTGGCTGACTAGAATGTCAGCTCTGCTTAAGTGGGGATTTTTGTCTGTCTTGTTCCCTGCTGTGTTCCCAGTGCATAGCCAGTAGATTCTCCACACATACTTGCCAAATGCATGAATGCTTTCTAGTGATGGACACAGACACCAAACAAGCGAAAAAATAATTACAGAGCACATCGGCAAGTTGAAGAAAGTGCTGCAAAGAAAAGCAAAAGAGGGTAAGACAGGGAAAGGCCTAGAGTGTTATTTTAGAGAGGGGATCAGGGAAGGCTCCCTGGAGTGGAATGATCCTGTGACAGTGGATACTGACAAATTCATGAATAGATGGATGTGTAACTGAATCACTAAATGGATGAATGAGGGAAGAGATGATTGTTTGAATGGATGGGTTAATAAATGAATGAATGGAGGATATACACAATGAATAAATAAATAAGTGGGCAAATGGATGGAAGAATCGATTAACGTATCAATGGGTGAACAGATGGATGAATGGACAGAAGGATGGACAGACAAATGGATGGGTGGGTGGATGGAGGAATAGATAAATGGTCTTTCATGCCTCCATACCTTTGCACATGTTGTGCCTTCTGCTTGTTACTCCCTCTCTCCATCTCTTCATCCCAGGAAACTTCAGGTCAACTTCTCAAAGTCCTCTCTGTACTCAGAGTGTATAGAGGGCTTCCTGGTCTCACTCCACCCCACGCCCCACAACACTTTGCTCACTCTTCCTATTGATGCTCTGATCTGATCACTCTGGATTGGAATCTCCTGTCTGCTGGCACCTTTACAGACCAGCAACCTCTCTAGGGCTGGGCTGAATCTGAGTCATACCTGTATCCCCACATACCCATCACTGGGTTGGTACAGGGATGGGAGGGCCTCCAGAGATGTGTACTATGCATGTGGGTGAGAGCTGAAGCAGGTCTCAGAGCCTGAGATCCAGGAGGAAGATGTCTCTGACAGTATCACTGTCAGTGGCGGGGATTGGTCTATAGATTTGAGAGTGGGACTTGGGGATGTTGAGTGTCTCTGAGTGAATGGTCTGCAAGGGGGCAAGTCTGCCTCTCTTTCATCTTGTCTGGCCCTTAAAATCCCCAGACTCCTTGGTCAGGAGATCTCTCCATGCTGTGTGACTTTGGGCGAGCCTGTTCCCCTCTCTGGTCTTCAGTAAACAAAGGAGGGGAAACCAGACTAGTCATTTTGAGGCCCTTGTTCAGTGTTGACTTTCTAAGGGTCCATTACGCACTCTGTTCCTTCCTCTACTGTTCCCCTGATCACCCCAGATTGCATCCCTCTCTGCCTCCTCTACCAGCTTGGAGCCCCTAGAGGACAGGGCTTGAGTCTGACCCATTCCTGAGGCTGGTAGCTCCACAAAGGTCAGGATTGGACTCCTGCTGAGTCCCCTGGGTCTCCCAGCACAGGATCTGGAACACAGGATGCCTCATGGGAAGGATATTGACTAAGCAAATGAATGGACGTATGATTTTTGTCACCCAGAGAGCTCTTACTCATACTTCAAAACCCAATTCAAAAGTTCGCTCCTCTGAGAAGACTTCTCGGACTCCTCCTGGCTAGCCAGATAATAATTGTTAATATTTTGAACTGTGTTCTTCAAAAAATAAATTACTATGTAATTTTGTGGGTTTCCTGATCCATAGAAACTATAAGATGATAAACATGTGTTGTTTTAAGTCGCTAAATTTTTTCCCAGTATGCAGCAGTATAGAACTACCTCGGGTCTTAGGCTCAGAGAGGTAAAGCAGCTTGCCCCAGATCACACAACTAGAAAGTGACAGAGCTGGAGTTGGAACCCAGGCAGTCTGACTCCAGAGTCCATGCACTTAACCACTCTGCGGTGCTGCCCTTTAAACCCATTGTACTTGCTGGGACATTCTAGGCACCTCCAACTTTGCAAATGCTCACAGCGCTCTCCTCTGTCCACCTTATCTGCATAAGATGCATCTATTCCCATCACTGTCAGATCAGGGGCACCACTTCTAGGAGTTCCTGCTCCCACTCTGGGCTCCCTAACCCTGCCCCTCCTCTAACATACTCTGATCTCCCTGAATCATGTTGATCAGAGCCTGGCGCTGCCTTGCCCACCACACCGGAGGCTCTGGAAGGTGAGGACTTGGGTCTAATATAGCACCTTGTCCCAGCACTTTTCGACATGAGGCCAAGTTCACTGGAGTCTGCAGGAAATCATGGCTTATTGGTGATCGATCTGGCCCTTCACCTAGTGTTTTTCATCTTTGAAAGAGGGTGCTAATTATAGCTGCCCTTTCTTGGGAGTTCGTGTGTGCTGGCACCAGTTTAAATATTTTATACACGTGAACTCTTTCAGATCAGACATCAGCTGTATGAGGCAGGCACCATCACAGCCCTATATCCCAGATGGAGAAATCTGTGGCTGGGAAAATTTAAAGTGTCACCCCAGGTCACACAGCTAGGAAGTGGCAGGGTGGGACTCCAACTTGGGGAACCTCTCATCCACTGATGCTCTGTTCCTGAATGAACCCCCAGAAGGGCCCATCAGGGGTTACCTTGGGGTCTGTAGTCCCCAGTCTTCACTTGGACACCTCTCACAAAACGTGGGTTCCTGGACCCCACCTTAGAGGCAACATTTAAGTAGACCTGGGTGGGGCCCAGGAATCTGCATTTCTCCAAGTTCCCAGGTGATCTCAGGGTTTTGGGTCATTCTTGAATGGAAACACTTGACATCATCCTCAATTTCTACTTTCTCTCACCTCCTGCATCCAGTCCGTCAGCAAATACGATCAACTTGACCTTCAAAAAGTATCCAGCATCTGACCCCTTGTTAACGTGACCACTGCAACCACTCTGGTTGAATCTTCCAATCATCTCCTGCTTGGACCATTGCTGTCACCTCCTCTCTGGTCTCTCTGTTTCTTCTCTTTGCCTCCCTCAGTCTGTTCCCCAAGTTAGCTCAGGTCCCTTCTCTGTTCAGGGCCTTCCTGTGGTTCCCATCTCACTCAGAATAAAAACAAAGTCCTCACCAAGACAAGACCTGGCAGGACACGGCCCCTTTTTTCCCCTCTTTGACCTCATCTGCCACTCTCTCCTTCTCACTCTGCTCTATCCATACCGCCCTCCTCGCTGTTCCTTGAACACACCCATGCTCCCACCTCAGGATCTTTGCACAGGCTGTACTTTCTGCCTGGAAAGCTCTCTCCCAGATATCACCATGACTCCCTCCCCACTTTCCCTGGGGCTTTTGCTTAAATGTCACCTTGGTGATGAACCTCCTCTGTCCACTCTGTTTTTTTTTTGTTTTTTTTTTTTACATTTTTATTGATTCATAATCATTTTACAGTGTTGTGTCAAATTCCAGTGTTCAGTTCCACTCTGTTTAATATCACCACCAGCCCCCAGGCACCCTTGACCCCTTTCACCTGCTCTCCTGTTTCTGTTTTCCCATTGCACTTTTGACTTTCCAACATATTATATCATTTCCTTATTTACTGTTTTTTATTGTCTGTCCCTCTTTGATCACAGGATATTCAGCCATGTAGAGGATAGGGACGGGTCTTTATTTACTGCTCTGTCCCTGGCACTTAGGATAGTTCCTTGCACACAGTCAGTGCCCCATGAATATCTGTTGCCTGAGTTAAATAAATCCTTTAAGAAATTCTGCTTGAGCTGGTAGGATGACAGGGAACTTTTAGTTCCTTGTTATTTTTACATGCTGCTGGCATTTTCTAAAATGACAACTGTTACCTTATAATCAGGAAGGGAGACAGGCCACCAAGCTACTTTTAAAACATTCTTTCCTTTCAAATTAAAATTTTTTCATTACGCAAGGTGGAAAAAATTCAAATAAGAGGGCAATATTTCCCTTGACCAGCACCTTCCTTCTCACTTTCCCTTCCACACGTAACCCTGACAATATTTTGGTGATGATTCTTCCAAAAACATGTGCTATTTATTTACATCAGGGATCTACTGACTGTGTTTGTAAATAAAGTTTTATTGGCACACATTGTTTTACGCATTGTCTATGGCTGCAAGGACAGAGTTGAGGTGTGACAGAGACCATGTGATGGTCAAAGCTGAAAACATTTGCTCTTGAGACTTTCCAGAAAAAAAGCTTTGCCAACCTCTGATTTATATACAGAAATAAGTAACAAAGAAATATTCCCTCTGATTTCTTGTGTTCAGGAAGTGGGATTATATTTGGTATATTGAACTGTGACTTACTTTTCATGCTTAGCAATATGTCTTGGAGAAATTTTTATGCTCCTACATTTAAATCCACTTCATCTTTTTCACACCTGCATAGTATTCCAGAGTCACAGTCTCATTCCTGTGACCACTCTCCAATTTATGGAGCCTTCAGTGGGTTTCCAGTTTTCATCTTTACAAATGAAAATCCAGTGGGCATCCTTCTTCCTACTTCCTTATGAACGTGTAAGGATATTGCTGGATCAAAGAGTATAAAACAGTTAAGATTTGAATAGATGGTATCAAACTGCCATCCACAACAATACTATTTTCCTTTTTAGGAAAGAAAATGAAAAAGAAACCAATCCAGTCAAGTATTTACTACCCAGCTGTTCTGTGAAGGGTTCCACTCCTTGGGGAGGTTCTCCTATAATTTCCTGACCTCAGGACACACCAGAAACTTTCTCAGCCCTTTGTGCCAGCTGCTCCCTTCCCCATCCTTCTCTGCCAGGTAAAAGACTGCAAGGAGCTCAAGATCCACCTTAGGTGACTGGAAAGAATTTTGTAACATTAACTATGTGCGTATCCTGTGTCCCAGCAACCTTGTATCTTAGTAGGTACCCACAGGAAGGCGTGCACAAGTGACATAAGGGGACATGTCCAAAGATGCCCAAGGTAGCATTGTGGGTGGAAATGAGGACACAGAGACAGTCATGGGGTCTGTTACTTTAGGGGTAGATTCCCCCATGATATTCTAGAAACAATAAGTCAAAGTTATGTATGGAAACACAGAGAGATCCCCAAAATACAATGCTGAGTGGAAAACATAAACAAAATCGGATCCACCGCACACTTTAAAAGATAAAAATTGATCTTTCATATCAGATTAGAAGATAGGGTTACTCAAAGCAATGCTGCCTAGTCAGCGAGTGTTTCACACTCAAGGATGCCTGAATGTTAACTGTGTTGGGTTTGTCCAAGGGATACAGGGGAGGAAGCAAGAGTGGGCCAGAGAATTAAAGGGAAAAAAGCAAAAAGAAAGAAAAATAGAGTCTGGACAAATGATAGAGAGGCAAGAACTGGAAATATGAGGCGACTCTATGCATTTAACTCCACACCCTGCAAAGGGTCCATCTTAAGGGGTCATCTCTTCTGGGATGTCTTTCCCAACCCTCTCTGCCTTCCTCAGCCAGAATCGGTCACTCCCTCCCCTCAGTTCCCACCAATGCCTTCTGCTACCACCATTAAAGCACAGATTCACTGGATTGAGACTGTTCATCCTTCTCTCCCCAACCAAAGCTGGAGAATTTTGAGGATGGAGAACCAAGTCTGTGCCTCAATTTTCCTAATCTTTAGAAGGGGGATAATGGTTAGAGTATCTACCACATACAGTTGCTCAGAGATTATATTGATTGATTCCCATCCTGCGCTTGGTGCGGTGATTTTGGCTTCTGGCAAGCACGCAATAAGTATCAGCAGCTGTTATTATCTTATTAATATCATTACTCTGATTGAGGCTGGCCTCAGGACATTGGGAAAGGCCTCATCTTTCAGGAAGCCTTCCAGGATTTCTATCAGGGAGCTCTGCTGGTACCTACGGCCCCACCCCAGGTGTGCATGCCGCCTGCTCACCTGATGGTCTCTGCTGCTGGACTGGGAACTTCTCAAGGGCAGGGACCAGGGTCGGTTTCCCTGGGGCTCTTCAGAGCCTGGCATAACGACCAGTGTCCCTTGGGCCTCTGGAACCGTCTGCCCACCTGAATGAAAGGCAGGCTGGGAAGGCAGATAAGGCAGGTGTATAATTAACGAATATATGGCAGGCTGTATATAATAGCCTGGTGACAGGGTAGAAACCATAGATGCCAAGAATCTCCATTCTGGTTTCGACCTGCCTCCTCCTTCCTTACCTACCACTCCCCGGCATCTTTCCTGCAGTCCAGCCTCCTGGGTGGCACCCCTGTCCCAGGACCCACCTCTGAGTCCCAGCCCGAGCCCAGGCAAGGCCCTCTCCTTGGAATATCCTTCTTTCCCTTCTTCGAGTCCCATCCTAGCTGGTGAAGCAGATGTGCACACCCAACACCCACACCTCACGCGCATGAGCCCACCTTCCCACACCAAGTGGTTCTTACCTGAGTCTCACATTCCTTCAGCATCTGATAAAACCTACAGACTCTCTCAGAATAGCTAAGTTGGGTTTATTGAGGTATGATTTAGCTACAAATGTGTAATCGTTTCAGAGATACGCATATAATTTTTCCAGATGAGGTAAAATTCACCCTTTCTAGTGTACGGTTCTGTGAGTTTTGACAAACACTGACTACTCTGTGACCATCACCACGATCAAGATACAGGGCAGGTCCATCTCCCCTGAAATTCCCTGGCCCCCTTTGTAGTTCCAGTTACCTGGGTCTACAGGCAACTCAACAATGTGTCCTAAAGATCTCTCTGCATCAGGACATTCACGTCTTTCTCATTAACAACAAAACCAAAAAAAAAAAAAAAAAAGGCAAAAAAAGGGCGGCACAGAGTTCCCTAACAAAAACACATCACAGTTTATTTTAGACAATCCCCAGCTGATGGGGTTGATGGACATTTAGGTTGATAGACCTCCTTAGATTGTTCCAGTGATTTGCTGTTATAGACAAAGAAGTGGGGGAGGGGAGGAACCTGCATGTTCTCATATATGCCTTCTTGTGAACACAGATCAATTGTCTCTCTCTGGGGTGGATGCTAGTAAGTGTACTGCTGGATCATAGAGCATTTTCCCTAATATTTTATTGTGAAATACTTCAAGCATATAAAAACATTGAAAAACAAGTGTGCAATGAACACCCAGTAACACTGGTTAGATCCTACAGTTGTTACCATTTTACTATATTTGCTTTGTTGCAAATATATCCATTTTTCCTTCCCTCTGTCTCAGTGGTTCTGAACCAGGAACAAAATTTCCCCCTGGGGAACATTTGCCAATGTCTGGAAGCTTTTTTTTTTTAATTGTCACAACCTGTGTGTGTGGGAGAAACGCTGATCAGGACAACCTACAGGACAGTCCCCAACAACAAAGCATTCTCTGGTCCCCAGTGTTAATGACACTTGAGTTGAGAAATGCTGCAGTCTGTTCATTCATTAAAATGATTTGCAGACATCAGTGCACTTCATCCTAAACACTCCATCACACAGATTACCAGCTAGAGTTTGTCACTTCTCTCCTCGTTCTTTCTTTGAGGTAAAATTTATACACAGTGAAATGCACAATTCCTAAGTACACCATTTGATGCACTCTGACAAATATATACCCAACTATAAAAATACAGAGAACATTTCCACGCCCTAGAAAGTTACCGCCTGCTCCTTCCCTGTCAATCCCTGCCTCCGCCTCGCCCCCTCACCCCACCCCCGGGCAACTACTGTTCTGATTTTTATCACCATGATGCATTTTTGTCTGTTCTAGACCTTTTTATAAACAGAATCCTACAGTTGGTGATATCTTGTGCCTGGTTTCCTTCACTCCACATAAGGCTTTTGATATCCATCCATGTTGTTGTATGAATCTGTCGTTTCTTTCTTTCTTTCTTTCTTTCTTTTTTCATCACTCTGTGGTATCCCGTTGTATGGATATACTCGTTTGTTAATCCATTCTCCTGTCGATGAACAGCCAGCATATTTCCAGGGTTATTTGGGGCTATTACGAATAACAGTGCTATCAGTATTCTTCTACCAGTCTTTTCTGTGGGTCCATGTTTTTATTTCTCTTGAGTGGAATTTCCTAGTCACAGAGTAGATGTGAGTTTAATATCTAAGAAAATGCCACACCTTTTCCGGAGGTGGCTGTATTAGCAAACTATTGCTGCTGTAACAAATTGACACTATCTTTGTGACTTCAAATAGCACAAATTTCTTATCTTATACTTCTGTTGTTAGATGTCTAAAATGCGTCTTCAGGGCTAAAATCAAGGTTTCAGCAGAACTGTGTTTCTTTCAGAGGCTCTAAGGGAGAATTTGTCTCCATCCCTTAGGCTGAGTTTTAGGACCACACCTCCCCACATGGTGGCCACAAGTCACAGGAGTCCACTGACATTTACATTAGCTTTATTTATTTAGAATTAGTTTGTGGTTTTTGAATAGAGTTACTGGGGATTGAACCTTGGACCTCGTGCATGCTAAGCTCAACCACTTGAGCTTTACCTCCCCCCTCATTTACGTTTAAATTAGTTAAAATTGAATAAGATTGAAAATTCAGTTCCTTAGTCTCACTAGCCATATTTCCAATGCTTGATGACCCCACGAGGCTCATGGCTACCATGTTGGCAGCACAGATAAGCAACATTTCTCTCATCATAGAAAGTTCTTGATGTATCTACAGGGAACACAACCTGTCTCTTGCAGAGTTGACTGCCTTTCTTAAGATTACACAAATGTGTTATTATACCAGACAACTACCTTCCCACTGAGGGGAGAGGAAAAGCAGAAATAAAGAAGAGGCGAGAATGAGAAAAAAAAAAATCCAACCATAATAGTAATTGTCTGGCACTTTGTAAGTACTCATTACGTTAAAACACACACACACACACACACACACATAACTACCATCTAATGAGTATTTACTGGGCGCCAGGTCCTTTCTTGACTACATTATCTGACATGTGTTTATTCCCAGAGAAATAGAAGGAGGAGCAAGAGACAGACACTCCAGCCAAGCCCTTTCTTTTCCAAATAGCAGAGGGATTAACCTTTTAAGCTCCACACACCTCTGAAGGCCAGCCATCCTGGAAGGAAATCTCTATTAAATGTGCCGTGCACTTATCCTAATACAGGGCTCATTATCTTTCCTGCCAAACCTGCTCTGATACCTGTATTTTCTCTCTCGGTAAGCAGCCTCTCCATCGATCCAGTTATCCAGGTTACGTAACAGGGGCACCATCACTGTGGCCCTCTCCTCCTTGCCTGTCCCCCACAGCTGGGGCCTCTTGCCCCACCTGCCCCATCACTGCCCAAGCCCTTCTCTCCATCCCCATGGCCACAGCCTCAACTCAGGCCCTTACCCCAACCTCCTCCCAGGCCTCCAGGTTTCCCCTGTGGCCCGTCCCCCATATGGTCCCAAGTCTTCCTATACCCAGAGCTTCCCCCCTGCTCACGGTCCTCACATGGCTCCCCAGTGCTTCTAGGACAACACCCCAGCCCTTCAATTTGCCATTGGAAGTGCTCTCTTTCATCTCTGCACAAGCACTGCCTCCTTTACCCAGAATTCCCTCCACTTCTCTCTCTGGTGAGCTCTTATTTATCCTTCAACACCCAACTCAAATATCCCCTCTTCCAGGAAGCCTGGGTGGCTTAAACAATAGGTATATCATCCCAGTGTTCTGGAATCTAGAAATTCAAAATCAAGGTGTAGGTTGAGTTGGCTCCTTTTGAGGACTGTGAGGCTTGTAGCCTCAAGCGCTCCTTGTCTTGCAGATGATGTTCTCCACGTCTTCACATCATCTTTCCTCTGCGTGTGTTGGCGTCCAAGTTTCCCCTTTTTATAAGGACATCAGTCCTATTGGATTAGGGTCCAGCCTAATGAACACATCTTAACCTGACCATCTGCAAAGACCCTATTTCCAAATAAGGTCACCTTCCCAGGTCCTTGGGGTCAGGAAGCCAACATCTTTGGTTGGTTGGGGGCGGGGGGCATAATTTAACCTGTCAGGGATCAACTCAAGTCCTAATTCCTCCCTAAAGTGTTCCTTCATTGCCCAATCCTCAGCAGTCTGTCTCCTAAATCTCCAGAGTCTCATCCTCCAGACCCGTTTCATGCAGATGTGTCTAGTTATTTTTGTCTGTGTTCTGGAACAGTCCTTTTAGGATGGGAACTCACCGAGGGCAGCATCCAGGCCTTCGACACCCTCTATGCGCCCACAGTGCATTGATACAAAGAAACTGCTCTACGTTTTAAGAATGAATGAATGAAGTAATTCCACCAACAGGTACTGAACACCTCCTAATGGCAAGTTCTGCGCTTGTCTCTGGTAATGCAGTAGTGGATGAGAGAGACAAATCTCCCGACTTTCAAGGATTTTACATCCCAGTGGGAACAGAATAAGTAAGATAAACACATCAGATAGTGATCCACACTGTACTTGTGTCCTGGGGATGCCATAAAAAAGGTATCTCAAACTAAGTGGCTTAGAACAACAGAAATCTACTGTCTTGTGGTTCTGGAGACCAGGATCCTGAGATCAAAGTGTCAGCAGGGCAATGCTCCCTCTGAAACCTGCTGGAAAGGATCCTTCGTTGCCTCCTCCTAGCCCCCGATGGCTGCCAGCAATCTTTGGCACTCCTTGGCTTGCAACTGTATCCCTCCAGCCTCAACTTCTGCTGTTACGTGGTCAACTTTTGCTGTATCCTTGTGCATCTCTGTGTCTTTCACATGGTGTTCTTTTAAGAAGGACACTCAATCACATTGGATTAGGGGCCCACCCTGCTCCGGAATGAGTTCATTTTAACTAATGACACCTGCAATGACCCTATTTCCAAATAAGGTCTCATTCTGAGGGATGGAGGCTAGGACTTTAACACGTCCTGGGGGAGCGTGGGGTGGATACAGTTCAACCCTTAAACACACGCTAGAGCGAAACACAGAGAAAGGGGACAGCAAATGGTGGGGTGAAGGGCTGCTCCCTCAGACTGAATGATCTGGGAAGGTGTCCCTGTCACTCGAGTCACAGCCTGAAGGAGAGGAGTTGACTGATGAGTAACAGATATACATTTCACCGCCTGATGTTTATGGCATTTCCCTTGGCAATTTGGAGGTGTTCAATGCGTTTTTTTTTTCCCTGCTCACTTCCTGGTTTGAAATGGGTGAGATTAAGAGGGAGCAGAACCACGGGGGTGTGGTTCCCGCAAGAATCTGAGAAGTTTTCCACCGTGTCAAATTCACTCCATCAGTTCTGAGAAGCCCCAGCAGCTGTGAGGCTGAGAAGCTGTCAGATCCTGACTCCAGCGAGAGGTCGGAGGGCCTCTGGTGAGTCCCAGCTGCTGCGTCCCGGCCAACGCCTCTGCCAGCTTATTTAGAATAACATGCTCACCAAAGAGTGATTTGCATCATAGGTGTACAGCTCAACGACGTACCACAAAGTGAAGCACGTCCAGGAAGCCAGACTGAGAAAGCAGAACAGCCCAGCACCCTGAAGCCCTCCTGGTGCCCCTTCCCTCAAGGGTTACCCTTAGGCTCACTTCTAACACTGTGAATCAGCTCTTCCTGTTCTTGAATTTCATATAAATGGAATCAGAAGCCCGCACTCCTTTCACTTAATGTATCCAGGTGCTACGTCAATTGTTTATTCTCACTGCTGCGTAATGGGTGTTGACAAACCAGATCTGGAGGCCAGATCTAGCCTGTTACCTGCAAATAAAATAAAATTTTATTGGACCACAACCACGCCCATGTGTTTAAAAAGTGCATTAAACACCTCCAACTTCTGTTGCCAGTAGACGCCCGCAGGCCGCCATGGCTGTGGCAGAGACCACACGTCCCCAAAAGCTGAAAATATTTACTATCTGGTCCTTAACAGAAAAAGTTTGTCAGCTCCTGCTGGACGACATTCCACTGTACAAACACAACACTGTGTATTTATCCATCTAACTGTCAATGGGTATTTGCGTCATTTCCAGTTCGGGGTATGACAGTAGGGCTGCTAAGAACATTCTAGTGCAAGGGATGTCAAACTTTTTCTAACCTTCTTATGATTAGATCAGTGATTTTCCACAGGGAGCAATTGTGTCACTTAGGGGACCCTTGACAATGTCTTGGGACCATTTTGATTGTTGCTAAGGACTGAATGTCTGTGTCCCCCCCACCCCAAGATTCATACATTGAAATTCTAATCCCCAGAATGATGGTATCAGGAAGTGGACAGTGATTAAGTCATGAAGATGGAGCCCTCAGGATTTCAATTAATGCCCTTATAAAAGAGCCCCCTACCCCCACACCATGTATAGATTCAACGAGAAGCCTGTGACCCTAAAGAAGGCCCTCACACGACCATCCTGGCACACTGAACTCCGACTTTCAGCCTCCAGAACCGTGAGAAATGAATGTCAGCTGTTTATAAGCTACCTGTCTACGGCATTTTGTTACAGCAGCTGAACAGACTAAGATGATTATCACGACAGGCCGGGAGTGCTGCTGGGTTGAGCCCAGGGATGCTGTTCAACATCCTACAGCGCATGGGACAGCCTCGCAACAAGGACTCATCAGCCCCAATGTCAGTAGCACGGAGGCTGAGAAACCCCGCCCTGGAGCCTCACTCCTTATTGCATGGATAACGTGCATGGATAATACAGTCTCCATGAAAGCGACAGCTACAAAGCCAGCCTGACAGGGGCACGGGTATCAAGTCAAAAACCATGAGCTGCTTTGCTGTCAGACCCGGGATTTTTTTTCCCCAAATGGTGATCAACTCCTGCTGACGTTCCTAGTACCATGGAGCGAAACCTCACAATTTACACGCCAGCCACACCCCGGAACAGTGGGTGTAAACTCAGACTGGGCAACGAGTATTTCATGTTTGTGTGTAAAACAGAGTTAAGTTCCAGGCTCAGATCATTATAAACAGGTTTTCCATCTGCCCACATTCTCTTCTCTTTCGCTCCCAAGAGGCTAATGCTCCCTGCCCAAGGCTACATAGCCAGGATTCTAACCCTCCACTCTTATCTTCAAAAAACAAATCTTGGTTACTCCATTCCTGCGTGTACTCATTTTTACATGCATTCCTCCATTCATCATTCATCCAATAAATACGTACTCTGGGCATCTACTGTGTGCTAGGCGCTGGGGGTACAGCCGTGAACAAAACAGAGGTCCCCACGTGGTGTTCATTTGCTTAGTCCATTCCTGCCTTTCCCTATAGCTGTGCTGTCCAGAAGAAACAGAATGTAAGCCACATAGACGATTTCAAGTTTTCTAGTAGCCACACTAAAAGCTAAGTAAAAAGAAACCACCACTGTTTTTTTTGTATATATTTTTTATTGAAGTATATATTTTACCATATTTTTAAAAAACGGATATATCCAAAGCATCACCATTTCAACATGTGATCAGTATAACAAATTATAATGAGATATTTGACACTGTTTTTTACCCTACATCTTCGAAATCCAGTGTATATGTTATAGTGACTGAAGGAAACTCACAACCTGAAAGTTGAGAATTATGTTTCATTTGGTGGGCTTTCTAAGGACTTCAAGTCCAGGAGACAGCCTCTCATATCTTTCTAAGGGACTGCTCCAAAGAGGTAAGGGAGGAGTCAGCATATATAGGAATTTTTGCAACAAAGACCATGTAGTTGGAACATCCAAAGATTATCATTAATTAAAGAAAGGCTGATACCTCAAGTTAATGAATTTAGTACTTTTCTATGTATGGGAAGATGCAAGAGTTTGGGTTTATTGAAGTCATTCCTTTGATATGCATCTTAGCTGTCTAGGGCCAGTATCCTATGCTTTCCCATTCTGAGTCCCCTCGGGGGCACCACTGGGGGTGGCTGCAGAGGCTGAGGGCTTGGCATTGGGCAGCCTACTTGTCTCCATCCTGATTTCCCTCCAGCTCACGGTCGGGCACGGTGATGACTCGATGGCCGCAGCATCCTTTGTTTACTGATATGGCGGGCAACATTTTTCATTCACAGTTACACTTGTAGCCCATCTCGCTCGGACCAGCCTCATTTCAAGTGGTCAGGAGTAGCAACTGGTTTTCACATTAGACAATGCAATTTAATGCAGTTCAAATTCAACATTCCTAAAAGTAGAGTCCTTTTAGGTCTGGATTAAACTTCCGCTCTCTTGGCTGGATTTCCTTCTCTTGGTCAAGGTTATTATCAGTCTTTCCCCAGATCTGTCTCCTCACCCCTCACCCCACCCTCCAACGCATTCTTTCTTCACAGGAGGGCTTACATTTATTCCCTCCTCTCTAAGCCCATGGCTGTCAGCATGTGTCCTCGTCACTTTTGTCATCCATGCCTTCACTCATTCATTCACTCATCCAACAACTATTTATTGGGTACCAGGTGCTGTCCTAGATGCTGGGGATGCAGCAGGGGGGATGTTCCTGTCCTCATAGAGCTTCCCTCTGATGTAAAATCCCCTCGCTGCTGAGGGCTTCCACAGAAACATGCTGGTGCTCTGAGGATATTTAATAGAGAGATCTGACCTTGCTGGGGCTATCCAGATGGCTTCCCTGAGGAGGGTCCTCACTGGGCTCTGATCTGAAGAATGAGTAGGAGTTACTAGGTGGAATGAGAGGGAAAGGTGGCTCAGGCAGAAAGAACAGCATAGCCAAAGGTCCTACAACAGGAGGATACAAGGTTCTTACTGAGAACAGAAACAAGGTCAGTGCTGCTGGAGAGAAGCCAGCAGGACAAGGCGTGTGGTGAGGCTGGAGATGTGGGGAGGGCTGAGTGGTGAGGAGTCCGGACTTTATCCTGAGTGCAAAGGAAACCTCTGGACGCTTTAAGCAGGGAGGGTGGGATGGGACTTTGCACTAGAAAGGTCTCTATGACAAAGACTGAAGAATGGACTGAGGGGAGCAGAGGGCAGGTGGGGAGAGCTGTCAGGGAGCTGTCGACCACTCTGTGACCATGGTGACTTCATCCATTCATTTCTTTGCAACAAGACCTCGCCTCTAAACCCCAGACTCATTTACCCACCTGTTCACCCGACATTTCCGTATGGTGTCAAACAGACATTTCATCCTGGTTCCAAAATGAACGCCTCACCTCTCCCCCTCTGTCTTCATTACCACAAACTTCAAAGCTTCGCACAGCAAATTTCTTCTCTTACAGTTCTGGAGGCCAGGAGTCTGTTAACAGTCTCACTGGGCTAAAACCAAAGCTTGGGCAGGGCTGGCTCCCTCCAGAAGTTCTGAGGGGACAATCTGTTTCCTGGCCCTTTCCAGCTTCTAGAGACCACCCGCATCCTTTGGCTTGTGGTCCCTTCCAACCTCTGCTTCCATTGTCACCTCTCCTACTGTCTTTGGTCTTTCTGCTCCGTCTTAAAAGAATGCTTGTGTTGACCTTGGGTCCAGTAGGATCATTCAACAGCATTTCCCCACTTCATGGTCTTTCATTTAATCACCTCTGCAAAGTCCCTTTTACCCTGTTAGGTCACAGACTCACTGGTTCTGGAGATTAGGACCTGGCCATCTTTGAGGGAGTCATTATTCAACCCATCACATTATCCCCAGGCCAGCTCCTCTCCACCTCCCGGTCTCAGGGGAAGGCAGTTGGATCCTTCCAGGTCAAAACCCCTTGGAGTCACCCTGGATTTCTTGCTTTCTCTCTCATCTCATATCCAACCTGTCAACAGATTCCATAGTCTTTATCTTCAAAATATATTCTGGATTCCACCATTCCCTATTACCCACCTGCCACCCCCTGGTCTGTCCCACCGTTATCTCCTGATTCATCTATTGCCTTCTTGCTGGGCTCCCTGCTTCCATCCACAGCCTGTCCGCTGCCTGGCAGCCAGAAAGATCCTGTTAAAACTGCAGTCATATCTCACCCCTCCTCTGCCCCAAATTCTCTCAACATGGACAGAAATTGTCCCTCCAGAATGCATCAGTTGAAGCCCTAACCCCCGGCATGACAGTATTATCTTTGGAGAGAGTTAGGTTTAGCTGAGGTCATGAGGCTGGACCCCCAGGATGGGATTAGTGCCCCTGTAAGGAGATGAAGAGAGACCAGAAATCATGTTCTTTCTACCAAAGACGGAGGGAGAAGCCACCATCTGCAAGCCATGCAGACAGCTCTCACTGGGGGAGGTATCTGCTGACACCTTGATCTTGGACTTCCCAGCCTCCAGACTTTGAGAAATAAAATTCCTGTCGTTTGAGCCACCCAGTTTGTGGGTTTGTTTTTTTTTTTTTTTATGACAGCCTGAGCAGACTAAGACCTTTCCCCTGGCCCTTCCCTGGCTCAGAGTAAAAGAAGCATGCTTACCCTAAGGCCTATAAAACCTGTGTGACCCACCCCATCTCCCCTTTGACCCTGCCTGGGATCTTCAACTCTTTCCCCAATGCACTCAGTTGCTATCACACTTTGCCATTCCTTGAAAATGCCAGGCATGTTTGCACCCCAGGGCATTTGCACTTGCTGCTCCCTCTGCCCAGAAGACTTTTCCTTGAGATACCCCCATGATTCACTCCCTCATCTCCATCCAGACTTCACCTTCATCAGTGAGGCCTCCCTTGGCAGAACCATGAAAATGATCAACACCCCCCTTCACTCTCAATCTCCTTTCCCACTTTGTTTTCTTCTTTTGGGGACATAAGACCATGCAACAGAATGGGGAAGGGTAGAGCTCAGTGGTAGAGCACATCCTTAGCATACACAAGGTCCTGGGCTCGATCACCAGTACCTCCATTAAATATAAATAATAATAATAATGAATACACCTAATTACCCCCCCAAAAAAACAACAAACAAACGAAAAATCAAGACCATATGGTCTGCAAAGTCCAAAAATATTTACAAACTGGCCCTTTATACAAAAAGTTTGCCGATCTCTGCCCTAAAATTAAAATCTCACATTTTTGGGATACTTGTATATATATGGTTCCCCCAACATGTTTTATTATATAGTCTTCACCTCAACCAGTACGATTATGAATATCCCACTTTATAGATGAGGAAGTGGAGGTTCAAAGAGGTATGGTAATTTTCCCAAGCTCACACAGCAAGCGAGGGAGGGGCAGAGCTCAGTGTACACTTGGTTTTACACCCTGTGTTTTTCCCTTAGGAACCTATCTCATAACTGTGTGCATCTATCACATTTGTTGATTTTACAGCCTCCTCCTGGGGCTTACCTGACAGTCCCCACCTGATGAACGTTTAGGTTATTTCCCCTCTAATCTTCTAGGATTCTGCAGTGCTGCAGTGAATATTCGTGCACTTAGTTCTTTGAGCTCATGTGTGAGTTTTATCTGAAGACTGAATTCCTGGAATGGTTGTTGCCGGCCAAAGGGCATGTGCCAGGCTGTGACTTGGGCGTGGAGTTGAGTCCACTGGGCAGTGTACTGGGAGGGCATTCTGGTCACAGGGACCTGCCTGCACAAGGGTCTGGAGGTGTGATTCAGGCTACCCTGAGTGCCCATGTCTGCACAGTAAAGGTGATACAGGCAGGAGGCCGACAAGCAAAGGTGATGCCAAGTATCTCCAATGCTGGGCTGAGCTCTGTCCTGGGGGCACTGGGGAGACATGGGAGGGCTTTGAGCAAAGCAGGGGGCAAATCAGCTCTGGGGCCCTGGAGGGAATGGGCTGGATGGGGAGACTGGAGGCAGGGAGGCCAGGGAGAGGGCTGGGGCCGGGACCAAGGAGAGAGGATGGGGGCGGAGTTGTTCCCAATCAGAATGTCTGAGTGAATCAGTGGGATACCTCTCTCCTGCTGCTTTTAACTCACATTTATGGGACAATGTCTATGTGCCAAGGACTTTAAATTCATCATCCCATTTGCCCCTCAGAGCAAAAGTATCATAGAGATACTAATGCTTCTTCATTTCACAGATAAGAATACTGAGGCTCAGGGAGGGAACTATCTTCCTGGCCACACAGCTCATGGGGGCCAGCCTGGGATTCTGACTCTACGCCTCAGAGTCTCCCTCTCTCGCTTTTAATTTTAAACTTTTTTAGATATAATTTACATACCATGAAATTCACCATTTTTTAAACTGACATAAAGTTGATTTACAATGTTGTGTTAGTTTCAGGTGTACAGCAAAATGATTCAGTTATACATATACATATATATTATTTTTCAGATTCTTTTCCATTATAGGTTATTATAAGATACAGAATATAGCTCCCTGTGCTATACAATAGGTCCTTATTGTTTATCTGTTATATATATAGTAGAGTGTTAATCCCAAACTCCTAATTTATCCCTCCCTCCAACTCCAAATTCACCATTTTAACAAGGGCAATTCAGCAGCTTTTAGTACATTCATAGGATTATGTGGTCAGCACCACTGTCTTGTTCAAGAACATCTACATCATCTCAAAAAGAAACCCTGCACCCATTAGCAATCCCTCCCAACCCCCCAGCCCCTGGCAACCACTCATCCACTTTCTGTCTCTGTGGATTTGCCTATTCTAGACATTTCCTATAAATGGAATCCTATAATACATAGTCTTTTGTGTCTGGCTTCTTTTACTTAGCATAAAGTTTTGAAGATTCATCCACACTGTAGCAGGTGTCAGTGCTTCGCTCCTTTTTCATGGCTGAGTAATATTCCAGTGACTGAATAGATCACACTTTCTTTATCCATTCATCAGTGGACATGCATTTCAGCTCTTTCCACTTTTCATTAATTGTGAATAGTCCTTCTCTGAACATTCAGGTACATGTTTTTTTTTGTGGACTTCTGCTTTCTAATCTTTTGGATATTTACCAAGGAGTGGAATTGCTGGGTCATATGGTAACTCCATGTTTAACTTTTTGAGGAATTCCAGATTGTTTTCCAGAGAAGCTGTGTCATTTTACATTCCTAACAGTGGTGCATGAAGTTTCCAGTTTCTCCACACCCTGGCCAAAACTTACCATCACCCGACTTTTCAATGTAGCCACCCTGGTGGGTGGAAGGTGGTATCTCCTTGTGGTTTTGGCCTGTGTTTCCCTGATGACTAATAGCGTTCAGCATCTTTCCAGGTGGTTATTGGTCCTTTGTACCTCTTCTTTGGAAAAATGATTATTCATGTTCTTCACCCATTTCTTAATTGGGTTATTTTAGTTATTTTTAATTGTCAAATTGTCAGAGTCCTTTACGTATCCTGGATATAAGTCACGTATCAGATCTGCGATTTGCAAATGTGTTCTTGCATCCTGTGGGTCATCTTTTCACTTTCTGGATGGTGTCTTTTGCAACCCCGGAGTTTTACTTCTAAAGTCCTCACTAGCCCATGGCTAGATCACTGGACTCTCCTGCCTAATGTTTATTCAGTGGTTTCCAGTGGGGGCATCTGGCAATATCGAGACAGCTGTTGATGTCACACATGGGGGTGAGGGTACTTACATCTTGTGGGTGGAGGCCAGAGATGCAGCTGAACATCTAACAATGCACACGATGGCCCCCAAGGGAAGAATCATCCAGAACCAAATGTCAGTAGTGCCTCAGTTGGAAACTTCTGATGCTCATTGATAAACATAACTGTTAATATTACAGAGATCTCATAGCACAGGGCGAGGGGTGGGGCCAGGTGACCTGGGTTCAAACTCTGGCCCTACCACTTACTCGCTGTTTGATTTTGGGCAATTCAACGAGCCTGGAAACCTCAGTCTTCTTATCTGTAAACTGGATGCTGTGAGGGGCAAATGAGTCATTATGGCTTAAAGCTTAGCCCAGGGCTTGGTGCAGAGTCACCATGTTGGCTGTGGTCTTGATTGAGTACCAGCTGTATACCAGATGCCCCAGGGAACAGGTAGTAACTTCCTTCGGCTTCATATCTGTCCTGCACAAGCCATAGTACAGATAAGAAACTGAGGCACAGAAAGGTGAAGACTCTTGCCCAAGGTCACACAGCGAGTACGTGGTTCCCCAAACAGAGATCAAAAGAAGGCCGGCAGGAAGGAAGGAAATGGAAAAGCAAGCCAAGAAAGAAGAGACACACAGAAATGTCGAGACCCAGAGATGTGGGACAGAGACCTAGACAGAGGGAAAGACAAAAAGAGAGAAAAACAGAGTGAGGCATCGAGTTTGAAGAACAGGAAGGGCAGCTGGGGTTGCAGGAGGGTGGACAGCCCCAGGCTGGGAGAGGAGGCGGTGGTGCAGCTGTTTGCGGAGGGTTGGGAGGAAGCTGTCTGGTGGGTGTGACAGTATTTGGAGCCTGGCGCTTGTGGGTGTGACGGTTCCCCACCCTGTGGGCGTGAGAGTCACTAAACTAGGGGAGAAGTACCCAGGCCCAGGCCAGGGTGTGTGTGTATGTGCACGTGCATGTGTGTGCACGCTATTTATTCAGCAAATAGCACCGCATATTCTTTTTGAAGATTTTCTATTTTTTTTCTTTTTTGGTAAATATTTTATTTATTTATCTTCTAAATCGAAGTATAATTGATTTGCAATGTTGTCTTAGTGTCTGGTGTCCAGCATAGTGATTCAGTTATACATCTATATACGTATTCCTTTTCTTTTTTATTGCATATTATTTTTTATAAAGCTTTTTTTTAATGTGAAATGTTATCACATCACATAAAAGCAACTCACATGTCCATCGACAGACGGCGGGGTACACAAAATGCGGTCTATCCATCCAATGGAATATGCATCAGCCTTAAGAAAGAAGGAAATTCTGCAACATGGATGAACCTTGAAGACTTGATGCTCAGTGAAATGAGCCAGTCCCAGAAACGCAAACACGGCACAATTTCACTTACATGAGGTACTTAGAGTCATTCAATTCATAGAGACTGAAAGTAGAATATTGGATGCCAGGGGTTGAGGGGAGGGGGAAAATGGAGTTAGTCTTTAATGAGGACTGGGTTTCAGTTTTGCAAGGTTAAAAATATTCTGGAGATGATGGTGGTGATGGCTGCACAGCAGTGTAAATATCCTTAATGCCACTGTGCTGCAGACTTAATCTCATCCGTTAATCATCCATTAATCATTCAAGCATTTGGCCCGTTTTGAGCTTTCTGTCAATGAAATGGGAGATCACATATTCTTTTGCATGTGGTTTCTTCTGCTTAACGTCATGTGTGAGAAATGCATCCGAGACAATGTGCATATCTGGAGATCATTCATCCAGTGCTGTGTGGAATTCCATCAGGTGAATGGGCCAGAGCAGGTTTTTGTTTTTTGAGGATTCAAGGATTTATTAAGTCATACATGCAAAATATACTACTCACAATGATAATTGCATTGGCCAGTGACCAATGTGAAAACGCCCCACATTCCTGCAACTGTGAACTTAAAAAGTTGTGTTCCAGGGATTGAAAGGTCCAATCTTGCATTCTTGCTACTGCGTAAGTGGTACAGAGCTCTGTTTGCATCAGAAGGGTGTTGATGTCGCAGAACCAACTGACCCATGACATTAGGCAGTGCGAAGACAGGAAGTGTGTGTCCATGTAGGTGATGTGAAGGGGAGGGACAGTATTGGTCCAGGTGAGACAGGCTGGGACCTGGGACCTGAGACCCTTTGCTGCAGTCCTTGCACCTGGACAAATGTCTCCTCAAGCAACAGAATACAAAGAAACTGCAAGTGTTGGCAATCTGGCCACCCAGTGACATTAACAAGATTCATCATTTAAGAATATTTAAAGTATTTCATAAAGACAATGTCAATGAAAAAAATAATAATAATAAATTTTAAATTAAAAAAGAAGTCAAAGATCAAAAAATTTTGAAAAAAATCCTAAAGCTGCAGCACACGACTTTTACACCAAGTTACTAGACAAGAAGGAAAACACTAGTTTTCAATGAAACAACGTGAAACAGGCATGCAGTTGTACTAATCTACCAAAAACCCAGCGGGTTTATCTAGTGAGTTGCCGGTGGCTGGACATTTGGGTTGTTTCTGGCTTGGGGTCATTCTGAAGAGCAGGGCTGTGGGCATTCATGTCCGTGTCCCCGGGCGGTCGCGTGCACCCATTTCTCACGGGGATACACTGAGGAAGGGGGACATGCACATGGCCAGCCCTCGTAGATCTTACCAAAGAGTTTTCCAAAGAGCTTGGGACAATTTATCCTCCCACGGCAGTACAGGAGAACAGGCCACTGTTTGCAGCCACGCAGTTTGGACCGGGACGGGGCTGGGCACGGGCAGCGGACTGTGGGAAAGCATCCCCGTCCCGCACCCCCAGGCCGGCGCTGGCCCCGCCTCCTGGAATTCCACCACCTCCTCCACTGGGCTCAAAGCCAAATCCCTCCAACCGTTTTCTTGGCATTCTTTTCCGCCTGCCTCACGCCAACACCAAACCCGGACCATTATGGTTGTCCAACAGCGTTCATGGTGTGACCCCCCTCCTGGCTGCCACGCCCCCACTCCCGCTTCTGTCTCTGCGTTCCTTTGCAACCCAGCGCAAGTGGCTGGACTCTGCTAAGCCTCAGTTTTCCCATCTGTCAAATGGGGATTTTTAAAAAGTCGGTGTGTTCATTAAATATGCGAAGTCCTGCCTTGGTTCAGGCAATACACTGTTTTATGTCAATTACTTTACAAGGTCCATGGAGCACAGTAAAATCTGAAAATAGTCGAGGGGCGGGCACAACTTTTGACAGTCACAACGTGTGCATACAGCATAAAGCCTTTTCTTTAAAACATAGTGTTAGGGGAGGGCATAGCTCAGTGGTAGAATGCATGCCTAGCATGCAGGAGGTCCTCAGTTCAATCCCCAGTACACATCAAAAACATAAATAAGTAAGTAAACCTAATTACCTCCCTCCAGATAATTAATTGATTAAAGCATAGTGTTGTGTTCAAGAGCCTGGACCTTCGAGGCAGACTGCCAGGTTTAAATCCCAGCCTCCCAACTAACTAGCTGTGCCATCTTAGAATAGTTCCTTAACCTCTCTGGTGCACAGTTTCCTCATTTATCCATGGTGGGGCAAAACAGTATCTGTCTCATTGAGTAGTTGTGAGATTAAATGAGCAGATACCTGGAAAGCACATAGGACAGTGCCTGATTCAATGAGTGTAAGGTATTTTCGACGAGCTTGTGTGGTTGTCGTGAAAACTACTTGAATTAACACATATGAGGAGCTGGAAGGTGTGTGGCATTTAGAGCCTGCTCAAACGAGATCAGATTTTGATGGCAACTAGCAGTGTCCACCATATTTCTCATAGCGCCCTGAGCCTATAGGACATTTATGGAGACTTCTGATGGCCACCCCACCATTCCACCATATGGCTACCAGCAGTGGTTTTAGAAAATATCCACAAATCCTTTGACCCTCCTCCCTTCCAAAGGTGGAGGCTAACTCCCCTTCCCTCAGGTGTGAGCCAAACTCAATGGCTTGCGACTAAAAGAGGGAATATGATGGAAGGAATGGTATGTGACTTCAGAGGCTAGGTCACGAAAGACACGGCTCCTTCCTTCTGGCTTTCTCTTGGAATGTTCACCCCAGGGGAAGCCAGCTGCTATATATTGTGGGCCTTTGAGAAACCTGTCAGGTGACCCTCCTAGCAAGGACTTGAGGCTTTCTGCCAAGAGCCAGTGCCAGCTTGCCAGTGAACCATCTTGGAAGTAGATACTCCAGCTCCAGTCTTGCCTTTGGATGACTGCAGCCTGGACTGACATCATGAGACTCTGAGCCAGAACTTTCCAGCTAAGCCACTTCCCTATAGCTAGCCCACAGAAACTGCAAGGTAACATATGCTTATTGATGTGTTTAGGTGCTGTGTTTTGGGGTACATTGTTATGCAGCAATAGGTGACTATTACACTACCCCACCATGATGGCATGAGAGAACTCTTCTTTCTTAATAAAGTTTATCTTCTCTCTGAGCCAGCCGTAGACTTTCAGGATGAGTTTTCTCAGCTCTCGGGTCCCTAAGCTGAAAGAGAACTTTGAGCCAGTCCTTCAAGCTGCTCACAAATATTTCAACTCTTAATCTTTCTGGTCCCATGAAAAATAACTCTTTCTCACTCTTGTGAAGTATGGTCTGGCCATGTGACTCAGTTTGGCCACCTAGCAGGTGTCATTTGAGTGTGGAAGCATTTAAGAACAACTGTGGGTTTTCCTTTTTCCCCTCTGCCAGAGTCCTGAGCAGCCAACCATAATGACACAAGGGAAAAATACGTTTGTTGTCTTATGCCATGGAAATAGTGGGGCTGTTTGTTACAGCAGGATTATCCAGTGCACCCTGACTAATACAGGGATGTATCTTTCATGTCCTCTCACCCCTGCCAGATTCAGAAGGCCCCAAGTTCACATCCAAATCTTTTGTTTTCTCCTTTTCTTATATCTCCTTTCTCCAGCTCAGAAGGCCTTCCTTTTCCCTTGCATTTTTAATAACCTCAAGAGCAGAAGATTAAGTAATCTTCTATTTATAAAACTTATTTTAAAATAGCCTGCACTTAGATAGCACGTGCTGTGTACTATTCTAAACTCTTTATATGTTTTACGTTATTTTGTCCTTGGGACAACCCTGTAATGTAGGGACTCTTGTTATCCTATTGTATGGATGCAGCTGAGGCACAGAGAAATTACCTAATTTCACTGAGGTCACCCAACAATTAATCGGCAGAGCTTAATTGTTAATTAATTAATTCAAACACAAGTAGCCTGACCCCAGAGGTACCCTTTACCACCTGGTTCCCACAGAAGCCAGTGTTACTTTTATTTTTCATTTACTCCATTTTGCCCTCACCACCTGCTCTCTTTTCCTTCCCTACCAGAGCCAGCATTCTGTCGTATTTATAGTGTGTCCTTTTGTTTGGAGGTGTTCTCACACATTGTGTATTTTTTGTTTGAGATGTATGAATTTTAAATTTATATCAACGGTATTGAGTGGTAGGTTGCACTTTTTCTTCCTATTTTCACTCAGATGCATTCTTGCTGAGTGAATAGCCTATTGCTTCCCACCTGCAGAATCCTCCATTCTGGACACCTCCAGGGAATGTGGGGGGCACCCCCTTCTCCCCAGTGATGGTCACTAGCTGGCCTTTAACCACCACCACCCCCACTATCAACAACCCTGGGATGAGTATCTTTGCCCTGGGTCAGTGAGTGTGAGAATTTCCTTAACCCCTTTCACCAAAGCCAGTGGAATTGTCAGGTTGTGAAACTTGCAGATAATTAAGTTAATGAAGTTTTAGCCAATGACACTTTAGCGTGGCTCCATCGTGAGAGAAACAAAACAGGTTCTGCTCCCTGATTCTGCCTGCCTCACAGCTGGACCTGAGGCGCTGGGGCTTAGAAGCTGAGGAATTTGCAGCCTTTGTTTTCCCACCTTTGTTTTTCCATTCCATTCTGACAACTTCTCTTAAAAGCAAATTGAGGCTTAGTAATGGGGGAAGAGGAAAGGATGGGCAAGTTTACATTCAGTTCATATCTCAAAGTGTGGTCTGCACCGCATTAGCTACTATTACAAATGACTGATTCTAGGAAAGCTAGGAAAAGGCAGTGGAAAGCCAAGAGGGAAGATTTCGTAGGTGGGAGAGAGAATTTCACTCGGGAGTGAGCGCCCCTTGTGGTCTAATTACCCCATTACAACTTGAGTGATTCTCCCCTGTTAACCCCTGATTAGTTTAATAACACCTAATTCAATTCAAATGATATGTATTAGGCACCGTCTACGTGCTAGACCAGCGATGGCCAATTTAAATATAATTCGAGCTCCACGTGTAACCTTGAACGACTAGTCACTTTAAAAAGCTAAGAAGAAACAGGTGACATTAATTATAGTATATTTCATTTAACTCAATACAGCCAAACTATTAATCACTTCAAAATGCAACCAATATAAAAATTATCGCGATATTTCACCTTTTATTGTACTAAGCCTTCAAAATGTCCTCAGGACAGCACATGTCTATTCCATCACTAAATTTTCGTTAAAAACACCTGATCTCTATTCAGATTTCAAAACATTCACAGTTGTAGAGGTAGAGTCACAGACTTAAGTTGTTCCAAACATGTTTAAAGAGTTTCCAGCAGCTGAGTCGAGGCTTCATTATTTTAAAAATCTAAGTTTAAATCAATTACAATTAAATAAAACTTAAAGTTCAGTTTCTTAGTCACACCACACTTCAGGTACTCAACAGCTACACGTGACCAGTGGCTTACTTGTTGGACATTGGTTTACACCATTTCACCCTCAGAATAAGGTAGGAATATTATTATCCTTATTTTACAGAGGGGAAAACAGGCTCAGAAAGGGAAACTGACTTTTTGTCATTTAAAAAATATTTATTGAACATCTTTTGTATGTCAGGTTCCCTCCGAGAATTTCAGGACAAACTGGTGAACAAAATACACATGATTCCTGGCCTCAAGGGGGTTATGGGATAAAATCAGAGAAAGACAAAAAAAAATTTATAAATTGTGATTAGTTCTATGGCAGAAGCAAACAGGATAATGAGTTAGAGTTAATGGCAAACCATGACTCCCAAGCTAAAAATGGTTTTCATGTCTCTGTATGGTTGAAAAAAATTCTAAAGAAGAGAGTATTTTGTGACAAGTGAAAATTATACGTATTTCAAATTCCAGTCTCTATGAATAAAGTTTAATTGGAACATAGCCACCTCTATTCATTTCCATATTGTCTGTGGCTGGTGTTCTGTTACAATAGCAAAAGGAGGGAGAGTATAGCTCCGTGGTGGATCGCATGCTTAGCATGCACTAGGTCTTGGGTTCAATCCCCAGTACCTCCTCTAAACATCAATAAATAAATTTAATTACCTACTCTCCCCATAAAAAACCAACTAAACAAAAACTACCAAGATGTATGTATGTATGGGTCAGAAAGCCTAAAATATTTACAACCTGGCCCTTTACAGAAAGTATTTCAGATCCCTAAAACAGAGAGTAACAGAGACAGACATGCTTTACAGTGGGTAATCTGGAGGACTTTTCAGAGGAGGTGATATTGAAGTAGAGAAGCGTCAGGAGACATTTGGGAAAGTCTGAATATGGTTAAATGGATCAAACCAATGTTAAATATCCTGAGTGTAAATTTAACTACTCTAGGTACCTCATATAACTAGAATCACACAGTATTTGTCTTTTTTGACTGGTTTTATTCCATTAGCATAATGACCTCAAAGTTCATCCCTGTTGTAGCAGGTGTCAGAAATTCCTTCCTTTTTAAGACTGATAATATCTCATTGCATGTATATACCACATTTTGTTTATCCATTCATTGATTGATGGGTTGCTTCCACAATGGGTTTCAATTTTTGGGAATAATGCTGCTATGAAACTGGGTATACAATTATCTCTCCCAGTCTCTGCTTTCAAATCTTTTGGATATAAGAACACTCATGGACATACATTACAGCAATATATTTTTTGAACCAGCTCCTGGAGTAATGGAAATAAAAGCAAAAATTAACAAATGAGATCTAAATAAACTTAAAAGCTTTTTCACAGCTACAGATACCATCAACAAAACAAAAAGACAACCTATAGAATGGGAGAAAATATTTGCAAATGATGTGACTGACAAGGGACTAATTTCCAAAATATACAAACGGCTCATACATCTTAATACCAAGGAAATAAGCAACCCAATCCAAAAATGGACAGAAGACCTAAACAAGCAATTCTCCAGTAAAGACATACAAATAGCCAATAAGCACATGAAAAAATTCTCAGCATCGCTAATTGTCAGAGAAATGCAGATCAAAATTACAATGAGATATCACCTCACACCAGCCAGAATGGCCATCCTGAAAAGTCTACAAATGATAGATGCTGGAAAGGTTGTGGAGAAAAGGGGACCCTCCTACACAATTGGTGGGAGTGTATCTTGGTGCAGCCACTATGGAGAACAGCATGGAGGTTCCTTAAAAAACTGGAAATAGAGTTACCAGGTGATCCAACAATCCCACTCCTGGGCATATATCTAGAGAAAAATACAATTCAAGAAGACACATGCACCCCAATGTTCATAGCAGCACTATTTACAATAGCTAAGACATGGAAACAACCCAAATGTCCATCAACAGATGACTGGATAAAGAAGATGTGGTATATATGTACAATGGAATACCATTTAGCCATAAAAAGGGATAAAATAATGCCATTTGCAGCAATATGGATGGACCTGAAGATCATCATTCTGAGTGAAGTGGGCCGGAAAGAGAAAAATGCCTTATGACATCATTTATATAAGGAATTTTAAAAAAATTAATAATAATAATAAGGACACAAATTAACTACTTATTATTTATAACTTATATGATTGATTTCTTGATATGTGTAAGCCCATTTGACTGTCCTTTATGATTGGATTACTGCATTTTGTTGATTCTTATTTTGTAGTTGGCTTTGTTCCTTTGATAACTGTGTAAGTTTAAAAAGCTAAAGCTCTAATCTGTTCTTAGGAACAATGATGAGTACATATATGTAAACTAAAAAAGAAGTGCAGTATACTGAATAAATGTATTTACATGCAATATAATGTATATATGTGCAGTCAAACTGTAATAATTCTTCCTAATAAAACTGAAAAAGGAAAAAAATCTTTTGGGTATATATCCAGAAGTGGAATTTCTGGGTCATATAGTAAGTCTATTTTTAAGTATCTGAGGAACTTCCATACTGTTTTCCATAGCGACTGTACCATTTTACATTCCCACCAACAGTGCACAAGGGTTCCGATTTCTCCACAGCTCTGCCAACACTTGTTATTTTCTATCTGTTTGTTTGTTTTTGTAGGAGCCATCTTAGTGGGTGTGGGATGGTAGCTCATTGTGGTTTTGATCTGCATCTGCTCAGTAAGCTTGAGCAACTTTTCATGTGCTTATTGGCCATACTTATATCTTCTTTGGAGAAATATCTATTCAAATCCTTTGTCCATTTTAATCAAAGTTAACATTTATTTAACCTCTATATACTATATCATATACATGAAGAGAGAGATACAGTGGATACAAGTGTTAACAAGGTATATTCAAATATTTATTGTATTCTTCCTGCAACTTTTCTCTAGGTTTGAAGATTTTCAAAAAAATATATCCAGGAAAAAAACAAAGTATATTTCCCTCTTCTGTAGATTCACTGAATTCGATTAATATTTATTGATCACCTAGGATGTATCAGGCTTTGAATGAGGGCAGAGAATATGGCAGACAAACCCTGCCCTCCGGGCACTAGCATACCAGGAACTCTACCTAATCACACTGCGTTTTAGCTTCCCAGCACTTAATACGGTTTCTTATGATCTTTTTTGTAAATTGAAGTATAGTTGATTTGCAACATTGTGTTTGTTACAGCAAAGTGCTTATTATACATACACACACATATATATTCTTTTTCGGATTATTTTCCGTTATAGGTTATTATAAGATATTGAATATAGTTCCCTGTGCTATACAGTAGGTCCTCATTGTTCATCTATTTTATATACAGTAGTATGTATGTGTTAATCTCAAATTTTTAACTTATCCCTCCTCCGACCCCTTTCGCCTTTGATAACCATAGGGAACCGTGTCCATCTTGTTCAATCTGTCTCCAGCGCTGGACACATAGTGGTGCTCCTTTGACCTTTGTTGAATAAATGAATGTGAAGTCCATGTGAGCAGAGACTGTCTACCTCAGCGACCCATCAGGTGCCTAGAACAGGGCTGGGCACATAGTAAGTGCTCAAGAAGTATTTGTTGAATTAATGAATGTCAGTGCTGAAAGGGCAGGGATCTCCTGTTTTTCTCTAGCCCTAATTTCTGGAACAGCACCTAGCACATAGTAGGTGCTCAATACGCATTCGTTGAAAGAATGAATTCAAGACCCAAGAGGGCAGGGCAGAGACCTCTGTTTTTCTAGACTCTGCCTAGCTCCCAGCTCCACGCCTGGCACGTAGTAGGCGCCTGTGTGCTGAGCGCCTGCGCACAGAGCGTTTCTCCCCGGGCCTCCCTGACCCCGCCCTCGCCTGGGGGGCGGGGCCCGCCAGGGTCTCTCCGTGACGTCACAAAGCCCCTGCCATGCCTCTGGCCTTGGCCCTCCTGCTGCTCCTGGGGTTGAGCACCCGCCGAGGCTGGGGCTGCCTGCAGTGTGACAACTCGGTGCGGGAGGCCCTGAGGCAGCTGCGCTCCGCCCTCATCCCCAGCCGCTTCCATCTACAGCAGCTGCAGGCCCGCGCTCAGGCCCTGCTGCTGGGCATGGAGGGGCCTTTCTTCCGGGACTACGCGCTGAACGCCTTTGTCGGGAAAGTGGGTGCGTGCTAGGGTGGGGAGGGGGCCTGGCAGTGTGGGGAAAGGGACCAGTCAGGTAGCCCGAGACCGGGCGGGGAGATGATGCTTTGGGGACCACGCCCCCAAAAGGGGAAGGGTGGGGCCAGTCCCGGAGGGAGATAGAAGGGATCACGTGGCTCTTTGAGGGCCCGGCTGAAATTTCTTCCCTTCTCACCCCCAGGTTTAGAGCATCTGGACCTTGTGGCGTCCTTCCTCAAGAATCAAACAAACAGCTTAAAGGTTAATTCTCTGAAAGGTAGGAAGAGGGAAGGAATTTTTCCAGCCCCCTTCCCCCTCCTCCCTTTCCACCGGTCCAGCACGCCTTCTCTTGATATAAAAATGATATAAAAAACAGACACACATATAGCCTTTCCTGTGTGTCTGGCAGGGTTCTCGAAAAGTCTAGAATTGTTCATCAAGATGGGCGCTATTGTGATCTGCTCATTACAAGAGGGGGGTACTGAGGCTCAGAGAGGTTAGGCGACATGCCCAGAGTCACACAGCTAGGAATACCAGAGCTGAGGATTTGAATCTGGGACCTCCTGCTCAGAAGTTGTATTCCTAACCGCCACCCCACAGTATCTACCCTGGGGCACCATTCATCGGGTTAGGAGATCTGTGTGGTCCTTATGACAGTTTCCCAGCAGAGGCAGTAGAGGGACGCTTTTTTTTTTTTTTTTTTGAAAAAGATAAGAAATGTGTGTGTGGTTTGTATAAAGCCATCCCTAAAAGAGGGATGGGAGCAGGTAGGATTCCAGTGTCCTAGGATAAAGGAACTGACAAAATGTATGCTTTTCCTGTCCATGCTTGTCAAATGGCTGTAGTTTTCAATTTCTTTTCCTTTCTTCCTCCCCTCCCCATCCTCTGCCAGCTTTTTTTAGGTTTATTTTGGGGAGGTACCGGGGATTGAACCCAGGACTTCATGCATGCTAAGCATACTCTCTACCACTGAGCTATACCCTCCCTTTTTAACACCAAGAGATGACGATGACTGAAGCCCATGATGGTAGCAGTGGAGGTGTTAAAACATGATTGGATTCCTGGATCTGTCTTGAATATTCACAACACGTTCACATGTGTGTCGACAGATTGCATGTGAGATGTAAGAAAAATAGAGCCAAAGCACCAAGGATTTTGGCCTGAGCGCCTAGAAACAGCATCTCCATCTATGAAGATGGAGAAGACTTTATCTTCATGGATGGAGTTGAAAGTGGGTTTGGAGGAGAATATTGAGGTTCAGTTTTGGATTCATTGAGTTTAAGATGCCTATTAGACATCCCGGTGAATACCTGAATGGATAGCTGGATATATGCATCTGGGCTTCCGTGAGGGGTCTAGGCTAGTGATATAGATGTAGGAGGCATCAGTGGCTACAGAGCAATGCTGTCCAAAGGAAACACATGAGGCACAAATAGTCACACAGTGTAATTTTAAATTTTCGAGTAGCCACATTTTTAAAAAGGTAAACAGAAGCAGGTGAAATTAATTTTAATAGATTTTATTTAGCCCAATACCTAAAAATATTACCATTTTATTATGCAGTCAGCATACAAATTATTGAGACATTTTACAGTTATTTACATTTTACAGTTCTTTTTTTTATATGATGTCTTTGAAATCCAGCATGTGTTTTTATACTAACAGCATATCTCAATTCAGACTAGCCCACTTCGAGGGCTCAATCTCTGTGTGTGGCTCATGGCTGCCATGTTGGACAGTGCACGTCCGAGGTAACACACAAAACCATAAGGCTGGATGAAATCGTGAAGGGGTCACTGTAGACAGACAATAGAAGAAAAGAAGAGAGCAGATCAGAGGAAAGGGGAGGAGAGGTGATTGAGGCCACCTATCTGCCACTTACCAGAGGAGGAACCTGAGGCTAAAGAAGGGTGGTTTAGCGTGGTGCCCTGGAATTGCTCAGAAGGTAGGTGCAGGACCTCCTAGGTCATAGATTTGCCTGGTGGAATTTCCCCGAGGAATAGCCAGTCTTGCTTAGTCCTAGTAAATGAAAAGGAATTTCTTCATCCCTTCTCTTTGAAGCTGCAGATGGGGCGGGCTTGCTGGGTGTCTCCACCCCCTGACAGAGACACACAAAGGTCTTTCTCTCCTCAGATGGGCCTCTGCTAGATGAACTGGTGGCTGTCAGGGAGAGGGTGGTCAAGGAACTCAAGAAAGTTTTAAGATCGTATGAATTAAAAGGTGCGGCATCTCTCTCCACCAGGCCCCTTCCCTACTTCCCCATAATCAAATGACCCCCTTCTCCCACTGTTTCTTCCAGACTCCTCTCTCACCTCTCCTGTGACCCAGCCTTCTCTTCCTCTCCCCAAAATTCCCTTCTCTCCTTTCCCAGACTCACTCCTTCCTCCCACTCCTGGTCCCTTCCCATTGAATTCTCAAATTGCTGTCTCAGCGTAACTCACTTCTGTTCTTTTCTCTTGCAGCCTGCGATCCCAAAATTTGCCGTGAGTCTTGGGTTTATTGCCTGTTCCTCCCTTCACTACCCTCCTACCCCTTTTTACCTTATCTCCCTCAAATCAAGCCCTGCTCTCACACCTACTCCATCTGGTGTTGCCCCCAACCCAAAGCTATGGCACCAAGGAATTTTGGATTTTTGAGAGCTTATGAAAGGGATTGCAACCTGCAAAAAAGTATTTTGGGGGGATGTTAGCATAGGACAGACTATGTCATCTTGAGAAGTAAACCCCCACAACTCTGGTTTTAAAAAAGAAAGGTTTTTGTCTCTGTGGCCAACATTCCATTGAGAGTTGAACAGCTCTTCCAAGTGGTGACTTAGGGATCCAGGCTGCACTGGCGTTGTGGCTGCTAAGCTAGCTTCAGAAGGGAGAGAGAATAGGGAATCCCACAGGGCCTTTTATGGGGAGGCCTGGAAGCACCTATCCCTCTGCCCACTTTCTATTGGCCAGAACTTGGTCACATGGATGTGACTTCCTGCAAAGGATTCTGGGAAGTGTAGTCTTCCTGTGCAACAGGAAGAGAGGGAGACAGATAGTGAGCATGTGGCCAGTCTGTGCTACAGGGGGTTGCAAAATAGAACAAAATAGGAAAATTCTTTTGGTAGACACTTAATGTAAAATTAGTTTCATTTAATTAATTATATGCCTACCTGGATCCACTGGATAACTGCATTCAACTCTTCAATGATTATGTACACATTTTTTCTTTCTTTTTCTTTTTTGTTTCTGTTTTTATACAAATTATTTTTATTGTGAATCATCAGTGCCTTTTGCTCTGCTTGCTCTGCTGTACCTGGGACCTCCAAATTTAGGACGGCCAAGGGACCCCATCTCCTCTTTCCTCTGCTGCCTTCCTGCCCCTTGCCACTCCTCTTGATATCTGTCCTCATCCCACTTCTCCCTTGCCTCTGGTCCAGGCTTGCTGAAAGAAGAGGTCTTGGATTGTTTACATTGCCAGAAGACCAGTCCGAAATGTATCAAAGAAAAGTACTGTTTTGGTAAGCTCCTGGGGTGGGGGAAGACGTGGGACAGGTGCATGAGAGTTGAAGACAGCCACACCCCAGGGGACATGGCTTTCAATTTCTCCTACACGCAGCCTTGAACCCTGCCCTTTCCTCTTGATCACAGTGTGGTCCAGAAGTTACTTCCACATTCTAAAATGTGTAAGTCTTCTTATGGGGAGACTCCTCTGTAACTCTGCAATGCCTCCAAGGCCAGAATGGCAAGTGCTAGAAAAACATTTTTTGTTTGCTTGTTTTGGGTTTTTTTTTTTTTATTGAGGGGAGGAGATAATCATGTTTACTTATTTATTATTATTATTTTATTTAACGGGGGTACTGGGGATCAAACCCATTACCTCATGCATGCGAAAGCATGCACTCTACCACTGAGCTATACCCTCCACACCTAGAAAAACATTTTAGTTTTTCTGGGGAGTCTGGAAGGATGTGCTGAATTTAGTCATTCATTCATTCAGAGATTTTTAAAATATATATCCTAATAGTACAGTGAACCCCTATATATTCATCAAGACTGAATAGTCACCCTGGACCTTTTACTTGCTGTTCCTCTCTCTGTCACACTGTTCCTCTCCTTTCCTTACTTCAATAAAGTCTCAAAGTTCCCCTCATCTGAGAAGACTCCCCAGTCACACTCTCTAAAGTATCATTTTCTATCTAATTTTTTTGACAATGAACATACCTCCACATTTGCTTCATTTATTTTGTTTATATCTGGAATATTTTAAAAGAAATCAGGCACCATGAGATTTTACCCAGACAGTGTGTTCCTCTAAAAGAGACATTTCCTATAGAAACACAATGCCGTTCCCAACACACCTAACAGCATTTTCCCATATCAAATGATTCCAAGTCCCTTTTCCAGCTCCCCTCATTTCCCCCAGAATATCTTCACAGTTGATTTCATTCAAACCAGGATCCAATGAAAGGACTTATCATATCATTCAATTTTTAGTTTTTTTAAACTTTTTTTTAAATCTAGAAGAGTTTCTCTTATCAGTTCCCCCCACCTCGACTTTGACTAGTTGAAAAAAAGAGAGTTGTCTGTTTGCTCTCTTGGGATGCTAACTACAATAAATATTTTGAGCACCATATAATGCTCCAAACTGAAGATCAGCAGAATGGAAGACAAATATCTCATAAAGAGAGCCCACATTTTAATGGGGGTGAAGGGTTAGACTAGGGTTTCTCAACCTTGACACTGGTGACATTTGGGGCAGGATCACTTTTTGTTCTGAGGCTGTCCTATGCGTTGTAGATGTTCAGAAGCAGCCCTAGCCTCTACCCACTCCGTGCCTGTTACTACTGCCCCCACCAAAGTTGTGACAACCACTTCCAGCCTCCAGACGCTCCCAAATGTCCCCTGGTGGACAAAATCATCCCCAGCTGAGAAGCACTCTTAGGTGATGATTACATGAGCAAATAAATGCACTCATTCTAGACAGCAGTTGTACTCTACTGAAAACTAAGCAGAGCAATGTGATAGAAAGGGCCTGGAAGGACAGGCAGTAGTACTTTGGAGAGAGCAGGTGGGCGGGACCTCTCTGAAGAAGTGATATGTGATCTAAAGGAAGTGAGGGGGTGAGGAACTGTGTGAATGCCAGAGGAAAGTGCAGGTGCAAAGATCCAACATTGTTCAGTAACAAGAGGGAAACTAGTGGGATCAGAGCCGAGTGAATGAAGGGGAGGGTAGTAGGGTGACTACATGGTGACCAGATCATGCAGGTCTGGTGGACCACGATGAGGACTTGGGCTTTTAATCTGAATGAAACAAGAGCCACAGGAAGACTGTGAGGGGAAGAGGGACATGAGCATACTTATGTGTTAGTAGCGCCCTCTAGTGGCCAGTTGGGGAACTGTAGGAGAAGCAGGATAACCCCTGAGAGAAGCGATGATGAGAACCGGACCAAGTAGGTAGCCCAAGAGGTGGATCAGATTCTGGATACATTTTGAAGGTCAAGCCAAGAGGCTTTGCTGACAGAATGAAAGACTTGGGGGAGGGAGCAAATGGAAGAGGCAGAAGGGGACTCCCAAGGCCACCCTCAGGGTCACCAGCTAAGATGCAGCCGGAGACTGTCAGCATTTTTCACCCCCACCATGTTCTTGGGTAGTCAAACTACCTAGTCTTCCCCCCTACCCCGTCCCCCTCCCTATCCAATGAGATGTATTTGGCGCTGGGCTCTTTGCTGTCACCCTTATGCACTATGTAGACTGCTCCGTGAGGGCGGGGATGTTTGCCCCAGCAGTATCCCGAGCGCCTGAACAGGTGGGACACAGAATTTGAGAAATGGATGAGTGGAAAGTCATACCCCAGGAGGGCAGGGGCCAAGTAGGGAGAAGGAAGAGAGAGGCCCAAGAGTGGCCGGGTTGCCGAGTGATCAGGTGGATGTGGGTGCAAGGTCAAGGAAGGGTGATAACTTGGAGGTCGGGGCTGTCTCCGCCCCCATTCCCCTCCCCACGCCTACCCTAGTCGACGGGCAGCCCCGCGTGGACCTGCAGTACCAGAAGAAGGGTGGATACCCGCAGAATCAGGCCCTGTTTGGCATCATTATTTCCGTGTGTCTGGCTGTCTTGGCCTTTGGGGTCATCGTGGCTGCGTGAGTCATCCCCATCCTCTCCTGAGTTCCCCCAAAGCCCCACTGGGCCCCTCAAAAATGGCATTTCCCTGGATCTGTCACTGTGTCATTTGGGAATCTCTTCTCTAGTCGCTTTCTGCCTCTGTCACTGTCTCCTTTCGTCTCTCTATTATTATTTCTCCCTTTTTTCTGTTTCTCCTTGCCTCTCACTATCTCTTTCCTCTCTCTCATCTCAATCATTCTGTCCGTCTCTCTTTCTCTCTCCTTCCTCCCATCCCTGGACCCCATTACGTCTTCCCTGAGTCCTCATCACTTTTGCCTTTGTGGGTCTCCTCCTCCATTAAAAAAATACTAAAGATGATATTTCATATATGAAGACAGATATAATCCAATCTGGATTCATTACTATAGATCCATCCTCCTCCTCCTCCTGGGTTTAGTAATTGATTTTCTTCAAAGTATTTAAGATGCAAACGTCTCCAGGGGCCCCAAGCACTGAGCCCATGGTGCCAAGGGAAGAAGGCACCCTCACCCTCCTCTCTCTACTTCTGAATGCTCCTCTCTGCCTCTCTCTGCTGGTCCCACGTTCAGCCCCTCTCACCACCCCCCTCCTCTTCCCTCTGGCTCCATTTCTGTCTCTCTCGGCCTCCTCCATCTGCCCCTCCTTTCCCTGAAGTCTCCATTTCTTCATATTCAAATTGGGAGACTCCCAGTACCTTCTACTCAGGAGTGGTGGTGAGCTTTAATTCAGCACTTAGCACAATGAACAGCTCTCCCTCTCTGAAACTCCCTATCCGAGCCTCTCCCACTGCGCTTTCTCCTCCCCTGCCCGGTCCCGGTCCCAATTCTGCCACCTCCCCCTTCCCCTCCCCCGCCCCCCCCCACCATGGTGAATCTGTGTCTTGCAGTCTCTCTGTATCTGTCTCTGAATCTGTCTCTCCCCATCTCTGGGTCTCTGTGTCTGACTCCCATTCCTCCCACCCCAGTAGACTCTCCCTAGCCGTCAGCCCCTCCCTATTTCTTTAAATCTCCCCCTGCCCCATGACTACCTTCTTTCTTTTTCTCTCTCTAGTGCCCTGCCACACGGTTCTCTCTCTTTATCTCTATCTTAACCTGGTCTTTCTGTCTCCCTCTGTCTTCCCCTCTCCCATCTCTGGATTTCCCTTTTCATTCTGAATTCCATTTCTCTCTCTCTCTCAGCCTCTTGTCCGAGGTCTGTCTCCCCTCTTGGTCTCTCTAGTGCAGGACTCTCTCCCTGCTCTCTCCCCACTGTCTCCCTGTGTATCAGTTTCCTCTTGCTACTGTAACAAATGGCCACAAAAATTTACTCTGTCAGAATTATGGAGGCCAGAAGTCCAAAATTCAAGGGTTGGCAGGGCGGGTTCCTTCTGGTGGTTCTGAGAGAGTCTGTCCCTTCCATCTGTCTCCTACCTTCTGTTGGCCACTGGCATCCTTGGCATCCTGGGATCATTACCTCCTGCCAATCTCTGCCTCTCTCTTCATGTGGCTTTTTCCTTGGCATCTGTGTCCCAAACCTCCCTGTCCTTTCTCCTGTAAGGACGCCAGTCTTTCAATGTAACAGCCAGCCTAAATCCAGAATAATCTCCTTTTACCTCAATATAATTACATATGCAAAGACCCTATTTGCAAATATGGTCACATTCACAGGTACTGAGGATTAGGACTTGGCTATGTCGTGGGGGGGAGCGCAGTTCAACCCCGTACACCTGCTTCACTCTTTTCCTCCTGTTTCTACCAGTCTTTCCCTTCTCTTTGAGTCTCTCTCCCTGTGTTTGTGTCTCTCAGAGTCTCCTCCTGTCTTTTTCCATTCTGTTTCCATGCTTTATACCCTCACTCCCAGTCCCAAACTCCCAGTCCCAACTTTTCTCTCCTCCCTCCTTACATACCAACACTGATTGGCTGAGAACCTTGGAAATCTGCCCAGAGACCCATGATGTCACTGGCTGAGCCAACTAAGGCCAGTGATTGGAGGGGAGGTTTTGGATGGTCGGTTGACCTGGATGGGCCTGAAGTTCTTTTTCTAACCTCCAGGCTTTTTCTCTCTGACCAGGGCCATTACATACAGGCAAAACCGAAAACTCCTGCTGCGGTAGGGCGATGGTTTGGGGGTTTGTAAAGGGAAAGGAAAATAAGTTTAATAAAGTCTGTGACAAATTCCTCAATGTCTCCATCAGTTTCTGGAAGACCCTGTCCCAGTTGGTGTCCAGCTCCATAGATACTGTCATCCCCGAGTCAGAAGGGTGTGCACGTGAAGATCGGCTTCTGATTGGCCTAGAGCTTGCCATCCATCGCCAAGATACTAGTTTTAGTACATGCGCAGTAGAGCGCGCTTTGGCTGGGTTGGTTTTTGAAGAGACGAAAGAGGCCCCAACCTCTGAAATAGACCCGTCTCCAATCGAAAGGATTCTGGAAATGTTTCCGGCCTCTCCTGATGCAGGCTACTTCCCTGAAGGCCACAGACGCTGGTTGCCTTGGCGACGCTTCTTCTGGCCCGCTTGACGTCGCCATCACCAGTGGGCTGGCCAGAGCCTGGGGTACTGCAGATACGTGGGAGATGCTCATTTCTTAAGCTGGTGGACAGATCGAAGTCCGTTCCTGGAAAGGCTTTAGCTTGGGGGTCTCAAGCTGGTGGCCCCCAAATACTTTTTTTGGGGTAGTAGAGTAGTTTTGGTTTTTTAAATGTCTTCATGCTACAGGTCCAGCCACTCCCTAGCTTCCTGGGAATTTCCTGGGAGCAATGCACAATAAACAGGTAATTAAATTGTGCATAAATTATAGTCTGATGGGAGCTCCTGGAGAGCACAGTCTGGAGTGGGAGAGACAGGCGGTTACCAAATAATAGCAATGCAGCAATTATTATACTGTCAACGCTGGGATACTGGGATGTTCCTGTGGGAACCCAGGGGAGGGAGTTGCCAACTCTGGCTAGGCTGAGTGGGAATAGAAGAAAGATTCCCACCAGAATGGCTGAAAAAGCTTGCTCTGGCAAGATAAGTAGTTTTCCAAAAGAAGTAGAAGAGAAAGGACATTTCGGACAGAGGGAACAGCAAATACAAACGTCAAGAGGTGGGAACTATTAATTTGATGTAGATGGTTTTTTCCATGTCATTCAGTTCTAAAGACATTACTTATGTCAGTCTATTTAAATCTCACAACCCAACGAAGAGGTTATTTGTTATTTCCCCATGTACAGTGAGAATACAGAGAAGTTAGTAACTTTCAGTTTCACATACGAACAAGTGGGATTGACTGTTATGTTATACAGCCCTCGTTACACGGTCCTGGAGTAATTGAGGACTTACTACCTGCAAAGCACTGTACTGATTGACGTGTATACAGCATCAAATTTAAGCCTACTCCAGGCTTTAGGAGATGGTTGTATCAATCAGAATAGGCTAGTTATGCTACAGCAACAAACACCCTCCCTATAGCTCAGTGGCTTACAGCAGTGAAGCTTTACTTCTCATTCGTGGGACAGGGCAGCTGAGGGTCTGTTCCATGCCACCTTGATTCCAAAGCCCCGGCTGACGGAGTAGCTTCTGTTTAGGGGGCATTCCCAGTCATCATGACACAAAGAAAAGAGACAGGAGTAAACCTGTGGGTGGATGCCGAAGGAAATTGAATAATTAAGTGATAGAGACTCTATTCATTCACCCTAAGTTTAGATGGGATCTTGAAGACTTGCTATGGCAGGAGAAATTTGGGTTAGATGGGTTAAGTGGACTATGATGTTGCTTTCGGTGGAGGGCAGTGAAAAGACTAGTTAAAATGGGAATATTCAAGGTGCCAGCACAACCATACATTTCCCAAATACCATGTTTCATCCAGCTACAAAGCAGCTGTTTATTTACACCATTCTTTCCTCCGCCCCTTTCTATTCCTGGACTCCATTTCCCAGCATTCTCCAGCCCTCAGAACCCTTAGGCCAGGAGGATAGTGAGCCGCAAGGGTTTCTGGGAAATGGAGTCCAGCTGAGAAGCTGTGTTTATAGTACCAAGACTTCAAGTTCCGAGACAGCGACCGCGCAGGCGCTTTCCGGGGCCCGAAGGAGGGAGGGAAGGCCTGGCCGCCCTGCGCAAGCCGCGGGGGCGCACAGGTGAGTTCCGACCCGGCGAACCTGAGAGGGAGAAGGTGGGTGTGGGCCGGCGCAGGCAGGCAGGCAGGCAGGCCCGCAAGGGGCGGGCCCGAGTCTGCCTGGGTGGGAGGGGAAGGGCGCTGTTGGCGGCGCCCTGCCCCCTCTTGTCACCCGCAAGGAGGCCCAGAGGCCCCCTGCCATCGACTCAGATGACCTCGGCGCCCAGGAATTAGGCGCCTGCTGTTTTCCAGGAGTCTAGCCGAGCGCGGGTCTTCTATGATTTCCCAGAAGGAGCACTTTAGGGCTTCTCTTTGGCGTATTCAAATTGCCAACATCACTACTCTCGCACTTTGGGGTCATTATTAAATAAAATAAGGGTTCCTTGAACACAAGCACTGTGATACCTCGGTAGTCACTCTGATAACTAAGAATAGCTACCACGTGACTAACGGGCAGGAGACGCTGAACAAAGAGATGATTCACGTCCTGGGTGATACAGAGCAGGACAGGGAGAGATTTCATCAAGCTACCCAGAATGGCGCGTGATTTAAAACTTATGAATTGTTTACTTCTGGAACTTTCCATTCAATGTTTTTGGATTTCACTTTACTGAAGCCACAGAAAGTGAAGCCGCGGATAAAGGGGCATTACTGTAATAAGTGACTTATGAAGAGATAGTTAAGACTCTATAAGACCCTGTTCCTGAAAATTTCACCCGCTGGTTTCAGCCATGCTCCCTCCGGAGGCTCTAGGGGAGAACCCGTTTCCTTGGCTTTTCCAGCTTCTAGAAGCTGCCTGCATTCCTTAAGCATGGCCGCTTCCTCCAGCTTCAAAGCCAGGGGCGTAGTGCCTTGTTTCTCTGACTCTCCTGCGATTTACTTCTGTTAACGTGGTGTTCTCCTCCAGATCTGATCTCCCGCAGTCTGGCTTTTATCAGGGCACTTGTGATCGCTTTAGAGTCACCCAGATAATCCATCATCATCCTCATCCCTCAAGATGCTTAACTTAATCACATTACAAATTCATCCCAGGAATATCTTTTGGGACCTGGTCTCTGTCCAGACCTGTCTCCCCCACAGGCAGGAAGTCCCTGGAGGGCAGAGCCACATCTCACTCATCTCTCCGCCGGCAGAACCGAATGGAGCCCGTCACTCATACGGGGCTCAGAGTGGGTTTGATGAATGAATGGGGGTGACCAAAGTCTAAGCACCAACTTCTCTTTGTAAAGAATTCTTCAACTTTATTCCAGCTGCTGGAATCTTTCTTTAAACAACACCTTAAGCAGGAGTCCAGGATCCTTAAGCAGGATTTGTAGGACAGATAAAAACAAAGCTCTGCAAAATGTGGTCCAGCCACATGGTGGAATATTATTCAGCCATAAAAAGGAGTCAAGCTCTGATACATGCTGTAACTCCGGTGAACCTCGAACTCATTGTGCTAAGTGAAAAAACCCAGACACAAAGGATCACATATTGTGTGGTTCCACTGATATGAAATGTCCAGAAGAGGCACCTCTATTAAGACAGAAAGATTAGTGGTTACCCGGGGCTGGACTGGGGGAAGGGAGACTCAGGGGTAATTGATTAAAGGTATAAGGTTTCCTTTTAGGGTGTTGATAAAAAAGTTCTGGTGGTACAACATTGTGAATCTACTCAACGCCACTGAATTGTATACATTAAAATGGTTAAAATGTTGTCTTTTATGTGTATTTTTATCACAGTTTTAAAAGTATAAGCAAAAAAGGAGGGGCTGGCTCTGCAGCCAGGCCTCTAGGTTCAAATCTCACTCTGACACTTGATGTCTCTGTGACCTTGAGCAAGGCCTTGACCTCTTGGGCTTTGATTTTCTCACCTGAGGATAACTTAACCTGGTTACTTCTCTGAGAGCTGTGGTGCACGTGTGATGAGCTGAGCCTCCTGATTGCTAGTGGGGGTTGTTACAGATCGGGGGTCTCCGGCCGCCTGCCCTGAGACTTTGCTTTGGCTCTTAGGAGACAAGAGCCCCTTCTGCCCTGAGGCATCTTTGGCAAAGTGTTTGTCTATCTGAGCCAGAGCTGACCCCTTCTCTCTCCAGCCTCCTTCTCTACATCTGTGGACTCAAGCCTGGTCCTTTCTTCTGCAGGTGCATGCCTGGGACCCAACAATGGCCATCAGGAGCCTGATGGGCAAAGGCCAGGTGAGTCTGGGCTCCCTTCTCCCTGAGATGACTCTGTGGACCCAAGAGGACTATCCCCGTCTCTGCCTATGGTGCCGATATTGAGAAAGAGGCTATTATTGGAGGAGCTCTAGGACTGGGAGGTTTGGGGTGACAAGGGCATGATGCTCTGAGCTGGACTTGATGACACAAATGTCTCTAAATCAATCACCTAACATTCAACATCCTTTTGGTTACCAGGTTAAGTGGGCAGTGGATGGTTTTGCTTTACCCCTGAACCTTATCCTCAGAGTTCAGAGTGGGGATTGGGATCAGACTTGGGGTCTGGGATGGAGTGAGACTTATGAATAGCTCTTGCACACAACAGCTTGGTAGCTTTTTTAAAAAGTGTTTCTAAGGATGGTCATGGACATGTTCGTAGGTTACACAGTGCACAAGGGTGTCTCATCTCGGTGGTATGATTTGTATCTTCTACTTCAGACATTGGTATATTTTTTCTTTTTTTTAAGTGAAATATAGTTGATTTATAATGTTGTGTTAGTTTTTGGTGTCCAGCATAGTGATTTCAGTTACACCTATGTATGTTCTTTTTCATAATAGGTTATTATAAGATATTGAATACAGTTCCCTGTGCTATACAGTAGGACCTTGTTGTCTAAGCATATTTCTTATAGCAATTGTCACGCAGTAGACTGTCACATGCTAAAATAGTCATATGACTGAAAGGTGAGTGTGGGGCTAATGGCTTGCCCTAGACTTTTTACATTCCTGCAGTCGGTTTGATTCAGTCGCCCCAAATCTGTGGAGTCAGAATGTTCCAGCCCAGGGAGCAAGTGGTAGGCTCTTGACCCCGACCTCTCCTGCCCCCAGAAGGACAGGCCCCTCCGTGATGTAAAATTGCCCTTGCAGGAATCAGTGACCTTCAGAGACGTGGCCGTGGACTTCACCCTGGAGGAGTGGGGCCAGCTGGGACCTGGCCAGAGGGAGCTGTATCGGGATGTGATGCTGGAGAACTACCAGAACCTTCTCTCGCTGGGTGAGGCCCTGCCCTCTGCCCTCCCAGGAAGAGGCATGATGCCCCCTTCACACTCATCTCCTTTGTGCCCACCTCCTGCTTCACTGTGGGTGTTCACTGGGGTCCTCTCTGCTTCTCTCACCAGCTCCTCTTGGCTGGCCTCTGTCCATCTGTCTGTCTTCTGGCTTCTCCCAGGGTCCCAGCATCCCTGAAGGCCCAAGTCCTCTTCTTGTCCCACAGAATCTTCAGCCTGTGCTCCAGCCCTCTTCTCGGGCTTCCCTCTCCACATGGGGTGACCTCAGGCTCCAGGCTGGGATGCCCATTCTGGAATCTTCAGCTCTCGGCGCTCCCCAAAGGTCCTCCAGTCAACAGATTCTATCTTGGAATTTTCTCCCCAAAACCCATGAATGCTGTTCCCCAAACATGTCTCCTGAGTCCGACCCTTGACCACCAGCTGCTTCCTGTTCCCCTGCAAACCCCGCTGGCTGCTACACTCACCTTGAGCTCAGTGTCTCCACGCCCATCTGCTTCTCTTCCTCCGGGTCCCCATCTCTGGTTGGCCCCACAGCCGCCAGTCTCCAGATCAGACCCCAGGATGTCATCCTCACCCTCTCCTTCTGCAGCCCCAGCCCCCCTGCCCCTTGACTCTCTCTGCCAGATGCAACCCTTCCTCTCTATCCCCACAGACCAGCCCTCAGCTCAGGCCTCGTCGTCTCCCCAGGACCCCGCCCCAGCCTCCTCTCTGGTCTGTCTTTCCAGACTCCATCCTCAGCCCTTCTCGCTCACAGTTTTGCTGGACAGACTCATCAAAAACTGAACTTAAGCTTCTGTGTCTTGGGGGGAGGGTATAGTTCAGGGGTAGAATGCACGAGGTCCTGGGTTCAATCCCCAGTACCTCCATTAAAAAAAAAAACCATGAGTTTTGCATTGACCATAAGATCTTCTAATCATTAGGTGCCCAATGCATGCATCTCACCTGCCAACTCAGGGCCTGGGGTCCAGCCTGGAGGCCTCCCTGTGACCGTGGCACCTGTGGCTAAGTCTTACATCTTTTCCAGGGGCAGGGCTTCCTGGGTCCAAACCCGATGTGATCTCCCGTCTCGAGCGAGGGGAAGAGCCCAGGATGGAAGCCAGAGAAGACTGGCGAGTTACCTGTTCAGGTGGGTGAGTCTGTCCAGCAGGTGTGAGCAGTCTTACTACCCCATCGGTTATGATCAGTGATGGTCATTCAAGAGGGAGGCAGCATAACACATGGGCCATCATTGTGGGAGTGGGGTTCAAATCCCAGCTCCACCTCTTCCTGGCTCTTTGAGCTTTGGGCAAGGCATTTAGCCCCTCTGGGCCTCAATTTCTTCATCTGCAAAATGGAGTCAACAACAGTACCAGGGGTTAGAGGAAGAAATGAATTAATACACACCTGGCACACAGGATGTCCTGGTCAGAATAGGCTACGGTGGCGGGGGGAGGGTAATAGCTCAGTGGTAAAGCGTATGCTCAGTACCTCCATTAAAAAAAAAAATAGGTCTCCCAACCTCCAGTCTTATGCCCTCCAGTTCAGTCTCTTTCACAACCCCAGAAGGGTCTTCCTACACTGAGAGCTGATCCCACACCTCACCTGCTCACAGCCCTCTGGTGGTTCCCCTGTGCCCGGAGACAAAGACCTAGCCCCACACCTGGCATTCGAGGCCCTGTGTGGTCCAGCCTGCTCTGTCCCTGGCCTCATCTCTCATCACCATCCGCCCATGGTCATAGCCCATGCCCTGACCTCACTGAAGCACCTGTTCCCTACATGAACGTTAATGTGTGTTCTCACCTTTGGGCCTTTGCACATGCTGTTCCCTCTGCCTGGAACACCCTTCCCTGCTTTGTCTGCCTAGTAAGCACCTCCATATTTCTCAAGACAAAGGCTACAGGTTACCTCCTCCTCCAGGAAGCCTTCCCTGACTTCCAGGCTGAGTGATCTGCCCTTTCTCAGTGTTTTCACAGCTCCTTGCTTGAGTTGCTGTTACTGCACATGTTCACATGACAGTTAAGAGTATAGGCTCTGGACCCAGCCTCTCTGAGTTTAGATCCCAGCTCTGCCACTGGCAGGCTCTGTGATTATGGGTATGTGACTTAACCACAGTGCTTATCTGTAAAATGGAGACACTAGTACCCATTTAATTGAATTTCTTTTGGGGACTAAATTAGTCAATAGCTAGAAGAAGCTTAGAACAGTGCCTGGCACATAGTAAGCATTTAATAAGTGTTACCTATTGCAATAATAATAGTTATTATTCTATAACTGTTATTGTAATTACCTGGTGTATTAGTCAGGACTCTTTTGCGTGTAAAGAACCAAAGTGACTTAAGCAAAATTAGACTTTTGTTTGTTTTATTTTATTATTATTATTATTTTATTTGGGGGTTAACTAGGTTTATTTATTTATTTTTAATGGAAGTACTGGGGATTGAACCCAGGACTTCACATATGCTAAGCACACACTCTACCATTGAGCTATACCCTCCCCACCTAGACTTTTTTTGACCCATATAAATGAGAAGTGTTGCTTTAGGCGTAAATGGATCTAAGACTCTAAATGGTGTTTTCAGGGCTCACTTTCTCTCTCCTTCCCTCCCTCCTCTAACGTGTTGATTCTGTCTGTATCTAGCTTCAGTCTATGTTCAGGCCTTTCTGAGTGGCAGTCAATTTGGCTGCCCATAGTCTCAAATTTATATTCTGCCTAGCAATACCATATATTAATCTCAAGGAAGATTCTGATTGGCTCTATTTGGGGATGGGATATTCTGATTGGCCAGCCAGGGTTTCATGCCCACTTCAGAGGTGGGAAGTGGGGGAGACTATAATTAACAGCGCCACCAAGACTGCCTGGGAAGGGGAGTAGTGGTTCTTCAAAGGCGGGAATGCTATAGAGAGATGGAGGATATGTCCAAAATGTCTGAGTTCAAGCCTACCCCTCCCCTCTCTGAGGACAAGGGTCAAATGTCTTCTTTAGCAGAGTCACCCACCCTCAAGCACTGTGTTTGGCACATAACAATTATACAATTAATGGGTGTCCCATGAACAAATCTACTAACATCAAAAAATTAGTCGCCTTCCACAAATTCCAGAGGTTTTGCTTCCTCATAATCTCCTTGGTACACCGTCCTGTCTCCAGATTGCAAGATTGTGCTGCTAAAACCTCATACATGTAATATTTATTGATGTCTTTTGATCAAGTAAAAGTTATACATGTTCATCATAGAAACTTTGAAAATCTAAACAAGAATAAAGCAGTATATGAAAATCCTCCCCATAATCCTGTTTATCTCTCAGAAAATTCATTTTTAACATTTTAATGTAGTTCCTCCGACATATTTTACCCGATATCTTTACTGTAGTTTTTTAAAGTTTTTAAATTTTTTTTATTTTTCCCCTTAACGGAGGCACTGGGGATTGAACTCAGCACCTCGAGCATGCCAAGCACATGCTCTACCACTGAGCTATACCCCACCACTCTTCTTACTGTATTTTTCAATTACAAAATTAATTCATAACAACATGGATAAACCTTGAAGACATTATATTAAGTTAAATAAGCCAGACACAAAAGGACAAATATTGTATGATTCCACTTATATGAGATACTTAGAATAGGCAAATTCTTAGAGACAAAGTAGAATGGAGGTTTCCGGGGCTGGGGAAGGAGAATGGGGAGTTATTGTTCAATGCACATAGAGTTTCAGTTTGGGAAGATGGAGAGTTCTGGAAAAGGGTAGTGGTGATCATTGCACAACAATGTGAATGTACTTATGCAACTGAACTGAACACTTAAAAATGGTTTAAATGGTACATTTTATTTTATACAGATTTTACCACAATAAAAAATTAATGAATTCAAAAACCTCCGTCTCACCACACATATGCACATGCAGGTGCACACACACATAAATATAGAAGAAATCTCTAGAAGGATTCACAAACAATTAGAAACAGTATAGGAAAAAGGGAAGGAAGAATATTTACTTTTCACTGCAATTACCTAATAAAAAAACTACTTTTAATATACAAAATGAATCTGACATTTCACTATGTAATGTAGAAAGTAAAATTTCCTTAAAATCTTAATTTCAGTTTTATTGAGATGTAATTCAACATTTAAAGTGTACACTTCAGTGTTTTTTAGTCTATTCACTGAATGGTGCATCTATTACTACAATCAATTCTAAAACATTTTTATTGCTCCCAGAAGGAATCCTGCACCCCTCAGCCATCACTCCCTGTGCCTCCATCTTCCCAGCTTTAGGCAACCATGAATCTACCTTCTGTCTCTATAGATTTGACTATTCTGGACATTTCCTGTAAACAAAATTATACAGTATGTTGTCCTTTATGACTGGCTTCTTTCACTCAGCATGTTTGCAAGGTTCATCTATGTTGTAGCAGGTATCAATGCTTCATTCCTTTTCTTGGCTGAATAATATTCCACTGTATGGATATACCACCTTTTATTTATTCATTAGTTGATGGATATTTGAGTTACTTTCTCTTTTTTCTTTTCCTTTTCTTTTCTGTTTTCTGTATTTGTATTTTATTTTTTTTTGTCTTTTTTTTTTACTTTCTCTTTTTGGCTATTATGAATAATACTTCTATGAACATTCAAGTATACATTTTTGTATGAATGTCTATGTTTTCATTTCTCCTGTGTGTGCACCTCAGAGTGGAATTGCTGGGCAAAGTAGTGCTGGAATGTTTTCTAACATGGTCGCACCGTTTTACATTCCCCCTAGTATTGTATGAGGGTCCTAACTTTTCTACATCCTCACTAGACTTGTTACTTTCTGTCCTGTTGGTTATTTATCCTCCATAGTGGGTGGGATGTGATCTCTCCTTGTGGGTTTGTTTTGGGGGTTTTTTGGCAGAAGGAGGTAATTAGTTTTATTCATTTTTAGAGAAGGTACAGGGTCTGAACCCAGGACCTCATGCTTGCTAAGCATGTGCTCTACCACTTGAGCTATACCCTCCCCACTCCTCTTGTGGTTTGGATTTGCATTTCCTTGCTTCCTAATGATATTGAGCATCTTTTCATGTGCTTATTGATAATTTGTGTGTCTTTGAAGAAATGGCTGTTAAGATCCTTTGCCCATTTTCAGTAGGTTATTTGTCTTTTTATTATTGAGTCATAATCGTTCTTATCAGTCCCTTATAAGATGTATAATTTACAAAATCTTTCTTGCGTTCTGTGGGTTGGTTGCCTTTTCCTTTTCTTGGTAGTGTCTTTGAAGCACAAAGATTTTTAACTTTGATGATGTCCAATTTATCTATTTTTTTCTTTTCTTGCTTGTTCCTTTAAGGTCATATTGGAGAAACTATTGCCTAATCCAGTGACACTGGGATTATGTCCAGAATCCCACATAGCATTTAGTTGCCGTGTCTCTGTTTGGGGCAATCCCACAACCATCTGCTGGTTTGGTGATTTTTTTCTGGAAAGATTTGCATGACTCAGCCACAGTGGCACTCTAAGATTTCTTATAGGAAAGGATATTTTTTGTTGGTTTTTTTTGGGGGGGGGTTCATGGGGGTAGGTAATGAGGTTTGTTTATTTTTTTAATGGAGGTACTAGAGATTGAACCCAGGACCTTGTGCGTGCTAAGCACATGCTCTACCACTGAGCTATACGCCTGACCCCTCAACAAAGGATATAATACAGGAACATCAGGAACAAATCTATACATAGGTGAAGGCTAGAGAGGTCATGTGCAGGCTTCTAAGTCCTCTTCTCTCTACGGGGGTCACGTGGATGTATTTTTCTGTAACAGCCTGAACTGTGGAGACACGTGTGAGATGTCTTCACCCAAGAAAGCCCACTTGAGTCCAGAGTTCCTGAAGGGAGCTGGTCACATATGCATATACCTACTACATGGCCAGCCATGGTGAGGACCCCAAACCAGGCACCAGATGCACATCATGAACCTTCCACTTACTGTAAACAGTGCTGACAGCCTAGTACATCTTGACCCATGGTCCCAAGCTCACAAAAAAAGATTATTAGCCAGTAACTATGTAAACGTTCCTTAAGTCCAGGGCTCAGAGCTTGGCCAAGGGTCATTGCCATGGTTACAGTGATAAACAAAAACCGAGTAAAATGGACCTTCTTTGTTAACTCTTTCTCTGCACATGCCCACTAACTGTACTGTGAGAATGTCTCTGTCATGCTTATTTGCCAATACTGGATATTTTTAATATTTTCCAATCAAAAAAGTGTCAAATAGCATCTTGAGTAATTTGATTTTTTTTAACATTTTTTTTATTGAGTTGTACTCATTTTACAATGTTGTGTCAAATTCCAGTGTAGAGTACAATTTTTCAGTTATACATGAACATACATATATTCATTGTCACATTTTTTTCGCTGTGAACTACCACAAGATCTTGTATATATTTTCCTGTGCTATACAATATAATCTTGTTTATCTATTCTACATTTTGAAATCCATCTGTCCCTTCCCACCCCCCTGAGTACTTTGATGTTTTTAGACAATTATTGATGTTGAGCATCTTTTCACATATTTATCAGCCCCTTGTTTTCCTTCTGTAAAATGTCTGTTCACATTCCTGCTTCACTATTTCATTGGATGGTGTCTCTTTTCCCTGTTGATCTGTGAAAACATATTATATATTGTGGCTCAGAAACCACCGTGCACATAAAATGCCTTGCAACTCGGTTTTCTTCGTGTTTAGAATATACCAAGGCCATCCTTCTGTGTCAGAACATGAATCTATCTTCTTCATGCCTTTTGAAATAGCAGTATAAACTTTGAAACCTTTCTTTTGAAGATTACAATGCCAGATCTAGATAATCAGCTTTTTTTTTCCCAGGGCAGATAAAGTTCATGTTTTGCATTTCTTTCAGACGTGGAGACAAGCTCAGCAACTACTCAGGAGAAATTTCTAAAAAAGAGTTTTTCTGAAGAGGCAGCTTCCCCAGTGGGAAAGACGGAGGGAATTTTAAGGGCAGTGCTTGGAGACTCCAAGATGGGGGACTCCTGGACCTGTGGCCATCAACTGGAGGGCCAGGGAAAGCAAGAGAAGCATTTGCAGTGGCTGTTTGCTGCTCCCAAGGAAAACACATGTGGGGAGAGAGGCTTTGGCTGTAATGAGATGGGGAGAAGCTTCAGGCAGACCTCAGCCTTCATCAGGAAGCAAAGAGTGCCTGGGAGAGAGAGGCCTCAGAAGTGGACCGGGCCAAGAAATAGCCTGAGGTACCAAAGGACCTTCATAGAAAAGAAAACATTTAACTGCATGGAATGTGGGAAAGCCTTCATCTACCATTCAGACTACGTCCTACACCAGAGAATTCACACCGGAGAGAAGCCCTACAAGTGTAACGATTGCGGGAAGGCATTCAGCAACAGCTCATATTTCATCCAGCACCACATAATTCACACGGGAGAGAAGCCCTATGCCTGCCACGAGTGCGGCAAGGCCTTCACTCAGAGCTCATCGCTCACTGAGCATCAGAGGATCCACACTGGAGAGAAGCCCTACGAGTGCAAGGAATGTGGGAAGGGTTTCACCCAGAGCTCCTCCCTTGTCAAACACCAGCGGTGTCACACCGGGGAGAAGCCCTATCAGTGCAGCCAGTGTGGGAAATTCTACTCGCAGGTGTCCCACCTCACCCGCCACCAGAAAATCCACCTGGGGGAGAAGCCCTACAAATGCAGCCAGTGTGGCAAGGCTTTCTGTCACACTTCCTCCCTGACTCAGCACCAGACCATCCACACCGGCGAGAAACCCTACAAGTGTAACGAGTGTGGGAAAACCTTCAGCCACAGCTCGTCCCTGACCCAGCACCAGCGAGTCCACACCGGAGAAAAGCCCTACGAGTGCCCTGAGTGTGGCAAGGCCTTCAGCCACAGTTCGTCCCTGACTCAGCATCAGAGGATCCACACCGGCGAGAAGCCCTATGCGTGTCACGACTGTGGGAAGGCTTACACACAGATTTCCCACCTCATGAGGCACCAGAGCATTCACCTGGGGGAGAAACCTTATATATGTAATGAGTGTGGAAAGGCTTTCAGTCACACCTCCTCCTTCACTCAACACCAGACGATTCACACTGGGGAGAAGCCCTACAAATGTAACGAATGTGGGAAAACCTTCAGCCAGAACTCTTCACTTAGGCGCCACCAGAGGATTCACACTGGGGAGAAGCCCTATGAATGTAAAGTTTGTGGGAAGTCCTACACCCAGATTTCCCACCTCATTCAACACCAGAGGACTCACACTGGAGAGAAACCCTATGAGTGCAGCGAGTGTGGGAAAGCCTTCAGCCGGAGCACCCACCTGATCGAGCATCAGAAGATCCACACGGGCGAGAAACCCTATAAGTGTCAGGAGTGTGGGAAAACATTCAGTCACAACTCCTCCCTCACGCAGCATCAGAGGATTCACACTGGTGAGAAGCCCTACGCCTGTAAGGAATGCGGGAAAGCCTTCAACCAGGGCATCCACCTGATTCAGCATCAGAGGATTCACACCGGGGAGAAACCCTACAGATGTCAGAACTGTGGGAAGTCCTATACCCAGATTTCACACCTCATTCAACACCAGAAAGTTCAAAGGGGTGGCAAGGGCTGTACACATAAAGAATGTGGAGAGAACTTCAGCTGGGGTTCACAGTTGACCAGACATCGGAGACGTCATCCTGTGCATGATGGCTACATCTGCAGCAATTTCGAGAAGGGCTTTGCTTGGAACACACAGCTCGCTGGCCATCAGAGAACTCATGCTGACTAGCGAGCCTGAGGATGAAACAAACCAGCAGTTCTGTAGTTGGGTTCCGTTTAGTCATCAGCACTAGTAACTTCCTCCCAGAAGGGAGCCCTAACACCATATGCTGACAGCGCTGGTTTCTTTCTTTCCTAGAAGAAAGATGGCACCATTTATCACCAGCTGGGACAGCTTTTGATCATTTTAAGAGCTTCCCCCTAAAATAACAGTTTTTTACCCTCTTTCTCAACCCTAAAAACATAAATGCCAGATGATTTTAGTTTCCTTTAAAACTTTAAGCTACAAATTTCACGGGAAAATCTGCAGTTGGCTTAAACACAGAATATGTTTCAGGTATTTCCAGCCATTTTTTAAAATGTCCCCTTGTTTCTGTTTTTCCATTTCCAGGATTTATGCTTTACAAAGCAATTGCCCTATTAAGTATCATTTTCTAATTTTATTCATGCCCAAAGGGAGGTTTTTCTTCCCTCATATTTTGAAACATGGTATTTATTTTTTATCATAAAACAATACACATACTTTTATAACAGGAAAATTTTTATGTAAAATAATATAAGGTCATTGTGAAGGATAATTTGGAAAGTCTAGAGAAGTAGGAACTAAAATACCAATTCCACATAATCCTACAGCCCAGAGAGTTCTGCTAGTCCCTTTGGGGTGTATTTTTTCTGTTTTGTTTTTTACTCTGTATTCCATATCCATATTTTTAAATGTTGAAAAATGTAGATCATAAAACAAGAGCCACATATTCACCTACAACTTGGCCACCCTCAGAGGTCATATTGTTTTGATTTTTTTCATATTTCCTCCCAAATATCATTTAAAAATAAATGTTATTTGATGTAATTGTAATCAGAGTGTAGAAACAATTTTGGCTTCTCTGTTTTGCCCTCATTATATCACAAACGTTGTCCTTTGTCACCATATAAACTTCATACTTATCATTATTAGGACTAATAATATTTCATTGGTAGGTATGGAATAATTTACTATCCATTCCCCAATTTAGGCTTTGTGCCAAGTCCCCAGTTGGCACAGGTTATTTACCAGTTTTCCCAATTATGGATCACGTTACAATGAGCGTTACTTTGCTTATTCCCGCTTTCCTTTTGGGAGCATTATTTCTCTAAGTCAAATTCCCAAGATGGGAATAACAGACTCAAGACTCTAAACATTTTCTTGGTTCCTGAAACAGGTTGTCAAATTGCTTTCCAAAGAAGATGGATCTCAACTTCCTGGCACAAGCTGGGATGTGAGGACAACAGTTCTGTTACATTTTTACCAGCGCAGAACAGCAATCATACCATTTTCCCCCATGTCAAGCATATAAAAGGGCTAGTGCTTTCAGTAATTTACTTTGTGCCAATTTCATTCTAAGTCTTTGGTATGTACAAACTCCTTTCATTCTTCAAACAACCACATAGGTTCATGGCTGTATTGTCCCATTTCACAGATGAGGATACTGAGGCCCACAGATGATGTGGCCAGAGTCTCACAGCTATGAGGTCATGGAGTCTGGATGCAAGCCTCCAGAAGCCATGCACTGAACTTCAACTGGGACTGAATACTTTCCATATGTAACATTTCCTTCTTAAAAGAATATTTATTATCTTATAATAAAAACCAATACATTTTCTTATAGAAAATTTGGAAGAGTTCACCAAATGCTACTCAGAGATAACTGTTAACATTTTGCTACACTTTGGCTATTTTTATTTTTTATTTAATTTTTATTTTTTTAATGGAGGTCCTGGGGATTGAACCCAGGATCTGGTACATGCTAAGCATGCTCTCTGTCACTGAGCAATTACCCTCCCCCTGACTTTAACTATTTTTTAAACTTAATTATAATATTATGATGATTTAATAAATCTGGGGCATATTTAATATACAGTTTATGGTACTTCTATGTTTATTTAACTTTGTATCCCAGGCCCCTATTATTAAATATGATGATTTACCCACATCATTATACCCATGTCATTAAATACCCATGTTATTCAATAATCTTTAACAATCTGATGTTTGGGGGCTTTGCACAGTTTGTATTTTCAACCAATGTATTAGCCAGTCCCCTGTTGTATATTGTGGTTGCTTCCAGTTTTTTACTAAACACCACTTCTACTGAAGTCTTAGGGGCTGACCACTGGACCAGTTCTCAAGTAAAATCCTTGCAGCGAGGTCTTGGGGTCAAAGAGAGAACATTTCAGTGACCCCGTGCACGTAGCCAATGGCTTCCCAGAAGTTCCATATCAGTTGGCAGTCTGATTGGCAGTGGATGGGACCTCATCTCACCAGCACCATCAGTGGTAACTATGACCATGTTTGAAACTCTTTGCTCACATCTTTCTTCTAATTTTCTGTGACTTCTTTCATGATTGAAGAAATATTTTTTATTGTGAATAATTCAAACAACATAACAATGAAGAAAGGCCCTCTGTGAATCTTCTTTCCAAAGATTCTATTTTTTAATTTTAATTTTTAATAAGGTACCAGGGCTTGAACCCAGGACCTCATGCATGCTAAGCATGCACTCTACCACTGAGCTATACCCTCTCCCCATTCAAAAGATTGTAGACCTTCTTCTGTGAATATGAACCTCCCTTTCTGTTTTTATGTATATAGAAAGATATACATATATAAAATACTGTTTACATAGTATAATCACACACATGTGATTTTAGAAGTGACTTTTTTTACTTGATACAGGGTGAGTATTTTCCTGTGGTAATAAAAAATACATAATGTATTGAGTACATGTTATACAAACATATATACATATGTACATAAATATGTGTCATTTGTCTTTTAATATTTCATGTGAGGGTTTCTTGAATTTATTCAATGAAACTCTATTAATGGACATTTGGGTGGTTTTATTTTCTTTTCCATCATTGAATATATATTATTTAACACTTGTGCAGACTATCTCTAAAGATGAATTCCTAGAAGTAAACTTGTAAGATTATAGAATGTCCATGTTTAAAATTTTGTTAGTTATTGCTAAATAATCCTTCAAAAAAGGATAAACAATTACTTGACTCCTGGAAATGTATAAGGGTGCCTATTCCCGTTCCTCCACTTCCTTCCCAAATACTCTGTATTAACCTTTTTAAAAAATTTTAGCATTTCTAATCTAATAAGTAAAAGTGTCCTATTGAGAGCAAGATTATCTTTTTATGCACTTACTGATGTTTTGTCTTCTGAGAATTACTTATTTGTATAAATTTTGCCCATTTTTAATTGGGCTGTCTTTTTTGTATTGATTTATAGGAGCAAGTCTTCATATATTACACATAGTAACTCTTTAGTATATACATTCCTAATATTTTCTCCCAGTTTGTGATTTCTCTTTCAATTTTGTGTGTGGTGCATTTTGCTATACAAAATTTTTAAAGTTTTAGGTATTGAACTCTATTTCTTTTTATAGTTCTTGGACCTACCGTCATACTAAGAAATGCCTTCCTCACCTCCAAGATTATGTAAAAAGTTCTTCTATATTTTATGCTAGAACTTTTATGATTTTTTAACAATTAAATTTTTATTCCTTCTGCATTTTTTATGGCTTATGGTATAAATTTTCAATAGATAGAGGCTGCCTGCATTCCTTGGCTTGTGGCCCCTCCATTTTCAAAGCCAGCAGCATAATATCTTCAAATTCCTCATCCTAATGTATTCCATCATATGTAACTTTCTCAGCATATTTGGTTCTCAGCCTTCTCGAAGACTCACCCCTTCTTTACTAACATACTGATGTTGAATAATTGGATTTTTAGTCTGAGAGAACCTAATTCTGAATCTTGCCTTTGCCATTGTCTTGCTATCTGATCCAGTTTCCTTATCTTTTAAGCAAGAATAATAAGCTATAACGAAAGATGTTTTGGGTTTCAAATGATACAAAACTTAACGCAAAAGAGCTCAGTCAAGAAAAATAGTTTATTAGCTCGAGTAAGGAACAAAGGAGCAAAACAAGGCATTCATTTTGTTTGTCCTAGTACCTCAGAATGCCTTCAGTGGCAAGTAAAAGAAAACCCCCCACTCCAATTGTCACAAACACTAGGAAGAAGAAATCGACAGGTAAGGCAGGCTCCAGCTGCTATACATTAACATTTCTCTACAGTTCGCTTGAGATTTCTGTGGCTTTCATTTCACAATTATGTTCTTAAATAATTATATTTCCTAATCGCCCTTTTATTCCTCTCTCAGCCCCTTGCCTGTTTACATCATAATATTTTATTGTAATACCCTATTTTATCCCCTATTAACTGCCTGCTCTGGCTCCCCGAAGGCAAGGTCCTTTTGTGTCTTTCACCACTATATCCCCAGCACCTAGAGTACGGCCTGGTACATCAGCAGGTTCTCAGAAAATAGTCACTGATTACTTGACTGATTTACTTCAAGGCTGAAGTCATTCCCACTCCCACTTGCATGGTAAGAGAATGATGGTTTCCCCATACCATCAAGATTGTATGTCATACAGTTTTAAATTTTAGCCGGATATATAAGATAGCATTTTTTTCTTTTCTTCTCTTCTTGGCGGCCTTCTATTCAGCCCTCAAAGCTTTATTTGAGACACGTCCACTGAGAAACCTTCCTCACATCAGCTCTTTCAGTCCCGCCCTACTCGTCTTTCTCCATTCCTTGTGCTCTAACATAGGTTTTCCATTAAGTTTTATAAGCAGAGCACGCTGTTTTGTTGAGCATCCCTACTTCTTAAAGGCGACTCTAACGAGGGGCCCTCGCCTAGCGTTTGTGCTTAAACAGTTGCCATGGAGACAGGCTCGTGGCTGCTTTCAGAGTTAACCGTTGCCTTGGAAACGGACGCTGACAACGGTTAGCTTTCAGAACGCAGCCTGTGGTTGGTCGAGAGAAAGCGAACAGTGTAACCGCCTTCTCCTTCTCCACTCCGCCTAAGGAAGCTAGAAGAAGACTTTCATGTTGATGTACCCCAGGCGAAACCCGCTGGGACTCCAGGGATCCATCCGCCTTTGCCATCATTGGACCCTCTCCCAGAGGAGCCAGAATCTCGCGGGGATCTGCTAAATATAATTAGGGAGTCTGCGCAGGCGCAGAGGACTGCGTGGTGCAGGGGCAGCGCACTAAGCTGCGCAGCTTTCGTGGGGACGGTCCGTAAGGGTCAGACGGGAAGCCCAAGACACAGTTGCCAGGTACTTAAGGATCCGAGTGTTAATGACACTCATCGTGTCCTCCCAGTCTTTGGCCAGAAGAGAGGCTTGGAGCAGTCTCGGGGTCTTAGGCCACCTAGGGGGATACAGAGGCACGAGAAGCTGGGGCCGGCCGTTGTGGCGGTTCAGGCGTGGGTGCCACGGGGCCTGGGTGCCACGGGGCCTGAGTGCCACGGGGCCTGAGGCTGGGCAGGGGGCGGGATTAGAGGCGGGCGGTTGTCGGGGCGGGACTGTGGGGCGTAGCTATGAGCAGGGCTAGTGCGAGGATTGGCTGGGGTGGGCATGGAAGGGGGAGGCTCAGGAAAGGGGGCGGGACCTCAGGTGGGATTGAGCCAATGAATCTGAAGTAGGCGGAACACGCTGACTGTTCTGGGAATCCTTGTACCCAGTATCCTTGAGTCCAGTGGGGAAACTCAGGCTCAGAGAGGGGAGGAGATTCGTCTAGGGTTGTTCATTGATCTTTTTCTATACTTGGTTTAGAGACTTACTGGCTGAATTAAATGAGTCAACTGGTGCTGAAACAGCTTAGTTTCTCAGTTTCAGTTTCTAAGCTCACTTTCTAAGGAAGGTAATTAGTAAATGTTTAGTAATGAGAAATCCATCATTATTATTGTTTAATAATACAAGACTGAAGCGTGTGCCATTTCTTACCTCTCACTCCTTGTCATAATTGGTATAAATGATCTCTCAGGAATGGAACGGCCCAAGCCTTGTGATGCCATGCTTTCCTGGTGAGTTTATCAGGTCTTTCTGTTCCTCGGTGATAGCTGACATTTTTCAAGCACGGAAGTTTTCTGACTCAGCGTGGCATCTACTTTTATGCAGCTTCTGGCTGCAGCTTTTATGCAGCTACAAAGGGAAGATCTCTTTTCTATCTTGTTGGGATATGTCTTACCAGCAGACAGGTTTACCTCTAATTTTCAAAGGCAAGCAATTAAATTATATTAGCACCAAAAAAGAAAAGGAGGAGGAGGAAGAGAAGGAGAAGAAAAGAAAGGCCTGCTATAATGAAGAGTGACTCCGATTTTCAATGTTTGTTGACAGCATTGAACCTCTCCCTTTTTCCCTGTGTCCCCCATCTAGGGAAGCAGATAGCAAAGCCTGCCTGCGCCCTCCTTTGGTGCCAGTGGGAAGTTCAAACCAAGTACAGAAACCCTCACCCTGGCCCCACCTGTTACCCACTATACTAACTCCCAAGCCCGTCCTTACTCTCTCAAGCCATTTTTGAACCAGCTTGGGACGCCTGTGTGCTCCCTGAAGGGAGGAAGCCCCATTGTGTGAGTTCTAAGTCGTTTGATACCTTGAGAAGCGGTGTGGCCACAATGCTTGAGAAGCCCCACACTTGTGACATGGCCCAGGAAGAGGCCACCTAAGATCATTATCAGATGGCACATGGTGGTGTCTGGTTCTGCATCCTGGCGGGTTAGAGCTCAGGAAGGGTTGCTGAGCTGAATGACGGTTGAATTATTGCTCATGTGGTATTCGTTTACACTTTCCGGATTCCTAGCCGTCTTTCCAGATTCTTGAGCAACCGAGGTGGTTATCGTCCCCTGCTGGCCCCAACCCTGACCTGACCCTTGTGAACTGGGTGCAGACACAGTTCTGTCCCCAGTTTAGACGGCTGAGGGTTCAAAGCGAGGGGCAGGATCTTCCACTTTGGAAGGGCGTCCTGGGGAAGACAATCCCCAGAGGCTACCTCCACGGTAGCAAGCCTTCAGTGATGGAGGGTGAAGCACATTTCTTCATTCACAGCACAAATAATTAGTATTTTCACAGAGTTGTGCAGCCATCACCACAATTTTACAGCATTTTCATCACCCTAAAAAGAAACCCTTTATCTGGCACCTCTCAATCCTCCCTTCCCCCAGCCCCTGGCAACCACTGATCTACTTCCTGTCTCATGGATTTGCCTTTTCTGGACAGTTCATTCAAATGTGGCCTTTTATTTCTGATCCTTCTTGCTTAACGTAATGTTGTCAAGGTTCATTCATGTTGTAGCATCTGTCAGTGCTTGATTCCTTTCTAGTATTCCATTGTATGGATTACACCACATTTTGATTATTCCTTCATCAGTTGATAGACATTAGTTGTTTCCACTTTGGGGCTATTATAAATAATGGTGATATGAACAGTCATGTACACATTTTTATGTGGAGCTATGTTTTCATTTCTGTTGGGAAATAACCCGGAATGTAATTGCAGAGTCATAAGGTAACTCTGTTTAACCTTTTGAGGAACCACCAGACCGTACCAAAGTGGCTGCACCATTTTACTTATCCACCAGCAGTGTGTGAAGTTCTGGTTTCCCTACATCCTCACCAACACTTGTCTTTTTGCTTATAGCCATCCTAGGGCTTTTGCTTTGCATTTCCCTAATGGCTAATGATGTGGAACATCTTATGTGCTTGTTGGCCATTTGTGTATCTTCTTTGAAGAAATCTATATTCAGATCCTTTGCCCATTTTTATTTGGGTTATTTGTCTTTTTATTATTGAACTGTAAGGATTCTTTGTGTAGTCCAGCTACAGGTCCTGTATCAGATATTTGATTTGCAACAATTTTTTTTCTCATTCTTTGTGTTATCTTTTCACTTTCTCAGTGGTGTCCTTTGAAAGATGAAAGGTTTTAATTTTAATGAAGTCAAGTTGATCTATTTTTTTCTTTTGCTGCTTGTGCTTTTGGTGTCCTATCAAAAGAATCTATTACCTAATTTAAGATAATAAAAATTTACACCTGTTTTCTTCTAAGAGTTTTACAGTTTTAGCTCTTACATCTAGATATATCTTTGATCCATCTTAATTTTTTTTCAATATTTTTTCTTGTGGCAAAAGACATATGACCTAAAATTTGCCACCTTAACTATTTTCAAGTGTACAGTTCAGTGGTATTCAATACGTTCATAATATTGTGTACCCATCACCACCATCCATCCCCATCAGTCTTTTCACCTTGTAAAACTGAAACTCTCTGTGAAGCTATAATTCCCCACGCCCCTTCCCCAGCCCGTGGAACCACCATTCTACTTACTGTCTCTATGAATTTAACTACTCTAGGTACAGCATCTAAGTGGACTCCTACAGTATTTGTCCTTTTCTGACTGGCTTATTTCCATTAACATAATGTTTTTAAGGCTCAGCCATGTTGTAGCAGGTGTCAATTCCTTCCTTTTTAAAAAGGCTGAATAATATTCCCCTGGATGGACAAACTACATTTTATTTATCTGATTGTCCACTGATGGACACCTGGGTTGTTTCCACCTTTTGGTTGCTATGAATAATGCTGTTGTGAACATCTGTGGACACATTTTTGTGTGGACATGTATGTATTCATTTCTCTTGGGTAGGTACCTAAGAGTGGAATTGCTGGGTCACACAGTCATTCTTCAACTTTTTGAGGAATTGCTAGACAGTGTCAGTACTTCCTTTTTTATTTATTCTTCTGCCTTTCGAGAGAACTGGCTAAATCGGAAAGGAGGATAGATCTAGGATGACTCTGCGCACAGCCTTGCATTGGGGCTTAAACTGAGGTTCCCAACCCTTGGTCCCATGAGGAAAGGCTAATAATACTGCAGCATTGAACCTCTAGGGTAAGAAATTTAGAAAACCTCCCTCCGTACAAATTTCTATCCTTCCCACTTGCCACAGTGACATCAGAGGTGACTCATCTTAATGATTTATCTGCCCAAGGTGAAAGGTGGGAGCAGAACAATATTAAATTCTAGCTACAGTGACCCCCTAAGCCTGAGGCCTGCTGTGTCTGTGTATCTGCACAAGAATAAACAACAGGCCATCCACAATTTCTTTGAGCGGGACTGTGCTAGAATGGAAAAGTGCTGGTTGATGGACTGAGGACCAGTTGGAATTGAGTGGTTCCGTGGTGGCCAGTCTCTGGGAAAAGACTTAACTGTCCCCTTCTGTGGGGTGATTTCACCACTAGGAGCCCTCCCCTCATGGAACATGAGCACTTGGCAGGTAGTGATGTGCACGCCCGGCATCTGACCAGCTGTGTGGCACAAAGCTGAAAGAAGCGACCAACATTTAGAGACTTAAAACTTTAATCAAAGAACCAACACACAGACATGAAGCGCATTTCTACGCTGGCCAGCAGTGACACAGTTACATAGATTCCCCCCGCCCCAACACACACACACACAATGGCTGCCAATTTCCCACAGGACCTCTGACCGCTATCTGGTGTCAAGACTCTTCACTGAACATGCATCAATATGAGTCCCCGCCCCTGCCTTGGCTTTTGGTGGGTTCGTTAAGAAAAGACCTGGACAGAGCTGAGAGATGGAGGGAAGGAAAAGGCTAGACTTTTTTTTTTTTTTAAAGATCAAAGTGCTGGGGTTTTAGAACCAGTTAAGCCCAGGGTATTCTGGAGAAAAACTTTAAAAATGAAAGCTCTGCATCATATTAGTAATCACATTAATTGCAGTTAAAGAGCCATCCTACAGATGAGGACACTGAGGCCCTGAGAGGTTCCCTGAATTTCCCTAGGCCACTTAGGTATCACCAGAGCAGAGCTGGGATCCAAGCCAGCAGACTGGTTCCAGTCTACCTCTGAATTCCAATGCCACACAGCATCTCAATTTTTGTGTTTTAATCAAAATCATGTGTGCAAATGTTCTACTCAATCTTTATTAATAAAGAGAGTTACTATTTATTGATGGAGGCTTACACTGCAATGGTTTCAACTTTGGGCCTCGGAAGAACACATTCTCAACTGACTGGGGCCCTGCTGCCAGCCAGCAGCCATGGGTAGGATTGCTACTTGCTGCTTTCGAGTGTGAACTCAGTGATGTTGGCCGAGACCGGAGCAGCAGCAAAAGGCCTTCTGGCAGTGTTGACACTGGTATGGCTTCTCCTGGGTGTGAACTCTCTGGTGCTGACTGAGGTGGGCACTGAGGCCAAAAGCCTTCCCACACACATCGCAAGCATAGGGCTTCTCCCCAGTGTGAGTTCTCTCATGGTGCGTCAAATTTGCTTTCTGGGTAAAGGCTCTCCCACATTCTGCACACACATAGGGCTTCTCCCCGGTGTGAACTCTCTGATGCTTGGAGAGGCTCGAGCTCTGGCTGAAGGCTTTCCCACATTCCTGACACACATAAGGCTTTTCTCCAGTATGAATTCTCTGGTGTCGGGCGAGCGGAGCGCCCCGGCTAAAGGTTTTCCCACAGTCGCCGCATTTGTAGGGCTTCTCGCCTGTGTGAACTCTCTGATGCTTGGAAAGGCACGAGCTCTGGCTGAAGGTTTTCCCGCATTCCTCACACATGTAAGGCTTTTCTCTGGTGTGAACTCTCTGGTGTTGAGTGAGTTGAGCACCCAGGCTGAAGGTTTTCCCACAGTCGCCGCATTCGTAGGGCTTCTCACCCATGTGAACTCTCTGATGCTTGGAAAGGCACGAGCTCTGCTGGAACGTTTTCCCACATTCATGACACTCAAAGGACTTCTTTCCAGCCTGAGTTCCCTGGTGCTGAGTAAGGGGGTGATTGTGGGCAAAGGCTTCATCATACTTGCTAGGTTTAAATGACTCCCCTGCAGCATGGATTAACTGATGTTCTGCGAGACATGTGCTTTGACTGAACGTCTTTCCACATTCGTTACATGTAAAGGTGTGCTCATCCCTGTGGAGGGACTGATGTTTGGTGAGGGAGGTGCTACGGATGAAGGTCTGCCCGCAGTCCCCACATTCATATGGCCTCACTCCAGAGTGGGTCCGCTGATGGCGGCTGAGCTGCGTACTTTGGCCAAAGGCTTTCCCGCACTGGTTACACTCAAAGGGCTTCACCCTGGCGTGGACCCTCTCGTGCTGAGCCAGGTATTTGCTGCGGCTGAAGGTTTTCCCACATTTATCACATTTAAAGCGCTTCTCGCCAACCCCTGGATGCACTCTCTGCCCTGGGTTCTCGTTCAGGGTCTTCCTGCCCTCGTCATGTCCCCGTTGTTCTCCGGTGTGAACACTCAGGTGGCAAGTTAGGGTCGAGTGGCAAACAAAGCGCTCGCCACACTCCTGACACTCGTAGGGAGTTTCCACAGCGTGGATTTTCTGGTGCTGAACAAGGTGTTCATTACAGCTGAAGGTCGCTTTGCATTCAGCACAGGTGTAGGGCTTTTCAGTGGCGTGGACAGACAGGTGTCGAATCAGGTGGGAGGGCCGGCTGAAACTCCTGACACACTGGTGACACTTGTGGGGCCTGTAGCCCGTGTGACTCCTCTGGTGTTCACTAAGGTGAGTATTGCGGTAAAAGGCTTTCCCACATTCACTGCATCTGTAACACTTTGCTCCACTGTGAACCCTCTGGTGGATCTTGAGGGTCAGGATATGGCTGAAGGGTTTCCCACACTCATCACACTTATAAGGCTTTTCTCCAGTGTGAACAGACTGGTGTTCAATGAGCGAGGACCTTCGCCTGAAGGCCCTCCTGCAGTCCTGACACTCGGGGGTCGTTTTCGCAGCGTGAGTTTTCTCATGTTGGAGAAGGTATTTTTTAAAGTTGAAGGTCGCCTTGCATTTGGCACATTCATAGCGTTTCCGAGAGTGGGCCCTCTGATGGTGAGTGAGATGAAAAGTTTGGCTGAAACTCCTGCCACGTTTGTTACATTTGGAGGATTTCCTCCTGGTGTGGGTTTTCTGATGCTCCACAGGCTGTGTGTTGTGACCCGATGGACAGTCACTGTCTTGACTCTTACATGGTTCTTCTTCAGTGTGAACTTTCTGATGCCACAGGTGTGTGTTCTGACTAAAAGTTTCCCCGCACTTGTTAGACACGTAGGATTTGTAGCCGGTGTCAGGCACAGGTTGCACAAAAAGGCAAAAACTTTGGTTGAAATCTTTCTCGTACTTTTGCTGCACAGGAGGTTCCTCCCTAGTGTGGATAATCCAGTGCTGGATAAGATGGTAACTCTGGCTGAAGCTCTTCCCACATTCACTACATTTATATGGTGTCGCCTCTCCCTGGATGGTATCCTGCTGGCTCTGATCTGAGTAGTAGCCAAAGTTATTCCCAAATTCCTGAGACTTAGCTGGCGTCTGGCTCTTTTCAGGACAATCGGGCATCACAGAATCTGCTCCTGGGAAGAGGAAGGACTTGGGGCTGAGGCCTCTCTTGAGTTCGTGGCTCTTGCATTCTGTGGGATTTTCCTTGCTGGTAACAGTATCAGCCTGCAGAAGATCTTCTGGATCTCCGAGTAAACTGTCTAACCAGCTCTGGTCTATGCAGGCTTCTCCCAAAGGGGAGTTCCAGAGGCCATCCTTGGAAAACGTCTCCACAGTCTCCTGGGAGAGTCCTTCCTCCAAGATGTCCAGTGGCAGAGAGGTCTTGGCCTCAGCTGTGTCTGAAAGAGAGGGCAAGTGCAAATGTCTCTGGTACCCCAGGGGTGAAAGATGGGAGCTGCAGGCAGCTGAGAAGAGACAAGAGGGAGAACAGGTAATGGGTCCTGAATCAAGCCTGTTTCGCAAGGGGATGAAGATGGGGCCAGAGTGGTGATCCAGCTGGAACTGGCACCACAAGAAACAGAGCCCATTTCCAGGCAGGCTAAGATGGGAGCTGGGCCACTGCAGGGCTTACACTTCCACAGGGAAGGGAAGCCTCTCAGCAGATACTTCCCACCATCACCCCCATCAGCTTAGGCCTCCTTCTAAGCAAAGTGCAATCTTCAATGGGACAGAGGTATAAATCATAACAATGCAATGCATTTGTTACCACGGAAAGATGGATTTGATTGTGAGCAGAGACATGGCTATGCAGGCTTGTAACCAGCCTGTATGAAACTGTACATCCGAGCGGCCAGAGCCTAGGTAAGTTACCTATGCAAAACCACTCATGCACTCAGAGGAAGGCTACAGGAGGTCCACGTTCACAAGCTCACGAGAGGTGAGCCAAGAACAGAGCTGTGTGCTGACCGTGGTTGGGGGTGCAGGCTGAGATTGAGCCAGGCAGCTGCCACCCCAGGATCTCTGGTTCAGGGGCCCTTCTCATGTTCATACAAGGTGGAAAGACCAACCTCCCAGGGGACGGAAGCCCAACCCTTGCTGGGTCTGGAAGGATATGGAGGGGACAGAGAGAAGGCAACAGGACAGCTGCATGCTGAATACTGAAGGAGACAGAGATGAGACAGGCATGCAGGGCGAGGTCCTGAACCTGCAGCCAGCACGAGGCAGAGTGAAGCCCAGAAGCTGGGGGCAAGATATCTGGGCAGACAGACTGGGCAGGATGGAGGGACATGCCCCCGACCCTTCCGCCCTCCCTCTGAGTCCTGGCAGGCCCTCCCTGCCCACTCACCAGGGGCTGTTGACTCTGGGCTTCCTTTCACCAGGGACTCCAGTGCTTCCCCAGCCTCTGGATGGGAGACCAGGTTGGGTCTGAGGGGGTCTGCAGGGAGAGCAGAGCATTGTCATCAAACAGGACGGGCAGGGCCACCTGGTCGCTTAGCAGGAGACTTCGTGCTCTCCTGACTATTCAGTATGTTATCCAGCGCTCAGCTCCCGAGGGCCAGATGCTGTGCTGGGCAACTCCAGGGATGCCTGTCCTGCACGGTGCCTGGTCCAGTAGAGGAGAGGGACCCTGTCAGTCACAATCCAGGGTGATCAGAGCCAGGACGACTGGGGCTAGGGAAACAAAGGATCTGCAACAGCTCTTGAGGGATGAGCAGAGTGGCCAGGTAGAGAAGCCTGTACTCACTCAGCGATCCAGGATTCGCTCATTCAGCCACAGACCACACATGGCCAGAGGCCTCTGTGGGCCGGGCCCCATGATGGACTGTGTTGAAGTCCCAGAGCCCAATCCTGCACCCTGCCCTCTGCAGACTTCCTCTAGGGAAGGACCAGAGAGTCACAGTCCCAGGGCACCTGTGCTGACATGGGGAGTCAGCCCCTGCTGACTTGGAAAGAGATTCTCCCTGAGAGAATCCAGAAGGAACCAGCCAGGGCCACACCCCGATTCCAGCTCAGTCAGACCCGCTGCACACCTCTGGCAGCCAGAACTAGAGAGTCAATGTGTGTGGTTTTAAGCCACTGAGTTTCTGGCATCTGTAAGAGCACCTGTAGGAAATAAATATACTGCTCACACGTACACACAAGTGTGTACGGGGAGTCACGGGAGACGTATTTCTCCTGCAGGTTCTAGCTTAAACATTGAAAAGACACTGAGGTTTGACCTTAATCTCAGGAGGATCAAGAAAATAGGGTGTTTTGTGATGAGGAGCACTGATGGGGTCACAGATTCAGTCCTAAAGAAGGGAAGGCCAGAGACAGGGAGGGGCCGGGGAGAGCAAATGCCAAGACCCCGAAGTGTCAGCTGGAGGAGCTCCTCTATGACGGTGAAGAAAGTGCCAATGAGGCCGGAGTGGCAGGCAGGGGTCAGACGGGGCTTCTCAACCCAGGCCCTCCTGACACGTGGGCTTGGGTGGTCCCTGGAGGTGGGGGCTGTCCTTGCATGGAGGATGGGTGGCTACGCCCCAGGCTCTGCCCACCAGATTCCAGGAGCACCACCCCCCCACTCTCAAGTGGTGACAATCAAAAAGGTCGCCAAACATTGCTGATGTCCCACGGCGGGGGCGGGGGGGGGGCAGAAATGGCCAGCTGAGCACATGGGTGAGGTGTCCAGGAGCCCAGCGTTGACCCCACGGGTGATCACTGAGCAGGGCCGTGAGTGGGCCCCCTGGGCTGCAGGGGACACTCACCTAGCAGGAAGAGGCTCTGGTAATTGTCCAGTGCTTTGTCCCAGAACAGGTCCCCCTGGTCCAGCCCCAGCTGCTCCCAGTCATCCAAGGTGAAGTCCATGGCTATATCTTTGAGGGTCGAAAATTGCTGGAAGGCAACACACTGTTGGTGACTGTGGGGTTGGGGCCAGGGAGGGGCCAACAGCTCACTCAGCATGTGTCCTCCCCGCCCTGTGCCAGGAGTTTGGCAAAAATCGTCCTGTGAGAACCTGGAGATGTAGGAGACCCAGCATCCCCATGTTTTCTAGGCAAGAACATGGAGTCTTGAAGAGGAGGCGTGCTGTCTCCTCAAGGTCACACAGGCAGGTCTGCCTGATCCTAAAGCCCATCTATCTCGGCTTCTGCATTTTTTTAGCGTTTGTTCAAGACCTTACGTTTTTATTATGGAAACTTTCAAACACACATACACAACACCTATTAACATTTATTTGTCTATCTTGTTCATTAAGCCTCTTTCTCCACTTTTTTTTTCTTTGGCTAAAATAGTCTAAAGTTAATTCCAGGTGGCATCTGAGAGCACCTGTGAACACGTCAGTATTACAGGTATAACTCCTTACTGTCACCGACTACGTAGACTGTATTCAAAGTCTGGATTCAGATTTGTCTGACATTTCAATGGTGGGGTTTTTTTCCCCTTTCTGTTTTGAAAATTGTAGTGAAGTACACATAACATAAAATTTCCCATCTTAACTATTTTTAAGTGTACAGTTCAGTGACATTTGGTACATTCACACTGTTGTGTAACCACCACCATTGTCTACCTCAAAAAACTGAAACCCTGTCCCCATTAAACACTAATTCCCCCTTCCCCTCTCCCAACCCCTGGGAGCCACCATTCTGCTTTTTGGCTCTGTGATTTGACTACTCTGAGTTCAGCAGTATGTTTCTATAGTTGATCTCTGTGAATCAGAATTCAGGGAGGCCCACGCCCTGCTCAGACGGTTTTTGATCCACAGCCGGACCCCTCTTTATTCTTCCCTGCTCCAGACTTAAGGCCCCACATGCTGGGTATGGCGAACTGCTCCCACTCCACATCACCTGGATGCTCCTATGCCCACTGCAGTTCCTGGAAACTGGTCAGTAGAACAGCGGTCTTATTAGATTCAGTACCATTTTGAGGGGCAAGAGTCCTCAAAGGGGTGCCAGGTCCACTCTGGGCTGCCTTATAGCCTGAGGTGCTGTCTGACTTTTAATGATGCCATCTCTCTCTTAATTTTCAAACATCCTGGTGGGTAGGTGCTTACACTTTAGTTTGAGGTTAAGGCTTGGCCCCAGTACCTTCCTCGGGGGTGGCCACTGCCAAGGAGGCCATGTGCCCCTTCTGAGCCCTGACCCCTGCCTCATCTCCTGGGGGATGTTCCAAGAAGCAGCTGAGATGCTGCTGGTTCCCGGCAGAGGAAGGACTCAACCAAACGGCAGTTATGTCCTCCTACCCCTCCCATTACACTTCTTATCCAGGGATCCTCACTCCCTGCTCCTCTTTGCGGCAGGCTTATCCCCAGTTTACAGAACATAAGACTGAGGCCCAGAGAACCAAAGTCACCTACCCCAAGCCACAGGGTCCATAAGTGGTGGGGAAGGGGCAGGAGCCCCAGTCTGCTGGGTGACCCCTAGGAAGCCGACGGGCTGGGGGCGTGGCTTTGGAGCCTGTCAGACAGACCTGAATTCCAGTGCTGGTTCTGCTGTTCATTAGGCGTGGGACCTGGTTACTACCCTCTCAGGCCCAGTTTCCTCCTCTCTAGAACACAGCCGCCAGGAGGATGAAGTGAGCCCAAGCCCACATGGCACCCAGCAGGGACCCAGCCCTCAGCAAGTGGCCGCTACAGCTGTTTTCCACCCACCATCCAGGGACGGCCCCGCACCTGCCCAGCCGGCCCCCGTGCCAGGCACCGGGCACAGCAGAGAAGAGTCCTGCTCTCAGGGATTTAGTCTGGGCGGGTCACATTGATATTTGTGAAAAGATGGCTTGGTAGGACTCCAGGGATGACAGCCAACACCCACACATGTGCGGATGAGTGTGTGTATCAACGATCTGGTCATCTTTGAAGGATGACAGTAAGGAACCAACTCCCTATGCTGAAAATGGGTAAATAAAAAAGAATCAACCCTTCACCCCAGCTCTCCTCTATGAACTGTACCACTGGGTAGCCAAATGGAAGATGAGCAGAGATGTCTTTTTTTTTTGTAAGATTTATTTTCTTTTTTTTCAAGGGGAGATAATTAGGTTTATTTATTTATTTTAATGGAGGGACTGGGGATTGAACCCAGGATCTCGTACATGCTAAGGACGCACTCTACCACTGAGCTATACCCTCCCCACTAGAGATGTTTTTTGTTTTGTTTTGTTTTTTTGAGTAAAAGTAGATTTATTCAGAGGATAAATACTCCACAGATAGAGCGCAGACTGTCTCAGAAGGCAAGAGAAAGGCCACAAGGTGCAGGGTTGGGTGCTCAGCTTGAAGTAAAAGCAGACACACACTCCACAGACAGAGTATGGGCCACCTCGGAAGGCGAGGGAATGAGAGGCTGTGGTGTCTTTTTATAAGCATTTCAATTGATAAATGAAAAGGAATGAGTGGACTAGAACACCGGCACTCTGCAAGTCCTGAGGAATGAGCAGATGAGAAGGCAGTAGACGCCGGCAAGAGCCAGGATCACACAGAGAACGGGACCCTCTGGGCCTCCTTGAGTCTCCAAAGAGGATGGCCTGGGTCTGATGGAGTCTCTGGATCCAGCCACTGATGGGGAACATGCTGAGGGCACCACGAGCAGGTAACCAGCAGGAGACAGACTGGGAGAAATTCTACAAGTCAAACAGCCCCAGTTCTTCAATGGACAATTTGTTAAGTACTGAACAGGACAGAGGAGGAACCAACAGGTAACAAGACCAAAACAGCATTTATGAAAAAAAGGAGGGGGGAACAGGAACATGCATTTGGGTGATAAAAAAAGCCAGAAGGCAGTGATGACTGGAGAAGCCGGGTTACAGGGACAGCAGAGGGCTGTGAGGCTCACGAGGGGCCTCCAGGGTGGGTGGCAAAGTCCTCCTCCTTGACCTGGGTGCTGTTTGCCTTCAGGAAGTCATTGATTAGATGTGTGTGGGCTTCTGCATCGGCGCTTTATTTTACCACAAAACGATTGCTAAAAGAAATGAGGCCTATTCTAAACAGGATCCTCCTATGCCTGCTGCGTGGAAAAAGACAGAAGGTGGAAGGGCAGAAGCAGGGAGACAAGGAAAAAGGCCGTTTCAATAATCCAGGCACAGAATGAGGGCGGGAGTGGAGGGGGCGAGCGCTAGACATTTTGATGATGGGGCCCACATCCTGACTGACCAAACGTAGGAAATGCAAGGTAGAGCAGAGCCCAAGACATCTCTAAGATTTTAGCCAGAGCAATTCAAAGGATAGAGTTGCCGCTTACTGAGATGGTCTCCCCCAAAACATCGCTCTAATCCACAGCACTGGTGAGTGTTACATAGCAAAAGGGCTTTCCAGGAATGATTAAGGTAAGGACTATGAGATGGGGAGGTTATCCTGGATCCTATGAGTGGTCTCTCAGTGTCATCACAAGTGTCCTTAAAAGAGACAGGAGTCAAAGGAGGGAGAAGGCAGTGTGGCGACAGAAGCAGAGACTGGAGGGATGTAGACACGAGCCAAAGACCTCAGGCAGCCTCTTGCAGCCAAAAGAGGCCAGGAAGTGATTCTCCCCTGGAGCCTCCAAAACCAACCAGCCCAGCTGATGCCTTGACTTCAGACTTTCAGCCTCCAGAACTGTAAGACAATAAACTTCTACTATTCCAGCCACCTGGTTCATGGCCCTTTGTTAGGGCAGCCCTAGCAAACAGAAACAAATACACTCTCACCCCCAATAACATGTCAGCTTCTTGAGGGCAGGGGCCATCAGGCTGGCTGGTTCCCTGGCATGCAGACCAGCACTTAGAACAAAGCCTGCACAGAGTAGGCACACAGTCCTGGCAGCTGTTTTGGGACCACGTGGGAAAGAGCTCATCCAGGATGGAGCCGACAGGAAGCGGGGCTGAGAGACGGGGACAGTAAACTAGCGCCTGACCATACCAGTTGGCCTGGCAGAGCAAGCCAACCCCACCTCTGGCCCTTTGGGTCCTGTGCCGTATACAGCGTACTGACTGTTGAAACCAGTTTGGGTCAAGTGTTCTGTTATTCGTGGTTGAAACTGTTGCTGTCTATATCCTTTGAAAGGCATGAGCCGAAGAGGACTTTTTCAGCAGGAGCCAGGTCAGAGGACCCCAAGGGGCTTCCTCTCCTCGACTCCTCAACTTGGTTGGACAGGACCCCTGGAAACAGTGGTGGAGGGTATGGCCTCGATCTGTGGGGCACTGGGGAGCCACAGAGTTTTCTACAGGAGAGTGACCAGGTGAGAGCATTCATTCATTCAACAATCATTTCCTGTGTGCCAGACCCTCTTTAAGGACACTAGAGACATGGGTGTGTAAGACCTGGTCCCTGGCCAGGGGAAGCTCACAGTCTGATGGGAGAGGCATCAGGGATGCTGATGGCAGGCATAAGGAGACAGGGCTGTGATGAGGCGATATCCTGAGCTGTGTGACCAGGGGAGGGAGTGAGGATGTTGCCCTGGGGTCAAGGAAAGCTTCCCAGAGGGGAGGGTAGTCAAGTTGGGTGATTTAGGATGAGCAGATAGCTACTATGCCAAGGAAGGTTTTAATTCATTCATGCAACAAACACTTCAAGGCTTTCTGGGGGACCGAGAGATGAGTCCCAATCAGCACCCGTCCCCATGGAGCACCCAGCTTGGTGGGGCTGAGAGATACAGGAGGGGACACCCCATCCAGGTAGATCTGTGCTCCAGTGGAGACAGCGGGATGAGGCGGGAGACCAGAGCAGGGAAGAGCTGACTCTGCCCAGGAAAGGTTGGGGGAAAGAGCTGGGTCTTAAAGGCTGTGTCAGACCCACCATCCGGAGGGGGTGGGCCAGGTATTCTAGCAGAGGGAGGAGCCTGAGCAAAGGCGGGAAGCCGGGGAGTACAGGGTAACATTTTACCACCATGCCAAGAAGGGAGTAGGGGTTGTGCGGGGAAATGGTGAAGAAGGTGCAGTGGACAGGGTGGGACCCAGGTCATGCCGGGATGGGCTGAGGAATCTGGATGTTATCCTGCAAGTAGCAGGGATTCCGGGAAGGGTGCTGAGCAGGAGAGCTTTACTTTAAGATGATCGACTTGGGGGCCATCGTAAGACAAGGAGCCGAAACCCAGGCAGGCCAGCTGTGCAGCCTTTGGGGTTGATGGGTGAGGACCGGAGGGCCCCTTGACTCACCTCAGTCATAGCCAACCAGGGCCCAGCAGTCCTCGTTTAAGCTCCCCCTCCTTCCCCTCCACAATCCTGGCCAGCAGGGCAGCAGACAGGACAGGGGAGCTGGGAGAGAGGGTCCCTTCCTCCTACGGCTGCCTCTCTGGCCATTGCTGGAGCCCCCAAAACTTCCAGCAGGAGGAGGATGAGTCAGAACGTGAGTCTCCCTGCAGAAATCACAACAACAATTCTGTTTATTGACACTGTCCCAGCCCCACATTTCTACTGCACTTCAGAGCCTACCGGGCAACTTCACAACAGTTTTTAGCACTTCTCACAGTCAGAAAATACAGTCAGTAAATATACGCTTGGGAGACGTGGAGATTGCAGTCTCTCACTGGATGGAACCTTCTGTCTCGCTCACTGCTGTGTCTTAGCACAGCACAGTGCCTGGCACACAGCAGGTACTTTTGAAATATTTGGGGTTCCCCCCTTTTTAAATTGTTTTTATTTATTTTGGGGGGAGGAGGAGGTCATTAGGTTTATTTATTTTTTTGATGGAGGCACTGGGGATTGAACCCAGGACCCCATGCATGCTAAGCACACGATCTACTACTGAGCTCTACCCGCCCCTCTGAAATAATCTGTTGACAGAACACGTGTTATCTCTCTAACCAAAACCCTGGGACGACGCTTCTGGGATTTCTGATTATCATCTCTAGGACTTGAGCCCAGATGAGCCTCCAAAACTGTTGCTAATTCTACAACAGTAAGATTTCTTCGATTATTTTTTTTCTTTAACCATGACCCACAGTAACAAAGACAAGATACACCATGATGACTCATTTGCATACATAACTAAAGAAAACGTCGTGAAACAGTACTTAACCTTACAAAGTAGAATGTACTGGGATGTTTACCATTCTGGTTACTTTTATTTTACTTCATTAAAAGAAAAAAATTATGGTCACTGCCCACTTAGTTATTTTCATGACCTATAATTATGCAAAACACTGGACCACTGGTGTGGCCGCTGTGTGTTTCCTGAGCAGCATATATCTCTGGAATGGCGACAGCATTTCGGATGACGAAGCAGCAATGACACAGGTCCACAATTCTTAAGCTTCTGGGGCCGATGTGCTTTGAATTCAGAAATCTTCAGATGTTCAAAAGGTGATCCACTATATATACGGTGTATTTCATTAAAATCCCAGTGCAGTGGGGCAGAGGGGATGAGGAGGAGCATTTCATAATTGAATGCTTAGTATGTCTAGAGTGAAGGTAAAATAGTCCCTGTAGGTAGGATATTTAAAAGTTATAAATCACAGCAGTTTGAGTCAGGTTCGGGCACCAAATTAGTGGAAAATATGTTTGGTTTTCAGAGTTTTCAAGATTTTGTGACTACAGATAAAGGAATGTGGCTGACCTATAATAAGTACTAATGTTTTACCCAAGAATGATTTTCCTCATGACAGAGGTTAAGTCTCAACCTGTGAGTATAATTCGATCCACAGATGTTTTTATCTGGTCTTAAACTGGCATAGAATGTTTTGACAGAAAATTCTTTTCAGTAATCTCAAACTTGAAAGCTGGGAAATATCACCTAAAAATTCAATTGCCAGCTTCTGAAAAATCCTCAGATTTGGCCAGACTGGGTCTGCATTCCCACGAAGCTAGTTTGTTGGAGACGGTAGATGGGGCGAGACCTTCACGATGCACACAGCCCTCACCCAGACCTCTTCTCTCCTTGACCTTCTCTGCCTGGCCTTCACAGACATCTGAGTTTTGAGAACGCTATCTATAGTTTCCAAATCACATGTTGTCCACATCTCATACACTCCCAGCCCTGGGAGGGAAGAAACGGAAGCCCTGATATGAAGCTCACGGTCACCCAGCCGATCATAATAACTTGAACTAAATAATTATGGAACTGGAAAGCCTTAGACCCTGGAGTTTAGGAGTCTTGCTTCTTCTTCATGTGGTACCATGGCCAGATCATTCACCCGCTGTGCCTCAGTTTCTATCTGTACGAAATGGGGCAGATACAACTGATCCAGAATCCCTTATTTGCAATTCTGAAAACAAAAGGCTCTGAAAACCAGAACTTTATTCATAAGTTGGCTGCAAAACTCAACCCAAACTGCCACAGGCTATGTATAGTCTTTATTGCCTTCAGTGTGAATCTTCATGTCTTTCCCGGCAGAAATACTCTATTTCCATGAATTGCCCCAGATCTCGCTGGGGGTGTGGCCGAATGATGAAATACGCACCCTATTAACTTGGTAAAGTCTGAAAAATTCTGATTCCCGAGATGATCCTACTGTTAAGGGTCTCCAATAAGACGGGGGAACCGCTGTGAAGGTTACTGGAGAAACTGCGAGGACGGCGCGGCCCCCGGCACCCAGAAGGCGCTCAAATAAATGGTAAATACCTTGACTTGTAAAGAACTCCCACTTACTCATCTCTCAAGATCCTGCCCAGCTCTACTACGACTTCAGGCAATTCACCCGCTCCTGCAGCCTAAGTTTCCTCACCCAAAAATAAAATGAAACGGGAGGGTATAGCTCAAGTGGTAGAGTGCATGCTTAGCATGCACAAGGTCTTGGGTTCAATTTCAAGTACCTCCTCTAAACATAAACTTAAAAACTTAATTACCTCCACCAAGGTAAATAAACTTTTTAAAGTTTTTTAAAAAATAGAATCACTCCTTTCAGGGCTGTCGGCAAGGACCAGAAACCACTTTAGCAATAGCCTAGCCCATAGCAGGCTCCAAACAAGGGTTCAAGACTCCACTTGGACACCCGCCGCCTAACGCAACGCGCCCAGTGTCGGAGTTGCCCTATGAGTATTCCGTCATCCCTCGGGAAGGACCGAGCCCACAAGCCTCCAGAGTCCTCACTGATCCCAGCTCCGGCGTCTCCTCACCTGGAGACTGCCGTCCGCCGTGTTAACAGAAGCGACCGCAGCCGGGAAGGAGCCGGAGACCCAACTCCCCTCACACGCGCCTCCTCGCAACCGCTTCCTGTGCCCCGCGAGTCTCCTCTGAGCTACTCCACCCAGGATCCTCCGCGCCAGCACGAGGACTCCGTTTCCCAGAGGGCTGTGCAAATGCCTCCCCTTGTCTTCCCATCTCCACCCGCTACTTCGTCCTTAAAGGGCCCCCTGAGCACGCTGGGAAATAGAGTAGAAAGAGACTCGGCAACAGGTGGCATCTGGGTATTGTAGTCCAGCTTTTACCCTGATGAAAGACAACCTAATCAGTCTCCTCCGGCCTTTTCTGGAAGACCGGGAGGGTTTTCCATTTTTACAGGAGACAACTAGAGGGTTGCCATGGAAACATGTCGAGGAGGAAACTGAATTCGTGTTAAGACCCATGAAGGTAAAGGGCAGTGTTGACGCGTGAGAAGAGAGACTGATTGCTGGTGGCGACAGTTGCCTCGTAGCTCATTCTTCCTTACGATTGGTTCCACATTAGCACATGCGCAGTAGAACCAGGAATCTTTCCACAGAAGGTGGAATGGGGTTGGGCGATGAGGGAATAATCCCTCCGCCAGCCTTGAGTCAGAGGGCTGGCCTGCCGCGAAGGTGCCTGGGAAATGGAGTTCCCAGGTAGGCACAGCCCGAGGGCAGTCGGAAGGTCAGTATAGGCTGCGCGGGCGCAGTCACAGTCATCCCTCGGGGGGAGAGGATGCGCGCGCAGCGCCTCCAGCCCAAGCGGAAGTTTCCGCAGGGCAACTGAGAAGGTGAGTCCCACTTTTGCTTAAGGCCCCGAGGGTTTGGCTGCAAATATCTGGTTCCCGCTCCGCTTACCAAATCTAGAGGTGAGGGAAAGGCCAGGTGGAGCAGGGGGAGGCCTCCTGATACCCTAGCCACAGTTCGGTCGTGGTGCCTGTGGCGTCAGGACGACCCTTTGTGGGAGACAAAGCTCCCGGGAGGTGGGGTCAGAGGTTAGGATGAGAGAAACTTCTGGTCACCGGGATAACCGGCCTACCCAACCTGTCCCAAGTCCCTTTGGGGGCTCTTGGTGGTGGGCGTGGCTATGACGGAGACAGGCGGAGCTAATGAGGAATTTGACAGACGCCCCGCCTTGGTACCGCGTCATCTCTTTTTCCTGCGGAGAGCGGGGCCGAGGCGAATCGCGTCACCTAGACAATTATCCCTCTTACGCTTAAGTGGACTCTAGTCCTTAGCTCTTTTGCTGTGCTGTCTCTCAGGACCTTCCAAGAGGGACACAGTACTGAACACATAGTAGATGTTCAGTATGTTTGTTGAATAAATAAATGGATGAATAAATGATAAAGATTGGCCTGACCTTTGGAGCCTTGGTTTTAAGTCCTGAACTAGTCATGTGACCTTGGACCGATAACTTTAACACTCTGAGACTACCGTCTTTTTTCCATCCGTATTTATTGAGAGTTTACTCTAGCACTGCCTACACCTGACCTATTAAACAGTCGCTTGTTTGTTTATTAAACTTGTCTTCACCCACTAGAATGTGAGCTTTGTCAGGTTAGGAGCCTTGTTTGTTTCCTTTGCTGCTGTATCCCCTTAGTTGGCACATATTAGGAGTGCAGTGAATAATTATTGAATGAATGAATGAACTTAGCACATGCTGGCTACATTGCCAATGCGGAATAAACATTAGCCGTTATCTTTTACTTACATGTAAAGAGAGCCTGAGTCAGCCTCTCCACCTTTATTCACTTGCAGGACACTGTTAAGATGGAGTTTCCAGCCCAGTGAATCTGAGGGCCTGACCGTGACCCCACAAAGGTACCAGTCCCCTCGGGCACATGCCCCTTAAGGCCATTTCCCCACCAACAGCCTGCTCCTGCTCCATCTCCTCTGGGTGACTGCTCTCAGATTTCATTCCAAAGAGGAAAGTTATCATGGACGTCGGAGTGATCCAGGTGCTTGCCTCCTCCTGGAGGCCATCTTTAGCCACCAGTATTTGTCACCCAGGGAAATTCCACTTGAAGCAAAGACACTTAAAATTATCACAGGTTTTCACACTTTTATTTACATAAGTCACCTAGCAAAGTCTTAAGTGTATTAGTCAGACTAGGCTAGACTCTGCTGCGGTAGCAGTGACCTCAAAATCTCAGTGGCATAACCCAAACCCAAGTTTCTCACTAATGCAAAGTCTGGAAGAACTCTCCAGGATCACCATCCTTTAGACGATTTTGATCTTGTGGCTCCAACATCAAAACAAGGGCTTCAGGTTTGTCATGGCCTAAAGGGAGATAGAAGTAGTATTGAGTCCTCTAGCTTAACAAAAATGCTCACCGGTTTTATACCTTTGAAAAGCTAGAGATGTCCATTTAAATGTTACCAGGACAACAAACTATTAAAGTTCCATGACCAATCAGAATTACAGCCTGCTTAGAGACTGAAGGGTGCTTGGCAACAGTTTCATAATCAAGTATCTTACACAGCTTGCATAAAAAAACAGAAGGGCAGTTTTGTGCCACAGCATGGTTTCTGCTCCTCTGTGGGCCCAGCAGAAGAGGAACCCTTGTCTCCTCTGGTTGAGATTTCTTTCCCTAGCTGTTTCGATGGCGTAGGTTTTTCAAAGGCAAGCACTGAATTCCATAAGTCAGCACCAAGAGGAAATAGAGAGACCCAAGAGGCTCAGAACTTAGGACATGGAAAGAGAAAAGGGAGGGACGGAAATATTAGCGAATGGGAGATGGTGGGCGGGATGCCAGGCATGATGGCATGATAGGGTAATCGCAACCACTGAGATAAAAGGGTTTCTGGTGCTCACTTTGGCAGCACATATACAGAAATTGGAACGATACAGAGAAAGTTAGCCAAAAAAAAGCTTTCTGTAGTCCAAGCCCTGTTCTCAGCAGTTGATAGAAATGTACTCCATTTAGGCCTCCAACCACTCTGTCAAATAAGGACTATTAAAAGCCCCATCTTAGCAGGGAGGTTATAGCTCAGTGGTAGAGCGCATGCTTAGTATGCAGGAGGTCCTGGGTTCAATCCGCAGTACCTCCATTAAAAAAAAAGTCAAACTCATAGCAACAGGAAGTAGAATGGTACTTGCCAGAGGCTGTGAGGGAAAAGAGGTGATAGTCATCAAAGGGTATAGACTCCCTACTTTAAGATAAATAAGTTCTGGAGATTTAATAGCATGGCAGCTATTAGTAAATAATAACATACTTGAAATTTATTGAGAGGGTAGATCTCAAGTGTTCTCACCACACACACAAAAAAGTCATAGCAATGATGGTTGTTAGATTGTTATGTTAATGAGTTTGATTGTGGTACTCCTTTGATAATCCTTTCGTAATATATCCTGTTAACCAAAATTTCAGAAACAAAGACCTGATTGAAATAAAGAGGCATTTATTTGGGGCTTGTTAGGATTACAGCGCAGGAGACACAGACTCAAGAAGCACTTGAGTTTTGTTGCACTGGACTACAAACAGAGAACGCTTATAAAGGCAAAAACTGCAAGCCCATGGTTAGTTACATGAGTTATTTAGCAAGAATTATAATTGGAGCTGGCAGGAAGTAAGGGTGTTTGTTAAACAAGGATCCGTTGGTGTTTGAAGTGCTGCTTAGTTACAAGGGAGAACAACCTTAAGACCCAAGGTTCCAGGTAGCAGGTGTTGTTTTCAAAACAGCTGGTGTCCTTGGGTTAGGTATAGTTCACAGAAAGTCCAAGTTCTCAGTGGTGCAGGGATGTGTCTGAGACCAGGTCCTCAATGGCCACACAACTCCATTTTTGTAGGCCTAAACTATGATCATTCCATTATAATCCCAATTTGTCATATATGTATGTGTGTGTGTTTATATATGTATTTATTTATTTTAACAGAGGTACTGGGCATTTAGCCCAGGACTTCGTGCCTGCTAAGCATGTGCTTTACCACTGAGCTCTACCCTCCCCCTAAAACAAGTTGTGGACTTTAAATATAGACAGTTGTTATTTGTCAAAGTTAAATAAATAAAAAAGATCTTTGTCTTACAATGTAAAGTGAAGTCACAAGCTCAAGTTTACTTTGACTTCTATTTTGATACTCCAGCTTATAATTGGCACTGTACACTAAGTCTTAGAATAAAGACCAAATAAAATAATTTTATTTTTTCTTTTGCTATTTAAAGTATGTTCACTTTCAAATGCCTGTTGCCCTATCATCTTTGCCAAGTTTCTCTGCCTCACTGGTTAACTAGTTTAATACTGCTCTTATGAGCTGAATTATGTCCTATAAAAATTTGTATATGGAAACCCTAACCCTGAGGAGCTCAGAATGTGTCCATATTTGGAGATAGGGCCTTCAAAGAGGTAATTAAAATGAGGTCTTTAAGGTGGTCCTGCTGTGGCCTGAATGTTTGTGTTCCCCCTCAAATTCATATGTTGAAATGAAATGCCCGGTGCGATGATATTAACAGATGGGGCCTTTGGGAGGTGAGTAGATTGTGAGGGTGGATCCCTCATGAATGGGTAGTATTCTTATAAAAGAGACCCAGAGATCTCTGCAACCCCTTCCTCCACGTGAGAATATAATGTGAAGTTGTCAGTCTGCAGCCCAGGAGAGGGCCTTTACCAGAACCCAACCATGGTGACACCTTGATCTTGGGCTTCCCAGTCTCCAGAACTGTGAGAAATAAGTTTCTGTTGTTTTTAAGTCACCCAGTCTGTGATATTTTATCATAGCCACCCAAACAGACTAAGACAGGCTCTAATCCAGTGTGACTGGTGTCCTTCAAAGAAGAGATTAGAACACAGACAGAGGGACAACCATGTGAGGACAAAGTGAGAAGGCGGCTCTCTGCAGGTCAAGGAGAATGGCCTCAGAAGAAATTAAACTTGCTGGTACCTTGAACTTGGACTTCTAGCCTCCCAAATTGTGAGAAAATGATTCCTGGGGTCTTTTTTTCCCTTGATCTTTTTTTTTTAATGGAGGGACTGGGGATTGAACCCAGGACCTTGTCCATGCTAAGCACACACTCTACCACTGAGCTATACCCTCCCCACAATTCCTGTTGTTGAAGCCTCCTTCTGTCTGTGTTCTAATCCCTTCTTCTTTTAAGGACACCATATCGGATTAGGGCCTGTCTTAGGCTGTTTGAGAAGCTATAATAAAATATCACAGACTGGGTGGCTTAAAAACAACAGAAACTTATTTCTCACTGTTCCAGAGACTGGGAAGTCCAAGATCAAGGTGGCGGTTTCTCACGGTTTTAGTTGTGGCTACCCAAGCAAATGAATGCACCTGCTGCATCCACATTTGCCCTAGGCTCTGTGCATGATTTTGGTTTTGATTTTTTTAAGTATTAGGAAATATTCCAGAAGTACACAAGGCTTAGAGGATAACATAGTGAACACCCATTATCTCACTAAGTTAGTCAGGATAGGTATAGGCTGTGCTGCAGTAACAAATAAACCCTGAAATCTTGGTGGCTTCATACAGCATCAGTTGATTTGCAGATCATGAGATTGTGATGTAGACCCAGCAGCTCCCCTTCATCTTGTCCCTATGTCACCTGGAGTACGTGGCCATCTGGGCCATCCCTGCAGAGGACAGGTGGACAGAGGAGGTACTGAGGCTCTTAACCGTCTCAGTCAGGAAATGACTTCCACCCACAGCCCATTGGCCAGAACTAGTCATGTGGCCCCAGTCTCACTGCAAGGGACCCTAGGAAATCAAAGGGAGCGCGTGGATTTTTGGTGAGCACTAATAGACTCGTCTCCATCACGTGGTTCAAGAAATGAACATCACAAGTGCAGTTGAAAACCCTCTATGTTTCTGTGATCGGAGCAGTTCTCCTGCATAACTTAATGTTGACCTCAAAGCATTCCCATATCTCTTGTGAGGTCTACAGTTTTACTTTGCATTTGTTCTGTTTTATACCTTCCCTAGACTGTTAGGGAGAGGCAAGTGGCTAGAGGTTGGACACAGTGGGCAGAAACTCATTTTACAAGTGGCCAGTTTCCAAGAGAGTATATTCCAAGTGTGATAATCTTTATTCCTTTTGCAATCTTGTCACTGTGGGGGATTCAGGTGACTACTTGTCAGCAGTAGATTAAGTTTTTCTTTCAGCTTCCTGTTCCCTTCCCTACCCCCACATGTGTCTTCTAGCATGATTTTCTGTCCAGACTGTGGCAAAAGTATTGAAGCAACGTTCAAATTCTGCCCCTACTGCGGAAAACCTGTGCCTACGGAGGAGCATGTGGGGTCCCAGGCCTTTGTCAGACCTCTTATGTCATCCTTCCGAGGTAAGAACCAGGGCTTTGGGCCATTCCTCAGATGTGGGGTGATGTGGGTGTGTGCGTGCATTTGGGGAGAGAGGACAGATGCCTTTGCAGCCTGCCTGATCCTGAGTGGATACCAGAGAACCCCAGAGCTCGGGCTTGCTCTGTATTCAGTTTCTTGGCATCTTATCAGGCTTCTGGCTCTAAAGTTGACAACTCACATTTCTGTCTCCAGCCTGGACTCCTCCCCTGAAATTCACATTTATGTACATCATACTGCCTGCTTGACGTCTGCTGAGTTTCCCATATGTGTCTCCACATGCCCAGAACAAAGCTTCTGATATAACTGCTGACCTGCACCCCTCTAAATCTGCTCCTTTCAAAGACTTCCCCATTGTCCCACAACTTCCTAGCAGATCTCATCAGCTCTCTCTTTAAAAATCAATACTGGGGGAAAAAAAAATCAATGCCAGGTGTAAGGGTATATAGCTCAGCAGTGGATCGTGTGCTAGCATGCGCAAGGTCCTGGGTTCAATCCCCAGCACCTCCATTAGAAAAACTAAACACATAAATAAGCCTAACTACCTCTCCCCACAAAGTAAATAAATAAATAAAAATAAACTGCCACTTTAAACAAATTTTTGAAAGAAGATTTTAAAATAAATAAATAACAATTTATAAATAAATAAATAAATAAATAAATAAATAAATAAATAAATAAATAAATAAAGATACCAGGAGACAAGCCAATGTCAGGAGAAACAACAAACTATAGAATCAGACCAGCAATTACCTAGACCTTGGAATGAATAGATGAGAATGTGTACTGAGCACATTTACCATGTTTATAGAAATAAAAGAAGAAATTGAAAATATAACAAAGGAACAAAAGTTAGTTAGAACTGACCAGGCAGATTTTAAAAGTAACCAGATAAAATCTATGATAAGAAAAACAAAAATCATCATGACAGTCAGAAACTCATTGGATGGTTTAAACTGCTGGACTAGACACAGCTGAAGGGAGAATAATGAACTGGAAGATAGATCTGAAGAAATTACCTGGAGACGCACACACATAGTGACAAAGTGCTTAGTGGCTATAAAAGAGAAGCTAAGACTCATGAAGGAAAGAAGAACTAAAATGAAGAAATGATTTGCTTAGATATTTAGTGACAGAGAAGCAAGACTTGGCTGTGAGGGTCAAAGGGAAGAGTGGTTGAATATGACCTCACGGTTTCTGGTTTAATGGTTCCTGGAAAGGACCTTTGTAACTCCAGTCTACATTTGGTCTTCCTGTCTCTAGGCTCAAGCAGAAAGAGGAGCACCAGTTCTGAAATCTCTCCCAAGAAAGTGAAGTGGTCCAGCTGTGCTGCCTCTCCCAGGTCATCCCTCCTCTCAGACGGTGACAGTTCCGGATCTGAAGATGCCTTGAGTAGCAGTGGGAAAACTAAAGGTGAGAGTTATGCTCAACCTGGCCTGACTCTCCGTGGGGAAAAAGCAGGTCATTTGATAGCATCTGAGGCATCATTCCTTTGCTCAGGTGTCACCTACCCCTGCCTGGACCCTCATCCCAGCCTCCTTCCCCTCCTGTCAGCCTGCAGGCTCCCCTTCCAGTCCTCTCCATGGCCAGAGCTGACCTTGCTCCTCCCTACTGACAGCTCCTTCCCATCCCCATCCCCTCACTTGCTGGACTGAGAGTCCCTCGTGAACTGGGAGCAGGTGGACTCATCTGTGTACACCCCATGCCAGCCAGTGACCACAGGAGGTGTGAGGACCGTGTGCCCGTCTCCTTCCCACTGGGTCCTTGGCCCTGAAGTCACAGCCCTTGGTGTCTCCTCTGTGTCCCTTGTTATCCTCTGGGCCCCACTGCCCCCTTGCCACCATGTGCCCTGGGTGGATGGTGGGTGGGAGGTATGGAGTCGTTATATCTTTCCTGTGAACCTGTCTGTCTCCTCACCACCCAACCCCCATTCTCTTGCCAGTCTAGGAGCCCCTCAGTCTCACAAATTTCTGCTCCCTCTTCCTACTCAGCACAAGGCCAAGGCCAGGTCCTATTTTAGGATGACTGTCTGGAATGTCTTTTTTCCCCTCCGTGGTAAACTCTTCATCCAGCAAGACCCAACTCCAATGTCCCCTCCTCCACAAAGCCTCCCTTGACTTCTGTAGGCACAGTCAGTCATTTTCTCAGATCCCCCTGTACTGCCCCATCTCTGACTCAGTTCTGACCAGCAGTGTCCAGATCAGATTCCCCCACCAAATCAGGCTCCTGAGGACAAGACCTGGGTCTGACTCACATTCAGGGTACTCCCCTAGCTATGACACACAGGACCTGGTCCATGAAAGGTCCCTGGGAGCACTTGCTGAATGAACAAATGGATCCATGAACAGTATTAGTGTTGTCTGATGACCCATTTCCTCTCTCAGATGCCACTTTTTCTTTATCCTGACCATCCTCCTGCAGGGTGCTGGAGCAGATCCCCCACCCCGCATAGCAGCCCTCAGACAACCAGGCGAAGCCCTCAGACCCTGAAGCGGAGCCGAGTGACCACCTCGCTCCAGGCTTTGCCAGCAGGGACGGTGCTGACGGACAAGAGTGGGCATCACTGGAAGCTGGGATCCCTCCAGACCAGGGACGACCAGGGCATTCTCTATGAAGGTACCCTCTGTCCACAGGTGGACAGGTGCCAGGCTAGGGCAAAGGAGGAGGGAACCCCAGTCCGAGGATGGAAGTGGAAGCCATACCCCAGCTACCGGCCCACCTCGAGGCAGCTTTCTCATAGATTTGAGACTGCAAACCTCCCCACCTGCCAGGGCCAGGCAGGTAGAGTAAATGAGTGAAAGAGGCTGGGAGTAGGGCAATTGGGAGTGGTGGGGACTGTAGCCAAGCAGAGAGCGTGCACCCTGTGTAAAGAGGACAGTCTTCTTCAGTGCCCCCTACTCTTTTCACATGGGAGTGCGGGCCTAGTGTGGATAGAGGGCAAGGACAGTGATGACCGATGACTCTTCTGTCTGCCCTGTGGCCATAGGACGGACTCTCCCCCAAATTTAGTTGGAATGTTGAGACCAATGTTGTCCCGCACACACTGAGAAGATATGAAAGGTGTATTGCGTGCAGAATTGAAGTCTCTGGGGAAAGCAGCTCTGAAATGCTCTAAGAGAACAAGGAAAGGCCTCTGACCTGGGTTTTTATTGTGCTTAAGGGGTGAGGCCCAGGAGAGGGGTCCAGATGGGCCAGGGCCTCACTTGGTTTGAATCTCCTGCTGGTTTTAATGGACCTAATATTTCCTGAGGGCTTATTCCAGGCCAGGCCCTATTCTAAGCACTTGATGGTGTTTTGTGAAGTTCCTTGCAGGCATGCATTTATTTAGTTAGTGATTGATTGATTGATTGATTGATTGTTAGAGGAGGTACTGGGGGATTGAACCCAGGACCTTGTGCATGCTAAGCAGGCACTCTACCACTGAGCTCTGCCTCCTCTTTGCATTACTTTGAGATAAAATTCATATAATGTAAAATTCACCATTTTAAAGTCTACAGTTCAGTGGGTTTGAGTAGATTCACAATGGTGTGCAACCGTCACCACCACCTAGTTCCAGAACATTTCCATCACCCTAAATGGAAGCCCTGTACCTTTAGCAGTGACTCCCCATTCCCCCACCCCCAGCCCCAGGCAACCACCAATCTGCTGTCTGTCTCTGTGGATTTGCCTGTTCCGGACACTTCAGGTATATGGAGCGATACGCTACATGGGCTTTTGTGTCTGGCCGTTCCCTCAGCACGGTGGTTTAAGGTCCATCCATGTTGTCACCTTTGTCAGAACTTCCTTCTGTTTTATGACTGAGTAATATCCCAGGGTGTGTATAAATCACATCTGGTTGACCCATTTATCAATTGGTGGACATTTGGATCGTGTCCACTTTGGGTCATGATGAACAAGGCTGCTGTGAACATTTGTGTACAAACACTCATGCGTTTACCTTATGCTTCTTAAACTCATTTAATTCTCATGACATCCTCATGACGTCAGCACAGTCATCATCCCCATTTTCTAGATGAGGAAGATGAAACCAGAGGTGTTAATAACTAGCCAGGAATTGGGCTCCAGAGAGCTTCCAGATTTTCCAGAAAAGCAGAAACCTGGGTTTTAATGAGTAGTCTTGGATTTGGAAGCACCAGCCGTCCAGACACACGTGCAGGCAGTTTGGGGCCTCTGGCCAGCCATCCCACCTTAGAGCCTGAACAGCAGGAGGGCAGCCCACTTCTGAGACAGACCCAGGTGGAGGCGGGCCCTGGCTCCAGCACAGCGAGTGAGGTGGGCAAGCACCTCTGCCTCGATGTCCCTGCTGGAGAAGTGAGAGATGGTACCCTGCCTGCCTCCTCGGGCTCTTGGTCCCAAATGGTGAGAGGGAATAGAGGCAAAGAGCCTGGAAAACCATAAAGGGATCTCCTCAGACAGAATAGGTGATGTTAGTCATGGAGGGACCAAGGGGCAAGGGAGGAGAGCATGAAGGAGCAGTGGGAGCGCTCACTCTGCGCCTGGCGCTCTGTGTACTGACCAGACATGTTTGGAGGGAGACACTTATGTTACCTCATCTTAGGGCTGCAGCACAGAGAAGGGAAGCCACTCATCCAAGGTCACACAGCCTGGAAGTGGCAGAGCTGGGATTTGAACCTAGATGGTCTGGCTTCGCAACAATTACACCACAAGAGAGGGAGGGAGAAGAAAGGAATTGGGGTGAGAAAGAATGAGAGGAAGAGTAGAGGGAGGAGATGGGGGAGAGGAGCGGGGCTGCATGTGGATGTGCCTCAGGGCCACATTACCTCAGGGCAACTTGTCTCCTGCCCATGTATATATATATATATAATATGTATATATATATATATATATGCATGACTGGAATGTTATGCTGTACACCAAAAATTGACATATTGTAACTGACTACACTTCAATTAAAAAAAAGAAAAAAATTTTAAATAAAAATTTAAAAAAGAAGATGTGGAAGAGCTTCACATCCTGTAGTTTAAAATAGTAGCAGTAGAACAGCAGCAACCAGAAGGGTGATTTTTATTACAGCAGCTGACACTTTTAGCTCTGGGCCCCTGCTAAGTTCTTTTTTTTTTTTTAATTAGGACTTTTATTATTATTATTATTATTATTATTATTATTATTATTATTATTATTAAAGTATAGTTGATTTACAGTGTTGTGTTAGTGTCTGGTGTACAGCATAGTGATTTAGTTATATATATATTCTTTTCCATTATGGTTTATTATAGGATATTGAATATAGTTCCCTATGCTCTACAGTAGGACCTTGTTTATCTATTTTGTATATAGTACTTTGTATCTGCTAATCCTAAACTCCTCTAATTTATCCTTTCCGCACCCCTTCCCCTTTGGTAACCATCTTTGTTTTCTATATCTGTGAGTCTGTTCCTATTTTGTAAATAAGTTCATTTGTATCATATTAGATTCCACACATAAGGGATATCATATGATACTTGTCTTTGTCTGACTTACTTCACTTAGTATGATAATCTCTGGGTCCATCTATGTTGCTGCAAATGGCATTATTTCATTCTTTTTTATGGCTGACTAGTGTTCCATTGTATGTCTACACCATATCTTCATCCAGTCATCTGTAGATGGACATTTAGGTTGATTCCATATCTTGGCTATTGTAAACAGTGCTGTTATGAACACTGAGGTGCGTGTATCTTTTCAAACTACAGTTTTCTCTGGATATATGCCCAGGAGTGGGACCCACTAAGTTCTTTACATCTATTAACTCATTTCCATAACAGCTCTAGGAGTTGGCACTCTCTCTTCCCTTGTCGAACACTGGATTAGAACGTCATCCTCCCTGGGCTCCCTGGCACAGTTTGGGAGAACCATGATCAAGGCAACCTTAGAAATCCCTGCCACTGCTCATTGCAATGTGTGGGAAGAGCTGCTTGTGAGAAGCAGCTGGGGTTCAAGTCCCAGCCTGCCCTCTGGGTCTTTGTCCTCGTGGATCGAGGTTTGGGGCTTATGTCATTTCCTGTGGCCAACGTCACAAATTACCACAAACTCAGTGGCTTAAGACAGCACACATTTATTCCGTTAGAGTTGTAGAGGTCACAACTCTGAAATCAGCCTCATGGGGCTAAAGTTAAGTTGTCCTTCTGGAGGCTTCAGGGGAGAATCTGTTTCCTTCCTGGCCCTGCTCTTAGAGGCTGCCTGTTTTCCTCAGCTCGTGGCCGCTTCCTGCATCCTCAGAGCACATCACCATGGTCTTAGCTTCCAGCATCACACCCCCTTCTCTTCTGTGGTCAGATCTCTCCCTGCCTCTCCCTTTATAAGGACCCTTGGGATTACACTAGGGCCCCCTGGATCGCTCAGGACAGTTCCCACATCTCAGGACCCTGAATTTTATCACACCTGCATAGACCTACCATAGTTCTCTCCACATGTAGTCCCTTAACACACCTGGTGTGTTCCTCCCAGCGGCAGCCGTGAGCTTCTCCCTCTTCCTCAGTTTCAGCTGCTCTAGGCATGGGCTGTTTAGCAGCATTCTTGGCCTTTTTTACCCACTAGATGCCAGTAGCACCCATCCCCTCTCCCAGGCGTGACAACCAGGACTGTCTCCAGACATTGCCAAATGCCCACTGGTGAAGGCAGAACCACCCACAGTTGAGAACCCCGGAGTTAGGCTATTCCAGACCTGCCCTCCGAAGATAGACTGTCAGCTGGTACCTGTCAGGTGGAATCACTGTCCTTTAATGAAGCGCCTTTCAGCTGTGCCCACAACACAGAGTCTGGGCCAGAGACAGGCAGGCCCAACAGAGTCACAGGCTGGGCAGAGACTCAGAGGTGGGAAACCCTGGCCAGAAGCATCAGGATCCTGGCATTGCTGGCGGTGAGCTGGGCCTGGGATCCCCAGGGCCCCCAGCCAGGCTCAGGGAGATGGGAAAGCTCAGCCAGACCATGTGGGCTGGTCTCCCCCTTCGGCCAACGACTCATTGTCCGACCTCATTCAAGTGATGTCATGACCCTGCGCCTCAGTTTCCTCACCTGCAAAGCCAAGATTGTCCTAATCCCGCAACCTCACTGGGTTGCCGTTGGGAGAGTGAAATGAATAGAATGAAGCACCAGAATAGCAAGCACCGGATAAGCGTTTGCTGATGTTATTCTGGTTGTGATGGATCCCAGCGCGACGTTCTTGCTCCAAGTTCAACGTTGCCTGTCTGGCAGTCAGAGGCTGCCTCCCGCCTGCCTGGCCCGTGTTGCAACTTTCCACATAATGTATTAAGCAAGGCTCTTCCAGGTCGCAGCGCCTGGAGCCCTGGGTTTATGACTGGGCAGGCCTTTCCTTGGAGAGCAGTCTCGGTTAATAACCCTTTTTTGCACAGCTGGATGTTAACACAGAGAGAGAGAGAGAGAGCAGGGAGGAAGGAGAAAAATGGAACCTGTTTGAAAATAGGAAGGAACAGGTCTTGAAAGCCGAGAATGCGCTTGATCCTGTGGGAATCACTTAACGGGGACTGCTGCCCATTACTCTGAGGATTCACCCTTCCTGGAGATGATAACTTCGCTCGTTTTGTCCGTCCACAGCTGAGCCCGTCTACACCTTTGCCTGCCAGTCAAGCCCCCAGAAACAAAGATTCTCGCTTAAACTAGTGAGTGTCCCCTGGGGGCAGCGCCGAGGGGAGGGCCTGGGGCTTTAGCAGATGCACCACTGACCTCCAAGTCCTTCTATGGGGAGAGTACAAGGAGTGGAACCTTGGGTGGGGCGTGTCTCCTTCTAGGCTTCAGGTTCTTCTACTTGGGGCCCCTTGCAAGCTGCAGGCAGGTCCACCCCTGAGCCCTGGCTCTGATGCTTTCCAGCCGTGCCATCTGGCCAAGCGCCTCCCCCTCTGAGAGCTGAGTTTCCTCATCTGTGAGATGGAGCCAGTAATAGCCACGTCGTGCAGCCTGCTTCCCCACCACCTGCCTGCCTCGCAGCATGATTTAATGAGCATCTACCATATATCACAGTGAGGGTGTTGGGGTCCTGCACTGAGGAGTCAGTGAAATCACGCATGACCTCAGCATACGTGGGGGTCAGAAGGAGAAAATAAACCGAGGCAGGCAAGTCACGTACTTCAGCACAGACAGGGAGTGCCTGATAAAAGAGCATGGTCCTGGTTAGTAGCCTCATCATCCCTGAGGCTGGAGGTATGGGTGACTTTTATTTTCATCCTTTTATTTCTTTCAATTTTCTCACCACCCAGAAAACCGAGACTGCTTGGTTGGGTGCCCCACCATCGGCTTCAGATGGAGGCTGGGTGAGTGGTTCAGAGCAAGGGCTCCAGGGCCAGGCTCGCAGATGAGTGACAGCACCTGCTTGCCAAGAGCCTGTTCTGTGCCCAACCCTGGGCTCAGAGCTTCATAATCAAACCTGTGGGGCTGTTACTCTGTTCCTCATTTAACAGGTGAGGAAATGAGGATTTGGTCACTTGCCCAGGGGCACCCAGCGTGCAGGTCACTTTGTTCACTGCCGTATCTCCAATGCCCAGAACAATACTAGGCACATAATAGGTGCTTTATAGAAAGAATGAATGAGTGGCAGAGCTGGGGTTTGAATCCATTTCTCTTTAACCCTGTGCTCTTAAGAACCCAGCTATGCTAGTTGTGTTTAATTAAAATATTTGATTTGGCCACTTGGAAAATATGACCCAATATTAATAATGGCTTAAGTGAAAATAATGTTTTATTGCTCTTTCACTTTAAAGTCTGGGGCAGTGGTCCAGGACTGATATGATGGTTCCATAAACAAGGGGCTCACTTCCTTTCTCTCGTTGCTCCAAGATCCTCAAACTATAACCTCCATCTCATGGGCTGAGATGGCTGTTCTGGCTCCCACTGTCTCCTCTGCATTCCAGCCGACTGAAACAGGAGAATAGAAAGGGGCGATCGTGCCCCAGCCTTTTAAGGGCATAACCTGAAAGTTGCCCATAGCTCTTCTGCTCACATCCCCATTAGCCAGACCTTAGTCATGTAGTCCTGCCTTGTTGCAAGGGAGGCTGGGAAGTGTAGTTTTTAGCTAAAGGCCACATGTCTAGGTAGAACTTGTGGATTCTATCATAAAAAAAAGAAAAAAGACCCGAACAATGACTCAAAGTCTCTGATAGGTGTTCACGCACAGCACCCGAGTGAATTTGGTTCTGATGTGCAGGACATGATGGGGAACCTGGGTCGTTGCTGGCATTACCTTGGAGTAATCCATGGCCAGTGATGGCCTAGGGGCCCTGACCTAAGAGGTTCCAGTGTGATAGCCCTTTCCCCTCCCATCCCCACTAGGATGCCAAGGATGGGCGCTTGTTCAATGAACAGAACTTCTTCCAGCGGGCCGCCAAGCCTTTGCAAGGTATTCCTCAGGGAAGTGGGCAAGTAGGGGAAGAGTTGGGGGAACCAGCTTGGTCAGAACAACTGGCTTCTCCCCGAAGGTGCAAGAAGGGTTGGGATTACATTAAAGGCCCAGATTTGCCCCCATCGCCCCCTCAGGCCTCAGGGCAACAGACAATGGGCTGAGGCCGGCTCATACCAGCTCTGGAGAGCCAAGTATTTCAGAAATACCTCAAGTCAGTTGTTAAACAGGCATGGTAAAAATGATCAATTTACAGTCAAATAAATGACATTAAGAACAAGGGTAATAAATACTCAAAACTCACCATTCCCTAAATATTTGCACTTTTTATCTATACTCCCGAGATTGTTTACATTCATTGTATGGTGAAAATACCATATAACTGCCGCATCTCTTCCAAATGCCATCTTCTATAATACTATATTGGTAGCTTGTAATTGGCCATGAGAAGTATTTACACCATGGAAACTGGCCAACACTGGCCTTTTTTTTCCTCAACAGCCAGTGGTTAAGCTTTTATCAGCACACCACTGGATCTGTTCTTCCAACTGAGATTCTGGAAAGTGGGTGGACCTCTAGTGACACCATGACCACGTTAGACATTTCCTGACCTCATTAGCTCTCTGTGGGAACTCAGAAGTTATGCTGTCATTCTTATCCCTTCCACCTACTCCAGATCTGTAAGTGCTTTCTCCTGTGTTCACACACCCCACCCCCGTCATCACCGCCCTCACCGTCACCTGTGCTCAGAGGTGACGTCTCCAACCAGGAGACTCGGGGTCTGGCCTGGGCTCAGGTGCACTCTGCTTCTGGTCTGAGAATGGGCTTTGTCCAAGACGGGTATGGGGCCGGGTGGGCTCTAACTAACCTCTCTGGTTCCTGCCTCCCCCAGTGAACAAGTGGAAAAAGCTGTACTCGACCCCACAGCTGGCTATCCCCACCTGCATCGGTTTTGGCATTCACCAGGACAGGTATAGGTGAGTTGCCTCACTTGCCGTCCACCTCACTGGCCCCTTCCTTCCCCTCCCCGTCATGTGCCCGGGCGTGGCTGGGACCCTGGAGCCACTGGCCAGTTACTCAGCTTCCTTCCTTCCCCCAGCTTTGAGCCAGGCCAATCCCCCACCCATCAGAACCCTACATCTCACCAGGGAATGGGACCACGTAGCCACCAGCCACAGTCCATCCTTGGTGGCTTGTGGTTCATGCCCTCCCCTGGTCATCTCCCCCACCTCCTGGGACACTCGTATCTTCCAGGTTCTTGGTGTTCCCCATCCTGGGGAGGAGCCTTCAGTCGGTCCTGGATGACTGCCCCAAACACGTGATGTCAGTGAGGTCTGTGTTCCAGATGGCCTGCCGGCTGGTATGTATCTAAACGTTGCAGGCTCCCGTCTGGATGATGGCGCTCTGGGTCCTGGCTTATCAGTTGGTTTGTTCAACACACTCTACCCACATCTCCCGTGGCTGGGCACTGGGGGCTCATACACTGACCAACACAGCCGAACACTAGGCCATTAGAACCAGAGTGATATAAGTATTGCCACAAGGGGTGTTGAGGAGACCATGGGAGTTGGAGGAAGGGGCCCACCTGAAATTGAGGGGTTCAGTAGAGCTTCCTGGTGGAGGTTGTTTCTAAGCCAAGAACAGGAAATAGCACTGTAGTGGGTAGAGCAGGAGTGGGGACACAGGGGGAGACTATTCCAGGCCAAGGATAATAGCTTGGGCATAGTCTTGTGTGGAGGAGAGAGCACAAGACATTTGTTCGTTCGTTCGTTCCCTCATCCATCCTCTTATTAAGTATTTATCAGGTCCCTGGTGGGTGTCAGACACTGTCCCCGGGACTGGGAGTCCAGTGGGGGCAGCACAGACATGATTTTGTATCTAGTAGGAAAGGATGATATTAAGTCACAGTTGCGCAAATTGTGAAAAGTGCCCTGAACAGGAATGTCCCCTGCTGTGATAGAGAATAAGAGGACTCCGTGTAAAAAGCTGGAGGGATGGAAGTGACAAGGGAGTGACATATTAGGCGAATCCCAAAGGTCGTTATGTTCAGAGTGCAGTGTGACATGTGGAGGGGGAGGGGCGAGAGATGAGGTTGGAGTGGAGAGGTCATTCATGACCAGATCATGCGAGGCCTTGAAGACCCAGCTGAGTGGCTGGGACTCTGCCTGAAGGCACTGGGGAGCCATGCAAGGATTAGAAGAAGGAGAGGGGCAAGGTCAGCTCTGGGTGCAGAAGGACCCTATGGGCCATGTTGGAACAGCGTGGAGGGAGTGAGGTGGAAGCTGGGTGAGGTCGGTGTGAGAGGACGAGGCCTGATTAGGAGCTGGACTGTGGGGACAGAGATTTTGTAGAACAAGCAGAACTTGGTGGACCGGTAAGCCCTGGAGTCAAGGAGCTCTCGGAGGTGTAATTAGGACGTAGTAATGAGGACATAACTAACCCCTGGGCAGTTCAGTACATGGGTCTGGAGCTCAGTAGTAAAGTAAGAGCTAGAGATAAAAAATATAAATTGCTTAAATGGCTTAACTATATTTCTGCTCCCTAGGACAAATGAGAAAACCCCTTTGAAGTACATGAGTGTGGGTTTATTTTTTGCAGCGGGGCAATAAGTAACTAGCTTCTTCCCCTCACAGGTTTGCAATCAGCTAAGAAATAGATACGAGAGATCAATGGAAAACCAAATATCAGCTTTAATGGTGAATTTTTTAAAAGTCTAATTAGAAGACCTGCTTAGGTGTACTGTCAGAGTGGGTGTCCAAGTGCTTCACTCAGAATTAGGCTTAAACCAAGCCCCCAACCCCTATTGCAAGCAGCACCATGTGACCCCAGGCCTAACAGTGGGGGTTCCTTTGCCAGGCTTCCCATTAGAACCTCTTTGTGTTGGTCCTACTGCTCATGGAGATGCTTTCTTTCTTCCCCCAGCTGGATGCCCTGGAGTTCCTCCATGAGAATGAGTATGTTCACGGAAATGTGACAGCTGAGAATATCTTTGTGAATCCAGAGGACCAGTGCCAGGTAATAGCCAGTTCCTCCCCCTCCCCAGGGACTCTCTGGGCCCAGGCTCTCCCCTGTCTCAAAACCTCCATTTATGTCACAATGCTTGTTGCAGACAAAGAATTGCTATCCATCATGTATAAAGAGCTTCTTGGAATAAATAAGAAAAGATAAGCAACTTAGTAGAAAAGTAGACAAGGGATAGGAAAAGCAGTTCATAGAAAAAATAAAGCCACAGTTTAGTTAAATGTATGAAAAGATACTCAACCTCCCTGATAATCATAGAAACTAAACTAAAAATATACTATTTTTACCCTTTAAGTAGAGAAAATTAAAAAGAATGATATCTATTACCCATAAAGATGTAAGGGAATAGAAATTCTTTATATACTGTTGGAAGTGTGCATTGGGTAACCTTTTTGGAAGGTGAGTTGGATAGAACAGTCAACATTTTAAGTGCATTTATTTTGATACACCAGTTCCTCTTCTAGGAATGTATCCATTCCATATATTCAAGGATAATATGTACAGAATGTTCCTGACAACATTGATTATAACAGTAAAATGGGAAAACCTTAAATATATACTCCCAGTAGGGCACATTAGTATTTTAAAGTAAATTCTAATTACTCCTAGTGACAGAAACCCAATTTAACATGCCTTAAGCAAAAGAAAAAAAAAAGAGAAGAAGTTTGTAAAGGGGTAAGTGCAATTTATTGCTTCATGGAGTGAAAAAATCCATGACTTCATTGGCTCCAGGCATGGCTGAATCTAGGAATTCTGGCCCTATCATTGGGAAACTGATTCTTCCATGTCTGGGCTCTCCTTGTGTTTGCATTGCTCATTATCATACAGACATTCTTCCCTCATGGTCACAAAATAAGACCAGCAAATCAGGCTCAAATCCCTTCATCTTAGCAACCTCAGTAGAAATAGATCAGGTGAGCCCCTCCTCAATCACATGGATTAAGAGTTGGAGAGGAGTGATCCCAGAGAAAACTCCTGGAACCATATTAGGCAGAGCTCTCCAGAGAAACAGAACCTACAGAAAGTGTATGTGTGTGTGTGCGTGTGCATGTGTGTGTGTACAGAAAGGTGGGGGAGACAGAGATTTATTATAAGAAGTTGGCTCACACAATAGTGGAAGCTGAGAGTCCCTAGATCTGCATTTGGCAAGCTGGAGACCCTGGAGAGCTGATAGCATGGTTCTAGTCAGAGTCCAAAAGCCTGAAAGCCAGGAGAGTTAATTGTGTAAGTGCTGGTCTGAAAGCTGGCAGGCTCAGACCCGAGAAGGTCCAGTGTTTCAGTTCAAATCCAAAGGCAGGAAAAGACTGATGTTGAGCTCAAACAGTCAGGCAAGAGGCATTCCCTCTCACGCAGCCTTTTTGTTCTATTCAGGTCTTCAACTGATTGGATGAGGCCTACCCACACTAGAGAGGGCAGTCTGCTTTACGCAGTCTACTGATTCAAATGTTCATCCCCTTTAGACATACCCTCATCAACACACCCTGAATAACCTTTGGCCAAATGTCTGGACACCCTGTTGCCTAGTCAGGTTGACACATAAAATTAACCATCACAAATTGTGACCGGAAGGAAAAGATGTAGGTCTCACATGGACAAAGCCAGCAGTTGTCCACACTCTTTGTGGCAGAATAAGATGCAGCCATTAAAAAGCAGATGTGGCTAGCTTTGTGTGTCTGGCAGATTAGCACTTTGCTTTTTGTTTTAAACTCAGTTAAGCTGCCTAACAACCTTGCAAAGTGGGGACTATCATTATCATCATTTTACAAATGGAGAAATCAAAGCATAAAGAAGTTTAATAATTTGTCCAAGGTGATGCAGCCACTAAAGGGCCATGCCGGCATTTGAGCCTGGTCTATCTGGCTCCAGAGTTAATGCCCTGAACCACTATTAAAGTCCAGAAAGCTGTGTGCCCAACGGGAGGTAGAGTGTGATCCCCCTGGGGACAACTAGAGCCTGCTCCCTGTCCACGTGTGTTTACTGATTATTTAAAGAAAATGATTTGAAACAACACCTAAGAAACTACTATTAGTGGTTACTTCTGGGTAGTAGGTTTAGGGGGGTGGGCAAAGATGGGGATGATTGGTTTGGGTTCTTTTCATACCTTTCTGTACTGTTTGGCATTTGATTGTTCGAAATTGCACCCACAGTTGAAATCTCTGACCCCGGAGTCCAAGCTCCTAACTTTCAAACTGTACGGCTTCTACCACATCCACACAGGTGACCCTGGCAGGCTACGGCTTCACCTTCCGCTATTCCCCAGGCGGCAGACACGTGGCCTACTCTGAAGGCAGCAGGAGCCCACACGAGGGGGACCTTGAGTTCATTAGCATGGACCTGCACAAGGGTTGCGGTAAGAGGCCAGAGAAGAGGTTCGGGACCATAGAGAAATAATTCTAAGACAAGGGCAACTCTAGTTTTCACAGCCACGTCATGCTAAGAGGGTTCAGTACCATGGATAGCACCCTACTCGTTGGGACAGCTGTTCAGCACCAAGGACAGTGGGCAGTTGACTACAAGGAAGACCTACAGAACTAGAGATTCGCATTTAGGATCTTTGTAGATTTGGAACATGAAAGTTACCCAAGAGCCATCCAGGAGAGGCTGTGCAGTAAGCAATTGGCAATCCATGTCTGCAGCACACAAGTGAGGTCTGAATGGAGACTCAAATACTGATAATATCTCAGGAGGTGTCAGCTGAAGCTGGGGGATAGGAATGAGATCATCCAAGGAAAGTGTATGGAAAGAGAACAGCGCACTTTGAGGAGAAGATCCTTGAAGGGGATCTCAGCTTCTCTTTCCCAAACACATTGATGATACAGTCATCCATGTGCCTGCCTGCATCCTCCCACCACACTAAGCTCCCCCAGGAAAGGGATGGTGCCTGTGCCTCCAGCAGCAGGTGGCAGAAGGTCTGGCACAGTGAATTCTCAGTGTTTGTTGAGTGTTTACACAAGTATTGTCTAAATCATGTGATTTGGGAAGCATAAGAAAAATAAACCCCCATGATCTCCTTTGCCCTCCCCTGCTGAGTGAGGCTGGGTTCAGTGCCCATCCTTCTGGGCTCCCTCATGCCCTGTTCTGTCTCCTCTGTAAAAGCTGATCCTACACTATAACTGTGTCTGCAGTGGATTGTCAAGGGCTGTGACCCAAATAAACTCTTGTCTGGGATTTAAGAATGTGGGATGGGGCCTGGCACACAGGGCTCTGAGGATTCGTTGAACAATGGGTGCATGAATGAAAAACAAATAGTTGAGGGAGTGAGCTAGTGAAAGCTGGGATGAAGGGATGGCCAAGGGATTGAATGAGTAATTGAGAGATTCATGAGAGAGTGAAAGTAGGCAAGTGAAAAGTGAATGAACACATGAGAGCCTGTATGTTTGGGTGGTTGAGTGTGTGAGCACATGGCTGAATCAGTGAGAGAGAGAAAGGAAGAGGGTGGGCATGTCAGTGAGTGGAGCATCTGGACTGAGCCCCTACTACCTTTCCCCCCTCCCCAGGGCCCTCCCGCCGCAGTGACCTCCAGACCTTGGGCTACTGTTTGCTGAAGTGGCTCTATGGGGCCCTGCCATGGACAAGCTGCCTTCCCAACACTGAGGATATCATGAAGCTGAAGCAGAAGTGAGTCTAGGGGTCAACAGAGCCCAGCACTAACCTGGCACCCATGCAGAGGGACAGAAGCTCAGAACCCAATAGGGAACAGAAAGGAGGGGGAGGTAGCATCTGGCAGAGCCAAGGCCTCTGCAGTTCTCTGGCATGTGCTCTACCATCCATTCCAGCAGACAAGAGCATGGGCTCTGGAGCCACACTGCCTAGGGTCAGACTCCAGCCCCACCGCTGCAAGGTGTTGGGAGGGCAGCTTAAATTCCACAAACTTCAGCATTCCCTATGAGATGGGATCCTATTAGCACCCACCTCAGGGGGCTGTGGAAGAATTTGGGGAATTCAGGTACACAGCATTCAACACAGAGCCTGGAAAGTAGAAAATGCTCACTGATGTGCAGGACCCCATGATTCATTCATTCCTATATGGACACACAGGCAACAATCAGTTACGCCTGGGCCCTGCCTCAACATCTAGCAACATTGGCCTCCGGTGTCCACACTTCTCCCTCACTTCTGCGTGTAAAACCACCAGATGCTGCTATTTCCGGTTAAGACGTTTAGCACAAAGGACAGCAGTGGTGGAAATGGAAAGGCCGGTTGTGCGGTTCAGCACTGCGGACAGAGGGCGTTTGAATGCAAGGGGAGGTGCTCCTGGGTATGTGCTTCAGCACCAAGGACAGAGGATACGTGGGCTCAGAGGGAAGTGAGCACGGGAAGGGGGTGCGCGCCTTGGCCTCCAGCACAAAGGACAGTGAACAGCTGGACGCAGGGAAGCCCTGCAGGTCCAGAGGTTGGGATTCAGAATCTGGTATAAGCTTGGGGCATGAGAGTTGCCCCAGAGGAGCCATACAGGAAGGGCCACCCAGGAGATGGTTGGCTATCCCATTTGAAGTGCAAGAATGAAGTCTAAATGGAAACTCAGACCTCAGGCCATGTATTGTCAGCAGAAGCCCTGGGAAACGATGAGAGATTTACTGGGGAAGTCATGCAGAATGGGAAAAAGGAACTCCAGTGAACAGCACTGAGTCCCTCATACTTCTCAGTGTAGCATGCGGTGTTCCTGGTTCTTGTTGAACCTCTCTCTCATTTTATTTTGCCCTTTTTATATCTCCTCTTTCTTCTCTCAACCAAAGATACCCACTCAAACATACTGAATATATGTTCTACTGATATGCTAGCTTAAATGTATTTGTATCCTTAAACTTGCATGATGGTGGTGGCACTGTGTGTTTGACTTGCAAAAATGGTATTCTGCTCTAAATCTCACCTGTTTCTGGCTTTTTTCACTCAACACTACGTTTTTCAAGTTTAACCCCATCATTACACGTGCATCGAGCTTACTGCTTCTGACTACTGTTTCAAAGAAGTTTGTATAGATCACGTCTGTGTCCTTAAACAATACATGATGTGTGTATTTAATCTGCATAAATGGTACTGTGCTCTGAGTATCATTCTGTTTCTTGCTTTCTTTCGCTCAATGCTATATTTTTAAACTTCAGCTACATTACCAGTTCACTGCCTCTCAATACTTCTTCTCAGTTTGTATGTTTAGATGTAGATGTGTCCTTGAAAAATATGTTCTGTTTGATTATGCCAATCAGACACATACCCACATAAATGGTGTCATGCCCCGATTCTCATCCTTGTTCAGATTTCAGCTTAGTTGTCACTTCCCAGGGAGCCCTTCCCTTGCCCCCACTGGATCAGGTCTCTGCTTGTTCATGCTCAAAGGAAGGGACGCCTGTTACTGGGAGGAGACACACGGGCAGGAAGCAGGCACTGCATGTGAGCGTGGTGGCAGCCCCCAGGGCATTGTAGGAAGCAGAGAGGAGGCACATGACCTGGCCTCAGGCCACTGGGAGCCTTTCCCTAAGAGACGCCTGACCCGGTCTATAAAGAGCAGAAGAGTTTCCCAGGCAGGCAAGTGGAAGTCAAGATTTCTAGGCATTCAGGATAGCATATATGTGAACTCTCCATTTGTTCGTTCATTCATTCATTCATTCAGAACCTGTTTCCTGAGACTCCAGTGGGTCGAATCTCCCTTCCCCCAATTTCCTCTAACTCCTAAGAACAGTTGTGTTTCCCTTTTCGCTTCTCTCCCACCTTCCCCTTCATAGGAGTTAATGAAACGTGACTGTGACATGCTTCAGTAAGAGAGACTGCGGTTGCTGAGTCGGTGCAGTGAATCAGATAGGTCCTAGTAATCAGTTTCATATCGATGATTTTGGCATGAGTAACAGTTCATCTCGGAGTTCCAGGTTCCAACCATAACCACAGAAGGAGAGCCAGGAACCTGAAGATGCTCCACTGGGAGATGGTGGTGGTGATGTCGGGGTCATTTTAGAGCCCCCAGCCCAGCCTGTTGCGTGACTTGAGGCAGTAACCAAAGAGCCCACAAGGGGGCGGTGTTGCCACATGCACATTTTCTGGACCCCTACCTTGTCCTCTAGGGCGCCTTACTGGTGTGCGTGGTCTTCTTCCATTCATTCCGCAGGTATCTATTCATTTTCATGTACGTCTTAGTTAATGATGGAATGAATGAATTAAAGAGAAGAGGCAGTTCGATTCCCCAAGGCTTTCTGGTGTGCAAGGCCCCCAGGTAGGAAAACACAGACTCCGGTAGAGTTGGTCCTCGCTTTTAAGACTGCGGCTGGGCAGGGAGGTCCCTCAAACACCAACAGCAACAGCCTGTGGCAGGAGAATCACTCACTCAGTTTACAACATCCGGAGGCTGGCACAACCCTTTTGTGCCATCACTCGTTGGCTCAGTCATTCACCACACACATCCGAGGCTGCAAGGGAGAGAAAAGGGTCAGGCGCTGCCCTTCCTGTACACATACGACAGTTCCTGTCGGGCCTCCGTGGACCTATGCACAGAATGCGCAGACACTAGGGAGAGATCTATTTTCTCTGCTTAGAGGGATCCGGGGAAGCTTCCCGGAGATCAACCCTCAAGCCATATCCAGAAGGGAGAGCAGCCATTTACTGGGAGTCAAGGTGGGGAAAGGCCATCCAGGGCAGAAGGAGCGGGCCAGGAGGTGTGGGTGGATGCGTGACCTCATTGAGAGACGAAGGAGTTTGGTCTGGCTAGAGGGTGAAATGGGAGGGAGGAAGTCAGGGAGACAAGGCCACAGGGGCTGGTGGCCTCGGTGCCAGAGGTTTTCCCACAGGGCACTGGGGAGCCCAGGAGCAGAGAAGGGTGTGGTCCACTCGGGCCAAAGGAAGACTCTCTGGGGCCATATGGGGGATCCACAGGAAGCTTGGGAGAAGCTTGGGTCCAAAGAGAGAGAATGAAGCCTGAACTGGTCCCCCAGCCATGGACGGAGGGAGTGGTGGGGCAAAAGGGTTGGGGAGCAAGATGGACTTGGGGACTTCTATACTGGTGGGGTGGAGGAGGGGAGGACAGCACCCAGCAACTGGTTGGACAGTGGGGAGCCAGCCAAGTGGTCCAGGCCAAAGATACAGAGGACTGGGACTCTGAGGATGGAGCAAAGGAAATGGAAGAATTTTATTTTTGTCAAGTGGTACAAGAAGCGTGTGTGTGTATATTTATACATGTGTGTGTATGGATAGATAAAGATAATTGATCCTCATTATTCACAGGTTCTGTATTTGTGAATTCGCCTCTCCCCTAAAATGTATTTGCAGCCCCACAGTCAGCACTCACAGTACTTTGGAGGTCATTTTCAGACATGCCCTAAGAAGAGTGCTGAAGTGTTAACATTCCTCAGCGCAGGAAGGAAATCCGTGGGTGAGATGAACTTCTAGCCGGCATGAGTGAAAGAGCTGTTGGCCCTGAGATCCATGTGAATGAATCAACATCATATTAAATAGGAAATCTTTAAACACAAACACATGTAAAACCAGGTGGTGTATTGATCCGTTGATGAAAATGTTGCGACTGGAAGCTAGCAGGTATCTGATACTGCGTTCCCCCTAAATGCCTGGTTCAGAATTCACTCATTCAGTGTTCAAGGTGACCCTACAGAGCATAACTACCTCAAATAACAGGCACTAGGGCACGTCCACCAGGCATCCTGTTTCAAAAGGTTGCTCTCCCCTGAAAGACTTTTCTTGTGTACCTCTGTCCTGTCAGGTTTCTTTTTTTTTTTATTTGAAGTATAGTCAGTTTACAATGTTATGTTAATTTCTGGTGTACAACAAAGTGATTCAGTTACACATATATGTATACGTGCTTTTTTTTAACAGGTGTGCAAAAATTTTTGTTTATTTATATTAAATGTGACCGGAGTCAGTGAATGCATGTTCTTTTTCATTATAGATTATTATAAGATATTAAATGTAGTTCCCTGTGCTATTCAGTAGGGCCTTGTTATTTATCTATTTTGTATTTAGTAGTTTGTATCTGCTAATCCCAAACTCCTAATTTATCCCTCCCCCCACTTTCCTCTTTGGGAACCATAAGTTTGTTTTCTATGTCTGTGAGTCTGTTTGCTTTGTAAATAAGTTCATTTGTATCATATTAGATTCCACATATAAGTGATGTCATATGATTTTTGTCTTTCTCTGCCTGACTTACTTCACTTAGTATGCTAATCTCTAGGTCCATCCATGTTGCTGCAATTGGCATTATTTCGTTCTTTTTGATGGCTAAGTAATATTAATATTCCATTGTACGTATATACCACAGCTTCTTTATCTGGTCATCTGTGGATGGACATTTAGGTTGTTTCCATGTCTTGGTTATTGTAAATAGTGCTGCTGTGAACATTGGGGTGCCTGTATCTTTTTTAATTGAAGTCCCCTCCAGATACATGCCCAGGAGTGGGATTGCTGGATTATAGGATAACTCTTTTTTTAGTTTTTTAAGGAACCTCCATACTGTTCTCCATGATGGTGGCACCAAATTACATCCCCACCAGCAGTGTAAGATGGTCCCCTTTTCTCTACACCTTCTCCAGCATTTATTGTTTGTTGTCCCATCAGGTTTCTTGACAACCCGGAGGGCCTCGTGGGACAGTGCAGTCGCTGGATCAGTCCCTCAGGTATGTCTGAGGCAGGGAGAGCACGTGGGGACCGTGGAGGGACCAGGGGACTCAGGTCCCTCCCAGGGGTGCCTCTCTTTATACCCCTCTGTTGTCCTTCTTTGAGTTTTCTAAATTGCAAGTGTATATGTGCTCCTTGTAGAAAAACAAAAATCTTCCCCCCAAATTCAGAAAGGTCTCTGAACAATAGTAACAGCATCACACACGTGTGTGTTTTTAACAGAATCATATTATGTATTATATTAGTCTCTGACTTGCTTTTTTTCCATTTAAGTAGAGTATATCTTAGAGATTTCCTGTGTTGGTACTTGTAGAATTTTTTTTAATGGTGGTTAAAATACACTTAGTGTCACTTAAAACTGCAGTTGTGACTCTTTAGACAGTCGTGAAATCAACCTAATGGGTCAAAAACAGGATTTTTAAAAATTAAAAACAGACAAAAAATACAAATGCATTGCAGAAGTTAGGGTAATGTAATGCTTTATGAGACATTAGTTTCAGTGATACATATTTATGTGGGTAATGGGCTTATACGATGTATTTCTGTTTTTAAATGTTTGAAAAACAGTGGTCTACGTTTGGGGGCAATAATTCATTATATGAATATACCACAATTTATTCCACCAATTCTTCACTGATAAACATTTAGATTGTCTCCAACTTTCTGATATTATAAACTCTTTACTTTTTTTTCTTTATCAGATTTTTGTTTTAAAACCAACATAATATTGGCCTATAAAATAATTTAGATACAGAAAGTGAGTATAGCTCAGTGATAGAGCTGCATGCTTAGCATGCTCGAGGTCCTGGATTCAACCCCCAGTACCTTCACTGAAAAAAAAGAAAATTCAGATACAAATTACTACATACAAAATAGATAAACAATAAGATCCTTACTGAATAAGCATAGGAAGCTACATTCAGTATCTTGTAATAAGCTATAATGAAAAAGAACACACACACACACAAACACACATACATATATGTAACTGAATCACTATGCTGTGCACCAGAAACTAACACAACATTGTAAATTGACTGTACTTCAATAAAAAAAAAAATAACTCCAACCAAACTGAAATGTGTAACATAAGAAGTTCCTGTCCCTCCCCACCCCCTTCCCAGTCATACTTTCAAAGTAATCTCTGTTAATATCAGTAGTATGGTGAGTATACACGCAGCTTGGTCAACATCTTGCTTTTTTCATTAATTAACGTTGGGGCTGCTGTTCTGCGTGGTCACCCATAGATCTGTCCCAGCCTTTTTTTTTTTTTTTAAGTTTACAGATACGTTTCTCATTTAATTTTTATTGTGGGGAAATAAACATAATGTAAAATTTACAGTTTAAACCATTTTAAAATGGCCAATTCCATGGCCCATGGCATTAAGTACATTCACAGTGTAGCACAACCATCGCCTCTTTCTAGTTCCAGAATTTATCACCCCTAAAGTTTTTTTTAATAATTTTTTTGGGGGTAGGTAATGAGGTTTATTTCTTTCTTTTAATGGAGGCACTGGGGAATGAACCCAGGACTTCGTGCATGCTAAGCACGTGCTCTACCACTGAGCTGTATCCTACCCCCCTCCCCAAAAGAGTTTTGATGAAACAAGATTGATGTTCATGCTACCATTCTCCTGTTGCAAATGTTTAATGTTTTCAAAAACAAATTTTTTTTTTCAAATCTAAGTGGCTGTGGCAGTGCCAGGCACAGAGGACACACTGAGCACATGGGCACCGCTGTTGAGAGCCTCTGGGTACGGCCCCCCAGGCTCTGGGTCCAGGGCCCCTCTCAGGCCTCTCCCATCTCTTGCCCACAGAGACCCTGCAGGAGTACCTGAAGGTGGTGATGGCCCTCAGGTACGAGGAGAAGCCGCCCTACACCGCGCTGAGGAACAGTCTGGAAGCCCTGCTGCAGGATCTGCGGGTGTCAGCCTACGACCCCCTGGACCTCCACATGGTCCCATAGGTGGGTTCCGGTGGGGAGAGTTGGTGAGTCTTAACCCTTCCCCCTGGCTCCCCACACTCTGCCATTTAAGGTTTACACCCCAGGGGCCAGTTTCCCAGTGAGGTGCTGGGTTTTTCCACAGGGTTCTTAAACCTTCCAGCCCCCAGGAATCACAGATGGCAGGAACTGAACTCAAATTGACTTTAAGGAAAAGGGGGAATGATTTGCTATTGTTGCTAGAAAACCCAGGGTGGGAAGCTTCAGGCATGACCGGATCCAGGGCCTGGGGGTTAGCAGCAAGATGTTGTATGTCTCTCCCCATCTTTGTCCTGTTTTTCACCCCTCCATCTCCCTCCGCATCCACCCGCAGTCTCTCCCCTTTCCCCTCACGTGCAAAAGCGCGCTGCCTCTGTGCCCTCTGCCTCACCTCATTTTCACTGCACGGTTTACGTTGCAACTCTTCCATTGCGGGGATAAAGGATGCTCTTTATAACCAGTGGCTAGACATGTGCTTGGCGTCCCGGATTTTGGTCGTGCAAACAATGTGGCCTTGAACCCCCGGCTGCACAGGCCTCACCCTGGTGTGCACGTGGGTCCGCAGATGGAGTTCGTACTTTGAGAAGGATCCCCAGATTGCTCTCCATCGGGGCTGTACGCACTTACCATCCCCTTGGCACTGAGTGAGTGCATATGGAAATTTTCAGAAGGTCAAAACTAAACTAAATTCACTTTACGGCAGATTTTGGTGAGCTGCACAGATGTGTTCCAAAGGAAAGGTAACCCCAAGGCTCTCGCCTGTATGTGGGATTATAATTTCTCTCATTCTGGCTGGCTGGATTCAAAGCACAGCGTCTGCCCAGCTCAGGGGCTCTCAGATGGAGGCGATGTCCCCCCAGGGACCGTGTGGCTTTGTCTCGGGACACTGGGTTGTCACGCCTGGGGAGAGGTGCTTCTGGCGTCTCGTGGGTTGAAGCCAGGGATGTTAACATCCTACAAGGCACAGGGCGCCCCCCTGTCAGCAGGGCCGCAGCTGAGGAAGCCACCCCACATGCCTCTTGGCAGGGTGGCAGTGGTCCTCTTCCTTTGGGCACCTTGGTTACAGGCACTTCCTCAGTCCTGAAACCTCTACTCACATCCCAGCCCTGAAAATCTGTGTGTACGGCTCTTCACATGGTGCCTGGGCACAGAGTGCTTCAAAAATCCAAGGTTGTTCATTTGTTTGTTTGCTCAGTAAGCTAGTATGCGCCCTGTGTTAACCACAGACACTCTCTGAAAGTAAAGGCGTGACTTCCTTCACCTGGCTTGTCCCCCTCCCAGTCTCCGTGCCCCCAGCTGTCTGAGAGACCTCCGGCTCCTCCCACACCCCTCTCTCCGCATCCCATCCCTGCAGGCAGTTGTAAGTCCCTTCGGGACCATTTCCTCCAGGGCTCTGCCTCCACCCTCTGCCCAGAGGCCCCAGAGTGTGGTTGCTGGTCATAATCACCGGCTGGCCGTGAGCTCTGGGATGGCCAGGTCACCTCTGTCTCTGCAACTCTGTGTTTCCTGCAAGTGGCCTGGCTCCCGGACACTCCACCCGTATCTGCCGAGTGGGGCGAGTCCACTTCTCCCATGGGTGCTATTCTGTCTGACAGTATCTCCTCGCCCACCCAGTCCTATTGGAAATTTAAAAACTTGAAACCAAACAGCCCCTTTCAGTATCATTGTAGTTTCCAATCTGCTCGCCCTCTAGGAACCACTTTACTCAGCGACAAGTTTTTCCCTTGGTTAGGAACTTAATGCGGAGATGCTGCTTAAGAAGCCTGGGGACCTGAGGATCATCTTGCCTCTGCCTGTGGCAGCTCCTTGCCCTTGGCCCAAGCCCGACCTCCCCTCAGAGGTCAGGCCAAGCTCCATCCCACCCCAGGACCTTTGTCCTTGCCATTCCCACGGTCTGGGACAATTTTCCTCTTCATGTTTGCTGGCTCCCACGCATCACCGCCTTCTCAGATAGGCTCCCCTCCCCATGACATCTCCTGTTTTCTCATGATCCTTGTCTCCTTCTGGAGGGAGATGTGTGTTTAATCTGTAGTGTCTCCACCCCTCTCCTCCAGATTGTATGCCCAGCAAAGGTTTCTGGTTCTTCATGTTCATGGTGGTATCTCTAGTCCCTGGTGACTAGAAAGCTCTTATCACCCAGTAGGGGGTTAAAGGCATGCCTCGAATGAATGACACTAACAGCGATCTTTATTGTTTTCCAGAACTTTCAGCCTGCAGTTTGAAATAGAAAAAGAAAAAAAAAAAGGAGACATGTGACTCAAGGCCTGCTGTAGAATCACAGATAAGATTCTAGAAAGATCCCTCGAATTTGCATTCCTACCACTTCTTTAGGTGACACTACTCATCTGTCTCAATCAGTCTCAGGGAACCCAGCAGTTAGGCTTCGGATAATGTGAACTCCCTCCTTTCAACAGGCCCACCCTTCAGCTGCTGTCTGCTGTCAGCCACTGGGGTTTTGGACCGAGAAGACCCTCAGTTCACAGACAGGGGGGTGGGCTGGCCCCCTCAGTGAGGACCGTGCCGTTGACATCCCTGTGCTTTGACAATAAACTGTTTCGTTGGAGCTTGGAGGGTCGAGTGTCTGCAAAAGAAGTTCCTTTTGGAAAAATTTAGCTCTTCTTTTCCCTATCCATTCATCCATCCATCCATCCCTTCAACCTTTCATCCACTCTTTCATTCATGTAGTCACACTTTCAGGCAGACACTCATCCATCCATTCTTCCACTTCTTCATCCATCCATCCATCCACCCTCTCATCTATCCCTCTACCCATTCACCCCTCCCTCCATCCGTCCATGTACTTGTCCATCCATCCCTCCACCCATTCATCCTTTCCTCCGTCCGTTCATTTACCACTCATTCTCCCACCCACTAACACTTCCTCTCTTCCATACATTTATCCTTCCTTTTATTCAACAAATAGCAGGCATTTCTGGAGTGCGTGCCCTATGACACTTATGGTGCTGCACAGAGGATCCTGGCAAACCAATCATACATAGCAAGGTCCTTGACCTTTTTGAGCCCACAGTCAAGTGGAAGGAGACAGTATTAAAGGAGACGACTTGGGATCATGACCAGCACTCTGAAGAAAAAGCACAAACTGTGATGGAGAGTGAGGGGCCTCAGGACGGGAGGGCGCCTTTGGGGAGAGCCCAGACACAGACAGACCAGGGAGGAGGCCGTAGGATGGTAGCTGGAGAAAGGCAGGGCCTCAGGAGAGATTTCAAAGGCAGGCTGGCCAGCAGCAGGTGACAAGTAACTAGGCTGGGAGGGATTAAGAAGGAGGAGAAGATAAACACACCTCCTCGAGTTTGACCTTGGATATCTTCAATCATCTATCATACTTTGGGATGGGTAACCAGAAGCCGGATAGGGGTAGAAACTGCTCTGAGATGCCCTGATTCTCTCCTTGCTCTGGGGATGGAAGGAGATTAGCAGACTGATGATCATTTCCTGGATGGAAAGGAGTATTTCCAGAAGGAGATATTCCTTAAGAAGAGAGAAAACCCATCAGAAAATCTCCTGTGTACAGCCCCTCTGTGTTCACGAGTCCACAAAAGAAGAGAGACGTCAGCCGCCCTGCAGACCCCCAATCAAGCAAGAGGGATGGTCACAGTCAATGCCTGCACCTCCCGAACGCTCGTCCCCCAGCCTCTGAAGGAGGAGGGTGCTGTCACTGGCACCAGACGAGACTCACAGGGCCCAGGGGAGTGGGAGTGACTCCCAGACCACCATGCAGCTGACGGTGGCTGGACCCCATCCTCTATTCCATTCCCCCCCATCTCTGTCCCCAGCGTTAATCAGATGCTTGTGGTGCTGATGCTGTGGGTGGGTTTTGGGGGGTTTTTAATCATTTTTATTGCAGGGCACCACAGAACCTTCAGGAAACTCAAGTGTGAGACACGTCTCCAAGAGGAGCCCCTGCAGGCAGCTGGAAAGGACAAATCATTTCCCTTCACCTGTGAAATAGTTTTCCTGTGAAAAAGACTGGCTTCTAAGGCTATTCATTGCAAGTAAAATCCATTCCTCAGACCTCAGACACAGCAGCAAATGTTTGTAGACTTTCTTACTGATGATAAAAAACAAAATTCAACTCGGTACATTTTTTTTTTAATTCTCTGTAGGGTTTTTTTGAGGGGGTAGGGGTAATTAGATTTGTTTGTTTATTTTTTTAATGGAGGTACTGGAGACTGAGCCCCGGACCTTGTGCGTGATACCACTGAGCTACGCCCTCCCCACAGCTGAGTATATTTTAAAGATCTTACTGGCAGCATCCTGTCGAGCAGGTAGAAAGATCTGAAGATCTATACAAAATGAAAGACTTAGAGGCAGAAGGGAGCAGGAGTAAGAAAGTTCTAGTAGGCAAAAAAGCAGGTTGGTTATTGCAAAGTTGCTTTCCCTTAGGGGATGGCAGGGGTCTGGCAGGCAGATGACTTAACTAGTTCTGATCAGGCGACTCCTGATAGAAGTGTTTCAGACGTCTTTTCTGGGAGAGCCAAAACTGTCATCAAGTCTTAGTTTGGTGATGGTGGGACTTGGCATAAACGACTCCATGTTGGGCCTGTGGTCTTATTTTTAATACTGAGTTGGAAGTTAACGGGACAAGCAATTTTGCTGCCTTGATGGGGAGTCTACCAATACAAACTGCGATGGGTGTTTGTGAAAGATGTTTATTCAAAGTGAAAACACAGCAGGAACGATGCCACGGGAGGCCTTGGCTGCCCTGACCATTGCTACATGCTGCTGTTCAAACTGCATCTGATGTCTTTTCTATTGACACTGAAGGAGTTGTCAGGAAATTTTCCTTTACTATTTGAACTGAGCAGTTAGTCTTTTTATGATCTGTTGCCACTCAGTATTCTTTAATTCTCTCTCATTCAGAACCTCAGTGGTTTGCAGTTTATCAAGTCGAGAAGAACCCTCTGTTTGTTTATTTTTTTTTTTTGGAGTCCTGCAATTATTGGGTATAGTTCCCTGTGCTAAACAGTAGGACCTCGTTGTTTATCTCTTTTATATATATTGTAATTAGTACCTGCAAGTTCCAGACTCCTAGTTTATCGCTCCCACTCTTTCCCCTCTGGGAACCATAAATTTGTTTTCTATGTCTGTCAGTCTGCTTCTGTTTTGTAAATAATTTCTTTTGTGCCTTTTTTTAGATTTCACAGATAAGTGATATCATATGATATTTGTCTTTCTCTGTCTGACTTACATCACTTAGTATGATAATCTCTAGGTCCATCCTAGAGTTGCTGCAAATGGCATTATTTCATTCTTTTTTATGACTGAGTAATATACCATTGTACATATACATATGCCAGTCATCTGTCGATGGACATTTAGGCTTCCATGTCTTGGCTATTGTAAGTAGTGCTGCTGTGGACATTACGGTGCATGTATCTTTTTGAATTGGAGTTTCCTCCAGATATATGCCCAAGAGTGGGATTGCTGGATCATATGGTAAGTCTATTTTTAGTTTTTTAAGGACTCTCTGTGGTTCTCCATAGAGACTGTACCAAATTACATTCCCACCAGCAGTGTAGGAGGGTTCCCTTTTCTCCACAGCCTCTCCAACATTTATCATTTGGGGATTTTTTAATGAAGGCCATTCTGGCCAGTGAGAGATCATACCTCATTATAGTTTTGATTTGCATTTCTCTGATAAATAGTGATATTGAGCATCTTTAAATGTGCCTCTTGGCCATCTGTATGTCTTCATTGGAGAAATGTCTGTTTAGGTCTTCTGCCTATTTTTTGGTTGGATGGCTTGGTTTTTTGTTACTGAATTGTATGAAATGTTTGTGTATTCTGAAAATTAAGCCCTTGTCAGTCACATCATTTGCAAATATGCAATAAGTTGTCTTTTTGTTTTGTTCACAGTATCCTTCACTGAGTGGACACCATTTTTCAAAGTCATTGATCTTGCAGAGATGCAACATCATACTGAAAAATGGCAAAACACAATATGCCACAGAAGATGAAATTATGTGCTTCAAAAGTTGTTAACTTTATGCCAATACAGATTCCCTCTATTGGCTCATAATGCTGATGTTGAACGTGTTTCCCTGTGAATGGAAACAAGGGAAAAAATTAAAAGGACACTCAATGGAAAAAAAAGAACAAAATAAGTTGGATGTGACCCCTGTAAAAACTATATACAATGTGAATAGAACCCAGACTGGTACTGCAGGGAATTTTATAAGCAGATTTTGCAAAAAGGAAAAAAAATGTTCAGGAGAACTAAAATATCAATGACACAGTTTTAGGGAAAGAGACCCCCTGTCATTTATTTCAGATCATCCGTGACTGATTTTGGGGTCTGGTAAAATACACAGGTTGGGTTTCCAGGGAGCAGGCTCAGAGAGAGACCAGGGTGAGCGTGCTCACGAGGAGGTGCCCCAGGGGTGGGTCCCTGGGGAGCGGAGGGGGGCAGGTGGGGCAGAGGGACGAGGCGCTGCAATGCAGCCCAATGACCACCTTAGCCAAGGATCTGGGGAGCTCTGGAGCTAGAACAGCCCCGCAGGGTGTCCCCCATTTGGACCAGGATGGCCAGACCCTGGGAAGAGGTCTGACCTCAGACATGGGGCTCTCTGCCCAGTCCCCACTGTGGGACACTTTACATTCATAACTGCCTTGATGCCCCACGACCACCCTGTGACTTAGGTTTATTGTGTCCATTTGACAGAAGGGGAGACTGAGAAGTGAAGTGACTTGCCCAAATTCAGGCTCGTTATAGGTGACGGGGCTGAAATTTGAGTCTAGTTCTGCCCATCGCCCTGCCAGTGGGATGCCCACACACAAGTTGGTAGCCCATTTACATGGAAAACTATTCTCTTGGAAACTGACCCTGATGTCTTCCTTCCTGGAGAGCTTCCAGCCAGAAGTTGCCGGATTTGGGGTGGTCATTTACAGATCTTGAGCTCTATGTATTCGGTGGTGCTGGTGGCCTCCTGGTCCTGAGGCTCCCTTGGCCTCAGTCTGGGGAAACTGAGAGAGGCATAATGGAGCTTCTGTTCTTCCTCCACTGGGTGTGGGTGGCCCATGGTGCTGCCTGGCAGACACTCGTACTGGTGACCCTGAGTGGAAGGGAAAGAGGGGGTCATATTAAGATCACGGGGGCTGGAAGAGAGCAAGGAGGGTCCAAGAGTGAACCTGAAAACTGAACATTGAGCATTCCATCTATTCATTCCAGACACTGGCTGGGCCCTCATTCATTCATTCATTCAACAAATTCTTGAGAGTAATCAAGTTGGTAATCAATTTCCAGTCTCCTGGATTCCTCAGGACAATCTACTCAGGAGACACTATTTCCCCATTTTTCAGGAGGAGAAACTGAAGCTAAGGAAATATCCTCAAATCACACATTCACTCATTGGTAGCGTCATGTATCATGCCCAGGTCTTTCTGACTCCGGTGCCTGCTACCTTATGGAACAGTTTTCCATGCCAGGTGCTGGATATGCAGTGGGGAACAAGGAAGGCATCATCCCTGACCTCCTGCAGCTTACAGTGTGGGAAGCAGATGTTAAAGTAATAGTCAATTATATTACTATCTAATTGCAAATTGTGATAGGATAGGAGTGGAATGGATGGTGTGAGAAAGACAGGGATTTCCTCAGACCTGGACTGCTCTCAGGGACCACTCAGCATTTCAAAGATTCAGGCAAACACAATCATCAAATTTCATTATGAACCTTAAAATCAAATACTCTTGTGCCAGAAAGGGTTAACTTTGCCCACGGAAGAGTTTGATCCCTTGTCCCCAGCACCTGGGAGGGAACCTCTAAGCCCTTGAAATGTCCTGCCTGAGAAGAGTGTCTTTGTTTACCTACACCTTGGCCCACACCAGAGGGTCTATGTAACAATGTGATAGATGGTCAGGGGCCTTGGGTCACACAGTTTCAGCTTGACCTCTGCAGGGGCTGGAGACTAAATTCAGCCACATGAGCAGAAAGCCATGCCAACGTGACCAACTCCCATAAAAACTCTGGACATGAAGTCTCGGTGTGCTTCCCTGTCTGGCGAGACCCCCTGCATGATAGCACACATCGTTGCTGGGAGATTTGACTGCACAACTCCCCTGGGAGAGACAGCTAGACACTCAAGTCTGGTCTCTCCTGGACTCTGCCCCACGGGCCTTTTTCCTTAGCTGATTTTAATCTCTATTCTTGTCCAGTACTAAACAATAACCATGAGTATAAAAGCTTTCAGTGAGTTCTGTGAGTCCTCCCAGTGAGTTATTGAACCTGAGAGTGTCTTGGGAGCCCCTGAACTTGGTAGTAGACAATAATTATTTGGGAGAGATCCCTGCAGCATCTGTCCTGGGGAGGAGAGGTAGGAAGTGGGGGAGAAAGTGGGTCAGGGGTCCAGAGAGAGAGGGGGATGGAGGCATAGGGAGGGGCCAGTTGGAACTGAACGCAGACGGTAAAATGGACTGGCTGTGGTGGTCCTTATCTCTGCAGAAGGAGACAGAGAGCAGAGGGGAAGGTGCCTCCCGTGTCACTGGGCTGGGTGACAGTATGAATAGGACCCAAGAGCAAAAGCCTGTCTGGGGTGTGAAGATCGTCAAAGTCCTGGGGAAGAGTGTGACCATGGCCATCCCAGGGAGGTAGGCAGATTGGGTCCCCAGGGACAGAGGGCTCATCACTCACCTGGGAGGTGGAGGGGGCGTTCACTTCAGCTGCCACTCCAGGGGCCTCCTTCCTGAAGGTCATCACCCTGAGACGGGAGACCAGGACCTTTCAGCAGCCTGGCTGGCTCAGAGCATGCCGTGGGATCACTGTTTCCCCTGCTTAAGAGGCTGGAAGGGCTGACCAAGGCCAGGAGGTGGGGGACATGCCTCACTTCACAACTTTCATCAAGAGAGCCAGCGCCCTTCACGGACGGCTGGGTTGGAGGGGTGGGGACGGACCCTGCTCTGATTCTCTGACCCAAGGCTCAGTGCTCAAGTCCTCTGATTCCTCCAGCTGGGGCTGCCTGGATTCCAGGACTTGGACCTCTTCCCGCCCCCTGCACTTGCCCTCCCTCCCAGGGACGACACTCACATGAAGAGGATGAAGCAAGAACAGAGACTGAGCAGGCCAGCGATACCAGCTCCCTCGACGGCCCCCAAAACGAATCCTCCCCAAAGCTGGGGCTTTCCTGCAGACCAGTGGGGTTTAGGGTCTCCCCTCCAAGCCCCAGGACTCCCATGCCCCCTCCTCCTACAGAATTTGAGCTCTCATATTCTTGGGCCCCTAAGCCGCCAAAGAACAGGACTCTGCCCCTCCCCCACCACCTCTCACTCCCTCCCATCCAGGCCCCTTTCCTCCCAAGCGTCATCTTCTCCAGGATGGAGATGGCTTTGCCCCCAAGCCTCTGCCCCCAACCAGCCCCCTGACCTGGCAGCAGCAGGACCGTGGCGCTCTGGGCCCCATGGACGTTCAGGGCTTCGCAGCTGAGGCTGAGGCCGGAGCTGAGCCCCTCACTGAGGCTCAGGGAGCTGTTGGCCCAGGCCCCAGCCAACCTAGAGGTGATCTTGAAGGAGGCATTGCTGAAGGTCCCCTCCAGCAGCCCCTCCCCCAGCCGCCAGCGCAGGGAGGGGGCCGGCTGGGCTCGGGAGGAGCAGCTGCAGTGCAGACCCTGGTCCTCCCAGGAGCAGGAGGGTCCCAGCAGCTGCGGGGGGTCTGTGGGGAGGAGGGAGAAAGGTCAGCGTGCCTCTCCCCTCCATGGACCCGAGTGTCCTCCCCCGGGGTGTCTTCCCTCCTCCCAGCTCACTCTGCACAGAGAGATGCAGGGAAATGCCCAGGGAACCCCGAGGGTGCTGAGCTCGGCAGGTGAATTTGCCTTCATGGTCCGAATCCACACGGGGCAGGAGCAGGACCCCCGGGTTTGAGGGCTGCGAGGGGCTCAGGGTCCGACTCCCATGGGCCCAGCTCAATGTGGCTGGGGGGTTGCTGTCAGCGACACAGACGAGGCGCAGAGACTCCCCTTCCAGGACAGAAAGAGATGAGCCGTTCCCCAGGTATTTCAGTTCTGGAAAGAGGAGAGAGAGACAGAGACAGAGACAGAGACAGAGAGACAATAGAAAGAAAAAAAACCCGTGAAGTTCAGTGTAGTGACATTCTCTGAGGCCAGAAGGAGGAGGCTAAAATCGGCTGCTCTAGTGCTTAACATCCACAAGGTCCTGGATCCAATCCCCAGTAACTCCACTAAAAGAATAAATACTTTTAAGTATCTCCCCTCCAAAAATAACCAAAAAAAACCCTGGAAAAAAAAACCCACAGAGCTCCTTCAAAAACAAACAAAAATAAAATAAAACTGGATGCTCCAAAGATGGGGGTACTGTTCTAGTTCTTAACGTGGGTGGTGAGTACCAAGGGTTCACTTGATGGTGTTTCCTCTATACTTGTATATTTGACCAGTTTGACCAGTAGTCTTTGCACGCAGTGAAGGGTAAATGTAAAGCGCCTGAGTGAATGGGGCCCTCCCACCTCTGCTTTCCCTGCGCATCACCACCACCCCCTGTCCTACCTGTGCAGTTTCCTCGGGAGACGCTGATGCTCAGGTTCTGGGGAGCATCTAGGACAGAGAGACGCAGTGAGGGAGGGAGTCAGAGCTGACTGTTCCCTGCTTCCCTCCCACCTCCCGCCCACTACCCGGACTCTCTCACCCCCAAGAGGCCCAGAAGCAAAGCAGAACAAGACCTAGGTCTTTCCTGTAGTGCCTCCCAGCCCCCGGCTTCCCCACTCCCCGCAGGCACCCCGGTCCCGCACTCACAGGACACGTTGAGCATGAGGGTCCCCTCCGAGCTCACGCCAGCCCTGGGGAAGGTCACGCGGCAGGTGAGGTTGGTGCCATGGTCCTGCGGGCGGGGGGTGAGCAGGATCTCCGAGGATTTATAGGCCTCCGAGGCCAGTCCCGGGGGGCGGAGGGCAGCCCCGGTCCAGGAGATGCTGGGGTGCGTGGCTCGATCACAGGCTTCTGGCAGGGAGCACGTCAAGTGAGTGCTGGAGCCGGCCTCCAGGGACTCCTTGACGTGGATGTCGGGGGTCCAAGACAGCGCTGGAGAGGAGAGAGAGAGAGAGGCCAGACCCCACAGGGGATGGCCGTGCGTGCCCAAGCCTGATCTGACCATGCCCCACTGTTCCCCATGAGGGGCAGGGGCTCCAACCCTCCCACCCATCCCTGTCGTCTGTTCCTGGGGACCACTCTATACCTGTGACGTTCACAGTGAGCAGATTGTTTGTGTAACTGTGTCTCACATTATCTCCTCTCATCAGCCGAAAATAATACTTTCCACTTTCCTGTTTCTGGGCATCTGTGATGCTCAGGGAGCAGTTGTTGGCCCCTGGGTGGCCAGAAAGGTAGAATGCAATATTGGTCTTCTTTTTTGCTACACTGAGGGGATTGTTTGTGGCCACGAGAACATCCGCTAGGGGTTTATCCCTTTTCCGGAACCAGTAGCCATAAGCAGGTGTAGAGTCGTCCCAGCCAACCCGGGGGTAGGAGACTTCACAGGACACAAGGACGCACAGACCCTCCTGCACTGTCACCGATTCCTGCACTCGCAGCTGGTACTGTGCACCCTTCTGCTGGGACCCTGGGGGACACAGAGGCTCAGTTGCAGCTCCAGCCCCTCCCTGCCCCCCCCCACTGCCCACTCACCCGCCCACAGCAGGGGCAGCAGAAACAGCAGCATCTCCACATCCAAGGAACGGGGCTTTTCCGGACTGTCTGGCTTCTGGACCTGCCTGTCTGTCCCCGAAGGAAGCTCCAAGAGGAAGCTTCTGGGGGAGAAGGGGGCAGTGACCATCCAGAGATGAGCAAAAGAGGAACCCCAGAGCTGCAGATGTCTGAGAGATCCCCCTCTTTCAACTTCTCTTTTCACGGAAACAGCAGATTAGAAAGTGGTTGCGGGGCTGCCCTAAACTGAGAAGCAGCCATCCCGGATCAGCCAAAGGGAGGGCGGTGCCGGGGAAATAAATGAGAAAGGAGCTCCAGGTGAGGTGCTGGAGGCAGGGATTCCCTCATTCATTCATTCATTTTCCAGGCAAACGTCTGTTCCACGCAGAGGCCAAGGACAGAGGCGGGCATGACCACCCAACTCCCGCCCTCAGGGCCTCACCTCCTGTGACCCCAAATCCAGCACCCCCCAAGCTCTGCAAGGACACTCAGCCTCCCTGCACCTGGAGATTGTCATACTAACTGAAGTAAGCCAGAAAGAGAAAGAAAAATACCCTATGATGTCACTTACATGTGGAATCTAAAAAAATGACACAAATGAACTTATTTACAAAACAGGAACAGACTCAGAGACATGGAAACCAAACTTATGGTTACCAGGGCGGGGGTGAGGGATAAATTGGGAGTTTGGGGTTTGCAGATACACACTACTAAATACAAAATAGATAAACAACAAGGTCCTACTGTCTAGCACAGGGAACTATACTCAAAACCTTGTAATAGCCTATAATGAAAAAGAATATGAAAAGGAGTGTGTGTATGTACATAAAACTGAAATCACTATGCTGTACACCAGACACTAACACAACATTATAAACTGACAACACTTCAATTAAAAAAAATAAATAAACAAAATAATGAAGTAATTTGTTTAAATGTTAAGAAAAAAAAATGACAGGTCCAGAGAGAAAACAGGAAAAAGCTTTCTCCTGCTTTTTTGTCCAAGGTACCCCACATTTTCGTCTTGCCAGGGGCCAGCCCGTGATTAAGGCGGCTCTGGGGAGAAGCTTCCAGCCTCAGATACAGCGGACAGGAGAGCGTGGTCTGCCCTGCCCCAGGGCGGGGAGTTGTAGGGGGTGCTGGGTGGATGGGCGACCGTCTGTCTCCTGAGAGTGGGGACAACACAGGAATGAAGGAAGCAGATCTGGGGCCACTCTGCTTGTAATGAACCCAGCTCCTCAAGTGACTGACTATGCATGTAGTAAAGAGTTAACCTCACCCAAAGAGGGATGTGGGCTTTGCCCACCTCCTGGAAGGGAACCTGAAGCTCTCCGCACGTCCTACTTCATTAAACTATCTTCACTTACCTGGAGCCTCCAGCCATGGGCTCCCTCTGTCTCTTTCTCTTTCTCTCTCTCTCTTTCTCCTGAATAACTAATGCCTGTGTTAATACCGACCAGAATTCTCAGACTTCTTGATCAATAGAAATTGATAAGAGGCCAGAGGAGAAATTTTTTTTTCTTGGGCAAGTCTTCTATTGAAACTTGTGCTGCCGTAGGAGGGAGCAAAAATAAGTTAACAGGTTCCCTCGTTTGCTTCCTGATGGGGAGGGAGGGCACGAGCTGTTCCCTTAAATGGGGTGAGGTTGGGGGTGGGCCGGGGATCGGCTGCAAGGGTAGCTTAGGCGGTCTGCCCACCCCACAGTGGTGGAGCTGTGTGCAGGGATCATGTGCAGTGCCCTGCTTTTCTTTGCTCCCAGCCCCTCAAAAATGGCAGTTGGGTTTTTGGCCTTTGTGAATCTTGTTATTCATGATTTGCCCCAACTGTGCATGCATGCTGTTATTTTTCATCCCTTATAGTTTCTTTGTATTCTGTTGCTGGGAGACATTTGTCCAAGCATCACAGCAAAGGGTCCCAGGTCCCAGCCTATCTCAGTGTGACCACCCTGTATTCATTTCCTTGGGGCTGCGCTAGCAAAGTACCACAGACCAGGTGGCTTAAAACCACAGACCTTGACCGTCTCCCAGTTCCAGAGGTTAGAAGTCTGAAACAGGTGTGGGCGAGGTTGGTTCCTGCTGAGGCCTGTGAGGGAGCCTCTGTTCCCTGACTCTCTGCCAGCTTCCATCAGCCATGAGTGTTCCTTGGTTTATAGGTGATGCTCTCTGTGTGTCTTCCTGTCTTCCCTCAGTACGTGTCTGTCTCAGTGTTCAAATTTCCTTTTTAAAAAAATAAGAATATTGGTCATATTGAATTTGGGCCACCCTAATAACCTCACCTTACCTTGATCACTTGCAAAGACCCGATTTCTAAATAAGGTCACATTCACAGGTACTGGGGGTTAGGACTTGAACACCTTCTTGGGGGGTGCAATTCAACCCATAAGAGACCCCTGATAAAAATGCTGGAAACCAAGGTTTATACTTTGTACATGTTCTCAAACATCATCGCTGGGCGTATCTGTCAGCTTTGAGTTGCCATAAGATACCACACTCTGGGCGGCTTAAACAACTTTTTCCTTTGCAGACTTTTTTGTGGGGGGTGGGTGGGTGCAGGTAATTAGATTTATTACTTATTTTTAAAAATTGGTGGGGTAAATAGGCTGATTTATTTATATTATTTCATTTTAACAGGGGTACTGAGGATTGAACTTAGGACCTCTTGCAACTCAGGAACTCATGCTAGGCACGCACTTTACCACTGAGCTATACCCAACCCCTGTCTTGGTCTGTGTCCTTCTTTTTTGGGGGGGAAGTAATTAGATATTTTAAATGGGGGAACTGGGAATTGAACCCAGGACCTCATGCATGCTCTCTACCCGAGCTCTACCCTCCCCCTACATCCTTTTGGTGTAATGAAGAGTGTCACAGGTTCTCTGAGTTCTTTAGTCCTTCCAGTAAATCATCGAACCTCAGGGTGCTCTTGGGGAATCCCCAGAACAGTCTGTTTCCCTCCTCAGACGGTAGTGAGGAAAGGCACAGTTTCCCTAAGCGGAGGCAACATTGCCGCTTGCCTGCGTCTGCGGAAGCTGCCGACCGGCCCTCGCGTTCTCCGGGGCGCCCCCTGGTGGACCCGCGGTGTCAACTCTCAAAGAGCCCGGAGCTAGGCCGGGAAGTTGCTGACCAGGAAAATTGCCGAGTTCATCACAAATACATAAGAAGAAGTGGGACAAATGCAATATGAAAATGCACAAGGAACGCATCAGCTCCTTTTCATCTGTAATCAGTTCCTCATTTTACTTCTCAGTCATTTGTCTCTCCAACCTGAGGTGACCTCACTTTTAACTAAATGGTCCCAACTGGTACCAAGCTGCCCATTCCTCCTCTTACCTTGCAGCTCTGTGGTCCACAGCCCGGCCTAGACCCCATGGAGAGCAGCCCTCGGGGGCAGACTCTGTGGGGAAGGGCCACCAGGACTCTGCTTCTGACTCAGTCTCTCTACCTTGTCTTGGTCTGAGTCAGTTTTCAAATTTCTGCAGAATTGTAAAACAGGCCCCTAAAACTTCCCTTCTTTCCAAACAAGTAAACTAGTCATTGCTTTTTCAATAGATGGCCAGAATGAATGAGGGTGGGGAGGTCACTGGTAGGATTCCAGTGACCCGGGACCTCCCAATATGGACCACTTAGTGGGTGCTGAGGACCACAAAGTCACCCAAGTCAGGAACCCTCTTCTTTCTCCTCTGTGGGACACATCATAGCTGCTGAAAACTAGGTCCAGTTGCCTGGAGACAGGGGTCACCCTTCCCTGGAGAAATAGTACAGTAGAGAGTCTACCCCAGGACTCAAAATGAATAACACCCAATTGTGTGTGTGTAAGTGTGTCAACTTGTGCGTCTGAATGTGTCTGACTTGCATGTCTGTGTGCCTCTTTGTATTTGAGTATCTGCCTGTGGGCGTGCATGTCTCATCTCTGAGTGTGCATTTTGTACTTGTGTGTCCAGATGAGGGGAGGACACCTGTTTGTGTGTACATGTGTGTGTGTGTGTGTGTGTGTGTGCTCATATTCAAGGCATTTGAAACCAGCCTTCTAGGCTGATATTGAGAGGAATCATACCTGTATTGAATTTTTTTTTCTAATGGAGGAACTGGGGATTGAACCCAGGACCCTGTTCATGTTAGGCATGTGCTCTACCACTGAGCCACTGCCCCAAATACTGACTTTTTTTTAATGGACTATCTTGGTACCATATTAGGGATCATCATTTCTGGAGCATCAGGAGCCATGAAGTGTTTATAAGCTAGAGAATTGTGCTTATAGAGATGAAAATATCAAGTGATGCTGCGGAATCCGTTCCCGTCATAGAAGCCCCGGGAGTGCCCCGCCCCCCACTGTCTCTGATTCATTCTGCACAATGAGGATCATTCTAGTCTTGAAACAGGTGTCTATACACCTGGTGGCACTGACAGCAACCTGCCAGTCAGGCTGAGGGGGGCCCAGGAGAGCCAAATCCTGAGCCCCTCACAGACCTCGAACTCTGGCATCCAGGAACTACTCCAAGTGGAGTAGGGGCATAAAGGTGAATTCACCTGTTGAGCTCCGGTGCGTGAGCCGGGCGGCCCCACAGGCTTGGAGTCCACACGTGGCTTCCCCAGACTCCTCGCAGGATCTTGGCTGTGCTCCGGGGAGCAGAGGGTGGACAGGGAGGGGCTCAGACCAGGAGTAGGGTTGGGACCTCTGGGACTTCTGATGTGGCCTCCCCCGGGGAAAGACAGAGGGAGTGATGAGGAGTGGGGCTGAGAGTGTGTTTTCTCTCTCCTCCTACAGGCCGAATCCAAGAAAATGCTGCCTTCTGGGTGAAGGACCAAGAAGACAGCGTATCAGGGAACTATGTTCAATATCTTGTAATAACCTTTAATAAAAATGAATATATGCATGTATATGGATTACTGGGATATTGTGCTGTACACCAGAAACTGACACATTGTAATTGACTGAACTTCAATTAGAAAAAAAAAAGACAGTGTCTATGTGATGGGCCGAATAATGACCCCTGGAGATGTCCAGGTCTTAATCTCTGGAACCTGCGAATGAGTTGCCTTGTTTAGCAGAAGGACTTTGCAGGTGTGATCACGTTAAGGATCTTGGGATGCAGAGATTAGCCAGGTGGACCGTCAATGTAATCACAAGTTTATAAGAGAGAGGCAGAGGGGGAGTGTCTAGGTCAGCAGTAGAGAGCATGCTTAGCATGCAAGAGTTCCTGGGTCCAATCCCTAGTACCTCCATCAAAAATGAATAAATAAACCTAATTACTTCCCCTGCCAAAATTTTTTTAAGAAAGAGGCAGAGGGAGCGCGGACTATAGACGTCAGTAGGAGAGATTGTTATCACTGCACCACCAGAAACTGCAAGAAACAAGAGATTCACTTCTAGATCATCCAGAAGGAACCCATCCTGCTGACACTTTGATTTTATCTTCATGAGACTCAGCTTGGACCTGTGGACTCCAGAACTGTAAGAGAATGCATTTGTGTTGTTTTAAGCCACTGACTTTACATCAAAGCCCTGCTCCCTTGAGAAGCTCTAGGGGAGAATCCATCTCCTTGCCTCCCGGTCCCTCCTGCCATCTTCAAAGCCAGGGGTGTAGCATCTTCTCTGTTTTTATCTTCTCCTCCATCACGTGAACTTCTCCTCTGTGTTCAAGTCTCCTCTGCCTCCCTCTTACAAGAAAAATTGTTGGTTACATTTAGGGCCCCCACAGGTAATGCGGGATAATCGCCGCATCTCAAAATGTTTAATTTAATCACACCTGCAAAGTCCTTTTTGCCATATGCATTAACATTTACAGGTTCCAGGCATTAAGACCTGGATATTTTTTAGGGCTCTGTTCTCGCACAAGTATATTGCATGATTCCATTTATATGAAGTATTCAGACTTAGCAAATCCATAGGGACGAAAAGCAGATTAGTGGTTTCCTGGAGCTGGGGTGAGAGGGGTTGGGGACTGATTGCTTAACAGATACAGGGTTCCTGTTTCGGGGTAGGGGGAGCGGATGGAAAAGTTCTGGAACAAGATAGTGGTGATGGTTGCACAACATTGTGAAGGTACTAAATGCCACTGAATTATACACTTTAAGGTGGTTAAAATTGTAGATTTTATGTTATGTATTTTTTATTGAAGTATAGTTGATTTACAATGTTGTGTTAGTTTCAGGTGTAAAGCAAAGTGATTCAGGCATGCATATATATATGTTCTCTGTCAGATTCTTTTCCATTATAGGTTATTACAAGATATTGAATATATTTCCCTATGCTATACAGTAGGTCCTTGTTATTTATTGATTTTATGTATAGTAGTGTGTGTCTGTTAACCCCAGGCTCCTAATTTATCCCTCTGCCTCTCCCTTTCTCCTTTGATAACCATAAGTTTGTTTTCTATGTCTGTGAGTCTGTTTTGTAAATAAGTTCATTTGTATCATATTAGATTCCACATAAGTGCTATCATATGATATTTGTCTTTGTCTGACTTACTTCACTTAGTATAACCTCTAGGTCAAGCCATGTTGCTGCAAATGGCATTATTTCATTCTTTTTATGGCTGAGTAATATTCCATCGTGTATATATACCACATCTTCTTTATCTATTCATCTGTCCATGGACATTTAGGTTGTTTCCATGTCTTGGTTATTGTAAACAGTGCTGCTATGAGCATTGGGGTGCTGCAATCGGTTTAACAAACAAACCAGGATCTTCAAAGTGCTTTACAAATATTAACTCATTTAATGCTCACAACAACCCCATGAAGTCCATGCTATTAGTCTCATTTTATAGCAGAGAAAACTGAGGCACAGAGAGGTTAAGCAAGCTGCCCAAGGTCACACAGCTGGCTCGAGTGCTGTCCTGTACCAGACTAGGCAGAGAGGCCTCCCTGTACTGGCCAGGTCGTGAATTTGGGATCTTGTCTGTCCTCCCCCGCCACGATGTGAGCTCAGGGAGGGGGCCTTCATCTGGCGCACAGAGGCAATTAATGAACATTGTGGGATGAAGAAGGGATGAGTGGGTATCTGAGGATGGCCGCATCCCTTCCTGACCGCCTGAGCTCTCCTGCCGCGCTCTGCTTGGGGAACTCTATTCTTCATCAGGGCTTACGGTCCTGGTAAATCCCATTCTCGGAGCTAGAGGCGACCCCAAGGAAATTACGGGCTTTGACCGCCTGAGTTGAAGTAGGAAAACCGACTCACAGCGGGGCACCGGCGCCACCTGGCGGCGAAGTCCTGCTAAAACAGAGCCGCGGGGAGACCCTGAATGCCTGCAGTGGGCGAGGTGGAATCTGCATCTGTAAGGGAGCTGGTATGAGTGTATTAAGGGACGATTGTCTGAACCACTGCCGTCTACCAATGGCTTCCAAACTTTTCTGACCATGATGCACAGCAAGAAATCATTTCATATCAATACAGTTTCACGAAATATCACCCTGTAGTACATCGTATTTTGTACTCTATTCATATCTTTAAAAACTGGTCAGAATCCTTTAAATTTGATTCCCAACTCGATAACGGGTGACCACCTGAGCCGTTTTTCTCAGCTCACAAAGAAATATTATGATGGAGAAGGAGTTAGTACACAGTCCTGGCTCCCACCAAACCCCGGGTGACTTCTCTCCACATTTGTACTGATTCTCAGATCCAGGGTTGACAACCCTGACTTCCAGATAAGGAACCTGGACTCAGAGAGGCAAAGACACCTGTTCAAGGGCACACAGCTCAGATGTGCAGTTCCAGCTTTTGCCTTATTTCTGGAGGAGAAAAAGCACTAAATTCTCCTAATTTCACTGTTATTGAGTCAAGTTGAATGTAGTCTTTTCTCATGTTTGCCAATAAGACTGAGCTGCAGTGGCCTGTGGTTTTTTGTTTGTTTGTTTGTTTGTTTGTTTGTTTTGGGGTTTTGTCATGTACAATGTAAATGATTGATATTCCAGAGCTGGGGCTTAAAATTGCAAGTCTTCAAATGTAACAGAACGAATCTGAGATGGAGATAGTCTGTGTCTATTCTCATTTGATCAAACACACCATCCTATCCCGCTTAAATATATGTGAAGGTGGCAGATAAAACGTGAAAATCATCTTCTGAGCAATAATTGTCAAGGACTGCATATGTCCAAGTGCATGGGAATGCCAGAACCTTAGAGGGGAGTTAGCACTAAAGATGATTTGACTTAAAGGGGAGGGTATAGCTCAGTGGTAAAGTGTATGCTTAGCATGCATGAGGTCCTGGGTTCAACCCCCAGTGCCTCCATTAAAAAAAAAAAGTTTTTTTTAAAGGAGCATACTTAAAAGGAGGCTCCTTGCTCTCCATTATCCCTTTCCCCTTTCCTGCTTACTATAACAAAGTTATAGTGATGGTGACTTGGCTTCAACTGTCTTGAAGAGGCTGACACTTTAGGGAGAATGGTCCCCAAAGTGCAGGCCCCAGACCAGCAGTTAACAGTGTCACTGTGTCACCTGGGCTTTGTAAGAAAGGCAAGTTCTCAGGCTCCATTCAAGACCTGCTTTATTAGAAACTCTGGGACACGCGGCCCAGCAATCTGTGTTTCCAAAAACCCTCCAGGGGATTCTGATGCACACTCAAGTCTGAGGACCACTGAGCTGGGAGATGCAGAGCAACAAGAAGGTGGGACCTAGGTCAGTGGGTAACCTCAGCAGGCAGGGCCGTCCTACTCCCTGCCCCATCTACCAGCGTGGATGTTTACATGAGAAAATCAATCTATCTTACCAAAGCCTCTGTTATTTGGCCTTTGGTCAACCAAATCAATATTTTAATCAACAATATATTTAAATACACCCTTTTTTTTTAATTGAAAATTTTAGGCATACACCTCACAACCATCAGGGTGGCTACTATTAAGAAGGAAAAGGAAAAGAATAAGTGTTGACAAGGATGTGGAGAAACTGGAACCCTTATGCACTGTTGGTGGGAATATAAATGGTGCAACCACTGTGGAAAACAGTTGGGCATTTCCTCAAAAAATTAAAAACAGAATTACCATATGACCCAGCAATTCTACTTCTGGCTGAACCTTGAGGACCTAGAATAGTACCCCATGTAAGTGAAATCAACTCTTTTTGTGTCTGGCTTATTTCACTTAACATGATGTCCTCAAGGTTCATCCACGTTGTAGCATGTAGAATTTCCTTCCTTTTGCAGCTGGGAGTACCCTGTAACTTAGCTCTAGACCATGAGATGTAAGCAGAAATCTGAGTTGGCTAGGCAAAATTTGAACTCCTGTCTCAAATTCAGATACAATGCCTGGAGCTGTGGCATCCATCTTGTGACCATGAGGGAAAGGCCAAAAGAATCAGAAAGACCTTGGCTACAACAGCCACCTCCCTCTAGACTTATGTGAAAAAACTTAACCTCTATGTGTACGCCACTGTTGGTCAGGTCTGCCATTACCGGCAGGCGAAAGCATTTATAACTAATACCCTAGGTCAAGTTACATCACCTGTCTCCCTAGACAGAATGCAGGTTCCATGGTGGCAGAAAATGTAACTTTGTTTTCCACTTGTATACCCAGCCCTTCCCCTTCCAGCCAGTGCCTGGCAGAGACCACATAGGTAGAACGAGTGTTTGAGAATCTTCATCCAAAATCTAACAAGAATATTGTCCTTTGGGGTTAACTGAAATTATCATGCAAAGCGCTTAAAATAATGTTCAGCCCATAGTAAGCCCTCATCAAATAGATGGAGCTGAACATCTCTACCGTGGCTTCCAGGCCACCTCCCACTTACCTGCCAATTTTCCCTGGAAAGCTTTCCTCAGCCAGCTGCCGCCTCAGCCTGGGGTACCCCACAACTCTGTTGCGGCCATCCTACCCCTTTCTGGTTTTGGTGGGTGTGACAAGCACCATGGGGAGGTGGCACCTTTGGCTACTCTTGCTTTCACTGTCTATGTTAAGTAATAAACGGTCTGAAGCAAAAAGTGGGTGTTGTATCTTCACCAGTTCAATGAGACCCGTCTTGGCCTTGATCGTGTGCTTGGCCATCAGTATTACCTGTTATTTCTATTACTATCATAATAATATGTCTTTGGCCTAAGGCTGCCCTCCCCGTAACCTCTCCTCTCAAAGATGAGACACACGACCAGAGGAAATGCTTCTTTTTATTTCCACTCACAACCCCTCCAAAACGATCAGTCCCCACCCCTCCCTCACCTAGATGCAGCCCCTCCCCCAACACCTTCACAAAACACTGATTTCCTCCCAGAGCTAAAATGAACACCCAGTCACCAATTAAGGCTGTTCTCCACCCTGACCACCTCCCCATCTGCCTGTATATCCACCTGCTCTGCTAACTTGGCCACCTTTTGGTTCCATCCCCCAAATGTAGTTCCCCAAGGTCACTTGGCTTGTTTGGCTTACATTCTTTGGGCACCACTCTTAAAACCTTCCTTGGCTTAGTCCCCAGATGGTTCCCCCATCCTCCTATGCAACGTCATTCTGCAGAGCTTCCTGACTTCATTTCCCTGTTTGGGAGGCTGAGTTTCCAAGCTCTCCCCTATTCCCCGAATTCCCGGTAGGTCTCTGTTCCTCAGCTGTTACTTAAGGGTATAGATGTTGACTGAGGCCAAACATGCCATGATTCTTGGGAGAGAGGAGGGGAGCCAACTCAGAAAGGACAGGAGAGGAGACAAGGATAAAAGGGGAGAGAGAAGGGGGCGGGGGTGGAGGAGGAGGGAGAGAGGGGTTGGGAAGGAAGCTGGGCGCAGGGGGATGACAGAAGGATGGGCCCTCCCACCTCAGCCCCAGAAAAGCAAGGGAGCCGGAGCTGAAGACCAGCGCCCCCTACGGCCCAAAGCCCTTGCCCGGCTAGCTGTTTCGGGTCCTCTGGCTTCGAGCCTTGTACACTTCGATGAGCAAATCCTTGACATACTGGATCTCCCGCTCCACCGACTCAGCCCTCTCCCTCAGCTCCCGGTTCCGTGCCTCCAGCCCCTGGCACTCGCCCTCCAGGGCCTCGCCCTCTGCGCGCTTCCTCTGCCGGTACCTCAGAGCCGCCGACTTGTTCTGGTCCCTCTTCTTTTGCTTGCGGTCCCCGCGGGCGGTGGCAGGATTGGGGTAGGGGGCCGGGCGAGAGGGTGGAGGTGGAGGAGGGGGTTGCTGGGGTGGGGGCAGGGGCGCCAACCCCGAGTCCCCTGGCCCGGCCTCGCTGCGGCAGTAGATGGCTAGCAAGTCGAGGGTATCCAGGGCAGGAGGCTGGGGGAGGTCAAAGGTTGGGAGGGGGAGGGGCAGCGGGAGGGAGGGTGCTGGTGCTGGTGGCTGTGGAGGTGGCGGAGGTGGGGAGGCGGGTGGGAGGAGGGGAGCATCAAGGAAGAAGTCTTCCATCTGCTCAAGTTCCTTCTTGAGGAGGGAGGCCATAGCTTCCAGATCGGGTGGGGGAGGGGAAGATGAGGGGAGGGCACCTGAGGGCAAGGGGGGCTCCAGAGGGAGAAGGGCTGTAAAGTCGACCCGCTCGGTCATCCAGTCAGAGAAGCCGTCACCTAGAGGATTGGAGAGAGACATAAAGTTTCTTGAGATCCTAGTCCTCCACCCAACCAGGTCTCAACTCATGACTACCTCATTCATCTCATTCACTGCGTAAAACCACCAATCAGCCAATTAGTCAACCAACCAATCAAGAAACCATCAAAGCAGTCAACAAACCAACAGATTAGCCAACTAACCAACAAACCAACAGATTAACCATCTAACCAACCAATCAACTAACCAGTTGACCAACCCACCACTAGTCAACCAACCAACCAATCAACCCATTAACCAACTAATCAATGAACCAGTCAACCAACCCATGACCCAAACAACAAAACAGTCAACCAGCCATTTCTTCAACCATGCCAACATCCTCTTTACTGATTACCCTGCATCTGTCATTTCTCGGATTTACTCTCTAGTTTATTTATTTATTTCTTTAATGGAGGTACTGGGGATTTAATTCAGTACCTCTGCATACTAAGCATGCACTCTACCACTGAGCTATTACCCTCTCTCTCTAGTTCATTTTTTTTTCTAGTTCATTCTTAAATACAAACTGGATCACACATAAACATACTGTTTCATCTTTAATTCATTACTGAAAACCCACAACGTACCAAAAACTTGAGATACACTCATGAATAAAACAGTTCCTGCCTCGCAGGCTCCGCCATGCTTTCTTCCACCTGAAAAGCTCTTCCCTTTGGTCTTTTCATGGCTCATTCTTTAGGCTGCAGCCAAAATGTTATGAACTTGGAAAGGGTTTCCTGGCTCCCCATTCTAAACTAGTCTTTGGTGTCATTTTTTTTTAACTCAGCTATTAAGTGTTTCCCACTTATTCCCATACATCATCATTTAATTTGTCTCTTGTCTGTCTCCCCAGTAGAGTATGTGCTGCAAGGGAGCAGGGATCGTATCAGTCTGGCTCCCAGTTGTATCCCCAGCACCTAAAACAGTGCCTGCCATAGTACAAGTGCTCAGTAAATATTTACTGAATGAATGAATGAATACTTCCTTCTCCCCTGCCCCCCCCACCTCCATCCTTTGTCTGCCCTTACCTGCCAGGGGCTCTCCCCCACCTGGAAGCCCGCCCTCCAGGGCTCCCCCAAGGACCTCATAGGGGCCCAGGGGGGCAGGGGCCAGGGGGAGTTTCCCATAGTCTACGAGCCAGCCCAGCCCGCTAGCTGGGAGCAGGGTCTTGTCCAGCTCCAGCCCCAGGGTCGCCAGGAGTGACATGGCTGCAGTGCGGGCGCTGGGCACGGATGTCAATGAAGGAGGCTGCACCAACAGCTGGGAGGAGATTCTGGAAGTTGCTCAGCTGGGCGAAGACAGGCACCAAGGCAAAAGTGGAGGACCTACAAATGTGAGACAAAAGCGAGTGGGTCAGAGGCCAGCCTCTCCTACCCCCAAAGCCACACCCCAGGTCCCCAGGACACTTTCTCCTCCTTCCTGCGGGGTTTGGATCTACGGCCTGCACTTTCCGAATTCTAAATCTACCCTTTCTTTCCCTAGATCTGAGCTACACCCACTCCCAAGGGAATTCTCTTTAGGACTGACACTTTTCTTCAGACTTCCCAAGACTTAATCCTTCCAATACAGAAACCTAATAGTCTCCCAGGGGAATTTCCCTAAGACCCTCCCACCCACCCCATAATATTTTTTAATAAAAATACTCAATCCCAGGGGAATTTTGTTCCAGCCACACCTCTTCCTCTAAAATATTTTCTTTACGCCGCACCCCCTCCCTGGATGTCACCTCAAATCTGTTCCCAGGGGAATTCCCCCTTCCCCGCCCCTTCATCAATGTCATGCTGTCAAAACCCACTCTTCTCTTTGAATTTTGCGGTGACTTCCTCCGTCCCTCCAAGTCCCGCCCCCAAGGTTAATTTTAGCTCCACCCTTCTCCGATCATTCCTCAAAGGCCCCGCCTCTTTATCAGGTAGAAACCCCACCCCTCAGCTAATAGTTTGCCTAGCCACGCCCCTCTCACAATAGGTACCACCCCCAGCTCCACCCTCCGCGACGCCTCTTATCCTAGCTCCATCCCTTTAATGGGTCGTTTCTAAGCCCCGCCTCCTCCGCTATCAATCTAAACCGGCCTCCGGCCCGTCAAGTGCCCGAATGGAAGGGAGGGAAGTTGTGCTTTGCGCAAGAGCGAAGTGGAGGCGGGAGGGTGGACTGGGCCGGCGGAAAACAGCTCCCTACTCCCCACCATCCGCACGCGGTTCTCACGCTGAAGACCACAGCGCATGCTCCGCCACCTGAGCGGTCCCATTGCTCCCTCAGACCTCCGCCCTCCTGGCGGTCAGTGCGCATGTGCGGCTGCTTACTGCCTGCCTAAGCACAAGGACTCCACTGGAGAGATGCGTATGAGCAATCGCGGTCAGACAGACTCGGCGAAGAAAAAGAAACACACCTTCCCTGAAGGCTAGTGCGCAGTCGCAAACGCACGTGGACGTCTTTAAAACCAACATTGTCTGGAAGAACGCACCCTCCCCCCATCGAGCCGATTGCGCATGCTTGGCTGCGCGCGGACGGCCCGTCTTTGCTCTTCTGCGCCTGCGCGACCGTGATTCTTCACTCTCGTCTCCCCACCCCCCAGGTCCGGTTGTGCGGGCCGCGAGCTTCGAAAGGGCGGGAAAGGCGGTTGGAGAGGGAGAGGCGAGCGGTTACTCACTCCATGGCTGCGGGAAAGAGAGGCAGCGGCGGCCTCAGGTGAAGAAAGAAGGCAGGAGCGGAGAGCGCAGGCGCGGTAAGCGCGGAGACGGGCCGGGGCAGAGGGGTCGCGGCTACAGAGCCATGGCCGGGGCTACGCGGGCGGAGGCAGCGTCGCGGTAGCGTGAGGACAGATCGTGATCTGAGGATGGGGAATGAGGCGGCCCCGGGGACTGGGGACAGATATACCGGGGACGGCGCAGCACGGCCTGGCGGGATCCTTCCGCGCCCCGCCCCGTGCGGCGCCATCCGGGAGGCGGGCTGGGCCCTACCCTCGGGATCCCGGGCTCGGTCCCCCTCCTCCTTTCTTCCCTGGGGCTGGGCTCTCTGTTTCCTCCGACCTGAGGGTCTGGGCCCGCTTTCCTTCCGACTCCGAGGTTCCCATCCTCCCTTTCCTCTGACTCTGGGGTTGAGTCCCCTCCTTGTGATCTGGGATCCGGCCCCTGCTCCCTCTGATTCTGGTGATTCTGCCCCTCCTCTTCCCTGAGATCACCAGTTCATCTCTCCTTTCCTTTCCTGTGCTTCACAAATTTCCGGCCAGCCACATGCTGGTCTCTCCATCCCTCAACTGCTTTCCCACTCTGAGAACCCCTTTTGGGGGTTAGAATTGCATGAGTCACAGACGGTGCTCCATTCAAATCACTGACCAGCGAGGCGAGGGTGGCCTTGGGCAAATAACTTAAATTCCCTAGCCTCATAGATAAAGAACTATCTGTAAAATGTGGAGAATAATCAACTCTACTCGGTGGGGTCGTTTGTGAAAATCAAGTAAGTCGATGCCTGTGAAACCCGGATCCAGCCTCAAACGTGCTCAACCCCTTTTATTATGATAGTAATAGGGAGGAACTCTGGGGCCCAGTCTCTCCCCTTCCAGCCCCCCTGACAACACCTGTTAATAGCCCATTCTTGGGTCTCCTTCACTCCTCCAAGGTGATTTTCAGCCATCCCCATCCCCCAATCCCAAATGATGGACTCAGCCCTATCTCGGTGCAGGGAGTCAGGCAGCATCGCCCTCTTGCCTTTTCTCTGTCCCCTGCCCATCACCCCTCAGCCCTTATCCTCAGCACTCCTTTCAGGCCAGTTGGTTCATTCTTCTGTCCCTGCCCCTCACCTAGACTTCCTTTTAAAGAATCCTCTACCTTAGCTGCCCCTCAATAGGTCAGTCTTACAAACCCTGCCAAAAATAGATCTATACTTCCATTTGCTAAAAAAGAGGGACTTCTCACCATCCCCTCCCGGTACCCTGGGCTTTCCACCAGCCCAAGTGAATGTGTCTTTCCTCTGCTGCAGAATCCCTCCCTTTCCTACCCTGCCTTCATCCACATCAGAACTGTACACCTGAAGTGCAACTTTTCATCACTTTTGTTGGCACTTATGAGACTGAATCAAGATCCAAAGATGAGGTACCCTGATCCTGAGAGTTATCTGGGGATGAAGACACACAGGCTTTTTTTCTTCCACATGCATGTGCTCTTTATTTTCCTTCCAGTTTTATTGAGATATAGTTGAGAGAGAGCACTCTGTAAGTTTGAGATGTACAGCCTAAGGGTTTGACTTAGATCCCTCAGGAAGTGATTACCTCAAAAAGTTGAGTGAACATCCATCATCTATAGAGGCAAAAAGAAAGAAATAGAAAAAGTACTTTTTTCCTTGTGATGAGAGCTCTTAGGATTTACTCTCTTAACAACTTTCATATCTAACATATAGCAGTATTCATTGTATTTATCAGATTGTACATTATATCCCTAGTGCAGGCTACTGTTGCATACAGAAAGTTCTTGAGATATGACCATCTTCCCTTGGAGTACTTACTGTCCACTCTGCCAGGATTTGAGCGCTTGTTCTCTCGGGGCTACATTGTTGCCTGGGCCACAGAGTAGTGGTTAAGAGCACAGACCGGAACCAAGTTGCTGGGTTCAAACGCTGGCTACACCCCACTTACTAGCTTACTGGCAATTTCCCTGTGCCCCAGTTTCCATGAATAGTAGCAGAACAAAGTGTGGAGTTTAGTTAATAGAAACGTACAAGTGTATGTGGCCATTACAGTACTGTTTCTTAGTACTGTTAGGAGATTAAATGAGGCCAAGTGTGCTTAGACTAGTGGCTGGCGCACAGTGGGTGCTACATAAGGAGTTTTCATGCTTCTAGTTATTGAGGTGGATGTGTTTTATCTCCATTGCTAAGCAGCAGCAGTGCTTTGAAAGGTCTTCCAACTTTTACATGAGATGAAAGGACCAACCTCCTTCCACTCAAGATAGATGTTTAGGCAATAGCGGGTAGGATTAGGTTAAACTGTTGGACAGAGACCGCTGGCAGTGAGGGGCAGAGTCACCCCCAGTCTTCTGCTTCTGAAAGGGCCTTCTAGGTAAGTTATACAGTGGACTAGGTAGAGTAGTTTTCTTTAAATAAGTTTTTATTGTGTAATAATTGGAGATGTACAGGAAAGCTGCTGAGACAGTACGGAGAGTTTCCGGGTACCTTCGTCCCCTTTCCCTCACCCTTGACGCCTTATATTCCTCCGATACATTTCTTATAGCGCAGGAACCAGCATCAGTACATTGTCTGTTCGCTGAACTCCACCTTGTCTCCTGATTTCCCCACTTGTTCTCTGTGCCTTTCCTTTATTCCAGGATCCCGTCCAGGATGCCATGCCCCACTTAGTTGTCGCATGTCCTTAGCCACCCTGGTCTGCAGAGGTTTCTCAGACTGCTCTTGTCTCTCATGACCCTGGCGGTTTTGAAGAGCGCTGGCTGGGTATCATGTGTAATGCCCCTCCATTTGGTTTTGTCTCACAGACTGTGGATATGGGTTTTTGAGAGGATGACCGGGTAGGATCCTTAATGACTAGAAAGGAACTTCCTCAAGATGGGAATCATGCTGCCAGTTGCTCGCAGTGTGTGCTGACCAAGAAGACCCTGAGTCCCCGTCCCAGCCCCCTTGTGCCTTTTTTCACTCTCTCACTGTAGGATCCCACAGAGTTGAGTCCTGGTGCCAGCAGCCCCACTCAAGCAGCCTGACTCAGTCCTGCTCAGTGGGTGCCAGTGTGCATGGCCCCCTGGCCCTTCCAGTGTATTCTGATTTATGGGCAGTGGGTCATCAGTGGTGCCTGTGAGCCCAGGTCTTGGCGCCCTGAGCCCTCTGCCCGTGCCCACTCCAATCTGAACCCTTTGATTCCTTCAGGCCTCAGACGCCTCGGCCTACCCCAACTTCACAAAGTCTTCCAGGGTCCAGGTGCCCCAGGCCCTTCAACTCCTGAGCTGGAGCTGAGAGCATGGGTGGGGCTGCTGGGACTCTTTCTTCAGTGCGGAGGAGCCAGGCTTGGGGTGTGAGGCGGCCGTTGCAGGGAGGTTGCATCACCCTGGCTCTTTGATGGGGAGGGGGAGTAGGGGGATTCTCTGGGGGCCCCCCTGCACACCTGGCAACAGTTCCCAGTTAACGGAGCCCTGGAACCCTGAATGGAGAGAGGCCCCAGCATAAGGGAGGGAGTCATTGAAGGGGAGGGAGCAGCCAGCGCAGGACCATGAGAATCAGGCTCAATGCCAAGAATGGGCTCAGATCACAGGGGCTGACCCGCTCTAGAAAGGGCTGAGGCTCGGAGAGGTGAAAGGAGTTGTGTATGATCACACTGTGACGTAGAGCCTGGACCTCCGCAAGGTCCTGCAAGCCCCAGGGAGAGCCTGGCTCCTCTCAGATGTGTGGGGGCCCTGACCCCCGGCTCAGGATGCAGCCTGCCAGGGGGCCACTAAGTCTGGACCTTCACCTCTGGTTTGCTGCTGCTCACAATTGCCAAATTCTATTGATTGTGACCCGCCCCTCCCCACCCCCCTGCCCCAGAGGAGGCCCTCTTCACCTGTACTGTTACTGATCCCCTCACTGGTTTCCCAGCCCAGCTGACAGCCTGGCATGATGGAAGAGGCACCGAGTTTCCATCAGATGGATCCAGGTCCCTCAGCCCACACCGCATAGTCCTGGCTGGGGGTGCAGGCAAAGTCCTTACTCTGCCTGGGCCACGGCTGCCTTCGGAAAAGTGGCTCAGAGTGTGCACTCGAGCCAGCCTGCTGGGTTCACATCCAGATTCCACTGCTTCTTTGACCCTCAGCAAATGGCATCATCCCTCTGTGACTCAGTTACCTCATCCATAAAATGGGTGGAAGATGACCCACCTCACAGGATTGTTGGGAGGATTAACTGGATAAAGGTGTGTAAAATTTCTAGAATGGAGTCTCCCTAATTATGAGCATTAATTACTTCTCACTAAGGTTTGGGTGCTGGAAGGATTATGTGAAATGATGAGGATAAAGCCCAGCACTTCCTCGGAGCTCCAGGTCAGCACATGCTTCTCTTCCTATTCCCACCACACTTTGTTCTTCTTTCATAGTCGCCTCACAGGCAGATGTCTGTGGATGCAACTTTCCCTGAGCACTTAGAGAGTAGGTCAGGACCCTCCTCAGTCCCTAGACTTGTTCCCCTCAGCCCCCAGCCCTGTGCCACTTCCTCAGTAGGTATCAGTTCATTTTTAAATGAATTGCTCAGGCACAGAGACTGGGGAATTCAGTACTGTGGCCCCTGAAGAGGCACTAGGGCAGGTGTCTGGGTCATGCAGGCCAGGAGGGCAGGGGTTAGGGGTGGGCGTCTCAGCAAACAAGGGCAGGAAGGCCAAGGCCAGTTCAGTTGGGGAAAGAGCAGTGCGGGGGCCAGGCACACAGCACGGGGCTGCCTCGTGGCCCCGTGGCTCAGAGTCCGCCAGAGCCCCTTCCCTCCCCTCCCACCTGCTACGCCTCCCTCAGCCGAAGCAACCACAGCTCTCGGAGCCTGGCTAGGCCATGCACCGCCGCGCCAGCTCCAGCATCCTCCGTGGCCATCTTCTCTGTTCCCTTCCTGTGGCTGCTATAGCAGATCACCACAGACTTAGCGGCTTAAAACACACACATTTATTCCCTTTGGAGACCAGAAATCTAAAAAGGGGTCCTTCTAGAGGCTCTGGGGGAGAATCCATTCTGTTGCCTTTTCCAGCTTCTAGAGGCCATCTGTGTTCCTTGGCTAGTGACCCCTTCCTTGAGTCACTTTGACCTGTTTCCATCATCACATCTCCTATCTCCTCCTGTGATCTTGCCCTCCCTCTTATAAAGACTTTTGTGATTCCATTAAGGCCCATCCAGATAACCCAGGACAGTGTCTCCATCTCAAGATCCTGAATTTAATGACATCTGTCAAGTCCCTTTTGCCATGTGGTAACATACTCACAGGTTCTGAGGACTAGGATGTGCACATCTTTGGGAGCCACTATCCATCCTCCTACAGCTCTCTCTCAGAGACTCCACATTCTCATGTGAGAGGTAAAGGCTAGCACAAGCCCTGGGGTGCCCTCTCCCTCATGTGCCCACAGGCTGTTTGAGAAGGACAGGGCAAACTGAAGGTAATTGACAACATGATCTCCTGGAGCTCAGAACACTGTCACTTACCACTGTGTGGCCTTCAGCAAGGTACCCTGTGTGCTGCATCAGTAGAGCAGGGACAATAGCAGAACTCTCCTAAGACGGCAGTGGTGAGGACCAGAGATAATGTGTGGAAAAGCCTAGAATGTTGCCTGGCTCAGTGAGCCAGCCAGCCCTGCAGGCCAGGTGCTGGGCAGCTGTTCCTGCCTGAGGGTGCAGAGCGGCAGATTTCACAGAGGTTAGAAATGCAGACTTTTCTTCGAGATCCAAGTTTTAAAAGGTTGATGAGTAATTCAGAGAAACCCCAACAAATCACGAGTGTGGATAGGCTGGGGTTGAGAGCCTTCTCTGACCTTTGCATGCAGTGATCCCCACCTGCCCCTCCAAATCTGTCATCCTCTGGCCAGAGCAGAAGACAAGGAACTGAGTTCTCCTCAGTCAAGTCTCTGAGAATTTGGGCCACACCCCTCCCTGCTGAAAGGGCACCAGCCTTGCTCAAACTCTGCCCAGTCCTATGGAAAGTTGGGGAGGCTGTGTTTGTGGGGAGCAGGGAAGGGAGTCTCTAGGGAATCATTCGGGAGGGTGGGGTGCCTGCAGAAGTAGGGCTGGTGTCACCCTGTTTGTTCTTTGTCAGCTGTCCACACCCCCAGCTGAAGGCTACCACCAATACGTGTAGTTAAGTGATTTGGGTTTCTTGCTTTTTGTAGCTGGGAGGCCACCTCTGTATGGGGGTGTTAAAGAGGACTTCTGGGGGCTGGGCTGGGTTAGGTACTGGGGAGGGTTCAGGGAAGTGGGATTTTGCTCAGGAATGCTGGCGGGGCACAGGGGCGTGTGCATGAGCAGCATCCTTTATACTGGAGCTGATGGCTATGCTGAGTTAAGAGCGACTGTCAGCTCTGAGCCAGGAGGGTGATGTTCAGTCCTCTTTTTGCTTTAGACAACGTTTGTGTTTCTGTCTGTGTTGAGGCATGTTGCAACCCATCACAGCCAGAGCACCCTCACCTGATGTCGGTGTTCTGTGGAGCTGTCTGCGTCTGGCAGGGGCCCGGCTGTCAGGGCGGTTCTTCCGTTCCCCACAGCAGACCTGCTTGGCCTACCCAGTCGGGGAGGGCAGGTGGAGATTGATGATGGGGCCCGGGGGTGCAGCTGCAGCTCAGCCTGGATCCCTGCCTGGAGGTGGGCCTTGATTGCACCAGCACACACACCCACCCCTGGGTTGCTTGGGCACAGAGGAAAGTAGCAGGCCCTGAGTGAACTCAACCAGCACCCGCCAGGGTGGCCAGTCATGGGGGAGCTGAGGGGAGCAAGAGAGAGAGGGTTTGAGGCAGAGGCAGGGACCCACAGCAGGAAACCTCACAGGCCCGAGAGGTCCCCTGGGTGCCCCTTCCACATGTGGGGACTGCCCCATGGGGAGCATGGCGGACTGGCGGGCCCTGGGCCTCAGACCTGTTAGATTTGTTCAAGAGCCCTTTGCCCTTCTCCTCCTGCCCACCCCCACCCAGAGCAGGAACAGACTGGGGGAGTGCAGGAAAGAGTAGCCAGTGCCCCCCACTTCAGTCCAAGCTGCCAGAAGTCTTGCCTGCTGCCTGCAGTAGGGGGAAGCAGATGGCACCGAATTGGATTTGAGAGTGAAACCTGAAGTACTAAACTAGTCTGGGAGGTGATGGAGATGGCCTGGGATGTCATTCCTGGGAACGGCAAGAGGGTACTGGACATGACATTCGGGGGCGAGGAGGAGGGGTCACATGTCAGTGAGAAAGGTCACATTAGAGAGTCTCTGGAGGCCCCAGCTCAGCTTGGGGCCAGACATCCTCAGTCAGTCCTAACTACCTGTGAGACTTCGGGCACGTTATTAAGTTCTCTTGACTTCCGTTTACTCATCTGTAAGATGGGAATGCTTTGAGTTCCCACCTCCTTGAACTGTAGTGAGTACAGGTAAAGTGCTATCAACAAAGGGCCTGGCACGTCACAGATGTCCAGAAATGTTAGTGTGGGGATTGACACCCAGGGACTGGTAAGGGCTGTGGTTGTTGGTTCTAATCTCAGAATCAAAGCCACCCTGCCCCCCAGCTCTAGTGGTTTTCACCTGGTTCCCCGAGAAACCATTTCCATGGCAACTGCCTCTGGTACCACCTGGACCTTTCCCTTCTTCCCCCACTGACATCACTGCCTCTCCCCTGGGAGAGATGCTGGTGCTGATCACAGGAGAGAGGCTGGGGAGGGAGCACAGGTGTGTGTTTCTGTTTACACACACAAATGCACATCCACCTGCTATGCTCTTGGCCCTGGTGCTTCAGCCCCTCTCCAAGTCTTGTATTGGTGGTGTGTTCGTGCCAAGCCGCATTTCCACAGGAGCCCCCGATGGCCTCAGCTGACTGGAACATTTCAACTTCAGTCTCCTCCACAACCCATTCTCAGCCAGCTTTACTTGTCCCCAGTGTGCTGTTAGAAACAACTCTGCCCGGCCCCTGCCTGCTTCTGCCCTCAGCCCCTCCCTGGCATCCCATGCTAGGTTGGTTCGTTCAGTGGCTTTATTGAAATACTCTGTAATTCACATCCATTTATGAAAGCGTATAATTCAGTGGTTTTTCGAATATTCAGAGTTGTACACCCGTCACCACCATCTACTTTTGGATCATTTTCATCACTCCCATGCTTATTAGCAGTTACTTCCTATTCCCCCATCCCTAGGCAACCACTAATCTGCTTTCTGTCTCTGTAGATTTTCCTATCCTGGACATTTCATATGAATGGAATCATACAATAGGTGGTTCCTTTGTGCCTCGTTTTCTGGGTTCACCCATTTTGTAGCATATATCAATACTTTATTCCTTTTTAAGGCTGAGTCGTACTCCGTTGTGTGGATATACTGCATTTTATCCATTTATCAATTGATGAACATCTGAGTTGTTTCTACTTTTTGGCTATTATGGAATATGTATGTACTAGTTTTGTGTGGACGTATGTTTTCATTTCTCTTGGGAAACCTGGGAGTGGAATTGCTGGATCATAGGATAACTATGTTTAATCTTTTGAGGAGCTGCTAGACTGTTTTCCAAAGCAGCTGCACCATCTTACATTCCCGCTAGTGATGAGTGAGAGTTCACTCCACATCCTCACTAACAGTTAATATTGTCCAGCTTTTTTATTATTGTCATCCTGGTGGCACCAGTAAACTGGTATCTCATTGTGGTTTTGATTCACATTTCCTGACAGCTAATGATGCTTTTCGCATGCTTATCAGCCACTTGTGTATCTTCTTTGGCATCTTGTGGTTTTAACACAGAGCCTTTAACACTGTTCCTCAAGGAAGCAGGCTCTTGCCCATCTGAGCTTTTGCCTGAAATGAGCCCTTGATCTAACTCCTTCCTCCCTTAACTCTTCCACATCCTTCAGAACAGGCTTAAACATCCCTTCCTCCTCTAGGAAGGTGTCCTCGACACTCCCTTGGACTTCCTATAGGTTCTAACCAAAGCTCTTTCATGGTGTTTACCATGTTGTCCAATACTTTTATCTGTTAGCCTGAATAAACTCTGAATGATTTGAGGGCAGGGACCTTATCTCATCCTGACTTTGACATTTATGTTGACATTGGGTAAGTTACTTAACTCTAAAAGGGTGATGCTAATGGTACCTACCCTGTGGTAGGAGGAGTGAGAACTCACCAATTAGTACTTGAAAAGCACTTAGGATAGTACCTGGCACAAAGCAACTCCTGGATCCATTTATTCCGTTGACAAGCAGTCACTGAGTGCCCGCCATGGCCAACAACTGTTACAGACACTAGGGATACGGCAGTGGAAGTCATGGGCAAAAATCCTGCTCCTCATGGAGCTGGCGTCCTGATGGGGAGACAGACAACAAACGAGATCCATAAATTGAGTGGATTGTATTTCAGATGGTGCTTGGTTCTAAGGATAACCAGGGAAGACCTCTCTGAGTCGGTAACATTTTAGCAAAGACCTGAAGGAAGGAAAGGAGGGAAGGGAGTGTACCAGAGTGCCATCTGAGTAAGATTGTTCCATGGAGCGGAATCAGCAAGTGCAAAGGCCCTGAGGCAGGAGTGCTTTGGGCATGTGTGTAGAACAGCGAGAAGGTCAGTGAGACTGTGGTGGAATGACGGAGGCAAAGAGTGGTTAGAGATGGGGGCACCTTTTGCCTCTTGGGAATAGCGCTACTGTGAACATTTCTGTACAGATTTTTGCTTGAACTCCTGTTTTCAATTCTGGTAGATTTTTCTTTTATCACATTTGTAACTCAGGATTTTTAAGGGTGTTGGCCATGCCATATTGTCTTTTGTTTGCCCAGCACAAGGCCTGTCCTGTCCTGAGTCTCAGTGGATGTTTGTTGACTGAATGAATGAGGAATATTTGTGAATTACCCAACACATGCAGAACACAGTGGTGCCGAATGGTTAGTGCTTTTATCATTATTTTTAAATAAGTGCAGTTGGAACATCAGATTGGCAGGATTTTCTTAATCTCAGGTGCTGGCAGATTGTAGGGAAATGGTTGTCTCAGGCATTGCCAGTCAGAATAAAAATAGGTACAGGCTGGTTGGAGGGCAGTTTGGTTGTCCCTAGTAAAGCCAAAATTCGGGTATCCATGGCCAGCAATTCTGCTTCTGAGGATCTGTCCTGGAAATGTGTCTGCGCCTGTTCCCAAGAAAGCATGAGTGTGCATGCTTGTTGCAGTATTATTTATAGTAAAGAAAAATCGGAAGCTTCCCAGATGTCCATCGGTAGAGGGATGTGGTTTAGTCACACTGTGGACTGATATACAGCAGCATACAGCAGCCTGAAGAAGTGAAAAATGTTGAGAAAACTCTGCAAACTGTGGTGTGACACATGCAGTGTGTACACTGTATAGCAGAGAAAACCAGGAGTGAGATCACTTCCTCTGGCTGTTCACAGCACACATGAGTTCACAGACAGAAGATACACCACAGCTTGTGACGGGTTGCTTCACAGGCACGGGGACCAGGGTGGAGGATGGTGATCAGAGGATCTTCACTTTGTCAGCAATGCTCAGAACAGTATTTTAAAGAAAGGACTGGTGTACTGATTGTGTAGTTAAAATTTCAGTGTTAAAAATGCAGTTAGGTAGAGAGGGAAAATATTTTTCAGTACAAGAGAAAGAAACAAAATAGTTCTTGACCAAAAGGTAGGAGGCCCAGAGCCGGAGTATGAGTATGCCTCAGATCTCATCCAATCTTTTTCTTTTATATTAAGAGTAGTCGTTCTAGAATCTTCCATAGAGACTACACTTCTGGTTGTTTCCTGACTTCTTTTCCATGCACAGCTAATTTCCCATGGGGGAAATTGCTGTTTGTCCCGCCACCTGAGCTCCTCTGGGTGCAAGTTTGGGCCTCAGGGAGGAGGAGGGGGATGTAATTGCTCATTACCCGTAAAGTGACTTCTTGGGGTAGAGAGTTTCCAAGGGAAGGAGAGAAGAAGAGAGATGGATGGGTGAGAACCTGTGAGCCCAGGAAGCAGGTAGGTACCACTTGAGGCAGTGCCCCTCTGAAAGCGTTTCCTCATCTGTCCAGTGAGGATAACAAGACAGCTGAAAATGACCTCTAAGAGACAGTGAAAAACAGTGCAGAACGGTGTGTGCGACACGCAGTCTTTTGTGTACAGCGGGGGAGCGTGCAAGCGGCATTTGCTTACATGCACCAAAAAATCTCTGGAAAGAGGCACGAGGAACCTAAAACCTTGTCTCCAGGGAAGAGAGGTGGCTGGGGAGGTGGGGGGCACCACAGAGACCACAGTGTTCCCTTTGGTACCTTGTGAACCTAGAACCATGTGAACAAACTACCGTGTTTCACTACCATGAAACAAACCAGGTGCAGAAACTATCTACCGAAAGAATTTAATTTTCATTTTAAAAAATACCCAGCAGTATGTTATTGGGTGGATTGGGAAATGGAACATGACATGTTCTGGGCAGCTGGCTGGCATACAGGGACACTTAGGGACCTGTTCATGGCACCAGGGCCTGGTCTGGCAGCAGGACGGGCAGAGGGGCTTTCCACAGCCCTTCCCCCTAGGGAGCAGACAGACAGACAGACACACCTCCTGTTTGTCCGAGCAGGTCTCTAATGCTTGACGCAGGTTCATTCTGCCTGGGAGGGTGAGAGACCTTTGGTGTGCCTGTCCTTGGGGAGGAGCAGGCCAGAGGAAATTTGGACCAGAGTCCTAGGCAGCTTAAGGAGTTGAGAGAGGACAGTTGGAAACTGCATCTCCCTGATCTCTGTCCCACCTCCCTTCTGGAGACGCCTTGTGCCCTGGAAGAGAGGCGGCCTTTAGATGGAGGGGCGAGCCGAGGCTTCTGTGCTGCAGACCGGCTTAGAAAAGCACCTCTGCGCCTCTCTGAGGCTCCATTCCTGCAACTGGGATTCCATATCCACCAGGCAGGTGCTTGTGTACGAGCAGGACAGAGTAACTCAGGTCACCACCAGCTCCTGCCAGACGACTGCGAGGGTCTTGCCCCACTCCAGCCCCCAGCAACCTAGGTGAGTCTTTCCAAGCATAAATCAGATCCTGACACATTGGGAACCCTCCCGTGGCTTCATAGGGATCCGGCCACACTGGCCTCCCTGCCCTGGAACCCACCGAGCGCACTCCTGCCTTGGCCTTTGTGCTGCTGCCTCTTGGGCCTGGATCAGCCGAGACACTGCTGAGGTCTAGTAACCAAGCTGCTAATCACTGATCAGTTGATTGCATTCTGGAAGGGCAGACTCTCTGGACTCATCTGTTCCATGAGATTTAAAGGGATTTTCTTTGACCCAAGGGAGAGAAGAGGGGCACAATTCAAGAGAGACTTAAGAAGCGAGAGTTGGTGGGCTTGGGCTTGGCGTATTGGTGAGACAACCCAAAGGAGGTGACGGTGGGGGCGGGAGGGACAGAAGAGGGTCAGGGAGTCCTTGCACTAACACAGCAAAGGTACCAGCTGGGCCTGGCGTTTGAGCCTCAGCGGGCATCAGATTTCCCCGGGCTCGGCTGATGACCACGAGAGGCAGTGGTACCCTAGGTCTCTAATTTCCCCCTTTTTCTCTCCCATCTCTGCTCCCCTCCTCTGGTCTCTCTGAGCCCATGGTCACACTTCTTCCAAGTGTTAAATAGCCAATTCCATGGGGAAAGGGTAGTTGACAGCTCTTGTCCTGCCTGGGTGTTGTCTGGGCTCGGCGGTGCCAGCAGCGCCACCAGGTGTTGTAGGTAGGTACCAGGAGCATTTGCTCCTGTCTCTTCCCAGAATTTGTGTTAATAAGTTAACGTTTCCTGCTCCCCGAGGATGTACCAGGAACCGTGCTAAGTGCTTAATGTGAGTCATACCATTTCATCTTCACAGAGACTGAATCAGCCCCTTTTTTCAGTTGAGGAAACTGACGCACAGGCTATGAGCCTAGAACTAAGATCCAGAGCTAGGAGTAGAGGAGCAGGCACTCAGGCGACGGGCTACAGCGCCTGCTTCTCGTTGCTGGGCTGTGTCTTGGCAGCTGACTGACAGAAAAGGACAGGCAAAGGCTTCTGTCTGCAGAGCCCTCAGAAGTCCATGGTCTGGACTTCTAATGACAGCTACTGATGGGCCCACTCCCGACCCATCAGTGGACTAGACAGACGTGGGTCACATTCCTGGGCCATTTCTGGGAGCCCTGGGAAACAGTCCTTTGGCAGCGTCATTGCTGTCCCAAATGAAAGTGAGTTTCTGTTATGAAAGAAGGGTGTGGATCTGGGGGTCGGCAGCTTGCTTGGCCCTGGGGGATGAGCCTCGTTGTGGGAGGGTCACTCAGGCTTCTGCGGTGAGATGATCGGCTGCAATTGGGTCAGGAGGGGAAACAGGGTCACAGCTTTGTCTCCACTAAGTGGACTAGCTGGCAGTCTGCCTCTGTGAGCCAGCCCTCCACCACATTGCCCACAGCCTGCTCCTGCTGCCACCGTGCAGAAACTGGCCTGTACGTGTATCACTCCCTCGGCTCCTTGTCTGCCCAGAGGACCCCACTCCTCTTAAGACTTAATTCTGACATCTCCCCCTCCCCTGCCCCAGAAAGAGCTGGATTCCCTTCCTGGGACTAATTTTCACTGCTGTGTGAATTGGAGAAGTCACGCCACCTCTCTGAGCCCATTTCCCATACAGGAAGTGTTCAGTGTGCTCCTACCCAGTGCCCCTGGCCCAATACCGCTTACGCAGGCAGCACTCAGTAAATGGTAGTTATTATTCTCTGTCTGTTGGTCAGTCACATTTATTGAGTACCTGCTGCATGCCAGGCACTGCTCTAGGTGCTGGGGATACAGCTGTGAACAAAACAGGGAAATCTTGCTCTGTGGATTTGACACCATCACCACCACAAGCCCTCCTTGGTGTTCCAGGCCACCCTGTCCCTCCTCTCTGTCATAGATGGCCTGTTGTTACTGGGTGTCCCACACATCCACGCCCCGCTGAGGTTGCCCTAGTGGCAGAGGCTGCCCAGATCTTCAGAATCAAAGCTTACTGTTCTTTCCCCTCTAACCCCACAGTTGCAGTACCCTGTGCCGTTGCCCCCGATGCACAGAGGCGGGCCTGCCCTGGCCCATCACCCCTCACTCCAGCCCCTTTCTCAACCCCAGCTCCAGGGTGTGTTTCCATCCATTTGTCTATATTTAGTTCTGTCCCATTCTTTTTCTCCCCCACCCCATATTAACTTCCTATTTCTGTTGTAACAAGTTGCCACAAGCTTACTGGCTTAAAACATCAGAAATATTTCTTTTACAGTTCTGGAGGTCAGAAGTCTGAAATGCACGTGCAGGGCTGGGTTCCTTCAGGAGAACCTGGGTTCTGCCTTTTCCAGCTCCTAGGGTCCACCTGCATCCCTTGGCTCATGGCCCCTCCCTCCATCTTCAGAGCAGTGGTGTAGCCATGTGTCTCTGGCTCCTCTCCTGCCTCCCTATTTCACTTGAGCCTTCATGATTACATTTAAAGCCCACATGGGTAGTCCAGGATCATCTTCCCATCCTGGGATACTTAATTTAATCACAGCTGTGAGGTCCCTTTCTGCTGTGTGAGGTCATGTATGCACAGGTTCTGGGATGAGAGTGTGGGGGGCTCTGGGGGCTGTTATTCTGTCTGTCGCACACAGCTCCCCCATACCATATCCTTCTTAATCTTTTTTTTTCCTTCTTGATCCAAGGCTGAGGTCCCCCCATGTTCATTCCCAGCAAATGCCCATGTTCCAGATACGTAAGGGCAGGGGCTAGGACAGGGTGGGTGGGAGAGTCCCGGGGCTCGAGGACAGTGCTGTCTGCCCCTCAGCCTGCTGTCGTGGTCCCACCCCAGGGCTTTGTCCTGGCTCCTCCCTCTGGCTGCCTGGTTAGTCTCCTCCCCCTGCACCGGCGCCTCCACTTCCCCACTTCTTCCCCTGCACCACTCAGTATTTTCTCCAGGATGCTGAGCCTCTCCTGACATGCCATATAATTTCCCCATGGTATCTGCTGTCTCCCCTGCTGGAATGTGAGTGCCACAGGGGCAGAGGCTTCTGTCTCATCCACAGTCATGTTTCCAGGGCCTTAAATAGTGTCTGCACGTAGCAGGTGCTCAGAAATACCTGTCGTGTGAATGAGCGTGGACTGCAAGGGTTTCATGTGCTTTCTGTGACCCCCCCCCACCTCGGAGGACAGGCCTTTTTTCCTCTCTGTGTTGTCATCACTATACGCAGGGTAGGGCTGAGTAAATGTTAGAGTGAATAACAGATAAAGTTAGGGTTTGGAGTGGCTAAAGAATGAAAGATGGAGGTGAGGTTACTGGACCTGAGTGGAGGAGCAGGCGACAGTGGAGAACTGTGATCCTTGCAGCCAGGAATGGGGTGTGTGTGGAGGTGGGAGTCCCAGACTTCCCTGTGCTGGGAAGGCAGCCAAGTGTGGTTTGGAAAACAAGGGCAAATGCAGGGCTGGTGGCTCTGCCAGTAACTCCCTTGGTGACCTCGAGGCAGCCACTTTTCCCTCCAGGGCTTGGATCCCATGTGGGCGAACAACGCTGGCCGCAGCTGTGGCTGCCCAGCCCCAAGCATCTGGCCCAAGCACGCCCTCCACTTTTTCCAGGAAAAGCACCATTTCTCCAGTTTTCGTACCTCCCTGCTTTCCCACAAGCACCGTCAGCTTCTCTTTTAGGAAAGCTTACCCCACTGGTAAAAGTGGAAAAGCCCTCGCAGAGGGCAGAGGGTTGGTTTTGGGGGTTTTCCCCCCAGAGCTCACAATAGTGTGTATTTGTTCAGCCACATTTGTGAGAAATTCCCAAAGTTCTGGTTGTCGATGGCTTTGTTAACCAGGACAGATCCTGCAGAACCATCACTTTGTTTCATTTGGGGGCAGATTTATGCATTTCCCAACTTGGGGTTTTCTCCTCTCTGTCCCCAGAGTCCTGGCTCAGGCCCAGCCTCCTCCCAGCCACCTGACTAGCCTCTGCCCCTCCAGTCCATCCTGGCTGTGTTAGTCCTCTCCAGACTTAATTAAAGTCCCTCCATGACACCCTCAAAATAAAGTCTGAGCCATTATCGTGGCATTTGTGGCTCCACCAGCTTCTCCCATTGCATCATGGGACATCCAGTCAGGGGTCCCCAAGACCACCCTCAGGTTCCATGATTTGCTAGAAAGACAAGTCAGCAAAGCTGTTAAAGTCATAGCTATAGTTTATCACAGCAAAAACAAACAAACAAAACAGATGAGCAAAGGGAAAAGGTATACAGGGCAGAGTCCAGGAGAGACCAGGTGGAAACTTCCAGTTGTCCTCTCCCAGTGGGGTCGCACAGACAGCGCTTAATCCTCCAATAGCAAGGTGAGCGCTCAGGCAGAAGGTGACCATCAGGGAAGTCTTGCCGTCCAGAGTATTTTAGAGTCAGTCACACAGGCTCAGAGCACCAGTGTCACTGACCTTTGCTACTTAGTCTCCAGCCCCTGCCCCGCCCACCCCCAGATCAAGCTGATACCATGTGGCCCAGGGTCCACCTTAAAGACACTCTCTCGGGCAGGATTCTCCACGGGATTAGAGGTTCCCTCCCAGGGCAAGGCAAGGGCCAGTCCTTTGGAATGTGTGGAGTTTGGACCACCCAGGTGTGCATTTCAGCCCATCTCTACACACAGTCCTCCGGGCCGCACCAGGTCACTCAGAATCCCAGAGGCGCATCTGCTGTTCCAGCCTCTCTGCCTTCACCCAGGCCTCTTCTCCCTGTCTCCTGGCTGACCCCTTGTCCTTCAACACTTGGCTCAGGCAACTGCTCCCTGGAACCTGGGCCGGGATAAGAGCCCCGTCCCTGCTCCCACAACCTATGACCCAGCCCTGTCCCTGCCTACAGCCCCATACTGAAACTGGTGTCTGCTGTGTCTCTAGCTGCCTTGAAGGCAGGGGCCATGGCTTAGGTAACCTCTCTGGGCCTCACGCTCCTCATTTGTCAAATGGATTTGTTTTCAGGAATGAGAGCAGTGATAACCAGGACAGGCTGGATCAGTACACGTTCACTGTTAGTAGTAGATCCCTGGCATCCGAGGTGTTGGAAAGAGATGAGGCACTTAATAAATAGTGAACCCAGTGACCCATTAAACCGGACAAGCCCCAACGGAAGATTGTTTTTCTTGTGGTTTCTTAATAGTATAAAAAGCAAAGAACATTTTATAAATACTCTTCTGGAAAATTTTAGCTACAGCTTATTAATAGCAGACGCTCTCTTGGGTGCAGTCTTGAGAATTGAGACACGTAGGTGTATCTGTTCGAACACTTCTGGCCACTGGTGACAGCAGACCCAGCTCAAGGTGGCTGCAGCGAGGAGGGGTGTTCTTGAGCGAGAATAGGTATAGGGCGGGGCGGGGTGCCGGTGGTACCTAGGGCTCAGATGCTTGACGTGATTAGAGTGAACAGACAGTCCTCAGATGCCCCTGGAAGAGCTCTATAAAAATGCCAAGGCCAGGATCCTGCTTCTAAAGAGACTGGCGTCTGCGGTCTGAGCAGCATACATTTTGCTGAGTTGGAGCAGCCAGTTGAGATCTGCTGGCATAGACCAGGCAGGCCCCCTTGTCAGCTTCCTGGAAGCACGTGGCCATTGTGGAGAAGACCCAGCGAAAACGGGTCTGCGAGGAAGGCAGAGGGTATGGTGGAAGGTGGGGAGGGGCCGCTGCAGTAGGTTTTTCTCTGACTCAGGCCAGGAGAGGATTCCCAGAACACTTTGAAAAATCAAGACGGCCAGAAGAGGGCGAGGGAAGAGCAACAGGACTCGTGGGTGTCTTCTCTGGGCCAGGCAGGCGGCCTCTCAGTCGTGGCATTGTGTGTTCTTCACCATGCCAGGGGGGTGTCCTTCTCATCACAGGTGGGGAAACTGAGGCAGAGAGCAGTTCAGGAGTGACCTGCCCCAGGGCCCACCGCTAGTAAATGGCAGGAGCAGAGTTCAAGCCCAGGTCTTTTCTTTATATCTGCAAACCAACTTTGTGCCTGAAAACAGTCTTGCAGCTGTTTTTTGTTCTTTTGGTGGGGGGGGGGTAATTAGGTTTTTATTTATTTTAAAGCTGGGGATTGAACCCAGGACCTTGTGCATACTAGGCACACACTCTACCACTGAGCCATACCCTCCCCTGTTGCAGCTGTTTTTAGATGAAAGGAAAATAAGAATCTGAGGGTATTGGATGGAAACGGGTACAGAAGGGTGGCCATGCCCCCAAAGCAGGGCTGCTTGCCCTGTGACAGGGGACCCATTTGATGGAGTGGAAATGAAGAGGGATCTGCAGTGCAAAGGCAGGGGTCTAGGGCTCACTGTTGTGGAGGGGTTGCAGGTTGCTTCAGGCTGAGCCTCCCTTCCCCTATCTGTGCGCCAGGGCCACTGACCCACCTTCTGCATAGGACGGCTGTGAAGCTGGCCAAGGAGAGTGTACAGAGCTCGGTGCTGGGCACACAGAGCTGCCAGGGCCGGGGTTAGCGGCCTGAAACTACCCTGGTCTCTATGCAGGAATCGGCACTTCTCACCTTGCAGCCCGGGGACCCGCTGAGCAGTGGCAGCCAACCGTGAATTCCTTTTAAACTTGAGGTTGGCCACAACCCCAGGTCTTTTCCACGAGAACTTCACAGCTGGGTTCACGGCCCCTCCCGGGCCCCCTTCTCTTCTTTCCTCACCAGGCTCTCCCTCCCCAGAGTGACGGTGTAGCACTGCCTGCCAGCACCTGGCCCAGCGCTTGCACTGTCCTGACGGGGGGAGCGGAGTCTCTCCTCATCTGTCAGACACTTTCTACCCCCAGCTGTTTGTTTCCTGTGTCTGCGCTAACAAATTATTATAGACTTGGTGGCTTGAAACAATGCAGATTTATTCTCTTGCAGTTAAGGAGATCAGAGTCCAGAATCAGTCTCACTGGGCTGAAATCAAGGGGTCAGCAGGGCTGGTTCCTTCTGGAAAAGGCCGTTTCCTGGCCTTTTCCAGCTGTTAGAAGCACCTGTGTTCTTTGGCTCATGGCCCCTTCCTCTGTCTCCAAGCTCAGAGTGCATCACTCTAGTCTCTGCTTCCAGCTTCTGTGGTCCCTTCTCTAGTCCAGCCTCCCTCTGCCTCCGTTTTATAAAGACATGTGATGACTGGACCCACGGTTTGTCCTGTATTGTCTCCCCATCTCGAGATCTTTAATCATTCCCTCTGCCACATATGGTGACACACTCTCAGGTTCCAGGGAGTGGGATGTGAGCATCTTAGGAGGACCACATGTTCGGTATGTCCTCCCACATCAACTCCACAGGAAACCATTTAAGGCTCCCGCCACCTGCAGAGGAAGCCTGAGCTCTTCAGACGCTACTCTGGGCCTGGTTGGTGTTGACTTCCACAGGCTGGTGCCCCTGCTGCCTTCATCCCAGCCTGCGGTGCCAGCCCCACCCACGCCCATGTCACCACTGAGGCAAGACAAGGTCTGATTGAGAGCCATCCTAGGAGAGGCTTGTGTAATTCAGTAAGTCCATCTGTCCCACTCGGATTATGATTTGAAAACCTGGCTGCACAAGTTCACTGGTTCTTCAGAGTGAATTTACACCCTGTAATTCAGGTCTTTTTAAGAAACCAAGCTTATCATTTATGTCTCTTTATTGTACAGAAAGAATGGACGTTTGGAAACTACTGCGAATTAGGAAGGAGACCATCCACGTGTAGTCCCACCACCCAGAGACAGCCCCTGTGTGCTCTCAGTGTGTTTCTTTCCCAACCCACTTTGTTCGGAGTTGTTCTGTTTTTCCACAACTGAAATCACACTGCAGTAGTGAATTTGCATTCTGTTCCCCTTTGTTGTCATTCCCTGAGTTTTGTGTGTGTAGTTAGAGGCCGTATCGGTGGATATAATGCAGATCTTCCCTTCTATTTGATACCTAAGGGACCCCCTAGTTGGGTATATGGAAATGCGCTGTCATCCGGTGCCCACGCTGCGTAAGGAGGTTCGTTGATTGGGTCAGTGGGTGCAGGCCCACGGCCTGGGGTCAGCTCCTAGTAAGTCACCGCAGCTCTCTGAGCCCCAGTTTCCTCATCTCAGACAGGGACGAGATCCTGCCTCCAGATGGTAGTGGGAATTCTCATCTGAGCAGCCCACACTGCTTCCAAGCCCTCTCGCTGGTCAGTGCTCAGTGTGCTACCATTTCCCTAGAAATGCCTCTACCCGCATGCCCTCTGGCCCTTTCCTCTCCAAGTCACCTTTGACTTTCCAGCTAACAGATGGCTTTGCTCCAGAATTTTTCAGCTAGAAATTAACAAAATCCAGTCAGCTTAAACTCACTGAGGATGGGCTGGCTCACGGAGCTTCTGATGAAGATGAAGTGAGCCTGGTGGGCAAGACTGGCTTCTGGGGTCTCTCTCTCTCTCTCTCTCCCCCTCTCCCTCCCTGTCCTTTCCTCTCCCTCCAACTCTTTCTCTGATGGCAGCTCACTGTCTCCTGCTACAGAGGCTGAGAAGATGGGGGGTGCCCAGGTGTCCACCCTCTGTGCCCTGCACCTGCGGGCAAAGGAGGCCACCTGCCTCTGAGCACCTGGAGAGAAACCCTGGGGAAGGTCTTTGTTGGCTGACTCATACCTTGATGTCCCCTTGAACAGTCACTGCGGCCTGGGTGCCCAGCAGCGGGTCTCATACCCACCCCTGAGTTAGAAGGAGGGTGGGAGGATGCGCTAACATGCCCTCCAGCCTCCTGAATGCTGCAGGGTGTGCGCGGAGGTGGCCTTTTGCTCCAAGGGCCCGTCTCTCTGTAGGGTCCAGAAGGACACTCGGGGTGGCACTCAGCTGAATTAGTCTACACTGCCCCCAACCCACTTTCAGTCAGCAGGTAAACCTAGGGAGCAGGTCCTGAAGGTATTTATCCACTTCTAGTGCCGCTCGCCAGAAGCGCCTTGACTCTGACTCCTTGGGCTGAGGTTGCCTCAGGTGTCTGCTCTTTAGCCCCGTCCTCAGCAGTGGGGGCTCCCTTGGGTGCTGACCTTGGCCGTGGCTGGCCCAAGGCAACCTAGCTCCTAGTGCTTGACCCGTGGGGCAGGGGCTGTGCGTCCCGATCCTTCTTTCTGAGCTTAGCAGGCCGGGTTAGGTTCTGCTGCAGGAAGAGGAAGGGGGGCCGTTTGTTGTCATTATCAGCCCTGCAGACCGAGCGCCATCGTGCCGCTGAGGCTGCCTTTCCAAAACTGCCATCTGATCATGTTACTTCCTTTGCTTTAAAAATCTTTCCAAGGTTGCAGACGCCAGTGGATTTGCTTTGGGAGCCGGAGTAGCTGCCACCACCAGAGTCTGGAGCCATGAGCGGGTTTAATTTTGGAGGCACTGGGGCCCCCACAGCGGGGTTCACATTTGGCACCACAAAGACGGTGACAACCACACCAGCTACCAGGTTTTCTTTCTCTACGTCTGGCACTGGCGGGTTTAATTTTGGGACTCCCTCCCAGCCAGCCGCGAGTACCCCTTCCACCAGCCTGTTCTCATTCACTACCCAGGCTCAGACCCCAGGATTCAGTTTTGGGACTACCACTCCTGCTGCGGGAGCAACTGGGTTTTCTTTAGGGATCAACACTCCGAAGCTAAATTTGAGCAGCACGGCTGCCACGCAAGCCACGGTGCAGCCCACCGGCTTTGCGCTCAGCGGCGGCACCCTCACCAATGCCATCTCGAGCACCGTCACGTCCACCCAGGGCACAGCGCCCACTGGCTTTGTGTTTGGGTCCACCACCACCACCACTGCTCCGTCCACCACCCCCGGGGGCTTCTCATTCACAAGTGGAAGCACATCCCAGACCGGGACTACTGGCTTCAGCATCGGATCCACGGGAAGTTCGGCCCAGCCCACGGCCCTGGCCGGCTTGCCCTTCACTCCGGCTGCCACTGGAGCTGGGGCCACACAGCCAGCTGCTCCCACACCTACCACTGCCACCACCAGTGCCGGGCCCACGCTCTTTGCCTCACTGGCCACTGCTCCAACTTCATCCACTGCCACTGGGCTCTCCCTCGGTGCCCCAGCGACCACGGCAGGAACTTCCGGAACAGGAACACTGGGCTTCAGCTTGAAGGCCCCCGGAGCAGTGTCCACCACCTCCACAGCAACAACCACCACCACTGCCACCACTGCCACCGGCTTCGCCTTGAGTCTCAAACCACTGGCACCAGCAGGGATCCCCAGCAACACACCAGCCACCGGGGCCGCCGCATCCGGTCCTGGTGCAGCTGCTGGGGTGACGGCCAGTCCCGCCATGACCTATGCCCAGCTGGAGAGTCTGATCAACAAGTGGAGCCTGGAGCTGGAGGACCAGGAGCGGCACTTCCTGCAGCAGGCCACGCAGGTCAACGCCTGGGACCGCACACTGATCGAGAACGGGGAGAAGATCACCACCCTCCATCGTGAGGTGGAGAAGGTGAAACTGGACCAGAAGAGGCTGGACCAAGAGCTCGACTTCATCCTGTCTCAGCAGAAGGAGCTGGAGGACCTGCTGAGCCCGCTGGAGGAGTTGGTCAAGGAGCAGAGTGGGACGGTGTACCTGCAGCACGCCGACGAGGAGCGCGAGAAGACCTACAAGCTGGCCGAGAACATCGACGCGCAGCTGAAGCGCATGGCCCAGGACCTCAAGGACATCATCGAGCACCTGAACACATCCGGGGGTCCCGCCGACACCAGCGACCCACTGCAGCAGATCTGCAAGATCCTCAATGCGCACATGGACTCGCTGCAGTGGATTGACCAGAACTCGGCACTGCTGCAGCGGAAGGTGGAGGAGGTGACCAGGGTGTGCGAGGGGCGGCGCAAAGAGCAGGAGCGCAGCTTTCGCATCACGTTCGACTGAGAGTCCCCCCCACCCCCATCCCCCGGCTCCGAGGGTGTTCAGCTGGGCACGTGCAGTCATTGTCTGGTTTTTGGTTGCAATGAAATCCTGCTTTGCTTGTTTCTTTCTTTCTTTCAAGCAGATGTGCTGTTAAGAGAACCATTCTGTGGTTTGACTTTTTGCCTTAGTGAATAGAAAGTATTCTAAGCCTCTGGTCTAGGCAGCAGCCTAGTAGGTATGGTTTCTGCGTGTGTCGTTAGTGTATCCTAGACCCTCCCCACCTGCTGCAGCCACCCTCCTCCCAGTGCTGGGGGAGAGCTGATCTGCCTGAGAACCGCCTGTCTCCCAGCCAGGGTACACTGGGCGGCCACTCTGCCCAGCACACAGTCACAGGTGCGAGAGAAAAGACTCAGCTTAAAGGACCTCCATCCTTGAGGGGACGGCAGCCTGGTATAAGTATAAGCGGTACAAAGAAGGGACTTACGAATGGAATGGATAGTGGGGTGTAGAATTTCAGAGGAGGAAAGACAGGTCAGACGAGGGACTTGAATGAGGTTTTGAGAAAAGAGGTCTTCACGTTGCCTAGCTGACACGTCCTTACCCCTGAGGTCTCCTTATTTTAGTCCTCACCTCCTCCAGGAAGCCTTCTTGACCACCTGGAATCGGGGTCACACGGCCATCCTATGGGCCCCACGCCACACTGAGCTTGCCAGCTGGCAAGTTTGCTAACACTCGCCATGTTGTATTCTGCTGACTGTTTACTTCTCTGCCTCCTTGTTAGATTGTGAGCCCCCCTGGGCAGGGACTGCTTCTTGTTCCCCTTGTGTCTTCAGCACAATCCCTGTCACATTTGTCAAATGGATCAACAGTGGAGATAAAAACCCAGCATAAAATAAGAGTCAACAGAATGCCAGTCGAAGTGACCAGGGTGCCAGAGGTGGCCACAGAATTGGTTCTGAACCTCCCAAAGCCAAAGCCAGCCTGGTCGGTTACACTGAGAGCCATGGTGTCCAGAAGGCAGAAGCCAACCAGCTACATCCCACTCGTCTTTTGTACTTGTCTCTTCCTTCTGCTGCACTCTCTGAAATCCCTATGACTGTACATTGCTTTTCTAAATAAAAATAAAATCTATTGGGGAGCAGAAAAGCTGTGGTTAGTGTGGATAACTTAGGAGAAGGTTAGAAAAAGAGCAGGTTCCAGATCAAGTGGGATTCCATTTGTCTGAAACCCAGAAGCAGGCAAAACCAAGTATGTTGCCTAGACATGCACGCATACACAGGTTCATTCGGGGTTCCCCTTGGTGCTGATGGTGGGAGAGGAGCACGTGGGGGAACCCATTAAGCTGGGCTATGTCTTTGAATACATGTAAGTGTCCAGTCATCTGTCACCACCCTGAAGGAGTTAGCTCAGTGGCCACGGGTATCAATGGCAGCCTTCCTCTCCGTTCCCTGGGGCTGGCCAGGGGGTTCTGGTTGTGCTTCAACAGTGGGAAACAGGTAAAGCTGCTGGAGTGCAGATCTGTATCAGGTGATTCCCAGATCCCGGCCGGATGCTCTGCCTCTGCTCTCCATCCTCCCTCAGCCTGTGCCACGCTAAACCAGCTTTTGGCTAAAAAAGTGCCCATGGCTTGTTCTTGGACATTTATGGCCCTGTTTCTCAAAGTCACGATCATGAGTCATTTCAAAGACAAGTGTCCCATCCAAGCAGAAGCCACGGAGGAGGGAGGCCAACAAACTAGACAGACAGCTGGCAAGCCCAGTTGCTTCTCTCTGAAGGCTCCACCCCTGCCACAGTGGCCCTTTGTGCAGTCTGAGCCTTGAGTACATCCAGGACCCATATCTGACCCTCCACCTGAAGGGAGGAGAGATGGAGAGGCCTCAAGTCCCCCTAGAAAGTAGAAAGTGGTATTTTACCTACATGTTTTCATTCAACGTCCACTTACGTAACACCTGCTATGGACCAGATCTGGCGTTGAGGGTTTCAAGAATGGAAGAATATTTCTCTACCCACAAGGTCACTGGCAGTGGCCACACAGTCATGATTTAAAATTTTTTTTCTATAACTCAATTTAAAAAACGCTTATAAAAAATTAAAATTTTTTTTCTTGAGTTTGCATTTCCAAAGTATAGAATAGTTTGTTATTTTGCATATAAAACATTAGTGAAGCTTAATTGCTTTCTTATAGTTGTATTTTTAAAATAAGAACAAACTGAAGCTCTGGTTTTCCACCAGGGGATCTTAGGCACTCCACCTTGAACACAAGCAATTATAATAAATCAGCACGGTGGCCACGTGGGAGGGATGGTTACGATACTCTGGCACTGTGGGGGAAATGGCCCCATGGCTTCCTGGGGGAGTTGGGAGGGGTCCCCGAGGCAGCAGCAGGACCGGCAACTGGCTGGGTGTCACCCTGCAGATGCTGGCTTCGTTGTAATTGCAGTCTCCCTTTTCAGGAAGAAAACAGATGTGTTTCCTTGCCAGTCCAGACACATGGCCTCTACTTAAGTTCCTCTTCATTAATTAATATGAAGACAACAAAAGTGACTAAATTCGGAATCAGAGGCTTTTAAAGGTGAATTTCACTCCTGAGTAAGCTGTTAAGTGCATTTCTTCTCCCTGTTTGGGGATAAGAGTGGCAACTGGGCTTATGGTTACGGCTCTGTTCATCTCAAACCCTCAAACATCTGTCTCCCTTGTGGCCCAGCCCCTTCCACAGGCTGATGCCCCTGCCTTGTCAGACCAGAGGTTTCCAGAGGGAAAGCATCCCTTGGTCTTCAAGGGGAAGTTGAAACAAATGATTCCCAAGCAGTGGTGTGCTGGTAGATGTTTGACGGTCAGCCCTCCAGGGTCAGGGAAAGGCTGGGAGCAAATGCTGATTCCCACGGTGTAGATAATACATAGTACATATAATATATAGTAAATGTAATCAAACAAGTGATAAGTTTTGAGTATTAGCTCTGTTTTGAATAAAATTAATCATAAATACTTTAATTTTCTAATAATGGCTTGCCAGGCAAAACCAGAAAGAGATCCAAAAATTAAACAGCTCTCTTGTACTAGTATGAGCCAGCTCCTGCATACCACTGCTCCCAAGTTTTTCAGTCAACTTCTAAATTGTCTGGGTGTTTTAAAAGTCTGCCCTCAGACCAAGCGGCTCTCTGTGGTAACTGTCCCAAGCTACCCCTGTGCCTGTCCCCCACCCCTCACACACCTTGGCAGGGATCACTTCAAACACCAGTGACTCACCTGAGTACCACTCCCCAACCTCACCTCCAGACACCATCCTTGTTCAACCCCATGACCTCAAGAGATTTCCCCAAGGCAGAGACCAGACCTGGGGTGCTCCTCTGCTGCGTTCAGGCCTAGCCTAGGCCCTTGGGGTCACATCAGACCTCCCCACCCCGTTCTAAAGACATAAACCCCAAATCAGCTGAACTGAAAGTGACCCTTATTGATGATGAAATATCACTCAGATGCAATGTGAGCTCTTTGCTGATTCAAACGAACTGTTCAAAAAACGTTCAGGGACAATCTGGGAAGTGTAGGCACTGATTTCATTTTAAGTGTGATAATGGTATTGGAGTTTCTTCGGGGTTTTTTTTTTTTTTTGGAGTTTTATTTTTGAAAAAGCAAGTAAGTTCCTATCTTTTAGAGCAGAGGTTGGCAAACTATGGCCCCACTTCCTGTTTCGGTACATAAAATTTTATTGGAAGCAGCCTCCACCTGTTCGTTAACATGTGACTGCTTAGAGGGCAGAGAGGAGTAGGTGGCGAGGCAGAGACCTTGTGGCCCAAAAAGCCTTATATGTTTATAGAAAAAGTTCGCCAACCCCTGTCGTACGGAAACACCCTGGAGGATTTACTTGCAAAATAGTAACATGTCTGGGGTTTGCTTTAAAATAACCCAATGAGGGAGGGAGAAAATGAGACTGAAACAAGATGGGCTATGGGGCGATAAATGCCCTTGGGTTCATCCTCCGCTGCTCTGTTTTCATGTATGTTTGAAACTTTCCATAATACAAAGCTTTTGAGAAGAGAGGGCCTGCCTTCCACAGCCCCCCAACTGCTCTGACCCCACACCAGGACCCTGGCATCTCTGGTCAAACAAGGAAATCGGGACAAAGCCACCACCACTCATCCCAGTTTCGCACACGCCCGATGATGACTTCTGTCCCGGGCTAACCAGAAAGGCCATGGGTGCTGAGAGAGCCTGCCAGAGCCAGCCATGCAGTGAGTGCCCCCCATCGCAGCCCTGGGGTTCTGGAAGCTGGGGAAGGAGGGCTCTGTGGAAAGGGGGTTCCTGTCGAGAGGTCAAGTCAGAGATCAGGGGCCTAAAGTAGGCCTCTCCTCTGCTCTCTGCACCCCTCCCCGTCCAGTCTGGACCTCTGACTTCCATCTGGGGCCCTTGGGGTCCCCTAGGTAGGCCCAGCCCCAATCTGAGGCCCAATGAAAGTTTTAATACTGACCACTCAGGGTCTGGGGACTGAATCAGAGAAAAGGATATATGTAAGGCACTAGCCCTGTCCCATGCACATCTCTGTGGCCCACAACACCACTAGCTGGCCTGATGGGCCACAGAGGCCATCAGGGGGTCTGGCTACTTTGGTCAAGACCTAACCCCATTAGAACTGTCATTGTGGTTCTAGAAGCAAACCAAATAAGGTAGGTTTTCTCCCTAAAGATAATATTTATCTGAAAGGAGTGACATTTTTTTTAGAAAGTCCATTATGAAACAAGACTATCCCCAAATCAGCTGAAGCAAACAGAGGCTTGATTTGATGGGAAGCCCTTTCCCGCCACTGCCCCATCCCTTGATTCTCACTGTGTGTCCTGTACCTCCTACTCACAAACTTAGGGAACCGAGCCTCATTCAAACCCCTCTCTTTCCTGACCTGATCCACCCTAATTCATACCCTAAATTCAAACCCTAACACCAATCTTTTTGATATTATCAGAAATGACTCTAGAAGGTCCAGTTATTTCTACCAAAGCAATCCCCAAATTACTGATAATCTCCTGACCCCAAAACAACCTCTGCTATATGGCCTTCCAGCACTACCTTTCCTGCCAGCAGTACCCTGGACTCCTTCCTGGACAACATCTGGCCACTCTTGGGCATTCCACCCAGCATCAACCTAACCTAACGCAATGGGTCTCACCCAGGGCCACTTTGCCTCCCTTTCCCCTGGGAATGGCTGGCAATGTCCCAAGACACTTGCGGTTGGCAAGCCTTGAGGGGCAAATGCTCCTGGCATCTAGTGGGAGGCCAGTGATGCTGTTCCATATCCGACAAGCACAGGATGTTCCCCACAAAAATGGTCCCAACTGTCACTAGTCCCAAGACAGAGAGCCCCTGCCCTGGCCCCATCCCTGGCCCACAGCCCAAGCTCGCCACTCATCATAAAGTGGTAGAGAACACAGGTCTGGAGCCTGGCTGCTAGGATCAAAGACTCTGTCCTCCAGGTCACTGTGAATGAGGCAGGGAGGGGTATGCGCCAAGAAGGCCTTCCAGCTCCCCTGCCTGCCCCCCGGCCATCAGGCCACCCCAGAGAGGGAGCAGTCCCTCTCACTGCCGCTTTTCACTGACTCTCCTGGCTTCTCTCTGAGGCTCTGCCCAGCTCAGTGATTGTTGTTTCCTTCTTGGCCACTGCCTCCCCATCCACCCACATCAGATGTTTTCTGACTCACTAGTATGCGCTCCTTCCAGCTTCCTGCCTCCATCAAACCACAGCCCTCTTTGATATACTGTTCGGATTTTCCCATCTGGTTGCTGCAGAGGGCCTGCCACCCTCTGGCTTTCCTCTTCACCACCTGGGCCCCCTCCCCCCACCCCAAGGAAAATCCCCAAGATTGCCTCTCCACCCCTACCCCTTTCAGGGAACCACCCTGTGTCCCCTTGGCTAAAGTTCTGAAGCCACGAGGCCTCTGCTGCCCCCTGTTGGGGCTTCTTGAAGCCAGGGCATCTTGTTCTCACTGCCTGCCACCCACCCCCCAGGATAAAAGCGCCCACCAACAGTGGGTGGTGACAGCCAAAGGCAGGGAGAGAGGCGGAAGCTCCTGGGGCAGTTTCTCTGAGGCCTCCTGCTCCCTGACGCCTGAGCCTGAGCCAGTCGTCCCTGTGGTTCTCAGTGCAGGGATGGAAAGGGCTCCTAGTGGGGGCTAGGGTTGGGGGACACTCACAGAATCCCCTCTGAGCACCCTCGCGGTGGCAGCAGCTGGCGTGTCCTAAGGAGCAGGGTCTAGTACTGACCCAGGTGCTGTTCATGGGGCCTGACCTCGATTCACTACCTAGTCCACAGCACTGTAACGGCCCGCACTCAACAGATGCTGACCAGAGCCACAGAGAGGGGAAGGCCCTTGCCCAAGTCCCCCACTGGCAAATGCCAGGCCTAGCACCCAGGCAGGCTGGTCCAGAGCTCATTCTGCTGACCACTCTGCTGCTACCTGCAAGGCCCTTGCTGTACCCATTTCACTGAGGCGGAGACTGAGGCTCCAAGCAGCCACGTGTGGGGGTAGTGGAGCCAGCGAGGGCCCTCCAGGGCACAGGGACAGCTGACACAGAGGACTCAGAGGCTCTCCCAGGGAACATGCAGCCCCAAGGCCAGAGACCACCCCCCTACCCCTGCCCTGAGAATTAAGGAGGGCAGACACGGGGGCCCTGCAATTGGGGGACCAAGGGCTTGGAGCAGGCCGTGGGGTAGCCTCCACCCTTAGCATGGTTACCTGAGCATTTATTTCTGGCCTTCCAACTGCGCCTGAACTATCTGGGGCAAGAGGAAGAAAACAGACTGATTTGCTTCCTCCCCACCCCTTCCCCACCAGCAGCCCCTCCACCCCACTCGCGTCCTGGAGGGGAGTCCCTCAAAACCTCCTAGACTCTGAGCATCTGACCCTGCGACCCAGGAAAGCAGTTTCATTTCCCTGGAGTCAGATTTCCCAAAAGGGAGGGGAGGGCGGGGCTCGGCTAGTTTTAAAGACAGAGAGAGGGGCCGTGGCAGACAAGCAGAGGGGACTGAGGAGAGAGGTGCTGCTGCTGCCGGCGGAGGGCCCAGGTAGCTGCAGAGAGGCTGGGCACCACCGAAATAGCCTGGGAGACACAGAGAGCCGGGGAGAGCAGAGACAGACAGACAGACAGACAGACTGGGAGGAGGTGAGAGGAGAGGGAACAGAGAAAGACGGGAAGCAGGGAGGAGAGAGGAGGCAGATAGGTGAGTACAGGACAGGAAACTGCTAGACTGGCATCAGAGGACACACGTCCAGAGAGACCCGGGCCACAGGGGTGAGGGCTGAGGTGGAAGCCAGGCAGCCCGCCTTGGGCCAGGCTAGGGTGGGACACAGGCTTCTGTCACAGTGGCCCTTGCTTCCCTCCCAACCCAGACACTGTCCCCCACCAAGAGTCATGGGCTCCTTGGGTAAGTAAGCAGGGGAGGGGGCAGAACCTGCTTTTTTTCCCTCCACACCCACTAACCACTCACTGAACCTGTCCTCCTCCCTCCCAGCCTGGCGCCTCCTCGCCCTGGTCCCCATCTTCCTCAGCCTGGCGGCCTCCCTGGACTGGCACACTGCCCGGGGCTCTGACCCCTTCGAGAAATGCATGCACGATCCCGACTATGAGCAGCTGCTCAGAGTCGTGACCTTGGGCCTTAATCGGACCTCGAAGCCCCGGAGAGTGATCGTGGTTGGTGCTGGCGTGGCTGGGCTGGTGGCCGCCAAGGTGCTCAGTGATGCCGGACACAAGGTGAGGAATGCTGTTTGCAGTTGACCTTGAGTCTTTCCTGCTGCAGCCGGGAGTCTTGAGTGGAGGGACTTGGCCGCATCCCAGTTGAGGGGTGGAGGTGATGGGAGATGTAGAGAGCTATGCTTTCCTCGTGGTCTGGGGAGTGAGGCCTGAATTCCCCTGCTCTAACACAACCCAGAGGGAGTGTGTGTCCGCACTGAGAGGCCTTTGACTTTCCCTCCCACTCACATCCTGGAGGGGAGTCCCTCAGAACCTCCTCCAACCTCCTGGGGGGAATTTGTGTTGGTGGGGATGGAAACTCCACCAGAGGGGAAGTGCCCCCTGAGGTCTAACCACTGTCTCTCTCACTGAAATCCAAGAATGAGTATGGGCTGGGCCAGTGGCTTCTGTACATAGGAGAAATCTCCCCACTCCCTAAGCTGGGAAGTCCCTCTGAATCTGGCCAGTGGCCTCCCTGCTGCAGTATGGAAATTGTCATTCTGTATATGTTCTGTTCTCCCATCAGCCTCTCCCACCTCCCCATAAAGAAAGGGACCTTCTCTAGTCTCCATCTGTGCTGCTGTGGGGATGGGAGAGAGGCGGGCAGGCATAGGGTGGAGATGAGGTGCTAGTGGCAGGAGCTGCTTGCCACCCCTCATCCCTCAGGTCACCATCCTGGAGGCAGACAACAGGATTGGGGGCCGCATCTTCACCTACCGGGACCAGAAGACGGGCTGGATTGGGGAGCTGGGAGCCATGCGCATGCCCAGCTCACACAGGTGAGGCCACCACAGCCCCACCTTCATGCCCAGATTCAACCAGATTAGATCCCCAACTCGATCGCTGCTCTGGTGCCAGCATGAACTCCAACTCTGATCCCAAACCTCGATCCCTGGTCAAGGTCTAGACCCAGCCTCCAACTCTGTCTTTTTGTTGCTGAAAGATCTGCCCCCGTCCCTGATGAGCCACATAATTCAGAGACAGGGTCTTACAGCCTAGAAGAAAAGAGACGGCTTTGTTGCTTTGCCGGGCAAAGGGGACCCACAGCAGGCTAATGCCTTCAAAGCTGTGACTCTACCTTGGGGATGGGGTAGTGTGCTTATACAGTCGTAGCTCAAACAATAAAACATAGATAACTATCAGCAAAATCATTTTCTTGTCCTAAGTTCAGAGTGGTGTCATGGTGTCTCTAGGTGACCAATTCAATAGAGGCTAGCAATTGTCACTTTCTCAGTCTCTTCATCTAGCAAACGCCTGTGGCATGGGTTTTTTTTGTTTGTTTTTTGTTTTTTGTTTTGATAATTTAGCCTATTCTGTAGGGTTACAGTTTCGTGACCTTCTTCCTGGAGAACAACTCAGAAGCCAAGCATGATTACCAGAATAAAGTAGAAACAGTAAAATCAATAGCTTTAGTTTTAACAGTGGGCCTGGAGCTGTGAGTAGCAACCAGTCAGTCAGGTTAGTTAACCATTTCAACGGCAAGCATAAGAATAAGCAATCTGTTAGCCTATGTGTGGCCATTTTATTAATTCTTCACTTTTCCTAACTGCTACCTCAAGACCTCCTGGCTCCAGTCCCACCACTGTCCTCCTGAATGCTCGGGCCACCACATCCAGCCCCTCCAGATCCCCAGCCCTGTCTTCTCCAACCCTGGTCCTTTCCCTGACCCAAGCTCCCTCCTCCATCCAACCCAAAATCTGTCCACTTCATTCCCAGTAAAAGAGAACTCCTGCTCCAAACCCAATCGTAAAACAGTGTCACCCTCAGCTTTCCAACCTTGTTCCCACTTCATTCCCGTCCGCAGCACTGATGACCCCAGATCTAGCCCCACACCAGCCTCGTGCCCATCCCCAAACCCCATCCCTGGCTGCCCTACCCACCCGCTTCCCTTCTCCGAGCACCCCCGCAGGGAGGGGCCCCTGACTGCCCCTCACCAGCAGCGTTTCCCCTCCCTCAGGATCCTCCATGAGCTCTGCAAGAGTCTGGGACTCAACCTGACCAAGTTCACCCAGTACGACGAGAATACGTGGACGGAGGTGAACGAGGTGAAGCTGCGGAACTACGTGGTGGAGAAGATGCCCGAGAAGCTGGGCTACCCCCTGCACCCCAAGGAGAAGGGCCACTCACCCGAAGAAATCTACCAGATGGCTCTCAACAGGGTAGGCGGTCCACGAGCCCTGCAGCCCTGTCCTTCCGCCCAGTCCTCCACGCTGTTGTGTCTCACACCCCCTTGCCTCCTCCCTGGCCTGGCTTTCCTATTCCTGTTCCTTCTAGTCTCTTCCATCTTTACTTTCCTCATAAACCCTGCTGATCCCCACCTCCGATCCCCTTCTCACCCACACACTGGCCTGGACATCCTCACCTTTCTACACCTTCGGCTTAAATTATGATATGCAGGCTATGTCTTCCAAGTCCATTTCCTGAGACTCAGACCTATGTCTGTCTCCACCGGGCCAACCCCCAGGATCCTCCAGCTCCCACTGAGCTCGGCATCTTCCCCAAACCCACTCATACTCCTGGGTGCCCCTCCTCACCAGTGCCATCACCCGCCCCGGTCACACCTTGCTTCCTACCTTCCCTGTTAGTCCCCTGCCCCCCAATTCTCTTGCACTGTTTCTACCTCTCCATTCCACAGCCCCAACCCCAGTTCAGGCCTGGGCCTCTCCCTGCATCCTCCCCCTGCCCCTCCCCTGCTCACAGCCCCTATGCTCCCCAGCACCTCAGCTTCAGGTCCAAACCCTGAACAGTCTGGTCTCTCTCACCCCTTTAACCCCATCTTCTCTCCTCCAAGAAATGTTTGTTACCTGCCCCCAAATCCTCATGACGGCCCAAACACCCCCAGTTCTGTGCACCTTTGTACCCACTGTGCTTTTCCATCATCCCACACCCATGCCACTGCCCTGCCTGGGAGGCCTCCTTTTCCCATCCAGGGAACCTTACTCATCCCTCAAGAACCAGCACCAATATCCCCTCCTCCAGGAAGCCTTCCCTGATGCCCTCAGAGAGGAGCCAACCTCATTCTCCTCTGGGAGCGCCTAGTTGTCCATCTCTCCTCCTGGACAAGGGTCGGCACTGAGTCTGGACGGGCCATTTCTGTGCCCTGACACTGTCCAGTTCAGGGAGCCTCAGGAAATGTGAGGTGAAGGGTAGGTGGGTGAGTGAGGGAGTGAATGAAGGGGCACATCCTTCAAGGAGTTCCCCGACCACAAAGGGGAAGCCAGATGGACAAAGGAGAGGGCTGGAATCAGACGAAACAGCAAGGCTTCCGGGAGGGAATGAGACTTGAACAGAGCAGTGAAGGATGGCCACTCAGACATCTGGCAAAGATGACATGGGGAAGGGGGTATAGTTCAGCAGTAGAGTGTGTGCCTAGAGTGCACAAGGTCCTGGGTTCAATTCCCACTACTTCCATTAAAAAATTAGTTAATTAATAGCCAAATTACCTCCCCCACCAAAAAAAAAAAAAAAAGATGACACAGGGGAGCCAGTGCATTGGTATGGAGTGGAAGTGGGGGAGCCCCAGGGTGATCTGGGCACTGGACACTGTGCTGTAGAACCAGAGCTATCCCAAGGGACAGGGACCAAGGGTCTGGCAGGGGCCTTGAATGTCAGGCTGAGGGCTGGGAGCCTGGGAGGGCTGTGGGCAGGGGAAGGACCTATCAGGGCTGATGGTTGGGTGACAGAAGGGACTCTGCTTCTTTGTGAGCCCACAACGATCTAGGTGACAAATAATTACTGGGCACCAGAAAGACACAGCACTGACTGGGACAGACTCCATCCCTGCTGAATGGAGCACGCAGGCTAGGACAGGGGCAGGCAAAATCATACCCAACCGGGAGGAGTGTGACATCAGCCGGGTGGGTGGAATGCTGGGACCTGAGGGGTAGGAAGGCTTTCCAGAGTGATGTCACTGAGTTGCAGGGGAGAGCAAGGATGAGGACGTGGAGTGGGCAACGTCCTGGCAGCTTGGATGACAGCGGTCAATAGCCAGCCGTGGGCAGGAGCAGGAAGAAAAGCTAGGTTTGAACTCCAGGTGGGGCCTCCCCCGACTTGTCCACACAGCTGTCTGCTTGTCCCACCACAGGCCCTCAAAGATGTCACTACACTGGGCTGCAGAAAGGCAATGAAGAAGTTTGAAAGGCACACGCTCCTGGTGAGTAGGGGCCTGGGTGTCGCTGTCTGAGAAACAGACAAGGAGGGTGCCCATGGGGTTTCGGGCAGGGAGTCAGAAGGCAGGAACCCCAGACCCCACCGTGCCACCGCCTCCCTCCTGCCTGACCCGGGCTGGACATGCTCCTCTCTAGGCTTGTTTCCATCTGTCACAAGACGGGGGACCGGATCGCTAAGGTCCAGGGAACCATAACAAACCACTACCGAGAGGCTCAGCGGGGAAAGGCCCCCATGGGAGTGGGGAAGGAGCCGGCAGGGGCAGCCTGCCTGGGCCCTGACCTGGGCCTGCGCCCGTCCCCCAGGAATACCTCCTCGGGGAGGGGAACCTGAGCCAGCCGGCCGTGCGGCTCCTGGGAGATGTGATGTCCAAGGACGGCTTCTTCTATCTCAGCTTCTCCGAGGCCCTGCGGGCCCACAGCTGCCTCAGTGATCGGCTCCGGTGAGGGTGTGGGTTGGACGTGGTGGCGGGGCCAAACCGGGCGAGCGACTGAGTAGGCGGGGCCGGCGGGAAGGGCGCGGCCTGCAGAGGTGAGAGCAGGGGCCGCGGAGGCGGAGAGAGGAGGAAAGGAACAGGATAAGGGCGTGGCCCAGAGGAAAAGAGGCGGGGTTCCCGGATCACACAACTCTCTGCTCCTCAACCGCGCCGGGCGTCAGGGACAGGTGAGGGCAGGAGTCGGTGAAGGGGTGGGATTGGAGGGACTCGGTCGGATGAGAACGGGAGCAGGCGGCTGGGAGAGCACGGGAGGGGTCGCTGGGTAGGGGCAGGCCCGAGGACCCGGATCATGCTCCCGCCCCGCCTACAGGTATAGCCGCATCGTGGGAGGCTGGGACCTGCTGCCACGTGCGCTGCTGAGCTCGCTGTCGGGGCCTGTGCTGCTGCACGCGCCTGTCGTGGCGATTAAGCAGGGGATGCACGAGGTGAGCGTGCACGTCGCGTCCTCGCGCCGGGCCCGGAACCTGAGGTCCATGACCGCTGACGTGGTGCTGCTGACGGTGAGCGGGCCAGCGCTGCAGCGCATCACCTTCACGCCGCCGCTGACGCGCAGGCGGCAGGAGGCGGTGCGCGCGCTGCACTACGTGCCGGCCACCAAGGTGTTCCTGAGTTTCCGTCGGCCCTTCTGGCACGACGAGCACATTGAGGGCGGCCACTCAAACACCGACCGCCCGTCGCGCGTGATATTCTACCCGCCTCCGGGTGAGGGCGCGCTGCTGCTGGCCTCGTACACGTGGTCGGACGCGGCAGCCACGTTCGCCGGCCTGAGCCTGGCGGACTCGCTGCGCTTGGCGCTGGACGACGTGGCGGCGCTGCACGGGCCGATCGTGTACCGGCTCTGGGACGGCAGCGGCGCCGTCAAGCGCTGGGCAGAGGACCCGCACAGCCAGGGCGGCTTCGTGGTGCAGCCGCCGACTCTCTGGCAAACCGACAAGGACGACGGGCAGGAGTACAACTGGGCAATCCCCTACGGCCGCATCTACTTCGCCGGCGAGCACACGGCCTACCCGCACGGCTGGGTGGAGACGGCCGTCAAGTCAGCGCTGCGTGCCGCGATGCTGATCAACAGGCGGGTCGACAGCCAGACCACCAGCGGGAACAACGCCCAGTTCATCAGTATCCACAGCAGCCCAGAGCGCGTGCACTCGGCGCCCGGCCACCACCAGTGCAACCTCGAAAGGGGGCAGGGCACCCCGCCTTCGACCATGACCCCAAAGAGGACCCAGTATTAAAGTAGTTTTTGGAAACAGCCTTGTGGCCACGCCCCCTCCCTGGCTCCCTGGCAGGGAGCAAAGCCATTAGTCCTCGCGGTAGAAGGTGCTGCGCCTATCCTGGAGCCCTGGAAGCTGTCTTGTCTTCCTAGGCCATAGGGTCTCCGTTTGATGGAGTAGGAGGTACAGATACCGCTTTGCCCCACTAAATGGCAATCACAGTACCCGCCACTCCTGTCAGACACAGACGGGTCCTGATGCGAGTAACATAAAGCACAGCTAACAGTGGGTTAAACACCAGTTTATTTTTCTCTTGACAAGAAGCTGGTAGACAGGGGCCTAGAGAGCAGCTCTGGAGGCCCTTCCATCTCGGTTACGCCCAGGATGTGCCTCCGCACAGCCACTAGGTGGAGGCCGCACTCCAACGCCCAATTCTCACTCTAAAAGCCCCAAACTCAGGCAGGTAGGGGAGCCCTGCCTCCACAAACCCCCACCACTCAACCCCAAGGGGGCCCCCCTTATGTCTCATTGTTGGGATCGGGGTCACAGTGGTCTGACATCGATTCTGCAGATTCTTCAGAGACCACGAGCCACCCCCTCCCCCATCCAGGTCCAAGCCAAAGTGGTGGCCTCCTCTACACCTACTAGAGGCCAATTGGATAGAAGTGTCAGTTTCAAGAAATCAGCCAATGAGTAGAGCGAGAAAGGCGTGGTGGAGAGTCCCGCCCCAGTTTGCACCTCCCCTCCCCAGCCTAGGGGAGCGGCGGGTCGCGGGCGCGGAAGCTTGAAGTGTCTATACTGAGAACGCGCCCAGCAGGGTTAAGAGTCTGCGCTTTCCTCCTCCTCCTCCTCTGGAAGGATCTCCAGGCTGCTGTCAGGCTGCGTGACTGTGTCCGCAGAGGGCGGCGGAGCCGGTGGGGCCCGGGTGGGTGACAGCGGCAGTGGGGAGGCAGGGGGCGAGGGGCTGTGGGGCTCTGTGGGCGGCGCCAGACCTAGGACCTCCTGCACATTGTGGGGCAGCTCCTGGAGGGTTGGGGGGTAGGGAAGGAAAAGTCAGAGGTTTGACGTGGGTTGGGGGACGATAGGGAGGGGTCAGGGACTCACCCGGCAGGCGGTCAGCTGTCGGTAGAGGGCCTCAGCCCGCATCAGCACGTCCTCCACGCTCAGCTTCATGGTCAGCTCGTTGATGTGCTGCGGGAGGGGGTGGGTCAGGCCTGCCTGCCTGCAAGCACTTAACCACCACCGCCCTAGCGCCTACTCTGTGCCCTGTGCTGGGGATACAATGGAAGGAAGACAGACTGGGCTGACCTTGGGGCTCATAGTGGAGCTGGGGTATCAGGGAGGTCATGCTCTCTTGAGCTGCTCCGCCAGGCGCAGGATACAAGGAAAAGGGTCCTGAGCTCCACCCCGGCGGCCCCGCCCCACATTAGTGCACTGGGGGAGGGGCAGGGCTCCCCTTATGCAGGGGCCGCATGCTCTGCGAGAATGAGAACACCGCCCAGAGACAGGCATAAGATGTAAAACAGACCCGGGCTCATGGCCACCGGCCTCCCACCTTAGCTAATCACACTTTCAACAACCCTGTTTTGAGTACCCACTACCGAAAGGCCCCGTGCCAGCCTCCACGGAGTTCACAGCCAGCTGATGTGTCTCCTTCAAGCAGGTGAGGAGGGCCAAGGAGAGAGTAGGGACTGGGAGGGAGCCAGGGTCTCACCTTGAGGATCTCATTGGAGCCGAAGCCAGAAAGCATGAGGGTGTCCCGTTCCATGTCCAGGATGGCACAGGCCACCAGCAAGTGCAGGTTGGGTCCGGGGAGCCCTGTCCACAGCACCTAGCAGTGCCAGAGGAAGGGGTCACCACAAAGCCTCTGACTGAGGTCCCACCCAGCTCTGCCCCTCACCCTGCCCACCCACCTCCCACCCACCTCCCAGCCCTGCCCATCAGCAGCTCAGTTCTCAGCTCTCCCATCCAAACTGGCCGGCCCACCTCCCACAGTCGAAGGACATCCGGGAACGGGAATTCTCTCTTGAACCAGATGAGCAGCCACCGGAAGCAGAAGCAAAGAGAGCCAGAGTCTTGGGAGTCTAGGGGAGGACAGCGGTGGGAGGGACAGTGCTCAGCACAGAGCCACCTCAAAATCAACTCCACTCCCGCTTATTCAGTGTGCTCAGTGCTCAGACTGGGACCCTAAGAAGTCACGCTGACTGTAAGAACCTCCACCAGTCTAGGCAAGTGGAAGGAGAGCTTGGTGTCAACAGGACCCTCTCCCATCCTGCCTTCCAGCCTCCAGACAAGGTGAGCTAGTCCCATGTTCTCCACTCTTACGTGGAAGGGTAGCAGTAAGATCAGTCCACTCAAGGGAAAATCAGATATATTCCACACCCAAAGCTGGTGGAGGCGTGAGGAAGCCAGCACTTGTGTACATTGCTGGCAAAAACAAAGCTGGTCTGACTTTCTGGGAATGCGGTGATGGGGACAAACGTTTCAAAAGCTGTAAAAATATGTTCTGTGCTGGATACAATTTCACATCTAGGAATTTAACCTCAAGAAATTAGCCACAAATACAGATTCATCATGGGGAAAAAACGCACATAATCTAAATGTCCAGCAGGTCAGGACAAATCTATTTTTGTACATCCTTAAGCTGGACAGAACACCATGCAGTCATCAAGACTGATGGTTTACTCCCCCGACCCAAAAAAATAAAAAAAGACTGATGGTTTAGAAAACTTTCAGCGACAGAGAGTGTCCGGGTGCCCACAGAAGTGGCAGGGGCTTTCTAAGCCTTAGTTTCCTCTTCAGTGAAGTGAGGCCAGTTTTGTCTCCCTCCCGCAGGGTGCTCCTGAAAGTCAGTGAGGAGACGCCCACAGATTAGCCAGTTTATCACGATCTGCATTTGAAAGACTAACCCTACCAACAGCAACTTTTACTTTCTTCTCTTAATCAGAATTTCCTACATTTTTTACATTGAACGAGTAACAAAGGCGAATTGTAAAGCCTAAACGCAGCGGTCCTAACCCCAGGAGCCCAGAGAACCAGTTTTTAATCCCCAGAGCCTCCAGGGTGAGTGGAGATAAAAGCTAGGTGGAGGTGAGGACTGGGAGGAGCCACACCCAGTCCCTTACCTGAGAAGTGGAACTGAACTGACAGGGCATGAAGGTGCCAGTGCACCCACATCTGCCTCTGCGGTTTTGCTCCAAAACTGCAATCCTGCTTTCACATGTCAGTTCTGGGTTCTATGGGGATCTCTCCCTTGTCTGGACTGTGATCAGACTTCCTGGACTTTGTCAGTGGCCACTCCCATCCCCTGCCCATCGGCCCAGACGCGGTACCTAGGAAGTCGCAGAGCGGCGGGTCCAGGACCCTCAGGAGCAGCAGGAGTTGCCCGAGCTGCCGCTTCATCGTCTCCTGACTCTCCTCAAAGTTCCCGTGCTGCGGGAGGGAGGGCCACGTGAGGAGCCAGCTCCCCATCCTCTGAGGGGGCCTTTCTCCCACCCTTGCCCTGAGCCTCACCACGAGCTCCATGAAGCCACAAAAACACCAGAAGGCATCCACCTCGTTCTGAGTGACGTAGAGGATCGGAGAGAGGAGGTCACTCATGCCCTGGACATAACCTGGGGGGGGGAACAGCGTCAGGGCCCAGCCCAGGCCTGCAGCCCCCTCCCCCCACAGAGAAGGCCCGGCCCCCAGCCCCTTCCCGGGCTGCCGCGCACCAAGGTCAAAGTGGTACATGCAGTAGGTGAGGAGGATGTCGTTCAGCAGCCCCAGCCCCGGGTTCTCGGGGCCCTCGTAGAATTTGTTTGTCCGATCAGTGCGGCTCACATCTCTCTCTGTGGGGACAGGGTGTAGATGGGAACACTGAGGCTCAGGATGGTAAAATCACTTTGCCAAGATCTCGCAGTGAGTAGACGGCAGATTTGAACCCAAAGAACCTGACTCCTCTCCCCTGCTCCCCGTCTCCCACTGCCCGGTCCTGGCCATTCCATTCCTGCTCACCCCCCTTTCACTCCCCCTCCACCCCGATAAATGACCTTGCCCTGGTTCTTGGGGAGGCAAGGGGCTCCCTCCATCCTCTCCCCGCTGTTTCCAGTCTCACCATCCCAGCCCAGCCCTGCCCTGCCCCCCACCGATGAGGCTGCGGTATCCATGCAGCAGGGAGTTCCTCCTCTCCTGCTCCGGGCTCACAGACTTCCACTGCAGCTTCATGCGGAAATACTCATCCCTGAGGGGTGGGGAGAAGTGAGATGGTAAGGACACGCCAGCTGCCTCCTCATCCTTTGGGGCTCAGCCCAGGTCGCCGCCTCAGAGCCCCTCTCTGACCACACAGACTGCAGTGGGCCACCGGGTCATTCTCACCACCGCCCCCATGCTTCCCCTTCCTGACGTATCTCGTGATACAGAACACCCTTGGGGCTTTGGTTCAAAGTCTGTCACCCCCACTGGACAGCACCGGGGGCAGGGACCAGGACACACAGCAGAGGCACAAGATACACTGGGAGTGTGGAGAGGTAGCCCCATGGGGTCAGGAAGCCTGCTGCAAAGCGGTGAAAGTGTGTGGTCAGTGCAACCGATGTTTGGGGAGCAAGTGTACAGTGCGCCTGTGACATGCTGCTGCCAGACTGCCCACGGGAGGTGGTGTTGATCAAAAACCTCCAATCGACTTGGGAGGCCGGGGAGGTAAGGGGCTGGAGCCCAGTAGGGCAGGGGGCCGCGGCTTCTCACTCACGTTTTCTTGCGCACATGGGCCTTGTGCTCCTCAGTGGATCCCTCCCAGCTCAGGTATCCCAGGAGGAACTTCCAGGCCTCGCGCCGCAGGCTGGGGCTCAGACCCTGGAAGATGGGGCCGAAGGGCGGCTCAGAGGGGCCTCCCCTTGGCTACCCACCAGCCCTGGCCAGCCCTGTCCACTCACTCAGCTCCTCACCCCTGAGAAGATGCGGGCTTTCAGCTCAGGGACCTGCTGCAGGCGGCCCTCAGGATCCACGTGTCGGGCCCACTCCTCCTCTGTGACCGGAGGCGCTCGCTCCACAGCTGGCCGTGGCCCCAGCTCCACCTGCAGGATACAAGGTGAGTGGGCCCTGGGCCTCAGCCGGGCCTGCTGGGCTCCTGTCTGTGGGGACCCCACAGTGCTTCCCAGCCCGTCCCAGGCCACCTCCGCATCAGCTCAGAGCCCTTAGCGGGACCGACAGTTCACATTCAGGGTGGGAAGCATCTCCTTTCTTGGGTCAGCGGAAAAGTCACCTCCTGAGCCAGGAGCTCCCCCCAGTAATAACAGGCGCCAGGCACACAGGCAATAAGCATTTTCTGCCAAGTCACTCACGCAACCCTATGAGGGTGGGACCATTATCTCCACTTCAGCAAGGAAATACAGTCACATGCCCAAGGTGGCAGCCAGAAAGCAGCAGGGTCCACCCTGATACTCACACAAGAAATGACCTCAAAGCCAGGCTCAGGCTCATCATCGGGGGCAGGAGGCAGGTCAGGGGAGGCCCCCTCCGGGTGTGGCTGCAGGGCTCCCCGGAAGAAGTTGGTCACACGGGAGAAGCTGCTGAAGGTGGTGGAGTAGGGATCCTGGAGGAAGCGCTGGGGACAAGGCCGACGGTGGTCACAGTCCACCCTCCCTGCCTGGCCCGTGTGATCCGCCCCTCTGCCCACTCCCGCCCACCTGGCCCTGGGGACTCACAGACACGACGTTGGAGCTGTCCTGGTCAAAGAGCTGGAGGTGGTGGAAGGAGTTGGAGAGGGCCGACGAGTCATGGGGGAAGACAAGGTAGAGGCGGGAGTCCTGCGGGGAGCTGGAGGGCAGGCCGTTGTGGTGACACACAGGGAGAGGGCCTCATGTCTGTCCCAGCGTCCCGACTGCCCCCGGGGAATCCTTCATCCCAGGCCTGAGACCCCAGGGGTGGGCCCAGAACTGCTAATAAAGGCCTTCCACCTCCCCGGCAAGGGTGACTGACGGGAGGCAGCCCCAGGATGCTGCTGGAATCAGGGGAAACAGGTGCTTTCCCTCCACCGGGGCCCCAGAGAACGATACAAACTCCAGGGGAGAAAAAGCAACTCTTTCTACATTCTAGGACCCAGGTCCTGCCTGATCTCAATCTACCCTTTGACTTCAAGATTACACGTGCCACTCAACTCTCTTTCTGCGTTTAAATCAGCCTTGCATTTCCTTCACAGACTTGCAGGGTCCGCCTGCAGCCAGGGAGGGATGGGACCTGGCCAAAGGCTCGGCACTAGGAGAAGGCTCACCTGGCCAACAGCAGGTAACGGCTGAGGATGCGCAGCAGGGCACGGGTGCCCCCGCGGTGGAAGTGCAGGGCGGGCAGGGAGCCTCCGGCCTGTGTGACCAGGACCAGGTATGCCCAGCTGAGGCCTGGCTTGGAACGGCGGATGGACTTGAGTTCCCCTAGACTCACCGAGAAGGCCCAGGAGCCCCGGGGGGAGCTGGGCTCTGCACCTAGTGGGGCGGCACGGTGTCAGGAGCGGGCGTGGAGAGCCAGAGTGTCTCCCAAGAGCCCACCACGAGCCAGCCTTTTCCTCCGGAACAGGAACCAAAGGAAATGAGAGGGGAGTCCGGTGGACATGTACCTGCTCCAGAATCTCCCTGGGCTCCCCGCTGCCCCTCAGGTCTGTCCCCTGCCCCTTGTCTGTCTCACTTCTGACCCCCTCTTCACTCCACAGTGCCCCGCGCCACTGGCCTTGCTCCCCTGCTCTCCCTGCCGGGAGAGAAAGCTCCAAGCGTCCCTCAGAGCCAGGCTCTGGCACCACCTCTTCACGGAAGGCTTCTCCACCCCCTGGGGGGTTAGATACCACCCCTGGGGCCCCCAGCACCCTGTGTGACTCCAGGATAGTCCAAATTATCTTGTCACCCTGAAGTTGTTGCCCCTGCAGCCTGGAAGACTTCAGGGGCAGGACTTATGGGGGGGGTGCCCACAGCCGATCAGGGAGCCTGGAGGGATGAGCAAGGCTGTGAACCCCAGAGATGCTGGCCACACTGGACCTGCACCCCACCCGCTCTCCTGGGACTGGAAGGCTGCTGCTGGGCGGCTACCTTGACTGTGAGCATGAAGCCCATGGAGCCATGACCACTGGGGTAAGTTGTGTCTCCACCTGCCCCTCCAGGGGCATCAGCTCAGCCTACCTCTCGTGGGCTCCGAGTGGCGGGGCCGTGGCCGCACAGTGCTGATGACGGCCCAGTCAGGTTCATAGCCAGGGTCAAAGGTCGGTTCCTCCTCAGAGGTGCAGGAGTCACCCCCACAGACATCCTTGGGGAAAGAGAGGAAGAGACTGAGGGATGGTGGATTCAGGGTTTCCAGATCTGAGCCTCCAGGCCACCCTGGATGCAAAGCCCCATCAAACAAAGAGGGAAACTGAGGCGCAAAGAGGGCACAGCACCTGTCCAGGGTCATTAACCAAAGCACCCTCATATGGGAAGCAGATAGTTAAGCAGGGGCTGGGGTGCTTTGCAGTCAGCCTGCCAGAGGTCACTAAGCTTAAAGTAAATAATCAGTAGTCTCTAGGGTCACTGGAATCAAAACCACGATCAGATACTACTTCACACCCACTGAGATGGCTAGAATTAAAAAACACAGGTAATACCAAGTGTTGGTGAGGATGCAGAGAAACTGGAACCTCTTACGCTGCAGGCAGGAATGTAAAATGGTGCAGCCACTCTAGAAAACCATCTGGCAGGTTCTCAAAAGGTTAAACATAAAATTAGCACGTGATTAGCATGTGACCCAGCTCCTAAGTACATACCCAAGAGAAATGAACATGAACACCCACGCAAAAACTGACACACGGATGTTCAAAGCAGCATCAGTCATGACTGCCAAGAAGCAGAAACAACCCACTGTCTCTCAAACTGATGAATTAGCAAAATGGGTAGATCCCTACAATAGAATTTTACTCAGCGCTAAAAAGGAAGTTACTGACAGATGCTACAATAGGGATAAACCTTGAAAGGATCCTAAATATAAAAACCCAGTCCCAAAGAACCACATATTGTATGATTCTGTTTATATGAAATGTCCAGAAAGGCAAATTTATAGAGACAGAAAGCAGATTAATGGCTGCCAGGGACTGGGGGAGGGGAGTACAGGTACAAGGTTTCTTCCAGGGATGATAAAATGTTCTGGAATTAGATGGTGGTGATGTTTGAAAAATCTTGTGAATATTAAAAACCACTGAATTATGCACACTGAAAAATATAAATTTTCATAAAGCTTGAGCTTTATTGAGATTTACGGTAAGTGAAATTATAAGTAGCTGGCTCACAGTTTGTTCTACGTTCATGTTATGGAAAGTAACATTAAGTGCCCAGCACAACGGAAGCTGAAATCTCCCAATATCTGCTTTCCCAACCTTCCCTACGGTTCTGAGTGGTCTAGGGACTCAACTCTGCCCAGTGGGAGCTGAGAGCCGTGGGGAGTTTGAAGAAGGCAAATTCCTGATAAAAAGGTGCCTGCAGGAGTGAACAGCATATTCAGCTAGCCTCTGGATGCTGTCAAGGGAGGACATGGTGTTTGGCGCTGTGGCAGCCAACTAGGGCCATGAGGGGAAGGCCAAGGAAAAGTGGGGACACCTGTCCACAACCTGCTGAACCAGCCCTGGCAACGCCATCTCTGCCTTCTGTGTTTTGTGACATGAAGAAATGGATGATTTCGCCAGTGTTTACCAACATAATAATAGCAAGTAGCACTGTCTGCCAAATATTTACAGCTCTCTGCTTCTTGGGCACACAGCAGGATTACACTGAACTGTACTGGCTAACTGGAGGCGTGCAGCTAGCTCTGCCCAAAGGGTTGGGATGTATCACTTCCAGGATGGACTGTTTAACTGCCAAGGCAAGACTTCTAGAGCTGTCTTTACCTCTGCCACAAGGAATGGAGACCTTTAAGATGGTAGCTGCTCTAGCAGCATGCTTCTTTGAGTAATCACGATGAGCAGAGCTCCTTGGCCAGCTTGCAACACACATGTAGAGTGTGCAAAAACAGTTAAAAAGGCTGGAGCTCTAGCAGCCTGTTTGGACCATGAGTCAGCTTTAAGGAGAGATGCCATGTGTTGAGGATGGATGCCACATGCTGAGAATGGCAGAGCAGTGATGCAAGGAAGGTGGGTCACTGATAACAAATGAACCTGTACTGCTAACTTCTGGGTTTTGTGCTAGGAGAGAAAAGAGCTGCTATATTGTTTAGGCCACCTGGTATTCCTGTTTATATTACACATAGCGAAATGTAACTTCTAACTGACGTAGGGGGTTTCTGGGAAATCTTTCGCTTTTCCTGATGAGGACAGATGTGTCTGGCACCCTGCTGGCTCCCTTTTTCCTGCATTAAAAGGCAGATACCATTGCTGCAGCTGAAGTAATCATTTAAAGGCCACTAGTGCCAAATACAGTAGGATCTCAGTGATCCAGGCACTGATGTCACCAAACAAGGACACAGCACCCCTATACCTCTTCTCAGCCTGGCATTTCAGGCCCAATCACCTTTCCAGCAAACCCCTCTACAGAGAAACCCTACTTTCCCCTGTGCCCTGAAATATATTTCCTCCTGCCATCTCTGAATATATCCTTGCCCCCTTCTCATCTTTAGAGTCCCAGCTCAAACGTCTGCTCCCCAGGAAGAGGCAGGGCTCTGGAATCATTGTGTCTGAGCTCAAATCTGAGTTCCGACAATACTCAGCTTTTCTGATCTCAGGAAAGGGGCTTCCTCTCATTGTGCCTCGGTTTCTCAAAAAGAGAACGAAGGGTGAGGACTTAGGCAGTGACTGGTTTGGATTCAGGACTCCAGGTCCCAGCACCATCCAGCACAAGGCCTGGCAACAAGACCTCTGGAAATGAGACCTCTTGTACCTGGGAAAGGAAGGAATCCTGGCAAAGTGAGTCAGTAGCTTCCATCAAGTCCTGTTCCCTCTCTGGACATGAAGGCAGGACTGCCCAAGAGAAATGCCACACTCCTTCAAGTCCTTATGGGCTGAGAACCCGTGGGACCTGAGATCCACAGGCTGAGGTGTCCTCCTGCACCCTGGCAGGGCTCCCCCAAGAAGCAAAGGGAGTGAGGAGGCAGGCAGGTGTCCCCACGGCCACAAATCTCATTCTGTCTGCTTTCTTTCTGTGAATGGGCATCTTCAGCCCCATTTTCCAGAGAAGAGGAAACCGAGGGGCAGAGAAAACCTAGATCTCAACCAGGGTCACACATGCCCCAAGGGTAGGTCTGGGTTTGTACTCAGGTCCTTCAGAGAAGCTTTCCAGTGCCGCGACCCTAGAAAAAAAGCAAGTGGAGAAGGGGGAAGCAAGGAAAGCCTACCTTCTTGGAGAAGAGGATTTGGGTGGAATCTCCGGCCTCCTCTACAGGAGCCCAGTGGAGGAGGACATCATTGTCCTGAAGGAAGGAAAGAGGAGTTGGAGGGGATCCCCTTCAAACTCCTCAAACCATTTTTTCAAACTTCTTTCCTGTTCTGGACCCTCAGCCTTAGAAAGCCCTCCTCCTCCTTACATTCCCCACCTCCAGCCATCCAATCGCTGACCTCCACACTGTACTCCTACAGATGCAGCCTCCACCCCGCTCCGGGCCTGCCCGAGCCCTGCTCCCCCCCGGCCCACCTTTTCCACCACACGGATGACGCCGGCGATGAGGGAGTCCGGGTCTTGGTGCTTCTTGGCACTGGTGTGCAGGTACACGCCTCCCTTCTCAAACACCACCTAGGGACGGGAACCAGTGAGGGGCGGGGCCCAGAAGGGAGCCAATGGGAGCAAACCCAGGGAGGAGCTATTTCTCAGGGAACAGGCCCCGGGGTAGTATCAACTAGGGGATGGGGCCGGGAGCGATGAAGCCTGAATACCAACCAAGCATCTCGGACTCCGGAGAATGGGGAGGGAGGGAAGGAGGAGTGCATTCCAAAGTGGGCGGGGCCTAGAGGAGCATCTCAGCAGCCCAGGGGGCGGGGCTAAGTGATACGGGTCTTCCTATGGCAGTGGAAGAAACGGTGACAGCTCGTTTATTAAGGGAATGGTGTGTTTGTTAAGGATGTACAAGGCTCCCAGAGCCCCAGCAAGGCCTGAGAAAGAAGCTGACCGCCGGAGGGGGGCGTTTTCCATAGACAGAAGCGAAAGAAAGCGTCTTCAATACTTACCCTGTAACCGGCTCCCTCCATAGCCGCGGTGGAGGCCCCAGTGCCCCGGGCCCCTCCTTTTCCGGGTCAGCGTGCTGTCACATCCGGATAGTAGACGCCCCTCAAGCCCAGACAGTGGTAGCGCCCTTATCTGTACTAGAACAGGAGTGGGTGTAACCATTTTTCAGAATGGGGTGGTTGCACTCGAACCACGAGGTTTCAAGTCACAAGGCAGACACTGAAAGGTGGAGCGGCCAGCAAGAGTGCGCAGGCGCAGTGCTACCGTCCTCACCACGAAGTAAACAAGGGGGCGGTCCAAGAGCTCCGCCCCCTGGCTCAGGCTAGCTCCTAAATGGTTACTCCTTTCTTCATATTGTATACTGGCATCGAAGCCAAAGAGATGCCATTTTGCTCGAGGGCACAGCTAAGGCTGGTCAGCTGCGGCCATGTTAATGCGGGGCAGTCCCATCTGTCTGCGGGGCGCGGTACCAAGGTCCTGGAAGAGAGAATCGGATAAAAGGAAAGGTGAGAGTTGCTGTACGTCACACGAAGCGCCGAAGGACTCGGGTTAAGGAGATGAAGCCGTCAGTATCCCCGGGAACGAAGCGGTCCCGGACGAATTCCTGAGTCACCGTCGAGAGAAAGCGGTCTCGGCCCGCCATATTGAAGCTGGGCAAGCCGAAGCAAGAAAGGCTGCCATGTTGGATTTTTGCCAGTCTTGGTGCTGAGAGGGGATAGGCTGGAGAGCCCAAGTACATTGTGGGTAAATGATGCCAGGCTGGTTAACAGGCACTACTTTCCATCAGTTCTGTGGAAGAAATTATTATGGGTGAGGGACGTCAGGTCGCTTGCATTCGAGACCTGTGGTCCTGGGTGTGTCTGTGCATTTGCCCCTATTTCTTGAGGGTAAGTCGAAATGGTTTAGGTTTGTTTCCGAGCAAGCTGAAGCCTTTCTTTCACATCTTTCTTGTGGGCACCCGGCTGTCGCCTTTGCCACCTTGTGTCCCGATGAAACCCCAGTAACCACCATCTTGGGGTTGGGCGGCCGGGATAAGGGAGGCGGAGTGTATAGGGTGGAGGCAGGCCAACCACGCGGAAGTGACGCATGGCGCCGCCATGTCTTTTGAGGGCGGCGACGGCGCCGGGCCGGCCATGCTGGCTACGGGCACGTGAGTGGAGGCGGCGTTGTGAACCGCGGTGTGGGGAGGATTTGGCTGTCTGGAGGAGAGGGGAGCTTGGAGGGCGAGCCGCTTGCGGGAAGGGTATAGCCTGCGTAGGTCAGAGCGCAGAGATCCCCCAGTGACCCTATGCTGAGCGCTGGAAAGGTGTCGCCCGCGGGAACCGTCGTGTCTGACTCGAGGCAAAGCTTCGACAGTCGTACCTCCGGTCTTCAGACCTATTAGGATACTTATCTTGGCTGTGGACCATGTCCACAGAGTCGGGGGGTTACTTGGTGGGGCCTCGGGGCTCCCCTCACCCGTCCAAAGGCGGGACTTCCGGTCCTGGCCCCCACCTGGGCGGGATTTCCTGTTTTCTTCCTAGTGAAATGGGTCTACCCTGAACCCCCAGACGAAGTAGGGTGGCATCTGAGCGGTATAGAAAGAATCCAGGCATTCACCTGCCCCCGGCCACGGGGTGCATCCTGGAGTTCCTCCCACGTTGGGCGGAAAAGGGGTTTACTTCCAGTTTGACAGGTGGTTGGAGAGCACTTCACTAGCGTCACTCATTCCTTGGGGGGACTCTTGCCTCACCTCTTCCTGGAGTCAGTTTCCTGACTTCACCTCTTCCCCTCATCCTAAAAGGCCAGTCACCTTACCTCTCCCTTCTCCCTCCTATGGGGAACAGGTATCGCCTCCATTTGGGGGAAGGGGTCTTCCATCTCTCAGCCCCTTGGAAGATACAGGACTTGCTCCCGAGGCTGAAGAGGTGGGAGACTCTCCTGTGGGGTACTTGGCTTGGCTGCTCTCCTGTTGGGTAACTGACTCCAGAGAGCCCCGAGGCCTTGGCAGAGAGGTCTGCGGGAGTCGCCCGTCTCCTTTTTGCCCTTGCCTCCTCTTTGAGTTGGGTGCGGGACCCTCATGACCCACTCACTCCCACTTTACTCTTTTCAACTTCTAAGATCTAGGAGATTGATCTACTCAGAAGTCTCCTCTAAGAGAGGAGTTTAATCTTGATGTCCTAAGGAAGTGAGAGCTTCTGGCCTAGCACTACCAGGCTGTGTGACTGTGGACCAGTCATTTCCCTGCCCTGAGCCTGTTTCCTCCATCAGGTGGGGATGACGTGAGGAGTGGCTGTGAGACCCTGAGCACCTCCCAGTTCTGTTGAGTTTCGGAGTCGAGCGGACAGCAATTTCAGCCCTACTTCTGCCCTTTCTACTTGTGTTTTCCAGCCAGTACCTTAAGTTCTCTGAGCCTCATTTTTCCCATCTGGATTAGGAGATCATAAATCTTTCCTCATGAGGTAGGCAGGATGACATTTGGGGTTAACAACAGGTTCTGAATCCAGATGGCCAAATTCAGGCCCAGCTCTCCTCTCTCTAGCCGAATGACCCTGGTCAAGATATTGAATCTCTGTGGGCCTCAGTTTGCAACTGTCAAGTAGGGTCATAAGAGCTCCTCCCTCACAGGGGTAGTGGGAGGATGGGATGAGATGGTTGATGACACACTTGGGTCCCCCACCTGTGGGAGGTGCGATACCAACTTGCTCCAGGGTCTGTCAGGACTGCTGCTGGTTGTGCTGTCACTGCATGCGGCTCCCAACGAGGGCTTTGTACTCCATTTGTAAGGTAACAGCTCCTCCCTTAGTGGCTCAGGTAGGAGGCGAGAGGACAGGCACAGAGTCCTGGCACAGAGTGGGTGCTCAGCAAACCCTGGCTTCTATGATCATGAGTCACAAAGGGCCTGCAAATTACAATCAAGCTACTCTGCCCCCTGGAGGGCTCAATCACAGCCCTGTTTGAATCCCTTCAGTGATGGGGAGCCTGCTTCCTCTCTGAGGAAGTTCCTCATCTGCCCAGCAGCCTGGGCTCAAACACTGTGGTTTACACGGAGAAAACAGTGAGGCACAGAGAAGGTCAATCAGTGGTCCAGGGTCACACGGCAGCTTTGAGAGAGTCAGAGCAGGTAGCCAGGCCCGTTGCCACTTGTTCTCACCTTGTAAGGAGATGCCTCCTGCAGGTGATCTCTGTAGGGCTGAGCTGTTCTGGAGACACAGATCCCCGATCTTGGGCTTCTCATAGTCTGATGGAGGAAGCAGACAGAGGTACAGCTGTCACGAGCTTGTGTGACAAGCTCGTGCCTCTAGGGAAGGCATCTGATCCATCCCGGGGGGTCTGGGGAGACTTTCAGAAGAACTGCTGGAACAGTCTCATCAAAAGTACAAGAGCTTTTTGAGTGGAATCCAGGCGTAGAGAGCAGCTGGCATGCCATTTTCTGCTCCAGCCTGGCTCCCCAAGGCCTGCCACATGCTGGGCAAAGCAAGGGCCTCCTATGCTGGCTGGGGAAATGGATGTAGATCTTGCTCCCCAGAGGAATGTGTGCTTGGATAAGGGTCACTCAGACATTGTGGGAGCCCATGGGTGGGGAGGGTGAGTGAAAGAGTGACAAGAAAATGGAGGACAGGTGGATGGAGGACAGGTGGTCCAGGTCACAGAGGTGGGGTCCCGTCTTGATTGAAAGTCTCGGGCCTCAGGATTCTGGAAGGATGCGAGGCCGGGGGATGCCCTCCAGGCCAGGCTGGGGAGCTTTGACCTTGTCCTGGGGATGCTGGGGAGGAGCAGGGTCAGCTCCAGGGTCAACAGAAACATGGTCCAAGCCACGTGTATAATTTCCAGTTTTGTGTAAGCCACATTAAAACGAGTAAAAAGACAGATGAAATTTATTTTCACCATATATTTTATTTAGCCAGCAGAAATAAATGTCATAATTTCAACATTTAATCAATTTCAGATGGCTCACAAGATGTTTCACATCCTGCCTTTTTGTGCTAAGTCTTTCAAATCCCGTGTGGATTTCACACTCGTGGCACCTACCACTTTGGACCCATTACATCTCAAGTGCTCCTGAGCCACGTGTGGCTCGTGGCTCAGATATTGGACAAGGTGGGGCAGAGAGGAGATACCTGGGCTGTGAGGACAGGCAGGGAGAACAGATGGGGCTGAGAGGACTCAGGGGAAGATGGGGGAAGATGCTGAGCTCAGCTGGGATAGGGTGGATAGGAGGTGGCAGCCATGGACAGATGGACACGTGGGGCTGGGTGCATGTGGACGTTCAAGTTGCGAAGCCTCAGCCCAGTGTCCTGCTCTGCCCCGCAGGGCGCGGATGGCATCGGGGCGCCCCGAGGAGCTATGGGAGGCCGTGGTGGGGGCTGCCGAGCGCTTCCGGGCCCGGACGGGCACGGAACTGGTGCTGCTGACGGCTGCACCACCCCCGCCGCCCCGCCCAGGTCCCTGCGCCTATGCTGCCCACGGTCGCGGGGCCCTGGCGGAGGCAGCCCGCCGCTGCCTCCACGACATCGCCCTGGCCCACCGGGCTGCCGCCGCCGCCCGGCCCCCCGCGCCCCCACCAGCACCACAGCCGCCCAGCCCCGCACGGAGCCCACCACGGCCTACGCTGGCCAGGGAGGAAGATGAGGAGGACGAGGACGAACCAACAGAGACGGAGACCTCTGGGGAGCGGCTGGGCGTCAGTGATAATGGAGGTGAGCAGGGCAGGGGCAGGGGCGGCTCTTGGTAAGGTGCCTGCTCAGTAGGGTTTCCTGGAGGGGAATGACTCGCTTGTCCCTGTGTCCTGATGTTCACGAAAGCTGCAGTCTTAAAGAGCCTGGGGGCCAGGCTGCCTTGCCTGGGACTCACTCTATGACCTTAAGCCAGTCATTTCTCCTCTCTGAGCCTCCATTACTTACATTGTGTACTGGGACCAGCTCTGTGCTGGGGGTACTGGGCACAGGGCCTTTTGTCCTGGGACTCCGGGTCTAGCCAAGGAATTGTATCCTGACACATGGCAGTGCCCTGTGGAGGCCATCGGGGTGGGAGGGAGCCTCCTGAGCCAGGAGCGTGGGTAGAACAGAACTTGTTTCCAAATCTGGAGTCCCTGATGCCTGTGAGAGCAAAGGCAGGGCTTAAAGAGGAGTCAGGGATGCAAGCAACAGCTGAGGAAACAACTGGCTCTTTCCATGTGTTAGTTGTTTTCTTTTTGTTTGTTTTGGAGGGGAGGTAATTAGGTTTATTTATTTATATTAATTTTTTTAAATGGAGGTCCTGGGCATTGAACTCAGGACCTTGTGCATGCTAAGCATGCACTCTACCACTGAGTTATACCCTCCCCACCATATGGAAGTTGGATGCTTCCCAGAGACTGCACTGTAACATTAGGGCTTTGATGGGTGAGTAGGAGTTTTCTGGCAGGAGGGAGCTCAAAAAGTAGTAGTTACTCATTTGCTATTGTTACCACCAATGGCTGGCTTCCTCACTGTGGCTGAAGAAAACCCTCATAGGGTTAAGGGCACAGACTCTGGAGTTAGGTGGCCTGGGTTCAAATCCTGGTGACACCACTTACTAGATGTGGGACTTTGGGCAAGTGAATTAATCTCTCTGTGCCTCCAGGTCCCCATTTGTCAAACAGGGATCCTAATCATCTCATGTTTCTCTCAGCCTGTATTTTTTGAGTCAGTTCATCCCAAACAGATCTTATAGACTTCACATTCATCCAGCCAGTTGCTTTCACCTGTGGATGTAGCAGACAGACAGAAACTTGGATTTATTTCTGCCAGGCAGATAACCAGGGAAAGGGTATTTGAGGCAGAGGGAATAATAATTCCAGAAGGCCTGCGGCTTGCAAGGGCCTGCCAGTGCAGGGATCAGGGAGGTGGTAGCAGTGGCTGGGGTCCTGCTGGACCCGACTGGCCTGGGCCTCTAATGCCATCTGCAGGACTCTTTGTGATGGATGAGGACACCACGCTCCAGGACTTGCCCCCCTTCTGTGAGTCGGACCCTGAGAGCACAGATGGTGAGTGTCTCAGGCTGTCCCCATTCCCAGAGTGGGGGTGGCACTGGGACAAAGGCAGAGACAGAGGTTGAAGTCCACCCTTTCTCCCAGATGGGAGCCTGAGCGAGGAGACCCCTGCCGGCCCCCCAGCCTACTCAGTGCCTCCGGCCTCAGCCCTGCCCACACAGCAGTACGCCAAGTCCCTGCCCGTGTCTGTGCCCGTGTGGGCCTTCAAGGAGAAGAGGACAGAAGCACGATCGTCTGATGAGGAGAATGGGCCGGTGAGGGGCAAATGGGAGGCGGGAGGAGGGTGTCAGGAAGGGCTCAGCCACCTCCTCCAGGAAGCCCTCAGACATGGATGCCATGTTTCACAGGATTAATCCTTCCCTTCACTTCACAAGGCCAGTTCTTGGGCCAGAGTGGTGCACTTTTAATGGTCACAGCCTTATAATGCATCCCAGTGCCTTGTAGAGAAAGCCACCTCTCTTTTCTAGGAAAAGCTCTGTTTATAGAATACCTGCTCTGGGCAAGGCACAAGTATTTTGGTATCCCTTCCAGATAGGGAAACTGAGGCTCAGATAACTTTCCACCCCACTCCACATACTCCTGGCCCCTCCTCTGTTCCTCCCACATCATTCTACATGTGGAGTTTCTGGGCTGGACCCAGGTGGGTCCTCATCTCCCGTCCCTAAAGCACCCTGAAGCAGAGGGGAAACTGAGGCACTGAGTATACATGTGACTTCCCTGAGACTCAGCCTGTAAGTGGCTGAACTGGGACTGGAACTCAGCTTCCTTCTGGAAAAGAGCTATGGACTTGAGGGAGGAGGCCATGCATCCAGTGGTTCCCCCTCCCCATGACACCTCTCAGTGCCCTCATCTACACACTGGCAAGAGTCCACCAGCTGCTGCTGTCCTTGTTTGTCACTGGTGGAAGCACAGTTAATTAACTGGACGTTTGAGGCCTGAGTGCTGGGTCCTAGGCGTGCCTCCGAGAGGACCAGGGCCAGCTTCTATCCGTGGCTTCTCCCATTCCGCTGGGGGTCAGGCTTCTTGGAGGAGGTGGAGTCAAGTTGGGTAGAAGAGCCCTAAATGGAGCAGGACAGGGTAAAGGGCCTTCCTGGCCCTGGGCATCGCAGGGGCAAAAGCGCTAGGAAAGGGCCTGGAGCCCAGGGTGCAAGCGTTGAACGCCGGGGTTGGGATGGGTGTTGTGGGGGCCGTGGCGGACGCTAACCCTGTCCATCACCGTTTCCGCTGACCCTGTCCGTGTCACCGTTTCCGCAGCCCTCCTCGCCGGACCTGGACCGTATAGCGGCAAGCATGCGCGCGCTGGTGCTGCGGGAGGCCGAGGACACTCAGGTCTTCGGGGACCTGCCGAGGCCACGGCTCAACACCAGCGACTTCCAGAAGCTGAAGCGGAAATACTGAGGCCCAGGCAGGGAGCTTCCTGGCCTGGCGTCCGCCCCACACGACACTACACCCCTGCCCCGCCCCCGGGGCCCGCCAATCCGAGTCAGATCCGCGACCGGCCTCCCACACCCTCCGGCTCCAGGACTGACCAGTCTTTGCCAATCCCCGCCACCCTTCCAGCCCACGACCGATCCCGTGCCGACTAGCGGGACCTGTCCAGTTTCCCTTTTGGGTCTGTCTGCTCTCAGCCCAGTGACAGATTCTTTCTATTACGGGATTGGCTTGCTCCCCGATCAGGGCGTGGTTAGGTCAGCTGTCGTTTTCTGCCTAGCAACAAGGGCTTTGCTCGCACGGCATTGGCTCCATTCCCAAAGAGCACAGCCAAGCCCCAGGATTGGGTAGTGGCCATCCACTTCAGTTCCTTCACTTGATTGGCTCGAACCCTGTAAAGGGCTTGACCAATCGCCCGAGAGTCCTATCCGCCCTTCCTGACTTACCCCACCTAATTGGCTCCAGGCTCCTGGGGGCGTGGCCAATCTCCTCCTGTGCCCAGGATTGGCCTGTGGCCTTAAATTTACGTTCTTTACACTACTGGGGCTGAGGTCATTTTTTGCCCAGGTCCTGCCAATTGTTCCTCTGGCCCCCTCAGGGATGGCCCAATCCTGTTTCTGCTTCTGACACCCTCTGATTGGTTCCATCCCACAACAGCCTGCCAATCAAAGCCCGTCCTTGTATCCAGGATGTTACCAGCTCCCGCCCCTCTCCCCCACCCCCACAGGTGCCTTAAAGGGCCCTCGTCCACCCAAGGTGGGGGGCAGGGGGCCTCACTCTCCGGCCCTGGTGTGGGGGAGAGCGTGGGGGGTGGGGATTGGGAGTTGGGAGGAGCGCTCTAAGATTAAAGAGTTTTACTTCTGAGAAATGGGTATGAATTGAATTGAGTTGTGGGTGTTCTTTCAACATTTTCTGAAGTCAAATGAGCAGCGTCTCACTGATTCTCAGTGCTAAAGTGGGAATTGAACTCGTCCCCATTTTACAGACAAGAAAACAAAGATTCGTGGGGTGGGAGGAAGGATTCCAGTCCTGTGAGATCATGAAGCGCCAATCTTCAGGGGTGTGAGTGTTGAAATACTTCAAGGAATCACACTCCTGAACCCACATAGTGGCCAGGAACCTCCAGCTGAAGTCGGAAGTTTTCTGGCTAATGTAAGACAGCTAGAAGTAAGAGAACAGGTGACGCCTGGTCCGAAGATGGGGCCAGGTCATGTAAACGCAAAATCTCCATCTCCCATCAGACCATCATCGGAGGAATGCCATCAATAGGCAAGACTTAAATGGGGCAAACTACCACCCAGACACTTCTGTAAGTTATTTATGTGTACTAACTCCTTATCTTCCTAGTAAACCCACGAAGTGGAAACAATTGTCCCCACTTTGTAGATTAAAAAAACTGCAGCACTGAGGGTAGGGGTGCTGTCGGAGCAGGCTTTCTTCTACTGACAGTAAGCATCAATGAGGGAAGAGAATTTCCACCCGCTGTTAACTATCTCCGGCAAAGGGAATGAAAGTTAGAATTCAACGTGGAAACAGGAAAATTTGTGAACAGAGAACCCATCTCCCCCTACTGGACTGAGCCTCACACTGCAGCAGGAGAGATAAAGGTCAGAGCTATAGAGGGACCACAGAGGCCCTGGGTCGATGAAGGGGCGGGGCTTCTGTCGTAGGCGGAGCCAATCCCCAGCCCCCTTGGTAGGCGAGTCATTTCCGTCCACGGAGAAACAGAAAGCAGCGGGCGGAGTAGCGGGCAGGCCGCCTTGGGCCGGACCTCCCTGGTCGGAAGTGGTGAGTGAACCCGAGCCGCAGACAAAGGTGAGCGCAGGGCCGAGGCGGGAGTGCGCGAGTTTCTCGGCCTTTGCCTTGAAAACTAGGGGTCCGTGCTTCCAGAGGGACGGAGCGGAGCGTCGTCGCCTGGGAAACGGCGTGAGCCCCAGGCCGGCAAGTGGGTAAGATTTCCCGAGCCTTTAGGGAATGAAAGGAATTCCTGGTGGAGAGGGCGAAAGGAGGCGGGACTTCCTGTAGCAATCTGAGGGCAACCTGCCACTCAAACCTATTAACCTACTTTCCTTTAGGCCGGCTCCCAGGGTGGCCATGGTGGAGGCCCAGGGCCGGCTATGGCTGGAGAGCCCCTCTGGGGGAGCGCCTCCCATCTTCCTGCCCTCAGGCGGGCAAGCCCTAGTCCTGGGCCGGGGACCCTTGACTCTCGTTACCGACCGGAAGTGCTCCAGAAACCAAGGTGGGCTGGGGCGGGGCCTGAGCTGGAGGGGGTGTGGCCTGCTTCAGGAGCGGGAATACAATCAGTGGGAAAGATGGGCAGTCAGTCCAGCGAGGGACGTGCTTGGCCACCAGGCAGAATTGTTTGATGCCGCCAATCCTGAAGTTGTTAGGTGCCATCTGAGGAGCACAGGAAGGGAAAGATTGTGCCTGACCTGAAACTACCCCGACACCTTGCGCAGAAGGGGATGGAATCAATCCTGAGACATCTGTCACTAGGCAGAGAAAGATACTCAGAGGCCACCGTGAAGGCTTGAGTTGGGCCACGACCCTTGTCAAGGAGAGCTGATTCTATGGTGAAAAGCCACATAGTGCTAGCAGGGATGGGTGGTAGCAGGCCAAGCTCAGATCCTACATTGTCAAGGAAAAGCCAATTTTATACAGAAAAGTACCCAACCTATCCCTAAGCGAGGACCAGTGTCACAGGCAATCCTAATGCCTTTATCTGGCTACTGCGTGTGAAGGAGTGAGCCAATCCGAATTAGAAATAAACTGCTTCCTTCTGCTGAATGGGTGCTGTAGCCCCATCCTGTGGCCTGAAGCTGGCCATGCTCCCCGGTGAGGAGGGAAGCAGTCACACAAGGATTCAGATCCTGACTCCACCCCCTCAATCCTCAGTGAAGCTGGTCGCAGACCCTGAGACTCGGACTGTGGCAGTGAAACAGGTACCAGTTGGTTAGCAAAGGACAGCAGGCCTCGGGGTAGGGGATGGAGGGTGGGCAGTGGAGAATCCCTTGGGAAAATCTGGCTGGGAGGAAAAGAGGTGTGGCCTGCTTCACTGTGGTAAATATACATCCCTACTTAGCATATGTGCTGCTGAAGCACTAGCCATCCCTATTTAAATTGGATGGAGAGATTGGATGCCTGTAACCTTCCTAAAGCCCTGATTGGTGGTACTCGGTGAAGAGGCGGGGCTTAAGAGTCTGGCTGGTGCAGAAAGGCGAATCCTTTTCCTTGTTATTTGATTGGAGGAGGTTACCGGTGGGGGTGGATCCAGTCCCAGTTCCTCCCTCTTTCTCTACAGCTGGGCGTTAACCCCTCAACTGCCGGGACTCAGGTGCTGAGCCCGGGGTTAGAGGCCTCTCTAGGGGTAGGGGACACGTTGTATTTGGTGAACGGCCTCCACCCGCTGACCCTGCGCTGGGAAGAGGCCCGCACGCCCGAATCCCAGCCAGATACTCCACTCGGTACCCCTCCTGTGGCCCCAGACAAAGAGGAGGAGGATGTTGAGCAGCAGAAAAAGCGAATACGGAAGTCACCCCCTGTCTGGGAGAGCTTCGGGAAGCTGCTAGTGTTCACTGCACCTGATGTGAAGCCTCGGGGCAAGGTGAGGCCCAAGTTGAAGACTGAGGGAGCCACCAGGGAGACTCAACCCTAAGTTTGCTGTGTGCTCCTAGTCAAGTCACTTGACGTCTCTTAGCTTCCACTTACTCTTCTGAGAAATGGACCTGATGAAAAATTCAGGGGTTGTTGTAAGCATTGGAGGAAACAACGTGTATCAGCTCCTGTCCAACCCACAGTAACCACCAAGTAACCATAGCTGTGATCGTGATTATTATCAGGAGCTATTGTGATGAGTATTTCTGAGGATCAGAGAGACTTAAGTTCAAATGCTGTTACACCACATTTTCTGAGCCTCGCTTCTCTCATTAGTAAGACGAAGCCACAAAAAGCATGCGTCACAGTGCATGAAGGGAAGTTAGCACCCAAACAAAACTTAGCTCTTGTCTTTCTTTCTGATTATTAGTCCTCTGAGGTGGAAAAGGCCAGGGGAAGAGACTGGGTAGGCTCTGAAGCACACTTTATTTTATTTTTTGTTTTTTAATTTTATTTTACAGGGGGGAAGTAATTAGGTTTATCTATTTATTTGGTTTTTCGAGGTACAGGAGATTGAACCTAGGACTTTGTGCATGCCAAGCATGCACTCTACCACTTGAGCTATAACCTCCCCACTGAAGCCCATTTTAAAGATTGGAGTACTGAGGGGCTCAGGAGGAATAGGATGTAGTAAGGTGAAGCTTTCACTTTCTGCATGCAGGTGTCCGGGTTGCATCCTTGCTGTGCCCTGTCCTTATTACATAAGATGTGTATGGGTTGCTGTGACTCAGTTTCCCCATCTGTCAGGGGCAGGTGGTAATAATCCCTGCCTTGCAGGGTTCATGCGAACCAGCCTGTGAGTGAGGGGGATCAGAGGTGTGACCGTGTTGCTATTCCTCTTTTCTTGGTGACATCAGGTGGCCGGTTTTGATCTAGATGGGACCCTCATCACCACACGTTCTGGGAAGGTCTTTCCCACTGGCCCCAGTGACTGGAGGTGATAAGAGGCACGAGGTGGGGGGAGTGAGGCACGGTGCGGGCCCCAGGTCACCGTGCTCTTCCCTGCCCGCCCTAGGATCCTGTACCTCGAAATTCCGCACAAGCTCCGGGAACTGGATGCCGAGGGTTACAAGGTGTGTATGTGAACTTGCACAGTGGCTGGGTCGCCAGGGAGGCCCGGGCCTGATGAGGCAAGTGACACCCATCTGCTCCATAGTTGGTGATCTTCACCAACCAGATGGGCATTGGGCGCGGGAAGCTGCCAGCAGAGGAGTTCAAAGCCAAGGTGGAGGCTGTGATGGAGAAGCTGGGGGTCCCCTGTCAGGTACGGCTGCAGGGGAGGCTGAAGGTACGGAGAGACAGAGACTCTGAGACAGGGGTGGGCAGATGAGAGACCCAAGGTGAGGGGAACAGGGACCCAGAGAGAGGGGGACAGAGACACCAAGATGGGGAAGAGAGAAGGGAACAGAGACCCAGGGAGAAGATGTAGCACAGAGAGCCAGTTGTAGATGTGGGGGGAATGAGGCCTGGGTGAGTGGGGTTAGGGCCCTTAGGGTGAGGGGGTTATGCTGATGGAAACCCAGCATAAGTGGCACGTTCCGTGGCACAGGGTGCTCTCTTTGGATTGGTGAGGGTTGAGGTAGCATCCTTGGGACCCATGTGCTCTCGAAGGACTCTGGGTGCTTGAGGAGCCAACAATAGTGTCTGACTCTGCCTCCCCCCAGGTGCTGGTGGCCACACACGCTGGCTTGTACCGGAAGCCGGTGATTGGCATGTGGGACCACCTGCAGGAGCAGGTGAGTTTTGGGTTCCAAGTCACCCTGCTTTTCCCTCTGCAGCCCCTTGCCACCCCCCACCCCAGTTTCTATCCCACAACCTCCCTCTCATCTCCTCCCTGGGCCTGGCTTTCTTAGTTTCTTTGCTATCATGTCCTAGTGTCCAAGTGCTTTTAAGCCTTGAAAACCAGAGTGGTCAAGAGAGAAATCACTCATGGATTCATTCATTCGTTTGTGTGTGTGCGTTGGCTCTAAGGTTTGACAGCTTCTTAAGCTGAAGATACTAGTGAACAAGAAGGCCCTGCCAGCTCCCGGATCAGGGAAGATGCAGACTATGATAGATGCGTTGACAGATGTGTAAAATGGCAGAGGAGTGAGGATCAGGCAGGGTGTAGTTTTACCTAGAGAAGTCAGGGAAACCCTCTCTGAGGTGCCATTGAGTAAAGACCTCAAGCTGGGGAGGGAGGGAGCCCCATGGGTATCTAGGGCAGTGGTCCAGGCTGGAGTAACGGCGAGTGCAAGGGTTCTGAGGAAGGGCCAAGCCTGGTGAGGAGGCCTGTGTGGCTGAGCGGATGAGGGGAAGAGCGCGAGGTATGAGGTCAGAGAGCAGAGGTCAGATTGTGTGAGGCCTTGTGGGCGAGGTGGCCCAGGGTTGGGAGGGATGGGAGCTGCGGTAAGTGGTATTTGGCGCCCTCTGGCGGCCGTTCAGGGGAACAGATGGCAGAGAGTGGAAGCCGGGAGACCAGAAGGGGGTGACTGAGTAGTCCAGATAGAGGCCGGTGGCCAGGATCCAGTTGGTGGCAGTGTAGAGGGTGAGAAGTGGGTGGTGGGCGCGGCCGAAAAGATTTGCTGACGGGTTGGATGTGGGGCATGAGAGATTAGAGATCAGGCCTAATGTGGGCAGACCAAGCTGACCATCCTTGCGGGTTAGTGCTCTGCTGGGGCAGGTGTGGGAGTGGGTTCCTTACTGCCTGTTGTCTGTCACCTGTTCCTCCCCAGGGCAATGAGGGTGTGCCTATCTCCATCAGGGACAGCATCTTTGTTGGTGGTAACTGCCTGGGGGTTGGGGAATGTGTGGGTCCTGGGAGGCCGATGTGGGAGCGCTGGGGACCCCGTCCCTAAAGTTGCTGGTGGAAACAGGAGTGTGTCCTCCGTGTGTTCCAGACGCAGCTGGGCGCCCAGCCAACTGGGCCCCTGGGAGAAAGAAGAAAGACTTCTCTTGTGCAGACCGCCTGGTGAGACCCCCCACCCTGCATGCCACCCCCGCTACCCCAAGCCCAGCCCTGACCCCATCTGACCTGTGCTCTCACCCCTAGTTTGCCCTCAACCTAGGCCTGACCTTCGCCACCCCAGAGGAGTTCTTCCTGAAGTGGCCTGTGGCCAGGTTTGAGCTCCCAGCCTTTGACCCGGTGAGGCCCAGCTGGCTGGGTTGGTACAGCAGGCAGTGGGGGGGGGGGGGCGGTACCCGGGGGTGGGAAGGGGTGTCCTCTCTCACCATGTCTGCTTCTCCCAGAGGACCATCTCCCGCTCTGGGCCTCTTTGCCTCCCTGAGTCCAGCACCCTCTTAAGCTCAGACCCCGAGGTGGTTGTCGCCGTGGGATTTCCTGGGGGTGAGACTCCCTGACCCCTGACCCCCTCCAGAAGCCCCAGTTCCCCTCCAACTCCTTAGGCTCCCACTAATACAGCGGCCTTCACAGCTGGGAAGTCCACCTTCTTCCAGGAGCACCTCGTGTCAGCTGGATACGTGCACGTTAACAGGGTAGGACCTCTCCTGCACCCCCCTGTCGCCTCCCCCACCACTGCCTGAGCCGGCCTCTAGGTCTGTTCTCTCTGCGTCTCTGGCCTTGCCTTCTCCAAGGTCAGCCCCGCTCCCATGCCTCCTTTGTTCCTCCTACCCTGGGTTCCTAACCCTGTATCTCTGGGTTCCCCCTCCCTGGTTCTGTCACCCCGGGTCTCCTGACCCCTGTCCACGACTGACCCCTCCCGGGTCCCCAGGACACCCTGGGCTCATGGCAGCGCTGTGTGAGCACGTGCGAGACAGCCTTGAAGCAGAAGAAACGGGTTGTGATCGACAACACAAATCCAGACATCCAGAGCCGGGCCAGGTACTAGGGTCCCAGGATCCCATGAGAGATGTGGGGGGGGGGGGCTCGGGCCCCTTACCAACCCACCTTCCCGGCCCCAACAGGTACATTAAGTGTGCCCAAGATGCAAAGGTCCCCTGCCGTTGCTTCCTCTTCAGCACCACCCTGGAGCAGGCGCGCCACAACAACAGGGTGAGCCGGCTTGTGCTCCTCCAGCCCCCTCCAGCCCCTCCTACATCCCCCCAACCCCCTGGGCCTGACCAGCCCAACCTCTGCCCCCCACAGTTCCGGGAGATGACAGACCCCTCCCATGTCCCGGTGTCTGACATTGTCATATTCGGCTACAGGTAGGCTACGGGGCGGGCATGGCAGCCGGGCGGGTGGAGCTTGGGCCTCGCCTCCACTCCTCATGCTCTGCCGCCAGGAAGCAGTTCGAGGCGCCCACGTTGGCAGAAGGCTTCTCAGAGATCCTGGAGATCCCGTTCCGGCTGCACGTCGCGCCGCGGTTTGAGAGGCTGTACTGCCAGTTTTCAGAGGGCTGAGCCCCCCCACAACCTCCCAATAAATGCCATTTCTCTTTATACTTGTCCAGCATTTTGCTGGAAGGGTGGTTCGCCCAGCCCAGAGTAGGGCACCTGCTAGTCCACCCACCGGGCTTGGGGGAGGCTGGGCTCCCTGGACAGGCCCTGTTGGAGGGGTTTGCTCCAAACTGAGCACTTGGCCCCCGTTCTCCAGATGGGGCTGGGGAACCACAGGGAGCCAGCCCCGAGTGGGCGGCCAGCTGCAGGGCTAGGCCCACAGGCTGGGAAGGTCAGGCATATGATCCAAAGATGAGAACCGGAGCTCAGATTCCTCAAGACATGAGACGCTCTGTGCACGAAACGAACCCAGGGCTGTGGCCTGGACCCACAGCAGTGAGGGCACCAGCGAGCCCAGTCAGGCCTGTATGCATGACTGGCGGAAGGCAGGAACTTGCCTGGTGCTGCCTCGTGTCTGCTTCCAGCCAAGTGAGCCCTGGGGAGCCCATGGGTTAAGGAGGGAAGCTGGCAGGCGGGGGCTGGTCCCTGGAAGCAGCCGCCTGGCCGCAGAAAGGGCCCAGAAGAACCGGCCCACCAAGCTCCACTCAGACCTGGCAGCTCCACGAAGTACACTGTCCCCTCCTGGCTTAGGTGACAGTGATCTCAAAGGTGGCCTCCCTGCGAATCTGTTAGTCTGGACAGTGAGTATGGCAGAAGGCTTTTAAAAGACTTTATTGGGGAAACGTAAAGGGGTGGGGATCGTCCTTGGAGACATCTCAGGACGCTGTCCTCCATCTCACTGGGCAGTTGCAGTCCCCAGGGACCCCTACTCAGAAGCATCTGACCTGGGGGCAGGGGTTATAGTGGGAGGTCCTGAACAGGGGCTCCCAGCAGCCCCTGAGCCCCCCACACCCTGCTGCATAGACCCACAAGCATCCAGTGTCCCGGGGTCTAGAAGGGCCCTCTACCTGCCTGGACCTGGAAACCCCAGCCCCCGTCCCCTCCTATGGAGGTGGAGAGGGGCTGGAGTTTCCCAGGAGGCCTGGGACGCCTCTCACTCTCTGATCTGGTCTTCTCAAGGCCAGGGTCACACTACTTCCCGAACCCCGGGCACGTCCGACAGTCCATCCTGTACTCAGCCCAGCTGCCACTCACCGGTCTTGGCGGGGGCCTCGTCTGTGACTCCTGGAGAGGCCCAGCCCTGGGGGGTGGCCACTACCCCCCCATCTGTGGGGAAGGAAGCAAGGGAGAAGGAGTCAGCCATTGGGGATGAAGTGGTGGCAGGAACGGGCTCTGAGGGCCCAGCCCTCGGCCGCCTCACCCCTCGCTGCTGCTGCTCCTGCTCCAGGTTCCGCTGCAGGACTTGCTGCTGGTTGGCGATGACACGCCGGATGCCATTGACGAAGTTGCTCTGGTCATGGGGGATGAGGCCAATGAAGATCTTCTTCTCCGAGGAGTACAGGAGCATGAGCACGCGCACCTCGCACGAGGCCTTGTAGGAAAAGTGCACGCAGCCGGCCTGGCGGGTGCAGAGCGCGGTGTCACCGGCCGGCCCTCGGTGCATGTGCTTCTCCCCGTCATGACGGATGCAGACTACACGGGTCAGCGTCCCAGCTGCCACCCTCCAGCCCTGTCACTGCACCCACATGGGGACAGGAGACAAGCCACAGAAGCCTACCCAAGGACCAGCTCAAGCCAAGCCCAGCCCAAGGCCTGCGCGACAAGCTCCAGGGAGACCATGATGCTCCCTGGTGGGAGCCCCGACCCCCACTCGGCTGGTACCCAAACTGCCCCTAGGACCAGACAAGACCACCCAGAGAAACTCGGGGGACCGATCTGGCACTCCGGCTCCCTCCGCCTGTGCAACCCTCAGAGGCGGCCGAAGCGCAGGGAGGCCAGGCGGCATGCTCACCCATAGCTCAGGGACCTGGCTCAATGTCACAGCAACCGCAGCAACAACGGGCGCGGTGTGCCAAGTGCTCCCCAACCCGTTTCACCGGATCCTTGCTCTCTCTGTGGCCCGGGGACATCTGACAGGTGGGCAGACTCATAAAGGCCTCCAGAACCAGGAAGGGCTGTGCCAGCCCTCGGCCCCGCAGGGGTCAGAAGGGACAGGCATCCAGGAGGAGGCCCCCTAGCAGCACCCACCTGCGCCCCTAGCCTGCCGCAGAAGCCAAGGACAGGGCCGGCCACGGTATGTGGGGCCTTTGCACACCTCCCTGAGGGAACCCTGTGCTTTCTAAAATCTTCTGTAACACGAAAGAAACACACAGCCAGCCCCACATGTGTGATGGCACAGCTCTGATTACCAAACTGCAGTTTCAGAAGCACCGAAGCCCACCCTCCTCGCCTCACAGATGGAGAAACAGACCCAGAGAGAAAAGGACTCGGCTGAGACCCACCAACAGGTGACCAGCAGGTACTTTAAAAGCTTGGGCTGGAAGCAGAGAGAGACCTTCCTGCCTGGTGAGGGGCCTTCGGAAGCCTCAGGTCTTCCACTGAAAAACCTGGAATGATGAGGACACTCTGTCCCCAGGGAAGTATCTGAGGACACAAGGACCTGAACCAGGCTCGGTCCAAGTCCAGGCCCCGGCACTTGCTTGGCCCGTGACTGTTTCCTCGTCTGTAAAACGGAGTCAGGAGAGCAGAGCTCCTGGGGAGTCACGAGGACCAGGAGCCAGTGTGGTCCAGGCCCGGGGCTCCCTGCACCATGGCTACCATTACGTTCTCCCTGCCAGTTCTGGGGAAGCCTCCGCTCTCATCTCATTTCAGTTTCTAAACTCCCAGCGCCTCTGGCTCTACTCAGCCTGGACGTCAGCCCAGCCCCCGCCTCCCTACTCACAAATCCGTTGTCCATGATGCGGCACAGGCTCTTCAGCGTCTCCAGGTCCTTGGTGAAGTGGAACTGCACCAGGCGGGAGTTCCGGAAGAGTGGCACCAGGGTGGTCTGTGGGGAGGCCACTCCGTGAGGCGCGCTGCCTGCCTCGCACTCTCCCCAACACGGTGGCCTCGCCCAGTTTAAAACCTCAAGCCTGTGGCCCCTCAAAGCTGGGACTAGAAAACCACCCCTGCCTAATTCCAGCTACAGGGACTTTGCACATGCTGTCCCTCGACGCAGGACACCCTCCTCCCCCAGCTGGCGCCTCAAGGCCCTGACGTGGACCCGCTCACCAGCAGCTGCTGTGGGATGAGCTGCATGTACAACTTCCGCGGCCACTGCTCGGTCCTCCTGTGGGGACAAGGGGCAAGGGTCAGGAGGCCAGGTCTCACTGAGATGCTGCCCCACCCACAGCCCGACACTCACAGGATCTCCCCTTGGTTCACATAGATGTGTGACGGCAGCCACCGCTTAGACCGACTGTTGGGCTCAGGCCTGGGCTTTTGGGAAGAAGAGAAGAGACATCAGGAGTGGGAGGCACCCCAAGTCAGCAAAGACGCACTGGTCCCGAGGTCACCTGGGCCACCCTAGGGCTCACCTCCTGCCACTCCATGACTCCACTCCATGCCAGGAACTTATTGTTGACGATCTGAACAGGGCCTGCGACACCACCGGGTCCCACTGCCTGTGGGAGGAGACAGGTGTGCTGGGGTCCCAGGCACCCCTAGAGAAGGCCCCTAGGAAACCCAGATGCTGCCCCAGGACCCTCCCCTCTGCCCAGGCTTTCTGGCTTCATGGCCCCCACCCACCCAACCAGACCCTGTCTGCCCATAGTCCCAGAAGACCCCCCCAGAGTTGGCCCTGCCCCTCACTCACTCACAGGCCCCTCATGGCCCCCAGTGCCCTGGGACCAGTCAGCCTGGGGTATGAGACTCATGGAGTCTGGTTCTAAGTCCCAGGCAGCCGTATAACTTGCTGCACAAACTGGGACACTTGGGTGGAGGGGATGCTGTGAACAACTGGTAAGGCATGAACCCGGATATGGTCACCCTCCCCACAATCAGCAGGCCTGCGTGCTCATCCACCCCCTGCTCTCCATGGGCATTCCTCCTGCAGGGAACCACCTGGAGAACCCCTCAACCCCTTGCCCTTCAAAGCCTCACAGACACATCCGGTGCCTGGGGCTGAGGACACACCTGTTTGCGGGTGGTGATGACCTGCCGGATGGCGTTGACAAAGCCGCTCTGGTCGTAGGGGATGAGGCCCATGAAGATCTTCTTCTTGGATGAGTACAGGAGCATGAGCACGCGCACCTCGCAGGGGGAGATATGGGGGAAGAGCATGCAGCCCGCCTGGGGGGCAGGGAGCAGAGGTCAGAGACTCCAGGGCCCTGTCTAGAGGACAGAAGTCCTCAAACTTAACACCATGGTCCTAATGAGGGGGGTGTAGCCAACACGCCTCAAAGCCTGTGAATGCACGCCTAGGTGTCCCCTTCTCCGTAAATCTGGAGTCAGGGCTGGGGTCAGGGATCCATGTGTAGGGTGTGAGGGTCCCAAGAAGGCTCCACGTCCCCCCTGAGGCCAGCCCTGTCCTGAGGACTGGGGCCAAGTTTGCTGCCTGGGCCAGAGTTGTTGGCAGGGAGGCCCGGGCCCAGCTTGCCTGGAGTTAAGAGCACACTCAGGACCAGACTGCCTGGGAGTAAACCCAGCTCTGCTACCTCCTAGCTGTGTAACCGAAAGCAAATCCCCCTTTGGACTTCAGTTTCCCCATCTGTAAAATGGCCCAACAGTGTACACAGTAAGTGTCACATAAACACTTGTTACACAAGATGCTAGTGCCTTCTCAGTGGGACTGCGGGAGAACTTGAGCTCCACAGATGTCCCCCTCTGGGGTGTCTAGATAGTGGGGCGCACGGTTCTGGGAACCCCTCCCACACATTCTGCCCCCCTGCCTGACTTCTCTCACTCCCCAGATCAAGCTCAGGGTCTGCTTGCTTAGAGACCCCATCCCTGGCCTTTCCTGGACCCACGTGTGGTCACCCCTCCCAGAACTACCAGTAGGACTAGGAGTGTGATGGGACAGGCAGCAGAGGGTGTGTGCTGACTCCACCCCGGCAGCCTGGGGGCTGGAACACAGGACACGGAGCAGGCCCTGGTCTGACAATGCTGAAGGAAGGGGTGACCGGGAAGCCAAGAGACCCCCACACTGGTCACCACCCCAGAAGAAAAGGCAAGCCGCTCAGACATGAGGGTGGCAGCATACACAGTGCCCCCTGAAGGCAGCAGCCAGGTGGTCTGTCTCAAAAGGAACCTGGAACTAGAGAGGACCGCAGAGCTGAGTCCTCTGGGCACACTAGTAAGGACCTACCCCCACCTCATGGCCAACCCCTCTGCCACAACCAGACCCCTGCAGGTGGGGGCTGCCGCTGAAGCATGGCCCAAAACTCAGGGGCTGCAGGGCCCACACCAACCGTGTCCTGTTTCTGAACCCCCAACTCTAACAGCCTTGCCAGGCTGTGTTAAAGTCTTTAAGCAAACTCACTCCTCCAGGTGGCCCTGCTGATCGAGGCCTGCTATCAGCCCATTTGGCAGATGAGGAAACTGAGTCCCAGCACTGACCACTCCTCCCTGCTGACTCCCTCTTCCCCAGGTCACCCCCATTTGCCAGCCAGGGCCCTGCCACGTGCTGTGGCCTCAACAAGCTCCAGGGTCCCACAAGCGCTGGCCTAGGTTCCTCTGGGGGCAGCTCCCATCTCGGCCAGAGGTGGGCCAGCTTCCTCCACTCTCCACTCCACTGGGGAGAACCTTAGATCCCAGCTCACAGACAGGTTCCCTGCCGCCCGTCCCAGGTCATCCCAGCAGAGCTCCATCACCAGAGTGCTCCTGGGACCTGCCACCCGGCCCCTCCCCGTGCCCCCGCCCACTCACGAAGCCGTTGCCCATGACGCGGCAGAGCCCCTTGAGGGAATCACAGTCTCTGTTGGTGAAGTGGAACTGCGCCAGCTGGGAGTTGCGGAACAGGGGGCCCAGGGTGGTCTGGGGGTGACAAAGTGAACAGTGGAGTCAGGGCCGGGGGGTGGGGGTGGGGCCATCGGGGGCGGGGGCGGGGGGTGCCTCACCAGCAGCTGTTGCGGGATCAGCTGCATGATCAGCTTCTGCGGCCACTGGTCCGTCTCCCTGCGGGGGGGGAGAGGGTAAGAGGCACAGGGGCATAGCTGCCCGCCGCCACCCACCGCCCCACACAGCCCTGCCCACCGCTCACAGGTTCTCGCCCTGGTTCACGTAGGCCTGGCAGGGCAGGGCCCGCTTCAGCTTCGCGGTGGAGTCAGAGTAGGGTCGACGCTTCTGTGGTGGGAGCGAGAGGGGTCACTGGACACAGCCCATGTCCCCGGGTGGTCCCCCACCGGCAGAGGCTGAAGGGAGCCCCGGGGCCAGCCCCCACCCTCTGGAGACACAAAAGGACCGGGTGCTCACCTCCTGCCACTCGAGGACGCCGCTCCAGGCCAGCAGCTTGTTGCTGAGCCGGTGCTCGCCTACGGCCAGGCCCCCAAGGGCGAGCCCTGGTGAGGAGGGCCCAATGGGACCCAGGGCCCCAAAGACCCGAGCACCTTGCTGTGGCAGAGGGGGTGCAGAAACTGAGGCTGGGGGTCTGCCAGGGTGGCTGTCTCCCACCTGCCCTCAGATGGGACACTGCAACGTTCAGACACAAATTCCCCACTCCAAAAACCCAGGGCCAGCTCCAAACCCTTCATCCCAATGGTTAAGACCCCATGTGGCTGACTCCCCCATCCCTGTCCCACTGCTACCCCAGGACCCTTCCCCTCAACCCCAAGACTGCTTGTCACCTCAGCACTGGCCCACACAGGGTCCCAGAAAGCCACCAGCTGCTGCTTCCCTTTCAGCCTCTGCTCCAGCTGTGCTCTCAGCCTGGAAGGCCATCTCACCCCCTTCAGGAGGTACCACACACTCATCCTCCCCAGCTGATCAATTATGGCCCCTCTATTGAGACCCAACTCAAGCAGTTCTCTGAGGGTCCAGAGCTTCCCAGAAGGACCCCCAACCCACAAGCCAGCCTGGGTCATGTCTGTCTGGCACACCTGTTTGCCCCATCCTACCCATGCTCAAAACCCTTCCAAGGCTCCACAGGGCCCTTTACAGAGAGTCCAGACTCTCCCCTCTGCTCCCCCCAACCTCTCCAGGGAGTGCCAGCTACATAAGGCTGACTCCTGGGAAGCAGAGAGGAAGCAACCAGAGCACACGAACAACAGAACTATCCAAGGAGGTGGGGAGACATTTGGAACAGTGTAATGACACCTGGAGGGGCCCCTCAAACACATCTTGAGGGCATCTGCAAAATACCAGGAGAACATTCCAGCAATAAAGCCAAGAAAAGCTACACATTCTGCTCACAGGCCACTCTTTTTCAAATCAAAAACATCTCAAAGCAAACAAGGGAAGGCTTCGGAATAACCTGGCATCATGAAACACATGAAAACCTCACTAGTAGGTGCCTCCAAGGAGTAGAAAAAAATACGGGTTGTTACTTTTCATCTTATTACTAACAGGTCTTTTTCCAATTTCCCGTGAAGTACACAGATGTTTTCTGTTTCAGAAAAAAGACAGGCAGGGAAAATTGTATTTTGGAGGAGCTTAAAGAGCAAAAAAACCTGAGCAGGCATGCTCTCCATCCAGGTAGGTGGTTCTGGGATTCAGGCAATCGTAGGAGATCAGGAAGAAAAGCGGACAGCATCCTGGTGTAGGAACGAAGTGGTGTGTGTTCCCTGTCGGAGTGTGTCCGAGATGGAGAAAGACTGTTGCGGCCCTGGGTGTGTAGGTACCACAGCTGGTGTGTATAACATCCAAGAAAATGTAGTTAAAACCCACACCTGGAGAAACCTAGGTGAACATACTTAAGGACCTAGTCAGTATGTGCTCCAGGTACATGTGTTAAAAGTCGTCTTGTCTGGGAGGCCAGGTTGACCATATTTTGCTCTGGTGGGTAAAGACCAGGGATGCTTAAGCTCAGGTCTTCCCGAAAGAATGCATGTCAGGGTGGAGGACCATGTTTAAGGACTAGACCTAAGCGCTATCTTAAAGGAAATCCCACATCTAAGCAACTGTGTGCAAAATTTAGTCGTGCATTTCAACATGTACTTTGTTTACTACATAAAAAGTCTATTTAGTACTTGCAAGGAGGATGAAAGCCTTAGGTTGCATGTTTAAGGACCCAGGAGGCATTTCTGAACGAGCAGATGTGAATGCTAAGAAATGGAGAAAGAAGTGGAGTGAAGAGTAATGTTTAACTTCAGGGAGGTGTGTATAAGATCCGAGAAAGCCTGTTTAAGGCCTGCGTGGAGCTGCCACAGGTCCTTGCCATGCACGACGTTGGGGCGGGGTATTTAAGAAGGGAGCCTGGGTGCCAGGGTAGGGTAAAACTCGCACCCGGACAACCGTATCAATTTAACTGTGTGTGAAACGTTGGGAGGTGGTTTTACCGCTCCAGAAAAACGTTATTAAGATTTTTTTAAAGTATGTTTACGTTCTAGGTCTGGGGAAGCGTGTGTAACTGCAAAAATGGATATTTATATTTAAGGTCTGGGCTTGTTGCAATTTGTAAGAGCATCCTACATCTGGCTGAGCGTGCAAATAAATCCTCGGTGCACACGCCACGGGCGCCGTGAAGACGCGTGCGGCCGGGGGAGAACGCCCCCGGGGGCAACACCTGGACGCGCGAGTGCGACGCGGGGGCCCCCTCGCCGCGTCCCCCCAGCCCCCTCCCCCATTTTCAGATTTCCTGCCCGGAGAGCGAACAACTTTCCAACTGGAAAAACAAGCGAGCGCACACGCCGACCATCGGCCCGCCCGCCCCCAACCCTGCGTTTAAATCGGGCCGCGGAGTCAGCAGTAATTTGAGCCCTCCTCGGCCTCGTACCCCACCCCCGCCACCCCGGCCAGAATGCGAAACAAAGGGGAGAGGCCGGCGCGTACCACCCGGGGGGATTCACGGGGGAACCCGGGCCCCAGGCGGGACTACCCTTCGGGCCACCCGAGAGACCCCAGAGAAAAGAGGGCCGAGGACAAAGACGCCAACCCCGATGAGGGGCCGGCGGGGGCGGGGCCGTGGAAAGCTCTGGAAAAAGGGCGGGGGGCTCACCATGGGAGGGGCCGAGCGAGCCCGGATCCGCGGCGGCTGCGGGCCTCGGGGACTGGCCGGCCAAGAGCGCGAGCGGGCCGCGCGCGCCGTGAGGGGCCTCAGGGGGCGGCCGCGACCCCCGAGGGGGCCCCCGGCGCCAGAACGGTGCGGGGCGCGGCGCGGACGGACCATGGCGGGCGCGGACCGAGCGGGCTGGGGGCTGCCACTGGCCTCACGGGGGGCTGCGGGCTCCACCGACTGAGGGGCGCGGGCGCACGGCTTCGGGGGAGACGGGCTGGGCTGTACCAAGCGCGGGGGATGCTCCGCCGGAGAGGGGTCGCCACGGCCAAACCACTGCGGCGAGGAGGGGGAGCGCGGCGCATACCAAGAGCGTCTGCGAGGGGGCGTGGCCAGGGTGTACCAAAATAGGGCCGGGGGAGCCCTGGGAGAGGGTGTGTGGGGCGGGGAATACGGCAATTGGAAGATACTATGGGCCGCTCGAGCAAGGAGGGGAGGAACTCCCGAGGTCGCGAGAGAAACAACTTAAAGGGGGCGTGGCGGGAAAGACCATACCGTAGGGTGATGGGGGGAGGTGAACGTGGAAGACGATACCAAGTTGGCTCCGCGGGGGGGTTGGGATACTGGGAGACTACGCCAAGACAGGTCAGGAAAAGGGGCAGGAAGGAATAACAGACTTGGGGCAAGAGAACCTACCTAGAGGTTTGGGGATACGGATTGTGCCGGGCCTAAGAAAAGGACTTGAGGTTTGAAGGCAGTGACGTGGCTAGGTGGGCAGGGAACCACAACTCCCAGCGTCCCCCGCGCGGCCTGGGCGGGGCGAGAGGACCCGAGACGACGCCAGTCGCAGCTACGTGCCCATTGGCTCCCGCGCCCTAGGCTCCGCCTGCCTCCTTCTGCACCTCCTCTGGCTTCTTGCCACCTGCCTCTCGGCCATTCATTGATTCATTCACTGAACTGTTAAACGACTGCGTATTCACTTACTAGTAGTTGTGTGAGATTTCTTGCTTCAATTTCCCAGTTTCTTAAATGTGGATAATAGCTAACTCTAAAATGGTTATGAGGATCAAATGAGTTAACAAAATATTAGGCTCTGTATTTGGTACAGTAACAACCTAAAGTCATTATAATTTGCACCATTTCCATTTCTGAGCTGGGCAACGAGTACACTGTGATGACCAAAACAGACCAGGTCCTCTAGAGAAAATAAATAATCGCAGTTTGTGATAAGTGTTATAAATTGACGGGGGAGGGTACAGCTCAAGTAATAAGAGCGCATGCTTAGCATGCACGAGGTCCTGGGTTCAATCCTCAGAACCTCCTCTAAAAATAAATTTAAAAACCTAATTACCCCCAAGTAAATAAATAAATAGAGCGCAGGAGGGTGGGATGGTGACCCTGAGAAGTCAGGAAAGTGACCTTTAGGCAGCCTCCAATTCCACATAGGCTGGAAGAGTGTGCTAAGATGAGGGAACAGCCAGGGCACAACATTCCTGAGGGTGGAGGGAAAACAAGGGAGGCCAGTGACGCTGTAGCAGAGTGAGGGTGGAGGAGAGCTGTGGAACTGGGAGTGGCCAGGTGCTAAGCAGGGTCCTACAGCCTTGAGATGGAATTTGGATTTTTTTGCAGGGGAACCACCCAAAGATTTTTTAGCAAGGAAGTGACATAGTCTTGTTCACATTTTAAACAAATCGTTTACAGGATCCATAGAGTCAGGCACACGATGTCTCTACAAACCTACAGAAGATGCTGGGATCCAGAGTCACCTCTGAGGAGAGAAGGCAGCAGATGGAGTGGGGAAGGGATCATAGGGGTGGAAAGGAAACTCAGCTTCTTCTTTTAGACTCTTTGGAATCCTTACCATCTGCGAATGTTGCCTACTGAAAAATAATTTTTGCAAGATTTAAATCTTTAAGGATCTCTCTGGCTGCTGCATTGAAAATCAGATTGTAGGGGAGAGTGGAAGCAGGAGGGCAGAGAAAAGACTATGGCAGTAATCCAGGTGAGAGGCACAGATGGGCTGGGTCACAGGAAGGGTGGCTGCCATGGAAGTGGTCATGTTCCCAATTTTCAAGCTGGAGCCCAGAGGGCTCATGCAGGGAATGAAAGAAAGAGTGAAGTGATGTCAAGGTGTTTGCTTGTGCAGAGGTGTCATTTTGTGAAAGGGAACTGACTATAGGAGAGATGGAAATCCCTACTTCTGTTTCTACCTGACATGTTGGGGAATGTCAGGAGATACAACTTTGGGAGTCTTCAGAGTTTGAATCGATGAGAAGGAATGAGATCACGAAGAGCATGTGTGTAGACAGACTGGGATACTCCATCCCTTTAGAGGTTAGATCTATACAGGACAACCAGAAAATGAGACAAAGAAGGGGCCAGTGAAATTCCAGGAGAGAAGCCCCAGGCCAGTCATATTTCTCATCCTTGCTTGCCACCTGTCCAAGGGCTTCCCACGGTTGATTAAAGCCCTGTCCTGAGCCCCAAATCTGATCTGGATTGTGGCCAAATAGTGAGTCAGTGCTCATGGGACCCAGACTGCAAGTTAGATATCAGTAGGCACCTCCAGAGCTCCGACAATGTCAGGACACCCCAAGGCTGGCAGCAGGAAGAACAAAGAATCATAGGGACAGAAGCCTCCTTAATCTCTCTAAATCCCCATTTCTCACCATTCTTGTTGGTCCAAATCATTATCATCACCTCTTTCTCTCTCTTTTTCCTTTTCCCTTAACAGAGGCACTGAGAATTGAACACAGAACCTTGCAGATGCCAAGCACGTGCCCTACCACTGAGCTATACCCTCCACACCCCCATCATGATCTTTTGACTGGACAACAGTCTCCTAACTTGCCACCTTGACTCTCATTCCACTACTCAAAACACTCCAATGGCTATCCAATGCCCTTAGAATTAAATACAAACTCTTCCTCTAATGCCCTGTATGATGAGCCCCTGCTGCTGTCTCCAGATTGATCTCTTCTCTTGCCTTTCTGTTCTCCACCTAGCTGATGCCTTCCCATCCTTCAGGACATGTGTGTTGGTATGAATTCCCAGGATCGTATAAGCATGGAGAAAGGTGTGCCAGGATATACTCCAGTATGAGCAAATGAAAACATGTCAGAATGTGAAATGAAAACATAGGATGAAATCCTATCAGTAATACAACAGGACATCCCTCTGAAACCATCTTGCTTACCCAGTTTGCCAGTTTATAAGACACTATTCATTTTATCTGTAAAACCTGCCCAGCCTAACAGGCTACTATTAAGACTAAGCAATTCTGTTCCCATCTGTTAGGCTATATATTTCCTCAAGAGTAGCTATCTGTTACCAAACCTGTTTATGCCAGTTATTCTTAATAACTTAACCCTATAAAACGAATGAAATCTTAATGCAAGAGAGTTGTTTATATACCAACCAGGTTGCCAGCATTGGAAAAAATAAAAGTGAGTTGCTTTAAAAAAAAATGCTGCCAAATTAGTTGCAAGCAAAGCAACTGAAAATGATTACATGGAAAAGCTAACAAAAACCTAGAAAGGTCCAGCATGCAGTTTGCTTCATAAGTGTCTTCAGGTTCTCATGTCACTTTTTAAAAAGAACTGGAAATGATAAATGACTGTGGCTTGTGGGTGCTGTTTAAGCAAGCCTGCAATGCATGGTAACTGGGAGACTGGTAACCTAAAAGGTCTTGATTCTACATAGAGGGAGGAGATGAATGTCTTTCTAAAATGTTTTTGGTTAAAATAAAACATTTAAAATGTTTAGATGGTCATTAGTGCTATTTGCCATATTTTTCTAACTCCCCATTTTCCCAGTAATTGAAAGGATTGCACTTCCTGACCCCTTTATGGTTCACTGGTGCCACGTGATAAATTCTAGCCAATGAGATATGGGTAAAAATGACATGTGTGCATTCAATCTGGAGCATTTAATTACTGGTGTGAGACCAGAGCTCTCTATGCCTTCCCCATGCTGCTTAGTAAAGGTCAAGATCCATCAGCAGGGCCTCCAGGCTGACCTTTGATTTAGCATGAGAATATCTGCCTTTGCGTCTTCAAGCCACTGCCGTCTGAGGGTTGTTACTGCAGCATAACCCAGCCTAACCTGATACACAAATGTCCTTTTCAAATAATCCCACTTAACCAAGTGTTGTTTAACCAATCTGAATGCATTTCCTAAAACAGCAAACTGGGAGTACATACACATGTGTACATGACACCAACATAACATAGACAAATAATGCTTTACACCACGAAGTGGAAGTAGGTGACCTCTGTCTTGGAGTTTCTTTTTTTGCTTGTTTTCTGTTTTAGCAATTACAAAAAATTTTTTAAAGGTGCCTAATAAATGTTCTTCAAATTCTATATATTCTTCCATAAACTTTATCATGATTTGTAATTATTTGTGCCTTCCACATTAGACTGCGAGCTTCACAAAGACCATGTCTACCGTATGCATAGCTATATTTCAAGAACCCAGCACACAGCTCTATAGGTCTAGGTGCACAACCCGTTAGAACACCCTCCACAGAGGTGACGTGATGTGTTCACCTGTTTCCCCTTCCGGGGCACACGATGAAATCACCTGACCTGGATCCCCCTGCATAAGTCGGTCCGGAAGACTGAGTTCTCACCGCTGGGAGTGTGGGTGAGCGTCATGACGTCATGAGCATCACTTTCGGCCCCAGGCCGATAAGAGCGGATGTGCGCTCTCCGTTTCTTTGCTCTATTGCTCCTTCCAGTGCTGGAGACTAAGGACCCTGAAGTGGAGGGTTTGGTTACTGGGTGAAAGCAGCGGGACCTCTGAGTCACTGTTGGAGAAGAGCCACCGGAGGGAATGGCCTGACCCTCACCAGATTGCCATGGTGGGAAATCCTGTTATACCACTGATATTTACGGATTTGTTAACATAACATAGTCTGAGCTGACCATCCTCCACCCCCAGCAGACACACACACAGCTCTTTAATCCTGTTGGTCTACTCACCACACATGCTCTGCAGTCTGTAGCCTCCAGGCCTTCGTTTACACTGTTCCCTCCAGCTGGTGCACCCTTCCCTCTAGTTGTAGCTATCCAAGGGTGACACATAACAGTTCAGCATGTACAATTCATTAAACATAGAACTGCGAATTCTCATCTAATTCTCACAAGGGTCCTCCAATGTCGGCTTCTGAGAGCCTCAACTTTCAGACAGGAAAGAATGGGGAGCTGGCTGCAACTCCAGGAGGGCAGGGATCACACCCTCAGCTTTTCACTGCTACAGCCCTAACTGCTATGTGTCATCCAATACAATTTTTCCAAAGAAATGAATTGCAAATTTACAACCTCCAGCATCAGTTGAGCCTCTGCTGCTGCTTCCTGCTTGATATTGTCTGAAGTTCCTTGATTACCTCCCAGAGTTGGGTTCCGCCTCCTCCACCAAACTCAAGCTCCCCACCAATAACCCACCTGGGTGACCGCAGGCCACACAAACCAGCGTGGGTCAGACTGGTCGTTAGAGCCAGTGGCAGCCTGTATCACTTAAGAAAAAGTAGATCATGCTTGGAAAAGCAGTAACAGTATTTCTTCGACACTGCTGAGTACTTCCTGCCTGAACTCACTGAATCCTGACACCCCAGGCCATGAGGCTGACAATTTGATTACCCCATTCTACAGGTAGGAAAACCAAAGCTGAGAGGCAAAAGCCTTAAGTCACAGGCTGAAGAGAGCCTGAGAGAGGTGGTATGTCCATATTCATTCTTAATCTCAGCAGAAGCCCTTGGTCCCTAGTTGGTGGAAAAAATGAGGGATGTTAGAAGTGAACACCTTAACTTTCTTTCCCTCCTGCCCAAAGCCCACCTGTGGCCATCAGATAGGGGCTGGGAGCCTCCCATCCTTGTCACTGTAACTGCTCACATCTGCCCCTCAGCCACCACCTGCCCTGCAACATGCATGCTTCCAAACACTCCCAGGTTGTAAAAGCCCAGGCCTTGTCCACCTCCAAGTCCAGAGGCCTTTCTCCTTGCCTTCAGAGGCCAGGTGCCTCAAGATGATCATGTCTTGCCCAGCCTCTTCTGATGCACTACGATCTGCATTGGTAAATTGGCAAGAAATGAGTTGGTACAATCATTGATATGCGCATTGTTTTTTGGAGGGTGCAATTTGGCAGTTCTGTCGCAGTTTTAAAGGGCACCTCAGAAGATCAGAAACAATCTATGCAGCCAACAATAGGAGACATATTGAGAAGATGGTGACATTCCCTGGGAGAATACCATGCAGCTGTGAAAAAGGACAGAGGGCTTTCCTCCTTCCTGCAAGATACATTGTCAGGTGGAAAAAGCAATCTACAGAGTAAAGCAGGCAAGCAGGCTAAGTTCTAGAGAGCTTCTGAACAACATGGTGCCTGTAATTACCGATACCTTACTGTGTACTTAAATTTAAGAAGATAAACCTCATGTTAAGTGTTCTTAACACACACACACACACACACAAAACCAAAGGGACACAAGGAAACTTTTGGAGGTGATGGATGCCTACCTACTACCTTGCCTGCACTGATGCTTTCATGGGTATGTACGTATGTACAAAATTGTCAAACTGTATATATTAAATATGTGCAATTTTTTGTATATCAATCGTACCTCAATAAAGCTGTTTACAAAAATATAAAGTAGGCTGCCACGGGATAGAAGAGCCAGAAAAATGAATATACATCCATCTGCTTCTACCTGCTTGTCCGTATCTCTGAAAGAACACACAAGAAACTGGTCATTGGTCTCCAGATGGGGCTGGGAGAGACTGTGCCTGGGGCTGATTTTGGAGCCTCTTAATATGAACCCTATGAAGGTTTTGTTATGCAAAAAAAAGTTAAATTTTTAAAAGGTCAAGTAAATGAAAATAAAATGGAAACAGTCGATTCTGAAATTTTGCTGCTGGAAATGCATCACACAAGAATGCCTGCACAAGCGAGGGGGAAAAGATATATATGTGTATACTCATTCTCTGCAGCATTTTTGGTAACAGTGGAAAACTTACACAGCTACCCAACTGCTACCCAGGACCATCCTCTCAGTTTCGGTGTGGGCTGGACCTAGCGATTGCTGGAATGAACAGAATACGGCAAAAGTGATAGGTTATGGCTTCTACTATTGGGTTACAAAAAGACTGTGGGTTCCATCTTGAGTGCCCTATGAAGAGATCTACATGGCAAGAAACCAAGGGAGACCTCCAGCCAATAGCAAGCAAGGAACTGAGGACCTATGTTCAGGCACCTGTGAAGAATCAGATCCCACCAATGGGCATGTGAGCCATCTTGGAGGTGGGATTGCCCCCAGCTGAGCCTTCAGATGAGGCCACACAGCCCCAGCCCACAGCTTGACTGCCACCTCGAGAGACTCTGAGCCAGAGGCACAAGTTAACCTGTGCCTGGATTTCTGATCCAGAGCTACTGTGAGACAATAAATGCTTGTTGTGTTAAGCTACTGAGTGGTGGGATTTGTTACACATCAACAGATAGCTGCTGCAGACTAGATGGTTTGTGGGACTGAAATGTGTCCACTTAATGGACTAGTGAAAGCAACCATTTAATAACAGGACACAGAGCCACATATAACAAATAACGTGGACAGATGGCCATGACTCAAGTGAAAAAAAAACCTAAATAAAGAACAACATATAGAAACTGACCCTATTTACATAAAACATTTAAGAAACGATACATGTGTCTACAGCAGTGTTCATGTAAACTCAAATGTCACGTTGATGCACCTGCCTCTGGGGAGGAGGGTGGTGTGCTCAATGTTTCAGGCAAGAGGGGAGAATGAGGTGTGAAAGGTAGTCTGCTTTTTACTCTACACACTTCAGTGTTTCCATCTTTAAAAAAGCATTTCACTTGTGTAATCTCAATACATTTTTAGGGTTAGTTTTACGGAAAAACCCAAATGGTAGGAAAATATACACAAGTGAGTCTTGTGTACCTTGAGATATATATACTCTTTTTAAGGAGGTATCATTTTTCTCTTTATAGAGATGGGAGGTGGGCATTTTTTCTTACCCAAGACAGGTTTCCAACTATTCATGTGTAGAGTTCTAGCTTTTTCTTTTTCTTTTCTTTTCAGTTCTGTTCTGCCTCTTTTGCCTGATCTGCTCCTTTGGAAGAATTCTCACAAACTTCCCAGTCTTGCTTCCAGCTTTAGATACAGGGCCCCAAAGCAAATTTCTCCAAAATGAAATGTTTCCAACCAGTTGCTCACCCAATGACTACTTTTCACGGATGTTGTGGTGCTTCTGACAAGCTAGCATGCATTTTTAGACTCAGTTTTGCCTCCTAAAAGTGCATTCTGGCCAGTGGTAACTACCGTGGCTGAGAGCAGCTCTCCAGCGAGGAGGACTGCGCTGAGCCTGCTGGGTGCTCCGTCCTACGGGGATGTCACTCCTTGGCACGTGGGGAGATGGAGGCTCAGAGAGGCACGAGGACCCGCCCAAAGCCGCAGATCTCATCGGAACAGGAGCTGGAGTCTCCACCCGGATGTTCTAAGGTTTTCACTCTTTCTTCTACTCCAGCAGTTTTAACAGTACCTCATGCCCAGAGGAAAATTTTCCAAAAAGATTTTCTCTCTTGGTGTTGGCTAGTTCTGAGACACGTTAGGTGTTGACAGCCATTGTCTACACCTGGATAGTGAAATCCAGAAGTGAGTTCTCTGTGTCTAGACCTCCCCATAACTAGGGGCTCCTTCCTACCTCACCCTGTGGCTAATATACACCCGTGACTAGATCATGACGGGCCCTTTAACTCATCTGATTAGGTGCTGAGGTCAAGAGGGCCTCAGTGGCCCCCAACAGCCAAACCACTGACTGGAAACATTTCTTTTGGATTAACTTGTCCCGGATGGGCTCAAACCTGTTTCCCTGTAGGGCGGCGCCCACCCGGGTGGGAAGGGCACAGGCTGCTCTCCACAAGGCTTCTTCCTTTTTGGCGGCTTTGGACAGTCCATCACTCTTTCCTCAAAAACACTCGGCTTCCAGAACACACTTGCCTGCTCTTGCCTTCCGGCCTGCCTAACCCTCACACGTGGGTCCTTCTGTGGCCTCTGGCCTTGTCCTCGCGTCTTCATCCTCCTGAGGTCGCAAAATGGCAGCCCAGTGGCCTCGTGAGACCCATAAGCGGAGTTTGTTTGGTCCTCACAGTGTTTGGGGGGCTTTAATTTGCGTGCCATTAGGAGGCGGGGCAAGTGCACCCCAAGTTCGCCACAGTCCCCGTCAATCCCTGTCACCTCACGCCTGTGTCCACTTCACACATTTCCATCACCTGCCTGGTCCCTGGAGCCATCTGAGTTTTCAGCAAGCCCTGCTATACATGCTGCCTGGGGAACCTCACCCACTCGCCCCACTTCGGCTGCCACCGGGGACTCCCGCTCCGTCTCTGCATCCATATCACTGAGGCCCCACCTCCCTTCCAGCCGGGATTCACCTCCAGGGTTCTAGGGCAGGGATCGTAAACTCAAATGCCTGCAGGCGCCAGGCGGGCCACACAAATGAGTGAACTCGCCAGGTATAAGAAAAGTCGACGCTGGCCAGGAGTATAATCAAATCGAACCTTTACTGAACTATGGTGAATGCATGGAACATAATACAAACAGGCAGGAAACTGGGGTTCGTCTTTCAAATTCAAAATTGAAAAAATACAAATTGAAAAATAGAAATATTTAAACTATTAAAATGTTTTCTCTTTCCGTAATTCTTCTGCTCCTTGGGCTTGAAGCCAGGAGGCTGACCACATCCCTTCCGCACCCCAATGTCCACGGCAGACCTTGGATGTCACAGTGGTGGCAGAGTGGGGGTGCGGTGGGGACCTCAACCTTGACTCCGGAAACTGGGAGCAGGGTTTCATTTGATTCAGTTTTGTAACAGAAAAATGGCTGTTCACAAGTGAGGATGCTTCCAAACATGGAGACTCAGGGCAATGACTGGAGAGAGGTGGAGGGCTGGAATCTTCCATCCAAATCCCACCTAGGAACCAGCGGCCCGCTGCCCTGGAACCCGGTGACTCCTATCTGCGGTCTGCATTCACGTGATGGAGGTTAGCCAACAGAGACAAACTGGACAGTGTTAGTTCATTTTCACAAAGTCTGGGTGCAGAGAGCCTTGCGGGGAATGTGGTCTTTGACCCCACAATCTGGGTGCCTGTTGTCTGGACCACGTTCTTCATTTCTGGACACCAACTGCAGCAAAGAAGAGGGAGTCAGGATGTCCCCCATTTTTTTTTGCCAGGACCAGGTGAATACGATCATACATTCAAGTAGCTGTTTGTGAACGTCCTTGCAGAGAAAAAAGAGTGTCTGGGAAGGTGGAAACTTCAACCAACAGTCTTTGACTGACCTTCTTGTGGGAACCAAGGTGTGGCTTTGGCCTTGTCTGAAATGAGAGAGTAGACTGAATGCAGTGGTTCAGATTTCTTCCACACAACCCGTGATGATCGGGTCACAGAACAACTATCAAATACATCGGGGCAAGTTCACCACCAACCTGCCCATGGTTAAGGTACAGAAGCGTGGTGAGGAAGTCCATGGTGTGTTCTGCTGACATTCTTAGCACAGTTTGATGCCTGGTGATGGATGCAACGACCTGGCTGGTATTCTTGACAAATGTCACCTGAGATGGAGGCATCCTGCCCGGGTCCCCCATGACACTGACGGCTGGGTCGCCACCATGGTCTGGAGCCATGTTCAGGCCTCTGGACTGGTCTGGGCGAGACTGTGCTTTTCTCAGTACACAGTACAGAACGGCTCACTTCTCAGTGTCGGGCCTGCCTTGTCAAGCTGGAGTTCTCCACACCACAAATAAATAAAGCTAACTGGGTGGTTGTAGTTCATGAGCAGCGATAGAAAAGGCCACGATTGATTTGACTCTTTCAAGCCACTGTCACTTGGGACATCTTCGGACCTGTCCTCACCTCCCCGTGTGACGCGAATGTCGGCTACACTGAAACGACGGTCCAGATGGACGCGGGTTTCTGTCTGGGTCACATTGTTTCTGCTCCTTTACAAATTCGCCTGTCGAGGGGGTTTTAATGCCCCAAAGAGGGGGAGTCTTTCAATGCGGTTCCCTCACCGCTGCGCCTACATCTGCTTCCCAAAGCGAAAGCCCTACTGACACTTGAGGCCCTTTTTCAGTTCGTTGAGGATCGCGTCTCGCGTCTGCTCCGTGTACTGGTCGAAGCTCTTACTGTGCTTGGACTCATAGTGACGCCTCAGGTTGTACTCTTTCAACACAGACACGATTTTTTTGCATATTAGACACGTGGGCAGGCTCTTCACCTCCACAAAGAAATAGGCTCGCTCCCATTTCTCGCGAAACACGTGGCCCTCGCGTTCTCTCTTTCGTTTTGCCACTTTTGGTAGAGACATGGGTACAAGAAAGATTTCACTGTCTCCGAATGCCACCACAGGAACCACAACAGTGCAATCCCCGGGCCAAAGGCAAGGGCCTTCCGCCTCGTGCCGGGGGAGGCAGGAGGGAGTGGTGGGGACTGTGGCGAACCAGAGAGCACCTGCCCTGCAGAAGGGGGCAGCTCCAGCCGTTGTGGCTAGGCAGAAGGGCGGGCCCAGGGGTGCCAGATCTTCTGACTTGTGAAGAGAAGTCAAGACTGCAGATTTTGTGTGTGTGTGTGTATGTGTGTGTGTGTGCGCTTGAAAGTGTGTGTAAATTACCCCGATTTTTACAGCTAACTCGTTAGGAAAAAATGCCACATATGCTAACACAGGGAAAACCAAACAAAACTCAACTGTAGAGTGGCCCACGGGCCACCAGATTGCAACCTCTCCTGGGATGGGGCCCAGGAATCTGATGTTAACCAGCATCTCAGACAATGTGGATGCCAGTGGTCCAGCCAGGGACCACACTCTGAGCAACACTGGCCTAGGGTCTGACAACAGACAACTAATTCTCTGCCTCCAGGCCGGAGCGCCCCTGTGCTCCAGACCTGGGTCTGTATCCCGCCATCCCCTGGACGTTTCTCTAAGGACGTCCGTCAGGCCCCTGGCCTCACTACCTCTCAAAACTGTTCCCCACGGGGTTTCACACCTCCAGGACGGCCCCATGGTCCACCCTGTCCAAGGCTCTGGAAGGTCAGTCTCTGATGGGGACCCTCTCCACATAAGATCTCATCCACTCCTGTAGCTATAACCACCAGATACACACTGTCCCCTAAGGTCACGCGTCATGGAGGAGCTCCCCACACAGCCTGTCACTCGGATATCCTTAGACCATCAGCACTCACTACTGGCTCCTTCTCCCAGCTCCCGACCCCAGGGAGGCCCACCTAAGGGAGGCCCACTGTCTACCAGCACCTGCCCCTGACCCCACCCCTACACTCCCAACTTTCTTTGCATGGCATACCAATCCCTGGCCTCACCCCTTCCACCCCACCACCTCTGCCCTGGCCCCTCCTCTGGCCTTGCCTCTCCCCAGGACTATCACCCCAGAACCCTACCTGCTTTCCTGACTCCCATCTTGCCCCGCTGCACCCTGTAGCGCAGGGGGGGTCTTTCTGACACTCAGCCAACCCAGGCTGGCCCCAATTCGTAGCCACCTGCAGCTCTTGAGTGTCCCCAGGAAAAGCCTCCAGCCACTCTGTTTGGAATCTAATCCATCCCACCCAGGCCTGGCACCTGCCCACCTCTCTCAGCCCTCCATCCGTTATGCTCGGGCTCCAGAAGCATCGACTAATTTGCTCCTCAGGACACCCCAAGGTTCCTCCTGCCACACACATTCCTTTCCTGTCTCTGCACCTGGATCACCACTTGCGTCCTTCCTTCCCGGCCTCCCTGCCTCCTGCCTCTCAAAAGACTCTGCTGAGCCTAGACGGCTCAGAGGCCTCTGCCCGGCCTGCCGGGCACCCTCTCTACCTCCACAAGCACTCATGGTCCCTGGAGCTCTGCCTGCTGCCTCCACATCTGCCTGGAGCCAGGCTACACCAGACTGCCTGACTCACCGCCAAGGCCCTGGCCTCACCAGCCTGGGGCCTCAGGGATGTCTGTTGAAGCGAGAGCAAGGACAGAGATGTCTCCCCCCATCTCCTGCCCAGTCCTGGGGGATGTCAGTGACGGGAGCCGGGGCGTGTGTTAAAAGGAACTTTATTGGGTGTCAGGGGTTCAGATGAGGTCCATGAGGATGTCGTCCTCCATGACGCTGGGCTGCAGGCCCGGCTGGGGGACCGGGCCCCGGGGACCCCCGCTCAGCAGCATCTGACCTGGGGGGCAGTGGGGAAGGGACTGCATCTCCCAGTAGTCCCTGGGGCCCTGGAGGGCCCTGGGCCTGCTTCCTCCCTCCTCCTCTGGAAGCCCAACGCAGAGTTGTCTAGGAAGTCCTGGGTGGACCCATGGAAGTGCCTTCTGACCCCATGTGACCATAGAGATTCTGTTTCCCATGAGCCTTTGGGAACCCATCCCCCAATGTATCTCTCTGGCCCTAAGACTACGTTTCCCAGTGATCCCAGGAAGACACGCAGGAGGGAAATCAGGAGAGCTCTGGCCTCCTTGGTTCTTGGTCCCCTGGGCTGTATTTCCCAGGAGCCTTTAGAGCCCTCAAGAGCCATGGGGCACCCGCTGTTCTTGAATCCTAGGACTTCACTTTCAAGAAGTCACTGGCTTTGGGGCTCCAGCCCAGGGGCTGTGGGGACACTCAGTCCAAACCCCAGCCTCCCCCAAGCCCCCTTACCTGGCAGTGGAGCCCTCGGGGGAAGCTGAGCAGGCCAGGACTGGGTGGGCGGCGGGTGCAGGAGGGGGGGCCCCAGCTGGGGCTGCCCCAGGCCCTGGTGTGGTGGGGGCAGCAGTGCAGGGGCCCCTGGTGGCTGGAGGTGGTGGAGAGACGCCTGGGGTGGGGGCACCCCAGTCTGCGGCTGGAAGAGCAAAGAAAGTGGCTCAGAGGCCCTTGGTGGAGAACCCCCTCACCCTCCATTCAAAGGAATCTTAGCAGAAATCTACGTAAGACACATAGGGAGGAGACAGGTGGGGCTCCACTCACACCCTCCAATCAAACCAACCTCCCTTCTCTGAGATGAAAGGAATGAAACTGTCAGGGCTGGAGACCCACAGCTCCCATCTGCCCCCCACCCTCAAGTCTCACCGGTGGTGGGTTGAGAAGGAGGCTCCGCAGCTGGGGGTTGGCCCCAGGGTTTTGGGGCCGAAGGATGGGTCCAGGAGGAGGTGGGCCAGGGGCTGCTCCAGGAGGTCCTTGTGGGGCGCCTGGGGGGGCCTGGGTGGCACCCTGGGGCTGAGGCTGCCCTGCAGCTGCTGAGGCCCCCACGGAACCCTGAGGCTGGGGCTGCGGTGGGCGGAGCTGGAGCTGAGGGGAAGAGACGGGGGTGAGGGACGGAGTGCCCAGACACCTCAAGCTCTGTGGTCAGGTCAGAATCACAGCATCTTCTGGGGCCTCCCCCACCCTGGCCCTGACCCCACTGGCCCTGTCCTCACCAGATTCTGCGAGGGCCTTGCCTGGTCCTCCAGAATGGGGCCCAGCCCAGGGGGTGCCTGCTGTGCCCCCATCTGTGCGAGGAGAGAGGGCGCAGATCAGTGACTGAGTGGGAAGTCCCCATGTCGGGGCAGATCTGGGCCCTGGAAGGGAACCTGTCAGGAGCTGGGCATGTTTTCTTTGGGGGTGGGGGGGTTCCCAGGTCCCCAAGAGGGGACTGTGTTTCAGAGCTTGGACAAGAACACTAGAAAGGGAGAGAAAGGTTGCAAGGAAATAAGGGGAATGGGACTGAACTCAGCACTGGAGCCCTGGGTGGGCCCCAGGAGGCCTGGCTGTGAGCACCAGGGCCCACGTAGGTGGGTCAAACATTGGGGTGCAGCTCACCCCGCGCTGCTGCTCCAGCTTCTGCTGCTGGACTTGCTTGTGGTTGGTGATGACCTGCCGGATGCCGTTGACAAAGCCACTCTGGTCGTAGGGGATGAGGCCCATGAAGATCTTCTTCTTGGACGAGTACAGGAGCATGAGCACACGCACCTCGCAAGGGGCCGTGTGGGGGAAGTGCACGCAGCCCGCCTGCCAGGGGACAGTGGAAACCAGTCACACCCTGGAAGAGGGGGTTCCCCACCCTGATGGGTTTTAGAAGGTTCTAGAAACCCCGCAGGCCAGGCGCGACAAGGTTCCTGCTCTAGAAGGTTAACGAGGCTTGAGGTTTGGCTGGAGGCTGCTCCAGAGAGCTGGGCACCCAAAGGCATAGGGTGAGGCTGAGTTCCGGGTGGAAGAGTAGAGAAGTGGAGCCCCATCCTGGCCCCCCATCCTCACCTCAGCCGGTGGACTGCCCTCTTCCAAGCACCACTGGGGGGGTTCATGGCCGAGAGGGAGGGGCCTCAACACAGAGCTGCCACCCAAAGTGTGTGATCCATGGTGGTAGCAGATACTGTGACCAGCCCAGGGACCCAAGAGACCCTTGAGGGCACCATACCCATCTCGGCCTCAGCATCCGCAGTGAGAACCACGGGGAGCAGGGCCAACATCACCAGGCAGCTGTGACTCTGGGACACGCCAACATACACCAGGCATCCTGCCCACGGGTGGACACACCACAAGTGCCCGGGAAATACTAACGAACGTGAGATGAGGCTGCTAATACACAGGGTGTTCAGAAGAGGGACTCGCAGGGGCAGAGGGTCTGACAAGACTGAGGTCCCTCCTCAAGGACCTTGGCCAAGTGAGTTTATGTCCTCTGGCCTTGGCTTCTCACCCAAGGCAGACCCTGCTAGGTGCCCACCCAATGTCCCTCTGCCTGTCTCCCCTGCGTAGAGAACCCTAATTTTGTCTGGGTAGCAACATGTCCGGGCCCTACACACACGGGCGGGAACCTGTTCCCTGGTGGCTTCCTATGCCACTCGGGGTGGCCTGGTGGCCTGGGTCTGGCCCAGGAGATGGAGGGAAGCCTGCTTGAGGGAGTGGCAGTGCTTTCCTGAAGAAAGGGAAATACAGGGCTCATGCCACGCCTCCTTCCTGCCTTCCTACGTCAAGTCATACAAGACTTTTCAAGCTTCGAGAGCCATCTTAGGACCAAGAGAGAGAAGCCAAGAGAACCACAGAGACCTTGGCCCTGATGTCACAGGGCTACAAGACTAACCCTGAGAGCTGCCGCCTCTGGACGTCTTGTTACATGTCGCAAATAAATACCTGTTCGTACAATGCTCACTCTGGGAACATTCCTCTCAGAACCTGGCTGCTATGCTATGATGAAGCCCAAGGCACACTGGGAAGCCACACGTAGGCACTCGGATGGCCAGGCCCAGGTGAACCCCAGCTGCCAGGCAGCACCACGTGCATGGGCTATCTTGGAGCCAGTTGAGCTTCCAGATGACCACGGTCCCAGCCGCCAATTGATGGCGATCCCGCAAGAGTCCCCAAATGAGACCAGCCCAGCTGACACACAGAACTGTGAGAAATAACAAACTGTTGTTTTAGGCCCTACCCCCACCCACACCATTATCTGTACTGTTCTAAAAACTCTGCTGGTTGGGTGTATTGTGATTTGCAGCCAGAAGCATTCGTAAGTCTCAGAAACGCTTTCTTTGTAGGATTTTCCGGAGGATTCTCTAACGTAATCCACCGAAAATCCCCTCTCCTGGAAAAGTGCCAGGTCCTCAGGATAGACTCAATAACTGGTTCTGTTCCTATTTAGAGAGAGGCTCCCTCAGTGTTAACAAGTTGAACTGTCTCCTCCAAAAAGACACGTCAAGGTTCCAAACCCCAGCACCGGTGACCATGACCTTCTTTGAAAACAGGGTGTTTGTAGATGTAACAAGTTAAGGTGAGATTATGAAAGTGAGCCTTAATCCAAATGGCTGGTGTGCTCTAACACAGGGACACACACAGGGAAGAGAACATTAAGACACGGACAAGGAAGACGGCCACGTGAGGACGGAAAGAGACGAGTTTCGTTGCCTAGAGATGATCCTGCCTGGGGCCACGAGCTACAGGAACAAGGGTCTCCCCTAGAGCCCTCAGCAAGCATAGCCCTACGAACACCCCAATTTCATTCAGCCTTCTCATTTCCAGGAGGGCGAGAGGACACATTAATATTGATCTCAGCCCTGGGAAACCAATACACCCAGCAAACCCTGCCAGAGCCCAGAGCTTCCGCCTAATTGTTCCTAACTGTCATATACCGAGATCCGGTGTCTACTATAATGATAAAAAAGGTTAAGGCCTTAGAGGAAGGCTGAGGAGCCCAAGGCCACAAAAGCAGCCATCAAAAGCGGCTCCCTCGGGCCCAGGAGGACGGGGAGGGGCCACCCGCCCGGCCGCCCGCCTGGCCCACTCACGAAGCCGTTGCCCATGATGCGATAGAGGCCTTTGAGGGAGTCCAGGTCCTTGTTGGTGAAGTGGAACTGGACCATCCTTGAGTTCCGGAACAAAGGGCCCAGGGTGGTCTGCGGGAGACACGGAGGTCACCGGCGTGCCGAGTAGGGATGTGAGGAGTGGAGGACAGAGGCAAAAGAGGGCGGGTGGCTGTCCTCCGCCCGCCACTCACCAGCAGCTGCTGCGGGATGAGCTGCATGATCAGCTTCTGGGGCCACTGCTCTGTTTTCCTGGGGGGGGGGGGGCGGCGACATCGGGAGTGGTGTCAGGGAGAGGCGCATCCCAGCCCACCCCACCCACTGGCCGCCACCTACAGGTTCTCGCCATGATTCACGTAGACCTGGCAAGGCAGAGATCGGGTCAGCTTGGTGTTGGCATCCACGGAGGCAGGTTTGGGCTTCTGAGGGGGAAAGAAGGGCATGTCAAGGTGAAGACGGGCCCTGAGCCTCAGTCCCCTTGACCTCTTCTGCCCTGCCCTGGGAGCTCCAAAGCTCAGGATCTCCCCCAGTTTAAGTCCCATGAGCCCTGAACCCCTCCACCAGTCTGTCAATCCCACATTCTCCAGCCTTCAACTTCCACCAATGCTGGGGCTCCTCCTCTCACCCCTAAATCCCACAACCCTTTGTCCCCTAGATGCCACAATCCCCTGGGCCCCTCCCTAGACCCAGAATCTCAGACTTCTCTGGGCTCTTGACCTACAACATGACTTTTACTACCTCCCAGGTCCTGGACTCTGGGCTCCAAGTCTCATGCTTCCTTGGAACTATCCTCAGGACTGCAAGTCCCATGACCCCATGGAGGTGCTGTCCTGGCCCTGCACCCCACCAGGCCTGGCCCCATGGAGCCACATGCCTACTCACCTCCTGCCATTCAAGGACCCCGCTCCAGGCCAGGAGTTTATTGGAGACTGACTGCTGCCCGCCGAGGGCTGGGGCCCCGAGCTGGGCTGGAGAAGGGCCGCTCACTCCGCCTGGGGCCACGGTGCCTGCCTGAGAGGGGAGGAAAGAGAGCAAGAGGGCAAGGAGGCAGGGTCAGATCATCTCCTGGGAAGGGCTGTCCTGAGAGAGGGACCAATCAATGTGCAAAACCAGACAAAGGTCCCTCCCTCTGCACCCCAGGCCAGGAACACCACTCTGCCATCCCTGGGACTAGAAGTGCTCTGATCCTGCAGGACTCAAAGACTCTCAAGCCCCATGATGCCCTTGACTCCCAGGACCCCTTGGGCTCCTCAGAACACCTGGAACCACAAGCCCCATGATTCTGTCTCCAGACCCACTAGTCTCAGGGTCACCTGTACCACAAGCCCCATGAGCCCCTGAGGTCCCAGAACAAGATCCACATGCCCTTGGGCCCTCCCCAGAAAGGCCAGCTGCTTCTCCCCTGCACTGCGTCAGAAGCAGGGAGGCTGACACCTACCATGGACGGTGCCCCAGGCTGTGCAGGGGGTGCCAGGCCAGGGCCAGGGGCCACAGTGGAGACTAGGCTGGGCTGGGAAGCAGGTGGTGGCTTGGGGGCGCCAGGGGCCCCTGGGGGCAGTGGGGGAGCCTGGGCCTGGCTGTAGGGAGGCCCCACTCCTGGAGCGGCTTGCTGAAGAGGGTTGATGGGCGAGACTGTGGGAGAGATCAAGGGAAGAGGTGGGGGCAGGTGTGTGGAGAGAGGCTGGGCTGGCCCCCAACCACATTCTCATCCCTGGACTCACAGCGAGGGCCCAGCCCAGCCTTCTGGTTCTTGGCAGCCTCCACTGCATTCTGAGCAGCCACTTGAGCTGCACTCAGGTTCCCAGGGACCTGGTGACAGAGAGAGGGGCTGGTGAAGACCACGCACTCCATCTCCAATTGCGTAAAAGCTCATGACTCCCCTCACCGTCCACCAGGATGGGACTCCCCAGCCCCTAGAGTTCCAGCCTCCAGACGTCTCAAGGGACACTCTCATCATCCCACAAAGCCCAACATCCAACTAGGTCTCTCCCAAGGAGCCAGGGCTCCTGCAAGGCCCAGAAGTGGGTCCCTTTCTTGAACATCCGTACCTGGTACTGCTGGGGCACGGGGGGCAGGGGCTGCTGGGGGGCTGCCGAGAGTGAGGCGCCTGAGGGTGGAGCTGGAGGCAGGGGCACAGGCTGCTTTGGCTGGAGGGGGCCTGGGGCCGAGCCACCCCCAACTGAGAGCCAAGGATGGAGAGTCAAGCCCCACAAGAAGGGATTTGAGAGAGGGGAAGAAAATCCAATTCAGAGGGAGCCGGGGAGGGCGCCCCCGTGTCCCCCCACCAGCACCCAGGCCTCACCGGGCAGCACAAGCCCCCGCACCAGCACCATGTGCCGCGGGTCCTGGCTCACGTCTGCTGGTGGCTGCAGTGGCTCCAGCATGGCCGGAGGAGCCGCCTTCTCAAACAGAAGCCGCAGAGCAGGCAGCTTTCGGGGAGACACGATGGAGAAGTAGATCCCGCGCTGCAGGAGCGGGAGGAGCAGTCAGGCAGATGCCACAGGGGCCAAACTCCCCACCCCGCCCTCCTCCCAGGCTGTGACACCTGCTGGGCCCTGAAACCAAATTCCCATCAGCCCTTGGGCCAGGAAACCACAAGACCTGTGTCAGCTGCCTGGGGGGAGTCCGGATTACAGTGCTTTCAACAGGAGCAGGGCTGGCCCCAGAGTCTGACTACTCTGTGACCCTGGATGCCAGGCCCCAGCCCTCCTCCCTCAGATACAGTTCTCACCTCCCCTATCTTCTGCACAAGGCTCTCGGTCGTGCACCCCGAGTACGTGGTGCTCTCCACAGCAGGTAGCAGGTACGGGGGTGAGTTACAGATAAGGAGGCAGACTCGGTGCGTCTGGCCACTGCCGGGGACAAGGAAAGATGTGGGGCAGGTGGCAACAGGGACCATGAGAAAAGACCCAGACCCAGACCCAGCAGAGGTTCAAGTCCCCTGCCCCACAGGAAGTCAGGAGTGAGGGCACCATTTCTCAGCTAAGAACACTGAGACTCGCCCAGCGAGCAGGGCTGGCAGGAAGCAGACCCCGAGCTGGCTCTGCTCTCTAATGAGGACACTGAGAATGGGCACGGGCCTGGGGACACCTCCTGCCTCCTGGCCCCAAGGGCCCGGCCCTCAGAGCACCCCCGACTCCCCGTTGTGAGGCTGGGGTGGAGTTCTGTGACAGGCAAAGCAGGTTCCAAGCCAGGCAGACAGGTGGACAGAGCCCCACGTGCCGGGCACACTCACATCTGCTCCCGCATCTTCTTGAAGTCGTCGAACAGCTGCAGGGCAGTGCTGAGACCTTCAGCGATGAGGCTGCAGCTCTCGCCACCCCCGCCCATGAACCTGCAGGGGGCCAGGCAGTCAGTCCCCAGGAGCCATGGGGGTGACCAGGGCTGCCACATCCCTGACCCCAGGCCACCCTGGAAGGGTGGCCTGCACCTGGGTCATCCCTCTCCCCGCACTGGACTGCGCACCTTGGGGAGGGGACACTGCTCCGTCCCCAGTGCTGGCACTGTGCCAGGCCCAGAGAGCAAGGACAGGGGACATCTATCATCTCCTACAAGGGAGCCCCCAAGACAAGAGACCCCATGGGAAGGTACAGAGAAAAGGCCCGGAACACTAAGCCCCAGATCCTGTGCTGTGTCCCAATGCCCTGGCCTCACCTCACCTTCCCAGCCTGGTATGCAGGCCTCCCTGGTTGCCCCTCTGTGTTATGGGTTAAAATGTGTCCCCTCTAAAAGATATGTTGAAGTCCTAACCCCCAGAGCCTCAGAATGTGACCTTATTTGAAAATAGGGTCTTTCCAGAGGCAATCAGGTACCATGAGGTCATCAGAGGGGACCCTAATCTGACATGACTGGTGTCCTCATAAAAAGAGGGGAACTGGGACACAGAGACAGACACACTTAGAGGAAAGACAATGTGGATGTGACGAGACACAGGGAGAACGCCACAGGGAGATCAAAGTGGTACTGCCGCAGGCCAGGGATGTCTGGGGTGACCAGAGGCTGGAGGAGACAAGGAAGGACCCTCCCCTACAAGTTCCAGAGGGAGCAGAGCGCTGCCCACACCTTGATCTCAGACTCCTGGATCCAGAGCTGCGAAACACTCAAATTCTGCTGTTCTAAGCCACCCAGTTTTCAGACCTTGTTAGTGCAGCCCCAGGAAACTACTGCACACAGGGATGTGGGTTTCTCCTCCACCTGATCTAGAGGGGTCACCGGTGTCTGTCCCTGTGTGGCATGTGGCAGGCCTCTGCTAGAGTGCAGCCGTTGCTACTGCGAACCTTTGGGTCACGTGGTTGCAAGGCTGACCCTTTGCTGCAGGGGACATCTGTGCAGATGGGGCCCCGCTCTGGGAGCCCTAGGGGCCCTGTCACTCTGAAACATGGCCCCTGTGTCTCTAGCTGCACCTGTCTCCCCACAAGGCAGGGACCGAGTCTGAGTCCTCTCTTGGCCCCAGCCTCACCGCTCCCCCCACGTCTGACACAGGGGAGGCCTCAGGAAATGTGTGTTAAATAAATGGCTACAAATCCAAACCTGTCCATTGAGGCCAGAATAGATCCAAGCCCTCAGCCGGGCATCTGGGGCCCTGCCTGCCTCCCTGCTCCATCCTTCTCTGGGTGCAAGTCCTCCAGGAGGCCTCACACATCCCTGGACTTTGTGATCTGCCACACGTCCAGGCCTCTGCCTGTGCTGTCCACCATCCCCCTCCAGACAGTGCAGCCCTCAGCGAGGGAGACAAAGCAGTCTGAGCCAGCCCCAGGAATATGCCCCAGGACCCACAGGGTACTGCTGAATAAAGCAGCCACCAATGCATGACCCCTCTGTTCTGCCCCCCGAATTCTCCCAAAATATCCAACCCCTGGAGCTACTGCCAGCTTCCTGTGCTGGAAGAAATCCAGCCATTTTCACAGCTATGGGGACAGGGGTGAGTGGGCAGGGCAAGACATAGGAAATGACTGCTTCAGGCACACAAGATCTCCTTCTAGGGGGATGAACCTGTTCCTTCTAAAACTAAACAGAGGAGGTGGCTGCACCACGTCGCAAATGTACTAAATGCCACTGAATCGTTCACTTTAAAATAACTACTTGGGTTATGTGAATTTCACCTCAGTTTTTTTTTCCCTCTAAACGGAGGTACTGGGGATTGAACCCAGGGCCTCATGTATGCTAAGCACGTGCTCTACCAATCAGCTATACCCTCCCTGCAACCTCAGTTTTTAAAAAGTAATTTCTGAGGGAAAACGGGACTGACTGACCACTTTGAGATCCTAAAGCTTAAAGAAATGGGGGGGGGGGAAACACAGCCAGTTGCAAAATATGTTATAAACACCATAAAGTTGCTGATAAATCTTAATTCCAAATAAACCCCTCAGTTATAAAACCTAAAGTAAAAATGAAAGGAAAAAGCGCCCCGGGCAATCCAGGTGGACTCTTTGACTCTCACTGCTACCTTGTCCTCTCGCCCCCAGGACCATTCTGCCAGATGTCACAGCCACGCCTTTGTCACTTACTTTCATAGGCTGATGGGTCCCTGGAGGCCCTCAGAGGGACTGGTCAAAATGAAAGAACATGCAGAGTAGGCAGCCCTGACCGAGGACTTTCTGCAGCCAGGCCCCCAGCGAGGCCCATCCCCTGCTGCAAGGGCCAGGACTTGACTGTCTCACATCTCCTGACTCCCTGGCACCTGGGACAATCTGCCCTCCAAATGTTTGTTGAATGAATGGACAAATGAATGAATGAACAAACACGCTGTCCCAACACGATGGGAAAGACAACTTGGGCTATTTCCCTTCTACCTCTAGTCTTTTTGATGCTGGTCACTAGCTGGAGGGGGGAAGGGGAGCCGCCCCCTCTGGTAAGAAAGGAAATATCACATCAGAAATGTAACAATGTCCAAGCAAGGACATTTCAGGAATCACACTGTATACTTTGTTCCTTCAGGAATGGGCATTCTGGGAGAAGATGAGATTTCTCCAAGTGGGAACAGAATGTGCTGACTTTCTTTGTGATCTCTGTTACAGACTAGCCCAGGACACCAAAACTGAATTAGATGGGTTACATGGGACCTGATGAAACAGTGACTGTGAGTATTACATAATGGCTTAAAACATTTATCAGCTGATTGGGAGGATTCTGGGGAGCACACAGCATCCAAAGCTTCTATTTGTTAAAAGGTACAGTGTATTTCTAAGCTGGTAAGGGGGAGGGTGGACATGGGATGAAAGTATTCCAAAAGTATTTCCCTCTTATCTTCCCAGCGCCCTTGACATTTTTAAATAAGGGGGTTTGCCTGCATTTCCTGACACCCATCAGAAGGTTTGGTTTCTTGATTATTGTCCTCGTAACTTTCACTTGTTCATTTACTCAGCGAAAGTCTGCTGAGGCCTCTGGGGTACCAGGCCCCAGCTGGAAGGAGACAGTAGAGAAACCTTCACGTCCTGGACATTCACATTCCAGAGGTGTGGGGCTGTGACAGGGAAACACCTGGGTGCAATGGGGGCAGAGGAAGGAGCAACTGGTTGCTTGCTAGAAGCAGGGCAAGAACATCAGAGTTGGGTCTTGATGTCTACGTAAGAGTTTACCAGGGAGAATCAGAGTACAAAGTGTATCTTGGGCATCTGTTAATGCCCTCACTCATTCAACAAAGTTTTCCTTAGACCTTTGTGCCAGGCCTTATGATGGGTGCTAGAGACATGACGGACGTCAGACGTGGATTTGGACCCCAGGGAGCCCCAATTTAATGTTATTCAAGTCTTAACCACAATCCATCCCAGCAGTTCTCAACTGAGGTGGATTCTGCCTCCAAGGGGACATTTGACAGTGTCCAGAGACATTCTGGTTTGCATACCAAGAAACTGAAGCACGAAGTAATAGCAAACACCTAAGTAGCACTTAATACAAGCCAGGGGCTGATTTAAACAGCCATCAATTCATGTAATTCCCAAAGCATCCCCGCGAAGTCCCAGTAGCCAGGTCCCCAAGGATCCCCATCACCTGGTATTCACGCCCCTTAAACACTCACCAGGATTGACTTCTGTACTAAACAGAATGTGACAGAAGTAATGATATGTGACTCCCAAGATTTGATCATAAAAAGCTTGGTGGCCTCCTCTTTTGCTCTCCTTGCTGGATCACTCAGCCAGCTGCCAAGTTGGGAGGACACTTGGGCAGCCTCGTGGGGAGGCCCTGTGGCTAACAGCAGTTTCACAAGAGACCCTGAGCCAGAACCATCCATGGAAGCTACCCCTGAATTCCTTCCTTACAGAAACGGCCCAAGGTGATTAATGTCTGTTATTTTAAGCTGGTATGTTTTGTTTGTTTGTTTGGGGGGGAGGGAGGTAATTAGGTTTATTTATTTATTTATTTATTTTTGGAGGAGGTACTGGGGATTGAATCCAAGACCTTGCGTATGCTAAGCATGCCCTCTACCACTTGAGCTATACCCTCCCTCTACAAGCCACTATGTTTTAATCCGTTACACAACAGTGGATATGTAATAAGATAAATGTAAACACCATTAAAGTTCCCCTTTTATTTTTGTTTTTATTTGGGGGGGTTAATTAGGTTTATTTATTTATTTAACAAAGTTACTGGGGAATGAACCCAGGACCTCCTGCATGTTAGGTATGCACTCTACCACTGAGCTATACCCTCCCCCAAAGTTCCCCTTTTAGAGATAAGTTATATTAGACACAGAGAGGACAGGGATTTCTGGGTCTGGGAGTTCTGTTGTGGAACAGCCCTGCTGTGGCCCAGGCTGCCGGCATCAGGAAGAGGCTGCAATGTGAACTATCAAAGCTCACTCCATAGATAAACAACCAAGTCCTACTGTATAGCACAGAGAAGTAATTTAATACCTTGTAATAAACTATAATAAAAAATATGAAAAAGAATACGTGTATATATAATGTATATACATGATTCAATCATTATGCTGTACACCAAAACTAACAATATTGTAAATCAACTATACTTAAACTAAAAAAAAAAAAAAAGAAGCACTCCGGCTTCAATGTGCCTGTCTGACAAAGGAGGACTAGAGGAGAAATCAGAAACGACAGACAAAAAGAGAGCAGGACGTGGGGTGCTGGAGTTCCACAGGCCTCCTTGACTGGGACCTCCTTTCTACTTCCAAACCAGACAGACGGCGACACGAGCGAGCACACAGAACCTACCGCATACCAGCTTAAACCCAAGCCCCTCAGAGGGTCCCCCAACCCACCCAGAAGCCCGGAAAAGAGCTCACTTAATGCCATCCAGCCAGGTGACAAACTCATAGGCGCTGCTGGTGGGAGCGTGACACTGGACATAGGACTCGGGAGCGCAGTCCACCGTGTTGAACACCACGAGGCTGTACTGAGTTCCCCCATACTGGGAGGGGAGGACAGAGGAACTTTTCATCTGGGACCCCAGCTCCCTTCTCCCTCAGAGGAGTCGGAGCTCCCAGCTCCCTCTTCCCTCCGACCCAGGAGTCCAGACCCCAGCCCCTCCTCCCTCAGGCCCAGGGGACCAGACCCCAGCCCCTCCTCCCTAGGACTCAAAGAGTCCGGACCCCGGGCCCCTCCCTCCTCGGACCCAAGGGTCCAGGTCCACGCCCCCTCTTCCCTGAGACCCAAGATTCCCGACTCCCAGCTTCCCTCTTCCCTCAAACTAAAGGGCTTCAAGACTCACGTCTCCCCCGAAGTCCGTCTCGGCAGGAGGACCACCATTAAAATACCTGTGAGGGTCGGAAGTGAAAGGTCTGGGTGAGGCAAGAGACAGTGGAAAACTAAAGTCGGAGGGCGGGGTTGGAGTCGCGGAAACAGCACTCACTCGATGGCCGGGAGCAGGTAGTGCTTGCGGAGTCCCTCGAAGTAGGGCCCCAGATTGGCCGTGCCCTCTATCACAAACACCACGTCAGCTACGAGGCCCCCGGCGCGGGCCGGGCCCTCCGACCCGGGTACCATGCCCAGCACCGCCGCCACTGCCGCCGCCGCAGCTACCGCGGGATGAGCGGAAGTGCGCCTGCGCCGCGCACGCACCTGCGCCGGACGGCCTCGCGTCGCTGCTGACGCGCCCGCGGCCATGTTTGTGCGGGGCGCCCAGGGCGGGTCGCTTTATCTCCATTCTCCCTCGCGCCCACTGTGTGTAAAACTCAGAAGGGACATTGCGAACCCCTTTGGGGGCCTGATGCGGAAGAGTGAGTTACTGGCAGGACTGACGAGAGCTGAATATATTGATAGCGATGGGTCTGCCGCCATTTTTGAGCGGGGCGATTGTTCGATGGCGGTTCCAATGAGAGAGTCAGGAGACTTGGTTGCTATGCAACCCTTACGCTGCCCTTGTTTTCGAATAGAGAGATTAGGTTTCTGGTTAAATTCTTTCGGCTCTTGAGGGGATCGGGGGTGGGTCGTGTGAAGGGTCCAATCACATCGTCCGAAATGGGGTTACTAGGCAACGCTTTAAGGTTGCAATCAACTCTGAAGGGAGTGCAGCTGTTTTTTCCACGAAAAGAAGCCGAACTCCAACCCAAGTGGAGGTTGCTAAGCAACACCTGATAGTTGTTTTCTGGGAGACGGGCCAGAAACTGGCCTGGAACATAAATACGTTCCAGGTGGATTAAAAATGTAAATACAACAAAAGAAACCATAACACTGTATAATCCCAAAGACTGGAAAAAGAATTTTTTATTATTACAGCAAAGCCAGAAAACGCAAAATATTCATATATTTGTCCTCAAAAGACTCCATAAACCAAGTTGAAAACGATACTATAAACTGGTAAAGTCATTGGAACATACATATTGACAGAAATTTAGTATACAAATATCTTTTACTAATCAATAAAAACTTACGAAAATAGAAATACTTTACTTCTTTGAAAGGGAAAGGAAATTAAGCAGGCTTTTCTTACATACAAAAAATATTAAAAATAGAGAACAAACATCTGAAAAGGCGCTCATCTTTATCAATTAAAAAGTGCTAATAGAAAGTCCAATGATAGAGCATTTTACCTTTGTCGTGTTAATTAATGTTGGAAATAGTCCATGAGGATGGGAGGCTTTGGGTGAAATGAACTGGCTCAGACGTGATCTAGTAGGGGTGGAAACCAGGACGACTTGTTCCAATGCGGTGTGTCAATATATTTCAAGGTAAAAGCGTGCATTTCTTTGCACTCAGCAGTATCACCATTTTGTCACATTTATCTTATCAATCCCTTCTTTTTTCTTTGCTGAACAGCTTTTAAAGCAAATCCCAAACATTATATCATTTTACCTCTACGTGCTTGACAGGGATCTCTAAAAAGTTATGGACATATTCCTACATAAACATTATGCCATTAACACTCCTAACAAAATTATTTCTTAATATCATCAAGCACTTCAGTCCGTAATCACATTTTCCCAATTCTTTCAAAATGCCTTTTTAGAATTGTTTTATTTGCATCAGGGTTCAAAGACCAAACACACATTTAGACATCATGTCTCTTAAATTCCTTTTAATCTAAAGCAGCTCCTCCTTTTTTATGCCAGTGTAATTAAATTTTAAATAAAATTAAAAGGAAAACTCAATTGGAGAAAGGAAAAATGATCAACAGTTAAAGAGATTAAAATGGTACCTAAAATTAAAATCTTCCAACACAACGTTGTAAATTGAGTATTCCTCAACTAAAAAAAAAGCCTTCCGTACTAACTATAAGAAAACTTTTCTTCGGATTAGCTGAATGTATGATTGGTTCTATGAACTGATTCTTAATCATTTCCGTTCATGTATTACAAATGGTAAAATAAACAATTAGATTTTTTAACCTGGACTTCAGTTTTCTGACATGCTAGATTAGGTGTTATGACATTATTTTTTGCAACATTGATGGTTTCATTTGAGGTATGGGTAGTCTTTAAGAATCTTCCCTCCCCCTCAAAAAGACAGAGAAACAGAAATTAACAAAAGAAAAAAGAAAAGGGGGGGATGCAGTTTATATAATTGTTGAAAAGAACCACAAAGCAATAGGTAATTGAAATAGAAGATTAAGCCAGCTGAAGAGAGAAACTAATGAACTTGAAAATAAATGAGAAATTAACCAAGATATAATATTAGGAAATGAAAAATAGTGTTTAAAATTTGCAAAGGGAGATGGGGGCTAGAAGGAGAAGGTACAACATCTTTCTAATTGCAGTCCCATAAGAAAAAGGAAGGAGAGGCTCTATTTTAAGAGCTTATGGCTGTATATTTTCTAGAATTGATTTAAAAATAAAAACAAAACAATCTATTAAAAATTCAAAAAGAAACTAAAATATTAAAAATTCAAAAATAAATCATGATTCCTTGGATACTGAAAGCACAATATATAAAATCACAATTAAAAAAAAAAGAATTACTCATCTTGACTCAGGGAAAGAACAGACCTCCAGAAGGAATTACATGTAAAATGACAGCCCACATCTTCCCAGCGAAAATGGAAACTAGAAGATGGTGGAATATATTAAGGGTTTTGAGAAAAATTAACTCATTACTCCAGAATTGTATGATAATAAAGGAGGTGGAAAGATTCCAGATAAAAACAGAATTTAACCCCAAGAGATTTTTTTTAAAGGATTGTGATATTGTGATATGGAATCAGAAATATATATATCTGGTGTTTGTCCTGGTTCCTGGTATAGAGTTCCTAAAACCCTTGTAATATCCTGAGTGATAAAGGTGGTAGGAGCATCTTCTGTTATAATATTTGATCCTGGACTCCAGTTGGTTACTGACACAAAATCTTCTACGACCCTTGGACTCTCTGGATTGAAAAGAGCATCTTTTGATATGCTGATGAAATGACTGGTGTCTGGGGGCTGCTAGATAGCATTGGAATAGGGGCTGGTCACCAGAAGAACAAGGCATGATTAAAGGGTTGGAATTTTCAGCACCACCCTTGACCTCTGGAGAGTGGAGATGGGTTGGAGTTTGAGTTAATTACATATGGCCAATGATTTGATCAATTGTGTCTTCCTAGTGAAATCTGCATAACCTCTAAAAGACATGGGTTCAGAGGCACTCTGGGTTGTGAATGCATCCATGTGCTTGGAACGTAATTCACCCCAAATTCCATCAGGACAGAAGCTCCTGCACTCAGGACTCTTCCAGACGTTGTCCTAGGTACCTCTTCATCTGGCTGTTCATCTGGCTGTTAATTTTCGCCTTTGCAATAAACCAGCAATAGTAAGTAAAGTGTTTCTCTGGGTTCTGTGAGCCAATACAGCAAATTACTGAACCTAATGAGAGGGTCATGGGAGCCCCCGATTTGGAGCCAACTCAGACAGAAGTATGGGTAACCTGGGAATTCCCTGCTTGCAAATGGTGTCTGCAGTGGTGACAGTCTTGCAGAATTGAGACCTTAGCCCGGTGGCAGGGGGCAACACCTGTAGTAACTCCAAGTGCTTAGTGTCAGAATTTAATTGGCTTGTAAGGCGCCCTGTTGGTGTCCACAGAAAACTGGAGAATTGCTTGATGTGGAAAATCCACGAATTTGGTGTCAGAAGTATTGTAAGTAGAGAAAGAATTTTCCAGTAGGAAGCACTTCAGGAAGTAGGAAAATTTTAAATTATCCTGGAAAGATGATCTGAGACACAAGAAGGAAGCAGGAGGGTAAAATGAATCATAAGTACATATGTAATAACAAATAAGCACTGCCTGTATAAAATAAGAAAAAAATATTCAATGGTAAAAAAAGTCAAGCTAAAATGTTAACGCTAGTTGGTTAGTGTAGAGGGAGTTTAACAGAGTTAAACAATTACAGGCTCCTTGTATTATTTGAGAGAGGGTTTAAGATCTTTAATTTTTTGCTAAATTAAGTGTGTAGGCTAAAATTTCAAGGATAACCAATAAAAATAAAAGAGAATTAGTGTTTAACTTGAAACCAGAAAAAAGAGGAAAAAATAGATTCAGATAACAAAAATTAATCAATTCAGAAAAAAATAAGGAGGAAAAAAGTTAAAAAGGCAAAACAAAAAATATAAAATAGAATGGTAGAAACAAATCTAAATATAGCACTAATCATAATAGATATAAGTGGACTAAAGAAGAAAATCATAGAAGTACAGGGAGAATTTTATAATTTACTTCATGTGTTATTTTATGCAACTGTTTATTCCTCTAGTTTAATGTAATTTAACATGCAGGGTAAATGTCTCAATGTTTTTTTATCAGCTATTAGAAATCAGATCTAGAATATAGGCAAAATATGTTTAAAAGACAAAATTTTAAGAATATTACTATATATTTTGTAAATATATTTGGATAAATGAAGGTTTTTAAAAAATATTACTGTATATTTTGTAAATATGTTTGGACAAATGTTCTCACAAAAGAGAAAACATCTAGCTGGTTAAATTGATGAAGATTTATTAAATCAATGAAGATTTACTTTATCACTTGAAACACGCAGAGGTAAGAGCTTAATGTATGTCAGTATAGGATCGGCTAAATCTATTTTGTTACATCCATAATATAGGTTATAATAAGACATTAAAAAAACCTAAGTACATTCATATGGCTTGATGAGAAAAAGAAAGTTTGAAAACATTAGCACAGTAATCATACTTGTGACAACAGTAAATATTCTGTATTAATCTCAACTTTTTGTTTTAGGGGATTTGGGCGGAGTATTTTCCCATTCTGCACGATACACTACCATTTATAAAATCATGACAGTATCATTTTTATGATTCTGGAAAATAAAGGATTTCATCTTTCTTTTTCTCGTAACAAAAACAACCATCTCATTTAGTGGTTACTAGGCAACGCTCTCCGGACCAAACCATCCTCGAGGGTGAGGGGGGAGAGGTGTCTTTCTCGATTTTGCTCTAAGGAAGGCTGCTAGGGTTTTGCCCTGCGGCCATCTTTGAGTGGGGCACTACTGTTTACAGCCTTAGAAGGAAAAAAGAGACCGAAAGTGGTTGCTAGGCAACGCCTTGGTACCGTCGCCATCTTTGAGTGGGACACAGCTGTTTATCAATTTAGAATGTGAAACATAGTAGTCTATGTGATGGTTATTAGGCAATGCCTTGGCGCAGTCACTGCCTTCAAGCTGGGCTCTTCATTCTCGTAGTTAAATAAACAGAGCCAAACTGTTTCAAGGGGCGGCTGGGAAGCTCTGCAAATGCAACTAGCCGCCATCTTTGTTAGGGGTATTGTAACTTCCGGCTGGGGCGGAAGAGAACCTAACAGCGTTTAGGGGAGGTGCTGGAAAAGGGGTTGGGGGTAGTTTGAGTCGGATGAGGAAGGCGGGAATCTAATCCTCTTCCAATCAGCTCCCCATCCCGCCCTTTGGCGGCTTCATACCGCAGCCTGACTTAGTATGACTGCAGGCATGCTCCAAGGCGGACACTGACTGTCTCCACGAGGGGACTGGGAGGCGGGGGTTCCAAATGGGGGAGGAGGGAACCGAAGGCACCGTGCACCTGCTGTGCCTCGCAGCATCCAGCGGGGTCCCCCTGTTTTGCAGGAGCAGCCGCGGCGGCGCCCCCGCCCGCCAACAGGTGGGGCCCTGGGCGCCTGGATCTCAGAAATAGAAGGGCTTTAGACGTTGGGATTCTGGGTCTTCAAGGGAGTAGGTTTAGAGGGTCGAGGGTACAACTGACCAGTGATCCTGGTTCCCCGAAGAGGTGGGAGTTGGTGGCCTGAGTAATTGGTTCTCAAGGAGGAGGGGAATGGCGGCTCCTGTCTAATACCCCCAATCTTTCCCCAGCTCCCGTTCTCTGTCATCGGCTCCCTCAATGGAGTCCACATGTTTGGGCAGAATCTCGAGGTGCAGCTGAGCTCTGCGAGGACGGAGGATACAATCGTGGTGTGGAAAAGCTTCCATGACAGGTCTCCAAGTGGTAGTTTGGGGGCAGGGCCAAGGCCAGGGTGATAGCCCCTGTTGAGGATTGACTCCAACACCAGCTGTTTACTTGGCTGTGGGATCTTTCACAAGTCAGTTGCCCTCCCTGACCCCTGAGATTCTCTGTATGAAAAGCAGGTTGTGCTGGGCCATGATGTAGCAAGCTGGCATCCAGGATTAAGGGCAGACTCTGCTATCCTCCCTGCCTTGTTTCATTGGCCTGGACTCATTTTTCCTTCTCACCTTCCTTTCTCATAGCATCACCCTTATTGTTCTGTCATCTGAGGAGGGGACCTCGGAGCTGAGGCTGGAGAGACTACTCCAGATGGTGTTTGGGGCTATGGTGAGATTCCCCAGCTCTCTTTCCCAAACCCAGGAATCTGAGCTCTCAGCATCCCTCTTCCCTCAGTCTGGACCCCCAAACACCCTTCTCAAGAACGCAGGAATCCTGGCCCTCAGTCCCTCCTACCTCAGACTAAGGAGTCCAGATCCCCAGTTTCCTCCTCCCTCAGACACAAGAGTCCGAGTACCAGCCCCTCCTCTCTCATAACCAGTTGCCCAGGGCCCCTCTCTCCTATATGGTTCTTCTAGGTTCTTCTTGTGGGACTTGAAGAACTGACCAATATCCGCAACGTAGAGAGACTGAAGAAGGAGCTGAGGGTGAGGCTGCAGGGCGTGAGGATGAGAAGTTAGGATAACTTGGTCTCTTATATTCAGGAACTACAGTTCCCAGAAGCCCCAGGGCAGCCTGGTCCAGGGGGCTCATGGGGCAGCTTGGTTGTCTGACACCCCCTAGCTGGGGCCAGTTTTCTCAGGGGGAGGCAGCAGGTCCAGGTGTCACCTGGGTCATAAGCTCCTCCATTTTCCCTCTTCTAGGCCAGTTACCGCCTCATTGACAGCTTCCTGGGGGACTCAGAGCTTATTGGGGACCTGACCCAGTGTGTGGACTGTGTGGTTCCTCCAGAGGGGTCCCTGCTGCAGGTATTGGGAATGCTTTGTAAACTCTTGAAACCATCCCTGTGACCCTGGCTCAGTCCTCATCCTCTTTCCCCTGGACCATTGCCTTAAACATTTCCCATCGTTTTGGCTTCCAGTCCCATCCCCTGTTGGCCCCAGAAAGATCTTTCTGCACCCAGAGCTGACCGTGCCCCTCCCCTGGTCACAGCTCTCCCATGAATGCCATCATCCCCAGGACAAGGTCCCAGCCCCTCAGCCTGGTGTTTGAGGACTCGAGGAACCTGCTGGCCCTAACCTCTACTGACCTCACAGCCCCCCTTTCCCATCTGCCTCATGAGTCTCACAAATACCAACAACTTCCCAGCTTCCCTGCCCTGGTACCTGCTATTCCTTCTGCCTGGTGAATCTCTACCTACCCTTCCTTAAATACTGCTCTGGGTTCAACTGGCATGGCTGCCTCCCAGCGGTGTGACTCTCGCAGGTGACTTGACCTCTCTAAGCTTCAGTAGGTTGTAGGTTGCGCCTACCTGGCACATAATAGAACTCGATAAACCGTAGCTGCTGCTGTTATAATTAGCTTTAGTAGCACGTGTCAGGCACCTTACCTGTTTGATTTCACAATGTGACCTGGGGATTGTACCCGCATGTGAAGGTGAAGGAACTCAGGCCCAGGGAGGGTGAGACGCATTAGCATGGCCACCAAGCAAGCTTTGAATGGTATGCCGGTCTCTTCCCACTCCTTACCCACCTGAAGTCACTCGCCCTTGCTCATGTCTCCTGACGCGCAGTCGGCCTGCTTCCCTTACCCAGGAAGCCCTCTCTGGGTTCGCCGAAGCCGCGGGCACCGCCTTCGTCAGCCTGGTCGTGTCGGGCCGGGTGGTGACAGCAACTGAGAGCTGGTGGCGGCTGGGGATGCCGGAGGCAGTGCTGATCCCCTGGCTGGTGAGGTCTCTGCCGCCGCAGGCCGCTCGCGACTACCCGGTGTACCTGCCTCACGGGAGCCCCACGGTGAGTGAGTGGGTGGGGCCGGCAGTGGGAAGGTGCGGCTCGGGAGGAGCGCGCAGGAAGAGGTGGGACCCAGAGGCTGTCTCTCAGGGAGGCGGGGCTTGCGATGGAAGAGGCGGCTCTCCGGCCAATCAACATCGCGCCCTGCTTCAGGTTCCTCACCGGCTTCTGACTCTGACACTCCTGCCGGACTTAGAGCTATGTCTTCTCTGTGGGCCGCGCCCTCCCCTCAGCCAGCTGGATGCACAGGTGAATCCGGCACATGTCCTGCTTTTCCCCTATTACACCCTCTACCGGCGAGCCCCGGCCCTTGTCTCAGCACCCTGCCCTGCGAGCGCTCTTGACTCTGGACCCGCCCTTGGTCCCGCCCCCGTCCCTCTCGTAGGCCCCGCCCCCTTGGACTGCTCTTCAATCCTCGTCGCCCCAGCTCGGCCCCTCTTCTTACCGCATCCCTCCAGGCCTAGCCCCTTCCACGGTCCCCTGTGTCCTCCGCCCTTGTGGTCCCCTCCCCTCCTCCCTGGCCCAGCCTCCTTCCCCAGGTATCCCTCTGACCTCGCCCGCCGGCCCCGCCTCTCTTGCTGACCACGTCCCCTGCAGCTTTTGGACCGCTGGTGGCAGCCACTGCTGGACCTGCTGCGGACCTGCCTGCCGCTGGGACCCCGAGCGCTGCCCGCGGGCTTCCCCCTGCACACGGATATCCTCGGGTAGGGCTCTGGGGGGAGAGTGGGTTGGGGGTCCTCATGCCCTCTTCCCTGGCCGTGACACCCCTTTCCCACAGACTGCTGCTCCTCCACCTGGAACTGAAACGTTGCCTCTTCACCGTGGAGCCTTCGAGGGATAAAGGTGACAGAGAGGAGGGCGTGGCCGGGAGGGGCGTGGGATGGGGAGGGGTTCTCTGTGACCCTGTTATCTTCCTCCTTCAGAACCCTCTCCTGAGCATCGTCGGCGTCTCCTTCGCTCCTTTTATACCCTGGTCACTGCCACGCACTTCCCACCAGGTCAGCGGCGGGCACAGTGCCCCCTTTGCATAGGCTGGGACACAGAATCCCAGCTCACACAAGGTGTGAGTAAAAAGTGGGCTTGGGGAAACTGGTAGAAGACTCCAAACCAGAATCATGAAATGGGCATGGCTGTCCGTGAGGATGGCATGGAAACTGACAGGAAAGGCAGGTAAGGGAGTTCCAAGCCTGTAGGTTTCAGAATCTCCTGGGTAATCCTAATAGTTAATGGAGACCTCATCTCTTACCAAGTGCTTTTCTGTTTGTTTACTCACTTCATCGTCATAGGCAAGGGTTACCTCCTGTTACATTATCATGCCTATATTACAAACAAGGAAACAGGCTCAGCAAATACATAGCAGAGCCACAATTCAAACACAGGCCGCCTGGCAACCACATCCACACCCTCCAGCTCTACTGCTGAAAATACTGGCTTTGCCCATAGTTGGGTGGAGGAGGGGTGGTAGATTCCATAGACCCCAGGTCTGAAGAAAAAGTTGTCATATAGAACCTGTGAGGCCCAAAGCGACAAGGGAAGGGATCTAGATTGATGCTACAATCTCAGCAAAGATCATGATGAATGTAACAAAATGGTAAAAAAGGTCCACCAGGGAGGGGCAGACAACTGTCCCTTCCTAGCTGGGTAACTCCACCTCCCCCCACCTGCTTCCCACAAATAAGTGGGGCAGGGTCCTCAAAAGGAGCTCTTCCCTGGAGCCCAGTGCCTGGCACCAGGTAAGCATCTCCTATCTGTTTGTGATCTGTATTGCCTGGGGCTACACACAGTATCCCCAGGAAAGAGAGAACGGAGGCAAGGTGGGAAGCAGGGGAGAGTCTGTGACCTTCTCAGGTCCTGACAGCTGCCTGGAGCTGTGAGCCTCTCCCCTGTCAGGAGTCAAACTTAGGCCCAGGATGGGGTGCAGGGGTGGTTCCTGCAGGTTGGCATCCTAGTTATCCAGGCCCCACTGGTTACCTCGGTCCCTCCTGTCATCCTTTCAGAGCCTGGGCAGCCAGAGAAGGTGGAGGCGGCGGCCCACCGGGCCCAGGTGCCAAGAGCCTGCTACCTGGTGTCAGGGGCTGAGGAGCAGGGCACAGGATGGCGGCTGGTGGCCCTGCAGTTGGGGCCACGGCGGCTGCTGCTGCTGCTGTCTGCTCAGAGTCCCACATATGGGCTGAGGGGCCTGGCCACCCACACTCTGCATGCCCTCACCCCGCTCCTCTGACCGCTGGTTGTGAGTGCCAGACACAGACATGGACGTGGGGCTGTTAGCGTCTCTCTGTTTATTCGCTCACAATAATACACGGCCCCTGGATGGGGAGGGGGCAGGAGGGGCTACAACAGGGTGGGGTGGGAGGGGAGGAGGTGCCCACTTCCCTGGCCCCTCTCCCCTCTGTGCTTCGGGGGGAAAGGGAGGGAGGGGGCTCACCCTCACCCCCCAAGAATGTAAACAGCAGCAGATGAACAAAAATAAAAATACAAAAGGCCGGAGGAAGGTCCTAGGCATCCCTCCACCCTGGGGTCTTCCCTGTCACCAGCGGAGGTCCCCTCACTGCCCCATCCACCAAAGCTGCCTCAGTCCTGGGGCTGCCCAGTGCCGGCCACATCCCCGGGGGCAGAGTCCAGGGCTCAGAACTGCTGGGCCAGCAGCTCACATAGGTGACGGGAGACGGGCTCCTTGCTGGTGCGCAGGGTCAGCCGGTACATCTAGGGGAGACGGGGACTCAGGGAGGAGGCAGAGGCATGGGGCAGGCCATGTGGAAGAGGATGGGGATCCCGGGGGGAAGGGGATACAGGGCAGATAATGATGAGAGAATAAGGATCAAGTGGTCAGAAAGGTGACATAAGGAACAAGGGCGACAGAGGAGGTAAAGAATGAAAAGTAAAAGAGAGGCCAAAGTAAAAAGGGTATGAGAAATGAAAATCAGGGAGGAAAAGGGAGAGGAAGACCAGAAGATACAGACAGGAGGGAGACAGGAGAGGAAGAAAACAGGGACAGAGCAGAAGGACGTGGTTAAAAACTGAGGCAGGAGGGGCCAGGTGCAGAGAACGCACACAAAGCAGGGGGCCTCCCAAACCACCACTCACCTGAGCCTGGGCGTTGGGCTCCAGCCGGAGCAGACAGCCCACCTGCAGGGCTTTAGTCTGGATGATTCCAGCCCCAACGAAGTTCTCAGGGTTGGGGTCCACATTGTCCAGAAGAGCAGAGCCAAACCCCAGGAGCTGGGGAGGAAGTGGGAAGTGCTGTCAGAGGGTGCCCCATCTCTGTTAGCTCCCAGATGGTGGCATACTGGTTCCCCCGAACCCTTGAGAGTAGGAACTGGCCCCATTTTACAGATAAGAAAACAGGCTCAGAGAATCTGAGCAGCCACCGCTCCCCAAATCCCAGAGTTAGGGAGAGGCAGGGCTGGGATGTTAGCCCCCGCGGTGCCTCTCCTGTCTTGTCTCACCTTGGCCTTAGTGACCTCTGCATCCATGGGGTGGTTGGCTTTGAAGATTTTCTGCGCCTCCTGTTGGGGGCTGGGAGCCGGGAAAGATTCAAGTCAGGGACCTGGAAGCCCCAGTTCCACCCACCCTGAGGGCGGCTTTGGCTCTACCCCCCCAACCCCCACCGCGGCTCACAGGCTCAGCTGCTTCCAACGCTGGAAGAAGTCCTGGGCTGCCATCTCCGTTGGTTGGAAGAACTTGTTGATGGTCACAGGGAGCTTCAGGGTGAGAGACTGGGGGGCGCCCCCGTACCTGGCGGGAGAGGAGGGAGGGCTGGCTCAGACCACGCCCCTGCCCCGGAAGCCCCGCCCACCAGGCCGCGCCCCTCACCTTTCTCACCTGAAGCGCACTGACAGGAGCGGGGGCGTCAGGAAGTCCCGCAGACACTCGATGTTGAGCACCTGCTGCACCTGCGCCCCACCGTCCACCTGCGAGGCCACCCGCTTGGTCTGCACAGCCAGCTGTGCCCGCTCATGGTCAAGGAAGCCAGATACAGGAGCGGCCTGGGGGTTGGGGCCTTCATCATCATCACTTGATGGTTCAGGACTTTCCTGAAGCCCCAGCCTGCAGGCCTCCGAGGGGCCCGGCCCTGCTCTCCCAGGCACAACCTACAAGGCCCAGGTCTTAAGTCCTTCCTAAGCCAAATCGCTGATTCACCCCCTGGGTGCCTTCTCTGGCCGCCCATGATGGCCTCGACCACCTCCATTATGACACACGTCACCATACACACCATACACGTCACCCTCCGTGGCTCTGAAGGCTGACCTGCGTTTGAATCCTGGTTCTTACTACCTTGGTGACTGCAGGCAAGTCACTTGATTTCTCTTAGTCTCATCTGCAAAATGGACATCGTGTCCTCAGCATTCAGTGAAATAATCCAGAACAAGTACTGGTCAGTGTGTTGACACAAAAATGGTGGCGGTGCTGTCAGCCATCACCATGTACCTTTGTGTCAACCATCCATTGGCAAGAAAGGATGGGGACTTCCATATGCATCTCTCCCCTGCCCCTGCCCAACACAGAGCTGAGGCCTCTGGAAATGTTGATGAATGAAGCAAAGAACTGAAAAGGTCCTCAAAGTTTTGGGGACTAGCCACTAATTTCCCAGTTGCAGAAACTGAGGCCCAGATTAGGGGGACGGGGGACTGACACTGCTCAAGCACTTCCTTTATGCCAGCCACACCTCCAAGGTCTCCCAAACACACTGATCTTTAAAACAACTCTGTGAGAAGGAAGAGGAGGACCGATGCTTCACAGAAGGGATAGCAAGGTTCAGAGAGGCCAAGTGACTAGCCCAGGTCACAAAGCAGAAGGCCCTGGTCAGCATCAAGAGCCCCAGGCCTGGCACTTGAGGGCAGGAGGCACTGCTGCAGTCATGGGTGTGGAGTCCGCGGTTGGGACATGAAAGAGGCCTGACACATGAGCTGAGGCCCAGAGCAGCTGGGATTCCAGAAGTAACACCTACATCCTTATCACATCACTGTCATCTCCTGTCCCGGGGAAGAGGCTCACCCCATCTTACGGATGACACTAAATCTCAGAGAAGTACCACGTGCTCAGGCTCTGAAGTAAGAAAGCCGAATGGGGGTCTGGACCTGGGTTCATCTGTTTCCCAGCTGCCGGGAAAGCAGACCTGGAGGGGCCGGGCTGGAGCCAAGGGGCTGGACCACGTTGAGAGGATATGAGTCTGGAGGTCTCCAGGGTGGACAACCGTGGGCGAGAAGTTCTGGAACTGCACCGAAGTCTTGTTGCCATAGAAGAGATACATGCGGCCTGCAGAGGGTTGGGAAGAGGCAGGGCTCCATCTGAGTTCCTTCCATCCCCTTCTCAAGCCAAGGTCTCTCCAAAACCCACCCCCACCAATTCACCCACTGGACGCACCCAAGTTCTGCCGGAACTCTGACTTGACACCAATTTGCAACAGCTGGTTCTCAAATAGGACCCCGTTGTTCCGGCACACGAACCTGGGTGGGGGTGATGAGGGCTCAGGACAGGTACTCCTCCTGGGCCCTGCTCTGTGCTCTCCATTTGTCCCCAGTGCCCTCCCCAACCTCACCCACCACTCACTTATTGAGCAGTTCATCGGCTTCTGGGATGGGCGGGCCAATGTCCTCAGGACCTGGGCTGAGGGCAGGAAAGAAGGGAGATGGGAGGGTGATTGGGGCCTAGAGATAAAGGCCCAGAGCTAATAGTGGGAGATAGCAAGCCCTGAAATGACAGAACCCCAGAATCCTTATACCCACATTCCCCAAAGAATCCCAGGGTCAGCCTGGCAATTGCCTCTGATGGGAACAGGTCCCTGGCAGGTGCTGTCACCCCTGCACCCCCTGTAACAGAGGGCACTGACTTTTACTCCCCTCTAAGTCCTTGCCTCTGCAGTTCATCAGGAACCCCTTGACAACAGCTCCCAGTCCCCTAGCCCTCCCTGGGGACACGAGTCTGCCCCCCAACCCCCTGAGGCCACCCCTTACTCAGCAGCTGGAGCTGGGTCAGCCAGCAAAGCCATGGGGCTCTCAGGGGCAGGCGGCTCCAGCTCGCTGGGCCATCCAATCCCAGAGCAGACAAGAGAAGACAGGCGTGGCAGGCAGCCAATCCCAGAGAGGCAGCAAGAGGGCAGAAGAAGGAGAGAGAGGGAGGAGGGAAGGAGAGAAGGAAGAGCAGGCTGAGACGTGGTGATGGGAAAGGACAACAGGGGGGCCAGGGTGAGCCAAGAGTCCAGAGTGGTCCAGAGGAAGGGAGGAGGCTGAGGGAGGCGGCAGCCAGGGTGGACAGAGGCTCAGGGACAGGGAGAGGGCAGATGGAAAGGGGACAGCCCTGGGCCCAAGGTGGGCGGTACCTGAGGAAGGCCTCCTCGGGGGTGGGCCCCAGGCTGGGCTGGGCGGCCGGGCCATCAGAGAAGACGTCCACCAGGAGGTTGCCTGCACCCAAAGGAGCCGGGGGTGCCGCTGGCGGAGGGGCTGCCCGCAGCCCCAGGAGGTCGGCAGAGGGAGAGGGCGTCGACTGCAGGGAATGCAGGGGCAGGTAAGGAGAGAGGACGGCCTGGCCACAGGGCCTGCCCCTGCGGACCGGCCTCTCGGGACTCACCACGGTGCTGGGGGTGGGCTCCACGCCCCCGTTGATGTCATGGCTGCTGGGGTCCCTCCGGCCATCATCCAGAGCACTGCCAGCCCCGGGCCCCTTCTTGCGTTTCAGCTTGGCCAGGATGGATGACTCGCGCTCCGGGAAGGGTGGCATCTCCTCCAGCACCGTGGCCTACGGGGGGTCGGGAGCAGGAGCAGGTCAGGGACAGGCATCAGCTCTGGACTTGGGGAGGAGGGGCGCATGGGGACCAGGACTCTGACCAGGACATCCGTGCTGGCCACCGAGCTGAGGGTGAGGTACTCGACGGCGCGCTGCTGCAGCTCCACGTCAGCATTGCGCAGCTGGGAGCCGGCCCGCAGCACGCCCTGGATGGTGGCCTTGGTCTCCGGGAAGAGGTTGATGAACTTGATGTAGGTGGACAGCAGCAGGGCCCGTGTGGCCACACTGCACAGGTGGAACTTGGAGTGCAGCAGAGAAAACTGCACTGGGGGGCTGTCCGGGGGGCACAGCGTCAGCGGGCAGCCGGCTCCACCGCCCTCTCCTGGAAATCCCCATGAGAGGTCCCGCCTCCCTCGGTGGGACCCTTCCCCAGACCCCAGGTGGCCCCAGGACCCAGACCCCTCAGGAGTGTGTGTGTTCACCCCGTCACCTGGAGCGGGGGTCGCCAGCAATCAGATTCCCAAACTCCCCAAGGATGTAGCCGCCAACCTTCACCATGTTCTCATGGCAGGCGGGGGCCTGGAGCGCCTGGGAGGCAGGAACGGGGCGGTTGAGGACAGAGGTGAGTGGTGCAATCTGGGCTCAGGAATGCTCCATGTGCGCCAGGCGCCGTGCTAAGCCCCTGACTCCTATTAACTGTGGAACCCTCGTGACTCCATGATGTGGGTGGGTTTGGAGATGGGGAAAATGAGGCACAGAGTGGTTGAGGGACTGGCCTGAGTGCACAAAGGGAGTAAAATGGGGCAGAATGGGTCCCCCTTTTGGGGCAGAGGGAGTGGGAAACGGTGGGACCTGAGGCCTGGCGGTTACAGACTGGGTGCCCACGCCCATGCTCTACTGACCCTCACATCAGCCCAGGAAGGCCAAGGCCCCTCTGAGGAGGAGGAAGCAGGATGGAGGTCTGGGCTAGCTGGGCCCACCGCCCCTATTGTCCTTGCACTGCCTCGATGCCCCATCATGGGGGTGTTGGGGGTGCTGACCTCAAAGACAGTCTTGGCAGCGTAGCCCTGGACATCGTCGCGGTTGGTGACGATCTGCAGCACGCGGTACCACACCTCCTCGCTCACGTAGTCGCCCGCGATGCGGATGAGGTTGAGGATGGTGTCCACGTACCAGCTGTAGTCCACAGCGTACTTCTCGGCCAGGATGGCCACCTTCAGGACCTGTCAGCCGGGGAGGGAAGACGGGTGTGCGAGTGTGCCCACAGGGCCAGTTGGGGTGTGGACTCACTCAATCTGGGCTCAGCACGTCCCTGTCTTCAGGTGCCCCGGGAGTCTGGGCACCTGGCCCTTCCCAGGACTCACGATCTCTTCGCGGATGGCGTAGTCGGCTGTCTCCAGGTACCGCAGCATCTCTGACACGATCTGCTTGGCATTGCTCCGGTCGCACATGGCGTAGAGGAGGTCGGCCGCCCGCTGTCGCACGCTGACATCCCGCTCCGTCTGAGGGAGGAGAGCAGGTATGGTGTGTTCTAGGTGCCCCGCTGGCATAGGACTGGCCACCCCCCAGCCTCTGAGCACCCAAACCTCTCTGAGGGAGCAGAGGGGACACAGGCCAGGTCTGTGTGGCCAGGGCAGGTTCCCAGAGGTCCCACCTTAAGGGCATTGATGACAGTGTCAATGTGGGTCTTGACTGCCTCGTGGGAGAACTCAGAACTGGCCAGCGTGCACATGCTCTCCAGGGCCAGGTAGCGCAGGTTGGTCTCTCGGTGCTGCAGGAACTGGCCCAGCTGATTACAGGCCCGCACCAGGAGGTTGGGCTCACTACCAGGGAGAGAAAAAGAGACGAAGGTTGGGTGGGGGGGGCACACAGACGACACCAGGGGATGGAGGACCTGGCCTTGGCTGATCCATCACACATCCCCCTGGGGACCCAAGTCTTATGCATGCCCTCTGTCCAGTCATGACCACTCCTGGTGACCTGGACACCTGGGCCGCTGAACCCAAATAAAGACATCCAGAAATTCTGCCCCTCAGGAGGGGACCAGCACCAACTGGGCAGGGTCATGTATCGCAACTTCATCATCCTCCGACCTAAGAGTCACTTTCCCAGACCCCTCCCCTAGGGCCCAGGCACTCAGGCTCCCAGCGCCTTCCTCCCTCAGACCCCAGAGTCAGACCCTGGACCCCTCCTCTCTCAGACCCGAGAGTCCGGGCCTCCAGACCCCTTTCCCAGGCCAGGCTCCCTGCCCCCAGCAGGCACCTGTCGTAGTGGATGATGAGACTGATGGTCTCGAAGAGGATGGCGTTCTTGGCGTTGGAGTGTTGGACCTTCTTGGACTTGGGTGGCTCCTGGGCCTTGTTGAGCACAGTCTCCAGGCACTCCACCAGCCGCCCCTTCACGGCCGCATCCTCTGGGGAAACAGAGGCCATGCTCCGGGGCTGAGTGATCTGACGGCCCGGCCCGCCTGCCAGGGGCAGGGGCCAAGCCACGGCTCCCACCCTCCAGAGCTGCGGGCCCTGCAGCTTTGAGCTGGGGTGTCTACTCCCTTAAGCCCTTCCTGGGCCCCGAGGTGATCAGGGGCAGTGGGAGACAGCTGGCAGAGTACACGGCCCCAGACCTGACATTCTGCCTGTCGGGCAAGAGGCTCTATCCCTGGGAGCCCCAGTTTTCCTTTCTGCAGCACCGAGGCTCTTCGGGAGTCTCACAGAGCCAAGAAAACTCCCAGAACCTTCCCCAGAGACACTCCCAAAGCCGGACCTTCCCAAGGAGGGATCTGAGTGCCTGACAGACAGTTGCCAGCCAGGAGCTCACACAAAACCCAGCACTGCCGTTGCCTCACAGATGAGGCAACAGCACGTGGAAAGAACAGCTGTCAAGTGTTCCAGCAAAAAATGTTGCACCCAAATTGATCAGGAAATTCACCAGCTAGAGGAACAAGCTAAAGGCAGCAACCAGCCAAATCCAGAACACGGGACACGCTGCAAACCAAAGCTCTTCAAACACAGGCAGTAGGGGCGGGACTAACCCGGATGGGGAAAAAATGACAAAGACATAATCATATTTAATTTGTGGTCCTAGATTCTATTTTTTAAGCCATAAAAATAAAGCTTTGGACAATGAAGGCAGTTTGCTGCCTGGATAGCAGATGACCCTGAGGTTACTCTGAATCTTCTCAGGTGTGATAAGACCATTGTGGTTTTGCACAGTGGTCTTAATCCTAGGGAAATGTCTGCGGAGAAATTTGGGGGTAAGGGGGACTGTTATGATGTCTGCAACTTATTTGCAAGTAATTTGGCACGTGGCATGTCTGAGAATGTGAGTGAACAAGGGAGCAAATCCAGTGAAGGGGCAAAGCTCTGCTGAGCCGGGGGGGGGCAGCTGGGTGGTCGGTAAACTGTTCTCCCAAGTTATCTTTCTGTTTTGAAATTTTTTATTAACAAAAGGCAGGAGTGAAAGCCAGCATCATGGACTAAAGGAGAAAATTCTTCCAGATTAAAAGAGACTTACGAGAAATTATAATCAAATTGGATACTTTGATCTTGATTAGATCCCAGTTTGAACCAGCTGTGAAGGACATTTTGGGGAGCAGGAGGAAAAGCTGTAGTGGGTATCAGAGAACCTTAGAGAATCATTTAGTTTTAAGTATGAACACAGACTTGCTGTTGTGAACGAAAATGCCCGCAGTTTGTAGAAACGCATATTTCAAAGTAAGACATCACGACGTCTGTAATTAACTTTTGAATATTTCAGAGATACATAACAAAATAGGAGCATGCATACACAGCAAAATGTGAGGTCTAGGTGATGGACAGTCTACTTGTTTGTACGTTGGAAAATATTTTCGTAATCCATTGTAAAAAAAAAATCACATGGGAATAAATTGGAGCTAGCCCAGCAGCGTCTGCTCGCGGCCACAGCTGCAATTCCTCCCACGGTGACAGGGATCCGAGCTGGTGAGGTGCCCATAATGGGCACACCCCAAAATTACGAGGTGGGGCTTCAGAGACGGAAGGGGCTTAGTTTCTGCCTGTGCCCTTCCTTACAGGGTGAGAAAGAGACCGAGTGGGGAAGAGGCTTCCCCTGGGCCTCACGACAAAATTCACCCCTGGCTTTCATAGGCTGGGAGGGGCCTTTGGTGTCAACGACATCATACACTCCATTACAGTGTATGCATGCGTGCACACACACACATGCTCACACAGTTAGCTGTGAAGGTTCAGCCGCTGGCCCCTGACAGATGCTCAGCACCCTGGATGAATCAGAGGGAATGGTTTTCTCAAGCACTTACTGTGTGCCAAGCACCTCTGCACATGGGGTCCCCAAAACTGCACTGTGAGGTCAGACTGCTGAGGATCCGGAAGCTCAGGGGAGCCACGCCCACATGGTACAGGGAGAGGCTTAGAGCACAGACGCAAGAGTCTGGCTCCTCCTCACTGCCTGGGTCTGGAAAGGCGCTCTCACCCCGAAGCCTCAGTTTCCCTGTGAGCATATGGCAGGGACGGCTGCCCCTCGCCAGCTGTGTCGGGAGGGCTAGACACCGCCGGTGCAAGACCTGGCTCACTGCAGGCCCCTGACTCTACACCAGTGGTCATGACCCTGAGCCACGAGGACACGAAAACCCCTAACAGAGCTACATGAATTCAAACTGCATGGCCTGGAATCGCCCCTTGATTGCTGGGTGCCTTGGCCAAGGCTTTCCCCGTCCAAGCCTCGGGGTCCTCATCTGTAAAACAGATGTGACGACGGCCCCTACATTACAGGGCTGGAGCATGAGTCCTCTTTGCAAGGACCCTGGCCTACAATGGGGAGTCCACAAGCATCAGCAATTTGGCTGATTCTCTGTGCTGGGCGGGGCGCACTCCCCATCTATGCTGCCCCCAGACTGCCCCCAACAGTCTCATACAACATACTCTTCCTGAGCCTCCGTGGGTGGGGTCTGGGCTCAGGACTGCTCCCACTGCCGCACTGGAACCTAGGCTAGAGGCACCAGCCCCACTTCAGACAAATCCAGACCCAGACCCACAGTGCCCAGCCAGCCCATCAGCCCGGCTACCAGTCGGAAGCCCCCCGACCCCAGCCTAGGGGGCTTGGAGGTACCTGGTGGAGGATAGCACTGGAGCAGCCGCAGGAGTTTCACCGAGAGCCAGGGCGCCGGGACAAAGTAGTAGGTGTAGTCCTGGAGGTCAGTGGAGGCCGAGGAGACAATCTGGGGGCAGAGGACGGGGACAAGGTATGGGTCGGGGCACGGGGAGGGGTGGCTGGGGCAGCATGACAGTTTTCTGGAGCAGAAACCAGAGGTTTTGGGAGGAGGGTGAGGAAGCCCCGGACATAAGAGCGAGTGACTGGATGGATCTGGGACTAAGCTGGGGCTGGCTAATTTTTTCCACATAAAGCTGGTGTTGGGTGGATGCAGAATCTTGGCCCACCTGGTCCCCTTCTGTGAACTCCAACTCTGTACTTCACAATGCCCCAGGCTACCTCCACTAGCACACAGACCACACCGGGAGAGGGCTTCCCTGTGCTCCCTCCCAACACTGGAAGCTACTCAGGGGCAGGAATTGGTCTGATGCCTTCCCAGGTCCCTGGGACCTCCTACAAAGTCAGACACGAGAAAGGTTCAGGGAAGGGGTAGGAGCATTCATAAAAGAGCATGTGACTTTTTTTCCCTCATGGTGAACTCCTAGCCAACCTTGAAAACCCCTTCTCCAGGAAGCATGATCCATCCTGCTCTGAGCCACCTTCCTAACAGTAGGTGCCCCACCCCCATTGTCATTGTCTCCCCCACGAGCCTGGCCCGCAAGAGGATTCAGATGTGTGCTAAATGAGTGAAACAAGGACTGAATGAATGAGCTGGTGCATTGTTCTCTTTGGTTGCGAATCCCGGTCTCTCTTTACCTGCTTAGGAAATGTTTCTACTACTACAAGTCTCAGCTCAGGCAGGGATCACCTCCACCAGGAAGCCTTCCCAGACTTCCAGGCTGGGTGAAGTGCCTCCTTTGGGGGCCTGCCACATCCTGGCAACCTCCACGACAGCACAAACTGCCCCTTTTATGATCATCCAGGACTGAGTTGGCCAGCCTGTTGCACAAGACTCCCCACAACAGGACAAGGAACTCCTTGAAGGCACAGATCAAGTCTGATCCATCCATGTCCCCAGTGTCAGCCTGCACAGAGCTGGGCACACAGGAGGCCTCAGGACATGTTCCCAGGACAGGGTGAAGGTGGGGAAAGAAGGGGTCAAGAGAGAGAAAGTCAGGAGAACATCCTCACTTCCTGGGTGCTCCCCGTACGCCCAGCCCTGCGCTCATACTTTATATAGATTCATTCACAGCACCTTGCTGTGAGGCAGGCACTGGTATTGTCCCCTTTGAACAGATGGGGCAAGTGAGGCCCAGAGACGTGAAGCCACTTGCCTACGGCCACACAGCCAGGAAGTGACCAAGCTGGGATGCACCCAGCGCCAAGCCTGAGTTATTCACCACCATGCTGGGCAGTCTCTTAGGGAGAATGAGGGAGATTAGAGAGGTGCCCAGGGGACATGGCCACCAGGGCTGCCTCCCGCGGTTGGTGCTGACACACCCACCCGGCTCAGGCGAGACACGGCCAGGGAGATGCACGTCTTGAAGTCATCCGGGTTCTTCTTGCAGAGACAGGTGATGAGGCTGACAGCGGCTGTGACCACGCCCTGCAAGGGCAGATGAGTGGCAGGTCAGGGCCCTGAGGGGAGGGTCAGACTGGGGACAAGCGGCCAGGCTGTGGATCAGAGAGCAGAGGCTCAGGAGCATTTGGGGCTGGGTTCAGGGGTGCGCTTGGGTGGGTACAGGTGTCCCAGTGTGTGTTTCAGGGACTGGGGACCCTGGCCAGCACAGACTTTGTTATCTGAAGTCCCCTAGGTGGAGGGCATAGGCATCTGGGTGTGGAGCAGAGATAGGTGGGGACTGTGAGAGCCTGGAGTGTTGGTGATGGGGACAGAGGTCAGTGTCTCTGTGCTGGCTGGGCAGGCGATGGGTGCTGGGGAACCCTGTGGATGTCAGAAACAAAAGCTGGGATTTTTCTGAGGGGCTGGGTAAGTGATGGGTGTTGGGGACACTGGACAGGATCCAGGGGTGGCTAGATGGGTGTCAGTGACAGAGTTGGGGGGCCCTGGACATGCAGGGGGGAATCAGGGCAAAAGTGGGGGACCCCAGGCATCCATCCAGGTGAGTGCCAAGGGCAGGGGAGGGTCTTGGGGGCAAGGGTCCAGGGGCCTCACCATGTGCTGGTCATTGAGCAGGTGCACCACGCGGGCTGTCCACTCGCCCATGGGCACCAGATCGGGCGAGGCCTTGTAGAGCCGCAGCAGGCACAGGGCCGCGCTCTGCTTCACGCTGTCCATGCTGTCCCTGCGGGGACACAACATGGGGTGGGAGCAGGGGTCAGTGCAGCCCCAGCCCTGCACACCTCCCCCCCCCTTGCAGCTCCCAGGAAGGGTGCCCAGTGGGAGGTAAAAAAAGCCAGGCGGACCAGGGAAGCCTTCTGGCGCTGCCTTCATTGCCTGTAGGGCCTCAGTTTCTTCATCTGCAAAATGGGTTGCACCTCAGTAACCTTATGGGGTCAGGGCAGAGAGTGCATTCATCACCAGGCACTGCTGTCAGTGCCGTGAATAGCATGGTGGACAAACTGGTCCAAACATTTGTCCTCATACAGCTTATGTCCCAGCCAAGGCAGTCAGTGCCCAACAACAGACTGTCTAGGTTCAGTGCTACAGGAAATGGGGGCAGGTGCTCCAGGGATGCTGATTTGGAGAAAGGCCGCTCTGATAAGGCACCAGGTGAACAGAAAACTGAGAGAAAAGACTACGAATCTGCACAGACCCTCCCAGCAGAGGGAACACCTCACGGAGGCTTGTGTGGCCGCCATGACTGGAGGCAGGACAGCAAGGGGCAGAGGGCCAGACCGTGCGGGGCCCTGCAGGCCACGGTGAGAAGTCTGCTTTTACCCTGTGTGAGATGCAGCTGCTGCCGGTGACAGGCAGGGAGGCTAGGACACTAAGGAGACAGCAGTAAAAGCTCCCACCCGGGGGCTCTTCTGATCGGCCTAGCCCTGTTCCAGGCTGCACTCTCATTCATTTGCTCTCACAACAAAACTGGAAAAATAGGTACTGCTATGCATCGCCACTCCCAGGTCTGACTTTTTTTTTTAATGGAGGTTCTGGGGATTGAACTAAGGACCTCGTGCGTGCTAAGCATGCACTCTACCACTGAGCTCTATCCTCCCCCCTTGACTTATGTCTTTAAAGGGTCCCTCTCCAAAACAAACAAAAAATAAATAAATAAATAAAACCAAATAAATAAATAAATAAGGAAAAAATGAGAAAAAAATTAAAAAATAAAACAAAAACAAAACCCCAGAACCAAAGGAAAATAAAAGGTCCCTCTGCTGCTGTGTGGAGAAGAGACCTGGGGGGAAGGCGGGGTGAGGGCACAACACGGAGGCCAGATGGGGTTGAGGAGGGACAGCAAGAGTACAGGCAGGAGACCACAGTGCCTCAGAGCCCGCTGCAGCCGGGCAGCTGAGAAGTGGTTCTGTTCTGATACATTCTTTCTATGATACCCAGGGAAGATGTGCAGGGGTCCCTGGACCTGCAGGGCTGTGTGGTCTCTGGCAGGTTCCTTTCCATCTCTGAGCCTAGCCTCCATATTGTCTTCCAAAAATGAGAACCCTACTCCTCTCTGTGGAGGAGAGGGAGACTGTTAAATCCTGTGGTGGGCTGAATAGTGGCCCCCCAAAGATGTCAACATCCCAATGTCTAGAACTTGTGAATATGCTCCCTTACATTCAAAAGGGATCTGGCAGATAGGATTAAATCAGGGATCTTGAGATGATCCTGGATTATCCTTGTGGGCCCTAAGTGTAATCACAAGGGTCCTTAGAGAGGGAATGAGGAAGATCAGTTGGAGAGATGTAAGGACAGACACAGAGATCAGAGAGGAGAGAAGATGTTACGCTCCTGACTGAAGATGGAAAGAGGGTCCATGAGTCAAGGGATGCAGGATTCTACCTCTAGGAGCTGGAAAAGGCCAGAAAACAAATTCTTTCCCCGAGTCTCCAGAAGGCCCCAGTCCTGCTGACACCTTAATTTAGGCCAGTGAGACTCATTTTGGACTTCCGACCTCCAGAACTGTCACAGAATCAATGTGAGTTTTAAGCCTCTAAGCTCGTGGTCATTGGTTACAGCTGCCACAGGAAACTGAACAGGCACTTGGTCAGCACAGAGCCTGGCAGCCAGCAGTGTCCCATCTCCAGGGGCTGATTCTGTGCCCAGATCAGTAGCCAATTCCCAGCTCGTGAAAAGTATGAGTGTGACTGTCCCAGAAGGCACTCCCTGGGCTCTGGGGTCAGGCATGCCTGCTCCAGGGATAAGCCCCTGACCTTCTCTTATTGACTGTTTCCCCGTCAGGAAAATGAAGACCCTGCCAGGATCTGAGGGATGAAGAAGTGAGCCTGGGTACCACGGCCTTAAGCACAGAAGGGGTCCCCAGGAGCTGAGGACCTACAGTGACGGTTTCCCAGAAAGGACCCAAAAGATGCCCAGGCGAGGGGCATGAGGAAAAGTCCCAGGATGGGTGGATGAACCTGCAGAAGTCAAAGGCCAGGTGAAAAGGTGATTCATCTGATGTGTATTGACTCAGTGGCTCCGTTTTCTCCCATGAGCCAGGCAGATACGTGTGTTGGCCAGGCTGGGGAGACAGGAGCCCTTGAGTGCTGTGGCCGCCAGTGGACAAGGGAACAGGTCATCGGAAGAGGAGCTGGTCCACCCTCGGTCACGGAGTCACTGTGAGTGATGCGGACCAAGACCGGCAATTCCACTCCTGGACACCCACACCGGGGAAAAGCGCACACATGTGCTCAAGGTGGCGGCGCGGGAACGTTCCCTGCCTGACTGTCATCAGCTTACAAGCCAGCAGGTCTGTCCCCAGCAGAGCTCAGTGAATGGGAGTCTTTTCACAAACATCATCACAGCTCACATCTCAAGGGCCCTTCCTTTGTGCCATGCTCTAAGAACTTCTATGTCTTAATGTGTTTCATCCTGACCACAGCCCTCTAAGAAGGTGGATTCCATTATCATCTCCAATTACAGGTAAGGAAATGTCCCATCAAATCCCAAATGAAGGAATAAGAGTTATTGATCACTTTGGTTAAGTGAAACAGAGACAGTGAAACAATGTAGGTAAAGTTTAAAACTACTTGGGGGGTGGGTGTAGCTCAGTGGTAGAGTGCATGCTTAGCATGCACAAGGTCCTGGGTTCAATCTCTAGTATCTCCATTAAAATTTTAAAAAAAACAACTTTTTTTAAACTACTTAATATCGGGGGTTGTGCCCAGATGTACAAGGAAAACGAATGTATGCATCAGTCCTAGCAGCCAAAAGGTGGAAGCTTTGTGATGAACAGGTAAATAAAATGTGGTCCGTCCATCCATACAAAGTAATGTTATTTCTGGCCCCTAAAAGGAATGAAGCACTGACACACTATGACATGGATTCCGGACCTCAAAAACATTACGCCAAGTGACAAGAAGCATGATGGCCACATTGTGTGAGTCCCTTTATCTGAAATGTCCAGAACAGGCAAATCCTCAGAGACAGAAAGCAGATAGGTGGTTGCCTGCGGATGGAGAGAAAGGGAAGGGGGAGTGACTGCTCCTGGTTACGGGGCTTCTTTTGGGGGTGATGGAAATATTCTGGAATTAGACAGTGGTGGTGGTTACACACCATTGTGAATGGATTGAAGACCACTGAGTTGTACATTTTAAAACTGTTAATAAAGTGGTGAGCTTTATGTTAGGCGAACTTTATCTCAATTAAAAATAAAATGTACCTAAAGAAACAGTTCCTCTGTGCCCCAGTCACTGTCAAGGCCAAGTTTCCAGTGTCAAGAGCCCAGCTGAGAGTCAGACAAGCCCAGCCTGGCCTGTGACCTTGGCAGGGCACAGCCCCTCAGCTGCTATCCTCTTGTGTGAAACGGGGACATCACAGGGACATCACCTGTGCTCCTATGTGTTTGTCACACTGGCCTCTTTCTCAGCCCTCAAAGGTGCCAGGTTCTCCCCACTCAGGGTGACCAGCCACCTGACTCACTCAAGCCAATGCCACCTGCCCATCCTCATCTTAACGAAACCATCAGCAGCATTCGCCATGATTGGCCGCTCCCTCCTCCTTGAAAGTTTCTTCTCCAAGTTCCGAGCCACAGCCTGCTCTGCGTTATCCTCCCATCTGCCTGGCCAGACCTCAATACACTTGGCAACCCTAGCTCTCAGCCTTCGGTTTCTCCTCTTCCCTGTTCGCATCCTCCCTGAGGGACCTCATCCAGCTGTGGCTTTAATTACCAAACGCCCTGGGCTGTCCTCTCTGCTGGACCCCAGCCACATGTGGCTACAGAGCACTTGAATGGAGTGAGGCCAAACTGTCACGCCATGTGTGTGTAAATTACATGCCAATTTCAAAGATTTGGCGCAAAAAATATTGGATAATTCTTATGTCAATCCGATGACAAAATGATGGATGGATCAGGTTAGACTGAAATATTAAAATGAGTTTCACTTGTTTGTTTTTACTTTTTCCAATGTGACGACTGGGAAAAAGAAAACCACACAGGTGGCTGGCGTTATATTTTTATTGCACAGCAAACACCTCTCTTGGATCTCGCTCTCTCTCTGGCCCTGACTTCCAGCTGTCCAACCCCAATGTCTACCAAGCATCTCAAAGTCAATGCGGCCAAACCCCAACTCGGGATCCTCTCCTTGCCCACCTGATTCTCCACTCACTCATCCATCATTCATCCACCTGTTCAACTTCCCTCCTTTTTCTCTCTTATACCACATACAATCTGCACTGTCATCTTTCTTTCCAAAACAGACCCCTCTTATAACTATCTTCACTGCTACAACCCTGGTCCCAACCACCATCAGCTCCCATCAGGATGGACACAGACATCTCAACAGTGTCCCTGTTACAACCCTTGCTGCACCCAACAGTCTCTATTTCTGCTTACCATTTCTGGGCACCTTGAATCTGAGAATCACACTCTCTCATGGGTTCAGATATATTCTTAGCCATCATCTGTTTAAACACCACCTCTGTCACAGCCTCTCCCTTCTCTCTTTCTAGAACTCTAAATAGTGTTGTTAGACTTTCTCTATTTTCGATGACCTTTAACCTCTCTTCTTATTTTTATTATTTTTTAACGGAGGTACTGGGGATTGAACCCAGGACCTCATGCATGCTAAGCATGCACTCTGCCACTGAACTATACTCTCCCCACCGCTAACCTCTCTTTTGAAATCTCCCATCTCTTTGCTGCTCTGGGCTGCATTCTGATTAATTTCATCAGTTCTACTCCCTCTTTACAATCTTGGCTTTGGTTCAGTCTCCTCTGCTGCTCAACTAGACCGCTTGATTATTTTTGTAAATTTGAAATGATTTTTTCCATTTAAAAAAAAATCTGCTTGCGTTTTGCTCCTATTTTTCAACCGTTCTCTTCTTTCTTTTTTAATTAGCTTTATTTTTTATTGTATTTAATTATTTTGGCAGAAGGGGAGGTAATTAGGTTTATTTATTTTTTAGAGGTGCTGGGGATTGAACCCAGGACCTCATGCATGCTAAGCATGTGCTCTACCACTTGAGCTATACCCTTCCCCCCACCTTATTTCTTAAAACATATTAAACATACTTATTTTATATTCTGTATGAAAATTCTAATTAAACTGTCATTTTCGGTTTTCTCTCTGCTGGTTCTCCCTCATGGTGCCTCATATCCTGTGTTTAGTGATTTTTGATGGTGAGCTACTTGTGTAACTTGGAGCTTTATCTGTGGAAATCGTTGAAGCCTGCGGTGAAGGTGGGGTTCCCCAGAAAAGGCTTGTTTGCTTCTGTCAGGCATTGGGGTGCTACTGGTTTGCATCACTTTGAACAAAAGCTTGGTTTAAGGATCTGTGGACAATCCAGGAAGGGGAAAATCAGGCTGAAAACCAGTGTGTGGGCTGTTCTGTGCCACGGTTCGAAATGGGTAATTTTGCTTGTAGTCCCCAGGGGGTTTATTTGTAGGTCACTCTCACTTTGAAATGTGGCCCCTGAAGCCTCTGTTTGAACAAGTTTTTGCCTTCTGTTCCCAGAGGCCACGGGGCCCCAAAACTGACCCAGGTTCTCACAGTCCTTAAGCAACATCCTGCTCATTTTCCCGGGTACCAGGCTCCTCTGAGCTTGTGGCCTGGGTGCCTCTTTATTTTCTTGCAGGCTCATGAATACACTGAAGAATATTTCCTTTCCTCTTTTATCCAACTTTGAAAGTTGGGTTTCAGGGACAGTATCGGGCAAGAATCTAGTCCACAAGTGGCTGGAAATACAAGCCCTACCTTCTCCCATACCAGGCCGAGTGATCGTTTAAAAATACAAAGCCAATCATGTCATTGACCTGCTCAAGACACACAGATTACCTCCCATTTCAATTTGAATCAAATCCCAACTCCCCTTACTCTCTTTCTTGTTTCCTACACTCAAGCCAGAGACACTACTTCTTGGTTCCTTGGAAGTACAGCTTGTGCCTACCTCAGGGCCTTTGCACTGGCTGCTCCTTTTGCTTGGAACGCTTTCTCTAATATTTTTGAATGACTCTCTTCTCCTCACCATTCCAATCTCAAATCACCTCCTTGCAAAGACCCTCCCTGATGAGTCTGATTTAAGCAGCCTCCCCCACCATCCCTGCTGCCCCCAACTAACCTGTTGTTTTCTTCAGAGCGACTGTCACTGAACTCGACTCACTTCTTTGCCTATGTGTTTGTTCTTTGGATCCCCCCTAGATGTAAGCTCCCTGAAGGTGGGCACAACTGTCCCTGATGCTCTCTCCTGCCTCCCCGGGCCCGGAACAGTGCCTGCCACAATGCAGGTGTGCAAGAAATATTTGCTGAATGCCCTCTTGCCTCAGGGCAATCACAAAAGCCGACGCACTGCCCTTCATGCTGCTCCTTTTCCCACGCCAACTCCTCTGCCTCCCCCAGGTCTCAGACTAATGCCACTTCCTCTAAGAAGCCCTCTCTGATGCCCTAGGCTAGGCCTGGCACCCCTACTACATGCCCTGATGGGCTTCTGCGCCCCACAGCATGGTTCTGAGAGGAAATACACGTTTTATCCTGCAATTATTCAATTAATGTTTACCTCCCACTCTGGACCATTAACACTGGGAGGATGATGGCCATGTCCATTTCTGGTCATGGCTCTGTCCCCAGCAATCAGCATGGCACCTTACACAGATGCTCAATAGATGTTTGTTGAATGAATTAATGGAAAAGATGCAGAAGTTCTGGACTGCTGTCACCAACATAACTGAAGGTTATCACCTCTTCTTTACTAGCTGTTAAAGGTCGGGGAATCAGACAGATATCCCACTGGCTTTGTTGGGAAGTTACCTGACCCTGTTGAGTTGGTCTGGTGAGATGACAAGAGACAACCACGGGGCTGCCACCAGAATCACTGGGCTTCCAAGTCCAGCACTGTCCCCATGTCCCAGCTGGGAGACCTTGGCCAGGTGACACAACATATCTGACCCTCAAAGTTGGTTAAGGCGGGGGAGGGGTAAGCTAGGAGTTTGGGATGAGCAGATACAAACTACTATATACAAAACAGGTAAACAACAAGGTCCTATTGCATAGCACAGGGAACTGTATTCAATAGCTTGTAATAACCTATAATGGAAAAGAACATATATGTGTATGTATATGTATAACTGAATCATTGTGCTGTACACCAGAAACCAATAACACAACATTGTAAATCAACTATGCTTCAATAAAAATTAAAGGAAAAAAAAACCAAATTGGTTGGGCCTTGTCTACCCCATCTCCCAACCTGGGTCCCCAACGCCTTACCCAGCCACCAAGATGCGAGGGATGTCAGCGGCAAAGGCCTCGCCCATCTCCCGGCTGCCCACGTTGGCGATGCAGTGCAGAGCCAGGCACATGAAGGTGGGGTTGCGGCTGGCCAGGTCGTTCTTGATGGCGTTGTTGATGAGCCGGATCAGCTCGGAGTTGGAGTTCACCAGCACTGAGATGAACAGGTAGCCCTGGAGGGGAGGGGCGAAAGGAGGCGGGGGTCTGGGAGCCTTGTGGCCAACGGACCCAGGCCCTCACCCCTCACCCCTGGAGTCTACTTCCGGCCCCTCCCTGCTCAGACCCAGGAGCCCAAGCCCCCAGCCCCTCCTCCCCAGACTCACTATCTGTTTCTCCGTGTACTTGTTGGAGCTGAGCAGGTTTACAGCCTCCATGTGCCCGAAGTCAATGTCATGGCCGAGCAGAAAGATGAAAAGCAGTTTACACACGTACTTTTTCTTGCTGTAGCCATCCAAGGCTTTGTCCCCTAGGGCAGAGTATGGAAGAAAGGGGAGGCAACATGAGGAAGGATCGTACTGATCAGTCCCAGGCAGCCCAGCCCCAGCCTGCTCCTCCATCAGACCCAGGCGTCTGGGCCCCAGCTCACCCTTGAACTTGGAGCGGATGTTGGCCAGTTCCTTGTTGATTCTCTTAATCTCTGCCTCCTTGCTCTTACCTGGGAAGGAGAAGGCAGGGGAGATGAGGAGGGTCCCAGAGACTTGAACCAGCTGCCCTCACTTTCCTTAGCAAGGCCCCTCTCAGTTGGAAGGGTGGCCTCTCCAGACCCTGGGGCTCCAGGCCCTGGGGCTGAGGCCAGGCCTGGGCCCCTTCTCAAGCAGGGAGCTTCAGGGAGGTGAGAACCTTGGCTCACTCGTCCCTACCACCCAGAGGAGGAGCCCGGCACACCCTCTGGGGCGATCCCTGACTTCCTCCTTTCTTCCTCCTCTGGCTGGGGCCCCTGAACTGTACCCGCCCTGTGAGCTCCGGTCCCCACCCACAGCTCTGGTAACCCCTGCACCAGCCCCCTGCTGAAATATGCCCCTGACAGGAAACAGATGATGAATGAATGAATGAATGAAGAGCTGGATGCCTTCGAGCTGGCCCCCAGGTCACTCAGGTCCATTCGAGCCTGACTTCAGCCCCTCGCCATTGACAGACTCCGCTGTTTACTCAGCTCCTCCCAGACAGAAACCGAGGTGTCCTCACCCCCTCATACAAGCCGTCACCACGTCCTCTTGGCTCGACCATGAGAACATGTCCCCACATACTGCCACTCTGACCACCTCATCCAGATCCCAGGCTCCCTCACCCAGATGGCTGCAGCAGCCTCCTCTCTGGCCTCCCTGCCTCCAGTTGGGGGGACTCCACTCCATGGCTACAAAGCCCTCTGGCCCTGCCCTGGCCACCCCTCCAGTGTCACCCCTTACCACCTTCCTGTGTGTCCCGGCCTCATGTGCCTCTGCCAGTTCCACGGACACTCCACACTCCTCCCTACCTCCAGGGCCTTTGCATGTGCCATGCCCCCCCAACCTCCCCAGCCCATCTGTCCAGGTCTCCTCCTGTCATGTGGGTCTCAGATCCTGTCACCTCCTCCAAGAGGCCTTTCCTGGCCAGTTCTTTAAAGTCAATGCCTTATTCTTCTGTTTCTGACACTTTTAAAAGTCCCTCAGCACATTTCACACCGTGGAACTATTTTATTTATCTTTCCTGTCAAACCTCAGCTCCCACTTCTGATTATAAACATCACAAGGGAGCTTCTAGAACAATGCTCAGCATACAGCAGGTGCTTAATAAATGTCTGGTCATCTGAAGGGTGAAGCCTGCTCTGACCCATGGCTGTTTCATCTGCATCCTTCAACATGAGGCCAAGCAACTGGGAGGTTTCAGTGTGTGTTGAATGAATGAATGAGCAAGTGAGGGTATGTGCTCTCCTTCTCTTTAGAAATCCTGCCTCACCTCCTACTCCCAACTTCCAAGGAAGCTCCCAGAAGCCCCACTTCATCTATCACCTCCTCCAGGAAGCCCTCTCTGACTAGCACCTCCTGATCAGTTCCAAGCAGATGCTAAAGCTGGCAGCCAGCAGCCAGGTGGCTCTCGAGCACCTGAAATGTGGCCATTCCCAACTGAGATGGGCAGTAAGCGGCAACGACACAAGGGATTTAGAAGACTGAGTGTGGGACAAAAGGAGTGTAAACTATCTCATTAAAAATTCAAAAATTTTCACAGACATAGAAAACAAACTATGGTTACCAAAGGGGAAGGTGGGGGAGGAATAAATTAGGGGTTTGGGATGAACAGATACACACTACTGTAGATAAAGTAGATAAACAACAAAGACCTACTGCAGAGCACAGGGAACTATATTCAATATCCTGCAATAACATATAATGGAAAAGAATCTGAAAAAGAATAACTGTATAACTGAATCAACTGCTGCACACCCAAAACTAACACAACATTGTAAATCAATTATACCTCAGTGGGAAAAAGTAAATATTGATTACCTGTTGAAATGAGAATATTTGGGGTGTATCAGGTTATGTAAATATACCATGAAAATTAATTTGGCCTGTTCCTTTCTACTTTTTTAACAAAAAAGTGGCTCCTAGAAAAGTTAAAAAGCACACGTGTGTCTACTGGGTAGCACTGCTCTAGGGACTTCCCTGCTGTGGGTGTGTCAGGATCTGCCTCTGTCCCCCAGACCACCCCAGGACGCCCTGGAGGGCAGGGCCAGCATCTGTCACTTTTCTGGGTAGTGACTCCATGTCCCAAGGCCTTACTGAGTGACTGAACTCAGGAAAGGCATGAAGACATGAAACGAGGGTCTGATGAGGTATAGAGTGACCCTCTCCTAGCCCTCAGGACAGGGGCAGAGGGCCTGGGGACGAGGGTGGGAGGTTTCTGGGACCCAGCACCTCAGCGATGAGGCTTAACTGGCCCATGTGGCCCCAGAGGCCATCTGATCCTTCATTTATTAATTACACGTTTCCTGAGCCCTGTGGGCCAGGCCTCGGGGGGGTGATGCTAGGCACCCTGGACCCCCGCAGATCCGGCACTTTTGATCTGCCACCAGGGCCTCCTAGCCCGGTGGGGCACCAGCAGAGGGCCCTGTCCCAGCACCTGAGCAAGATGGCCAGGGTTGGCGGTCACCTGGACACCCCCTGGGACCTGGGTGGTGGCTGCCAAGAGGAGGGGACATTTGAGGAAGGCTGTGAAAGATAAGGAGGGTTCAGGAGCAGTTCAACAGCGAGGGTGGCCAGCGGGTAAGGACGTGCCGCCCTCGGAGGGCAGGGCAGGGGCGGTGACTGGCCAAGGCGCACAACAGCCCCCTCAAAACTGGTGCGCATGCTCCATTCTACTCCTAACCTGAGGGTGACCACGGAGTTGCACCGGTCAGTTGCCTTAAGGAGCTTCTGTAGGGACCAGAAGGAAAACCAAACAGCTTTTATAAATGGATCATAAAGCACACAGTGGCTGCCTAACCTTTACCACAGACAGACGGATATCTGAATGGCAATTAAATTTCTGAGGCTAGAGCCTTCTCCGGCCTAAATTTGGTACAAACCAAAATAGAGGTTTGTACCTCTATTAAAAGCTTCAATGGATGGACCCAGAGATGATCATACTAAGTGAAGTAAGTCAGACAGAGAAAGACAAATATCATATGTCACTTACATGTAGAATCTAAAAAAGTGATACAAGTAAACTTATTTACCAAATAGAAAGAGACTCACAGACATAGAAAACAAGTTTAGGGTTACAAAGGGGAAAGGGGATAGGAATTTGGGATTAGCCAATACAAATTACTATACATAAAAGAGATAAGCAAGGTCCTACTGTATAGGACAGAGAACTACATTCAATAGCTTGTAATAGCCTGTAATGTAAAAGAGTATGAAAAAAAATTGTATGCATAACTGAATCACTATGCTGTACACCAGAAACTAACACAACATTGTTTATCAACTATACTTCAAAAAAAAAGCTTTCAAGAAGCTCACAAAACTAACCTATGTTATTGGAAGACAGGGCAGTGGTTATCCTTGGGGAGGGGAGTGCTGGGGAGCCAGGGATGTTGTTTCTGCATCTGGGGGCCAGTCATGCAGCTGTGTTCAGCTGGGGAAAATTCATCAAGCAGAACATTTATGATCTGTGAGCTTTTTTATAGATCTGCTATCTCTACATCTGTTTGTGTATATATAAACTAATATATTTGTAGATGGATATACATGGATATTTTTATACTGAAGTATCTCCATGATGTATAAAAGATATATATCAAAGAGATGTGGGTAATTTAAAGAACAGTCAAAGCTAATATAAGCACAGGACAGAGAATCTGGAAAACAAAGGAAAAGAAAAATAATGGCCATAGTTCTATGTATTTTGGCTAATATGAAAAATCTTCAATACCCACTCTTTATAGCTAATTAATAACATATTATAATTAGTTTCTGAGAATAAGCGTCTCGAAATAAAGTTATGAGAGCAACGAGTCTGACCATTTAACAATTTTTTTGATATACAAAGGCAAATTGCTCTCCCATAAATAGTGAATCAGTTTATATCCCACCATTATGATGTGAGAATCTGTTTCCTGATGGAAGAATTTATAATAGTCAGCGGAGCGAATTATTCAGTAATTTATTTAATTATTATGCTAGAGTTGAACATTTTATTCATTTAATCAGCAAACATGTATTAGTGCCTGCTACATTTAAAAAATAAAAATAAAAGAATTTTAATAAAGAATATTCAAAGAATATTCTTTAAACAGTTCTTAATGACTGTTTATATATGTTTTTTCTTTAAACAGTCTTAAAATTGCCCACGGCTATCTGATATTGTTTTCTGCATCACTGATATACTTTGCTGTAAAAAAGAACTCTCAGAGAGGACAAAGAATCAGGTCTCCAAAAGAGACAGCGCTGCAGCCCTGGAGGGAGGGCATCTTGGCGGAGCGCACAATCTCTGCAAAGACCCACAGACAGCACATGGATCCTGCTGAGGGTAACACCGGGGGAAAGGGGCTGAAGGCAGCTGTGACAGAACTGGGCTCACGAATAAATTTCTATCACTGCAGCCCAGCCTGCGACAGGGGGATGAGCTAGCTCATTGTCACTGGAGGCATGCAAGCACGTTGGGGTGGTTTAAAGAGATGGGCCATTATGAGTAATTTAAGCTTACAGGCAACATCCCTTTAGTGGTTAACTTGCAGGGGCGAGGGTATAGCTCAAGTGGTAGAGTGCACGCCTTCCATGCATGGGGTCCTGGGTTCAATCCTCAGTAAAAATAAAAATAAATAAACAAACAAACTTAATTATCTCCCCCCACAAAAAGAGAAGAGATTAAAAAAAAAATAAAAGATGAGGCTTAAGTGGACCAAGCAGAAATAAGTGGAGGTGCACGCTCTGGGTGAGAGCAGCAGCCAGTGCAAAGGCCCAGGGGCTGGCATCGCATGGGGCGTTAGACTGCGCAGCCTCCTGGGTTTTCGAAGGGTGTTGGGAAGCCAGGGGAGGGCAAGAGGCCTTCTTCTGCCTGCAGCTATTGCTGGGATGGCTGTGCAGGTGGAAAAGAGGCCACCTCCTTGCTACAGGCCAGAGCAGTGAACTGCTGACTGCTCCAGATGTACCTTGGGGCTTCTGGTTAGGGAAGATAAGCTTTCCCTACTTGCAGCAACCGGGTAAGCCTGTCTGTCACTGTCACCAAAGGCATCCTAACAAACCCCGACTACCCTGAAGGGACTGACATGCTTTTATGGGGGTAACACAGGTGTTGTCCGGTACCTCACTGCAAGGACCCTTCATAGCCTTGGAGACAACTACCGTTCACAGTACAAAATAACAAATGCTTCTCTCTCCTAGGATGTGCTGTGCTGTATCTCCCACACAAGTCCCCACAGCCCTGAGCCCTCAGAGAGGGTTCTGGGAGATGATGCTTATTGACTCTGGGCTCCTCTAAAGTTCAGAACTTGTTAGCCCTGCGTTGTCCAATACGGGAGCCGCTGGCCACAGGTGGGGCCAATGGACACTTGAAATGTGGCCGATGCTATACTGAGGGATTGAATCCTTAATTTTCTTTCACTGTAATGAATTAAAAAGTAAAAACCGATCCTCCATTCAATTACTGGAGTGTAGGAGGGATATGAGTGAGGCGGAAAGTACATTTAGAATGACTTGGACACTTGGTGAATCTTCTTTTTTTAAACATAAGCTTTATGAACTCTTAACACTGAGCAAGATTTTCCAGTGAAAATGTAGCCTCTAAGTTGAGCAAGGAACATAAACTGTCTCATTACTTGTTTAAAAAATATCAATGGCACATTCAAATAGTATTTGGGGCATCCTGGGATAAATGAAATAGACCTATTAAAGTTAATTTCCCTGGCTTTTGCTTTTTCCAAGTGGCTACTGGAAAATCTGAATGTATAGATCTGGACAGCGGCATGCCAGCCCTGGGTGAGATGTTATTAAAGCCGTCAACATCCCGGAGAGAATATATTCTCCGTGAGCAACCAGGTCACACCCTGTCATCCACCTGCTTGAACGCAGCTCCAAAGACCCTCCCTGAGCTGCCACCTGACAGCTAAGGGTGCCCGTGTTGCTCTGTAAACCCTTGGCCTCTGGTTGGGAATGCCAGCACCCCAGGGGCCAGTGTCAGGGGCTGCTTCACTCAGCTGGCGTCCTCAGGACGCTAGACACAGGTAGGAAAGAGTGGGGCTCAGGCCTGGATGGGTCTGTTGCCAGCAGCCGGCTGCCACTCATAACCTTAAGCCAATTCCTAACAGGGCAGGCCCTGGGGTGGGGAGGGGTGTCCCCAGTAGCACACGGATGCTGGAGCATCCCACCAGAGTGGGGCTCATTCCTTCTGCTCTCTCCACAGTGGCCAGAGGGATCCTGTGAAAACCTGAGTCAAATCCTGTACCTTCTCTGCTCTGAATCTCTCCAGCTTCCACCTGGCTCAGTGTAAAAGCAAAGTCCTTGCTGGGGTTCTCCAGGCCCTGAACAATCCACTAGTTCCCAATCCTTGCCCTCCCCTCCCCCACTTTGCCCACAGAGGCCACCTCCTCCTCATATCCCTCCTACACTTCAGGTACAGTTCTGCCTCAGGACCTTTGCACAGGCTCCCAAAACTGTCCTCTGCCCTTCCCCTGCTTTATTTCCTCCCAACACTCCCTGCTACCTATCTGACCACCTGAACACTATATATTTACTTGTGTAGGGGTCCATCTCCCCCATAGAATGTGACTACAGGAAGGGGACTTTCCCCCCCTAACAGAGGCACTGGGGACTGAACCCAGGACTTGATGCGTGCTAAGCGTGCGCCCTACCACTGAACTATAACCCCTAGCCCTAGATTTTTGCTCACTATTGCAGTCTCATCACCTAGAAGTGTCTGACACTCAGGGCTTAATAAACATTGATTTGTTCATTCATTCATTCATTCAGCAAATACCTCCCATGGCCTCCCATGGGCCAGGTCCTGCAGAAGGCAGAACAGGGGACCCAGGGAGGGATCAGAACAAGGCCAGCATTCCAGGGGCTGGGGGAGATGGCACAAACAGAATGGTCACCACTTGGAGTGGGATGTGCCCGAATGGAGAGCCCAGGGTATGGTGGCCACCCAGCATCCCTTTTCCCTCGCTCCTCAGGCTCGGGGGAGCTGGGGCCCTAGAGAGGAGGCAGCCCCAGCCCCTGCCTTAGGGAGCTCCCAGTCAGATAAGTGTCTGGGAGGCTGATTCCCCCTCCAGACAGAACAGGACCACGCCCTCTGGCTGGGCACAGCCTCACCTCTCCCTTTCTTATCTGCAGAATTTGCCCTTCCAGGCTCTCCTTCTCCAAGCCTGCTTTTCATCTCCTTCAAGATCCTTCCCCCTGAACTCCACTATGCCCTTCAGATCCTCCAGTAGGATAACTCCACACTCCTCCACCTGCTCATCCCTGAGCTCCGCCTTGTCCCTATTCCCCATCCCTTCTCTTCCCTCCGTCCAGCTTGAAACCCTCTCTGGTCCTCTTAGGTCAAACACTATCTGGCCTCTGCCCACCTTCCCATCAGATCCCAGCCCTCTCTGCACCAGCCACAGAGGTCTTAGCTCGGAGTCTTGACTGGGCCTCAGGACCTTTGTACCTGCTGTCCCTCTGCCTTCACAGCTCTTCTCCCCCTCTCTTGGCCTGGTTGACTCCTCCACATGGTCTGGGCAATGCAACCAGGCAGAGCCCCTATTCAACATCATGGCCCTCTCCCTCACTGGGCTGAGGACAGCTACAATTTTTTTCCACTTAGAAAAAAAATTTGATGCACACTGCTGCGTATGAAATAAATAAGGATTTGCTGTATAGCACAGGGAACTCTAGTCAATATCTTGTAATAAATGATAATGGAAAAGAATTGAAAAAGAATATAGATATATACACACACATATATATATATGGCCAAATCACTTTGCGGTACACTGGAAACTAACATGGTATTGTTAGGTTCAGTCATATTTCATAATCAATTATAATTCAATAAAAAAAATTTGAGATACAATTCACACACCACATAGCTCACAACTGGACAGTGCAATTCACTGGTCTTTAGTAGATCCACCATAGCGTTCAGCTATCACCACCATCTAATTCCAGAACATTCTCATTACCCCCAAAAGAAACCCTGCACTCATTAGCAGTCACTCCACATTCCACCACCCCCTAGCCTGAGGCAACCACTAATCTACTTTCTGTTTCTATGGATTTGCCTATACTGGACATTTCAGATAAGCGGAATCCTACTCCATGCAGTCTTTGGTGTCTGGCTTCCTTCACTTAAAATGGTGTTTTCAAGGTTCATCCATGTGGAAGCATCTATAGTACTTCTTTCTTTTTAATGGCTGAATAATATTCCACTTAATAGTTGTACACCTTGTGTTTATCCACCCGTTGATGAACATTTGGGTTGTTTCTGCTCTTTGGTTATCACGAAAAATGTGGTATGAATACTTGTACACAAGTGTTTCGAGGTGGACAGCTGTGATTTTTATGCAGTACCTGTCTCCCTCAGGGGCTGGGAGTTTCATGGGGGTATACTCTGTCCTATTTAGTGCTGTGTCCCCAGAGCCCCATGACAAGGCTTGAAATATTCCAGGCATTTGACACACACCTGATGAGAAAACCAAGGACAAGAGGGCTCCCTGATTCGCCAGCCCGGATTCATTTGTCTAAGCCACCTCCACTGCCCCCAAGTCCAAGTCTCCCCTGTCTTCTGGCCTCCCTCTGGGGTCCTGCAGTGACACCCACTTGTTTTCTCTTTCCTCCTCCACCCCCATCATCCAATCCCTTTGCAAATCCTTCCAAATTTATCCCCAGCCTGACTACTTCACACACTTTCCTTCTCACCCCAGTCAAGCCAACACCATTGCTCACAGATGCCTGCAGTTGATTCCCTATTTCTGCTCCTACCTCGAGTCTGTTCTTTTCACAGCAGCTAGAGGAACTATTTTAAAACATCAAGCAGCTCGTGCCTCTCCCGTGTGCAAAACCTTCCCGCCATTCTTGCTTCACTCAGAGAAAGGCCAAAGTGCTCCCCATGACCTACGAAGCTCTACCTGCTCCAGATCCACTTTATGCCCTCATCTCTAACCCGATGCCCCCACCCCTCTTGGCTCCAGGCACACAGGCAACCTTGCTCTTACTGGAACACACACCAAGCATGCTACAACCCCAGGACCTTTGAATGTACCACTCCCCTACCTGGAACTCTCTTTCCTCCCAAATCTGCAGGGCTCACTCCCTCTCAATCCTGGTCCCTCCCTCTCCCTTGTTTGCCTGTTTTATTTATTTCACACTGTGGTTCTCTGTGTTTATTTTTTTAGCTCCTTCATGACGTGGATGCTCCCAAGGGCAGGCAACTTTGTTCATTGGTGTACCCCAGTTCCCAGAACAGTGTCTGGCACATTGTGGTGATCAAAAAGTATTTGTCAAATGAATGAATGAACAAACGAACTTTCAGAGGCAAGATGTTGTTATCAATGAAGTCAGCCAACAAGAATCCTGAGTCTCCAAGAGGTTGAATGACTTGCCAAGGGTCACAAGGTCAGTTTCAGTGGCCATGCCTACCTGAGCCTAACAGCTGGGCCCCCCCTATCCACCACACAAGCCCTTGGAAGTTCCACCCCTTTCATAACAACCTTAACATCTCACTGCCCCTTGAAACCCAACAGTTTCCACTCCTCCTGTTCACTGAGCACCTACTACGTGGCCAGATACTTCCATACCTACTAAATTCTACAGTCAGGCACCTAGCCGAGGCCGCTCCTCAGATCCAGTTAAAAAGAACAATAGCCAAGATCAATCTAAGTGCCTGGAACATACAAAAGGCCTCCCTCACACCCTGTATCACAACAACCTCTTTCGGAAGGTGCGATCAGCATTCCCTCCTGATAGATGAGGAAACCTAGAGGTGAAGTTCCTCATTCAAGGTCATACAGCTAGGGAGTGACAGCACTCAAACTCAAACTTGAGTTCAGCTGACCCCAAAGCCTGAGCGGATATAGTCTCTGAAGCTCTTGGCAGCTCCAAACACCAACACCCGCTCCCAGGAGTTGGGAGCTGACTTGGCGCCAGGCCTCCCATAGTCATGACAATACTTCCTGCTGGTGACCACTGTCCCCATGCTGATGTGGTCAGATGGGAGAGGGCTCCAGATCCAAGACTGTCCTGCTCCCTGACCCATGACCTCTCTCTGGGACCAGGCTTCCCCCTTCCCCCAAGATTTCCAGATCTCTTTCCTATAAATTCCTAAGGCCCCCTGGTCCCTTCTTTGAGATCTAGCCTTCTGGTACCTCCCCCAAGCTCCCACACTATAATATTCTCTTCCAGGACCCCCATCTCCCTGGCTCAGGTTCTCCCAAGACTCTCCACCCGCAGTGCCTCTCCTCTGTGCTTCCCTCAGTAACCCCTCCAGCCCCCTCTCCACGGCCCTCCACCTCTCCTAAGCAATCCTCCATCCTGGAGCCCCTCTATCCCTCCCCAGCATGCTGCTATAGTCCCCCACGTCCCCATCTCTCCTCCCCAAGCCCCTGGGATTTTCTTTTACTCTCAAGTCCTCTCTATGAACTAGCTGGCAGCCTCAGTGACCTATCTAGCCCTTTCCCCTCTATGACAACCCCACATCTAGGCCCTCAAACCCAGTCCCTTTAGGCTTCCTATGTTTCACGTCTTCCCAGTCCCCTCTGGCCTCCTCCTACTCTATCGCTCCACAGGGTACCCCCCACCCACTCAGCCATGCACCTCCTTCCTTTTCTATCTACCTCAGGGGTTCCTCTAACCCCATCGCTAATACGATCCCCCAGCCTTTCTTTCATTGCCAGGGGACACCTCTATGCCCCATCCCCGGGACTTTACTAGCCTCCTCTCTGTTAAGACCCTCCTGGACGCCTCTAGCCACTTCGTGTCGTCACCTCAAGAGGCACAGTATGACACCCTAAGCCCCTCCATTCCCTCCACCCTAAAGTTCCCCCCAGGGCCTCACGATCCTCTCACTCTACGACCGCAGGGGGTTTAGATCCTCTGGGCCTCTTTATAACCCCTGAACCCCTTAATTCCCCGCTCCCCCCGCCCAGTGTCCCCCGGCCGCGCTCTCACAGTTCCGGATGTCGGAGATGAACACCGCGAGCCCCCGCATCCCATCGCCCTTGGACACGGCCGGCATGATGGCGGTGGTGTCGGCTCCAGGCCTGGCCGGGCCGGGCACAGCACAGCGGGGGCTGGCAGGCGGAGGCCGGGAGGAAAGGACCCCAGGCAGCGCGGAGGAGCCGAGCCGGCCAGGGGGGGAGGGCGGACAGGCAGGCGGGCTGGCTGGCCGACCGCGGCTCCACCCCCGGCCCCTCCCCTCCCCGCCGTCGTCCTGTGTTCTCAGCCGTCCATTGGCTCAGCTTACTGCCGCTCAGACTTGGGCTCATCCCCATCCCTCGTCTCATTGGTCGATGAACAAAGGCAAGCCACTACTATTGGTCCAGCGCCTCGCTATTTCCGTTCGGGAGGGGGGTGGGGGCGTTACCCGAGAGACGGGCGGAGTTCGGTTACGTACGGTGGGACCTCCCCCTCCGCGCGGCCGAGTCTTATGCTGATTGGATCCGGACGCTCTCCTAGAAGGGAGGGATTGACGTGAAGGAAGGCGGGGGAGTGGGCTTGAGGGGGCGGGACTTACGTTGATTGAGACCAATGGGAGGGTAGATCGCCCCCGTAGGCGTCTCGGATTCGCCGGGCCTGTGCTACTCCCGCCCTCGATTGGGCTATAGTTGGGGCGGGAGGAGAGCGACGATCCGTAGAGAAGGAAGGAGAAGGGGGGGTTGTCACTCAGCTGGGCTGGGATAGGTGGAGCGGCTCCTGCAATTCCCTGCTGCAGAGAAGGAGTTGGGAGGGGCGGGAGAGCTCGAGGTATTTACTGCGCAAGCGTCTTTCTGTTCCTCTTTCTCCGTTCTCTCCTCCACCCTCGACTCCTTAAATCTTCTTCCAGGAAGACATCCCTTCCCCCTTCCCCTCCCTTGTCTAGCCGCCAAGATGTTGAGACCTAACTTGTCAGGAGACCAAGTATTTCCAGAGCAGAGGAAACTCAAATCTAGTCCCATTAAGCAGAGTTTAAAACTGAGGTCCAGGGAGTTTGAATGACTTCTCCGAGGTCACACAGCTTGGAAGTGGTAGAGCCTGTATTTAAACAGTATTTTGGCTTTTAACTACTTCTCAATATACAATGCTCCCCCCCTTTTTTTGGCAACCGTAACACCATTAAACAAATATCAAATTAAAATTGTCGGTCTCTGCACCAGACTTGGAGCTCCTCCTGAACAAGAAGGGGACCTGATACTGAAGGAAGAACTTTGCTTAAAGGGAAGGAATGGGTGAATCGCTTTTGTTTCGCCCATCCACCATCCCTTGGCGTCCCGGAGACCTTTGGTTGACTGGCTTTTGGGAAGGCAAAGTCTCCGGAACTCCAACGCCCCAGGCTATTGAGAAATTTGGGGCAAAGGGAACTGGAAGAGTCCATTCAGTCACCTCGAAGAACTAAGCCCTACCCACCAGCCTTTTCAAATCTCAGGAGCCCAGTCTTGGAAAGAGTCTTAGAGGAGTGTCCTAGGTCCTGGGAATGTCCACTTGGAATCCTAGGGGGATGGGGGCAAGAAGAGCCCACCTTCCAGGTTCAATGGATCCATCCATTTGGGTTTCCAGGAATGGGGCTTGGGAAAGTCCATTCTGAATTCTAGGAGGACAAACGCTCAGGTGTTTTAGTGACCATGGAGAGTCCATTCCTAATATGGGTTGGGGGAGGGGTGCTGCCTGCCCCTAAAGAACTGAGAATGACACTGTTAAAAACAACAAAAACAAGTTATTAGAGCCAGGAATTGGATGAAGTCCTTTTCATGGAAGCTACACAAGCATTCCAAGGACTGGAGGGGTCCATTCATGATATGGAAGGAAGAGCTTTCTACCTAATAATGCCATATATATACACACACACACACACACACACACACACACACGTGTGTGTGTGTGTGTGTATGTGTATAGTGGGATTGGAACTAGTCCACTTCTTGAGGGATGCGAAGAGAGACAACTAGAGTCCAAAGGACAGGAAAACTCTGTCCCTAAGGAGGAGAGAAAAGCCATCCTCTTTCCAGCCTTAAAGTGCCACCTCCTCCCTCTCACCTGTCACCTTCAACATTTCACCCAGGGAGCTGGGGGCATAGCTCAGTGGTAGAGTGCATGCGTAGCATGCAGGAGGTCCTGGGTTCAATCCCTAGCACCTCCGTCAACAAAAAAACCTTTAACCTGAAGCCAGATAGGATTAACTCTGGGTTTTTGTTGTGAGGAGAAGGATGCTCTGATTCTAGGTTTTGTCTTGGGTAGATGAGGGATCTTAGTCCTGTCGGGGCTCGCATGGGCTGACCCCTGCCCAGTAAGAGCAGCTCTTTCCCAAAGAAATACAATGAGAGCCACAAACACAATTCCTGCCACTTTAAAAAAGTAAAAACGAAAAGGGAGAGAGGGTATAGCTCAAGTAGTAAATCACATGCTTAGCATGAATGAGGTCCTGAGTTCAATCCCCTGTACCTCCTCTAAAAATAAGTAAATAAATAGACCTAATTACCTCTCTCCTCCCCTAAATAAATAGATTAATGAAAATAAATTTAAAAAATTTTAAAATAAAAGGGGAAATGAATTTTAATAATATATTTTATGTTACCCCATATACCCAAATATCATTTCAACCTAGCTGACATTCTTATTTTCCTAAGTCTTTGAAATCTGGTGTTTCATACGTGTAGCACATCTTAGCAGAGACTTGCTGTGTGGCAAGGCCCCAGCGGCCACACACCATTGATAGTGGTTTTGATATTGGAAGGCCAAAAATGATCACACTGGATTTGAGCAAGACCATTCTGGGCTTCAGGGACTCAGGGGCTGACTCACTGCTAAGTTTTAAGACCAGGCCATGAATTGGTCCATGTTTGGGTGTCTTGATGAGTTTTCGATGAGTACTGTTTGGTTTCAAGATGGAGCATTAAGAGGGAGCCCCAGGAGCCCTTCCAAGAGATTGAACCACAATTTGACTTGAGCAAATCAACTCTTGATTTTTCTCCAGAAAAACAGGACTCATCCTCAGTCTTCCCGTTTTGGCAGCTGGGCCCTCCATCAATCACCCAGGCACTCCTGCCAGGGCCCCTCCCTGTCCTTCACCCCAAACCAAAGCCAGAACACACCCCAAAGCTGACCACCTCCTTCCATCACCACAGCCTCACCCCATGCAGGCCACCATCACCATCATCTCTCCCTGGAACCTTGCAGCAACATCCCTTGCCCTTCTCCCCACTTCCATCGTGGCCAGTCAGGGGGCTTTTTGCAACATCAGTCAGCTGTGTCCTTCCCCAGCTTAAATGCAACAGCCTCACTGGGCTCCTCTTGGCCATTCAGACCCTCCAAAACTCATCCCTGCCCTCTGCCCAGCCTGGCTTTCCCAATGGGCAGTTCATCCTTTAGATCTTAGTACAATGTCCCCTCTTTGGAAAGAACTTAATGGGTTTAGGGAATTAAGGTAACCTCTCTGTATCATACTTGAACACGTTATCCAGTATGTTTTAAAATGTGTTATAGGAGTGCGGAAGGTATAGCTCAGTGGTAGAGCTCATGCATGAGGTTCTGGGTTCAATCCCCACTACCCTATTAAAATAAAAAAAAATGTTATAGGAATTTTCAAATACACCCCAAAGCAGAAGGGTATAATGCACACCCAAATACCCAACTCCTGGTGGGAGGGTAATAGGTCAATGGTAGAGCATGGGATGTGCTTAGCATGCACCAGGCCCTGCGTTCAATCCCCAGTGCCTCCATTAAAAACAAACTAATACCCAACTCCAACAGTTATCAACATATGACCTTTACTGTTTCATTTATAAGCCCCTGCATTTGACTTCAACCCCACCAGATTCTTTTAAAGCAAGCCCTTCTCATCATGTCACTTCATGTCCATCACCCAGTTTTCTCCTCCAGCATTTCACTATGAAAATTCTTAAATATTCAGAAAGTCAAAACAACCATACAGCGAGCACCCATATGCCCTCTCGCCTCGATGCTGCCATTAACATTTTACTCCACTTGCTCTATTGTATATCTGTCCATCTGGCCTTCCCATCCTACATCCATCAATCCATCTTTCAAAAAAATTTTAAAAACTTTAATGTTTTGGTTTGAGGGGGGGGTAATTAGATTTACTTGCATATTTATATTTTTAGTGGAGGTACTGGGGATTGAACCTAGGACCTCACGCACACTAAACACGTGCTCTGCCACTGAGCTCTACCATCCCCTCATCTACTTTTGATGCATTCAAAGTAAATTGCAAACAGCGCTATTCACAATAGCCAAGGCATGGAAACAACCCAAGTGCCCACTGATCAAATGAATGGATCAAAAGATGTGGTATATACATGCAATGGAATATTATTTAGCCACAAGAAAGGAGGCTATTTTGCAATTTTGGACCACATGGACAAACCCTGAGCACGTTATGCTCAGCGAGATAAGTCTGGCAGAGAAAGACAAGTTCTGTATGATTTCACTTGTATGTAGTATCTTAAAAAGTTTAACTTGTAAAAACCAAATTAAAATGGTAGTTACCAATATATATGTATATGTATGACTGAAACATTACACTACACCAGAAATTGACACAGCATTGTAAACAGACTATACTTCAATAAAAAAGAATGCAAAAAATAAAATAAAATAAAATGGTTTTTACCAAAGGATGGGGGGGTGGGAGATCAGATTGATGTTGTTTAAGGGTACAAACTTTCAACAAGTAGGAAATAAGCCGTAGAAATCTAATGCACAGTAGAGTGAATACATACAGCAATCTTGTATTATAATGATGCAATGTGATAAACATCACTACCATGGTAATCTTATTAACACATATAAATGTATCAAAGTAACACACACTTTCAATTTATAAATATCATGTCAGATTTATTCAATAAAAAAACAAAAATTAAAAGACAGATAAAAACAAAGTTGCAGACATCAATACACATCAACCATGTTGTAAGTTGAATTATGTCCTGCAAAAGGTGTTCAAGTTCTAAGCCCCCAGTAGCTGTGAATTTGACCTTATTAGGAAATAGGGGCTTTGCAGATGATCATGTGAAGATAAGGTCATTTGGGAGGGCCCTAATCCAATATGTCCAGTGCTCTTAAAGTTGGGGGAATTAGGCACAGAGAGAAACGTGTCCAGAGAAAAGACAGTGTGAAGACACAGGGAGAAGATGACCCTCCACAAGCCAAGGAACACCTGAGGATATCAGATATCTGATGAGAAGCCCTCACAGCTTCAGAAGGAACCAACCCTGCTGACACCTTGACCTTGGACTTCTGGCCTCCAGCACAGACAATACCTAGCTGTGGTTAAAGCCACCCAGCCTGTGGGACTTAGTTAAAGCAGTCCTGGGAAACTAATACACCCCCAGATACTTCAACACACACGTTTATCAGCTATAGCTCAGTGTTAGTTTAGATTCTTTTTTTTCTCATTGAAGTATAGTGTACAGTGTACAATGTTGTATCAATTTCTGGTGTTGTTTAGATTCTTTTCTTAAGAGGCAGGAGTCACACACAACAAAAGGCTCCAATCCCAGGTGCACAAATCATTGTGCTTTGACAAAAGTCCACGCTACCACCGCCCAGTTTTGATTACCTTTATACCACATCTCGACATCTAGTATTTTTCCTTTGTTTCTCTCCATTGCTTGCTGGCACCCCCACAGCACCCCCATAGAACGTCAGATCCTCCAGCACTGGCATGCAATTCTTGCTGTCTCCCAGATCCTGGGAAAGTGACAAGTCCAGGGTATTACATGAAGAATCAAGTCTGAATGGGAAGTGGGGGAGGGCTGGGTGACCCCAGAGTTAGTTTCAGGGAAAGTAAATTTGGACCCCTCGCAAGAACTAGTGGACCCGTCCATTGTAAGTTCTGGACTAGAATGCATCAATTCCATTGTGGTTCCTCAGGGGAAGGACAGATCCAGGAAGAACTATCATCCTGGACCAGAAGAGTTCACTGAGCCCCTCTGGGGGGATGTGATGAGCCAAAACCTGTGCGCACCCCCCTTCCTAGAGCCCAGTGGTTGGGTCCTTTGTGAGGTAGACTTGTGGGGACAGGGGACTTTGAGGGTCAGTGGTCAGAGTAGTCTCAGAGGAAGAAGCCCCTGGGAGCAGGGTCCCCCACGCCATGGCGAGCGTAGTGGTAAAGACAATCTGGCAGTCTAAAGAGATCCATGAGGCCGGGGACCCCCCTGCGGGGGTCGAGAGCCGCTCCCAGCTGGTCTCCGAGGCTCCTGGGGGGGTGACCAGCCCAGCCAAGGGGATCGCAAAGAAAAAGAAAGCCGTGTCGTTCCACGGGTGGGTTTGTCGCACCCTGTCGGGGACGGTCCTAGCGCCCAGCGCTGCCTCCAACAGAGCTCAAGTCTCACCGTGGGTGCTGGAGGAAGGGGAGGGGAGGAGAGGACGGGGCAGAGGAGAGGCAGGCAAGGGAGCAGTGGTGAAGGGGGAATCTAGAGTGGGGGAGGCAGAGAGGGAGAAGGTAGTGAGGATGGAGAGAGGGAGGGAGGGAGGAAAAGTCAGAAGGAAAGGGGACTAAACGTGGAAGAGAATAGGAACAGAGATGGAGAAGAAAGAAGTAGGCGGTGAGGTTGGAGTCAGAAAGAGTAGGAGGTGGTGGAGATGGGGAGGCAGGAAGGGCCAGACCCTGCTGGAGCTGCATCTTGACTCTCTTGCCTGTTTCTCCTCCCCAGGGTGGAGCCTCGCATGTCCCATGAGCCAATGCACTGGTGCCTGAACCTCAAACGTTCCTCAGCCTGCACCAATGTGTCCCTGCTCAACCTGGCCGCCGTGGAGCCCACCGACTCCTCGGGGACAGACTCAACCACAGAAGACAGCAGCCAACTGGCACTGCCTGTGCCACCTGCCTCCCCTACCCCACCCTGGGCTCCCGATGACCCAGACATCACGGAAATACTGGTGAGGGGCCTCCCCGGCTTGGCTGGGGAAGGTGAAGGTCCTTACTCTGGTGGTAGGCAAATACTGAGGAATGGGGGGCGGGGTTCTTGACTTGGAATGAGAAGGTTCTGGTCACCTTTAGAGGCCCAAAGGAACTGCTTCCTCTCCCTAACAGTCAGCCATGAATCTGTCTCATCCAGAGTGAATGATGCCTGCCACCTGGCAGTTGGTCTTTTGTTCATTCAGTCACTTCTAAATGTGCTGGGTGAGGCTGGAGTCACAGATAAGGATCGGGCCAGGTCCCTGCCCTGGGGAAAGCTCCCAGTGTAGTGGCGATAAATTACATAATAGAGGTAACACTAGGGATCCCAGAAAAGGGCGCCTCAAACCAGGCTAGGGATATCAAGGGAAGCTTCCTGGAGGAGGCAGTGTTAGAACTGGGCTTTGATGGATGAATAGGAGTTCTCTGAGGGGACCACCTCAGAATCTGGGCCAAAACAGAGAGGTGAGCAAGGTCTAGGGAAATTTAGAGAATTCCTGACTAGAGTAGGGAATGCTACAGCTTGGTCCTTTAGCTCCCCCACCAACCTCTACCCCCTGCCAGGCTTCTCCTGGGCCAGGCCCTGAGCTGGACTTGACATGGACACTAGGAATTACACTAACAATAACCACAGTCATAATGATACTAATAAGATTCACTAGCATTTACCAAGGACTTTCTTTATTCCAGGAGCCTCAGTTTCCTCATCTGTAAAATAGAGATACATGTGTTTGTTCTTTCAACAAATATTTCTTAAATACCTACGATGTGCCAGGCACTAGTCTAGGAGCAGGAAATATGGTAGTACCCAAGACAGAGTTCTGGAAAGAATCGTCCCCACCTCATGAGGTTGTCATGACAACGACATGTAGTTCATTCATGTTTAGTACAACAGTGAGCTATATGCACAGAATACGTGTTGGTTGTTATTATTATTATTCTCATTTCACAGATGAAGATATTGAGGCCCTAGAAGGTTAAATAGCATACCCAAAGTCACACAGCTTCTGAGTAGTAGACTCAGGCTTAAGAGTTAGGGCCTGGGGGGCACCCTGCCTTGATAGGGGCAGGAGAGGTCCCTGGGGGAGCCCGGAAGAGGAAAGCCTTGGCCCAGCCAGCCATGATCAAGGAAGGATTTCTAGAAAAGGCAACACATAAACTGGATCTTGAACAGAAGGAAGGCAGAATACTGGGAAGGGTGTTCCACCTAGCTGGAACAGCATATGCAAAAGGATAGGGATTGAAAAGAGATTGGGGGGAAAGGTCCTTCTGGCTGGATCATGGTGTGTGAGAGAGATGAGGCTGGTTGGGGGTGGAGGGGCAGAGGATACAGAGGCTGAGAAACATGAGCATTCTCCTGAGGGCAATGGGAGCCATTGAAGGTTCCTGGGCAGGGGACAGGAGCAATTCTGGGGGAGTTGAGTTCCATTCCCACTTACTGAACACCTATTAGATGTCAGGGTGTGGGGAGGTGGGTCTCAGTTTAGAAATTCTGCAAAAGAAATGGTATAAATCCCAATTTACAGATGACAATAAAAATAAATGAGGTAGAGAGAGGTAGAGTGACCCCTACAAGATTGGAGAGCTTAGAAGCAACGCCAGGGCTAGAAGCCTAGCGGGTATGACACTAAAGCCCAAGTCTTTTCTTTCCCTAGGAGATGCCTCTGGGCCTGGGTGGGAGACGTTTGGAGGGGAGTGACTGGAGTCAGGAAGGCCAGGGAGGAGGCCAGATGAGGGCCCAGGGGAAGAGGACCAGGTGGAGAGAAGGGAGCGGCAGAGACAGTCCAGGTGGGATGGATGGTCCAGGAGGCATCTCCTCCCCCAGCCAGAACCATGTCCTCCCCCTCTCTGTGAGAGCATCACTCAGGCATACTTGCAGCGGTCTGCCTCCCACTGGAGCTATTTCTGAGTCACATCCCTCAGCAGACTGTGATGCCTGTCACAAGAGCCCTGGGCAGCCAAGATCAAGGCTAGATGCAGCTGTGAGCTCACAGTTGGGCTGGAAGGGAGCATCAGCCTCTGGGGCTTCCGGTGCCTTCTCTGTATAATGGAAAAAAGTCTGACAGCCAACACCTTGGGGTACATGCAGGAACAGTGAGGAGGGGGACAGTAAGAACCCAGACTGGCACTGAGCACCTGCACTACATCAGGAGAGAAAGCTGGAGATGAGCAGAGGGGAGGGGGCAGAGTGGGGGGACAGAGACCCAGAGACACAGGGGCCAAGGATCCAGAGAGAGGTGGGACAGAGAACTAGAAAGGAAGGGAAGGGGACCTGGGAGTGATGGAGACCCTGGGTAAGGGTGATAAGTCCCAGACTAGATGGAGGGGCAGCTAAAGAATGGTGAAGCAGACAGCTTTGCCTCCTGTCGTAAGCTCTGACATCTTTACAAGCCCAAAGGATGCAAGTGAGGAGAGGTTATTCTTTTCTGGGAAGGTCAGTGCCTCCAAGCAGCGATGGCCACGGTAGGTCTTTCGAGCCCTGCATGGAACTTGCCCTGCTTTCTGCAGACTTCCCTGAGACAGCTGGGGGGTCCTGTCCTGTTGTCATTAATTTTAATGGTCCTGACAGTTATCACTGTGCTTGGCTTATTGACCGTGTCATCTTGTTTGACTCTTCCTCACCACCATCTGAGCAAGGTATCATCAATCCTATTGGACAAGAAAGGAAACTGAGGCAGGTTTGGAGTGGGAAATGGGATTGCCCAGTTGCACGGCGTGTGAGTGGCCAAGGAGGGATTTATCCTCAGGTCTGGCCACCCCACCCCCACCCCCAGTATCATGCCATTCACTTTTCCACCAAGACTAACAGCTCTGCCTTCACCATTTCCCAAGTCTGCTCTAAGTGAAGCTAAAACTCACCTCCAGTGACCCCCACTGCCTTCTCTCTTTTGCCAAGTATAAACTAAGAGCCTTTCTCAGCCAACCTGTGTTCCTGCCAACGGCAGCCCTGAGAAGGTAGCTATTAGCCCCATTTCCATTTTACAGGTAGGGAAGCAGAGGCTTAGAGAGGTCAAGTCCCCTTCCTGAGGTCATACAGCTAGTAAGTGAGGGAACTGAGTTGACACCAGAACCTGCTTCTCTAGTTTCCCAGAACAGCTACCTACAGGAAACCTAAGATATTCTGGGTCCATTTAAAAATATCACTTTGTGTACTGGCTAGCTATTGTGAAACAAATGATCCCCAACCTTAAAACAACAGACCTGGAGTGGCATAGCTGGGTGCTTCTGGCTTAGGGTCTCTTATGAATCGTAGTCAAGATTTTGGCAAGGGCTGCATTCATCTGCAGGCTTGACTGGGGCTGGAGATTGTGCTTCCAGGATGGCGCACTCACATGGCTCTGGGTTGGAGGCTTCAGTTCCTTGCCACATGGGCCTCTCCATAGGTAGCTGCTTAGGACATGGCCGCTATCATTCCCCAGAGCAAGAGAGAGCAAGAAGGAAACCACAGTACCTTTTCTGAACTAGTTTCTTAAGTCGCGGACCATCACTTCTGCCTTATTCTATTTACTAGGTATGAGTCACTAAGTACAGTCATGTGATGGGAATAAGACTTCACATTTTAAAAGAGCATCAAAGAGTTTTATGGACATATTTTAAACTACCATGATTTTATGGAGCTTTTATTGGTTTTTTAATTAATTTTTTGGGGGGATGCCCTTTGCCAGGATGCAGATTTCCTTTGTACTTTTAGCTTGTTGAATGTTTTTGTCATGAAAAGGTGCTGGACTTTGTCAAATGCTTTTTCTCTATCCATTGACATGATTATGTTTTTTCCCCCAAATTTCTATTTCTTATGGCCTATATACATACATATATGTTATGTATATACACATTGTATCTTCTTTATTCATTCATTAATCAGTGGGCATTTAGGTGCTTCCATATCTCAGTTTTTTTAATTAATGAACAGAGGAGTCCATATATCTTTTCAAATTAGTGCGTTTGTCTTCTTTAGATAAATAGCTAAGAGTGGAGTTGCTGGATCAGATGATAGCTAATTTTTTATTTTTTGAGGACTCTCCATACTATTTTCCATAGTGGCTGTACCAATTTACATTCCCACCAACAGCGCACAGGGGTTCCCTTTTCCCCACATCCTCACCAATACTGGTTATTTGCTGTCTTTTTGATCATACATGTTGAGGACCTTGCATTCTATTAATACATTATATTACATAGGCTAATTTTCATGTTGAACCAATCTTGCATTCCTGGGATAAATCCTACTTGGCATGGCGTATAATTCTTATATACTGCTGGATTTGGTTTGCTAGTATTTTGTTGAAAACTTTGTATCCATTTTCAGAAGGAATATTGGGCTGTAGTTTTATTATCTTGTGATGCCTTTGTTTTTGGTAACATTGGCCTCATAGAGTGAGTTAGTTAGGAACTGTTCCCTCCTATTTTTTTTTTTTTTGGTGGAGAATTTGAGATGGATTCGTAGCACTTCTTTTTAACATAATTGGTAGAATTCACCAATGAAGTTATCTGGGCTTTCTTTGTTGGAAGTTTCTTAATTACTAACTCAACCTCTCTGCTGTGGGTCTATTCAGATGTCCTAGTTCTTCTTGAGTTAGTTTTGGTAGGTTATGTTTTGCTAGGAATTTTTCCATTTCATTTAGGTTATCGAATCTGATGACATACAATTGTTCATAGCATTCCCTTATAATCCTTTCTCTTTCTGTAAGATTGGTAGTAATGTCCCCTCTTTCCTTCCTGGCTTTAGTAATTTGAGTCTTCTTCCTCTTTTTTGTGGTCAATCTAGTTAAAGATTTGTCAATTTTGTTGATCTTTTCAAAAGCCAACTTCTGGTTTTGCTGATTTTTATTTCCTGTTTTTCCATTCTCTATTTTTTTCCCGCTCTAATCTTTATAATTTCCTTCTGCTAGTTTTGGGTTTAATTGGCTCTTTTTCTAGTTTCTTAAGGTGGAAGGCTGGGTTGCTGATTAGGAGTTCTTTTTGGATGTAGGTATTTACAGCTCTAGATTTCCTTCAAAGTATTGCCTTTGCTGCATCCTGTAAGTATTGGTTTGTTGTGTTTTCATTTCCCCTCATTTCAAAGTATAATTTCTCTTGTGATTTCTTCTACCCACTGGCTGTTTATGAGTGTGCTATTTAATCTCCATGTATTTGTGAGTCCCCCAGATTTCTTTCTGCTATTCATTCCTAATTTCACTCTACTGAAGTCACTGAGGTCAGAAAACATAATGTGTATGATCTCAATCGTTTTAAACATATTAAGACTTGTTTTGTGACTTAACATATGGTCAATCTTGTACCATATGGAGAATGTTTCATGTGCACTTGAGAAGAATGTGTATTCTGCCATTGGGTGAAGAATTCTGTACATGTCTGCTAGGTTTATAGTGTTCAAGTGCCCTGTCTCCTTGCTGACTTACTCTCTAGTTGTTCTACCCATTCTTGAAAGTGTTATATTGAAGTCTCCAAACATAATTGTTAAATTGTCGATTTCTCCCTTCAATTCTGTCAGTTTTTGCTTTACATGTTTTCAAGCTCTATTAGGTGCATATATGTTTATAACTGTTATAATCTTCTCAAAGACTTGACTTTTATCGTTTCGGCCAGTTTTTTCACTGTTTTTTATGGAGGGGTGGAATTGGGGGGTTCTTGACTCTGCCATTGTGCCGATGTCACCTTAACACAACACTCCTTATCTCCCTTGTTCTCTAGAGCAGTCATGCAAGAAATGTGATGTTGTTTTCATCTTACAGTGGAGGAAATTTGTCCTTTTTTCTTTGTGTATTAGTTCAGAGACTGTGAAAGAAACCAAAATATCTGTTTAAGCAGGTTAGTTTATTTCTCACATAAAATTCTCAGGTACAGCAGGTCTGCTCTTCAAATGCAGCAGGTTACAGGTGCCTGTATTCTGGAGGCTGAACTATCAAGTCATAAATTTGGTAACAAAAAGACCCAACATAGCATAGTGTAAACGAGAGAAAATGTTGTCTCACTCACATATATAAGTATTCATAAGGGGTTAGAACTGAGTACGGCGGCTCTACAGTGTTGAAGATTCAGTCTTCTTTCCTTTAATTATTCTGTGATATTTTGTTTTGTTTATAATTGAACTATAGTTGCTTTACAATGTTGTATTACTTTCTGGTGTATCAATTTCTTTTATCTTGTGTCCTCCATCTCTTGGTCCAAGATGGCTGCTCTGGCTTTAGCCATCAACTGTGCCTTCCAGCCAGCAGGGAGAGAGAAAGGGGGATGTTTTCCCCCCCTTTATTAAAGGCATGACTTGGAAATTGCCTATATTATTTCCATTCACATTCCATTGGCCAGGGCTTAGTCACATGGCCACACCTGGCTGCAAGGGAGCCTGGGAAATATAGCCTTACCTGGGCAGTCACGTGCCAGGCTAACTCTTCTATAAATGTAGAAGAGAGGAGAGTGGATCCTATCACATGCATCCCTTCTGAGCCAGTTTGTTTGACAGGAGTCACAAGGCATTTTATGGTGATATAAGTTTGCAATAATCAAAGGCCATATGGTGTCATGATTTAAAACAAAGGCTCTAGGTAAAATTCTGACAAAGCCACCTCCTATGCTGTGTACCTGGGAGTACAAGGGACATCCCCTCTCCGAGCCTCATTTGCCTCACTTGCAAAATGGGCCAAATAACTTCAAGGGGTTTGGTTGTGAGGAATAAAAGGGAAGAAGGTGGGTAAGTGATTGGCTTGGTGCATAGTGAGTGCTTATATCTGGAAGGTGGTTTATCTTTAGAACTGCCTGAAGAGAAAGACAGAGCATGTATTTTAACAGTTACCTTTTTTTTAAATTGAAGTATTGCTATTTACAATGTTGTGTTAGTTTCTGGTGTACAGCATAGTGATTCAATTATACATTTATATATATTATGTTTCATATTCTTTTTCATTATAGATTATTACAAGATATTAACTATAGTTCCTTGTGTAATACAGTAGGACCCTGTTGTTTATCTATTTTATATATAGTAGTTTGTATCTGCAAATCCCAAACTCCTAATTTATCCCTCCCCTGCCTTTCCCCTTTGGTAACCGTAAATTTGTTTTCTGTTTTGTAAATAAGTTCATTTGTGCTGTTTATTCAGATTCCACATGTAAGTGATATCATACGGTATTTGTCTTTCTCTGACTTACTTCATATGATAATCTCTAGGTTTATCCATGTTGCAGCAAATGGCATTATTTTTTATGGCTGAATAGTATTCCATTGCATAATATATCACATTTTTATCTTATTTGTCTGTGGACCCCAAAGGCATTTATCTCAGGTTAAGACCATCCTCGTTCTCCCACATGTCTGAGCACTCTCCCCACCCCTACTCTTTCCTGGACCCTACTTATTTTTCTTCCCATCCACAAAGAAGAAAATGAGTCTGCCCCCTGGCTTTATGAAGCAAAATTACAAGAATCAAAGACACGCAGCCCTGGCCTCAAATCCCACAGTTATTCCAGGGCAGAATCAAGGTGTAAATTCAGTTCTAGATTTTTTTCTTGAGGTTGGGGTGTGCTCCCACACACCCAGTGACTCACCTGTCTCCCATTCTTCTCCCAGACTGGGGTCAACAGTGGGTTGGTCCGTGCCAAAGACTCCATCACCAGTTTGAAGGAAAAGACTACGCGGGTTAACCAGCACGTGCAGACGCTGCAGGTGTGAGGACAGCCCCTCCCCAACACGTCCTCTTCCTCCAGAGCCGCGTCCAACTCGGTGCACCCATAGCCCAGCTGGGGAGACTGAGGCTCAGAAGGAAAAGGGACCTTCCTGCCTCTCCTCCCCATGAGGTGTCTCCTCAAGGCCCTCCTCCTTTCCATGCTCCAGAGTGAGTGTTCGGTGCTGAGCGAGAATCTAGAGAGAAGGCGGCAAGAGGCAGAAGAACTTGAAGGGTACTGTAGTCAACTCAAGGTGAGCTGCTTGCGGGGCAGGAGCGGCGTGGGGTGAAGGGAGCATGGGAGAGATCTGAGGAAGAACCATACCTTTAGCAAAGGGAACCAGGCGAGTAAAGGGCAGACCAATCAGCGGAAGGCAGAAGGTAGGGGAGAAGGGGGCGTGTCTCAGACACGGGGTGGAGCCTGTATGGAAAATAGCGAGAGTAAGGGTTGGGAGGCGGAACTGGAATGGGAAGGCAGGGCCCCCGCCCTGGTGTCCTGACCCAGGAGAACTGCAGGAAGGTGACCCGGTCGGTGGAAGATGCTGAAATAAAAACCAACGTCCTGAAGCAGAACTCTGCCCTGCTGGAGGTAAGGCGGAGGGGCCCGAGGGTCTGGGGATGGGAATCAGACACAGGAGGTACTTGAGGTAGACTTTAGGTGGGACTTCCCGCCCTGTCACCACCACCACCACCACCACCACCACCACCGCACTGCCCCTTTGTGTTCATGGTCACGCTTCTCCATGCACAGTCATATTCAAGTCCGGGAGAGAAGGAAGCATGTCGGACTTTGAGTGGGACTGCTCGTCCAGTCTACATACCCACTCATTTCCCAACAAAATGGTGGAGAAGCTTCAATTGTTCTTCCTAAACAGGAGGGACTGGAATCTGACACCTTGGAGGATTTGGAGGCAGGGGTGGAGGGCCAGTTGGAGACAGGAGGCAGGCATTCAGAGGCTGAGTTGGACTCTAGCTAGGCTTTCAGTGAGACATCCCTCCCTAGTTACAGCAAGCAAGAGTCCACTTAGATTTCAAGTGGGACTTTCCAGTATCCTGTCCCCACATACATTTACTTTCCAATCTCGAGAATTCACTAGGCGGATTTGAGGGTGGAGGTGGTGGCTGTGGGAGGCAAAGGGCCTGGTGCCCTAACCCTGCCCTCCTTCCTGGCCCAGGAGAAGCTGCGCTACCTCCAGCAGCAACTGCAGGATGAGACGCCTAGGAGGCAGGAGGCCGAGCTGCAGGCGCTGGAGCAGAAGCTGGAGGCCGGCCTCTCCCGGCATGGCCTGGGACCCACCGCCCAGCCCCCCGGCTGCTCTGGCCCACCAGGGAGTCCTGACGAACCCCCACGACCGCGAGGCCTGGCCCCAGGTGGCTGGGGAATGGGACCCCGGGCAGGGGAGGGCCCCACTGTGAGTGAGCAGGAGTTTCAGAAGGTCTCTGCCGGCCTTGAGGAGCTGAGGTGAGTGGGATCCAGTGGTGGGCCCAGCGGGTGGCACACTCCTTGGAGGGAGTGTTCTGGGGGCGGTGTCCCAGAAGGGCTAGACTTGGAAGAACTGAGTTTTGAGTAGAGGGCTGGCGGCAAAGAGATCTGCATCTGATGAAAATGAGGTGGGTGGGTTTGGGGAGGTGGAAAGTTTTGCAAGCTCCAGACTCCAGAAGGACATCCGAGCGGTTATCTTGAGAAGGCAGTGTCTAGAGTAGATGTGGAGCTGGAAGGCAGGACGAAGACAGGCCAAGATACCTGATAAGGAGATAGAGGCGGGATTCTGGAGGATATGGGAGGATTCCAAGAAATGGACAGGACTAGAGAATTTGGGTCCTGGGTGGGTCCAGCGCCATGGGTTAGCTTTGGTGGGTGGGGACGATCGGAGCGTGTCCAAATCTATCCCTGACCCGTTCCTTACCTCTGCCCCTCCAGGAGAGAGGTGTCCTCGCTGACCGCCCGGTGGCATCAGGAGGAGGGGGCTGTGCAGGAGGCCCTGCGGCTGCTCGGGGGCCTGGGCGGCAGGCTTGACGTCTTCCTGGGCCAGTGGGAGCGGGCGCAGCGTGATCAGGCGCAGACTGCACGGGGCCTGCAGGAGCTGCGGGGTCGGGCTGACGAGCTGTGCACCATGTAAGGGCCCAAGCCGCGGACCGCGTGGGGACGTGGGAGGGCGGGGCCTTGAGGGATAGGGATGAGCCAATTAGGGGAGACCATATACTGACAGGCGGAAGCTCCAATTAGAGTAGGGAGGGGCGTGTCATACCCAATAAAGACTGAGGGGCGGAACCAATTAGAGGTAAGTTCCCTACCTAAAAAGGACAAGGAGAGGAGCCAAGTAAGCAAAGGAGAAACCAATTAGAGAACAGGGAGGAGCTTTCTAACATTAAAATGCAAAAGGAGGGACCAATCAGAACAGAGAGAAGCAAGGCAGGGCCGGGTATTGCAAACGGGATGGAGACCCGGGTGCTGGGCTAATCTTGGGTGGAGCCTTGCTAGGACTGCAGGTTTCCAGCTCTCTGAAAGTAGAGTAGTTCCGTGAAACCTTATGTAAGCCAAAATGGCATAAAGCGAAGAAGCGATTACCCTTAGGATACGTCTTCCTAACAGATGCACAAAATAAATCGAGATAAAGCGCAGATGCTTATAAACAACACAGTCCAAAGCTATGGTGCCTTGAGGCGGAGACACTGAATGTCATTCCCAGAGGAGTTAGATGTGCCGCTCTTGCTGCTTCTGTAACAGCTTGCTACAAAACAAATGCCTTTTGTCTTTTTTCATAAAAGCGAAAATCCTCTTTGGATTTCTTTTGGTTAGTAAAAACAGGCACTAATGTAGGTCTTTCACAAAAGTAAAGTGGGTAAAGGAAACTTTCAAAAATCGGGAATACCTCTACACTGTTGGAGAGGCGACCTCGCTGCTCTTCTTACTCTCACGCCTCAGGGTGGAGCGGTCAGCAGTGTCTGTGGCTTCACTGAGGAACGAACTGGAGGGGCTGGGCCCAGTAAAACCAATTCTGGAGGCGCTGGGGCGGCAATTTCAGAGCTCTCGAAGAGGGTCTGACCTCTCCATGAACCTGGATCGGGCCTCCCAAGGCTCCTGTGCCCGCTGCGCCAGGTAAGGGGGCAGAGTCTGGCTCCAGGTACATTCTGAAAAGCACTGAAGGAGATGAGACTTTAGCTAGAGTGGGGTGGGAAATTCATTGTGGGAGACAGGGCATCCCCGTGTATTGTAGGATGGGCCAATCCTGCTGCATTATGGGAGTCACATTTCTTCCCTCCCCACAAGGTGAAGTCAGTGTTTCATGGAACGCGAGAAAGACTTGATACATTTCATGCATCCTGGGTTTCCAGTACATTGTGAGGACTTTAGGAAGTGGTACTTGATGGGAGGTAGGGTTTCCCAGTGCATTGTAGGGAAGTAAGACCTTGGGGTATTGGAAGGCTAAGGGATATCATGCTTGATCCATATTCGGAAGGGTAGGAGGGAGCGGAAATTCCAATACAACTTGGGATCAGCTTTAACTAGTGCAGTGTGGGAAATGTGAGTTTTTGATGAACTGAGGGCCGTTGATGCCCATTGGAAATGGGAATCCTCAGGCACTGAGGGTATTCTCCATGCTGTGGAAACTAAGGGATGCCTAATACACTGTAGGTTGGCCCCAGTGCATGGTGGGAAGGTTGCGTAGGTGCATAGTGGGAATGGGACCCAGGTGGAGGCTGGGCAGGTGGGCATGCGGCATCCTGGGAATGGAGTTAATTCTAGGCCTCTTTCACCTGTTGACTACCCCTCCCCCAGCCAGGGGCAGCAGTTGTCCACAGAGTCCTTGCAGCAGCTGCTGGAGCGAGCGTTGACCCCGCTAGTGGATGAGGTGAAGCAGAGGGGCCTGGCACCTGCCTGCCCCAGCTGCCAGAGGCTACACAAGAAGATTCTGGTACCAGGGACCACGGGCCACTATGCCCCACTTTTCAGTCAGGGCAGGGGGAGGGGAGCCCCAGGCACAAGGATACTTCTGGTGCGTGGCAGGATGGGAAGGGTGAGCTGTGGGCTGCAGGTGTTGGGGGAACACTTGGCTAATGCATTAGGATGGGGGCAGGGGAAAGCAGTTTGGCAGTTAGTGAGTCAAAAGTCAGTCATCATGGAACCTTGGGTGATGGACTTGGGCCCAAAGCATGATGGGATGTTGGATCTGGTGCATTGTGGGACACAGGAGACAAACACCAGTCTATAGCTTCGTGGAATATAAGCTGGATTTTCTGTGGACCTTAAGAGAGGCAATACATTATATGGGATCACTGAGGTCAGACAGGGGACCCAGCGAAGAGAGGTCACAGTTAAGGTAATGCATTATGGGAAATGGAACCACAGCTCTGCATGAGGCATCGGACCACAGATTCAAGCCCAGTAGCTGACGGAACCTGAGACCAGTGCACATTCTGAACATAAGAGATTTAGTATATTATTGGCTACTGGCCTAATGTATGATAGGCTAGAAGTTGTCGTGGGTGAGACAGACAAGTCAGGCAGTAAGGGACATTATGAGGCAGAGCTATAGGACTAAGACATGATAGGACATGGGCTCATTGTGGGATATAGAGAACCAGGGCACTAAGGACTATTACTATGACAGAGAGCCTGGCCTAATAGATAAGGAGATGTCAGGTCCTGTGAATTATGGGACATAGAAGGTCATCACGTGATGGGATACTGGGACTCAGACATCAAATGCATGATGGGCATGAGGCGACAATATGATTGATGCTGTTTTAGTGCCAACGGGGACAAAGAAGGCCGGGCAACGGGAGACAGACAGTGGGTCAGACACAATGGAATCTAGTGCACAATGGAATCTGGAAGGCCAGGGCATTGTGGGACGTTGGGGATCAGTCTCAGGCTCAAGACATGATGGGATACCCTGGGGGAGGAATGTGGGCCCCACGGGACCCTGCCCCTTGCGCTCCGCGATCCAGATCCCCCTCCACCCCCAGCCCAGTCCGACAAGCCCAGCCGCGCCTACACTCCTCTCCCCAGGAGCTGGAGCGCCAGGCCTTGGCCAAACACGTCAGGGCAGAGGCCCTGAGCTCCACCCTTCGGCTGGCCCAAGACGAAGCCTTGCGGGCCAAGAACCTGCTGCTGACAGACAAGATGAAGCCGGAGTGAGGAAGGAGGCTGAGGGCATGGGAGGAGGGTGAGGTCTTGGGGAAAGGGCCTGAGTCCCCACCTCCTTCCACTCCAGCCCCATGGCATCTGGCATCACCAGCCCTAACTCCCTACTCATGACAGGGAGAAGGTGGCCGCTCTGGACTATCTCCACTTGAAGATGTGTTCCCTCCACGATCAACTCAGCAACCTGCCACTTGAGGGGTCCACAGGGACAATGGGGGGAGGAAGTGGGGGAGGGAATCCCCCAAAACGTGAGGGCCCAACCCCTGAACAATAAATGGGCCCCTCATGCTGGCATGAATTCTGTCTCCTTTTTGGCACCAAAAGAGGGCTAATAAATTGCACTCACACCATGCACCAGCCTCTGTGCTATGACTTGATCCTCAGCCAACAGGGTATCATGGTTTCCAGAGAGATGCTGATGATGGTACACTGTATTATCTCACAATTTCTGAGGATCAGGAATATGGGAGTGGCCTAGCCAGATGGTTCTGGCTCAGAGTCCTCATGAGTTTGCAGTCAGGATGTCAGCTGGAACTGCTGTCATCTGAAGGCTTGACTTGGCTGGAGGTGACACTTCCAAGATAGTGCACTCATATGGCTTTTGGTTGGAGGCCTCAGTTTCTCATGGTAGCTAACTTCCTCCAGGGCAAGCAATCTAAGAACAAGCAGGATGCTACAGTGCCTTTAATGACCTAGTCTTGGAAGCTGCAAACCATCATTTTCTCTTCCTGTATTCTTTAGAATTAAGTCACCAACTCCAGATCATACTCACAGGGTGTATCAAAGAATTTGCAGCCATATTTTGAAAAGAATGTCCATTTGTGGGCATGTTCTAAACTACCACACCAATGCAATTTTTAAACTTATAGTTCAAGTATAATATAAACAGAAAAGTTCACAAGTTAGAAGTGTACAGCTCAATGAATCATCATGGAATGGACATGTAACCACCACCAAGATTTGGAAACTGCACCTGACTAGCAGTTCTTGAACCCCAATCACTACCCTTTCCTTCTACCCCAAAGGTAACCCCTATTCTTCTAACACCATGGCAGTAAGGTAAGAGAAGAAACAGTACAAAGATAAGGAAGGAAGAAAACATTATTCTGAGATGGCATATCTATGCATATAGAGAATCACAAGGAATCCAATAGAATAAATTACTAAAAATTAGTGAGTTTAGCAAGGAAGCTGAATAAAAGGTGAATATAAAAAAATGATTTTGGCAGGGAGGGTATAGCTCAAGTGGTAGAGTGCATGCTTAGCAGTACCTCCCCTGAAAATAAATAAAACCTAATTACCACCCTTCCAAACACTTTTTTTTTCATTTTAAAAAAGATTTTAAAAAATGATTTCTGTATGCCCATGATAAAAGGTTAAAAAATGAAAAAGTTTTAAAGGTGCTAGTTCTACATAGCATAAAACTAAAAAATGTCTAGGAACCCAACAAAAGATATGCCACAATCTCTACACCCAACTTTAAAACATTATTGAGAAAAGTTACAGACCTTAATGAATGGAGAATTATATCATATTCATGGTTTATAAGATATTATAAAAATGTTACTTCTTGCTAGTTGATTTATAGATTTGGAGCTAGCAGATTGGAGATTCATTAATGCAGTTTCATTTGTACCCACAAGATAGGAACTGCTGGCAGATCTAAATTCCTTCAGAGGATGAATAATCACTTTTCATTTTACAGAGTGCAATGGACTGTATGTGTCCTTCAAAATTCACACGATGAAACCCTCATCCCCACTGTGGTGGTATTTGGAGGTGGGGCACTGGGAGGTGATCAGATGAGGTCATGAGGGTGGAGCCTACCCATGGAAGGAGCACTCTTTTTAGAAAAGACAGCCTCTCTGACTCCCGCCGCCATATGAGGACACAGCAAGAAGGCAGCCATCTGCAAACAAGGAAGCAGGCTTTTCACCAGACACTAAATCTGCCAGCACTTTGATCTGGGACTTCCCAGCCTCCAGAACTGCGAGAAATAAATTGTTGTTTAAACTACTGAGTATTTTGTTAGAGCAGCCCAAACTGAAGAAGATACAGAGGAAGAAATAGGTCCAGAGAGGATAAATTATTTACATAAGGGTACATAGTTAGTGGGGAAAAGAACCAGTATTGCAACACATTACACATTCCTCCTAGAGACAGTGTATTCTAGGGACAACTATAATCCTGTTTTCTAACTGCGAAGATACCACTTCGTTAAAGCGCAAGCAGATAAACAACCTAATCCCAGAATCCCATCTTGGGGATCTGTTTCCTGAGGCCATTCTTTGCACCAAGAACCACAGCAGTTAATACTCAACTACTGTGAACATCTGAAATAGAACTTGATATAGGAGACTGGTTCCATGGGTGATGAAAGACCTGAAGGGCTAAAGGGGGATGTTGAGGGAAACCAGAGATTGGCATCAGCAGAAAGTGACTACCGTCCCTAGGCTGAAAGGACAAACAGAGGAAATGATGTTATCAGAGTCCAGGGACAGGTTTCCTGATGGAAGCGGAAATCACTGCAGATCTGTCTGTAAGAGCTGCAGCCGATTCCAGAGAAGCACCCTGAAGCAGAGAGGGAGAGGAAGAAATGCCATGTCATCTCTCTACTACATCATTCTATCTCCTGCCAATGCTTCTCCCATTGGTTGAAGCCAGTGGAAGCTGGCTGACATACAGAACCTCGGAGAAGATCCTGTAGGGTCTGTGTGATACAGAACAGATAATGGAAAAGGCAAAGAAATATATCGGATGTCAAGTAAGCTCAGAACTGGCATGTGAATGTTAAGCTCAAGATGCTTTTAAGACATCTATGCATTTAGACTGAGTAGGCAGCTGACTTTTGAATTAGGGAAGGAGGTAGGATCTGGACATACAAATATGGAAACCATTAAAGCCACGACATTGAATGAGACCATTGAAAGGATGAGCATATATTTTTAAAGGGGGAAACAAAGAAACAAAAACCACAGTCCTGGGGAACTCCAAAGTTCAGAAGCTTGGGATAACTGGAAGAATTCACAGTGGAGACTGAAGAGGAGTAACCAGTGAGGTAGGAAGAAAACTCAACGAACGTGATGTCCAGGCAGACAGTAAAGAGAGTTTATTAATGAGGAGGGAGCAGTCAACTGAATCAAATGCTTCTGTAGGTCAGCTAAGATGAGGACTGAGAAACTGACCATTGGATTAAATTACAAGAGTACTTTCAGTGGACTTGTGGTGGGGAAAGCCTGAAAGAGTGTATTAAAGAGAGCATGGCAGGCGGGGAGAGGGTATAGCTCAGTTGCACAGCGTGTGCTTAGCAAACATGAGGTTTTGGGTTCAATCCCCAGTACCTCCATTAAAAAAATAAGTAAAAATAAAAATATATGAAGAGGTTGCACAAGACAGAGAGAGAGAATAGAAGGCAAAGATTTAGAGACAGTGGGTTTAGGCTACTCTTTTGATGAACTTTGCTGGAAAGTGGAGTGGAGAATGAGTTGGCAGCCTGTGTAGGAACAGAAAAAGTTCAAGATTCTCAGATTTGTCCATCAACAGATGACTAGATAAAGAAGATGTAATATATATATTATATTATATGTATACATATATTATATGTATACACACACACACAATGGAATGCCACTCAACCATAAAAAATAAATAATGCCATTTACAGCAACATGAATGGACCTGGAGATCATCATTCTAAGTGAAGTCAGCCAGAAAGAGAAAGAAAAATGGCATATGATATCACTTACATGTGGAATCTAAAAAAAAGGACACAAACAAACTTCTCTACAAAACAGAAACAGACTCACAGACATAGAGAATAAACTTATGGTCACCAGGGGTTTAAGGGGGTAGAAAGGGATAAATTGGGAATTTGAAAATTGCACCTTTTGGGGAGTGATGGAAATGTTGGCTATCTTGATTGTGGTAGTGGTTTCATTGGTGTATACATCTATCAAAATCCATCAAAGTGTACATCTGAAATATGTGTAGTTTAGTGTACAGGAAGCAGATCACAATAAAAATGTTAAAAAATAAAATTTAAATTTAATATAATTTAATTTTAAAAGACTCTCAGTTTTATCTGCATTCAACCAAATATCCCCACTGTAAGTCGCAGGGTCCCACTCCTTCCCAATAGATGCCCAAACCTTCCTATTAGAGACTTAGCGAGGCTTTAATGCTGGAGCCCACACAGTTATAATTTCTGTTGGATTTTTAGCCCTGTTGGCACTGTGTTTACAAGAAATGAAATTCTTCTAGGGTTTCCATAGAAGCTCTTTGGTTCTCTGTCTGTGACTAGAGCTGAGAGTTTAAAGACCTGAGCTCATAATGTTCTTTCGTTAAGCATGTCAGAGCCCTCAGAAGAAGCCACTGAATATCACAATCCTTGTGGCCACTGCAGTGCTATAATGGTTAATTGTAGCAGCCACTGGATCCCCCAAGGCACTCACTTGGAGCCTCATCACAGTCAACATGGATGCTAACATATGCTTTTACCATGATGCCACTACATCTATGGTTTCCTAGTGCCCCATTTCTTGGCAAGGAGCTCATCGCTGTGTTCAGACCCTAAAAACCAACTAAGTCATCTCCCAAACCCCATCTTTGAGAATCTGCTTCCTGTGGCAAATATTGGTGTCACTCAAGGTATGTTCAGGAGACAGAAATCACACCAGTTATTTTAACAGAGATGATTTCATATAAAGAAATGTTTCTTACATATAAAGCGTTGGTAACTAGGTAACTGAAAAGGCAGAAAGAAAGCCCTACGGCACTACAGTGGTAGTAATGACAGGAAGCATCTCCTGCTCCTGGTGCAGGAAAAACAAAGGATACAGGTGAAAATTATGAAAACTAAACACTTGGATAAGAGGCTCATTGAAAATGAAGAGGGAGGACTGCTCAGCTGGTGCAGGTGTATCTAAGCTCAGAGGACCACCAGAGACTGGGACCTTCTCCAGAAGCATGCCGAAATGGTGCTGGCAACCCCGAGGGTGTGTAACATTTGGAAAAAACTGCAAAGTAGACTTAGCAGCCGCTACAGGAAGGAACTGCCTCAGCTGGGGTAAAGAAGCTGTGCTGGGTAATGCTGATGGGAACGAGAAACTGACAGGAAATAAGCATAGAGCAAACAGGAAGAGCCCGGTCCTAGTGCTTCCTCCAGGCTTCTATAGTCCCTTGGGTGCCCCCTATTGGCCGAGTCTAACACAGCCAGTTGGCAAAGAAGTGTGGTTTACAGAGTCCCAGTCTCAGATTCACGAGGCCCAGTATGGGGGAGTAGATATGAAACCAAGAGATACAGCTTAGTAATTGCACACATCACAATAGTGCGTGCCAAGGACCAGCAACTATGAGTAATCCAATTCCACTCCCCTAAGGCCCAAATATATCTTTTTTAAACTTATTTTTTAATTTGTTTTTAAATTTGGATGGGAATTAGGTTTATTTATATATTTATTTTAATGGAGGTATTGGAAATTGAACCCAGAACCTCATGCATGCTAAGCACACACTCTACCACTGAGCTATACCTTCCCTTCCCACCACATACAACTTTCAAAGAGTACTTGAATACTTGGGAGATTGTTTTCCCTGGATAGCTAGCCCAAATGTTGTGCTGAAGTTAATTCTATCCAAGTCATATCGTGGTTTTAATGTAAATTTAATCAAAATCCCAGTAAGATTATTTTTTTAAAGGAGCTGACCCAGTTATTCTAAAGGTCTTCTGAAGAAATAATAGATGAGATAAAGAATATAGATAATAGATGAAATAAAGAAATAAATAGATGAGAGAAGCAACTTTTTCCATAGGAAAATAATAAAATGGAAATAAAGGCAGAGATGGGGTGATGCCTCAAGGAATGCCAAAGATGGCTGCAAAGCCCCAGAAGCTGGGGGTTCGTCAAAATTCAACTGGTGGTAACAGAAACCACCCTAGTTATTTTAAGTAGAATGAATTTAATACAAGGAAATGAAGAAACTGTCAGGAAGGGATGGAGGATTGGACCCTGGGCTATGTCTCCAGGAAAGTCTCTCAGAACGACAGTGCAGAAGCACCCCTCCAGTGTTTAGCTATTACCTCCTCTGATCATGAAAGTTGGAACTAGGGAGCCCCCACCTCCACCACTCACGGGGGAACAGGTGGCTGCAGGAACACACAAACTTAACTAGGAGGTAGTCAGTTTCATTAGCAGCTCAGTGAGTCATCAGTCCCAAAGTTCACACCTTATGTAGGTCCCTCCCTTTCAATCTGACCTAGCCACTTGCTTTCACCAGTAGAACATGGTGGAAGTGATGCTAAGCCAGTTCCAGATCTAAGCTTAAAGAGGCCTGGCCTCTCCGTTTTTGTCCCCAGGGGGAGCTGTGGGCTGCCCTAGAACAAGTCAGGCTGCCCTGTTGGAGAGATTTCTTGAAGAGAAGACCTCCTGGAGAGGGAGTGTCTTGGCCATCCTAATGTCCAGCTGACCCTTCAGCTTTAAGTAGTGACCAGTGACCACAGTGAGGTCAACTCAACCCAGGTTGCAGGATCGTGAACAAATGAAAGGGTTGGCTTTGAACACTGTGGTGAAATGTACATCACATAAAATTTACCATTTGAACCATTTAAGTGTACATTTCTGTGTCATTCATTACATTCACAGTGTCATGTAACCATCAGCACCATCTATTTCCAGAGCTTTTCATCATCCCAAACAGAAACTCTGCACCCATTAAACAAAACCTCATTCTCCATTCCTCCCACTTCCCAGCTCCTGGCAACTGCCAGGAACATCTTTTCATGTGTTCCTTTGTCTATCTTCTCTGGAGAAATGTCGATTCAAGTCCTTGGCCCATTTTTGAATGGGGTTGTTTGTTTATTGCTGTTGTTCGGTTGTAGGAATAATGTCATATATCTGGTATTAACCCCTTGTCAGATATATGACATGAAAATATATTCTTCCATCACGGCAGCTGTCATTTCACTCTATTGATTGTGTCCAGGGATGCACAAAATTTTAAAACTTTGATGGAGTGCCACTTAACTATTTTTCCTTTTGTTGCCTATGCTTTGGCTGTCATAGCCAAGCCCAGGGGTCATTGCCAAATCCAGTGTCATGTAGCTTTGCCTCTATGTTTTCTTTTTTTTTCCTCTCTCTTTTTTTCCCTAGTACTTTTTCTTTTGCTCCTATGTTTTCTTTCAGGGGTTTTATTGAGAGCACTTGGCAATCCCGCAGATCTGTGTCTTGCTTCGACAGTGTTTGGTCAGAACAGACCCAGGGACACCTCTTCCTCCAGCCTTGGACCATCCTTCAGCCATTTTTTCCAGCTGAAACCTTCAGAACCAGCCACTCGGCTATCCTCGGCCTCCAGGACAGCCAACACCACTATATGAACTTAACTCCTTATTACCAAGCAACCATGAGCTCCCAGATTCGTTAGAATTATTCCAGCGAGGTTGAAACCTCCGTCAACCACCTGGTCAACATGCATCTGTGGGCCTCCTTCACCTACCTCTCTCTAGTGAGGGTCCCCAAGGTGCCCCCGGCAGGAGTTGCCCTCAGCTGCGCGCCTCCAGCCCTCTGCGCTCGCGCTGGCCTTCTTTGTCCGGTTGGGTATTCAGAAGGCGGAGTTAGCACTCCTGGCATCGCCCCCTGGTAACCATTGTTCCCGCCATCTTTTCCCGCAGGGCTTCTATTTCACCTCCACGCTGTGGCTCTGGAAAGAGTGGGCCACTTTTTCCGAGAACTGGCTGAGGAGAGGAGGGACGGGGCAGAGCATCTCTTAAAAATGCAAAACCAGCACGGAGTCTGCGCCCTCCTCCAGGATCCGTCGCGAGATGAGTTGGGGTAAAACCCAGGACGCTATGGAAGCTGCCATGGTTCTGGACCAGGCCATTTTGATCTGCCTGCCCCGGGTTTGGCCCGCGGCAGGCTCACACCTCTATGACTTCCTGGTGATCCACTTCCCAGGTGAAGAGGTGAAACTCATCAAGAAGATGGTCCACCACCTGACATCGCCGGAGTCTGGCCAGTCCCAGGCTGAGCTGGGCGAGTGAGTATCTCTTCCAGAGGTTCCACCAGGAGCCTCTGGAACCCAGAGGACTTTGAGGAGCCCCACTGGTGTCCCCCTGGTGATAGGGCTTCTACTGAAGCCTCTCTCTGCAGCTGCTAGGCAACTTTTTAACCACAGTGGAGCCTTCTCCCAAGCCATGGACCAAACGGAAACAAATAAAGGCTAATAAAGCTTTTTACAGGAAAAAATATATATATACATATATTTACACACACGCACAATTTTGTATCTTAAAATTTTATAATTTTAGCTCTTACAGTTAGGTCTTTGATCCATTTTGAGTCCACTTTTGTATATGGTGCAAGAAGAGGATCCGACTTTGTTCTTTTGCATGTGGATCTCCAGTTTTCCTGACACCATTTGCTGAAAAGTCTGTCCTTTCCCCCACTGAATGGTCTTGGCGCCCTTGCCCAAGATCATTTGACCTTATATATGAGGGTTTCTCCTGGGCTTTCTATTCTATTCCATTGGTCCATAGGTCTGCTTTTATGCCAGTACCACACTATTTTGATTACTGTAACTTTATAATAACTTCTGCAGTCAGGAAGTGTGAGATCTCCAACTTTGTTCTTTTTCAGGATTGCTTAGGCTACTCAGGGTCCTTGAAGTTCCGTATGGATTTGTCTATTTTTATTTTTAAAAACTCACTGGACTCGGACAGGGATTGCCTTGAATCTGTAGATGGTTTTGGATAGCAATCGACATCTTCACAGTATTGTCCTCCAAAGCAGATTCATGAGATGTTAATGATTTTTAATTACATGTGTGGCTCACAGTACTGACTTAAATGTTCCCCAAAGGACCACATTAGCTCATAAAACTCAATAATAAAAAAGCAAACAATGCAATAAAAAAAATGGGCAGAAGGGGGAAGGGTATAGCTCAAGTGGGTTCAATCCCCAGTACCTCCTCTAAAAATAAATAAATAAATAGGCCTAATTACCTCCTCCTCCAAAAATAAATAAAGTAAAATCTTAAAAAAATGGGCAGAAGACCTAAACAGACATTTCTCCTATGAAGACATACAGATAGTCAATAGGCACAAGAAAAGATGCTCAATACCACTAATTATCAGAGAAATGCAAATCAAAACTACAATGAGGTGTCACCTCAAACTGGTCAGAATGGCCAGCATAAAAGTTCACAAACAATAAATGCTGGAGAGGGTGTGGAGAAAAGGGAACCCTCCTACACCGTTGGAAATGTAATCTGGTGCGGCCACTGTGGAGAACAGTATGGAGGTTCCTTAAAAAATCAAAAATAGAGTTACCAGATGATCCAGCAATTCCACTCCTGAGCATATACCTGGAGAAAGCTCTAACTCAAAAATATACATGCACTCCAGTGTTCACAGCAGCACTATTTACAATAGCCATGACACAGAAGCAACCTAAACGTCCATCAACAGATGACTGGATAAAGAAGATGTGTTATGTATTTTTTATGTGGTATGTATTATACAATGGAATACTACTCAGCCATCAGAAAGAATGAAATTATGCCATTTGCAGCAACATGGATGGACCTAGAGATTATCACACTAAGTAAAGTAAGTCAGACAAAGACAAGTATCATATGATGTCATATGTATAGGGTCTAAAAATGACACAAATGAATTTATTTACAAAATAGAAAGAGACTCACAGACATAGAAAACAAACCTATGGTTACTAAAGGGGAAAAGTGGGGAAGGTATAGATTAGAAGTTTGGGATTAGCAGATACAAACTACCATATACAAAATAGATAAACAAAGACCTACCATATAGCACAGGGAACTATATTCAATATCTTGTAATAACCTATAATGAGAAAGAAAATGAAATAAATAAATATATACATATATACCTTAATCACTATGCTGTACACCGGAAACTAACACATTGTAAATCAACTATACTTCAATTAAAAAAGAAACCACATTGGTTCACCCTATTAATAATATCATGTTAGTCAGACTGAATAAACAAGCAGTAGCTAGTGCGTTGGGGTATTGCTAAGATATGTGCCCTCCAGAGGGTGGGAAGTAAAGTTTACAGAGTTTCAAGGACCTACCACATCAGGGAGGGTTTAGGAGCCCGGGCGTCAGTACTAACTCAAAAGGGAAGAACAGATACCACATCTTACCACTAAGAAAGAAGCCCGTGGTCTTCATTCTACTGGTTTAGGTGTCTTCAGGTTCGGAGGAAGTATATTACACACTGGGAAATACTGCTCCAATTCATTTTATAGATAATAAGGAAGACTTCCAGCTTTGAGTGACTCCCAGGTCAGGAAGGGACTGGTACCAGCTGCAAGGCAGACAGCCCTGCCAATTGGGAGACAGCAGACCCTGTGATACTAGAAGTATCTGTAGATTGGCAAAGATGTCATGCAGACTTTCTGCCAAGAGTTTCCTCCCTGAAAGGGGAAGCGCAGTGTCGACCTCAGCGTTCTGAAACGAGGCAATGCACCGTTCAAAGGGAGCTCCTGATGTGCAGCTGAGCCCTGGCAGAGACGGAGCCTAAGAACACAGTTACATCACATGACATTCAGCCAGCGTGGCCCATCGCGAGTTTATTTCTGTTGGAACTCCCAAATATTTCAAGTTGGGTGTATCCCACAGGGAGCCATTGGAAGGTGGAACCTAGATCAGGCATCAGCGGGGCCAGATGACACAAATAAGCTGCATCAGGAGAGGGGCCAGACCCCATGACATCCACCACTGCTGCACCAGCACTTTCTTCTCAGCACCTGCCCCTACCTGTGACTTCCCCCAGAGCAAGCAATTCAGAGAGAGAGCAAGAAGGAAGCCAGAATGTCTTTTGTGTCCCATTCACTTCTACTATAATCTTTTAGTTACAAGAAAAGAGTCACTAGTCAGTCCACACTCAAGGGGAGAGGAATTAAGCTCCACCTTTTGGGAGGAGGAATGTCAGAATACTTGGGGACATTTTTGGAAACTGCTAGAGTTGGTGAGTTGCATGTGGGGGCTGGGCTGGTGGAAACTAAAGTGCTCGGGATTTTGATTTGGATGTTAGGCTGGTGTCATTATGCTTGACTCTGTGGAAGCAATGGGACTTGGAGTCATGGTATTACGGCAGTGGTGGGTTGGATGACTGGGGCTTTGGTGTGGTTAGATGGGGTTGGTGTTATGAGCTCAGGCTGGTGGGTGTGGTAGAGGAGTGTGGTATTTAAAGCCATTAACTATGGGTCAAGTTTAAGTTTGGGTGATGGTGGAGATTGGAAGGAAATTTTGGTGGGGTGGGTGGAGTTTGGGGTTGGATGTTTTTTTGTTGCTTGTATGCTTCAAATTGTGGTTGGGTTGTTGGGTATAGTGAGGTGTGGTGTCATGGGATCACTGGATGTTAGAAACCTGGAGGAGGTTAGGGCAGTGGACATGAGCTAGTGCATTTCTAGTCCATCACTCAAACGAATCTGTCATTGAGGTGAAGGTTGGAATGGCTGGGGTTGGGGTTAGGTAATAAGAGTCTTGGGGGATTCATTTGGGAGATGTCAACTGGGGTGCCTGGATTGGCATCAGCCTCTAAGTTGGGGGTGGGGAGTTGGTGTTGGGGCAGCAGGAACTAAACTAATGAGAGCTTGTGGGGTTGTCTGACTGGGATGGTCCTTGAATGGTTGCGTTTCTTATGACTGGAGCTGGGAAGGCAATAAACTGGGCAGGTTGGGGGTCGAGGCTGAAGTAGTGATTGTAACTGGGAATTCATGATGGGGCCTGGAGATGGATGGAAACTTTTCTCCTCCTTCACCCTGATACGATCCTCACCTCTCCCACCCTCGCCCAGGCCAGGAGCACAGCAGAAACCACACACCCAGCTTACACATCTTTATTAGACCAGATGTGAGATTTCCAAACCCAAACAGGCTGCCTCTGTCCTGCACCAGCCCGCCGTAGAGACCATCCCCCTAGTTCCTGGGGAGACCAGCTCCCTGCTGGAAGGTGTCAAAAGTTGGTGGGTGTCATGGGTGCCTGAGAGCCCCCAGTGTGGCAGGGGAGAGAGCCACAGCTGTGCTCCAAGTCCTCCTCCCCTGACCCTCTGCACCGGCGCTTAAGACGCTGCCCCTCCTGGAACAGGGCGGCCACGTCCAACAATGCATCCTTGATGTGCTCACCCAGCCGGTGGGAGTCCTGGAAGGAGAAATGTGTCACGTCCAGGGGAACCTGGGAGAGGAGCTCCTAGGGGCTGAAAACAAGAGGCTGGGGTCCCTGACTCCTGGGTCGGAGGGCTGAGGGGGTTGGAGATTGGGACCTGGATCATGGGACAGTAGGGAGCTGGGAGTTCGGACTCCTAGGCTGAGGGAGGAGGGGGTGTGTGGGGGTTAGGCGCACCGTTCTCGTGCTTGATTTTTTGCTGGAGATGTGGAAGGTGATAGCCTCGTCTCCCGTGAAGATGTAAGAAACCCCATAACCATGGTCATCGGCCTGGAGAGGGACAGAGTAAGGGGAACAAAAGGGCCCCCGCTCCCCACCTCTCCTACTAGGCAGACGTGCGGACCCCCAGCCCCCTCCTGCCTCGGGTCCCTGTTCCACTCACAGGCCCAAATCCACCACCAGAGGAAACGTAGTCGGGGTAATTCTGGACATCAAACAGGTGGATTTGCTGAACAGGAATCTGGCTGGTGGCCAGCTGCCACTGCTCCGAGTGAACCTGAGGGACAGGAGTCGGTTATATGTGCAATAAAGACAATCAGACCCGCAAGTCCGTGTTGCCTTGGCTGAACTGCCTGTTTCCCTAAATCGGCCCATCTGCCCCTCTTCCCTTGGTCTACCTGACCTCACTCCTCTGCTCTTCTTTTTTGACCACATCTCTCTCAGCTTCTCCCGGAACCCGCCCTCCTCTCCTGGTCCTCGGAACCACGCCCCTCTCCCTTTCAAACCCCAAGCCTGCTCCTGGACCACATTCTTCTTCCCCTGACCACGCCCCTCATCTCTGACCACGCCCCTCTCCCCACGTGCCATTTCCCCTCTCCCTTTCGCTCTGCCCCAGCTCCCTAACTCCTGGGTTAATACTCCTTTTTTCAGTCTCATCCTCCTTGTCCCGGAAGTGCCTCCCTTCTCCCATGGTTTGCCACTTCCCTTTTAAACCTTTTCCCTGCACCCCAACCTGGTCCAGGAAGGGTGATTGTAGGTGGAGGAGTTGGGACACGATGTAGAGAGCAAAGAGGTGACGGTCAACCCCCTGTCCGCTCATTGCTGCCTTCAGCAGGGCCTGGTGCTTGTCCACCGCCAGGCGGAACAGGGCGAGGCACTGTGCGTCCTGGGATCCCGGGGGAGGTCACAGGTCATGGAAAGACAGGGAGTGGGCTTACTGCTGGGGCCTGTCACACCCCGGCCTCAACCCAGCTTGCAACACCCCTGCAAGGCAGAGATATCAACTATTTTGCAGAAGGGAAACAGAGAGGGGAAGTCACTTGCCCAGGGTCACAGAGCAAAGCAGAATCAGGTGGATTCCTGGGTCTGTCCGACTCTAGGGCCCAAACTCCTTCCATTGAACAGCAATACTTCATAAGTAAGGGGGAGAGGGAACAGAGGTGCCTGGGGGGTTCTGAGCAGAAAGGTTAAATAAGGACCCTAAGGAATCGTAACAAATGGAAGTTACAAGGTCACACAGAGGTTAAATAGAGCTACATTGTGGAACCAGGGCTCCCTCTTGGGTCCTCCCCTACGTGCTCTGTGTGACCCTCATTAAAGCATGTATCACATTCTCCTGAATTATCTCTGTCCCCCTCCATCACTGAGCTCCTGGAGGTCACAGACCATGCCTGGTTCTGCCTGTGTACCATCATGGGGCCTGGCCGTCAGAAGGTGCTCCTTAATGTTTCTAAATGTGTGAGTGAGAACGTGGGAATGACTGAAGCCTCAGACGAGGCCCACACCCACTGTCTTCTCTTTGTCCTCCATGGCTTTCACAAAGTTGCAGGCCTCCCTCGTGCAAGAACGCACCGTCTCGGTCCGGCCTTCCAGGAACAAGCGAGTCATGGTTGACTCATAAGTCAGGCAGAACTGACCCCTGTCCTGGGGGGCAAGGACAAGAGGAGCCTGTCAGCTAGGCTCAAAGACTTCACAGACTTGACCCACCTCTGTCTGGACCTCCAACCTTCTCCCACCCAGGAACACGTGGTTGGGAGAGAGAAATCAAGATGGTGGACCCACCATGGCAGTCACCAAGAAGTCATTAAAGGGACTGATGAGGCAGGTCTTGGGGGCCCAGGGGAAGAGAGGTCTTGAGAGGGGTCTAGGGCTGGGAACCCAACTGACCCGGAAGTGGGCCAGCTGCAAGGCTGTCTGGATGAAACTGTCTGAAGAGAGGCGACAGCGTTTTATGAAGCTCTTGCCAAAGTGGGAGAAGGGGAAGACGTGGCAGTCGATGTTTCCAGACAAGGTCTTGGCTCCCCTCAGGGCTAGAGAGATGGATAGATGGATCTGCCAGAGAAGGAGGGAGGGAGGAATGGCTGGGGTTACAGATAGGGGTAGGTTAGAGTTTGGAATGGGTCTGAAAGTGGAGATGGGAATGGAGTTAGTTTGGGGTGGAATATGAAAATGGGGACAAAGATGGGAAGAGGGATGGCAGTGATGGTCAGGATGGGATTGGGATTGGAGATAGGGATGGGACAGGGAATGGGGCTGGGTATGAGGACTGAATTGGAGTTGGGGATGGGGTATGGGTTGGGTATGGAATGGGTTTAGGTTTGAGGATGGGGTTGGGGTTGCAGATGGGACTGAATTTAAGAATGGTGATTGTTGGGGATGGAGATGAGTTTGAGGTGAAGAGGAAGTTGGGTTTGAGTTAGAGCTAGAACGAAGTGGAGGTTGGGTATGGAGATGGGGTTGGGGATTGAGCATGAGGTTGGGTGTTGGGGAAAGGGTTGGTTTGGGGTAGGGGTTGGAGTTGGGGATGTGGTTGGGATGAGGTTAGATTGGAGATAAGGTTGGGGGTTTGAGGTTGGGGATGAGTTTGGCATGATTTGGGGGTGGGGGGTGTGGGTTTGGAGTTGGGGTTAGGCATGGGGTTGATTTTTTGGTTGAGATTGGGGACAGGGATGAGGTAAGAGTCAAAGTCAGGAATTTGGGAACTTGGAAGAGAAGCTTAGAAATCTGGTCTCTCACCTTGTCTGGAAGGTCCCAGTACAGCCGCTGGGGCTGGGGCAGCGTGGGGTCAGGATCCCCCTTGCAGTGCCCATCTGTTGAGTAGCCCAGCTGAAAGCATTCTGTGGCCAGAGTGAACTGTGTGCAAACGGAAGCTGTCAGAGTCCCTTCCTCCCTCTGGACAAACGGCCACCTAACCAGAGATCTCTTTTCTTAAGTCCCTTCTAGGGGTCGGAACCTCTGATATTTCTGGGTGGGTTCTCAGGGTCACACTCACTGAGAGCAAGGCTAATACTAGTACTTTATAAAATGGAGGTATAAGGAGTTGAACACAGGACCTCATGCATGCTAAGCACACACTCTGCCTCTGAGCTGTACACTCTCCCCTGCCCTTGTACTTCTGACTGCTAGATAAAGAGCCACCAATGGCTGCCCCAGCCCTCCTGAGGACTCCTCCTGCCACAGTCCCGGGACAGGAGAGATAAAGCTGGGCATAACATGGGCTTCCAGGGGTCAGCATCCATTGTGATTCAGTGGAGCCCACGCCCTGCTGGTTGTCAAATATTTTAAATCAGTCCCGATGGAGCACCTACTACCTGCCAGCCTTCCACTGAATTCTCACAACAACCCTAGAAAGAAGGGATTAATATCCTCATTATGACATTAGAAATATAACAGGAGCAGAACATCTCGCTTTATGTCTTAGAGTTTGCATTTCTCTTTACCTTATTCTACATGACATCTCTTTATTCAGAGTCAATATGCAGAGGGGGAAGGTATAGCTCAGTGGCAGAGTGTGTGCTAACCATGCACGAGGTCCTGGCTTAATCCTCAGTACCTCCATTAAAAATAAGTAAATAAATTAATGAACCTAATTACCCCCAGCCCCACAAAAAATCCAACTCTCCCCCCGCAAAAAGATGTAAAAAAAGAAATGTTAAATGAAAAAAAAGTCAATATGCAGAGATGATGTGTTAACAGGTAGTGAAGGGTCTGAGATTGAATTGAACTGACATTGGTGATTGACCAATATAATCAAAGGTCCCAAATTCCCACTTTATAAACAAGAAACAGGCACAGAGGAATTGGTGCTTACCTGGGGCTGCTCTCAAGATCTGGAAGCGGCTCCCTTGCCCACATACATGCCTGACCTGCACCCTGGGTCCCATCCAACCCCTCATGCCACCCCATGGAAGACTGGGAACCCGGGAGGGTGCAGACACCACGCCCTAGGATGAGTTAGGAACTAAATAAAACAGAGATGCCCAGGTTCTTAGCATTGGATGGGATCTTGGAGATAAAAGAAAAGCCAAGCCTTTCACTTGATAGAGCAGAAACTCAGACTCAGAGGAGGGGAGGAACTTGCCTAAGGCCACACAGCAAACCTGAGCAGGAAGATGGTTCTTACTCAAGGTAATGGGGTTGGAAGGCCTCATACTGCAGCCTCAGAGCCTTATAGAGGGTTTTTCTCGCTCTGCAACTTCTGGCTCTGTGACTCTGGGCAAATCACTTCCCTTCTCTGAGCCCCAAAAGCCCATTCATCAAAGGAAGGGCATAACCCCAGAAACCCTTCTTTGCTAGGTGACCCTGGTCAGGTCTCGGCCTCTCCCCAAGCCTCCATTTCTCCTCTGACCCTAAGGCCCTGGAGAGGAAGATCCGCAGAAATGGCGGTGGATGGGGGGGTGGCAGTCCCGGGGGTGGGGGCGCTGTCAGCTGCCCTACCTCCCACATGTGCCCTGAGATGGGGCAGTCGGCCCATGAGTGCTCTACACTGAGGCCCAGCCTCCCGTTGGAGAAGACGATCAGCGAGAAGGATTTGTCAAACCAGCTGTTGGGGGAGAATTCAGAGTGGTTACCAAAGAGTCAGGCCAGGAGGGAAGTCAGGGTGCCTCTCCGTGGAAACTGAGGGGGTTTTGAGTGGGTAGCTCCAGGAATTGGGGCTGGGGTCCTGATGTGGGGAACTCTAAGAAGGTGGGGTCTCCCCTAGGCAGTTCTGATGGTCTCTGAAAGGTTTGGAGAGTTCAGGGATTCTGAGAGAATGTGTTGAGAAAAGGTCAGGGCTTACGGTGTGGAGAGCCTTGGAAATCAGAGTGGTGCCTGGTGGGCACATAGGAAGTTGTCTGAGGACCTCTAGGTTTGGAGGTCCCAGGTCAGGGGTCCTGGGCTTAGGGCACATTCATTTAGGTCTGAGTATTCCATGGTCTGCCGTACTGAGTCCGAGGTCCCCAGGCTTGAAGTCTGGTGGGGGTGGGGTGGGGTCTCTGGGTCAAGCAGGTCCCAGGTTTGGCATTTGTTAATCCTCCAATCTGGGGTCCCCAGGTCTGGGAGTCTGAGTCTGAAGCCCCAGGTCTAGAGTCTCTCAAGGTCTAAGAGTTCAGGTCCAGGGTTTGGTGGTCCTTAAATGTGTGGTTCTGGATCTGGGGTCCCAGGTCTAAGGGTTATCTGCTGCAGAGGTCCCCAGGTCTCAATGCATTGGGTCTGGGATCACAGGTGGGGTAGGGTCCAAATCCCCGGGTCTGACTCACCGGTCGTAGCCCCTGCCGGCCAGCAGGGCGTGGGCATAGGCATCTAAGGAGGCTGCAGGGTCCTCCCTGGAGACCCCCGCGGGCTCGGAGTCCAGTGATACAAAGAAAGCAGCACCTTCGATGGCCTCTAGGGCTTCCTCGGCCTGGGTCTTCAGGGACCTTCGCACCTGAGCCCACATGTCCCTGTCGGGGGACGTGCCTGAGTCTAGGCTGGCCCTCCACCCTGCTCAGCCTCCATTCGGCTCGCAACCTCAGGATGCTGGCTGGGCGTCCGGGCCCACTGATCTCTGACCCTTACCTGGGAGCAGCGGTCAGGGCGGCCAGATGCTCCTCGTGGGGGCAGGAGGGGGAGGGGTCGTCCAGGATTCGCTGGAACTGCTGCTCCAGGGCCCGCGGGGATAGCAGGCCGCTTTGGGAGTGGGTCCCCACGCGGAAGAATCGGCCCCGGTGGAAGACGGCCACGTGTCGGCTGTCACGGAGGTGGCGAATGTGGTCTAGCGGTGATACATTATAAGACCAAGAGTAATGGGGGGCAGATATAGCTCAGTGGTAGACTGCATGTGTAGCATGCATAAGGTTCTGGGTTCAATTCCCAGTACCTCCATTGAAGAAGGAGGAGAAGAAGAAGCAGCAGCAGCTTTATTAGGCATGTCTCAAGTGGTCTGCACTGCCCTAAGCACTCCTTTCATCCTCACCACCCTATGTACCCTTATTATCCCATTTTAGAGAAGAGCAAACTGAGGCTCAGAGAGGATCATAACTTGCCCAAGGTCATACAGCAAGGGAGCTATGGAGCTGAGATTCTAACCCAGGCAGGCTGGCTCCAGAGAACATGCTCCTGGCCACTACACTGTTCTGCCCCTGTCAGTGAGGAGGCGAAAGGGGGCTCACCTTTTTGGACCCCCGGGATTCGTGTGGTGTTGAATATCTTCTCATACTGAGCAGAGCATAATGGCCTCATTCCCATCAGCAGAGTCTGCAGGAGACCATGGGCTGGTGACCTGCCTCCCAGGACCCACGTGGCTTCATGGTCACAGGACGACAGCCTCCATCCCCAGCCCACGGGGGCAGCCCTCTTACCGGCAGGATCTCCTGGCGGTTCAGGCGGTGGCGGTACAGAAGGAGGGCATGGACGGCGTTCCCTGCCCGAGCTGCCTGCACCGGGGTGGGCGTGACGTACAGGAAGTCCTGGAAGGGACAGCCGAGGGGAGAGAGAAAAATGCCTGGGGTCAGGTTTGCCCGCGATTGGTGCGCGGACCCCAAACAGAGATCTTGAACCCAACAGAGGGTGGGATGGTGAATTCCAGACTGTGATTCGGGTCACTGACCCTAAACTCCACATTCTACCCAGACACCACAACATCAGGCCCAGGGAAGTATGAACTCCATCCCCTTCCCAGCTCCCAATCCCCTTCTCCCCTTCTTACCATCATATAATAGTTGCTGTTCACCATCAGTGAGTTCCGGGAGCGCAGGTACACAAATTCTTCCCACCAGTCACTGACCTGGGAGTAGGGCAGAGAGACGCACAGATGGGAGAGGGTGGGGGAGGTTGGGGAAGAGTGGGATGGGGGAGCCCCCCTAAGACTCTGCTATGTCAAACAGGGAGGATGGGGCTCATGAAGGAGGCAATCATGATCAGTAACTAGCAATAATTTAGAAGTCCATCCATGGGGGATCAGTTAGCTAAATCACACTACCCTTGTGTTATGGAATACTACATAGATGTTAAAAAGGACAAGGTACCTCTATATTACTGATGCAGTACGAGCACCAAAACAGACTACAGAGTGAAAAAGGCTAGGTATACAATAAGATCTGTGAAACTACCCCATCCAAGATTCTAAAAAATATTGCTAAGACCCAAGTGTCCACCAAACTGATGAACAGACAACCCAAATGTGGCCTATCCCTACAATGGAATGTTAATATCTAAAAGAATGAAATTCTAGACTCACAGACATAGAAAACAAATTTATGGTTACCAGGGGGGAAAGAAAGTGGGAAGAGACAAATTGGGAGTATGAGATTTACAGATACTAACTAATATGTATAAAATAAATAAACAACAAGTTCATACTGTATAGCACAGAGAACTATATTCATATCTTGTAGTAACTTATGGTGAAAAAGAATATGAAAGCGAATATATGTATGTTCATGTCTCAATGAAGCATTATGCTGTACACCAGAAACTGACACTAAATTGTAAACTGACTATACTTCAATTAAAAAATATATATATAATATATATATATGTATAAAATATATACAATATATATAAAAGGAACCGAAGTTCTGATTCAGGTTACAACAAGGATGAACTCTGAAAACATTACACTAAGTGAAATGAGTCAGACACAAAAGGGAAAATAGCATATGATTCCACTTTCATGAAAAATCTAAAAGAAGCAAATTCATAGAGACAGAAAGTAGCAGTGAGGTTACCTGGAGGTCGGGATCTTTTGCCTAATGGATACAGAGTTTCAGTTTGGGATGAGGAAAAGTTTCTAGAAATAGAGACTAGTGATGGTTACACAACATTGAATATATTTAGTACTACTGAATTGTACACTTAAAAATGGTTACAATGGCAAATTTTATATTATGTATATTTTAATCATAGTTAAAATGATGTATATTTATATTACATATATTTAATGCATAATATGTTATATAATATATGATATTATTATATACTTTAAAATTATATATAGTATATAAACAAAATGTGTATACTTTAAAATATATATATAGCTCCCTGGGTACAAATATATGTATGTATATACTCAGAAAGGACTCTAACAAAAGTGTTTCTCATAGGCAGTGGTGAGAGGCACAAGAATTAAAGGGAGGTGGTCAGAGAGGACTTGAATGTTTTCTAGATGTTTTCCTTTCTTCTATGTCATAGAATCTCATAGACTCTATGAAGACATCCCTGTTTGCTTATGTCTTAAAGTTGATGGCATCTTACACTTCCTTACACTTAGACCAGATAGTATGCTGTTGTCATTTTCTGGAAATGTGCAACATCTTCTGGAAAAACCCAGAAGATTCCAGCAAATGCTAGAAAATTTCTCTGCTTTGATCTAGGCAGGTGTTATCTGGTTATATGCATCCATAAAACTTCATCAAGATATACATGTAAGATCTGTGTACTTTACAATATATATAACATTGTAACATTATATCATGTACCAATTTTTAAAAAAGGAAAAAAGATACCAGCATCAAAGCTTGCTGAAGCCTATGATGCAGAAGAAAATCTTGGAGATAATTGTGGAGCAAGAGTTTAACCTCCAGGAAACAAATGGTTGGGATGGGGGGCAGGGGAGGTAGCGATGAATCAGACTAAGTTAGAAAATCTCCAAAGCAAAGTAAAAATTAGTCTAGTTTTACAAAAAAATCGCTTTAGTGCCCTGCACCAATGACTTTAGGTAGATTATAGGTTTATCTATTTATTAAAAGAAATTTTTTTTAAAATGGAGATACTGGGGATAGAACCCAGGATTTTGTGCATGCTAAGCACACGCTCTACCCTTCTCCGCCAAGGTAGATTATAGGACTTTAGGAAATGCTACATTGCCAAGGTTCTTGACAACACAGTGGATGAAGCTGTGTGAAAAACAGGGAGATATGGATAAGTCTGACTCAAAAACAACTTTGATAAATTTGGGGAGTTTGAGATTTGCAAATGTTAACCACTATATATAAAAACAGATAAAAAACAAATTTCTTCTGTATAGCACAGTACAGGGAATTATATTCAATATCTTGTAATAGCCTTTAATGAAAAGTAGTATGAAAATGAATATATGTATACATATTCATAACTGGGACATTATGCTGTACACCAGAAATTGACACATTGTAACTGACTATACTTCAATTTAAAAACAGTAAAATATACATGGTGTGTGTATATATTATTCATATGTATACTTATATATTTACATTTATAATATACTTATTATGTTTATATATTATTTACATATTATATAATTAGTATATTATTTATATGTTAATAAAGTGTGTGTATATATATATGTGTGTGTGTATATATATACGTATATATATATTTTTTTAAGAGCAGAATCTGGTCCAAAAGCATGAAGAAAAAAAAAAAAAACTGAGGCCTGGCTTCCGTCCTACCTCTGCAGACATGCCTCAGTGCTTCCATCTGGCTTGCCTGATGGACCCTTCCATGCTGCTGCACCTCTGGGCTCTGTCTCACATGCTCTTCCCTTCCCACTCTGCAGTCTCCCTTCTGATATTCTCATCCAAGTCCAATGTTTCCATACCTTCTACAGCTGAAGGCTCTCATTTGCTGTCAGAGTTCAGGTCTCTTTCCCCAGCCCTCACCCAGGTCTCTGGCTGCCCAGGGACGTCTCCCCTGGACCCCAGGCTGGTCACACCTGCCTCCAGAGCTCCATGTCTTCACCCCAAAGTTGCCCCCCTTCTCCACATCTCAGGCAGAGCTGCTCAGTCCTCCTAATTACCAGGTGAGACCCGTGGATTTTATCCTCGCCATTTCCCTCCTCCACCCCTACATCCTGGCAGTTCCCAGCCCCACTCTCCTGCCCCCTGACTTCCCCTGCTTGGTCCCCTGTCCCACAGCCTCCTCTCTGGCCTCGTCCTCTTCCCTGGATTTTCACCCAGCCTCCTCTCCAGCCTCCCAGCCCCCAGCGTCTCCCCTCCAGTCTTTCCCCAACACCAGAGCTGCCCACCTCCCCACTTCAGAATCCTCTCATGGCTCCCTAGTACCCAGAAGAAAAAGTCAAGGGCTCTCAGCCGGAGTTCAAGCCTCTCCCTACCCTCCACCATCACCTCTCATGACCATCACCCTTCTGAACCTTTGTTCTGCAACATTACTACCTTCTCGCCTTTGCTCGGGCCATTCCTTCCTACCTGGCAGGTTCAAATTCTCTCCAACCCTCAAGGCTCAGCCCCAATAGTTGTCCTCCCGAAACCCTGAGCCTCTCATCCAGCTGCGGCCTCTTTTGACCATGTCCCCCAAGACACTCACATCACCCCACTGGTCATTTCATCGCTACCTCCACCTTATCACATGCTGCCAGAGAGCTGTTTATGACTTCCTACAGAATGGGAGGCCTGGAAGATGCGGTTTGGGTGAATCTCTGACTGGCTCTATGCCTCAGTTTCCCAAGGAGCTCTACTCAGAGTGCGTTCAAGAACTTAGCTCGTGAAATCATAACAGAAGCCCATTTGAGGCACGCGTCTTTGCAGAGAGAGGGTGTAGGAAACGAGAACTATTCTGGGAGCCGGGCTTAGAGTTTTAGATGGCCAGCAGAGGGGCAAAAATATTGGCAGGGGCCTGGAATTCTGGTTTAAGCACTGGAGGGCTGGGGGCAGAGCTCTGGATGTGGGCGGGTCCTGGGGGCAGAGCTTAGATTCTCGACGAGCTGGGTTCAGTTGGAGCATGTTGGGTGGGGCTCAAAATGTTGGCACAGGATTGACAGGGCTCAGGATACTGAAGAGTAGAGTGGAGCTCAGAATATTGGAGCATCTAGGGCTGGGTTTAAACTATTGGAGCGTAGGGGCGGGGCTCAGAATACTGAGAGTGGGGGCGGGGCAAGTCAGAGACGAGGCTCCAATCTCCGCACGGCGTGGGGATAGTGGGCGTGTCACGGGGCTGGGCATAAATTCTGGGTTGGGAGCGCGGGCTTAGAACCTTTGCCAAAAGGATTCGGGACTCACGTAATTGGACGCCCACCAGGACTTGAGCTGCAGGTACCACTGCAGCAGCGATGCCTGCAGCCTCAGGAATTCCTGTGCTAGGGCCGCAGTCCAGTCGAAGGCCTCGTCTGAGAGGACGGGTCGGACAGACTCCAGATACTGACGGGCAAGGAGGGGAAGAGGGTAGGTCACGCCCCTCGCCCGGCCCCGGCCGCCTCCCGCCCTATCCCGGGGTGCCTGGCCCACCTTGCGCACGGTGTCCTGCACGGAGGGCACGGGCTGGCGCGGCAGGGAGCGTTGGTAACTGAAGAGCATTGGGTGGCGGCCGGAGAAGATGCGGACCAGGGCCTGGCGGAAAGCTGGAGTTAGTGGTTCATTAAACTCCTCACTGAAGCCCGGGACCAGGTACTGCGGGAGTGTGGCAACCCACAGAATGGGACAGAGAGAGCTTGAGTAGGGCTCTGACCCTCCCATACCAGCCAGGTCTTGGTGGGTGAGGACATGGCTCCGTGGGGTTCAAGGAGCCAGCCGTGGTAGGACAGAAGTAGCCTCAGGGCCACATGAAGCGTGAAGATCAGAGCTCCCCACAGACATGAAGCAAACAGTGCGGCTGCCAGGACCCCCCGAAGCCTGTGGTGCTGTCCACCCCTGGTGGGAGAGAAAGAGAATGGGCCTGGGTCTCCCCTCCCTGCGCATCCCCACCCAGCACTTGCCCTTCTTAACATTCTCTGACTCTGGTCTTCTGGCTGTTAGATGTATATCTTGTAGAATTAGAATCAATCAGAAAAAGTCCAGTTTCCTCATTTGTGATGTACTGAGTGTGACCCTCTTTCACCACACATACTTCTGCCCCAATCCCTGCCCCAGAATTGTAGAGACAGAACGCTTCTTAAATCAGTTCTCATGGAAACTGGCAGGTGCTCAATAAATGGGAGCTGGTATATTTATTGAAATAAACCAGATATCAAATTACACTCTAAGGCAGTGGTTCTCAAAGTGTGGGACCAGCAGCAGCACCACCACCTGGCAGCATGTTACAGATGCCAATTCCTGGGCCACACCCAAATCTATGAAGACAGAAGCTCTTGGCATTTGGCCCAGCGATCAGTGTTTTAACAAGGCTCCCAGGTGGCTCCAATGCAAACTCAAGCCTAGGAAATCAACATGATTGCCAAGTTGCAATCAGATAGCTTGCGAGCAAATCCCACCTGGGGAACTTGGTGTGAGTCACTTCCCCTCTGTAGACTAGGTAAATCTAGCCTTCCTGGAAATTTCTACTTCTGATCCCAGATCTACCCTTTGAGGCTGTCTGCACTAAATCTGAACCTTCTTCACCAGAAAGACTAATCCAAGAGTTAGAACTTGCCACTTCACCCGCATCTGGTTTCCAAAACTTTCCCAACAGTTATAACAATTCAACCACTCCATCCACCCACTCTCAGAAGCAATTATTACTCCCACATTACAGGTGAAGACCCTGACACCAGGAATGGTGAGGTCTGTGGCCAACTATAGACTAGCAGAGCTCATATTTTCTGTTAGTATCTATAACCATACCTGATCATTGTCTAGTTTGCCACCATCCCTCTAGCAAGAAGCAGCCAGGATGGAAAGTATGCAGGGAGAAGATGGAAAATCACCTCCTTTTTGTTGATGCCATACTTTTATTAATCTGACCCCAAGTAGATCTCAGAAGCTACTTTTCTTTAGCAGGCATGTCATTCTGATAGATAAACTTACTGGCTGGAGAGAAGGGGATTAGGAGGTCACTGGGCTGAAGTGGGGGACCTCACCAGTCTGGCAGTGACTCTTTGATTTTCTCCATCAGTCCTAGGGAAGGATCCAGTTGGAGGAACCAGGCAAGCTGGATTGCACTGAAGAGGAAGAGCCAGCTGAGGGGGCTCGCAGGGAACACACCTGTGAGAAAGTCGTTCTGTGGAGAGGAAAGAGCTCCTATTCAATTGATTATCACCTCTACTAATCGCCATTCTTCACTACTGATTCAGCACTGAACTGGGTGGCTGAGACACAGTGAGGAACAGACCAATCTAGGTCCTGCCTCCAGAGAGGTCAGACCAGAATGAAGTGAGTGCTAATGGTGATAGTAAAAGGCAGGTTGCTCAGGTCCACTGGCGCCAGGATGCACTGTCAATCACAAACCGTGCAGATGCCTTGTGACCATAATGCAGCAGGAGACACTGCAAGGTACCCTACTCCGGGGTCTGCTGTATCTTGGAATTTCATATTCATTTGGAAGCCATTTCAGGGGATGCTCTAACCTCCTTTCCAATGAACCACCCACTAAGTGCTAGACCCTGTGCCACACACTTGGCCCAATGATCCCCTGCATGTAATTTGCAACAGCTGTAAGGTGTAGGTATTGAGACCACATTCTAGAGAAGCAGCCCAGGATCGTGGGGCAGCAGCATGGGCTCCAGAACCAGACTGCTAATTTTAGCTCTGTCGCTACTTCTACATCTTAGCAGCTGTGTGACCTGGGGAAAGTGAAAGCACCTCTCTGGGCTTCTGTTTCTTCATCTGTAAAATGGGACCACCACAGAAGATTCTAATGAGAAAGAGGTGAACAACAGATTTAAAGGGCTTGCTTAGTATAGAGCCAGGGACACACTACTACCTAATAGGATTTTAGAAATCAGGAAACAGCGGTCCAGAGACATTACTAACATGCCAGAGGTCACACAGCACCAATATGGCACACAAGATGAGAATGGCAATGCTAGAGTAGAAATTTCTGTGAACAAGGCCTTCTACTAAGACAATCAATGCTTACAACAATCCTTCGAGGCAAGGACTGTCAAGATTCCCATTTTATAAGTGAAGAAACCGAGGGATCATCAGGGAGAGAGGCAGCAACATGATAGAAAAGAAAGGATTATTATTATCACAATGATCAAGTAATACTAAAGTGATGGTCTACCGGGGTCCATTGGCTTAGGGGACACCTGACTTAGGAAAGAGCTTCAGAGGTGACTCGAATACAGACGTGACAGTCAAAATATCTGACAAAGCCACACCAGTCAAAATCCATCTCTACGTGTAGAAATCAGAACAGCGGTTGCCTTGCAGTGAGGGTGAGGTGGGGGGGGCGCTGGCTGGAAAAGGGTGCGTTAGAATGATGGCAATACGATCTTGATGGGGAGCTGGTTATGCAGGTATCACACAGGTTACAAAATCATCACAAAACTCAAGAACTGTACACTTGAAAAATCTGCATATTATTATGTATATAATTCTGTTTAAATATATACATTTGTGCATATATGTGTGTGTGTTTATGTATTTAACCATTTAACCAGTGGCTAATGGACACTTGTTAACACTTTGGTTGCTGGATTGGACTGAGGCCCAGGGTGGGGGTTCCAGGGGTAGGACTGAAGGGGAATTATTGGGGGTCTGAGGTAGTGGCTGTTTACCCACTGGAACGAATAATGCCTCAATTTTAACAAAGATTTTAACAACCAATGTGGCCCTAGAAGTGTGAATCAGCCTGCTCGAGTGTCCCAGCTTCCAGAGACACTCCTGGACTGCCCCACTGTTTTATTACAGCCCCTCCAGGCTCCGTCTTCCTCACCTGCTTTATTGTCCTCCATAGTACGTCACCATGTAACATACTCTGCGTTTTGCTTATTTCTCTCTTTTATTGCCTTCTCCTCCAATGAGATCAAGAGCTCCACGAGGGAAGGACTCTGTCCATTTTGCGCCCTGCCATGTCCCCAGTGGCCCCAAACAATGCCAGACCCTGAACAAATGCTCCACAGATATTTGGTGAATGAAGAACAATATTATTATCAAAAGCTAACACTGACTCAGCACTTGCCCCAACCTAAGCATTTTACTCAGTGCTTAAATGGAAGCATTCATTTAATCCATACAACTGTTCTTTGAGGGAAATGTCATCATCACCCCTGCTTTACACATGGGGAAACTGAGGCTCAGAAAGGAGCACTGACCCAAGGCCACACAGCTAGTAAGTGGCAGAGCCAGGATTCAAACTCAGTCCTGGCTGACCCCACAGGTGTTCAAGACTTCTGTTCACAGACAGAGGGTGTGACCCGCAGGGAGACCCCTCATCTAGATGATGCCAGAGTTCTAGAACCGGGGACCCTGGGGCAGACACGCTGGAGAGGGGTACTGGGGGTTCAGAGCATGGGTATGGAGGGGGCTCTCAGATACAGTAGGTGAGAGCTATGGGAAAGGGGGGCCTTCAGGATGGGGATGTGAGCTACCCAAGATCTTAATCCAGCCATGGAGTTCTGGAATGGGGAGCACCTTGTTTAGAGCCTGGAGATGAAAGGGAATGGTGAGAGGTGCACCACTGTAAGAGGACTGAGTTCTAAAAACTGGGGTGAAAATTGTGTTTGTGGGTGTGGGGAGTGTGGGGAGGGGGGTCCAGGAAGTGGGTACAAGAGGTGAATAGGGATTCTCAGGGGGTGAGGTTGAGGATCCCAGAAGTGAGCCACAGAGAGCCTGGAAATAGCTTCAAGGTGTCCTGGAAATAGACATCAAAATTCCCATATGAGGTGACAGGAACCCAGAAGTGGGACCACTAGAATGCCGGAAGTGGGCCTCAGGCACCCGGAAGCAGGTAACTGGATTCCCGGAAGGAAACCAAACCACAGCCCTCCTCACCCAGAAACGAGAGAGATGCCTTTTCCACGAGCGCAGTCCGGAGAGGTAGATCTCCTGCAACACGGGGGCACTGAGCTCCACTTTCCCCGCGTCCGAAGTCAGCGAAGGTCGGAAATCCACGGCTTGGTGCGCTTCAGCCATTTCACGCCTACAGCCCCGGGAGGAGGACAGAGGGTCATTCCCCAGACCCCCCCCAGCCCCTCCCCCCGCAGACCCAGGAGTATAGGACGCCAGCTCACCCTTCGCTAACCACCTGAGAGGTCTTTAAGGTCCTGAGCGAAGACTCCAGTGTCGGGGGACGTTGATTGGGAACCTCTGTGAACGCACCCCTTTTGCGGCTATTCTGAGGACATGGTGCGGGGACAGTGCTCCCCCTCGCCTCAAAGGGCTTTCAAAATTCGAGGGTCGGGGAGGGAAACCAGTCCAGGGTGAGTTGCGGCATTATGGGAAAAACATTAGTCCCAAACCCATTTGTAATGAACACCTGCCGGACGTTGGCATTGTCCATCCCATTTCCGCTTCCCATTCTAAGGCGGAGGGTGAGGGGGAGTGAGGGGGCAGTTGGGTGGGGGCTTTTTATAAATTCGTCCGCTCTGCTGTGGCACAGCGTCCCCTCCCTGGCCCCGGGCTGGAGGGGATGGGGGAGGGAGCACCTTACTGCGCATGCTTTGCGGGCAGGGATGCTGAGTCTGAGAGGAGAGGCTAGCGTCGAGAACAACTGATGGAGAGGCCCGCATGCCCGACCCAAGATACAGTCCTCCAGCCCCCGCAGGAGCTCGGGCCACTCCAGTCTGGCACTTACCACGTTGAGTCAGGGGTCCGCCGATCGGATCCTGGGGACTAAGCCCGGGTACACCTCCGCGACCCCCGATTTAGAGCGCCGGGTCCATGCCTCCCACTTGCATATGTCCAATGCCAGTGCTACGAATCCACGACTTGGTCGACGGGCCTCCGGAGTCCCTGTACACCTCCGGCTATCTAACATCCAATAACGCTGATTTCTGTCTCGTGCCTCGCCGGGTATTCAAGTCCCGGGTTTTATCCCCTCCCCCTTCCAATCTTCTATCCCCGCCTCCTTCAAATCGCTGCGTTCTATCCCGCCCCCTTCGAATCCTTGCGTCCAATCCCGGCGCTCCATTCGATCCCTATCCCTCAGACTCCTTCTACCCGCCTGATTCTCCACTCTTGGGCCTCCCCCGTTCTACGCAGCTCCTCTTCTCCGAATCCCACGTTCTTCGACTCCCTAGTCCGTTCTTTGTCCCTTTTACCCTCCTTTCTCTTCCAGGAAAGAGGCTCAACTTGGAACTCGCAGCCCATGCGCGTGGGGTATAGAGCCAAAGTGGATCTCGGCCCTACCACCCTGGGGAGGGAGGAGGGCTGATTTGGGGTGGGGTTAGCCCACCAAAACCACCCAAGGAAGATGTTTCTGCATGGATTGAGGTGGCGTGGAGGTGCTACAGCGGATTGGATTCAAGTTAGACAGTGAGTGGGACTTCCGTCAGGGAAAAGGTGCATGGATAAAAGGGAGAATATATTAGGGGCCGGGCTCAGACTAGGAGGCCAGAATAGGCATAGACAGAGACTGAAACATGTAACTCCCGCTTTATTTAGTTCTGGACGTTAATATTCTTTGTCCATGGTGGGTCCGATGTGCCCAGGGGTCCAGCGCAGCCTAGAGAGAGCTCAGGAGGTGGAGTTAGGGGAAAAGAAACTTGGGATCGTGGCCCCAATACACAGATGGATAAACCGAGGCCAGGGGAGGTGCAGAGAAATGTCCAACATCACCTAGCGAGCTGGGCACTGCGCTGGCCTCCTTGTTGCAAACCGGAATCCTGGAGATTTAGCAGGACTTTGGCCGCGCGCCGCCGGCGGCGCCCGTAGCTGTGAGGGTCCTGGGGCTTGCGGCCAGCCTTCCCCGAGACCTCCTTGGTGGAGGCAGAGCGAAGCCAGTATATCAACTCTGGCAGGCGGTGCATTTGACACGTGCCCAGGGAACAGAGACGCCCGCGCCGCTGCAGGACTTGGTGCTGGGGCCGCCTGGGGATGGAGCGTGGGAGAAGATCGGGTTTAAACAATCCACTCGAGAAATGGGGCTCGGTGAGGGAAGCCAGAACTCCGAGATCGGCAGGGAGTGTTTCCAAATCAACTTCCCATTCCCTCGAAGCGGAAAACCGTGGCCCAGAGAGCGCACGCTCCTGCGAATCTCCTTCCCGCCCTGTCCCAGCTGCCGCTGGCGTTTCTCACCTGCCCGTGGAGTCCGGGTCCCCCAGGATGGAGGAAGCGAGGAGCATCAGCAGGAGGATGCGGGCTGTCATCGTGGAGGTAGGGCGGACGGGAAACCTGGGAGTGAAGCAGCTCCTCCGGGGTGTGGCCCAGCCCCCTTCCCGGGTCTGGAAAAATCCTCTGAGCACCTGCTTTGGCGCGAGGAATCAGGGCGTTCCCACTTCTCAGGCGGGGAAAACTGAGGCCAAAAGTCACCCCCACGCCAGGACAGGATTAGAACCCGGATGCCCACCTCCGGCACGGCGGCCACGGAGCCCTCACGGGTGTGCGGGTCACGCTGAGCCGCTGTCTTTGCCCCCGGAGGCCTCGGGAGACGCGACCCCTTTAAGGGCGGAGGGACGAGGGGCGGGGCAACCGACACCTGCAAGTGGCGACGCAACAGCTGGGCTTCCAGGAAGGGGACGGGGGCGGGGAAGCACTGGGCTGTGTAGACACGACCTCACCCTCATCCCTGCCAGGGACCCAACTAGCATGAGACCCCAGAATCTCAGCTAGCTTCCAGAGGGGGCTGGGCCATGTAAGTTGTGGCCAAAGGCAGTCTGGGCTCTAGCACAAATGGCAGGGACAGCATCCTGCAAGAGGAAGAGGTGTAGATGGGTATGAGGTGCTGGCTGGCTGAGGGCTCCAGCTGTCCTGAAGCAGGTGTAGAAGGGCCATGGAAAGGAAAGCCAAGGATGATGCCTTGGGTGATCCAGCTCGTGTGGACAGAAACGTGGGGAACCAGCAACTCTAGACAGGAACTTGGGTAGAGCAGGCAGGTGTAGACACTATGTCTGCAGCAGAGGCTGAACAGGAAGCCCCTCAGGAGGCTGTGAAGGTTAGCTGGGCCTCAGCGTGCGTCGGGCAGCAACCTCCGGAAGTATTTATTTAACTTAATTACTGTCTGAGCCTGTTTGTTGTCCAGAATTCTTTCCTGACCAAGACTTAAGGGATGGTCTGCAGGTTCTCAACTTGTCAAGTGAGTTGCTGTTAAGTCAATACTGATACTTATGAACTTAACAAAGCAGAACCAATTCAAAATGAAAAAAAATGTGGCAGGTTGGAACACCCCGACCCCAAGCTTCCAGGAAGGCTGTGGGAGGAAGCAAGCACCTTCCTCCATACACAGAATTCTACCCAACACATACACCTCAGGACTCAGTTTCCCCAGCTGCAGAGGGCAGGCAGTCGTCACTGCCAGTCAGCCCTGGCCTGGCCTGGCCTTGGAGGGTCCTGGACAGGAAAAAACAGCCAGAGAGGAACAATGTGTGAGCTGGGGGAGGGCGGGAGATGGCTTTCTGGGAAACTTTAAAGGCCCAGCTATGCTGGGAACCCACAGCCCAACCCTCCCCCAGCCCAGCAGGGCAGCTAGGAGCATGAGCCCTGCCCAGCGGGGACAAGAGGGAACAGGGCCTCAGGAGGCATGGTGGGGGTGGCGGAAGGGACAGACCCCAAGAATCCATAGGGAAGGCCCTGGGAATAAGCTAAGGGCCAAGGTGGGACAGACTAAAGTAAGCAGGCTGTGGGGAGCAGAGGACCCAAGAGGCAGTGGAAAAGTGGCGAGAGACCCAGACACAGAAGTGGTGACAAATCAGCTGCCACCAGCAGGCACTGTCCCAACGCTTTCAGTGGCTCAGGCTGGCATCTCGGCACCTGCGGGTGGAACCCCACCCAACCCCACTTTGCCCCAGGAAGCTAAGCCATCCCAGCTGAGGATTTATTGGCGTAAATGCAACCATATAAAAACATAAGTTATGAAAAACACAGTCACGATGTGCCCCCCCGCCCCCGGCCCCTAAAACCCCCTTCTGTGGGAGGGAGGGAGAGGAAGGGGGAGCCCCCAAATCGACTGAGAATGCTGCAGCCCCTGGGCCCTTGCAGGGCCGGCCTGGCCGGGATGGGAGAACCCGGGCGCTGCCTCAGCGCATCCGGTAGTCGGTGGAGCACGACAGCTCACACAGCTGGCCCTTGAAGTCCAGGTCGATGGTGAAGTCCAGGTCACGCTGTGGGGAGAGTGACGGTGTGAGGGGGGACCTGGGGCAGGGCAGGCAGACAGGGGGCAGCGGGAGGGTAGCCAGCCCAGACCACGCAAAATGCCAAGGGCTCCCCAGCTGTCAACACCCCCTTCCCAAGCCTGGGCAGGGCCCTGCTTTTAACTCAGGCCCAAGACGGAGGCCCTTTGCTGGTCCCACACCCAGCATTTGCCTTGAACCCTGCCTACCAGGGAGAAGCTCCGTATGACATCCTCAAACCTACCTGGTACCCAGCCAACCAACCCCCCAAGCCCGTGAGGAGGGCAGGCCCTGGGTGCTGTCTCTTGTGTTAGGAAAGTTCTCCCATCAAAACTATTCCCATCAGCAAGTTATTTCTTCCTTCTTTTGTAAGAAGCAAACCTCTCTCCAGCACACTTCCTCCTCCCAAAAACCTCCATGCCCCCACCCCACTGTCTCCACTTCCTCTTCTGCAGAGCTTCCAAGGTGCCAACCCTCCTATGCCCATGGCTCCCAGCACCCTCTGGAGAGGCTGGGGCAAAGTCACCAGTGACCTCAGTGACTTCTGCCTGCAGGCCTCACTGCACTGCATGCTTGGCTGCTAGCTTCCTCCTCCCTCTCTGGGTCTGTGTCTCTTTAGTTTGGGTTCTCTCAGCCTCTCCACTACGGACATGTGCGGCTGGACCACTCTTCCCTGTAGGGGGATTCTGGTTATTCTGTGCCCTGCAGATGTTCTGCAGCTCCCTTGGCCTCAACCACTACATGCCAGGAGTACCCCTTCTTCAGCTGTGATGCCCTAAAATGTCTCTAGACAATGACAAGTGTCCTGGGAAGCAGGGGAGCAGAATCACCCCTGGCTGAGAATCTCCCCTTAAACTGGCTCTTACCTCCCTTAGAAAGCAGGTATGACCTTGTCCAAGTTCCCCTGGGCATCAGCCAGACTCACACCCCGCCCCACCGACATTTCTGACCCAGACCACACCAACCCATGCTGGCTGCTCTGGGGCTGTGACTTTGCCCCAGATGGGCTTCCCCACGTGTCTCAGCTGCTGGCAGCTCTGTCCTGCCAGGTGCTTGGGAGAAAAAAGCAGGGGAATAAACAGCCTTCCACCCCCTCCTCACCCCCATCCCTGAGCAAGGATATCCCAGCAGCTTTCCCTTTGGCCCTGCCCACCCCTCTTCCCAGCGTGACAGATGCCATCTCCGGCTGGCACCGACCATGTGACGGCCCTGTATCTAGAACATGAGCATCAGGAAGGCAGGGGTCCAGCTTGACCCAACTAGGGCCCCAAGGCCCCTAGGTTTCCAGTAGGTGCTCAATAAAACTGGGTTTCGGAGATAGACCCTGGGGGGCCCAGACCGGACGAGGCCAGAGCAGAGCAGAGCATACCCAGGCTGGCCAGCAGGCCTCGGGCTGAGTAGTGCTGGGGCCCCAGAACAGGCAGAGGAGCCCCTTGAGTCCACCCCCGGCTCCCCCAGAGCCTCACGTTGTTCTTGGCATTGGGCCGCATGCCAATGGTGCCGAAGATCTCCTCGCCCGTCTTCACTGTCAGGTAGTCCTCCATATAGAACACCGTCTGCTTCCAGTGCGTGTACGGGGATTCAGGACCTGAGCGGGGTGGGGGGAGGGGAGGGGGGAGGGGAGCGAGGATACGAGGGAGGAGGCGGGTCAGCTGGGCCCAGCAGCCTCCTGTCCCTTCCAGGCCCCACCCTGGCCTTGTCCCTTCCACTTCATCAAGCCCGGGAGAGGGGCTGTTTCATGGAGTGGGTGGATGGAGGCTCTGCATGCTCAGGGCTTAGTGGCCAGAGCAAGTGTCAGAACCTGGGTCCTCTGTGTCTCTGTGGCTCCCTTTGTCCATTCTTGTCACGTGCCCCATCCTACCCCGACCCGTTCCCCGGACCCCGCCTCACTGGTGGAGAAGCCGGTCCTCTTGTGACAGCGGGTGAACTCGATGTTGAAATAGGCCACCAGCGCGTGCACATAGTCGTTCCGCTTCACTTGCAGGCAGAAGGGGGAGGTGAAGGTCAGGTCTTCCACCTTGACTGTGTAGATGTCCACCTCCTGTGGGACAAGCCTCAGTGAGCGCCACTCCCTGACCTCCAGCCCAGCGTTCAACCGTATAACCTGGCTGCCCCACCCCCCCGCCCCCACCGCGGGATCGCCTGTCCTTTCTCTCCCTACCTCAACCCCAAACCTGACAGGTCCACTTCCTGGAACTACTGCTGCTCCCTGGAGAATCGCCCACTTCCCTCACCTCCCCGCTATTCCCTGTACTGCCCTCCCACCCCGCTTCGCCTGGGCGCCAGCATCTCTCTGCTTCCGTAGCATCTCAAGCAGGCTTGCAGCTTCCGCCTTCCGCCTTCCGCCCTAACGTCCCTTATTCTACATAATCGGCCAGTGTGACAATTTCACAGCAGTGTCCATCAGACAGTGTCAAATCCCTGTTTAAAAGCCTCGGACAGGAGGGAGGGTGTAGCTCAGTGGTAGAGCACATGCTTAGCAAGCATGAGGTCCTAGTTCAATCCCCAGTACCTCCATTAAATAAATAAATACCCCCCCCCCCAAAAACCCTCTGACTGTTCCCTGGCACCATTCTCAGACCAAAACTGGAGGTTCTAACCAAGGACATGAAGACGTGCCCAGCCAGGGTGACTGTCCTCCTTGTCTCCCTTTACAAACTCCCTGCTCTGCCCAGTTTTGCTGGTTTCAGACATCCCTGCAAGATTTGACACTTGGGGAGGGGGTACCTCAAAAAATGATACCTGCTGGTTTTCTTTATCAGGGAGGGCCCCATGTGTACAAACGCACTCGTGGCCCCAGGCTTCCTGCATGAGGAGGCCCGGCCTGGGGTCTCAGCTGCCCACCTCAGGCAGGGGTGCCCTCTGGATTGTGTACCCCTGGGGACAGGGTCAGCTCACCTCTCTCCCTTGTTCTGGAAACCAACAGCCGGCCGAGCCTGGCTCAAAGCTTTTTAAATGAAGTGGCTTCTTCAGGCCTGGAGCACCACCTTCAGGCTCCCAAGATCTCAGGCAAGCAAGCTCTCTGGGCCCCGATGTCCCACACTCCCACGTGTGTTGCAGGTGCTGACAGTTCTTCAGTTTGATTCATACTCTGCGGGACACCCAGCCACAGCCGCCCCCTCACCTTTATGAGGCAGGCGTTGGTGACCAGCTGCTTGGGGTCCACCACATCCACCAGGGGCTCCTTGATGGCCACGTCTTTGATGCAAGACATGTCAAAGCCGTACACGTTCTCCCACCCTGGGGAGGGGGTGGGAAGGAGGAGTGAGCCTGAGGTGGGGAGAGGGGAGCAGGAGGCACCCAGCCCGCCCCACCCCAAAAGCTCCCCGCCCCGCACGCTCACAGTGGATCTTGTAGTCTTTGTACTGCCGGTCCTCGATGGCCGTCACATACAGTGTGGCTCGGTCTGGGAAGATGAGGCCGTCAGGTGCCTGTGGAGGAGCGCAGCAGGACATCAAGGATGGGGGCCTTGGCAATTTCACCCACGAACCTTGCCCATTTGGTCTCTTTATCCACCTCCCTGCCCCCACCCTGGTCTGAGCTACCAACACTTCCCACAGCCGCCTCCTCCTGGACCCCCAGCCTCAGCCCTAAGCCCTCGTCCACTGCCCAGCTGGCTGCCTGACAGCTCCCAGGAGCATCTAAGTCGGACCCTGTGCTTCAGAACCTCTGAGGGATCCTCAGAATCCACGCTGGCTCCTCTGAGGAATACAGCAAAGTCTCACAGGCAGCCCTGCGAGTTCTGCACAGGCCCCTCCACCCCTCACTTCCGACTTCACCGCCCAGTGCGCCTCCAGATCCTTGTTCCACACCAGCTTCCTTGCTGCTCAACACACAGCAGGCGCACTCCTGCCCCAGGACCTTTGCACTGGCTGAAATCCTCTGCCCAGTGTGCTTTCTCCCTCAGATCCTGTGCGGCCCCTTCTCATCCTTCGTTCAGGTCTCAGTCCCCTCCTCTGGGAGGCCTGCTTAGGTCTGAGGACCTGGGACCACAGCCCCCAGTCCCTCCCTACCCCTCTGCCCTCTCTGGCTCTCTCCTGGGCACGAACTCCCTCCCAACACTGCTGTCTCCTGGTCCCTGTCTAGCTCTCAGGGCCGGTTCTCCTCTGTCCTGGCTGTGAGCCTCCTCACATCTGTGTCGTCAATGCCCCCATATTCAGCCCCCGTCGGAAACACTTCGCATGGCTTTTGTTTTCAGCCCGGACCCTGGCATGTGCTCCACAAATAGCCAGAGGACCCCAGCCTGCACGAGTGCTCCTGCCCCGCCTGGGGCCTCACCAGCCACTTGTCTCGGGCGTAGAGCACGGTATTGAGCATCGACTCGTAGAAGAGGCAGTAGCCCATCCACTCGCTGATGATGATGTCCACCTTCTCCACTGGAAGCTCCACCTCCTCCACCTTCCCCTTGATGATGGTGACCACTGCAGGGCAGATGAGGACACATGCCACCAGCCCTGAGGAGACCTGTCTGCTCATCTCCCTTGGGAGTTGGGGGGATCCAGGGCCTGGGGACCCCACCAGGGCAGCCCTTATCTTCTCAAGGAAAGGCTAGGGGCTGTATCTGGGCATCTTCAAAGGACTCTGTGAGCTGAAGCCACACCCTGATAACTTTGTTTTAAAAATCATTCATGGTAGCATTTTTCTTTTTCAGGCAAAAGCAGAAATTTTACGTGGATTAGGTATTAGGTGATGTTAAGATTTTGCCACTAACAGACATGGATTTTAATTTTTTTTTTGAGGGGGGAGGTAATTAGGTTTATTTGTTTGTTTGTTTTAATGGTGGTACTGGGGATTGAACCCAGGACCTTGTGCATGCTAAGCATACACTCCACCACTAAGCTATTCCCACTCCACCATGGTCATGTTTATAAAATGGTCTTAGCTACTGGAGACAAATACTGCTAGATTCACACAGCTGGAATTTACTTCAAATGGGGATATTTTAAGCTGAGTGATGGGTACCTGGGGGTTCATTCTTCTAGTCTTTTTCAAAAAATCCCTTTAGTTTCTAGAATGCCAAGAACCCTAACACCTGGAACACCCACCATCTTCCCATGTTCTCTGCCCTGCAAACCCTGCAAACCCTGCAGGTAGGAAGGGCAACTGGGCAATTTCTGCCCAACTTACGTTTTGGACCCATGCAATCCTACTTTTATAAACTGACCTGAGAGATAAAACTAGTTCAGATGGGAAATCTGAAATTTCATGCTGGAGGATGAAAATCTCAGAAGCGGCTTAAATATCCAGCATCAGAAACTTGGGTAAGATAGCAGGTGAAATGCAGCTGATGGCCATCATCAAAAAAGGGTGAGACTCCTCTTGGGGGGATGGGATAGCTCAGTGGTAGAGCACATGCTTAGCATGCACGAGGTCCTGGGTTCAATCCCCAGTACCGCCATTTAAATAAAATAAACAAATAAACCTAACCCCCTCAAAAGAATGAGGTCCTCTCAACATCCTGAAATCTGTTCAACTACACGATAAACAGATGAAAAAGCAAAAGGCAAGACTTGTGTGTACAAAATGCTGTTCGTGTCACAAATATGTATGTAAATGTAGAAACATTCACAGGTAGGTACAGATTTCTCTGGAAGGCAGCAGTATTGGCTGAACTCAGAGAAGGGTGGCTGAGAGGCAGATGGAAGACTTCTCACTATGGGAAGATGAGGCCGTCAGGCGCCTGTGGAGGAGCGCGGCAGGACATGAAGGATGGGGGTCTTGGCAATTTCACCCGAGTCATGCCAACCACATGACTCTATCACTCACTTTAAAAACGAACGACTGCTTCTTGCCCTGCTTTTTGTTTTCAAAAGACAGACACTAGGCTTGTGACTTTGACACTCGGATTCTAAAACAGCTCATCAGGGGGCTGGTTCTGAGAAGGTTGGATTCTCAAGCTGTCGGCAACACTGAGCTCATGGGGGGAGAACGCCTGATTTGGAGCTCAGTGGCCACCATCCCCTTGCTGAGGGCCCCTAGGAAGCTGGGATCACCCGCTCCCCATCCCCACAAACCCGTTCTCTTCCTGGGCTCACCGTGGTCTAACTTGTTGGCTTTGACGATCTTCACCGCATAATCAGAGATACTGGAACACTCGATCTGGGGGCCCAGGAAGAAGGGAGGGTGAGGCCCCCCCCCAGTCCCACCCTCAGCCCCCACCCCCCTCCATCCACTCCCTGAGCCCCAAGAGGCCCCCTTTCCGTCCCCAGGCCCAGGCCCAGCCCCACCCGGCCACCTAGGACACTCACCCCGATGACCTTGCGGGCCCCAGCCTTGGCAGCGAACATGCAGAGGATCCCTGTGCCGGAGCCCACGTCCAGCACCACCTTGTCCTTGAACAGGTGCCGGTTGTGAAACATGGAGTTTCGGTATGTGAGGGTTCGGACCTCATCTTTCAGCATTTCCTGGGGGGGGGGGGTACAAAGAGACCATGAGTGGGCTTGCATCCCCAGCTGGAAAACAGGGTGCCCTGGCCTCCAACACACTCACAGTTTGAAGTGCTAGCCCTCAACCTTCGAACTTGCTTAGTCCACTCGGAACAAGTCTGTTTCCATGTTTGTAAAATCTGACTGGATGGACTAAACTCTCATCTTAGCCAGATTCTACCACTGCCTCCTAAGCCCCTGAGATCCTTGGCTTTTAAAAGTCCTCAGTAACTTAATGCCACTGAACTGTACACGTGAAAGTGGGAAATTTTGTTATGCGTATTTTATCACAATTAAAGAAAGTAAAAAAAGAAAGGAAAAAGAAAAATCTTCACAACCCTGTCCCGGCTGCCTTCTGGGACATCAGCCTCTCCAGCGTGCAGAAGGGTCGAGAAGCTGTCAGCACACTGGGCGGGAGCAGCTGGGGAACAGTCCCACCGCCAGTCACTAGAGGGCGACAGAGACCAGCAGGCCTTGACCTCTGGCTGGAGTCTCAGGCACACATGCGCGCTCCAGCCCCAGCCTCCCAAGAGGGGCTGGCAGAGTGCCAGGCTAGCCTCTGTCTCCAAGGCAACGGCTGGGCGAGGCGACCCCGGGGTATGAGTCTCGCATGCGCAGAGGGGCGGCCAGCTGCCAGAGGAAGCCGTGCGCATGCGTTAGAAATTAAGTCACTCCGTCCTCCCAACATGAACCCCCTGAAGATTCTGCAGACTTAGGAGCCGTCCATACGCACCTCGTGGATGCCGAAGTGGGCATACGAGTCGAAATAGTAATCTTTGGACGTCATGTCCTCAGCATTGGGCTTCTCGCTGCTTTCTGCCTGGCCACAGGAGACCTGGGAAGGGGTGGATGGGAGCTGGGGTCAAATCTGGGGGCTCCCCACCGACTCTTAAACCTCCAGGTCCCTACTTCTCCGTGGAGTACAGAAACCACCCCCAAACCGTACCATGGCAACCCTACAGCCCCCACCTGTCATCTTGCCTCTCCCAGAAACCCCTAAAATGGAACAACCCCATTTTCCTCTTCCAGGATCCACCCCCCCCAAAGCACCAGCTAGGAGAGTACCCCAGCCATGCCTACCATCTCTCCAGTCTCTCTGCCCCCGTCTCTAGCTCAGCCCACAGCTGGGGAGGGAGGGGAAGGTAGAGCTGGGGCAGACACAGGGAAGGACAAAGCAGGGCTGGAAATGGAGTTAAGGAAGTAGCCACAGTATTGAGGTAGGCCAGATGGGGGCCACAAACCTGGAGGGAGTTTGTACTAAGTGTTTCAGGGGCACAGCGTCAACTGGTATGAAGCAAGAGGGATCAGAGTTAGACCACTGGAAAGGGTCTGATGTGTGACAAGATTATGTATGTGTGGGGAGGGGGGTCTCACAAAAGGATATTTACTTCTTCAAGAGGCGGCTGGAGGCTCATCCCATTAGCCAAGGTGGCTACAAAATTCTAGGAGAGAGTAACAGGGAGAAAGGATTAGCTACTGGGAGTGGCTAGAGGAGGGCCAGGCCAAGGGACCCTGGCTCTTAGGGATAGAAAGGGGTGTTTCTTACAGTTTTGCTTTTCCTTTGTGGGGAGTGGTGGTGGAGGGAGCAAGTGAAGAGGTAAGGCTGTTTTTTTAAAAGGGGTGGGAGAAGTGGAGGGAGAAGGGAAGGGGGTCTATCCCAGCTGTGGCTGGAGAGACGGTGGCTTTTCCCCGCACTGTCCCTCTCTGCCCAGGCACCTGACCAGACATCCCTCCCCAATCCAGGCCAGAAGAACTGGCACCCGCTGGGCACAAAGGCACTGCCAGCTGTCGCTCCCCCTCATCATCTAATCCCCCCAGATTAGGTGACACTTCCTGACACAAACTCCCATCCTGGGGTGCCATGAGTAGCTGGGGGAGGGGGGCTGGCAGGGTGTGTACCCACTGGGCATCTGCCCCCACTGCAAACCAGTCTCTCATCTGAGAGGCTTCCAGAAAGGAGGTGTGGCACAAAGGCGTCCCCACCAGAGCTGACACCCTGGCCCTGAGCTCCTGCCTTGGACTCAGGAAGTCCCAAACAAAACCAGTTAGAGCCAATCGCCTCGATCAGTACCCTCTACCCAGGAATGCAGAGTCCTAGGGAGGAGGTCAGACTCTGGATCCTTAAGCCCATCTTCCCCCATTCAAACAACCATTCCAGGCCCTGAACCACCCCCCAGGAGTGGAGTGAAGTTCCGAGACAACCTCTAGGGAAGATATTTCCTCCGCCCATACAGGCCCTGGTCCAGGAGAGAGCCAACAGGGACAGGAGTCATGGGAGCGACCCCTGGGAGTCGCCCCACAATGATATGCCTGTTGGGATCTGACCTCCCCTTCCAGAGAATGCTACGAGGTACAGGGTGAGAGTACGGAAGCCCCCGTCAGATTACATCTCTTCCAGGTATAACCACCCTCCAGGCTCCAAGAAGCATGAAATCACAGACATGACTCCCTGGGCTCCAAGCCCCACCACCTCTAATTCAGCCAAGCCCATGAAGACGCCTATAAAGAAGGGCGGCTTAGGGGATTTCCAACGGGGGCCCATTTCTCAATACCACCGATACCGCCGCCAGACAAGTCCCCAAAGAGCTTGAAACGCAGCACAAGAACAAGTCCTCCATGGCTGCACAAGAACCAAACCTCATGGACACCATTTCAGGCATCCAGGCTCAAGACCCTCATACGGGGCTTCAGGAAGAGGGAGGTCAACTCCCACCCTCACAGATGCCCCGGGGAGAGAAAGGGCTCCAGCAGGGGATAATGCTCGTTGCCAATATTCCCTCCCCTCCCCTCCCCCCCAGAGGGCTCAAACTGGGAGGTGGGCTTTGGGACACGCCCCATGAAAAAGATGTCCCTCCCACACACCCAGATATGGCCACAAGGGGGTGCACGGCGCCTTATCGGGAAAGATCTCCTTCAGCTAGATGCCCCCCCAACCACCCGGAGGGAGGTCACAGGGGCATGCCCCATCCCCCATCTCCCAAAGACTCGGGCAGGGGAGAATCGAGGTACAGGAAACTGGGGGTGGGGTAGAGGGCCAGAGGGAACCAATTCTTCGTCTTCCTCTAATCCTAACCCATGAGTGCACGAAACCAGGACCGACACCTAAGATGTCCTGGTCCCGGGAACGGGTTCGTAGAGGGTGGAGAGACACTGCCCCTCCCAAGAGATTCTTTACTTCGCAGAGGTCCTCAAGTAAGTCTCACCCCAAGGTGCATGTCACGAACCCCTGGGGAGGAGGGCAGGGGGCCTCAGAGGGAGGGTCGGAGCCTCCTCCCCGCCCCCCCGAGGCGCCCCTCCCCCGGCCGGGGGCGGGGCCTTTGTCCCACACGTGGAGCCCGCGGGGCCAGCGGGCACGGCACACCCCTCCCCACCCACCGCGCCGCGGCCACGTGGGGGCTAGTCCGGAAGCGCCCCCAGCCCTCCTCCACGTGGGAGGGGCACTAGACCCTCCGTTTGGCTGGGTGCTTCGGAACCTTGAAAGCTAGAGAAACCGCATCTCAAACGATATGCCTGGATCCGGAGCATGCGACGCCCCCTTCGTACGGTTGCGGACCTTCAGCCCCAATCTGGCGATTCGGAGCCCCTTCCCCACGACAGAGGCATAAAACACCGACCCTCAAGCGCCCCCTCCCCCAGCGGCGCTCCAGGCACTCACCTCCATGATGCAGTTCGCGGCCTCGGCTGCCGCCATCTTCACCCGCACCTACTCCTCCTCCGGCCGCCGAGACCCCCCCGTTCTCCGCACTCCCACGGGACCGCCTTATACCGGAGGGTCCATGGCCCGCCCACCGAGACCCCGCCAGGAGATCTCATTGGCAGTGGAGGTGACCCGTCTGGGAATGCCGTTTAAGTATTGGACAAAGGAGACGCCCATCAAAGTTGAGGGGCCCGCCCAGTCTGGCTGCTGAACCCCGCCCCCTTAAGTCGACCGGGATGGGAAAGACTGCCCGTCTATCGCAAGAAGCGCGACTGATGATTGGGCAAAATCAACCGAGAGTTCCCGCCCATTCTCCCTCAGCACCGCCTCAAAGCTTCCCGGCGGACCTCGCGCTAAGCGGACATCTTGAAATAGAGCTGTCCATCACCAAAAATCACCCGCCTCTTAATAATTGTTATTGGTTTAGCAAATATGTGACGTCAGGAGGCTTTGGGCCAGCCTCCGCCGAGCGGCTGGCCTCAAGGAGAACACGGCGATTGGCCTATGAGAAAAGAAGGCAGGGTTTTAGGCTCCAGCTATTGGTTCAAAGAAACTGTCACTCATCGTCCTTTCGGTGGATTCTCCTAGCCTAAAGGGAATCCAGGAGGAACAAGGTGGCTTGTGCCCATTTTACTGAGGGAAAACTGAAACAATGAGAGGCCCAAAGAGAGAGAGGTCGTGTCCGGAGTCCCGAAACACGTCAGGAATAGGACTCAGGCGTCAAGGCATTTAACTCCTAGCCCTCTACTTAATTGTTCCACGTTTCTCAAACCCAGTGACCCCACTCAAGCCACTTGGCCTCTGCCAAGTCCTACCCTTGCCAGGAACACCCACTCCCTTCGTGTGGCCAATTCTTGAACGTCAGTCAGGGAGCAGCTTGGTCGCCACCTCCTCCAGGAAGCTTTCCTCGACTTGCAGAAAAAGTTACTATTTGAATGAAGATGAATGCAGCTTGTGGAATATATCTGTCGCCCCAGAAAGTTCTTTCATGATCCTTTCTAGTCAACACCTCCCCCGCCCAACCCCAAAGCGGTCACGTACTGTTTTCTGTTACTATAGTATAGTTTTTCCGTTTCTAAAATTTCATATAAATGAAACTACATAGCGTGAGGGTATAGCTCTGTGGTAAAGCACGTGCTTAGGATGCACAAGGTCCTGGGTTCAATCCCCAATGCCTCCATTAAAATAAAAAAGTAAATACATAAACCGGATTATCTCCCCCCAAAGCGAAAACAAAAACAAACAAAAAAAAAAAACCAACATAGCATGTGCTCTTTTGTGTCTGCCTTCGTTCACTCTGTACAATTCTTCTGAGATTCATTGATGTTGTATATAACGGTTGTCCACTCCTTTTCATTGCTGAGGGGTATTCCACTGTATGGGTGTATCACATTTTCCTGTTGATGGACATCTGGCTGGTTCCCAGGTTAACGCAGTTACAAATAAAGTGGCTATGAGCTGTCATGTACAAGTCTTTCTGTGGACATAAACTTTCACTTTTCTTGGGTAAACCTAGGAGCACATGACTGGGTTCTCTGTTAGGTGTATGTTTATAAGAAACTGCTAAAAATGTCTCCTAGTGTGTTCTACCATTTTGCATTTCTATCAGTGATGCTTGAGAGTTCGAGGCTCCATATCCCCTCCAGCCCTTCATAAAATCAGTCTTTAATTTTAATCATTCTTGTAGGGATGAAGAGATGATCTCATGCTTGTCATTTGCATTGCCCCAACCATTAATGTTGTCCAGTATCTTTTCCCGTGTGCTTACTGGCCCTTTGTATAACTTTCGTCAAGGCATCTGCTCAAGTCTTTTGTGTATTTTTTACACTGTGTTGTTTTCTTATTTACAAATTATAAACATTCTTTTTGTTTGTTTGTTTTGGGGGGTAATTGTTTATTTATTTATTTTTAATGGAGGTACTGGGGATTGAACCTCCATGCATGCTAGGCACACACTCTACCACTGAGCTATACCCTCTCACCGTAAATGTTCTTTATAGATTCTGGATACAGGTCTCTGTCAGGAAGATCACCTTGAAATATTTCTCCCAGTCTGTGGTCTGTCTTTTCACTTTCTTAACGTTGTCTGTTGAAAAGCAGAGATTTTTCATTTGAATGAATTCCCATGAATTACCTGAGCCTACACCTTGACCCCTACCTACACAGTATGTTCTATGGATCCTGAATCTTATTTTTTTTTCTTTTCTATTGTTCCAAATGTTTCAATAGGTTTTGATTTTTTTAATTATTTTTTCTCTGATGTCCAAGCATTCTGACTCAATCAATTACATTTGCTCTGTGTTGCTATTAAGAATGAAAAGTTATGACAAACTCTCTCTACCACACTAAGGAAGAATCTAATGTTGTTGAAAAGGAGATGGTATTGGACAGGGATACACGAATATAGGGTACAGGTGAGGTCTGAACTCGAGGCAAAAGTGGCGTCACCCATGTCAAGTTCTGTCCTTTCCAAGATGGCAGCCACTTGGAACAACTGAGTGATGGACTGTGGCAAGTCTGAACTGAGATGTGCTCTGACTGTAAAACACACACTAGATTCTTAAGACTTCATATACAAAAGAAATGTGTAATATCTCATTAATATGTTTTATTTATTTATTTATTTATTTTAGTGGAGTTACTGAGGATTGAACCCAGGACCTTGTGAATTTCAGGCATGTGCTTTACCACTGAGCCATAGCCCTACCTCAATATGTTTTACATTGATTCCATGTTGAAATGATTCTATTTCGGAGCAATGGGATAAATAAAAAATATTGCTAAAATTAATTTACCTGTTACTTGTATGACTCATATTTCTGTTGGCCTGAGCTGCACTAGGTCACAGACCACAGGATGGACAAGGTCACTGGGGAGCTGGTGGGATTAGAAGTGTGGTTAGAGACCTGGGTCAAATCGGAGATTCAGGTGTCTGTGAGCTGCGATGGTAGAAGCTTAAATCTCTCATGAAACTGGAACCCGATCCTTCCTTCAACTGAGAATTTGAGCAACACATCAAAGTGGGATTAGCCCCTGTGCCCTTGTCCCCAGCATAAATGACAGATGCTTGCATGTCAGGTGATAGTTGCTTCAACTACTCATGGAGTGGGAAGAATTGTAAAGATCTCTGCCCACTTGTGTTACATACACCAAGGAATAGGTTGAGTTATATGACAAAGAAGATGGATAGCATTTTAAAATATTTTCTTAATTAGGTGACCTTATATGGCAAGGGTGAAGGGATTTTTCCAGATGTCCTTAAGGCTTCAAATCAGTTAATTTTTTAAAAATTGAAGTAGAGTTGATTGACAGTGTTTCAGGTGTACAGCAAAGTGATTCAGTTATATATATTCTTTTTCAGATTCTTGTCCATTGTAGGTTATTACAAGATACTGAGTATAGTTCCCTCAGCTTATCCCTCTCCCAACTTACCCCTCTCTCACTTTTCCCCTTTGGTAACCATATGTTTGTTTTCTTTATCTGTGAGTCTATTTCTGTTTTGTAAATAAGTTCATTTGCTTTGTTTTTTTAGATTCCACATATGAGTGATAGCATATATGTGTCTTTCTCTGACTTACTTCACTTCGTGTGATCATCTCTATGTCCATCCATGTTGCTGCAAATGGAATTATTTCATTCTTTTCTATGGCTGAGTAATATTAACATTCCATTGTGTGTGTGTGTGTGTGTATTTATGTATGTGTGTGTATATGTATGTATGTATATGTGTGTGTATATGTGTGTGTGTATCACATCTTCTTTATCCAGTCATCTGTCAGTGGACACTGGGGTTGTTTCCATGTCTTGGCTATTGTAAACAGTGCTGCTATGAACATTAGGGTGCAAGTATCTTTTCAAATTAGTCTTCATCTTTTCCAGATATGTGCCCAGGAGTGGGATTGCTGGATCATATGGTAATTATCAAATAGGTTAATTTTAAATTAATCAAAGAGATTTTTTTCCCCTCCTGGGTAAGCCTGACTGAATCAGGTGGAAACTCTTTAAAGGGGGAGGGGAGACCTCTGAGGCCACAGTGATTCTCCTGCTAAAACTACAGGCACTGGGAAGAGGCCCTCTGAACCTCAGATGAGACCAAAGCTGAAACCTTGATGGCAGCAGGTCACACCCTGAGCCGAGCACCCCCTCAGCTGCACCCACATCCCTGACCCATGGAAACCGAGATGAATAAATGTGAATCATTGTATGCCGCTATATTTGTATGATTTCTCATACAGCCATATCTAATCCACCTCAAAATCCTGCTCTACTTAGACACTGTGCTTATTAGACCCACCCAAGGTGTTTTTAATTAATGTGTTAATGAGCAGGCATGCCTATTATTAGACCACTAATGTTTTTACATGTATTTTTTATTTCACATTTTTAGAGGGAGGGGGGAGATTAGGTTTATTTATTTAATAGAGGTACTGGGTACTAAACTCAGGACCTCGTGGATGCCAGGCATGAGCTCTACGACTGAGCTATACCCTCCCCACCATTACTGTTATAATCAGACCCCAAGCACCCAAAAAGCTATTTCCATTAAATTAAATCAAACCAAACCAAACCAAACCATTTGTACCTTTTGATCCAAAAGGCCACCATTCCTGGGAGGAACCTGGGTTTCCTCTAAATAGTCCAACCAGAGATGAACAATGTATATACACTCACAGTAATATACAAATACAAGGTGTTACAAAATAGGGTAAGGAAATCCCCTATGGGTGACCAGAAGGGTTATTGCACCCAGGATGATCCAGGGGCCCCAGTCCTGAGCCCCTTTCCTCCTTTAACTTCTGCTGCCTCCCTAAGCCTGCTGACATTCTTTCTGGCTTTCTCAATTCCAAGCCAGCCCAGATTGTGTCCAAAGCCTTTTTCCTCCACCTATGCAGCTCTGGAAAGAAATCTTTACTGAGCCCCGATCTTTAAGATAATGAAAGACAGTTAAGTTGTGTAACCTTTAAGCTCCAAAATTCTAAACTGTGAAACTTCTGGAATGGATGGCTAGAGTCAGGACAATTTACAGCTCTCCAGATACAAAAGTGATAGAGCAAGTGACATACCACTAATTTTTTTTTAATTGACGTATAGTCAGTTTACAATGTTGCATCAATTTCTGGTGTACAGCATAATGTTTCAGTCATACATATACATACATATATTTGTTTTCATATTTTTTCATTATAGGTTGCTACAAGATACTGAATATAGTTCCCTGTGCTGCACAGAAGAAACTTGTTGTTTATCTATTTTATATATAGTATTTAGTATCTGCAAACCTTGAACTCCCAATTTATCCTTTCCCACCAGCTCTCCCTCCTGGTAACCACAACTATGAGTTTGTTTTCTATCTCTTCTAAGTTCTTTCTTCTAAGTTCATTTGTGTCTTTGTTTTTTTTTAAGATTCCATATATGAATGATATCATATGGTATTTTTCTCTTTCTGGCTTACTTCACTTAGAATGATGATCTCCAGGTCCATCCACATTACTGCAAATGACATTTTTCTTTTTTATGGCTAAGTAGTACTCCACTGTATAAATATACCACAACTTCTTTATCCAGTCATCTGTCCATGGACATTTAGGTTGTTTCCATGTCTTGGCTATTGTAAATAGTGCTGCTATGAACAATGGGGTGCAAGCATCTTTTTGAATTAGAGTTCCTTCTGGATGTATGCCCAGGAGTGGGATTGCTGGATCATATGGTAAGTCTACCTATTGGAATCTCCATATTGTTTTCCATAATGGCCGCAATATCCCACTAATTTTTATATGAACACCGCAGACTGTATTTCCACTGACACTCAAGTCTTGTTATTTGTGACAGCTAGGTTCTACAAAGTCACTGCAAACACTGAATTGGTGAACACTGAGCCATTGTTCCCTGCAGAGATACAAGGTGAGGTTCTCATGGGCTTCTTGTCACACTTTTGTCAACCCATGGAAATATCTCGCTCTATGTGTGTTTTCTATTTAGAGACACACTAGGTAGTATACAGTTGATTTATTCACCTTGATCTCGCAGCCAACATCACTCTAACAAATATTACCTGCAACAAAGCTGACCTAACAGGGGCCAATCGCAGCCTTCTTGCACCTAGGAATGCTAGCCAGCACTTCAGTGCTATGCTTTGGGGCCTTTTAAAACAGCGAAATCACCCTAAAAAGCATAGGAATGTGGAAAATGTGGCACTAAGCAGGTTGCGGGAAGAACAGCGTGAGAGCTGAAAAAAGAAGGCAGCGTCACCTTGTCTAACCTGAGCTGAAACGTGCACATTAGGCGAGTCAGTTCCTTGGCTGCTCTGAGCATGCGCAAGCCTCCCAAACCTGGGAAGGCGGCTATTAACTGGAAGGCAACAAAGACATTTTAGTAAGTAGGCGAACTCAAAAATACAGAATCCGCAAACAATGAGGCTCGACTGTGCTTGACTTCCTTTGTAATCCTGTACAGTTCATTTCATGCACTTACAAATGTAACTCTGCAAAGGGGATTAGAGCCCTAAAAATGTGACAAGTCTCTGGCCAACAGATAGCAGAGGAGAAATCAGCAAGGAAAAAAAAAAGGGAGGGGGCTCAGAGGAGCAGTTGGGGGAAAAAAGGAGAAGAGAGTGGTGTTCTGGATGCCCCATGAAGGAAGATCATATAGCTTTCTTCTGAAAATAGCTGGAAAGACTCCATGACCATCAATACAGGATTAGCTGGAATAAATAAATCATGCAGTGGGGGAGGTATAGCTCAGTGGTGGAGTGCATGCCTAGCATGCACAAGGTCTTGGGTTCAATTGCCAATACCTCTGTTTAAAAAAATAAACAAATAAATAAACCTAAAATTACCTCCCCAGCATTAAGAAAAAAAAAAGAAATCATGCAATAGGGGGGAAACGTAATTAGCTGGAATCATATTTACAGACATCCTCAAATAGGCTGTATGTTCAGGTGACAGGTACTTGTAGGTAGTCTGAATAGATATTTCTAGAATGAATGAATTGGCTCTGTCCTTAATTTATAAACCAGACAGCGCTTTGAACCAAATCTCCTTTACTTAGAACTTTAGTTCTTGAGTGAAAGGACCAACAATTAAATACTTGAAAACGTTTTTAATATGAAAACACGGTAAATGATTTTCTTTTGGCAAAAACGGGGAGGGTAGCCACCACCCCAGAGCCCTGAGTGGATTAGGAAAGTTTGGAAAAGCACACACAGAGTGCAGGGACATGAGGTCCGATCCTGGAGCAGCTTTGGAGGAGGAGCTCAGTCCAAGGGTAAGTTCAAGTCCACAGGTGATGCTGCCAGGATGCCCTCCTGGAGGGAAAAGTGGCAGAGACCAGTGAGTGGAGAGGTGTCTGCCACTCACAGAGGTGTCCACATCAGCCCAGTGAAAGCGGAGATGGGGAAGGGGACAGAGACCTAGAGAGAGGCAGATAGGGGTGAGGGGTGAGTGATAGAGACCCCAGGAAATCATCAGAGACCCGGGGTGGATAGGGACAGAGTCCAGGGGTGGGTGGGTGGAAGGGACAGAGGCTCAGAGAAGGGAAACAAACAGAATCTTAGAGCTTTAATGATTAAGAGCCCTGGCTCTGTGTCAAAGTCCTAATTCCAACCCCCCCATCCAGCGTGAGGGACTTTCCCTCTGGGACTCCTTAAAACTGGGATAATAACCAAATCCCAGAAGGTTGTTGTGGGGTTTAAATGGGACCATTCCACTCAAGTCCTTGGCTGAGTACCTGGCCAAGTTTACCTATTATCATTCCTTACAAAAGAAAATGATTTGACAAATAAACCAGCTTCTGCGCTGAGTTCCAGACACTTATAACTGATATCCTGACATCATCTTTCTTTGAGGTCTGAAGGGCCTGTCTCCCTTAACTAGACCATCTCCAGTCATCTCTGATTCCTCCCCAAACCTGCTCCCCACCTTCCCCTCCACTCTGCTCTTCCTGGTCTCAGGGGACATTAGATGGCATCATCCTTGACTCCTTCCTGTCTTCTATTCAGTCTCCACGTCCACTCCATGAGCAAAGTCCGTCAGGTCGACCTCCAAGTGAAATCCAGAATTCTCCACTACCCCGACCCTGGTCTGTCCCACCCTCATCTCCTCCCTGGACCAGCACAGTCTCCTCCTCCGGGCTCCCTAATTCCGCCCTCGCCCCCAACAGTATTCCCCAAGCGGCCGCCAGGGGGCGTCTGTGACCACCTAAGTCAGCTCCCGCATCTACTCAAGCCCTTCTCACTCAGAGCTCACTGAAACTCCAAGTTCTTACCTTGATCACAAGGCGTAAAGCCTTGATCTGGCCGCTCCTCCTGTTTTCATCTCCACCCACCCCTCACTCACCCTGCTCCAGCCCTCCTGGCCACCTCTCTGCTCCTCAAACACACCTAGCCAGCTCCCGCCAGTCTGTGAAGCAATGCTTACATTCTGACAGCCTGGCAGTGAGGACGCAGGTAAGTGAGATGGTGTCCACTGCACGAGGGGAGACTCGTGTTCAGGGAGACGGAGATAGTTGCCAAGATCACACAGCCAGTACACTGGAGCCCAATCGAGCTCTAAGCACAGCACCGGATTTAAAACAGTCAGCAAGCAAGGTAAGCCTCCCTAGTCCTTGCGGGAGAAGACAACACACAGAAAGAGATAATACGTAAAACAAGTCAATTCTACCCTGTGTTAGAAGGTGCCTGTTGGAAGGTGCAGAGTGCTGTGGAAGGAAGTAAAGCGGCAAAAAGGGAAGGAAAATGGCTGGGAGGGAGTGGAAGTGGCTGCGATTTTAAATTGGGATCAGGGAAGGTCTCACTGCGGGTGATATCTGAGCGGAGGAGTGGAGGAAGAGAGGCAGGAGTCTAGGGGGAAAAGGTATTCCGGCAGGCAGCGCTGCAGTCACTAGATAATCACACACAAAAATGCCTCTGTTGTGCCAACTACTTATGAGGATGATCCCATTTTAATCCTCACAATAACCCTTAGAGGTAGGTACTACAATTCTCCCCACTTTACAGATGAGGAACCTTGTTTTCCACTCATAACAGTTAATGTATACCAGAGTAGATTAAGCTGGGCAGAGGGGCCTGCACTGATCACTGCAGTGCCTGGTGTACAGTAGGTGCTCAGTAAACACAGAACGGATGAATGGTGGAGCTGGGAGAACACCTGTGATGTCTGGAAGGAGCCCTAAGAGCGACTCCCCCAGCCTCCCCAGCCCAAGACACACCCCTACAATGAAAATTAGGTAAAGAGAAGTCCAGAGAGGCTTTGGCGGCTCACCCAGCCCCCGTGGGCCTGGATCCAGGGCGCGAAGCTGTGCACGTGCTCTACACTGAGTCCGGTCAGGGTGCCCCCCAGCCCGGCCACGCGCCGGCTCAGCTCCATGGCCAAGGCCAGGCGGGCCAGGGGCTCCGGGGAAGGCGGCGGGGGCCCGGGGCACGGCAACGAGGGGCGTGCTTGGCTTGGGCGAGGGCTGGCCTCACGGCTAGAGAAGAGCTCCACTAGGCGGCTGAAGGAGCCGGCGGAGAGGCGGGCCAGCTTGCGCCGCAGGGCCGGGTCAGAGGCCAGCTGTAGGGCAGAATAGGGGAAGAGGCAGGGGTCTGACTCAGTCACACCCTGGTAGCCAGCCAATAAGAAACCGGGAGGCGTGGCCACAAGCGACTTCTATTTATAACTGGCATGCTAAGCCACGCCCCTACCCAGCAGATCAGCCAATCACAAACCAGATTGGTTTTCGGCCCACCTACTATAGATGGCCTAGAACCAGAGAAGCCAAGCCACGCCCCTACCGAGGCCTCGACAGCCAATCAGGGCCAAGCCCTACTTCAGCTGTGTTCTGTGATGCCACGCCCCTGCGCGCTTCCCCCAGAGGCCAAGCTAGTATCTACAAGCAACCTTACCATCTACCCTATAATTAATATTACAGAACCATACACTTTGCCCAAGCTCCTGAGCCAACCAGATTCCAGGACAGAGTCACAAGCCACACTCCCTCCGGCAGTCCATTTCCCCTACATTCTAACCCATGCCCCTATATAGTCAATCAGAGCTTCAGATTTTAGACAGCAGTTTCCAAACTACCCCTTCTCACTACAGTACATTTCTTTCCTCAACTGGTCCCAGTCTCTTTCCTAGAACATGGTTCTTATGACCACACCCTCTGCCTTTAGGCCACGCCCCTCGAACGATTAATGATAGCCACTAATTTAAGGTTTACCTCTGTCACTCAGAGGTACCCTTCACTGAAGCCTTGCCCCCACCCTCTCCCCACCTGATCATCTAATGAGAATGCAGAGCCAGTTTCAGGTCCCAGTGCAAACTATGCCGCAATTCCAATCCAAGCTAAGGGATGGCAGGCGGTGGGGGCGGGGCGGGGAAGCAGGGTGTAGTTTAGTGGTTGGAGTACACGATTAGCATGCACGAAACGAGGTCATGGGTTCAACTAAATAAATAAACCTAATTACCTCCCCCCAAAACAAAAACAAACAAACAAAAAACAAGCTAAGGGATGAAACAGACTGCCCATCACCTTCTGGTTGATGACTTCTGCCTCCTCCTCCAGCAAGGCCACCAGCTTCCGCAGCAGGGCTTCCTTCTCTGTGGGTGGTGGACCCTGTAATTCTGGGGGGAGGGGAGCAGACAAGAATTTGGTCTGGGGCAGAACCCTGGCAACCCTTCTACTCTTATCCTTCTTCAGGGCCCCTTGGCACCTCACCCGGGCTAGGTGGGGATTTCAGTTGCTCTTGGACCAGCTGTTCCAGTCGCTGGGCCACGAGGGCATAGAAGTCTGGAGTAGTTGGACCTGGGGTGAAAAGAGCCAATGAGGGGTGTTTCGGACATCAGGAACTTATGGATTCTCTCCTCCCAACCACCTTGCCAGAAATGAGGTAAACTGAGGCCCAGTGAGCAAAGTTGGTAAAAAAAAAAAAAAACCCTTGTACTTTCTCCCCAGTTGGACTTAGAATGTTAAGAGCTGAACTGGACCTCGAAGATTATCCCATCCAAGGAAGGCAAACACATAGCACTCCAGCTATTACCACTCTATCCCTTGCCCATTTCAGGCAACAACTCATCACAGAACTCTTGACCCCAGCTGTGAAATCCTCATCAAGCTAATACTCTCAGTAGGCATTACTAGTGAATCCAGTCTCACATATGATTATCAGCCTGCTGATCATTCTTGATCAAGTCCGATGAACTACCCCCACACCAATTCCTACTTGGCTACTGGAGAAAAGGATTCAGGTAAGCAAAACAGCCAAGAAATTGTGACCGAAAATCAGGTCTCCTGCCTCTCTGGTGGATCCAAAAATCCTACACGTATGGGACGAGAAAGAGAACAAATAGAAAGGAACCACAGGCCCTCCTGAAGCCAGCTCACAGAAATGACAGACAGCAATCTAACTGGGGGTTGGGGGTGAGGGTAGGTGCTTAGCTGAGTGATCTTTAACTAGTTCCTTATCCTCTCTATGCTTTAAGAAAAAGTTTCTGTCACAGCAAAAAAAAAAAAAAAGAAAAGTGACGATGAATATATATATGTTCGTGTATAACTGAAAAATTGTGCTCTACACTGGAATTTGACACAACATTGTAAAATGACTATAACTCAATAAAAAAACGTTTTAAAAAAAGAAAAAAGAAAAAGCTCTGGCCCTGCCAGTTCTTGAGTGATCAAGGGCAATTTCTTACCAGGCTCTGAACCATAGCAGGGCCGGAGGGGCAGGGAGCAGGGCCGAGGGGACTCAGGGGGAACTGCTCCACGCCTCAGGGAGCAGGGAAGACATCTTCGAAGGCGGCTCAGGAAATCTGTTGGCTCCTCCTGGGTAGGGCTCCTGGGGAAGGGGACCTCAGAGAGTGAAGACAGAGGCCCTTTGCAAGCAGTCCCCCTTTGTCCTCCCACTGAGGGCCTACTAAAGACAAGGAACAGAGCCAGATACAAAGAAGGGGGAAAGGAGACAGACTGAGACCAGGAGCAAGAGTTGGAGAGGGGCCCACTTCAAATGCAGTTCCCTGAGGGAGGAGGGCAACTCCTCTTACCTGGGTGGTGTCGGAATGGGAGACCCAGCAGCCTCACCCCGCCTAAGGAAGGCAGCTAGGACCCTCAGCGTGTCCTCCCGGAGCCCCAGCTCTTCCGAGCCTGCCATGGGGCCACCTGTGAGAAAGGGAGCTGGGGGATGGACCCCAGGGTTCAGAGGGAAGTGGAGGCTTGGGGCCCAAACTCCTAGTCCTTGAATGAGGAAGGGGCCAGGACTTGTGAATCCCCAAAGGAGGAAGGGGCTGAGGGTCTGGATTCCCAGGTCCTTTACGGGAGCTGGGGTCTGGAGATCCAGACGTTTGAGTCCCCAGAGGGAGAAGAGGAATAAGCCGAAGACACCTTGATCCTGGAAAAAGAGATTGGGGATCCAGATTCTTGGGCCTAAGGGAGGAGGGGACTAGGGCCCTGGATTCTTGAGTTTTCGGAGAAAGGGGTTGGGGGTCTGAACTCTTGAATCTAAGACAGAGGGGACTGGGGCCTCAGATCTCTGAGTCCCCGAGGGAGAAAGGGGCTTGGGGTTCCGACTTCTCTATTCTGAAGGTATATGCCAAAATACTCAGGTCGGTAGAGGATCGGAAACTACCAATCCCAGCAGGCTTCATAGCAAACATCCCCCTCCGTCCGTTACTTGTTCGCCGCGTAGCCTGCTGGGAAGTGTAGTTCCACTCTCTGACTCAGGCTGGACGTTGGGGGACCCGCGACGCTTTGATGTTGCAGAAGAGGTACTGGGTTGCCGGTTCCTGGATCTTGGCCCCCTCTTCTTCCCTCCTCACCTAGCCCTCGCTAATGTGCTGCTCACCTGGTCCCGGTCGCCGCTGCCGCCTCCTTCTCCTCTGGATTTGTATAAACTTTCCTTTCTCAGTTGAACTTTCCCGCGCCTGCGCACTGGGCTGGGTTGGTGACGGCCCAAAGGTTGAGGGCGGAGCACTGGTTCCCGCCTTATTTGCATGTGACGTTCCCAGCATGCCTGTAGTAGGAAGGCCTAAAAAAGGCATAGGGGTGGCGGGACACCCGGGCTCACGGTACCGCCTCTTTGGCTCTGGGTGCAAACATCCAAACGACGATAAAGTTGCTTCTATTTCAAGAAATCGATAGAAAAGGAAGCTAAAGCTCAGCTGACGGGAAGTGGGTTGTTCAGCTACGAGTTCGAGAGCTACGGGACCCTAAAGACAGGAGTGCGCATCCCGACCAACTACATAGGTAACACGGAAGAGCTGGGGAGTGAGGAACCGGAGAAAGGATGGGTCTACCCTGACAGTGGAGATGGGGGGGTGTATACTCTGGAGAAAGTGAAGCAAGAAGGGGAAAACGTGAAGCAATGGCTGGCGCCGAGGTCGGTTGTTTTTAAAAAAAAATGCTTAGAAAAAGTAGCGGGAGGAGGGGAGAAGTCTGCACTGGGGGCACTGGGGGCACTGGGGGCACTGGGGGCACTGGGGGATCTAGGGGAGAGAGGGATGGACTCTGCGAATGGAAGGCAGTCCACTCTAGGAAGTGGGATTGTGCCCTGGAGAAAGGAGGCTGTTTAGAAGGAATTGTGGATGGAGGGGATCTTCTGGGAGGAGGTTGAGAAGGTGGAAGGAGGTCTACGCGGGTGTAAGAGCGGGAGGTAGAGATCTACACGTCATTAGCGTCTGCAGGGCAATAACTAGAGGGCTCTATCTTGGAAGTGGGAGTACCTGCATTGGGTGAAGTGGGGGAGGGAGGGGCTTTCAATGGAAGAGGGAAGGTCTACACTGGAGGAATGGGGTTTGGGGGTAGAGGTAGATGCACAGAAACTGGGGAAAGGGAGGTGTCTAAAGTGGATTTGGGAGGGAGTCCTCGCTCTATTAGGGACTCTCTTCGGGAGATGGGAGGTCTGCTGTTTGTACCCCAGGAAAATATAAGTGAAGGACCAGCGCCGTGGCCCGGGGAAGGGAGATCTGGGTGCGGAACCCTCCGACTGAGTGGGCTTGGAAGGCCGTCTGTACCCAGGAACTGCCCTCTGCGCGCAGGCCGGACCATGGGAACCCAAAAACCTCGGATCCTGCCCTGGCTGGTATCGCAACTGGACCACGGGCAACTGGAGGGCGTGGCCTGGCTCGACGAGAGCCGCACGCGTTTCCGCATCCCTTGGAAGCATGGCTTGCGGCAGGATGCCCAGCAGGAAGACTTCGGGATTTTCCAGGTGCGTGAGCGCCCAGAGGGGTGGACTCCGAGGGGGAGGGGCCGAAAAGGCGGGATTAGCACTCGTGGAGCAGGCTCGAACTTACTCTGGCGGTGGAGGTGAGTGGGGTTAGAAGGCGAAGGGGCAAAGCTTGTAGGATCGGCGAACTGGAGAAGTCAAGATCGGAGCCGCCAGGTTCCGGAAATAGAACCGGGAAAGTGAAAGAAACGCATCCTTGGGGGTTCGAAGCTCGCCGGGTGGAGCTCTTGGGGTTGTTAAATTCCGAGGGCGGGTCTTGGAATACAGAGGCGAGATTGGGCCCTGAAGCTTAGGTTACTTACCACCAAATTAGGACACACCTGTGATGGTAAACCGAGTTAGAGTGCGAGGGGGCGGGGTTATTAGGGTGTCTTGGGGCAGGCTGGTGACACAGTTAGACACCCATTAGGACCTGGAAGGCTGGCTTAGAAAGCAAATGGTTTTAAGTGTGGAGGTGGGGGGCTTGGGGCGCAGAGAATCCGAGAGTTTGGGGATGGAACCTTGCCAGGTTAGAGCTTGCCGGATGAGAGGACCGTGTTAGGATGAGGGGAGGCAGGATTAGGACCCGTGAGGCAGGATCTAAGTTATGCTACCCACTAACTTGGTACCACCGGTCCCCCAGGCCTGGGCCGAGGCCAGTGGTGCCTACACTCCTGGAAAGGATAAGCCCGACCTGCCCACCTGGAAGAGGAATTTCCGGTCCGCCCTGAACCGTAAGGAAGTGCTTCGTTTAGCGGATGACCGGAGCAAGGACCCCCACGACCCGCATAAAATCTATGAGTTTGTGACCTCAGGTGTGCTGGAAGTGAGGCTTCACCTGGCGGGATGGGATTTCCAGCGTCCCAAGCGCCCCTACTGCACTCACTACCTTTCTCGACAGGAATTGGGGACTTTGTTGAGCCAGACACCTCTCTAGACACCAACAGCAGATCCAGTACCTCTGATACCCAGGTAGGAATGCGCCCTGACCATCCTCTTCTCAGTCTCTCTGTCTCCTCCCCTCTTTGCATCTTCTCGGGCCCATTCAGGCCTCATCTTCTTCCCCTGGTCCATCACCCCAGGCTACATCCTCTCCCCTGCAGTCTGTCCCCAATGTGACCTAGTGCTGACTCTGTCCCTCCCCTGCTCACAGCCCTCCCATAGCTTCCCAGCGTCCCCAGGAGAAAACTCAGAGCTTTCACCAGGCATTCAAGGTCCTAACCCACATTTCTGGGATTTCAGAGCTTTCCTCCCTGTGCAGGGTACCCTCACCCTCTTGGGAACTCAACCTCCCGCTCCTTGATCTTACTGATGTCTGAGGAAAAGTTCCCTCTGAAATTCGACCCAGCCTTCTCTGCCCAGGTCTTGCTTACACAAAACCAGATCCGTGGGCTGGAATTAGCTGTTCCCCTCGGGCTACTGTAGTGTCAAGCATATTTCCAAGCATATATTTTACCGTCTGTGCCTGTGGCCCTCTCTCTCTTGGCTACAAGCCCCTTCAGGGCAAAGCTCAGGTCTGACTGCTCTCTGGGTCCCTCCATTGCTAAGCACAAGACCTGGTCCATGTGAAGTCTCCAAAAAATGCTGTAGAAATGACTCCATTTGTTTTTTGTTTTTTTTTTGACTCTCCAGGAAGACAGTCTGGAGAAGTTACTGAGTAGTGTGGACTTGGCCCCAGATGGAGGTCCCTCAGGCCTGACTATGGCCCCTGCTCACCCGCCTCAGCTCTTGCTGAGCCCCACCTTCGACATCCCTGCTTCTTGCCCAAATTCTGGACTCCTTGAAAACCCCCTGAAGCACTTGTTGGTAAGCGAGGAAGGTGAGTGCCAGCCGTGGGATGGGAGGGGCTGGGGCTGGGGCCAGGGCCACGAGCCCCCTGACACCCTGTCTCTCTCTCTCCCCCTTCATGTTGCTGCTGCTCAGACTGGGAGTTCGAGGTGACCGCCTTCTACCGGGGCTGCCAAGTCTTCCAGCAGACTATCTTCTGCCAGGGGGGTCTGCGGCTGGTGGGATCAGAAACAGGGGACAGGACACTGCCTGGGCAGCCAATAAGACTGCCAGACCCTGCAGTGTCCCTGACAGACAGGGGTGTGATAGACTATGTGAGGCGTGTACTGAGCTGCCTGGGTGGGGGACTGGCTCTGGGGAGGGCAGGGCAGTGGCTCTGGGCCCAGAGGCTGGGACACTGCCATGTGTACTGGGCCGTGGGCGAGGAACTCCTCCCCGACAGTGGTCACAAGCCTGATGGTGAGGTCCCCAAGGACACAGAAGGAGGCGTGTTCAACCTGGGGCCCTTCATAGCAGGTGAGTGAGGCAGAGCCTTAGCTCTGCTATGGAAATGGCAGGCGATGGTGGTTAAGAACTCTGGGGTCAGGAGGTTTGGGATCTGATTCAGACCCTGCTGCTCTGCTGGTGGTTGAACCTGGGGAGAACTGGACTGCTCTGAAGCTCTGGAGTCTGAGGACTGGTGCCTGTGTCTCCTTACCTGCCCGGAGCTGGCAGGCGGCACAGGGCCCAGTGTACAGAGGCGCTCAGGGAATGAGCTGCCGTAGTTGTCATCATCCTTACCAATCACGGTGGAAAGACAGACGCAAGAGAAAGAAGTCCTGTAGGGCTTTGCTATCCGAATAGACCTTTCTGCAGTGATGGAAACGCTTTGTATTTTCACTGCCCAATAAGGTAGCCACTAGCTCCGCGTGGCTACTGAGTACTTAGATGAGGTGAGTGCAAATAAGGAAGTGAGTTTTAAGATTTGATTTTAATCAGATAGAATTAAAACTGAATAGCCATAGAGGCTAATGGCTACATACCGGATAGTGCAGCCTTGAGGGGTTAAAGGGCAGTAAGCCAGTAACCACCAAGCACCTTGTACTCCAGAATCACTGAGTGGCCTTGGGGGAGTGGACTTCCCTCCTGGGCTTGTTCCCCCAACCAAATACTGAGGCTCTCTGAAGGGGCCTGGGGAGGCAGACTTTCCAGCCCCACCCTGATGGAAAGGAGAGAGAAGGAACATTTAAGTTTGTGCCAGAACGGCAGGACTTTCCCCACATCAACACCCCCTGGTGGTGGTGGCATGGGTGTGTTGGGCTTTGGCTCAGGGGAGAAGGTTACTCAGGTTTTGAGGGGGCAGGTAGAGGGTCTTCTTCCCATCCCTGACTAGGTTCCTGGGCCCCCAGATCTGATTGCCTTCATCGAAGGAAGCAGGCGCTCACCACGCTACACCCTCTGGTTCTGTGTGGGGCAGTCGTGGCCCCAGGACCAATCATGGATCAAGAGACTTGTAATGGTCAAGGTACTGCAGCGCTGGGCTCCGGGAACTGTGGGGTGGATCTTAAAAAGGCAGGAGGTTGCTCTTAGGAACTACAACTCCCACAAGCCCCTTAAAGAAACTGTAACTTCCAAGAGTCTCTGCAACCACCAGTTCCTTACCCTCAGGAGCTTCTGGGTGTCCCTCCCATGGCCTCACCCCCAGAGCCTATTTTGAGTTCGCCCAGCCATGTGGAAGTTGGTGGACTCCAAGTCCTGGCAGCCTCTGTGGGGTATTACAGCTCCGAGGAGTCCTGACCACAAGCTGCTCGGCCCTAGCTTCTGGGAACCCTTTAGCAGTGCCTGGGCCTAATGGTTTATCCTGGGGTATAGTGGGGGCTGCTGGGAGTTGTAGTCCACTCAGCACCACCCCGACAGCAAATGGTGTTGGCTGTTTCCCCTGACTCCCCTGTTTTCCCGCACCTCCTACAGGTTGTGCCCATGTGCCTCAGGGCCCTGCTAGATATGGCACGGGCAGGGGGTGCCTCCTCCCTGGAGAACACTGTGGACCTGCACATTTCCAACAGCCACCCGCTTTCCCTCACCTCAGACCAGTACAAGGCCTACCTCCAGGACCTGGTGGAGGACATGGACATGGACTTCTAGGTCACTGGGGAGGCCTAAGCCCTTGCCCTTTACATCAACCAATAAACTGGTTTTTGCCATGGTCATCACGTGTGTCTGGTGTTCAGTGTCCCTGGGCTAGCCCTGGCTCATGCAAGGGGGTTACTCCTTAAGGCCTCAGTTTACCCATCTGTGCAAGCCACCCACATCCTAGGTGCTCACTGCATAAGGGCCAGGCACTGTGCAAGGGACAGATGACACTCCTTACCTCTTCCCTGGGACATGATGAATAGGTGACAGTCACCCCAGTTTTATACAAGACACTGAGGCTTGAAGAGGAGCAAAGGTCACAAAGTAGAAAATATAGCCAGAATCTAGATCTGACTTGAGTGGCCACTCTTTTGAGAGAGGCTTCCAGGCTGAATCTGGAACCTCCCTCTTGCCTATATACAGTTCAGGCCATGTGTCCAGTAAGCAGAGAGCCTTTTGCCTGACTGCTCTGTCTGTCAGGGACCTTGAGTCCCCTCCCAACTCCTGCTAGGTGACCTCAGGCAAGTTCTCCGTTCCAGGCCCTGGGCTCCCCTCTGCACGGGCCTGCAAAGAGCAGCTGTAAACAAGTCCAAAGCCCACTCCCCAACTGGAACCCACCCACCCCAGTGGCCTGGGCGCTCCCCCCCCACCCCACTGAGCCTGGGTTTTGGGTAATGGGGACTGATGGAGGCAGCACAGCCCTGACTCACTCTGTGGACCCTGCTGCTCTGTGCCTCAGTTTCCCTCTATCTCAGGGGAGTTGATTAGATCACCCAGCCTCACTGGTAAAAAGAAAGTCCAGCTCAATGGAGACAAAGATCCTGCTTCTGGGGCAATTCCAAGGTAGACAAATAGCATGTAGGTGCCCTGAGCTGGAAGACCCTGATTGGGTGGGGCCTGGGACCCCAACCTTCCAGCACCACCACGTTCTGTCAACAACGGCTGACTATGTACCAGGTGCAGTTCTAAGTGCTTCACCCACCCAAGTCTTATGAAATCCTCACAACACCCACTTTATAGACAAAGAAGCAGGCAAAAAGAGAGGCATGCACTTCCCCCAAGTCACACCGTCTGTCCTCTCCCTGCTCACCACCCTCAGACGTGGGCCAAGTCTCCTGCACGTCTCTCCCAAGCCCTTTCCCACATTGGACTCTGAAAAGAAAGGGCTAAAAATCATGGGGACTCAGGGATAACATTTCATGAAATCTTTAATGAAATTGGAGGAGGGGCACGAATGGGGGGGTGGGGGAAGGGGACAGGCTAGGGTTGAGGGAGATGGGACTGGGGCTGGGTAGGGGGCTCTCCTCATTCCCGCAGCAACCCTCCCCCAATCATCCCACTGTCGGGGGAGGGAATTAGGGAGGTGGAGCCATAAATATGTCCGGAATTTCAAAGAGGCGAAGGAGGAAAGGGGTGGCTGGGGAGCTCAGAGAGGGGGCAGGGGCAGGCCAGGGCCGCCCTTGTCAGGGGGCCCTGGCTCCTTGGGTGGCCGTGGGGGCCCAGGGGGGTCCCCAGGCTTGCGGCCGTGCTTGCGGAAGTAGCGGTAGCGTTGGACGTAGGCGCGCACCAGGTTGCTCACCTTCACCGGGTTGATCTCCCCACTTTTGCTGTGGCAGATCTGGGGGGTCAGGGGTAGCTGCTGTCACCACTGGCCCCCCCCCAGGGGCCCCTCCACCTGGACTGCTGTGCACAGTGGGGGACTGGGATGGAAATCGCTCCCCCAAGGCCCAGGCCAACTTCTCTACTTCTCCCAGCTGATGCCACAGGTCCAGGTGGGCTGGAGGAAATCCTGCCACACTCCTCATCTTCCAGACTGACCCACCACCCCTGTATGTCTGTCTGCACACGTCCATCGCTCCGTCCCCTTCTTCCCCCACTCTGTGCATCTGCCCTGCTCTGGGCCCCACCTTGTGGACGGCCTTCCTCAGGATATCCTTGTACTCCTCCTTGGTGATGTCCTTCTTCTGATAATACGGCTTGATGGCCAGCTTCACCTCCTCCACTGCCCGCTCCTGTGTGTGCAGCTTCTTCAGATACTGGTGGCAGTGGTGACAGGGTGGGAAGAAGGGAGAGCAAAGGCCAGATGAGTTCCTGCAGAACCCCTACCCCCACTCACCTGCCTGCCAGCTCAGACTTCTTGACCACCCAGCTACTACTGTAGGTTGAAGTCCTGCTTAGGGTCTGCCTTGTGCTCCCCTTGTTGCAGTCACCCCAGATCACAGGCCATGCCTGGGCCTCTGAATACCACCAGCATCTACTCCAGGCTGGAGCCCGGGCCATCGCAGTTATCCATAACCAGGACCCATGTGTCCTCTGCCCTTACACACTTCAGTCTGCTAGGCAGACAGACCTGAGCCCAGCAGCTGTTCCCTACTGTCCCAGCAAAGATGGGGATGCAGGACACCCTACACTTCAGGGCCAATGCCTCCCAGGAGATGAGACCGCAAACCGTCCGATGAGCTACTGCTTGCGGAGCTGCACTGCACCCCAGGAGGAATCTTCTGGCCTCCCTGGCCCCACAGGAAGTGTGTTTCTAAAGTGATGCGGCCAAGAGAAAGGGGTTGTACCCCACACCCATCGCCTGTGTGGCAGAGAACAGATCAGGGCAGCCTCACTGGAGGAACAAGGGACCTGCTGCTAGTCACAGAGCCCAGACTGTCCTGCAGCCCACAAGTGCCACTGACAAGTGTCTGTCCAAGCTGCGTCCCGTCCATTTCTCTATATGGGGCTTAGAACTTGAGTTTATCTTGCTTTCCTTCTGGCACTGGACTTGGAGTGCATAAGGGGTGGGCAGCGCCATCACCTGGTGAGAGGTTACTGGACCACAGCGGACAGCATCCAGACCCAACCCAAAGGCAAACAGCCCCCAGGCCCAGGAGGAGGAGCCAGATTCAGTCAGGGAACAAAAACCTGTTTGCCCCGCACTCATTCTTCTGCCCTTCGTCCATGATTTTCCTTTTGTAAACCACCCTCCCCATTACACAGAAAGACTGGGGTGCAGGGTAGAGATAGGTAACCAAGGGGCAGACTCAAGTGGGTATATGTGCAAATATGTGGGCATGTTCCTATCCACTTTATCTTCCTCCCCCGCACCGTCTCTACATGTCATCCTTTAAAAACCTGCCTAACACCCCTTTCCCAATTATTCAATCGAGTGAAAGTTTACTTCCTTGTTATCTAATGTCTTCAGTGTTATCTAAGCCCCCATCTGCCTACATTAGTCTCTGACATTCTCCTCGGGCCCCTGCATCTCAGTATCTGCCTGCATTCTCTGCAAAAGTGTCACCATCAACCCACCTCTCCCAAGCCCAGTTCACCTTGTCTGTGTCCCCACGTCCCTCGGAGCTGCTGCTGCCCTCTCTCTTGTCAGACGCCGCAGCCAGCCCGGTGGGGGTGGGAGGGGTAGAGCCACAGCCCCCCAGGGGGAGGCTGCCAGGGAGCAGGTAGCTGGAGGGGCCTGGGGGCAGACCCAGAGAGGTGGGTACAGGAGCTGGCGTCACCCCCAGACTTGAAGGTGGCTTCCTGTGGCTGAGGATCTGCAGGAAAAGTTTGGAGGATAAGCAAAGAGGAGTGGAGGAAGAGGGAGCAAGTACCCCTACTCCCACCCAAATCTCCCAACATTCCCAGAGGTAACAGGCTCCTCTTCTGGCCGATACCTTGCCCTAAAGCCTGCTGGGAGCTGAAGTTCCTCTCCTAACCCGAAGCAGGGGACAAGAGAAGGGGCTGCGGGGACTCTTCCCCAGGGGAGCCCACCTGGTTGGTGGCCTGGATCAGCTCCTGGGCCTTTGCTCGGCTTGCCAGATTGGCTTCTTCCATCTTGAAGAGAAGTGCGGTCACTGCAGGAGGTGGAGAGTCGACAACAAGGAGACGGGGAGCTGACCCCAGAGGAGAGGGTGAAACTTACCCCACGACGGGCTGCACCTCCCACCCGGGCCAGGGACGGGCCATAGGTCTCAGGCTCAGAACTGGGAAAGGGGGCCCTTGGCCAGTGACAGAACCACCCCACATCCCATACATTGTTGGGACTCAAGGTGGAGGGAAGGGGATGTGTGCCCAAGGTCACACAGTGACAAATCAGTGTCAGAAGTGAGATTCTGTGTCCCTAATTCCCCCCTACCATCAGTCCTGGCCCCTCTCCCCACCTCTGCAGTCTAGCAGAGGATCTTGCCAGCCTCTAAGGGACACTGCTCCCTTTCCCCCCATTCTTTCCAGTCCCTCCCAGTCTACCTCCAGGTGGACCCCAGGACACACCCTACTCCTCCAATCTGTGCCGGACTGGCCGCCCCCTGCTCCCGTCTGCCCTGATCTCTTCCAGTGAGCCCAGACATCTTGGAATCTTCTGGACAGATCCAGATTGGCCCTACCAATCAGGACTGATGCACCTGTGGCCCTCCTGGTCCTGGTCACTCTCCCATCCCTTCCAAGGTATCTTCACTGCCTCCAAGTCTGTCCCCATATGACCTTCTCCTCCCTGATCCTGTCTGCCTCAGCCCCCCCAGGGACACTCACAGGCCAGGACACCACTGGTAGTACAGTCCACACCAGCAGGCAGGTTCCAGGGCATGGGCGGGGGCAGTGTGGGCAGCTGGGAGACACGGGGAGCTGGCCCATCCTCCGCCCCTGAGTCACCAGCTGTGGACCCCGCACTCGGGGCCGTGCTGGGAGCGGCTGCAGCCGTGCTGGTGGCAGTGGTGGTGGCGGGCTGCTGTTCCTCCTCCTCCTCCTCTTCTTCCTCCTCCTCTTCTTCCTCCTCCTCCTCCTCCGCCCCACCTCGGACCCCAGCCTCCTCAGTGGCCTCCTCTGGCAGGAAGGAGACCTCGGGCGTCTTGCAGCTGCTATCCACAGTCTGTGAGTCCGGCGTGAGTGCCGGGGGTGGAGGGGCTGCCTTGGGGGGTGGGGTGCTCGGGGCCTTGGCTGCCCGCTCCTCCCCGGACCAGGAAGTCTCCTCAGCCCCCTTGGCTCCCGCAGCCTGGCTGCAGCTATCTGCCTTGGACTTCTTCAGTGTCACAGGGCCGCTGCTGCCCCCACTGTTGCCCCCACTGCGGAGCTTTTTCCTGGTCTTGGATGGCTTGGTCTTTCCCTTGGTCCCCTTGGCTTTCTTGGCCCCAGCCTTGGCCTTCACCTTGGTCTTTTTGGGTTTGGTGCTGCCCTGAGCTGCTTTGGCCACCTCAGCAGGGGCCCGCTCGTCTGGCTTGAGGAAGGGGGAGCGGCTCTCTCGGTCTCGGCTGAACTTGACTCCGATGGAGCCCAAGCTGGCAGACGTGGCCTCCTTGGCAGGTGTGGTGCTGCTGACGCCTTCTCGGATCAGCACCGCCACCTTGGACTGCAGTTTCACCTTCCGGGAGGAAGAGGAGGATGAGGAGGATGAGGAACCTGAGCCACTGCTGACAGGTGGCTTTGGCGGGGGCCCTGAGGAGGGCGCCAACTCCTTGGGGGGCCGGGCCTTCTTGGATGACCTGTCCCTGTCCCTATCTCTGTCCCTGTCTCTGTCCCGATCCCCACCATCCAGCGCCTTCCGCCGGGATCCCTTCTCCCGGGAGGAAGAGGAGGAGGAGGCAGCCCCAGAGCGGCGCCGGTCCTTCTCACTGCTCTTGCCACCCCGCTCCTCGGCGCTCAGTCCCTCCGAGTCGTACAGGACCTCGCGCTTAGGCGACGAGGTGGGGGCCGGTGAGGGGCCTCGGGGGTCAGGCTTGTCTGGCCGGCCCACGGTGATGGTCCGCTTGATGGCGAAGAGATCGTGGTCCGTGAGGTCCTGGATGGAGGGCGGCACGGCTCCACGGCGGCGGCTGTCGCGTTCTCCGCCCAAGGAGGTGGAACCGGAGGGTGGTGGGGCTGGGGCAGGGGCCTTCTCACTGTCCCCAGTCCGCTTCTCACCCCGGGACCGCGACCGCTTTTTCTTCTTCTTGCTGCCGCCACCATCCCGGTGCTTGCCGCGGTGCCGCTCGCGCCTGGAGGACGACGACGAGGAGGTGGCTGGGGGCGGGGAAGCCGAGCGCCGCCGTCGCCGCCTTTTCTCCCGCGACCGCGAGCGGCGGCTACCCCCGCGGCGCCGATCGGTGCTCCGCGAGCGGCGGCGGGCAGAGCGGGAGCGGGAGCGGCGACGAGTGGACGACGAGGCATGGGAGCCCGGCTTGCGGTCCCGGGAACGGTGCTTCTTGGAGTCCCAGGGGGAAGCCGGGGCCGGCGGGACGGGCTGCGAGGCAGAAGAGGATGAGGCAGCCTCCTTGGCCTCGCCACCGCTCCGCTTGCGCTCCCGCCTCGACTTCTTGCGGATGGGTGGGCCGGCGGGGGCGGCATTGGCGTTGGCATTGGCTGCGGCTGGGGAGGGCGAGCGTTGGCGGTAGCGCTCCCGCCGCTGGGTCAGGATCTTGCGGCGCAGGTCCAGGCCGCCCCAGCGCGTGTCGGCCGCGGGCGGAGCGGGGGCCGGCTCCCCGAGGTCCACCTGCAGGGCACCCTCGCCATCTGACTCAGCGTGCAGAGACAAAAAGTCGTCCCCCTCCGGGGCCCGGGGAGCGGGCGGCGGGGGCGGGGGCTGGACTGCTGCGGGGGCTGGGGCCGCGGGAGGGGGACGGGCTGCCCGGCTGCTGGCCCGGAATAGGGAGAGCGCCATCCTGGGCTCCTCCTCGGGCTGGACAATCTCGCCCTCCTCAATCTCTGAGTCGCCAGGTGGCAGCAGTGGGGGCGGGAGGACGGCTCCACCAGCGGTCACCACCTCCACGGAGACTTTGCCTTCCCGACAGGCCTCCGCCTCAGTCCCCACCACAAACACACGCCGGCGGGTGGTTCCGTCGGCGCGGGTAGAGTCGGCCTGGGGTGGTGTTCCAGGGGCAGGAGCTGGCTGCAGAGGCTGGGGGTCCGGGCCGGGGCTCTCATCACCTGGGAAGTCCTGGCTCAGGCTGTTGTCATCGTAGATGCCTGCCAGGGTCTCCGAGATGCGGCTGATGCTCTGGGACAGGCCTTCCTCCTCCTCTTCCTCCTCCTCTTCCTCCTCCTCCTCTTCTTCTTCTTCCTCCTCCTCAGGTGAGGGGGTCCCCGCTGATGAGCTAGGGTTGGAGCCAGTGGGCTCAAAGGGGTCGTACTTCTGCTCCGGAGCTGGCGGTGGGGAATAGGCCTCGTCGGTGGGGTGGAAGGGGTCATAGATATCAAACCTGGGGGCCGGAGGGGCTGGAGGAGCCGGCGGTGGTGGTGGGGGAGGCGGGGAAGGGGAGGATGATGAGGGGGAAGGGGAAGGCGAGGAGGATGCAGAGGAGGGGGCAGGGGGTGGGGCAGGGCCCCCGTCTCCGGTGCCTAAGGTGAGGAGGTGGCGGGCACAGGTAGGTCGAGAAGAGTGAGACTGTGGAGAAACTGCAAAGGAAAAGCAGAGACAGAGCAGCGGTCAGATGCCCATCCGGGTTGTATAGGAGGGGGCCACAGGCAGGACAGCACCCCATCTGCTGGCCCCCCATCGCTTAGTGCTCACCGCACCATATCTCAACCCGAAGAATGAGCTTAACAACTCCATGATATATAGGTACTGTGACCCAGGCTTCCCAGAGAAAACTGAGGCACAGGGAGCTGCAGTAGCTTCCCCTGGGGCACAGTCGACAAGGGGAAGTCAGGGTGCAAACTCGGTCAATGTAGCTCCCAAGCCTGCCCTCTCAAATCCTGAGACGTAGGCTGGCCTGCAGCCCAAGACTGCTCTGACCAATGACAGCAGCGATGGTACCACAGGAGGCACAGGCTGGGACAGCAGAGCCTGGGCTCTAACCCAGGACGGTGGCAAGGTCAAGCCCCGCCTGCTGTGCCGGCTGCCTCTGTGGGACTTGATCACTTTGTACATGGGGAATAATGGGAGGCTGAGAAGGTGAAATCCCCTCTGCAGAGTCAGGAAGAGCTCACTGCACCCTTGTCACTCTGTGATGAGCCCATCTAAGGGGAGACATCTGCTCAGGACTCAGACGTCACTGACCAGTGAAGGCATCAACTAGCATTTGCCCCTTCCTACGGGCCAGGCCTCATCTTCTCCTCCATCACCTTGTCCACCCTCCGAAGTCCTGGCTTTCTAAGTGCTACACGGTCTCAGTGCTACAAGTCACAAAAAGGAGACAACTGACTGGGGCTGCACCTGGGGCGGGTGACGGGGCCAGGGTTCAGACATACACATCAGAGTCCAGAGGCCACTCTCTCAACCACATGTAACGTGTCCAGCCACAGCAAGGACGCCAGCAAGGTTGCGTGGACAGTGCTGGAGAGGCCTGGGGTCGAGAGGGCAGAGCCCGAGCCACCTCACCTTCCAGATTCCAGGCTCTGGCCCTCACCCTCAATGAGCCCAAGAGCAAGGAACTCAACCACTGTCTGCCTCAGTTTCCTCATCAACAAAATGGGCGTCTGCTCATTCACACAACACATTTTCTCTGATCACTAGTCTAACAGGTGCACTATGGGGTACTAAACCAGAACAGTGAACAAAAGACAAAACTCCCTGCCTTCCAGGAGCTCACGTTCAAGTGAGGACAGACAAATATCAACAAGCCCTGCACAAAGTCTGGGAGCCGCTGATGGCTCTGGAGGAATACAAGGCAGGGGATGAGGACGATGAGGATGACAGCATCCAGACCTCAGGGGGCTGAGAGGACTGGATGAGCACCTGCTTGGAAAGAACAGACGGAGCCTGGCACCTTGAGGCCTGGGTGAGTACAAGCTCTGACTCCTCAGCTGTTACTACTACCACCTGAAGCATAAACCAGTCTGCGGACTGGAGGGGTCTGGAAACAAGAAACATCTGCTTCTTTATACATAGCTTGTTCATGAGGGACAAGACTATGGGTGAGTTTTCTTTCCTTTTTCCTGTGTTCTTAATATTTTCCAATGAAGACCAAACAACACTTGGAATAAGAAAAAATGTAACCGCGGAGTCCCACTGAAGACAACCATTAGGTGCCAGAGACCACCTGCATATATCACTTAAGGCCTAGGGGCCAAATTCCACACACCTACTGCTTTTGTAAATAGTTTCATTGGAACACTATCCCACCCACTCATTAATGTATCCCCTACGGCCTCTGATTCAAAAAAAAAAATGAAAATACTTTGTGGGCTCCTTAGAGTGTGGTGGGCCCTAAGCCTATTGGATACGTAAGTCACCCCGCATCTGTGTGGGGATTAAAAAAAAAAAGACAAGAAAACCGTGCACTGGCTCAGAGGTTGTGCAAGCCATGTTCTGTGGCAGAACAGGTGCTTCAGGAGGAGGGTATAGCTCAAGTGGTAGAGCATGTGCTTAGCATGCACAAGGTTCTGGGTTCAATCCCCAGTACCTCAAAAAAAAAATGAATAAACCTAATTTATCCACCCCCCAAACAAAGAAAAGAACAGGTGCTCGCAGCTGACCTACTGCTATATGTTCCTCTCCTCTCTGCCCCTCCTCGGATACGTATGTATGTACACACAGAAGGAAAGTCTCAATCCAGGGTCCCAGGGAACCAGCAGCAGCACCACCGAGACTTAGTTAGAAATGCACATTCCTAGGCCCAACCACAGACCTGCTGAATCAGAAACCCTGGGGGTGGGCCTGGCAATCTGTGTATTAACAGGACCTGTGATGCCTACTCAAGTTTGAGACCCTCTGCTCCCTGCTGCTCAAGGGCACACGACCATGTGCAGGGTACAGGCAGGGTGTGGGAGCGGACCATCACTAGGGCAGATGCACGTCGCAGAAATCAAAAACCTGGGCTTCACACACAGAAGGCCCCAGGCTTGGGGCTCAGGACCACCACTAAGCAACTGGCTGTGCCACCTTGAGCAAGTGACTTTCCTTTCAGACTTTTCTTCTCCTAGAGTTGGAGATGCTAAGATTCCCCCTCCCAGGGAGATGACTTCCCAGCGCAGTTACACTGATATGGAGAGGCCAGGATGCGGAGTGCCTCCCACGTGCTAACCACGGCTCCCATATGGTAGCTCTCGTGTCAGTTTTTACTTTATGTACATCTGCAGGTACCAACAGCCTTTACTGCAGTCCACTAGGAAACACGTTGCAGTAAAGATTTTGTCTAAATGACATCATCATCACTACCATTACTACCAACTACGGCAGATGCTCACACAACACCGAGGCTGGCCGACTGCCCAGCTACACCCCGGCCCCACATACCTGTTTTGCCCGTCCTCCAGGCCCTGAGACGGGGCAGCAGGCTGGGCACGGGAAGAGGGATCGGATCCCTATCCCCAATTCGGACCTCGGCCACCAGCTCCAGCATGTCCTCGCTCCTGCAAGACAAAAGGGGTGATTAAGCCTCAGAGGAACTTCCACCTCCCATGTTGGGGGCCTCTCCCACCCCAGCTGCTCAAATACTTACTCGCCAGGCCGCAGGTCCAGGTGGCTGGGAACCCAGGTATCTGGGGGATCCAGGATGCTCACCAGCCCTGTGAGGAGGCCGTCCGCAGCCACGTCCAACACCTGGAATAGACCAAGAGGGGCTCCACACTGTCTCTGCTCATGTGAGGACCCACAAATCCCATTTCCCCAGACCTTGACCGTTCATTAACCCAGACATGAGACCCTAAGAAAACACAAAGGTCCAACCAATTCCCTCATCCTGGCTACTTCCAGACCCCAAGGCTAAGACCCTCCATTGCTGCCCCTGATCAGCACCCCAGACCCAGGTATCTGGGTCCCCATCCCCATCTCACCCCCTCAGGAATCCAGGCCCCAATGACCTTCTTCCCCCAGCCCCAGAAGCCCAGGTCCCTTGCCCCCTCTTCTTACTCACAGTAGCCGTGTCAGCACCCCCTGATTCCTGGGAACGGGACTCTGACCGTGGGCTCCGGCAGCGCCTCCATCGAAGGCCACGACACCGAGAACCATCTGGAAAGAGATGTTGCATGGGAGATGGAGACCAGGCACTAGATGCAGAGATGTCGTAGGGCAGAGGAAAAAGGAGCCTGCCTAGATCTTGACAGGGAACCAGGCTCCTGCCTACTGTCCCGGCCCCTAGCCAACTGCCCCTCGACTTGGGTCCCAGAAGGACTTCCCCAACACCCTTTTCAGGCTCCAACTCTCTCATCCATTTGTCCTCCCAGGCACCCTCAGGATGAAGTCCAGAAAAGTCAGCTTGGCATTTGAGCCTTGCTGTGACCCAGTCCCCACGGAGCAATGCTGCTTCCCTTCCCACCAACACCCTCTGCCCTTAGGCCCCAAAGAACAACTCAGCCCCGCAATGTATCCCTGTGCAGTGCTCCTGCTGGTGCTGCCCCTGCCTACCAGGCCTTCCTCTTTATCAGACAACTCTAACACATCCTTAGAGACACAGTCCACCTGTCACCTCCTCCAGGAAGCCTTCCTGGACTCCATCTCCCTCCAAACTAGCTTAGCTCGGCCCCTTGCCCTCTCATGGTGCCTCAGGGTACCTCCGTGCTGGGACTGTAGCCCCTCCACAAAACTGTGAGCCCCTCCAAGGCAGCCATGGAGTCCAACCCATCTTGGACTCCCTGTGCCAGGACAAGGGTGGCACCCAGGAGGCCTCAGAAAAGTATCTGAATGAGATTAGGAGAAAGAATGCAGAGATAGGGCAGGGAGCTGGGAGGAACTAGAACCAACATACCTTTATCCTTTGGCAGATCCCCCTGCAGGGAACTTCCCACAGCCTGCTGAATGGCTCGCTGAAAGAAAGGTGAGGGCAGAGGGGGTGGAAAGAAACAGCAGTTAGGGGACTCATGCAAAAGGCCACAGGCTCTACTGCTAGAAGACAGAGTCCAGACCCCTCCTATGACAAGACTAAAATCCTACAGACGGGCCAAGAATCCAGGCCCCCAACTCCCCTCCCGTGGGGTCTAGGAATCAGGGTCCTGGAATCTGGACTCCGGGCTCTTCCCTCCCTCAGCCCCAGGGGTCTAGCAGCCTCACCAAGATAAAAGCAGAAGGAGAAAGCGTAGGGTCTCTGTCTGGCGGACCGTCACCCCGATCCTCGCCTGACTCCTCTGTCTTCCCTCGAGACTCATCTTCTTCCTCCATGGTCACCTGGTGGTGGAGGGGTGAGAGTGTGGAGTAGAGGCCAGTGGGCAGGGCACAGTGCTGTTAGGTGGTGGAAGGAGAGATGGCCATGAAGACCTCGAGGGCCTCCAAAGCATCCTTCCTCCCCTCCACCTCATCTCAGTCCCTGGGCAAGTACTAGGCCCAGCGCAGACACGAGAAAGACCAGAGCAATTCTCTTCCCTTGTCTAAATTCCAGTTGCTTCCTCTGTCAAAGGGAGGCCTTCTGAGTCAATTTCAAAACCCCATTTCCCGGTTCCTACAGCTGCCCTCACAACCAAACTTTAAGACTCTATGGCAGCCCGCTTTCACGGTGGCCAACCCAATGTCAAGACATTTTTCTGTTGAGTTGTGATTTCAAACACTGTGTCTCACAGTCTCACAAAACCCACCTTTCCCCAACTGAGATGCGTGCCAGGGTGCTGGGTGTGCCTTAAACACAACACAACTTCCTAAAGCATTGATTTTCCTCGGTGGTGAGGGCCCCAGCAAAATGTATTTATATAAGGAAGATAAAATAGAACTGTGATAGAATGATCTACAAAACCAGTACGTTTTGAAAATGGAAACACTAATTTCAAATGCTGTCCACCAGACGCCACCAGGAGTTTCCTCCTATCATCTATCTGCACGTCCTATGGAAGCGTGACTGAGGGCTTTGCCAAAGGAATTCTTGATTATACAGAAGTTGAAAGATCAGTCTTCGGACTGAGGGATGTCTTGATTAGGGCTTCAGAAAATATGAATATTTCAGCTGTAGACTTCCCTGCAACTGTCAGATCTCTTACTCTGAAAACAGCTATCTAGTCCCACCGTCCCTGAAAAGCTTCAAAACCCAACCCCCAACTACGTGTACTTAACTAGAAATGGGCACAGAGTATCTAACTCAGAGAAAAGCTGAGACTTGAAAGGAGACCGACTTCGACACAGAGTTAACACAGTTCAAGCACTCTACACAGAGTAACAGTAATTATCATTAGCCTTTAACACCCAGGTTTCTCCTACTTCTGTCTCCTCCACATCCCAATTGCACACCTGCAAGAAAAAGATCTCCATCCTGGTCTCCCTCATACCATAGATTCTCAAGCTATTACCAGCGCTCTCGCATGCAGCCTCCCTGCTAAGAGCCTGCAGCTCCTTCTCTAACTCCCGTAGACATGTCTTGCCTCCCCTGTGGACAGTTCCCAGCCCTGGAGCTGCTCTCCAGCACCTCCGGGGGGAAGCACAAGCTACGTGGAACAGTGTCTGTCACATAACAGGAACTTAATCAAGACTGTGCTGACTACACAGACCCACAGATTCCCAAACCCTATGCGGTATGAAGATTCTGCCTAGCTTCTTGACACATGCCCCAGGCTTTGCAGACACACACTCAGCTCCTCAGATCTTTTAGATGTGAGAAGGCTCTGCAGACTCTCCAGGTCCCTCTAGACCAGCTTCCCAAACTAGTCTGATAGCAGTTCAGTGCTTCACACAGCTTGTCATAAAAGCAAATCGAACACAGTAGAAGATTCTTCACAACACATTACAAGTAAATGGAAATATTATTTAATGGGACTTGAGCATTAGTTAAATTCATCTGATGGTATACCCCAGGTCTCAATGAAAAATGTATTTCTCACTGTAGATCAAGGTCAAAAGTGTTTGAAAAACGCTGCACTAGATGAGTCTAGATGACCCTATAGACTTTCCCAGACGAATGTGGACTAATTCTAACTCACTCTGTAGCCTCAGGGCCATGCAGAGGTTTTAAACATTTTGCATTCGAATTACTCTCTAAAAGGCAGGTACTTTTGAGCTGGACAAATCTTCCAACACTCTCCTTTGTTTTATTCTCCACACAATTAGCCAGTCCCCAAAGGCATCTGAATTTGCTCCAGGCAGAGAGTGCACTCTTGCAGTCATACTTCAAGCCACCTAGAGGGTTCCAGGTCCTTCTAACTGTCGCCCAGCCTCCTGTCACACAGATTAGACAGTCCCCAGACAGATGGTGACCCATCCAGGCCTCTCAGCACATCTCAATATTTGCCCCCTCCCCTAGTGGGTACATCCCACTCTTCTGGGTAGCTATAAAAGACTTCCCAGCCCTGGAACAGTTCCTCCAGACCCAACTAAACGGCCCCAGATGCAGGGAGGTGAACCGCATCCTCAGGTCAGCCCATGTAGACACTTCACAGCCCTAACAGACATACCCCAGGCGCTATAGTTGGCTCTGCAGATACTCCCCAGCTCTTGCAGATCTCCTTCACCCCTGGGACATATCTCAAGATCTCAAGATGGCCCCAGAACCCTCTAAACAGACCCTAGCCTCCGGCCAGCCCATAAAGACGATCAACAGTGCCTACAAAAATGATTCAAGCCAACTATATGATAGAGGGCAGACTTCAGCCTCGGTCCAGGCCCTGTGGACGCCCCTCGTCCTCTCAGGGACGCCCCATAGACGCCCCCCGGCACCACAGACGCGTCCCGGGGCCTTGAGAAGGCCCCCCGGGTCGGCCCCAGGCTCCACCGCCGCTACCGGGCTCGAGGCCGCCCCGCTAAGCCCTCCAAGCCCCGCGGCGTGTCGGGAGGACCCCGGGACGAGTAGCGACCCGACTCCGCCCCGCCCACCCCAATAGGCCCGAACCCCGCGGCCCGGACCGCCGCCGCCATCTTACCCCGCCGCTCGGGCTGCGGCTCCGGCCCCGGCGCGGGGCGGGGCAGGCTGGGGCGGGACTCGCGAGCAGAGGGAGGAGAGAGGCGGAGTTAAAACGCCGCCGAGCTTGCCGGGACTTCAAGTACTGAGCACGGTGCCGTGAAGGCTAGTGGGAAGGCTTCGGACTCAGTTTCCCAGCAGTCAACGGGGCACGTGGGCAGGGTGCGCGCGACGCACGCCGGGAGGCGTAGTCTGCGCGTCGCCTCCGCCGCGCGGGGACAGCGAGTAGGGGGTGAGGAGTGAAATGGGCGGGGTTGCGGTAGCCCGCGATTAGGCCCCATAGTGCCCCGCACGCGCGCGGAAAGAGCGGCGGAAGAGGAAGTGACGGAAAGAGCGCTCAGCGTGACAGATACAAGGGAGTTGTAGTTCCGCGGAGTGGACGGCAAAGGCCGGACTGGCTGCGAGTTGTCCCGCCCACATTCTGGGGATCCCAGAATCCCAATACCCAAGTTCTCTCTATATTTAGAACCAAGGACCCGGCTCTGTAGCTTCCTCCTCATTTAGGACAGAAAAATCCGAATTCTAATTCCTCTCACTCAGAGCAGAGGAGTCTGGACTCCCATTTCCCTCTTCCTTGGGACTCAGAAGTCCGAACCCTCCTTCCTCTTAGATCCAGGAATCGGGCCCTCAGTCCTTTCTCAGACTGGTCTCAAGCTCGTATCTTACACTGATACAAGTGTTCGGGTTCCCCACCCCAATTCCCTGGGATCCAGAATTTTGGGTCCCCAGCCTCTTCAACGCCTGGACTCAAGAGTCCGGGCCCTCAGCTCCCTTTGCCGAACCTAGTAGTGAGGACCCCCAGTTCTCCTCCTTCCCGGAACCCAGGAGTCCAAACCTCCAGCCCTATTATTTCCTAGGGACCCAGGGGTCTGGGCCCTCAACTTCCTCCTCCTTCAAGACCCAGAAATCTTGACCCTAGACCCTTCATAACCCAAGCGTCCCGGCTTGGGCGAGCCGGCTCATGGATTAGGAATGCAATGATCTCACGGCCCCTCCCTGCCCGATTACTCGCGGTCCCCCTCCAAGGCCCCATCTCCCCTCCCACTCTGTCTTCCGCTTGGCTGGGACAGCGGGAACCGGAAGCCTGGGTCCCTTAGCGGGCGGAACCTCCAGCATCCAGCCCAGACGCCCAGGTCGGGAGCTTGGCTAGGATCCCAGGACGGAGACTGAGCTTCCCCTCAGGACTTGCCCCTTCCTCAGAGTGCGCCTATATACGGTCGCACGCGAGTCCGCGAGCCCCGCCTGGCTAGAACAAGGCCTCTGGGATGGTGCCCTGAGAAACTGCATCACAGGGCTCCTTATTTGCATATCCCCGCCCCCGAACGAGCTTCCCAAGAGAAGATAAGCTCTTATTAGCATATCTCCGCCCCCAGATGACCCGCCCTCCAAGAGCGCGTGGCGCCGTTCGAGGTGAGCACAGTTCTCTTATTAGCATGTCACCGCCCCGTTCGGAATTCCCCTTCTCGGCGAAAGCTGTTTCCCTGCCCTTATTAGCATAGCTCCTCCTCTTCCCCGGCCTTGCCTCCTCAAGTGTCCCGGGACTCGAGCCCTTCTTGCTGGAGCTTATGATTATGCAGTAGCCTTATTAGCGTGGCCCGCCCCTAGGCCCCTCCCGGTTCCCCCTCAGGCGGTAGCGGCGGCAGCAGCAGCGGTGGCGACATGAGCACCGGGGCGGCGTCCGGGACGGGGCGGGGGCGGCCCCGGGGCGGGGGGCCGGGGCCCGGGGACCCCCCACCCAGCGAGACACACAAGCTGGTGGTCGTGGGCGGCGGCGGCGTGGGCAAGAGCGCGCTGACCATCCAGTTCATCCAGGTAGCGGGCCCTCACCCGGGGGGGTGCCCCCGGGACCTAGAACTGAGCCCTTTGGGGGATCCCTGAAACTCAGATTACCCCTCGATCTATCACTAAGACCTTCCTATGAGGCCTTGTAATCTTAAAAAAAATCCCCTAATTTGGGACCCTGAACCCCTAGGGCCTCCACCCCCCTACATGAGGGGCATTCCTTCTGTACTTGTGTCCTGAGACCCACCACCCCTACCTCCAGTACCCAAAACCCCACTATCCTACTAACCTGACCCTGGGTGCCTCCAGGGAGCATCCTAAATCCAGACGAGTCACTCCATTCAGGCCCTAAGCACTCTTATGGGCCCCCACCCCTCTAGATGCCACCTCCCCCCATCTCCCCCAAATACCAGGCCCCAGCTTCCCCTCTGAGCCACCCAGAACCTAACCCAGAGAATACCTGTGCCCAATGCCCTGGAGATTCCCTCAGTCTGGATGCTTAGGCCTTTCAGGGACCTTCCCCATAAACTAGAAATTATGCCCAGACTTTGCCCCTGAGGCCCATCTGGGACCACCCAGTCCTGAGAGAGTCACCCTCAGACCAGAGATTTTAAAAAGACCTTGCCCCTTGGCCATTCTAGAGAACTCTTAAGACCCCAAGTTCTGGGGATACCCCCTCTGCCAGACCCACACCCCCACCCTCTTCCAGGGAAAACCAACCACTTCTCCACCTTGAGTTTTCCTCCACTCCAATCCCCTGAGCCCCTCAGAAACTCTGGCTAGCCCCCAAAGCATCTCCATGGAAGAAGTCCCCAGATTCTCGACATCCCTAGAAAGACAAGTTCCTCGGGAGTTTCTCTGATCTCTTAAATGCATCTTAGGGTCTCTAAGACTTTCTAGACATGCACCTATATTCTATGACTAACCTCCCAAGTGCGCCCGAGCCTGCAGATCTCACCCGAGCTGCTCCTGATGTACTCTGCAGACACAGCCCTAATCCCCCAGGGGTAGGTCCCTACACCCTCCCTCCAGGACAAGCCCTCACCAAGTGCCCCCATCCCAACAGGCAGGATGCAGCCTTCAGACCCCCAGCTGCTACATCACCCCTTCTCTCCTGAAAATCCACCCCTGCCCGGGAAACTTCCAGCCCATTCCCAAGGGAAACCCTCCCACCTAAGAAAAACCCTAGAAAGATATCTGCTCCTAAAATGCCACAGAGGCCCCCAGGGCTCCAGATCCCTCAAGAGACCCCAGCCAGCACCTGCATGGGAGGCCCTGTCTGTGTAGAGAAAGGCCCCTATCCTGGGCCCCTTGCACCCAGGGGCAGACCCAGAGCTGGCCCAAGGCCTGGCTGGAGGCGGGCAGGACCCAGGCAGGAAGGGAGGGGCTCAGCCTGCAGGCGGGGCAGCTTCTCTGCAGCCGGATTGGAACCAGGACCTTCCCCTGGGAGGAGACACTGGAAGCTGCCAGAGGAGAAGGAGGAGGAGGGGGAGGAGGAGGAGAAAAGGGGGAAGAATAAAAAAAGAGGGAAGAGGAAAAGGAGGAGGGAGAGCTATAGACAGGACAACAACAGCTCCCAGTAACTGAGCGCCCACTATGCCCAGGTGATATGTTAATTGCTTAATAGGGGTTCTCCCTGAAACTCACAAACACTGGATTCACCACAGTGCTATTTTTATCATCTTCCAAATGAGAAAACCAAGGTTCAGAGAGGGGAAGTGATTTGTTCAATGCCACACAGCCAGAATGTAATCACAGTACAGGAAATGTACTTTATGCCAGAAAAAGAGAGAAGACCAGCAGACACCCAGAGAGAGGAGACTGGGGAGGGTTGGAGAAAGGGACAAAGACCCAGACAGAGACAGATCCAAAGAGAGAAAAAGACCCAGAAAGAGGGAGGCTGAGAAAGGCAGGGCCTAGAGGCGGGGCTCCATCATCTCTGCTGGGACACTGCAGTGATGGTGTCCTCTCCCGATCTCACCAGTCCTACTTCGTGTCTGACTACGATCCCACTATTGAAGACTCCTACACGAAGATCTGCACAGTGGATGGCGTCCCGGCCCGGCTTGACAGTGAGGGCAGCAGGGGAGATGGTGGGGGAGGATGGTGGCGAGGCTGAGGGCTCATGGGGGTGGTTGGTGTGTGCCTTGTCCCCATGGGCGTCCCTTCCCCCCCCCCGCAGTCCTGGACACCGCAGGCCAGGAGGAGTTTGGTGCCATGAGGGAGCAGTACATGCGCGCGGGCCACGGCTTCCTGCTGGTGTTTGCCATTAATGACCGGCAGAGGTGAGAGTGGTTGCGGGCAGTGGAGCAAAGGAAGCAGAGGGGACTGGGGCTGAGCAGCTGGCTGGATCTCACGCCTCTGGCTTCATCTGCAGTTTCAACGAGGTGAGCAAGCTCTTCACGCAGATCCTCAGAGTCAAGGACAGAGATGACTTCCCCATCGTGTTAGTCGGGAACAAGGCAGATCTGGAGACACAGCGCCAGGTCTGGGACCACCCCCCCAATCCCATCACCACCCCATCTGTCTGGGAGACTCCTTCTAGTGCTCACCTGCATCTCCTCATGTCAGGCCCTGAGGTCCACTGTCATACACCCCACTAGATGTGTTGCCCCTAAGTCCCCAGCATTGTACACAGGAGTTCTCAGGAGGGGTGGCTGGATGGAAAAAACAGCACCTCCCCCATGGTCAACCAGCCCCAACTTTCTGTCCCGTCCCCTCCTCTTGATGCCACCTGGACCCTCACCCAGCTTCCTGTTTCTCCCCTCTGGTCAACCCTGCCTCCTGTTGCCCCTCTCCGGCTCCCAGCCTTCCCATGGCTCCCCAGCACCCCAGCTCTGCCACCTGGCCCTTGATGTCAACCATGCTCTTCTCCCTTCCTTCATCTGCTCTCACCACTTCCCTGTCCACACAGACTACGTGATTTCCACATAGAACTCATTTTTCAGATTAAGCCTTTGGGGATTTCCAGCCTTTGGAACTTTACTGGGGCCCCTGCTGGAAACATCCTGACTTCTCTGCCCGGCAACTCAGTTATGGGCCAAGGTCTGTGGAGCCTTCCCTGACTCCTTACTTAGATGGCACCCAGCCAGCCCCCTTGGCATCTCCATGATCTCCCTGGAATTTCCCTCTTCACTTGAGCCCCCACAGTATGTAACCCCTGTTAGAGTACAGTGTGTCTGTGTTCTTCCCACCTCTCCAGGACCCGTCCTGAGTGTAGGGACCTGACTCTTCCTTGTGTCCCTCCCCCAGGTTCCCCGATCGGAAGCCTCCGCCTTCAGCGCCTCCCACCATGTGGCCTACTTTGAGGCGTCGGCCAAACTGCGCCTCAACGTGGATGAGGCCTTCGAGCAGCTGGTGCGGGCAGTCCGGTGAGCTGAGCCCCCTTCCTGTCGTCCTCACCTGCTCCCCCCCCAACCTCGCCTGTCCCCGCGGCCCCAACTCACCAGCCTTTTCCCACAGGAAGTACCAGGAACAAGAGCTCCCGCCCAGCCCCCCCAGCGCCCCCAGGAAGAAGGATGGGGGCTGCCCCTGCGTCCTCCTGTAGGGGCATGAGAGGAGCAACCGGCACGATCTCGGGACCAGCTGCCCTCGCCGAGCTTGTTTCCCCATCTGGGTCTCCCAGGATACACTACATCCCCACCAGTAATTCCTGGCCTCCTCCGGGCCATCACCACTGTGTGCCTTCTGCCGACGCCTCTTTCCCCAACCCGAGCCCCTGGGTAAGGACTCCTGGGCATCCAGGTCACTGCTGTATATAACTCCCCTCCCCCAGAGAAATAAAGGTCACTGCCAACTTCAGGAGGTGCTTTTTAAAAAGGGAAAAGGGCAGGGGAGGTGGGTGATCTCAGGGCATGTGCGCACAGGCGCACACACACACGCAAGCACATGCTAAAGTCTTGCTCCACCTAGAAGCATCGGATCTAGAACCCTCTGCTTGAGGAAGGGTCAGGGGACATACAGAACAACCCTAGCCAGGCATCTGGACCCCCACTTCCCTTTCAACAGGGCGAGTCTACCCTGTTCGGTTTCCGTGGGCATTTTGTTGGGATGAGGATTAACATCTGGAAAAAGATTTTTTTTCTGGAAAGTTCTACAACTGCACCGTTCAGTATGGTAGCCAGAAGCTGTATGTGGCTAGATTTAATTTAAACAAAAATTTAAAGCGCAGTTCCTCAGTCATACTCGCCATATTTCAGGAGCTCCAATACTCCTATGTAGCTTAGTGGATACCCTCACAGGCAAACAGATCACTCTCATTGCAAAAAGGTCTGTCAGACATTGGTATTCCAGGAGGTTTTGGGATCCTGGAGGCAGGAAGCAATCGCTACAAACCCTGCCCGCCTGCCTATTGCCTCTAATGTATATTGAGAAAGGCCTTTTAGCTGCAGAAGAGACAGATGGGCCAAATGGTGTACAAGCAGCAGGCTGGCAAGTTCTCAGTTCCTGAAAGTTCCCTGTTGGGCTGGCCTCTAACCCCTGAATCCAGTTTGAGGCCAGTATGGACATACACCCAGCGAACCTCTCTCCTGGGAGGGGCTGAGTGTGGGTCACCTTAAGGCCACTGCAGATAAGATGACAACACATTTCAGTTTGGGAACCCGGGACCCTCAATTCCATACTTTATTTGCTCACCTGGAAGACTGGGGCCAGAACTGGTAACCACCACTCACCATGTCCCAGGCCAACAGGCCTTCTCTTTTTTTTTTTCTTTTGATGGAGGTACTGGGTATTGAACTCAGGACCTCGTGCATGCTAAGCACACGCTCTACCACTGAGCTACACCCTCCCAAACCCTGTGACAGGCCATTTTTGAACTCCAACACCTACTCAACACACCAGGTCAGAAATCTCAACTGAGATATCCCCATGCCCTGGAACTTTGGCCTTCACCTGACACCTGTCACCAGCCAATGATCTGCTCCCCCCACCACTACATCTGCTAAGTCTCAACGAATCTCTGGAACCCATCCCAAAATGCTCCCTTCACACCCACCCCGGAACCCTCTTCCCAGTTCTAGGGTAGATTATGGCCCAGGGTGGCCTCTGGCAGCAGACTGCCTGGGTTCAAACCCAGTTCTACCCACTCCCAGTCAAGTGCCTTCAGGCAAGTGATTCTTACTCTTCTCATCTGTAAAGTGGGGGTGACCACAGAGCTACTTCCCAGGGCCAGCTGCCCTCACCGACCTGTTTCCCCCTCAGGGTCTCCCAGGATACACTATACCCAAATCTATAATTCCTGGCCTCCTCCGGGCCATTACCAGGCTTTAGGAGTCATTCTGCCAATGGAGAATGAGAGCAGTGACTGGGACATATTAAGCGCTCAGTAGCAATGACCGAGGCCCTACTGTTCTGCCCCAGAACCATGAATGTCGCTCTGTATTCCAGATGAGAACAATGATTAGCTAAATATCCCTTTCCGGGTTTCATTATCACAGAATCCTTGGCCTGGGTTCAACCTTCCGCTCTGGGAATAAGCATGGCTCAGATGTATTGTGCTGCAGTGTTCACCCTCCCTCCCCGCAGAACCTCTGCTCAAGGGGGCCCTCCCCTGTGAGATAGGGGGATGTTTCTGTCAGTTCCCAGACAAGATCTGACACCCTCACTGAAGCCCTAGCCAGAGGTGAGCTCTCTACAGGAACCAGGGGTGTCCTGGGCCAAGTTCCCCCTGGGGTCTCCCCGTCAACATGCACTAACAGAAGGTTTGAGTCTTTCCTGCATCGTTTGATGGGGCTAAGTTTGTGGCTGGAAAATCCCGTTTCTCAGAAAACCAAGATGCACTCTTAGAAGGTGACCAAAGCTACCGCCTGCCCCTAAAAAAGGCACACGGACAAACCCACATGACAACTGGCAGACCATTTTTGGAAGGTTCCCAGCCACCACCATTGCAAAGCTCATCAGACAACAGTGAAGAGGCCACGATGGCCTAGTTGGCATCTGCCTAGGTATGTGTGCCTGTGAGTCTCTGGTTCCTGCCCTCCGCTGAGCTTGGCAAACTTTGTCAATAATTCTAAGTCTCTTGGGGTTTTAATGTCCCTCTCTTTATCCATGTTTGTTGTCCTCTGTCTCTCGTCCCTTCTTGCCATCTCTTGACCCTCCACCAGGTCTCTCAGGGTCTCCTGCTATGTAACAGGTGCCAAGGGCTTAAGAGTGCTTCAAATTATTCTCCTACATCTTGACAAAAGTCCATTGTACAGATGACAAAGCTGAGGACGGAGGCTACTATCCAACTATCCACTATCTGGGTAGTGCTGGGGCTGGGACTCCAATTGGGCAGTTGAATACCAAAGGCCAGCTGCAAGGTTATTCTGTCCCCAGAGGGATGATACTACCCCCATGGGCCACCTTCTGAACACTCCATTCACTTTCAATCCTGGAGCTCTAACCTGGGACAATACTGGAAACTTTGGCCCCAATTTGACATCCTTGTCCAGAACCTTGCCTGTGCCATTCCCTCTCACAGGCTGCACTGAGGTGCCACAGGCCACAGTTCAAGGACACTAATGACCCATCCTCAACTCCATGATTCTAGAAAGCAAATGGTCCATCATTTACTCTACTGCGGTCCTCAAATGCTACTGTCAGTTCTTTGTTCTAGAAAACCAGGGCTCTAGAATCGATAACGCTGGTGATGGTCTAGGCAATATCTGAGGTTCTAGAACGGGGGTTCTTCTTCAGTTTCACCTATAAGAATCTAGAATGTCGATCTTTAATCTCATGTTGATTCTCTATTCACTGACCAGTCATCCTCAGTGCCAACTCCAGAGTTCCAGAATACCAGTGGGCTACCCTGGAGGATGTAACCAGCCTCTAGAATGACAATGGCTTACTCGCTACCTTATAAGCTAGGTTCTAGTAGATTGCCAGTTGACCTCCAATTTTCAACACCCTTGTTCTAGAACACTGTTCCTCCAACTTGAACGTGTATTAGAATCCTCCCAGGATATTAAAAAGTGGGTTCTGACTCAGCAGATCTGAGAAACAGCCAAAGAGTCTACAAGCTCTTGGGGGACCCCAAGAAGGTATGAGAATACAGGAATCCACCCTCAACTCTGCAGGCCAACGTCTAAAAGGCCAGTCCACTTGTGACCTTACGCATGGTTTCAGGTTCAAGAACAGAGACCAAACTTCAAGCTTACTTCAGGGAGCCCAGAGAAAGCTGGTCAACTCTGACAACTGTCACTGCCTGCCCTCGTTTAAAAATACATCCAAGGGTGGGGGTACAGCCCAGTGGTAGAGCACATGCTTAGCATGCACGAGGACCTCGGTTCAATACCCAGTACTTCCTCTAAGAATAAATAAATAAGTAAACCTAATCACCTCCTGCCACCAAAAACAAAAACCAAACAAAATCCAAAAATGTTTATACTTTTCCCTTCATAGAGTAGAGCTTGATCTCCCTCTCCCTGCGTGTGTGCTGGGCATAAAGACCCTTGTCTAATGAGTAGTGTGGCAGAAGCAACGGCGCAGTGTCCGAGCTTAGGGCACAAAGATCGCGTGGCTTCCTCTATGCTCTCTCCTTTCAATCATTCACTCTGGGGAAAGCCAGCTGCCAAGTCTTGAAGACACTCAAGCCACCCTACAGCAAAGTCCACATGACAAGGAACAGAGGTTCCAGCCAACAGCCACACAAGTGAGCCACCTTAGAAGTAGCTTCTGTAACTCCGGTCAAACCCATGGCGACTGCACCCTCACAACTGAGCCTTCAGCCTGTACCATCCCACTAACCTGCTCCCAAACTCCTGGATGGTCAGAAACCCTATGATGATAAATGTTTAAGTCACTGAGTTGTGGGGTGGGTGGGCTAATTTGTTACACAGCAAGACCTAATAGATACAATGATCCCAGCCCAACCACCTCCCAGGGCTCCAGAAAAGCCACCTTCTCGTTCTAGACCCTCTGTCTATGCCATCCCCTGAGCGCTCCCTCCACGCCGCAAGACAGAGGCACTCCAGCCAGCCAGTAAAGTGTTTGCCGTTGGGTTTTCGTTTGGCTGGTTGTGTGTACACAGTGTATACAAGTTGAGTTGTACAGAAGCCCAAGAGAGAGCAAGAGACAAGGGGAGGGGGGAGATGGGAGCAGAGGGGTTAGGAGGGGAGAGAAGAGACCGATAAAAAATAGAACCACATCCAGATGACAGTGGGGTGAGGGTAGGGGTGGGGAGGGTGGGGGGGCAGACACAGACAAATCGCAGTAGAAAAGGAGTGGGAGGAGCAAAGGGAGGGGACCCTCCTCCCCCTGACCTCCCCAGCCCCCCGCCCCAGGTATGTACAATAAATAAGATTAAAAATAATTAACAAGATGCATTTTCCCCCTCCCACCCGACACCAAATGCCCTGGGGAGGGAATGGCCTTTAGCAAAGATCTTGGCCTGTAAGGGGGGCTCGGGGGGGGAGGGGGTCCCCCAGCTCTCTGAAGCCGCCCCGCCCCCCTCAACCATACATAGACTTTTCCTATACATTATGTACAAGGTGGAGGGGGCTGGGGCTATGGCCATGGAGGGGGGATTGGGGCAAGGGGGAAGGGAAACCGTTACTAAATAGACATTTATACATATATATAAATAATTTCTCTGTACACCGGACAGTGGGAGGAGGGGGGAGGGAGTGGAGAGAGCTTGGGAGAGGGGGGAGTCGAACTCTGAACCCTGCCCTGTTGGGGCAGTATGGACACACCCTGACCAATGACCCCCCCACCTTCCCCGGCACCGGGGCCCAGGGGTTAGCTCCTGAGGGCACAGTTCTGTCCCAATTCTCGGTTCGTGGAGGAGGTGGCCCCACCCCAGGCTGGGCTGGGGTCACCCGCAGCGGCTGTGGGCCTGTGCTTGGGCCAGCAGGTCGCTGAAGGAGTCGAAGAGCTGTTCCAGCCACGGCTGGTTCCGCATGCACTGCTGGACCACCTCCTCCTGGCCCAGGTCCTCAGCGCCGCCCTCGATGGCCAAGGTCTGCAGGGGGTGGAACATGGAGCTGGGGTGGGAGGGGGCTGGGGTCCTAGGGATCAGTGTCCCAGGGGGAGGCAGGTAGGGAGCTGGACTCCTGGGTCTGAGGGAAGAAGGGTGTGTGTGTGAGGGGGACCCCCAAGTCCAGGGAGGAGCCTGAATCCCAGGGTGACACATGCGCACTGCGGGTGGGCTCACCTGGTCCCGGCAGCGCAGGAAGGTGTGGTACTTATAGTGGTGGAGTGAGTGGTAGAGCGTGTAGTATCCCGACTTGTCCAGCTCAACCTTAAACTCCTGGGCAGGTAGAGTGCAGAAGCCTCAGCTCCCCCCGTGCCCAGTGCTAGGCAGCCCCGCTCCCTGCTCTCCCCGCGCCGCCCACTGCTTCCGGGGCCCCGGGCCCACCTGGGCTCGGACCACGCTCCTCTTGAGCTTGCTGAGCGTCTTGCGGTTGTATGGTTCCCCCGCCGGCCGCAGCCGCACGGCCCCCTCCTCGGGGGAGCCCTCCCCACTTTGCTCCACTTGCAGCTGGGGGAACGTGTGCAGGGCGTCCTGCGGGAATCCCATGGGGTCAGAGGGGACCTCCCTGGACCTACACACCCCAAAACCACCCCCCAGTTCTCAGATTTCAAGTGGTCAGATGCCTCGGTTTCCCCTAGGGAACTGCAGATCAGGAAAGACACTTGGGAGTCTTGGTGCCCTCCAAGGACAGCGAAAACCTAGGCATACCTGCTGACCCTTAAAGTGCGCTTTGTGGCCAGATCCAAGCTTCTCAGAGACACCTAACATCCCAGGATTCAGAGCTCACATCCGACTCAAAATTCTAAGAGCCTGAAATCCAGAATCCCTTGTGCCAGGCTAACCAATCCCAGAAGTATAAAACCAGACTAATAGTCCATCCATTCCATGATTCTCAGACCTGTTCCTCATATTCCACAATGGAATTCTTAACCCTAACATAACATCCGATCCAGACTTCTCAGAGCCAGACTAACAGTCAATTCCAGGATACTCACAGTCATCCTAAGATCCCACCCAGAGTTCCAGAGCCACATTAACATTTTTACCCCGTGTCTTCATAGTCAGATTAACATCCCTCCAAGAATTTTCAGAGCTACCCTAAAATCCATCCCAGAATTCTCAGACCTAGACTAACATCCATCAAGAACCCACAGGGCCAGACTAATGTTCCATCCCCAAATTCTGAGCCATCCTAACATTTTAACCCCCTAATTCTCAGCACCACACTAACATCCTCATCAGAATTCTCAGAGCCAGATTAATGTTCTTTCCCAGGATTCTTGGAGTCACCCTAATATTCCACCCCAAAAGGGAAGTTATGTAGATGACTTCATATTGGAGCCTGAGATTTGAAGAGCCTGAATTACATGGACAGAGAACCACTCAACGCTGTGCCCCAGAATGAGGTCTAGGTATAGGCCCTAGTCTACCCTTTGCCCCCAGGCTTGCACTCCATAACCATGCTTTGCCTGGCCTTCCCAGCTCCCCTCCCAGACCTTCATGTTAACCTGGCCACACTATCCCCATTCCCCTCCACCTAGGCCTGCAGGGCTGCTGGGAACCCAGAGATCCCCTCTCGACAGCCCAGTCCTCCACTACTGTCTTGTCCAAGCCTGGCTCTTCCAACGATCAGCCCCTCCAGGATCTGACGCTCTGGGGACCAGTGCAGTGGTTGACATGCATTTGTCTCCTCCGTGCCTGACCTCGGGGCCCCAGACACCTCCCCTTCCGGCCCCTCAAGCACCTGTAGGGCTGGGCTCAGCGACAGCCGCTTCAGGACTTTCTTCTTGTGCTCATTCAGGAGACCGTCAATCTTCCGCATGGGTGGGAGGTACAGCTCATCTGAAAGACAGGGAGGGGCGTCAAAAGCGCTGCTGCCCCACGAGGCACAAGGGCAGAGGAGGGGCTGGGGGCTTGGGGTCTGGGCCCCTGGGCCTCTGCTCACCATGCGTGTCCTCCAGAGCCTGGATCATGTCCGGGTCGAGTGCTGTGCTCACCAACATCTCCACGTAGCTCCGGTACATCTCCCGCATCGCCCGAGTCTTCAACAGACGCCCAGGCACTGCCCGTTCTGGGAAAAAAGTAAAATGAGACATGCACCTATTATTCCAACTTCCTCTGAGGCCGCCTATATGACAGACAGTGTTCTAAGCCCCAGAGACCTGAAGAGAAATCCGTGCTCTCAGCGAGGTCCAAGTCCGCTGGAGAACACTATTCAACACCAGTACAATACACTGTATTGGTGAATCACAGCTCAGCCTGACAAGACTTGGATGGCTGTTAAAGGTCACCCGGGAGCTGAGCCTTGAGTGAACAGAAAGAGGACTCCAGGCTGGTGAACTTTGTGTTCACTAGTTCAGTGCAGCTTCAATAAAGTCTAAAGAAGCAGCAGAAGTTGGTTTGCAAACCAGTGAATCAAGTCCGAAAGATCAGATCACAAAAGGCAAGACTGAGGGAGGAGATTGGAGCTGAGACCACACAAGTCAGTGCAGCCCACCCCACCCCCCAGGCTACAAGGGGCCTCCAAGTAGAGGTGGAAAGGGCAGAGGATTTTTCTGGCAGGTACTAGGGAGCCACGGGAGAGCCATGAGCTGGGACAGGCAAGGGTAAGTGGAGAAAGACCATTCTGAGGCCGTATCAGGATGGACTGGAGGGGTGAGACCAGAGGCCGGGGCCAAAGGGCCAGGGCTGTGGTAAAGAGCAGAAGGGACAGGGCGGTCAGAGAGGGAGGGGCAGGGCTGGGGACTTCCCTGTCATGGAGGTGAGGGGTGCTCCTGGAGGCTCTGGCCTGGTGGCCGGGTAGCCAGGGGGGCTATGCCTGAGCCAGAGAAATTAGGACAGCTCAGTGGGAGCTGGAAGGTGGCTGGGGGAAGAAACAAATCTGAGGCTCATGGACGTTGTAGGAGATTGCCAAGTGAGAGGCACAGAATGAGCAGCAACAAGGCCAAGCAAGGGACTTGAGGTTCACCCAAGAGAAAGCCAAGAAGGAGCATTGTCAGGGGAAAAAGAAGCAGGAGGGCTATGTGTGAGAAAATCCCAAAATATCCCTGAGGAAGAAGCATGAGAAATGTCCACTTGATTTATCCACGTGGACGGACCTTGCTGACAGCCATTTCAAGAGGCCAGAGTGACCACTTGGCAGTGGGAGTCAGACCCCATCAAGCCTTGGCCTGAACCCTCCCAGGCCTCTTGTTTTGCTCGTGATAAAATCCTTCCAGTGGGGCCACAAAGCCCCAGGCCCCTGGTCACTCCGAGATCTGATTCCGTTCCTTCTCTGCCCTCACTTCCTCCAGCTACTGGCCTCTTTCCCGATCCTCAGACACGCCCAGCCCAGAATGTTCTCTCCCCTAGTCACACCACCCAGACCTTGTTGCATTCAGATCTCTGCTCCAGGATCACTTCCAGAAACCCTGCTCAACTCCTTGCTCCCCTGAAAACATCACCCGGTATTCTGCCTGGCTCCTCTTTACTGGATTTATTTTTCTCTACTGCCTTTAATCCCACCCGGCCTTACACTGCTGATTTTTCATATTGTTCCATATCCTATTACATAACATATTTATCTGATCGACTCCCCCACTTAGACTGTAAGCTCCCATGAGGATACATGTTTTTGTCTATTCTGTTCACTGCTGGGACCCCAGTTTCCACACAGAGTAGGTGCTCAATTAACACCTGAAGAAAGAGGCTGAGGAAACTGGATGAGAGTGAACTAAGAGGGAAAGGAGCCATCACTGCAGCCTCTTTCTAGAACTTTCACTGTGAATCCTAGAAAGTAGAGAGCATCCACTTCCAGACATAGGGGTTCATGAGTCTTGGACCAGCAAAAGGGTTGGTTCTGAGGCCTCTTGGTCTGGGCAGAACCTTCAGGGCACCCAGACAAGAGTCAGGCTCTTCTTGCCCTGGAAAGGGCCCTGGTCAAATGGGGAGAAGGGAGAAAGACCCAGACCCAGAGAAAGATACTGACCCTTGGCAGGGGAACTGCTTCCCTGAGGGTAGAGTTCAGTTTCCCCCCATTTCCCAGCCTCAGAAAATTCAGGGCTGTCCACCTATGTTCAGCATAGCATTAGCCAAAAAGTGGAAACCACCCAAATGTCCATCAAATAGGGCATGGATAAACACAGCAACGTAGATTCAAGCAATGGGATACTATTCAGCCATAAAAAGGAAGGAAGTACTACAAACAACTACGAATAATAATAAGAAATAAGCTACAAGGATATACATTGTATAGCACAGGGAACACAGCCAATATTTTATAGTAACTTTAACTGGAATACAATCAATAAAAATATTGAATCACTATGCTATACACCTGAAATTACTATAATATTGTAAATCAACTATACTTTAATTAAGGAGAAAAAATGGGGGGAGGGTAGAGCTCAGTGGTAGAGCACTGGCTTAGCATGCACAAGGTCAAGGGTTCGATCCCCAGTACCACCTTTAAATTAATAATAATAATAAAAATAAATAAACCTAATTACCCCCCCAAAAAAGGAATGAAGTACTGATATATGCTACAACATGGATGAACCTCAAAAACATTATGTTAAGTGAAGATGCCAGTCCCAAAGGACTGCATGTTATACAATATCCCTTATATGAAATGTCTAGAACAGGCAAATCTATAGAAATAGATTTACTAGTTGTTTAGGAATAGGGGAGGGGAGGAAGGAGAGTGATGGCCAAAGGAAGTAGGGTTTCTTTCTGGGGAGATGAAAATGTCTAAAATTAATTGCCAGTTGGATGCACAACTCTGTGACTATATTAAAAGCCAAAGAATGATGGGTTTTAAACAGGTGAGCTACACTGTATGTGAATTAAATGTATAATTTGTTCCAGAAAAGAAGAAAATTAAGGGTCAGAGGCAAGGAAAAAAAGACCTGCAAATCTGGGCCTTTGGTCAAACTCCTCCTTTGCTGTACCTTCCTCTGTCTCAGTTTTAACTGCTTCCACTTGGCCTGACTGAGCACTGACTGCCCAGTTAAAAGACTACACTTCCCAGGCCCCCTTGCAGCTAGGTGTGTCTGTGTGACTAGTTCTGACCAATGGGATATGAGAAGAATGTCGGCCACTCCCAGATTTGGCACTTAATAGGAAGGTCAACCATATCCCTACCCTGGGGTCCCTTCCTACTGGCAAGACTGTGGCTGTGGGGCTCCTGGACTGCCTCTGACCACGCGGTGAAGGACAGCATGCTGTGGGGCGGCAGAGCAACCAGAGGAAAGGAAACTGGGACCTTGGACAACCTTGAGAAGAGCCTTTTCTACTCCACAAACCTCCCAACTTCAACAGGGCTTTGATGGAAAGAGAACTCCATCTCTGTCATTTGACTAGCTGTATGCTTAGTCTCTGCTAAAACGGCTACTCTTGCACTACACTTGAAAGAGTCTGTGACCTTGAGCAAGTCCTATCACCTCCCAGAGCCTCCGTTTTCTCATCTTTAAAATGAACGTAATTCCACAGCACCTACCTCACGGGTTTATGTAAAGATAAAATGAGCCAACATGTAAAACACTTAAAACAATGCCTGGCACCTAGTAAGTGATCAATAAAAGTTGGCTGTCATATTTACTTTACATAAATGTACATGTATTTTTTTTCTTGTGATTGTCATCATAAATAAACCAGACATCATTCTAAGCAATGGAGCTCACATCTGGTGCCCACTATAGGCAAGTTCCCTCCTACATGCTTTACTATGAATACCCATTTTACTTTATTATTAATCATTCTACAGGTGAGGTCACTGAGGTACAAAGAGGTGATGCTCCTTCCCTGGAGTCACCAGTGAGTCACAGGAAACACTACCATCTCTGGGCCTCCAGGATAGATGCTGGTCCCTCATTTTCTGAAGCCCTCAGAACCTGCCTGACAAAACACTACAGTGTTGAAGAACAGAGCCTGGGGCTCCGCTAACTCAGGTGGGACGCCACATCCCAGCTGTGCTGCGCTCTCTTGGTGTCTCAGGCTCCTCACCTGTATTTCAGTATCTCAGATTTGAATAGTATTAGTATCCACTTCCTAAGATTACTGTGAAAAAGCAAGTAAGTTAATGTACAGAAAGAACTTACAAGACAGCTTATCATATACTAGGTGCCACAGTACTGTTAGCTATTGCTACTATTTTTAATTTATATATTACCGTGACTGTTTGCTCATGTTACCTGGAGCCCTCTGGACAGCCCTCACCCATCATCTCCCTTTCTGAAGGCCAAGGAGTTTCCTCCCATCAGCCATACGATGGCCTTACCGTCCTCGCTGGGTGCCCCTGGGGATGATTCCGAGTCCGAGGAGCTGCCTGGTGCGCCCCCACCTGTCGAGGCGTTGCCTGCCGCCTCTTTCAGCCACTTCTTCCTCTTCTTGGGGGGTGGCTCGGCCTTCACCTTGGTGGGTCGGGACTTGGGCAGGCGGGAGGTGGCGGGCTGGCCCGCGGCGAGGCTCCGATCGGGCCGAATCTGCCGGCTGCCAGTGCCCCGCTCGCCCCGCAGGGGCCGTTCCGCACGTGTTGCCCGCTCTTTCTCCTTCTCTTTCTGCTTCTCGACAGGCCGTGGAGGGGATGGCTTCTCAGGGGCAGGGGGCTCAGGCACAGCCGTCTCCGGCGTCTGCTCTGGGGGCTTCTCAGTTGTCGTCTTGTCGGGCGTCTCAGGCTTAGGAGGTGGTACCGGGGCCTTGGGGGGAGGTGCAGAGCTGCCCCCGGCGGAGGCGGGGCCCTTGGCCTGCCCAGATCGTCTGGAAGGGGACATGGAAGGGACTGCAGTCAACAGCCCCTGAAGCTCAAATTCTCATCCTGGGGTACCCCCGCCCCTACCACCTAGCCCACAGCTCCAAGCCCAGAACCAGCTTCCCTCTTGTTGAGTTGGTCTCTGTTCTCCTCTCTTTGGGTCTCTGTGCCCCAACCCCACCCTGACTCTTTCCCTCTTGCACATTCCATCCCCACCCCTGTTAGCCCTGTCCACCACCTTGCCCCCTGGCCCCTGCAGTACCTGACAGGCACTGGGGGCCGGTGCCAGGGTTTCCGAGCACAGACCCTCACATAATCCTTCTTGTTGACATTCTCCAAGAACTTGACATAAAGGCGCTGGTACCGGTTTTTCGCGTCCCCGAAATACCCCAAATACTATGGAAAGAAAGAAGCATGTGAAGACTCCTTTATCCGTCCCAGCCAGGCAGCCCAACACCCTGTTCACACCCTGCGCTGGGCCACCACAGCAGCTACGCGGGGCCTGCTGGGAGGTGGAGACCCCCTACCTGACATATCTCAGACCCAGGGGGAATCAGAGCCATGTGGGAGGCGGATCCTGGCTTCCACACTCCCCCCACCTTCCCCGGAGCGCCTCGAGTCCAGGCTGCAGGCTTACATTACTGGTGGCACAAAACTGCCGCTGCCCATCCTTGATCTCCGGAGTGAATTTCTGCAGCAGCGCCTTCTGGACTCGCCAGATGGGTGGGGGCTCACGCCCAGTCTGCAATGCCAGCTGAGGAAGGGCACAGCAATGCGGGCAGGGTCAATCCCCAGTCCTGCCCTCCCGCCCCCAATTCCTGGCCCTCTGTCCTCCCTCCATACCCCCTTAGAGAAAAGGCATCGTTGTCAACAAGCATCAACGAACATCCAGCTGACAGATATCTTCTGGCTCCTGATGCTCTCAGCTCTGGGGATCCAGCTTCCGCCTTGCTATGGCTTCCCCAATACAGAGCTTCCTCGACTTACCATGGGGTTCCACCCCAGTAAATCCATCGTAAGCTGAAAACATCACAAGTCGAAAACGCACTGAATACACCTCACCTACCAAATATCAGAGCTCAGCCCAGCCTACCTTAAACATGCTCAGAACATGTACATGTGCCTACAGCTAGGCAAAGCCATCTAACACAAAGCCCATTTTATAATAGTGTGGAGTAACTCACACAGCTTATTGAATACTGTACTGTAAATGAAAAACAGAATGGTTGCCTGGAATAGAAGGGTGTAAGTGGATCAGCTGTCTACCCTTGTGATTGACGGCCTGGCTGACCAGGAGCTGGTGGCCTGCTGCTGCTCGCTGCCCCTGCCTGGCATCATGAGACAGAATTGTAGTGCGTGTCATTAGCCCAGGAAAAGATCAAAATTTAAAATTCAAAGCATGGTTTCTGAACGGAATGCATATTACTTTCACACCATCACAAGGCTGAAAAATCCTAACTTGAACCATCAGGGACTGTCTACACTCTCAATCAGGCCACTCGTTCTTGGGCTACAAGGTTTTAGGTACTAGAGCTTTACAGTGGTATGGTATAAGCCATCCACATTACTCAAAGACATGACAAAACCTAAGCACCCACCATCTTTTGGATACGGTATTGGGCCCCGGTGGTGAATGAGATGGACAAAGCCTTTTGGGGGTCTTCATTATAGAGGTAACAAGGCAGACAAGCAAATAAACAAAACAGCTGGCGGCTTGTGCTAAGAATAGACAGGTGACAGGTTACCGGAGACCACTGATTTCATCAGCCTGTCTATAGCATGGTAGTACACAATGACAAACGCTTCCACATCTCCACTTCCCCCAGCACACTCAGACCCCCACCCTAAGGCTTGTGTGCTCCAGCTGGGCACTGGGAACTAAAGGATGTCAGACCCAGCACCTGATGTTGGGGAGTGAGGGGAGCAGCAGGGGAGCCAGGCAGGCAGGAAAAAATAACAGCACAAGTAATAAATGTGCTAATGGCAGCTGCCCCAGAAGCCTAGAAGGAGGACGTTGAACTCAGTGTGAATCCAAGAATGCTTCCTTGAAGAAGTGACACTGAAATGAGTCCTGGAAGGACCATGCCTTCCATGAGGGGGCTGAGTGATGACCAGGGACTGCCAAATAAAGCAGGTGACAACTGTGACTCTAGAAGAAAACTAACAGATGCAGGTAAGTAAAGAATAAGAAATACAGTAAGAAACGTGCACTGGACTTTGTGATAACCCAGAGATGAATTAGGGGCAAGTCCTTGCATCCAAAGAAACCATAGTCAAGTGAGAAACAGGATTCAGATGATGAGTATTCCAGTTGATTAATTATGGCTGCCTTGAATGCTAAGCTCAGCAGGAGTGAGTGCTGGGATCAACTGGTGATGTCTGCCACTGGCAACAGCTGCAGCACTGGTGCCTGAGTGCCAGGTACTAGCTATCCATTATTGGTTTTTGGTCAAATGCTTTTACATACATGATTTTCTATATCCTTCAGATCAGCCAAGGGAACAAAAAGGAGGAGTTACAATAACCTGATGAAAAAGAGGTCCAGCAGGGTTCTGGGCTTAAGTCTCATCATACAAGAATGACACAGGATGAGCGGGGTGGGAAGAGCTCAGTAGTAGAATGCTTGCTTAGTGTTCAATCCCCAGTACATGCATTTAAAAAAAAAAAAAGTGAGGCAAGATGAGACAGGAATATGGGCATCCCAACCATGTGCCTTCCTCCAGGATACCATGGTTCTCAGCCCTCCCTCCTGGCTCCTCAGCCCATTTCAAAACCTTTTCAAAGATTCAGTTCATTTACACCCTATTCTGCTCTAAAACCTTCCAGGGCCTCCAGTGCAGATTCCACAGCCTGGCACAGAGCATTTGCCTCAGTTTCCTTTCTTTCCCGCACCCCTGCCCAGCAGGCCATCCAGACTCTCAAAGCTCAGCAGACAAACCCCAGACTTTCTGACCTCAGGTTTCTGCCTACACAAGGCCCCCCACCAGGGATGCCTTTTCCCCTCTCAACATGGATATAGTGTTCCCTGTTCCAGTTCTCAGAATTTTTTAAAAATTACATCAGAGCACACTCCCCTTCACCAAGCCAGGGGGGAGCACCCCCTCCTGTCTCTTCCCACTTCCGATCTTCCTTCTCTAAGGAGCTGGCTGGTTCTCTAGTTGGACTTAGGGCCCTTGGTTCACCACAACCCCATTGGACTTGGCTTCTTCCCCAAAACCACTCTTCCTCCCAGGATCCCCACCACCCCCTAGTCATCGGGCCCAACCCCTTGGCATCATCATCCTTGCCTGCTCCCCAGCTAGGATCAGTTACTCCCAAAGCCACGTCCTTCCTGCTTCTCCTCATACCAATCGTATCACTGGCCACACCCACATCCCCTTACTAGGGAGATTGCCCTGCCTTTACCGCTGCTAAATAGAAGCCACAGCTGATTGGAGGAGACCTGACAAGAGGCAGCCAATCAACAGGCATATCACAAACCCCATTTTGACTCCAAATGCTATGCTGGACCAATCAGATTCTCTTCTGGGAATCTGAATTGTGAGAAGCTGAGACAAGAGCAGTAAGTAGCAAGATATAAGTGAGCCAGAAGCACCCAGCCTGGTGTTAAGGAGAAAGCTGCTGGGTTCATTAACAGGAGAGTCAGCATCACAGAAGTAAGGCAGTGGACAGACTGTCACAGGACGGCACACCTCCCCAGCCACCTCCTTGCTGGTTGGGGCCCTGGCAGCAGCCAGGCAACCCAGAGCAGATTCTCAAACAGGCACCCACTGATCTCACCCCAGGATCAGCTGAACCCTGCCCACCTTCCCAGCCTCAGCACTCACTGTCCAGCCCCTTGACCCCTTGCACGTCACAAACATAAAGCATGCCTCACCACAGAGGCTTTGCACAGATTCTTCTCGCTGCCTAGGTTGCCCTCCACACACTTTTCTCCATCCAACAAGCTCTTACATGCTCACAGTTACATGCGCACAGTTTACACCCTGCTAAATCTTCACCATCTCCAGGAACTGGGAGTTAACATTATCACTCCCATTTTACAGGTGAGGAAGCAGAGATGAGGGTGCTGATCCCACGCTGTCCAATTTAGTAGCCCCTACCCACACGTGGCTCTTGAGTACTTGAAATGCAGCTCACTCAAATCAATACGTTCCATGAGTACAAAGTAAACAGTGCATTTCAAAGACTCAGTCATCAGGAAAGAACATAAAACATCTCATTAAGGGAGGAGGGTAATGCTCAGTGGTAAAGCGTGTGCTTTGCATGCATGAGGCCCTGGGTTCACGCCCTACTACCTCCGTTAAAAATAATAATAAATGAATGAATGAATAAACCTAATTACTTCTCTCCCCTCAAAAAAAAAATCTCATTAACTTTTTCCACACTGACCATATGGTGAAATGATATTTAGACATGCTGGGTTAAAGAAAATACAACCCTATGTTTATGTGTGTATATATCTCACAAAACTTTTAATTTTTAAAAAACATGGATACGACAAAATTTAAAATAACATGTATGGCTCATATGACATTTCTATAGGACTGCCATTGTTCTAGGGCAAACTATGACCCGTGGCCCATTTTTATAGATCTATGAGCTAAGAATGAATGATTTCTACATTTTTTTTTCAATAATGGAGGTACCGGGGATTGAACTCAGGACTTCATGCATGCTAAGCATGAGTTCTACCACTGAGCTATTCTCCTTTCTGGTTTCTCCATTAGAAGATTGTGAGAAAGAAAAACAAACAAAAACCAAGAATCCACGGCAGAGACCCTACGTAGCTTGCAAAGCCTACAATATTTACTGTCTGGCCCTTTACAAAAAATGTTTGCCAAGCTCTGCACTAGAGATTTGCCCAAGATCACTGAGATCAATAACAGAGGCCAAGTTTATAGGGCATCTTCTGTGTGCCACCCACAGTCAGGGCACTGGACGAGCCAGAATGCCTGAGTTCTCACATTGTGTGAAGCAGGTACCAATACAACCAGCCCCCATTTTCCAGATGAGGAAACTGAGGCTTAGGAAGGGTCAACATCAGTCCAGCTGGGAAGTGGCAGAGATTCAAGCCAGTCAGGTTAACACCAAAGCTGGGCTCTTAATAACACCGCCACCAGCCTGCTCTGACTCCAGGCACACGAACAGGTCCTCATCTGCGTGAATGGCTCAGTCTTGGGCTGTGAGTCCTCAGTTATAACACATACTCGTGTTGTATTTTAAGCATCTGAGTCCTTGCCTGGCCCCCTCCCCTGCCCCATGCCAGCTGGGCGATGGTATCAGATGGCCCTGGCTCCAATCGCAGCTTGGCACCCACCAGCCAAATGATTCTCTCTCTGAACGTGAACTTCCTCATCTGTAAACTGGGGACAGTCATGGTCTCCACCCCGGCAGCCCTGTTCACTTGGCCCGATTCTGCAATCAGTGTTTGACAGAACAGACACAGAGAACAGCTGACTCTGGTGCTGAGAGAGTGGCTCCCAGTGCCAGTAGAACTAGGTGCGGGTCCAAAACTTACGAAAGTCTGGGAAGCCTACTTTAGTGCTCTGAGCCTCAGTTTCCTTCCCTGTAAAATGGGAACAGTAATCCCTATAAAGAAAGGCGATTACAACTATAAATCTTACAGACAGATGGTGATGATGGTTGCACAACAATGTGAATATACTCAATGCCACTGAATGGTAGCCTTACAGATGGTTAAAATGATCAACTTGGTGGCATGCATCAGTTACTATGATTAAAGAATAAAAAAGATTACGCTGAATTCTGACTGTGACATGCCCCTAATCCTATCCCCTGAGTGTTGGTAGCTGTTCAGATCACTGTGCTCATTTGACATCTTTCTTGCCTGCCCCAGGCTGATGGCGAAATAGAAGTCTTAAGGTTAAAATGAGAGAATGCATACACGGCACCAGCGGAGTGAGAACAACGTGAAGGAAGCAGGAGTGTTGGCCAGGGAGGGACACTGAGACTCAAGGCATTGGGATTGTTCTGGTCGCTGGCTGAGTAGTGGGGGATGTGAGTATTCACCCCAGCATTTTGCTTTATAATTTTGATGGTTTTGGGGTTTTGATACATACAAACGAAACTTTACAAGAGATACGTATCAAAAATCACGTTAAGAAGATGATAAAGTGTGGGTAAAAAGATATGGTCTGGGATGGGGGGGCAGAATATGCCAGACTGGAGGGGAAGTGGGACCAATCAGGAGGTGATGCTAGTTAAAGTTGGGTGATGGATACAACACAGTCCTGGTATCCTACTTTTCCCACAAAAAAACATAGAAACTAAGATAGGAAAAAGCATAATCGGTTCATCTCAACAAACATACTTCACAAGGAAGGGTCATGATAGTCATTATCCTTACAATTAATTAATTTCACGATTTTTTCTGTAATTTAGGACAAAAAACACCCAAGATAAAATTAAATGTGTTAACATACATCCAGGACCAAACATGGTTCCTGCCCCAGAGTCAATACCCAGTCTGGCAGTTACTAACATAAAGAAGCCTTAGATGTCACCATCAGGGTGACAATGGCTTGCTGACCTACTCTATCTTATGCCCTGTAAGAAGCACCATGCAGGCATCTGATGTCACCTACTCTTGTCAAGCTCTTTTATTAACCCTCTAATCCAATTCTACCTGTCCAATGAACAAAGTACAGCAGGTCAGTATACCTTTTCTATAACAGGGCAGACAAGAAATACTTTTCGCTTTGTAGGTCACCTAAGCTCTGCTGAAACCACCCCACTCTGCTGTTGTACAGGGAAAGTAGCCACAGAGGATATGCAAATAAATGGGCAGGGCTGTGTGCCAATAAAACTTTATTTATAAAAACAGGCAGCAGGATGGATAGGGAGGGGGCGGGGGAGGAATACTCCCCCTGCGCGGAGAGTAACTGCAAGTAGTGAATGGTCTGGTGTAGGTAAGGTGTTTAAGGGACGGTCTGACATAAAAGTGTTTCCAAACCACAGGCTATTATATTTACAGGTTACGTGTGTGCATTTTCAGTAAGTATGTCATGTCAGTGCCTCCCGTTTCCATCTATAAGAACAAGTCGCCTTTAAAGCATCCCTTAGCTGGTGTTAGAAGCTTCGTAAGATCAAGCCCTCATCTTAGTACAACCCTAGCACGCACAGCAGAGTGCATACAATAAATCTCAACCACCATATCTTATGTATAGGTAACACACATAAACACTCAGATAACGTCCCAGAGGCCAGTGAGTCCACACTGGTTCAGCGGGTCACCTCAGTCAGCCCCATCAGACTGTCAACTCAGAAGGCCCATAGGGCCTCAGCCAGGACTGTACCTGCAGCCCCCAGCACTGGCCCTGTCACCTAACAGGCGCTCAGTAAACACTCCAGTGGCCATAGCATTGGGCCCAGTCGTCCGATCCGACAAGGACTCACCTTGAGGGAAGGGATGTCCTCAGCGCGGATGACGAACTCGTCGCGCTCCCGGAAGATGCCCTCCCCACCGCTCTCGCCGGCCTCCTCGTCCGTCTCCCCGCACACGGCCGCGGTCTCCTGCTTCTTGGCCAGGTGCAGGGGCCGGGCGTCTGGGGGCTCGGGGTCCTCGGGGGACGGGGCGGCGGGCTCCTCCGGTTGCGGGGCGGCGGCGGGCGGGAGCGGCGGAGCGGGCGGCGAGGGCAGGGCCGGCGGGGTCGGCGCGGGTGGCGGGGGCGGCGGAGGCGGTGAGATCGGTGCTGGGGCCACCAGCGGGGGTGGCGAGGGCAGGGCTGGCGGCGGGGGTGGCGGCTGTGGCGTCGGGGCTGGGGGCGGTGAGGGCGGGGGCTTCTCCTCCAGTAGCGGGGGCTCTGGGGGCGAGAGGGGCGTCAGGCCTGGATGCCTGGACTCTGAGGCCCCCTGGACCTCCCCCACCAGGCTAGGCTTCAGAGCTTCAACCTGCTGCCCGTCAATGTCCCACAAGTCCCCACTCACATCTGCTGTCAGTGAAAGGCCTCCCTGCCCATTCCCCCTGGGTCCCAACACAGCCCTCTTCTGGCCCTGCACCCCAACATACCTCCTGATCAAACTAAGGTCTTTACCTGGCACCCATCTCTCCCACCTTTTATTCCTCTTCTGTTGCCCTTCCTTCTTCTTCAAAGCTCCTGCCTGCCCCTGCTCACCTGTCCCCTCCTTGACCTTCAGTTCCCACCCCGTCCCCAGACACCTCCAAGAAAGCCTACAGCCGTTTAACTTCTCTCTCCAATGTCCTAATGAGCCTTCCTATTCAGACATGCTGCTCTGTTCCTCCCCATCTTTCCCCAGCCTCCCAAACACCCTCTGTACCTTAGGGCAGTTCTGTCTTCCAATACCACTGCTCAGTGTCCCCACCACAATGGCCAGGAGGCCTCTGCAGTTCCATCAATGCCCCCTCCCATCTCTAGCTCCCTCCTGCCCCCAAGCCTAGTCTCTATGATGCTCCTGGCCCTGCCCCAACATGCCTCCTAGCTCCCAAATACCATTCACCACCTGAGCACCATTTCTCTTGTCCCTGAATGTCCCCCCTACCCCGTGCTAACAGCCCCTCTGCCCCTTACTGCCTCTCGGCTCCCCAAGAGCCCTTCAGCCACACCAAGGTCCCTCCCTGAGACCCCTTCCCAGCTCTAGTGGTTATTTTGAGCCCCTGAAACCATCTCCCATCTGTAATGCCTATTTGCCTCCTATAATGTCTCTGTTGCCTGAAAGCCCCAGTCTGGCTCTTACCTCCCATTCCTTAACATTCCTTCCACTTTTTAAATCTCTCCCTCTGTGACTCCAAGTTCTCTTTTCCTGATAAGAGATCTCCTCCTCCTCCATCCAAGCCCTCCCATGTCCCCAGCCTTCTCTCCATTTTCAACATTGTCAGTGCCCTCTCCTTCCTGGTAACTTCCCATGAAATTTTGTACCACCTCCCGTCTCCTAACATTGCTTCTGCTCCATCCGTGTGTCCTTAGCTGAGTCTCCCTGACCCTTTGTTCCAAGGTGCTCTCTCACCCCAATGCTCTCTCCCATTACAGCAGATCCTGGCAGTCTGCTTAGAACCCTCGAGGGTTTCTTATCTCTTCCCTTCAGCCTCTTATTCCATTTCCCACTTTCTACAACCTCCCAGACCTCTCCACTCCTTAAGACTCCTCTGAGCCCCCAAACCTCCTCATAAACGGCTCCAAATGCCCTTCTCCAAACCCTGACTCTTTCATCCCCCTAATGCCTCTTCCCCCTCCCATCACAGCCCCTTAAATTTTGTCCAAACCTCTCTCAGGACAGAACACCACCCAGACCTGGCTGTACCCCAGCCCTTCCCTATGAACCCTCACAAGATCTGACTAGTCAATATTAACATTTCTCTTTAAACACCCCTCCCCACATCTCTCTGCCCCTGAAACCCTCTTCTGCCCTTTGTCACACATCTCTAACTCCTAGAGGCCTTCTCAGGTCCCATATCCACCACCAGTTTTAAAAGCTCTCCCAGAACTCTGTCACCTGCCCTTTCCCCCAGTGTTCTCCACTGCCAACCTTAGGGTCCCTGCTATTCCACTTAGCACCTGTGGGCAGATTAGAAAAAGATGCCTCTTTCTCAAAACGTGCTCTCAAGTAGGAAGCTAGCCTCATAAATATGCAAATCTCCATCATCTGCAATGTGACCAGTGCCAAACCTACACAACCAGACCTGGTGACGCAAAGGACAGGGAACCCCTGAGCCCACACCACCTTCTCAGAGCTCACCAGGGGTGCCGTTGCTGCTGGCACTGGGGAGCCCCGGGAGAGGGGGTGGCCCTGGGATGGCAGCCTCGGTGGCCAAGGGGGGCCCATCCGGGGTAGAGGTGTCCTTAGGCCCGGCCAGGGGCGGGTCATCAAGGGCAGAGATGGCTGAGGAGATGCTCTCTTGCAGGTCTCGGTTCTTGGCAACAGAGTCTTCCTCATCCGAGGAGAAGGAGGGCAGCGTCTCGAGGTTCCGTTTCAGCTCCTCATCCAGCCGCTTGCAGGGTGAAGGGCAGCCGAGCCCCAGCCCCTCACTCTCGGCAGCCTCCAGTGCGCCTCCCAGCCCAAAGGCGCTGGCAGGCGGCGGTTGTGGCACAGCGGGGGCGGTTGGGGGCTGGGGCTGCAGGCCTCGGGCCGGCACAGAGGGCGGCACACTCTTAGGGGGGCTGAGCGGGGGTGTCAGGCCGGCCTGGTAGAGTGGCGGGTGGCGTTTGCCTGACTTGAGAAAGTCCAGGAAGGAGGCCATGAAGCCGGATTTCATCTCAGGCTGCTTCTCCTCCACCTCCTTGATCTTGGCCTCGATCTTCTCCCGAGTGAGGCTAGAGTCCAGGCTGTTGTGATCAGCTCCTGATACAGCGTCGCCTGATGAGGCTCCCAGACCCTCGCCGGCCTTGGGCACAGACAGCTTGATCTAGGTATGGGGGCGGTGGGGAATCAGGGCCCACATATCTGGGGCCCCAAGTCCCCTCCTCCCTCAGGCCCAGGAGTCTGGGGCCCCAGCCCTCACCCAACTTAAGACCCTAAAGTTCTAATTCTCAGCCTATAGAACCTGAGAATTCAAGCCCACAGATCCCTTGACTCTGATTCCAGAAATGACAGGACTGGGGTCTCCTTCTCATTAGTCACTGACCCGCCTCCCTCAAGACCCAGGAACCTAGGACCCCCGACTCATAGTCCTGTAGGATCTATAACTTAAGAACACAAGCTCTAACCCCCCACCTATCTCTAGACCCAAAACTTTCAATTCTCAGATCTTCCTAACAGTGGAACCCTAGGGGTTTTAAGAATATAAACCCACATCATGCCCCCTAAAACTCAAATGTGGCCCCACCACTCAGGCATCTGGAAGCCAGTCCCCCTCACCTTCAGTGGCTTCAGAGGCTCCAGCCGAGTACCCCCTGCCTCTTCAGCCTTCCTGCCCCGGCCTCGGCCCCGGCCCCGGGGTTTCTTGGCCCCATCTGTAGGTGTGGAGGCTGAAGCCAGCCCAGCAGTGGTGGGGACCTCCAGAGGGCGAATCCGGGGTCTACCCCGGGGCCGGGGCGGCCCATCCCGCTTGGCCTTGGTGGGCTTGCGGCCACGGCGCCGGGGTCCATCAGGGCCTGGGTTGGGAGGACAGAAGTCGATGTCGCCCAAGGGTGAGAGCGCTGGGCGGGAGCGGCAGCTGGACACTAGGTCGGGCAGGCGCCGGGGGTTGAGGCGGATGTCGGCAGGCACATCGGCCTTGTCCTCGTCCGCCTCGAACTCGTACTCCTGGGCATACAGCTTCTTGGGTGTTTGGAAGGGCGGGTCCCGGCGCCGCAGCAGGTGGAAGGAGGACGTCTTGAGCAGCTTCTTTGGCTTGGTAGAGCAGAAGATGGGTGAGGTCAGGCCTCCCTTGGGCTCTGAGGCAGGTGGTGGCGGTGGTGGAGGGGGCGGCGGGGGCGGCGGGGCCGCCTGGTGTGGCCCGCTCTGGATCAGGCCGAGAGGCTCGGCATTGACCGTGGAGGGCAGCTCAGGCGGCTTGTTGGGGTCCAGGCCCAGGCCAGGGGTCTCGGGACCGGCTCCAGACGCCCGACTAGGGCAGTAGGGCCCATAGGGATCATAGGCAGGCGGTCCTGGAGGTGGCCCGGTCCCCGCCTTGGGGTCACCCTCGTCCTCGGGGGGCCCAGCCTTGCCATAGTCGTCTGTAGGCCCTCCGCCGAACATCTCCTCCATGGTGGGAAAGAAGCTGCGCTCCTCATCTTGGAGCAAAGAGTCAGGAAAGCAGATGGAGGTGAGTGGCACAAAACGGGGGGCCTTGGTGCCTTGTGGGCTAGGGCTGCGGTAGGCGCCCGAGGGATCCTTGCCCTCGTTGTTTGGTGGGCCCACACCAGTGTCACCAGGCCCAGGGGGTAGTGGCTCCAGGGCCCCAAGTAATTCCTGCATGGCACCAGGTGGCTCCAGGCTTTCCTCGGGTCGCAGGCGGGGGCTAGGGGCACCCGGCTCCAGGCCATGGCTGCGAAGGTGGGCCTCAAGCTGGAGGGGCATGGGTGGTGGAGGTGGAGGGGGGTGGCGGTGGGGGCTGGGGTGCCCCATCACGGGTGGCCGGCTCAAGGAGATGGACACCAACTTTGGGAGCACTGGAAGAGGGGCTGGGAGCGTGGCTGAGGACCGAGGGGAGCAGCTGGGGGGGTGGGGGAGGCAGCACCAGTGGTAGATCAGGGCCCCCAGCCTCCAGGAGGAGGCTGTGGGGGGTAGGCTGGGCAGACTGGGCCGAGGGAGGTGGGGGTGGGGGGCTCTTTTGGAGGAAGGCCCCCAGCTCCTTGGCACCTGCCCCATAGTGGACCACAGAGGTGGCCAGCCCCTCGGGGGTCTCGCCACCCCGTTCTGGCCCTTTCTTCTTCTCCTTCAGCCTCCCCAGGCCCAGCTCCAGGGCTGCCGTGGCACCCTCGTCAAGGCTGGCGCTGGTTCGGATGACACTCTGCAGGTGGTACCTCTGGGGGTCTTCCTTGGCCAGCTCATAGGGTGTGCCTGGGGGACCCCCAGCCCCACCACTCCCCCCAAGTCCCTTGGAGGCATCCGCTGCCCCATCTTCGCCCACCAGGCCATCTGCCCCTGAGGTCCTCGGGGGGCTGGGTGCCTGCAGGAGGTGCTGAATGAGGAATTCTTCATCCTCAGTGCGCTCAGCAGGAGGCCCACCGGGGCCAGCCAGCAGCTCAGAGCCGTCCCCCTTGCCCTTGTAGCCACCTGCTCCAGCTGCGTAGCTGCCGGCTCCTGGGGGGGCCAGGAACGGGGCTGAGGCCAGGACGGAGCTCAGGTATTTGCCAGGGGCTCCTGGAGAGCCAACTCCAGGCGGGCGGCCGGTGGCAGGCGGCGACTGCAGCGGGCGGATGATGTGAGAGGGGCTGGCCTCTCCGCCGCCCCCCAGGGAGCTGGGCCCCCAACCACCTCCATGGCCCGAGAGTGCTGGCGAATGGCCAGTACTATAGCTGAGTGAGGGACTGGCTGTGGGCAGCCCCTGGGAGTGGGCGGCTGGCCCTGGATACGGCTCACCCTGAACCCCATAGAGCTGCCCCTGCAGCTGGTCTGGGGAATAGCTCTGACACGTGGCTAGGCCAGGAGGCGGGGGGCCATTGGGGGGCTGTTGGGGCCCCCCTGAGTAGCTAGGGCCTTTGCTCAAGTCCTGTGCTTGACCTCCTCCAAAGCCTTGCCCATAGGCCTGGGGCCCTAGAAGCCCTTGGGGCTGACCAGGGGAATAAGCCTGGCCCCCAGCCCCAGCAGCCCCAGAGGCCTTCCCAGGGGCATAGGCAGCTGCAGGCCCACCTAGGCTCTGGCATTTGGGCGTGGCAGTCGAACGGGGTTGTGGGGGCCTATTGGCACCACCTGCAGCTGCCCCATAACCACCTTTGCCCGTCTTATAACCAGGTGACTGAATAATGGGGCGGTAACCTCCACCACCACCCCCTGCCGCACCTCCTCCTGCTGCCTCGGGGCCTGCAGCCCGGCCCGAAGCCCCGGCTGTGGCTCCACTGGGCCCAGCCTTGCTAGGCTCGCCAGCGCCTGGGGAGGGCTCCCCACCACCCAGGGGGCTGCAGGCCAGGTTGGCCCGGTGGCCCATGGAAGGGTAGCTGCCTCCGCAGCTCAGGTAGTGCTGGAGGGCATGGGCTGGTGGCGGGGGTGGAGGGGGCTGGGCACTGGCTGGCCGCTGGTAGTGCTTGATGACGGTGTCCTGGCGGGGCAGGGCCCGCTCGGGTGGCGGTGGGCCAGGGGCAGCACCCGAGAAGTTGTAGAGCTGTGGAGAGGATTGCTCGGCGGCGGCGGCGGCAGCAGCGGAAGAGGAAGCCAGCAGGTTGAACTGAGTTGGGAGGTGGCGGGGAGGTGGGGGTGGGTCTGGGGGGCCAGGGCGGTAAGGGGGAGTTTGGGCTGGGCCAAGACCAGCGGGCCCCAGGACACCACCCCCTGCCAGGCGCTCAAAGCCTAGTGAGGAGGGCACCGTGGGTGCCTGCGAGGGCTTCAGGTGCAGCACGTCATGAGGGGACAGGAGCCCATTAGCTGGGGGACTAAATGGGGGGTCCTGGAGGCTGAGAGATGAGGGCACTGGGAAGGGGCGGCTGCCAAAGGAAGCCGGGTGCTGATAGGCCGACAGGGCAGAGGAGGATGGAAAGGTGCTGGAACCCGGCAGGGCGCCTGAGATGAAGAGCTCCGTGGGGCCTGGCGTGTGCATGGCTGGGGATGAGGGAGGAGACCATAGGTCAGAGCTGACCACAAGCCAGCCCCACCCTGGCCCACCTGGGCTGGCGATGGGCTTACCTGTTTGCCAGGAAGGACTGCGGAACTGGGAGAGGAGAGAGGAGGCAGAGGGGCCAGGCTGGGGGCCCCGGGACTCCAGGGCCGAGATGAGGTTCATGACGGAGGCGTCGGGCCCTGCTGAGCCTGCGTGGTGGAGGCCAGTGTCGAAGAGTCCAGAGAGGCCTGGCAAGGGTCAGGGGGGTAGAGTCAGCTACGTGGGGGATAGGGCAGGGTTAAAAGGGAAAAAGAGTAGGCCAAAGGCACACTGGGTCAGAAAAACAGGTTGGAGGGAAGGGTCAGGTTCAGAGAGGAAAAAGTGGGCAGAGCTAAGTTAGGGAGAGAGTAGGCAGGATGAGGTTTGATGCAATCATAAGAGTAAGGAGTCCAGGAGGGAAAAGGTAGACAAAGTAGTAGAAAAATCCAGCAGTAAAAAATGTGGGAGCAAAATGGCAGAGAGTCCTTTTGGTCCATGGGAGGTCAAAGGATTCAGGCAGTTCCAGAAAGGGGAAGGCTTGGGGTGACTGGAGCCACTGGGAGAAACCAGAAAACAAGTCAAAAGGGGGTGAGTCAAAGAGAGAGAATGCAGATTAAAAAAAAAATGGAGAGGAATAAAGGGAAGGACCCAACCTAGAGGATCAAGGATCAAATTGGACACCACAGTCTCGTAGTAGATCCATCTAGGAAGGATGGCAGCAGGATCAAAGGAAGGGAGCCAATAGGAAGCGTTAGAAGCAGGGCCACAGCGGGAGAATAAGGTAGTGTGCAAATCTAAGGGAAAGGGGGAGGGCCGAAGAATCGGAGCCAATCAGGAAGAAAGGGAATCAGGAAGAAAAGAATTCAGAGAACCAAGGAACCAAGAGGATGGGCAAACCCAAAGGACAGGGATTGGGGTGGGCTGGAGAGGCGGAAAAGCCTGGAAGAGAAGGTGGGATTTGAGGGCTGAGAGGACGCGACCAATTGGAGCGAAAGAGGCGGGGCCAGAAACAGGGGCGGACGAATCCAGCGTGAAATTAAGCAGCCCCAGAAAAACCAATCAGAGGAGAAGTAGCAAGGGGCGGGCCAGGACGCAGAGCACAGCCAACTAGGAAGGGATGGAACTTTAAGCAGCCAATCAGCTGCTTCGGAGGGAGGGCCAGCCCGGGGGGCGGGACGGGGGCCGTACCTGCCGGGTGGTGGTTGGTGGCATAGCTTTGCAGTGGGTGGGGGGCCGCATAGGCCTGGCGGTGTAAGATGTCCGTCTCGGGGTGCGAGGTCCTGGAGCTGCCATAGACCAAGCTGGGGGGAAGGGGGAGATGTTAGGATATCCTCTGAAGCTGCCCTCGGAGAAGGGAACTAGCAAATCCCCGGGGGAGTTGGGGGGAATCTTCCAGCTGACTGGACTGGGGGTTATCCTAAGGAACTTTGGGCCCTAAAGGAAAGAAGACAAGGGAGCCGGGGTGCCCACCTAAAGAGCCATAAAAATGGTCTCCACTCGAGCCCCAGGAAACAGAGCCCAGATAGCCTCACGTTTACAAACACAGGCATGCACAAGGAGACAAACAGGGTCAAGAGTCAGAGAAAGAGCCTTGATTTGAAAATGTGGACCCCCTTCCACAGCTCCTACCCAGCAGGTGACACAAGGCCCTGGGGCCAACCCTTGAGGGACGCCCCCTCTTCTTCAGACATGTGGGAGCACATAGGCCCTGAACCTCATGGGATGGTGCATACCGAGGCGGGAGCAGGAGGCAGATTGTTACCCAAACGGCAGGGTTGGGGGGCGGGGAGGGTACAGGACTCGGGGAAAGTACCAGGTACAAGTGCGGACTTGAACACCTTCCATCCCCCTGGGTTCAAATGCATGGGCCCATGCAAAGCTAGGTATGTGTGCAAACCAGTATCCAACTCACTCGTGGGGAAAGAAAGATACAGAGCGAGGAGTCCCACATGGAAAATACTAACACACGTGGGGTCATGCCTAGCCATGCTGGGAAACCAGGTGTGGGGGGGGAGGGGGAGGGGGCAGGTGAAGAGTGAGGGCGTGACACAAATAAACAGCAGGAAAAGGGCAGATTCGCAGGTGAACAGCCTGCCAGGTACGCACACACTGGGCCCAGGCTCACACACATAGCCGCACACCCGGGAAACATCCGAATCTTCCTATGCAACGGCCCAAATCCATGGCCCAGACTCAGGAGGTCAAACACTTCATTCCTCGCCATTAACTAGAATTCTGTCTTTGGGGGTGGGGGAGTTCAAGGGGGCGTGTCTCAGATGCCAGGCCCCCCCTTACACACACAGAACCCCAGTTTAGGAAGGGGGCGGGGCCCTGTGCCCACTCTACGCGCGGAATTTCGGGGGGGGGGCCGAGCAGCGCGGTCTCGCGCAGTCCCGGAACAATAGGACCTGGGGGGGCGCGCCCCCCAGGTCTGCGTTCTAATTCTCTTTTCCTTCCCACCTTTGCAAGAGCAGAGCCCGGGGCGCGGGGGGAGGGGTCAGCAAGCCGGGAATCCAAGGATGGGGGGAAATCCAGGCCTTGCTTCGCCAGTCCCTCCCACCTTCCCAAGGCCTTTCCGTCTGAAATTGTTTTGCACCCCCATTTTCCCGCTGCATCTCTCTCTCTGCATGCCGGAGCTGGCTTTGGCGGAGTTTGCAATTTGCAAACTGGGGCGGCGGCGTTGTTGCAAACCGAGGAAGGCCGCTCCCTTGCAAGCCGGAGGGGAGTTTGCGATGCACGCGTCGCCGGGCGGGCCTGGCCCGGCTGGGCCCCCACCCCTTGGCCCCTTCCTCCAGGCCACCCTCGGCTCCTTACCTAGCTTTCGCTGACCTCTCGTAACTCCATCCCGCCCCGGCGCCGAGCGGGTCCCCGAAGCCGGCGCTGGGGTAGTTCCTGTCCATGAATTGGCCGCGGTGGAAATTGGGGGGAGGGGGAGGGAGGGAGGGAGGGGGCGCGCGCGCGCTCTCCTCCGCCGCCGCTCCCTCCGCTGTTGCTTTTTTTTTCCCCTTCTCTCTCTCTCTCTCTCTCTCTCTCTCTCTCTTTTTCTTTGCTGCCGCCGAAGGCCCGGGAAGGCCCCGGGCGGGGGAGGGAGGGGACAGGGGCGGAGGGGCGGGCAAGGGAGGGGGTGCAGCCGCCGAGCCAAGGAGGGGGGAAGGGGGGTTCCCCCTGGAGGGAAAGAGGGGGGAGGAGGGACCCCGCTGTCTCCGCCTTTGCCCTGGCGCTTGCAAGAGAGAAGGGGGGGCGCGCGCTCAGGAGGGGGCGTCCCGGGCGGCCCTGGGGTGGGTGCGGGCGCTGGGTGCTCGCTCTCTCGCCGCCGCCGCCGCCGCCTCCTCCTCCTCTGCGCTCACGGTGCAGCCATCTTTGCACAAGGCGGCTGGGGGAGGGGGGAGGGGAAGGGGGGGCGGGCGGCGGGGTGTCTGGCTGCGCTCCGCTTCCTCCCACAATCCCGTGCAAATGCAAAAAAAAAAAAAAAAAAGAGGCAGACACTGAGCGCTAGCAGAGCCTGGGGGTGTAGGGCGCAGCATTTGTACAGAAAGCCAGGTCTGCCGTGCGCAGACGCGCCCGAGAACGCGGTTCAGTTTATTTGATTGTTTTTTTTTTGCATCATCTCACTTTTTGGGGTCTTTTTCCAAAGGGTTTTTATTTAGGGAAAGAGCTCAACCCAAGTCCCCCAGGTGCAGTGCGAGCCTGAGCCCAACCGAACACGCTTGCAAATGTACCCCCACCCTTTCCCTGGATTGCAAAGTGCCCCTGTGCACTCCAGGGGAGCGCACGAAGACGCGCTGGTGCACAGGCAGGGTCATGCGTGTGAGTGGCCCGTGACACTGAGACCGATGGCTGTCACACCTGCTCACACGCAAGTCTGCACAACCAGCCTGCGCACCAGGGTCCGAGTTTCCAAGCACGCCTACCCCGGGGCGGGGCTGGCTGGTAGCCCCACCGTCAGGAGATGGGGGGGCCTGCGAGGGACGCGGGAACACGTTACCCGGGAACTTGCGTGTACGCGTACGCGGCGGAAACACGTGTGCTAGAGTAGGCCTCTAGCCGGACGACCCCTACTCCCATCACCCCTTAAGCTCGGCTCTGGACTTTTAAGACGCCTGGGGGTTTCCAGAATCCGGTGCGAATCTGGGGCACAGTTCGGAGAACCCCGGCTCCGAAGCAGCTCTTCAGCAGGTCCTCCTGAGGCTGGAAGGGGAGGGGCACAGTGGGGAGTCAAAGACGCGGCTGTTTTTCCCCCTCAACCAAGACCACTCCGACCCGCCCTGGGCATCCCAGCCAATCCCGGACCCTCTGGGTAGAAGACCCACCCTCCTATAATGCTCCACACACACAGAACACTGAGCCACGCCCCCGCTCTCCAAGCCTCGCCCCGGATAATAAACTTAAAATTCCAAGTCCCGCCCCTAAGCCCACGCCCCTCCTCCGGCCGTGCCCTCCTCTTTGCGCCCCGCCCCCCGGCCGAAGCCCTGCCCCATACCTGGTGTAGGGGGGCGGAGGTGCGTCGTGCACCCCAGAGGCCGCCAGGGCCTGCTCGTAGGTGGGGAGACCTGGGGGTAGGGGTGGAGGTAGGGGCGTCGGCAGGCCCGGCGAGCTCAGGGGACTCAGGGGGCTGATGAGCTCGGCCCTAGGGACATAAGATGCATTGTTAAAAAGGGAAACCGACAGGATAGTTAGACTTAAGAGGAGGAAGGATTTAGGGAGACGGAGACTCTGAGAGTGGTAGACATAGGTGGAAGGGAGATGGCCCCGGAAAAAGAGGGTCACCTTCAACCTGACTCCACACAGGGACAGGCAGATGCAGAGGGACAGGCAGCCACAGAAATCAACTTCTGAGACAGATTCCTGCACAGACACATGTGCTCCAGATACAGGCAGAGCAATGTTGAAAGAGACAGCCCCTCAGAGAGGTAGGCAGACACACAAGAAACAGACACAACACGGAGATACACTTAGTTACAAATTTCCCAGATCCACTCTGATCATCAGCTCTTCCTCAAAAGACCTCCGTTACTTCCAAGACTGATGTGCCAGCCCTCTCTTAGACCCTGCCACTCATGTAGACACACCTAGACAACTCAGACAGGCACACACAAACAGGGCTCCACCTTGTCACCCCGGAAACTGACATACCACAAACACCCACAGACACACACAGACCACAGGTTGCAGCTTCACCAGATACAATATCCAGAATGATAATCACACATAAACCTGGTCCTGTAAAGACAGCCAGGTAGCCAATATTGATTGAGTTTCTACGCTGTGCCAGGTACTGAGGATATAGTCTGACAGATGCCGTAAGTAGACTATCTCATGGATTCCTTCTCCACTGATCCATCTCCTCTGATCTTTGAGCCGCACCCACCTGCCCCCATCCTTGGCCCATCTCCTTAGGTCCATTTTTCCTCCCACCTCTACTCATCCTGCTCTCTAGCGCCCAGCCCTTCTTCCCCAGAGCCCTCTTACTCTTGAGGACAGGGCTGCTGGCCCCGGCCCCGACGGTAATGCAGATACCAAAAGGCTCCCAGACCAGCCAGGACAATCAGTAGGATGCCTGATGTCAGCCCCACAGCCAGGCCTGCTACGTCCACTCGTCCACGCCCTGTAGAGGGGAGGGGGGCGCAAATTCAGGGGCTGCCACCCATCTCAACATCCAGATACCTTCTGCCCCCCAGCCCCTGGCCACCTCCAGGGAAAAAAACTGGCTAAGAAGGAAGGCAGAGCTGGGGTTACTTTCTAGCTGTGTGACCTCAGGCAACGTACCTCACTCACTTCTATGAGCCTCCATTTCCTGTTCTGTAAAATGGGAAAAATATCCCCTTCCTGACAGGTTGCAAAAATGCAATGAATTAAATGCAGAAAGGGCCTGGGATAACATCATCTGGGACTAGAAAATATGGCAGCTGAATCACTGTGAGGACAAAGGCCCCTCCTAAGTTTGCTGTTGACACATTTAGGGTAGGGAGCTCAGGTAGCCAACTCTCCAGGCCCCCACACTGAGCACTGCTTTCCTTTTCTTTTCTTTTTTTAATGGAGGTATTGGGGATCAAACCAAGTACCTCGTGCATGCCCAGCATGCGCTTTACCAACTGAGCTATACCCCAACCCCCTTAGCATTGCTAAATTTAGCGAATAATAATGAGGATACCCTATTTAATGTGAATGTGAACTTTACATACATAATTAATAAGTTTTTAGTATGAATAATGTCCCATGGAATAGATGAAATCTACTTCTACTAAAGAATTATTCCTTTGCATTTGAAATTCAAATTTAACTGGAGGGGTAGGGGGAAGTCTTGTATTTCAACTGGCAACACTGACCCCGCTGGAATGCAGTCCCTTTTACTAACCAGACCACTGAGAAGCAAGGCCTCCACTCTGAAAAAGGAGCAGAATCTAGAGGAAGGCTTGGGCATTTACCAGAAGGCTAGGAAAAAATTCACTGATCAAGGGAGGAATTTATGGATGTCCCCTCAATAACAGATTGCTGGTATCTAGAACTCATGTGGACCCTTGGCTAAGGTGCAGCACCCTTAGCAATCCAAGGCTTCATGACTGAGGAAGTTGGTGGGGGGCAGGGGTGTCCAGGGAGGACCCTGGCTTCATGAGGGCTTGCTAGGGGAAACTTCCTTTAGCACAGGGTGGGGGGGGGGTGCTTTCCTCAAACAGTAAACCCCAGGCTTTTAGCCCTTTTAGCAAAAAGCTGCACTAAGAAGCCGAACCCTCCCAACCCAGACATGTTTCAGGTGGATTCAAGGAGCCACCAAGCCTTGATAGGCCTGTAGCAAAGCAGTTACCTCCCCTAGCAACCAATGTGAGGACTCCAGCCCAGACTTAGGGCCTGTTGCTAAGGTGCATCCACCCCTAGCAACCAGGCCACAAGGGGGTGGGATGTCTGGTGCCTGGAGGGGGCTCCTCCTGTGGGCAGGAGGCCTTGGGTCCTGAGCCTGGCTAGGTGTGGTTGCTAGGGAGAAGGCCTCCTTAGCAACCAGGCCAGGGCTGGAATAGGGTTGTGGGGGAGGGGAAGCCAACCAGGTAGTGAGAGCAGGCTTCGTTGGTCCAGCCTGGCCAGGCTCTGTTGCTAAGGAGCAGCCCCCCCTTAGCAACAAGGCTGCCGCCAAGATGGGGCCTCAGAACTCAGAGGAGGGGTTGGGGGCGGGCTGATTGAGCAGGTGAGGAGAGACAGGCTTCCATGACTGGCCTGGCCCAGCCCTGTTGCTAGGGAGCAATCCCCCTAGCAACCAAGCTGTAGAAGGTACTGGGGCTCTGGACTCCAAAGGGCAGCTCAGGTGGGCCAGGGTCTCTCCTTCCAACTGTATTTCCCTCTTCTTGGGGACATGGGACCTCCTCCGAATAAGACGTCGTGGGTTCCTCTAGCCTCAAAGGAGGGGGCTTCTCTGACAACCACCTCCAGGAACTCAGGGAGCAAGGAATTAGAAGGGGCAAGTTTGAAGTGGAGGATAGGATGTTGGCTTAGCCTCCGCAGGAAGAAGCTGCCTTAGCTGCACAGAACAAGAGAGCTCCCCCAACTCACCTCCTTTGCCATTGTAGATGTAGTTCTCCCAAAAGCGCTCCTTGAACGGGTAGGAATAGAGAAGGCGGGAAAGGCAGCGTGTCAGCTGGGAGCTTCTACACCCCCCCCCAAACCAGCCCACCCTGATCTCCGAGGCATGAGGTCAGAGGGAGTGGTGGGACAGGAACCCCCAGTTCCTGGATAAGACAGAGGGACTCGGGGGACCCCAGACCCTCACCGTCTGAGTATTGTCCTCAAAGTACTCCCGAGCCTCTTCCCAGGAACACTTCTCCTCCTGACACTCCCTTTCCAGGTTCCCTGGAGTGAACAGCTCCAGGTCCCAGTGATTGGCTCGTGGAATCCGGCGACGGCTGCCTAGGAAGCTCTGAGCTTCTGGAGAGTCCAGGAAGACTTCTGGACCCAAAGGACATAAGGGACAGAAAAATGGAAGGTTCCTAGGACTGGGGACATGGAGGAGCCTGAATTTAAGAGAACAGAGGACTATGGGGTCCTGGGGAAGGAGGGAACTAGAATCAGGGTTTTTCCTGGGCCAGAGGAAGGTGGATGTCAGTGCCTGGACTCCAGCTGTTCCCTCAAACACTCACCTTGGTCTTGCTTCACACTGGCTGAGGTGTCCAGGCAGGTGGTCAATCCCAGGTATAGCAGCAGCACAGAGGGGTGGCCCCTCATATTCTGTACACTAGGAACCAGGTGTGGTTAGATGATCAGCGCCTCAGCTCCTGGAAAATGAGGCAAGGTCTCCCTGACCAGATTCTGTGGTCCATGAATTATCATAGCAGACACTTACAATAGCCTGTATTCTGGGCCAGACATTGTTCAAGTTCATTTATCTCTATCAACTCAGTTTTACTTTTATAGCGGTGCTGGGTTCATCTCATTAGATAGATGAGGAAACTGAGGCACAGGGAGGTAAAAGAACTTGCCCAAGTTCGTACAGTTTGCAAGATTCAGAGGCAGGATTTCAGCAAAAGCATGGGCCTCCAGAGACCAGAGCCAGGAGCTTAGCTTTTCCCCCTGCTGTGTCTGCAGCATCTAGCACGGGTTTAGGCACATGGTAGGTGCTCATAAACGTGTGCATTGACTGGGATTCCTTCCTTCCTGGTAGTTTCCATGTATACTGGCCTCTCTCTGTGCACATTGCCACATCCACCCAGAGATCAAAGATTACAGGACAGGTAAGAGCAGAGCCCTATCCTTCCTGGGTCCAGAAGGAGGAGGAGGGGACAAAGATCCTGGACTCCTGGGTTTGGGAACCCCAATTTCTGGGTCCCAGAAGAGTGGGGAGCCAGGTTGCCAGGGTCCCCAAGCCAGGCTCTGTCTCCAGGGACATTCACTTACCTGTCCAGATTTGTGAACACTGTCCCCTTCTCCTTAACCTGGGCCTCCTCTGCCAGCTGCGGCCAGCTGTGAAGAGGGGTAGGGGAGAGGGGAGGGGAGAATGAGGAGGGATGCCTTGCTCCCAGTAGTCGCCAGATCCCGGTTTCTGGCCAGAGGGGCGGGGTTTGCGATTACCTGCCCTGGGCGGGACTCAGGTAAGGGACAAAGTATTTAAAGGGACCTTATGATTAAGGGCGCAAGATCCAGAATCCCATAGGGTGGCCAGGGTCTCCGACACCGTGGGCACTTAGGGAATTTGTTATGTCCCTCCTCCCCTCCTATCCCACTGCCCCCTAGAGAGCTCGCCAGGCCGAACTAGGCAAATAAACATCTTGGTCCTCAGATATCTAGATATGTAGAAATTGGCGGGAAATTTATGCCTTGGCCCCTGGGGATAGGTGAGTTACGGCGTAGTAAATTCCTGTTTCCTGGGGTAATTTGAACGCCTTTGACTTCCGACTTCTCAACTGCTCCATTTATAAAGTGGGGACAGAGGAGTTGTCCCTTCTCTATTGTCTCTTATTTTGCAGCAGAATAGTCGAAAAACAGGCTCCCCAATCTCTGGGGGAAGTGGTTAGTTCTTAAACACGGGCTTGGAGAGACGCAAAACCCGGGTACAAGGAAGAAATCGCCCGCCCAGGAAAACGCCTAGTATATACTAAGCGCGCCCCCTAGTCACACCAGTCTCACCGACCGGAACCTTCGAATTGCCACCTACGTTTCCGGAGGGAGGAAGAGAAGAAGGGAGTACTTACCAAGCCAGAAGAGATACCTCGGCAACTAGGGGCAGACCTACTTCCGTCTAGGGGTATATATACTTCCGGTCTCTTCCACCAGGCGGAAGTGAGCGGAGCGGAGAGAGAATACAGCGCTCCTTTCCGGTGTAGGGGCACAGTGGAAGCAGCAACCGAGGAAAGAGGTGTCTTTTGTGAGGTGAGTTCCAGGCGGTGGAAGGATAGTGTTACTGCGATCCCCTTCCCTCGGGCTAGAGTCTTGGGGTCTTGAGGGATACTGGGACAAGATTTTGAATTTCCAACTTCCTGGCAGTCATTAATAGGGCACTCTAGGCTCCCCAAGTTTGAAGCTGAACTACAGGTCCCAGAAATCCCTGGAGGGAGCGAAACCTTCATCCAGCAGTTCTCGGGGGAGCTGTAGTTTCAATGCAGACAGATGGGCCGGTGGTACCAGGGGACAGAGGGAACTGGGATTCCTGGGAGTCTAAGGAGTGAGAGTTGAGGAAGGAGCACCCCTTTCCTGGCTTCAGTTTCCCACACTGTGAAGGGGAGGGCGGAGAAGGATTGTGTGGTCCCCTGCTGCCACCTCTTTGCATCTTTTTGACAGTACCTTGCCCCTCGGAGTTGCTGTAGGGTTTAACGTTTTCCTCTATAGAGCTTTGGAGTCAGGCAGTCCTGGGTTCGCATCCTGATGGTGCTGCTGTTCGGTGTGAACCTGGGTCTTCAAGTGTCCTTAAAGCAGTTTCAGTTTAATATTTTGCCATGAAAATGTTCAAATTTATATAAAAGCGAGAGAATAATGTAAGAATATCGCCCAAAGTTACCAGTTATTAATATTTTTGCCATATTTGAGTATCTTTTTTGAATTAAATATATGAAGCAAATCTTATCCATCGTGACATTTCACCCCTGCATACTTCACGATACATGTGTAAAAAGCAGGGATATTTTCTTACATGACCACAATACCATGATCACACTGTACAAAAGCAACCATAATATTAGACTGTTATTTGTTACTTGGTCAGTAATCAAATTCTGTACCTCAAAAAAATGCCTTTTAAAAAGTTTAATTTAATTGAGTTTCATCAGATTGGGTTTCATCGGGATCCATTCAAATCATTGTTATGTCCCCTAAGTTGCTCTTTTTCTCTCTGTCTTTTTTTTTAATTTAAATAGTTGGTTTACAATGTTGTGTTAATTTCTGGAGTACAGCATAGTGATTCAGTTATACGCACATATATACCTTTTCATATTCTTTTTCATTAATAGGCTCTTACAAAGTATTGAATAGATATAGTTCCCTGTACTATTCAGTGGAACCTTGCTGTTTATCTATTTTATATATAGTAGTATCTGCAAATCCGGAACTACCAGTTTACCCTTCCACCCCCTCTTAAGTTGCTCTTAATTTAGAACAGTCTACCCTCCACCCTACCCTGGGTTTTTTGTGGGGTTTTTTTAGTGCAATTGATTTATTGAAGAAGCTAGGTCAGTTATTCTGCTATCATTCCACCATCCATCTAAATTTATCATTTCACTTTCTTGTAATCGCCTTTCACTTATTCCTCCACACCAGGGGTCAGCAGGCTAAACCCAAAGCCTGCTGGCCTCCATAAGCTTTATTGGAATATAATCCACATAACATGTAGTTCACCCATTTAAAGTGTGCAATTCAGTGGGTTTTAGTATATCCACAGAATTGTGCAGCCATCACCACTGTCAGTTTTAGAACATTTTCTTCACTCCACAAAGAAATCCAGTACCCATTAGCTATCATTCCCCAGTCTCCCTTCCCCTTCCCCCTAAACCCCGACCTCCGCCACACCCTAGGCAACCACTAATCTACTTTTTAGCTCTATGGATTAACCTAATCTGGACATTTCACATAAAAGGAATTGTTTTTCTGTCTGGTTTCACTTGGCGTAATGTTTTCAAGGTTCATCCATTTTGTAGCATGTATTAGTACTTTTTAAAATTTTTTATTGAAGCGTAGTTGATTTACAGTGTTAGTTTCAGGTGTACAGCAAAGTGATTCAGTTATACAGAAACATGCAGTTTTTTCTTTTCAGATTCTTTTCCATTATATGTTATTATAAGATTAAATGTAGTTCCTGGTGCTATATAGTAGATTCAGTACTTCTTTTTAAGGCTGAAGAGTATTCCTTTGTATGAGATATACTGTATTTTGTTTATCCATTCATCAATCAATGGACATTTGTGTTCTTTCCACTTTGGGGCTTGCTTGCACTTGTGTACAAGTTTGTGTGTGGGCATGTCTTCATTTCTTTTGGAAGTGGAATTGCTCAAATGGTAACTCTGTGTTCAACCTTTTGAGGAATTGCCAGACTTTTCCAAAGTGGGATTTTCCATTCCCGCCCTCTGTGTGAGGGTTCTAGTTTCTCCACACTTGTTATGATCTGACTTTTTTATTATAGTCCTCCAGGGGGTGTGAACTGGGATCTCACTGTGGTTTTGATTGCATTTCCCTCATGATGAATGATGTGGAAGTTTTTTTCATGGGCTTATTGGCCATTTATATATCCTCTTTGGAGAGCTGTCTATTTTAATCCTTTTTTTTTTTTTTAATGGAGGCACTGGGGAACCCGGGACCTCATGCATGCTAAGCACCCGCTCTGCCACTCAGCTATACCCACCCCATCCCACCCTCTATGTCCATTTTTAAATTGGGTGTTCTTTTTATTATTGGGTTGTAGGTTTCTTGAATATTCTAGATACAATTCCTTTGTCCAATGATTTGCAGCTACCACCAGTTTTTGTGCAGCCTGCAAACTAAGAATGGTTTTAACATTCTTAAATAATAGAAAAAAATCAAAAGAAGAATAATATTTTGTGGCCTGTGACACCTATATGTGATTCAGCTATCAGTGTCCATAAATAAAGTTTTATCAGAACACAGCCACACCCATTCCTTTACATACTGTCCATGTCTGCTTGGTCATACAAGGGCAGAGTTGAGTAGTTGTAACAGGGGCCATGTGGCCCACAAAGTTGAAAATCTTTACTACCTGGCCCATTCCAGTGGATCCTTGCTCATCACCTCTGGCTTCCTAGAATCAGAAAATGAAATCTAAAGACTTGATTAAATTAAGATTCAGCCTTTTTTTTTTTTTTTTTTTTTGGCATAGCTACTTAAGAGCTGCTAGCTTCACGTTGCCTTGTGCCTGGCTGTCCCACTTTTAGGGATGGTGAGATTGATCAGGGGCTTCAGGTGGCGTTTTATTTTTTCCCTTCCAGTTTTATTGAGATATAATTGACAGACAGCACTGTATACAGTTTTTTGGCGGGGGTAGGTTTTGTTTGTTTGTTTGTTAGTTTTAATGGAGGTACTGGGGATTGAACCCAGGACTTCCGTGCATGCTAAGCACGCATTCTACCACTGAACTATACCCTCCCCCTCAGCCATTACTAATAGAACATCTCAGACACTCGCTTTTGCTCCTAGGGAGCTCCCTCTTCCCCGATTTCAATGCGTCCTATTTCTGTCTGTGATTTCCTTGAGTGTAATTGGCCCTTTGGGTTTCTTTAACACAGAGGCCTCTGCCCCCCTGAGAGGGCCTTGTGATACATGCACCCTTCTATGGAGGGGGCTGGTAGCATCCTTTAGTTCTCAGAGGGCTCTCTGACCCCGCCAGGAGGTTCAGGATTCAAACAAACCAACTGTAGAAAAAGGCAGGAGATAATCAGCTGACCACCAGCTGGATAGTAGAGGATGTTGAGGAACTATTAACATGTTAATGGTATTGTGGGCAGGTGTTTTTAAATGAAGCAGCCACTAGTCCCCAGAGGCTGGGGAGCACTTTGATATGTGGCTAGTGCCACCAAGGGGCTGTCTTTTTTAATGATTTTATTTTAATTAATTTAAATTCAAGCACCAATACTTGCTTTGGTTACTGGAAAACCTTTAAGTGTGTTTAGAAGACGTGGGGTACAGCTCAGTGGTAGAGCGTGTGCTTAGCATGCACGAGATGCTGGGTCGAATTCCCAGTACCTCCATTAAATAAATAAACAAATAAATAAACAAACCTAATTACCTTCCCCCCCAAAAAAACAAACTACTTTCTAAAAACAATACCAATATTACCCCTGGAAAAAGATAAACTTAAAAAAAAAAGTACATTTGGAACAAGCAGGGCATGTGAACATACCATTGCACTTGTAAATGTCATGAAACCTAAATACAGGACAAGTTTCTCCAGTGAAAATTTCGTGTCCGAATTGAGATGTGTTGAAAGAGGCGCTGGATTTTGAAAGCTCCGTAGGGGAACAGTCCTGGGTTAGCCTGCCTTCTCCAATGGTGACCTTCCCAGAAGGAGATAGCTGTCACGTGGTTATGCGGGCAGCTCCAGAGCCTGGCTGCTGGGGTTCAGATCCAGCTCTGCCATTTCCCCCAGCTGGGGGATTCCATGGGCCTGTTTTGTCCTCTCTGAAATAGGATGATGACAAATAGTAGCTGATGTGACTTTGGATGGGTCCTCTCTGAAATATGAGTGATGGCAGAGCATAGTAGTTGGGTCTTCTGTTTAGGAATCAGCCTTACCAAGGAGGCTATAGTGCTGTAGTGTGAAAACAGCTTTCTGAGAAAACCTGCCAACCCCTGCCCTCCCGACAACCGTGGCCAGCGGTTCTCCAACTTTTTGCTCTCAGGATCTTAAAAATCTTTGAGGACTCCAAAAGAGTTTGTGGAGAGTTTTCTTTGTCAAGATTTACCTTGTCAGAAAAGTGAAATGAAGTGAAATTGAATAGAATGGAATGAAAATGAAATAAAATAAAATAAAGTAAATAAAATAAAAAAGATTTGCCATGTCAGAAATGACAACCAAAAAGAAAAAAAGAAATGAAAACTGACAATAAAATGTTTTTATTGAGATAGAATTCACAAACCACAAAACTCACCCACTTAAAGCCAACAATTCAGCGGGTTCTCATATAATACAATCTCATATAATTTTGCATCCATCACCACTTTCTGACTTAAGGACATTTTCATCACTGTGGAAGGAAACCCGAGACCCCTTAGCAATCACTCCCCATCTCCCCTTCTCCCAGCCCATGGCAGCCACCAATCTGCTTTCTGTCCTTATGGATCTGCCTGTTCTGGACCTTTTATATAAATGGAATCAACAAGATTCCTTTCATTCCTGGCTTCTTTCACTGTGTAATAGAACAGCCATTTTTAAACCCCAAGGATGCACAAGCACAAGTCACACAGCCTCTGGAAAACTCCGCTGTCCGCTTGTGAGAGACTAACAGGAACAAAGGCAAATGCGTTTTAATGTTATGGCAATAGTTTTGTGGGCTCCCTGAAAATATCTTAGGGGCCCCCCTGGGTCCCTGGTCCTTCCTTTGAGAACCACTGTCTTTAGCAAACGACTTCACCTCCATGACTCAGTTTGCTCCTCTGTGAAGTGGAGATGGTGAGGGGGCAGACTTCAGAGGGAGGCTGAGGTCCACAGTTGATGAGATGGGAGCTCAGAGAGTTGGCATGGGGTCAGGGCTCAAGCAGCGTCCTTTGGGATCATTCCCACACCCGCCCGGAGAAGTAAAGAAATGCCCCCCCTAGAGCGGCTCCCCTCCCTCTCAGAGGGAAGATGTCCCGGTCCACGAAGCCAAACAGCTTGGCCACAGGACAAGCAGCCCAGTGCCAAATACCAGCGCAGAGGGTCAAGGCAGTTGACAACTAAGAATAGAGTGGGGAATTTGTCCCTTAGGAGGTGAACCCGACCTTCATGAGCGGCAGTTGGGGGGGGCTGGGGCGGAAGCCAGGGGGCCGAGGCGGAGGAGCTGGTAGCAGGTGAGTGAGGGAGGGGCAGCAGGTGCTGGACACTTGCTCCAAAGCTTGGGGGTGAGGGGAAGTCAGAGGAGGGGCCGTGGGCGGAACTGGGGTGTTTCACCAAGGTTAGCTTCTGCCAGCAGCACAGTGGCCGCTGCTGGGGTGATGGAAACGTTCCAGAACTCGTTGGGGATGGTAGTTACGAGGGTGTATACGTTTGTCAGAAACACGGTCAAACTGCATCCTTAAGGTCTGTGCATCTGTTCTATGTAAATAAAACTGCAAAACAAAAATTGGCTTCTGGGAGGAAGACACCAGTAGAGGCAGAGCAAGGTCCGTAGCCGTTGCATGTGAAAGGCAAGTTTCTGAAAGCATCCAGAAGGGGGAAATAAAGATGAAGTTGCTTTTTACTTTTGGGGAGCTCTTGGTTGTGTCCCCCTCCCCTGCCTTCTGCATCCTCCTTGCATCCAGAGAGCTGGAGAGAGTATTTCCTGAAGGTTCCACATGCCAGGCTGTGAGCATGACCTCATTTAGTCCACACAGCAATCCGATCACGCCAGCTAGACCCCATGGTTTTCCCCACTTCTTATCAAAAGGCTCAGAGAGGAAATCACCAGTCCAGAGTCACAGCGAGTAGGGGGCCAGCCCTGGACTCCAGCCCAGGCAGCAGGTTTTACTGTTTAATTCTGCCCATGCTGATCCAGACACCCCACTCCTTGTTTCATTGATTTATTCTTTTTTATTCCCTCATCAGTCCCCTCCCCTCCGTGGGCACCCATTCTTAGATGCATCGTATTGTGTGTGTATAGATTGTTTTATTTGTTACTTTTTCTGCCTAGCATTGTGTTTTTAAGACTCACCCCCGATGCTTTGGACACACCTAGTCAGTTGCATCTCACCTCTGGGTAGTTAGTCTCTATGGTGGGCAGTCACTAATCATTTTGCCTGAGCAGGATATTCAGTTGCCTTGGACTCCTCTCCGGTGTAAATAACATGACTGTGAAACATCCTTATACAGGCTCCCTAATGGGTGTCTGTGAGAATGTCTTCAGGACGTTCAGAAGCGCCTGCACTTACTTGGCTGAAGTGCCACCAGCCCATGTTCCCCAAGCATCACCCGAGGGTTCCTCTGACCAACCCCCACTGTGGTCTTATCCTGATTTCCAGGTTTCGTCCTCCAGCCTGATGACAGATGTAAATGATATCTCACTGTAGTTTTCCCAGGAGGAGAGTTTGAGGCATCTCTCCATCCACTTGGTAGTCTGAGCTGCTTCTGTAAATCATCTCTTCCTGTCCTCTGCTTTTTCTTTTGGGTTAGCTGGGTTTTTCTTGCTGATTTGCCAAGGTCCTAAATACAGTCACTTCTGCTATAACACTTGTTTTGAAAACTGGGAATTAATTCCAGTCCAATTGATTATCAGTTATGGAGCATTTAAGCATAACGGAAATTGGCACCTAAGTGAACCCAGATGCACTCAGTTGAAATGAACGTCCAGGCACACGGAGCGCACTCACACCAGCCAAACCTCTGCTGGGCGTTCCAGTTCCCCACGTGTGTTACCAGCCCCACCCATTCCAATCTGGTGCTAGAACTTCCCATCAGATTCCAATTAACTCTCCTTCCACCACCTCACAGTAACTCACAACAAGCAAACTTCAGGTCTTCTTCCGGGTCAAGTGCTTTTTTTTTTTTTTTTTTTTTTGGACAACGTAGGCACTTCTTAACCACTTAACATGTGTAAAACTGTCTTCCCCTGCCCCACACCCGGCTTTCCCGTCAGATCAGATCTGGGGGCCGTAAAAGTCCAGTCCTCCCTGCATGGCCACCACAGCCCTGCCACTGTCCCTTCCTTCCCCCAGGATGACGCGACATGGCAAGAACTGCACGGCAGGGGCCGTCTACACCTACCACGAGAAAAAGAAGGACACAGGTACTGGGTTTGAGACAGGATGAGGCAAATGGATCTCAAAGTCATCGTGTCACTTGCACCTGTTTGTACTTTCTGTGTGTATCTTTCCCCCGACTAATGGTCCTGACCGTGTAATTAACAGTTCACGTGACTGATGGTCATGACCGTGTAAGTAACAGCCACATGAGCCAGCAGCCCTCAGCCTGCCCTGTGGTGGGTGTTCAGTGCCTTCATGTTTGAACTCATCTAAGCCTCCTCATACCCACCGAGGAAGGAATAACTATCCTTGGGGCCCTATTCCAGAGGGAGAAACCTAGGCCCGGAGAGGTGCAGGCACTTGAGTTTGGTTACAGAGCCAGAAGATCCAAGGGGAGTCAGCCACGCACCTCTCCCCCAAGCTGCCTCGGTGATAGGGCCTGTCTGTCCCTTACCTTCTGGGGATGAACACCTTCATGTAGCTTGTGCAGCCACCACCCGCAAAACAGAAACACAGCCCAATCTCTCGACCGCCTGTTCTCTCGAATTCCTGCACCTCTGAGTCCTCTCTGTGCGTCGCTCCCCGGGTTTGGAGTGGGGTACGTCTCCCATCTCTCCATCCCTCTGCCTGTCTCTGTCCCCAGCGGCCTCAGGCTATGGGACCCAGAACATTCGACTGAGCCGGGATGCTGTCAAGGACTTTGACTGCTGCTGCCTGTCTCTGCAGCCCTGCCATGACCCTGTTGTCACGTGAGCTGGGAACATGGGAGGGTGGGTCAGGGTGGCGAGGACAGTGGAACTGTGTGGAGAGGGCTGTATGCGTGGGTCTGCACAGCCGGGGCACCCCGGGCAAGCCACCTACCCTCACGGAGCCTCAGTGTTCTCTGAGACAGGGTCATCATCCTAGTTTGCTTAAGGGTGTGGGAAAGAATACATTCACAATAGAGGGTAGGACTCACATGTGGAGTGCTCTCCATTACCTGCCTCTTCTGGTCCCATAAAGGCTTCAGAGAGATAATGGGTAGAAGGTACTTAGTCCATTGACCAAACATGTGCTTGATAACTGGTCCGTTTCATAGAGATGGTGGTGCGAGTGGAATGTGGTTCCTGGTTTCTCATCCCCTCCTCTCTCTCTCTGCAGCCCAGATGGCTACCTGTACGAGCGTGAGGCGATCCTGGAGTACATCTTGCACCAGAAGAAGGAGATCGCTCGGCAGATGAAGGTGGTGGAGATGGAGATGGAGAAGGGGGTGTGGGCACGAGCAGGCAGTCTTGACTCTGGGCCTCTCCTCTGTCTGAGTCCCTTCCCCCCAGGCCTTTCCCTGCACTGTTCTCTCTGCCCACTGCACCATCCCCACCCATGCCTCCTGATTCAGTCCCTCTTATGCTCCAGATTTCAGCGCAGGTCTTGCCTCCTCTGACCTCTCGCTAGTCCAGGGCCCCGAGGGCCTGCCTCTGTCACCTCTTCTTTGGCACTTATCACATGTGACTCCATGTGGTTGTCTGCACACGCCCACTTCCCCACTAGACAGCAGGCCCCTGGGGCAGGAAGTGGGGCGCTCACCCTCCCATGTTCCCAGCTCACATGACAACAGGGTCATGGCAGTGCATACATCATACAATAAATAAATTATAGATATACTGTATAAGTAATGTAATATGGCCCACAGGTAACATTTCTTGAGCACTTACTATGTGCCTGGCCAGGTGCTAAGTGTTTTAAAAAGTCATCCTATGTGATCCAGGGAGCCTCCAGCATAGGTCGCCATTATTAGTCCGTTTTACAGATGAAGAAACGGAGGCGAGGAGCAGTCACAGTGCTTATGGAGGATACGGAGCTAATCAGGGACAAAGGGCAGGGAATGAGCCCTGGTGGTCTGTCTCCAGCCATGTAGTTGAGCAGTGTGCCACCAAGGAACAAAGAAGCCATCGAGTCCTGAACTCCCAAAGGGGAAATGGCCTAAGTGTCTTACAGTTGGTATAAGGCAACAGGGGCCCAGCATGGATCATGATTAAAGATTATCACCCAGGTAGTCACCAGCCTCCACCAAACAGAGCCTCTGCTGGGAGCGTCCCCCTGGGTAGGCCCGATTTACTGGCCTTTAAAATTAAAGAACCACCCCAGCCCCTACCTAGGGTGCCTCAAACTCACGACCCATGGGAAGATTCGTTACTCACTTCTCCCTGGCTGCCTGCAGGCTTACGAGAAGCAGCGGGGCGCCCGGCGTGAGGAGCAGAAGGAGCTGCAGCGGGCCGCAGCGCAGGACCAGGTGAGGGGCTTCCTGGAGAAGGAAGCAGCCATCGTGAGCCGGCCCCTCAACCCCTTCACGCCCAAGGCCGCCTCGGGGAACGACTCAGGTAAGGGGGAAGCAGGCAGACTTGAGGGGGGCTGCCTCCGTGGTGTGCTTCCCTGGGTGCTGTGTCCGAACGCCTCCTCCCCCAGCAGATGATGGCCAACCTGGGCCCAGCGCAGGCCCCGCAGGCAAGGACAAGGACAAAGCGCTGCCCAGCTTCTGGATCCCGTCGCTGACCCCTGAGGCCAAGGCCACGAAGCTGGAGAAGCCGGTGAGCCCCCCACCCCAGGGAGCGCCCGTGAGCCCACTTTGCCAGAAAGGGTCAGGTTCCCAAGGGCCCCCCTCTCCTCCCTCACAGGGACCCCGTCCTCCCTCCACCTGGCTCTAGCCCTGCTTGCTGATCCCGCCCCCTCTCGCTTCCCAGTCCCGCATCGTGACCTGCCCCATGTCCGGGAAGCCACTGCGCATGTCGGACCTGACGCCTGTGCGCTTCACGCCGCTGGACAGCTCGGTGGACCGCGTGGGGCTCATCACGCGCAGCGAGCGCTATGTCTGCGCCGTGACCCGCGACAGCCTGAGCAACGCCACTCCTTGCGCCGTGCTGCGGCCCTCGTGAGTCACCTAGGGGGTCGGCTTGGGGACCTGTGGGACAGGGCAGGACCTGAGGTATGGCTCTTCCTCTCCGGGCCGTGGCCTCTGATCCCTGTGCCCTCTGTTCCCTGTGCCCTCGTCTTCACCTCAGTGGGGCCGTGGTCACCCTCGAGTGCGTGGAGAAGCTGATTCGCAAGGACATGGTGGACCCTGTGAATGGGGAGAAGCTCACAGACCGCGACATCATCGTACTGCAGCGGGTGAGCGACGCCCCTCCTCCTGGTTCCCTTACCTTCGGTACCCGCCCTCCCTACCCTGGACCCCGCCCTCCTCTCAGAAGACCCGCCCCTTCACCACAAACCCCGCCCCTCCAAGCTAGGGTGTCCTGCAGCCGTGCACCGCCTCCACCTCCGCCTCTTCTCCCTGTCTAGGGCGGGACGGGCTTCGCAGGCTCCGGAGTGAAGCTGCAGGCCGAGAAGTCCAGGCCGGTGATGCAGGCCTGAGTGCGCCCGAAACCAAATAAACGGGCTTGGATGCAACCGGCTATGTGGCACCTTCATTTATCGCCCCGGAGCCCAGGGACAGCGGGCGAGGAGGCCGGGCCACGCGGGCAGCACCCCAGCGTGACTGCAGTTTGAAAGCGTGGGCTAAGAGTATTTGATGTGGTCTCACGTTAAGAGTCAAATCTGAATCGAATGCAAATGCACAGCCTTAAATGGGCTGAGTGGCCAGAAGTCGGAGTCTGCCCCGCGACCTCTTGAGGGCGCCACCTGAACAGGCTAAGTACAAATCCGCTCACATCCATTTGAAGCCCGTGAGAGGTCCGGGAATGAGTCTCCCAGAGCAAAGTGTGATAAGACACCCAAAGGAAATGAAGTGCAGTGAGCAAGAGGGAGCAGCGGCATTTAGTCTAGAGAAGTGGATCGAGAACACCCCTTCTCCTAACACCTGACTGCTGAGGGGTGAAAAGGAAGAGGAAACCTCAAGTGCAAAGGCCCGGAGGCCGCAGAGTACTTGGTGGGGCGGGGGGGGGGGGGTTGAAGAGTAGGAGGAGGTCAGAGTCCCTGGGCCTGGTGGACCTGCCTGGAGCTCAGATTTGACTCGGAAGCAGGGGCAGCCCTTAAAGCTTTGTTTTTAGCAACCACTGAATCACAAAAGCAGACCCTGTACAGTGTGGAAAATTAGAGTGTACAGTCAAACAAAGATTAAAAAAATAAAGACTTAAAGTCCTGCCTCCCTGAGCAGGTCCTGTCCTTCCTGGTCTCTCTCTGCAGGTACACATGTGAATGTTTTCAACCAAAGTGAGATTTCCATGCACATACTGCACTGTTCAGTGAACAGTCTCTTTTTTTTCATTTTGGTAAAACGTCATCTGATCTTATGCCCAGGTGAGAGTCACAGGGCCAGGACATGTCCTTGACTGCAGGGCAAACCCCTGTCTGGTGCAGGACCGGGTGGTGCATTGGCTGCAGGGAAAGGTTTTAGAAGGAGCATGGGTGGCATTATCCTTACACCCCAGAGAGCCCCCCCCAAACCCAGCATTTGCTCTCTCAGACACTTCTAGAACCTTCCCTTGGTCCCTAAGAGCCTTCACACTCCACTCTTGGGCTCCCAGTCCCAGGAAACTGACTCAGGTGCTGCTGATATTAAAGGAACCCTTGCCATCTGGGCCTCTCAATGTACACTCTTCTTGAGTCCCGGTGAGAATCTTGAGAGAAGGATGCTGATACCCATTTCACAGCACGGCTCACTGAGGCTGTGAAGACAGCTTGCCCAAAGTCACTGCTCAAGGCCATAGCTGTATCTGGGTTCATCCAGGTATCCCCCTCCCAGATTCAGTCCTGCCCTTCCCCACATCCTTTGTATCCTTCCTCCCCTAGGTTTGCCACACTGCCCACCTCCACACCAACCTTAGCAAGCTCCCACCCCATCCCTTTATACCCAGAACGATTCAGATCACTCCTCCTTCCCTAGAGACCCTTAATCTTGATCCTCTTCTCCCAAGATTCCTCAACCACCCCAAGTCCTTCCACCCCCTCCACACAAGGACTCCGATCCTGTTCATGTGTGATAGAGACCACCCCCGACCCCAGATAAAGACTTCGAGGATTTCTAGTCTTGCACCTGTATTTCCACAAGGAGCCAAAAGCCCACTCTTAAATTCACAGGCCCCCTGAGACACTCTTTACAGGGAGGGGTGGGGTGTATGTCGGTCCTTGTGCTAAGAGAGAAGTTTCCTTTAAGATTTCAAAGGTAATGAGAGGAAGCAAAAGTCATACCACAGCTGAAGCTGCACCAGAAGGGAGGGACCGGAAGTGGAAACATATCTTGTCTTTTCTCCACAGAGGTTCCCTAGATACTGGCCTAAAGTTTAAAGCAAGAAATGGACGTGGTGGAGTTTGTCCTGGGTGGGGTGTGCCCACTGGTGGCTTCAGCCTCAATGGACCCACAATGCAAATTAAGGCAGTTGAAATTGTTGAAATTTTTAAGTGAGGAGACTTATTCTGGAAAGGGGAAACTACACACAGGGAGCAAATCCTTGGTTGCCAGGGAAGGGGGAGGAATTGACTACGAGGGGTGTAACGAGAATTTGGGGAGGGGCAATGGATTGATTCTGTACCTTGACTGTGGTGGGGCTGGGAAGAGGGAATTGGGGAGTGACTAAAGTACTGATTTGCTGTTGGGGTGACGAAAATGTACTGGAATTAGTGGTGATGGATGTACAACCTTGTACATTTAAAAATCACTGGATTATACACTTTAAAGAGCTAACTTTTTAGTAGGTAATTTATAACTCAATTTTTTAAAAATCAAAGATTTGACATTAGAGACCCCCCTCTTGGAAGCCTTGAAGATTTCGTCTGCTGATCTGGAGGAGGGGGGGTCACCAGTAGAAGAACTAAAAGCAGAAACAGTTCAGAAGTTCTTCATGATAAGTGTTGGCGAGGATGTGGAGACACTGGAACTTTTTTACTACACTGGGAAACATGGAAACCGGGGAAGCAATTTGGTTATATCTAGTAATACTAAAGCTATGCCGGCCCCATGTCCGAGCAATCTCACTTCAACATCCACAACCAACAGACAAGCAAACAGGCTCAACCAACAACAACAACAACAACAACAACAACGAACTGGAATGTTCACAGCAGCTCTGTTTGTAATGGCTCCTCACTGGGAAATGACCCAAAGGTTTATTAACAGCAAGATGGATGACCTGTGGACGATTCCCAGTAGAATACTATACAGCAGTGAAGAGGAAGGACTGCTCTGCCCATCATGTCCGAATGCACACAGTGTGTTTCTACTTCTCTAAATAAATAGGCAAACTATGCTCTTCAAAATCAGGATAGTGGTTACCCTTGTGGAGGTGATGTCTGGGTCCTCTTAGGGACTGATACTGTTCTCTTTCTTGATCTGAGTGCTAGTTACAGATGCATGCGTGCTGTCTGAAAATTCATTTCGCTGAACACTTTAGTTGTACACTTGTCTACACCTCTGTTATATTCCCATTAAAATGACCTTAAACTCACAACCATAACAAAGAGATGTCCTTGGCAATTTTGCAATGTCTACCAAATTCATAAATTCCACTTCTAGGAATTTATCTGTAGTTAAACTCATGGAAAACTACATAAATTACAGATATGCTGGCGCCTTCTGTGCAACACCGATTGTAAAAGAAAAGACCAGAAATAACCTAAATGTCGATCAGTAGAGAATTGGTTAAATCATCTATTCAGGAGCATATTACTCAGCTATAAGGAAAAAAAGAGAGAGGGAGGGAAGGAAAAAAAAAGGAAATGAAGATATTCCTTATGGACTAAAAATCGTTTTCAAAATGTATTATTACCATAATAAAAATATTAATAATTAAAAAAATTAAAATTGGAGAATTCTGACTCAAATGTATTATGAGAAACAAAACATATAACAGAAGAATCTGAAAAAAAGTATGTACATGTGTAATTGAATCGCTTTGCTTACACCTGAAACTAACATTGTAAATCAACTACATGTCAATAAAAAGTAAAATAAAAAAAGAGAAACAAAGGTAAAAATATCATCTGCTATCATGTCCATTAAAAAGAAAAATAAGTTGTACATATTTGGTTAAATCTGTGTGAATTCTCCCTGATAAAAATCCTGGATGCCTGTGAAGAGCCGACCTTGGTGGAAGGAAGACTTTGTTCTTTAGTATATAACATCATACATATTTAGAATTTTGTATCCTAGGAGTATATTGCCATAAATTTAAAATAAAATGAGCAAAATATTTTTTAAAAAGTCTGGGGAGAGACACTAAGAGTGACCAACGGCTAGGCAAATTTTTATTATAAGTTTTTCTGTACAAATAATTTGTTGCTGTGTGTATTATTTTGATTAAAAGATTTTCAAACACGGAGGCTCTCCAAGTGAGCTACAAACGTGTCCTACTCCTTCCTAAACCAGTTCTCTCCCTCAGCCACTAGGGGGCAGTATGTTATAATGAAAACTTCGCGTCCCACGTGGATTAAAATGCCAACCCTCCCACAGATTACAACTATGAACTCTGAATAAAACAGATAACCATTACCTAAAGGCACTGGAAAGTGAACAAAAGCAGGCAGAACCTGCAGGGGAATCGACACTCAGAAAAAAAGGAAAGCAGTGGTGAATTTCTCCTTTGGACCACTTTCAGCCTAGGAGTGGATTCTAGTTCATGACCCAAGGGGCAGCTAAAACACCAGGGGAAAAACCACTGTCTTCCTAGCTTAAAGCACCACAGCAACAGGAAAGGGAAACATAAATTCTGGAAAAGAGATCCGGCGGGGGAGGGGGTGTCTCCAAATATTTTATATAAACTCTGCTCAGATACCCAGCTGACCCTGTATCACATCTGCATGAGATACACTCCAGGAAGCCCAGCTAAACCTAAAAAAAGTGAACTAAAAGTTTGAGCTACAAGTTTCACAAGAGAGACAAAATTTGCAGAGATTACAGTTTGAGTTCAACCATGGTAATAAGTTACTTAGGAAAAAATAATACACTTCAGAGAAACATAAGACTCCAGATTTTCTGCAGTGTGTCCAGGATACCACCTGAAATTACTCAAAATACAAACAAATAGGAAAGTGTGACCCATTCTCAAGAGAAAAGGCAGTAAGTTAACTGAAACCAACCCTGAAGTGACCCATATGTTAGAAATAAGAAGTTTTAAAAATAGCTATTGTAACCACACTCAAGAGCCTAAGAGTATGCTTATAACAAATAAAAAGACAAAAACTTTAGTGGAGAAACAAAACAATAATAAAGAATAGAATAGAAATTATAGTACTAATACATAAATTTAGCAAGTTCACAGGATACAAGGTTGATATAGAAAAATAATTGTATTTTATATTCTAGAAGCAAGAAGTTGAAACAGAAAAAATTTTTAAAGTAGTTATAATTTTCCCCCTCTACTTATTATTTTTAAGAGCAATCTTGTGTCTTCTAAGGGTTCACAAACCCATTGTTCCCCAGGCCTTTCAGGAGTTGGGTCATTTTCTGATGATGGTGGTGCTGCTTTAATCCAACTGTGATGAATCCATGGCTTCACCCCAGCTGGCTTGACAAGATGAGTGCATGGTCCTGTCCACATTGCAATCAGCTGATGTTCAGTTCCTTGTTCTCTCCAAGTTTTTAAGGAGGACTTGGTCTCCAGGTCAGAAAGGATATAAGGCTACTTCAGTTGAATAGGCAGACCTGTTGGAGGCAAACTCAAAACAGAAATTACTGTGGTGTGCAAATTTTTAACATCATTGGCAATTGCCATTTAATTTAAGCCTGCTTCTGGGGAACCACTCTAATCTGTAGCAGGGCAACTTGCAATTTAACCCAAGTTAGTCTCTTGACATATTTTAGCAATACTCCTTTTTTCTTTTCTTTTTGAGGGGAGAGGGAGTTAATTAGGTTTCATTTTTTTTTTGGAGGAGGTACTGGGGATTGAACCCAGGACCTCACGCATTCTAAACCCCCTCCTCCTTTTTTTTTTTGTAATGCAATGCTTCCCAAATTTGCGTGCCATCCTTGCACAGAGGCCATGCTCATCTTCTCTGTATCATTCCAATTTTACCATATGTGCTGCTGACACGAACACAGCAATTCTTCTTTTTAACATATGATTTATTTTCTTGTTTTTTCCTGTTGACCGTGATTGATTGTGGTCTCCAGGTTGAGGATCATTTTCAATTAACTTGCAGTGCTTTAGATCTCTGGTTTTACTGGAGACAAAAACAGACCCACTGTCACTTTGAAGAGCGTTAGGCAGTCTAAATTGGGGAATAATTTCCTGAAGGAGTGCTTTCACCACTTCGGAGACCTTTTTCTTTCGGGGTGGGATATGCCTCCACCCATCCTGAGAAAGTGTCCAGGAATGCTAGCAGGTATCTGAAATTTCCTGCACCTTGAGGCATTTGAGTAAAGTTTATTTGTCATTGTCAATTTTCCCCCAGGGCTCCTGTGGGGAAATTTGAATTGGGCACCAGGATGTTCCTCTCTTTCTACCACAGGCGAGGCTCTCATTGTTTTGTCTCTTATTTATATATTTTTAAATTTATTTATTGTCTCATTGCTTTGTCTTTTATTGTTTTCCTTACGTTTTAACCTGGGGCAATCTTTTTCTCTTCCTCCACACCAGATGCCAGAAAAGTGTCGTTTCATTTTCATCTTCTTTTTTTAATACCATTTTTAAATGTATGTATTTTATTTTACAATATCATATTTTTAAATTGAAGTATAGTTGATGTACAATACTGTATGTTACAGGTATACAATATAGTGATTCACAAAATTTTTAAAGATTATATTCCATTTGTATTTATTATAAAATATTAGCTATATTCCCCATGTAGTACAATACATCCTTGTAGCTTATTTTATGCCTGACTGTTTGAACCTCTTAATCCTCCACCTCCATCTTGCCCCTCCCTCTTCCCCAATGGTAACCACCAGTTCCTTCTCTACTTCTGTGAGTCTGTTTCTTTTCTGTTATATTCACTAGTTTGTTGTGTATGTTTTAGATTCCACATGTAAGTGATATCTTACAGTATTTGTCTTTCTCTGACTTATTTCACTTAGCATAATGCCCTCCAAGTCCATCCAAGTTGTACACCAGAAACTAATACAACATTTTAAATCAACTGTACTTCAATAAAAAGCAAGCAACCAACAAACCCATTTAAAATATGGGCAGAAGAACCGCACAGACATTTTTCCAAAAGAGGAAATGTAGACGGCCAACAGGAACATGAAAAGTTGCTCAACATCACTAATATCAGGGAAATGCAAATCAGAATCACAAGGAGACACCATCTCACACCTGTCAGAATGGCCACCATCAAAAAGAACACAAATAACAAATGTTGGAAAGGATGTGAAGGAAACCCTTGTACACTGTTGGTGGGGATGTAAATTGGTGCAGCCACCATGGAAAACAATATGGAGGTTTCTCAAAAACCTAAAAATAGAACCACCATATGGCCCAGCAGTTCCACTCCTAGGCGTATATCTGAAAAAAACAGAAACATTAATTCAAAAAGATACATACATCCCACTATTAAAAGCAACATTATGTATAATCACCAAATATGGGAGCATCCTAAGTGCACATCAATAGATGAATGGATAAAGATGCATCTTCTTTCTTTTCTTGATAATTTTTTAAAAATAGAGGTACTAGGGATTGAACCCTGGACCTCGTGGGTGATAAGCGTGGGCTCTACCACTTGAGCTATATCCTCACCCAGCGTGTCTTTTTTCTTCTGTGATTATTCCCTGCTGTTGAACACTTTAAAAGCAACATCTACCAGTGGAGAAGGGTTTATTCCAAATGCGCCATCTATTTTGCAACTGTTTCCTGATATCTGAGTCGCTTTGCCCACCCAAAAGGTCAAATTTACCATACTAGTGTTTTCAGGGGCCTCGGGATCTGCATCAGTATAATGTCTGTAGGCCTGATCAATGCTTTCCAAAAATTCAAAAGTGCTTTTCAAATTTCTTCATGTTTTTGCTGAACTTCTTGGATTTTGCTCAAATGCTTTTGCTCTGGGTCCCCTTTCCAAAGCCCTGCCCGGACGCACTTCCGGTAGTGCTCTCAGAAGGGCATTCCTCCCTCACTGGGGTCCCAGTTTGGTTCAACTGTGGGTACAGCCCTAGCGGGCTTCAGGCGTCCCACTTTGGTCCGTGAGATGGAGCTGGTACGCATCTTCCCTGGCCTTCTCAGGGATCATGTGCCGTGTATCTAGACGATCGTCCTGGTAATGAGGGTTGCCAATTAAACAAGCCTGAGGCGGAGGAAAGGACTATGCAGCCATACAAAGCCAGCGGGCTGCCGTGTGCACTTAGGCCCCCTACAGGATAACCAGATAAGAACAGAAAGGAAATTGTCCTGCCCGAGGACTGGGTCTTGGATGGTGGTACTTGACCAGGTCCCTGTGCCCGGGGAAGTAACACAGGATTTTCTCATTGATCCCTATAAGGAGGCGGAGCCAGTCCGACCACAGTGTCAGGAGTCCCAGTATCTGGAACCAGAAAGAGAGGCGATGGACAGGGTGTAGATACGAGCATAACGCCTGCAGCAGCTGGGACGGCCAGCTTGATCTAAAGTCGGAGCAACCTATCCTCACCCTCGTTCCCCTTCTTTTCTTCCTGTATGACAGATTTTACCTGGGTTTCTAGTACCGTAAGGTGACGACTCCCTGACTTTCTCCCACCTGATGTAATCGTACAAATGCCTTTCTGTCTTGGCATCAACCAACCGGGCTGAACTCTGGGGTGGAGCTTTTGGTTATTTTTAGTGAAATCTTTCTTTCTCCCCTGGGACTATCCCTTCCTCCCTTTGACCTCAGTTTATAAATGGAGAAATTGTACCAAAACAAAATGAAATGAAAATCCCAAAGAACACACAGAAACCCCTAAAGAAACCCTCATGTTTGGTCTCTGGATTTTACATGTCATAAGAACCATCAACTCAACCCTCATGCAATGTGAATCCTTGGAGCACTGTTGGATCCAAACCAGCAATCCAGGAGACCAAAAACGACATAATTAATACAGCAAGAGTGACAGTACGTGCTGCACAGGGTCCCAAGATTACCCTGCCTAAACCCCTTGTGGTGATCCCAGCAGGTACTTAGGCCACACATTGTTACAATAAAGTATCTTCCTTTCAGTCATGGGTTCAGAGCTATAATTAGATCGCTTATCCAAAATGCGCCTCAGAGGACTTTCTTTTAAGAATAGTCGAAACATTCTCCAATCTTTAAAGACAGAAATACAAGACAAAACACAAAGGCCGCACAAAGACGCCAGCATCCAAAGAAATAAATGAACCGGTTCACAAATCGGGTCCAGCAATCATTTCCTCTCTCCAACAGGATACCCCACTCAAATACAAAACAAATTGGCTTATTTTGGAGGGAAAAAAAAGCCCCAAATGGAGGAAAAAAGAGTTTCCGGCTGTACACACCGGAGCAACTTACCCTACTATAGGGAGCTGCTTAACTCCCAGATGTCAGTTTCTTGCTTCAACTGCCAAGCGCTGGGGCACCCAGTGCTGCTTTGGGGAAATCTGAAGGGAAGATCCTCAGAACAAGTGGTCCTGGCAGCTGCTAGGGCCTTACCCAAAAATTCCCCAACAGGGGCCAGCTGGCCGTGAGCCCCAAGCCTCTGGGCTGGCTTTGCAAAATTCGTTACCAAGTCCAAGTTCGTACTGCACGTAGCCCGACAGGCCAATAAATCGAGAGATGAGGTGTTGGGGCAAGGCACAGCAACTTTATTCAGAAAGCCAGCAGACCAAGAAGACGATGGGCTAGTGCCCTCAAGTAACCACCTTCCCCAAGTTAAAGTCGAAGCTTCTTTTATACTAAAACGGGAGATGGGGAAAGTCCTGGTTCCGGCCAGAGTCCAGAGGGGATGTGTTAATTTCGTCCTTCCTGCAGCCATTCACAGGTGAGACTGGTCAGGATGATTCCTGTGAGCTAAACAAAGGTGTTTTAGCTTAACACTCACTACCTGGGAGGCAGGGTTCCCAGAGATGGGACATTATGTATAATTTAAACTTACAGGCAACATCCCTTTAGTGATAAACTTGTAATGAAATACACTAGGTTCTTGCCTATGACAAAATGAGAGGAAAGTAGAGAATTCCATTATATAACCCAGCTTTCCTTACTATTAACATTTTGCATTAGTGTGATACCTTGTTATCATTGGTAAATCAATATGATATTCTTACTAGCTACAGTGCACTCATGTATTTGAGTTCACTCTTGGTGTGGTACACTCTATGGATTTTGACGAATATATAATGACATCTATCCACTAGTACAGTATCAGACGGAATAGTTTCACTGTGCTAAAGACCAAGGGAATTTTTTTTAATTCAAGGGTAGTTGATTTACAATGTTAGTTTCATGTGTACAGCAGAGTGATTCAGTTATACACATATATACATATCTATTTTTCCTTTCTAGATTCTTCTGCATGATATGTTATTACAAGAAATTGATTATAGTTCCTTGCGCTGTACAGGAGGTCCTTGTTGTTCATCTATTTTTATATATAGTAGTGTGTATCTGCTAATCCCAAACCCCTAATTTATCCCTCCCCCTGCCCTTTCTTCTTTGGTAACCATAGTTTGTGTTCTATGTCTGTGAGTCTATTTTTGGTTTGGAAATAAGATTTATATCATTTTTAAAGATTCCACATGTAAGTGATATCATATGATATTTGTCTTTGTCTGACTTACTTCACTTAATCTGATCATCTCTAGGTCCATCCATGTTGCTGCAAATGATATTATTTCATTCTTTTTATGGCTCAGTAATATCCCATTATGTGTATATCTATATCTATATCTATATCTACATCTATATCTATATCTATACCACATCTTTATCAGGGGGACTTTTGGAAAGCAAACTCTGAATGGAAATCTATAAAAGGGCACACATGATGCATGGACAGCTGGATGAATTTTTACAGACTGAACACCCCTGGGGAAGCAGTACCCAGATCAAGCTTAGCTCCCTAGACACCCCCTTGGACCCAATCCAGTCCTCCCCACCAAGGGGAAGCACTATCTTGGCTTCTAATCCCTAGGTTACCTTTGTCTGTGCTTGAAATTCCTATACATGGAATCACGTGGTGCATGCTCATTTGCATCTGGTTTCTTTTGCTTGATACAAGGTTTGTGAGATTTCTCCCTGCCGCCAGGAGCCTTGAGATCAATCTTGCCCATTGCTCTGCATCCTCCCTGCGGGGGGAAGTCTCCACAGTGCATTTACCCGCCCTCCCGTGGCTGAGCACATGGGTTGTTTCCAGTTTGGGGCTATCATAAATAAAGCAACCATGAACCTTATGTTGGTGATCTGATTCTTACATTTCTGTTCAGGGAGCTACCAGGAGTGGAACTGCCAGGACAGAACCATAAGGCATGTCCAACCATCAAGGTGAATTTAACCAGTGGGTGTCATGGGGCTGCAGAAGGCATACGTGAGGTATTGCTTTCTCACCTGAATGCCTGTACTGTCCTGCTGGACTTTGGCCCCTGCGCCGACTCAGCAGCAGGGACTGCTGCGTAACCCAAGGCAACTGGCATCAGGTGGGTGGGGAGGGTACAACTCAGTGCTAGAGTGAGTGCTCAGCATGCACGAAGTCCTGGGTTCAATCCTTTTTTAAAAAATTAAATAAATAAATAAACCTAATTACCTCTCCTCAAAAAAACAAAACAAAAAACTAAGTCAGCTGGCATCCATCTTCTCTCAGGACCCTCCAGGGACTCCCTGGCTCAGAGAATAAATCTGTCCCCATCCCTCTGGTCTCTGACCCCCTCTTTGGGTTTCTGCCTTTAGCTTGTCCCACCAAAAGATACCAGCATGACCTATCCACAGGTCCTGTATGACCTGATCCCAGTTCACTCTCTGCTTCACCTCCCACCCTCTCCCGCTTGCTCACTCCATCCTAGACACACTGGCCTCCTTGCTGATCCTCACACACACCATGTCCACTCCTGCCTCAGGGCCTTTGCACTTGCTGTTTCCTCTGCTTGGACCACTCCCCATGGCGTACTTCCTCACTGTGTTTTCCTTTCCTAGCCACTCTATTAACAGGGCGTTGCCATCACTTGCTATCCAGATGGCAGAGCTGTCTGGCTGGCTTGTTTACTGGGTCCAGGCTCCTGGTTTTAATTTTTGTCTCCAGAAATGACCTCAAACCCTGCCAACCCCAGAGCACCCTCATCAAATGCCTTGTCTCCTCCCCACCTAACTCCCAGCATGTTTGTCTCCCAGTCACAGCTCCCAATTCCTCCCCTAGGTCCCTGTCACCCCCTCAGAGAGACACACACATGAGGCCCAGCACTAGATTTTATTGCCTTCTTGGCAGAGAGAAGGCATCCTTTGGGCAAGTGCTTGGGGCCCGGCCAGTTCAAGGCACCCGGGGGAGTGTTTCTCATCTGTGTAGTGTGAGGCTCAGATTTGGATCTGGGGGGTTAGTGGAGGCTGAGCTTGATGTGGGGAGCCTTAGTCTGAGCTGGGAGACTCTGGCAGTGAGAGATGGGTGGTCCTTCACCCTTCAGGTCTGTGAGACCCTTGGCGGGGCTGTGGTGGCCCAGGGAGAGAAGCTGACCCAGTGGGTCCAAGAGATCCCAGGGGCAGGGGGATGCTGGGGGCTGTGTCCACATCCTGCAGAGCTGGACCGGAGAAGGCCTGGCCCCTGGGGCCCCTCCATGGGTTAGCCCATGGGGCTACGAGGCTGCACTGGGCGTGCTGGGGCTCAGAGCTCATCGTGGTGACGTGTCAGGTCCTCGCCGTAGTTGGTGGCCTGGCTGCCCACGAACATGTTCCAATTGCCCAAGATCTCGGCCTTGCTCAGACGCCCATCCTGGAGGGGGAATCAGAGGTCAGCAGGGATGACAAGGGGCCCTGCCTGCGAGACCCCTCTGAACCTAAGTATGGTTCTCAGGTCTCCATCCCCTTCTCTCTGGATCTCCATTCCTCCTTTTCTCCCTCCCCACCTCGATCTCTCTGTCCCTCTTTCTTCTTCAGCCAAACAGGGACCCCCAAAGCTCCAGACCCAGGACTTGGTCATTTCTGCACACCCAGCTGGCATCATCCCCCATCCGCACACCTTGTCCGTGTCGCTCTCGTGCAGCAAGTGGTTGGCCTCTACCAGTGGCTGGTCCTGGGCGGGGGGCAGCACCCAGTGGCCGACCTCACTCCCATCCAGCCGCCCGTCCTTGTTCAGATCACGGAAATCCCGAAACTGCTCCCGCTCCGTCTGCACCCAGGCCGGCTCCTCCTCCCCGGGCTCGGCTGAGTACAGATCCGCTGGGGTTGGGGGCACAACATCGTGACATCAGAGACTCACACTTCTTGACCCTGGGACCTCTGGCCACTCACTTCACTTTTGTTTGCCTTGGTTTCCTCTTTTGTTTAAATGGGATTAACAGCGAAACCCGACTTAAAGGTGATCATTAAGCTGCATGTGAAATTGACTTCATTGACTGATCAATCATTGGCTTGATTGAATCATCCATCAATCTGAATGATGCACACGTGGAAGTAGCATGTGCATCCTGTGATGCAGGGCCCGGCACACAATAGGCGCTCACATGAAGGAGGAATGAGTGAAGACTTTTCTGGCCAGGTAACAGGAGGTCCTCTAAAACTATACTTTGAACAGCTCACCACACTCAGAACCCCTTTGAAAAACTCTTCTTTGCCCCAGGAGCCCATCAATGGATTTGGAAGACATTACAACCTGACAAGTCCTTTTATACCAGACACAAAGCCAGTATGATTAGGACAGAATTGCCCTCCTCTCCTTAGGGGACAGTCCAGGGAGCTGTCACAAGGGTGTCATCAAAGATAGAGTCTCTACCCAGCACTGGTACCTAATTACCCTTCAAGTTTCTTTTTTTTTTTTTTAATGGTCCTAAGTCACCATTTCTTTTCTTTTTCCTTGTTAATAGAGGTACTGGGGATTGAATCCAGAATCTTGTGCATGTTAAGCATAGGCTCTACCACTGAGCTCTACCCTCCCCCGGAAGTTCTTTCTTACCAAAGAAAGAGAGAGAGAGGGAGACTGAGACTTCTATCTTCCTCAAAGATATAAAAAAATAAATTATGCTTAAATAAAATACCTGCAGGTTTGTCCCACAAAAGCATTCTCTAGAAAAATGTTTTCAAACTTGAAAAACATCCATGCTTAATAGCCTTCCCTTCAACCAAATTCTTTGCCCTCTGAGGGCAGGGCCCAGAGGCAGGACCAAGGGGAAATTGGGGGGTGTTGTGAGGGTTCCCTAACATCCCGAATAACAGGAGATGCATGCAGCATTTACTGTGTAAATGCAGGTCCAAGACAAGTTTCCTGACTTCCTACCCAGACCAAACACAGCCCCTGAGCCCTGACTTTGTAGAAACGCCAGACCCTCCCAGGAAGGGACAGGCCTGTGATATTCCCTGCTGTATCCTCAACCCCTAACATACAGGAGATGCTCAAGAAGTGTTTCCTGGCCCTGGAACACAGTAGGTGCTTGATAAATGCTTTTTCGATCTGGCACGCAGAAGGGACTCAGTAAATATCTCCCAGGCCTGGCAGTCACTAGGTGTTTGATAAAGATTTGCTGGGCCCAGCAAATACTCATGCTCAGTAAATGTCTCCCTGGCCAGGCAGGCAGGGGATGCTCAGTGAATGTTTGGTAGACGCATGGACCCCTGCAGCGCCCCTGCCCTGACTTCAGAGGGCCTTTGCTATACATATTTATCGGCTGCCACTCATGCTTGGGAGAGGACAGGCATCCTTGGGGAGGGAATCAGATCCCACTCACCAATGTATTCCTCCACTTGCACGTAGCCATCTTTGTTCTTGTCCAGATCCTCCAGGGTTTCCTGGGGGGAAAGCGGTATTGGCTCCCGAGGGGGCTGGACCCTGGCGTCAGGCTGTGAGGTTCTCTCTGGGAATCTGGTTCTGGGGTGGCCACGGGCCAGACAGTGGAGCAGTCCCTACAGGGCGTAATTCTCCCTGGGGGCGCATGGAAGATCTGGGGACTTCCTGGGGTATCATAAAGATGCGGGCCCTGCCTGCACTTAGTGGGTGGGAGCCAGGGAACCCAAGTGTCCCATTGGTTCACACAAAGAGCCATCCTGCCTCCCTAACATCTTTACCGGGAACATTCTCTAAGCTGGGGGAGGGTATAGCTCAGTGGTAGAGTGCATGCTCAGCATGCATGAGGTCCTGGGTTCAATCCCCAGTACCATTAGGAAAAAAATTCTTGGAGAGAAGATAACTGTTTCCTGAGGTCCTTTTTCAAACCTTACATCCGCCACTAAAATAAATAGTAAATAAACCTAATTATCCCCCCCAAATAAAATAAAATAATAAATAACAGGAATTTTGATATGTAAGTACTGTAGAGTTACCAGATTTAGCAAATAACACAGGACATTCAATTACACTTGAATTTATAACAACAAATAATGTAAATGACAAATGATTCTTTAGTATAAGTTACCCCACATGATATTTGAAACTAACATGTCCCATGCAATATTTAGGATTAGTATAAGTATGTCCCAAATATTATGTGGGACATACTTATACTACAGGATGCTGAGTTGCATTTGAATTTCAGATAAATATCCCCAAAAATATTGTGTGGGACATATATTAAAGAATCGTTTGTTATTATTTGTTATTCATACTGCTGCTACCACTACTACTAAGTTATTATTTATCTGTTGTTCATCTGAAAGTCAAATGTTACTGGACTTCCTGTATCATATCTGTAAACCGTTTTAAAACGTTGGAACTTGACTTTGCTGGAGTGTCAGGTGCCTGTATCGTCTTACAGTGAGTGATTTTGAAGGTAAAGGTGGGGAACACAATATGAAAACATACGCATATGCATGACTGGGACACTGCTGTGCACCAGAAATTGACACATTGGCATTGACTGTATTTCAATTAAAAAAAAAATTAAAAGTGGGGAACAGAAGGTGTTTGCTCAAGAAGAAGAAAAAAAACACAAGAGAAGAAGTATTGAGTATATGTCAAAACGGTCCGCCAAGAACATCATACTGATACAGAAAACAGAGTTACCTGCCCTCCAAGGGTTTTTTATTGTCGTTGTTAATGGAGGAACTAGGGATTGAACCCAGGACCTCATGCATGCCAAGCACACACTCTACCAGTGAGCTATATCCTCCCTCTGCCTGGTATTTATTGTAAGTAACTTCCCTTAAGTTTCCTCTTTATAGTACAGTCAGGGCTAATATTCATGTTTTGAAATCCTATGTGTGGGGAGCTTATGCTCACAATTCACTGACAGCTGAGCTTAGGTCAGGGTTCGACAAAGTTTTTCTGTAAAGTGCCGGATAGTAAATATCTCGGATGTGGTGTTGTACACTTTCTGTCAGAGGGACTCGACTGTGCAGTTCTAGGGTATGTAAACAAGTGGGTGTGGCTGTGTTACAACAGAATTTCAAGGGCAAAACCGAGCTGTGGGCTGGATTTGGCAGCAGGTGACAGTTTGCTGATCCCTGGTTTAGACCATGGTTTCCAATCCTGGGTTCAAATCCAGACTGTGCTACTTCTTGCCCGCATGACCTCACCTCTCTGTGCTGAGGTGTCCTTATATGTAAATGAAGATGACAACCCACCCCCATCGGGTTGCCATGACAATTAAATAGAGATGATACAGGTAAAGGTGTTAGAAGAGTGCCTGGCACACAGGAAGGGCTTAACTACTCTAGAAATTAAAGTCTAATAAAAAGAAGAAGTTAGGGGCCAGCAGGAATGGCCTCAGAGTGGACACTCCATGCCTGGGATTGGGATTTTCCTGGGGTTCAGCCAGGATGGAGGCTCCCTAAGGCACTTTTGGGGGATGTGGTTTTCTGAAGGCAGAGTGGGTGCCTGGAACCCAAAGTAGAAAGAGGGAGGCCAGACCAGGAGATATAAGACACTGGGGATCTGGGAGGTGGGAACGGGAGGTGTTGCCCATCCCACCACTGATCTGGGACCCCTGAGGAAAGTGTGGGAGGACCAGATGCCTGGATCCCCCAAGGTAAGCACTGGTGGGGCTAGTCCTGGCATCAGAAGCATGGGTCCGGGGAGGGAGGAGGGAAGGAGGGTTCCTCTGGCCCCTACTCACAGCGATCACAATGTCCCGCATGTGAGGGAACTCCTCAGGGTGCAAGAAGGCCGTCAGTTCTTCCCGAGTGGCCACTGAGTCCCCATCCTGGTCAGCCACTCGGAAACGCCGCTCATCCCGAGCTAGCATCTTCTTGTAGGTTTCTGCATCCTCCACATCGTGAAATTCTTCACCTAGGGAAGGAGGGATCTCGGTGAGACGTGCTTTAAGACAAAGGGATCATATATATATGCATGACTGGACATTATGCTGTACACCAGAAACTGACACATTGTACCTCACTATACTTCAGTTAAAAAAAAAAAAGACAAAGGGATCTGACTCTAGTCAGGGCAGGGAGACCTCCGCTGAATTAATAATAATTAATAGTAGCTACCTTGTAGTGAATGCTTATTTTGTGCTAAGCTCCTTATCTACAAAAAATCATTTGATTCTCACATAAATCAGGTAAAGTGGGTTATTCTATTTATTCTCACTCTATGAAGGAGAAAACTGACTTTTAGAGAGAGGAAATAACTTGCCCAAGGTCATGCAGCCAGGAATGATGGACTTTGAGTTGACACTGACCCACGGGGCCCTGAAGTCAGGCTCTGATGCAGTATACTGACTCAGGTTGCTGGACAGAGAGGAGAGGAAGGGCATTTTCAACAAAGGGAACAGTGTGTGCTGAGTGTAGAGGTTTAAAAAGCATGGGGAATTCAGGGAAATTGCAGATCTATTTAGCTGCGGCAGAAAATGAAGAAAAAGGAAGCCAGCTGGGCTGAGGAGCTGAGACTTCTTCCTGGGGACCCTGGGGAGCCATGGGGGTTTATGAGCAAGAGGAAGTCAGAGTAGCTCTGAGTGTGGAAAGATCCCTCTGGGAATACGTGAGGGACAGGCTGGAGGCTGGGATGAGGGTCCAGGAGGGAGAGAACAAGCGATATGGGGGCCGAGGGTTGGGGCGGTGGGAATCCAGAAGGGGAAGGGAATCCAGATTCAGAGGTGGAGTAAAGGGCTTTGGGGTTCTCAGGAAGAGAGGTCAGAAGTCAAGGGTCAGGCTAACAGGGCTTGGGAGGTAGAAGTCCCTGGTCAAGATCCGAAGTTCCCCAGTGGGGATGTCAGTATGAGAAGCGAGAGATCAGAAACTGGGGGCTTCAAGTCCTAGAAGTGGGTAGACCCTGGCCAAGCGATGGAGGTCAAAGGTCAGGAATCTAGTTAACCAGCTTAAGGTTCTCAGGATGAGGGTATCAAAAAGGTCCGAGCCATGGTGTGTGTGGGGAGCAGAGTTCGGGTCTCGCCGCGTACCAGGCTCGTAGTGGCCGTAGGTGGCGTTGCGCAGCTCCTCCCAACCTACACGCCCGTCGCGGTCAGTGTCGTATGTGTTCCAGGCCGCGCTCACTGAGTCCCTTATGTGCCGCTGCTGCGTGTGCGCGATCCACGCGCGGAGCTCGGTCAGCGACACCCAGCCGTCCCCATCCCCGGCGCGGTCCATGCGGTCCACGATGCGCCTGCGAGCCGGGGTGGAACACCCATCAGTCTGGGGCTCCGCCCACCCTGGTTCCTGCCTTCCTCCAGGCACTCGAGACCCCCCCCCCCAACCAGGGCTGAAAACGCTGTCTACGAATCACGGGCAAACTTGGTGGAGGTTCCTGTCTATCCTGGAACCACGTCCACCTCAGGGCTCCGCCTCCTCAAACCCGGCTTGGGGTAAGGACCTATGACAATCCAGAGTCCACCCTCCACTTTGGCCTCACCCCTCAACCCCGCACGTGCTCCATCTCTGGCTTGAACGAGTTGGGGCGGGGGCAGGGGGCGGAGAGTTGCATCTCGCCCCTCGCCTGCAGATCCTCTGCTCCAGGACTCACTCTGAACTCCGACTGCCAAGGCCACATATTCCCTGAACCTCTCGCCGTCTCGGGCCCCGCCCCTTTCTACTGGCTGTCAGTTTTCAGACCCTTCGCTCTGGCCCGCCCCCTCCCTGGCCGCGCGTGTCAATTTCTGGCCTCTATTTCTGCAGCCCCGCGGTGCTCTGCGACTCACCCTTTCCCCCTAGTTTTCCCAGCCGTTATCACGCTTTGCCCTACGACCACCAGCCGCAACCCTGCGGGCTCGGTCTCCAGCCATTCCTCCTCGTACTCCAGCCTGATTCTGTGCACCTCGGCGTCGCAGGTCAATTTCATACCCCTTCTCTTGGGCCACGCCTGTCGCTCGGCTCCCAGGTCCTTTCCCTCTCCCCTGTCAACGCCCCGCCGCTGCTCTGTTTCCTTGCCCAACTCTAACAGAGCCCTCCTTCCTGTCACTGTCCCAAAGCCCCCCGCGACCCAGTCCCCCAGGTCGAATTCGAGACGGCCTTTGCCCAGGTCGCTCACCCCTCCTTCCTGTGCTAGGCTGTCTCTGCTCTGATCTGTCAGGGTCCAGCCACCCTGAGGTTCCAGCTGTGATTAAGAGCTTGGGCTCTAGAGCCAGTTATTTAGGTTCAAAGTCTGCCACCTCTTCTTACTGGCTGTGTGGCTGTGGGCAAGTCACTTAACCTCTCTGTGCCTCAAACTCCCTTTCTGTAAAATGGGAATAAGTAATAGAACCTATCCCACAGCATAGATGTGAAGATTAAATGAGTTAAGCCTCGTAAAGCACTTAGAACAGTGCCAGGCATTGTAATAAATGCTATGCCAAATGTGTGACCATATCACTGCCTTTCTTCCCCTATTCCTCCTTCACCCAACCCCATTTGTGCGCAATATCCTAGCCAGCAGACCTGACCACCACAGCTATCCCCACTCTGAATCTGGCCACCCCAGTCTCTTGTCTCCCACCTGGACGATTGCTGTCACTTCCTCACCGGGCTCCCTGCTTCTTGCTCCCTATATTCTGTTCCCTGCATGGCAACCAGAGGGATTTTTAAAACCCAAGTCAACTTACATCCTCCTTCTGCTCAGAGCCATCCTGTGGCTCTCATCTCACTCAGAGAAAAGCTTAAATCTTCACTGTGGCCCGAAAGACCCTACACAATCTGACCCCTTGGTTCCTTCTCTGCCGTCACCTCCTACCCTATCCCTGAGCTCACTGGGTTCCAGCCACACAAGGGCCTCACTGTTCTTTAAACACATCAGGACTACTCCTACCTCAGGGCCTTTGCACTGCCCCCCTCTGCCTGGAGTGCTATGCTCCTATATACCCACGTGGCTCAGATATTACCTTCTCACTGAGGCCTCCCCGATCTCTTTTTTAAAATTACAACCTTGACTCCTCCTCCCTCCTCCATCTCTCTCCTACCCCAGACGGGCTTGGCTTTCCTCTGGGCTGAGTTGGTCGAATTCCTTGGCCACTTCTCGTCCCAGAAAAGCCTCGTGGTCATATTGGAAGTTCCCGTGAGCGTCATCATGAGGGGCCTCGCTCAGGGGGGCCGCCTGGTGCACCCTCCCCTGGCCATGAGGGCCAGCGTCAGGAGACGGCTTCCCCTCGGCTCCGCGCCTAAGCAGCAACAGCAGCAGTAGAAGTGACGGTCGCCACATCATCAGTCCCTGAGGAGTGGTGGAGGCTAGGAGTCAGGGGTCACAGAAAACAGGACAGAGACAGGACAGGATGATGGGGTGGGGGAAACACAGACAGGATACAGAGTTGAGAGCTGGCTGCAAAGTTTGGGGCTCAAGAAGGGAGGGGATGCGGAAAGGTGAGGCGGGGTTCTCAGAGGTAAAACCAGCTGTAGGGATCGAATCTTCTGAGGAAGCCCTAGAGGGGTACCAGAGCCACAAGTGGGTAGGTTCCAGCGGGAGACGTGGCGCACTTCCCGCGCATAGTTCAAGGCGGAGTCGTGGCTAAAGAGAAATCATGCAGGCTCCCGGGCGTCGCTTTCAGCCTGGACCCCAATCCTCCACCCAAGCGGACCCGAACATCCCCCCTGGACAGGCCACGCACCCCCGCCTCCCTTTACCCCGTTAGGCAGCTTCACTTCGCTATGTTCCACTCTGCGTTCTGCAAAAAGATGCCCAATTTGGCGGCTCTCCAGCCAGGCCCCGCCTCCTGCAGCGTAGAGGCCCCGCCCTCCGACCAATGAGTGCTCATGAGGGCCCCATAAGGCGGGGCTGACGAGAGCTGGGAGGGCCTTGGGCGCCCCTCGCCACGTCCACAAAGGAAAACGCTGCCCACGAGGCTCGGCCCCGCCCCTCCCCTAAGGAGGCCTTCCCCGAGCAGCCGGGTTGGGCAACGCGGGAGCTACGCAGCCGGGCGAACTACAACTCCCGGCAGGCATCGGGATGCCCTGCCTAACTACCTCCAGTTTGTTCTAGCTCCAAAGCCTCACGGGAGTTGTATTTTTCCCCTTCCCTTTGTCCGCCTGTTTTAAGAAGGGAACCAAGAGGCCAGAAGAGGGATTCGTTTTCCTCAAGGACAGTTCTTTTCCCCTCCACCAGGGAGTCAGGTCAGACTCCAGCCAAGAATTCGTCAAAATGCCTGGCACAGTGTAAACATTCAGTGAATATTTGTGAAATTTATTAATTAAAAATACATGACTTGGTATATAAAATTGGCAGATTCCACCATGGCAACAAGTTAGCCTGAGGAGAGATTTGAAGCCCAAGGCATGCACCATTTATTCCCCCTACATTTCCCTAAAAAAAGTAAACTATGAGAACACAATGATTCGGGCCCAAACCCATGTTATACGTGGAGGTGGAAAAAAGCCATACATATCAGGAGGGGAAACTGAGGCAGACCACAGGAGAAATCCAGAGGGAGCACATCGAGTCCTTCTGGAGGCTCAGAAATACCAGGATTCCTGGAGGTCTCACAGCATGAAAAGGACCTGACTACATTAGCTGGTAGCAGCCAGGATGGGGGACGATCAGGCAGTTGCTGGGAACGCATTTATATCCTAAGATTCAGCATCTTTGGACAGGCCAGGAGTGGGCAGGAGGGCCCCTATATCGTCCCCACGGAAAGCGATCCAAGGGGCTGAGGAAAGAGGAAGAGAGGAGATAATCAGAATCTCTGAAATCCTCTGGGTCTCTGCCCTACTCTGTGGGTTTCTGTCCCCCTCTGAGTCTGTTTCTCCCCTCCAGTTTTCTGTCCCAACCTCTCTCTGAGTCTCTGGCCCTCTCTGTCTAGATTCTCTGTTCCCTCAGGAATGTGTCTCCGTCTCTTTGGGGGTCTCCCTCCCTCTGAGGCAGTTCCCTCTTCCCGTCCCACACCTGGCAGTCCCTTTCTCCTCCTCCACAGCAGAGCTCCTCCTGCAGCCACTGTCATGAGCAGTAGGAAGCCGATGAAGATTCCAATCACTGGTACCGAGGACTTGGCTGGTGATTCTGCAGCCAGAGAATGTTGGGAGATGTTTAATGGACCCTCCATTGCATCTGAGTCAGGACAGGGGACTGAGGGTTCTCAGTCCCTCCCAAACTCCCAGATCTCAGCACCAAGTTTCAGGCACAGGGTGTGGGTAAAGGAAAGGCCACTGAGATGATGCTCTCAGTCAAGAAAGCCCCCAGCTTGGATGTAAGAACCAGCCACAGCAAGGCGGTGGGCGGGGAGTGTCTCAGTCACTCTGATCAAGGGACCTGTAGCAGCAGGGTGAGTCGTGTTCCAACTTGAAGAGGAGGGGCGGGCACAGAGCGGTAGAAAGTCAGACTCATAGAGGGCTGGCAGCAGCAGACAACGGAGGGTCAGATTCCACGAATACTAGCAGCAGCAGGACGGAAGGTGGTCAGACTTAAGGAGGACTTCCCATAGTGGTTAACGGGTGGCCAGACTCAATGAGGCCAGCAGCAGCAGGACGGAAGGCAGTCAGACTTGGGGAGGCCCAGCAACACAGGACAAAAGGCTGTCAGGCTTTGGAAGAACTGGCAGTGGTGGGGCACAAAGCAGTCAGGCTCAAGAACTGGCAGCAGTGGGGTGGAAGGTGGTCAAACTCAGGAAGCTGCAGGAGAGGGAGAAAAGGCAACCAGAAGTAGGGAGTATCTTCCCCCAGCGGGACCTCACCCAGCTCCACAGTGAGGGGCTGGGCCAGCCCCACGTGCTGCACCCAGCAGCGGTACTGGTGCTCATCACCGCTTTTGACTGTTAGTGATGACCAGGCGTAGAAGGAGCCGTCGCCGTTGGGGACAACGTCGCCCTCACCAGAGCCAGCTGCCAGCCCATTCCGTAGGAATCGCAGTTGCAGCTCCGGTGGGTAGAAGGAGAAGGCGCTGCAGGTGAGCACGGAAAAGCCCGGGTTGCCTGGTCGGGCCTTCAGGCGCATGGAGGGTGGCTCTGCAACAAACAGGCAGACAGGCCTGAGGCCCAGGCCCACGAACTCCCAGGGCCAGAGATACAGCAGTGAACAAGACAGACAAAAGTCCCTGCCCTCATGGAGCTTATGTTCTAATGAGGGAAGAGAAACAAGTATTTGTGTACATATGAATGTAAGGGAAACAGACTAAGAAAGTGCGGTGAGGGAAAATAAGACAGATCCTACAGTCATTCAAAAGACAGCAAGAGGATATGAAAAATGTCATGCCAGCACATTTGAAATTTAAACGAACTGGACAAATTCCTGAGAAACACAACCTTCCAAAACTGATGGAAGAAGAAATGTTAGATGTTAAAAATGTCTTATAACTATTTAAAAATTTTAATCCCTAATCTAAAGCTTTTCAACAAATAAAATTCCAGGTCCAGATGACATCACTGGTAAACTCTTCAAAACAACTAAGGAAGAAACTCTTACACAAATTCTTCTATGGAACAAAAAAGAGGAAACCATTCCCAGCGTATTTTATAAGCCAGTGTACCTTAATAACAAAATCTCACAAAACATAAAAAGAAAGGGAATTTCAGACCACTATCTCTCATGAAAATAGACTCAAAAGTCTCTAAAAATATGAGAAGATAGAATCAAGCAATTTATATAAAGGATAACACATTATGATCAAGTGAAGCTTATTCTAGGAATTTTAGACTGGTTTAACATTTGAAAATCAGCTAATATAACTCATCATGTTAGACTAAAAGGGAAAAAGCAAATGGTCATTTGATAAAATTCAGCACCATTCAAAAGAAAACAAAGGGGGAGGGTATAGCTCAGTGGTAGAGTGCCTGCTTAGCATGCACCAGCTCCTGGGTTCAATCCCCAGTACCTCTGTTAATAAATAAATAAGTAAATAAACCTAATTACCTCCCCCCACAAAAAACAAACAAACAAACAAACAAAAAATAAAAGACAAAGCCCAAAAGACTCTCAGAAAACTAGGAGTTGGAGGAAACTTCCTTAACTTGACAATGGGCATTAGCAAGGAACCTATAACTAACATAATATTTAATAGTAAAAAATTGAATGCTTTCCCTGTGAGTTTGAGACTATAAGATGTTCATTATCACCACTCTGTTCAACACTGGGGATCCTAGCCAGTGCAATAAGATAAGAAAAAAAATGAGGTATTAAAACTAGAAAAGAAAATAAATAAAACATGTCAAATATGACATAATCCAGAAGAATCTAGGAAAAAGTACCAGAAATAAGTGAATTCAGCAAAGTTACTAAATATAAGAAAATATATAAAAATCAATAGTAGTTTTTACAAATCAATAGTATTTCTATAAACTAGCTACAAACCATTAGGAAATGAAGTTTTTATTTATTTGTTTTGTTTTGGGGGGAGGGATGTACTTAGGTTTATTTATTTACTTACTTTTTTTTAGAGGAGGTACTGGGGATTGAACCCAGGACCTTGTGTATGCTAAGCATGTGCTCTACTATTTTGAGCTATACCCTCCTCTGAAAATGAAATTTTTAGAATTACCGTTTACAGAAGCATCAAAAAATGCCTAATACTTAGGGGAAAAAGTGTAACTAATGAGGTGTAAGACCTCTACACTGAAAACTACAAAGTATTACTGAGAGAAATTAAAGGACTTCTAAACAAGTAGAGGGATATAATGTATTCATGGGTTAGAAGAGTTAATGTTAAGATGTCAATTCTCCCCACATTGATCTATAGATACAATTCAATCACTATCAAAATCCCAACAGAATTTTTTTTTTTGGCAGAAATAGACAAGCATGAATGTATCTAGAGATGCAAATGACACAGAATAACCAAGGCAATAAAGCTGAAGAACTTAATTGCTAGATGTCAAAACGTTCTCTAAAGCTACACTGATCAAGAGAGTTAGGTATTCATTCAATTTTAGTCCAGTTGAAGCAGATCCATACCTAATTGAGGAAAAAGTTTTCACTGCAGTTCACTGGGGGAAAGGGGATGGTGCTCTTGCAACAAATGATGCTGGGTCAACTGGATATCCATGAGGGACAAATACACCTTGATCCTTACCTCATAACACTACACACAATTAACTGATCATGGATCATATTGCTAAATATGAAAGTGATTTACCAATCAAGCATCTAAAAGACGACATAGGAGAAAACCTTCATACTTTTGGGAGAGGAAAGATCTTAAAGAGAACACACAAAAGAGCTATAGAATAAATGATTGGTAAATTGATCTTCACTAAAATTAAGAACTTTTGTTCATCAAAAGGTTTCATTAAGAGAGTGAAAAGACAAGCCGCAGACTGGGATAAGCTATTTCCAATAGAACCAACTGACAGATGCAAATACCCAGAATATACTAAGAATTCTAATAAGAAAAAAAAAGACAAAAGTTCCAATTTAAAAATGGGCAAAAGACTCAAACAGCCACTCCAATAGGGAAGACACTCAACTTGCTGATAATGTGAAAGAGTACTCAGTATTGCTAGTTATCTAATCCTTTATCTGATCTTCATGTGTCATCAGATAGATTAAAAGTGAAATCACAATAAGACATCACTACATACCCAATAGAATGGTTAAAATTAAAGACAATATCAAATTCTGGCAAGCCTGTGGAGCAACTGGAATTCTCATATGCGCTGGTGGAAACATAAAATTGGTTCAACCACTTTGAGAAAATGTTTAGCACTACCTCCTAGAATTAATCCTACGCCTACACTATGATGTGACAACTCCACTCACGGGTATTTAGTCAAAATAAATGAAAATATATATTCATCAAAAGATGTGTACAAGAATGTTCATATAAGCTTTATTCTTACTAGCTCCAATTGGAAATAAGCCATTTATTGACAAACTGTGATGTGAAACATGCAACGGAATACTACTCAGCGATAAAAACAAGTGAACTACTGATACACCCAACATCAGTGATGAGTCTCAAGACACACTCTTGAGTGAAAAAAGCCAGACATGAATGAGCATATGCTCATAGTCATAAGAAGTTCAAAATTAGGCAACACTATCATGATAGAAATCAGTGAGGGGACACAAGGAAGTCTCCGGGGTGCTGCCAGCGTTCTAGGTCTTGATCTGGAGGGCAGGTTCATGGGCATATATAAAAATTAATCAAGCTGTGTACTTTAGGTAAGTAAATTACACTTCAAGAAAAAAGAAAAAAAAGAAAGATGCTATAATGAATAAATGGACAAAACAATGGCATGAGAGACAATAATGGGGGTCAGATGGGGGCACAGCCAGGGTGGTCAGGGAGGGCCCTGCTGAAGAACTGACATCCAAGGTCAAATCTCAAGCACGAGAATAACCCAGTCATGGCAGGATCCCAAGGAAGAGAATTGAAAGTAGAGGGAACAGCAGGTGCAAAGGCCCTGAAGAAGGAAAGAACCTGACATATTGGAGGAAAGGGAGAAGGCCACTGTAGTTGAGAGCATTGTGAAATTCCAGTGGCTGAAAGCAGACAGACCATGTGGAGACAGCAGGCCTTGGATTAGAGTTTGGATTTTAGTCTAAGACTACTGGGAATCTATTGGATGGTTTTAAGCAGCGCTGGGAAGGGAGCTCAAGTTTTTTAAACATTTTTCTGACTGCTGGGTAGAGAATGGTCTGTAATGAGGGCTGAGATGGAAGCAGGAATTGCAATGTGGGGGACGCCGAGGACAAAAGAGCTCTAACTGCAGCCCTTGAATTCCCCAGACATGCATGTAATTATAGCTCAGAGTGACCTGTGCTGCCTGTAACAGAGGTCACACGAGGCACTGTGGGCACCCAAAAGCAGCAAGTCTTATGGGCCAGAGTGGAACCTGACACCAGTGGCATCTGGCACCAGGGAAACTGGCAAAGGCGAAGAAATGTGAAGGCTGATGTGAGTGGAAGGAACTCTGGGTGATTCTGTCCAGCTGAGTAAAGCCAATGGAGAAATGGGAGGCTGAGGAGAGGGGCAGAGGCCACGCCACGTGGGGCCTCAGTGCTAGGCTGAGGGGCTTCGGCTGTGTCCAGATGGCTCTGGGAGCCACAGGAGGGCTGTGTGCATGAGAGGAACAGGGGCAGCTTAGGCTGGAGAAAGACCCTCTGGGATGTGATTGTGGAAGAGGGGGGCAGATGAGGGAAGAGAGGCTGGGGAAGAGGATGAGGACTCAGGCAGGGTGGTGGGGATGGAGAGGTCCCTGGGGATCAGGACTCTTAAGGGGTTTGCTCACCCTTCCACTCCAGATTGCCACGGCCCCTCTCCAGATGCCCCAGCAGCCGGTGAGGGCAGGAGTAGAGCAGGAAGGTCTTCTCCTTGTTGACCGCCTCAGGGTGCTTCATCCACTTGATACCGATGGTCCGGGCCTCAGGCCAGTCCCCATCCCAGATACCCAGCTTGGGGTCGAACTCCATGAACTCCTCACCGTTCAGGGCATACTTGGCCATGGGCACTGAGACGTTGTCAGGGCCCAACTCGCAGCCCAGCAGGCCCTGCAGGGTGTAGGAATCTGGGGTGCCCACACACAGGTGAGCAGGGCCCAGGAGTCAGGGCTCTACTCCCCTCCTCTTTGAGACCCAGGATCCAAGTCCCCAGCCCCTCCTCCCTCAGACCCTTTAGTCCCACTCTCACCTCTGTCCCCGAAGACTTTGAGAGCTTCGAGGAAGAGTTTCTCCTTGTCCCTCAGGTCGGTCGTCTCTTTCTCCCAGTACCAGGACACCTGGCTTTCCCAGACCCAAGCCCCATACGGCTCAGCCTGGGCCCGCAGGTTATTGTAGCTCAGGTACTGCTGTGGGCCCAGCCAGCCTGATACCCAGAAGGCAGGCGTCCCCGAGGCCGGGTTGGACACGGCGGTTAAGTGGTACAGAAGGGAGCGATGGCTCTCCGCTGGAGAGACAGAGGTGAAGAGAGCAGATGGTCGCCCCATCTGGGAGAGAGAAAAGACTCCATCCCAGATAGAGAGACCAGACTCGGAGAGGGGGTACAGCCCCCGAGAGGGGGACAGAGACCCAGACAGAAAGGGACAGGTGCTTCCCAGAAACACCGCCAGAGGGAGGAGATAGAAACCAAGTGAAAGGCGGCAAAGGAGGAAGTGCCCGGAGCTAGCGGAACCTCGGATTTAGCTTCCTTTGCTCTTTTCCCAGAGGGCGGCGCCTCCCTGCTGCCCAGCAGCCCCAGCCCCGGAGCCCCCTCACCTGCGCGCAGCGTTCCAGGCAAGAGGAGAAGCAGGAGAGCGAGCCCCCAGGGCTGAGGCCGGGGGACCCGCATCCTGAGCGGGAGACCTGGGGCGGGAGGGGGCGCGTGATTCCTCCGGACCCCCGCCCCGCCCCTGCCCCACTCCCCCAGGTCCGGTCCTGCTAGGCCACCACGAAGGCGCGGCGGCTGCGCTCGATCGAGGAAAATGACAACAATGTCCTCCTCGTCCATGAACTTTCACCCAGTAAGTCGCTCCGGGTTGGTTAATTAGTTACAGAGCCTGGATAGGCTGGGATTCCTTTCTCCGAGTTCGGCCCTGCCTCCTCCTCCGCCCTCAGACCCGCGAGTCCAGGGAGGCCCCCCCGCCCCTCCTCCCTCAGCCCCACAAGTCCAGACCCTCGCGCCCTCCTCCCCGAGCCTCGGGAGTCCGGCGCCCGGCTCTCTGCTCCGTCGGTCTGGAACCCAGCTGTACTCACTGCAGCCACGATTCCTTCCCTCCTGCTGCCCCGGCTGGCTCCCGTGACTGGAGACCCCAGTTCCTCTCTCACATCCTGTCCGGAGACTGCTGGCTCCTTGACTCCAGGAACATCCAACCCCGCCCCCCAGCTGCAGGGCACACCCCAGGCCGTGGACCCAGCCTGAGTGTTGGTCTCTGACTCTGGAAATTTTCTTTCTTTTTTTTTTAATCTTTTTCTCTGTTGCTCCCTGATTTTTTTTTTTTTTTTGAGGGTGTCAGCCACTCAGCGAATTCTTGACAAAGTTGGGAAGCAACACTGTCGAAGTCCCAAATTTGGAGATCAGTGTGGGTCCCCTTTTATCTCATTGTCTCCCCCAACCCCCCACCCCAGCCTTCACTAGCTCCTGCTATAATAGAATTCTCCAGATACTTCCTCCTTCCAACCCCTCCCCCAAGTGTCCCCTTAAAGTGCTACTGCAGGACTTTCATATCTTCTAATATGACCTCAATAACACACAGTCCCAGTATTCTATTATCATGCTTGGGGGCCCCACCAGTCATCCACCCCTAGCCCACACTCCTGCTATAATGCTTCTATTCATGTTTTATTGTGGTAAAATGCACACAACAAAGGAGCTCTTATTTGTGACATTCAGTGCATTCACTGTGTTATGCAATCATCACCATGTATAAGTCGTAGAGCAGCCTCTATGGCCTGCGACCCCTCCAGCCCCTGGCAACCACTAATTTACTTTCTGTTTCTATGGACTTACCTATTCTGGACATTTCAGGGAAATAGAATCCTAACAATATTGTGGCATTTTGTGTCTGGCTTCTTTCACTGAGAGTACTGGTTTCAAGATTTATCCACATGATAGCGTGTTTCAGAACTTCATTGGATTTTGGTTTCTGTTTGTTTGTTTGAATGGAGGTGCTGGGGATTGAACCCAGGACCTCATGCATGCTAAGTGTGCTCTACCACTGAGCTCTACTCCCCCCACCCCCGGCCCAGAACTTCATTCCTTTTTATGGGTGAATACTATTCTATCCTATGGATCTACCACATTTGGTTTATCCATTCATCAGTTGGTGGGCATTTGCATGTTTTCCACTTTTCGGTTATTGTGAATAATGCTGCTGTGGACATTTGTGTGCAAGGCTTTTGTTTTCCTTTTTGTTTTTTTGAATAGCTGTATTCAGTTCTTTTGGGTATATACCCAGGAGTGGACTTGCTAGATCATATGATGTATTAGTCAGGGTTCTCTGGAGAAACAGAATCAACAGGATGTATATATAGAGAGAGAAAGAGACATTAAAAGGAGTTGGCTCATGTGATTGTGGAGACTTGGCTTGTACAAAAAGCTGATAGGGGGATGGCTGGCTGGCTGGCTGCAGACTCTGGAAAGAGTTTCAGTTCAAGTCTAAAGGCAGGCAGTCTGTCTTACAATAACCCATAATGAAAAAGAATACATATATATATATATATATATGTATATATATATATATATATATAAAAACTGAATCAGTATGCTGTACACCAGAAATTAACACAACATTGTAAATCAACTCTACTTCAATTAAAAAAAATAATAGGGGGAGGATATAGCTCAGTGGTAGAGAGAGTGCTTAGCATGCTTGAGGTCCTGGGTTCAAACTCCACTACCTCTGTTAAAATAAATAAATAAACAAACCTAATTACTGCCTCCCCAATGTTTTAATTAAATAAATAAAATAAGTAAAGGCAAGCAGTCTGGAGAACCAAGAAGAGCTCGTCTTGTAGCTGAAGTCCAAAGGCAGTCTGCTGACAGAATTGCTGGCAGAATTCCCCTTGGCTTGGGGGAGGTCAGTTTTTTGCCCTCAACTGATTGGACAAGGCCCACCCACATTATGGCGGGCAGATCTGCTTTCCTCAGAATTCACTGATTTCAGTGTAAATCTCATCCCCAAACATCCTCACAGAAACATCCCAGAGTAATGTTTGATCAAACATCTGGGCACTGTGGCTCAGCCAAGCTGACATCTGTATGTAACTATTACAGGCAGTAAATCTATATTCAACTTACTGAGGGACCTCTATTCATTTTCATTTCTCTCCCTGGATCCTGCGAGAACATCCACCAAGATCCACTCTGAGGGTATGCCTCTAATGATGCTGAAGGATCCTGCTTTTATGTCCCGTGAGTGCTAAAATATCTTGGGGAAACTACCAAGCCCAGCTGTCCCCTCTACGTCCCTTGGGATCCGGCTATGTTTCTGGAGCCCCATTCCGGCAGCCATTGGGCTCTCGTTTTTTTTTTTTTTTAATTAATTAATTAATTTATTTATTTATTTATTTATTTGTTGGGGGAGGTAATTAGGTTTATTTATTTATTCTTAGAGGAGTTACTAGGGATTGAACCCAGGACCTCATGTATGATAAGCATGTGCTCTACCAGCTGAGCTGTACCCTCCCCCAAGCTCTCATTTTAAAGGCCCTCATGACCCAACTGTGATGTTGCTTGGACCCTGACAAAAGTGGCCAATGTCCGCAACAATGCCCCCCAGGACTCTGCTATACTTTTCCTTGGGTCCCACTTCTGTCCCACATGAAGATACCCCAGAATTCCTTTAGATGCTCTCTGAGCCCTAATATAATGTTCCTATAGCCCCACTTTGAGGCTTGTTGGCCCATTAAGATGGCCTTAGGTTCCAACAGCCACGCCAGCAACCTCTCCACTGCATCTGGGGTCCCATTGCACCCCTCACAGCTCTGCTCTAATAACTTTAATGCCAGTGCCCCTGGAGTCCCACAGGAGCATCACCAGAGGCCCCTACTATGCCCCTGGGTCTCCGATGATCTCAGGCTTCCACGCCCAAGCACCTTTGGTTCCTGATAGTACCCTGAGACCCAGTGATAAGGTCTTCAGGAGCCTACACTAACGTCTCCTGGAAATGGCCACCCCATCCCTGGAGTCCTGCTAAATCAGTCCTGAGCCCTCATAGAACAACTGCCGGGACCACTCCAGGATTGTGACCAAGTGCCCTCAGCCCCAGGCCCTGCTCCCCGCTGCTGAGCCTGTGCTAATCCTTCTGTTTCCGTCGTAAAGCCGAGCAAGTGGGGCTCCCCAGGTCCACTCCTCCGTTCTCTCTATTCCTGTCCCTCACCGGGTCCTGCCCCATCCAGAATTTCCCCACCAAAGATGGATAGACAGACAGACACAGAGGGATAGGTAGGTAGGTAGATAGACAGACAGATAGATAGATACATACATACATACATACATACTTATATAGATACATAGATAGGAAGAAAAATAGGCAGATAGCTAGGTAGTCACGCAGACAGACAGACAAATAGATGGATGATAGAAAAGTAGAGATAGATAGAAAAAACAGAAAGACAGTTATACAGATGGACAAATAGGTAGGTAGGTAGACAGACAGACAGACAGACAGACAGATAAAAACAATTAGACAGACTCCCTAGGACCTCCTATAACATCCCTAACAGGCAAGAAACCTTTAGCATTTCCCAGGAACTTGCTATCAGGCCCCCCACCATCCAGCTAGATTGCTGCTCCCTCCTCCTGAAATTCCACTAAAGGAGGGCCTGAGGTCCTGCTCCATGGCTCTGTGTATCCCCTTTTGATACCCTGGCTTCTACTCTAATGGTTAAAACACTCCTCTAGGATTATTCTCTACTGCATAGGACCCTAAAACAATGACCCTAGAGCCCCGATGACAAATCTATGGGTCCTGCCGCCATGCTCCCAGGATCCCAGGGCACTGGCCCTTGGAGCCTTCCCAGTGGTGCCAGATCCATCTGTAATGCTCACATCTGGCTCAACTCTCCCTCAGCTCCTGCTTTACCTGTGCCTGGGTATCTCCTCTAGGTGTCCTCTGTCCTGCTACAATGTCCCATTGGCTGTCACTTCAACACTTCAACACTGGCCCCTAATCTATGGTCCTGCCAAAAAGTCCTTTGGCTCCTGATAACATGTCTCCAGAACCCTGCAATATTCCCTCTGAACGCTTAGAAGTCCCCCTGGATCCTGCTAAAACGGGTCCAGTCTTTCCTCATATGGCCTTGAGAGTCACCAAAATGAACTTGGGGCATCCTCTCAAAACCCTCTGTGCCCTGCCAGGACCATATTAAAAAGTCTCCAGGACACTAATGAATTCATCTACAAAATAGAAACAGACTCGCAGACATAGTAAACAATCTTACGGATACCAGTGGTAAAGGGATGGGAAGGGATAAATTTGGGAGTTTGAGATTTGCAAATGTTAACCACTATATATAAGAATAGATTAAAAAAACAAATTTCTTCGGTATAGCACAGGGAACTATATTCAATATCTTGTAATAACCTTTACTGAAAAAAATATGGAAATGAATATATGTATGTATATGCAGGACGGGGACATTGTGCTGTACACCAGGAACTGTCACATTGTAACTGACTGTACTTCAGTAAAAAAAATGGAAAAAAGAAAAAAAAAGCCTCTAGCTTTATCGTGAGGTCTTTTATTTTTGTAGGGGGGGAGGTAATTAGCTATTTTTTTTCCTTACTATTTATTTATTTTGATGGAGGTACCGGGGATTAAACCCAGGACCTTAGGCATGCTAGGTATGCACTCTACCAACCCCGCCACCATGAAGTGTTTAGAGTCCTGCTGAAACATACCAAGGGCTATTCTGTGGTCCCTAGAGCCATCAAAATGTCCTAGGGAGCTCTGGGAAAATTCCCACTGGCTTTTACCCACGTGTCATGCGTCAGCACCATCCACAATGGACCTAGATCCTTGTGTTAGTGTCTTACGGCTGCTGTAACCAACCACCCAAATTTTGTGGCTTAAAACAACACAAATTCAGTATCTTATGGTTCTGGAGTGCAGACATCTAAATCGGGTCCACAGAGCTGTATTTCTCCTGGAGGCTTCAGGGGAGAATCCATTTCCTGGACTTTTCCAGCTGCTTGGGGCCCCCTGTGTTCCGTGGCTTGTGGCCCCTTCCTCCATCTTTGAAGCCAGCATCTTCTCTGCCTTCTGACTTCTCTGTCCATCCTTATAGCTCTCTCTGAGTCTGATCCTCCTGCTTTCCTCTTATAAGGAATCCTTGTGATTACACTGGTCCCACCTGGATAATCCAAGATCCTGTCCCTTTCTCAAGATCCCGAATTTAATCACATCTCAAGTCACATCGTCACCAGTTTTGGAAGACGAGGGCATAGACATCTTTGAGGGACCACTCTCCAGCCTACCACGGTCATAAAGGATGCCCTCTCTTGCCCCATTCTGAGCTCCTGTCCCTCCTGTTAGAATGGCCTCAGGGTTTAGCATGAGGCCTCTCAGAGGTCAGCCTGAACATTCCTGGTAATATCCTTCCTTCTTGCTACAAAAGAAAAAAGCCCTCAAAGTCCCTTAATGCCTGCTGGGAATCCTTGCTAAGTGTCCTGGGGTTCTGCTACATCTACATGGACCATTTCAGCAACTGCAGGCTGTCTCCTATCTTATCCCCAAGGTCCTGTGCTCTAAGGGTCCCTGCTTATGCCTTCGGGATCCCCTGTGGTCCTACTGTCTTGTCCCCAGCGGCCCATCATAAAGCAATAGAAAACCCCAGCAGGACGGTAACTAATCTGCAGGGCCCAATGCCAAGTGAAAATGTGGGGCTCCTTGTTCCAATTTTAATTCAAGCAACTTAATTTAATTCCATTTTCATTCAAGCGGAGCATTAAACCAAGTGCAGGTTCCTTCCAAACAACTGCTCTGGCTGCCTGGAAAACCCTCGCCTGAAGCTGCCTCGGTCCCTGGGGACTGAGGACTACAAATGGCCCCAGGCAGCTCTGCGTTGTCTCCCTGAAGGGCCATCTTCATATCCGCCTCTCCTCTCTGTCCCTGCACTGTAGTGCCCCCTTAGTGCCCCCTACTGACCCCATGAGGCAATTACACCTGGGTTCAAAACCAAAGCCTAAAAACAAAACAAAAACTCCACCAATCCTGCCTCTTCCAGGTGGGCTTCTCTGAGTCTCCGTTTCTTTATCTGAGAAATGGGTAATAATTGTACCTACCTCAGTGGTACAGGGCACGTAGCAGGGTATGGGAGTAACCTGTTCCCCTTAATGCACCCCCTCCACGAAGCTGTTGAGGTCCCCAGCATCACAGTAGATCGTAAACTCTCAGACACCAGCTCCTGGATCTGTCTTGCTCACTCCTACCTCCTCAGGGGCTAGCACAAGAAAGCCTTTGCAGAATGAATGAAGCCAATAATGAATGACACTGGACTGGTTTGCTATGCCCCTAAAACTTTTCTCAAATGGTCTTAGGGTCCTGCAATTATGTTCTAGCAAAATCCTTTTAGTTATTTGTTTGCTTTGGGAGAGAGGTAATTAGGTTTACTTATTTATTTTTATTGGAAGTACTTACTGGGCATTGAACCCAGGACCTTGTGAATGCTAAGCACGCGCTCTACCACTGAGCTCTACCCTCCTCCCCTGTTCTAGCAGAGTCTATACCTACCCTGAAACAATCCGTGGGTCTCTGTTGTAATGTATCATAGAGCTGGCACTTATTATGTTAGACCCCAGGATTTTCCCTTGATGGGCTCAGGGCAGTGCTAAAATACAGCAGCAGGGCTGCTCCAATACACGAAGCTGCTCCAGTCCCATTTCTCTAGACTACTCACAGACCTCAGGGCCAGTTCAATGAATGCAGGTGCCAGCTACACGCATAACACCCCTGGGCTGGCTATAATATCACCTGAATATTGCAACCGCCAACGGGACCTGTTACAAGACCCTGAGGTCCCACCATAATCCATTACTCCTAGGTCCTGTTATAACAGAATACCACAGGGGGCTTCAACAATGCTCACCAGTCTGGCTATAATAGGACATTCCTGTGGCCTGCTATGAGCCATGCAAGGCCATGATCCATTATGATACAACCAATAACTGCCCATTAATAGGTCTGAAACCTGCTGTCATTGTAAACCCAGGACCTATGAAACTGCTAGTTTCCCTGAGAAATGGCATAGCCACTGGGGCCTCCCCTAGGTGGCATGCGATGGAATATTCCAGAAACATGCTAAAATAGTTTCAAAGTCTTGTGACAAACTACCAGGATTTGCTAGAGTAGAACTAGGATTCCACAACCATGTAACACCTCTGGGGCCACCTGCCAAAGACCCTGTCCTTGGGTCTGCTGGGCCTTTCTCTGACAATAGGCTCAAGACTGCAGCATAATCACTTCCCTAACAAGTGTCACTTACAAGGACTAGTTCTACCTCAATAACACGTGTGAGAATATCTCATTCTCCCAATGCAGCAGAGGGGCAAGATTTTACAGATTAGGAGACTGAAGTGCTGTGGCTGGGAAGGGGGCTCACGTCCAAGGTCACACAGCTAATGAGCAGCAGGGCAGGAATTCGGGACAGAGCCTGCAGTCTCAGGGCTTACACTGGAGGTTTCTGTGCAAGTTCACTGCTTCCAGTTACTCCAGGCCTTGATACCCAGGGTTCAAGCCCGCCCCATGAGAATGTGGGGACTGAACTTTAGATGAATTTGTTCACTCAACTAAACACTCGTAGAGCACTTACAGCTAGCTGGCCTCAGACCCTGGAGATGCAGACACCCCTGCCTTCTTGGAGCTTGTATTCCAGGGGTTAACTGGTAAATCCATCAATATGCAATATACAGGATTTTCACCAGAAATACACGAATATGCCATGAACAGGTCTGTTGTAAGACAATAAGGCAGGGAAGGGCGACTGCAAGGGGGGGAAGTTTTGCCAAGTGGAAACAGGTTGTGAGGATGAGACTAAGGAATGAGGGGAGGGAGGCAGGTGGAAACCTGGGGTTAGAGCTTCCCAGTAGAGGGCACAGCCAGTGCGAAGGCTCAGAGAGGTGAGCTAGTCTTGCGGGTGCACAGACTGAGGGACAGTGGCAGGAGAGCCATGTAGGCAGAGGGGAAGCTCTGAGGCTGGGATCTGGGCTCAGCAATTGTGTCTCTAGCTGTCCCTGGGCTCTGAGGGCAGGGACAGTCTTCATCTCACTCATCAGACCAGAGAACTGGTACAGTCTGGGGGGCTTTCTCCTTGGTTCTTGCAAACTGACCCACCAGGCTTGTCAGGTGTCCCCTGATGCATAGCAGGCGCAGGCTGCACCTGACACTAGGCAGCCTGACAATGGGGTGCCAAGGAGACGCCCAGCAACACACCGCTGGGAGGAAACAGGGGAGCTGGGCTGTTGTTGTTGTAAACATGGTGGCCCCACCCCAAACGGAAACACCTGCGGGTGGGGGCTCTTGGAGCGGCCTCGGATCCCTGTCTGTCTGTTCCCCCTCCTCTCTCTAGCTCTGTCTTCTGCCTCCATCTGTCCCCACCTCCCTGCTCTCTCTGGGTCCCCGTCCCCCTGCTGGGGGTCTCTACCCCTCCAGCACTGGGTGGGGCGAGCTCACAGGCTGAAGCTCGGGGCGGTGCCCCCTTCTGACCTGTCCCTGCCCCTTCCTGCCCTCTTTGATGCGGCCCCACTTCCTCTGGCAGGAACCCCCGCCCTCGCCGGGTAAAAAGAAGCCGCTGGGGTGGTCCAGAGGCAGCGTCCCTGGAAGCAGCGGCAGCAGCAGCGGCTCCTCTCTCCTCACGGCCCTGTCTCCCAACCCTTGTACCAGTGCTGTGCCTCAGTCCCTGGTACAGGCATGGGGGGCAGGGACCTGGGGACACCAGCAGCACAAGGCCCCAGGGGTGAAGTCAGCGGGGCAACTCCTGCACCTCCCTTCTATCTCTGTGCCTCCAGCTCTGGGGCGGTGGCTTGGGTGAGAGTCTGTCTTAAATCCGAGTCCTTGTCTCCCTCTCCTTGTTTTTCAGTCTGCACCTGCCACCTTCCTGCTCATCAACCCCGTGCTCATCTCTTAACTCTGCCTGGTACTCCACGTCCATCTGTACCTGTTCCTAGCTGTGGTCTCCATCCCCGTTTAGCGTCCAGCTGAGCGCTGTCCTGAATCTCTCCCTCTCTATATCTGACACTCAAGGTCTCTCTGCTCCTAACAGAACGCATTTCTGCTGTGACCTATAATCAAGCTCTCCCCATATCCCCTGACTCTCAAGGTTGTTGCGTCTGGCCGTTAGAAATCTTCCTACAATTTGCCTGACTCTGTCCCATTTCTCCCCACCCGCTCTGTCCCACCTCCAGGGACTTTCTACACATTTCTGACTGGCGTGCGACCCCAGAGCTGGGTTCTGGGATGGTCTCACTGTGACCTGCCCTCAAGGCCCATTTTCTGATCCTGGAGCTCAGCCACTCACTGGGAGCCCAGGCAGAGATCCTGCCCCTTAGATGAGGTTGCTCATCTGCGAATGGGCCTGGTGCCCACTTAGGAGGAAGCGGTGGGGTTGGCAGGAGGGAAGGTGGGTGCCGTGCCCGACTCCTTCCTTGATGGGGAAGACAGTCCTAGGTTGAGGTCAAGACTCATAGTTCAGAAACTGGCAGTTATGAGCTCAAGCCCACCCTCCCCCAACCCTCCCGTGGCGGCTACTTCTTCCTCCCCCTCCCCATGGAGGCCAGAAAGGGCCTAGAGCCTAAAGAACCCAGGAACCTCCACCCTCCCTCACTTCCTCCCCAGAGACTTGCGGGGGGGAGCTTGACACCAGGTAAAGGTTGAGGCCTTATTTACTCTGACACTGAAAGGTGACAGGGACCAAAAGGCCCAGAGACGAACAGCATCTCAACGCAGGGTTTTGTCTATACCCAGAAATGAGAGGGCAGGAGGAAGGATTTGGTCCCCACTCCCATCCTTGGGCCCCAAAAGATGAAGGAGAACCCCATCTTTCACCCAACCCCACTTAATTCCCAGGAACATCCCCACCCTCTGGTAAGGAGCCAGATACCCAGAGCATGGCCTGTAACTGGGAAAATAACTTTATTTTGTTTGGTGCAGTGGGCAAAGGAGTCCAGTCTCAGAACTTCTGGAATTGTTTCTTGGTGCCTGCAGCCTTGGTGACCTTGAGCACGTTGAAGCGCACAGTCTTGCTCAGGGGCCGGCACTCGCCCACTGTGACAATGTCGCCGATCTGGACGTCCCTGCAGAGTGGGCCATGACTGTGTCACTGGAGGTGGGGGTGGCTCTGCCCCAAGCAGGCCCTGTCTCCAGGTGGAAGCCTCTCAACTTTGGCTCCACCAAAATCCACCCAAGCTCCTATTTCCAGTTCCTTCTACCCCCTAGTTGTTATTTATTGAGCACAAACTATGTGTAAGGCACCAAGCTCAAAGCTCTGCAGAGAACGCTCCAATCCTTCCAAAAACAGAAAATCTCTATGTATTGTCTCCTTTTTGCAGAAAACTGGAGGCTCTCACAGATGGTTATGGTGGCTTGCTTACAGGAAACCTGCCCCTACCTCCACACGGCAGCCAGGGCGGGTCCCCCTTTTAATACCCAGGTCAGGTCTCATGACCTCCAGGCTCCTGTGTGGATCACCTGCTCCCCTGTCTGGGAGGGTGGCTGGCCTGGGTTCCCGGGGAGTGGCCCTGCTCACCTGAAGCAAGGGGAAAGGTGCACAGACATGTTCTTGTGACGCTTCTCGAAGCGGTTGTATTTTCGGATGTAGTGAAGGTAGTCTCGGCGGATGACGATGGTCCGCTGCATCTTCATCTTGGTCACCACGCCTGGGGGGATGGGGCAGATGCTGGGTCAGGCCCCGTGGGAAAGGGAGCCATGAGCAGGGCAGGGCATGCTGAGAATCAGGGAGCCCTGCTTCTGGCATCATCTGTACCAAGCAACTTTCTCAGCAATGCCCGTGGTGGGCATCTGAAGACCATCGTGAAAACAGTAGACATCATCTGCCAGTGCTGCCCCCAGTAACCAGGAGTCTGAGTGTCCCCAGCCCCTCCTCCCTCAGATCCAAGAATCTGAACCCAAGCCCCCAAAGGTCCTCACTCACCAGACAGAATCCGCCCTCGAATGGAGACATTACCAGTAAAAGGGCACTTCTTGTCAATGTAGGTACCCTCAATGGCCTGAAAGGATAAAGATCACTGAGCCTTGCACAGTAGTTCCTTAAAAAGAACAGGAGGCGTGGCCTCCGAGAGACAAACTACACTTCCCAGCAGCCACGGGAGGAACCACTCGGACGTGGGTAGGGCAACTCGATTTGGGCACACGTGCAGGGACACAGGAGTCTCATTCTTTCTCCTGAGGGTCCCCATACCTCCTTGGGTGTCTTGAAGCCCAGACCGATGTTCTTGTAGTATCGCGGTAGCTTCTCTTTGCCGGTTTCTCCAAGCAGGACCCTCTTCTTATTTTGAAAGATGGTCGGCTGCTTTTGGTAGGCACGCTCGGTCTACAGGAATGAAAAGGATGCTGGTAACCCTGGAGTAGGGACCAGCCTGGCCTGAGAGCTTCGTAAAACCCCGCCAGATCCCATCCTCTCCGGCATTTACTCCCCAAAAGCTGGCCTCCAAGGCCGAGTGGCCCAGACGAGCGTCTTATTCTCCAATACACTCATCCAAAGTTACCTCTAATTTAGACTCAACTTTGAACCCGGGGTTTCTTAAGCATTTACGGGCTAAAACACCTTCCACCGCCTGCAAAATTCACCCCTGAAAACCCAGAGATACAGAACCATCCCTCTAACATCCTGGACACCTTTCAGTAAGAATTATTCTCCAAGACACAAGACATCCACCCAGGATTCACTTATCTAATACTGGCGACCTCAGAGCTAAATACCAAGAGGACGGACTCCCTGGAATAGCCCTCAGGACTCAGTTCTCCCAGGATTTACCCTATGGCCTAAAGCTTCCAGAAGAATACTCTGTAAATCATGAGTTTAAGGTAATTCTAATTCCTTAAAAACTTGAGCTTTAATTACATCCCAAGTGCGGAGCCCCCAAGATTTAGAAAACCCTAATCTAAATTAACGTAGACACGCGCCCTCTGCTTGAATTAATCCCCGCGAAATCAAGGACGCCCAGAATTAACCCCGAAACTGGAGGGAGTCCCGCTCTCCAGGACGCGCCCCTGAAGACTGGAGCGGGTCCCACAGAATCAGCGTCAGCCCCAAACCCGAACCTGAATGTCCGCCATCTTCCCGGCTGCCTGAAAAAAGGAAAGTCGCGGTGGCGTCCGGGTTTCCTTATCGACTGCACAGGGGCGACAGAGGAAGTGACGAAGTAGGGGGCGGGACAACACGGTTTGGGGCGGTACTTTGGTGGGACTCTGATTGACGGGCGGCCCTACCCAAGCACGGGATTGGGAGACTGCACGGACACTGCGCCCGGAGGCGAAGGGAAGAGGGGCGGGGAAGCGGCGGGCACTATCTCGCGAGAGCCTTAGGACCTCGTTGCGGGCGGGCTCGCTAGGCACGTTAGGAGGGAGTGACCAGCCTTGAGCCTGTGTTATCGCGAGAGTCATCGGCAGTCGGTCATGTTTCTGCGGGGAGTGGGATCACGTGGGGCTTGGGGACCGCGTGGCTGTGCTCGCGAAGGGTTCAAACGCGTTGTGGCTGCGGCCATCTTTTTGCGGGGTGGGAGACTGGAAAATGTTAGCGGGTTTCATGCGGTGTAGTGACGCCATCTTTGTTAGGGGCGGACGCTGCCCGTGAGTTTTCTGTAGTTTAATGAAAGTTTTTTTCTTCTGTGACCCATTTCCTCTCCAGACAATGGTTTAGTGTGGCTGGGGGTGGAGGGTGGCGAAGTAGGGGAAAGGCCTTCTGCTGATTGTAACAGCGCGGTCCAACAGTATTTTCGCCTATAATGGAAATGTTTTGTATCTGCGCTATCCGACACGGCTGTCACTGGAGTTTGAAGTGTGGTGCGTGCAACTGAGGACCTGAATTTTTAATGTTAATTTAAATTTATTAGATTTAAATTTAAATAGCCTCATGGGACTAGTATGTACTGCGCTGGTCAGTGCTGCAGGTTTCTAAGTGCATACTAATTTGGTATTTTACAAATTCTAGGAAAGCAAAATCTAGCAGGGTAACTGCCATGTGCCCAGCATTATTTTTCCCATTTTGCAGATGAGGAAATTGAGGCATAGTTGCTTCGGGTTTCGCAGAAAATGAGAGGCAGAGATGAGAATTTAACCTGGGCAGTCTGGGTCCAGAGTTCTTAATCACCTACCTTTAAAGAAGGAACCCTTGAGTCCTTTTTACAGTCACTTCACATTTATTGAGCACCTATTGTGTACCCGGCCCCGTGCTGGACAGTGGTGGCAACAATCCGGTGTCTCACACTAACACTGACAGCTGTCCACATCCTAACCTACTTGGACCTTAATGTGAGATTTCAAACTCTAGACCTTGGCACAGAAAGGTGTCTTATGCCTCTTTCCTTACTTAAGTACAAAAAGTAAATGGCAAAAGATGAGTCTTTCTCCTACTCTTCTTCCCCAAACACCCACACCCGGTTTCCTTCTCCAGAAGCAATTGCTGTCATCCTGTTAATCAGCTTCTGATGTGTCTTCCAAACTATTCTATCTTCCATTGAATTTGTATGTGGACAGAGCAAAGTGCAGAACTAGAGGCAAAGCATGACCCATTCATTCCGCAAATGTTTATTGACAATCTAAAGGATGACTGCATTGTTTTGAAAACTTATTCTGTGCTATAATTGTGGTTATATCTTTTTAGGACAGCTGCACTGTCCAATAACACAGCCATTAGTTACATGTACTTGTATAAATTGTAATTGAAATCGAAAAAAACTTAAAAAATTCAATTTTCCAGTCATTCAGTTCATATTTCAAATGTTCAGTAACTACAAGGCTAGTGGCTTGCATATTGAACAGTGAAGATTTGGAATATTTGTATCAATGCAAAAAGTGCTCTTACGAACAGAAGGCTGGGTGCATATAAGTATGTAATATATACGGTGTTTTAAGTTGTAGTAACTTCAGAAATATAAATGCTACAAACTTTCAAAAATCATTTGGATGTTTAATTATTTAAATTTCTTTTACACTTGATAGCTTTGTGAACTTTGAATCATACATTTAAAATTGTTTCAGTCCCTCTGGGGGTAGCATTAAGGGCGAGGGACTTTTCATTTTTGAAGGTTTTAGAACATTTAGAACTCCCAGTGACCTTGTAGCAACTATATCTATTTTTTTTTTTTGAAGAAAAAAGTTCTGGAGTTTTTGTATGACTTGGAAAGGATTTATGATATTTAGCTTAAAAAAAGCAGGACCTAAAGTTACTGTCTACAATGTGTGCTAAATTATGTACAAAAGTAAACTTAGAAAAAAGCCTAGAAGGAAATGCATCACGTTGCCCTGGTGGTTTATATCTCCAGGTGGTGAGATTAGGTATGATTTCCTGTCTGGTTTGTTTAAACGCTCAGTATTTTGCAAATTGCTCAGAGTAGCTGGTGAGATTATGGTAAGGGAAAAGCAAAGAAATTCTGCTTCACTCTGAAGGGGTGAGGGCCATTTGGAGATGTTTAGGTCCTTGGCTTCAAAACATTTTAATTTTTGATTGAAGTATAGCTGATTTACCGTGTTGTGTTCTAACCATTTTTGATCACACCCCTACACCGTAGGAAATGCATTCTGCTCTGAGACCTAACACACACACCTCTCTGCCCTCTTCTCCCCGCCTCGCCTTCTCCTTTTCTAACGTTTAAGTCTTTTAACTTGCCCTTCCTTCCTATAAATAGATTCCCCCCTCCCCTTTTCATTTCTATTCAATTTCATTGTTTTAAAGCTGGTCACAACCCACATTGATTCTTTTGAATTGCAGTGAAGAGCCTTGGTGTCCAATAAAACTTCAAACCAACTGTGGTTATTCTGGGTTTGATGGGGAATAGTTCTCTGCCTGACAGATTTCACATACTGTTTCACAGCAGAAATGCAAATGCTGACCTGGATATCCTCACCCTCCCCAGTGAGCCTGGAAATGCCTACGAAAATGACATTCCCTTTCTATGTATTCCACACTCAAACCTTCTGAGAGTTAATGGTGGGTGTGTTTTAAGTGGGAACTTTTACATTTTTAAGCCAACTTAATTTTTGGACGGATCATGGCTTTGGTGGGGTTATGCTTTTGTTAAAGTTAAGATTTTAACTGTTTAGTTGCTTGTTTTCAAAAGCTGGTGAGCAGGAGCCCCAGGAAGGGTATGGATACCTCCCATTTGTAACATGGTTCTCAGAGAAAACCTAAGGTGGTGTCTCAGGTATTTCAGGGATTAACATCTGCCTGGTGAACTGCAGTAAAATGTGTATTACACTCAGCTAGCCAAGTATTCCCCGTTAGTCCCAAGGGCAGCATGAGTCTGTCTTCCCAGCACAAGCCTGGGGAAAAAAAAGATGGTCATTCTTGCTCATCATCAGGGATCTCAAAGACTTGACGGATGACTGAAAGGCTGGGCACTGGCTAAGTGCTCCCTAGTAATTCGTTTCAGGGACTCACCCCAGCAGATGACACACCTTGACACTTCTTTTGAGGGGGAGGTAAATGGGTTTCTTGGAGGATATACTGGGGACTGAATCCAGGACCTTGTGCATGCAAAGCATGTGCTCCTACCACTTAACTATACCCTCCCCTCAGATCTAAAACATAGTTTTAATATTAGAAAGCATTAAGAACTTTAAAATCCCATTTGCTCTAATGCCGAGTTACCACTTGCAAAATACTTCTACTACAGTAAGTACAAGACTGCCCACCACAGCACAAGACTGGAAGAGCCCACATCCCACAGTGAGGGACGGCAATTCCATACTTTGCAGCTGAATTAGTGAGACAACTTTCGGTAATCTGGGCAACACTAGGCACTACAGACCATGCTGAGAAATACCAAATCCCGCAGGCAGGCATCTCAAAGTACTTCCTTGGCACGTAAATCTACCAAGGTCAACTCTTCCATGAGGGCAGGTTCTAATCCATCATCTGTGGAAAAAGCACAGCCAGTTTTATTCCTTAAGCCCCCTTTTCTTGCCAAGGGCCTGGCTCCCCTGGGCCTGCCTCCACACACACTGCAAAGACGCCAAACTCCTTTAAAAATAATTTATTAGCGTTGAATCACAAAACACAGGGAAGACACGAGGGCGATGCCTGTGACCCCCTGGCTGCACTTCCCTTCCACAAACACCTCTGTAGACACCGGACTCCTGCTGCCCAAGCATTCGCTCACGTCCTAACAGCTGCAGAGTATAGTAACCAGCCCTGTGGGAGGTTTAAGCAGACGTAGGGGTCCCTTCCAGTTAGTCTTCCAGCTCCCCGTTACCAGTCCTGATGCTGCACTGGTTGTTCCAACTGTCACAAATGAGTTGGTCACAGGCAAACTACGCCTATAGCCCTTAGAGCTCTGTAAAGTTTAAAACGGCCTTTCCTAAACAGCACTAAGGTCCGTCCCCTTGGTGTCCCCAGCCTTCTAAGCCCTGGGCTGCCTGTGGCACCTGGATGGCAGGCCCTGGGGGTTCCCACATCCTATGGCGGCGATGGAGGAAGGGCAGGCCAGGCCAAGCGTGAAGAATAAACAGTCAATTTTATTGGGCTCAGACTAGGAGTCCATGGGTCTTGAGGACCTCTGTGAATTTGTCAATTTTCTTCTCTATATTCTTTTCAGCCTGCTTCCGTAGCCTCTGTGGGGTTAAGAGGAAAGACAGTGAGTGGCTTCCCCGTGGGATCACCCTCATCCTGCTCCCAACCCTACACTGGGCCTTAAGCAGAACCCTCCAAGAACATAATGAATACCACCCCATCTGTGAAGTTATTAGCTGCCCGGCCCTGCCCAGGAATGTGGTGCCCCTCCAGCACCTGCCACCGCCCTCACCATGAGCTGCTTCTTCTTCCGGTAATGGATCTTGGCCTTCTCTTTCCTCTTCTCCTCCAGGGTGGCTGTTACTGCCTGGTACTTCCAGCCAACCTCATGAGCCAGACGCCCTAGGTAGGCAAACTGGGGGGAGAAGGGAAAACTTAAGCTATAAGGAAATAAGCCTGGGTGACCATGGCTGACAACCTGTCCCACAGGATCCCATGTTTAGTCATCAAACTTCTCAGCAAGCTCAAGACAGAGCTACCCCCTGAAAGGGCTCCCTGCCACCCCTGGCATCAGCTGAGCCATTGGCACTTTCGGCACTGCCCACAGTGGCATCCGCAGACCATCGTGAGAAAAAAGCCATCATCTGCCAGTCTCCAAGCCCTCCAGTGCACCCCCCCAGGAAGCCTGGGGCCAAGTCCCATCACTCAGGAACCCGGAACTCACCTTCCGTGTGGGCTTCAGACGCACAACCTTAAGGGCGGCAGGAACCACCATCCGCTTTTTCTGTTAGGGAAGGAGAGGGGCTTAGAGGCCTGGAGTGAAGGACAGACGGGAGAAGGCTGGCTGGGGAAGGCGTCTCAGCCAGTGCTGTTTTCACGAGGCTCAAACAATGTAGGTAATTGCAGAACATCATGGACGCCTGATGCATGGACGCTGCTGAGGAGCCTGGTCTAGCTCACCTTGTCATAGGGTGGCGGGATCCCATCAAAAACCTTGAGGCGGTCCAGTGCAGCCTGGCCTCGCTTGGTCTTGTGGGGCAGCATGCCTGTGGGCAGAGGACAGAGGGCTGGCTCAGGGGCTGTGCAAGGACCCCGCTGCCCCAGGCAGGCAGCCAGGCAGCCTCAGATGGTAGTGCATGTGGAGTCATCTCATGGTCGGGAAACTCGAACACGAGTGGGAGAAGTCCTCATCACCGGCCACCCACCTGTCACCACTCGCGGCCCTTGGGTTCCGCTCACCTCGCACTGTCCGCCAAAAGATGCGGCTGGGGGCTCGGAAGTGGTAGGGGCCGCGGGAGGGGTTGGTGTTCATGCGCTTGCGGAGGAAGGCCAGGTACTTCACTGCAAGAGTGGAGAGGGTGTGAGGCCTCAGAGGCCCCAGCAGGATACTAACTCCTTCCAAGCCATACAACCATTACTTCCCAGGGCCTGTTCGGGAACTCAGACCAGCACCTTCCACCCCGGGAGAACTGAGTACAGCGCAGGCCCACCCTCTCCAGCCCTTGTCCGCAACTTACACTTGTTTCTGTAGAAATTGCCAGAAATGTTGATGCCCTCACAACGGACAACCACCACCTTCCGGCCTAGAGAGAATGGAAAATGAGGCAATCATGAGGGGGCAAAGGTTAGGAAGCCACTTGCCATCTTACTGCTTAAGACCCAGGAAAGAAACTGGCCACAATGTATAAAGGCAATGGAACCTCTTGCTCCAAGTCACAGAGCAGTCCTGGGCAGAGCTGGACTCATGCTTAATTTATTCAACAACAGAAAATGTTTCGAGCCCAGAGCCTGCAACCTGGGAGGGGTGTGCTGGCAGGTCTCAGAGCGGTGCATGGGGTTGATCTCACGGTCGTGAGACTCAAACGAAAGATGGTGATTTTTGCTCATCACTGACCCCGGATCTCACATCTTGGGGAGCTGAGGGCAGAGGGCTGACTTACCCAGAAGCACCTGCTTGGCCACAATGGCTGCCAAGCGGCCCAAAAGATGGCCTCGGCCATCGAGCACCAATACCTGGTAGAGACAGAATGAGAGGGCTCAGAGGCACTCAGAGCTTTCTGACTCCCCACCTCAAGCAATCATTCCTTCCTGCTTGTTTCACCTACCTCCCAGAGTGCCTGCTAACCAGACACCAGACCCAGGAACTAAGACCTAAAGCTATTTTACAGATGAGGTGGAGAAAGCAAACTGACTTGACTCGGGATTTCAGGGAGGAGTACAAGATACCAAACAGCCCCTCCCTCATATCTTGGCTGCTTTAAGGGAAGGAATGTCTATGTCCAGATTACATTTGTGGGTAAGACAAGGTAAAAGGACCTGAACCAAGACTAGTACTCTGCCCACTGATCATCCAAGGCAGAACAACTCATGATCTGTGTCAAGTTGTAAAGTCTTGACAAAATCTAATTCGGTCTTGGTTTCAAAAGTAGTTTCTAGCATGAATTTCTATCTTTCGGCGGGGATTAGGTTTTTTTTTTTAAATGGAGGTACTGGAGATTGAACCCAGGACCTCAAGCGTGAGCTATACTCTCCCCGCAGCACAAATTTCAAAACGAAGAAAACCGAGGTTCAGGGCAGGTGAAGATCAGCTGCGTGATCTAAAGCCCAGGCTAGCTCTGCTACTCACTAGTTCTGCACCCCCGGGGGAACTGCTCGCGTGAACGTTCAGTCTCTCGTCAACACTGAAAATCCCAACTCTTACTGGGTTCTTGTTATACACGCTGTGACTGCTGGAAGGCAGTGTAGAAGGCTACAGAATCTAAAGCCAGGCTTCCTGACGTGATTTTTGTCAAAACCCTCCAAGTCTCCATGCTTCAACTTCCTCACTTGGAAGATGATTACCCACCTCAGAAACACTGTAATAAATTAACTGAACTACACAAAATATAACGCTAGGCACCATAAACGCAAGGACACACGTTTGGAGAAATCTACAACTTGCCTGGATTCAAACCTGATTTTCCTTCCTGAACCAGACTCATCACGTGCACACCTCTTGTAGACCATCCCCTCCTATTTTGTCATACAAAGAACCTGAGCACTCAGCTAAGCTACTGCTGCCTTGAGGGCCCCCTGGTGATTGAGGACAAAAGATGTCCCAGGACCGCATAACATTTCATCAGTCCTTTGCTTCTAAAGCCAGCAGGCCTTTAAAAACTTCATCAACCCCGCGTCCCCCGCCCCGGCAAAAAGAGTAATTCGTTCCTGAACGCCCTGTAGGCAGGAACTCTTTCGACCTATTGCAAATATTTCATACCCAAATACCCAGAGCTGCAAAGGAACCCTGATGCGCATTCCCACGAGACTGAAACAACTTGCGCCTGGGCCAGGGCGGAAGTACCCTCCATCTTGGCCAACCCTAATCTCATTTTCCCGCGGCCACGCAGCCGCCTTCCGCGTGCTTCCCCATCGCTGAGGACACACGGGTCAAATTCGGCCAAGGCTTGGCCAAAATTAAGATAAATGAGGCCTAATTTTGAAGTAACTCTTCTTGTGCTAGAAGCCCCAACCGCTGCCCCTCGGAGGAAGAATAATGCCGCATTTTAGGCAGCCCAGGGCCGAAAGGCCGTCCCGATACCTTATATTACCATTTCGGATTCCTCTTACCCCCAGAGCTTTCCATTTTGCTCAGTTATCAATCCACAACACTCAGACAGGGGAAAAGAAGTCCAACCCCGGTCCGGCCTGAACCCCACCCGGCCCCACGCCGCCCCGGCCCGCGCAGAGCCTGTACCTGCCCCTCCGCCATCTTCGGCAACCGCCGGGGAAAGAAGGAACCCTACCCGCAGGGTTTCTTATCCCTTGAAACAGGGGCGGAGGAAGTGACGCAACACGGCCGCCTTCCGTCTTTTCATTGGCCAGAGTGCCTTGCTCGTGCGCACAACGGCCCCAATAGAAGGCGGGTCGTCTCCTGATTGTCCAATCAGTATCGTTCCCATGGGACCTAGGCGGCCATGGCTGTGCGGGGCGAGATCACGTGGGGGTAGTAGGTGGCTCTGCGGAGACCGAGCTGTTCGGCCTTGGTCGCCGTATTTCGGAGGAGCTCGTAAACCTCACGGGAGCTGCCCGCTGTATTTGCAGGGGGGCTGGGGCGGAAAGGCTGGAGAAGCAGTTGTTACCCTCTAAAGCGATATTAGGCTGAGGGGCATGCATGTGGTGATCCGCAGTGGGCGACTGGGCTCGCCCTTCATTGCTCAGTCTAGGCTTAGAGAGTTGGATTCGGGTGCCTGTTCAGTTTCCTTGTAACCTGGCTAAATCCCAAGCCGCGTCTGGGCCTCAGTAGCCGCACCTGTAAAACAGGTGGAGATAATCTTCCCTATGAGGTCTAATGTATGAAGGAATGACTTCCAGATGCCTGAGTGTTCCCCAAAGGAGCATCTCACTTTCTGGATTCTAGGCCTTTGCTTTGGTCGTGCCCCTAGCCTGGAATGCCCTCCCCTCCACTCCCACCTTCTAAAATCTGGCTTTCCAGATAGCTCAGGCTGGCTCGGGTACCTCCTCTGGGCTCCCATAGTGTCTATGCTACCTCAGTTAGAGCGTGTCATCTTGTTTTGGGGCTCTCTCGGGTCCGTGGCTTCTCCCCCAAGGACCAGGAACCCTGAGAGGCCTGGGCTGGTTCTGATAACACGTCTGGATCCCAGCATTGATTGCTCTGTACTGACCCTGGGCCGCAGGAGGCCTCAGAAAACAGATACTGAATGAAACATTGCATTAACTGAAAAACCAAGACCCGAAGGCAAAGTACCCCATTTACAGACAGGACTGACCAGAGCTGGTAGAAAAGGATGATTTATATACAATTTCTTGGGGACAAGGGCTTTGTACAGAGTGGGGAGGGTTGGGCCAGGGCCAGTGCTGGGTGCTGGCGTTGCCTCCATCCTGGGGAGACAGTGACAGAGGCAGTGCAGCCAAAGAAGGGTCCAGTCTCTAGCTGACTTCCTCCAAGTTCCGGCTCTGTGTCCTCTGACAGGTGACTCCTCTTTCTGGGCCGCAGTGTCCTTCTCTGTAAAATGGGGTAATAGATGACTCACTGGGCTGTTTGAGAATCCGTGGACAGAGGAGAGGAAAGCACCAAGCTCAGGGCTCAGCACAGACTCAATGCTAAAAACAACTCTACAGTGAGTGCTCACTGTGTGTTTGGGCATCGCTGTCCAAGAGCACTCTGTGATGACGGAAATGTTTTTTAGACCTGAGATCTCCAATACAGCCATGATACCAGCCCAAGTGAATACTGGGCACTCTAATGTGGCCAACAAAACTAAGGAGTTTAGTTTTTAATTTTACCTAATTTAAACTTAAATAGTGTGGTTAGTGGGAGAGTGGGAAAAATAGGGTGTGGATGGGGAAAAGGGAAGGGGAGACAACTTCTCAATGTATCACAGAAAAAGAAAACTAGTGAAAATTACTGCCCCAAACGTGGCGATGAAAAATCATCCAATTGTGAAAACTGATCCCTGATCCCGTAAATGGAAAACTTCTGTATGTTTCAAACAACTTGAGTACATGAATTTCCTTATGTAACTGTAAATTGCATGAAATACAAATACAGAGCAAGTCTTTCTGATAAAAATTTAGCATCTGAATTGAGATGTTTTGTGAGTGTAGCATACACACCGGATTCTCAAGACTTGGTATGAAAACAAGAATGTAAAATATCTCAATAATTTGTTAAGGTAAGGATTATATGTTGAGATGACAACATTTTGGATACACAGGGTGAAATTAAATATATCATTTAAAGTAACCTGTTTATTTTTATTTAACAAAGATGTGGCTACTAGAAATTTTAAAATCCCTTCTGTGGCTTGGGTCCTAGTTCTGTTGGACAGCGTTGCTCTAATGGCTTTGCGTGGTCACTTGACTTAACTTTGACAGTGCTATGGTAGAAGGACTATTATTAGAGTCTTTTGTACAGATAAGGAAATGGAGGCAGAAGAGTGAAAGGTACAGATGCTGGAACCAGAAGGCCCAGAGTCAAATCTTGGCTCTGTCACTCATGGGCTGTGTGACTTTTGGCAAATGATTGACCTCTCTGGGCCTTGGCTTCAGCCTCTGTGAAATGGGGTTAATGATGGCAACAGCTTCTCAGTTCAGTGAGTTAATTTGTAGAAAACTCTAGCACAAGGCTGAGGCACTGAGGCACTCTCTGTATGAGCGATTACTGCTAAATATTTCTTGTTAGATCCCTCTGGGTTGGTCAGGAACCCACTGGTGACTCCTCTCCTTCCTCCCTTCAGGCCCACCTGCCTCCTGCCCCAACACCTCTTTCCAGGTTCGCCTCCCAGGGCTTGCGGCTGCCCTGGGCAGGATGTCCCAGCTCCCTGGCTTTGCATTGGAGGCCTAGATATTCCTGTGCCATTTTTCAGTCTCCACCCCCATTCACCCCAGCCTGGGTAAAGTTTTGCTAGAACACCCTGAGCTTTTTCACATGTGGAGGGCTTTGCAAAGGTGGTCCCCTCTGCCTGCTCCAGGAGGCCACTGTCTCCTGGATTGCAGACGCCTGTATCCAGATATCTCCCCCAGAGGCCCTCATGCCCATACGTCCCTGCTGAGCTCGAGGTCTTCTCCTAATCTCCCTCCTTCCCACCACGTTCCCCAGATCTGGGGTCCTCTGTGCCCCGTCCCCTCGTCCCCTCCCCATCCACCAAGCCTGTCAGTCTCCAGCCCCACCCCTCCTCTCCATCCCCATGGCCCTTGTCCCCGCCCTTGTCCTCTCTCCCTAGATCCTCATTCCAGTCTCTCTCTTCCAATCTGTCCCCCTCCATGGCCCAGGAGGGGTCTTCTTGCATTGGGAAGTGACCCAACCCTTCCCTGCTAACAGCCCTCTTGTGGGCACCCACCCCCACACCAAGTCCAGGGTCCTCAGTTTGGACAAGGATTCTCCTAGATGAGTTAGTGCTCCACCAGCTAGCTGCAGGGACAGCACCTCCTGGGGATCAGAGGCACAGGGCATCTTGGCTCCCAGCCGCCTCCAGACACCCCCTCAGTCCTCCCCACCCCGTCTGCCCAGTCAGCTGGCTCACCCGCTGCTCCCCAGGGTAGGGTGTCCTCTGTCTCCTTCGCCGGTGCAGGCACCAGGCAGAGGCCAGCAGTAGGAGGGCCACCGGCAGCAGCAACAGCAAGAGGAGCAGAAGAGAGGCCTGAGGAGCTGGCAGGGATGTGGCCCCCAAGGCTCCGGGACTCCTTGGGGGCAGCAGGGTGGAGGAGTCTGCTGGGAGAGAGGAGGCTGGGTGACTGAGAAGAGCCAGGCCAGGGAAAGGAAAAAGAGGCCTGCCTGGTGCCAGCTGTGTGACCTGGGGGTGGGGGTGGGAGGTGGGGCTGCTGGCCTCTCTGTGCCTCAGTCTCCTCATTTGTAAAATGGGGATAATTATCATACTGACTTCATAAGTTTGTCGGAAAAGTTAAATGAGTGAATATACAGAAAGTGCTTAGAACAGTGTCTGGCACACAGTAACGCTGCATTTTATTTTCTGATGGGACAAATATGTTTCAACTGCTTCTGTATCAATTTGTTTCTTCCTTTTCTTCCCCCAATAGTCTCTGAGTTCCACCAAGGCGATAGGAGCCGGATTGCCAAGACCTACTACTTAGTGCTCACTAAATATCATAGTACTTTTTAATCTTTTTTTTTTGTTTGTTAATGGAGGTACTGGGGTTTGAACCCAGGACATCATGCGTGCTAAGCATGAGCTCTACTACTGAGATATACCCCTACCCCCAATAGTTTAATTTACATAAATTAAATATCTGAGTGAATGAATGGACAGATAATAAAACATGTGAAATGATGATGGCTCACAAAGCCCCACTCCACCTGGCCGCTTTTGTTCCCTGTGGACCCTCACCCCCACCTTCTTCCCCTCGCTTACCTGGTCTCAGCCCCTAGGCCTCTTCATGATTCCTTATACAGGTAGGCAGGTTTCTGCCTCAGGGCCTTTGCACTGGCTATTCTCTTATTCCCAACTTATAGTAACTTTCCAGCCAACCACCTCAGACTATGATTCATTCACCCTGTTTTATTTCATTATTATTTTTAATTTGTGGGGGGAGGTAATTAGGTTTACTTATTTTATTTATTCACTTCTTAGTGGGTATACTGGGGATTGAACCCAGGACCTTGTGCATGCTAAGCAGTGCTATACCCTCCCTGCCCCAACACCCTGTTTTAATTTGCCTGCACAGGGCTTGTTATCCTCAGATACTTTCCTGTTTAATGATCTGTTTACATGTTTATTGTCTGTCTCCCTGATTAGTAGGTCAGCCCCACCATGTACACAGACTCGGTCTTATTCTGTGCCATGTCTCCAATGCCAGGTACCATGAAGATGGTTAATTAGTCTTGACTGAATGAATGAATGGTGATAAATATAAATACAAATGACAAAGCTAAATGTTAATGACTAAATGATTGGAAAATTTAGGGAGAAATGGAGAAAAATATAATTAGAATAGGAGGTTTTTAACTATTCCTCTCAGAACTTGACAGAGCTGGTAGACAAATATGACAAGGTCAGAGAGACTCTAAATAATACCACGATTGATAGGTTAATAGAATAAGGTTGACAGCATAAGGTAAAGTTGATACACACAGCTTCAACTCTAATCCCACCAAAAAGAAACAAACAAACAAAATCTGTTCTTTTCCTAAGATCATGTTCTACTTGGCCACAAAGAAAACCTTAGTTAACTGAAAAAGTTGGTTTCACAGGGCAGAGTCTCTCCTTATATTCCAATAAAGTTACTTCATTTGGAAACTTCAGTGCTGAGCATTCAACATGGCGGCCACTTGCCTCACATGGCGACTCAGCATGTGACCTGTGGCTGGTCTTGAGATGTGCTGTCCTCAGTGTAAAATACATACCGGATTCTTAAAGACTTAGTAGGGAGAAAAGGATGTGAAATACCTCATTAAGTAATTTTTAAAAAATATTGACTATGTGTTGAAATGGTACTATTGGGGGTAAAATATATTGGGTTAAATAAAGGTATGGAGTTAGTAAAATTTGTGATTTAAATAACTATTTTAAAAAAGGTAAAATTAAATTCAATAACATCATTATAGAATAAGGATTCCTGGTTACCAGGGGTTTGGGATGGGAATTTTAGGAGGGAGATAAAGTTTCATGAACTCACACATGGTTCTATGAAGCTACATGTGTGATAAAATTACATAGACACACATACACACTCTTTTAGGCATTGAATTGTGCCCCTCAAAATTTATATGATGAAATCCCAACCCCCCGTACCTTGGAATGTGACCTCTTTTGGAGTCGGGTCTTCAAAGAGATAATCAAGTTAAAATGAGGTCATTAATGGTGGGCCCTAATCCAATATCACTGGTGTCCTTATATGAAGGGGAAATCTAGACACAGAGACATGCATAGAGGGGGTGCCCTGTGAACGTGAAAATGGCCATCTATAAGCCAAGGAGAGAGGCCTGGAACAGAGCCTTCCCTCATAGTCCTCAGAAGGAGCCAGTCCTGCTGACACCTTAAAATCAGTAAACTTCTTCTGTTGATCCAGCAGTCCCACTCCTGGGCATATATCTGGAGGGAACTCAAATTCGAAAAGATATATATACTCCCATGTTCATAGAAGCACTATTTTAATAGCCAAGACATGGAAACAACCTAAGTGTCCATCGACAGATGACTGGATAAAGAAGCTATGGTGTATGTGTGTGTGTGTGTATGTATATATATATATATATATATATATATATATATATATATATATATATATACACATAACGGAATACTACTCAGCCATAAAAAGAAAAATAATGCCATTTGCTGCAACATGGGTGGAACTGGAGATCATCATTCTATGTGAGGTAAGACAGAAAGAGAAAGAAAAATACCATATGATATCACTTGTTTGTGGAATCTAAAAAAAGACACAAATGAACTTATTACAAAACAGAAACAGACTCACAGACGTAGAAAATGAACTTGTGGTTACCAGGGTGGGGTACCAGGGTGGAAGGGGGTGGGAAGGGATAAATTGGGAGTTTGAGATTTGCAGATACTAACTACTATATATAAAATAGATAAACAACAAGTTTATACTGTATAGCATGGGGAACTATATTCAATATCTTATAGTAACCTATAATGAAAAAGAATATGAAAATGAATATATGTATGTATATACATTATGCTGTACACCAGAAATTGACACAGTGTAAAGTGGCTATACTTCAATTAAAAAAACAAAAAAACCTTCTGTTTAAATAGCCAGGTTTCTTTGTTACAGCAGCCCTAGCAAACTAACACAAACACACATGCTCACATATATAACTGGTAAACTGAATGAACTCTGTGGATTGTACTCATGTCAGTTTCCTGGTTTTGACATTGCACTATAATTAATGTTACCAAGAAAAATGTAACACTGGGATGAAGGGTGTCTAGGACCTCCCTGTACCTTTCTTTGCCCTTTCCTATGAATCCAATGTAAAAAAGTTTTAAAAATAAAACAACCAGGGGAGTGGGTATAGCTCAGTGGTAAAGCGTATGCTTAGCATGCACGAGGTCCTGGGCTCAATCCCCAGTGCCTCCATTAAAAATAATGCTAATAATAAAAAAAAAACAACCAATAATATGCTAAAAATAACAAATACTAAACATCCTGAAAAAAAGTTAATTTACCTTTTTCTTTTTAACTTTTTTTAACATGTCTACAAGAGCATTTGCACTCAAATATATGGCTCTCTTTCTATTTCTATGGACTAGAAGTGCCTCAGAGAAACAGGCAGGGATGGTTGTTCCCTTCTCAGAGATGGGTAAACTGAGGCCCAGAGGGGAATGAACTTGGGGGAAACATGCCCAAAGTCACACAGCTCATGAGAGCAGGGGGTAGTCTGGGGTGCCCTGGCAGAAGGGGTGAGGGGCTGTGAGGGGGGAAGGGGTGAGGGGCGGTGGGCTGGGGGCTGCTGGGAGCCTTTACCTGGCTGACACTGCAGCTCCAGGCACCTGGAGAAATTCCGGCGGGTGATCCAGGGCTTCAAGGCCACCAGCTGCTGGGAAGTGTCCTGCAGGAGGTGGGAGATGTTGGCCTGGACGAAGCGAAGACAGCTGGGGAGGGGCTGGGGGCAGGGGAGGGAGACGTCACCACCGCAGCACACCCGGCATCACTTCAGGTCAAGGGTGACACCTGGGTCTCAGAGAGAGTTTGGACCCTTGCTCCCCCTGGTTGCTGGGGGAAGCATCCTTAGCAACACCCAGGACAGGACCCAGTCAGACCTGGACCCAGAGGGAGTTTAGATCACCTCCTTCTTCTGGTTGTTAGAGGAGAGAACTCCTTAGCAAGACCCTTCCACTGGGCCTGAGAAATAAACTCAGAATTGGTGCACTGGGCCCAGACACCTCGCCATCCTCCTGCACTTAGAGAAGTGTTACTTCCCAGCATCGGGGGGGGGGCCCCCACTGGGACTGGGGTTCCTGCTCCACCTCCTTGGGGTTGCTCCAGTCAAAAGAAATCTCCAATAACGCCTAGCAGACCTCTGCTTCCAATCCCTAGGAAAACATCACACTCCCCGCACTTGTCTCCCAAGTTCAGGGCTGACCTGGAAGGCACATGAGGTGACAAAGTATATCTCGGTGTTGACAGCCTCCAGTAGGTCTTTCAACTGGGACCCAGCCACCGTCTTGAGCCGTCCCATCCAGCGCTGGGCCAGGACGAGGCGCCAGAAGGCCCCACAGAGCTCGTCCTGCGGAAAGACAGCCCTGGCTCTGGGTCCCGTGGGTGGAGGAGGCTGGGGGCTTGGACAGGTGGGGCTGGGAGAAAGAGAGGTTTGCGGGCAGGGACTCCAGGATCCCAGGGGAGGAGGGGGCCCGGTAGGCACACTAGCCCGGTCCCTAAGGGGTGGTGAATCTAGAATCTCTCCTTCCCACCTCCATCCCAGGCCCCTCCCTTCAGTGACTCACGTCTTGCAGGTTGGTGGCCACAGTGACTGGATAATCGTGAAGCAGGTAGTCAGACTGCGGGAGAAAATGGGGTCAGCCTGGCTGCAAACAGGAGGAAGTAGAACTCCTGGGACCCAGAGAGAGGGGGACAGGGACTCAGAGATGGGGGGTGGGGGTACCTAGAGAAAGGGATGGGGGGGCGGAGACTCAGAGAGAGGGGGACAAGGAGACACAGACAGAGCCCTAGACAAGGGGAACTCAGACCTAGAGGCAGAACCTGGGCTCAGAATGGGAGCAGGGACACTCACAAGCTTGCGGATGGTGCTGTTGAAGGTGGAGGAGATGGGGCTGTGGCGAAAGGAGCAGTCCTGGGTCCTGGAGAGGCCAGGGCTGAGCAGCAGCAGCAGCAGCAGGGAGGTCTGCGGGCGGGCGCGGGGGAGGGGGGGCGGCCCTCTGTTGGCTCCACACACGATCCCCTCTCTCGGTGAGGGTCCTCCCTCCAGCCCCCTCCTCCTTCTTTCCTCTTTCTCCTTTCCCACCGCTCATTCCATCGCGCCCACTTCGCCGCCCCTCCTTCGTTTGGCCCCCGTGTCTCTAACAATCTTCCCCTGAATCTCTCTCTGCCCCTGGTCGGGTCTTGAGCAGTTTTCACCCGCCTCTGCTCCACCTGTCTCGCTCCTCATAGTCCCAACTTGGCCATCTCTCTCGGTTTCCACCCGGGACTTTCTCACCTCTGCCCAGCCTTCTGCTGTCCATGCTCATCTCTCCTGTTTCTCCTCCTGGGTCCTATCAGCTCCTCTGTTTGTACCCACCTTGCTGTTTCTTCCCCTGACCCCTATCCATCTCCTCCCTCTCTCCCCGTCCATCTCCCTTACTTTTGTCCATCCCCTCCACCCCTGTCACCCCATCCCTGTCCATCTCCTCTCACATCTGTCCACTCCAACTCTGTCCAGCACTTCCACCCCTGTCACCCCACCTCTGTTCATCTCCCCCACCCCTGTCCACTCCGCCCCTGTCTACCTCCCCCAGCCCTGTCCCCTTCACCCCTGCCCGCCCCATCTCTGTCCATCTCCCCCTCTGCCTTTCCCCCAACTTATCCGTCAGGGATACGCACAGTTGGGTTCCAGGCTGGCGCCAGCACTATCATTTCTGCCGGGGGCCCCTCATGCCTATGGCCGGATCTTGGAAGGGACAGAAGAGCGAGTCTCGGACCTCCACACCCCAGCCCCTTCCTCCTCGCCCGCCCCTCCACCTCCCCGCCCCTCCCTGGGTCCCTTGATGTGGCTAAGTTTCCGCCTCCTACTCTGTAGGGCTTCCTGCGTGAGCCACAGTTACGGTGAAAACTCCTCATCTCCCCTTCTAAGAACTCCGACGTCCGGTGCCCAGAATCCTCCCCAGGCCAGAGACCCAGGAACCCGACCCCCACCCCTCTCCATTCAGCTCCAGGAGGGGGACCTTGGCTCCGCCCTTCGGGGACCCAGAGCCCATGTCTCCTCACGCACCAGGCTTGCCCCAGCTGGGTGTGGAAGGGGTCGCGCCGGGTGACAGACGGAGATCGAAAGTGAAAGGAAATTTTGGGGGGAAATAGGGAGCTGGGGTGGATCGGGCTGGTGCAAGGGGCGCCACCTGGTGGTGACAGGTGGCAGCTGACGCCGTGGAGAGCGCCTCAGCGGAACTCGGGCTCAAAAGGGCTGTGGTTGGGTTGACCCCCGCGGTGGGACACATAGAATCGATAGCTAGGGCTCCAATGCGGATCTGTCTCCATCTAGAACCAGTGCACACAGGGCAAGAAGGAGGTCACCCTGAGTCCTTAATCTTTGCCTTGAAATCCCGCCCCCCTACCCGTTACCTTCCACATTAAGATTAGTGGTAGTTTCATACCTTCCGGTGATCAGCTTGTGACTCTCTGCCTCTCACTGCCCACTGACAGTCTAGTTTGTCAGCAAATTTGTTGGCCGACCATCAAAATGTATCCAGAATCTGGCCATGTCCCACCCTCCCCTACTGCCATCACCAAGGTCTGCCACCACCATCTCCCACCTGAGTACCTCTGTTCCCCACTCACATCCCCAGCCTCCCGCCTCAGCTCTCACTCACCAGACTGTTCTCCATATGCAGCCCGAGGAAGCCTGTGAAGACCTAAGTGTGTCAGATGCCAGGGGAGGGTTTGAAGCAGAGGAGGGATGTGACTCATTTAACACAGGATTACATCCCTCCTCTGCTCCAAACCCTTCTCTGGCACCTGCCACACAAATCCAAGTCTTCACTGTAGCCTACACAGACCCACAGGATCTGGTCCTGTCCCCTGTCTGCCCTCACCTCCCGCCTCTCTCCAATCCAGCCACGCTGGCCTTCTCAATGTGTCTGAGGCAGGCGCACTCCTGCCCCAGGGCCTTTGCACTGGCCGTTCTCTCAGCCTGGAATGCCCTTCCCTCAGATACCTACGTGGCTCAATCCCGATGTCATTCAGGTCTTTGCCCAAGTACATGAGGTGAAGTCTTCCTCGACCATCCTTTTTCAAATTGCATCCCCTCCCAACACTCCGACTCATGTCTGTTTCGCTGTCTCCCTTATCACTTATCACCTTCTGACATATCATTGCAGTTGACTGATCTTTATTGTAGGTTGTCCCCATTAGGACATCAGCACCAGGAGGGCTGCAGTGTCTGTGTACCCCGCTGGACCTCTGGCATCTACAGCTGTATCTGGCTCACAGCAAGTGTTCAATCCTGTGTTAAGTGAATGAACAAAGGGAGTCTGGCCTCCTTCCTTCAGCGTTCTTGTTGTACGTTGGGGAACGCATCTGGTCTCTGGCTCTGTTTCCTGGGAGACAACCTCAAAGTCCTTGGAATTTCCAGATAATTGATAGGAGTGTCTTTGGTATTCATGGGGGGCCCCCTAACCACACCTGAATTTATGCTAATGAGGTGACTCAGGATGGGGAACTGGTCAGGACCTGAAAGACCAGTCAGGGGATTAGAGGGGTGGGGCTTTTTTTTTTTTTAATTGAAGTACAGTCAGTTAAAATGTGTTAATTTCTGGTGTACGGCACAATGTCCCAGTCATGCATATAGATAAATTCCTTTTCATATTCTTTAGAGGAATGGGGCTTTGAGGCACAAGACCTCTCACCTCCAACCTCCTGGGAAGGGAAGGAAGGCTAGGGATTGAGTTCAATCTCTGTCTCCATCTTCAAGTGGCTTTTTCCTCTTCTCACTGTGTCCTCTGTTTATCTCTTGTAAGGAAACTTGAATTTTTATTTATTTATTCATTCTATTTACTTTATTAAAAAATTTAAAATGGAAGGATAGTTGGTTAACAATGTTGTGTTAGTTTCTGGTGTACAGCATAGTGATTTAGTTATACAATCCTGAACTCCCAATTTATTTCTCCATCCCTGCTTCCCATCCTGGTAACCACAAGTTTGTTTTCTATGTGAGTCTGTTTTCGTTTTGTAAATAAGCTCATTTCTCTCTCTCTCTTCTTTTAGATTCTACATATTATAACTGATATCATATGGTACTTTTCTTTCTCTTTATGGCTTACTTCACTTAGGATGACAACTTCCAGGTCCACTCATGCTGCTGCAGATGGCACTATTTTATTCTCTTTTATGGCTGGGTAGTATTCCACTGTGTATTTATACCATAACTTCTTTTTTTGTTTGTTTTTATTTCCATTGCTCTAGGAGACAGATTCAAAAAAAATATGGCTGCAATTTATGTCAGAGTGTTCTGCCTATGTTTTCCTCTAGGAGTTTTATAGTATCTGGTCTTACATCTAGGTCTTTAATCCATTTTGAGTTTATATTTGTATATGATGTTGGAGAATGTTCTAATTTCATTCTTTTACATGTAGCTGTCCAGTTTTCCCAGAACCACTTATTAAATAGACTATCTTTTCTGCATTGTATATTCTTGCCTCCTTTGTTGTAGATTAATTCACCATAAGTGTGTGGATATATTTCTGGACTTTCTATCCTATTGCATTGATATATGCGTCTGTCTTTTGTGTCGGTACCATACTGTTTTGATTATTATAGCTTTGTAGTATAGTCTGAAATAAGGGAGCATGATTCCTTCAGCTCCATTCTTTTGGCTGTTTGGGGTCTTTTGTGCTTTCGTACAAATTAAAAATGTTTTTGCTCCAGTTTTGTGAAAAATGTCGTTGGCTATTTGACAGGGATTGCATTGAATCTGTATATTGCTTGGGTAGTATGGCCATTTTAACAATATTGAGCCTTCCAATCCAAGAACACAGCACGTTTTTCCATCTGTTTGTGTCATCTTCAATTTCTTCCATCAGCATCTTACAGCTTTTGGAGTACAGGTCCTTTGCCTCTTTAGGTAGGTTTATCCCTAGGTATTTTATTCTTTTTGATGTGATGGTAAATGGGATCGTTTCCTTAACTTCTTTTCCTGCTATTTTGTTGTATAGAAATGCAACTGATTTCTGTATATTAATTCTTATATCCTGCAAGTTTACCAAATTCATTAATGAGCCCTAGTAGTTTTCTGGTAGCCTCTCTAGGATTTTACTTCTTCTTTTCCAATTTGGATTCCTTTTATTTTTCTTCTGATTGCTGTGGCTAGGACTTCCAAAACGAGGTTGAATAAAAGTGGTGAGAGTAGACATCCTTGTTTTGTCCCTGATCTTAGAGGAAATGCTTTCAGCTTTTCACCATTGAGAATATTAGCTGAGGGTTTGTCATATATGGCCTTTATTATGTTGAGGTACGTTCCGTCTATGCCCACTTTCTGGAGAGTTTTGATCATAAATGGGTGTTGAACTTTATCAAAAGCTTTTTCTGCATCTATTGAGATGATCAAAAGTTTTTATTGTTCAACTTGTTGATGTAGTATAACTTCTTTATCCAACCATCTGCCAATGAACATTTAGATTGTTTCTCGGCCTTGGCTATTGTAAATAGTGCTGCTGTGAACACTGGGGTGGGGAATTAGTTTTCTCCAGATACATGCCCAAAAGTGAGATTGCTGGATCACATGGTAGGTTTATTTCTAGTTTTTTTTTAAGGAACCTCCATACTGTTTTCCATAGAGGCTGCACCAAACTACATTCCCAGCAACAGTGTAGGAGGGCTCCCTTTTCTCCGCATCCTCTCCAGCATTTATGGTTCATGGACTTTTTAATGGTGGCCATTCTGATTAGTGTAAGGTGATACCTCACTGTAGTTTTGATTTGCATTTCTCTCATAATTAGCGATACTGAGCATATTTCACATGCCTATCAGCCATTTGTTACGTCTTCATTGGAGAAATGTTTGTTTAGGTCTTCTGCTCACTTTTGGATTGGGTTTACGTTTTTGTTACAGAGTTGTATGAGCTGTTTTTATACTCTGGAAATTAAGCCCTTGTCAGTTGCATCCTTTGGAAGTATTTTCTCCCATTCCGTAGGTTGTCTTTTCATTTTGTTTACAGAGGAAACTTGTATTTAGACATAGGGTCACTTGGATAACCCAGGATATCTTATCTTGAGATCCTTAACTTAATTAAATCTGTGAAGACTTTTTCCAAATAAGGTCACCTTCATATGTTCCGTGGGTGAGGATGTGGTCATATCTTTTGGGGGCCACCACTGAAACCACTGGTTCTCCCAAAGCTGTTGCTCACCTCTGGACCTTTGCACATGTTGCTTCCTTTACCAGGGATGCTCTCCCCCAAACCACTTTTCTAACCTAATTAGATCCTCATCACCCTTCAAGACTCGACACAACCGCTAATCATCAGGGAAATGCAAATTAGAATGACAATGAGATATTGCCTCACATCTGTTAGGATGGCTATTATCAGAAAGGCAGAAATAAATGTTGGAGAGAGTGTGGAGAAAAGGGAACACTTATGCACTGTTAGTGGGAATATAAATTGGAACAGCCGCTATGGAAAAAGTTGTGCAGGTTCCTTAAAAAATAACAAATAGAACTACTTTGTGATCCAGCAATCCCACTTCTGAGTATTTATCCAAAGGAAATGAAATCAGGGTCTTAAAGAGTTATCTGCACTAGTTCACTGGAGCAGTCAGTATTCACAATAGCCAAGATATGGGAACAACCTAAGTGTCCCTTGACAACTAGCTAAAGAAGACATAGTCTATATACACAATGGAATATTAGTCAGCCAGGAAAAGAATGAAATTCTGCCATTTGCAACAACACAGATAAACCCAAGGGACATTATGGTAAGTGAAATTAGCCAAAGACAGAAACTGTATCATCTCACACATGTGAGAGAACCAGAGAGTAAAATGGTCATTGCCAGCAGCTGGGGGGCAGGGGAACTGGAGAGATGTTGGTCAAAAAATACAAATTTTAGGTATAAGATGAGTAAGTTCTCCTCCTATACTGTTGGTGGGAATGTCAATTGGTGTAGCCATTATGGAGTTTCCTTAAAAAACTAAAAATAGAGTTATCCTATGACCCAGCAATCCCACTCCTGGGCATATATCCGAAGAAAACTCTAATTTGAAAAGACACATGCCCCTCAATGTTCACAGCAGACCTGTTTACAATAACCAAGGCATGGAAGCAACCTCAATGTCCATCGACAGATGACTGGATAAAGATGTGGTATACATACACAAGGGAATACTCCTCAGCCATAGAAGAAAAATGAATGTTATTTGCAGCAACATGGATGGACCTAGAGATGATCATATTGAGTGAAGTAAGTCAGACAAAGACAAATATCATATGATATCACTTATGTGTGGAATCTTTAAAAAGTGATACAAATTCTATTTATGAACCAAGTCAGACTCATGGACATAGAAAACAAACTATGGTTACCAAAGGGGAAAGGATGGGGAGGGATAAATTAGAGGCTGGGGATTAATCAACACACGTTACTATGTATAAAAATAAGTAACAAGGACCTACTGTAGTAGCACAGGGAACTGTATTCAATTTCTTGTAATAACTTATAATGGAAAAGAATCTGAAAACAAAAAATATATATGTCTACGTATAGCTGAATCATTTTGCCATACACCTGAAACTAACATTGTAAATCAACTACACTTCAATAAAAATTTTTTAAAAAATGAGTAAGTTCTGAGAATCTAATGTACAGCATGGTGACTCTAGTTAACAATACCCTATTGTATACCTGGAAGTGGCTGAGAGGAGGTCTTCAGTGTTCTCACCATCAATGAAAAAGGTAAATATGTGAGGGGACGGATGTGATAATTAACTTGATTGCTATGATCATTTCACATTGCATATGCATATGAAATCACTGTATTGCACACCTTAGAAAATCAAATTGTAGAACTGAAATGCATACAATTTTTGCCAATCATACCTCCATAAAGCTGGGGGGAAAATTCAGTGAAGATGACACCTTCTTTGGGAAGATTCCTGCCACCTCTCTTGCTCTCACCTCACACACAGACACACACACATTCAAGTTCGGAAGGGTGTCTTTGGGCCCCCAGACTGCCCTGAGCTGCTTCTACTGTTACACAATTCTACATGTCACCTGCAGTTATGTCTGTATGTCTTTCAACCAGATCTGAGCCTACCCCTCTTCTGCTCACAGACCTTCTATGGCTCCCTAGTGCCCTTGAGACAAATTCCCAGCCCCTGCCAATACATTGGTTTTTAGCTCAGTGAGACTCATTTCAGACTTCTGACCTCCAGAACTGTAAGACAACACATCTGCATTGATTTATTTTAGCCACTAATTTTGTGGTACTTGTTACAGCACTGACTGGAAAGAATACACCTCTCACCTCAGCACCTAGTAATAGCTCACTCACAGCAGACACTCAATGGATTTTTATTGACCAACTGGATAGCTGTCTTGACTAGGAGCTCCTTTCCTTTGGCCAGAGATGATTGGACCAGAAGTGGACACCTGCCAGGCTGGCCAATGAGATTTCCCCTCCTGCAGATGTGGCGCTGAGTGTTCTCTGTGGTCTGGGGGTAGACAGACCTATTGCAGTTGGCTTTGGCTGCTTAAAGCAACAAGACTAATAGGAAAGGAGCCCATGGAATCTGGGAGGAAGTTATTAAACCACAGAGAGGAACTAGAACCTTCCAGGGACTTCCCTCTAACTCTTCATTCCTGTGTCTTTCCTGTCCAAAGGTCTAGAGATCCTGAGAGAAGTGATCTACTCTGCCTAGCTTTAGTCAAATACTAAAGGAGGCTGCCATTCTCATTTTCCCTGGGACAAAAAAAATCAACCTCTAATTAACAGCATGTTTTGTGTACACATCACAGTCTACCCATGGAGGCTGGAACTATTAGCCCCAATTTACAGATAAGGAAACTGAGGCTCAGAGTGGTTAAGAAGCTTTCCTAAAGGCACATGGCTAGGATTTGAATGAAGCAGACAGGTAGATATGAGACCCAAGAGATCATGTGGCCCACAGAGACAAGACTTGCCATGGCTCCTGTCTGCATTTGGGTTTCCAGGACCTGGGGCACCCAGCTGCGTGTCTTGCCCTGTCTTCTGTGCCTCTGTAGCCTTCCAGAAAATTCCCTTTTATCCTAAGCTAGCATGAGCGGTTTCCATGCATCAGAGAATTTTCAAACAGTGGTATGCTGGAGTGGTTTGGAGGAGCTGACTGTTAAAAACCCAGGAACGGTCAGCCTGTTCAATTAGCTGGAGTGTGAAACTGACATAGCGGGAGTGCTTACACCATGGACATTGGTCCAAGTTACTTACCAAGGCTTTTATTTTATTCCAGAGAGCTACTGTATTTTATTTTACACCTGCATAACCTGGATTCTGAGGCAATGCATAGGTAGAGGAAGCCAGGGAGCAGGAGCTGCCAGATAGAAAAGACCAGAAGAGACAAGAGTCCCTGTGGCCCTTTCCACAGCTTCTCAGTATCCCCTTTATCTGTTCCACAAACACTCTTGTCTGGGAGCCAGCCCACAGGGCTGCTTAATCTCAGAACCAAAGATGGGCTTCAGCAGATCAGAAATTGCTATTTCCGATCCCGCTCCCCTCAGAAGCACAGCCAAGATTGGTCAGAGTTTATTGGAGGGCATGGGAACCACAATAAGAGGAAAGTTCCAGACATCTGGCGTCGGTTGGGAGTGATCTCTCCTCCGTCCAAGATGGAGTGGAAGGCACTTGAGCAATCAGTCCCCCATGGGCAGCCACAGGGCCTTGGTCCGTGCTGCCCGCAGCCCCAGCTCTGGGCCTGCCCCCTCGGCCTCCTGATCCCAGGCCCGCGGGCAGCCTCTGTTCACCCACACTGGCTTGAGGTTTCCTGCTGAGGCCCATTCCACAAACTGGGATCCCTGGCGTGGAGACACAGGGATCATTATTTCCACTGGCTTGGTTGCTAAGCAGCTGTTTCGTTGGCAACAAGGACTATCACTGAGGAGGGGCCTAAAGGCTTGACCTAGGCTCTGTGGCTAGAATGCTCAGCTCTTAGCAAGTAAACCTTCCAGATACTGAAGGAAACAAGGCTGACCTTTGTGGCTATGGAATTTCCTCCCTGTTAACGGCCCACATTCAAAGGAATGGGGCAAGGTTCTTGCTGACAAGTTCTCATCTGTTACCATCAGGCAGTTTAAGAGGGTGGACTGTGGGCTTCTGACTCTTGCTGCAGTGTGGTCCTTAGCAATTGGTTGTCCAATGTTAGGTCTTTGGGCTGGGCAGGATCTCTTGCCCTTGTGCTAAGGAGATCCTCTTCCTTAACAACTGGGCTCTAAAGGGGCAGGACCCAGAACCTGGTTGCTAAGGAGTAGCAACAGGGTTCTAAGGGAGTGCAGCCATGTTCCCAGAAAAGGAAGAGCTTGTTGGTGATGCTGAAGACACTGAAGATGGCAAAACAAAACGTACCTGCGCAGATCCAAAATACCACAAGGCCTGGATGTCCTGGTGCAAGGCCAGGCAGCGGGTCAGGTGGTCCCGATCCCCTGTCACCACATTCACCAGGCCTGCTGGCAACAAGGCGACCATGTCCTAGGGGATGGAAGGTGGGGATTATCCAGAGTTGGGAAGAGGAGAGTCAGAGACCCCTAGGGCACTGGGAGCAGGGTAAGGAGTGAGCATCTGGGGATTGGCCATGGGGGTCCCAGAAGGAAGGGGATGGGGTCATGACTGGTGAAGGCTCACAGTCTGGAGAGAATGGTCATTGGGTCTATGAGTAGCGAAGGCTCGGCTGCTGGGATGGGGTTTACCATGGTTACCAAGGGGATGGGGTGAGAGCTGAGCTCTTGCAGGCCTTTGGGCACCTTTTATCCATCTGCTGCCTGGAGGGCTGTGGGGAGCAGCAGCAGACAGGCAGGAAGGCAGGGGACTGTACCTGGCAGACCTCCAAAGCAGGGATGGGACAGGCCCCGCTGGGCACCAAGACCACAGTGTTGCCATGAGCCAGGGCGGGGGCCAGTAGAGACACCAAGGCCAGCAGGGGCCACTTGTCCGGGCACACAATAGCCAGCACGCCCAGTGGCTCCCGAAGCCGGAGCACAGGCCCTCTCAGCTCTGCTACCTGCAGGGACGGGGGGAGGTCAAGGACGGGGCAGAGGAGCCTGACTGCCCTCTTCTCACCTCCTCTATCACCTGCCCTTTTTCTCCTCTCATCCCCAACTTCGCTTCTCCATAGCAACTCCAATAATGACAACATAACCAGCTGATGGTTCAGGGCACAGACTCCAGAGCCAGATGCCGGGTTCAAGTCCCCGCTCTACCATGGACTGGGTGACCTTGGGTGAGTTACTTAAACCCTCTGGGCCCCAGCTTCCCAATTTTAAAATAAGAACAATAATAGTGTCTACCTCAGAGATTTACTGTTAGGATAGAATGAGTTCATATGTGTAGCGGTCTCAGAACCTGGCCTATAGGTTTGTTTGCATGTGTGTTTTGAAGCTTAATTGACTATAACTGACAGTCAGTAAACTGCCCGCACTGTAAGGGGTATAGTCTCAGCCATTTTCATATATACATATATACACCTGTGAAGTCAATCACCACGATCAAGATAATGAACTCCACCCCCCATTTCCTTGTGCCCTTTGATAATCCTTCCTTCCTGCCTCTGCTTGATCCCTCTGTGCTCAGATAACCACTGATCTGCTTTCTCTCTATACACCACTGTGCATTTTCTACAGTTTTCTAGATACATTTTCTAGACTCATATAGTCTGTACTCTTTTATCTGGCTTCCTCCATGCAGCATAACCATTGCGAAATTCATCCATGCTGTAGCTCGTTCACTCTTGATTGCTGAGGAGGAGCCCACTGGAGGCATGTACCACAACTTATTTATCTGTTAACCTACTGAGGGACATTTGGATTGCTTTTTTTGCTGCTATGAATAATGTCGCTATGAACATTTGTGCATAAGTCTTTGTATGGATACGTGCATTCATTTCTTTTTGGCTAAAAACCTAGAAGTTAAATTTACTCAGATAAATACCTAGGAATTAGTATGGATCAGATACTAAGAGCATATTTAAGGGGAGAGGGTACAGCTCAAGCGGTAGAGTGCATGCTTAGCATGCATGAGGTCCTGCGTTCAATCCCCAGTACCTCCTTTAAAAATAAATAAATAAACCTAATTACCTCCTCCTGCCAAAAAATAAATAAATAAAAGAAAATACAATAAAATTTTTTTTAAACAGAGCATATTTAACTTAAAAAACTGCAAAATGTTTTCCCAAGTGGTTGTCCCCTAACGTTTCCCCCAGCAGGATGTCAGAGTTCCAGTTCCTCTACATCTTTGGTGACACTTGCTATGGTCAGTCTTTTGAATTTCTGCCATTCTAATAGGTGCCTAGTGATATCTCAAGGTGGTTTGGACTTGCACTTCTCCAATGACTAATGACGTTGAGCATCTTTTCAAGTGCTTACTGGCCATCCATAGGCAAACATTTTTTTGAGCCCTCAGGCATTAAGAGCTCAGCCCATTTAGTTTTCAACTCCCCAAGGTCAATACCATCATATAATTGCACATCATTTATGGAGGAGACCCAGGACAAATGACTAGCTGTCTTCCCCATTATCTTTCTATATCGCTCTCCCTGAGTGCACCTGTGCTGTCACCTGAGTCACTGAATCCTCAGGCTCTCTTCACTGGACCTACCATATTTCATACCAGCCTCGGAAGGATGTGTAGTTGCGTGTTATAAATACAAGTGAAACAAAAATCACACCAAGCAATACCCTGTGCAATGCACTCTATATTTTCTGTCCTATTCTCTATCGTTAAAAAAACAAACAAAAAACCCCCACCACAACAGGGCTATGACCCACTAAGTTGATTTTATGGCCCAGGAATGGGTCCCTAACAATAATCTGAAACACTACTCTATGAGGCGGGCTGGATGCTCATTATATAGAGGAGGAAATCGAGGTGCCGAGAGGTGAGACCACTTGGGCCTGGACACCTCCCAAGTCATTCCATAGTCCTTGTTCTGACCCCACTCCAGACTGCCCGCTCTGTCTGCCAGCCCACAGACCCTTCTCACCTGCAGGGTATGGCCCTGGGCCTGGACGCGGGCCCCCCACACCCGAAGCCGCCTCGCGCTCAACTCCACCTCTGCCTTGGCGACCTTGAGCTCCACTCCATGCCTCTCCAGCCTCGCCGCCAGGGTAGACCCTCGGCGTTCCAGCGCGGCTGCCAGGGCGCACAGCAGGGCTGCTCGGGCCCCTGGCGACTGGCCTACCCAGCTGCGGGCGGACGGTGCACAGTTGTGGTTGGCTTCTTCACCCTGATTCTTCCCAGGTATCTCACCTCTGCCCACAGCCCCTACCCTGCGTGTCCAGACCCCATGACCCATCTGCCCTGGGAGGAGAGTGAGGGGCCCGACCCACATCCCATCAGCCCTGGAAGCTCAGACTCCACAGCCCACCAGTTCTCAGGGTCCAGACCCCGCATTCCATTGGCCGAGCCCTGGGGTTTCAGATTCCCCTCTCTGATACCCCACGATCCCTGGGCTAGCTCATATGACCCACACACTTACCCAGGGGCAGCCTGGTGAGCAGCCTCGACGGCACCTCGGATATCCTTGGCTCCGCCCTCAGCCACATAGCCGTGAAGATTGCCCTGCGAATCCCAGATGGGCCTGGAGCTCCGGGCCCCAGGCGCCTGGAAGCGGCCCCCGACAAAAAGCCCATAGGGGGGTGATGGGCTGGAGCAGGGTGAGGTGTGAGGGCGGGTCCTGGGCAGGGACTGCTCAGACCCCAGGCCACACCTCATTGGATGGACCCCTCCAATTCCCATGGGCCTCCGCGGGACCCAAACGCCTGGCCCCGTGAGTCTCTGGGGGAGGATGTACTTTCATTTAGCAGAGCTGAGGCTCTCACCAGGCCTGGCGGGTTGGGGTCAGGCCATAAGACCCATAATGCAATTCTCAGCGGGACTCAGGGACCCCTGGATGGCTCTGAAAAGCCTCCCTCCAGTCCACGGGATGGGGGGCGGAGCCTGCCACCACTTGCCCTCTTCCCCTCCACACACCAGGGATTCTGGGAGTTGTAGTCCCCAGAGCAGCTCACCTAGGCCCTGTTTCAGGCCCAGCTGGTAGGGTTGAAGGGACCACGAGGCCAAAGGTGTCGTAGTTCAGACTCTCAGAAAGGTAGGGCAGCCGGGCAGGGGTCCCTGAGGGCTGCAGGTACTCATACAGACCCTGTGGGAGGGATGGGGGCAAGAGGACATGAGACGTCCACAACGTGGCTGACGGCGTGGTGATGGGTGGGGAGGAGGTGCACTCACATCTGGGCCCCCGTGCCAAGAAGACCCGCTCTCCTTGCAGCCACCTGTGGGCACTGCTGCGTCTCTGAGGCCGTGGGCATTGATCCAGACTGTGCCCACTCGGAGCCTGTGGGGACAGGACATCAGAGAGAAAAACAGAAACTGGAGGTAGGGAGAGGTGATTCAGAGAGGCTGGGATGGGGTGGAAGGAGAGACCCAGAGAGATGGGGAGACATCAAGAGAGAAGATGGGACTGTCCTGGCAGGCTGCCCCGTGTGCCAGTGGGTGTCAACTGACCCGTAGGCCAGCTCCAGTGCCTGCCCCAGTCTCTCGCTCCATACACTGGCACTGCCTCCTCGGGGTGTCCCGTTAGCCAATGCCAGTGCCTCCTTGGCTGTGCGGAATGGGGAGGCCACAACCAGAGGCCACGGCACCTGGAGGGGGTGACAAGGGAGCTCAGGTGGCCTGGCCAGCTCCTCCTCCGACACCCCACCCACTGTAGGTTCAGCCTACAGCAGTCGGCAACCCCCAGACCCAGTCCAAATGGTTCCCCCAGGGGCCTCTGTAGGTTTGGTGCAGCTGCCCACGTCTGGCTGAGGATGGGAGGATGGAATAGGGTCTCTGGGACCCTGAGGGGTTCACCTCTGCCTGGGTACACGGGGAGGCTGGAAGCAGGTCAGAGACCAAGGTTGGGGGAAAGAATGGGCTGTCTGAAGGCACACTGCCAGCCTGGAAGACCTGGGGAGAAAGAGAAATAGACCTCCAAGTCCACACCAGTCCTCTCCGCTTCAAGGACCCACGAGTCCTGGCCCCCCAGCCTCTCCCCCTTCAGACCCAGGAGTCAGATCTTGAGGTCCCTCCTCCCCGGCACCCCAGAGTCTGTGCCCCAGGCTCACCTGTGCACCCTGGCTCTGGGCCTCATGCACATAGTGCTGTGCCAGGTCATGTGCGGCAGCCCCCCGGGCCCCCATGTCCACGGCCCCGTCTAGCCCTCGGCCACCCCGAAGCCGTCCCATCCTCTCTTGGAGCCGCCTCATCGTCTCATCCCACACAGACTCTTGGATAAGAAGCCTGAGGCCCCCCTGTGAGGAAAAGGTGGGAGTCAGGGAGGGCAAAGACTGGGAGACATACAGGTACAGATCAGAGGAGGGTCAGGGAGAAGTGGCCGAGGACACTGGAGATGCTCTGAGGCCCCAAAACCCAGGCAGGATGTGGATTTACAGAAAGGTGGTGGTGGAGAGTGGAGAGAGAGGTGGGGAAACTAGGATGTGGACGCTCAGAAAAGTGAAGGGATTCCTAATGAACAAGAGACACAGAGCCCCTGACTAGGCAAGGCCAGGAGAGCGGGGAACGTGGAGATTCCGAAATTTGAGGGGATGAGGAGTCCTACACATGCAGTGGTGTAAAGATAAGAGTTTGGAAACAGAAAAAACTGAAAATTTAAATGAACAAAGACGGGGGCCCCCAGGAAGTGAGGGGAGATGGGTGCAAGGCTCTCACCCGGCTGCGGTCAGACCAGGCTGCGTCCACGACACCCTCCACGGCTGAGTCCACGTCCGCCGCCTCCGTCAGCAGCAGCAGCGACTCAGCTCCCAGCGCCAGGCCCAGCTCAGGACCCTTGCCCGCCAGGGTCCGCCGTAGGGCACGTCCTTCCTATGGGATCCATGCAGGGTTCAGCTGGGGGAGGAGCCTTCTGGCCCTCCAGCTGTGTCCCTGCCCCTTTCCACCCATGAAGATACCTCCACGGCTCCACAGAAGGCCACCTTCTGAACTCCAGGCTGGGAGGCTAGGACAGGCCACAGGGAGGCAGGGCCACTGATCACATTGAGGATTCCTGGGAAGGAGCCTAGCTCCCCTGCCAGCTGGGCCAGGAGGAGGGATGTCGGGGAGGCTGGGGGCACGAGGACCACCACAGTGCAGCCTGGGGAAGGCAGGCAGCTCAAAGATCCTGGAGTCTAGAACCCTAGGCCCCTCCTCCCTCAGACCCAGGGGTCAGGCCCCCAGCCCATTCCTCCCTCAGACCCAGCAGTCCCAGCCCTCAGCCGATCATTTACCAACAGCCAGGGCAGGGCAAATCCTCCACATCATCTCAAGGAAGGAGAATGTGGGTGGCAAGATGAGACCAATCACTCCTGCAAGAACATGAAATGAGCCAGGGGCAGGTACTGCTGGATGGTGAGGGAGGGGGCTGAGGGCTGGGACTCCTGCTTCTCACCTATGGGCTCCCAGCCTGCCAGCGCCTCCTCCTGGGCATATGCCTGGACTGCATGGTACTGGAGCAGCTGCTGGGCCAGCGGGACATCTCTGTCTCGAACTTCTCGAACAGCCCGTCCAGTAACCAGGGACTCCAGGGTCCATAGCAGCCGCTGGTGCTTCTGGATCATCTTTGCCAGCCTGTGGGGCAAGCATCAGGGATGGTCATTTCCCACTGCCCCTTGGCCTGAGAGTCCTGGAACACACCCCGTATACCTGAACTACAATCCCCTTTAGCACACGGGGGCATCTCCACTATTTACCAGGGGTGGAGGGCACCAAGCATTTATGGGAAATGTAATCTGGGAAACACTCAAAACTTGAGGGTGCTGTGTCAAGATCTTAGCCACCTGTAACCTTCAAAGGTGATAGAAAATTAAAGTTTAGCCTCTAATCTCAATTGTACAATGGGAAAGAGTCTCAAGAATGTGCTGGAAAACAGTTCGGGGGACTCCACCAGCCCCAGTGAGCCGCTAAGAAATGGAGCCTGATGAGCCCCAGGGATATTCTTGGAAACAGACTTCGTCATTACTAGTCCCAGCAAACAGTGGGAAATGGATGTTTTAGCTGCTAAAGGCTCCAAGGCACGCTGGGAATATGAGCCTTAGCTGCCAATGAATTCAGTGGGCTATTGGGAAATAAGAGTCTTTGTTCTCAAATCCTTCTCCACCTCCTGGGGTCCACAATTCAAATGCATCACCTGGTCAGATGTTGGGCCCGAATGGCTCCAGGGAGCAAGCTCCAGTTCTCCAATGAGGTCCTGGCAGCCTTCACAGCTGCGGCCACATCCTCAGTCTGTGCCTGGAGGCAACTGGCCAAGTTCTCTCCTGGGGAAATGAATGCAGGGGCGGGGGGTGGGGGTGGGGCGGCACCCAAATTGGAGGTGGGGGAAGCCCATGTCAGAACTGGAGGGGGCTGAGATTTCTGGGGCCCAGGAGCAGCCCGAAGCAGTAAAGCTGGTCTTTGCCTCAACTCTGGGTCCCAGTTTCCTCATCCGACAAATTGGGATAAATCTATAGGTCTTTGCTCTGACTGCCTCCCACAGGCAAGGGAGGAATTTTAGTAGATAGTGACTTCAAAAAGTGTCCACAGGGACTCAGAACCGTAAAGAGGATGACTGTTATTAAGAGGAGCCAGAAATCTCAGCCTCCTTCCCCAAACCAGTTGCTCCCTGCCCCCCAGGCCCTGAGCAAAGAGAGGTGTGGGTGGTGGTTATGGTTGGGGCCACAGACACCTCTCCCTTCCATATGACTGAGGGGGCACCTCATACCTGTGATGGGATCCTGGCAAGACACTGAACTCCTGTGTTCCGGCTTTAACCACTTTCCATTAACATAGTGACCCAAGTGCCGGTCCTGGGTGTCCAGCCAGGCCTGGGGGAGGCAAAGACAGCTTGGAAAGGAGTCTGGGAGGCAGCTGGGGAGGTTCAATCCCTACCCAGAGTCCTCTGGGAGGTGGACACCGGCCCCCTTTGACCCACCAGCCAATTATTTTCCTGAGTTATACGATGTTCCATTGTCTGGACAGACCACATTTTGTTTATCCATTCATCTGTTGATGAGCATTTGGGTTGTCTTCGCCTTTTTGCTATTGTGAATAGTGCTGTATAAACGTTTGTGCACAAGTCTGAATACCTGTCTACTTCTTGGGTTGTACATCTCAGAGTGGAGCTACTGGGTCATACAGCAACTCTCCGAGTAACTTACGCGGGGAACCACCAAACTGTTACCCACCACAGTGCACCATTTTACATTCCCACGCAATCTCTGAGGGATGTCCTGTTGACTTTTACATATGGAGAATGTGAACAAAGGATTAATAAGACCTTTTCTTCCCCGTGGAGGAATGACCTTCTTGAATAGAAATGACTTTCTGTTTCCCTGGAAACTTGATACAATTCAGCCGTGTTTCTAGACAACACTGACCCCCAACTGGTCCACTGGACTGGGAAAACTGGGAATATACCATACATATCCAGTGGAAAGCCAGAGCTCTGGGGCTTCCTGGAGAGCTCTGCATTCTTGCAATGGGTGCATCCCTTGCCAGGACCCTGGAAGAGATGCCCATGAGATTGTATCGTGCGGCATCCAGTTCTCTTTGGGAGGTGGGGCTTTTAAGCCAGGTGCCTCCTGCACCTACCTTTGTGATGGTGTTCCTCTCATCTGGGCTGTCATCACTCGGGGGAGTGGTGTGACCCCTGCTGAAGACCCAGGCTTGATGCTGCCTTACCAGGTGTGGTTTATTTGGCTGTGATTTGTCTAATGGAGCCCAAGGCAATGAGGGCCTAGTGCCAAGTCCCTGGAGCGGGGTTTGAATCCTGGCTTCAGTATTTCTTTGTTGTTCAACCTTAGATAGGCTCTTATAATACCACGGCCTCGGATGACCTATCTGGAAGATGGGGATAACTACAGTCCCTCCGTATCTCACAGGGCTGTGGTGAGGATTAAATGGCTCAATATACATCATATGCTCAGAGCAGCACTTACTTAAGACTTTCTACTAATTTTATTCCCTTTCACCCTCTACATCTGCTTCCTGTTTCTCTCTCCCTGGTCCTGTCTTCCCTAATCCTTGCTAAATCTAAGACACACATCCCACTTTTTCCTTCTGTAAACTGTTTTCTCTTAGCATCCCTGATGCCAGTCTCCTGATTTCTCTCTTATCCTACCAATGGCACCTTCTCATTCTTTCTTTAAAGACAATTTTAAGTAAAGTAAAAATTCAGCCAGAAGTTCCAAATTAAAAGACCCCCCCCCAACCCCTACAGGAAGACACGTTTTTTAAATAGTGGGGGATATATGGATATGAGCTGGGCATTAGATGATATTAAAGAATGAGGATTAACGTTGTTAATATGAAAATGGCATGGCAGTTATGTTCCAAAATGAATCCTTATCTGTTAGCAATGAAGATTCAAATATTTATAGGAAAATAACATGACATCTTGGTTTTAAATCACTCCAGAAAAAAAAAGAAGATACAACATTGGACTCAATGTTGATGACTGTTGAAACTGAGTGATAGGTAAGTGGAAGTTCATCATTTAAGTACTCTGTGGATTTGCAAAATTGCCCCCCAAAAGAAAAACAAAACCCCAAAAGAATGTTCCACAGGGTCCTGGCAGGCCACGTTAGTGTGAGAAGAGGGCTTGGAACTGGGAGACTGGGAACTCATGACTTGTCTAAAAAGACAGCTATTGAATCCAGATGATTTTTGTCAGGGAATGTGAGCCAGAGGTTGCCAAATATTGGGATTTTATTTTCAGCAGATGCTAGAATCCAGGATGTTTACATAGACTTAATTGTCTGCTAATGCACATTAAAAAAAATAAAGTTCAGGCCAAAGAAAATTTGTTTGTTGGTTGAGTCTGACCCACAGATTGCAAGGTTGAGCTTCGAGAGAGGTGGAGGGGGGGGTCTGTGGGCTCTAGAATCCTAGGGCTCAGGTTCAAATGTCAGTTTTACATTTTTTAAGCTGTGTTGACCATGGGCAAATTACTTACCTCTTTAACCTCTGGGTGCTATGGCTAAAGTAATGACAATAATCCCGTAAGACAGCTGTTTTGGGGATTAAATGAGATCATGCTGAGCACAGAGACTGGTACATAGAAATCGCCCAATAAATCTCAGCTATTATCACATTATTGCTATTTCAGGATAGTCCATCTCTAATCAGCCTCCAAGTGTGGGAGTTCTCTGTACTCCATCCCAGATCTTCTTATCTGAGTCTTCACTACATTTCTAGATAATCTCATCATCCCCAGCATTCAATTATCTTTCTACACTAGCGACAGGTAGGTCCTGGTCTCCAGACTTGAGGAGCCGGCAAAAGTAGTATTTGACTCCTGCACATGGCCCAAGGCTGTCCCCTGGTCCCTCTCATTCTTACCACGTGATAACCAAGCCCATGGGCTTTCCCATCCTTTCTGTGACCATACTCCTTCTGAGTTCATCATGGTGGGGAGGGTGTGTAAGGAAAGGGACAGAGCCAGACCAGAGGCACTGTCCTTGCCCTCATAATGCCCCTAGCCCTGATCCTCCTGCATCTCTGTCTCCTCACCTCCTCCCCATCACAGCCCACACTAGGCTCTGGTCTCTTCTTCCACCTGGACCACTTTTCTAACCTCCTCCTTTCTCCCTCCAGAGAAGCCCAAACTTTTCACATCTGGGTGTTAGAAGACCCGATGATATCACGACGGCCCCATGGGGGAATTCTGAGGGGGCTGAATAATTATATAAAATTCTACTTATATACAGGAATCCCAAGAGCGTTCTAGGGGACCGAGGGATCACGGGAGCCCCACGAGGTTATTCTGAGTAGCTGAAGGCAGTTACATAAAGTTCTGATGTATTCTGGGGTTGAGAGGTCCTGAGACTATAGGTACCCCACAAATATTGGGGTGACCCTGAGGAATCACGGAGGCTCCATGGAGGTCTCCGTATGATGAAGGGAGCCCCCCCAGGAATTCTGGGGGACCCCGGGAGCCAAAGGATGGCCTGAGGAATCACGGGAAGTCTGCGCGGGTTCCTGGAAGATCACGGGGGCTCCACAGGAATTCTAGGGGATCACCGGAGGTCCTGAAGAATCAAAGGACCCACTCGGGGGTTTCTGAAGAATTGGGGAAGCACCACCGGGAGTTTTGGACCGTGGAACACGACAGCTACCAGGACTCACGAGAACAGACTAAAGGGCTGAGCAACCATAAGGGCTCAAGAGAACGTCCTCCAGGGGTGGGTCCTATGGAGTGGCGGGAATCACGGGAGCTGAGAGGGGCGGAGTTGCTGAGCTGTCGCGGTGGATCACGGGAGTCCGCGCGCAAAACGCGGCCCGGAGAGTTAAGGGGGGGGGGATGGGCAGCGCCGGCCAGGCAGCCCTCACCAGTGCGCATGCGTGGCTCTCCGGCACGGGTCCGTACTCCAGCGTGGTGAAGATCTCGCGGGCGCGGGGCTCTGCTCGCGTCGCAGCCATCACGCTCCCGGGGAGCTTTCCACGAGCTGCGGGGCGCTCTGCCCAAGGAAACCTTGAGGTCCAAAGGGCGGCACCGCCCCCTCCAGCCCAAAAGGCGGGGCTACGGGAGATTAGAGCGTAACCCCGCCTTAGGTCCCAGTGACCCCGCCTATAGGTCCGTGGGGTAGTTTGGAGCATGCGCAGTCCTCAAAGCGGGGGAATGGGGGAGGAGTGGGGAGCCGAAATATAGGTGCCTTGCAAGTAGGATGGCTCCAGATCTAGAAGAGTGGCCTTTTGGTCTCTTCCCGCCACCCTATTCATGTTGGAGGCCGAAAGTGCAGCTTTTCGTCCAAAATGCAGTTACTAGAGAATCGAATCTACCTCTGGGACGAAGTGATTGTTCAGAGATTAGAAGGGAGTAATTTAGGATGGACACTGAAATTAAAGTTTTTAAAGTGTGCCAGCCTTAACTGCCCAGTAACCTGGCCAGATTAGGCTGTCTGGAAGGAGCGTAAGTGTGGCTTTAATCGACACAGGAAGTATGGCATTTAGTGACTCTCAGGATTTAGTTTTGATTGGTTGAGTTGAGAGGCGTGGCTTCAGACAGACCAGATTGGTCTGTGATTGGTAACGGAATGCTGTTGGCAGGTTTGAGGAATGAGCGTTGGGTTAGCAGAAGTGTGGCCTACTCAAGTTCCTGGTTACGCAGAGACCGGAAGAGTGGCTGTCATTTACACGTTTGGCACAGGGGGCTTAGAGAGCGTTTAGAGATACTGGCTCCCAAGAGGTTTGACGACACTATCTGGTCTGAGTGAAATTGTAGTCTCAGGACAGATTCTTAGATTTTCTTACAGAATAGTGGGTGTCGGGAGCCGGTTGAGGGCCCGGGAGCCGACTTAAGAGTTGGGATTCCGCCGATGGTTCCCCAGCATCGGGGTTACTGAGGACGCCTAGGTTTCTTCCCCAGGGCCATGGCCGACTCAAAGCTGCTGGTGACGGAGATAAACGAGGAGGAGACAATGGGCGCTGAGACGGCGCGTTTGGAGGAGCTGCTGCTGCAGGTGCAGACTGAACGGACTCCTGGGTCCCTGGGGATTCCGGAGGTTGTGGGGGCGGGGGGAGGAAGAGGGAGAGAGCGCCCGCGCGCTCCCTCAGAAATGGGACTACAGCTCCCAGAATGCATTAGATAGGCAACAGGGCCTACGGGAATTGTAGTTGTTTAACTTCAAGTTTGCTAGGCTCTGGAAGAAATCGGGGTGAGGTCGAGCTTGTTGTTTGTTTGGGGGGGTTTTGGGGGAGGGAGGTAATTAGGTTTATTTCATTATTTTTAGAGGCGATACTGGGGAATGAACCCATGTCATTGTTCATGCTAAGCACGCACTATGCCACTTGAGCTACACCCTCCTCCCGGCCCCTGTCTTATTCTTTGGGTTCCTCAAAGGAAGAAAAGGACATAGTAGGAGCTGTGCCCTCCATAGCTCATATACATAAAAGTTGTTCAGTCAACAAATGAAGGGGTTCTGATAGTACAAACGCCAAGCCTGGAAGTTATTTTCCTTAACACAGGCCTCCAAGGAGCTCCAGCAAGCCCAGACAAGCAGACCAGAATCTACACAGATACAACCTCAGCCTGGTGAGAAAGGCAGAAACCCAAAGAGAGGGATAGAAGCCCAGAGAGAGAGGTGGACACAGACTGGGGGCAGGGGACATAGGGAGAGGAGGGACGAAGGAGACACAGTAATGGGGTCCAGAGGCATTGGGGCGGTGGGAGTGAATGGAGACCAAGAGAGAGCAGGGAAGGGGACAAGATCCAGACGAGGGGGAGGACAGTATTGACTAGGGGGACGGAGACTCAAAGATAGAGTCAGAAATCTCAGGGGTGGGGTGGGGAACAGACCCAGAAAGTGGAGGACTGATACTTAAAGTGGGGGACAGATCAAAAGAAGGATGGAGACTGAGGAAGGATGGATGGACAGAGAGACCCATGCAGATGGTCAAGGACAAACCCATTCCCACCAGGTTTCTGCATAAAGACCCACTCACTTGAAGGGAAGGTTTTCATCAATATCTGTCACTCTCCTTCCATCCCTCCTCCGGCTGACTTGACTGAGGATGAGCTACTTCAAATGCTGGAGGAGGACCAAGCCGGGTTTCGCATCCCCATGAGTCTGGGAGAGCCGCATGCTGAATTGGATGCAAGTCAGTGCCTTCAGAGGACCCAGGAATCTGGCCTCCTTTCTTCCCTGGGATCCAAGAATCCAGGGCCCGGGACCCTCCTCCCTCAGGATCTAGAAACCCAGCCCCCTGGTCTGATCTTTTCCCTCATCGTGTATTCCTAGCCTCCTGGGCATCCAGCACCCACACTGGATAGTCCTGATTTGCCCACCTGGCCAGGCTGGCACCTCTCCCTGCCCCACCCCGGGGGGAGGGAGGGCTGGGCAGGTGTGCTACTTAACTGATCTGGTCCTAGTCCCGGCCAGCTCTCACTCTCATCTGTTTGCCCCTCCACCCTTTTCCCTTGTCTCTATCTCTCTGCCTTGTCTCACCTCTGTCTCTGTTGAGTTTGTCTCTTTATCCTTGTTTTTTCTATGCTCATATGTCCCCTGAAGCCTCCTGGAATGAAGTCTGGGCCAGTGCCCTGGGGAGAAGGGACTTATCAAACCCAGAACCTGCCCTTGAGAAACTCTCAGTCTTGAGTGAGGGTGAAGGAGCCCCTCCTTCGATTTCAATATGGTGTGATTCTGTGCTGAGGGAGCAGGGAAGGCTTCCTGGAGGAGGAACATCAGATAAAAGATTTGAAGGAACCAGAGGAGTTTGTCAGGCCAAGACAGAGAAGAGGGTTCTAGGCAGAGAGGACAAAGGGATCCAGAGATGGGAGAGAATGATTAAATTGGATTGGTCAGTAATCGAGAGTGATTGGAAGAAATTTAAAGGGATGAGGTCGCTGGAGAAGTGAGCTTCTCTACAGGTGGGAGACCACACGGGGTCCAGCACCAGGCTGAAGGCCTCAGCCCTCCCCCTGTGGGCGTTAGGGAGCCTTGGGAGGACTCTGAACCGGGGAGAGGCAGGGTCAGCTCTGGGACTCAGCGGGGAAGAGACTGGAGGTGGAGAGGAAGCTGGTGTGAGTCCATACTGGCAAGTTCGTGTCTTGACTTCATAATTGTCTCTGGGTCTTTCTGGGTCTCTGGCTGCTGGCCTTGATTGTGGTTTCCTTGTCTGTGCCTGGGCGGTGGGGGTCCCACGGAGGGCTGGGGGTCTCACTCCCTTTCTTTTCCCGCAGAAGGCCAGGGTTGTACTGCCTACGACGTAGCTGTCAACAGCGACTTCTACCGGAGGATGCAGGTTGGGGGCGGATCTGCGGGTGAGGCCTGGGACGGGGCCTCTCCCTCCACTCGGTAGCCCTCCTGCATCTTTTCTCTCTCTCTCTCTCTCCTAGAATAGCGATTTCTTGCGAGAGCTCGTGATCACCATCGCCAGAGAGGGCCTTGAGGACAAGTACAGCCTGCAGCTGAATCCAGGTGAGGGGCGGGGCCTGGGCCACGGGGGAGGAGCCCAGAGCAGCTTAGGGCAGCCTTTGGGAGAAGCGGGGCCAGTGTGGGCAGGGATTTTTATTAGCCCATGGACTATGGACTTCTGGGAGAGGGCTATGTGAGCTTAGAGTAGAGAGAGAGGGATGAGGCTGGGGATTCCAGATAAGCAGCGGGGTCTGGACAGCCTAGGAGGGCGGGGCTAAGGCAGGCGGGCTCCCTCAAGTCAAGCTTGAGGGTGTGGTCAGATCCCTGGCATCCTTGGCGGAGGGCAGAGCTTCTCCCCTGAGGTTCTCACAGCGCAAGACCCCCTTCTTTCCCTCAGAGTGGCGCATGCTGAAGAACAGGCCTTTCCTGGGCTCCATCTCCCAGCAAAATATCCGCTCCCAGCAGCATCCTCGGATCCAGGAGCTGGGAAACCTGTACACGCCAGAGTCCCTGAGACATGAGGAAGGGTGGGCCTTCGATGGGTTCCCTCTCTCCTGTCTCCCCCAAATTCTTTGGAATCTCACCTTCAATCCTTCCTTCCCGTGGAGGGCAGTGTCCTGGGGCTCTGGGAACCCAGAGGGAGGAGAAACAGAACTCCCCCTGGGAAGGTGTCCTGTGGCCGTAGGGCTGGGAGGGAGGAAGAGGGAACAGCCTTGGCAAAACCCTGGTGGCTCTCCTCAATTCAGAGTCTTGTTCCTCCCCAGCCCTGAGAAGCCTCATCTGAACCTTTGGCTGGAAGCCCCTGACCTCCTTTTGGCTGAAATCGACCTTCCCAAACTGGTGAGTGCACCCTTGGACCAGAGCAGGAGAATGAAGTTGGAGAGGGTTGGGGTCTCGGAGAGGGAGTGATGTGGGCTTGTTGCCAGACCTGTGTGAGCTGGTTGGCGTTGCCCTCTAAGCACGGCTGCCTCCTCTGGCCCAGGGAGGCTTCAAGCCCACTTCCGGTGCTGTCTTGAGGATGCGCAGGGCATCGTAAGTGCTCAGTCGTGGAGACCTGTAATTACTGTGTCCTGCCTTTTTCATGAGGGATTAAACTTTTTAAATATGGTTTCTGGACACATGAGGGTTCTCTCTCCAGTCCGTGTACTTAACATCCTGTTGCTGGGGAGGGAAAGGTGGGCTGATTCGAATTTCACTGCATCCCTAGGATGGAGCTCTGGGGCTGTCGCTAGAGATGGGGGAGAATCGCCTGGTGATGGGGGGCCCCCAGCAGCTGTACTATCTGGATGCCTACATCCCCCTGCGGATCAACTGTGATGAGAGCAGGGCAGCCTTCCATAGGAAGAGAAAGGTACCTGAGAGGCCGGGGGTGGGGTGCAGGGAAGCAGGGACACTAGAGGGGCCTGGGCTCCTGGGACTGAGGGAAGAGGGGCTGGGGCTGGACTCCTGGGATCTGAATCCTCTTTCTCCTTTCTCTCTCCTCAGCAACTGATGGTGGCGATGCCCCTTCTGTCGGCGCCTTCTTGACCAGGTGGCTTCTACATGGAGAGGAGAGGCTGTTGGCTTCTCTAAAATAAAAATAAAGATTTTGCATTTGTTCTGTGTCTGGCTAGGAGTACATGGGGAGTGGGAGGGAAAAGGGACATTGGACTGGAGTCCTGGAGTCCCTTAGGGGTCACTGCTCTATCTCAGCCCTCATCCTCTCCCCGGGATCGTCTCCCTGGCCTCCTGGCCTCCAGTCTCTCCCCTTATTAGTCTCCCACGAGGCCCCAGAGCTGACCTTGCCCCTCTCCTGTTTACGGCCCCTAGGAAAAGACTCCGTAGGATCTGGTCCCCCTCGTGCCCCATTTTGTCTTCTTCCCACTGAGTCTAGTCAAACTAAACAAGTGTCCTGACCACACCCATTTTTTGGCACCTCTTCTTAGTTTTGGCTGTTCCCTCTACTTAGCATCTTCTTCTCCACTACATCTATCCAGGTCTACTCCAGGACATCTAGCTGTTTGCCCTCACAGGGGACATTTCCCGACTCCCACACTCACTCATCCCTTTTAGTGAGTTTTCCCTAGAAAGCTTTTCAAACTTCAGTCTTCCTCTGACCGTTCCTGGCTGAGTTAGAATCCTCCTCTTGTAGTCCCCAACACCTAGTGTTACTCTTTTTAGAGCTATGTCCACTATGGTGCGACAATGCCTGACACCTAGTAGGAATTCAAATAATTCGTTGAATTAATGAATGATTGCCAACATCGTCTTCTTTCATAGTGAGTCCTAGGAAGAGAGGTAAAGGCAGGAGCCTCAGTAGTAGACGTTGGAAAAACAGCGAGGAGGTCAGTGTGGCCGGGATGGAGTGAATTGGGTGGGGAAAGGGGGAGTAGAGGGCGAGATGAAAAGGTTTGGGGATGATGACACTGGGTAAGGTCTGTAGGGCCTCTGCGGGAGCGAACTTGGGCGCCGTGTCCACCAGAGGGCGCAACGCAGCTTCAGCCTATTGCCTCAGAGAACTACAACTCCCAGCGGCCCTCAGAGTACGCGGCCCTTCCGAAGCAAACGCTAAAGTCCAGCGGCCTCTGGGACTTGTAGTTTGAATGGAAACCCTCCGTGGGAGGCTTAAGCACTCATTCCTGGGTCCGGAAAAAGTGGGGCTGGGTCTTTTCTCTGTTCTTCGGTTTCCATGGTGATGGTTCCAGCGAAGGCTCGAGATTTGGCAGCGGCAGGGGTTCCTTCCCACTCCCTTCTCTTCACCATCTGCTCCACCTTCACACCTGGCGCAGAGCCGGGACCGCCGCCTCCGCACCCAGACCCGGAATTCTGCCGCCACAGGGTGGCGCCTGTGGACGGCTCCGCGGACTACTCCTTCCTCAGACCTTGGAGTCCCGGCCCCCGGCTCCCTCCTCCCTCAGACCCCGGAGTCCCAGCCCCCAGCCTCTCCTCCTTGGGAATCCGAGGGTTTCTCAAGCAGAGACAAAATTGTGACACCCAGAGATCCAGCAAGAAGAAGCTAGAGGCGAAAAGCTGCAGCGGGCAGTGGCTGGCTGTTCCCCTCTTCCGTGGCGCCCACCCGCCGCGCCGGTTGCTCCCTCCCACTCTCTCGTGGACCTGTGCCACATCATGAAAATTTCATCCCCAGTACATTTTTGGCCCGACGCAGGGAGGCAATGAGGAAAGGAGCACCCTTCTGGGGCCTGGTTCTGGAGGTGGACTCAGCGTCGGGGAGATGGGCTGGCGGAGAAAGGAGCAGGGCGAGACCTGCCCGCCGCCTGGGGACGGAGAAAGAGAGTCGAGGTTCAACCCTAGAGGGCAGGGCTGGAATTCAGGGGCGGGGTAAGAACTCAGAGGGCGGGGACAGATCTCGGAGGGGCAGGGACAGATCCCAGGGGGAAGGGACTCAGTGGGTCGGGACAAAACTCAGACTGGCAGATTCCAGGTGCCGATTCCACGGGGTGGGAGCAAAAATCAGAGCATGGACAGATCCCAGGGGAGGGGACAGAACTCAGGGAGTGGAGAAATATCAAAGGGGGAGGGGATACAACTTCAAGGGTTGGGGACAGAACTTAAAGGGCGGGGATATAACTCAGGGTAAGGAGGGAATAATGACCAGCAACTGGGGGTGAGGGGAGTATAACACTACGGGATGGAACTCATGAGGAAAGAAATCAGAAATGAAGGAACTAGATGGGAGGATGCGCTTAGAGGGGAAATAGAACTGGAGGGACATGGAAACAGGTGGATGGGAGTCAAAGGCGAAGAAACTGGATGGGAAGAACTAGAAGGGACAATCGGCAGATCGAAATGGGGGTTGAACTCAAGGAGGGAAGGAATTCACTGAATGAGAAAAGAACCATCTGAGTGAGAGAGTTGGAACTGAGGATGAGGCGGGTTAGGGATGGAGTGCGGTGGGCAGGATGTGGAACTGGAGGGCACAGTAATTAGGAGGGATAGGACTGGGAGGATGAAACTCAGAGGAAGATGGAACTGTAGGGGAAGAAAATGCGGGGACGAAATTGGAACTGAGTTTGAGGGGAGCAAATTTCAGATGGGAAAAGGAACTTGGGAAGAGAGAAAATCTAGGATAGAAGGAGCTGTGGGGGATGGATGAGGAGGGAGTAACTCCGGGAAGGGACAGCATTGGGGCCGAAGTAACCGAGACAAGTGAGTTCTGAACCCAGAGGTGTGGTCTTGGAGTCGAAGGGCGGGGCAAGAACCTGGATGGAGGTGGGCCGGGCTAGAACACAAGGGGCAGGGTCTAGAAGGGATGGGCGGGGCCTCTCCCTGCCCCATCCCGCTCCCAACGCTGAGTCCAGTGACAGCCCCCAGGCAGCCCGCATTCGCAGCCTCCTTCCCCCCGAGCGGAGCTGCGGGGCCCGCCGGGCCGGGGCAGACCCCGGGAACCCGGACGCGGCAGCCCGGGCCCGCGGGCGGGGGGATCGGCGGGGTGGAGGGGACTGGTAGCAGAGGCAGCCGCCATGGAGTTCCGCCAAGAGGAGTTTCGGAAGCTAGCGGGTCGCGCCCTCGGGAAGCTGCACCGGTGAGCGTGGTGGGGGTCCTGGGCGGGGAAGAGTGCGAGGGTCCGAGGAGGATGCTCATTCCCACCTAGGCGCAGACGGACAGCTGGACAGGCGATACCGATGTGTGGGGGACCACTCATCTGTCCAGTTTCCTCCCTCGGTTTCCGACGGCGCCGCTCTCCCTGGTCCAGTCTCATCCATCATTTCTCTGCGCCCCACCACACCCCAGGCTCTGCCCTTTTCTCTGGGATTATATATCCCCCTTCTTTCAGGTCTCTGACTTCCTCCTCCACTTCTGGGTCTCCATTCATTCGTCTTCTCTCTGCCCCCTTTCTCTGCATCTCTGTCCCCTCTGTCTAGGTCTTTATTTCCTTTTATCTCCGAGTCTGCCCCTCCTCAATCTTCTGCCTCCCCTCTCCAGGGTCTTTGACCCTCTCCTTTTGGGTCTCTGACCCTCTCTGTGTTTTATTCCCCCACCCCAGGGTCTCTCCATCTCTGTATGCTTGTCAGTTTCTGTCTCTCAGAGAGTTTAATCTGACACTAAATCGGATTGGGGCCCTTTGGTCCTTGTCCTTGAGGAGAGTTAAGCTGGGAGGAAGAAGCCAGGGTAACCTGGGTTTCTGGTGGAGAAGGGAGTTGTAGGCCAAATATTAGGCTCCTGGGGGTAGGACAGACTTCCCAAAGGATATAGGCTAGAGTTCAGAGGGACTTCCTCCCTGCCAAGGAGATGACTCCAGTGACCTGGATGAACCTCAGGAAAGTCTGGACACCTCTCCCAAGTCTCTCACCCCCAACCCCAGCCCTGGCTCCAAGTCAGAGAAATTACTCAGCTGCGGAGAAACCTAAAAATATCTGACCACAGTGCAGGGAGATGGCCTCATCGGCACCATGCCCCTGCCGCTGTTCCCTCAGACCCTTGGGTCCCATTGGCCCACAGCTCTGACCCCATCTTTAATTGACCCTGGTTCATCTCATTAGACCATGCAAGTCCTTTTCCAGGTCTAATACTAGTTCTACTTGCTGCAGATCACCTCCTAGCTCCAAAGTCATCCTACCCTCTCATAATCTGAGAGACTGGAATAAAGCTGGACAGAACGGAGAGGGCCGGAAGGTGGCGCAGTGATGGGGAGGGGGTGGGGGAGCTGAGATAACCTCACCCCTTCTTTTCCCCATCTTCCAGCCCCTCCCCACCCTTTTTCTCACCTCCTTTCACGAGTTTCTCAAAATACATCAGTGTGAAGTCAGGAGAGGGAGAGAGACGTGTTGATGGAGGGGGCTGGAGGGGGTGCGGCGGCAGGAGGGATGTTTCTCGGGCCCTCTCCCTCAGTCTCCACTTCCCAGCTTCTCAGCTGTGTCTGGGTTCCTCTCAGTCTGTCTCTGCCTTACCCTCACCTCTCTGAGCTGCCTCCTGGGCCCGTAGAGACCCCAGAGTTCAGGGCTCCCACCAAAACAGTCACCAAGGAATTTGAGCCCAGAGAGCGTTTGCTTCTGAATCCTGGGGTTCATTTGATGGTTGGTGACAGGGGAGAATGTCCTGTGTTGGACACAACACCCTGATTCCTTTTAATCCTCTAGATGAAGCTGGGGAAACTAGGCACAGTTTGTAAAAGGGGGAGAAATCAATGGATAGATGAGTATATATGGCGTTGTTTGGACCCAGGTCAGTCTCCCTCCCAAGTCGGTGATGGAGGCTGCAGATTTCCTCGAGACGTGTGATGCTGGAGTGGGTGGAGAACTCCCTCAGACCAGGAAACAGACAGTAACCCAGGGCGACTTGGGACAAGGACATGTGGGGGTTAGGGGATACTGGAGAGGCAGGAGCCAAAATGCCTCCTTACTGAAAGCCAGGCCTTGGGTGGGGCGATGCTGAGGCCCAGGAAATGATTAGGCCCTATCACTATTCTTGTGTGTGACCTTGGACATGCTACTTCCGCTTCCTGAGCTTCAGTTTCCTTAGCTGTACAATGGGAACGTAAGAGAGACCCAAAGGGACATAAGGGGACAGAGACCTTGGGAGTGTGGGACAGGGAAGTGGACTGAGAATCTGAGAGAAGCAGAGGAGAGACCCAGAGAGAGGGAGGTTGAGATGCAGTATTCCTTTTGGTTACCTGCCACCTAAGCACTGCTTTTCCTCATCGCCAAGTCCCTAGACCTGAGTTCCAGGCATCCAAAGAGGGAATCCCCATTCAGTTTCTCCCCTCTCTGATCTTGTCCTCTGTGAAGCATTGGAGCTACCTTCATTTCTGCATTCCTGGTTCTCTTCTTCTGAAATGATAATATCCCGCTGAAGTTCCCACTTTGTAACTTCACATTCTACTCTTGTCCCCATTTTATAGATGCGGGATACTGAGACAGCCCCCTTCAGTTTAGAAAGCCTTGATCCGAGACCTGACTGCAATCAGGGGCTGCAATCACGTCTTGAGTTTCAGGGTAGGAAAGCATCTTAGAGCAACCTGGGTGTGAGAGTCTAATCTCATTGGCTGACATGTTCTGATGGGAGGGGGCAGAACCTACCACCCTGCACTGTTCATTCTGCAGGCTTCCATTCCCCTCTCTGTGCCTCCTTGTCCCGGGCCCTCCCCCAGCGTCTCATTCCTCGTGTCCTTAGGTTCTGTCCACTCTTCCCAATCTCTTTCTCCCCTGCCTCCCTCCATCCCGTTTCTTAACCCCTCCCCCACTTCCTTAAGTTTTAGGATGGGGAGGATGGCTGTGTTCTCATCTCTTCCACCCGCCTCCTCCCAGACCGTCTGGCTGTTCTTTCCTCCCCCGTCCCAGTCTCCCTCGCCTCCATCTGTTCTAGCCCCTTCCTGGGATCCAGCCCGATTCCCTGGCTGCCTACCCGCCTCAGAGTGGGGCTGCACCTCACAAATCACGTCCTCAGCCTGTCTCTTCTCAGTCTCCTAGTCTCCATCTTTCCTTCAGCACTCTGGCTCTCTGCCTCTGTGATTTGTTTCCCTGGTTTCTGTCCCCCTTGTCTTTGGGTCCTTCTCTGGGTTTTTGTCTCTTTCCTTTTCAGAGTCCCTGTTCCGTCCCACCCCCTTCTCTTGGGGTCTCTGCCCCTGTCTTATTCTCTTCCTGTCTGGATGTTTATCTCTTCCTCTCTAAATATCTGTCCTTTTATCCCTGGATCTCTCTCCTTCCTTCTGTGTCTGTCGCTCTTTCTCTTGGCCTCTGCCCCGCCTCCCCCATCCCATCTCTGTCACCCGCCTTTGGGATCTTTCCACACCTGTATCAGGGTACCTCTTTCTCCCTGCAGCCTCTTTCTGGACTTGAGGTGGCCTTCCAAGTACTCTATCCATCATCACAGACTAAATCCTGGATCCAGAACAGGCGGGGGCGAGAGCCATGCTGGGGACTGAGCCAATCCCCCTACCAGGGCCATCTGTCCCTTGCCAGGGCACCACCCGCCGCTCCCCCTCCCTATCCCCTAGGCTGACAGCCTGAACTCAAGTTTCCCCAGGGATATCGGGCTAGGCTGCTAGATTCCAGTGCCCTGGATGTCTCCCCACCCCTGATTCCCTGGGAATGGGCTTCCAGTGGCTGAATGGAGTCAGCTGGATGTCAGCCCCACACCTGGGGCCCAGAAGCAGCAAAGGGCATGCCACAGAGGGCAGGGGAGGAGAGGGGTCGGTATATATAGCAGTCGTGGCTGAGAAGCATCTGTTCTTTTGACACCTTTGCTGAAGCATCTCCTTAGCGCCTTTTGCTTCCTCAAATAGACTCACATCTGGAAGAGGGGCTGGAGAGAGTCTCTGGGCCTTGAGGTGGGGGCTGGTGGAACAGGGTTTTGGATTGGGTCTAAAACAACTGAGTCAAGATGTGACTTCTTGGGGGAAGAAGGGAACTGAGGAGTTCCATACCTGAGTCTGAGGGAGGAAGGGGCTGAGGGTGTGCATCCTTGGTCTGAGGGCGATTGAGACAGGAAGTCCAGATTCCTGGATCCTGAGGGGAGAAGAGAGTTAGGGGCCGGACTCCTGGGGAAAGAGGGATTGCGAGCTTGGAATCCAGTCCTGAAAAGTGGGAGATTTTTGCCCTGAACTCCTGTGTCAGGGGGAGGGGGGCAGGGGGCCTGGACATCCGCGGCTGACTCTTACTGCCTCGCAGCCTCCTGGAGAAGCGGCAAGAAGATGCAGAGACACTGGAGCTGAGTGCTGATGGGCGCCCAGTGACGACGCAGACCCGGGACCCGCCGGTCGTGGATTGCACCTGTTTTGGTCTCCCTCGCCGCTACATTATCGCCATCATGAGCGGTCTGGGCTTCTGCATCAGCTTTGGCATTCGCTGCAACCTGGGCGTGGCCATCGTCTCCATGGTCAACAACAGCACGACCCACCACGGAGGCCACGTGGTGGTGCAGGTAGCCCAGGGCGGGAGCTACCTGAGGCTGTAGATAAACCTGCCTTCGCCCTCTGATGACGTCACATTCGCCCACGCGAGGCCTAGGCCACGCCCCCTTCGCGCCGCAGTCTGAGTAGCCCCGCCCATTTGTGCTGCCCCCTCAACTCTACGTCACCGCAGGGCTTGCCCTTTCCTAAGCCCCGTCCAGATCTAAATGAAGCCCCGCCCCTATTTATTTCAAGCCTCTGATTTCAAATGGGGGCGGAGAGGGGGAAGGGGAGGAGGGGAGGTCGGCTCAGCATTATCTTCCCTTTGTGTTGCCCCTGCTCCATCTGGGGCCTCACAGCAACGTTGCTCCATCTGCATCATACACCTGTTCCAGTGTCGTGTCTTAATCCCAGGCTCATCTCAGGCTCCACCGTCAACATTGATTCTGGCTTTTCTGAAATTCCTCCACTGCTTAAATCCCTCCCCTATCTGCTCTAGCCATTGTCTAAAGCCGTCTCATCTCAGACTTTCTTCTTATCTAATTTAAGTATAAGTCATGCCCCCATTCCCAGCCTCAGAAAAAAATCCTGATTTGGGTTGTGTCCTATCCGCCCCTTGTTCCCTTCCAATAGGCCAGATCCTTTGGCTACTTCTTGTCCCTACCTAGACCCCATACAGGTCACTCCGCAAACGGTTTGGAAATTGGTTAGAAGTGGAAAAAGAATCTCCACTCTCGTGTATGGGCTCCTAGACATTCAGGAAGGGACACTGAGGCAGGAAGCGCTAGGCTTCTAGGCAGCAATAGGCCGCGTTGCCAAGGTAGTGCGGCCCTAGCAACATGGAGGAAGTGAATTGTGGTGGATGGTTTGAGGTTTGATTGGCAGGTGTTTTGACGGCGAGAGGGGATCTTTGTTGCTGATTGGCCAAGGTACTGTCTGTGGGTGCTGATTGGTGGAGAAGCAGAACCTGGCAGAGCGGCTGGTTTGATGCGCCTTTTGGTCCACAGAAAGCTCAATTCAACTGGGATCCAGAGACTGTTGGCCTCATACACGGCTCCTTTTTCTGGGGCTACATTGTTACCCAGATTCCTGGAGGATTTATCTGCCAAAAATTCGCAGCCAACAGGTATGGAGTGGGGTCTCAAAGTGGGAAAAACTGCAGCGTTGTGGCTGGAGTTAGAGGGTGTGGTCTTGCTTTGGGGACTGACTCCGGGAAAATGGGAGGATCCTGGGTTTGGCGGCGGGGCCTTAGGGAAAGGCGAGGTTTGCGATTGTGGAAGTTGGGAGTCACAGAGAAGGTGGGGCGTGGGGTTCTGGGGGTGCAGGGCCTGGCCTTCTGTGGGAGCAAAAAGCAGAATCCTAGGCTTGGCAGGATACTTGGACTCTTTTCTCGAACATGGACTCTTCCTATCAGGGTTTTCGGCTTTGCTATTGTGGCTACCTCCACTCTAAACATGCTGATCCCTTCGGCTGCCCGCGTCCACTACGGCTGTGTCATCTTCGTGAGGATCCTGCAGGGGTTGGTAGAGGTAAAGCCCTGCCCACTATGACCCCGCTGCCTTTACAGCACCACCTCTTCTCGTTGACTTTGGTTTTCTCCTCCCTAGGGTGTCACGTACCCCGCCTGCCACGGGATCTGGAGCAAATGGGCCCCGCCCTTAGAGCGGAGTCGCCTGGCGACAACAGCCTTTTGCGGTGAGAGGTCTGAGGATGGAAGGGCCTGGAGTTCCGACTCTTAGGTCTGAGGGAGGTGGGGGATTGGGGCTTGGACTCCATGGTCTGAGAGTGGAGGGGACTGGTGACCCAGACCGACGTGTCTCAGGGAGGAGGGGCTGTGGCCTGTACTTCTGTGTCCCAGAAAGGCCAGGGCTGGGGATCCGCACTACTGCATCTGAGGGAAATGGGATTCTTCTCCATCCCGCATCCTCCCCTTTAGGTTCCTATGCTGGGGCGGTGGTTGCGATGCCTCTCGCCGGGGTCCTGGTGCAGTACTCAGGATGGAGCTCTGTGTTCTACGTCTACGGTGAGGGGCCCGGACGCCTGGGTCCGGGTGGCGCTGGGGCAGAGCGAGGCCGGTCGTCACCTCGCTTCCATCCCCCTCCTGACCCCCTCAGGCAGCTTCGGGATCTTCTGGTACCTGTTCTGGCTGCTCGTCTCCTACGAGTCCCCGGCGCTGCACCCCAGCATTTCGGAGGAGGAGCGCAAGTACATCGAGGACGCCATCGGCGAGAGCGCCAAACTCATGAACCCAGTCACGGTCCGGGCCCAGGCCTGCAGGGCGGGGGCGAGGTGGGGCGAGGAGGGATTCCTAGGCACGGAGGCAGGAGAAAAAGGGGCTTTAAACCCGCACTGCATGTAGATCTTGGTGGGTTTCTGTGGACTCATTAGAGGAGATGTGATGGGAACGCAAGGTGGGTGGCGTGAGACGGCAGGAGGCGGGGTTAAGAACCCCAGGAGGACGGGATTGGCAGGCTAGGTCGCGAGCTGGGCGTAGCCACTGATGGGCGTGGTTAAACCTGCAGAAGCGGATTAGGATGCAGGGTTTTGCTTAGACTTTGGGGTGGGTGAGGGTAAAATTAGGGGGCGTAATTGTATGGAAAGAGACTCTTGGGTCCACAGTTATGGGTCTCTGAAGGTGTTCGTGAGGTCCAGACACCTGCGAACCTGAGGGCTACTGTAGAGTCGGGACCTGCATCCCTGGTGTCACTGTGAGGCTAGGATGCATGCTAATGTTCCCACAGGGACTTGGTCAGGCTGACGACCCTGCATCCCTGGAGGTTTTAGCGAGGTCGGAACCCTGGGTCTCTGGGACTAAAGTGGGATCCCTCAAGGGACACGGGGAGCACCCGGCCCCGGTCTCTGTCTTAACTGCCCCTCCTCTCGCCCACCACAGAAGTTTAACACACCCTGGCGGCGCTTCTTCACGTCCATGCCAGTCTATGCCATCATTGTGGCCAACTTCTGCCGCAGTTGGACATTCTACCTGCTCCTTATCTCCCAGCCCGCCTACTTCGAAGAAGTGTTCGGCTTCGAGATCAGCAAGGTTGGGCCCAGAGGGAAGGGGAGGGCCGGGGGCGCGGCGGGGGTGAGGTGAAAGGAGAGGGGCCTGGATCCCAAGGGGTTGGCACGAGGTTCAGGGAGGAGCCAATGGTTCCTGAACAGGGTGGAGATGCTGGGCGGGCGGCCCCTGAGCTCTCCTCCTTGTATGCCCGCTGGCGCAGGTGGGCCTGGTATCAGCGTTGCCCCACCTGGTCATGACCATCATCGTGCCCATCGGCGGCCAGATCGCCGACTTCCTGAGGAGCCGCCGTATCATGTCCACCACGAACGTGCGCAAGTTGATGAACTGTGGGGGTGAGTGGGGCGGGGCCTGGACCTGGTCTGGGATGACCTGGAAGGAGGAGAGCGCGATGGGGAGGATCTAGGGGGTGGGACCATGGGGGGGCGGAGTCAGGGGGCGTGTCCAGGGGCCTGTCCGAAAAAGCAGACCCTGCTTGAGACCCGCCTGGCTGGAACAGAATCTCAAGTGGCAGACTTGGAGGCCAAGGCGTAGAAGGGCAAGACAGGTGTGACTACAGGTAGAGCAAAGGCGAGACCATGTTGGGTCTGGAAGGGCGGGGCCTATACGAGGCTGGCCAGAGTAGGATGGTAACCGGGTGATGAAGAGGGGAACCTGGAGAGACAAAGGTCTGACTGTAAGGAGTGGGGACAGAGAGGAAAGGTGTGAAGATGCACAGGTGGAGCCTGGACCCTGTGTCTTCAGGGTGTGGCCTAATCAGTGGGTAGAGCCATGGAGGACACAGCTTGGGTTGTTGGAGCCTGTGCGCCCAGTCAAGGGCCAGGCATTGAGGAGGTAAGGGCTTGGTTAGGGCAGGCGCGGGTGGAATAGGGGACAAAGCTAGAGACAGGCCTGGAAGTGGCCAGAAGGGGGCGAATAGGGGCTAGCTGGGGCTGGAACAGGTCTGGAGAGGTGGTGTGGGGCGGCCCGTGCTCAGATGAGGCGTCCCTCCTTAGGCTTTGGCATGGAAGCCACGCTGCTGCTAGTGGTCGGCTACTCGCACTCCAAAGGGGTGGCCATCTCCTTCCTGGTCCTCGCAGTGGGCTTCAGCGGCTTCGCCATCTCCGGTGAGAACCGCGGATCCGCAGCTTAGGGGACTCTGGTCTGCTCTGTGGGGAACTTCCTGGTTCAGGAAGGGAACCTCCCAGCCTCGCGAAAGGTGGATCAGAAAGAGAGGCGGGGAAGCGGGAGGTTAGTTAGAATCAGGCGTGACGCGTCCTGGCTCGATTCGCCAGGGTTCAACGTGAATCACCTGGACATCGCCCCGCGCTACGCCAGCATCCTCATGGGCATCTCCAACGGCGTGGGCACGTTGTCGGGGATGGTGTGCCCCATCATCGTGGGTGCAATGACTAAGCACAAGGTCCGTGCGCCCTCCCTGACCCACTTGCCCTTCAAATTTGTGTCTGGTACCCTCCTGACATGCATCACCCTCTCTGGGCTCCCTCCCTGCCCTCTCTGGGTCTTTTTCAGCCTCTCTCTGTATCTCAGCCTTCCTTTCTCTGGCCTTTCCTACCCTGTACCTCTACCCCAACCCCCTTCCCCCTCAGGTCCTCTCTCTACCTCCTGTTTCTCTGTCCTCTGACTTTACCTCCCCAATGTCCCCCCACAGACTCGGGAGGAGTGGCAGTATGTGTTCCTCATTGCCTCCCTGGTGCACTACGGGGGTGTCATCTTCTACGGGGTCTTCGCTTCCGGAGAGAAGCAGCCGTGGGCGGAGCCTGAGGAGATGAGCGAAGAGAAATGTGGCTTTGTTGGCCATGACCAGCTGGCTGGCAGTGATGAAAGCGAAATGGAGGATGAGGCTGAGCCCCCCGGGGCACCCCCTGCTCCCCCTCCCTCCTATGGAGCCACACACAGCACAGTTCAACCCCCAAGACCCCCACCCCCTGTCCGGGGCTACTGACCATGTGCCTCCCACTGGATGGCAGTTTCCAGGTCCTCCATTCCACACATCTCTGGCCTGAGTGACAGTATCAAGGAACCCCAGTCCTCTATGTCCTGCCTCAGGCCTAAGAAGCACTCTCCCTTGTTCCTAGTGCTGTCAAACCCTCTTTCCTTCCCATCTGCCTCTCAGGGGTAGTGAAGCTGCAGACTGGCAGTTTCAAGGATACCCAAATTTCCCTAAAGGTACCCTTCTCCACTTGTTCTGCCTCAGTGGTTTCAAGTCTCTCCTTTCAGGGCTTTATTTGAATGGACAGTTCAATCTCTTAATCTCTCTTGTGGTTTTGGGCACCTCCCCATTTCTTTGAACCCCAGGGACTTGGGCTAATCCCTGAGATTACTCAGCCGGCCTCTTCTTTCAGAAAAATTCAAGGTTTTCCTCTAGAAGTTTCAAATCCCTCCCAACCCTATTCTGCACTTTCCAGGTTGGCTTAACTAATCACCCATCCCTGCCATTTAGGGATTGATTCTCACCAGCGTTTCTGAGGGGAAATGGCAGTTTCAAGCACCCTCCCACCCAACTTTTCACCCCTCCCTCCACCAGCAGATTCTGCTGAAGCACCAAATTCCCCAAAACCTTCTCCCTAGCTTAGCACAATGCCTAGGGAAACAACCAAAATGATGGTTTTAACAATATGCCTCTCTACGCCCCCATGCACTTTTTCTGACATGGTTTTCAGGTCTAAATAGTGGCTGCACAAGTCCATCTACTCTTAAGCTTTGAAGCCACCACCATTGAACTTCCCCATGGTGGTTTCAAGATGCTCCTTCCTCCCCCTGAATCTTAGCACTTTATTCTCCTGGGTGGTTTCAAACTACCCTCATTTTCTCAGTGGCCATTTGTTGTCCCTCAGGGGCTGAATGACTCCAAATCTGGGATCCCTTCCCTCTCAGACTCCCCTATTTCGGCTTAGAATTTGGGGAACATATATAGAAGTCACAGAATCCCAGGAAAGGGAATGGGGCTGGGGAAGGGGGTGTTTTACCCCGGGCAGGGTTGTGTCTTTGTGTGTCTTGTCTCTGTGACTGTAAATCCTGCCCTGCCCCTCTCCCAATAAAATGCTTTGTTGTACACACCCAGTCGTCACTGGCAGTGGAAGTCACAGGAGTCCAAGCCCCAACCCCCTCCCCCTCAGACCCAGGAGTCCAGGCCTCTAGCCTCCTCCTCCCTCATACCTGGTATCCTAGGACCCCAGCCACCCTCCTCCCTCAGGACTCAGGCCAGAGGAGTTGTCTAGCAGTGGGAATACGTGATTTATTGTGCCTCAGACTGTGTTCTCCGGTCACATCTAAAGCATCTCTGATGGACCCTCTATCCTAGAGGACCACTATGTAGCAAAGCGGGCCAGGAGGACAGAACCTCTGAATCTTTCCTCTATTTGGCGCTGGCCAAGGTCTGGCCAGGCTCACACGAAGTTGTTGGGAAGCGTGGCGGGGGAGAGAGGCTCCAGGAGCTGGGGGCGGCCCCCGCGAGGCGGCGGGGGCAGCTTGGGCGGCAGCGGAGGAGTGGGCGGCGGCTGCTTGGTGGCGATGTGTGAAGGAACCCAGGCGTCCGGTGCATAAAAGTAGAGATCACAGGGGTCCTTCGGGGCGTCCAAATGCATAACTGTTGGGAGCAAAGGAGCAGGTCACCCCTAGGCTGATAGGGGGCCCATCCCCTCTACTGCACCGCTGGCCAATGTGGAGAATGGGGAGAGGATTCTGACCATCCTTTGGAGCTGAGTTTTCAAATCAAAGAGCCTCTGATTAGACTAAGGGGCGGGGCCTGCCGCGCTTCATGAGGGGCGGGGGCGGGGCTTGTAGGGACCCGTGGCCTGGAGTCGGCTGCAACTCTCTGCTGGGCTGGAGGCAGAACTGGATGTGTTTGCGTGAAGTTTTAGAGAATTGGAGGGCAGGACCTGACCGTGGAGGGGTTAGGGCTTCTATTGACCTTGGGTGGGGACCTGTATTTTTAGGTGGGCACCCTAAAGTGCCAGGCGAAAACAGGTTAAAGAAACACGTAGGCTTTTAAGGAGCAGGACGCTGCAAGGGTGACTCACCCGGTTCATCTCCGTCGTTCGGAAGCCGGTGGTGTGCGAAGGGCCGGTGTCGAGCCGCCCGGCGGTAGAGACACCACAGCAGCAGGAAAATGCCGATAAGTAGCCCTGTCCCGGCGAAGAATAGGCAGAGGGCTCCGCCTGCCGCGCCCCGGGGACGCCCCACCAGGGTCACGCCTGAAGGAAGGAGGTCCAGGAACTGAGCAATTTAAATTCCTAACCACCTCCTCCCTCAGACCCAGGAATCCAGATCCTACCTTCCTCCCTCCGATCTAGGAGTCCTGGCCCCCAGCTTCTCCTTCGTCAGACCCCACAGTACCAGCCCTCAGCCTCCTCCCTTCTCAGACCCTAGAGAGGGGCCTTCAATGCCCCCCTCATCCTTTCCACCTAGAAGTCCAGCTCTCAGGACCCTCCTCCCTCGGACCCAGGAGTCTGGGTCCTAGCCCCTCACCGGTCTCCTCCACTCGTTCCACCACGATGATAGTGTTGACTCTCTCACCTCGGCTGCGCCGCTGGGGGGCCCGCGGAGTGGCAGGGGCCGGCTGAGTGGGGGGCCCTGGAGGAGCAGGGGGCCCCGCAATCCGGGCTGAGGGAGAAAGGCCGTCAGGCCCTTTAGGACTAAAGTTCTGGGGGGCCTTCAGCTCAACTGTCCCAGGAGAATCTGAGGTGGGCAATTTGAGGGGGTCGAGCTGGGTGACTGCAAGTATTTCTGGGCTGGGTTTCAAGGGCAGCTCATTTAGGGCAGTAACTTCTTCCCTGAAGGGAGTGGGTGTTTCTGGGTGAGGACTAGTGGAGACCTCAGGGTCAGAGGTCTTGAGGATCTCTGTTGCATCTTGGTAGGGGGTTGTGGGAAATTCAGTTGGGGGAATTTCAGTGGGATTGGTGGTGTGGCTTACATGGGATTCTGGGTGGGGGATTTTGGTAGGGTCATGTTGAGGTGTCTGAAGGAATTCAGAGTTTGCGGTCTCAGTGGTGTTAGGATCATAGGTTTCTGGAGATTTGGGTTCAAGAGTTTTGGTGGAGTCAGGATTTGGGGTCCCAGGGGCTTCTGTAGGTGAGATTTCAGTGGAGCTAAGTTTGGGAATCTCTGGGGATTTTTGTTGTGGAGTTTGGGTAGGGTCAGAGTTTGAGGTCTCAGGAGATCCTGGACGTGAGGTTTTGGAGAGATTGAGTTTGAAGATCTCAGTGGATTCTGTGTGTGAGATTTCAGTGGAGTTAAGTTTGGGAAAATCTGGGGATTCTTGGTGTGGAGTGTGAGTAGGTTCAGGGTTTGGGGTCTCAGGAAATGCTGGGTGTGAAGTTTTGGACGAATTAGGTTCAGAGGTCTCAAGGGATTCTATGTGTAGAATTTCAGTTGGGTCAGGTTTGAGGGTCTCAGAAAGTTCTGGATGTGTCATTTTGGAGGGGTTAATTTGGAGGGTTTCAAGGGATTCTGATATTGAGGTGTTGAGTGAGTTAGGTTTGGGGGTCTCAGGAAACTCTGGGTGTGGGGTTTCTGGGAGGTGAGTTTTGGGGGTCTCAGTGAAGTCAAGATGGGAGGGCTCAGGGGAAACCGCATGAGGTGTCTTGGAGGGCTCAAGATAAGCAGTCCCAGGAGATTCTGGGTTAGGCTCATTGAGAGTGGAATTTTCAGAAGCATGAGGGAAGGGCTGAGAGGGGTGGCCCATCCCTGGGAAGTCGGAGCACGCAGGAGGTGAGGCCGAAGGGGCAGCCCTGGAACCCAGCTGGGCGAAGAGGAAGATGAGAAGAAAGAGGATCGGGCTGAAGGATTTCATAGCTCTGGAAGGCACCTATAGCAGCAGAGGAGCGGGAAGGAAGGGGTTAAAACCCGAAGCAGCCCGGGAGCAACAGCCGCCTCCTGAGGCCACGCCCACGCCATAGGCCACGCCCACTGGTCCCTGGGTAGCGTCCAGGCCTAGCTAGGCGCCAGGCAAAGGATGAGAAGCAACTCCCTAAAGGCTGTGGGGCGGCAGCCGCTGTAGCTAAGGGAGACTGAGGCGCGGGGCTTCTTGGGAGTCGTAATTTCCTTATCTGTTTCCCGGGTGGGGTCTCGGGAAAATTGGGAAATAATGACACCTTTCCAAGCCCCCAGACCTCCTTGACTTCGACTTCGAAAGATTTAGACCTCTGAGGGGACACAGGATCCCTTTCTCTCCTAGGACCTTGAGGACACCTTGACTCAACAGTTGTTTATATTAGAGGAGGCTCAGAAGGAACGTCTGGGGGCTGGGGGCCTGAATGCCTGGAACTGGGGGAGGAGGGAGACTCCTGGGTTATGGTCAAGAGGGCTTCTTGAGGTTCAGACTCCTGGTTCCCAGAAGGTGGAGAGCACTGTGGGCCTCAATTCCTAATTATTTAGAAAAGAGAGGCCTGAAGGTTCAGATGCCTAGAATTTTGAGGGAGTAAAGCTTGGGGGACTGGATTACAGGGGAGAAAGGAAATGAATGTCTTGAACTCCTGAGTCCTGAGTTAGAAGGAGATTGGGAACTCTGAGTCTTGTGTCCTCCAGAGATAGGGGTGTAGAGGTCTAGATTCCTCAGTTTTCAGGAGGAGACAGCTGTGGGGCAGGACTCGGGTCTCTGTTTATTGAGGATGGAGCTGGGATCCCAAGGTCTCAGGAGCTGGTCTAGGGCAGAGACATCTAGGTCTGTGGTCAGGTGGGGATGGGGCCAGCAGACACCCAAATGGGATAGAGTCACTTGGGGTCCTGGGGTCTCTTACCTGCTCCAATGGGGTCCAAGATAAAAACAGGTGAGCAGAGCTGGGTACAGAGATCGACAAATGCTGTAGAATGGCTCTGGGAGGGGAAGCAGGGGGTGGGATCCCAGGGGCACAGGTGATGCTCCTGACCCCTCCCTGGGGATCCAGGGAGCCTAGCGACAGGCTTGGGCTTTTAAAGGAACAGCAATAAAGGACAATATCTGGAGTGGGGAAGGGACTTAGGGGCTGGATCATCAGTGGAGGGATGACCCAACCAAGCTATCTTCTTGAGAAACCAGGTGACCCAGCTCTGCCCTCTACTACACCCAAATCCAGGAATCCAGGTCTCTGGTAACTTCCCATTTCTAGACCCAGAAGTCGGGACCCCTCGATCCAGGAATCCGGACCCTGTTCCCCTCCTCTCTGGGGAACTAGAAGTCCAGGTTCCCACATCCTGTCAACCAGAGACCCAGACTCCCCGACCTTTGCCTAACAGTCCATTGTATAGAGAGCACCGTCTTAAGAGCCAGTGTTCTGATTTTACTTGTCACTATACCTGCCTCCACACCTCCTACCACACATACATTGTGCCTTCTCTTGCCCCCCTCCCCAACCCCCTCATTCTTTCTGGTTCTCTTCCTGCCTGGATTTATCTCTGGACAACTCTGTCCAGGATGGCTGTGCTTCTAGCTCCTTCTATCATTTTGAGAAAGTGCTTTTCCTCATCCTCCATCTCTAGCTGGCTCTCGTGGTCCCTTTCCCTCTCTTTTCTCTCTTTTCTCTTCCTTTCTTCCTCTGTTGCTCTGTTTCTCCTCTCTTTCCTTTTCTCTGTCATTCTGTCTTTGTCCTTCCCTCTCATGGTTACTTCTCTTTGTGTCTCTGCTTCTCCCCATCAGTCCCTCCTCTGTTGCTTCCCCTGTCTCTGTTCTGTGTCTCTGGCTTCTGCTCTGATGGTCCTTCCGCCGATCTCTATTTTTATCTCTCTGACACACCCCCCTGTGTCCACTTCTCTGTCTGTCTGTCTCTCCCCCTCCCGATTCTCCTCAGGTCTCAGCTCCTGGTCCCAATTAGTGGGTGGCCGCCAAGGCGGTCGCGGGGCCCCCACCCCCGGCTCCTCATTACCGCTGGCGGCTTCTAATGAGCTGGGGTGGGTGCTGACCCGGCGCCCCTGGCCCCCTGGTCTGCGTCATTGTCCGCTGCGGGGGCTGTGGAGGCGATATAAGGGGGCTGCCAGCCTCGGTACTTGAGCCCACTGCGCGGTAGGGGACCTTCAAACGGGCTGCGGAGGGTGGTTGGGTGGTGGGGTCCGGGGTTCTGGGCCAGGATACGGGCCTCAGTGAGCTCTTCCCTGTCTCTCCACAGGTGATGGAGACCCGCCAGGTACCCAGGAGCCCCCGGGTGCGGCGGCTGCTGCTGCTGCTGCTGCTGCTTGTGCCCTGGGGCCACCGCACTGCCTCAGGAGTCGCCCTGCCGCCCGCGGGGGTCTTCAGGTACTGGCGACGTCCAGGTCTCCCAGGATGGTTGGGGACTCAAAGAGATGGAAAGAGACCCAAAGAGAGTGGGGAACAGAGACTCAGAAAGGGGGACAGAGACCCAGAGAGAGGACAGAGATGGGAGGTGGACAGGGAATATGCAAGAGAAAGAGATACAGAGAGATTCTGAGAAAGGCTTTGGAGAGACTTGAAAGGAGTCAAAGCAGGAACGGATTTGTTCATTGAGTAACGTTTATTGGGTCTATAGTGTGTGCCAGGCATGAGCTGGGCCCTGGGGCCAGACAAGGGCGTCAGCCTGGGTCTCTGTACTCAGAAAGCTCTGAACCTGGTGACCGCAGACACCCACACAGAGAAAGAGAGAAACAAGGAGACAGAGACTGAGCCACTAGAATAGGTCTTCGAGTTGGGCCGCAGGGAGGACAGGCGGGGCGGCGGACGGGGGGCCCGGGCAGGCGGTAACCGCTCCTCTCCATCTCCCGGCAGACTCCGCACCCTGCGCCGGGCTTGGATGGATCCGACCGCCCCCCAGTCGCGGCGGAGCCTGGCGCTGGCGGACGATGCGGCCTTTCGGGAGCGCGCGCGGCTGCTGGCCGCCCTTGAGCGCCGCCACTGGCTGAACTCTTACATGCACAAGCTGCTGGTGCTGGACGCTCGCTGAGCGCTCTGCCCGCCCCACCTTAATAAAGACCCTGCTGTGCGGCTGGACTGCGCCTCCTGTGTGTGTGCGTGAGCGCGCGCGCGTGTGTCTTGGGTGGGGGGAGAGGGGTGTTTCTGTTTAGGGGCGAGCCCTGCATCCGTTACGCTGGTGTCTAGCCCCTCAGTTCCCGCTCTTTTCTCATCTTTCCCTCCACTCATATTCTCTGTCTCCCTATCTCTCTCTGCTCTACACCACCGGTACCCTCGGCCCAGCTTTTTCCTTTCCTCTCACTCTGTGCCTCTGTGCCTCTTTCCCTCTCCCCCAGCGTACCTGTTCCGCCCGGCGTCTCTGTCCTCCTCTCTGGGATTCTATCCCCTTCTTCTCTTGTTCTCTGTAAACTCTCAGGTCTCTGTTCCCCTCTGAGTCACTGCTGCCTTCTCTGGGTCTCTGTTGCTCTCTGGGTACCTGTTCTGAGTCTCTATACTTACCTTTCAACCTCCTGGTTTCCCGGCCCTCTGGGGATCTGTCTCCTCTCTCTACTCTTTTCTCCTCAAAACTCTTGTTTCCATTTTTAATCACTTTCTTTTTTCTCTGCCTGACTACTTCGTATCTTCCTTTTCTTTATTCCTCTAGGTCTCGACCTTTCTCCCAGCTCTCATTTTCTCTGAATTTTGCTTTTTCTGCTCTCATTTCCTGACTTCTCTCTGGGCACAGTGGAAATACCGGGGGGCTCTGGAGATGCATCTGCCACTCAAGACCAGGCTTCCCTAAATCTAGCTGTGTGATATTGGCTTCTAATCTTCGAGCCTCCTTTTCCTCATTTGAGAAATAACCAGATACACTATGAGACTTAAGTACAGCGCCTGTCACGAAGCAAAATGCATTATTAGAAAAAGGTTTCCGCCTCTCTCGTAGCAGCCTCCAGCAGTTTCTTCAGGGTTTTCTAACGGCGCCGTTCCCGGGAAACTAACGGGGCGCCAGGTCTGGGCGGGAGGAGAGGAGAGAGGGGCAGGCATCAGGCGGAGGGACCGGGCGGAGACAGCAAAACACCTGGGCCACCCGTGAAGGAAGCGAGGAAGCAGCCAATCAGAATCTACCTCTCTCGAGGCTCTGCCAGCCCTTCAGCCCCGCCTCTCAGTGGCGACCATGGCAACCCACTCTCAGCCCGACGCTGAGCGTTCTGAACTGCGTTCCCAGGGCGCAACTCGTGCGGACCACGCTCTGGTTAGTCTAGAGAAGAGGCTGGGCGCGTCAGTGTAGGGAAAGGGGGCGGGGTTGAGGCCTTGTGATTGGCAAGCTCTCCCGTAATTTGCATTTCCAAGAGGCGGACCGCGTCCTAATTGGCCCTTTGGCTGTGGAGGGGGCCTGTTTCCCTGTTACTCAGATACACCGAACAATGAGTAACTGTACTCCTCACGACCAACTAGAGTTGGCCAAATTTTACAAATAAACAAGACTGAAAGTCAGGAGTAATGTCTCCAACTTGTCAGCGCTAGTAAAGGACAGAGGATAATTGGAACGCAAATCTGTGCAACTTTAGAAGAGCAGACCATTCGACGACTCTCATGGAGAAATAGAATTAAAATGTTATGAGCAGTTACTATACGCCGGGCACCCTCCCAAATACTATTGTATTGGCTCTTTCAACCCTGAGGGGAGTCTCATCCTGTTTGCTGAAGGGCCTGTGCTTTCTGTACTTCCTCCTTAGATCTCTTGCCTAGCATTTGAGGCTTTTCACAAAATGATGCCCAGAACCCCTTCCCTTCTTACTCTACTCCCCTCCTCAGAAAACTTCAGCAATCACCACAGCTTTGACCACCATCACAGCTAATAACACCCAGACCCCCATCTCCAGAGTGAGAGCACAAGGCTCAGTACTCCAGCCACTTCTTGGAACCCTGACACTCACTCCATCCCACATGAGCTCAGAGTGTTCCCTAAAACCCACTCCTTCTCATGGGTTCCCCATGTTGGGAATGGCTCCACTGTCTACCAGTCACCGAGTCAGATGCAGGTGCTGTCCTTTCCCCTTCCTTCTTCTACCTCCTTCATAGCCTGTCAGTCCCCTGGCTCTGCCTTCCCGCTCTGCCCATTTCTGCCTTTCTCTTCTTTCCATCCATGTACCTGAACCAAATCAGGCCTCATGCTCTCCCATCTGGACCACAGCCCCAGCTTTCTCCTCACCTCCTGCCTCCAGCCTCATTCCATTATCCATCCCCTATACAGGTTCAGAAGGTCTCTTTCACACCCAGAGGTGATTTTACCCCTTCCCTGCTCACAGCCCTTTCCTAAGCACTTGGCAGTAGAGTTCAAGCTGGTGTTCAAAACTCTTAATGGGCTCTTGCCTACCCCTCTATCTTATTTCTCACGACTCCAAAGCCTCAAGTCCTTCCCTGGCTTCATTTTTTTTTAAATCCCAGCAACATGGTGCTCCCCATGGCTCTCTACACTCAGATGCTCTTTTCCCTAACCTGGTTTTCACGTATACCTCTGTCTGTGACATCCTTCCCTGCCTCTACTCACTAAATCTTACTCATATTTCAAGACTAAATGCAGATGTCACTTATTTGGGAAGAAATCTAACGTCCCAGGCTGGTGCTTTTTCCGAGCTCCCATAGAGCTGGCAGCTACCTCTAGGACTGTCTTTAAACAGGTGCAACTCTGTCCCTCTCTTGCTCAAAGCTCTCCCAAGGAAGTCTCTGCAGTGTTGAAACTCTTGTATATTTTAACCCGGGTTTTGGTTTCATGGGTGTTTACATGTGCAATAATTTATCCAGCTGATACTTAAGATTGTCCATTTATCACTGTATGTAAGTTACACCTCAATAACAAAGTAAATAACCAAAAACAAGTAATAAAACCTCCCCAAATTTCCACCATCCTTGGGAGAAAAATCAGTGCTCCTTGGCTTGGCATTGGAGGGTCTATTTTTCTGCAGATTTATCTTCTAAGGTCTAGCTGTGGCAAATAGATGATCACTAAATTTGCTGGGTGAACAAATGGCACACCACTAGTCCCTTTCCTGCTGGCTGTTGGCACTGAAGTGACATCTGTGGTGTGTGTTTGGCCCTCATCTCTTTCCCTCTTTCTGCTGGGAGAGATGCTCAGCCTCTCAGCTGCCCTTGCAGGTAGTGGTGATTGTGTCAAACAGTTCTGGCCAACAAGACACAAACACAGGTCTGCTGCTGGCTCTGAGAAGGCTAGTGCTTGTCTTTATACTAAGGAGGGGACGTGTCACCTTCTCCCTGAAGATATGACATATGAAGCTACAATACCTGTCAACTCCTGAGCACGAGGGAAGGGGCAACAGAATTATAGCACAACTGTCCTCCTCCAGACTTGTTTTGTGAGGCAAATATAAACCCTGGTGCTTAATCCATTATTGCGTGAGTTTTGCTATTGTTAAGAAATGTAGTTGTCAACATCAAAAAACCAAGAGACTTCTCATGAAAACCCAATACAGGGGTGTGGATGCTGGAGCATGATCTGGGGCCCCCATGGTGGGGTAATCCCAAGTCACAGTGCCACAACCATGGGAATAACAGTAAAGAAAAAAAAAAACCCCAAGGAATTCATTGAACTAGATGCTGCTCTGAGGTAATGGGGAGCATGGCTCACACTGGAGGGGGCTGGAGGTAGCAGAGCTGGAGGTGGGGCCAGGTAGGGGGTGGGGACTGGCCCAGCAGCAGGATGGAGAGCAGCAGCAGCAGCAGCAGCAGCCCCAGGACTGGCACAGGGATCAGTGGGTGCCTGGAGACCCTTCTGGGAGGCAGAACAGTGCTTGGGGGAGCCCAGGAGAGCCCATGGTGTCCCAGCACTGGGCAACGTCCTGATGTCTGACCACCACCCTCCTTCTGGAGATACCCTGGGGTGAACCTGAGCTGCTGGGGGTGCAGGGGCTGCAGGCAGAGCTGGCTCCAGACCAGCCTCCTGTCTGGGACCAGCTCCTTCACCACTGGCACCAGGGCTTGCTGCAGATCTGGCTCTGAAGGGTGGCTGATGGGGAGAAAGGAAGGCAGGATGATCGTGCTGGACTTCTTCTCTGTCCCCAAGTCCCCTCCCAGGTCCTTGGGTCCCGTTACCTCGCAGGAGGGCTTCCTGGAATGTCTCCAGGTTGTGAGTCTCCCAGAGGGATGGGGAGATCCATCTGAAAGGACAAAGGAGACAAACCTGAGACTCTGGATCCTGGACTGGGAGAGGTGCTCAGCCCACTGGACAGAAATAACCACATGGAAGGGTGTGGAACACAGTGACTCAGTGTGTGAGCTTCACCAAGACACACTGCTGCATTGCGGTCCCAGCTCTTCCATCTTCCTGCTGTGTGTCCCTTGGCAGGTCACCTGACCTCTCCAGGCCCCATCTGCCCCATCTGCCAGACAGAGGTGATGACAGCACCTACTTCAGAGGGCTGAAGTGGAGAATGAATGAATGAATGCAGGCAAAAATAAAAAAAAACAGAAGATGGGCTCAGAAATGTGCCTAGCGAACAGTGAGTCCTCAATAACTATGTGAGCTACTCTATATTATTATTGCCATTTTCTGCCTGATTATGGAAGTATCCAAGCCTCCTGAGGGCAGAGACCCCATCTTCTTCAGGTGCCCAGCCCTGGGCTGGGCCTAGTTCAGCGTGGACACTCCTTGGGTCCACCTTCCTGCCCTGCACCAGGTCCAGCAGGCACTTTAAGATTAAAGCTCCAAATATTCCTCAGGGGCCAGGCCCAACTCACTTCACCACTTCATCCCCCGTGTCTTTCTGAAAGGGCTCCCCTCTGTAGGTCTCAGGCTTTCCCACCACGCCTTTGCTCTGTGGATGACGACAACGATGGGAGTAACAGCACAATAATAAATAAAGAGCTCCAGGAACCGCAGTCCCAGTCACTGTCTTTACCCCTGTTACCTACTGCACGTCCGCTCTGTGCCAGGCCCTTTACCATGTGATCCTTAACCCTCATCCCCACCCATGCTGAGAGCTGGGTAAAGATCATCGTTACACCAGCCGTGAGGAAACTGAAGTGGGGCCCCTGTCTCCATGGAAGGGAGCACAGTGTGGCCATCTTGGATGGTTTGGACCCCGATGGGTCCCAGGTGCCTGGAATGGAGGCTGGCGCAACTTTGGGTTCTCACTTTCCTATCTGTGGACTGCGGGCTTCTGACTTCACCAAATTTCCTTCCTTCCCTCTTCCCTTGCCTGAGAATCGGAATTGTCACCTGCCGCTTTGAGGAGCAAAGGAGCCAGGGTGTGTGGTGCTGGGCGGGCAGCTGTGACAGGTGCGGTGCCCCAAGGGAGTTCTGGGGTTGGCCAGGGCGGATCTGGCCCTTCTCGTGTGTGGGCGCATATGCGTGGGCATGTTCGCAATCTGGGGGTGTGGCCACAACTGCGAGGCCTGTGGAGTAGCGGCTGCAGCCCTGCATCGTGCTTGCTTGGGGAGGGGCGCCCCCGGGGAACATTCTGGCCGCCCACTGGCCTGCAGCCTCCTTCTATAGCACTGTCTGCTCTCATTAGTTACAGCGAGGGCTTTGTTATTTCTTGGCCAAACGATTTTTCTGTCTGCTTGGGTGGAGTGGGGGTGTGGGCAGGGGCTGGGGAGGAGCTGTGACTACAGCAGCCTCACTGGAGGGCCTGGAGTGGATGGTGCTGGGACAGCTCACCCTGACCCGGATCTCCACCTCCTCCTCTTCATCTCTTCTGGGCAACCTGGGGCGACAAGAAAGTCACAGCAAGCATCTGTCTCCCCTGCCTGGCTCCCATTCGCCCCTTTAAAGCAGGGGTCTTATCACAGAGGGGCACTATGGATGGACCTGGAGGCTATTTGGGAGCAAACTCTTGCCTGTTGGTCAGTGCCTGTATTTTTCAGGGGAATTTTCACCAAATTCTCCAAAGAGTCTGTGACCCCTAGAGGGTCAGGGGACTCATCACCTCACTGGCTTTCTCAGCTGCTACTTTCCCAGCTGAGCCTCCAGTGGGAGCTAAGGCTTCTGGTTCTCACTGCCCCCAACATCGGAGACTCAGACCTCTCTGAGACCCCAGGGCACGAGTAGACCTCACCCCCTGCACCGTCTTCCTGCCTGGTGGGTGGGCCATTTCCAGTGAGTCTCAGTCTTACTGGGTTTTCTCTGAGGACTGAAACTCCAGCTCAGACTTCCTGACTCCAGAATACAACTGTGAGCCCCACCCCTTGCCAAATAATTCCTCTTAGAAGTGCAAGCCCCAGCCTCTGAGCCTCCTATGGCCTCTTTGGGGTCTCAGACCTCAAGCTGCTCAGCTTCAACATCACTTGGAGACCCAGACATTCACATCTGCCACCACCTTCACCGGGGACCGGGGATCCAGCCCTCCAGCTTTGGCCACCAGCTTTAGATCCAGCACCCTCAGGATACAGTTGTTTCCTCAACTCTCAACCAACAAGGCATCCAGGCTTGTAGGCCCCTGGTTTCTGCCCCAGTAAGACACGCAGCTATCTGATCCCCTGAGGCTTCTACTCCAGGACCCGGGAGGCTTGTCCCCCAGCCTCTCTCAAGGTCTAAGCCCTCACCCCTGGTCACTTCTAGGGGCCACAAGATTCACTACTTCCCTCACTCTCAGCTTCGCAATCTGTGGATCATTCTGCCCTTGCCCTCCTTCCCCCACCGGAAACTCAGATGTCCAGCCCCCACACTAGTCCCAGTCCCTGCTCCAGTTCAGCCCCGTCTTCCTTCCATTCCCTGGTGACGCAGGAGGAGGTCACAGCTCCAGGCCCCAATCCCGCCCAATCTCAGCTTTCCCAGACAAGTCCAATTAGAGGCCGTGTCAGGCAGCCTCATTAGTTTCTGAAGCCAGGAGCCTGAAAGAGGGAAGTGGGGGAGAAGGAGGCACCACAGGAAGGCCGAGGCCCCAAGGAGGAGGGTGGGCCCAGACATCTAGCACTTTCTCTATCCTCAGAGGCTGCACATGAGCCTCCTAACAGTCGTGTAACAATCCCAGGGCAGGGCTCACACCACCCCATCACAAAGTAACCGGGCTGTATATGAATCCAGGCTGTCTGATTTCAGAGCCCCTGATGGAATCCCAACTGTCTGGGTACTCTTCTGGGGCTCAGTCTGGGTCTCCATCTCAGGCCTTGGGAGAAGTGTGTTTAGTGACAGTGACTGAGCTGTCCCATCTGCCTGACACTTGTCTTCTTCTTGTCTCAGTGTCTCCTATATAAATACTGCTCCTGCAGGACCCTATGCAGCGCCTATCCCCAAAGCTTTTCCCATTCCCCAGGTAGGGTTAGATGCTGGAAGTCCTCCTGGAAACATCTGGGTCAGGGTCTGCCTCCTCCCAAGACCAGAAGTTACTGAGGGCATGGCTAGATCTGACTCATCCTGGTTCAAAGGCCCAGGGTCGCCTCAGCGTGAATGAATGAGTGAATGAGTGACTGATGCAAGATTCCCTAGGGCTCTTCCAGGCCTTGTCCTCTATCCGTTGGAGAATCTGGCATCACCCTGAGGCAGAGGGATGGCTCAGGAGGACCAATCTTCTTACCACATTGATCGCTCTTTCCTTCCTTCAGGAGGGTGTGCTGGCTCTCCCTGCAAGTTTCTCTGCGGGAAAGAAAAGCTTAGGTCTCCTAGGCTGCAGCACCCGCAGGGATTCACCACCTGCTTCTAAAACTTGCCCTCCGCTTGGGCCCCTCTTTGAGGGTGGCTCTGTCTTCCCCCCAGGAGCAGAAGCCAGGAACCAGACAGTTATTCCGGACCCCACCAAGCCCCTTTCTCCTTCAGGACCCAGGAGTCCAGGTCCCTCTAAACCTGTCACAACCCACAAGCCCCTCACACTCATCTGGGCCCCAAAGAGGCTCCAGCGCTTCCCTTCCAACCCTCTTCTCCTCCCAGGTTCCCAGTCTTGAGAGGGCCCCACCAGCTGCTCTCCCACAGGACCCAAGTCCCTCTCCGTTTTCTCTGGAGACATACATCCTTGCCTGTGGCTTCAACCACCAACTCAACACTGTTTTCTAAATACATCCCTGAGCTCCAGCCTTGTGCACCCACTGCCCCTGGGCCACTCCCTCTTATCTCTCAGGGGTGCTCACATCATGGGGTCGCTAGGTTAGTTCAGCGTCTTTTTCTCCCTTCCCAGGACCCAGTGCTCCCAGCAGCTCTGTCTCTGCCCATCCCTTTTCCTCCATCCCGAGGCCCTGGCCTGGCTCAGCCTTCATCCTCTCCCTCTGGACCTCTGCCCCAGCCTCCTCCCTGGCCTCCCAGCCTCCAGATGGTCCCCATGTGGCCCCAGAGGAATCCTTCTACATCCAGAGTTGACGTGTCCCTCCCTACTCACAGCCCTCCTGTGGCTTGATGGAGAAAAGCAGTCTCTCAGCTTCAATGACAGGGACTTCCTTTCATGATCTGGGTGTCTGGCCTCATCTCTCACCAGTCCCCAGGTGCCCTCTACTCACCAAAGATGATATGTGGTTTCAGGCTCCCATATTCTTGCATATACTGTTCCCACTGCCTGGAAAGCCTCTCCTTCCTCACACTATTTAACTTCTCTCTTTTTCTTCAAAATAAACTCAAGTGTCAGTTTCCCTGTGATACCTCCTTCCAGCTCCTACCTGACACGGGTACTCCCTTCTCTGGGCTCCCAAAGGGCCTGCCCCTTCCTCTAGCACGTCCATCACCCTGCTCTAGGACTGCCTGTTTGCACCATCTCTCTACAAGGCCTTGAGCACTAAGGGGCCCAGGCCCTGAGTGACTCTGCTCTGTGTCCCCAGGACCCAGCGCAGGCGGCACCTGGAGGCTGGAGTCAGTCTTCCCCTCCATGAAGCATCTGAGAGCTTGCAAACAGCAGAAGCTCACTTTTATTTCCACTCCCCCTGAGGGATGTGGCTGTGTCCCCCACAAGCTGTGTGAGCTCTTGGAGCTTCAGTTTCCATGAGGAACAGGATGAGGGGCGAGGATGTCTACCTTGCAGAGACAGTGGGAGGGTCAGTGAAGAATCCAACAGGAGTGCTGGTGTTGAAGAGAAACAGATGCTTCTCTCAACCCAGGGAAAAGTGAACAGAGAAAAAAGTTTCTCCTTTAAGGATGGTGAACGGCTTTGAAGTAGTATTTTCAAGACAATACAGCGTTATTTACAGAGCTGTTAGCAATATTTTCTTTAAAAAAAGAATTCTGGCACTAACAGATTAAAATCTCCTTTTTCTGTTGTGAACACTGAAGATGAGTTGTCTCAGTTATTTCCAATGTTTGAAACATTGTTCAGGTAATTACGGAAGTCATAAAACAATGACTATTGTTGAGTTTAAGATTTCATAGTGGGCTTGCTAAGCTTTTCTCAGGCCCCTCTCCCAGCCCCTGGACCGCATGGTCTTGGAGCCCCTCCTGTGCTCACCTGCCTCCCAGTTGGGGCTTCAGGTGGAAACTCAGCCTCCTCATCGGTCTCATGGACGACCTCCTCCCACTGCCACACGCCACACAGAGGGTTGGAGAGATCTGTAGTTGCCACTTCTTGTTTCTGGGAGAAAAGAAGTTGTTTCTGAGGCCAGGAAGAATCAGATTAAGGCAGAAGACAAGTCAGAGGTGGGATGGAAATGGGCTGAGGTGTGGCGATGGGAGGTGGGAGTGAGCTGGTGTGAGGCTGGGTTGGGGAGTCGATGGGGGCAATACCTGGGAAGGGTTTGGTGCCTGGACCAAGGAATGGGTTTCAGATGAGGTTAAGGACTGAGATAGTCCTGGGGGAACTGGGGTGGGGTGAGAGTCAGGGTTGGGTCAGAGTTGTGGCTGCTGGTGGGTTGGAGTATTTTGGGGGTGTCAGGCCCACCTGCCAAATGGCCTGGATCTCCACACCCAGCGATGGTGGCAGCAGCCCGGTCCAGTCCACTCTTCCCACCTGAGCCACTTCAGGCAGCCTGGCCACACAGTCAGGAGGGGGAAGGCTGTCTCTGTGCCTGCCCACCACCTGTCAGTCAGCCTATGCTGGGGTTGCTACCCAGTCCACCTTGTGTCTGGAGGCTGGGGGTCCCTGTCCTTGGGCTCCCCTCCGTCCTCCTCCACCCTCAACATTCCACTCACTCAACCAGCCCCTCGTGGGTCTGACTCAGCTGCTCCTCCAGGTGTGAGATTTCCAGCTTCAGTTCCTGCAGAGGAAGGAGTGAGGGACCCCTGGCTCTCTGTTTTCCTTCATCGCCCACCCCTGGTCTCCTCTTCCAAGGTCAGTTCCACTCCTCTGACTTCTTTGGGCTCTTCCAAACACATATTGCCAAGGGAGAAGGGGAAGAAAGCAGTGACAGAAACTTAGGAAGCCAAAGAGAGTCAAAGAGCAACAGGAACCTTGAAGGTAACTTACCAGCCAGGGAAACTAGAAAAAGGAAGCCAGAGATGGAAACACAATGAACAAGGAGAGACACAGAGAGGCAAGAGAACACAAGGAGAGTAAGAGACTCTAAAGACAAGGGACAGAGAGAGGAACTGCCCCAGAAGACAGACTAGACGCAGGGAGAGGCAGAGAGAAGAACCTAAACAAGCCAGGCAGAGACACAGAAATATGAGGGGAAAAAAGGAAACATAAGGAAGACACAGAGAATAAAAGTAGATGGAAGATGGAAATAGAGTGAGAGAAAGAAAGGAAGGAATAGAGAAAAAGTTAAAAGGCAGAGAGACAGGAGAGACACACAGTCAAACGGTAGAGATGGTAGAAACAAGATGTGGAGACTCAGAAAAAGATAGACAGAGACAGAAAGAGGCAGCAAATCCCAGAGATGGCAAAAGAGCAGTGGGGAGAGTGGGGCCAGGCTGGTGGGTTACCTGGGTTGCGGTTTTGTACTCCTCCAGGGTCTTGGCCAGACTCTCCATGTGCCGAGTGCGCTGGGAAAGCCCAAAGCTGACTGAGACTCGGCTCAATCCACCCAAGACACTGAGGGCAGTGGTGGGGGTGGGCAGGGTGTGCTTGGGGGAAGAGCTAGGGCCTGAGGGAGAGCACTAGTTTCCCGGGAAACCCAACTCCTCCAGGCTGCTTATCCAAGGATTAGAGCCAGGCAGGACTTCCCTTTCCAGATTCAGGGCAGGAGACACATAGAAGGCAAATGTTAATCCCCAAGACCCCTCACCTCGGAGAGGATGGTGTCTCGTTGGCAAATGAGGCGTTCACACTCGTAGAGCTGCCGCTGCCGGAGGAAGGAGCCCGTCCATCTGTCTGGCCTGTCCTCCCCTCCCATCTCGCTCTCCCGCCCCCTCCTCTACCTCCCTCCATGTCTCTGGACATCAGCTACACTGAGGGGATTTCAGCAGAGCTGCCCACTGGCCCTGGGAATCTGATGGCTTGATGAAAGTCCCTGACCTCACCACGTCACAGGGGCTGAAACTGGTGAGGTAAAAATGGCCTCAGGGGTGATGGGAAGTTGTCAAGGCACTAGGGAAGGGTAGCACCTTCAAGGCATCCTTCTCTATGGCCAGCTCCTCACTCCTCTTCTTCACTCCATCCCGCTCTGCCAGCAGCTTCCCGTTCTGGAAGAAGGGACCCCGGTCATGTTCACTTCAGCAAATGGTCATGATATATATATATATATATATATATATATACCATACACACACACATACATATACACACACACACAAAATAATACAAATATCTTTTATATAATGGTCACTCATAGCTGACCATTTGCTGAACACCTGATGTGCATCGGGCCTCATGCTCAGCATTTTATATGTTTTAGCCCATTTAATCCCTCCAACCATCCTATGGGATCTCAGCTTTGATTTGCAGATGGAGTGGGTCCTCCATCTGCAAAAATGGAGATAAGATGTGAGGATTAAATGAGCTAATAATTATTGCTAACATTTACCAAGCACCTTGCCAGTGTTAACTCATTTCTTATGCCCTATTTTAAAGATAAAAGACAACTGAGGCACAGAAAGGTTGAGCAACTTGTCCCAGGTCACACAGGTGGGAAGGAATTCATGCAAATACACGTTAACATACGTTAATGACCACAAAGCATTTAGAACAGTACCTGGCATAAACCAAATGTTCAGTAAAGGTTACATTAAACATATTTCTAAAACTTTGTATTATGAATTTTAAACCACCAAAAGTAAAAATAACAGTATGAGGAACCCCCTTTACCCATCATCACCCAGCTTCAATAAATATATACATTTTCCCTGTTTGTTTCTTCTCTAACTGCCAGGTTTTTTTGTTTGGTTTTGTTTAACCAGATTATTTCAAAGCAAACCCCAGGCATCATATAATTTCACCTGTTACTACTCCAGCATTTATATTCCCTACTAGAGAATTTTTCTTTAGCAAAACCACAATGCCATTATCAAGCTTAACAAAATTAATAGTAATTCCTCAGGATCATTGCACAAAGAGTGCTCTTTCTTGGTTTTCATTGCCTCACAAGTGTCTTTTCACATAAAGATACAAACAAGGTCCACCATGGCTTTTGGTTGAAATGTCTCACTTCTTTCCATCCGACAGTGATCCCCTACCTTCCCAATCCTAGCACTTTTTTGGGCACTTCATTTGTGGAAGAAACCAGGTTATTTCCTGTAGAATTGGTACATTTGGATTTGGTTTACTGTGTTCTCATTTCCTGTGTAGGATGTTAACCATGTTCCTCCTGCCTTATTATTTCCTATAACTTGTGGATAGATCCAGGGCCTTGTCCAGACTCTTGTTCAATTTTTTGGCAAGAGTTCATAGGTGCTGCTATACACGTCACATTGTGCATTCAGGAAGAATGTAAATTCTGGCTGTCCCAACTATGAATGTTTACACTGTCATCCCCAATTTTACAGAGGAAATTGTGCAGTGGAGGGGCTAAGAAACTTAGCCAAGGTCATACGGAGAGTAAGTGGACTCAAACCCAAACCTGATTCTAAATCCTGCACTTTTAACTCCCAATCTCTCCTCTGAAGCAGACTCAGCCCTGAATGAGAACAGAGAACCAGCTTTGTCCTTCGCCTCAAGTTGCTCATCACTAGAGGTGGAGACTGACACAGAAGCAAATATTAACAAGGTTGAAGAAGGTTCTGAAGAGGCCTAGGGCCTGGGTCCTGTGGGAGCCCAGGTGAGGGGCTTTGCAAGAAGGCAGTACTGGGGCTGAGTCCTCAGAGCTGAGGAGAGTTATCTGGGAAAACAAGGGGGCCAGGAGAGGGCAGCCCACGCCAGCCACAGAATGTGGCCCTGAAAATAAAATCGACCAAATTCCAGTCTAGAGTTTCCAGGCACCAAAAACCTAGCGAGTTGCCCTGAGTTTCAAAGTGAGGCGGTCACTGGGGGAAAGCATTTCGGAGCACGGAGGCAGTCTGACTCCCCTTTGCCACACCCCTCCTCCCAGTGCCCCTGGGGATACCAAGGCCAGCTCCTCCCTCTCTCCAGCCCGGCTCAGCTCCAAGTCCTCCATCACCTGCCCTCCCTCCCTCTCAGTCTCAGCGGGCCTGGGCTGCCAGGTGAAGGGCGGAGGAAGGACGGGCCAGGAATGCTGTGTCAACATCTGTCCACCTGGTTGGGATTTGCAGGCTGGATCCTGGGCCTCTCGGCAGGGAATCTGGTTACTCAGCCACTCCTGCCTTCTTCTGCAGTAACCTGAGCCCCGCTCTGTAGGTTCTTGTAGGAAAGCTGAGTGTCTGAGTGTCCCTTACTCCTGCATTATTCCACTGTAACTTGAGAACTCAATCTATAGATGCTCTGTAGGCAGCTGCCGGGGAGGGGGAGGGAACCAAGAATAGCTTGTTTATCGAGCACCTATGATGTCCCAGGCGCTGCTCAAGGCACTTGCCCTGGCAGCAGGCCCTCTGGACCAGGAGGAGGCAGAGACCGCTGGCTGCCATTCACCCTGCTTATTCCTTCTCCTGCTTTCATTGGGGGCTCACTCTCCACGTGGGCAGAGGGGTCCCAGCCCCAGCCCTGGAGGTGAAATCAAGATGGAAATCTAGGCAGATTCAGGACACCAGGCTGGTTAGCTAATCCAGCAGCCATTCTCACCCCGCCCTCACTCATTTGTCTCCCACTCTGCAGGCTGAGGAAGGTCAGATATTCTCCCAACTTCCCTTGTCATGTGATCCAGTTTGCCCAGTGAGATGTAGGAGAGGTCTGCTGGTGTGGGGGTGAAGTGGGGGTGCTCCTGGAAAAGTTTTTCCTTCTTATGAAAAAAGAGAGCATAAGAGGAGCATTCACCCCTCTTTGTCCTGGTTTGAGTGAGAACATGAAGTTCGGAACTGTTGCAGCCATCTATGATTCTGAGGCCACAGGCAAACAAGTCAAAAAGCTGCCAAACTAGCCCAGAATCTTCAAAATCTCTTGTTAAGTAAACGAATGTCCTTCAGACTGAAGCTGCCATTTCTTCAGCATTTTCTTCCTTGGAGCTGAAAGTATTCCAGCCACTGCTGTGTTACCCATGCCAGGGAGTCGTTTGGCTATAATCATTTGATGTCACTTTCGCCAATGAGATATGAGGGAGGTCCTGCCATGGGGCTTCAGGGTAAGTTTCTCCTTGTTCTTAAAAAGAGATGTTCTGGAAGAAATAGTCACATCCTGTCTGTATCCCATGCCTCACACCATGACAGCCAACCGGCAGTGAAGATTTCCATTGCCCCAAGAGAGGGAATTTTCATAAGAGCCAGAGCACAATGTGGAGTATTTTTTGGTTTAAATGTAAAAGCCATAATACAGATGTAGGACAAAGAGATTTGGGGGGGGTAAGGCAGAATGAGTATTATTGCCTGGACTGGGCAGTGATCCTTAGGGCTGGGGGAGGGGTTTAGGAGAATCGAAAAAGAGAACAATAGGGTGAAAATGGGCCCTGAGCCAGCCCCAAGCTGTGAGGGGTGGAGAGGATGGATGCAGTTGAATCACAGAATCCCTGGGATGTCTGGGAATCTGAGACAGGTGTTTCCCAGCTCACTCTCAGAACTAGCAAGGTGTGTGAATTACAGAATAGAGATGGCTCTGTAAGGAGATGAGGCACAGAGGGCCCCATGAGGGTGACAAAGAGTTATAGGAAAGCAGCTAAAACTCTTCTGTGCCTCTGGAAGGGTGTGGAGGACCCCCAGCAGCATTGGTGGGTTGTGGGCCACCACCACTGCAGATGCAGTGAGGAGAGTACGTCAGAGACCAGAAGGCAATGTCAGCCTCCCAGTGGATGCTAGTGTGCAGTGGTGACTAAGGCTGAGGCCCAGATGGAACAACAAACATCAATCTTGTGACCAGTAGGGAGAACAGACATTGACTGAGGAGCACTGAGATGCTGCGAGGGTCTGCAGCAACTTAGATGCCACCTTGTGTACATTGGGGGGTAGTAGGGGGGTCAGTGATGAGTTTCATCATCAATTGATCAGTTTCAGTTTCCACCTAAAAGGACTAGGTGGGCCCAGAATTAACTAAGATGATGTTTTCTGTCTCAGATGGTATAGGGCTTGAATCAGACATGAGGTTGGACTGGGCCGGTTCATGTTATGTGCTAAGCTCTGGACTAAAACCAGCCATTTAATTCCCACAACAATCCTATTGAAAAGATATCCTTCTGCACTGTTCTTAGAGAATAAAACTAAGGCTCAGGAAGGAGAAGTCACACGCCTAAAGATTGTCTGTTTTGTAAGTGGCAGAGATGGGATTTGAACTCAGGACTGACATCAGGGCCTGTGTTCTTTCTGCTATTAATAATACTAATATATGAAGAACATTAGCTAACTTTTACTGAGCTCTTCCCATGTGTCCTGCCTTGTTCTTAGGACTTTACAAGCATCCTCTATTTAAATCTCATACAATCCAACCAGGGAGATTCCATGATGATGCCCATTTTCACAGGTGGGGACACCGAGGCACAGAGAAGGGATGGAATGGCCCATGCTTATGGAGACAGCCTCAGCATAACCGGGCAGTCCGCCCCATGCCCCACATTCTTACCAACTGTGGCAGTTCTCATATGTAACGATGTGACCTTCAGGGACATTCATACATTATTGGGATTCTAGGGTCTCCCTCACCAAACTGAAGGGTGTTTGGGGCAGCAGGGGGTAGGGTGGGAAGATCCTGAGGACTGGGGAAGGGGTGGGGATGGGTGCTGGGTCTCAGCTCACCTCCTCGTGCAGAGTCTCCATCTCAGCCACCAGATGCTGCTGCTCCTTTTCCTGACCAACCCGAGAGAGAGAACAAAGGCTTCTTTTCAGAACTCCTTGCCCCCATATTGCCCTTTTCCCACCCTTAGGAACACAACTCAGACCTGGACCATTGAGGAGCAGGGCTCAGGAATGGGTCTGGGGACCCCTGATGGCTCCCCTTTGTCACAAGAGGGATGGCAAGTAGATCTGGACCCAAAGTCTGGGGTCAGCGGGACCTGGACTGTGGGAGGAAGCCTGGGTGGCCTCTGCCCTCTCCCACTCCACACTCAGGCTCTGTTGTGCAGACTCTGAGAAAGTGGGAGGAAAGAATGCACCTTCACGCCCCTTGCCCCAAACCCACCGTCTGCCGGGCCTGGGCCAGAAGGTTGCGATTCTGTTCCTCCAGGCTCTTGGCCAGAGTCTTCAGATCCTCCAACTCCTCATCCACGGCCTTGGCAAACTGCAGAGCCTGCTGGGTGCTGAGTTGGGGCAGGGCAGGTGGGCCACATGAGACAGAGGAAGACAAGAGACCACAGTGATAGATCCACTCAGAGAGATGGGAGCAGCAAAGAAATCCCAGAGACTCAGAGAAAAGGAAGGAAAGAGACTGAGTATTGGGGACAGAGACCCAGTTTCTGTCTAATAGACTGAGTGGGAGCAAGCCTGGGGCTGCAGGCAGGTGGGACATGGGGGTGAGGGAGGGCGGGCTGGGGCCAGGCACACCTGCGGAGCTGCTTGCGCAGGGCCAAAATCTCCTCCCGGAGGCGTGCAGACCCCTCCTCCGCCGTCTCCACACTGCGCTGCAATTTGGCGTTCTCCCCCACCAGGCGGCGGTTGCTGAGCTCCAAGTCCTCCAGACTGCTCAGCAGGTCAGCTGTGGTGGGCCTGGGGGCAGGGAAGGTCCAGGGTCACTGCCCACAGCCCTGGCCTCCTTTCCCCAGGTCAGGGTAGGTGTTGGTGGAGGGAAGATGCGGCTTTTGGAGAGAAAGAGAAACAGGAGGGAGGCTACTCTGTTCTTCCTGTGCTCTTGGCACAGCCCCTGTCCCTCACCCACTTTCCCGAAGGACCAGAAGCCCTAGGCCAAGCCCCGGGCCCCAGGCAGGCAGGGAGTCACAGGGCAGGGAGAGGGCAGGAAGGGGCCTGAGGATAGGTACAACTCAGGTCTGGGGTCTTCGCCTCCGAAGCTCTCCAGGTTGGCTGGGTCCTCAGCTTCTGGGTATCCTGGAGGGAGACATAGAGGGTGGTGGGCTCCCAGGTGACCTTTGATGTTGGGGCACTCCAGGACTATGGCCTTGGTCCTCCTTTAGCCTCCACCTTCACGTTAACTCTGGGTAATCCCACCTGCTCCTTGGGCTGCAATTACATCCACCATCCAGAAAGGACTCCTGCTCATGGGTAACTTGAACTCAGGCTGGATCTCCTCATGGCCCCAACCACCCCACATTCATCATGCCCTACCATGGGCAGCCCCTCAACTACCCCAAACCTGTTTCTCCTCTTAGTACCCCAACTCACCCACCCAGACACTGGGCTGTCCTGACTCCCTCACTCCTCCTGCCTCAGGCCTTGCCTTCTTCCCCGGACAGCCTCCTCTCGGTCTCCTAGCCTCCAGCCTCTCCCTCCTGTCCTTCCCCGCACTTGGCTGCAGAAGGGTCTTTCCTTCTTTGGAGCTGACCTGCCTCTCCCCTGCTCGCAGCCCTCTCTTGGCCCCCAAGCCCAGTTGGAGGAGGATTAAGAGAATGTCAAGAAGGCTGTATTTTTTTGGCTTTTGTTTTGTTTTTGTAAGAGTGGAGAAACACAACATCAACACCTTTTTATGGAGCACCTCCTATGTGTGAAGGCTTTGGGGTAGAATGGTGAGCAAACCAACTAACCAAACAGCGTGGCAGGTAACTAGTCAGATAATCATATTTCTGCAGGAAAGGAATGCAGGTCTGGGTTGAGTGAGCCGAAGAGTAAGGGCCCTTAGCCTGCAGCATCCCAGAGCTTCCCCACCAGGGCTTCCCCACCAGGGGTGTAGGATGAGGAAAGGCCTGGTCGACAGTTTAGGTTGAGAAAACAGCCTGAGCCAAGGCTGGAGATGAGGCAGGTGAGCAGGCAAGGCCAGAGGGACTGCAAATGCAGGGACCAAAGTGCAGGGAGGGGCTGGCTTGAGGACCATGATGGTGATGGTGGGAGGGGCCTTGTAGGCCTCTGTAATGGGGTTGGTATTTGGAGAAGGAGTTGGAAACGACCTGTGAGGAAGAAGAACCAAACTCAAAGCTCAGGGAAGGTAGGGACACAGTCATGGAGAAAAAGCCAAAGCCTAGAAAGCCAAACTCCACAGCTCCACGTTAGAGCAAATGCCTCTGGTGTCCCACCCTACCCTTTGCTCTGCCCCCAGGTGGGAAGTCCCCCCCACTGTCTGACTCTGAGCCTGTGTGCTTCATTCTATATATAGCAATCTCACCAGATGGCAGTTGCTGGGAGGTCAGGGCTCCCTCGAAGGCGGTCTCCTCTTCCAGCTCTAATCCCCTGTATCAAAGGGATGAAGCTTAGAGCCCCCTGCATCCACCACCCTCGTCCTGACCAGCCACTGGCAGAGGGGTTGGGGGTGGCGTAAGGAGGGGCCAGATCAGGTGAGAGCAAGCACCGTGGGGAGGAAGGTGAGGCCAGATGGCAAGTGCCTGGGGCCAGATGGAAAAACAGGAGGGGCAAGGACTGGGTTTGGAGGAGGGATGGGGAGGGGCCCTGCTCTCCTCCTTCCAGCCCCTTTTATTTCTGCCCCACAGACTTCCTCTGCCTCCCCATCGTAGGTACTTTACCCTCGGACCCTCTGCCCCTCCCCCAACCCATCTCTTTACTTTTCTTTCCTCATCAGCCTCTTTCCAGCCACAGCAGGTCCCTGTGCCCATAGGGTGCTGGCTGTAGTAAGCAGAAATGAGGTTAGATCTTAGGAAGGGTTTCCTGGGGGAGGGTGGAGGTGCAGGGACTCACCCATCCAGCTGACAGGCAGCAATCCAGTCTCGCATGATGACCAGGAAGGTATCCAAGTCCACGGTGGCCTGAGGGCCTTCCCCATTGGGGTCCAGGCTGCAGGCCAGTGTTTGCAGGCGCGCATCCTGGGGGCCCCGTCCCGTTACAGCCTCCAGATAGGCTAGTACATGGGTCACAGCCACGGTGCCTAGGGATAGAGCATGCTATGAGGGAGACTGGGGCAGGTGAGGGGTGGGGGATGGGGACAGGCGATGTCTTTGAAGTGGGACCACTGGCTGGGCTAGTGGCACCGCTGCACCATGGCCGGCCAGCTGAGACTCCTTGGACAACCCCTTTCCCTTCTTCTCAACTTTTTCACATAGAAATGGGGCCCAGGCATCCCTACCTCAGAGGGTGGACGGAAGAAGACCAGCTGTGCCCTCCCAGGCTCACCGTGGCTGACCTTCTTCCCTCCCCAGGCTCCAAAGCCCCACCTTCCTCTGTTAGTGTCCCCCAAGTTTTCCTCCCCACACTGTCCTTGTCCTGAAAGGCCTCCATCCCCTTAGCTACTTCCTTCCGGAAGCTTCCCACACTCACCCACTTTCACCCTAGCCCATTGCTCTCTCTATGGCTCCCCAGATCCCAGCCCCCAGGCTCCATCTCTTTTTATTCCTTGTCTCTCTGACCTGTCCTTTGGGGATCACAAGCTTCAAATGTGGAGTTGAGTATTTGCTCCTCTAAGCTGAGCAGAGTCCCCAGGCTCCCCTCTTCCGGCTTGTCCCAGAGGTACACTGAGGAGACAAGAGAGCCAGCCCACCCGTGAGGAAGGAGGATGAAGAGAAGTGAACCGGTCCTGGGATCCTGTGGAGGAAGCAGGAAACTTTGGGTGGGGGCACGCAATGTGAGAGTCTTTGAATCACCTCCCCCCCTCCCCCCCTGACCTGGGGATGTGAGCCCTATCTTTCAGGCCAGGAAGTGCCCCCTGCTATCTAATCCTTTGTGTGCAAACCACTCAGGAGCCCAGATACCAAGTACAGCCTTTCCTCCTCTCTTCCCCTGCTTCCCAGGCTCGGCTCAGAGGGGGCTAGGGGCGGAGGAGGGCAAAGAAGAGAGGATTCTGGGAGAAGCCGAGGATGAAGGGGGGCCCAGGAGCCAGGAACAATCCGATAATGCGCGGGCAGTGTGGATCGATCTTGCCCGCAACATCTCCGGTCTCCTAGCCCGCCTCGGGGGGCTGGGTCTCTCCTCACATCCTCGAGGCTGGCGTCATCCGAGCCCCGGCTAGGGGCTTGAGACAAAGGGGGGTGGAGCGATCCAGGCAGGGTGGGTGGTGAGGGAGCAGTTAGAAGCTCAGAGCCCAGTTGCATGACTGTGGGCAAGTCTGTTCTCCATTTGTAGCCTCAGTTTCCCCACGAGTAAAATGGGGAAGTGATCCCTCTCCTCAGCGATGGGTTAGGTCTTTGTTTGTGAAGAGCTCTCTCACTCCACACACACACAGTGTGAATATCCTGGGGTCTGTTTGTCCACTGCTGTATCCGTTGTGCCCACACATAACAGGCACTCAATAAATGCTCCAATATACAGGAGCATTTCCCTACCCCAGGAGCCACTGGGCCAGTCAAGCCTCTTTTCTAGGGCTGTAAGTATCTTTGAGGCTCCCTGCCCTGCCCTTGGATAGGTGGGTGTAGCAGTGGACCAAGCACAGGGTCTGGCAGACCCAGGGGACAACCCGGGCAAGGAACTCAGCCTCTCTGAGCCTCAGTTTCTTCCTCTGGAAAATGGGGAGGGAGGGGTGTTTTCCCTCCTAGAGTTGAAATGAGATAAAATCTAGAAAAGCCCAGCAGAGGGCCTGGCATGTGGTAGAAGCTCAATAATAAAACTGAACATTTATTCAGCATTGAAGAGGTGCCAGGCGTCTTTTGAGCATCTTGCATGAACCATGGTGGCTGGTATTATTAGCCCCACTTTATAGATGAGGATACTCAGGCACAGAGAAGATAGGAACTTGCCCAAGGTCACATATTCAACATACAAGTGCCCTTTCTCATTCCTCTAACTCTTCAAGGATTCTTTATAGTGAGCTAAAATTCGGCCCCCTCGGGTTTGAATCCATGCTCTTAGGGAAGGGGAGCAGGAACCTACAACTGGGGGAGACACTCCCCTCACCAAGCATCCCGTGTTATGGGGGAGGGGGGCCCAGCGACGTCTGTCTGGCTCCAGATGTCACGGACTCTGAGGATCTGCATGTATCTACAGTGCAGATGTGACACTGCCTCCCAGGGCCCCTCAGGAAGATGTCACTGTCTCTCTCTGTTCTCTTTCTTTCATTTTCTTCCTCAGTGTCTCTATCTCTCTGTGTGTCTCTGTCCTGTCCCTTCTCTAGTTTTCTCTCTGGCTCTTTCTGTCTTCCTCCCCATCTCTCTGTCCCCTGAGTCCCGCCTCTCTGTCTCCACGTCTGTGGCTTTTCTTCCTGGTCTCTGCTTCTCTGTGCTTCTTTTCCTGTGTCTCTGCAACTCTCTGTTCCCCGAGCCTTCTCTCTCCTTCTGCTGTCTCTCTGTCTCTTTTCACCCGCTGCCTTCCTTGGTCTCCATCTCTCTTGGGTGTGCCCCTCCCTTCCTTTCGTGAGCCTCCCAAAGCTGGCTCAGCCCTTGCCCATGGGTTCCTCGGTGGCCGCGCGCCCTCTGCTGGTGCAGATGAAGTTTAGATGTTGGTCACTCGGTCCCACTGCCCTGACTTCCCAAACCCGGGTGTTGGCCTCCTACCTTCCTATCTGGAGAGACTTCTGAGGCCAGCGTCCAGGTCTGCAGCCTTGAGAAAAGATGCAGGCTCTGCTGCTGGACGCTAGGAGGCTCTAAGGAAAGGGCCCTGCCTCTCCTCTAGGCTGGGATCCTCCTCCCCATCAGATCGGGCTCTCTCCCTTAACAGGTGAGCTTCAGAAAGGGCAACCCAGCGTCTTCCTCCTGAAGCTGTTTTTGCACCCATTTTGTCTGCATCCATCCAATCATTCAGGGACTTAGTGATTAGATTCCTATTACATGCCAGGCATTATTCTAGGACAGCTTAACCAACAGGGCAGACACTGGCCACAGTTGTTCTTGAGACCTGAACAGTATAGAGTGTGAATTGAGATGCTCTATGAGTGTAAAGTACACACCAGATTTCGAAGACTTAGTATGAAAAAAAGAGAATAACTCCAATATATTTATACTATTTTGGGTATATTGGGTTAAATAAGAGCTATGATTGCCATTCATTTGTCTGTTTCTTTTTTCTTTTAATGTGGCTACTAACAGAATTTACAATTATGTCTATGGTTCGCACGTTGGTCAGTGCTGCTCTAGGGACAGGGAATAGCAGAGTGAATAAAACCGAGCCTGTCTTATGGAGCTCATGTTCTAGTGAGAGAGACGGAGTCTAAAGAGGCAGACAGTACATGTTAGTGCTATGAAGAAAAGTAAAGTGGGAAAGGGGAGAGAGGGCGACAGGGCAGCTGCTTGATAGAAAGCAGAGATCTGAGTGAAGTGAGGGGTGATGCTGCTAGTCCCTGGAGAAGGGCACTCCAGGCAGGGGACACGGTGCACACAGAGGCTTCTACTCTCTCCCAGTCTGCCTCCCCAGAGCAAATGAGATCAGGTGTCCAGGCAGGTGGGCACACAGCAGGAACTTAATCAATGATCGCTCCCTCGCTCCCACTCTGCATCAAAGTGGAGGCTCTGCTACCCCTAGCCACCTCTCCTAAGTCCCCGAGTCACAGCCTGGTGCCTCATACGCCCTCTGCTCCCTCCTTATCCTCCCGCTGGACAAACAGGGAACCAACCACTTACTTTTTGTAGCCGGACCACCCGCCTGGGCCTCTGGCAGGTCCATGGGCCACCCCTGCTGCTCTGCAGCTGCTGACGAAACTAACAGCCTCTCTCCATCACTGGGAGAGACTGAAAAAGGACTGGTTCCTGGAAGGACAGACAGGGAAATGGCCTCTGCAGACCAGCCACTGCGCTGCCCCACCTGTGCCCCAGGCCACTCTGGGTTCTCAGAACCTGTTTGCCCACCCCTGCCTGGACCAGAGCAGCTCCCGCTCAGACCTGTTTTATGGATTGGAGGTGGGGGCTGGGAAAATGGGGGCCCAAGGAGTAGGCAGAAGAGATCAAAGTAGGGCTGGTGGGTGGGGGTCACTGCCTCCTGCCATCCCTCCTCCTGTTTATGAAGTTCCCCAGCCCTGTCCCTCCTACGCTGTCCCCTCCTCTCCTTCCCTAAGGCCTAGATCAGGCTTCAGCCTCTCCCCCTGGGCCCTCGCCCCAGCCTCCTCTTCAGCCTCCTGGCCCCAGTCTGTCCTCACAGGGCCTCAGAGCTGACCTGCCCCCCTTGCTCAGTGTTGTTCCATGGCTCCCCAGCACTCTGGGCAAAAAGCCTTGACCTTGGACTTCATATCTAAGGCTCTGCACGGTCTGGGTCCACCTGCCTCCCCAACTCCAAATCCCACTTGCTGCTTCAGCCACTCTAAACTACATGCTGTTCCCCAAACTGGGCTGGCTGTTTCCACCTCCCGGTCTCTGGCCGGGACACCTTCCTCCCCAGCCCTTCGTGTCTTAGCTCACATATCCCCTCCTCTGGAAAACATTTCTGAACGAGATGCTGTTTCTGGGGTCCCAAACCGCCCTTAGCTACTGACATTCTCGCTGCGTCCATCTGTATTTGGAGCTGTTAGCCTCCCTGGCGAGCCTCCCCTATCTCTCTCCTGCTCCCAGCCCTCCCATGGCTACCTAGTGTCCTCAGGACTAAGTCTCAGCCCCTCAGGCTGGCGTGGCACAGAGTGGTCCTTTCAACTTCTGGCTTCTTTTTTGTCACTTTTCGCTCCACCCTGCTGACCTCCAGGTCCCTCACTCTCATCACGGCTTATGGGGACTCAGCATCTGCCCATGGTCCTCCCCAGCCCAGGTCACACCGCAGGCCCCCTCGTCCCCCGTCACCAGAGCAGTTAGGGACTCCCTCCTCTGTGCCCTGACAATGCCCTGTCCTGCCTCTGTTACAATCAGCTTGACCACACGACTTTTGGGCTCAACTCCAGGACACTTTCCAGACTGAAAAGGGCACTCTTAAAAATGACAACAGACAACAGTGATCTTCAGGCTGAACGGGGCACACTGGGGCAAATGTTCAACATAGGGTTGCCTGGGGCCTGTCTGTCCTCACCCCACACACTCAGCCCCTTTACTCACCAAGGACTCCCCACACCCTGCTCTCCGTGGCTCCAGTTGTGGAATATACTCTTCCTGGCAGCTTTTAGAAGGTTCTAGAAAAAGGGGTCTTTAAAGAGAGACTCTTCCAGGGTGTGGACAAGGATGGAGGATGCACAATTAGGCTGAGTAGGGAAGGGTGTCTGTGAGCGAGGATGCTGACAGGCACTGGGAGCCTCTGACAAGGTTTGAGGGATAAACTCTTGGTAAGGGACCGAGGGAGGCCCTGGTGGACCTCAGGAGTCTTTGGGAGATTCTAGCAGGAGGAGGACTCAGGCAGGAATTCTGGGGACTTTAAGGGGGTCTCTGACTGGATTTCTGGGGAGTCTCTTGATTTCTGAGGGGGCGTCTCTGACAGGATTTTGGAGAATCTGACAGGAGTTTTGGTGGGTTTGACAAGATTTCTGAGGCTCTTTGGCAGAACTTTTGGGGGCCTCTGACAGGATCTGGGTAGGGAGTGAAACGGGATTTCAGAGAGGGAGGCTCTGAGGGTGAAGTCTGATAGGACTTCTGAAAGATTCTGACCAGATTTCAGGGGTCACCTATTAAGATTTCCTAGGGGGTTCCTTTCAGTATTTCTGAGGAGATTTGGTTAGGATTTCAAAAAGATTTCAAGACTTGGAAGGCTCTGACACTGGGGACTCTCTTCTATGATTTGGGGGCTTTGCCAGGATTTCGGGAGGGGCTCTGACACGGCTACTCCGGGGAACCTCGCCACGGCCAACGCGCACCTGCGGTCACGTCCCAGGCTCTGGACACAGCTGAGGGCCACGAAGGAAAAACGGCAGTTGCGTCGTGAGGAGATTAGCGTGCGCTCTTCCCGCCAGAAAACGCAAAGAGCGCGGAGCGGGACCGAGGGCTCGCGCAGCGTCTAAACCACCTGGGCTCCACGCCCGACGCAGGCGCACTCAGGGGCAAGGCGCGCGCTGGGCTAGTCGGTTACGGGCAACAGCGAGGCCGCGCATGCGTAGGGCTGCCCCGGCGCGCGCCCAGCCTGGTGGAGCGGGCGCATGCGTATTGTTCTAGCGGGCGAAGACTGAAAAGGTTACAGCTAGGAGGGCAGGGCGGGACGGCTGCGTCTTCTTTGCCTTCTCAAGCTTCTGTGAAACGGGCCCAAGCAAGGGAGAGTTGGACTAAGGGACCTATTGTCTATCCCCCACTTCTTATCAGCCACAAAGCCGTGCCCTTTTTGCCCTCTGTTCCCTGCCAGGCTGCCGGTCACCGTCACAATGATGTCCTGTCCTGTCCTGTCCTGCCCTGTCCTGCCCTGTCCTGCCTTGCCACTCCCGTACCTATTTCCAGTCACCTTGTATTAACAGGTCTCCTGAGGATTCTTTCCAAAACCGTTTTATTCATTCTTTTTAGGAGAGACTGGAGGAAAAATAGCCTCAGATTTCCAACTAGAGAGAGGAAGAGAATTACATCCCAAATTGACTCCAAAGGAGAGGCATTTGGGATAAAAGATGTCCCACCCACTTGGCGTCTTTGCTAGCCCCGACACAGAAAAAGAATCCTTTTGCATTCTCTGGTACATCCCACCAGCATTCATTTAGCTGTTACTTCCTCAGAGAGGCCCTCTCCTGATGCACTGTCTCTCTCTGTGCTTACGGTTTTAGTGGTCATCGTGACAGTCTCACCACGTGACATATTCTGTATTTGTGTACTGTCTGTCACCCCTCACTGGAATGTGAGTTCTTAGCAGTAAGAGGCTATTTGAGAACTAGAACGTGTCTGGCCCAATATGGGAGCTCAAAAATTTTTTTGAATGAATGAATGAAGGGACAGAATCCATTCCTCTTAACTACTGGGCAGTGTAGAGTGATAATAAGGCTGTAGTCAGACTTTCTTGAGTTTGAATTTTGGCTCTATCACTTCCTACCTATAACCTTGGCACAATGGCTTACCCTCTCTGAGCCTCAGTTTTCCTCCCAGAAATGGAGATAACAATTGCTTCTAAGGTTACCTTGAGGACTTAAGGCGGTAATCCTTGTTAATTGATAGTTATTATTTTGGCTATTAGATGGTGGCTTATTATAAGACCTGGGGAAGAACCTGTTCGGCAGGTGATGTGGTGAGTGGTGAAGTGTGAGACATGGAATCAGACAAATCTAGTGCCATTGCTGTGTGACTCTGGCAAGTGATTTCACCTCTCTGAAGCTCAGCTTCTTTTCTAAAATGGAAACAAATTATATCCACCTCATGGGGTCTTATGAGAGTTCAATAAGAATATTTGCCAAGTGTTTTCTTAGTACAGGCTGGTAAGTGGTGGACCCTGCTAGCTTGATTAGTATACTTTCATTTTATTTTTTCAGTATTTCTTGTTTCTTCTCCTTCTTCTCCTTCTTCTTCTTCAGATCAAGGTAGTTCTGTAAAATGTGAAACAATTTTTTAAATTAAAAAAATTAGAACAATTTTATAATACAGCTATAATGTACATAGAGTGCTAAATCTCAAATTACAGCTCAATTAAATTTTGATAGAGTAATAAATTAATGGAACCACTCATATAAGAAAAGTGTTGCCTGCAGCCCAGAAATCTTCACACCTCCTCCTCCTCGTTACCCTTCAAAGGTGACAACTTTTCATTATGACTTCATTTCCTCAACTTTATGAGATTCATTATATAGCAGTAGGTCATTCATTTCACTACTGTGTAATGTACCATTGTATGTATATGTCACAATTGAACCATTTTACTCTTTAAGAAAATTTTCTGTTATTGAAGTATAGTTGATTTACAATGTTGTGTTAGTTTTTGGTGTACAGCATATTGATTCAGACATATATATACTATATACTGCTATATAGTAGGCCCTCATTGTTTATTGATTTTATATCTAGTAGTTTGTATCTGCTGATTCCATACTCCTAATTTATCCCTCTCCCACCCTTTCCCCTTTGGTAACCATATGTTTTTTATGTCTGTGAGTCTGTTTCTGTTTTATAAGTTCATTTGTATCATTTTAGATTCTACATGTAAGTGATATCATATGGTATTTGTCTTTCTCCTGACTTCATTTAGTATGATAATCTCTAGGACCATCCATGTTGCTGCAGATGGCATTGGGTTTTTTCTTTTTTATGGCTGAGTAGTATTTCAATCCCAGGGGACTTGATTCTGCCAATAACCTGAGTGATCTTGGAAGCAGTCTTCCCAGAGCCTCCAGGTAAGAACCCTGCTGGCCTTGTGAGACCTGCTCAGAGTACCAGCCAAGCCATCCTGGATTTCTGACCTACAGATCAGTGGAGAGAATACATTTGCATTGTTTTAAGTTGCTATGTTTGTGGTTATTTGTTGTGCAATAGGCACTAATGTTGCAGTAATGAGAAACAAATGCAGAGGCAGAGTGGACGGGCAGAACCGGAGTGAAAGAGTTGGAAGTGGGAGGGCAGACAGAGCTGGAGGTGACACGGCTGGGGTCTGAGGGTTTGGATGGGGCTGGAGGTGACAGAGTTGTTCAGTCAGAAGACAGACAGCATTTGAATGAGAAAACTGAGCCTGGAGACCTAGAATTTCAGCCAGATGGCACGCTCCAGGCTAGGGTTAGGGGGACTCTCTATGGCTTGAGGCTTGGGGACAAATCCCAAAAGGAGACAGTGCTGCCAGATCTAAGAAAATGTTTAATTTCCATATGGTGATAGGGGTAGGGTCTAGCGGGGGATGCATGCAGGTATTCCCCCCTCCCCTCCCCTATAGCTGCTGGGAGGGCCTGAGGATATACAGGAAGTGGGTCTTGCGGGCACGCAGCTTGGCGTGAGAGGAACTCTGGGTCCCCTCTTCAAGGCCGTCCTTGCGAGTCCCCTCTCGGAGCCCATCCCGGATGGCCTGCAGGCGGTGTCGCTTCTCACTGAGCCATTGGCCGCTCTCCTGGGCATCCTGGTGGGACCTCCGCCGTGGCAGCTTCATGATCCAAAAGGCCACTCGGCGGGGATGGAGTTCTGGGTGGGAGTTGTCCATCACCTTTGGGATGGGCACCTGGGCTTCCTTCTCCTCTATCTTGGGTACCTGGCAAAGAGGGACAAAGAGACTTTTTCAAACTCCAAATGACAGCCTCAGGATGTGCAAACTCCCCTGGCATAGTCAAGCCACTTTTCCACCTATGGGATGGTTTGGGAATGAAATCTCACTTTGCAGTATATAAAGCACTTGGGTTTATAAGTGCTTGAGAATTAAAAATACTCTGAGGTTTATAGATTATGCTGGGATTGAAAACACATTTTGGAGGTTTCGAAAGCACTTTAGGATTAAGCATCCTCTGAGGTTTAGAAAGCAGTTTGAAATGTACAAAGCATTTTGGGATTAAAAGCTCTTGGCTTAATAAAGAATCAGGACCACAATTGCAACATGGGATATCCCTGATTGAGTCCTGGATCAAAAATCAAATCAGCTCTTATGAACAGCTTTGGGTCCAGCAGGGACATTTGAATGTTGAGTGAATGTTTATTCGGTCCTTGCTACTCAAAGTGAAGGCTGCAGACCAGCAAGAGGAGTATCATTTGGGAGTTTGTTAGACATGCAAATGAGCGGGCCCCACCCCATCCAGACCCACTGAATCAGACTTTGCATTTCAGTAAACTGAGGATTGGGAAGCCCTATAGGAGATAGTTATGGGTCGAATTGTGTTTCCCCTGCCCTCCAATTCATATGTTGACATCCTAATCCCCAGTAACTCAGAATATGATCTCATTTGGAAATAAGGTCATTGTAGTTTTCGTTAAGATGACATCATTAGACTGTGTCCTAATCCAATATAACTGTTGTCCTTATTATGCAAAAGGGAAATTTGGACATAGACAGGCACAGAGGGAGAACCCCATTCCAAGATGAAGGCAGAGATGGGGATGATGCATCTCCACGCCAAGGAACGCCAAAGATTATCAGCAAACCACCAGAAGCTAGGGGAGAGCCATGGAACAGATTCTCCACCACAGCCCTCAGAAGGCACCAGCCCTGGTGACATCTTGATCTTGGGGACATCTAGCCTCCAGAACTGCGAGACAATCCATTTTGTTGTTTAAGCCCCACATCCCCATCTGTGGTACTTTCTTATGGCAGCCCTAGCAAATTAATACAAAGAAAATAGTTTGCTATCAATGGTAAATTTCTTAGGTGTAAAAATGGCACTGTAGTCATGCAGAACATTGCTTTATTCTTAGAAGGTATCTGCTGAAGGACTTAGCGGTGAACGGTCATGTTGTCAATAATTTACTGTTGTATGGTTCAAAAAGAAAAAAGTAAAAATAAAGTCAGTCCGGTAAAATGTTAACTAGTGGTGAATCCAGGCTAGTGGTTCTCAACAAAAGTCTGAGACATTTTTGGTTGTCACAACTGGTCGGGGTAGGGTGCTACTTCCGGCTAGTGGGTAGAGGCAGTGATGCTGCTAAACATCCTATAGTTCACAGGACCACCCCCACAGCAAAAATCACCCAGCCCCAAATGCCAGTGGTGCTGATGTTGACGAGCCCTGCTCAGTAGAAAAGGGGATACAGATTAATTGTACTGTTATTTTCAACTTTTCTGTAGATTTGAAACTTTGAAAATAAAACACTGGGAGTGTGTGCAGGAGAACTATGTGGGTTTGCCAAGCACTTGGGTGTTCTTAAAACTTTTTAGGATCAAAAAATAAGCACTTTGAGTAGGGGAGGTTATAGCTCAGTGGTAGAGCACATGCTTAGCATGCATGGGGTCCTGGGTTCAGTCCCCAGAACCTCCACTATAAAAACACAACCTAAGTACCCCCCCCCAAATAAAATAAAAAATGAACATTTTCTTACTGGAATCACTCTTAGAGGTTTACAAAGGTAAGATACTCAAAGCATTTGGAGTTTAGAAAACACTTAGGAATCACCTCTTGAAGTTTACAAAGGAAAGATTTACCAAGCACTTTGGGACAGATTGAAAAACATTTGGAGGTTTGCTGAGTTCTTTGAGATAAAAACACACTTTGAGGTTTGCAAGAGTGAATCTTATCAAGCACTTGGAATTAAAAGCACTGTTTGGTTTACAAAACCCCCTGGGGTTTACTAAGCAAGTGAGGATGTACTCATTTCTGAGAGCTGGTCAGTCCGTTTTGACAGATGACAAAACTGAGGCCCAGAGAGAGGAAGTCCAGCACAGAGGGAATGGGAGAGTCATGTCATCTTTTCCTTGTAAACTACAGAAAATGTTTGGGCTTGGACACTTTGTGCAGGGGGCATGACCTAACCTTCCAGTCACCCTCCAAGCTCCCCTTTTCTGGCTGGATGGATGCCACCACCTTCTCTGAGATCAGCACCTCTCCTGTCTTGTTGTCAGTCACCTGTGAGGACAGGAGGAGAGAGTGAGGACAATATTGCTTTCCTCCATTACCTTCCTCCTGACAGATATTGCAGCATGAGGGATCATGGGGGAGACTCCGGGAGAAACTTCCTGGCACAGGCACCTTGTCTATCTGGAGGTGGCTGGAGAGAGTATTGCTCCCCAGCTGACGCTCCTGTTTCTCTTCTTGGTGGTAGTTCCTGGGGAGGCCCCGGACGTCAACAGGGGGAGAGAAGAAGCTATCCATACCCCGAAGCAGGTCATCCTGGGGTGGGAAGACGAATCGGTGAGCTACTCGACTTCCTGACTCCCCAGGGCATATGCAGCCTTGTCAGGATGCCCTTCCCTCTCCATCCTCTGACCCTTAGGGCCTAACCAGTTCACCCCCTGCCTCCATCTGTCCTGTCTCTATGTCTCACTAGTTTCCCATTCCTGTCCCTCATCAGTCTTCTGTCTCTGTCCCCATCCCCCCTCCTCCTATCTCTCTCCACTTCTCATCTCTGTTCCACCTCCTCCTCTGCTTGTCTCCATCCTTCTCTTCCTATCTCTCCATCTCCCTGTTGCACTCACTCTGTCCTTTGACTCCCTCTCTTCCTGTCTGTCCTTCTGCCTGGCTGCATGCAACCCATCTCCTACTCTGTCTCCCTGAACCCCCTCTACCCTTTGGTTACCATCTACCCCTGTTCCTCTTCTTTGTAAGTCTTCTGCCCCCCAAACCCGTGCTGTCACTCACTTTCAGGAAAAGCCGGGTGAAACCTTGGAGTAGACTCTGGAGGCCTAGAAAACCCGAGGAACTCTCCTGGGCGTCAGCACCGCGGATCGAGGCTGCAGTACAGGGGGGCACCGAAGCAGAGGGGAGCAGCAGCAGCAGGACCAGCGGGTGCCACATTGCGGGGCTGGCTGGGAGGCTGTAGCAAGATTAAGGGTGAGAGCCCTCCACCCCCTAAGTGCCCACATCCCCATCCTAGACCACGACCCCTTCCTACCCCCAGAAACTCCTCATACACCCCCACCATTCCCCTTTCCTTTCTACTCCAACTCCCTCCATCATGTTAGGCCCCGCCCCTCCTCCCAGGCTCGGCTCTTCTGGGCTCGGTCTCATACATGGATCTTATTCCTCTCCTTCGCCCACATTCATATTCAGATCTCATTCCTCCTCACCTTCTCCCACGACCCGCCTCTTATTTTGGGCCCCGCCTTTATGCTAGACCACAGGCCGGTCACCGTACTCTCAGACTCCGGCCGTCCACGGACTGTTAAATCCAAACAGTTCTGGTCTCGAGCACAGGCGGGACACCTGGAGCGTTGGAAGAGCTCGCGAGCCCTACACTCGCCCCTACTGTCTGACCACGCCCCCATCTGCTGACTTCACCCACGAGCCGGGCCCTCTATTGGATAGTCAGGCCCTTAAGGGAAGAGCCACGCTCCTTAAACCAGAGCCTGGCATTCATTTCAAGTTCACACCCTCATCGTCAGGCCACGCCCCTGTCGGTTGACCTCGGCCCTGGAGACCCAGGTTGCCCATATTCTCTGATCATGACCATTGTGCCCGAGCCTCGCTCCAATAGCAGGTGGTCCCGCCCCTCACTTAGAGCCACGCCCCTGCACCTAGGCCACGCCTCTGTGCCCCAGATCTTTCCCCCAGTGCCCTCAGTTCCATTCCTAGGCTCTTTCTGGTCTTGAAATACCCGAATCCGAACTGTCTTTCTGATTTGCTCATTGTTTAGTTTTGTATCTATCTCTCAGAGTTTCTCCCTGTCGCTTCTCGTTTTCCCTGGGTTTTGAAAAGATTAATGCGCTCAACAGAAGACAACGTAAGGACGCTGAACCCCGAGTCCTCTTTGGTTCCACTGGAAAGCTCTGCCCTCTCAGGAAACCTTACATCGAGTCCTGTGGAACCCAGATTCCGGGCTCTCTTCTTCCTCAGGACCCCAGGCCCTCTAGTCCGTGAGTTTGAACATTCAACTCCTCATCTTTAAGAAACCCCTCATCTTTAAGGGACATCTTTTAAGGGACCCTCATCTCTCTCCTGAGGCACCCAGGCTCTCTCCTGGTCCTGGGACAGCCGCCACCTCTAGTCCAATAGTGTGAGTGGATGCGGGAGTCTCCACCTATATTTCCAATATTGGAAAATTGGGAATTTTCAATAAACTCCCAGTCGTCTTGCCCACAACCCTTAACCCTGATGAGGTCACAAGGAAACCAATCAATGAAAAGAAATCAATGGAAATCTGTCAAAAACCCATCCTGACCGATACCTCAACCATAAAAAATATACTTGAGGCTGAACAGGAAAGATTCTTTTGTGTTCCTAGCAATTTCTTCCACATCTCCAACACATGAACTACACCAGAGGGTAGCCAGGAGTCCAGGCCCCTAGACCCTTCCTCCTCCAGACTCAGGAACTACGGCCCCCAGTCTCCTCCTCCTTCAGACGTAGGTTTCCTGTCCCCTATTAATCCTCCCTGAGACCCAAGAGTCCAGAACCCCAATTCCCCTCCTCTCTCCGGGATCCAAGCATCAGAATCCCGAAGTTCTTACAGGGCCCAGTTAGACTTCACCTCTCTTTTAGCAAAGCAAAAATCCTCCCCTAAGCTGTCACCGTCGGATCCCCATTCCCGCTGTCCGGCGCCCGGACCCGCCCCCCCCTCCAGTCCCTCCCACTTTTCCCAAACAAAGCTCCCGGGCAACTTTCTCCCTCGCTGCGCCCCGCCCGCCCGCGGCTCCCCAGCCCCAGGCCGGGAGGTAGGAAGGCGCCGGCGGGAGTCTGGGATCCTGCTTTGGGTTGTGTGAGTTGGGGTGGGAAGTTATGTGTTATGAGTTGAGGTGTTTGTGGGACCATCTCTGAATTGCTGGCCGCCCTCTTTTTGGCGGGGGGAGGGGGGCAGAGGGGCCGACTTTGCAGCTCGTGACCGAGTCTAAGTGTGGAGTTGGAACTTTCGCCAGAGTTAGGGTGTGTGTTGATGGGCCTGAGTTAACGAGTGTGCTCCTGGGAGTGGGTGAGGGCTGAGGGCTCTGGTGGGTGTGGGTGTGGGGGGTCTGAGTGTCTGTGGAGGTGTCGGTTTCGAGTGAGAACGAGCCCCATGCTTGTTTCTGACCGAATTGATTTGTGTGTGTCATTTGTGTGCGCCGGGTCCCCTTTAGGAAAAAGGAGGCCTCCTGGGTGGCCAAAGATGGGCTACGGTGCTTTCTAGATCTTCAGTCTAGTCTCTTCGGAGGTTTGAGGCCTGGGGCGCGAAATTAGTGGGGACCTTTCTGACTCGGCTCCTCCGTCCCTTTGTCTGGCCACATGGGGGAGAGCTGGGCTGGGATTTTGGCCTACGGGGGTCTTGAACGCCGCACCGCCACTGGGCTTGGCCTGGGGTCTTTGTCTCCGCCGGGGCTCCGGGGTCCGAGGGAGGAGGGGGATGGGAGCCGGGACTCTGGGGTCCTGGGAAAGCTGTGGAAGACGGGGAGCCGCCAGGGAGGCGGGGTCTGACTGTATTGGAAAAAGTTTTCCCCTGTTCCCGGCCTCCGGAAAGTCACTGGGAACTTGAGTTGGATCCAAGCCCATGTCCGGGATGGGGGGGAGGGGAGGGGGGAGGGGCAGGGCGGGCCTGGGGGCTGAAGGGGAGGTGCCCTTGCCTGCCAGCCCCTCCCCTGATGGGGGTTGTGGGAAACTGGGGGAGGGGACGCCTGGGCCCTTTGTTCTGGCTCTCCCGAAGGCAGGGCGCCCCTGCCTCTGAGTCTGTGGTTCTGTGGGTCTTTCCTGGACTTGGCTTGAGTTTCTGCCTTGAGTCTCTGTCCCTCTCTCTCTGGGTGTCTGTCCCCTTCTCTCTGGATCTCTGGTCCCCCTCCCTCTGGGTGTGGATCCCCCAACACTGGGTCTGTGTTCCCCTCTCTCTGAGACACTGTCCCCCCCACCCCGAGTCTCTATCACCCTCTCCCTGGATCTCCCCTCAGCCTTACAAGGGCCTGTGCCCCTCCTTTTCTAGCAGCTGCTACTCACATCCCAGCACCTGTTCTTGGGGTGGGACTGAGACGATCTCACCCACACCTCCCTCCCTGCAGCTAGGCCCTGACTCCTATCTTCTTTAAACCAGTAATCCATACCCAAAGTTGCAGCCTTCCTGGGCCCTGGGCTTTATTCTGGGGTCTCCAAGACTTCATTACAACCCAGGCTTCCCTGAAAACACAGAGAACACTCTCACTGGAAGCTTCCCCAGAAATCCAGTCTTTTTCTCCTCCAGGACCTAGGAGTCCTGGCCCCCAGTCTCCTGTTTCCCTTAGACCCAGGACTTCAGCCCCCTCCTTTCTCAGATTCAGGGATCCAGGTTCCCTCAGCGTCCTCCCTCGGACCCAGAAGTCTGGATTCCCAGCCCTCCCCGCCCTCTGGGTGGGTGAGGGGAACCTTGCTGAACTCTGTGTTCCTACAGGCCCAGATGGGGGAACCCCGAGCTGGGGCCCCCCTGGACGATGGCAGCGGCTGGACAGGAAGTGAGGAAGGAAGTGAGGAGGGAACTGGCGGCAGTGAGGGGGCTGGGGGAGACGGGGGCCCAGACGCAGAGGGTGTCTGGAGTCCAGACATTGAGCAAAGTTTCCAGGAGGCCCTGGCCATCTACCCACCCTGCGGCCGGCGGAAAATCATCCTGTCTGATGAAGGCAAGATGTATGGTGAGTCCATCCCTCTTTTTTGACTTGGCCCCAATGGTTAATAAAAATATTAAGCAACATTTGTGGCACTTTAAACACCATTCACATAAAAGCACATTGTATTCTCACAATGACTCAAGTAGAGCTAAAATCACCATTTACACAGAAGAGGCACCAAGAACCAGCAAGGCTAAGTGACTTGCCTGAGGCCACACAGAGCTAGTGTGTGGCAAAACGAGGATTTGAACCCAGGCAGCCTGGCTCCAAAGTCTGTAGTCCTAACTCCTGGCTGAGGACCTCTAGGAACTGTTGGTTCTCCTTCCCTGATGTACTCTCTGTTGGGAAGTTCTCTTGAATGTCTAACTCTGCTCCATCTTTGATTCTTCAGGGCGGAATGAGCTGATTGCCCGCTACATCAAGCTGAGAACGGGGAAGACCCGGACTCGCAAACAGGTCTCAGGACTGACTTGTGGGCGTCTGTCTGGGGTGGGCTTGTATTCTCGGGGCTGTCCTATGGTCAGGTTCAAGTTTGAGGAGGAACTTGTTTAGGTGCATTTGTCTGTCCTCTTGGCACCTCTGTTGATGTGCTCTAACTGTGCCTATTTTGGTGTTAGCTGTTGCATTAGAACCAGAGGGTAAGACAGACCGAATGAGTGAAAGAATGTAGGATGGGGATGGGGAATAAAACCTGGATTTGCTGAGTCTGGGGAAGATTAGTAGTGTTAGTGAGAAAAGAAGTTGTGGCACCTCTGTGTTCTAATGATCCGAGACAGCTGGCCCTGTCTGTGTGTTTGTCATCTTTCATGTTTTGGCAGCTCTCTGGGGCGCTTGGAGGGAGGGAAGGGGTAGGGGACTCAAGGGGTGAGTGGCTGTGGCCTGAATCTGCTTCCCTGTCACTCCCTTCAGGTCTCTAGTCATATCCAGGTTTTGGCCCGAAGGAAATCGAGGGAAATCCAGTCCAAGCTCAAGGTAGGGACCGTGGCAGACACCCTGAGAGGGAGGCAGAGACCCTCAGAGAGGGGGACAGGGACCCAGAGAGAGAGGGACAGAGACCTGGATAGAGAGGACAGAGACTCAGAGAGAGAGGGCTGCAGAGATCCAGAGAAAGGGGGACAGAGGGACTCAGGGTAGGGACAGAGATCCAGAGATGGGGACAGTGAGTCACACAGAGAGGTAGACAGAGTTGGGGAGCAGGGACCCAAGGTGGGGGTTGCAAGTGGCCTAGCAAGGGTGGAGGATAGGGACCCCAGGTAGGAAGAGTTTCATAGAGCAAGGTGAATGGAGATTCAGCTTAGGACAGGCGAGAAGGATGGGGCATTGGGCCTCTTACCTGGCTACTGCTGTCTTCGCCCTCCCTCTCCTCTCCTCTCCCCTTCCTGGTGTCCTCATTGCCTTTTCCCTCTTGTGCTGGGAGGATCTCCTCTTTGTCTCCTGGCTCATCTTCCCACTTCCCGGTCTGCACGGGGCCCGCCTACACTTTCTGTGCCCAGGAATCTTCATTTCCTTTTGGAAATTTTCATATCCCTTTTCTTTCTTTTTTTTTTTTTTCTCATCGTCTGGATTTCCTCTTCCTTCTTGGCCTGAGACTCTCATTTTCTACTCCTCTGAGGGTGGGGTCTTTTCTGCCTCGTCCCCACCACTTGGGGACCACCACTTCATGTCCTTTTTGTACCCGGAAGCCTCCCCTTCCTTTTTCTTTAAGGCTGAAAACCTTCACTTCCGGTCTTTGGTCTTTTCTGGACCTCGCTGTTCCCCTTCTGTCCTGTCTGGGCTGGGAAACATTCCTTGTCTCTTCCCTCTGAGTCTAAAAGTCTCATTTCCTGTTGCCTGTATATTCGGAAACCTTCACTTCCTGCTCTTTCTGGACCTAGAAACTCTCGTCACTGTCTTTTATTCTGGACATGGGAACCCCTCTAGGCCTGGTCTGCTCTACTTTCTGTTCCGTATTCATCCCTTGCTCAGCTCAGGGTGGCTGGGCTGTAGGGGTTGGGAGGGCAGGAAGGTTGCGGGTGGGAAGTCCAGGCCTCATTTCCTAAGTCATGTTTTCTTTCCTCCTTTGGCACCCTCCCCCTCCCCGTGGGCAGGCCCTGAATGTGGTAAGTCCTCCTGCCTATCCTCCACCTGCTCCCCTACCCAGAAATTCCTAAGGAGGCCAGGAGGGGCAGAGGGCTGAAGCAAGAGGGATTTGGACCCTCCCCCAACCCTTTGCCTTGACTCCCCAACTCTGTATCTCCCCAGGCTCGCCCTGCCCTGTCATTGTCCTACCCTTCCTGTGTTGGCTGGGATGCCCCATTAACATGGACCTCCAACTTTTCCTTCAGGACCAGGTTTCGAAGGACAAGGCTTTCCAGACAATGGCCACCATGTCCTCGGCCCAGCTCATCTCAGCACCTTCCCTGCAGGCCAAACTGGGTCCCGCTGGCCCTCAGGTGGTCTGAGTGGGGGATTGTGGGGCTCAGGGCTAGAGGGGTGGGGTTGCAGTTTCAACAGGAAATTGATTGACATCCATCTTCTTTGTCTCTTCTTCAGGCCCCAGAGCTTTTCCAGTTTTGGTCAGGGGGCTCTGGGTCCCCCTGGAATGTTCCAGAGTAAGTACTTCCTATTCTGACTCAGCACCTGCTCCCCCTCCCCAACGCTCCTCCCTACCCTCCACCTTTCTCACCCCACCTTTCAGTTCCCAACTCCCTTGTGAACACAGATTCTGGAACCACACTATCTAGATTTGACTTCCAGGGAGGAGGCTGGGGCATTGGTCCGGGGAAGAGGACTAGGTCTGAGCTGGGAAAGTGAGGAAGGAAGGCGGTAGAGAGAGGCAGGAGGAGGAGGAATGGTTTGGGGCCTGATGGGCTGAGAAGGAGGGAGGAGGCGAGGACAGTGCTTGGGGTCTGGCTGGTGACTAGGGTGATGAGACCATCCGGAGATGGGCAACCTAGGGGAGGAGCCAGTTTGGGGAGGAAATGAGCTCAGTGTGGGATTTGATGAATGTGAGGGGCCTGTTGGACATCTATGGGGATAGTAGCCTCCTAGTGGGAGTGTCTGGGCCCCAGAAGCTCATGGGAAAGGCATATGTAAGTCCAAAGTGTTGGAAACCTCTGGAGGTCCAGAGGGATGAGGGGAACCCCCGAGGCTCATAGGAAGGCTTATTCTCATCCCATCAAGGTGGTTCTTGGGCCTGAGGTGGAGCAGGGCTCCTTATCTTCTCTCAAGAGTCAGAAGGAAGAAAATTGGCACCTTTTCAGCTCTGAGAGCACTGAGGGTGACAGGATATGTTTCTAGCCTAGAATAGAAACAGGCCCCAGAAGCTCATGGGAAATGGAGTTTTCAGTCCAGAGAGGTGACAGTGGATCCAGGCTAAGTGGGCGCTGGTAGGGCAGTGTGGCCTCAGGACGGTGAGGCACGAGTATTGAGGGTATTGCCAGACAAAGAGTAAAGTGACAGGCTGTGGGATCCAGCCTGGTAGAGACGAAAGTTCGCTGAGGGGGTGCTGCTGGACGGGGACACAGGAAGGGGTCAGAACAAGTCCCTGGGGGCCAAAGGAGCCACAGGTTTATAGGGGAAAGGGTTGAGCTGGAAGGAGGGGTGGCTTAGCAAGAATTGCACTGGGCATTAAGGTCCTATCTTTCATGGAATGGATAGTCGAATGGGGGCGTCGAATGTTAATGAAATCATCACCAGTGTAAGCACAAAACTGAAGTGTGTCCTGGGGTGTGAAGAATCTGGGGTGAGGAAGAGCATTCTGGGCATTTCTCTGCGGAGGTAACGCTGAAGGATGAGTAGGACTTAGCCAGGTTTATAATGGGGTTGGGAAGCGTTTAGGCAGAGAAAATAGCATGTGCCAAGGCCCTGGGGTGCAAAAATTTGGTGAGTTCCAGAAACCTGAGAGAGGTATTGAGCCATTGGCCAGTCAGTCAGATGTTTACTGAGCACCTATTAAGTGCCTGGTACTCTGCTTGGACAAGTTAGACAGAATTCCTGCCTTCATGGAGCTTACATACTTGGAGAGGGGAGGAGACAGACAATAAACATGTAAATAAATAAGAATTAATAAAAGAAGAATAAATGTGGGAAATAAAGCAGGGTATATATGCTCTATTTAGACAGGGGCATGAAAGGCCTTTCTCAATAGGAGGCATTTGAGCAGTGGCCCTAATGGGTAAGTGGGGAGGGTACTGGAGTCTGGATTTCAGAATTGGGATGGCAAGTATTAGGTTAAGGCCAATGGGAGTCAAAGTCTGAAGGTCTGTGGAGTTTGTGTCTTTCTGATCCTGATCTTTTGACACTTGACCTCTTCTTGACCTCTGACCTCCAGTCCTACCTCCCTGACCTCTAACATCTCAGTCTCCTCACCACCATCTCCTGGGCTGCCTGTAGGTTATTGGCTTCTAGAACCTTGTTGTCAGATACTAAAGTCACTAGCCACATGTAGTTATTTAAATTAATTGAAATTAAGTAAAAATTCAGTTCCTCAGGCATTCTAGCTACATTCATATTTAGCAGACACATGTATTGGACAGCACAGATAGAGAACATTTCCATCACTGAAGAAAGCTCTGCTGGACAGCTCAGCACTGCTTTATATTCTTTAAAAAAAAATTATTCCTAAGTATTTTATTTCTTAATGGAGGTACTGGGGATTGAACTCAGGACCTCGTGTATGTTAAGCACCCACTCTACCCCTGAGAGCTATACCCTCCCTGCACTGCTTTATATTTTGTTGTGCTACTTTCCCAGCCTGAATTTTGGCGTGGTGTCCTGCTGGTCATGTTTCTCCCCACCCTCCCGAGCCCCTGCCTCCTCTTTCTCCAAGTTTTCTAGTTTTTGTGTTTTCTTCTCAACTCTGGGGGCCCCATTTGTGTTCTCTTTCTGCCATATTGTGAGAAGTACCAAAATCTCATCAAGACCACAGGCTTTGTGGTTTGGACTGACTTGGGTTTGAGCCCAGGCTCTCCTGTGCCCAGCTCTGTGACTTTGAGTGGGTCAGTTGACCTCTGTGTGCCTCAGTGTCCTATGCAAAATGAGAGGAGCAGAAATCACCTGACCTCATAGGCTGTGAGGCTTCAATGAGATCTTGTACACAGCATGCTAGCACACGGTCTGTCTTGCTCTGGCCCCTCAGTCAATGTTAATTGGTAGGATTATCGTCTTTTCTTCTTGCTGACCCCCAGCTTCCTTTCTCCCTCAGCGTGAAGCCATTCTCACAGGCACCGTTCTCCTTGTCACTGACTCCTCCATCTACTGACCTCCCAGGTAAGAGCCTGTTCTTCACCCTCGTTTCCCTTTCTTCTCAGCCCCAGATGCCTTTCCTTCAACCTTCCATTAATTGGGAAATACATTCTTACTGAGGTCCAGCTCTGGAGCAGGGCCTGTGAGGGTATAGAAGGATGAAATGTAGAATTTGTAGTGGTTAAGAGCATGGCCTCTGTAGCCAGATATACTGAGTTGGTGTTCTGTCACTTGGCTAACCTAAAGGACATTGGGGAGATATAGTCAATAAGATTCTTTCAGCTGTAAATGACAGAAACCCAAATCAAGCTGAATAATCCCCCTAAAAAAGAAGTTTATTGGTTCAGGTAACTGATATTTCAGGATTTATGGCTTCAGGCATGGCTGGATCCAGGGGCTCAAATGGTAGCATCAGGACTTGCTTGGTTCTGCTTTCCTCTGTGGTCACTTCATTCCCAGGCAGGCTCTGCCCACCTGGTAGCAAGGATGGCTTCCAGAAGTCCATGCTGATGTGGTCCTAAGAACTCACATTGGTGAAAAGGAACTCTTAGGTTCCACAGGCTCATCAATTGGGCATGCCTTTGGCTACAAGTAACAGAATACCCAAATTAATAGTGACTTAAATAGTAAAGGCTTTAATGATTCCACATAACAGAAAGTCTGCAGGTTGTGGGGGAGGGTGCAGCTCAGCCGTAGAGTGTGTGCTTAGCATGCACTAGGTCCTGGGTTCAATCCCCAGTACCTCCATTAAAAACAACCAAACTAATTACTTCCCCCCACCAAAAATAAAAGTCTGGAAGTGGGCTGCTCCTGTGCTGGCTCAGCAGCTCTGCACTACTAGGACTGGCATCTCTATAGGTCTCTTGGCCTTTATCTTATTATCCCAAGATGGCTGTGTGGCTCCAGGTATCGCATCCCAAGCAGGACTTGGCCAGAGCCAAAAGCTTTCTCCTCCCAAAGTTCTGTCTTTTTTATTCAGGAAGAAACTCCTTCCCAGAAGCCCCCCAGCAGATTTCCCCTAACGTCTCATTGGCCAGGACTGTGTCACATGGCCACCTCTAGCTGCAAGGGAGGCTGGGAAAGTGAGTATTTAGCTTTTTCAGCTTCTAAGTGGAGGCAGGCAAGAGAGAAGGGTGCTTGATATATTCAGTAAATGTTAGCAATTTTTATTGTTTTATTTTTCTTTCCCTAGGGTACGAGCCCCCCCAAGCCCTCTCACCCCCTGCTTTGCCCCCACCTGCTCCATCACCCCCAGCCTGGCAGGCTCGGGCCCTGGGCACTGCTCGGCTGCAGCTGGTGGAGTTCTCGGCCTTTGTGGAACCACCGGATGCAGCTGATTCTGTGAGTGCAATTTTGGGATAGTCAGTGGAAGGTTTTGGAACATAGAAGGTTATTGGAAGGGAAAGCATTAAGCAGTGGTTCTCAAATTTTAGCATGTGTTAGAATAACATGGAGGGATTGTTAAAACACAGGTTGCTAGGCCTCAGCCCCGGAATTTCTGATTCAGTAGATCTGGTGTAGGATCTAAGAATTTACATTTCTACAAGCTCCCAGGTGATGTTGATGATGCTAGTCCAGGGACCACACTGAGTAGAATAAAAGAAGAACTGGAATATTGTGGGGTCATGGGTTGGGAAGGCCAGAGAAATCCCCTGAGGACATCGTTCATTCATTCAATAAACATTTTTGAGTGCCTACTGTGTGCCAGGCTTTGTGGTGGATAGTGGGAACCTGGAAAAGAAAATGTGTTTCTAGGTGCAGGCTTTTCTAGCCTAGGATGGAGACAGATGCCCTATTAGTCAGGGTGGGCTGACTGTTAGGAGAAATTACCCCCAACCCTCAGGGACTGAAAACCATAGAAGTTTCTCACTCATTAACATTTCAATGTGGGTGTTCAGCAGGAACCTTCCACATAGTGATTTGGTAAATCCAGGCTTCCATTTTATGGCTCAGCCATTTTCTAGGTCTTCAGAAGATGGTGCTGGATGCTCTGCATCTGGCTGGCAGATGGTAGAAGGGAGAGAGTCAAGAATTGTTCAGGTTTTATGAGTCTGGTTTGGAAGCAGAAACTATTGGGTCTGCTCACATCCCATTAGACAGAACTTAGTCATGTGGTCGTACCTAACTGCAAAGGAGCCTGGGAAATGTAGTTTAGCTGTGTGAAAAGGAACTAGGGTTTCTGAGCACAGCAGTCTCCGCCACAGCCACATAAACCCCAATTGCTGTATATTGTGGTCCGGGTAAAACCTAAGTCAGAGTAGGTTAAAACCCTCCAATGTCACTTGGAACAAAAATTCAAGTCTGTTCCGTTGCCTATAAGGCTCTGCACGATCTGACCCTCATTTCTGTTCTGCTCTTACCCACTGCCCTGTCACTGTTTGTTTACTCGGCTCTGGCCACCCTGGCCTCCATGCGCTTTCTCATACATGCCAGGCCCGCTCCTGGTTCAGGGCCTTTGCATCTGTTGTCCCTGTCCCTGGATGCGCTTTCCCAAGATATTCCTATTTTCCCCCTCCATTCATTCAGGCCTTTGCTTATCTTCTTAGATTGGCTTTCCCAAACCACCTTATGGAAAAATGCCAGCTGCTATCACTCTTGACTCCCTTACTATGCTTTCTTAGGATTTTTTTTCTCTCTTTTTTAAAAAATTTTATTTTGAGGATTTTTTTTTTCCATAGCGTATATCTCTCTCTGAAATTTCATGGGATGATTTTTAAAATTTTCTGTCTCTGACAGTAGACTGTGAGCTCCAAGAGGTCAGGGACTTTGCCTTGTAGTCCTGGGATCTGGAATAGTGCCTGCACACAGTAGGTCTCTCCATAGATGTTTGTTGAATAATGTGTATGTGCTGGGATAGGGGAGGCTTCCAGGAAGAGGCAGATTTGGATGGACTTGGGCCTGGAAAGAGGGAGGGAGGATTTATGTTGGAAGAGAAGAAGGGGAATATTTTTAGGGTATGGACAAGAAGTAATAAGAATGGGAACAGATGGGAAGTCCTGATGTGGGCTGTATGGATCCATCCATTCATCTATCCATCCATCCATTCACAGAACATTCATGTTCAATACAGGTTGAGGGAGGGTGGGCTTTGTCCTAGGGGCACTGGGGAGCCATGGGAGGATTATGAGCAGGGGAGGGCTAGGGTCAGCTCTGGAGCCAGATGAGTGATGAACTGGAGAGGAGAGATTGGAGGCTGGGAGGCCAGGGAGAAGGCTAGAGTGAGGGAGGGAGAGGAGAGGGTTGTGGGGATGGAGAGCAAGGGATAGCGTAGAGAATTGGGCAGTAGGGACAAGGCTTAGGGACTGAGGTACTGTGGGCATGAAGAGGCAGAAGAGAGTGAGGACAGTGCCTGGGAGTTGGGCCCAGTGGAATAGGTAGCAGATGGTGACAGGGGTGTGGGTTGGTGGGCAGTGATGGCTGGGGGTCCAGCCCATCTCCCACTCCTCATCCATGGCTATCCCTCCTCAGTACCAGAGGCACCTGTTTGTACACATCAGCCAGCACTGTCCTAGCCCTGGAGCGCCCCCTCTAGAGAGTGTGGACGTCCGGCAGATCTATGACAAATTCCCTGAGAAAAAAGGCGGTCTGCGGGAGCTGTATGATCGTGGACCCCCCCATGCCTTCTTTCTGGTCAAGTTCTGGGTGAGTTCCGCCACCAAAACCAAGAGTGCTTGTAAATCACGTGGCTTTGTAGCGAAGGCCCCTGGCTCTAAGGGAGACAGTCAGTCTCAGGACCTACCAGGTCAGCCTGGGCCTTATCAGTCCTCATGGCTCAGAGTGTCAGCCCCCTTAGTAACAAGGAGCTCCAAGGAGTTTTGTTTGCCCACAGGGTGGGATGGATGGGGCCAGCACAGGTGTAGGGACCTCCAACCTCCCCAGATCCCACTAGATTTTGTGGCACCCAGTCATGCGACTGATATGGCCCTGGGGATTGGCTTGTGACATTTTAGACTTCCCCGTGCCCCACCTGAGCACACCAAGCCTCATCACTAAGGAATGGCCCCTTCCCCTTAGCGGATGAGTCCTGGAGTGTTTGTTTGGTCTCTAAAGAGGGGACAAGGCTTTGCTGGGTTCCACCAGACCCTGTTGCTAAGAATGTCTGGCCTTGAAGCGATGGAAGGGGCTGGGGAGTGGCTTTGTAAAGTCCTGTAGCTAGTTATCATTTACTGAGCACTTACCATATATAGGCCCTCTGCTAGGTATGTAATTGTGAATTAGAGTGTCCATCTTGGGTCTTTCTTAGACTTACTTGGTTTGGTGTCCAGTACAGTGACTGATGCTATAGGGGTTCAATAAATGTTGTGAAGGTATAGCGGGTGTTAGCTCTTGTGGTAACCAGGGCTGTTGAGGGATCTACATAGTCTCTGAAAAGGAAAGCCCATAGCTCCTGTGGTTATAAAGTATTCTGGTACATGGAGTGGAGCCCTGCACTGGCTCTGGGGATGTGTTGCAGAGCTTTTAGGCCTTAACAAACTTAAGGCTTAAGAAAGGGCTTAAGAAAGGCCTCACAAGGTCCCAGGTCTGGAGAGCAACCCTTCAGAAGCCCAGTTTCTGAAGGGATATAGGGGAGTGGCTGAGAAGGCCTTCGGTTTTGTCTGGCTTCACAAGGACCTGTTCCCAGGGTGATGGATGGAGTCAGGCCTCTGAGGAGACTAAACCACCCTGGAGAGTGACCTGGTCTAGTTAGCAACTAAAGTTAAAAAGAGGAAGAGAGATGCCTCCCAAGAAGGTGGCCAAGGGGCTCAGGCCAAAGGTGCGATGGGGTCAGGGCTTCATTAGGCCCCTCTTGGCCTACTTGACTGTCTGCCCCCTTGGCTATTGGGGTCATGGAGGGGGTCTGACCTCTGAAAATCTGCTGAAAGGGCCTGGCAGAGTTTTCTAGAGAGGAGTCAGGCTTCCCTAGGCCTCTCCAGGCTCCGTAGCTAGGGAGTAGCCACTGTCTTAGCAACCAGGGTCATGAAGGGGTCTGAGGGAGAGCCTCTGGCTGCTAGGGAAAAGCTGCCCTTGGAAGGGGCTGAACTCCTGAGTTGGGAGCTTCAGGAGAAAAAGTTGAATTCCGAGGCTTCTTTGGTCGTGTTGATGGTGATGGTGATGGTGGAGGGTTACTGGGAAGAGAGTGTCAGGACCATTTTAAGGACCCCAACTTCTCTAATATGTATGGAAGGAAGGGTGAGTCTTCTCCAGAAGCTGGCCCACGGAGAGGTAGAGACTTTGTTGAGAAATAGAGGAGGGCAATGGGAGACACCAGGTCATGCAGCAGAGTTAGTTCCCACTTTAGAGGAGTCCCCACCGTGTATAAGGGACGTCCCCTCCAGCTTACCTGTGCCTTCCCATCCCCTAGGCGGACCTGAACTGGGGCCCGAGTGGCGAGGAGGTGGGGGCCGGCGGCAGCAGCAGCGGTGGCTTCTACGGCGTGAGCAGCCAGTACGAGAGCCTGGAGCACATGACCCTCACCTGTTCTTCCAAGGTCTGCTCCTTTGGCAAGCAGGTGGTGGAGAAGGTGGAGGTGAGGCTGGAGGGGTGGAGCTCTGGGCGGGTGAGTGCCCAGCCACCTGCCACTTCGGGGGTGCAGACTAAATGGACCAGGAGCCACGATGGCTCAGGCAGTTGGGGAGCTGCATGGTGGGATGAGGGGGTGGTATATTAGCCTCTGTAATACATGGGCTTAGAGCTAATCCAGAGTTCCAAAGTCACCTGTAGGGGTCACTGTGAGGGTTTAAAGATACTGTGTGGAACACATATTAACAGTTATTAAGATTCAAAAGTTTCTTGTTTTTTAAAAAATTTATTTATTTTTTGTTTGTTTATATTTTTGGGGGAGAGGGAGGTAATTAGGTTTGTTTGTTTGTTTGTTTGTTTATTTATTTCTTTTTAATGGAGGTACTGGGGATTGAACCCAGGACCTGTGCACACTAAGCGCATGCTATACCACTGAGCTAAACCCTCTCCTGCAAAAGGTTCTTATTGATGTAGGGGAGTCCTTGGGGCAAGGAGGTTCAGGGGCAGGGGTCACTGGGGACTTGAGGGGTCTCGTCTCATGGAAGGGTCTTTGGAGGGTTTAAGAGTATCTGAGGGCCTGGAGGTCAGAGGAGTTGAGATCTTTGAGGGTTCAGAGTACAGCTGTGAGAGGCTGGAGGGTTCCCTGGTTGCAAGCTCAATGATCCTGAGTTGGGTAACTGAGGGTTCAGGGTCCCATTTCTGGTCACTGTAGATGGGGCAATGGAGGGAAGATGGCGGTGGGGAGTGGGTATGGCATCTCAGAGGCACGGAGTACCTCAGTTCTTGAGGTAACTCCACTGTCCTCCCCACTCCTTGCCCCCCCTGCCCCCAATTCAGACGGAGCGTGCCCAGCTGGAGGATGGGAGGTTCGTGTACCGCCTACTGCGCTCACCCATGTGCGAGTACCTGGTGAATTTCTTGCACAAGCTGCGGCAGCTGCCCGAACGCTATATGATGAACAGCGTCCTGGAGAATTTCACCATCCTCCAGGTGATGCACTGGGGCTGGGCCTGAGCAGGGCCCTGATGTGGAGGGAAGTGCCCACAACAGACCCTTAGCCCGGGGACCCTTCACCTGGGGAACTGACACAGTGTGGACCTCACACTTGACCCTTAGCTTAGGGGACACCTTTGCCCAGGGAACTGATATGGTGGGGATTCCACAGCATTCTCATATTAGGGGATTCCTTCTATACTGGGGAAACTGACCTGGAGGACACCCCACAGTGGATCTTCAGCTTAGGGGACCTCCTTCACAGGGAACCTAACCTTAGCCTAGGGGACATGATATGGTAGGATCCCTTTTAAGTTGGGGAGTGTGATATGGTGGGACCCCCTTGATACACCATCTGATGTGAGGCCCCTCACTGCTGACCCTCAGACTTGGAACCTGGCATGTTGGGCATCCCCTCTACCTGGGGGAATGTGACAAGGTGGGGACCCATTTCCTGGGTATCCCATGACACCTCAGGGAGGGCAGAGTGTTCCCTGCCCTCCCTTCCAAGCATAAACCCTTTCTGGCCTCCTTGGCAGGTGGTGACAAACAGAGACACCCAGGAACTGCTGCTCTGCACCGCCTATGTCTTTGAGGTCTCCACCAGTGAGCGGGGGGCCCAGCATCACATTTACCGCCTGGTCAGGGACTGAAGGGGGACCCCAAAAGTGGTTCATCCCTGGAATACCCTCCTCCTAGGAAGGACCTCCAGCTTTCCTCATGCTTCTTACTTGGGGAGGGGGCTGCCCCCTGTTAGGACCTTTAAAGTTGGGTGGTGAGTTGAATGGGCTGGGACGAGAGGAAAGGATGGATCCTGATATTGGGACCTCACAGGGATGTGTGGAAGGACAGATCACTCCAGAGCTTTAGACACTGGGGACAGGAGTGAGACAACCCCTGGGACAGCACTGGTTTCTGTCTCTAACAGGTGCCCTCCTACTCTGTTCTGGATGTTTCAGAGGGCCCTTGTTACACATTGGCTTGCCCCTCTCCGGTTTTCAGCACCCACCCCCTCTCCTTAGCATCCCCACCCCCTGACCCTGATATCGAATATTGAAGGTTAACATTTTCTGTTCAAGAGCAGAGCCAGGTGGGCCCTGGAAATATTTTTCTTTTTTAATATAACAAGAGATATTTATAAGTGGGTGTTAGGGTTTGTAACTTTTTCTCAGCTGGGCAAGCAGTGGGGTGAGGCTTTTTAATCTCATGCCCTTTCTTCTAAGTGAGCCATGGGGCTAGACTGTTGCCTCCCTCTTCCCTCACCCCAAAGTGTGTTGGTTTGTGTTTTGACAGAGGATAAAGCTATTTTACCAAAGCGCAGGGGATTTATTTGGAGTTTGGGTGAAAAACATTCTTGTGGGAGGTGGTAGGCCGACAGATGAGAAAAGGAAATGAGGTATTAGGGGGCAGGAAGCTGGTGGCCGGAAACCCCAGGTCCCGCGGGAGAGGTGACAGTGGGGCAGGCAGATGCCTGGGACCCCAAGGGAATGGGGAGGCAGGGCTCAATGGGTGGGGCGAACTAGGGATTAAACAAATATTTACATGCAGCAGGGAACTAAAAGCCCAGAGCACTTGAGGAGGTCGGGGCGGGGCTTCGGGAGGGGCGGGGCCTAGCGGTACCGAGCGAGCCGGTCGTAGATGTGGTCCAGGTTTCTGCACAGGAATATGGAGAGCGCCATGAAGCTGAGCTACAGAGAAAGGAGACGTGGTCAGAGAGGTCGCGGGTTTGCTGAGGAGAGTAGAGGGGTGGGGTAATGGGGGAGTCCCAAGGGAGGAAATTTAGGGGCCTAGGAGGTGGGGCCATGGGAAGAAAATAAGGCCCAGCGAATTGGGCGGGGCTGCGTTATGGGAGGTGTGGAGAAAGGAGTAGATAAAAGGTGGGCGGGGCTAGAGAGAGACTTGACCCTTGTTGTGAAAGACCGGGTCAGGGACCGGAGTTTGGGGGAAGTTAAGAGCGGTGGATCGGGTTGGGTAAGGGAACCTAGCTGCGTCTATCGCAAGTCTAGAGTCTTGAGTGAGATTCGGAGTAAGCCCAGGGTCCTTTATTCCGGAGGCTCATTTGTCTCCCCCTCCGTCTCGGCCTCTAATTCCACCTCGGCCTCCACCTCTTTGCCCGAGCTCCCGGTCTCAAGTTGTTCCTCGTGTTGATCCCAAAGCGGCCAGGGCCCCAGAGCCATGGGTAGCTTGCCCTGCGGGGCCTTGTCCCCCCAGTTGGGGCAGGCATCAGCCATACCCCAGCCACCCCACACATTGCCGCTACGCCCGCTGCTGCTCAGCACACCATAGCGCCCGCCGCCGCCATCAGTGCTCGGCCCGGGCCCGGTGCTCGAACAGTAGGCATCCGGGACCTGCGGCTGGGGTTCCCGGTGGAGCATGCTGCGCGGTAGTAGCAGGGTCAGCCCTGCCACACTCACCTGCGGGGAAAGGGGAGGGATATCGCGGCCAACAGCAGGAGGCTGATATGCCAAGGAGGGCCAATGGGAGCCTCGGAGGAAGGGCGGGAACGCCTGCTCCCTGCGTGCAGCCAATCAGGGCTCACAGAGGCTAGGTCTCCTCCCTTGTCCAGGTGGAGCGGCAGGAGGGACTGGATTGGCTGATGCCCTATCAGGCATGCGCTTTTCTCAGATGTTTGGATGCGCGACCTGGGGCAGGGTCATCTAGGCCAATCGCGATTGGGGGCGGGACCAGATCACCTCAAGGAGACCCACGCCAAGACAGATGCCCACTATGGAGATGAGGTTGTTGCGCAACCACTTCTGGAGGTTCCACTCGCAGCCCTGGGGATGTACGGAGAGATTATTAGGTAGGCTTTTTGGGATTTGCCGTCAAGCCTGGGCTCACTGTTTTCAAGCCCAGCCTTAACCCCTCTTTCAGGCACCGCTCTCACTTCGCTAGTTATCGGGGTTCTCTAATTTCTCCGTTTCACCCCGTCCAAGCCTTCCCCTCCCCAGGCATCAGCGTTCCAGATCCTGTCCTTTTGGCTAGGCCTTTTCTTTAGGCCCCGCCCTTCCAAAAGACCCTGCCCCTGTTACGGGCTCTACCCCTGTAGTATGGCTCTTTCTTGTAGCCCCACCCTACTGGCATACCCCTCCTACGTCCTGCGGGTTAGTTTACGGGGGACCACGCCCCTCCCGGCAGCACTATGCCACCCACAGCCCCCTTCCCTTTCTTGTGGTTCTTGTTCCAAATCCTACCTCTCGGTAGATGTAGCTGTTTGCAGGGACCACGCAAATGTCTGCATTGTGTCGAGGCGGGGCCGATGATCCGAGCCGGCTGAACTGGGGGAAGGAGATCTTATCGAAGATTGCGGAGTCGTTGGTCGCTGATGAATTATAGCAGGAGCAGGGCACGTGGGGCACTTCCGACTCGTTTCTCTTCAGGCTGGGGATGTGGAACCAGTCCTGAGGAGAGTTCCAGCCGCAGCAGCGCAGCTGGGAGAGAGACAAGAGTCAGAGGAACAGCGACTAGAGGGATGCAAGATGATTTAGGGGATCAGGGGACTGGGTGATGGGTATGAGGTCATATTGGGGAACAGAGGACTAAGTGGCGGGTGCAGGGTGGGGTCTGTGGGCTGGGTTGGGGTCAGGACAGGGCCAGGGAATATTAGGAGAACATGAGGTTTGTAGAGATGAGTCGCGGCAGGGTGGGGAAAGGCTGAGGCTGGGGTGTCATGCTGTGGACTGAAGATTGGGTAGGCAGTGCAACTCAGCCTCAGGTAGGGGAAAAGTGGATGGGAGGGCGGGCCGTGTGAGTGACCAGGGAATGGAGTCTCACTTAGGCCAGGTTCCTTGGGAACCAGTCACTACTGGGCAGGGAGTAGGGGTCACGCACGGGCCTTCCTTGGGGCTAAGGGTGGAGCCACCAGGGTCTGGGAGCTGGGGGACTGGGTCACATTGGGGTCAGTTGTGTTATCATCTGGGGGTCGGCCACGACAGGTCTGGCAGGAGGTGGCGTAGGTGGGTAGGGTTATATTAGGGTTCTACAGCCTAGGGACCCGGGTCATGCTGGGGTGGAGTCTCCTCGAGGCAGAGGGCAGAGCTGCGTCAGAATTCCAGAGCTGGAAGAGGAAACCCGGTGGGTGGGGGCCTCACGCACCTGGAACTGCACGTAGTCCCAGCTCTCCTCTGCCGCTGTCTCCTCCGGGTGGGCGCGGTAGTTTTGGATCGTCTTCTGCACGACGTCCTTCACTTTCCGCTCCAGCTGAGAGGCCGAGAGTGAGGCTGGACCCTGACGCGTCTCCCTACCGCCATCTGCTCCAACCCACTCTAGCCACCCCGTGCTTGTCTCAGTCTCACGTGGTCCGTAAGCATCTTCGTGTCGGCCTGGGTTTTTCACCGAATGGAAAGACTGTCTCTGTCCCTCAAAATGTCTCTCTTTGCCCGTTTCTACCGTCTGTCTTCTGGTTTCTCTGCTATCTCCCGCGATCTCTCGTTATCCGAGTTATCTCTCTCTTTATCCGAGCCTTCTGTTTCTCCCGAGTGTTTTCCCTTTTTTCCTGTTTTCCTTTAGATCTCTGTCTCTCTTGGTATGTCTGTCTTCCTCTGTCCTTGTCGGGGAGTCTTTCTCTGACTCTCCCTGTCTCTGTCTTCCTCTCTGCCAGTCTCTGTATCTCTCTGTCTCTTTTCTGTCTTGTCTTCTGTCTTCTCTGTCTCTGTTTTGTCTCTTTGTCCATACCATTCCCCCATCTGCCTTTGTTTCCATCTTTCCACCTCCCACACCCCAACGCCCACCCACTAGATGTGGGAGGAGGAGGGGGAGAAGGCGTCAAGCTCACCTGGACCCACTGAGTGGAGATGAGGATTCCCAGGGTAATCTGCGTGGCAAACAGGAGCAGCAGTGTCCCAAAATACTAGGGGTGGGGGACAGAGTGGAGAGGTCAGATTGAACCCCTCCCCAGGATGAAGGGGCTGTCAGGGCTCTCTCTGAGGACGGGATGTGAGTGGTCCTAGGGATGGAGAGGGGACGGGGCACTCACCAGGCCCAGGAGGCAGCGGAACTCCTTCAGGGCCCCCACACAGCCCAGGAGGGCCAGGCCCATGGTGAGGATTCCTGAAATGGCCAGGGCCTTGGACCAGATCTGCAAGGGCATGAAGGACAAGCCTGGGGGAGGTGAGAGGCAGTGATGTTGGACTCCATGTGCATGGCTCCAGGCAGCCCCATTCCCCAGACATGCACCACCCAAGTCAGGGACCAGTAGCTTGGGGAGCTCCCGACATCCTTTCTCTGGGTCTCTGTCCCTGTCCCACCTTGAATCTCTGTTCCTCTCCGTCTGGGACTCTCTCCACCTCTCTCCTCCTTACTGGCCCTCTCTCTCTTTAGGCCTCTGTTCCCTTCTTTCTGAATCTCTGTCCCTCTTTCTTCCTGTTCTCTGTCTCTCCCTTTTGCTCTCAGTCTCTCTTTCCTCCTTCAGCTCCTCCTCAACCCCGATAGTTTCAGTCCCATCATTTAAGTGATTGAATCAGTCTCCTAAACCTCCCCGAGGCTGAGGGGATACTGATACCTATTTCCTAGGATTGTTTTGAGAGACGCATGGGAGGCATGTGTTCAGTCTGATCCTCTCCACCAGGCAAACACTGATTAAATCTGAGCTCTGAGGATTTTGACTATTCCCCAGTTACTGTTTCCCCAGAGTTATTATTAGTGTTACACCTGCTCTTCTACCTCCTTGCTGTGTGACATCCAGTAAATGACTTCCCCTCTCTGAACCTCAAGAGAGGGGAGGTTTATGGAAGGCTCTGATGCGTATCTGCACAATATCTGACACATAGGAAGTGTCTGAGAAATCGCCATTATAATTGGTGTGCAGAGGAAGAAGCTGGGGCTCAGAGAGCTGTGGCAGTAGCAAGCGGTGAAGTGGAGCCTGGGACCAGACCAGGGAGCTGGGCACCATGGGACTGACTGGGACAAGGGAGGCCCCAGGAGGCCCCATGGGGGGAGGCCCGGTTCCTGCTGCTCCAGGAAGGCCCTCCCAGACTGCCCCGGCCCCCTTACCCACAAAGGACACAAAGCTGGTCTTGTCGATGAGTATCCAGATGCCGAAGCAGAAAATCAGGCTGCCAAAGACCTAGGGAGAGGAGATGAGGATGTGGCTGCTGGGCAAAGCAGGGGGTATAAGATCGGGTGTCGGCAGCAGGGGCTGGGGCCTGGGCTGGGGAGCCAGCCAGGAGGCAACTCACGAAGAAAAAGAGGTTGAAAACGAAGAGGAGGTACTTGATGAGGCTGAGGCAGCCGTCCTGGGCCGACATCTTCTCCTAGAGGGGTGAGACAGTGGGAGGGACAAGACAGAAGAGGTGTTGCCAGTAGGGGACACAGGCCAAAAGACAGAGGCCGTGAGAGAAAGAGGGCGAGAGAGAAAGGAAGAACTCAGACAAAGAGGAAGTTTCAGGGTGGAGCCCCACCCCCTCCCTCCACACATGAGATGACTTTCTTCTCAGTCTCCATCCCCGTGTCCCTCACCTGCCCCACTGGGATGTGCACACCAGTACCTGAGGGGCCTTGGAATCTGTGGGCACCAAGGACACACCAGGCAGGCCATCCCGAGTCTCCATGGCTCAGAACAGGGGACCCACTGGGGATCGTGATCTACTTGCACTCATCTACTCTGGGCACCAGGACCCCAGGCTGGCCCTGGACAGCAGCCGACCTCACAGACACTCTGACCTCACCGCTTGCTAAGCTCTGCCATCTCTGCGTCCTCTCTGTCCCCACTGCCCAGTCCTCCCAGTCTCTTGTCCTCCCACTCTAGGTCTCTGTTCTTTTCTCTCTGGATCTTTGTCCTTCTCTTTTCCTCTAGGTCTCTGTCCCCCACCTTCCCCAGGTCTATCCTCTCCCTCTCTGGATTTCTGGCCCCCTCTCTCTGCATTCCTGTCCTCCCTTCTCTGTTTATCTACCCATCCCCACACCCCCACTTCCCGTCATTGTCCCTCTCTCGGAGTCTGTGTCCTGTTCTTGGCAACAAGTGCAGATCAAGGTGATCCTGTGCGCTGGAGCAGGGGCTGGGCACCTGGGGGAAGTGAAAGTGCTGCTGGCCCCAAGGGGGAAGGTCCCCAGCAGCCCCGAGGGGTGACTCGGACGTGCCAAAACACCCGGAGCGGAAGCTGAGCTGTAGGCAGTTCTTCCTGCTTCTGCAGTGGGGCCCCAGGAGGAGGCGGCTTCTCAGGAGTCATGATTGAGCCCAGGACCTTGGCCGTTATATCTGGCTTTGCAGTACCTGATCGTCTCTAGGCATGAGCTGTGCCCCCAGTGGCCTCTGAGGTCTCCCCTGATGCCCCTGCAGGCTCCTCATTTTTGTCAGGTCCCAAATTCCTCCCAGATTTCTGGCATTGTGGATGTTCCTACCATCCTGACATCCACCCAGGCCCTGGAAAACCAGACCCTCTTAGAGACCCTCTCTCTCTTCTGAGAGATCTCATCCACTTTTTATTTTTCCATAAAGGCTTCAAATGTAATTTATTTTCTTATTAATGTCATCAAAAATCAATTCATATTAATAGTATTCTGATTTTTGCCTCTGGGCTTTCTACCCCCCCCCCCCCCAGATTTACTGAGGAATAACTGACACGTATAATGGTATATATTTAAAGTTTACAGAATGATGACTTTATATCTATCTATCTATCTGTCTATCTATCTAGGAATGATTATCAAGCTCAAGATTAACACATTCATCATAATTAACACATTCATCATCCCTCATAATAAACTTTGTGTGTGTTTGTGTGTTTGTGTGGTGAGAATACTTAAGTTCTACTCTAAGCAACTTTCCAGTATACAATACTGTATTATTAACTATAGTCACCATGCTGGACATTAGATCCTCAGGTTAGAGCTTCTTTTTCTTATAAATTTTTACGCTTTGACCTATGTCTCCCCATTTTCCCTACTCCCCAGCCCCTGGCATTCACCATTCTACTCTCTGTTTCTAAGAAATTGGCCTTTAAAGATTATATATCTATCTATCTCACATTTTCTTTTTAATTTAATGGAGGTACTGGGGATTGAACCCTACCACTGAGCTATACACCTCCCCCAATCTCACATTTTCTTGATCCATTTGTCTGTTGAAGGACATTTAGATTGCTTCCACACCTTGGCTATTGTGAATAATGCTGCAATGAACATGGGTGTACAGATATCTCTTCAAGATACTGATTTCATCTCTTTTGGATATATACCCAGGAGTGGGACTGCTGGAGCATATAGCAAATTTGGTTCTATTTAAAATTTTTTGAGGAACCACCACACTGTTTTTCATAGGGGCTGTACCAATTTACATTCACACAACAGTGTACAATGGTTCCCTTTCCTCCACATCCTCACCAATAATTGAGATCTCTAGTCTGTCTTTTTTTGATAATAGCCATCCTAAACAGGTATGAGGTGATACCTCATGGTTTTGATTTGCATTTCTGTCATGATTAGTGATGCTGAGCACCTTTTCATGTATCTGTTGGCCATCTGTATGTCTTCTTTGGGAAAATGTCCATTCAGGTTCTTTGCCTGTTTTCAAACTGGATTATTTGCTTTTTTGCTGTTGAGTTATACGAGTTCTTTATGTAACTTGACTATTAACTCTTTATCAGATGTATGATTTGCAAATATTTTCTCCCATTCTCCATTGAAAAGGTTGCCTTTTCAATGTATTGTTTTCTCTGCCATGCAGAAGCTCTTTTGTTTGATGCAATCCTACTTGTTTATTTTGGCTTTTGTTTCCTGTGCTTTTGATGTCTTATCCAATAAACTATTACCAAGACTAACTTGCCAAAACTTAAGGAGCTGTTTCTCTGTGTTTTCTTTTAGAAGTTTTACAGCTTCAGGTATTACATTTAAGTCCTTAATCCTTTTTGAGTTAATTTTTCTGAGTGGTATACAATAGTGGTTCAATTTCATTCTTTTGCATGTGGATATATGCTTTTCCTATTGTGTGTTCTTGACACCCTTGTCAAAAATTAGTTGACTGTACATGCATGAGTATATTTCTGGGCTCTCTATTCTATTTCACTTGTCTATGTGCCTGTTTTTATGCCAGTACCACATTGCTTTGATCACTGTAACCGTAATATAGTTTGAAACCAGGGAGTGTCATGTCTCCAACTTCATTTTCTTTCTCAAGATTGCTTTGGCTATTCAGGGTCTTTTGTAGTTCCATACAAATTTTAGGATAGTTTTTATTTGTCTATTTCTGTGAAAAATACAATTAGAATTTTGATAGGGATTGCACTGAATTTGTAGATTGTTTTGGGTAGTATGGATGTTTTCACAACACTAATTCTTCCAATTCAAGAACATAGGATATCTTTCTATTCATTTGTGTCTTCTTCAGTTTCTTTCCTCAGTGTCTTATAGTTTTCAGGGGACAAGTCTTTTACCTCCTTGGTTAAATTTATTCCTAAGGGTTTTACTGTTCTTGATACAATTATAAATGGAATTGTTTTCTTAACTTTTTAGATAGTTTGTTGTTAGTATATAGAAGTGAAACTGATTTTTGTATGTAGATTTTATATCTTGCAATTTTACTAAATTCATGTGTTAGTCTAACAGGTTCTTGGTGGATCGTTAGGGTTTTCTATATAAGATCATGTTGTCTATGAGCAGACAATTTTTTTACTTTTTGATTTGGGTAAGTTTTGTCTCTTTTTCTTGCCTAATTGCTGTGGCTAGGAATGCCAGTACTATGTTTAATAGAAGTGGCAAGAGTGAGCATTTTTGTATTGTTCCTGATCTTCGAGTAAAGGCTTTTAACTTGTCACCACTGAGAATTATGTTAGCTTGTCATATAGGGCCTTTATTATGTTGAGGTACATTCCTTCCATACCTAATTTGTTGAGAGTTTTTATCATGAAAGGGTGTTGAATTCTGTCAATTTTTTTTCTGCCTCTAATGAAATGATCATATGATTTTTATTATTTATTCTGTTAACGTGGTATATCACATATGCTGATTGCTGTATGTTGAACCATGCTTGCACCCCAGGGATAAATCCCACTTGATTATGGTGCGTGATCCTTTTGATGTGTTGTTGAATTCAACTTGCTGGTATTTTGTTGAGGATTTTTGCATCTATGTTCATATAGGATTTTGGCCTATAATTTTCTTTTCTAGCAGTGTCCTTGTTTGGCTTTGGTATCAGGGTAATGCTGGCCTAATAAAAGAAGTTTGGAAGTGTTCTTTCCTCTTCAGTTGTTGGGAAGAGTTTGAGAATGATTGATATTAATTCTTCTTTAAATGTTTGGTGGAATTCACCCATAAAGTTGTCTGGTCCTCGGCTTTTATTTGTTGGGAGGTTTTTCATTACTGACTCAGTCTCCTTGCTCATTATAGGCCTGTTCAGATTTACTTCATGATTCACTCTTGGTAAGTTGTATGTTTCTGGTAACTTATTCATTTCTTCTAAATTACCTAATTTGTTGGTGTATAATTGTTCATATTAGTTTCTTATGATCCTTTGTACTTCTGTAGTATCAGTTGTTATGTCTTCTCTTTCATTTATAATTTTATTAATTGAGCCATTTATCTTTCTTAGTCTAGCTAAAGGTTTTTCAGTTTTGATTATCTTTTCAAAAAAACCAACTCTTAGTTTCATTCATCTTTATTTTTTTTCTAGTCTCTATTTCATTTATTTCTGCTCTAATCATTATTATTTCTTTCCTTCTGCTACCTGTGGACTTACTCCTTTTTCTAGTTCTTCGAGGTGTAAGGTCCAAACATAGACAACAACAAAATATAAGCAAACTGAATTCTATTTTTCATTTTTACTTTTTTCTCCTCTGACTGGATGATATCAAAGGTTCTGTCTTCAAGTTCACAGATTCTTTATTCCTTAGTGGACCAAATCCTGGATGATGTCCTCATTCCCTCTCTCCTTCTTTCCCATAAAGCCCATCAGTCCCTAAGCCAATCCCTCTTCCTCCTGGTTTGCTATCCTGTCGCCTCCTCTCTGTAGTCACGGCTCAAACTGACTCAGAACTTTTGTTCTCCTACCTGGACCCAGACCTCAGGCTCTTCCCTGGCCTTAGTCTCTTCCCTGCAGTCCATTTCGTACGTGGTCCTAGAGGGATCTTTTTGAAACCCACACCTAGGTTACAGAGCCCTATGTTCAAATCTCAGTTAGGACACTGACCCACCACCCCTTGTCCCTCAGTTTCCACTTCTAAACCATCATGAAGTTCTCTGTGCCCTACTAATAAAATACATTTTGAATCCATCTACTTGTCTTGAACTCCAAGTTCTAATCCAGGCTCTTAGTATTTTTCACACAAATAACTGTAATTGCTTCTGAACTGACTGCAGTAGGTTGAATGGTGAATCCCTCCCCACAAAAAAAGATATGCCCATATCCTAGAATCTGTGACCCTATTTGGAAAAAGAGTTTGTAAAGAGTTTGTTTTTTTGTAGATGTAATTAAGTTAAGGATATTGAGAAGAGATCAAACTTGATTATTTGGATGGGCCCTAAATCTAATGACAAGTATCCTATATCATAAAAGACACACAGAAAAGACACAGGGAGAGGAGGAGGATGCCAGGTGAAGAGAGAGGCAGAGATTGGAATTATTCAGCCACAAGCCAGAGAACTGCAGGGGCCATCATAAGCTGGAAGAGGCAAATCTCTGATTCTCCCCTAGGGCCTCTAGAGGGAGTACAGCCTTGCTAACACCTTGACGTTGGACTTCTGGCTTCCAGAATTGTGTGAGAATAAATTTCTGTTGTTTTAACCTACCAAATTGTGATAATTTGTTCTTGCAGTCACAGGAAATGAATACACCAATCTTCCCCTTTCCATCCACTATTTTCTTCCTCAGAGATGAGTACATGGGTAACTGGAGGGCCAAGGAAAGGTGGTAGATGATCACCAATTTGGTTTCTTCTTTCTTAGGCACATAGGAAGACTACATTTCCCAAGTCTCCTTGCAATGAAGTTGAGGCCATGTGACTGGTCTTGGGCCAGTGGAGTGGGTGCAGAGTGATGTAGGCCACTTCTAGACTTGGCCATAAAATATCCTGTACAATTTTTACTTTGTCTCTCTTCTTTCACTCATTGGCTGCCTAGAAGCTGAGAATTTATTGGAACACTTAAAAATAAGAGAGTCAAGAGATAAAGGAGATTAGGTCCCTGGTTTCTCCTTGGAGGAGAGCCTTTTGGACTTTATGTAAGTAAGAACTTACTACATTAAGCTACCTAATATTTTATTAGTAAATGAAGATTGTTAGTATTAGTATTAATAAATAGGGTTGTTAGTTAAAGCAACTAGCTTTAATAATCCTGACTGCTACAGATAAAATACCCGTCACTACATTTTAGCCAGCATCAAAATTTGGATCTGTGATAAACTCCAGAGCTTTCAAATTTCCTTTTTGTAGTTTTGAGTGAATAATGTTATTTTAAAATCTTTTTTATTGTGAAGGATGACACACATAATAATGTTCACAAAGCACACTGTACAGCTCAATGAATTATCACAAAGTAAATACCCATGAAATCAAGATCAATATCATTATCAACCCAGAAAACATTTACTCCCTTGCAAATCACTACCCACTTCCTCTTGACTTAAAACACTACATTTTGGTTTGGCCTGTTTTTCATGATATAAATGGAATCATACAGTATTTATTCTTTTGTGTTCACCTTAATTTTGTTCAACATTGTGTGTATGAAATTCATCAATGGAATAAGTAGCAATAGTTCTTACACTCTCACCACTCTATTGTATTTTGTTGCCTGAATATACTACAATTTATTTATCCATTCAACTGTTGAGGGACATTTTGGTTGTTTACAGTTTTTGAATATTACAGATAATACCAGAACAAACATTTAAAAAAAGGGATAAAAGTATTTGTAATAATATATTTTATTTAATCCAGCATATCTAAAATATTAGCATGTAATCAATATAAGATCTATTAATTAGAACTTTTACATTCTTCTTTTTGTACTAAGTCTTTGAAATCTAGTGTTTATTTCATACATACAACATATGACAATTTGGACTCCCTATATTTTGAATGCTCAGAAGCCACATGTGGTGAGTGGCTACCATATTGGACAACCCAACCCTAAGGGAAATCAGTCCACCTGCATGCTGTGTTTCACCTTTTCTTGCCTCCTGAGGACATCCCTCCAATTTATTTGTCCCCTCTTTCCTTTGAATCATCAAATTCTCCTTCTCTACCAACTCTTTCATAAGTCATGCTATTATTTCTTCCATCTTAAAAACTCCTTTATTGCCCATACATCCTTCTACATCCCCATTCTATTTCTTCCTCTTTTTGATAACAAAATCCATTAAAAATGTGTCTATGCTCATTGCTTCTACTTCATCTCTTCTATGTCTCCCTTGATTCTACCCCTGTAAGGCTTTCAGTCTGACTCGTCCATCAAAACCACTTTTGTCAGAGTCACGAATGATATACCACATGGTCAATTCTTGGTCCCCATCTTACTTGACTTCTCTACATCACTGGTTGTGGTCCCCACACAGGCAATATCAGCGTCAGTTGGGAATTGGTTAGCTGTCAGTTAGACGGGGACTGTTAGTCCTCATCCCAGACCTACTGTGGTGGGTTGAATGTTGTCCCCCAAAAGATATGTCCTTATCCTTGTGGGGAGGGTATACCTTAAGTGGTAGAGTGCATGCTTAGCATGCATGAGGTCCTGGGTTCAATCCTCAGTACCTCCTCTAACAAGAGATAAATAAATAAACTTAATTACCTCCCCCAACCGAAAAAAAAAGTATGTCCTTATCCTAACCTCTGGAAGCTGCGAATGTGACATTTTTTGGAAAAAGGATTTTTTCAACATGAGATTATCTTGGATTATCTGAGTGGGCCCTAAATCAAAGGACAAGTGTTCTTAGAAGAGACACCCAGAGGAGAGATTGTCCTAGAGGAGAAGGCTAGGTGAAGACAGAGGCAAAGATTGGAGTTATGCAGATATAAGTCAAGGATTGCCTGGAGCCACCAGAAGCTACCCTTAGCCCACACATCCTATTGTTTGCCCAGAAGCCAAAAGAATCTTCCTGCTAAAATATGAGTCACTTCTTGACTCAGAACCCTCTCATGGCTTTTTATCTCACTCAGAAAAATCCCCAACTTCCTACCATGACCTATAAGATCCTTCATACAATACTCTGGCCCCTGCCATTTCTCTTATCCCATCTACTACTACCTCTCTCCTCAATTACTGGGATCCAGTCATGCTGACTTTGCTGTTTCAAGAACCTGTCAAGTACACTCCTGCCTCCAGGCCTCTGTCACTGCTGTTCTCTCTGCCTGGAATGCTTTTCCCCATGCTGTTCCTAGTTCCTTTCCTCAGCTCCTTCAAGACTCTGCCAAAGGTCACACTCAGAGAGGGCTTTCTTGATTACTCTGTCTATGGCTCTCTACCTTGTCTCCTCATAACATTTTGTTTTGCTTTCTTAATGGCATTCCCACTCTTGGAAATTCATATTTGTTTTTGTGCTTCCTGCTTTTTGCAACTGGAATGTAAAATCTTTTCCATAACAGTGTCCTGAGGGTCTAGGGAAGTGTAGGGCACATCATTCAATAAATATTTTTTGACAGATATTTTTTCCTCGTGTCTTGAATTCACAGATTTTCCTGCCCCAGGGCCTTTGCACAGCCCTGGGACCTGAGATGCTCGTATTTCATTTTCCACCTAGTAAGTTATCCTTCAAGTCTCACCTTTGGTGTTCCTTCCTGAGAGAACTGCTCTCTCTAAATTAAATTAGTTCTCTGTGTTAAAGGATTGAATAATTTCCTCAGCCTCTGATGCATTCTTACAGCACCTAGATATTTTCCTTTAAATCTCTTTGTTCAACAATAATGATCTAAGCCTGTGGTTTTCAGAGTGTGGCCTAGGGACTCCTGGGGGTTCCTGAGACACTTTCAGTGGCTCATGAGGTGAAAATTATTTTCATAATACTATTATGATGTTATTTGCCTTTCCACTCTCATTTTCTCTTGAGTATACAGGATGTTTTCCAAAAAGCACATGAGGTATTTTGACAAACCCTGTGCAGAAGCAGATATGAGGATCCAGCTGTCTTCTATTAAGCCAGGCATTAAAGAGACTTGCAAAAATGTAAAACACTCTTCTCACTAAATTATGTTTGGTGTGGATTATTAATTTATAGTTATTAAAATGTTATTTATGCTAACACAATTTTTTAATGACAATATGTATTTTAGAAATTTCTAATTTTTAAAAATTTATTATTTTTTTTAGTGGAGGTATGGGGGATTGAACCCAAGACCTTGTGCATGTGAAGCATGTGTTCTATCACTGATCCATACCCTCAGCTCCCACTCAGTTTTAATATTGATAGATATAACTCACATATTCACAATCCACATAAATATAACCCACATAAATTATTTGAGTCCTACATTTTTAAGAGTATAAAAGCAGTCCTTGATCTAAGCCTGGCCACGTTGTTCCAAAAAAAAAAAAGGCAGTCCTGAGACCAAAAATTTGAGACTCACTGACCTAAGTAAATCCTTAGGTTTTTGATTCTTGTCTGCAGCCCAGAATATTCCTGAATTCTCTGAAGGCAAGGTCCCTGTCAGTCTTGTTGGACACACATTTAAGGTTTGGCTAGTAGTATAGGAGCCCTAAGTAAGTGTCAAAGGTTTGAAGGCAAGAAGGAATGAATGGGAGCAACAAGCCTCCTACCTCATCCTCACATCCTCCACATTACTCGTGGGACTGGAAGCAAAATGCATCCTCCAGACCAGGGAAGAGCCTTATCTTGGGTAAGAGCGTGGACCGAGCAGCACGAGAGGATGGAGAAGAAAGGAGGTCCCGCCCTTGGCCTAAATGGGAACCTGAGGGAAAAAGCGGCATAAGCGCAGACGGAGCGCGTGCGTGGGCCTGCGCGTGCACGTGTACGGAAGGGGTTGTCATAGAGGGCGGCGCAGTGGAATCGTTCATCCAGTCAGTAGGGGGCGCTCGAGGGGAGCGGCGGCGCTGGCGCAGGGCAAGTCGGGAAAGGCGGCACCTGCGGCAGAGCGAGGAGCGTTGCGCGGTGAGGTCAGCCTAGGCTTGAAAGGACCTGAGGTGGTCTCTAGGCTTCTCAGTTGAGCCTTCTTCACCCACATTTTCGCCAGACTGACCAGACTGAAGAGCCCAGCCCTCCAGGCTAGGGTGAGGGAGACTTGGCCCCCACGGGGTCCCCGAAACGTTTCTAGAGCTGGGGTGTGTGAGGTTGAGCGTCCTCGCCTGGGGTCACTGGACCCTGCCAAGGGATAACAGGCCACCGGACCGGAGCCTCCCAGACACCCCGGGCTCTGAAGCTGAGGGATCAAATAGGCTTGAGAAGGCCCTCTTTTTTTCCATCCTAAAGCCGAGGAAGCTTTGTCAGCCCCTTCGCTCACCAAATCTGATTTTGAGCCAATCCCAAGGCCCGACCTTCACGGGACGCGGCCGTGGGCCCCTGCGCAGTTGGGGAAGCCCATTGGTTCCAGCTCCCAGGTGGCAGAAACTGGCTGCAGCCTCATCAGGGGCCTGTTAGGGGCAGTTATTTTCTGCTCACTGAGGAACCTGGGCACTGGCTCCCTCCTTTGAGTTTTGGAGTTTATGGTTCCAGGGAAGGCGGTAAACTGAGAGGAACGGGCATTTCTGGGAGACCCCGAGCACTCCCTGGGAGGCATGGGCCTAGGAGAGCAGTTGCCGGGGAGGATGCTGTCGGGTCTCACATGTTGGGCCGTTATCAGGGCCTCTCCAGCCTGGGAGGAAGGGTTTACTAGGGAACCAAGGGGCTTTATAAGCGTCACAAGTGGCCAGTTTGCCGAATCCGTTTGCCCAAACCCAATTCTCTTTACTAAAAGAGTCAAATTGACCAATTTACCATAAAACTTGTTTTAAGGAATACACTTTTTTAATGTTTTCAGAGAAGGTGGATATATTTTTCACGAAAACAATTTTTCTTTTTTTTTTTAGAGGAACACTGGGTCAGGGTTAACATGAATTATGAGACTCAGAATTACTCCTTGTTGTTTTGAGTTTTGTCTCATTTCAGCTGCTGGCAAAACATCTAGTAATAGTGAAGATTTGCGTTTCTTAGGAAGGCAGCCAATTAGGTGAATGTCTCCAGCTTCCTCAGCTTGGTTAACTTTAGAACGAATTGAATTAAGGTTTTGGGTTTATTGCAAAACCCAAACGAAAGAGTTCACTATGGATACACTTTAGAGTTTATCTTATTTGATTTTGTGTTGATAATCTGAGGCTCTCCGTTACTTTTTTTTTTTTTTCTTCTTATCTTTAGTTTTGTGACAGCATTTTCTTTTGGCATTTCTCCTAAGTCTCTGGCCATTTCTTCTTTTCTTTCTTTACATTTTATTTTTAACATTCTAAATCATGAGATATGCATCCACAAAAGTGCAGACAATGTATAAACAGTTTTAAGTGAAATAATTATAAAGCTTTTATCTGCTTAACTGCCACCCAGCTTAAATAGAATATTACCATGACTCTAGAAGATCTTCACTAATTATTTCACAATCAAGTACCCCCTCTTCCCTTTCAGAGGTAACTTCTAATCTCACTTTTGTGATAATCATTTCCTTGATTTTCTTTATACGTTTACCATGTATATATGTATCTCTTAACTATTAGTTAAATTTTGCTTCTGTTTTGAACTTAGAAATGTGGACTCGTTCAGTCTGGAATACTTTATGTTGTGCTTCTTATGCTCAACATTGTGAAATTAATTTATATTGTTGATTGTAGCTGTAGTTCCTTTATTTTCTTTACATATGCATAGTATTCTTTTGTTTGAATATTCTCTGATTTATTCATTTTATTGTTGATGGGCATTTGTATTTTTCAACTGTATGACCATTAGGAATGATGTTGCTGAGGACATTTCTTGGGAGAGGTAGAAGAATGTAATTGATTAAGAGCTGTTTCTGAAACCAGACTGTGTTCAATCCTGACTCTACCCCCCATTTGCGGTGTAACCTTGAGAAAATTGTGTAACTTCTTTGCGTTTCAGTTTTTTCACTTTTGTAAAATGGAGACAATAATAGTACCTACCTCATAGAGTTGTTTGTGAAGAGTAATGCAATTAAAAAAATGTAAAGCATTTAGGACAGTGCCTGACATAAAGCAAGCACAATGTGTTAGTTATCATGGTTGTTGTTCCTACTGTATTCATTGCACAAGTGAAAGAGTTTCTCTAGGGAATATACCTAGTATTGGGAGTTGTTCGGCCACAGGGTATATGTATAGTCGATTTTACTACTAATGCTAGGTTGTTCTCCAAACTTGTTATAACAATTCACACTAACATTAATTGGCGATGAGACTTCTGGTTGCTCTACATCTCATCAACACCTGGTATTATTAGACTGTTCCCATTTTTTCCCAATCTGGTCACTGTGTAGTGGTATTTCATATTATTTTAATTGCCTTGCACTGATTAGTGCCTCTCAAGCCTCTTGCCCATTTTGCAATTGGTCTTTCTTCCTAACTTGCAGGTGTTCTTCATATCTTTTGAATATTAGTCATTTATTGTTTTGTAGGTTGCAAGATATCCTCTCCCACTTTACAGATTTTCTTTCTTTTCTCCTTTTGGGGTCTTTTGATGAAAAAGAGTTTTTAATTTTAGTGTAGTAAAATGTATCAAATTGAAATTTTATGCTCATTGTTATTGTGTCTTTTACAAGAAATCTTTTCCTATACCAAGGTGTTGTTCTTCAAGGGGAACCATGTACATCAGCAGTAATTTTGTCCCCTGAAGTAGTGTAAGACAGCGATCCTCTGTTCTTTTATATTTTCTAGAATTTTATAGTATTGTTTTCACATTTTTTTTTTTACCATCTGAGATTGATTTTTGAATGTTATTTGAGGTAGAGTGTCAATCTCTTTTTTTTTGCTGCATGGATACCCAGTTATCCAAGCACAATTTATTGAGAAGTTCACCCTCTACTCACAGGTCTGCTAAGGCATAGCTGTCCTATGTTAAGACTTCATAATGCATGTCTAGTTTTAGCCTCTCGATTGTGTTCTATTATTCTATTTGTCCCTGTCTCAATTCACACTGTCTTACTACAAATTTATATTAAGGCTTAATATTTGTGAGAGCTTGTCTTCTTACTTTGTTTTAAATCAGGAGTATCTTAGCCATTTTTGGGCTTTTCAGTTTTTGCATAAATTTTGGCATCAAAGTTGAGGTGGTCTTACAGAATAAGTTGGGGAGTGTTCCTCTTTCTGTTTTCTAGAAGAGCATGTTTAATACTGGAATTATTTTTTTCTTGAAGGCTGGTAGAATTTACCATTAACGACATCTGGTATTAGAAAGGTTTGCATATATGTGTGTGTAAGTGTGTGCATGAACTCCTATGTGTGTTTGAAAGATTTTTGATTACAGTTTCAAGTTTTTTAATGGTTATAGGACTTCTTGGGTTCTCTATTCTTTCCTGAGGTAGTTCTTTGGTTAATTTTTAAAAGATACTTGATTATTTCAACTCTTTTTTGAATTTATTGGTGTAGTGATGTTAATGTTCATCATTATTACTTATTTAATATCTGTCACATCTGTAGTAATGTCCCCCTTTTTAATTCCTAGTGGTTATTTGTGCTTTCCCTCCTTTTTCTTCATAAAGCTCATTAGAAGATTGTCAGTTCTATAAGTTCTTTCAAAGAACTTTTGGGCTTTGTTGATAATCTTGTGTGTTTGTTTTCTGTTTCCTTAATTTTTAGCTATTATGAATAAAGCTGCTATGACCATTCTTGTAAAAGTCTTTTTGTGCCACACATTTTAATTTTTCTTAGATAAATCCATAGGAGTGGAATTACTGGGTCTAGCAGTTTAATAAGAAACTAAGATTCAAAAAGCCCATTTTTGTAGGAAACTGCTAGACCTTTTTCAAATGGTTGTACCATTTACACTCCTGCCAGTGTTCCAGGTGCACCACATCTTTCCCAGCATTTGGTATTAATCCTCTTAATTTTATCAGTTTTGGTAAGTAAGCAGACTAGTATTTTTTTTTTATCATTATGTTGTTCTCCCTCTTTTAGTTATAGTTTTAGACTCTGTATTCATTTAGTGGTCACCTTAATTTTTAAAAATTTTTATTTGTTTATTGTTGGTGGAGGTTCTGGGGATTGAACCCAGGACCTCTTGCATGCCAATCACACACTCTACCACTGAGCTACACTCTCCCCCTAGTGGTCACCTTAGAACTTGAAAAATACACAATTTATTGACATTACAGTATGTTTCCCTTTCTCCCAGAAGATACAAAGAACTTAGAATATTTGAATTCTGTTTACTTTCTTCCCAATTTACATTTAATTATTTTGATGCTTTTTATTTTTACTTTTTAACCTGCCAGGATATCATCATTTTGTTTCATAGAGTCATTTTTTTAAATTTAGATTTTTTTACATATTTACTATGTATATATTTTTTGCTCTTTATTCCTCTTGGTTCTCAAATCATCCACCTGGGATTACTTTCCTGCTGCTTGAAACACATTTTAGAATTTCCGTTAATGAAGATCTGTTCGTTACTGATTTTCAAAATTTTTATCTGTTGTAAACCATCTTTATTTTGCCCTCATTAAAACTTTTTTTTTTTTTTTAGGATTTAAGATACTAGATTGGCAGCCTTTTTTTCTTTCAACATGTTGATCATATCCTACCATTGCGTTGTGGCTTCCATTTTTGCTATTGAGAAATCACCTTTATGTCTGTCCTTTGCAGATAACCTGTATCATTCTTATAATTGCTTTCAAGTGTTTTATAATGATGTGTCTGTATATAGAGTTCCTTTTGCCTCCAGTGGACTTTGTTGGGCTTTTTTTTTTTTTTTTAGATCTGAAATTGGTGTGTTTTACTAGTTCTGGAAAATCTTTTTAACCTTTTTAGACATTGTTTCTGTACTATTTTCTGTTCCTTCCTTCTGGAACTCCAAATAAATATTTGTCAGACTTCTGAAATTTTTCTTTAATTTCTGTATTTATTAACCTCTTTTTATGTTTTCCATATTATTATCTCTCTATGCTATGTTCTTGGTTATTTTTCTCTGACCTATCTATTTCAGTTCACAAATACTATCTACAGCAGAACTGAATCCACTATTTTAACCCTTTCAGGACATTTTAATTTTAATTATTGTGTTCATTTCTTTTTAAACCTGTAAAATCACTTTTTATAGAGTCCTGTTCTATGTTGTTATTTTCAAACTTTTCCTTTATTTCTAAAAAAATAGAAACCAGTTATTTTATTGACTTTGTCTAATGATTCTGGAATTTTATGTCTTTGCTAATTTGATTCTGCCATCTGTTGTTTCTGTCAGTTCCTTTTTTACTTATGTGCTATGCTTCTTGTTCTTGACAGATTATTTGTAGGAATAATTTAAGGCCTTAAAATGAAGGTGTCTTACTCCAGGAAGGATTTCAGTTTGTTTCAAAATGTTTTCTCATGATTAGACTGGAGTTAAGGGTACTGGAAAAAATACCACAGAGGTGAAGTGCCCTTCTCATCTCATCAAGTTAGAAGGCGTATGATGTCCACATGACATCATTGGTAGTCTTAATCTTAATCACTTCATTATGGTAGTATTTGCCAGGTTTCTCTACTGTATGCTTCCAAGGAAGTTTCCCCCTTTCTGTATGTCTCAAGTTTTTAAGCTTTACAGTATAATGATTACAACTGATGTTTAATGCAACTCTATTTGCTGGGTGATAGGAAGGGACTGGAAACAGGAAGTTCAGTTATATGCCTATGGCTTTTGCCGTTGTTCAAGTGAGAGATTACAATTGCCTGAGCTTACAGTGGCAGTGGCAGTGGCAGTGGCAGTGAAAAGAACATGTTAAGGCATTTCTGGGAAATTGGTTCGCTTATGGTAGCTTTAAAAAAAACAGGATAAATTAAAACCACAAAGAGGTACTACTTCACACTTGTGAGAATGACTATAGTAAAAAAGTCAGATAATAACAAGTTTTGTTGAGGATATGGAGTAATCAGAATCCTCATATTCTGCTTCTGGGGATGTAAAATGGTGCAGACACTTTGGAAAACAATTTGGCAATTCCTTAAAAATTTGTTATTTGACACAGCAGTTCCACTCCTAGGCATGTACCCGAGAGAAATGAAAACATATATACACATAAAAACTTACACACAGGTGTTCAAAACAGCATTATTCAGTATAGCCAAATGGTAGAAACCACCCAAATGTCCACCAATTGATGAATGGCACCAGTTGATGATAAGCAAAATGTGGTATAATGGAATATCATTTGGCCATAAAAGGAGTGAAGCACTGATACATGCTACAGTATAGATGAACCTTAGAAACATGCTAAGTGAAAGAAGCCAGTCACCAAAGACCATATATTATATGATTGTATTTATATGGAATGTCCAGAATGGGCAAATCTGTAGAGACAGAAAGTAGATTAGTTGTTGCTTAGGGTTGGGTGGTGGGGAGTCGTGGTGGAAGGAATGGGCCATGATACATAAATGGTACAGAGTTTCATTTTGGGGTGATAAAAATGTTCTCAAATTGATTGTGGTGATGGTTGCACAACTCTGTGCTAAAAGCCACTGAATTACTTTGAAATAGGCAAGTTGTATGAAATTTGAACAATATCTCAATAAAGTTATTAGAAAAAATCAGGGAACACATAGTAGGGAGCTACATTAGCTCAGACCACACCTATTCAACTTGAAGTGCTGGTGGGAAATCCAGGTGCAGATGTCATGCAGCTCAGAAGTAAATTTTGGGCTAGATACATGGTACCATAAATTATTAGCATAAAGGATTCACTTGACAGAAAGCAAGAGACCCTATTCATTTAGTTCAATTTACTGAACATGGTAGCTCAAGGGAAGGCTTCACACAAGGCACTTTTAATGTTTAATAGCACTGAGTTTTCAGAGGTTAACACAGTTGAGGACTGAGCCCCTTCTTCTGTTGTTTAAGACAATACTATGTCATTGATACTAGCTGATATCCTTCCTAAATTTCAATTTTAATTATCTTCACTTCCTATAAAGAAATCCTTTACCATAAGTGGCTATGGCAATGTCCTTTAAATAATTTGCAGTGTATTTTTGGATAATAAAATTTGACAGTTAAGATTATATAAATTAAAACAAATATTTTTATTTACAATTACAATCTAAGTGGATTTAGAATTAGTTTATTTCCTCACTGAAGAGAATGGGGCAGTCCATAAAATCTAACTGGCCATACAGTTCATCACAGTTATTTTGCATTATTACCCTTTATCCTACACTTGTCATCCCTCCCTGATCACTGAAACAAGAATTCTATACTAAGGACAATGACAGTTGAAAGGAAGAAAAAAAATCAAATGATTCCACCAACTGTTTTAGTGATCATGTATCCCTTGTTTGGCACTAGTAAACGGTCAGTTTTAAAATCCCCCCAAAGAGGTACTTCACAAATTATAAAAGATGTAGAGTTCTCTTTACTCTTTTAATTCATCAAAATAATTTTTTACAGGGAATATCAAATAAGTAATTAACATGGTATAGCTTGTGAAGTAGTGAGTAAATCTTTAGTATAGTTGACACAGGGTTTCACTTGGCAGGTCTAAGACATGACCTTAGAGCTATGAAATTCCAAGTGTGTACTTGAATACATAACTAAAAGAATAAGAATGGAATGACCAATAGTATGTACCATTTTAATCTTTATTAATAAAATAGATAACTGGATTCAGACAGCTACTTTGTTCATGCATCTAATCTGAGCATATATTGAAAAAGTAATTCTTTATAAGAGAACTCAGATGAGAACTGTCAATATACTAGTTCTATCAAAAACTGAAGGTTAGAATCTAAAATTAGGTAAATGATATTTAAAAAGAGAACAAATTAAATATCAGAAACCATAGGACTCACTCTCAAAACTTAGGGATCTTCTTTAATAGTCTTCAGTGTAGCTCATTTGCAATCATAAAAATTTCATCAAGATCAATCATATTGCACAACCCCCACAGGAACAAACTGAGGGAACTCATGGGTTTTTCACCCCTTCACTGTAAAGTCCAAGATTATAAAGATGGCTGGTTATCATCTTTAAACTGGGCATAAGATGCACACATGATTAAGTTCCTTTGACTTCTACTCTTCTAATTAATTCTGCGATTCCAGAGATTTCTTCATCAAGGGGCTCCATCAATTCAGTGGTTCCATTTTCCCCCTTCTCCATTCCCTCATTTCTTCTAGTGGGATCAGTCTTTTCCAGTCTCCCAACAAAGCAAATAGGCAGCATATTGGCATTGATGCGTGGCTTGAGCAGCTTCATCACATCCATGATGATTGTGCTGTGAGCTGTAGCTGTTTTGAATGGGGTTTAAAAATATATTTATTGCTACAAAGTCTAGAAGATACTTCCTAAATGGTTGCTATTATTATTTTCTGTGCTTATCACCAGGTTGTTTATATCCCAGTTATTATTTTGCTTGATATTTTAGTTGACCCTGAATTTGTTTTTTTTGAACAGTGCATGAGTGTTAAGATCCAAATTGTGTTTTTTTCCTTTTTATTAGACTTTGAATGAAGACAGATTAGTCATAGCTTGCTTCTTGCCTAAAAATGATGTGGCATTAAATTTCTTTTTGTACCCTTATTGATGATCTGATACTTGCTGTAGTATGCTCTTCACAGATCTGAAGCTTGAAGGCTTACTAACTAGATTTGGCGACCTGATGGAGAGGAGAGGGGGCGGCAGCATGACTAGACTTAACTCTTAATTTCTGTAGTGTTTCCTAATTTTTTCCTTTTAAAATTAAAGATACTGTACCAATGGCTGGGTTTCTCTATTTAATTTTTTTCTTACACTCTGAACATTTGTGGTTCAAAGTAATCCTCCCTCTTAATGCTGTGGTGACACACAGTTTGCCTCTGAGAGAGACCCATTAATTAACCCTTCGACTTTCTCTTTGGAGTGGCTCACATGTCTGAACCCTTTGGGACACAGCTTCTGAGAGTCAGGAGTTCACTGCAGCAGAAGGACTTTGGAAAGGGACTGTTTTTCTCTTTCCAACAGGCTGCCTGGAAAATTATAACTTACTTCCTAAAACATTGAACCACTCCATCAGGAAGGATAGATTTGAATTAACTCCTTTGGATAAATATCCAGGAGCACAACTGTTGGATTGCGTAAGAGTATATTTAGTTTTGTAAAAAAAACCTTCAAATTGTCTTCCAAAGTGGCTGTACCATTTGCATTCTCACTAGCAATGAATGGGAGTTCCTGTTACTCTACATTCTTGCCAGCATTTGGTATTATTGGTATTCTGGATTTTGGCTATCCTAATAGGAATGTAGTGCTATCTCATTGTTTCTGATGGCATATGATGTGTAGAGCATCTTTTCACATGCTATTGGCCACATATATATCTTCTCTTATGAGGTGACTCTTAAAGTCTTCGGCCCATTTTAAAATCAGATTGTTTTTTTTTTTACTGAGCTTTTTTCCCCCAAAAGCTAAATGATTACTTATTGAGCTACTATGTTCTTGGCCATAGTCTAGACTCAGTGAGGTTTATTTTTTAATTTTTAAATTATGATTTTTATTGATGTATAGTCGATTTACAATATTATATTAGTTTCAGGTGTAGAGCATAGTGATTCAGTATTTTTACAGATCATACTCCATTAAAAGTTATTACAAGATAATGTCTATAATTTCCTGTGCTATACAGTATATTCTTGTTGCTTATCTATTTTATACATGATAGTTTGTATCTCTTAATCCCATATCCCCAACTTGCCCCTTCTCCCTTCCCTTTCCCCACTGATAACCACTTGTTTGTTTTCTATATCTGAGTCTGTTTCCACTTTGATATATACATTCATTTGTATTATTTTTTTAGATTCCATGTATAAGCGATACCATACAGTATTTGTCTTTCTTTGTCTGACTTATTTTACGAAGCATACTATTCTGTAGATCCATCTATGTTGTTGCAGATGGCAATATTTAATTCTTTTTTATGGCTGAGTAATATTCTATAAAACTACTAGAAGAAAGCATAGGCAGAACATTCTTTGATATAAATCATAACAGTATTTTTTGGGTCTGTCTCCTAAGGCAAAAGAAATAAAAGCAAAAGCAAAAAATAAACAAATGGGACCAAATTAAACTTAAAATCTTTTGCACAACAAAGAAAACCATCGACAGAAAAGACAACCTACAGAATGGGGGAAAATACTTGCAAATGACTGACAAGGGGTTAATATTCAAAATATATAAATAGCTTATACAACTCAATATCAAAAACCAAACAACCCAGTCAAAAAACGGGCAGAATACCTGAATAGACATTTTTCCAAAGAAGACATACAGATAGCTAACAGGCACAGGAAAAGATGCTGAACATCACTAATTATTAGAGAAATGTAAGTCAGAATAATGAGGTATTACTACACCTGTCAGAATGGCTATCATCAAAAATTCTACAAATAACAAATGTTGGACAGGATGTGGAGAAAAGGGAACCTTTCTTTGTACACTGTTGGTGGGGATGTAAATTGGGGAAGCCGCTATAAAAAACAGGATGGAGTTTCCTCAAAAAAACTAAAAATAGAACTATCATTTTTTCAGCAATTTGACTCCTGGGTATATATCTGGAAAAAAATGAATACACTAGTTCAAAAAGATACATGCACCCCAATGTTCATAGCAGCACTACTTACAATAGCCAAGATATGGAAGCAACTGAATTTTAAGAGTCTTTTAAAATATATTTTTGATAACAGTCCTTTATCAGATGCATCTTTTGTGAATATTTTCTCTCGGTCTGTGTTTTGTCTTCTAGTTCTCTTCTCTTCACAAAATCTTTTGTAGAGCAGGGTTTTAATTTTAATGAAGTCCAACTTATCAGTTGTTTATTTCATAGATTGTACCTTTGGTAATGTATCTAAAAAGTCATTGTCATACCAAAGATCATCTAGATTTTCTCCTATGTTATCTTCTAGGAGTTTTATACTTTGAGGTTTACATTTAAGTCTGTGATCTATTTTGAATTAGCTTTTGGAAGGGATGTAAAGTCTGTGTCTAGATTCTTTTTTTGCATGTGGATGTCCAGTTCCAGCATTACTTGTTGAAAAGGCCATCTTTGCTCCATTGTATTACCTTTGTTTCCTTTTTAAAGATCAGTTGGCTATACTTATGTGGGTGTATTTTTATGCTCTCTATTCTGTACTAATGATCTATTTGTCTATTTTTTTTTGCCAATACTGTATTTCTTGGGGTTTTTTGGGGGGGGATTAGGTTTGTTTGTTTACTTATTTTTAACAGTGGTACTGGGGGTTGAACCCAGGACCTTGCACATGCTAAGCATGCACTTTGCCACTGAGCTATACCCTCCCCCCCATACTATATTTCTTGATTACTGTAGCTTTATAGTAGGTATTGAAGTCAGATTGTATCAGTACTCCATCTTTGTTCTTCTTTAGAATCAGCTTGTCACTATCCACAAAATAATTTTCTGAGGTTGTGATTGGGATTGCATTGAATCAATAAGTCAAATTGAGAAGAACTGACATCTTAACTATATTGAGTCATCCTATCCATGAACATAGAATATCTCTCCGTTTATTTAATTCTTTGATTTTATTCATCAGAGTTTTCTAGTTTTCTTCATAGATTTTTGAACATATTTTATTAGATTTATACCTAAGTATTTCCCTTTTGGGGGTGCTAATGTAATTATTATGTTTTTAGCTTCAAATTTTACTTGTTCATTATTGGAAAGTTACTGATTTTGTATTTAACCTTGTATCCTGCAACATTCCTATAATTGCTTATTAGTGCCAGGACATTTTTGTCAGTTCTTTTGAATTTTCTACATAGATGATCACATTATCTGCAAACAAAGACAGTTTCATTTGTGCCTTCCCAATCTGTATGTCATTTATTTCCTTTTCTTGTCTTATTGCATTAGCTAGAACTTGAGTATGATGTTGAAAAAGAGTGATGAGAGGGGACATCTTCACCTTGTTCCTGCTTTTAGTGGGAAAGCTTCTTCTTTCTCACCATTAAGCATGATGTTATTTGTAGGTTTTTTGGTAGACATTCTTCATCAAGTTGAGGAAAGGCCTCTCTATTCCTAGTTTACTTAGAGTTTTTTTTTTTTAAATCATGAATAGGTGTTGGATTTTGTTAAATGCTTTTTCTGTGTTTGTTGATACAGTTATGTGATTTTTTTTCTTTTGTAGCTTGTTGATGTGATGGATTACATTAATTGATTTTTGAATGGTGAACCAGCCTTTCATACTTGGGATAAATCCCTTTTGGTCATGGTATATAATTCTTTTTATACGTTGTTGGATTGTATTTGCTAATATTTTGTTGAGGATTTTTGTGTCTATGTTTATGAAACATATTGATCAGTAGTTTTATTTTCCTGTAATATCTTTATTTGGTTTTGGTTTCTGGGTAATGCTAGAATTATTCCCTTTGCTTCTATCCTCTGAGAGATTGTAGAGAATTGGTACAATTTCTTCCTTAAATATTAGGTGGAATTTATTAGCGAACCCATCTGGGCCTGGAGCTTTCTGTTTTGGAAGGTTATTAATTATTTATTCAGTTTCTTTAATAGAGACAGGCATATTCAGATTGTCTGTTTATTTTTAAATGAGTTTTGGAAGATCATGTCTTTCACGGAATTGGTCTATTTCATCTAGGTTATCAACTTTATGGGCATAAAGTTGTTCATAGTATTCCTTTATTATCCTTTTAATGTCCATTGGATTTGTATAGATGCACCCTTTCATTTCTGCTATTAGTAATTTGTGTCCTCTTTCTTTTCTTCTTAGTTAGCCTGGCTAGAAGCTTATCAATTTTGTTGATCTTTTCAAAGAACCAGCTTTTGATTTTGTTGATTCACTATTGATATCTGTCTTCAAATTCTGCTCTAATCCTTATTTTTCTTCTTTTTACGGGATTTAATTTTAAATTCTTCTTCTAGTTTACTAAGGTGGAAACTTAAATTATTGATTTTAGATCTTTCTTCTTTTTTAACATATGCACTCAATGCTATAAATTTCCCTTTAAGCACTGCTTTTGCTGCATCCCACAAATTTTGGTAAGTTGTTTTTTGTTTTCATTTAGTTCAAAATATTTTAAATTTCTCTTAAGATTTCTTTTTTGAGTTGTGTTATTTAGTTTGTTGTTTAATCTTCACAAATTTTGGGATTTTCCAGTTATCTTTCTGTTACTGAGTTCTAGTGTAATTTGATTGTGGACTGAGGCAGACGTTGTATGACTTCTTGTCTTTTAAATTTATTAAAGTGTTTTATGGCCCAGCATACGGTCTGTTGTGAATGATGCTGTTACTAGATGAAGTAATCTGTAATGCGAGTTATATCCAAGTGATTGGTGGTGGTGTTGAGTTCAACTGTATCCTTAGTGATTTTCTGCCTGCTGATTTTCAGTGTTCTCTTTGGATTTCTACTGAGATATCCTTAAGCTCAGGGGTTATTTTCTCAACCATGTTCAGTCTACTAATAGACCTATCAAAGGTATACTTCATTTCTGTTACAGTATTTTTTATCTCCATCAGTTCTTTTTGGTTCTGTCTTAGGACTTCAGTCTCTGCTTACATTGTCCATCTGTTTTTACGTGCTGTCTATTTAATCCATTAGAGCCCTTAGAATATTAATCATAATTGTTTTAAAGTCCTGTTCTGATGATTCCAACATCCCAATCATGTCTAGTTCTGATGCTTGCTGTCTCTTCAAATTGTGTTTTTTGCCTTTTGGTATACCTTTTAATTTTTTTTCTGGATACCCTAAACATGATGTAATGGGTAAAAGGAACTAAGAAACTGCTGTAAATAGGCCTTTAGTAATGTGGTAGTGAGGTGTAGGGAGAGGGGAAGTGTTCCTTAATCTTATGACTAGATCTCAGTCTTTTAGTAAGCCTATGTTTCTGGACTGTGATCTTCACAAGTGTTCCTCAGTTTTTTTTTCTTTTTCCCTCCTCTCCATAGGTGGGACAGGATGGCTAGAGTGGAGTGGAGTGGAGTGGAGTATTTCCTTACCCTAGGTCAGTTTGACTCTGATATTATCCCAACAGATTAGGTCTGGTTAACTAGTTTCTTCTGAGGGCAGGCCTTGTTAAGAACAGAGTGCTCTGGAGTGGTTCAAAATGGTTCTTTCCCTGCTCCCCCTACTGAAAGCACAAGGGGGATATTCTCTGAGAGCCCGGTCAGGCTCCTAGAGGTTAAACCCACAAAAATATGCCCCTCCTCAGATGACTGGGTCCTCTTGGAGTTTTAAACTCTCAGAGTTGTCCACACTGAGCCTCCAGCAGTTTGTCAGTTACAGTTCAGGTTTTCCTACCCTGGTACTGGTTCTTGGGTGATTTCTGCTCCGGAGTCCCTGCTCTGGTACTCAGTGAATCTTTGTATTGGTCTATCTGTCTTTCCAGTCTTGAGAGCAGTGATTTGCCCTGTGTCCTCACCTCCCCTAGGGATCCAAGAAGAGTTGTTGGTTTTTTAGCCTGTTCAGCCTTTTACTTGTTAGTATGGAGTGGCAAGTCCCTCCTTATAAGCTCCTTACATGGGAACCAGAAACTGAAGTCCAGCCAGGATGTTTTTGAAGTTCTAGTATTAACTTCTTACTTTGACATAATTTCAGACTTAAAGTTGTAATTTCAGACTTAAAGTTCTTCCATTTTTCCTGTCTTCTTGACTTTGACATTTTTGGTGACTATAGGCCAGTTCCTTTATAGGATGTCCCTTAATTTGGGTTGGTGATGTTTCCTCATGATTGGATTTTGATTATACATGTTTGGTAGGATTACCACTAAAATGATGTGTTCTCAGTGCATCATATCAGGAGGCAGATGGTATCAATTGACTTTCATTACTTGGTTAAGGTAGTGTTCAACATTGTACAGGTATTATTTTTCTATTTTTCATGGGGGAGGGTATCTTGTGGGGAGGTACATTAATACTAAGCAATTATTTGTTCCTGTCAAACTTTCTTTTGTCAGCAACAATTGATGATTCTTGCTTGAGTCAGTAATTACTCTCATGGCAAATTATAATTTTCTAATTGCATCATTCCTTATATATTTATTAGTTAGCATTTTACTGTAAGGAAGAGATTTTCCTTTTTCTTATTTATGTCACTATGGATTTTTAGTTATTTTATTCTGTGAGTTCTCATCTGTTACTATTATTTTATTTATTTTGTCCCAGTTTTGGCTGATGGGGTATCCTTCAATCTGACTTCTGTGTCCAGTATCATCTTTTTATTTTTAATTTTTACTTATTGAAACATGTTTTTCTTGATAATCAAAATAACACTTTTTTAGTTAGTTTACTAAGCTAATTTAAAATCAGAGAGAGAGAGAGATGTAAAAATACCTATTATCCTCTTATCTTCTATATATTAATGTATTTCCTTTCAGCCTTTTCTTTCATTTCATTTTTGAATGTAGCAGAGAGAGAACTAAAGATAGAAATTTATACCTGAGTTTTGTTTTTTTAACCTATCATTGAAGTATAGTCATTTCCTCAGCTACTGAGAAACTCTCTGGAAACAGTATGTCTCACAATTGATTTATTCCTGTGACCCAGTTGTGCCTGTGCTGCCTTGGCACCCATCTGCTGCCTCTGCTTTTGGGTGGCACGGTCCTTCTTCTGAACAAAAACTCCAGTTCTCTTTCTCTTCCCCTCTTCCACATCCTTTTTTTTTTTTCTTTTCTTTTTCAGCACGATCCTTGCCTATTCTATTGTAGAGCATTTGAGGAGCTAACGAAAGATCAGAGTGGCGGAAGCACAGAGAACAGAGAGGAGAGTGGCCCCAAATATGAGGTAGAGCGCCGTCCTCTTCCTGGGGATAGAGCAGTGGGGAAGGGGGATTAGGCAATAACTAGATAAGCAGTCAATAGATAGCCACATCAGATGGTGAGAGATGCTATGAATGAAGATAAAAGTGAGTAGGATGGAGAGAGTGGTGGGTAGGTAGCTGCTATTTTAGATAGGTTGGCTGGAAAGGCATCTCTGGTGAGGTGATATTTGAGCAGAGACCTGAGTGTTTTATAGCTAAGAAAGCTCAGAGAAGTAAAACAACTTTCCTAAGGCTGGTTTACAAGGAAGATTTAGTATTAAATTAATTTCTTTGATTCAAAAGCCCACTATAAATGGAACTTCCCTCTGTAGGAAGTATACCTCAAAGTTTTCAGAAATGCTGTGATGGTATTCTGAACTATTAGCTTGGCTATTTCTACCCTGCATTCCTTGCACTAAAGAGTTTCAAAGAAGTAAAACTTATTAAGAGATTTTTTTTGTGCTTTGAATTTCAGTGGCAGTAGGGACAGAAATTAAATTTTGCTTTAAGGAGGTGTTGAGGATTATTTTGGAGCTCAGTCATTTCTTGACTCTAGAATCTAAAATCTAGTTTTTGGTGTCCTTAAGGTCTACTCAGAAAGGCAAACCCTCCCTTGAAAAAATTGAAGCTGCTCCTGAGAATCTGCCTGGAATGAAGTTAGAGGCCCAGGCTTCAGAATCTTCACTGGCAAAAGCCTCATCTGCTGAGAGTTTCTCAGAAAGCCAAATTTTGGAAGACAAGGGCCCAGGAACCTGGTCTATGACGGCTTGGATTTCAGAGGCTCAGGCTTTGGAGGCCCGGGCTGCGAGGGCTCAGGCCTGGGAGACTCAGGCTTGCGAAGCTCAGATCAGGGCCAGCCAACCCAAGCAAAGCTCACTGGACATGGGAGCTGCCCCAGTCATGAAACAGGAACTCTTACCTGAGAATGTTCAGGTGCCACAGAAGGAAGAGAATGAGGTCCTCCTTACCCGTCCACTCTGGTCCAACAAGACTGAGTACATCCTGACCCAGGCGGGCTACGCCCTGAGGCCAGGAAATCTCTGGCGTTTTACCTTCCTGTGGCTTCACAGTGGAGGCTGTAAGTCTGGGTACCAGGAATCATAGATCCACAAGGAGCTAGCAGGACGGAGGCCTGTCTTGGCTTCAAACTCTAAGGTCTCTGAGATCTAGAGGCTGGAGACTTGGTACTCTAAGCAGGATAAGAGCCAGGTGCCTGAACATCAAGGATCATGAGAAGGGTAGAGGTGCAGAATATCTGAACATGAGGATGGTGGGGCTAGAAGCCTGGATCAGGGGTGGGGGTGAAAACTAGGTAGCTGGGTCTTCCAGGAATTGGGGACCAAAGGACTGGACATCTGGGACTGCGAGGGGTGTGGAAACAGTTGATTCCTGATGCCTGTCGCCCTGAGGGAGGTCACTGGTGGGGAACATGTTTTCCTGGACCTACGAAGAAGTCCAGGCACTAAAAAGCCAGATTGTTCTAAGAGCCCCTCCTTGAATCCCCTACACAGGCAGTTTTTTAGTCATCTACCTATTTTTGCTGTTCTTGCTTGGGATTCCTCTCCTCTTCCTGGAGATGGCAGCTGGTCAGAAGTTGCGTCAGGGTAACATTGGTGTATGGAAGGTCATCAGCCCCTGGATTGGGGGTGTAGGATATACCAGCTTCATGGTGAGGAGTCCTGGGCTGCCCAGGCCTACTGTTTACACCCCATCCTTATCCCAACCCTTGTCCTGGAATGGGTCCCACTTCACTTCCATGGGTCAAGTCCCTTCAGTTCCTCAGTCCTTTGTCAAATCCCCTCCTCTTTCCTGTCCCCACACTTCCTCTCCAACCATCTCCTCCCTGGCCCCCAGGTGTGCTTTATCACCAGCTTGTACTTGAATGTGATCAATGCCTGGACCCTCTTCTACTTGGGCCAGTCCTTCCAGTTTCCCCTTCCATGGGAGAAATGTCCATTAATGAAGAACTCCAGTGGCTTTGGTGAGGAGGAAGTGAAAGATGAGAAGTGGGGAAACAGAGAGGTGGAAGGGAATTTGGAAGAGGAGGAAGGAATGAGGAGCGATAAAGAAGGGGAGGAAGATAGTGGAAGGAAGAAGAAGTGGGAGGGGGAAGAAGGTGAGGGAAATGGGGGAGGGGCTAAAGAAGAGGGGAGGGTCACCCTGTCTGGCAGGCATGTCCAGAGCCAGGTCCCCTCAGATCCTGAATGTGCACAGACAACGCCTTCCCTGTACTTCTGGTACCGGATGACATTGATGGCCTCAGACAGAATTGAGGATGGGGGGCCACCAGTCTTCAGTCTGAGCCTGCCCTTATTCATGTCCTTGTGTGTTCTTGGTGCTTTCATGATTAATGGCCTCAAGTCCATCGGGAAGGTGAGCCGTAATTTTTTGATTCCTTAACATTCTCAGATGCTTTGACCCTAACCTAACATTGTCACTCTTTGATCTCCTAATTTCTCAGTCCCTCTGGCCTTTTACCCCCATAAACCCTGACCCCTGCTGAAAACTGTCTTCTAACTCCTCCTTATTTCTGTCTCAAAACTTTTGATCTCTTCTGACTGTTGGTTGACTCCCATTGGTACATGCCATGTCCCACTCTCAATTCAGGTAATATATGTCTTGGTATCAGCTAGCTATCTCATCATCCTCTGTTTCCTTATCCGGAGTCTACTGCTGGAGGGGGCAGTAAATGGCCTTCAATTTTTGGCAGTTGCCGAGGTAAGGTATATCTTCTCACTCCCCTATCAGGCCTTAGAGGACACCTCTTGTCTATTGTTAGGGCGTCCTTTCCTCATCACCTCCCTCTGTGTCCCCTCATCCCCATTTCTGTTAAGGTTCTCCTCTCCTTTGACATCTCCTCTTATACTTCTCTTCTCCCTTTCAGATACCGAGTATGTACAACGTGAACGTGTGGTGCCGAGCAGGGAACCAAGTCTTGTTTTCCTTGGGCCTCGGCTTTGGCGCCATTGTCTCCGTATCCTCACACATGCAACCATCCAACAACTGTCTCAGTGATGCCTTTGTTGTGGCTGTGATTAACCTGATCACCATGCTGCTTGTCACACCTTTTATCTTTTCTGTCCTGGGCTTCTGGGCCACAGTCATCACGCACCACTGCAGTGAGAAGTAAGGCCAGCCTCTTAGTTGAGGGTCCCAGCCCCAGGGAACTACAAAATCCAGAGAACCTAACCTTAAAGTAGCTACAAAGACCCACATTCACCCATCTCATCTTCAGGTGTTCTTGCATGCCTCTACTTTCCCCTATAGTGAAAAACAGAGACAGTAGAATCTCTGTCATGGTATCCTTCTCAGAGCCCTTTTCTAGCCCTAGAAATCTTTAAACTCAGAGATTGCCAACTGTCTACCTTCAAATACCACCACAAAGATATGCAAACATTCAGGGTTACTCTAGTCCCAGACAGCATCCAAGATTACAGCCATCTGGAGAACCTTCCACTTCCTGAATGCCCTCATTCTTTACTGTCCACTCGTAAATTTAGGGATCTCTGTCAGTCTATCATACTCAAACCCCAAAAGGACTCTCAAAACTAGAGCCTTTGTTGTCTGCTCACCCCTGTTTTTTTAATTCTTTAGGTATTAATTTCAAAAAATCCATCAGACATTTAGAAAGTACTCCTTGTCTACCACAGAGACTTGGACAGGTGAATCAGACCACAGTCCTTGCCTTCACTGGGTTTTCAGTTTTGGAGAGAGGAGGGGAGGGGAATTATAGATGCTTAATCATACAATCATAAGTGCATGAGAACCAGCAGCAGGAGTAATGGGGAGGACAGAAGACAGAGCCATTCATTCTGCCCGAGATACTCAGAGAATTACTCCCAGAGGAGGCAGACCTAAGCTGAACTTTTCCCCTGGTAATCCTAACCCATGCAGATAACCACTATTTTCTTCTAGAAGAAGGCTGGGCATATACATATGCACACATGCAAGAATTCTCTGATGTACAGATGTAGGAATGGAATTGCTGGGTAGGGTTGGCACACCTTCAGTCTTAACATATGTTGTCTGATTTTTAACATGGTTTATGATGGGTGATAATTCCATGTATGTCACTTTCTACACAACACTTGATTAAACTTGGTTGAACTTTAAAAATTTTGCCAGTCTGGTGGGAGTATAGTGGTATTTTAAATGTTTTTTAAAAACATTTAATTATGATGTGTTATATACATACAGGAACATACATAAAACAAAATGTGCAGTTAAAGAGCTATAAAATAAACATCACCCATGGTAAGAACTAGGATGACCTTAGAAGCTCTCCATGTAGCTCTCATTACAACCTCTTTCCTCCCTAACCATTATCTTCACTTGTGTAATTAGTTCTTTGCTTTTCTTTACATTTCATTATGTGTATGCATATCTAAGCAATATAGTTTAATTTGAACACTTATATAAAGCAGTGTAGTTTATTATGTCCATTTATGTAGTTTAATTTGTTCATTTACATATACATTCTTATTGTATTCTTTTGCTTTTTACTTTTTTCATTCAACATATGTTTGAAAGATTCATCCATATTGTTGTGTGTACCTCTAGTCTGCTTTTTAAGCTGTATAATGTTCCAGTATATGAACATACCACAATTTATTTATCCATTCCACTATTGGTGGACATCTGGAGTCTTTCCAGTTTTTGGCTATTAAAACAATGTTGCTCTAAACATTCTTATACATGTTCCTGGTGTACTATATATGTACACATTTTTCTAGGGTATATAAGTATTAATGAGATTGTTGGGGCATAGTTATCTATTACTGTGTGACAAATCACTCCAAAAGTTAAGTGGCCAAAAATAACAATGGTTTATTATTTCCTCATAGTTCTGTGGGTTGGCTGGAAAGTTCTGTTGGGCTTGGATGGGTTAACTCCCATGTCTGCATTCAGCTGGGGCCAGCTGTAACTGCACTGCTCTGCTGTATATGGTGTTGGCTGGGCTCATTCTGCTTACAGTCAGTTGGCAGGTCAGCAAGGCCTGTTCTTTTCCAAGAGGCCTCACTGTGTGGCTAGCTTGGGCTTCCTCATTTGGCAGCTCACAGAGAATAAAGGTGGAATCAGCAAAATGTCTTGAAGCCTAATAAGCATGGGGATGCTCCCATTGTCATTGTTGTTACATTTCTTTGGTCAAAGGAAGTCACAAAGCCATCCCAGATTCAAGAAGTGGGAAAATAGACTTTACCTCTTGATGGGAGGAGCTGCAAAATACTGTGACCATGTTTCTTCAATCTACCACATATCTTTAGCTTCACTAGATAATGTCAAATTACTTTCCACAGTATTGATAGGATTATAATGATCTCTCTTTGTCTTTGCATCTGCCTGCCTGCCTGCCTCTCACTCACACACACCCATTTGTTTAATCCTGATAGTAGGATACACAGAATTCAGTTACAGAATTGCTTGCCTGTACTGTTGTAAAAGTATCCTAATCCCAGATTTCAGTATTTGTTGCAACTTTTTGTCTTTATTTTGAATTTTACATTCAAAATGCTGTGTTCAAAAATGATGTGGGCTAGTTTTCTTTTTCCTCCATTTAGTATGGTTGTGTTATTCATGTGAAATATTGTTATGTTCATTTGTTTCTGTTTATATGCCATTTCACTGTCCCTCTAAACTTTATTTTTTATTAAACATTAATATGGTTTCAAAAAAATAATGATTTTAAAAGACACAATTATACAAAAAAAATACTCAGAGAAATATCACTCCCCCACCATCACTTCAACCTAATCTCCCACCCATCCCCTGTAGGAAACTCATTATTTTTTTGGTTTTTTCTTTCTGGTGTTTGTAAAATTAAGTAGAGTTCTGTGTATTTTCTTATTTACCCTTCTTTCTTACACAGAAGATAGCATATTGTGTATATTCTTGTTTTTTATTTTTTAAAAATTTGACAAAATGTCCTGGGATCACTCTTCCACATTCATTCCTTTCTTAACAGTCTGCCTTAGGCCCAATGGTATTACCTCCTGTCCTCTGTGTCTGCTATTCCTCTATTCTTTAGAGTTCTCATTGCCTCTCAGTAGGTAAGCCCTTGTTATAGTTAATAATTAGACACCATCAAAATGAAAACCATTTTGCCTTTGAAAGGTACAATTAAGATAATAAAGATGCTCAGCATGCATGAGGTCCTGGGTCCAATCTCCAGCACCTCTGTTTAAATAAATGAATAAATAAATCTGTAAAAATAAACAGCAACAACAGAAAAAAACAAAATGAAAAAATAAAAAGGAACGAAAAAGATAATAAAAATACATGTCACAAAATTGGAGAAATTCATATATTCTATACACAGTTGATCCTTGAACAACACAGGTTTGAACTATTTTTTTCAATAGTAAATACTACAGTACTACATGACCTGCAGTAGGCTGAATCCATGGATGTGGAGCCAGATACAGAGGAACTGCAAATACAGGAGTCCAGCTGTAAGTTATGTGTGGGTTTTCAACTGTGCAGAGGGCTGGCTCCTCTAACCCCCGTATTGTTGAAGGGTCAACTGTATGTGTATTCAGAATATGTAAAGGAATCTTTCAACTCAATGAGAAGACAATAAAAGTACGCACTAAACTTTTAAAGTCTGATTAAAGTTAGTATTTACCACTTTAAGTGATATGTAAAATCTTATATAGGACCCCTTATCATCCCCTCTTTGTATTACAGTTACCATATACTCTATGTACCTACATTAAAAACCCCATCAAACAATGCTATAATTTTTTACTTTAAACTGACATAGTTGCTTTCAACTGACATGCATATGATGAAACTTAAGAGTATCCTGTTACATTTACCTAAATACTTACCATTTTTGTTGCCCTTGCTTCATTTCTGAAGTTTGAATTTTCCCTCCAGTATTGTTTCCATCCCATCTGAAAAAATTTTTAGCATTTCTTTTACATTACAGGTATGTTGGCAATGCATTTTTTCAGATTCCTTCATCTAAAAATGCCTTTATTTTACCCTTAGTTCTTGAAGGAATTACGGGTTGACAGTCCTCATCTTTTGGCACTTTAAAAAGGTACTGTTTTCTTCTTGTGTCCATTTCTGATGAGAAACTTGTAGTCATTCAAATTGTTCCCCTGTATGTAATGTGTCATTTTTCTCTGGCTGCTTTCAGATTTTTTTATGTTTAGTTTTCACTTGTGTGATTTTAATGTGCCTGGGTGTAGGCTTTTTGGATTTATCCTGTTTAAGATTCGCTGAGCTTCTTAAATCTAAAGCTTTACGACTTCGGCCAGATGCAGGAAATTTTTAGCTGTTATTTCTCCAAATATTTTTTTCTGCACTGCACTCTTTCAACTCATTCTGGACTGTGATGACACAGATCATAGGCCTTTTGCTATTGTCCACAGGTTTCTGAGGCTCTGTATATTTCCCCCACTACGTTTCCTGTCTGTTGTTCATATTGGATGCTTCCTATTGATTTTTCTTCAAAGTCACTGACTCCTCTGTCATATTCATTCTGTTATTTAGCCAATCAAGTGAATTTGTTTTATTTTTCAGTCATAAAATTTTCCACTTAGTATTTTTCTTATACCTTTTGTCTGCTGATAGTCTGTCTTTCCATTTGTTTCAAGAGTATGTTTGCTCTGACTTCTCATAGTATGATTATATTAACTGCTTTTTTTCTTTTTTCTTTTGGCAGGTGGGGGGAGGTAATGAGGTTTGTTTATTTGTTTATTAAATGGAGGACCTCTTGCATGCTAACCATGCACTCTACCACTGAGTATACCCTCCCTATAACAGCTGCTTTAAAGCCTGACAGTTAAAACTTTTGTGTCATTTTCTGGTTGTTGTGTATTGATTATCTTTTTCCTTGTAGCATATGGAGATTTTCCTGGGGTCTTTATATGTCAGGTAATTTTGTATTATACTCTGGTTATTTTAAATATATGTGAGACATATTTTAAATATGAGAGAAATGAATATATATATATATATATATATATATATATATATATATATATGAAATGAATTTATATATTCATTTATATTCTTTGGAAAATGTTGATTTTTTTTTCAGTTTTAGGAGGCAACTGCCCCAGTTAGATTTAGGTTGTAAGTTTCTACCCATCTTCCCATCTTCTGTGGGCTGTGGGTCCAATGTCAATTCAGTTTTCAAAGTCTTTGGAATGGTGTTTAGGGTCAGATATAATCATAGGGCTGCCCAGGATTTCATATAACACTTTATGGGATCCCTTTCTTGAGCTCCCTCTTGCCTGAAGTCTCCCAGATACTTTCCAGCTCTTAGAAGCCCCACTACTTGTCTTTCTGCCTAGAAAACTAGGGGTTTAGTTTCCCTGCTCTGCTACCTACTTTATCAACTGTGTCTGCCTCCAGGGCTGCACACTGAAGAGAATAGAAAAAAAAAAAAGTAACAGAGATTTTCTTCCCTTATCCATGTACTTGGAACCACAGTTTATATGGTCAGAGGAAGGTTTAGAGGTATACGTACTTGTCCAGCCACCATTGCCATAGCCACCATTGTTGCTGCAGGATTGTCTGACATGTGTGATAAACAGAAAAAAGAAAAATCAGGGGACTTTTCCCCACTCTCTGTGAGATGTGAGGCCTCTTACCTCTTCCTTAGACCAGAAATATAGGGCTTCTGTTAGAACTATTTCTGTTCATACCTGATGCACAGTTCTGGGTTTCAAGCTCCTTTTGAGTCCAGACCAGGAGATACTATAGGGAAAAATTATTGTAAACTCACTGCTAATTTGGTGATACTTTGAATTCGATTTTCCTTCCCCAGGCTGCCTGCTACCACTTACATTTCAGAGTCTTTCCATATATTCTGTGTAGGGCTTTCAGTTGCATTAAGTAGAGGCAGGGTGGAATGTACATCTCAACTCTGTAGTTTCTGATGTGAATATATTAAAATATTCATCCTGCTTGGGTTTGCTGAGCTTCATAAATTTGTAAATTCATATTCTTCATCAAATTTTAGAACTTAACTGTCATTCTTCCTTTAAATATTTTTTTTGCCTCATTCTCTCCTTCTCTTTTGGAACTCTAATTATATGTATGTGTGTTAAACTTTTTGTTATTGTCCCACAAGTCCCTGAGGCTCTGTTCATTATATTTTAAAATACGATTTTCTCTGTCTTCCATTTTCTTTAAGTTCACCATCTCACCTCTTACTCAGTCCATCCTAGTACTTATAACTGGAAGTTTGTATCTTTTGACTACCTTCACCCAATTCTTCCTCCCCCTACACCTGCCACTGGTAACCACAAATCTCATCTCTTTTTCTATGCATATGTTTGTTTTTGAAGTATAATTGACCTACAAAACTGTTAATTCCTGGTTCACAACACAGTGATTCATTTTTTCTCTACATTTCAAAATGATCACCGTAAGTCTAGCTATCATCTGTCACCATATTAAGATATTACATAATCATTGGCTGTATTCTCCACACTGTACATTTCATGCTTGTGACTCATTTATTCTGTAACTGTAAGTTTGTACCTCTTAATCTCCCTCACCTATTTCTCTTCTTCCTCATCCCTTCCCCTCTAGCAGCCACCTGTTTGTTCTCTGTATCTATGACTCTGTTTCTGTTTAGTCTTTTTTTTTTGGATTTCATGTATAAGTGAGCTCATACAGTATTTGTCTTTCTCTGTCTGGTTTATTTCACTTAGCATAATACCTTCTAGGTCCATCCATGTTGCTGCAAATAGCAAGATTTCATTCTTTTTATGATATATATATATAATATTTATATATATATTATATATATTATATATATAACATCTTTATCCATTCATCTCTTGATGGGCACTTAGGTTGATTCCATACTTTGGCTATTGTAAATAATGCTGCAATGAACATAGGGGTGCCTATATCTTTTCAAATTAGTGTTTTTGTTTTCTTTGGCTAAATACCCAAGAGTGGAATTGCTGGATCATACAGTAGTTCTATTTTTAGTTTATTGAGGAATCTCAGTACTGTTTTTCATAGTAGCTGCACCAATTTACATTCCCACCAACAACGTATAAAGGTTTACTTCTTTTCACGTTCTTGTCTGTTATTTGTTGTCTTTTTGATAATAGCCATTCTGACGAGTGTGAGATGATATTACAGTTTTGATTTGCATTTCCCTAATGATTAGTGGTGTTGATCATCTTTTCATGTGCCTGTTGTCCATCTGTATGTCTTCTTTGGAAAAAATATCTATTCAGGTCCTCTGCCCATTAAAAATTTTTTTTTAATGTCAAGATTTATGAGTTATCAGTATATTTTGGATACTAACCTCTTGTTGGATATATCATTTGCAAATATCTTCTCCCATTCAGTAGGTGGCCTTTTGTTTTATTGATAGTTTCCTTTACTGTGCAAAAGCTTTTAAGTTTAATTAGGTCCCATTTGTTAATTTTTGCTTTTGTTTCCATTGCCTGAGAAGATAAATCCAAAAATATATTAAGATTGATGGAGTGTACTGCCTGTTTTCTTCTAGAAGTTTTATAGTTTCAAGTCTTCCATTTAAGTCTTTAATCTATTTTGAGTTTATTTTTATATATAATATGAGAAAGTAGTCCAGTTTGATTCTTTTGCATGTGATTATTCAGTTTTCCCAGTAGCATTTATTGAAAAGGCTATCTCTTCCCCATTGTATATTCTTGCCTCCTTTGTCATAGATTTGGAACATTATGTATTCATTTCCATTTGTCTCCAGATGTTTTTATAAAATTTCCTCTTTAATTTTTTCAGTGGCCCACTGGTTATTGAATAGTGATTGTTTAACCTCCATGTGCTTGTGTTTTTTTGCAGTTTTTTCCCTTGTAGTTGATTTCTGGTCTCATAATATGGTCAGAAAATTTGATATGATTTCAGTCTTCTTAATTTACTGAGATTTGTTTTGTGGCCTAGCATGTGATCTATCCTGGAGAATGTTCCATGTACACTTGAAGAGAATATGTATTCTGCTTTTGGATGGAGTGTTCTCTATATGTCTATTAAGCCCCTGGTCTCATGTGTTATTTAAGGTCAGGTTTCCTTATTTTTTCTGGAGAATTTGTCCATTGAGTAAGTAGGGTGTTACAGTCCCCTACTATTTTTTGTGTTAACTGTCAATTTCTCCCTGTATGTATGTTAATATTTGCTTTGTGCATTTAGGTGCATTTATTTACAATTGTTATGTCTTCTTCTTAGCTTGATCTCTCATTATTATATAGTGTCCTTCTTTGTCTCTTATGCAGTCTTTTTTTAAAATTGATTTTGTCTGATCCAAGTATTGCTACCCTGGTTTTCTTTTTGTTTCCATTTGCGTAGAATACCTTTTCCCAACCCCTCACTTTCAATCTCTTTGTGTCTTTAGATTTGAAGTGAGTCTCTTGTAGGCAGCACATATGTGGATCTTGTTTTTGTGTCCATTCAGCCACTCCGTGTCTTGATTGGAGCGTTTAGTCCATTTACGTTTAAGGTAATTATTGATAGGTATGTACTTACTACCATTTTATTAATTGTTTTGGGGTTGTTTTGTAGTTATTTTTTGTTTCTTTTTCCTTTTGCTCTAGTGATTTGATGACTATCTTTTATGTTTAGATACTTTTCTCCTTTGTGTGTGTGTATCTATTATAGATTACTACTTTGTGATTATCATGAAGTTTATATATAGCTATATATATATAGCAGGCTGACTACTGTGGGCATGCTGGTATGCATGACTGGACCCTGGTCCAGGTGGTTGTTAGGCCCTACCTTGTGCAGAGGCTGTTGGCTGCTGGTGGGCAAGGCCAGGTCATGAGGCAGATGGAAGTGCCTATTGGAGGAGGCAAGCTCAGGGTCTTCCTACTTCTCCCTCTTGACCACTTCCCTTGTGTAAGTTTTAGAAATAGCTTGTCAGTTTTTTACAGAAAAAGTTATGCTCTGCTGTCAGTTGAGATTGTATTGAATGCGTGGATCATTTTGGGAAGAATGAACAATTAATATTGTATCTTCTGATTTAGAAACATGGTATGTATCTCTTATTTATTTACATGTTCTTTCATCTCTCAGCAATTTTTGCAAGTTTTAGTATGTAACATGTCTTGTACATATTTTGTAAAGTTTATCCCTAATTCCATGTTTTATGTTCTTTTATAAATAATAGTCTGATAACCATAAGATTGTTTAGTATGTGAGTCTGTTTCTGTTTTGTAGATGAGTTCATTAGTGTCCTCTTTCTTCATTTTCTTTCTTTCTTTTTTTTTTTAGCTTCCACATATGAGTGGAATTGGTATTTTTCTTTCTCTTTCTGGCTTACTTCACTTAGAATGACGATCTCCAGATCCATCCATGTTGCTGCAAATGACATTATTTTTTACAGTTGAGTAATATTCCATTGTATAAATATACCACAACTTCTTTTTCCAGTCATCTGTTGATGGACATTTAGGTTACTTCTATGTCTTGGCTATTGTATATAGTGCTGCTGTGAACATTGGAGTGCATGTATCTTTTTGAATTAGAGTTCTCTCTGGATATATGCGCAGGAGTGGGATTGCTGGATCATATGGTAACTATTTTTAGTTTTTTGAGGAATCTCCATAATGGCTGCACCAAACTACATTCCCACCAGCAGAGTAGGAGGGTTCCCTTTTCTCCACATCCACTCCAGCATTTATCGTTTGTGGACTCTTTAATGATGTAGGCCATTTATGTTTGTTGTAATTAGCAATAGAATTGTATTTAAGCCTACTCTCTTGCTACTTCTTTTCTTTTTGTCCCATCTCTTCTTTGTTGCTTTATTTCTCATTTCCTAATTAGATTGCTTTTTAATTTTTTAAATTTTTTCCCTTTTTTTAACATTTTTTATTGAGTTGTAGTCATTTTACAGTGTTGTGTCAAATTCCAGTGTAGAGAACAATTTTTCAATTATACATGAACATACATATATTCATTGTCAATTTTTTTTCACTGTGAGCTACCACAAGATCTTGTATATATTTCCCTGTGCTATACAGTATAATCTTGTTTATCTATTCTACATATGCCTGTCAGTATCTACCAATTTTGAACACTTTTTTAAAAGGATTTTTAGGACTCCATTTCTATCTCCATTTTTGACTTACTCACTATATCTCTGTTTTATGTGTTTAGTGGCTTTTCTAGAGCTTACAATATACATCTTTGATTCATCACAGTCTTCTTTCAAATAATCTCAAATAATTTCACACAAAATTTAAGAACATTACAACAATACACTTCTGTTCCCTCCTTCTGTCCTTTGTATTGTTGTTGTCACACATTTTCTCCTCAGCACCTTATAAACATAATACATTGCTACTATTTTTGCTTTAAATAATCAATATCTTTAACTTTTTAAGTGAGAAAAATCTGTCTTATATTTACCCAAATATTTCTCATTTCCACTACTGTTCATTCCCTTGTGTAGGTTCAAGTTTCATCTGGTATCATTTTCCTTTCATCTAAGAAATTTCTTAACATTTTTTGATAATGCAGATCTGCCAGCAATGAGTTATCTCAATTTTTGTTTGTCTAGAAATCTTTATTTTACCTTTAGTTATGAACCATATATGAATATATGAAGTGCACTCAGAATGAAAGAATATTTCAGTGTAAAATTCATTTGACTTTTTTTCTTTCAGCATTTTAATGATGTGACTTTGCCATCTTCCTTTTATACTTTCTGTTGGCTCTCCTGCATTCATTCTTTTTTTTTAATTTAATTTTTTTAATTGAAGTATAGTCAGTTAATGTGTCAATTTCTGGTGTACAGCACAATGTTTCAGTCATCCTGCATTCATTCTTATCTTTATTTCCCTATGATGTATCTTATTCTTTCTCATACTGCTTTTAAGATTTTCTCTTCTTCACTGTTTTTCAGGAACTTTATTATCATAGGTCATCTTTCAGTTTTCTTTCTTTTTATCCTGTTCAGAGTTCATTGAGCCTCTTGGAACTGGGGATTTACAGTTTTTATCAAATTAGGAAAAATTTAGACCAATATTTTTCAAATACTCTCCCCTCTCTTTTCTTGGAACTCCAGTTGCATTTATTTTAGAAGGCTTGATATTGTCTGGCAAGTCATTGGGTCTCTGTTACCTCTTTTTCAGTATTTTCTCTGTGTTTCTTTTTGTATAGTTTTTGTTGCTATTTCTTTGGGTTTATCGATCTTTCCTTCTGGCGTGTCTTACCTGCTGTTAATCTCATCCGGGATTTTTTCATTTCAGATACTATATTTTTTATTTCTAGAAGTCCCACTGGTTCTTTTTTAAATCTTCCATTTCTCTACTTGTTAGGTTTATGTTTTTCTTTAAGTACTTTACCATAGTTGTAATAGCTGTTATAATATCCCTGATTGCTAATTCCATCATGTTGTTTAGTGCTCTATTTAATTTACTGTTTTATTTACTGATTTTTCTATTGATTATGGGTCACATTTTCCTCCTTCATTTGTTTACGAATTTTTGTCTGGATGCTGGACTTTGTGAATTTTATGTTTTTGAGTGTCTGGCTTTTGTTGCCTTCCTTTAATGAGCATTAAGCTTTATTGTAGCAGGTAATGTTTCTCGCGGTTCAGTTTGATCCTTTTGAGGCTTGATTTTAAGCTTCATTAGGGTGGGTCTAGAGTAGTCTTTTCCCCAGGAGTACTCCAGTCCCATTGCGAAGTCACAGCCCTCTGGACTCTCTACTGAATACCCTGTACAGAGCTTGGATGTTTTCCAGTGATTCTTTATATAGCCTTGTGGATTTTCATCCTATATTTGTGGATCTTAATTCAGCAAAGACTTGAGAGACTGTATGTGAATTTCTGGAATTCTTTTTCTTCATAGCTACCTCTCTTCCAGAATTCTTTCTTGGAACTTCCAGCTTCTTTGGCCTCCCTTAACTCCATCTTCTCAACTCAGTGAGACTGCCATGCTTTACTTGTGATCTTTGCTCTGTAGACGGAATGTGCCTTGAGGCAGAAAACCAGCGCAGTTATATGCCATACCTCATCTGTTTCCCTTCTCTCAGGGTTCACAGTCCTGTACCGCCTGTTGTCTAATGTCTGAAAACAGCAGTTTCATAAATTTTGTCCAGTTGTCTAGTTGTTTACAGTGAGAGGGTAAGTTGTGCCGCTGTTACTTCATTGTGGCTGGAAGTAGAATTATCCATACTGAATTTAAAATCTAATTTATTTTATTTTTTATTTCAAGAGGTTCTGTTTCATTTTTTTAAATCTTCAGGGTCAATTATAGTTTCTTGTTCCCTGAAAATATATCCAAGCTTGTTTTTGATTACTTAAGCATAGTAAGCTTAGTTATATTTTAATCTTTGATAATTCTAGTATTTAAAAGTAACTTTAGATCATTTTTACTGTGTTGTTTCTGATGGTTATTGTTCATGGTGTCTTGTTTCTTTGTGCTTGGTTGTCTCTCTGTTCTATTTCTTTATTTGACCATTATCTGTAGGAATTTTTTCTTTTTACTTTTTTTTGGTGGAGGGAGGTAATTAGGTTTGTTTGTTTGTTTTATTTATATTTAATGGAGGTACTGAGGCTTGACCCCAGGACCTTTTTCATGCTAAACACGCACTCTACCACTGAGCTATACCCTCCCCACCCCGCCCCCCGTCCGAATTTTTTAAGGCCTAGGAGGAGAGTGTATCCATCCAGATACGACTTAAAAATTTTTTTTGGTCTATTATTGTTTTTTTTTAAGTTTGGGGGAAGGAGGTGATTAAGTTCATTTTTGTTTTTTTTTTTTAGAGGAGGTGCTGGGGATTGAACCTAGCGCCTTGTGCATGCTGAGCATGCACTCTACCACTTGAGCTATGCCTTCCCCCCAGATAGGACTTTTGTTTCTACTTGATGCATAGGGACATTAGAAAGAGACTACTTAAAACTCAGTCCTTAGCTTGAGCTTTTGAGACAACAGGGGTTCAAGTGTAAGCTGGCTTGTGGTCATGACATTTCAGGAATTTATCTGACCCCCATGCTCTTTTTATTTCCTAAAGGTCACTTTAAATTGGAAACTTCAGGTACACTTTGCTGTATTCGACATAAATCTTCGGGGCAAAATTGCTTTGGACATCTCCTTTCCCTGCTGCTTTTGTTTGTACTTTGATTTTTGTCTTATAGTTCCTTATTATCTTGCCAATATTTTTATTTTTTAAGAAGATTATTAAAAACATCTTTAAGACTTTTAAGTTATTTCCAGTGAGAAGCTTGGTCCAAGTATTTAACTTGCCTATTACCAGAAGAACATATAATATTTTATTTTCTAAAATGTGATCACACTATAGTTATTTCTCTGCCACTTGCATTTTGCTGTTTTCAGCAAGTCTTGGCAAGACTTCCATTGCAGTTCTTAAAGAGCAACGAGGTGAATTTTTAAGAATTTATAGAAATTAGCCCAAGTGAAGAATGATGGCAGGGGTGGGGTTGGTCTTGGGCATGAGAAGACATGCTGGCCCTAAAAGCGAAAGCAGTTAAGTCTGACCAGACTATAAAATGTGCAGAGAGTCATGGTGGGAAGAAAAGTTTAGAGAGCAGGGCTCAGATCAAAAAGTGCAAGAAGCGGTTTCTCACAACATAGTACAACTCCACGGGATGATGATGCATGTGATACTCCAAGTAAGTGCTCCCTGACAGTCTGTCATACAAAGCTTAGAGAGTTGACTTTTACCTACTGATCCAAGAAAGGAAGAGGTAGGGGGTGAATAAGAGACCCCATCACTAGAGCAGGGACCCCAGAGTCCCCAAGAAGACTATAGGACAGGCTTCCCCTGGGACCCCTCCCCCCCCCCCCGCCGTGGTCATAAATTAGCCAGGCTCATACAAATTCATGACCTTGAAGGTGGATGGCTTCTAGGTTTCATCCCAGACTCTAACTTACCCAGATCAGTAATGTGATGTCCTTCTTACCTTGAAAATAAGGAAAAATGAAGTAATCTTCTAAAGAGCAAAACGGTTCTATGTGATTCAACTCCTTATCTCCAGGAATACTGAAACACTTTTGAAGCTGGTAACCCTGGGGATACTGCCTCCTGAGGCCCAGCCCCCTCCAAACCTGCAAGGTAACCCGACCTCCATCTTCACCTCCTGGTTCAACAGCCTTTCCCACTCCATCCAGAGGAAGATACTCAGCCATGTGCCTGAGTGCAACTTGGAGAAGCAGTTTTTGAAGGTCAGTAAAAATAGGTGAGTGGGGCCTAGAGTTCCTCAAAGCCTTGTGTAAAACAGAAATTTCAGCTTTTATTAGCACTAGAAAAAAATTCCAGAAGCACCAGCGTTAGCTGCAGTGCTGGTAATGCAAAGAACTACAGCTTGTAGAACCCTGTCCTGTGGATAATACTAGGTGGATTAGTTTTCCATGTTAGGGGGTCAGCTTGTAGATCTGATTTTCTCAGTGACTGAGGGCTTTTAGGGAATTTTCTGGGGAAGATAGAATGTATCTTTGTATTTTTGTTGTCGTTTTTAAGTTCAAGTTCACTTTAACTTCTGCCCTTTCTCCTCTTAACAGATTAGGGAGAGCACAAACTTTGTATTCCTGGCCTTCACTGAAGCCATGTCATTTATTCCTGGGTCTTCCTTCTGGTCCTTCATCTTCTTCCTGATGTCGTTGGCCCTGGGGCTGAGCACCATGATAGGGATCATGCAGGGCATCATTACTCCGCTCCAGGACGTCTTTTCTTCTTTCAAGAAATATACAAAGTCTTTTACAGGTACTCTGGCTTATGTCCCTAGTCCCATCAATGACCCTGATTCATTGAGACTCTTATCCAACCCTAGTCTATGACTTCTGTTTAGCCCTTGTCACCCAGCCAGACCTCTGACCTTGATCCAAATTCAATGTTTCCTCCAGTGGTTGTCTTTATGCTTATGTTCCTGTGTGGCCTCTTCTTCACTCGACCTTCAGGCATCTACTACATCGTACTGCTGAATGACCACTGGACAGTCCTCCCCATAATCATCATCATCATATTTGAAAACTTGGCTGTGAGCTGGCCCAGTAATGCCAGGAGGTGATAGCTTGGGTCTATAGGGAAGGTTGATCCTTTTCTTGTTGCCTCTATTCTCACTAAACTAGAGTGACATAAGTAAGGACCCTTAACTTCAGCGTCTTCTGAGAAACCTTTTTATTCATTCATTCATTTAACATATTTATTGAGTGCTTAATATGTGCCGGGCACTGTTTTAGTCACTAGGGATACAGTGTTAAATAAAACAAACACCCCATCCTTAGTGGTGGAGACAGGCAGTAACCAAATGAACAAATAAAAATGTCATTTGGTGATAACTGACAGCAGAAAATCAAAAGGTAGGGTAAGATAATCAGGAGTGGGAGTGTATATGAGGGCTAATTTAGATAGGACCGCAGTGAAGGCCTCTCTGATATGGTGACATTTGAGCAGACTACTGAATGAAATGAGGGGAGGGACCATGACAAGATTTTGGGAGACATTTCCCAGCAGAGAAAACAGTAAGTACCAAAGCAAGAGGAAGCATCATGCTTGGAGTTTTTGAGCAAAAAGGAAATCAAAGAGGCTGGGACAGAATGTTTGGAGATGAAGCCAAAGAGGTAATGGGAAATCACATAGGGCCTCTTAAACCATGGTAGGATTTAGCCTTTTATGCAGAATGAGAGAGGGGGCATTTGGGAGGTTTTGAGTAGAGGAGTAACACTATCAAATTTAGTTTTTCAAAAGGTACCTGTGACTGGTGTGTGGTGAATAGACTGTGAGGAGTCAAGAGTGAAGCATGGAGAGCAGTTGGGAGCTATTGTAATGTTCCAAATGGAAGATAATGATGGCTTGGGCTAAGAGGGCAGAAGTGTAGGCTGAGAGATATGGTCTAATTCTGCAAGGAAGCGCTACCAGAGAAGAGGAAACAAGACAATCAGGGACATAATAGACATAACTGTGGAAGGAAGAGTGGAAAAATCCACATAAAATACAAGGAAGTCCCAAGCCTGACTTTTAAACAGGCTGGTGTCATCCAAGTGGTATAATTCAAGGGCAGAAGGTTCAGGTGGCAGGATTGTCAGGTGGTAGTGGTTCTTGGAGCCAGTTCACTCATTCATTAACTCACACAACACATGTTTCTTGAGACTTTCTTTGTGTCAGGAAAGCCTTGTATTGGGATACAATTAAATTAGAATAAGTTCCTCCTCTCAAAGAGCAGAGTCCAAGGAGGAAGACATATAAGCAGACAATCCCAGTACAAGGTGGTGAGCCTATAGCAGAGGTAGCAGGGACATCTGGGGGCATGTGGAGTGTTGGCACAGGCATCCCAGATGAGAGATGGTTGACTACAGTCTGGACAGATGAATAGTTAAGACAAAGAGGGAGAGAGAAGGGCATTCTAGGCCAAAGGACCCCCACTTATATATTTATTGAGATTGAGAACATTCAGTAGAGGAGGCTGGATACATAGTCTGGAAGAAACTAAGGAAAGCTCCCTGAAGGTCGAGTGTTACTTTTTGGTGGTCTGTGTTGTTCACTGTGGATACTTAGCACCTAGAAGAGTCCCTGGCACATCACTGACACTCTCATATTCATGGAATGAATGAAAGGTACTTGGCCTCGGCCTTTATCCTGAGAGCACCATGAAAGGTTTTTGAGCAGCAGAGGAATGTTTGAAAATTCTTGGGTTGGGATGAAAGACTGACTAGGAAGAAGGTAAAGAAGATGAGGCTTAAGCTGGGGCAGGGTTTGGAGGTAAAGTAGAATATTTGAAAAATGCTAAGGTTGGGCTGGCCTTGTCCTCCAAGACTGGGTAAGGCCCAGCTGGGCCTTCTACAGTCTCATGGCCCTTCTTTCCAGTTTCTTTGCAGACTTGGCTATCCTGTGGGGCCATCCCATTTACCCCATCATTCATTGGCTGTGGTCCTATCTGTCTCCAATTATGCTGCTAATCCTGTTTGTGATTAGTCTGTTTCAACTGTCTCTGAAGACCAAGACCTATGTGGCCTGGGACTCAAGCAGTGTGAGCCTCCCTCTCCAGACCCCAGACCTTTGTAGGGAGTGGGGGCCAGGTTTTCTATCCACTCTTGGTCTGAAGACTCTATCATCTCATTCTCTGATTCCCTGAATACTTTTAATCCTCTACCCAGGTTCCCCTCCTTCCCCTCCCACCTTTCCCTTCCACAATCTTTCTTCTTCTGAGAACTTCAATGCTCTAAACCCCTTTCCCATCTCTCCACAGTCAAAAGAAGTGATTCGAGATTACCCATCATGGGGGCTGTTCGGAATGTTTGCCCTTTTACTCGTTGTCATCCTCCCCATTCCCACGTATTTTATATATTGCCTCACCCATGGGATTCCTTCAACTCCACCAGCTGGGACAGACCTATCCCCCAAACCCCTACCCCTAAATGTCCAACTAACACCCATTAAAGAGGTCCAAGAGGAGGAAATCCTACAAGGTGATGTTCAAATTGCTGATCAACCTGTTGTATGACTTCCTAACTTTATTTATTTGGACTGATGTCACATATCCCTCAAAACAGATCTAACAGGCAACTCTTAATACGAACTTGCAACTGTTGATGTCCCTGGACAAGGAACTGATTTTATTCCCAAGGGTACGGGCGTTATTTTAGGGGGAGCTCATGGGACCTGCCTGGCTTTGCAATCCTCCTTATAGACCCCATCCTCCCTGGTTACCACTTTCGTTGTGTTTTCCGCATCCTCTTCCTCCGTATATACACATGCCCATTATATATGCCGTCGGTGATGCCTATAGAACCTGCTTCTCAACCGGTCTACCCAGCTTATGGAATGAAGCTGGAGGAGTAATGCTGCTGGTCAATAAATCAGTCCACTGGGATTCCAAGCACTGGGTGTGAGCAGATTTTTTTTTTTCTATAAATGTCTCAGATGTTCAGTCTTCCTCTCAGGAGTCTTCCATTCTTTTGAGAGCCAGATGTCGAGCCATGAGTTCCTGCTCTCTCCTTGCCATGGCAAATTCAGATGCTAGATTTCTAGACTTGCTTTATCCAAGGATTGGCCTTGAGCCAGGAGAAACCCAGGAAATGGTGGCTTCAACAAAGATGGAAAGGATGTTAATGCACTTGCTGATGGGACACGGTAATCCTATCATTGGTCTAAAAATTATTTTTTAAAAGAGGCTCCAAGACTTTTAGTGGACTGTATATCTGTGAATCGACACACACTCAGCTTGGGGAGCTACCAAATTGTATTGCTGAGCCCATGAGGGTCCCATATCTGTTTGGTAAAAGACGTGGCAGGTTTTACCACAGGGCTAAATCAATTTGTCTAGTGGATGATAAACTGAGTAGGTCTCTCAGAACTTGTGGGAGGAGTGACTCCATAACTGAGCTGAAGCACTTCTCAAAAGGTGGGGTCCAGTCAGTGCACTGGGGATGGAGGCTGTGCGTGGAGGCTTTTGGGATTTCTGAAGATCCAGAGAATGTGTTTCCCTTAAACGTTCAGGAGACCTCAGAATTTCACTCTGCTTGAGGCCCAGAGAGAGGTTGCCCCTATGTAAGCTTCTGTGACAAAGGAAGAAAAAGCCGACACTCCCGACCAGCGGAGGGTGGGACTCTGGGGGTGGGTCCGGTGAATTGGAAAGAGCAGAGATCTCAGAAGTTTCTGGACCTCTGGAGTTTCCAGTTCCTCAAGCTCGAAGATTGGAGGGCTGGAGGGGATGTGAACCTCCCTGTCATTACCCATTGGCTACTGTACCTTGTAGCCCCACCCTCTCACGCTCCTTCCTTCCTGCCGCCCCACCCCGCCCGAATCCCAACGATCCTCTGCTTCAAGACCTGTGCTATTGAGTCGGGTAAGGTGGGAATCAGAGAGAGGAAGTAGTCACCTTCTCATGTTCAAATAGTGAGTTTTCAACCTCTTTCTTTTTTTTTTATCCCTTATATATTTTATTTTATTTTTTTAACATTTTTTATTGATTTATAATCATTTTACAATGTTGTGTCAAATTCCAGTGTTCAGCACAATTTTTCAGTCATTCATGGACATATACACACTCATTGTCACATTTTTTTCTCTGTGAGTTATCATAACATTTTGTGTATATTTCCCTATGCTATATAGTGTAATCTTGTTTATCAAACTCTTTCTTTTTGGGAACCCAGGAGCTCAACCTCTTTTCTGCCTGCACCCCTCTCCTCCAGTTCCAGCTTTGGGAATGGAACTTGTCGGAGCCGGAGGGTTGAAAAGTAGGGTCTTACCGTATAAACCGATGGGAGTGGAATGAAGATATTGGTGTGTCTCCGCCTCTCTTCTCAGACCACTTGTTGAACACCCTTTGGCACCTAACGGCAGCGTTGTTTGAACTTGGAATATCTTACATTGCTGTAGGGGTTACTGATTAGAAATAGGGAGACTGATTATGTTAGATACTTCTCTACATAGCTCTGGGGGTCCTTATTGTCTAAGTTGGGTTTAGTAGCACCATTGTGTGTGATGAGCAGACTTTCTTTTGGCCTGCTATTAGGACTCTCTGGCCACATTAGACAAAATGGAGCCCTGTTTCTTGGTAGGGTAATTTAGTCTTCACTTGTATTCCTCACAAGAGTTTATTCACTTGGTGGGATACCTAGTCTTCACTTTTATTCCTCACAAGAATGATGTGAGATAAAGGTATTGTCAGCCTCAATTTTATTTGGGAGACCCAGAAGTAAGAAAGGTTCACACAGTCATGGGTAGAACCTGACAAAGGTTCTTGTGGCTCTCTACCCTTTTATTTTGGAAAATTTCAAACATATATGAAAAAGTAATGTAATGAATTACTTTGCATTCATCATGCATCTTCAGTAATGACCAGCTTGTGACCAATCTGGTTTCATTTCTCCTCCCCCCACCGCATGCCTTCCCATTATATTGAAGCAAATCCCAAACTTATCACTTTAGATATGATAGTACATCCCTAAAAAATAAATACCCTTTTAAAAAACCTGATAAAACTTTATCACACCTAAAACAAATAACAGTTACCCTTTAATATCATTAAATAGCCAATCAGTATTCAAATTTTTCTGGTTGTCTTATATTTTTTTTCTGGTAGCTTTATGTTTTTTAAAAACTGCTTTATTGAGATATTATTCATATACAATACAACTCACCCACAGAAATGTACAATTCAATGGCTTTAAGTGTATTCACAGAGTTGTGCATCCATCGCTAGTCAATTTTTGTATGTCTCCATTATCCCAAAAGAAATCCCACACCTCTTAGCTATCACACCAGCTGCCCCAGCCCACAACCTCAGCCTTAGACAACCACTAATGTACTTTTTGTTCTGTAGATTTGCCTGTTGTGGACATTTCATATAAATGGGATCATACAATATGTGTAGTTCTTTGACTGGTTTCTTTCAAGATTTATCATCCGTGTGTAGCCTGTATCAGTACATACTTTATTTCTTTTTATTGCTGAATAATAGTCCATTGTATGGATATACCACATTTTATTTATCCAATTATCAGTTGATGGGACATTTTGGGTTGTTTCCTCATTGAGGCTATTATGAATAATGCTGTTATGAACATTCATGTAAAAGGGGTTTTTTTTTTGGTTGGACATATTCTTATTTCTTTTGATATATACTTAAGAGTGAAATCTCTGGATCATATGCTAACTCTGTGTTTGACTATTTGAGAGACTATCTCAATTTTTTAAAAGTTTGAATCATTCTCCAAATAAAAATTATAGATTGCAATTCATTGCTATACCTCTTAAGAATCTTTTAATGTATGTCTCTCCCTCTTTTTTTTTTTTTTTGGAAGTGTATTTATTGATAAAACTGGATTATTTATTCTGTACAATTTCCAGCTATCTACTGATTACCTCCCTGAGGGGTTATTTAATATATTCTTCTGTCCCCTGTATTTCTAATAAATTGGTAGTTAGGTTGAGAAGTTGATTGGTTTTAGGTTCAATACTCTGGCAAGAATACATCATGAATGGTTTTACGTACTTTGATTAGGAGGACAAAAAAATGCCTGGATGTCTCTTTGTGATGTTAGCAACTATCGATGATCATTGTCTAGATTCACATATTCATTAGAAATTATAAAATGGTGGCATTCTAAGTTTATTATACCTTCTTTTTTTATTAGCTGGAATAGTTGTAGGAAGAAAACTTCTTATCAAACATCATTACCCTAGGATACAGTTTGTACTGGAAAGACAGAATAAATTTTGATTCTTTCCCTATTTACCAGCTTAAAAAAATGAATATGTTCCCTAATATCCTACAAATATGATAATTGAGATTTTTTTACTTTTAATATCTCTGTGAACTCACTGATGTAACATATTTGATGTATTTTAGTCCATTGCAGTCATTTCTTACTGGTGCTCAAATCATCTCATCTCTGGCTCATGGGAATGTCTTCAAGTTGACTCCTCAGTCTTTTTGACAAGATCCCAGTATATTTAATAATTTCCTTGCTTTCTGGTATGACTGTATAGTCTAGAATTAACTTGTATATTTCATGCTCCAGATCTGAAATCAGCTATTTTCCCAAGAACACCTACTTCCTTTTAATGGAAAATTGTATTTAGGGATCACAGTTTTGTGCGAGGTATGTTTATTGCTACTGCATTGGTCATTGTTTCTAGGCCTTTTCCATAGATACAGCTAGGAAATACCTTTTTTCCTAAGATAAATTACATCATGAATTCATATTCATTTTTTTTCAATTCAAATTCAGGACTATAGAGTTTTTACTTTGCCTCTTGGATCTTAACATTCATATATTTTTCTCTCATGTGATTTGAGGCTCTTGATGGTTGTTTCTCAGCTAGAAGTTGGTGCCCACAAGCCCTTACCCTCATCATTTCCCAAAATGACCTCATTGTCTCTATCAGTTTTCCATCCCCAGACCTACTAATTCATGTGTGTTTCCACTTAGGGAGTAGGGCAGGTGGACCTAGAGCCTAGGGAGGCAAATTGAGGCAAAATCTATTTTAGGACTCTTTGTGATAGAGTTTGAAGACATCTAAAATGGAAACACCCACATGTCCTCTTACTGTTTTAGGGGTCCACAGGCAGCAAGACTAATCCTAGACATACTTACTGATGGGAATGTTGTTGCAATCCCTGTCTGGAGTGGCTTCTTGGCTTGGTGGGAAGAACATAACATTTGGAGATAAATAAGTCTATGTTTGTATGTTATATCAAACACTTAAGTAATTCTGTGACTCTCAGTGAGTTATTTTTTCTTCTTTGTCTTAGCTTTCTTATCTGTCAAATGAAGATGAAATAATCCCACAGATTTGTTGGGAAAATTAAGTTGTTAAACATAAAGGGATTATTCCAAGATTAAAGAGCTGATATAGATGATAGCATGCTGAGATTATATAATTTTCTCTAAGTCTGTACATTTATTCAGATTTTATACACAGAAATTAAACATATTACACGCAGATAATACACATTATTACAGTATTTACATATTTGTAAAGTACAAATATGAAAAGATTTTGCTTTCTGCAAGTATTATGTCCATCTTTATACTGTTGAGTGTATTAATAGTTCATTCCTTTTTAATGCTGACTAGGATTAAGCATCCATGGATGTACCACAGTTTATTCACTAGTTGGAGGACATTTGGATTTTTCTAATTTGTGCAATCATGAATAAAGCATTTATAAACATGGCATTTAAGTTTTGTAAACAAAATTTCTTGGAGAAATACTTAAGAGTGGTTTTGCTGGGTTATATGGAAAGTGTATGTTTAACTTTTTAAAGAAACTATCAGACTCTTTTCCAAACTTGCTATACCCGTTTGCATTCCATTTTTTCCAACTTTTTTGTATTGTGGTAAAGTACAGATAGCATAAAATTTACCATTTCAGCCATTTTTAAGTGTACAGTTCAGTGGTATTAAATACACTCATAATGTTGCACAATCATCACCATCCATCTCCGTAACTCTTTTCAACTTGTAAAACTGAAACTTTTTGCCCATCAAGCAATAAACTCCCTATTACTCCCTCCCCCTTGCCCGTAACAGTCATCATTCTATTGTTGTCTGTCTCTGTGATTTTGATTATTCTAAGTACTTCATACATGTTGAGTCATAGAGTCTTTGTCTTTTTGTAACTGGCTTATCAATTAATATCCTCAAGGTTCATCCATGTTGTAGCATATGTTGGAATTTCCTTCCTTTTTAAGGCTGAATAATATCCCATTGTATGGATATATCACATTTTGTTTATCCATTTATTTGTCAGTGAACACTTGGATTTCTTCCACATTCTAGCTATTGTGAATAATGCTGCTACAAACATGAGTGTACAAAAATCTTAAGATGTTCCTTTCAGTTACTTGGGCTGTATAGCCAGAAGTGGAATATTGGATCATATGGTAATTTTATTTTTAATTTTTTGAGGAACAGCCATATTGTTTTCCACACAGTAGCTATATCATTTTACTTTCCCACCAACAGTGCACAAGGGCTCCAATTTTTCCACATCCTTGCCAACACTTGTTGTTTTCTGTTTTTTTTTTTATAGTAGTCATCCTAATAGTACCTTAGATACTATGGATACAGTGAAATAGTATCTTACTGTAGTTTTGATTTGTATTTGACTGGTAATTAGTGATGTTGAGCATCTTTTCCTGTGCTTATTGATCATTTCTATATCTTCTTTAGAAAAATGTTTATTCAGGTCCTTTGTCCATTTTTGAATCAGGTTGTGGAATTCTCTGTATATTCTGAGTATTAATTCCTTATCAGACATATGATTTTGCAAATATTTTCTCTTACTATTTGGGTTACTTTTTAACTTTTTTATGTGAGTTTGATATTTTTAGCAGAATATTCTTTTGGTATTACAATTTTAATACACAAGTTTAAAATTTTTTCATGGAGTCCAATTTGTCTCTCTAAATATTTTTTACCTGTGCTGTTGGTGTCATATCCAAGAAATTGCTACCAAATCCAGTGTCATTCAGATTTTGCCCTATATTTTCTTCTAATAGTTCTGTGGTTTTAGGTCTTACATTTAGGACTTTGATCCATTTTGAATTAATTTTTGCATATGGTGTTAAGTAAAGGTCCAACTTCACTCTCTCTTTTTTTTTTTAGTTTTATTTATTTATTTTTAATGGAGGTATTTTTAATTGAAACTGGGACGTCATTCATGCTAAGCACGCACTCTGCCACTGAGCTATACCCACCCCCACCCCTGGCCAACTTCCTTCTTTTGCATGTGAATATCATTTTCCTAGCACCATTTGTTGAAAATACTAGTCTTTCCCCATTGAATGATCTTGGCTCCCTTGTCAAAAATCATTTGACCATATATGCAAGGGTTTATTTCTGGATTCTCCATTCTGTTCCACTGGTTTATATATCTTTCTTTATGCCAGTGTCACACATTTTGATTACTGTAGCTTTGTAGTTAAGTTTTGAAATCAGGAAGTTTGAGTCCTCCAGCTTTGTTCTTCTTTTTCAAGATTGTTTTGGCTACTAAGGGCCCCTTGAGATTCCATATGAACTTTAGGATGGGTTTTTCTATTTTTATAAAAAAAATTGGGCTTTTGAAAGGGATTGCATTGAATCTGTAGATTGCTTTAGATAGTATTGACATCCTAACAATATTAAATCTTCCAATTCATAAACATCGGATGTGCTTTCATTTATTTATGTCTTCTTTTATTCCTGTAAGCAATATTTTATAGTTTCCATTGTACAAGTCTCTAACCTCTTGGTTAATTCCTAAGTATTTTATTCTTTTTGATGTTATTATAAAAGGAATTGTTTTTGTAATTTCCTTTTCTGATTGTTCATTGCTAGTATATGGAAATACAACTGATTTTTATTTATTGATTTCTTATCCTGCTACTTTGCTGAATTCATTTATTAGTTCTAACAGAATTTAACAGTTTTTGGGTAGAATCTTTAGTTTTCTATATATATTAGAATATTAGATTATATATAGATATCTATTATCAGAGATAATTTTGCTTCTTCCTTAAAGTTATGTGCCTTTTATTTCTTTTTCTTGCCTAATTGCTCTGGCTAGAACTTCAAGTACCATGTTGAATAGAAGTGGTGAAAGCAGACATCTTTGCCTTGTTCCTGATCTTAGAGGGAAAACTTTCAGTCTCTCACCATTAAGTATGGTGTTTGCTGTGGTTTTTATTATGTTGAGATAGTTTCTTTCTATTTCTAGTTTGTTGAATGTTTTTATAATGAAAGGATGTTGAATTTTATTAAGTGTTTTTTGTGCATCTATTGAGATGATGATATAATTTTTATCTTTCATTCTGCTAATGTGGTATACTACATTGATCAGTTCTCATATGTTGAGTCATCCTTGTGTTCCAGGAATAAATACCACTTTGTCGTGATGTATTATCCTTTTAACATGCTGCTGAATTCAGTTTGCCAGTGTTTTGTTGAGGTTTTTGCATCTATGTTCATAGTCTGTAGTTTTCTTTTCTTATAGTGTCTTTGTCTGGCTTTGGTATCAGTGTAATGCTGGCCTCATAAAATGATTTAGGGGGTGTTTCCTCCTCTTCAGTTTTTGGGTAAAGTTTGAGGAGGATGGATATTAGTCTTTATGTGTTTGGTATATTTCACCAGTGAAGCCATCAGGTCCAAGGCTTTTCTTCACTGGGAGATTTTTATTACTGATTCAGTTTCCTTACTAATTATGTCAGGTTTTCTACTTCTTTGTGATTTAGTCTTGGTAGGTTTTGTGCTTCTAGGAATTTGTCCATTTCATTTAGGCTATCCAGTTTGTTTGTATATAACTTTTCGTAGTACTCTTTTATAATCCTATATTTTCATAGAATAGGTAGTAATTCCTTACTCTTATTTCTGATTTTGGTAATTTGAGTTGTCTTTCTTTTTTTCTTAGTCCATCTGGCTAAAGATTTGTGAATTTTATTGATCTTTTCAAAGAACCAGTTTTTGGTTTCATTGATTTTCTCTATTCTTTTTCTTTTCTCTATGTCATTTATCTCTGTTCTGATCTTTAGTATTTCCTTCCTTCTGCTATCTTTGAGTTTAGTTTGTTCCTTAAGTGAAAGTGGTAAGGTTAGGTTGTTCATCTGAGATTTTTTTGTGTTTTTAATGTAAACATTTATAGCTACAAATGTCCCCCTTAGTACTACTTTTGCAGTATCCCATAACTTTTGGTATGTTGTGTTTTCATGTTCATTTGTTTCTAAGAATTTTGTAATTTCTCTTGTGATTTTTTTCTTTGATCCATTCATTGTTTAAGAGTGTATTGTTTAATTTCCACAGTTTTGTTAATTTTCCAGTTTTACTTCTGTTACTGATACCTAACTTCATCCTTCTGTGGTCAGAGAAGATACTTTTTTATGATATCTACCTTTTAAAATCTATTGAAGCTTGTGCTCACTTCAGCAGCACATATACTAAAATTGGAATGATTCAGAGAAGATTAGCATGGCCTCTGTGCAAGGATGACATGCAAATTTGGGAAACATTCCATATTTTTGCCTAGTAAAAATAAATAAATAAAATAAAATCTATTGAAACTTAATTTGTGGCCTAACATAGTCTCTATACTGGAAAATGTTTCATGTGCACTTGAGAAGAATGTGTATGCTATTGTTGTTAGGTAGAGTGTTGTGCATATATCTGTTAGACCTAGTTGGTTTATTATGTTAAGTTCTCTGTTTCCAGATGCATTTTTGTTGTTGTTGTTGTACCCATTACTGAGAGCAGGGTGTAGAAGTCTCTATTTGTTGTTGTAGGACTATTTCCCCTTTCAATTCTATTCATTTTTGCTTCATGTACTTTGATGGTCTGTTATTAGGTGTGTAAATTCTTATAATTGTTATTCTTTTTGCTGTATTGAACCTTTTGTTAATGTCCTCTTTTGTCTCTTTTAAATTTTTTCAACTTAAAGTCTATTTTGTCTAATATTAACATAGCCACCCCTGCTTTCTTTTGGCTACTATTTGCATGGAATATCTTTTTCTGTCCTTTCACTTTCAGTTTATTTATATCTTTGGATTTAAAGTGAGTCTCTTCTCACAGACATAGAAAACAAACTTATGGTTACCGGGGGAAAGGGGGAAGGAAGGGATAAACTGGGAGTTTGGGATTGGCTGATACAAACTACTATGTACAGAATAGATAAACAACAAGGTCCTACTATACAGGACAGGGAACTATATTCAATGGCTTGTAGTAACCTGTAATGAAATAGAATATATATATGTGTGTATATATATATTCATATATATTCATATATTATATATATGAATATATATGTTTGTGTGTGTTTTTATATATAAACTAAATCATTATGCTGTACACCAGAAACTAATACAACATTGTAAATCAAAAAATGAAAAGAAAAGGGAAAAAATGAGTCTCTTGTAGACAGCATATAGTTGGACCATGTGTTTCTATCTGACAGTATCTGTCTTTTGATTAGAGAATTTAATCCATTTACATTTAAAATAATTACTGATAAGGAGAGATTTACTTCTCTCATTTTGCTATTTGCTTTCTATATGCCTTACAGCTTTTTTTTTTTTTTGGCCCCTTTTTTTCCTGCATTACTGTCTCCTTTGGTATTCAGTTGATTTTTTTGTAGTGAAATGTTTAACTTCTCTCATTTCACTTTCTGTGTATTCTATAGCTATTTTTTAAAAATTATGGTTACCATGGGGATTACATATAACAACCATGGGGATTATATATAACCTAAAGTTATAACACTCTAATTTGAATTCATAGCAAATTAACTTCAATAATATACAAAAGCTCTTCTCCTTTACAGCTTCATCACCACCCCTTTAGGTTGATGATGTCACAAAATTACATCTTTATACATTGTATGCTCCAAAACACAAACTAATACTTCTTTTCAATGCACTAGTCTCTTAAATTATGTAGAAAATCAAACATGGAGTTATGAACAAAAGTTACTATAATACTAGCTTTTAGACTCATAATTGTTTTTTTTTCAGTGTATTGGTTTCTTGAATTAGTCTTTTTCATGTAGAAAATAAAAAGTAGAGTTACAAACTGTTGTTACAACTAGCTTTTATAATTGCCCATGTATTCATACCTTATCAACATCTTTATTTCTTCATATGACTCAGTGTAATATTTAGTGTCCTTTTGTTTCACCCTGCAGGGCCCCTTGAACATTTCTTAGAGGGCAGTTTCTCAAATGGCTATAGCAGTCTTGAGCAGAAGAGCAAAGCTGGAGATACCACACTTCCTAATTTCAAATTATATTACAAAGCTATCATAATCAAAACAGTATTGTACTGGTGTAAGACAAGTAGGCCAGTGGAACAGAATAGAGAGCCCAGATATAAATCCACACATATCCAGTCAACCAACCTTAAAGAGCCAAGAATATACAATGGGGAAAGGATACTCTGTTCAATATATTGTTTTGGGAAAATAGGATATTCACATGCAACAGAAAGAAATTGGACCCTTATATCACACCATACACACACACAAAAAAACCCTCAATATTGATAAAAGACTTAAATGTAATACCTGAAACAGTAAAACTCCTAGAAAAGAACATATGTAAAGGCTCCCTGACATTGGTCTTAGTAATGATTTGGGGGAAGGGGGATATGACACCAAGAGCACAGGAACAAAAGCAAAATTTAACAACTGTGACAACATCAAATTAAAAACTTTCTGTACAATCAAAAAATGAGAAGGCATTCTATGGAAAAAGGCATTCTGTGGGAGAAAATATTTGCAAACCATATATCTATAAGGTATTAATATCCAAAATATATAAAGAAGTCATACAACTCAATGACAAAAATGTAATAACCCAATTCACAAGTGGGCAAAGGTCCTAAATAGATACTTTTTTCAAAGAAGACATAGAGATGGACAACAGCTGTATGAAAAGGGGCTCAACATCACTAATCGTCAGGGAAATGCAAGTCAAAACCACAATGAGATACTACCTCACATCTGGTAAGATGGCTTTTATCAAAAAGTCAAAAAATGTTGGCAAGGATGTGGAAAAAAGGAACCCTTATATGCTGTTGATTGGAATGTAAATTGATACAGCCATTGTGGAAAAAGGGATGGCAGTTACTCAAAAAAATTGAAAGTATAACTACTATATGATCCAGCAGTACCAATTCTGGGTATATATCCAGAGGAAATGAAATCAGTATCTTGAAGAGATATCTGCAATCTCATGTTCATAGCAGCATTGTTTACAGCAGCCCAGATAATGGAAACAACCTAAGTGTCCATCAATGGATGACTGGGATGAAGAAAATGTGATACACACACACACACACTGAAATATTATTAGCCTTTAAAAATAAGGAAACACTGCCATTTATAACATGAATGAACCTCATAGACATTAACTAACTGAAATGAGGCAGGCACAGAAAGATAACATACTATATGATCTCACTTATACGTAGAATTTAAGAAAGTCTAACTCATACAGAGAGCAGAAGAGTGGTCTGCAGGGACTGAGGGATGGGGGAAATGGGGAAACGTTTTTTGGTCAAAGAGAACAAACTTTCACTTATAAGCTGAGTCAGTTCTGGATGTACAGCATGGTGACTATAGTTAATGTGTTGTATACCTGAAATTCGCTAAAACAGTAGCTCTTTAAAAAAAAGTTATTTAGTTATTTATTATTTAATGGAGGTACTGGGGATTGAACCTAGGACCTCGTGCATACTAAGCATGCACTATACCACTGAGCTATCCCCACCCCTCCAAAACAGTAGATCTTAAGTGTTCTTACCACACACACAAAACTTAATGGTGTTAAGTGAGAGATGTTAATTTCATTGTAGTAATCATTTCACTATGTATACATATATCAAAACATCACATTGTACACCTCAAATACATACAATTTTTACTTGTCAATCATACCTCATTAATGATAGAAAAATAATATAGTTTTTAAAAAAGTATTAAGTTTTTGTGTAATAATTCCATCATCTGGGTCATCTCAGGTTTGACGTCTGTTGTCTTTTCCTTTGGGAAATGGTCAGATTTTCGTGTGTGTGTGTGTTTAAGTGGTGAGTAATATTGGATTGCATCCTATGAATTTTGAATATTATGTTGTGAGACTCAGGATCCTGTTACTATCCTTTGGAGAACGTTGAGTTTTGTTTGCTTATTTGTTTAAGCAGACAATCAGCCTGGTTAGGTTCAGATGGCAGATTTTGTCATATCTTCTACGGGTGTTTGTTACAATGTTAGTTCAATTTTCAAAGCCTTTGCTATGCTATTTGGATTAGCATGTGCCACTCTGGGGTTAGTCCGTGACGTGGGCAGTTGTTTGTATCTTTGTTCAGTTTCCAAAGATTTGCTGTGCTTTGCATTTGTTCCATACTTGCCTAGTTCAAAGTGAGCCTCTGAGTTGTGAAGGGAAAATTGGTGTTTCCGCCACACATAGGAGCTCCTTTCCCTGGTCCTCTGGAAATAGGGGATATCTCCTGGAATTGTTTCTTTTAGTGCTTATTGTACAGTTTCATGATTTGGCTTATTCTTGGATCAGAGACAAAGGAGGAAAAAATATGTGAAACTAATCCCTGCCATTATGTCATTATTCAAGTTAACTTGAAACCCCAGGCTGACCATTGCTGTTTACTTTTCAAAGTCCTCAGGTAGTTGCTTGTAATCTATCCAGAGATTTTGGCTGTAATTAGTGGGAGAGATTTGTTATATTTTGTTCACTGACTCCATCTTGGCCAGCAACAGAAGACTAGTAGCAGTCTTTTCCTTCTTTTTTGCACTTTATTCTTTTATATCAGTTATAAAATCTTGCTAGCTTTCATGAAAAATTATGTTGAGATTTCAATTAGAATTGCATTGAATCTATAAATTTGGGGGAGAAATTCCATTTTACATTATTGGGTATTTAGTATTTATATCCATGAACATAGAGAATTTCTGCATTTATTTCGGTCTTTTTAAACATTGTTTAGATTTATTCTTGATGCCATAAAGTTTTTGTTACTGTTTTAAGTGCCATCTTTCTTTTTTCAATCCACTTTCTGTTTATTATTACTGTATAGAAATCCAGAGTCTTTTCCCCATTGTTTATTTTTAGACAAACTTTTATTGAAGTATCACATATTGGAGTATGCACAAATCATAATTATGGATAAATATATTATCACAATGTGAGCATGCTATCCTGGCTTCTGATTCCATAAATTTGTTTTGCCTGTTCTTATAAATGGAATTATATCGTATGTTCTCTTCTGGGCCTGGCTTCTTTCGTTCAAAACAATGTGATTGTGATTCATCCTGGTTGTTGCACATACCAGTAATTCACTCTTTTTATTGTTGTCTGCTCATCATATGCTTATCTGTCCTACGCTTGAAAGATATTTGGGTTGTTTCCAGATTTGGACAATTATGAATAGTGCAGCTATTAACATTCTTGAACGTAGTTTTTGGTGTACTTATGGACACATTTCTGTTTACTCACTTTGGAATGGGTGATGAAGTATGAAAATATTTAAAGTGTGTGAATATGTTCAACTAGTTCAACTAGAAGCAGCTGTACCAATCTATGTTCCTACCAACAGTGTATGTGAGTTCCAGAAGTTTCCACATGTGCCATTATTTGGTTTAATCAGTCCTTTTCACGTCAGCTTGTCTAGTGAATATATGTGGTATCCTCCCAATATTATATTGTGAAAAAATGCTTATGCATACAGAAATGTTCAAAGACTTATACTGTGACCATCTGTATACCCATCAATCTAGATTCTACAGTTAACATATTACTATACTTGATTTATCACATATATATCTTATCTGTTTTTACTGTGGATTTCATTTACATTTTCTTGTTGACTAATGAAGTTGAGCATTGAGCACCTTTTCATATGTTTGTTGACCGCTTGTATATTTTCTTTAGTAATATGCCTGTGTGAGCTTTCTCTTCCCTTTCCTCCACTTTTTAGATTTTCTGCCTTTTCTTATTTATTTGTGAGTATTTCTTTCTTATAAATTTGGGGGAGGAACAAGGCCTTTTTTGGTTATATACTTTGTTAGTTTCCTACTGTTGCTCTAACAATAACTACAAATTTAGTGGCTTAAAACATGAACTTATTATCTTACAGTTCTGCAGGGCAGAAATCTGAAATCAGTTTCATTGGGCTAAAAGCAAGTGGTGGGCAGGCCTGTGTTCTTTCTTTATGCAGGATCTAGGGAAGAATCCATTTCCTAGCCTTTTCTACCTACTAGGAGTCATCTGCATTCCTTGAATCATGGCCCCTTTCTCAACATTCAGAGCACATCACTCCAACTTCTGCTTCTGCCATCCCGATTTCTTCTCTAAATCTGAATCTCCTAACCCCCTCTTTCCCTCAAAAGGCCCCTTGTAATTACACTGGGCCCATCATAGATAATCCAAGTTAATCTCCCCTTTTCAAGATCCATAACCTAATCGCATTGAAAGGTCACTTTTGCTATGAAAGGTAACATATTCATAGGTTCTAGGAATTAGAATGTGGATGTCTTGGAGGAGGGCATTATTCTGTCCATGATTTGTGTGGCAGATGTCTTCCACAACTCTGTGGCTTGTCTGTTTACTCAATTAAGGGTAACTTTTGATTCAAAGAAGCTTCTCTTTTTAATTTAGTCCTGTATGTCAAACTTTTCCTTTATGATTGGTGCTTTTTGTACCCTATTTAAGAAATCTGTACCTACCCCCAAGTCATGCAGATATTAACCTAGGTTTTTCATCAAAAAGTGTTATTTTAAAAATTTTTTTGTGGGGGGTGAGGAGCTAATAAAAATATTATTGTTTTACCTTTTGTATTTAGAACTACAATCTGCTCTGAATAGATTTTTATTTAATGGATGAAGCTGGGGAGGCCAAGGTTCAATTATTTCTACATAGATGGAAATAGCTGCCCTAATAGCTAGTCATTTATTGAAAAGAATGTCCTTTCTCTCCAGCTTTGCGGTATCATCTTTGTTGTAACTCAGGTTTTGATATATGCGTGAGTCTGTTTTTGAGCTCTCCCAGTGGCATGCAAAGAATGTTCTGTGATTATGGAAATGTTCTATATCTGCCCTTCCGGTATGGTAGCCATATGTCTACTGAGCACTTGATATGTGGCTAGTATGTCTGAGGAGCTATATTGTTAATGTTATTTAATTTTAATTAAAATAGCCGTATGTGGCTAGTAGCTACCATATTGGTCAGTGCTGCACGTTGCTTCACTGATCTTTTTGTGCCATAGATCCCTGTATCAATACCGTACTCTTTTAATTACTATAGCTTTAAAATTAGTCTTTGCATTTTGTTCTTCTCCATCAAGATTGTATTAACCAGTTAAGGCCTTTTGCTTTTCATGTACATTTTAGAATAAGCGTGTCAAGCTCCACAAAAATCCCGCTGTGATTTTAATAGAAATTGCATTGAATCTATAGATCAAATCGGGGCGCACTGACATTGTTATACTATTGAGACTTCCAATTCATGATCATATTACATCCCTTAATTTAGGGCTTCTTTATTTTCTCTCAATAATATTTTAATAGTGTGTGTGTGTGTGTGTGTGTGTGTGTGTGTGTTAAAGGTCTTGCTCATCTTTTGTTAAAATCATTCCTCATAAAATTATTTTAACTTTTTTAGGGTATTATTGTAGATGGTATTGTTTTAAGTTATTATTTTCTAGAGGAAGGCATATTCTCGGTATCTTTTCCAGGGTAGAGACTCCATGTTCTTAGCCACATAAGGATAACAGGATTGGGGAGGCCTCAGGTTCTAGCAGGATTAATCTCATCTTCCCTTAGCTCATATACCTAAACTCTACAGTTCTTGATGTCCTTAAGGTCAACAAGAAAGAAGGCCCCATCCCTGCAGAAGTAGGAACTAGAGTCCACCCAGGATGATAACTGTTGATGAAAACATGGAGACCCAGGATGAGAAACCCCAGATATCTAGACCTGCGGATTCCAAGTCCCTGATTGCTACTACCTCAGCTTCCCAGTTCTTAAGGTCTGAGTTGTTGCCTACCGAGGAATTGACTGTGAAGAGTCAGAACTATGACACTCTGCCAACATACCTTTGGTCTGATGAAGAGAATGAAGAAACATTGGAGACTGTAGATAAAGATGAGCCAAAGGATGAAGCCCCCCACGACCAACCATCCTGGGCCAATAAAATTGAGTACCTTCTGGCCCAGGTGGGCTTCTCTGTGGGGCTGAGCACTATCTGGCACTTTCCTTATCTGTGTTTTCACAATGGAGGTGGTAAGCCTGGGGACCAGGAATCACGGACCCACAAGGGGGTGAGGAGCTAGAGGCTTGTCCCGGCTACTCTGGGGTCTCTGAGAAGGGACTGAGGATTTGGGAAACTGACTGAAGTGGGCCAGGTACCTGCACACCCAGAACCTTGGGAGGGTGGCAGCAGGATATCTGTGAATACTTCATTTCATAGGAATGGTAGGACTGGAGACCTGGGTCAAGAGTAGGAGTGGAAACTAGGTCTATCTGGATCTTCCAGGAATTGAGGGATAGATACCTGGGACTGTGAGGGGTATAGAAACAGTTGAGTCCTGATGCCTGTGGCCCTGAGGGAGGTGGGGAATATGTTTTCCTGGACCAACAAAGAAGTCCAGGCCAGATGGTTCTCAGAGCCCTTCCCTGAATCCCCTACACAGGCAGTTTTTTAATCATCTACATCTTCATGCTGTTCTTGGTTGGGGTTCCTCTTCTATTCCTGGAGATGGCAGCTGGTCAGAGGATGCATCAGGGCAGCATTGGTGTATGGAAGGTCATCAGCCCCTGGATTGGAGGTTTAGGGTATACCAGCTTCATGGTGAGGAGCCCTGGGCTGCCCAGGCCTACCATTTACATGCCATCCCCATCCCAACCCTTGTACTTCCATGGGTCAAGTCCCTTCAGTTCCCCAATCCTCAGGCCAAATTCCCTCCCTTCTGCTGGCCTATGTTTCTTTCCTTATCTCCAGAATTCTTCATGGTCCCTAGGTGTGCATCATCGTGGGCTTGTACTACAGTGTGCTTGTGGCCTGGAATCTCTTCTATTTGGTCCAGTCTTTCCAGTCTCCACTACCTTGGTCACTGTGTCCCTTAATGAAGAACTCCAGTGGTTTTGGTGAGAAGAAAGGGAAGAAAAGGTCAGTGGGAGGGCTGAGAAAAGGACAGAGGAATGAAGGAGGAAAAGGCTCACTGGGAGAACAGGGATGAGCTGGAAGATGATGCAGTGGGATTGGGAGGAGCGGGTGGCTGGTCTTGCAGTTCCCTCCATGGCCAGTTCACCTCAGATCCTGAATGTGCATGGACAACACCTACCACATACTTCTGGTACCGGAAGGTACTGAAGGCCACAGATGAAATCGAGATAGGTGGGATACCAGTCATGCATCTCAGTGTCTGTCTCTTTGTGACCTGGTTAATTATCTGCATCTCTATGATGAAAGGGCCCAAGTCCACTGGAAAGGTAAGCCACCCTCTAATTTACTAATCTAATGGACCTCCTTCTATCTGACACTCCCTAACATTCTCCTAACTTGATGCCTGTAGGTCTCCAACTTCTTCTAATCTGACCTCTGATTCCAGATAGCCCGTGATCCTACTATACCAGCTTCTGCCTGTGCTGAACTCTATTTCTGAATCATATTTCCTACCAGATGCTGTATGTCTCAGTACTCCTTCCCTACATCATCCTTTTCTGTCTTCTTATCCGGAGTCTCATGCTGAAAGGCGCAAACTTTGGTCTCAAGAGTTTGTTGGCTGCCAAGGTGAGGCATCCCCCACCCTTTAATTCTCTTTTCCAAAGGTGGGTGTCAGGGACAGCAAGGTTGTTAGTCTGAAAGAGGCCCTCCTAGTTCCCTCTTTCACTCCCTTCTCGTCCTCCATCTGCATCATGGTTTGCCTCTCCTCCCTTTATATCCCAATTTGCATGGTCCTTCTCCTCCGCATGTGCCAGCCCTGTACTCTGTGGAAGTGTGGCGCCGAACAGGGAACCAGCTCTTTTTGTCCTTGGGCGCCGGCTTTGGCAGCTTCACAGCAGTCAGCTCGCACATCCCTCGGTCCAATAACTGTGTCATGGATGCCTTTGCTGTGTCATTTCTCAACTTGGTTGCCTCAATGACTACCACGGTGTTTGTATTTGCTGTAATGGGTCACTTGGCCATAAAGAACAACGAAAAATGTTACTTGATGTGAGCCCAATTATTCATATGGAGATCATCACAGAGACCACTCTTAGAAACAGCCCACAGAACTCAGGGATGATGGTTGTCAGTATGAGGCCCTCAAACTGGGGCATCCTAAATCTTAGAAACACCTGAATCTCACCAACTCTGTCTCTTTCAGAGGTGCATTTCTAGTCTAGGAAACCCCCAAAGTTGGTGGTTTTCAAAGGTGTATTCACCCTATTCTTAACCTGGGGTTACCATGAAAAAGTTAGAGGATATGTTCAAGTGAACCATTAGACAAAAAAAAAAAAAAAAGGCCCACTGCACCAAGGTGTGCATAGCCTACTCCCCTTTTTCTTCTCCTATAACATTCATTCCAAAAATGCTCATTAGACATTTATAAAACATCTCCTATCTACCAACCCATGTGTTGAACTCTGGAAACATAGCCAATGGTGAATTAGACCACCATCCCTGACCTCAAGAAAATCATAGTCTTTTAAGGAAGTAAATACTAAACAGATAATCACAAATAGATCAGGACTGGTAGTCAGGATGATGAGGAGACACAGAGGAGGGAGTTACTAACTTTCTGGGGCAGTCAGAGAAGGCAGTCCGGAGCTGTGTTTGTCTCCTCACAAATAATCACTGTTAGTATTCTTTCAAATATTTCAATTTGTAGACCTACATATAAAAACACACCATCTAAAAAATTAGATCATACCATATTACTTCTCTGCAGTTTGTTGACTTGCTTTTATAAAAATTGATCATGAATAGATTTCCATGGCAGTAAACAGAGTTCAGTGCGCTAAGTAAGGATTTGTAGGAATTTGCCAAATGGAGAATGGTGAGAAGGTAGGATTGAGGTAAACTGAGTAGGGGTAGAGTGGGGTTGTTTTAGGCAGAGGGAACCTCATGTACCAAAGACACTGAGAAAATAGTGTGGCAAGTTGAAGAAGGTTTAATAGTTGAGTATGGCTGAAGTATATAGAAGGTTAAGAGAGCTGTGAGTAAAGAAGTTGGAGAGGCTAGCGGGTCAAGAAAGCTGAGAAACCATCATGTTATCCTGAGATTGTCTAGTAGGAGATAGGAGTCCTAAAGCTGTCACTGATAACTATAGAAAAGACCCCCTCCAGGAATCTACTTAAGTCAGAAATTCTCTGGCCCCCGACAGACATCTTTGTGATTATGAAAACAGGTATCAGGCAGTGTACGCCAGGATTCTGGAGGCCTAGGTTTCAGGGAAGGCTCTACTTTAATCAGATCAAAAACTCTAGGCTAGTGATTTCCCTTCTCATCCAGAGGATAAGGGAGGAGGCTACTGTGAAGGGCCAGATGGTTTTATATGGTTCTACCTCTGTCCCCAGGAATGCTAAGACAGTGATGGATCTGGTAGCTGCAAATTTGCTGCCTCATGAGGCCCAGCCCCCAGATAGTCTGCATCATGATCCGAGCTCCATCTATTCCAAGTGGCTCAACAACCTCCCTGGACAAGTCAAAGAAAGGATCCTACCCCATTTGACCAATTGTGACTTGTCTGAGCAATTGAGTGAGGTAAGTAAGGGTTGAGGATGGGGCCCTAGAGGTCCCCTCAAAACCTCCGGTGCACCAGAAACTTCTCTCCTTAGGTGTCTGCAGAATTGAGAAAGGCAATTCTCAGGAGTATCTTGGACAGCCAAGACCAAGGTTCACAGTATCCTTTAGTGATAAGGTAGTTGTAGCCTCTGTAGCACCAGGCACCAGAGTTCATATAAGCTTTTTCAGCCCAACCCCAAAGAGCTGCTAGACCAGCGGCTATTTTAGGAGGAAGTCCTCATGCCTCAAGGCCAGATGAGTATAATAACATCCATTAACAGTGCTACAGGTAGTTTCCTAGGGGAGGGGGTGGGAATGGAGCCAGGGACCGACAGCCTGAGCTCAGAACCCTCGCCATTCTTCCCTTCACTCGCAGGTTATGGTGGGCCCAGGTGTGGCTATTGTGGCGATCAGTAATATCATCTCTGTGTTTTCTGGATCCACCTTCTGGGCCATCATTACCTTCGTGTTGCTGGTGACCCTGGGGCTGAGCACTGTAATAGGGATCACACGAGGCATCATTACCCCTCTCCAGAATACTTTCTCTTCCCTCAGGGAACATTCAGGGCTGCTCACAGGTACTCTGACCTATGACCCCACTCCCACCTATGGCCATTGTTTAGTTTAAGCCCCTCTGGGACTCTTACACAGCCCAGCTTGAATTCTGACCTTTATTTAAATCTGATGTTTTCCTCCAGTGGGTGTCTGTGTGCCTATGTTCCTGAGCAGCCTCCTTTTCGTGAGGCCCTTGGGCAGCTACTATGTGAACCTGCTGGATGATTATTGGACATCTCTGCCCCTCTTCTTCGTTGTCATCTTGGAGACCGTGGCCATGGCCTGGATCTATGGGGCCAGGAGGTAATGTCCCAAGTCCAGGATCTCCTGCCGGGCACTCAGACAGCTAGGGTCCCTAGGGAGCATTGGCCCCTCCTGCTCTCACTGCCAGATCTCTTATTGCAGGGCTTATGGAGACCCCCCAGGAGGGTAGGAAGGAGAAAAGCATCGGTTGGTTCCAGGAGAAAATAGTTGTAAAATGGAAAAGTGGTGAGCAGTCTCTACAAGTCCAAGGGGCTCCTGAGGTCTTCATTTAACCAGGGTAGTGTAGAAATCTGAAGTGTGTAATCTCTTGTTTCTAGAAGTGTGTTCTATGGACCAGAAGCATTGGCATCTTCTGGAAGCTTATCAAAAATACAGACCTTCAGGCTCCACGCTAGACCTTTGAATCTGTATCTGTATTTTAACAAGAACCCCAAGGGATTCTATGCACGCTGCCATTTGAGAAGCACCATGTAATCCAAGGGTGGCAGCGTTTACAGGTGATAGTGGCTCTTGGCATCAGTTTGCTCATTCATACACCCAATCACTCTCAAATATTTCATAGGACCTTCTATGTGCCAGGCAGGCCTTGTGGTTAGTGCTTCAGGTGCTAAGATAAATTAAATTTAGTTTCTGCTCTCAGAGTCCAAAGAGGGAGACATATCCTTGGGCAGGGTAGTAAGTCTATGACAGAAGCAGCCGAGGGTACTCTAGGAACACAGATTTTTATCTAAAGAAGACTGAAGAGTCAGGCAAGGAGAGGATGCATGAACAGAATCTAGAAAGATGAAGTGGAATTTGTCAAGGGAGAGGAAGAGAGAAAGGTGTTCTAGGCGGAATTGCATATGTACTGGGATTAAGAAGGTGCACCAAAGAGAGCTGGGTATATAGGCTTGAAGAAGCCACGCTGAGGAAGTTGGCTTTTATCTTGAAGGGTGATAGGGGAGAGAAATGTTTTGTTTTTTGTTTTGTTTTTTAAATCCTGGGGTTGGGACAGAAGTCAGACAGAAAGAGGATGAATTAGTAGCAAGAAGATTGGTTGTGGAGGTGAACAGAAAGGTTTAAGAAATGTTAAGGGCCCTCTCCTGGGCTAAGTTTGGACTGACCCCCATACCAAGGCTGAGTAAGGCCTGAATGGGCCTCCCAAAGTCTTGTGGCCCTTCCTCTCAGGTTCCTTGCAGACCTGAGTATCATGTTGGGCCGACCCATCTCCCCCGTCTACCGTTGGCTGTGGTGTTTTCTGTCTCCATTTGTGCTGCTAGTCCTGTTTTTAAGTGCCCTGATTCACCTGTTTGTGAAGAAAATCACCTACTTGGCCTGGGATTCAAAAAGTGTGAGCCTCCCTCCCCAGACCCCAGAAACCCCTCGGGAGTGGGAATAAGACTTTTCAATCCACTCTTCCACCTATGACACAGACTTCTTATTCCCTGATTCCCTGGAGATTCAGTTATTTAAGTCTCTTGCTTTGGTTCATTTCCTACCCCCGCCCTCGTCAGCCTTCCACTTCAGAGAACCTGGACATTCTAAAACTTCCTCCCCTTCTTCCACAGTCAGATGAAGTGACCCGAACTTACCCATCATGGGCTAAAGTCCTGCTTATAGCCCTCATCATCCTTACCATCTTGCCTGTCCCTGCCTACTTCTTCTACACCTTCACTGAGGTGACATCTGCCTCCATGACCCACAGGAGGGCCACAGTTATCCTCAAGCCTGAAGCTAAAGAGGGCTTACCGAAGGCCCATCTATGGCTTCAGGTGAAGCAAAGCCTAAAGAAGGTGAATAAAATGGATAAATAACCAAGAAAAAAACTTTCTGCCATGTGAGTAATTCCTCTTGGACATAAAGACTTGGTTCATTTGACACAGCACCACTTCTTTATCAAAGTGGAACTCCCTGGCTGGCAACTTGACGTTAGAATGGAAGTTTGTACCCCTTGACCAACATCCCTCCACTTCCCGCACTCTCTAGCCCCTGACAACCACCATTCTACTCTCTGTTCCTATGAGTTCAGCATTTTTAGATTTCACATATAAATGAGGTGATGGTGTTTATCTTTCTCTGACTTATTTCACTTAGAATAATGCCCTCAAGGTCCATGTATGTTGTTGAAAGTGGCAGAATTTCCTTCTCATGGCTGAATAATATTCCATGGTGTGTGTGTGTGTATGTATGTATTTGTGTATAATTTTTTTTATCCATTCACTCATAGAGGGACACTTAGTTTGTTTCCATATTTTGGCTACTGTAAATAATGTTGCAATGAACATGGGGGTACAGATATCTCTTTGAGGTAGTAATTTCATTCCCTCCAATATATGTCCAGAAGTGGGACTGCTGGATCATAAGATAACTTGTACATTATTCATTTTTGAACTGCCTGTTCATTTCGTATGCCCATTTGTCTATTGGGTTGTTGATCCTTTTATGCAATTTGTAAATTTCTTGATATATTAGGGAAATTAAGCCCTTTGTTATAAATGTTGAAGCTTTTTACAAGTTTGATGCCTTTTAATTTGGTTAATTTTCTTTTTATTTTGCCCTACAGAGATTTTGTTTTTATATAGTTAAAAGAATAGTTAAACTGATCAAACTTAATAGATTCTTCTTCTTATGTTATTCTTAGAAAGCCCTTCCCTGTCCAAGATAAATGCGCTCATATTTATTCCCAGTGAATTGTGTTTTCATTCTCTACATTGTGGTCTTTACCCATCTGAAGTATATTTTGTTGTAAGAAGCATAATTTTTCCCCAGGTGTTTTGCCAGTTGTTCCAACCCAATTACCGAATACTCCATATTCTGTTCACTGATTTGAAATGCCGCTTTATCACATCCTGATTTACATCAGCAGCCAGGTCCTCTTCTAGACTTTGTATTCTACGCTGTCAAGCTGCTTGTGTAAATCTGCTCCAGAACCGCACTGTTTTAGATATTGAAGCTGTATACTATGTTTAATCTTTATAGCACAGTAGTTAAGAGTGTGAACCGTGAAACAGGTCTCCTGAGTGCTAGCTTAGCTCTCCCCTTACCTCAGTCCACAAAGTGTGTTAACCATTAAGCCACTATCCATACTAAATTTTCCGGGCAACCAATGACCTCACTCCACCCACCGCAAGGCTAAGTTGGCCTGGTAACTGGTGGCCGTAGGAATCCTCCTCAAAGAATAAACTTAGAAGATGCTCCAAGGAGGCAGGGATGACGAAGTGAAAAGGAGCGGGAAAAACTGAACTGTGCTTCACACCTAAGTGTGCAGGTCGTCAGCTCTCAGAGCTTGGGGAACGGTGGAGAAGGCGGCAGTGAGAGAGGTTAAGTCCAAGACGCCGCCATGATCTCGGACTGCGGGTCCGAAACCTAGAAGAGTGAATCAACAGGGGATGGGCTGGGGCTCTGTAGGAGGCACCTCAGATGTGAGCATCTCCAAGGTGAATTGCCTAAATCATCTTCCAGCTACAGCGAAATATTAAAATCGCCCGTGACCCCAATGGCGGTGGCTCCCACGGAAGCCTGGTACCCTCGTCTCGCGCCCAGGCCACCCCCACCCCACCCCCAAGCGCCGGCAGGAGCGACTGGTCTTTCCAGACTCGCGCATCAGTGGCGGGTAAAGACGGGGCTGCAGTAGTCCTGGCCCCCAGTTCCTGACCTCTCCGGCAGACAGGCATCTGTTCCTCTCGCCCCAACCCCTCAGCCTCTGGACGCAGACATCGGAACTTCCCCTCCCATCTCCCTTTCTTTCCAGGAATTTAGGGGCCCAGAATGCCCTGAATCTGGGGGTGGGGGGTGGACCCGGTGCGCGAAGGGGCGGGGTAGCAAACGCCAGCAGTTGGGGCAGAAGTCTGGTGGCCTATCTCACCCTCACCCACTCTCTGCTCCCCAGCTCGCCTCCCCTCTCCTCCCCTTTTCTCTCTCCAGCCAGGTCTCGGTTGGGCCCGCCCTGGACACACAGACTTCCCCCAGCTGGTGATGGCGCTGAGGTCAGTGGGGTTGGGATGTTGTAGGCGCGTCCTTCACTGACTCGCTCCGAGGTGGACTCCTGGTACTCTCCTGTCTGGATCAAAGAGTTTCTTAGCTGGCCTTCAGACAGGTTGTCGCCCCTTTGATTCCGAGAGCCTGGAGGAGAGTAGACAGCAGGGGACACGGAGGCCAAGAAAAAGACCGGTGCACAGATCCAGGCAGGGCCGGACTGGTGACAGAGACATTTATCCCAGGCGGGTGCTACCTGGGCTGCACTTCCCGGGAGTGAAAGCAAACAGAACATCGGAACATCCGCCGCAGAGTGAATTGCAGGTAGAAAGTCTTGAAAGGGTGACAAAGGCGTGACTGAAGCTGAAGGCAGGGTGGGATGTGGGAGCAGGAGCAGGAAGCAATGTGCTGTCCAGGAAGAACCCTGGGTGCTAAACTAAACGGGGCTGTGATGCCCCTTGGGAAGATTTAAGCAAATGATAGACTTGGTCAGATTTATTATAATGACTCTGGAATATTAAGTAGTCATTAAAAGTCATATTTTTAAATAATGCTTTGTTACATAGAAAAATACTCATGATATAATGGAGATATAATTACATGTAATTATATCTCCATTATATCTCCAGTTTAAGAAATACACACACATATATTATATATAAATTTATATACTATATATTACATTTAACAGTTTTATCCAATACATCATGTATGTTCCATAATAATATCTAATTTGTAAGAAATATACTTACCTATGTATTAATATCTAATTTGTAAGAAATACACATGTAAAAATATTCATATATACATATAATATGATAATGTACACTTTATAAGATTGGCTGTGCCTCCTTCCAAGACCTAAAGGGAGCAAACATTTAAATCATAGGATCTCTTAAGATTGTGTAGACACCTAGTCAAACTAAAATCTCAAACGTAGAGTAAGAGGAGGCCAAATGGCCCCAGCTTGAGAATAGTGTTCTCCCTGAGCCACCTTCTCAAGTCTAGGTTGAGTTGAGCTGGACTGTATACTGCTTTGGTACAAAAGTTGATGCCAGTGCCAGCACTGCCCACAGAGGAGGCTGAAAGGTGTTTGCAGGGCAAGGGTGTTCGCAGGGCAAGGGTGACTGCCCCTCTGGCTGGAGTCTGTGCAGTGGGCTCTTGGATTGGTTTGGAGATGGGGGGCGGCCCATTTTTCAAACCAGGAAACTGGTTACCTGACAAAACCTGTTCTAGTGAGAGGAAAAGTCTGAGAGGCGCCATCTGAATACCAAAACATTTCCAGATTTCAGCAGTTTGTGGAAGCATTGTAATCAGGACTGCCTTCAGAAGGGGCCTATAGGGCCATTGCACTGGGCATGTGAAAGGACTTCTGTGTGTAAGGTGCTTGTAGTAGAACCTCAGCAGATCTCTGGAGAGTGTGAACTACATGTCAGGCACCACAGCAGGGAGGTGGCAAAGGTGATCAAGGTTGGCTTTCTGGAGGAAGTTACATCTGAGGAGGCACCAGTGATGAGTTGGCATTGTCTGGATGAGGGAGGATGGGAAGGAGCAGAAGGGACAGCATTAGTGTGAGAAAGAGCAGCCAGAAAATAGTTTTCTATATATTTACATGTGTACATATAAACACTTAGAAATGTGCTCTTTTGTTTATGAGAACTTTTTTTTTACATAAATGGTATCATTTGATATTCTGTGACTTGCCACTATGCAGTGGGTTTTGGAGATTTTGTTATGTTCTTGCATCCATATATACTTCTTTTTAAAATATATTTTTATTGAAGTATAATCAGCTTACAATGTGTCAGTTTCTGGTGTACAACACAATACTTCAGTCATATAGGAACATACATATATTGTATGTTCATTTTCATATTTTTTAACCATAAGTTACTAATAGATATTGAATATAGTTCCTTGTGCTATACAGTATAAACTTGTTGTTTATCTCATATATACTTATTATAAAATTTAATACATATCAAAAAAAGTATACAAACTCAATGATTTATTATAGAGCAAATACCCCAACCATCCTCATCAAAGAAGGAGAACATTGCCTACACCCTAGAAACACATCCTTGAGCCTCTTCCAGCCACCAATCCCCCTGGCCTCCAAGAGAGATGACACTTAAAAGTCATCATTTCTTTGCTTTTATTTCTGGTTTTACCACCTCAGTGTGGATATCTAAATACTTTAGTTTTGCTTGGTTCTTGGACTTTGATATAAACAAAGTCATATGATATTCTTTAGGATATAGCTTCTTTCATTCAATGTTAAGTTTTTGAGATTCATCCATGTCAGTATGCATAGTTTTAGTTCCTTTCTTTTCTTTACTGTGTAGGATTCCTTTGTACTGGCTATATCACTATATATCCATGCTACTGTGATGGATTTCGTGTTTGTCTCCTTTGGGGGTTGTTGCAAACAATGCTGTTAAGAAAATGTGTCCTTTGGTGCAAATGTACACAGATTTTGTTGCAGTTATACCTAGAAGTGAAATTGCTGGTATATGCACGGTATATGCATACCTTCAGTCTTAATAGATAATGGCCAACCCACCTCAAAACAATTTTTGTCAGTTTCCATTCAGCAGCAGTGCACAGGACTTCCCATGGCTCCTCATTCTTGCCAATATTTGGCAAATCTTCTCATTCAAGCCCACTTGGTGTGTAGTGACACTTCGTTGTGGTTTTAATTGCCATTTCCCCACTGTTTAAATAGCTTGAGAACTTTTTCAGATATTCACTGGTCATTTTAACTACTTTGGTGAAAGATCTCGTTTCCTGAGTATTTTTCTATTGGGTTATTTCTATTTTTCTTATTGTTTTGTAGGAGCTTTTTACAGATTCTAGATAAAAGCCCTCTGTCAGCTGTATGTGTGGCAACTTTATTCTACTTTGTAAATTTTGACTCTTTTAATGATGTCTCTTGATGAACAGATGTATTGAAATCTAATGAACACAAATTTATCTATTGTTTTCCTTATGATTAGTGCTTTCTAAGTCCTGTTTAAGAAATCTTTCTTAACTTCCAGATCATGAAGATACTCTCTCACATTAACTTCTTTAGAAGCATCATGTATTAATTTTGTATGATGTGAGATAATAGTCAAATTTCATTTTTCCCATATGAATATGCATTTCCCCACCTTAATTATTTAATACTGTCATTTCCGCAATACTCTGGATTGACATGGAATACCTCTCCATTTATTTAAAACTTTTACTTTTTTTTTTAAACTTTTACTTTACTTAATAATCATTTACAGGTTTTGGTATAGAGGTCTCCTCTATTTTTTTGTTAGATTTATCCTAAACACTGAAATGTATTCATGTTATTACAAACTAAACATTACCTTATATATTTTTCTTGCTGGTATGTAGAAATACTCTTAATTGTATTCCATTAACCCTGTATCCAGCAACCTTGTTAAACTCACTTATAATCCTAATGTATTTATAGATTCTTTTTTATTTTTCACATGCACAATCATATCCATAAATAATGACAGCTTTACTTCTTTTTCTGAACTTTTTACTCTAAAAAATCTTACTGCACTTTCTAGGATCTTGTATCAATTACCTGTTGCCATCAAAATGCTGTATAACAAACCACCTCAAAATTCAGTGACTTAAAACAAAAAGAATTTATCATTATATCTCATGAGTCATTAGAGTGGGCTCAGCAAACAGGTAAGGAATTGACTGGCTATTGACTGATCTAAGCTAGCCTCAGCAGGGCCCACTGGAGTGATTCAGCTCTGACTTACACGTCTCATTTTCCAGCAGATTAGCCTAGACATGTCCTCATGATGATAGCAAAACTGAGAGAGCAAGCAGTAACGGGAAGGTCTTCTGCAGCCTAGGCTCTAAGTTGGCACACCATCCCAGATTCAAGGGGTAGGAGTGTGGGTTACAGTCTTAGTAAGAGGACCTGCAGAATCACAATATAAAGGAGGTAAATGTAGGAAATACTGAAGGCTTGGGGCCATTAATGCTATTCTATTAATCTACCCCAATTTTAAATTCAGTTTGACCAGAGGGGATTGTAGTGGGCATCCTTGTCTTATTACTGAGCTCCAAGGGAAAGCCTCAGCATTTTATCACTGTTTGATGTTTGCTGTGAGGTTTTTTGTAAATAACCTCTGTGAAAAATATTTAAGGATGTTCTTTTTAAGTCCTGGAATCCTAAGTGTTTTTAAATGAATGGTTATTGGGTTTTATCAAATATTTCCACAAATATTGAGAAGATCATATGATTTGTATCCTTTTTGGAGGTCAAGTAATTTGGTTTATTTTATTTTTTAATGGAGGTACTGGGGACTGAACCCAGGACCTCATGCATGCTGAGCATGCACTCTACCACTGAGCTATACCCTCCTCCTGGATTTGTATCCTTTATTATGTCATCACTGATTGATTTTTTTTAACTTTTAAACTTCCTTGCATTACTAGAATAAACTCAGTTCAGTTGTGATGTAATATTGTTTTTGTATACTGATGGATTTGATTTGTTAGTATTTTATTTGGAATGTTTGCATCAATGTTCACTAATGACATTGGCTTATGATTTTCTTTTTCATGATTCCCTTGTCAAATTTTGGTTTTAAGGTTATGCTTGTCTTGCCACTTATTCTACTCTGGAAGATTTTATGCAGGATTAGTAGTATTTATTTCTTAAATGTTTAGTACACTTTACCAGTAAAATCATCCAGGCCAGAAGTTTTCTATGGAGGAATGTTACTAATTAAGAAGCCATTTTGGGCGGGGAGGAGGGTATAGCTCGAGTGGTAGAGCGCATGCTTAGCATGTATGAGGTCCTGGTTTCCATCCCCAGTACCTCCTCTAAAAAATAAATTAATTAATAAGTAGACCTAATTACGCCCCTCAAATTTTTTTAAAAGAAGCAATTTACTTAAAAGTTATAGGACAGTCCAGTTTCTAATTCTTCATGTGTGGGTTCTGTTTTTTTTTTTAACATTTTTTATTGAGTTATAGTCATTTTACAATATTGTGTCAAGTGTGAGCTCTGTTAAGTATTATTTTTCCAAATATTTTCAAGCATAGTACTGTTTATTACAGTCTCTGATTATATTTTGAGTAACTATAGAATTTGTAATCATGCCTCTTTTTTATCCACCACTGGTTGGTTGTGCTTTCTCTATTTCTCGACAAGTCTTGCTAGAGATTTTTATCAATTTTATTTGTCCCTTTAAAGAACCAACTTTGATTTTGCTGATTTTCTCTATCATATGTTTGTCTTCTATCTTATTAATTTCTCCTATCAACTTTATTATTTTCTGCCTTCTACCTTTTTGAGTTTATTTTTCTGTTCTTTTCTAATTTCTAGGGATAGATTATTATCTTATTAATTTTCAGGTTTTTAAAATTCCTAATATTTGGCTTGAACTGCATCCCATTTTTTGATATGTAGTATTTTCACTATTATTTTGTTCATAATATTTTCTTTTTTTAACTTTTTTTATTGATTTATAATCATTTTACAATGTTGTGTCAAATTCCAGTGTTCAGCACAATTTTTCAGTCATTCAGACATATACACACTCATTGTCACATTTTTTTTTTCTGTGAGCTACCACCACAAGATCTTGTATATAATTCCCTGTGCTATACAGTATAATCTTGTTTATCTATTCTACATATGCCTGTCAGTATCTACAAATTTTGAACTCTGTCTATCCCTTCCCACTCCCCGCCTCCATGGCAACCACAAGTTTGTATTCTATGTCTATGAGTCTGTTTCTGTTTTGTATTTATGTTCTTCTTTTTTTTTTAGATTTCACATATTAGCAATCTCATATGGTATTTTTCTCTTTCTGGCTTACTTCACTTAGAATGACATTCTCCAGGGACATCCATGTTGCTGCAAATGGCGTTATGCTGTCATTTTTATGGCTGAATTGTATTCCATTGTATAAATATACCACTTCTTCTTTATCCAGTCATCTGTTGATGAACATTTAGGCTGTTTCCATGTCTTGGCTATTGTAAATAGTGCTGCTGTGAACATTGGGGTGCAGGTGTCATTTTGAAGTAGGGTTCCTTCTGGATATATGCCCTGGAGTGGGATTCCTGGGTCATATGGTAAGTCTATTCCTAGTCTTTTGAGGAATCTCCATGCTGTTTTCCACAGTGGCTGCACCAAACTGCATTCCCACCAGCAGTGTAGGAGGGTTCCCTTTTCTCCACAGCCTCTCCAGCATTTGTCATTTGTGGACTTTTGAATGATGGCCATTCTGACTGGTGTGAGGTGACACCTCATTGTAGTTTTGATTTGCATTTCTCTGATAATTAGTGATATTGAGCATTTTTTCATGTGCCTATTGATCATTTGTATTTCTTCCTTGGAGAATTGCGTGTTGAGGTCTTCTGTCCATTTTTGGATTGGGTTGTCTGTTTTTTTCCTATTAAGTTGTATGAGCTGCTAATATATTCTGGAGATCAAGCTTTTGTTGGTTTCATTTGCAAAAATTTTCTCCCAGTCCGTAGGTTGTCATTTTGATTTAATTATGGTTTCCTTTGCTGTGCAGAAGTTTGTAAGTTTAATTAAGTCCCATTTGTTTATTCTTGCTTTTATTTCTATTGCTTGGGTAGACTGCCCTAGGAGAACATTTTCCCATCAGCTATTTTAAAATGTACTTTTTAATATCCAAACATAGGGATATTTAAATTAATTTTATTATTAATTTCTACCCTAAATAATTGCATGTGGTCAGAAGTATCCTTTGAAGCTTATTGAGATTTATTTTATGGAAAATGTAGTTCATTTTTGTAATTGGTGTGTTCTCGAAAAGGATGTGTACTCTACTGTTGTTGAATATGGCTTTATATATGTGTGTGTACATACATATATATTCATTAGGTCAAGTTAGTTAATTAAGTAGTTCAAATCTTCTGTATCCTTAATTAATTTTTTGCTGTTTATCTTTTATGTCTAAGATAAGTAGATTCCATTAACTGTCTCTATTTTGAGGCCATATTAAAACATACATAACATTTTAGAATTCATATGTCTCTGGTGAATTGAACTTTTTATCATTATTAAATTTTCCTCTTCATCTCTGGAAAATCTTTTTGCCTTAAATATTAAATACACATTAATATATATTACTATATTAACTATCATATTAATATAGTAATATAATATATAAATTATTTAATTTGTAAATATTAATTATATATTAATATTTTCAAAAGCTGTACAAGCTTTCTTTTGGGTAGAGTTTTCATGGAATACTATTTTCCATGCTTTTTACTTTCAGCTACTCCATATTCTTATATTTTAGATGTATTTTGCAAAAAGCATTTAGTCTGTTTCTGTTTTTTCATTAGGTCTGAAAACTTCATCTTTTAATTGAAGCATTCATTTACATTTATAATAGTAATAGGTTTGGGTTTAAAACTAATATCTGATTAGATGTTTTCTACTTGTCCTACCTACTTTATATTCCTTTTTCTTTCCGTTCTTGCATTCTTTGTGCATTATTTTTATTAGTCCATTTTTTCTCAGATAGCTTAGAATTTAGACACTTTAACTATTATTTTAATGGCTTCCCTACATATTAAATATGCATACATTTTATCAAATGATATTTATTTGTACTTTTTCCTCTTCCCAGACAATGAAAAGTACTTATAACAATTAAACTCTGTTTACCACCCTCCTAATCTTCATTGTTATGTGTACTAATTCCTTAATTAAAACCAAATAAGATGTTACTGTTACTACTTTTTTGCAGTCTCAATTTTATCTACATATTTCCATTTTCATTACACTCAATTTCTTTTTGCATGTTTGACCTTTCTTCTGAGATAAGTTTTCCTTTTCCAGAAGAATCCTGTGTAGTGCTTTTTGTAGTGCAGGGCTTCTGACAACAAAACTCTGTGGTTTTGTTAGCCTGAAAATGTCTTCATTTTTGTTCTTGAAGAATATGTTCTCTAGAAATGGAATTCTAAATTCAGTTGTTTTCTTTCATCACTTTAAAGATTTAATTTCAGTGCCCACTTGTTTTCCACTATTTCTTTTGAGAGGTTAGTTTTCATTTGAACTGTTGCTGCTTTGTAGGTAATGTTTTCATTTTAGTATTTCCTCTTTGGTTTGTCAAAGTTTTACTTTGTTGAGCCAGGTGTTATTTTCCTTTTATTTATGTGCTTGTGGACTCGTAGACCTTCTTGAGTCTGTGACTTGATGTTCTTCATTTGGTTTAGAAAATTCTCAGCCATTTTCCCTTCAGATTGCTTTTGTCCTATTTTCTTTCCTCTATTCTGGTATTCCAATTACTCACTGTATCCTCATATGTTCTTTTCTCTAATTTCCATCATTTTGTTTCTCATTCTTCTTTCTGGATAGCTTCTTCTGACATATATGCCAGCTCACTATTTATCTCATTAGTTGTGCATAATCTACTTTTTGATCCACATGTTTAGTCTTCATATCTGTTATTGTATTTTTCAGTTCTAGAAATTCCATTTGGTTCTTTTTTTTCTTTTGTAGTTTCCAGTTCTTTACCAAGTTTTCAATATTGCCTTGATCATGATAAGCATATGTATTACGAATTCTAGTACAAATAATACCAAATAGTGAAATCTCTGTTGATCTGTTTTTTGATGTTCTTATAAATGGTATTCCCGTTTCATTTTCCAATTGTTTGTTGCTAATACACAGAAACACTTTGATTTTTTATATTGACTTTATCTAGAAACTGCTAAATTCAATTACAAATTTAATTCTATTAGTTTGTAGATTCTTTTTAGATATGTAATCTCTACATGTATACTCACAGCATCTTCAAATAAAGCTTTTTTATTTATTTAATCTTTATGCTTCCCCCCTTTCTTTACTTTATTGTACTAGCTAGGACCTCTTACATAATGCTGAATATAATAGATAATAATGAACAGACTTGTCTTGTTCCCAACCTCAGGAGAAATGCATTCATATTTAATCATCGAATGTAGTATTAGCTACAGGTTTAAGGAAGCTGTAAATTAAGGGAGTTCCTTCTATTCCTAGTTTTCACACCTTTTTTGCCATTGTTCTAAAGTATTTTCCTTCTACATATTATTAACCCCACAATACATTGCTATGTTTGTTGCTTTAAGAAGTCAAGAGTCTCTTCTATTTCTCTATGTATTCACCTTTCATGTGGTCATTATTCTCGCATAGCTCTGCTCCACCTGGGATAATTTTCCTCCAGCTGAAAGATTTTCCCTTAATATTTTGTGTAGTGCAGATCTGCTGATAACAAGTGCTCCCAACTTTTGTTTGTCTGAAAGCATTTTTATTTCACTTTTACTTTTTATCATTTTATTATGGTGAAATTCATATAATGTAAAATCAGTCACTTTAAAGTGAAAAATGTGGTGGAATTTAGTACATTCACAATGTTGTGCAACTTCTATCTAGTTCCAAAATTTTTTGTCACCCCAGAAACTCTGTAAGCACTAAGTCCCCTTTCTTCCTTCTCTCCAGCCCTACTAGTAACCTCTAATCTACTTTCCGTCTCTATGAATTTGCCTTTTATACATCTTTCATACAAGTGGAATCATGCAATACTTGTCCTTTTGTGTCTGGCTTATTTCATTTAACATAGTGTTTTCAAAGTTCACTCATGTTATAACATGTATTAGAATTTCATCTCTTTTTATGACTGTGTGGGTATACTACGGTTTATCCATTCATCTGTTGATGGATACTTGGGCTATTTTGATCTTTTGGCTGTTGTGAAGAGTACTGTTATGAACATTGGTGTGTAAGATCAGTTTGAGTCTCTGCTTTCAATTGTTTAGTGGAATTGCTGGATCATATAAGTCTGTGCTTAACTTTTTGAGGAACTGCCAGTTTTCCGCAGTAGCTGCACCATTTTACATACTTACCAATAATGCATAATAGTTTTAATTTCTCCACATCCTCACCAACACTTATTTTCCGTTTTTTTAATTATGATCATCCTAGTGGGTGTGAAATGGTATCTCATATGATTTTTTTATATGGTTTTGATTTGCACTTACCTAATGACTAAATATGTTGAGCATCTTTTCACGTTTTTATTGGCTATTTGTACATCTTAGAAGAAATGCCTAATCAAGTCCTTTGCACATTTTTAAATTGAGTTGTATGGGTTTTGTTTTTGTTTAGTCGTAGGATTTCTTTGTATATCCTGGATACTAGAGTCTTATCAGATATATTACTTGCAAATATGTTTCTTCCATTCTGTGGTTATTTTTTCACTCTCTTGACAGTATCTTTTGGTTCACAAAGGATATATCTTGGTATTATATTTAAGAAACCATTGGCAAGTCTAAGGTCTTAAAGATTTGCCCCTATGTTTTCTTCTAAGGAGTTTATCATTTCCACTCTATAATTTAGGTCTTTGATGCATTCTGAGTTAGTTTTTGTATATGGTATAAGAAAAGGGTCATAAAATAAATAACTTTATTATTTTATGTGGATATCCAGTTTTTCCAGCACCATTTATTGAATGTCCTTGACACTCTTGTTGAAAATTAACCGACTATTTATGTGAAAGTTTACTTCTGGGCTCTCTATTCTACTCTATCCTGTTGGTCTATTGTGTATCCTTATGCCAGTACCACACTGCTTTGATGACAGTAGCACTATGGTAAGTTTTGAAATTGGGAAGTCTGAGCCCTCTGACATTGTTCTTCTTTCTCTTTAGCTATTCTGGGCCCCTTGAATTTTCATATGAGTTTTATCATCAGCTTGTCATTTTCTTCAAGGAGATGAACACATGGCTTTTGTCCTTTATTCTATTAAATAGATATATGATGTATAACATTAATTGATTTTCAGATGTTAAACCAACCTTGCATTCCTGGGATAAATCCCACTTGGTCAAGGTGTGTAATCCTCAAAGGCCAGAGCCTTAAGCATGCTGCATAACCCTGGTATGACACTGGGTTTAGGAGGGATCCCATTTTCTCTTCCCCTGACCACACCCAGATTTTAGGATCTACTCATTTCCAGCTGACTTCTCTATTGTTTTTGACAATGCTCTGAAACAAATTGTTCCAGTCTGATTCAGTTAATTTGTCCTCCCTTACAGGAGTAGTTCTTGAAGTCAGTGTTTGAGGTTTGTTCTGACCTCAAACATTGGATCTTCTTAGCTATCTCTTTCCCTGGTTCTCTCTGGCATACTAACTGGCTTACAGTTCTGCTTATATCTCTCATGATGTCACCAGCCTCCTCTTGATTGTTTACCACCAAATCCTCTACTGTTTTTGAGTATGCCCTTAGGCTTAAATGTCCTCACAGTCTGTTTCAGATAAATTAGTTCTTGGGGGAAGAGCTTCTGAGCTATTTGTTCTTAAGGCCTGCCCCTCTCCCTTGACAAAAACTCCAAGGCTGGATGGGGACAGAGACCTGCTTCTATCTGAGTGCTTAAGGAACAGGGTACTAGATGGGGCATTAGCCTTTGGTCTTATTGACTTGCCACTCTTGGCATGTAACCTCTACCTAACCAATGAGATGGGGTTGGGTAGGTCAGGGCCCCAGTATTCTCACTGTGTCATCCCTGAAGTAGAGCCTCTGCCATGCAAGTGAGGGCAGAGTGGAAGAAGAGGGCTCCCCACCTTTTACCACACTTGCCTGGAATTTAGTCTCTGCAACACATAGCTAGAGAGGAATGAGAAATGCTGGTGGCTTGCCCCTTTGGAAGACACCGTGGGCTTTGAGTGAGATCCAGGGAGGAAGGGAACCCTGTGTTCTTGGCTCCATCCACCTAGAGTGGACTTTCCATAACACTGGGCTGGATGGAGGGAGGGAGGGAGCAGGCTGTGGTTCACATGCCATAGACTGTCACTATCCTGAGTTTTACCAGATTTTCTTGAATAAATGTTTCTTCACTGCTGTATCAGGACAATTTCCAGAGACCTTAAATGTTCTTTTGTTTATAACTTTCACAAGTTGTGCTTGATTCACTAGGGAATGGGTCGACAGAGCTCCTCATGCTGCCTTTCCAGAAGTGGATCCCCAAGGAAGCTTTTTAATTCTACCAATCTCTATATTCCACCTTATATCTACTGAATCAGAATATGGAAGAGAAAGTTTAGGAGAATAAAAGGCAGCAATCTCTATGTTTTGAGAGTCCCTCAAGTGATTGTGATAGACTGCCAGGATTGGGAACCACTGGCCTAGAAATCTGTTTGCATCAGTTGGGCCAGGTAGACCAGAGGGAGAAAAGAAAGAAACCAGAGTGCCTTACGTGTTTACTGTGTCCTTGGCACTCAATATCCATTATGTCACTTTTAGTTCTTTCGGGCAGGGATGATGTTAAGCTGATACTTCAGTGCTTATGGCTGGCATCCATTCTGATTGGGCAGTGCTCATGCTATAACAGTCACTAAATATTTTGAAATTCATCTATTCTTGTAAGATGAGAAAAAAAAGAACCTGAATGTCAGAGAGAGGACATTATTTTCCCAAAGACGATAACTTGTGAGGAGAAGGACCAAGATTTAAACTCTGGCCCTCAGTACTCTAAAACCCTTGTTGTTGTGGAGTTTTACAGTCTGCCATCTGAGACATGTCCCTTAAGGTCTGCTCTTCTTGGTGACCCCAAGATTCCCTCAGGAGTTAGTGGACCTGTAAGAAGAAAGTCATGGAGTCCCTTGAAGAATTATCAGAGGACGAGGCCCCCAAAGAACACCAAGTTTCCTCAACCCTACCCTGGAAGCTCAATACCAAAGAGATTCGGGCCACCAAGACTCACAACTACTTTACTCAGACCAAAAGAACTGAGAACATTTTGGTCCAAGTTGCCTTCTCTGTTGGGCTAAGCAGCATATGGCGTTTCCCTTACCTATGTCATCGGAACGGAGGAGGTAAGGCCAGGGTTAAGGAAGGGGTTTTAAGGCTGGGAGCCTAGACTCCTATCTCCTAGGAGATAACTGGAAGGGAGGCAGCCAGACTCCTAGGGGATAGAGAGGAGGGGGGCCAGGACTCCTGACTGCCTAAGCACAGCTCCTGGCTCCCTTCTTCAGGCAGCTTTATCCTGATGCACTTCTTCATGCTCCTCTTGTTCGGGATCCCCCTCTTGTACATGGAGATGATCATGGGGAAATGGCTGCGTGTGGACAACATCCGGGTCTGGAAGCAGCTCACCCCCTGGCTGGGCGGCATAGGCTATGCCAGCATACTGGTGAATGAGGGGCCCAGCCAAGAGGCATCCCAGTTCACCCCTTGTGGTCTCCAGGTTCCCTGTCTCCACCCATCCAGCCCCTCAGGCCCACTGTGTCCACCCCCAGGTGTGCATCATGGTGAGCTTGTATAACAGCATCATCACCACCTGGAGCCTCTCCTACCTGGGCAACTCCTTTCATCATCCCCTGCCCTGGGACCAGTGCACACTGGTGAAGAACATCACTGTCAGCGGTGAGGAGAGGGAGAGAGAGGGCCAGAAGAGTCAAGGGAGGCAGGGGCAACAAGAAGCAAGAGCCAGGGAGCAAGAGCCAAAGGGGAGGAAGTGAAGAGCAGGGGTAGGCACCAGGTGAGGTCGTATCTAAGCACCTGGGTCCCCCCAGACCTCTCTTGCCTTGGGACTGTGTCCCACCAGTACTTCTGGTACCACACCACCCTGAGTGCCTCAAACCACATAGAAGAGGGGGTCAAGGCCCTTGTCCTGAATCTCAGCCTGGGCATCTTCGCAGTCTGGTTCCTCGTCTTCTTAATCATGATGACAGGGCTAAAGATGTCAACGCAGGTAAGCCACCCTGACTGCTGATCCCACTGCCACTTCACCTTTGCAAATCCAGAGATCCTCAGGCTCCCTGCCCCCTTCCCTTTGACCTCTCTTCTCCAATCCCCATGACCCTCCCACCCACCCAGAGGGCAAGCTCAGATGTGACCACCCAGCGTCTCCACCAGGGCTCCTAAGGAAGGTGCTGTTCTCTCCCTAAGCAGCTGTCAGCTGCTCCTCTCACAAAGAGCTGCTCCTCCCATCCACAGCATGGAAGAGCACCTTGTCTTGACCACATTCCCTCTTCACCTTCCCTCATCTGCATGTCACTGCATGTGAAGACCTGCAGGCAGCTTTTAGATTAGGCCACAGACTCACGCCCTGAGCCTGGCATGTCCCTCCTTCCTTCATTTTGACTGTGCCTGTTGACCCCTAAAGAGGCCAAATGGCACGGATACATTGCCAAAGTTTCTCATTTAGAGTACTTTATCCCAATCCATACTTCCAATCCATCCCCTTGGCACCTGGACATTCTCCTTCTGTGGAAAAGTTATTTCAATGTGTTTATTAGGTCATTTTGGTTAACTTTACCTGTAATTTCTGGCCCCTGTATCTATGCAAGCAATCAGCTCACCCCATATATCCCCGGAGGCCCAACTTCAACTTACCATTCCTTTGCAGCCTTCAAAATAAACCATTCACACAAAAGCAGATTTTACTAAAGGCTTGGTGGCAGGGGGAGCTTCTCTCACCTATCCCTGAACAAAAATAATAATTCCTGTTAACCATGTTTTCTCCCAAAGTTTCTTCTTCATTTGTTTTCTTCCCCCATCATCTATGAAGTTGTTCCATGCAGACTTCAGCCTCACTGGCTTCTCTCCCCTTTGCAGTTCCTGTCCCTAAACTCACAAATAGGCCACAAAACCAAGGTCTGTGAATTAACAGTGTCCAACTGCACCACCATTTAAAAACCACCTTTACCTGGGGCCTCATTCTTCACCCTTGAGCAGCTGATTAGAGGATTTTTCTTCCTCAAACACTGTTGCCTCCCTAGAAAAAGCCTCCCATAGCTCCCTCTTGTTATATCTGGGCCATCTTAACACTGCTTACCTCCATCTCTCTATTCCTGCTGACCTGCAGTCCCCTGCTAATGCTCACCTCTGTCCTGTCTTCCCTCCTCCCCATTTCTGACTTCTGGTTTGTCCTGACCCCTCTGGCCAGATGCTGGTTTTCTCAGTATTCCTCCCCTACATCCTCCTCCTCTGCTTCCTCATCCGAGGTCTCTTCTTGGAAGGTGTGACCACCAGCCTCAGACGTATGGTGACCACAGAGGTGAGGCTGCGGACTCCAAACCTCCCTCCCTCAACTACCCAGGCCTTCTCTGAATCTCCTTCCCCTGAATCTTCTTTCCTTCTGCCCCAGCCTACCCCTCATCCCTCCTGCTTTCCACCCCAGCCTGCCCACCTCTACCAGCTCACTGGGGGGTCCACACTCTGAGCCCACTCGCAAACTCCTCTCACCCACCTTCATCCACAGCTCTCTGCCTGGGCCTCGCTGGACCTGTGGCGTCAGGCAGGAGGGCATGTGCTCTACTCTTTGGGCCTGGGCATGGGCACCATCATCTTGTTCTCCTGCAAGGCTGGAGGTGACAACTATGTCCAGGTGGCTTCTTTGGTGGCCCTGGTCAACCTGGTGACCTCATTGCTGGCCACATCCGTCATCTTTATAGTGCTGGGGTTCTGGACCACCACCAGTGGCCACGCCTGTGTCGAGCAGTAAGTAATCACAGCCTTGCAGATTCAAGAGGAGTCTCCCTCCCTCTGTATTAGCAACCACCCCCCCCCAGCCTCATGGACCTTCGAACTTGAACCTCTCAATAATGATAATATTATACTTATTCTCAGAGAAAACAGCCAAAAGGGAATATTCTAATATCCATCACTTTATAGATAAGAAAATAGTCTTAAGAGTTGTGACTGTCCCAAGGTTTCCATAAATTGCAAACGGGTGCGTAAAGAAGTTTTCAAAATCAATTATTTAACTCACCAAAGAGGCAGTTATAACATTCTGAGCCACAATCAGTGGTTGTGGCCTAGGCTGCATATTGGAACCATTTGGGAAGCTTTAGAGAACACTTATGTTTGAGTCCCACCCCTAGAGATTCTCATTACTCGGTCTGGGGTGCATTCAGGCATTGAGATTTTTTTTTTAAACTTCAAGGTGTAATTTTTCTTCCAGTTAGGATGCTGGAAGGATGCAAAAGTCCATGTTCCCATAGTAGGAGCAATTTAAAGAAGGGACAAAATAAAAATCATACTTTCCTATAAAGTTACTGAAGAGCAGTGGACACAAAGAAGCCTATTGAACTAAATGAGCCCATCATGGGTGAGCAAAGAGTCATAAATGCCTTTATATCGGGGGTAAATGCCTAATCTGGGAGCATGTGGGTGGAGGAACAGGCCTGTCACAGATGGAGAGACTTTGCACAGACAAAAAGAAATCCAAGCACTTAATGACAGTATGGGCTTCCAATTGGTACTCGACTTTCAAGAATCCCTCAACACACAAATAAATTGCTTGACCCCCCTTTTCCCCTCAGTCTGTTCCCAGGAATTGTGTTGAGGAAGTGGCAGAAGATGCAGCAGAGACAAGGCTAGCAAGCAGAGGAAGTGTGCACTGTCTTATGGTGCTCAGATTGTGGCCCCACTGGATAAACCAAAAACATCTAAAGCTATAATCCAACCCACTCCAACTGAAGCAGTGACAACAGAAAGGAATTAGTCCCTGATGTGGTGCAAAAAGTTGAGGGCATGGCTCATGGGAACAGTAACCTCTCTTTAATTCCACTTGAAGGCAGAGAAAAACTCAACTAATGAAAATTACCACCCAACCCAAACTCAACTGAACTCTTAAGAAATGTGAATAATTAGCCCTCATCCTAGCTGTCTGGTAGAATAAAAGGCTTAAACTTATTGAGACTAAGCAAAATAAAACAATATACCTTTCTTCTTTGTTCTTCTATACACAAAGTCCAGAATAAAATTAAAAATCTCAAGACATTCCAAAAACCAGAAAAATGTAACCCATGGCCAAGAGAAAAAAAGAAGGCCTAAAGATCATCAGACACATTAGAATTAGCAGACAAGAACTTTAAACAACCATTATAAATATGTTAAGGAATTTAATAGAAAAGATTAATAAAATGTGTGAAGACAGTGGGGATATTTTAGGAAAGCTGTAGAAACTCTAAAAAAGAACCCCATGAAAATTCTAGAATTTAAAGTAAATGAAATGAAAGTTTCACTGGATGTATGTAATATGGATTGGAACCGGCAAAAAAAAAGGATCAGTTAATGAAGACAACTAAATAGAAGTTACACAAAGTGAAACAGAGAAAAGGAAAGAAAAACTAAACAAGACCACTAGTGACCTGTAACAGTAATATATGTATATATTTTTTTGGTGGGGGGAGGTAGGTAGGTTTACTTATTTATTCTTAGTGGAGGTACTGGGGATTGAACCCAGGATCTTGTGTATGCTAAGCATGCACTCTACCACTTGAGCTATACTCTCCCCCCATAATATATGTATAATTGGAGCTGCAGAAGGAAAGGAGAGAGAATTGGGGTCAAAATTGTTTTTAAATAGCAGGCAAGTATTTTCCAAATTTTATTAAAAACATCAGCCCACAGATCCCAGAAGCTCAGAAAACCCCAAGCAGGGTAGATAAAAAGAGGATCACTCCTTGGTGTATTGTGGTCAAGCTTCTGAAAGCCAAATGTAAATAGAAAATGTTTAAAGCATTCAAAGATTTAAAAGTACATTGCATGAAGTGGTACAATGATAAGAATTATGACTATTTTCTCATCAGAAACAATGGAAGTCAGAAGACAATGAGATAGAAATGTTTAAGAACGCTGAAAGAAAGGATCTAACAACCTAGAGTTCTGTAGTCAGCTAAATACCCTTAAACAATGAAAGTGAAATGAAGACATTTTCAGATTAAAATGAGAGAATTCATCGCTAGCAAATCTATACCAAGAGAATACTAAAGGAAATTCTTGAGGCTGAAAGGAAATACCTGGTTTGTATTTAGATTTCATAAAAGCATACAGTTGAAAAAGTACTTTCACCTACCCAAGCTGTTCTTAACACTATTGTGCTAAAGATCCCACCACCACCAACAGAAAATTAGCTAACATCTTATTTAAAGGTGAATTATTGCACACTTTCCCCTAATATTGAAAACAAGGCAAGAATATATATCTCTTCTCATCACTTATGTTCAATATTATAGTGAATTTCCTAGCCAGTGAAAGAAGGCAAGAGAAGAATTTTATAAAGCATAGAGACCAGATAAAGTAAAACTGTCTTTATTCACAAATGGCATCAGTGTGTACTTAGAAAACCGAAAGGAGACGGGGAGAGTACAGCTCAGTGGTACAGCACATGCTTAGCATGCACAAGGACCTGGGTTCAATTCCCAGTACCTCCTCTAAAAGTGAATAAACCTAATTACTAATTACCTCCCCCCTCACCACACACACCAAAAAAAAAAAAAAAAAAGAAAACCTAAGGGAATCTACCCAAAAAAAACCTACTAAAATAAACAAGTGCATTTAGGAAGGTCACAAAAATAAAATTCACTCTATGAAAACAATAATATTTCTACACACTAACAACAAACAGTTAAACGAAAAATTTAAAAACAAAACTGTTTACAATTAGATCAAATTGTAAGGCAAATACTAAGGCTATAGTTAACAAAATAGGTGTAAGATCTCTTCACTGAAAACTGTGGAGCATTGCTGAGAGAAAAAGATCTAAATAAATAGATATATTAAGTTCCTGGATTTGCAGAACCATTGCTATTAATATATAAGTTCTCTCTAAATTGCCAAGTGAAATGGCAATTCACAACCCAGCAAATTTTACTGTAGAACTGACAAGATGATTCTAAAATGTAGATGGAAATGCAAAGGACCTAGGTAGTCAGATCAGTCTTGGAAAAAAAAAAAGTTGGAGACATACTATCTGGTTTCAAGAGTCACTATAAAGTTGCAGTAGTCAAGACAATGTTATATTGGCCTAAGGATGACCAACAGAGCAACAGAACAAAGTAGAATTAAACCAACACACATATGATCAATTGATTTTCAATAAAGATGCCAAAGCAATTCAACGGTAAAGGAAATTCTTTTCAATACCTGGAAAAAAATAAACTGATCCCTACCACACACCGTGCCCCCAAATTAATTCAAGACGAATGAAAGACCTTAGTGTAAAAGCCAAAACTATAAAGCTTCTAGAAGAAAACATAGAATATCTTGACCTTGGGGTTAGCAAAGATTTTTTAGCCAGGATACAAAAAACACTAACCGTAAAAAAAAAAAAGGTTGCTAAGTTGGAGTCATCAAAATTAAAAACTTCAGCCCAGCAAAAGCCACCACTGAAAGTGAATAAGAAAGCCACAAACTGGGAGAAAATCACACATATACACACACACATGTGTACTGATAAATGATTTTTATCCAGAATATTTTAAGAACTCCTACAAGTCTATAAGACAAAACCAAACAATCAACAAATAGGTAAGTGGGAGTGTAACATGGTACGAATCATTTTTGGAAACTATTTAGCAGTTTTTACAAAAATTAAATATATACCTACCATATAATTTACCTATTCCTCCCCTGCTACTTAACCTTATAGAAATAAAAACAATGCCACAAAAAGGCATGTATAAAAACAAACATTCACCTACTTAAAGACATTTTGGTTTCAGCTTTACTCATAATGGTCCAAACTAAGCAGCCCAGATTTCTATCAGGAGGTAAACATAATAAATCTTAATATCTTCATTCAACCAATAGAATACTATTCATCACTTAAAAGAAATGAACTAATGATATATGCAACCACATGGATGACCCTCAGACATTACATTGGATGGAACAAGCCAGACATAAAAGACGACACATTGCATGAATCTATTTATATGAAATCGAAGCACAGGCAAAACGAGCATGTAGGAATGGGAATCAGTAGTTGCCTCTGGAGTGGAGGGAACACACTGGAAAGGGGCAGAAGGGAACTCTCTGTAGTGATGGAAATATTTTTTATCTTGATTGGGATGTTGGTGACATGGGTAGTTGGTCAAAACTCATTGACGTGTCCGTTTAATATCTGCACTGCTTACTGTCTGTAAATGATGGCTCAAAAAAATTACAGCTCTTGTTTTTTAAAAAAGCTCCTAGTTGATAAGGAAAAAAAAAGCTCCCAGTTGATTCCAATGAGCAGCCTAGACTGAGAAGCATCCTCTCCCAGGGCAGCACTGCCCATCAGAGCTCCGTGATGCTTGGAAGCCTCCACCTGAACTGTGTGCGGCCACCAGCTGTAGCACCTGAAATGTGAATACGATCAAATATGGCAAATGGGACTGAAGAACTGGATTTTTCACTTTATATGATTTTTAGTTTAAATAGCCATGTGTGTCTAGTGGCTACCATAGTGGACCACGTAGTCCTAAAAGTACTGCCATCCTGAAACCCCTGCCCTTCATTATATAGAGTCTCTCAAACTCTAATGGGCATTATGAATCTCCTGGGGATCTCAATCAGTAAGTCTGGGGTGGGCCCAAGTGTCTGCATTTCTAAAAAGTTCCCAGGTAATGCAACTGCCCCACAGAACCTACTTTGATTAGCATTACCCTCTCTTTAGATAAGAAAATGTGGAGGTATAGAGTCTTACAGAAGTTTTCTAATCAGGAGCACAGAGGGCAACTGAGACTCTGGCAGCATTTCACTAAATTAACTAAGCACAGTATTTATGGTCCCAGTGACACCCCTCCCCCATTCCCAAGTGTGTATCCTGGAGAATTTCTCCCGGGAGCCCCGCAGATGGATGGTTGTCGTGGTGACTGGTGTTTGTGATCACAGGAGGTAGGGCCATTATATGGGGAATCAAACATGACTGTGGATTGCGAATGCATATTATGCAATATGGTGCAGCAATCAGGAACAACTAGATACACATTCAGCAACATAGCGATTTCGTCAAAATTGAGGGGAAAAATAAAACGATTTATAGCACAATGACACTTAAGTGATGACACAAAGCAACATTTTTCACCAAGAAATACCCACATTTAATGTTAGTCAAGCACATGAAAGTGAGTATCTACAGAAGGAGAGGAAAGACTGAAATTCATAGAGGAAAAAAAAAAAAGATTAAACAGACTTTGCTCTGCCAGTTGAGGAAAATGTATCATGGATGGTTTGATTAACCCAGCATTCCAAACTTAAGATCCAAGAAGACACAAAATTCTGAGTGTATTAGTTTTCTAAGCTGCCGTAACAAAGTACCACAAACTGGGTGGCTAAAATACCAGAAATTTATTGTCTCACACCTCTGGAGCCCAGAAGTCTGAGATCAGAGTGTTGGCAGGGTTGGATCCTTCAGAGGGCAGTCAGGCAGACTTTGTTCCATGCCTCTTCTGGCGGTTTGCTGGCAATCTTTGGTGTTCCTTGTCTAGTAAATCTCTGCCTCCATCCTCACATGGTATTCTCCGTGTGTGTGTGTGTGTGTCCAAATTTCCTCTTTTCATAAAAGGACACCATAGTGGAACAGGGGCCCACTCTACTCCAGTACTTCATCTTTAATTAGCCCTGCAACAGCCCTATTTCCAAATAAGGTCCCATTCTGCAGTACTGGAGAATGTATGAGTGTGGGAGCAGGGGCACACAACTCAACCCAAAGCACCTTGGAATTAGCTACTGCAAATGTAACATCTTCTGCCCCCTTAGGTGGAAGCTTCAGGGCAACTCACCCCAAGTCTATGTGATTGACTTCCAGTCCCTGCCCTTGTTACTCAGCTGCACTCATCTTGGGCAATTCATGTCCCTCTCCTGTCCTCAGTGTCCTTGGTTTGCAGCTAACAGAGGGGCCAGTCTGTTCTCCACCAGCTTTCCTTTTCTCTGCTTCCCCTTCAGGAGTGTCTCAAAGCTGATGAAGCTGATCGACAAGGGGGTGCTGCCACAGGATGCCAAGCCCCCAGAAGACATCCTGCTCCTGCCCACCATGGACTACCTAGACTGGATCAACAACCTCCCAGGATACCTCCAGCACCAGGTCATCCACTTCTCCCCATCCTGCAGCATCAAGGCGCAAAAGGAAAAGGTATGTTTGTGGGGGCAGGTGGGTGCTTCCCAATAGCCCCAGAGGCCACTGGAAAATGTGTTTCCCAGGGGCTTTGTGGGCTATCTACGCACCTTCTGAGGCAGGTAACAGAATTACTCTTCCACCACCATTTAGTATGTGCCAGGGCCTTTGCTAAATTTTCACTCTAATTCTCACATCAACTCTAGGATCTCTATTTATTAGAGGAGGAAACTCAGGTGGAAACTTAACAGGTGATGCTCATACACCTTATGAAACCAAAAAGGGCAAACACCCAACACTTTGGCCATCCACCTACCACTATGCCTCTCTCCTCTGCCTGAGACAGATATTGCTAATCGATCACTGCACCATTCCCCCCCAATCCAGCCCCACCACTGCCTCAGAGCCCTTCTCCCCAACAGTTCATGGAAGGCCCTGGCCTGGCATTTGCAGCCTTCTCCCAAGTCGTCTCGTTGTTCCCTGGTGCCTCTTTCTGGGCCATCCTCTTCTTCATAGCCCTGCTCATCATAGGGCTGAACAACTTGATAAATATCTTGGAAGGCATTGTCTTTCCTCTCCAGAACTCCATCTCCGTCTTCAAGAATTATCCCAGGATGCTCTCAGGTACTATGGATTCTCACCCCAGTGACAACCTTGCCCCTGGTGCCCCTCTTCACTAGGCCATCCCTAATCTCCTGGGCTCACTTTGACCCCTGACCCAGCTACACATAGACCTCAGTGTGGCCAAACCTGCCTCTGCCTTAGCGATCATCTGCTTGGGAGGTTTTCTGGGCAGCCTCGTCTTCACCAGTCAGGCCGGCAGCTACGTAATGTCCTTGTTTGATGACCACCTGGTCCCGCTGACCCTTGTCGTCATTGTGGCCTTCCAGAACATGGCCCTGACCTGGATCTACGGAGCTAGGAGGTGACGTTCAAGCCTCAGGGGACCCCACCCCGGGTCTCTGAGGAGAGCTGGGGCATGGTCTACTCCTTCAGTCCTTCCCACAGCAGAGGGTCCAGCTGAGAGCAGGAGGGAGTGATCTGAGGGGAGCTGGGTGGGTCCTGATGGAACAAGCAGTCAGGACCAAGGGGACTCAGGTTCCCCTGCCATTGGCCAGTTGGGCTAGTCTGAAGGCAGAGGGCTGGGAGCAGTGTATCCCCTCTGGATGGGAGGATTCCCACGGGGAGACCAGATGCAGAGCCCAACCTCAGGGAGTGCCTGGCAGGCCAGAGGAGGGCTCCTTCCCAGACATCCCTGCCCACTGCCCCCAACCCAGGCTCAGGGAAGAAATGTTCAGAGAGCTGGGCCGCCCTCTGTGGCCCTTCTGCACTTTCCTGTGGTGCTACGTGACCATGCCAGGGCTGCTGGCCCTCCTCACCATCTGCCTCATGCATCTCTACCAGGGGGCACACCTCTACTACACTGCCTGGAACAGCAGTGGGGTGAGATTCCCCTACCTGGGCCTCCCACCTGGACTTTCGGGACCCGTTGTCCAAATGCCCCCAACAAGCCCCTAAGTCTGGGCTCCTCCCATCCCCAGGGACCATTTGGCCAGATTCCCAGTCCCTGGGAAATCTGATCCCCAACATCACATGGACTGAAACACCCACCCCCCACCACCGCCTCTTCCTCCCACCTTGCCGCCCTCTCTCTCTGCCCTCAGAGCCAGGAAGTAAAACAGCCCTACCTGCACAGGACCCTGGGCTGGGTCACCTTCTTCAGCACCCTCACCTTGCTGCCAATACCAGTCCACCCATTTCATCATTGGTGGTCCCTCCAGGACTACACTGCCCCTGGTTCCTTTGAAAAGCTACTGTCCAAAAAGACTACCTTTGTGTCCCCCAAGCCCTTAAAGTGGCCTAAGCAGCACTCAGTGAAGTCCAGCTTCACCCCCCAGGACAGAAACAGAGAGACCTCATCTAGAGAGTTAAGTCTGTCCACCAGGGGGTGGAACCAGGACTCCCAATGGCTCAGCCCAATCTCGAGTAGGAGTGAGAGCTCTTCCTGGTTCAGCCTGCCTCTCCCAGCCTCCCTGACATCTGCCTTGTCCACGAGGAGTGTCAGCACCCCCGCCTCGAGGCGGGTGACCCCAGCCTCAACAACCATAGACAACACGCAACAAGGGCAGGAAGACCATGAAAAAAATCCACACAAGAAATCTGTTCAGTAACTAGCGACACCACCCATTTTTTCCAAGGAAGCATATCTGTCCGGTAACTGGTGGCATTAGTGGCATAGCTACAGAAACAGTTGGTTCTGCCAGAAAGGAGGGGCAGGAGCACGTGGAAAACTTGCCTAGCAACCAGTGACATCACTCATTTGACTTTGGAAGGAAAAAGACAACCTGGGAACTCTTTTCTCCCCTGGAATATTATTGCTTCTGCTAAGTGGAACCCTGCTCTGGGATTGGGGAACTCAGAAGAAGAAATCAACTCAGCTACTCATAGGGCTGGACCTGGTGCCCCCTCGTCCCCCTGTGAGGCGGGGGCACCATGCTGGCACGACGGGATGGGCCTCACAGCACTTTCCAGGACCCAGCCTTCTCAGCTATCACGGACAGTGTTCTCTCCAACACCCCACCTCCACCGCCAAACTGGATCACTAGGGTGGCTGACTTCTCCAGGGCTGCCCTCTTGGAGTGAGGCTGAGACAGCAATGTTGTGGGTCAATAAATGCGTTCTTTGGGACCCCATGCACAGGCTGTGGGCCCAGTGTTCTTTTGGTGAGCAGCCCAGATGTCAGCCTCCTCCCACATACACCAACCTCTGGCAAGCTGAGTGTCCAGTCTGGTGACCCCAATTTCCCTCTGCCTTTGGGACACAAGTATGAGCCCCTAGACCCCTCCTTGTCCTGGAGTTGAGCCATGCCGTGGTAGAACCTTGCAGCAATCAGAATCACCCACTCTAGAAAGTGTGCTCATCTCTAACTCAAACGTGGTCATTGGTAACCATACTAAATCTATCCCGTAACTCACCTCTCACTACTTCTACCAAGACGGCAGCATGCCTGGAGCACTTAGACCCTCTCTAGCTGGCTGGCATTGCTTCGTTCCCCCTTGGAGTGGGGTCCCTCACTTGAGCACCAAGAGGTGGGTCACCTGGTTTCGGTGGGCTCGGGATGAAGGAATCTTGGAGAACTTGAGCTTATTAGGGTTTCCTGTGGGAGCAGGTAACACCGCTGTGCTGCTTTGAATGTCAAATGGAGTTGAGGCAACTCGGGATGGAGGCACCGGGGCCCCTTGTAGAAGACACACCCCTTAGTGACATCCTGGGCAAAAACTTGTCTCCCACTCCCTACTTGCAAAGGACATGGCCTTGAGAATCAATGTCAGCTTACATCGCCACCCACCCTGGTTCCCAATCACTTCCCAAATCTTCGCCTGCTCTTTCACACCTTTTATTTACCTCAAAGGCCTTGAAACACTCTTTAGCCACTCCCCTATCAGTGACTTTTTGAGAAAATATCCCCAACATATATATTTTACTTGTAAACTACTGTCATTCTACATACTTGGTATCAGTAAAGTTTCATTTGTTTTGCTCATTTTGATTTTAAAAAACAGATGTAAATAGAAATTCTAAATTTTCCTTCCTGCATTCCCAATGTAATGGCTTCTATGACCCAACTAGAAGAGCCCTGAAAAGGTCAGGGGCAGAGACACCCCCAGTCCTTCCTGCCCCTGAGACTCACCCCTTGGCCCCCTGCCTCCTCCCTCGCTCTCTAGGGACCCTGGGTCTGGGATGACCCAGCTCTCGGAACTGGAGGTGGGTGGAATGGGTCTGGTCCTCCTCCCACCCTCACCTCTGTCTCTCCTCCCCTCCCCGGGTCGGGATGGGCCACCATGAACTGGTATCGCTAAGTATCTGGCGGGGTTAAGACAAAAGCCACATAGACGATGAGTCCTGCACGCAGAACTGTTGTTCTAAAGCCATTTTTGTGCAAGGTTAGGCTGGTGAGAAGTCCTGGCACAAAAGACACTTTCCCAGGTGCTGTGAGAAGCTCTGTGCCCTTGTTAATACCTGGACAAAGCCACAGACAGGCCCTGGGCTGGCCTCCTTCCCCTCATCCCTCCTTTCAGGAGGTGGATATTGCGGGAGGCTCAGAAGAGAAAAAGGACAGCCCTGAGGTCAAATAACCAGTCAGTGGCTGAGGCGGACGTAGAATCGAGGTCTTCTGGCACCTAGTCTGGAATCCTTTCATTTTCCATTTCCCCACCGGATTAAACACTTCTTGACCTTTGTGGCTAAGGTGTGGGCATGTGACCTATTTCCCCAGTCTGAGGTGCCCCACGAGCTTGGAGGGGGCAATGAGCACATACAAGGTGGCCCCGCATATGGGGAGACTGGTGGCCTTGGTGAACGTGGGGCAGAAGCCTCAGGCCCCCAGGCCACGGGCTGCGTGGAAGGGGTGTCTCCGCTAGGCCGGTCCTGCAGTGGAGGTTTGGACAACCGGGACACCGGCGGGGGGAAGCCACACGGGGAGCATTGGCCAGCAGTTGCAGCTAAGACAGGAGCCTGCAAACTTCTCCTGTAAAGGGCCAGATAACAAATATTTTGGGCTTTCAGGACATGGTCTCTATGGCATACAGTTGTCCCTCAGGACTGGTTCCAGGACCTCCACAGATACCACAATCTTCAGATGCTCAAGTCCCTCATATAAAGTGGTGTACCATCCACATGTGACCTACACATATCCTCCCGTGTACTTTACATCACCTCTAGATACCTCTTAATACCTAATATGATGTAAATGCTATGTAGACAGTTGTAAATATGATGTAAGTGCTCTATAAGTAGAAACCAGTGTGGCAAATTAAAGCTTTGCTTTTTGGAACTTTCTGAAATTAAAAAAAATATATTTTCAGTCCACATTTGGTTGAATCCATGGATGTGGAACATGTGGGCACAAAGAAGGCGACTGTACTCTGTTACTTGGTTTTTATGACTCTTACAATGTAAAAACCATTCTTAGCTCACAGGCGAGATTTATCCTGCACCACTAGTAGTTTGCCAACACCTGATCTAGGGCCAAGTCAGGCCTGCAAGAAAATGCCAGTGACTAAACCAGAATTTAGTTTCAACCCCCTCATGGGCCCATTTTGGGCCAGGTGGCCACGCAGAAGGTGTTGCCACCAAGCTGTCCCACAGAAAGAAAGGTGACCCCAGAATGGTCAGAGGGAGCAGAATCCTAAATTTTCAAGATGGTCTATATAACTCCCCTCAGCTTAGATCTCAGGAGATTGTTATCCAGGAGGCAGTCAGGAAGAGATGAAGCCTCTCTGGGAACACCTGTGCGGTGATCAAACTGGCCAAGCTGCGTGGACCAGGAGGAGGGAAGAAGGTAGAGTCAGAAATCTTTTTGAGCTGATTTTCTAGGAGATACTTCCAACCATCAATAGTACCAGATGCACGTGGATAGGAGGGAAACTAGGAAGTCCCAGCCAACACCTTAACTAGCCATTTACTGCAGTCTGTCTTCCAAGGTTGGAGCTGGGGTTGGATGGCTGCTGCACCCTGGTGGGCATCACCAGCTTTTTACTCAGCCCAACCAGCAGTGAACCAGGCCCGGTCACTTATGGGAACCTCTGTAAATCGAGGGCCCCGCTGACGAGCCAGCAGCTTTGCAGGGGGGTAGGGGATAAAGTTTCCTCCAAAGGGAAAGCCGCTACTTCTCCATGGCGAAACTGAGATGACCCGAGGACCAGCCCAGCTGTGCTCTTGAACATACCATTTTCATCTAACCATTTCAGACCTTACTGGTTGTCAAGTTCAAGTTGACCTACCCCAAAATGGAGATGTCAGGCCAGGGAGTCACAAGGCAGTCCCTCTCAACAGAGCCTGAATAGCAATTAATAGCAGCGTTTTCTCCAAAGGGGTGTATGTACGGGCTGCGTCAGGCAGGTGGTGCTGTTGTACTGGGAAATGGCTTCTGCGTATTCCCACAGCCATTAAGTTATCAGAGCTGTGAGTTCCCCTTCTCCTGGGATGCTCACTTGTTTCTATAGTCTGCCATGGAGAGGACCACACATGCTACAGTCTCTGGATGGGAGAATCCCCTGATGCTTATGGGACAATCACAGTATGAACACATAAAACATCAATACCAATTATATATTCAACAGCAGAAGCCACAGCAGCACACTGAATTGGCTCAAGCCCCTACCCTGCAAGGTCACGTCAGCTTCCCTTCCTCCACAATGAGCCTTGTCAGTTGAATTCAGGTGATTTTTTTCCTGCTTGAAGAACATGCTTGAGCCAGGAACCACAAAATCAGCTTTAGTGAAATTTCCACCCAAGGGATATACTGTCTCCAAGAGCCACAAAGGCTGACCCTTGTTGAACATCCTTTGTAGCTGGAAACTGCAGGACCAACAGTGTCTTTTCTAAGCTATGGAATGTCTGTTTAAGCCCAGGCAGTCCTCAAGATAATGACTTGGATAGCAGGGCCTTCATTTTTGTCTTCATTCGAGACCCAGCCATCCTTAGTTAACCCTGATTGGATGGTAGGCAATGCTACACAAGCAGTGGAGGTCATTACCAAGAAGCTGTTCCTTCCAAAGGTGGATGGCCAAAAAGCACATGGGAAGAAGTTCAATATCATTAGTCACTAGGGAAATGCAAATCAACCTCACCATGAGATACCACTTCATACCCACCACAAGGATAGCTATAACCTCCCCCCAAAGAAAGGAAAATAACAAATGTCGGTGTGGATTTGAAGAATCTGGAACCTCATACATCACTGGCAGGAATGTGAAATGGTGCAGCCACTGTGAAAATCAGTTTGGCAGGTCCTCAAAAAGTTAAACGTAGAATTACCAGCAATTACACTCTGAGTTAAATACCTGAAACACTGAAGACAGGTGTTCAAACAGTAACTTTTATGTGAACATTCACAGAAGCATCAGTCAACATAGCTAAAAAGTAGAAACAACCCAAATGACCTTCAATGGATGAATGGATTTTAAAAAGTTATATATTCATACTATGGGGATTACTCAGCTATGGAAAGGAACGAAGTTCTGCTACCACGTGGATAAACCACTGTGCTAAGTGAAAGAAGTCAGACACAAAAGACCACATATTTAATTATTCCACTCATACGAAACATCAAGAATAGGTAAATCTATAGAGATAGAGAGCAGATTGTTGGTTGCCAGGGGCTGGGGGCAGAGAGAATGAGAAGTGAGTTCTTAATGGGTATAAGGTTACTGTGTGGGGTGGTGAAAACTTCTGGAACTAGAAGGTGGTAATGATTGTACAACATTGTGAATGTTCTATGTAAACTGACTATACTTCAATAAACATATGTATATAGATATGTGTGTGTGTATATATATATATAAACATTGTGAATGTTCTAAATGGCACTGAATTGTACACTTAAAAAGGGTTAAAATGGTAAATGTTATATATTATGTGTATTTTACCACAGTTAAAAAAATACAAATTGGAAAGGATGAAATAAATGCGCCTCTATTTACAAACAGCATGACATAAAAAATCCTAAGCAATCTGCAAAAATGATACTAGAACTAGTAAAGTCAGTTCAGGAAAGTCGCAGAATACCAGGTCAATATACAAAATAAGCAGTATTTCTGTATGCTAGCAATAAGCAATTAGAAATTCTAAAAAATTTAAACAGTATCATATATACCATCATACTATATAGGAATACATCCAACAAAATATGTGCAAGAACTGTATGCTGAAAACCACAAACATTCATGACAGAAGTCAAAGAAGACCTAACCGAATCAAGAGATATACAGGGTTCATTAAGATGTCAATCACCTTGAATTGATCTGTAGATTCAACAAAATCCCAAACAAAATCCCAATGGGTTGTTTAGCGAAATTGACAATCAGATTCCAAGGTTTATATTACAAAATCAAAGGAATTAAAATAACTAAAACAATTTTGAAAAGGGAAAGCAAAGTTGGAGGACTCACACTACCTGATTTCAAGATTTAGTATAAAGCTACAGTAATCAAAACAGTATGGTACTGGTGAAAAGATACACACATATATATGTGTACTGAACAGAACAGAGAGCACAGAAATAGATCCACACATATATGGTCAATTGACTGGTCAACTGATTTTCAACAAATGTGCTAAGATAATTCAACGGAGCTAAAAACAGTCTTTTCAACTAATTGTGCTGAAAATTAAACTACCCATGTGCAAAATAAAAAGCCTTGCTCTAACATTACTCTGTATAAAAATGAACTCAAAATAGATTGCAGCTTTAAATGTAAAGCCTAAAACTATAAAACTCTGAGGAGAAAATCTTTGTGACCTTGGATTAGATTTCTCAGGACAACAAAAGCATCAACCATAAAAAAAGGTTGATAAAATTTCATTGTTAATTTACAAATTCTGTTTTCCAAAAGACACTATTAAGAAAATGAAAAGGTAAGCTACATATTGAGAGAAAAATATTTGCAAAATACAAATCTGGTAAAGGAATATCCAGAATATATTAAATTTTACAATGTGGTGGTAAGAAAACAACCCATTTTTAAAATGAGTAAAAGGTCTGAACTGAGACTTTGCCAAAAAAGCGATACAGATGGCAATAAGCACATGAGAAGATGCTCAACATCATTAATCATTAGGGAAGTGCAAATTAAAACCACAATGTGACACCACTACAAGAACGGCTAATTTAGAACACTGATAACAGCAAGTGCTAGTGATGATGCAGAGTAACGGAAATCCCCTCACACACTGCAGGTGGAGGTGCAAAATGCAAAGGATGCAACCACTTAGCTGAGTTGAGCAGCTGCAGATAAAGTTATACACACACTTATTATACAACCCAGACACCCCAATCTTAGGTATTTACGTAAAAAAAAACAAAAAACAGACGTCCAATACCCAGTTTTCTCGAATTCAATCTAGGTTTGCGTATCAGCCCCTTGGCTCGTCTAAGTCTTTGCTCCACAGGAGCTACCAAACCCATTCTAGTTTTTGGATGCATCTTTGAGCAGCCTTTACAGCTGTCTTCTCTAGCCCCACTTGTCCCTCTAATATATGGGTTCCTCAGCCGTCAGTCCCAAAGCACCTGCATTCTTGAGTCCTCACTCCACCCTGCTGCCTCCTTTTTTCTGACGACCTGCAGTCTCTTATCTGGGATTTTCTTTTTTGTATAAAATGCATCTCTCTTTCAAATGACCTGCTTGTTTAGAATTTTAGTGGCTTACATATTCTACTGATGGTCACTCCCCCTTCCCCACATCTGAGGCTGGAGCAGATACCCTAGAGGTTCTTTTGGATCGCAGGCTAGTGAACGCCAAAGCTGTCCCACACCCTCAGCAGCCCCTCCAGAGGACCCTACACGAGCAGATCATGGCTACGCTGCTCACTCTTAGTTAATGGATACCTAATCACTTACTGGCCTTGCTGGTGACCTGCCATGAGTCCTAAGAGGGAATATCATCTACCTTTGGGATGGCCCAGTTAAACTATGTGGCTTCCAAATGTCAGCACCAGGACAAGTGGGGAATTTTCCTTTGTGGCCACCAACTGTCATGCAAAGGGGTCAGGATACCCAGCACTAGGGCTCTGCAAGAGAGGAGTGAAATCGGTTCATTGTAAGAAAACATACAAGTAGGAAAGATTTAGAATATAAGCTAATGGTAGTATTTTGTAATTCTTCTAGAGCACCTAGACTTCTCTTCAGTTAAGGGACGTTCGGTTTGAAAATGATATGTGGAAATGAAGTGGAGGTTGTACCTCTCCATTTTGATGACTCATGTCAGATTTCTACCTGCCAGACCTGGAGTTTTCCTGTTATACAGATATTTCAGCAGAGATAAATCAATTCAAGAGTCTCAGATAAATTAAATGAGTCTCAGAAAACTGGGAAAGAAACAGAAGCACAGAGTTAGCAGAGAAATAGTAAACCGCATGAAGCCGATTGTCACCCCGATGACTAGAGAGACAAAGGAAGAGAATCGCGTTATCAGAACCTAAAATCTTAAGTGCCCCTGCAGAGCTGAAACCCACGCTAGAAAAACGGGCTGCCTGGATGGAGCGGCTGTGCCCGAGTGCATCCATCAAACTTGTTCTGGCAGTGCTGGGGGGTAAAAGAGCTGAAAACTGCAACCCACTGGTGCTGTCAGACAAGACACTGCTCTGTGACTACGCTCAAGAACCAATAGGAAGCAGCAAGTCCCTTCTCCCTCCTCCAGCTGGTCTCCCTCTAGCGCCCCCTTTAGGCAGAATCTAACAGGAACCCAGCCGCAGAAACACGTGGCATGCCAGAGTAACACAGAGCAGAGGATATATATAGAAGACCAGATTTGCAGCTGAGAGACAACAGTTTAATAAGCCAGCGTGCCCACTGAGTGAATTCCTAAAGCTTTGCAGTATTTAGCATTTCTAAATACAAAAAGGCTCCGGATCCAGATTGCCCAGATTTCTATTCAAATTTGGCCACTTTCCAGCTGTGTGACCTTGTGTGAGTCACTTATCTGTGCTTCAGTTTTCTTATTTGCAAAATGGAGACATTGGTACCTGCCTTATACGGTTGAGAATATAAGGTAGGTACTAATGTCATAAGAATTCATTGGCTTAGCACGTGAAGCACTTAACCCAATGCCAGGCACATAGCACCCTGTGTTAGCTGTTGTTTGTCATTGCCACCATCATCCTTACTGTTATTATTACTCCTTGGGTTAGAAGAATTGATTCAGCATCTTCTAGAGAAATCTGGTTGCCACACAACACTTGGCAACGTTTCAAAGCTACTCTGCACCCAAAGTGGCAGACAGTTGGAATTCCTCCAATTTGGAAAAAGGATGTTTTGGTTTTCATTTTTGGATGTGTTGGTTGTTGGTGGCTTTCCTGCTATTTTACTAATAATTGCTGTCAGTTCAGCCTTTTCATTACCAGTTTAGTTTGTTATGGGTTGTTTAGTTAAACTGCATGTATAATGATGCATATTTGCCTCAATTCTGTGCGCGCGTGGCCTGCAATTTTCCACTAATTAGACTTTTTAAAGACACATATGCAGTTATCTACTCAAATTTGCATCATCTGTTCCCCTATTGCCAAGCAGATGCACACAGCGCCCACCCACCCCCACTCCAGGAAATAATTTGCTTTTTATCACTGAGTTCTTTTTCCACTGCTAAGTGGGAATGAGTGGGGGGTGCAGATGGTTGGGGCTCTTGTCCCACTGAAGTAACAGCCATCAAAATAGTGCAGACAAGAAGTGCTGCGCCCAAGTCAGACAGCAATAGTGGGCCTGAGAGGAGGAAACAGCCCCAGAAATATCTGCAATACAGCAGCAAACAGACCAAGGACCCCAAACACATCCTCAGTTTCAGCCCCATCCCCAAAGGATCTAGACACCCACCAGTTCCCAGAGAATCACGAATCCAGACCCCACTCCTCTCAAATGGCTTTATTTCCCCAGGGTGGGGAGCTGTGAGTGGGCCCTTTGGTCCCTGTACCCCAAAGACCCTGCAGCCTTCTCCAGCCCAGCAGGCTGTGGTACAGCCTTCAGAGGGGCAATACTTGGGCCCCAGAGGCTGATCCTCCCAGAGTGGAGCTGGTTCTGGAAGAAGCCAGGCCTGCAGTGGTCCTGACAGCAGCCCAGGTTCACCTCATGGACAAAGTGGCCAGGTGCGAGAGGTCAAGGATCTGCTAGGCCTTACTCTGGGAGAAAAACTCCCTATGGCGGCTCTTCACTGAAGTCCACCAGCAGGACTCAATCTAGAGGAAGAGAGGAGAACAGGTGGTGGGCATGGAGAGGAGGACAGAAAAAATAAGAGACCGGCGAAAAAGAAGGATGCACGATAAGCCCAAAGGAGACCGAGAGTGAACCAGGGACAAAAGGAGGGCAGTAAAAGTGAAAAAGACTCAGAGAGATATGGGAACAGAGACCTGGAAAGCAGGGAAAGAGACGTAGGCAGTGACAGAGGCTGGAGATACACCCAGGTAGACCTACACACTGACCTTTGGGCCCAGGCGGGGCTGGGGGCGGCGGACCCCCTGGGGGAAGCAACGCAGAGCGGCTGAAGGCCTCAGCTACCCAGCCCAGGACACGGTTACAGTGCTGGACCTGGAGAGTAGGGGGGATATCAGAACACCAGACCGGAACCCTACTGTCCTTCACCCCAGCCATATCCACCCAGCCTGGCCCAGGTTCTCACCTCCTGTTCCAGCCCTTTCAGACGCTGCTCATACTCGCGGATCTGTCTCAGCTGCTTCAGTGCTGTGTCCACCCTGGAGATCCAGGGTTTCAAGTCTGCGCCAGCCCCCTACTGGCCCCGCCCACCTTGGAAGGCCCGCCCCCTGGAGGTCCCCTTTCCTCACTAGAGTTCCGGGACCCTGCCCCTTCAGGCTCCGCCTCTAGCCTGCGCCTTTGCGGGACCTAAGTCGTGGGATTCTCTCCTGTGGCCATAAGCCCCGCCCACCGCCAGGCCGCGCCCTCACTTCTGCGACGTGCGCTTCAGACGTTCGGAGTCGCTCTCCCGCTGTTCCCGAGCACGCGCCAGCAGGAAATTCTCCTTTTGCACTGACTCCCACGTCAACAGCCTCCGCTCTGCTTCCTTCGAGAGGTGGACCCCTGGATAGTAGGATCAAGATACAGTCAAAGGGCCCCCCATCCTCGGGCCACACGCAGTCCCAGACCCAGTTTCCTCACGCAGAACTGCTCTTTTGTGATCTCCCAGGCCACCCCCACCCCACCCCGCGCCAGTCTAGGCCTCCCACTAACATCCCACGCCCAGCCCCCTGGCAGACTAAGCCCTGCCCACTAGTGCTCGTGGGCGTCCTCCTCCAGCCGCTACGTGCTCTTCTTTCTCTCCAGGTCCCGCCCACTGTGTTTCTCTCTTTAGGGTCAAGCCCAACTCTCACGAAAATGCTCTAAGCCTGGGGAAGGTGGCAAGCGGGCCCGGCGCCTGCGCAATCGACGGATGAGGGAGCGCACGTGCGAGATGACAATAAGGGGCGGGGCCAGTGCAGGCCGAGAATGAAATTCCCGGATGAGGCTGTAGCGCTGCGCCTTCCAGTAGAGGTCGCTGTTGCCTTGTACTTTGCCGAAGGTATGGCTGTGAGGACCCAGAGATCAAGAGTTAATGGAGGTCAAAGACCATTGGGACAGAGAGGATCAAGGTTAGCTATCAGGCAATATCTGTTGGAAGTCCAAGTCAGCAAGCAGATACCAGGATCAATAAAGTCAGAGATTACCACAGGATGCAATTAGTAGTTGGGTTAGGAGGGCCCAGGGTCAGACGTCAGAGGTAAAGTTGGGAAAGCTGTCATGAATTAGGTAGACGTTGGAGTCAGGTTCAAAAGTCAGCCTGGACATGAATCGGAAAGGAAAATTGGAGGTGGGGAGGCTATAGCTCAAGTGGTAGAGTGCATGCTTAGCATGCATGAGGTCCTGGGTTCAATCCCGAGTACCTCCATTAAAAAAAATAAACCAAAAACGGTGTTCGCAGCAGCCGCCACCGCGCCGCCGTCGCTCTCCGACGCCAGAGCGCCAGAACCGCCTCTAGCTTGCCGAGCTCCAGCCAAAGGAGAATAGGGGTGAGTAAGGAGGTCTCTATACCATGGTTCGTACAAAGCGGACCGCCCGCAAATCAACGGGTGGTAAAGCACTGAGGAAGCAACTGGCTACAAAAGCCGCTCACAAGAGTGCGCCCTCTACTGGAGGGGTGAAGAAACCTCATCGTTACAGGCCTGGTACCGTGGCACTCCGTGAAATTGGACCTTTTCAGAAGTCCACTGAACTGATTTGCAAACTTCTCTTCCAGCGTCTGGCGCGGGAAAGGACTTCAAAACACATCTGCGCTTACAGAGTGCAGCTGTTGGCGTTTTGCAGGAGGCAAGTGAGGCCTATCTGGTTGGCCTTTTTGAAGAAACCAACCTGTGCGCTATCCATGCCAAACGTGTAACAATTATGCCAAAAGACATCCAGCTAGCACGCGGCATACGTGGAGAACGTGCTTAAGAATCCACTATGATGGGAAACATTTCATTCTTTAAAAAAAAAAAAAACTCTTCTTCCTATTATTGGTAGTTCTGAACGTTAGATACTTTTTTCCCATGGGGTCAAAATGTACCTAAGTATATGATTGCAAGCGAAAAATAGGGGACAGAAATCAGGTATTGGCAGTTTTTCCATTTTCATTTGTACGTGAATTTTTAATATAAATGCGGGGACATAAAGCATTAATGCGAGTCAAAATGTTTCAGTGAACAGGTTTCAGCAGTTCAACTTTATATCAGTTATAAATAAGCCTGTTACATTTTTCTGGAAAAAAAATAGTAATAAATCCTAAAAAAAAAAACCAAAAAACCTCCTAGTAATAAATAAATAGGCCTAATGACCTTCCCCAAAATGAATACATAAATAAAATGGGATCATTGAAAGTAAAAGAAATGAAAATGGGGACATTACTATCAACCTAATAGAAATTAAAAGGATTATAAGAAAATGCTATCAAAAACTGTATGCCAACAACTTAGATAACGTAGATGAAATGGACAAATTATTAGAACACACAAATTAACTAAACTGCCTCAAGAAAAAATAGACAATATCAAAAGACCTATAACAAGTAAAGAGATTGAATCACTAATCAAAAATGTCCCACCAGCAAAAAAGGCCCAGGATCAGATGGCTTGACTGGTAAATTCTACCAAACATTTAAAAAATAATTAACACTAATCCTTCTCAAATTCTTTCAAAAAACTGAAGAAGAGAACACTTCCTGGCTCATTCTGTGAGGCCAGCATTACCATGATGATATCAAAGCCAGATAAAGATATCACAAGAGAAGAAAATTACAGACCAATATCCTTTATGACTATACATGCAAAAATCCTCAACAAAATACTAGCAAACCTGATTCAACAGCATATTAAAAGGATTATACATCATGACAAAGTGGGATATACCCAAGGAATGCAAGAGTGTTTCAACATACAAAAATCAGTCAATGTAATAAACCACATTAATAGGACAAAGGAAAAACAACACATGATCATCCCAATTGACACAAAGACATAGAAATGGCAGTTGACAAACTCTAGCACCCTTACATGATTAAAAAAGCTCAGAATAGTAGAAACAGAAGGAAACTTCTTCAACATGATAAAAGGTACTCATGAAAAACCCACAGCTAACATCATGATGTAAAAAGACTGAAAGCTGTCCCCAAAGATCAAGAACAAAACAAGAATGCCGACTTTCACTTCTGTTCACTGCACTGGAAGCTCTAGCCAGAGCAATTAAACAAGAAAAAGAACTAAAAGGCATCCAAATTGGAAAGGAAAAAGTAAAACTGTCTCTATTCACAGAAGATATCATCCTATAAATAGAAAATCCCGGAGAATCACAAGAAAGCTAATGAAGCTAATAAATGAATTCAGCAAAGCTGCAGGGTATGAGCTCAACAAACAAAAATCAACTGTGTTTCTATAACACCTGCAATGAATAATCCAAAAAGGCAATTAAGAAAATAATTCCACTTATAATAAAACCTAAGGGAATAAAGCACCTAGGAATAAATTTAACCAAAACAATGCTGAAAGACATTTAAAAGAAAATCTAAATTAATGGAAAGACACCCTATGTTTATGAGCACAAAGACTTAATATTGTTAAGATATCAATACTACTTAAAGTGATCTATAGATTCAATGCAATTCCTATCAAAATTCCAACAGCCTTTTTCACAGAAATGGGAAATCCAAATCTCAAATTCATATGGAATTTCAAGGTGCCCTGGAGAGCCAAAACAATCTTGAAAAAGGACAAAGTTGGAAGATGCACATTTCCCAATTTCAAAATTTGCTACAAAATCAAAATAGTATGGTACTGGCATAAAGATAGATTGACCAATGGAATAAAATTTAGAAGCCAAAAATAAATCCATACATCTACAAATGTTATGGCTTGAACTGTGCCCCCCACCAAAAAAAAAAATATATATATATATATATGTGTGTGTCTGTGTTAAAATCCTAACCCCTAGTACCTTAGAATGTGACTTTCTTTGGAAATAGGGTCTTTACAAAGGTAATCAAGTTGAAATTAGGTCATTAGGGTTGATCCCTAACCCAATATAACTGATGTCTTGATAAAAATGGGACATTTTGACACAGATATGCACACAGAGAGAACATCATGTGAAACTGAAGGCAGAGATTACAAAGATGCATCTATCAGCCAAAGATTGCCAGAAATCCACCAGAAGCTAAGAGATAAGTGTGGAACAAATTCTCCCTCACAGCCCGCAGAAGGAACCAACTCTGTCCATACCTTGATTTGGGACTTCTAAACTGTGAGACAATACAATGGCCAAGTGATGTTTAACAAGGATTCCAAGTCCATTCACTGGGGGGAAAAACAGTCTCTTGAAGAAATAGGCCTGAAACAACTGGATTTCCACATGCAAGAAGAATGAAGTTGGACCCCTGCCACACACCAATATATAAAAATTAAGTCAATGAACCAATGACCTGAATATAAGAGCTAAAGTCATAAAACATAGGAGTAAATCTTCATGACCTTGAGTTTGGCAATAGGTCCCTAGATATGACACCAAAAGTACAAGCAACAGAAGAAAAAAGTAAATAAATTGAACTTCATCAAAATTTAAAACTTTTGTGCATCAAAGGCTATTATCAAGAAAAGGAAAAGACAACCAACAGAATGGGAGAAAATATTTGCAAATTATATATGTGATAGGACTTTAATATCCAGAATATATAAAGAACCGCTACTCTTCAACAACAAAAGACAAACCACCCAGCTTTTTAAATGGACAAAAGATTTGAATAGACATTTCTCCAAAAATGTACAAATGGACAATAAGCACATGGAAAGATGCTCAACATCATTAGTCCTTAGGAAAATGCACATCAAATCTACAATGAAATAACCAGTGCATGCCCACTAATCTTTTATTAAGAAATGTAACAACTGTTAGCAAGGATGTGGAGAAATTGTAACCCTCATATACTGTGAATAGAACTGTAAAATGGTGCAGCTGCTGAAGAAAACAGTATGGTGCTTCCTCACAACGCTAAACATAGAATTACCATAGGATCCAGCATTCTATTCTAGAAATATACCCCCAAAGAAATAAAAACTGAGACTCCAACAGCTTCGTGAACACCAGTGTTCACTGTGGCGTTATTCACAATAGCCAAAAGATGGAAACAACCCAAGTTTCCATCAACAGATGAATGGATCAACAGAATGTCTTATATAAATACAATATCTGGAATATGGAGTATAATTCAGCCATAAAAAGGAATAATGAAAACATTATGCTAAGTAAAATAAGCTAGACACAAAAAGACAAATATTGTATGATTTCACCTGTATGAATCATCTACAATAGGCAGATTCATAGAGACAGAAAGCAGCTTTGAGGTTACCAGGGACTCTGGGCAGGAGGGGAAAATGGGGAGTTATTGCTTCCAATGAGTACATACTTTGGCGTGATGAAAATGTTTTGGAAATAGTGGTGATGGCTATATAACATAAATGCAGTTAATGCCATGGAACTATACACTTAAAACGGCAAAAATAGTAATTTTTATGTTATATATATATTTGCCACACTTTTTAAAAAAATTAATCTTCAGCCTGGGCTCAGAGAGAGGATCAGAGTCCAAAGTCCAGGTCCACAGCAGACTCTGGCTGAGTTTGGGGACAAGCCAGCCTAAATTTAAATCAGAGTTCAAGGGCTAAAAATAGAATTGCTTAGACTGGAATCAAGAGTCATGCTGGGGTCAAGGGTCAAGCTGGGCTCAAGAGTCATATCAGGGTGAAGGGTCATGTGGGGAAGGTCAGAGCAGAGGACAGTGGGGACTCACCTGAACATTGCGATGAGCAAATTGAGCAGCAGGATGTTGGCCACAAGCAGGAAGATGACAAGGAGGAGTACCACTAGCCAGTTAGCATAAAGCGAGACGCAGGTGCCTGCCTGGCGCCCTTGGGGGAGCCCCCATAAGCCCTGCTCCGACGAACAGTTGCCGTGATCCATGAGGGCCACTGTGGAGGAAGACACTCAGAGATGTGGCCCGAGAGACGTCTCTGTCTCTCGAAGGAAGGAAGACAGAAATGCAGAGGAGTGTGGGAGAGAGACCCAGCGAGAGGGAGCCGGAATCCCAGAAGGAGGAGGGAAGGGACCTAAAGAGACAGAGGAGGGGTCGGAGACCCAGAGACGGGGTGGGGGGGCACTAATCCCTCTCAGGGGGGCATTCAGGCCCTCTCATCCCTGCTTACCGTCCATGTCCTCCTGGGGGATCTGCCCAAAGATCTGCAGGTAGGGCCGATAGAAGACGCGGCGCAGGATGCCCGGGAGGCTACGGTCACGGGGCCTGAGGAGCCCCTCCGTAGCCACCCCGTAGGCAACGAGCCACACGCAGAGGAAGAAGAGGAAGAAGAACACATCCTTCATCTGCAGAAGAGGAAAATGAGATCAAGCCTGACTCCGCCCTCCCTTACTCTGGCCCCGCCCTTGCCTCTGAAGCCCCGCCTCCACCCTGACTCTGCACCTGCAAGTTCCCAGCACTTCCCTGGCCCCGCCCCTTCCCTCTCTGGCCACGCCCACACCAGCCCCATCCCACCCTCACCATCTTGTTCACGATAACGATCTTGGGCCCCAGCTGTTTGTTGACTGTGAAGATATGCAGCAGCCTCAGCGTGAAGATCATGAAGTCGAGGCAGAGGACAGTGCGGCCAAGGTCATACAGGCCTGGGGACAGCCTGGGGTGTGGGGAGACAACACGCAGCAGGGGTCACTAAACGATCACAGGGTGCAAAGGAAAACCCCAACTCTTCCCAAAACCAGTTCTTGACTGTGAGCATGTGGCCTCCCCAGGGCCAGAACTGGGACCCACCCATCCACCGCGATTTATTTGAATTCTGGCACCGTGACAGTGCCCAGCGGGGCCGCGCAGGGCACCCCTCCCGTTAAATAATGGCTGCATGAATCATGGCCTTAGCAAAAAGCCGGGAGGTCCCTGTAAGAATCAGGTTGGGGGGAAACTGCGGGAATATCTGTCCAACTATAAAAGGCAAAATATAGAGAATCCCAGCAAACCCATAAGCAGAAGACAAACGGCCTAACAGGAAAGAGGATGAAGAATAACACAATTCACAGAGGAAGGTGAAATGACCAGTAACATCGGCAATCCCTAAGGGGAAAGTTAAAATGATATCCCTATTTTACATCATCATGTACTTAAACTGAATGGATTAAAAACCTAGAGTAAAAGGCAAAGCATTAAAATCTTAGGAAGAAAATACAGAATTTCTTTATGAGCTTGAGATATGATAAATGTCATATAAGACAAAAAGTCTTATAAACAAGACACAAAAATCACAATAGAGAAAAAGACTGCATAATTTGACTACTTTGAGATATAAAACTTTCATGAATTATAGGATAATATAATGGACGGAGAACAGTCAAATTTTCTGCCAAAAATGCATAGCCTGAATTTGATCATGAGGGAACACCAGACAAACCTCAATAGAGGCAAGTTCTACAAAATAATTGGTCTGGGCTGTATAAAACGGTTAAGATAATAAAAGCTGTGTTTAAGATCAAAGAAAGGCTGAAAAACTGTACCACATTAAAAACAATTAGATGTGACAACCAAAGGCAACATGGAATCCTGGACCAGTTCCTGATATAGGAAAAGGGCATCGGTGGACGACGGATGAAATTTAAATAAAATGCCTGGGTTTTGATCATGTAAGAGATTAACATTTGGGGGACATGGATGAAAGGTGTTCAGAAATTCTTTGTGCTGTTTTTGCAACATTTAAAAAATAAGTCTCAGGTTTTTTCAAAATGAAAAGTTAAAAGACTGTTTTAAGATAACGTACAAAAGTGAAAAGACAAGCTGCAAACTTTGAGATGATGTTTAGAACAAAACCGCCAAGGATTAGGACCCAGAGTGTAAGGAGAGTACCTACCAAAACATATACATGCAAGAGATCAATGAACACAATAAATGTAAAAACTGGGGCAAAGGATATGAAAAGATATTTGACAGAGTACATGTGGCTATTAGATATGAAAGATGCCCAACTTACCCAACTAGTAGTCAGGGATGCATGAATTAAAACAAGGAGAGGTCATTTTTACCCATCAGATTGGCAAAAAAAAAAAATTGTAAAGTTTCAATTGAGCACTACAAAAATGTTCAAGATGGAAAATATCAGGTATTGTCAAGCATGTCCTCAAGGGGGCACTGTCTTACCCTGATGGTGAGTGTGTAACCAGAAGAAGCTATAATAGAAGGAAATCGATCCACATCAAGATTACATACACCCCTTGACCTACAAAGTGTACAAGTTGGATGTAAATTTTTATTACTTTGGAATAATAAAGTAATGGAAGCAATTGAAATGAACACCCAGAAGGGATCGGCGAAATAAAATGATTCATCCATTCAATTCTGGAGACACTGGCAATTTCTCCCTTATAACCCGAGATCTTTGGATTTTTTTCCCATGTAAAAATTCTTCCCCCACCTAGAAAACAGTGAGCTTGGCAATATGTCTGAAGTATCATAGGTATATCTAAATCATGGTAGACATGGCCTGAGCCCTTTCCTCACAAAAGATGCTTTTTACAAAATACAAGAGAAAGAAGCACAGTGTTCTGCAAAACATTCTTATCTTGCTGTTTGAATAAATTATTCAGGTCGAATTACTTTGTACTGTTTTCTAAACACAGCATAGAGGAGGCATGCATCTCAGTGTGTCAGCTGAGAAAAGACCAGCTAGTCTTTGCTGTCACCCATCCAGATTATAGAAGGAGGTGTCAGGTCCTTTTGTCCCCTGTAAATATTTACAATAGGTTATGTCCACAAAGCTCTTTGTCTGCTCTCCTCAAAGGAGCAGCATCCTAACAGCTAGGACTTTATTTTTTTAAAAAAGAAGGAAAAAAAACCCTTCATCATCAGAGTACTGAACCCAAGGCAGCTAATATTTGATTATAAGCTCATGTTATCTTAAGTAGGAAATGAAAAAGACTTTGTAGAGAAGCTTTTGGCCTGATTCCTATCCCTTGAAGTTCAGAAATTTTGTCCCATTGCCTTATGAAAAGAATTCATTCATTCATTAAGTCTGGCAAGGATTAGTCTGTCTTGTCTGATCTTTACCCAACAATGACTGACACCCCTTCTTCAGGAATCTGATGTAGCATTTTTAAAGAATAAGGTATATTTGCAAATACTGACATGGAAGGAATGTCAGGACATATTACAGAGAAAAAGAAGAGGTTGCATAATAATACATAAAATATAATATTATCTGTGTACAAAAGAAGTATGTGTATCTATCTTTGTAAGTGCACAGAAAAAGAACAGGCAGGATGTGCACCAAACTGTTGATGGAGGTAACTGCTGAGAAAAGGAGGAAGCTTGAAATGGCTGAGGGAAATAATCCGTTTCTGTTCTATGCTCTTCTTCATTTGAACATAATCTCATTCAATAAGGACACACTTATGCATGTCTTTGGGACCAGACTATATTCAAAGATGTATTAAGTTGCTGGGAAACAAGATAGATGTGGCTTGAGAAGTTTATAATCTTGTGTGAGGAGAAAGACAGCATGAACCATGGTCAGAGCACTACTTGGGGGGCTCTCAGGATGTTACGGGAAAACAAAGGAGGGACCCAGAGTGTGGGAAGGAGAAGGGAAGGCTTCCAGAGGCAGAGACAGCAAAGCTGAGGCCTAAAAGATGTGTGGGAGTTGGCTTGGCCAAGGAGAGGAGGGAAAAGTGTTTTAGGAAAGGGGAACAGCATGTGCCAAGACCCAAAGACAACACAATTTATCCCCAAGGACATTTTGACTTGCCCTTTGCCCTCTCTCTGGGTACCACACAGTATGATCTAGAAACTATGGAAGAAATGGATATTATAATATAGCCCAAACTAGGCAACAGAAAATATTTGAGGGTAACTCCTCGCAATTTGTTTTTTACAAATTAGCTAAGAAATAAGTAGAAACAGTCAAGGTTTTTATGGAGTAAAAAGTTGACAGAACATTCAGGCCTCCCTAATGAAATTTAACTCTACAAAATTTGACCCAGGAAAACTGGACATGGAAGAAATAAAAACCACAGAGTAAAATGCACAAACACCAGATTTTGGCAAAATTTGATATGGACAAAAACACGAACAATGAATCAACTATTTGTTGTAAAAACTTAACCCCAATAACTAACCAAGTTGAAATAATTTCAGAAACTGAAAATGAAAAAAACTGAAGGTAGTGTCACTGCCCTGCAATATAAAACTGATCAAGGAAGTTTAAAGTAACTGGAAAATATTTCCTTGGTAAGAATTTGTCAGTACTGGTAAAATTCTGAGTTTACAATTTTATAACTAAACAGATTCAAAATGCCTAGGCTCAAGGTCAAAGTCACTGTCCTTGTGATGAAGGAACTGCAGGTAGGTCTCAGAGAAGACGCAGTGTAGACGAAGAAAAGAGAAAGAAACTGGGAGACAGCCCTGTAGAGAAGGGCAGACCCAGACCAGGTCCAGGGGCTGGGGCTCTGTCCAGAGGCCCAGTGGAGCCCCAAGAAGTGGAGAAGGACAGGCCAGCTCTGGGTGTACAAAGACCTTTGTGGGCCCTGTGGGGGAGGGGCTGGAGAGAAGAGAGTGGAGTCCAGGAGGCTGGGGTTGAGGTCCAGGTGGGAGAGGCAGGCTTGGAGGTGGAGGCAGGGATGGGACAGAGAGAGGCAGGGGGCAGGAGGACAGGGCCTGGGACCTCAGGCTGTGGTGGAAGAGGAGGCAGGAGGGGAGGGTGAGGCCCACTGTGTGGCCTAGTGCCTGGGAGCCAGATGAGGGTGCAGCCGCTGGGCCAAGTTGGGGGCCAGAGAAATATCTGGTGACATTCAGGTCTAAAATAAATAGCAGTGGGGGTTCTCACTTTAACCTGTCACCTCCAAAGCCGTGTGTGAGCAAACTGCTTCTAGACCATCTTTATGCAGTGCTTGCAATCAAGAAGGGGTTTTTGTTTGTTGTTTAAGAATAAGCACAGTTATTTTTAAATTGTGAATCACGGTACCGTACACCTGTAACTTAGATAATATTGTACATCAACTACACTTCAGTTTTAAGAAGCGGGGGAGCCAAGAGTTGAGACACACCCCCTATGCCCCCACCCCCATCCTGCCCCAGGAGAGAAGGGTCAGAGGTCGCCTGGGTCGGGGTGGAAGGTCACCGGGCACTCACCGGCAGCCCACGCCCAGGAGGAAGCAGGTGAGGGCCACCAGGTCGCACTGGTTCCAGGTGTCGGAGAGGTAGAGGTGCAGCCGGCGGCTCAGGGAGGCCTGGTGGGAGTCGGCCCCGGGGCCCCCCCCCGCCAGGCTGCCCAGGCCGCCCCCCAGGCCCTGGCGGAACTCCTCGCAGAGCAGGGTGAAGGCCCAGAAGTAGAGCAGCAGCTCCGGGCCGCCGGGCAGCTCGGGCTGGAAGTCGATGAGCAGCACGTGGGCGAAGAGCAGCAGGAAGAGGAGGTAGGTGACCACGTTGCCCATGAAGGCTGTCACTGGCGCCCCCCAGAACTGGGGCCAGCGGCGCAGGCGCGGGGGGCACCCCCCGCAGCAGCCCCTGTGGCGTGGTGGCCTCAGCACCCCTAAGGGCATCTTCTCAGGGGGGTCTGCTGGCCTGTGGGGGAAAGAGAGAGATAGAAGGGAGGAGGGTTCAACCTGACCACTGCACCTGACCTTCACCATGACGATGACCTCTAACCTTTCACATCCTCCTTATCCTCCTTTCAAAGCATTCCCCACCTTCATGACTTCCGACCCTGCTCGAGCCAGAATGGAGCCTGATGTCTACCATCTCCTTGACTTTTGACCTCTGTATCTAACTGCTGACCTCTGACATCTCCTACCATCAAGACTGCTGACCGTCCACCTCTGACTTCCTCCACCCTTCTGGCCCCAGGGCTGACCTCTGACTCTAATCCAACTTTTGTCTCCAAGTCCCTCTTCTTTCCCCTTCACAACCTCTGAGTCTCTATGTCTGACTTTGGACCATCTATCTGACCTCTGACCTTCAAATATGCCCTATGACCCCCTCACTTTCATGGCCTTGGTTCCCCAGGTTTGACAACACTATCCCTGAAAATTAACTTCTGACCTACAAATTCTGATACCAGATTATCCAGATTTCTCAGATAACTCTTCCTTCCCTATATCTGATTTTCAACTGTACAGCCATATTTAGCTTCCTAGTCCACTCATATCTCTGACCCTTCTCACCTGAGTTCTGCTCCTCTGTCCCAATTTCATCCTGACTCTTAACTCTGACCTCAGATCAGAAACGGCAAAATGAATAACACTAAAAATAATACATTCTGAAAGCTAGCAGGAAAAGCAAACTGGCTTGGAGAGGCATCTTCTCTTTATAAACCAAGCAGAAAGAAAACTCAAAAGTGGAAACAAACCCAAAGTCCATCAACTAATAAATAGATCGACAAAATGTGGTCTATCCAGACAATGGAATATAATTCAGCAATAAAAATGAAAGAAACACTGATAAATGCTACAAAGTGGATAAATCTTGAAAACATGATGCTAAGTTAACAAAGCCAGTCATAGAAGACCACATAGTGTACGACTCCACTTATACGAAATGTCTAGAATAGGCAAAATCGGTAGGGACAGGAAGTAAATTAGTGGTTGCCTGGGGCCGGAGGGGTGGGAGGAGTGGGGAATGACCATTCATGGGTACATGGTTTCTTGTTGCAGTGATGAAAATGTTTTAAAATTAATTTTGATGATGATTTCAAAACGCTGAACTTACTAAAAAACCCATTGAGCATTGAACACCTTAAATGGGTGAACTGAATGGTATGTGAATTTTATCTCACTAAAGTTGTTCTACAGAAAATAAGCAGAAAGAACAGAAAAGCTAAAGAAAGAGAGATACAGAGAGAACAAGTCCCTAATAACAGGAGAAAACAGACCGGGTATTTTGCATTGCACCCTCCGTGGGAGCCTGATAACACAAATGTGTGGTGAGTCAGACTCTGGCCTAACATCCGCCATCCCGAATCACCCCTAGCCAGGCCACGCACAGATTTCAGAGGCCTCCCTGCAGTGGGGAGCATCCAGGAATCTGTCCTTTTATAAAGTTCTCCATAGAGGTGGCACTCCACAGTGGCTTTAGTGCACAGATTCAGGAACAGGACGATCTGGGTTCAAATCCCAGCTCCACCACTGACCAATCACATGATCTGAGGTGGGTGAATTAATGCCTCTGTTATTTCAGCAGTAAAATAGGGATAATTACAGACCCTATGGCATAGGGTTGTTGAGAGAATTAAATGAGCTGATTTTCAAAAGGATTTAGCACACTGGCTGCCTGCTGTAAGTGTTCTGTGACATCAGCTATTGTCATCAGCATCCTATGGTGCACAAGTTGAGAACTCACCAGGCAAGGACACCATTATTGACCCTGACACTGGGGCCTTGCGTCTAATTTTTTTCAGCTGTTCAAATTTTTTTCCCTTACTTTTCTCCTCTTATCTTGACAAATATTTTGTATCCTTTGTGCAATGTCTCAGAAATATATGTATACGCATATATTTAAATTTGAATTGTTTCACGAAGTATGCAGTGGGTTTACAGACTGCTGGCAGTCTGATTATGCTTCTAACAGTTACCAGGACATTTTTCCTTCTGCAATATTGGGGCCAAGGTTCTTCCCTTGTCCTATTTATGTGGCTAAAGTAGAGATGGAAGGTGCAAAGATGGCTATAAATGTGGGCCTCTTCTTCTGTTTCCCTGTTACCATAGATTTAGACCCTTATACCTACACACACACACACACACACACACCATTCAACAAAATAAATAAGTATATTAATAATAGCAGAAGTAATTATAGTCCCCATTAATTGAGCATTTGCTTTGTGCTGGGCACTATGATATCCACATTTTATATATATTAGCTCCTTGAATCCTTCCAACCCCTCCATCAGGCATTGTGGTACATTGTATTGCTGTGGACCAAATATTTTGGTTCCCTCCTAGTGGGAGAATTAGGAGCTAAAGGATTACCGCGTGACTTGCTTTTGCCAATGAAATGTGGGCAAAAGTGACATGTGTCACTTCCACATGGAGGCTTCAAGCACCAGTACCTGGTTGGTACTGTCTCTTTTCCATCTACCGTGAGACCAGCAACATCTCAGCTGGGAGGTGTTTGCTTGTCCCAAAGTGCAGACCACGTGGAACAGAGCCACAGACAACCAAGAAATGGAGCGTGAGTGAGACCAAATCCTTGTTGTTGCCAGTCACTGAGAGTTTCGGATGTTTGTTATTGCAGTGTTACCCTACCTAACCTGACTACCACAGGCACAACCTTCTCTTTGCAGAAAAGAAAGCTGAGGTTCAGGGGTGAAGCCACTTCCAAAGTCAAAGTCAGGATTTGAAACTAGGTCTGCCTGACTTAGAGCTAAATCCCTCAGCGCCTCCACTCTGCAGAATTATCAGATTGATAAATATTCTATTTCACTTGCTTAGGACTGATTTTGAAGATACCTCCAAGGGTACCACAGCACAGAGATTACGCGCAAAGACCCTGGAGTAAGAAAACAAAATAGGCAAAGGATCCCTAAATGAACCAGATTCACCCAGTCCCACTTGCTCTGTCAAGGTGGAAGTACACGTAGCAGGCAATATGATTTCCAGTGATGAACCCCAATCCCTGAACTAAGCCTTGAGCTTGGCATTTGCGAGACTTCCTCAGAATTCCAGTGGCTTCATGAAACCACCATCTCCTGAAGCCCCACGTCTCCCCTCCAGCACCTGGTGCTCCACTCACTCGACAGGCCCTTCCCCGTTGACGCCTTTATCCACGTCAAATGCCAGGTCCTTCTGCGTGGGCTCCTCATCTGACTTCCTGGCAGGGAGGCACATACACAGTGAGAAACAGGAAGTGAGGGTGGGAGAGGAATTCTCCAGAGAGACCCAAACTTAGTCACCCAGAGACATGGCAGGGAAGGAAAGGAGACCCCCCACCCAGAGTCACCCCAAAGGGACCTCCCAGCAAAGCTGTGGCCAGAGAGCAGAGGAATTGCCCTGAGAGACACTGAAGAGAGCCCCCCAAAAGCTCACCTCCCAAAACACACCCCCAGTGAGGGGAGGGGAAGAGAATGAACAAAGAAGGGAACCATTAGACAGACCAAGCAGAAAGGGGGTCAGAACTGAGGAGGAAGGAGAAACTGATCACCCTCCCTCCCGCCAATTTAAACCCGGGGGACTGACCTGAAGGTGATGAGGTTGGTGTAGATGAGTGGGGGGCAAAAGAAGGCGAGAACCAGGGCCCAAATGGGGGTGGTGCTGTCCATCTCCCCCCACCACTTCTGTGTCAGCAGAGACTGTGGGGTGCGGGGAAGATTAGGAGCCTGAACCTCCCCACAGCCCCTCCCGGAGACCCCAGGCAAGGATCAGGTCACAGCTCCTGAGCACAGAGCAGTGCTCACTGTGGGGACCATAACTATCAGGGGTGAGGGAAAAGTGGTCAAAGGCAAATGCCACCTGTCCCAGGTTTTAGTTAGTAGAGTTTAGCAGCCTACATTTGTTAACACAATATACCAGATACTGGGCTAAGCACTTTACGACTTTACGTAGATTACTTCAGTTAGCCCTCACCACACCCCCCAGGAGGACAGGTACTAGCATTTTCTCCCTTTTCACAGATGAGGCACAAAGAGGTCATGGAAGGGGCAAAAGCTGGAATCCATAAGTTTAACCACCATTCGAAGCAAAGGACTCTGGGTAATTATTTGAAGGGCCAGACAAATCATTCCAAGTGAAGATGAGACTTCCTGCTCAGTGGGCAAACTTGTACTGAGGGTGGGACTCTCTGAGCCCCTGTCAGGTTCAGATTAAGGAGATTGAGAGAGTTTTCAAAATGTCAAGGCTTGAAGGATGGGAAAGACTGTGGGTAAGCAGGGCTTCCCAAAGGAAAGGATTTCCTATAGGAAGGGTAGGATTTCCTAAACTAGAGTTTGTCTATATCCAAAACACTAGGTAATTGTCCAGTGACGTCATTCTAATTGTTGAACTCTGGAAATGGGGACCTCTTAAAAAAGCGGAAAGGACTTCCTGTGTAAGAGATGGGACTCCTACTAAAGTTCCCAGGAATTCCTACATCTGTATCGTTTGTTTTTTTTCCTGCAGTTTTCTTTTAGGGAGGAGGTAATTAACTTTAGTTATTTATTTATTTAATGGAGGTACTGGGGATTGAACCAGGATGTCACGCATTCCACTCATGCGCTCTACCACGGAGCCGTATCTCCCCCCATATCTGGAATAGAACTTCTTAGGAGGGTGAGCTTTGCTGCGGGAAGGTTGGCTTTCCTGTGGTAGTGGGTGGGGCTTTTATGGGAAAAGCAACATCTCTGGGAGAGGGCTGAGAATTTCTGGAGGAGGAGTGGTCTCCAGGGGAGGGGCTGGTCAAGACCATGGACCGCCCATCATGGCAAGGGCTTAGCCTCCATACTTCCCGGAGTCCAGCTGAGAAGCATTTGGGATGTTGGTGTCTCAGATGCTCACCTGTACTCCGTCCTGGGCAAAGAAGGCACGGGCATCAGCCTGCGTGGCAAGCTGGAGGCAGGTGGAATCGCCCCAGAGCGGGCAGCGCCGAAGGAGCAGGCGAGCGGCCCGGTTCTCACTGCTGCGGTAGCACTGTCCAAAGAGGTCTAGGTGTGGGAGATTTATATGAGAGGGAGGGAAAGGAGCGGGAACACAGTGTGAGGGAAAAGATGAGGGGACTGAGGGGTGGGGGCAGGGTTATGAGAAGAGGAATGGGAAGATTTACAACCCCCTTTATGGTAGCTCCCTTGCCCCACCCTAGGCACCCATGCCCCACGCACCAACACCCAGCCCCTCAAACTTGGCAGCCAGATCCTTCCTCCGTGCTACCTCCTCAGCCTCAGTCTCCAGGCGCGCCAGCACTCGTAGCAACAAACAGGCCCCAAGAGCTGAGGCCACGGAATTGGAACCCTGGAGAGACAGAGAGAGATGGGGGTCACAGACAGGGTCAGAGTTTGGAGTGAGATTCATGGAGGGGTGAAGAAGGTGGGGGAAAAGCTTGTGATTAAGGGAAGGGACAGAGCCAGAGGCCAGAAATTAACCAAGGTCCTCAAAGGCCAAGGATGAAGTAAGGCTTGTACAGGGATCTGGAAGAAACTGGAAATGTCAGAAGTCAGGTGGTTCAGAGACCAGGAGCTAGGCTAGACTTAAAATGATATCAGAGTGGGGAGGGTATAGATCAAATGGTAGAGTGCATGCTTAGCACGCATGAGGTCCTGGGTCCAATCTCCAGTACCTCCTCCAAATAAACAAATGAATAAGTAAACCTAATTACCTACCCCCTAAAATAAAATAAAATAAAATAAAATAAAATAAAATAAAATAAAATAGATAAATGACATCAGAGGCTATAGGCAGGCCAAGAAGCAGTTGGAGATACCACCTAAAATGGCAGAGTAGAGAACTTCAAAATGCCATCCCTCCACAAAAGCAACAAATAAGCTGGCAAACACTGACAGAATCAACTTTTTCAGAAGTCTGGAATCTAACATAAAATTTAAAACAAACAGGAGAATGCTTAATGATGAAAGAAAATGCTATATTTCGGTAAAAGAGCACTGTGACATTTTAACTAACCCGCTTACCATTGCCAATTCCCCAGCTCAGTGGTTGCCTCGAAGGCAACAGCCCATATTTCTGCTGCAGGTTGTTGGTATCAGAAGGAACAATCCAGATCTTACCCTTAAATAATTGTGGTTGTGTGTAAACCTAGCTGGTGGCTCCCTGAAGGGACAGCTCAAGGACTTGCTTTTGTTTCACTTTTCCTGGCGCTTCTCCAGAGCAGAAGTGGCTTCCCAGGTAATGTTTGAAAGCATTTAAAGTCAAATGTATTAGCCTCAGCTAGTCAAGGCAAAGAATACCAGCCAAGGCACGCAATATATACCCTGAACGGCTTGGGAGGGAAGTAGCTGGGGAAGAAAATATTTGGGGGAATATGGGATTGAAAGAGCTTCTATGTGTACCAGGGAATCTAGAAGGCTACACACATGACAAAGACTGGATGCGTGTTCAGAGAAGACTAAAGAAAACCCTAAACTTTCACCTCTGTCTGAACTTGAGGCTCAGCAAAAGCAGGAATTGAAGGCTAGAGCAGAACTGAAAACAGCCTGCCTAAGTGTTGAAAGACAGCTGCGACAAAGAGCCATTCTGCAAAGTGGGAGAGTTTTATTCCACACCTCCCCCTGCCCCGGGCATTTAAGGAAATCTCTGTCAAGTCACTAGCTGACCACTAAGCTAACAGAACAGGGACTTCAGTGGCCATACATGACAAGTAATACAGACTTCACAAAAGTAGTTTAGAAAAGTCACTAAACAAACAACAACACCCCACAACAAGCAGCAACAACGAACGCTGAAGGGAAGAGTTAAGCTGATTTCCAGAGTTGCCATATTATAATATTCAAATTGTCCAATTTTCAACAAAAAATATCATGAGGCACGCAAAGAAACAAGAAAGTATGACCCATTCACAGGAGAAAAGAAATAAGGGAGCTTAGCCACTGGACTTACTTTAAATCAACTGTCTTAAATAGAGTCAAAAAGCTAGAAGAAATCATGAACAAAGAGCTAAAGGAAGCCAGGAGAATGATGTCTCAGCCAATAAAGAATAGAAATAAAGAAACATGGGAGCCGGCAGGAGACGCCTGAATCCCAATGCCTCCAGAAAGAAGTTCGTGAAGAAAAGGTGAAGCCACGCGGGCCGCCGAGGCGCCTGGCTCTCCTTTTCGGCCGGCTGCACCGCCTCCCGGCTTCCGGGGCTCCTGGGACTTGGGTGTCCCGGGCTGCGGGTGTGGCGGAGCCCGGTCCTCCCTGGGCCCCGCGGTCCGCAGCCCCGGAGTTCCTGCCCGCGAGGGGTCTCACGAAAGCACAACGGTCCCTGGAGCAGATCTTTGACCTTCAACGAAGACAGCTTCCAAGTGAAAATATTTTTCTAATAAATGTGCTTGGACGTGTCAAAAAAAAAAAAAAGAAATAAAGAAACAGAAATTATAAAAAGGAATCAAATAGAAATTTTGGAGCTGAAAAGTGCAATAACTGAAATGAAGAAATTCGCTTAAAGGGCTTAACGGGAGGGATAAATTAGGAGTTTGGGATTAGCAGATACATGCTCCTGTATATAAAATAAACAAGGTCCTAATGTCTAGCACACAGAACTATATTCAATATCTTGTAATAACCTATAATGAAAAAGAACAGGAAGAAAAGAATATTTATATTATATATATAACTGAATCACTGCTGTACATCAGAGATTGACACAACATTGTAAATCAACTAAACTTCAATTAAATAAATAAATAGGGCTTAACAGCAGCTTTGAGGGGGCAGAAGAAAGAATTTGTAAATTTGAAGATAGAGCAATTGTGATTATCCAGTTTGAGGTGCAGAAAGAAAGAATAATAAAGAAGAATAAACAGATCCTTAGACACTGTGGGACAGCATCAATCATACAATATATGCATAATGGGAGTCCCAAAAGCAGAGGATAGCAAGGGACAGAAAAAATATTTCAAGATATAATAGACTAAAACTTCCCAAATTTGATAAAACACATGAATCTACACATCCAAGAAGATGAAGAATTCCAAGTAGGATAAATTTAAAAAGATCCACACTAAGAAATATTATACTCAGATCATTGGAAGCCCAAATCAAAGAGAGAATCTTGAAATCAGCAAGACAGAAGTAACTCATCATACATAAGGAATCTCAATAAGATTAACATGTAGGATTAAATAATTATATATAATAGTTATAAAACTACAAAACTCTTAGAAGAAAACATAGGGATAAAACTTCATGACCTTGGATTTGGCAATGGTTAATTAGATATGACACCAAAAGCACAAGAAAACAAAGGAAAAAAAGACAAACTGGACATCATCAAAATTTTAAACTTTTATACATCAAAGGACATTATCAACAAAGGGAAAATACAATCCACAGAAAAGGAGAATATATTTGCAAATAACATATCTAACAAGGGATTAATATCCAGGACATATAAAGAATTTAAAATTCATCAACAAAAAAGACCAACAAGCCAACTTAAAGGTAGATAAAGGACTTGAATAGACATTTCTCCAAAGATATATAGATGGCTGATAAACAGATGAAAAGATGCTCAACATCACTAATCATTAAGAAAATGCAAATCCAAACCACAGTGAGATACCACTTCACCCCCATTAGGATAGCAATTATCAAAAAAGAAAAAGAAAGAAAAGAAAAGAACAAGTGTTGGTGAAGATGTGGAGAAACTGGAACACTTGTGCCTTGCTGGTGAAAGTAAAATGTGCAAAACAATACGGCAGTTCCTCAAAAAAATTAAACCTAGAATTACATGATCCAGCAGTTCCATTCCTAGGTATGTACTCGAAACAACTGTAAGCAAGGACTCACAGAGATATTCGTACACCAACCATAGCAGTATTATTCACAATAGCCAAAAGGCCAAAACAACCCACGTGTCCATCAACAGATGAATGGATAAAGAAAATGTAGTACATCCATACAATGGAATATTATTCAATCTTAAAAAGGAAGGATATTTTAATACATGATACAATACTGAAGAACCTTGAAAACATTATACTAAGTGAGATAAGCCAGATATCAAAGTACAAATATTACATGATCCCACTTAGATGAGGTGCCTAGCATGGTCAAATTCATGGAGGCAGAAAGTAGAATAGTGGTTGCCAGGGGCTGGAGGGAATGGGGAGTTCTTATTTACAAGGGGGAGGGTATAACTCAGTGGTAGAGCACATGCTTAGCATGCACGAGGTCCTGGGTTCAATCCCCAGTGCCTCCATACAAATAAATAAACCCTAATTAACTCCCCTCCGAAAAAAGAAAAAAAAATTGAAAATTTTATTAAAATGGGTGCAGAGTTAGTTTGGGATGAAGACAGAGTTCGGACCTAGATGATGGGGATGGTTACAGAACAGTGTGAGTGTAGCTGATACCAGTGAACTGTATACTTTAAAAATGATTAAAATGGTAAATTTCGTGTTATTTGTATTTTAGCACAACAAAAAAACAAAAACAGAAAATAACAAGTGATGCTGAGGATATGGAAAAAATGGAACCCCCATACACTGCTGGTGAGAATGTAAAATGGTGCGGTCACTATGGAAAACAGCCTCAAAAACTTATATGCAGAGTTACCATATGACCCAGCAATTCCATTCCTAAGTTTGTACCCCAAAGAACTGAAAACAGGTATTCAGTTTTGTCCCCTTCTGCATTGTAACAAGATGCATCTAAACTACAAGTGTAATTGTGATGAAATGACCCCCACAGCCTCAGATAACGTCTCCCTTTCGCATACAGGCATCCATTTTGAAAGGATGAAATTGATGCATATGTATGAACAAGAGGAAACACCCAATATATACTGTTAATGGAAAAGGCAAGTTACAAGAAATATATAGATGAGGGTGAGGGGTGGGGAGGAAGAAGCAGCCCTTGGGGTCATATATAAAGAATGGAGGACGGATTCCCCAGGACCTCCATCAAAATAAATAAATAAGTAAACATAATTACCCACCCCACCCCATCCCCCCAAAAGAAGGTAGGATAGGGTGGGACGTAGGTCAGGCACTCTTACTGCTTGCGCACTGGAGTCCAGTAGAAATAAAGGGCAGGGATGTAGGAGACAGTAGAATCAGAGATCAAGTCAGCGCTCACCATCTCCCAGAAGTACACGGCCATCTGAGCCCTGTTCAGGAGCAGTGCCCAGAGGAGCAGGTCACTCCAGGGGGCCTGCCCCGGGATTCCTTCCAGCAAGAGTTCTGAGGCAGGTTTGTCAGGCAGCAGATAGGACTGCAGGCAAGGAAGGCGTGATGAAGGTTAGCCCCGCCCCAGACGCTCCCTGACTCCGCCCCAACTATCAGCCCCGCCCCCTTCAGTCACTCATCCAGTTCTCTAGTCACGCCCCTCCCTACATAGCCCCGCCCCCAGGTCCCTTTGGGCTTCTCCCACCCACCAGGTTCCTTACATCCTCCCTGTTGCCTTCGCTCAGGGGGGTGCCCCCGGCGGGGAACGTCGGCGCGCACGTCTTCCCCAGCAACATCCGCAGCACCTGCCCCACCTTAGGGGGTGGTGATTCCTCAGAGGATTTAAGGGCTGGGGTTTTGGTGCCTGCGCTGTGGGACACCTGGTCCAGAAGGCTGCGGATAAGCGAGTTGGGGGGCGCTGCGTTGTAGAGCTGGGCCAGGCGCGTCGGGGTCAGGAAGTGGCCCAAGCTGAGGCCATGGGAGATGAGCAAGCGAACGAATTCCGGCCGGTCATTCAGGAGCGCGTCCATAAGGGAGGCCTCCAGATGGAAGGACTGGTGGGGAGGGAGGAATGGGGGGGAGAGGTGAGCACCGAGACAGGCAAAAGGCCAGGTGGGGTCAGAGGTTAAGGACAAGAGATGAGGATACAGAGCTATGAGTGACGAATGGATGGATGGATGGATGGGGAGGGAGGACAGATGGACAATCAGAGATAGATGGACAATTGAGAGAAGGCAGAACAGGCCTTAATGGAAAATAGAACCAGATATCAACGAAGTCAGGGAGAGGGGAGAACGCATCCCTTTTGTCAGGATCCCCAGCCTCCAGGCCCCAACTCCTCACCCGCCACTGGATGTCCCCCCGGAAGAGTTCACTCTGGGCAATGTCCACACGGTTCCAAGCCACAGCCAAACGCAACTCGTCCAGGTAAGCCGAGGCTTCGGAGCTCCCACAGGCTGAAAGGGTGAGAGGGAGAGGGAGCAAGAAGTCAGGGGGAGGTTGGGAACACCTGATGGATGTCTGTGTTACTTCTATTTGAGACACTTGACATCTGAAGTCTGTATAAGGGGAGTGTTGGTGGGCAGAGTCCGGGGTCTTTAAGAAGTCAGGCTATTACAAGCATAAGGTCATTCAACTCAGGGTTTAGAGCTGCCAAGAAAAGGAAAGGGAATCATTTATTTATTTAACATTTATTGAGGTAGGCTTTGGGCCAGGAAGTGAGGGGTGGAGAGAGAAATCGGAAACAGTCCCCGCCCTGTAGGAGCTCATTTGGGGGAAATATGCCCCAGGACCACATAACTGCCCTCAGAGTGATCGGTGCCCTTGGTGGTGGGCATAGACAAGGTGAGAAAAGAAACCACAGGGCAACAGGAGCAGCTTGAGCAAAAGCCTGGGTGCAGGAAAACATATGATGACAAATGTGAGTCACTCTGATTTCCTGAAACTTGGGGAGAATTTGTGAGAAGCAAGAGGAGACGGAAGCAGGGAAAAAATCCAAAGATCAGAGGGACTCCATAAACCCTGAAGGTCATTAAAGACAGCAAGGAAGAACAAGAAGCCTGTAAAACCCTGATCCAACAGTTTAATAGATTCAAATGTGTGGAAAGTCTGAAGCATCCAGTGGATCTAAGGAGAAGTAAAGCAAAGTCTAGACATCCCTGGGTCTCAGAGCACTTGTGCCATCGAGTTAGTTTTTCCTTCTGGCTAAACTTGCTGCACATCTGTCTCCAAAGCAAAGGAAGACAGATGTCCCTATCATCTCATCTGGGTTGTTCCAAAAAATCGGTTTTGCAGAACTAGGTTATCGAGTGGAGCGTGGACAAGCAAAGGGCTTTGAGGCAGGCGATCCTGGGTTCCAATCCCAGCTCCACCAATCGTACTAAATGAATGGCCTCAGGCCAGTCCCTGAACCATGGGAGCCTCAGTTTCCTCATCTATAAAGTGTGAATAATAATGGTACCCACTTAGAGGCATTGTTTTCAATAGTAACTGTAGGAAGATGTCCCAAATTGGGAGGAATCTGCAGCTTGACCAGCATAACTTTAACTTGGGAGAAACCAGAGGCCCAGAGAGAAAAAGTAATACGCCTCGGGCCACAAACTGTATATTTCTCTTCAAAACCCTAAAGCAAGTTCAGAGTTGGATTTTGTATGATTCTATGAATCTCCCCTAATTCCCTCACAGTTTCAAGAGAAGGGGGAAAAAATGATGTATCATATCTTGCTTTATATTCTGCCTCAATATGTTACCATTTGTCACCTGGGCCCCTCCCCCCAAGCCCTCACTGCTCCCCATGTCCATACTGAGCTCAGTGTCTTTCCCCAAAACTGAGCTTCTGTGGGCTCCCCGTCTCAGGGATGGCACCTTTCTCCACCCAGTCATCGAGGCAGACCCTCAGGTGCTGTCCTTGTCCCTCCTTCCCTTCAGACCTATAGCTGATCAGTCCCCAAGCCCCATCTTTCCAGCCCCCTGACTGTCTGCCTAGCCCCATTTACTGTCCCCAGGGCCTCAGTGCCAACGCCAGCTTCATCCTCTCCCACAACCATCATTGCAGTCTCCTCCTTTTCTTTATGGTCTCTTCTCTCTAGTCTGACACTGCCTGACCCCAGAAGGTCCTTCTCTACACAGAATTGACCCTGGCTCTCCTGTGCCTCTCAGGACAAAGTCTCAGTTGAGGTCCTGGGTGGTCTGGCCCTGCCCACCTCACCAGCCATCTCTCCATCCCTCCCTTCATGTCACATGCTTCCTGCCATCCACGTGGACCTCTTAGCCCTCCCTCAACATGCCCCACGTGGTGGGCTTGAGAGTCAGACCTGAATTCAAAGCCTGACCTGTTACCTTGTGTGACCAGGGGCAAGTCACTCTCCCCCTCTCAGAGCCTCAGTTTCTTCATCTGCAAACTGCAAATCCTTACAGGTAGGGGTGGAGGATCAGGGGCAATAATGCGTGCCAACTGCTCAGCACAATGCCTGGCTGTTCATAGACTCTTAAGGAGTATTTATCCTCTTCCCTCTTCCTTCCTCACTTCCTGAAACCCCATCAGTTCGACTCTGCTGTCACTGAGCCTGTCCCGCCGTCTCCAGTTTCCCCAGCAGACTGCAATCACTCGCACTTCTGCAGGCAATGGACTTACTACACCAGCCCCTCAAACCACATCTTCCAGAGCTGCTTTGTTTTCTCCCAGGAGGCTGGTGAGTTAACTTCTGCAAAGTGAATCAGATCTGCCCACTGATGGACATCCTCTATGAAAGGATATGTCCCCACAAGAAATGGAATCATATTAAAAAGAGCTCCCATTTACTGGGGACCAGGCACTGCCCATGAGCTGACTCTGAGGCTCACCACACTCCTGCCAGATAGTATCTCTATTTTTCACACTAAGGCTCAGAGAGGGAAAGTCACTTTCTCAACGTCACACAGCAGGGAGGGGGCCAAGCTGGTATTCAAATTTCAATTTTATCTGATTCCAAAGTCAAAAGGAACTACTCTTTCCGCATGAACTACAATGCAATTGGGGTGATGCAATTGGGGTGAGGATCTGAGGCTGAGAACACATCAGAAATTTAAACTGTGCCTCTTGGGAATTTTTAATCTAAGTGGGTGTTTTCCCTGTAAAACTCTTCTGACACCAAAAATGACCCTCCCCACCCACATCCCACAGAGCCATGGGAATCTTCCTTACCACTTATTTACTTCACCTCTCCATCTTACTAACTCCAAATTCTACTAGTTCTTCAAGGCCCAATTTAAATACCACCTCTCCATTGAATTTCTCTCCCCTTCCTGACTACATTTCCTCTCCCATGCTTTTGTTTTGAATTTACTTAAGGGTGTGTCAAAATAACGCTGGAAGGATCTGGGGTCCTTGAGAGCAGGAAATGGGGTCTGCTTTCATCTCTGGAGCCTGGAATGATGTTTGTTGAATAAATAATGAGCTCTATCCTCAGCCTGCACCAGGTGGCCAAGATGCTCCCTACCTCAGTTTTCACCTTCACTCCTCTAGTGAAATATCAGGAGTTCCTCACTGGGAGACAGCACTCTGGTTCATCTCTGACTCCACGGCCCCTCAGGGCCTAAAACATATTGGAGGCATGTAGGAAAGGTAGAAAGAGTAAGTGTGTGGATAGATGGAAAAATGGATGGATGGATAGATGGATGGATGAGAAGATGGATGGATAGATGAAAGATGGATAGATGGGTGGATGGACAGACAAAAAGATGGAAGGGTAAATTGAAAGATGGATGGCTAGAAGAATGATGAGTAGACAGAATTGTCAATGGCTATGTGAATGGATAGATAGAAGGGTGGGTAAATGGCAAGATGGATGGATGGTTGGGTAAAAGATCGATTTACATATGGATGGATGGATGGTTGAAGGATGAAAGGATGGGTGGATGGATGCAACAGAAAGAAAGCAATGTTGGAACATAATGAAAGTATCTTGGGAAATCTGTCCAATAGCACCATGCAAAGCCCCAAAATAGGATGATAAAAGGAAAGAGATCAAAGGGGACACAACCTTAGGTTAGAGAGGATGGATAAAGTGCTGAGGCCAGGAGAGGTGTCCAACGTTAAGCTGACAGTGGGGGAGATTCAGGGGTCCAAGTCTTACCCTTGACAAGGGCCTTCAAAACGATGGTTTCAAATTCCTCAGGGCCGTCTTCAGTTGAATAGACTGTCAGCAGCTCCTTCCGAGTCATGATCCTCTCCACCTGCAATACCAAATTCCACAACCCCAGCCCAACTCCACCTGGGCCTGTCCACAGAGATACAGGAGAATGCTCCCCTCCAGGACCTAGTAATCTCTACTCCCAGTGCCAAGGAGTCCAGGTTCCCAGCCTCTCCTCCCTCATATCCATGAGTCTGAGCCCCCATCCCTCTTCCCTTGGATCCAAGACTCCAAGTCCTCAGTACCTTCACCTCTCAAGACCCAGGAGCTGAAGTCCCCAGCTCCCTCCCATCTCAAGATCCAGAGTGGGACCCCCAATATCATACCTGGGCCTGCAGGACCTCAGGGTCCCCTTTGGGGAAGAAACGCTTAATCCGATCTTGGGCTTCATGTCGCCTGCCCCCTCCACTTCCTGGAGCCAGTGTGTCTTCCAGGATCTCTGCCAGGCAGTCTGCAGCTCCCCCTGACCCAGCCACCAGGAGGCAGGGGAGCTGAGCCTGAGTGGCGTCCTCTATCCTCTACAGGATAAAACGGGGAATCAGGTTAGGGAAAGAAGATATTCACCCCACCTGGAGTCTAGAACCCCAGCCCTTGCCTCCCCTAAGACTCAGGACCCAGGAGTATGGCCCTCAGCCACTGCTCACTTAGACTCAGACATCCGGGCCCCTATACCTGCAACATCTTCTCATCACCATCAATCAGGAGAAGGAGGACAGGGATGTCAATGCCAGTCCCTGAAGAGAGAACAGAGGGCTTGGTCACCTCCCATCAGTCTTTGCAGGGATAGGAGAGAACCACATTTCCCAGAAGGCCCTGTGGCAAAGGTTGGATTCTGCCTAATCCTCATTCCCAAGGCTCATGGGAATTGTCATGACTTTGAGGACAATGGGAGGGGCCAGATTCTGAAGACAGTAATGATCAACTTCCTGAGGGAGGAGGGGGCTGGGAGCCTGGACTCCTGGGTTCCTGAAGGACGTGGATTTTTATGGCATGAGTCAATCCTGTAACTGATTAACTGTCCAGGAGCCAGAAGAGGATGAAAGTTCAAACAGAAAATAAAGGAAATAAAGAATTATAAAAAGGACTATCCAAATACAGTAAAGATATTTATCAAAGCCCGACAGCAAAATCATATGAGAGCATTCTCTACCAACTCTATTCCCATTAAAATAAGAAATGAGACAACTTTACTACTATTCACACTTATCTGGAAGTTTTTCTTTTTTCTTATCTGGAAGTTTTGAGCTAACATAATAATACAAGAAAATGAAAAAAATTGAATGAAAACCTGTATTTTTTTAAACTGGCAGAGACAAAGATGTTTATTTGAAGAAAAGATGTTTTATATTCTCAGAATATTGGAGGAACTCCATTCAAAATAAGTATCAGTAAGAAAATTTGGTTTAGAGGACTGAAACAAGAAAAATACACAAAAGCCAAAAACTTTCCTCCAACTGGTACTAATATGCATCTTATCCATATTTTCATAAAAATAATAAAACACCTGGGAATTCATTCATACAGAAATACCATGGTAACCTGTCACAATGTATCACATAACTTCAATGCAGTTTGGGGAAAGAGGGGGGGTAGGAGGTGTTAGGTGATATTTTCCTTTTTTTAATTTTAATTTAAAATAATTTTAAAATTCATATGGAAGAATAAATATCAGAAGGGCTAAGAAATTTTTGAGGAAGAACAGCACGGAGGAACTTTTCCTTATATGTATTCAAACATCTTTAAATTGCTGGTAATTAAAAAATATTTTTGGCACAAGAAGAGATAAATAGAGAGGTAGAAGAGAGAAAGGTTCAGAAACAGTTTAACATAGAGAGGAATTTAACCTATAAGTGAATTAGCAATATCAAGTTAACTGGAAAAAGATGGTTTATTTATTAAATGGCCATGAAAAAAACAAAGCTTCCCATTTAGAAGAAAAAAAATGTAGATTCCTTACCTCAAAACATGTAAAAAGCATTTCCAAATAGATTAAAGATTTGAAAATAAAAAATATAAGGTATTAAAAAAGAAGGCTTGGAATATGTGCATAGCGTTGGAATGGAGTGGACCTTTAAAGAAAACAAAACAAGGGAAACCAAAGGGCTATAAAAGAAATAATAAATACATCTAACCACATAAAAATGATAGAATTTTTGTGGAAATAGACACCATAATTAAAATATCTGTTAAAAAATTTACAGTACATCTAACAGTCAAAGCATTACTTGGGACAGGCTATGAAGAATTCTTACAAAAACATAAGAAAGCAGTAACCTCATTCAAAATGTGCAAAGAATAGGAATAGCCAATTCATAACTGAGGAAATCGGATTGACCAACAAAATATATGTTTATATCTTTTAACAGTGGTTAGATAAATTAAAAGATCAAATTTAAAGTGAGATGTCACTCTTTACTCATCAAATTGGAAAAAAAAAATTAAAGCAAGAGTATCCAAAGCTGGGTGACACTGGACAGAAAAAGACACTCTCACATATTCTCAACAAAGTGAAAATTGCTCCAAATTTTTAGAAAGTTGTCTAGTACTATCTATTCATATACACGCAGAGCAATCTCACTTTGGTGATCTATTGTATAAACTTTAAAACACCTGGATGTTATTACCAATGTTCATATGTCAATATTTATTCAGCATTGTTTGTAGTACCAAACACTGATAGAACTTTAAGTCTCCACCTACTGAGAAAAATTTAAATAACAGATGGTACAACCATTACCAAGGGATATCATGCAACTGTTAGAAGGAGATGCAAGATAGCAATCTGGACCTAAAGGAATGGTAGTAAGAAAGTGATATGTATAGTATAAAAGAGAGAAAGAAACACCATAGAGGTGGAAATACAATTGCATAGGATTTTATAAGCATAGAGAAATGTATGAAAGGATAAACTCCAAACCAAATAACACTGATAACACTGATTACTTAATAGAGAGGGTTGGAGCTAGGAAGGGACTCTTTTAACTTTTTTTTTCCTTCTTTGACCCTTGGCTTATTTACAAATTACAACTCATGCAATAAGAATTTCCTTATGTACCTTCACACTGTTTGATTAGTTCCAATAAGCACATATTAAAGCTGCCATAAAATATTATGCTGCGTGGAAGAAGCCAGTCTCAAAAGGTCATGATTCCATTTATATGATCCTCTGGATAAAAAGGAGACTAGAAGGATGGCAAAGCCGATCAGTGGCTGCGAGGCGTTGGGTCCAAAGGGAACAGAATCTATCTGTTTCCTGACTCAGGAAATGGTCACATGAATCCATACATATGCTAAAACTCATAGAATTATACACCCCAAAAAGATAATTTTTAAAAATAAGGTTAAAGGTGCCAAAAAACTAAGTAAAATTTAAGAACTAAGAGTGGACACTTTTTAAAATACAGGAAATGTTTCAAAGAAGCAACTTTTGGTTTAGCTGATTTTCTCCACTGGACATTTGTATCTGTTTTAGCAATTTCTGTCCTTGTCTTGATTATTTCCTTGTTTCTACTTTCTCTAGATTCGATTTGCTCTTCTGTTTCTAAGTTGGTTTTTTCCCACTGGAGATTTAAATCATTAATTTTCAGACTTTCTTTTCTTTTTTTTTAAACATATATGTGCTTTTAAGTCTACAAGTATTATATTGGCCTTATCCCAAAAGTGTTAGTATGTCATAACATCATTATCATTCAGTTCAAAATATTTTCTAGTTTTTTTTCTTCTTTGATGGGTGGGTTATTTACAAACTACCACTGATGCAATGATATGGATGACTCTCACAGAAATAATGTTGAGTATAAGAAGCCAGACTTTAAAACGTGCAGATGTGATTCTACTCATGTGAAACATGGTCAGAACTACCATATGTTGTGACAAGCAAGATAGGGTGGCCCTTGGGTGTGGGCAGGAGAAGGAGCTGATTATACTCTGTTTCTTGATCTGGGTGCTGGTGGCACAAGCTGGTTCAGTTTTGTTTAAAATTCCTCAAGCTGTGCACATCCACATATTGTAGATTACAAGGTAAAGTTTTTTTTTTTAACACAGCAAATGATGGGAGAAGCCCATCACTTAACCATCACTCCTCCTGACCTCAACCCTCAAATTCCGACCAGATCAGCCCCCTGGGATCCTGAGCCTTGGGCCATGAATCTCCAGTGGAAAAAAGCCACTCACCTCCCACGCCCGTCTTCTGCTGGGCGACGTAGGACTCGAAGCCCAAGCGGAAGCGGTTCTCTCCGCCCAGCCGGCCGTGCGTGCCGTCGTCCACCAGGAAGAAGGCCGAGTAGTTGTAGTCGAGAGGAAACTGCACCCCATCCTCGGGGTCGCCGCGCCACCGGTACCTCGCAGGGAACGAGCCCTGGGGGACAAGTGGCCAGACCAGGGAGCCTTTCCACCAGAGCCAGGAGGACAGGCAGCAACTGCTCTTCCCTCGACCCTGAGTCCGGTTCCAGCTCCTCCTCCCTCAGACCCGGGATTCCCAGCCCCCAGTCCCCTCCATTCCCAAGCCCCTGGGTCCTACCTTGGGGTTGACGAGTGTCTCTCTATTCCGAACCACACCCCAGGGGGCCACGCCCATGGCCACCACCTTGCTGCCCCCAGTGCTGGCCGTCTGGTGGTCCCGCACAGCCACACCAACATGCCGGCCAATGCCCTGGTGCAGCCCTCCAGTGACAATCCAGGCCCCTACACGGCGACACGGAGAGTGGTGATGAGGTCCAGAGGCAACACAGGCGTGTAGAGACAGACAGAGAGACTAGAGAGTCAGACAAAAACCCACACAGAGACTGACGGGGTGGGGGTGGGGGCGGGTAGACAGCATCTTAGAGAAGTTGAGGGAGGGCACAGCCCCCCTCCCACCCTCAGTCACCTGTGCTCTGGGCAGCGCGCACCAGACCGCGTCGCAGCAGGTCCTGCAGCCAGGTCTGGAGGATGGGGCCCCCCGACCCCCCCAGCACTGACACCACCAGGTTCGGGGCCCGGAAGCCCCATGTGCGCGTGACCAGATTATAAACTGTAGCTGGATCCGTGCGGTCAGAGAGCCGGAGGAACTGTGGACACACGAGAGGAGGGAACACAGGGAGGAAGACAGAGACAGAGAGATAGGGACAGAAACGCAGAGAGATGACAGAGATCCGGGGGCGGGGCGAGGGCGGCGGCAGGTGGGTGACGGAGACCCAGGGGAGAGGGACAGAGAAAGAGAGAAAGGGACAGAGATGCAGAGAGAGAATGACAGAGATCGGGGGTAGGGGAGCAGACAGGGACCCAGACGGAGGTGGACAGGGACCGAGAGAAAGGGAGACAGAGACCCAGAGAGAGGCAGACAAACACAGATAGAGGAGGATGGATTCAGAGAAGACAGACAGAGGTGGAGGGGACAGAGATCCAGGAGAGGTAAAAACAGGGATGGACAAATGGGGAGACACAGTGTTCAGCTGAGGCACCCCCAGACCCTGGCTCCAGGAGACCCCGTTGGCATGCAGCCCCGTGGCCAACCCTGGCCCTGCCCAGACAAGCAGGTCTCACATTGCTGGCCTTGCGGCCAGCTCCCAGGAAGTCCAGGTCCCCGAAGGCATCTGTGGGCTTCTCTGTGGTGTGTAAGTTACTGTCCCACACGGTCACCACGGCTGCCCCGAACGCATCCTCCACAGCCACTGACGGGTGGGCACGCCGAGGATGCCCACATTGGCACAAGGTCCCCCTGAGGGGTGGGGAGGAGGAACATGAACCCGAGGGGTGTCCCCACCAACCCCAAGCATCCTAGAGAAATGTCCAAATTTCTGCATGCCCCCCAGAAGTGTTCACTGTCCATGCTGATGCTGGCACTGCCCCTCTCTGGTTCTGACTAGCTTGAGGGAGAGACTGGGGTGGGAGGTGACAGCCTCAGTCTCCTAGCCCACCAGTAGGAAGCCACAGTGGCTCAAGTAAGCCTGAGCAGGGAGGTCTTCAGGGCCCTACCCTCACTATTGCCTGTAGGGCCTGAAATGGGAACACGCTTGCTGCCCCCGGACCAAATAGATGATACTGACATGAAAAGGAAAATCTAGAGAGTGATTCAGAGAGCACGCATGCGCTGGAGGCTGAGGCAGCTGTGTGACTTTGGGCAAGTGGCTTCACCTCTCTGAGCCTAAATTGCCTCCTCAAATGAAAAGACAATAATAGCACAGCCTACTTCATAGAACTATGAGGCGTCAATGAAAAAACTCAACATTTCCTAAAATGGGGGTTGCATACCAGACCCAGTCTCTGTGAACTCCACACAGAGCTTTAAATAACCTTGAATAACACAGTGAGAAAGTCATTCCTTTCTGAGTTCTCGTGATTACTGTCAAGGAGAGAGGCTCAGCTGGGTCCCAGAATATTTTTAATGCCTAACCCTTTACTACTCTTTCTTTGTAACAGAGAAAAGCTGGCCTCAGGCTCAGAAAACTGAGCTGGCAACAACATCCAGTTAGAAGGTAAATATTTTTATTTGCTTTTCATTGTAATTGTCTTTTATGACAAGTTTCGTTCTCTTTGTGGCAAATGGAACAGATTTTCCATTTACGATGACCATATATTCAACTTTTTCCATCTAAATAAATGTACAAGCATCCCTTGTTACCTGATGGGAATGGCACCTGAGTTTAAAGAGCAAGCAACAGTGGGGGAGGGTATAGCTCAGTGGCAGAGCGAATGCTCAGCATGCACGAGGTCCTGGGTTCAACCCCCAGAACCTCATTAAAATAAATAAACTTAATTACCCACCCCCAGAAAAAAACAACAACAAAACAACTAAAAATAAAAAAAAAATTAAAAAAATTAAAAAGAGAGTGAAAGCAACACGAGTTGGGGGGAATGAAGGATTTATTTGAAAATGCACCTAAATCTCTTTGGTCCCTGATTCCGGAAGGGATTCAGATACTGGGTAGACCTGCATTGCTGTAAATGGAGTGAGTCATGATTTAAAGACCAATTTTATGGAAAGAATAGCACAGGTGGCCTGTGGATTTGGCAAAAGTTGTAAAGACACTTAAAGAATGACCAACCAGTCCACACAGAATCCTAGCACAGTGAGAACTACAGGAAACACATGCCCCCTTTCTGAGTCTACTTCCAGGGTCCTGGCATGCCTCAGTTTATCCACTTAATCCTTTCACCCATCTCATCCCCATCCCTGGACCTCCCTCATTCCCTTCCATCTACTTCCCACTAGCCCTTCCTGACAAAATTTCTTCATGGAATGTTCCAGAACCTGAACGGTCCAATACAGTAGCCTCTAGTCATACAGCACTCTTTTTTTTCTCCCCCTCCCCTTACAGCACTCTTTATATTCAAATAAACTAAAATTAAATACAATTAAAAATTCCATTCCTCAGTTGCTCTGGCCACATTTGAAGTGGTCAGGAGCCACATGTGGCTGCCATATTGGATGTGGATATAGAACATTTTCACCATCGCAGAAGTTGTGGTGGACAGCCCTGGCAGACTCTCTCTCCGCACATTTCATCTCCTACGCTTTTTCCTCTGTGTGGCCACCGAAACTGAAATTGTTCCTGATAAAGTCAGCAATTACCTGCACGTCCTCAAACACAGTGGCTTCTATGCAGGTGTCATCTGACAGAGCAGCACTGATCACCGCTAAAAGGCTCTGATTCTAGAAAACGTTTCCTTTGGCAGGGCACACCCGTTCTCCTGGCTACTTTGTCTCTGCCTCATCTGTGGCTTTCTCTTCCTCTGCACCTTCCTTGAGGGCAGGCGTTCCCCAGAGCCAGGATCACATGGCTGCCCTACAAGGGTCTCAAACTCAGTGCCCCTAGGGGTCAGATCAGTAACTTAAGGGAAAGAAGCACCAAGTGGAAAATTATAAGTGAATGTGCCGAAGGCTGTGGTGACTTGAGGCAGCATGTTTGTCTTGAGGCATTCAGAGACAGGTTTTTAGAAATCCTCTTCCATGAAAAAAAAAAAAATCGGGCATAGAATTGCCAGTTTGCAATTTCCTCTCATTTTATGAGTTCTTCCTCCTACCCCGACCCTTGACATCTCACCGACTTCCACAACCACATTACATCTACAGCCAGGACTTCTCAAATCTTAAATGGAAATCACAGATCTTTCCTAAGTCCCTGATGCAGGTCTGCGATGCCCCTGGTTCCCCCCAGGCCCCTCCCTCACACGAGGTCCCCCTCTGAGCTCAGCAACATTTCTCAAACCTGTTCATCTCCCTGGGTCCCCATCTCAGGGACAACCCCACTGTCTCCCAGGCCCCAGACCAGATGTCCGAGATCCATCCTCCCCTCTCACTCCCTAAATCCATGGGTCCCCAAGCTCTTAACCCCCTGAATCTTTGCCTTCTCCCCTCCACTCTCTGTCCCCACAGCCCTGATCTGGCTCAGGCCTCTTCTCCTTCCACCCAGACCCACACCCAGCCTCTTAAACTCCTATTCATCCTCACGTGGCCCTCAGAGGGTCTTTTCACACCCAGAGCTGATCCTGACCCTCCCATGGCTCCCCCAAACACCAGGACAAGGCCCCAGCCCCTTCCAGGTGGCCTTGGAGGCCTTGTGAGTTCCGGCCCCACCCTCCTCCAGACACTCCTTGCACTTTGAACTTCGCCCCATTTCCTAGCCACATTACATTGTCAAAGGGGCAGTTTACACTGTTCCCATTTCTGGAATTACTTTTCATGCCTTTCTCTCCAGTACGCCTTCAACTGTCAAACTCTAGCTCATCCTTTAAATGTCACCTCACTGGAACCTCATCCTCCAGAAACTACTAGTGCCACCCTGTGTCCCCTCCCCGGTCTTAGCCAGATGCCCCCTCTTGGCTCCCACCTGATCCAGTGTCCTGTTCTTTGCAGCTCCCATCTCCTTGCCTTACAATTGTCTTCCTCCCACCAGGCCACTTTTTTGATCACACTTCCCATCAGTAAAAGTTTTTGAGAACTCACCCCTAAATAATGTGTATGTTTATTTTTACATAATTCAAGCCATCCTGCACTAATGTAATATCTTCATAACGAAACACACACTAAGTTAGGAATGTTTGCATTTCCCACACCCCAAAGGTTGTCTTGGAGACAGCTAGAAAGCCAGAACTCACTTGAGAGCCTAAGGGCAGCCACCCCTTGGCCACTCAGCACAAGCACAGGGCCTACACACACTAGGTAACTGCTATCTTCCAGTTAGAATCAGAGATATTTTCCAGTGCTTACGATGTGCTGGGCACTGTTGCAGGAATACCACAAGCATTAACTTGTTTAATTCTCACAATAAGCCAGGAGGGAGGGCCTGTTTTTATGCCCAGATGACAGATGAGGCCCAGAGAAGTGAAATGATTTCCCCTAAGTCACACAGCACATGCCCCAGCTGAAATTTAAACCCTGGCATGGCCTGTGCTCTTGAGAATACTGACTGAAGGTTTCTTGCAGGAATGAACGAACGAATGAATGAATGAATGAACAGAGACAGCCAAGAAAGAAAGTCAGAGATAGTGATACAAGTAGCCAGAGACACACAGAGGAGACACGAGGAAGGAAAGAAACAGAACCCAGCCCTGGGGCTTAACACTGACCCTGAGTGGGAGAATGGGAAATTGCAAGCCTTTGCAGACTGACCCAAGCCCTCCGCAGGGAAAGAGCCACCAGGGAACGCCCTTGGGAGTGTCCGCAGTGACAGGAATGGGGGAGGGGAGGAGCCAAAGGGCGGGGTCTGCGGTGGGCGGGGTCAGCGGGCCCGGGGCGCTCTGGGGTCCGTCCCCGGGGCGAGCTCCTCACCCCGGATCTGCGGGGTCAACGATGAAAGTCGTGCACGTCTTCTTCTTGAAGGTCTTGGGGATCCAGCTCTGAGGACAGGAACAAGAAGGGTGGTGGGGGGAATCCAGCTCAGTCCCACGGGACACGGAGTGACCCACCCGCGCCGTAGCCGGAGATCCAGGAGTCCGGGACCACAGCGCCTTCCTCTCCCAGACTCAGGAATCTCAACCCTCCAACTCTTACCTCCTATCTGTCCCCAAGGACCCAGGAGTCCGGGCCCCCAGCAACCCCTTCCTTTGTCTGACTCAAGAATCTGGGTCTCCAGCGCCCTCCTCTGTGGGAACCAGGAGACCAGGCCCCCAGCCCCCTGCTCCCACAGACCCGGGGTCCGGCCGCCGTACCTGCTCCTTCTCCGCACCCACCATGCTGCTGCAGCCACCGCAACCTATCGGACTCCCCGCATTCCCTCCACTAACCCGGGTTTCTGATGCACCCAGGACAAACCGGATCCGCCACTTTCCAGCCCAGTCTGGGGCGGGGCCAGGTCTGGGGGGCGGGCAATCTGGGAGACGTGTAGGGCGGGAGGCGGGGCGAAGGGTCGGACAGGCTCTGGGACCGAGATCCAGAGAGAGGGGTACAGAACCCCAGAGTAGGGGAGGGGCACAGAGACCCAGAGAGAGGGCGAGACAGAGGTCCAGAGAGGAAATGCCAGCAGTGAGGGAGAGGACACACTGACCCAAGTGGAAAGGTGGAAGACACTAAGACTTAGGTGCGAGCAGAGAATCAGAAAGAGGGGGACAGAGATTGGTGGGGGGCTAGACTGACCCAAAGAGGGAGGGAGGGGGAGGGAGGGGAGGGAGAGAGAGAGAAAGACTTGGATGGAGGGCAGACGCTCAGAGTGAGAGGGAAAGACAGAAGTCCAAGAGAGACAGGGGAACAGAATCTTGGGGGTGGGGGGCACAGGGACCCTGAGAGGGTGGGTGAAGGAACAGTGACAGAGAGAAGGAGACCCGTAAATACGGATGGGAACCCAAAAAGCAAGGGCGATAGAGATAGGATGAGGAGTGAGAGATACTGACACAGACCGGCAGGGCCACATGTCTCCTGCCAGCTCTCAGATGGACAGCTGCAGCTTCCTGGGAAACCTGAGTGCCCCACCCCCACCCCATGCTGTATTTATAGCCCTGGCCTGGCCCCATCCCCTGCCCCCAGATCAGAGTTCCAGGGACAGGAGGTCACGGGTACGTGTGCTGAAGCAAAATTCCTTTCACCCCTCTCTAGGGCCTCCATGTTGGCATTCACTGTCTCAGTTAAGTGGCCCCTTCCAACCAGAAACTTCCCATAACCTAACCTCCAATCTTTCCTTGGCAGGGGTCTCACCCCTCAGATACATCCCTCCTGCTCCCCACCCAGCTGGCCCAGGCTCCGCCAAACTGACCCACTAAAAATCTAGCCGTTGTCTTTGCAGCTGCCAAACATGAGCTTATTGGCAGTCTAAAGTCAAGTCTCTAGGTCCCCCTTTCCTGGCCAAGGGGAGGCTCCTTCACCCACCCACTCTCCAGCTAGGAGGAAGAGGAGCAGGAGGGGAGGGGCAGGCAGGGACTAACCCAGAATAACTCAGAGTAAATTTAGACACAGAGAAGGGAGGGGAGAGACCCTATTGGCTGGGAAGTGGGAGGGAGGGCCAGAGAGGGGGGTCAGGGGACTCTGTAGGCGGCCTCAGAGGGGTGTCCAGAGTTTGGCAGTGAAGGCCAGAGGGCAGAGACAGAGACACAGCAAAGACACAGGGAGAAAGAAAGAGAAGGACCCCAGAAGTGACAAGGACCCCAACATTCACTCCTATAGCCACAGCGGCAGCGGGAACCAGCCCTGGGAGAAGCTCTGCTGCCTGTCTGTCCCCATGGGCCACCTTAGGCCATGGCTGCACATGTCTCTCCTCTGGGCTGCTGTGGTCAGCCTGCTCCTCCCCCAAGCCATGACCCAGCAGCTGAGAGGGGCTGCGCCGGGCCCCAGCAACTGGAACAACAATGCAGGAGTCTCAGAGCCTTCAGAGGATGCGTCAGGTGAGTTTGGCCATGCCACGCACAGCCACAGAGGCCACAGAGATGAGAATAAGGATGTTTCCACAGAGAATGGGCATCATTTCTGGGGCCACGGAGACCATGGAGAAGAGGATGAAGATGTATCCAGAGAATACCATCACCAAGTCCAAGGCCACAGGTACCAAGGCCATGAGGTGGGAGATGAGAATGTCTCTGATGAGGAGCAATCCACAGAGCAGATTCAGCAGGCCCATGGGCACAAAGGCCCTGTGAATGAAGACATGGATGATTCAGCTGAGCACAGGCACCACTTCCCCAGCCACAGGAGTCACAGCCATCAAGAAGAAGATGAGGACGAAGTTGTGTCCAGTGAGCATCACCATCATATCACCAGGCGTGTATACCAAGGCCATGGAGAAGAGGAGGATGAAGAAGATGAGGAGGAGGAGGGAGGAGTCTTCACTGATTACCGACATCAGGCCCATAGGCACCGAGACCATGGGAAGGAAGTGGATGAGGATGTCTCAGATGAACACCACCATCATGGCCCCAGCCACAGACACCAAGGCCACGAAAAAGAAGAAGAAGATGATGTCATCTCCACTGAGCACAGACATCAAGTCCACAGGTACCAAGACCATCAGAAAGAAGAGGATGGGGATGTCTCAAGTGATTACCACCACCATGGCCCCAGCCACAGACACCAAGGCCACAAAGAAGGTGAAGAAGAAGAAGGAGAAGAAGGAGAAGAAGGAGAAGAAGGAGAAGAAGAAGAAGAAGAAGAAGAAGAAGAAGAAGAAGAAGAAGAAGAAGAAGAAGAAGAAGAAGAAGAAGAAGAAGAAGAAGAAGAAGAAGGAGAAGAAGGAGAAGAAGGAGAAGAAGAAGAAGAAGAAGAAGAAGAAGAAGAAGAAGAAGAAGGAGAAGGAGAAGGAGAAGGAGAAGGAGATGATGATGATGATGATGATGATGATGATGATGATGATGTCATCTCCACTGAGCACAGACACCAAGTCCACAGGCACAGAGGCCGTGGGAAGGAAGAGGATGAGGATGTCTCAGATGAACACCACCACCATGTCCCCAGCCATAGACACCAAGGCCATGAAGAAGAGGAAGAAGAAGAAGAAGAAGAAGAAGATGATGATGATGATGATGATGATGATGATGTCATCTCCACTGAGCACAGACACCAATTCCACAGGCACAGAGGCCATGGGAAGGAAGAGGATGAGGATGTCTCAGATGAACACCACCACCATGTCCCCAGCCATAGACACCAAGGCCATGAAGAAGAGGAAGAAGAAGATGATGATGATGTCTCCACTGAGTACAAATACCAGATCCACTCACATCAAGGCCATGGGAAGGAAGAGGATGAGGATGTCTCAGATGACCACCATCATATCCCTAGCCACAGACACCAAGGCCACGGAGACAAGGAAGATGAGGATGAGGTTGTGTCCACTGAACACTGGCACCAGGTTCCCAGACATATTCACCATGGCCTTGGAGATGAGGAGGAGGAGGAAGAGGAGGACGTCACAGTCAAGTTCAGCCACCATGTTGCAAGCCACCAACTCCAAGGCCACAAGAGCACTGAGGAGGAGGACTTCCCAGGTGAGTATAAAAGAGCAGCTGCTGACCATCACCACCACGGAGTCTCCACAGAGGAAGATGAAGACATCTCTGCCAAGCTTGGTTACCAGGATCCCAGCCACAGGCAGCAAGGCCTTAGTGATGAAGGGACTGTGCACAGAGGATCCATCAAAGAGGAGATTAGCCACCAGCCCCCAGAACACATAGGGATCAAGGATAGAAGCCATTTAAGGGACAGTGATTCTGAGGAGGAAGAGGACCACAGCTCCCATGAAGGAGATGATGAAGGTTCAGAGGAGGGAGAAGAAGGCACCCACTATGGCAGACTGGACCAGAAGGATGAGGAAGATGAGGAGGAAGGTCATGGCCTCAGCCTGAGCCAGGAGGAGGAAGAAGAGGATGAAGAAGAGGCAGAAGAAAGGGGGAAAGAGAGGGCTGAGGTTTGGGTCCCACTGAGCCAAGACCACCAGGAGGAAGAAGATGAGGAGGAAGGGCTGGAGGAAGACAAGCTTCCCTTCACCATCATCCCCAACCCACTGGCCGGAAGGGAGGTGTCTGGAGGTGCTTCCAGTGAGGAGGAGAGTGGTGAGGACATGGGTAAGTGATCTGATTGGATGGGAGTGGGAGGGGTGGAGTCAGCTTGGGTCACTGCTGCCCTCTTGTCCCCACAGATCCGCAGGATGCCCAGGAGTACAGGAACTACCAGCCAGGGTCCCTGTGTGGCTACTGCTCCTTCTGCAATGTATGTCCCCAACCCAGATCCATCCAACAAGCTGTTACTAGAATTTGTTCCAGGGCTGTGGTGTGCCTTGGGAGGGCTCTGAGCAAAGGAGGGTCAGGGATAGTTCTCAGTGAACAAAGATACTTCGGGGGCGACGTTGGGGAGAGACTGGAGGCCAGGAGACTGGGGAGGAGGCTGGGGCAACGGTCCAGGAAAGAGAGGGAGGCCTGAGCTGCACTTGTGGATGTGGGGACAGAGAGAAGGGTGCAAGGTGGAGCCAGGGGAGGCAGGACAGGACTGGAGACTGACAGACTGTGAGGAGAATAGGGAGGGAGAGGGTGAGGAGAGTACCCGAAGTTTCAGCCCACAGTGATCAGGGAACGTGGTAGCGCCCTCCAATAGGGAAACAAGGTGAGTGAAAAGCAGGTCGGAGGAAAATACTGAGTTATGTTGAAGATAATGAGGGTGAGGTGTTGGAGATATGTCCAGGGGGCAGGCTGGAGGACTGGCAGGTGGCTCCTAAATGGGGTTAGAGTTTCTATCTAACCAGGATCTTCTGGTCCCCAGCGATGCACTGAATGTGAGCACTGTCACTGTGACGAGGAGAACATGGGAGAGCACTGCGACCAGTGCCAGGTGAGACTTCCCTGAGATTCAAGAACCCACCAGGCTTCAGAATGGCCCGGGACCATCTGGGCACCTCCAGCCCGTTTCTGGCCTCTGCCCTTAAACTGACCCGCCTTACCCTGATGTAGTCTTGACTCCAAACCCGATCCTGCCTCAGCCTTAACGTCCACCTAGCTAGCCTCCAGCCTCTGTACGGCCCCCGGCCCATCCTGACTCCGCCCCAGACCACGTCCGACCGCCTTTTCTCTCTCCCCGTCCACGCCCTCAGCACTGCCAGTTCTGCTACCTCTGCCCGCTGGTCTGCGAAACGGTCTGCACTCCAGGTGAGCTTGGGCGGGGCCGAGGAAAAACGTGACGAAGGGGGGGGGGGCCTGGTGTGGAGGCGGGGCCAACCTGAGGGTCGGGCCCGGAAGGTTGTGGGGCGTGGCCAGGGCCGAGAATCTGAGGCTGGAACCGGAGGAACATGGAGGGGCGGGGCCTGGACAGCGGGAAGGTTGGGGATAGGTGCCAAAGCCTAAGAGGTTAGACTTGGCTGGAGGGTTGAGGGGTGGGCCTAGAACCGAGAGGCCGGGGCCAAGGCAACTGGAATTCGAAGGACAGGGCAGGGAGGGTGGGGCTACTAGAGAAAAGCACCTAGAGCAAGGAGGAAGGAGTAGGACCTTTGAAGGAGTCTCAATAGAAGAATTCTTTGAGGGAGGAAGAAATCAGGAAAAGGAGGCGGAGCTAGTCCTGATCCCAGATTGAGTGAAAAGTCGCCCCCTAATTCCACCCGTGGAGTACCCCTCAAGCCTCTTCTTTCCCACAGGAAGCTACGTCGACTATTTCTCCTCGTCTCTGTACCAGTAAGTGCGTGGAGGGGGAAGTTTAAGGGCCCTGTTTGGAAAGGTGCTGTCCCACTATGAATTATTGGACGACCCTGAGACTATTTCCCCCTTGGTGAAAATGGGCAAGTTAATGATCTCCAAGCGCCCTGGGGTGAGCTTTGGACACCTCAGCTGTCTAACCTCTGCGTCCTTCTCTCCAGAGCCCTGGCAGACATGCTGGAAACTCCGGAACACTGACCCAGGCTCGTGGCTGCCGCGCAGACACATCTCCCTGGTCTCCCAACCCCTTTCCACGAGCCCTATTTATTTCTCTGAATAAATGTGCTCCCCGAAACCACATTGTCTGGGGGGGATGGATCTGGATTCTCTGGGCACTGAGGAACACAGGTGGGGACTGGGGACTTGAACTCCTGGATCTGAGAGAGGTGGGGCTTGAGACTCCTGGGTCCTCGAGATGGTTGGTTTGCTTTCCTTAGGTTCTGTTAAATAAATCAGTCAACACGGAGCTTTTTGAAACAGTTCTCTTTACCCGTGATCACTGAGTGACGCCTGGGGCAGGGAGGCCGACCAAGAGTCGGGGGCGAGGGCTCCCCCACCGTCCTTTCTCCCCCCATGCCACGTCGCCCAGTAGCATCATGGAAAGGATTCTCCCATGCAAACCCCGGAGCCGGAGCGGAACGGGGAGCGCAGTTCTGCGCCCACTTCCCCCGGGGCACGGACACGGCCACAGCACGGGGGGGCAGAAGGGCCTCAGGGACACGAGACACTGGAGAGGAAGAGGGAAACCCGCCAGCAGCGGACCCCAGGCACCGGCGACCTGACGCGGAGGGACAGGGCTGTGGCACAAGGGGCGAGGCTTTTAGCAGCGCGTCCCCCCTCCCCTCCTTTCGGACGAAGAAGGAAGACTTGGGCCCCGCGACTGGGAAGAAGAGAAGGTGCAGCCTCTCCCCGCATGCGGCCCGGAAGGGAAGCCCCGCCCCCTTCCCGCGGGGATAGGGCACCCATCTCCCATCGGAAATTGATCAATAAATTACAAAGTAGAGGAAAGGGAGGCGCAAGTTTGGGGCGGGATTTCTTCCTGCTCTCTTCTTTTCCCCTCAGTCCAGTGCATGTGGTTTGGTCCAGGCCCAGTCCATTTGTGAAGCAAGGACGAGCACTCCCCGCTTGTCTGTACAAATGGTCCAGTCCGCGGCGCGAGCTTCGCAGCACGCTCACCCCGGCGAGACCATACTGTGGGCAGGGGAGGGGAACAGAGCCTCCGAAAGATTCTTCCGCCCGAATGAGGTCACCTGCATTGACGCCGAGCAGTACGTGCAGCTGTGAGGATCCGTCGTGCCGCCCCGAACCCCAAGGTCGCCCAGTACAGTCCTCACCTGGAGGCCTACACTAGCAGGAATAGGTCCGGACAGAAACGCCGTCTGCCCGGGAACTCCCAGAAGTCTGGCCTGGAGGAAGAGCGAACAGCGGTTCAGCCTGGAAAGCCCCCCGGACAGAGAGACAGACAGACAGACACACACATACACACACACACACACACACACACACACACACACACACACTCACTCTCTCTCTCTCTTTCTCTTTCCCTCCCCCAGTGTCCCCCAGTGTTTCTTCGATCCTCAGCCCCAAGCTTCCTCCCTTAGATTTCCCCTCCCGAGATGATAACGACCGCCGGGCTCCAAGCTGGTTTCCCTCCCTTTCCCACAGTCTTAGATTCTTCCAAAGTGCCCCAGGTGACACTGGACCATTTCATTTCCCATCCTGGAAAGGGGGTGTGGGATTAATCCATTCCACACTCTGAGGATTGGAGCGGTCCATTTGTCATGGGTAGCGGGGAAAGGACTAGGCTGGAGGCTTCAGGAATGTTGAGTTCCACTTCCCACCCCGAGGAAGGGGATGGGAGGAGGAGCTGTCGCATTGGGGATCCGCCCACCTTCCGGCTGCAGCTTGCGGAGAGGGAGCCCTGGCGAGCCTAGGGCCCCTGCTGCGGCGGAACGGAAGTTGGGGGGCAACATCTCAGCTGAGTCAGGGGTTACGCCTCGGAGGTCTTTCTCTCGGAACATCTTCCTCCAGGATGGGGAGCGGCTGAAGGACTTGGCGCTGTCCTAGGTATAAGGGCCCGGCAGCCGGTGAAGTACCAGGGCCGCGTACCGACTCCGCCCCTTCCCTTGACTCCACCCCTCTCCACGTCCCTTCCCTCCTTTAACCCCGCCCCTCCCCTGGAGGCGCCTTCCACCATCACCGGTTGGGAAAGTCAAGCCCAACCCCTTCAGCTCCGACCCTAGAGGTGCTGCTTAGAGTTGTCTCCTATTAAGCTACGAAAGCTGCGCCCACCTCATCCAGCCGCCTGTCTGTGCCCAAGGAGATGAGGTTGCTGAATTCCTTCTCCAAGAGCTGCCGGGCCTAGGGGGGAGAGGTGAGAGAGTGGTTGCAGCGTGCAGTCTGCGAGGTGAGGATGCCCAGAAGGTCCCGGGCCTAACTGCAGCTCACCTGTGCATTCTGCGTGGGGATCTGCAGGAGCAAGGCCAGGTCGGAGTAGTCGAAGGTTTCGTCCAGGGCGAGCAGCGCCCCGTGCACCCCGCTCTCCGTGAGGTTCGTGGCGAATTCCTTCAGGCCCAGCCCGGACACCCAACCCATGACCCGCTCATTGGACCACACCATCACGTCTGGGGACGGAATGGACCCTCAGCTGTGCCCCTCCTGAGGCCAGTCCCTTTCAATTTATCCTGTATCTCCACCCCCATTTCCTCTTTCTGACCACGCCCCCATGCTGGCTCCTCCCCCTCGCTATTTATGCCTCCTCAGCCCTGCCCCAAACCCCTCCACTTAACTCCCTGCGACACTTACACTGTTCTACTCACCTCGGATCTGGGTCTGACTCTCTTCCCGCCTCCGCTCCAAGTCCTTCCGGTCATAGTTGAGCCGTTTCAGGCACATGATCCCATAATGCAGACTCACCCTGAGCAGCAAAGGAAGTAGAGTCACAGGTGAGCCCTCACAACCCCAAAACTGGTCGTCTCTATTGGGACCTTCCCGGTGTTTGTGATCTTCTGGGAAAGAGCAAGGAAGGAATTGCTTCACTTGGTCTGTTCTGTTGATCGCTGATCTTCCCAGGAGTTGGGATATTTTCAACAGGCAGTTCCTATTGGTCATCTTGGAAGGGATATGGGCCCAACTAGCCAAGCTTTCTCAGGATTTGGAGTTTTCCTAGTGGGCCATCTCATGGGCCGATGAGGCACAGGAGTCAGGCTATTCAGATAACCTGAACTAAAGGACGAAAAATAGTCCAAGGGATTCCCCATCACTGGTCCTATTTGCCAAAGACTCTCTAGGAATGGGGCTTTCCCCCCCTTGAACTGTCATCATTAGCCAGGCAACCCCCACCTGTGGAAGCTGTCCACCATCTTGAGTTGGCCCCGGAGCTCCTTCTTGTTAAGATGATCTAACATGCGGGCATCCACCAGAGACTCCATGAAGTAGCTGCGGTATTGGGGCAGCCCCAGGCTGGGCAGCCAGTCGTTTCCCACCCACTCGTGGTTCATGTCGCCATATGCCAGGATCTGGGGCCATGGGCAGGTGGGGGAGGGGTCAGGCCCTCTGACCCCTTCCCGTGTATGTATGAAAGGGTACAGCCTGACCCCCTCCCCCATCCGAGGTTGTTCTTTCTCCACCCCATAGCAGGACAGTGGCCAATCTCTGCTCAGGCCAATGGACAATCCAAAATTGTCTCCTCCTTCATAATGACAGCATAGACCCATGTCTACTCAAACTGTGGTTCTTGGACCCACAGCATCAGCATCACTTGTGAATTCGCTGGAGTTACAGAATTTCAGACCCCACTGAATCGAAGCCTGCAGTCTCACAAGATCCTCAGGTGATCTGAACTGTACATTAAAGTTTAAGAAGCACTAGTTTAGCATTGTCCCAACGCAGAACAATGGATCAGTCCATCACTACTCCCCCAAGTCAGGACAACGGATACTTCCAACATAGCTCTCTCCCCAACAAAGAATAATGTATCTAAACACCACTCTTGCACTGTCCCAGAATATACTAGTCTAATGCGGTATCTGACCCAGACCAATATTCTGGATCAACCCACAATCTTTTACTCCCTTTAGTATAAGAACACCATCTATACCTTCCCCTGAGGGAAACAAGACCCAACACACCTCCTCTACCTCGTGTGAGCTCATACCTCTCCCCTCTTGAGAACAAAATGTAGCTTCTCCCCAACTTCTCAGCCTGAGGTGCCGCCCCCTCCCCAAATGCTTTCCCATTTGCTCCAGTGGAACAATCCCACTTCCCTCTCGACCAGGGGGAAAAGAGCTGCTCAGCATCTCCTTCTAGTTATAGCAATGAAACAGCCCCTGGAGCCTCCGCAACCCAACATACTGGAATGACCCGTGCACCACTAACAATGGAACAGTCGGGCTTCTACACCGACCCTCATCAAGCTACAATAACAGTCCAGAGCAGAGCTCTGCGCAGCATTCCCCCCCACCCCCCACCCCATGGTAAGGATGGAATGCTCTGGCGAGGGTAGGGGCGGGGCTCAGAGAAGGAGGAGCGTCCATGCAGCATGCACAGCCTGTTCATGCGCCCACGTCCCGCCCCGCGCCCCCTACCTGCTCCCAGCTGATCTCCTTGGTCTCCTGACCAGTTAATGGGAAGAGGGGAGAGAAGGGGTGGGTTAAGGGGCAGGTGGAGGAGGGCTGGAGGGACAGAGAGACAGACAGACAGCCACAGACTCACCACTCCCCCGCCCCTCCCCAGGGAAAGTTAGTGCCACCCCCAAGGCTGCCGGCAGGGGGCACTCACAGGCTTTGTCGTCGCCGTGAGGGACTCCATCTCCTCATGCGTCATCCACACGTTTCCTGTGGACTGAGGGGCGAGGGGTGTTATGGAAGTTGTGAGAGAGCTTCTGGATAGGGGAGGGGAAGGGGGTCGTGGCTCCTGGAGGAGCCGAATTAGGCATGGGAACACATAATTTTCTGTATGGAACAAAATGATAAAATATTAGAAAGCAGTAAATGCTAAGGGAAAAAATAGCGTTAATGTGCTGGGGTGACGGGGCGGGTGGCTAGTTTGGCTGTTGAGTTAGGGAGGCCTCTTGGAGGTGGTGACATTTAAGCTGAGACCTCAAGGATGAGAAAGACCCAGACTTAGGGAAAACGGGAAGGAGGGCTCCAAAGGGAGCAGCAAGTGCCAAGGAGCAGAGGAGAAAAAGAGGGGGACAGGGGCCCCTCATCCAGGGCCTTGTAGAGAACCATATGAATTTGGCTTTTTTCCAGGATGGGATCCCTCTGGCTGCATGTAAGACAGAATGAGGGTTAGGAGCAGCAGGGAGGCAGAGAGACCTGAGGGGAGACCCCACCCCAGAGATAATCCAGGTCAGAGACAATGGGGAGCAGGGTCTACCCGACCAAGCTGGAGTGAGCCGGCCCAGGATTGGCTACTCTGATAGTGGGCGGGGCCCTAAGGCAGCAAGGGCTGGGATTGGCTCCTGGACACTCACCGTGCGGGAGGAGGCAGGAGCAGAGGGTGAAGTGAGCGAGACCATCTCCTGGATGGCAAGGCGCAGCTTGAGCCGGTGCAGCGGGTTGCTGATGCCGATCTCACGCTGGATCTCCGTGTCTGACAAGTTGGCCATGATGGCACCACTCTTGACATTTGCCCGGCAGGCGGCCACATACCACGCAGGCATGCCTACCCACAGCTGGACCGAAGGAGGGGAGGGAGGAAGGAAGAGAGGGGGAAGAAATGAAATAGAGGGACAGAAACATATCAGAGAAGATTTGGGAGAAATGGGAGGAGAGAAAGAAAGGAAGAGAGGGAGACAGAGATGGGGAAACGCAAGTGGAGGAGAAACAGAAAGACATGGGAAGTTAGCAGTGAGAGGACCAGACAGGGCAAAGGAAAGAGATATGAGAGTAAGAGAGAGACACAGGGAGACAGAGGAGGAAAGTCAGAGGAGAGTTATACCAGAGTCAAAGGGGAAAGAGAGAGATGGGGAAAGACAGAGATGAGGAGAGACACACAGAGATGAGAGACAGAGATGAGGAAAGAAAGTCACAAAACACATTGAGAGAGAGACATGGGAAGAAATACGGGGAATGACCAGAACATAGAGATGGGGAGAGAAGCAGAAAAATAGGGATAGAGAATCCCAGAGAGAGAGAGAGAGAGATGGGGAGACACAGAGACAGCAAGAGATAACAGGACCAAGGTGAGCACGGCCAGAAAGACAGGGGTGAGGGGAGAAGAAAGAGCAACAAGAAGATCTACAAGAAGCCTGACTCCTCCCAGGACCTCACCCTCCACCCCCACCTCTGGGCTAGGAGGATGGTGCTGGGTGGACCTGGCCAGCCCTCATGTTGGGATTCTCAGAGGGGTTAGGGATCAAAAGTCAGGACATTTCTGGGCCCCAGTACCTCCAGCCAGGAGACCACAGTGGGCCCATCCCAGGCAGCAAAAGGCAGGCCCTGACGGCAGGCCTCTTCCAGAAGTTCATGCCTGGGGAGAGGGGGCCAGGGCAGGAGCTCTCAGGGCCAGAGATACCCAACCCTCTTGGATGGCCCTCCACGTCAACAAGCCCCCACCCTGCCACCAAAACACTTTTTCTGAATGTAGGAAACATGACAGATGGTTAAAAAAATACATGTGAATCTTTGTAATAGTCCTCCTCCCTACCCCTCCACCACACACACCAATAAAGAGAAAAGAGAAAAAACAAAAAACAAAAAACTCTGGGAGTTCCCAAGTCCCCAAGCAAGCAAGTTCAGGATACCGACACCCCCTCCCATAATTTTCTTCTCGTTTATGACCACCAACCTCCCAGAAAACATCTCACACACACACATACACACACACTCACTCACTTCCTCTTGTTCCTTCGGTCCTTGTCGCCTGGGCCTGTCAGCTTGGCTAGCCCCAGAGGGTCGGTGGCCAATGTCTCATCTGAGGGTGTTCCAGCTGGAGGCAGGGAGGGGCCAAAATTTGGAGAGTCTCAAAGGGGAGGCAGAATCTTTGATGCTGGGGGTGTTGAGAAGGATGCCAGGAAAGCAGAGGCCCAGAGGGATTAGTAAATGAGGCCACACAGAGGGAGTGATAAAACCAGACAGGGACCAGTGTCACTACCTAGACAAGGAATTGGAGAAATCCCCAAAATAGGGCTGGGTTCACTGGGCTGGCCTTGGTAAGCTGACAGGGGTGTACTGGTAAATGTTTAACAACTAGCTCCCTGGGAAAGGAGGGGATATTTTCTGATTAATAGCATTTGCCAATTTCCATGATGTAAATAATCCCACCAATTTCCAGCTATCAAAGCAATTCACAAAATTCCTGTAAATTTAACTAACTTGGATGTCACAAGCAGACAAGCAGGCTCCAGCATACCAGGTGCCCTGCCTATAAGATGTCCCTCACTCTTTCTCTATTTAAAAAATAGGTAAATGAAATAAATCCATTTGCCCACCAGTCATTCAGGCAGGCCTTGGAGCGCCCTTTCCTTGTCCCTCCTCCTCCCCTCTACCTCTGCCAAGGTTCTAGGTTCTAAATGAATTACCAAATGAAGACAGGAATGAATGTCAAGTGAATATGTAAAGAAGAAGAAAGGAAAGGAGAAAGGAAGGATGGGAGGGAGGGAATCAGTGTACTCACCCAGAGAAGAGCTGTCCCGACCTGGTGGTCCCATTCGCCCCTTCTCCTTCTTGCCAAAGAGACGGCCTATGGATGACTTGATGCTCTTCTTCTTGGGAGCTTTGTGCAGGGAATCTGGGGTGCCCTCACTGAGTGAGCAGGACAGTGTGAAGGTAGATCCCATCTGGAATGCCTCCTCTCATTCCAAGTCTTTGTCCACTCCCATCTTATCCTTCCAAGTAAGCCCCTCCCTGTCCCATCCCTTATCCTTACTGACCTTCCCCGTGACGGTCCTCCATCTTCCAGGGAGCCTGCCTGCAGCGCCAAAGCCTGGGTCATTCTCTCAAGGCGGGCAGAGCGGGGAGTGGGAGGTGGAGTGTCTCCTGGGATTGCTGGCCCCTCTCCCCGTGGAGCCCCAGCTTCCTCCTTGGGGACATGATTCTGGGGACAGAGAGGTAGAGATGCTAGACTGAGTTGGAGGGGTCATGTTGGGGACCCTCACTAGTTGGGATGTCTACTAGGTGTCTGGGATGTCCCTGACTTGGGGCACTACTCCTGAAAGTAGCCCAGATTAAGTGGGAGTGAGCTGCAGAAATATAAAGGCAACAAGTGCAGTCCCCCTGGAGCTTGGCAAGTCCATATGTATTATCTTAGCTTCTGGTGTCAGGAGTGGGATCTGCTCAACCTCAAGGAAAGCTAATGTGTTACAGATTCTGAAAGTAGGAAAGCTGTGTTCAAGGCAATTAAATAGGGCGTATAGCTCTTGTGCCTCCCTCCAAGGTCAATTCTCAGGATGTGACGGTAGTTCTCAAACGTATATTTAGTTACAGAAACATTTTTTTAAAATCCTATTTAGACACCTAATGTGTAAAGTAGGTAAAATTAGATCCTATCTGACTAAAGTACAAGTTAGGGTTTGGGAACCCAGTGGCTCAGCCTCCCCATTGCCCTTTGAGTTGGAACTTTCAGGGAAGCTGAAGTTGCTTTTGAAACCACTGGTGTGACAGTCATTGCTGACCGTTGTTAGGGAGCCCTGTTTATGACCTCCCACCACCACCACCACCAGCAAGCTGAGAAGACTTAAGAACACTCACAGCTTTGTCAGTGCCCTCACGGGCAGGGCTAGGGGGTGCCAGACGGGGTGTTGAGTGGCCAGAGCTGGGAGGGGAGGGGCTGGCAAGGGTAGAAGTGGTGAGGGAGGGGGGCAGTGAGCAGCTACTTCGGTAGCGACCCAATGAGTCCAGGCCAGAGCCAGACACCCGGCTCTCCAGCTCCTCTGCCCTTTGTTCTGTTGTCTCCTTCTCCTCTTGGATTAACCTGAGGAAGGAAAGGGTAAGATGGGATGAGAGGACTGAGGAAGACAATAGGAGGGGGAGTCTGGGGATCCCAGTGAGCCAAGAAGGCTTGGTGGGTCAAAAATAATTCTGGGGAAGGCACAATGAGGTTAGAGAGTGTTGGTGGATCCATGATGGCCTCACAGTTTCAAGGGGGAGTTAAGGGTCCATGATAGACTCAGGAGGTCATGGAGAGAGACAAATTGATCACAGTCTACACCAGGGTGACTGTGAGGATAACCAAGTGGTTCTGGAAAATCATAAAGGGATTACTATGGGGAAGAGGTCAAGCTCCAAGGAGGAGAGCAACAGGAAGGTTTTAATAAGTTCAGGCTAAGATTAGAGACTCTGAGGTCAGCCTAGGATCTAGGAAGGTCATAGAGTCATTTTGTGAGAGTCAATGCCTCAAGTCAGAATGTCTTTGAATGGAAGATTGTGGTCATGTTGATAGAGTTGCTGGGTCCCATGGAGAGTGTGTTATTAGAGAACTGCCAAATGGGGCAATTGCTGGAGAAGCAGGGTAGACTTTATGTGATGGGGGATTCTTAATAAATTGAAGATTTTTATTATATTAGGTAGAAATTCTTGGTATCTAGAGTTGAGGTTCTCCAGGTACTTTGGACTGGGGACCTGTGTGGTGTTGAGATTCTTAGGGCACTGGGAGTCTCTGGGTACTGTTTGTGTGAACTCATAGAATCTATGATGTATTGGAAGATTCTTGGTGTATCGGACTGTGAATTGTGGTATTTGGGGATGCAGCCTTTGGTACGTTGGGAATTTGAGAGGACTGGCTGTGGAGGGGTGTGTGTGTAATGTATACATATAGGCACATAGGAGACTTCTGAATATATTCTTAGGGGTTCCTGGATAGTGGAGAGAGTGTTGGCCTGGGAAAATTCCTTGTGGATAGGAGGAGAAAGGTTAGGCTTAGGCCTTCAGATCAGTCTCCAGAGCCAGAGGGGCTGCGGGGGGAGCTCAGGCAGAGCAGAACAGATTTGGGCCAGTGCTCACTTAATCTCCTTGTTGATGGCCTCCAGCTGTTCCTGAAGCATGATGGCCAGCGTCTGTACATCGGCCTGACCACTGGGGGATAGCAGCTCAGCACCAAACATCCCCTCTGCTTCCTCCTCATCGGAGCCATCCAACTCCCCTGGGAATGGAGGTGGCATGGACCCTGCAGGGGCAGACCGCTCCCACTCCTGCCTCTGTGTGGAGACAGAGGGATGCCAGGTGGACAGGGGCCGATGTAGGTGAGGGGTGTTCCCACACCTCTCCTGACCTTTTCCACCTTCTATGACCATGCCCAAGTCCCACGACCCTGGCTGCCTTCACCATATGATCCAACCCCCACACTTTTCCCAGCCCAGTTTTCTCTCTTGGTGGGTCCCTTTTCCTGTCCACCCATGACTCCGCCTCCTTCCCTGGGGGTTTCCTTTGACCCAATCCACTTCCTTTCTTCACTTGGCCCCGCCCATTCTAGGATACTACACCCTGCACACCGACCCCCCCAAACCCACCCCATCGTTCCTCTTAAGTTCTCACCAGGCAGTAGGACATCCACGTGAAGAGATGTCGAGGCAAGTGGGGGTGATGGAGTTGTGGAAGAAGGAGAGAAGACAGCGTGGGTCCTGGGGACTGCTTCTCAACTCAGCCCCCGCTCAGAGCCCTGCATATCGGGCTCCACTTCCCACCGCTGCCCTTCCAAGCCCTGTTAGGCCCCAGAAGTGGCTGCTGACCTTAGAGGGCTCATCCTTGACCCCCGACCAGCGGCCCCTCTTGCTTGCCCGGCCACTGCCAGCCCCATAGGGGTCCAGGTGGGCGCCAGAAGGTAATGTGGGTGCCTGGGAGTAACGGAGCTCCAGGGCACTGCCAGGGAGGGACCTGTGGGCATGAAGAGGGTAGTCAGAGACCATGGGGCCAGGAAAAGGACACAGATGTCACTGGTCATGGGGAAGATCTAGGGGTAAGCGGAGTGGGAGAGGGATCTCAAGTCAAAAGTCAGGAAAAAGGATCTGAAGTCAGGGGTCAAAAATAATAGGGATCAGTGGAAGTCTCAGGCAGACTAGGAGTGACGGGGGGAGACATGGATCGGATGGGATGAGCTTAGCCAAGGGGGCTCCACAGGCAGAAATGGGGCAGGAAGACTACCATTACCTGGAGTAGGAGGATGGTGGCCTCCCCCGCAGCTGGTCGATCTCCATCTGCATCCGTTCCATCTCCGCCAAGAGCTGCTCCTGCGGGGAGGTTGGAGATGTCAGATCAGAATCTTCCTCAACCCTGAGTATCTGCCCCTCCCAGCCAGGCTCAGACCATCTCCATCAATGCCTGCCCCAATTCCCTGGCCCTCAGCCCCAGGACCAGCCCCCCAGGCCTCTCCCTACCTTGTTGAGCAGCAGCTCATCCTGAAGCTTCTTCATGTTGGCAATCTCCTCGCTTAGAGAGTTCTGTGGGGGACGGGGGTGGGGGGGGTGCGTTGTGCAGTGAGGGGGCAGAGCTTGGAAGCAGCCTCCAGGGCACAGAGAGGACCCCAGGGGGAATGAGGGCGTGAATGGTGAGCTGGAGGGGGAGCGGGTTGTAGGGCCAAAGATGCGGCTGGGGAGGGGGGTGTCCCAGAGAGCCCAAAATTCAGCGTCCTCTATAACCTCAGAGGAGTCAGAGTCTGAGAGTCCATAGGGTTAGAGGCTTCAGGGAGAGCTAAGAATTCAGGGTATAAATGCCCCCTAGAATTCAGCTCTAGGGTGTTTCTGCTAGGTGAAAGAATGCTGGTCCCAGGAAGAGAGCAGAGAAATCTGTCCAATTCGATTTTGGGATGCCCAGATTTGAGGAGGTCCCCAATAACGGTTTGGGGAAAGGTCTGGGGCCTCAGGATTCTAACTTATCAGAGCCCTAGGTCGGAGCGCACCTTCTCCTCCAGTGCCCCCATGCGCTCCTTGAGGTGAAGCTGCAACCGTTCGTTGGACTCGCTCAGCAGCTTGTCCACTGTCTCAGACAGCCGCTTATTGTGGTCATCGTTCATCTTCTCCCGCTGCCGGGCCTGCCCAAAATAGACCAGAGCAGAGTACTCAAGCCCAGAGCGCTGCCCCTGCTCCAAGCTCCCGACCCCCGCAGCCCAGCCCCCTCATCTAGGCTCCTCCTCCAAGCCTCAAAGCCCCCTCCCTCACCCGCTGCAGCTCCTGGTTCTTCTCCTCCAACTGGGCCTCCAGCTGCCGAAGCCGCTCCTCAAAGTTCCCATGACGTTCCTCCGCCTGGAAGATGGAACCCATCGCATCTGACTTTGCCCGGCTAGGACCCGGTCAGGCTCCAGGCCCCACCTCCTCCCAGGCTGGGTTCCAGGCCCCGCCCTGGAGCTCCTGGCTCCTCCCCCACGGAACTCCAGACCCTACATACAAGATTCAAGCCCTGCCCTCTTCGCTCGTCTACAGGCCCTGTACCTTTCTCGGTTCCTGTTTCACTCATTCTTTCTGTCCGAACCAGAGGGCACCACCCCTCACAGAACCTCTACCTTCTTCCCCCATTTCAAGTCATGTCTCTTTCCTAGACCCCAGTCCCTGCCATTTTCCACAGAATCCAGGCTGTAGGTCTCCTACCCGCCAGACTCAAGGCTCCGCTTCCTCCAAGCCCCGCCCCCTCTCCTCAGAAACTCAAGGGCCAGTTCCAGGCCTCCTCTCACCTTGTTAAGTGCAGCCACGCGCTGGGCCAGCTGCGCCTCTATCTCAGGCAAGGTCTCCGCCTTCTGCAGCGTCTGCTGCAGCTTCTGCTTGGCGTCGTCCAGCCACTCGGCCAGCTGACGGCTCTTCTCTTCACTCTGGAGCACATGGGCAGGGGAGAGGGGAGGAGTTAGGTCACACAGGCCGCGGCCTCGCCCCCATTGCCCCTCCCTGGCCGTGCCCCCACCTGCCGGTACAGGGACTCCTTGCTGGCCAACTCATTCTCCAGTTTGTCGTTGGCATCGTGCAGAGACGTGGCCTCGCGCTGGGCACTCAGGTAGCGCTTCTCCAGCGTTGTTATCCGCTCCTCCATATCCTCCCGCTGGGCCAGCGCCTGCAGAGACGACAAAGGGCCACGTGGACTACAGCTCCCAGAAGGCCCTGGGAGTACCCTAGGCTTAGAACCCCAGGTCAGGTACCCCAAGGTATCCTGGGAAATGAAGTCCCCTGACATCGGGCAGTCAGAATGATGGAACACCTGCCAAGAGCTCCCAGGAATAGCCAACATTAGATCCCCTGCGACATGATAGTTAAAATGGTGGTACAACACCTCCCATAAGGTCCTAGGGCATTACTGGCTTAGAACCTCATGGGATGGGAATTCCTCACTCTTCTTGGCCCACCCGCCTCAAAAATCCAGGCCTTAATGGGGAGGGAAGAGCTCAAGTGGTAGAGTGCATGCTTAGCATGCATGAGATCGTGGGTTCAATCTGCAGTACTTCCTCTAAGAATAAATAAATAAGTAAACCCAATTACCTCTCCCCACAGGAAAAAAAAAAATCCAGGCCTTAGATTTTTCAGCAACTTTGTCATAGCCCAGTTTAGAATCACAGAGCAAGAGCCCCAGGGTCTCATAGGAAAGAAAGATCCCTTCCATCTGGGAGGAAACATCTCCCAAGAGCCCTCAGGGTAGCACAGGATTGAAAAACAAGAGAAGGAGCTCCAGGACCTCATGGGAGATGGACTCCTGTCTGGGAGCCTGTGTGATAGGACCACACCTCCCATCAGGCCCCACGCTTAATATCTGAAGTAAAAGTCCCAGTGAATGATGAAAACTAAAGTGCTCACTCTTCTTTCTCATCCAATGCCTTCAGGAATCCCTACAATTCCCAGAAGTCCCTTGCAAGTGGGAGTTAAGATCAAGGAGTCTCAGCCAGGATGGGGTCAAATGCAGACAAAGGAATTAAATTGAGAGGTGCAAGAGAATTTCCCAATGATAACATAACAAACTACAACCAGGATCTGGGGGACTACCATGTACGTGTAATGTGCCAACCCTCTGACAAGGGTCATAAATCCTATTTTACAGGTGAGGAAACTGAGGCTCAAAAAGAAGAGTCCATACAGCTTGTGGACTGAATCCAGGTGCATGAGCTCTGTGACTATGGGTAAAAAGACAGCGAGGGTTGGGGGGAGGGGAGGGACAGAGGGCAGCCCACCAGGGGCTCCGGCCTCACCTCCTTGAGGTCGCGCTGGAGCTTGGAGTTAGCTTCCTCGGCCTTACCCAGCTCGCGGTGGGCGGTGCCCAGCTCCTCCTCCAGCTGGCTCATCTGGCGGCACAACACCGCCAGGCGCTCCCGCAGCTGGCACACCTCCGCACGCTGCCGCTCCAGGGCTTCCTCCAGCTCTGCTGTACGCCGGTTCGAATCCCCTCCAGGACCCAGACCATTGGGAAGAGTCTGGAATGCGCACAGTGATGAAGAAAGGGACAGAACCCAGGGTGGGGGCACAGAGATATAGATAGAATGCAAGGAGAAAGTTGATGAAGGGGAAGGGGAATCAAAGGCCATGTAAGGGCCGTGGAGGTCACGAAAGTAAGCTAGCTGACTTGAATCAGAGGTCAAAGGCCAGTAAGGGTCTTAGGGGTTCAGATGTCCTAGGGTCAATGAGAATCATATCAAACATTAAAAGGGCCATTACAAAGTCAGGAAGCCGAGTGGGGAATCACAGGGATGAAGACTAATGAAGATTAAGGGGAGGGAAAGAATTCCACCTCTTACCTGCCCGTCCCCATCCTTCCCGGGCTCCTCTAGCCCTGACCGGCGCCTAGACAGCTGCTCTCTAAGGCTCAGAGTCTGGCAATGGGAAAGAGAGATCAGGGTAAAGGGGGTCCTAAAACCCCCGTTCTTCCCACTGCCACTGGTCCTGCTGGGGCCACCCCCATTCCACAGTCTACCCTTAGACCCTGCGCCCTCAGTAAGTCCACCCTTATTCTTAACTTTAGGAGGTGTCCTCTTTAGCCTTGACTTTCCCCACCCAACTGTTTCCTCCCTCAGTTCTTTCCCTCAGCCCCAGCCCGGGTTCTGGGTTCTCCTCTTAGTCTCACTATCATGGGGCAGTACTCGCCCCCCACTCCCCACCGCCTTAGTCCTGCCCAGTGAGTTCCTCCTTAGGAACCCCGCTGGTTCTCTCCATAGTCCAACCCCATTGGTCCTCTGCCCTAGACCTGCCCCCAAGAGATTCTGGAAACCACTCAATCAGATGGAGGCCATTTGTAGTTCCTTAGTCCCTCCCCCTTCTTGGCCACGCCCTCACCTCCTGATTGCTCAGCTCCAACTCTTCCTCTAGCACAGCCACTCTCTCCAGCGCCATCCGCAGCCTCTCCCGGACCTGGGGATGGGGACAAGACAGAGTGAAACAGAGAGCAGATCCAATAGAGAACAATTGGGATGTTCTCGATGAGATAGGATGGGCCTGATGGTGCAACACTAGCATTCTTCTATTTATAAGTGTTTAGCCCACCCACTGGTATTCCCTATCCTAGAACATTTTTCTATTATCAGCCACTCAGGTCCTAGTCTTCGTAGCCTGTCTCAATTAATTAGTCAACTTTCTTCCCACTTGGGAGACCCCCAACAAATCACAGCCAGAATTTGTTCCATTCAAGAAGCCCCCCACCAACCAGTTCTGCATCCAGGCTCTTCCGATTCTCATACCTTCTCATCCAGGGCCTTGTGGTGCTCGAAGAGGGATTTTAGAGCTTTGAGTACCTCCACCTCGGAAGAGACCCCGCCCGGGGACTGGGCCTGGCGCTTTACCACAGTCATGCGCAGTGACCTCTCGTGCCTGGACACCAAGCACTCCAGGTGTTCTAGGAGAAGCTACAGGGATAAGGGCACCGGGCCGAGGAAAAAAGTCAAGGAAAAAGAGGCAGAGTAGAGGAAGAGGATTCAGACAGGTGGGGTGGACACATGGAAGAAGTAGAGCCAAGCAAAGGAGTATGGAGAGAGACAGGTCAGGAAAAGAGAGCAGGATAGCGGAGGTAGGGAAGAGGTCAAGGAAAGAGTGGTAGGGAAACAAGAATGGTTAAGGTGATAGGAGAGAGGACATGAAGGAAGGAGGAGTCCGGCAAGATGTGGGAGCAAGGAGAAGACAGAAAGGCGAAATGGGGAAAAAAGATGGGTCAGGCTACAACACCCCGGGGTCCCGCCCAGCGACTTAGGCCCCTCTCCCAAGACCCCTCACCCGCGTATTGTTCCGCTCCGCCTTCAACTCTGCGATTTCTTCCTCCCGTTCCAGTAGCTGCTCCCGACACAAGTTCAGCTCCTTAGTCAGAGCCGCAAACTCCTGTCCAGACGTGGGAAGAATCGGGAGGATTGAATCAATTCTTTGCGCATCTCCCTCATTCCCTAGGACCGGGAGGTTTGGAGACCCCGCCCCTCCTCTCCAAGCCTCGCCCCTTCAAGCGCCCAGGCCCCGCCCATCACCCGCAAGCCACACACCCCAAAGTGCCGAGACCCACCCCTTCCGGACCGCCCTCCCGGCGCCCTCACTGGTCGAGGCCCCACCTCCCGCAGGCCCCGCCCTGGCCCCGCCCAGACCTGGGGCAGCGCGATGCTGAGCTGGCGCTGCAGCGAGTCCTTCTCGTGGCCCAGCTCTCGCAGCCGCAACTGCGCGGTAGCCAGCCCGTCCTGCGCCTCGCGCAGTGTCTCGAGCAGGCGCTCGCGCTCGGTGAGCATCGTGACCATGAGGCGCTCCAGCTCGCCGCCCGCCTCGTCCGTGCCCAGCGCCGAGCCCCGCCGGCCATCCTCGCTGATGGTGGGCATCACCTCGCACATCATGGCGGCGGTGCTGGCCTGCGGGTGTGGGGAGGGGCCAGGGAACCGAGACCGTCCTGGTCAAGGCACAGGAAGCGAAACCGAGGCACGGTCACTGGGATACTACTTAGTGAAAACTGGGGCAGGGCAACCCAAGCACTGCCCAGAAGAAGCTGAGGCCCAACGATTCCGACCATGGCACAGAATAAAGTGAAGCTCATTGCTCTCAGGAAACCATACATGGCTACCTGGGTGAGAGCATTTGGAGGAACTGAGGTCAGACTTCATCAGACACTGGCGGCAAGCAAATCTAGGCCCATCCTATTCAGAGAAACCGAAGCCAGGTGACCCATTGCTTGAGCAAACGTGGAAAAATCGGTCTACCTATTCTGGCCCTGCTGAGAATCCCCCTCAACCAACTGCCTGAGTGAGAAAACTCAGGCCCAGGCGAGAACCATGCCTTCAGGATGCCCCCAAAACAGGGTTACAGAAATTAGGTCACTGGTACCTAGTTAGCCATATGTCATAGGGATGGTTCTCATATGCTATCCAGCCCGATTCCTGCTTCCTTCAACTTCCTAGATATCTAGATATCTGGATCCCAGCTCCAGAAGCATCTAAAGACCCACTCCAGTTGGGAAAAAAAATGGTGGGGGCCTGTCCAGTGATCTCCCACTCTGTCCAAGATCCAGCTCCCTCTTCCCTCAGGTCACAGGAGTCTAGGTCTCTCTGTCCCTTCCTTCCCCCAGACTGAGCCTCCAGCCTTCTCCTCCCTAGTCCCAGGACTCAGAGACCATATCCCCCTCCTCCCAGGACACAAGAGTCTGGGCTTTCAGCCTTCAGCTTGAGACCCAGAAATCACAGCCTTCAGACTTCTCCTTCCTCAGAACCCAGAAATCCGGGGCCCCAGGCCCCAGGAGTCCGGGTGCATGAGCTGTGGGCAGAGACAAAGGGTGGTCTCCTGAGCCACCCCTTCAGCACACAGCAGGTCAGACATCAGGTCAGACGGGTCTAGCTGGCAGAGCCGAAAGCAGGAGGGGCTTTCACTCTGTTCCCTCCTTCCCTTCTCTCCCTTTAGGCAGAGGCATAACCGGTTCTAAGAGTAGATAATTCCCAGCCCCACCCAATATTCAGACTATGCCCAAAGCCTGGGACTGAGACCTTGGACTCCTATGAGGAGAGGAGGGGACTGAGGGCCCTGGGACTTGGGAGGGGAGGCAGCTGGGTGCCTGCATCTTGGGTCTTTGTAGAGGTGCAACTGGGAATCTGGACACCTGAACCCCAACACTCAGAGAAAATTTTTATAAGCAGGCAAGCAAAACTTGGGCCCCAAACCAACATGGTATTGAACCCCCAGAACCTACTCATAAGGTGCAATACAGGATGTTTTACAGAGACTGCTCTAGAACTTCAAATTCACTGAGAAGGAAACAAGATTTAGCTAGGCTGGGTGTAGAATCTAGAAAGCCACTGGCATGAAGACACAGTACAGAGTGCAGAAAGGACATGTTTTTCCACATTTACAATGTGCTTGGGGTAAGATCCGCATGTAGGGCCAAATAGAGAGGCATTATCTAGAACCCAGGTCTGGAACCTTGGACCAGCCAAGAGCAGTCTAATAACTTAAAGAAGTATCTAGGTCACCCCAGAACCCCAAACATAGAGAGGAGCATATTGATACCTAAGAACATACCTGATGCAAAGTGTAACAAATTTATCAGGAGACATAATCTGGAACTCAGAACTTACCAGGGATTAAGGTATAACACAGACTATAGCAAAGGTTGCATTCTTAGTTTTTATCATGTGTCTAGGTAATGCTGGAACTCAGAAGGGAGAATACATGCCCTAGAATTCAGGACATGCCCTGGGGGCAAAGGAAAACCTAGAAAGTAGTTAGGAGGTTGCCTGGAACTCAGAATTGCCTGGAAGAAGATGCAGAAGGATGCATTCCGGGAACTGAGAATTTACTGGCATAAGGACTGAGCTGGCAAAGGGGGTGGAGGTGGGAGATGTTCTAGAAATGAGGACATTTCTAGGCTGAAGACTCCAGAAGGGGAGAGAGCCTAGAGCATGCTTAGAATGCTGAAGTAGCAGATAGAGGAAGCCCACAGTCTGCAAGGGGATAAGTTCTAAACCAAGGTCACACGTGGGAAAAAAGGACAGAAAAGGTGGGAATGGATGGGCCTGGTACATAAAACCTGAGGCAGGAAGATGTAACATACAACACTTCAGTGGGAATCCTTGAGTCTTAAGACTGTAGAATCAGATGGAACCTAAAATAGGAAAATGCATTCTAGAATTGATAGCACAATTTGGAAAAAGAGCAGAGCCCGTCAAAGGAACCCACACATTTTAGCACTTAGAATTCCCCTGGGAAGAAGAGAATGGACTCTAGAACAACGCCTAGGATGTGGCTGGAACCTAGAACACACCCAAAATGAAATTTCAGCAGAAATTTTGAGACTGTCTTTGAAAAATTGGAACATATCTAAGGAGAAGAGGGTGGGATCAGAATTTAGCTTGGGAGCATTATCTAAATATTCGAATTCACCTGGGAAAAGCCATGCCTAGAACTTAGCATCCAACCTAGAATTTAGAACATGCTTTGGGTGAAGAAGGAACAGAGATGCTGACTGGCAGTGTTCTAGGATCTAGAGAGAATCTAGAACATGGAGCATTGCCAGGACACATGTTTTGCTGGAAATGGGGAAGACAGTTCTAGATCACAAAATGAGCCTAGGCCATAGAACACATCTGAGGAAGGGATGTATGTTTGGTTCATCAGCCTGAGAGTGTACCTAAAGGATGGGACATCACTCAGGATAAGAAAACATCATGATGGGGTGCTGGAAACATCTCAAGAAGCTCAGGGGTCTCTGGGGAGAAAGTAGGGAACCCCAGGGAACCCAGAATCTGAGATATGGGGGTGAAGTGGGGTTTTTTCAAGGCCACCAGAGATGTCAAGTTGATGGCTGATGGTGAAGCTGTAGGGATCTGGGTCCCTAAGAGTAAGAGCTGAGGGGCTAGGTACTTGGTGGGGGGAATGCAGGCAGAGTTGGGGAACTGGACTCCAGGATCTTTGTGGCGACAAAGGACAGGAGATGGAAGTTTGGAGCCCGAGTTCTTGTTGGAAGGGAGGGCAGGGGTAGTTGGCTTTGGGGGGCAGTACAGAAAGTGGGTACTGAACTCCTGGGTCCCTGAGGAGAGGCAGGATCAGGGACAAGGCCTCTAGGTCTCCAAGGGGGAGGGTGGGCGGAAACCAGAGAACTGCTTTAAGAATTGCATTCTGAGTCCCTGAAAGAGAGAGAGTCATGGCGCCTGAATCCCTAAGAGAGCAGATGCTAGGGTGCCAGGAGGCTGGGTATATTTATCTGAGGGGAACAGGGGCTGTTGAACTGGGTCTCTAAAGGAGGCAGAGGCTGGGAAACTGGATTTTTAGATCCTGAGGGATGAGGGCTACCAGCTGGGGCCTTTAGCCAGAGGAAGTGAAGACTGACAGGGCTCCCAGAGCCAGGTGGGAGCTGGATTCTCGGATGCCAAGATTCCTAAGGTGGACCAGGCAGGAACATTCAGAAGCCCTGACTCCTCAAGAAGCAGCTGGGGTCTTGGAAACCTGGGGCGCTGGGGATGGCCAGGGCTGAGAGCCTAGGCAGCAGAACCTGAGGCCCCGGTCCTCGAATCGGGGAGGGCCCGGGTATCCCCGGGTCCAAGGCGCGGCGGGGGGATCCCCGAGCCGCCGGCGCCCCCTCCCCGGCGAAGGCAGCAGGAGATGGGGGAGGCGAGGCTGCCGAGCACAGTGACCATGGACAGCTCCAGAGCGGGCCTGTGTCCAGAGCGGCCGCGGAGCGGGCCTGGACTGAGGGACTCGACCGGTTGTTCAAGCCGGAGGACCGGAGATGGGCAGAAGGGGTCGGTGAATGGGGGACTATGCGGACGCGACAGGACGGAAGGGGGGGCGGCCGGCCCTAGCCGGGGGAGTCTGACACAGACGCGGCCGGTGTCTGGAGCTGCCAGGACTGGGCCGAGGAGAAGGATCTAGGTCCAGATGGGGTTTCTGGGGCTGAATTGGGAAACCCAGGCTCCTGGGGCTCCGGAGGAGGAGCAAGGCGGCAGTACGCCTGGGATTCTAGGGTTCGGTTGGGGACTCAGAGAGCCGGGAGGGGCACGCCTGAGTCTCTGGGGTCGGGCTGTGAAATCTGGGCTCTGAGGTCCCCGGGGATGAAGAAAGCTATCCAGGTTTTCGGGAAGGCGAGGGAAGCTCGGCGAAGGGTCCCCAAGGTGGAGGCTGCCAGGCGGGCCGGGCTGGGCTCTTACCTACCTGGTCCGCGGCGGCTGCGGGCGGAGCTGGGCTGCAGGAGGGACGTGGGGTGGGGTGGGGGGACCGGGCGGGGCCCCTGGCGGCCGCCGGGGCCCGGATCTGTGGTGCCGGAGCCCTGTTTCTGCCGCTCGCGCGGGCTCCGCGTCTCTTGCTCTGGCTTAGGCGCTGGGGACCCCCCTCCCCTTCACAGTCTCACAATCCTCTACCCACTAAAATAGACCCCTGCCCCTGTCACCGTTCAGCCTCCCCCCGCGAGGCCGCAGCCGCCAGATCCAGGGGTGCTCACCAGCGCCCCCAAAATCCCACCTTCCCCCGCCAAAAAATTCCTCCTCCCTCCTCCCCCCTACACCAGCTCCCGGGCGGTCGTGGGCCCTTTAACAGGAGACTGACGGACGGCGCCCAGTGGCCAATGGGAGGCGGTGTCGGCGCCGGCAGGCGGCTAAACTCCACCTCTGCACTGGCTGGGAGGGGCCGTGCGGGCGGAGAGCGGGAGGCGGGGTTCAAGGTGCGTCGGCCAATAGGCACGCGGCGTGCGGCGGCTGGGGCGGGAGGCGGAGCCCGGCAGGGGGATGATGTCACCTGGAGCGAGTGGCGCGCGGCGTGGAACACGAGTCGCGACCCCAGATTCCGGCGGTAGCGCGCGCCGGCCTTCGCGCCGCACGGGACGGGAGGGCTGGGCTGGCGGCGAGGTGAGAGTAAAGGATGGATTTTAAGGCGGGGGCGCCTCCTGGGGACACGCGCTCAGGTTGGAAAGTGGAGTGAATACCGGGTCGACGAGTACACCTTATTCTGCACCCCTTGCGCCCGCCTCGGGAACTGCACGTGGCACCCCCACCCCTGCCTCCCACGCGGACGATTGTATGGCCGGCAGGGCTCCCCCGGCGGACCCGGCTAATGGTTCGCTCCGCCCCGCCCACACAGAGGCCGCCCACTGACTCGCGGCGATTCAGGACTCCTCCGTCCGACCATCTACAGAGGAAGGGGGCTCGACCTCCGCCCTCAGAATCTCTGAAGGGTAGGGGGCGTTGGCTTCAGCTCTGACTCCGCACTTCGACCCAGGCTGGGTCCCAACCTCCACCCTTGGACCTGTCACTAGGAAGCTCGAACAGCCTCTGCCTTTGGACCTGGGGGAAAAGTCTCTACCTCTGCTGTCAGACTCTAAAAGGGCTTCTTCAGGGTCTGGTCTCGACCTCAGCTTCTCTCCTTCCCCCACATCTCCAGACACCCTAAACCCCAAATGCTGGACAGACACGGACGCTCAGTGAGGGTTAAAGATCTTTAAATAAGGAGCTGGTGACAATAAATACTGTACAGGGGAGGGGGTTAGGGAGGGGGTCCAGATCTGTGGTTTCAGCCTCGAGACTCCAAGGACCTGCAAGGAGGGTAAAGAGAGGGAAGCCAGGCTCAGGGGAGAGGAGGGGAGGAGGCATGGGAGAGAGCTGGGGCTGGGGTTCCAGAGCCAAGGGCCCAGGGAAGTGGGTTGAGGGATTCCTGAGAGAGTAGGTTCCCGATCTTGGTATGGGAGTGAGCTAGGAGCCCCCAAAGTATTAAGGCAGAATGGCTTGGGGTAAAAGAATGGCCTGGATCAAAGGTCAGAATCCCAGGGGAAGGCAGGGCTAGGGGTGGCAATCAAGGTCTCAGAAGTCATTGGCCTGGCTTGGGGAGTCTGGGGATAAGGGAGGCAGGCAGCAGAGGCCCCAGGGGTGCTGTGGCAAAGGGCTCACGAATAGCTCTGATGTTGGCGTCGGCGGGCAGAGCGCATCTTCTCAAAGCGGGCCTCCATCTCCTCCAGCACCCGAGGTGTGTAACGCACCACCAGCTTCACGGAGCCCTGGGCAGCCTTCAGCAGCTCCACTGCCTTCTCATGCTGCTCACCCTCAACGCTCTGCAGGGGCGGTGCACAGACAGCTGGGCCTGGGGCCCACCACCCTCACCCAGCCCCAGCCCTGGAAATGGGACCAACAGTTGGTGAGACTGGTACCTGCCCCAAGATGCCAAGGCCTCACATCCTCATTGGACAGTCACTAGCTCTTGGCTCAGTGTCCTTCCCCCAAACCTTCTAAGTTCCCCATGTCAGGGACAAGCCCCATGTTAGCCTTCAGTCACTGAGCCAGACCTCCAGGCCCATATCTTTATCCCTTGCCCCCAGCCCCATCCCTCCTGCCCAGACTCCCTCTTCTTTGTCCCCACCACCAGGCCCAGCTTAGGCCTCATTCTCTCCCCCTGTGGACTCTCACCCTACCAGCCTCCTCCTTGGCCTTTTGGCCTCCAGTCTCTTCCCTCAGTCCATCCCCTCCAGAGTCCCAAAGAGGTTTTTCTAGGTCTCCAGGCTGAGCCTACCCTTCCCCTACTCAAAGCCCTTCCATGGGTCCCCAGAACCCTTGAGACAAAGTCCCAGCTTCTCAGGCTGGCAATGAGGCCCTGCATGGCTGGCCCCAACCACCTATCCAGCTGTGTCCCCATCTACTCTAACCACAGCAATTTTAATTACCTGCATGCCCCAGTCCTCCATCAGAACCAAGCCCTTTCTCCTCAGCTCATAGGAATGCAGAGTCACAGCCCCTACCTATCACATCTTCAGCCAGTAACACCTTTCTTCAACTTATTTGCCTGGAGAACTCCTACTCATCCTTCAAAACCCAACTCAAATGTCCCTTCAACTGCAAAAACTTCCCACATCTACAGCAGTCTGGTGCCATATCTGGGCTCTCACAATGCTTTGTGCTTCCTCATTATTATCTTCCTGGTTTAGAACTCTTTTGGTCAGAGTCTATCTCTGTCACTAGAGAGGGGAAGTCCTTGAATGTAGGAGCTGAGGTCAATTACTCTCAGAATCTGCAGTAATGCCCAGCATAGGGCTGGACGCAGAGGCAGTGCTCTGTCAGTGTGCCTTGAATGAATGTCAAAAACAGGGACTGTGCTACCTTAGACAGACTGGGATCCCAGCCCTGCTTCAGCCCCCTACTCACCACACCGTTCACTGACAACAGCTGGTCCCCACGCTTGAGGCCTCCGTGCCGGTCAGCCACACCTCCAGGGATGACACGGGAGATGTAGATGGGCGAATTCTGCTCCTTGCCCCCCATAATATTGAAGCCCAGGCCCTCATCTGTCTTGGGCAGTTCCACTACCCTGGGATGTGCATGGCCCTCACTGGCTGTGAAGGCGGCCACCGTGGCCTAGGAAAAAGAAAACCTCAGGAAATGAGGGCCCCTCCATGATGGGCAGGCTGACTAGGGTGGAGAATCTGCAACAGGGAGAGGGATTTAGGCCAGACAGCTTTCCTCAAGCACAGAGCGCCTGCTACAATTCAACACAAGATGACTTGGTAGTGATAGTATGTTCCTTTTAGTCACTTTGGACACTTCAGACTCAAAGAGAAATTCTCCATTTGGTATGAGGGTGTCCTGAATATTCAGCACTTGCCAATATCCCTTTTTAAAGAGAAAAGCAAGGCCTGGACAGAGCCGAGAGCAGGAAGCAGCAAGAACTTGCATCTAATAAGTTTGGTAAGATTTCAGTGTTTAATGCTACTTCACTGTTTTCATTGTATGAATGTTTAAGGCTATCTTCTAGTCAGGCATGCAGTACTAGTTTCCAATTGTAGTGGTTAAAGATGCCTTTATATGACATTTAAGCTAAAAATGTGAGATTACTTAAAATAAATTATAAACAATAGTAAGGGTGGTATGTAGATTTGGCAAAACTCAGAAAAGAGGATCAGAAATCAGTAATGACTGACGTTAGGAAGATACTGAACTAACCCATGTGGTTCAGTGGGTACCATGGGCAATGGGGTGGGTGGGGGACGCCTACCTTGGCTGTGGCGTGGGCCCGGATCTCAGCACTGCCGGTGATGTCCAGCGTGTCATAGAGCTGCTCATATACCTGGTGAGGACGCAGCAGCCTCAGGGAGCCGCCAGGCCCCTCCTCCCTTCAACACTGGAGTCCAGGCCCACAGACCCGCCCACCCAGGGATCCGCCCCGCCCCCGCAACCGGGAGGCCGCGGAAACTACAACTCCCAAAGAACCCCTGAGCTGAAGCGTCGGCACCTCAAGGAGGGCCGCCCCGGTCGCTGCTGGGAGACGTAGTCCCCGGGCTCGGAGGGACCAGGAGGACTACGGCCGCCCGCTCGTGCCTCGGCGCTGCGTTGCTCTCACCTCCCGGATGGCTGAGCAGAAGCGGCTCTGCAGGACTCTCTGGAGGGCCTGCAGCTTCTGCGGGGGCAGCTCCCCGCTACGCTGGAGCCGCTCGAGGAGCTCCACCGCCCGGGACACGTCTGCGGAGCGGGGGCGGGGCGCACAGACCCAGAGTCAGAGACAAGAAGACGCAGAGAAACACGTAGAGATGCGGCCAGAGACCAAGTAAAGGCGAGCGCAGACCCCGGGAAGGACAGCCGAGTCCCAGTCGGACACCCGCAGAGTCATCAGTGGCGGGGAAGAGACTGCTGCCAGCCGGGCGCACTGCGTCCCCAAGCTCCCCATACACACACACACAGGCAGGGGTGTGCAGCAGACGCCCCCTCCCTAGCTGGCTCGCCCACGGACCCTCCCACACCCACCGACGGCCCCACTCTCGGTGCCCCGCCCCGCTCACCCCCGCCGGGTCCGCCCACCCGCCCGGGCATTGCAGTGGTAGGGACGGGGACCCGGGTCTGAGACGCAGGCCGCGGCCGGGTGGGCAGGGCCCCCTGGCGCGCTTACCCCGCTCCAGCCCCAGCGGCTCCACCAGCGCAGCCATGTCCGCGCGGCCGCTGCAAGGCACCCGCCTTCCCAGTCGCCCAGCGAGGAGGGAGGGGCTGCGCGAGGCCACGCCCCGGCGACGAGCACCCCCCCCGCGGAGGCGTGGCCTGGCGTGTGCACCGCCCCACCTGCAGCTGCGTGGGTCTTGGGGAGCCCTGCTCTCAGACCCCATCTGTCTGTTGGGTTCTTGACCCCTCCTATTGCAGCCTTTGTCTGCACCACCTTCCATCTCAGCCTGTCTTGCTTGCCACATCTGTCTGTCCCCTGCCCATATTTATTCCCCCACATTCGTTGGACAAACTTATGTTAACATCTGGGCCCAAGATGATGGATACAACACTGAGCAGGGCGGATAAGTCCACTGCCCTCCCAGAGCTTAGTCTGTGAGCGAGGGGAGGTAGACAACTAACCATGACTGTGATCAGAATTGGGAGCAGGGAGATGACGATCTAGGGACACTGACAAAGAGTCCTTGGAGGTAAGATCATCAAGAGGTGGGGCATGGGTCATTTTCCAAGCAGGAGGAGCCCACATGACTGGACAGCAGAGTAAGGATTAGAGTAGTTTATGATGAAGGTGAAAAGGTTGGCAAGATGGACAGCCTTGTGTGTTGGCATACTCGTGTTGAGGATTTTGAACTTCATGGTAACTCAGAAGAGTAAAATGTGATATTCAAATATGTATTTTTAAGATCACTGTGGGGAGACTGGATTGAATGGGAGCAAGCGTGGGAGCAGAGGGACCAATCAGGAGGCCATGATGACTGGGACAAGGGCAGAGGATGGAGGACAGACGGACAGATTTGGAAATGTTTGGAGGTGTCTTGGTGATTAACTGTATACAAGGACTGGGAGGTGGAGAAGGTGGGTATTAAGTCGCCTGTGGGCCTTTTGCTAAGAATGGTCTATGCTGGTGGTGGGATATGGGGTATTTTGACTTTGAAGAGACTGTGTAATATCCAAGGCCTGCATGCAGTTTTGAGAATTTGGGCAGAGGTGGTAAATAAAACCATAGGAGTGGACAGGAATGCTGGAGGCAAGAGAACATAGAATGAAGAGGACCTAGGACAGAGTTCTCAAAACTCCTAACATGTAAAGGCCAGGAAGAAATCAAAGAATGGCTAGAAAGGTAGGAGGAAAAGTAGGTGGGAGACACCATGAGAAGAGTTTCTGAAAGAGGAAGTGGGCTGTGGCATCAGATGCTCTTGAGAGGCCAAAAAAATGTAGGTGTAGACAAGCTTGGAGAAGTCTGGTGTTATTTCACTATTAGCTGAATGGGTAAAGTACATCCTCAGTTAACGTCACCATTGGTAGGATGGAGAGTCCAGAAAAGGGCTTTTGCAAAATGAGAGGACTAGAGCAGGTTTGTCTGTCCCTCTGTCCTTCATATTTTTCTCTTATTTTAATAATAACATTTACAGTTAAAAACAAAACCAAATAATACAGAAGGACTGAAGTTGCCAAGCACCAACCTCTGTCCCTGTTCTTAACCCTCCTCACTGCAAGAGGCAACAGGGTATAGACGTTTCATCTACTGGTTGCTTCTGTATCTAAATAACATACCATTTCTCCAATTTTTAAATTTTAGATGTTAGCAATATATTACATATTGATTTTCCACCCTTACAACCTTGCCCCTCTCTTCCTGTGGTTGCTTTATGGTCCCAGTTCTTAGATCAATCAATAAAGTGCTCACATTTTGTCTAAGTACTTTCGGTTTACTGTAGAGCTCAAGTAGTGTTCTGTGACATTTCCTACCTTGAACAGCTTCTGTTTTTTTCTGTAATGTCTAACTACTTTTGTTTCTTTCATCACAATCTCAATTTCTTTCAACATAGTTATTTCAGTCTCTCGTAATTCCAACCTTGGAATCATGCCTGGGTCTGTGTCTATTGACTATTTTTTTCTCTATGAGTAGATGCTAAGCATTGTGTACAAAAAACCAGAGGCTCTAGCTTCTTCCAAAGAAGCTTAAATTGTCTTCTGGCAGGTAAATCACATACATCCTGATGAGGTCTGGTTCTAGGCTTTCTTAGGCCTGGTCTATTTAACTGGCGGCCTAACTCCAACACTGTGGCACTCTGGGGGGTCTCAAGCACAGCCTCCTTCCACCACAGCAGGACTTGAACCCTAACCTGCCCCACCCTCACCCCCCACCCCGGCCCGGTCTACATGGCTCAGATCTCTGCTCAGCAGCTTAGCCTCCGTCATTGCTGAGGAGCCCTTGGAGGGGTATTGCAACGACAATGCACAGCTGAGGAGCTGGCAAATGCCTAGAGAAAAGATTGCAGGTAGATTCTGGGGCTCAAGTCCCAGCTGTCTGGTCCAACCTCTGTGAACTTAGCCCAGCTGAGGACTGCCATTTTGAGTCTACTCTGCCATGCTAAATGGGCAGATGTCCTCAAAGAAAAAGCAAGAGAAAATATTAAAGTCACCTCTGCACGCTTTCCTTTTCTTGGGGTTCAGACCTGCCTCGAGTCTGGCCTATACTGTTTACTCCCCAAAGCCTTTCACGTCACTTTTACGTGTTTTGTCCAGTCGTTATAGAAGTGGCCTGTGCCAGGTTAGTCCAAAATGGGCTGTTCTTCATAGCCAGTTCCAGTAGCCTGGTTTCAACATCTGGGATATCTATGAAAAAACACTAGAGGTATTAAGTTCTTTTATTTCCTAGACTGTTTCTTGCAGGACCAGTTTCTCTATCTTATGGTCTCTTTTGGCAGGGTATTTTCAAGTGTCTGGGATTTTTGGTTATTTGTTTATAAAAATTGAGGCAGTTAAACAGCATACTAGAATCCTGGCGGATGTCAGCCAGATTTCATGGACAGACTGCCTCTGGGTTACCAAGCCAAGTTTGCCTTTAGGCTGAGGAACTAATGAAAGACAAAAGTAGGTCTTATATTTGCCTAGGCAGCAAATGCCCAGCTTCTAGACTGTTCTGGGTACAAATCCTGCTCCAGCCTCCTACCTGTTATACCTGGAGTTGCAGGCTTGGGCCTCTGGAGGCTCTGCAAGGCCAATGGCTTCCTTCTCAAATGATTACCAAACGGAAGCTTTCCCACCACCATCTTATTTAATCTTTAGCCTGGAAATATGTCAACATCTCAACTGCTGATGGAACCTCTTGTCCCGTTATTCCTCTCCTATCACTAGATGTGAAAAACACAGTCGGTGAAGCTGCAGTCATGAACTGTAGGCCCTCCTCCATCCTGGCCCTGTGAGGACTTTCAGCTGTACCCCATCTTACCCTTTTATCTCGCTCTCATGTTTCATTCCCTTTTCCCCTGCTCTCCAACTTAAGACAACAGCTTCCCTTGCACACACTGAGAGTTGTAGCTTCTACTAAGTCTTCTAGTGCCTAGAGCCCCCCACCCCCCAACCAAGACAGGGTTATGCATAGTCCCACAGGGGATGTGAGAGAGGTGAAAACAGAAAGATACAAAAGATCAAGGACCCTTCCAGAGGGCTTCCTTGCCCCAGTGTAAACAGCTCAGGTGTACTGGGCTGGCCCAGCCTTAAGTCATAAAGCTCAAGTTCTAGGCTTGCCCTGGAAAGCCAAGCAAGGTAGGGCTATCAAAAATCAGGTGACAACCTTCTGGGGAAGACAGTAAGAGCAGCGAAGAAGAAACCAAATGCTCATTATCAACAAGAAATTAATTTTATTTTTAAATCCAAGGGACCAGAACAAATGAGGAAACTCCTACCCTTGGCTGGCAAACTTAGGTGGTGGCCAAGAAGGTTGGGGAGAGGACAGCAACAGGGTGGGTAGGAACACGTCCAAACCGGTGCGAGGCTCTCTTCACTCAGGCGCAGCCTCCATCAGATACCCGTTCTCCGGAGCGAGATAGCCGTCCCCTCCCTCAGGCTCCATGTACATGTCTCGGCCGTCGTTGCCCAGACCTTCCAGCCCGTTGTCCTGGCCGCCGCCGCCACCCCCACCTCGGGCCTCATCCCTACCCCGTTCACCACCCCGCTCCCCCCGCTTGTGCTCCCGATCCCGGTCTCGATCGCGGTCCCGGCGCCGCTCCCGCTCGCTCCGGTGACTCCGACGTCGTTCCCGATCACGATCCCGGCCCTTCTCCTCTGGGCCATCGGGGCCATCAGGACCCAGCTCCCCGGGAGGCCCATCATCAGGAGGCGCGTCGCCAGCCTCGGAGGGCTCCACCATGTCGCCGCCGCCTCCACCTCCGCCACGAAGCTCCTCCTTGCGCTCCCGCTCCCGCCGTGCCCGCTCCCGGCTCCGGCTGCTTCGCCTCTTGCGGTCCCGGTCCTTGTCCTTGCTCCGCTCCCTGGAGCGCCGCCGTTCGTCCTTGTCGCGACTCCGGGAGCGCCGCCGCCGGTCGCGAGAGCGGGAGCGTCGTCGTTCTCGCTCCTTGTCTCGCTCGCGGCTTCGCTCCCGGCGCTCCCGCTCGCGGTCCCGGTCCCGGTCCCTGTGGGGAAGCGGGGAGGGGCCGGGCCTGGATGAGGTGGGCAGAGGTTTGCGGCAGGGCTCCCCAACACGACCACCCCGGCCCCGGACGCCGGCTGCCCCCTCTCACCTCTCATCGTAGCGGGAGGTGTCGTCCCGGCCCGAGTGCCGAATGTTCACGTCGGCCCCACCTCTCCTGGTACCACCGAGGCCACCTCCTGGGGGCGAGGCAGAAGACAGCAGGTCAGTCTGGGCAGGGCACCCGAGGAGGGGTGGGGAGGGTGGCAAAGAGCAAAGGGAAGGACAACCACCCCCTCAGCCGCTGACTACAGCGCGGACTCCTCTAACATGACCAGCCAGCCTCACTCAGATCATGAGGCTTCCCTAGCGCTGGCTGGGAAACACCTGGTACTGAGACCCCAAAGCTCATCTTCTTCACCACTACGTCCGACACAGCCTCCCGGCAAACCCTCCTTTCCGGTCATCCTCATCCTCACACAAACGCGAAGCTGCTGCAGTCTTTCTAACTGAAAACGTGGCCGGCTTCCCAGCCTTCACTGGCTCCCCACCGCCTATGGGCCACACTCCATATCGGGTGACTGGCTCCTTCCCATCTTCCAAAGAAGGGCCCCTGGCTCTTTTATGTTCCAGGCATTTTTCCATTTCCTCATAATGTCCATTTCCTTCCTGCCCGTTTTTGGGATCATTCACCTCGTTCCATGGAATCTCATCTCCCTTGTCTAGTTCACTCCTACTTACCCTTCACATGTTAACACAAACATCACTTCCTCAGCCTGCCTTCCCTGACCTACCAAGTGAGCCGCTCTCCAATGCTCACAGACCACAAACACGTCCCTCCCAGAACTTCAAGTAGGGTTTCCAGTTTTGTATGTGCCGTGTGAGTTGACTAACAGCTGCCTCCCCTACCTGCCTGTGATGCATCATCCAAGTCAGGACAATATCTAGCTTTGCTCACTGTAACCTGCACCTAGTACAGCACCTGGGATATAAAACTGTACCTGCAGCGGTCAAATGACTGACAGCCCTAAGGAGCAGGGGAGTCTCCTTCAGATGGGAAAGCAAACTCAGAGTCACCTGCCCACGGTGACAGCAAGGAAGGGCAGAGCTGAGCTGGACTCACCACTGACTCCAGACCCTGCCCTCTCCACTCTCCTCAGTGCCTCTCTGCCTGGAAGGAAGCATCAGTGAGGCAGGCCTGGGTTCCATAAAAGGAATGCCTTTCAGCAGTGAAGGTGGAAAAGGAAAGCAGCTGCTTGGGTAACAAAGACATTCAAATAGGGACAAGTAACCGCCCGGGCATCTGGAATGTCCCAGGTACAGGGCAGAATGCACTAGTGTTTTCCATTTTCAGACCATGACCCAGCAATGGATCATATCATTAATTTGATGGGTTGCAACCAATATATTAAAAAATAAGATAAAGCAACAGAATATAAAATACTAGTCTGGCTCTCTCTCTCCAAGATGGCCTGCACCCTGTCCAGGGAGTGTATACCTTTCTAAATAAATCTACTTTTACTCAAAAACAAACAAACACAAAAAAACTAGTATATACTGACTGTAGGAAAGATCATTACTATTAGTAATAAAGTTTCAAAAAGATTTCTTTTTGGTTAAATTTTTTTTTCATGTACCCTGGCCCAAGATGCACTGGGTATCACCATCGAAAAGCTTGAATCAAACTAGAAGATTCTGGGATTCCAAGATTCTACCACAATAGGAAACAGCAGACTTTGAAAGATTCACTCCAACCCAGAGAGCGAGATAAGAACCTATCTATTAAGTTCAGAGACTCAGCAAATGAGTAGTGTGGTCTACTCGGCAAAGGCAAGTCAAGCGTGAGAACAGCCAGTTCATGTGTAACTGAAAAAATTATGCTCTACGCTGGAAAGTGACACAACATTGTAAACTGACTATAACTCAATAAAATTAAAAAAAAAAAGCGAGAATAGCTGGCTGGGAGGCAGAAATAAGAGCAGAGGTTTCTGGACCCACCTGGGTGTCTGCCCAGGGAAGACCACTTTCTCTGACAACTGTCACTCGCCGTCATAGTAGCTGGACCTCAACAGCCATGCTTGGATGGCAAGATCTCAGCCCCAGGTCCAGGCCCAACCCTGAGCCACTAAGATCCACCCACCCTGAAACGGAGAGACTCCTCCAGGACTGCGTGCAAAGCAGGGAGCTGTGGAATGCCACACCGGGCCATTGTGGAGAGACAAAAGAGCCCAGTCTACACAAGCAGTGAACAAGGCCAAGGTGAGCTGCAGACATGCCAGAGGTGGCTCTTGATAGTTAAGGGCCGGCTACCAGGTCCAACTGAGGCCCATAGGCATCATATGTCTCTGGGCTCTGAGAGACACCAGGGTTCTCATCAAGGCCCCTTTACGCTCTGGGAAGCTCAAATCGATGTCTGATACTTGCTATCAAATTGAACTTAACTAAGATGGTGACTGACAATGAGAAACAGACAGTGAGGAAGTCTGAACGAAGGAGGCTGTGAGGGCAGAGGTGACCTATTTATGTCCTACTCTTGACTAGAAGCCTGGTACACAGCTGGTGATCAAACTGGCATTTGCTGAACCAAGGAATGAATGAACATATGAGCAGGAGCGAAGTATAAGTGGATGAGAGAGTGACTTTTATAAGCCCCACCAAATGCCAGCCACTTGGCATTCGCTGAGCTCAGTGAATTCTGAGGTTATTCCCACTTTCCAAGATGAGGAAAACTGAGGTAGGAAGAGGGAAAATCCACCAGCCAGAAAGTATGCAAGCTGGAATTTGATCCCAGATCGGCTTCTGGCAAGGTCAGTACTCTTGCTCCTAACTGAAAAACCAGATTGAGAAAACAGACCAGGAAAATGATAGTGACGAGAAAGGGTGGGCTGGAGAGAGGGAGAAAGGATGTGAGCAGCTGGTGAGCTAGGAGAGGAAGAGAAGACAGAAAGCAGCAGAGGGTGCAGAAGAGAGGTGAGAAAGAAGCCACAAAGAGCAGGACCCAAACCCAGTCTGAGCAGGATGTGCTCACCCAGTCGCCGGGGCCTCCAGCCCTTCACAGTTCGGCCCCGCTCCACGTCCACAAGGACTCTCCGGCCGTCAATCTTCTTGCCGTCTGCGTGCTTGTAAGCGGCTGCAACAGATGTGGGGTGGGGGGGAGGGGGAAGAGTCCCCAGAGGGTCCTCTAGTCAGGATAAGGCCCAGCTCCATGGCATCCCCCAGCCCGTGTCCCCATCAACACACTTGCACACGCACACACACATACACACGCCCACCAGCCAGCCAGGCAACTGACAGCCAGACCAACCCTCTCCCCAACCAGGAGGGGCCTGCTCCATCTCAGCGCCTGTTTCCTTATCACCCCCCAATCACTATTGGGGGGGCAAGACCACTCCCACCATCTACCCCCAGCCCTGTCCCACTCCCATTTGACAGAGCAGCCCCCTCGCATCAAGGCGGCCAAAGTCGCTGCAAAGAAACCGGAGGTTAACTTAAGGCTGGACTCTGCTGTGGGGGAGGGCTCCTCCACAACCCCAGACATGCACCCTGGAACATCATGCTGGGGGAGGAGGCCCGGCCAGGCCGCTCTGCACCCCAGTTCACACCGGTTTCCTTTTTCTGTATTTTTTTGGGGGGAGGATGAGCGTGGGGGGGAACAGACATCAGAACAGAAAATGAACCAGAAGGGGGTGGGAGAAATCTTTAGGAGGTGGCAGGGAGCAGAAGGGTGGGTTACGGTGCTCCCAGGGGGCCTGGAGGGGCCCCTGCAGCCAGTAGGCGAGAGGGAAAGTGGAGGGAGGCATGGGAGACGTGCGGTGCTGCTGACAATTCCTGCCTTACCTGAGATGACTGTCACCCAACCCCAGCCCCAGCCCCTCTCTCCCTCCACACCCCCAGCTCAACACATGCTGGGAGGCCAACCCCAGCCTGAGCCTCTCAGGAAGGGTGAGGAGTAGAGGCAGAGATGCGGGGAAAGGCGTGTTCCTGCTCCTGGGCAGGGCACAGCAAAGGACAGGCCCAGTCCCTGGCCTGTCTCACATGGGGCTGTCAGGAAGGCCAAAAAAAGTCCCTATCTCCCACCCCCAGCCCTAGCCTAGGGGCTTGTCCTCAACCAACCACAATACCCTGCCCCGCCCCAGCCCTCTCCCCCCCAATAACAACCAGAGGAAGAGAAAAAGGTGCCATTTACCGATGCCGGCCTTGCGGGTGTCCAAACCGAGCGGGATGGGGGGGGCTCGGCAACTCCTGGGGGCCTGGCGAGGAGGCGGGCTTCCCGGGGGGGGACACGGGACCGCTTACCTGGAGCCCCCAAGCTTACCTGAGCACGCGCACAGACCCCACACCCACCACCAAGGGGTCAGCTAAAGCTACAGGGAAGGGAGCCGAGGGGATTCTAGGGAGCCAGAGAGGGAGAGGAACCACATCTGCTACACCGCCTGGAGACAGGCAGAGGAAGTGGTGGACCCCAAAGAAACCTCATGGAGGCCTTGACCAAAGGGGAGACAAGGATTAACATCAAGTCTGGGAGCTAGAAAGCCGTGAGACTATCTTGTTTGAATTAAAAAAGGCGGCTAGGGAGAACTTAGCAAACCTGTCCACCTTCACATTTGCCCAATAAAGTCCACGTTCAACTAGGCACATGCCCCACCCTCTCTCAGCACATGGAATGACTTTCCACCTCCAACTCCACACTCCCTCCCACCAACTGCTTCAGCCCAAAGGCTGGCACACAAGGGGACAACCTTGAGGGTCCAGGAGATGGAGTACTGCCTATGATCTGAGGGGAAGGGGCCACTTGGCCCCTGAACCCAGAGGAGGGTGGTGGGGGAAGGAATTTAAGGACTGGGAACACAGTCAAGCAAAGGAACCCTGCTCTGGTTCACTGTCCCAAACCCCAGAAGAGGCCCAACCCAGGAGTAACAGCAAAGAAAACATGTGACGTGTGTATTTCTAGGCTTCTCTCTCTCTCCCTCTCTTAGGTCTCTATTCGGTGGAAAGGTCTTTAGTAAAATCCACAACACCTTCAGCTGCTGACAGCCTGTTACTCGATCCCTCCCACATCCCAGTCCCCAATTCCATGCACTCTGCAGAGCGGCTGGGCTCCACAGCCCCTTGGGAGGCCTCAACCATGATAAAGCAGACAGGAAGGGGGCAGAGCACCCCGAAGCTAGTAAGCAAAAAGACTCTCCAGGGCCACCACGGTGACAGCCCCGCAGAAGGTGTGGGGCCGGGGAGCGACGGGTTGCAGGGTTCCACCCAGAGCCCTGGCCCATCCCGGCTTCGGTATTCCCGCCACCTTGCCGCTGCTGCCATGAAGCCAGGTAAGTCAGGGCGTTTGGCTGAGCCCAAGTGGAGAGGCCAGCTGCCTTTCCTGTCGGGGTTCATCTATCCCCTCCTGGGATCAGCAAGATTATCGGAACATATGGATCAAGGGGCAGAAGGGACAAAGGGCACCCAAGAGAGGAAAGGGTTCTGGGTGCGGGGAGGCTGAGGGGCGACTAGGGACGGGAGGAGGGAATGCCTCGCTGCTCCTGAGCTGCCTGGCTAAACTGGGCTGGTGTGCGGTGCTGAGTGATCTTACCCATGATACAAACCCTTATACCAACCATACACTGAGGTGTTGTAAGGGGAGCGTAAGCATCAGCTGCAAGCCAGCTGCGTGGTGGCTGCAGTGACAATAAGAACAGTCAATTAATACGGCGGCCCCTGGACACGCCGCAGCCCTGCCCACCCCCACCCACCCATCCCTGCCCATGTGGACGCCGCCGCAGCCTCAAAGGGGGCTTTGGAGATGGGGGGGCAGGCGCTGAACACGCCTACCAGCCCACTGCCCGCTGAGGAACAGGGTGGGGGGCTGGGGATGGGGAGGCAGAGGGTCGGGTGGCCCAGCCCCAGCTCTGCTGAGGGGAAAAGAGGGCAGGTTCAAAGGCCAGTCCTCATTCCAACCTGGCCGCCCCCAACTCCAGTGGGGACGATGGGGAGAGGCTCCCCAAAAATCCGACCCTTCCCCCCACCTCCAGCTAGCCCCAGCCCCCACCCAGTTCCCTCCTTGCCCCTGAGGTTCAACGTGTGACACTTACCTCCCCGGGTTCACACACACACACACGTTGTGGGGGATTTTGGTTTTTGTTTTTTAAAAAACACGTATATATAAAAAAAAAAAAGATATATCAGAAACAGAGGGAGGAGGAGAGAGACATCGCTAATGTCAGGGTCAGCAGGGTGGGGCTGGGGACAGACGGCGGGAAGGGGCTGGGGCAGCAGAGAAGAGAGAGGTCAGAGGGCAGGGCTCAGGTGGGAGGTACTCACAATGCATGTCTCGCTCGTGTTCATACTCGATGAAGGCATAGCCTCGGGGCTTTCCTGACCGCTTACTGTAGACCATGTGTATCTAGGGGGGAGGGGGCGGCAGGGACAGAGGTTAGTTCCAACATAGGAAAACCCCACCCCATCAGTCACACGGCCTGTGTGGCAGGCCCGGGCTGAGTGGTGCCAGTAACAGATGCCTCAGACCCTCTGCCCTTCAAGGACCCTGAGTGACTGATGCTCTAATGGCCCTGGGTTTATCAATTTCTGTGCATGATGACCTCAAGCTCTCACTACACTCCAGAGCATATGAGTGACTTTTAAGTAAATAAAGAAATGTCAATTGAACTTAAAGCCTTGCTCTAAAACAAGAGTCAACATACATTTTCTATAAAGGGCCAGACAGGAGCTATTTCCAGCTCTGAGGGCCATACAGCCAAAGACGTAACGACCCAACTCTGCCTTACAGCAATAGCAGTCACAGATGATAGTAAACAAATGGGCCTGGCTGGATACCCATAAAACTTTATTTACAAATACTAAGTTTGCAGTTGTGCTCTAAACCAGTAATAAGCAGTCATTACTTCTTAATTTTACTTCCACTACCTCAAGTCTACTGCACTTCTATCATGGAAGTGCAGTCAGCATATGAGCCCAGGCCATGGACTCAAACCCTGAAACAATGCGGTGGTCCTCAGGGCTGGGAGCCAGGCTTCCCCCCTCCCTCCACACACCTCCAACTTAAACCACCCCCGCCCCAGTCCACTCACTCTTTTGATAGGTCCGTACACCTCAAACTCTCTCCGGAGCTTGGATTCTGTTGTGTCATAGTTCTACAAGGAGACAGATGCGAAGTTAAGAGGAAGCAGCTCTCGGAACATTCCCAGGACCAGGTTACTATTTACACCCAAGCTCTCTAGAGGAGTTCCCCAGGGTTCCAGGCTCCTCTGGAGTTCCAAGGGTTGGGAGCTGGGTACTCACCACTCTGGCCACAAAGAGAGTCTTGAAGGCATCACCCTGAGCATTGGGATCATTGTGAGGGTCCCCTGTGCAGGAAAAAAAAGTATTTGTAAGAAAGTGTCCACAACTTTGTGTAGCAAGACAGACACAGACAGGTGGGCAGAGACCCAGAGGAACTTTGGTCACCTTGCGACCTTGGGCATGCCCCTCTAAGCCCTGCTTTCCCTGAAGCACAGCAGCCATCATCAGAAGCCTTTATCTTATCCAATGATGGGAAGGAATAAGGCTGACTTCACACTGACAGTGTGGGGGCCAGCCTAATAGCCATTTCAGATCTACATATCCTGAGGTTGAGGTCCCTCTCAGGTATGAGTAACTAAGCCCAAAGGGGCATCTCTGGGGAAGCAGCCTGAGCCTTCCAGGTACTGAGCTTCCTCCCTCATCCGCAGGGCCACAGTGCCACCCACTGGCAGTGCCCACAACTACAGCCTGCAGGGAAAGCTGAGATCAAGCACCCCTAAGGCCTGGAGTGGGAGCCTAGCAGGGTCCAAGCACTGCTCTCTTCCCTATGTCCTGTGGTCTCTGGGAGGAACTCAAGGCTGGCACTGGAGCTTCCAATAGGCTGATCAGATTCTTACTCCCAGCCTTACTACCACTAACCATTGAGGAATAACCACCTCCACAGACAGAAGCCAGAATCTTATCACAAAACCAACGCTACAGGTGATTCTGATGGGTCAGGCCTGAGAAGTCCTTTTCACAAAGTCCGGTGGTCTCACCACACACAATGGTCTCTGACTCCTGTCAGGGCCCCAAAGGCACTCTGCCCATTGCACTGTGAGGCGGTTCTTCTACCCAACAGTGCTACCTTCAGGGGAACTTGACATATTCTAGAACTTGCCATATTCTAGAAGAACATGAGAAAACAAATATGTTACTTACTAATTTATTGAACACATAATTAGGCCCAGACACTGCTAAACACTAAGAATTGTTTACCATCATTCTGCAAATGGAAGAGAAGTGTCAGAGTAGCAGAGAAGCCAAGCTCAGCTTTACATCCCGGCCTGACCTCACAACTCAGGCTTATATGCTGAACCCCCTAAGCGTTAGCTTCTCAGGAAGAGTTTGTGTGTTGCAAGAAGCCAGAGAATTAAAAGCCATATGTGTTTTCCATGAGAGGGTTTGGCTGCAAACATAAACTAAGTTCAAGATGACTTCAGGGAATTTCTTGAAAAGCAGAAGACTGAACCCAAATTTAAGAGTAACTACCTGGAAACTGATGGTTGCCCTCGAAGATAACTCCATCCCCTGAGCCTGCCCCCTGAGTCCCTCCATCCTACCTCGTCCCTCTGGGGCTGTAATTTTCCAGGCCTGGATGTCTCAGTCTGCACCCCATTCATCCAACAGATATTTGTTAAGCACTACTATGTACCCAGAACTCCTGTAGGAGCTAGGGGTTCAACAGTGAACAAGACAAAAAAGATCCCTACCTTCTCAGAGCTCAGACATTACTGGAGGAAGGCTAACAGTAAACAAGGGAAATGAGGCAATCATCTAGTTTTAGCAGATAATCACAGAGACAGGGAGAAGAGTTTTAATGCGATGGTCCAGAAAGGCCTCACTGAGATGGCAGCATGTGACCTGACGGCGTATTTAATAGGAAACGAAGCCTCGCCAATACCAGGCAGCAGGTGGTCTAACAGGTACAGCAGGAACAGAACAGTGTTACGCTGCCCACTGCCTGGCGGGGTGGACAAAGGCCAAACAGCAGAGAGCTGAGCTTCCTGACAGGCAGCCTGGAGGTGCCCAGCAGACGAAATGGGAAACCACCCCAGGCACCCTGCACGAGTCTCCACAGTTCTTGTTTAACCAAGAGGCTCAGGAGTATAACCAAAGGTAAAAGCTTGTGCATCTGAGTCAGTACCCACGTATCTGAAGAAAGGACCCATGAGCTAAAAGAGGGTGGCAAAGAACTGCAGTTCATCAGCAGTTTACCCCTCAGCAAGCACACACACCCACTCCATCCTGCTGGCAACTCTGCCCTTGGGAAATCCTTGGTTAAAGGGATTATCTACATAGCAGCCCAGAGCAGGGGCTCCAAGGACTAGACTGTGGAGCTGGGAAACCTCATTAGGCTTTTAGAAGGCAGAGAAACTATTTCAGAACTCTTCCTCCTGGTAAGCATGCTCTTCACCTCCACAAACCTCCATTTCCTTAAAACTAGGAGTAACAACCCCTGCCACATTTAGAACCTGTTAGGAAGTAAAAAACATGAAATATATTAAAAGTTAACATTAATTCCCTAACCTCACTAAGACCTTGTGTCCAATGTTCATGTCTTCAACTGTTTCAAAACTAGATTTTTACAGTTGGCTCATTTAAATCAGGACCCAAGGAAGCTCCAAACTTACCATTTGGTTGAGGTGATTCTTTAATCCATTTGGTTCACTCCCTGCCCCTGCCTTTAACATTTATTTGTTAAAGAAACTGGGTCACAAATTTGTCTTCTACAATTCTCTACATTCTAAATTTGGCTAACTGCATCCTCAGGATCATTCAGCATGTCAGGATTCCACTTTTAAAGTATGGAAAACAATTTCCAGCAGAAGTGACTTATCCAAGGTCACACAACTGTAAGCAGCAGAGGCGGGCTTAACACTCAAGTGGGTCAGACTACAAGGCCTGTGCCCCTGCAGCAGAGCTGAAAGGCTCCCCAAGTTAACTGCTGCCAACAGTTCTGTACCAGGTCCCACTGGAGCTGGGGCCACAATGGTGGGCAAATTCCATCCAAACCCTGCTTTCCTGGAGTAACTGTGAACCAAAGTAGAGATGAATGTCTATCAGTGAGCCCCTCCTACAGACTCAAGTGACCAACCTGCAGCAGGACCTAGGGCTTTCAGTGCAAGAGGGGATGCGACTTAAGCAAGGAAGTCACAAAAGGCTTCCCTCAGGAGTGACGGCTGACAGAGACACAAAGGGCAGTTCCATATAAACCAAGGTATCATCTGAGTCAGGGGAACAGCCTGGGCAAAGACCCAATGACAGGAGACCATCTGGGAAGGATGAGGGGTGAGAAGAGGCCAGTGCAGGCTGCAGGGGTTGGGGGTAGCATGGGCAGAACGCATCCTCAGTGGGCAGGAAAGGGACTCTGGTCTTTATGCTGAAAACAAAAGGAAGCTGTTAGCAGAGAAAGGTACAATCAGAGTTGTATTTTAAAAAGCTCCACAGAACCTGGCAGGGACAGAGATATAGGTAAACCAGTCAGACTGTTATTGTGTGTCCAGGCTGGAGGGGCCCTGCATGGTGGACACAGAGAGAAGGCTTAGACCTGTGACATTCAGAGAGTAACAGGGAGAGATCCTGGTGACAGGCTGGGGAAACAGTGAGAAAAGGGTGTTAAAAGCAAACTGGGTGGCAGCAGCTGAGGTCCTGACTTGCAAAGCTGGATGACCATGTTCCAGCGAAGGAAACATCCAAAGACCAGATTGGTAGGGAGAGAAAATAATGATTGTGGTTCGGACACTGAGTTTGATATGCCTTTGAGGCATCCAGGAAAAGACAGGAAAGCAGTGAGAGTCAGGGATCAGAGAGCTCTCAGCTAGGTGCCCAGGTATTCAGCTGTCAGGCATTTGCATAAGCTCCCTGAGGAATGTGCCATACCAGGGAACGAGGTTCTGAGTTAAGTGATTCACCACAGCCTCACATGGAAAATCCAAGTCTTCTGACTGCAAAGCCCCCGCTAACAAGAAAGGGCCATTAGCAGTTGGTATGTGACCCTCCTGTGAAGCCTGGTTAACGGCTACAACGTACTCCAATTCCTCCTGTACCCGGAAGGGATTAAACACCCCCAGCCCAAGGGCCGGGGAGCTAAGGTGGAGTCAGGACTGCCTCACTGTCTCACCAGCCCAACCTCACCGCCTCCGCCTATGAGGCCCAGCTAGTGTAGGCCCCTGCAGGATGCAGCCCAAGGCACCAGGATCCCTTCCTGCCCACCCTTACTCCACGCTCTGCTGCTTAAATGCCTAAACGAAACAGAGTGCTGGCAAACAGGGTGCTAAAAAAGTGAACTGACAATCCCATTTTCCCAAATTAGAGTCCTGGGCTTTCCTTGGGGAGAGAAACACAAGAGTGAACAAGAGACATGAAAGGAGGAAAGAGGGACTTACACATTTTTAGCTCTGTCTCCACTTCTTGCTGTCGCCGCTCAATCTTTTCCCGTCTCTGTCAGGAGAAAAGTAGACAACTAAACACAGACAGAAGTGCCCTGATGTCACGGAACTTTCTGAAGAAAGTGGCAAAACAGATGTGGAGTCAGAAGGCAAACACTACATACCTTCCTCTCCATGCGTTCCTCCCGGGTTTCTGCACGAGTTGGAGGAGGGGCATCTCGAGGGTCCTGGGAACAAGACATGACAGAGTGGGAGTGACGGGGGGAAACAGCAAGAGACACCCAACCAGGAAACAGTAAGCATCTCGACCATGCTCCCCTACATGTACACACGTACACACACACACACACACACACACACAAACATGGACAGTTCCCAGGCCAGTGGAGGTGGGGGAGTGGCGCAGATCAAAGCATGGTCCACGGACCAGAGATATTTGCTGCTACTTGTCTGTGACAAGAGAAGTACAGAAACTAAGAATAAGTATTCAAAAACTTCTACAGCAATCTGAGTAGTTTTATGCCCACGGAACTTAATAAAAATTTGATTTTTTACTTTGTATTCTTTCTTTAAAGACACTAGAAAAAAATGAAAATAATTCTCCTATGTGTTCAAAAGCATCAATCTGCAATGGAGTTGTCCTATCACAGGTAGGAATTGGGACAGGCCCTGAACAGAAAGAGCTGACAGCGCAGTGCTCAGAGGAAAAAACCAGACACCCCCTGAGGGCCAGAGCCCTTCTTGAAGGTCTCAGCAAGCACTCATTAAACAGTAATTGGCACATGACCCACGCCTGCCACCTGCCTGTTGACGTTAGTTTAACTGGCTAATAACATTTTCCAAATACCGGTTCACTGAGGGTGGCAAATCCTACTAAACAGCCAATCTACCATCTCTCTACTAGCTTCTGCTCTGCAACTTCCTCCACCTCCCCTTTCCCACTCGATGCCAGAACTTTCTTCTTCTGACCTCTGGCTGTGTGCCAGCATTTCTCAGGTGTTCTCTGACGCACCTTAAGAGGTGGATATTGTCATCCTAATTTTACAAATGAAAAAACTCAGGCCCACGAGACTAAGTCGTTTATTCATGTTTACCCTGCAGATACAAAGCTAAAATTCTCACGCCCATGGTCTTAAGCAACCCACCACCCGGTGTTAACCCTTTACAAATATCACCGTATAAACAAAAATGGCAAGTATGATAAGAAATACTAATATCTGCTAACTGCTTAATGCCAAGCCCTGTAACATAAGTTTTTTCGTCAATTCTCCATCAATATTACAACGAAGATACTAACATCCCCTTGCAAAAGATGAAGAAATCACAGCACTAAAAGGGTACACCTCTTGCCCAAGTTCACACAGCTGATAAATGATGCGCCAAGGACTACCTAGCTTGAGAGCCTCAATCCTTAACTGGTAGTTACTCAATTTTCACAAAAACCCTACAAGGGATGCATTATCTACCCCAATTAAGACAAGGAAACCGAGGATAAAAGTCACTTGCCTTTATCACACAGCTAGAAAACTGGACAGAGACTGGGCTCCCAAATTCAGCCCTCAGGCCCCAAAGAACCCACTTAGCTCCAGGTCTGCTCAGTGAACTCACCTCAAACTCTCGGATGTACGGTGCGATGCCACAGTAAGGTTGATTGTGGTGTTTTTCATGTGGCAGTTTCTCCAGGGGTGGCAGGTATGGGATGGGGTCGCGGGGAGCAAAGAGGGCCAGAAGGTTGGGCGGCAGGAACTGAGTCATCTTGCCAAGTCTGAGAGCAGAAGCAAAACCACCTTATGTTAGGGTGAAGTGGGAGAGATGAAGCCCCTATAACTCCTTGACTCCCAGGAAGAGAGGAAAACAGAGGCAAAATCTTCAGTATCAAAACAGGTTCTTTAAGGGCAGAGAGTGATCCTAAGTCACGGGGAACGAAGGAAAAAATCTGAATGAGAAAGCAAGTTCCTGGGGAAGGAATGTGTGAAGGGGTGGGGTCAGGCCGGTAAGGGAAACAAAGACTGAAAAAGCGTTTCTGAGTAGTGAAGTCTCAGACTCCTGAGCAAGGATCTGCGGGGCTGAGTGTCCCTGGAAGCTTGTAGAGGCATCAATGATGATGAGGAGGGAAGTTCAGGACAGTGACGGCTGGTGGTCCTGTACCTTGGATTAACAGATTATGGGGCGAGGGTCGCAGGCCGTCTCCGATCAAGGGAGGGAGTCATAAGTAGCAAACCCCTCAAGCCAGGGGGTTGTGGGTAATAGATCCAGGCCCCCACAGGCAAAAGGAATTATGGGTAAAGTTCCAGGACGCAGCGGAGGCGAGGGAAAAAAAAGGCAACACACCGCAAAGGCCTGTGGGTAAGTGACCGCTGAAGGGGGAAGGGGGTCTATGGGAAGAGAGCCTTACTGCCCAGAGAACTCTGGGTAAAGGGTGCAAAAAGGTACTGTGGCGGTGGCGCGGGAAGGGGACCCGGCAGCTGGGAAAGGACTGGGACCCACCGCAGGGGCTTGTGGGTAGCGGCCCCGCACCTGGTAAAGCCAGTCAGTCACACTCACCCGCCGCGCGGCGCCCTCCTCGGCCTGGCGACGGTCCCAGGGCTCGCGGCGGCTGCGGCAGCCCCTCAGCAATAAGTACGCCTGCTCTGGCTTCGACTCTGGCAGCGTCTACGTCCCTCAGTCTCTGTCGCCCGCCCACCGCGCGCACCAGGCCGCTGCTCACAAGCCCGCGCGGCCCCAGCTCGCGGCAGGGGCAAGGGGTGGAACCAGCCTCAAATCCCTCCGCCGGCCGCACTGCGCACGCGCCGCGCGAGTCAAGTACAACCCACACACAGGGACTCTGACGCCGCCGCGGGTACTACGCACGCGCGAGGTCACTGCTCCGCCTTCGGGCACCTTAAATTCCTTTGCCGCGGCAGGCTGGAGTCCGTACTGCGCACGCGCGCTCCTCTCCACGCTCTGCTTTTTCACCTCGCTCTCTGGGCTCCAACCGCCTCTGTTCGCGAGACTCCTTTCGATGCTCCACCCCTTTCCCTAACTCACTTCCCGGATCTTGTGCGCATGCTTATATTGTTCTGTATGGTATATATCCTTCCGCCGCCTGGCAAAGAGTCCCTACATGAACAGTGTGATTACCTAACCTATTAAATCAGTAATCGAGCGCCGGCAGTGTGCTCCGCAGTGTTTGGCCACTGGGGTTGTAGCATGTGACTAAAGCAAAGTCTTTTCCTTTTTGGAGCGTACATTGTACTGCGGGAGACAATAAAGGCATTTTAAAAATAAATTTAATTTAGGATAGTGGCCAGCACAATAAAGGAAAACAGGGCAGAGTAAGGTGTTGGGCAGTGAAAGAGGGTCTATTTTAGAAAGGGTGATAACGGAAGGCTCTTCTTAAGAGGTGACTTTTGAACAAAGGCCCCATGGAGGGGAGATCTGGGCGGGGTTAACAGCAAGTGCAAAGGCCCTGATTTAGGAATTCCATGTTGCTGGCTGTGAGAGCAGAGAGCTGGCGGCCGTGTTATTTAGGATCCTGTAAACCTGTGAGAAGTTAAGTATTTAAAGTTTTGGGGGTAGATTCAATTGCCTGTTTAATAATAATTACAGAAATTATTACAAAATTTAAATGACTAAATTCATATTACTTAAAAATTTTTTATCACATTTGCTTTATCAATGTGAGAATTCTGTGCTTTTTTTGGAGCTTTTCTGTAATTCTAAAATTCGTTCAAAATAAAAAGTTTGAAGAAAAAGCTAAATCTGCTTAAAAACGTATTTTTCTTTTATGCTATTTGAAAGTAAATTGCCGAGGCACCGCGTCTCTAAATGCTTCAGCATGTAACTCCTAAGAATAAGAACATTCTTTTACATAACCGCAAAACGATTTTCACCTCTGAGAATATTTATCCAGCCCCTATTCAGATTGTCCCAATTGACCCACAAGTATTTTGCTTTAATCTGAACCAGTAGCCAATCAAGGTTCACATCTCTTTAGTCTCTTTTAATATAGAATAGATACACACATGTACAACCACACACTTTTTTTCCCATTAGTTGTTGTTTTTTCCCCAGCGTTCAGAGCAGTTTCCAGTAGAATGTCCCACATTCTGGATTTGTCTGATTGTTTCCTCGTGTTTAGTTTATTCCACTACCCCTGTTTTGCCTATAAAATAGAAATTGAGTTGGAAGCTTTGAATAGACTGACGTTGAGCATTTTTGGCAAGAACGCTTCCGTGGTGATACTGCAGGCTTCGTATTTGCATCACATCTGGGAGGTGTATAATGTCAGGAGGTCCCCCTATTATGATGCTGAGTTTGGTCACCTGGTCAAGGAGCTAACTGCCAGATCTCTCCTTGTAAAGATACATTCTCCCCTTGGTAATCTGAGCAGTGAGACTCTGCCACTGGGCAAATACTCTGTTCCCCAAGCATCTCTCACCCCATGGTTTTGGCAGCCATTGCTGATCCTTGACTGAATCAAGTGTTACCTGGGGGAGAGGACAGATTTTATTTGAAATGAAATAGGAAGTATCTAAAGAGTTTTGATCAGGAGGACAGAACCTAATTTATATTCTTAAAAGATCATTTCAGGAGGAGGAGGTGGATGGACAGAAAAAAAAAATGCAGAGAAGAGGCTGAAGAAGAACAGTAGATGCTTAGAAGGCTACAATTTTCAGGGAAGAGATGGTGGCTTGGCCTGAGATGGTAGTGTTACCCAACTCACTTTGGCTGCTTACTGCTTGAAAGCCAATACTGGAGAGACAGGTGTTGGTAGGAAAGGAAAAGTTGCTTTATTCAGGAGGCCAGCAACCTGGGGAGGAGGTGAACTTATAGAGAAAAGCCAACTCGCAATTGCCAATCAGGGGACAAGAACTTTTAAAGGGGAGTCTCTGGGGTGTATATGCAGAGGAAGGGGGCTACATGCAGAACAGCACAGTCAGATCTGACAATTGTCTGTGGTGGTCTGATCAGTGTCATCTTGATTGTTTTAAGCGCAGTTAATCTTTAGTTCCAGGACTGGGTTTTTCCCATTTCTTTGAGGACAGTTCTTGAAATTGTGCAAGATGGATCAGCTTGTCATGGCTACAGTCTGGTTATCATGTAGGTAACTTCTTCCACCTGGTGGGGGTTCCAGTATCTGCAAAACAGCTCCAAAAATATAGCTCAGAATACTAACTATAGCCCTTGAGGAGGAACTAAAGGTTCTTGAGTGTGTTTAATGATGAAATTGTTATTGTTTTGTCCTGTTTGACTGCTTTTCTTTGCTTCTTCGTTCTTCATTTTTTTCTGGTTAAATTTATTCTTTGGCTAAAGTTTTTGTACAGACAAAAAGCAGGCAGAGGAGATGGTGGGGAGTCTGTCCTAAGAAGACCCTGTAGTGTCTTCCTCCATCACAGTAGCAGTGGGATGGAAAGGAGTGATGAGATTCAGGATGTATTGTGATGGTAGGGCTCACTTATTCAGTTGCTATAGGAGTGGAATTAGATTGTATGGAAAAAAGGGATGTTAAAAATAATACTTAGAGGAAATTAAGGAGGACTAAATGCAATGTGGGATCCTGGAGAAGATTCTGACCTGGAAAAAGAACACTAGTGGAAAACTGGTGAGATTCAGATAAGGTTTGTAGCATTATTGGTTAACAGCATTATATTATTGTTAATTTCCTGACAAATTATTGTAGTACGGTTATGAAAGAAGTTGATGTTGGTGAAAGATGGGTGAAGGATATATGGGAATTCTGTACCGTTTTTGGCAACTTTCCTGTAAGTCTGAAATGATTTCAAAATAACAAGTTTAATGAAAACATTTAAATGAAGTTAATCTTCCCTTCATAATAATCCTCGCTCCTAGATTTGTTGACTAATCAACTGGCTCATTGATGGTGCCATTGATTTAGAGAGGGAAGACGTGTAATGGTCGAGGAGGAGTTCTGGGTTTGGACATACCAAAGATGTCTGACACTCAGGTGGAGCTGTGGCCTTGAAAGTTGGAAGACATGACAATCATGGAAGAGTTTGGGGCTGGAAACCTAGATTTGGAAGTCATTGGTGTAGAGATAGCATTTGAAGCCATGTGACTGGATGGACTCAGCTAGGAGGGGAGAAAGGATGGAGAAAGGAAGAAGTCTGAGAACTGAGTCCCAAGGCCCTCCATCAGAGCTCAGACAAAGCAGGAAGACCCCGTAAAGGAGATGAGGGGGAGTGATGGCAAATGTAGGAGAAAACCCAGGAGAGTCAGGTGTCCAGGAAGCCAAGAAGGAAAGTGCTTCAAGAAGACAGTGTTCAATGTGTCTCATGCTGCTGAGAAATGCAGGACCGTAAGGACTGAGGTTTGGCCACGGTAGATGGCCTTGACAAGATGATGGGAGATGAAGTAGAAACCTCGGGTAGGGAAAAACCTTTAGAGAAGCTTTGCTGCCAAGGGAGCAGAGAGAAGCAATAATAGTGGAAGAGGAAAGTAGAGGCAAGGAAGTTTTTTTTTTTTAAGATAGAAAATATATTAAGTTGGGGAGGGTATAGCTCAATGGTAAAGCTTATGCCTAGCATGTTCAAGGTCCTGGGTTCAATCCTCAGTACCGCCATTAAAATAAATAAACCTGATTGCCTCCTCCCCTCCAAAAAAAGGCATTAAAAAAATGAAATGAAATTCAAATGTCCTTCCTACAGTGAATAGATAAATAGATGGACACACGCTCATAACTTGGAATAGTACTGAGTGTTAAGAAGGAAAGAACTACTGGAGGGAGGGTATAGCTCATGGTAGAGTGCGTGCTTAGCATGCACAAGGTCCTGGGTTCCATCCCCAGTACCTCCATTAAAAAAAAAATAACAACAATTTTAAAAAGAAGGAAAAACAACTGATATGCACAGCAGAAAAGAACCAGTCTTCCATGCATTATGCTACGTGTAAGAAGCCATATTGAAAAGGCTCTGTACTGTATGATATCACTTACAGTTGACCCATAAACAACACGAGTCTGAACTGCACAGGTTCACTCATATGTGAATTGTTTTCGAGAGTAACAGCTGCAGTATTGAACCATCCAGTTGGTTGAATCCCTGGATGTGGAACCGTGGGTGTGGAGGAACCACGTGCACTCAGATTTTCAACTGCATGTACTGTCCAAGCTCCTAACCAACCTTGAGCATTGTTCAAGGTCAACTATATTTGACGTTCTGGAAAAGGCAAAACTACAAGGACAGAGGGAAAGAAAGCAGAGCATTAGTTTCCAAGAGCTGGAAGTGGGGGAAGCAGTTGACTACAAAGGGAAGGAGGGAACTTTGAAAGAGGGACAGATGTGTTTTTTATTCTTATTGTAGTGGCAGTTACCTGACTCTATACATGGCCAAAATTCATAGAGGTGTACACTATTAAGGGTAAATTTTATTGCATGTAAATTAAACCTCAATAAACTTGACAGAACAAAACAAGTGGCTTCCCCAAATACTCACTAATTACAAAGGGAAAACAGTAATAACTCCAATGGAGAAACCTAGTAGATGCTACCCTAACCAAATGATCAAAATTAACATCACTCGTGATAAGATATATCAGAATCTTAAGATATATCAGAATCTTATGCCTCCAGTTTGATGTGATGGGAAGAGAACTTCACCTCCCATTTTCCCTCTTCCCCCCAAAAACCTCTGTAATCTCAATCTAATCAATATAAAACACCAAAGAAGTAAGTCAGAGAAAGACAAATATCATATAATATCATTTATATGTGGAATATAAAAAAATGACACAAATGAACTTATTCACAACACAAAAACAATCACAGACATAGAAAACAAATTAATGGCTACCAGGGAAAGGAGGGGAAGTGGATGAATAAATCGAGAATTCAGGATTTGCAGATGCTAACTACTATATATAAAATAGATAAACAACAAGGTCCTACTGTATAGCACAGTATTCAGTACCTTGTAATAGCCTCTAATGAAAAAGAATATGAAAAGGAATAAATATAAATATATAATTGAATCACTATGCCGTACACCAGAAATTAACACAACAGTCAGTGTAAACTGCCTACACTTCAATAAAAAATAATAATAAATAAAAAACAAACAAAAATATAAAAGACCAAATAAATGTAAATTGAGGAGCAGTACAGAATAACTGACCAGTAATCTTCAAAATGTTGAGGTCACTGAAGACAAGGAAAAAGTAAGAAATGACTGCAGAATTGCAGGGGACTAAAAGGGCATGACAGTTAAATGCCATATGGAATCCTGGATTCGATCCTGAAATGGAGAAAGGACATGAATGGAAAAAAACCGAGGCAATCTGAGCATCATGTAATCAATAGTATTGTACCAATGTCAGTTTCCTCATCAGTTCCTTCATTTTAACAAACAAACCACAACAATCTAAGTTGTTAACATGAGTGGGAAACTGGGAGAAGGATATCACGAACTCTCTGTTATCTTTCAACTGTTTTGTGAGTCTGAAAATATTTCCAAATTAAAACAAAATGATTTTATTATAGCCCAGGAATGACAGGAATGATACTGAGGAATGGGGAACCATCTGTGTTAGTTTCCCATTGCTGCTGTAACAAACTCCCACAAACTTCGTGGCTTAAAACCACATGCATTTATTATGATATAGTTCTGGAGGTGAGAATTCTAAAATGGGTCCACAGGGCTATGTTCCTTCTGGATGCTCTAGGAGAGAATTCATTTCCTTGCCTTCTTCAGCTCCTAGAAGCCACTTACATTCCCTGGCTCATGGTCCCTTCCTCCATCTTCAAAGTCAGCAGTGTAGCATCTTCTCTCCGCTCTGACCTCTGCTTCTGTCCTCACATCATCTATGAATCTGACCTTCCTGCCTCCCTCTTATAAGGACCCTTGTGTTACAATGGGCACATCCAGATCATCTGGGATAGTCTCCCTAACTCAAAATTAATTTAATCAAATCCATAAAGTCCTTTTTGCTACATAAAATATCCAAAAGTTCCAGGGATTAGGACGTGGACATCTTTGCAGGGGGCAGGGGAAGGCATAATTCTGCCTCTCATACAAATGACACAGGAGAATTAGGAGTGATGACTGGAGCAGAGTCTGCAGGTAGAACAGGAAAAAGGGACCCCAGACACAAAGCAAGACGTTGGTCTTAGGTCAGGTGGGATGGATGAAAAGCAGAGCATCTGGGCAGCTGACAGAATGAGCTGTGGGGAAATAAAGTGTTCTGGTAGCTTCTGTGTTTTCAGGGGAATGAGGTGTGAGTGGACCTGCTGACCGAATGAGGGTGAGGAGGGCTTGGGTATTGTGGGGGTTTGAGGAGAAGGAAGATGGGTAACAGCCATCTTGAGGGAGCTGAGGGTACAATGACGAGGAACCTGGAGCAGGGTGGCAGGGAGGGGTCCAGCCCCCCTCAGGGCCCCCTGGGAAGGCACGAAGTAAGTGAGAAGATTTACTAGGGTGAAGATTTGGCCCCAGTAGTGCCCTGGAGGGGGTCATAGGCAAAGGAGGTAAAGGCATGCACAAGAGAGTGACTTTATTGGTGGACCATGAAACAGTGGGAACCATGACAGAGAACCGGTGCAGAATTTCTTTGGGGGGACAACAGAAATGTTCTAAAACTGATTGTGGTGATGGATGCACAAGTCTTATGAATAGAGAAGAAGTCATTGTGTCACACACTTTATTTTTTTAAATTGAAGTATAGTTGATTTACAATGTTGTGTTAATTTCTGTTGTACAGCATAGTGATTCAGTTATGTACTTTTTCAGTTATCTTCTTTTTCGTTACAGGTTATTACCAGGTATTGACTATAGTTCCTTGTGCTCTACAGTAGGACCTTGTAGTTTATCTATTCTGTATCGAGTGGTGTGTATCTTCTCATATCAAATTCCTAATTTATCCCTTAACCCCCACCCTTTCCCCTTTGGTAACCATGAGTTTGTTTTCTATGTCTGTGTCTGTTTCTGTTTGGTACATAAGCTCATTTGTGTCATTTTTTTAAAGATTCCACATGTAAGTGATATCATATGATATTTGTCTTTGTCTGACTTTCTTCACTAAGTATGATCATCTCTAAGTCAATCTATGTTACTGCAAATGGCATTATTTCATTCTTTTGTGTCATATACTTTAAATGGGTAAATTTATGGTATATGAATTGGAGCTCAATAAAACTTAAGAAAAGGAAGGAAGGAAGGAAAGAAAAAAGGAAAGAAGGAGAGAAAGAAGGAAGAGACTGGGGTAGGGCGAAGGGCAGGATGGATAGAGATGATGGGCTCAGAGTACCGAGGGCCATGTTCGGATTATCTATTATTGTGGTGTGTGTAACAAACCACCCAAAGACTGGGTGACTGAAAACAACAAAGATCATTTATTTAGCCCCCAAGCCTACGATCTGGCAGGGCTTGGAGGGGGAAGGCTTATCTCTGCTCCAGAAGCATCGGGGCAGGTAGCCCGCTGGGTGGGAGGACGTTCTTCTAAGACTGCTCAGTCACGTGACTGCCGGCCAGTGCTGGTAATCAGCTGTGAGTCCAGCCAGGACCCGGGAACCTAGGGTCCTCTCCATGTAGGCTTTGCACAAGTGTCCCAAGGAAAAGGGTGGGGTGGAAAGTTGCCCTTTAGGCTGTAACCTCAGAAATCACACAGTGTTCCTTATGAGGTGGTCTATTAGTTGAAAGACTCACCAAAAGCTGGGGACAAAGACTCCACAAGATAGGGTGAGGTTTGGACTATACTGTAGCACAAAAACTATGGTCCTTTTAGGAAAAGACAATCCATTACAGGCCAGGTTTTGGCAGAATCATCTATGGGGCTATTAAAATGACTAAAAGTCATGACAGTAGTTTTAAAGGGATGGATGTGGAGCCAGAATCTAAAATCTTCTACGGGAGAGTGGGAGTGTCCAGAAGGGGAAGGGATGAGTTCTTTAGGGGAGGCTGGGAAGAGGTGTCCATGGATAACTTGAGCTTCAAAGGGGCTGAGAGAGGGAGAGTTGTCTGGAAAGGGCAAAAAGGAACACCCACCGCCAGACTCAGTGGTAGGAGGGTGTAAGAGACAGGCGGCAGGTGCAGGGAGGAGGAGGGGTCAGTTCACACAGAAGTTCAGAAACCCACAAAGAGGGGTCTCTGTAGGTTCTGAGAATGAGAAAATAGAGAAGACAGAGGAGAAAGGGGGCTGACCAGAGAGGGAAGGAGAAAGACCTTTAGTGTCTCTCTTCACTCCTCCAGCAGAGGGCGCCTAGGGCCTCATTCCCTGGAGTCCGGGTGACCAATCCGCACCAGTTCCCCTCAAGCGCATCCGAAGGGGCTATTTTTAAGCGGTGTCATAGGACACCGGTGGCTGGAAGGCCATCGTCTGTCTGTCCTTCGGCCCCTTTGAGTGACCCTGCGGCATCTCTCCAGCCCACCCCCCACCTGTTCCTGGTAGGCCCGGTCTCCTTTTGCACTATTCAGGGCTACAGCCCAGGCCTTGCTGGGTCAGAATGTCTTCAGGTGGAGATCCCGGGGGAGACCCGAGCGAGGGGACCCGGTGTGTGTGTGTTGGGGTGAGGGGTCACATGCTTGTGATCGCAGCTGCTGGAGCGTCCCTAGGATGGGGTCACCACCAGGATGTGGCAGAATCAGCCTAGAATGATGGACAGAGAGAGATTCAGAGATAGGACTCCGGAGACCCTGAGTCCTCCAGAGGCCCTGAGACAGAGACTTGCAGTAATTCAGAGATACAGGGAAAGAAAGACCCAAAGGGCTGAATGATAATGAGAGAAAAGAGACCCAGAGAAGAGACAGAGTCCAAGGGAGACAAGAGATAAACAGACAGAGATCCAAGAATCAAAACGAAGACGGAGATTCCGAGAGACCAAGACACAGAGACTGACAGGAATCCCCAGACACAGGTGACCCTAGAACGGCAAAACTCAGAGATAAATGACCCGTTGAGATACTCAGAGATACATTCCTGAGGTCAGAAATACAGAAGGACCCCAAAGCGGAGACATAGCTAGGTGCGGAGGCATGTAAGAGGAGAGAGACAGAGAGACAGAAAGAGATGGAAATTTGTGACTGCAACAGAGGGACTCAGATACTCATTAAAAAAAAAATAGACGAGAGACACATGGAAATCCGGAGAGACGCAGGACAGAGATTGCAGGCGACAGAGAGACAGAGGGAAAGGGGATGGGAAGACTGGATGGACTCGGAGAAAGCACAGCCCGGTGGCGGCTTGGGGGAAGGGGCGGGCGCCCCGGCAGAGGGCGCGCGGCCGCCCTCTGCCCCGCCGGGGTCACGGCGCCCCCTCCCCCGCGCCCTGGCCGCACGGCCGGGCTATTTTTACGCGTGGACACCGGACACCAGGCTGGGGCGGCGGCGGTGGCGGCGGCCGAGAGGGGCCGGGCCGGGTCGGGCGTCGGGGCCACACGTCCGTCCGCGGGTCGCCGGGGCTGCGCGCGCCATGGAGCCGCGGTGCCCGCCGCCATGCGGCTGCTGCGAGCGGCTGGTGCTCAACGTGGCCGGGCTGCGCTTCGAGACCCGCGCGCGCACGCTGGGCCGCTTCCCGGACACTCTGCTAGGGGACCCGGTGCGCCGCAGCCGCTTCTACGACGGCGCGCGCCGCGAGTACTTCTTCGACCGGCACCGGCCCAGCTTCGACGCGGTGCTCTACTACTACCAGTCCGGCGGCCGGCTGCGGCGGCCGGCGCACGTGCCACTCGACGTCTTCCTGGAGGAGGTGGCCTTCTACGGCCTGGGCGCGGCGGCGCTAGCGCGCCTGCGCGAGGACGAGGGCTGCCCCTTGCCGTCCGAGCGCCCACTGCCCCGCCGCGCCTTTGCGCGCCAGCTCTGGCTTCTCTTCGAGTTCCCCGAGAGCTCGCAGGCCGCGCGCGTGCTCGCCGTCGTCTCTGTGCTTGTCATCCTTGTCTCCATAGTCGTCTTCTGCCTCGAGACACTGCCCGACTTCCGCGATGACCGCGACAACCCGGGGCTCGCCGCGGTGGCTGCCGCTGGCCCGGTGAGGGGGCGGGGCCTGAATGGGAAGAGGCGGGGTTTGGGAGGAGCTAGACGGGGTCCACAGGGACCTGACCAATCATAAGATGGGGTAAGGGGCAGTGGAAGGCGGGGCATCTCAGGAAGGTGGGGCCTGGACCTGGGTGGTCAGGGCATTGGGGGGCCTGGGTGGGAAGACCTAGCCAATCATAGATGGGCAAGGGGCCGTGAGAGGTGGGCAACCCAGGGGTAGTGCCTGACCAGGGGGCTCTACCGTGAAAAAATGGGCTGGGGGCAGGAAGATACAGCCTGAGGATCTGGCTAGGAGGACCTGCCCTATCTGAAGGGAGGAGTTGAGGTAGGGGAGAAACACGGTTTGTGGAGGGCAGGAGGGCTGGAGGACAGGTACATTAAGAAATCGAAACTGAGGAGAGGGAGGGTATAGCTCAGTGGTACGGCGCATGCTTAGCATGGATGAGATCCTGTGTTCATCCCCCAGTACCACCACTTAAAATAAATAAACCTAATTATCTCCCCGCGCAAATTTAAGGGGAGCCTGAAAAATAAGGGGTCTATATGGCTGGCAGTTCCCAATGGTAAGGATGGGCTGGAGGTGGAGAGATCTGGGTCCTGAAAGCAGCTGAAGGAGCTGAAGGAGCTGAAGACGATGCATGGGGCTTAAGGGCTGGGGCAAGAGGACTCCGTCATAAAGAAAGTCAAACTGAGAGCAGTGAGAGGAGGGGCCCAGATTTTGACATACAGATAAGGTCTGGGCTGGGTTTGGGGAGGGCAGGGCACAAGGGAGTGGGGCCAGGGCGGGGGCCCCCCTCATCTGGAAAATCAGCTAGGGGCCAGATTTTGGGAGGGAAGGGGTTCAGCCCTGCTCAAGCATCATTTCAGGAGGCCTTGCCAGTGAAGGATCAAGGAACCTAAAGTCAGCCTTCCAGGGATGATCCCTGTGGTCCTGGGAAGGAGTCTGTGACAGCTGGGTCACTGGGGTTCTAGGGAAAGCAGCTATTGACCAATTTTTAAAGAAGTAGTTGAATATTTAAACATTGAATATGGCCATTCCAGTGTGTCCCAGCCCTGGCATGGTCCTCCCTGAATCTCTTCCTCCCTACAGTTCCCGGCTCGACTGAACGGCTCCAGCCCAGTGCCTGGACCCCCACCTCGCTTGCCCTTCGATGACCCGTTCTTTGTGGTGGAGACGTTGTGCATCTGTTGGTTCTCCTTCGAGCTGCTGGTGCGCCTGGCAACCTGCCCAAGCAAGACAGCCTTCTTCAAGAATGTGATGAACCTCATCGATTTCGTGGCCATCCTGCCCTATTTTGTGGCACTGGGTACCGAGCTGGCCCGGCAGCGGGGGGTGGGCCAGCCAGCCATGTCATTGGCCATCCTTCGAGTCATCCGACTAGTGCGCGTCTTCCGCATCTTCAAGCTGTCCCGACACTCCAAGGGCCTGCAGATCTTGGGCCAGACCCTACGAGCCTCCATGCGTGAGCTGGGCCTCCTCATCTTCTTCCTCTTCATTGGTGTGGTCCTCTTCTCCAGCGCAGTCTACTTTGCTGAGGTTGACCGGGCAGACTCCCATTTCACCAGCATCCCTGAGTCCTTCTGGTGGGCAGTGGTCACCATGACCACAGTTGGCTATGGAGACATGGCACCCGTCACTGTGGGTGGCAAGATAGTGGGCTCTCTGTGCGCCATCGCAGGCGTGCTGACCATTTCCCTGCCTGTTCCAGTTATTGTCTCCAACTTCAGCTACTTTTACCACAGGGAGACAGAGGGTGAAGAGGCTGGGATGTTCAGCCATGTGGACACACAGCCCTGTGGCCCACTGGAGGGCAAGGTCAATGGGGGTTTGGTGGATCGAGAGGTGCCTGAGCTACCACCTCCACTCTGGGCACCCCCTGGGAAACATATGGTCACTGAAGTGTGAGGGACAGTTGAGGTCTGCGGGACCTCATGTTTCCTTGGAGGGAGGGATGGAGGGAGGGGCAGAGGGGAAGATGGGGGGAGGGGGTTGGGTTTAGGAAGAACTAAGTTAGGTGGTAATGAGCTGGGAACACTAAATCTTGTTGGGTCTTGAGTGGTGGTTTGGTAGCTCCTGTGGGTACCTCCTTAGGTGACAATGAATGGCAATGGCTTATGCTGAGTTGAGGGGGAGATTCCATTGGTTTGTATTGCATTGGGCTGTGCAAAACTTGTGGAGCCTTTGGGGTAGTGTTGAGATAGGTTTGGTCACATAGTTTTGTGAGTTTCTTAGTTCCATGTTGGGTTGGGTTAAGTGGCGAGTCTTGTCCAACTGCATTGTGCAGGACTCTGTGGTTTTATGAATCCCCTAGGGCCATGCTAAGGTGGTCACCCATGGCATTGTTGGGACTGCATAGTGTTGTGGAGTTGAGTTGAGACATGGTGGAAACCGTGTGGCTTTATGATCCTTCTAGGGCCATGTTATTTTAGGTTCTGTGAACTTGTGAGTTACGTAGAAATACAAATAGTCAAGTGATAAAATGGGAGCTTTCTAGGTCACATTAGGTTAAGTTGGGTTGGAATGTATGGGAGTCTTTCAGGGTTCTGTTGTGTTGAATTGTGTAGAGTTATGTGGCTGGAAGTTTCTCAGGGCTACGCTGAGTTGAGTAGTAATGAGTTGTATAATCATGTGAGTCTTGTGGGGCCAGTTCAGTTGGGTAGTACAACTGTTTTGAGTCTCATAGGGCCGTACTGAGTTGAGTTACAAGTTGTATCGTTGAGTCCTGCAGGAATGTTGGGTTAAGTTGAACTGTATGTACGAGCTCCATAGGGCCATGTTGGTTTGTGTTTGCATTTAGTAGCAGTACCAGGACCCAAGGATAAGAGCACTGAGAAGGAATCATGTATCTAGGAGCGAATGTGGTGTGTGGGCAAACTGATCTGGCTTGCCCAGTGTCATTCACTGTAAGGGGCAGGGCTGGGGGCTGTAGATTCAGGTGTTCATGCACAGGGACTCTGGATAAACTAGGAAGATGTAGCTGCTCCTTCCATTTACCCCACACCTGCTTTGTTTTGCCATTCAAACCTCTTCTCCACAGAGTTTGGCTTACAGACTCTTGAATGGAGATCAGAGCCACAAGGGCAGGGGAAATGGGGAGAAAGTGTTTGTAGAAATTGTTTGGAGAAAATGTTTCTGTCCCTGTCCCCCCCCAACATGATGGGGGGATAGAAACTCAAGAGAGGGGGACAGACAGCTGGAGAGGGATAGAGACCCAGAGAAAGAAGAGATACCCAAAGAAGAGACAGAGACCCAGAGGGAGGAGATAGAGACCCAGGGGGGCGGGTGTCAGACACCCAGAGAGAGAGGATCAGAGACCCAGAGTTGGAAAGAGACCAGAGCACCCCAGAGAAAGAGAACCAGAAAAGAAACAGGCAGAAGAAGTCAGTGCCCCCGAACTGAACCCAAGAGAAACGCTGTCTCTCTTCCATAGGATCACAAAGGAATCCCAAATCATGGCGAGCCACCCCCTCCTCCTGCAGCATAAGAAGTCAGCCAGACGAGCTGCAGGGCCCGCTCTCTTTTCCTGGGGAGAAACCAGATTCTCAGAGCATGGGAGTGGCTTCCCGAGGTCCCATGGCATGTCCCCGGGGGCCAAGACTTGTGGCCAGCCGCGTGACCCCATATGTCCCCATCCGCCTGCCGGTACACACAGGACCTCCCCAGTCCAGCAGCTTCACGTCTCACAAATGAGGCAACCGAAGCTCAGAGGGCAGGGTGTTATCCAAGGTCACAAAACCTTTTCAGAGATCTTTCAGTACTAAAAGGGCATTTGGAGGACGAGGAGGACGGTTAAATCACTAACACATATAGGACTTCCTATGTGGCAGGTATTATTCAAAGTACTTGTATAAATTTATTAAAATCCATTCAGTGGTTTACAGAGAGTTGTCATTGTTATTTTCAGCTCTAACCCCCTCCCCCTTTCTTTTTTGGTCAAATGAAAGCTTACTTAGAAGCAAGAGTGTCATATCAGAAGGGAACTGTTTGAGGGTGACGTCCCCCTCATGGAGTCTCTCTTGGCAACTCAGAAAGCAGCTAGGAAATTCAGTCTGGAACCCCCTGATTTAATCCAACCACCTTTTTCACAGAGCAAGAGAAGAAGGGACAGATTGTGGGAAGAGTTTGATAAAGGTCGAAAATAATATAACCTTTAAATAATATAACACTTCTCTCTGAAATGGAGAGGAAGGCACATTTGGAGACAGAAACGGAGACAGACCGCCTCCCCTTCCACGGTGACAGACACAAGGCAGAGTCTGGGAAGCAGGCACAGAGCCCAGTACAAGGACCTGAGGAAGAGACACATGCAGAGGGGACCCAAGACCCAGCGAGAGGACAGAGATGCCCAAGGGGAGTTGGGAGAGCAGGAGAGAAGAGGGGATAGGGACTCAGAGAGAGAGGGTGGGGACAGAGACTGTTTCCCAGTTAACTCTTCTGTGAAAACTCACCCCTCCTACCCCATTAGAGACTGGAGATTCCACAGAGATCCTCTGGTGGGGGGTGGGGCACGTTGGGTGCTTAGGGATGCGGGAAGCATGGAGAGGTCAGGGAAGTGACCTGAGTGGACACTCAAAGTCTGGGAAGTGCCCCTCCCCCACCCCAATAAACAACTGCGGCCGCCTTCTATGTGGCCTTGGCTGGGATGGCAAGAGGTGAGGGGAACACCCTAATCCGGGGACACCCTTCCTGCCCCCTTGCCATGCTATATTTAGGATGAGGGAGGGGTACGGGATGACCCCCCCACCCACCCAAAGCGGGTGTCAGCTTTCCTCCTGAAAATAGCTCAGGGGTGGGGTGAAGGGCCCCACGGTAGGTCTGTCCTGGGACTCCAACTCCTGTCTGATCTCCCTCTGTCTTAAGGTCTCTCTTTCTCTGGGTCTCTGTCCACTTTGTGGGATTCTGTCCCCTTTCCTCAGTGTGTCTTTCCACCTTTCTCTGGGTCTGTGTCTTCTCTCTCTGGGTTTCTGTCCCCCTCTCTCTCTTGGCGTCTGTCCCCTCTCTGTTTTTGTCCCTTTTCCAGTCTCCCTTCATCTGTCACTATCCCTTTTCTTTCTCTAAGCAGTTCATTCTCTTCCCAAATCATATCTTTGTCTATCTCCGAGTCCTGTAATACCTTGAATTTCTCTTATCTGAACTCAGGACAAGACCCTGTCCCCAGTCCCCACCCAGGAAATTCCAGCAGAGACGACAATGTGGGAGAGCCCCCTACATCCACCCCACCGTCCCCTCGGGCCTCGGGCCTTATCTCTGCCCAAGCCCAGCTGGTTAATGTCTGGCCTGGAGCTCCTGGGAGAGCTGGGGATGAGAGCAGAGAGTGGGAATCTGCCCGGGGATTGACACTTAACTGGCAAAAGTACGCAGAAGAATCTCAGGCCCAGACTCCTGGGTCTGAGGGAGGAGGGGGCTTGAAGGGTCTGGACTCCGGGGTCCGAGGGAGGGGGCTGGGGGCCCGGACTCCTGAGTCTGAGGGAGGAGGGGGTTGGCGCCTGGCCTCCTGGGACTGAGGCGGGCCGGGGGCTGAGGGAGCCAGGCCGGGCTGCCGAGGTCTCGGCACGCGTGTGGAAGGCGGGATCCCCCGGCCCCTCCTCCGCCGTCGGGCGCCGCCCCGCCCCTGCCCCCGACCCGGGCCCTCCAGAGCGTGTGCAGCGCGGAGCCGGCGGGCGAGCGGGCGTCTCTGCAGCCGGCGAGCAGGAGGAGGAGGAGCCGCCGCCGCAGCGCCAGGGGCAGCCAGGGGAGCCGAGGAGGGCGCCCCAGGTAAGAGCCTCCACGCCTCCTTCCCCGGGATTCCGGCGTCCGGATCGCCCTGCCCCCGGGTAGGGAGGTACGGGGGCGGGGCCGGCAGGGGCGGGGCTTCGCGGAGGAAACTGAGGCAGGAGTAAAGTGTCCCAGATGGACCGCCCGTCACCCCCAGCGGGATCGCAGAAGTCCAGACCCCCGGCTAAACCTTCTGGGGGCGGAGGGTCCTAGGAGTCCGTATTTCTGAGTACCTGGGGAGGAGGGACCTGAACTCCAGAACTGCAGAGTCCGAGGGAGGAAGGCACTGGGGGTCTGGACTCCTGGGTCTGAGAAAAGGGATTTGGGGGCCTGGACTCCTGTATCTGAGGGTGGAAGCTGGAAGCCTGGGCTCCTGAAGGAGGAGGCAGCTGGGCCCAGGGCTCTTGGATCTGAGGGAGGAGGGGGTGATAGCCTGGACTCCAAAGGAAGGGTGCAGCTGGAGACCAGGACTCCTGATCTGAGGGGGAGGCCACTGGGGACCAGGAGTCCTGATATGAGGGAAGAGGCAGCTGGGAACCTCCACTTCTGGTTCTGGTTGGGTCAACATGTGTCCCTCTTCACATTTCCCCCTTCCCATTCCCCCATCTCCCAGCCAGGGCAGGCAGCTACTCCAGGTATGTGCAGTAGAAGTCTTGGACGGGCCCTGGCCTGTCCTGTGAGGAGAGAACATTCCAGGAAGCAGCCTCGGGGACCCAGGGCTTCTTGAGTGTGGGCCCTCGGGGACCCGGGTGTCCAGGCCAGCCCCACCCCCACCCCGTCTGAGAGATGAATGAGCTGAGGAGGATGTAATCTTTTCCAGCCTCCTCCATCCTCAGCCTCTCCCCTCCCCTCTCTGCCCCCCATCTGCTTTCCATCCAGGAACCATCACCTGAGCAGGGCAGGGGCCTCTGGGAGTAGGGGGTGCAGCCTTGACTCTTGGTACCCTACACTTTAAGAGGAACACGGAGAAGGGGAGTGTTCAGGCCTCCTCCCCCACCTGTCTCTAACCTGCCTGTTCCCTTCTTCCCCTAGGTGGTTGCCCCCTCCCTCTCCTGAGATGTCAGGAAGGAGGTGGCGTCCTGCGTCCCCCACAGGGGCTCCCCGGAGCCTGGGGGCCCCCAGCCCTGGAGCTCGGAGGTGGAGGAGGTGCTGACAGGTCTGGTAACCACCTCGTTGCTTCTCAGTCCTCTCCAGGCCACCTTTTTCCAGAACCCACAGGCTTCCAGAATGTTCTAGAGAATCTGCAATATCCATGCCCCTGCCAGCATCTCTCAGCCCTCGGTCAATTTCATGGACAGGGAAACTGGCACCCCACCTGATAGCAAGTGTCTTGCCTTCTCAGTGGCAGTTTTGAGTTGAACGTGGGTCTCCCTAAGATTCCAGAATATGACCTTTCTCAGAATTTTGGAACCTCAAACCTCCTCCAGGCTGCAGGACTTAGGGTTCATTGGTATTGTTCAGGCAGGATGTCAGAGTGGAGTTGCTCAGACTGGGTTCAAGCCCCACCTCTGGCATTTGCTGGCTGTGTGACCTGGTGCAAGTCACTAACCTCTCTGAGCCTGTATTTCCCCATTTGTTGGCTATAGTTAGTAATAATAGTAGAATAATTATGATTACTGTAGAAGTTGATCATTATCAAAGTCCTAGAATATAGTGTCCCCCAAGGTTCTAGAAAGGGATCTCCCTGTGGGTCTGGCACACAGGTCCCCCTGGAGTTCCCTTCTGTCCCTCCCTTCTGTTATATCCTCCTGTCTAACTCCAGCTCCCCTCTCTCTATCCTCAGGTGCTCAGCGAGATGCTCCCCCACCCCTCAGGCTCCCTCCCCATCCTCCTACTTTTCCTCCTCCCCAGTGTCCCAATGGAGCCCCATCCCCCACCCTCACCACTGCCCCCATTTCCAGCCCCTGAGTGGGACCTCTTGTCCCCCCGAGTAGCTCTGTCGAGGGGTACCCCCACGGGGCCCCCTCTGCTTTTCCTGCTAGAGACTGGGGCCTTCGGGGAGCCAGCCGGCAGCCCAGCCAACCGCAGTCGGCGAGGGGTGAGTGAGACAGCACCAGCGAGTCGCCGGGGAGAGCTGGCTGTGTGTGATGCAGTCAGCGGCTGGGTGACAGACCGCCGGACTGCCGTGGACCTGCGTGGCCGTGAGGTGGAGGTGCTCGGCGAGGTGCCTGCAGCTGGTGGCAGTCCCCTTCGCCAGTACTTCTTCGAAACCCGCTGCAAGGCTGACAGCACTGGGGAAGGTGGCCCCGGTGGGGATGGAGGGGGCTGCCGGGGTGTGGACCGGAGGCACTGGATGTCTGAGTGTAAGGCCAAGCAGTCCTATGTGCGGGCACTGACCACTGATGCCCAGGGTCGTGTGGGCTGGCGATGGATTCGAATTGACACTGCCTGCGTCTGCACGCTTCTCAGCCGGACTGGCCGGGCCTGAGGGCCCCTACCCAGGAACTGGGGAGGCAGAGGAAGAGGAGAGCTGGTTGCTGAAAGACCTCAGAGGTGGCCCAGCTGTTGTGGCCTCAGTTTGGGAACTTGTCAAATGGTCACAAAAATAACAGCTCTCTGACTTTTGAGAGTTCAATCTGGGCAAGACAGATGGTGAACAAATGGGGTTTTGAAGGATGAATAGGAGTTCTTCTGGATGAACTTGAAGGTAATGATGATGATGATGATGATAATAGCCAATATTTTGAGTGTGTACTGTTTATCAGCTCTAATACACAACTTGTCAGATCAGCTCTGGTGGATTTGACCATTGAAAGCCCTCACCTTCTAAGTTGATGACCATGTGATTTCAGAGGGCATCACTTCGCCCACCCTGGAGAGCATAACAAGGAAGGGCTATGTCAAGAAGAGAAGCATAAAAACTGGAACATGTAAGCAAGTAGTTGGGAACTAGGGTTCGAATGAGACATCTTACTTGGTCACATGGGGCAAGTGTTGGCTTAGAATGTTCTGTGTTGAGGTAGTGAGCCACGCATCACAGTAAGAGAACAAGCAAAGTTGATTGAAAGGCAGTCAGGAAGTTTACGAGCCATTCTTTTCCCAACCTATATCCTATACTCTGAAAGAAACAGATCTCAACATTGTCCAGCCTGAGTAGGGCATGCGGTTTTGACCATGGGGATCAGGGGTCATTTGGACATAGGTCAGCCTGGAGTGAGCCAGGAAAATCCAACAGAAGAAGTGGCCCCAGAAGCCTGAATGAGGGAGTCAGTGGGACTCCGAACCAAGCTGCAGAAGGCAGCCTGTTTTCCCTGTCTGAAGAATGGGTTAGTGGGATGAGCTAATGGGGGCTGAGGAGGCAGAGACATTAACCAAAAGGGCTTTAAAGTGAGGAAGTGACAAGGGAAGTCAGGGGTAGAACCCACACCCTCAGGACACCCCTTTGTTTATTACCACACCATAGCCTCACACCTGTTGCCAACGCGTGCAAACACACACACATTCTTTTGCCTTTGTTTCTACATCTCTGTGTTCTAGGTCTGTGGTTCCCACTCTCTTTTCTGCTGCTTCCTTTTCTGTTCAAATTCCTGTCCCGTCATCTCTGGGTCAGTAGCACTCTGTCCCTGTTTCTCACTGTCTCACATGAATTCTTGTATGTGTTTCTTTCTTATTTATCCAAGCTCTTTCCACACCCCCCTCTTTTTTGTCTACTTCCCTGTGGGTCTTTCCCTCTTCGCCCACCCCCTACCCAGGTGGAAGTTTTCAACCAAATCAAAGGCAGGCAGGACAGAAGCTGATGCTGACTCCTCCAGCACGTGCAGGGAGGGCGGGCAAGCCCCAGGGAAGTCTGGAAATCGTTACCCCCACTCCTTCCCCCCGAAGGTGGGCTGTCCTGGCGGAGGGAGGAGGTGGCCAAGAGGACTGGATCCCTAAAGGGATGGGGGGTGTTTTTCCAGGATTCCCTGATGCTCTGGGTGGCTCAGTCCTCCCCTTTTGTTCCTCAATTTCTGGCTCTCTTACATGCCACCCCCCACCCCAGGTCTCTGTGTCTCAAAACTCTCTAAACTCTAACTTCTCTTTCTTCCTCCTCTCCCCCCGTTTCTGCCCTCCTCTCCCTCTGGGTCTCCCTCACTCCACTTCTCTGAGTTTCTGTACCCCTCTCTCAGAGTCCCTGTCCCTCCATGCCTGGGTCTCTTTCTCACTTCATCCATCCATCCACAGGCCTGCAGGCCTCTTCATTGGGTGAGTTCAGGGTGGGCGGGTTCTGTTACCTGGGGCAACAGCAACAACAAGCCTGCTTCTGCTAGGCTACCGGGCGGGATGGGACCATGGCGGGTCCGAACTTAGCTCTGCGCTATGGTCCCCCCTGGTCCCCCATCTCTGGGACTGAGGTACCTGGATTCTGGCCCAACTGGCATCTCACCAGCAGTGGCGTCGCTCACCGCTTTATCCCGCCCGTGCCTTTTCCTCCGCCTACTGTGCAGGTGAGAGGACCTTAGGCTCTAGGCCAAGAGGAAACCGGGGCCCAGACTGAAGGAGGGGCCCAGCGATCCAAACACCTGCTGAGAGAAAAGGGGACTAGGGACTTAAATTCCTGTCTGACTGGAGGAGAAGGGTCCCAGAGTCTTGGGTATGAGAGAAGAGGGGCCAGGGGAGGAAAGGCCTGGGGACTCACTGGAAGAGATCAGGGATGGCGGGCCAGATTCCTGTGTCCTTTCATTTGATGTCCCCCACCTTCTCCCCAGTCCACGGTCACGGAGCCCCTGCCCGCAGCCGCAAAGCAGGATTTGCATATCTGGGCTTTCGACGAGGTCATCAGCAGATGGGAGACAACCTCGGGCTCAGCTTATGTGCCCAAGACCCACGGCGGGCCCTATGCGCAGCCCAAGGCCCCAGATCTTGTGGACCCCAGGCGAACTGTGGGGATCAAGGATTTAGGGGAAAAAGTAAGGCTCTGGGATGTCCAGATCCATGGGAGACAGGGCTGGGGACCGCCCTGGAATCCCGTGCACCCTCACTTTGGGTCCCCGCGTCACCTTCCCCAGCTCAGACACAGCGGCTGGCGCCTCCCTCTGACCACAAAGTACCAGTGCAGTGAGACTAGGGCGCAGTACATCGGCTCGCCCGGCCTGGAGCCGCCCTCCACCACCCATCTCGGTCCCCAGCCCCTGGAGCTTGCAGACCACCACCGCGGGGGCCCTTCCCAGGTAGCGAAGAAGACCGCGCTGGCGGGGTCTGGCAGAACTTGGAGCTCCCGGGGAGGGGTTAGGTGGTCTTAGAGGCTAGGGACCCAACTGAGACCCTGGGGTGGGTTCGGAAGGAATTTTAAGTCTAGAGGTGTGGCCAGAGAGTCTGGGCCATTATCAGAAGGTTATATACACTGGGGGAGGGGCTGGGACCTTTGTAGGTGAGGCGAGGAAGAGGGGACTGGAAACCAGAAACCCCAGCTCTGAGGCTGGGGGCGCAACATGTAAATCCTGGGGCGGGCCTAGGAGGCCTTTCTGAGGCTCGGGGCTGAGCTAGGCGGCGGACAGGACATGTGGGCGGAGCTTGAATATTCTGAGACTCGTTTGGGGCTGGAGGCGGGGCTAGGCTTTGCCGGTTTGGGTGAAGTAAGGAGGAATGGTTGCCCAAGGCACCGCTGAATTCCAGTGGCGGGACCTGGACGGTTGGAGTCTGGGGACGGAGCCGGGGAGGCTTTTTGGTGGCTTGGCTTTGTATTTGAAGACAGGCAGAAAGTATCTGGATTTTGGAGGTGAGGCTAGTAAGAGTTCTGATTTGGGGAGCGATGCTGAAGTGCACTGGCGTGCGATTGGTCAGGAAGGATTCTGGTTCTGGCAGCGGGTGTCTGGGCCTGGTTCAGAAGAGCTGTTGAGGTCGAAGGAAGAGAAATTCTCAGTCTGGGACACAGGGCATGGAATGGGGTTTGAAAACTTTCTTGCTCATCCCTCCTCAGGCTCTAATCCCCTGGACGAAGAATTCCAAACTGGCCGGCCGGCCTTTCACAGTATCTGACCAGGGCATCCTGGATCGCCATCAGCCCTATCTGACCACGATGGCTCGGGACTTTCGGGCCTACTTGAAGTGAGCCTTGGTTCTCGCTTGGCACAGCCCCCTCATAGGCTGGTGGGACCCCGAGTCACCTGGTGTTGGCTCCCCGGTCTGACTCAGTAGTCTTGGCTTTCAGCCTGCACGCGCAAGAACCCAGCCCCTACTTTTTTCGGGGGTGGGGGGCTGGTATCCTTAGTATCAACTCTCAGGACCATGAAGCCTGCAAAGGGCCCAAGAGGGAGTTCTGGATCTAGGGGCGTGGCTCTGAGGGTCTAGGGCAGGCCTCCTTTGGTATTTGAGTCCCCAGATACTCCTTTCCAAGGATGCAAAAGTCCTAGATTCCAGGCCCTTAAAATACCTCGAGGATGCAGGAATCCAGGCTAGGAGTCCCCATCCCCATGCTTCCTAAAGGGTCCCCGATTCCTACAAATGTGTCCTCGCCTCGAAACGCAGGAGTTCCACAGCCTCCTCAGGTCCTGAGGTCTGAACCTCAGCCTCATCCCGTGAATCCAGCTGTGCCCTCCCCATCCTGCCTCCACCCCAACCCCCAACAGGAAGGAGTTGTCGGGATGCCCTCCCAAGAACTCGCTGACCTACTGGAGCTTCGAGGAGACGCCCCAGGTCTGGGGCCACGGCCCGAAGCAGCAGCCCTGTCCGCACTCTTCTCGGCTGCCTCGGCCACCGAAAATCCGCATGCCTCGCATCAGCCTAATGACGCCAGCTGTGCCGCACCGCGGGGCGCTGTCTCTGGCTCAGGAATCCTACAGACCCCCGCTGCACCCACTCCACCGGCTCGACCGTTTCTGCCCGCTAGAGCTGCCCTGGGGCGGCCCCCACTGGAAGCCCGTGTCAGGCATCTACAGCGTGCCACAAGCTTACCGCACCGAGAACTCCAACTATGGCAGCTTAAAGCTCGCGCTCGTCTGAGACAGACAGACCAGCCCCGCCCTGGACACGCCCCCCCCCGAGCCTGGAAGTCAGGGACTAGAAGCTAACTGGGCGGGACTAAGACCTGGAACCCCGCCCGTCACTTGGGGGCGGGGCAGATCTTGGGGACAGTCCCCTGAGCCGTGGTCGGGGCGAATTCCACATCCCTCTAGTCGATTGCAGGGGCGGGACTGAGCCTGTTAAGTGTACTCAGGGTTGTGGGCTGGCGGATGGGTCACGCCTTCTGCGGGACAGAGCTTAATGAGAGTTAAATATCCTAAACCACTCTCTTTGCTGGGTTCGGTTCCGGCATTCTGGCTGCTGGGGCCCTGAGTGTGAGGGAAGTGGGGTTCACGCTGAATCCCCTGTGGAGGGGCGGCGCATCTGGTTGCCGGCGGACCCCCCACCTCTGGGTACAGAATCCAGTATTGAAGCCATGTCCCTCCTAAGATCTTGGACAGTCTATGGCAGATGGAGCAGGGTTGAGGCGTCAGTCCCTCACCATTCGAGGGTTGTCAGAAGGGCCATGCTCCAGCCTCTGCCGGGCTCCCCTCTTGATAGAGGCAGGCCAACATGGCAGAAGGCACAGCTTAAGGCTTCCTATACGGTATTTCTTACGTCCCCAACACTACTGCGCTAGCACCTGGGGACTGAGTCTGTAAAGTTAGCCTCACCATGGGTGTCTTCGGCTTCTTGGTGTGGGAGCCATTCAGGGAGCGGGTGGGGAAGGGGGGTGGAGTGCACCACTGAGCCACTCCTTCACCTCCCTGACCTTGTCTGCTTCTCGCCCCCGAGGAGATTAGTGTCCAGGTTACCCCACCATGCTGCCACCCCCAGTGGCCTTGCCGCCCCCACAGCCTGCAAGTATAAGACCAGGTAAACACGACAGAGGAAACACCAAAGATGGAGATGCTCCAGGTAAGACTGTAGGGCCCCTGGGAACCTTGCAACCGCATCCAGGCCACAGCTGACAGGAAGACGAAGAGTCCTGTGACCTGGTGAAGGAGGCCTCTTTCTAGAAGGCTGTGGACAGCCAGCAGGCTTACTGTCAGGAGGAGGGAAGCAGGTGGAGCAGGGCCTGAGGGCAGTTATCTGAGGTCCCTGGGTATGGGGATGGGAGACCCCTGAATGGAAGCTGTAAGGCAGAGGATAGGGGTCCCCAGCAAAGATGGGGACTTGGGCAGAGGTCTCAGGCTGGCCCTGAGACACTGGCCTTCTCCCAGGGGCTGCTGCTGTGGGTGCTGCTGGGCGTGGGTGGGGTGTGGGCATCCAGGGGGCCACTGCGGCCACTGTGCCGGCCCATCAATGCTACCCTGGCTGCGGAGAACGAGGCCTGCCCTGTCTGCATCACCTTCACCACCAGCATCTGTGCGGGTTACTGCCCCAGCATGGTGAGCTGCTCAGGGTGGGTGTGGGCCAGGGTGCTGCCACCTCAGCTCCAGGTGGATTACTCAGGGCCAGGCCCGCAGGACAGGAAGTGGCACCAGGGGCGGAAGGGTGGCCTGTTGAAACTCCCTACCCGAGGGGCTGGGGAATTGTCAGAGTTGGGCATATGGGAGGGAGAGCACACAGGGTTCCCTGGACACCTGAGTTAGGGATCTGCAGGGTGTGGTGGGGGAGTCTGGGGAAGGGCTTGGCCTCAGGCAGACCCCCAAACCATGTCCCCACCACCTCCAGGTACGAGTGCTGCCGGCTGCCCTGCCACCTGTGCCCCAGCCGGTGTGCACCTACCGTGAGCTGCACTTTGCCTCCGTCCGGCTCCCTGGCTGCCCTGCTGGCGTGGACCCAATGGTCTCCTTCCCCGTGGCCCTCAGCTGTCACTGCGGGCCCTGCCGCCTCAGCAGCTCTGACTGCGGGGGTCCCAGAGCCCAACCCTTGGCCTGTGACCGACCCCTGCTCCCAGGCCTCCTCTTCCTCTAAAGATCCCCCACCTCAACTTCCCACACCCACCCCAACTCCTGGAGCCAGCAGATGCTCCCCTCTCCCCTTCCCTCCCCTCCCAATAAAGGCTTTTCAAACTGCACTCTGGGGTTGTCTTTTTTGGGGGCTTGTACACCTGTGTACACACACACACACACACACACACGGTGGGTCCAGTTTCAGAACCATTTTATATAAAGTCACAGTGTCAGAACTCTGGTAGAAAATGGGGCAGGTGGGGGTGAGGGTGACATCAGCTCAGGAGGTGTCCATGGTTTCACCTTCTGTGGGGAGAAAGAAGGCCAGAGGGGTCAATGTGGCCTAGAGGGCGGGGCCTGAGCTCTCCAGGCCAGGTTCCCTCCCCCAGGCGGGCACTCCCAGGGTAGGGGACAGCAGGGACACTCACTGAGCTCGTTGAAGAGGAAGGCATCCTGATACTCCTTCATGTACTGCGTAGAACGTGACTCATCCAGAAAGAGCGAGTAGACCCGCTTGATGTCGTCCACCTGCACCTCCGTGCCCTGCTGGGGGGCACTGAGACCTTAGTGGGGCCCCTCTCGGGGGGTGTGTCAGGGCAGGGACTCTGGGGCCAGGTCTTCTGGGTTCAATTCCCACTGTGGCCACCTCCTGGCTGTGGGCCCCACCTCTCCACCCCTCAGTTTCTTCATCTGTGAAATGGACTTAACAGCACCAACTTGCAGTCCATAGATATTTACTCAGCACCTTCTGTGTGGTACAGAAATCAACCTGAGAGACCAAAGTCCCCTGCCTTTGAAAACCTAAGGTCTAGGACTAATCACAACCACCCAGGGAAAGCCCTGGGAACAGCGAGTCAGCCACTTGCTCATCCGACGCCTATGGGCGGACTCGGCCTGCTGACCTTGCGTTTCCGGCACACCAGGCTGGCAGCCGTGATGAGCTGGATGGCGTAGCGCAGCGAAGTCTCCAGCCCAATGCGGGTCAGCACTGTGTAGGCGTCCTCGCTCATTTCCACGTCTTCTTCCTCGCACCTTTGGGCAGGCAGGGGAGGGGGCGTTCAGCCAGGACTGGGGCTCTGACTGCAGCCACCCCATGACCCTTCCCTTGGGGGTCCTACTGGATCTCCCAGGAGGACACATGGAGTCCACATCACACAAAACGCAGAGCAAGAAGGGCCACGGAGGCACTGGGCCTAAACCTGGGCCTCCTGACCCTCTCTGTTCCAGGGCTCTTTCCCTGGTGTCAGTCACTAGCACGGCCCCTCAGAGCCCCTCCCCCATCAGAGGCCACTGCTGGGATGCCCAGTCCAGCCCGACTTCTTGCAGGCCCAATGGCCTCCCCCTCAGCCCTCAGTGTCCTCATGTGTCAAACAGAGCAGACACCCGCGCTGCCTCTCCCGCCCACCGCCTGGTCCTGCACCCAAATGCCAGGGGGCCCCGCCCACACCGGATGCGGAGGATCTGCTTTGTGTCTTTCTCGCTGTAGGGAGAGGTGGAGACGATCAACAGTCGGTCCAGCAGGTCAATGGGGATGCCGTGGGGGCTCTGGTAGCTGGTGCCTCGGATCCTGAGTGCGGGGAAAGGGAGGGCTGTCAGGGTGATGCTCCCAGGACTCAGGCAGCCATTCCTTCTTCCCAATATCCCTCCCCTCGCTCTCCATCACAACCCACTCACTGGGCCAAATACCAGGTGACCTTCAGCTCCTGGCTGGCGTCACCGCCTGGCTGTGCAGCCAGCCCCTGACTGCATCAATACCCCTCTAGAGCCAGGCTCGCTCTAGCTAGGTATCTATGTCTGGGATTACGGGATCAAGGTCCCATTCCTCTGAGCGCCACAGGGGAGGGACTGTGCCCGTCCTGTCCCCCACTGCATCTGGTCAGCCCAGGGCCTGGCCCATGACAGGTGCTAGGAAACAGCAGATTCCCATTACTCATGGTAATTCCATCATGCAGGGGTGAACACTCAATTAGCGAACAGTGAACTACCGCTCTTGAGGGAAATACATGGTTAGGTTCTTGTGAGCCTTCGGTCACCATTTTTGTCAACCAACCCACATATAACCTGGTTTCATGTGTTTCTGTTTAAAGTCCCCTTGTCTAATATATATTATTCACGACTTATTCATGCTGAACTCATCCAACAGCACTTGAACGTGTGCTTAAGGGACACTGGACAGCTGGGAGCCATTTTATCTATTTATTTTTATTTTATTTATTTATTTATTTTTAAATGGAGGGACTGAGGATTGAACCCAGGACCTTGTGCATGCTAAGTACGTGCTCTACCACTGAGCTATTGCCCATGGGGGCCATTTTAAATGGTGAAGTCACCACAAACAAAAAGCATACAATGTGACAAACATGGCACTAAAGAGATCTGTAAAAGGACACGTGTTTACAGCATGTGAGCTCAAACCAGAAAGCAGAGTGTGGCCCAGTTGGACCCTCATTTGGAGTGTCTACGGTGGGCAATTTGATCCTGTGCTGCTCTGCACACGTCCCCGAATGACTCAAAAAGTTGTCGTGAACACCGACTGGGAGGTTACAAATAAACTGTAGCGTGTGAGCAGGTTCACAAATACGGAATCTGCAGACAATGAGGACTGACTGGATTTGCTGACTCTCAGAAAGGCCCCTGTTCCCAAGGCCTGACCTGCAGTTGCTTCAAACGTGCTCCCAGCCGGTCTTCATCTAACCCTCAGGCATTTGGATAGCAAATTCTGGTCCTGCCACCGTCTCCATGTGACTTTGGGCAAGTCACTGGGCCTTGCTGCCCCCATCTTATAAGGGGGGCTGAGACACTCTCCAGCCCCTGAGCTCCTGTGGAGGGCCAAGCAGTTCATTCCAGAAAAGTGCTGAGCACAGAGCTGGGGACAACCTGCCCAGAGCCCCCAGCAGCCATGTTCCTTTCTTCCCTGTGCTTAAGCGGGCACATGGCCGCAGCACCGGAGGGGACAGCCCTCAGCCTCACGCAAGGCCATATACCCGAGCAGTGCTAGGCAATGGGTCCAGGTGGCTGTGCTGGCTGAAGCCTCCGGGCCCCAGTCACTTGTCCACCACTTCCTTCTCCCTCCCTGTGGACTCCTGACATGGAGGTGAAGCGGGGAAGAGCCAGCTGGGAGGACAGGGCAGAGCAACACCCCAGGGCAGAGGTTCCCAAGCTTTATGGTGTCTGGTGCCCTTCATGTCTTAGGAATCTTTCCATGGTATCCTCAAGCCAAGAGAAATACTAAGTTTCATTCCCTTTACTTCCATTAAGCAGTTAGGTAGAAGTGACTTAATTATAGTCGTTTACCCAGCATCCAACATACGTCACTGTGTGTCCTTCAAAAACTGAAAACATCCCACAGCCCTCCTGTGTTTTCTGTAGCACCCTGGGGTGCCTCGGTAGGCAGTTAGGGAACTGTAGTACTCTTAAGGGCTACAGGAACAAGACAGAAAGAACACGGTCCCCGGACTTCCCTGTGGAGCAGAGCTGCCCACCACCCACCATGTTTGAAGGAAAAGTACACCATCTCCTCTGGGCCATAGCATCCTTGTGGGCATCCTTGCTACTGCAGCTGAGCCAATTCCTCTCTAGTGAGGTGCTCAACAAATGTGCCCTGTCTAGCCTGTGGGACATCCACCGCCAGAGCACCCCATTCTCCACAGGGGCCCTTGAGGGGGCCGGCAGTGCTCACCGGGTGATGCCACGGTTGGTGGCCATGATGAGGACAGGCGCCATGTCACTCTCCAGGGCCCGGTTGAGGAAGGAGAAGCTCTCGATGTCCAGCATGTGGACCTCGTCAATAAACAGCACCTGGGAGCCATTGGGGTGGATGTCAAATCCACCACCCGTCCCCCGTCTTCTCCTGTGCTTCCCCACCCACCACTGCCACCTGCCCCAGTACTCACACCGGGGATGATCTCTGCTTTGCCCTCCTCCCGCCACTCGGCCACTTTGGCATTGATCTGCTCTCGGACTTCTGATTTGATCTCCCCTGTGTCACCTGTGAGAGGCAGGGGTGGCGGAGGGCCATCAGAGAGGAGACAGGGATCCAGGGCCGGAGGGTGGATGAAGACGGAGAAAGATGGGATGTGGGGGGCAGAGGGAAGAGAGACCAAGGCCGGAATGACAATGTAATAGGAGTGCGGGGGAGTTGGAAACAGCCCAGAGAGGAGGAACAGAGTCAGAGAACCCAGGAGGGAGGAAGGGAAGCCACCAGGCCAGGGGGAGCAGGACTGCCTCACCTGAGAAGAGGGCCAGGAAGCCCTGGGTGCGGGAGTTGATGACGTCGATCTCATGCAGGGACACAGTGTGCACCACCTCCTTGCGTTTCTGGAGCTCCCCATCCGGACACTGCACGAACTTGGTCTATGGGGGCAGGGTGCAGCATAGAGGGCAGAGACAGCAGAAAAGAGCATGAAGGGTTCCAAAGGAGCTGTCTAGGGGAGATTGGGGCTCCCTGGAATGGGGCTGGGAATCCAGATGGGGGTTATCCAGAAACCCCAGGCGCAAGAGGTAGACAAGGCAGGGCATATAAGAACATATGGGGGGTCCCTGGAGGACCTGGAAACCATGAGCAAAGTGCCCAGATAAGGAACCCCAGCTGTCCCGCAGGTACAGGGAAGCGGTTGGGGTGACAGGAGGATCCAGACCCTGTGGCCCTGGGGGTGATGGAGAAGATAGAAACATCCTGGTGCCTGGATCGAGGAGACCCCAGAGCCCCAACCCACCTGGGAGCCCATGGCATCATAGTCGCGAGCGCGAGTGAAGGAACGTCCCAGCTTGGAGATCTTGCCCGTGGCCTTGTCAATGGTGATCACATCCCTGCAGGGAAGGAGGGCAGAGGTGAGGAAAGGAAGGGCCGAAGCTCCCCGCACTGGCCACCTGGTGCGGCCCCCAGTGCTCACCCAGCCTGGACCTTGTCTTTGGTCAGGGACTCGATCATCTTGGTGCCCAGGTCGTATATGGTCTCCATCTCTGTGGTCTTGAGGGTTAGCTTGCCCACCTTGGAGCCCTGAGGGGTGACATGCCAGGCAAGGGGCTCAGAGAGGGCCCCAATGTCTCCCCAACACAGCTTCAGAACAGACATGACAGTGGGGCAGCTTTGGGGTCTTGATGGAGATATTCAGTAGCACAACGGTGGTGATCGCTTCGTGGGTGCACAGGTGTGTCAAAACCTAATATCCTGCAAACCTTCAAGGGCGTGGCTAATTGTAAGTCAACTGCACCTTAATGAAGCTATTACTTAAAAGCCAGTCAGGATAACGAATATATGTATATTCATGCATAACTGAAGTATTGTGCTGTACACCAGAAATTGACACAACATTGTAAACTGACAATACTTCAATTAAAAAAAAAAGCTAGTCAGGAAACAAATGAAAACTTAAAAGACAAAGTCTATAAAAACAACAGGTATACTACAATTTAAAAAACAACAAAACAACAGGGACTTTAGAGCCCCCAGAATGGTCAAGGGGGTCCCACTCTAACATTCCTTTTTTATACCCAAATAAAAGGCGGTTTTTGTTGATCACAAACCCAGAAGACAGAGCTAAGTTAAACACAGCTAAGAAAACAAAAATGCCACACCCCTTCCCACAAGATAAGCTATGAAAACAAAATGCCAGATTCCCTCTCCACAGGATAAACAGTCACCAAGTCTGGGCTTTTCCCCCAGCATATCCAAGTCTCTCCTGTTTCCTGGAATTGTTTCTACAGTGAGCTGCTCCCTTTGTAGGGACAGGTGGCAGGATAAAAGGACAGGGGTTGGGGAGGGAGTTATTCCAATTAAAAATAATAATACTAATAAAAGAAGGATGTATCCATGGGTTTCTTTTGTAATTGGAATCTAATTTAAAGAACTATCTAGAGAATAGCTTTCCCTATACGTAAATATTCTCCTACCACCTTTTTTTTTTTTTTAAAGTATAGTCAGTTTACAGTGTTGTGTCAATTTCTGGTCCTACCAGATTTTTACAAGTCAAAATTTAATTGCCAGTAGATGGGACTAATTTAGGAGGCTGTTAAGAGTTAAAAGGGCAAGTTGTCAAGAAATAGTAGTTTTTTCAATAAACAAGTTTGCTATTACTTTTTCTTAAAAGTGCAAGTTGCTGTAATTACAATTTCCAATGAAAATGAAGAGTAAATGAAAAAAAGAGAATGGTGTCCACGTGACAAGACACAGAAACACGGAGGGCGACTATGCATTAGGTTAATGGTTGAAGCACGTTTCAGATTTATTTAGCATTTTATTAGCAGTTGTAACTTGATAATTAAAAGAGAACTATGCATATAGATGAACCTCAATAACACTAAATGAAAGAGCCAGACACAAAAAAATCATACATTGCATGATTTCATTTATATGAAATGCCCAGAACAGGCAAATCCAGAGACAGAAAATAGATTTGTGGTTGCCAGGGGCTGGGGGCCAGAGGGGAAGGACAGAGACTTTAAAAACTGGTTGATGATTAATTTTGTGTTATGTGATTTTACCTCAGTTAAAAAGAGAGACCTATAGAAAACTGTAAGACGAAGGGAAACCAGACTATGAAAAAAGACTCAAGAGATAACGAACTTTTTTAGATGGGCAATAGAGTGTCTTGGAATGCACAGTTGGGTGATGAAACTAAAGAAACTCAAGCAGGTGAGGGCAGCTACTTCTGTGGGGAGACTTGGGGGTACTGCAGAAAGAGGTCTACAGAAGGGGCTTGGGAGGCAAAGTTCTAGTATTTTATCTTGATGGTATTTATGAGGATTTTTGCTTTATAATAATTTGACTACATGCTTATTTTACATGTTTCTTTGTATCTGCTTTATTTTGCAAGGTTAAAAAAAAATCTTAGCTTAATCCATTAAATAAAAAAAATAAACCTAGTTATCTGCCCCCACCAAAAAATTTTTTTTTAATCTTAGCTTAAAAAATGGGAGTGAATCATACCTCACTTAAGCTGGGCGGTAAACGCCTTTTGGGTACTAGGCTGTATAAATCCCACAGAATGGGTTTTCAAGCCTAACTGTCAGGAATTTAACTGTGAGAAAATTCTAGAAAATTCTTGGTCATTCCACCACTTGGTTTTAATTGCTCACAGTGCCCCTGACAAATGGATGAACTGCTGTCAACTCAGCTGGCCCCCTGTGGTGGGCACACAGATGGCTCCGTCCTAAATCTCTAATCTTCCGTGGGATTGGGACCTGAGTGCAGACCTGACACCCCCACCCTCCAGCTCTGGAGGTGGCCTAGACTTGGGAGCACTCACCGTCCCTGTTGCTGGCCGATCTATCTGGATCTCCACCACCTCCCCTTCGATGATCTCGGTCTCCTCCCTGGCCAGAAAACAGATCTAAGGAGAGAGCCCTGGGCGCTCAGGCATCGCTCACTCCTATGAGCCCTCGGGCACAGGGCAAGCTGGCCAGGGCCAGGCTGAGGGCAGGGGGGGCATCCCAAGGCTGCTGGGAGCCGGCACCGCCCCCTGCTTACTTGATGCGAACGCCGATGGAGCGTCGGAAGGCCTGTGTCAGTGCCTCTGTCTTGCTCATCTCCAAGGAGAAGATCTCACTGCCCGCGATGGCCGTGAACGGGGTATCGGGGCCCAGGGCCTGCGCCATGCCTGGGGGGAGGCAGTCTGGGTAGAGGGGGCAGGCCTGGCACCAGGTCCCCAACACCCACTCTGTGGTAAACCAGCTCTTCTCCTTCCTCAGGAAGGAGAGCAGAAGAGAGGGGCCGAGCGCTGGGGGCAGACAGGGAGACATGGAGAAAGGGAGGGAGGGGGCTGGGTCTGGAGGCCTGGATTAGAATCCCATGTGCTCAGAGGGTAAACCGTATGAATTTATAATCTTTCCAAGCCACCTCACAGGACGTGGGAACTCTTCTTGGTCCCCTTCACAGACGTGTGTCACACTCTACACCTAGGTCTCCTGCCTGCTACTGTCTGATCAGGAGACTCCCAGACATCCTGCAAGTCTTAGTTCAGGCCCTGACTTACCTGGGAAGTCTCTCCTGACAACTGCCACCTCATTCTCTCCCCACCACCCCTCGCTGGGATGGGAGCCTCCTCTGCTCATTACCCTGAATGGGACCCTGTCCACGAACACCTGCCCCAGACTGGAAGCTCCTTAATGTCCGGGCTTTGGTCTTACTCATCTCAGTGACCTCAGTGTCTAGTCCAGGGCCTAGCACACCAGTCTAGTCCATGACTGCTACTTTATCTTAACTGGAGACCTAGCTGTTACCTTGATTCTCACTGCCTGGTGGGAGTGAGTGGGAAGAAAGGAGAGTCCAGGAAAGCTCAGGAAACTGAGGAAAAGATGTCTGAATAGGGTTTTGAAGGGTGGATAGGAGCTCAACAAGGATGAGGGACAGTTGTGAATAAAAAGCTCTTAAGTCAATAATGGCTTTCAGAAGAGCCTGCTGGTTGTCTATATGCCCACCTTTCCCATCTTCCTTAGTTCTAGAACTCCCATTTTACTAAGGAAGCAGTGGTCCCAATAAAAATATAAAAAAAAGTTTTAATGTCTTACTCTCCCATGCAACAAAGGGTGGCCATTTGATTAAGGTTTAGTCAATAAAATAGAAGCAACAGTGCATGGGAGTACTAAGGCAGCTGCTCAAAGGGAGCTCTCTCTAGGAGGTATCCCCTCATTGCAATTTCTCTTTCTCCTTCTACCTACATGGAATATGGGTGGGAAGGCTGAAGCCTAGGCCACCTTCTTGCAACACGAGGTGACCTTGCCATGGAATGAAGCCGGAATGTTAAAGCCACTGCCATTTGGGGCTGTCTATTAAATGTGGCTGAACCTGACTTGACTTACACAGGAGGGATGAGCCCAGAAGAGCTCTTACCCCAAGAGGTCACTTACCCATGGCGATGGCTGTCTTCCCGGTGCCTGGCTGGCCAGCGATGAGGACTGCCCGCCCAGCAATCTTCCCTTCCCGGATCATCTCCAGCACCACGCCGGCTGCCCGCCGGGCTGCCAGCTGGCCTACCATGCCCTGGGAAGCCTGGGGGTGGGAGGCGACAGAGTACATAAGATGACTTCCTACTGGGTGACCACTGCATTTCCACCACCTCCAGGTTAGCGAGATGAAAGAGTACATTGTCAGCTGGTACTTCAGAAAAAGGCCAAGAAAGCCTTTTCTATCCCAATTTTTTTTTAAGACCAATAAAACTCCATGTGTGGCTGAATTTTATAAATACACAGCCAAATGTGTGGAAGATCCTAACACAGCCCCCACGGTCCTCAGGGCCCTGGGTACCCTCCACCTGAGGCCTCCAGGGAGCAGCCGTCCACCCCGGCCCCCTGGGCTCTACCTGTCGTGGCTCCAAGGCATCGTCTAGCCCCAGTCCCCGGATATGGGAGTGAGCACCTGTGTGCAGGAAAAGAACCAGAAGACATGGTTACTAGCCAGCTAGCGGCAATGCGTGGCCTGAGGGAGAGGGCTTCCCCACTGAGCCCTGGTTTCCTCCTTGGTCATACGGGGGCCCCAAATCCCCATTTCACCGGGAGGACAGCCTGGCAATGGTAAAGGCTCCATATACAAGAATGGCTCTTGGGATGGAGAACAGATTAGTGGCTGCTAGGGGTTAAGGACTTGGTGGGAGGGAGCGGAAAGAGGAGGAGATGGGTGTGACTATAAGAGAGTATTGAGGGGGATGTTTGCGGTGATGGAATAGGTCTGTATCTTGATTACGGGGTTGATGTACAAATCTACTCGTGATTAAACTGCATAGAACTTTATACATACACAAATGCATATAAAACTGGCAAAGTCTGAGTAAGATTTGTGGATTGTACTAATGTCAATTTCCTGGTTTTGTTATAGTTATTAAGGCGTTACCATTGGGGGAAATTGGGTGAAGAGTACATGGAAACTCTCTGCACTTCTTTTTAAACTTACTATAAATAATCTGTAATTGTTTCAAAATAAAACCATGATCAAAAAAAGAGTGGCCCCTAGGCTACATCGTGGCCTAAGTGACCTCACAGGTTCTAATCTCATCCCATGTAGCCCTAAGAAATGAGAGTCCCAGCTATTACCACCTGGGAGCACACCTGGAGCTCCCTCATTGATTGACACGGACTCAGGGAGGAGTTCAGAGAGGTTAGATCCCTAGTCTAAGACCACACAGCCAGTGAGAGGGCACTTGTTTTTGTAAATAAAGTTTTATTGGCACTCAGCCACGTCCATTCACTTATACACTGCCTGCAGCTGCTCCGGCACTACTGCAGCAGAACTGAATGTTTTTGATAGAAAAGATTTACTTTCTGGTCCTTTAAGAAAAGATCTGTCAGTGGGGAGGGTAACAGCTCAGTGGTAGAGCACATGCTTAGCACGTATGAGGTCCTGAGTTCAATCCCCAGTACCTCCACTAAAAAAAAAAAGAAGAAATAAAGAAAAATAAAAAAGTTTTGTTGACCCCTGCATTGGACCCTGAGCGCCCCGAGGGCAGTGACCAGGTGCAGCTACTGTCTCCTGGGTCCTCAGCTCCCAGCAGGGCTGGCCCGTGATAGCTGAAACCATGGCAGCACCTGCACATTAAGGGCTTCACCTTATTCAACCGTGTATCAACCACAGAGGTGAATTACTCTATCTCCTTTTTGCAGATAAGGAAACTGAGGCACAGAGAGCAACCAGCCCCTCAGGACACGGCTCAGAAGTGGTACCAGCAGCATGCTTCCAGAACCCACGCTCATAGCCAAAAGCCCTTTACTGCATCTCTCGGAGACACTGAATGAATGAATGAGTGTAGTTTCTTCCCTGCAAGTAAAGCTCTTTGCGAAGTCTACACCCCACTGCCCCTACTACACCCCAACTGACTGCTCCCGGGGGAGCACAAACTGGGGGCTTGACTGCTCTGAGTCTTGGTCACCTTGGCTAAAAATGGGATGAGAGTCACATGAGGCAACTTGTGGGGCTATTGCAGATTCAGGGGATGCAAACTCACGTATTCAGTGGTTATCTGTAGAGCATCTAGTTGGCCAGGTCCCATGCTGGGGGGACAGCTAGGAAGGAGCCAGACCAGGTCACCGCCCTCACAGAGCTGATGCCCCCAAAGGGACAGTCAGTGCAAAGGCAACCCCAGAAAGCACTCAGCAAATATCCACAAACATGATTTCTAAGCAGGATGCTGGGGAGTCTGGGAGCCCCACCAAGGGCTCCCCTGCCAGGGCAGCCAAGCCAACAGCAGTAAAGCCTGGGTTTGGGCCTGGCATGGTCTCCCCTGAGCCTTCTGACCCCGCTTTGGAACTCAGGACCCTCCCTTCTTCGACAAGGTGGGCGTAGTGGGGAGGAAGAGTGCCCAGGATGCCTCCCTCTCGGGGGTCCTGGGTAAGTTGGCTCTGTCAGGGTGCAGGGGCAGTCAGGGGCTGGATCCTGTTACTGATCCACACTCACTCACCGATACGCTCAATCCTCGTCACATCACGGATCTCTGGGACCTTGGTTGTGGCTGTCTGGGGTCAGAGGAAGACGCGTCAGTAGAGCCTTCATGGTCCCGGTTTTCACCAACCCCTCCTCTGTCCCTCCTGCCAGCCTCCCACAAGACAGTCCTCTTCACTCCTCCTCATGGGTAGGCTGGCAGCCCAAACACCAGCCCCCCCCTCAGTTGTCACCCATTAAGGCTGGCTGGTTGACCCCATGACACTGTCAAGTCCCAGGAAGACAAGGACTGTGTCTATCTCGTTCACAGCCCCGTCCCCAGGGCTGGGCACACATTCGGTGGCCAGGAGTTATTTGCTGAAGGAAGAACTCCTCCCAACCCCCCAGGGCTGTAAGGACAGGTGCAGAGCAGGCGTCAACTTGGACATGTTCTGGCCCCTGCTGATTTCCCAGCACCCCTGGCATCTCTCTGCCCTAGCCCTGTCACGAGGCCTTAGAATGTGCAGGTGCCTGAGTCCAGCCTGCTCTCCCCACTGCCCTCACTGAATCTGAACAAGCATCATTCATCAAGGGACCTCCCTGAACTCAGCCTCTGCCTGGCTAGTTCTAGGGTCTCTAGATGTCCAGACAGAAGGAAGGGCCTCCTCTGGGAGCCCAATCTCCCTGTGTAACCTCACATTCACAAGGGAGACTGCTGGATCGATGTTCTTGGCTTCAACAGACGTGAGTCCCAGGAAGGGCCAGACCACATCTCATTGGTTCCCTTCAGGGCTCAGTGTTTAGGGTCTCAATAAACGATGTCCTGACATGCTGAGCTCATTCAACAAGCCAGTAGAGAGGCCACCTGTGTCCCCAGTTCTCCAAAGAGAGAAGTCAGCCACTGTCCCTTCTCATGTGGGGGAGAGAGATGAGTCAACACCACCTGGGACAATTCCAGAACCCAAGGGAGATCCACTCAAATATTCATGGCAGTGTTAGTCATAATCAAGAGGTAGAAAAAACCCAAAATGTCCATCGATGGATGAATGGATGAACAAAGTGTGGGGTAGCCATACCACAGATTTTCAGCCATGAAAAAGGAGTGGAATCTGATCCACGTTACAATATGGATGAATCTGGAAAACATGCCGAGTGGAAGAAGCCAGACACGAAAGGTCACGTGTTGTAGGATTCCATTTATGTGAAATGTCCAGAATAGGTAAATCCAGAGACAGGAAGTAGGTTAGTGGTTGTCTGGGGCTGACAAAGAAAGGGAGGCCTAAGAAGCCAGCTTGTTGCCCCAGCTCCTTGGCCACTTTCCCCCAACTCTCTTCCTCCTCACAGGTCTCCTACCAGAATGAGAGGAGATGCAGGCATCCAACCAGAGGAGACCCCTCCTCTCTCTGGAATCAAGAGTTCAGACCTCCTTGTGACCACACAGGGTCACAAGCCTCCTCCCTTGCTGTTTGTGACCCGTCCCACTTACTCTCATTAGAACTTCGTCACTGCCCCTAAACCACTATCAGAGGATTGAGAACATTCTCCCATCCACCCCTACACAGCCTAGCAGACTCTAATCCAGGCAAAAAATAGAGACACTGATCCAGAAATCCAAACCTTGGGTAATCCCAACATAAACGTACAAGCCTCCATAAAACCTTTCCTTTCACCATAAGCCTCTCCCACCTACCACTGCCCCCAATTCCATGGAAACAGAGGTCATTAGAGAACTCAGATCCTACCATCCCCTCATACTTCCAATACTTCATTCACATGCATGGGAACTGGGTCTCAGGAGTGTGGTTTCTGTCCTTTCCTTTTCCACTTCCCTATTCACCCCTTTTGCCATGGCAACAGAAACAGACTCAAATTTCACCCCTCAGACACCAGTACTCTCACCTCGACCCTATCTTCACCTTGACTGGGGTCACCTTGGGAACCTAGGCACCTGGAAGCCATGTCCAACCCCCAAGGTAAGGACACTTTCCTTCTTCATTCAGATGTTTCTTGAGAAAGTACTCGGTGCCTGGCCCCGTGTACCTAGTCTCTCCCTAATGGAGTTCACATGCACTCATTCATTGATCATCCAAACTGAGCACACCCCTATCAGGTGCTGGAAATATTAAAATGACCCAAACCATCCCATGACAAGATTCCAAGCTAGTGTGTCCCTGGCCCTTTCCCCTCTCCACTGACACCCTCTGGGCTCTCAACACTCTTACCGCTCCGGATTCAATAAGCAACTGAACGATTTCAAGCACACAGGACAGGTCCCCAACTGCACTTCCTTCCTGTACTCAGGTACCATTCACGCCATCAACAACCCAAGACTGCTGGATGGCTTGGAGCCCAAGACACTGTAACCTTCATCAGACTTTAAGGCAAAGGACTGCAGAACTGGCCACTGATTGCGCCCAGAGGACTGGACGTTGTAATTCTTATAATATGATGGAGTCAGATTTGACCACTGAGACCGTAAATATTCACTTGAACCCAGGATTCCAAGATCCTAGTCCCTTCTTTTTTCTACCCTCAGACCCAGGAGCCCAGGCCCCGGCTAAGATCCAAGAGTTCAGGTCCAGCCCCCTCCTCCATGAGACTCCTCAGCCCTCCGCATGCCGACACTCACCACGGTTGCCATGATGCTCACCAACCGCCAATATCCTAGCGGAAACGGAAACGAGCTAGGAAAGAGGCGTTCTGGCCCCTCTAGACTGCCAGGTCCTCCAAAACTCTCGATGGTTCTTTATAAATATGCAAATTATCCTGCTGGGGCGTGGCATCACTCTTTAGGCCCCGCCCATCCGCCGCAGCTGTACTGGAAGATGAGTTCCCAGAACCTCTAGGTCTATAACCCATGCCTCATGGCTCCTCCTCCTCTTACTCAATCTTCCTTGCTGAGGTCGATTGCAAAATTCTTAACACTTCTTTGGCAACCACACGTTCCCCACGCTTCCTTTCTTCCTTATCCACCGTCTTCCCTCCCCCCGCCAACTTTGGGGCGGCCTCAAGCTTCGGAGTTACAGAGCTGAAGGCCAATCAGCTAGCCCAGAGATAAGCCCCGCCCCCTGGAGCTCTCTTCGACCACCAAGGCGGTGGCGGGGCATGAGCGAACTCTACACTGTCCACCAATGAGGAGACACGAGAGTCCCGCCCCCGGGCGCGGACCAATGGCGCCGGCCGGGGGGCGGGCACCGCCTCCTGGCGGCCGCAAGGTTTCATTGCAGGAGCCCCACTGAGCTCAGTGACGCTGCGGCCGCCTCCAGTCCAGGTCCCGGCACTGCGAGCGGTAGTGCGGTCGTGCAATAGGAAGCCGAGGGCGGTGCAAGCTTCCCGTCGGGCACCAGCTACCTGGCCCAGCGCCCTGCCCAGTGCATTCCTCAGACACCTCCGGAGCCCCCACCTGTGGCCCCCGGGGCCCTCTTCCCGCGTCGGCCATGCCTCTAAACCGCACTTTGTCCATGTCCTCACTGCCAGGACTGGAGGATTGGGAAGATGAATTCGACCTGGAGAACACAGTGCTCTTCGAGGTGGCCTGGGAGGTGGCCAACAAGGGTGAGCACGCCAGGCGGAGGGGCCCGGACGAGAAGGGCAGTCAGGGGTCGAGGCCCAAAACTACTGAGTAATTGGGGGACGAGGCTGCATGGTATGACTCTTGGGTCCTGGACAAGGAGCCTGTGACTCATGTGTCCTTGGGGAGGGGCTAGCGTTTGTCTCCTGGGCCCTGGAGGGAGGGGATTTGTTGCCTGACTAAGATGAAACCCAGGCTAGAAACCCAAGTCCTGGGTCCTAGAGGAGAGAGGGGCTAAAATGAAAGAAACGAGAGACCCGGGTCCTGAATAGGGAAGGAGATGGGAAGGTAGCGGTTGGCACTTCGAACTGTGGCCCCAGGGGGAAGGGTCTTGGGATGTAACTCCGGTCTGGGAGAAAGCCACCTGGGGGATAGGATGCCTGAATCATGGTGGAAGAATTTGGGGAAGTGGCCGTTTGAGAGTAAAGATGGGAGGAGGCTGGAGACCTTAATTCTTAGATCCTAGGATGACAGAATTTGGGCGTGGATGCCTAGGCTCTGAGGGCCTGAGCTCTGGGTTCCTAGGAGTAGAGGAGCCCGTGGCCTCAAACACATGCGCACTGGAATGGGGGAAGGCTGGGAAGTCCTAAGTTGGTCAGGGGCTGGGCCCTGGATGGGAGTGGCTGGGGGCCTGGACTTCTGGGTCCCGGGCTCCAAAGGGCCCAAGGTTTTGGGTTTGAAGAAGGCTGAGGCTGGAATCCCAGGAGCTAGGCAGTTGTGCTCCCACAGAAGGAAGGGAGCTGGGATTTTGCTTTGCTGAGTCTTGGGAGAGAAAGGGGGGCCTGCAAACACAGAGCAATGGATCTCCAGGGCCCAAGCTCCAGAAGGTAAGGAAGCTGGAGGCCCAGACTCCTGGGTCTGAAATGGAGTCATGGCAGGGGCAGGGACCTGCATGCCTGTGTCCCTGTTTGGAGAGAGGAAACTGGGGGACAGGTCGGCAGAGTCCCTGAGGGGTGAGGAGGGACAACTCTGGCTTCTTTGGGGCAACTGTGGGAACCTAAATAAGGCCATGAAGAGGGAGTCTCCCTTACTGTGTCCTAGAGCCTGATTGGGAATTTAAACCCAGCTCCTGTAAGCCAGGAGCTCGGGAACAGGGATCTTGATGATCCTTGTCAGCTTCTGACATCCTTGGCCCCAGCCCCCTAATTCCCTCACACTTAGGAGCCCAGGACCCCAGCCCCTTCTCTCAGACTCAGAAATCTAGCCTGATCCCCCTCCTCCCTCTGAGTCCCGACCCCAGCCCCCTTGTCCCATAGACCCAGAAATACCACCCTCCAGCCCCCTTTCTCCTCCACACTCTGACTCCAAAGTATGGGCTCCCAGTCCCCTTTTCCCTCTAAGCCAGAGGCCTAGGGCTTCCATGGCCCCCCAACCCTGCTCCAGGCCCCAGACCTGTGGACCTCGGCTGGGGCCTGGCCTCACGCACTTGGGCCCACAGTGGGCGGCATCTACACGGTGCTGCAGACGAAGGCGAAGGTGACAGGGGATGAGTGGGGCGACAACTACTACCTGGTGGGACCGTATACGGAGCAGGGCGTGAGGACCCAGGTGGAACTGCTCGAGCCCCCGACCCCGGCCCTGAAGAGGACGCTGGACTCCATGAACAGCAAGGGTTGCAAGGTGGGACATGGCCTGGCTGAGGGCAGGGTGGGAGCAGTGGAAGAGGAGGAGTCGGTGGGGTTGGGGGGTGAACAGCCCCAGGGAGAGAAGGAGGCATGGACAGAAACTCAGGATGACCCAGTACTTACCCAGACAGACACAGAAGGAAAGATGGACAGACACTCAGACAGATGCAGGGCCCCATGAAGTAAGTGGGTGAACCCCCAGCTCTCAGATAGTGAATGGACAGACAGCAGGTACAGGACAGACTGAGGCCAAGAGCCTCAGATCCAGGGAGAGAAATACAGCTAGATGGACAGCCAGACAGAACCCAGGGGAGGTGGGCTTAGGGTGAGGCAGGAGGCCAGAGCAGGGGTTCTGAAGCCTGAAGCTCAAATTCACCTTCTCTGCTTCCTGTGGTATGACCTTGGCAAATACCGTCTACATTATAGGTTTCTTGGGAGGATGACCAAGTTCATAAAAGTCTTCAGCGCAGGTCCTGGGATGTAGTTAGCACTGTCTGTGAGCTGTTATTGTCATCATCATCATCATTATCCCTAAAAACAGCAAAGCTTGCAGATGAGGTGGACAGGTGGACAAAGGAGAGAGCCGGACGGAGAAAGTGATGGTAGCCCGAGGGGTTAGAGCAGTAGGGACATAGACAGAGTTTAGATACAGTAGGGAGGTAGCCTGATGTTTTAGAGAGAAGGATCTCGAAGAAGAGAGAAAAGTGGATTACTGAGGAAGAGAGGAGAGGTAGCCAGGCCCACCAGGGGACAGAGTTTCAGATGAGCAGAGCCAAGAATTAAAGAGCTCAGGAGGGGATATTCCCAGGCATCAAATGAGGACTGAAGGATGAGTACAGAGAGGTGGCTGTCCCCCAGGGAGGGGGCCACAAGGTAGCAGGGCTGAGGTACAGACAGGTTGGGGTCTGGGAGAGGGAGATCCAATGCTGCCTTGAATCATTCACAGACTCCACTTTGGGGTGGGGTCTGGAAGTCAGCCAGGCAGGACTGTGTCCCTAAGGAACCCTAGGGCAGCCCAGTCCTTCCCCCAGGGCAGCTGCTGTCCCTATGCTGGGGGCCTAAGAATAGCCCCCCCAACGAAAGGGCAGACAACAGCTGGGAGGGGGAGGGGCCTCGGGGGCAGGCTCTCAAAGCCGGGAAAAGCCAGGTTGGGGAGGAGTATGACGGCTTGTCGGCTGGATAGAGCTGTGGCAGCAGGCCCAGGATCTGGGCCACAATCTCAGGAGAAAAGCAACGGGTCAGAGAAATGTGGCAGGGGCAGAAATGAGACCACAAAGCTTAGAAACATGGTAGTGGGTAGAAAAATGCAGCCCCCGGGCGTGGAAAGTGGGTGGGCAGTGTTAGAAATGAGGCTGTGGAGTATAGGCCTCTGGGTGGAGGAAAGCGGACACAAGTGGCAAATATATGGGGTAAGGATCCGAAACAGGGCAGTGAGTGGAAGAAAGGTGGCAGTGAGAACAGTAAAAGAAGCATCCAGTGGTAAGAGTGAGCGGCTGAAAGAAAAGATAACGGGAAAAAGCAGCTGGATGGTTGGTGAGAGAAATGTGGCAGCAAACACAGAAACAAGGCAGCGGGTTGGAGAAATGACTAGCAGGGTGGAAAAACAAGGCAGTGGGGGCACAGAGACAGGATGTGCAAAAGGTATGGTTTTAAGTAGAAAGGGGGGGGGCAGCAGTGGGAGAAGGGCAGCTGATACAGAAACTAAGCAGAGGACGGAGAGGTGCTGCAGCAGAGATGGGAAAAGATTATGGTGAGAATAACTACCAGCAGGTAGAGGAAAAAACCAGCAGGTGAGAAATTAGCAGCAGAAACAGAAGGTAGAAGAACCAAGGCCGTGAGTCCAGGCCTCTGCCTGAGGATGGGAGAAGCTCAGATGCTGTGTCCAGAGACCTGTGGCCAAAACCCTTAGCCTCCCTGTGGCCCCTCCAGGTGTATTTCGGGCGCTGGCTGATCGAGGGGAGCCCCCTGGTGGTGCTCCTGGACGTGGGGGCCTCAGCCTGGGCCCTGGAGCGCTGGAAGGGTGAGCTGTGGGACACGTGCAACATCGGGGTGCCCTGGTACGACCGGGAGGCCAACGATGCCGTCCTTTTTGGCTTCCTCACCACCTGGTTCCTGGGTGAGGTAGGCCCCACTACTGGTCCCTATGTTACCCCTTTCTACCGCAGGCCCCAAATTACAGTGGCCATCAGCCCCTGCCCAGAGGGTGGCTGGTTTCTCCCAGGGAATCTGGGAGTTGTAGGTCCTTTAATCCAAGGATTAGCTCTGATCTTTGGGAACATGGACATCCAGGGGCCCAGATTCTTCTTTCCTCGGAGACCCAATGTCCCAACCCCAGCTTCTTTCACTCCAATCTTCCAAATGTAGGAATCCTAAGCCGTTGGCCCTTGGGGATGCTGGTGTGAGGGGAGGGCTCACCCCAGAAAGTTCTGGGAGTTGTAGTTCTCTAACTGTATCGATATTGGTGGGACTTGGCTCTCAGATGTGTCCCTGGATGTTTGGGAATCTCCAGCCTGTCTGAGAACCAGGAATCCTGATTCTGACCCCCATTTAGGTTTTAAAAGGCTCAGAAAACTCTTTCCCATAGCCTAGAACAAACAGTTGATGAACCAACTGGTCCAAGGGCACTCTGGGAGTTGTAGTCCCTCGGCCGTTACTGGGTATAGGTCTATGTTAATCAACATAAAGAGTCTTCAGAAATTGTGTCTGGGACCTGGGCATACTAAAACTTCAGTCTTTCCAATTAGTCCTGGTGGGACTTAGAAGGCTGGCCAAAATACTACAGCTCCCATCAGCCTCTGAGGATGAGGTCAGCTAGTTTGACCGCCTCAAGGATTTAGAGTTCCTTGCCTGGTGGGGATTGCAGTGGGCCAGCACCCACTCTGTGCAGTAGTGGGGACAGACTGACCTCTCCCCTGCTTCCTCATCCATCTTGGGGTTGACTGGTTGTCTTCACAACACACATAGAGATAAAGTGGCCCTTTCTCTGTTGCCCCACAGTTCCTGGCCCAGAGCGAGGAGAAACCACATGTGGTTGCGCACTTCCATGAGTGGCTGGCGGGTGTTGGGCTCTGCCTGTGCCGTGCCCGGCGGCTGCCTGTGGCTACAATCTTCACCACCCACGCTACTCTGCTGGGGCGATACCTATGTGCCGGTGCTGTGGACTTCTACAACAACCTGGAGAATGTGAGCTGGGAATGTGAGAGATGGGGGCTGCCAGCATTCAGACAGCCCAAAGCTGTCCCTCTTCCCTCAGGGGATCAAGTTCCCTCTTCCCTCAGAACCCAGGAGTCCAAGTCCCCAGCCTCCTCTTCCATCCGACCCAGGAGTCTAGCTTCCAAATCCAATCTCCCCTAAGACCCTGGAGTCTGGACCTTCTGTCTTCTCCCCAGTTTTCCTAATCTGATTGCTCTCCCTCCCTGGTCAGTTCAATGTGGACAAGGAAGCAGGTGAGAGGCAAATCTATCACCGCTACTGCATGGAGCGGGCAGCAGCCCACTGCGCTCATGTCTTCACTACCGTGTCCCAGATTACCGCCATCGAGGCTCAGCACCTACTCAAAAGGAAACCAGGTAGGAAATAGGCTGGGGTTCATAGACATGTATGAGGTAGTCTGTACCAAGGCCAGTACCTTTTTTTTTTTTTTTTTTTTTTTGCTGTAAAGAGCAGAGAACGACAACTCCCAGAAGGCCCTAGGTTGGTGACCTGCATATGAGACTGCCTGGCTGTATACCCTAGAGGCTAATTGGAGGTGTAGTTTCTTTAACATTAATTTCAGAAATGGTAAAATTATTTTATTGGCTAATGTAGATATTGGTCTTCTGAAAGAGGAAGGAAGCTCATTGGCTTTTGCTTTTGAGAAAAACAGTGTTGGAACCAGTTATTCTTCCCAAATTATAGCGTCCATTCTCAATGGATATAAGGTGAGAACTACAACTCCCAGAAGGCCTTTGGCTGGTCAGCTTCTTATGTTTCTGCAATTTTGCCCCAAGAGCTAATGGGGGTTATGGGTTTTCACTGATATGCTTTAATTTCTCTGAGAATAGGAAATGGTTGGGGCCCCAAAAGAGGCTTGAAGGTAGAAAAGCGGGAAGGGGATGTTGAATCACTCCTCTAGCTCAGGTTGGAATAGGGGAAACAAAAGAACTACAACTCCCAGAAGCCCCGAAGTTGATTGGTTCCCTGTCTGATTAGCCATTCACAGGGGCTGATGGGAGCTGTAGTTATGCTTGTGAACATAAACAAGCAATATTTGGCAAGAAGGTATCTGAGTGGCAGGGCAGCTGGGTGCCCACAGGAGCTCACAGAGGAGCTATTGAAACAGAAATTTGGAAAGGAAAGGAGTCTTTCCTTCATTTATTCATTCAGCCACTTTGATCTGAATGAAGAAATGAAGAAATGAAATGTGGGACCTTCTCCCCCAATCCCAGATATCGTGACCCCCAATGGACTGAATGTGAAGAAATTCTCTGCCGTGCATGAATTCCAGAACCTCCATGCTCAGAGCAAGGCTCGAATCCAGGAGTTTGTGCGGGGCCATTTTTATGGGTATGTAGGCCAGATACCTAGGTTTTGAGAGAGGAGGGGGTTGGGAGCCCAGACTCCTGGGGCCAACAGAGGGGACAGCTGAGGGCTCAGCCTCTTAAGTTCTTGAGCATCAGAACAACAGCTGAGAAGTTAAGGATATCCCCATCTAAGGAGAAAAGAACCACAGTTCCCAGGAGTTCCCATGATGCCTCTATCCTAAGATGTTCTTTGCCCCCATGGCTTCTGGGGTTTGTAGTTTCAAGGCCGGGGCTAAACAGTGAGGTCTTGGCTTTACCCAACCTTGTGGCTTCTTTAGGCACCTGGACTTCAACTTGGACAAGACCTTGTACTTCTTTATTGCTGGCCGCTATGAGTTCTCCAACAAGGGGGCCGATGTCTTCCTGGAGGCTTTGGCCCGGCTCAACTATCTGCTCAGAGTAAGACCTGGGCTTCAAGGGGGCGCAGGAGGATGAGAAAAACCAGTACACGACTGGGGAGAATGGAGACCCAGGGAGATGGGGACAGGGAAACCCATGTGTGAATGGGTAGCTCTGTTTTATAATTCTCCTTGACAGAAAGGGGCATGGCAGGGTCCTAGTGGTCTTGGGGGTGGAAAAGGTGGGCAGCTTCCACTTTCTCCCATGTGATCCTCACCCACACATTTCCTTTGCCCCAGGTGAACGGCAGCGAGCAGACAGTGGTCGCCTTCTTCATCATGCCGGCTCGGACCAACAACTTCAACGTGGAAACCCTGAAGGGCCAAGCCGTGCGCAAGCAGCTTTGGTCAGCATCCCTCAGCCCAGCATTCCTGCAGCTCCCACTCCCTGCTGTGTGCTTTGGGGCCCCTGTGTCTCCTGGCGTCTCAGTTTTGTCACCTGTAACACGATCGACCTGTCTGCTACCCGATTCCTAGTAAAGTCACTTGCCGCAGATGCCTCCAGCTTAGGGGCAGGATGAGGTCACAGTTGCAGGCAGGACAACTGTGACAGCACAGCCGAGGCTCTGATACAAAACTGGCGAGGTCTCGCTTGTGCCACTGTCCCTCTCTGGCTTTGTATCTTTAGGCAAACCATTCCCTCTCTCCCAGACTCAGTTTCCTCATCTGTAAAACCCATTCCCTCGCCATCAGATACTCATTGAGCTCCAACTGTGTGCCAGGTGCTGTTCCAGGCACTGGAAACACGGTGGTGAACAAGAAAGATAAAATCCTTGACCTCACTGAGTTCACATTCTAGAAACTTCTATAGAAAGTGTTCTGTCCAAAAAAGCAGGACTGTAAGATGAGACTTGGTTGTCAGGACAGCCTACATTGAGAAAGTGCCATAGGGTAGAGACCAATAGAGGAAGTGAGGAAGGGAGCTCTGTGTATCTGGAGAACAGCAAGTGCAAAGGCCCTGAGGTATATTTGAGAAACAGCAAGAAGGCCAGTGGGGCTGGAGCAGAGTGCCCTAGGGAGCTGGGGTAAGAAAATGAGGCCAGAGCAACGAGAGGACTGTGAACAGAGGACTATCAATGAAGTTGTAGGGTTACACTCTTTGCTAGCTTTACTTGGGTACATACATTTTCCTTTTAATAAAATGGGGCTTAGCATCACCACTGCCAGGACTAGCACAGTTCCTAATAATAGCTGACATTTCTGGAAGGCTCGTTGTGTGCTGGGCACTGTGCACTTTTTGTCATGACCTCATCGAATTCTCATTGCAAACCTTTGAGGTTGCTTCTATTTTTATCCCCATCTGACAGATGAGTCATTGAAGTCAGAGAGGGAAGGCCACCTGTCCCTGGCCACACAGCTGATGCAAGGCGCAAGGGATCTGAGCCTTCCAGGGCCTATTCCCCGAGTCTCCATCCTCCAGCCAGAAATCTCCAGGGCTTCTCTGCTCGGACCTCAACTCCCCAGCTGCCCCAGAAGCCTAACCATAACTGGCAGTGGGTGTGTATGACATTGTTGCTCTGCTCCTTCCAGGGATACAGCCAACACAGTGAAGGAGAAGTTTGGGAGGAAACTTTATGAATCCTTGCTGGTGTGAGTGTCCTGCCCTCAGCCCTACATCCTCCTGGGTTCTAATCCTCTCGTCACCCATTCCCAGATGCAAACCCCTGCTCGCCTTACAGGGGGAGCCTCCCAGACATGAACAAGATGCTGGACAAGGAGGATTTCACTATGATGAAGAGAGCCATCTTTGCCACACAGGTATGGTTTGGACTCCTGAGCAGAGAGGTGGTGAATCCCAGCAGCCCTGGAGGCAGCTTGCCATTTTAGCTCTGACCCCAGAGATAGCTGGGAGTTCTGCTTTATTAGCAGCCCTTATTCTAGGAATCCACAGTAGGGTGTGAAACTGGTAGAACTCCAATTTCCAGAAGCCATTAGGGCAGCCTGATTTCCTACAGCTTATTCTGCCACAGGAGCTGCTGGGAGTTGTAGTTTCTTGGTGTCCTGGAGGGATGGTCCATGAACAAAAGGTGAAAGGGGCCTTAAAAGTCAAGATAGTCACAAAAGGAGAACTACAACTCCCAGCTGTCCTTGGGCCTTGCTGCAGGCTGCCTCCACCTCTTCCCCCAAAGACTACTGGGAGTGGTCATTTTGTCGGACCTCTAGGGATAGAGCCAGGAGTTCAGCTAAAACACTTATTCCCTGAAGAATATTGAAAACTCTTATGTGTAGTTCACTGTACAGGAATCATACCACAATAAAGGTTTAAAAAAAAAAAACAAAACATTGAAAACTCTCAGCAGCTGCTGTTTCTTATCCCACTGGCTGTGTCTTAGTCCCCAGATGCTCCTGGGATTTGTAACTTCTTTAGATACCTGGGGTTAATTAGATGAATGGGAAACCTTAGAGAAAATTGGCGGTCACAAAATGAGAACTATAACTCCCAGCAGCCCCTGGGCTTTCTGCTACATTGACTCTTCCATTGTCCCAGAGACTTCTGGGAATTAGAGTTCTTTTATTCTCTGGAGTTGAGGGTCTTTGGTACCTGTGATCAGTGTTGGTGATCCATTTCCTGGGGAGTGGAAGCCTAGACAGCCAAGTTACCCAAACAGGGTGTGAACTGCTTTTGGCCAAACTATAATCTCCAATACACGAAAAGCAGTCTGCCTCACTGAGGATGGTTCAGCCATGGTGCTTGCTGCTAGGAGTTGCAGTTTCCCAGGCTCCTGGAGTCAGCTGAATGAAGATGAGTAGATCTTTTAATGAGAGAAATCATGGGACAGCGGCAAAGAACATCCCAGCAGCCGCCAGGGATGCTATCACACTAGCTTTGTCTTCCTCCAGTGACTATTGGGTATTGTGGTCTCTTTGGGCCTCTTGAGGGTGGAGGTGGAGGGATTTACATGATGGAGTGCAAAAAGAACTTGGAAAGAAAGAGATCCAGGATTTTCATAACAAAGCTATACCTTCCAGCAGCCCTTGAAGCTTGCTATCACATTGGCACTATCTCTGCCCCCTTTCTATTCCTTTGAATTTCTTTGATGACAGCCCGGAGTATAGAACAAGAGAGCTCCCTGTAGTCCATGAGGCATATTAGCCCTGGCTTTGCCTCAAAGACAGCTGGGAATTGTAGTTACTTTTTGGCTCATGGTGGTTAAGGAGAAAAGAAAACCTTTACAGATAGAACCAAGTAGGAAATTGACAACTCCTGGTAATCTCTTGGGTTTCTTGCCCCACAACCTGGTGGGAATTGCGGTCTCCTTGGGTCCCCAGGTTCAGCATGGCTCATGGGAAGTAGGGAGCCCTCTGTACCTTCCCTAACCCCTCACCCCACTTGTGGCCCCTACAGCGGCAGTCTTTCCCCCCTGTGTGCACCCACAATATGCTGGATGACTCCTCGGACCCTATCTTGACTACCATCCGCCGAATTGGCCTCTTCAATAGTAGTGCCGACAGGGTCAAGGTGAGGGCCCGGGCCAGGGTGGGTTGGGCGTGGTAAAGGATGGGGGCAGGGGATGGGGGAGTCATGGAGGGAGTGGAGCCTAGTCCTCACATTTCCCATCTCTCCAAGCTTATCAAAGGATTGCTATGTTTAGAAAGAACCTGAGCTTCCGAGGCAGACAGACTGGGATTCAAATCTTTGTCATGACACTGACTGGTGTGACTTTAGACAAGTTTGTCTCCCCAGCCACTCTGGGATCCCAGGGAGTAGCTACATAAGGTGCTCCGGCTGAATCCTTCTTTTTCCCTGCCAGGTGATTTTTCACCCAGAGTTCCTCTCCTCCACAAGCCCCCTGCTCCCCGTGGACTATGAAGAGTTTGTCCGTGGCTGCCACCTGGGGGTCTTCCCCTCCTACTATGAGCCTTGGGGCTACACGCCAGGTGAGTGTAGTGTCTGGCATGATCCTGGGACAAGGCACTTGCCCTCCCTGATCCCCAAGCTCCTCCTTTGCAAAACAGAAACAATGGCAACGGTCTGTTCTGCTATAGCATATGTTTTTGTGACACAGTAGCTCATGTGATGGATGAGTCATTAGAGGCTTGATGTCAGAGTTCACATGTGATTTCCCCCAATTTGGTACTGTTTGGTCCCCCAAACAACAACAGCTAAATTCAGTTCATTAACACAACTGAATGTGGCAGAGACTGTGCTTGTGTGATAATTAGGAATTTTGCCAGTTTTGTTTCGGCCATGGTTAAAATGGTGCATAGGTTTTGTGTGACCAGCCCCAAACCTATTTTTCCTATAAGCCTTATTATATTTAGGGTCTAATTTTTTAGAAACACTTGTATAAGAATTATAATAAACTCCTTGAGGCATTTCTCAGCATTATTTAGGGCAGTGAAAGTGCTGCATACACAGTGATAATGGTAATATGAGACCTCATCTTACCTCGTGTTAAAACAGACTCTGAAGCTATGCTAACCAAAACAGTATGGTCTGGCACAAAGTAGCTTATAGTTTGTGAGAATTAACTAAAATGGTCTACATGATCCAGAGTACCCTGATCCAATAAATTAGCATTCTTATCACCCAGTTATAGACACTTCCTTACCCTAAGGACTTAGGGCAAGTGAATTCCCTTTTCTCAGCCTCTTTTTTCCCCTTTCTTCCCCTCTTATCTTGGCCTCTTAGCTTCCCCTCTAAGAAATAGGGACTATAATACTTAGTCTAATGCACACCCTGATTTTTCTGGCTCCTGGCTTGCTCCGCACAGCGCCCAGCACTTGGTAAAGGCACCAGTAGAGGGCACCATTGGAGCTTTTATTGGAGTTCAAGACCATAAAGAGGGGAAAGTTAAGCAGGCCTTTCTCACCTTCCCGCAGCTGAGTGCACGGTCATGGGTATCCCCAGTATCTCCACCAACCTCTCCGGCTTTGGCTGCTTCATGGAGGAACACATCGCAGACCCCTCAGCTTACGGTCAGAGCCCGGATTGAGTGCCAGGACTTGGATCTTGGGGAGGAGGGGTGTAGACTCTTGAGTCACTAAGAGAGGAGTGGGGTGGACTCCTGAGTCCCAGTGGGAAGACGCGTCCTGGTGCCGCAGAGTCTCAGAAAGAATGAAGGTTTCCTCAGTCTGTTTTCTGAGACCCCGTCCTGGCCCCGACAGGCATCTACATCCTGGACCGGCGGTTCCGCAGCCTGGATGATTCCTGCTCGCAGCTCACCTCCTTCCTCTACAGCTTCTGCCAGCAGAGCCGGCGGCAGCGCATTATCCAGCGGAACCGCACGGAGCGCCTCTCTGATCTTCTGGACTGGAAATACCTAGGCCGGGTATAACTCCCTTCCCCATCCTCTGCTGGTGAATCAGCCTTTCTGGGTCTCTGGTTCCTCAGCATCAAAGGCTGGCGCAAAGGGCGCGGTTAAATTTCTACTTGTAACGGTTGCTGTCCCTTTAAGAAATTAATCAACTTTGTCAGGAAGACCAACTCAAAATCCTCTATTTGCATAAGGGTGTGGCCAAAGAGGTACCTGAGTGGAGAATTCCACCTTGTTAAGTGGGTGTGACTCAGACTGTCCATTCACAGCTCTGCTTATCTGCATAAGGGGTGGGACCAGAAAGATGGATAAGATAATTGGCTTAGGTGCCAGTAGTGAACCCACCGCAAGATGTGTTTATTTGCATGAATGGTATAGCAGGGCTCAACTCACCCTTTCCAAATCTGGGCGGGAGCCGAGTCCGCCCCTGATGCCTGCTCCCTTTCTTTACCCCCTATAAGTACTACATGTCCGCGCGCCACATGGCACTGGCCAAGGCCTTTCCGGAACACTTCACTTATGAGCCCCACGAGGCTGACGCGGTGAGTGGACCCGGGGTCTCTCTAGTGGGCTAGGAGCTAGAAGGGTGGGGTGGGGTTGGGTAGGGTGTCCGGCCCTCCAGAAGGCCTCAGGAAAGCTAGACGCCCAGGCAGGCTGTAGGGAGACACTGCTCACTCTGTGGTTTGTGCCCACACCTCTGTACACAGACCCAGGGCTACCGCTACCCACGGCCAGCCTCAGTGCCACCATCACCCTCACTGTCACGACACTCGAGCCCGCACCAGAGCGAGGATGAGGAGGAGCCCAGGGATGTACCGCCCGATGAAGACGGTGAGCGCTATGATGAGGACGAGGAGGCCGCCAAGGACCGGCGCAATATCCGCGCTCCTGAGTGGCCGCGCCGCGCCTCCTGCACCTCTTCCTCTGGCGGTAGCAAGCGCGGCTCGGTGGACACAGCGCCTTCCAGCTCACTGAGCACCCCCAGCGAGCCCCTCAGCCCTGCCAGTTCCCTGGGCGAGGAGCGCAACTAAGAGCCCCGCCCCACACTCCCTGCCAGCTCTGCCTTCTTTATCCGGAGGGTGGATGCAGAATGGCACTTTTCCTAAACTCCACTCCAGATCCCTAACCCTCCATGGGGTCCACAGCCCCGTCCCCTCCACCATACACTCCAGCCCCTCTAGCCCCCCTTTTGGAATCCCCAACACTCCAGAATCCACTATGCGTGCCTTTCTTGGGTTCCAGAATGCACAATCTGTGCCCTGGAGTCTCCCAGGCCTGGCCCAAGTTCCAGAGGCCAGGAAATCTGCCATTACCCTGCTGTGGTGCCAGCGGTTTTTGGAAACCTGGTCTGTTGCCTTCCATGCTGTGGCTCCTAGAGCCCTTGACGGCTTGCTAATTCTACAGTATACCTAGCATGCCAAGCTCAGGCCTGGCCTAGGGGCCACCTTGCACTGGAAACCACATGGAGTCCCTGCTAATGAGACAATCAAGTTCAGAGCTGAGGCTTTTTCAGGGACATAATTGAATATACATCCTCCATTTCAACTCCAGAACTTGGGCTACAGGCCAGTGCACTCCTGTTTACTCTAATCTAGATCCTCCCCAGATCTAGCTCTGCCTGGAGGATTCCCTCTGCCTCCACCAGTCCTCCCCTCTTCCGCCACACTTTGGCCAAGCAAGTGGGGGCAGACCCACTTGGTTTCTCATTCCTTCTGGAGAACGTGCTGTCTTGGCCTAGATGCCTTTCTGGCCTTTTCTGGACCAGACCCAGCTCCTCCTTCTGTGCCCTCCAGGAAATCCCTCTGCTGAGGACAACTGGCTGTCTTCCCCAGCAACCCCACGCACAACCCCAGCTGCTAGACCCACCATGAAACCACTGGGTTCTAGGTCCCGGCTGCTGAATCTGGAACCTTGCCACTGCTGCAACCTAGTACCTTCCCCAGGTCTAGAACTCAGCCCACTGGATTCTAGAACCTCATATTTACCTCAAGCCTCTTCCATCCCCAAGCTGCGCCCTGCCCCCAACTTTGGTGAAAGGGAGGGGCCCCTCATGTGTGCTGTGCTGTGTCTGATGCACTTGGTTTGCAGTTGGGAGAGGAAGGGCAGAGGGAGTGTGATTGAAGTCTGTCCAGAGATGAAAAAATACAGCTATATTTAAGAATCTCAGGTCTAGTCTGACGTGAGGGCTTGGTTGGCCTCTCCCTCCTCTTTACCTCCTATTCCTCCTGCCCACCACTGGGTCCCTGACCTCTTGTCTCATCCTGTTGCCTTAGAGACTTGGATTGCCATTGGATTCCAGGGTTATTTCAAAGGAAGTCACCTCTCATTTTTGACTTAAGCAGCAAAAAGTTGGCGCAAGCTGTTTGACACAAAGGGGCTGTGTCATTGGAAAAGCTATGAACCGTATGTGACTGTTTAAATTTAAATTAATTAATTTCTTCAGTAAAAAGGGCTCAACAGCCACTGCAGCTACATGTGGCTCATGGCTACCCTATTGGACAGTGCAGATACAGAACATTTCCATCATGGCAGAAACTTCTATTGAACTAGCTTAGAGCCTGTTTCCAGGACTCTGTGTCCTCTGGACTTTGGCCCTACTGTCCACTGGATGACTGTTTGAAAACAAATATTTCTCCTTTCAGTTCTAGTCTTCACTAGGCTACATGTTCATCTCTAAACCAATGGCTTTTCAGGGGAGTAGAAAGCTCCAATTGTTTGGATTTGGACGTGTGATCATCCCTCCTGTTACCCCCTCCCCCGCCAGAAGCCCCCTCCCCCACCGGAATAACCAGCAGGAGGGGCTGGTGCTGAGCAGACAAAAGAACACATGTCCAGCAGCCATTTCCTCTTTGATTAAGACAGAGAAAGGGTAGAGGGGTCAGAGTTGACATTGTCTTGTTAGGCCCAGGAACTGCCTGCTAAGCCATCTTCAAGCTTCTTCAGTTCCCATTTGGACAATTTCACATCCTGTTTCAGTCTGAGCCCGAAAGCCCTAGCTCAGCACCTCTTTCACATCACATGCTCCCAGCTGCTCAGATCCATGTGCTGGATTCTACCTATTCTTAGAATTCGAGAGGGGTATCAAATAGCCTTTGGAAGTCAAGACTTGAGGGTGCCTTCTGGTTGCCATGCGTAACTTACATAGTAATTGCCTCAACTCACTCATATAAAGGAGCTCACAGTTCTACTCAACCTCCCAGAATTGAGCCAGAGACAGTTACTTTCAGAGCTTGGCAGAGCCTGGCAACGCAATCACTCATCTGAACAAGTTTCTAGTTACAGTCTGGTATCTTTAACAGCATCTGCTTCCAGTGACAAACCCCAGGTCTTACTAGACTCTCCCTGGAGTCTGGGTTCTACCGTCGAGAAGGGGCAGCAGGCAACAGCCGGGCAAAGCAGAGAACCCACTACTGCAACACTCCACAGGTAATAACCTGCCTTAGAACAGTAAAGAGGACCAACTCCTCTCTTCCTGCCAGCCCAGTCCAGAGATCCCACCCCATTTCTCACACCACACACACAAAACGAGCCGTTGCAAAAAGCTTTATTTCTATTTGGTCCAAGGCTTGGGAGAGGGCTCCAGGATGGTTAAAAAGCTGCCTGGTGACTGCAGAGAGGCTTCAGGCAGAAGCCCTGACACCAGAGGGGCTCTGTAAAGGCCGCTGGGTTGCAGAGGCTCCTAGTCGTGCTTGAGGGTGAGCCTTTCGAAGAGATACTCGCCCAGCCCAGCCTGGGGACCAGAGAGCCTGCGGAGGTTAGTCAGGTGGTCGCCCATCTTCTTGATGAGTTTCACCTCCTCATCCAGGAAGTGGTTCTCCAGGAAGTCACAGAGCTGAGTGACAGAAGAGAAAACCGTTGCCACTTACTGATCTAACAATGTGACAGATGGGGCAAATGAGGCTCACAAGGAAATCTGCCCCAATCAAATGAGACCAAAGCTTTAGTTAGAATGTAAGCTTGGGGGAGAGGGCATAGCTCAAGCAGTAGAGTGCATGCTTAGCAAGCATGAGGTCTTGGGTGCAATCCCCGGTACCTCCTCTTAATTAATTAATTAATTAATTAAAATTTAAAAACCCTAATTACCACCCCCCCCCCAGACAGAATATAAGCTTCATTCCAGGGAAGGTTTAAGGGTGGGCAGACGTGAACCGGGACACTTACATGTGGGTCTGCGCGGGCAGAACCCAGGGCATGCAGATCCAAAAGGGCCTGGTTCAGGTTCTTCTCCAGGGCAATAGCAGCTTCCATAGCATCCTGGGTTTTACCCCACTCATCTTGAGATGGCTTCTATACAAAAAGACAAGAGAGGGCTCAGTACAAGCCACACTCTGGAAAGGACTAAAAGCTAATAATTTTCCAGCAGCTGCAAGAGTAAAGGCTTAGCCCGAAAAAAAATTGCATCTATCATCCATCAGTGTTCTATAACTACATGTTCCAGGATACCACACGCTGCGGACTGGACTGCCACGTCTTGAGGGAACCGTGGGCGCCTCCATTTGCAGCCGTAACAACTCACACAAGACAGAACTCAATCTCCCAGAAACCTCGGCGGTACCTAAACAGCTATGGTCTAGTGACCTCCAGTGCAAGGACAGTTGGGAGATGTAGTCCGCTGCCCCACATTATTTACCTGCACGTCCTGGAAGAGGGCGCGGCCGCCGCGCTGGTTTTGCATTTTCAAGAGACGCTCCGCGCCCTCGCGCTTCTCCTCAGCCAATTCGCGGAAAAAGTGGCCAACACCCTCCAGAGCCACATCGTCGCGGTCAAAATAGAAGCCCTGTGGGAAGAGATGGCAGGAACAATGGTTAGCAAGATGTGATGCCAGGAGTGCTAACTCCGCCTTCTGAATACCCAATCGAACAAAGGCCAGCGCCTGCGCAGAGCGCTGAAGGCGCGCAGCTGAGGAAAACTTGGGCCGGGGGCATCTTGGAGACCCTTACCAGAGAGAGGTAGGTGTAGGAGGCCCGCAGATGCATGTTGACCAGGTGGTTGACAGAGGCCTCAACCTCGCTGGAATAATTCTGACGAATCTGGGAGCTCATGGTTGATCGGTAATAAGGAGTTAAGCTCACAAAACGGTGTTGGCTGGTCCCAGAGGCTGAAGATAGCACAGTGGCTGGTTCTGAAGGATGCGACTGGAAAAAAGGTTGAAGGGTGGTCGGACGTTGGAGCAAGGGGCGTCCCTGGGTCTGTTCCGTCCAAACACTGTTGAAGCAAGAGACAGATCCGCAGGACCGCCGAGCGCACTGCAAGGGGGTGGGCAAGGCGGCTTCTTTTATAGCGCGCGGGCCCTCGGAAGTGGGGCGGTCAGGGAAGGCCATTAGCCAATCTGCGGTGGTGGGAGGCGGGTCCTGGGGCCCACACATGACCAATCAGGAGCAGGGACAAGTCCCAGACCACCCCCGGACTTCGGGAGGTGGGGAAGTCACGCGCCTGTAGCGCGAGGCTGTTGTGAAATGGGGAATTGGGGGTTGGGGGGTTTCGCTGGATGCAAAGACTGTGGGGCTAATTTGGGGAAGTCAAGCGATACTGGGAGGACTCTGGTAGGTGAAAGATTAATAAGAACACTGGGAGCCCTGGAAAGTAATGATCCCTGGGTCCTGGGGCTGTCTCAGGAAAGTAGGTTGGATTCTAGGGTTGTGTCAAAGCATGTACTTTTCTGGAACCCTGGGAGTTCCTCTGAAATGCAGAAATCTCCAAATGATTGGGGTTTGCTCTGGGAGATAAGGGCGTACCCAGAGCATTGGGAAGTTTGGAAGGCTGCGAGATGTTATTTCTGGAACCTTGGGTCACTTTCTGAGAGGTGGGTTTGTTGGGGGTTCTGGAGCCCTGGGGTTTGCTCAAAGGTAGAGGGGTTTCTGTAGCCTTAGAGTTCACAACAGAAGTCCATGTTTTCCTGGAAACTTCTTAGGGGAGGTCTTTATGCCCTTGAGGTGATCCACAAGATTAAAAGGACGTGCAGAGTCCTGGGGTTCAGCCTCGGAGTTGAGGGGGGTGTTTCTGGAAGCCTAGTGGGGGCTTTTAAAAGAGGCAGGGGGTCTTGGAGAGCCCTTTGGAGCCCTGGAAAGATGATCTGGTCTACTTGGAATACCTAAAGGGCTATTTTTAGGGGCCCATTATTTTAAGGGGAACTGCAATGGGAAGAGGTGCAATGACACTGGAGCTTGGGGGTCTCTCTGGGAGGCTGCACTTCCTGGAGACTAGTTTGAAGGCAGCCAGAGACTGGGAATCCTTTTTGCTTCTGAAAGAGATCTCTCTGAAGTTGTCCCTGTTTTGTCAGACACAAGCTCCTTCAAGATGACAGAGAAGCACTGGGTCCTAGGGAAACAAGGAGGCACAGGGGACCTGTGGATGAGACATCTGTCTTCAACCAATGGACATTTGTAAGGTGTGCCCAGTCCAGGCTGGTGTCTGGGTGGCAGAGCTGGCTCCCATCAGGAGCTCCCTGTTGTTGGTTGGGGAGGGGAAGAGAAACAAAGACAGGAACTTGACCCTATTTAAGTGCCCTAATGGAAGTAACTGGTGGGCTGGGGCAGGGTAGCTGAAGCTGCTGTGGCGCTGGGGGAAGAGGTCAGGGCCTGCCTTGCAGAGAAGCCTCTCCAAGAAGTCCAGGCAGGGCACCCCCCAAGCAAGGGGATGCCAGCTAGTTCAGTATCTGGGGTCCTCAGGGGGTGTCTGGGCCAGTGGCCAAGAGAGCAGCTGTGCTGAGTCATGCTGAACTCAGCTCCGCGAGGGGCTCCAGCAGAGGGGCGGGGTGGGGCCCCACTGACTGACGTCATCTCCTCGTCATCTCCTCGGGGTGGACTACAGTCTGGCTGGGACCCTGGGAACTAGGCCTGGCTCGGCCCCAAGTCTGGCCCCTTCCCCCAAGGTGCGGCCTTGAGTGAGTTTTGACTCAGGGTCTTACTGTCTTTTTAGTTCCCTTGATGTTTTCCCTGGGCTCCCGCCTGTGGCCATCCTGTCCCCTCTCTCTGGGTGGTAGCTCAGTCTCCCCTCACGGCTATCTTATCTGACACCTCTCCCAGGACTTAGTGTCTCTGGTGAGAGTCTCTGGGGGAGGGGCCGTTGCCCCAGGCACACAGTCACAATGGGACCTGAGTTACTCATTCACTAAATTTCATACCTCAGCCGGAAGACCTTTAGCCTCCGGCAGGTTCCATCTGTGCAGAGGTGACCTGGTAAGTGTTCACAGGGGTGGGGAGAGGAAGGGGGGAGACAAGATGGTCTGAAGAAAGACAGTTGGGGGGAGCTTATGGGGTATGGGGTACAGAGACCCAGAGAGACAGGGACAGAGAAAGGGGGACGGAGACCCAGAGAGGGCCAGAGACAGAGAGGCAGAGGAACAGAGACAAGAGAAGGGGACAGAAAGAGCCAGAGAGAGAGGAGGACAGAAACAAAGAGACGGAGACAGACACAAAGGAGGTAGAGAGAGCCAGAGAGGAGACAATCGTGGCTCTCTGAGTGAACTTAATCTCTGTAATCCCCTTTTCTGATTGCCCTTGTGTCTAAATCTACTGTGAATCTTAAAAAAAAAATTTTTTTTAATGGAGTTACTGAGGATTGAACTGAGGATCTCGTGCATGCTAAGCAAGCACTCTTACCACTGAACTATACCCACCCCCCTTTTTTCTTTTTTTACTGTGCTTTTTTCTAAGCTCAGCATCTTTCCACCCCCTACCCTCTCCTGGAGGGTCCCACCCAGGTACAGGGCCAGACCTCAGAGCTCCTTCTCCTCTTCCAGCCCCTCCTGGCACACCCTGTCAGCCTCCTGCCTGTCCCTCTCCGGCCACACCGCACAAGCTCAGGCCTCATCTGGAATCTCCTTGGACCCTCTCTCTAGCCTCCTCAGTCTTCCAACCTCCAGGAGCTTCCCCAAAAGGCTCCAGAACCCTCCCCTCCTTTCTAGTCCTCCCAAGGTCTGCACCCCCATCCCTCCTCCCCCATTTCTCCACCTCAGTACATGTGCAACTTCCTGTGATCCCATATGGTGGAAGCTTCCAGGCCCTAGTTCCTGGAGGTCCAGGAGGCTTTCTCTGCACCCTGCTGCCCTGATCTCTAACCACCACCACCCGCCCCTGCCTACACCCCCCATCCCAGGCCCCAGGCTCCTCTGCTGGGCTTGGGCCTTGCCCAGTCCTTCCTCCAACACAGCACTCTAGGCTGCGACACATAACACACGTGATCTCAAGTTGCCCCCATCCCCCTCAGGACTGTGGGCTCTTTGCAGGCAGGGCTGGGACCTAAACTCATCACTGACCCAAAGAGGGCACCAAGGGCCCTCAGAAAAAACATGTGTCAGCACATGAAGACTGGTCTCCTGCAACAACCAGGGAGTGGCCCCAGTGACTCAGACTCATGTGTGGCCCGAAAGAGGTTTATTGCCCACCCCAGACCACTTCTCCCAATCCCACCCCACCCCACCCCAATAATTACAAAAGTAAGAAAAATGCCCATGGCCCCAAGTCCCCCCTCCCCCAGAAAAAAGCCATAATTTATGCAGAAAAGACACAGTCCAAGGCTGCTGGTGGCTTCAGCCCATCTTCTTCCAGATGGTGAGTGAGGCGGTGAGCACTCCGGCCACGAAGATGGTCACTGTCTGCCACGTGGGTGTCCCAAAATAGGAGAGGAGGCCATCCTGGGGACAGGGACATTGGGCACTTCAGCAACTTGGCCACTGGTTAGCCCCTGGGACGGCACATGAGGCATCAGGGAGGGAGAGGGGCAGGGAGAGGTCAGAGGGCAGGAGTGGGGAAAAGGGCCTAAGATTAATGGGTACTAAAGACTTGGAGTCAAAGAGTTATCATAGAATTTGATAACTGCAGGGAGGGCAGAAGGCACTAGTCCAGTCTGGGGTCACTGGAAGGTCAGAGGTCACCAGGAGGTCAGGGGTCACAGAGGTCAACAGAGATTAAATGAATCAAGAGTTGATCAGATACACAAGAAAACGCATTATAGAGCACATCTGATGATTTGAAAGTGGGGACTAGGCCTCCACTGTGGTGGGCTCAGGAAGGCTCAGGGATCCCAGAGGACTGGGGGACGGGATGGGGTTAAGGGCCTCACCCAACCACCCTGGTCCTGGATCCAGCCCAGCAGCCGCTCTCGAAGGAAGTCCAGTGTCCAGCGCATGATTGTCCTGATCAGTTCAGGCACCTTGGTGCACAGGGCCTGCAGGGAGCGGGGTGGGCCTTAGGGACCAAGCCTTGTCCTCACTGTCTGGGGACAGTGGCCCCAAGCTTCATTTCTCAACTCTCTGCCTCCCCTCCTGCCCTTCTGCAGTCTCTTTCCCACTCACAGTCAGAATGAGCTTCATAAATCACAAGCTGGATCTCATCACTGTCAATTGCCATGCTCACAAACCTTCTGTGGCTCCCCAGTACCTCTGGGATAAGCATCAAAAGCATAACTTGGCCCACAAGGCCCTGTGTGAAGGTTCTGACCTGATCCAGTTTTCTGCTTCTTTTCTGTACCTCGTTATCCTTCTTCCATATCCTTATTCCCACCAAATTCTTTCCCTGCTTCAGGACATTTGCACATGCTGGTTCTTTCGCCACAACCAAGGGAATTTTCATTCATCCCTCCAAGCTCAGGTCTAATGTCACTTCCCAGATAAGGCTTTCTGACCTTCAGACCATACCTATGACCTGCTCTTCAACTCCCTAAGCTTCCCTTCCCACCTTTTATCTGTCTGCTTCTCACCTGTTGTCCCCAGCTCCATTCAGCTCTGCCATCACCCTGATTGCTGTCCCCCTCACCTCCAACCCCATCAGCCCAGTCTTGCAAACATATCAAGAAATCGACTTCCCCACATCCACTGCTACTACCTGAGTCCAGGTCAGTCCTTTGCCAGTATGATTAGTGGTACCCAGCATCCCAGTTTTTGCCCTTGTCCCCCCAAATCCCTTTTTCTACCCACTGGAGGCAAAACAATATTGTGGGGCTTCCCCTCCCCCAATATTTGATCATGAGAATCTTCAGAGAGAAAATTTTTTAAATTTCACAGTGAACTGGCATATACACACAACCTAGATTCTACAATTAACATTTTGTCACATTTGCTAGAAAATATTTTTATAAATCAGGTCACCTCACTCTCTTGTTCAAAGCAGCCAGTCACTCCTAACTCTGAGTAAAGCTAGGCTTTGCAATGGCCCACGAGACCCCTCAGTCTACCCTCATCTCTCACCTTCTCCGCCTTCTCACTCTGTTCTAACCATATGGGCTCCCTCATTGCCCTCAACACACCAGACTTGGTCCTACCTCAGGGCTTTTGCATTTGCCGTGCCCTCTCCCGGATGCCTTTTCCCTCATCCTTACACACGTCACTGAATCTATCTTGTTATTCCAACTTTGGCTGTAATGTCACCTCTTCTTAGAAGTCTTTCCTGACCATGGTGCAGAATCACATGACTCTAGTTTATTTCACTTAACAGGCATTGTGCATTGTGGGCCCCATGAGAGCAGGGACATAGCCTGTTCTGTCCGGTGCTATGTCCTGGGTGCCAAGTATAGGTCGCACACATCATAGCCCCAATAAATGTTTGTTGAATGAATAAATGAAAGAAAAAGCAGATAACTGGCCCACAGCTGTCTCTCTCCGTTCCCTCTGTGGTTACAGGGCTGCCACAAGGGATGACCTTGCAACTCCCAGGTCCTTGGAGGTCCGAAGGGAGCCTCCTGGAGCTCACAGCCCTGCAGCTGCCCACCTTGAGCACCAGTTTGCTGGCAAAGTAGAAAAGGGCTACAACCCGGCCCCAGTTGAAGTTGCCATCAGAAAACATTTCGGCCGCCACTCGGAAAAAGACCTCTCGGGGGGAGTCTGTGTCCACGGCCGCGATCATCCTGCAGGAGAGAGGAGAGCCGGTGCTGGGGAGGAAGGATCAGGCAGAGTGTGGAAACTCTGGCGTCCACTCCATACCAAAGATAAGGAAACTGAGGCCTGAGCCAGGTTCAAATGAATGGCAGGAGGCCATCATGGGGAAAAGGGACAAGATGGACATTTAGGGCATTGGGAGAAATGACTCCCTGAAGGAGGGTTTCAAGATCCTAGGAGAGGGGAGGGCTAGGGGTCCAGAGTGCTGACTTGAGTGCTGGGGCCCTACACCCCAGGTCTCAGGGAAAAGGGGGCTGTGGGCCTGGACTCCAGGCTCCCAGGGGAGCTGGGACTCCTGGGTACTGATGGAGAAGGGGGACACTGTCCTGACTCCTGGGTCCCAGGGGCCACACCTCTGCAACTCCATGTTACTGTCCAGTTCATCTCCGATGCGCTTGAGACACTCGCTCAGCTTCTTGGTGGACGCATCCTGGGGAATCTGCTCCAGGCCCAGCTCAGGTGTCTCTCCCCCCATTCGCCCTGCTCGATCCTGGATGAAACTAAGAGTGGGAATGGAGTTGTGGGGGGTGCTGAATCAGAATGGGGCATCACTCCTTAAATCCGCTCCGCAATAATGAGACCTCAAACTCACCCCTGAAGCAAAAGGGCCCCTGTCTTCATGATCTGCTCAGAGCTGGTGGGCCCTAGAGGAGAAAGGAGGGAAGAAGTGCCTGGACTCCTGGGTTCTAAGGGATTCAGGGAAGCGGTAAGGCTCATGATCCCTGACGGAGGACAACACTAGGGGGCCCTGCACTTGTGGGTCCCTGGCAGATAGTGACTGGGGACCTGGGCAATTGAGTGCCTGATGCAGAAAGAGGCAGGGGTCCTGGGCCTCTATCTTTCATTCTTCCGGGGGAGGACGTTGAAGAAACACTTCACGCATCCAGACCCCTGGCCTGAGGGGACAGAGGGGAGACCCGCCCCTCCCACCAGGAAGTGGTGCCGGCAACAAGCCCGGGCCTGCCCGGGGGCTTGGATTCTGGGGTTCTCTAGCCTCTCGGGTATCCAAGAGCGCCAGACTGGAAGGGATTGGGACGCGGAGGCCAGAGTGCCGGGGACCCCCGGGGAGGGAGGGGGTGGAGGCTGGCAGCTCCGGATCCGGGAGTTTCTGCCCCGGAGTGCTTGGAGATCGCACGGCCCCAGACCGGCAGGAGGGATGGGGGGGCGGGGGTCGGCCGGCGAGGGGCTCGCCCTCCTCCCGCCCGTCCGCCTCCCGCCTCACCCCCGCCTCTGGGTTGCTCCCCGGACCCGTCCATCACCGCCGCTCCCGCCGCCGCCGCTCGCCGGGTCCGCCCGGGCGGCCGCAGCGCGCCCCTGGTCACGTGAGCGCCCCGCTGCGCGTGCGTCCTCTCACGTGAGCGCCCCGCAAAATGGCCGCCGCGCGCCGCTGCCCCGCAGGGCCGCCCGCTCCCGGGGCCGCACCTGTGCCACCTGCTCGGGGGAGGCTTGGCTCGTGTCACGTGATTGTCCCGTCGGCACTTCCCTTTAGGACCTGGTCGTGGCGCCACTCCGCCGGCTACGCATTCAATCGCAGCTATAATTTTTAGTCAGTTATTCAGTCCTGCGGTATTCTCAGAAGTTTGAAAATATTGAGCCCTTGAGTCCTTCCCGGGGCAGAAAGAACTTCAGAGTTCAAAAAGTGGCAAAACTTATCCATGGTGATAGATTGGCAGGGTGTGGACAGGGAGGGGCTCCAAGAGACGCTTCTAGGGTGCCCGAAATACGCTATATCTTGGTCTGGGTGGAGATTACTTGGGCATACACGTGTTAAAAATTAATTGAGCTGTACACATAAGACGTGTACTTTATGAAAAGCATTATATCTCCTTTAAAAAACAAAATAGTAAGAAAAAACGCTCAGATTTAGAAAAATAGGCTGGGGTCAGATGATGAATTGTTTGGGCATGTAAGAGAAGGGAATCTATGGCCCAAGGGTGGCTGGAAGCCATGCAATTGAAGATTATAGGTGTCTTAGACCCTCAGCCTAATACCACCAGGAACATAGTCAGACAGTCAAGTTTATTGATCCATTGAGATGATGGAGACCACACAACAGAGAAATCATGGAGTATCTTGACAAAGGAAAAGGTAGAGTTATGATGGGATTTGGAGGAAGAGAGGAGTTTAAGTTTAGACAACTAAATGATAGGCTTAAAGCAAAGTAGGGTCAACATCAAGTGTGGACTGTGAAGGGGACCAGGGTCTTTTATCCTTGAAAACTACAATGAATGTAGATGTGGAGTATTGGGTCCAGAAATCCTTTGCTCTGCACCTGGGTTGAAAATTGAGGCTGCTACTCTGTATCAAATGACTTAGATCCTACAGACAAGAGGGGATGTATCATTTTTATTGATAGAATTTCCAACACTTGATGATTTTAAAGAACAAAATTTCTCTGTAAGTGAGAAAGTATGTCCTTGGGAGAAAGAATGTTTTCTATTAATCTTGAAGCTGGCTTTGTGTATGTTAGTCCAGCCCAATGAATTAGCCCTTCCTCCCTCCCTTCCAGTTACAGAAAAGGAAGAAGGGACTTTTAATGCAGCCATGGACCTCTCAAAAGTACAGCTGTTGAGTAGAGGGGAGAAAATTTTGAGATAATTCTGAAGTTAAAATTGTTTGTAATAATAAAGATGCTATATTAGCATCTGTGAGGCCCACCTTCAAGATGGGCTCCAAAGATTCTCACCTCCAGGTACATATGCCCCTGTGTGTCTTCCCTTCCTACAATGAATAGGGCTGACCAGTGTGATTAACAGGATGCTGTGGAATGAGAGAGTGTAACTTACAAAATTAGACCATAAAAGTCACTACAGCTTCTCCCTGGCTCGCTCCTGGATCACTTGCTTTAGAGAAGGCAGCTGCCATATTGTGAGGACATGCAAACAGTCATGCTCTGGAGAACACACGTGTGGAGGAACCAAGTCCTCCAGCCATCTGAATGAGCCACTTTGGAAGCACAGCCTCCAGCCCCAGTCAAGCCTTCAGATGACAGCTGTCCCCATCAGCATTCTGACTGCAGCTTTATGAGAGATCCTAAGCCAGAACTACCCAGCTAAGCCACTCATGGATTTCCAACCCCCAGAAATTGTGTGAGATAGTAAATGTTTATTGTTGCTTTAAGCTGCTAAATTTGGGGCTAGTCTGTTACACAGCAATAGATAACCAATACATCTAGGATAATTATGGCCTGTTTACAGATGAGGAAACCAAAGCTCAGAGAGGGAGATAGATGTGCCAAAATTGTCTGGTCTTCATGGGTGCTCCTAAGAGTTTGTATGAGGCTCCAGCTTGACCTGTGTCACTTGGATGGAGCTTTCTTACTCAGCCCCACTCATAGGCTCCAGCCTTCTGTCCCTCTCCTCCAGCTCATCCCCAACATGGACCTAGAAAGGTCTTTTCATATCCAGAGCTGACCCTGGCCCTCCCCTACTCACAGCTCTCCTATGGTAATTATAAATTTCTCTTGCACATTACTTTAAGACAATGAATCTAGTAGAATTTGTTATTTATTGTACATCCAAAGGGAAAAGGGAGAAAATGATATAATAAGACTCTTCTAATAAAGGAAAATATAATGTATGGATATTTTAAAGTTACAGATGTATATTACAAGATGGAAATTATAGGTGGGACCTGTGTGTGGCTTACTTGGGTCCTCTGCTTTGCATTCTTCCACAAGGCTATTAAAAAAAAAATGTGTTGACTGGGGTTCTGGTCTCATCCAGTGACTCACCTGGGGAAGGATCTATTTCCAAGCCCATGGTTGTTGTATATACATGGTTTGGGGGAAGATTCAGTTCCTTGAGAGATCCTGGACTAAGGGCCTCTGTTCCTTGCTGGATGTTGGCTTCAGGCTACTCTCCTTTCTTTACCTTGGGACCTCTTCATAGCATAGCTCACAACATGACAGGTAGCTTCATCAAAGTGAGCAAGCAAGACTAAAGTCATAGCCTATTATAACCTAGCCTTGAAAGGGACATCCCATCCCCTTTGCCATGAAAGGCAGGTCACTAAATCCAGCACACTCACAGGACACAAGGACATGAATACCAGGAGGTGGAGGTCTTTGAGAGCCATTTTAGAAACCATTTACATGCCAGGAAAGGAAGAATTCTTCGTACACCAAGGAAGGTCAGCAAAAGAAAGGGATAACATATCATAAATGCTAAGTTATTCAGGAGCAGAGGGCCCTGGTGGCTGATTTAGAAAAGTTTCTGGAATGAAAAATGGGTAGGATTTCTCCTTAGATTTATTAAAAATGACTCCATCTCTCACATTGTAAAAGTTATACCAGATGTTCTGTTTTGCTATTGCTGTGTGACAAATCAGCCCCAAGATTAGTGGCTTAAAACAACAATTGTTTTATTATCTTTGATAGGCCTGTGGTTAATGAAATAGGGAAAGGCTCTCTGGGCAGTTCTAGCCTGGAGTCACTCCGTGTTTGCCGTCAGACAGTGCCTGGAGCTGGAAGAGCAGAGAGGCTGAAGGGTGTCAGGACCTGATGGAGCTGTCTCTATTTTCATGGTGCCTCAAGGCTTTCCGTGTGGTTTCTTTGTGTAGGATAGTTTGAGCTTCTTTACAGCTTGGTGGCTTCAGGGAAGTTGAATTCCTTGCCTGATAGCTGAAGTTTTGGAATATTTCAGCTAAGAAAGAAGAAATTGCATTGCCTTTCCTGATCTGATCTCAGAAGTCAAGCAGCGTCACTTCTGCTGTGTTGCAACAGCCACACGTGAGTCATGAGCCCATTCAACTTCAGGGGAAGGGGAAGGAGACTCTGCTTTTTAATGGGGGAAGCAAGGGGATAGAAGATATCTTTGGAAAATATAAGGTAGCACACTAATTCAGTTGCTTTAGCAAAGACTAATGTAACAGTGGCTTAAATAACATAGAAGTTTATTTCCCTCTCATGTAACAGTCCAAGAACAAGCAATCCTAAGTGATATTATCAGTGAGTAAAGTTCCACAGTATCAGGGACTATGATGGTTAATTTTATGTAGCAACTTGACCGGACCACAAGGTGCCCAGATATTTGGTCTAACATTATTCTGGGTGTTTCTGTGAGGGTGTTTTTGCATGAGATCAATATTAAATTGGCAGATTTAGTAAAGCAGATTGCTCAGAAGGCCTGAACAGAACAAAAAGTCTCTGAATAAGAAGAAATTCTTTATGCCTGACTACCTTAGAACTAGGATATCAGCTTTCGTCCTGCCTTCGGACTCAAATTGAAACATTGGCTCTACTTGGGTCTTGATCTGCCAGCCTTCAGACAACAACCACACCATCTGCTCTCCTGGTACTCAGGCCTTCAGACTTGGACTGGAACTAAATGTCGGCTCTCCTGGGTCTCCAGCTTGCCAGTTCATCCCAAAGATCTTGGGGCATGCTTACCTCCATAATCATGTCTTTCCTCTAACCTTCTAGCTTGTTGCCCCACCATTCACAACACAAGGCTTCCATCCTATAGTGGAAGATGTACACCGCAATGTTCAACACCCCATCCCCTGTACAGTAGCAGGAAGGGAGAGGTTGAAAGGGATGTCAAATTCCTTGCCTTTGAAGGCTATGCTATAATTCAGATGCTGCATGCGTCTCATTGGCCAGAAGCCATGCAACATGGCAAGAAGCTAGTTGCAGGGGGGCCTGGGAAATGTAGTCATTAGTTGTACAGCCATGTGTCCAGTGAAACTTTCCTATCATAGGTGAATAATTATTAAGGGGACATCTAGGCATCTCTGCTACACAATTAAATGACTGAACCCAAGCAAGCAGAGGACAGAAACTAATGTGGTTATAGCTGAATGATGTGTAATGGGACTTGGAATAAGCAAACAGTAGAAAACTCATTTGGCTGATGTCTTATCTCTCAATATTCTCAAATTTCTACCAAATTACTGATTTTCCCAGAGTGAGAGTTATTAGTGTCATAAACCCAATATATCCATCTCCATCTGTAGAGTTGAACTTCCCGGACTCTCTGTGGTTCATTCAGGCCACATGACTAGATTGAGCCAACAAATTCTAAGAGGTTATGTATATCAATTTTGTGTCAGAGCATTTAAATATTGGTATAAGAGCTTTCAGGGTGTTCCTTCCTTGGCCACATTGATCTGCAGGATTCCAGACGGTGATGGCTTTATCAGCTTGGGTCTCAGATATATACAGACCAGAACACAAGTGAGGAAGAAACTTTGTTATGCTAAGCTGAGATTTGGGGGTTGTTTGTTACTACAGCTTAACCTAACCTATACTCACTACTGTAGAAAAATATGAAAGTTATATTTTTCCTAGAGCACAGAGTTAACCCTAATCAGTTGACCAAGCACCTACGTATAGTCCCCCTTCAACTGCTTGTAATTTCGGTGGGAATGACCTCCTACCTCTGCCACACAGAGGTAAACATTTCTGTTGAAATGACTCTCTATACCTTAATGGAGGCCTTAACTCAAAGCAAAGGGCTATCAGCTACCATCTATTGAGAATCTACGTGTGCTGGGGCCTCTTCGTAAACCATCCTATTTAATACTCACCAGAGAGGGGTTTGTATGGTATCTCCCCTTTACTAGTGAGGAGACAAAGGCAGAGAGAGGCTGGGGAGAGTACAGTTGGGGACACCTCCTACCCGCACACAATTCCCTGCCCCAGGGCACACGGGCTAAGGAAGGCAACCGTGAATCTGTCCACAGGTGTCTGCTCCAGGAGCTTGTGAGCAATGTGGTCCTGATCCCACCTTCCTCCCCCTCCCCACATCCTTCCACCCAGTTTATTCTCTAGTGACCCGTTTGATGGTGGGCTCTCTCCAGCTCCCACCAAACCACCACCACCAAGATCTCTGTGGAAACCATGTGTTTCTTTATTCAGGGCGTACATTAATGTTTGTCCTGGGGGAAGGTGATTCCAATGGCCTTCCTCACCTCGTCAAGGATGTCAGCCAGGAGCTCACTTTCTGCCAGAGGAATCACAGGACTTTCCTTCAGGCCTGAGGGAGAGTGCAGTTAGAGACCTCTCCTGCTCACATCCCCAAAACCAAAAGAACTATAATTCCCAGAATCCCACGAGGCACAGTAATACTGGTTCAGGCATATGGATGCCCTAGAGGGGTGCGGGGAGATGTAGTTTTAAACAGCTGCTTGATTGGCAGAGGGATGGGGAGGATACCCACCTCCCCTACCAGGCTTACCCTGCCACCCTGTCACTCTCCCACAGCTGTCCTCCACATCCTTACCCTTCTGTAGGCATTCCCGGACATGCTTGGCTTCATAAATCATGCCCATTCCATTCGTAAAATTGAACTCCTTGTCTGGGGCTGGGGGCAGTGGAAACTCCTTATGCTCCCCATTCACCACCAGCTCTGTCGGGCACCAGCAGGGGCTGAGGATCTGAGGAGAGATAACAGGTGGCCCTGCTGCCCTCACCAACAGGGCTGCTGGGGCTCCCCCTTGGGGATGCTCAGGACCTTCCCTCTCACACCTGGTGGCTAAGGGCTGATCTCCCTCCCTCCTCAGGGAGGTTTGGGCCCCCATCCTCACCCCCACCCCTGCTCTGGCTGCTGGGGGACTGTTTCTCAGCAGCACAGATGCCGCACCAGATGCCTATCTTGTTGTTTGTTTCCCCAGGAACAAATCCTTCTTTAACCCTATGCTCAGGCCTTGTGAAGATGGCTTAACGAATCCCCCTTTTTTTTTTAAATTATAGTTCGACTGCACATACACATTATATTGCATGTAAATACATATATACAGTATACTGCACGTTTTTAGTTTACATATATGTACTAATTATTGTTTCTAAGAACAGATTAGATCTTTAGCTTTTTAATGATCAAATCCCTTTTGCAAGGAAGAGGCTTAGACAACCCAGTACCATCCTGTCCATTAGGAGACTTTTTTTTTCTTTGTTTGCCAAAGAGCCCTGGGAAGCCTAAATTAATTCAATATCTAAGTCTAAGTGAAAATGGAAACAGAGGTGCAGCTGGGTCAAGGTCCAAATTCTACAGTCCAAGATTGGGGCAAGATCCAAATTCTTCTGCTGAGAATAGAATTTCTTTTTAGCAACAGGGCTCCAGGAAGCCCAACGAAGCTTTGATAATGCCCGTATCCTGTCCTAAAAGCAATTCCAGAGGTTACAGCTGCTCTCTGAGGGTGGTTTCAACTTGGGCCTAAGGACTTTTGAAAGACCAATGGGTTCACCCTCAGGATAGAGCCTGGAGATCCAGACCCCATCCCATGACCTGGTGATAAGGATGGATCCCTTAGCAGTGGTGTGGGAAAAGGCTGGTTCAGTCCATATCCAGCTCCAGAAGCCACAACTGGCCTACCCCTCTTGCTAAGGGCCATGGTTCCTGGGACTTGGGCCCATCCCAGCCCGGCCGATCGTGCCTTACCTGGGCCAAGCCCTTGGTACCGCTCACAGAGACCATATTGGAGAGCGGGGCAGTGATGCTGCAGGTGAAGCTGCCGTGGACCCCTCCTGGGTACTGGAGTAGCACACTGACAGTGTCGTCCACACCTGGAGGAAGGACACAGGACAGGGGCAAGCATGGCCTCAAATCTTGCCCGTGGTACCCTGGGTAAGAGATCTCATCGCTAACATGGCAATGAAAGAGACCGAAGCAGTGATGTGTGCTCCCACACAGGTGAGCCCTGAAAACACTTACACTAAATCAAAAAAGCCAGACATGAGTGGTCCCACAGTGTAGGAGAGGCCATTTGTGTGAAATGTCTGCTGTTTGCAAACCCATAGAGCCAGAAAGTAGATTTGTGCTTGTTTAGGGCCCAGGGCGATAGGAGAATTGGGTGTGGGTTATTTTTTTTTTTTTGAGTAATGAAAATATTCTAAAATTGATTATGCTGATAAATGTATAACTGTGACTAGACTAAAGCCACAGAATTAGACACTTTAAAGGAATAAATTGTATGGCATGTGACATATCTCAGTAAGGCTATTATCAAAATAAATAAATAAATAAATAAACAAAAATATGCTAAAAAAAAAAAAAAAGAGACTTCACCTCTCTGAGCCTCAGTTTCCTCTTCTGTAAATATCTGTTGTGCAGGTTTGTGAGACTCAAGTTTCCTCATATCTAAAATGGGGATATTCATGGAACCTGTCTCATAGGGCCGTTACAAATTATTACATTAAATGAGATAAAATGTCCAAAAGCACTTAGAAGGCTATTTAGATTACAATAAGTGATATATATGCATCAGTTAAAAATTACATTGGGGGTGGGGGATATAGCTCAGTGGTAGAGCGCATGCTTAGCATGCACGAGGTCCTGGGTTCAATTCCCAGAACTTCCATAAAAAATCAAAACACCAACAAAAACTCTTAAAAAATTAAATTACATACAGCAAGTAAAGTACTAGCCTGGTCTTGGAACACATCAGGCAGGTCACAGATGGAGGAATTTACTGACCTAGTTCTCTTTGATTTCGGGCAAGTTCAAGTTCTTATCCTGGATCTGCTGTGTGAGCCTGGGTAAGTCACTGCCCCTCCCTGCACCTAAGTTTCCTCATCTGTAAAATGGGGACAACCTTCATAGATCAGAAAGATCATTTGTATAATAACCCTAGTGTCGAGGTAGCACTTGAAAAGTGGGATCTGTTGTTACAGCTACTATTTAGCCTAGGAATTGGCCAGATGCTAGACTGAGACAGTTTTTCTAAAGAGCAAGTATTATTTTCCTGGTTGTTCATTGCCTTCTGTGGTACTGCTTGCAACGCTGGCCACAGGAATTCCTCTCATTCCTCTATGAATGCCCCTTTGCAGGTACTCCTTCCATCCTTCTAAGAGGTAATAATCTATTTGCCCTCCTCAAAATCTGAGCTGACTTTGGGCCATGGAACAGTAGTAAATATGATACAAGCCAAAGTTTGAGAAGTGCTTGCACATTGGGGTGTTTTTGCTACGCCTGCAACTCTGAGCCCACAATGTGAATGAGCCTGAGCTAGCCAGCTGGAGAGGCCATGTGGAAGAGAACCAAGACTCTCCACACAGTAGCCAACACCTGTAAGACATAGTGAAGCCATCCTAGACCATCCAGCGCCAGTGAAACAGCCAGCTGAGTGCAGCTGCACGACGAAGACCAGCAGAAGAACCACCTAAGCTGAGCGCAGCCCGAACTGCCAATCCACAGAATCGCAAACTAATAAATGATCATTACTGGAGGTCATTACGTTCTAGGGTAGTTTGTTATGCAGCAAAGGCTAATGGAGACAAATTGAAAAATTAACAGTCATTTATATTTAGTAACTGCTTACAATTTGCCTCAATAGTTATTTCATTAACACCTTCTGACAACCCTATTTGTGACATTTTACCAGGAACTAATTAAGACTCAAAGATGTTGTGTCCTTTGGCTAACATCACACAGCAAGGTCCCAGCATGAAGCCTGCCCACCCTCTTAACTCTGATCCTCTTTTGACTTCATACAAGTTCCTCCAGCTGTCTAACTTGATTCTCATGGGCTAGGAGACTTATTCCCAGAGCAGTGCTTCCAGGAAGAGAGGACCACTCCTATCACCATTATATCATTCAGGATAGACCATACCTGTTTCATAGTGCCTTCCCACAGCTGAAATCTTCTCCGGCTTCTGCCCACCAAAGACCATGGAGATGAACTGGAGGCAGTAGATGCCAAGGTCTAACAAGCCACCTCCAGCCTGGGCCCAGTCTATGCTCCGGGGTACATTGGTGAGATTCTTTCCAAATTCAGCCCGAATCACTCGAAGGTCCCCCAGGGTTCCCTGGGCCAAAACAGATCTCAGAGCCTCTACGGCAGGAAAGAAGCGGGTCCAGATGGCCTGTGGACCACAGAGGGAAGAAAGCAGGATGTGGAAAGGGAAGGCAAAGGGTCAAGACCCAGGAGTTAACCAACCAGTTCCTCTCCCTTCAAGGGTCCAATCTACCCGCTGCTCCAAACAAGATCCTTCCCTCTTCCTTCCACAGCCTGTTGGTCCTCCAGTTGTGTGGTGTCCCTGACTCTCTCTGGCCTTTTCTCTCCTCTCCGTTCCTATCTGGCCCTGTCCTTTCTCATCTGGACCATTACACCAGTCTCCCAATGTGATGGGCTGAATTGTGCCGTCCCCCACCAAGTTCATGTTGAGGTCCTAACCACTCCCCCAGTACCTCCCAATGTGAGTGTATTTGGAGATGGGCTTTTTAAAGAGGTAATTAACTTTAAATGAGGTCAGTGAGGTGGGTCTTCATCCAGTCAGGCTAGTATCCTTATAAGAGGGGGAAATTAGGACACATTCACAGAGGGAGGACCAAGTGAAGACACAGGGAGAAGACGGCCATCTATAAGCCAAGCAGAGAAGCCTCAGGAGGAACCAACCCTGCTGACACCTTGATCTCAGACTTCTAGCCTCCAGAAGTTTGAGAAAATAAACCTCTGTTGTTTAAGCCACTCCATCCGTGGTGGCACTTTGTTATGGCAGCCCTAGCACACTAACACACCCAGTCTCCTTGCTCCTGTCCATTCCCTACATGACCTGGAAGAAGCTTTCCTTCCAGAGCTGACTCTGTCTCACCCCTGCCCAATACTCTTCTAATGCTCCCCTTTGCCTAATATCAGCCCCAGTGTATTTGGCATATGTTATGAGCAAGATAGTATGTACAGGCTTTGTATAATTAGTCCTCCCAACATCCCTCCCATGTAGCTATCATGACCATTTTATAGATGAGAAAACTGAGGCCCAGTTAAATCAGACTTCCTGTCCAAGGCACAGAGCCAGGAACTGGAGGACCGGAGTCTAGAGTGCTCTGATTCTCAAGTCAAAAATCTTGACCTGTCCAAGATAAATTTCATACTAAACACATGAAATCTGCCCATTCTTATTTTCTTTAAGTCTTAACTCTGCTTTCCCCATCTGGCGTATTTATCTAGGCAGTTGATGTTTCCTTTAAGGCGTAGGTCAGTCCCTACCGACAGGAAACCTCCTTGACCATCACCCAGGCTGAGCCAGGGCCTCTGTGCTCCATCAACTGCTCAGTCCTATGTCCATGAAGTCCATGCAACTGGGCATAGAGATTGCCCATTTCCATGATCATAACGGACCTTGAGCTCCTGGAAAAGAGAGTCTTAAACATTATGAGTCCCAAGTTCCTAGGGTTGGATCTGGCACATGTTAGGTGCCAATAAAAATAAGGGAGTGATAAACTCACAGAATTTTGGCACTGACAGGACACAGTGAGCACCAGAAGGCGCTGAGTAACATAATGAATCTTGACTACTTGTTGGGCACATAGACTTTTGCAGACTGGGAAGCTCAGCAATGCTGGGCATATGATACCTGGCAAGGACATGGGGAAGTTAAGAGGCAGCTATAGCGACTACTGGCAGAACCTACAGCAAAGTATTTAAAAACCATAATGCTCCTTAACATGAAAATAGCTTCCAGGGGTCATCTGGTGGCCATCTTTACTGCTGGCACTATCCATTGCTGTTTGGTGGCCATTTTAATTACTGGCAATCTGTGCGAAAACAAAGACCCCTGTAGGTAGGCAAGTCTGATAAGGGCAAAAACAAAGGCAGCTTGACATCGAGGGTTGGTAGGGGTTCCTTGGTACTTCTGACCTCTATCACTGGAAATCCGCCCAAACTAAGCCCATTGCTATTTTGGGCCACTTTCACTTACTGGCATCTTCTTCTGAAAGGCTGACAAAGGATCTTTCAGGCGTCCATGTTTGCTAAGAGCCCAAAGCAGTGGCTTCCAGCTATGGGAGATGTTGCCAGTAATTTCCATGGCATAGCTCAACTACCTCCTGACAAACCCGAAGACCTGGGTTCATTTTGTGGCCATCTTAACTCTTGGAAATCCCATCCCCCTTATGTTCCTCCAAAAATGTCCACCGGCCACCATGTTTAATAACGGCAAGTAGTGCTGCGATGGATGTTGGAAGGACCCCCTCCGCCCTCACCTCCATAAGGAAGAGGCCTCGGGATCGGGCCTCTGCAATCATTTCGCGCACTTCCGCGGCGTTCACGCCCATGGGCTTCTCGCACAGCACGGCTTTGCCCGCCGCCAGGCAAAGCAACACCGTTGGCTTGTGCTGGGGGTGCTGAGTGCCAATGTAGGCCACCTCTAGGGTCAGAGGAAAGTCAAGAGATCAGACCTGCCCACCGAGTCCTCCGGGACCGCCCATAATATAGAGGCCCCGCCCCCAACATCCCAGGACGAAGTCCCACCACAGGAGTCAAACCCTAGCCTCCCATTAGGGCGGAGCTACCGGTTCTCTATCATCACTCTATTTCCTTCAGATTATTTCCAGCCTTGTGAAATTATCGTATTAAATTACTTAAACCTCACAAGTCCACCAGGAAGTAGAGATTATTCTTTCGCCCGTTTTACAAATGAGGAAACTGAGAAGGGCAAGCAAAAGAGGAAAATGCCAATTCAGGCACCCTGACTCCAGCGCCGGGCTGTTGTCCAACCACATTGTCCTGTCTCTTCATCCAGGCAATTCCAGAACGCAGAAGCCCAGGCCACAGGGTTATTTTTAAAGCCTGGAAGGCCTCTCTCAGAAATTCAAACCCTGCCTTTACCGCGGAGGTGTGGCCCCTAATCACAATTTCACGCCAGTTAATTTCAGACCTAACCGGTTCCTACAGCTCCGCCTCCCAGCTCAGAGTCCTTCCAGGGCCCAGAGGGATTGGCTCATCCCCGGGGAGCCTTGTATCTCCTAGGCAGCATCCAGGAGGCAGCGCCCCAGTGCCCCCCCACCCCGCAGCCCTTGGGCCACTCACCCACGTTCGGGTCCTTGGCCAGCTCCTCATAGGAGCCATAGGCCTTTGGGATGTCGTGTTTCCGCGCAAACTCCTCCGCCCGGCTCAGGTCACGGGCCGCTACCGCCACCACCTGGAGAGGCGCCAGGGTCAAACATGAGCGGCAGGTGTGGAAGACAGGTGGATGGAAGGAAGGTGATGGAGAAGGCCTCGGCGTAGGGAGAAATTACATCTCCCAAGATGGGAGATGTGGAATGTGGTCCTGGAGGTTGAGGCGATGGGGGAAGGGGCCGCTGGATAATTGGGTCCTGGGAAAGAGATCTGGGGCAAGCAATTGTTAAACCCCCTAGTATCTAAATTTCTTCTTATCACAGCAGGTCAGATTAAGACCCTCCCAAACCTCATGGAACTCGTGTTTAAAAGACAGAAAGGGAGAAAGGAGTAGGGAATTTGAGATTGCTTCACTGCCTTGGGGACTCAGAAGTCCGGAACCCTCCAGAAATTAACATGACATTGTAAACTGACTATACTTAATTTAAAAAAACAAAAACAAACAAACAAAAAGAAGTCCAGAACCCTAGCTCCCTCCTCCTTCAGACCCAGGAGTTCCCTCCCACCCCCGCCTCGGCCTGCCCTTCCCTCCCAAGGGAGGGCCGACCTGGTGCTCAGAGCGAGGCAGAGTCCGCAGCACTGTCGTGAAGTCGCTGGAGATAAGGCCGACTGACACGATGCCCCAGCGAAGCGCCATCGCTGCAACCCGGAGTCCCAATGGTCCCTATCTTACCCGGGGGGGATTTAAAAAGACCAGATACCCGGCTCACGGGGGCGGGGCCCTTTTCTCCGCCCCCATTGCCCCTGTGCCGCTCCTCGTTGGTCTCCCGGCTTTCGCGCCCCTACAGTCCCAATGCAAGGGAGCAGGTTATTTAATTCTAGCGTCCCCATTGGAAGACCGCACCGTTGGCTCCGCCTAATAGGGGTGAACCAGAAACACTTCGTTGCCTCTGGAGACTTATAGCCACGTGACCAAGGGAAGGGGCTTTCTTTTCTTGACAATTTAGGTCCTTGGAACCTGTCCCCTTTCCTCCTTCCCCCCGACTCTGGCTCAGAAAGCCGCGCACCCTTAGGAATTGTCCAGAGGGAGAGAGAGGACAGTAATAGCAAAGATAATATTTTTAGTAACTTTTTACTAATATGTATTAATTACTGACGTTTGCAGAATGTGGTAGCCCAGGCCCCCAGCTCCGCGCTTTGCTCTCTTCGTTGCTAATTACTCGCCACTGACCTGCGAGGGAGGTTCTATTGCGCCCTAATTACAGAGGGAAAAACAGATCCAGAGAGCCATGCTAATTTTTTTTTCGAGTCTTACAGCCAAGATGCAAAGACCTGCAAATTGGCTGCTTCCGGAGAAATCAGGCTGTGCTGCTTAGGAGCCCTGGAGCCGGCCTGAATCAGGATTCCAAACCCCTCCTTGCCACTTCTTGGTTGAATTGCTTTGCATGAGGGATTTCGGTCTCTGAGGCTCACGTTTCTATTCTGGAAATCGGAGATCACAATAGCCATCTACCTACATAGGGTTAAGAGGATTAACTGAAAGGAGACAGATGCTTTCAATGTCCTCATGGAGCTGTCGGTAAGTCTAGTGGGGTTGTTAGTGTGGGGAACAGCAGCAGAGGGAACAGCATGAGCGAGGGCTCTGAGTTGGGAAAGAGCACTGTATGTTCTAAGACCTGAAAAAAAAAAAAAAAACCAGAGTGGCTGAAGAAAAAAGATGGTGGAGGAGTGGTGGAGGAGTGTGATGGAAGATGGGGCTGGGTAAGCTAGCCGTGGAGAAGTCTCGGAGGGCCCATAGAGGACACTGCCAAGTGGCAGGAACAAAGGTCTAGTATGGGTGGCTTCTGATGGAGTCACCCACTGTTGGCATGCCTCTCATATTCATTTTGCAAACATTTTTACTCATGACTTGGCCATGTGCTGGGTGATTCTGGGGGACCCAGAGATGACCCTCATGTCACTCCCTGTTTTCCTCTGTGGTTGGCAGAATAACGCCCACTTCCAAAGATGTTCACGTCCTAGTCACCAGAACCTGTGACTATGTGACCTTACATGGCAAGAGGATCTTTGCAGACATGATTTGAGTTAAGGATTTTGAGATGAGGAGATTATCCTGGATTATCTGGTGGGCTCACTATAAATACAAATGTCCTTATGAGAGGGAGAAAGGAATATCAGAACCAGAGAAAGAGACGTGACAACGAAGGAGAGTAAGAGATTTTAAAATGCTACTCTCCTAGCTTCGATGATGGAGGAAGGAGCCACAAGCCAAGGGATGCAGGCAGCCTCCAGAAGATGGAAAAGCAAGGAAACAGATCCTTCCCTAGAACTTCTAGAAGCACCACAGCCCTGCACATACCTTGATTAAAAAAAAACAATTTAATGGAGGTCCTGGGGATTGAACCCAGGACCTCATGCATGCCAAGCCTGGGCTCTACCTCTGAGCTATAGCCTCCCCTACCAGACACCTTGATTTTAACCAAATAAGACCATTTTATACTTTGACCTCCAGAACTGTAAGATAATAAATTTGTGGGGTTTTTTTTTTCCGAGGGGAAGGTAATTAGGTTTATTCTAAGTGCTATGGGACTGTTAGCTATTATGTATTAGTATGTACTAGTTTCTGCCTGCTGCTGTGAGAAAGTACCACCACCAGCAGAAATATTAGTGTTTATGCTATAAGAGTTCTGGTTGCTGCCCAGGGCTCTGACCGTAAAGATGTGAGGAGATATGTGAGGGAGAGTTTAGAGTTTTGTGTGTGTGTGTGTGTTTTTTCAAAAAAACAAATTTTTATTGAAGTAGAGTTGATTTATAATGTTGTATTAGTTTCAGGTGTAGAGCACAGTGATTTAGTCATATATATATTCTTTTTTGGATTCTTTTCCATCATAGGTTATTATAAAATATTGAATATAGTTCTCTGAGCCATAGAATAGGTCCTTGTTGTTTATCTATTTTATACATAGCAGTGTGTATCTGTTATTCTCAAACTACTAATTTATCCCTTCCCTGAACTTTCCCCTTTGGTAACCATAGGTTTGTTTTCTATGTCTGTGAGTCTGTTTCTGTTTAATAAATAAGTTCATTTGTATCATATTTTTAAAATTCCACATATAAATGATATCATAGGATATTTTTATTTCTTTGTCTGACTTACTTCATTTAGTATGGTAATCTCTAGGTCCATCCATATTGCTGAAAATGTCATGACTTCATTCTTTTTTATGGCTGCATAATATTCCATCATATATATATATATATATATATATATATATATGATGATATATATATATATATATATATATATCACATCTTCTTTATCCATTCATCCATTAATGGGTACTTGGATTGCTTCCATGTCTTGGCTATTGTAAATAGAGCTGCTATGAACACTGGGGTGCATGTATCTTTTTAAATTAGAGTTTTTGTCTTTTCTGGATGTATGTCCAGGACTGGGATTGCTGGATCATGTGGTAACTCTATTCTTAGTTTTTTAAGGAACCTCCGTACTGTTCTCCATAGTGGCTGCGCCAATTTATATTTCCACCAGCAGTGTAGGAGGGTTCCCTTTTCTCCACACCCTCTCCAGAATTTCTTATTTGTGGGCTTTTTGATTATAGAGTGTTTTAATGAATGAAATGAAGACTCAGAGAAGGGAAGTGAGAGGGACAGGGATCTGGAGAAATAAAGATAAAAACTATATTAGTTTCCTGCAGCTGCTGTAACAAACTACCACAGATTCACTGGCTCAAAACAACACAAATGTGGGGACGGTATAGTTCAGTGGTAGAGTGTGTGCTTAGCATGCACAAGGTCCTGGTTTTAATCCCCAGTACCTCCATTAAAATTTAAAAAAATGCAAACTCTTATAGTTCTGGACATTGGAAGTCCAAAGTGGGTCTCAGCGTGCTAACATCAAAGTGTCAGCAGGGCTGGTTTCTTTTGGAGATTCTGAGGGAAGAATTTATTTCCTTGCCTTTTTTGGTGCTTAGGAACCACCAATATGTCTTGGCCCTGAATTACTCTGGCTATCTGTGGTCACATCTCCTTCTCTGTCGGTCACCCCCATTGTCTCCCTCTAGTGCAGACCCTTGAGATAACATTGAGCTCACCCAGATAATCCACGATTATCTCTCCATCTCAAGAGCCTTAACTTAATCACACCCGCAAAGTCCCTTTTGCTGCAAAAGGTGAAGGGCCACAGGAGGAAGCACCATGGTTGGTCAGGAGACAGAAAGTGAGGGAAAAATATGGGCAAGAGATCTTATTGCGGTTTCTATGGGAGGGAAGGGACAAGTCAGGATAAGCAGGTGTAGAACTGGCAAGTTTGAATCGTTTGAGCAGGCTCTGGGGTATAGGGGCTGTCCTGAGTTGTCCAGTACCTGATCGCAGTGTGATTAGGACAGGGAAATATTGCTGGAAGTTTGTAGGCGCTCCATAAAGGAGGTGGTTGGGGTCTGGGCTCCGAGAGGTTGGTTTGCTTAGGAAAGGTGCAGTCAGTAGCAGGTGAGTGGTTGACTATCTCTAGCAACTGGCTAACCGTGGGAGTGTGTCTGTAAGACCCCAGATGTCAAAACATCAAAGTCACATGGTTACTACAAAGCGAGACAGAGACCCAGAATATGGGGTGAAGGCAGATTTGGAATCCCTGGGAAACACAAGGCCCCCATCCTCATCTCCCCATTTTTGTGTCTTCCTTGAGATTCCCAGTCCTCTCTCTAGCCACCCCAAACCCTGTCTATAGCATGAGCTGTGGCTCCTCTGGAACAGGATATTCCAAAGAGAGTGTAATCCTTGTAGAACCTTTGCAGAGAGAGTAATCATTGTAAAATCTTTGTGCACAGATCAAAAAGGAAATTATTTTCAAATTTAACATGAAGGGCCATGATAATTTGTTTAAGACTGGAAGGAGGTCAGGTGGGAGGCAGGGATGGGATGAGGGTTGCTCCAGGGAAGAGGTGAGCCTTTTCTTGACCTTGTATGCAGGGCACTCTGTTGTCTGGGGTAACGGACTAGATGTGAACCTCCCCCACTGCTTTTTGGAACTTAAAGAGTCTCTTGTGGGGAGAGAGAGTAACCAAGTGGACAGAGTTACAGATAAAGAATTGCAAAACGTAAAAAGCATCCTGGGAGGGCTGGATTCGGTTTCCTCAGATATGGGAGTCACGGACTGGCTCCCAGAGACCCTGGTTGTATAGACATGTCTATTTCATAGCAATAATAACAGCTACTGCTTGCTAATCTCAAATTTCAGGGCAGAAGCCATGTCACTCATATATATTATTATTATCAGATCCTTCAAAGAATGCTGGAGCTGCTACCATTTTATGCCCATTTTCCGGGTTGCATCACTGAGGCCCAGCACCGAGTTTTCGAAGAGCAGAGAGAGGCTGTGGCTAATGTTTGTGAAGTTCATGGTTGTTGAGGTTCAGCAGGGGAAAGGTGGGGGGTCATAGCATATGTATCTTCCCAGGACCCTTCCTTTGACATTGCAGGGTTTGGGAATATGTATTGGTAATGAGCCTCCCAGAAAATTTTTTTATCACTGGGGCTTCCTTTACACTTCTTCCTCTTTGTGGATGTCAAACTAGTCCTGCCTCATGCCTAGTGATGTGTTGGTAAACAGGCTCTGGCAGGGGGCGGTAGTGGTGGTGGGCCTGTAATTTGAAGCCTCTGCCTATTTCCTTTGTTAGCTGTCAGTATAGACAGGTGTGACATCCAGAGCAATTGCAGCCACTTTGGGACAAGAAACGTGCAGCCCCCACACCTACTACAGCAGAACTGGGAGATAGGAGAAACCGGTTCCCTGAAGGCTTTGGAGTTACCCTACCTTGGGACTTCTAGTTTTGGGTAATAATACACTTTTTTTTTTATAGTACACTTTTTGTTATTGTTTAAGCCTAGGTTTGGGTTTTCTATCTTTGAGGCTTAAGGGATCTTACTGAAGGTGAGTGAGTGAGTGAGTGCGTGCGTGCGTGCGTGCGTGCGTGTGTGTGTAGGCAGCAGATCCATCAGGAGAGGACAAAGATGCCAGGATGGAACCTCTCAGAAATGATGCTTGAACTGAATCTTAAAAAATGAGGACTTTGGCAGGTGAAGTGCATAAGGGATTTCAGAAAGAACAGTATTTACAAAGAAACAGAGGCATGGATTTATTCCAGAAACTGTATTTGGATGGAACCAGAGTACAGAGCAGGACAGGGAGCCATGTGAGATAAGGCCAAAAAGGCAGGCGGGGCCTCCCGCATGAGGCAGAGGGGCTAGAACCAGATCCTGGGAAAGGGGCGAGGGGCCAAGACATTAGGGAGGGGCCCGAAGCTGAAGCAGCTTGAGGCCAGGGGTCAGGGGGAGTTGGGGCTCCTGGTATCAGAGTTGAGCAGCTTTGCTGAGGACTCTTCTAGCCTCTGCACCCAGCCATGGGGAAGACATCTTTGAGGCATTGCTGGCCCCACAAAGGGTAGAGAAAGGTCTCGAGGGACCAGCCAAGCCCCATAAACCAATAGAAGCTGGACCCAAAGCAGCAGGCAGGATTCCAGCAGCTGTGAGGATGTGGGATGCTGAAGTGGTCACAACCTGGGCGGTGAGGCCACACCATCTAGCAAGGCAGGCGTGGAGCAGACCCTCTTGGGATGGAGGGGCTTGCCTAAGTTAGGTTGAGCCAGTGCACACTTGACTGGACACGAGAAGGCAGGTCCCTTGGAAGGGGACAGAAAGAAGGGACCACAGACTGGAAGGCGGCAGATATGGGGGCCTGGGCAGCAATTTGGGAATGCCATCCTGTTCCCCTCCCCGAGGAGGCCATGGGTGATGCCGGGCCCCCAGAGGAGGTTGACTGACACCTCATCCCCCTTCCAGCAGCCTCAATAGGAACCCAGAGTGCTGGCATCCCAGAAGGATCACAGGTTCTGTGAATCCCCTTGGGGCAGCCCTGGGGTCTGTTCAGGAACCTTCTTTTCTGAAGTGTCCACATCCTTCTGGTCACCAGCTGGAGCTGGGACGGGTGCATCATCTGGAAATGGCAGGCGGGGAGGAAATGGTAGAACTTGACATCCCAGTACCGCCTCCCTCAGACCCAGGAGTCCAGGCCCCCAGCTCCCTCCCTGCCCCCTGGGCCCAGAGCCCAGCACCTGTGTTGGGGTGGAACTTGAGCTGTCCTTCAGGGCCGACAGCTGGGTCATTGTGGCTTTGCTGCTGCTGTTTCCTCTGTTCCATTTGCAGAACAGCCTGCAGGGGGTGGGGGAGATCACCAGGCTCAAAGGGATGACCTTGAGTCTCCATGGCAACCCGTTAAGCAGTCATGGACCAGTCCCTTCTCCATGGGCCTCATTTTTTCTCTCTCATTGAGAATTGGGCTTAATATTAGTTAAAGATCCAGTTCTCCCTCCCTTGTCATGGCTTGAGTCACACCTTGGGACATGGAAGCCTTCTTCCCTCCTTGGCCTTTCCCCCTCTCCAGCTTATAACCCCACTGCCCTTATCCAACATGGCAGCCGCAGAGCAGTCAGGGATGGGGGTGTTTGCCCTTCCTCAAGATGGCGGCTGCTACCCAAGAATCTACCTATGATTAACAGAGCAGATGCAGGCCTTCCCGGTCTCTGGACACACAAGGACAAGAGCCACCAGGGCCTCAGAGGATGAACCCACTTCCCTGGCCAGTCACCTGCTGCAGCTCTCGTTTCTGGGCCTCCAGGCGGCCCTGGGAGCGCCCCAGAGCCTCGGTCTCCTGGCTGAGGCGCTGGGCCTTGGCATTGAGCTCTGCCTCCCGGGCAGCTAGCTCCTCCTCAAAACGCCTCAGCTCATCCTCCGTGTAGGCAGGGTGCATCTCCACTGTCTGCCGGGGTGAGGACAGAGGCCATCAGCAGGGTGACTCCAGCCTTGGCCCGCCCACGTTGGAGGGGGTTCAGAGAAGGCTGGGAGGCCTGGGCCATGCGTGGGGATGGGAGAGACCAGAGTCGGAGAGGGGTGGGAGATAAAGACCCAGAGAGGGGGAGACAAAGACTCAGGGGCTGGGAGATCAGAGATCCAGAGAGAAAGTGGCCAGAGACCCAGAAAGAAGGGTTAGGCCTGGGAGAGAGAGATACATTCAGGACCCAGAGTATCCCCGTGTCCTCACCTCCCAGCCCTCCCCCGTGTCCCCAAACTCCTTCCTCTGCGTAGATGCGAGGAACTCCTCCAGGGTCACAAGGCGGTCCTGGTTGGTGTCCACCTGGGGAGCCAGGGAAGGGTAAGCAACAGAGCTGGGTGTCCCTCCCCCACCTCCGCTGACCCCCACCTTCCCCCACTGCCACCCCTCTCACGTTCTTCATCACGTGTTCCCGCATGCGCAGCCGCTCCTCCTCCATCTCCCGCATATCATCCTCTTCGTTCTTTGGGTCATACACCTTCTCCAGCTGAGGGTCAAGCAAGGGGCAGAATGTACTGAGAGGTCCAGGGCAACCTCCTTCCCAGGCTACTCCACCCACCTCCTTACACAGACAACTTCAACTCCCATCAGTCCTGCCACTCCTGGCAGCCTCTTTTTGCCCCAGGGGCTGCTGAGAGTTGTAGTTTTCCCCTGAACTCACATCCAGGGGAACCTGAGGGGACCACTAGGATCACTAAGGGGACACATGACTGATCTGGGCATCCTCTGAGCCCACGGCTTCCAAGATGCTCACCTCCTTGGTGAAGAGGGCCTCCAGCTCCTGCTCATCCAGGACCCCATCGCTGTTGATATCTGGGGAAAAGACAACAGGTGTCTTGGGGGATCGAGGACTCTGGGTGGGTCAGGTTCCTGAGGGACCTGCTGGAGAAGGAATTTGGGGCTGATGCAGGGTCTGTTCTCAGGGGATGGGTAACAGTGGGTTTCTGACAGTAGGATGGTGGCCTTCAGACTTCAGTGCCCCACAGGCCCCTTGCTAGGATAGCCCTTTCCCTACCAGGGTCCCAAGAATGGGGAGCAGATGAAGATCAGGCTCCTGTGGGACCATTCTTGGGCCCAGTGTCATGCAAGATGACTTGATCCCTAGCATGCAGTGACCTGGGCAGAGGATCAGCCCCTCTGCCCAGGATCCAGGAGTGTCAGAGACCCCTGCCTCCCAGAACCAGCCCAGGGTTGACTCTGGTTGCCAGAGGAGCATTTCCCTGCCAGTCTGGCCCACTGTTTCCACCTCCTCTGCTCACTCAGATCAGCTCCCACACTAGTCCTACAGAGATGGCCAGGAACCCCAACCTTGTAAATCCGATGGTTAACTTTTAGCCTTTATTATACTGGACTTCGTGCCTTTGGGTCCCAGAATATTATCCTCTCCTCTCCAGCTGCCCTTTGCTGGCTCTGTCCCCTTCCTGACCTCTACACGTTAGTGCACCCCTCTTCCCTACCAAATATTCAGATCTGTCCAGTATGGAAGCCACTAGCCACATGGGCTATTTAACTTTAAATCGATTAACATTACGCAAGATTGAAATTTCAGTTTTTCAGTCCCACTTGCTACACCTCAAACGTCCAATAGCCCCATGTGGCTGGTGGCTGCCATCTTGGGCAGAAAAGAACATTTTCCATAGATACAAAGAGCGTTTGACTGGCCAAGACTTCCTTCAATGGGTTCCTCCAGTCCCTCCACTTTAATGCTAACTGCAAGCTGCCTCCATACCTGAATATTCAACTGCCTACTCTCCATCTCCATGTAAATGTCTAACAGACATCTCTAATTTGACATGAACAGAGCAGTTCCCAATCTTCTCTGCCAAACCTGCATGCTCTTCCCTCACCATCTTTCAGCCAAATACCTGAGTCACCCTTCACTCTTCCATTCCATTATAATCCTCATCCAGTCCGTCTGCAAGTCCTACCAGCTTGACCTTCAAAATGAATCTAAAATCCAACCACTCTTCCCTACTTCCATGGTCTAGCCACCAGCATCTCATGCCTTTCAACATGGCTCCTGGCTTTGGACCTTGGCCCCTACAGCCTGTTCTCGACACAACACCCAGATGGATTTTGTCAACGACTTATGGCAGATGGTGTCAGTTCCTCTGCTCAAAGTCCTTTTGTGGTGTCCTACCCAAAACAGAATAAAACCCAAATTCCTTATCCCAGCTGTAGAGCTGCTGTAACCTCCCCAAGTCTTTCTTACCATTCTTTCCTTCAAGCATTCTGCTCCAGTGACCTTGGAAACCTATCAAGTTCATTCCTCCCTGTGTGTGCCTGCTGTTCCCCACAGCCTAGACCCTCTTCCCCCAAATATCTGTAAGACTCAACCCCTCAGATCACTGAAGTCTTGGTTCAAATGTCATCTCTCTAGAGCTGTGCTGTTCAATCCAGCAGCCATGAGCCACGTGGGGCAAATGAACTTTAAGAGCAACCAGATACAATGAAAAATTCATTTCTTTTACATTCTGCTAACTGAAGTAAGCCAGTCACAAAAAGACAAATACGTGGCATGAGTCCGCGTATACGAAATAGTTAGAATAGTCGAATTCAGAGAAAGAGAAAAGAGAAGAGAAGTTATCAGGGGCTGGGGGAGGGGTAATGGGGAGATAATGAATACAGAGTTTCAGGTCTGCGAGGTTGAAGAGAGTTGTACAACAGTGTGAGTGTACTTAACACGACTGAAACGTACGCTTAAAAATGGCTGAGACATTAAATTTTATGCTATGTGTATTTTACCACAATTACAAATTTAAAAAAATTTAGCTTATCAAAAAAAATTAGTTCCTTCATTGTAAAACCCATATTTCAAGTGCTTAATAGCCACATGGGGCTGGTGGCTGGGTACTGGGCAGTACAGATGCGGGACATTTCCATCAGCATAGAAAGTTCTGTTGGACAATGCTGGTCTAGCAAAAACCCTTTCCAATCAGGCTCTCTAAAGTCATCACTCTAGGCCCTTAATCCCGCTGCCCTTGTAGCCACAGTACATGTTAACTACCTCAGCATCTATTCTAGAACCTATTTCACTCATTCTAAAATGTAGTTTTGGGGGATGGGTATAGTTCAGTGGTAGAGTGGGTGCTTAGCATGCATGAGGTCCTGGGGTCAATCCCCAGCACCTCCATTAAAAAAAAAAAAATTAAATAAGTAAATAAACCTAATCACCACCCCCAAAACCCCCTCAAAACAAATATTAAGAAATAAACCTAATTACCTCCCTCTCCAAATAAGATGTGCTTCCCCCACCCCGTATTTTATCATTTTATTATTTATTAACTTATTTTCTGGGGTAGGGAGGTAATTAGTTTTTGTTTTTTTTTAATTTTTAGAGCAGGTACTGGGGATTGAACCCAGGACCTCATGCATGCTAAGCATGCACTCTACCACTTAAGCTATACCCCACCCCCTGTATTTTATTATCCATGAAATTAGGGGGCATCTTATCATGATAGTGTGTCACTTCAACGGACAGCTTATGTAACATTCAAGTGTATTTTACACTCCATGGCCACTGAGAGTCACTGAAATACAGAATTATCTGTTTGCCTGATCACTGGCTCTGTAATGGTAGGGGGACTTTGTTTTGTCCACAGCTGTTTCCATGGGGTCTCTGTGAAGCTGGGTCCTTAGAGGTCGCTTAGTAAACATTTGCTGAATGAATGAATCAGGCCCTGCTGAGCTCTGGTGACAGGCTGTAGCTTCTGGGTCAGGGTCCTGGGCACCCTTGAAGGTGTGTGGCAAGCCCAGGCTAGGTTTCCAGACAGGAAGAGAATGAAGGGAAATGTGTCTCTGAACCACCCTGGAGAAGGGGCTTCCTGGGTCCCTGGAGGCCTATTTATCAGGGAGCAGCCTGCCCTGAGTGACAGGGCTCCCAGAGGGAACCAGGGCTTCTAGGCTGCCATGGGAGGGGGGCCTAGGCCTAGCCAAGCCTGGTTTGCCCAGTTAGAGGATACCAGCCAGTCCTTAAAACCCAGAGGTGGAGTGTATGCCAGAAAAAGGCCCAGCCTTCCATAGAAGACCCCAGCCTTAGCAACAGGGAGGGACAGGGCCTTCTAGACCACCAGAGGAGATGGGCTTAGACTCTCTGGCCTGCCTAAGCCCCATGAGATAGGGAGGCCCCTTCTTAGCGTTCAGGCCCCAGAAAGGTCAGAGCCTCAGAGTTAGCCTGGGTCTTGGGACTCCCTCCCCACCTTACCATGCAGTATGAAGAAGGTCTTGGGGTTAAACCTGTTGGGGTCCAATCCATCCAGCTCCTCCCATACCTCCTTCAACTGGGCTTGGCTGCCCTGTGGAAGGGAGATCCAGGGGCTCATAAGCAAGAAGTCTGGGTCCCACAGGATAAAGCTAGAGAACCCTGTACCCTCATCCCTCAAGTGTCATGCCCTTCAAGCAAACTAATAAAACTATAACTCCCAGCAGCCCCTGGGGGTAGCTGGATACCTCAGAAGAGGCTTTTGCCTCAAGGTCTGCTGGGAGTTGTAGTTTTTCAGCTACTTTCTTCCGAAGCTTGGTGAGTTGGACATAGTGGGAGGTGGGCATGAATGGGGGTCCTTACAGGCACGTTGACTTTGGGGTGTTCTCGGTGCCGGCGCTGTTGCTCTTCCAGCTTCCTCTCTGCCTCCTTTCGCTGCTCCTCTCCCAGTGACTCTAGATAACGGCGTCTCTCATGTTCCTTGAGCATCTCGTAGCGTTTAAACTCTTCGTGATGGGCTGCATCGTACTGGGCAAGGTCCCGGGTGGCCTGGGGAAAGGCACACGGTCACTCTTGTCTCACCTCTATGCCCAGCCCCTAATTCCAACCTCCAAATGCCAGGCCTTTGGCTCTGAATCTGGCCCAACTTCCACCTGTGCTGGGTCTCATGTCCTGATGTCACTTTTTGCCCCATCACACATAACCTTCTCCCTCTGCTCAAAAAAGATTAGGATGGTTACACAATGACAACTTTAACTCACCTCTTTCAAGTCCTCCACCATCTCAAAATCATGGAGGAATAAATAATAAACAGCACACAAGGTGGACTTAATACAGAAAGCAGTACAGCTAAGTACAGTAAAGAACATGAGGCCTCTAACTATTCTGCCCAGCGTTCAAATCCAGGCCTTGTCGTGTAAACAAATCCCACTAGCTGTGTGACCCTAGGCAAGTTACTTAGTCTCTCTGTGCCTCAGTTTCCATCTCTGGAAAATGGAGATAATAATACTATACTGGGTTGTACAGAGTCCCCCCAGAATTCACGTGCACCTGAACCTCAGATTGTGATTTTCCTTGGAAGTAGGACCTTTGCAGCTGTAATTAGCTAAGATGAGGACCTACTAGATTAGGGCGGGCCCCAATTTTAATGACTGGTATCTTTATAAAAGGCTACAGAGAAGATGCAGAGGGACACAGGGAGAATACCAAGTGATGATGGAAGCAGAGACTGGAGTGATGCATCTACAAGCCAAGGAATGCTGCCAGCCACTAGAAGCTGGAAGAGGCAAGAAGCAGATGCCTCTAGGGAAACCCTGGTTTTGGCCTGGTGATACCAGTTGTGGATTTCTGGCCTCCAGAAGGGTGAGAGAATACCTTTCTGTTGTTTTAAGCCACTGAGTCTGTGGTAGTTTGTTACAGCAACTGCATGGAACTAATACACCCAGGAAGACCCTTCTTGACTTGTAACCTACACTGCAAGGCAACACATTCGTGTTGTTTAAAGCTACGAAGTCTGTGCTTATTTGTTATACAGCAACAACAGAAAACCAATACAGCTGTTGTATGGGGAACAGATGGAACAGCAGGGGTTCTCAACCTGGGGCAACTTCCGCCCCCAGGGGACAGCTGTCGACATCTGAAGACAGCGCTGGTTGTCGCAACTGGGGGAGTCTACTGGCATCCGGTGGGTAGAGGCCAGGGATGCTGTTAAACATCACACAGCACAAACAGCCCCCACAACCAAGAAGCCCAGCTCTCAACATGATGGTTAAGACCAGGAGAATGACAGTGGGGCTGGGAGAAAGTGGACAGTTTCTGGAGTGTTCTGGAAATAAGCAGCAAAAACATCCCACAGGGATCAAGGTCCAGGCCAGGCAAGGATTAAATCAAATGGCTGCTATTATCTTCATGGCCACCAGATGGAGCTCCAGCAGGACAGAAAAGAGCAGGCTGAGGCTCAGGCCTCAGACTCTGGGGAGGGTTTTTAGAAAATACTGGCCCTCTGCAGCCACTGGCCGCGGAGAACACTGGGCAGGGGTAGGTGGGCTCATGCCTCAGGCTCTTATCTCTTCTCCCCCTCTCCAAAGCTCCCCCCAGTCCTCTGCCTCTAGGTCCCCATCACACTACCGTCTGGATGAGCAGCTCCAGGTCCCGGGCCTCGAATGTGTGCTGATTCTGAGGGTCCAGATGTTCAAACTGCTTCAGGAGGCTCAGGTGATCCAACTGTACATCTAGATGAGAGAGAAGATGGGGAGAAAAAAAATGAAGAACTCATGCAACATTCTTTCTTTCAAAATCCCTATCCTGGGCCGGATATGCTCTAAAGGAGGTCACAGAGGGCACTGGGGAGGCCCAGAGAATGGCTTGAATGAGCCTGGGGCAATCAGGAAGGGCTTCTTGGAGGAGGCAATACCACAACTGAGTCTGATGCTTAAAATAATAATGACCATGATAATAACCAACATATATCAATCACTTACTAAATGCCAGGCCCTGATCTAAACACATTAAACATGTTAAGGCATTTACTTTTCACAGAAATCTTAAACATAGGTTCTGTGATTACCCCATTTCATGGAAGCGAAAACTGAGGCCCAGAGAGAAGTGACACGTCCAGGTCACCATCTGGGAAGTGGCAGGGTGAGGATTAGCGCAGTCACTGGGCTCCAGAGCATGTGACCCTCAACCTCTGTTCTGGGTTGAATCTCATGCCCTGACATTCACGTGGGGGTTGAAGTCCTAACCCCCAGTACCTCAGAATGTGATGTTATTTGGAGAGAGTTTTCACAGAAGTGATCAAGTTAAAATGAGGTCATTAGGGTGGGTCCTAATCCAATATGATGGGTGTCCTTATAAAAAGGGGAAATTTGGACACAGAGACATGCACTGAGGGAAGATGATGTGAACAGACATGGGGGGAAGATGGCCATCTGCTCATCAGAGACCCAGAACAGAGCCTCCCTCACAGTCCTCAGAAGGAACCAACCCTGGCAACACCTTGATTTTGGACTCCTGGCCTCCAGAGCTGGGAGCCAACCAACGTCTGTTATTTAAGCCACCTGGTGTGTGGTACTCCGTAAGAGCCCTAAAAAGGCTAAGGCCAGAGGGGCAGGCGACAGGGCACACATGAGAAGGGAGGAGCTGGGACGGGTGTAGCAATAAGGGTGGACTTAATCCTGAGGGCACTGGGGAGCCATAATGGGTATTTTTTTTATTTTTTGATTTTTTTGGGGGGAAGGGTAGCTAGGTTTTATTTAGTTAGTTAGTTAATGGTGGTCCTGGGGCTGAACCCAGGACCTCATGCAGGCTAAACCTGCACTCTTCCACTGAGCTATACCCTCCCCCCTCATAGTGGATTCTGAGCAGAGGGACAGGACTTGAACTGGGTGCTGTGATAGGTTGCATGCAGCTTCCCCTCTCCCCCTGACATCCACATCCAGATCCCTGGAATCTGTGAATATGCGACTTCACGGGGCAAAAGGGAATTTGCAGCTGTGATTATATGAAGGATCTTGAGATGGGGAGATGATCCTGGATTATCTGGGGGAGAGGGGTTAAATGTAATCCTTCTAAGAGGGAGGCAGCAGGAGACCTGACTCCAGTAGGAGGCAAGGTGATGACCAAAGGAAAACGCTATGCTGCTGGCTTTGAAGAGGCTCTCAGCCATGAAATGCAGCTCTCAAAGCTGGAAAAGTTAAGGACACAGATTCCCTGCCCCTCAGCCTCCAGAATCAATGAAGCCCAGTTGACACCTTGATTTCTGCCCAGTGAAACTGATTTCTGATTTCTGATCTCTGAACTGTTAAGAGAATGAATACTTGTTGTTTTAAGCCACTGTTTGGTGAGTTGTTCTATCGGCCACAGGAAACCAACCGAGGTGTTTAGGGATTTGCTAACACTGGCTGCTCTCTGGGAAATAGAAAACACTGGGGAAAGCAGGGGTGGTGGCAGGGAGCCCAGGGAGGAGGCAACGGCTCTGATCCAAGTGGGACCTAAGTGGCAGCAATAGCCATGGACGGAAGTGGTCAGAATCTAGAGATATTCTGAGTTGTCCAAGGGACAAAAGTGGAAGTACACAGCTTAGCACATGGAACATAATAAGCAGTCAATTGACAGGAGAGATTTTTCTCATTCGTGACAAGGGAACACTTAATTCACTAGAGATCAAGTCAGAATCTGAAACTGTAGTAATTAAAACAGCAGGACAGAGAAGGCGTGGATGCTTATGTCGAAGGAAACCATGCCTATCTGGTCACCTTAGAGCCCCAGCATTCAGCTCAGTGCCTGGCACAAAGCAGAACGCAAGTCATATTGGGTCAATGGATAAAAGACATCAGATAGGAAGGAAAACAAAGCTCAGCTCTCTGACCCTCAACACCATCTACTCAGGGTCCCCATCTGTAACATGAGCCTCACGAGGTATCAGGAAATGAAGGGAGAGGCAGAAGGCAAATCTCAAGAAAGTGGGCTCATTCTTACACTTAGTGATGGGCCAAAACTTGCCCCACAGTACCAGAATACCCCACAAAGCTACCATAAGTGAAACAGCCTGGTCCATTACAGACAATGGGTGCAAATAACCCATGTCCATCAATGGATGAATGGACAAACCAAATGTGGTAGAGCCAGACAAGGGAATATTACTTGGTCCTGAAAAGGAATAAAATAGTGATATAAGCAACAGGATTACATTAGAAGAAGCCAGACACAAAAGGTTACATATCATATGATTCCATTTGTACTAAATGTCCACAACAGGCAAATCTAGAGACAGAAAGTAGGTTCCCAGGGGTAGGGGGAATAGTGGGGTAGAAGCTACAGGGTCCAGTGATTCTTTTGGGGATGATAAAAATGCTCTAAAATTGACTTTGATAATGGTTGCACATACCTGTGAACATACTAAAAAACCACTGAACTGTACACTCTAAATGGGTAAATTGTTTAGTATACGAATCTTATCTCAATAAAGTTATTTAAAAGAAAGAGCATGGTCAGACACAGATTATAACAAACTATATCTCTAGGAATGTTAGAAATAGGATGGGATCTTGGAATGTGAATCCACTCAAACCTCTCTCTTCCAGGCACTTTTTTTTTTCTTTTTCTCTTTTAGCCAAAAAATTAGACTATAAATTTCAGCTTTACATATAAATGCCAGGAAATTAGAATCATTTCAGTGAGGGAGAGAGAGAATAAGCCAAGGAAAAATATAGTGTAACCTGTTGAACTTCCTGACTCTGATCACTGTACTATAGTTTTGTAGAACATTGTCATTCTGAGGAAAATCACGCCGAAATACTTAGGCATAAAGGAATACGGTGTCTGCAAGGAACTCACAAATGTCAAGGGCAGTTAAATGGTGCAAATGTTAACAACTGTAGAATCAGGGTGTTGGGGGGAGTTTTTGGTAGCATTCTTGCAACTTTTCTGTAAGTTTGAAGTTACATCAAAATTTTAAATGACCCTGATTTGTTAAAATAAAAATTAAAAAACTGAAACAAACAAACAAAAAAACCAAGCAACTAACAACAGACTAATGTTAATAGTAGATTGTGCTAGGAAGAAAACTTGATCAGTCTTCCACGCAGATTTTACGGGGGTGGAGAGAATGAGCCCACCCCGCCCACCCGCTGGCCACGCCCACCCACCGGCCTCTGCTTACTGGGCTCCTGCTCCGCATCCATCTTGGCCTTAAGCAGCATCCGCAGCCTCGACACCTCCTGCCGCTTGAGCTCGTCCAGCTTGGTGCGGACATGGTGGCTGACAAAGTCCAGCTCCCGGCTCAGCTTCCCGCTCTGCCCAGAGAAGGAGGGACACTGGTCAGGCTGCCCTCTCTGGAACCTTCTACAAGCTTTCTCATGCCTCACTCTGGGGCTCCCCAGAGCCCCTGAGACAAGATTCCAACTCCTCAGCCTGGCATTCAAGGCCCTTCTCATCTCCTGTCACTCATCAAATCACACTTTTGGCTCCAGCAATACTTACGTGGGTGTGGGGCCCCATGATCACAGCTCTTTCCCACCTCCCGGCCTTTGCACATGCTGGTCCCTCTGCCTGGGATTCTCTCTTGCCAATGCTTTTCAGGCGTAACCAAATCATCCTGACTGTCCTTCAAAACTCTAAGCAGGTGGCATCTCCTTTGGGAAGAATCCTCTGACAAACCCCTTGGCCCCACTACACACAAACACATATACACACACACAAACTGAGTCAAGTGCCTTCTCTGAGCAACCTGTATCATTGCTTTGGCTTATGTCTGTTTTTCAGTCAGAGCTGACCTCATTCCTTTCCTGCTCACAGCTCCCCATGGCTCCCCAATATCAGCAGGACAGAATCCCTGGGCCAAGCACTCAAGACCCTGCAGGAGCTTCCATCTGCCCATGCCCAACCCCGACCCTGCCCATGCCCCATCCCCCTTGTCTTTAAGTCAGTTTTAAGGCGCTGCCAGCCACCAGCTGAAGGCACCAGAATGCTTCATCAGCACACATGGTTCCTACTGTCTGAAATGTCATCCTTTCCCCCTCCCACACATACACATTTCAACTTCTATACCAGACACTCCCACTCAGAATTTCAAACCTCACTCGGAGTATCCTTCTCCTCACTTGTCAGACAGACTGGGTCCCTCTTGGGGCTTCCCCAGCACCCCCACTACCTCCGTTATTGTTCAGAGTGCTTTCTGAGCTACTCCTGACTCAGATCTGGTCTCTCCAGCCTGTGAAGGGGTGGCCTTTGCAGAGGCAGCAGGACAAGGGACCCCAGTGCCAGTCATATTAACCTCAACTAGTCAAACAGCTACTATGAGCCAAGTTCTGCGCTGAACTCACTGAGTCTGTCCTCTAATCCTGCCCTCCACCCCATTTTACAGATGAGCAAACGGAGGCCCAGGAGGAGAAGCTGCTGGCCTATAGTCCCTCAGACAGTGAGGATGGGCAGCCAGTTTCCAGCCTGGTGACCAAGGCAGTGTCATGGCTCCCCAGAGTGGGAGTTTTTGGTTCAAATCCCAGCCCTGGCACCACTGCACTGCGTGACCCCAGCACACCTCTTCCCTGCCAAACCCTTGAAGTGGGGATTATCGCTGATTCGCACAACCCCCCCCCCCACCCCTCTCAACAGAGAAATTGCTGCACGAGCCTCCTGGTTTCTTGAGAAGGAAACCAAGGCTCAGAGGGGTGTGGCCACTTGCCCAGGAGAGCATGAGACTGGAATGCAGCACCATCCCACTGCAGAACCTGCCTGTCTATATGGCCACTCTGTTTCTGATGTCGCTTCCCAGCTGTATGACCTTGGGCAAGCCAGATGGCCTCTAGGATCTCTGTTTCCCTGGCTGGGCAGTGGGACAGTCTGGGCTCAGCAGTCTCTAGGTCTGCCGTCCACTGTCCGGGGCCAGGGAGATGGGGACAGACAAGAGCCCCAGGAAGGCTGGGAGGTCTTGGGGGGAGCAGAGCTGCCTCCCCATCAGTCCCAAGTCTTGGGGACGTCCCTGGGCCGAAGTGTTTGGAGAACTCAGGGTGGATTCCCTAGGTGGGACATTCCAACCTGCACCCAAATGGGGAGGGGGCTCAGGGTGGGATGGAGGAGTAGGGGCAGACAGCCCTCTCTCCTCACAGAGGGTGACACCATCCTTTCTGAGGGATGCTGCCCGGCAGAATGGCAGGGGGTATGATCTCCGGGCGCAACCAGCTCAAGGGGCCTACAAGAAGGACAGACACTGCTATCAGCATCTGCCTCTGTAAAATGGGGAGAATCATGGCTCCTTTGGGGGCCTAATGTGAGTGTTAGGGGTGACATGAGTGATGACAGCATCTCCCCTATTTTGAATTCTTCCTGGGTAGAGAGTGCCCAGTACCCCCGGACCCAGCCCTCACTCGGTGCTTACTGAGGATGACCACTGCGCATATCGAAGCCTTTTACACATCTTATCTCGGAGAGTCCTGTGAGGCAGGTTCTATTATTACCCTATTTCACAGATGGAGAAACTGAGGCACGGTGAGGGGCGGTCACCCAGCTGGTAAATGGTAGAACTGAGACTGGGAACCTGTGTCATGTGTAGCCACACTGAACCATACATCTGGTCTTTCCCAGATCCCTTCCCAGCTGTGTGACCCGGAGAAGCGAATCCCCCCTCCAAGGCTCAGTTTTGTGATAGCTGGAAGATTTCCCTTTAGGGAACTCAGTCCTTTCCTGAGCTCTGCCCTCTGAATGCGCATCCCCTCCCATCGCGCTGGCACACAGCCGCACCTTGATGTCCTCGGCGTTGGCAGCCTGCAGCTTTTCCCGGAAGTGCCCGTCCGTCTCCAGCACGTTGATGACCTCTTGGAGGTACCGGTGATAGTACAGGCCTGTATCCTGAGGCGACAAGGATGAATATAGTAGCCCCAACCCTTTCTGGGTCTCCCCGGCAGGTAGGATCCAGGTTCTGCTTCCCTGGACACCTGCTGAGGGACCCAGAGACCACCCACCCCTTCCCTCAGCAGGAGGCCTACTCTGTGGGACAAAGACTCTGGAGCCAGCAGACCCCAGCTGTTCTGTAACCCTCGTAAACTGCCTGATCCTCTGGCCCACAGTTCTCACCTCTTCCCAGGTCTGTCTGTACTGAAGATGAAATGGAATTCACATGGGTAAACACCCAGTCCAATGCTGCCCACAGAGGGAACACACTGGTATTTGTTTGCAAGAAATGACATATACATCCATTCGTTCATTCACTCAAATAGCATTCACTGAGCTCCTACCATGTAGCAGGCACGGTTCCAGGGTACACAGCCAAGTGAACAAGATAGAAATTCCTGGACTCCTGGTCGTAGCCCTGCCATGCGTAGATGGCTGGCCTTTTCCTCTTCTGTTTGTAAAATAGGCAATAAATTCCCTACCTCGCAGAGCTGCGGTGAAAATTGAATGAGATAAAAAGCCTGGCACTATGATAAGGCTGTGGAAGATAGTCCCCATCTGCTACTGCTATCATTAGATATGTTGTGGAACACATCATAGGTAACAAATGATAACAGATCACCAGCCATGCCGCTGTGGGTATACCAACTTCCCACTGCTGCTGTGACAGAGTACCACAAGCTAAGTGGCTTAGAGCAACAAAAATTTATTCTCTTAGGAGGTCAGAAGTCCAAAATGTGTCAGCCGGGCTGAGATTATTCGGGAGACTCTAGGGGAGAATCTGTTTCCTCACCTTTCTGGCTTCTAGAGGCTGCCTGCCTTCCCTGGCTCATGCCCTGCATCACTCTGACCTCTGCTTATGTCATCACATCGCCTCTGACGCCAACCTTCTGGCTTCCCTCTTATAGGGAACACTTGTGGTTACCCTGGGCCCACCTGGATAATACAGGCTAATCTCTCCACCTGAAGATCTTAACTCAATCACACCTGCAAACACTGCTTTGCCACGTAAGGTGATATACTCACAGTTTCTGGGGATGAGGGCATGGACATTTTGGGGGGCCATTATTCCAAACACAATGGCTGAAATCCTAAATCTGCCAGTTACTGGCTATATGACCTTGTTAAGGACTGCTGGGATGCCTAGCTAAATTTAAATTTCAGATAAAACAACAAATAACTTTCAGTATAAGTATATTGTGTGGAGTGCACTTATACTAATAATTTTTCTTTGTTTATCTGAAATTCAAGTTTAACTGGGTGTCCTGTGTCTTTATTGGCCCAGTCTGGTAATCTTAGTCCCTGGGCAAGTTATTTAACCTCTCTGTGCCTCAGCTTCCTCACCTGTAAAGTAAGGGTAATGAGTACCCACCTCATAGGGGCTGTTGTGAGGATCAGAGGAGTTAATATCTTTAAATGTTTAACTCGCTACTTAGTGGGAGCTGTCAATGTTGTCATGATTGCTATGATTGATGTTTATAACCCTGTGTGATTTTTATTAGCCCCAGGATAAAGAAATTCTCCACCATGGCCCACAAGGCCCAGTGTGATCTGCCCTGTCCCCTCTCTGACCTCAGCTCCCCGTCACTTGCCTCACTGGCATCCTTCAAGTCCCTCTACCACTCTGCTTTCTCCTACCAGACAGCCTTTGCCTGGGCTGTTCCTTCCATCTGGAACATTCCTTCCCACACTTTGGATCTCAGCTTAAGTGACCCTTCCTTCCTCCCTGACCATGTCCCCTGATGTCTGTTCTCAGAGAGCCTTGCTGTTTGTCTTCCCAGTGAATCAGGCATGGGGCTTGTTCCAGCACTGTCCCTGGCTCGTAGAAGATGCTCAAGAAATGTGTGGAAAGAATGAAAGGAAAGGGGACTCAAGCAGCCCTTCTGTGACTGCAAAGATTTCATGGAACAGAGGCTTAACTTGCTAGGTGGGGACCTACCACACATGGAAAGATCTGTTCCACAGATAGTGAAGTGCTCATCCCTACTGGGAGCTGCAGGATTCTGGCCATAAATCAGGGTATTGGCCTTGAGGATCTTTAAAGTTCCAAATTCCCTAAAACTAAAGGTTTCATAGGGTTCCATAAACGCTCGTTGGAATAAGCAGTTTACATGTCCCAGTCATAATTTAAACTACAACTCCCATGAACTCCATGATGCGAGGCCACCCCAGTTAGCTAACACCACCTGCTCAAGGTGCTACTGGGAAATGTAGTTCTTTTTTTTCCTAGATTCCTTCTTAAGGGGAGGGCGTCGTAAAAGAGCAGAGAGGTTTAGATGGGGATGTGATGCAGACTTTTTTTTTAATCTAAAATCTGATCTGGCTTCCCATACCTCAAAGTCAGGGGCTTAGAAATCTGACCCCCTCCCCCACACCCCAAGTTTTTCACCACCTCAAAGCCCTGGGATAGCAAAGAATGGCAGGCAAACTACAAGCCGCATTCGAGGGTTGGAGTAGCCACCCAGGGGCCACCGAGGACGCAGGAATTGTAGTACCACTGCAAACACCTGGCTGGCGAGCAGGGCAGGGCCACTCACGGGGCTCTCGGTCGCGGGATTCTCCTTCTGGGTAGCCCCCCGCTCCAGAGGCACGGCCAGAATAACGCGCAGCAACAGCAGAGGTGGCAGGATGAGGAGGGCGGCCCGGGGCCCAGAGGGCGGCATGGCGGCGTGGTCTGTGGGAGGCAGAGAAGTGGAATATGTCTGTCCCAAGCCTCCTCCTCCCCTGGACTCTGGAGTCTGGACCCTCCCCACCCTGCCCTTTTCCAAGAGTCAAGACTCAAAGCGTTTCGTTTCCCGGGACCCAGGATACAGTGCCTCTGACCTTTCCTGCCTCAGACCCAGGAATCCTGGTTTCCAGCACCTGCTTCGCTTAGACTCAGGAATTCGGGATTTCGACCCTCTCTTTCCCCAGACCCAAAGGTCCAGGGCACCAACCTCCTTTTTTCTCAGGATCTAGAGGTACTGGTGTCTTCCTCCGAGACTCAGTTTTCCAGCCCTCTGGTCCCCTGCCTCCCTTCTTCCCGGAACCCAACGGCCTGGGTCCCTCCAGCCCCTCACCTCTCCTTCACCGCAAAGGGCGTTTTCCTGAGCTAGGACCTCCGCTGCGTTCTCGGTGATTTCCCCCCTAAGCCACGCCCACCTTCCAGCAGAGGACCCGCCTTCAGCAGCCAGATTGGTCCACGCTGGCTCCAAGTCCCTCCGGCCTCTGCCTAGCGGCCCCGCCCCTCATCGAAGTCGCTGGCCTTTTCTCGAAAGCCACTTTCTTGGAAGGCCTATCTTGTGACGCCACATTTCCTGCTTTTTAGGCGAAAGGAGAAAAGGGGCTTTCAAAGAGAACTACAACTCCCTCCGGAACAGGGGAAAATGAGTCAACTTCCGCGGGCATATTGGCCCCTTCACCTCATGGGAGTTGTAGTTTTCCCATTTATTTTCTCCGCAAGAGGTGACTGTGAATTACAGATCGGTAGCAGTTGGCACAGGTCACCTTTTAAGTCTCTCATATGAGACAGAGCCTGAGATGCAGCCTCTCTTAGGTCCCTTTAAGGAACACCCACATCCTCTTCCAATTCAGAACCCCTGGAGCAGGGTTACCTGGCTGCAGCAGAGGCCAGGGGTCATTGCTTTGTTGGAAGTGGAGCATGGGAGGCCAGGAGGCAGGTCCCAGGGGGAATCCCCCCTCCCTTTGAGCCCTCTTATTTTTCTCTGCTTATTTCCCAGAAACTCAGAAATTAGGTCCCCAGCTCCCAAAGAGAGGGTCAGGTATGTTTAGAAATTGGCCAGAGAGGCAAGACACTGAGGTGTGAATGTGAAAAGCCTCTCCAGGCACCAAAGGAGGAGAGGGAGTCTCCAGGATCCCAGGCAGGTGGGTGCTTGGGGTCTCAGGTCTCTAGAGGTGGGGTGTTTGGGGTCAAAAGTCCTGTGTTCCCATGCCTGGGTTTAGGAGAGTTAGGTATTTGGGGAGAAGAGAACTCCTCATAGTGATAAAAGCTAGAAACAGACTGCTGGGTCCGTAACAAGTGTAGGTGCTGGAATTTGGGCTGTATAGGTCCAGGAGAAAATCTTAAAGTTTAAGATCAGGTGTTGGAGGGCAGAGTCCATTGGGATGTTGGGTCTGAGTCCTGACTCCTCTTTTTGCTTCTCTAGAATGTCTCAGGAGAATGACATATGGAAGAAAGAGTGAGTGGGGAAATAAGGTGGGCAGGAGTGGAAATCAGGTGCAGGGGGGAGTTCTCAAAGTTTCATTATGCCCACACCCATTCAGCTCTGGTCCTTGCAGGAAGGGGCTGGGGGCCTGGACTTCCGGGTCCTACCTAAAGAGAAGGAGCTGTAGATGGAGACCCTTGGGTCTGAAAGAGGAGAGGCTGGGGGCTTTGAGTCCTGAGACAGGAGGGGCCTTGGGATCTCTGACTTCTGGATTCTAGACAGACAAAGTGCTGGGAGAAAAAGCTTCAGAACTGGTGGAGCAGGCTGAAGTTCTGCCCCTTCTGTGACTTCACAAGTGCTCAGAACCCTAAGTTGAGCAGAGGGAATGAGGAGAGGGAGGGGCTCTTGGGCAACAAGGGTGACCCGCTTGCTGTCACTATGAGCCTGCACCTCTCTCAGGGCCCTGGGGGATGAGCTTGCCACCATGAGGCTACAGAAGCTGGAACAGCAGGTACTATGCCCAGGAATCCTGCCAACCCCACCCCCTCTTCCATCTTCCATACCTCCCCAAAAGTCCCATCCCCAGGTCTTGTTCTGAAACTCCTGGCCCTCATTTGCTCTCCAGAGCCTCACGTTTTGCAACTGGGAAATGAGAAAATAGGAATTCAGGACCTTAATAAGCAAACCTTGGTGCTGAGACTCCAAAATTTCTAAGGAACAAGGGTTCTGGAGAGCAGGACTCCTAGGTCCTGGGGGAGGAGGGGACAGGGTGCCAGGACTCCTGGATCGAAGGAAGGAGTTGCTCAGGGATTGAAGGCCTCAACTCTTGGAACTCTCCCACCGACGCAGGCCTCCCCTTGGCCCAGGCCCTCTTTCACCCATCCCTGTCTTCCTGTCGGGTTCCTGGCCGCCATACACCCTTTTCCCGCTCCCGCAGCGGCGGCTGTTTGAGAAGAAGCAGCGACGGAAGCGCCAAGAGGCCCTCATGGTTCGGGCCAATCTGGATTCTTTCCTGTGGCCCCGGCGACCATGGTGGCGGGAGAAACGCCTCTCGGGAGACAGGGGTGAGGAATAGTCCAGGAGCATAGGCCTGTGGAGGAGGCAGGGTCTGTGGGAGTGTGGGGGCGGGGTCTAAAGGACTTTAATGGGCGGGCCTGGCGGAGCCCTGGGGCGGGGACTTGGTAGAGCACGGGGGCGGGGCCTGACAACCCTTGGGCGGGGCTCAGGAGAGCCTCTGTGCAGAGCTTGTTGGGGCCCAGGGACAGGACCTGTGAGACTTTGGGGCAGGGCCTTGAAGAGCGCAGGTGCAGGTTATGGTGCAACTAGAGGTGGGGCCCGAAAGAATCCTGTAATTAGCTTTGTTAGAGCTCTGGGGCGGAGCCTGGGAGAGCCGGGGACCTCCCAGAGAGGGCGGGGTTGGTGGGGGAGGTCTAAGGAGTCCTGGGGCGGGCCTGGTAGGACTAGGGGCGTGGCCTGGAAAAGCCGGAATGCAGTTTGGAAGTCCCTGACGGCTGAAGTTGGTGAAGTGCTAGGGGCTGGGCCTGGGTGATTTAGAGCCGAGGTACTGGAGAGACTGAGAGCGCGGCGTGGGGCTATTTGCACACGGAACCGCCGACTGATTAGCGGTAGGCTTGTGCTTGTTTGAACCTTAGGATGGAATTTGGGTTCTCAGTGGGTCTCGGGGATTTGGGTCGTCAGTCAATCAAGGGCAATGTCTGGGAGCCCAGTGAGGAGGCGGATCTTCTCAGAGGACCAGAATTTGTACATCCTGATAATGGGCACCTTCTCCCAGGCCCCGGGAACCCTTTTCTTCAGGAGAACGTGCCAGAGGCACATCTGCGCCCTGTTACCCACAGTGTCCTGGGCACTGTGAGCTGCTGTGGAGATGGCAGTGGCGAGTGTGGCCCACTGGTATCGCTGACAGAGGCAGGTAATCTCAAATCCTTGGGCAGCCTATACCCTAGAATTCCACTCCCACTAGTACCCAGGAGTCTGGACCTTAATCTTTGTTCTCCGAAGGATCCCCGCGAACCCCGTTATCCCTCCCACCACAGAGTCCGGGTCCTGAACTTTCTCCTTCTCCAACACCCAAGAATCTGAATCTTTCCCTCCCCAGTCATCAGAAATCCCAATCTCTAGTCCCCCTCCCTATCCTGACTACCAGACAGTTCCGATCCGGAGTTGGAGGAAGTCTCTGTGGAGGATGTTCTCGCCTCTTCACCTCCTTATGAAGAGCCTCCGGGGACTCGACGCAGGGGTTGGCCAGCCCGCCAACGACCTGGTAATTTTGGGGACCTCGGGTGAAATCTGGCCCTCTGGTCCACGTGGCAAATCCTTCCCTCCTCACTTTTGTAACAGCTTTGCTGAGATATATTTTAAATAATATACAATGCACTCATTTAAAGTTAACAATTCTGTGGTTTTTAGTGTATTTACCAAGGTGTGCAGCCATCACAATGAATTTTAGAACATTATCATCACCCCCTAAAGAAAACCCTGAATCTTTTATCAGTACCTGCCTCCCCATTTCTCCCAGACCTAAGTAACCAGTAATCTAATTTCAGTCTCTTGATTTGCCTATTCTGGACATTTCATACATAGGTTAATACAGTATATGACCTTTTGTGATTGGTTTCTTTTGCCTAGTATGTTTTCAAGGTTCATCTATGTTGTAGCACTATCAGTACTTCATTCCTTTTTATTTCATAGTAATATTCCATTGTAGTGACATTTCCTTTTATTCTCATGACATGACCAATGATTTCAATAACAGGACTCTGGGTTATCACCCCAAACTCTGCTCACCATCCCATTTTAGTTCCCCAGTCTCTCCAATGCTCTCTCTAGGACAAGGGAAAGGGAGGATTCTAACCTCTCCTTGTCCTTAGATCCAGAATAGAGACTTTTCAGCTTGTATAGACCCCTGAGCACAAGGAGAGGGAGGAGCATCTGGCAAGTGAGGCTGATGAGAAATAAATAAGGGTCAGAAACCCAGGAGTTCTGGCCTTTTCCAACTAGTATTGGTGACCTTGTCCCAAACTCCTGGGACCCAGGTGTCCTGAGCTCAGTCTTCTTAGGGCTTCTTCCACCTCTTAGGGGGCAGTGCTGAGGATGAGAGTGAATTCCAGGATGTTGGAGATGAATACGAGGTGCCTAGTCCGAGACCAAACCCTGGAATGGATGGTGATGGGGGCCATGGAGACTTGGCCTCCAACAAGGTGGGAGGTGGCACAGCCAGTAAGAATATAGGTGGAGGAGGGCTAGTCTCGGACTCTGGCGGGGTGAGGGGCGGCTAAAATTCTGAAGTCCAATCAAGGTCCTTTTTTACTGGTGGGTGGAACCTGTTATGTTTGCGCTAGCAGAGGCTCTATGATGCACCATTTAGTAAGTCAATCTAGAGGATCTGAATTGATGTTAGCATAGACATGAAAACCCAGCCCACTGAAAGGCAGTGAGCTTTGGAGAGGGTGAAACAGTGAAAGGAAAGGGCCAGCTGGCACTCACCTCGGCATGGATGAAAGTGCGATAGTTTCAGTTGAGTAGATCTGGGCGGTATTATGTATTATCTAGCCCAATGAACACTGACATTAGCGGAATGGGCAGTACTTTGAACGGGATTCTCCAATAGGTAGATGGAGTGGGTGTAGTTGCAGAGGGAGGCTAAAGGTACTGGCCAGTAAACAGATGATGAGAACTTGGCTGGGTGGGCCCATTACACGTAGTGGCCAATCAGCAGGCGGCAGAGATGTTTGACCAATAGGTAGAAAACTTGGCTGAGAGAGGGTGTAACTCTTGAGCTGGGATGGCCAATCACTAGTTGGTAAGTTGGGTGAAGGGCAGGTCTCGGCTGTCCCTCAACTTGAATTTGGCACGTGGGCTAGGGAGAAGACCTGGAAGAGCAGAATGAGGAGTCGGAGTCTACTGTGAGGAACTCCCCAGGGGCGGCCGGCGAGGAGGTGTCCGAAGCCTCGGAAGGCACGGGCAGCACGGGCAGCAGCGATGCCGGGAGCTCGCCCCGCTGGCCTCCCCGCGCCCCAGGCCCTTGGCCGGGCAAGAACATGGAAGCGTATGTGCTGAGGCCTGCGCGGTGCGGTTGCACGGTGCAGTGTTGCATCAGGCGTGACAAGCGCGGCGTAGACAAGGGCATGTTCCCTTGCTACTATCTCTACCTGGAGGTGCCCGACGGCCAGAAGGTACGGTCTGGCAGCCTTGCAAGCACGCCTCAATTCCCAGGGGCAAGTCCAGCTCCTTTCTGAGCGAGGTCAAGACTTTCGCAATTCCCGAACTTGGTCGCCATTGAACTAGGACCAGTCAGCTCCAATACCAAGCCCTGCCCTTCAGAGAACTAGTCTCCTCTCCTTTCCTATGGCCCTCCCTATCCCATAATCAAGCCCTGTCCACCCTTCAGGTGGGCCAGTCTTTATCAAAGCCAGGCCACAGGGTCCCAAACCCCACCCATTACAGGCCTCTTGAGGTATTGGCCCCATCTTTGTTGGGCAAAGTCTGGTCCCTCACCGAGACTTCTGTGCTAATCAAGCCCCATCCAGTCCTAGGATAAACCCTGCCTCTCAGGAACCAAGCCTCTCACCTCTTAGATTTCCCTTCTGGAGCCGAGTTTAGCTCCTCTTAGTCTGGCCACTCCCTTCCCGGGTGTGGCCGTCTCTCCTCAAGGTACTTCTCTCTCCCAGAAGAGGCTTTTTCCCTACTCAGTGCCAGACCTGCTTTTCCCTGTTGAACGCCTACCGAAGTCCTGCTGCAAACTTCCAAGAGAGGCTCTTCCCTATTCTTCAAAGCCTGGCCCTGCCTGCCAGTCAGGCTCATCCCTGCCTGGGCTCAGCCCCAACCCTGGACCCAATGGTGTAAGGAATGAAGGGGAGATATTAAGATGTGAAATGAAGCTCCCTATTCAGGACTCAGCTGATGACTTCCTTCAGTGAGAACCACATCTCCCAGCAAGCCTTGGGACACATTCCTCCATTACCCTTTCCTCTGTCTTGGGGACAGTGTGTTTCCTTGTCTTTGGGCCCCTAGCCCTAGCCAGATACCAAAAATCGATTCTAATAGGCTATTTCTTACATCCACAGTACTTCCTTTTGGCTGCGCGCAAGAGAAAAAGAAGCAAAACCTCTAGTTATCTCATCTCCCTGGACCCCACAGACATATCTCGGGAGGGAGACAATTTTGTGGGTAAAGTCAGGTGGGCAGAGTCCTGATGTGCGAGAAACAGGTAGCAGGGGGCCTGGGGGAAGAAAGGGACAATTGAACTACACTTCCCATCAGGCCATCAGGTAGAAGTTCCATCTGCTCTAGGATCTTTTCTCTTAGGGCTGATGGGTTTTGTAGTTCTTCAAGTTGTAAGCCCAGGGTGGTTGGCAACGAAAGAACTGAAGGCTTTGGAGCAAAGGCTGACATTTAAGGCATTTGACTTCTTGAGAGGCAAGGGGCTGGGACTCCTAAGCACTGGGGGAGAAGAGGGTTGGGATATATGAGTTCTTTAGTTTTAGAGGGAAGAGCATTCCTTAGAGCCGAAGTAGGAGGCTAAACTCATGGCTTACCAAAGAATGGGAGAGGGCAGAGACTGATTACATGGGACACAGAACATGAATCTTATGTAGAGGATTGATGGGAAGAGTTGATGAGATGAGATGGGAAAGCTGTTAATGTTAACAGCAAAACAGTAATAATTATTATTTTTATGCTGATCACTCCCCTCTTGGAGTAGATCTAATGTCTTGGGCACGAAGTTCTCCATCTTCGACAATGGGGTGAATCCTGAAAAGAAGAATTTCTTCCCAGAGACTACTCGGATCAGGAAGGAGCTGGGGGCTGTGTGTTATGTGAGTGCTCGGGAGACGAAAGAGAATAGAACAGGACGGTGGGGAGGGAGAAAGACACAGGCCAAATGGAGCATGCTACCCCCAGGAGACCAACGTCTTGGGATTCCGAGGGCCTCGGAAAATGACTGTAATCATTCCAGGAATTGACGCCCAAAACCAGAGAATTAGCGTCCAGCCACAAAATGTGAGTCCTGCAAGGTTGAGAATTTCTGGGTCAATGGGAGAGGAGGGGCTGGGGGATAGGTCATAATTCCTACGAGGGAGAAGGCCGATAGGTTGCATAAGGTCACGTGAAAAGCTGGGAGGACTTCGTCAGACTTACGTGAGGACAGATTAGGGACTCAAAATTCTGCGTCCGGAGGTAGAAAGCTGGTTGGTGGTAGGTTAACCATGCCCCCTACTTTACCCTCTAGGAACAGGAGTCGCTACTGAGTCGCCTCCAACGGGGGGCCACCCAGGGGCTGGCCCTGCTGCAAAATAAAGCCCCATCGTGGAGCGACGACAGCGGCACCTATGTGCTCGATTTTCATGGTCGCGTCACCCGGGCCTCAGTCAAGAACTTCCAGATCGTGCATCCGGATGACCGTGAGCTTCTAGGAACCGGTTTACCTGGGAAAGGAGGGGGGAGGCATAAGCGGACGAGAACTACTTCTCCCATGAGCACCTCAGCGTTTTTCTAGGCAGGGCGGACGCCACGCTATTGCAAACCTATTGGGAAGTGTAGTTTGCATGGCCCTCAGAGGGATTCTGGGCATAGAAAAGGGCACCGCACAGCCTCTCGGGAGTCGTAGTTCTCCCGGCTCAGAGGCCTGCAGCAGGGAAATGAGACACGCGAGGCTTAGTTCCTGACTTCCTCCTCAGCGAACTACGTGGTGCTCCAGTTCGGCCGCGTAGCCCCAGACGCGTTCACCATGGACTTCTGCTTCCCACTCTGCCCTCTCCAAGCCTTCGCCATCTGCTTGTCCATTTTCAATGGGAAGCTGGCGTGTGAGTAATTCAATGAAATATTCCGATCAGCTTCTGTGCCTGCTCATTTGGACAAAGGGCCCCAACATGCCTTCTTCTGCACCAGTTTACTAATAACCCATACTTATTAGCCACCGCCTGGGTGCCTAGTACTATGCTCTAGGGAGTGGGCTGTTTAGCAGCGCTTGCTTTCTGAAATCACAGGCCGATCATGGGAGATGGGCCTTAAACAACAAAAAATCAGAATGCTCGTCTGCTATAAAGGAGGAAAGCACATGGAGGCACAAACTGGCTGGGTCGAACATCTCTAAAAAAATGACTTTCAGACTGTATCTGAAGAATCTCAAGGAACTAGCTGAACCAGAGGGTTCAAGGATAGGAACATCAGGCAGTAGCTATAGCTCCTACAAAGGTCTTAAGGTGGAAGGGGGCTTGGTCGGTTTGGGAATGAAATGATAGTGTAGAGGAACTTGGGGAAACCAGTGCGGAGGGGGAGGGTATGAGGCTGGACGGTGCAGGACATTTGGGCCACTCTTGTTTGAACTGCTGAGAATAGTTCCAAGCTGGAGAGGTAAAGTAGGGTGAGTAAGTAAAGGACATGCCTGCACGTGAGAGAATAATTACAATGCTAGCTAACACTTACATAACATTTGTTATTTGAAGCATTGTTTTAAATATGAACTCCTTTGGGCTGTTCAATCTCATAAGGTATGTGCGATTGTTAGCCATGTGTTGTAGGTAAGGAAATAGGGCTTATAAATGTGAAACGGGGCAGCTGAAAGCCTTGAGGAACTCACTACACCTGCCAGTAGGAGGAGTCTTTACATTCCAGGAGGCACGGAAATCTGGAGCTTAACACTTTCTGAGGGATTAGTGAGTCCAGCTGCCAGCCCCCTTGGGGAGATAACCATCCCAAGTTTAACAAAAATTTAGGCAGAAGCAAAAGAAAAACTGCTAAACCCACCAGCCCTTAGTTCAATAGAAGCTTCACAATGAAAAAAAGGCAAATCCAAGAGATGATGGGGAATGTAGTTTATCCTCTATTGAGGCACTCGCCTTTTGCTGTTCTTCCCAACTGTCTTGGGGACCCAGGAATAGTGGATGTTGTCAGTTCAGACACACAGAGACACTGCTCACGACAAGACTTTATTCCTATATAAACCAACACTTAAAAAAATAAATAGTTAATAACATGAAAACTACATCATCTTAGCCACGCCTCCCACTGAGGTCCAGGCAAGGAGACATATGAAGGAGGGGAGAGGCTGTAGCATGGCTCAAGGGCGTGGCCTGGATGGGGGACATTGGTAAGGTCTGGGTAGGGGCAGGTATGGTGGCCACAGAAGTAGAAAGGTTCTTGAGGCGTGCCCAGGCCCTGGCTCGGGCATCAGGGGTGAGGTAGGGGCCCAGCTCCTCTTGGGCCCTGGCAATGCGTCTGGCGAAGCGACTGCGATCCCGGGCGAACTGCTCCCAGGGGCCTCGGCGGGCGGCCCGGGCTGGTCCCGCCCAGACAGCCAGGAGATGGACGGAGACCTTCTCAGAGAAGCGCACCTGGAGATGGACCAGCACAGAGATAGACACAAGATACAAACGGCCACAGATGGGAGGTGGGTAGAGAGAGAGAACCAAACAAAAATTAGTTGCATAACAATGATTGTTATCTGGCTAGTCATTCGCCAAGCCACCTGAAGGTGGAGGTGGTTCCCTGGGGTTGACCTGAGCTGCAACTGCTTCCTCCTCCCACAGGGGCCCAGCCTCTTGCAAAGGATTGCATTACAGTGAACACAGCCCTCCCAGCGCAACCCTCTGCAACATAGGGGACCCAGAAGTTAGGGCCTCCAGCCCTTCTGGCCCCAAGCCCAGGAGTTTCGGCTTCCAGCCCTCTCCTCCCTAACACTCAAGAATCTAAGCTCTCAGCACCCACCTTTCTGGTCTTTAGGAGAGGCTCAGGGTCCTGATGCCTGACGGGGGTTTCTTCAAACTTGAGCCGCCTCTGCAGTCGGAGGGGCAACCGAGAAGGAGCCCAGGGAGGTGGCGGTTTCTCTCCAGGTAAATAGATGTCCACGCGGAAGGGGCAGGACTCGGCCTCTTTCCACTCCTCAGCAGTTTCCTCTCCAGGCCGACAGATCCGGCCCCTGAGGAGGGCACTCTGGGCCTGAAGGGAGGGACTTGCTCCCGACTCAGCTGCTTCTGACTCATCATCTTCATCCTCATTCTCATCCTCATCATCTTCCTCCTCCTCTGAGTCCTCTCCTGGTCGATAGACCCAGGCCTTTAGGAAGGTACTGGTGGGGGGGATGGAAGAAGGACCCTCAGCTTCTCCCTCCTCTTCAGCTGCTCCTGAATCACTGTCCTCCTCCTTGTTGTCCTCTTTGTTATCCTTGTCCTCCGTGTCCTCTCCTGGTCGATAGACCCAGGCCCTCAGGAAGGCACTGGTGCGTGGGATGCAAGAGAGACCCTCAGCTGCCCACAAAGCACTGTCCTCATCCTCCTCTTCATCTTCCTCTGTGATCTCACTGGATTGATGCTGCCAAGTCCTGAGCAGGGGCCTCTGGGCTAGAACTGAGTGTGGCTCTGGGTCAGCTGCTCTGGTCTCAGCCTTGTTGTCCGCCTCCTCCTCAGGCTCCTCCCCTGAACAACCTTCCCAGGCCCTGGGGTGGGAGCCTACAGATGAGGGGGCAGTAGAGGTCTTCGTGGCTGCTTTATCCTCTGTTCTTTCTTCCACTGTGGCTTCATCCCCTTCCTCCACTGGAAGGCAGCACACCCAAGCTCTGGGCGTGGATCCTGGAGCTAAGGGGGACGTAGATGTTCTCGGAGCTTCTTTATTTACAGCTCCACCCCCCTCCTCCTCTAACTCCGAGCCTGGACAGTACTCCCAGCCTGATAGGAGAAAAGGGAACATGATCTCTTCTTTATCTTTAGTAACTCCTCCTTCCTCAGATTTCTCCTCCCCAGGAGGGTCCTGCAGGGATCTTATCCGAAGGCTGGAGGCCAGGGGAGCAGGCTGGCCCTCTATAAATTCACTTCCCAGCTTGCTAGGGACTCTGGTTGCTTCTTCTCTGCCATTCTCTTCATCATCATCACCTGAAAGTCTCCAGGCTTCGAGAAGAGAACACTTGGCTTTCAGGTCAGGGCAGGCCCCCCACGATGCTGCTCCATCACTCTCAGCTGCTCCGCTGTCTCCAGTCTCCCCTGGAGGGCACCTGCTCCAGGGAGCGTGGTGGGTGGTCAGAGAAGCCTTAGCCTCTCCCTGATCTGCTCCTGTTACTGGTGCTGCCAGCCAGGGCTCTGGAGGTCCTGGGCTTCTCAGACGGCTCCAGGCCCGGCTGAGGAGGCCCATCAGTGGGGACAGGAGGAAGAAGGGGTGGGTATCCTTCCAGGGGGCAGACTGATGGGGCACTTGGCCTGGGGCCATCTGTCTGGGCTGGGAGAAAGGGAGAAACAAAAGGAATAAAGATTAGAAGCCATTTAGGATATCACATCAGAGGATGAAAGACTCTGAGGATGAATGACTCTGAGTCATAGCAACGGAAATAGTAACACAAATAGCAACAGGAGAGAGGGCGTCCCTGCCCCAAATTCCTTTCGGATCCCAGCCACTCCCATCTTGTTCCTTTGTTTCCTGCCTCATCTCTGAATACCCAGGAATCTAGGTCCCCCTTCTCTCCTTGCTTAGCCCCAAAGCCCCCAGCCCCATCTCCTCTCAGACTTCTAGTCCCAAGAAGCAAGAAGACAAGTCTTCTACTTGCTTTCCTTGGGGACAGTCCTTAGTCCCTGCTTCTCATCCTCCTGAGGATTGACAAATCAGGCCCCCATCACCCGCCTCCCTCGGAGACACAAAAGTTCCGATTCCTAGATTGCTCCTTCATTTGGGACCCGAGAGTCTGGCTCCCAGACTACTCTGTCCGGCTCAGGACTCCAAGCTCCTAATTCCCTCTCCTTCCTAAATCCGATCCCTGAGGTCCGTCCTCGTCCCACCCCTCCAAACACAGGCGTTCAGGTTCCCAGGCCCTCCGTAGGACCCAGGAGTCCAGGCCCCGAGCCCTTCTATCTCGGAACCCAAAGGTTTGAGCTCCTTTCTCATTAGTGACCAAGAGTCTGATCTCCAGCTCCCAAACCCCTGGGGACTTAGGCGTTCCAACGCCGCCACTCACCGGCTGGGTACTATGCGTCACCCTGGGGGCAGGAGTACCGGCTGGGGCTGCCACACGCGATCGCAGGTCCAGAAGGTTCGGGAGGCCAGCGTGTTCATCTCGCCCTCCGGCGCCTGGCTCGGGGACTCAAGTTGTTACCGGCTGCTGCAAGCGCTGTCGCGACAAACAGGCGCAGAGTCGTGCAGGGAGACAAACACAAACAAACCTGTAAGAACCGGATCAAGTCAACGCTGACGCCGCCTGCACGGCTTTTATAGGCCAGCGCAGCCGGACGTGCTGACGTGACGCGGGAGGTTTGGAAACGTAGACGTGAGAGACGGAACAGAAAATAAGGTTGGACTTCTCGCGGAGATTCCGGGCTTTGTGATGTCACGACGGCGTTTCCGAATGTGGCCACGCCCCGAAGCAAGCGAGCTGTCAATCAAACTCGTGAACCAATTGAACAGTGAGGGAGCTGGCTCCACCCCTGCTCCAGGCAAATGCCCTTTCCCCTTAATCTAACCAGCAGGACGCAGTTTAGGGTCTCCCACCTTCCCATCCCGGCTGTCTTCTATCCAGTGTGGGAGAGCATTAATGTTTCCACTTCACAGACGGAGAAACTGAGGCTTGAGAATGAAATCACTTGCTCAAGATGGTCACAAGAAGAGTCTAGGTTCGTTGCAAAAGAGAATGAGAACGTGAAAGCCCCCTGTAGGTAGGCACGTTACTTTGCTCACTGCTTTCTTCTCAGTGCCTGGCACATAGTAGGTGCTCAACAAATATGAGATGTGAGGATACTAAACCAAATACTCAGACCCCTGCCCTGTCTCAGTCACAAGGCTCCACTCCTGGGTTTCACTTGCTTCAATGTTTTAAACCATTTTTAAAATGGAAGTATAGTTCGTTTACTATGTTGTGTTAGTTTCAGGTGTACAGCGAAGTGATTCAGTTATACATGTATATACAAATATTTTCTTTCAGATTCTTTTCCATTATAGGTTATAATGAAATATTGAATATAGCTCCCTGTGCTATACAGTAGGTCCTTGTTGTTTATCTATTTTATATAACACCTGCTTCAAATTTATACAAAACTTCTGCTACACAATCTGAAATTCTGGCTGGGTAGCATCAACTGAACCTCATGGCAGTGGAGGGTCTCCTGCCACAAATTCCAGGTCCAGGGACACAGACCCAGTTCTCTGACGCCTCCCATGCCTGACCTGGTCCATAACCTTTTTCCTCAAAATACTCCCAGGAACAATGTCTCCCTCTCATCCTTAGTCTAGAACAGAATTCTCACCTGGGTCTGAGGTGGAGGTTGACACTGGCCACTTGACACTGCTTTTGCAGAACTGGGGAATCTGGTGCCACTCCTTCCTTGCTGGAGGACTTGGACTCATCCACTTAAAGCCACACTTCCAGACCCCTGGCTTCATTCACAACGCTGGAAGTCCTGACTCATAGCCCACGCCTTCCCAGGCACCCAGGATTCTGAGCTCCCACACCTTCCAAGATCCTAGCTATCTCCATTAGGGGCTACCAATGACCCAGCCTACTGAAGCCCTGGAGTCCAGGCCCCAGCTCCTAATTTCCAAACATTTAGGAATCACAGCTTCAGCCACTTATGGGGTCCCAGCCCAGCAGGGATCTGGGTGAGGGGAGCAGTGCGGTGGACCCAGCCCCTCCCATCAACTGTGGGGGCAACTGAGCAAGAGGTCAGGCTGCAGTGGGGAGGCCAAGAGGGGCGGGGTCAGCCGGGATTGGGAGGGGAGACAGCGGCGCGTGGGCGGCTGGCAGAGGGAGGGAAAGTCCAGCAGAGAGGAAAGAGAAACTGGGAGAGGGAGGAAGAGAGAAAATGAGAGGGAGAATCAGAGAGAGGAGGAAACAGCTGATGTAGAGGGCCATACAGAGAGAGAAAGCGAGAGCGAGAGCGAGAGAGAGAGCGAGAGAGAGAGAGAAAGAGAGAGGAGACTGAATGTGAGGGAGAGAGAGACACAGCAAGACAGAGACGAGGGGGGAGAGAGAGAGAGAACGGGACGGAGACTTAAAAGAAGAGACTCTGTGTCAGAGAAAGATTTGGATGCAAACAGAAAGATTGGAAGAGAAAGTGATATGGGGGTGGGGATGAGAACAAGTAAGGGAGAGCCTGGAAGAGACAGAGATTAGAGAGAAAGAGAGACAGGAGAGAGTGGAGAGAGACAATATAAAAGAGAAAGTGTGAGAGGAAGAAGACATCATCAGAGACAAAGAGACAAAAAGGGTGTGAATGAGCAGGTGAGAACTGGGGACGAGGAGAGGCAGCACCTAAGAGACAGAGGAGGAGGGAGACTGTGGCTGGGTGTCCCAGCACCCACCCTGCCCTCTTTTGCCCTCTGTCCTTGGGACCCCGGAGCTGGTAAGTTCCCTGGCTGGGGGGAGGGGCCGCTTGGGTGCACATTCCTGGTGTCCCAGGGCTTGGCAGGGATGGTTTGGGGGTGTCTGTGGGACAGCAGGAGACAGGTAGCTGGGGGCAGCCAGAAAGAGGCAGGGGTTAAGGGGGTCCCGAGCACAGAGAAGGTCAAATTCCTGACCAGAGTGTAGGGGGCAAGAATAAAGAAGCCCCTATTCTCGATCCCAGGCTGCAGACAGCTGCCCCCTCCCCACAGCTGCCACTGCCGCCCACCTCTCTTGGCATCACTCTTGGTATGCGATCCGGGGCCAGGGCCTCCCCCAGCCCCCCAAGCCCCAAACAACAGGCTCTTTCTCCTCTGCCTCCTCTGACCTGCAAGCCCCTGACCCTGTCTCTGTCCCCAGCTGGGTCATCTGCAGAGTGACGCACACAGCCCCTTTCTTTCTCTCCCCAAGCCCTTGATGGAGGAGGGCAGACCTCGGAGCAGCCTCAGCCTGGCCAGCAGCGCTTCCACCATCTCCTCGCTTGGCAGCCTGAGTACCAAGGTTCGAGCTTCTTGGTGGGGCTGGGGAGGAGGTGGGGGACTCTGGGCTCCCCTATCTCCTGTATCCAAGCCGTGGTTTAGGTGCCTTCCTAGGGACTCCGGTTGTTAAGAGCAAAGATCTTTAGCAAACTGGGTCTGTCAGCCCTAGAGAGGTCCCAAATTGCCCACCAGCCACAGCTAGGAATTCCAAGGCACTCCCAGCTGTCTCCACCCCTCGTATTTTCCTAATTTGAAGCCAGAGTAACAACCCCACTTGACTCTGGTTGCTAACATAAGGCCACTCCCCAGCCAAGCCCTCCCCTCTCCCCATACAGGAACTCAGAAGCAGTGGCTATTCTTCTTAGGACTGAGAATTCGTGTCCTATTTCTAGCCCTCCAATCTACCCAGTTCTGAAATCTGACCAGGAAAGCTCCTTCTCCAACAATCAGGCCCCATGAAGCCAGAGATACTTGGGTCCCAAATCATCACCCTGGTCCAAAGTTCAGTGATGACACTCATTTCCTTGTCCTCTGGCCATTCCCTTCACTCATGTCTAGCTTCCCAAGTTCAGAATCCATAGATCTGATCCCAACCTGGGGCAGCGCCATTGCCAAGGAAAGGCATCCTGTGAGAATCAGGCTGATATATCTGTGTGGACCAGGGAGGGGGCTCCATCTATTGGGATGGAGGGATTTGGAGCTCCCCCCACCACCCTCGACATGGTCACTACGGGATGTCATTCCCTGGTGCTGGGGTGTCCTTTGATTCCAGCTGGCCCTTCACCAAGGACTCAGCATGGAGGTCCCTCCTGATTATGGGGACCTCCCAGGCAGTATTGCCAGTTCAGATCCCAAAAGTTCTACTACGTCTTTGGCTCTGGTGGCCAAGGACATCCTTTCCTTGGCAGTGGATCCTTGATTCCCAGATTCCTTCCCGATTGGCCAGTAGCCTCTGCCTTGCCTCCAAACAGCTCCTTCCACCCATGAAAAGTATCTCTCCACTCTGCAGTACTCACAGGTCCTTCTGATCCCCAAACTCAGCTTCCTCCTTGGCCTGATTTCTGAAGGCAGCTGAGCCTCGGGTTGCCTGGGTCCAACTGCACCAGCTTTCCAAGCCCATCCCAAGGCCCTGTTCACTTCCTTCCTCCTTCTCTCCTCAGAAGTCCACCCGGGCAGTAAGCAAGGTGCATGCCTTTGGGAAGAGAAGCAATGCACTCAGAAGGGATCCCAACCTCCCTGTGCACATCCGAGGATGGCTTCATAAGCAGGTAGAGCAAGTGGAAGAAGGGAAAGGACATTCCAAGTGATGCTGGAGGCTGTGCCCCTGGCTCTCTGCTGTTTTTCTCCTTCCAAGTCTCCAAGTCTTTTTTTCTATTACTGCTTCTTCCCTTATTCTGTCATTGTTTCATTCATTCATTCATTCATTCATTCATTCAATGATCACTTCTTGAATATTTACAATGTGCCAAGCCCTGGAGCACGTCATGCAAATAAGACAATCAAGTATCTATAGTACATGCAAGATGGGGGCAGGGCAGGGATGAATAATAAATTCGTATATATCAAGTGGACTCGATTTCAGATGGTAGCAAATGAAGCTCTGTGAAGAAATAATACAGAGAGATGTGCTGGAAAGTGGTTGAGAGATGAGAGCTACATTTGACTGTTGGTCAGGGAAGTCATCTCTGAGATGACATTTGAGCTGAAAACTCTAGGTCAAGAAGGAGCCCATTGTGGGGAGAGGGTATAGCTCAGTGGTAGAGCATGTGCTTAGCATGCATGCGATCCTGGCTTCAATTCCCAGTACCTCCATTAAAAATAAAAAATAAAATTTACATAGCAGAAATAGACTCACAGATATAGAAAACAAACTGTGGTTGTCGGGGGTGTAAAGAGAGGAGGAGGGATAGATTAGGAGTTCGGGATTAATAGATACAGATTACTATGTAGAAAATAGATAAACAACAAGGATCTACTGTATAGCACAAGGAACTATACTCAGTTTCTTGTAATGAGCTGTAATGGAAAAGAATCTGAAAAAATATATATGTGTAGTATAACTGAGTCACTTTGATGTACACATGAAACTAACAGTGTAAATCGACTACACTTCAATAAAAAATAAGAATTAAAAATTAATAAATAAACAAACCTAATTACCTCCTATACTCACATGATCTGATTTATAATTTTAAACGATCATGCTGCTTTTGTGCGAATGGATGGAAGAGGAGAAGAGGGGCACAAGGCTGGCGATTGAGTAGTTCTGGCAGAGGAGATGGAGAGATACAGGATTCAGGTTGTGGCTCAGCATCACGTTCCCAGCCTCTCTGGGTCTCACACACCATAATAATTGGACGAAGTCTTCCTATATAAAGCCCCTGCCATGAGTGGTATAGTATCTGTCCCAAACTTCCTGTAACTTCTCAATCCTCAATGATAGATGAGAAAACATTAGGTTCCTAGTGGGGAAATGACTTGCTTAAGTGCAGAGTTTGAAAATGGTGGAGCCAGGAGTCAAACTCAGGTCTGACTGTGTCCAGATTCTGTGTCCCGTCAACTGTAACCCACATGTTTCCCACTCTCCATCTGAATCTGTTGCATCAAACATGTATCTCTGCTTCTCTCCTTTCTCTGGATCTTTGCCCCCAAGTGTCACTGTCTCCATCTCTTTTTTACCTGCTGGCTCTACTCAGCCCTCTGCTCCCACTCTCTCCCCCCAGGACAGCTCCGGGCTCCGGCTCTGGAAACGCCGCTGGTTTGTCCTCTCTGGCCATTGCCTCTTCTATTACAAGGGTCAGTGCCCCAGCTGGCATGGGGTGGGCAGCCCCCCCCCCGTCACCCTCCCTTTTCTTTAGCTTCTCAGCCTCCAGATCCTTGTGATCCCTGACCCCAGCTCTTCTTTTGCAGACAGCCGCGAGGAGAGTGTCCTAGGAAGCGTCCTGCTCCCCAGCTACAGTATCAGGCCAGATGGGCCAGGAGCCCCCCGAGGACGGCGCTTCACTTTCACAGTGAGTTCGTCCATCCCCCAAGGGTACTAAGGAACTAGGCCTAGGAGCAGACATAGAGCATCCATTATTGGAGATAAGAGACCTTGACTAAGGTGCATGGCAACCTCCTTTTTAAAGGGCCCAAGCGTCCAGGTCCTCCAGCTCTCTCCTCCCACAGGCGGAGCACCCAGGCATGAGGACCTACGTTCTGGCGGCTGACACACTAGAGGACCTGCGGGGCTGGCTACGGGCGCTGGGCCGGGCCTCCCGCGCGGAGGGCGACGATTGGTGAGTATACGTAAAGGCCACGCCCTCACCCTGTACCTCCAATCTGGGTCTGGCTCATCATCCCAAACTCCTCCCCCTGAGGCCCTGCCCCCTTCAATGTCCAATCACAAGTCTTCTGGCTAAGGAGACCCCCGCCCTTCAGGCCACACCTCCAGGGAACTCCAACTCTTCCAATCAGCAAAAAGGCTTTCTCTTGTAAGCTCCGCCCACCATTTTGTCCATCAATATTTCTCACTCTCTGACTTGCTCAGAGGTCTCCACCCTCTGCAGCTGCCTTCTAAACAATATCAGATTCAAAAAAAGAGAAAGCCTCCAGGTTTTCTCTGCCTGTCCCAGTTTTCGACGCGTAGTCAGGGGCATTCGGCCCAGCGACCTGGATGGGCCTTGTGGCCCTGCGCAAGTCACTTCCGCACTCGGGGCTTAGTTTCCCCATCTACAAATAGGGACAGTGATTTATAGTACACCACCTCCTTTGTTTTCTTTGTAGGTCCCTGGGTCCTTATCTGTGAAATGGGAATAAGGGCTGTTATAAGGGTCAAAGGAGTGATGTCTTTTTCCATGCCCATTCATTAGTGGGCAACCCAGGTCACCTGCAAGTCCCCAGCCTGGGGAGGGCCCTTGCGGCCCTGGTGGTCCCCCAGAGGTGAGCAGAGGGGAAGAGGGCCGAGGCTCAGAATCGCCAGAGGTGGCTCGGCTTTCCAGGGGTCGTGGCCGACCCGGGCTGCTCGCACCCAGCCCCACGGCCGACCTGCAGTTTGGACCCCGGATTCGGAGGACGAGGAGCCCAGAGTGAGTTGGATGAGGGAGTCTGGGACCAAAAAGTTCTATAGGGCTGAGCTCCAGAGGAAAATAGTTGGAGGCGTGGCCTAAGAGAAGGGCGGGGCTGTGACTGATTGGAGGCAAGTGCTTTCTCGTGGGTATGTGTATGTGTAGGTGACTTGCTGGGGTTCTTGTGGGGCCAGAGCCTGTCTGGGAGAAGGCCTAAGAAGGGGACGCCACGAAGGCGGAAGTTTTTTAGAATCTGGCTAATAGAGGAGGGTTCTACTCCAGAGGGACAGTGAGACACACTGAAGGGAGATACATCTTGGAGACTAGCTTGATGGCTAGCGGGGTGAGGGGGCTCTAGTTGACCCAGTTCACCTGTTTTCTCCTCCCTACAGTCTGTTTACACCCCTCTCTCGCCCTCCCTCCCCTCTGAGCCTCCCCCGGCCCCGTTCTGCTCCTGCACGGAGACCCCCTCCCTCCTCTGGAGATACAGCACCTTCTGCCAGACCGCATACCCCACTGAGTCGCATCGATGTCCGGCCTCCCCTGGATTGGGGTCCCCAGCGCCAGACCCTTTCCAGGCCCCCTACTCCCCGCCGAGGACTCTCCTCCGAAGCTGGAGGAGGAAAGCCCCCCAGAAGTCCCCAGCACTGGAGTCAGGAGACCAGAATACCGGTGAGCTGAGGCAACAGGGTAGGAGACCTCATCTCCCTTATAGCCATGGGGCTGTCTTTCCAGGCTGGTCTCTAGGCCATTACTCCTTGAGCATCTTGGGGATTGTAGTTCAGCATAATCACAGCTGGGTTCAGGTGTGAAAGGGAGAGTGAACTTTATCTTCCATCAGTTCTCAGGGCTGTTTTCAGGCTGGTCTTTGGCCATGACCCCTTAAGCATTATGGAGATTGTAGTCCAGAATACTCTTCTCTAAGACAATACTGTGAAAGGTAGTGTGGATTGCATCTGCTTGTGTCTTCAGTTTTATCTTTCCAAGTTGGTCATCTGCTGTTTTCTCTCAGCATCACGGGATTGTAGCCCAGAAAATCCATAACTAACCTCAAATATGAGAGTGAGAGTAAAGTGCAACTTTCATCAGTTCCTGGGACAGTTTTGCCAGGCTTGTCCATTTATTATCATCCTCTGTATCCCTACAGTGTCACACAGCTGGAGAGCAGGCAGTTGAGGCAGTTTTGGGGCCCCAGTTCTGAACCTCAAAGAATCTTCTAAGGCACTTCAATTCTGGACACACACATTCTAATTTCTCAACATCTCTATATCAATATTCTTTCCAGGCCCCCTCTAGTTCCTCCACATATCTCCAGCTCCCCCCGAGACCTCCTGGGACCGGGGCTTCCATGGTTTTACTGGTAGGTATCCTGGGGCACCTTGAATCTGCGATAGCCTCCTCCCTTGCTTTCTTTGCTATGGTGAATGTCATCTCCTGGACTAGTGTGCCTAGAGGAGACAGGGTATGTCAAGGTGCCTGGATAGGTGCTTATATTAAGTTTTCTAGGGCTGTTGAAACCTGGGTGGCATATATATAGAATATCTCTCCATTTGTTCATATAATCTTCTAGGTCTTTGTGTTTTAAAGTTTTTCCATAGAGATTTTGTGTGCTATTAGTTAAGGTGACTCCTAAATTCCTGATCATTTTTATAGTTATTTGAATGATATATTTTTTCTTCTTTTTTATATTTAAAAATAAATTTGTTTATTTTCTAGTTATTGATGATGTAGATATATGCCATTTATGAAGTTTGTAGCTTCATTTTGCACCTCAATTCTCTTATTTGTTCTAAATACTCTTTGATTCTGTTGGTTTTTCTGGGTAGATGAGCACCTCATCTATAAACAATGGTGGTTTTGTCATTCCCCTTCCTATCTTTACAGTTTTTGTTTCCTTTGTCTTATCTTATAGCACTGGTCAAGATCTCTAATACTGTAACAGTGGTAGTGAGTGTCCTTGTTTTATTCTCAGTCAAAAAGGAAATGTCTAAATTTTCTCTATGAATTATAGTATTTGCTATAAGCTATTTGGTAGCAGAGCCCATTGGATCTTCCTAAAGCCAAGAATCTGGCAATTGGTCTACTGAGGTTTGCTAAAGCTTGGAGCAGAGCTAACAGGGACAGGGGTGTCTCTCAGTGGAAACAGGGCTCATCTTAGCACTGAGCTACAATAGGACCTGTTTGGGCATATGACCCCCAATTTTCTCTTTCTCCTCAGCCGGGTCCCCCACTAGACTCAACCTTCCACCAAAGCTTGGAGACAGATGTAAGTTCTCCTTGATCAAACCTTTGCTAAGTTCTCAGAGTTGAGAAGGGAAAGTTTGAGATGGGGGAGTGGACAAGGGGAAGAGCCAGATCTGGTCCATAAATAGCTCCTATTCCCCTTTCTCCAGACTTTGTTGACCAAGTTGTGTGGGCAGGACCGGCTCCTGAGAAGGCTGCAGGAGGAGATAGACAGGAGGCAGGAGGAGAAGGTACAGGGCTCTAGGACAGGGGAGGGACACCTGGCCTCTCCACCTACCCTTAGCCCATCCTGATCCCCAGCATGCCTGGATACGGAAGGATACCTTCTCTTCCTGTGGCTCGGTGTGGTTTCAGAAGTCTAACCACCTTCCTTCTCTATGCAGGAGCAACTAGAAGCAGCCCTGGAATTGACCCGACAGCAGATGGGCCAAACAACCAGGGAAGCTGCAGCTCCTGGAAGGGCCTGGGGGCGCCAGCGCCTCCTGCAGGACCGATTAGTCAGTGTGAGGGCCACTCTTTGTCACCTGACCCAGGTGAGCATCTAGGAAGGGCCATGCCTCCCAAGGGACTCCAGGACTCTACAGGTTGTTACTAAAGTGAACCTGCCCTCAAAGGCTCATGGGAAGGTAGTTCTTGAGAATCCCTCCCTCCCAAATTTTAAACCAATGATCTTGTCCTAGAGGGTGAGGGGCAAGCAGACAAGCAACAACAATATTTAATATAGCCTGGCTTTTAATCTCAGCTCCCACTTATAGTTGCTGTGTGTCCTTGGAAAAGTTACTTAACCCCTCTGGGCCTTAGATGACACATAAACTTGAGATGATAAAAATAATATTGACTTCATAGAGTCATTGTGAAATTTCATAAATATATGTCAATAAATGAATAAATATTTAACACTTACGTGCCTAGTATATGGTAAGCATACTTAAGTGTTAGCTGTAATTATTATCTGTAAAATGGAGACATTAATAGTACCTACTTCAGAAAAATTAGAGAGCTAAGAACAGTACCTGGCACATGGTAAGTGCAGAGGTAATCCAGAGGACTCAGGGAAAGATGTTATTTGTCTATACTAGAAGTTCATTGGAATGACAGGGTCTATACAAACTCTGGGTTTCCCAGTAGTCTGAGCAAAGAGGCCCTTGGGAATTGTAGTCCATTCAATTCCGTTAGGAATTGTAGCCCCCTGGCCCCAAGGCACCGGGGGCCAGGCCACCCTTCCTCTTGCTCAGGTGGTAGGATGAAATGGGGAAAGATCTGGGGGGTGGGCATGCTAACCTTGTGTCTCCCTCTTTCTGGGACCTGAGGAGAGAGAGCGGGTTTGGGACATGTACAGCGGCCTGGAGCAGGAGCTGGGCACCTTAAGAGAGACCCTTGAGTACCTGCTGCACCTTGGGTCCCCCCAGGTACATCCCTGCCCCAAGCTCCCAAGCTCCACCCTCCTCTCTAAGTTCACTTGGAAACCTTTTGGCATTTAAGCCTCGCCCACAGCACCAAGCCCCACCCATTTTATTTTAAGCGCCTCCCCCTCTGTCTTTTCCTTTCACTTTAAACCTTTTATTGTAGTTAAGACCATGCCCTTCAAGACCTATCTTCAGATTCAGAATAACTCTACCCTCTGGTTCTAAATCTCTCCTCTTGTTTCGAAGCCATGCCCTCAGTGTCAAAACTCCACCCCTCATCCCTGTCCCATCCTGCCAGTTCATCTCTTGCATTCTGCATCCTGACTTTTGCTGTTAAATTTATCTTCTGGAGTCTCCAGTTCTAAATCCAATCTCTTACTTCAAGCCCCACTCCTAAGGTATAAGTCCCATTGCTTAGCCTCAGACCCCCTTCTTCGTTCTGAGCCTACCAATAGAATTTCTAAATCATATATCTTTAGTTAAAAACTCTGGCTTCTATTATTAAATGCATACTCAAGATTTAAATCCCACCCTCTTCATGCCAAACGTCTCCCACTTCTTCCTAAAATCCACCCCTCAACTCTAATACCCACCTATTGATGTTAAATATTACTCAGTACCAGCAATATATGAAAAGAACAATGCATCACAAACCAAATTATGTTTATTACAGGACTGAAAGATTAATTTAACACTTGAAAATAGGCCCATGTACTTCACCACATTTAATAAAATAAAGGAGAAAAACCACATGATCATCTCAATAAATGCAAGAAAAACATTAAACAAATTTAACATCCATTCATGATAAATGCTCTCAGCAAAGTAGGAATAAAAAGAAACTTCCTTAATCTGATAAGGCATCTATAACAAATCTACTGCAAACATTATTATTGGCAGTGAAATATTGAAAACTTTCCCCCAACATTTGGAATAAGACAAGGATGTCCGCTATTGCCAGTTCCAGTCAACATTGTACCAGGAATCCTAGATAGTACAAGTCAGTATGAGAAATAAATCAAAGGTATAAGGACTGAAAAGGAAGAAGTAAAGCTGTTTTTATTTACAGATGACAGAAAGATATGTGTGTAGAAAATCCAAAATAATGTCCAGATAAACTGTTAGAATAAGCAAATCCAGCAAGGTAACTGAATGCAAGGATGATATGCAAAAATCAATTGTCTTCCTGAATGATAGTACCAAACAATTAGAAAAATATATATTTATAAACACTAGTGTTTGTAATTAACATAAACTAAATATCTAGGAAGAAATCTAATGAAAGATACGAAAGACATCAATGCTGAAAGCCACGTTGAGAGAAATTAAAGAAGACCTACATAAATGGAGAGATATACCATGTTCGTGGATAGGAAAGATACACTAATGTAAAGATATGGTCTCCCCAAATTGATTTCTCCAGTGGAGCTCTTCAATCCCAGTATAAATATAAAAATCCCAGTAAAAGAAGGTTTTTTTGGTTTTTGTAGAAATTGACAAGCTGACTCAAAATTCTATCTGGAAGTGCAAAAGGCCAAGAGTAGCCAAGGGAGCCTCCAAGAACCAAGCTGGAGGAGTAACACAAACTAGATGTCAAGTCTGAGTATAAGGCTACAGTTAATAAGAAGACAATGTAGTATTAAGCTTAGACAAATGGACCAAAGGAATAGACTAGGGTATTCAGAAACAGACTCACATATATTTATATGGTCACCCATTTATAGTAGAGGTAACACTGCAGAGCAGTATAGGAAAAACAGTGTTCATGATAAATGGTGCAGTTAGTGGGATATCCATATGGAAATGGATATCCACAAATATAGCCCCCATATGTACACAGTCCATTTATGACTCCATAAGCCCAACTGATTTCAGACCCTTTCCATGGTTTATCAACTTGAACCCTCCTTACATCTTCCCACCTTTGAGTAACGAATTCCTTTCCTCTCCCCAGGACAGAGTATCTGCTCAGCAGCAGCTGTGGATGGTGGAAGACACAATGGCAGGTCTGGGAGGCCCCCAGAAACCACCTCCCCACACTGAGCCTGACTCCCCATCCCCTGCACTCCAAGGCGAGGAGTCCTCAGAGAGGGAGGTGAGACTCACACACATCTTTCCCCATCCCCAGCTTCCTGTCCTATCTGCCCCTGACCCAGCTTATCACCCATTCACCTGTTTCTCTTTCCCTGGATCAGCTAACCAACCTCAGGCAAGTCTCCTAAGCTCTGGAAGCCTTTGTTTTCTTATTTCTCGTACTATGGTGTGGTCTACTGGTGTGCTGGAGCCAGATCCCAAGACCTCCCAAGATCCAATCGCCTGCATCTTTTCTCAATGTCACATTCAGTTGGTAGCTTGAAACAGATCACAGTGAGGGTATTTAAACTGCAGAAATTGGCAAACGCTGCAAACTAGGGCTGTTTCCTACCAGAGAGGCCATTGTTAAACATTTACCAGACACTGCTAATCTTAACCCCTATCTTGCAGGGTTCTGTAAGAAGGACAAATTGTGACTAGAAAATGCCTAATATAGAGTAAGCCATCAGGAAGCGGGAGCCACTATGACCATAACCAGGTAGAGCTGCCGCTGGTCCTGACCATCAGATCATGTATCCGGGAGACTTCAGTTTATATCTCAGCTCTGCTATCTTTGTGACATTAGTCTTTGTCCTCATTCTCTGAGCCTTAGTTTCCCTACATATAAAAAAGGGATAATAATAGCTGTCTTGTAGATTTACTGAGGGGATTCAATGAGATAATGCTGATAAAGTACTTAGTACCTACCATGCCAGATGCTTAATCATTATGGAACCTCAGACTTATAATGCCTTGCCATGTGCTAGGCACTGTTCTAAATGCCTTATATGCATGGATTAATCTTCATATCAAAAGGTGACATACAGTCCAGAGAGGTAAAGTAACTTGCCCAAGGTCACACAGCCAAAAAAAAAATGCAGAGCTGAGGGTTGAAAACTAGGTCTAGCTTCTGGTTTTCAGTCTTAATCCTACTTATGCTGTGTCTCAGCTGCTATATGCTTGAGAAATGGTAATCATCATGATGATTTTCCTTTCCCGACTCCTCCAGAGCCTGCCTGAGTCCTTAGAACTGAGCTCACCTCGATCCCCCGAGGCTGACTGGGGGCGGCCCCCAGGAGGCGACAGAGAGCTCGTCAGTCCTCGCTCAGGTGAGTATACGGGGTCGGGCGGGATTTTCTCGGCGTTCGCTGTCCTCACAGGTCCTGTTCTGCTCTTCCAGGTCTTGGATCTCCAAGGGTCTCCCGGGCTTCCAGCCCTGAGGGTCGCCGCCCCCCTTCCCCACAGCCAGGAACCAAGGTAGGCAGTCCATCCCGCCTCCTCAGGTCCATCTTGACCACCACAGAGGAGGTGAGGGAGGGAGCCTTGGGGATATCTGGCAGAAGAGTGTTAGAGGCAAAGGGAACAACGTTTGCAAAGATTCCGAGGCAGAAGTGAGTCTGGCTTGTTGGAGAAAGTAACTAGAAAGCTAGTGCGGCTGGAACAGAGTAACCGAGAGAGGAGGAGACCGGTGCTGATGAGGACAGAGGGGAAATGGGGGCAGATAGTGCTGGGGCTGTGGTCCACGATGAGGACTTAGCTTTGACACTGCTTGAACAGGAACCGTGGAGGGTTCTGAGCACAGGGACGTTGCTGTAAGTGGGAACTGGTGGCCTCTGGTGGCCACATGGAGAACAGTGTGTGTGGACAAGGGCGGAGGCCGGGAAGCAGTGAAAGGGCCACTGGGAGAGTCCAGGCGCGAGGTAACAGTTGTTTGCACCAGGTTCCAAGAAGAGGAGATGTCTAGAGGGAGTCAGGTTCTAGATATCTTGGTTTTCAAACCTTATCCAAAACCCTTGGAACCAGATGTCATTCAAAATGCAAAATTTTGCAGATTCTAGACTGGTACTTTGGTGCCTATGCTCTACACCGAATAAAAGCAGCCGTGGTGTCTGGTGCAGCACCGTTCATCAGACACATGAATGTTTCCCCAATAAAATGTATGAATATGCATACTAAATTGGATAAAGGCTGTAAATAATATCTCCATTTAAAAGTCAAGTTTATTTTAAAAATAAAGCAATGAATTACTTTCATGAAGGAGTCAGTGCACTAAAAATAGATGGTAAGTATCAGGCGTTTTTTATTTCTAAGGAAAAGATTTAGTAAAACATCATGTCACACATCCAAGTACCAAGGAAACCAAGTACCTAAATATTCACCTGCAGTGAATGCTCATGGCATCTGGTGGCTTGAGGACGCTGGAGACTGGGGTCATTGGTTGGGGCAGCAATGACATCATAAAGCTGGAGTGGACATTTGGAGCAGGGCCAGGGGTGGGATCCCCGAGGATGAGGCAGGTGGCCTTGGTAGAGTTTCTGGCTGTGTCATTTGCTCTTTAACCAAGGATGTTGTCTGGGCAGTGTCCTTTTAATTGAGTAAACGGGTTAGATTCTCTAGGTTGCTGATAAATACCTACTGTTGGAGGGCAGCAATGAACTGGTCGCCTGTTTCACCATTTCGTCTGTGGGGAGTTTTCCCCCTGTGTCTCAGCCTCGTTAGCATCGCTGTCACCCTCTCACGTTTCCGAATCTCACACGGCATCAGCATTTCTCTGTCCTCGAACCAGTGCCCACCGGGTGAGTCATTGCTGGGTCCGGTAGGAGGTTCCGCTTGTACCTGATCACCTTGGGCAAGAAGAACAAAGTTCAGCTTCATCCTCTTCTCATCAGCGACACCAAATCTGGTTGCTTGCGGACTTAGGGTAAAGGCAGTCCTTTTGTTTTCAGCTGCAGCATTGTTTTCAAGCTTCATCGGAGCCCTAAGTCTGTGTTTGCCTTTGTTTGTGATGGTGTATCAACCTCATCCCAAGTATTCGAAGCTACAAAGGTGGCATCCCTAAAAAGTCTTGGGTCCCGGGTTCCCAAGACCTGCAGCCAGTATGGAGTTTTTTGGGGGTTTTTTTAAGGGTGGTATTGGTGGTCATTCTTGCTCTTCATGGAGTGTCAACTCGCATCGTTACAAGCCGTAATGTAGAGATGTCATGATTTCTTGTTTGCATAATAATGGTCTGGAAAATCATAGACATGTTCCTAACACCTTAGATGTCAGCTTTTTCCAGGCACTACCAATTGTGTTGTGTGTGTGTGTGTGTGTGTGTGTGTGTCTGTGGTTCCAGTGCGCCCAAGAACAGACCCCCCAAGCCTGGCATCCTTCAAGCCTGTCATTATCCTCTTTCATTGCTGTGGTAACATTTTAGGAGGCGGACAACATCACTCAGAAGCCATTTTATCCACTGTATACATTTTTTGCAGCACTGAGTTTTCTTCTGATATCTTAGCAAACCCATCAGTATAAATGATGACCGGCCGATGCTTTGCCACCCCAGATCTTCAGGTATTTTAAGTCATATGTTGCCAGTCATAGGCTCATGATCAATTTTCCAGTCTTCATGGAATATTCTAGCTTGTTTCATGACCAAAAGCCTGCAAGAGCATCCGGTTACCTTCAGATCTTCATGTTTTGCTCAGTGCAGAGTTTCCTGTCATCAGTTCCTGGTATCACTGTCAGAGTACAACTTTCACAACCGCTCTTTCTGTTTACATCGCATCACATCTCGAGGGTCTTATTCAGTGAGATGTCCCAGCAGACGCTCCTCGATCCTCTTCCTGATGTGATTTTACTTTCTGAGCTCTTGGAAGTGACAGATGTTTCTGTTCATTTCATTTCACTCTCCTTGGGGCTATTTTTGGCATTTTATGACATCTTCAGAGAGCAATCAAACTAGAAAATCAAAACAAAAAGCAAGAAAATAGCAATTGACATCAGAGGCCCGGATGATGGAGGGTGTGTGGAGACTTGGGGGATGCCGTCCATCACGACCACCAGGTGGATAACAGCACCGATTTAGAAAAAACAAACATCGGCTGTAAGATTGCTGTTTATTTCTGGAGTGGCAGATAAGAGATTTGGGGAACTGATTCTGAAGGTGGCGCCAACAAGATTTCCTGGCCGATGAGAGGTGGGGTGTGAGGACTCAAGAATGACTAGAAGGTTCTTGGCCTGAGCATCCGGAAGGAGGGAGTTAGCAGGCAGGAGATGGAGAGGTTTTTGGGTGGAGGGAAGGTGGGGAGTTCCTGTTTGAATATGTTAATTAACTTCAAGCTGCCTATTTGGCATTGTTCCCATTGGCGCTGGGGTGGCCCCTGGCCTCTTGTGGATTGGGTTTTGTCTGGGCACTGTGGTTCCTGAGCTGAATCAGACCAGATCTCAGGCACTGAAGAGCTTCAGACATAAACACTGCCAGAAGAGAGGGAGGCATGTGCTAATACGGGGAAAGCACAAAGCATTGGCGCCATTAGAGAGCAGCTCCCAGGCAGCCTGGGCATGTTGGGGATGGTTTCCTGGAGGCAGAGAGACCTTGAAGAGTGAGTTAGAATTTATTAGTGGGGAAGCAGGGAAAGAGCTGGTGCCAATGTCCAGACTGAGGTGGGGATTTAGGAAGCCTCTGCTAGCCTACAGGCTGCCTTTTTTGTGAATTAGAGACAGATGCCCCTTCTGCAGGGGCTGGCTTGGTCAATGTGATGCAGGAAACACAGATGTGGGGCGTGAGGAGGGGTGGGTCCCAGGCGTCGGTTGAGCCCCTGGGACATGCCCTGCCAAGTGTGGGTCCTTGGCTTCACACAGGAAAGAATTCAAGAGTGAGTCCCAGTTGAGTAAAGGTAGATTTATTCAGAGAGATACATTAAAAGGCAAGAGAAAGGCCACAAGGTGGGGTTGGGTGCTCAGATTAAAAGTAGGTACACCCTCCATAGACAGAGTGTGGGCCATCTCCGAAGAGGGAAAGAGGGCAGCGGCTGCGAGGCACCCTGTTGCCAGTTTTTATGGGCTTGGTGGCTTCATATTGCTAATAAGTGGAAGGACCAATCTAACTAGCCTGAGGAAGGGGCTGGGATTCCCAGGAACTTGGCCATTTCCCACTCTTTGACCTTTTGTGGCTAGCCTTGGGACTGTCATGGCGCCTGTGGGCATGTTATCCACCATGTTAATATTTTACAATGAGCATATAATGAAGCTGAAGTTCTACTAGAAGTCAAATCTCCTGCCATCTTGAGCCTCAGGGCCTACTGGGGGTTGAATCTTCCACTGTTAATTGCTGTATCATTCCTTGAATGGCTGTGCCCTGCCCCCTTCCTGTCTCAAATGGAGGGCTCAGTCCTTGGGCAGTGTGTAACTGGTACAACTGCACATGGTCTCTGGGGAGCACAGAGCACTGGCCTCCAGAATGCCATCCATCAACTGAAAGGTTGTTCAGTTCAGGCCAAGGAACATCTCAGACCCTTCTTGAGTGCCAGACTCTACAAGGCGAGGTCCCCAGCCCAGTCCTTTTTTTAAAACTAATTTTTAGGGTGGAGGTAATTAGGTTTATTTATTTTTAGAGGAGGTACAGGGGATTGAACCCAGTACCCTACCACTTGAGCTATCCCCTCCTGCCAGTCCCTGTTTTCATGGCAGAGGGACAGGTGTAGAAAGATTCAGCGGTGAACTTACTGGAAAGGGCAAGACAAGAGACTGAAAGGTTTGGGGAAGAGAGAAAACACAGGCCAAGGTTGGAGTCTCCAGATGTTTCTCATCTCCCCAGGTCCCCCTGGCCCGGCCCCGGATGAGTGCTCAGGAGCAGCTGGAGAGAATCCGCAGAAACCAGGAATGTGGACGGCCTCTCCCCCGCCCGGCCTCCCCCCGGCTCTTCACCCTGGGGAGGACACTATCCCCAGCCCGACGCCAGCCTGACGCAGAACCAAAAGTGAGGGGCACAGTGGGGAGGCAGTGAGGTAGCAGTGGGTCCTCTGTTCCCCCTTGGAGCCTCAGTTTGTCTCTCTGTAAAGTGGGGCTGTTTCCTACCTCCTTACCCAGAATAGATTTCCAGATTTGCCTGCCCTGTACCTGTGCTGAAGTCAGCATCCTGGCTCCCTTAATGGGGGGAGGACAGGGTGGGATGGGGTGGGGTGGGCCAGAGACTACATCTCCACCTCACCAGCATTCTCCCTCCTAGAGGGGAGGGTCATGGGTCTGGGTTGGAAGCCCAGTTTTCTTTTTCAGTTACTATCTGTTGTCAAAGGCAAAAAAAGAAAAAAAAATTGAGCAAGTAAAGAAATCAATTTTATTCACACTGTTGCAATGAGGAACACACGTCAGATCCAAAGGTCAGAATGTCTGAGCAGGATGGTTTCACCTTAGACTTTTCTAGGGAGGAATTAGATCAGTCATAGGTGGGGTGATTTTACAGTTGGGATTGTTTTTGTAAGCAGGAGGCATCTCAGTCAGGGGAACACCAAATGTTTATCTCTACGTCTAGCTAGTTTTGACAGGACAAGGAGTTCAGCTAATCATTTATGGCAAAGGGATGTGAATTCAGAAGATCTGATTCTCCCTTGTCATAGGTAAACAATGGTGGGGTGTCATCTGTGAGTCTTGTCAACGAAAATTCAATTAAAATCAGGAAGAAAAAAGAATTTTCAAATGGAGGCTTGTAAACCAGGTGACTGACTCAGAAAACTCTGAGAACTGTTCTGCCTGTTAGAAGTCAAAGGCACGCTCATATACATTTTCGAGACAGAGGATAGTACATCAATATGATGTATTCGTATTTTACGTAAAACTCATCAGGGATGCATAGTCTGAGTAAGCATGTACAAAGCCAGCTGCAAGTCTCTGTGATCCCCTATGGAGATGGGAACGGATGTTATTCATTTAAGAAGTTACATTGCTAAGCACCGGAAGATGGGGAGGGAGGGGGGATTGCTCTTTACTATGAACCAATCACTCTCATCTCTGAGGAGCTCTGGTTAATGTGTAACACAGATGCACACTGCTAATTATGGAAGGAGGGAGGAGGCCCAAACAAACACACAGAGGGAATTCTATGTTTAATTTTTCTTGTCCTGTGTTAAAATAGAAATTTCATCAATCTTATCTGAAGTCATACGGAGAAGAAGGGTTCTTTGCACTAAGCATGCTTCCCAGAACACAAGAGTGTGTGTGTGTGTTTGGGGCAGGGGGCTGATTTTCCTAACTCTCCCTGTTTTCCAGGAACTCAGGTAAAGTTAAAAATTGGCAGTGTCTTTGGGGCAATTCTGTCCCCTCTCTGCGCCCCCTTCACTTCACCCTCAAAATGAGAACATGAGGACTTCCGTGAGGAATTCTAATGCCCCAATTCCTTTGTAGCCTGTCCTGGGACACTCAGTCGCCCAGAAATGGCTCAGAAGCTCCGGGTCCTGGAGCAGGTAAGGAACTGGAGAGCGGGGCAAAGAGCAGGGAAATCAACAAAGGGAAGAGGACTAGCATTACTATTGTCTCCTGAGTACTCCCCAGTACTAAAGTATAGATCACAGAACCTTTTAGAGACGCTTGAGTTCCTGGGGAATCAGAAAGCCGTAGTTCGCTGAGAGAACTGCAGTTCCTAGGTGAATGTCAAACTTGACCCCTATGTTAGGAAATAGGGGGTAGTTTTCTGGCAACTGGACTACAAATCCCATAATGCACGCGGGCTTTTAAAAAGAGGGTCTTGCTATATTTAAAATCCTTTATAGCCACGTGTTAGGGACTACAACTCCCAGAAGGACATGCGCGGCACTGTGGTCCTTACTGTACAGGCTAATTATACAAGCCCCTCAAATCTTCTTTTTTCTAGCCCGAGGAACACCATCCCTTATTTGCCGACATCCGAAGGTCACCGCGAGCGAGTTCTCAGTCTCTCTCAAGCCCTGGCCACTGAGGCGTCACAGTGGCACAGAATGATGACAAGTGAGAATGGGCTGGAAAGTTGGGCTCTTGGTTTTTAGGAAACAGGGAGTCGGAGGCCTGGGATCCTAGGTTCTCGTGGGGAGGGATCTGAAGACTGCTGGGAATCCTTTGTCTTGATGAAGAAAGTTGGACAGGACTTGGGAGTTCTACATTCCAGTAGGAGGAGACCGGGGTCCAGGACTGCTGGGTCTACGGGAGGAGAGGACTGGGAGCCCGGACTCCTAAGTCTGAGAGGAAAGGTCTGGGGGTCCGGCCTTCTGGGTACCAAAGTTTGCCATTATCATTCCCCGTTCATCCTTTCCAGGTGGAAATGTGGACTCTCGAAAAGACCCTCTTCCCCCTGCGCCGCCGCCTCCGTCAGACCCCACGCTCCAGATGTCCTCGCCCCCAAGATCTCCTCCAGTGACCGATTTCCGCTCCACGAGGTTCTCCCGGGGAGGTGGTGGGCGCGATGCAGGCCCCACCTCCTGGGAGGCCAACTGGGATTCCGGGGCCGCCCCTCCCGCCTTAACCCAAGACGAGGGGGCGTGGCCTCTGCGAGTCACTCTGCTGCAGTCCAGCTTCTGACCCACCCAAACGCGACAGCCAATCAGAGCGTGAGGGCGTGGCCTGACGGTACCGCCCCGAGATCTGGACCGCCTCCCCGCACCTCCGGGAGTGATCTGGTCCCATGACCTAGAAGGGAAGTAGTTTCTGTGGCCAAAGTTTGGTTTTCCCAACACTTGTCCAAATTTGAATTAAAATTTAGAAACTTTAGTCAATAACTTTGTGTCTGTTTGGGATTGTGACACTGATGTCTCTGAGGGGTTGAGCTGGAGTCGTGGAGTTCTGAGTCCCCAAGGAAGAGGGGACAGGGGCTCCAGGCTTGTAAGTCTGAGGAAGGAGGGAGCTCGGGATCTGGATTACTGGGTCTGAGGAAGGAGGGGGCTGGGGACCCGAATTCCTGGGTCTGAAGGAAGGGAGGACTAGGGACCTGGACATTTGAGTCCAAGGATAGAGGGGGCCAGCCGCCAGGAATCCAGAGTTTGAGAGGGGAGGGATTTGGGGGCCTGGATTCCCGGGTCTGAAAGAGGAAGGGGCCTGGGCCAAGCTTCCAAGCTGCTAGCTTTCCTGGCAACGCCCCTTCAGGGTCGGGCTTCCAGGATCCAGCCCCTATTTACGGTTCAATCCCACTACCTCACCTGACTTCGGAGGTGGATAGAAGCCCGGAGGGAGTGACAGAGGGAGAGACGGTCTGCTGCGGAATGGCATCGGGAACGCGCTGTGCCGGGAAGGTGGTCGTCGTGACAGGGGGCGGGCGCGGCATCGGAGCAGGGATCGTTAGAGCCTTCGGTGAGTGGGGTCTGGCTGGCTTTGAGTATTGAAGTCTGGGAGAAGAGGGACCCCTGGGGGGTTAGTAGGTGTGGGAAGGAGTATTTTCTGTACTGGAATGTAGATTCTTACCTTACGAACTCTAATTTGCAAAGTTAACGAAGGCATAGGGAGTGGTAGCCTGGGGCCTGAGATTTTGGCGCAATTCCAATCTCCATTGCCTCTCTTTCTCTAGGTCTCAATTATAGCTACAAAACGGGTCTTGCAGGTTTAGGGTTTACTCTGAAACCAGGGTTGGGGGCTCGGGAACCCCAGCAGGCACCTGGAGTAGCCAAGAAGAATAGGTGTCCAGGCTTCTGCCCTTTGTCCTAGGGGGATCATCATGAGACTTTGGGGTCACTAGGAGAGCAAGGGGGAGACAGTCCCTACTCCAGGTGGCCACAAGAGGGCAGCAGAAGCTTTTGCCAAATTCTGCTTTGGTATAAACTGTTCCCTTCCTATTCTCAGCGGAAAGCGGCGCCCAAGTGGTTATCTGTGACAAAGATGGTGAGTGAGGGTCCCTCATTCCTTACCCCCAGCCCCTCCTTTAGATCCAGAAGGAATCCAGGCTGCCAGGCCCCTCCTCCCTCAGACCCAGGATCCAGGCCCCAGCCCCCCTCCTCCCTCAGACCCCAGCCCTTCTCTTTCTGCAGAGTCCAGGGGTCAGGCTCTGGAGCAAGAGCTTCCTGGAACTGTCTTTCTCCTCTGTGATGTGACTCAGGAGGAAGATGTGAAGGTGAGAGTATTTTCTGTTCCTACAGTCCCCCTACCCCATCTTCAATTTCTCTCTCTCTCTTTAGCTTTGTGCTCTTCCAGGCTTTTGCACATTGCTGTTCCCTCTACCTTGTCCTCTTCTCCTGGCTACATTGTACTGATCCCAAAGGTTTCAGCTCAATATTATTTCCTTAATTCCCCAAGAATTTCCCCAACTCTGCTGGCCAGGTCCTGTGTCTCCTGGGAAGAGTCTCCTTTATCTCCCACTCCTTCAAGGCTTGTCACACTTGTCGCATGGAGTGGAACCAATAAATTCTTCACTGAAGTTCTCCTGTGAGAGAGTTTCTCTTTCTTTAGTGTTTCTATCCCTTCCCTTTAGTGGAATCTCTGACATCTGCCCTTCACTCTCACCTGATCCCTGGGTTTCTGGAGTAATGACTGCCATGTGAATGTCACCAGCTCTCTGGTCCCTGGCACCCCTGACTTCCAGTCTCCTCTTCTCCTGCCATGCCTGGTGATTCTGGGAGGGGTCCCCCACATCTGGTTCCTGTCCCCTCAGCTGTGAATCTAGCTTCCCATCCTTGCCTTATTTTTGGGAGCCCGGGTGCAAACACTGCTCACTCACAGTCTTTCTCCTCAGATGCTCATTTCTGAGACTGTCCGCCGTTTTGGCCACCTGGATTGTGTAGTCAACAACGCCGGCTACCGTAAGTTGTGAGGCCCAAGGGCCATTCTCCACTGGTGTCGCCCGACCTCGTGGCTTCCCACCCCATTTCTGACTCTGTTCCATCCCTGTAGCCTCAATGTCTTATCTACAAAGTGAGGCTGATGGCCCTTCTCATTTTTTCCCCTGAGAAGACATACTCTCAGCTCATGGTTTATTGGGCTTGATGTAGAGGCTTTGAAGGGAACTTGCCATCAGCGTGATGACTGCCCTGCATAAGAACGCCTCACGTTGGTAAACCAAGGCTCAGAGAGGTGAACTGATTGGACGAAGGTCACGCAGCAAGGCCATGGTAGAAAGAAGCCTCTCTTTCCGGCTGGGCAACTTTGAGCAATTGACTTACCCTCTCTGAGCTGCACTTTCCTTCTCTTGTAAGAATTTAAAGAGGCAACAGATACTAGCTCAGCCTTTCTCTCTGTGTCCTTAAGCCATTCAAAAGATATTTATTGAGCATGTGCTATGCCCCATATTCTGTCCTAAGAACTGCGGATTTAGCAGTGAACAAAATAGACCAGATATTCCTGTCCACATAGGATTCACATTCTAGAGTAGGGAAATAGACAAGAAAAGATGAATGCTTTTTTTAATCTTGATTTTTATTTTTTTACTTTTATTTTTTTTGGATTGAATATCTAGATTTATTTATGATTATTCAATTATTTAAATAATTTATTTATAAATACTCAAGTATTCAAATAGTTTGTAGCAGTGCCTTTTTAAAACACATTTATTGTCATATGGTTGTTGTACAGTAAACTACACTTATGTCAAATGTACAATTTGATGGATTTTGATAGGTGTACACATCAGTGAAACCACTACCACAATTAAGAGAGCTAACATTTCCATCACACCCCAAAATGTACAATTTTTGAATTCCCAATTTACCCCTTCCCACCCTCTTTACCCCCAAGACAGATAGGGCTAATCCTCATTATTTGCAGATTCCATATTCTCAAATTCACCTGCTGCATGAGGGGCAGGGGAGGGGGTGTCTTGTAACCTCAGAATCAGTCCTCACTGTGCTTTCCTGGTATTCCCGGACATGCGCGGAGAGGCAAACATGTGAGATGCCCACAGCAATTTTTCCAGCCAATGTCAAACACGGTGATGTTCTGCCCTCTGGGTTCAGTTCTCAAAGAGATGCCCAGAGGAGGGAGACCAGATAGGGCAGGTAAGGAGCTCGCTGTCTGTCCAGCTGGGTGAGTTTGAATCCCAGCTCTGGCAGCCGTGAGTAAGACTGCCTCAGGCAAGTCACTTCAAACTCCTGAACCTCCTTTGCAAAATAAATAAAATAGAGTTTACCAGTATGGGTTGTTTTTAGGATTAAAGATTATAATCCATGTTAGATTGCCACACAGCTATATACATAAACATATGTACATATGGACTGACACATATATGTCCTGTCTTATCTATTGACACTGCTTTAACAGAAATACCAAAGACTGTGGTGGCTTAGACCATGAACATTTATTTCTCACAGTAATGGAGGCTGGGAGGTCTCAGATCAAGGTGGAGGCAGATGCAGTGTCTGCTGTAGGCATGCTTCTTGCTGGGGCCTCACATGGTGGAAGGGGCAAGGGACCTCTCTGGAGTCTCTTTAATGAGGGCACGAATCCCATTCAAGAGGGCTCCATCCTCATGCCCTAATCAACTCCCACAGACCCCTACTTTGGAACACCATCACATTAGAGGTTAGGATTTCAACGTAGGAGTTTTGGTGAGTGACACAAACATTCAGTCCACATGTATATATTATTATGTATATTCTATGCACATATTTTCCCTAGGAGCAATGGGTCAGTATTCACCAATTCAGTGTCCACTGCAACTTTATAGACTATGGCTGCCTTAAATGACGAGAGTCAATTGAATACATTGGCATGTCCAGTAGTGATAAAGGCTATGATGAAAAATTAAGCTGACTGAGGGCTCAGAGAATGACAGGGGCTGTTTTGGACGAGGATCCCAGGTGGATTCTCTGAAGCTGTTTGGTCTATTTTGTTCCCTGAAGGAAGCAAGGCCACAAACTCTGGGTGTCTAGGGGAGAAATAACCCAATATTTCTTTAACTTTCCATCATCTTGTTTCCCACCTCTCTGTCCCCTTATCCACTTAACTCCTAAAGCCTTTGGAAGGTTCAGGATCTATTTTTTTCCATAGTCTGTCTTTTCTCCTGTTCTCACTCCTACCTTTCCAGCTTCTTTCCTTCTGAATGTGGATTTTTCTGTCCTGCCATCCTCCCACCTCCTACTGTTTATTAGATAACCAGCACATTATAGTGCAAAGCGTCTGGCACGAATATTGACTTGTAAAATTTCTAAGCCCAAGAACAAAGTGTTATTCTCATTCTGTATTTTTTGGTGGTGGGGGGGTAATTAGGTTTGTTTGTTTATTTGTTTGATGGAGGTATTGGGGATTGAACCTAGAACCTCGTGCATGCTAAGCATGCGCTCTACCCCTGAGCTATTTATTACCTTCCCTCAGCAAACCACATCGTCTTAATCCAATTGTGAGACTCCTGTTTGAGAGACTACCATACAACCTCCTGATCTTTTCAGGATCCCTGACCCTCTTGTTTGTCACCCACCATCCTATGCCCACCCCCAACCCCACGCCTATTTCCCTTCCCTGTTTTCTTGTCTTCAAGGCTCCCTCATCCTCATCTCTGCTCTCTCCCACCCTCACCCTTAGATCCACCTCCGCAGTGGCCCGAGGAGACCTCTGCCCAGGGCTTCCGGCAGCTGCTGGAGCTGAACCTGCTGGGGACATACACCCTGACCAAGGTGAGGGCTGGGGCCACAACAGTCAGGCCTAGGTTGTCAGACCCACTTTGTTGCAAAGCCAAATGTTTTTTTGTGACTTGCTTTGATCTTATTCCCAAAGGACCCCATTTTTTTTTGTCAATGAATGCAAATGAATGCGTGCAAATCCCTGCATTCCTCAAAGACTAGCTGTTGTAGGAACAGAGCCCCCTCTTCTTAGGAACCTTCCAGAGTGGTGTGAGGGTACCGGTGTGGGATGTTGACAATATGGAGGGAAGGGTTGGGACCAGAAGTCAGTCAGAGACAGTTCCAGTTTTGCCACCTACTGAATAGTTATTAGGAGCAAAGAGCATCTCCCTTTTCTTCAATGTCTTTCCTCTGAATCTTCCCATAATTGGGTAATTAGGTTGATTTATTTCTTTATTATGTATTTATCGAATGGAAGTACTGGGGATTGAACCCAGGACTTCTCTGCATCTTAAGGCACCTGCTCTACCACTGAGCTACACCCTCCTCCCCCTGCATCCATTTTAAAGGTAGACTTGTTAGGATTTCCTTATAGACTCGATGTGGGGGTGGACTTGAGAAAGAAAGGAGTGGGTGTTTGGTTTGGTTTGGTTTGGATTTATTTGCCCTCCCCCTCCCCCCAGCAGCCTACAGGGTAGTGTTGCCAACCACCACCTTGCCACCCCGGGGAAGCCTGGGGAGGAGCAGGTGGTGGCAGGGAGCTGTCCAGTGTGGGATAGTCACCAGATGTCCACGTGGGGGCCATGGGTCTAGGGCAAGGGCTGAGGTCTGGAGACATGGGTTTGGAGTGCACCAGCTTGAGGCTGGAGCTCAGAAAAGCAAATGTAGACAGAGGAGAGGGGAGGCCCCAGGAGTGGGTCAGCGGTCAGCCACGTGGGGAACCTCGGATGCCAACCTCAATACCTCATGTGACAGCCAGGCAAGATGTCCCCCGGCAGCTGGATAGTCCCTCGCTCAACCAGCGAGCCCTGGCTCCTGTCTCCAGTTTCTGTTTGCCATCTAAATTGGCACCTCCATACAGTAAGGCACACGTCCACTGCAGCCTGTAAACTGCATGTGTGTGTATTTCTCTCTCTCTCCCTCCCTCTCTCATTAGCTGTCAGCATTTAAAAAGAAGGGGGGCAGTGGGAAGACATAACTCAGTGGTGGAGCATGTGCTCAGCACGCACAAGGTCCTGGGCTCAATCCCTACTGCCTCCATTAACCAAAAAATCAATCAATTAATTAAAATTTTAAAATAATATGCGAATGTTTCATAAACAACTGGATTTCTGATTTCTCTTGAAAAGTTAGCTACCTGGACCCATGGGGAGGGTGACAGTCTGCTAAATGTGGCCTCGTCCTCCACTGTACCCCAGTCTCCCCCCACCATGGGCCTCCTTACTTTGTTACCTGTGAGGGGCTGGTACAGAAGCCTTGTGTGGGAGTAGAGGTCTAGATCTGGAGCCCACCTGTCCAGATTCTCTGCCACTTCCTCCTTGTGACATCAGGCAAGTTACTCCATCTCCCTGCACCTAGGTTTTTTCATGTGCTGAATGAGGCTAATAATGCTAGCTAATTCACAGGGTTGTTCTGAGAATTGAATGAGATTAAAATAAATAACCACAAAGCCCTTAGAACGTGCCAGGCACAGAGTTTACCATCTGCCAGTTGTTATTGTTTAACATGAACCTTGTCCCATTCTGTTCCTTGCAGCCAATCTACCTCACTTAGTTTGAGGTCTCTGGGTTATGTACTCTGGGAAAACGAAGCCTGGGAGAAAGAGAAGGGAAAAGGTGAAGGCTGAGCTGAACCTTGAGTGGGAGGGGAGGAAGGAGAGAAGTAGGGCATAGGGTAATTCACTCACCAAGAGCGTGCAAAGGCCCTGGGGCAGAAACCACTTGGGTGTGTTTTAAGAACAAGAGAACCCCCATCTCCATCTCCCCTGAACAATTAGAAGCATAATGTTAAGCTTATTCTATCCATTGCCTCCTGCCATCTCCTACCCAGACATATAATTCCATTAGTAAGAACTTTATAAATACTACCAATGGATTAGAATGCTCATTTATTTTCATTTTGACAAAATATTGTTAAAAATTAAAATTAAGACTTTTTAACATGACCAAATTACTGTTAGATTTCCTAAGAAAATTAACAGTAATTTCTTCCTACCATTTAATACCCAAGCCCTATTTCAATTCACCCAGTGGTTCTCAAATGTCTTATTACAGTTGGTTTGTTCACACTAAGCTCCAGCCAAAGTCTGCCCATTACATTTGATTTCTCAGAGGACAAAGACTTTAGTCTCCTTATTCATGCCTCCAGCCCAGCAGCTAAAACAGTGGCCGTTGCAAATACAGTGGCCGTTGCAAAGAAATTTGTGGACATGCGTTAAGTTGCTGCCATTATCACCACCATGATTATAACCATCCACACTGCCATCACCACCATCACTGCCATTATCATCATTGTCATCATTTTTACATCATTACCATCCTCACCATCATTGCCATCATCACCATCATCATTACAATCTTCACCAGTTGCCATCATCCCCACATCATCATCCTCATTACCTTCATCATCACCACCACCACTAACATCCCTTGGAAGCTGTCTAAATGTCAGTTCTGAGACCTCAGCCCTGGCCTCCTGAATCAGAACCTCTGGGGTTTTGGTCTCCCTGGTGGATTCTGACTCAAGCCAGCTTTAGTGATTCCCTAGGCTAGAGAAAACAATAGAGCAATCAGGAATATTTATATAGTTATCTTGTGGGCAACAGGCATCCACAGAAGATGTTTGAACAGAGGAGTGTCTGGTGTACACTCTCAGAGCTGGATTGGTTCTTAGAGACCTATCTGTTTGTTCATCTATTTATTCATCAAAGACTGACTGAGCTTTCATAGATGTCAGGGAGCATTCTTGGTGCTGGTAATATACCACGTGGTCTTTGCCCTTGTGGAGTTTATAGTCATGGGACAGCTAGGTGTTATATAAACAAGAGATGAGTTTCCACGGGTGAGTGTATTCTGGTTCTGGTTTGTTCTGGGAGCCAAGGAAGGCTTCTTGTAGGAAGTGAAAGATGAGCAACATTAATTAGGGGAGAAGGTGGGGGAGACTGGTGAGTCAGGCCATTGAGAGTCCAGTGGGTCCTTGATGGAGCTACAGGGAGGTGCAGGTGTCCCTGGCAGAGAGAGCAGCCTGTTCACAGGCCTGGCAGTGAGGGTTTGGAGCCCTTGAGGTGCTTAATGGAGTGAGTGAAGGGGGTGGTTCAGGAAGGAGTTGGGGGCCAAATACATGGGGGGATCTTGAGGGGCCAGGCTGAGACATCTGGTCTTGATCTCAAGAGAAATAGGGAGCCACAGAAGATATTTGAGCAAGGAATTGATGTGAGCCCATTAATACTAACAGATCTTTAGTCATAACAGATCACCCTGGCTCTTGTATGAGGAACAAATCAGAGGGCAAAGTCAGGTGGGAATTAGGATCAGGAGAGGATTGCACATGTGCAAGTGAGAAGAGGTGGCCTTCAGGGCCTCACCCAATCTGTTGCTTCTCTGATCCCACCTCCCACCACAGTGGCCCCATTGCTGTCAAATGCACCCAGCCTGTTCCTGCCTCAGGGCCTTTGCGCTCACTATTCCCTCTGCCTGGCACGATGATCTCAAAGAATTCCCCACAAATCTCACCTTCCCGAAGCCCTCCCCTGGTGCCCTGTTTGCAGCTGTCCCCAGCCCAGTGCTCCCATTCCCCTTCATCCTGCTCTACTTCTGATTTCATATCCCTAATCACACTCTAGAACATTCAGTACTGTACTTTCTTTTGTTTCTTGCTGCCTCCCCCACAGAACTTAGGCTCCACGAGGGCAGAAATCTTTCCCTGTCTTGTTTCCTGCAGTGTCCCCAGTGTTGACTACAGCACCTGGCACATAGTAGGTCCTCAACAACTGTTCGTTAAATGAATTAATGAGGTGGAGGGAATTGTATAGAGTCAAGAGATCCTTAGAAGGCACAATGGCCGGGGCTTGGTGATGGGTCTCATGAGGAACTGAAGGAGGTGGAGGCTCCAGAAGACTCCCTGATGCCCCAGGTCTCCAGCCTGAGACTCTGGGAGGGACTAGACCCCACACTGGAGGCTGGGAAGCAGGGGGTGGGGCAGATTTTCTGGGGAGACAATGGAATAAGTTTTGCAGGCAAGACACAGAAATGGAAATGGCCAAGGGTGGCAGGTCAGGAGCTTCAGAAGGTGGCTCCAAGGGAGATTGCAGGAGATGCTGGTGGAAAAACCAGCCAAGTGGCGGCTCCCTCAGCAGAACTCAGAGAGTGAGAAGCAGACCCTGGAGCCCCAACCCTTAGGGGAAATGCAGTCAGGCCCCAGAGAAGCTGCAGGACGTGCAGGAGAGCCAGGATCTTTCAGATTTGGTGTCGGAAGAGAGGGAGGGAGAAGAGGGGGAGAGTCAGGCCAATAAGAGACCAGGGGGTCCTTGATGTATCCGTGGAGGTGCAACGGGTGACCTTGGTGGGGAGTGGGGGAGTATGGGAGCCAAGGAATATGTGGGAGGGCTGGAAAGGGGCTACGGGAATGTAGGACAAATATTTATTGAATGTCAGCTGAGTGTCCAGGGCTGGCATGAGGGTGGCGAATACATGTGTCTCAGCCCCCATGGACCACACCTTTGCGGGGTTGGGGAGGGGAGAGAGTTAAACAGCCCCACGGGGAGAGATAAGGATGAAGGAGAGAAATATGGCAGGGGCCGGGCCTGGGGTGGGGGCTTGGGGAGGAAGGGTTTCAAGGTGGGTGGGAGTGAGGGGAGAAGGAGAGGGTGAAGGGAGGGGTGGTCCCTGAGGAGGAGGCTAGAGGATTAGGGTCCTCTCCCCGCCCCCACCCCCCAAGGTCCCCATATTCACATCAGTCATGCTGATATTATCTTAGAGTTCTTTGTACTTAGAGTTGGCAAAGTTTACGGTTGTGGGTTTTGGTCTCAGACTGCCAGGCCACAAATACTGGCTCTGTCAGGTGTCACATGGCCCTCTGGCTAGTAGTCACCTTTCTGTTCTTCAGTCTCCTCACCTGGAGGAAGGGGTTGCTGACTGGACCCCTTTCTGGTACTGTTGTGAGGATTAAATGAGCAAATGGGGGTAAAGAGCTGAGAATAGGGGCAGGCACATAACTAACTGATCCTCAACAAATTCATTCATTGAGTCCAGTGATATTTATTGAGCCTCTATTATGTGCCAGATACCTTAGTACTGGGGATGAATCAGAATAAGAAATTTCCACCGTCCCTCATGGGTTTTTGCATTTTGGTGGGAGAGAGAGAATGAGCAAATGGGGAAATAAAAAATATATATAAATAATATATATATATTATTTTTATATATACATAAAATTCAGAGGGGGTGCATGACAGAGACAAGGAATCAGGAAGTGGCATGGGGGCCCAGGGAGAGGCAGTTTGCAGTTTTAAATAGGATGGTCAGGGAAAACCTCACCGAGGTGACATTTGAACAGGATTTGAAATTGCTTAGGGGCTAGGATTGTCCAGCTTTAGCCCTGAAACTGTGGACTGAATGTCCCATGCCCCCAGAAACCCTTCAGCTCCTGGGCAAACTGGGAAACTTGGTCACCCTAGGAGTGAGTCACATGCTAGGTCAGGCAATATATTCCAGGTAGAGAGAACAGCACATGCAAAGGTCCTGAGGTTGGAACACTCAGGGTATGTTTGAAGCACTGAGGAAAGGGTGGAGGCCGTTTTGGGGTGAGTGGAGAAGGTTTGAAAGAGCTGCTCAGGTGAATCGGAGAGGGAGATAATTTAGGTTCCCTCCTTGACTACTTCTTGAGGAAGCCAGCTTGTGCCCGTTAATCTTTAGTGGCAGGGACAGGCCCTGCAGAGTCAGCTCAGCTGCTCAAGGCAAGGAAGGGAAAGGATAGAATTTGAGCTTATTCAAGGTCATGTGTAATGAAAGAACAGTCAGAGTGGGAGGGAGAGAGAAGGAAAGGGAAGGGGAGAGAGTTGAGAGAGAGTTAGTTTAGGGACCTCTGGGTGGCCAGGGGATTGTGGGGGAGATGGTGGCAGAATATGGGGTGTATTTCATGGCCTCCCATGTCATTTTCTCACCACAGAGCTCTCACTGAATCTCGGAGAAACCATCTTCCCCTCCATGCATAAAAGGGATTCCTCCCATTTTTGTAAAATATGCAGCCATCTTGGTCTCTCTTGCATTTTCCTATCTGGTTATGGATGGGAGTTTGAGTAACATACAAAGACCTAGAGAGAGAGGCACAGAGACCCTGAGAGAGGGGGACAGGGACACAGAAAGTGGGGGACAGAGACGGAGAGAGGCAGTAGAAGAGACATAGAGAAAAATCCCTTCCAGACAAGGAGACACTCCTTAGGGGCTGAGACTCAGAGATCCTGGGCAAACCAGAGAAGGCCGGTCCTTCATGCTGTACCTATTAGACACCCAGATCAACTAGTGAACACACCAGGGAGATGGCCATTGTCCTGGACATCTGGATGAATTTCAGCGGGGTTTGGGCCACTGTACTCTGCCTTCTGTCTCCCCAGCTTGCCCTCCCTCACCTGCGGAAGAGCCGGGGGAATGTCATCAACATCTCCAGTCTGGTCGGGGCGATTGGCCAGTCCCGGGCAGTTCCCTATGTGGCCACCAAGGTACCCTGGTCCTTCCTATAGGAGCCTCAGCCCTGAGGCACAGCCAGCTATGACAGGTTATGTTATGCAAGTGTCTCCTAAGAAACAGCCTGATACCTCCCAAGGAAGCCTGCAGGGAGGGCTTGACTTCCCGATGCTGATGCCCCTACTTGGTGCCTCTTAGTTGGGAGGAGAGGATGGGAGGACCCTCATCTTTCCTGGTCTGAACTTTCTTCTCGCCCTGTCTTTGCAGGGGGCAGTAACAGCCATGACCAAAGCTTTGGCCCTGGATGAGAGTCAATATGGCGTCCGTGTCAACTGGTGAGCAGCTCCACATGGGCTGAGAGCCTCCTGGGGGAACTGGGAAGGCTATGAGTGAGCCCAAGAGGCAGAGTTTACAGCAGACTTTACTGATCCTCTCTTCTTTCACTCCAGCATCTCCCCAGGAAACATCTGGACCCCACTGTGGGAAGAGCTGGCAGCCTCAACACCTCATCCCACTGCCACAATCCGAGAGGGCACACTGGCCCAGGTAGGAATGGGGGCCACCCAGGTGGTATGGGGGTGGTGGTCAGGTGGGGGCTCCTCTTGACCTCGATTTTTGCTTGTTTCTCCCCAGCCCCTGGGCCGCATGGGCCAGCCAGCTGAGGTGGGGGCTGCCGCTGTGTTCCTGGCCTCTGAAGCCACCTTTTGCACAGGGATTGAGCTGCTAGTGACCGGGGGTGCTGAGCTGGGGTATGGGTGCAAGGCAGGTCCGGGCACCCCAGTGAAGACCCCCACCATCCCTTCCTGATCTCCCACATTTCCACTTGGGCCTCCCTGACTAGGGCTCTCTCACCCCAAACACAGTCTCCCAAATTCCAGCTTCTACATTCTGCCTCTCAGGTGCCGCCCCCAACTGGAGACATTAAACCACCTCACAGGTTCCCAAAAAGCACTTTGCAGCGGAGGAGGAGGAGGGCATCATTACATTTATTTTCAACCCTTTATGAGTCCTACCACACCAGGACCCCATCCCCCACCTCCCCCTCAGCCCCACGCATTCCCACGCGTGGCCTGGACCCGAGGGACTGCAACTCCTGGCAGGCCTTGCAGAAAGAGCCTGTATGTAGCCAGGGGCTCCTGGGAAAGGCAGTGGTGGTCGGCTTCACCTGCGCGCTAATTAAAAGGTCTGCAGGGGAGAATAAATTAGACTCTCATTAGGAGATGATGGAGGAGGTAAAGCAAAAGGCCTCCTCTTTATTTTTGGCCCCTAGGAGAGCGGATTGTTGACCTTGCTACTTGCGGAGTTGGAGAGTGGCCATCGCCAAAAGTCCTGAGGGAAGAGAAAGCTGGGGGTTGAAACTCCTGCGTAGGAGGGAGGAGGGGCTGGGGTCCGGAAAAATCTGGGTTTGGGGAAGGAGGGAAAACCAAGGGGTGAGGATTCCCTGGCTGGGAAGGATTGGAGCCTAGACTCCCCGAGGCGAGGCGACAGGCCCAGTCTGGGGTAAGTCCCCCAGGTGAGGAGGCGGAGCTGCATTGCTGCTGCGGATTGGCCGCGGCGGGGGTGTGCGGCAATCTCTGATTGGCCGCTGCGGAGGCTGGAGCGGTCTGGGCGCCGCACCCTAACGACTCCAGCCAAGGCGGTGGGGGAGGAGGACTGGGGAGAAGGGAAGAAAAACAGGCAGACACCCTGCGGGGGAGGGTTGGGAATCTGCCTGCCTGCCTGCCTGCCTGTGGCCTTTAGGGCTGGGGAACAGAATTTGGGGACAAAATGTCCCAGGGTAGCACAGTGACCTAGGACCCAGAGTTTAAGGATACAGCAGGAACGATATTTTGGTGTCACAGTAACCCGGATGGTGGAGTTGAGGGGCACAGTTACCGAGCACGATACAGGGGACACTGATGCAGGTTTGAATTGCTACAGATAAGAGGGATCCTGTGGGGCTGTGATCGGCTAATTCTGCCTCTGGGGATCATGAAGTTGGGGAGACACTCTTGAAGGGGTATATAACCAGGAAAACAGGCTGTTTATAGAAACTCATTGATGAATTGCTGGATTGGAAAATTTCGGGCCTCACTGGTGAAAGGGGCTGGAAGGAGGCATGGTGAACCGTGCGTGTGTTTAACTCTTAAAAAGTTGCAAAGAATGCACATGTATCTTCTCGTTGGAAAGAAAACCTATATTCAAAGAGAGAAGTATCCAAACAGTGAACCTCCCCCTTCATCCCTACCTGCCACCCTCTTCAGTCCTTTCCCTGTTCCTGTGCATTTTTACATAATACCTGTGCCCACCGACATTTATAGCAAGGATTGTGATATGTAAAGATTTCTGCTCCCTGCCTTTCCCTTCTCTTGCTCGGGCTGCTTATCCTTGATAGCGCTCCACAATAGTGCTGTACCTATGAGAAGGCATTTTTCAAAGACGTTGCATGGCGTGGTGGCTGGGGAGGGCCTAGGAGGAGGGTGTATTTCGGTCGCATGGCCCTGCCGGTTCTAGCGCATGCGCTCTGCATCAGGGCCTAGCTCCCCTCAGGCGCCCCACATCTGGGAAGGCCTGGTCCATCTGGGGGTGCCGGCTGGTGGCCATCCCACGAAAGGGGGCGTGAGTGGGGCGGGGCTGGAACGGCTTTTTCTCAGGCTGCGCTCTGGGCGGGCACAGTTACCCGCCACACCGACTATGGCCGCGGCCGCAGTGAGGCAGGTGGGTTCTCGGCCCAGTGCTGGGGGTGCTGGGGGACCCTGAGGCGAGGCGCACTTCCGGGAGGACCACTCGCCCGCGGGCGGTCCGGCGTCGCGCCGCTCCTCCCGCGCTCGGGTTCCGCTGCGGGGCGCCGAGGAAAAGGGGGCTCCTTAGAAAACAGCACGAAAGGGGGTGCGGGGGAGAGGTAATCAGTGGGAAGGGCACCTGGATGGGAGGTATGAGGAAGGTAACACGGAGGAGACAGTAATTGGGACGGTTGGGACTGGGGTGGGAGGATGGATTAGGAGGGAAGAGTCAGCCTCCTAGTTGGTGGGGGCACCAGGATAAGACATCCAGCACCTCTAGGAATGGGAGTATGATGAAGGCACAGAGTTCAGTCTCAAATCTGGACTGGGAATTGGACCCAAGGCCCGATTCTTTAACGACAAATGTAATGTTGTGTCCCTAAAACCTCTTATCTGAAACTCTGCACCTGCATTGGAAGTTGAGGCAGCATCTCATTGTCAGTGACAGAGATCCTCCAGGTGCAAGTAGGACCGTCCATTCTTACTGAGGGGATGTCAACAGGCAGAGCTTCGGAGAGTCTGTGTGTTTAGAGAACAGGGTTTCTCAGTGAGGAAGGAAACAGTAACAACTCAGAGAAGGAGGTCTTTACAACCCTTGACAGCTGCAGCATAACGTTGGGAGAAGTGTTTCCTGTTAATTGTTCACCTGACTTTATCTGGGACTCATTCCAGCTTGATGGATAGCAGGGAAGATTTTCACTTTCTCAGAGTCTTAGTGACTGAGACAGGCCTGGGCTGTGACTGGGGCAGTCTAGGCTTTGATGGTGACCCTCCCGGGCTATGGTGGGCAGTCCTGGGCAGTGATAGGGACAGTATGGGTTATGATGTGGAGAGTCTTGGGGTGTCATAGGACAGTCCCAGACTGTTATGGGACCTGGGCTGTGATGGGACAGTTCTACATGTCATGGAATCAGTGCTGAGCTGTGACAGGGACATTTTGAGGCTGTGATAGAGATAGTTCCTGGCTGAGACAAGGACAGCACTGCACAATGATGGAGACTTTTCTCAGGCTGTAATGTGGGGACAGTCCTGGGCTGTAATGGGATACAGTGGAGGCTCCATCCTGTCACAGAGCCTTGCCTTGTATATACCACCAACCCCAACCATTTCTCATTTCTTAATTCAGCCCCACTCCTTTTATACCCTTTGTCCCCAAAGCCCATCTGCCACCCGAGATCTCCTTTGGCTTGGGGTATCAGATGGAGGGGCACCTTCCCTGAGCAGAGCTGAGACTCCTGCCCCTAGAACATGTCCTGGGAGAATGAAAGCATCTTCTCGCAGTGTGACAGAGTCTCTATGGACAATGCAGATTCAGTATCTCCTGGAAATGCTGCCCGGCACTTTCTCTCTGCCATGTGGGTGTGTTTTTCTGCCTCTCCTGTCTGTCTCTCCTGGACATCTCTGTCTCTCAGCATCGCTGAGACAGTTTCTCTCCAGGTGTTTGTAATGGTCTGTCTCTCCCAGTCTTTACTCATTTCTCTAGGTCTCTCTTTTACTTTGTGCTATCACCTGACATCTGGTCTTTGTCTATTTCTCTCCTTTTTCCTGTTCACTCTCTCTCATGGCTTCTCTTTATCCTGCCTTCAGCATTTTCTTGATTTCTCCAGGCTTTACCTTGCCTGAATTTCTCTCCCTCTTGTCTCTTGTCTCTCTTTCTCTCCCTTGAAAAAAAAATTTTTTTTTGAATTGAAGTATAGTTGTTTACAATGTTGTATTAGTTTCAGGTGTCCAGCAAAGAGATTCAGATATGTATATATTCTTTTCTGATACAGGTTCTTACAAGATATTGAATCTAGTTCCCGGTGCCATACAGTAGGTCCTTGTTTCTCTTGCTCTCTTTCTGATCATTTCTATTTAGGTATCTCTTGGCCTTGATTTCCGTTCTTGAAAGTTTGTTTTCTATTTCCAAGTCTCTATCTTTTTCACACTCTTGCTCTTCCCTCTCCTACACTCCCCCCCCCCCTCCCGCCCCACCCTCTGCCCATTCTGGCTCCCTCTGAGGGCTGCTTTCCTGCCTACATGCTGGCTTTCCCCTGGGTGTCCACATTTTCTCTATACTCTGGGTGTCCTGTCCCCTCCTATACAGAAACGTGGCTTAAGGCTTGGGCAGGCTACACATTGCCACCTAGAGGCCATGCCTGGGACCTACATGCTGATCATCCCAGAAGCCCTTTGCCCCCACACCCGCACCCCAGAAGCCCTCGGCTCAGATGTCATGGCCTAGACTTTAGGACATTACAACCCTGCAGCCCGCCTCTCCCCATGACTCACCTACTGACCAGTGACTTCGGCCACTCACATCCGTTCTCAATGATTGGTGTCAGTTCACCCATAGGGCAGGAGCAGGCTAGGCTCTTCCGCCTCTCCCAACCTCATGACACAGCTGCCTTCACCCTGGGCTGAGGAAAGAGGCATTGTGTGGTCAAAGACCACCGATGAAAGTTTACCATGCTGGACACAGTCAAACCTACTCTCCCCTGCTGGCCTCGGGCAGGACCACGAGGGAAGTGTTCATCTGAGCAGTGTCCTTTGGTGACTGGGGTGGTCCCAGGTCCATGTGGCTGCCCCTCTGTTCTGGGATCTGAAAGGAACTGGGATCACTGTTGTGGGATTGTGGCTTCAGATAAGCTGAGCCCAGTTGATCAGAAAGGATAAGGACTTGGACTTCTGGGTCTGAGGGAGGAGGGAGCTAGGGCCTGGAATCCTGGGTCTGAGGGAAAATGGGGCTGACTGCCTAGATTTCGGGTTCTGAGGGAGGAGGGGCCTGGCGGAGTGTGACCTATAGGTCCCTCACTTTTCTAACTCTTCAGGTTTTGGGTCCCCCAGGTAAGCCTTCACTTACCTGCACACCTTCCCTTGTCGTCTTCAGTCTGAACTGGCCTCAGGGCTGGGGCCAAAGTTCCCTGGGGTGGGAGGTGCCTGTGTTTGACTTTGCTCCAGCATGGAGGAAGGGATGCGAGCTGATTCAGCTCTTTGTAGGGATGGCCTCGTGGAGGCAGAGAGGGGGCTTGGCCTCCTTCAGGTTCTCCTCTTGGTCAGGGCCACATGCCCTGCCTAGAAGAATGCACTGGGACTGAGACTGGGACAGAGCAGGCCAGAGGGACCTCCCAAGTGCAGGAGGTGACAAAGGTGGTGTCTGGGCCCCCTGCTCCCTCTCTCTCCCAGTCTCCTCACCTTTCTTACTTCTGTTTCCACCCCCAGATTTGGGCCCGAAAATTTCTCCCTGTCCCTTGGCTTCTGTGTGGTCCCAGAAGATATGCCTCGTCCAGCTTCAAGGTGAAACGAAGGGCTATAGTTTTGGATCTTAGGAGGAGGAACTGGGGGCCTGGAACACTAGGTCTGAGGGAGGAGAGGGCTAGGGGCTGGATTTGGGCATCTCCAAAAGTTCCAAGGCCCAAAGGTAAAGGTGGGTGGCAATGGAGTAGTCTAATTGCCTGCCATCAGGCCCTGGGGAAGAGATGACACTACATGTCCCAGAAGCCTCTGGGGCTACAAGTCCCTCTTCTCTCTGCGTCTTACCCCCAGGGGTTCATGGGAGTTTTAGTTTTTCAGATTGGAGGTTGTGGTCAGATTCGAGGACACACCTGTCTCCTCAGGCTGTGGACCTGCAGCTGGAAATGACACAGAAGCCTCATAAGAAGCCCGATCCCAGCAAGCCCCTGCTGTTTGGGAAGACATTCACAGACCACATGCTGATGGTGGAATGGAACAGAGAGAAGGGCTGGGGCCAGCCCCGAATCCAGCCCTTCCAGACCCTCACGCTGCACCCGGCTAGCTCCGCTCTCCACTACTCCCTGCAGGTGGCATGGTGGCCGCCCTCCATCCCCGTCTCTCCCTGCTTCTCTTCCCTCTTGCTGGGTCTACCCTCCTGGGTTTGCTTTTTGTGTTTCTCATTTCTGGGCCTTCTTCATCCATCCATTGTCTGAGGCTTCTCATGTCCCAGGCTTCGTGTTGGGCGAGGCTGGCTTGGTTCACTGAGATGAAGGGACCCAGTTCTGTCACTTGGAAACCCCACCTTTTGGTTCCAACTCAGGGAGATCCGGGCTCCGATGGAGGCAGCTGAGGCACTGTGGGAGGCTGGAAGAGGAACCCTACCCTCCCTCGAATTTGAAAGAAAGTGGGGTCTTTCCTGGCAAAGAGGGGAGCTTAGGTTGTTAGAGGGAGAGGGGACAGCCAGTGCAGACACCAGTGCAAAGAAAAGCCCCACATATTTGGGGAGGATTGTGGGGTTGGGGCCTGGTAGGGAAGGCTGAGAATGTCACCAGGGCCAAAGAAGAGCTGAGGAGCTGGGACCTTGTCAGGGTCCTGGGAGCCCTGGAGGGGTCTGAGCAGGGTTGCAGCAGGCCCACTCTAGGTATAGTAAGACCCCTCTCAGGCCACGTGAAGGGCTGAGCTGGGGCCAGAACTCGGGGGATGCATGGAGGGGTTGAGACAAAGAGATTCAGGGGCAGAGACATTCAGGGACACCAGGGATTGGCAGGCTGGGCGAGAGAAGGGTAAGGAGGGCCAAGGGTGATGCCCAGAGGTTTGGTCAGGTGACCATGTAGACCATGGGAACGGCCCCCTATGGGGACACAGGAGGAGGACTGGCTCCTACAGACTCGGTGAGGGGCCTGTGAGGACAGAGATCCCCGAGGCCTGTGGTTTCCAACCTCAAGCACTGGCCGAAATTAGTCTTTCCGAGGAAGCTTTCTTTGTGAGAAGACTTGGATGAACGTACTGCACGTCTAGTCGCTGGTTTGCAGTTGGGATCCTTTTTGTCCCTTAAGACACAGTTCTGTGAGGTTAGTCATGTTTTTCTTTTCAGAATTTTGATAGTTTTTCTTCCCACCTCCTCTGCACATTTGACTAGAACCAGTCCGTCCCGTGCAGAGTTGACACAGCTTTGGGATCAGTTAGATATGAAGGACGGGCAGTCGGGGGACGTCTACAGATCCCCCCAGGAAGGTTATTTTTGGAGACCGCCATATACCTCTCCTCTCAGCCCAACACCCCAGGGTGTCCCACTGCTGAGGACCCAGTCCTTTTCATTTAGTGGAGTGAGTGCAGAAGGAGGAGTTTATATACCCTGGCATCCACAACACATGTTTTTGTGACCCCTCCCATCTACAGCACCTGGGGGGCTGAGGCCAGCTGAGAGCTTGGGCAAGTCACATCCCCATGTCATCCCGACTCTGGGGCCCGTGTCAAATAACACGCCAACTGCTCGTGTTGCCATTTTTAACTTTTGTGGTAATAACACACATCCATAACAATACATAAAACATAGGGTGGACCATTTTAACCATTTTAAAGTCTACCATTCAGTGACATTTCGTACATTCACAGTGTTGGGCACCGTTACCACTATCTGATTCCAGAAATTTTTTTATCATCCAAAAAAGAAACCCCATACCCATTAAGGAGTCACTCTCCAAGCCCCTCACCCCAGCTTCTGGTGACCATTAATTGGCTTTCTGTTCTCATCTCCCTGCATTTTTTTTTTTCAATTTTTGTCTCCCTTTGCAGAGGTACTGGGGATTGAACATGCTCTACCACTGAGCTCTACCTCCACCTCCCCATTCCCCTGTATTTTTAAACTTGTAATTTTATTTGGAGTGTTTTTTAAAATGAAAAATAGCTTTTTAAAAAAATGGGTCATATATTTACCCAGTTCAAAAATGTCAAAGAAATGATTATAGCTCCCCAGCTCCCGAGCTGCCTTTTCACCCCCCGCAGCAGCAGCCCCCAGTACCAGCCCCCGTGTCCTTCCAGAGGTCTGCTTTCTGGATAGCAACACTGACATGTGTAATTGTTTTACCCCATTCTTCTCCCACCAAACTCACCCACTTTGGTTCATATGGTACACTCACTGTTTGGCATCTTGCTGTCTTCCTTTAAAGTAGCTTGGAGGTTCTTAGTGGGGAGGGTATAGCTTAGTGGTAGAGTGCTTGCCTAGCACGCACGAGGTCCTGGGTTCAATCCCTAGAACTGCCATCAAGATAAACAAATAGATAAACCCAACTACTCCTGCTCCCTGAAAAAAAAAAAAAAGGAAAAAGAAAAAGAAAAAGTAGCTGTAAGATTCTTGAGCAGCCCTTGAAGAGTTTTTCCCCCCTGCTTTTTGCTGCTGTGTAGTAGTCTATCCTAACTCTGCCTCCTTTAGATAATCCCCTATTGTTGGACACTTAGGTTGTTTCCAGTCTTGTGCTAGTATAAACAGTGTTACAATAAACCAGCCAAGGCATCACTTCCTCTAAGTGCCAATGTATCTCTCCTCTCAGTTTCTGAAACTGTTGGACAAAAGGGTATGTGCACTTGTAACTGTGACAGGGGTTGAGCCACTACTGCGTCCACAGAAGTTGTTATCAGTTTCCACACTTTCCAGTCCAGCCTGTTTCCTCTTACCCTGGGTGACCCTTGTCAAACCTTTAGATGTTTTACAATCTCCTAAGTGATTTTAAAGCTACCTCAAAGTTTTTATTTTATTTTATCTTTTTTTTTAACATTTTTTATTGATTTATAATCATTTTACAATGTTGCATCAAATTCCAGTGTTCAGCACAATTTTTCAGTCATTCATGGACATATACACACTCATTGTCACACTTTTTTCTCTGTGATTTATCATAACATTTTGTATATATTTCCCTGTGCTATACAGTGTAATCTTGTTTATCGATTCTACAATTTTGAAATCCCAGTCTATCCCTTCCCACCCTCCACCCCCCTGGTAACCACAAGTCTGTATTCTCTGTCCATGAGTCTATTTCTGTCCTGTATTTATGCTTTGTTTTTGTTTGTTTGTTTGTTTGTTTTTGTTTTTTAGATTCCACATATGAGCGATCTCATATGGTATTTTTCTTTCTCTTTCTGGCTTACTTCACTTAGAATGACATTCTCCAGGAGCATCCATGTTGCTGCAAATGGCATTATGTTGTCGGTTTTTATGGCTGAGTAGTATTCCATTGTATAAATATACCACATCTTCTTTATCCAGTCACCTGTTGATGGACATTTAGGCTGTTTCCATGTTTTGGCTATTGTAAATAGTGCTGCTATGAACATTGGGGTGCAGGTATCATCCTGAAGTAGATTTCCTTCTGGATACAAGCCCAGGAGTGGGATTCCTGGGTCATATGGTAAGTCTATTCCTAGTCTTTTGAGGAATCTCCACACTGTTTTCCATAGTGGCTGCACCAAACTGCATTCCCACCAGCAGTGTAGGAGTGTTCCCCTTTCTCCACAGCCTCTCCAGCAATTGTCTTTTGTGGATTTTTGAATGACAGCCATTCTGACTGGTGTGAGGTGATACCTCATTGTAGTTTTGATTTGCATTTCTCTGATAATTAGTGATACTGAGCATTTTTTCATGTGCTTTTTGATCATTTGTATGTCTTCCTTGGAGAATTGCTTGTTTAGGTCTTCTGCCCATTTTTGGATTGGGTTGTTTATTTTTTTCTTATTGAGTCGTATGAGCTGCTTATATATTCTGGAGACCAAGCCTTTGTCTGTTTCACCTGCAAAAATTTTCTCCCATTCCGTAGGTTTTCTTCTTGTTTTACTTCTTGTTTCCTTTGCTGTGCAGAAGCTTGTAAGTTTCATTTGATCCTATTTGTTTATTCTTGCTTTTATTTCTTCTAGGAGAAAATTTTTGAAATGTATGTCAGATAATGTTTTGCCTATGTTTTCCTCTAGGAGGTTTATTGTATCTTGTCTTATGTTTAAGTCTTTAATCCATTTTGAGTTGATTTTTGTATATGGTGTAAGGGAGTGTTCTAGCTTCATTGTTTTACATGCTGCTGTCCAGTTTTCCCAACACCATTTGCTGAAGAGACTGTCTTTATTCCATTGTATATTCTTGCCTCCTTTGTCGAAGATGAGTTGACCAAAAGTTTGTGGGTTCATTTCTGGGCTCTCTATTCTGTTCCATTGGCCTATATGTCTGTTTTGGTACCAATACCATGCTGTCTTGATGACTGTAGCTCTATAGTATTGTCTGAAGTCTGGGAGAGTTATTCCTCCAGCCTCTTTCTTTCTCTTCAGTAATGCTTTGGCAATTCTGTCTTTGATGGTTCCATATCAATTTTATTATGATTTGTTCTAGTTCTGTGAATTATGTCCTGGGTAATTGGATAGGGATTGCATTAAATCTGTAGATTGCCTTGGGCAGTGTGACCATTTTAAGGTATTTTTGGGGGGTGGTAATTTGATTGATTGATCCAAGATTGATTTTAAATGGAAGCACTGGGGATTGAACCCAGGACCTCATGCATAAGCACGTACTCTACCACTGAGCTACACCCTCCCCCTTTATTTTATCTTTTAATTGAAGTATAATTGGCTTACAATATTGTGTTCATTTCAGGTTAGAATCAGCCAAGTGATTCGGTTATACATATGTAGGTATATATCTCTATTCATTTTTTCCATTCTAGTTTATTACAAGATACGGAATATAGTTCCCTGTGCTATACAGCAGGACCTTGTTTATTTAAAAACGGTTTTATTTGGAGAAATTTCAAACATAAAAGTCTGATAATAATTCCCCCTCCATCACCCTCCCTCATCAGTTAGCACAGTTTTGTCACCATCTTTTTTCATCTGGACTTCTACTAACCCTTTCTCCTTTCTGTATGATGTGGAAGCAAATCCTGGACATTGTATTATTTCATCCATAGCAATTTCAGTGTTCTGCCAAAACACAGGGCTCTTTAAAAGCATAGATTCATTCCTGAGAAACAGTCCTAGTACCACGGAAACGGTTTAAGCAGAGCATCCTCCCTGCACCTCTGTCTCTGGGTCTCTCTGAATCTGTATCTTTTCTCTCTCTCCCCTCCTCTTTGTGCTCAGCGTGTTCACCTCTCCCCCGCTCTCTGCGTTTTTCTGTCTATATCCCTGTGTATCAGCCTGTGTCCCTGGCTGGCTGAGGTGATCTCTGAGCTCTGACCGCCCGCCTGCCTGCCTGTCTCTGCAGCTCTTTGAAGGCATGAAGGCGTTCAAAGGTAGGGACCAGCAGGTGCGCCTCTTCCGACCGTGGCTCAACATGGACCGGATGCTACGCTCAGCCCTGCGCCTCTGCCTGCCGGTGAGGGGCCCTGGCCGCCCTGGGGGAGGAGGGCGCGGGCTGGGGCGAGGATCGTGAGGGCCCCCTGACTCATCGGCCTCCCGCCCAGAGCTTTGACAAGGTCGAGTTGCTTGAGTGCATCCGCCGGCTGGTGGAAGTGGACAAGGACTGGGTTCCCAGCGGCGCCGGCACCAGCCTCTACGTGCGGCCGGTGTTCATTGGCAACCAGGTGGGCTGGCTCTCAGTGGGTTGGGTTGGGGTGGGGACGACACTTGGCGGGGCAGTTCCTAATGGGGATGGCTGGGGACCCAGAGGAGCTGGGGGCCCAGACTCCTGGGTCCCTGATGCACCCTTCTGCCCATCGCAGCCCTCGCTAGGTGTTGGCAATCCCACGCAAGCCCTCCTGTACGTCATTCTCTGCCCCGTGGGCTCCTACTTCCCCGGAGATGCCTTGAGCCCTGTCTCCCTCCTAGCCGACCCCACGTTCATCCGGGCCTGGGTGGGTGGGGTCGGCGACTGCAAGCTGGGGGGGTAAGTAGTCCCTCCCCCACCTTGCAGGTCTGGTGCACTGGGTGTCAGAGACACGGAGTGTAGTTCTCGCGCTTTGGGGTGTGTCTTTGGATGTCCTTGTCCTGTTTCCCATGGTTGGGGACAGCTTTGCTTGTATGTTGGGTTGTAATGTCATTGGTATTGGTGTTGGGGGACCCAGGGTGTCCCGGCCAAGTGCTGTGGACAAATCAGCTCAGAGACCAGAAGGGATTGGGTGGGGTGAAGCGGAGAAACTAGGATGGCCCCCAGGGAGATGAAATTAACTCACTGGTCTTCCCCCAGGTAGCCTCCCCTGAAGACCCAGGATCCCACCCATCCCATAGTCCCCTGGGGCTCCAGCACCCATCACCCTGTGTGTGGACTTTCTGTGTAAATCTGTCCTGCCAGGGGCTTTGTCTTGTTGGGCAAGGAGTGTGGTGATAAGGCAGAGGGCTGGGGAAGGATGTGTTGGGACAGCAAGGTGTGACCCCAACTGGGAGTTCATGCAGGTCCTTTCAACATACCTTCATGGGGGCAGGGAGGAGAGGCAGAGTCACAGAAGTTGTCAGGGAGGAAAAATAAGCCTGTTTTTTGCTAAAAGATTAACAGGCCAGGCTAAGCCCTGAACATGGAACGGAGGGACTGGGATCTTGTCCCAGAGGCAGTGGGGAGCCATGGAAGGCTTATGAGCAGGTGAGGAGTGAGGTCAGCTCTGGGTGAGAGACAGGGTTAAAACAGGTGATATGGAAATCATCAAGGTGGCCCAGTTTATTGAGGCAGCCCAGAAGGAGGCCTGAAACCCCAGCCTGGAGGTTCATAAACACCCCTCAGAGGAGGGGACATAACAGGTGGTTTTGAAGGACATTAGGGGATTTGGTTGGTTGGAGAGCTGAGTGAGGAGGGTGACTGGGCAGCCATGGAAGGGTTGTGAGTCAGGGAGAAGCAGGGTCAGCCCTGGTCTGGAAAGACCGACATAGGGCCACATTGGGGAAGGATGGGGATCCCTTACATTGGTCAACCATGTTCCTGTCCCCCAGGAATTATGGGCCCACCGTGTTTGTGCAGCAGGAGGCAGAAAAAAGGGGCTGTGAACAGGTCCTCTGGCTGTATGGGCCCGACCACCAACTCACCGAAGTGGGCACCATGAACATCTTCATCTTCTGGACCTATGAAGATGGGGGTGAGCTCACCCCTGGCCCCGCCCAAGCCCTGGTGAAGTGGGTGGTGGCTTAATTCTTAGTGGATTGCAGGTCTCAGGGTTTGGGGGTCAGTGGGGTGGCTCCTAAGAGGATGGGAGAGTTGCATGAGGGTGTCAGGTCACACCCCGATCCCTTCCTGGTGACCCAGTGCTGGAACTGGTGACCCCCCCGCTGGACGGTGTCATCCTGCCTGGAGTAGTCCGACAGAGCCTGCTGGACCTGGCCCATTCCTGGGTGAGGACATAGTGTCTTTGGGTGGCTGGAGTGATGGGGTGCTGCTGAATTGGGGGTCAGAGTATCAGGGGGCTGTGGGGGGGCTGGGGCACAATGGCATATCTCTGCCCCCCTCCTCTCCCTGGGGGTCTCCGCCCCCCTCTTGGGTCTCTGTTTTTCTCAGTATCCCTACTGAGGTAGTGGCGGGGCTCTGCAGCAGGGCAGCCTACTGGCTCTGATGTAAGTGTGTCTTGCTCTGCAGGGTGAGTTCCGGGTGACAGAGCAGAAGATCACCATGAAGGAGTTCATGAGGGCATTGGAGGACGGGCGGGTTCGGGAAGTTTTTGGTTCAGGCACCGCTTGCCAGGTCTGCCCCGTGCACCGAATCCTGTATGAAGGCAAGGTGAGGTGGGGCTGCCCTTGGCGATGAGGGAGAAGTAGGGGACAGGGCACCATCCTCACGGGCACTCTCTTCCCCAGCACCTCCACATTCCAACCATGGAAAACGGCCCTGAGCTTATCCTCCGCTTCCAGAAGGAGCTGAAGGCTATCCAGGTGAGGGGCACTTGCTGGGAGATGGGCTGGATGTTTGTTCCCCAAAGAAGTTAACGTCCCCCTCATAGTCTCCACAAACAGTTAATGGCTCCTCCCTTCGGTTTCTGGGCTTGGATTGAGTTTGCTTTCCTGGAGCCTTCATGGTTTAGAATACTTCTTGGGGCTAAATGACCCTTTCCTGTGAGTCTTTGGACCCCTGGCTTGAGAAATCCCCTTCCCACAAGCCTCTGGGAGGCTAAAGCCAGCCTCTCAGCCACTGAGGTTCTCGCCCCAAGGATCCCCAGGAGCACTGGGCTACTCCTTCGGCCTGAGAAGTCTTCTTCCTATAAGTCTCTGGACCGTGACCTGCTCTGATCTGGGAAGGTTTACTCTCATAAGCCTCTGGAGGTCTTTTCATTCGTGTGAGCAGAGATAACTTTCCTTTCCTGGCACTTGATCTAGAGCTACCTTTCCTGTGAGCATCTGTAAACTCCTGTACATCAGGACCTAGAGCTACACCTCTTGACTCTCCAGGCTTTCTCAGCTGAAAATGACTTCTCCGAAGAGGCTTCAGGGCCTTACAATAACTCCTCTTTGCAGAACTACATGTCCCATAAGCCTCTGCGCCATCTTTGCCACGACTCCGCCCGCCGGATCATTGGTGGCGGGCGTCCGGGAAGCGGACTACATTTCCCATGAGGTCCTGGGGCGCAACTTCACTCCCACTCAGCCTGGGATGACCCGGAGCTTCCTGGGAGTTGTAGTGTAGCTTCCTCTGACCTCCGCCTTCTGTTATCCCCCAGTGCGGAACGAAAGCCCACGAGTGGATGCTTCTGGTGTGACGCTGTGGGCTGTGCCCCACCACTCCATGGACCCACTGACCTGTAGCATCCCGCCTCCGTTGGATCTTCGCCTCCATACCAATGACTCACCTGAAGTGCAATATGAAATAAAGGGGAGGGGGGCCCGGGACGCCTGGATCTCCGGCGCTCCCACGTTACACTCCCAAAGCCATAAGGGCCAGAGCCAGGCGTCTTGGCCCCTAGCCCCTACGCTCAGGCCTTGGGGACCTGGACTCCCAGCTGCTCCGTGTTGTGGTGTCAAGGATACGCCTTGATCCTGACTCTGCATCTCCGTCCTTCAGCCGGATCTCCCGGTGCTGCCGCTGATTTTTTTTTTTTTCCTCGCTGCAATTTTGAAATAAAATGCCAAAGAACAAGACGTTAGCTGTCATCTCCGATGTAACTCTGAGACTCTAGGCTCTTAACCAGGAATCCTGGTCTTCAAACCATTTCAAGGACCCAGCAATCCTAGTCCCCAGTGTCCTGGGGGTTTCTCTGATGGGGAAGATTTTTTCCACTTTGTCACAAATATTCTCCCTGTGCCTCCCCCACCTCCTTATCCTGGGGATAGCCCCACTGTGCATTTCAGTCTCTTCTTCTTGGCTTCTGCTCACATCTTGTCTTCTCCTGCCCAGATCCTTGTCCTGGCCTCCAGTTTGGCCCCAAAGGAATCTTTGTACACCCAGAGCTGCCCCTGCCCCTCCTCTTCCAGTTTCCCAGCACCTACTGCCGGTACTGCAGATGATGGGCACCGGTGGGTGTGGAGTAAGTCATGACACTCGATTGTTGGAGGGGCCAACATGAAGAAGTCCATACAATATAAGCCCTGTTATCTCTTTGTGTCCTGCCATGTCTCCTAATCTTGGCCATTTCACACATACACACCTTAACAATTGCTGTGTGGAAGTAGAGAAGAGCAGGGCATTAGGACCAGGTGTTATCCCAAAAGGAAATGGGAGAAGACCCTTGTTCTTGTCATACCCAAAAGATACGATTACAGTCCGGAGATGGTGCACTGTGAAGCAAAAGATTTTAAAGGATCTATTTAAAAGAGGAAAAGTACACCTCCAAGAACGGGAGGCAGGGTGATCAAGGGAGGAAAAGCAGCAGTCTTTGTCTGCCTGTTTTCTTATATCCTGGCTTAGAGGTGGTCTTTTGACTGATTGACGGCTCTTGCCCCTGGAACGCTTAGTTATATTTGGCCCCTTTGCACATGTCCTTACCACGGTGTACACAGAAAAACCCATGGGGTGGTGGTGGGGCGCCTAAACTGCAATGTTAATTATATTACAGTGAGCACTGGGTCATGTCCTGTTAAGTCCTCACTGTGGAGCAGTTGAGCATGTCGTGTTCTAACTGGTTTCTTGCTGGCACTCGTTTAGAAGAAGTAAAGCCCCTTTGTGCTGCAGGTGGGCATAATGCCACCTTCCGGACCATCCTCCCTCTCCTCCACCTATCTGCCCAGTGCCCCCACTTATCTATCTAACGCAGTCATGCCTAGTTTTTGGAGGGAGGCCCTGTGGGACTATTGGGCAGTCTCTGTGGTATATCCAGCAATCACTGGCAGCAGCCAACCATTGCCACGCTCCCTCATTCTCTTTTGTCAACGATTGCTCAAGGGAAGGCCATGGGCCAACAGGACACAAGGGGAAATTTGTCCTCTGGCCTCTGGGAAAGCTCTTTTCTTGATGAAACACCCAGGAAGGGTGCCTTCTTCTTTCCTTCCTTTTCTGCTTTGCCTATGATTACCTGCAGGTTTGATGGTTGGAGAAGCTGCAGCCATTTCATGCCCAAGAGTGGCAATTGCCCACACACTGAAGGTGGCAGGGCACAAAGATAAGATCCCAGGGCTGGTCCCACCATGAAACCTCTGATTTCTGGGTTGTTTTGTTAAAAAAAAAAAAAAAAAAAGGCAAAGCAAAAACCCATTTAAGCCATGTTTGTCAGGTCATCTGTCTTTTGTTATTTGCAATTGTGTTTTTTTTTTAATCTTTTTTCTTTTTTAGGTATTTAAAAAAATTGAAGTAGAGTTCATTTGCAATGTTGAGGTAGTTTCTGTGTACAGCAATATGTGTGTGTGTGTGTTTGTGTGTGTGTGTGTGTTGTGTGTGTGACTTGCAGCCAAAAGCTTCTTTGCTTCCCTGTATCTCCTGGTGATCAGAGCTGATTGCATCCGGGGAGAATCCCTGACTCTAGCAACCAATTCAGTTGTTGGCTAGTGACTGGGCCCCAGATAAAGACCTTAGCCAGATTTTTATCTTAGATTTGAATCCTAAGGGACTGATCAGGAAAGGGTAAGTAGCCATTGTTATGAGATAAAGAAGGCAGAGTCCCTCCCAAGGAAACTGAGGCTCAGAGAGGCAAATCCACTTTTTGAAAGTCGCTTGATGCAGCAGCAACTAGGATTAAACAGAGAAACATAACGTGCAATAGATTAAGTATTGTGATTTTTATTTTACTTAAAAAAATTGAAATATAGTTGATAAATATTGTGACTTTTAAGTGAATTAATGAATATTCTGTTAATTTTCTGTTGTATTTCTAATCCTCTAAACATTGATAGATGTTACCCACATTAACTAAAACTCTTAAGGGTCCTCGGTGATTTTTAAGAGTGTAAAGTCAGGGATGGGAGTACAGTCAGTGGTAAAGCCCCTGCTTAGTATGCGCAAGGTCCTGAATTCAACCCCCAGTACCTCTATTAGAAAAAGAAAAAAGAGTGTAAAGTGGTCTCAGGACCAAAGAGTTTGAGAACTGCTGTCCATGAACAATGCCTGGCACTTAGCAAGCTGATGTGTGTTGGTTAAATAACAAAATAAGCAACAGAGCTAATGCTTACAGCTTATTACATAAAAGAACTTTGTTTCTTGTCCATGAACAATGCCTGGCGCTTAGCAAGCTGATGTGAGTGTTGGTTAAATAACAAAATAAGCAACAGATCTGATAGGATTGCAGCTTATCACATAAAAGAACTTTGTTTCTTGTTTTGCATTTGTAGACATTTTAAAATGGTCCAGGCCTTTTCTGTGTGAAACAGACATTCTGTTGGAAGATGCCAGCAGGCTTACTTGGCATTCTTGCTTCATTTGACCACTTTTCATTGCAAATGAGACACTTAGGGTGAAGATGAGAATTATTGGGATACACACATTCGCATTTCAGAGAACCCTTTTACGTTGCCTACTCAGAGATCAACTGTTTTTTAACAAGCTAACAGCTGTGTGACCTTGGGGAAGTCAGTTCACCTCTCTGAGTCTCAGTTTTCTCATGTTTAAAAAGAGGATAATAGTACTCACCCATTAAGGCTATACTGAGGATTAAATGAATTATTAAATGTAAAGTGCTTAGAACAGGGCCTGGCATGTAGACAGTGCTATAAAATTGCTCTTGTTATTTTTGATAACAGAATTTGTCTTGTGATTCTAATTTTCTGGCTTTATTCAAAAAGTTGTCGAATTCTGGGGGAAATGAATATTTGTAAAGATTAAGTGTATTTAATTATGCAATACTTAGAGGACTGTAGTCCTTAATAGCTTCAGAAAATTGATTTTTTTCAAAATATTTTGTGATCTTCATGCTTAAGAAGGTTCTTCATTTGAAAATAACAAATATACAAGGAGTGGAAAGAACAAAAATGTGAATCTTCATTTAATTTATTAAAAATTCTGCAAGATTCACAGAAAGTTCTTGGATTTATATGTAATAAAACTTTTTTTGTAGCTTTGATTTTCGGAAGCTGTAAATGCCTCAATTCCACTAATCATGTTCAACAGTCATGCTTTTGGATACAAACATTTTTCTTGGTTTCTAAAAAAAGGACAATAAGTAATAAGTCCAAAAAATCAGATTTGGTCTAACTGAACGCTAAGCACCAATTCTGAGTAATAACCAATCAAAGAAATTGATAAAAATTAATTATGTTTTATGCAGAAGCACCTAGTAACATATAAACATGATAATAAGAGGAAAATATATATCTTCCTTGTTATAAGAAAAAGTAATGAAGAATAAGGTTAAGTTGAGAAAAAGAAAAACCATATTTAAAGTAAACGGTAAATAAATTTCAGCTTAAATGGTAACACAATCACAGCCAGCTCTGGCCTCAGGTGCAGCTGCGAAATGCCTCTTGCGCCTTCTGGTGGCCAGTTTTGGGATACAGTCTCAAAGGCGGGAAGAGGGAAAAGGCCATTTATGGTGGGAGCATCCTAAAAGACTTCCAGCAGTTTTCATTGTGTGATTGGTTAAAACATTTTTATGGCACTATAAAAATTTTCAAACACCTGGAGGGACACCTGTTTGGGAAGACACTTTTTAGGAATGTTTGGAAACACTGGTTTGAAGGGGGAGCTTAGTGGTAGAGTGCCTGCTTAGTGAGCACGAGGTCCTGGGTTCCATTCCCAGTACTCCCATTTAAAAAATAAATAAGTAAATAAATACATCTAATTATCTCCTACCCAACAAAAAATAATAACTGGGTATGCACATGCGAAAAACTGAAGTCTAGCCTACATCATACAAAAATGAACTCAAACCATCAAATGCCTAAATATAAGAGCTAAAACTATAAAACTCTTAGAAAAAAACAAGGCTAAATTGTCATTACTTTCAATTTGGCAATGGTTTCTTAGATGGGGCACCCAAAGAAAGGGCAACAGAAGAAAAAAATAGATAAATTAGATAATTAGATAAATTAAAACTAAAACCTTGGTCCAACAAATGACACTAACAAGAGAATGAAAAGGCATCCCCGCAGAGTAGGAAAAATATTTGCAAATCATATATCTGATATAGGTCTAGTATTCAGAATATATAGACTCCTACAACTTAGAAACAGAGAGGCAACTCAAACTTAAAAATGGGCAAAGAGTTAAATAGACATTTCTCTAAAGAAGATATACAAATGGCTGACACATATATGAAAAAATACTCAACACACAATCATTAAGGATGTAAATGTAGATCAAAGCCACAATGAAACAACACTTCACACCTGCTAGGATGACAATAACAACAACAAAAAAAGGAAAACAAGTGTTGGTGAGGGTGTGGAGAAATGGGAACCCTTATGCTTTGCTGATGGGAATGCAAAATTGTAAAATAGAGCAGCTGCTGGGGAACACAGTTTGGCAGCTCTTTAAGAGGATAAACAGAATTACCATATGATCCAGCAACTGCACTCCTAGGTATATACCTCCAAAAACTACAAGTTAAAAACAGACTTTCAAACAAAAACTTATATATGAAATTAAATAGCATTATTTATAGTAGCCCAAAGGTGGAAACAACCCAAACGACCATCATGGGATGAGTGGATAAACAAAATATAATCTATCCATATGGTGGAAAATTTTCAGCCTACAAAAGGAAGAAATGAAGTACTCACACAGGCTACAACACAAATGAACCCTGAAAACATCAAGCTAAGTGAAAGAAACCAGACACAAAAGGCCACACATTGTATGATTCCATTGATGTGAAATCTCCAGAGTAGGTTAATTTATAGAGACAGAAACCAGATTAGTGGTTTGTGGGAGGGAGGAAAGTGACTATTTAATGGCTACAAGGTTTCCTTTTGGGATGATGAGATGTTCTGGAACTAGATAGCTGTGACAGTGGCACAACTTCGTGAATGTACTAAATGCCACTGAATTGTACACTTTAAAATAGCTAAGGGGCAGTAAGTATAGCTCAGTGATAAAGTGTGGTCTTAGCATGCTCAATGTCCTGAGTTCCATCCTTCATTAAAATAAAATAAAACAAAATAAAGAAATAAACCTAATTCCTCCTCCTCAATAAAATAAAATAGCTAAAATAGTGAATTTTATGTTACATTAGTTTTACCACACGCACGCACACACACACACACACGTGTTAAATGTTCAGAACATAATAATCAAGTGATAGCTAGCAGTTTCCCGAGACTTTCTCTGAAAGGGTACTAGGCACCGAGATTACAGTACTTCTCTCATCTCCATTTACAGACGGCAATGCTAAGTAAGATTCAGAGGTTCCCTGTCGGGGGTTACTTCAGTGATAAGGGTTTGGGTAACCCAGAGTGTCTCTCCCCTACCCCAACCCGCGCCCATATCTTACACCAATGCTTAGGCTATATGTCCAATTTCGCATGTGATTTCAAAAGGTTTAGGAGCCCAGCCCTGATCTGTAACTCCTGATGAAGGATCCCTCTTCCAGCCCACCCTGCCCATTTCTCAGATGACATAGAAGCTAGCAGACGATGTAGCCAATCAGATGGCTGAAACCTCATGACGTCAATGGTTGCTAGGCTTGGGATCCCAGACTCCCCCGCGCGGACCTTCAGCTCCTGGAGGGTGGTCGCTGTCTGCCACCAGCTCAGCGGAGCTTGCAGGAGGCGGTGGACAGAGGCAGCGAGCGTGCTTGGTGAACAAATGGTCACGACTCTGGGTCTGTGGAAATCTGCAGATGCAGGTGGACGAGGCCTCAGGACCCGCCGGGTTTAAAGTGACCCAGGTGGGTGGCCGATGCACTGGGTCTTCCCTACTGGAAGGTGGACAGTTCCAGCGGCCAGGGAGGGCTGATGGGATCTCTCTCCACAGACATACTCAAGTCCCAGTGGCCAGGAAATATTTCTTCCAAGAAACTAAATTTAGTAAAGGTAAGAGAGTGCATAGCACGTTAGACTTCATCCGCCTCCCTCCCTGTGCCGTCCCCAGGAGTTAATGTTCAGTGGTGAAGAACGTGGACTTGGAAGCTAAACTGTGTAGGGGTTAAAACCTTAACTCCTCTGTTGTCTAGATGTGTGGATTGGTCAAAGTGATCCCCCAGGGCCTCAGTTTCCCTGTCTATAAAATGGGAATAATAATAGCACCTCACTCATGGGCTTCTTGGGAGATTAATTCGGACAGTCATGCCTAGCACAGTCTGGGACCAGGCAGTGCCCGGGAGACGCTGGGGCATCAGAGGTGCCGCAACTCCAGGCATTGAAAGTTGGCGGGCCGAGCTAGACACACATGGAGCAGAGGAAACAGGGGCCTTGGCCCTTGGGCATTCTAACATCCCTGGTGAAGCAACTCTCTGCCTCCAGGGACCTTTGAGCCTGCTCTGAGACCCAGGAAAGGGAATTCATTCATGCCACAAACGTTTAAGAGCCTGCTGACTGGCAGGCCCTGGGCTGGGACTGGGGTTCCAGCAGGGAATAAGAGTAGGTACTATAGGGAGGAGGTTATAGTTCAGTGGTAGAGCGCATGCTTAGCGTGCACGAGGTCCTGGGTTCAAGCCCCAGTACCTCCATTTAAAAAAGAAATAAATACCGCACATTGGTAAAATCAACCTTACAAACTATATACTTTCTATTGTATTATTTATTAATTATTATAATTAAATACAATTGTATTACTAATATGGTATTTATATTTACATAAATATATTTCTGTATTATATATTTATATTATATTTCTTGTAAAGTATGCATTTGTATATTATAAAGTATATATATGTAAGCATATTTATATACTTATATACTATTCAGTATAATATGTTTAGGTATTATATATTATGAAGGACATTTGTATAGCATAAAGTGTAATATATTTATACATTTACATTTATGTATTTATTATAAAGTATATAAAAGCTTGGATGGGTGGATGGATGTTAAATAGAGACGAGTGCTATGGGAAAAACGAAGCAGGGAGAGACAATGGGGTATTGGAAGGAGTACACTTTTAAATACTGTGGTCAGGAAAAGTCTCACTTAGGGGTCATTTAAAACCCTTTTGTGGGAGGGCATAGCTCAATGGTAGAGCACATGCTTAGCATGTACAAGGTCCTGGATTCAATCCCCCGTGCCTCTGTTGAAAATAAATGAATGAGCTCTTTGCCGCATCTACTGGGAAAATCAGTAATCAGGACTCAGACTGTCGACATTCCAGATAATGTCGCCACCACTTTGAAGGGACACACAGTTATTGTGAAGGGCCCCAGAGGCACCCTGCGGAGGGACTTCAATCACATCAATGTAGAACAGTCTCCTTGGAAAGAAAAATAAGAGGCTCTAGGTTGACAAGCGGTTGGGAAACAGTGCGAACTGTAGCCAGTTCTTTTCTATCTGTAGTCATGTACAGAACACGATCAAGGGTGTTAAACTGAGCATCTGTTACAAGGTGAGGTCTGTGAATGCTCGCGTCCCCATCAAAGCCGTTATTCAGGAGAATGGTTCGCTTGTTGAAATCCAAAATTTCTTGGGTGAAAAATACATACGTGGGGTTCGAATGAGGCCAGGTGTTGCTTGTTCAGTATCTCAAGCTCAGAAAGATGAGTTAGTTCTTGAGGGAAAAGACATTGAACTGGTATCAACTTCAACTGCTTTGATTCAGCAAGCCACAACAGATAAAAACAAGGATATCAGAAAATTTTTGGATGATATCTATGTTTCTGAAAAAGGAACAGTTCAGCAGGCTGATGAATAATATCCAAGTTGTCCGGGTGCGGAAGGCAGGATGACAGATGACTCTTCAGATTCATTTGTGATATATTAAGGATACAATAAAAGCTGTGCTGACTGGGGAAGACAAACAAATAAATAAATAAATGAACAAACCAACCTAATTCCCACCCCCCAAAGAAGAAAAAAAAGAAAAATTTTTAGAAAGCCCTTTTTCTTATGAAAAGTGTCAAATATACAGAAAAGTAGAAAGAATAGTACAGTTCACACCTACATCTACAGAGAGCATTCAGCAATTTGCCACATTTTGCCACAGCGCTTCTTTGGTCTTACATTTCTATATCTGCTGAACCAGGTGAGTCAGTTTCAGCCATCTTCGCTCCCCACTCTACACTTCGGTTGTTTCCAACAAGGAAGACATTCTCTGCTGTCAATCCCTTTACCACGCCTAATGAAATTAACGACAATTCCTTGATATCTAATCCCCAGTAGAAAGTGGCATTGGAGCGGCTGCCTAAGGCAGGTGAGGAGTGAACCTTGTGGGCGTCCCAGGGAAGAGCATTCCAAGCCTAGCGAACAGCCAGTGCAAAGGCCCTGAGGCTAGAGGGTGCCTTACATGTTCCAGGAACTTGGAGGAGGCCAGCGTGTCTGGAACAGACAGAGCGAGGCAGGAGAGCGTGGAATATGAGGGCAGAGTGTAGTCGAGCCAGATCCTTCAGAGCCTTGTAAAATCAATGTGAGCAGTTAAGCTTTTCCAGGAATAAGCACGGAGCCAAAAAGGAAACTGACCCTCTATAAATGGGAACAGGCGCCCTCTGGTGGCCGCATGAGGGAACCAACAGAGGGAGGCGAGGGCGGAAGCCGGGAGTTTCCCGAGAGGAGACTGAAGAGCCCAGGTGGGCGGTGATGGCAGCCGAACCAGGGTGGTCACTGGGGGGAGGAGCAAGAAGTGATTGGATTCTGGTGCATGTTGAAGGTCGGAACAACAGGATTTGCCGATAGACTAGATGTATTGCTTCACACCCCTACCAGCCATGGATGAGAGGACCAAAAGAAATAAAATAGGACTTCTTTCACTCTACGTTGCTTTGTGAGATTTTTTTTTTCATGCTGTTTTGTGTTACTTCCCTCGTTGAAAAGCGTTCCCTAGCTGGGAATTCTGCAGCCACTGATTCAACCAATCTGTGGATGGAAAAAATTCGAAAAAAAAAAAAATCCAGAAATTTCCCCAAAGCAAAACTTGGCTGTCAACTATTTACATAGTATTTACAGCGTATTTAGAATTATTTACATTGTATTAGGTCTTATAAGTAATCCAGGGATGATTTAAACTCTATGGGAGGATGGGGAAGGGACACATCTCTTGCAGTAATTACCTCCACGTGTTACCAACCCAGAAGCTTTCAGATTTGGAATAACTTCATATTTACAAAGATAAGTTGCCAACCTAGTACAGAAAGCTCCTATACCCTTGGCCCAGTTTCCCTTAATGTAAACACCTTAATAACTACAGTTTATTTGTCAAAAGTAATAAATTAACAGTACAATACTACTAACTCAACTACAGGCTTTATTTGAACTTCATCATTTTTTCCACAGTTGTCCTTTTTCTGTTCCAAAATCGATCCAGGATGCCACATTGCATAGAATTGTCACATGTTCTTATTTTCCTCCAATTTCTGAGTTTTCAGTTTTTCCTTGTCTTTCATGACCTTGACAGTTTTGAAGAATATTGGCTGAGTGTTTTGTCTTCGCTCCTGAATTTTAATCTAATATTTTCTCCTGATTAGAATTTATAGCAGTTTTCCTCGTGTGTGTGTGTGTATGCGTGTGTGTGAGAAGGACTTGGGGGGAGACAATATTCTACTGCTTAACCCGAATGCTGGTGCTTCATTTGCTTCATAATTACTTCTTTTTATATTATTATTATTTTAATTGACATTTAGTCAGGTTACAATGTTGTGTCAATTTCTGGTGTACAGTATAATGTTTCAGTCATCCATATACATACATATATTCCTTTTCATATTCTTTTTCATTACAGGTTAGTATAAGATATTGAATATAGTTCCCTGTGCTATATAGAAGAAACCTGTTTATCTATTTTATATATAGTAGTATATTAACTACTGCAAATCTCAGAGTCCCAGTTCATCCCTTCCCACTCCCTTATCAGTGTAATTAGACACCATTTGTTTATTTTTGCTCTGATTTCTATTGCCTGGGTAGACTGCCCTAGGACAACATTGCTAAGATTTATGTCAGAAAATGTTTTGCCTATGTTTTCTTCTAGGAAGTTTACAGTCTCTTGCCTCATGTTTAAGTCCCTGGGGGAGGGGATAGCTCAGTGGTAGAGCATGTAATAAGAGGTCACTGCAAATCTGATTAAATTAGAGATCCTGAGGTAGGTGGGTATCCTGAGTTATCTGGGCAGGTTCTAAATGTAATCACTTGTATCCTTACAAGATACAGGCAGAGGGACACTTGATACACACAGAAGAGATGATGATGTGAAGATGGAGCAGAGAGAGATTTGAAGATGCTGGCCTTGAAGACTGGAGTCATGTGATCACGAGCCAAGCAATTCAGGTAACCATTAGAAGCTGGGGGAGGTAAGGAGCAGATCCTCCCCGAAGAGCCTCCAGAGGGAGCATTGCCCGGTCCATACCTCGATTTCGACCTGGTGATTCTGATTTTGGGCCTCTGTCTCCAGTACTGTGAGAGAATACTGTTTTGTTGTTGTTATTTTAAGGCTCTCAATTCATAGTAATTTGGTACAGCAACCTTAGGAACGGAATACACCATACGCCGAAGTTTTATGTATGTATCATGGAAGAAACCAAAGTTTAAAAATAAACAGCTTTCTCTTTTCTTTCATTGACAGAAGTAATGTTGACAGTTCCTGTCATAAGGCAAATGGATTTCAACCCCAGTTGAACTTATTCCTGCTGAGTGTTTCAAAATAAGGATGCTCTCATTTGCAGCCCTGTCTTGCACAGTTAAAGCAGCTGCCTGCTAGCCTGGATTCCAGGAAAGGACAAAAGGAATCAAGCAGGCAGAACATCTGATATGTCCTTCTTCATCAGTCTGAGGGGCGCATTTTAACATCTCTGAAGTAGAGATAGCCCTTATCACCCATGGGGTCATCTAAGTTTTCGTGGCCTGTGTGTGTGTGGACATCAAAAGTACTGGCCTCACAGTTTGCTGAGTGGAGATCAGCAGCTTGGGAAAACATCCCAGAAGCAACACTGAAACACACTTTTAATGCCCCAGGAAGCAGGGTTCGGGGGAGGATGGAGATGCATAATGAATCAGATGTGTTTAGTGACAAACCCAACCCTAACCCCAGTTTTACACATTTCAGTGAGAATCTAGTAGAATGAGTGTTGTCACTGAGGGGTGGTGTGGGCTGATGGATTGAGAAAGTTCTCCCCTAAAAGGTGACACTTGAATGGGGTCATGATGGAGAGGAATTCTCCAGGCAGAGGACTGTTGGTGGCGGAGAAGGTAAACTGACCCTCAAGAATTTGTATTCCCCTTCCTTTTATTTATTTATATTTATTTATTTGGAAGAGGAGGTAATTAAACATTTATTTATTTATTTATTTATTTATTTATTTATTTATTTATTTAATGGCGGTCCTGGGGATTGAACCCAGGACCTGGTGCATGCCAAGTACATGCTCTACCACTGAGCTCTACCCTCCCTCCTTCCCCTTCCTTAATGTCCATGGAAAGACTACATTTCCCAGCCTTCCTTGCATGAGAGTGGGGTCATGTGACTGGTTCTGGACAATGAAATACAGGCAAGAGAGCTCTGCTTCACCTCCAGGTCTGGTTCATAAAAATCTCCCCATGTGTCCATCTTTCCCTTCTCACCTGCTGATTTAATGTGGATGCTAGTGCATTAGTTATCTATTTTTTTTTGAATCCCAAAAGGGAATTTATTGGCTCTCAAAAGTGAGAAATCTAGGCATATGCTACAACATGGATGAATCTTTTTTTTAAACTGAAGTATAGATGATTTATAATATTATGTTAGTTTCTGGTGTACAGCATAGTGATTCAGTTTTACGTATGTGTTATACATATACTTTTTCATATTCTTTTTATTATAGATTCTTACAAGCTATTAATATAGTTCCCTGTGCTATACAGTAGGACCTTATTATCTTTGTATATAGTAGTTTGTGTCATTAATTATATATTGCTGTGTAACATGTTGCCCCCCAAATTCCTCACAGCTCAAAATAACATACATTTATTATGTCACATAGTTTCTGAAGGTCAGGAATTGAGAACAGCTTCAGCTGGGTGGTTTTGACTCAGGCCTTCCCATGAGGGTTCAGTCACACTGTTAGCCAGGGCTGCAGTCATCTGAAGGTTCCGCTGGGGCTAGAGGAGTCCGCTCCACTCCCATGGCTGTTGGCTGGAGGCCTCAGTTCTTCTCTGTCTGATGGCATCTCCATAGGCTGTTTGGCTGCAGCAGCTGACTTCCCCCAGAGCAAGTGACGAGAACTCGAGAAAGAGCCCAAGATGGAAGCCATGGTCTTTATAACCCAGTCTCAGAAGTGATACCCCATCACCTCTGTCACTGGCTATTGGTCACATGGACCAACTCTAGTACATTGTGGGAGGGGACTAGCCCGCATGTGGCTATCAAGAAGTGGGATGACTGGGGTCCATTTTGGAGCTTGGTTGCTATAGCCAGGGAGACCTGGGGAAATGCACGTGAAGGCAACTCCCCGCATCACCCTGGTTTCCTGCCCCTCTTCTCTCTGCTGATTGAACTTTACATGAACAAGAAGTAAAAATCAGTTGTCCGCTATCTCAGAGCTCATCTGCCTCAGTGACTACTGTTGCTTTCACTAATTACAGGGACCCATTGCTAAAGGCACAAGGTGTGGAAGCTTATTTATTTATTTATTTGCCTTTTTTTTGGTGTGTGTGTGGGGTGATTAGGCTTGTTTAGCTAGTTATTTTAATGGAGGTTCTGGGGATTGAACCCAGGACCTTGTGCATGCTAAGCATGTGCTCTACCACTGAGCTACACCCTCCTCCCAGGATGCAGAAGTTTAAACAGAACAGAGCACTTTATGACTTTACTGTGTGAGTATATAACTTTGAATTAAAAAAATAAAAATGGGGGAAGGGTATAGCTCAGTTGGAGTGAATGCTCAGCATGCATGAGGTCCTGGCTTCCATCCCCAGCACCGCCATTAGAAAAAATAATGATAAAACAAAACCTATATGAAAAAAGAGGGAATAAAGTAAACCCCATCCACCTAATAGAAGAAAGGAACAGAAAAAATAATACACTGAATACACTCCAAATGGATCAGATTTCAATGTAAAACAGGAAACGAAAAAGAATGAAAAGTAAACACTGCAAAATTCTTTTATAACCTGGGTGTGTAGAAAACCTTTGAATTATGATTCAAAATCCAGAAGCTGTAAAAGAAAACACTGACATGTTTAAATGCATGAAATAGGAGCAGATGTTCTTCCTCTTCTTCTTCCTTTTCTTCCTGAGCAATACAGTCCTAAGGCCCTCGTGTGAAGCCGGCAGGGCCAGCGTGGGGTGGGGACAGTGGCCCAGAATGGCGTGTCGGGATCTTAGGGTTGGTAATGAGGGCCTCTACCCCTAGAGCAACTCAGCAGAGTGGGGGTGTCCAAGTGGGGGGCATAAGACGTTTGTGCTGGAAGAGGGGGCCTATTGGCTTGGGGAGCGAAAACCCCAGCTGGGGGATGAGAGTGTGGGTGGGGGTGAGGTCACATACAGGGGAATTGATCAAGTAAGTAAATTAAGGAAAACGGAAGTCAGATTTCTCATTGCCACGGAAGGAGGGGGTACATATGGAAAGGGAGAAAACTCGAGGTGTTGGACTTGGGTATATCATTGTAAATACATGGTTTTCAATATACTTAAACAGACATGGAAATGCACAAGTGTACATTCACCTACTATCCATATATGTGTGTATGTGTATGTCTAATATATAGATGTATGTATGTATGCACATGTATAAACATAATACACACACAACATATAATATATACATTGTATGTGCCTATGTAATATACAATGTGAGCTCTATCTATAACTACACCTATACCCATGTGTGCATCATCTATAAAATCTGTTCACTGGGAAGACCTGTGAGCAGAAACACCCCAAAGAACCAGGGAGTCAGTCCCCTTAGGGTTCATTTTCCATTTTTTCTTTGTCTGATAATGTTTTTATTTTGTCCTAATTTTTTGAAGGTGGTGTGGCTTCCACTCAAGTCTGAATTTACAGTTATTTCCTCTCGGCTCATTGGAGATACTGTACCACTGAGTTCTAGCTTCCATTGTTGCTGTTAACAAGTTGATTGTCAGTCGAATTGTCTGTCCTTTGTAGGCAAGTTTTCCACCCCCTGGCTTTTTAAGTGTGGCGTCTCTGTGTCTGGTGTTCTGCAGATTCACTAGAATACATCTAGGTATGCATTACTTTTATCCTTTGACATATTCTGCTTCCTACATCTGAGAAATCCTTCTTTCATCAATTTTTGAAGTGCTCAGCCATTATCTTCTCGAAGCTTACTTCTCCGTTCATCTCTACATTTTCTTCTAGAAGCTTATTGGACATTTTAATTCTATCTTCCACATCTCTTATTTTTTCCTTCAATTTTCCATCAACTTGCCTCTCAGTGGTGCCTTCTGCATTTACACTGAGCTCCACCTTTCATTTCATGAACTCTCCCTTTTGCTGTTTCTAATCCACTGTTTGACTCTTCCGAGTTTTTCATCTCAGTGACGGTTTCATTTCTTTGTATATTTCATTCCTGCTACAAGTTCTACTTTGTTCTTTTCTAATCTTGCCTGATCTTTTAATAACGCCTTGGTTTTTCTCATTTCTAATCCTTAAAGGAAAAGGCTTCAGACATTTGAACATGTTCATGTTATAGTTGTTAATGTTGTAGATCTTAAGTATTATTAGAAACACAAGCAGTGATTTCAAAATTGACCAAAGGCTTTCAACAGAATTGAAACCTAGACCAGGTGTCTAGGTCTGCAGAGGAAAACAGAAACCACTCCAGGTATTTAAAATACAGGGAGCTTATTAAAGGGAATTGGTTACACATGTGCCGGGAGTCTGGCTGAGCAAGTCATGATTCCTGAGGTAGCAGAGACAGTAATTATCAGAAGCAGCTCGAACGCCTGGGGCCACAGGAGTTTGGAGGAATGGTCTCTCGGGGTAGAACTCAGACCTCTGGGGAGGGGGCTCCAGGCATCTGGTGTTCTGACTTCCAAGAGGGCATGGCCAATGGGGGACAGTACCTCTGTCCATGGAGGCTGGAGATCTTGCCAAGTCTGTACAGCTAGCTGGTGCTAGAAGTGCCAAAAGTAACTGGCAGCTGGAGCCATTGTTGCCTGTGGCTGTGGGAAGATGCAGACCGGAGCTGGAGGTGGGAAAGCAGTCCCTTGGCTCCTTCTCCTGCCTCCCAGTCTCCTGCTGGGTCCTCCCTGCCACTCTGGTCAGTTGTCAAAAAGGGTCACAGGCTTGGAAGGTGAGAGTTATACTAAAGAGACAGCAGCACAGCCTCACCAGAATAAGCAGGGGGAATACAGGCCCAACCTGGGTGTAAAATAAAGAGGAAACACTGTACACATTTAACGGGGAAGGCTCCAAACAAACAGCTGCTAAATAATCTCACCTCTCAGCCTTTTAAAATGACATGACTCCTAGAACCTGTTCTTCAAGCTGTACTACAAAGATATGATACTCTGAACAAACAGCTGTGGGAAATAACTCAGGATCACCCAAGTCAGTTTCCTAACTCATGTGGTCACGTGGTCACAACTAAATCTAATTGTCCTGGAAAACTCAAGCTTGGTGAGAATCAACTTGGAAGGAACCCCAGACCTGAATCTTCAACCATCAAACCTGTCAAACTGTTAACTCAGCTGGTAAATGAGCAAAGCCTAACTCTCTTCTTTTAAGAAACTCTCTTCTCTTAAGAAAAATCACAGGTAAGGGGAGGTATCAAGCTTGTTGAACCAAAATCTTTGATCAGAATAGAGGCATTGAAGAAGTCCATTTATATCCATGATGCTGGCCCTTTTGTAACCAGTTTAATGTAAGGAAACTGATCAACGTGATAATTACTGTCCTATTTGTCTGTCCTTGAAGGTATTTAATGCATTCGCAAGAATCTGTATATTGGACTTGTGAAAAATATAATCAAGATTGTATCACTTTTTTCTCCCTTCTCGTCAAGGTCCCTAACTCGTTTAAGGGAATCTGAAATCCCAGATTTGTAAGTTTGTTGATTAAATTTGTAAACAATGTTCAAATGTTTTGGGAAATCTATTATTATGAAACTCACGGCTTGCTATTTTTAGCAGTCGAAGTAGTCAGTGAATGTTTAGAGGAAAGTTGATTGTTTGAAAAGTAATTAATCATTACCAAAAAACCAAATAGCTGTGAATATTTGTGCCCAGATGCAAAAGCTCTTCTGACAGTGAAAGATCTCATCATGGGTGGGGGGAGGGTATAGCTTAGTGGTAGAGTGTGTGCTTAGCATGCATGAGGTCTTGGGTTCAATCCTCAGTACCTCCTCTAAAAATCAATCAATCACTAATTACCTCCCCCCAAAACAAACAAAAATAAACAAAATTGGCAGAAGCAAACTAAATGTTCATTGATAGGTGAATGACACAGTGTGGTCTATTCACACAATGGAATATTATTCAGCCTCAAAACGGAAGGAAATTCTGACACCTACTATAACACGGATGAACCTTGAAAACATTTTGCTAAGTGAAGGAAGCCCGTCAGAAAAGGACAAGTACTGTATGATTCCACTTATATGGAAGTAGTGAAATTTATAGAAATAGGAAGTAGAATAGTAGTCGGCAGGGGCTGGGAGGAGGAGGGAATGGGGATTCATTGTTTGATGTGTACATCTTGTTTTGCAAGATGAAAAAGTTCTAGGGATTGGTCGCACCATAATGTGAATATACTCAATATTACTAAACTGTACACTTGAAAATGGCTCAGATGGCATTTTTGTTTTGTTTTGTTTTTTGAGTAAAGGTAGATTTATTCAGAGAGATACTTTGAAAGGCAAGAGAAAGGCCACGAGGTGTGGGGGTTGGGTGCTCAGATTAAAAGTAGGTACACAGTCCATAGACAGAGTGCGGGCCGTCTCCAAAGAGAGAGAGAGAGGTGGCCTCAGATGGCAAGTTTCATGTTGTATGTATTTGATAATTTTTAAAAGAGATCTTGAACAATAATTTTCCTCTGACATTTCTACACCTCAAGGTATTGTGAGGCAGGGCGGGGCAAGAAAACATAAAATTGACCATTTTAACTACTTAAAAGTTTTTTTAAAATCTTTTTTTGAGTGGGGGAAGATAATTGTGTTCATTTATTAATGGAGGTACTGAGGATTAAACCCAGGACGTCATGCATGCTAGGAATGCACTCTACCACTGAGCTATACCCTCTTCCCTGTTTTGGCTACTTATAAGTGTTCAGTTCAGTGGCATTAAGTGCATTCACATCGTTATGCAACCATCCCCACCGTCCATCCCCAGAACTTTTTCATCACCTCGCTCTGGGACTCTGTACCCATTAAACAACAACTTCCCATCCCCCACCCCTTCCCCTGGCCACCACCATCCTACTTTCTATTTCTACGAATTTGCCTATTCAAAGTACCTCTTGTCAGTGGAATCCTACCTATCTATCCTTTTCTCTCTCTCTCTTTCTTTCTTTCTTTTAGGGATAGAGTAGGGGAGAGGATGGGAGATTTCTCTTTTTTCTTAGAAGCTCATCAATGCATTTAGAAGGATGTTTGGAAAGAGGCATGAGAGCAGTAGGTGATGTAGCATGGATTTTTTGAGGGGTAGGAGTAACCTTTACCTGAGACAATTTTGAACTTACAGAAAGTTTCAAGACTCACACAAAGAGCAAGATAGGGTAGGGGAGTTAGAGGTACAAACGACTATATATGAAATAAATAGAGCTACAAGGATTCACAGGGAAGACAGCCAATATTTCATAACTCCAAATGGAATATATCCTTTCAAAATTGTGAATCACTATGTTGTAACCTGAAACTTATTTAATATCGTATATCAACTATACCTCAATTTAAAAAAAAGAGACTTGGACAAAAAACTTCGTATCTTTTACCTAGACTTCCTTGTTTTCATTATTCCCGCCCCCTTTTGCTTTCTCATTCACTCTGTCTACATATTACTATGTGTTTACCTTTCCAGAAACATTTGAGAAAACATTGGAGACTCCATGTCCCTTTGTCCCTAAATACTTCAATGTGTATTTGCTAAGAACAAGGACTTTTTTTTTTTTGGAGGGGTGGGGGAGGTAACTAGGTTAATTTATTTATTTAATGGAAATACTCGGGTTCGAACTCATGACCTCATGCATGCTAAGCGCAAGGCACATGCTCTACCACTGAGCTATACCCGCTCTCCTAAGGACATTCTTTTTAATAACCACAGTACAATGATCAAAACCAGAAAATTTAACACAGACAAATTGCTGCTATCTGACGTACAGAACTCATTCAAATTTCATCAAGCGTCTTGCTAAAGTCCACGGTATCGCCTGGATTGCTCAACGAAGTGCATCTACTGGTGCCGCGGACCTCTGGTCTCCTGTGAATATAAACAGTTCTCCCATCTTTCTTTTGACCTTGACATTTTCAAAGAGTCGAGGCCAGTTGTTTTGCAGACTGTCCCTCGATTGGAATTTGTTTGACGTTGCCTCGTGATTAGATTCGGGTTAGGCAGCACAGTCTCACAGTCTTCTCAAATTCCACTCCCCAGCTCCCAAACAAACCGAGATAGGGCACGTAGGAAAAGCTCACAAACAACACCTTCCGCAAAACCGGCTGACAAGGGAGCCCCGCAAACCCTGACATATGAGAGTGAGCGGGGCCGAACCAGTACTGGTGCGGGAAGAGAAGGAAACTAGCAAAAGTGCTTTGAAGGTTGGAAATTTCCCACCCGTCCTCACGGCTGGGGACTTGGTGAGAGAATGTGACACCAGCAGCAGTCAAATCTTTGTGTGTGTGTGAAGTCTCACAGCCTCTAATTAGTCGGTGGGTATAGGAGGCTATGGGAAATTTGGAAGATGCGGAGAGAGATCTCAGAATTCCTCAACAGAATCTCTCTTTTGGAAGAACAAAACTCCATATTTAAAAAAAAATATGTTATTGAAATATATTTGAGACTCAGAGGTGCAAAATACTAGGTATAAAATAAGCCTCAAGGGTATATAATACAACAAGGGAAATAGAACAGACTTTTATAGTAACTATAGATGGAATATAACCTTTAAAAATTGTGAATCACTATATTATATACCTGAAGCTTATATAATATATATAATATGGTGTATCAACTGTAATTCAACAGCAAGGACCTATATAATGCAGGAAACTGTACTTAGTATCTTGTAATACCTATAATGGAAAAGAACCTGAAAAAGAATAAATATACATATATGTATAACTGAATCACTGCTGTGCAGCCGGAACACTGTAAATCAACTATGCTTCAATAAAAAATGAAAAAAAAATACAGTATAGTAGAATAAAAGTTTTTTGTCAAAAAAAGAAATACATTTGACAGATGACGTTGTGTAAATGTAAGGGCTACAACACGTTAATTTCACACACGTATCTTGTAATAGGATTGCATTGTGGTGATAATTACCTCTATCACATTACATGATAATCTTTTCTTTTTAGTGGTTGGACAAAGCTCCTTTCTTATGAAAACTAAAGAAAGCAAAACCCAGAATGAATTTGGCGGGAATTCCAGGGGCAAAGGAGAGAGATTGTTCAAGTCCTGGTGGGGGAAGAAACAGAGGAGGCAGGTCTTCCTCTGAAATATTGCAGAGGTGGCTATGCTGAGAGGTTATATGTTTTCACACTGTATGGAAACAGCAAAGAATGAACTCTGAGAATGGGGAGGCTAGGAAAGAGATCGTGCCTCACCGCACTTCCTGCCAAGAAAATTCCTAAATGTACTTACTTGTGAACAAGAGAAGAAGTACAGGAACTTCACGTAGAGATGTGTCCTGAGTCAAACAGCAGCCCCTGGAAATGTGAGTCCCTCTAGAATCTGTGAATGTGGCCTTACTAGGAAATAGGGTCTTTGCAGATGTAATCAAGTCAAGATGAGGTCATACTGGGTTAGAGTGGACCCTCAAATCCCATATGGCTGGAAACAGACTCTGGGGGAGAAGCCTCTGTGAAGATGGAGGCAGAGATAAGAGAGGTGCACCTACAAGCCAAGGGATGCCAAGGTTTGCCAGCAACTGCCAGAAACTGGGGAGAAACAAGGAAGATCCTTTCCTAGGGCCTTTAAGAGGGCATCGCCCTGCTCACATCTTGATTTCAGACTTCCAGTCTCCAGAACTGTGAGAGAACAAATTTCTGTTGTTTTAAGCCACTCAGTTTGTGGTACTTCCTTACAGCAGCCTAGGAAATGAAAATGCTCCCCATTCCATCCTCCCACCAGTTGGTGGCAACCACTAATCTGGTTTCTGTCCCTATGAATTAGCCTTTTCCTCAGAATTTTAAATTCATTATATTTGGACTCTACAACATGCATTTCTTTTTTTTTAAACATCTTTATTGTGGTATGGTTCCTGTACAGTAAACTACACATATTTCAAATGTACAATCTGATGACTTTTGATAGATGTACACACCCCTTGGGGTGAGAAGTTTGTTCTCTATGTCTGTGAATCTGTCTGTTCTCTATGTCTGTGAGTCTGTTTTGTAGATAAGTTCATTTGTATCCTTTTTAAAAAAAGATTCTTCATCTAAGCGATATCATATGGCATTTTTCTTTCTCTTTCTGGCTTACTTCACTTAGAATGACGATGTCCAGGTCCATCCATGTTGCTGCAAATGGCATTATTTTATTCTTTTTTATGGCTCAGTAGTATTCCATTGCATATGTATACCACAGCTTTTTCATCCTGTCATCTGTTGATGGACATTTGGGTTGTTTCTATGTCTTGGCTATTGTAAATAGAGAACACGCATTTCTAACAAGTTCCCAGCTGATGCTGATGCTGCCAGTCCAGGACCACCCTTTGAGAACAGTCACCCTAAAGCATCTCAAGTGTAGACCAGTTGGGGTGCAGGTCTCCATCAGCCAAAGAGCCAACTAGGGCCACCCCCAACCCCTAGAACTGACACTGGAATCTGGAATCACTGCCAGTAAATTCATCTACCAGGAACCCTTCCCAGACTGGCTGCCCAGGTTGCTATCAATTTTAAGGGCAAAATCTTACAATTCTTTTGGTGCACATCATAGCTCCTTGTTGATCATATTTTGTACCTCACCCAGTGGAACCTGCCAGGAGTTGAGTCTAGAAACAGAGATGCTGGAGCAGATCTTGAGGAAGATCAGCAGTCCTGTCCCTGGCAGCAACCTCAGGGGATGCTCTTTGGACAAGGGGACACTAACCATCTTTGTCCTTCTCTCTCCTCCTAGGTTTCTGTCCTCCCATTTATCTGGGTCACTGCCCCCTTGGGGCATTTCAGATTCTGTTTCCAGTGAGAACTCTCCCTTGACTGAACCAGTCTGGTACCATCGGAGTAGAAACCATCCTTTCTACAAGACACAGACTTTCATTGCCTCCAGATATTGAATCCCTCCCATGACCTTCTGGGACCCACACTTGTATTTCTTTTGTCTGAGGTTTTCCTCTCCCTTGGACCTTGGAATTTATTAGGGCTTGAGACCACAACCCCTATGAGGCTGCTGTAGTCAGTCAGACACCGGGGATGCAGCCAAGGCTGACCCATGATCCTTTGCAAAGTATAGTCTAAATCTTTGTCTTCATGTCCTTCCTACCCAGGAAATAACTTGAAGAGCAGTATGGAAATCTAGGTAGTGGGAAGGGAGGGAGAGTGCTCACTGAGATTGGATTCTGTGAAACAGTCATTACACTCCAACGTCCATAAGCACCTGGATGGAAGCACTCAGATACTCAAGTCCTCTTCTTGAGACTCAGGACTCCCAATCTCTGGTTATTCTTCTCTTGGACCAGGGTGCGCAGTTCCAATTCCCCTGTTCTTCTGAAATCCTGATGTCCTAGCTCTCTGATCTCTCAGGACCCGAGAGTGCCTTTCTAGCACAAATTACACCCCTGGAACCCAAGGGTCCTTGCCCAATCTTGAGTTCCAAGATGTCTTCTCATTCCTACTGCTAAATGAACCCAGAAAACTACATCTCCCATGAGGCTGTGGATGTGCTGTGTCACTTTAAAAATGTCCCCTGTTATTGAGGTACCTCGAGGAAATAGTTCCTTCAACACTACCACGAGGCTGGGAGCAGGGGAAGAGGGAGGGATGGGAAAATTACAAGTCCTGTCCTGTCAAAGGGCAGGGATAGCCCAGAGTCCTTGGGGATGCCTTTGTGGAGCAGAAAAGGGCTGGGAAGCGGCTGGGATCCTCCCTGGCAATGGGGTACCAAGGAAGACAAGGAAGCAAACCCATTTCCTCTTTTAAACACACGTGCTCACTCTGATCCTCCTCTCAGACTCTTTATTATCCCAAGTAAGAAAAATAAAAAAATAAATAAGATAAATAACTCAATAAATAAAGAGGAGACGTGATAATAAACAGCCGGCAGCTTCAGGAAGTGTAGCTGGGGCTTCTGCTGTATGAAGGCCCCACCATGCTCAGGGGGTCTGAGGAGCCCACGTCAGGAGGCTCGGGAGCCAAGATCCCTGGATGCTTTGGAGGTGCCGGGGGCAGGCCTGGCAGCGGCAGGAAGCGGGAAGGTCCCCGGGTAGCTGGATCCCGATTCGAGGAGCTGCTGGGGGGCAGGCGGAGTGGGAAGCCAAAAGCCTCAGACTGATAAACGTTGTATCCATCCTCAAGAAGCAACTCCCGGAAGCTGCAGGCCTCTGGATTGAAGTGGAGCTGAAGCGGGGAGAACACAGGTCAGAGATGTGGGACTGACTCCTGTACATCTTCCTGCTGCAGGACCCAGGAGTCCAGGCCCCCAGCCCCATCCTCTCCCAGACTCAGGAGTCCAGGCCCCCAGCTCCCTCTCCTTTCAGACCACTGAGTCCTGTACTCTAACTGGATGCAGGGGTTCCCAGACTCCTGGGGAGCTGGGGGAGCCCTCCTTCCTCAGATGTGGAATCCAGGTCCTTAGCCCCCTTCCCCAGGACACAAAACAACAGAAGCAGTCCTGCAACTCCCACCTCCCTGCCCCAACTTCACAGAGAGGAATATTCCAGCCCAGGGATCAGTCGAGGCTCTCGAAGTCCTGGCAGGGGCATCTGGCTAGCACTCAAGGTCATGTTCACTTTACTGCGACCCTGCATCCAGCATGAGCCAGGCACGTAGGAGCCAAGGTCAAAGGTGCAAGATGTGGTCCCTAGATTATAAGAGTGTTAAGAGGAACGGTGGGGTGCAAGGATGGGGGTCCCAGAAACTCACCGATCCATACAGCCTCCCATCTGGTCCCTGGCATAGGAACCTGGATGTCTTGACTCCCAAGATCTGAATTACCCCTGGCTTCAGGGCTTTCAGCTCCAAGAGACCTAAGGGAAGAAAGTGGTCAGGGACTCAGAAAGTCCCCCTTCTCCCTTCGACCCAGGAGTCTGGGCCCCAAGTTGCTCCTCCCTCAGGGCCAGGCCCTACCCACACACTCACTTTCAGGGCTCTGGCGGGCCACCCCCACCACTGTGCCGTCAGCCCTGATCTCCAGGTGGGCTTCTGTCTCCTGGACGTCATCCGTGTAGAGGTACCGCTGCCGGACTTGGCCCCCGAATTGGAGGAGGGGGCTGGAGTCAGGAATGGGGCGTGCCTGGCAGGCTCCCAGCAGAAGGACAGTGAGCACTGGGACCCACAGTCCCCGATGCTCGAACTTGGCCTCGTCCCAGTCCATCAATGGCTCACGTCTTCAGATGAGGTCTGGGGTCCAGGGTTTGAAGAGCTGAATGGTCTAGATTCTGTTTAAGATCCTGGTCATCTGGGGAAGCAGATCCATGGATGGTTGCTCAGGTAGTACAGATGCCTGGGTCCTCCTGCACCAGCTGGATTCCCAGCTGACGGGACACCCAAGTCTCTTGGGATGGATGCAGAAGCTCCAGAATTTATATCCAGATGGACCTGCCCAATCACCTTCCTGACGCCTGACGCATGATATCTGACCCACTTGGCAGAAGCTAGGATTCCACCGTGGCCAGGTCAGCCTGAGTGGATGATGCAATCGGGGGTCCTTCTAGCTGGGGGCCTGGACTCCTGAGTCTTTGGAATCAGGGGGATAGGGATCTGATTAACTGTGACCTGGATGAAAGGGGCTGGTGGCCCAGTCTCTTGGGTCTGAGGGAGGTGGGAGCTGGGGTTTCAGATTCCTGGGTCTGAGGGAGGAGGGGGCTGGCGGCCTGGAAAACTGCCTCACTGGCTGATTGATGCACCTTGTGACCCACAACTGGAATTTCTGCATCCCACTTCAATGTCTAGGTTTCTGGGGTTCAGAGACTGTGGTTCCTAGATCATCAGGAAGTCAGTAGGCAGCACATGACAAAAGTGTTCTCAGTAAGGACACAGGTGTCCTGATCCAGAAGCCTCCAACCTTAACCTCAGCGACCTCAGCCCGGGCACCCAAACACCAAACATCCCAGCCTCCTCCTTCCTGATGCAATCCTGGTGTTTCTTTCACCAGAGAAGCTACCCAGGCTCAGACAGTTGTCCTTAAAATAGCCTGGGGAGGGGAAGGGGGAGAGGAGGGTGAAAATCTTTGACTCGGAGTTGGCAACTGACCAAGGCTCTGGAGGGGGAAGTTAGACCCAAGATCTCAAAGGGAATCGGGGTGGCGGGGGGAGTGGCAATTTCCCAGAATCTAAGGGTGCAAGAGATTGGACACCAGATCTGAATGAGAAGTTGACTGTTGGGGCTTGGACTTCACAGCCTGGAGTCCTGGGTCTGGGGAAATAACGGTCAAACCTCTGGGGAGCCAAGTCCAATTCCTGGATCTGATTTCTTGAATGGCAATGATCAGACTGCTCTGGCCAGGGTGGGGGCGGGTGGGGAGGGGCCTTCGACAAGGGAAAGCGCTTCAGGTCTGCAGAGGAGCGTCGCTTTTGCTCCAGGCGGCAGCTGCTGCGGTTCCTGCGGGAGGCGGGGAAGAGAAACTCTTCCATTCTTGCTTTCTCGGCTCCCGTCCTCCGGAGAAGCCGCCTCCGGGTAGTGCCCTTCTAGAAAGCAGCAATCAGGCGTAAGACCCCAAGATCCCCCAAAGGAGAGACTGGGAGCCGTGACGTTCTAATTTGTAGGTGGACGGGACGCATGGGGAATCAGCGGCCCCTGGTGGGCGCCGGGACGCTTTCGCGCCGGAGGCTCTCGCGCCGAAACCCTAAGAGCTGGAGGAGGTTTTGCATCCGCTGGAGCAGCAGCCTGGAAAACAGGTTTTGCATCCCACTTCGCCCCCGCCCCACCTCGAGGAGGGAGCGGAGGATCGCGCTGTCCGCCACGGCCCGGGTCCTCCCCAGTCACTGGGGCGTGGCCAGACTCGGCGCATCCAGGTACCCAGCGCGGATGGCCGAACCCAGAACTGGAGGGGAAGAGGAGAGGTCGATGGACCAGAATATCTGGGTCCAGCATTGCAGCTGGCACTAGATCTCCACGTCCACGGAAGGATGCGGCTGCTGAGAGGCCAAGTAGGCTGCCCCAGGCTGGCCAGTTGCGGGGACGAGGCGGCTGGAGCGAGGATCTCCCGGTCCGGGGAGGATTCAGAGGGCGGGGGCTGTCACCCTAGCCTGGGGAGTCAGGCTCGCCGCCAGGGAAGGGGCGGGGCTCCGCCTCCGAGCTACCTGCTTGGCCCGGGAGGGGCGGAGGCTGTGAACCTCCGGACCGCGCTCCCTCTCGTACCTCCCCTCCCCGAGCCCTCGCAGCCAGTCTGGGGAGGCGGCGTGGAGGGGGAGGGTTGTTGGGCCAGGGAGCCTTGAGTGCACTGTTCCGGAGGCCGCCGGATGTGGGCTGCACTTGCAGACGGAGCGCTCCGGCCACGCCAAGGCGACTGTGGATCTGCCATCGGCCAGGAGTTCAGGTACGTGGGAGATGCGGATGCTTCGGACTCAGGAGTTGGATCTTCAGTCCTAGGATGCGCACTCTCAACTTCTAACCCCCTACGACCCCAGAAGTCCCCCTCACCCCCAATCCCCAACTCCTGCTCCTCCATGAATCAGAATTCCTCCGGGCCTCAGCCTCTCACGTTGGACTTGGCCTGTCACTTCCTGTCACCTCTGTGATGGACTTTCCCCCTCACACACAGGTACGTGGAGAAAGGAACTGGGGGAACACTGTCTAACCTCAGTACACCTTACAGCCTGGGAGAGTGAGATTCCAAGATGTGAGGACAAGGTGGTGGGTCATGGACCATTGCTATTTTGGAAACCACAAATTTTCACCATCTCCCATGCCTTGAAATTCCAAGGCTCCAGCATCTCCTAACTCAGATCTAGGAGCCCTGATCCCCTTTTCCGTTGGACCCAGGAGTCCAAACCCATTATTTCCTCCTTCCCCGGGCCTCCCTTCCCTGATATCCAACCTCAAGCTCTGAGTACTCATTCACTTTTCCTCCCCTGCAGCCATGTGGGCCCCCAGCCGCCGTCACCTCTGTCTGACCTTACTGCTGGTCTGTGTTTCTGCTGCAATCCTCTTCTTCCACATCCACCAAGACCTCCTTCATGATGCCTTGGACCTGTCTGCCCTGTGTCCAGACCATAACCTGGTGACATCCCCTGTGGCCATCTTCTGCCTGTCGGGCACGCCTGTAAATCCCAATGCCTCCATTTCCTGTCCCAAGCATCCAGCCTCGTTCTCAGGAACCTGGACTATCTACCCAGACGGTCGGTTTGGGAACCAGATGGGGCAGTACGCCACGCTGCTGGCCCTGGCCCAGCTGAACGGCCGCCAGGCCTTCATCCAGCCCTCTATGCACGCTGCCTTGGCCCCCGTGTTCCGCATCACCCTGCCCGTGCTGGCGCCCGAGGTGGACCGCCACGCGCCTTGGCGGGAGCTCGAGCTGCACGACTGGATGTCGGAGGAGTACGCCCACTTGGAGGAGCCTTGGCTGAAGCTCACCGGCTTCCCCTGCTCCTGGACCTTCTTCCACCATCTCCGGGAACAGATCCTCCGCGAGTTCACCCTGCACGACTACCTCAGGCAAGATGCCCAGCGTTTACTGAGTCAACTCCGCCTGCGACGCACTGGGAAGCGCCCGAGCACCTTCGTGGGTGTGCACGTGCGCCGGGGGGACTATCTGGAGGTGATGCCCCACCGCTGGAAGGGTGTGGTGGGAGATCACTCTTACCTCCAGCAGGCTATGGACTGGTTCCGGGCCCGGCATGAAGCCCCCATCTTTGTGGTCACCAGCAATGGCATGGGGTGGTGCCGGAAAAATATTGACACCTCCCAGGGGGATGTGATCTTTGCTGGAAATGGGCAGGAGGATGCCCCTGGTAAGGACTTTGCTCTCCTCGTGCAGTGCAACCACACCATCATGACTATCGGTACCTTTGGCTTCTGGGCCGCCTACCTGGCTGGTGGAGACACTGTCTACCTGGCCAACTTCACCCTGCCTAACTCCAAATTCCTGAAAATCTTTAAACCTAAGGCTGCCTTCCTGCCTGAGTGGGTGGGCATTAATGCAGACTTGTCTCCACTCCACATGTAGGCTGGACAGCAGGGAAGCTTTCGGGAATAGCCTGACCAACTTGGAACCAGCGTTATGTGCTCTGGAAGCCTAGCAGCTTCTGGAGGAGATTGTGGTCCTGTAGCAGGCGGACATTCATTTTAAGAGTGATTCTAGTTGGCTAGACTTTGAGGGGGGTTAAAAAAAGGAAGTGGCTTTCTGCAACTGCCTGAACATTCTAGAACCGGCAGATCTTTTCATGATGGCTGGCAATGTCTGGAGAAGCTTATGGCAGTTCTAGAAGGCACAGTATCTATCTGTTCTTCTCAGTCCTTGTCCAGAGTACTTCTAGATGGCTGCCACCCCTAGGAGCAGAGAACTGCCTGCTCCAGTGTTTGACCAGCCTGATCTTTTCTAGAAGAGATATTTCTCCTCCCCTGGGTCATCAGGACTGAAGAAACTCATGGATACTCTACAGCAAGTATTTACCAACTCCCCTTCGGTGTTTCTGGAGTGATTTTAGAGGGGGGATTTGCGTTAGAGAGAGTCAGCTCTAATGCCTGTAATGAACTTGTGGAGCCCTTTCAGAGGGGATGGGATTCTGGAATTCCAGGTAACCTTGGCCAAGAAGCTAATGAAGATATAACCAGGGGCGCAACACCTCACCACTTTTAGAACGTGATGGAAGGTAAACGATCTGTAGCTGGGAAAGTTTGTGCACAGAGTGAAACTGGACCCAAATTCTCAGCCCCTGAAAAAACTACAGATATGCTAAAACGTGAGAGGTGGGGAAAGGGAGAGTGGCAGCTTAAGGGGCAAGGCTTTCCAGAAATCTAGGGGCCTTTTGTTTTGAAGCTCAAAAACTGCCAAAGGTAGGCATGCACACTTTGGTGCCAAGTTCAGGTTGCCTCTCCCAATTAAGGAAGTTTTCTCCTCTGTAGTGAGGCTGCAGGAGATGATGAGGTCAATTACTGACAGTCAGCTGGCATAAGGGTACCCTCTGGGCTTTCAGAAAGCTGCAGGTACTGTGCCCTTTGCCAACCCCTATCTGCCCCTGAATTTCCAGGAGCACTGAACCTGGCTTCAGGCAAGTCAGAGATGAAAAGACCAGAAGGTATGCAGACCCCAGACTGGGCTCCCACCCAGGCAGCAGCACAGGGTCTGGCCAAAGAGGATGTGATGTGATTCTTGGCTCATATTTCAGGACCCCTTTGATGCTTTTTGAAGGGAATGGAGGTAGATTTTATTACAGAATTGTTTGAGAATCGAAGCTCTTTTCTAGCCTTCTCAGGGAGCTTTGGGGGACCACTCTCTATTCAGCAGCCATAGGTGGGAGAGAGGGAGGTATGAATTAAAAGTCCACACCACCAACCTGTCTCTGCAGGTTTTTTGGAGTCTTGTGTGCATGAGTGTGTGTGTGAGTGAGGAGGAGTAAAGGTGTGGAAATTTCGGGGACTCTCATCACTCATATCTTGGGACATTGCTCTCTTGCTACTGCACTTGTATGGGTTGTGGTCCTGGAGCATCAATGCCTTTCTCAGAGCCTCTCAGTATTGGTTCCCAGGCCTCTTTTTCCTCTGGGACCTTGGCATCCAACCCTAGAGACTAGAGAGAGAAGGTGGATGGAGGAGGGAGTGAGCAAAGTTTATATTTCTTGAACTACATTTCCCATGAAGCTATGGGGTTGGCTGTGGTAATTTGCTATGAAAAGACCCGGAAGCCTTCTGGGAGTCCTAGTCCTAGGGCTAGAAAGGGCCACTTTCCGCCTTTTCGTAGCTCGACGACAGGGTTTCCAAAGGGCCTTGGGCATCTAGCCAAAAGCCTGGGTCCAGGGGCTCAGAAAGGGAAGGAGACTGAAGGCTAGAAGCCCTTTCCTTGGCTCTGGAAACCAGAGCTGACAGGGGACCTCCCTGCGGTAGATGCTGGCAAAATTCTAGTCTGAATAGGCTGCTGCTTCTGTGACATCATGGAGCGATAGGCGGGGCCACCGTATGTTGCTGCCCAATCAGACTAAGAGTTGGGCTTCTGGGCGGGGCCAAGGAAACCCCAGGAAATATCTCTTGGGAATTCGGGGTCCCACGTGAGTAGCGAGAAGGTGGAGGATGTGGGAGTTCCTAGTAGTAAGGGGTGAACCGTGACTGTGATCCCAACCAAAAGCTCTATTCCACGCTACCAACCTCACCCTCGCAAAACAAAATCCCTAATTTTAGTCGTGGGAAAAGAGTGGAAAGACGTGGCTTGATCGTCTTCTCTAAAGACCCTCAGAACCTGGACTCCTCAGTGAACCCTAGTGTTCGAGGATACAACAGTCAGGTGCCAAGGTCAAGCAGCGGCTTTTTAGGGTGCATTGAGACTCTGTTTCCTAACGAGAATTGTGCGCCCTGCAAATTGGGACTCCATTAGTCTCGGGGAAGAGCTTCTCTCTGTTTAGCGTTCACCTCCTCGGTTTAGGATAAGAGGACTCACCCTGGAGTTCAGCGGCAACTGAGCGCTGGGGCCACCATGGGGCAGCGGTGGCTTCCCCTCCTGGTGGCGGCGCTGGCCGCCTGTCTGCTTCCTGCCCGGGGCTGTGTCATGTGTGATCCAAAGGTCGTGGAAGCTCTAAACTCCTTAGAGACTGATTACCTGCCTGGCCACCTGGAGGCCAAGGATCACAAAAACTTGATGATAAGGGTAAAGGAAGCCGTGGAGGATTTCAAGAATCTGCCGATTGACGAGGACTCCTATATGGGGGTCGTCGGTGAGGGCAGGGCGGAGTGCAGACTCCTGGGTTCTGGGAAAGGAGGGTTCAGGGGCTAGGATTGCTGGGAGGTGCAGGGGAGAAAGGGCTGGAGCAGATTTTCCTGGGAATGGAGAAAGCTGGGATGCAGATTTTGGGGCTCTCCAGGACTGGCAAATACAGTATTTCCCCTATCCTTGATCCTGCAGTTTTATGTAATAAGACTACAACTCCCAGAAGGCAACGGGGGGCGGCGGCAAATCCCTTAACCAGGCCTGTCCTTGACCATTGGGCCCATGGGTATTGTAGTTTCTAAGACTAGGTGAGTCAATGAGACAATGAAGCTTGGAATCTGGGGTTCTATTCTCGCCCACCCCCCTCCCCAGACAAACCAACACTAGAAAAAGCATCCTGGAGTTTGCTGAAGGATATGAAACGCGTCACAGACAGCGACGTAAATGGTAAATGCACAGAGGGGACAGAGGAGGGCCTCCAGAATCTCTCAGGGAAGTGACTGCTGGTGACACCCGGTCTGGTTGTCAGGTACTGGGCTCTGGAGCCAGACAGCCTCAGTTCCAGTTCTGGCTTGCCATTTCCTAACTGTATGGTCTTGAGTGAAAAAATTTGGCAGCTTTGTCACCTCTCAAACGGAGACCATAACAATGCCTTCACCCAGGTGTTTCTTAGCCCAGTGACTAACATTATGTTATGTGGTCATTAAATTTTACCTTTCCCAAGAAGACCCAAAAGCTGAATGTCAGGCTCTGTCGACAGAGGCCAGCTTTCCTGTAACTCATGCCTGGGAGGGGCAGGGGCGCTGAACTACTCTGTGTCATCCTTCTTCTTCCTAGGTCAGCTCTTTGTGAAAGAGCTGTTGTGGATGTTGCACCTGGCAAAGGATACCTTTGCCAGCTACGCTGCTCAGTTTCAAAAAGAGGGTGAGAGAAGATAGGAGTTGGGCACCCCAGCCTTCTTCTTCCGCAGTCCGAGAGTCCCTGTCCCCAGCCTTCTGCTTCTCTGACTCTGATCCCTCAGCTCTCCCAACCCTCTCCTCCTTCAGACCCAGGGGTCCAGACTCCGCGGTCCTTCCTCCCTTCAATCCAAGAGACCCAGCCCTACCCTGTTCCTTTGCCTCCTTCTCTCATCTCCTTTCACTTAGAAACTTTTTAAAAAATTAACAATCCTTTCTTTATTTTTCTTTATTTATTTTGGTGGGGGAGGTAATTAGGTTTATTTATTTTTTTAATGGCAGTACTGGGGATTGAACCCAGGACCTCATGCATGCTAAGCAAGCACTCTACTACTGAGCTATACCCTCCCCCCTCACTTAGAAATCTGATGCTCTTTTTTTGTTTGTTTGTTTTGTTTTTTTCTCTTTTCCGAGGCAGGTTTTTGTCCCAACAAATGTGGTGAGTCCGGATTATGGAAACTGGTCCTCCATCCCTTATCCCTGCCCCGAGAGTATCCAGCCTCCCTCTTTGGGGTCTGTGTTTTTTTCATTCTCTGCGTCAGGTTGCTTGGTCTCCACTATTCCTTCTGCATCTCAGAGTTCTTGGGAAACGGGTCATATTCTATTTGCATGCTTTGCTGAGCCTGGTAGAGCCTGCTTCCTACAGGCCTGCATTCGAGCCCCACCTAGGGACTCAGCACTCGACCCAGCCCCAGCCCTTGGCCCTGCCCTCTCCTTTTAGCCCCGCTTCCTTGATCCTGTCCCTTCAGGTTTGATGTTGCAGCCTCTGATCTGGTGCAGTACCTGCCAGGAGCAGGTTCACGCTTGTCGAAAGTCCTTGGATTGCGGAGGTGAGAGACTTCGCCCCAGCAGGAGGGGTTGGCGTAAGAGGGGCGGAGCCAGAGCAGAGGCCGACTCTAAAAAGGGCGGAGACTGGAGTCAGACAACGAGAAATGGCGGGGCGATACCAAGTGGAAGGGGGTTGGGAAAGGGCAAAGGACAGTGAAAGAGCATCCCACAGTAACCCCCTATCCCCAGAGCGCAAAGTCGAGGTCCATCAAATGGAAGATATGATCCTGGACTGTGAGCTCAACTGGCATAAAATCTCTCAAGGCCTGACCGATTACAGCTTTTACAGGGTGCGGCCCTCGAACTCCTGTTTCGCTTACACTCCAAGTCCATCAGGCTTGTATGAGCCCCCGGCACCTGAATTCACAAGCCTGGATCCACAATGTCCATGACCCATGACAATGTCCAAACCATGACAAGTTTGGCTTCTTCTGACCCCCTGGGACCCCTGCCCTAACTAGTACACCCTGGACTCCCATCTCCCCACTGAAGTCCCATGATCTTCTCACCCCTGTACTCCCCCCAACCCCTGAATTCCCCAGGCCTCTGTGACCCCTTGAGCTTGGGTCTAGGTTTGGCAGAACAATTCTGAGACCTTGATGTCCAAGGGGATACAGCCAACCCTGACCAAGATCATGGTGAGTCCAGAGGATGCAGGCATCTACCGCTGCGAGCTGGGTTCTGTGAAATCCAGTCCAGCCACGATCATCCATTTTCGTGTCACAGGTCAGTTGAGAAGGGGGATTCAGGGTCCTGAGGCTGAGGGCCCGTCAGCTTCAGGAGCATGGCCTATGGGGCATAACTTCCTGTAGGGGTGTGGTTTCAGGCTACGAGGGTGTGGCTTCCTGCCCAGAGTGCAGCCTCTGGCCACAGGGCCAGGGCTTCCCTCTGGGTGTGTTGGGGCTTCACGCAATTAGAGGCATGATTCTGTCTCAGAGGGCCTGGGTCCTGGGGCGGGCTGCCATGGGGAGAGCTTGCCTTGGCGGGACCTACCCACCCTCCCAGAACTGCTCCTTACCCCTCCTCTATCAGTATTGCCCAAAAGAATCGTGGAGGAGATACCATCACCAAACACCGAAACCCAGGATGAGATGGCACCGGGTGAGGTGACTCTGGGTCGCCCCCAGCCGTCCACAACCCTCCAGTCACAGTCATCGAAGCCCGAGAATGTGCTAAGAAGCCGCCTCGTGGGGCTGCTGATCTGGGGCTTCGTGGTGCTGATAGCTGGCGTTGTGACCGCGTGAGCCGCCCACTGGAAAAGGCAGGGCTTGGAGTGAGGCGCGGGGTTTCCTACTATCTAATGCAGAAGGGGGTCTGGGAGCCCAGGAGCACTGATTTCCTTTGGGAGAGGGGCTTACCTAGGAGAGAGAAGCTTAGATAATTGCTAGAGTAAGATCAAACCGAGGGAGGCAGGGAGGGATGTTCCTTACTCACTTAGGACCTAACCTGTTCCCGCTGTTTCTGCCCCTACCCTCTTTCAGGATACTTTACTTTGGGTCTGGGAAAGTGATCGATTTCATAAAGTCCTCCTGGTTCAGCACTGGCCATGGAGATGCTCAGGACTCCGGGGTTTCAGCAGAAAAGACCGATAAATCAGGGAGAAAATAAAAATTTATCTGGTTGTCTAAGTATCTGACTCACTCCTCCAGACTGATTGTAGCTTTTGGTTCTCCAAGAGGAGAAGTCTGGGGATGGTCTTCTGGCTGAGGGAGGAGGGGCTGGGAGCCGGGCCCTCTGGGTCCTGGAAGGGGCCAACCGGCTGCGATGTAATTCCAGAATCGAGGAGTGGGGCAGGGCCAGCCCTCCCCAGATCTCCTCCCCCAGGCCCGGTCCCCTCACAGGACGCCCCCTCCCCGCTCTTCCTGCCGGGTTTCCTCTGCCTTTTCCTGTCCCCCACCCAGTGCTGGGAGCTGGGGCAGAGGCAAAGGCTGTACAGGAGCAGCGGGGTCAGGAACCAACCAGGGCAAACGGAGCCAAGGCCCCCGGGTGCTGCCGGGACCCGAAGCAGGGTAAGAGTTGGGGACCCAGGAATCCAGACCCTCCTCCTTCAGACCCAGGAGTCAGTCCCCAGCCATCCCTCCATCCCAGCTACCAGCAATCCAGGCTCCCATCCCTCTCTTGCACCCAGACTCCAGAGACTGAGCCCCAGCCCCCTCCTTCCTCTGGCCCAGGAGTCCAGGTCCCCCTCCACCAACTCCCTACCTCTCAAGGTCTCAAGAGTTGGGGCCTTATCGACCCTCCCTTAGGGCCATGTTATCTGGTGAGCGAAAGGAGGGTGGAAGTCCCCGCTTCGGGAAGCTCCATCTCCCCGTGGGCCTGTGGATCAATTCTCCCAGGAAGCAGCTGGCCAAGCTGGGGCGGCGCTGGCCCAGCGCTGCCTCTGTCAAGTGAGTGCCCACCTCCTCACGACTCTGGCCCCAGCCCCACCTGCCTCCCAATCTTCCCCGTTTATGACCCAGTTCCTGCGCAGGGTAGTGTCAGGGATCCTCGAAGGGCTGGTCCCAGTTCCTCTCCTGAATGGACAAGTGGGCTGGCAGGCCGTAGGGGAGGGTGGGATCCAGTGACATAGGGCCTGGTGAGATGGGCTTAGGCTGGATGGACATGGAGACGGACACAGAAGGAGCAGTGGTTTGATTCACCTCCTTCCTTCCTCCCCTCCCTGATCACCTCTTGGGATTTCCTTCTGTGGGACTCCCCTTTATTTATTTATTTTCTTTTTCTCTCTTTGCCTCTGGCTTCTGCCCACCCCCATCTCCGTACACCCCCATCTCTCAACTTTCTGTGGGTGTCTGTCCCCCACTATCTCTGGGTCTCTGTCCCCCCTCTCCCCGCAACCTGGGTCTTTGTCCATCTCCCTCCTTCTCTAACCCCTGACCCTCGACTCTGCGTGTCTTTCTGGATCTCTCTCCTGTGTCTGCACTCCCTGGTGGGCTCCCAGGTCTTCGTCTTCCGACACGGGGAGCCGCAGCAGCGAGCCGTTACCCCCGCCGCCGCCGCACGTGGAACTGCGGCGAGTGGGCGCGGTCAAGGCGGCCGGGGGAGCCTCGGGGAGCCGCGCCAAGCGCATCTCTCAGCTCTTCCGGGGCTCGGGGACCGGGACCACGGGGTCTGGTGGCGCGGGAGGCCCCGGGACCCCGGGGTCCGCGCAGCGCTGGGCCAGCGAGAAGAAGCTGCCGGAGCTGGCGGCAGGCGTGGCCCCCGAGCCTCCACTGGCCGCCCGCGCCACGGCGCCCCCGGGGGTCCTCAAGATCTTCGGCGCGGGGCTGGCTTCGGGCGCCAACTACAAGAGCGTGCTGGCCACGGCGCGCTCCACGGCGCGCGAGCTGGTGGCCGAGGCGCTGGAGCGCTACGGGCTGGCCGGCAGCCCCGGCGGCGGCCCCGGCGAAAGCAGCTGTGTGGACGCCTTCGCGCTCTGCGACGCGCTGGGCCGGCCCGCTGCGGGCGCCGTGGGCAACGGCGAGTGGCGGGCGGAGCACCTGCGCGTGCTGGGCGACTCCGAGCGCCCGCTGCTGGTGCAGGAGCTGTGGCGGGCACGGCCCGGCTGGGCGCGGCGTTTCGAGCTGCGCGGCCGCGAGGAGGCGCGCCGTCTGGAGCAGGAGGCCTTCGGGGCGGCGGACAGCGATGGTGAGCCCGTTGGCTGGACTCTGGGGGCGGAGCTAGTGGAGGGATCGGCTGGGAGTAGTGGGCGGAGCTACAGTGGGCGGGGCCCGAGGGGGCCGGGGGAACCGGATGGCCGACTAGGGGCGGGGCCCATTGGGATGGGCGGGGCTTATAGCACTGGATCAAGTGGAAGGTGGAACTGGGACAGGACCTAGGTCGGCCAGATGGGCTAGGCCAGAGGATGATAACCTGGGAATTAATGCAGAGCCTATGGGCGGGGCCTGCGATGCAGGGGCGGGGCCCGAGAAATGGAATAACAAGGAGCCAGAGGTATTGGGCGGGACAGATGCTGGTGGCGCGGGTCCTGGTGGCAAGAGGCCTCTCAGCAGTAGGTTGAAGTGGTTCGTGAGGATCAGGGCCTTTGTGGATGAAGCCTACAAGGGTAAATAGCCTGGAGAATGAGGAAATGGGCCGTTAGAGCAGGGCCCAAGAATGCGCGGAGCCTCAGGGGTGGGCCTTGGAGCAGGCGACCTTAGGCTGGGTTGGCTGCAAAGTGAGTAGGGGCTTGAGGGTAGTGCACAGGAAATAAAGAGGTATTTGTAAAGGCCAAGGACCAGGCACTTGGAGGCTTGGTCTTTGAGAAGGCCGGGCCTGGAACAGGAAGTGTGTCTGTATGTGAAATAGCAAATATACGGCAGAGCCTGGCAGGGGTGGGGTCTGGCTCATAGGGATAGAGTTTGCTCAGGTAGCCTTCTTACAGCTTTTCTGTTCCTGAGTCTCCCCTTGGGAGATGCGCTGGTGTATCAGTTACATTCATGGGCTTTGAACTCAGGCTTGGACTCCAACCTATTCTTTGCCAGTTAAACACAGCAGAATCCTAGGCAAAGATTCAATGGAATCATGTATAGGGTTTTAGCACAGGGCTTGGCACATAGTAGGCGCTCGATAAAGAACGGCATCATTGTCTTTTTTTCCCCCCCAAAGCACTAATTGAACACTTACTGTGGGCCACACATTATTTAGGGCCCTGGAGGAATTCAATGCTCCAACTTGGAATGTTAGGGGTGTTCAAGAGGAGGTGATTTGTTTCCCTGGGGGCAGGATCTTCTCGGTTCATTGAGAAGTCCCTAGTGCCTAGAACAGTGCCCGGTACATAGTAGGTGCTCAGAAAATACTAACAGAAAGAATGAATGAACTAAGGAGCTGAAACTGCATGATGGAATCAGGTGGGCAGGAATCCGGAAGTGTTCCAGGCACAGGGAACAGCATGTGCAAAAACCTAAGGAGATGGGTAGGAATCAGGTAGGAAGTGTGTTCCAAGCACAGGGAACAGCATGTGCAAAAACCTAGGTGTGGTAAGCAGCCTCACCTCTTTGCAGCCAATTCTCTATAATCTCTCCCTATCTCTTTCCAGTCTGTCTCATCATGTTCCATCTCTCATCGCAGGCACGGGCGCCCCCTCGTGGCGGCCGCAGAAGAACCGCTCCCGGGCGGCGTCGGGTGGGGCGGCGCTGGCCAGTCCTGGCCCAGGGTCGGGGTCCGGACCCCCGGCTGGGTCCGGGGGCAAGGAACGCTCCGAAAACCTATCCCTGCGGCGCAGCGTATCGGAGCTCAGTCTGCAGGGGCGGCGGAGGAGGCAGCAGGAGCGTAGGCAGCAGGCACTTAGCATGGCCCCAGGGGCAGCTGACGCCCAAATCGGACCTGCAGACCCCGGAGACTTTGATCAGTTGACCCAGTGCCTCATCCAGGCCCCCAGCAATCGCCCCTACTTCCTGCTGCTGCAGGGCTACCAGGACGCTCAGGTAAGCGAAGCCTCTCCTACGGGGAGTTTTATGCCCCACCCTTCGGTTGAAGGGAGACAAAACTACAACTCCCAGAATTCCTTGGGCCGCAGTAGTCTCGGGTATGCTGGAAGGTGTGGTCCCCGGGAGGTTCCAGAGCAGGGAATATTGTCAGAGAGTGGAAGTGTTGGAGAATAGATGGCAGATAAGGATTTCACTGGAGGAACAGGTAAGGAATGATTTATTTCGTTCAAAGTTGATGGAAAGCACTGTCTACCTTCAGGGAGAATGAAAGAGCCAATATTTTAAAACGATCTTCTTGGAAGCCTCTATTTCCTGAGGGAGAGTAAGAGAAAAGTATATTCTGGAGGGAGGGAGATAATCTGATTGATGTCTGGGATCTTGTTCTGGTTAAGTCTATATTTTCTTGCGAAGAGTGGGGTAAATCATTTTTTAAGCTAATAGTTTACTCTGGAACGATTTGACCATTGCTGATGGGGGCAGGTGGTGCTGATACTTCTATTTTACATATTTGGGTGGCAGTAGGAGAATTGTTTAAGTGTTGGGGAGCAGAGAGGGAGAAAGGATTAGTGGTTGGGGGTCAGTGGGATATTATTTCATTAATAGAAATGTAATGTATTATTGGAAATGTTCGTGTGTGTGTGTGGTGATTAGGAGAATCATTCTTATGGTGTTGTCCACCTTTGGGTAACAGTGGTACAGCCACACTCAACAGGTACCACTGGAATCATTGGAAACAGCCCACTCTGGAAAGTGATAGAGTTTATTTAACAGTTCCATTTTCACTGTCAGAGAGGGAGCAAATTGGGTTAGGTGGCTTGGCTGTGCATATGGGTGAGGGGTTAAAACTATTCAGAGAAGAGCTTGCCTTGGAATTCATTCCTCCTTGTTGGGGCAAGGGGACAGGGCAAGTTCACTGTAGGAAGGGTTTTGTATATCTTCTAACAGTCCATCCCTCCAGACAAGGTTGAGGATGGGAGGCTCTATTTTGGAAAGGTGGTCAAATTGCAAGAATCTATCCTAAGTCTATTTCTTTCTTCTTTCTTTTTTTTAAACTGAAGTACAGTCAATTACAATGTGTCAATTTCTGGTGTACAGCACAATCTCCCAGTCATTCATATACATACATATATTCATTTTTGTATTTTTTCATTAAAGGTTATTAGATATTGATATTGAACATAGTCCTCTGTGCTATACAGAAGAAACTTTTTTTAAAATCTATTTTTATATATAGTGGCTAACATTTGTAAATCTCAAACTCCCAAATTTATCCCTTCCTACCCCCTTTCCCTAGTAACTATAAGATTGTTTACTATGTCTGTGAGTCTGTTGGAAGGATCTATCCTGAGAATATAAGAGAGTATGTTATGGGAAGAGAGGGACACATTGGAAACATCTATTCTTTTGGGCAGGGTTCATGAGAAATTTCTTGATAAGAAAGAGGCTTTCTTGAAAATGTTCATTCCTTGGGAACAGGAAAAAGTTTCATCTCTTGTAGAAAGGAATTTGTTTGCATTCGTCTATTCATGGGTGTCTGTAATCTGAGTTCACTGTAGGTGAGGTGGAAGAACCTTCTTGTGCTAAGGAACAGGAGAGCCACTGTAAAAAGGGGTTCATATATTTTGGATCATTCCATTTCTCCAGACAGGGATGGAAAATAGGAGATTCTGTCTTTAGAAGGTGGTCAGACTAGAAGGGTCCATTTTTCTTGAAAGGCAGATGAGCAAATCCATTGTAGGAAGGGGATTTAGAAATGTCCATCCATGGGGTAGAGGTGATGGGAGAGTTCAGTGTAGGAAGGAGATTTATGATTTATGAATATCTGGATGACTGTTCTCTCAGACATGAAAAGGGAACAAAAGGGTTTTAGGAGAGGGTCAGACTGAGTGATTCCATTTTTACAGGATGCAGAGAAGAGAGTCATTTTTAGGAAGGGGGTCTTCTAGAATATATCTTTGGTAGTTGAAATGGGACACTTCAGTTTAAGAAGGTCTCCTTGAAAACATCAGTTTATAAGATGCGATTACTAGACGTGCCACTCTATGTAGATCTCCTTGGAGATGTCTTTTTTGGGGGATGAGAATGTTGAGGGCATCCATTGATGGAAGGGAGAGTATCTTTGGAATTCTCCATCATGGGAGTGAGGGGAGTAGGTGAGTCTATTGCAGGAGGACACCTTGGGAGTGAATTCATCATGAAGGGAAAAATGAGAGTTCGTTGTAGAAAGTGGGTCTCCTTGGAAGCGTGCATTCATGGGGTGGAGATAATGGAAGAAAACTGTTCAAAGGCAAAGTCTCTTAAAAGATATCTACTCCTTGCTTTGGGAATATTGAGAGAAACTATTGTTGGGAGGGGAAATGTCTTGAAAAGCCTCCATCACAGGGGTGGAATGGTGGGCAAACAGGGCCACCGTCAGGGAAATGGGAGAGTTCATAGAAGGTTTCCTTGGGAAGGTCCATTCTTTGAGAATGAGGGTAGTGGGACAGTGCATTTTAGTAACGGGGATGTGGTGTTCTTGGAAGCACACGTTCTTTGGGCTGGATGTTATTGGAGGGTCCACTGTAGGAAGGGATTGCCTTGAAGGAGTCCATTCGGGAGGTGAGAAGATGGGAGAGTCCACCGGTGAAAGATCTCCTGAGAAGCATCCATTCTTTGAGAGAGAGAAATAGTAGAGCTTGTATCAAGAAAGGGGTTTCCTCTTATCCAGTCTGCAGGCTGTATGTTATAGGGCAGTCCACCATATGAACTGCCCTTGAAGAGCCTACTCGTGCATGGGAGGTGGGGGTAAATGGTGAGTCCTTTGGGATCCCAGGAGATCTCCTTGGAAGTGCTCATTCAGGAGATGTGGTTGATGGAAGAGTTGACCGAGGGAAAGGGATCTCTTTGGAAGCATCCATTCCTAGTGGAGTGGTGTCCTTTAGTGCATCTTCGCTTTTCCCTCTAGGACTTCGTGGTGTATGTGATGATGCGGGAGCAGCACGTGTTTGGCCGGGGTGGGAACTCCTCGGCTCGAGGTGGGTCCCCTGCCCCATATGTGGACACCTTTCTCAACGCCCCAGACATCCTGCCACGTCACTGCACAGTACGCGCGGGCCCTGAGCCCCCGGCAATGGTGCGCCCATCCCGGGGAGCCCCGGTCACGCACAACGGGTGCCTCCTGCTGCGGGAGGCCGAGCTGCATCCGGGCGATCTGCTGGGGCTGGGCGAGCACTTCTTGTTCATGTACAAGGACCCCCGCAATGGGGGCTCGGGGCCGGCGCGGCTGCCGTGGCTGCCCGCGCGCCCCGGGGCCACGCCGCCGGGCCCCGGCTGGGCCTTCTCTTGCCGCCTGTGCGGCCGTGGCCTGCAGGAGCGCGGCGAAGCGCTGGCCGCCTACCTGGACGGCCACGAGCCGGTGCTGCGCTTCCGCCCGCGCGAGGAAGAGGCGCTGCTGGGCGAGATCGTGCGCGCCGCGGCCGCGGGCGCCGGAGACCTTCCACCCCTGGGGCCCGCCACGCTGCTGGCGCTGTGTGTGCAGCATTCAGCCCGGGAGCTGGAGCTGGGTCACCTGCCGCGCCTGCTGGGCCGCCTGGCCCGTCTCATCAAGGAGGCTGTCTGGGTGAGTGCCCCCAACCGCCGTTCAGCCCCATCTGCGCCCCAAGTCCTTTCCCCAGTGTCCCCTCGCCACCTCGAACCTTAGTTTCGTAGTTGGGCAGGACGAAACTACATCTCCCATGATACCCCAGGAGGGGGCTTGGGCTAGGGCCCCCATGGATGCTGGGAGTTGTGGATCCATCCACAGGCTGTACAGTAGTACCTAAATTTGCAGCTGTGGGATTATGGAGGAAACCATTCTGGGAGACGGGTAGAGGGGAAGAGTTCCCATTGGATGAAAAGTTGAAAGAGACCATTGTGAGAAGTAAGGTGGGCCCTGACCATAGTGGGCGAGACCATTCTTGCAAGCGAGGAAGAACAAACCTATGGACCAACAGATGAAAGTGCCAGGGAGAAGCCATTCATGGGGGTGGCAGAGGTGGTGGGGGAGGTTCCATCCTACTGAGCTAGAGCCTAGTTAGAGAAAAGGTTTAAGAAGTTTTGGGGTGGGGAAAAAGAAACTCCATTTGACTAGAAGCGGACCTAAAGGGAGGTAGACCACTCATAATCATAGGGGTGCGTGTTTTAAAAGGTGAGAGGAGGATTGACTGTTCTGAAGCTTGGGGATTAGAGTCCATTTGAAAAGTGGGGACAGTCTTTGTCAAAAAGGAAAACCCAGGGCATTAACCCATAGGCCTCGTTTCCTCAACCCCCTCACCTTAATTCTGATCTTACTGTTCCACAGGAAAAGATTAAGGAAATTGGAGACCGCCAGCCAGAGAAGTAAGAGAAACTCTGGGGAGAAGGGTCTGGAGGGATGTACGGGTCAGGCTTTGCATCCAGTTCTCTGTTCACATTTCCATGCATGTCTTAGTGCAAGCTTCTTGAGTCCTTGGGACTCAACTTTTCTAGTTGTGAAATGAGAGTTGGACTCTGTCCCCAGTTAGACCCAGATCTCGGGGTTTGGACATTATGGTGGAGGTTGGGCAAGATTTACAGGTCCCTTCCTCCTTTCCTAGCCACCCTGAGGGGGTTCCTGAGGTGCCCTTGACCCCTGAGGCCGTGTCTGTGGAGCTGCGGCCACTCATGCTGTGGATGGCAAACACCACGGAGCTGCTGAGCTTTGTGCAGGAGAAGGTGCTAGAGATGGAGAAGGAGGCCGACCAGGAGGGTGAGATCTGACCCAGGCCCATGCTCAACCAAGCCTCCTGCCATTCCCTGCACCTGGGGACCTGGGCTTCTGCCTGCCAGCCTCTGGTTCTCCCTCTCACTCCTAGGTCTGTCCTCAGACCCACAGCTCTGCAATGACTTGGAATTATGCGACGAAGCCATGGCCCTCCTGGATGAGGTCATCATGTGTACCTTCCAGCAGTCTGTCTACTACCTCACCAAGGTTGGCCTTGACACCTGCTTCCTGTTTAGCATAACATAACTTCCTGTTTGAACTATATCACATTGCTCTGATGTCACTTCCCATGTGACCTCGTAAGATTTCCTGCTTCTCTGACATCACCTCCCATTTCACTCCAGCACCTTGCTGTTCTGATACCACTTCCTGTTTGAGTTTACATCACTTCCTGCCTTTCTGACTTCTCTTTCTGTCTTTGTAACCATACCATCTTGGCTGACTTCACTGTCTGGTTATATCACAATTACCACTTTCTCAAGTTGCTGTTTTCTAAGTCCACTCTTGAGTCACTGATAAGTTTGATAGATAGGTAGACAGATAGATTTTGATGGATCAAATAGTACTAGGTACCGTCATTTAAACAAAGTCTCTTTAATCAGGCTACACTTCTTGTGTTTGTTGACCTCACTTCCTATAGCTCTGAGTTCATTCCCTTTTCTGAGCCACAGACCTTTTCTCCCTGGAATGCGCATCCTGCAGGACTTGCTTTCTGCCCCAGTCCCCCACCACTTCCCTTGAGCTTAATATTGCTTCTTGGAACTCTCAGGGTTTCTGGTTTCTGGTTTCTGGTGGGCCTGATTCCCTATCTGTAAAATAAAAAGGAATCTTTGGGGACAGATAGTCTCTATGTTCCTTGATCAGCCTTGATTTGTGAAGCCCTCTCCTCCAAGGCTTCACTTCCTGTACATCCCTGCCAAGGGTAGCTTTATTTCTTCTTTGGCTCTGACCTCATTTCCTGTCCTTGGCCTGATCTCACTTTCCACTGGCTAACTGCCACCCCACTCCCACTTCCTGACTCTCCATTCTTTTCCTTTCCTTTGGGAATTCTGGATGAATAATTATTTGATTGAAGGGAGCCTCTTTGTTCAAGGTCCTTTGTCCTACTTGAGCTTTCCCTGTTGAGAACTACAAGTCCTGTAAGGCATCAGAGATGGTCTTAAGATACCCAAGAGACTTCTGGAAAGCCCTTAAGATTTGAGGTGTCCCTGGCCTGATGAATGCTAAAACCTATCTGGAAAGTAGGGATTTGCTCATGGAGACCTTTAGGGTGTTGAAAGTAGATGGACTACAATTCCCAGAAGCCTTTTGTGGAGCTCCCCAGTATCTTCATACTCTACTACCCTGAAGCTTCCAGGGAGTTGTAGTCTGATCACTTGTTTGCATCTCTGTATCTCCTCAGACTCTATATTCAACGCTGCCTGCTCTCCTGGATAGCAATCCTTTCACAGCTGGGGCAGAGCTGCCGGGGCCTGGCGCAGAGCTGGGGGCCATGCCTCCGGGGTTGAGACCTACCCTGGGCGTGTTCCAGGCAGCCCTGGAACTGACTAGCCAGTGCGAGCTGCACCCGGACCTTGTGTCTCAGACTTTCGGCTACTTGTTCTTCTTCTCCAATGCGTCCCTTCTCAACTCGCTGATGGAACGAGGTGAGGGTCAGACTGGAAAAGGACTGGAAGCAGAGATGGGAGCCACTGAGATCTATTCAATTCAGACACACCACAGGCTCAGGGTACATATTTAGGGACTCTGGAGAGCAAGCTCTAGATCCCAAGCTGAAGGATAGGAAAGGTCTGGGTGGCAGGAGAGCAAGATCCCCTATACACCTGTTGCTTCTCATTCCCTTCCCCTACAGGTCAAGGCCGACCTTTCTATCAGTGGTCTCGAGCTGTCCAAATCCGAACCAACCTGGATCTTGTCTTGGACTGGCTGCAGGGGGCTGGGCTGGGCGACATCGCCACCGAATTCTTCCGGAAACTCTCCATGGCTGTGAACCTGCTCTGTGTGCCCCGCACCTCCCTGCTCAAGGTGACTCCTGAACCCTGACCTCTGACTCCCCAACCCCACTCAGCCATCCTCTGTACATTCAGCTCACCCTTGGATTGCTCCTTGGACTCCATGTTCTCCACAGTCCCAGCTCAGACACCATAGGTGATGCATTAGCAGCTGGAAGGAAGCCAGGGACATCAATGTCCAAACTTGGCTGCATCTAAATCCCAGTGGGACTTATAAATAATAATAGCTCCCTCCCTCAGACCTGCTGATTCAGGAAGTCTGGTATGGGACCAAGGAATGTGACAGCTAAAACATTCATTGTATATAAACTATATGCCAGACACTGTGTGGGTTTTTTTTTTTTTAAGTGTAATTAAAAATTTTTTATAATTAAAAATTTTTTTTACTTTTTTTAAAAAATGGAAGTACTGGGTATTGAACCCTGGACCTCATGCACGCTAAGCAGGCACTCTACCACTGAGCTATAACCTCCCCACTAGGCATTGTGTTTAGCCCTTCTCATTGAGCGCTGACTAAGCCCCGTGAAGTAGGTTATTATAATAACGAATACCTATGTACACAATAATATAAACTAATAGTCAGTTTGCTTCTTCCTCACCTTTGCCTTCTCCTGCCTCCTTATGCATTCTAAAGCAAAGCACATTTTTCTTTTTTAAAACTGAGAGTGTACCCTTTCCCACCATCACTTTGGTGACAACTAGGCCTCACAGTGCCTGAAAGACATCACACAGACACCACTGCTACCTACTACATCTACACTCTCTGTGGAGGGCCTTCCACTTCGGATTTCTCAGCTGCCCCATAATGATCATAGATTTCTCACCTCATCTTTCCACCAGGCTTCATGGAGCAGCCTACGAACTGACCACCCGACACTGACCCCTGCTCAGCTCCACCATCTGCTCAGCCACTACCAGCTGGGTCCTGGCCGCGGTCCTCCACCTGCTTGGGATCCTCCCCCTGCAGAGAGAGATGCTGTGGACACAGGTGAAGAGAAATGGGGACAGAGGCATCAGGGCTGTCAGCTTTCTTCTGTCCTTGGGACCTAGGAATCCATAGCCCCAGCTCCTTCTTTCTGATCCAGGATTCTGGACCCCTAGCCCTCTCCTCCCCCAGGTGCTAAGTGCTGGATCCCAGGATATAGGATTCTCCCCCAAGATACAGGAGTTTAAGTTCCCAGCTCCTTTTTCTGAGGGGTTCAGGCCCCCAGCCTCCCCCACAAACTACGCCCCTCACCTAAGTCCGGGTTCCAGGCCCCTTCACTCTAAGGAATCCGTAAAACGAACTTCCCAGCCCTTCTTCCTTCCTCTCGGACCCAAGAACCCAACTGCATCGCCCGTTTCCCAGGCAACGATGGCCTTTCATAGTCTGAACTACAACTCCCATGATGCTTGGGGACTCCAAGAGTAGCGTTTGAGGGGATCCTGCTCCGGAAGTTGCGAGAGGGTTACGTTTTTCCTACTTTCGGGAGTGGCGCAACCTAGGCTCTCCCCGACACTACTGCCTCCTGCCCGTTTGCAGAATTTAACTCTGTGTTCTTCGGTTTCATAGGAGACATCTTTGAAAGCTTCTCCTCCCATCCTCCCCTCATCCTGCCCTTGGGCAGCTCGCGCCTTTGCCTCACGGGCCCAGTGACGGACGACGCCCTCCACCGTGAACTGCGCAGGCTCCGCCGTCTCCTCTGGGATCTCGAGCAGCAGGAACTGCCGGCCAATCACCGCCATGGACCTCCTGTAGCCACGCCTCCTTGAAAAACCAATAGCAAACGAGCGCGCGAACCTTGAAAATTCATCTACTAGAGCCCGCCCGAGCGCAGAGCTTTCTGGGAGTTGTAGGTTTTTCCCGGCATGGAATGCTGGGAGTTTGAGTTTTCGGGTAATATAGGATGGGACCTTGGGAAGTTGGGTTTAGGACTTGAGTGCCAGAAGCAATAAAGGTATCTGTGGTATTGGCAACGCCTCACTTGTTAAGACTCGGGAGCAGTAGTGATGATGATTTTCTTCGGAATAAGGCATCAGGGCCCTTGGCTGGAGCGTTGGGCTCCTGCCGAGTCCGCTAAGGTATTTATAGCCACGGCCTCAGCTTGCCCTCTCGCATGTAATCCAACCCAGGAACACTGGGGCCTCCCACGCATATTAGGACAGAACTCTCGACTTGTTCTAACAAAGATCAGACCCTTAGTCCTGCAAGTGGGAAACAGCCATCGCTCCCTTCGACCCCAAAAGTCCATAGTCCAGTCTCTTCCCTCAGACCCAGGAATCTGGATTCCCAAGCCCCTTCTGGACCTTCCTGCCTGTCGGACACACTGATGAGCCTCAACATTCTTGTTCCTATTCTGGAATCACTCTTCCCTCACATCCATAATTACGTGCCCCCAGCCCCCTCCTCCCTCAGACCTAGGAGTCGGGGGCTCCAGTTTGAACTTTTCATCCTCCTGAATCTGACTCCCGCTGCTGCGTCAGGGAAAAAGTAAGCGACAGGTGCCACCTGCCTGCAGGGCTGGGGCGCGACCACCTGCCGCTGCTGCTCACCCTGCGCCCCTCTCCTGGCACCTGTTTCTGTCAATCTGTCCACCACTGCCCTGTCCGACCCTGCAGCCCCAGGACTCGGAGGAGGAGCGAGCTAGGGAACCCCGACGCCCGCCCCGCCCCAGGCCCTCCCATCCCGTGCTCCCGCCCCTTCTCGGGGTGCTAGGAGGGGGCTCCTGTCTCCCCCGCCCGCCTCCACCGCTCCAGACACGCCCCCAAAAGGGGGGGTCCGAGGCGATCCAAGGCTGGTGAGGCGGAGCCTGCGGCCTCCAGCCTAGACCGCTGAACTCAACCCGCTCCAGAGCACAGCTGCGCAGAGCCCACCTGGTGAGAGGCCCCTGGGGTGAGGGGGTGGTGGGAGGGGAACCCGCCTTAACTCTTCTGTCACCTCTCTGATCCAAGTCCCTTCCCCACAGACCACGGTGGCTGACACCCACCAACACCCTTCTCAAATGCAGGTGACAGAACCCCTTCTACTCCCCAGGGACATATCGGGTCCCCTTCCCCCTCTTGATCAAGGCTATTGGATTCTAGGCCCCTCAAAAGAATATTGAGTTACTGCCCTTCGACCCCTTTTCCTTCCTCTCCTTTCATAGACACTGCGTCCAGGCCCCCATGCCTGCCTTCTTAGAATCCGAGATTCCCAGACCCCAGGTCCTTCCTACCCCTTGGTTCCTCCTCCCTCAGACCCAGGAGTCTTGGTCCCCAGCCCCCTGTTCTCTCACAACCAGGAGTCTTGGCCCCCAGTGCCCTCCACCCCGCCAAGATCCAGAGGCCCAAGGCTCTCCCATCTCAAAGTTCCACAGGCCCTTTCCCTGCTGTGTTCACCTGCAGGGCCGCCTCCTGACCTCCACTCTGACCCTGCCTCCTGTGGTGGCCCTGCTCTCCCCCAAGTCCAGATCCCCCTCCCAGGCTTGGCAATGACTCTGGCGGCTTCCTCCCAGCGATCCCAAATCATTCGCTCCAAGTTCCGATCTGGTGAGAAGCTTCTCTGTGCATGTAGGGCAGGGATCCTCCCTGTCCTGAGACAATATTCTGACTCTGGGAGTGTGCACCGCGGAGTGAGTGGGAGGAGGGCGGCGGCACCCAGGAGGCATGTATTTTCTGTGCAAAAGATCACTCGTGCATGGAGGCACCAGCAAAGGGGTCAAGTTGTGGTGGACAGTGAGGGTGCAAATGGCTAGTGAAGTGCTCACATAACATTAGGGAGTGGGCGGCTCAGGGTGGGTGTGCTGAGGATCACGGACCGCAAAAGAAGGGGGGCTTAAACTGACATGTGCATAGTGGGGACTTAAGCGTGCCCAGCATGAAATTGTGGGCAAGGGTCCCCACAAGCCTTGAAAGGGTCAAAGGTTGCATTTCAGGTCCCAGTGCAGGTGGAAAGTGTGCCAGTAAGTTCACCTGGAGGTCAAGTCCTGAGGCGACAGAGGGTACTCGAGTGTGTAAATGAGCGTGCTTACGTGATTGGGTGGGTGCCAAGACACTAGGAACCAAAAGCCAGGAGTTTTCAAAAGTGTACGAATACAAAGAGCAGAAAAGTACAAAGAGCAGAAAAGTGCAAAGAGGGATCCTTGCTCTGGAACTGGGGGCCCAAATCCTGAATGTGCAAATAAGTGTGTGCATGTAGCTGGGTATGTGCCAAGACCTTGAGCCAAGGACGAAGAGGGGCGAAGGGTCCAAGTGCACCAAAGTGGTGTAGGTGCAAAACTAGAGCCCAGAAAAACGCGTGTTTAAAGGTGGGTGTGCAAAGGGATGAAGGAGGGGAGGCCCAGAGGCAGCACAGAAGGGAGTGGGCGTGTGCAAAGCGGGGTGCGTGGATGGAAGGAGGCGAGGTATAAAGGCTAAGATGGCAATTTGTGTTGAGGCTGGGGTAGGCATAGCTTGTCAAGGGGGCAGGTGGAGCCGGGGGGCAGGGCTGCCTCCTGCCTGCATGCTGGCTGCCTCCGAGCCCCCAAACGGCTCCGGCCTTCAGGGCTGTGCTGGCAGGGAGCAGGCAGGAGGCCCGGGAAGGGAGCAGGCTGCCCGCCCACCCGCCTTCACGGGGTGTGCAAGGGGGCTGGGCACGCGTGTCCCGCCAACTGCAGCTCACAGCCGCCTGCCAGGCCAGGCTCTTGGACACTCCCTTCCCGCCTTTCTCCTCCCACCTCCCACCACAGTCCTCCAGCTTCGGATCCACAGACGGTATCAGGACTCAAGTAAGTGTGGGCCCAGAAAGGGAGGGAATGGTGGCCCCACTTCCCAGGGACACCCTGGAGTACAGCTACCAGCTGTGCTGCGCTGGTCCCAGACCCTCAGTCCCTATGCCCCAGGGTACACTGAAAGCCCATCCTGCCCTTCCCCGGGACCGGGAGTTCAGGTCCCCAGCCGCCCCACCCCTAGGACCTCTTTTCCTGCTCTTGGGCTTTTCCCACTCCAGTGAAGTGCATGAATCCAGATTCTGTTTCTTTGGAGAAGACAGGCATCCCAGACTCCACACTTGGCACACACACGAATCTCAGGATGTGGCTTTCAGCTTCTTTTCCCAAGAACCAGGAGTGCTGGCCCCACCCCTGTCCAAGTAAAACCCCAGAAATCTGTGATCCTCAGCCACCACACCACTTGGTGACCAAGGAGGTGATTCCTGCCTTTCTTGAGATTGTAAAAGTCTGGGTCCCTAGCACCTCCACCCTTAGATGCAGGAATTCAGACACCCAGCTCCCACCACTTGGGTTTCACTCCCCAGGCCTGCCCTCCTGCACACAGGGGCTGGGGCCTCCAGGGCCCTCCTTCCCACACAGCTTTGTTTCTCCCTGCCTGGCTTGCTGCCTGCAGGCCTCTCGGGGTCCTTCGCTGCCTCTCCAGTCTCGGATCCAGATCCGTGGATCTCAGCCTCAGGCCCGGCTGTGGCTCCAGTCCCAGCCTCACCCTCCGGCCCTGCCCCATTCCTCTTCAGCCCTGGAATCCTTCTCCCTGAGCCGGAATACAGCCCTTGGAGGTCCCTGAAGAAGGTAAGTCTCAATGGGAGTTCAGGGAAGTCCCCCTGAGAGTCTAGACTTGGTCTTCCTTGCTGCTGCCCTTCTTACTCCTCTCTGGTAATGCCAAGTTGACCTCATACTTTGCATGGGGTTCTGGGGGCAGGAAAGTGGGAAAGCAGCAGAAGCATATGACATCTTACCTGCTTTTTCAGGACTCTCCTAAGATCTCCAGACATTGGAGAGAGCCGAAGCCCAAGGGGAACCTGACGTACCACCAGTACATGCCCCCAGAGCCGAAACAAGGGTCCAGGGCAGACCCCCAGGCTGAAAGATCAGTCTTGAGTCCTCCTGGACCGCCTCTGTGGGAAGAGACAAACTCACAGCAGCCACTTTCTAGGTATGACCCCTGTTTTTGTTCTGGGAAGTTCAGTCCCCCCAGCCCCCTTCCAGGACACAAGAGTCCAGATCCCCAGCCCCTCTTCCTTCACTTCTCAGGAATCCTGACCTCACATCCAAGAGTCTGAGCCCCCAGTTCCTCTCCCGCGCACAGGAACTAGCCTCCTGTGTTTGCGCCCTCGGAGATCCAGAATTTGGGTCCCTCACCCTCCTGCATCTTCGTGAGTCCTTGTCTTTGGGGACTCCAGAATGTCTTTTCTCTCTCCTTCTAACCTCTGTTTCCCCCTCACAACTACCGCCAGGATGAAGCCCACTTCCCTCACTCCCTCCCCACCAGGAGTCCCCAGCCCCTCGCCCCCTCCACACAAATTGGAACTTCAGACCCTCAAACTGGAAGAGTTGACGGTAAGTTTGGGGAGTAACTTCCCAGGCTGGCCCTCTCCTTCAGTGGGGACCCAGAAGTCTAACCTTGCAGCCTCTATTCCATCGGACATCCAGGACCCGGGGTCCCCAGTCCCTCCTCTCTTGGTTTCCAAACGTCCAGCCCTGTCCCCTACCTCTCCCCTCGCCTGCACCCCGGAGCCCGGCCTAGCACGGCCTCTCCCCACTTCCCATCCCAGGTCTCAGAGCTCCGGCAGCAGCTGCGCCTGCGGGGCCTCCCGGTGTCCGGGACCAAGTCGATGCTCCTGGAGCGCATGCGTGGCGGCACCCCGCCCCGTGAGCGGCAGAAGCCGCGACGAGACGACAGTTCCGCAAATGCTCCCTGGCCTCGCTTCAGGCCCAAGGCTTTGGGAGCCACCCGGAGGCCGGGCTCGGTGAGGGCGAGGCTATGCGCGTGTGGACCAATGAGAAGACAAAGTGGGACGGGGCGGGAAATCGAGAAAAGACTAGCCAATAACTTGTGGAGGCGTGGTTAAGAGCAAAGTGGGAGGATCTTAAGGGAAGAGAAGCCAATGAAATAGAGGGCGAGGCCGAAGGGAGGTGTCGACGAGTGAAGGGCGGGGATGCGACAGGGGGGTGGAGTCATAGGTTGCGAGTGGGTGGGGTTGCTTCCCAGTGGGCGTGGCTTGTAGGAACGCCCTCTTCACTGTTCTAGTTCAAGCCTAGTCCAACATCTCACCCACCGCCTCCTCCACGTGCCGCGGAAACCCCTGTGACAGCTCCGGCTCCGGCTCCGGCTGCGACGACGGCTCCTGCTCCAGCTCCAGTGCCCACCCTTTCCTCAGCACCAGCTTCTGCAGCCCTGACACTGGAGGAGGAGCTGCAGGAAGCGATCCGCAGAGCGCAGGTGAGAGGGAGCGGGCTTAAGGTCTCAGTCAGGATCAGGCTGGAGTCCCAGGTTCACGCCGCTTCTGCTCGTCCGCAGTTGCTTCCGAACCGGGGCATCGATGACATCCTGGAGGATCAGGTGGAGCCTGAGGGTAAGAGCAACCTCCTGGATTTGGGGAGAAAGAAGGCCGAGGTTCTGGACTTCCGGGTCCAAGGGAGGAATAGTTTGGTATCTGGGCTCCTGAGTCCTAGGGAGGAGTGGGCTGGGGACCTAGACTCTTGGAATGGACAAATAGGGTGCTGGGGTCCGGACCTATGCCTTTCTAAGCTCACACTCCATTTTTCCCCTGCAGACCCGCTGCCCCCCATTCCCCTGGACTTCCCTGGCTCCTTCGATGTGCTGTCCCCCTCCCCGGACTCTGAAGGCCTCTCATCTGTCTTCTCTTCCTCGCTCCCGTCCCCAACGAACTCCCCATCCCGCTCTCCCAGGGGGCCCACGGACTCCTTGGATTGGCTGGAAGCTCTGAGTGGGGGTCCCCCGTTGGGCTGTGGCCCTCCAGCCCCCAGCATCTTCTCTGCTGACTTATCTGATTCAAGTGGCACCCGGCTTTGGGACCTGCTGCAGGATCCATGGTGATGGATTTTGGGGTTTCAGGGACTGTGAACTGGTGGGGATGGGGAGGTCAGAGAGATAGAGTCCCTGAGGGAAGGGTTGGAACAACCAGCAGAGCCCCTCCCACTGCAGACCCAAAATCAGAGACAACTCTCATCCCCACCTGGCCCCTGAACTGCTGCTGACATGCCAACCTCCTGACTTTTGTCTTTCTGACCTCCACTTGATCCCCTCCATGGTTGTGTGGTTGGGGGCAAGGAGGTGTCATTTGCTGCTGGCCAGGGCAAACACGCTGCTTGCTGCTTCCTTCAGAGACCATGTGGGTGTTTTTGTTTCCACCTTCACCCCCCCCACCCACCCCCGATCCCACCGACTAGATGGCTGCCTGTTGCTGGGGAATCTGGAAGGTGGTTTGTGCTTTTTGGATGCAGGAGACAGGCAAGAAAGAATGGGGAGAGAGAATAAGGAGCCAGATCCTTGAGAATAGGGAGCCAGACCCTTGACTTCTGATTGGAGATGAGAAAAATCAGATGCATCATATCTGAGCTCAGATTCTCTTGGAAGGAGACCCTGAGACAAGATTCATGTGTCCATAATTTATTAAAGACATGCTTCCAGGAGAAACCAATACAGGAACAGATGAAACACTACAGTGAAGAGGAAGAAGACCAGCAAGAGTGTGACTTCAGGTGAAGTCCAACCCCAGTCTGATCCCATGGGGAACTCTTGAAGGATAAATTAAGTTGCAGAGTCTTTCCCACCTTTAGGCAAAGGGAACTGGGTCTTTGAGGCAAAGAGAGATCATTGTTTGGGTTTATTATTGCTGAATAATGAGCCACCTGAAAATTTAGAGCCTTAAAATAATAACAGTCTATGATTGTTCACAATTCTGTGGGTTGACTGGGCTCAGAAAGGTAGTTCTTCACTACCATATGATGTCAACTAAAGCTGCAGTCATCTTAGGACCCAGCTGGGCTGGAACATCCAAGATGGAGTGCTCACGTGTGTCTGGCAGGGAGGGCTAGTAGGCTGGAGCCTACTGGGCTGTGGAACATTGGAACTGCTCTCATTCTCCGTGAAGTTTCAGTGCTCTCCCTCCCCGTGTGCTTTCTCCAACAGGTAGCCGGACCCCTTACATGGTAGCTCAGGGCACCCCGAAGTAAGCATTCCCAGGGGAGGAAGTGGAAGCTGCCAGTCTCTTAAAAACTAAGCTTGGAACTGGCACAATGTCATTTCCACCATATTCTATTGATTAATTCAAATCAGGCTAGCCCAGGCTGATTATGGGAGAAGACTATACCAATGTACGAATATCAGGGGCCTGGTCATTGTGGGCCATGGATCATGATGGGAAGAGGGCAGGACATAAACTCCCAGGCACCTCAAGTTCCAGGGCAGTCTTGGGAACAAAGTCATAGCATCAGCTGTTAACTGCAACGTGTTTTAAAATATCGGTTTTATTACTATTCAGGTATGGTGAGGCCAACAGATTACAAGATAATTACTATTGAAAAGATAGTTTGTTATTCTCACAGATCCCAAAGGAAGGGGGCACGCCAAGCTATACAGGGCTCTGTGAGGAAGCACCGAGGTTGGTCAGGAGGTAGAGGCAAAGAGGAGAACCTTGGGCAAGAGTCTTTCTTTTGGTTTCCTCAGGAAGGAATAGATGACCAAGGTAAGTTTAGGATTGCCTAGTTGAATAATTTCAGCAGGCTCTGGGGTGGGGGAGGGGCTGCCCCCAGTCATCTGGAACTTGGTCCTGGGGTGATTAGGCAGAGGAACAGTAGCCAGAAGTATAAGAGCTCCATACAGGAAGTGGTTGGGGGTCTAGGCTCCGGGTTGGTTGGCTTGTATATGAAAGGCATGTTTAAAAGTGAGTCCTTGATTATCTTTAGGCACTGGCTAGCCCAGGGAGGGGCGGTCCCTCCAATGTCAGCAAGGCCCAGACATCAAAGTGCCAGAAATACAGACGCAAAAAAGGCATGATTAATGCATAAAGCATGCAGAAGCTGGGTGTTGGGTGCACAGAACTGGTAAGAGGAATCTGAGAGGACCTGGGCAGGCCACCAATGGTGTCCACTACAACTGGGAATGTGCAAGTGGGATTAATTATGTTACAGCAACTAGAGTCAGCGACTTCCCCTGTCTTGCTGTCACGTCAGTTTCCTCACCTGTACCTACAGTCTGGTGAGGATGAGTGTTCACCGAGACTGTCCATGAACTAGACCTGGCATGTGACGTGTGCTGATAAATATTGCTGATGATTGACAATTCTAGTGTCTCAAAGTATATAAACTCTGATGGACATTAAAGATCCAAGGTAGAAATAGAAGGGAACAAATGTTTGTTACCATGAGGCAAAACAAACAAACAAACAAAAAAATCTTTGCTGTCTTCCAAACCAATCAGGTCAAATTTGTCATCCTTACTTTCCAGATGAAATACTTAAAGATCAGAGAAGGGGAGTGACCTGCCCAATGTCACACAGAGTGGGGTTTTAAATCAGATTAGTAAATTCACAGCCTGTGCCCTCAGGGTTGAAAAATCAAAGAGCCTCAATCTCTGCTCTGGTGAAGCTCAGACATTTGCAAAGAAAGAGTCCCAGTGCAGGCTGATAAGCATTTTCTTGGTAATGGTATGAGGGACAGCAGGGTCAAGATTCCTAGAAAGTACCAGAAGCTGTGGGGGAATGGGACAGGGTAGTCAGAGAAAGCATTTTTGCTAAGACTCAAAGGATAAGGAGGAGCTGGTCAGAGGAACCCCCTGGAAGACAACATCCTTGTAGAAGGAGAACACTCAGAGGCTTGAAGGTGTGAAGGGCGCTGCCACATGGGGAACCTTGTGAGGTCAGGGTTCCTGGAGGAAAATGTGGGTGTTGGGCTGGGTCTTGCAGGACCCTTCATGTCAGGCTGAAAATTGGTGGGAAAGGGTTGCAGCCAGCCCTGGAAAGATCAGAAGGGGCCAGGCAGGGCTTCCTCTGTCTCTATTTCCCTGCTGACACTTATCTACCTGTACCTTCAAATCAGCCTCTTCCCGTCTCTGCCTGTCTCTGTCCTCCTCCATCTCTGTCCCCGTCTCTCCCATGTCCAGAGGAGGGCAGCCTTGGGCTGAGAGCCTGTGGGGCCTGTGTGGAGTCCCAAAGAGAGTCAGGGGTAGGGGAGGCTAGGGGATTTTCTGGAAGGTGGAGATCTGAAAGACAGGCTCTGGCTTGGGTGGAGTGTGCAGTTTTGAATCCAGAGCTTGAGGAGACAGGCTTAGGTCCTGCACGCTCCACAGCCTGCCCCCCAACCCTTCTCCAGACCTTTCAGTCCCTTCCCTCCTGCCTCTGATGAGAGGGCTGGGCCTCTCCCAAGGGAGGGAGCAGGGGAAATGACGGCTGGACCTATGGGGGCACTGGAGAAGAATGTCAGATGGGGATCCCAACCCCACGCCCCACCGAGCTGCCACCCCATGATTTCAATGGAAACATGTAAAAGACAAAGAATATATTTGACAAATTACCCAGGGTACCAATGTATCTAATAGACATATTCCCCAGAAGGGTACATTCATATTCATTGGGTAGAATGGAGAAGAATGTATTTGTTTGCTTTTCTCCCCCTCGTTGCTCCCCCTCCTTCTCTTCTTCTTCGTCTTCTCTCCCCACCCGCCCCCACTCTCTCCTTCCCTTCTCTCTGTTACCACATATCCAGTCACTGCTTCCAGCTGCTGACTTCTACTCTGTCTTTTACCTCCACCTCCTCTGCTCTATCAGTGGTGACCACCCCCCAGCTCCCAACTCCACTAACCACCCGCGAACCTCATCCTCATCATCTTCCACCCCATCATCCTCATCCTCCTCTTTGTCACCATCAAGCACAGGCCCTTAGGGACCTGTGGGAGAATTTCTCCAGGAATCACACCCAGGAGTGTGTTGACACAGAGGCAAGTGCCACAGTGGTTGAGTCTCATCTCTGGTGCCAGATCAACCTATGTGGACTTACCTCTACATCAGTATCTACATGGCCTAGGGCAAGCCATTTAGCCTCTCTGTGCCTCAGTTTCCTCATCTATATAATGGGGACAAGGGTAATAGTACTCTCTATGTGGGGTTGGTGCGAGGAATAAATGAGCTAGCCTGTGTAAAGTGCTTAGAACAATGCCTGGCATAAAGCAAGCACTTGTTAAGTGTCAGTGATTGTGTCAGGATTGATGTGACTTCTACTCCTCTGCCAAATGGCTGTGCCAACCCTCGTGACAACCATGAGTGCCCAGGGATTGCCCTGCCCTTGGTGTTGTCCAGCTTTCTCATTTTCAGTCTGTCTGGCTGTTACCTCTTCTTTCTCTCAAATCTTGTTTATCCCTGAGGTGGATGATGGGGACTCTCAGGCCCCAGGCAGCCCAGTGATGAGGACCCCGGAGCCCAGGCAGGGAGGGGTTACGTGACTGAACTGGGGGGAAAAGAGGGAAAGAGAATCATCAGGATTCACACTCTCTTCCCCTTGGGCAAACCCCTTCAGTGCCAAACCTTCATTCAGACTTTGAGCCCAGCCTCTCCCTAGCTGCGGATCCCAGACAAGCACTTCTCTCTGACCTCATAGATGACCCGGTTCCAAGGTATTTTCCCAAGAGACATGAAAACATATGTTTGCATAAAGACTTGTACACAAATGTTGATGACAGCATTATTCATTATAGCTCTAAACTGGAGAGAACCCAAATGTCCGTCAAGTGCTGAATAGATAGGCACCCCGTGGGACATCCACACAGTGGAATACTACTCAGCAGTGAAAAGGCAGTGAATGATTGATACCTGCAAGAACATGAATGAATCTCAGAAACATGATGCTAAGTGAAAGAAGTCAAACAGAAAAGATTAAATGGGGAATGATTCTCTATGTAAAGTTTTAGAAAAGGAAAAACTAAAGTGACAGGAAGTGTAACTGAGCAGGACCCAATGGGCCCTTACTGGGACAGGACCCCCGACCCCCTACACCGTGTCCTCTGCCTGCCTATTGTTTGTAGAAAACTTTGATCATCTTAGGTCTTCCTCGTGTTCCCAAGAATAAATGTAATCAGAGAAGTGACAAAATGCATAAGCAAAGGAAAACAAGCAAGACAAAATAGTAACAGTTTAGCCCTTAAACAAACTCAAGAACTTTAAGTTTCTCCTCAAGGGCTATAGATAATTTTCTGAGCCATATCCTTTGAGCTGTTTTGCAGATACTGAAACCCCCACCAGGTGGAAGAAATCAACTGTATTCTGCCCACAGGCACATAGACCTCAGGTGGGTTGGGTTGGAAGCACAAGGTTGATGATGTTGGCTCCGATTACCTCACCACCAACCAATCAGAAGTATGTCCAGAAGCTGATCATGCACTCAGCAGCACCACCTCTCCACCCCCATCTTTAAAAGCCTTTCCCTGGAAGTCATCAGGGAGTTTGGCTCTTTTAAGCACTAGCTGCCTGGACTTCTTGTTTGGCATTTGCAATCCACGCTGCACAGTCACTGCCCGTTCCCTCCCATACCTCTCCTCTGAGGTACGGAGGGCACCACTAATCTACTTTTTATCTCTGTGGACTGACCGCTTCTGGACATTTCATATGAACATAACGGTGGTCCATTGTGTTCATCTTCTTTCACTCAGCTTCGTGTTTCACAGGTTCACCCATGGTTTAGGGTGTATCAGGGTTTCACTCCTTTTTAAGGCTGAATAACATTCCATCCACCATATTTTGTTTCTCCCTTCCACAGTTGATGGACAACTGGGTTGTTTCCCCTTTGTGGCTATTTTAAAGAATACTACTAACTAGTGGGTGAACACTATTATATATAAATTGTGTTTCAATAATGCTGGGAAATAAAGATCAAGCAGAATGAAACTATATATTTTTTTAGAGATATATCCAGAAATGGTAAAAGAATGAAGAAAGATAGGAATATGTCAACAGAAGTGAGAGTCACCATCAACTGCGGTGGGGAGAGAGAGGCTTTCTGGTTGTTTCTGGAGCCCAACAGCATCCCAGGTGTGCAGTAAAGGGTTAACTCAACAGTCTTGGGGTGTTCAAGCCCTGCACATTCCAGAGAAAGGAGTGACCCATGACCAGCTCCTGGGGTATAACCTTTAAGCCCTTGGCATGCTCTACCTGACATTTTACTATTTTTGTTTACTTGGGACCTTGGACCACACGGTATCAACTTGATTTCCAGAAGTGCTGGAGACAAGTAACTAAGGTCAGCCACACGGGCACCCAGCCAGTCCTGCATGACCGACCCCCAGGAAAATCCCTGGACACCAAGGCTTATGTGAGGTTCTCTGGTTGACAGTACTTAATATATCCTATCCTACATTATTGCCAGGAGAATTAAATCCTGTTCATATGACTCCACTGGGACAGGACAACTAGAAGCTTCCACCTGGTCTCTCCTGAGCTCTACCCTGTGCACCTTTGCTGATTTTAATCTGTATCTTTTTACTGTAATAAAACATAACCATGAGTATTGCTTTGGTGAGTTCTGTGAGTCCTTCCAGCAACTCATTGAACCTGAGAGCGGTCTTGGAGTGACCTGACACACCAGGTCTTAACCTGGATAGGAATTTCTGCTCTGTTATTCTTTATACCATGCATTTTATGAATGTTTCACATGTATGATGTTAGAATTTAAAAATAACAATCAGGACTTCATAACTAATACAAGATGGCAAATAAAGAAAGGAAAATTAAAAATAAAATTTCTGGGTTGGGTTGATGCTGAAGACTTGGTGTGGCTGATGAGAAAACCTGCAAAGTGAAGAAGTTCTAAATTCACCTTAGTTTTGCATTTGAGAACCTGAGGGCAGCCTCTCACTTAGCAGACTGACTTTAGAAGAAGTGATAAAAAAGGTTAAAACAGATCTCACTCAGAGACACGTAATTGAAAAAGGTGCCTTTTTTTCCAAAGAAGTTGGAGAAAAATTTAGAAAATGGTAATATCCAACTTCGGCAAGACTGTGGGTGAATGGGTGTAGACAGACTATAATTGGAGTTGGATAGAATTTAAGTTTTTCAAAAGTGCACCATCATTAGTTGCCAGATATGTTACAGTAGCCTTCCTTCTTATTGGTCTCTATGTCTCCACCCTTGCCCCTACAGCCATGTCTCTACATAACAGCCAGAAATGTCCACACAGCAAATCAGATCATATCACCTCTCTAAGTAAAACCCTCTGATGGCTTCCCATTGGTCTTAGAATGAAACCCAAAGTCCTCAGCAGGGTCAACAAGGCATTTTATGGTCCCACCCTGTTAACTTCTCCACCCATACCTGTCTTGATGTGTTCCAGCCACACTGGCCTCATTTCACTCACACAAATAACTGGACTTCCTCCTGCCACAGGGCCTTTGCACATGACATCTCAAGTCAGGTGGGGAAGTTCATGTTGGCCTTTTTCATGCCGAAGTCATAAAAGTTTTTGCAAATACAGAAGGTAATTGTTTTAGTTTGTTCCAGTTATTGACGGTTGCATAACAGACTTTCCCAAAACTTAGTGGCATAAAACAGTCACATTATTATGCTCAACACAATCTGTGAATCAAGAATTCAGATATGGTTTCTCTCTGCAATATATCAGGTGCCTCAGCTGCATCATTCTAAATGCTAGGTTGACTGGAACTTCTGTGGAATCATCTGGAAGCTTCTTCACTCACATATCTGATGCCTGGGCTGGGGTGACTTGAAGCTGGCCTCAGCTAAGACTGTTAATCGGAGTACTTCCATGTGGACTCTCATTGGGTTTGGGCGTCCTCACAGCATGGCAGCTCAGATGGCTTGATTTCTGACATCATGCTGATGATTGAAGACTCCAAGAGTCTTCAAACAACTTAAAAGCCATGTTGTGAGTAAGTCCAAGTTACCCAGTCCTACACCAGTTGAGCTCCACATGTAGTTGCTTGAGAGAACTCAGCCAGTTTAGCATGGAGCAGAGAATCACCCAGCTGACCCACAGAATTGTGGGAAATAACAAATTGTCATTTTAAGCCGCTATGTTTTGTCAATGCAGCCCTTGAGGGCAGAGATCCTGTCTGTTAGGTTCACACCACACATGGTTACTACAAGGATGATGGACTCCCCTCGAGTTCATTGAGCCGTGCTGGTCTCTGAGTTCTCAGCATTAATCATCTGAGGCCCTAGAACCCAGGGTTGCAGAGGTGGGGCATATGGTCTTGGATTCACACCCAACTACTAGCCAAGATGGCTCTCTTGTGAAAACTGGAAAAAAAAGGTCTCTATTCTGGGTGGGCTAACTAGAAAAAAAAGTGAGCCCTCTGGGTGGGCTCCATCCCTAGGACACATGGCTGGGAGAGAAGACTGTGGGCTCTAGTTAAGCCCCACTTGACTCCTTGGCCAGGTGCCTTTGCTTAGTGACCTACCTGCACAATAACTCAGAGCTTTCCTATTTTGCACTCTATAGCCATTCTTCCCTTCTTCCTTGATACGAGCACCCCAATTTTCTTTCTGCAAACATCCGTGTCCTTCAGATGAGGCTGATTGATTTCCCAGCTGCAGAGGGCAAAGATTTCTTGATCTGAGGCTAAGTCAAGTCCAGGGTCTGATTCATCGTGCTTTGTAAGGAAGGAGTCATGTGGGCATGGGACTCACTTCTGGTCATTAAGACACAGGGCCACTTGCTGAGGTTTTGGAAGGCTTCTCACACTCTTCAAAAGGGACCTAAGATAAGAACAAACCTCTTTTTGCTGCCTTGGGAAGAGGCTGTCTGTGTGTGACACCTGGGTGTGTGGCAGCCATCTTGGGACCACGAGGGAGCCAATTTAAGAGATTAAGCAGCTCAACAAGATGGATGGAACTGGGGTCACTGATGATGTTCCTGAGCTGTTAAATTAACCCAGGAGATGTGCCACCTCTGCTCCTGTTGTGTGAGACTCATGAACATGTTACTTAAACAAGTTCATTGGGACTTTTGTTACTTGCAGCCTGAAGCATTCTGATACTAGGAGGAAGTGTCCTGGAACATGTAACAATGTGCTCCTCCTGCATTGGCACTGACCTTGGGGGAGCCAAAAAAGGAGAATGGGGTCCAGAGGACCAGCTAACATCAGTGCTTGAGTAGTGGGGACAGGTCTGCCTCAATTCCGATCCACTCTGGCAGGAAGGCTGCCTTGGGCTTAAAGACTTTGAGGAAGGGAGAGTCTGGGAGAGTGTAATTGGCTAGGTATATGGTCTCTCCACCTGCAAGGTAGGCGGCCCAGATCCCGAACGTCCCAATGGTCATGATGGTGTGGTTACACTGCATGAGCAGCGCAAAATCCTTGGCTGGTGAGCCTTCATTGCCACTGCCGGCAAACACCACATCCCCACGGGAGGCATCAATGTTTTCCCGGCACCAGGCCATGCCGTTGCTGGAGACCACAAAGATGGGGGCGCTGTAGCGAGTCCGGAACCAGTTCAGGGCCTGCTCTAGGTATCGCCGGTCAGCGACCACGCCCTTCCACACGTTGGGCATAACGTGAACGTAGTCCCCCCGGCGCACGTGGACCCCCACGAAGGTGCTCGGCCGGCTCCCATTCACCTGCAGACCCCGCAGAAAACTCTGGGCCTCCTCCCGCAGGTGGTCGTGAAGGGTGAACTCCTGGAGGATCTCGGCGCGCAGGTGGTGGTAGAAGGTCCAGGAGCAGGGGTAGCCGGTGAGGCGCACGTACTCCCCCGGGATGTGGCGGTACTGGTCCTCCATCCAGTCGTTCAGGTGGTAGTTCCGCCAGGGGATCCTGCTGGCCGTGGTGTCGTGCAGGACGGGGAGGGTGATTCTGAAGATGGGGGCCAGAGTGCTGTGCATCTGGGGCGGGATGAAGGCCGGCCGCCCGTTCATCTTGGCCAAGGCGTACAGGGTGGCGTACTCCCCCATCTGGTTCCCCAGGCGGCCTATTGCATTGATCGTCCACATACCCTTCCGCGGGGGGCTGGAGGGAGTCTCCACCATCTTTGACTCCAGCATCTCTAACTCCCACGAGGGTTGCATCTTCACCAGCCGCTGCTGAAGGTGAAATATGGTGGAAGCCGCGAAGACAAAGAGGATGAAGGGGGCCGTGGGGAAGAAGAAAGTTGCTGTGTGCATGGCTGTCAGGGGAGGGAGAGCAGGGACAGTTAGCTTGGGGGATGGAGGCCCTGGGGTGGCCATGAAGCTGGCAGCGCAGTTGTGTGTGCAGACACTATGTGGTTGTGTGTGTGTGTGGATTTACTTCGTGTGTGCATGTAGTGTGAATACTCAGGTACACGTATGCATCTCTGCAGTGCGTGCTATGTGGATGTGTTTACACTGGATTCATATGTGCGTGTTTACACATGTAGATATATGTGCATTGTGTGTGTTCACATGGCATGCGCATTGTATAAGTATGTATGGATATCCATATATTGTGTATGTAGGTAAGTGTGTGTGCACACAAATGGACATCATATGCACAGTGTATATTGTAACGCATGTGTACATGCAGGCACACCTCATTCTATTCTGCTTCCAGATGCCGCAGTGTTTACAAATGGAAGGTTTGTGGCAACCCTGTGTTAAATATAATTAATTTAAATTAATGTACATTGATATTTTAGACATAATGCTGTTGCACACTTAGTAGACTACAGTATAGGGTAAACGTCACTTTTGTATTCACTGGGGAACCAAAAAATTTGTGCGACTTGCTTTATTGCAATCATCACTTTATTGTGGTGGTCTGGAACTGAACCTGAAATATCTCTGAGTTACATCTGTATTGTGTACATGTACGGGTGTGTTTTTTATATATATATATAGTGTGCAGTTGTCTGTGGCTAGATAGCATGTGTGTGTATGTGAGTCTGTGTATATATATGCATACATTATATTGTATGTTTAAATGGGAGTGTTTACAGACTGTGAGTATACATGTATGGTGTCTATATGTGATGAACACCAGTGTATGAATCTACTAATTACTGGGGATCCAGTTTCAAGAGATGTCCACCTTGACATGCCTGCCTATCTGTATCCCCTTCGAAGGGAAACTGCCCTTCCATCATGAGCTCAACCACTTGATCTGGCCACCCTCCTGGCTGTAGATGACCGAACATGAGATAGACACCTGGGTCCCCGGTGGCTTCTCTTTTCCTTAGCTGAGGCGTTGAGAAGTGTAAGTTGGCTCTAAAAGACCAGTTGGCCAATTTTCTCTTGAGCTTTTTTACTGAAAGCCTCAGAGGCAGTTGGTTTTTCCCCTCATGACATTGTTCGGTGTCCAAAAATTCTGTTCAATTCTGACTCTATCTACCTGGACTTAGTATCAGATCCTGCAAGTTCAACAGTTACGTTCCATCAGACTGTCCCCAACTTCAGACACCAGTTGCAAGCCCTGGGCTATTCATACTTCTGATTGACCAGCTATAGATCAGGGTTCCTGTGTCCCCTCTCCAGGTTTGATAATTTGCTAGAATGGCTCATAGAACTCAGGAAGGCACTTTGCTTGTGTTTACTAGTTAATTATAAAGGAGACAAATCAGTAATCAGAAGAAGAGGTCCTTAGGACAAGGTCCAGAAGGGTTCTGAGCACAGAGCTTCTGTCCCCTTGGAGTTGGGGCAGATCATCCTCCTAGCTCATGTTTGCTAATTCAGAAGCTCCCTGAAACCCATTCTTTGGGGTTTTCATGGAGGTATCATTGTGGAGGCACGACTGATCAAATCATTAGCCACTGGTGTTGAACTCGATGTCTAGTCTCTCTCTCGTCTCCAGAGCTGGGGTGGGTGGGGTGGTGAGGGTGAAAGTGCCAATCTTCTAATGGAGGTTTGGTCTTTCTGGTGACCAGCTCCCATCCTGAAGCTATCTAGAGGGCTGGCAAGAGTCGCCTCATCAGTATAAAAGACATTCGTATCGCTTATCGATCAGGAAATGTCAAGGCTTCTAGGTGCTATGTGCCAGGAACTGGGGACAAAGATCACAGATGATTCTATGAAACCATGACAGGTGATGTTGAAAGGGAGCATAGGAGTTGGTGCAGCTGGGATGTGTCAGTTGCAAACTGAAGCAGAGGGAGCCAATTACCAGAAAACACCTGAAGAGATGGATGTGCAGAGACTTCAAGAGAACTTCAATTCCTGCTCAAGAAATCCCAGAAAATCTGCTTATATTTCTTTTGGGTTTTTTTGGGCAGGGGGTGGGGGGAGATTAGGTATTTATTTATTTATTTATTATTTTTAATGGAGGCACCAGGGATTGAACCCAGGACCCTGTGCATGCTAAGCACATGCTCTACCATTGAGCTATACCCTCCCTCCACCACACACACACACACACACACACACACTTATATTTGAATGAGTATACAACCTGTTCTTTTCAACTCTGGTTACAACAGAAATTAGTTCCTAGGATAGGGTGGTTGCATAGCCCAGACCTTCTGAGAACACACAGGAGTCACTATGGTGTTATAGGAGGTAAGGGACTTGGAGAATTCCCCATCCTGGGACATGAATCTTGACCCAGTGGTTTGTAGAGTGAAGCTGTTAATTAAGCTGTTGGCTGGGATTCTTTAGAACAAATTAAAGGTCCCCAAAGGATGAGACTTTGAAGATAAGGTTGCTGAGCAAAAGTAAAGCAGTTGTAAGAAAAGAAAAGCAGGAAACAAGTCGGTTCTGACTCCCCATTATGCGGCTAGAAGCCAGTAAGGGAAAGCTGAACAGGACAATTACTTAATGTCATCACAGTTAATACCTTGTTATCGCCAAAGATTACATCTAGAAATGACTGATAGGCTTTGTCATCTTGCAGTCTAGGTGGGACCAGCACACGTTGCCACAGTGGAAGGCCAGGAGTGGCACCTAATTGTGTAAGATGCGGCTCCAAGAGAACAGGAATGGAGACGTCTGGGAGGAGTCAAAGGAATGATGTTCTCTCAGCTTTTCCAAAGACTTCCCTCTTCCTTCTCTGTGAATGTGAGGTTCCCACCCACGTATTAAAACCTCTTCCTTATGAGCAGGCTATAATCGCAGCATATCCTGGAGACTTTGCACCAAGGTAGATGAAAGATAAAGATTTCTATTTGATTTGGTCTAGGGCTCGTGTTCATGGTCAAACTACTGAACCAAGTGGCCACTAAGAAGAGAACATTGGGGTTAAATCAAGCTAGTTGTGACCTGGCTGAAGCTGGGAAGGTGCCAGAAGCTATGCAGGTATGGTCCTTTTGGGTTAATTGTGGCTGATAGAAAGTTAGCAGAGGGCCATCACTAAAAAGTCTACCAATAACAAACGCTGGGAAGGGTATGGAGAAAAGGGAACCCCCCTGCCCTGTTTGTGGGAATGTAATTTGGTGCAACTAGTATGGAAAATAGTACAGAAATTCCTTAAAAAACTAAAGTTACCATATGATCCAGAGGAACCATTAATTAGAAGATACATGCACACCAATGTTCACAGCAGCACTATTTACAATAGCCAAGATGTGGAAGCAACCTGAATGTCCACTGACAAATGACTGGAAAAAGATGTTGTATATCTGTACACACACACACACACACACACACACACACACAATGGAATACTACTTAGCCATTAAAAAGAATGAAATAATGCCATTAGCAGCAACATGGATGGATCTAGAGATGATCATACTAAGTGAAGTAAGTCAGACAGAGAAAGACAAATATATAATGTCACTTATATGTGGAATCTAAAAAAAATGATACAAATGAACTTATTTGCAAAACAGAAACAGACTTTCAGACATAGAAAACAAACATGGTTACCAAAAGGGACGGGGTGGGGGGAGGGATAAATTAGGTGTTTGAGATTAGCAGATGTGTTACATGTAACAAACTATTATATATAAAATAGGAAAACAACAAAGTCCTACTGTACAGCACAGGGAACTATATTCAATATCCTGTAATAACCTATAATGAAAAATAGTATGAAAAAGAATACATATATATGCATATCTATGCTGTACACCAGAAACTAACACAACATTGTAAATCAACTATACTCCGAAAAAAAAGTTAGCAAAAGACCAAATGTAGCAATATCCCTGCTTCTGATTTATAAGTCACTGAAACCCTTGAGCTATTAAGAGCACATAAGCGTTATCTTTCCAGAAGAGATTCAGGCTTATCAACTACATGCCTGGATTTGAATTGAACCAACTCAGCTGTGGGGGTGGGCCCTTTGGGCCATCCCCAGGTGTTGAGCCCAACCAGAAATAGCTTCCTGGTGGCACAACCTCCTCTAACCCCTTTTGACTTGAAAGAAAGGAGTCAGGGAGGCTGGGGTGACTGAATAAGGTTCATTTCAAAGCTCAGCTGAGTCTCAGTCTTACTGCCCGCAAGTTCCATGTGAGGTCCTTCCTCCTGGCCACTGAAAGTGCAACCTCCGTTCACTCAGCTCTGTATGGAATGTACTTGACACAGTGAGCCGGACAGGACTTGTCTCTCTCTGGTTAAGCACACACCCTCTGGCTGCGGGCTGCTGACTGCCAGCTCCCACAGCTATCTCTGAGGATTAAAACCGTGCCTGGCACATACACACATGCAGTCAGTTTTTCTTCTTCTTTTTCCTAATGGAGGTACTGGGGCTTGAACCTAGGACCTCATCCATGCTAAGCGCATGCTCTAACACTGAGCTATTACCACCCCCCTCCATCAACTTTTGATATTATCCCATATAAAGCAAAAGATGCTGTCTGTATGGGCTCTGGGCCAGTGACCAGTTGGTTCCCATGTTGTATATTGGGTGTATGGGTAAATGGTCAAATCTAGCCCTTAGAACACAGATCATAGAATTGGGGGGAGTCACACATGAATGTGATGAGGGCAGGCCCAGAGGAGGAATCCGTTTCATCAGAGGTGGTGAATTCTGAGATCAACTAAGGTCGCCCCATACATCAGAGACAGATCCTGTGGACAGAGCTGACTTTGGGAGGTTATATCTCTGCGGAGTGATTGAGTATATCTGTGATTCACCTGCCATGACTGAGGTTTGATTTTTTTTTAATGGCATTAAATGCATAAGATAAAGAGTGCAGGTGATGGGCGATCATGATGTGCACTGTATTAAGGAAGTGTATTTTTGCTTGCCCAGCCCACAGACCTTGTTACAGCCTGTTATGGGTTGAATTGTATCCCTCTGAAAAACATATATTGAAATCTTAACCCCTTGGTCCCTCAGAATGTGACCTGATTTGGAGACAGGGTCTTTACAGAGGTGACCAAGATATAATGAGGTTACCATGAGGTTGGCGCTAATCCAAGAGGATGGGTGACTTTATAAAAGGCAAAACCACAGCCCATAGTACATCACAAGACAACGACTGGCCCAAGGATGGCCCATCCACTGGACAGGCTATGATGCTTGGGGGTGGGAGCTGGCTCCAGAGAGTAAGTTGTACCAAGAAGATTCTCTCCCTTGGGAACTGGAAGTTAGAAGCCCAGAGACTGTGGCCCGTTGATTGTGGGCTGGGCAGCTAAAGGGCCTCTGAGGGCCCAGCTGAGGCAGCACATGAAGCCCTGTCTAAGATGAATGGGAGAAATCTGTGAGCAGAGGGGATTCAGCCCTGAGAATCAAAATCAATGAAGATCCTAGAGAGAGGTGAAAGTGTCTTGTGGTCCTAATGTTCTTGGTTCCTGTTCCCTCAAGGCCACGTGGCATTTCATTCTGGTCCAGAACCCACCCCTGATTCTGGGTGGAGAGGAACCCTCTGGGGACTGGGAAGCAGGAAGAAGCTGCGGGAAGGAGGAGGGAGCCCCACGGTAGGAGGAGGCAAGCCTTCTGAGGAATGGCCTCTGCTTTCTTCCCACTGTGGTCCTCTCTTCCCTTCTCCAACTGGACAGTGAGTCCTTGAAGGGTAAGGGGTAGACTTGGCACCTCTGTCTGGCTCCCCGCTGGCCAAGGATGGGACTTGGGACACCGGGGGCCAGGGGGAATGCTTGGGGGAAGGCAGAAGGATGGAGGGAAGGAAGTGAGAGGGGGAAGGAGGAGAGAGAGATGGAAAAAGAGACCAAAAAAAGAGAAAGAGGGGGAAATAGAAAGATAAGGAGGAAAAGACAAGGACAGAACCAAAGACAGGGAGAGAGACAGACAAACAGAGACTGAGACAGAGAGGAAGAGGGAGGCAGGGAAAGGAAGACAGGAAGAAAGAAACAGACAGAGACAGGAATAGAAAGACAAAAGCAGATACAGAGACAGAGAGGCAGAGACAGAGACAGAGAGAAAAGAGGCAGATGGACAAGATGGATCTTACACCACTTGGGTGCCACCTCCAGTCTCTGCTCTGTCCTCGTTCTCTCCTTCTCCAGGACAGTCCCTTTGGGATCTCTCAGTCTCAGAGTCTTCTTACACATACGTTAATAGGTGCTCAGGAGACACATGCAGAAGGGGTACAAGTTCTACCTCTGTCAAGTCCCCCTCTGGCCCCATTTGTTTTTTTCTCCCCCTCTCACTGAGTCTCTGCCAACATCTCCCTGCCTCATTCATTTCCCTACATCCCTACCTTTTTCCTTGCTTTTTTTCCCCCCATCTCCATTTCCCAGCACCTACTGGGTGAAAAAATGAATATTGGAAGAAGAGATTTTCACAATCAAACCTCCTCATCTCTGGACTGGCAGCCAGTGCCTTAAAGGTCCCCTTGAAAATTTGTTTACAGCAGACAGAAAGACAAGAAGGCCAGTTTCCTCTGGGTAAGAAAAAATGCAGAATATTCTAGAACTATGGCTCTCAGTCTCCCTAGGTGTTCCCTCCCTTCTTATCCGGAAAAGGAGATGGGCCACTGCTGAGGGGCCTAACTGGCCTGTAGACCTCAGCCCCCTGACCTTGACCAAAGCTCTGACCTTGACTGAGGCTGCAGGGAGGGGAGGAGGAGGTGGGAAGAGCCTCACAGGCTGTAACCCAGGGTCTGGGAGTGTGGGCCTCGCTGTGAGGCTCTGAAAGATTCAGGTTTGGAGAGAAGCTCTGTGAGTTGTGGGCAGAAGCCTCTAATTATCTGTAGGATCTTGACCAAGGGTCTGTGCCTCTCAGTGTCAACATCCAAAAATTGGAGGTAATAATAACAGCACCGCTCTGCAGGGCTGCGGCGGGATGCGCGCCAAGCGGGCCGGTCCTGTCTTCCGTGGCAGGGGACACACCCCAAACTCACATTAACGTCGGGCTGAAACCAAGTGTCCTGTCTCTCGTGCCCCCCTTCCTGCAGTTTTATCTTAGTAAATTTTAACAACAACCTGGAAAGCAGGTGTAAGCACGTCCATTTGAAAGCTAAGGAAACTAAGGCTCAGCGACTGGTCAGAGAGGAGGGTGGGTGGCAGGCCTGGGGGAGGGCCAGGGCTGGGGCGGGTGCTGGCGAGGAGGGGAGGAAACTGGGAAAGCGGCTCGCTGATGTCATCAGTGGGGAACTTTGGGGAAAGCCAGCAGCTGGAGTCTGGACCAGAGGCAGCTTCTGGCAAATTGGAGGAACCTGCCTTTCCCCCATTCCTCTGAGGTCAGGAAGTACATCTCCTTACCTGCCCTCAGTCTTATAGCTGCATTAGGCCTTGGAGTGAGGGGTCAAGGCCCCTTCCTCCACCTTGGTCCCTGGGTGGGGGGTCACCCCTTGAGGGGCTGCAGGAGGATACAGAACAGAAAAGAGCCCCAACTTCAAAGGAGGAATGAAGCCTTCAGGTCTCTCAGCAAAGAGGCCACCAAAATCTGCGGATAGCTTCTTTTCAACTTTCTCCATCTGGTCCCCTTCTCTCTACCCAGGCCTGGCCTCATCCTCTCCTCTCTTGGGAGGCTGGCCACTGCCTCCTCGCCTCCATTCCTGCCCCACATGAGAGCTGACCCTGCCTCCTCCTCAGTTCACAGCCCTTCTGGGCGTCCTGTCCCCTCCCCCCACCCCACCCCCCCCGCGCCCCCAGGCTTTGTCACCAGGGAGTAACCCCAACACTCCCCTTCCTCAAGCCCAGTTCTGTCACACCCTGGGATTTGCCAGACCTGTTCCTTCGGCTCTGAAAGCCCCTCCCTACCCTTTCCAGCCTCCTTCCCCCAGGTCAGCTCAGGTCAATCAGCTGAGTCCCGGCCTCGCTGCCAGCTCCCCGCTCTCCCTCCGCTCTCCCTCCGCTAGGCATGGACAGGTTTGCGCTGTCCATCCCTATCCCCGAAATTCACACTATCACCACAACCCTGGGGAAGAGCTTAAGACAAAAATGTTGGGCTCCACTTAGAAATCTCCAACTCTATTCTCAGACTTAGGACAGAAATGGTGACTCAGGATGGGATAAAGAAGCCAGGGATCAGGCCACTTCCCGGATAAGGGCTGCCCTGGGGGTGGGGCCTGCGGCCTGGGGGTGGGGCCTGCCGCCCGTGGTCTCTAAGCATCAGGGTCCTGCAGTCTGTCTCCATCTCAGATGGGACCAAGATGGGACCAGGTCATTCAAGTTACTATCAGGCCGGTCCTGGCTTGCCATTGTCAGGTTGTCTCAGGTCGGTTCCAGGGAAATGGTGACGGGAGGGAGGGAGGGTGGGAGGGAGGAAGGAAGCCGGTGGCCTTGGAGGGGGAAGGGAGAGCGATGGGGACGGAGAGGGAAGGGGGTTCAAGTAACCGATCTGCAAGGAAGGAAGGTGGTGGGAGCTGAGAAAGGCAGCCGGCTAGGGGGCTGCCGGGAGGTCAGGTGGCCCGTGTGCTGGGGCCAGAGGAGGTGGGCGCTGAATCTCTGGGTTCAAGTCCCTCCCCAGCCTTCTGTCCCGCGCGCGCGCGTGCGCGTGTGTAACGCGAGTGGGCTGCGGGTGTGGGGAAAAACTCCCCCTCACCATCTCTCACCTGGTTCTGGCTGGACGACAAAGTGGCAGCTCAGCGTGCTCCCTCCCCTCAGGGACGACTTCTCACTCAGAATCTGCCAAACCTTCCAGCACCTGTGGCCAGAAAACCCCGCCCAGAATCTGTTCAGCCTCTGGGAGCCTGTGAGAGGCAGGGTGCCGGAGCTGCCAGAGCCAGTTGAGCCCAAGCTCCTCCTTCCTCCCCAGGTGCCAGGTGCTGCCAGGATGTAGACATGGAAGGCAGCCTGGAGAAGGAGGACTGAGTCCTGCTGGCCTTGGCTCTTCCAGACTCAGCCTTCTCAGGGTCCTACATTTATTTGGGCAAACAACTGTTAGCAGTTACCTGGCCTCCCAACCTCATTCCTCCTTCACACCAATTCCGTGAGAGAGACACTCGTGTGCCCTACAGCACAGCTGAGAAACCCAAGACACACAGAGGTGAAGGCACTTGCCCAAGGTCACAGAGCTAGAAAGTCGCAGAGGCTGGAATATGAAACCAGGCAGGGTAGAATTTTGGAGAACACCTGGCAAATAGCAACTCTTCTCAGTTTCCCTTATTTAAAAAAAGATTCTCTTGGGAAAAGACCATTTTGCATCTCTTAATGGTATATTATGGGTCCAAGCAATGCTCAAGATTGCAGAAGCGTTTTACTGGAGGGGTGGGTGGTGAGGCGGGCATCACCAGAGTCCACAGCACTCCTAACACTGAAAGAGGGACAAGTGGCCCTCTGGATACCTCCCCTACTGGTGACATGTACAAATGCCCTCCTTCCGTCCCCACAAGGGAAAAAAAAAAGGGCTTGAATCCAATCAAGTCTCCCACTGTAATCATCAGTTTTTAGAAAACAAGAGGACAAAGTGTCCAGTGTCTTAACAACATGAGGACGAAAACAGCCAGTAGGACGCCGTCTACAGGACAAATGACCCGGTTTCCCCCATGACTGAATGATGTGGAAAAAAGCAGCAAATTGAGAGGGGTACTTATAATATATGCAAAGCAGATTTGGGGCTCAGAAATAGAGAATCAGATTTTTCACCGGTATGGATGTCTAACAGATTGTTCAAAAGTCATGAGTGGGATTGGCTGATACAAACTACTATGTACAGAATAGAGAAACAACAAGGTCCTACTGTATAGCACAGAGAACTATATTCAATGGCTTGTAGTAACTGTACTGGAAAAGAATATGTATATATGTATGTATGTATAACTGAATCACTATGCTGTACACCAGAAACTATTACAACACAGTAAATAAAAAAAAAGTCATGGGGTTATGGGGCGATTCTTCACTGTGTAACTTTTAGCAGCCCTGGCCCTCAGTCACTAAACGATGTGTTAGCGCCAGACAACCATTGTGACAACTAAAAATGCCTCCCGAGGAACAGTACTCCTGAATTGGGAACTACTACCCTAACACCCTAACCCTTCTTGGGGACCAGGGGTGTGCTGGTAAACTCTTAACAACCATCTCTCTTGAGAAGAAAACCCTGCTTGGTAGCATTTGTCAATTTCCACGATCTAAAAACTCCCACCATGGTCAATTTCAAGCTACCAACAGGACACTGTGAGTCACAGAATTGGAAAGATGTGCACAGCAAAACACGGTTATATCCCCGCCATGCAGACAACAGAGAGAAATAACCGCAAGATAGATTATTGTACAATGTAGTAAGATAATTAGGGCGTGATGAGTTTTGAGCACTCGTTCCCTGTTGTGTAATATATTCAATTGTAAGTGGTATAATTTAATTCTAGGTAATGCTGTGCTTAACAAACAGCAGGCAGCATTCCTAGAAATTTAACTATCAGCTCTCTCTGAAGAGGTGTGTGCTGACTCCAACACACCACTGCTTGGGATCTACATCGCTTGTCTTTGATGCTCCATTCTGGGACTGCCAGTGTCCCCTCTAGGCTGCTCTGGAAAGGTCCAGGTCAAACAGGGCTATTACGGCTTGGGGGCTGGGGGGGAGGGGCTACCATGTCTGTCACTCTCCACTATAGTCCCCAGACTATACCTTCTGTGATTCTATCTGCTCAGATATTTAATGAAGCACATACTATATTCTGGATTTCTTCTGGGGGCAAGGGTATGAGAATCTCTGGGAACTTTAGTACCTGACCAGTATTTGTGAAATAAATTCCTGCAATTAGTATTGTCACTCAGAACTTTGCAAAAGTCTATTTGGTATTCAGTCGTAAAAAGGACTGAAGCACCGATGCACGCTATAACATAGATGGACTAGGAAGACACGCAAAGTGAAAGGAGCCAGGTACAAAAGGCTGCTTACTGTCTGATTACTTATATGATGTGTCCTGAGTGGGCAAATCAAGAGAGACAGAGAGTAGATTAGTGATTGCCAGGGGCCAGGGTGGGGGAATGGGCGTGAGGAGTGATTGCTATAGGTACTGGTTTTTTCTGAGGGAATGGAAATGATCTGGAATTCAATAGTGGTGATGCTTGCATAACATTGTGAGTGTGCTAAAACCCCCTCTATCATACACCTTAAAATGGCAAATTGATGACTGCCATCAGCCTGTGGCAATATGATATGACTGTGTCTCATACACGTCTGAGCCAACCGCCCCCCAATTCTCCCCAAACCCCCACCATGGCACCTGTCACCCCCAGGAGAGATCTTACTGGTCCTAACCCTCCTCTGCCCAGCCAGGCCTCTTCAGAAAGCTTCGATTTAAGTTCCTCCCACACCTCCCTGAGCATCAGCAGAGTTCTGTCTTGCTTTGACTTCCACTTTGCTCTCTTTAGACACCATGGCTCAGAAGGCCAAGGTCACATGGAGAAGGTGACCTAGAGGCAGGTCTTTAATTCAAGTCACTCATTCCCAAATCCCTGCTCTCCCCTTGCCCTGCCAGCTCCTTTGCAGTTTGGGGATCAAAGTTAGTCTGACTTCCTAAACCACCAGGAACTCCCATAACCCTGTTTTATATCTGTACTGCACCTTGAATGATAATAAAACAATAATAATAGAATCAGAATATTTGTAGTGATTGTTGTTTCCCTGCAGGCAGGCGCCCTGTCTATGTTATTTATTGCTGCACAATATCAAGAACTTAATCCTCCCCACTCCCGTAAATTATCACTACCAACTGAGGCACAGAGAGGTACAGCCACTTGCCCAAAGTCACACAGCCTGGAAGTGGCAGAGCTAGGATTTAAACCCTGAACCCATATCTGTTGTGTGTGTTTTTTTAAAAACTATAGTAAAATACACATAACATAAAATGTGCCATCTTTACCATTTTTAAGTGTACAGTTCAACAGCGTTAAATATACTGGCAGTGTTGTGCAGCCAATCTCCAGTACTTCTGCATCTTGGAAAACCAAAACCCTGTCCTCATTACACAGCAACTCCCAATACTCCTCCCCATCGCCCCAGGCAACCACTGTTCTACTTTCTGTCTCTATGAGTTTGACTATTCTAAGCACCTTATATTGTTACGGAAATGACAGGCCAGCCAAGAAACAAGCACCACTCGGAGGGTTGGAGTACTCAGATTTATTACGCCGGCGGGCTCAGAGGGGCTTCTGCTCCGAAGCTCTGAGCACCTCCAAGACGTGCACATGAGGTTTTATAGGGTTAATTACAAGTATGGGGCTATTAGCCAATAAGGTTCAAACAACAAAAAGCAAGGAATCAGTACACTGGAGCTTATCAATTTGGAACAGATCACGTTACTGACACTTGTTGAGCTTGGATTTACGAGTTAGCTTGTTAGCCCAGTAAACTGACACTAAACTTTAGATTTACAAGTTAGCCCGGCAGAACTTATGTCAGTAAACCGACACTTATCACACTTAGATTTGTGACTGAGCTCGTTAGCCCAATAGACTGACACTAAACTTCAGATTTATGAGTTAGCCCAGCAGAACTCAGATCAGTAATCCGACACTTGTTGCACTTAGATTTGTGACTTAGCTTATTAGCCCAGCTGGGCTTTTCCTTCACAATATAAAGGGAATCATACAGTATTTGGCTTTCTGTGACTGGTTTATTTCACTTAGTATATAATGTCCTCCAGGTTCACCCATGTTGTGGCAGGTGTCACAACCTCCTTCCTTTTGAAGGCTGGATAATATCCCATTGTACGGATAGACCACATTGTGTTTATCTGTTCACCCACTAATGGACACTTGGGTTGCTTCCATCTTCTGCCTGTTGTGGACAGTGCTGCTGTGAACACGGGTTCAGTCAGTATTTTGAAAAGCAACACTCACTGCTTCCTCAGCACACAGAACCACTGTTGCTGGTAATAAAAGCTCAAAAGTCTCTGTTGAGTAAATGCAGAGGGGACCTGACACCTACAGAGCAAGTGCTCATGGGACCCTCTTCCCCTCACAGATGGAGAAACTGAGGCAGAGAAGTCACGCCCTTCCCAGGAGCCTAGAGCCAGGATTTGAAGCTACGACATCCTGCTTTGGGGACCCTAGCTCCCTGCCATCCTTCAGTCCAACCCCTGCTTAACAAATGAAACTGGCTGTCCTTTGCGTGGAGTGAGCTGCAGAGAAGTGGGCGGCAGTACAGAAGGGAGATGCACTGAGTGTCACTGGCCTAGGTTCAAAACCTGACTGCCACATGAGGGCTGAGGATCTGAACTCCCCCAGCCTGTGAAACAGCCTGGTGCCTGCTTCAGGAGACTGTCGGGGATAAGCCAGGAGGCCCCATGGGAGAGGCATGAGGAGGTGGACAATTACTAGTAAGCAGTGACTATCACTCTAACCCTGTCTGTAATGGGTACTGAGCACACACACTTTCTGCATTTCCTAGAACACTGATATGAGTTCTCTTGGAATGCAGCTGCCATGCTGTGAGGAAGCCCATCTGTCCTTCAGGAGAGAGACCATGTGGAGGAGACCCAGTTGTCCCAGCCAAGCTCCCTTCTGAGTGCAGCTGCATGAAGAGGCTTCAATGACACCACATGGAGAGAAGAAGCACCGAGTCAATCCGTGTAACTGTGAGAAATAATACATTTTGCAGTTGAAGTTGTTCTGTTGGGGCTGGCTTGTCACACAGCATTAGCTAACTGAAACACCTTCCACTAAAGCAGTTTGCTGAGAGCATGAGGCATGACTGTTTTGCTCCCTACTGTGTCCTCATTGCCTGGAACATTTCCTGGTAGATAGTAGGTGCTCAATTTGTATTTGTTGAAGGAAGGAAGGAAGGAAGGAAGGGAGGAAGGATGGAAGGGAAGGATTTTTCAGAACTCTGTGTCCCTGGCTGATGTCCCTGAAATGTAGGGGGAAGCCAGTAACTGCCCTCCAGCCCCTATGCAAGTATCTAGTGTGCGTTTAGGTGGAGGGCGTACTTATGTATACAAACGTTCCTCAGAGATACTGCAGATTCAGTTCCAGACCACTGCAATAAAGCAAATATCACAATAAAATAAAGCAAGTCACATAAAATTTTTTGGCTTCCCAGTGCATATAAAAGTTATGTCTACACTATATGTCTACTATTAAGTGTGCAGTAGTATTACATCCCCCAAAAAACAAAAAACAAAAAAAACCTCTCAACGCAGTTCCGCCCCTGCAGAGATCCGCGCTGGGACGTACCCCGGGGTGCTCTCAAACCCAGAATGTGGGGCCTGGGCCCGGCTGGGCCCGGCTCCTGGCCACTCTCCGCCCCGGCCTGCGCCCGCCGCCGCATCCCTAGCTGGCCCGGAGGAGGCAGGGCGGCTGCGCCCTTCTGCCGCGTGCCCGCCGCCGCCCCTCCGAATCCTCCGGGGCCCGCACAGGAGTTCGCTACAGAGGGAGGCGGAAGAGGCGGCAGAGGAGGAGGGAAGGGAGATGGCGGCCGTGGAACTAGAGCGGATCCCAGAGACTCTGTAACGCTGCCATCTCCGCTGTTGCGGACAGCTACATCCACTCCCGCGGAGATATTCGCTCCTTGCCCGGGAAGTTCCGTCCAGTTCGATGTTTACAACAAGCTGTACCAACAGCGACGCTTGCGTCAACAGGGCAGTGAATTTTGTGAATTGGAAGTTTTTGCTAAAGTATTGAGAGCTTTGGATAAAAGACAATTGCTTCATCATTGTGTCCAGGCTTTGATGGATCATGGTGTGAAAGTTGCTTCAGTCTTGGCCTACTCGTTCAGTAGACGGTGCTCATATATAGCAGAATCAGATGCTGCGGTAAAGGAAAAAGCCATTCAGGTTGGCTTTGTTTTTGGTGGCTTGCTTTCAGATGCAGGCTGGTACAGTGATGCTGAGAAAGTTTTTCTGTCTTGCCTTCAGTTGTGTACACTCTACACGATGAGATGCGTCACTGGTTTGGTGCAGAAGAAATGTTGTGTAAGGCTGCTTCATGTGCGAAATGGAAACTGCAAATACCATCTGAGTGAAGAAACATTTAAGTTAGCGCAGACGCATTTCGATAAACTCTCAAAACAAGGCCAGCAAGCAAACAAAGCTGCACTCCGTGAAGAACTATGTGCACTCCTATTTGCAAAAAGTCACTATGACGAGGCATATAAATGGTGCATTGAGGCAATGAAAGAAATCACAGCAGGCCTACCAGTCAAAGTTGTGGTGGATGTTTTAAGACAAGCTTCTAAGGCTTGTGTTGTAAAATGTGAATTTAAGAAGGCAGAACAGTTAATTAAGCATGCAGTGTATTTGGCACGGGATCATTTTGGACCCAAACACCCTAATTATTCTGACACACTGCTAGCTTATGGGTTCTATTTACTCAATGTAGATAATATCTGTCAGTTTGTTGCAATTTATCAGGCAGCCCTTGACGTTTGACAGTCAGTGTTTGGTGGCAAAAATATCCATGTAGCAACAGCTAATGAAGACTTGGCTTATTCTTACATTCACCAGTATAGCTCTGGGAAGTTTGGCGATGCACTGTTTCATGCAGAGCTGTTGATATAATTACCCACATCCTACCTGAAGATCATCTTCTTTTGGCTTCTTCAAAGAGGGTGAAAGCACTTATTTTAGAGGAGATTGCAACTAACTGTCATAATAAAGAAACTGAACAGAGGCTCCTTTAAGAAGCTCATGATTTGCACCTGTCTTCACTCCAGCTAGCTAAAAAAGCTTTTGGTGAATTTAACGTATAGACTGCAAAACACTATGGAAAACTTGGGAGACTTTATCAGACAATGAGAAAATTTACGGAAGCTGAAGAAATGCACATCAAAGCAATTCAGATTAAAGAGCAACTTCTTGGGCAAGAAGATTATGAAGTAGCCCTTTCAGTGGGACATCTGGCTTCTTTATATAATTATAATGTGGATCAGTATGAAAATGCTGAGAAACTTAATTTGCGATCTATAGCAACTGGGAAGAAACTGGTGAAGGCTACAAGGACTAGAATAATATGATTACTGAGGCCTCATTAAACTTTACAACTCCACAGGAAATTATGAGGAAGTGTCTGAGTATCACAATGTTCCGTCTAACTGGAACCAGTTGCGACATCAGCAGTATTCAGTGACCGATGCTCCTGAAGACATTGACACCAGTCCCCATCCACAGAAGAAGTGGTGCAGTCCTTCCTGATTTCTCAGAATGTTGAAGGACCGAGATGCTGAGGGAGGACCTCAGTTACCCTTTCCCAGATTCCAGGGAATTCATACTGTGAAATCTAAACCATGTTGGCTTTTGGGGCTGGAATTTGCATCGAAACACTCGTCCAGTCCATTGACCCTATGTGGGTGATCCCTACCTTGCAGAGTGTCCGTAGGAATAAGCATATATTCAGTTATATTCAGCATGTACCACACATCTAAGTAGTCTGGCCCATATTTTCAACCTAGTAGAATAAACAACAGGAAAAATTTTTTTCTTTTTAAAAAAATAATTCATTTTGCAGAAAGCCTGAAAAAGAACTCCTAAATAAAACTATTTATGAGTTAAAAAAACAAACAACGTACATACCTTAATAAAAATACTTCACTGCTAAAAAGATGCTAAGCGTCATCTGAGCCTTCAGTGACTCACAATCTTTTTGCAATAATAACATCAAAATTAGTGATCACAGATCACCATGATAAATAGAATAATAATGCAAACTTTGAAATATGGCACGAATTACCAAAATGTGACACAGAGAAGTGAGCCCATGGTGTTGGGAAAATGGCGCCTGTAGACCTTCTCCACGTGGGGTTGCCACAAACTTTTGACTTGTAAAAAATGCAGTATCTGCGAAGGGAAATGAAGCAAAGTCTGCCTCTGGATACCACTATCCCATTTCATAACCAGGGCCGGCGATGCCAGAAGTTGCTTAATGAGGAACTATCCTGCGTCCCCATGACTTTTGAACATTCTGCCAGACATGAAAGTAGGTGAAAAACTGGTTTATAAGTATCTGATCACAGGATGTGTTCTGCTTATTAACTGTGGAGCTAGAGGGCTTTAGAGGGGCCCAGGGCTGCATGTGAGAATGTGGACGGAAAGCTCCCTTGTGACCACAGGGAAGGTGTGTGGGTGTCCAGAGCTGCGGATAAAACCCTCGACACCCTGTCATCCACCTCTGCATTGATCAGGAGATACTCAGCATAAACTAAAGGACCACTTACAACATCCTTCCAGCCTCCATTGCCAAGGTTACCTGCCATCAGACGGAGAGCTATATGGGGTCGGGACTGGGGCCAAGCCACTCCTAAGCTTGTCCTCTGGCACAAAAAGGGGCTGTGGTATATTTCTAAAAAACCATACTATGGAATTTAAATTTAACAACATGCACAAAAGTAGACAGGATAATAATACAACGCAGCCCCATGTTCCCATTGCATTTTCAACATATTGACAGTCTTGGGCATCTGTACCTGACCCAGCTTCCTCATTCAATCTGTAAACACATCAGTGTGCTCCTCAGATTGATGAGAACCATTTAAAATGTATAAAAAGTACCATGCTGTTACTAGATCCAAATATTAGCAATCATCTCTAAATATGTCATCATATAACACCCAGCCTAAATGATAATTTCCTGGATGGTCTCAAAGCTGCCTTTTTTCCCTTCTAACCACCACCAACACATCCTCATGCAAAGGTGAAGATCCACTGGTCGCTGCCCCAGCGCTCACAAACAAGAGCACTCTTGGCTTTGTGTGTTGTAATAGATCACATTCATTACACATGTATACGTGCCTGGCGCTGGTTTGTGGGCTTTTTTTGTTTTTTTGTTTTTTTAGATGACAGCTTTATGGAGGTAGAATTCACATACTGTAAAATTCACCCATTTAAATTTGTAATAGCCTATAATAAAAAAGAACATGAAAAGGAATATATACGTAAAACTGAATCACTATGCTGTATCCCCGGAATTAATACAACATTGCAAACTGACTATACTTCATAAAAAACATTCACCCATTCAAAGTATAAGGTTCAAAGAGAGTCAATCCTAAGAGTTCTCATCACAAGATAATTTTTTTCTATTTCTTTAGTTTTGTGTCTATATGACATGATGGGTGTCCCCCTAACTTGGGATAATCACTTTATGATGTATGTTAATTGAATCACTATCTGACTTGATTAAGGTGTATATCTTAAATTCATACAGTTCTGAATTTCAAGTATATCCCAATAAAACCAGAAGAAAAATAAATTTTAATAGTATACAATTCAGTGGTTTGTTTTTGGGTTTTTTTTTGTGGGGGGGGAGGTAATTAGGCTTACTTATTTGTCATTAATTTTTACTTAATGGATGTACTTGGGCTCGAACTCATGACCTCATGCATGCTAAGCATGTGCTCTACACTGAGCTATATACCCTCCCCCTTACAATTCAGTGGTTTTTAGTGGCTTGCAGATCAGTGACTTAAAAATCAGAATGGATCCAGAGCTACGCATCAATCCCCACCATCATTTTAGAACATTTTCATCAAACCATTAATCAGTCACTGAAAGCAAAGCCTCTGTTCACTCAGCCCTGCACAGACTGTACTTCACCTGATGACTCAGAGGGTTTGTGACTCTGCGGTTGGTGCACACCCTCTGTGCCCGGGCTGCCCACTCGGCCTCCCGTGCTCGGCAGTCGTGTGATCCTGGAGGAAGTGGCTTCACCTCTCTGAGGGGTTAAACAGTGCCTGGCCCAAGAACCGTATCTTGCAGGAAATGTCCAGAAAGGGCAAATCCACAGAGACAGAAAGCAGGCTGGTGGTTGTCTAGTGCTGAGGGGTGGGTTTCAGAGCGAATGGGGAGGCTTTGCTTTCAGTGGCCCCGAGAAAGGGGCTTATTGGGGGCAGTAAGACGGAGAAGCTTGTGAGTCACAGCCGAGCTGTGTAATGAACCTTATTCAGCAAAACCAGCCCCGCTGGCTCCGTTCCTTTGAGTCCAATAACGCCCAAGAAGGCTATCTCACCCAGGCATCTCATTTCTGGCTGGGCTCAAATTAACACCCGGGGATGACTCAAGGGGCCCAGAGCCCTACCTGGGTTGGTTCAATTGTGGTCCAGGCATATAGTCAAGACTGAGAATCTACTGCAAAGAAATCCTTCACGCGATCTTAATGGTCTCTGAGGATTTCAGCAACTTTTAAATCAGAAGCAAAGATATTGCTGTAGGTCATTCAATGCCATACCTAGCTTCTGACAGCTTCCCTTGTTCGACTAGGTCCCACCCTGCTTGACTCAGCCCTGGTGTTCTCGTAATGGCCCCCGGGTTCCAGGCTCCGACCAGGAACACATGCCCTGGGTGAAGGCAGCCGGAGACATGCTGGCTGTTAATCGCTTGTGTGCTAAGCCAGGAGTCTAGCACTGACCCAAGGCTTGTTCAGTTCAGTCAGCAAAAATGCGTTAAACGCTATATTGGTTTTATGAGGCTGCTGTAATAGCATACCACACACTGGGTGATTTAAACACAATTCTGGAGGCCCGCAACCAGTCTCTTTCAGCATGGGGCATTTCCCCCTTGCGTTTCTGCGTGCACCCTTCCCGTTGGAGTAAGGGCCCACCCTACTCCAGTGTGACCTTATCTTAACGAATCGCATCTGTAAAGATCCTACTTCCCAAGGTCACATCCTGAGGTGCTGGGTGTTAGGATTTCAACATAGCTTTTGGGAGACACAGTTCAACCCATAAGAAACATACACTATGTGCTGATACTGTCTAGTGTGCTGGGCTATGAGATCTCTGTCTTGGGAGATAGTAAGTGGTTTCTGTCCTTCTGGGCATCCTTGTGTCCCCTCTGAGCAAGAGGAAGGCTTTTAAGGGCTTGCTACCTTCTGCTTTGGATTTGCAAACACAGTAAGGAGCTTAGTAAATATTTATTGAATGAATTCGTGTAACTTATTTTTGGCAGCTGGCCAGCTCCTGCTTTGGTACAATAAAAGTTAACTTCCTCTTTCAAGCAGGGCACTTCAAGCACAGGGAACAGAGCTGGGTGGCCTTAGCATTTGGATTAGACAGAACTCAGTACAGAATATCACACTGCTCCATTCGGCTCGCAGATGCCAGCTGGTGCCTGTTCTGTCCACCTGCAGGGCCCTTTCTGGGTAGAGACCTCCTGGCGGGTAACATGAGAGGGTGACTGTAAGCATAGGTCTTCTGAATCTTCCTCCAGCATCTATATGGTACCCAGAACATGCAAGAAAAGATGTGCAGGAAACTAGTGCTCAGTTTCCCGCCCATGGGTGCTATGATCATTCCATAGATTTCACCTTCATCCTCCAAGTCAGGGCTGTGAGCAATGTCACATCTCTTCAGTATGTTCTGTGAATCAGCTTGACTTGGACTGAGAACAAGTCCTCATTCCACTAAGCCGGCCCAAATTTCAGCAGTGGGTTCAATGTCAGGGCAAAGTGGGAACGGGGGCCAGGGGGTTTCTTTTGTGTAATACCAAAATCCTGGGGGCATCGCTCAGAGCCCTGGCGGGAGATGGAACACTCATGGGGGCAAACCTGAGAGGAGTTTAACAGGAAAATTTACAAAGATGTGGGTAGAATGTAGGTTAACTATGAGAGATGGTACAGCTCCCAGGCGCTGGCAACAGTGGGCAGCTGGTACCATCTCTTGGTCAGCAGGGATGGATCTGGGAGAACAAACACCCCAGCTTCACTCTCCTTCCTCTTGTGATTTCTGGACTATGATCCCACTGACCTGGCCAACAGGGAGGCATAGGGCAGGGGAGCCCACAGATCCAGTTTGGGCTGCCTTGACAAAAATACCACACCCTAGGTGGCTTAAACAACAGAAATGTATTCCTCCCTATTCCGAGGGCTGAGAAGTCCAAGATCTGCTGATTTGGTTCCTGGTGACAGCCCACTTCCTGGCTGGCAGATCAATCAATATTTGTTAAATGAATCCATGCAATTTATTTTGGCAGCTGCCCAACTTCTGCTTTGGCCCTTATACATCTTTCTGGTGTCTCTTAGAAGGGTATCAATCCCATTCACAAGGGCCCCACCCGCACAACTTAATCACCTCCCAAAGGCCCACCTCCAAATTCACACTGGAGATTAGGACTTCAATATAGGAATTTGGGTGGGGGCAGGAACATTCGAGCCACAGCAGATAACATCAGACGGCCTCCCAGGGCACAGAGTAGGGTGGAGGAAGCCGGTGATGAGATGTGGTGGGGCAGCAGGAAGGGACCTGCCACATGAGCGTTTTATTGAAATGGGAGATATGGCTGCCAGCCGCTTCTGCACTCCAATGACGTTGCACTTGACAGATAACCTGGGGTCAGGGCTGAGGTTCCTCTATCCTTCTGGCTTGAGTCTCTCCCAAAGAGAGAATCTGGGAAAATATCCTGGCTAAGGTAAATTATCTTGAGGAGGAAGGGCTGGTCCTGAGAGAATGGAGGAGAAAAGGCAAGGGGACCAAAACCAATCTGACTCCAGCAGGGGAGGGCTGGAAATGGACACTGGGAGCTGTTATGGGCTGAACTGTGTCCCCACAAAAATTCTTATGTTGAAGTCCTATGCCCAGTTTATAGATGTAATTAAATTAAAGTGAGATCATTAGGCGGACCCTAATTCATTATGACTGGTGTCCTTAGAAGAAGAGGAAATCTGGGCACAGACATGTACAGAGGGAAGATGTAAAGATATAGGGGGAAGAGGTCACCTGCAAACCAAGAAGAGAGGCTCGGAGCAGATCATCCCCTCACAGCCCTCAGAAGGAACCAACCCTGCCAACACCTCGATCTCAGACTTCAAGCCTCCAGAACTGTGAGACAATAAACGTCTGTGGTTTAAGCCTCCTCATCTGTGGTACTTTTGTTACAGCAGCTCTAGCAAACTAATACAGCAGACTCCAAGTTAGTCTGAAATAATCTTCACCTGCTGGTGTCAGACCCTCCCATACTGACTCAGGCTGCTCAGTGTGATGGGTGGGACACACCGGATGTGACAGTGTGTGACAAGGTGAGGCTCAGATGTAAAGGTACTGTTTCTACCTTGGTCTCTTGGGTTTCTCTCTGGAGGGATCCAGCTACCATGTGGTGAGGACACTCAAACAGCCCCACCAAGGTCCACATCAAGAGGATATGACCAAGAGCCACGAGCTAGCACCAACTTGCCAGCCATGGAAGTGGATCCCCCAGCCCCAGGCAAGCCTTCAGATGACAGTGGCCCTCGCGGAGACCTGACAGCATCCTCACTGGATATCTCAAACAGAACCATTCAGCTAAGCCACTCCTGAACACCTGACCCACAGAAACTCTTAAGAGATAATGTTATTGTTGTTGCTTTAAGCTACTAAATTTTGGGGTAATTTGTTACACAGCAATAGGTAGCGAATACAGAACCTCCCTCCCCAACTCCCTGCCTGCCCCTTCAGACCCTTCTTCTGCTTTCTTTAATATCCTCTTGACCTTACCCCCACACCATGATGACACCATGAAGGACTTAAGGAAGTCAACTGGGGCCCAAAATGGCTCTGGGGAGGTAACAATATTATTAATCATGAAAGGAGAGGTGTTCAACCTCATGAGTATGCCAAGAAATGGGAATTCAAATAATAAGATATTTGGAAAGAGTTTAAAACAGGAAAGAGAGGTGATTGAAATGTTTTCTAAACCAGTGCACCTATGTTCGGTGGAAATGTAAATGAACATAAACAACTATACGTTAACTTTTTCTTAATCTCCAAAAAGGAGTAGGACACCAATAAAAATACTGGTATCTCCATACTTTAAAATACACTGAACACAGGAAAACCAGTACTGTAATCAGTTCATCCAACTTTTGTCCATACTGAGGTTTCTCACAGTGGCATTAGGTCCTGGGGGCACAGGCAGTGCAGGGTGTGAGGTCATCTGGCCACCCAGGTGACTGCCGACAGAGCCATGCTCCAATCTCTGTGGTCCTTGCCCCTAGGTGGTCCGCCTGCTGCTTCTATGACATGTAGACTCTGGGTGCCTTTGCCGCTGCAGGAAAGACACCCAAAGCCCAGAGTTGAGTCCTGCCATCATTGTCAGGCCCTCCCACACTCCACCAAGGGTATCTCCCTGTGATTCATCCTCTCAAATCCTGTTTTCCTCACATTTTTTCATGGTAAGGGCCCATTAAACCCAAAGCTTGAATTCTCAGCTGCTGAAAACATCCAGCTCCTCTTCATTTGAGGGCAGGAAGAGCCAAACTCTCTCAGGAAGCAACTGCAAGATATTTGGACTCCATGCTCCTGGAGCCGTGAAGGAGATGGCCAAAAAAAAAAAAAAAGCCTCTCTCTTCTAGCAGTCCAAATGTTCAGGGCGCGCCACTCGCATGCACGTTAGCAGCCAACACTTACCCCGTGTTTCCAGGGCACCAAGTGAACTTGCTGTGTGCTCACAAAGAGCTGCATTATTTTTGTTTTTCAGGTGGTATACGAAGTCACCGAGAGGTTGTCTGAGGTCACCCAGCTGGGAGGCAGAGCAGCCTGGATTTAAACTCAGGTGTCCAAGCTCATGCTGTCTGTTAGACCCGAAGACGAGGCAGAAGAGGAGCACGGCTAGGGGTCGTTCCCTCTGGCCTGCCCCAGGTTGGCTGCGATGCCCACCCACTCTGGCAGGAAGGCTGCCTGTGGCTTAAAGATCATGTCTAAGGGGGAGTTGGGCAGGGTGAAATTGGCCAGGTAGACGGTGTTCCCACCTGTAAGGTAGGCAGCCCAGATCCCAAAGGTGCCCACGGTGATGACGGTGTGGTTACACTGGATGAGCAGCGCAAAGTCCCTGGCGGGTGAGCCCTGCTGGCCGTTGCCGGCGAACACCACGTCCCTGAGGGAGCCGTTGATGTTCTGCCGGCACCAGGCCATGTCGTCACTGGTGATCACGAAGACTGGGCTGCGGTAGTGGGTCCGAAACCAGTCCAGGGCCTGCTGCAGGTAGCCCTGGTCGGCCAGCACGCCCTTCCACACCCTTGGCATGACATGGACATAGTCCCCACGGCGCACATGGACCCCCACGAAGGTGGCCTGCCCAGCCCACTTGGCCTGCAGACCCCGCAGAAAACTCTGGGCCTCCTCCCGCAGGTGGTCGTGCAGGGTGAACTCCTGGAGGATCTCGGCGCGCAGGTGGTGGTAGAAGGTCCAGGAGCAGGGGTAGCCGGTGAGGCGCACGTACTCCCCCGGGATGTGGCGGTACTGGTCCTCCATCCAGTCGTTCAGTGGGTAGTTCTCCCAGGGGATCCTGCTGGCAGTGGTGTCGTGCAGGACGGGGAGGGTGATTCTGAAGATGGGGGCCAGAGTGCTGTGCATCTGGGGTGGGATGAAGGCCGGCCGCCCGTTCATCTTGGCCAAGGCGTACAGGGTGGCGTACTCCCCCATCTGGTTCCCCAGGCGGCCTTTGGAGTTGATGGTGAACATGCCCCCGCTGGGCAGGTGTCTGGAGACCAGGACCACATGAGACTGGTAGGCCCAGGGGATGGGTACCAGAGCCAGGCGCTGGTGGCAGTGGAAGATGGCAGACACCACGAAGGTGACAAAGAGGAAGAAGATGGTGGACAAGGAAGGGCAAGTGGCCCGGAGGAATTTCATGGTGGCTGCAGGGCAGAGAGAGGAAGGACTGAAGTCGGGGGGATGGCTGGGTGGGCAGGAGGTTCATTCGCTCACTCAGCCCCTCCATGCATATCTAGTGGCCTCCATTGTGGAGGCCTAAGAGCACAGACCCTGGGTCCGTTTGGCCTAGGTCTGAATCCCAGTTCCACCCCTTACCAGTGCTGTGTGACTTTAGTCAAGTTACGTCACCTCTCTGAATCCGTTTCCTTGCCCATTAAACACGAAGATTAGGTCAAAACACTTCAAAGTGCCAATATTCAACCACATTTTACCTACACAAACAGCCATTTCATATGGTCTAACCTAACAGAACTACCTTACAGGTAGTGACATTTGTAACATTTTTAGGACAGTGCCAAGCACACAAGAAGTATTCAGTAAGTGTAAAATAAATACGTCTAGAGTATTTACTACATGAATCCTCACTCCTGGGGAGCTCAGTCTGTTAAGGCTGTGTAGTATGGAGGTTCAGAGCACAGACTGAGGCCAGACAGCCCAGCTTTGCACGTGGGTCCTGCCTCCTCCTGGCGGGGCGCCTCGGAGTACGTTAGTTAAGCCTCAGTCTCCTCTGTAAAATGGGGTTAACCACAGCCCCTGCTGAGCTGCACTGGGAAGGGCCCCTCCCAGGGTAAGAGCTAAGCGCTTCCTGCCACTGTTGGTGGACGCGGTGGATTCAAGCTGGCTGCAGACCCTTCGACGGTCCTTTCCTTGAGTCTGGGCGGGCCTGTGACTGCCTCAGCCAATCAAATATGGCAGAAGTGATGCTGGGCCCTTTCTGGACCAGGACTTCAGGGACTGGCAGTTCCCACCTCCTGCCTCCGTCACATTCTCTGAGCTGCCACCTCAAGCTGCCAACATTTAACTTTTATATTCACATCTGTGATATTTATGTCTTTATATTACATCTTTTTTTTTCTGGTAACGACTTCATTTAGATAATATTCAAATGCTATATAATTCACCCATTTAAAGTGTACAATAGCTCTCCGTATATTCACATAGCTGGGCAACAATCGTAATTAATTGCAGAAAATTTTATCACCCCAAAAAGGAACTCTGCACACCTTAGCCATTCTCACCCCAATCTTCCCATCCTCCCGCCTCCTCCTTCCAATTAATCTACTTTCTAACTCCGTGGATCTACCTAGCCTGCACGCTGCATGTAAGTGAATTGTACAAGTGGCTCTTCGTGATTGGATTCTTTCACTCAGTGTCCCATGTCCAAGGTTTATCCATGTTGCAGCATTTGTGAGGATGTCACTGGTTTCTTTTCACAGCCGACTGATGTTCCATTGCACGGATATGCCTCATTTTATTATCAGTTCATCGGCTGCTGGACTTTGGGCAACGCTATCAGGAATAATGCTGCTGTGAACACGCACATACGAACCTCTGTGTGGACCCAAGTTTTCATATCCTTCCAGTACTTCCCTAGGAGTGGAATTGCTGAGTCATATGATAACTAAATAACTCTGTGTTTAACAGTTCCAGGAACCGCAGACTGTTCTCCAAGCACCTGCCTCATTTTCCATTCCCACCAGCAGCCTATGAGGGTTCTGACTTCCTCACATCCTTGCCAACACACACACTACAGTCTGTCTTTTGGATCACAGAGGGTGTGCCGTGCGATCTCAGTGAGGCCTATACATTTGAACCCACCAAGATCCCCATCCAGCTCCCGCCCCGACTTCACTGGGCTCTGACTGGGCTCCATGAACCTCAGTTTCCCCATCCTTGTAATGGGGTGGATAATCCCTTCTTCTGGCTTGCTTCTTTTTGAGTCAGCCTCTCCTCCAGCTCTCCCCTGGGCTCCCAGAAACGGTCTTTTCACTCCGGGTCCCCAGTGTGTTCTGACCCACTTTGTCCTCTCCCTTCCTCTGTTCCCCTGACGACCCACCATGGAGTGTGACCTGAGCAGCTGCACAAGTCCTGAGACCCAAAGTGACCTGCTCTGTTTCCGGCTCTGCTCGCACCAGCTAGAAATTCTCCACAAATTTGAGAAAGGCAGTCTGGCTTTTCATTTTGTACTGAGCTCTGCAAAGCAGATACAGTCTGGCGGCCACCTCTGTCCTCGAGTATTAAGAGCTCCCTCTCCTGGCCTCACATCAGCCTGCACAACTGAAAGGCCACTGAAAATAATGACTCAAGGTTGCTGCTTCCGTGGTTCCTGCCTGGAGCCAGGCACTGTTTTCAGTGCTTATATTCTGCTCCACAATTCCTTATCTGCCACTTTCCTGAAGATTGGTGGCAAAGCCCAACCGGAATAGAACTCGTCTGGGAACAAATCTGGCCTGAAGAGACCTGCAGCTATTCCTAGACTTGGCTTATCCTGGTGTGACTGCCCACATGTTTTGCTGCAGAAACAATGTTTGATTATGGGATGCTGCCCAAACTGCACTGGGGGAGCTGCGTGATATATAACCTATGCACCCTACAAGGGCCTGAAACATGGGTTCTGTAACATGTCTGGTCCAAAGAGTTTCAGATACGAGACTGTAAGCCTGTCCTGGCTCATTTGGTCCTCACGATTTTCCACGAGGAAGGTACATTTTTAAGCCCATTTAACAGATAAGGAAACTACTGCACAGAGAGGTTAAGAAACTTGCTTTGGGTCACACAGGTAGGAAGGAGGGGGAGCCTAGATTTGAACAGACAGTGATTCAGGAATCTGTGCTCTTAATTATGGTCCTTGATTTTTCCATTTGTCCTGAGGGCGCACATTCCGAGAAACTCTCCTTCCAGTTACTCAGGGGTTGAACTGCCTGGCCTTGTGGGGCCTCTGTGATTTCAGCGACACCAAGGTAGGGATAAAAGATCTGTGGAAGCCCAGAGGTGAGGGTCCCACCCTGCTGAGCCCACTTCAGAGCTGGTCCCTGGGAGATCCTGCCTCCTTTCTGGGGCGCTGTGAGGGTAAAGGTGCCTGATACTTGCGGAACCCCCCCACAAGTCTCCTTCTCAACTCTGGGAATGTTTCCTCTCTGCTCTGCCTGCTTGTACACCCCCTGCCAACCACATTCCGGGGTGCTAATCACCTCAGGCAGCACAGGCTATTAAAAACAACAGTGAAGAAGCAAGCTTCCCTCCAGGGAACCTTAGCTTTAGAAACTTCTTGCTGGTGCGCAGGAATAAAGTGAGCCCTAAACCTTCCTCCTGAGTCTCTCTGGCAGAACTGGCCTTTGCACTGGCAACGCCCTCTGCCTGGGTCGCTCCTGCCCCGATGCCCAGGGAGCATCTTGCCCTCACCTCCTTCAGGTCTCAGCTCAAATGTCCCCTCTGACCCCCACCCCACCCCATCTACTTCCTTCCTTTCTTTCGCTCCAAACATCTGTCACTTTCCACCACACTCTAGAACATAATTACTGTTACTCTTTGGTGGCCATCTCTGCTCTCTCTGGATGGTGAACCTGACAAGGATGGGGATTCTGTACATGTCACACGGGATCTTCAGCAGAGTGTCACACACAGGGGAAGTCAGTCTGAGCTGAATGGATGAGCACAGTGCATGCTGCACTGTGCCACCTTGTCACTCTCACTGCCCGCCCCAGATCCCATGTGTCCCTTCTGATTTGGGGGTGTCTCTATCCTCAGTCCCTTTCTCTTTGTAGGTACCATCCTCACAGCTGACTCTCAAATTGGCTGGCCCCTCCACTGCAGTGCGGGTCACCCTGAACTAGAATCACGGATTGCCTGGCTATGTCCTCCCACCCCAGATGGTAGGTCCCCAAATGTCTGCTTTTCTCAGTGGGAATTAATGGAAAACTTATTTTTCTAGTCAGACAATTTGGGTATGTAACAGAGTTGACATCAAAATTTCACGACAGGTATTGAGGCCTCGCAGGAAATAGGCCATGGCAGAGACCGGCTTGGATCTCTATCCCTGTCAGGGTCCCCAATTTCTCCCTCTGGCCCCTAGAACCTCTGAGGCGTGCGGCATTCTTATCTCCTCCACCTCGTCGCCACCATCTTAGAAACTGGCCCAGGTCTTTGGGTTTTCTGGCGGCTGGTCTGATCCTTCCAGGAGCATTGATTTTTCAGGCTTTAAAGCAACTGGCCTTAATGCTCAGTTAACCCAGAGCTGACAGAAGGTTCCAGAGGGGAAGAGGGGCTGGTTTGGGGTCACCCAGCCAGACACCAGCCTTCCACTTCAGCATGTGGAGCCCTGAACCCGCCCCACAGGTCAGCCCCTTCCCCGAGATCACAGCCACCACGTGATGGGGCTGAGCCTGCCTGCCTGCTCTTAGAGGAGCCCGAAGGGCAGGGGGCTGAGTGTGAGTGGAGCAGGGACCTCAGACCCAGGAAGGTCATCTGGCCACTATCCCTTCCTACCTGCCTTGAGCCTGCTGGGCCAGCTGGCTTGGGACTGTCTGGCTGCAGGTCCCTGAGGGTGACGGTGCTCACGTCCCACACAGTCTTGGGTGGTGTGGCTGCCAGGGGTCCCTGTGAAGAGAGCAGGGAGAGCGTGGTTGCATTGGCCAGGGGACTGGGGTGGGGGTGGTGCTGGATGCTGCCGGCTCTGCTCTGAGCTCCCGCCCAGAAGCCCCACTAGCCTGGGGCCTGAGAACAGCCACTCCGCACTCACTCCCTGGAGCCTACGCTGGAGCCCACGCTGGCCGCCAAGCTCCTGAGGGAGGGAAGAACCTGCGAGGAGCTAAATGCAGAGGACACTCTCTTCCTGGGCGCAGGTTTGGACATCAGGGGTGAAGGGCAGGGTGCATGCAAGAGAGTCAGGGAAAAGGGGCCTGGGTCCTAGGTGGACCCCTACACTGTCCAGGTACTAGGCCTGACTCTGCATCTGGTAGGAGCACAGCTAATCCTTAAGGTCTTTAAGGGGGAACTACGAGGGGACTAAAGTTCCTATAAGGGGTAGGGACTAGGGCCTGGATATCGGGCCTCCCCGGTGGGCACGGGCTGCCTTCTGGATCCCTCAGGAACACTGGGGAACACAGCCTGGATGCCCAAGCTGCTAAGAGCCAGAAAGTGGTACCCCGTGAACCACCCAGGCAAGAGAGGAGAGGTGGGAGATGGGGTGAGGTCCTTAACAAGGCGGGTGCTGAAGGACTGGGGCAAATGCCCAGGGAGGAGTGCAAAGTGGCGCCAAGCTGCTCCGGAGGCGCACAGGGCCATGTGCAGCATATGGGGCAGGGGGAGGATGTGATCCCACCCGCACCCACAGGTGCCTAACAGACTCCCAGCTCTGGGACAAACCTGGGTCCAGATTCAGAACCAGAGGCCGTGACAGTGCAGCCCAGAAAAGTTCTAAGGTCCCAAATCCTAGTGAGCTCCTCATTAGGGGCTACCGGCCCAGGAAAGGGAGAGCGCGGGACATTTCAGCACCAAGTTGTTCCTCCCTCCCACCATTTGGGTGTCTAGATTTCTGGCCCCTCCAATGCCCCAGCAACTGGTCCTGTCCTGTCCTGTCCTGCCTTCTTTATCTACTTCCTCAGCACCCACTACCCCGACTCCATCTGTTCCCCCATCTGCCTTGGGGACATTAGGACCAGTAGAAAAAGTGGGGGCTCTGATTCTTGGACCCTGTGGCCTAGGATGGCAGAAATTATCAGAAATTCCTCAGAAATCCAAGCACAGGGTCTTCCGATCCCAAGGGACACCAAGGTATCTGCCTTCCTGACCCCACAGGGATACCACACTCACTTCCCAACCCAGAGTGACCCAGACATCCCCATGCTGTTCCTTAGCACACTTCTCTGAGCCTTGCACCTGGGTGGGAAAGGGTTAAGGGCAACTGGAGGCTGGGGGGGTGGGTGGCAGGGAGGCCCCTTTGTTTGGGATAATCCCCCTCCCTGCCAGGGTGTGGAGAACAAGGTTAGGGCCCTACATGGGAAAGGGCCTCCACTCTCATCCCAGCAGGTCAGGGCCTGGCCTCTGGCTTCTGATCCCTGGGCCCCGGGCTCCCTGGCCCTTCCCTTCTTCTGCTCCCCTCCCTGCCAGTCAGGCCTGCTGCACTGTCTGCTCTCCTCCTGCTCCACGGGTGTCTCTGAGCCCAACTGCCACTGTCTGTCCCAGCCCCCAGGCTCCCTGGGACCTGGTCTCCGCAGTCCCTGAGGACTCTGCTGCCTGGCCGCCATCTGTCCAGGCCTCCTGGCCTCCCCTTGTGTCCGTCCTCTCTCCTTGTGGTTCCTTCTCCCTGCCTGGCCCTTCCCTACACTTGAGTCTCCTCCTCTCCTTCTGTCTGTCTTTCTATCTGCGTCTCTATCTCTGCCTCTTTTTCTGTCTCAGAGGCTTCATCAATCTCTAAATCCCCCTCCCCCTTGTGCCCTCTCTAGGTTTCCCCATCTGCCCCCTCCTTGCCCCCTCCCCAGGGCCCCTGCCCCCCGACACTGACTGACAGATAGCTCTGGGGTGTTAAGCTATGGATTAGTTCAGGCAAAATTCTCGATTTGGCTTGCGTTCTTTCCCCTTTGGGTTATGTAAACAGTAATTCTCCCCAGATGGAACTATTTTCCTCGCTTGGAAGCAGCTGGGAGGGGTCTTGGGCAGGGCTGGGGGTGGAATGCCGGGGTTCCTCAGGGAGCCCGGGGAGCAGGGCAGAATCAGACCCCTGAAGGCGCCTGAGGCTCTCAGCCAGGCACTCTTCTCTCCAGGTACCTGCCTCTGCTGGAACCATGCCCGTGACCTTGGCCCTCTTGCTCCTCCTGAACCAGGCCAGTGCAGACCCTTGCTACCATCCAGGGGGCGGCCCCCGCTTCTGCCTCCCACCAGTGACCCAGCTGCCTGGCCTGGCCGCCTCCTGTCCCCAGGCTTGTCTGCCCTCCTCAGGGGTGGACTTTGGTCCCGAGGCCACCTGCAATGGCAGTCTGACTCTGGCCCTGGGTGGGACCTTCCTCCTGACGTCTGTCAGCCTGCGATTCTGCACCCCAGGACCCCCAGCCCTGGTCCTGTCAACCGCCTGGGCCACTGGAGGTCCCTGGAGATCACTGTGGCACAGACCTGCCTGGCCCCGGGCCTTGGGAGGCCCCGAGAGGGTGACCTTCCGAGCTGCACCCGGCCCAAAGGCCAGTGTAGTGGCCAGTCACCTCCGCGTGGAGTTCGGGGGTCGGGCAGGGCTGGCGGCAGCAGGGGTGAGAGGCCGCTGCCAGTGCCACGGCCACGCGGCCCGCTGTGCTGCCCGCGCCCGGCCGCCCCGCTGCCGCTGCCGCCACCACACCACCGGCCCAGGGTGCGAGAGCTGCCGCCCATCCCACCGCGACCGGCCCTGGCGGCCTGCCACCCCCTGGCACCCTCACCCTTGCCTGCGTGAGTCCTGGGTCCCCCATCCTCGCTCACCTACCACCTGACCCCATGACCCCAGCAGCTGGTCCCTTGTCCCTGAGGGGCAGGAAGCTCTGTCCTTCCCTACGGCTGCTCCTTCCTTGCTTCTCGCCATGTTCCTCTCCAGACAGGGCCCCTCATCTCCTCCCCTCACTATCCCCCACCACCTATCTGCCCCGAATCTCTGCCATCCCCAGATTCCCAGCTACTTAAACACTCACTAGGGCCTCCAACCTCTCCCCACACTCAGTCATGAGGATGGGTAACATTTCCTGAGCGCTCAGCCCAGGGCCTGGCTTGGGGCACACACTTGGACACTCAGATGGGATTTATGGACTGGCTGGAGGGGAACAGCGCAGCCGCACTCATCGGGACGTCTGGACTCATCAAATCAACCACGTGGGGAAAGTATTCATTAGACGTGTATTTAACCAGCATCTACCGTGTGACTGGCAGGTACTACACAGGCCCATTTTACAGACGAGGAGACCGAGGCTAGAGGTGGAAAGTACCTTGGGCAAGGACAAATGGCCAGTCACTGGCAAGGCTGGAAACTGAGATTGAGAGGCCAAGCCCAAGGGTCTTAGCTGGTCCCTGCCAGGCTCTGTCAAGTGCTGTCACACTAGACGTTCTACAGGCAGACAGGAGCGTGGCCTCAGCAGCCAACCGGCTCAAATCCCGGCTCTTCCGCCTCCTGGCTGTGTGACCCCAGGCAAGTGACCTAGTCTCTCTGTGCCTCCATTTCCTCACCTGGAAAATGAGGATAGCAACAGCATTTCCTTTACAGGCTATAGTGAAAATTCAATAACTTAACATCCATAAAGTCCTTGGAATAAAGCTGAATACAGTACCTGGCACACAGAAACAGCCTCCTGAGTCCACCAGGGTTACCACTCTCCAGACGAGGGGGGTAAGGCCCAAGGGGATGGGTCTCTTGGTCCAGGTCTCATGGCCAGCAAGGGTCAGACAGGACTGGACTCGAAAACAGCCTTCCTAGATGCTGGGCCAACACCGCGCTCTCCAGCTGGACCAGCGCACCCCAGGGCTGCCCAACACCCTCCCTCTCCACGCTGTTTCCAGACTGGCCTCCAGAGTCCAGGCCCTTCCCCATCCCTCCAGCAGCTCCCCTCAGAGACAGGCCTCCTCCACTCCCACCTCCAGCCTGCAGCCCTTGCTGGAGGCTCTAAGTGTGTTACTAATCCTGGGAGGTACCTCCAGTCCAACAGGTACATGTACACACACACACACACCCCCTCTTTCTGTCTATATTTCCATGGATCTCACTCTCTCCATCTCCCACATTCTTTGCCCCTCCCCTCTATTTCTTCCTGCAATGTCAAGTGGACTGACAGACTAAACTACTGGCACAGCTCCCCACTCTGTCCGCATCACCGCTGGGGTCTTCTCTGACCCTCTGTCTCCACCACCTCAGGACTCTGTCCAGTTGGCCCATTCCCACCAGTTAGGTCTGAGGCCCCAACAGAGGAGTGAGGGAGGGCAGACTCACGTGGCCTGAGGGTGGGGCTGGCTTCATCCTGGGCCTGGACAGGGCTTGGGAATTGGGGAGGCAGTCCCTCAGAGGATCACCACACCCCCCTGGCTGAGCTGGGCACTGCCCTCTGAGCCTGGGTAAGAGACCATAGGGTTGTGACGGAGAAGGGTCTGGGTGGACACGGTGAGAATAACTCCTGTGGTGGAGCTACGGGCTTTACAGACACGGTGGCCTGAATACCTCCCCATCCAAGTTCTCTAGAGAGAAGCGAGGTGAAGTGATCACTGTCCAGTCAGAAAGAATCCAAAGCCCAACAGCACCCTCTCATAATCTGAAGAGCACTGCCATCTCTGATGCCTACAAAACCCTGGAGAGCAGAATTGAGATCCCTACTAAATGGGAGGAAATCGAGGCTCAGAGAGGGGGACGCATTTTTGCAAGAACACACAGCTGTCTCAGCTCCCTGACCTGACCACTACTCCTTGGGGTCCTCAGGACCTCCCTGTCCCGACCTCTCAAATTTCCTTAAGTCAAAACCTCTTACATCTCTCCAAAGAATGGCCCATGAGCCCCCTCTGGTAGCATCTCACTCTGGGATTCCTGCTAGAAGTACAGGCCCCTGGGCCCACAGAAGCCCTGGAATCTGAGTTGTTCTTTTTAAACATTTCCTCAGTAATTCAGGTAAGCGGCAAGGTCTGAGAGCCACTACCTTAGAAAATCTGATCAATGCTCTCCAGGAAAACGTACATGTCTCATGTCCTCATGTGAGCTGTGTGAGAGGCATTGGAGTGTGGCTGCTAGGAGCACAGACTCTGGAGCCAGAAGGCCTGGGTTCCAATCCTGCCTCTGACCTCCCCTCAGCTGCAATACCATGGGCAGGCATGGCACCTCTCTGCCTCAGTGTTCGCGTCTGTAAAATGGGGGTGATGATGACAGCACCAGTCTAACAAAGCTGCTGTGAGAAGGAAACATGCCAAGCACTTAAAACATGGCACCTGGTATGTGGTCACTCTAAACAGGCCAGCACATGCTCTGTGTCAAGCCTAGGCCTTGAGTTAAGCACTTTATAGCTAATGGGTTTCATTTAAATCTCATCAGGTAAACACTATAAATGTCATCTGGCAGCAGAGGAAACTGAGCTACAGAAAGGAGAAATCACTTGCCCAGGGAACACAGGGAGACACGTACACATGGGGGCCTGACTCACAGCCCCCGCCCGGAGCCGCCACCCTTCTTTACGCCCACCTCCGGGCTCACACAGACATCCAGCAGCCCTCTAGGGCCTACCCAGCTCCAGTCCACTGCACGGGTTGAAAGAGGAGAAGGAAGAGGTTGTAGGGCCCACACTTACCCAGACCCCCAGGCAGTCTCCTTCCTGAGGGCAGCGGGGAGAAAGGTGGGGAAGGGAAACACAGGGCCAGGCCTGACATGCCCCGACTCCACCCTGCCCCTAGCCTGCTCCTGCAACCAGCACGCCCGCCGCTGCAGGTTCAACTCTGAGCTGTTCAGGCTGTCGGGTGGCCGCAGTGGGGGTGTCTGCGAGCGGTGCCGCCACCACACAGCTGGGCGGCACTGCCACTACTGCCAGCCAGGGTTCTGGAGGGACCCCAGCCAGCCCATCACCAGCCGCAGGGCCTGCAGGGGTGAGTGAAGAGAGGGAGGGGAGGCAGAGTTTGACTCCTGGGTCTGAGGGTAGAGGGGGTTGGGGGCCTGGCTCCCGGGTCTGAGGGAGGAGGGGACAAGGAATTCCAGTCTCCTCAGTCTTGGGGAGAAGAGGCTGGGAGCCTGGACTCCACATCCCTGGATCCCCCCCTCATGTAGCCTGCCAGTGCCATCCTATTGGGGCGACAGGTGGTACCTGCAACCAGACCAGTGGGCAGTGTTCCTGCAAGTTAGGGGTCACTGGCCTGACATGCAACCGCTGTGGTCCTGGCTTCCAGCAGAGCCGCTCCCCCAGGATGCCGTGCCAGCGTGAGTCCTGAGGGACAGGGCCGCACGTCCCAGGTGGGGCGGGAGGGAGACGTCCCAGATTTCCAGTGGGCAGCTGGGGTGAGGGTCCCTGGGAGATGGAAGCTAGAGGCTGGAGGCCGAACTCTGAGTCCTTTGACATGTGGAGACTGAAATTCCAGTCTCCTCAGTCTGGGGGAGGAAGAGGCTGGGGCTGGACTCCTGGGTTTCAGGGAAGAGGGGTTAAGGGACTGGAATCCTGAGTCTAAAGAATGAGAGAACTAGGGGTTTGGACTTCTGGGTCTTAAGGAAGAAGGAGTGAGGGACCAGAACTCCAGGGAGGAGGACAAAGTGGGCTTACACTCTTGGGCACCCAGGGAATACACATTTGGGTTCTGGATGCCTGTACTCCTCACAGGAGGAGGTGGGTACTGAAAAGCTAAATTTCTTCTCTGCTCTCTCCAGGAATTCCCGAGGCACCCACCACCTTGCTACAACCCCTGATGCTTACAGCTCTGGTAAGACAAGCTGGTGTGAAATTCCCTGGCAGCAAGAGGGATTCGGGAGGAGCTGATGGGGCCCCCAGGTAGAGATACAGGGGTGGCCCACTGAGCCCATCCCAAGGGTTCGGACACCCAGCTGTCCATCAGGATGGAATGCGGGATGGGCAGGGGGCAGAATGCTGTAGTCTAGGCCTCAGAAGCCCACTGCAGACAGCCTGACCCTCCCCAGACCCTCAGTGCCAAAACAACTGGAATATCTCCGGGACCAGGTTACACAGGAGACTTCGGAGGTACTGGCCGCAAGAGTGAGTGCTGGTGAGAAAAAGGGCTAGCAGCTGCAAAGGTGTTCAGCTCTGCCTCCAGGCCAGAGTCCCCTTCAGTTTTCTCATCTTAAATGGAAAGGGATGTTGGAATTGAAAGGGCCTTTCCCAATCTAGATTCTAATGGGAGAGCAAACAAATGGGGCGGGGCTGATCCTTACCTTCTTATGTCTTCTTTTTCGCCATGTTTTTGGCCTTGTAGAGTTTCATGATGTCCTTCAGCCTGACATCTGAGGGTCTGAGGTTGCTTGCGCCCAAGACCCGCCACCCACTACCTGCTGATGGGCAGCGCGGCCCTGGCCGACCAGTCTTCGACCGCTAGGGCCTTGCGCTGTCCTGGAGGCCCTGCTTTTCCCTGAGGCGGCTGCAGCAGGAGGAGCGCGCAGGTAGCTGCTCCAGCTTGCGGCCTTAGACTCTGACCTCTGAACCCGGGCTCTAGAGCCGAAGCCTGGAGGCCTCGAATACCAAGGAAGGAACTGGAAGCAACCCGAAGCTTAGGTTTTACCTCCACGTCGCGTCCTTCAGCGAGCCAATCAGACACCGCGGAGCCCATGACGTCACTGGCATGCGCCGGCACCCAGCAGGCACGCGTGATGCTGAACTGAAGGCTGCAAACTGCAAGGACTCTTGGTCTCAGGCTAGGACCCTCGATCTGTGACCTACGCAGCAAGTCCCCTCAATAAAGTCTCACATCTTAGGGAATCTCTGCTGTAGATCCCTGATCCGTGCTGAGAGGATCTGTGGGGGTAAATGAAGAAGGCTTTGAGGAAATCTGAGGAGCCGAGATATGGCTACAGCTCTCTGACCAAATGGCCAATCCAATGAAAGAGCTGTGAGATGTCACTGGGTGCTAGTCAGATTTGTACTGCTTCATGATTGGCCAAAGCCAGTGGGAGGGGAGGGTGACTAGAAAAGGCGGGAAATACACGTGAAGAAAATTCGGCAGTGTCAGATTTCCAGGAAATTCCAGACTGAGTTCTGGTTTCTGATGAGCCCCAGCATGGTCTCTGAGACAAAAATAATGGATCTTTGGGTGAATATCTGAAGAGGATTCTGACAGATTTTGAAGCACAGCCTAAACCGTTTCATGAGTGAATAGCCAGTTGGGAGCCACAGAGTGTTATGACGTGACTTGATGCTAAACAGAAATCTGTTCCCACCCAACAGGCCAGAGCCAACAGGCAGGAAGCAGTAAGTATGATGGAATGGAAGGCCACCATGGCCTATGATCTTCCTTGTCTCCTTGACCTCTGTCCTCACAATTAACCACAAAATTTCAAATTTGTGTGACCTTTGTGGGAGAGTCCCTGAACAAGCAGTTTGATGGAATCTCAGATGAAAGGATATGATTTAAGGTTTACTGGGGCCTAGAGAGCAACGTGTTCTTCCCCTAAGAGAAAAGCAGGCCTCTTAGCCAATGGGGAGTCAGGATGGGCCATGATGTCACAGGGTATTAGGCAGAGAACAAGCCCTCCCACCAATATTCTGGATGTGCTCCTGAGGAGACTGAAAAATGACGGAAATAGCCTTTAGGAAGTGACTGTTTGATCCTCCGACCTGCCAACACTATGCTATGTATAAGGAAGCTTGCCTTTGGCCTCCAACTGAGTGGCCTGGGTTGGGCCATCTCGGAAGCAGGAGGTAGGAGTCTTTAAAGGCTTTTCTAAGAAGAATTCTAGTTTTATAATCTGGCTTTTCCATCCTTTCTTGGAAACAAATCAATCAGGCATTCACCCCACTACTTCACCCTCATACCTATTTGTCAACTTTAATAATAAAATGGTCAGTTATTTTACCAGCAAAGGTGAGTTTATTAGGGAATAGCAGAAGAATTGCAATTGAGGATACGCAAAGATAGGTGACCACACGCAAATACAGAGAACAAGGCAGGGGAACTTGCTTTTAGAGGGAAAAGAAGAGAGTTGGATGGACCTGTAATAACCAAAGAGGCCACTGGAGGAAACTGGGAGTCCAAAGTATGGAGGCTTCTCATTGATCGGGATGCTAAAGTCTCCAATTGGCTGAGCTACAATGGGCAGACGTTTTTCTTCCTCTGCTAGACAGTAACCTAGAGGCACCTTCCTGTCCCAGATGTAGGTTAATCTCCCTCCAGTTAATTGAGAATGCCTGGTAGGGCCTGAGAGCTCCCACTACAGGCCTGTTCCACCTCCAACTCTACCTGCAGTTTCTTTAGTTACATTAAATATGTTCAAAATTCAACCATGTCGACCATTTCCACTGCTACCACTTTGGTCCAAGCCTACACCACTCTATGCCCAATTTACAGTGTCTCTACACTGGTCTCCCCACTACCATCTTAGAATCTTCTTCACACAGAAGCTAGGATGATGACTATAAAACCCAAGTGAGGCCTGTCATTTGCAGCAACACGGATGGACCTAGAGATGATCATACTAAGTGTAGTAAGTCAGACAGAGAAATATAACTGTCCTATGATATCACTTTTATGTGGAATCTAAAAAAAAATGACACAAATGAACTTATTTAGGAAACAGACAGACTCACAGACATATAAAACAAACTTATGGTTACCAAAGGGGAAAGGGAGAGGGATAAATTGGGAGTTTAAGATTTGCAGATACTAACTACTGTATAAACAATAAACAACAAGGTCTTACTGTATAGGACATGCAACTATATTCAATTTTTGTACTAACCTATGAGAAAGAATATATATATATACACACACACACACACACATATATATGACTGAATCACTATGCTGTACACCAGAAACTGACACAACATTGTAAATAACTATGCTTCATTAAAAAACAAACAAACCTAAGTTGGACTATGCTACTACTATGCTCAAAACTCTTAAATGGCTTCCCATCTTTCTTAGAATAAGATCCAATATCCTTGCTCTGCCCTACAAAGCCCTACACGATCTACTCCCACCATGTAACTGACCTCACCTCCTACAATTCTCCCTCATTCACACCTCTGCAACTCTAAAGACCAAAAAAACCCACACAACTGATTTATAAGGATGTTTTCCAAAGGCAACTATACAACCCCTCTGTTCTCATCTTACTGGCAAGAATTTAGTCACATGACCACAGATAGCTACAAGAGAGAGAGGAAATACAGTTTTTAATGCTGAGCTGTCTTGGACCCAGCTAAATAGGATGTTTTGATATCAAGGAAAGTGAAGAAAAAGGATATTTGGAGAAATTAATGGACTTGGCTAACATCAGGCTGTCAGCCAATCAGAAACCAGACATGGGCATCATGAGGCAGAGCAGCGTTTTGGTGTTTCCAGGAAAAGTGAGGCTGAGGTTGGAAGTACATGATGTCTGGTCATAACATTTCATCCCACCTCCTGTGGCCCTAACCTTGGATTTGGGGCTGTTTTGTTTGATGCTGTATCCTGAGCCTTCAGGACATAATAAATAGTCCATAAATATTTGTTGAATAAATAGGTAGGTCCTATTATTGTACCCATTATACAGATAAAGAAATTGAGGCTCCCTGGGGGACGTCACCTTGAGATGGGGGCAGTGATTCAAACCCACATGTGTTTGGGTTTGGCTAGAATCCTTGACCACCTCTCTAGTAAAGAAACTGAGAGAAGTAGAGACTTAGCAACCATCACACAGCAAGTAGCCAGCATTGAAACTTATTTCTCCAGAGCTGAGCTATCCCGTCAGTAACTACTGCTACATTATGGCTGGTGGCTAGCATATCGGACAGAGCAGATAAGGAACATTTCAGCCATTGTAGAAACTTCTTCTATTGGACAGCACTGCTCTGGAGACCATTTTCATGAAGTGCGTGGACTCTGGAGCCAGACTGCCTGGTTCACATCCCTCCTTGTCCCTCAGTTTTCTCATGTGTAAAACGGGGATGATGGTGATGATAATAGGAAATAACTGACATGGCATATTATGAGGATGAAATGAATTAATCTGTGTACATAATGGGCCTAGAACAGTGCCTGGCACAGAGTAAGAGCCATTTGAGTTTGTTATTATTTCATTTTTATTTTTTATTTTGGTGGGAGCTAATTAGGTTTATTTATTTATTTAATGGAATTGGGGATTGCACCCAGGACCTCGTGCATGCTAAGAACGCGCTCTACCACTGAGCTCTACCCTCCCCCACTGCTGTTATCATTTAAATGTCTGGTGTCCACACATCCCCCAGGAGACGCAAACCCAGAAGGTGAGAACACAGATCAGGAGGATTTTGCTGGGCTCCAGGAGGGAGTGGGAGTTGAGAGCAGCGAGTGAGGGGTGAGGAGGCCAAGAAGGGTTGTGGGAACCACACAGGCCTGGAGAGTCCTGGCCCTGCCACCTCCCACCCAGGGGCCGGGGAGGTAGGAGATGAAAGTGAGAAGCGGGGCCAGCCCCATGTGTTCCTTATGACCCCAACTTTGCTCCCAGCGCCCAAGACGAATAGGCGTGAAATCCACATCTGGGACCCACCTCCGGCCTGGCCATTCCCTCCCACCGCTGGGCACTGAGCCCAGTCTGTCTTTGCGCCATAATGGCGGCAGCACAGATGGCTTCCAGAGCTCAGAAGAGACCGTGCCCACCTCAGCATTGCTGATGGCTTCCTGGAAGAGCAGAATCCTGAAATGCATACGAGTCTGAGTAGGCATTTGTCCAGCAGAGGAGGGAGAAAGAAAGGCCCAGTTAGAAGCCAGTTTGTGCAAAGCTCCAGAGGCCAGAGGTCCTGGTACGGTAAGAAAAGAGATGAGGCTGGAGATTGGTGGCAGCAGGGGTATGTGGGGCCTCTAAGACCAGGCTGAGGGCCTGCGTTTTTTCCCCAGGGGCACTGAGGAGCCATGAGAGGACTGTGAGCAGGGGAGGGGCAGGGTCAGCCCGTTGTGAGAAACAGATAGTGATATGGATGAGCACAGAGGTGGCTCAGGTCACTGGAAGAGCTCAAAAAAGGCCTTGACCCAGTCTGGAAGTCAGGAAACTTCTTTCAGAGGAAGTGACAGCTGAGATAGGTCTTGAAGGACAGAGGAAGGATTTGATCATGAAAAGAAAAGCTGAGAAGTAGGGACATTGTCCAGGGGTGCTGGGGAGCTATGGGATGGCTGTTACTAAGGGAGACGTAGGTCTCCCAGACTTGTCCTAGAGAGGCTCCCAGTTTGGGAGGGTGGGGTAGAGGAGAAACGTGGGTACAGTCACATCTGGTATACTGTGTAATAACAGGCAGCCCAGGGCCCAGCCTGGGAGGTCAGGGAAGACTTCCTGGAGGAGGTGAGGACTTGCAGGAAATCCAAGTGTCTCCCAGGCAGACAGGAGGGGCCAAAATTGCTCGGGAGAAGTACCAGGTGCACTGTCTCATTCAGTCCAGCCAGATTTCTCTCCTGAGGATGCCCCTGTGCTCTATGCTGGGTGATGACCCTGGAGAGGGGTCAGGCCTGGGCCCTCGAGGGAGGCCACACAGGACACAGTCCCTCTCCTAATGAGATCTGTGCTCTAATGGAGATAGCACAGGGCATTGGGAAGGTCCACAGGAGGCACAGATCCAGCTTGAAGGTTAGGGAGGGCTTCCTGGAGGAGGAGAGCCAAAGCACAGGTAGAGCCTGCTCTTCCTACAGGGTCAGTCTGTCTCCTCTCCCTCTGTGTGTCTCTGGTTCCTTCATTGTCTCGCCCTCTAATGACTTCCATGTTTTTCTCATTATCTCCCCTAATCCCTGGGGCAGGCTCCTATAAAAATTTACCACAAACTGCATGGCTGAAAATAACAGAAATTTATTCTCTCAATTTTGGAGGCCAGAAGTCTGAAATCAAGATGTGGGCAGGGCCATAGTTCCTCCAAAGACTCTGGGGCAGGATCCTTCCTTGCCTCTTGCAGCTTCTGGTGGCTTCTGGCAGTCCTTAGCTTGTGACCACATCACTCCAATCTCTGCCTCTGTCTTCACATCATTATCTCTCCTGTCTCAAATCTCTTTCTGCCTTTCTTTTTAATGGAAGTATAGGTGATTTACAATGTCATGTTAGTTTCAAGTGTATGGCAAAGTGCTTCAGTTACACATACATATGTGTATATATATTCATTTTTTCTGATTCTATTATAATTTATTACAAGATATTGAACATAGTTCCCTGTGCTACACAATGAATCCTTGCTATCTGTGCCTTTTTTTCTTTTTTTTTTTTTTTTGAAGAGAGAGGTAATTAGGTTTATTTATTTATTTACTTAATGGAAGTACTGGGGATTCAACCCAGTACTTCGTGCATGCTAAGCATGCACTCTACCAATTGAGCTATATCCTCCCCACCTCTTTTTTTTTGTGGGGGGTAATTAGGTTTATTTACTTATTTATTTTAATGGCGATACTGGGGATTGAACCCAGGACCTTGTGTATGCTAAACACATACTCTACCACTGAGCTACACCCTCCCCACCCTCCCCCGTGCCTTTCATTTAAAAGAACACTTGTCATTGGATTTAGGGTACACCTGGATAATGTAGGGTAATCTCACCTCAAGATCACTAACTTATTTACATCTGCAAAGACCCTTTCACCAAATCAGTTCCTATTCGCAGGCTCTGGGTGGAGAGATCTTTTTGGAGGGGGCACCATTCAACCCCTGACATCTTGGATGAGTCACACTCCTCTCTGAGCCTCAGGGTTCTATCTGTATAATTGGGCTAAAATTAGCCCCCATCTCTCAGGGCAATTTCGAGAATAAATGAAGCCTACAGAGTGCATGGTATAGCCCTGGTATCTAGGAAACCCTCAGTCAGGGTACTGCTATTTCTAACTGATTTTTTTGTATATATATATATATTTTTATTGAAATATAGTCAGCTTACAATGTTGTGTCAATTTCTGGTGTACAGCACAATGCCCCAGTCATACATGAACAGACATACATTCATTTTCATACTCTTTTTCACCATAAGTTACCACAAGATATTGACTATAGTTCCCTGTTATATAGTATGAAATTGTTTATCAGGTTTTGCGAGAATCCTTCTGTATTTCTAAGAAAGAGACACTCTGCCAGACTTCAGTATGTGTTCTGTGCGATTCTGTGGGTTTGTAGATATAATTCTTGGTGTATTTGTGGGAGAGGGTGAGCTGAGAGTCTCTCTACTCTGCCATCTTGCCACCTCCCCCCTTCCTCTACTGATTTTTTTCCAATGAGCTGGATTCTTCTGCCAGGCTTTTCCTGCCGCTTCCCCATTTCTCTGCACAGATGTCTCCATCATACTTTCTTCATCTCTCTGTGCTTCCTACCTATATAACTCTGGGCAGGTTGCTTCTGCCTCTTGAGACTTGGTTTCCCCATGTATAAAATGTGAAAATAACATCCTGTATTTCATAGGGTGGCTGTGATGATTACATCAGTGGGTTCATTGAAAGTGCTCAGAACTTTACCTGGTATATAGCAGGTGCTTTATGTGCCAGATGCTTTTGCTGTAATGATTACTGCCTCTGTTCCTTTGTCCTGTCTCTTTTTCCAGTCTCCAGAGGTCCCTCTGTCCTCAAGTGTCTCTCGTGATCCATTTCTGTGTTTCTGAATGACTCTCTTACTGACACCTAAGTATCCTGGGACTTTAAGAGTCTATCTCTCTCCATTGCTCTCTCTCTTCCTCCCCCTACCTGTGATGGTATCTAAAATAAGTCCACAGTCTTTGAGATACTTCTGCTCAAGAGCAGAGGCCTAATCACTTCCCCTTTCAGTGTGGGCAGACCTAGTGACACACCTCTGATGAACAGAATCAAGCAGAAGTGATTTTGTGTGACTTTCGGGATTAGGTCATATAAGACACCTTCTCTCTCTCCCAAGTCACTCAATCTGAGGGAGAAGCCAGTGGCCATGTGGTGAGGACAGTCAAGCTGCCCTGTAGTGAGGAGCTGAGGCCTCTTGCCAAGCACCGTGTAGGGGAGCTTGGAAGAAATCTTCCAGCCCCAGTCAAGCCTTCAGATGACTGCAGCCCTGGCCAATAGCTTACTGCACCCTCATGAGAGACCCTGACTTCTCTGTTGATACCTGAGCCAGAGCCACCCAACTAAACTGCTCCTTAATTGCTACCCCTCAGGAACTGAGACATTCAGTGTTGCTTTAAGCCACTAAGTTTTAGGGTAATTTGTTACGTGACAATGGAAAATGAATACAAACTTTTCTTTCTTGTGTGTTCTCTGTGTCTCTCTATTTCTGCCTCTCTCTGGGTGTCTGTCTCCCTACATCATGTGTCCTTGAGTGTCCATTTCCAATTCTCTACCTCTGAATGCCTCTGTCTTCCTGATTCCTCTTTAGTATCTCCCCTTATGTCAGTGTTTCTGTATCTGGGTCTCTGTTTCTGTCTGTCTGTTGGTGTGTGCTGGTACCTCTTCCTCTGCATGAGTCTCTCTATATGTAGATGTGCATGTGTGTCTGCCTCCTTCTCTGTCTCCTCCTCTCTGTGCCCCGTGCACGAGGTGTGTGTTTCTATGCATCTCTGTCTTTAGATCTTATTTTCTGTTTCTGTCTCTCCTCTCATACCTCCTGCCTGGCATCTTGCTGTTCCATCTCTTAAGTGCTCTGTGGGTCTCTCTCTGTCTCTGGGTCTCTCTGCTTCTATCTCTAAGTTTGTGTCTCTGTCTCTCTGCGTGTCTCTGTCTCTCTTTCTCTGCCTCCCTCTGTATCTGTCTCGTTCTGTATTTTACCCTCTCATTCTGGGGGTCTCTACGTGTCTCTTCTCTGTGTACATCAGTTTCTGCATCTCTTTCATTCAAGGTATGTGAGTCAGTCTCTCTTCCTCCTGCCCCCACCGCCGCCGCCCCCGCCCCCTCATCTCTTCCCTGGCTCTCCCTCCCTCCTCTCTCCATACCTAGCTCAGCTCCTTTACCCTCTCCAAGCCTCCGCAGTTCTCTGACCTCACCTCTGCTCTCTTGCCTCTGCCTTCCCAGCTCCTCCTCCCACCTCCCTCTCCCTTTCCAGGTCTCTGCCTCCCCCTCCTGGTCAGCGGCCCACACCGCACTCCAGTCTCCCAGGGGATCCGTCAGCCGGGTTAAGGGAGCCCCTGGCCGAGGCCCGAGTGATGCTTCGGGCGGGGGCTGCAGGCGCTGGCGCAGCCTCTGACCCGGGCCCCCGCGAGCTGGGAGACCCCCGATCCTCCGGGGCCAACGGCCCTGAGCACGGAGACAACGAGGACTCTCCCAGCTCCACCTTAAGCGCCCCCCCTTCCGCCTTCTGCGGAGGATGGAAACTGCCAGCTCTTGGGCCCCAGGTGTCCGGGGCCACCCCCGCCCCCATGGCCCCAGCGCGGGTGGGAGTGGGGACTAGCCCTTCAACGACCCCTCCATCCTGCCCCTTAGACACCAACCCCTACACACGCCAACCCGAGGAGGAGGGTTCACTGCTGTGAGGACCCCCCCACACCCCAAACAACGACAGAAAATTAAATAACACCCAGAGAGAGAAGAGAGGGAGAGGGAGGAGGGAGGAAGGGAGGAAACAGAAGAGAGGCACAGAGAAACAGAGAGAAGAGGCTGGAGAGGAGGAGGTGGGGGAGACAGAGGAGCTGGAGACCGAGAGGGAGAGAGTGGGGAGGACAAGGGGGAGAGAAGGGAGAAGGAAGAGGCAGGAGCAGAGAAGGGGGAGAGGGAGGAGGAGAAGCAGGTGAGAGCAGTGGGGTGGGGTACGGAGTTAGGGGGCTGGGGGAGCTTGAGGAAAAGAGAGCCAAGAAGAGGGTGTGGATTAGAAACCAAGAGGTAGCTGGAGGGAGAAGCAGAAGGCAGAGAGAGGAGAAGGAAGGTCGGGAGGGAGAGGGAGGCTGGAGGGTTCGGGAAAGAGGCAGGAGAGGCTCAGAGAGGAGGAAAAGGGGGGGCAGGTGGGGTGGGGGTTTCTCCACCCCGGCTGCTTTAGTAGCTAGGGAACTGGGACTCCCTGTGGGGAGGAGAGGAAGGCTGGGGGTCCTAGAAGGACAGGATTCCAGAAAGAGGGGACAGAGCTGAGAGAGGGGGTCCAGAGCATTGGGAAGGGGTCGCCCAGAGGTCTCCTGGGGATGGGGGGTGCAGCTCGCCTGAGCGCCCCTGGAGCGCTGGTTCTCTGGGCCGCACTGGGGGCGGCAGGTAAGGCCTGGGGGTCGGGGCAGGGGCCCCTGAGGGAGCGGTGGGGGTGGGGATGCCAAGGAGAGGGGTTCAGGCTGCTCTCTCCCCAGCTCACATCGGACCCGCACCTGACCCTGAGGACTGGTGGAGCTACAAGGATAATCTCCAGGGAAACTTCGTGCCAGGTGCAGCCAGGGCGGGGACCCAGGAGTCTGGGCTGCAGGCGCCTTCTTCCTGAGACTCAGGAGCCCTCTCCTCCCACCCCTGCCCCAGGACCCAGGAGTCCCAGCCCCTTCCTCCCTGCCTCCGGAGACCCAGCCTCTGAACGGAGTGGGACATTATACATGTGCATTTCAAGTAGTGAGTGGGAGTGAGTGGAAGGCAAGGGAGTATGGGGGTGGAAGAGTGCGTGCGTGTTTGCAGGGAAAGAGGCAGGTAGATCCTGGTTCCAGCTGAGACCAAGGGGTTCAGCGGTCCCGTTCCCCGCCTGATCCAGGCCTCTCTTGCAACTCCTCCCCAGTACCTTCATTATCCAGCTGTGGGACAAGGGAGACTGAGAGAACTACAACTCCCATGGCCTCTGGCAAGGCCGGCAGAAGACTGGTAGGCTGGCAACCGCTGGGCCTGCTGGGAGTTGTAGTTCCTTCCCCAATGACGATTTAATATAGGTTTGATCAAAGAGAGGCTTGGAGATGCTGGAGAGTGGTGGGGGTGGGGTCTTAGGAAACTCCTCCAAGATTCTTCTAGGACCCGAGATTCTGGATTCGAGTCCCCTCCCTCAGAGCCAGGAGTCCATATTTCCAGCTCTCCATCTCCTGGGATCCAGGAGTCCAGACCACAGCCTTCCCATCAGATGCCAGCATTGGCATCTGGTCCATATTTCTGACTCCCTTTCCTGCCTGCCACACCCCTGTTCTCAGGGCCTCCCTTCTGGGGCCTGGTGAATGCAGCCTGGAGTTTGTGTGCCGTAGGAAAGCGGCAGAGCCCCGTGGATGTGGAGCTGAAGAGGGTCCTTTATGACCCCTTTCTGCCCCCGCTGAGACTCAGCACTGGAGGAGAGAAGGTAAGGAGCTTGGTGGGAGGGGCTACAGAATCCATGGGGACTAGGCATGAGTAGGGGTGGGGGGGTGAGGCATTAAGTTGTGAGGCTAGTCTTGGGGAAAGAGGCCTGCCTACACACTAGGTGGAGATGAGGTGCCTTGTAGTCTAAAATGGCTTACCTATTCGTCTATCCTCCCTAGTTTTCCCATCTCTTAGAAACAATGGTAAAATAGACCTTTTCCTGTGCCAGGCACTGTTTTAAAACTTGATAAATCCTTGAATCCTCACAACAACCCCATGAAATAGGTGCTATTATTACCCTTATTTTATGGATGCAGAAACTGAGGCACAGAGAGGTTAAGTTACTGGCCTGAGGTCACACAGCTAGAGAGTGCTAGGGCTGAGATTCAAATCCAGGCAGTATGGTCCCAGAATCCATGCTCTTGCCCACTTTGCAATACCGTTTCTTCTAAGAGTTGGCAGTATCCTTCACTCAGCCACCCCAGTCAAAAGCCTCAGAGTTATTTCCTATCCCATTTTCTCCCTCACTGCCACTTCCCATCATGTCTTTTCTGGTCTCCCTGCTAAATATCCTTCACTTCTTGTCCCTCCACTGCTGTCACCATCTTGCTCCTGGACCAGTGCCATAGCATCCTTGATGGCCTGCTTCTCTGCCTCTTGCAATCCATTCTCCATCTCCAGCTAGAGAGATGTTTTGAAATGCAAACCAGACCATACCACTCTCCTGCTCAAAAATCCTATTAGGATAAGTAATATCAGCAGACAGTTATATAGTACTTACCATGTGCCCGGCATTGTGCCAAGTGTGTTATATATATTCAATTATTTAAATAAAAACACAAAATACTCCATCACTGCCCACAAGGCTCTGCACCATCTGGCTCCCATCACCACTCTCTCCATGGCTCACTGAGCTCTGGTCCATTGGCTTCTAAAACAAGCCACCTCAGAGCCTTTGCATTTGCTGTTCCATCTTGTGGAATGCTCTTCTCCCTGCTCCCTGCAGCTAACCCCGCCTTATCCTTCCTGGCTCCATTCAAATGTCAATTCCTCATGGAAGCCTTTCCTGACACCCCACCCCCACCCCAATCTAGACTGGGTTTCCCATTCTGCTTTCTCAGAACTCCCAGTTCTTCCCAGCATGAGCACAGGATGTAATTAATTAAGCACTTACTTCTGTGATTCAGTATTTATTGTCTGTCTCTCCTCCATTCAAACAGAAGCTCCAGGAGGCCCAGAATTTTTGTGTACTTGCTCATTGCTCTCTTCCTGGAATCTGTGTCATAAAGTAGCAGCTCAATAACTAGTTGTTAATTAAATATATTCACCAGTATTAGGCATCTACCATGGATCAGCACAGAGCCTGGCAAGACTTTAGTGTTCAAACTAAATGGTCGTTGGCAGCGGGAAATGTAGGAGTGGAAAACAGTAGGGAAAAGATTTTCTCTGTGTGTCCCCATAAAGGCTTCCACCTCTCCCACAGCTCCGGGGAACCCTGTACAACACCGGTCGCCATGTCTCCTTCCTGCCCGCACCCCGGCCCGTGGTCAACGTGTCTGGGGGGCCCCTCCTTTATAGCCACCGACTCAGCGAACTGCGGCTGCTGTTTGGAGCACGGGATGGAGCTGGCTCTGAACACCAGATCAACCATCAGGGTTTCTCTGCTGAGGTGGCGGCCACTAACCTCTAACCCTCGACTTTCACCCTGAGTCGACCCAATTCCTCCCACCTCCCCTCTTCACCCCATCCTCCTTCCACAGAGCTGCCCCCCAGCACTAATCCTTAACCTCAACAACTCAGAGCTGTACCCATTCTCTCTCCTCCATTCTGCTGGAGGACCCCACTCGCTTTGCTCCCTTCCCAGGTGCAGCTCATCCACTTCAACCAAGAACTCTACGGGAACCTCAGCGCCGCCTCCCGGGGCCCCAATGGCTTGGCCATTCTCAGCCTCTTTGTCAATGTGAGCCCAGGCAACATTTGGAGGGAGAGAGGGGCTGGAACCTGGGGTCTGAGAAGAGGGCCTCTGAGAGGGTGGCCCAGACTCCTGGGTCCTGGAGGAGAAAGGGATTGGGGGCTTGGACTTCTGGGTTCCTGTCTCCTCACCTCAGACCTCCACACAGGTGGCTGGTAGCTCAAACCCATTCCTCAGCCGCCTCCTTAACCGTGACACCATCACCCGCATCTCCTACAAGAGTAAGTCCCTGGGCATTGGGGCGTAGGGGTGGGATGTGCACAGAAGGGGAGTTCAGCAGGGGCACCCCTCTTCACTCTGGCCTGCTATTCCCGCAGATGATGCCTACTTTCTTCAAGACCTCAGCCTGGAGCTCCTATTCCCCGAATCCTTTGGCTTCATCACCTATCAGGGCTCTCTCAGCACCCCACCCTGCTCGGAGACTGTTACCTGGATCCTCATTGACAGGGCCCTCAATATCACCTCCCTCCAGGTGAACCCGTAGGCCCATTCCCCCCATCCCTGCCACCCCAATCCATTCCCTGGCTTAGGTGTCGCTTTGCCTCACCTACCCTCCAACCGCCCCTCACCCCGCATTGACAGGGAATTAGAGGCGGCGATTCGAGGGTCTGACAACCCTTGGGGGTCGGGTGGGACTAAGCAAGACCCCGCCCACTCGCTCCCAGGGGCGGGGTTTCCTTGTGACGTCACCAGGGCCATTCATTATTCACTCGGAGTTTCCCACCCCACTTCCACGGCAGATGCACTCCCTGAGACTCCTGAGCCAGAATCCTCCGTCCCAGATCTTCCAGAGCCTCAGCGGTAACGGCCGGCCCTTGCAGCCCTTGGCCCACAGGGCCTTGAGGGGCAACAGGGACCCCCGGCACCCCGAGAGGCGTTGCCGAGGCCCCAACTACCGCTTGCATGGTATGATCCAGTCTGCAACCCCTTCCATGTCTTGGTCTAACCCGCCTCTGTGTCTCCCCTTGGTGTCTCAATATGATACAGTCCTTACTTCCCCTTTGCTGCTTCCGTGTGATCCAGCCTCCTGAGCTCTCGCTCGCCCTCTCAGCCTTCCCTCTTTGTGTCAACGTGGTACAGCCCACCTTCCCATCATAGACCATTGCTGGTCCTTGATTTGTCTTTCCTCTTCACTGCTTGCAACTTGCAACTTGGTGTTTAACCCGAGCCCCCTGGCTTCCTTGTGGTACGATCAACTACTGGTCCGTGGTTCTTATTACTATGGCTTTCCGAAATGGTACGCCGCGAATCCTTTTCCCTGTTTCCATGTGGTACAACCGTAGCTGTTCCATAATCTGACATCCCCCTTACTGAGAATCAACATGGTACAACCCACTTCCTTACTGCCTCCTCTTGGTTCAGCCCACTGATCTAAAGTTCACCTCTCTTGTCTTCTCAACATGGTACAGCCCACATATCCCCATGAATACCTTCACATAGTTCTGCCTAAAGCTTAAACGAGTCCCTTTTCCACTCTCCTCCTGCCTTCCTATGGTTTAGCCCCGTGCCAGAATCTTACCATTTCCCTCAACTTCTCAACCTGGTACACTCTGGTTCCCCCTTCGCAGCCTGTGGTAGAGCCTTGAGCGGCCCAATCCCCGCCCCCTGCACGCCTCCTGCACTCCTTTCTATCTTGCCCTAAACTAACGCCCCCCTCACCGGTGTCATCTTACAGTGGATGGTGCCCCCCATGGTCGCTGAGACTCGTCATCGAGGATTGCGCCGGCCTTTCCCAAGCCTCCTCACAAGGGGAGGGGAGTCACCTCCAAAACAAAGCTATTAAAGGGACAGAATACTTCCTGTATCTCAGTGGTCTGATTCTAGGCGCCGTGGGGAAACATCTGGGTGTTAAAGAATAGCAGCCTTCTTCTAGAAACCAATATCCCTCTTCCTAAACCCCACAACTCGGTTTTTTCCTTCCTGTTTCCCAGAACAGTCATTTCGGTATGTGGCTCCTTTAAGCGGCGTTCTACCCCTCCATCCCCCAGCCTCTTACCCCCCCAAGTCAGGCAGCACGCGCAGAGCCATGTGCTTCCCCCTCTCGCCTGCCTCATTGGTCCGAACTGGGTCACAGTCCCGCCCCCAGTGCTGTCTCCCATTGGGTAAATGTAGGTCAGGGTCCCGCCTCCCTCCAAAAGGCAAGGTAACTTCACGCACTGAGCCCCTCTCTCACTCCTCGGCCTTGGAGGATCCAGGGGTCCCATTGGCTGTACATCTCGAGGGGTCGAGACGTGATTGGCCTGCGCTTTGAGCCAGAGGGAGGCACGCGGCTGGAGTGCAGGGCCCTAGAGTCGGGCGGGGGCCGAGAGGAGGGGTGAGCGCTGTGGCGTCGGGTGTTTTGGTTTGGCTTCTTTTTTTTTTTTTTTCCGCGAAAGAAGTTTGCTTTGGCCACGCCTCAAGGCGGCCACCTCCTCCTGCCCTCTCCCCCGCCCCTCCGCGCACACCTCTCGGTACAGATTGCAAAGCTCCTTCCGTGGAGAGAGCTGCAGATTTTGCAAGAGCCAGGCTCGCCCACCTTGTAGAAGGAGCGCCTTGTGTCCTCTTGAACCCTCGGTTGCAAAGAGCCGGTCGCCTGATTTAATCACACCTCACCCAGACTGTATGGTCTCCTGGGACCCTCTTGAGTTGCACGTTTCTGCACCGAGGACAGCAAAAACACGTCGCTCCTAGGATTTGCAGTGTTCTGGATACTGGAGGCTTGCAAGCTACGCTCGCCCGCCCCTGGGCAGACACTCGCCCGAACCACAGGAGTGTGCCGCTGACTGGCAGGCCAGCTCTTCGCCTCTCCATGAGCCCGTGAGCCTGCCGGCAGGTGCCCGGCAATGGCGCGGCCCGTGAGCGACAGGACCCCGGCCCCACTGCTGCTGGGCGGCCCGGCCGGGGCCCCCCCTGGCGGGGGAGCGCTACTTGGGCTGCGGAGCCTTCTGCAGGGGACCAGCAAGCCCAAAGAGCCAGCCAGCTGTGAGTTCTAGCCCCAACCTCGCCCAGCTCAGAAACTACTCTCTTAGGGACTCAACTGCTGGGGGAGGGGTGTCCCGCAGTTACCTCTTATGTGCCAAGAGTCCATCCTCCCAACCTTTATCTACTCAAATACTTAGTTGTTGGGGCCCCTAGATCACTCAGTACCCCAAAGTCCTGGCTCTCTCATACCCGTCCACCCCAAGGACCCAAGACTAAGCCCTAGAACCCTCTTCCTTTTGGTTCCGAGAATCTGGACCTCTGGGGTCCAGGGAGAAGGGAGGGGGTGTGTCGGATGCTCACACGGTAGTTACACGGGCTTGGGCGGGGCCTCCTGGGGTCACATGGAGTCTAGGGATGAGGAATGTGCCCCAGGAATAGAGCCCCTTCCTGCCCCTTACAGATTGTGGGGGCGGGGAGAAAGGGGTACAGTGCTCAAGGAAGGGGACAGATTACAGAGGAATTACAGAGCTGTCATTCTTTCTCTCACCTGCCCAACTCTCCACCTACATCTGTATGAACTTCTGTCCCCCTTGTGTGTCTCTATCCCTTTCTGGGTCTCTGTCCCCATCTCCCTCTTTGCATCCCTGCCCTCCCCTCTTTCTGAGTCTCTATCCCTCTGTGCCTCTCTCGGCCTGCCGCCCCCATCTCCGTCTTTCCTCTCTGGGTCTCTCTCCCTCTCTGAGCCTGTGTCCCCTCCTCTCTCTGGATCCTTGCCCTCTCTCTCCGATCTCTCCCTCACCTCCCTTCTGTCCCCTATTTCTCCGGATCTCTGCTGTGTGGGTCTCTATCCCCTTGTTCCTCGTGTCTCTCTCCACTCGGAATCGCTTCTTCATCTCTGTCTTCCTCTTCTATCCCCACTCTCTCCGGTCTTTCCCTGGCCTGCAGGTCTCCTGAAGGAAAAGGAGCGCAAGGCGGCTCCGCCGGCAGCCGCGGTCCCGGGGCCGGGCCTGGAGACGGCGGGCCCGGCGGATGCCTCAGCTGGGGCGGTGGTGGGCGGCGGGTCCCCGCGGGGACGCCCGGGGACCGCGCCTGGCCCAGGTCTGTTGGCGCCGCTACTGTGGGAGCGGACGCTGCCGTTCGGCGACGTGGAGTACGTGGACCTGGACGCCTTCCTGCTGGAGCACGGGCTCCCTCCCAGCCCGCCGCCCCCCAGCGGCCCGTCGCCAGCTCCCTCACCCGTGCGCACGCCCGCACCCTCCCCGGGGCCCGGCTCCTGCGGCTCGGCTTCCCCTCGCTCCTCGCCGGGGCACGCCCCCGCCAGGGCTGCCCTCGGGGCCGCCGGCGGCCACCGAGCAGGTGCGACGGCGGGGGCGGGGCAGGGCCCTTGTTGGGCGGGGCTTGGACTCCAGAGGGCGGGTCTGTGCGACACTGGGGGCCAGGATAGTGGTACTGGGGCTGCTCACCCCAATTCTGAATCTCCTAATCGGGATATGTCGGGAGAGGAGTCCGGATTCTGTGTCCCCTAACGGATCAGAGACTAGGTGAAGTAGTGTGTGGACTTTTATGTGGGACGTTGAGGATAAAGGGTCTGGATATTCGAAGAGCCGGGACTGGGATTCCAGAACACCGGAGTTATTAATTGGGGAGTGGACTATGCCCCAGAATCTGGGCCCAGAATCAGTGGGACTTGGGTAGGACCAGAGCTCCTTCGCTCTCTACTGGGAGAAGGCGAGGGCCAGGCACAGGCTTCTGTTTCCCCAGGACATAAGGGACTGGCAGCCCTGGTTCCTGCGTTCCACAGTAGAGAGGGGCTGGGGACCTGGGTACCGGAGTCCTTCAGAAAGGATTTTCATTCTAGATCTTCTATTGGGGCAAGGACCCAAGGGCCTGGGACCCCCAAATCATATATATCCTAGTGGCGAGGGCGTTGGGGGCCTGAGGAGAAGATCCGGGGGCTGCTTTTCGAGTGTTCTCCCGAGAGCAGAGGGGTCTGGATCCTCCGAGGTTGAGAGGTTCGAGCTGAGAGACCACCCCCAAAGAGCAAGAGGAAAGGTGTGCTCCCTCGGGCACCTTGGGGTCCCCAAGTGCGGACTGTAGGTGGGGGATTCCTGGACCCACCTGCTCCTGGTCCGACCTTCGGGCCGAATCAGTGCCCTCCCTTTCCCAGCAGCACATTCCCTCGCCACGTGAGCCCTCTCCTCCCTCCTCCATGCTTCGCGCTTCGCGCACGCGCGGTCACGCGGGAGGGGGCGGGGCTGGGGAACGTGAGGGCGCCTGTGGCGGCAGGGGGCGGGGCGGGAAAGCAGGCGCCGGCACGTGACTCGGCCCTGAACCTGTGTCCTCAGTTGGCCCCGGCTTGCTCGCTCTTAAAGGTACAGGCCGCCCTTCCTCGGGAGCCAACTTTCCGGAACCTCAGAGCCATTTATTCACGTCACTAACTCTTCCCAGCTAGTACCTTTTATGAAGCTGACTTGAGGTCTTTTCGTTGCATTAAATTCCTTTTTCCTGAACAGCCTGGGGTCTTAGCTTTGGTTGATGATTCAGTTAAGAAGGGTAGACTATAAAAAAGAATGTAACACTGTGACTCTGAAGTCCTGAGGTTTTAGAAGCAATAGCCCAGGTTCCTGTGTTACTTAGGGTAAATCACGTGTGATTGGGCCTCAGTTTCCCTGTGTAAAAATGGAGTTGGTTCCATGATTTCTAAGTATCTTTGTGGCTTACAGAACCTTCATATTTTATATTAGGGAGGTTGATCCCTGGTGGGCTTTATGTTGGACCCTGTAAGGGCCTTCCTTGTGGTGGATATGATACCTAAGCAGGGGGTAGCCTCTGGGAACCCTCTCCCCAATAAATACACACTCAGGCGGCACACTCTGTTTCCCCAAGGCCTGACCTCTCGGGACACACCCAGCCCTGTGGACCCAGACACCGTGGAGGTGCTGATGACCTTTGAACCTGACCCAGCGGATTTAGCCTTGTCCAGCATTCCCGGCCATGAGACCTTTGACCCTCGGAGACATCGCTTTTCAGAGGAGGAGCTTAAGCCCCAGCCAATCATGAAGAAGGCACGGAAGATCCAGGTGCCAGAGGAGCAGAAGGTGAGCATCACTGGGTGTGGGACACAGGCTTTGAGGGCATAGCCCCACAGGCAGGGATGGCCCTTTTCTCAGAGTCAGGCCTGGGCTTAGCTCGGATTAGCTCTCACGTTCTCCTAACCTACAGCAAAGGACCTTGGCCACGGGCTGCACAGGGGGCGGAGGTTTGGGTTTGAGACTGTGCAAATGGTATCACTGTGGGACTCAGACTCAGCCAGCCCTGCTGGGCCAGTTGTATAGGCTTAGAGGTTCTTTTAGGAGGCGCCAAAACCCTCACTGGAGCAGGCTTCAGGCTCTACCAGGCCCAGATGCTAAGGACAGCATCCCTTAGGAATGGGGTATCAGCTGGTTTCTTCTGAGCAGCCAACCAGGCTGGGGTTGGCCCTTTAATCTCTGATTTAGGACATCCTTCAGCGTGATTACATCTGACTAGGATGAAGAGTTTGCCAGCCCCTCTGGGCCTTGTTTCCTGGGCCTGGACTACTTACTGGTGAGAGGCCTCAGGTGTCCATTAGCCGCTAGGGCCACATTCTGATTTGGGGTGCTTTGGACAGTGACTGCATGTCTCTAGAATTCTGTCTTTGCCAGTTCTGAGGTCTTCCCTAACAAGAGGTGCCTGGGCTTCTCACACAAGAGTTTGCCATGCCCTTGTGTAAGACACAACTACTTGAAGCAGTGAGTACTGCCCTATACCCCAAATCTAGACAGGCGGTTTCTCCTGCCACAGGACCCTGTTGCTCGGGACTGGTTTGACCCTAGCAAGCAGGGACTAGACTTTAATGAAATGCGGATGGAGGGGCATCTTTTGGAGCTTTGGGTGGCCTTTGTTACTGAGGAGTGGTCCTCCTCTGCCACCAATTCCAAAGCTGGTGCGGGGAGGTCTCAGGTAGACCCCTTTGCAACCAGGGACTGTTAGGGAAGAGGCAGCTCCCTGGCCTCTATTCAAAGCCAGTGGGTCAGAGACTGGCTGTGGTCATTGGGACCACTTAGACCTCACTTTTGTTTGCTGAGGAGGGATGAGGTTGCCTTGGCAACCAGGTCAAAGGGCCCAGCTCTGAGAGAATTTTTATGGGACACCAAACTCCATCACTTGGGAGCCTAGGCTTTCGTTAGCAAACAGGATCTGGAAAGGTGATGTATAGGGCAGTGCTTTTCACTGGGAGAAACCCTCAGACCCTGAAGGCCTTGTTGCTAGGGAACAAGCATCTTTAGCAAACCAGGGGCTAACTGCAGGCCCTTTGTCAAATGAGAGCTCGTCTGCTTTGCACAGCAGAGACTTGAACCTGACTTGCTTGGGGTGGGATGCTATCTCATGCCTGTTGCTAGGGGCCTGCTCTCCTTAGCAACCAGGGCCCTTCAAGGGCAGACCCTTGGGTACCCACGCAGGGGAGACCCGGTATCCTTTGGGCCCCACTGCTGGGTGAGAAGCAGCCTCAGGGCTCTCTTAGATGGACTCTTGTCCTTAAAGGCACCAGCAAAGCTGTTCCTCGCTTCTCTCGCTGGGGCTGGGCCCCGTCTGGACCTCAGTGCTTTCCCATCCCTTAGGACGAGAAGTATTGGAGCCGGAGGTACAAGAATAACGAGGCGGCCAAGCGGTCCCGCGACGCCCGGAGGCTCAAGGAGAACCAGATATCGGTGCGGGCGGCCTTCCTGGAGAAGGAGAACGCCCTGCTGCGGCAGGAGGTGGTGGCGGTGCGCCAGGAGCTGTCCCACTACCGCGCTGTGCTGTCGCGATACCAGGCCCAACACGGAGCCCTGTGAGGCCGCCCCCACCCCCACCCCCACCAGGCGGAGCTCTCCACCTCGCTCAGACTTGCGCCCTGCCGCCGTCTTCCCTCCCCGCCCTGTGGTCCACGGGCCGGCCAGCTGGGTTCCCCAGGGACGTGATGATGCAGATAAATACATTTATATTTTTAAGAAAAAGCGAGCCTCCCCCCTCCCTCACGGGGGCGGGGAGGGTCCTCTGTGTGTGCCCCGGGCACGTCGGGGACCACATCCTCCCACCGCCTCCGTTAACACGATCCTGAATAAATCTTGAGAACCCCGGAGCCAGCTGTCGTGGGGGAGGAGGCAGCGCCCTGGCCCCAGTTCAAGGCCAGCGGGTCACACTGGCCCCGGTCCATGGGTAGGCCTGGGCTTGGGTCCATAAAAGGCAGGAGCTGCTGGAAGTGCCCAGAATCCGATCCCTCCCACGGGCTGCCGGATGGAGGAAGGGGCAAGGGCCTGAGAGGAATGAAGCGACTGCCTTTATTGCATAGACCTTTTCAATTGCTTTGAACATTGGGGCCAGGGGACGCACGGGAGACAGAAGACAGGAGAAACGAACTTCCCCGCCCCCACCTGCGGGGAGAGGAACATTAGTGCAAATCGGAGTGCCGGCCCCGGGGAACCTGCCCCTCCTGGGCTGATTGGCCAGCTTAGTGGAGGCACCGGAGTGGGCAGGGTACTAACCGGGCCCTGACTGGCCAATTACCTAAGGCCTCCCCAGCCCGTACATTCCAGGTCGCGTCACTGGACGATGTGTAAGGCTCCGCCCTCAGCCGACCTGGCCTCCTACAGGCCGGAGGTGAGGGTCTGGAGTGAGCCCCGCCCTAGTTGATCAGGCACTACCCTTGGGGAGAGCCCATTCCTCCGTGACCATGAGGACCTCCACCCCTTGGAATTCAGGACACCCTCCAGCATCACCTCTGGTCCCCTAGGGGAGGGCGCAATCCTGAGAACGGTTCAGGACCGATGTGCCCTTTGCCCTACCTCTAGCAGCCACGCCACGCCCCCTCGCTCAGGCCCCGCCCCCGCGGGCTCCAAACAGGATTGGGTTCACGGCTCCCGCCTAGGGCAGCCTGCGGGACCAGTGAGCAGTGTACCGAGGCCCGGATGCACTTGCGCCTGCAACGGCCCATACTCCACCTGCTCCCCGTCCACCGTGAGCACGCCGCGGGGCGTGAGCGGCTCAAGGCGGAAGGCACGAGCCGCGGCGTAGCCCAGCTGGGGACAGCCCAGGCTGAAGTGGCTCCCACGCTCCATGGCCAGAAAAAGGCGCAGTAGAGCTGCCCGAGAGATGCCACTGCGGACCCAGAACAGGTGCACAAGACCGTCGTCAAAGCGCGCATGGGGGGCTGCCAGCAGGTCAGCCCCCAGGTGGCTAGGTGAGATGGCTAATATAAGCACAAAGTCCCCCTCCAGTGTTACCCAGCCTGGGGGTAATGGAGTGCCCAGAGGAGGGAGAAGGTGGTCAGGTGGGCCCCCAGGAGAGGCAGCTATTGAGACATCAGTGGTAGGAGGCGGGAACCCAGAGGATGCTGGTACTTCCGGGGCCCCCTCAGTGATGGGTGAGAGTAGAGCTGCCTTGGGGGAGTGGGGGGGAGAGAGCAGCAGTGGGTCCGGGGACAGTGGAGCATCCCCAGCCCCACCCCAGTCCCTGGCCAGCTCTGGGCCCCCACCATTGAGAGACAGGATGGGCAGGGGTTCAGGTGAGCCAGGGGAGGTCAGCGCAGGCTGGGGCAGAGGCAGGGGCAGGTCAGACACTGAGCGATGTAGGGGTGAGTGGGCCACAGGTGGGGCTGGGGCTGGGGCTAGGGTCAGCTCTGACTTGGCACGTGGCAGGCCATGGGCAGATGTGGGCGAGGCAGGTTCCACAGTGGCAGGGAGGTAGGAGAGGCGTCCACGGTAAGTGTGCAGTGTGGCGAGGCCCAGGACCGTGCCCAGTGTGAAGCGGGCACTGCCCAGGGCCCTGAAGCGCTCGCTCTGGATGTCCACATCTGACACAAAGCCCCAGGCCACAGACAGGAAGGAGAAACAGCGGGAGCCGGAGGCCAGCGTCACCGAGAGCAGGTCCAGTGGGCAGCCACCACCCCGGCAGAGCAACAGGGAGCAGTTGAGCAGCAGGTCAACGCCCAGGGCTGGCTCAAACCTTCACAATCAGACATGGAGGGACACATTGGGAAAGAGGAAACAGCACAAGGCAGGAAGGAAAAACACACAGGCAGCAGACATTGGGGGAAACCAGGCAGGCCACGTCCTGGGCCTGCCCACAGCCATTTGGCCACCTCCACATGGACTCCTTACTGGGCCAGGATTCCTGTCAGGTTTTTCATTCCATAAGCATCCACAGAGTGCCTCCTATGTGCCAGGCACAGTTCTAGGCACTAGGGATACAGCTGGGAACATGACAGGCAAAAACATCCAGGAAGGGTGTGGGGAGCATGCTGCAGTCAGACTGATCAACGTGACTGACAGTGGGACTCTTTGGGCTGACGGGAAGGTGTGGGGCAACTGTGCCAGGCCCATCACCCCAGGAGGGCTCCTCCCACCTACCCCCCATGCTGGTTCACAGCTCCTGCCAGTGCGTTGCCAGAGCCGCAAGGGAGGATGCCCACGGGTGTCTTCACAGCTTCTTCCCAATCCGGGCGATCCAGGAGTCCATTCAGCACCTGAAGGGCAGGAGACCAGACACCAGGCGTTGGTCCTGGCCTCCGCAGTCCCCCAGGGCTCAGGCTTCGGGCGGGGCACTCATGCCCTACCTCGTGCAGCAGCCCATCTCCTGAGACTGTGACGATGCCATCCCACTCGCTCAGGTTCAGCCCCTGGACCAGCTCCCGGGCGTGGTTCTGTCGCTCTAATGTGGGGAACCAGGCAGTGAGACCCGCTGTCCCACCCCCACCCATCACCACTCCCCAGGACTCAAGAGTCCTAGCCCCCAGCTCCCACCTCCATCCTGACCCTGCCCTTACCTGTCTGGATCAGGTTGAAGGACAGCCCAGCTTCAGAGATCATGGGCAGCACATGGTTCTTACACCACTGCCAGGCCAGGCCCCGCCCCCCAAAGGGATTGACCAATAGGAGCAATCGGGGCGGCTTTGGCAGAAGCTCAGGGGTGATTTCTGCAGAGAGAGGGGAAGGAGTCTACACAGGTCAGGGACCCAGGCCCCTCACATCAGAAACAGTAACTTCAAATAGCCTCCAGTGGAACTGGTGGAGGGCCAGCATTGGAGCCTGGCGGTAATTAAAAGTATTTTTCTTCTCCCCAGCCTCACCTGCTCAGGCCAGGTAAACAGCCCCGCCCCACCTCCCAGGCGCTGGGACAAAGGCAGGGCTTGGGTGTCTAATTCCAGTGCCCTTTGGATCCATGTGTGGGAGATGGAAGGGGAGCTGTGGTTTCCACTTTCCTCAACCCCAAACACCTGGAACCCGGGATCAGGTTACTCCACTATGCAAGGCCCTCTCACTGTCACCAGCCCTTAGGGCCCCTAGGCAGCAGGCAGGATCCTGGAGGACCAAGAAAGGCCAACAGATGGGGACCCTTGAACCTTTACCTTTCTGGGCCAACTGAGTACCCTGGGGGTGGAGAGGGGGGACGGGGCTCTGCCCAGAAGCCTTCTCTGACCCCCACAGCTGGGTTAGACGCAATCTCTGGGCTCGAGATGCCCTAGGGGATCTCCATGAGTGCCTGTCACCATGGGTGGTGACTGAACACGTCTCTGTCTGCTGCTCTCACCAGCCCGGGAGCCTCTGACTCATCTGGGGTCGGGACCCACGGAAGGGGGAAGGGGGCAGAGATGGAAATTCAGTGAGAGAGCCGCAGACACAAATCATTGCTCTCTGCCTGGGATTTCGTTCCTTCTGTAGCTCACCCCTGTCTGTGTATCGCTCTTTCAGTACAAACCCAGAGACACATCACACAGACAGACACACAGAAAAGCAGAGACAGAGATGCCCACAGAGGGAGATCCGCAGAGACATCGAGGGAGCCTGAGGACAGAGAGGCTGCCCAGTGCCTCACCCCCGTCCCCAGGCAGTGGCAGTCCGCGCAGCAGACACATGAGGGCTGTGGCCCAGCGCTGGGCCTCAGTGCGGTTCTCCTCATAGGTGGCTGCCCCGTCGGCCCGGAAGGTGCGTGTGGCTCTGCGCCGGCCCCCACGCCGGCCCCTGGGGTAGGTGTAGATGCAGAAGTAGGCTGCTGAGTCCGAGGGGCTTCGGCTCCGCAGGGTGCAGCAGCCTGAGACCTCGGTCAGCAGGACCAGGCCACCCCGGGGCCGGGCTTCAGGCTTTGGGCGCAGCCGCTGGATGTGCAGGGCTTGTGGTGTGAGAGTGAGAGCGAAGCGTGGGCCACGGGCTGGGTAGGAGCCAAACTCGCCATGCAGGAGTGGGGTGCTGGCGGCCAGTGGTGGTGGGGGGGCCATGGCCTCTGCCCTGTCCAGGGCACTCCTAGGCCTGTGTCCCCAGCTCCAGGTCAGCTCCTGGTCTGGCCTCTGTGGGGAGGAAGGAGGGTGGGAGTCAGAGTCCAGGACCCCCACAGTGGGCAGAGGGAAGCAGGGGCAGGGCCTGTGGATAGGAGGAGACAACCAAGAGTGCTGACAGGCAAGATGGCGCACCAGAGACAGGACCTGACAAATGTGGGAAGGCTCTGAGGAGCCAGGGCAGAGGTCAGTTGGACAGGAGGCCCATATCCTGGAGGGTACACACCCAGGCATGCAAACATTCATTCATTTCCCAAATAATTATTCAGTACTCTCTCTGTGCCAATCATAGAGCAGGGCCCAGCAAACACAGCAATGAATGAAACAGACAAAAATCCCTGCCTTCGTGGAGTTTATATTCTAATCAGAAGACAGGAAAGCAAGATAAATCAAATAAGAATCATGTTGGGTGATAAAGGCTTCAGGGAAAAATTATGCAGAGGAAAGAGATCAGGATGGTGGAGATACATGAATAGACATGCAAAGACAGAGAAAAACACAACACATACCCACAGAGTCATCACTAGATAAAGTAACAAGAGACACTCAGACACAGAGAAAAAGAGGGGTAAGGTCTGAGAGCCAGGAAAACACTGAGAGGAGACAGATAGCTTCAGTGAGATGAAACCTAGTACGATGAAAGATACTTAGAGAGCTGAGTGAGAGTTTAGGGGCTCTAGGGGGCCCTCTGAGGGTCAGAAAGACAACAGAGTTAGAAAGGAGGGAAAGAGCAGACAGGAAAGGCAGGAGGTAAGGGATGTAGTAGCTGGAGAGACTGAGAAAGGGGTGTGACTTGGAGGGACTAAGGGGTCAGCGAGGTAAAGGAGCCACATGCAGACACCTGCAAGGGACAGAGGCCAAGAACTGGGCCTGAAGCACTGACCTGGGCGTCTGGCCGCCTGCTCTCCAGGGAGAGAGTGGGAGCTGGGCCTGAGGTCCCTTCCCCCTGCCCTCTGCCCAGTTTCTGCCTCCTCCTTCCAGCTCACCTTTGTTCCTCACTGCCCCACCCACCCAGCCACTTATCAGTCCTGCCTCTGGCCTTCCCCAGGCTCAGAACTGCCCCAGACACACCCCCATCTGTGGACTCACTCTCAGGAGCTACCTCTGCCTCCTACCCTTAGAAGGTCCTCAGGCCCCACCCCTAAACTTGCACCGCCCCCCCCACCTCAAAACAGTCTTAGGCACAGAGCCCTAGATCTCCCTCAGCCCTGGGCCTGAGCCTCCATCCCTACGTCCCCAGGTCTCTGGCTTGGTCTCCATTCTCCCCACCCTCCAGGTACCCCGCACCAGGACCTGGGTCTCCATTCATAGGTCCCTCTAATCCTAAGCCTGCGTCTCTGTCTCCGGTTCTACTGGTCCGGGCCTCCATCCCCACCCCATTTCCAGAACCCAGTTCCAGACCTGGGTTTTCATTACCGGATCCCTCAGTCCTGGTTCTGGTTCTCCATCTCCATCCCACACCCCTGATACCCCAATCCTGGGCCTGCGTATCCGTTCCTCTTGGTCCCTCAGTCCTCCAGACTCGGGTCCCTGCCCCGACCCCCGGACCCTTCTCACACGCCAGGTCCTCCTCCAAGCAGCCCCCTCAAATCAGCACCAACCGCCCCCATCAGACCTAGGGGAGGGGGGAGGGTGTGCATCCCCTCAGCCAATGGTGGCGCAGCCGGCCTGAACCGCACCAATAAGGACGCGCAGGGGCTGGGCCATCCGACTTGCGAGCTTGGCGCAGGGGCCTGCCGCCAGAGAACTGGGCGGGGTATCGCGCTTCGCGAGATCAGCCGCCATTCTAGGTGAGGGCAAAAGCGCAGCAGGGGCGGCTTCACGGCCGTACAGCCAGCGATCCTGTCGCCATTTTTATTAAGGGCAAGTGAGCCCGCCCCGCCCATTCTTTGACTTTACGAAGATAAGGGATATCGGAAAGGACATCTTTAGCTGCAGGTAGAGGACTCTAACACAGGTAACAAAGATCCAGAGATATGCAAAAAGAGTAAAAGAGAAGCAGAGTCAGAGGCAATAAGAGAGTTGGAAAGAGTGTTGTCTCTTTTTCAGATAGTTACAGAGAGTCAGAGAGACAGATAGAAAGAAAAGCAGGGATAAAGACAGTAGAATTAAGAGTATGCAAGGTCAGGACACAAGAAAACCCTGAAAATGACGGACACAGAGAGAGATGGGGGCAGACATTTTTGGAATGAAAACCAGGGAGGAAAGGCTCATTAATTCATAAACTGTACTTGGGCCCAAACCAGAGTGGGGGCAGCATGACACAAATAACTGCCCAGTGAGTGACCCAATTACATGGCAAGACAGAGACACAGGAGAGAGACCTCTAGATCAGGAGTGAGGGAGGGAGAGAATGTAGAAGGCCCATAGGCTGCAAGGAACTTAAACCAAAAGACTGAAAGCAAAGATGCTGACAGAGACAGAGAGAGCAAAGACATGGTGAAACTGAAAGAAATCAAGGCAAGAATATCAGGTGACCTAGAAAAAGACAGAACTGTGGAGAGAAAGACACATGCTGAAGGAGATAGGGACTGAGCTTGCTAGAGATAAATGGAGGAAGAGGTTCATTTACTGTCAAACAATGTACCTAGTGTTCAACCCAGAGTAACAACAGCACCAGATAATATGTGCCAAAGAATGTCCCAGAGAAAGAGAGGGACAGAAACCCAGTTAAGATGGAGAGACAGGAAAACACAGTGTGTGAGCTCAGGGCTCCAGGGGAAAGAAAGACAGAGACCAAGGAACAGGGGGACAAGGAGGAGGAGGAAATTGTGCCCCATGGTATGGTGATCATGACTTTCAGATGGACCCTTACCTGGTCCTGCTGCTCCTCGGATTCAAGGTGTCCATTTATCTCCCAGCCCACTGCTGTGTTACCACATCAGTGAGATTCTGGTCCTGGGTCAGAGGCCATGGGAGGGTGGTTTGGGCAAGGAACTAGGCCTCATGGCTTGGCCTGTGGCTCTGTGGAGGAGAGGTGAGTAACTAGGAACATCAAGGGCAGAGTACAGGAGGTCAAGCGAGAAATGCTGGAGGCCCAAGGGGCAGGGCCTTTACAAGGAAGGAGAAAAAAGTGTACAAGTCAGCTTTGTCATTGCCCCAACCAGTCCATCTTGTCCCACCCAATAAGGTCCCATCCAATAATTTTAAACTGAGCACTTATTCTGTAAAAAGCACTGTCCTGAGCATTTTAATTAAGTTACATAATACTAGAAAACACTCTTTGTGCCAGGCCTCTTATCCCCTTTTTGGAGATAAGGAAAGTAAGGCACAGAGAAGTTACAAGACTTGCCCAAGATCACAGAGAGGTTGATTTGCCCAATATCACAGCATGAGTAAGTAGCAGAGCCAGGATTTGCATTTGGTTACAAATGGCATCACCATTCTCGAGTTTTCTACTCATCCCCTCTCTCCATCCCGTCCTCCAAACCCGGAGCCTCAGCTTGCCTCCTCTGCGCTCCAGTAAAATGCACATCCCTCTCACCGAACCCGCTGGGCCACCTGAATCTCTCTGGCTGGGAAAAGCAGCCTCCGGGTGACAGAGGCTGAGGAGGGGTCAGGGAAGGGCCATCTGGAGTCAAAGGGAGAAGCTGAACCTAAAAGGTGGAAATGCAGGATGCCACAGGCTGGGCTGCAGCAATAAGAGCTCAGGTTAGAAACCTCCTGAGCTGCTGCCGCGCCTGGAAAGCTCAGCAAGAGATAAAGCAGAGGTGAGCCTGATAAGGAAAAGCCCAAAGCATGGAATCAGAGATTTCCCAAGGCCCCGACTAGCTGAGCCAGCCCTCTCTGGGTCGTCCAGGAGCCACAGAGAAGCCGTCAACGTCGGGCCAGAGCGTCACCGCCCAACCTGCCTTCCTAGCGCCGCGAGACATCTCTCTGGCTCCCAGATCCCTTTCTTCCGGAAGACTATGGAGAACAAGGACTGGTATGACCAGAGAGGCTTCCGAAGTGCTGGCCCTTCCCTCCTTGGCATGGCGTTTGTTCAGCTTTAGATGTTCCTCCATCCAATTCCGGAATCGCCCCTCTAGTCGGTCCTCCGATTCACCATAGAGAGGCACGAGTCGCGGTAGAGCGTGCCGTCGCGCCCATGTGACGTCACGTAGGCGCCACTCACTGAAGGCTTTCCCCGCCCACCGGGGCTCGTCTCTTTCTTTCCGGATCTGGCTAAGGAGTAGGCGCCATCATGGTGAGCGCGTTTTGCGGCGTTTGGGGTTCGACCATCCGCTGCCATCCGCTGCAGTCTCGGGCTGGGGACGTTCCAGAGGGAGGCAGGGATTCCCTGGTGTCTGAATGAGGCGACTCCTGTGGTTGGGAGCTATTTGGGGGGCCCGAAGACCATGGATGGGAGTCGTATCAACCTTCCGCCCCTCCTGTACTCCTCTACGGCTCCCGTTTAATAGATGACCAAATTGGTCACAATGCCAGTAAGTGGCGGAGCCGGATTCGGACCCAGGATTCCGAGCTGGTCCCACAGCCACGGTTGCCTGTGCTGCTTCTGGACCTGTCACTCCCCAGCCTGAAAAGTTGTGTTCTTAGGGGTGTCAACCGTCCGGTGCCTGAGTTTTGGGGACCGGCAGGCCTCCGAGTCTCAAGCTCCTACCCACTTTATCATCTTGCTTTCCCGGCCTCTGCCCAGTTTGTTCATCTATTCATTTGGGGACACGATAATTTTAGCTCAACTTAGTTTGGGAAGAAATAAGTGCTCATCACAGGTCCTTGCACACGTTAAGTGCTGGCTAAATGGGTGCTATTAATAGTTAAGTAATTCTTTACAGCTCATGACAGTACAAAACATTTTCAGGAAAGCGAGTGGGGGTGTAGTGGAAATCGTGGGTTTTTCAAGTTTTTTATCACTAAACTGGGAAACTACTTCATAAGGTGGTTGAATTCAAGGAGATAGTGCATGAAAGGTCGTTGTAGGATTTGGTACACAGTAATTTTAAAAAGCGCGTTGCCATTATAATTTTACAATCTGCCCTGGGTTGAAATGTTTTTGGTCATGCTCCACGTGTGGGAGCGAGCTTTGGGAGCTGAAATAATACTGAGGTTTTTGAAAAACACAACTTGTAAAGAACCAAAAATTTGAGTTAATTTAGCTACTGTGTTAAGATCTCTCATGGTGTTGTATGCCGTGTGCTGAAAGCTTTTCGTGTAGAGTTTTACAGAGGGGTCATTTGAGGCTCAGGGGATTGTAAGTGATTTTTCCCAGGGGTCTCCCTGTGGTAGACTGGGATTTATTGTCTCCAGAGACTGAGGCTTTAATTCTTAGAGGTAAGGTAAGGAATAATTGAGAAGGTTTACGGGCTGAGTAATCGGCCAGATCAGAGTTGAGTTCATGGTCTTCCTTTAATCCCTGCAGGGAGTTGACATCCGCCACAACAAGGACCGAAAGGTTCGGCGCAAGGAGCCCAAGAGCCAGGACATCTACCTAAGGCTGTTGGTCAAGGTGAAGCTGGGGCCCGAGACTTTCAGGCAAGGCCACCCCAGAACTACAAGTTCCAGAGTCTCTGTGCTTGTATTGGTTCCTTCCAGGGGCCTGCAGGGCAGGCTGGAGTCTGATTCTTTTCCAGAGATTCCTTCAGTGTTTTTAGTTTCTGGGTTTGTGTACAGTTTGCAGGTGTGGAGGGAGATTTTCTTGGTCCCTGGCCAGGGCCTGGGCCAGCTCTCCCCCTTGGGCTTGATGGGTTGGGAGAAAGCCCTAAGTCCTTTGTTTACCTCTTTGTTAGAAGGCTGGGAGGGAGCAGGGAGTGGGCTGCCCTGGGTTCTCATTCTCTTTTCTTCCCCTCCAGTTGTACAGGTTTCTGGCCAGACGAACGAACTCCACCTTCAATCAAGTTGTGCTGAAGAGGTTGTTCATGAGTCGCACCAACCGACCACCTCTGTCCCTTTCTCGGATGGTGAGGGACCAAAGCTGGGAACATAGCCAAACTGGGGGGCAACTGGATCATGTCTGGAACTGGACTGCAAGAGGAAGGGCAGGCTTGGAGCTTTGTGGTAGCAGCCTGGCCATCACCTGGTTTAACCTCCACCAGTGGTGGGCACAGAGCTCTGATCCTCTGGTTGTAGGTGAATAGCAGGGGTTTTGGACTGGCTTGGCCTCATTTTCCTTCTCATTGGTTACCCGGTGGGGGGGGTGTTAGAATGGCTTTATGAGGTCTTTCTGAGATGTCATGTCACAGAGCAAGTCTTGTGTGTCAAACGCTTTCTGTAGGAGAGCTGTTAACAGTCTGAGGTGCATTCCCTTCTCTGGAGATTTTCCCAGGCTGGACCTGAGGTTAGGGTTGTGCTAGGTTTTGTGGTTTGTTCTTTAATTGACGTATAGTGATTTGCAATATTGTGTTAGCTTTTGGTGTGTAGCAGTGATTCAGTTATACATGTAAATACATATTCTTTTTTCATGTTCTTTTCCATTGTTTATTGGATATCAAACATAGTTCCTTGTGCTATACAATAGGCCCTTGTTTGTTTTATTTTGGGGGGGGTAGTAATTAGGTTTATTTATTATTTTTTTAAATAGAGGCATTGGGGGTTGAACCCACAACCTTGTGCATTCTAAGCACCCACTCTACCACTGAGCTATACCACACCACCCTTATTTATCTATTTTATGTACAGTAGTTTGTATCTGTTAATTCCAAACTCCTAATTTATTTCTCCCCATCCCTTTTCTCCTTTGGTAACCATAAGTTTGTTTTCTGCATCTGTACATCTGTTTTTGTTTCGTAAATAAGTTCATTTGTGTCGTATTTTAGATACTATGTATAAGCGATACGGTATTTCTTTCTCTTTCTGACTGACTTCACTTAGTAAGATCATCTGTAGGTCTATGCATGTTGCTACAAATGGCATCTTTTTTTTTTTTAACGGTTGAGTAGTATATGCATCTGTATATTATGTACACACACATACTTTATCCAGTCATCTGTTGGTGGACATTTAGGTTGTTTCCGTGTGTTAGCTATTGTAAGTAGTGCTGCTGTGAACATTGGGGTGCATGTATCTTTTCCAGTTAGAGTTCTCTTTGTATATATACCCAGGAGTGGGATTGCTGGATCATATGGTAACTTATTTTTAGTTTTTTAAGGAACCTCCATACTGTTCTCCATGTTGGCTGAGGCTTGTGCTAGTTTTGAGAGGTGTGCCATGGGTGGGTTTAGTCCAGTAGGCAAAGCTGTTGGTCCTCGGGATTCCTGGAGCAGTGGGATTGGACTAAACCACCAGAAGGGACTTACCTAATACGTATCTTTCCCCTCCCCACCAAGATCCGGAAGATGAAGCTTCCTGGTCGGGAAGGCAAAACAGCTGTGGTTGTGGGGACCATAACTGATGATGTGCGTGTCCAGGAGGTGCCTAAGCTGAAGGTGAGTGGGGAGGGGGCTCAGGAGCATGGTGAGTGGGTCACGAGCACAGGCTGAAGGTGAGGTCCTACAGACCTGGCTCACATCCTTGTCCTGCTGTGGGGCAGGCAGGCATCATGCCTGGATTGAAGTGGGGTTGTCATTAGCATATTGATGGCCGGTGTCCCTGGGCAAGCCCCTGCTGGGACCCTGTTGATGGTGCTGGCTCTTGAGCCAGCCAGTGTTCAGAGCTAGATTTCTCTGCCACTTTGTCATCTCTGGACAAAGCCCCGGATCTCTTCAAACCTCGGTTTCCTTCCATGTAATAGCTGCGGGTTGTTGCTGTGTTAAAGGAGTTTGTAGAAGTAAAGTGGTAAGAACAGCTTTTGTCAGCTCAGGAAGTGCCCTCTAGTAGTTGGTGGGGTTGGTTATCAGGCCGAGCAAGCAGTGGGACGCCTCTGCTGGGCCTGGGCAGCAGCCCTTGCATTGCCATCTAGGGGACTCTGAAAATGCCTGTCCTCTGTGTCCCCCAGGTATGTGCCCTGCGAGTTAGCAGCCGTGCCCGGAGCCGCATCCTCAAGGCTGGGGGCAAGATCCTCACCTTCGACCAGCTGGCCCTGGACTCGCCCAAGGGCTGCGGCACTGTCCTGCTTTCCGGTGAGTGACACTTAGTGGCGCAAGGCTGGTGGGGGTGTGTGACCACTGGCATTCTTTACCTTCCTAGGCGTGGGAGGTCAGGGGCACTGCTGCCCCAAGTCAGCCTGAACCACCCCTTCCTTCCCCAGGTCCTCGCAAGGGCCGAGAGGTGTACAGGCATTTTGGCAAGGCCCCAGGAACCCCACATAGCCACACCAAGTGAGTATACCCAGCCCTGACTTCCCTGGGCCCCGGCCTGCAGGCCTAGGCCTTGCTGTGCTCTCATCTGCTTCTGTTTCTCCTACTTGTCCAGCCTCGGGCTTCCCTAGAACTCCCCACCCCATCTTACCCGCTCTTCCTTCGGAACTCGGCTTGAAGCGGTATTCCTGGGGGTGCTGAGCTCCCTGTGCTCTTCAGGGCCTATCCCCAGCTTTCAGGCGGGGCTTGCATTTTGTTGAGTTTCTGGGGGGCCCCGGGCCCAGTGCAGGTGCTGCAGCAGCCACTCCTGGCATCTTGGCTTCCTGCACTGCCAGGCTTTTCCAGCAGCCAACTCGGTGTCACCACTGATACTCTTGGGTTGAGTGGGGCCCCCTTCCCGTGTCCCCCTGCTACTGTTAGAGCAAGCAGCACTGCTCTGAGCCCCCAGCTCTCAAGCAGGCCCTGGCCGCCAGGGGGCATCCCTGGCTCCATCTGTAACAGGGGCCCACGCTCACCATCCCTTCTCTCCCCGCAGACCCTATGTCCGCTCCAAGGGCCGGAAGTTTGAGCGTGCCAGAGGGCGACGTGCCAGCCGCGGCTACAAAAACTAACCCCAGATCTTGCCTTGTTATTAAAAATTGATTTTGGATGCTGATGGCCCTTTGTGTGTTCTTGGGGAAGGTTGGGGCCAGGGGGAGAGAAAGGATTGGAGCCTGCTAGTGAAAAAGTCTGTGTTTGGGCAATTGGATGCCGCACCTATATTGATGGAGACCAGCCTCAGGGATGGAGCCCCTTCAGCGGTGCTGGGGCCGAGTCAGTGGATCCCAGGCGCCTGCCCGCCGGTTTCCCACACCAAGCCTGCCGGCACCCTCTGGCAGAGTCAGTGTGTCTGGACCTAGCTGCAGCTGCACCTGTTGGGACCTCGCAGCTCCTCCCCCCATAAGGCCAAATCCCCACCCAAGAGCCAGGTGTTAGTGCACCTGCCTCCTTTCAGGATTAGTCATGCCGACTCTTAAAGCACCCTTGCTGTCCTCCCGGATGGGGTTGGGTGGGGCGTGGACAGGGAAGTATAGATGGGGTAGGCCCCTGTGGGAGGGTGTGCGTGGGAACAGGCAAGGTCCTCCCCTACCCCGAAGCCCGAGTGGTGAGCTGCTGTCCCCCAGGTGAGCAACCTGTTGAATGTGTTCCTGGGGCTGGGACCTTCCCTTACACTCGTCTGGCTCCCCAGACCTCCAGGGACTTGGGTCGGCCCTCCCCCTGTGTTTGCACAAGGGGCTGGGTTTCCCGGATCCCAGGCAGAAACCTGATGAATAAGGCAGGACAGCCGGAAGAACCGCAGAAACACAAGCAGGAAATCTCCAGCTGCCTGATCTGACTCTGAAAAGGCAAGAGGAGGGGAAAGGGATGGAGACCTGGATGTTCTGGGGAAGCTGAGGGGGCCGGGAGGGAGAGGAGGCGGCCTGGCATTTCCTCTCCTTTCTCTTTGCAGGGTTGGCCACTGGTCTGGAGGAAAGGAGCTCCCTGGGTTCTGGGGTTGGAAGGAGGCGCTGCTGGTTTGCAGGGGTACGAGGTCCTCAGACCAGAGGTTGGGTCAGGAGCTTGAAAGGGGACCAGAAGGGATGTGGAGTGGTCCTTGGCCAGGAATAAATGGGTGGTCTGATAGCAGGAGAGAATGGGATTAAGGTAGCAGTCCCGACTGTAGGACAGACGGAGACGACTGGTGGCCCGGGAGACAGGCAGGGGCAGTAGCCTGAGGAACAGTGGCTAGTTAGTCGTGTCCTCAATGTAGATGGGCTGGTTCCATAGTAATGAAACCCCCGCCGAGGACATCCACCACTGGGGCAGCCCGAGTGGGTGTGAAGGTCTGGGGAGCAGAGTCCTCAACCCAGAGGAGACTGACCTAGTTCCCCAGCTGGGGAGGGGTGATGCCAAGACAGGGCTGGAGTGTGTTCTTCTACGGCTGAGAGGAGACCCAGAGAGGGCTTCCAGGATGGTCAGCCAGTGAGAGCTGGTGAGCCAGGTCGGTCGTCGGGAGAAACAGATTTGAACGGAGCCAGCTGGGAGCTGCTCCCAGCAGTCAGGTATTGAGCTTGTCAGTTGGAAGCAATTAGTGTCTTCTAGACGAAGAAACAACCAGAGAGGGTTAGTCTGATGTGCCGTTGGCCGGGGGCAAACAGGCAGCCCGCCCTGCCTTTAACCAGGGACAGAGACGAGCAGACAGCCTGTGACCTGGAGATGGCGGTGGGGTCAGCCTGAGCCAGCTGCAGGGTCAGTTGGGGCACTGTAGAGCCAGTGGGCTAGAGGTGGAGGTCGTGTCGTGTAGCAGAGATGGGCAGCTAGTTGGAGACGGTGTCAGGTGGTCAGCCTGACCCTTAGAGGCTGGCAGGACGCTCAGATGGCTGGTGGTCTGTTGGTCTGAACCCCATATGATAAGTAATCAGAGACAGCCAAGCCCTTGGATACCCAGCTTCACCGTCCTCTCACCTGAGTGGTCCGATGGCGGCCTCCCAGCTGGCAGCACTGGAAGGAACGGAGTCGGGCGCTGGGGGGCTGCCCCTCACTGAGGCCAGCCCCAGCTGCCTGTACTCCGAGGGCCAGCGGCTGGCGCTGGAGGCTCTGCTGAGCAAGGGCGCAGACGCGTTTGAGGCCTGCCTACAGCGCGAGGGGCTGCGGCACTTCCTGAGTGGAGATGAGGTCCGGGGCCTGGAGGCGGCAGCCGAGGACTGGACAGCAGCCAAGCAGGAGTCTGGCAGGGCAGCTGATGGAGCCACCGCTGCTGACGGGGACTTGGGCAGCCTGACCTACTGGCCTGGACAGTCGGAGGAGCCAGTGCCCATGCTGCGGCTGGGCTGGCCGGAGGACTCGGCCTGGAAGGGTATCACCCGGGCACAGCTGTACACTCAGCCGCCTGGTGAGGGCCAGCCATCCCTCAAGGAGCTGGTGCGCCAGGAAATCCAGGCCGCCCACAAGGTGGGGGCCTCGGGGGCCTGGTGTCCCTTCCCCAGACCCCGTCATCCTCACCTGTGAGTGAGAGCACGTCCCCTGGCATGAGGCAGGCCCTCCTGGAACTTGCAAGTCCACACCTCCCAGCCCCTAAGACCTGGGCATCCACACTTCCGGGATCTCATCCTCACCCTCTTAGATGTGGTGTATTCTAGCATATTCCACCTTCTCCCCAAGACCTGGGTGCCTTAGGCATCGATGCCCCTTGGATCTAAATATGACCCACCCTGATCTTGGCCATCTACCCTACCCTGCCTCCTTCCAGTGAGGGTCCAGACATCTCCCCTGCATCCCCTTAGCCTGTTCTTTATTTTTATTTCTTAATTTTTAACGGAGGTACTGGGGATTGAACCCAGGACCTTGTGCACGCTAAGCACGCACTCTACCAGCCTTTTTAAAAGATTTTGTGTGGGGGGGAGGTAATTGGGTTCACTTTATTTATTTGTTTATTTAGTGGAGGTACTGGGGATTGAACACAGGACCTCAGGCATGCTAAGCACACACTCTACCACTAAGCTATATTCTCCCCACTCCCAGGCTATTCGTTATTTAGCAGTTTATCTTTTTCTGCTCCCACGCTAAGTGCTTTATATGGTTTAACCTCCATAATCCTCAGGAGGGCACCATTAGGTTGAGACTTAATGTACCCATTGAGGAGATGGGGAAACAGACGTAGGAAGTTGTCTTTTGCCTGTAAGTGGCTGAGTAGGGATTTGAACCAAGGCCTTCTGGCCAGTGAGTGGGGGTTTATCTCCACTACCTTTTTCTGCGCATAAGATCTAAGCCCTCAGCATCCTCTGGTTCACAGAGCTCTCCTTGGTGGCCTGGCACTTAATCCCTTCCCACCCGGCATGCTGGGTGTTCCTGAGGACCAAGTGTGCAGCTGCCCACAGTGCCCTGTGGGGGCCTCCAGCCCCTGACCCCTGGAGCAGGGCTGCCCTGTAGTGTCACAACTCAGGGGACACCATTCACCATTGCAGATGTGTGATTTGTGATGACAGCTTTCCAGCAGTTAGAGGCCAGGATCTCAAGGAAGGGCTGGCTGTTTTCTTCTCATTCACACATAGGCGCTGCATGAACAGCAGTGCGTGTCTGGGGGTCTCCCCCTCAGCCCCCCTAAACATCCCACAGAGAGCCTGGGCCCTTAAACCCCTAGCCCCCAGAGCACCTCATCCCCAGAGCCCCACCCTCAGAATGTCCCCTGGGCCCCAGGCTCCACCACAGCCCCTCTTCCCCACCCCCCAGCTGGTGGCTGTAGTCATGGACATCTTCACTGACCCAGACCTGTTTTCGGACCTGGTGGATGCAGCCACACGCCGCCGGGTGCCCGTCTACCTGCTCTTGGACCGTCAGCAGCTGCCTGCCTTCCTGACACTGGCCCAGCAGATGGAGGTGAACCCCTGGGCCACTGAGGTAGGGGCCTGGCCTGTGTCTGGGAGCACTGGGGGCAGCTGGGCCAGACCCTTCCATGGGGTCCTGGGTCATCGAGGTGGATGCCAGCTGAGGGTCCCTTGAGAGCTGATGCCCATGGCATAGGGAGCGGGGGGATCTCCCCATGCGGTCCCTCTGAGTTAGGGGTATCTCCAAGATACCCTGAGGCTCTGGGGAAGCTTGAACAGACCCTTCCAGAGAGTCATGGGCCACCCAGGTGGAGGCCAGGATCTCCAGGCCTGGAGGGGTCCTGAGCCCTTGGCACTGGGCAGGGCTTTGTGGGGTCGGCCTGAGCAGGGGGTGTGCCTTCCCCACCCCAGAATCTGGACATCCGAGTCGTACGGGGCTGCAGTTTCCAGAGCCGCTGTGGTCGGCAGGTGAGCGGCAATGTTCAGGAGAAGTTTGTGCTGCTGGACAGCGAGAGGGTCGTCTCAGGATCCTACAGGTGCGGCTCCCCCCGACCACGCCACCGGTCTCCTGTCCCCAGCTCTCCCTCAACATGTTCAGGCAACAGGTGGCATCCCCTTCTCTAGACTCTTTCCTCATCTGTAAAATGGGTCTAAACACCCGGCCCCAGAGAGTAGGTGTCCTGGAGCAGAACAAGCTGGCACTGGCTGGGTGCTGGGCTGCTCAGTGGCCTAGGGGTAAGTCTTTTATCTCTTTGACCATGTGTTTCTTATCTGGAAAACTGGGCCCACAATTAGGATGTAGGAGTTTCAGAACCAGGGGAACCTGGATTGGAGTCCTAGCTCTGCCTTGGGTGAGTAACTCCACCTCTCTGAGCATCTATTAAAAAAAAAAATCAGAGCCAGGGTACAAATGGCCAGTCCCTCTGACCATTTCATCTCCCTCCTCTGCTCTATTTGTGGTCCCTGGAACCTGGCTCCATGACTTCTTAGCTCGTGACCTTGGGCGGGTGCCTCTCACACCCCAAACCGCAGTTTCCCATCTGGACAGTGTGAAAATAGCTACTTCCAGTGTCCTCAGAGCAGCATGTGGTGGGGCACGTGGAGTCCAGGGCTGGGTGGCTTGGGGTTGAATCCTTGCTCTGCCAGTTCCTAGCTGTGTGATTTTGGGCAACTGGCTTCACCTCTCTGTGCCTCAGTTTCCCCCTCGCCACTGTGGGATGATATTGTTAGTGCCTCTAGGGCAAGGTTTCTCAGCAGAGGTACTACTCACATTCGGGGCTAGGTGATTCTGTGTTGTGGGGGGCTTTCCTGGCTGACCTGCAACCCTGCTCTCTACCCAGGAGATGTCAGTAGCTTTCCCCTTCCCCAGTTATGACAACCTAGTGTCTCCAGACATTGCAGCTGCCCCCTGAGGGGCAGAAGTGCCCAATTGATGACCACTGCTCTAGATTTGGGCTTCAGAATCACCTGGATGACTTGTTAAAACCCCGATTTCTGGGCCCTACCCCTCTTCAGCCGGCCTAGGATGAGGCCCAAGAATTGGCATTTCTGGCAAGTTCTCCATTGATCCTGCCACTGCTGGTCCGGGGACCACACTTGGAGAGCTACCAGCATCCAGACTGGGAGGTTTTGAAGAGAACCTACCATCCCAGCTTCACTCGGAGATTCAATGAGATACCGGTGCCTGGCATATAACATAAGAAGTGCTCCATGAATGTCAGCTGTCGTTTATTATTATTATTACTTTTTTTAACCATATTTCATCAACTCTAAGGTGCCACTAAAGCAAGGAAGCTTCCTGTTGAAAATGTGAAAAGATACGCATCTTAGAACCAACAAAATACCAACAAAATTTAGTGGTGGGGACCCGTGCCCAGTGGGTCCAGCCGAACCCACTGGGCACGGGTCCCCACCACTAAATCAGGCCAGAGGATGCTTTGCCAAGCACTGGGCTCTGGTGGACAACCCTAGAATGGATGAGGCCAGGGCCACAAGAGGTTGTCCAGGGCCTCTGGCCATTTAATGGGGGAAGAGGGTGGAGGCAGGGGGCACGGGGAGCGGTGGAGCCGGGAGACCAGTCTTGAGCCCTGCCTTCCAGGTAGGTCACAGCAAATGTTGGAGCAGCAGCAGCATGCCCAGCACCAGGCCAGTGGTGGCCCCCGCCATCCAGCTGCCTGTGGGGTTGGGGGCCCCATTGCACAGGTGGCCGGTGCAGCAGTTGGTGACAAGGCTGTAGGTGATGCCCATGTAGCTGACGGGCTCCTCGCGGCCGCACAAAGTGGCCCGCGTGCAGCCTTTGTTGATGATGGGGCCGGCACCCTGCGCCACCCCACGGCCCGTGAAGCAGTCCTCGTCATCGTCACAGCGCATGTGGGTACCGGGGCAGCTCAAGGAGTCGGTCAGCTCACAGAAGACGCAGTCCTTGGCGCCCGTCGTGCCTGGGGGCAGAGCGGTCACCAGAAGCAGCAGCCAGCCAAGGACCATGGTGGCCTGGTGGCGGTGACGGTGCCCAAGCCAGGCCGTGGGCTTCCTGGACCTCCCGGAACTGCTGAATGACACTCCTCACGCCCACGAGACTTCTGCCCCTGGTTCTGGTCTCCCAGGGTCAGCACCCGGCGTGTCCTCGGTTCCCAATGCTCCGTGTCCCTCTCAGGAGCGCCGTCGTGACCACGGCTCTCAAGTCCTCGGGTCTCAGAAACTCCCCCAGGACAGAGACGAGCCAGTGGCTGTGGTCCGTCAGGAGTCTTTGTGGAGCGGAATGGGGTGACCTCACAGACCCTCTAGGGTTCCCACTGGCCGCTCTGGGGATGAGGTCATAGGTGGGGGAGGAGTGTCACAATCTTCAGGGCAGGCTGGGAGGGAGCGAAGACACCGCCACCCCGCCAAGGTAAGGATGCTCAAACCCACCTTCACCATCCCGGCTGCACTTGTCCTCTCTGCTGGGTGCTGTAGCTGCTAAGGCACAAGATACACAGCCCAGGGTGAGCAGGGTTTTTTCAGATGGGCAGACCGAAGCTCAGGAAGGGAAAGTGGCATGTCCAAGGTCCCCAGAGCCAGGACTAGAGCCCAGGTTCACTTAATTCCAAAGAGGGCATTTACCGAGCACCAGCCGTGGGCCAAGACCTGTGCTAGGGACTTTAAATCACAGCCTCTGTGATCACAGGAATATTAAGGGTGCAGCTGACCACAGCTCACAGGTTGTTGGTGCTGGGCACCTACTGGGCACTGTGCTCGACCCCATGTCCTCTCATTCTAATCTTCCTATGTTTTAGCTCCATATTACAGATGAGCAAACTGAGGCAGGGAGCAGGTGCACCCAGAGCCTGGCACATGGCAAGTACTTAATAAATGGCTGTCATTATAGGAAGCAGCCAAGTCTTAAAACAGTCCCTGAGAGTGTTGAAACCCTGTCTCTTTCCAGAGAGGGAAACAGAGGCATCTCTCGGTGGGGATGGGGCTGAGCCCAGGTTTAAACTCGAGTCTGATTCCAGATGATAATTTAAGTACCTTAACTCATGTCCTCACATCAACCCTCTGGGGTAGGTACTTCATTGTTCCCATTCTACAGAGGGGCATGTTGAGGCTGGAGAGGTGGCAGGACTTACCTGAGGTCACACAGCCTGCCCTGGGACCACTTGGAGGTGATGGGGGCTGGGTCAGGCCTCTGGGACCACTTGGAGATCCTGACCCCTTAATCTGTGCCCCTCAGCTTCACATGGAGTGACTCACGCCTGCACCGGGGCCTGGTGACTCTGCTGACCGGTGAGATTGCCGATGACTTCAGCCGTGAGTTCCGGACACTGTATGCAGCCTCCTGGCCACTCCCGCCCGCGCCCACCCCAGGACCCTTTGTCAGAGCCCCGGGGGAGCTGCAGCTGGCGCACAGCCCGCACCGTGTGGCCCACCGCCGCTCCATGGCCCCCGCATTGCCGCCACCACTACCTGATGGCTCGCTGGCCCAGCGCCTGGCCGCCTGCCGGATCTTCAAGGAGGACTGGCAGGAGACCCCAGCCATGCCAGGGCCAGCTCTCAGCGACATCCTGAGGAGCGTACAGCGCACCCGGACCCCCAGTGGCCCCCCGGCTCGGCCCAGCCGCTCTCTATGGGACCTGAGCCGCCTGTCCGAGCTGTCAGGCTCCAGTGACGGTGACAATGAGGTGAGACCTGGTGGCTGGTCTGAGAGAGAATAGCTGGGAGAGGATGGAGGCATCTGAGGGCCTGCCACGTGCCTGGCCCTGTGTGGGGGCAGGGAAAAGCAAAACTGCTCACTTCTGTTCATAACTGCATCGTCCGCTTCCTGTACCCATACTGTGTGCTGGGCAGGGGAGCCCTGGGTGGCAGGGGCAGAGACCTCATGAGCCCTGGACATGAAACCTGGCATGATTCTCCAACTCTGAGAGCCCAGGGTGGGTGAAGGGTGGAGACTTGCCCTCTCTGAACCTCAGTGTTCTCATCAAGGATGTGGGCTGAGTGGCTGTCCCCATCCTCAGTTTGCTTGGGAGGAGGAGTCAGTAAGGGTAGAACGAACTAGAATCATCATCATTATCATAAATTCCCCCCAAATGGAATTTATTTTGCCTTCATGACATCCTTATCCCAGGTCAGTGAGGCAATGTTCATGCTCAGTTTTATGGCTGGGAAAGCAGAGGCTGGGAGAGGTTGAGCCGAACTTGCTCAAGGTCAAAGCAACGATCTTTTGTGGGCTCCTAGACGTGTGCCAGGCTCCAGGCCAAGTGCTTTCACTGTGGTTAAATTTCACCTTTGCCACAACCCTACGAGGTGGGTGTGATTACAGCTCTCCACCCACTCCTTTCACTGATGGGGAAACTGAGGCATCAGGGAGGAATCAGAACTCAGCCCTGGTTGCCTCTCAGGCAGGGCTTTTAAATGCTCTGCTTGTTGGCTTCCTGGATTTGAGTGTCCTGGGGTGTTGGGGAGGGAATTAGGGGAGCTCAGCTGCTTAGACACTGGGGTTCTAACAGCCTGCCCCAATTCTTTAGGGGACCCTGGGCAGGGCATCAGTATCCCCAGCAGTAAAGCAGGCTGTGGAGAAACCAGTGGATCCTCCCTGGATGCAGGCAGACTTGTGGTCAGTCTCTTAGCGAGCTGTGCCCTCTGAGTCTGTTTCCTCATCTACCTGGGAGCTCAAGGCCTCTTCCGAGGTTGAGCGAGAAATGTCCCAGGAATCGCTTCCCTCAGTCCGCCAAGGGAGGGGCAGGGGCAAGGTCCTTACCTCTACCTGATCCTGAGCCGCCCTCACCCAGCATCACCTCCCTTGGCAAATATTTGCTCCCCCCACACAGCTGCCAGCTGCTTCCTGTTCCTTCCCAGCTGCAAACATGCCCAGGGGGACACAGCTCCTTGCCCCCTCTGTAGGTCTGGGGGTCCCCAGCCTTCCTGCTCACTTCCTTCCTGGCTCTGGAGACTCAGGGGTCTTCTCGCCTCCTCGTGGAGTTCACCCCACTCTTCGTTCTCCCTCACCTCCCTCCTGTGTCATCTCTCGCCTTCCTGTCTTACCTTCCTTCTCTCCCTTCTCCCTAACCACCTTCTCCATCCTTGTTCACCCTCCTCTTTCTACTCCAGCTCTGGGCCCCCAAGAGCCTCCTCTCACCTCCCTCTCTTTCCCTCTGCAGCTCAAGAAGTCCCGGGGCTCCAAGGACACCCCAGCCAAGGCCCTGATGAGGCAGCGGGGCACTGGAGGGGCTCCCTGGGGTGAGGCAGACTCCCGTCCGTTGGCCTGGTCCCAGCCCTGGGGCAGCACCCTGTCCCCCATCCCTGCCCGCCGCCTCCGCTACCTGTCCCCGACCCAAAGGAGGCTTGGTAAAGATGCTGCATGCAAACTCCCAGAACCCAGAGGCGTTCGGCAGCCAGACCGGGCCGCCCAGCCAGGAATCCAGGGGTGGCCCTGACAGAAGCCAAAGCCAAATGGGACTGGCCTGTCTCAGGATATTTGGACAACTGTCACTTGAAGCCCCTAGCCTTGCTATCATGCCTTGGACAAGGCTTCTGGCCTCAGCGTCTGGGAAGCGGAAAGGGGTTTTATTTTTGTTTTTGTTTTTTTCACTTGTTCTAGACCGTGGGCAAGCCCCAGTGCCCACTCTAGACCTCAGTGTCACAGCCTAGAAAATGGGCAGAAAGTCTCCTCTGGCTGGGAGCTAGAACAGCACACATCCTTTTCTGGCTGGATCAGAACTTCTCTGAGGAAAGGCCTGGCTGAGTGGCTCCCAGGCTGGAATTGTGTGGGGTGAAGATGGGGAGTCCCTGAGACAAAGGGGAAACTTCTGCACCCACTGTGCTCAGGAGCTGAGGATAAACTGAGCTTGGCTGGGGAGAGGAGAGAGCCCCATCCAGGGCCCAGTGCTGAATCGGGAGGGACTGGAAATCGGTGAGGACACACCTGCTGGGGAACAGGCCAAGGCCATGGAGAGGGACCCAGCAGGAGCTGGGACTGTTTTGTGGGTACCAGTGGGTGAATTGTTGGGGCTGCCTTTTACCTCTGCCTAGAATAAAGCTGCTTCATGCCAGGAACTTGCATTTCCACAGCCCAGTGGGAGGCCCAGGAGTCCAGGCCCCCAGCCCCCTCCTCCCCCAAGGATCCAGGAGTCGAGGCCGCAGCACCCTCACCCTGGGGAAGTCGGGTGCCCAGCGCTGGCCTCCCTGCCCTACCTTTGCCTCTGGGCGAGACTTCCGAGTCACAGACTCCACCCGCGTGCCAGGTGGGTTAGAGGACCTCGTCCTCCCCAGGCCTCTGGTGGCCCCCGAGGGGTCCTCGCCCGAGCCTCCGCGGTCCGCAGCGGCGCCCCGCCAGCCCTCGCGCGCCCCCTGCCGCCGGGACGCCACCTCCACAGCGCATCGTTGAGCCCGGGCAGGAGGGGTGTGTTTATTTTTAGGGTGACGGGTAGGGGTGCTCAGAGGCCTGGCTTGGGGCTGGGCTGGGGTCCGGGCTGGGGTCGGGGTCCGGGCTGGCGTCTTCAGGGGCCTCGTCCCAGGGGAAGTTCGGCAGTCCCCGCATCTGCTCGCGGTAGATGCGGTCGAAGGCTTCGCTCTGCGCCACCGTGAAGTGATTCTTCCAGTCACCACACACCCCTGGCGGGGAGGGAGGGAGGCCGAGGTGAGGAGCATCGTCCCCTGCCCTCAACATCCCAGCACCCTCTTTCCCACCTCCTGGGCTTTGCCCACGTTCCCTTTGCCAGAAGCACTGCCCTTCCCCCGCCCCCCCATCTCCAATTTGCCCCTTTACCTCCTCTGATGATGACTAACAATGGCCAGACCCCCGGGCACCATTCCCTCCCTCCCCCCCGCCCCACCCTACTCAACCCTCCAGCAGACTTCTCACCTTCCTGCACGGATCTCTTAAATCTCTACCCAGAATATCCGCCTCCCCATCTAGTATTCCTGCACACACTCCCAACCTTTGCCTTTACAGTTTCCAGATCCTTCTGCAACCCTTGGCTCATGGCCCCTTCCTCCATCTTTAAAGCATCTTCTACCCTCTGACTCTGACCCTCCTTCACCTTCTTACAAGGACAGGTTGACTGTGACCTGTCCCTCTGCTCCCTGGCTAGAGCAGGGTTTCCTCGCTCCAGCACTCCTGCAACGCCCTACCTTACCTCCATTTATTGCTCTGACATTGGGAATCAGTGCTGTCCCAGCACTCAGTGGGTACCAGGCATAATGATGAAGATTGGCTGGGATTCACTCTTTAATCCTCCCAGCAACTGAGCAGGCAAAGGGCTTGGCTCTGCTGGTTCTGTGTGCCCCAGATCAAGCACTCTGAGGCTCGGGTTTCTGATCTCACAGGAGGATAATCTGAGGTACCAGCCCTTACCTGGAATCCTGGGGCCAAAGTAATTTAGATCACAGTATTTTGAATTTTAGCAGGTCCCCACACTGCATGTTACAAGACACTCTGAGTGAGGTCTGGGGGTGGGGCTCCCTGTGGTGGGTTAATACCCACTTCCCGACCAAGATGTTTTAAGACCTAATTCTTGGAACCTATGAATATGTGACCTGATAAATCACACTTTGCAGATGTGATTTAAGTTAAAGATCTTGAGGTAGGGAGAGGACCCTGGATTATCTGTGGACCCAATTTAATGGCAAGCATCCTTATAAGAGGATGAGGGAGGGTCAGAGTCAGAGAGTAGAAGATGCTCTGAAGACGGAGGAAGGGGCCGCAAACCAAGAGATGCGGGCGGGTCTGGAAACTGTAAAAGGCAGGGAACCGATTCTCCTCTAGAGCCCCCAGAAAGAATATGGTCCCAGTGAGACTGATTTTGGACTTCTGACCTCCAGAACCATAAGGTACGAACATGTGTTGTTTTAAGCAGTTAAGTTGGTGGTATTGGGTTACAGCAGGAACAGGAAACTAATACATTTCCACCCTCACCCTGAATCCAACACTTGAATATTTCTGGGGTGAACGTTAATGCTAAGAAGGGTTCACGAAGACTTGAAATAGCCTCATAGTGGTTTGGAGCTGGCTATGAAGAAAATGTACTCAAGCGTCTTCTTCCAGTTTAGAGCTCTCTGGGAGTGGTGGGCTTGGGAGGACAGGCCCCTTGCCAAGCCCTGTGTGCAGAGTCAATCCTGGGTCCACAGTGACCCCATAAATGCAGTTCTGCTCCAAGCACCCCATGTAAGAGCTAGAGAAATAGGCCCAGAGAGGTTAAGTAACTAGCCCAAGCCACACAGCCAGGCAGTGGTCTCATGAGCCTTGGAGCCCCCGAGTCCTCACACCTTTCCGGAGGAAGGCACCATGGCTCTGGTCCAGCAGGCTGGGGGGCAGCAGCGTGAAGTTGGACATGGTGTTGGCCTTCATGGCATTGAAGGACGAGTGTGCCACGACGGATTCGAGCGCCTCCTCACCCAGCGGCCGGCCCAGGAACTGGCAGATGCGTTGCACGGAGCTGTGGAGATCCTGGGGACAGGGGAGAAGGGGCAGGGGATGAGTCAGTGGAGGAAGGGGACCCCAGATGAGAAAGAAACTTCAGTCCCAGAGTTTGGATTCCTGAGTCCCAACCCAGATCTGGAATCTGGGTGATTCTGCCTCTGCCTCAGTTTCCCCACCTCCAAGCCAGGCAGTTGGGCCATGACCTCTGAGGGGTTTTGCAGTTTAGGGTTTTGGAGGGTTCTGTAGGGAGGGAAGGGGTGGGGCTGGGTCAGAGGTCACAGCAGGGGGCGGAGGTCAGTTCAGCATCTTATGCAGAATCACCCTCTTTCAGGTTGGAAAGTCACTGTGGATTGTGCGCCTATTGTGTACCAATCTCTAGTCCAACCCCCTCATGAATACCTGCCATCGGACCTACCAGTAGCCTTACAGAGAGGTGTCATTACCCGAGTAGGTAAATGGAGGCTCAGAGAGGGGAAGACACTTGTCCAGGGTCACACAGCTAAGGAGGAAAACAGATCTGAGTCCCCAAAGCCCACATCCTCCTTTCCATCTTTCTGCCTTCCCTAATATGCAGCGCCTGGCACCGGTCAGCTCCACCAACCCCACGGCCCCGATTTTCCAGGTCATTCTTGGTTTCATAAGCCTCCATCCCTTTATCCTGTTGAACAACTAAGGTGTCCCAGAAATTCAAACATGTTGGCAGTTCCTCACACCCAGGGGCAGCCCAGAAGCTCTGTCAGGCTGCGTGGCCCAGTTTTGGGTTTGGAGAATAAAGCTTGATGGAAAAAAGGGGGGGAGGGGTAGTGCTGAAATATTTTCTGGATCTTTCCATCAAAAGAGATTTACAAGGGTGGGGGAAAAAAACCCATGGGGCCCACAGGGAAGACCCCTACCCTCTCTAGGTTATAACCTCCCTGTTTCCTCCTGTATAAAATGGGGGCAATAACAATATTGGGGTGAAGCATAGAAAATTATCTTTTTTTTTTTTTTTTTGCAGCTCGAAACTGGTCAAATACGGGCATTTCATGTTGTTTGATCTAATCTGTACCTCACCGATTACAGGGTTAAACCAAGTCATTTGTGTGCAGCATTTGGTGCCTGACATTTGTCAGAGAGGCTGAAACATTTGATACTGGGGCTGTTACTAATCAGATAGGCCCTCGCTCAGTACCTAATCACTCTTACTTTGCTCACTATACTAACTGTTTGCAATAGCTTGTCAGATGGTTATAATACGCCAGTGCCCGATATTGTGGCCCTCACAACAACCCTCTGCTCCAGCGTTTTTCACCCATGTTAAGGATGAGACTTCTGAGGCTCTGAGAGATTTTTTTTTTAACATTTTTTATTGATTTATAATCATTTTACAATGTTGTGTTCTGAGAGATTTTTAAGGGGATTTTAAACAACAGGATCCTACGGTATAGCACAGGGAACTATATTCAATAACTCATAATAACCTATAATGAAAAAATATGAAAAAGAATATATATTTATCACTGAATCACTATGCTGTACACCAGAAACTACCAACATTGTAAATCAACTATATACTTCAATAAAAAAGAATATAAATAAACAAGAAACTATAAACATTTTTTAAAAAAAGATTTTAACAGCTTTTTCAACACCAAAATCCAGGCTCTTTAGGCTGCAAAAAGCACAGACAGAAAGGAGGGTACAAAAATGCATGAAATGCACACATGGGAAGAGAATGTCTGGGAATGTTGGTGAAGGAATGTGTTGAGAGCCTCTTAAGTTCTCAGCATCTCAGGACACATATTTGTTAAGAACACAGAACAGTTGGACACATTTACTGTGGACTGGTGCATCTAGAAGCCCAGCATCTCCTTGCCTGGGTAAAGCCATAGGCACTCTGTATGGCCCCTTCTTCTAGGCAGCCCTCCCTGATTGCCCTAGCCGGAAAGTTTCTTTCTCCCGGGTACCTGCCCCCAGGATGTTCAATGGGGTCCAGATAGGCTCCCTGTCTGACTCCTAAGGCTGTTTCTTTCCTTTGCTTCCCTCCGCATTTCAGGTCACAACCATCATTAAACCATCATCGCTTCCCACGTATCACAGTTCTTCATCATCCCATTTATCCTGTCACCTCTGCTCAGAGCCCAGCTGGGGCTTCCACCAACTCAGAGAAAAGCCAGAGCCCTCACTGTGGGCCCCATCCCCTCTCTGCCCTCACTTCCCAGCACCCCCAACCTCGGCTCTGGCCACGGCGGCCTCTGCTCTCCTTGAAATACATTAAGCACATGCTCACCTCAGGGGCTTTCCACTGGCTGTTCCCACTGCCTCCTCCTTCCCCACTCACCTTTTTTCCTCAGCTCTTTGTCTTACCGGAAGGGAAGCTGGCGGGCATGAGGAGGGGAGGGGTAATAGGGCTGCTGGGCTGAGGTGGGGGTCGGGGAATCACCTGCTGCAGCTCCTCGTAGGTGATAAACAGGAAGTTCTCCTTGCCCTGCATCCGAATCCAGCCCTTAATGTGGTCGAACCAGGAGCCATACTGCACTGCGGGCAGAGGGGCAGGTGGGATGAGGGGCGGGCAGCTGGCCCCCCCTTGCTGGGGCTCAGAGGAGCCCAGCCTGTCCCATGTGGCCCCAGGCCTGGCCCCTCCCAGCTGGAGGCCTCCCCCCAAGCCCCCTACATTGGGCTCCCCGTGTCCTTCTGTCTCCCGCTGTGTCTCTCTAATTCCGTCTCTCTCCGCTTCCATTTCTCTCTCTCTTGCTTCCTCCATGTCTTTCAACCTCTCTCTGGTTCTTTCTCCCCGTTTCTGTATCTCATTGTCTCTGTTTTCTCTCTCAATCTCTTGGTCTCTTCTCTGTCTCCATTGCTCTTTATAATGCCCGGTATCTCTGTCTCTCTATCTCTCTGTCTCTTTTTTCTGTCTCCTACCCATCCCTCCTCTGTCCCTCTTCCCATCTGGGTCTACCAGGGGGTCCCCCACCTTACTCTGCCCCAGTCCTCACCTTCGCCTTTGAGGAAGTTCTGCAGGAACTGGTCAGGCGTGCCAGGGTCCTTCAACTGCCTGGCAATCTTGGAATAGTGATAGAGCGAAACCACAACATCCCGGGGGTTCCGGCCCATGTAGATCACCTGTGCGTGGGTGTTGGGAAGAGGAGAGATGTCAGCCCAGCAAGCTGCATGCCCTTTTTCTTCTGATCCTGCAGCAGGAAGGACTCAAGCTAGACTTCTCAAGGGACTTCCCAGTTAACGGGAGCTCAGATCAATCCACAGGATGGAGAGAGCTCCTTCCAACTATGTTCTAGGAATAGAGAGGGACTGTTTCTAGACCAGGTGGAGGCACAGTTTGGCTTCAGGAGATAAAGAGAAGAGGAGGAAGGCATAGGGTTCAGGGTGGGGAGATCCTGGTGAGGGCTACTGACCAACAGAGAAAGGCAGCCTCCTCTCCTGCCTATTCCCAAAGCCAAGACCCCAGCCTCATCCTTTCCTGCGTGGACTCTCACCCTAGCCTCCTCCCCAGCCTCCCAGCCGCCACACAACGCCAGAAGCTGACCCTGCCCTCCTTGGCTCTCCAGTGCCCAGGGTGGAGTCCTGGCCCCTGGGCCTGGCATTCCGATCTGTTTACCAGCTTCAGATTCCACAACCAACCCTACTCCAGCCCCATCAGAGATGTCCTTCCCCAAGCCAAGGTCAGCCATGCCTACATGGCTAAACCTCCAACAAAAACCCTGGACACGGAGGCTCAGGTGAGCCTCCCAGGTGATCGATGCCCTGTGCGTGTTGTCACACGTCACTGCTGGAGGACCGAGCACGGTCCATGCGACTCCACTGTAAGAGACAACTCGAAGCTGGTGCCTGGTCTCTCCTGGATGCTCCCCCAGGCACCTCTTCCCTTCGCTGAACTTAATCTTTACCCTTTCTCTGTAATAAGCTGTAACTGTGAGTATGACAGCTTTGCTGAGTTCTGTGAATCCATCTAGCGAATCACTGAGTCTGAAAGTGGTCTTGGGGACCCCAAGATTGCAGTAGCCGTCTCTTTTCTGTCTGCACTCATATCCTTCCTTGGTGATCTTACCAGTCTCCTGGCTTTAATTTCTCTGTCTCTGTATATCTGTCCGTCTCTTTGTCTTTCTCTCCATATATACATATCTCAACAGATTGCAAATAGATGCATCCAGCCTACATCCGTCCTGTCAAATCCAGATTTGTCTATCTCACTGCCCACTGGCAACCTCCCCCTGGACGTCAATGGGTCACAGCAGAACTCCCCATCTCCCCCCAGATCCTCTCCTCCCCAACCTCCCCATTTCAGTTGATGATGGCCCCATCCTCCCAACTGCTTAAGCCAACCCCCCTGCCGTCACCTTTGACTCATCTGTTTCTCTCACACCCACATCCCATCTGCCAAGCAAAGCCTCTGGGCTCCACATTCAAAATACACCCCTAAACCCAGCCCTTTGCCTTCACCTCCATGGCCATCACCCTGATCACCTCCATCACCCCCTTCCACCTAGCCTATGGCCTCCTCACCACCACGCTGCTTCTGCCCTCTCCCCGACAGTCTGTTCCCCACTTTGTAGCCAGAGGGCACATGTGAAAAACTAAATTGGCTCCATTTCTCCTTTGCTCAGAGCTCTCCCCTGGCTCCTGTCCCACTCAGAGACAAGCAAACTCCCCACCAAAGTCCACGTGGCCCTGCACATTTTGGCCCCTCTTACCTCCCTGACATCATCTCCACTCCTCTCCCCCTTGCTGACTTGGATCCAGCTACATAGTTCCCCTTGCTGGGCTTCAGGCATGCCATACCCACCCCAGGGCCTTTGTACCTGCTCTTGCCTCTGCCTGAAATGTTCTTTCCCCAGACATTCCACTGGCTCCTTTCTCTCACCTCCCAGGTCTTTACTCAAACAGCACCTTCCTACTGAGGCCTCCATGACCACCCTATTTATCATTGCAATCCCCACCCCTAACTCTAGTCCTACCCTCTCCCCCTTCTCACTGTGAATTTATCGCCTTGGACGTGTTAAATATTTTCCTTATGTAGGCCATCTGTTCACTGCCTGTCCCCTTTAAAATGTGGCTCACGGGGCAGGTGTTCTTGTGTGTGTATTTACTGCTGTTCTAGATCAGGGCCAGGCACATAGTAGGTATTCAATAAGTATGTGCTAAGTTCGTCAGTTAGTTAAGCCCCCCTCCCCCAACACCCGCCCTTCCTCCATCACCTTAGCCTTGGAGTTGAAGAAGTCCTTGGTGAAGAGCTGGATGGGGAGGTGAGAACTCATGAGGCGGGGGCTGGGCTGGTCGGGGAGGCTGAAGGCACCCATGATGGCCTCACACCAGGGTGACCGCTTCCAAATGGGTACCGAGTGAATCCAAGAGGGGTCCCCATCCTTGAGGATTAAGCTGATGATCTCAATCATCCAGTTGGTGCCTGTCAGGAGAAATTGGGCAAATTAATCAGAAGTGGGGAGGGGTGAAGAGAAGGATATAATCAAAAGCGTAATGGCTGCATCTATTGCACAATTTGCTACCTATTTTATTGCACAGATTTCTTAAAACCAGCAAAGAAGTCAGGGGTTGGTTATCTTTTTTTTTTTAATTGAAGTAGAGTTGATTTACAATGTTGTGTTAGTTTCAGGTATACAGCAAAGTGATTCAGATACATATATATATGTATATTCTTTTCAGATTCTTTTCCATTATAGGTTATTACAAGATACTGAATATAGTTTCCTATGCTATACAGTAGGTCCATGTTGTTTATCTCTTTTATATATAGTAGTGTGTATATGTTAATCGCAGACTCCTAATTTATCCCTCTATCCTCCGCCCCCTTAGAGTTGGTTATCTTTATTTTAGAAGCAGGAAACTGAAGCTCAAAGAAACAAAGTTGCCAGCCAAGGCAGCAGAGCTAGGAAGCGGCAGGTGGCAGGGACTGGCTAGCTGTCCACCCATCCCCATTTCGTTTCCCTACCGGGAATATCATGGGACTGCCTTTTTCCAGCCTCCCCTGCAGCTACATGTGGGGCCATGTGACTGGGTTTTGGCCAAGGAAGTGCAGGTGGCAGCGATGTGCAGACATTTCCAGGCCTGGCCCATAAACACCTACCACGTGACACCCGCCCTTCCCTCTCTGCTGGCTGGATGCAGAGATGCCAGTGGAAACTGGGGCTCCTGGGGATGGCAGAGCCATGAGTTGGAAGGAGCTGGGATGCTGGAGACTGCATAGATTTTCCCCCACTTCCCTGCATCCATCCTGCACCAGTTGGAGTTTATGGGAATGAGAAATAAACCACTGGGTTCAGCTTCTGAGATTCTGAGGCTTATGTATTAGGACAGAAGCCCTCTGTTAATACACGGAGGAAACTGGAATTGAATCTAGGTGTCTAGACTTAAAATCTCAGCTCTGTTCACTGCCCCTGGTTGGAAATAACACTTTGATTTCTGTGGGAAGCCACAGACTCCACACAGAGGGAAGAGACCTCATTAATGACCCAGTTCATAGGTCCAGATTCTAGGAGACTACAGGCAGGTTAAATGAGAAATAATAATAATGTTAATGATCACTTGGAATTTTTTTTCTTCTTCTTTTTAAATTTTTCTTTTTTCTTTTTGTTCAATCACTTGGAATTAGTATTCTATTGTCTTGGATTCTAACAGCTACCCTGTGCCAGTTCTCAATGTATTGCCTCTCAGCTCCAAATCCGCACTGGATTGGTGGGTTTTGTGACATTGGAGCTAGACCCTGGAAACATTTCTCCCTTGCCAGCTAGCGCAATGTTAATCTTTGTCAGTAGAGGGCGCCAGAGGAACCCTGTAGAAGGATGGGCTATCTCTTCCTGGTTCTCCTGAGCTGCTGCGGGCTGGCTCTTGTGATGGACAGCGGCCAGCAGTGCAGGGGACACCAGTGGCACTTATGCCTCCGCCAACCCCCCAGCAAATTTCCTTGAGCGCTTTTCTTCAGCCCTAGAGGGAGCAGCTACTCTTTGTATTGGCTCTGCCTGTATAATCCCCTGTTACCAGTTAATAATTCTTTTTTTGTAGGTGGGTAGAAAATATACATAACATGAACTAGACCAATTTAAGCAGAGGTACTGGGGATTGAACCCAGGATCCTGTGCATGCTAAGCATGCACTCTGCCACTGAACTATACCCACCCGTCCCCCCAATTTAACCATTTTTAGGAGTACGGTTCTATGGCATTAAGTACCTTCTCTTTATTGTGCGAATATCACTACAGTCTAGCTCCAAAGCTGTTTCAAACAAAGCCTGCTGTTTGGGGAACAGATTTCCACAACTTCTATGAAAGGCAATTTAGCTATATTCATCAAAATTGCAAGTGCACAGAGCCTCGGACCAAGCAATTCCATGTCTAGGAGTTTGTTCTGCAGTTAAGTGCGAATGTGTGCGAATGATACATGTACAAGATGTGGCACTGTATATCAAGGCAGAAGATTGGAAACTAGTAAATCCTAATCAGGAAGGAACTAGTTAAACAAGAATTCTTGTACAGCTGTTATGGAATACTGTGGAACTGTAAAAAAAAACAAAAAACCAACAACAGGAAGCTCTTTGTTTACAGTTCTCAGATGGGATGATGTCAAAATAGAAGGCAAAACCAATCAAAACCATGACACAGACTGGTGTGTATCACGTGTTAACTTTTGTGGGAAAAAAGTTTTAAAAAATTATGTACATTTTTGCTTGTACATGCACATTTTGGAAGGATACATGGGGACTACTGGTGGCTGTGGGAGGACAGAGATTTTACAGAGTAAACCTTTTGTACCTTTTGAATTTTGAACCATGAATATATTACTAAGAGAGAAATTAATTAATACATTTTAAATTTAAAAAAAAACTAAAAGAATAACTGGACATCCATATGGAAACAAAGAACCTTGATCTATATCTCATGCCATATATAAAGTTTATCTTAAAATGGATCAGAGACTTCAGTGTGAAATCTAAAACTATAAAACTTCTAGAAGAAAACATAAAGACCATCTTCATTGGCCTTAGTTTAGGAAAAGATGTCTCAGACATGACATCAGAAGTCTGATCCATTAAAGAACAAATTGGCTGTTGGATTTCATCAAAAATTTAAACTTTTGCTCCGAGAAGACACTGAAAAGAGAATGAAAAGACAAGCCACAGACTTGGAGAAAATACTTGCAAAAGGCATATCTGATAAAGGATGTGGACTCAGATTGTATAAAGAACTGTCAACACCCCATAATTAGAAGACCAACAACCCAATTGAAAAGGGCAAAAAACGTTTTGGACAGATACATTATCAAAGAAGATATATGATGGCTAATAAGTCCATGAAAAGATGCTCAACATAATTAGCTATTAGAGACGTGCAAATTCAAACCACAATGAAATACTAGAATACATCTGTTAGAAAGGCTTTTTAAAAAAATCTGACATTATCAAGTGCTGACAAGGAAGTGGAGCACCTGGAACCCACCAACATTGCCAGTGAGAAGGCAAGATGGTAAGCCAGCTTGTAAAAAATGCAGGATGGTTCCCATTTTGGAAACCAGGTTGGCAGTTTCTCATAAAGTTAAGCATATGTACTTCCCGTAAACTCAGCGATCCCACTGCTAAGTATTTACCCAAGATCAAGTGAAAATATATTTCCATGTGTAGACTTGTATGCAAAGCTTCATACTAGCCATATTCATACTCACCCTAGAGTGGAAACAACACAAAGTTTCTTCAACAGATGAATGGGAGGAACTGACCACAAAGGGGTGTGAAGGAATTTTGGGGGGGGATGGAACTGTTTTGTATCTTGATTATAGTGGTTCTATGACTTTGTCTATCAAAACTCATAGAACTTCGAGAGAAATGAAAACACATCCACAGACAGATTTGTATGTCAATGTTCCTACACGCATTATTCATAAGAGTAAAAGAGTGAAAAAAAAACTGATTGTTTGTATGACTAAACAGAATACAGTACACCCATACCATGGAATATTATTTAGCCATAAAAAGGAATGAAATATTGACACAGGCAACAACATGGATGAACTTCAAAAACATGATACATTCAAAAGATGAGATCCTGGGTTCAATCCACAGTACCTCAAAAAAAAAAAAAGAGTTCCTTCCCCAAATATTTATTGAATATGTGCCAGTCATATATTATTCAGGCTCAAAGACTACACTAGTGATCAAGGAGCTGTGTTGTATTGAGGAAACCAGAGACGAAATCAACAAATGAAAATATAACACAGTGGCTGGCAGCGCCGAACAGTATGAGGGGAGTTAAGGGGTAGAGAAGGACAGGATGGGGATGCTATTTTAGCCAGAGAGGTCAGGGAAGGCACCCCTGGGACGGTGAGCCAGCCTAGGGGAAGGGAGGGATCTGGGGGAAGGGCGCCTCCTGGCGGAGGAACCAGCCAGTGCAAAGGCCAAGCTCACCCTGGTCCTGAGCCCACCAAGGCGCCTTCCGAACCTCCTCCCCGCTTTCCTCTTTCCATTTTCCCTATTGTGCCCTTCTCATCCTCTGTCCCACACCCACCCCAACACTCCCTAGCACCGTCCCCTCTCCCCGCCCCGGCCCAGCAGTTACCTGACTTGGGGTAGGTGACGATAAAGATGTCGTCATCCTGCACATCCGCGTTCTCTGCCATGCTGATGCTCTCGGGTGAGTAGATGCCGACGGGGAAGGGGATGCCTTTGTACCTGAAGTATTCGCCTGACAAATTCTGGCTGTAGGAGGGTGGGGGAGACACCGTGAGGACTGGGGAGGAGGCTAGGACCGAGGTCACCCTTGGGAGGGTGGGAGACCAGGGGCCTGCGACTGAGCAGATTTCAAGGTTCCAGGAGCCTGCACAGGGTCCAGCTTCACAGCGGAGGCCTCCGGGACACGTGGCGGCAAAAAGTGGCGGAGGAATCTCAGGGCAGGTGAGGAAGGGCACTGAGGGCTGCCTCCACTTGCTAGCGGGTCCCTGACAAGGAACTTTCTCTGCACCCCATTTCCTCATTCACAAAGTGAGGATGATTTATTAACTCCCCTAACAACGCTATGAGGTGACGATGCTTATTCTCCCCATTTTCTGGATGAAGAAAGTGAGGCACAGAGAGGTTGAGTGGCTTGCCTAAAGCTACACCGCTGGCGGGGCATGCAGCACCTCCCATCTGCCGAGGGGGGCTAAGCACTTTCCATACATCTACTCTTCACCCCAACCCTCAAGGAAGACACCAAGTCACCACCCACGTTACAAACGGGGAAACCAAGGCCCAAGCAGTCACCCTTCCTAGGCAGTCACAGAGCAGCAGAGCCCAGCTGTGGAGTCCCCGGGAAGCTAAAACAGCCTTAAGCTTCCGGCCCCTCACTCAAGCTGCTTTTCCAAAACCCCTGCAATGGGTTCATATAGCCGTACACGTAAGTAAAATTTCCCAAAGTGAGACGTTTTAGGAGCCATCCGTTTAATCCGATGGCTCATCTGTTTAATCGCACACTTTCCCGGGGTCTTCTGTCTGTGGTGTGGGAGAGCGATAGGGATGTTGGGGACTTGGGTAAGGAGAACTCGAGTTGGAGATACATTTCATTGGGCTGGCGTGGGACAGTGATCAGGTCTGCGGTCACCTCTGTATACAGTTTGGGGATGGGGAGCTGGCTGGGTACAGGAAGTGCTTCCAGCAGCATTGCTTGGGCTTAATGACCGGAAGGCTTGGGTCCGAGGTCAGATTACCCATCACCTGTCCAAGGGCACCTGGAACCAAAAGTTTTGGGTGGAAGAGGAGACAGGTTTGAAGCCAGAAGCTGGTGTGTTATTTTTCTGGAATATGTGGGGTGTTTGCCAGCTTTCAAAGCGAAACTACTTGCTGTCATTTCTTTTCTCACTCTAAACAAACATTCCCACTACCTCATGTTGCAGTCACACGTACTGATCCTTTTTCTCAGAGAGAACCTCCTCGAAACCAGATAAGCTTCAGGCCCCACAAAGCCTGGATCCGCCCAGTCTTGGCTGCCACACCGTACTACTTACCATTTGTGGTCCTTTATGGTAGACTTAGCACAGTACTTTGAGCCGGAAGAAAAAATTATGTGTGTGTAAGTGGGTCATATTGTCTGTGGATTTAGTTTTAGGATAGCGAAGAGGATTTACAAATATTCTGTTACATAAAGAAGGCTGGGGTGTGACCACACAGATGACACTCAGAAACACAGGATCTCCCAGAGGATAGGATTCCAATGAGGGGACATTCAAACGGAGGGACAAGTAACCTACAGTATTAGAAGGTGGGGTGGCCTTGTGGGGTGGGGGCTGATGAGGGGGCCGGTTTCACCCGCGTTGCCTACTTTGCAAAATTTGCTGAGCGGTTGCCTGAAGCTCTCTGCACAGCACTCATGTTTTCCTTTAATAAAACTTTCAATGAATGAATGAATAAAACAAAGGGGAAAAAAACCACCTTTCCTACTAAAACAATTGTTTTGAATAAAAGGGGGTGAGATGTGGGGCCTAGTGAGGTTGAAAACCCAGCTGACTTGCACAAGCCTTTTCTGGTCATTCTTCCTTGTCTACCCAGTTGACTAATGAGGAAACTGAGGCCCACTGAGGGCTGAGACTTGCCCGGGACTCTCCCAGTGATTTTGTTAGTTTGTTTTTGTTTTGTTGTTGTTGTTGTTTGCGGGGAGGTAATTAGATTTATTTATTTTTTAATGGAGGTACTGGGGATTGAACCCAGGACCTTGTGCATGCTAAGCACATACTCTACCACTGAGCTCTACCCTCCCCCACTCCCGGTGTCCTTCCCGAAGGCCTTGGGAGATTTGAGGGGTGAGGACTTTCTCTGGGGCTTGGTACCAGGCTCAGGCTTACAGCAGAAGGACAAAGGTGGAGAACTGTGTCCTCTGCCTGGAGTCTCAGGAGGGCTCTGCAGAGCCCAGGTGAGGCTCAGTGCAGAAAGCCAGGGTTTCCCAAGGGCAGTGTCCCAAGGCAGGCCTGGAGGAGGCTGTGGAGGAACCTGGCATGTGATCTATGGTCGGCTGGCAAAGGCCCTCTCTGTCCCTGGCTGGGGGCTGTTCCCAAGGAGACAGGGAAGGAAGGGCTGGTCACCTCAAAGGGGTAGGGGTGGAGGCTTTGCAGGCCCTGCTTCTAAGTAACCAAAGTGGAACTGGTATGAATAGGAGTGTGGTTCTGGAGCTGGGCCTTGTGGGCTCAGTCTGGTTTTGGCACTTGCTAGCCCAGTGAGACCTGGTGCTGCCTCGCTTTGCGCCTCAGTTTCCTCAGCTGTAAAATGGGAATAGGAGAAATGGCATGGTGTGCTGGTTAGCAGCATTAACCCTGGAGCCGGAATACATGGGTTTGAAGGATACCTCCGCCAGCTGTGTGGCCGTGGGCAAGTCACTCAACCTCCTTGTACCTCAGTTCTTACATCCATCAAATGGGGAGCATAATAAACACTACCTCAGAAGGTTGTTGTGAGCATGTTAAAAAGAGCTTAGGACTGGGCCTGGCACAGAAGTAAGCACAATATACGTGTTTGTTAATTTTTTAAAAAATAGGTTTAGTTGGAGGGTTTCATGCGGCAATGGAAATAAAAATGATTAAGATAGAGCCTGGCTCCTAGTCTGCATTCAATAAATCTGGGCTAAAATTACTGTCATTATACCAGTAATAGAGGCAACGTTGGGCATTGTGTGAGCCCAGAGGAGAGGCTGCCTGGTACAGCCTTTGGCACACAGTAGGCCCTCAGCACATTGTAATTACTTTATTGTTCAGGGATGTCATCAGTTATCCTATAGGTTGAGTGCAGCCTGGGGAATTAGTGATGTCACTAGTTGCCAGGCAGATTTAGCCCAGTGGGTGGAGCCGTGAGGTCATCAGTTACTAGGCGGATTAGCTGGTGAAGTTGCTGGGCCTTGGCTCTGATGGGTCAGATATGCTGTCTCTGTGCCCGGAGCAGCAGATCTCACCTCTTTGAGCCTGTTTCCTCACCTGTCACATGAAGATAACAGTAATCTCAACCTTAGGGTTTTAATGCCTACCTGAGGATTAAAAGGGATAATGTATGTTAAGCACCAGGCTCCTGATAAATGCTCAGGACTTTGAAGGTCCCTTCAGCGTTCCTTGCTAGTTTAGTCTTTGATCTCACCAACAAAACAGCTCCTTGAGGGAGAAATTTCCTCCCTAGCCTACGGGAGAGAAAAACAGAGATGCTAGCAAAGCAAAGATCCTGGATCTTTCAGGTATCCCCGAAATAGTCACTGGATGCAGAAATGTATATATATGAGGGTGTCCCACCACCCCCCTCAGCGCTTACAATCTCCAGATGGGGATCCAAGCCCCACCCTAGGAGGCCAGGGTGGAATCCACAGTGTTAGCATATTGACTGAAGGTGTAGTGAATGAATGAATGAATGTGTAAATGAATGAAGGGAGTTACCGGGACAAAAGTGGAGGACCATCAAAGAGCCCTTGCTATGTCCTTTCAGCTGCCTCTGTGGCTCTCAGCCCCAGGCACTTTAGAATCCCCTGTGGGGACGTTAGAAACTCTTAAAGCCTGAAATCACTCAAAGCCAATAGCGTTCAAATCTCACCACTGGCTCTCCGAGCCCAGAACAATCAGTTGCTCAATAAATGACTGGGCGTCAACAGTCAATAAATAACCAAGGCACGAAAGGGAGAGGACTGGGGTCTCCCAGCAGGTTAGGAGGCCACAGATAACAAAATGGGCATTGAGGGAAGGGGAGCGATTTGGCCAAGGCCACGTGGCGAGTACAGAGCAGAGGTGAGCCCGAGACAGCTCTGGCCCAGTCCCTCCTTCCCGATGTACCCCTCGCTCCAGCCAAAGCCCCCAAATGCACCCCTGGCCTTTGTGTCTGCAGTTCCTCCCACCAGGAATGCCGTTCCCCCTGCCGTTCTCTGCGCTTGAGCATGGAGGCTGGCTAGGAGGCCCGCACTGGGATTCCGGCTTGGCTGAATCTTCCTGTGTGTCCCCAAGCAGAAGCTGTGCATTTCTTTCCCTACCTTGTAAATTAAATCTGGCCCCGGGTGACGTTTTTTCTCCCTGGGTTCGGAGCCCATTTTGTTCCCATGCCCCGTCCAGGGTCTGGCATGCTGCTCCCTTGGCTGGAGCAGAGGAATGCAGATGGCAACTGAACTGGGGCAGAGACCAGCAGCAGGAGGAACAGGGGACACAGCTAGGGCCCACACAACAGGCAATGGGCCAAGGACGTACTTAGCCTCCTCGAAGGGGCCTGGCCTGGCCTGCCCTGCTAGGGAGACCTCAGGACATGAGACTCTAAGAACCGCCCAACATGGTGACCCTCCTGCCTCCCACTGCCCTACAGTCCACCAGGCTCTTCCTCTCCGTCCTCATTGCCCCCGGCCAGCTCAGGTCTCCTCCTCGCCCCCTGGACCCTCAGCCCAGCCTGCTCTCCAGTCTCTTGGCCTCCAGCCTCTCCTTCCTGTCCATCTCTGAAATGGCCTGGAATGCAAGGCCCTATGTAGCCTGGGGCCTGCCACTCCTCTGGCCTCCTCAGACTCCGAAGACCCTTCTGGCCCCAGCTTGGGAGGAGGGGCGGGGAAGCCACCCTTGTGGAAATGCTATGCCAAGGGCATGCATTAAATTCACAGACCTCTCCTAGAACCCCATGAAGTGGGTCTTGAGAGCCTCACTTCATGCCAGAAGCAGTGGAGCCCCAGAGAGGTTAATATATTTTCTTAAGGTCTCACAGCAGTCTTCATAGGAGGTCTCAATAAATACCTGTCAATGTGCTCCACTCCTTCCTCCTCCACTAGGACACAGTGTGTCTGCCTCCTTCTGTGTTTTATCCCCTATGCCTCGCATACAACAGCTGTGCAGGCAACAAACCCATCCTTGGTTCAGATTCCCTGGTGTTGGGGCTCAGTCACCACCTCCAGAGGCAGCCCAGGCCACACAGCGGGGAGGAAAGACGGGCTGAGGTTGGACAGACTTGGATTTGGCCCCGGCTCCTTTTCCAATTAGCTGTGTGATCTTTGTGGAATTAAAGAAACCTCAGCTAAAATTGGAGTCAGAGGCCTGAAGGGGGAGCATTCATGCCCTGCCATGAACTCATTTGCTCCAAACCCGAGAGAGAAGCCTCCGTCTCAGGAAGGTGAGTCTACTTACCATCCGGCGGAAGGAAGGAAACTCCCGCCCATGATGGCCCAGCCAATCAGAAACTGAGTGGCCCAGCCAATCAGAGACTGTAGCAGCCCAGCCAATCAGAGACTGTAGCAGCCCAACCAATGGAAAACCTCCAGACTTTGGAACCCTCCAATGAATTCGTTGGTTGTCACAGCCCCTCCCAACTCTCCCTTTTCCCCTGTAAAACAACTTCTCCTCCCTTGTTCTCTGGATTTGCCAATGGGAGACCACAGCTTGCATTTCCCTAGTTGCAACTCGTTTCATTATTCTCAAATAAACTCACTTTTGCTGATAAAATAACTGACTATTACATTACTAAAGTTGACACCTTGTATACATGGCTTGACCTCTCTGTGCCTCAGTTTCTCATCTGGAGGAGCCTAGGAAAGAGGGCACTTGGTAAGGATTAAAATTGCTTTCACCTGTCCCTTCTCACCAGGATTACTGCGCTCACTTCATTATTGGTCTCCCTGCTTCCACCCCTGCCCTCTACAGTCGTTCCCCGCATGGCAGCCAAAAGGATCTGGTTAGAACCTAAGTCAGCTCCTGTCCCTCCTCTGCTCAAAACTGTCCCTCGGTCTGTCTCACTCAAAGTAAAAGCAAAGTCTCACCATGACTGCAAGGCCCCGCCTGATTTGCCCTGATCCCGCTCTGCCTTTATCTTCCCCCTCTCGCCCGTGCTCACTCGGCTCCAGCCAGACAGGTCTCCTAGCTGTTCCTCCAACACTTCAGGCTGAGTCCTGCCTCAGGGCCTTTACACTGGCTGTTTTGTCTTCCATTCAGGACTGTGGCTGGCACCCTCACCTCCTGCAAGTCCTTGCTCCAACATCATTGCTTGTCAACGAGGCCTCCCCTGACACGCTGTTTGCAGTTCAACCCACCTCATCCCTTCACCCTGCCTTGTTTTCCCATCACACTGCCCATGACCAGCTCTTACGGTTTACATATCATGTTGTCTCTTGCCTTTCTTCTGTGCTTGTATGCAAACTCCAAGAGACCAGCGATTTTTGGGGGGGAGGGGGTGGGAATCTGTCTTGATTGCCAATGTATCAAACCACTGGCATACCCAGAGAAGACCCCCAGTCAATTTATGTTGAAGAAATAAAAAATAACTCTTACAGTGCTCCCTGGCCCGACACTCCTCACTACATTATGCGCTTTAATTCATTTATTCCCTCAACAACCCCAGGAGGCCACCCACTACAGTATTGCTATCCTTGCATTACAAATGGGGAAATGGAGGCACAGAGAGGCAAAGTCGCTTGGTGAATGTCACACAGCTGCAGCGGGCAGAACTTTGGTTTGAACCCAGGCAGTGTGGCCCCACAGTTTGCACCCCTAACCACTCAGTGCCATGGGGTAGCTCCTCCCCACTCCCCATAGGGTTCTCCTCAAATGTGCTCTTTCTGGGCGGGGACTGTGGGGGGCTGGGGGAGGGGGTGGTCAGGAAGACATAGGTTTGACCTCAGGCAATTCACATAACCTCGATCAGTCTCAGTGTCCACCTCCCTCCCCTTGGTCGCAGGAATATTTAACTCCTAGACATATGCTATTATTATTATTATCATTATATGATATTATATATTGTAGATTAATATACCTCAATGAAATATCTTAATATAAGCACAGATTTTAAAGTGGAGTTTCTCCCCCTCTTGGGGGTTCACCCAAGAGAAACAAAACTTTCGTTCAAGTGGGAAGGGGCCTCTGTAGCACCTTGCCGGCCAAGGAGGCTGCTGGGCTCAAAAAAAAAAAGTGGGGGGAGGGTATAGCTCAGTGGCAGAGCACGTCCTTAGCATGCATGAGGTCTGGGGTTCAATCCCGAGTACCTCCATTAAAATAAATAAATAAATAAACCCAATCACCCCCCCCACCAAAAAAAACAACAGAAAATTTAAGAACTTGGCAGAGGGAGGGTATAGCTCAAGTGGTAGAGTGCATGCTTAGTATGCACAAGGTCCTGGGTTCAATCCTCAGTACCTCCTCTAAAAATGAATAAACCTAGTTACCTCCCCTCCCTCCACCCACTAAAATAAAATGATTAAAAAATTAAATAATAAATAAAATATTTAAAGAAAACCCTTATGTTCACACTAATGTCCGTACTAGCATGTTTATAGCTGCCCTACTCATAATCTCCAAAAACTGGCACAACTCAAATATCCTTCAAAGGTTGAGTGGATAAACAGTGGTGCACAACCACCACACGGTACTTCTCAGCAATGGTAAGCAAGAAACCATTGATACCACAGCCACATAGATGAGTCTCAGAGGCTTTGGGCTGAGTGAAGGAAGCCAGACTCAGGAGGTCACAAAGTATATAATTCCATCCATATGACTGTGGTGGGCTGAATGATGGCCCTCAAAGAGGTCCACGTTCCAGTCCTTGGAACCGGCAAATAGGTCCCATTGCACTGTCAAAGGGATTTTGCAGCTATGATTATGTTAAGGATTTGGAGCTGGGAAGAGAATCTGGTTGACCCTGAACATGATCACAAAGGTCCTTAGGGAGACCGAAGTGTTAGAATTGGAGAGGGAAGAGGTACTCATAGGTCAGAAAGGAGAGAGCTTGGAAGGTGCTACACAGCTGGCTTTGAAGATGGAGGAAGGGATGAAGGCAGCCAAGGGATGCAGGTGGCCTCCAGAAACTGGGAAAGGCCTGGGAGGAGATGGGAGGCCTGCAACCCTGCCGACACTTTGATTTTAGCCCAATGACCCTGATTTCAGACTTCTGACCTCCAGAAGTGTACGAGGACAAATCTGTATTGCTTTAAACCAATCAGTTTGTGGTCATTTGCTGCAGCAGCAATAGGAAACTACATAATATTTCTGAAAAGACAAAACTATGTGAACAGGGAATAGATCAGTAGCTGGGGGAGTGGGGTAAGGAGGGGAGGGGAGAGGGCAGCTGGGGATGGGGGAGGGTGTGACTACAAAGGGATGGTGGTGCAGTCCTCCATCCTGATTGCAGTGATGGTTACACAAATCTATGCATGTGTTAAAATTCATAAAGCTATACACTCCCCCACAACACAAATCAATTTGACTGATTCATTAAAAAAACTCAAATAGACACTTAACACTTAACATTAGCTATTTTTATAACAAGACATCCCGCTGGCCAGGGTCCCTTTAGGCTACCCGGGTTTATGCAGAGAAGTGACTCCTGCCTAAGTGACAGGCCTGCTTTGGATTTGCTGTGTGACCTGAGGTCACTCTCAAGCCCTCTCTGGTCTCACTTGAAGAATGAACAGTGATTTGATGGGGCAGGGAGCAGATACCAGGGGCCTCTTTTCCAGGGACCTCCCAGTCTGATCTCCAAAGAGAACTCCCCATTCCTGGTAGCTTTAGGCCTTTTTGCCTGAAATGGGGCAAATTCATTCTTTCAGCCCACAAATACTTACCCAGCATCTACCTTGTGCCAGACACTGGGGGACACAAAAGTGAGTGCAGCTGACAAAAACCCCTATTGCAGGGGGAGGGTATAGCTCAGTGGTAGAGTGCATGCCTAGCATGCACAAGGTCATGGGTTCAACCCCCAGTACCTCCATTAAAAAAAAAAGTAAACCTAATTACCTTCTCCTCTCCCCCAAAACACTCAAAAACAAAACAATAACAATGTTTTATAAAATTAAAAAAAAACCCTATTGCAGTTTATGTTTGAAGGAACAATAAAATTAACAAAATGTTCTAAATGTTGTGTATTGGATAGTGATGGGGGAAACAAGCAGGTGGGGGCTAAGGAGCAGGTAGGGGCTAGGGAGCATCTAGGGTTGGGAGGGTTTGCAGTTTTAGGTCGCTGGAGTCAGGGGAGGGCCCTCGGGGGAGGTGACCTTTGAACAGACTTGAAGGAGGTGAGGAAAGAGTCATGTGTGGGTATCAGAAAGAACAGTGTGTGCAAAGGAGGGAGGGAGGGCAGGCTGCTGGGATTCTGGGGTCTTGTGGGACTGGAACTGCCCCCCAACTCCTGTGTGTGGACCCTATCGGGCCAAGAATGCGATTGCATCTGGCTGCGGCTGCGGCTGCGGCTGCGGCTGCGGCTGCACCAGGAGTTTCTCTGCAGCCCCGCGGTCCTGCTGACTCACAGCGGGAGCCTGCGATCAACCCTCCTTTCTCTAGAGAACGCTGCCAAGACTCCACTAGTCTGAGCTGCATTCTGTGCGCCTCCGTTCCCAGAACACCCTGTGCAGTGGTCAGCCGCCCCACCTTTGCCTGGGCTGTCTCTCTTACAGGAGTGCTCTTTTTCACCTCTCGAAATTCCACTTGGAGCCCATCTGGGCAAGCATCTCACATTCTCTGGCCACCTCCACCTCAGCGGAATGACTCATGCCTTGGGCAGAATGCAGAAAAGGCTCTTTGACTGTCCTGCCCTCCCCTGCTGCGGCAGCAGGGAGAGTAATTAGAGTAACCTCTTTGGGAGCTCACTTGGCAACGTTTAAATTACACAGGCCTCCTCTGCTAAAGAAAACATTCCCTCCATGCACATGGTTCCCCACCTCAGCACCCTGTTTGCTTCTTTTACAGTCCTTTTAATACTTAGTAACTATTTTCTTTGTCTATTAACTTCTTTAAATCAATCTTCCCCACTAGTAGTGGAGCTACAAGGGAGCAGAAATTCCCCTCCTCACAGGTCTCCCCTCCAAGAACCAGAGTCTGACAGGCAGGCAACACTCCATTATTTTTGTTAGATGAACAAATGAACATGACGCCCCAGAATTTTAAGGGATGTCGTCCCCCCCCCGGAAGTGCCTGAAGAAATACGTTCCAGTGTGAAGGAAAAGCCAGGCTGGGCCTACTCGTAAATCTAAGTGTAACAAGTGTCAGATTACTGAGCTGAGTTCTGCTGGGCTAACTGGTAAATCTAAGTTAATAAGTGTCGGTTTGCTGATTCCCTGCTCATGTTTTTAACTTTTGCTAGCCAGCTAGATTTTCAGAGAGACATATCTGGCCTTGGAATGTTAGTTTGCTGCCTCTCTGCCTCCACTTTTGTGATAATGATGCTGCTAAAGCTGTTCCATGCCTATTGGCCAAATACCCCAAGCTTGTACTTTACCCTATAAAACGTCTTGGAGGTGCTCAGAGCTTCGGAGCAGAAGCCCCTCTCAGCCTGCTGGCATAATAAATCTGAGTACTCCAACCCTCCGAGTGGTGCTTGTTTCTTGCTGGCCTGTCATTTCCATAACATTTCTGGAGGCCCCAGCGAGATTCAACCACGTCGGCCCCTTGAGCCGCTGGACTGGTGGCTCCGGCCGACTGGGGGACCGGACTTCAGCAGGGAACGAGGTGGCGCCGCCTGACAATATTGCGGGTTCTTCTTTGTGACGGTGACTCGGCCCCACCCCGTGTCGCTGAGCTACAACCAGAGCCAGACTGGGTGGAGGGATGGACAGACTCACCAGGTGGCCGTCCGGACAAGGTAGGAACCCCCGGGAGGAATCAGGTCCTGTCCCAGTGGACAGAAGAGGAGGCGGATCCCTCCTACAGGAAACAGGATACTATGATTGATGGGAGGACTGTTGTTAACGTGTGTGTGTGTGTGTGTGTGTGTGTGTGTGTGTGTGTGAATGTGCAGCCTGTGAAGCATGCGATCAGGCTCGAGTTTGTAGCTCCACGGCATTCCGCTACGGAGTTCGAGTGAGTCCCATCCTGCGGTTCCGTGGTGACCTCATACGGCTCAGGGCGGTATCGGTCCCTCAGGGTCCCGATCGGAGTCAGCGGCTTATACTGACCCGCCAAAGCTAAGAGGCACCTTCGTCCCCGCGAGGGGAGCGGCCCGGCGGACGCAACGAAAACCCTCCCTTGTGCAACACCGGCACAGGGTGGCTACACTGGGAGGGAAAGGGACATAAAACAGCATAGAAGTAAACGACCCCTGTGCCCTTGGGGACTAAAATGAGACTACTTTAAAAAAGTTTCAGATGCAACCTTGTCACCAGTCCCCCAGAATATCCTGTCGCGATTAATAAACCACCCTCAATACTACCCCTCTGTCTAAAATACAGCCCACAAGACCTGAGCCAGAGGGAGCCACCCCAGGACTGGCTAAAACCCTCTTTTGAGGTCCCCTTTTTGGTCCATTTATTCTGCCACCGGATGGCCATCCCGGCCTCATATTTTGTCAATTTAGGCTATAGAGAAGGCTTTGTGCAGGGACCCCCTAGAGCTCATCCAGGCCCAGGGGAGCCTCAGGGACAAGTGCCTATTGTGAAACCCTAACTCACTGGCAGTTCTTCCAGCCAAGCAGATAAATATTAGGCCCAGCGAGGCAACAGGGTTTTTTTTTTTAAAAAAACTTCGCTGTTCTGAGTGGAAAAAAACAGAAATACTGGGGTCACAGTCCTTGGTGTCAGGAGCAGACCCACACCTATAGGCCGTAAAATCTGTCAACTAATAATAATGGGAGCCTCTAAATCAAAGCCGACAGTTCTGGACTGCACGATTAAAAATTTCCAAAAGGTGTTCTCAGGAAACTATAGCGTTTAATGACCCCTGGCAGGCTCCATACTTTGTGAAAACTTAAATGGTCGACCTTTGGAGTTGGGTGGCCCTCAGGAGAAACTTTGGACCTAGCAACAGTGCCAGCAGTCTATTGAATAATCACTGGAACCCCAGGCCACCCAGATCAATTCCCTTACCTTGACTTCTGGCTAAATATCGCCCAGAATCTACCCTCATGGATTCAGTTCTGCTTAAATGGATCTGGATGATGCAAGATATTAGCAGCTCAGCTAGTCCAGGCAAAAAAAAAAAAAAAAAACACCAAAAAACCAGATAGAGAAAAGCCTGTTTTCCAGGGAGACACAGAGGATGAGATGTGCCTGCCCCCTCTTGTATGCCCCCAACGCACCGACACCTCTGGTCCTACTGGAGACACGGCCACCCTCTGTGTCACCACCTCCCCAACCTGAGGACCCAGAGGCAGAGCCCAGCCCCCAGCCTGAGCCTGCAGGAAGGAGACTGTGCTCAGCACAAGCCGGGAGAGCAGCACCTCCGGCCCTCCAAATGCTGCTGCGGGAGACACAAAGGCCCCAGAAAGCTGGGGAGGACGGGACTGTTCAGCCCAAGCGCCCCATACTCTGCTACCAACCCTTTAGCACTGCAGCCCTTCCCAATTGGCGCCATCATACTCCTTCCTACTCTGAAAAACCGCAGGCATTTCAATCACATCATGGTCTGAACAGAATTAAAATAGAGCTTCCACAATAATAGCAGATGAAGTGCCACTGGTAAATTGGTCAGAATTTTTGGCCTGCCCTCCAAAAAAAAAAAAAAAGAAAAAGGAGCAAAAAGTGTTGGAGCGGGCTGCGTTTAACATCAGGAGGAACGCCCCAGCACCGCCTCCACCTCGGCGGCCACTGCTGCCGCCACCACCGCCGCCACAACTGTCGGGGAGCGCCGGCCCCTGCCCAGTCCCGAAGCGATGCTGGGACAATCATGGGGCTCTGTCACGAAGACATGCCAATATTTGGTCTCTGTCCAGCCCACGATGATTTCTACTTGGTGGTGTGTGATGACTGTAATCAGGCTGTCAAACCGCAGGCTCTGATTGACCTCGTAGAGTCTGTCTTTCATTCTCACCGGCCCACCTGGGAAGATGTTCGCCAGCTGCTTCTGACTCTTTTCAGTACAGAGGAGAGGAGACACATTCTCACTGAAGCACGAAAATGGCTACAGGGCCGAGCCCCCAGGGACACATTAAATGTTCAGGGGTGGGCTATGACACAGGCCCCTGACACCAGACTAGACTGGGACTTTCTCTCGGAGTCCTGACTCAAAATGTGGGGCCTGTGGCCTATTTGTCTAAAAGACTGGACCCTGTGGCATCAGGATGGCCACCTTGTCTACGGGCCCTCGCTGCCACAGCCCCCGGTCCACGAGGCAGACAAACTCCCACTGGGACAGACTTTAAATGTAAAAGTGCCCCCCTCCATGGTGGCCCTAATAAACAGCCCAGGTTACAAATGGATAACTAACACAAGGATGACCCACTACCAGGGGCTTCTATGTAAAAATCCAAGAGTCCGTCTAGAGACTGTGCAACCTTAAACCCAGCCACATATTTACCTGAAGGGGAGGGGCAGCCTAACCACGACTGTAGAAAAATCATCAAAAAGTGTACATGAGCAGGCCTGATCTAACCGATAAGCCCCTGCAAAACCCAGACCTGGAACTTTTCACAGACGGCAGCAGTTACATGCAGGATGGACAACGGCGAGCAGGTTACGCTGTAACAACAACCCGAGAGGTAATAAAGGCGGAGTCCCTTCCCCCAGGATGGTCTGCTCAGCAAGCAGAGATTTGGGCACTGGTCCAAGCACTAAGGGAAGGAAAAGGAAAATGAGTCAATATATACACTCTTTCCAAATATGCATTTGCAACCTTGCATGTACGTGGAGCCATCTATAAGGAGAGAGGACTTTTGGCTGCTGGGGAAAAAAAGATCAAAAACAAAGAAGAAATTTTACAGTTACTGGAGGCAGTATGGGATCCAAAGAAGGTGGCCGTTATGCACTGTAAGGGACACCAAAAAGGAAATGACCCTGTGAGCCAGGGGAACAGGCTGGCTAATCAAAAGGCAAGAGAGGCAGCCACCTAAAAACACCCAATAATTAACATTATGGCAGCGCCAGAGCTACCCACTGCCCCAGAATATAGCCATGACGAAAACAATTGGGCACAGGCCGAACAAGGGAAGGAAGCAAAGGATGGATGGTGGATCATGACGGATGGAGGGGTTTTCATCCCGGAATGACTAGCTTATCGCATAGTCCAACAACAGCACGAAGCCACACACGGGAAAAATGGCTTTGGAGGCCCTCCAAATGTGATATTTCCTGATTTCTCATCTCCCTACTCTGTGCGCATCAGTCTCCCAGCGCTGCTTGCTCTGTGCTGAAAACAATCCAAAACAGGGGCCCACTGGGCCAACGAAAATACAACGATGCACCTTGGCTCCCTTCAAAGATTTAAAAGTGTACTTTACTAAACTTGGACACAGTAAGGGCTATAAGTACCTGCTGGTTTTCATCTGCACCTTCACAGGGTGCGTAAAATCCTAAGACACTAAAAACCTGCTGGAACCCACACACAGCATACCGGCCTCAAAGCTCAGGGAAGCTGTTAAAGCTGCAGGAATCATCCCTTGGATCCACCACTCCAGGGTTATGAGAGCGACTTCACCTCGGACAGAGGGTCCCTAAAGAATTAAGAGCATCCCAGGAGACCCGCTCAAGATCAAGATCAAGAGGGACCAGAAGAAGATGGAGGAGCCCTGCTCTAGCCACACCCGGAAGCTGGCTAGTCAACGCACGGCCGAAGCTTGAGGAAAGCGCAGCGAAACTGTTAAATGTATTCCTCTTGTGCTCCCTCGCCTCTTCCCTTGTTTGCTATACCAGCCTGCGTATTGGCAGTGGGGCTGGCCAGCACCGCCCCACCCGACTGGGATATAGGCCATAGGATCCTGATAGCTATTTTATACTTTGTTATAACTAGTGCCATCACCGCAGCGTCATGTCTAAGATAATCATAAGGCTGATGTTACTGATGCTAATGCCCTCACTCCCCTTGCTAGTGGGGCTCGAAATGGCAGCAGGGGTGGGCACAGGACTTGGTGGCATAGCCTCATCCTCTTATTACTATTATCAGCTTACAGGTGAGTTCAGCCAGGATCTCTAATAAATAACAGAAACCCTGGGAGTGCTGCAAAATCAGATTAACTCTCTGGCCGAGGTGGTCTCACAAAACAGGAGGGGTCTGGACCTACTCATGGCCAGAGAGGGGGGACTGGGCCTCTGCCTTAACGAAGAGTGCTGTTTTTATGCCAATCAATCAGGAATTGTCAGAAGGGTGGTTCAAGAGTTACAAGACCGAGTGAAAAAGAGGAAACATATTTTAGACAAGAGCCCATGGACAGGCCCGTGGGGCTGGACCTCCTGGCGGGCACCGTTCATAAGTCCCTTGCGCCTGATCGGGCCCTGTGTCCTGAACTTCCTGACCTGCTTTGCCAGTGAGCGGATAGAGGCTATGAAACTCCAGATGTTAGTCTCCAATTATGAGCCCCTGCAACAGGTAAATGATGATGCTTACTCCAACAAGGGTTGTGAAAGCACCAAGAGGGGGGAATGTGAAGGAAAAGCCGGGCTGGGCCTACTCGTAAATCTAAGTGTAACAAGTGTCAGATTACTGAGCTGCGTTCTGCTGGGCTAACTGGTAAATCTAAGTTAATAAGTGTCAGTTTGCTGATTCCCTGCTCATATTTTTTGCTAGCCAGCTGAATTTTCAGAGAGACATATCTGGCCTTGGAATGTTAGTTTGCTGCCTCTCTGCCTCCACTTTTGTGATAATGATGCTGCTAAAGCTGTTCCATGCCTATTGGCCGAATACCCCAAGCTTGTAATTAACCCTATAAAACCTCATGCACACGTCTTGGAGGTGCTCAGAGCTTCGGAGAAGAAGCCCCTCTGAGCCCACCGGCGTAATAAGTCTGAGTACTCCAACCCTCCGAGTGGTGCTTGTTTCTTGGCTGGCCTGTCATTTCCGTAACACCAGGACTGCTGATTCCAACAGTGTTTATAAGACCAGAACGACAGGGAACCAGATAAACAAATCAGGACTGGATGAATAAATCACGGCCAGCAAACATTGGAATCCAGCCATTCTAAAGGAGGCGTTTATGTTTTGATAGGGATTTGAGTTACACGTATTTTTCTCAAAACTGGCATGCTGCAGTCTTTCAGTGTTCTGTACATAAACATCATCTTTAAAAGAAAAACATAAGCAATTATTGAAGTCCATTTAATGATATGCAGCCTGGAATGTTTAAGGTGGTATGTTCTGATGTCTGCAATTTACTATTTTGAAATGCATCACAAATATGGACGGATTGCTGGATGAAGAGAAAGATAAACAGATATATGATAGGACAAATGTAATAAAAGTTTTTGAAGGAGAAGGTATAGTTCAGTGGTGAAGTGAGTGCTTAGCATGCACAAGGTTCTGGGTTCAATCCCCAGTACCTCCATTAAAAAATTTTCTTAAATTTTTTTTTAAAGTTTAGGTGTACTTGGTATAGAGGAGTGTTCACTGGATAACTCCTCCAATATTTGTATATGCTTTGAAATTTTCATAGCTGTTACAAAGAGTGAAAAGGCAAGAGGCAGAGACAGATATCAAGTAGCATCTTAATTATGTTGGAAAAATAAGTAAAAACAAGCTATACACGTAAAGAGAAATTCTCTGGCAGGCAAGCATTGAAAGAGTTGACTCTGGGGATGGGTCTAGGGTGGTTATGGGAACTAGAACTTTCCGCCTTTCTGTACGCCTTGAATTTGAAATTATGAACACAGCGGCAGTGACTGCCACGTGTCTGCCCTCTGCTTAGCATAATATTCTTGACATGTATCCTTGTTTGTGTGTACATCAGAGTCTGTCCTTTTTATGGCTGAATAGAATTCGACTGTATATATAAATCACAGTGTGTTGACCCGTGCAGGCCCAGCTATTATACATAAAACCACTGTGACCATCCTTGTCTTCTTGTGGAACCTAAGTTCTCATTTCTCTTGGGCAAATAAGTAGCATTGGAATTGCTGGCTCATAGGGTGGGGGTCATATTGCTTGGATTATAGTAACTTTGTAGATTTGAAGGTCTGATAGGGTAAATTTTCCTTCCCTGTTCTTTTTTCTTCCCTTGGCAATTCCTGCACATTTAAAATCTATACACACTTTTAAACGATTAAAAAAAAAACCAATTGAGATATATGATTGACATTACTTTTATGATAATGATAATAATAGAGAAAAATTTAGCTAAAGAAATTAATCACTCTCTTGAAATTCTCAGGGTTCTTGGTCCTGCATCCCTGGCTGTGTCTCTCAGCAGATTCTTTGTGGGCCTGCTGGCCTGCACTGCCCGCCCCTCCCCTGGGTCCCCAGGCCAGCACAGCCAGTGTTGTTCCACTCCCACCATCAAGTTCAACTTGTTCCCTGCGTTCTCCATGCTCCACCACTCAGTTGAATCTCTGCATGTGCTGTGCCTTTGGCCTGAAGGCTCTTCTCGATTTTTCTCTCTTTCCTTACTCTCTACCTCTTTCTCTCTCCCTTCCAACAGAACTATCCATGATGATGGAAATGGACTTTTTTTTAAAATGAAGATACTGGGGATTGAGCCAAGGACCTTGTGCATGCTAAGCATACGCTCTACCACTGAGCTCTACCCTCCAGCCCGCCCCCCACTATTTTGCACTGCTGCTGTGGCCACTGGCCACATGAACCCTTGAAATGATGACACTGCAAACAGGGTGCTAAACATTTACTGGTATTTAATTATTACTGATTTCAACTGAAACACTGACACTCCATTCAATTCCTGGAAAATTTTGGTCTGGAGTTTGGACTCAGTGATCCCATTTGGGGTGACAAGTGCCCGGTGAAGGTTATGGCCCCAGAGGGGCAGCCTCCCCTGTAGTTCGAGGCCCCTGTCTGAGCCCTTTGTCTGGCATTGGGGGTAAAGAGCGAGGTCTCTGGAGCAAATCCCAGAGGTGCGAGCCCCCCCGCCCCGGGCCTGTTTTCCCATCTGTAAAGTGGGAATCCTAGCATCCTTGCCCTCACAGGGCTGTTGTGAAGCTTTGCGCACAAGCCTGGCACATGGCCAACGCCCAGGAAAGTCGTAATTATTATCCTGCTTCACCCCATCCCCACCCTTCCTGGTCCCTGGGTTCCTGGCTCAGGAGTGGTCACAGGAATTAGAGAAGGAGGATGGAAAACCAAGCAATCCCTGACTCAGCAGAGAGTAGCGGGTCTGGCCTGTCCGGTCCCGGGGCATCACCCACCACGCCCATTTCACAGATGCGCAGCTCCGTCCATTTCACAAGTGCGCAGCTCCCACAGCGACCCTGTCTGTTGGGCGGGTCCCAACTGGTGAGCGATAATGGGCGGGGTTTGAACTCAGGGTTGTCTTCCTGCAGGCTGCTATTCTTGCCTGCAGTGGCCTTGTCCTCAGGGCCCTGGCCCAGGTCCTGGCCGGGACCCCACTCCCTGGTGAGTAGCTGGCCACACCTCTCCTAGGACTTTGATTCAAGCCTCCCGGCGTGACCAGGGTCTCCCTTCCCGTCTTGGCCGTCGCTGCCAGCGATGGTCCGCTGGGTTCCACTCTCCCTCTCCTAGAGCCTACCTTCCGCAAACAGGGCTGCTCAGTTTTTTCCAGCTGGGTCCTGAAGGATCCCCCTTCCCGATCCTTGTGCTGGACCCCCAGGAACACGTCCCCCCATCCACTCCCCAGCCTCTAGAGAGCAAGCGGGAACCAAAACACATCCCACTCTTCACTCTCCACGCCTGGGTCCCTTTGCTCAGGGGGAGGTGGGAGCTGTGAGCACCTCTTTTTAATTCTTAGCAAGGCACTTTATTAGTGGAGGTCCAGAACCACCCCGCCACTCCTCTCTGCCTGCCCAGAATTCCACCCAGGCGACAAGATCCAATATCTAATTATTTGTTTATTGCGTTTTTATTATCGGACCGCCTCCCCTTGGGAGAAGCAGCTCCATAACCCACAGGGCTTATGCTTCAAGTAGCTGGCTGGCCTTCTCCCCAAGGAAGGAGGGGCTGGGGTTGTAAAACCAGGGTTGGCAGCCTTAACCATAAGGAGGGCGAGATCAGAAAGGACCCTTTTGGGGGTTCTCTGAGATCAGAGGGAGGGGAGGGGCAGCAACCGTGAGTCCAAATGCCAGCTGGGCTTCTGGCCTTGACCTTCTCCAGAAGGGCCTGGACAAAGTACAGCCCAGTACACAGGGTATCCAGGAAATACAGCAGAACACTGAGGACCTACTAAGCCTCCTGTTTGGGCAGGGGCTACCTCCCTGATCCTGCTGCTCCCTCATTCTGCTTCTCCCCAATTTCCTTCCGCATCTGCCCATCCCATCCAGGGCGTGACAGAGTCAGGCTGTCCCAGTTCACATCCTGACTACACCTCACTTAACAGCTGTGTGACCTTGGGCAAGTCACTGAACCTCTCCGGGCCTCAATTGCTTTTGTTATAAATGGGATGATCATAATTAATCATTCACCTGAGTTAATCTCAAACAGTTGTTGTGAGGATAAAATGAGATATACGTGGGAGATATTCAGCAAATGAGCATTAAAAAAATTCTATAGGGATTAACGCCTCTTGGGTTTGTCTCTGTTGGCTCTGCCGCCTGTAAACTGTGCATAAATGCCTGGGTCCTTCTTACCTCCTGTTTCTAACTTTTTCCTCTTTAAATTTTGGTTTTGCCCTTCTGATCCCTTTTTAGTCCATGGGATACATACACATCTACATGGAACACACAGAGAATTTCTAAACCATAATTCATAACATACCCCATGAACTCAGACATTCTGAGCACTCTGTCTTGCGGGTCTCTCTGGCCTCCTCCATGTCCCGCTGGCCTCCCACCACCCCACACCCCAACCACTGTCCCAAGTTAAATCCTTGTCAGCCACTTGTGTTTTTTTTAAAGACAGTTTGATCACATATGCCTGTAACAATACATTGCTTATGTTTTCTTTGTGGGGGTGGAGGTGAGGGTTAAAAGAATCAGGCTGCAGAGGGCGTCCTGGGAATCGCTTCTTGCCCTTGACATTGAGTCACTCATTCACTTCCATCAGCTGGTGTCCATTGTCTCCTCTCCTGCCTGTCCTCCACTCCCGACTCACCCTGCAAGCACCAACTCAAAGCCTGCCTAATCTCCCCTCCATTCATTCCTTGACATCATCCTCAGAGACTTTGCAGGGCCCCCAGCCTGTCTCGGTCTGTGAATGGGTCAGCCTTTTGGTGCCATGGTACGGGCTTGAAGCTAGAAGTGTGATCTGGGACCTACCTGTGGTGGCCAAGAGTCTTAAGGAGGAGGAGTTTCCCTGATGAGAGAGAGGGAGGTCATCCCAGGCAAAGGAGACGTCAGGTGCAAAGGCCTGGAGGTGTGAGATCTGGACTGGAGGAGATGTGGAAGCAGCCAAGTGGGACCCAGGCAGTGAGGAAGGTGGGGATGGAGAGAGTTGTGCAGAGGCAGTCCCACAGAGGGAGTAGGGCCGGCAGCAGAACCCCAGCTCCACTCCCCCATTTAAAACCAGAGCAGTTCCGTTTTGATCTCTATTACATATTTCTGCTTGGATGTAAGATTTCTCTTGGACCAAGGAATCTGTCTTAAAAAGATTTTGGAAATTGTCACTGTGGATGCTGGGGAGCCATGGAAGGGACTTGAGCAGAATAAGCCCAGGGGGCGATTAGGAGATTAGAAAAGACTGCTCTGGGAATCCCAGCCGAGAAAACCTTATATGCAAAGTCACTGGGGCAGGGAACAGTGAGGCGTAGCCAGGGAATCTGAAGTAATGGGGCTGATGGAATGCAGGTGAGGGAGAAGACTGTACTGGAGAGGCTGGGGTGCCTGGACCTGGAGGGCCTCGGGACTGGGAGCAGGGGAGGGGCAGCTCTGGGAAGGACTGGAGGTGGGGAGGCCTGGGCGAGGACCTAGGGGTGAAGATGAGGCCTGAGCTGGGGCCATGGGAATGGAGAGAGTCAGGGGACAGGGGAGTGAGTTGGGGCGTGACAGGGTGTAGGAGGGAGAGGAATGAAGGGACAAGGACAATGTTGGGGGGAGGGGGCCTGACGTGGTGACTGGTGGGGCATCCCTGAGATGGCAGCGTGAGAGGAGGAGCAATTCTGTGGAAGCCAATTCTGCACAACCCTGGACATTGTGTCAGAGGGCCCTGGGGTTCAGTGCCCTCATGAGAGGCATTTTTCTGGATCCAGGGGATTCCAGAAGCTCACGGAAAAGGAGGTTTGAGGTCCTGAGGGCACCTCCCAGGGGGCTGCAGAATTCAGGTCCAGAAGTATCTTATAGGTGAGGGTTATTTACCCCATTTCTCAGATAAGGAAACTGAGGCTGGGAGAGAACAAATGACTGGATCAAGGTCACGCACTGAGGCCAACTGGCTGTGTGAGGGCAGAGAAGAGAGAGGCTCCCAGGGCCTGGTGGGAGGTGAAGTCTTCCTAGAGACAGGCACCCAGGAGGGAAACCAGCTTATCTCAGGAGGGAGAAATTGCAGCACCCAGAGGATGCAGAGAAAATAATGCCGAGGAGAGAATGCTGGGAACTTTCTCAAGCAGAGCTGGGACCAGCCTGGTGGCCACTCTCACCCTGAGAGGCACAGAGATACCATCAGGCTTGTCTATGTCACACAGCAATGAGAATTCAACTGCTCTGATCTCTGGAGTCTGGGGCACGAGGATGAGGGAGGGGAGGGGAGAGTCTGAAACAGTACAGCCAGGAGTGGCTGGAGGGGCCCAGGAGGCCAGGAGAGACTCGCCTGACAGTGAAAGATATCAGGGGTTGGACATCATCGAAACAGCTCGCTGTGTGATCTTAGGCAGGCTGCCTGCCCTCTCTGAGCCTCTGCTTCTCCTCTGAGAAAAGGAGCCATGGGGAGTGGGGTATCCCTGAGGCTGCTGAGGAAAGGAGAAACCACAGACTTGGGAGTTAGATAGATGGAGTTCAGATTTGCTTCCAAGCAGCATCATGATGGCCCTATCACTCTCCTGCTGAGCCTCCGTTTCCCCATCTGAAAAGTGGGTGCTATAAAAATCTGTGACTCATCCCTAGGAACAAAGGAGCCACACTTCAGAGGTGAGAAGTGATCTGTCCTCACCACTCCTACAAGGACTGAGGAGTCTCAGGTCCCTCCTCTGGGCCCCCAAGTCCCCCCAGGGGGCATGGCTGTGGCTCTGGGGCTCTGCTCCCTCCAGAACGCCGCCCATCTCTGCTGTTCCATCCTCCCGCAAACAAAGTGGCACATTCAGAGCCCCCAGGAGGGAAAGCACCCCAACTTGCGGGATTTGGGGGGTGTCTGGGGAGGAAAGGGGGTGCAACAGGCGCCCTTGTTTCTGCAGCTAACACACATCCAGTGCCCTGCTCTCATCCAGTCTGATATCAGAGAGACTGAATGGTTTCTGGGCCCCTTGGACAGACAGAGAAACTGAGGCTCTCAGAGGGACAGGGACACCGCAGGCATCCCACTGGTGACTCAGCCCAGCCTAGGTCACTGACTCCCTTCTCAGGAGGGACCTGCACCCCGGGGTGGACGAGCCCACCCAGCCCAGCCAGGTCTGAGGCTCCGGGAGGCTGGGGGCCACCTTGGCAGAGGCCCCTGGCTCTTGCTCCAGGCCACCTCCTCCAGGGGAGCTGTCATCGCACACCCAGGTCTGGACCTCACCTGATTTCCGAGATGTTTTTCTCATAGGGTTCCCACGCGGCCTGGTTCCCGGGCTCGGCAGGCCCGTCCATGGCAGGAGGGCGAGGGTGGGGAGAGGAGGACGTGCTGGGAGCAGGCGGCACAGGGACCGGGTATGTGCAGCCCTGGCGTCTGCCACCGGGGGAGCCCGCCCGGTGTCTACCTCCACGCCCAAGGGGAGGGGCGGCACCCAGCCGGTTCTCCCGGCTGCTACCCACGCCTCCAAACGGGGAGAGGCCAGGAGAGAGCCACCCTTCTGCGAGGGTGGGGAGGACGGGTGACAGGCACCTCCTGGGCATCTTGCCCCTGGCTGGTGGCTCTGGGCAGGTCTGTGCCCACCAGGAGCCTCAGTTTGCTCGTCTGACCACAGAGCTAACCCCATCCCAGAGTTCATTCATTCACCCATTCATTCATGCCTTTATTCATTCAAAAAATATTTATTGAGCGCCTCCTGTGTGTCAGGTGCTGTTTTAAGGGTTAGGACACCACGGGGAACCAGACGGACAGAAACTGCCCTGGAGGGCTGACACCGTAAGGGGCACACTGAGAAAGAGATCGAGAGACCAAGAGAGATGCAGCTAGGATTACAGGGGCACAGGCGGGAGAGGGACACTGAGGGACTGACAGAGGGTCAGGGACAGCAAGAGACACCAAGAGACCAAGGGAGAGACAGAGACACACAGAGAGACAGAGATGGTGAGAGAGCAAGGGGAAAAGAGAAACACGGAGGGTCAGAGATAGTGAGAGACACAGAGACGCAGAGATGCAACAGCCAGACCTGGCTGGGTATGGGAGTCTGAAGCTCACAGCGCCTGGTCTGAATCCCACCTCCAGCACCTCCAGCTGTGCAGCCTGCAACCAGTCCCGTCAGCCCCCGTGCCTCGGTTTCCCCACCGGTAAATGGTACCCATGTCATCAGGCTGTTGTGAGGACCAGATGGGACGTTTATCAGGCGCTCGGCAGAGTCTCTAACACACAGTAGGCTCCGCAAAGCCCGCATCTCCTTCTGCTCTGTCCCTCCAAACCCAGCTCCTCCCTATCCCCTGGTCTCCTGACCCCTCAGAGACTTAGTGTCTGACCACCAGAATCTCCTCGCCAGAAATGACTTATTTTCATAGAACAAAAAATGTGTGTACTTTGTTTAAAAAAAAAAAAACACAAACTGAGCCGAGAAGTCTAGAAAGAACATAAGAATCCTTGTGACCTTCCTTCTACTCACGGAGCTAAATACCATTAACATTTTGGTGGTGTCTTTCTAGAAACTTTTCCTCATTGTTCTAGTATGTGCCAGAGAAATTTCAGTTGGATGAATAAATACACAAATATCACCACTTACAAACCTAGTTACTGACCAGTACAGTTTGCCATGTGTTGTTGTGTAGGGGAGGGGGAGGGGGCACGTCAGAGTCATGTAATAGATGCAGGAGAGGGCTCAGAGAGGGGGAGTGACTTGCCCAAGGTCACACAGCATTGTCCACCCTCACTCTGAGGACAGGCAGAAGACAAGCATCCTGGGGTGTCATGCCCCCCGTCAGTTTATCTGCCTGAAGACCTATCTCTAGGAGGCTATGGTGTGGAGAGCCTCCCCCTACCTCACACCACCACACCTGAGTTAGAATCCTGCCTCTGCTACTTTCAGTATGAGCCTTGATGTTCTCATCTGGGAAAAGGGCTCCTTCACAGGGAGGAGGAAAGTCAAGAGAGCCAGCTCTCCCTGTCTGGGGCTGAGTGCACGTCCCATGTTGGGGCGGGGGGGGTGCTGAGCGAGACATGCCGCCTGACCTTCGGGTCTGGACTGCCTGGCTTTTGTTCTGCCTTCAATGACCCTTTGTTCCTAGCCCTGAGGAGATGACAACCTTGCTCTGTCCCTCCCATGGGAACCTCTCTTGAACCCCGTCCCCAGGGCCCCCACAACGCTGCCAGAACCAGAGGGGAGGAGCACCTAATACAGCTGGGAGCCTCGAGTTTCCAAGGAGAGGGAGAGTCTAGGGGGAACGGAATGCCCAGATCCTTGAGGGAGACTGGGAGGGAAACTTGTGGGGGACAGCCCTGGGGACAAAAAAGAGCCAAGAAGACCCAGTGAGACTTTCAAGGAAGATGTTTAAAGGAGAAGGCAGGTCTGGAGGCTGTGCCTAGTGAGCAAGGAACCAGCCAAACAAGGAGACACAGAGAATGCTCCCACCTCAGGGCCTTTGCACCTGCTGTTCTGCTGTCTGACATGCTTTTCCCCAGACACCTGGGAGTTTCACTGCCTCCCTTTGTCCAAGTCTGCTCTGTCTCACCTCCTCTGAGCTTGCCCATTAACGTCTCCCTCCCCCTTTCCTGTTCTGCTTTTTCCCGTAGTGCTCATCACCATCTGATATCCTAAATGTTTTACTCCTTGGTCTTGCTGCCTGTCTCATCAGTTAACCCCATTGAGATGAGACTTGTTATCTGTCTCCTGTTGTATCCTAAGGGAAGTGCCTGTAAGAGCTCCTGGAATTAATCAGTGCTGCTGATGGAATGAATGCATTGTCACAGGGTGATGGGGAATGAGGGATAGGTCACAGTGGTGCATGGAGGAGGTGGTTGAATCCCCTCAGAACATGGGGATGAGGATGGGGAGATGCAAAGCCTGATTGTAGAGGGCGAGAGGCCCAGACTCCTAAGGAGGTGGCACGAGGACCCAGAAGACACGAGTAGCATCTTATCCAATGACAAGCGGAAGGGACAGTAATGGGGACCACTGACCCCACAGAAATGGATCTGGTGGGCCTAGGCATCTGGGGATAAGGAAGAGACTTGGAAACAGGTAGGAAGGAGAAGGTGGGAAACCCAGTGCCAGCTGTTGGGGTGGGAAGCACTGAGAGGAAAAGAGATCGTATAACCATCCATCCTTCTGTCCACCTATCCATCCATCCATCCATCCACCCATCCCTCCCTCCATTCCTCATCACCCATCCAGCCATCCAACCCTCTGACTAACATCAGGACCTGGCATTGTGTCCACAAACAAGATAGATAAATAGACACAGCTTAGGGCTATGATGTCCAGCACAGGAGCTGCCGGCCACATGTGGCTGTTAAGCACTAGAAATGTGAAATTTAAATTCAAAAACAGAAACAGAAACTTTAAAAACAGAAACAGCGTAATTCCTCTTAAATGCAGCATTAAGGCTTTGGGAAGACTACACTTTGCTCACCCTTGGAAACTGAGCACTGGAATTGAGATAAAGCATGTAAAATATCTCGTGGGTAATTTTTTATATTGATGACAGATTGAAGGATGATATTTTGGCTTTATGGGATGAAATGAAATATGTTCCTAAAATTAATCTCACGTTTTTTTCTCTCTCTTTTTTAAAAAATGTGGTTACTGAAAAGTTTAGAATGACACACGTGGCTAGCATACTAGTGGAATTGACTCTGCTGGCCTGGAATAACCTTCAGTCCGCTTGGCATCCTGCCTGTAGATACGGGCCTCTTGGGAAGGTCAGGGATGGCTTCCCAGGGGCAAGGATGCCCCAGTGGGGGAAATTCACCAGGTGAGTGGCCTGAATGGAGAGAGCATCCACACGGAGGGTCTGGTGGCAGCAAAGGTCTAGAGGCTGGAGAGACAGTTGGGAGATATTTCCACCAGTCCAAAGAGGGGGCACCTGGGGATAGGGGGCATCCAGGGTCTTCGGGTGGGAGCTCACACTCATCCCCGGAGGCTCCAGGTAAGGATGGGTTGGGCCGGTTGAGACATGCCCTCTGCCCCTGTAAGTGGGCCCTCCCTGGGCCCCCCATGTCAATTCCCTGCCCCCATCTTCAGATTCCCACCTGGGTCCCAGGAAGCCCCACGAGGTGCCATTTTGGTCTTGGAGCTCAGACATGGGCAAAGGGAGGTCACTGGGTCACGAGGTCACACTTCCACAGAATCAGGGCCATTGTCACCTCCAGAGTCAGACCTTTCCAATAAAAGCTAGTAATTGCTGGGAATTCTGGGAGAGCTGAGGACAGGCCAGCTCTGTCTGCTTCTAGGCTGGGTTCCCCAGAGGGCAGAGGCTGGAGGTAGTGCTCCCAAATCCTGGGATCGGGGTCGGGGGGGGAGTACAGCAGCTGGAGGCCCTGACTCCTGGGTCCTGGAGGAGGAAGGGAGGGGGGCTGAGACTCCTGTGACTCAGACAGAGAGGAAACTGGGCTGCTTAGACACCTGGACCCGGGGAACGGGTAGGTCATGGGTGGTGGGGATGCCTATTTCCCCAAGGCTATCCAGGGCCCCTAGGGAAAGGGAAGAAAGATGTCATGCTGGGTGAGGTGGGAGGAGGGCAGCTGACACCTCAGAGTGGGCACAGCTCCCTCCCCTCAGCCCTCCCTCTAATCAGTGGGTTCATCTCGGGGTGTGCAGCGTTGCAGAAACCTCTGGCTCTGCTCCCCACCCCAATTACTCCATCCAGTTGGAGGAGCCTGCCCCAGGGCCGATACTGCAGGCCCAGCACCGCCCCAGACACACACAGGGGCACCGCCCCCGGCTCCTGCAGGGGTGGGGGCGGAGCCACATCTGGCCTCTTCTGGGGCAGTGGGTGCCTGGGGATCCTGGCTCTGGGGTCCTGGAGGGGGACAGAGACCGGGGAGGTGGAAGGAGGCCTGAGAACTTCCGTGCTTACTAGCTGTGTGCTCACAAAAGGAGGAGAGGGATAAGCCGGGGGCGTAGGTGCATAGAGAGCAGGACTCCAAAGAGATCAAGCCTGGTGGTGACAACGTGTGAGGGCTTGGGAGGCTCGGGAGCCCGGACTCCTGGGTCTGAGGGAGGAGGGCCGGGGGGTCTAGACTCCTGGGTCTGAGGGAAGAGGAGGTTGGAGATGGGGAGGTTAGGCTCCTGGTCCTTGGGACTGGGACAGACAGCATCAAATGAACTTCCTGGGGTGGGGGTGTTGGGTATGGGAGTCTGAGGTCCACAGGAGTGGACCCAAGAAGAAAGGGGCTGCCTCCCTCCAGACCTCGGCTCCTGGTCGGTGCTCCCAGTGATATCCTCACCTGTCCCCAGGGCTCTCCTCTACCAAGATGTCAGGACCAGCCAAACCAGCTGTGCCAGTTGAGCATCCCCTTGACCCCCTCTCCCTACTCCCTCCCTTCCCCACAGCGGCTCCAAGGAGGTCTGGGCCCAGCCCCAGGGCGTGGGCGGGCAGATTAGGTGAGTGGGTGTGTGGAAGTTAGGCTCAAGTCCTGGAGAACAGGATGCCCCAGTCCCAGCTCCATCTTTCTGCCTCCTGCCTGCCCCACCCACCTGGCTTCTCCCAGCTCCTTCCACCTCCTGTCTTGGGCAGCAGGCACTGCCCATACTCCCTTCTGGGGTTAGCACTTCCTCCTTGGCCCTCAGTTCCCCCCAAACCTGCTCTGCCAGACATCCATCCTGCCCTTCCTGCTCCTTCTGTTTCATTCATTCACTCAGCACCTCCTACAGAGTGCCTATTCTGTGCTAGGCACTGTTCCAGGCACCGGGGAATCCAATGATGAACAAAAAATGAGAATGTGGTGGGCTGAATAGTGAGCCAACCACCTAGTCCTGGAGTGAATATGTGACTTCAGACAGCAAAAGGGACTTTGCAGGTGTGATTGAGTTTAGGACCTTGAGATGACCTTGGGTTTTGTGGGTAGGACCTTGGGTTTTGTGGGTAGGCCCGATGTAATCACAAAGATCTTTAAAAGTGACAGAGGGAGGCAGGGGGGTCAGAGTTAGAGAGAGACTGAAGATCCCACACTGCTGGATTTGGAACTGGAGGGAGGGGCCACGAGCCAAGCAATGCAGGCAGCCTGTAGAATTTGGAAAAGGCAAAGAAACAAATTCTCTGGAGCCTCCAGAAGAAACAGCCCTACAGACACCTTAATTTTAGCCTAGTAAAACCCATTTTGGACTTCTGATTTCCAGAACTAGAAGAGAATTAATTTGTGTGGTTTTAAACCACTGAATCTGTGGCAATTTGCTATAGCCACTGAAGAAACTAATATAGTCATAAAGGAGAAAAATAGCAAACAGCTAAAAGTTATATAAATGGCAAGAAGTGACAAGAACCAGAAAGAAAACTTTGATCAGGAAAAGGGGCTCTTTTAGGTGGTGGTCAGGGTGGGCCTCTCAGAGGAGGTGATATTTTGCAGAGGCCTGGAGGAAGTGAGGGGGCAAGCCACCTAGATATCTGGCGGAAGAGTGTTGCAGACAGCAAGAACAGCCAGTGCAAAGGCCCTGTGGTAGGAGCATGTGGTAGGAGGCGAGTGTGGTTGGAGCAGAAGGTGTGAGGAGGGAGCTGAGTGTCCATACAGTGCCTCTGGGTCAATTAGAAAAAGACATCTCCCTGTGGTGTATATACACAGTGGAATGTCACCCAACCATGACAGAGAATGAATGCAGCAACATGGATGGTCATACTAAGTAAAGAAAACCAGACCGAGAAAGACAAACATCATATGACATCACTTATATGTGGAATCTAAAAAAAAAAAAAATACAAATGAACTTATTTACAAAACAGAAACAAACTCACAGACATAAAAGAACAAACTATGGTTACTAAAGAAGACAGTGGGGGGTGGGGAGGAAGGATAAATTAGGTGTTTGGGATTAACATATGCACACTACTTTATGTAAAATAGATACACAATTAGGCCCTACTGCATAGCACAGGGAACTATATTCGATATCTTTGGTTTTTGTTGTTGTTGTTGTTTTTTGGTGGGGGGAGGTATTTAGGTTTATTCATTGACTTATTCTTAGAGGAGGTACTGGGGATTGAACCCAGGACCTCATGCATGCTAAGCATGTGCTCTGCCACTTGAGCTATACCCTCACCCCTATATGCAATATCTTGTAATAACCTATAATAGAAAAGAAAGTGAAAAAGAATATATATGTATGTATGTATAACTGAATCACTCTGCTGTACACCTGAAACTAACACAACATTGTAAATCAACTATACTTCAATTAAAAAAATTTTTTTAAGAAAAAAGAAAGATATTTCCTCTCTTTCTCAAATGAATTTTTTAAAACATTAGTATGGGACTGAATGGCCTTAATAATGGTATGTGGTTGCCCTGCAGGGAGAGCTTTCCAATAAACATGGAAATATAGTGCGATGTAGGGAACTATATTCAATATCTTGTAATAACCTTTAATGAAAAAGAATATGAAAACAAATATCTGTATATATGTACATGACTGGGACATTGTGCTGTACACCAGAAATCGACACATTGTAATTAAAAAATTTTAAAAAAGAAATATAGTGTGATGGAGGAAACTTAGGCAGAGTGGGGGACTAGGAGACGGGTTGGGCGTTGAGTTGAATTGCAGTTTTAACGAAGGTGATGACATCTGAGCAAGTACTTGAACAAGGTCGAGGAGGTAAGGACAGAGGGGACAGCAAGGGCAAAGCTTTGGAGGTGGGACCCTGCCTCGCACAGGCAGAACGGAAAGATGGGAGGAGCTGGGCCCCTGTGATGTGGGAAGCTCTCTTCCAGCTCAGGGAAACTGACACGCCTTGCCAGTGCACAGGGACACCCTTGTAATACCAAGGTACAGAGTCATAGTTTTGCTGTGTTTGTCAGACACTTACGTAGCACTTACTCAGTGCCTCACATGGTGCCAAGAGCCCTACACGTCTCCTCATTTAGTCCTCGCGATGACCTTACCCAGCTGGCACTATTATTATCCTCATTTGGCAGACGAGGAAACCGAGACACCGAGGGCTAACATCACTTTTCCAGCTTGGATTCAAACCCAGTAGCCCATGCTTTAAAAAAAGCATTTTACAAATTTCCTGCCCCACAATCAATGCTTAATCAACAGTAACTCAAGGGGTCACCAGTTCTCATCCTGATTGCACATCAAAATCCCCTGGACAGCTTTTAAAAGTCACTCCCCGTGCTGAGACAGGTTGGAAGCTCCAGAGTCCAAGTGTAACTGTCTGTCTCTCCTGTCGGTTGGTGGTCTCTGGAGGAGAGATTGTGTCCACCCTTCTCACCACCAGGGACAAGGAATAGTGGGTCGAGGTCAAGGATGTTGTTCAAGATCCTACAGTGCCCGGGATGGTCTCACAACAAAGAATCATCCAGCTCCAAAAGTCAGCAGGGCCCAGGCAAGAAGCCTCGTTCTAGACACACCTTCCAGTTTTGGAGAGACACACAGCAGCAGAGAGAGGGTCTAAGCTAAAGGAATCTACAAGGGAAGAGATGAATCCAGGAGGTGGGACGTTCTATACAGGACAATATGTCAGGCTCCTCAGTGCCTCAGATAGGGGAACAGCAAAAGGAAAGGGCCATACAAGTTAGATCTTTCTTGAAACTCATCAAATTAAGGTTTGTGCACTTCGCATTGTGTAAATTTCACCCCTGTTCTAAAAATACAACTGTGAATACTGAACTTTGAAATGCATCAAAAATTGTCATATACTGTGATATTGTGATTTATAATAAGAATTATATACTTTCTTCCTGTTTCTGGCACCTCGCTCCTAAACCCGTGGAATTTCCTAAGTGATAAAGTTGTCTTGATAATTATAACAACCCCCTTTCCACTACACCAGAGTTTATGTTAATGGAGTGACTTTTGGAAAGCCTCTAAGGATGGGGGCTGGTTTCCAGGGGAACCAATCATGTGACTGAAAGGTTGGAACTTGGATCCAACCCTTGACCTGGGAGGAGGAGAGAGGGCCTGGAAGTTGAGTCAGTCACTAGTGGCCCGTGATTTCATCAATCATGCCTATGTAAAGAGGCCTTCATGAAAACCCAAAGGGTTGGGGTTTGGAGGGCTTCTGGGCTGGTGAACACATGGAGATTTATGGAGTTTGGTGTACTCGCAGGGAGTCTGGATGCTCTATGCTCTTTCCCCATATCTTGCCTTATGCATCTCTTCCATGTGGCTGTTCATGAGTTATATTCTTTTATAATAAATTAGTGATCTAGTAAGTAAAATGTTTCTCTGAGGTCTGTGAGCTGCTTTAGCAAATTAGTCAAACCCAAGGAAGGATTATTCGAACCTCTGATCTGCCAGTCAGAATCACAAGTGACAACTTGGACTTTCTATTGATGCCTGAAGCGGGCATGAGGGGACCAGTCCTGTAGGACTGAATTCTAAACCTGTGGGATCTGACACTATCCCTAGGTAGACAGTGTCAGCATCGAGTTGAATTGCAGTACACCCAGTTAGTGTCTGAGAATTTCTCCATGTGGAGGAAAAGAAAATCCACACGTTGGAATTGGAATTGGAGTCTGAATATTCCATACCCACTATAATGGCTAAAATGTGAAAGATCAAAGAACTGGCAAGTATGAGCACCTGGAGCTCTCCTACACTGCTAGAGGAGGTACAAAATGTTCCAGCCACTTTGGAAAACAGTTTGCCAGTGATGGCATTCAGGGTAGGCTGCCCCAGGGTGTGCCACTATGGCATGTAGATTATTTCACGCTGAAGACAATCAATGCCCAACGGACCCAACAAGAGCTTTTCATCTCTCCCTTAACTGCCTAAAAGAATTCAGATCAGGGGCCTGGTCCAGGAAGAGAACTATCCCCAGAAAGAGCTACAAAGAGTATGGTCTAGGTGTGGTAAACTGTGGGGGAGCTCACCAGAGTCTGTTTGTTCAAACTCCTCTCTGTACCCCATTGTCTTTGCATGGCCTGGTAACCATTTGTCTACCAAACACTTGCTCCTCCCATTTTCTGGTGAATTGTTTCCTTCCCTTTGAAGCCCCAGGCCCCTACCTCTTTCTCCTTAGCTCCGGATGGCACAAAGACAATTTCCTGATTGTCTTTGAGCCTCTCATGTCTACATGAGGCTCCTGTACACACAAAATCAAATTTGTTTTTCTCCTGTTGATCTGTCTTATGTTGATTTAATTGTTGGACCAGCCAAAAGAACCTTGAACAGTGGAGGAAAATTTTTCCCTCCCCTACAACACAGGCAGAACTCCTGTAAGCCTGCTGTTCAAGACTGGGGAGGTCGCAGCTCTCACCAGACTAGCATCTCTTCAGGCAAACTTAGCTATGGGTTAATGTGCACATGAGATAAAGGCTGTTGCTAGGGAACATCTTGGAAACCAAAGCTGCTAAATTGGTGGGTATTGGTCGAGGACTTAAAATTTACTGGAACATGCACTGGCTGACTCAAAGACTCCCGTGTTGCGAAAAGTTGGTCACAGAACAGATCAGATTGACACTACACCACCAATCAACCTCAAGAAAATTTCCACGCAATCAGGTACTCTGTAAAACATCACGTAATCCCCACTGCAGTGGCTCATCCCTCTTAGGTATTAATTTGGTCCTGAGAGACCCAAGGTTTAGCTAAAGCTGTTCATGTGTGTATAAGAAAAAATTAGATGAGATTTTCCTTTCATCTTGTTTTATGTCTTGAGAGCTTGGCTTTGTGACCAGTGAGAATATTCTGTCTGGTCTCCACCACCCAGAAGGTGCATTTCCTGGCATGCATCTTGGTGGCCTGTCAAATAGACTAGGGTTCTGAGACACGAAGTCACAAGCAGCCCTCTCTTTGTTTGATTACTTCAGCTCTCAGGGGAGTTTATCACAAGGAATCTAAGCCCATAAGGGGCTTTTGTCATCTCAACCTTTTTCTGTTAGTGCTAGAGAAGTCCCATTCCAGCGTCCTGCCCAGCGTCACAGATTGGTGGGTCTGTGGCTGGAGGTGTTTCACGTTCTCATGGGAAACTGGAGACGCTGTTTTCACTACACCATTCTTGCCACCTGTAACAGCAAAGGGCTTTACTTTCTTAGCCTATCTTTGGGAGTGAATTTCCTGGATCTTGTGAGGGCTGCATGTTTTGCACTCTCTTGTGGGGACACCTCTTGTGTTCTTGGTTAAACCATAAAAAACAAACAAACAAAAACAAAAACAAAACCTTAGGGGTTTGAGTCACTATTCAGATGAATAGATCCTACTCTTTGATGATGGATCTTTTGAACGGGAAAAACTTATGTATCTGAAAAAAAATTTTTTTCAGAGAGCTCTCATCCTAAATAATTGTCTTGTTGGTACCCAGGGAAAAGCAAACTTAAAAAGTGGATACAAAGAAATACAGTTGACCCTTCAACCAACCAAGCATGGATCATGCATTATTGCAGTCTTGCAGTATTTACTGTTGAAAAAACTCACGTATAAGTAGACCTACTCAGTTCAAACCTATGTTGTTTAAGGGTCAATTGCATAATGGCTGGTCTTAGGGACTCCCTTAATAAAGCAAAAGAACAGAGATTAGACTTAGAACAAAATTAGAGTCCACATCCTACATAAATTCCTTTTCTTATAATCTTATCCTAACTCAGGAAATTCCCTTAACTCCAAAAATTCCTCCACCTTTCCTGGAAAGTCCCTTAAAGACCCAACTGCCTGTTTTAGCCTCCTTTTCCCTACAGGATTTGCAGAGAGCACTTCAGCCTAATCTCCAGGCCTGGGATGCACAGGTGACCCGTGTAAATGCTGCAAGTCAGCAGGAGCACCAGGGAGGGGTGATACAGCTCATATTCTGGGCTCTATAATCAGGCTCTGTCTTCCTGTACAATGTCCTTTGCAGATACAGCTTAGATCCCCACTCAGAGAATTTATGTCCCCTGGACAGCAGCAGATTATTTAAATTATCAAACCCTTTACCTCCACTTTCAGAAGATCCTACCAAATTTAAAGATATATTTAATAGATTAATGGGCATTCACAACCCCACTCTTAGCGATCTTGTTTGGCTGCTAAGGGGTGTCCTTCCCACCCATGGTTATATGGCATTCTGGCTTATCAGATAAACCAGACCACCCCCTTGGGGGAAAAACCCGCACAGAGGACACAGATGGCCAGAGAGTCTCCTAGGACTTCTTGTAAATAACGGGGAAATGTCTAGGCAGGAGGTTCATATTCAGAGGCCAACAGAGGCATTCATACAGGCTTCCCCCACTAAGGTGAGTGAAGTGGTCTAAGATTAAATTTTGCACTGAGAACGAAGGCCTTTGTTGAATACTTTATATAGGATTTTAAAAGCCATACTACACTAAACCCCGAAATTCCAGTTCTGCCTTAGTAGAAATTTTAAAATCTTTAAAAATCTTTACATTTCTGCCTTAGTGGGAAAGCTCCTCCTGATACAAAAAGGCAAATTCAAAATAATGGAATTAGATGGGCTAATCAACCTCTAAGGGTTACCAGGGAAAAGGCTACCCAATTCTTTGAAAGATTCATTGTAAAAAGCTAGGGAAAAATGAATGATGCAAGAGGTTCCTAAAGCAAAAGAATGGAAGAGTAAATAACTCCTGCTGGTCTCTTCTGCACTCCTTTGAGTTCTCAGTCAGTTGTAAAAGAGAGCTCTATTTAATTGGCTTAAAGACAATTAAACACTTATATAAATTAAATCCTCAGAAATATAATAGAAAGTAACCCAAATCGATTTCAGGTTCACATGACCTAGGGAAATATTTGGTTATTAAAGCTAGTTTAAGTTTGCTGGCTCAAATTAAAACAGGCATGTCTTTAGAGTTATCAGTGTTAAATAGAATGCCTTTATTCTACCTAGGTTTGCTAAAGTTAGATAAGTTCATGTTGTCTCTTACAAAATTTTTCAGCAAGAAAAACAGCTTGAGATGATGGCTGGCTTTGTCTAATGTCTATGTTTTCATACATTTGCCAATGTGTAGAATGCTGGTATAACAGTTCACAATTATTTATTTCTTTGTGTCTATTAAAAATTAAAGGTTCTTTTTTAAATGGAGGTATTGGGGATTGAATCCAGGGTCTTGTGCATGCTAAGCATTCACTCTACCACTGAGCTATATCCACCCCCTCCAAATTAAGGTTTTTAAAGGTAAAAATTCTGATATATGTCGTTGAAGCTACTACACATAGTAAGGGAAACATCTTTATACATTAGGAAAGTAGGATATGTGTTTTGGTAAAAGAAAGTGAGAGGAATGGAAATGCAGTTTGTTGAGGGAAAAGAAAGTAGTTTTGTCCTGAAGAGAGGCTGGTTATTTCAGAATGGGAAAGAGAAAGAACATAGGACGAAAAATCTGAATGTAAAAACGAAATTGTAGAAGCTTTGTGAAAAAAGACACTTTAGAAAGAAATTTTATGTGTGGTCTAGCTGGTTAAGATTGAAATGAATTTAAGTTTTTAAAAATGAATAAATTTTAATATCAAAAGTACACTGATTAAAAAATTAGAATTTGATTCTCTCTCTGTTAAAAGGACAAAGTTCTATTAGATTATCGGTCTGCTCTTAATTCCAAAGATTTAAACAAAGTGTTTTTTCTTTATCTTTTTAGTAATCTGCCTAGAAAACAAAGATTTTATGTTTTATTAAAATAATTTCCTATGCTTTACGTTATCATTAGGAATTTGGTTACTTAAATAAACTGGGTCTTTTCAATATTGAACTGAGTTTTGCTCAGAATTATGTAATCTATATTTACCCTAAAAATCTTTTTGTCACTTTGGGTAAATGACTAATTAGCACTTTTTCATAATTATTTGTGATCCTATTTAGTAAAGTGTCCAAACCTTTGTGATATTTTTGACAAACTTTCAAAAATTCAAATTCTAAGTGAAGTCTTTTTTACCTTGAATGAAACCAAGATTTTCTAGAAGGATCCTGGAATATCTCAAAAGATTCGTTCTCTCTCCTTATAAAAGAGAGATAAAACTAATTTGGCTTATCTGGTGTATTAAATTATATGGAAATCATTGTCAAATAGGGAATGATAAACCTTCTAAGGTTATATTGTACAGATGAATGTTGGTAACATGGGTGTTCTAGAAGTTGTATAAAGTCCCTAAAATTCTGATATGTCATTATAATGTTATCAGTCATAATTCTAATTATTATCTTAAAATGTTGTATGTCACAGAAATAATGAAATTGCCTGTCAGTTGCACTGTAATGAACTCTAATCAGATATTTAACCGTGTCATTTTAAAGTCTTTTATTTATGGACAGTTATTGTTTTATTCTGATGCTTTTGCAAAAGTGTTCCTGCAAAAGTGTTTCATCAGAAAGATTCATGGAAAGGACTCTGACAAGTACTCTAGAATACAGGTTTCTGATAACTTTAAAATCATCAAACTGAATGGGGTAAGAATTTACAGAATTAATGGAAAAACTGGATTCAAAACAAATATGAATTACATGGGACTGAATGAACTGAGGAAGATGGTTATAATTTTTATGACTTTTTTGTTTAAAACATTGCTGATTTTTAAATTGTTTTGTTTTTCTCAGATTAAGGAAAACTTTTTCTCTTTTCTCCAAAGATATCTGTGACTTAGAGCAATTTAGTGCAATATACCTTTGTGAACAAAGATGAAACATTTCTCCTTTTCTCCCTACCTGATCCATCCAGAATTCAGAAACTCACAGTGAGTATGCCTATTTCACAGCAATATAGTTATTTGCATAAGTTCGCTAAGAATCTGTTCTCCTTATAACAAGACACAATTGGAAACAGTGACTATATTACCAAGGCTTTGATGGGAACGTCCTACTTGAGTACATGCAAAGAATCACATATGACCAGACAGCTTTAAGGAACTAAGACTGACTTAATGGAACCAATAAAGCACCTTGGAAAAACAGCCTGATACCTTACTTACACGGTTCCCAGCAGCCTTACCAGGTGCGAAAGGAAGGTCACTTCCTGGCAGGGGCAGGAACCTCAGAACAGTCTAAGGACCCTAAAAAGAGAGGAATTATCCCAAATCTGTAAGTGCAGCAAGGAAAGTCTGATGGTAAGTCCTTGACTTGACTTCCTAGCCTTGAGAGGCTTTTAAAAATCCAGTCTGAGATTCCTCATTAAAAAACCCAACAAACAGATTAAAAGATTATATGCGATTAATCACTATGTTTGCTACCCTTTTGCAAATAATCAAGCCATGTTTTTTGAAACTAGACTTAACTTGCAAATAAATTCACCTCACTATGGTTATCTGTGATAGAAATGTGGTGACTGTAGAGAGAAAAGTTGTGTTTCAGTAGACACCGTAATACATACATGTGGATATTAGATTCTAGTTCTGTGAGCTGACTTTGAGATTTTGTTTTCTACCTGTAAACAACCTGTACCTGGACTAGATCTTAAACTTGTCCAGTTTCCTCCAATATTTGGCTATTGTCCACAGGAACACTTCCTATTTTCCCCCCTCACCCTTCTGCCTTGGAAAAATTGAAAACTAAAACTGCCCTTTTCCTCAAAGCCATGGAAACTAAAGTTGGACAATTTGATACAAAATCCGCAACAGCTCGTGCATGGACAATCTTCACGCCTGTTGCTGCAGGGTCACTCAGAAAAAGCACCAGAGACATTCAAACTACAAACCAAGAAAACCTGTCAGATTGCCATGGCCTGCCTCCACTCCATCTGAAGATTCTCTGAGCCCAACATCTAGAAATCTTCCAACTGGCTGCCGTCAGACCTCAGAAACTGGGACTGTCATCTGCTCCAGTCATTAACCATTGTTTTCCCTTTGTTTCCATAGAAATGCCTTATTAAATACCTAATTTCTCATGCAATATAGGCCTAACTTGGGGAGACCGGCTGCATCGCCACCTCCTAAAAATGAGACGCAACTGTTCAACTGAAGTGACCTATTTTCAAGACTATGAGATTAATTCAATGAAATAATGAAACAGTCAGCCAGCTCTGCTTTTCATGTGTGGAACTTCCAGGGAATTTTCGGAGCAGGGGGCTGATGGGGTTCAGGACAGGTTGCCCCAGGGTGTGTGCGCCACTTTGGCATGTAGATTATTTCACGCTGAAGACAATCAATGCCCAATGGGCCCAACAAGAGCTTTTCATCTCTCCCTTAACTGCCTAAAAGAATTCAGATCAGGGGCCTGGTCCAGGAAGAGAACTAACCCCCCAGAGACAACTACAAAGAGTATGGTCTAGGTGTGGTAAACTGTGGGGGAGCTCACCAGAGTCTGTTTGTTCAAACTCCTCTCTGTACCCCATTGTCTTTGCATGGCCTGGCAACCATTTGCCTACCAAACACTTGCTCCTCCCATTTTCCTGTGACTTGTCTTCCCTCCCTTTTGAAGCCCCAGATGCCCGCCCGCTTCTCCTTAGGTCCGGATGGCACATAGACCTCAACTGCCTGACTGTCTTTGAGCCTCTCATGTCTGCATGAGGCTCCTGTACACAAAAAATCAAATTTGTTTTTCTCCTGTTGCTCTGTCTTATGTTGATTTAATTATTGGACTAGCCAAAAGAACCTCGAACGGTAGAGGACATTTTTTTGCCCCCCTCTACTCTTATGAAGTGAGACTGACATTTATCATATGACCCAGCAATTACAGTCCTGGGTATTTACCCAAGAGAAAGGAAAGCACACATCTATACGAAGACCCGGACACAAATGGTCACAGAAGCTTTATTTATTGTAACTAAATATGGGAAGCAACCCAAATGTTCATCAATAGGCAAATGAATCAGCACATTGTGGCACAGCCAGACCATGGAATACTGCTTGACAATAAAAAGGAATGAATTTCTGAAGCACACAAAAATGTGGCCAAATCTCAGAATATTCTGCTGAGCAAAAAAAGCCAGACACACACACAAAAAATAGAACATTCCGTATGATTCCATTTATATAAAAGTCTAGGAAATGCAGACTAATCTACACTGATAGAAAACAGGTCAATGGGTGTCTGGGGATGGGGGTGGGGTGGGGTAGGAAGGAAGAATTACAAGGGGGTACAGGAAACTTTTGGGGTGCCGATGTGTTCACTATCTTGCTTGTGGTGATGGCTTCGTAGAGGTACACACATGTCAAAACTCACCAAATTGTGCACTTTCAAGTACGTACAGTTTATTGTATGTTAATTATGTCTCAATAGAGCTGTAGGTTAAAAAAAAACCCAAAACTCAAACTGTAGACTTGAAAAGTTGAACCATGTACTTTATTAAGAGGATGAGATGAATTGTGCAGAATTGTATGATTATTAGGTAAATTATTCCTCAATAAATCTGACTCGAAAAAAATAAGATTACAACTGGTCGATAAATAAATCCTGGAGATCTGATGCACAGCAGAGTGAGCACAAACAATACTGAGTTAGAAATTGCAAAGCTGCTAAGAGGCTGGATCTTAATTTTTCCCACCACAAAAAAAGAAACAATAATAAAAGTGACATGATGGAAGTGTTAGTGACAATTACACTACAACATATAAATCTATCAAATCATCACCTGGTACACCTTAACTTACACAATATTATGTGTCAACTACATGCCAATGTAAAAAATCGATGGACAGATAGGTCACAAAGCAAACTGAATGAAAATCCTCCAATGAATCAAAGGGTGGGGTGGGACAGTCACTGTACAGTCCTTTTGATTTTTCTGTATGTTTGAAACATTTTATATCAACGTTGAGTAAAAAGGGGCTAAAAGAACACTTTCTCTACTCACAGTACTTATGACACCAAATACGCGTAGGTTCCCTCCCTCTCCCAACCAGGTCTCCAACTCTCCAGACACCAGCTGGCTGTCCAACCATTCAGTTCAATTCTGACACTAATTACCCAGGGTAAGGGCAGACCCCGCAGGTTAAAGGCTCAGTCCCACAAGGCTGGCGCGACATCAGACGCCAATCACAAGTCCCAAGCTGTCACCTGTATTTCCGACAACCGGCTGTAAATCAGGGGGTTCCCGAGACCCCCTCCTCAGGTTTGATAATATACCATGGTGGCTCCCAGAACTCAGGGAAACACTTCACTTATGTTTATCGTTTATTACAAAGGATGCAGATGAATAGCAAGATGAAAGAGGTCTGGAGGGCAGGAGCTTCTGTCCCAGGAAGTTGGGGTGAGCCATCCTCCCTGCATGTGAATACATCCACCAACACAAAAGCCGTCTGAACCTCTTTGATTTAAGATTTCATGGAGGTTCCATTACATAAGCATGATTGGTTCCATCACTGGCCATTCCTGATTGACTTAATTTGCATCTCCTCTTCCAGGAGGTGGGGGTGCAGGGTGGGTAGGCTGAACCTTCCAGCCCTCTAATCACATGGTTGGTTCCTTTGGCAACCAGCCTCTATTCTGAAGATCTCTAGGGGAGCAACAGCATCACCTGATTAGCATAAACTCAGGTGTGGTTGAAAGGGACTTGTTATGGATAATGAAACTCGTTGCTACTCACCTGGCTTCTTGGTCTCCTTAATCAATAGAAATTGATAACAGGCCAGAGGAGCAATCCAAGCCAGGCTTTACTGAGACTCGCGCTGCAGCAGGAGGGAGAGAAAACAAGTTTCAGGTTCCCCGGCTTGCTCCCTGAGGGAGTGTGAGCTGCTCCCTTAAATGGGGTGAGAGTAGGAAATCTCAGGTCTCCCAGACTCTGCTCTGAGCCTCGTGCTGGGTAGAGAGGGGGCAGGGCACCTGGGACCTGGATCCTCCACCTCAGACCTGAGGTGGGACCAGGTCACCCTCAACACACTGGGAGCTCACCTGAGGGGGATGCAGGGACTTCATCAGTCCAGGGGGATCCTCAACTGGTTCCCAGAAAATGGGCTGCAAGTCGCATTCTTCGGAATCACGCCTGGTTTTTGTTTTCATGAAAATAACAGGCTCAGAATGGAAAACCTGGCGATTACAAAAAAGGAGGAAGAGGAGAGGGCAGTCTTCATGCAGGGCCCCCGGAACCCTTAAACGTGCGCCCTCTTCCTCCTCAACTTTCACTTCTTGGAATCTCCCTAGAGACGTACTTGAACCTGAACCCGCGGCAGGATGCGCAAGGATGTTCACCGCGCTGTGTATCACAGCAAAAGCCCTGGAAACGACCCACGTGCCACCAATAAGGGACTCGTCAAATAAACTGGGAGTCCGCGCTTCTATGAGATGCGAGGCAGCCGATTAAACTCCCAAGGCGGTGCTTCTGACAGAATAAATTTTCTGAAGCCTATGAAGTGATAAAGGCAGATTGCAGAACGATTCATACAATATACAAGGTTTAGGTGGAAAAAAACTTACAGAAGTCTGTATTTATAAAGGTTTAAATATGTGGGAAATACATAGCGGGAGAAAAAAACCCTATGAGGTGACACATCTGACAGACAAAGTTGGTCCCCAGGGAGAGGCGTCCAGTGGCCGAGGGGCTTTTCCTATAAAGTTGAAGCAGCAAGATTAATCCACCAAGAAACAACCAGGAGTAGCTGTCTGACATGTTTATTTCCAGGTTTTGTCTTTGTAAAATTGTGTTGTTAGCATCCTGTTTTCGCCTCCTAATTTCATATATGTATATTTTTCATCTGTATAATTTTACATATACATTTTATATATTTATAGTAATGAATATTTTATATTTATATATAAAATTTACATTTATGTTATATATATGTTCATTTCCTTCTGTGCGTATGTAAAATCCTCCATGCCTCTATGTTATGTATGTGTCTGTATATACATATAAAATCTTCTCTGTGTATGTATGTGTGTGTGTGTATATATCTACATTTCCCTCTGTATGTAACACGGGATTTTATGTATATACATTCACAGAGGGAATGATATTGCATGTCATTTTTTTACGCAGCTCTTTTTGGTGGGTAATTAGGTTTATTTATTTATTTATTTTCAATTTAGCGGAGGTGCTGGGTATTGAACCCAGGACCTCATGCTTTCCAAGCGTGCGTTCTACCACTGAGCGACACCCTCCCCGCCACTGCCCCCCACCCCCTGCATATGTCATTTTATATCTTGCTGTTTTACAGATGGTTTTAAACACAAACATTCGCCATGGTGCTTCAGGCTTTTCTTAAACATAACTCTTAATGGCTGCCCGAGTTTCTATGGGCGGATTATGATTTACTTCCCCAGTTCCCTGTGGTTAGATATTGAGTTCCTTGCCAAGTTTTCTGTGGGATAATTGTGTTTGTGCCCAGCGCCATTTCTGCATTTTGGATTAGTTCCACCATCTCCGGAACTAAATTCCTGACCAGTCAGGGGAAGCAAACACTCTGCTCTGAAAATGATTTGCTTTCTTTGTGGGCACTGAAAAAAATCGCATCCATGTTTGTGTAGAGAGTTTGGAAACTATAGATAACCAAAAGATGAAAAGAAAAACCGTGGGCATAACTTAGGAGTTCAAGATTTGCAGATACTAACTACAGTATATGAAATAGATAGAGAGTTTCTACTGTATAGCACAGAGAACTTCATTCAATATCTTGAAGTAACCTATAATGAAAAAGAATATGAAAAGGAATATATGTATATGTATGACTGAATCACTATGCCGTACACCAGAAACCGACACAACATTGTAAACTGACTAGACTCCAATTGAAAAATAAATTAATAAAATTTTAAAAAAGAGAGAAGCCATGGTGATTCTGCCCCCGGTTATTTGTTACGGATTCTTCCAATAATTTAAAGTTATGAATAGTTTTCTTCCATTTCTTGTTGAGAGTACATCACACAGCACTTCCGCCTTCTGCTTATTTTTACTTAAGATATCATAAAAACATGTTCCCCGTTCATTTAAAATGATTGCCTAATATTCCATAATGTTGCCATTCCGTAATTTACAGAGCCTTTCCTCTAAAGCTTATTGCTGTAAATGTATAAAACTTATTATTACAAATATTTGTTGTATCCAGTTGTTTTTTACTGATACAAATAATGCAACAGAGAACATCTTTGTGCATAAACTTTTGTGCAGATCTTCTGGGATTTCCTTACAATAGAGTCCCGGAAATGGAATTACTGGGTAAGAGTGCCAAGTCAGTTTCTAGAAAGGTTAAAATAATTTCCACCTGCTCACAGAAAGCACAGAAGGGCAGAGTTTGTCTCACCGCATCCTCGTTATTACCAAATGTTATCATTTTATTAGAGCTTTACTATTGGTCAGTGACAAGTTGAATTTCACTTTCATTTCTTTATATTTATTTATTTATTTATATTTTTGAGGGGGAGGTAAAATTAGGTTTTTATTTACTTGAAGGCGGCTACTGAGGAATTGAACCCAGGACTTCGTGCATGCTAAGCACACGCTCTACCACTGAGCTATACCCTCCCCCCATCACTTTTTCTACACTCATTCATTGCATCAGTATTTATTGAACACTTGCTGCTTAGCTGGCACAGTTCTAGGCACTGGAGATGCAGCAATGAACAAAACAGACTTGTTCTAGTGCATGAAGGGGCGCAAGATAGACAGTAATCAAGTAAATCAATAAGTGGATGGATCATATCAGAGAGCAATATGTACTTTTTAAAAAATTGATGTATAGCCGATTTACAATGTGGTGTTAATGTCTGGCGTACAGCAGAGTGATTCAGTCATACACATATATGTTCCTTTTCCTATTGCTTTTCATTCTAGGCTGTTACAAGATACTGAATATAGTTCCCTGTGCTCCACAGCAGGACCCTGCTGTCGTACTATTAAGAGAGTTAGCAATGAGGATAAATGCTTTTCGTTTACCACAACTATGGCAAAAACAACAGTGGTATCATGTATTCAACATCTGCTCTGTGACAACTATTCTACTAAATGCTTTACTCTTTATCTCAGGCAATTTTGCCCCGTAGGTATCTCATTTCATAGCTGTACAAATGAAGGGTCACAGAGGTCAAGTAACTTGCCCAAAGCCACACAACCTTGGTGGCACAGCTGGGGTTCAAAGGCAGACAGCCCATGCTCTTAACCACCAGGCAATTTTGTTTCTAAAAAATCTGAGACACTAATTAGTTATCTTATTTGATAATTTGCTTTCCTGGCAACAAGCTTTTTAAGTTTTTATTGAACTACAAATTACCTATATAAGAGAATGCATTTCAGAAGTAGACAGCTTGGTGAATTAATTCCAAGTGGACAAACCAGTTAGCTAGCACCAGATTTTTAAAAAACAAAACAAACAAAACAAAACGCGAGCCCTTGTGTCCCTGGTCCCTACCCTGCAAAGTAATTATGCCTGTGACTTCTCATATCTGCGAATCATATTAACTGCCAGTTCTGAATTCCTGAAAGGCATACCTAATGAGATGCCTTTGTCAAACCAACACCGTCTTCTTTTCCCTTTATATTAAAGGTACAGTAAAACCCACAACTTTTCATTCTCTGCATTCAGGGTGCAGACTCTGCCTCATTTCAATTAATAACAGACGTGAAAGACACAAACACAAAGCCAGAAGGTGATCCGGGTGTAGGCCCCTGACTGTGGGAACAAAGGACCGAGCCTTGGGCTGGAATGGTAAAGTTATAAAAGGCTGCAGACTCAGAGGTGAGAAGGCTGGCTAGCCAAGGATGGGTAAGATCCCCAGAGGGGGGCGACCTAAGACAGGCACAGCCGCCTGAGTCCAAGAAGAATGTTGTGAAGCAGCCGTTTCGCGTATGTTCCGCCCTGATAAGCTGTAAGGCTCGCTGGTGCCAACACGAACATGATTTACCAAAACATAAAGGATCTTCTGACCTTGAGCCAGACACTGCCTGTTAACCACTTCCCTTGTCATTCTTCTTTGCTATATAAGACTGTGTAACTTAATAAAGCTTCAGAGTAGCCATAAGCTCTCTCCGCCTACGGTGCGTATGTGTACGTGGTATCGCGACACCAACAACGGGGACAACTGGATGGATATTGAAAGGGCATCGAAGTCCCGGGGAACAGAGCAGTATGGTCCCCTGGGCGTTGTGAGGGGTGTCACTGGCCAGTGGGGAACATTTCAGCTACAGCTTTGAAAGCTGAGTTGAGTGTCACAGACAAACAGGGCTCTATGATAATTAGTCATTTGCCACTGTGAATTATGGACCCTAGATTACAGCAGGCAGCCTCCAAGATGGCCCCCCAGAATCCCTACACAATTACATTTAAGTGACTGAGTGACCGGAGGCAACCATAGTGCATAGAGGAGTGTTAGGGCGCTAATGAGCCCACCTAAGGGTCTTCTGACACACCAGGGATGGAGAGGCAAAATTTTGTCTGTAAGAGGCCAGATAAATATTTTAGGATTTGCAGCCATGTGGTCTGCGTCACCACCACCCAACCCTACTGCTATAGAGCAAGAAAAGCCATAGACAAGAAAGGAATGAGCATGGCTGTGTTGCAATAAAATTTTATTGATAAAAACAGGCAGTGGGCTGAATGTGGCCGGAGGGCTGCAATTTGCCAACCCCTATTCTAGCGGAAGGTTCCTTTGTTTGACTTACTCTTTATTACTGAGTGAGAGCTCCCATCTGTAAAGTTAGATGTTGACTTGTTTTAAATTAATACATTGAAATGATTGTTTTTCAAGTAGAAAGACCATCCCCAACATTTTTGCCCTTTGAGTCATGAACTGGTTTTGTCTCTAACTCCATTCTCTCCTTCTGGAATTCTCTCTTTCACTATCTCTCCATCAGTTTCTCATGTCTGCTCTTAAGCAAGTCTGTCTTTCTGGTTCTCTCATTTTTTTATACATACAAATGGCCAACAAGTACATGAAAAGATGTTCAGCATCACTGATTGTTAGAGAAATGCAAACCAAAACTACAATGAGATACCACCTCACACCAGTCAGAATGGCCATCATTAAAAAGTCTACAAATGATAACTGCTGGAGAGGGTGTGGAGAAAAGGGAACCCTCCTGCTCTGTTGGTGGGCATGGAAACTGGTGCAGCCACTATGGAGAACAGTATAAGTTTCCTTAAAAAACTAAAAATAGACTTACTGTATGATCCAGCAATCCTACTTCTGGGCATATAGCCAGTAAAGACAAAAACTAATTCAAAAAGAAATATGCACCCCAATGGTCACAGAAAGCACTATTTACAATAGCCAAGACATGGAAACAAACCCAAATGTCCATCGACAGATGACTGGATAAAGATGTGATGTATATACACGATGGAATATTATTCAGCCATTAAAAAGAATAAAATAATGCCATTTGCAGCAACATGGATTGTCATTTTAAGTGAAGTAAGCCAGGAAAAGAAAAATGCCATATCATATCACTTATACATGGAATGTTTAAAACAGGACACAAATGAACTTGTTTACAAAACAGAAACAGACTTACAGACATAGAGAACAAACTTATGGTTACCAGAGGGTAAAGGGAGTGGGAAGGGACAAATTGGAAATTTGAAAAATGTCCCTCTTGGGGAGTGATGGAAATGTTAGCTATCTTGATTGTGGTGGTGGTTTCGTGGGTGTGTATATCTATCAAAATTCATCAAATTGTGTATCTATAATGTGTATAGTTTAACGTACAGGAGCCATACCACAATAAAGCTGTTAAATATTGATTGATTGATTGATTGTTGTGGGGGAGGTAATTAGGTTTATTTATTTACTCATTCATTCATTCATTCATTCATTCATTTATTAATGGAGGGACTGGGGATTGAACCCAGGACCTCGTGCCTGGCACATGCTCTCTGGTTCTCTCGTTACTGTATTCCGTGAATCTTTGACATGCGCTTACAATACATTTGTATGGATCATGTTTTTAACTATTTCTCTGAAAATTATACTTTGACATTACCTTCTGAAATGATGTGTAAATACTTGAAAGGAAATTCATACGATTACAAGACAAGCCAATGAAAACACACTTTTAAAAATATTTAAAGGATCTCTCTTTGATACAATACTTTTGCTTCTTGATTAACATACTAAATAACAAAGACTAGCAGCAGGTCTAGTAATCACTGTAATTTCCAAGTGGTGAGGAGGGTAAATAATGTTTCAGATATCTGTAACAGCTGTGATGTGGTTTGGGCATAGCTGTGATTTCTATCACTGGAATAATTGGTTCCAGAATAAACAAAGTCACAGGGATTGCACAGGGATTGCACAGGGATTGTGTCTTGTTACCTACATTCATAATTTTATGGTTATCTACTGATATGTAAGGAACCACAGCACAACTTTAGTGGCTTAAAACAATAGCGATCATTCATTTTGCTCTTGAATTTGCAGTCTGGGTGGGGATCAGCAGAGACAGCTCATCTTTGATCCGTGAAGCAACAATTGAGACATCTCCTCTGGGAACTGGGGAGCCTCCTGGTCAAGATGGCTCACTCATCTGACTGGGGAGTTGATCCCGGCTGTTGGTTCTTACCTCACCTGGGGCTGGGGATTGGGGGACCCCAAAGTCCTCTGTATGTGGGCTTCCCCATGGACCCTTGAGCTTCCTCACAACACAGAGGCTGAGCTTTATGCATTTGTCCCAAAAGAACCAGGCAGAAGTGCATGGTATTTTTATGACCTAGCCTCAGAACTCACAAAACCTCACTTCCTTGACACCCTATTGAGCAAGGTTGTCCCCCCGGTTCAAGGTGTAGAGACACGGACTTCACCTCTTAATGGGGAAATGGCAGAAGAGTGTGTGGAATGGGAGATACTGTTGAGGGCATCTTTGGAACCTACAATCTGCCACGAAATGGAACGAAATGCTAGTTTTCAGTTGGAGTTAGTGAAAAGGAAGATGTGATTTTTTTTTTTCTTATCCAAGTTCATGTGTCCCATGAATTCTATCCACAAACCTTTTGAGGGTCCCTGGACCCAAGACTAAGAACTCTTGAACCAGAGTTAGGCGAGTTCACATATGAGAACTTCTAGGAGGATGCAAGAGGTGGGTTTTTGTTAATTTAGTTTATGTCTTTATTTTGGGGGGAGGAGGTAATTTGATTTGTTTGTTTGTTTGTTTGTTTATAATGGAGGTACTGGGGATTGAACACAAGACCTCATGCCTGCTAAGCATGTGCTCTACCACCAAGCTATACTTTCCCTCCCCCAAGGTGTTTTTTAAAATTTATTGAAGTATAGTTGATTTACAATGTTTCAGGTGCATAGTAAAATGGTCAGTTATATATATTCCTTTTCAGATTCTTTCCTGTTGTAGGTTATTACAAGATTATTATTGAATTATTATTGAATATAGTTCCCTGTGCTGTACAGTAGGACCTTGTTGTTTATCTATTTTATATATAGTAGTATGTATCTTTTAATCTCAAATTTCCAATTTATCCCCCTCCTTCCCTCTTGGTAACCATAAGTTTGTTTTCTATGTTGGTGAGTCTGTTTTGTAAATAAGTTCATTTGTATCAAATTTTTTAGATTCCACATATAAGTGATATCATATGATATTTGTCTTTCTCTGTCTGATTACTTCATTTAATATGATAATCACTAAGTTCATCTATGTTGCTGCAAATGGCACTATTTCATTCTTTTTTATGGCTGAGTAATATTCCATTGCATATCTATCTATCTATCTATCTATCTATCTATCTATCTATCTATCTATCTATCTCACATCTTCTTTATCCAGTCATCTGTTGATAGGCATTTACATTTAGGTTGCTTCCACATCTTGGCTATTGTAAATAGTGCTGCTATGAACATTGGGGTGAAGGTACCTTTTTGAATTAGAGTTTTCATGTTTTCCAGATATATGTCCAGGAGTGGGCTTGCTGGATCATATGGTAACTCTATTTCTAATTTTGTAAGGAACCTCCATACCGCTCTCCATAGTGGCTGCACCAATTTCCATTCCCACCAACAGTGTGGGAGGTTTCCCTTTTCTCTACACCCCAGAAGAGGTGTTATGTTTCAAACAACTGTTCTAAAGTATGTCATTCTCTTGTTCAACAAATACTGAGCTAGCTTCTGAGGATACAACTACAATCAAAACCAACACAGCCTCTGCTTGCCTGATACATATAGTATAGTGGAGGAGGGAGACATTTATAATTACACTACTTAATACAGTATATTATAAACCAAGACAAAAAGCTTTAAAAGAAAGGAGTCAAGTTCAGGGAGAGCATACTACCTAGACTGTGGGGCCAAGGAAGGCACATCTAAGACGTGACTGCCATGGGAGGGTCTACATATCCCACTTTGTTCAAAACTGACCCCCTACTGCCCAGAGGATAGAGGCCAAGGAACTGAGCATTTGAGAGCTCTCCTGACTGGGCCTCCTTTAAAATGCAGAGACTTCTTATTGTTATCCAGCATCAGTTCTCTCCTTCCTTAATTGTAGAGCCCTAATTTTGAGGCAGAAATATGCTCACTTAAAAGACTTCACTACCCAACCTCCCTTGCAACTGGTGGTCAATGAGATGTAAGTGGAAGCTGTAGGGTGGAACTTCTGGGAAAGCTCCTTAAAAAGGGCACAGACATCTGGCATGTTCCCTTTTCCCTGCTCCCTCCCAACACCACCACCTCCTTCTTCCTACCTGGAGTGTGGACATTAAGCTGGAGCTGCAGCAGCCACCTTGGACCATGAGGCAATCTAGATGATGGCAGCCGTATGCATAAGGTGGTGGAGCAGAAAATTGGAAGGTCCTGGTCCTGGTGGCATTGTGGACTTCCCATATCATCTCTAAACTGCTGCTTTCCAGATTTCTTTAATGTGAGCAAGAAATAAGCATCCATCTTGTTTAAGCCATTGATATTTCTGGGCTACCAGTAGCTACACAATTTCTAAAAGAAGCACCTCTCTCACTGTTCCATTTTCTCCCTCACTCCCCACAATGCAAACACTCATAGCTACATCTTGTACTTCAAGATGCTCCAAACCGCTCCCTGCCCCCTCACACCTCCTTGCCTTTGCAGCTGTTGAGCCCTCCTCTTGTAAATCTCTCCCAACTGCCCTATTATCTATCTGGCAAACTCTTGGCTCCTCAGAGCCCAGGTCAAATGCCATCTCCTTTGCTTCCCTAATGATGCACAACGCCTGCCCCAATAAAAACATTTGCTTCGAACTGTGTATATGACAACATTGGTTCAAACCTTTGTTGTGTCCTTAACATTATCTAATCTTAAATTAACAATTAAAAATAGAGACACAGTATGTATGAATACTTTCTTCTTAAAAAGTTCCAGAGATGTGCTGTACATCATAGTGCCTATAGTTAACAATGCTACAGTGTACTTTAAATTTTTTTAGTCTGAGTGTAGAGATCTAAGATCAAAGAGTATAGATCCCATGGTAAGTGCTCTTACCACCAAAAAAAAAAACAAAAACAACAAAAAAAACTCACACAAAACAAAACCAAACCACACACAAACAAAGGGACTAACATGAGCACACACAGATGTCCAAACTCACCAAATTATATACATCATGTGCAGTTTTCTGTATACCAATTCTATTTCAATAAAGCTGGGGGAAAATTAAGCGGGTTTCTTGTAACCAGAACATTTTTTTAATTAAAATGATACAGACTTCACATTTCATGCCTACCCCCAATTTTGTTGCCAAGTTTGTTTTATATGCTTGCATATAAAATTTTCTGAGCATATGTATGTATGGGCCTCAAAAAGCAGCTTTGGACTGTTATTACATTCTTTTTCTTTTAGAGATAGTATCACACTGTACTTAATGTTCTAGAACTTGCTTTTTTCAGTCACCAATACATCTCAGAGCTCTTTCCCTATTAGTCCATGGCTCTTTCTCATTTTTTAAAACAGCTGTATAATATTTCGTAGGATAGATGCACCCCTGTTTATCAACCTACTCCCTACTGTTGAATATTAAGGTAGCTTCCCATTTTTGTGACTTTTACAGAAATGACAATCAAAGACAAATGGCAGACAGTACCTTGGTGGTGGAGATGTTGCTTCAGATTCTGTAGGCAGAGCTGCACAAATGTCTCTCTCCTTTACTAGATAAAGCCCAGTGAATCAACCTGGGTCTGATGACACAGCCCTTGGATGCATTGCCTTCAGGCCTGAGTTCGGGTCCCAGCCCTGTCACTTCTAGTGTTTGTGGCCTTGGGCAAAGATTATATCCTCTCTGAACCTGTGTTTTCTCTCCTACAAAATGGGCTGATAACAATATCTGTCTCTGAGGGCTGTCTGATAACATATGATTCCTGGTGAGTGTTTAGTGTGTATAAACACTCAAAAAATGCTGCTGCTTTTCTTATCTAATTAAACATATCCTCAACCTCTGATCCAATAATTCCCCTGCTAGGTGTTTACGCAAGAGTCATGAACACTTGGATCCTCACCGAGACCTGTGCATAGGTGTTCACAGCACCTTTATCCGTAATCACCCCAAATTGAAGAAGGCCCATCAGGAGGTGGATGAACAAATTGTGGTCCATCCATGGCAATGGAATATACCTCACCAATGAAGAGCAGCAAACCATTGATACATTCAACAATATGGGTACGCCTCGAAGTCATTATTCTGTGCAAATGAAAAACTCTTAAGATATGAACAGTATGATTCCATTCATACAACGCTCTAGAACAGGCTACATTAATAAACAGTGAAAGAAAACAGACTGATGGTTGCCTGGGGGCGGAGGGGTTGACCAGGAAGAGGTGAAAGGGAATTTTCTGGAGGACGGAAATGTTCTATATCTTAACTGGGACATTAAGCTTGCACAGATGTATGCATCTGTCAAAGCCCATCCAGTTGTCTTCTTGAGTGCCTTCTGGGTGCAGGTACCAGGGAGAGAGCAGGCAACAAGATAGGCCAAGATTCTGCTCTTGGGGGCTCCATAAACAAGCATGCAGCCTGATGTCAGGTAGCGCTAACTGCACTGAAGCAGAATGGATCAGGCAAAGGGGCTGGAGGAGGCAAGAGCTGCGGAATGCATCTTTGGTGGCCAGGAAAGATGCTCTGGGAAGTCCACACATGGGCAGAGGCTGGGTTGAAGCAAGAACATCAGCCAGGAGATCTGGGGAGAGGGCGTTCCCAAGAGAAAACAGTTGGTGCAAAGGCCCTGGGGCAGTTTCCTACTTACACAGCATGTTCAAGGAAGGAATGAGGCCAGTGTGGCTGGAAGAGGAGGGAGAGAGAGCCAGAGGTAGAGACACAAATATTGAGGGGCATACCCTTTGGGGACTTGTGCGCCAAGGGTTAAATTTTGTTTTTTTTTTTTTACTCTAAGTGAAATGAGAACCATGGGAGGACTGGGAGCAGAGGAGGGATGCAAACTGACAGGTGTTAACAGGCTTCCCTCTCAAGAAGAGACTGTGGGGGGCGGGGGTTGGCCAAAGTAGGAAGACCATTGAAGAGGCTACTGCAATGGTCTGAGCAAACAGTGATGGTAGCTGTAGAGGTGGCAAGAGGTGGTCAGGCTCTGGGAATATTTTGAAAGCAGAGTCAGCTGACAGATCGGACGTGGGGGTGTGAGAAAGAGACTGGAGTCAGCGATGACTGTGAGGTTTGGGCCCAAGCCACTGAGCTGGGGAGGCAGGTGGAAGTTTCGTAAATGTACCAAGCTGTTTCACACCTTCAGGCCCTGGTGCGTCCCAGTCCCCCAGCCTGGAATGCCCTCCCTTCTCCACTTCCCACCTCCAGCTTCAGCCTCGCCCCTGCTGTCATCATAGCTGAGCCAAAATGTCACCCTCTCTGGAAGCTTCTCTTTAAGCAACCTTGGCTCAGCATGGTGTGCCCTCTGTGTGTCCCCCACAACACCTGGCTCTTCTTTCCCCAACAGGACGGTCAGAGTTTATTTGCCAGCACCTCGGGCCAAGTGGGTAACACTTGAGTGACAGAGGAGGGGCCATGGCTTTAGCCAGGTAGCAAATGCATCAACAGAAAATGACCTTGACTCCATAGCTTCATTCAGCAACTATGCCTAGTGCCGGGAACTCTAATAGGCACTGAGAAGAGAGCAGGGAACAGGAGAGGCAGATCTCTGCCCTCATGGGTCTCTACAGGGAGAGATGACAATAATCAAAGAAAAGAAGTAAGAGACCTAGTGTGTCTCATGGTGATGATGATGGAGAAAAAAATTGGGATTCCATGTGTGAGATGAGGTGGGGGTGTGAGGAGAGGCAGTTATTCATAAGGTGATTAGGGAGGTTTCACAGAGTCACTGAGAAGGTAACATTTGAGCATCGACCTAAAGGACGTCAGGAAGAAGCCATGTGGATATTGAGGAAGAGCAAACAGCAAGTGCAGAGGCCCTGAGGTAGAAATGTGTTTAGAATATGGGAGGAACTTGGAGGAGGCCAGTGTGGCCAGGGCTGATGAATAGAGGTTAGAGAGGGTTCAGAGGGGGAATGGAAGGGGAAGGGGACAATCTGGCAGGACCTTGGTGGCCACATGGAGGACTTCACTTTTTTACTCTAAGTTAGATGGGAGCCACGGAAGTGTTCTGAGTAGAGGAGTGATGGAATTTGATTCAAGTCAGCAGGGTCACCCTAACAACAGCAATAATAATTGACATTTGTTGAACATGTCCTACTGACCACAAAACTTCAGAAATTTGTGCGATGCTGAAAGAAGGTTGACCAGTTGTCCAATTTCAAGCCCCCCTCCTAGGCACTCCAAATATTTCCCTTTCTCTTAGCCCAAACCATCACTAAGCTTGCTACAGTCTCTCACTCAAACATACTCTGCAGCAATTTTTCAACAGCTTTACTGAAACAGAACTCACATATCATGCAAATTCGCCCATTTAAATTTTACAGTTCAGTGGGGTTTCGTATATTAACCAAGTTGTGTGACGATCATCACAGTCAATTTTAGAACATTTTCACCACCTCAAGAAACCCCTAAGCCACCCCTACTGCAGCCCCAGGCAACCGCTAATTTACTTTCTATCTGATTTGCCTATTCTTGACATTTCCTATAAATGGAATCGTACAACATGTGGCTATGTGTGTCTGGCTTCTTTCACACAGCATGTTTTCAATGTTCATGCATGTTGTAACATCTGTCACTAATTCATTCCTTTTTGTGGCCGAATAATATTCCACTGTACAAATATAGCACATTTTGTTTATTCATCAGGTGATGGACATTTGGGTTGCTCCCACATTTTGATTATTATGAATAATGCTGCTGTGGACATTCTTGTATAAATGTTTGCGTGGACATGTGTTTTCATTTCTTTGCGGAGATACCTAGGAGTGCAATTGCTGAGCCATATGATAATTCTGTGTTTAACCATTTAAACACTATCAAAGTGTTTTCCAAAGTGCCTGCACTCCTCCCACCAGCATTGCATAAGGGTTCCGATTTCTCTGCATCCTTGTCAACACGTGTTATTGTCCTGAAGCGTTTTGCTCTCTACTGCCAGGAACCATCTCTCACCTGGACCATCAAAGTCACCTCCTCCCTGGGCTCCCAGCTTCCGCCCTCTGTCTTTCTCCATACTGTAAGCAGAGAGAAGCTATTAGCACCAAGGTCAAGTCCTGCCCTCTGTTGGCGTCGCAGTATAAATGTACACACACACACCATATGCGGAGAGAGCTGATGGCTACTCTAAAGTTTATTAAACTACACAGGCTTATAAAGCAAAAGAGAACAAGTATGGAAAATGTTTAACTATGGTATGCCATTTTATGACCCCCTAAATGCACAGATTGTTTTAAGGTCAGGATCTTAAGATTCTTTGATATTTCTGATAGATTACACTCGTCATGGAGCCAGTGAGCCTCACTTCGTATCAGGGCGGAACATATAGGAAAACAGCTGCTTGACGACATTCTTTCTGACTCAGGTGGCTGTGCCTGTCTTAGGTTGCCCCCCTCTGGGGATCTTACCCGTCTTTGGCTTAGCAGCCTTCTCACCTCTGAGTCTGCAGCCTTTTATAACTTGTTTACCATTCCGGCCCAAGGCTTGCTCCTTTGTTCACACAATCGGGGGGCTACATTTCCCCCTTTTTTATTTTGTTTTAAAGCAACGAAGCAATCATGTTGTACAGAGGCTAGAAGCCCCATCATAGCCAGTGTTTGTTCTTGTGCCTGCTGTTGTTTATACAATCGACACATACATCGTAACATGCACAGGATAATGATACCAAGAAGGCAACAAAGTCCCACATTAAGGAAAATGCAAATTCACTCTGCAAAGGCAGAGTGAATACTTCGCACTTGTTCATCTAATTTAGTTTGCAAGTCATCAATTTTCTCATTGAGGGACGTGTTAAATGCCCCTTGTAAATGATGTTTTACCGTATATCAAAGTATATGTGTTTTGTTATAATGTCTAGGAGTGGCACATTGCATAGAAAATTGCCAATCACATGTGAGGCGTAATCTACTAGCTAAGGCCTCTTGTTGTTCCCCCAGCCATTCTACTGCGGCCTCTCGCGTTTGTCATCCAGCCATAATGCTCTATCAATAGCCACCTGTGTTTGCAATTCTCATGTGATGTTGGTTAACACCTTTTCCACAGTATGAGCGGTGTTAATGGACAAAACTAGAGCTGTAGTAGCAGCAGCAGCAGAGGCAATTATAATCACAGCTGATACTATGAAAGCTATTAGCGTAGCAATAAATCTTGGGTCGAATCTTTTTAAAGGACACTTAAAGTACATATAAACTTTGTGCATTAGACCAAGTCCTATTAAGTGTTGCCGGTAGCCAGCCATGAGCTCTCCTTTTCAATGTCCTAACAAAAGACGCATTATGAGAAGTTACATTAGCATAAGATAAACAATCAGAATACCAGAAAGGTGAGGACAATTTGATTGTATACAATTGTATACAATTTGATTGTAATATCGGGCTTTGTAGGCCCCCATACCAGGATGTATGGATGTGTAGTACATATCATAACAGAATTGGAAACATTCCGTTCTAGTTTCATGGAATAATTATCAGAATGGTTGTCATATCGGCCATGATAAAGAAGCCTGTTGATAAAAGGCAATCCCAACCTCCAAACTGTTTTATGTGCAGGACTGAAAATTGTATTTCCACCCATGAGTTGTAGTATTAGTCTGGAGAGGCCATGTTCACTCCATGTGATGGGAGCTGAAGAATTTGTCAAACAGTATGGAGACATTTTTACTGCTTAAATATCCATGAGGCCCCCAATCCAGCAGAGTCACGTTAAAAATAAAGTCTTTTGGGGGAGGGTATAGTTCAAAGTGGTAGAGCACATGCTTAGCATGCATGAGGTCCTGGGTTCAATTCCCAGTACCTCTTCTAAAAATAATAAATAAACAAACCTAATTACCTCCCCCTGAAAAAAAAAAAATATATAGAGTCTTTTCTGGGTTGAGGAATCCGACAAGGGGCCCATTGCACTGAATAAAACTTACACCTCCAGTCTGTTTTCGGCCGGCAAATGGGTATAGGAGGAACTCGAGAAGCATTTACAAATGTTGTAGAGGATGTAGATGCAGCAGTAACAGATGTAAGGTTTGGTGTGATATCTCCCTTTTTTGGTTGGTAGTATAAGTACAATTAAGCTTGCAATTTTATGCATGAAGAATCGCTTGTGTTGTCAAACTGGGTGCCTATCGGAGGGTTGTGAGAATACAGCGTCAGAGAATTGTTGCTGCGCAGATAATTCCCAGTACTGGTCACCGGTGGGATCCATGTTCCACCTGTCCACTCAGAATCGTTAGAGGCAAGAGGCGGATCTGCATGCCACCAAGTTAAGGGTGTAAATAAAGGAGGATTCGGAATATAAGCCCAATAGCATAGATTCATACTTGCAGAAGTGAAAGTAGAAGCTGAGATACCCATCATGCATAGGTATACAGAAAGCATACTAACCTGTAGAAGGGTCAGCTTCATTGGCCGTGGAGCACAAACGAACATATTTTTGCGGAATCCACTGAAGACCATCACCTGTGTCAATGCATAAAGACCCCCTCTGCCAACATTTCACCTCAAAGGGCCCCTCCCATTTATCCACAAATGGTTTCTTCACCCAAACTTTCTTATTTGCAGAGGGTATAGTTATGGGAGGATTTGAAAAATGGACAGCTGCAGTAGAGCCATCCTTAGTGTGACTCAAACAATTAACAGTGTAAAGTGCATGATGTAATATATTATGTGTTTCCTGTACCCCATATTTCCCCCCTTTTAATTTATGCAAATAAGACTTCACAGTACCGTGACATCTTTCTATAATAGCTTGTCCTGTAGAATTGTAAGGAATCCCAGTATTATGTTGAATTTGCCAATCTTGACAAAATTGAGAAATGCTTTTTGCAGAAAACTCAGACTCATTATTCCTCTTCATGTATAGTGGCCTCCCAAGCACACTGAAAGCAGAAAGCCAATGTCTAATTAGGTTAGCAGCATTGCATTTTGTATGAAGAGTGGCATATAAGAAGTTGGAATATGTATCTACTGAAGCAATAATATATTTTAACCTGCCAAAAGGTGGGAAGAAAGTAGTGTCTGTCTGCCAGACTTGATTAGCATTGATTCCTCGTGGATTAATACCTTCAAGGTTGTCTAAGGGTTTTGTTACAGTAAATTGATTACACTGAGAGCAGGCTTGTATTATAATTTGTGCTTGATGCCTAGTAAGAGAATATATAACTCTCAAGGCTGTTGCATTGCTATGATGTAATTCATGAAAATGTGGTGCCTTAAGGAAGGCAGAAATATTTATAGATTTACAGGTATCTCGCGTAAAAGCTGAGACGATCTTATCAGCCTGTGCGTTACCTTCTGTTAAGGGGCCTGGTAATTTAGTATGAGATCGTATATGAGCTATGAAGCAAGGATGTTCTCTTTCCATTAGTAGCCCCTTGATTGCTTTGAGGGGGATTTTGGTAGAATAGCAGTGATTAAAAGGGGTACCGCATTAGCAACATAAAGAGAATCAGTAATAATATTTAAAGGAATATCCTTATGTTGTTGAAGGGCTAATTTAACAGCGGCCAATTCTGCAATTTGAGTACTTTTATGTCCTTTGGAATAATGTGTGCCCCATTTGTTGCCATCATGCCATGCTATAGCTGTCTTTGTTGTTTTTCCAGATCCATCTGTAAAGACAGTTAAGGCTTTGGCCAATGGCATCTCTGACAAGACAGCAGGAAAGCTAAGAGGCACTTGCATGCAAAATTGTAATGAAGATGAGAGAATTTTTTAAAGGTTATCTGTCCTAAATAATTTGCTAGAGACAACTGAACGTCTTCATTAGTAGAGAACCAAGTATGAAATTGAGAAGATGTACAAGGAAGATTTACGCTGTGAGGGTCTGACCCTAGTAATTGCAGGCATCGTGTTTGTCTTTTATTAATTAAATCAGCAAAGGTATGGAAAATGGTGGGTAGTACCTTGTGGAAGGAATGAAATAAGTCTATCCATTCCAAAAAGTAAATTTGTGAATCCCTCTCTTGTGCCAAGAGGCCTGTAGGTGTTTGTGGTGTATTAATAATGAGAAGCAATATTGGAAGGTCTACTTGTATCCTATTTAAGAATTGCTTTTTTATGGCCGAATTAAGGCATTGAAGCTCTGTTAGAGCTTCAGGTGTTATTGTTCGTGGGGAAGCAGGATTTCTGTCTCCTTTCAATAAAGAAAATAGATGGTGTAAACAATAAGTAGGAATACCTAAAAATGGTCGAATCTAATTAACATGCCCTAATAACTGTTGTAATTGTATAAATGTCATGGTCTGTTTGATATTTATTTTTGAGGTCTAATAGTTTGTGCATCAATATTCACGCCCAGGAACTTCCAGGGAGTACGATTTTGAACTTTATCTTGAGCAATAAGTAAGCCTTTAGATTTCAAAAGAAAGTATAGAGCGTTATATAATTTAGAGAGAGTATCAGAGGATTCAGCTGCAAGCAAGTTATCATCCAAGTAATGGAAAATAAAGGCCCGTGGAAATCGTTGTCTTCTAGGGCGGAGAAGTTCTCCAATTAGCTGCTGGCAAATGGTTGGACTATTTTTCATTTCCTGGGGCAGAAACTTCCATTGGTATCATTGAGGAACTGCCTGGTTATTGCATGCAGGTATAGTAAAGGCAAACTTTTCTTCGTCATCGTCATGCAAAGGTAATGAGAAAAAACAATCCTTTATATCTATGATTAGTAACGGCCAGGAGTCTGGAATTAAAGAAGGATTGGGTGACCCTCTTTGCAAGGGTCCCATTGGCTACATGATGGCATTAATGGCTCTAAGGTCTTGTAGTAGATGCCATTTACCTAATTTCTTTTTTTTTTTTTAATAACAAAAACAGGAGTGTTCCGAGGACTAGTAGAAGGCTCTATATGACCCAACAACAATTGTTTCTTGACCAGTTTTTGAAATGCCTTAAGTTTTTCTTTAGGAAGGGGCCACTGCTTCACCCAAATAGGCTGTTGTTGGGTCCATGTTAGGGCAATGGGAGGAACACTGTGGGTGAGCTCAATGGCCCCTATTAAAAAGGGTCTATTTTTAAAGATAAGTTTTATTGAGTCAGTAAATCTCTTTTTCATAAGGAGTAAGGAATTGGTAATATAAAGGGAGTCACCATAGGCATTTTGTTTTTAGGGCCCTTGACCTTTAAGACATTGCAGCTAAACTCAGGGGTCATAATACCTCCTATGCCCTGGACAGCCACGTGAGTTTTTTGTTTAGGCCAATTTATAGGCCACTGCGATGAAGAAATTATGGTTTTATTAGCCTCTGTGTCTATTAATCCCTGAAAAGCACGTCCTTGAACGGTTACAGTAAGGGTGGGCCTTTTATGAGTTAATGATTGTATCCAGAAGGCCTGCTGTGCAGAATGTCCGAAACCTTGCTGGCCTCTTTGTTCTTTCTCAAAATATTGGGGTTTTAGATAAGGAATTAAAATTAGCTGAGCAATACATGTATAAGCTGGTATAATGTAATAAGAGGAGGAACAGATCATAATCTTAATTTCTCCTGTGTAATCATTGTCTATTACCCTGGGGAGAACAGTAAGTCCTTTTAACCCGGTGCTAGATCGTCCCAATAATAGACCAAAGTAAGAAGAGGGTAAGGGATCCCATGGTCCAGTGGGCAGAAGATAAGTTTTTTCAGCATCATTTAAAATTCCATCGTTGACAGTCATCAGATCTATTCCAGCGCTCCCAGGGGAGGCTGAAACGAGATCGAGGACTGACAGGCACTGTGGCCGTTGTTGTTGACCATTGCTCCCCATATTTGTGTTTTCGGGGCACTGGGGAGACTGCCCCGTTTCAAGTTTCCCAATGGCTCCATTTTTGTAGCCAGAGCATTACCATAACCAAGGGCAATGTTTGGCAATTGCTAACAATAAATTTTGTAGATCCGTCGGAGAAAGCGAAACGGAAATAGCTTTTAAGAGCTGTTGCAAATTTTTAAAATATAACCTCTGTTGCACGGTCAGTTGCTGACCCATGGTAAATCACGGCGGGCCTGACTGGCTGAAAAGAAAATTCCCCTGAATACTCACATGTATGAAATGCCGCCGAGTTGATATCACGTCGGGGTCACCAAACGTTGGCGTCGCAATATCAATGTACACACACACACACCATATGCGGAGAGAGCTGATGGCTACTCTAAAGGTTTATTAAACTACACAGGCTTATAAAGCAAAAGACAACAAGTATGGAAAATGTTTAACTATGGCATGCCATTTTATGACCCCCTAGATGCACAGATTGTTTTAAGGTCAGGATCTTAAGATTCTTTGATATTTTTAATAGATTACGCTCGTCATGGAGCCAGTGAGACTTACATTGTATCAGGCAGAACATATAGGAAAACAGCTGCTCGACGACATTCTTTCTGACTCAGGCGGCTGTGCCTGTCTTAGGTTGCCCCCCTCTGGGGATCTTACCCAACCTTGGCTAACCAGCCTTCTCACCTCTGAGTCTGCAGCCTTTTATAACTTGTTTACCATTCCGGCCCAAGGCTTGTTCCTTTGTTCACACAATCAGGGGGCTACACCCTCCTCAGACTAGAACTCCTGGATAGTTCCTCATTGGCTGAGAATAAATCCAAATTCTCACCATGCTTGGCTCACCTAGCCAGCCCCTGCTCACCTCTCTGATGTAACCCATGTCCCCACTTCCTGCCCATTCAGACCCAACCACACCAGCCTCCAATTTACTTCTTGATGTCCCAAGGGCTATCCAGCCTCAGAGCCATCCCCAGTGCCATTCCCTCTGCACCAGTCCTCTTTGCCTTGCTTTCCCCTACCTCTTTCTTTCCCCTCACAGATCTGGGCTTTAATGTCACCTTCCAAGAAAAGCCTTCCTTGACTCCTCCCTCAATTTCTTTCTTATTGCATTCAGTATGGTTTGAAGTTGCATGTCTGTTCCTGTGACATTTTGCCCAGTGGCTGCCTCCACCTTAGGTAGGGCCCCACGAGGGTGGGTGAGCATCAGTGCCTGACCTGTAATGAGAGCAAACTAAATATTTGTGCTCATTGCCCTGCCCTCAACAGACACTTCCTACCTTCCTCTGCCTGTGCAGTTCCCTCTGTCCAAACACACTATTCCCTCTCCTTTCCTCTGGCTAATTCCCACAGGGTCTGAGTTTCATGTCCCTGTCTCTCAGATACTATTTCAGCTAATACTTTGTAATTTCTTGTTTCAGTTTTACTGTTACCCATAGGAAAAAAAAATATATACATATATACACACATACTAAATAAATATTGTGACCAGGTCATATGTATTTACACAAGCAACATTTCTTAAGACTTTACACTCTTAAAAATTATGTCTACCTATATTTACCACATTAGAAATTAACTGATACATTTAAAAATATTTGTTTATTAATGTATTTAAAAATAATAACAAACCCATTGCAGTTAACATAGAAACCTATTTTATGAAATATAATGACTCCCAAACAAAACAAAAAGTTTAGGGCACTGGTTTTATCATTTTGCAAATCTCTTTACTATCTGGGTCAACAGAACACAGCTGGACCCTTGTAGCTGCTTCTGTGTTTAGTCATGATATTGCACGCTGTGTAGCTTCTGGAAAATTCCAGTGGACGCTCATGAGAAAAGGAGAGTGAAAAAAACAGGTAACATCTCAGAGTTAGTAGGAAAAGAATTTTGACTTCTGTGATCCCGACAGGGTCTCGGGGACCCCTAGGGGACACTTTGAGAACCTACTGACATACAGGCCCACAGTTTGGAAATCAAAAAAGTGCCGAAAACAAAAAGTTTTATCATAGGTTTGGAGGCAGAACTTGACCTAAACAGACTCACAGTCTTGAATTATTTATCCCTCTTACTGGGACTGTCCATACATTTCACCTTAGAAATATGCCAGCCAGGCTGCCCCAGAACACACTGGGGCTGTTCAGAATATACAGTATATATTCTTACAGCCTTGTTAAAATCTAAAAATTCCCAAATCCAGAATATATCTGCCCTCAGGGTTTCAGATAAGGGACCTGTCAGAAATAAAAATTCCCTACATGGTATTTTCCCTTCATTCTAGATTATTCTATGTTGTTTTTCAAAAAACTCTGGTCACAACCTGAAAGCTTGATGTCAGACCTCGGTAATGGCTCACTGTTCGAAAAACTGTAGAGACTTTCTGTAAGTTCCTGCGACACACCTCCTCCCCAACAAGGGTAGAGAATGGGTTTGACTTGTTCCGCGCTGCACCCCCAAAATTCCAGCAAAGGGCTTGGCTAAGCACATAGCGGGATTAATAAATGTTTGTTGAGTGAATAAACAGAAAGCCAGGAACAGAGTTAGGCCTGCAACCCCCCCTGTGCCCGTCTCTAGGACTCGAGAATCCTGTCCACACCATTTCCAAAGACCCAGGCAGCGGAGACCACGAGCCTGCTACCATCACCCACCCGCGGCTTCCTCCCTCTGGATGAACCAGAACTCCATTTCCCACAAGTCTCAGGGCTGGGACTACATTTCCCATAAGCCTCTGCTTCCGCCAGGTTCTGTGTCCTTCAGCCACCCGGGCAGATAATTGCACCTTTCCTCACCACCCCCAGCCCCCAGTTCCATTCTCTCTACCTATATATGGTCAATCTACCCTGCAGCCATGGTCCCGGCACACCTTTCCTCCCACCCCTCCTGGCGTGATGAACCTGCCTCAGTTTCTCGAACGAGCCCCCCTCAGAGACAGCTTCCTCCTCCTCCCCCCTCCCCCTCCCCCTCCAATGGGGTCGCGTGTCCCAGTGTGCTGGCTGCGCGATTTGGACCCAGGGGATCCTGGGCCCATGCTGCGGGCCAGGGGCGGGGGCGGTGTGGGCTGTGCTTGTAAGGGTTGTCTGGGTCGTCTCCGCGGTGTGTTGTGAGGCTGCGCCTGGGATGCGCAGCTCCGGCCCAGCCTCACCCGGGAGGGACGCATCGCAGGGGCTCACGGACCACGGAGACGTCCGCGCAGGGTGGGAGTCCGTGCTTCCGGTGTGTCTGCAGCTCCGGGTGCCGTGCGGGGGTGGGAGGGGGAGGGCGACCCCGAGACGGCGGCGGCCTGGCACGTGATGTGTGCGTCCTTGTCTGTTTTGTCTGTGTCCCTGACAGACCGAGCTCAGTACCCCCTTGGCCACTTCCCGGCTTTGTGCCTTGGGGCAGATGTCTGCACCTCGCTGTGCCTCAATTTCCTCATCTGTACGATGGGAATGATGAAAAGAGGCTGTCTCAGAAGGCAGTTGTAAGGATTTAAAAGTAGTATGTGTAAAGCGCTGAGGACAATGCCTTGCGCGGAGTAAATGCTCAAAAGAATAAATAAATTAAATAAACCATGACCATGTTATCTTTTGAAAGAATCAAGTGCCTTTGGTTGTGTAATGGCTGTGTAACCTCACTGGAATTGTGGGTATTTGTGATGCATGTGTCTGTGTGTATCTTTGTATGTGTCCTGTATGCCTGTGTGTATTTGTGCATGTGATATATGACTACGGTGGGGTAATGTGTCCTTGTAACTTCGTGTGAAATGCGTGTACATCTGTTGTGTATGTGTCCACGAATGTTTAGGTATGTGATGTGTCTTTGTGTATCTGTGTGTTCAATGTGTGTGCCTATGTTGCGTGTGTTTCTATATGTATGTGTGACTGCATAGATGTGTGTGACATGCATGTATCAGTAATTTTATGTGCATTTTTGTATGTGATTTGTGTAACTTTCTATATTCTTTGAATATATTGTGTGTCTATATTGATGTATGACCTGTTTTTGTACATGTGTACCTGTGTATGTGACGTGTCTCTGTGTGTTCATGTTGGTGAAATGTGTGTTTGGGTGAGAGATGTGTGTATTTTTTATGTATTTGTAAATATATAGATGTGTATTGTATGTGTGTGTATTTGTGTATGTGATGTGCATGTCCCTCCATATATCTTCTGTGTGTCTCTGTATATTTGTGCCTATGATACTTGTGTCTAAGTTAGTATATGTTATGTGTCTCATGCAAATGATGTCTGTGTACTGGTGTGATGTGCGTGTCTGTGTTTATCTGTGTATGTGTTGTGTGTGTCTGTGGGTCGTCTTTGTTGCTCATTTGTCTGTGGAATGTCTCTGCTGGTGACTGTGTGCCTTGGGATGTCACCGTGGTGTCTGCATGGGTCTTTGTCTGTGGCGTGCGTGTCTGTGGATTTGGGGCTTTACTTTGTCTGTGGCATGTGTGGGTCTTTGTGATGCATTGACGTTCCTGCGTGGTCGGGTGCATCTGTACCGGGGGCTGGCCTGCCTCTGCGTTCTTAGTGCAGCCCATCATCCCTGCGTCTTTGTGTGTGACGTGTACGTGTCCCCGTCTGCCGATAGCTGTCCACCTTTGTATGTGATGTGCTTGTCTGTGAGGGTCTCTGCGACGTGTGTCAGCCATGTGTGGGCTGCATATGCCTGCCTGACATCTGTATCTTGGCGTGAAGCACACGTGTCCATGCTGGTGGCATGTCACAGCAATGTCCGGGCCAAGCACTGTGGGCCCTGTGCCCCCCCCAACACAAGGGTCTGCTGGTCCCTGTCTGTCCCTCCCCCTCCCCTCCCTCCTGGCAGCCAATGCTACTGGGGAGCCAGTTGCCATGACGACGCTCCATCCTCCCTCCATCCTCCCTCCTCCCACCCTTCCTCTGACAGGCTCTCTGCTCCCCCAATCCTGGCTGCCCTCGGGGGCGGGGCCCTCATTCTCCCCCCCCAAATCCTACCCTCTCCCCCCCACCCCAGCAACCCCGGCTCCCCAGCTCCTCTCCTCTGTCCGCCTCTCCATCCCTTCATCTGTCTGTCCCTTCAAAGAGGGGGAGGGGGGTACCTGAGCCAGTAAGCAGCCCCTCCCTCCCCCTGTCCTGAGTCTCCTGCCCCTCTCCTGGGCCGGGGGGAGGCCAGGGTCGCGCGGGTCCCCATGGCTGGGGGCTGAGGGCCCGCCCCCCCCTCCTCCCCAGCCGCCACCACCTCCACCTCCCTTCCATCCTCGACAAGATGCCTGCCCCCGGCGCCCTCATCTTCCTCGCGGCCGTCTCCGCCTCCAGCTGCCTGGCGTCCCCGGCCCACCCTGGTGAGTCTGTCCGGCCATCCGGCAGTCCAGCGGCCTCCCCCACCCCAACCCTGGCCTGCCCAAGGGTCTGTCTGCAGAGCTCCGGCTCCATCACCTGTGTGGCGTCTTCCCGCAGCCGAGATGGGGCCTGGGGAGCCGCGGAGACTGTGTCTCTGTCAGCAGGGCCTGTGGGAGGAAGGCTGGGGGCTGGGTGGGGAGGGGGTCCGTTTGGGCAACATGTGTGTGCACACGCATGAGTGTTTGCAGGTGTGTGCAGGGACCCGGGGAAGGACAGGGCCTCTGGGAAAATTGGGAGCAGAGGGGAGGAATACTATTTCTAAGGGGCACATAGCAGAGGAGGCTGTCTCTAGCTTTGGGGGAGACTCAAGGCTTGCGGAGTTTCCTTCTGGGGGTTTGGGCTGGGGACAGAGGACGTGTGTGTGCTCCCAGCGTCCCTAAAGAGACAGGCCTCAACCCCCTTAACTAGGAGGTTCCAGCACGGGGCAAGAATCTTCTCCCAGCCTGCAGCTGGGGGCTCATCCTCTTCCCCAAATAGGGGGAAAGAAGGCTGTTGTGGGAGCGTATTTTAAATTCTGAGAGCTCCACGCTCCACTATTACTCCTCCTTCCCTCAGTCCTCACTGGAATCCATCCAAGCCTGGGAGTGAGGTGATGGCGGGTTGAGGGGGGGTTCCAGCTTGGGGCTAGAGGTGGGACCCCACCCCCAACCCAACCACTTGAGAAGGCCCCGAACTACAACTCCCACAATGCCCTAGGCCACCCGGCTCCTCTGCCAAGGGGGCCCCTGGTTGCAGAGCATCATGGGGGTTGTAGTTAAGCCTAGCTGGGCCGGGAGGGGCATGGAGTCGGGCGACCAGAGGCTTGAAGCCGGGACCGCAGCCCAGCCCTATGCCCACAGATGGATTTGCCCTGGGCCGGGCCCCTCTGGCTCCTCCCTACGCGGTGGTCCTCATTTCCTGTTCAGGCCTGCTGGCCTTCATCTTCCTCCTCCTCACCTGTCTGTGCTGCAAACGGGGCGATGTCGGCTTCAAGGTGAGGTGTATGAGGGGGATCAAGGTGGGGAGGGAGACACCAGTGAGGCCTTTCCCTCAGCCCAGGTGGTAGGAGGGGTAGCAGGGCAGCGAGTCTGAGAGCCCTTCAGGCCTGAAGCTACAGCAACATCCAGAACCCTGGGATAGAAACTGGGCTGGGACTGGGGGACAGTGTGAGAAAGATGGGGATACACACTGATGGGAAGGACAATGGCGTGTCTCAGCCCTGTGGTCTCCCTCCCCTCCCCCCTCCCGGCCCCAGGAGTTTGAGAACCCCGAAGGGGAGGATTGCTCCGGGGAGTATACTCCCCCGGCCGAGGAGACCTCCTCCTCACAGTCGCTGCCCGACGTCTACATTCTCCCGCTGGCGGAGGTCTCCCTGCCGATGCCCGCCCCGCAGCCATCACACTCAGGTACTGCCCCACACCCTGACCGGGAGCCCATGGTCCCACAGGATGGGGCGGAGGGCCCTGAGAGTCTTCCCTCAGGGAACAGGGAGCAGAGGCCCCGGGCAGCCAAGGGGAAAGGCAGAGCTAGGAGCCCTTGGCATCCTATAGGAAGTCAGAGATCATCTTGGTGGGACCCATTGCTTAATCCAAAACCAGATTTAGGAATTCTTGTGGGGCAATCAATGGCGAGGTCAGCCTCGATCTTGGTCTTAGAGGCAGCCAGTGGCAGGCTGAAGTCATGTCATAGGATCTCGGGACGCCAAAGGGAAGGACCAGATTGGACAGTAGAACTTTGTGGGCAGCCAGTGAGGAGACTGAGATCCTATCGTGGAATGTTGGGGGCAGCCAATGAAAAGAGATTGGTGTCTGCTTTGACTCCTGTCTCCACTGAGTTGAGGGGTGCTGGAGGCACTTGGGAGGGGAGAGAGGCTCAGGGGCCTCCCCCTTCTGCTCCCCCACCCCTAGACATGACCACCCCCCTGGGCCTTAGCCGCCAGCACCTCAGCTACCTACAAGAGATTGGGAGTGGCTGGTTTGGGAAGGTGAGTGGGGTTTAGGGTGGGAGGTGGGGTGTCCATACAATCCGGGGCAATGCTTCTGTGTCCATCCCCCATCCCCACCACTTCTCATCTGTCCCCTGCCTCCTTCCCCTGCCCCCTCAGCCCACCCATCGCCCTCCCCTCTGTCCACCTCTCACCGGCGCCCACCCACCCCATCCCCCCACATCTGTCGGTGAGCACCTCCCTTCTCACTCCATTGACCACTCCGCCTCGCCATCCGGCTCTCCACGCGTCCGTCTGTCCATCCTTCCACCCGTCCCTGCGTCCATCGGACTCTGGGCCTGTGAGTCTCTCACCCTGCATCTGGTGGGGAACGAGGGTGGTGGGATATGCAAGGAGAGTCTGGGAAGGAGGGGGAAGTTGGGAGCCTGACGGTGGGATGGAGGTGGTCCCTGGGGCGGGGCTGGGGAGAACGCAGGCACTGATTCCTGGGTCCCCCTTGATCAGGTGATCCTGGGAGAAATTTTCTCCGACTACACCCCAGCCCAGGTGGTGGTGAAGGAGCTCCGAGCCAGTGCGGGACCCCTGGAGCAGCGCAAGTTCATCTCGGAAGCACAGCCATACAGGTATAGGGACTTCTTGGTGAAACCTGGGCCCTGAAGCCCCAGATATCTTGTGCCTCATGGAGGTAACATTTGCAAGTGGGAGGAGTATAGCATGGGGTGAAACCTGGGTTTGAATCCTAAATCTTCCTCTTCCTGGCTGTGCTATCAGTCCAAAAGATGTCTCTCCCTGAGCCTCGGGTTCTTCCTGGAGTCAGAGTCAGGGATATGAAGGCAGTGTGATGAAGGTGAGGGGAAAGAGCCAGAGGCCTGCCCCTCTCCACTCTGAACCTCAGTATCTTCATCTGGAAAGTGAGTCCAGGAAGTCATAGCATCCTCATATAGAGGGGAGCTGAGAGGATGCACGAGGGTCCTGTGTCAGGCACCGGGTACATCGTAGTGGTTTCCTCCTCAGGCCTCTGCTTGTGGGTGAGCAAAGGTAGAATCAGAATCACAGACCAGGGCCCCGAGTGGTTGCCCAGCATGGCCACTGAGGGATTTTTGTCCCCCAACCCCTGCCCTCACTGGACTGGGAGGTCCAGGAAGGCAGGACCCTGTCCCTCCACTGCCTGGTCCTCCCTCCACTCTAAGGGCTTCTAGATAAGGACTACGTAAAAAATTGCTGCATCAATGCCCTGAGGGGTAGTGAGTACTCTGTCATGGGAAGGGTGTGTACACAGGGACTTCTTAACAGATGGTTGTCAGAGTGAGTTTTCCCCAAGACATTATCAGCCCCTTCCTCTAAAACCTCCCAGGGCTTCCTGTGGCCCACAGGACAAAGTCCCACTTCTCTCTCCTGCCACCGACCCCCTTGCCCCAGCCACCCTGGTCTTCTCACTGACCCTCTCACATATCAGCCTCTTTCCTGCCTCAAGACCTCTGTCCCTGCTGTCCCGTCCATCTAGAATATCACTCCTGCTCACCCACGCCCCAGCTTCGGAGGGTCGGGTCCCTTCCCCTCCTTGGGTGTCAGCTCAGAAAGGCCTTCCCTTACACACACACACACACACACACACTCCCACCTAAGGAGGGCCCAGGGATGCTCCATCACATCAACTTGTGTGATTTCTTTGTCCCATGTATCCTATTTGTCATGATGTCACCTGTTTACCTGCTTACTGGCCTGTCTCTCTCTAGACCTCTGCTGGCAACCACTAGCCACTTATGGCTATTTAAATTTATCTTAAATACTGCGAAATCAAGTTACAAATGTCTTTCCTCAGCTATCCTTGCCACCTTTCGAGAGCTCAGTCACCATATATGGCCAGCGGCTCCCTTGTTAGACCGCCCAGATCTAGAACATTCCCACCTTCACAGAAAGTTCAGTTGGAGAGGGCAGGACTATACTGGCAGCTCGGGGCCCGTCTTGTCACCTAGGCACAAATCAGCCCTTGGTAGATGTTTGGTAAGTGAGCCAGCGACCTGAGAGCAAATCCCAACTCTGCTGTGTGAACCCAGGCAAGTGACTTCATGTCTCTGAGCCTCCATTTGCCTCTGGATGAAATGGGAAACATCATCCTGCCTAGCTGGGTTGTTAGGGGGACTTGCTAACAAAGTGGCCAGCCTTGGCTCAGATTAGTAGGTGCACAGTGGATCCAAGCTTCCCTCTGCATCTGCCATCCTAAGTCCTGCCCATGTCGTGAACTCCAGCCATTTTTCAAGCCCCAGCACATACCCAGGGCTTTAGGAACACTTTGTCTCATGAGTCTTCTACCAGGCAAGAGCAGGAGGCGCTGTTCCCCCAGGTGGAGAACGTTGAAACACAGGCGATGGGTAGCTGGGTCCTGAGCACTGGCCCCCAAAACACACAAGGGGCCCCGGCCTCCCCCCCTGCCCCCCCCAGCCCCAGTGGAACAATAATTTCTGGCGTACCTACCCTAAGCCAGGCTCTGGGCTGCAAGCCCCAAATGTTTTAATCTTCCCACAGTCCCCGGGGCCCCGTATCAGGGTAAAATCCTTCACTCCGCAGATTTTTGCCGAGCACCTACTAGTCTAGGCACTGGGGACATGGCCACAGGAACCCAAAGCCCCAAATCCTTGTCCTAGTAGGACTCACCGCCTAGTGGAGGGGATACACAATACGTAAGCAATTGAAGAAATAAACTCTAACAAGAAAATATCAGAGGCTGGCAAGTGCCTTGAGGAAATAAGGCAGAATGTGATAAGAGAAAGGGGAAGCTTTGATACAAAAAAAAAAAAAAAAAAAGAAAGGGGAAGCTTTGGCCGGGTTGTGGGGGAGGCAGGGCTGACTGGGAGGACTCAGTCATGCAAAGCATTGTGAGAAGCGTGTTCCAGGCAAAGGGAACAGAAGGTGCAAAGGCGGCGAGGCAGGAGAATGCAGTTGAAATGCAGGGCACTAAGAAAATCAAACAATATGTTACAATGCTCAAATAAAACAGCAGTAGTAGTGAGGAGCTACCGCTATGTGCCAGCTCTTTTCTCTGATGCCCTTCAGTTCCTCCCCACAACTGTATGAGGGAGTTACAGTGATGGTCCCCATGTTATGGAAAACTGAGGCAGGGAGAGGTGAAATGACTTCTGCGAGGTTACACACCTGGGAAAGGCTTTCAAGGATTCAAACCCCCAAGTCTGACCCTTCCCCAGAGTTTGAGGATAAAGGACCGGCATCATCCAGTGTTGGGGTCGGGGGCAGTGATATTTCTTGAGGAAATGATGTTGAAACTGAGGCCTGAGGGATGAGTAGGACTTGGATGAGAAGAGAGTGTTCTCCGCAGAAAGGCGTGTACATGCAAAGGCCTGGAGCCCACGCAGGCACCTGTGAATTTGGGGAGATGTACACGGGTGTGAAGAGTGACGCTGGGGAAGGCAGTGAGGGCAGCCAGAGGAGCAAGAAAGATCAAGGAATGAGCCAGGCTCTGTCCCAGGGCACTGGGGAGCCATGAAGGGTTGTGAACAGGTGGACAGCAGGTCAGGGACAGATTGAAAGGGAGAGACTGGAGGCAGTGAGGCTGGGAGGAGGCTGAGAAGAGAGATCAGGAGGTGAGGAGGAGGCTTAAGCTGGGGCTGTGGAGAAGCCGGGGGAAGAGGAAAGAGTCAAGGGGCAGAAAGAAAGGCTGAGGGAATGGTGAGCCAGAAGGAGGCGCAGGGAGGTCCCTGGGGGTCTGGCCCGGAAACTGGGAGACAGTGGGGCGCCCTGAGATGGGGATGTGGGGAAGGTAGGAGGGGGGAGGGGGGAAGAATCTCAAGTGCAGGAACTGAGACCAAAGAGGTTGAAGCAACAGTCTGGTCTAGCTGGGAGGCTGGCGTGGGATGGAAGGGGCCATTTCCTGACCCAGCCAACCCCCGACCCCTGCAGGAGCCTACAGCACCCCAACGTCCTCCAGTGCCTGGGCGTCTGCGTGGAGACACTGCCCTTTCTGCTGATTATGGAGTTCTGTCAACTGGTGAGGGTCTGTGAGGGGGAGGGGGGAGCAGGGCGAGGGGTAGGTAGCTGGACGGGGTGGGGACTGAGGGCAATTCCTAGGAATCTATGACAATAACATCGTCATCATCGCGACACCTGTGACAGGCGCTGCCATTCCTTTAGATGCGCAGTCGCCCCCCAGGTGGCTCACTGCACTAGCATCTGCGGGCGGTCTGTTATTATGCGCTTCTAAGCAGCAGGGGAAACTGAGGCCCGGAGGGTCTGCCCACTGAGTGCAAAGGACGCCCCCATCTCGTACCGGATTGGCTGGATGTAGGGGTGCCTGGGAGGGGGTGGCGGTGCTGACCCCTCCCTGCCCTCTCTCCCAGGGGGACCTGAAGCGCTACCTCAGGGCCCAGCGGCCCCCCGAGGGCCTGTCCCCTGAGCTGCCCCCTCGAGACCTGCGGACCCTGCAGAGGATGGGCCTGGAGATCGCCCGCGGGCTGGCACATCTCCACTCCCACAACTACGTGCACAGGTGGCAGGCCGGGAGCCATAGGAGGAGTCCGGGGGAGGGGGAGGGACTACTTAGGGAAAGGAGGCGAGGCTCTCGGGGTAGGAGGTGAGGCTACAGAGGAGGGGCTCAAGGAAGGAGGGAGGCCTGAGTGCGAGACACAGAAGGTGGGGAAACCTGGGAGGGTCGGGGGAGGGGCGTGGTCAGAAAAGGAGAGGGAGTAGTCAGGAGAGAGGGGGAGTCAGGAGAGGAGGAGGGGGAGGTCACAGAAGAAGAGGAGGAGTCCGGAGAGGGGGAGGAGCCAGGAAGGGGCGGAGCCAGGGACGGAGGAGTCAGTAGAGGAGGGGTAGCCTCGAGACGAGGAGGCCCCTGGGGTGGGCGGAGGAATCAGGGGAGGAGGGGAGGAGTGCGGCAAAGTAGGCGGAGTCTAGGCTTGGGGGCCGGGCTGCCCCTTACCTCACCCACCTCGCCTGCCCGCAGCGACCTGGCCCTGCGCAACTGCCTGCTGACCTCCGACCTCACCGTGCGCATCGGGGACTACGGGCTGGCCCACAGCAACTACAAGGTGGGGACTGCCCTCCATCAGGGCAGGGGGACGGCGAGGGGTGCCCCGGCCCGCTTGACCCCACCCCGGTCCGCCCCCCAGGAGGACTACTACCTGACCCCCGAGCGCCTGTGGATCCCGCTGCGCTGGGCAGCGCCCGAGCTCCTCGGGGAGCTGCACGGGACCTTCATGGTGGTGGACCAGAGCCGTGAAAGCAACATCTGGTGAGGAGGCCCGGGCCGTGGGGGTGCCAAGGAGGGCAAGGAAGACCGAAGGGTCACAAGTTCTACGGTTGGGGAAAACTGAGGCCCAGCGGGGCAGCCCCCAAATCAGTTAGGGTGGGCCTCTGACCTCTTTCTGCCCTCTGCTCCCCACAGGTCCCTAGGGGTGACCCTATGGGAGCTGTTTGAGTTTGGGGCACAGCCCTACCGCCATCTCTCAGATGAGGAGGTCCTTGCCTTCGTCGTCCGTCAGCAGCATGTCAAGCTGGCCCGGCCAAGGCTCAAGCTGCCCTATGCGGACTACTGGTGAGGATGGGGCCTGACCCCTGACCTTCCACCTCCCACCTCAGGATGTTCCCAGAATCTCCCAGCTCTTTTCACACACCCACTACAGTTGCACGTACCACTCGCTGCCACCCCGAGTGTGGAGCTGGGACGTCCCCACCTTCTGCCAGAATCTGCCACTTGGAATGGGGAAACTGAGGTATGGGGTGGCAGCGCTGGTGTTTTAACCTAACTTTCTCCAACCCTACAACACCCTTGCTGCTTGCTTGTCGGTGATTCCAGAACTCATAGCCCAAACAGGAAGGCCATGTCGACCATCATCTCACATCTGCCTTGCTGTCTTTTTTCTAGGACTCTGTCCCCCGTCTCTCTGGGACTCTGTTTCCCTCTCTGGGTCTCTGTCCCCCCTTCCCTGAGTTTCTGGCCCCCTTCCCTGAGTTTCTGCTCGCCCCCGGGTCTCGGTCCTCCTCTGAGTCTCAGCCCCCGACTTTCTCCTGGTCTCTGCCCGCCCCCAGTGACCCCTCTACCCCGCTGGGACTCTGCTCTCCTCACTCTTGCCTCCTCCCTCTCTGCCAGGTATGACATCCTGCAGTCCTGCTGGCGGCCACCTGCCCAGCGCCCTTCGGCCTCTGATCTACAACTGCAGCTCACCTACCTGCTCTCTGAGCGGCCCCCAAGGCCCCCGCCGCCGCCACCCCCACCCCGAGATGGTCCCTTCCCCTGGCCCTGGCCCCCGCAGCACAGCGCCCCTCGCCCAGGGACCCTCTCCTCGCCGTTCCCCCTTCTGGATGGCTTCCCTGGGGCTGACCCTGATGACGTGCTCACGGTCACCGAGAGTAGCCGTGGCCTCAACCTTGAGTGCCTGTGGGAGAAGGCGCGGCGGGGGGCCGGTCGGGGCGGGGGAGCACCCACCTGGCAGCCGGCGTCTGCTCCCCCAGCCCCCCATGCCAACCCCTCCAACCCTTTCTACGAGGCGCTGTCCACGCCCAGTGTGCTGCCGGTCATCAGCGCCCGCAGCCCCTCCGTAAGCAGCGAATACTACATCCGCCTCGAGGAGCATGGCTCCCCGCCAGAGCCCCTCTTCCCCAATGACTGGGACCCCTTGGACCCAGGAGTGCCTGCCCCCCAAGCCCCCCAAGCCCCCTCCGAGGTCCCCCAGCTGGTGTCCGAGACCTGGGCTTCCCCCCTCTTCCCTGCAGCCCGGCCCTTCCCGGCCCAGTCCTCAGCATCCGGCAGCTTCCTCCTGAGTGGCTGGGACCCCGAGGGCCGGGGTGCCGGGGAGACCCTAGCAGGAGACCCTGCCGAGGTGCTGGGGGAGCGGGGGACTGCCCCATGGGCCGAAGAAGAAGAGGAGGAAGAGGAGGGCAGCTCCCCGGGGGAAGACAGCAGCAGCCTTGGGGGTGGCCCCAGCCGTCGGGGCCCCCTACCCTGTCCCCTGTGCAGCCGCGAGGGGGCCTGTTCCTGCCTGCCCCTGGAGCGGGGGGACGCTGTCGCTGGCTGGGGAGGCCACCCTGCTCTTGGCTGCCCTCATCCCCCAGAGGACGACTCGTCTTTGAGGGCAGAGCGGGGTTCCCTGGCCGACCTGCCCCTAAACCCCCCTGCCTCGGCCCCCCCCGAGTTTCTGGACCCCCTCATGGGGGCAGCAGCGCCCCAGTACCCCGGGCGGGGGCCACCTCCCGCTCCCCCCCCCCCCGCCGCCACCTCCCCGGGCCCCCGCCGACCCGGCCGTGTCCCCCGACCCCCCCTCGGCCGTGGCCAGTCCCGGCTCAGGCCTGTCGTCTCCGGGCCCCAAGCCGGGGGACAGCGGCTACGAGACCGAGACCCCTTTTTCCCCCGAGGGAGCCTTCCCAGGCGGGGGACCAGCAGAGGAGGAAGGGGTCCCTCGACCACGGGCTCCCCCCGAGCCCCCCGACCCGGGAGCGCCCCGGCCACCCCCAGACCCGGGTCCCCTCCCGCTCCCGGGGGCCCGGGAGAAGCCGACCTTCGTAGTTCAAGTGAGCACCGAGCAGCTGCTGATGTCCCTGCAGGAGGACGTGACAAGGAACCTCCTGGGGGAGAAGGGGGCAACCGCCCGCGAGACGGGGCCCAGGAAGGCGGGGAGAGGCCCCGGGAATCGAGAGAAAGCCCCGGGCCCCAGCAGGGACCCCACAGTCCTGGACAGCGGGAAGAAAGCCCCAAGCCCGAACGAGGGCCTGAGCCTCCCCGTGAATGGGGTGACAGTGCTGGAGAACGGGGGACAGAGAGAGGAGAAGGTGGCGGAGAATGGGGGCCTGGGGTCCCCAGAGAAAGAAGAGACAGTGCCGGAGAAAGTGCTGGAGAATGGGGAGCTGCCACCCCCAAGGAGGGAGGAGAAAGTGCTGGAGAATGGGGACCCGGGGTCCCCAGAGAGAGAAGAGAGAGTGTTGGTGAATGGGGGCCTGACACCCCCAAAGATCGAGGAGAAGGGTTCAGAGAATGGGGGCCTGAGACTCCCCAGGAACATGGAGAGGCTGCCAGAGACTGGGCCTTGGAGAGCCCCAGGGCCCTGGGAGAAGATGCCCGAGAGTGGGGGTCCAGCCCCCATGACCGGGGAGCCAGCCCCAGAGACCTCGCTGGAGAGAGCCCGGGCACCCGGCGCCGTGGCCTTGGCCCTGAACGGCGGGGAGACAGCCCCTGGCCCCACTGGCCCAGCCCCCAGGAGCGGGGTGCCGGAACCCGGGACGGAGAGGAGAGCCCCCGAGACTGGGGGGGCACCGAGAGCCCCCGGGGCTGGGAGGCTGGACCTCGGGAGTGGGGGCCGAGCCCCAGTGGGCATGGGGATGGCCCTCGGCGGCGGCCTCGGAAGCGGCGTGGACGCAAAGGCCGGATGGGTCGACAGCACGAGGCCACAGCTGCCTCCGCCGCCACTGGAGGCACAGCCGAGGAGGCCGGAGCCAGCGCCCCAGAGAGCCAGGCCGGAGGTGTCCCCCGAGGGAGAGCCCGGGGTCCCAGACAGCAGAGCCGCCGGAGACACGGCACCCAGCGGAGACGGGGACCCCCCCAAGCCCGAGAGGAAGGGCCCCGAGATGCCACGACTGTTCTTGGACTTGGGACCCCCTCAGGGGAACAGCGAGCAGATCAAAGGTAAGTGGGCTGCTGGGAGCAGGGGACCGTGGTTGGGGGCCGAGGTCCAGCCCCTTCCAAGGCGTAGATGCAGTGGAGAAGCTCAGGCTCCCGGGTACCAGACCGGTTAGCCTGGCAGTGACTAGGGCAGACTGTGGAGCCGAACCACCTGGGCTCAGATCCTTGCTTATCCCCTTCCTAGCTCTGTGACTTGGGACGAATGACCGTACTTTTCTATGCCTTGGTTCCCCACCTGCCAAAAATGGTTGAAAGGATAGCATCTACCTAACAGGGTTGTTGTGAGGGTTAAATGAGTTAGGACTTCCAAAGCTTTTGGCCCAGCGCCTGGCACTCATAAGCATCTGCGGTTATTACCACAGTTCACTTAGATGGTGGAGGAGGGTCTCAAACTCAGATGCCCATGGGTGCCAGACAGTACAAGAGAATGAATGAGAGGGGGGAATGAATGAATGAATGAATGAGAGCTGGGAGGGGCGGGGTGGGAGATGGGGAGGAAATGCAGCCACTTCTCAGCTTCAGTCAGGAATGCCCACTGCGTGTTGCCAAATCTGCCACTACCTCCCCTGAAACCAGAGTTCTGGGTGTTTTCCTGGTTGAAACCAATTCAATCGAAGCCTCTCTGTGGGCTGGGCTGCCAGTGTGTGATCACTGGTTCCAACTTTCCAACAAGCTGGGGCATCTGTGCAATGTGCCAGGCCTCCCATATGCCAGGCCCTGAACTGCCCAACACTGGGACGCAGGGGGCCTGAGATCTTACCCTGCCCACCGTGGTACTGGTAGCCTGAAAGCCGTAGAAATGTCTTTTCTCAAAACCGAGGTGGTTTTTGTTTTGTTTTTGTTTTTGTTTTTTAAAATAATTTTTATAGTTCTTTGTTATTATTATCATTTTTCATGGAGGTACTGGGGATTGAATCCAGGACCTCCTGCATGCTAAGCATGTGCTCTACGATTGAACTATACCCACCTCCCTCCTCTCGAAGCTGAGTTGATAGGAATACGGGAATTTTTTTGTCATAGAGAGGGGACAATTTAAGAGAAGATAAATGAAGAATAAAGATAAATGGCCCCTGTTTAGATGTAGACATAGGGACTGTGGTTCCAGCGGAATCACCCTGAGGCCTGATTTCCTCAAATATCTGTATAAAAGCTATAAATGGCCAGGCCCTGTTTTATTTTGGCAACTTCACAACCACACTTGAGGGAATTGGTATCATCTCCATTTGCCAGAGGAGCGTGAGGCTCAAGAGGGAAAGGTCGGGAAGGGGACTGAGGAGAGAAACTTCCTTCCTCAAAGCCCATGGTATTGGAACACTACCATTTCCTCCAGATTGTTGTGGGGAGTTTGCAACCAGCTGTGTCCGGAAAGACCCCAGGCAGCATGAAAATGTCAGGGGATGAGCAGCTAAGATGCTTCAGAGGAGTACTGGTGTTGTTGGATGAGAAGAGGCTGAGAACAACCGACCTTTTTTTTTTTTTAACCCGATGAACTCCTACTCATCCTTCATGACTCCACTCAAATTTCCCCTTCTCTGGGAATCCTTCCTGATTTCTAAAAGATGTCACCCTGTCCTTCCTCTGGGTGTCCATAGCCCCTGATAAAGTCCCCCCACCCATCACTTTGAGATGGGTGGTCAGGGGAGGCTTCATTGAGATGACTTTTGAGCAGACTTGAAGGAAGTGAGCCAGGTGAACATCTGGGAGAAGGATGTTTCAGGTAGAGGACACTGAGATGAGCACTAATTTGGCATGTTCAGTGAGTAGCAGGTCAGTGAAGTTGGAGTAGAGTGAATGAGGTGAGGAGAGAGACCCCGTCCACATTCATCTTTCTCCCTGCCCTGCCCCTCCTCTCATCCCCACCATCACCAACAGGGCCTGGCACACAGTTCACTGACCGAGTAATGGAGGAATGAGTGGCCCCTGTCCTTTTACCAGTGAGGAAACAGAGACTCAGAGAGGTGGATCTGTCTGCCCAGGGACACACAGCAAGAGAGCAGGGTAGGCTTGGAATTTGAAGTGAGGTTTCCTCTTCCAGAGTCCTGAAGTCCTTCCCTCCCAGCAGGCTGAGATCAAGGAGTCTTAGGGCAGGGAAAAGGCCTGAAGATGGTTAGACACACCAGTTTTATCTGGCAGTCAAAGGCCAGAGATGGAAAGTACCTTGGTCAACATCATATAGCCCGGAATATTCATTCATTAATCCCACAAATATTGACTGAGTACTTCTGGGTGCTTGGGGCTTGGGGATGCAGCCAGAATGAGCCTGACTCAGCCTCTGTTCTATGACAAGGCAAACATTAATCAGGTTGCCACAGAATTATAGTTCTATACTGAGATCATCTACTCGGAAGTAGAGTAGTGCTTGGTGCTGTGGGGTGCAGAGCAGGTGGTCTGGCCTGACCTCCTGGGAGATCTCTGAAGGCTTTGAAAGACCAGACAGAGCTGGAAGATGAATAGGACTTGAGTTACAAAAGGAAGTTCCAGGCAGAGGGAACAGCCTGTGCAAAGGCTCAGAGGTGGGAGGAATGGGGATGTGTCCCATGTGACTTAGCTTGAGGTCAAGCCAGAATGAGGTAGGGACAGAGCGCCGAGAGGTCAGCAGAGCCAGGGCACTCGGGCCTGGTGGGCCATGGGAGAAGCTGGAGCTTTGTGCTGTGGGTACTGGGGAGCCATGGGGTTAAGCACTGGAGTAGGGGGAAGAGCTCTCGCACACTGCTTGGAGAACCCCAGTGCAGCCTGGCGGTTCACAAGGATGGAAATAGGCCCATACTGTGGCTAAGATTACCCAAGGACACACAGCTAGGCGGGAGGGCATGCCTCAGTTTCCCCAAGAACTGGGGCTCACCACGTCTCTCCCCCTCGCAGCCAAACTCTCGCGGCTTTCGCTGGCGCTGCCGCCGCTCACGCTCACTCCGTTCCCGGGGCCGGGCCCGCGGCGGCCCCCGTGGGAGGGCGCGGACGCCGGGGCGGCTGGCGGGGATGCCGGCGGGGCGGGGTCGTCGGGGCCGGCGGAGGAGGACGGGGAGGACGAGGACGAGGACGAGGAGGAGGACGAGGAGGCAGCGGGCGCGGCGGCGGGGCCCCGGGGCCCCGGGAGAGCGCGGGCAGCCCCGGTACCGGTCGTGGTGAGCAGCGCCGACGCGGACGCGGCCCGCCCGTTGCGGGGGCTGCTCAAGTCTCCGCGCGGGGCCGACGAACCCGAGGACAGCGAGCTGGAGAGGAAGCGCAAGATGGTCTCCTTCCACGGGGACGTGACCGTCTACCTCTTCGACCAGGTGCGTGGCCACGGAGGGGTGCGCAGGACTCTGGGGGCGGGGCCTGGACGAAGACCGCGCCTAGATTGGGGGCGGGGTCTGCTGGGTGAGGGCGGGTCAGGGAATGGGGTAGGCACTGGAGGAAAGCCGCTCCTCAGGTGGGGGCGGGGCCTGGGAGAGACGGAAGAGGGTGGGACTTGGAGGTCGGGTTGAGTCCTAGAGTAGGAGGTCGGGGCCTTGGATGGGCGGGGCCTTGGATGGGCGGAGCCGGGAGGAAGACCCGAGCCCAGAGGCAGAAGTGGAGCTAGGGGTGAAGATGGCGAGAGGTCTGTGATGGAGTGGGTGCTGCAGGGTTGAGGAGGGGCCTGGAGGAGGGGCCTGGAGGGAAAGCGGGCTACCTATATAGTAGACAGAACGGAGCCAGGAGAGGCTAAGGAGAAAGTGAGAGGATTGGGGCGTGGTCTGTAGGTGGAGGCAGAGTATAGTGAATCTCGGGGCGGGACTTGTCCACCAGCGCTCTATCGACGTAGAGGTTGAGGGGCCGACTCAGGATGGAACGGATCTTACCCACTAGGGGCGGGCGATGCAGAAGCTGTAGGTGGGGTTTAAAACATGCGGCTTGTAGTGTTGATAAGTGCAGGAGTGGGTTCAGGGATGGGACCGAGCTAATGAACTGGGGCGGGGCTTAGAGAGATGAATTGAGGATTGTGTTAAGAGTAACTAGCCTGGGAGGATAATGCTGAAGAGCAAAACAGAGGGCATTGTGGTGCTTGTGGACTGGGGCCATGTCTAGGTGAACCTGGGGCGGGGCATGCTCCTAAGACGAGTGGGAACAGGGTCACGAGCTGGAGCCTAGGCCTCTGAAACAAAGGGGCGGGGCTTGGACGGCTGGAGCGGGGCCACTTCAGAGGGCGGGGCTTAGGGGCTTGCAGGAGGTTTGGGAGGTACTCAGGATCGGGTAGGGGTTTTGAGGACCATAGAAGCATGTAGTTCTGGGGCCCGCACTTAAACGCCTGCGGCCGAGATCTGAGACATAGGTAAATGTCATAGAGGTCGGGCTTCCGGAGATAGTCCTGGGTTAGGGGCTTCCGTGGAGGCAGCGCCTTAAGGAGCAGGGAGAGAATTCCTTCCGTAGAATGCTTAGCTGTGGACGGTGCTCCATAGTCGGGAGAGGTGCCTCAGGCCGGGGTGGGGTTAAAGCTGGCCTGAGGCTTCCAAGGCAGATTAGGGGACCTCCAGAGAGAGCGATTGTAAATTGGGATACCTGAAGCCCCAGAAATATTAGCAGGGTTTGTTACTTGTTGGGATGCAGTGAGTGGGATGTGACATTTCGCCGCCCCTCACCTTCACAGGAGACGCCAACCAACGAGCTGAGTGTCCAGGGCCCCCCCGAGGGGGACACGGACCAGTCAACGCCCCCAGCGCCCCCGACGCCTCCCCACCCCGCCACCCCCGGAGATGGGTTTCCCAACAACGACAGCGGCTTTGGTGAGGGGCGGGGCAGGGCAGCGTTGGGGGCGGAGTCTATTGACAGGGGCGTGGCTTGTGGAGGGCCGGGGTTGGAGGGCAGGAGGTGAAGTTGGGGGGCTGAAGAAGTGACTGAAGGTCTGACCCGTCCTCTCCTCTTCCCCCTCACCCCACAACCCTAGGAGGCAGTTTCGAGTGGGCGGAGGATTTCCCCCTCCTCCCCCCGCCAGGCCCCCCCCTGTGCTTCTCCCGCTTCTCCGTCTCGCCTGCGCTGGAGACCCCGGGGCCCCCCGCCCGGGCCCCCGACGCCCGACCCGCAGGTACCGTGCTTCAGACTCTCGGCCCTGCCCCACCTCTGCCAATCTCTCTGCCCCTGTCTCTGAATTTCCCTGCCTCTCCCAGTTTCTCCCTTCCCCTTCTCTTAGTCAATGTTCCAGCTCACCAGTGAAACCCCACCTAACTCTGGAACCAGCTCAGACCAAGCGATGTCCATCAGATGGGCTCCGAGACTCAATTTCCCAACCCTCCAAGTCTTGCCCATCTCTGCCCCATCTCTGGGCTAAGACTCCTGATCCCGCCTCCTTTTGGGGGCATAGTTGATTGGAGACAGACAGGGAGAGAGAGGACACCAAGGGGCTCAAAATGAGTTAGTCCGAACCAGAGAAGAGCGGACATGGCCAAGGAGCCCCACAGCGGTACAACAATGGTGCTGCTACTACCAGTAACAGACCCTAGAATGTGCCTGCTGCATCTTAACCCATTTAAGCCTATGAGCGCATGGGGTGGATTCTAGTCTCATCCCCATTTCACAGAAGAGAAAACTGAGGCACAGAGAAGAATCAGGAACCTGGATGGAAACCCTGACTGCCTGGCCCTCTCCAGTAGTCAACATCTGTCAGCTTCCTTTCTTGTACAGTTTTATGTATGCCATATCACTAATCCTCACTACCACCTAGGGAGAACGCCCCTGGACACAGGGCTTGCACTGGGCCAGGCAGGTGGAGGTGTTCCTTGACGACAGAGCTAACTGGCCCTTTTCAGGGCAGGTTCCATTCCTGCTCCAACCACAACCACATTGTACCTGAGTCCAGGTGCTGGCCCTGCCATTTCTTGGCTGTGTGACCTAGGGCAAATTGCTTTCCCTCTCTGTTCCTCAGTTTCTGTTAGAATGGGGATGATACCAGGATCTAATTCATAAGACTTTAAGGGGATTAAATGGCTTAATCCTTTCCATGCACGCAGCACAGAGCCTGGTCTCTAACTGGTAGCTGTTACTGCACTTAATAAAATAGATGATTATTGCAGTATAGCTCAGTGGTAGGGTGCATGCTTAGCATGCACAAGGTTCTGGGTTCAACTCCCCAGTACCTCCATTAAAAGAAAAACCTAAAAAAAAATATAGATGCTTATTGAGCATTGGCTGTGCTGGGCATTGGGGCTTCTGGACTGGGCAAGATCAGTGAGTCCCACTCCGCCCCACCCACGGCACTGACCCCACAGTCCCCCAGTAAATGAATAACTGCAAAGTCATGGTTACTGAGAAAGCAGATGACAAGAGGAAAGGGCTTTGTCTCCTTGATGGTGGAAGTGTCATTTAACTAGGGACTTGAAGGGTTGGTTGTTGTTAACTAGGTGAAGGGGAAGGGGACAGCAGGCTAGCAGATGGAACAGCTTGCATTGAGGGCCTAAGGCAGGAGAGAGCTTGGCCAGTTCCTGGAACAGAAGGGAAGTGGGTGTGTCTGCAGGTTACTTGGAGAGTGGGGTGGATGGGGCTGGGGACAAGGTGATAGAGAACAGGTCAGACCATGTAGGGCGTAAGGGTGGGCTGAGGGGCGGAGCTTTGTCCCGGGAGCACTGGAGAGCCGAATGTTGTGAGCAGGGGAGGGGCAGCATCGGCCCTGGGTATAAGAAGACTTCTGGGGGCCACGTGAGGGTCAATGGAGGCAGGGAGGCTGGGGAAGAGGCCAGGGCGAGAGTCCATGCAGAGAGTCATAGGCTGAGGGCTGACTCTTCACTTGGCAACATCCTCAGATTTTACCCCAAATGTCACTTCGTCCCAGAGTTCTTCTCTGAGGCCTCCCTGAGGACAGGGCAAGGTGGGTTCCAAGGGGTGGGGACACTGGCCCAGTGGTGAGTCAGGACTGAGGCCGGCAGGCCCAGCAGTCGGAGATGACTTCACCTTTAATCACCAGGAGAGGAAAGGGACGGTGTAAAACCGCAAATCTCCACTGCAGCTGGGCTGGGATGCTACTGAGCCTGTTTTCCGAGACCGTGGTGTGGGGGCCTCTTTTCTTCGTTGGATTCCTGTGCTCAGCATGGCTCTGCCCACTTCACACATGTTCCCTGGGTGCTAAGTGATGCCCCATATCCCAGAGTTCTCTGCTGCTTTGAAAGGGACATGAGGGGCATGCTCCCCATTTAAGGAGAGGGAAACTGAGGCTCAAGGACAGGGAGGGAGGGCAGTGACTTGACCCAGCTCACCTACGTGACAAGTGCAAGGTGGAGAGGGAGGGTGCCCAGGGTGTAGCCCTCGGCAAGAGCCTCCCCCGCACAGGCCTTGGTTTTCTGGATCTGTGGAATGGGTCGGGGGCTCTCCTTCCCCTAAGAGAGAAGGGGTCATGGGAGGGTTTGGCAGAAGGGTGTTTTGTGCAGGGTCAGGGCTGGATGCTGGGGATGCAGCAGTGACCGAATGTCCTGTCCTCTCTGATCTTCCATTCTAGAGGGACAAGCAGACAGGAAGCTGACTGAGATTGTCCCAGGGGAGAAACGTGAAGGAAAATAAATATAGTGCAATGAGACAGAGTGATGGGGTGGAATGGGAGGGGTGGGGGTGACTACTGGTTGACTGAGAACAGCCAGAGAAGGCCCCTAGGGAGGGGCCATGGCAACAGAGGCCTGAGTTCTCTGAAAAGGGCTAAGGGCATGCCAACGGCCCTGGGGTAGGACTGTGCTTGGAACGTAGGGAGAACCATGAAGGAAGATCAGTGTGACTGGAGCACAGTCAGTTGGGAGAGGGAGTAAATGAGGACAGAAAAGGGCCAGAGCGTTGTGTGGGGCCTTGTGGGCCATGGTGAGGGCTTTGTTTTCACTCCCATGAGCCAGAAGCCATGAGCCTTTCCATCCAGTAATTCCACTCCTCTCTCCACTCCCTCCATCCTCAGGCCCCGTGGAGAACTGATTCCCCGAAGACCCGACCCCCCTGCACCCCCAGAAGAGGGGTTGAGAGTAGAATCCTCTGTGGACGACGGAGCCACTGCCACCACCACAGACACCACCTCCGGGGAGGCCCCTGAGGCTGGGCCCTCCCCCTCCCCCACCATGTGCCAAACGGGAGGCCCAGGCCCCCCGCCCCCCAGCCCCCCGGATGGCTCCCCTGAGCCCCCCGACCCCCTTGGTGCCAAATGAGGCAGGAAGCCCCTCGCCCCTCCCTGGAGAGCCGCCTTTCTCGGAACTGAACTGAACTCTTTGGGCCTGGAGCCCCTCTGCACAGCGGAGGCCCTTCCTCACCCACCCCCAGCCCCAGACAGGGGCCGCAGGCTTCGGGGACCTGGCCCCCCCCATCTCGCGTCTCCCCTTCCCCACCGTGGACCGGCCCCTGGAGGGGCCTCTGGTTCAAACCTTCGCGTGGCATTTTCACATTATTTAAAAAAGACAAAAACAACTTTTTGGAGGAACGTGGGGTGCGTGTGTGTTTCAGGAGGCAAAGGGGAGGATGCAGGGGTCAGCTGCCGTCCAGGAGGCACGGCCGTCCTCACAACCCCACTTGACAGATGGGATCATCAAGGCTCAGAAGGGCAGAACGGCCATGTAGCAGTGAGTCCCTGGCCTCTCTGCTTCTCAGATCCCAGCTCTGTGTCTTGTGCTGGCATCACCGACTTCTGCTGTGGCCTCAACTTATAGTTCAAGAGGATCTATCTCCCTACCCGTGGTGACTGTGCCTCAGTTTATCTGTTTCTCCATGTGACCACCCATCTCCCTGACCGAACCTCTCCATTCAAATTTGTTTGTTTCTTTAGCTCTCTGTTTCACTCACCTCAGTTCTCGTCTACCCGTCTTTATGTTTTCCCATCTCTCCATCTGTCTTTCTCTCAGCCTTTCTTCCCGTCTGATTCTATTTCTATTTCTTTGTCTGAGTTTCTCTGTCTCTACTTTTTTTCTCCTTGTCTGTGTATCCCCATAGCCTTCCTGTCTCTATGATTTCTTTCTGCCATGGGTTTTTGCTTCGGTTTTTTCCCTGATTTGTCCTGGGCTCTTAACTGATTCTGACTCCATCTGTCCTTTCTTTCCTCTGACTGGGTCTGTCTTCGCATCTCACCTCCTGGCTTCAACCTGTCCCTCATCACCCTGGAAGCCAGATTCCTTTGTGTATTTGAGGGATGCAGTTTGGATGAAGGAGGGAAGGGGGTCAGGAGTGGGGACCCAGCTGGGATGCTGTGGACTGCTGGCTTAGGAATTAAGGTGATGAAGGCATTAGGGTCACATGTAAGTTGTGGGGGATGGAGGGAGAGGCAGAGGATTAGGTTTTGCCTCTTTCCACTACTGCCACTGCTGGGAGACCGGGTGGTTCTCCAACTGATCTCAGAACACGTCTGCCCAGGGTGGGCGGTGCATGGAACCCAGCTAGGTTAGGCTCCTGGGTCTGAGGGAGAAGGGGTGTGTTTGTTCACTCTGGCTGCTGTAACAAAATCCCACAAATTGGGTGGCTTAAACCACAGATATTTATTGGCTCACAGTTCTGGAGGCTGGAAGTCCAAGATCTTGGTGTCGGCAGCGTTGGTTCCTCCCGAGGGCTGTGAGGGAGCGTCTGTTCCAGGTGTGTCTCCCAGCTTCCGGTGGGCTGCTGGCCATCTGGGGTGCTCCTTGGCTTGTAGAAGCATCACCCTGATCATGTCACACGGCGTTCTCCCCTTGTTTGTCTCTGTGTCCAAAATGTTCCTTTGTATAAGGACACTGATCAAATTGGATTAGGGCCCACAGTAATGACCTCATCTTACTAATTATATCTGCAATGATCCTATTTTGAAATAAGATCAAATTCTGAGGTACTACGGGTTAGGATTTCCATCTATGGATTCGTGGGGGGACACAATTCAATCTGTAACAAAGGGGTTGTGAGTATGGTGTCCTGGGAGAGGATGGGGCTGGAAGCCAGAATTCTCAATCCTTAAGAGGAAAGATTGGGGGCAACAGTGAAAGACAATTTTGAGGTGGCAGAAGTCTGATCTGAATGTTCCACAGGCATCTCCAGCTTAATTTGGCCAAAACAGGACCACTGGTTTTCTCCCCCCATGAATTCCCTCTTCAGCCAGCTCAGTTGATGACATTGCTGGTCACCAGTTGCTCGAGCCAGAATCCCAGAGGTGACCCAGCCTGCAGCAGGTCCTGCTGGCTCCTCTTCCAAAATGGCTCAGGCGGGTCCAGGTCTCTTCACCTCCACCCGTTACACCAGGATGACAGCACAGCCTCCTAACTTACCCAGCCCCTGCTCACCTTCAGATCGCTCTCCTGCAGCAGCCAGAGGCCCCGCCTACAACCTCAATCCAAATACATCACTCTCCTGCTTCATGCCCTTGGATGGCTTCCCATCAGCTAAGAATACATCCAAAATCCTAGCATGGCTGTCCACACCCCAAATGATCAGGCCCAGGCATCCCCTTCATTTCCTGTCACCCCCACTCCCTCTCCCTCACCACCAAAGAGGGACTGCTGTGTTACTCCAGTACACCATGCCTTTTCCTGCCTCCACACATGCTGTTCCCCCTCTGCCCTTCCCGGGCATCTCCACTGGGTCAGCTCCTTCCCCACAGGAGGCACTCAGTACCTGTGGGTTCGTTCCATGGTGAGCAACACAGGGTGAGATAGTGGCAGGACCCTCTACTGATACAGGGACCTCATTTCCCCTGACCTTGGGTGGATGGCTCCATTTCTACAGAAACTTTGGGAGGAGTTAGGAATTCCATTTCCTCCTTTGGAAACCCCACTTTCCATCAGCCCCAGGGGTCCAAGGACCTTGTTTCCCAACCTGTGGAAGGGCGCAGGATCAGGCTAAGGGAAACCTGAGAAACTTCATCTCCCGGGAGGCCTCCAAAATGGCTCTCCTCCCAGCGCGGTGGCCGATGCCACAGCTCACCCGGAATTGTAGTCTGCAGTCTCACAGGAGCGAGGGGCATGTTACAGCGCTAAGGAGCCTTCACACCTGCGGATGGACTTGGTGGCCAAGGGTGGGGCTGGGACCAAGGCCTGAGATTCGGGATCCTCCCCACTCCACTGGGAGCAATCAGGGGTTTGGCCCTCGGGGACAGAGGACACAGCAGGCAGGAGTAACTGCGGTTCTGGCGTGTCCCAGGGCCACAGGTTTCCCTTCCAGCGGGGTCTTGGTCCTGGACCTGCCTGGAGTTGTGGTTTCTTGTACTAAAGCCTCCTCAGCTGCAGATCTGGCCACAGGAGAGAGATACAGGGTCTCCCAACACCTTTCTCGGGATCCATGCACCTTTGTTCTTTGGGGACATCATGCACACCCCATGCTGGAAGGGAGGACAGGCCTGAACCTGGGGCTCAGGAGTACCACACCTCCCAAGTTTTCACCCCCAGAGAAGGCAGTCCTTACACTTCTGGAGACCTCCGGAATCCTGGGGAAGGAGTAAAAATGCAGTTTCCCAGCACTATCCCTGCTTGGTGCGAAATGTCTCCAAAGGAGAATAATCCTCCGATGGCTGAGAAACGCCGTTCAACTGGCCAGAGGCCTGTCCTCTTGGCCCCAAAGCCCTGCCCCATCTACATGGTCCCAGCCCATTTTCCACAGCACTGACCTCTTGCCCAGCCCCATCAGCAAGGCCTTCCCACTCACTGTACTCAGTACCTGGGCCTTTTCCGTTCTTTCCAGATTCACCCTACACCCTGCCAGAGCAGGTCCCCTTCAGAGTCCTTCCAGCTCTCCAGTTCTCCCTCAAGACTAGCCTAGCACATCAGATACTCCTTGCTGTCCCTCCAAGACCCCAAGCCCAGGAGGGCAAAGGTGGGACGAGCACCTGCCTGGCTCCTGGCTGTCCAGTAATGTCTAGAATGAATGTTGCACATCGTCCGGGAACCTCTACCTGCCTACATCCTCAGGGCCACGCAGCTCTAACTCACTGCTAACTCTGGCCACGCTATTCACCCTTCACTCTCTGCCTGCCGGCCAGCAGTGAAACCGGAAGTGAGCTGTCCCAGAGAGGCCCCCGTGGGGCTCCAGGCTTGGACAGCACCCTTTCCTCACGCGCTATGAGAGCTACCGACAATCCACACTCCTGGCCGAGGTCACGGATGCGGCTGCCTGGCTGGGTCCGTCAACCCCAAGGAATGAGGGGGTCTGCAGGCCGCGAGTGGTTAAATAATTAATAAGATTACCAACAGCGTGTTAATTACAAATAACGAGGGAGGAGCTAGAGGTGGTGAATCTTCCAAACGGGGACCGGGATCCGCAGCCCCAGGGCCCGGGGGTCCGGCCACCCGGGTGGGGCAGCTCCGTAATAAATAATGGAGTTGGGGGCCGGGGGTCAGGGCTGCTCCTGCTTCTTCTTGACAGAAATCCGCTTCTTCCTGGCTGCCAACATCTCATAGAAGGGGTCCACACTCACAGCTGCCCTGTGGAAGGGGCGGATCCCAGGATGAGGGCTGGGGAGTGTGAGCCCCTCGCCCCCACCTCCCCGAGGACTCCGGGACCCAGGCTCACTGGATGGACTTGATCCACTCGTCCTTCTCCTCCTGCGTGGGGGCCGAGATCCGGTACACCATGTGGTTCCCCTCCACCACCCGGCCATCTGCCTCTGTTTTGCAGGCTTTGATAAGCTGCCCCTTGTTATTGGGGATGTACAGCTCGAAGCAGTTCTGGAGAACAAGGACAGCGAGGAAGAGCCAGCCCTGGGGCCAGAGGCGCCCCTACCCCCCCGCCGTGGCAGCACCGGGTACAGAGAGGGTCTTACTGGTTTCCGGGGGTCGTCCACCTCGCGGATGCTCAGATTCTCCAGTGGGATGATTCCTCGGGGCTCCTTGTCCTGAGAAGACAAGTCAGACTCAGACTTGCAAATCCTCACCACAGGTCCCCTCCTCCCTGGGACTCGGGAGTCCAGGCCCCCATCCCAGCCCTGCCCCTGCTCTTCCACCCAACCCCGCCCCGCCCTGCCCTCACCGTTGTGTATTCAAAATAATAGAGGCAGTTGTCCGTGAGGATAAACCAGCGCCGCTTCCACGTCTTCACCCGGCCCCCTGGAAGGGAAGGGGGGAGGGGGCCTGGGCTCAACAGGGGGACAGGGCCTCTGGGAGGGTGGGGAGGGGGTGAGAGACAGGGTGAGTGCAGGAAAGGTGGCGCTGTCAGGGCCTAGGACCAAGCAGTACGTGGGAAGAGACAGACAAGCATGGGGACAGGGGACAGGCGTGTCTGAGCCCCGGGAACCATCCATCCCAGGCGGGGAGACGCTACACTTTCTAAGCCTGTGTTGACCTGGGCGGGGAGTCTGAGCCCCCTGCCCCCTCCTGTGGGCCCCAGGCCAGGGCAGCCCCCTCCCCGCCCCTTGTGCTGTGTCAGGGAGCAAGGACAGGCCGTGTACCTACCTCCTGGGGCAGACAGCGAGAAAGCAGGCAGGACCAGGCGAGGAGAAGGGAGGCGAAAGAAGGGGGTGTCCCCCCAGAGCCACAGGGAGGGGGAGGGAAGGGATGCACAGAGGGGTGGGACAGAGACAGAAAGAGCAAAGAGAAATGTGCAGAAAGGGAGGGAGGGAGAGAGAGGGAAGAAAACCAGTTACATCCACATGAGGGGGGAATGGCCGGACCCCCTCCCTCCCGGGGAGGCCAGGGATGCTGAGCCCCACCACGGCAGCTGGGAGCCCCTCCTGGAGTCAGTGCTTGGCTCCAGCCCAACCCCCAGGACGTATCCCAGGCCAGGAGGGCCCTCGGTTGCCATGGTGAAGATGTCTCTATCAGGAGGTCACCTCCACAGGCAGAAGACAAAACCCCACTCCTGGGGCCAAGGTGGGTGTGGGGACTCATATCAACACCAGTACAAAGTGGCTGTGTGACCTTAGGACAACCTCTTGCCCTCTCTGGACTCCAGTCTGGAGACCCACTCGGCCCCACACCTTCCTCCTTCAAAGTGACCTGCTTCTGGGTTCCTTGTGGTCCCGGAAAGATTAAATAGCAACCATAAGAATGGCTTTTATTAACCATCTTTGTGACTATAACCACCACCGCAGACTCCCTTTCCTGTACTTCAGTGTTTCAAGGGGTGCCTTTTTCTAACAACCTTGTGATGCGCTCTGGTCAGAGATCTGGGGCTAAGGACACCTCTGCCCTGTGGCTGCCGGACAGTGACCGAGCCTCCATTTCCTCATCCAAGAAATGAGGATTCCTGCCGATGGGAGTGGTTTGGAGGGGAACCAGCTCCCAATAAAGCTGCCCTTCCTGCTTTCCTTTCCCGCCCACTCACTGCCAGGGGCACTATTTGGCCTTGAAGAAGCTAGATGTCCCCCAGACCTGCCTCCTTCCCTTGGAGCTGATGCAGGCAATTCCACAGGGGGTTGGGGGGTGTTGTGGGGAGCCTGACTCTGGTGGATGATGAGACCTGAAGGAAGCAAAGCCCTGGCTGGAAGCTTCCTCTGGACCTTCCCACCATCCGGGCTGCCTCCACTGTCTGCTTGAGACCGTAAGTCCTTGCCAGATTCTGTCTCCCTGGAGTAGCTACTCACTGCTTCTCTGTTAAATAGCCACTGCTAACCCTCCAGTGGCATCTATTACAAGGCTTGGCTGCAAGCCAGAGGCTCTCAACCTTGGCCGTGCACTGGAACCGCCCCCCAGGGAGCTTTCAACATGACTAATGGCCTGTCCTGCCCCACAGTTCCTGACTGCCCGAATTGGCGGCCTGGCCATTGCGGTTTTCCAAGCTCCCAGATGACTTTCCCTGCGCTGAGAACCACTCCACTTTTCCAGCGCTGAGAACCACTCCAGTCCTCAGATACCTGCATGGAAGGGGCACCCGCAGGACCTCTGCTCACCGGCCCTGAGTTTGATGGGGCCACGTGTTTAGGTGGACTGGCCCCCACCCGACCCATTCATCGACAGCAGCCATGCTGCTTCCCCTCCCCACTGGGGACCAATCCAACCAGATGAGGAGCCCACGGAGTGTTCTAAGACCAGTCTTCTCGTTTCTGTGGGCTCTTTTCTGCCTATGGTTGATGTCTGGGGAGGTGTGACACCTCTGGAACAGACACCATGCTACTGGACTGATGAGGTGACAACAGACCGTGGCGGCAGATGCAAGACCCTCACACTGGGCCCTGCCCCGACCCCTGGGAGTTCCTGCCAAGTGAGGTCACGGCCTCCCAGGCGTCCCCTCCCCCAGGCTGTTTTCTGTTAACTGCAGCTGAAAGCATCCCCCCTTCCCCATAGGGCCTGTGCTATCTGGTTCTTGACTGTGGCCTCAGTACCTGGACCAGGGCCTGGCTCCAGAAATGTATGGGGACCAATGGAAGGAGTTAGGAAGCACCGAAAACATGACAGGTCCTGGGCTTGGGCATGACACGCAGGCCTGATCTCCTTTTCAGATGTGGAAACTGAGGTTCAGAGAGGTCGAATCACTGGCCTAAGGTCACACAGTGGATATGTGCAAAAGCAGAGCCCAGAGCCCAGGCCCACTCGCTGACCCCTGCAGAGGTAGCCAGCAGAGTCAGGGGGGACGTACCCAGCTTAAGGAGCCAGCCCTCCCGGTCCGGGTTGAAGAAGGTGTGGGTCAGATCGTTCCCATCATCCTCGGGAATCTTGAAGGGCTCATTTCGGATGCTGTCGTAGAGGTTCTAAGGGGCGAAGGCATGGTCAGCAACTCCAGGCTCCTGGGACCCTCCTGGGGCTACTTGGCGGGGGTGGGGGGGTGCTCTCCCAGCAGCCGAGGAGCCAATGAGACCACAGATCCGCCGGCCCAGGGAGGGAGGGAGGAGTCCAGGAAGGAAAGGGAAGCAGAAGGCAGAAGAGTGGAGGCAGCCCCAAGAAGAGAAGGAGGAAAGAAAGATGCAGCAACACAGACGCTAGAAAAGCTAAGCGCTGAGACAGACAGACAGGTGAACGGGACAGATCAAGACTCCCAAGAGTCAGAGGGCAGAGAGAGATAGAAAAGAGAAGCAGAGAGACAGGGACAGGCAGGCAGAGACACAGAGAAAAGAAACTGACAGGCTGGCATCATCAAGGGAGAGGCAGTGATGCCAAGTGGGCAGCTTAAGCACTCGGAGACCCGCAGGGAGGAGGGTCTGCAGCTGGAAGGAAGAGGGACAGGGCTGGGGGGCCGGGGGGAGGGGAAGGCAGGGCCTGACCCTGAGCAGCTCCTCAGGCAGGTCCCCGCCCTCGTTGATGCCCCGGTTCATGGCCACGAAGCGCTCCAGGCCCGGCTTGTCCCGGACGTTGGGGTTGTGCAGGCTGGTGTTCAGCATGATCACGGCGAAAGACAGCACATAGCACGTGTCTGCACCGGACAGGCAGGTGGTGACGACAAGAGGATGTGGGCCCCCCAGGACCCAGAGGTCAAGCCCCCGGCTCCCTCCTCCCCAGGCCCCGGGAGTCTGAGCCCCCACCTGTGGACTGGAAAACCCCAGGGTTGCACAGGCAGTAGCGCTGGGCAAAGGCTTCCATCATCCGGTCAATCTTCTGTGCCTCTCCAGGGAGGCGGAAACTCCAGAGAAATTGCCTGGGTTAGAGAGGGGACGGATGTGAACTTCAGGACTGGCAGAACCCCCTCCATTCTCAGTCCCTGTGATAGGAATTGGCCAATAAGAGGTCTGAGTCTGTGGCCAATCTGACCAATGAGCATTGACCCTAAGACTTTTGGTGGGATTTGTATGGAAACAACCTCTTTCTACTAAGATTGCTGAACAGCTCTGAGGGTTGCTCGGAGCTTCTGCTATCCTGTAGGAGGAGGGTCTGCATGGAGCAATGCCAATCTCTATCTCCACAATAGAGAAAGTTGATCTTCTGACACCATTTGAGCACCCGGATACAGCTATGCCGGAAGGAGGCCCTACTGTGGACTCTGGTGTTGTGTAAGGCAATCAATTCTCTAATTACTGTTTGTTTTTGTTTGGTTTTGTACAGAAAGCCCTGACAGATACCTTCCTGCCCTTCCAACCCCATCCCTCTCACCTGAGGGCCTGCACCAGATTGAGGTCAGTGAACTCATGCAGATCCACAAAGGCATGGAGCACTGCCAAATTCAGCTCTTCCCTGGGAGGACAGGGACAAAGTCATGTACAGGAAGGGGTCTGGGGAGGTGGCAGGCGGGGAGGAGAGGAGGCAACAGGCAAAGCACTGGGGAGGCTGCACCCCTTCTTCTGCACAGCAGCTGCCGCTGTAGTAGACAGAAGTTTTGGCCAGACCCCCATCACAGGCCTGGCACCAGGGTGGGGATAATTGGAACACTCTTGGGGGGGACCATCTGCTACAAGAACCTTGGTGTGCCTGGACCTCTGCAGTTGGGAGAAACATAGCAAAAACGTCTCTGTGGGCCATCACCTCTCCGATGAGCCCCAGGTTCCACAGATGGCCAGAGACGGCCCCCATCCCCCAGCTGTCCAGACAGTCCCCATGCACCCCAGATATCCACTAAACCATCCCCACAATTCCAGACATCCAGACCGTCTCCATGCACTCCAGATGTCCACAGACGATCCCCAGACACCTACAGATGATCCCCGCACCCCCGAGATAGTTCCCATACACCCTACATGTCCACAAACAGCCTCTATGCACCTCAGATGTTCATAAAGTTCCACACACCCGAGATGTCCACACAATCCCTAAACATCCCAGACATCCTCGGATAGTCCTGTGCACCCAGGTGTTCAGATGGTCTCCACACACCCCAGGTGCTCCCAGATGGTCCCCAGGTTTTCCAGACGTCACAGGTCCCCATGCACCTCAGACGTCTAGAGGGTCCTCACATTCCGACATTCACAGGTGGTCCTCATGCTCCCAGATGTCCAGTGAGGACCCCCATGCTCCCTAGCTGTCCACACTGTCCCTAAGCATGCCACTGTCTACACAAGGTTCCCACGCTCCCACGACACTTGCAGATGTGCTCCACTGTTCCCAGACATAAATGGATGGTCCCCACGCCCCCAGATGCTCACGTCCCCAGGTTCCTCAGAAGGTCCCAGACTCCCCTAGACGCCAGTATCAGCTCCCTGTGTCGTCATCCAGTCACAAGGCTGGTCTATCAGGGCATCTCCTTAGGAGGAGCCGGCAGCCTGAGAGTAGGCACTGCATGCGGGGAACTGAGGGGAGAGATCCAGCAGGGGCTGCGGAGGTGAGGGGTCTCACCTTTCCCCCAGGTAGTCTCCGATGGCCGTCTTGTTCAGGCCCTCGCCCTTGTACAGGAAACGGGCGATCTCCTCTGGTGTGTTCTGCAAGAGTTCATTCTCCACCAAGAACTGGATCCCCTGGTGGGTGGGGGCTGAGTCTCAGTGCTGGTGTGCTCAGGGAGCCACTCTCCCCCAAGTCCTCAGGAACCTTGGCATCCAAACCCACCCTCACTCTCACCAGAGCAGAGCCAGGTTTCCTTTTCAGGTTACTCCTGGGGCCTTACAGACCACCCCTCCCACCTCATAGCCTTTGTACCTCCTGTTCTGTCTGCCTTTGCCTGGTTAATTCCAGCCCCGGGAGCAGGGTTTGGCAAGGAACGGGAGCCCCACGAATGTTTGCTGAATGACTGAACAAACTACAATTGCTTTGGGCAAGAGGAATAAAGTGGGAAATCGTTAGCAGGGCCAAGCCTCAGGCTGGACTAGGGCTATCTCTGATTCTCCCGATGCCACAAGGACCTCACTGTGGCTAAATCTCACTCTGGATAGCGGGATCCATGTCTAGGGACTCCCTGAGGGCAAGGCAGGGCCAAACTCTCCTCTGGGTCCCTGACATTGCCTAGCAGAGGGGCAGGCCCAAGGGAGGCCTCAGAAAATGGGTATAAAATCAATGAATGAATGAACAAACATCTTTTCTCCACCTGGTGAACACTAATTCATCCTTCAAACCTGACCTGAATATCCCCTCCTCTATGAAGCCCTCCCTGATGGTACCAGGTTCTCTCCTCTGAGATCCACAGCCCTGGAACCTCTCTCTGTCATGGCACTTGTCAACCCTCCTTTATACATGTCACTGTCCATAGTCCCTACAAGACTCAGTCTAGCTCCTCCTGGAGATTCCTGGTGACACCAGAAGTGGATCCAGAAATATGAGCAAAAAAGAGAAGAGGACCTCTTGGACAGAGGAACTAGCACAAGCAAAGGTCAGGAGGCTGGAGCATTTGGTTAGGGCTCAGGGAACAAATGCAGTCAGTATCTGAATCCAGGGATAAGGACCAAGTCTGTCTACCAAAGGCAGACCTTTAACCACCACACTTCTGGAACCTGGATGAGCCAGATTCCACTGTCTAAATATCTGCCTGGCTGATCCCAGCCCTGTGGCCCCAAGCACCTTTTTGGGGTCCATGTTGAACTTCTTCCTGCCCATTGCCATCTTCCGGTTCCGTTGCAATGTCTTGCTGCAGGGGCAGAGAGTAGAGGGTGGAGGGTCACTGCCTGGGCATCCCTGGTCCCAGTCGGGCCCCATGACCCCCAGGTTCCCTGCCCCAGCCCTCACCTGCCCTCATTGGCCTCCAGACCCTCCACCTCGCTCATGGCTTCGCTGAGCTCCTCCCGCAGGCGCTGGATCTCCACCAGCAGCTCCTGCTTCCGCCGTCGGATGTTCTCCAGCTCCATCCGCTCCTCTGGAGTCAGGTCCGGGGGCTCTGGGGGAGGGGGACACGGGTTGGAGTTCAGTTCTGGGTACTGGGAGCCTGCATTTCTGAATCTAGGGAAGCATATGGCTGGGGGGTGGGGTGGGCAGAACTCCTAGGTTCAGGCAGAGGATGAGGATGAGAGGGTCCAGCCTTCTGTCTGCTGGAATAAAAGGTTGGGGACCTAGATTCCTCAGTTTAGGGGAGGAAGGGCCGAGAATCTAGACTGTTTAGTCCTTGGGGAGAAAGGGACTGGGAGCCTGGACTCATGTCTGGGGAGTTAAAAGGGCTGGAAGCTTGAACTGCTGGGCTCATTACTTGAAAGGGAGCTGAAGCCTTGGTTTTCTGCCTCCATTCTTGGCGAGGTAGCTGGGGGCCTGGGTGTCCTGACTCCTTGGTCCATGGAAAGTAACTATGGCAGGGGAAGCTGATGACAGCTTGCAACTTGGGGTAGGGGGCGGGGCACGGAAGCCCTCCGCCTTAGCGGGATCTCTGTAGCCCCCAAGATTTCTCCCCACCCCACCGCCCGCAGAAGCCCCCCTCCCCGATCCCAGCAGGCACTGGGCTAGCCCGGCCCCTCCAGCGGGAATGGTTCCACCCCGGCCTCGCCTCCGCCTCTCCATCCCACCCCCTCCCGCCGCCACCGGAAACAGGCTCGGCCCAAACAATGGCCTGGAACGCCCCGCTCTTAGGACCCGCCGGAAGCCCGTTCTGCGACGCGCCCCACAAAAGCTAGGCGACAATAGGGCCGAACAGCTTCGTGAGGCGCGCACCCGGAGGAACGCTCGCAGTAGAACGTTCGGGACGAAACCCTCCATCCGCTCCCAGCCGGCCCCGCCCCTCCTCGACTTACCATAGACACCGTCCTCCATGGCGGCTAGGAAGGCCCGCGGGGAGTCCGGGGCGGTCCCGCCGGTAGGGCCTGGATCCGCGTTGGCCCGCGGGCTCGGGTGAGCCCGCTCAAACGCCCCGGGAGCCACCGCCGCCTCCTCAGCGCCAGTCCTCAGCGCTGAAAAGACTCTCTCTTCGCCTCCCAACCTCCCCGCCAGTAGGGTCCGCCCCTCGTTTTGACACCGTCCAATCCACGGCGGCCCCTCTCGTCTGCTCCGCCTCCGAGACCGACGGGCTCGCCCTCCAGGGCCAATAGGCACGCAAAGAGTAGACGTAGCTATGTCCGGCCTGAGGTAGACGGTCTATGGAGCCAATCGGAGTGCGGGCAGGGGTCCGGGCCCCACCTCCGAAACTAAAGAAGGCACTTGGCTGGCTGCTCTCCTCGGAAAGGATTTGCATGGAGGTGGGACTATGCCCAAGCAGAGAGGACTACGCCTGCGCAAAGGCTCTGGGCACTAAGCTACTGGTTCAACCAAGCCCCGCCTCTAGTAATACGTTGCTAGGGGGCGGTACTTTGTTTGGCTTATTGCCAGGGGGTGGGGCTACAACTATCGGTTGTTTTCGTGAGCCACACCTTCTAGCAGGCCCAGCTGGCTTTAGACCGCAGTGGTTGCCACGCAACCGCGAGCAGCTTTGGCGAACCTTTCTTTTGGTTCTCCTTCGGCTACTGGCCCCTCCAATCTCCAGATCCTTTCCCTATCCCCTACCACGACCTCCTCATTCACCTCAGCCTCTTCAGCATCAAGAAGTGGTGAAACAAAAGACTTACTCTTTCTTTCAAATGCTATGCTTTTTAGCAGCTGTCGTGGAGAATGGGACTATAGGGGAAGACCAAATAGAGTGAAAGCACAGGCTCCTCCTTCCTGGCGCTGGCTGCCTTTGTCTCCTCCCATTCTCCTCAAAACTCCTCCCCTTATTTTAGCATCCTTTCCCTGTACGACAACTCCCCTTTCCTCCGCATCCTCCCACCTCTGATTCCTTCTCCCTTCTCAAGGTCTTTTCCCTCGTCTGACTCACCTCACTTAACTTCCCCCTCCTCTCATACTATTACTCTTAAACTCCTCCCTCCTCTGGGTATCCTGAGGCCCTTTCCCCTCCCCCGCCTCTCCTTCCCATTCCTTGCGGGCAAAGTGGGTGCAGGGGCCTGGCTTAGATGGAGAAGCTGGGCACCCCCATCACGGTCAGGTTGATTGAGTCTGAGATGGTGTCTTGGCCTGGTCCTCATTCGCCGTCCCTGAGCTAGGCAGGTGGGGACAGATTCGGGGCCAGGACCTGGTTAAGCTTACAGATTAGACACGGAGCCTCCTAATCCCCTCAGTGACCTTTATGAATGGCTCAAGCCCTGCTCTCCCCGCTGGAAACCCAGGCTGCACCAGCCCTGCCCCTACTCCCTCGCATTCCAAACAGAACTCTTTTCGTATCCCTTCCCCTCCAACTTAACATCCTTCTTCATGCCTGTGTTTCCATTGCCCCCAGTACCTACCCTGGCCACCCTGTGCTGGGGGAGCAGCCAGCTAATTAATCCCATCCGGTTATTACGTGGGGATTCTGAAGGATAAAGGGAGGTGGGGAAGCCAGAAGAGGGGACCTGGACTGATGCAGCACTGGGGCAGGCTGATGGGCAATGACAGTGCCTGTCCTCAATCCTGGGACACAGGGATGGGAACATGTCCTTCCTGGCCCTGGCTCCTTCTGCGGCTGGCTCCTAGCCTGCTGGGCACTTAGGTAGATAGCCACATGGGCCAGAGCCAGACCCGAGGACCCATACCCCAAAAGCACACTCACAGACACACCTCTAGGGCTCCGGTGATTTAATCTGGGGGGCAAGTCTCCTCGTAAACACATACATCCTCTGATATTCAGAGATACCTCCTCCATCTTCTGCTGTCTAAGCTGGACCAGAGAGGAGGTGATTCTGGCCCTCAGCCTGCCCTGTCAATCAGACATTCAAGTCCCGACCTGCCCGCTCAGAGCATCTCTCATCCCAGTTTCCCCCAGAAGACCAGGCATTACAGTACCAGGGAGAACTGGGGAACCTCCAGGACCCTCACCTCCATCCCATCCTCAGTGAAGTGAGGAATCATCCAAGTGGAAAGGCTTTTAGAGAACTTCGAGTTTCAATGTCCCATTTTTGCAAATGGGAAGACTGAGGCGAGGAGAGGGGAGTGATTTGCTGAAAGTCACATAGTCAGTTGAGGTAGACTTGGGGTTTAGAGCAAAGTTTCCTGGATCGTTGTAAAGGATGCCATTCCATGTAGCTCAAGCTCATTTCTAACCCTTCTCTAGGAACCACAGGAAAAAATAGATAGATATCTTTATTTATATTATATATATATAATACACATATGTATAACATCTTTAAGAAACAGACACACATCACTAGGTGGAGGATTCCAGAGCATTGTAGACTCACCAGCCTTGGGGCTTTCCCTTCCCTTGCCCAATAACTAACTCTGTTACCCACAGGGTCTCGGCGGGGCCCTCACCTCCTAGGCCAGCCCAGCAATGCTGCCTGTCAAATTCCGAGTCCACCTCCTTGAACTGCCAAGTTCTAGGAGCTGATTAGAACTTCCAGGTTTTGATAATGGACAACTCTGAATCCCTGGAGCCTTGATTTCTTTTGGCATTACAGAACCACAAAGAAGTCATTTATCCTCACGGACGGCATCTCAACTTCACTGGGCAAAGTGGAACCAGCAAGTCTCAGACACCTAGAATCGCCACTCCTTCCTTGACTCTGTGATCAATCTAGAGCAATCTGATTCTTTTGGACTTTCTAGAATGGCACTTAAAAAAGACACAAAACCTGTGGATCATTCGGAAGCACTGATAGCCCTTTGGTTTGCGGTCCTATAGCCAGTGGTCTGAAGTTACATCAAGCACTCCCAAATCTGTCACTTTAGTCCCTCTAGACCCACAGACTCTCCATTGTTTCGTGCATTCTAGAAACTTCTCTCTTTCGTCTCTGGATTCGTCCAACTCTCCGGTCAAAGCTGTTCTAGATTCACCAGTACTTGCCTCTGTGGTTAATCTAGATTCACAGAATCTCAACTTCGGGGTTTTCTGGACCCACAAAGTCTTTTCTTGACTTGCAGTCAATATTCTTTGTCATTGGTCAATCAAGAATTCTTGGGGCATTCTATAACTTTCCCTCCTTAGGTAGTCTAGAAACAATGATTTGCTACATGGTTGGCTGAGTCGAGAAGCAACAGTTCCTTGAATCTTGGTCAATTCAGACCAACAAATTCTTGATCTCCACTGTTGCTTGAGCACCGCAGACTTCCTCCCCCAGAGGCAGTCTATACCATTGTTTCAAGATCCTGCTCAACAAACCTAACCAGCCGTATGGAGGAATCTAGAATTGCCAGTCCTTGCCTCTTGGGTGGTCCAGAATTCTGGATCCCTCATCTCTGGTGAGACTCAGGAACTGGGCGGACAAAGGGGTCCCAGGAGGGAGCACAGAACTCAGAGGAATGAAGGTCCAGTACGTCCATGGTAGGTCCACTAGGCATGGCAGAACATCACCAGCTAATAATTTACCCAGCAGGCCTATTGGTCTTAGGAAACACCTGACCCCAGCCCAGGAGATGGCCCAATCTCTCTGTCTTGCTACCTCTGGGAAGGGAGTACAAATAGGGAGACATCAGCTTGCATCATGGCGGCAAGGTCAATGCCAGGGTTGGTGTGAGTACTCGGGGGCTGGCAGTCCCATCTTCTTCTGCCTCTGCCCTATCCCCCTCCGTGGCCTCCTCTTCCTCATCTTCCTCCTGGCAACAGCTTAGAGCAAGTTCATTCTCATAACAAAATGCTGCCAGAGAACCAGGGAAGCCTGACTTGGGGCTGTGGGAAGCCCGCTCTGCCCGTTCGTCCAGCTCCTTGGCGCTGCAGACGGGTGTCCCCGGGACCTCGTAAGTGCGATGGAAGTGGCGATAGTCGACCTCATACTGGGAGCCACGCTGGAAGAGGACCGGCTCAAAACGATGGCCCCAGAGCAGCTCACCAGGGAGGTAGGAAGAACGACACTGTGTGGTCATAGCTGTGGCCTCAACCATGCCCTCGAGAATGACCACCAGCTCAAAGTCAGCTCGGGCCAGCTCAGCCCGTCCTAGTTCATAGAGAGGACTGGCGGAGTCAATCTCGTGCACGATGGTGATTGGAGATACAAGGAAGATTCGATCAGTGCCACCATCGAAGCCCACATCCACATCCTGGTGGTCCAGCGGTATGTACTCACCCTCCGGGGTCACTCGAGGCTGCAGCAAAAGGCAAACAGCCAAAGACAGACAGCAGGGAGCACAGAGATAAATGGAGATGGAGACAGCAAGAGGAGGAAACAGAGATGCAGAGGTGAGCAGAGACCCACAGGGGTGGAGGTGGGATGAGTACACAGACCCAGAAAGAGAGGAAGACAGAGACCCAGAGAGAGGGAGAAGGGGAGGTCCAGGGAGAGGAGAATGGAGGCCCAGAGAAAAGAGAGACAGAGACCCAGGGATACAGAGAAAGGGACAGAGACTCAGAGAGGGTTTGGGGAAAAAAACCAAGAAAGAGAAAGACAGGGGAGAGAAAAAGAGAGCAACAGAGTGACATTGGCATAGAGCCACAGAAATCAGCAAGGCAGAGATGGAGTTAAAGAGGTAACAGAAGATAAGAATGACATCCAACCAGCAATTGGGGGAGAGAGATAGAAAAATGGTTTTCAATATAAGGCCAGAGAAAAATAAACCAGGATGACATTCTAGGTCCACCATCCCATTGGATGCCTTAGGCTAGCCCCTGGGCTATCCACCCCCTACCCCTAACCCAACTACCTCCATTCCCTTGTTCATCTGTGCATTTGTGTAGGGTGGGGGCCTAACCGCAGGCCAGGTATTGGCAGTTTCACCCCACCTACTCATTGGTTCCATAACCACCTCCCAAGCCATGTCAGTGCTCCACAGACTTCTGGGAGAGACCATGTCCCTCCTGGTCCTGAATCCTCGTGTCTTAACCCACAGAAGTGGGTTGTGGGGACCTATTCTCTTCCAACTGTCTCCTGGAGGCTGCTGGGAGTTGTAGTTCTCACCACCACCCGTCCTTCCTCTCACCCAAGTCCATCCTCAGCCCAGGGTTTTTAAGTATCTTTACTTGGGTAAGGTCAGCCACTGCCCCACAATTTGGACAGTTTGACCACAATTCTAGAAATACTAAGGTACCTTCATCAGGGAGCCGCTGCCCCAGGGGCCAATGGGAATTGTAGTTTTTTGTTTGTTTTGGGGTTTTTTTTTGGTGAGAAGCTAAAATTCAAGAGTTTTTCAACCCCTGTCCTGTACTTCTTTGAGGAGGAGGCTGGTGGGAGAGTCTTGGGCCACTGAGGTGGGAAATGAAGTCTCCCACAAATGCTGCAGGACTGCATGCCCAGAGGCCATGGAGAATCCCCCGTGTTGCATAGCTCTGCAGGTGTGAGCGGTACCCCATCCTCGGGCCTACATCTCTCACAAACCCAAGGGGCCTGGCCTCAGTCACAGGCCCCTCTCTGTACCACAGTACCGGCTGGGAATTGTAAAGCTGAGCTGTGGTTTACACCACTCACAAAACTACCAGGCCACCCCAGTCCATCCCAGGTGGGCACTTCCCTTGCCCATAGAGGCTTCTGGGAATTGTTCAGATCTTTTACAGGCCAGGTCTGGAGTTTCCACAATTCCATAGGGGGGCCCAGCCTCAAGCCCCAGGAAGCTCTTTCTGCCTCAAAATCTGTCTCAAGTCTAGGCCTCCGGGAAGAAATGATCAGAGACCTCTCTCTTGGGTTTACATCTCCTAGGACGGCTCTGGGAACTATCCTCAGCCCTCAAGGCGGGCGGGAGGGTCTCTGCCCAAGAGATTGCTGGGAATTGTAGTCCAGGTCCCCTCCAGGCTCGACGCACACCTGCCCTTTAGACCTACAATTCCCACCATCCTCCGGGGCTTCCAAACCCCTGGAAGGGGCCCCGCCCGCCCTCCGGGGGGCGTGGCCTTCCGCGACTGGGTGGCCCCGCACCTGCAGAAGCTGGGCCCGCACGTGGGCCTCGACAAGGTGGCTGCGGCGGAGGTTGCCGACGCGCCACATCAGGCAGAGGCGGCGGTCGCGCAGCGCCACGACGGCGTTCTCGCTGAAGACCAGCGTCTCGTTGCGCTTCTTGGGTTTGGCCATCTTGGCCATGACGGCGCCCACGACGAAGGCGTCCAGCACGCAGCCGGCGATGCACTGCAGCACCACGGCGGCCACGGCGGCCGGGCACTCCTCGGTGACGCTGCGCACGCCATAGCCGATGGACGTCTGCGTCTCCAGCGCGAAGAGGAAGGCAGCCAGGAAGCTGGCCACCTGCGAGAAGCAGGGCGCGGGCGGCGGCGGGGCGGCCAGGTCGCCGTGCAGGGAGGCGATGAGCCAGAAGGCCAAGCCAAAGAGCAGCCAGGAGGCGAGGAAGGAGCAGGAGAAGAGCAGGCACATCCAGCGCCAGCGCACGTCCACGCACGTGGTGAACAGGTCGCTCAGGTAGCGCGCGCCCTGGCCGCCCAGGTTCACGAAGCGCACGTTGCAGTGCCCGTCCTTCTTGACGAAGCGCCCGCGGCGCCGCCCCACCGGCGACGGCGCGGGCGCCCACCCGTTGCGGCACAGCCCCGGTCCGGCTTCCTCCTCATCGCCCGCCCGGTCGTCCCCCGACTCCAGGGCGCCGCTCAGGCGGCGCAGGGCCCTGGCTAGGCCCATTGGGCGGGGACACCCCGTCCACTTGGCCTAGCGGGGGGCGGGCGCCCCGAACCTGCGGGAACAAGAAATGCGCATGCCAGGGATACCACCAAGTCTAGGGTGCTAAGAATGGGTGGGCTCATTGGCCAGGCATGCTCCCTGGGCCTTAGTGGCTTCATCTGGCAAATGGATGGAAAAATCGGAACAGTACAGCATCAACAACAATGATGATGATACTGTAGGAGTTATCTGTGTAGCAATAACAGCAACAAAACTATAGCCGTAACAATACTGTGTTACAGCAAGCACTACAGTAATTAGAGCAGACATTTATACAGTGCACTTTATGTGAATTTACGTATTTGAGCCTCACAGCAATGTAGGCATCATTATCCCCATTTTACAGATGAGGAAACCCAAGTACAGAACGTTTATTTAACTTGCCCAAGGTCACGGCTGAATAAGTTAGGATTTGAGTGGTAGCATCCAGCTCCAGAGTCTATGCTCATGAAGACTAATGGTAACTGCTGCTCAGCGTGGAGGCAGCGCAGAGATGAGCCCAGGCTCTGAGGTCACCTGTGGTTCAAAAGCTCAGAAAGTACAAGAAACAAAAGGTGGGGAAAAAGGTAACTTAAGCTTTGTCAAATGAAAAACTCTTGGGGGATGGAAATAGGTTAGTGGTAGAGTGCATGCTTAGCATACACGAGGTCCTGGGTTCAATCCCCAGTACCTTCATTAAAAAAAAAAATTTTAAAAAAGGGGGGAGAGTATAGCTCAGCTGTAGAGTGCATGCTTAGCATGCACAGGGTCCTGGGTTTGAACCGCAGTACCTCCACTAAAAAGCAAATAAACTTAATGACCTCCCCCCACCCCCCCAAAAAAGCTTAAAAAATAATTTATTAAAAAAAAAAAGTCTTGTGCTTCAAAGGACACTAACAGGAAAGTGAAAAGACAGCTCACTAATGGGAAACAGTAGTTGCAAATTATATCTAAGAAACTTTCTAAAACAGAGAGCCCTTATAACAACAACAAACCAAAAAAACCCCACCAAATTTAAAAATGGGCAAAGGATCTGCATAGACATTTCTTCTAAAAAGATATACATTTGACCCTTGAACTTGAGTTTAAACATCATGGGTCCACTCATATGCAATTTTTTTTCTTCAATAAATACTACCGTAGTATGACATAGTCCCTGGTTGGTTGAATCCTTGGATTCAGAACCACAGATAGAGGACCAACTCTAGGGTTATACTAAGATTTTCGACTGTGCAGAGGGTGGGCACTCCTAATTTCCGTGCCATTCAGGGGTCAACTATACAGTCACTGAACACGTGAAAAGATAATTGACATCATTGTGCAGCGGGGACATGCAAATCAAAACCACAATGAGACACTACTTCATACCCACTTAGGATAGCTATAAAAATTAGAAAAAACAAAAAACCCAAAAAGCATTAACAAGGATGTGGAAAAACTGGCACCCTCCCACGCTACTGGTGGATGTAAACTTGTACAGCTGGTGTGGAAAATAGTCTAACAGTCCCTTAAGTGGTTAAACATAGAGTTACCAGATAACCCAGCAATTCCACTCCCAGGTATCTACCCAAGAGAAATAAAAACAAGTGTCCACGCAAACACAGTATACAGATGATCATAGCATTATTCACAATAGCCAAAAAATGATGGAAACAACCCAAATATCCATCAGCCGATGAATGGATAATATAATGTGGTAGAGCTACACAATGGAATACTACCCAGCAATTTTTAAAAAATGAAGTGATAGGTGCTACAACATGGATGAAACTTGAAAACATCATGCTAAGTGAAAGAAGCCAATCACAAAAGACCATGTGCTGTATAATTTCATTTATATAAAATATCCAGAATGGGCAAATCTATAAATTGAGAAAGTAGACTAGTTGTGGGGAGGATGGGGAGATGGGGGCTTGGGGGGTGACAGCCAGAGGAATGGGGTTTCTTATTGAGGGGATGAAAATGTTCTTAAGTTGAATATGGTGATAGTGGTATAACTCTGATTATACTAAAAAAGACTGAATTGTACATTTTCCTCTATGAAGTCTAGGGTCTGTGAATTATATTTTAATGAAGCTGTTACAAACCACCCCCACCAAAGCCTCCAGGAAAACCCAGGCTTAGTCCTGACCCTCAGATCTTGGGCCAGCCTTCCTGAGCCTCAGTTTCCTCAGCTGTAAAATGGGGAAACTGGACTTCTCCAAGGTCAGGAAGGGTCTTCCAGTCATAGAGACCCAGGACCCAATCCTCGCTCAGCTGCTGACCCACTGTGTGCCCTGGGACCACTGGCTTCCTCTTCAGTTTGCTCATCTGTGGAATGGGGATTAAAAAAAAAACAACCTTGAAAGGAGCAGCAATCTAAGACCTCAGGCTTTTGCATCAGGCTGTTCAAGTTTGAATCCCAGCTCAGACTCTTAACTAGCTGTGTGACTGGTGGCAAGTCACATCCCTTCCTGAGTCTCAGTTCCCTCATCTGAGAAATGGAGGGAATCTTAAGCAGCTGAACCCTGGGCAGAGTGGTGGGGAGGAGAGGAGGAGGGAAGGGACTAGGCATGGACCTGCAGACCTCATTGTCCTCCAGCAGCTGCAGGCTTAACATCTGGCACTGTGAGGCGGGGACTTCCAGGACCTGTCTGGGCTAGGGGGTTAAATATTTTGCATGTGGGGAGGTGGGTATAGCTCAGTGGTAGAGTGGGTACTTAGCATCCACGAAGTCCTGGGTTCAATCCCCAATACCTCCGTTAAAAAAAAAAAACAAGGACCACCCTCCCAATATTTTGCATATCAGTTCTGTCAGTATTTACCAAGCACCTATGTACAATGGGCCCCCTGGACCAGGCTCTGGAGATTATTGGCTTCTTGGCAGGGCTGGGGGCACTCACTCCAAGGAGAGGGCTGTTAGGTGATGTCAAGTTCAACACCAACTGGTACCCTCCCCCTCCCCTGACCCCTGCTCAGAGGTCTGCACCTGAACCCAGACAGCCCCACCACATGGGTGCCTATTAGGCCCATTCTAGAGAGGCAAAGCTGAGGCTCAGGTCAGAGAGGACGGGGCCTGGCTGTGTTTAGCATCCATGATGTGTCCCAACTCTCTTCTTTTCATCCTCAGCTACTCTGGGCATTAGAGATTGTTCTTCAAAAAGGGGAAACTGAGGCTGGTCATTGAAGGGGGCAGGTCTGAGGTCAGAATCCAGGCTCTGACCTCTCCATTTATAGCCCCTTCCTGCCCAGAAGTCCCCACTGTGCACTAGCACCCCTCAGGGACCACCAGATGACAGAGTAGGGGCAGGGGGGCGGGGCCCTTACACCCACCCACCCATCTCTGACCACAACGTTTGCATGTCGGAACTTGGCTTCTCACAGTAAAGCCAACTGAAGCGCTGAGGTCCATCTCTTGTCCCCGGTCCCTTAGCCAAGGAGCGGCAAACCCTGGACTCCCACTCAGCCTTCTCGGTGCCAAAGCCTGAGTGGCAGAGTGGACCACAGGCAACCGAATTGCCTGCTCAGGTTTCCCAAGCACCTACAATGCAGAGCTCACCAGATGCCCACAGACTGCCTGCTGGGCTCCATCAGACCCCACCGCTCACCTTGGCTGCTCAGGATGCTGGGAGGTCAAGTCATCGCCCCGGTTCACAGGTGGGGGAGTGGCTCAGAGAACTGGCCAGACCAGCAGAGTACTGGGGATGGGGGTGCCGGTTTGGGTCCTCAGACTTTCCAACCCAGGACTCCGCTTTCCTAAGTCCTCCTGGGGCCCCTCAGCCCTGTGAGGCAGACATGACCTCGTCCATTTCCGAAAGTGGACAGGGGCCTTCACCTCTAGGGGGTCCCGTCTGAGTCCAACATGGCCCAGCTCGCAGGGCACACACCTCCCAGCAGCCACGGCAGGACACGAGGGGAGAGGATCCAGAGCCTGAAGTCCTCCCCCCCCCCCCGCCTCCCCCTGACCTGGGAGAGCAGCTTAATGTTTCCATATTAAGGCGGCGCAGGGCTTAAGGTGCATCAACTTCGTGTCAAAGTCACTGTTTAATCTGGGGCCAAGAAGCCCCGCCCCACCCCCTCACAGCACTTTCCCACTCTCCCTGAGACCCTGGCTGGTCCCCCCACGACCCCCAACTCACCAGTGGGGTCTGGGCAGCAGGTTGGAGGGCAGAGATTGACAGGAAGGGAGGTAGGGGTGGAGGCTGAAGGAAAACAAGAGTACAGAGGCTCAGAGATGGCAGCAGAGGGCAGGTGGAGTGAGGCAGCCTGAGAAAGAGGGGGAGATGGAGACCCCACGGGTGTCCGGGAACCCAGAGGGGACAGAAAAGAAACAGGAAGACCAGGAGCAGCTGGGCCAAGAGAAGTGGAGATGATCTTAGGAACTGGAAAGACAGGAGCCATGAAGACAGGCAGATGGGAGACAGAGGTGGGACAAGATGAAGGAGGATGGAGGGGTGGAGTGAAAAAGGGCAGAAAATGGAGATGAGCTCAGAGTTGGGGGCACCAGACCTGGAGGGAATTATTCTGGGGCTGGGATCTGTCACTGACAGTGAGATAGAACCCCCTGAGGGGGGAACAGTGAGGATGGGGTGGGGGTGTTGGGGCAGATGCCCCAGAAAGGAAGATGGCGGGCAAGGAGGCGGGAGGGGACCCTGGCCTGGGGGCTCTGTGTGGAGTACTTACCTGGTGGGGCAGCCCACCCCCATGCCTGCTGCCGGGGGCTCCTCTGCTCAGGCTGAGGGGCTGCCTCTGGGGGTGCTGAGGCGCTGCAGTCTGTCCTCGGCCCCAGGGGCCTTGTGCCAGGCAATAGACCTCGGTGTCCACAGGCGGATCAGAGGCCTGGCCCGAGGGGGGGGGGCAGGAGGTGGGGCCAGCTCAGAGCCGCAGAGGGGGAGCCAGGGAGGATGGCCAGGCAGGGCGGCTGGGCCGTGGCCCAAGCAGACTGGAGAGAGACTGTGGCAGAGGAGAGACACGGGAGGGGGAGGAAGACAGAGCCTGGGGGCCAGGAGACACAGGAAGATGGGGACACAGATGAGGGAACAAAGAAATGGTGAGAGTGTGATAATGAGAACAGTGGTGGAAAGACAAGAGAGACAGGGCTCCCTGGTTCCCCCGAGATGAAGTCTTACAAAGTTTGGGGGAACAAGTGAGATACCCCTCTGGAGACCTGGGGTGATTTCCAGATGGAATAAAATTAAGGGACGGCAGAGCCAGATAGCACCCAATGGGGTGTGGGACAGACAGCACGGGGCGGGGACCCAGTGGCCTAGGGACAGCCGGGTGCCGGGTCCTGCCTCCCCCTCCCCTCCCCTCATAGGGCAGCAGCAGCAGAAGGATGAGTCTCACACACTTCAGGCCTCGTGCTGGTCCTTTACGGACTCTCAGCAGCCCCTGACCTTCCTCCCCGCGCACCGCCTGCCTTTGGGAGGAGGGAAGGCCCCACGCAGCCTCTCCCTAGGAAGTCCTGGCCAAAACCCAGCTGCAGGAGGGGGCAAACCCAGTTCGGCTGGAGGAAGCCACCCCTCAAGTCTGGTCTAGCCACTGTAAAGCTCTCAAGTTCCCTGGGGGGAACCAGTGGCAGAGAGGTCAAAGGGTCAAGACAAAATATCCACAACAACCCGGCCCCACCAGGGAAGAAAGCCAACGGAGTCTCTGACAGGTGGTCACTGGAGCCAAACCCAGGGGTTTTATAAGGCACAGCTCAAACCAAGTCCTTTGGTTGCAGGAATCTTTGGAACAAACCAAGTCCTAGCTTTTGAGAGCCATGGATCAAACCACATCCTTTGGCAAGAGGGGCCACCGGACCAAACCAAGTCCTTTAAAAGAACACTAAGTCAGGCAGAACCCATCATGGCGGCCAAAGGGCCAGACTGTGTCCTCGCAGGAAGGGGCGGGCCAACAGGTCTGAATGAGTCCCTTTCAGGGGAATGAACTTCAACTTCAGTTCCCAAGCGGAAGGCCAGGCCGTACAACGCTGGGCCAGCCTCAGACGCTGATGGTGCGGAAGACGGTGAAGCCTGAGAGCGCAGTGCTGACCAGCACCCCTGGGCACTGCGGGTGCCAGTGCAGCTCTTTCAGGTCTGTTTCGCCCTGGTGCACGAACAGCAGCTGCTGCGGCAGGTCCGCCAGCCCGGGGTCAGTCTCCGTGTCGCCCGCCTCGGGGTCCCGCTCCACTGCCAGGTCCCACTGCGTGATCTGGTTGTCTGCGCCCGAGGCCGCAAAGACCCCACTGTCCTGGGGGTGCCACTCGACAGAGGTCACGGGGGCCACGTGCTGCTTGAAGGTGGCCACCGGGGAGCCAGACTATGGGAAGATGGGAGTCAGGGCCTCTGAGCCCCTTCTGGTAGAGCCCCCCCTGCCCTCCAGCTTTAGGGTTCAACCAGGGCGCCACTCCTTAAGCCCCCACAGACCCAGAGTCTCTGAAAGGGACAGAGGGCAGAGTGCAGCTGGTCATAAAGGTGTGATGTCCCAGAGGCTGTTGGGAGTTGTGGTCTCACCTGCAAAGAGCCCCTCCCAGCTCCAGGTCCCCAAATCCCCACCCTTGCTCCTCCAGGTTGTGCCTCAGTTTCCTTTCCTTTAAAAGGAAGGTGTGGTTCCCCTTGTGAAGGCCTTAAAGCAGGCAGAAGCATGGCCCCTGGGCTCCAGAGAGAGCTGATGCAAAGAACAGCACTTTTACAGCAAAGCCTGCGGGTGGAGATCAGAGTCTAATTTGGAGAAATGGTTCCAAAGTTCCAGTGGCCAAGCAACTTGGCCATGTGACCTGGCCATGCCCCTGCCTTGGTGCATTGCTGGAAGCTTCCCCAGGGCTACTTCTATAGAACTCATTACGTTGGAGGGAGAAAAAAGATGATCCCAGAAAGGCACAGAGGTGCATGATGTTATGGCTTTGTCTCAGGGGAGATGGGGAGCAGTGCCAGAAGCTACAATTTCTCCTGCCCAGAGCACCCCCCAGCTCTACAAAGTCAGCTCTCAGCTGGGTGGTAACATATCTGCTCCTGTCCTTTCTGTGCCTCAGTGTCCTCACCCAAAATGAGTGAGCTGGGCTCTGATTCTCAGCTGATACTGTAACATCCACCGAAAGAAAAACTGCAATCTCCTGAAGCCCTGGTGCCCCTAGGCAGCACTATGGCTGGCAGCACTGCTCCCAACGGGCAGATGGGAGTTGTAGTCTCTGCCGCCGCCCGGCCCTTTCCTTCCCTTGTCAGTTCTCCAGCTGGCAGAGTGGGTGAGCCCACGCCAGCCCCAAGCCTTCCTCTTGCTCGCTCAGCCTCTTTCCTCATCTGGACCCTGAAGGGACTGGGCCCCTAATCAAAGGGACTTCCCAGCTCTGGTGTATGAACTACCTAAGGAGGAAAACCCCTGGAATCCTAGTGGCTGCTGGGGGCAGGTGCTTCTCCCTCCCAGGTGTCCAGCGGGGACAGTACCTTGAACTGCCGCAGGTCCCAGACCTTGAGGGCTCCGTCATCTCCACCACTGAGCAGGAAGGGCTCCCGGCGGCTCCAGCTGATGACATTGACGTCCCCGTCGTGGGCAGTGGCGGTGGTGAGCATGCAGGCCTTGCTGGGCGCTGCCCGAATGTCCCAGATGCGAATGGAGGCATCAGCTGAGCAGGAGGCAAACACCTGGACAAGGCGGGGTCTGCGTGACCCTGGTGTACCCCACTCTGAAAACCCGGGACTAGTGGTGGGCTGCCCTCTTTTAGAGACCCCCTCATCAGGACCTGACCCCAGCCCCTCCTCCCCCAAGATGCTCAAGTCCAGACCCCCAGCCCTCCCTCACTGTGTCCTCGGTCGGGGACCACTGCAGGTCCTCCACGGAGCGTGTGTGGCCCACAAATGGTCGCTGGTCCACGTGCCAGGAGCCACCGTCTGTAGGCGTCCAGAGGTGGATGTTCTTCTGACAGTCACCTGTCAGCAGGCGCCCTGGGGAAGAGAGGCAGGAACCCCGCCTTGTCCCACCTGGCCAACAGCTCACTCCTGTCTTAGCATCCACCCCTGCTGTAAACCCAGCTCCCTCCCACCACCCAGGACCAACTGCACACCCCAGGGACTCACCGGGAACTCGAGGGGACCAGTCGAGGGCAAAGCCCTCGCCCATGTGGCCAGAGAAGGCAAAGATGGGCTTCACGCGGGCCTGCTCATCCCGGAGGAAAGTCGCCATGGCCTGGGGGTCATCCACCACCTGCAGAAGCCGCCGCAGTGCAAACACCTCCACCTGGCCCTTCTCTGACCAGACCCCGGCCACAGGCTCCTCACCTAGCCATGACACCTACAGGGAGGGGGGGGAGGGGAGGGATGAGAGAGAAGGCTCAGCATGGTGACCATAGCATCCCCAAGAATCAGAACTGCCGCTCCTCAGAACCCCCTCCCAGCCCCGGGCTGGGACTACAACTCCCAGAAACCTTTTCAGGAACAGAATCACAGCCCAAGAGACCAGCCTGGTACGTGGGACAATTCCCCACCCTGCAGGAGAGACAATGGTGGCTGTGGCAGAACAAAACTCCTTCCAGACTCCGGGGAATCAAGGCTGTAATTCCACCAGCCCCCCAAAGTGTGTTTAGACTCCTGGTCTCTGGAACCCTCTAACCCTCTGTAACCGGGTCGCAGGCCTTGTCTTCAGGTCTCTCTGCCTCTGTACGTTGGCTCCTTAGGAGATCCCATTCCAGTAGCCCCCAGCCCTGACCTCTCTCCTTAACTCCAGACTCACACTGAACTGACCACTTGGACTGCACAAGACCAAATCCAAGTTCCTAATCAGCCACTGCTACCTACTTCTCCCTGGAGGTCCCCACTTCAGCCTCAAACTGTGCAACTCATTCCTGACTTGTCTCTCCTTCCTCAGGCCCACCATCTATGCTAGGGCCACTCAGAATGCACCACTTCCAAACCTTTCTCGGTACCTCTGCTGCCGTCACTCAGGCTACTGCTGAAGTCACCCTTCCCTGTGTTCCTGTACTGGCCTCCTGCTCACAGGTCTCCATCCTTCTGCCCTGGCCTCCCTGCGGTCTACTCTCAATACAGCAGTCACAGGGATCCCTTTAAAACACAAGTCAGATCCAGTCTGTCTTCTGCTCTTAACCCTCCAACAGCTCCCACTTCCTCCCCAAGCAAAAGCCTAGTCCTTGTAATAGCCTACAAGGCCCTAAAGATCTGTCTCCTCCATGGCCACCTGCCAAACTGTGTTGCTCTCCCCTCATCCATTCAGTACTGTTCTCCCCAGCTTCCCTCAAAACTCCTCCAACATGCCAAGTTCGCCCCAGGGCCTTTGTACTTGTTATTCCCGTGCTGGCAAACCTCTTCCCACAGGTATCCTTGCCTCACTCTCTCATTTCCTGTGGGTCTCTGTTCAAACGGCAGCTTATTGGTGAATGCTTCCTGGACCACACTACTGAACAAAGCAACCCCACCCTGAAAGACCCTAACTCCTTTCCCTTGCTTCATTTTTCTCCACAACACTCAGTATCTTTTGATATACACACAGACACTTAGTTTCTTGTTCCCGCCCCACCTGGCATGTGAGTTTCAAACAGCCAGAGACTTTTTGCTTCCTGTGAAATCCCTAGAGTCTAGAACAAGTCTTGAAACATGGTAATACTCTAATGGAAACTCAGAGCAAGAACTGTGTACAGGTCAAACACTGTTCCAAGTACAGCACTGCCTTTAATTCTCACGTCAACCTGATCAGAAGGGACAGTAACTCTGAAGCACAGTGGTAACCCCACAGCCCAGAACACTCCCAGAGCAATAATGGAAAACACGTATCTCATGTTATAGCCAAGTGCTGTTCCTAAATACCTAAAATAATTTCGGCTATTGAAATGTACGTTACTCCATTTTATCCTCACATCAGCCCCACCAGGGAAGTTCTGTAACTATCACCATTTACAAAGAAAAAATAACATTAAAAAATATCCCCGTGGCATCTAGCACCTAGTGACAATGCTCATAATAGTTAAGACATTTATAAACTAATATATAAAACTATATGCCAGGTGCTTTTCTAAAAGCTGAAGGGTATGGATGTGGGGCTGTGCTCCAGAGAATGTAGGGCAGGCTCCCCGGGCTGTGTTTACCCGAACTCTGTTGATGCCGCCATAATGGGGCACCATAGCCAGCTCCAGTTGAGGCTTCCTCTCTTCTTCATCCTCTTCATCGTCCTCCTCCTCGTCCTCTTCATCACTGCCCTCTGATGGTGGAGACTTCGTCCCATGCAGATTATGCATCCGAAGCACCATCAATCTGGGGGAAGTGTGGGATGAATGAGGCACTAGATGCCAGGATCCTCAGAAAGGAAGAGAGGCTGGAAACCACAACTTCTAGGTCTCGAGGAAGGAGGAGCTGGAAGCTCAGACGTCTAGTCCTGCGAAAGCCTCAGTTCTTACTTACCTGTTGCTTTGGGCGCTCTCCGCTTGGGTTCCAGCACACAGGTAAAGTGTAAGAGGAAGCTCAGTCCGATTGTCTCCCAGGTTATCTCGGACTATGTCGAAGCTGAGACAGGGGGAGCCTGGGGAATGGAGGAAGGGGTTGGAAAACTAGGATGGGATAGAGGGATCTCAACCCTCTCGAGTGTGATGTCAACCCTCTTAGTCCCCAGTCTTCTCTTTTAGAGAGCCTGTTAAGTTAAAGGCTCAGAACCAGCTCCCCTCAGGACCCAGGATTCCATTTCCCTCCTTCCCCAGGACCCAGGAGTCCGGGTGCCCAGCCCTACCAGTCTGTGCTCGGTGGTACAGCACGTAGGCTTCCTCGTCCATGACCAGCTCCTCTCCTTCCCGCAGCGGCGGTCCCCGGCCGGGCAGGTAGACCTGAGCCCTGCCCTCGGACACTCCGTCGTGGGACTCGGCCTCCATAGGTTCCCCAGTTTCACACGTGCGCCGCCGACCCTTGCGCGTCGCCATCTTCGAACTCTCTCGCCGCCGGCGCGAGCTAAGAGCGTCATTTCCGGGTTGCGCTTGCCTTCTTATGAGACGCGCCCTACTGCGCGGTTACCCTGGAAACTTCCTGCTTCACCAATTAGAGAGGGCGACAGGGAGGAGGGTGAAGGAAAACTAAGGTAACAGCGTCCTGGCCTGGCTATAGAAGCCTGCCGATCCCCAGAAAGTACACCCTCCCCATGACTTTGGGGTGCTCTTCCGCAGAGCAGCGGCAAGGCTTCCTGGGAGTTGTAGTTCTGCAGGAGTCCTGTTCGCTCCATCAACTGGAGGCGTTCCAAGCCCTGACTCCATCTTCCACCTTTGACTCCCAGTGCTTTCTTTCCACTTAATTAATTATTCGTGTATGCAAATAAGACCTTTTACTGGCTAGGAGACTGGGTTTCTGCTCCCCGAGGACCCATAAAGCCTGTTTCTTCTCCCCTCCTTGTTATGAAGGCTTTAATTTACTTCAAAATGCTTAAGTGTAGGCAGGATGATATTATGTAAATGAGTCGGTTGAATCTACCCTCTAGGGGCAGTCAGTTGCCTAACCAGGCGTTCGCACTGCAGCTAAGGTCAGCAAGCACTTAATCAGAAAGTCCACACTCTGGGGGCAGCTATTATAAGTGCTTCCGCTCTTTTTATCGCCCATCAGCACCAGAGGTTTGGCTAATTGGCGTAATGAAATGTTAGAAATAGATTCGCATTGGTGAGGTTAACGGCATCAGAGATATGTGGATTGGCTGGGATGTAACAGACACTCTCCTCGCTTGCATGAACAGGCTATAAAGAACCCAGCAAGCCTCGTTGCCTGTTGCCATAGAAATGGGACCTTAGACTCGATCCTAGAATGTTTTGAGCCTAGGCCTTTCTTGAACTCTCTGTCCCCCCTTCTCTTTCCGCCCCCACCCCTTCTCAGCCCTTTTCAGGGTCTTTTCTCACCACCACTTTCTGGGTCTTTACCTCCCACCTCCCTCCAGGTTCTCTGTTCTTGCTCAAATTCTCTTTCTGTCCCCTCTTCCTCTGTGGGAGTTTTCTCAGTTTTGAGGTCCTCCAGAGAAGTTTGAAGGGGACTAAGAGACAGACATGGAGCTCACACTTGGATTGAGGACGCATAAAAACGTGGTTTATTCCAAACACTGCAATGTGGAACAGGAGAGGGGGAAGGGAGGTTGGTGGTGATTGTGGACTCCCAGACCCTCCCCTCCACAACCCAGCTCCAGACCCGGCTGGAGATCTGGGAAGAGAAGGCTTTTGGGGGTCTTACTGGGTCATCACTGAAGGGTCACAAATAAGGGTTGGATTTGGAGAGGATGTGGTTCGTGGCACCTGGGGCTGTTGGTGATGTGTCACAGAGTGGGAAGTTTTGGCCTGATGTAGGTTGGGATCAACTCTGGGGCAGGGAGTCGGGGCTTCCGTTGGGGGCGTGTCCTAGGTCAAGAGAAGGAAAAGCTACTGAGGGTGGAAAAGGAGGAGGGGATGTCACGGTTTGACGTCAAGGGTCACAGTCTGGTCGGGGCAGTCTGGGGCTCGGGTCACAGTTTGGGGTCAGGGGTCACAGTCTGGGGTCGGATGACCATTTTTAGGGGTCGGAAGTCACAGTCTGGGGTCAGGGGTTTTTGTGTGGCGGGGCCAAGGTCTGGGGTCACAGTTTGGCGAACGCGTCTCACAGTTTTGAGTCCCGATGGATGAAAGGTTAAAAACGGGCTTCCCCGGAGGCGTGGCTGGGGCCGGGGAGCTGCACAGTGATGTGGGGGCCACGGCCCCGGGTGTGGGGGTGGGACGCGGGCATGGCTTGACCCCCACCACCTCCCGCCCCATCTGGTGACGTTAAAAAGCCCTTGTCGGGTTTAAAAAAAAGTCCAGTGGGCTCCGAGACCCTCACCCCCTTGCTCTCAAGCTGGGTGAGATTTGTGGGACCAGATCCCCTCCGGCTCACGGCGCCCCCGTAGAGAGGGGCGCAGGACGCTGCTCCAGGCGGGGTCTGGCCAGTTCCATTTTCTTCCTTCCCAAACCACGCGGGTCCTGTCCACCCCGCAAGCCTCCTCGGGCTGTGGCCTGCGCTGACCGAGGGGGCGGCGGGCCCCCCTCCCCGGGCCGCGTCATACCTCGGACTCGAGGCTGGAGAAGTGCGCTGAGCCCCGGCGGGTACCCAGGTCCCCGCCCCGGTGTCTCCGGTGGGGCGCGGCGGGCAGCGGCGGCCCCCAGTGCGCGGCGTGCGGGCATCTGCGCGAGTGGCGGGAGGGCCCGGTGAGCCTGCGCGCGGGGGCCGCACGGGGGCAGGAGCTGAGGTCCTCGAGCGACCGCGAGGTGGGCGCGGGTGGCGGGAGGTCCCAGCCCCCTGCAGAGCGCCGGTGCCGGTGGTGGTGTGGAGCGGCGGGCGCCCGGTGCGAGGCCCGCGGACGGTGGGGGTGCGGCCGCGGGCACCCGCAGCGGGCCCGGCGCCGGGGAGGGGGCCCCGCAGCCCAGGGCGGGGGCGGTGGAGCCCACCAGCCGCCGTCCAGGCCGTCGTGCGAGCAGCTGAGATGGCGCGGTGGCGGCAGTAGCTCCAGGCTGGCGCAGTGGCGACAGTGCCAGGCGGCGGGGCCGCTGCGCGGGGGCAGGTAGTCCCAGCTGCCGGCGCGCCAGCCCCCGAGCTTGTCAACCGACCAGTAGCGGCCCGGCGGCGGCCCGAGGCGCTCGGCATACGGGTAGGGGAAATCGGCGAACCACCAGGGCTCCAGGCCGCCCAGCGACGCGCCGCCCAGGCTCTCCGAGTCCTCTGAGTCCGACGGCGACGGCTCGAGGTCGAGGTAAGGGCAGGGAGGCGGCGCGGCGCGGCACGGGGGAGGCGCGGCCTGGGCTCCGCCGCCCGCGCCCCCCGCGCCGCCCGCGCCCCCCGTGCCGGGCCCCAGCAGGGGCTGGCTCTCTGGGTCGGAGCGCGGCCAGCGCGTGGGCGCCGGCGGGCTCTCGTCCTCGAAGGCCAGGCGGCAGAGCGGCGGCCCGACGGCGGCGGCCGCGGCGGCAGGGGGCGCAGGCGGCGACGGGAAGCCGGGGAAGGCGCCAGCGGGGGGCTCCGCTGGCTCCTTGTCGCGCACGATGGCGAAGTAGGAGGGAGGTGGCTTCTGCGGGGGCTGCACGGCCGGCGGGGACAGCGGACGCCCGGTCGCGCCCCGGGGCGCTGAGCGCGCCTCACCCACGCCCAGGCCCTGCGGCTCGATGGGGCCGTAGTAGCGGTGGAAGCCGTCAGCCAAGCCCGCGCCCCCCGGCGGCCCTGCACCTTTGGCGCGGCGCCAGCGGTCCACGGCTGCGCGCTCGCGGGGCACGAAGGGCGCCGGCCCGGGCGCCGGCCGCGCCGTGGGGTAAGCTGGGCTGGGCAGCGGCTGCGGCGGCGGCGGGGGCTTGGCCGGCGGCGGGGCAGCCTCCGCGCTGCAGCAGCTGTACATGCCCTGCGAGGGGCGCGGGAAAAGCAGGGTCAGCCCCGGAAGCTCTGGACCACCTGCCTTCCCTTGGTCCCTCCCCTCCCTCCTGTCCCGCACCCATTTCTCTTCCAATTCTAGTCATCCCTGCCTGTATCCCCTCACCTCCCCTTCCACTTCCCTCTCTCCATACCCTGGAGAAGGCCAGCAGGAAATCCATGCGGTGGGTGGGCCCCAGGCAATGCCGCAGGCGCCAGTACACCAGGTGCTCCCAGGCGAAGACCAGCAGGGAGAGGCCCATGGCCACCAGGAGCATGTAGAAGACGCCCGCCATGTTGTCGATGTCCAGCTTGCTGCTCATGACCTCGATTTTGTCATTGTGGCAGATCCCAGAGAGCCACAGCCGCTCCAGCATCTCGATCTCATCTGAAGAATGGTGGATGGGCTGTCACCTTCCTTGGGCACCCTCTGAGGACCCTCCTCTCTGATAAGGGAGTCTCATCCCTTCCTTCCTCAGGCCCCAGGGGTCTTGCCCTCCCTTCCCGGGTGGGCATCCCTGCCAGCAACCGCACCATCCCCCAGGAACTGCAGCAGTGCCAGGTCAATGGGTCGCTTCCAGCGGGAACCCTTGTGCAGGGCGATGCCATAGCCCGTGGTGGCAAAGACCTTGCCGGAGCCGATGGTGACGAGCTTGCAGCCCTCATCCTTGCGGGCCATGTAGTTGAGCACAGCCGCGTCATAGATGAAGGCGTCCAGCTTCCTGTGGGCAGGGGCGTGAGGGGCAGAGTAAGTCCCACCCAGATGCCCGAGTGGCCCAACTCAGAATCCCTCTAACTCCTAACCTCCAACTGCTCCCCATTCCCACTACTAGTGAACTTTTCAGCAAGTCAAGGCACCTCTCTGTGCCTCAGTTTAAACATCTGTAGAATGGGGATGGCAGCGACACCTCCCTTCCAAGGTTATTGCAAAGGTTAGCTAGTCCTTGGAGCAAAGGAAGTACAGGAGAAATGTTAGCTGTGACTGTCAATGAAATAACTCCGTGTTCAGTCCTCACAGGAACCTTCCAAAGAAGGTCCTATACACTCCTCTATTTTAAAGAGGAGGACTGAAGCTCAGAAAGCAGAAACGTACAAATAATAATACGCTAACGATGACTTATATTGTGCCAGGCACTGTTCTATCTACTAGAGTAACTCAATTCTCCGAACATTCCTATGAGGTAGAAACTATTGTCTCCATTATTCAGACAGGGAAACACGGGACCAGACACGCATCTTAATTGGCTTGAGGTATTCCTCTAGGCTTTAATTTCTACACTTTAATGGGAAGACAAGGAGGGATGTGGAATGAGTGGTTCTCACAGATGAATACATGGTGGCACTTGCTGCATGTCATTTCCTTCACAACTGCTGCCGTTTGACATTTATTTCTGTGATGATTTCATTAATTGCAACCTCTTGCCCTAGACCACAAGCCTCACTAGAGCTGGGTCCAAGATGATCACATTCCAGGCTGTGACCCAGCAGGTCCTGATACCTACAAGGTGGTTGTAAATATCTGCACAATAAATGAAAGAAGGAAGGAAGGAATCCAAACATCTGTAACTTACACACTGGAACTATTCTATTTTCAAAAGTGCTTATGATCTGACACATGAAGATGTCCAGAATGTATTAATAAGAAAAAAAACTATTAGTCCTGGAATCTTATATAGACTATAGCTCCGTAGTCATTTTGGGGGTGAAATTTTGGTCATCTCAACTGCGGACACCAGACTAGTCCTGAGAGGGAGGTCCCTGTCTTGTCTAGTCCAGCACTGTCCAAACGAAGATTCTGGGAGGAAGGAAATGTTCCACCTGCGCAGCCACCAGATTCTTGAGCACTTGAAATGTGATCATTGTGACCAAGGGACAGAACTTTAAATTGTATTTAATTTTAATTAATTTAAATAGTATCAGACAGCACAGGTCTGAGGAAAACAAGAGAACTTTCAGGCATGTGGCTGGACTCTGGGTTGAAGAGACGGCAAAGGCTCTTCCTGACAAGAATACATCACCTGGAGTTTTGTTGTTTGCCTAACTGTTGATGTAAATACCCGTGTCCCCAAACCTTCAGCAAAGCCCTGTCCACACATTCACACCCGTGCACACAGATGCCACGTGTGCATGGTGGGTGCAGAGTTGGCTGCATAGAAATTAAGGAAAAGGACAGAATTAGTCCTTGCACCTCAAATGGGGAGACAGAGAGAGGATTCCCCAAATTGAATGGATCCAGCAGAAGCAAAAACTTGGGGTGGAACAAAGAATTCAAAGCTCCAGAGAATGAGCAGAAAACGTGGGGAGGGCGCTCACCACCTGTGGTTGGAGAACGGGGTTTGAATTCATTTTCTACAGATCCTAACAGGCCGGGAGAGCCCAGCTGACATCTGGAAACCTGCATGGTCTATAGGCAAGAAAAATACCGCACTGCCTGCGGGCACTGCTGCCTTGTAGGCAAACTGTAATTTCTCTCCAGGTGTCTCTTTGTTTAGGAAAATGCCCTTAAGGGCAAGAGGTGAATTGTTCCCCCGGGTTTAAGTGGGAAGAACTCGGAGTTTCCAGAGTCAGGCCAAGGAGGAGGGAGGGAGGTGCTGGGGATTAGGATAAAATGGAGGTTGCGGTGAGGTGGGGGGTGGGGCCCAAGGGAGAGGTGTGGGTGGAGAGACCTGAGAAGCATGTAGAGAAAGCCAAAAGTTAAGGCTTCCAGTGGTGGAAAGGTGAATGGGACTTTCAGATAGAGGGGATCAAAGAGTCTGCTTTTAATGTAATCCTTTGTGTGATTCTGGGATATAAAGCCGGCCTTCCTCTCCCCACCTTCTACTTCCTATACCCTCATTGTCCCTAAATCTCTAGTAAAACTCAACCATGTCCTATAGCCTTTGTTTGGGAAAAATAAAAATTCCCACCCTGTCAGCTCCTGCCCCTCCCCAGCTCACTCCCCTCCGCTGGTGTCCACTTCACTCATGATATGAGGCTCTGTGCCACCAAACACTCCCATGTCTCTCCTTGCCTCATCTCCTACACATGTGTCCCTCACTAAGTCTGCTCCAGCCACCATCATGCAGTTCCTGGATGGTGCCAACATGCTCCTGCCTCAGGGCCTTTGCACTGGTTGTTCCCTCTGCTGGATCATCCTTCCCCCAGAGACCAGCCTGGCTGGTCCCCTCCCCTCCTTCAAGTGTTGCTCAATAGATACCTTCCTGTGTGCAGAAGTGTGGTTGGGGAAGATAAACAGCAAGGTCCTACTGTCTAGCACAGGAAACTATATTCAACATCCTGTAATAGCCTCTAGTGAAAAAGAACATGAAAAGGAATATTTATGTATATATGTATGTATAACTGAATCATTATGCTGTACACCAGAAATTCACACAACATTGTAAACTAACTATACTCCAATTTAAAAAAAATAATAAAATAACTCATGGGTCAAAAAGTGAAGGAAAAAAAAAAAGACACACCTTCCTGAGAACCTATTTAATACTGCAGCCTGTAGCCTCCTTCCAAGGTCTCCCAAACTCATTCACTCTGTCCTGTTTTTGTCCATAGCAATTACCTCCCTGTAACTATAAAATATTCTTAGTTAATACATTTACCATTCATCTCCCCTCTGTCCCACTGACGCAATTTAAGTTCCATGAGGGAGCAGACCTTGTTTGTGTGGTTCACTTCACAGGGTCAAGAACAGCTCCTGGCACACAACAGGTTCTTAATAAAAAGGGGTCGAATGAATGAATTCAGGCTGGCTCAAGGGGAGCATTCTGTGGACCGGTCACTGGTGCTGAAGGGTAAGATCTCATTAATATGGAAAAGATGCCAAGAGGTTTTCCTCCGCGGAATAAGCAAGAGAACAGTGTGTGCCTTTGGTAAGGAGTGAGTGATGACGTGTGTGCCTACACGGTTTAATTGATCTGAAAGGGATGAAAAATAATGCTGACTTTAGGGAAAGGGGACCTCATGTTTCCTTTCTTGCCCCTTCTCTGAGAGTGAGAAATTGAACTTCCCTCACGGAATGGGCTTCCAGAACAGCCTGGGAGGAGAAGCTGTGTTTCTTTATTTCTTTTTAAGAGACGCATTTCCTTTTTCTTCCTGGGAGGTTGCTTGCCCTCAGCTGTAGGGTAAGCCCACGTTTGGCGTGTGAGCCAGCCAAAGCCATGGGAGGCTGCCGATTCCCTCGTAATTCTCTGTAAGGATGGAATTTCCTTTTTTTCTTTTTTTTTTTTTAAAGGATGGAATTTTCTAGTGTTGTCCACGGTGGTAACCACTAGCCACAGGTAGCTATTTGAATTCAAATTTTAATTAAGATTAATTCAGTCCCTTAGTCATACCAACCACATTTCAAGTGATCACGTGCTGTTGGCTGCCATATTGGACCTCACAGATCTAGAACATTCCACAAAAGAGCTATTGGAGAGGGCTGCTCTAGACACACATGTGTCCGTCTTCCAGGCTAGAATGGAAGCACCAGGACAGCAGAGGTTTGATGTGCTCACTGCTTTACCCTCAGTGCCTAGCCCAGCGCCTGGTGCAAGACCTTAATAAACATTTATTGGATGAATGAGTGAATGAATGAATGCCTTTTAACGTTCAAATCATCAGGGGTATTTTGTCAGGGAGATCATGATTCATTACTTGTTTTCTTCTTTGGTCCTCTCTAAATTAAAAACATATATATATATATATAATGCATATGTATGCATACATATATGTACATATATATATATGACCAACCCAGGAAAAGACACTGAAAAATACTGACATTGGGAGTTCCCCAACACAAGTGGTCCAAACAGAGCATCCTACAGTGCAGTTCATAGTCTACAACCCTGCTCAAATGCTCTCAGGCCCACCACTTCCAGAGTTTTGGACCCCCACTCCCAAATATGAACAGACTACCAAAGATTACTGGCCATCAGATAAAGCCTCTGACAAGAAAGATAAAAACGAAACAAAGAGGAGGGAGGGGGGACTTGGGGGAGACAGATTATACAGAGAGGAGAAAATGTAAAACAACAGCAACAACAACCACTATCATCAATATTATCAGAGAAACAAGACAAGATGCTGCAACATTGGTGGGGGAGGGTATAGCTCAGTGATAGAATGCATGCTTAGCATGCGCAAGGTCCTAGGTTCAATCCCCAGTACCTATGTTAAAAAATAAAAAAATAAATAAATTTAATTACCTCCTTCCTCTTAAAAACATTTTTTTTAAAAAAGATACTGCTACTTTGAACCACAAATAGGATTTATAAAGTAGGATACTACAGAATAACAGTATAAAATTTACAAAATATAATAAAAATTCAGAGATCAAAAAAGAGTTCTTAGAAATTAAAAATATACTAGCAGAAATGAAAAAGCATAATGCAAGAGTGGAAAATAATATTAAGAAAATCTCCTAGGGAGAGAACAGAAAGTTAAACAGTTGGAAAAATAAGAGAGAATAAAAGAAATGGACAGTCCAGGAAGCCCAATATCAAGTTAATAAGAGCTCTAGAAAGAAACAACAGAGAAGTGAAAGGAGGAGGGAAATTGTAATTGAAAGAATTCGAGAAAATTTCCCAGAATGAATGACCTCAGGATATGACCGAAAGGTCCAGTGATGCAAATAGATGAAGACACATTGCTGATCACTGTCAGCACACTGAGGACAAGGAAAAGAAAAAGAGGTCACACACCAGGCTTAGGAATCAGAATGACTTTGGATTTCTCAACAGTAACACTGGAATTAGAAGACTGGGGGGAGGGTATAGCTCAAGCGATAGAATGCATGCTTAACTTGCAGGAGTTCCTAGGTTCAATCTCCAGAGCCTCCTCTAAAAATAAGTAAAGCTAATTACTCCCACTTAAAAAAAAAAAAAGAAGGAGGAGGAGGAGGAGTAGGAGGAGACAATGGAGTGATGCCTTCAAAATTCTGAAGGAAAATGATTTCCAGCCCAGAATTTTATACCCAGCCAGATGGCCCATTAAGAGTAGAGATGTTTTCACATCTGTATGCAATGTCTCCAAAATGTTATCTCCCAGGTGCCTTTTGTTAGGAAGCTCAAAAGAAAAAGGGAGCAAAACCCAGAAAGAATAAGAATTGGGATAGAACAGGATGCAAACCAGGCGGCTGGTGAAGGGATCAAGAGGGTGGCCATGTACCAGAATGGAGGAGGCCAGAAGGCCATGTGAGAAACTTCTTTCATAAGATGAAATGAATGGAGTACCTGATGCATCTGAATACGCAAAGGAGAGATTCATATAGTTAGTGGAGAATTTGGGTTTGAATTAGTCAAGCACAAAGAAAACTCAGTTACTGTGCAAGTGAAAAAAACAAAAAGACAATATCAACTCCAGGAAAAACTAAAGAATTGTGTAGGAGAGGAAAGTAATCATGGTTTACTACTTGTGGCATCTATGGGAGCATTTATACAGTCATAACAAGTAAACACTGCACATTCATCTAGCCAGAATCACAACGTGGGAGGCTGGAGTAATTTAAATGAGTATGAGTTTATGTGTCTTCCACAGTGAGAAGTGAATGGAAAATAACTAAAATTGAAAAGTCAAGAGGTTGCCATAGAAATATGGTATTTAGAGACAGAGAGATAAGTAGAAAAATGATACAATAAATGAGGCGAAAGCAGATTCCTCTAGGGTGGGAGACACAGAGGACAGGCTGATGGGGGATGACTGTTGGTGGTTTTCGTCGTCTAAACAATCTAGTATTTGACTCTCCAAACTATGTGGATGTACAACTCTGGTAAAAATTGAACTGAATATTAGGGAAAAAATGTAAAAAGGAATATTGGGGAGAAAACGAATTCAGCAAAAGCAGGAAATCCAAGCAAGTGGTGTCAGTGAGGTACAGGGGCATCCTTTGTGAATCCACAAAGCTTCTGGGGAGGGGCTCAAGGAGGGTGACTCCGGGTCTCGCACTGTATGAGTGAGGTTAATGTAGGGTAGTGGTTGGGAGGTTAGGCTTAGGCTGAGAGTGCCAGGGCTCAGATCCCAGCTCTGCCTTTCCATAACTTTAGGATCTTGTTGAGCCTCAGTCTCCTCATCTATAAAATGGGAATGATAATATTCACCTATGAAGTGTTATGGGTTGAACTGCATTCCCCTACGTTCACATATTGAAGTCCTACCCCAGCACCTCAGAATATGATCTTAGTTGGAGATCAGGTCTTTTACAGTGGTGATCAAGTTAAAATGGCATTATTAGGGTAGACCCTAATCCAATAGGAATGGTGTTCTTATGAAAAAAAGGGGGGAGTGTGCGTGTGTGGGGAGGGTATAGCTCAGATGGTAAAGTGCATGCTTAGCATGCAGGAGGTCCTGGGTTCAATCCCCAGTATCTCCATTAAAAAAAAAAGATAAATAAATAAACCTAATTACCCATCCCTACCCCCTCCAAAGAAAAAGGGAGTTTGGATACAGAGACATGCACAAAGGGAGGAAGATGTGAAAAGACACAGGAAGAAGAGGGCCATCTGTGAAGCCAAGGAGGGAGACCTGGGACAGATCCTTTCCTCACAGCCCTCAGAAGGAACCAGGAGGACTTCCAGCCCCCAGAGCTGTGGGACGGTGCAGTTTTGTTAGCCCCAGAAAACGAATAACGAAGAGTTCGAACAGAACTTGATGTATAATAAACACTATAGCAAATGAAAAAGATACGAGAATGACACCAAATCTTGGCAAAGATATGGGACAGATGGAACTTTCCTACACCACGGAGGAGAGGGTAAATTGGTACAACCACTTAGGAAAATGTCTGGCACTATCTTTGGAAGCTGAACACACACCTCCCTATGAGCCAGCATTTCTACCCGTGGGAATTTACCCAAGAAAAATGAAGGTGTACGTCCTCCAAACACTTGTACGAGACTGTTTATAGTAGACTCTTCACCATAGCCAAACCTTGGAAACAACCCAAATGTTTGCCAACAATAGAATGGAAGAATTCTGATATGTTTCCATAATGGTGTACCCAGTGGAATGCGGTAATGACCAAACCTGGTCGTAGTGTTGGGCAAAGCAAGCTAGACAGAAAAACTATGAGATATACTATTTGCTTTTGTTTATGTGATACTCAAAACCAGGCAAAACTAATTTCCAGGGATAAGCTATGGTGATTAGAGGGGCAGAGAGGAACTGGAAATTTTCTATACCTGAATCTGGGTGTGCTCACCTAAAGGTATAGATGATGGATGAACTTCACACTTAAGATCTGTGTATGTTATATCTCTTTTTTTTTTTTATTAATTTTTTGGGTTGGGGGAGGAAATTAGTTTTGTTTGTTTGTTTGTTTGTTTATGTTAATGGAGGTACTGGGAATTGAATCCAGAACCTAAGCATGAGCTCTACCACTGAGCTATACCCTCCGCCCCCTGTTATAGCTAAAAAAAAAATAAATATAAAAAAACACAGGATGAAGCCTCGAGCTATTTTTACTTATGAAGGACTGGGATTGTGGCTGATATTTGGATGGAAAGAAAAATACAGATATCCCTTGTTCTCTAAACTCAGAGACAGGATAGATTTGGGTTCATGTTTTGAGATGGGGCATGTGTCTCCCTTGCTGGCCACACTCTCACTGCTCTCCAAAACTCAGGAACCAAGGAGATTTGGGACATGGGGTCTTAGCCCTCCCCGAGTCTCGGAATTCTTGTTTTCCAATCATGAGAATGAAATAGGCTGGGAATGTGAGGGATGCCTGTAGAAGTACAAGAGGAGGGCAATTCCCCTGCCTCCCAAAGAAGGGCGCTTTGTGCTGGAGAAGTAGGGATGGGTGAACAGAGCCATCAGGGAAAGCCGCCCTACTTTGCAGAGGAGAGGGAGCAGATCTGGAATTCCCAGGGGCCTTCCTGGAGGGGGGTTGAGGAGGGAAAAGGGGAGAGATGAGTCAGCTGGCTGGCTGGGGAGGATACACTGGGGGTGAGTAAGGAAGTAAAAAAGTCCTAGTGGGGGTGGGGAGGTGGACAGAGTCCTTTCATGTCTTATGTTCATAATGTTCATTATGAAACTTTTTGCGTTTGGATGATGTAGACCTGGGTCTCCCGATTCAGTAGCTACAAGCCACTGTGGCTGTTTTGAGCTCTTGAAATGTGATGAGTCTGAACTGAGATGCGCTGTGATTATAACGTACAAAATATCCCCCCATCCCCCGCCAAAAAATGGAAATATCTCACTAATTTTTACTTTACATATTGAATGGTAATATCTTGGAGCTATTGGGTTAAAGACAATACACCATTAGAATTAATATTACCTGTTTCTTTTAGTGTGGCTACTGCATATGTTTAAATTAAATACGTGGCTCCCCAGCTCTGCTCTAGAAAACATGCTGGAGGGAACGTGACAAAATAAGAATAAGGAGGGAGAGGGGAGAGATCGTAATAATAACTACAACAATTCTTATAAAAAACTTATGAGGTGGGTTCTCTTATCCCCATTTTACAAAGGAGGCAACTGAGGCTCAGAGAGGTTGAGTAACTTGCCCAAGGTCACACAGCGAAGAAAGGACAAAGCCAGGATCCAAACCCTGGCAGTCTGGCCCCAGAATCCATAACACTAGATGCCTGAAAACATCATAAGAATCCTACTCCTGGAAGGCGGAGTTCATTCCCACCCTCAATGACCTCTGCCCTCCAACTGACCCACCCTGGGCTGATGAACAACCCCTGACCCCTTGCCATCTCCAAGCCTCCTCAGAGCCCCCACAGCCCCCCTCGGCCTCCCGGCCCCCCGTCTGCGCTGACCCTGCCTTGAGCTGAGTGAGCGCTTCCTCTACGCGGGGCTGGTTGTAGCGCACCATGTAGCTGTGCATGTCGGGGTAGTTGCTACGGATGTTCTTCTCCGTGGACCCGTTGGGCACCGTCCCAAACTTCAGGGGTGGGTACTGCTCCTGGGGCCGCTGGAACTGGGGCAGAATGGGGAGTTATTAGGACGCCCCCCCCCCGGGAGGGCATCTGGGTCGAGGATTCCCTCAACCTTGATTCTGGGGGACACACGCCAACTGGCAGACGCCCCAGTCCAGAAATCCTTCTCAGACTTGCTCACTGTTACCCAGAGTATAAGCACTACTCTTCACCCAGAACATACACCTGCAGGTATTTGTACACATGTATGCAGGCATGTACACATATACACACGCACCCACGATCAGGTGAAGTATTAAAATATTTAACACCCAGCATGGCTTAATCATGGTCCAATCAGAAAAGACACTGGCAAAGAACAGAAAGGAAAAGAAAAGAAAAGACACCAGCAACAAAGCTCCAGAAGGGTCCCAGTGGGCCCTGATGTGCTGGGCATCGACCCTTAACTTGCCGGATCATAAGCTCTCCCAGGTGTGGGGGCTGGTGTGGTGGGGGACCGTGGGCAATTGCTAGTTACCAGTCTATGCAGAAATAGGTCACTATTTTAACAACAGACATAGCCAGACAGGTATGTGCTGGCTCAATGTCAAGTGTATATATGACTAAAACTAAAATTTCATAAAACTTACAGAAGATGCAAACATATTTTCTACTCTATGTTATTTAAAAAAATGCTCGTTGTCATCCATTGAATTGGTTTCTCAACTTTCTAATAGTTCATGACACCCAGTTAACCACATTAGTCTTAAAATGTGCTGTACAGATCACTGGTCCCTGAACAAACTGCGATCCGTGATGAGTTTAGTACAGAAACTGAGGGAGTGAACATTTAAAGCTATTTGACAGAGTAATTTTATGTCTGTTGAACCTAAAAAATAAAAATTGGGGTTTGAATTTTGCATGTCTTTGTTTTAAATTTTATTTTATTTTTTCAGCTATTCCTTTCTGTTTTATTTTGCAAGAGCATTTGTCTCTGCTGGATTAGAAATTGGAAAAATTAGTCCTTCATCACAGTTTGAGAGAGCACTGGTCTAGAATATCCCATTAGGCACTACTGCCCCTAGAACATTTGGGGACATTCTCTTCCCCTTGGAATGTTTAAATAGTTCATTGTTTAACATAACCTTTTTCCTCCAGAATATTCCATTCTACCATTCTTTCTGGAAAGAGACCCTCAGGAATCCCCCTCTGACCTCCCACTTGCCAAGCTCTGCCACCTCCAACCCCAGCCAATTCCCTCCCTCCCCAAACACACACACCTTTCGGTCACTGAGCCCAGACACGGTGTCCACATACTCCTCCTGGATCATGAAGGCGGCCAGGTTGGCTGTGTAGCTGGCGAGGAAGATGACGGCGAAGAAAGCCCACACCAGCACCATGATTTTGCTGGTGGTCCCCCGGGGGTTCTCCACGGGTACCGAGTTATTGAACACCAGGGCCCAGAGCAGCCAGATGGATTTCCCAATGGTGAAAGTTGAGCCACCAGGGCCTGCAGGGGGCCAGGAGGGGGTCATGGACCCCAAATCCCTTCTGCTCAATGAGGGAGCAGAAAGAACTACAATTCCCAGTGGGCCCTGAGGCCTCTGCCACCTCAAGAGGCCACAGCTCTCTCCCAGGGGCTGTTGGGAAATGTAGTTCTACTGTGGTCCACGCACTCGAGGTTGGGTGATGGAGGAAGGGGACGGACTCACGTTTGCCCGTGGCCAGGCTGCGGTTGTAGCCGACGGGACTGAGGTACTCAAAGATGAAAACAGTGACGGCGACCACAGTGAGGCACATGACAAACATCATCACCCACACGGCAGGGCTGTAGGGCTCTGGGGGCAAGGGGGTGTCTGGTTATGACTCAGCCAAGCCAAGGATTGGGGGCCCACAGACATGCGAACAAAGTACAGCTGAGATCATCTGGCCTTGTCCTACTCTGCCCCCTTCCCAGGTTCCCCATCTTGTGGACAAACTCACTGCCCACCCAGACCCCTGAGGGGACAGTCTCTCTCAAAGACACTCATTGCAACCATTTCTGTGATTTCAACCACCAAATAGAAACTAGATCATAAATATGCTTCCTGAGCCCCAGACCTATTTCTCGGAGGGGTTGGGGAGGATGGTAATTCGGTTTATTCATTTATTTTTAATGGAGGTACTGGGGATTGAACTCAGGACCTCCTGCATGCTAAGCACATGCTCTACCACTGAGCTATAACTTGCCCCCCATCACGTCCCACTCTGAACCCAGCATCGACTCCCAGGCTCTCCATCCTGGGAACTTCACTACCCATCCAATCAAGACTCAGATTTCCTGCACCCCCCACACCCCTCCCCACCATCATTTGCCATCCTCACCCCCTTTCTCCTTCCCCCTCCCCTGCATCCTGTCAGTTCCCATCCCCGTCCTTCTGGCCTCCCCCACCCCTTACCTTGGCCTTTCCTCTCCATTCTCTCTGCCAACACAGCTCAAGCCCCATCCTGTCCCCCCAGACCATCTCCCCATTCTGTCCTCTCCAGCCCTTCCCCCACCACAGCCATAAGAGGCTCTTTCTACACCCAGAGATGACCTGACCTCTCCCCTGCTCACAGCCCTCCGTGGCTCCCCAGTACCCACAGGACAAAATCCCCATCCCTCAGCCTGGCTTCCAACCCCTTCTCCAGCCTCATCATTCTCTCAAGAACCCATTGCTTTAACCACCTGGGACTCACAGTTCCCGAGCAAGCCACACCCTCTCTGCGCCCTTCTCAATAGCTCCCCTGCCAGAGGCACCACCCTGACCTGTCTATCAGACAAACTCGAGTTCCTGCATTCCCCTCCTCACACTGCCTCCAGAAGTTCACTGACCATAAACCCAAGTCACCATCCTTGAGATCAGTACCCAGGATTTGACCTCCTGGGCCAAGTGCAAGCAGCCAGGACTGCCCCTGTCACAGCAGGGTCATTACCCTGGACTGTCACTGCGGCATCTGGGGACTCGCCTGTCACCTCCACTAGGCCACGTGGTGGGGCATAAACATGACCTTGTCACTCCCTTGCTGAAGGCAGGGGCCCCACGTGGTGCGTCTCTGGGTGCCCTGCAGAGACCTTGGTGCAAAGAGGAGGCCACCAGAGACATCACTGGGGAAATATACAGAAAACCGAACACCAAGGAAGGGATGTCCCTTTCCTCCCAGCCCCTCCCCATCCCCCAGGAGCTTTGCTTAGACTTCAGAGAGCAAGAGTGAATGGACATGAACTGCTGATGCTGCCCTTGGCCTGATATACACTTTCCCTTTTGTCTTCTCGAAGCTCAGTAAATAAGATCTCTACTCAATCCATTGCAAAGCCACCAACCCCATCGGATGTCAGCTTTCCACTGCATCCTAAGCCTGTTTACTTGTCTCACCCACACTGCCATCTTTGTATCCCGCAGCCCATCCTCACTCTGCACGGACCTCTGCAGTAGCCTCCTCACAGGCCCCCTGCCGCAGCAGAGCTGCCAGTGGGGTATTTTAAAAGCCTAAATCTGATAGTATATCCCTGCACCACCATCTGTAGCTAAAAGTCTTGTTATTGCAATAAGATTAAAACCCAACCTTCCTAAGAAAGCGACCAAGGCCCTTTGTGATACGCTACCTGATTGCCTCTTGGCCCTCACTGCCCACCCCTCTCATGCTCACTCACTGCCCCCTGCCAGGAGTCACACAAGTCTCCCCATATTTCACAAATACATCACAAACGTTCCCAACTTGGGGCCTTTGCCTTGACTGTCCCCTCTGCCTGGAATGCTTTTCCAGACAGATTTATGTAGGACTGCCTGTCCACCCATGGCAGCACCAATCCTATTCCTCTCCATCCCATCCCCCGCCTTAATTTCTCATAGTATTTACCACCATCTGAAATGATCTTGTCCGTGTATCCCTTTAAGACATTTTTTTCAGTCTCCCCCCTGAGGCCACTGAGAGCTCTTAGAAGGCAGAGTTTTGTGTGCAGCTCAGAGCCTGGCACATAGTAGCTGCTCAGTTAACACTGATGGGTGAATCAAGCATTTACCATGTGCTGTTCCCATGCTAATCTCTGTTCCTCATCTCATACTCATATATAGGGGAAAATTAGTTTTGTGGGGCCTGCTGCTTATACAATGTGGAGGGTTCTCTTTAAGAAAAAGTAATACAAAATTATGAATACAAGACCAGGTACAGGGCCTTGTAGAGGCTGTAAGAGAAGCCTCTGAAAGAAAGGCTTGTAAGAGAAGGCTCCTGAAACTCCTTTCTTAGTTTCATGGTAAAATTGCTTCTGGTGGGGGAAATTACTTCTCCCATTCTACAGATTAGGGAACTGAGGCCTAGAAATGATGTCACTTCACCAAAGTCACCATGCCGGTACAGGCAATACCGTCCCTGCCTTGCCATCCTGGGGCCCCGGCTCACCGAGGAAGGCTGAGGGGGACACAGTGCCATTGCTACGCGCCACCATGACGCTGATGCCCGTCTCCACGAAGGGAACGGAGAAATCCACGATCTCGGATCGCTCCTCATTGATGGTGAGAGAACCAATGGCCATGTCTGCGCGCTGGTAGAAGACCTGGGGTGAATGCGAGGAGGGAGTGAGGGAACCAGGCTGTCTGGAATAGGATAGAGGCTGGCCGCGGGCAAAGACAGGTCCCAGGAAACGAGTGACAGGGTGAGAGAAAGAGCTAGGAGGTTGGTGGCGTGGATGAGCGGGATGCAGGCAGAGTGGGGCAGGAAAGCTGGCGGTGAGAGTCAAGAACAGCAGTGGGAAGAACTGGCCTCGGGCCGTGTCCTGCTCCCCAGTCAAGCCTCTGAAGGTTTGGGGATCCATCTTCCCGGCCCCGCCCCCTTCTCCGAGTAGCTCCACCTCCTAGCCCCGCCTCCTCCCTCTGTAGGCCCCTCCTTCCGGCCCCGCCCCTCCGCCAAGGCCGGTCCTTGTCGTGGCCCCGCCCCTTAAAATCTAGTCGCTCCCACCTTTGGCCACACCCCTCCGGTCTCAGTTCTCCCCTCCTGGTCCCGCCCCCTCAGACCTGCCTCTTAACACCTGCGCCTGCGCCTTGACACCGGGCCCCGACTCCGCCCCCCAACCTGTCCCGGCACAGTCCCCGCCCTGTCCCTGCCCACCTCACCTCCCCGATCATGCCGTTCCAGACGCCGTCGATCTTCTTCCCATGCTTGCCGTTCGTGACCAGGTAGAGGTCATAGCTGAAGCCGATGGTCTGCGCCAGCCGCTTCAGAATGTCGATGCAGAAGCCCTTGCAGCACCGCTTTTCGGGGCGGGGGGCGTCCGGCGGAGGGCTGCGGGGAGCGAGCAGGCTTGGGGACGTTGGGGACCCTTGCCTGCCTTATGGAGGGAGGGACAAGCAGTAGCTAAAACTATAGTGGGTACTGCTTTCTGGGGAAACTGAAGCACAAAGGAGTTCCGTGACTTGTCCAAGGTCACCAAGCTGGAGGGCTTTGTGAATTCTGGGTCCCAAGGGAGGGGGGGGCTGGGATCAGCACGACTGGGCTTCAAGGGAAAGTTTTCAAGCGGCAACTCCTGGATCCCGGGCTGTCACCTGTGGGTGCGGTTGAGCTGGCTCCGGCAGGGGACGGAATCTCGGATGCAAGTGCCGCTGATGGGGTCGGCGGGCTCCACAATGACGAAGGGCCTCTCCTCCAGCGTGGCCACCGTGAGGTGCTGCGTGTCATCCACTGGCTGCAGGAAGCGGCCGTAGCGCGACCACAGCGGGTACTTGAGGCGGAGAGTCTGCTGCTCCCAGCTGCCCACCTTAGCCAAGAGCAGGGGATTCAGGCTTCCTGAGGGGACTTTCCAGAATGTTCTGATCTTCATGGCCCTCCTTCCTCAGAGCCCTGAACTCCCAGCTCCGTCTCCCTGAGATCCAGGAGTCTGGGCCTCAACCTCCTCCCCTCAGAAGGACCCAGAAGTCCTTTCCTCCTGCAGACCCAGGAGTCTGGGATTCCCAGTTTTTCCCCTTATGACCTAAAAGTCCAAGCTCCCAGCCCCTTCCTCCCTCGGAGGCCATAGCCCACCTCTGCCAGGACCCAGGAGTCCAGCCCCTCTCCCCTGCCTGACGTCGGGGCTGGGACTCACCACCTCCCAAGTCCTGTCTCTGGTGAGGGAGATGACTACCAGGGAGGGGTTCACCAGGAAGCCGTCTTCATTGAAGGAGTAATCCCGGTTATCCCAGGTAATGTTCATGAAGTACCTGCCCGGGAGGAAGGGAGGGGACAAATGGGGACCTGGCCTGGCCCTTGGCAGCTGCAGGCAGAGAAAGCCCCCTTTCTACTAATCCACCCCAGCCCCCAGTTCAAAATCTCTCCTCCAAGTTCTCGAAAACCCCAGTACACCTCTTCTCCGCTAGGCACTCTCCCTAGGCAGCCCAGTGCCCCCAGCCCCCCAGCCTGGGTTTGAGGTTCTAGGGGCCCCGTCTGCCTCTGCTGCCCCATCTCTGATCACTTCCCACCCTCAAACTCTTTCCACCCAAGCCCTTTTTGTGCCCCACCAACATTGAATGCAAGGTGTCTCCCAAACATACCAAGTGCTTGCCTATCTCTAGGCCTTTCTAGGTGCTTATTCTCTCCCTCCTCATCCTGATCAGTCCTTAGGTGTCTTAGGTGTTCCAATCTTAGCTCATGTGTCCCTCCTTCTGGAAAGAAGCCCTAGGTGTGTCTCTGGACTCTCTAGACAGGTATCTTTACAATGGCACCCTGTATTGTGCCTGCTACATTGCCCTGGGCACTAAGCCAGACCCTCAGCTGCCATCCTTGCCCCCTCGCTATACCCCATCCAGGCCGTTAGTTCCCCAAGCCCCATTCTTTCTGCCTCTGGGATGTCTCTGCCCCATCCCCTCCTCTCTACCCCCTCAGCCCTCCTGAACCACCACCTCAGCCTGGATTATCTGGCCTCCAGACTCCAGTCTCTCTCCTCCAGTCTGTCCCCACCCCATCCTAGAGGGGTCTTTCTACACCCCAAACTTACTCCACCTTTCCCCTGCTCACAGCCCACCCATGGCTCCCCAGTGCCCTGGAACAAAGTCCCAGCCTCCCAACCTGGCATTCTAGGCCCTGGTGGCCTGGCCTTGTCTATCTCCCCAGCCTCATCCCCTCCAACCCCTTATTCTCCTGCCTTCATCCACCCCGAGCTATCATGGGCCCACCAGCCTGCCCAAGGTTTTCTCCCCTCCGGGCTTGTGCACAATGCTCTTCCCCCTGCCTGAAATATCTATTTCTGGTGGACTCCCAACTGCTCTTATAATCAAATCTAAACTCCTAACCTGGCCGAACTGCCCTGTGTGATCTGGGTCCTGGGTGATACTCCATCCCCGAGTTATCCCCTGCCCACTTGCCTACTGTGCTCCAGAAACACTGGCTCCTAAGCCCCAGGGCCTTTGCCCCTGTTGTTCGCTGTCTCTTCTCTTCACTCAGCTCTTCTGATAGTTGGCTCTTTCTCCTTATCCAATTTTTTTTAACCTCCAAATTTCACCTGCTCGGAGAGGCCTTTCCTGACAACCTCACCTAACCTAGCCCCATTAGCATTTATCATGTTCTACCTGCTTTATTTTCATCTCAGAAGTTATTACCTGCTGATATTTTTTCTTTCTTTTCTTGTTCACTGTCTTGCCTGTGAAATTGTAAGGTCTGTGAGAGTGGGGGCCTTGTTCAACATTATACCCTTGGCACATAGGAGACTCTCGATAAAGGGCTTTTCAATGAATGAATGAGCAATGCATCCTTCAGGTCTCAGCTTAGATAGCTCTTCCTCCTGGAAACCTCCCTGTCTCCATAGGCTGACTCATGACTTGTCTTGCCTAGTTTGGAAGGTTGACTGGAGCCAATACAATTTTCTCTCCTGGGAGGGAGTTAGCTGTGAGATTTGGAGGGATGGGTGGTGGACAGGATGGGCTGACATAATGCGTATTATGAGGGAACAGAAATTCTGGGTAAGTAGTGGTAAGAGAAGAACTGGACAGCCTCTGGGAGTGGCAAGCATGAGCTAGAGATGGAGGTGGTGATGGAGATGGTGATGATGATGGAGATGGTGATGGAAATGATGATGGTGATGATGATGGAGATGGTGATAATGACGGAGATGGTGATGGAGAGGGAGAGAGAGGGAGCAGGGGGTGGGGTGAGAAGCAGAGAGAATCAGAAAGATTTGAAAGAGTAGCTGGTCCCCAGGTTTGGCCTCAATTCTTGATGTCTGAGTTTCTGTGCATGTTTATCTTTCCCATAAACCCCTTTTTCCCTGAGGAAATTTGAATGAGACTCTGCTTCTTGCAACCAAAAATGTCCTGGCTTAGCTGTACTCTCCCCAGTACTCCCACAAAGCCCGTGCAACCTCCATCATTGCAAGTGTCGTGCTGCGTTGTCATTATCCCATCCCTGTCCGCTACCCCTACAGGACCCTGTGTTCTTTAAAGAGAAGTCTACAGTCTTATTCATCTCTCTGTTCCCAGAGCTCAGCAGAAGCCCTCGTTCCCAGCGGGTGCTCAGTAAGTATTTATGAACAGGGATGCTGTTTTCACCCTCTTGCCCCTAGATCCTGATTCCCAACTCACCAATTTCTCAATTCTCCTCCCTTAGGCTTTTCTTCCCCACCCATCGCCTCTTCCCAAGCTAAACTCATCCTCATTTCAGGATGAAAGATCTCTCCACCCACTGTTCTATCACCAAACTCATCAAGTTCTCACTCCCATAGCTTCCTAGAGTGGAGATGCTGTTTCCCACCAAACTCCATTGTCCTCTTCTCAAACAATAGTGGGTAAGCTGGCACACACCTGTCCAGCTAGAGCCAACATTCCCCAGTCTTCCTTGCAGCTAGCCCAGGCCATGGGCAGGGTGATACTCAAACTGTAACAATCGGTACAGCATAGACACTAGCCAATGAGAATCCACATCGAGCCAATCTGCATGGATGCGGCTGTAAACAAGCAATAAGTCAGCCCTGTCAAGTGACTACGTCCTCACCAATGGGATGTAAGACTTGTCTCTTCTGGCTCACTGGCCCTAAAGGAAATTGCTTGCTCTCCTCTTCCTCTCTTTCCCCCTTCTCCTGAGCTAGAATTTAGATGTGCTCTACGACCCAGCTTTGACTGTGCAGAAAGGAGATAACAGAGCAACAAAGTGGGAGAGACCTGAGTCTCCTGATAACCTGGACCTCGCATCTCTGGATTGTTAAGTCAGAGAGGAACAAACTTCTGCCTTGTTTGGGACATTGAATTGCTGGGGTTTCTGGTTACTGAAGTTCAGTTCCTACTCTAACTGTGGTATTTAATCGAATCTAAGATGCTGTCAACTGGAAGATATGTCACTATTTTTCTGGACCCCAAAGGAAAAAAAGTGCTGCCTGTGAACGCATGATAAGCTATCAACTATAAGACAAAGACATTCAACTCTGCAAAGATGTGCATCCTAAAATCACGGAGTCAGACACTCACTGTATCTCAGGTGCTTTTTCCCCTCAAATAATCTGATTTAACCCCAGAAAGGAGACCCGATGACACCCATTTTACAGAAAATAAGACCGAAGCTCTGAGAGAGGATGTGAACCATTTGAGGCCACGCAGGCAGTGAGTATCCCAGGTAGTCAGGACCTGGAGTCTTCTCACGGCCCTCCCACCACAGTCCCACTCACCTGTGTAGACTCTCCCCTCGGTGGGTGCGGTTTTGGGCACGACAGTCATGGCCAAGTTCGGGCAGGAAGCCATAGTCACGCAGCAGGGCTTGGGCACCTCTGGCCACGACGGCCACGCCAGCCGCCACACGCCGGGCCAGGTCATCCCGCCAGCCTGCCGAGCGCACTGCAAACAGCCCCGCAGGCAGTGGGGCGCCTCCTGGCAGAAGAAGGGGCTCCCCAGGGGCGCCCGAGCCCCCTCCTCCAGCCAGCTGGGGCCCCACCATGAACCAGACGTAGCCAGGCCCAGTGAGGCCAGCCTCCTCTGCTGCCCGGAACACGGGCTCCGCCTCCTCGCGGGCGCAGAAGAGCAAGCGAATCTGGGCGCTGACGCTGCGGAGCTGGGCACCCAGCACGGCCTCGCCAGCCCCAGGGTCCAGGGTCAATGCCCCGCGGTGCTCCCAGCCCACCATGCTGCCATCAGTCAGCACCTCGATGTAGGACAGAAAGGCCCGATGGCCGGGAGCACGCGTGGTCACGGCTACAAAGGACGTCCAGTCGTATTCCTCCAGCACCTCAAAGATGACCTGAAGCTGCTGTTCTGTGGATGAGCCCAGCTGCAGGAAGGTGGAACCTTTCTCCTGCAGGGGAAGAGGAGGAAGTCAGGACTCCTCACGTGGAGACCGCATTCCCTGCAGTCAATAGGGGACCTTCAGCTGCTGACAGTTGCCGGAGGGTCCAAAGGGGACCTCATCTCCCAGCAACTGATAAGGGCATCATGGCTCCCAACGGCCAAACTTTGCAGCTCCCAGCTCTTGACATGGCAGACTAACTAGCTGTTCACCAAACCCATCTCTTTTTGCTGGGGCACAGAGCTAGACCTTGGTTAGGTTTAGCCACGTGACTGAGTTCTAGGCTCATCCCTAAAAACTCTCCTCATCCCACGCACCTTACTTTTCCCTGTCTGACGGCAGATTCACCAGCCCCAGAGGAGAACCCTGAAGTCCCAGGGGGTTACAGAGCCACAAGACGGAGTACCCTGAGTCCCTGAGTCATCGCTTGGAGGAAAGCCACCTCCTATCAGGAACATCTGTTTGGATTTTATATGAGTGAGAAACAACATTCTTGGGGTTTTTTTTCTTTCTGTTACAGCAGCTAACATGACCATGATGAACACCCTCAGCATCCCTGGAAAGAACTACAGTTCCCAGCATCCACTGAGAGGGACTATGTCTCCCAGCAGGCAATGAGGATGCTGAAGGGACTGTCTCTCCCAACTGGAAGAGGCTTTGCCAAGTAGACTTGCCCTTCTCTGATTTTCCTCCTACCTGCCTGTCCCCTCCTTCTCTGTGTCCTTTGCTGGACTCTTTCTCAGTCAGCATCTAAACATAGGAGTGCCCTAGTCTTCTCTATCCTCTCTTCCTGGTGATCTCATCCAAATCCATGGGTTTAAATACTGTCTCCTGCGCTCTCCAATATGGTAGCTACTAGCCACCCATGGCTATTCCAATTAAAATTAATTAAAGCTAAATAAAATTTAGTTCCCTGGTTGTACTAACTACATGTCGAGGGCTCAACAGCCACACATAGCTAGTGGCTATCAGACTTGACAGAGCAGATGAAGACCATCTTCATGATGGCAGAAAATTCTATTGGACAGCCTTCAGGCTCGCATTTAGGCCATCTCCAAGGCTTCTCGGCTTTCTATCCAAAACACAACCCCAGCTATTCACTTCTAACTACCATCCCCGCCCCAGCCCTCCTTGTTAGCACTCTCTTGCTTAGAGAACAACAGCTCCCTAACCCATCTCTACTTCCTTTTTTGCAACTTTCATTCTCCAGATAGCAGCCAGAGTGATCCTTTCAAAATATTAATTGGATCACCTCCCTCCTTGGTTGAAAACCTTCCAATTATTCTACCTCAGAGTCAAAGCCAAAGTCCTTGCTGGGGCCCACGAGGCCCCACATGACCTGGCCCTTGTTACCTCTCTGACCTCATCACCTGCCACCCTCACCTTTTTGCTCTTCCTCAAACACCTGAGGTTCCCTCTGGCTCCAGGGGCTTTACCCTTCCCAGTTGGCTTTCTCGGGGACACTTTTCCCCCAGCTCCTCCATGCTGGACTCCCCCTCACCCCCGCCGCTGCCACGTTCCCTCAGTCCTCAGATCCAGCTCAGCCTTACCCTCTCAGGAAGGCCTCCCCTGACTGCCATCTATTGAAAGCACATGCTGGGTCATTACCTCTCCTCCAGGACAGATTTCATTCTCTGTTACTTGTTTTGTTTGTCTCCTCATTAGAAAGGCAAGGTCCAAAAGTGTGGGGACCTGGTCTTTTTTTTTTTCTTCTTTTCCTTTTTTAACCTTTTACAACTGTATTCTCCACAGCCTAAAACAGCCCTGGTAGAGAATCAGTCCTCAATAAATCTTCCAGTAATGCAGTGAGATGAGCAAATGGAATTTCTCCCTAGGCATGTGATTATATGCGCACCAGTTAGGGCATTTGTCCTGAAAGGATGAGGTCTCCCAGCATGCCATGGGAACCCTGAGAGGCCTTCACTCTTGGCAGGTGGAGGTGAGCTCAGGGGACCATGTTCCCAGCATTCACTGGGGGCACAGATGGAGCTGTGAGGACTACTCTTTGCTCCATTTATAGACACCGATGGGACTACATTTCCCAGAAGGCAACGGGTGTGCACTGAGCGGGCCACAGTGCCCAGCCGACAATGAAACAGAGGCACACACTCCTTAGCAGCAGTGCAGGCACAAGGGACCACGTCTCTCTGTATGCCATGGAGGCGGCAGCCAGTAATAAGTTCACGTCGCAGGTGATCTGCCTACAAATATCTGGACAATCCCATACGAAAGAGAAGAAGAAAGTTGGACTGAAGTCTTTTCCAGAGAGCACTGGACATTAGAGAACTACGAGTCCCAACATGCAATAGTGATCACAAAGCCGCCGGCCCTCACAGCAGGGAACTGGTGAAGACTTAGGCTCCTCCCAATCAGGTGGTCCCATCCTCGGGCGAGTCCCACTTCTGTTACACTGGCTCCACCCCTGACTAGGCGCCGCCCCTTCTCAGACACCTCCTCTTAGCTGATCATTTCTGCTTCTCAGTCCACCAGGTTTGCTCAAATTCTGCCCTTCCCTGCCAGACGTCCACTCCAGCTGGCCCCTTCTGTGCCCTTGGGAGGCTGGTCTCTTTCCAGGGCACAGCCAGCTCCAACCTCTGCCCTGGCCTTGCCCGCAGGCTCCTGGCTTTGACCTCTCATTGGCTGGGCCTGCCTCCACTATGGGCCTTCATCTTCCCAGGCCCACGTTCTGGATTCTTGCTGCTGGGTACCCCTAACCAAACCTCACTTTCCCGCCGTCTTGCTCTCTAGACTCCGCCTTTTTGGTACAGAGCGTAGGCCTTGCCCTCCCTGGCCTCTCCCTTCACCAGCTAGCCCGCCCCTTCCTTGACTGACCCCTTACTTGACTGGCCTCGCCCCACTTCCTTGCTGCTACGCATCCCTAGCCCACCTCTCGCTAACAACGCCTTTCGCCGGATGGCTCCGTCCTACGCTGACCTCTAGACTCTGTGCTCAGCTGGCCGGGCCCCTCTCTGTCCCTCAGTACTTGATACCCCTCTTTCCTGGTCCCAGTCCCTGCTTTCCTGGCTCCCGCCTCCTCTCTAGACTTCATCCCTTTCTGAACCACATTCCTTTTCAACTGACTCCACCCTCGCTGATCCTAGAGCTCACCACTCACTCATCTCGCCCTCTCAGGCCTGACCCTTCTAGTTCCCAATCTCCGTTCCTCGCCGGCCGGCCCCACCTCTTTCCTAGATTCCACCCCCTCCCCTGATTCACTTCTCCCGCAGTGTCTCAACTCTCATACCCTGATCATCTCAGACCCTGCTTCTAGGTGATTCCTGGGCAGACCCCTTTCACTCTAGACCACGCCACTGCAAGTCAGCCCCTCCTCTTACCTAGGCCTGACCCTTACGTCGGTCCTCACGGCTTCCCCAATGCTGACTCTCAGGACTGGCCCCGCCCTTACAGCCCCGCCCACTCAGAAGGTCCCTGCCCCGCCCCCTCGCATCTGGCCCCGCCCCTTCCGCGGGTCGCGCGCACCTTGGGCGTGAGCACGAGCGCGGCGCCGCCGTGCACGGCCACGATGGGCAGCGAGGTCTGCGCCGACAGGAAGTCGAGGATGGGTGCGACGGCGGGCGCGCGCGAGTCGTCCTCGAAGACGACGCCGTGCACGCGCAGCCCCGACAGCAGGTCGCAGAGCTGCAGCACGAGGCTGCGTGGGTCCGAGCCGTTGAGCACCAGCGCCACCGGCCGCACGTCCAGGCCCGGGCTGCGCACGGCCGCCGCCACGGCCGGGCCCAGGCGCGCCGCCTCGGTCGCGTACGCGGGCCCCGAGAACACGAGCGCTACGTTGAGCGGTCGCGCCCCGCCGGGACCCCCGCCAGGCCCGCCGACCCCGCCCGGTCCCGGCACCTCCTCCGGGAACGGGCTGGCGCAGGCCAGCGCCAGCAGCAGCAGCATCTTAGCGGGGCCCCGAGGGCCGCGGGGGCCACCGGCGCCGCGCATCGCCTGCGGGCCCTGCCGGGCGGCCTCTGAGCGCGCGGGCGCCCGCGGAGGAACACAGAGGAGGGTGGGGCAGAGAGAGGAAGAGACAGCAGGAGCAGAGACACAAATGAGAGACGCAGAGGTGGAAAGACAGAGACAGGGAGACAAGATAACAGAGAGAGATACAAGGAGGGAGAGACGCAGAGATAGGGAGGAGAAAGGTTGGCGTGATAGAGGGAGAGACACAGACAGGTACAGAGGTAGACAGACACAGGAAGAGTGGAGGTGGGTAATGAGGTCAGAGAACAAATAGAGGCAGCGAGAAGAGACAAGGTAGGAAGGGGGAGGACAATGAAAAAGGACAGATGGGATAAAGACCCACAGAGATGGGATCAGAAGAGCAGGGAGAGACCCAGAAGATAGGAAGAGACGAAAACCGCCTCAGAGAGATGGTCAGGGAGAGAGTGACAAGGGGTAACGAGAGAGATGAAAGGAGAAATAGGGAGAGAGAGGCTCAGAGGAACAGAGACAGGGAGACGAGGCCGAGAGAGATAAGACGGAGTGAAAAATAGGGAGGGAATGAGAGGCAGGAGAGATGCAGAGATAGACGAAAGGAGGTGGGAGAGATAAGAGAAATGAGAAAGTTGGACAGAAAGAGGGAGATGGAAAGAAACCCAGGAAGAGGGAGACAGAGACCCCACGGCCACCAAGAGACATGCATACACAAGAGATGGAGAAACAGGCAGAATTCGAGATAGAGGGAGGAGGCGGGCAGAGCAGACAGAAAACACAGTAAGACAGAAATAGCGAGGCAAGGCAAAGATCAAGACCCCCACCAGAGAGGTACCCAGCACAGACATGAAAGGAAGGCCGGGAAGGCGAGTGGCAGGAGGGATCAAAAATAAAAGGAAGAAAAAGTGAGGGGGAACAAAAAAGAGAAAGGGAAAAGGGGTCAGGTGTGTGGGGGGAGAGAAAGAGAGAGAAAAAGAAATTAGTGCGGCATCCCACAGAGAGAAAAATGTCCCCATGATCTTACCCCTGAACTTGACCACAACCCCTAACCCCTTTTTGGCCCCTTACTCCTGTCTCCGTCCTGTTGTCAATGAGAGCTACAGAGTCACAACTCATGCTGGGCTACGGGGTTGGGGGGCACAGCTGTGAAGAGCTGGGGGGGGCGGTGAGGGGGTCCCTGGCTCCCAGCCCAGAGCAATTTAGTAAATTAGAGGCAATACAGCGTCTCTTCTTGTGTCCCCTGTTGAATACTAGCTGCCTGGGGTGGTCGGGCTGGGAGCCCAGACTCCTGGCTCCTGGGTCTGAGGGAGAGGAGGGCACTGGAGGCCTGGACTCCTGGTTCTGAGAGAGAGATTATAGCCTGCAGAAGGGGCTTCTTGAAGGGGTGAGGGTCCAGACAGGGCAGGGTTCACTCTTGACTGTCAATCAGGCTCCTGTCTGGTTGCCATGGTAGCACAGGCCTCCATCCACCCCACAGATAGCCAGGGTAGGGGAAAGGCCCACACCCCCTCCCCTGCCTTGTGGCCTTGCCCCCTACACCCCCTAGGCTTCCCAGGGACCCTGGGCCACTATCTCCCCAGGGGTGGGGGTGGGGGCTCCTAGCATGCCCAAATCCTGGCTCCCCCTCGCCCCTCCTCTCCTCTGCCCTTCCCCAAGCAGCTGGCTCAATCAGTGCTCAGAATAGCCCCCCTCTGCCCCAAAATAACCCACAGCTGTGGCCTGGTGCCCCCCCTCCCCAGGATAACACTCATTCTCCCCTCCCTTCCCGATGGCTGATCACCCCTCAGCCCCTCCCCTGCCTCTCTCAGACCAACCCCTGCCCAGCCTCTGGCCTTGGGGACCCCAAGGTCCTGCTCCCTGCTGGAACCCAGAAGAGCAGCTCCAGCCCCACCCTTCTCAGGAAGCTGGACACCCAGTTTTCTCCCATGAGGGATTCGGGAGGCCAGTCTCCCACCCCTCCAGGGACAGAGAAGCGACATCCCCAGCCCCTAGGGGACTGGCATTCCAGCCCCCAAAATCTACACCTTCAGGATCATATCATCCAGGCCTCCAATCTCCACCTCCCTATGTGTCTCACTCTCCCCACTTCCATGCCCATGGGACTAAAGAGTCCAGACCCCCATCCCCCACCTTGTCAGGGACTCAGGAGACTGAGCCCCCAGCCCCCTCCTCCCTCAGACACAGAAGCCCTACCCTCCAACTTCTCCCATAGATTCGGAGTCCTGCTCTCCGGCCCCCTCCCTCCCGAGGACCCAGCAGTCTGGGTGCTCAGTTCCGTCCTTTTCCAGGACCCAGGAGTCCCAGCTTCTCCTGCCCCAGACTCAGGGATCCAGGTGCCCAGCCTCCTCTATGGCCAGGACCCAGGAATCCAGGCCCATAGCCCTCTCCTCTCTTAAGGACCCCTTTTTGTCTCAAGCCCCATCTGTCCCAGCATCCTGGACACCCTGCCAGCTTCCAGCCTCCCCGAGTCACCCCACTCAGGTCCTGTGCACAGTACAGCCTGTCCCCCAGCTGAGGAGGGTGCCAGAGATTCCTGGGGTGTCCCTGTCTCCATCAGTCCCCTTAGTCCATCACAGAAGAGAAGAGGCCACTTTGATCAACAGCCCACCCCCCTCCTCGCGTCGTGCTGCAGACGGAGTCCTGTTGACCACCCCCCCGCAACCCCGTTCTCTCCCCACCCTAATCCTGATGCTTGGAAGAGACTGGAAGGGGATTCCAGAACCTTGAGGAAGGGATGGTAGCTTAAGGCAAGGGGTGCCAGGGCCTGGATGCTCTCAAGGTCCTTGGCCAGGGTATTAATAGCTGACTTGCAGTTGAGGAGGGAGGGGAGATGGAGAGGAGAGAGGGAGGAGGACCAGCCGAGGGGGGAGACTGATGCAGGCAGAGGGGTGCAGAGGGAAGGTGAGATGGAGAGATGGGGTTATAGAGAGAGATGGGGTGTCAGGTGTATGTGGCTGGGGAGAGGGATCAAAGTGTCAGAAATGGGGGGTTAGGAGGTCTGAGGTATAGAGACCTCAAAAAAAGGGCTGAGGGGCAGAGAGCCCCCAAGAGGTAAGTCAGCTGGGGGCGGGTAAAGACCCCTGTTCACCATTCAATCCCCCCTTTTCCCTGAGGCCCCTGGCCAACTTTCTCTGTCCTAGATCTGGGGGTGCACGTTCCCACCCCCACCCCTGCATTCCCTACCCCAGCCTTACCTTTTCATGACCCTGATCTGGGGGGGGATGGCAGGGTGGCCAGGAAAGGAACCGGAGTCCAGCGACCCGACGCTTCGGCGGAGGGCTCAGGGAGCCGCCGGGGGTGCCAGGCCCTGGGGCGGCGGCGGCAGAGGCGGCGGCGGCGGCGGAGGGGACCTCCTGCCTGTCCCTGGCTCCGGCTCTCCCTCCTCTTCTTCGGTCTGTCCTGCCCTGTCTGTCCCCCAAGGTTGCTGCCACCCTGGCTAGGCGAGGACGCTGCTACACATGTTGCGCTGGAAGTTGGGCCCCGGACATTGCGGAGGCTGTCGGGGTGTCCTCTCGCCGCCCCGACCCCGTGGGGATCCCCCCTCCGCCCACCCGGGGTGCCCCCCTCTGCCGCTTCAGCCCCGGCTCCTCCCCCCCGTCCATGTGTCCGGTCCCGCCTCTCCCTGGCTCATTCGCAACCCCCCCACTTTGTGCCCTCAGCTCCCCCCCTCCCCGCGCTTGTGTCTGTCTGTCTGTCTGGGTCACCTCTGAAGCCGGTGGCTGGTGTGTGTGTGCGTGTGAGCGGCGGGAGACTGCCTGGCTGGGGAACAAGACTGCTTGCCCCTTCCTCCCTTCGCCACCTCCAGACCCCCCTGCGCCCCCACTCTCAAACACAGGCAGAAACACACATACACACACGCACACCCGCACCACCTCACTTCCCTGGGATTCCCCCTCAACACCCCCGTGCTTGAGGAGGCACACACACACACACACACACACACACACACACACACACACACACAGAAGGGGTCCAGTGGGGGGGGCTGCCACTGCTGTCAGGGGCTGTCCGTACAGACAGGAGGACACAGGCAGCCGTGGACGCCAGACGCCCGGACGCAGGCAGGAGGCACAGAGCCCAGGTATACAGCATCCATCCGGGTTTGGGGGGCTGGAGGGGAGGAAACTGGGGGGCCCGAGACATCTAGGCAGGCGGCTCAGAGTCGAGACAGACAGACAGACCCCTCCCTCCCTCCCTCAGCCGCTGCAGCCCTTACAGACACACCCCCCCCTCCACCAGCCCAGACCCAGACACCCGGGCACACACAGATCCTCACCGGGCAGATGGCAGATGCTCGAGAGACCCCTGGGGGCCGGGCAGACCCACCCAGGCCGACACCCCCAAGCTGGGCACCGGTGGCCGAGGGAGGCTGCGGGCGGAGGGTGGTGGCGGCGGCCACGGCTTGGAGGAGCCGGAGCGGGAGGGACTCGCACACTCGCTCTGTTCTCGCACACACACACTCACTCGGGATGCGATTAACATTCAGTCCCCGTCAGCCCCTGCCGGGAGACCCACAGCCCCCCTTCTTGGCCTCCCTGGGGACCCCTCCTCCTGCCAGGGCTGGGGAGGGGGCCTCCCCCTACCCCCGGCTCCAGCCGCTGCCTTCCTCCTGGAGCAAGAGAGTAAGGGGCTGCAAATAAAAAAGGGAGGATGGGGCTAGAGGCAGGCAGGGACTCAGAACCCAGCATTAAGACACTAGCTTCGGACCTGGACCCCAGGGCCCACGGGCTGCTCCCCACTTTGAGGCTCCTGAAGCAGGAGGCCATTCCCAGACTTCAATCTCCACCATGCCAGGACCCATCTTTTGGCTTCTGTTGCCTGGGAAAGCCAGGTCTGCAAACTAGATCTCCATCATGAAGCCAGGAGTCCAGGCTTCGAGCCCCCTCCTCTCTTAGACCCAGAAATTCAAGTCCTCAGCTCGTTTCTCCTTCAGAACCCAGGAGTTCAAGCCCCCAGACCCCTTCTTGCTCAGACCTCAGACTTGGGTACCTGGCCCCCTCCTCCCCCAGACCTAGGAGTCCTAGCCTCTTGCTCCCTTCTCCACTGGTACCCAGTAATCCAGGCCCCCTCCTCCAGGCCTGAGTCCCTGTTAGGCATTCAGACAAACTGACCCCCTGGCACAAAGCACACTCAGAGGCCCACAAGTCCAAGACTCATGGGTGTCATCCTCAGACACCCAGTCCATCCAGCACTTGGAGGAGGGCAATACCTCTGTACCTCTGTACCCCTTATTTTATTGAGAGACCCTGATGTCCATCACCAATGGGTACCCAAACATCCAAGAGGAAAGCAGTGTGTGCCCCCTCCTAGACACAGCCTGGTCCCTGGAGGGTCCCTCAAGGCCAGCTGCCTGGCTCCTGCCCTTCCTGCTAGAGGCTAGGCCCTGCACTTCTATAAAGTGCTGGGGTGGAGTGTGGCGCAGGGCAGAAAGAGAGAGAGGGAGGGAGAGAGAGAGAGAGAGAGAGAGAGAGAGAGCGTGCGCATGCACCTGTGAGGAGGTTGTTCTGGACTGGGGACTGGAGCCAGGGCTGTGGACTACTGACTCCAGAGTCTGGGAGAGCAGGAGTGAAAGTGTCATTTCTGAAAAGGAAGAGTCTGGGGGCCTGAATTCGTGGGTCCCAGAGAGAGGAATGGATTGTGTATCTAGATTCACGGATCTAGGTTGCTTGAGACACAAGATCGTTGGATGGGACCCTAAGTCCCAAGGAAGGGAGCCATACTTTTGGGTCTGAGGGAGGAGGGAGTGCGGCCTGGACTCCTAAGTCCTGGAGGATGAAGGTGCTGGGGCCCAGACTCCTGGGTCTGAGGGAGGGGCTTTCTTGCCTTTTGGGTGGATTGGAGCTGGAGGCCCCTGAAAGGCCAGCCCCTGGGTCCCTGTTTAGGATTTTTAAAGCTCAGAGACCGGCCTTCTGAGTCTCTGTCAAGGGCAGAGGCTGGGCGGCTGGGTTGCAGCCTTTACAGAGGCACAGACTGCTTGGAGGGACAGGTGCCGGATTCGGGAGTTTCAGATCCCAGCGACCCCACATGTTCCTAGGAGGCAGCCTTGGCGGGTATATTCGGCGCCAACTCTGAGAAGTGGGTGGTAGGGGGCGCCCGAGAGCCGGGACTCCGCCCTCGGGGGCGGAGCCTCCCTACAGGACCCCTCCCCCTCCCGCCCTCCTCCCTCTTCCTATCTCCGGCTCGGCCACCGGCTCCGGCCTCTGCGCCCCCCTCCCAGAGCCCCCTCCCTAGAGCGGAGCCCACCCGAGGGCGCCTCTCCCGCCCCACCTCCCAGCCCAGCCACCCGGCCAGAACAGCAGCCCCGGGAGGCAGCCCCACGCCAGCCTCCCTCCCTCCCGCCCAGCCCTGCCAGTTCCCCCCAACCATGAATCTCTTCCGATTCCTGGGAGACCTCTCCCACCTCCTAGCCATCATCTTGCTCCTGCTTAAAATCTGGAAGTCCCGCTCGTGTGCCGGTGAGACGCCCACCGGGGCCGGAGAAGAGGAGAGTGCAGGGGACATCCTAGGACTCGGGGAAGGGTTTGGAGGCACTAGGGGAACGGGTCCCTCCCAGCCGCTGCTTACTGGGGATCCCCTTTTCCAGATCTGGGGTCACCAGGAGGTCAGCTCCCTTCCCCAGACCAGGGATGCATACAGTTTGGTGGGGGTGGGTCCAGGAACTCAATTCAGCCTCCTCCGGCCCCTATCTGGGTGGCCTTGGGGTTCCTGGGGCTGGGAACAGAGAGCTGTGGCAGTCAGGGAGGTGGCTGGGAGTTGGTGACGTGGACTGTGGCTGCCAGAAAGGGAGCGGGAGATCAGCAGCCTGTTCTGGAGGGCTGAGGTCAAGTGGGGTCCTCGCGAGGCCCCGCCTTGGGTCCGGACTGTGGGAGGACCCTGAGGGGGCCCGGGGTGGCTGTGAGGCCTAGCCTGGGACAGAGCCTCGGGCTGGAGTAGCTTCGGGGCCGGGCTGCCCCCTGGCTGTAGACCGTGGGAAAGGGCCCGGCCCAGGCGGGCGGCCCGGGAGGCCTCGAGGGACAGCTGCATTCCAGAGCCGTTCCCAGGCTCTTCCCAGGCCCCGGGCCTTGGTTTACTGTCCATGCAGCCCACCTCCAGCCTCCCTCCACCCCATCTCTCTGGACCACAGGGATTTCCGGAAAGAGCCAGGTCCTGTTTGCTGTGGTGTTCACTGCCCGCTACCTGGACCTCTTCACCAACTACATCTCACTCTACAACACGTGCATGAAGGTAAAGGCTCTAGCACACCGTCTGGGCCCTCCTGAGCCAGGAGTCAGGTGCAGGTGCAAGGGAGGAGGGGCTGGGGGTCCTGGGTCTGAGGGTCCAGACTCCTGCATTAAGCCTACTGGGGCCCCGAGCTTCCAGCTGAAGCGCCCTCTTCATCCTCCCCGTTGTAGGTGGTCTACATAGCCTGCTCTTTCACCACAGTCTGGATGATTTACAGCAAGTTCAAAGCCACTTACGATGGGAACCACGACACGTTCCGGGTGGAGTTCCTTGTTGTTCCCACGGCCATCCTGGCGTTCTTGGTCAACCATGACTTTACTCCTCTAGAGGTAGGCTACCTGGCAGGGTCCCTGTTGTTGTTGGACAGGCTGTGGGAGAATGGCTATTGACAGTGGACCCACTCAAAGGCTTCCCTCTATAGAGTTGGCTGAGACTTCCTTATTTTAGGACAGAAAGTTCCAAACATGGGCTCCGGAGTCAGGTGATGTTCATGTACCAGCAGCAGCACTCACTACATGCAGGACGCTGCTCTGAGCATGTCATGTACGTTAATGCATTGCTTTTCAGAGCAGCCCCATTGTACCGATGAGGAAACTGAGGCTTAAGGAGTCAAAGTAGCACATCCAAGGTCATCAGCCTAATGAAGAGCTCAGGAATTTGAAACAGGGGCTCTGGGGGGCCAGGCTAGTTGGATTTTGATCCCAGATCTGCTACTTTCTATTAGCATGACTTTGGGCATGGGGCTTGATTTCTGTGTACCTCAGTTTCTCTAAGTGTAGAGTTGAGATCAGGTCATTGTGAAGATTTACTGAGATCAGACAGTATTGCCTAGTGGCTAAATTAAATATCAAGACTCCAGAACCCAAGGGCTGGGATTCGAAGCCTGCTTAGCAGCTGTGGGACTTTGGGCGAGTCATGTAATTTCTTTGTGCCTCAGTTTCCTCATCTGTAAAATGGGGATAATCAATGCCTACTTCATAGGTTCTAATGAGGGGTTAATATTGGTAAAGCACAGTATCTGGAGGTAGGTAGGAGGTGCTGTTAGCATTTGTTAGTGACTGCAGCGTTGAGGACCACAGGGATACTTTAACCCCTAAACATTGGCTGTAGTGGGTTTTACTGCATGGCCTTCTGGTGTGCCCTACAGAGACTCCTGGGAGGAATTTTGAGAGAGCTTGTGCCAAGTCTGCAATTTCCTCACCCCTGGGGCTTGGCAGGAGTCAAACTCACAGTGGTCTTTCCTCCCCCAGGACCACTCCTGCCCTCTAAGAAGCTGGCCCTGAGTGGCCAGACATGCTGATGTTTTCAACAGAAGCCACAGTTCAGGTGTTTTCCTGGGAGATCTCATTTGACAGCTGTGGCTACAGATTCCAAATAGATGTCTAAAAGCACCCAACAGGCCAGACAGATCTGACTGAGGGTGACTTTGGCCCGTGGGTCCCAGAAATATCAGAGGGAGGCTGCCCTATGCTGTGGTGGGAACTTCAGGCCTGGCTGCAGGGCCTGGACTTTGCAAACTTATCATCATCACCATCTTGGGCAGAGCACGCATCTGAGGCGGGCCCATTTTGCAGATGGGGGAAACTGAGGCTGGTGGGAAGGTAGTGGGGCTTGCTCCAGGTGGAGGAGGCCAGGCTAAAACCTAGGCCTCTTGACTCCAGCTTTTGTGATTCCCTCCTTCAGAGGGGGGAGGTCACTTGTGCAAAGTATTGGCACCAACTCTGTGTCCGGCTCCATGCTGGCCATTCCAAATCCGTCAGCATCCTGTGGGACCCCTTGGCCACCTGGGGAAGCAGACCTCCTCCTCCCTGTTTCTTGGAGGACTGAGGTGAGGCTCAGAGGGGAGACGTCACAGGATTTGAACCCAAGTCCACCTGCTTTCAACCCTATGCTATTAATTGCTACATGCTAAAAAGGTATTTTTTTCATTATAGAAGGAAATGAAATTTAAAAATTCAGACATCATGAATAAATAAAGGAAAATGCCATAGACCTTCTATTTCCTCTTATGTCATGATTCTAGTCTAAAGCTAACAATCAAGTGGGTACACATCAATTTAGTGGGTATATTTCCTGAGAGCTTCAACTAACCTGGCCTACTAAGAGCCTCATTGGTGGATTCTGAAGGATTATGGGAGCCAACTCGGAAGGCCAGCTGCCCAGGGAGGAATCTGTTTCTACCCACATCTTGGCTGTGTGGCCTTGGATGAGTTCCTGATCCTGTGGGCCTCAGTCTCCTCATCTGTATAAGGGGGGTAACAGTAGGACGTCCTTGTAGGGTGAAGGCAGAAGCCAGTTAATACCCGTGAGGTGCGTTAGAGCGGTGCCTTGGATGTAGTGAATGCTGTATACACGTGAGTTCTTATGAATACGTCCTGACGATCCCCATGCCCCTCCCACAAACCTAAATGCCCCAGGAGGATGTACACCTGCCAGCTGGCCTCGTTCTCTCAGGGGAGGTTTCGGTGGGTCTGTAGACCACAAGCCGCCCCAGGTGGGACTTTCAGGGAGCTGAGGACTGAAAAAGGACAGACAGATGTCTGGAGTTGCTGCCGCTTCTTCCTCTGATGCCCTGTCCTGCTCACGAATTTGAATGTCGCCCCTACCAGGGCAGAAAAAATCATCCCCATTTTAGAGATAAGGAAACAGAGGCTCCATGAATCTGGGTCTCCTGCCCAGGGTCTCATAGAGGGAAGTCTCAGAGTCAAGGTCCACTGTTGGGAGAGGCGAAATTGCAGAGGGCTCATGAACGCAGGCTCTGAAGCCTTAGTTCGAATCCCAGCTCTGCTGCTAACTAGCCATGTAGCCCTGGGCAAGTCTCTTACCCTCTCGGGGCCTCAGTTTCCTCCTCTGTAGAAGAGGATGCTAATAATAAGGGGTCATCATAAGGATTAAATGAGAGAACACGCATGAGACGGGTAGAACAGTTCTGCAGGCAGTGAGTGCCCAGTGGGCATCGCTGAACCTGTTCTCTCATCAACATCACTGCACCTGTAACCATGATGCCCGCCGTCCTCCCCTTCCCTTCTGCCCTCATCCCTCTCCCGCCTCATCCCACTCCCCGGCCTCCCCGCAGATCCTCTGGACCTTCTCCATCTACCTGGAGTCAGTGGCCATCCTGCCGCAGCTGTTCATGGTGAGCAAGACGGGCGAGGCGGAGACCATCACCAGCCACTACTTGTTTGCGCTGGGCGTCTACCGCACGCTCTATCTCTTCAACTGGATCTGGCGCTACCACTTTGAGGGCTTCTTCGACCTCATCGCCATCGTGGCAGGCCTGGTCCAGACGGTCCTCTACTGCGATTTCTTCTACCTCTACATCACCAAAGGTAGCCAGCGTGGGGCGCCAACTGGAAGGGAGCCCACTCCTTCTCCAGTTCCCACCCTCCTGGGGGCCCCAGGCTCCAACTCACCAGCCCCGTACCACTCGAGGGAGGGCTTCCTCTCCCAGTTTCTGGGCCCTCTGAGGAATTCAGACCTCCAGCCCTTGCCTCTCTAAGGACCAAGGAGTCACTCTTCTCAGCCCCCACGTCGCAGGGGCTGCCTTCTTGTGAGCAGTGCTGTCTCCCTTTACAGAGACCAGGCATCCCTGTCCCCAGCTCTTGGCGTTTGGTGGAGGAAGAGACAGAACAAAGAAGGGGCAGGGGTGGCTTCTGACTTTTCCTTTCTTGGGATTTGTCATAAACCCTCCTCCTGCCCTGAGGTTCCAGATCCATAGTGTTTCCATCACACTTGTGACAAAGCCAGAATTCCCATCTTCCCAGCCCCAGCGGTGCTCAGAGAAGGGAGGATCCTCTCTCTGCTGACTGATCTCTGTCTTCATCCTCAGGGAGTCAGGCCTCCAACATACATTCATTCATTCATTCATTCATTCAACCAACACATTTATTGAGCACTTTCTGTGTCCCTGGCCAGGGCTGGGCTCTGGGGATACAACCGTAGGGAAAAAGATGGCTGAGGCCCTCCCCTCCATTTGTATTCTAGTTGGGGGAGATGGTGAAATGAACAAGTAAAAAGGGACGATTGCAAACAGTGAGAAGGGCGGTGACCGAAGGAGACCAGGGATGTTAGTGAACAGTTGTGGAGTTTGAGGGGGTGACTTTCCTTGTAAGGGTGTGGTCGGGGGAGGCCTCTTGCAAGAGATGATGGTTAAAGCAAAGACTTGAAATCAGGAGTCAGTGTGAAGGAAGGAGAGGACAGGAGGGTAGAGGCCTAGAGGCTGCCACGGCTGCTCAGGATTAAGGCTGGGAGGGCTGGAGAGGGTGGTCTCGCCTGACCAGCCTGGCTAGACCCTCTGACCCCAGCGTCTTCGAGATCCAAGGCCTCCAGCCCTCAGAGTCCTTCCAGGATGGAAGAGGGGCAGCCAGCCTTAGAAGAAATGGGGCCTCCTCTGGGGTTCTGTGGCTCAGCCCCTAGGCTGGAGCAGGGTCCCTGGCCCCACCCCTCAGAGTTCAGGCTGATGCCCCCAGTTGATAGGTGGAGCCCTCGGGCTGACCCTCTTGCATCTCTGCCCAGCCCAGCATCCAAGCACCTGCTGTGGGCGAGGGAGGTCGGCCCCTCTGCAGGGGCCCCATGGTGATGCCCGCCCCCCTCTCTCTCCTGACAGTCCTGAAGGGGAAGAAGCTGAGTTTGCCAGCGTAGCCCTGGTCCTCGCCATCCCTCTCCTCGGTGGCAGCGGCGGCGAGAGGCAGAGGAAGGCCATGGAAAACGAAGCGCCTTCCCAGCCAGGGGTGACTTTTTAAAGAACCAACCTCTCCCCGCTCCCCAGCCCCCTCCTGCCGAGTTTCAGGGGGCGGTGGAGGACCCAAGTCTTGGGGAACTCAGGACCTGGGCTGTTTGTAGTTTTTTGCCTTTTAGAAAAGAAGAAAAAAACCCACAAATCTTTCCACTATGTAGTTTTTGATTCTGATGACTCCTTTCTCTTCTACTCTCTGGCCCCGATTTTTATAAACTGTTTTCGAGTGTCCCATGGGGCCAGACAAGGCTGGAGATCTTTTCCCTCCCACGAGTTCCCTGGCTCCCTTCCAGATCCTACCCCGCCAGCTCCACTGGTTGCCAAACACTAAATCGGCAGACACCTACCTGCCGGACCTCCCACCGTGGCACAACACTCTGTGTCCCCCAAACTTCTGCATTGGGGAGGGGGAGGTGGGGAGGGAAGGTCTCCCCTGATTTTTCATAATAACTTTTTCCCAGAGTTTGGGTTTTGGGGTCTTGTCCTCAGTGGTTTTGTTTTTTTTTTTTTTTTTTTTTGGCAATTTAGGTGGGCGTGGGCAGGGGGCTGGCCCAAGGGTCACCACAGCTCTACCGCCACGTTTTTGTACCGAATTGATGGTTGATTCTTTGTTCTCTTGAAATAAACAGAGGAAAATGATGCCTCTCTTTTGCTACTCCTTGCTCTCTCTCTGGTGTTTGTGGGGTCCCCCCACCCGCCACCCCAGCCCCTCTCTCTGCCTCTGCTCTATCCCGTGCACCATCTACAGGAGACCCGGGCCTGGGAGGGGCAGGAAGATAAGAAACGGGGTCTCCCCAAGACTCTGAGCTGCACCCCGACTCCTCAGGACTCCACTGGGGAAGAGGTTTTGGAGAAATTTAAAAAATCCCAAAGATTCTTCTTATCTTGGCACAGAACTGCCCTGACAATTCTCTGTAATCTCAGGGTTGCGGAGGACCTTCTAGAACCTGTGATTTGAAAGTCATCCGGGGGCAGCCGCCGTCCCCCATCATTTTGCATTTTGTTGAGCTCCTTTATGTTTTCTTTAAAAAGAAAAGGAATTGGTTGCCAGCCTTTGAAAACCAGATTTTCACATTCAAACCAGGGTTTCTGGCTTCTTTTGAAAAAAAAAAAATCCATCAATCTGACAATGCCGGGTCCTCGTTTCTGGGTGGCAGCAGATGGCTGGAGTGAATAGCTGGGATGCGAGCTTTGCACCCCTCCCCACCACAGTCCCCCAAAGTCCCCAGGACTTGGCTGAAGTGTTACCATCGATTATGGGCTGACGCTGTCAGGTTTTGTTTTCGTTTTGTGGAGGTCGAAGGAAAGTCAGACCTTTTCCATTTCTTCCAGATTGGCTTCACACCTGGCCTGTTTCCTTCACTCGTGTAACCTGCCTGGCCCTTGTAAGCTTTTGGAGTTTTGCCCCCTGATCTAGGCAGATCCCCTAGATGTCTGCCTAGACCTCCTTAACCGCCTCCAGCTCTCCTGTAGGACGGCTCTGGGAGCTTCAGGAGGCGGATAGCCAGCATTCTGAGAGCATTTTGGAAACACAAGGCAATGTATGTTGCAGGAGGGGAGCTCATGGGACCCTCACAGCGCCCTTACTGCGGAGGAGGAGAGAGGCTTAGTGGGGCGAGTGGCAGAGGTGGGGTTCGCACCTGCCCGGTTTTCCTGCTGCCGGAGCCTATGTGTTCAGCCACTGCTGTGGGGTTTTTCAACTGTCCTTCCTTCCTTCCTTCCCTCCTTCCTTCCTCCCTTTCTCTCCTTTCTTTTCTCTTTCTGTTTAGAGGAATTTGCCCAGAAGCCTGACATGGAAAACGCTGGAACTAGGCTGCTTGGGTTGATGTAGGGTTGGGAAGGGCACCTCTCTGAACGCAACCTGCAAACTATCAATCTAAATCTGATCCAAGTCTCTGGTTTGACTGCCAGCCCAACTCGGGCCCAGAGAAATTAAGTGACCTGTCCCAGGTGATCCAGCTGGTGACCGAGTGAGGACCAGAGCTCCGAGTCCTCCCGTTTCCCAGCCCAGAACACTGCCCACTCCACTGCACTGCAGCTGTTCTCTCCAGATGTGCATGGGGACCATGTCCTGTTTATTTCTGCACCCTCAGCACTGAGCATGGGGTCTGCCACACAGGAAACCAAAAAAGGGACCACGGAGCCCATATTTGACTCCCCATGGCTCATACCCCTTTGTCCAGTTTGTGAATGATTGCTTCTCGGGTTCCCCTGTGGCCCTTGTGTGGGTGTTTTGTTTGGCCTGTGTAACATACAGCTTTTTTTTTTTTTTTGGTATTCACTGTCAACCAATCCACATCAAAAGAAACAGATTTCTGGTTGTTCTAGAAAAACCAGAAGGTTCTAGAGCTGCAGTGTCCACTATGGTAGCCTTTAGCTACGTGACCATCAGCGCTTGAAATGTGGCAAGCCCAAACTGAGGTGTCACCTTGTAAATAAAGGGGAAGGATTTAAAAAACTGAGTGTGCGAGAATGTAGGATACTTGGCTCGTGGTTTTTATACTGATGACATGATGAAATGATACTATTTGGGGTATATTGGGTAAAATAAAATAAACATCCATTTGACTTGTTTTGTTCTACTTTTGTTCATGGGGGAGGTGGGTAAGTTAAAGTCAGCCCCCTGTAGCTCACACTCGATTTCTATTGGACAGCACTGCTCTAGACACCCCGGGTCTGTGGTGCTGGATGCTGGGGGCCCCTTTAGTTTTGGGGTTCTGGAATACAATTCCTTCCTTTTCCCCAAGACTGTCTTTCAGATATTTGAAGACAAGGGTCTCCCCTCATCTCGGTCACGGACTTGCCATTCCCTGTTCCTTAAACGACTCCTCACACAGCATGGTTTTGAGTTGGGTCCCTTGTCCCTGGGGTGAGTTTAAGGGCGTGGGGCCCTGGCTCAGCGACAGGGCAGGTCCCAGTGTCGGCCCCCTCTGCGGGCGGTAGCATCTTCTCTCTGAACTTGAGCATCCTCAGCTGTACAGGGGGCCACCTCGTGCCTCCCTCCCGTGGCCAGTGCGAGGAGAAAACGGCTCGCGGTGTAATAGGCCCAAAAGTGTTTCCTTCCTGCCACTGGCTCTCATCTGCCACTGTCAAGGGGATGCCCCGATGGAGAGTCTGGGGGGCAGTAGGGAAATGGGACCCGCTGCAGACACCCCTGAGAAGACCCTGTTGGATTTCCCCCTACCCCCGGCCACTAGAGGGACCAGAGAGGAACAGACAGGAGGACAGAGGGCTGTTTTCAGAAACCCTTCTGGAGGGAGGATTATCTCTTTACTGATGTGGGTGAGGCTGTCTAGTTGTCGGGCATCATAGTGAGGCGGGGGGCCTTCGGAGTGGTCAGATAGGGGGGCAGGGCAGAGCTGGCATAGCTCAGGCCGTGGGGGCCCGTGGGGGGCGTGCTGACTGGGCTGGCAGCCGACGGCGGGGAGAGGGAGGTCAGCACCACGCTGCCCTCGTCCAGGGAGCGTTTGTAGGGGACTAGAGCGTCATTCGGGAGGTCCTGGAGGGCCAGGTAGGCCTGGAATACCTGTGGGCAGAGGAGGGCGAGCTGAAGGCTGGCTCAGGCAGGGCGGGGGAGGAGAGGGACTGGGGCTGGAGGCTGGCCTGGTGGGGAGGACGGCTGTGTCCAGAGCTCACTGGACGAGGGCACCAGCATGTCACCTAAAGCTGGGCTGTGTCTGCTCAGAGGAAGGAGCGCCTTCTTCCCGGTTTGCCCAAAGTCACAGAAGGGGCTGGCGGAGGCCCAGGGAGCTGGGTGAGAGCGGGAACATTCCAGCCCTCTTACCCCCCTGCCCTGCAGAGGGTGCCTGGGGAGCAGGGCTCATCCTCACCCAGACGAGGACGGAGAAGAAAGCGAAGGCGATGGCGGCCTTGGCGCTGCTGCTCCCCAAGAGGAAGTGTCTGGGCTGCGAATGCTGCCACTGGTTGGCCAGGAAGCAGAATCCCACAAACCAGATGCCTGCCCAGAGGACTTGGGGGGTTGCAGGAGAGAAGAGAGGCGGGGGGGAGGGGTGGAGAGAGAGCATGCTCAGGAGGGGTGGCTGAAGTGTGGAAGGGGGGACTTGGGGGTGGTGGGTGGGGCCTGGGGTCTCACTGAGGCCTCTCCCCACCAGCCCTCTCTAAAGCACCCTGGCGTGGAGCAGCGCTGTCCATGACAGGGGTCACCAGCCACTTGAGGCTTTTCACATTTCAATCAGTTAACATTTTCAATCAATTAAAATAGAATTTAAAAAAACTCAGCTCCTTGGTGGCACTGGCCACTCTGCAGGTGCTCAGTAGCCCCACGTGGCTGGTGGCTCCCTCACTGGGGACATTCCCACTGTCACAGAAAGTTCTCTTGGACAGCACTGGACTCAGTGACCCTTAGGGGCCCTCCCAGCCTGGAGACGCAGGAACTGGGCAGGTGTGGAAGAGGTGAGAAAGGAGCCTGGGGCCTGAGGGGAAGGGATGTGCGTTAATTTGGTGCTTACTATGTGCTGGGCTCTAGCTAAGGTGCTTGGCCTTGGTTAGGAGGCCAGGCTGGGCTCAGAAGCCTGGATCTGGGCTTGGCAGCTGTGTGCCCAATTCCCTACCCTCCTCAAGCCTCAGTTTGCTCCTCTGTAAAATGGGGATCTGAATAGGACTTACCTCCTCGGGTGGTTCTCAGAAAGAAATGAGATGGGGCACATGGAGCCCTCGACTCTGCCTGCCCTGTGGGATGTGCCTGGTAAATGTCAACATTACTACAGTCCCTTCTCTCCTTTCATCCTCAGAAAAGCCCTGGAGGTGGGGGTTTTCATCCCAGCTTCTGTGAGGAGGAGACCCATTCCAGCTCACTGAGCAAGGAGGCACCAGAGGCGAGATTTCAAACTCGGGTCTGTACCCTTCCTCCAGCCACTGGTGGATTTTCAAGAAATTTTGTGAAGAAGGGAGGTGACTGGGAGGAAAAAGCTATGCAGAAGAGCGGATTCTAGAATTAGCCTGGGGGTCAGAAGAGGTGACCCTGACACTGAGTGTAAGGGGTAGGCAGTAATTCCCCAGGGAGGACGCAGTGTGGAGGACAGTCAGAGGCCAGCTGGGTGGCCGAGGGCAGTGTCCTGGGGCCCTGGGGAGCCGGGGGGGGGTTGCTGGGAGCTGGAGTCGGGCAGCTGTGGGTGGGCCCTGCCCGGGAGTGGGGTGAGGCTCACTAGCCAGGATGAAGTCCAGGAGCTGGAAGGCCGTCTTGAAGCGGGTGTTGGCGATGCAGCTCTCATGGGCGTCCAGGGCGAGGAAGGTCAGGCAGCTGAGGAAGGCCAGGAGGCCGGCCCCCACAGCGAAGCTGCAGGCTGTGTTGTTGCTGTTGAGGACGCAGTGGAGCTGCGAAGACTCAGTCTTGTTCTGGTAGCCGTCGGTCAGTAGGGAGGAGAAGACGATGAGAGAGAAGACCTGTGGGTGCGGAAGCAGGATTCCCAGGGGTGGGAGCGGAGCTCAGCGTCTCCTGGAACCCACTCCTCCCCCCAGGCTCCCCATCACTGGGCCAGCCAGGCTGTACACCCACTGTGTGGTTTTGTCCCCTCCCTCCCTATCACATCCTCAGAGCCTCCAAGCTCCATCCCTTCTGTCACCCCTCCACTCAGGCCTCATCCTCCCCCCTGGATGCTTGCCCCAGCCTCCTCCCTGGCCTCTCTGCCTCCAAGTCTTGCCCTTTCAGCCTGTGTCCCCTATATGGCCCCTGAGGTGTCTTTCTGCACCCCACCCCTCCTGGCTCAACAGCTCCCCACCCCATGGCTCCCAGGACCCATCAGGACAGAGTCCCAGCCCCTCATCTATCCCCAGTCACTCTCCCCTTCTGCCATCCCACACGGGGACACGCCACCAAACCCAAATACCAATATGAAATGCTTAGCACAGTGCCCGGGACCTAGGAAGACAGGGCAATACGGATTTGCTGTCCTATTGATTCTCTCTGCCTCCGAGCTCTTCCCTCTGCCTACAACTTCCTCCTCCTCCCTCAGGCTTAGCTCATTTCTCTCCATTAAAAATACCTTTTTTTGGATCACTATGCTGTACACCAGAAAATAACACAACATTGTAAATCAACTATACTTCAATTAAAAAAGATTGTGTGTGTGTTTGCAATATTCCAAAGACACAGAAAAGAAGCTGGAAAGGGATAAACTGAGAGTTTGAAATTTGCACCTCTTGGGGAGTGATGGGAGTGTTAGCTATCTTGATCGTGGTGGTGGTTTCATAGGTGTGTACATCTATCAAAATTCATCCAATTATGCATCTCAAATATGTGTAGTCTACAGTACAGAAATTATACAACAATAAAATTTTTAAAAAGGCACAGAAAAGTGTAGAGAGGACTATAACAAACATTCAGTCCCTAACAAATATTAATCTTCTGTTTCAAGATTTTTTTTTTAAAGCAAATACAGCCTCACTGAGACGGTACTGACCCCCGAATCCGCCACGCTGCGCACAGCACACCAGAGCACGCTGTCCCCGCCTACCCTTGTCTTTTACCCGGTTTATTTATTAAACTACCGATGTACTTGCACCACGTGCCCTAGCCCATGTCATCCTTACACCACCCTAGGATGTGGGCACTATGAACAGCACTGTTTTTTTAGGTAGTGGAACTGAGGCACAGAGAGTATGAGGAACTGCCCAAAGTTAGTCAGCAAGTAAGGGGCAGGGCCTGGATCTGAACCCAAGCTGCCTGGCTCTTGAGTCCGCCTTAAGCCCTGGCTGTATATATGGCCTCTGGCTGGACCTGACGCCTTGAGGGCAGTGGTCCCTATCACTGTGATTCAGAGACAATCTGAAGCCCAATTATTGGTTCCAGACAGTCACAATGAAGTGTGTCAAAGGCCACCCCGGATGTGGAAGGAACCCCTGTGTGTACATTGTGAGGGATGGGAACTGGTCCAGGAAGTCTTCCTGGATGAGGCAGTGCCTGTAAGGAACATGGCAGGTTGAAGAAGGCTACAAGACTGGATGCTGTCTAGGGGTAAGTAGGGAGCCACGGAAGGGCTGTGAGCAGGGCAGGGGCAGCTCTGGGTGTTTGAAGACCCCTCTGGGGCCATGTAGAGATGGACCAGAGTGGGTAAGACTGCAGGCTGGGGAGGAGATTGGGGCCTGCAGTCGGGGAGAGTCCTGGTTTGAGCAGGCACCAAAGTCAGGGGGCAGAATTTAGGAGGAAGTTAAGGTGAGCTCTGAACTGGACCTTAAAGAATGAGAGGTTTTCCAGGCATATGGGAGTAAGGGCATTCCAGGCAGCGCGAACAATGTGTACAAAAAACTAGTTGCCTCAGAGTGAAGCTCCTTCAGGGGCTGGAGAGAAATCCCATCTGAGGGAGCTGGTGGGAGGTGAGGCTGGAAACTTGGGTGGGAGCCAGACCCTCGGAGGCCTTGGACACCAGACCAAGGAGCCTGGACTTGGGAGCCGTGGAAAGTTAAAGTCTTAATTAGGGCTTTACTTTATGCGTGGAAGGGTTCTGAGCACAGGATGACCTGGTTCAGACCCGGGAGTTAGAGACAATCTCCAGAGCTACAATGGATGGGAGGGCCACGACAGCTCAGAGAGGAGATTGGTGGGAGGGTCCGGAAAGAAACGCTGAGGCTGGAGCTCTGGGGAATCTGGTGACATTTAGGATGTAAAATTGGACTTGGTAATTGATTGGATGCGGTGGCGTTGGGGACCGGAGGGAGGGAGTAGGCAAGGGAAAGGGAATTCAGCAGAAGTTGAACTCCTCCTGGACAGGGTCCAGCTGGGACCCTTCTCTCCATGCCTGGCCCCCAGCACCAGAATGGACCTCAGCACATGCGTTGAAAGAGAATGACTTTGGCTCTCCTGTTTTGCTCTGGCTCTGCCCTTTGGAAGGGGGAATGTGGGAGGCAAAGGACTGACCCCTAAACTCGGCCTCTGTTCATCTTCAACTCTCCTTTGCCTTAATTGCTTTCTCTGAACAAAAATAACCGAAAAAAGACAGGGGAAGGGGGAGGATGTAGCTTGGTGGTAGAGCGTGTGCTTAGCATGCATGAGGTCCTGGGTTTAATCCCCAGTACCGCCATTAAAATAAAACAAACATATAAATAAAATAAACCTAATTACCGTCCCCACCAAAAAAAAAAAAACCCAAAAACAAACCCACACCAAATTAATAATAATAATCACTAGTCCCCCTTTTTGTCCGGCACCATAGCATTAAGTGAGGGTATTTACACCCATCCCCTATTCGGGGCTGAGGAGCTGAGTCTGTGGAAGGGGAGCATCTTGCCCTGCTGGTCAGAGGCAGAGCCAGGTCAAGGACGGGAAGGCCCATTGATCATTTCTGAGCCTGTATTCGTGACGGGCGCTACCTCCCTGAAGCCTCATGCCAGCCCCGTGTGAGACAGGTTACTAATTCATTGTTGTTTCACAGGTGATAAATCGAAGACATTATGGTGCCGTGGAAAGAGCCAGACGCTTCTGACTCCACCAGCTGTGTGGCCTTGGGCAGATAGATCGCTCCCCTCCTGGAGACTCAGTTTCCCAGTCTGCCTCTGTGCCTCGGGGAAGGGGGGGGGTGCCTGGCCTTGAGGTTCATCCTCACGCCTGGCCCAGAGAGGGGAAGTGTCCTCTCAAGGTCAGTCAGCGGTGGAGGCGGGGAGCGGGGATTGGAATCCAGGCCTCCTGCCTTCCAGGCCCATGGGCCGGCTGGCCACTGACCCCGAGAACCTTGGGCGGCAGCGCCAGCCCAGGGCACCCTGGAGACGCAAGGAGCGGGAACTCAGCTGGGCCGAGGAGACCTCTCGCCCTCTGAAGCCCGAGTCCAACCTCCTTCCACACCCTTCCCATCCTGTCCCCAGAGAGGGAGCAAGGATTCATCAGTTAAGGCACCAGCTGGCAGGCGGCCGTGAGAAGGACAAGAGCACCAGCTGCCCAGAGACTCCCTACCGAGGAGCCGGGCCAGGGGGGCCGGAGGAGAGGGCTGGCGGGCGGGAGGATGGAGGCAGCAGGCAAAGTCCATGACTGGAACGTCTGGCCCGGTTGGCGGCCCTCCCCCGACCCTCCCTGACTCCAGTCCACACCAGCTGGGCCTCCTCCTCCCTGGCCACCCGCCCTTCTTTCTGAAGCATCAGAAGCATCTTTTGACTGGCTTGCTGACTGGCTGATGTCCTTGGACGAGTCCCTCAACCTCTGTGAGCCTCAGTTTCCCCTTTGTGTCCAACGAGTGTGATAACACCCAGGTCACAGGGTCGTGGTAAGGAGCCGAAGAGCCGGCCCCGGGGAGGGACTTGGAATTGGGATGTGGAATTCCTAAGTCCCCACTTCCCCTGGATGAGATGACAGTGGACGCAAGTCCCCACCACCCTCTGCCCCCCACATCCCTCTCTCTCCTTCATCGCAGGTCATGGTTTGTCCCAATAATAATTGCTATTTGAGAAAAGATTACGACTGGTCAGGCCCACACTCATCAGTTTAGGGGCATTAATTTGTATCATGTTCACAACAGTCTTTCTTGGTGAGCAGGAAGGACTAGATACAGGAGGGTAGAGAGGTTCAGGGAAATCAAGTCACTTGCTCAAGGTCACACAGACCTCGGGTGACCCGAGAAGTTATCAAATAAGACAGGGCTCTTGTGGAGGGTGGATAGCTCAGTGGTAGAGCACGTGCCTAGCATGCTTGAGGTCCTGGGTTCAATCCCCAGTACCTCCATTAAAAAAATTAAATAAATAAGCCTAATTACCTGCCACCAAAAAAAAAAAAAATCTAAAACAAAAAAACGGGGCACTTTTGAGAATGAAAAGTGGTGCTGCTGATAATTACGCCAGGAGTGACCCAGGCAAGCAATGGAGAATGTCGCTCTACATGGAGAGCATGGGGTCAGACTAAGATGCTCAGCCGGGCCCGATCCATCCTGGATTAGGACCCTAGGTTCAATCCAGGGTACCCCTCCTATGCCCCAGACTCTGATCATATCTCATCTTCTCCCTGGGCCTCAGTTCCCAACTCTGTCAGAGGAGGGCAAGGGAGGCAGCACAGCATAAAGCCCAAAGTCACCACTCTAACCCCTCATGTACTGAGGCCCAGAGAGGGGCAGTGATTGGCTTGGTCACACAGCAAAGTCTGGGGTTGAATGAGGATTTGACCCCAGGCATCTTGACTCTTTGGGAATGTGGTAATGATGAAATGAATGCAGGTGTAGGTCTCGCTTGGCACAGTGGCCGACACAGCGCCCACCTAGCCCCTGATATCTTAGGTCTGTGTTACATATTTTCTTCCGACCTCTGTGTATATCTTTCTTCCCAGAGCTCCCAGCCCCTGCTCCTCTCCGGGTCCATTGTCTGAGAGGTGGAAAATGAATGGGCTCTGGCATCTCACAGACCCCAGTTTGAATCCCTGCTTCGCCTCCTACTCTGTGACCTTAGTCAATGCTGTCCAGTGGAACTTTCCACCTTGATGGAAATGTTCTAGATCCTTACCGTCCAGTATGAGAGCCACCAGCCACAGTGGTTGTTGGGTACCTGAAATGTGGCCACTGTGACTGAGGCACAGAATGTTTTATTTTAATTGGTTTAAATTAGTATAGCCACTATGTGGCCTGTGGCTACCCCATTGGCCAGCATAGCCTTTTAAAAAATTATTTAACTTTCTCTGATCCTCAGTTTTCTTATCTCAAAACTGGGGCTCACAGCACCCACTCTGAAGGGTCATTTCTTCCCAAGAGAGTTGATAAGTGCTTAGAATAGCGCAGGGTTTATGATTAGATGTTCAGTAAAAAGTGCCTTCAGTTACAAGCTCCCTTTTGCCTTGTTCTCCCCATCGGACCCCTTTTATCCCCCCACTCCCTCTGCACTGGGTCTGAGAGGTGAGAACTCTTGTTTCCGGTCACCTATGGGGCAGCCGGGCCACAGGAGGGCCTCACCCCTGCGAAGATCCGAGTGATAGTCTTTAGCCTCTTGAGAAACTGCACAGCTTCACTGTCGGCCAGGTCCTGGAGGCTTTCTGGGATGTGCATGGTGACTGCTCTGCTTCCCTGATCCCCGGGGGCTGAGGCAGGGATGCTGGGTGCTGCCTGCTGGGCACCACTGTCCGGAGGCTCCAGGCCCACTCTGGGGCTTGGCTGCTGCAAGATAAGAGGGAAAGGGATGATGGTTAGAGTCCAAGGGATTGGGTGAAGGGGCTGCCAGGGGTCCTAGGAGTAGGGGACATGGGATGGGGGTTCTGGGGGGGTCCCAGGAATGGGGTTATGTCAGGGGGAGGGGTCTGCCAGGGTCCTTAGGAGCCGGTGCATGGGGTGAAGGGGCTGCTGGGGGTCCTAGAGATGGGGCACAGAGTAAAAGGATGGCTGATGATCCCATGATGTTTGGGCTGCAGGGTGAGGGTCTTCTGAGAATTCTAGAAGTAGGGGTGCAGGGTGAGGGGGCTGCTGGGGGGTCCCAGGAGTCAGGAATGCAGGCTGTGGGGTGAGGGGGCCAGAGCCTGAGAGGTGGAGGTGCAGGGCGAGGGGATTCCAGGCCAGGGAAAAGGGGCAGGATGTTGGGGTGATTTCCTTGACCCAGGAGCCAGAGGTCCCATTATAAGGACAGTGTTAGAGGAATTTTCGAGGGACCAGGGGTGCTGGAATGGCGATTAGAAACACTAGGAGGTCTGAATCAGGGGATCCCTTTCAGGTTTTGGGGTGACAGCACCCACAGTGGAGACACCAGGCATCTCCAGGTAGATTTTAGGTTGTTCTTGTGATTTGAGGTGATTTCCTTAAGAATCAGGGCCCCCGCTTAGAAATTCAGCTCCATCTTCATCAAAGTGCATTTCCTCAAGTGGCGGGTCTGGACCTCAGATGTGTGGGAAATGTGGGCTCTGAGCTGAGCTGTCGCCTCAGATTGAGGAGGCCGTGCCCCCGGCACTAAGCTACCTTCAGAGGAATGGAGTCTTCCCTTTAAGGACGTGGAATGGGGGTGGTGGGGCTCGAGGGCGGTGAGGCTTGGGGATTATGCTGCCTGACAAAGAGTCACCCTTACTGTGGAGGCCCGGCCCGCGTCACCTGGAGGCCTGCTCTTCCTTCCGCCCACCCTCCCTGCTTGGTCCCTGACGCTACCTCAGCCTTCTTTTGGTTCCTCTTTTTCCCGCCTTTTCCTTCCTCCACAGATGATTGGCTGCGCCAAATCCCCGCCCATCTATTTCCCCGCCTACTTGGGTGGGGACACGAGCCAGGGCGTGGCCTCAGCGGACGTTGGCCCGCCCGCCGTTGGCGGACTGCGCGCGGGAGGTCTGCCCCGACCCAGCCGTCCCGGGAGTCTCGCGCCCGCCCCGCCCCTTTTCCTTTAAGGCTAGCGGACAAGGAGATACTTCTGCAGCGCCTGCGCTGAGCCCTAGGAAAGGGTGTGGCGCAAGAAGGTTGCACATGCGCAGTCGAGACAGGGCATTAGAAGAAATAGGACCCGCTCAATGACCCAGGCTTTGAGCATGCGTCTTACTGAGAACTGAAGCCGAACTTCGGAGGCCCAGGACGCTTTTCTGCACATGCGCAGGAGGCTCAATGACAGTCGAGCGTTGGCTAAGGTGAGGGAAAGGGTCAAGGGCTGCATGGCCGGGGGAGGGCGGCTCTGCAACCCCTCTGTATTCTTCTGAGCATCTCCTATGCTCTTAAGATCCACCTGCCGCCTAGACCCCGCAGAGACCAGTTGTACCACCACAGGGCTTCTGGGACCCGCAAAACGCCCCTAGACCTAAGACCTCTGACCTCTGCCAGGGACCCAGGCCAACTGAACAGTGTGAGAGGGGACGGGCAGGAGGGCCTACGAGGCTGGTGGATGGGCTCTGAGCCCATCCTGGGGTAGAAACTGTTGGGACCTGGAGGTGGAGAGGGCGCTTGTCCGCCAAATGACCTTTGACCTCAGCCCTATTTCCCTCGTTTAGGCTCCGGGGAAAGGGTCTGGCTATGCTGCATATGACCCGGGGGGTCTGGGGATCCAGGGTCCGAGTATGGCCCCTGTTGCCCACGGTCCTTGGGCACCCCCGGGCCGTGTCATCGCTGGCGGCCAAGATGGGGGAGTACCGCAGGATGTGGAACCCCACGGAACCCCGCGACTGGTCCCAGCAGTACCGCGAGCGGTTCATCCCGTTCTCCAAGGAGCAGCTGCTCCGCCTCCTGATACAGGTACTGCCCGCCCCGGGTCCAAGAGCCTGGGGACTACGACTCCCGGCAAGCCTCGCGGCAGTGTAGCGCTTCATGCTATAGAAGGCTGCCCTGGCGCCTACTGGGAGTTGTAGTTCGCGTTCACGTCACCGGCCCCCCCCCCCAAGTGGGCATGGCGTGAGTTGGAATGCAGGGGACAGACCTCTGAGATGCAGATGCAGCAGCAATTTCAGCCGCTAGCTTGTTTTATGAGGGGGAGGTAATTAGGTTTCATCATTTATTTCTGCTTGGAGGAGGTACTGGGGATTGAACCCCTGATCTCTTGGGTGCTGAGCATGCGCTCTACCACTTGAGCTATATATACCCTTCCCCCTCCAGCCTCTAGCTTGTACTGGAGGCTAGAACAAGTACTTGCTGGGGCCTGGTTTTTTCCTCTGCAAAATGGGTATAATAATCATCCTCATCATTACTATTGCTACTACCTAATAATTATAGCTACGCAGCTGTCATTATAATTATATCACACTATTTGAGCTCTTACTACATGGCACTGTGCTAGGCATTTTCCATGTATTCTTGAATTATTGAACAATCCAATAAAAGAGGTACAACCATCATGCCCATTTTACAAATGAGGTAACTGAAGCAGGAGAAGGAAAGTGATTCACCCAAGGTCATGACTAGTGACCCAGATTTGAACCGAAGTAGTCTAATTCCAGAGCAGGGCAGGGACTAGGGTGAAGCAAGTAGGCACTTGCGTGAGTGTAAGAGTGAGCGCCTTCTTTAAATTTTGCACCTTAGTTGCTTCACTTGCATCTACTTAGTCCTGGCCCTGCTCCCAAGCTTAAGCTACTATGACCCTTGTGACTATTCTGGATTATCATTCATTCATTTAATACTTATTGATTAGAGGGAGGGAAACAGCTCAGTGGTAGAACACATGCTTAGCATGTATGAGGTCCTGGGTTCAATCCCCAGGACCTCCATTAAAAATAAATAAATAAATAAATAAATAAATAAATTTTAAGATTATTAATTAAATACCTCTGTAGGGACTAAGTCCTATGCTGGACTTTGACCACACACACAAATAGATATACACACACAGGAACACAGAGGTATGTATACAGGCACACATAATCACATCAAATTCTCACCATTGCTTTTTTGAGAAAGAGGTTGTGAGCCTCTGTTGCCAATAAGGAAACAGGCTCAGAGAGGTGATGACATTCACCCAGGGCACCGAGGTAGGAAATATAAAAAAGTGGTTAAATATGCGTGCTCTGGAGTCAGACAGGCCCAGATTGGAGTCTCAAGCTTCTCTTTACAGAGACAGTGTGGTCCTCAGTAAGTGACTTTCCTGAACCTCAGGGTCCCCTCTGAGTAATGAGGGTTATAATTCCATCAGCCTCCTTGCATCCTATGGGGGATGATATCATGCTGGCAAACAGTGCCTGGCACACAATAAGCATTGTGTCAATGCCGGCCAGTAAATGTCAAAGCGGGAACTTGAATGTCTAGCTCTGTAAGCCATCCCTTTTTCATTCTCTGAGGCTACCTCAGTTTCTTGGTCAGTAAAACTGATCAGTGCCCACCCCACCCCCGAAAAAAGCACAACAAATCACAACACTTTAAAGAGCTGAGAGCTCTGATTGTCTGTTAGGGCTGCCCGGGAAAGAATTCTGCCCCTAGGGAAGAAGGGAGAGGCCTAAAGAGAAGTTTTGCTTCCTGAGGTTACAGGAGTTCCATTCCAGTCCTGCGGATAAAGCGGCTTTGGAGGAGTTTGCTGCCCATGTGGACTTCTGTACCTTGTTCCATTACCATCACATCCTGGCCCAGCTGCAGGTGAGCACGGCGGAGGGGGGGGGGGCCTGTTGTCCTTGTTTGCCTGTTCATTAAGCAAAAATTCTCTGAGCACCTCCTGGGAGCTTGGCCCCAGTTCTAAGCACTGGGGATGGGGGATGGGTTAGCTCAGTGGTAGAGCACATGCTTAGTATGCACGAGGTCCTGAGTTCAATCCCCAGTACCTCCATGAAAAAAGAAAAAAAAATAGTAATTTTGAAATAAAAAAGTGAAAGTATTAAGCACTTGGGATGCAGCAGTGAACAGACAGATGAAGCCATGCCCTTGTGGAATTCATGTGGGGAGATGATAAATCAATACATATAAAATATGATACCCAGGAGTGCTAAGTGCTATGAAGAACAAGGAAAAAGAGATTGAGGCAGGATAGAGAGGGACCAGATGGGGGCCTCTTTTAGACAGGGTAGCCAGGGAAGGCTTCCCTAAGGAGGTGACAGGTGAGTTAAGCCCTGAGTACAGAGACACAGCAAGCCTGATAGGTGTCTGGGGCAGGGTATTCCAGGCAGAGAGAAAAGCAAGTGCAAAGGCCCTGAAGTGAGAGAGATCCCCGAAGTGCTGGGGGAACAGCAGTGGGACCACTGGCTGGAAGGGGAGAGGGCAGGAGATGAGGGCTGAGGGCAGAGAGGGAGTGGGGGCAAATTGTGCCCAGACTGCGGGCCATGGTGAGGGCTTGGCTTTCGTGCTAAGGAAGCTGGGAGCTGCAGGAGGTCTCAGAGCAGAGGGTCATGAGCTGATTTATGTGTTAACATGATCCTTCTGGCTGCCCTGTGGGGAACAGGCTCTCAGAGGCAGGGAGATCTATTAAAGAGTCTATTATATTTGTCCAGGTAAGAGGTAATGGCAGCTCTGACAAGAGAAATAGCGCTGGAAGTGGTGAAAAGTGGGCAGACGCTGATAATGGTTGGAAGGCATCTGCTTTCGGCCATGTGCACAGGGCCTTGAAGGAAAGCCAGGAGTCAGGGGGCGCCTCCAGCTGCCACTTACGAAGATGCAGAAGACAGCGGGGGCGGGAGACATCTGCGGGGAAGGTGTAGGGCACAGTCTCGGACTTAGGAATCTGAGCTGCCTATTGGACAGCCAGGTAGAGAGATGGACTCGAATGCCCACAGTCTGGAGGTAAGGGGTCTGGGCTAAGAAACAATCCTGGGAGGATCTAGAAGGTACTACAGGAGACCACCAGGGGTATTTGCTGAGCCCTCGGGAGTGCCAGACTTGAGGTCAAGAAGGGGAACGGTGACCAGTAAGAGGGATGGACCAGGAGCAGCCAGAGAGAAGTGGAACTCCAGGGAAGAGCGATGTCGGGAAGCCAAATTCTCAGCATCCTCCTTATCCTGGGATCCTGTGTTGGGGTCCCCAAGAACACCCACAGATTCATTGATTTTTCTCCAGGGACTCACAGAGCTCAGAAAAGCCGTTACGCTCACAGTAGTTGTTTATTACAGCAAAAGGATAGCAAATCAAATCGCAAAGGAAAAAGGCGAGGGGGTGGAGCGAGAGCTTCTGGTTGTCCTCTGCCAGCAGAGTCATGGGAACAGCTTTCCCCAACGATGTGACAACACGCACAGAGCATCACCCACCAGGGAAGCTCACCGGGGCCTTGGTGTCCAAGGTTTTTATTGAGGTTTGGTCGTGGAGGTAAGACGGACTGCCCGAGTGGCTGACCTCAGTCTCCAGCCCCTCTGGAGGTCAAGCTGATCCCCTGTGGCCCAAGGCCCCACCGTAGATCACATTGTTAGCATAGACCATCAGATGTGCCCCAAGTCGCCCCCCCATCCGTAAACCAAGACACCCTTACCAGGCAGGTTAGTCCAAGGGCTTAGAAGCTCCCTCCCAGGAGCCAGACAAGGGCCAGTTCTTTGGAACGTGCTGGATTTGGACAACCCAGGCCTGCTGAGTTCACCCTTTACTACACACTGCCCCGCCCCTCCCAGTTCCCCCTTTGCTTTGATGAGTGGCAGCAACAGCCCCCTATGTCAGGGTCATCAGCGCCTTCCAGCGGCCTGGAGGAGCAGCTGACATCAGCCCCACTTGCAGAGACAGAGACTGAGGCTCCAAGAGGACCCGGGTGTGCCCCTGTCTGCCCACCTCCAAGCTCTTCTCTGGGGCACCAGAGAAGAGTGTGTGTGTGTATGTGTGTGTGGTTTTTTTTAAGTTATTAAAAAATGTTATTATATAAACATTTAACACATCACTCCAGTCTCTATTTCCATCTTCCACATCACCTTCTTGTCTGTGTGTCCTTTTCTGTCTCTTATAAGGACACTGTCATTGGATTGAGGGCCACCCTAATCCAGTATGATCTCATCTTGAGCCTTTCCTGAATGACACCTGCCATTAGACCCTCTTTCCAAATGAGGTCATATTCTGAGGTTCCAGGGGGCAAGAATTTAGAGGAGACACCTATTCAACCCTCTAGACCCAGTGAAATTTGACTTTCAGATATGCTCTGAATAGTTTTTTTTAAGTATAATTACGTCCGATGCAGTACAATCCTCAACTATTGTATAGGACCTACTTAAACTGAAAAATTATTTGTTGTTGATTTGAAAATCTGATTTAACTTGGTGTCCTGTATTTCATTTCTTCTGGGCTACATCTGGAAACCCTAAGTAAGAAGAAAAAGAAAGTAGAGGTGTCTTTGCCATTTTAGGTAGGGTAGTCAGGGAGGGCCTCATTGATGGGGTGAACTTTGAGCAGGTAATGCAAAGGAGGCGAGACCCAAAGGAGGCGAGAGGGAGCCATGTGGAGATCTGTGGGAAGAGTAAGTGCAAAGGCCCCGTGGCAGGAGTGTGCATGGTGTGTGGGAGGAACAGCAAGGAGGCTGAGCGAGGGGGAGAGGGCTGGAGAGGAGCGCAGAGAGGGCACCCAGGGCCAGATACTGCAGGGCCTTGTGGGACACAGTGAGGACTTGGCTTTGACTCTGAGTGAGGTGTGGGCCACCACAGGGTTCTGAGCAGAGAAAAAAAGCATGAGCTGACTTAGGTTACAATGGGCGCCCTCTGGTGGCTGTGTGGGGAACAGACTAGGGGGTGAGGATGGGAGCAGGGAGACCAGGGCTGAGGCCACCCCAACAGCCCAGAGGATGAGAAGTCAGGTTCTGGATGGATTTTGAATGCAGGACAATCAGGACTTGCTGGTGGGTTGGATGTATGAGAAAGAGACAGGTCCAGGATGACCTGAGGCTTTGGGCTCCGGCACCTGAAAGTGTGGACTTGGCCTCTTTTGAGATGCATAAGGTGGCCAAGGGAGCAGCTCTTGGGAGGAGTCTCAGGACCCCAAGACGGCGCACAGCAGGTCTGAGAGGAGGCCCATTGGATGCCTGTGTGGAAGCCTCCAGAGGCCCGTTGGACATCTTCTCGGAAGTGTGGAGTAGGCTCTTGGCTGTGTGTCTGGAGCCTAGGAAAGACGTCAGAGTAGGGTTAGAAGTCTGGGGGTCCTCAGTAGACAGATGCCATGTGTGGTCCCCAGGGGAATGCTCGAGGATAGGAAATAGTAACACCTGCCACAGAGACCCGATGACATCGTTCATCTTTCAGCAGATGTTTGTGCCCAGTGCCGTGCAGGTGCTGCGGCTTCATTGAGGAGAGAACTCGAGCCTGCCCCCTGCCCTCAGGGAGCGGAATTTGGGTGGTGGGGACAGCCCTGAGGCAGATGCTCTCCCCCAGTGCTTGGATGAATTCAGACTGTGAAGGCCAGTGTCTGAGCAGTTGTCCAAACTGACCTCGGTGTCTGCCCCAGGGTCTGTGTGCAAATTAGAAAAAGGTACTCCTTTCCCAAGCCTGGGGTGGTCTAATATGACAGTCCCTATGTACACATGGCTGTTGAAATTGGGAAGAATTGAAATTAAATAACAGTTTAAATTCCATTCCTCAGTTGCATCCACCAGGTTTCAAGTGCTCTGTTGCCATCTGCGGCCAGAGGCATCCCAGTGGACAGTGCAGATCTAGATGTTTTCATCACTGCAGGAAGTTCTTTTGGACGGTGCTGCTCTGTACCCTTTATGTCCCTATGAAAGGGTGACTGTGATGATAAATGTCTAGATCTATAGCATCTACAATGGTACCTCTTAGGTCTGGCACCTTCATGCAGTGCACATCCTGCCCAACTGCGCCAGGCAGCCCTGCTCAGCCTAGGGAGTGGAGGAAGGCTTTTTGTGATAAGGGAGCAGGAATATGATGGAGGAGCAGGAATTCAGTTAGGGAAAGGGAAGGAGGCAGGAAGAGGGGCAGGGAGAGTGTCCCAGCAGCATATGCAAAGTCCTTGTGCCTGGAGGAACTAAAGCCAGTGCGGTGGCTTTAGTGTAGAACAACCAAAGAGGGTTGTTGTGTCGGGCCCTGGGAGGCCTTGCAGGCTGTCGTATGGAGCATGGTCCTCCTTCCTGAGGGCAGTAAGAGCCTGGGAAGGGTCTTAGTAGGAGATTGATTGGATGTGTGATTCCTGATATCCAACTTCCTGGCTGTGTGACCTTGGCCTGTTACTTAACCTCTCTGAGCCTCAGTTGCCACACTATAAACGAGGCACGCTGTGCGAATGTGGATAACATTCTTCAAGCAGCGTCTGACATGTAATAAGTGCTGTGTAAGTTGCCATTTTCATTTATCACTATTGTTGTTACTGTTGGGTGAGACCTGCCTGGCTGCTATGTGGAGGACCGTTTGGCAGAGGAGGGAGGGGAGGGGACTTGGGGAGACCACTCATCCAGACAGGAGAAGGCGGTGATGGTGTGGATGGGGCAGGGCTGGTGGGAGGAAAGAGCTGGGTGAAGCAGTGATCTGATTTGGAGGTGGAATCAGTGTGACTGTGATTTATCATGTGAGGGGAGGGAGCATCAGGGGTCACCTGCGAGGTCCAGGTTTCTGGCTTGAAGCCCCAGGTGGATGTGAAGTTCCCAGAAGAGAATCTGGCTTGCAGTGGATGCCTGATGGATGTAGATTTTGCTCTCCTCCAGCTCTGAGATCCCCTCACTCTCAAACTGCAGCTCAGCCCCAGGAATGGAATATTCAAGGTCATTCTGTGAGTCCAAGACCTGGCTAAGGACCTGGGCACAGGCCTTAGCTTTGGGCTCCAGTCTCGTCCTCTGCCAGCATGACCCAGCCCTGGAGGTAGTTTAGACGAGGATTTGCTAGGCTCGTATTTCTCCCGCATCACCCAGCTGCTGGCTCAGTTGCCTCCAAACCTTTGTCCGGGTCATTCCTCCCACTTCAAAGCTGCACCTGATCTCCATGAGTTTTTCCTTAAGGCTGCCTCTCCTGAGAGACACACAGAGGGCTGTGTGCATGGGCTGGTTTTACGGAGAGGTGATTTCCCTCTGTGGCTTGCTGTATAGTCTGGGACAAGTCACGTGTCACCCTGAAACTCCATCTCTCTGTGAACAAATAGGCAAGCCACCCAGAAGCTTGCTCTTTCATTTATTTGTTTGTTTATTCATTCATTCATTCGACAAGTTTTTGAGGGGGGAGTGGTGGGTGTGTAAGCTGAGGTGGGCAAGGCAGTGAGCAGTTATGTAGGGACCTTGAAGTTCCTGTAGAAAGCATCTGGATTTTATTCCAAATGCAGTAGGAAGCCGTTGGAGAGACAGGGTGTGGGATCCGTTTATAATCTCAGTAAGCTCTTTGTGACAGCTGGGTGGAGACCGGTTTGGAAGTGAGGTGACAGGTGAAGGTGGCAGGAATGAGAAGGTGGCAGGAGGGGAAGATGGAGGCAAGAGCGATTCCGAGTTTTGGCAAAGAATTTGCTAAAGGATTAGATATGGGAGCAAGGAGAAGAAAGGAATCAAGGATGTGGTTTCTGATCAGAGCATGTGAAGAGGTGATAGTACCACTTCCTGAAAGGAGAGGACTGGGCCAGGGGAGGAGGAGGCATTCTCCTGGGGCCTTGTTAGAGATGAGATACCATTAGACACCCAACGGGAGATGCCAAAGACATAATGGGATATGAGAGTCTGATGCTCAGGGGAGAGGCCAGGGATGGTTGGAATGAATACGTTTGGGAGGGGAAACCTAAAATGGTTATATTGTTGGAAGACGGGGATGGGAGGATGTGATCTTATGGGCCTGACATGTTGGATTTGAGGGTGACCGTGACATCCCCCAAAAAATGTCAAGTAGAGAGTTTATATCAGTTACTGTAAAGGCTTAGCTGCTGTAACAAGCAGACCCCACAATGCAATGGTTTAAAGAAGGTGGAGGATTCTTTCCCTTCCACTTCACGGCCTTGTGGCAAGTGGGCCAGGGTGGACAGGTGGCTTTGTTCCACATGAGATTAGGCTGGGGCCCAGGTTCCTTCCATCTTGTTACTCTGCCATCCCCTAAGGGCATTGTCTTCACCCTTGTGGGGTCAAAACTGGGTTGTGGGCAGAACTAGGATGAATTCTCTGGGCCACACCTAGCCTCAAGGGAGGCTGGGAAGTGTAGTCTATCTGGGCAGCCCTATGCTGCCTTCACCTCTATTACCATTGGAGAAGAGGAGGACAGAATCATGCACTGGAAATGGATTTTAGGTCCAGAACTTGGAGGAGAGGTCCAAGCTGGAGACGTGAGCTAGGTAGTTATCTGCACAGACACAGTGTTTAAAGGCGCGAATGGAGAGGCAATTTAGAGTGAGCTCCAGGAGAGAGAAGGGAAGAGAGCCCAGAATCAAGCCTGGGGGTCCCCCATTATTTAAAGGATGGGGCCAGGAACATCCTTATGTGTACCCACAATCCCTCAGGCTATGACATAGCCCATTTTTCTTCTCTCTGACTCTCTTCTCAGGCCTTGTATGACCCCATCAACCCCGACAGGGAGACCCTTGACCAGCCTTCACTTACCGACTCCCAGCGTCTGTCCAAAGAGCAGGAAGTGCTTCAGGCTTTGGAACCCCTGATGGCTCAGGCCAACTTCTCCCTGCTCTCCGAGGATGCCATGGCCTACGCTCTGGTGGTCCATCACCCTCAAGATGAGGTCCAGGTGCCTGTCTTCCAGAGGAGAACCAAAACTCCCTGAAGGCCTTAGGGCAGGGGTGGCGCCTTTGGGAGGCAGAGGCTGCTGGGAGTTGCAGTCCTGAACACAGGGCACCAGCCCACGTGGCGCCTTTGAAGAAAAAGTCACGTCTTTCTCAGTTTACTTCACTGCCATCTGTAGGAAAACTATCATAAGAAACAGATCTTGTTAGGATTAGGGACTTTATCACCATCTGCCAGAGAACTGTATTACAGTTGTCCTTTGGTATGGGAGGGGATTGGTTCCAAGACCCCTGTGGATATAAAAGATCCAAGGATATTCAAGTCCCTTATATAAAATGGCATAGTATTTGCTTATAATCTATGCATATCCCCCAGTATTCTTTAAATCATCTCTAGATTACTTATAATACCCAATACAACGTAAATATTATGTAAAATAGTTGCTGGTGCACAGCAGATTCCAGTTTTGCTTTCTGGAACTTTCTGGAATTTAAAAAATATATATTTTCCATCCCGTAGTTGGTTGAATCACTGGATGTGAAACCTGCAGATATGGAAGCTGACTATCATAGATAATCCAAAACACTCATTGTTAAAGTCAACAAAATTATGATAAAACTACTAAAATCTTCCAAAGTTATCATCTCTGAAATTGGGTTGTGACTTATGAGCGGTGGTGTGACATAGTTTAATTGGCAATATATTTTCCCTCTTAGGTGGGGAAATAAACTTTTTATTATTTCATAAAATAATACAGTATCTTAAAATCAGTGGCATCTTAGATTCTAGGAAATATGGTAGTAAAAACACCTATGATGTGAATGGTGCCATCTTGGATGGGGTGCCCTTGTGCAGTGTACAGCATGAACAACCATACATGGCTGCCCTGCCATGGCAGGGTAATGACACTGGGTGATGATAAGCCTGGGAAGGCGAGGTGGGGGTGGCTGGGGAAATCCTTGTGGAGAGGAGCATCTAATTCTAATATCCTGCACTCACATCCCAGATTATACTCAGCTGCCTCTGCTTCCTTCCCCCCCCCTTGACAGGTGACAATAAATTTGGATCAGTATATCTACATGCACTTCTGGGCCCTGGGCCAGCGAGTTGGGCAGATGCCCCGTAAGTCCAGCGTGGGCTCCAAGCGTGGCTTCTTCAAGTCGCCCCCTGCAGAGAGGTGAGGCGACCCTTGTTCCCCAGCTGCAGCGAGAGGGAGCCAGGTTAGAGTCGAGAGGGGACTGACAGGTCAGTGTCTGGATCTGGGTGTCTGGGACCTGGGTGGGAAGTCGAGAAAGGGGGAGGGGTAAATCAATACTACCTTTTCTTCCCAAGAAGTAAGAACTACAATTCCCAGGAGAAGAGAAAGTGTAGGGACATTTCTCTCCATTTCTCTCCATTTTCCAGATGAGGAAAACCGAGACTCAGAGAGGGAAGGTCACATTCTGAAAAAGTGGAGCAGCTGGGATTCTGATGAACACCATATTTTTAACAGAAGATATTCAAATCCATAGTAGGGTCAAGAGAGCCAGATCTTCTCAGAGTCAGCCAGTGGGCCTGTGTATCACCCAATCCTTCTGGAAACCAGTTTATCAAATAGGGTCACAAATCCAAAAACAAAACAAAAACCAAAGACAAAAAAGCCCCTCATATCCCTTAAACCAGTAATTCCACTTCCAGGAATCTATGCTAGGGAGATATTTATACTTGCAGACTGCTTAATTATCTGTTTCTCCCACTGGACTATAAGCTCTGCAAAGGCAGCAACTGACTCATTTTCTTGTCTCTCCAGAGCTACATAGCACTCCTGGCACTGAACAGATACTCTGAAATATATCTAGAATTTGATTTTGAAAATTAACTAAGGAATCTTCTTCAACTCTCATTTATTAAGTCCATAAAATCAAGATGCAAACCTATGTGTCCAATGATAGGGGATTGCATTATGTAACTGATCCCCTGTTGTTGGACACAAAACTTATTTCTGACTTTTCTCCAACCGTTGTTAACTAGGTTTTAAAATGATGGTGCGACTGCAGAGCCAGAGAGAGTGCCCTGGGGCCGGAGGGAGCTTCCCAGGGCGGTCCTGACTACCCTCGCCCCTCCATCTCTGTCCATCAGGAGATACTTTAAGCGGGTGGTGCTAGCAGCCCGGACAAAGCAGGGGCACTTGGTGCTGAAGAGTTTCAAGGACACGCCGTTGGAGGGCCTGGAGCAGCTGCTGCCTGAGCTGAAGGTGCGCACGTCCACCCTGCAGCGCGCCCTGCTCAATTTCACGCTGGTCGTCTCAGGCGTGGTGTTCTTTGTCAATGTGGGCATGGTCGTGCTCTCTGACTTCAAGATGGCCACCTCCCTGCTGCTGCTGTTCTTTGCGGCCTTCATGGGCCTGCGGGCCTCCAAGGTAAGTGGGCCACCCCGCCAAGCCTCCCGGGTCCCTCTTCCTTGGTGTGCAGCCAGGAGGTCAGGCCGTCCTATCTCTCTGTGCTTCAGTTTCCTCATCTGAGAAATGGGCCGGATGGCGAGACCTGCTGTGAGGATGAAATGAGTGCCTCTGTGAAGCGCACTGGGTGCAGTGCTGGCACGTGGCAGGTGCTACACAGGTGTTCACGGCCACTCACTGGGCGCCTGCTTTGACAGACACTTGACATGGTGAATGATGTGTGTTCTAGAACCAGATTTCCTCGGTTTGAATCTAGCTTGACTGTCTTCTAGCTGTGTGACCTTGAACAGGCCGCTTAACCTCTCTGTGCCTCAGCTCCCACATCTGGAAACTGGATGACAATGGGACCTAACTCGGGATTACATGAATTATACTGCTGAGAACAGGGCTCTTGTTCCCTGTGTCTGGGCCTCCCCGTCCTGGCCAGGTGTCATTATCACTAGGGGGGCTGTTTTTCTTTCTTTCTTTCTTTTTTTTAATGGAGGTACTGGGGATTGAACCCAGGACCTCATGCACGCTAAGCACGTGCTCTGCCACTGCACTTTCCCCACCCTCCCAGGGGAGCTATTTTATAAACGCGGCTCCTGTGTTCTAGCCCCTGTGGACTGAGTTGGAAACTTTGGGCCTAGGGCCCTGGAAGCTGTATTTTTAACAACGTGCCTTCCTGATTCTGCTACATGTGAGTGCAGGGCCGCCTCGTACAGTCGTGCAGGTTATTCACCATCCAAGGGTTCATGGCCGAGGGGACAGGTGGGGCTGACACCCAATTTGTGCTTTGCTCCCTGAGCCGTGAGCTCTGTCTTGAGGCTGAGTGGGCCTTGAGGGACTGCCTTTTACTGATTCTCCCCCAGGGTTGGCACTGGCCCCTGGAGTGTGGACTGGTGTGAGGCGTCTGTTGGACCCGATCGTTCACTTGCTGGTTCATTGGTTTTCAAGCTGTTGCAGCCATCCCGGTGGGCTCCTAGGAGGCCTGGCAATAAATCCCACAGATAATAACCAGGCTGTGCTGGCTGAGAGGGTGAAGGGTTGCGGGGAGGGGGAGCAACTCCTGCCTAGGCCCAGGGCTCGGGTGGGATTGGAGGGAAGCTTTGAAAGCCAGGGATTGAGCCTGGTGGAGAAGGGGCTGGGTGAGCACAGCTTGGAGGTCTCACAGGGCTGGAATCTGGGGTGCAGGGGGGAGAAGTGAGGTCCCAGCAGGTGGCTGAACCTTGATGCTGAGGCAATGAATGTTAGCCAGGAACAGACTAAAGGTGGCTTGGCCTGTTCCAAGGCTCAGGAGCCCGAGAGAGCAGGGTGGGCTCAGGGGAATTTCATGGTAAATTGGCTCATTCAACATGGACTGTGTTCAGAGGGGAGGAGCAGGTGAGTGGGAGAAATCCTCAGGGGCCAGGCCGTGGAGGTCAGACTCTTTGAGGCCACTAGGGAGCCATGGGAGGGCTGTGAGCAGGGGAGGAGCAGGGTCAGGCTGTGTCAGGACAGACGAAGGGGGAGACTGAGGCCAGGAGGAGGCTGGGCATTGCACTAGGTGCTTTGGAGAGGAGGGGAAAAGGCAGAGAGATTCAAGGCAGGTGGAGGGGGCTGGGAAGGGGGTGGGGATTGTGCCAGGGGTCTGGCCTGTGATTGGGTAGATGGTGGCGTCACCTCAGGTACAGAACCCAGGGGAGGAAGGAGGAGTGGACTGAGGCGTTGAGTGAGGAGGGACACGGCACTCAGCGTGGGCCACCACGAGTATTGAAGGGAACATCTAGGTGGCCAATGGTGAGCCCTCTCCAGGGAGAGGTCTGGCCTCATCTGTGTGCCATGGAGTCGCATGACCTGCTCCCTTAACCTGTGAGAATGCAACTCCATAAGCTTGGCAGAAACAGGCACAAAACCCAAGATATTTTTTATACTCGTCCTGAATGCATGCAATTCCTACATCTTGCCTTCAACCAAAGAAATGGCGATTCGTTCCAAAGCGGGGACATAAACCGACTGTGCTGGCCTTGTAAGGAGAGAGTACAGTCCGCAACAAAGCGTGTCATCGGTACTGTGCAGGCCATTTCAGCGATTTTCCACGGGTGTGTTAACTTCAGAGGCATTTCACCTTAGGTCTGCATGTAAGATGGGTGACGCTCTATAGGCAGAAAATGCTTATGTTTAAAGGGGAGCCTCCAGCCCAGGATGTAGAGAAATATTCAATCATAGACAATGTTTAAATGCTTGTTATGGGCCAGGCTCTGTGCCAAGTGTTTTATTAGCATCTAGAGCACTTCTGTTATCTGCCTCCGTTCACAGCACTACCCGAGGATTTAGGTCTTAACCACAGTCTCACAGCTGGAGGGGACAGAGTTGGACGGGCACCCAGGCCTGCAGGCTGTAGGACCCAGTAGTCTTCAGCTCATTTTGTGGGTGAGAGGAGGAATCTGGACAGACATTTTGAATGTGAGCCCCAGAGGGCACTGGTGGGCCTTCATTTCCCTCCTTAGGGACCATAAGGTTGGAGAAAGGGGGCCAGGCCAAGAGGGGCCAAGGGTGGGGAAGGGGGCAGCCAATATCCAGCAGGGCCCCAGACCTGCTCCTCCCCTCTTCTTCCCTGAAAGTGGCTCTTCCAGTATTTGTCATCTGTTAACATTTTTCTTTACAATTCAATGTTTAAAATCTTGTTTTTAATTATGGAAAAGTTCAAACAAATGCAGAAATGTAATAGTATGGTGAGCACCCCCGTAGCCAGCACCCAGCGTCAACAATTAGCAGCAGTCAGGTTTCATCTAACGACCCACCACTCTCCCACCATTTAGATTATTATTATTTTGAATCCTACACATATCTGTTAATACTTTAGTATGTATCTAAACGATAAGGACTTAAAAAAATCTTTGTAACACAAAGTTTCCAGGCTAAAACTCATATGGTCCGGAAATCCTTAATAAAGCCATTAATACGTGGCTCAGATGAGCAAACCAGGACAGCGGCTGCGGAGTCACTGGGGCGAGAGCGTGGGGGTTAAAAATCCAAATACCTGGTCCCCTGACCTGGGGATCTGAACTGAATAGGCCTGGTGAGGGCCCGGGAGTCCTCCGGAAGGGCGGCGCCAGTGTGACTGACCCAGGGGTGTGTGTATGGGTGGGGAAGTGGAGTCCCAGCGCTGCCCGGCCCCTGCCGGATCTCGTCCCGCCTGCAGATGTTCGGACAGCGGCGCAGCGCGCATGCGCTGGAGCTGGCGCATATGCTCTACTACCGCAGCACGTCCAACAACTCCGAGCTGCTCAGCGCCCTGGCCCTGCGCGCGCAGGACGAGCACGCCAAGGAGGCGCTGCTGGCCCACAGCTTCCTGGCCCGGCGGCACCGGGGGGCGCGCAACAGGCCGGAAGGTAGGACTCGCGGAGCCAGGTGGCCCCGCCCCCTTTATGGCCCCGCCCTCGTTAGGCCCCACCTACCCCGTCATTTGCAGCTCCTCCCCCAAGAGCCACGCCCCAGACCAATGTGGCTGGCCTCCGACGTGGCTCCGCCTGAACAAACTCCACCCTGCCCCTACAGGGTCGAGACTCCCCGTAGTCCCAAGTGGCCCTGCCACAGTGAGACACCCGACCCCCGTTGTCCACCTCCCACTTTCAGCTCGCGCTGGTGGAATTGGTTCAGTAGACTGGACCTCTGACTTAGCTCCTGATCTTGGTGGACATGATCCTTCCCTGGGGTGACCTCCCTCTCCTAACCTCAACCTTGGCAAGAGTCTTGGATCAGACTCCTGTTGTGGCATGCTCCCCACTCCCCGCCAGCTCCTTCCTATATGTGAACCCAAATACTGCCTCCAAGAGACCCTTACCCTTCCCTGTGTAAGCCCAGGTGGTCCCTTCCCAACGGGACCCTTCCCTGAACAAGGGTCCCTGGCTTGTCCCCAGATGAGAGCCCCAAAACCGAGTCTTCTAGGCTTTGTCCGACTCCCCTCTTACACTTGTCCGACCCCTAGGCGTCTCCCAAACCCAGCACCCTCGGACTCCTTGCCCTGCACCCTCCCCGCTGTTCTCCCCCAGTCCTTTCGGGTCTGTCTGACCGCCTCACAACACCTGCCTTTCCCCCTACAGAGACCTCCCAGTGGCTCCAGTCGGAGGTGGAGAACTGGCTCCTGGCCCAGTCAGGCTGTGACGTGGCCTTCAATGGAACTCGGGCCCTGGCCCACCTGCAAGCCCTGACCCCCAACATCGGGATGTACCCGCCCCCGGGTTTCCCCAAACTAGACTCATTGGCTGCTATCACTTCCCCCAAGGCCACACCCAGCAGTGACAGCCCCTGACAGAAACCTCTCTTGCCCATCCCCGCCCAGCCACCTGGTCGGGAACTAAGCCCCGCTTCCTCCATGACGAGCTGTCAATCACGGCTACTTGGCTTTGCCCCTCCCCGCCTTCGAAGTACTCCCTGGCGACCGCCACTTCCGTTACGCTGTTTTCTTAAACAAAGCCGCGCATCGAGGCAGCCCGCCGTTGCTAGGCCCCTTCTTCCGATGAGCGGCCAATCAAAGCCTTTTGGCTCAGCGCCTGTTCCATCTCTTAGTCTCACCCCCACCATAAACATCTAAACGTGGTTTGGCTGAGGAGGGAGGGTCAGCCAATCACAGCTGTTCATCGCTGCAAACCACCAGGCACAGTTGTTAAACTGAGCCCTCCCGAGGCTATCTATCACTGTCTTTTTACCCCGCACCCGCACGGGGCAAAACTGCCCATCCTCTTCACCGAGGCGGAGCTTTAACCCGCAGCCAATGAGAGCCGTTTAGCTCGGTTCTCTGGCAACCCGCCAATGACAGCTGCCGGGCACTACCAACCTTGGGCAGCCGGTTGTCCCTGTGTCAAGCAACCAATCAGAATTTCTAACGGAGACTTGATCTTTCTACCAATTGCCGCTACTTATAAGGCAGGCCATTTGATCAAATACTAATCAGCTGGTCCAGGCTGAAGGGGTGGGGAGCTTTGTCCCAGGCAGAAAGCTGTGGGCCAGTAGGAATCAGAGACCATCTTCACCCCAAGGCTCAGGTCCACTCAGGCCCCCAAAACAAAACTCAGGTGACTTCCCTGCCCAAGTCCCTCACCCTTCCTACAGAAACTACCTCGGCCTGGATCTTGCCTCCACCAGTGGCCTGTGCAATATTTACTGATCTAGCGATGTCTCCCGCTGTCCCCTCTCCCAGAGGAATAAATCATGTTGAATAAGTCTGGGTGAGTAGGGTATAGTTGCAGGGGTTGCGGAGAAGGAAGTCATCAGAATCCTGGAAAGAAGATTCTGGGTGTTGGGGAAGTGCGTTTGGGTGGGTCTTGGGCAGAGAAAGCTGTAGTCCTAGAGAGACTGGGTTTGTAGTTGGTGAAATTGTCTGTGGATCACAGAGAAGGATCTTAGAGGCCCTCATTCCCCACAAGACTGGTCTTCTGAAGACAGGAGATAAGGCAAATTGTTCAGGGCACTAAGGCACACAGACAGGGGATGGATTGGTGTGAAATCTGGCCTCTCCCCTTCACACATGTATTTTGGTTTTTGGTGGGGAGGTTTAGGTTTATTTAGTTATTTTTGCGGGGAGGTGCTGGGGATTGAACCCAGAACCTCATGCATGCTTAGCATGCGGTCTACCAGTTGGGCTATACCCTCCCCTACCCGTGTATCTTGATATGGGGTTGAGTAAGCCAGGAGAAAGGGGATGTCATCTAAGTTTTACTAAGATGTCATATGCACTAGAGGCAGTATTTGTGCGGGGAATTTGGTGGGGGAGAAGAGGGGTTTGGTTCCAAGAGGGAAATGGGAGTTTCTTCCCAGAGGAGGGGTCAGGGGGAGCAAAAAGAGGCTTAAGGATCTAGAACCTGCTTGGTTGAGCGAGAGAGGCCGGGGACCAAGGAGAGATGACATGGAGACTCGGACTCCTGGCTCTTACCCAGAGGTTCCTAATGGTTTAGACTTGGAAAGAATCTTGAGTCTTGAGATAGGAGGACCTGGGGCCTTAATCTGTGGAAAGGGAAAGGCAGCCGGGACGCTGAGCTCCTGCGTCCCGAGTTAGAAGGGACGGGAGGGGGCCTGGAGCTGGATATTCTGAGGGCAGAGCTGCTGGTGATGGGGGCATCAGGCGTGAACCGCCTGGGTCCCGGCAGGAGGAAGGAAGGAGGCAAAGGCAGAACTGGCGGTTAGACGGTTTTATTTTCTGGAGCCAGGGCAGGGGCTTCGGGGAGAGGCTGCGGGGCTGGGAGCCGGCTGCGGAGGTGAGGGGACGCGCGGCCCTCACTCCCGCTTCCGCAGGTGAATGTAGATAATGCCGCTGGCCAGGGCGAGGGGGAAGGCCACCCAGGCCAGGGCGAAGCAGTAACCGAAGCTGCCCCCCGACGGGCGCTCTGCCAGGATCTCCTTGGCGTGAATGGCGTAGATCAGCGCCCCGGTAAACACTGCCACGCCTGCGGGGAGACGGGAACCACACGTCACTCAGGACCCCCAAGAAGACTGCATTTCCCAACAACCCAAGGGGCAAAGAAGCCGCGGGAGGGCGAGTGCGCAGCACCGCTGTCTGCTGGGAACTGTGGTTCGCACCCACAGCGCCGTCCAACGGGGCTACTGCAGCGTGGCCTTGGGCAGATTAGTTAATATGTTTGCGTCCCCTTTACTCATCCATTAAATGGGACGATAATATCTACTTATCCACACAACTAAGGAGTATTTTTGAGTGCTCTTCTACAAACCAAGCACAGAAGTAGTGAATTAACAGAACAAAAGGAAACTTAGAAAGGTAACGTCCCCCCAAATTGAGGACTGTGATTAACTTAGCTCTTTGCACCGGAAATCAAAAAACTTAAAAGTATGTAAACCTCCCTGAGGTGTGTGATACACGGTAGGTCCACAAGGAAGAGCAGCTGGCTGACATTATAAGACCACTACTATTATAATTCAGAGTTCACTCCTGGGATATTAATTAGCTACCTATCCCTGCTGCCCCCCTCCATTTCTGGGATCTAAATTATTTGTCCACTTCTGCTTCCCCAGCCCTGGCTTCTTGAAGCCCTGAGTTCCAGTTCCCCCATGACTCAGACACACACACCACAAACTACCATCGAGTCACTGAAAACTACAACTCCCGTAAGTTGCTGGGGCAGAGAGGCAGCTAAGGGAGGCACTTCAGGTGGTCCTTGGGTTGTTGAGAATTGTTTTCTTTCAGTAGCTGTCCATTCTCAGGGCCCCCAGCATCGCCACAGGCCCCCCTCCCTTCCCTTCAATTCCCAGGGAACAGTGCTCACTGGTGCAAAGCTGGCAGAGGCCAGTGGCGTAGAAGAGCCCTCCTCGCCGCATGGTGTAGAGTTGGAACATGAACAGGATGAAGGACAGACAGCAGAGGATGAGGGAAAGCACCATGAGGATCTGCACTGCCTTCAGCCAGCCTGCAAAAAGGAAATAGAGGTGGAAGTCACACAGGTCCAGAGTTCCAGCTCCACCTGCTTGATCATCATTGCCCCCCTCCAACCCTTCTTCCATTTAGGGCCATATAACCTCAGACACTAAGTAATATCACTTATGTCAACCTTGATTCCTGTAACTTTCCTAAATTCCCTCATCAGTTCTAGAAGCTGTTTGCGGATTCTTTAGAATTTTCTACATAAACATGTCCACAGGGAATAGAGAAACTTTTACTTCTTCCTTTCCCAGCATTATGCCTTTTATTTCTTTTTCTTGCTTTGTTGCATTGGATACCTTAAGTACAACATTTTATAGAAATAAGAGCAGAAACTCTTACTTTGCTTTTAGGGGAAAAGCATATAATTTTCACCTTCTTTCACTTAGAAATATTGATAGATGACAGCTCTGCCCTTTTAGAACTCAGAAGCTTCTGGTCCCGCTTCATTAGAACCTTGGAAGGATTCAGCCTCATCCCTTTAGAACCTTAATGTGGTCCACCCCATTGGAACTCGGACAAATTGGTCCCAGCCATCCATTCAGAACACCTGTCATGTCTTCTTAGAACTGTGGAAACATAATCCTATCTTCTCGGAATCTTAGCTTTTCCCCCATTCCTTAAACCTATAGCATGCGATCTCCACTCCTGAGTGATAGGGAGGGGTGCTTTCAACCCATCCTCTTTAGAACATGAGCATATTTCCCCCTACCATTCAGATAGGTGGGTCATCATACATCAGCCTCAGTCACCCAGCATTGAGACCGAGACCCATGCACTCAAAACTTTGGGGGCCCCCAATCCTTGGTCCCAGGAGGAGACTTGGGGTTACCCCTCCCTTTTGCAGATCAGCCCCAGTGCCCCTCACCCCTCACCATTCTCGCTGACGTTACTGCAGGCCCACGTTTTGTTGTCATTGTTCCATGTGCAGTCATACCAGAGATTCAGGGACTCCTTCCCGGGGAGGGTCCACCAGGACTGAGATGGACAGAGGAAGAGGGGCAAAGTTAGGGTGACTGGGAAGGGTTAGGAAAATGGTGAGGTACTCTGAAGGAGGAAGGAGCTGGACTGGAGAAAGAATGGATTTAGGAGGAAAGTAGGAGAGGCGGTCTTGTTAGGGGAAAGGGTAGGGTGGAGGCAGAGCTCAGAAGGGTAAATGCTAGAGAAAGGGGGTGGGGTCAGAGTGACTTTAGAGGAGGAACTTGTTGAGAATCTTTGCAGAAAAGGAGGCCCCACGATTCCAAGTAGGCTTACCTTGTCCAAAGTGGCCACAAAAAGCAGGATGAGAATAAGGATGTGAAGGGCAGAGACCACCAGTAAGAGGAGCGACATGGCCGCGGTGGAAGCCTGGGTGGGAATGTAGAGGATGGTCACTTCAAGAAGTTGGCACAGGGCCGGTGAGATGCCTGAATCCTGGCAGAGAAGGGGGCTGAGTCCAGATTCCCTGGTCTAATGAAAAAGAGGGCTAGGGGCCTGGACTCCTGGTCTGAAGGAGGCTGGGACCAGACTCCTGGGTCTCGAGGAGGAGGGGACTGGGGGCCCAGGCTCCTGAATTCCCCAGAGACTGGAGAGGGCAAGAGATAGACTCTTGGGTCCAGGAATGAGTAGGACTAGCAATGTGGCTCCCATCATCTCAGAGCCCTGTCCCTGGGCACGTATGAGCCAGGATATGAAAATTCATATTGCCACCCTTTCAGACTCATCGGAAGCTGGGGGCTGCCCCCAGAGATGGGCATCCTTGACTCACCCCACTCCTCTCCTGAGGTGGGGGGAGGAAGGGGGACCCGGTGAGTCATCGGGTGACTCATCTCACCTCCTCCTGTCTCCAAGCACCAGGGAAACCCCAGCCCTTGCCTATGCCCACGAGATCCCCACCCAACCCTGCCGCCAGACTAGTGTCTGCTGGACACCTTGTGGGGAAAATGGACAAGATCTCTTGCGGGTGGGGAGAGACCCAAGAAGCAGGAGCCAGCCTCCCATGACTCTTTAGTGTCCCGAGAGGGTGGGGGTGGGGGGGTGCTGGAGGGTCTCCAGACTTTGATTGTTCGCACGAAAAATCCTGTCCTCAGGGTCTTCAGGGGAGAGTGGATAGCCGTGGGAAAAAAATTGCAGGGATCTTTTGGGTAGGGGGCTCTGCTGGAAACCCTAAAATCTTGCCAAGCCCCACCCCCTCCCAAGTCCCCACGCCAAGTGCGAAGAAATCACTTCTTAAATTACAAGGATTGTCAAGGGGTCTTAGAGCTGGGGTAGGGGTAGTCTCTCCTGGGCTGGGGGTCTCCTTTCCAGTGCTGCACACACAAGTAAAGAAGGAAATCCCAGTCCGAATAACGGATTGGAAACTTACCGAGAGCGGCGGAAAAAGTCAGAGTTGGAGTCTGGTCCCTCGCTCAGGCCTCTGTGCCCCGCCCTTCTCCCTCCTTCCACCCTCTCTCGGCCCCCGCCTCTCTCGCCGCCTTCCTCCCTCCCTCGCTCTCCCCTCTGCCTCCCTCGCTCTTTCTCCCCTCCAACCCTGGAACCCTTTCTCCCTTTCTCTCTCCCTCTCTCTTTCTCTGTCCTGCCGCTTTGGTCTCTCTCTTGTCCTCACTGTTTACGCCTCCTTCCTCTCCTTCTTCTCACTCTCCTGGCTTCTATTTCTCTAATCCTTTCAATATATACTGACCCTTTTATACCCACCCTCACCGCACCCAGCTGAGGTCTGTAGCCAGAGGGAGGGCCCTGGCACTCGGCTTCCTCATTCTCCGGGCCCCCACCCACTACCCCCAGACAGGCATCTTCTGGGGCTCCCTCCCGCGGTTGAGATGAACCACCCTTGGAAGGAAGGGAACAGAGCTGGGGCCCACGGGTGGGGCCAGCAGCGGCGGTGAGATGATCCGATTCTCAGGCCTCTGCTTGGGGTCTTGTCCTGGGACCTCTGTCTGCTTTCCTTGATGGGGCTTAGGACCGGATACTCAGAGGGATGGGAGACTGAGGGAAGAGGCCAGATTTCTGCGGTGTGGAGTGGGGCTGAGGGCTGCTGGTGGTCAGGGGATGGGAAATGGAGAAGTGTAGAACTCTAGAAGGGGGCAGGAGGTGGAAGTTAAGAAGCCCAATGTTCCATTTCCTGCCTGGGGAAACTGGACCAAGTTGATCAACTTCTGAGCCCCAGTTTCCTAATCTATGAGGTGGGTACAATAACACTAATAATCCTGACAATATACTAACACCGATAATAACAATTCTGACACTTACTCTAATGAATAAGGTAAAACCAGTACATGGACACATCTAACACATGCATTCCTTTCTTCATCATTTATTGACCATCTCTTATGAACCAGGAGTTCATGATGAAGAAAACAGAGGGAAGCCCTGCTATTCTTGTGGATTTAACTTCTAGTCAAGGGAGACAGCCAGACAATCAAGACAAAACATCAATGAAGAAGAGAAATTTCAGATAGTGATAAGTGCTTTGAAGGAACTAAAATACAGGGACATTGATATGATTAGAGACTGTTCTTTAAAAAAATTTTTTTTTTAATTGATGGGCGGCTACTCTGAAAGGGTCATCAGGCAAGATCTCTCTGAAGAGGTAACATCTGAGCTGAGACTTGAAGATAGGAGTGATTTGAATGCTGGGAGGGGAGAGGTAGTGCCCAAGCCTTTGAGAACAAGCTCAGGTTGTTCAGGGAGCAGACAGAGGGGCCAGTGTGGCTGGAACACAGGGCGTGAGAAGGAGTGGTAGGAAGGGAAACCAAAGAGGGCTCTTGAAGCCTAGAAAAGGAGTTTGGGTTTTCTTCTAAGTGCAGTGGGAAGCCATTGAAGAACAAAAATGCAGTACCAGGACTTAATGTTAGTTGTTGTTGTTATTATTATTATTATTTCTTGGGTTATTGAATCAGGGTGTGTGTGTGTGGGGTGATGACCACTATGTACTTAGGTCTCTCTGCAGGGTTGAGTACTGTTGAAAAGTGAAGGACAGGGAACCAGGTGTCTGGGGTCCTGATGTGGAATTAAGAGCTGGAGAACTGAAATCCGGGGTCCCTGAAAGGGAAGGGAACTGGACAATGGGATGTCTGGGTATGTGATGGGGCCAGAGCTAGGGGAAGGGAGAGTGGTTGGTCTTTTGGGCTCACTGAAGCGGTGAGGGAAGGGCAGTTCAGTGACTGGGTGGGTGCTCAGGAAGCTGGGGTACCAGTATAGCACAGGCTCTAGACACACTGGCTGGATTCAGTTCGAAGCCATTTTACTCATTAGCTGTGATTTGGGACGAGTTATGAATCTGACCCAGTTTATTTGTAAAATAGGGATATTGTAAAAGAATTATGGAGCAGTTCTTAGAGAAGTGTCTGGTACACAGTAAGTACAGTTGTATGTGCTTATTAATACAAGACATTGTGTCTCTGAGTGGATTCAGTACTGGGAGACTCTAGATAAAGGTCTCTAGGATTTGGGGAAAGGGCAAATTCTTGGACTCAGTGGATCTCAAGGCTAAAAAGTAGGGAGTACAAAATGAAGATCCCTGGGGGTGGGGAGTAAGTTGCTTCATCTTACACTTTTGAGAAGGACAGAGACCGGAGGTCTGAACTCAGTTCCACAAGTAAGTTAGCAAGTTTGGGTCACTGGGAAAAAAATGAAGGGCTGGAGATTATATGCTTTTCATGGAGGCAGAGGGGACCAGACCTGGGTCTTGGGAGGAGTCTGGGAACCAGGGACGAGGGAGACGGAAATTTGAGCGGGGTAAGCGAAGAACAGGCTAGGATTCAGTTAAGTTCCCTGAGTGGAATCAGCGCCGGAGTTGGGTGTCCTGGGGATGTTCCGGTGAGGGGTGGTGGTGGGGCGGTCCCCCATGCTAGGGCCCTGTAGAAAGGTGAGAATTCAAGGGACCAGAGGGCTGTGGCGGTATCTCCCCTTCCTGGGCCTCCTAAACTACGAGCTGAGCGCCCGCGGGCCGCTTCCTCCCACAGGAAACCGCAGGCGTCGGACACACCCAGCCTGCAGGGAACGCTGCCTACTGCTAGCCCGCTCCGTGGAGGCCCACGTGGGCAGCAGCCCGCCGTCAAGGGGGCGTGCCCTGCAGAGCCAGGGGGTGTGGCAACGAAGGGCGTGGCCGGAGAGCGAGGGCGGTACGGAGGGCCCTAGACCACGCCCACTTCCGCCTCAGTGCGCGGACCTCAGGCGGCTGAGGGTTTTTGGCCGCCTCTTCAGAGGCCGTTGGCCGCGCATGCGTCATGAGCCGCTTGGAGGACCTGAGGCAGTGGTGAGCGCCTCCCCCGACAATTCCCGGCATCGTCACCGCCTCCCTGCTAATGAATCCTCAAAATAACGCGGTCTTAGTCAGCTTAAGACAAGCAGTTCTCGCGCCCCGTCCCAAAGGACCTCGGCCCAGTTCCAGAGTCTTGCAGACGGTTCCCTCCCAGCCCTGTCTCCACGGGCTCTTTCACATACTGCTTCCCCCACCTGGAAACACACAGCTCTCCCCTCACAACCCCGTGCTCCCCAAATAGACCATCTTGACCTCCTTCCCCAGGCTCTCAGGGCTTGAGTGCCTCCTAATTAGCCCCGGTCCCACAAGTCTGGAGAATCCGCGTCCTTCCAGCGCCCTCCTAGCAGGGTCCTCACGTGTTCTTCCAACCACGCCCCTCACCAGACCCTGAAGCCCCACCCCTCATAAAGTCCGCAGACCCGCCCTTTACATGTATCCGTGCCCCTCCCCTTTCAAGGCTCCGAAGCCCCGCCCTGGACGGGTATCAGGGTCCAGGGCTTCGCTAGGGCCCCCAACCCCAACCCTCTCGGACACTCCAGCTCTGCCCTTTGCAAATCTCCGAGCTCTTCCCTCATAAGCCTTGAAGCCCCCGCACTCCGCAGGCCCACCCAGTCCCTCATGAGCACTTTCAGCTCCGCCCGTCATAGTCCTCTACAGCTCCGCCCCTAGCAAGGCCTACAGCCCCGCCCTGAAGGCCCTCCTACCCCCGCAGCCCCGCCCCCCGCAGCCCTCTAGCCCCGCCCCTCACAGAGCTTCTCTTGCTCATCTAGTCACAGTATCCGAGATCCCCGCAGGTCTACTCTCGGCCTCCTTGGTCCCTCCTCCCTAACCTCCCCTCCCACTGCTTTCCTCGGCGGCCTTGGTCCCTCCCCAGCCTCTGTCCTGAGGCCTCATTGGCCCCTTATCTCCCCAGTAACCAGACCACAACAGTGAGCTTGGAGCGCCAAAGACAGGTCAAGCACTCCAGCAGGTAGGGATCGGGCCTCGCTCTCCTCAGCTGGCCAGAGGTTCCCCCTCTTCTGTGATCCCTTCCCCAAACAGCCCCGCCTCGGAGATACCGAGAGCCTAGAGGATATACCTGTCCCCCGCGCCAGAGTCACAGCTGCGACGCAAGACAGAATGTGAGAGGTGGAAGTTTGGGAGGGGCGTGGGGAGAGGCCTGAGAGTGTCCCCCTCCAACTCACCAGAGGAATTGAGACTCAAAGAGAGGCCAGAGCTGGTTCCGGAGTCACCCTCTTCTAACTCCTAGCCTCTCACTGTTCGTTGCCGCTCTCCTCCTAGCCCTCTCCTGCTCTCTATCTGAAGGGGTCCTGCGTTGCCCCCACAGGAGCCCCACACTCTTTGGCCAAGATGCGTTTGGGACTCTCTGCTGGGAGCACTCGCTCCGAGGACGGAAGCGAGGCCTTCCTGGAGGGTATGGGTAATTCATACATTCTTTCTTTATTTCACTCTTTCTTTTCCTTGATTTCCCCCTGTTTGAGGCCCTGTGCAGTGGGCACTGGGGAGGGGGAGGCATTCCAGAAGAGCCCTCTAGTGGGCAGATGGATGGGCCAAGATGGGGGAGAGGAATGGCCAGGAGAGGTTTGCGTGGGGCCCAGAACTCCTCCCAGGAATTACCAACAGGAGAAGGAAGGGAAGTGTTTCTGCTGAGAGAACAGCATGTGGCTGGGGCAGGATTTCTCAACTTCCATACCGTTGACACTTGGGGTCTGATAATTCTGTGAGTTGGAGGATGCTTAACCATCCCTGGCCACTACCCACTACATGTCAGTAACACCCCCAACCTGCCCCCACATCGTAACAATCAAAAATGCCTCCAGACATTACCAGATGTCCTTAAAGGGCAGAATTGCTCCTGGTTGAGAACCACTGGGCTGTGGGAGATGGAGAGCTGGTGGACAAGTCTGGAGAGGTGGGTAGGGTCAGGTCTTGTGGGGCCTTGAATGCCAGGCTGAGGGGCTGGGACTTTGCCCTGGGGATGGTGCTGGAGCACCATGGGATGCCTGTGACAGGGTCAGATCTGGGTGTAGCAAGGACTCTCTGGGGCCACGAGGAGAGGCCAGGAGGTTGGGGAAGAGGCTGGGTGATGGTCCAGGCTAGGGAGGATGAGGCCTGAGCCAAGGGGATGGGCTGGGAGTGAGGAGGTGGGAGGATGGGTCTGAGGACTGCTGGGTGGTGGGGCTGAAGTGGGGGGAGGGGACAAGAATGGTGTCCCTTGGAGTCTCTACACCTGTTCTCAGCTTTGCCAAGTTCTAGGTCTTGCGCTTCTGGTCCCTAAGAACTGTGAGGCCTCCCAGGAGTGCCCTCTAGTGGGGAAACAGATGTATGCCCAAACCCGAGGTAGGAGTGGGTTTAGGGGGAAAATGTGGAGGTCAGCATGGGGTACAGGGGTATGAAGGGATGAGGGATACAGGACCTGAGATGCAGCCCTAGAGTGGTGTTGGGGCCTGGGTCTGAGGTTAAGCTGCAGTTTGTGAGACCCTAAGGGAGCCAGAATTCCTAGGTCCTGGGAAGGGAGGGGCTGGGGCCTGGATTCCTGTTGAGTCCCTTGCGGGGTCCCATCCCAGTGGACTGGGAGCTGAGCAGACTGCAGCGACAGTGCAAAGTGATGGAGGGTGAAAGGCGAGCCTACAGCAAGGAAGTCCACCAGCGTATCAACAAGCAACTGTGAGCCACGCGCCTGGGTCCCTGGAGCTGGGGAGGGGGCTTTTAAGGAGGTTGAGGGGCTGACTCCTGGGTCTGAGCCGGGGGGGCAGGCCTAGTTTGCCTGGACTTTAGTGATGCTGAGCTCTGCCCCTTTCTGGCTTCCCCTCTCCCTGTCTGGGCAGCGAGGAGATCCGGCGCCTGGAGGGGGTGCGGGACAAACTGAAGGTGCAGATCAGCGTTGCCCAGAGCCAGGTCAAGCGGCTGCGGGACAGTGAAAGGCTGGAGAACATGGGTCACCTGCTCAAGTGCCGGGTCCAGGTACAGGCTGAGGTCAAGGATCTGCAGGAGCAAACCAGAGCCCTGGACAGGCAGGTGGGTTCTGAGTCAAGACTCTGTAATTCCTACTTAGGGGCAAGTGTCAGAACCTCTTTGAGCCTTCACTTCCTCATCCGAAAAGTGGGGTTACTGAAAGTATCCACCTGGGGGAGCTGTGCTCAGACTCTGGTAGGAATATGAGTATTTAGTGCTTAGCACAGTCTTGCATATTCAAAAATGGAGCTGGTACTGTTAGGAGAAAAAGATTCACTTTCTGGAATCAGTGAAGCCTGCATGAGAATCCTGGTCCTGCTACATCAGAGCTGTGCCATGATGGCCAAGTCTTTACCTCTCTGGGCCCGAGTTTCTTCATCTACAAAAAGAGGATGCTGATAATGCAGCAGACCTTGTTATCTGACCTTGGAAACCTTGACTTTTCTAGGCCCAGTGTTCTCAGTTTTTAGGACCATGAGTCATCCTGACACAGTGCATACACATACAGATGCAAATGGATGCACACACACATATATATCTGAAACAAAAGTTTCCCCAAATGATACTTACTTTTTTCTGTGTGGGCTCCATCCTGCTATTTTCTGGTCTACTCTTCATTTCAAAAAGTAGCTTGCCTAGACCAAAAGCTTCCTTGCACACTGCTGGATCACACAGAGGGGTCTGAAAGTTAGTTATGTTGGTGGTCCATATTAGTTTGCTATTGCTGCTAGAAGAAATTACCACAAACTTGCTGGCTTAAAATAATACAAATTAATGATCCTGCAGTGCAGGAGGACAGAAGTCTGAAGGTGGGGGTCTCACTGGACTAAAATCAAGGTGTCAGCAGGACTGTGTTCCTTCAGGAGGCTTCAGGGGAGAATTATTTTCCTGGCCTTTTCCAGCTTCTGGAAGCTGCCTGCGTTCCTTGGTTTATGGCTCCTTTCTGTGTCTTCTAGCGAGCAGCGACTCATCCTGCATCACTCTGATGCCTTTATCATCTCTTCTCTGAATCTGACTCTCCCGCCTCCCTTTTTCACTTATAAGAACCTCTGTTATGATACTGGGCTCACCCAGACAATCCAGGATAATCTCCCCCGCTCAAGATCCTTGGCTTTATCACATCTGTGAAGTCCTTTTTGCCATTGAAGGCCACACGTTCACAGGTTCCAGGGATTCTGATGTGGACATCTGGGCAGGAGGAGGGGAATATTTTTCTGTTCTACCACATGTTCTGTAGTTTTATTACATGTGACTTTCAGTCAGTCTGTTTGTTCAGCAATCAATATCACCTCGAGCCACATTTTGTAAGCTGAATTCTGTCTGAGTCACACATGTCAGAATTTTGGCTGTTTCATGGTAGTACAGTGGCTTAGTGGGTGTTGGCTGCTTGAGGTGGTTTTTCTTTAGTCTTGGATGGAAACTCACCAGAGACAGGTCCAAGTGGGATGATTTTATTATCTTGACTCCATCTAAGAAACCTGATTATGGAGAATTGTAGGTCAGGTGGGGTCCTCAGAATACAGCTATGTAAATTTCCTCATGAGGTCAAGAAAGGATGTAGCTGTCTGGTGATATTCATTCATTCAACAAATTTTGTTGAGTGCCAAGTGCTGCTCTAGGTGCTGAAATCAACAGTGACCGAAACATACTGCATGAGAGCAGTTGACATTCTACTGGGGAGACAGACAGTAAGCCAATGAAAGCTGAAAAAAGGATTTGCTCAGAAGAAATCATCCAGAATCTCACACAGAGAGACAAAAAGATGGACGGGTGGTTAAGAGAATGGCAGACCTAGTGAGAAGGTTTAATAGATGAGTAACAAACGTTTCAGAACAGAAAGAGAATGGGACAGATGTAGTGTGTGACAGGATAACACTTGAGAACTTTCAAGAGCCAGTGGAAGACCAAATCCACAGATTCAAGGATGCCTTAGATTCCAAAACAGGATGAATAAAAAAGCCACACTTACACAGGACATAGGGAAATTAAAAAAAGGAGCCAGAAAAATTTAAAAAGCATTACTTTCAAAGGAGCCACAGTTAGACTGACAGCTGATTTCTCAAAAGAAACATTAGAAGTTAGAAAATAGTGCGTGACATTAAAACTTGACTGTCCTAAGAGAAAAATTTATCAACTTAAAAATCTATACCCAGTGAAAATATCATCCAAGAATGACAAAGCAGAATACATATTTTCTGGCAAAGAAAAATGTAAAGTTAGCCATAGTGTTTCTCAAACCATATGTGTTGAAGGATCAACTTTTAAAACTTCCAATCTGTTACTGTCTGGTACCTTTGTAAGGCTTGTGTCTTGTGTGACTTGCTATGTGATTCAACAGCACCCAAGAACGCTGTTTCTAAATGCTTACTTTCATTTTCTGAACCTATCACTCAGAGACTGATGGACAGACAGTCCTTGGACTTGTGCCAGTTCACGGCAACAATTTATGCAGATACAAACATTTTTGATAAAATTCAGCATCTATTTACGTTAAAAACTCTTAGAAAGCCAGGAATAAAAGGAAATTTCCCAAATTTGATAAAAGGGCAACTACAAAACATCTACAGCAGACACAACATTGTAAAATGACTGTATCTCAATAACAAAAGTTTTAAAAAAACATGTACAGCAAACATCATATTTGTTAGTGAAACATGAAAAAAAATTCTTCTTGAGATCAGTAGCAATATGAAGATGTCAGGTACAACTACTTCTATTTAACATTGTACTGGAGGTCCTATCTTGAGCAATATGGCAAGGAAAAGAAAAACAAAGCAATTTAAAGACAAGAAAAGAAAAAGAAAGACTGGAAAGGAAGAAATGAAATGGTCAGTATTTGTAGATGATATATTTGCGTACATAAAAGATCCAAAAGAATCTAAAGCTAACTTATAATTAACAACGTGTTTTAACAATGTGGCTGGATACAAAGTTAATGATATTTCCTTATATTAGCAATAACTATTAGAAAATAATATAAGACAAATTTATAATAGCCAAAAGAAGTACCTAAGAAGAAGTCTATCGAAAAGTGTGCAAGACCTCTATGGAGTAAATTGTAAAAGTTTATTGAGGGATATTAAGGAAGAATTTAATAAATGTAGAAATATACCCTATTCATGGATTGGAAGAGTTAGTGTTGTAAAATGTCAGGTCTCCAAATTGATTTCTAGAATCAATGTAATCCCAATCAAAATACTAAAAGTTTTTTATTTTTAATAGATGAACTGGACAAACGTATTCTAAGGTTTCTACAGCAGTGCAATGAACAAGATGACTAAGATTTACTTAGAAGAAGAACACTGTGGAAAGATTTATTTGTTCAATTATCAAGATTTATTATAAAGCTCTCATAATTGGTGCAGGGCTAATCAAATGGGACAGTGGGGCAGAACAGAGAGCCCTGAATGAGACCTATGCATATGAGGACACTTGATATATGACTTCAGGAAATGGGAAAAGGAGTTTTCTAATCATGGTGTTGTGAAAATTGGATATCCACACTGTAAGATGAAGCCAGACCCTTATTTCTCACTGTACCCTAAACTAATTCCAGATGGATCCAAGATCTAAACTTGTGAACGTGGGAAAGGGTTTCTTAAATAAGTTAGAAAAATTTCCACTTTTAAAGGAAAGGATTGATACATTCCATGACTTTAAAATTAGCAACTCCTAATTCATCAAAAGAACCATAAAGAGTGTGCAAATTAAGTCACAGAACAGGAAGGTTATTTGCAAGACATAGCTGACAAAAGGCTACTGTCAAGAACATACAAGAAACGTCTACAAACCATTAAAGAGTCAGTTCAATTTTAAAATAGTCAAAGGACTCGAGTGGGCACATTGCTAAATAAGAGATTCAGATGTCCACTAAATGTAGGAATTATCACTCATCAGTAAGCAAAGAAAGGCAAATGCAAGCCACAATGAGCTATCATTAAACACTCACCGGATTTTCAACAACTAGTGTCCAAATATACCAAATGCTGGGGAGAGAAGGCGCAGTGGGAACTATTATGAACTGTTGGTTCAGAAGCCCCCACCAGTTGGTGGGAGTATACATTGTCTTAAGTATTCTGAAAAGTTTCTTTTCCTCTACTATCTATTAAATTTGAAGATAGACATACCCAGTGATCTAGGGTTGCATCCACTCCACATGGCCACCAGAGGCAGTCTTGGGTTCCACCTGACGTTCATAGCCACAGGATTCAATAGACTACCCCTTGGCACGAGGTTCACTTACCTTTGAAGGACAGAAGACAAGAAACAACAGCATCTTTGCACGACAGCATCAAATACATCTTCCCTGAGTGGCCCAGGCCTGTTTCTCAGCATCTTCAGTTGGACGATACCACATGGGTGGGTGGGTGGGTGTTGCCCACCTGGGCATAGGGCACCTTTGTATACAGTGGGAGCCACCCCTTGTACCAGATCATGAGGGCAGCTTCTAAGATCCCACCAGGAACATACTCAGTTATAAGAAAAACACCCTACAGAAAAGCCAGTTTTCTATTCAGTCCTGGTCATGTAGGCTTTTGGGGTCTATGGGTCCACTCACAACCCTTCCAGTCTGATCTGGTTCACCAATCGGGGCCATTTTTACAATAAACATCGTTGCCTGGGAACTCAGCTGGCATTCTGTATTTACCTTAACCCAGTATGTTTCCATGGAAACAGTGTTGAAAGGAAGTAAACCAAAGTTATCTCCCAGTAGAAAATGGTTTAGATTTATCAGAAATCCTCCTCCCACCCAGTGGTTCCACTTCTGAGTATATAGCCTGGAACCAGGATTCATGAAAAGAACATAGATAAAAGTATTATTCACATTAGCTAGCTCCAAATGGGAAACAACCCAAATGTCCATCAGTATTTGAATGACTAAATAAATTGTGGTATGTTCTTATAATGAAAGAGTATACAGCAATAAAAATTACAATTACAGAAGCATGGATGAATCTCACAAACATTTGAAGGAAGCAAGACATAAAATATACAGGCAGCATTATTTCATTTATATAAAATTCAAAATCAGGCCAAGACAAACTTTCATTTAGGGGGTTTATACATGGGTGATAAAACGGTAAAGAAAAGAACTTCTCTTGAGGAAGTATGGCAAACAGATTAATGACTCGCCAAAGATGTCTGTGTCCTCATCTCTGGAACCTGTGAGCACGTTACTTTACATGGCAAGAGACCTTGCGGATGTGATTGCAGATTTTGAGATGGGTGTGCTATCCTGGATTGTCTCAATGGGCCCAATGTACTTACAAGAATCCTTGTAAGAGAGGGCAAGAAGGTCAGACTCAGAGAAGATGATGTGATTACGGAGCGAGAAGATGTAACAACAGAAGCAGAGGTTGGAGTGGCCACAAGTCAAGGACTCCAACATCTAGAAACTAGAAAAGGCAAGGAATGAATTTTCCTCTGGACACTCCAGGAGGAATGCGGTCTGGCTGACACCCAGTGAAATGACTTCTGACTTCTGACCTCCAGAACTGTAAGATTGTAAATTTATTTTCTCTTAAGGCAGTAAATTTGTGGTCTTTTGTTACAGCAGCAGTGGGGACTAACACAGGCAGGAGAGTGGTACCTGTATGGAGGGGAAGTTGGTAGTGATGAGAGGGAGACATATGCAGTGCTGTCAGTATTCTAGTTGTTGACCTGGGTGGTGGTTCAAACATGTTCACTTTTAAGATATATGATAAACTGTACCTACCTGATAGATGCACTTTTCTGTGCACAATAACATTTTTTTAAAGGAAAAAAAGGTGTAAAACATCATAGACCTAAATGCAAAACCTAAAGCTCTAAAACTTCTAGAGAGAAGCATAGAAGAAAAGAATATCTTTGTAGCTTGGGTTAGGCTAAGGTTTCTTAGGTGCGGCACCAAAACCATGATCCTGGCAAGGACAAATTGATAAACTGGATTCTGTAAAATTTAAAAACTTCTCCTCTTTGAAAGATATTGTTTAGAGAATGAAAAGACCAGCCTCATTTTGGGAGACAATATTTACAAAGCCTAAATCTAACAAAGAAACCCCAGAATATGTTAAGAAGTTTTAAACTCAATGAGAAAAAAAAAATGACCTAATAGGAAAAAGACTTGAGCAAACACTTCACCAAATATATGTAAGATGGCAGTAGCACATGAAACATGCTCAGCAGTATTAGTCACCAGGAGAATCAAATTAAAATCACAAGGTACTTCTATACACTTCTTAGAATGGCTCAGATTTAAGAGGTTGACCATGCCAAGTGTTGGTGAAGATGTGGAGAAACCAGAACTCTCACACCCTGCTAGTGGGAACATCAGTGGTACAACCACTTTGGAAAACAGTTTGGCCATTACTAAAAAATGAAATGTCCCCCTACCATATGATTCAGACATTTTCACTCCTAGGTGTTTACCCAGGAGAAAAGAAAGCACATGTTTATACAACAAATTGTCCATGAATATTCATAACAGCTTTGTTTGTAAAATTCAGAACAGAAACAATCCAAGGGTCCACCCACTGGTGAATGGATAAACAAATTGTGGCACATCCATGCAATGGAACACTACTCAGCAATAAAAAGGAATGGGCTGTTGATACACCCAATGATGTGGATGAAGCTCAGAATAATTGTTATGAGTGAAAGAAGCCAAACCCTTTCCTTCAAAAAAAGAGTGTATATTTGTGATTCCATTAATATAAAACTCAAAAATGCAAACAGACCTACAGTGACAGCAAATACATGGAGGACTGCCTGGGGGCGGGGGCTGCGGGAAGGAAGTGGGGAGAGGAGCGACAGAGAGGCACAAGGAGGCTTTTGATATGATTGATATGTTCACTATCTTGATTACGTCAAACATACAAAATTGCATACTTTAAATACATGCAGTTTTATTGCATGTCACTTACCCCTCAACAAAGCTGAGAAAAAAAATTTCCTACCCTCACCATATGAAAACAAAGTCTAGTTAGAGAGTCAGAGGCTTGCTGGGAAACCAGCAGTTAGCAGCAGGGAAGTGCCCTGATTTAGTAGCATCTTCTGATTTTCATAACATCAATACTCTGATCTTGGCTCTGGTGAACATAGCCTAACGTGACCCCCAGTGGTAGAATCCACTACCCCTCCGTATGGGTGGAACCTGTGACTAGCTTCTAGTCCTCTCCTTGATTGGGTTATGCTATATAAGACTGCCGTGCAGGAGCCTGGAGGAGTGCCACGTGACAGGGAATATCCTGGAGCTCCTAGGAGCCGAGAGCTTCAGTCCTGCAGCCTCAAGGAACTGAATTCTGCCAACAGCCACATGATGAGTCCCCGATGAGACCTCAGTCCTGGCTGCCACCTTGACTGCAGCTTTGTGAGCCCTGAGCGGAGGATCCGGCTGACCTGTGCCACATTCCTGATCTGTGGAAACTTCCCGATAATAAATGGGGGTTATTTCAAGCCACCAAGTTTGTGGAACAAGTTGGCCCTTCATATCTATAGGTTCTATATCTGTGGATTCAACCAATCGGAGATAGAAAATATTAAAAAAATATCCAGAAAGTTCCAAAAGGCAAAACTGAAATTTGCAGGACGGACTATTTACAAAGCACTTACAGTGTATTTACAACTATTTACATGGTATTTACACTGTATTAGGTATTATAAGTAACCTAGAGATGATTTAAAGTATACAGGAGGTGCATAGGTTATGTGCAAATACTACACCATTTTATATAAGAGACTTGAGAATCCTTGGATTTTGGTATTTGAGGCGAGTCCTGGAGCCAATCTCCATTGGTTACTGAAGGATGACTGTAGTTTTTCTGCAGAAATGGAAAACTAATACAATGGTCAATTTCAAGCTACCAACAATTTATCTCATGTGATTCCTGAAAATATAACAACCAGCTCTGAAAAGCTGTCCAAGGGGGCTCCAGGATTGCACTGCTCTTTAGCAGTGCACAGCTCTAACAGTTTGGACCAGACAACCCAGCAAGTGTTTGCATTTTAACAACCTAGGAACCTTGCAAAACTAATGTACATAAATTGAAAAAGTTGTATTTCATTCTTAAAAACCACAATTACACATGGGATGTTTGTACTTGCTGGGCACCGTGCAACTTTTCAGACCTTGGAGTCAGCTTGGACTCGCCGTTCTCATTCTACACCGATTTCTGTGCAGTACTTGCTTTTTTTTTTTTTTTTTGAAAATTGTGCTGGGGTAATTGTAGATTCACATGCAGTTGAAGGAGTAATCCGGGGAGATTCCACATACACTTTGCCCAATCTCCTCCAATGGTACCATTTTGGGGAGTTTGATTTTTATAGCAGCAACTGCTAAAAACTCAGTTTCAAAAGGAGTGACATTCTCCACAGGGATCTAGCACCATCTCACGTCGAACCTGGGAACAACCTTGAGCTCCTAGTTCGTGTGGCGTCTGACAATGCCAATGTCTCCCTCAAATTTTAAAATATCCCTGCAGTGCCCTGTTTGAGTTTGCTGCAAAGATCCAGGGAGCCTTGGTGCATGTATTCATTTCCTGGGGTGGCTTGGGCCACAGAAATGTATTGTCTCCCAGTTCTGGAGGACAGAAGTCCGAAATCATGATGTCGGCAGGGTTGGTCCTTTCTGAGGGTGTGAGGGAAAATCTATTCCAGCCCTCCCACCCAGCTTCTGGTGGTTTCCTGGCCATCTGTGGCATTTTTTGGCTTGTAGAAGCCTCCTTCCAATTTCTGCCTTCATCTTTTTATTTTTCTTGTCTTTTAAAGAAAATTTTAATACAATTTTTAAAGGTTACATTCCATTTACAGTTATTACAAAATATTGGCTCTATTCCCCGTGTGTTGTACAGCCTGTCTCACACCCAGTCATTTGTACCTCTCTCTCCCCCGCCCCAAATTGCCCCCTCCCACTGGTCACCACTAGCTTGTTCTCTATCTGTGAGTCTGCTGCTTTTTGGTTATATTCACTGGTTTGTAGTATCTTTTAGATTCCACATCTGCCTTCCTCTTCCCACGGCATTCTCCCCATCTGCAGATCTGTGTGTGCAAATTTCTCCTTTTCACAGAGATACCAGCCATGGAGGATTAGGGCCTAACCCCATGACCTCATTTTAACTTGATGACTTCTGTCAAAACCCTGTCTCCAAATAAGGTCACATTCTGAGGTACTGAGGATTAGCACTCCAACCTGTGCATTTTTTGGGGGTGCAATTCAACCCGGAATGGCGCACGTATTGAGAAACACGGTATCAAGCAATTCACTTATTCACTTAGTCTGCATGTGTGTTGAGCACCGACTCTGTGTCAAGCACAAAAAGGACACAAATCCTCCCTCATGGAGCTTCCAAGTTACTTGGAGGTCTAACTAGAGACAAATACAGAAGTGAGAAGGGTGGGGTAGAAGCTGGTTCCTGGCGTAAGTGGCCCTGGGGACTCTAATGGCATCAGGGCTCCTTCTCACCATCTCTTGGTCCCTCGTCTCCACTTTGTCTACTGGGCGTGGCATCCCATCCATCCAGCCCACGCCTTTCTCCCAAAATACCAGGGAAGAATTCACACTAGCTCAGCTTGGGTCACACGCTCATCTCTAAAAGAACGGTCTCGACCTGGGTCTTGTGGTTGGCAGGGCGACTGGTTATGGTTGGAAGCCGGATCCACGCGGGAGGTTGGGTACTGATCACAGAGGAAGGGTCTTAACAGTTGGCTGGGGCCACAGGGACAGCAGGTGTCACCACACTCAGTTACTCACCTTCCCACTCACCTCCTCCCTCGGTCCCTCAATCTCCCACATTCAGCCAACAAACAGGTACTACCCTCTTTTCTCCAGATCCAGGAGTGGGAGACCCGGATTTTTGCCCATAGTAAAGGTGTCAGGACCCCGGGATGCATGCTGGATCAGAAGGGCAAGATCCAGCGAAGGATCAAGGTCCTGGAAGACCAGTTGAACAGGGTGAGGGTCAGCCTCTTGGATGTCTCCAGGTGTGAACTCTGGGGTCTGGGGGAAGAACTGATCATGGGGTCAAGTTTCAGAAATGGTGGACCAGATGCAGGCAGGCCTAAAACCCAGAGCTCCCTGCGGGGCGTCAGGAGACAAGGTCTTGGAGGGATGGAGGGTCCCCAAGGAAAAGAGACTGATGCTGGTGTCCTCGGGGGGTGGCAGTGCTCTCAGGGTCCCCAAATTGGGAATGGGCCCCATCTCTTACAAGCACCTCCTCCTCGGCTGAGTGTGGCGAAGGGAGGCAGGCCAGTCCTTAGACAGACTCTTGGCGTCTTCTCCCACACCCCACCAGGTCACCTGTCGCTTTGACATCCAGCTGGTGCGAAATGCGACCTTGCGGGAGGAGCTGGATATCCTGAGGATTGAGAGAAACCGCTATCTCAATGTGGACCACAAGCTGCAGAAGGTCAGTGGCCTGGAAGCCCCGGACCCCTTGGAGGATTCGAGAGTCACCCTGCCTCAAGTACAGGGAGCAGATGCCTGGAGAATGTTCCAGGATGCCTCCAACAAGAAAGCAGCCTCGTTTAGATTTGCAGAAAGCAGAGTTGTCACTTTGAGCCTTATCACCCCAGGCAACCAAGGAGCAGGCCAGACCATTTACATTCCATGGGTTTCTCAGTAACCTTTGAGGTCCTTTGAAGAGCCCTCCCTTTCTCCCTCCACCTCCCTCCCACCTCCCTCCCTCTCTCTCTCTCTAAGTTTTACTTTGAAATAATTCCAAATTTGCAGAAAAGGTGCAAGAATAGTACAACTAACTATATATTCTTCTCTTAGATGGATAATTTACCACATTGACTCTCTCTCTGTATAATTATTTTTGCTGAAAATAATTTATTATTATGACTGCCGAACCATTTGAGAGTATGATGCAGACATTGCACTCCTAAGGACTTCAGTGTGGCTTTCCTAAGCACAAGACCATTTTCTTATGTAAACACGGCACCCTTCCCCCAGTCAGGATGTTTTATGTTGTTCCAATCCTAAATAGTCCATATTTAAATCTTGTGATTGTCCCAGTGACGTCCTTTGTAGCTAATTTGATTATCCTGCTCCTGGCTGCAGGGCAGGATCCCACACTGCATTTGGTTTTCCTGGCTCCGTTCATCTGGAACAGTCCCTGGGCCCTTCTTCTTCTTCTTATTTTAAAAAATATTTTTATTGAAGTATAGTCAGTTTATAATGTATCAATTTCTGGTGTACAGCATAATGCTTCAGTCATACATGAACATACATACATTCGTTTTCATGTTCGTTTTCACCATAATTTACTCCAAGATATTGAATATAGTGCCCTGTGCTCTACAGTATGAATTTGTTGTTTATCGGATTTTGTGAGAATCCTGTATTTCGAAGCAAGAGACGCTCTGCCAGAGTTCAGTAGGTGTTCTGTGCGATTCATGGGTCTTAAATGTAATTCTTGGTGTATTTGTGGGAGAGGGCAAGCTGTGAGTCTCTCTACAACATAACAGATGGGTTTATCTGATCTTTCTTCGTGATTAGCTTCAGGTTGTGCATTTTGGGCGGTATTGTGTCGTTTGCAGGCATTGTATCAGCCATGTAATGTCAGGTGCCCCATAACCAGCGACACTGACCTCAATCTCTTGGTTAGCCGTACTTCTCCAGTATAGTTTTCCTCTTTGTAATGAATAAGTCCAGGGAGATTTTTGAGACTATGTAAATATCCTATTCCCTGACGCCCTGTCACTCAGTAATTTTAGCATCCATTAGTGATTCTTTTTTTTTAACATTTTTTATTGATTTATAATCATTTTACAATGTTGTGTCAAATTCCAGTGTTCAGCATCCATTAATGATTCTTGCCTGAATAATTATTACTGTAATGGCTGCCAGATGGTGATTTTTCTAACTTGACCATTTCTCCTTCGTTTATGCAATAGCATTTTACTTAAGGAAGAGCTTCTCATTCTCCCCTGTATATTTATATTATCAGTAAGCATTCATGGGTTCTTACTTTATTCTATGGGTTATAACCCATAGTGATCATTGTTCATCTTAATGCTCAAACTGTCCCAGATTTGGTTGGTGGGAGCCGCCTCAAGCTGGCTTCTGTGTCCTTTTGACAAGCCCATCATTTTGTTTGTTTGCTTGCTTGTTTTTGAGCACTTCCTTACTTTCTGGCACAGGAAGATAGTTCAGGTTATCTTGTCCTTGTTCTGCCTCAACACCCGAGTTAGCATTTATCCAAGGAGTCCTGGTTCTTCCTAGTGTGGATTGGTGGTGAGAAACCAAGCTACAGGCAGTAAGAGTCCTCATTGCCATGGGGGTGTTGTTGCGACGCCCCTTCTCTGGAGAGAGCTAGGAAACAGATAGTTTAAAATCATGACTTCATGTTGGTACTTCTCATTCCAATCCAGCAGCACTGGGTTATTCCCGAACATTCACCATTTTATCTTTCTTTTATCCCCTTGGGGGAACTCTGACTCCCAACAGCATTGATGCACGTACTCATTTGCTCAGTCCTCAAAACCCATGAGAGGTTCAGAATTGCTACAGCTGTACTACCACCCCCCGAACCTAGAAACGGAGTTCATGATTTGTTTGCAGATTGTTTTGTCCTCTGAGGTGTGGGTATCTACTATCTACTATCTGTCTGTCTGTCTGTCTGTCTATCTATCTATCTATCTATCTATCTATCTATCTATCTTCAAATTGTATTCAGAAGTCACTGGGATTTGTTCCTATTTTTAAATTTTTATTGTTTTTTTGGGGGGGGATAATTAAGTTTATTTATTTGCATGGAGGTTCTGGGGATTGAATCCAGGACCTCATGCATGCTAAGCATGTGCTCTACCACTTGAGCTACACCCTCCTCCCAGTTCCTATTTTTTTGTCTTCTTTGTGGTTATGTTTATTTGAAATACAGTTAGGTTCATTTACTTCCTTCCCTTGTCTTTGTTGATTTAATTTTCTTTATGAATTGGTAAACCATTAATAGTGGTCCTGAATCAAAACTATTCCAAATGGTAGAAACATCATTTCCTCATCATTTCTTCCATTTGGTTCCCATTTAGCTCCCATAGTTTCTGAGTATTTATCCTGGATTTCTTGTTGCAAAAGTGTGTGTGCTTGCGTACTTATATGCACATATATATGTATATGTACATTACACTAATACACATACATTTTATATGTATCTGTGTATATATATGTGTATATACATTAATACACATATACCCCTTATATATATATATAAAATATATAGTACATAACGTATTTTATTTATACATATATATTTATTTACATATTATATATATAATTATATATTATATATATATATAACTTTCTCCCTTCTTTCTTCTGAAAGAACCCTTTTACCCATAACTCTGCAAAGACACTTCCGTAGAACTAGCATACAGATCAGCGTGGTCACCATTATGAAATTCACACAAATTTCTGACCCCTCCCCCAAAGTTAGGTTGGCGCTCTTAGGAATATACTGGGTTGGATGTTTCACTGGACTCCTGCTCATCAGTCTGGCTTTCCTTTCACTTGGAAGGACCTCTTTAAAGCCCCTTTCAAGGGTTGCCACTAATTAGGGAAGGTCCATGTTTCGAAGGCACAGGAGCCCCACTTCTTACTGGGGAAAGGCGAGGCCTCAAGGAAAGCCCTCCAGTGATGAAGATGTTCCAAGTGGCATCTGTTTTGTTCTCTTGGCAGGAAATCCAGCTCCTGCGGGACACGGTCAGCACCCTCATGGTCTCCTCCACCTCTGCCTACACTGTCAGGTAGGGCCCTGGGGTGCATCCTGGGGTGGAGGCCTGGGTAACTCAGGATGTGCCTTTTCTTAGTGATGGGAAGTTTCCAAACTCAAGAAATAGATCACCAGGACCTACTTTTTTTTTTTTTTCATAAGGTGCCCATTTCTCTCCCTCTGATTTCCCAGCTCTTTGGGCAAAGTCCCTCTCCTTGAGTGCTTCCTTGCTGGATGACCTAGGCAGGTGTTTTCCCCTCTCCGAGCCTCAGTTTCCTGCACTGTGACATGGCAGTAATAATGGTAGCTACCTCAAGGGCCGCTGTGGGGATTCATGGCCCACTGTAGGGCATGGCTCTCAGGAAGTTGGGTCCCCTCTTCCCTGCCCCTCTGTTGGCATGGATCCCAAGGCACAGAAAGAACTGTGAGTCCCAGTCTCTCAGGGGCTGCCATCAGAGGCTGGAGGGGTCGCTGGGGACTGGGGCTGGTGGGTGCCAGGGAGGCCTCCCACCCAGGAGGATTGACCTGAGTGAGCCTCAGAGGAACCTGAATAGAGAAGGATGCTAGTGATCTGAGTGGAGGCAACCAAGGTTGGCAAAGGTGTGGAGGGGGACTGGGATGGTCCATGGGCAGGGACCTGAGGGGACTGGTCTGCTGTTCTCCCAACTGAATGACCCCCCCGCCCCCACTTGTGAAGTAGCCTTGAGGCATTCTGAGTTCACAGTTGACTGCACGACATTTAAAAGCTTAAAAGCTCCATCTTCAGTGGATCAGGCCAGTGGAGTTTCAGTGAGTGAGGCTTCTCGGATGTCCCTAGTCCCCTAACAGGGCATGTGCCCAAGTGCCAGTGATGTCATCTACGTGCCCTACTTAATGGTCCAAGCCTCTTACCTTCCCAAGCACACTGCCCCAAACTCCGGCACAATTACCTTATCACCTGGGGCTACCTCGGGGGTCTGAGTATACTCTACCTGTGCCATCATTACCATCCTGCCTCCTGTTCCACAAGTCACATAAGAATGCCCAGGCTTCCCCAGTGCCCCGGGCACTGCAGCAGTGCCCCCTTTGTGGGCAAGACCATCAGTCCCTTACATGACCTATCACCCCGTCTCCCCTCAGCCCTGACTCTGTTCCCTCACCCCATCCTGACCCACCTCTAGGAACCTAGAGAATTTTCTGCCTTTTGTGACCTCAGAGAAACTGCAACCTGACTCTTTCTGCTTGTGTGACCCCAGGCTGACCCCACCCTTCCAATGACCCCTGGATGACCCCGCCCCTCCCTAGGCTCCTGGTTGACCCCAAATCCAACCTCCAATCTCCCTGGCCTCGCTCTAACCCACCATCCCTCCCAGGGAGGAGGCGAAGACCAAGATAGGCATGCTGCGGGAGAGGGCGGAGAAGGAGGTGGCCCAGAACGAGACGGAGGTGCAGCTCTTGCAGCGGCAGATAGGTCGCTTGGAGCAGCTGCACTGCTTCCTCAAGCTCAAGAACGGAGACCGGCAGCTGGATCCTGCCATCGTGGAGAAGCGCGAGAAGCGGGGTGAGGCCTGGGCCGCGCGACCTCCGCCTCGCGCAGGCCGCGGCGGGAGAGGCAGGGCTGCGCGCTCCGCGTCTCCCAGCGGGCGGAGCGGGGCCCCGGCCGGCGGCGAAGGGGGCGGAGCTGGAAGGGGCGGGGTCTGCGCGGCCCCGGGCCTCCCGGGCTGGCGGCCGCCCCGGACGCCTTCCGCAGCGCCCTGTCCTCCCCAGCCTGGGAGGTGGCCGAAGGCTACCGGAAGACCTCCCAGGAGAAGCTGGTGCTTCGCTACGAGGACGCCTTGAAAAGACTCTCCCAGCTGACCGGGGAGAGCGATCCGGACGTGCTGGTGGAGAAGTACCTGGAGTGTGAGTAGCTGGGGCGGAAAGTGGTGGGGCACGGAGGGGGAGGCCCCCAACTCTCCCCGGAGTCCAGTGCGCACTGGGCTCGGTCACGGTCAACGAGGGCCTCCGCTTCGGCCCTGGGGACTCCACCTGCGCTGGAGTCCGCTCCGCCCTCCTCGCCTGATGTGGTCCGCCCTGCCTCTGGTCCTGTCTCCCCTCCCCTCCGCGTGTGCGAGTATCACCTCCTCCCCAATCTCTCCCGCCCCTGTCTCGGGCCTTCTGACACCTTCCTGCTGTGTTGGTCTCCACCTGTCGGCCTCTCTCTGTCCTCAAGGAGTGTGTCTCCGCCTTTTTCTTTCTGTCGAATTTCACTGGCGTGTCTGCCTTCCCGCCTCCGCATCTTGCCTTCCCGGTTCCTCCCTCCTCCGCCGCCCTCATCTGGGGCTGCCGGTCACCTTCCAAACCTTCCCCTCTCCTTCTGTGTTTCTCTCTCCGTGTCCCTGTTGCTGTCCTGTTCTCTCTTTACCCACCCTTACCGTTTTCTTTCCCTCGCTTCTCTCCTTCTCTGTGGCTTTGTTGGTATTTCTGGCACTTTCTCTGTCCCTCCCTCTCTCGCTCTGAGTGGCTCTATTTCTCTGTCCCCCCTGTGCCTTTCTCTGCCTCTCCTTCTCCCTCCCTCTCTCTCTCTCTGTCTTTGACATCTTTCTCAACATCTCTTTCTCTGCCTTTCTGTGTGTATCTGTCCCCGTGTGTCTCTCTGGACCCTGCCTTTCCCCACGCGCCCCCAGTGGAGGAGCGGAACTTCGCGGAGTTCACCTTCATCAATGAGCAGAACTCGGAGCTGGAGCACCTGCAGGAGGAGATCAAGTTGGTGAGCGAAACCCGCCCCCTCCCCAAGCCCCACGCGCTCCTCCTGCCTCCCGGTCTCCTCTCCCCGCGTCAGCGCTCCTCCCGAGCTGGGCGCAGCGTCGCGCCTCTGCCCGCGCAGATGCAGGAGGCCTTGGTGAGCGGGCGCGGCAGCGGGGAGGACCAGCGCTCGCAGCGAGAGCAGCAGCGGGCTGAGCTGCAGCAGCGCGTGGACGAGGCACACTCGGAGGCCGAGAACTTGGAGGCCCGCTTCCAGGACTTTCGAGGGCAGCTGGAGAAGCTCAAGACTGGTGAGCACCCGCCCCAGCTTCTTGATCTGGGAGGAAGTGATGAGTAGGCCGGGAGCCGAGCCACGGAGACTTTGTGCACTCCCTTGTCCGTCTGTCCCGTATCCATCCAACCACCCATCCTACATCCATCATCCATTCATCCTTAAAAGGCTTCCGGGGAGCAGTGGTGCTTGAGGCTGGTTTTGAAGGATAAGTATTTATCTGAAAAACTGGGGAGAGGGGATGTTCCCAGCAAGTGGCACCAAGGCCTGGAGGTGCATTCAAGGAATACAGGTTCTTTGTGCAGAGAGGGGAATGTAAGCGCGTGGGTGGGGGCTGAAGAGGGCCTGTGCTAAAGGGATGCCAGGCTGAGGCACTGGGGCTTTGTCCTGGAGGTGCTGGGGAGCCACAGGAGGGTCGTGAGCAGGAGATGGTGGTGGAGAGGAGGGAGGGGAATGTGGATGGAGAGGAGAGTGGAGCCCAGAGGTAATGGACTGACAGACTATTGGGGCTGAGGCACGCAGGGGTCTGGCCTGGTGAGGGTGAAGTGGGAAGCCAGATTTGGGGGATGACCCTGAGCTGGGTGTGAGCAGTCTGGGAGGATTGTCAGGGAGGGACCCCAGGAGGAAACTCTGAGCCTGGAGCCCAGGCTGAGGCCGCACAGGGACGGGTGGTGGGGATGCCGTATGGTTGGGTGCAGATTTTTGTCAGGGTCATAGATACCTTCTGATTTCATTCACTATAACCCGCTACCTGAATGCAAATGCACCATGCAGGGGCCCACGGTGAGCGCCGGTCACGAAGGGGTCACGGTGCTGCCGTGAATTTCCTCCGACTTCTCCCGCGGAGCATGTGCCTGAGTGTTCCGGGAGGAGAAACACATTCTGGGCCGTGGACTCACTGGGTTGGGTGGAAGTCAGGCTTTTCTGAGCCATGTGAAGAAGTCCCTCCGAGTGGAGGTGCTCTTGTTAGGTTTTTCTTTGACCCCTCTCTCGTTTTGCCTGCTGTGGTCCCGAGCCCCTGGCCACGCACACAGCGATGCCCTCCCACTGGCTGGCTGGCTGAGCTCGTGCAAGTCCCTTTCCATCTTTGAGCCTCGCTTGCCGCCTCCCCAGCCCAGGCTGCGGGGACTGGAGGAGAGGAGAAGGCTTGCAGCCAGTGGGCACCAGGTCCATGACAGCCGGCCCCCTCTGACCCCAGATATCCAGCGCGTCTTCACCAGGGCCCAGTGTGACAATACCATCATCAACGACCTCCTGGGAGTCAAGACCCACATGAGAGACCGGGACATAGGCCTCTTCCTGGGCCTCATCGAGAAGCGGCTGGTGGAGCTCCTGACAGTGCAGGCCTTCCTGGAAAGCCAGGTCGGGATGCAGAGGGCACTGAGGGGGGACAGGGAACCAGAGCCTTGGAGATGGGTCTGAGCAGACCGCTGGCTTATCTGTCCTCCAGAACTATCATGCCACCAGCTTGCCTAACGCTACCCTCCTGGTGCTGGGTCAGAGCCCTGAGGATCTTCTGAAGAAAGTGGCCCCACCTCAGCCCCCCGACAATCTGTGAGTCAGAGAGCAAGAGGGAGGGGGAAGAGGGAGATTCCAAGGGGACAGAGGGGACATATGGGAAGGAGTGTTTTGGTGGGGGGCTCTTGGGGATTAGAGGATCAGTGTGGCTCTGGGGGGCTTGGAGTAGAAGATGGAGTGGGTGCTTTGCAGGAACCAGGAGTAAGGGCTCCAGGGATGCTATGGGGCACTGGGTAGACCAGAAGGCTGAAGGGTGCTCAGGGCTGGCTGGATCTCTGTGTGAGGCTGAGGGTCTCTGGGTCTAGTGATGAGGAGCCGTCTTCCTCTTGAGGTGGGAGAACAGCCCCTTCCTATCTTCTCCCCACTTTAGGGAGGACCCCCTAGGCTTTGAGGCCAAAGATGAGTATCCTCTGAGCAAGGAGGAGCTGCTGAGCCAAGTGGTGAAGTCGGTGAGCACGGATGCCCGCGGGTGCGGGGCAGGAGCCCGGGCTCCTTGGGGACCCTAAGCCTCTTCCCCCACAGCTGGAGATCCGAGAGCAGGCGAGGGAGCATAACCTGAAGGAACTGGCTGAGGCCGTGAAGGTGGATAGCACTCCGACCATGAACTTCTCCAGCACCCAGAAGGCCAGCTCCAGCAACCCCCTGCTGCTCAAGAGCCCCAGCATTGTCCCCGGGTCTGTCAGGAGCCACAGGACTAGCAGCATCCTGGTGTCCAGTGGAGGCCGTGCCACCAGCTCCAATGTCGGCCACGTCACCTTTGGGGACGCAAGCTCCAGTGTGGGCCACGTGACCTTTGACTCCACCAGCGCCACCGCGGGACTGATGACCAGCCAGAGCTCGACTAGGGGCCGTGTGACCTTCAGACCCCCCAGCTCTAGTGGCTACCTGGGGTCCACTGGATACTTGGGGTCCAGCAGAGGCCAGGAGAGCTTTGGAGGCACAGAGAGCAGAGGCCCTGAGTCAGAATTGAGTGGAGGCTTTGGGTCCAGCAGAGGCCAAATCTCGAGCACTGGCCCTGCCTCCAGCACCGGCCCGGGCTCCACTACCAGCAAGGACTCCCAGAGCAACTAGTAGGGGTGCCCTGCCCCCACCCTGGCCCTGGCTCCTGGCAGGGCCTGCAGTGTCTCTGCCTCCCAATTCTTCCTATGATCCTCCATCTTTCTCACCCAGTTCCTGGTGAACTGCCTCTACCTCCTTTTCACTGTGTCCCTGGATCTGTGTCCATCTGTTCCTCCTCCTCTGCCTCCTGGTCCCCTTCTCCTTCCTCGCCTCCTTTCCCTTGCTGTTTCCTAATCTCCTAGTTTCTTGGTTTCCCACTCAGGGTGATGCTGTCTTATCTCACCTCTCTGATTATTCCCCTACCTCCTGTTTCAGTTTCCCCATTTCTAACTCCCTCTCTGCGCCTCCATCTCCCTGGCCCTCCTTGCATCTCATGTCCCTATCTCTGTAGCTCCTCCAGAGCCCCCAGGAGTGAGAAGTGGGGGAAGAATCAGGGCAGAGATGTTGGGGTCAACATGAGCTGTGACCAAAGGAAATAAAGCTCAGAGCCTAACTTCTACCCCAGCCTGGTTACAAGCCTATGTGTGAGAGAGCAGGACTGAGACATGGCTGCTTTTCCTCTACCTCTGGCCCAGGGGAAAATTTATGACCCTGTCCCTATTCCCTTCCATTCATTCATTCATTCATTAGTTCACTCTTATTTTGGAGACTTCCATGTTTTAGGCTCTACTGAAACTGGGAACTGTATTAGTCAGAACAGGCTGAGTTATGTTGCAGTAACAAGCAACCCCAGAATCTCAGCGACCTATTGCAACAAAGGTTTATTCCTCCTAGGTGTTACTAGTCCATTGTGGGTCAGCTAAGAGCTCTGTTTCACATCATCCTTGTGACCCGTGCTGATGGAACAGCATCTATCTGGAATGTCACCAGTCCCTGTGGTGCTCAGAAAATGGCAAAGCTGCAATGACTCTTAAAGCTTCTACCTACATACGATACATACCGCTTCCACTCACATTTTTGAACGAAGCAAGTTACTTGACCTTCCCTGACTTCAAAGGAGGATGAGAAGTGCGATCTTCCTGTGTGTTTAGAAGAAGAGAAGGATGTTTCTGGATGGTCCTAATGCCTGCCAGAGAATCCCAGAGATAAAGCAGAGTCTGTCCCTTTCCTGGGGGTGGGTCTGGTTGAAGAGGGATTAACACCATGGATGACGCCTCCCTGTCATTGAGTCATGTCCGAGGCCCTGTCAAAGTGGAATCCAACCCAACCCAAACAGATAAACCATCATCCACCTTCCCAATACAAGAAGATAATACTTTGGCCTCATTTCCTTTAAAATGGGTTGACGACAGTACCTACCTCAAAGTGGCTTTTTGTGAGGAAAAAATGAATTGATACACGCAAAGCTGTAGACCAATATCTGGCCTGTAGTCAGTGCTCAAAAGTTCCTGTGGTTATGAGAATGACGAGGATGAAGATGAAAATTAAGGGCATGTTTCTCCCTATTCAGATGGTCCAGGCTTCCTCTGGCTTCATCTGACCCTACTGTCTGGTGAGGCCTTTCCTGTTTAACAACCGGCTCTTCAGGAAAAACAAACAACCCTTGAGTTGTAGTGTTTGCCCACTTCGGTTGTGTAAATACTGTCTCCCAGCGTGACTGATGTCAGCCCACCCCTGTGAACCTAATGTGGAATTGATCCCAATGCTCAGATCAGTCCTTGTGAGCTGGCCTGTGCTGCCCAGCACTCCGGGCCTGCCCCTCCTCCAGTGCCTCGTCCCCAGTAATCGTCCCTCCCTAGACCCCACCCTCCGGTAACTTCCTCCAGAAGACTCCCCCTGCAGACTGAAACGAAGCGGCCTTAAACTTTGGAAGAACTTCCAGACCTTTTAAACATTGAAATTGCCTTAACATTTTAACAGCACAAGGCTCAGTTTCCAATGTGCAAAGCTTAGGGTCTCAACAATTTTAAACCTTTAACAAGAAAAAGAACAGGAAGAGCAACCTGCTTGGTAGCAGTAAGGAATCCTGATTAAAAAGAAGGCGCTATGACATTTTTCCAAAGAAGACATCCAGATGGTCAATAGGCACATGAAAAGATGCTCAGTATCACTAATTATTAGGGAAATACAAATCAAAACTACAATGAGCTATCACCTCCCACCAGCCAGAATGGCCATCATTCAAAAGTCCACAAACGATAAATGCTGGAGAGGGCGTAAAGAAAAGCGAACCCTCCTACGCTGTTGGTGAGAATGTAAATTGGTGCAGCCACTATGGAAAACAGTGTGGAGATTCCATAAAAAACTTTGCCATCTCTGAGTGATATCCTCCTTTTTCTCTCCAAAGACAGGAAAATAGGCCAAGAGAATCCAGGCCCTCAGGCCTTTCTCCCCCAAAGTGGTCTCACAGATCCCCGTGACAGGAAGCATTCAGCCTCACCTCAACGCTCAGCCACCCCCAGGGTCCAAGAGCTACACTGAGCAGACCCTCCTCTGCTATCCCCTGGTCCGGGGGCTGGGCTCACCATTTATAGATGGTACACCCTGTGGCAGCAAGCCCAGAAGACATCTGAGGCCACTTAAAGAGAAGTTGGACAATCAGACCCAGAATCCTCTTGGTTCCCAAGCAGGACAGCACTTCCCTTGATGTTATGTAATCACATCCCTATGGCCCAGGATGGAGAGAGGGATGGAGAACGCAGGCTTGCTGGACCAAGGCTGTAGCTAGGAGACAAAGAGTGGTCCCCTGATACCTGCTTTGAGGTGGGGGTGATTGTTGTGGTGAGGGTGGCGGTGATGGTGGTGGTGATGGTTGTGATGTCAGTGATGGCCATAGTGGGGATGGTGGTGGTGATAAAGTGGTGACTTTGGTGACATTGGTGATGATGGTCATGATGGTGATGCTGATGGTGACAGAGAAGGGGATGTGGTGATGATAGTGATGATGGTGATGGTGGTAAGTGATGGTGATGGTGATGATGGTGATGGTGGTGGTGAATGATGCTGACAGTTTTTGGTAATAATGCTGGCAGTGCAACTGATTGTCACCTCAGCACAGACGCATTATTGCCATCTCAGGTTCATTTTGTTACACAGGAAGGCTTGCATTTTCAAGCCTGAGCTTGGGAATGTAATTTACATTAAACAATATAAGAAAACAGCAGACCAGTGTAGCTCAATCTTACTGGCAAAATGGAGGAAGGACTAAATGAAATTGTACTCAAAAGCAATGCAATTTGGAGCATTTAGTGATTTTTCTCCTTCAAGAGTGAGGCAGAAATTGGGACTATCACATACAACCTGTGTGGCTTTGGACAAGTGCCTTCACCTCTCTGAGCCCAGTTCGTCTTGAAGTCAGAGCTGGGGGAAAATCCTGGAGGCTGCACAACGTGGTAGAGAAGCATCACTGGGGGTGTGGTCTGGTGCTAACTCTTTCTCCATCGTAATCTGTCTCAGCTGAAAAAAATAAAAGGACATACTCTAGGACACTGGAAAACACTATCCTAGAGTATCAGCGAAGATTCATTAGAGAGTCAGGAAGTCAATTTAAGGGACCCCACCAACACTTACAAACAGGAATAAAGTAGAATAAAAAACATCATGCAGTACAGGGTGGTATTTTGTGAAACTATGTGGATGTGAAATGATTTCTTGCTGTGCATCATGGTCGGAAAAGTTTGGAAGCCACTGGTAGACGGCAGTGATTCAGACAACTGCCCATTAATACACCCGATATCAGCTCCCTTTCTGATGCAGATTCCACTTCGCCCGACAAAGCAAACGTTCCCGGTCTCCCGGCGGCTCTGTCTTAGCAGGACTCCGCCGCCAGGTGGCGCCAGTGCCCCGCCGTAAGTGGGTTCTGTCTCTTCTACTCGGAAGGCGCAAGCCCGGGATTTCCTTCGGGTTCCCTCTCGCCCCGAGGATCCAGTTTACTGGAACTATAAGCCTCAACCAGGAATAGAGCTCCCTTAGCAGAGCGCAGCAGGAGGGCTCAGGCAGTCAAGAAGGGATCTGGCCATCTTCAGATATCCAGGCATCCCCCCTTCGTTCCACAATATTTATTAAACGCCTCTGTGCGCAGGAAGAAGCTCACATCCTGGAGGGGGAGGACAGACAAGATGCCAAATTCACGACCCAGCCAGTACAAAGAGTCCTCCCCACCTAGTCTGCTTCGAGACAACGCTGGGCGAGTCCTGCCGGCTGTGTGAGCTCAGGCAGCTTACTTAGCTTCTCTGTGCCTGTTTCCCCTGCTATAAAATGAGACAAATATCACCCACTTCATAGGGTTGTCGTGAGCATTAAATGAGTTAGATTTGTAAATAAAAAAGGCCTGATAAGTTTGTTAAACCAAGTGTTTAAAATTCGCATTTTACAGACGCAGGAACTGAGATCAGGGCATGGGGTGGAGGAGGGAACCCCCAAAGTCACATTTTCCACCCCCACTTTGAGTCCAGGGATTCTCACTCCCAGCCAGGGTCCTTTTCCTCTGCACAGCGCTCCCTCGAGTTGCGAGTGGACCCAGTTTCCCCTGCATGGTCTGGGGCTAGTGGGGAGGAGCCTGAACACACCCAGATTCTAGGACAAAGCAGAGCATCTGGGAAACGCAGTCTGCGGGGCCGAGGGCGAAAGGGCCAAGCTGGAGTCTTCTCACCCACAGGGTGGGTCTCTTGGTCCCAGGTCGTCCCCAAACGCCAAAAGCTGAACTTAGCAGAGCTTTTGGGTGCCACACAGCTGCAGGCTCCCAAAAGAAACTGTGAGATATATATATATAAATATACATATATAAATATATTTATATATATTTAAATATATTTTTATATATTTATATATATTTAAATATATTTATATATATATATATATATTTCTCTCCTTGCCTCATTTCTTCCTCCACAGATTCATTAAAGTGCGACTTAACAGACAGTAAAATCCACCCATCGGCAGTGTACAATTCAATGATTTTTCACAGATTTACAGAATTGTGCAATCATCACTATATTCCAGTTTTAGATCATTCCCATGATCCCCCAAAGTTCCATCTTGCCAGCTTGCAGTCAATTTCCTGTCCCACCTCCAACTCCATGCAAACACTGATCAGTTTTCTGTCTCTAAAGATTTGCTTTTTCTGGAAATTCCATATAGATGGAATCATGCAATCTTATTTTGTCTGAAATATTTTTGTACTGAACATATGCAGATCCTCCAACCCAGCCATTCCACCTTAATTGTGACTTTTACACATATCCACCTTTGCAAAATCAGTTTCAGCAGCAATGTTTGTATTATTTACAATGAGAAATATCACAAGTGTCTCTAAAATGAATTTAACTGAAAAATAACCTACAGGGCAGCGAAAATGAAAGATCAAATGTTACCTGCAATGCACTTGGGTTAATCTTTCTCTGAAAGAAGCAAGACACAAAGAAATATTCAATGGGATGCCATCACACATAGTATACAAATCAGCAAAAAACAGAAAACATGATACTTAGGGATTTAGGTGGTAAATGTAAAAATGAGCAAAAGAAAGCAACATAAATGTCCATCAACAGATGAATAGATAGAGGTGTGGCATTTATATACAATAGTCATAAAAAAGAATGAACATTTGCCATTTGCAACATCGTGGGTGGACCCGGAGGGTACTACGCTTAGTAAAATAAGTCAGACAAAGAAAAACAACTACTGTATGTTATCACTTATAGGTGGAATCTAAAGTACAACAAATGAATGAACAAAACAAAAGAGAAACAGACTCATGGATATAGAGAACTAACTAGTGGTTACCATTGGGGAGATGGAAGAGGGAAGGGGCAAGGTAGAGGAAGGGGATTAAGAAGTCCAAACTACTATGTATAAAATAAATAAGCTATGGGATATATTGTACAGCCCAGGGAATATAGCTGATCTTTTGTAACTTTAAATTGAGTATAATCTGTAACAATATCGAATCATTATGTTGTACACCTGAAGCTAATATAATATTATAAGTCAACTATACCTCAATAATGAAAAAAGAAAATGTGAGACCAGATGCCTGGATGACATATATATTGAATATCTCAAGTCTAAAGTGGAAGTTTTTTCTGGAAAGTATTATAGAGTGCTTTGCTTGCTACATGGTTTTTTGCTACTAAAGTCCACCTGGGTAAAACTCAAGTATATACGCAAAAAAAAAAAAAAAGAGCAAGGAAATGAATCATCTCAATTGTAAGATAGTGTTTTTCTCTTGGGGGTTGGTGGGTATATGAGTAATCACTTTTAACTGTATGTATACCTTTTCACATACTTTTAGGTAGCCATATTTTTTCTTTTTTTTTAGTTGACATATAGTCAGTTACATGTCAATTTCTGGTGTACAGCATGTTTCATTCATTCATATACATACATATATTCCTTTTCATACTTTTTTCATTATAGGTTACTACAAGATAGTAACTATAGTTCTCTGTCCTATACAGAAGAAAGTTGTTTTTTTAAATCTATTTTTATATATACTAGTTAATATTTGTAAATTTTGTACTCCATATTTTCTAATTTTTTAAAAATTGAAAAGAAAAAAGGAAAAAATCAGGGTAGAGAGAGCCATACTTCTATATATTTTTGTCTTCTCCACAACAATGCAGATGCTAGGAGTTAAAGGCTTGTTTTGTTCTTTCTTTGAGGCCAGGAGTCAGCAAATTCTGGCCTCTGGGCCAAATCAGGCCTGGCCTAGGAGCTAAGGATGGTTTTACATTTTTAAATGGCTGGGAAAAAAATAATCAAAAGAAGAATATCTCATGATATGTGAAAATTGTATGAAATTCAAATCTCATTGTCTGTAAATAAATTGCAATGGAACTCAGCCACATTCATGTGCTTACATGTTGTCGGTGGCTGCTTTGTCTTGTAATGGCAGAGTGGAGCAGTGGACACAAGCAACTATAGGGCTGGCAGAGCCTAAAATATTTACTCTTTGGCTCTTCACAGAAAAATTTGCTGATCTGATCTAGTCCCAGAGTTTACCACAGCTCACAGCCAAAGGAGATGCTCAGGAAAATGCATCTGATTAATAGTAGCAGTCTTGGAAGCCTAAATAACTAAGTGTTAAAGCTTTTATTTTGGTCAGTTACTAAGTTTGATCTTTCATCTAGGTACTGGATGGGAGAATGGCCCCCAAAGATGTCCACCCTCTAAGCTCTCGAACCTGTGAATGTTACCCTACATGGCAAAAGGGAATTAAGGCTGCAGGTGGAATTAAGGTTGCTAATCAGCTGATCTTGAGAGGGAGGGATGATTCTGGATTACCAAAATGGGCCCAATGTAATCACAAGGGTCCTTATAAATGGAAGAGGAAGGACTCTAAACAGGAGGGGGACTATCAGAGGGATGTGATTTGAGGACTCAACCACAGTTGCTGGTTTTGAAGATGTAGGAAGGGGCCACAAACCCAGGAATGCCAGCAGCCTCAAGAAGCTAGAAAAGGCAAGAACATGGATTTTCCTCTAGAAGCTCCAGAAAACATAGCCCCGTGGACACCTTAGTTTTAGCCCAGTGAGACCCATTTTGGACTTCTGACTACCAGAAATGTAAGATAATTTTGTGCTGTTTGAAGCCAGTATGTTTATGATATTTTGTTACAGCAGCAAAAGGAAACTAATGTATGTAGTGAACACTGAACTTGACAATTCATTGCTTTGAAATGCAAAAGAAGCCATTCAACAATAACAATTTTCCTTATCTTCTCAGTGTTAGTCTCCTCATTTATAAAAAAAGATGCTAAAAGTGTTCATCTGTGGAATGGTGGTGAGTAATAAGGTGATATATGTAAATACATGCTCATAGTAAGAGGCACATAAACTTTCACCCTTATTACATAAATGAACAAAAAATTATTGTTAGTAGAAAAGATGGTTAAAACAGATACCTTTGATAAATGAAATGCCCAAACTCCTATGCATCTAATAACATTGTCTCCAAGTACATTAAATAAGAATTGACAAAACAAAAAGTCTGATAATCAACTTTTAGAATGGGTTATTTTATTACAAACTTGTTCAGTGAGTAAAAAATTTTAATTGTAAGAGATTGCAAAACACTCTTAAGAAGACTGACCATCCAAATACTGAACTCTGAGCCCACCCACCACCAAAGAGATGTATAGTATTTTGAAATACACAGAAGAAATTACAAAAAGCTGGGCACACACTAAGTTTATTGTTTCACAGTTAACTCTGAGTTATAAAATGCTTCTTAACAGAATTAGGGGTTTTCTTCATACAATAAATCTAGAAATACAGTCAGTTACAGCCATGGACATCGCAAAATAGGCCACTGGAGAGTGAGCAATCTTTTATTTGAGGGTAGTGTTACTGGGACCATGACCTTCATTCCAAAGATCCTAGAGTTGTTTGTGCTAATTCAGGGGATATCACCCAATTTCCAGAAAGAAAACAAGGAAGGAGAGAAAAGGGAACCCGGTTAAGAGAAAAAGAGTAAAGAACACGTTGACCTTTCCAACAGCTCTGTAGGAATCCGAACTAGTGAATTCTGCCCTCCTCATCGGCCAGGGCTATAAGCTCTGCTCACCATCAGTTGTGAAGCCCGAGAAATGCATTTAAAAACATAAACAGTGGGAACACAAGGAGGGGGGTGAGTACAGCTCAGGGGGGAGGGTAGAGCTCCCCCCTGTAGCAGAGCGTGTGCTCAGCATGCACAAGGTCCTGGCTTCAATCCCCAGTACCCTGGTTAAAATCAATAAATAAACCTAATTACCCCCCAAAAAGGAACCACCCCTAAACAAAAACAAAAACAAATCTATGTTCCCTTAGTAAAGAAGGTAAGAATGGATATGGCCAATGACAGAATCAGTCACACGAGACCAAAATCGGTCAGGACAAGTTCCTCAATCAGTATCATAAAGATCACACACTCTGACCATTATGTAGTCGAATCATGACCCATTAACAACAAATTGACAGTAGTGGTGCCACGGAGCTTCGTAAACCTGAGTCTAAATTAAATGCAGCTCAAACAGGGCTTCGCGTGGGTGTAATTACACATTACAATATGTAAGCGAATTGTGATGAAGCTCCTCAAAATTCACACGGTAGAGCTGAAAGGGTCCACAGAAGGGTAGTCACCACCTCACAGGATTTTATTAGGAAAGAAAAAATGGAAAAGAATGAAGTTCAGTTCCGACTGAAGGCCAAGACAGTGAGAATGACAGCAGTTGTAACATCTACCACGTTTCTCTCCTACTTGTGCCCTGTGAGTGAAGAGAGAACTAAAAGCTTTCTCACATCTGCCATGATGAGGGTCTCTGTCCGGGGTGTGGTCTCATGAGCGATGTTAAGGGATGAGTGTTTAATGTTAAGGAGGCTTTCCTTACATGACTTACTCCCCAGAGAGGTCTCTGCAGTGTGAGTGCTTATAGGGACTGTAAGGTTGCGACAACACTGGAAGCTTTTCCATATTCCTTAGATCCATGGGGTTTCTCTCCAGGGTGAAGGCAGGTGTCTACTAAAGATGAATGTCGATGAAAAACATTCCACAGACCTTCTTTTCACAGGGTTTCTTTGAATTTAAAACAGGTGAATCCTCCCATTTCTGTAGGATCCAAGAGTTCAGGGAAGACTTTCCCATGTTTGTGAACTCACTGAGCTCCCTTCCAAGATGTCCTCCTTATGCCAGCATTTCTGAGAAAATTAATGAAAGTTTCCCTACATCCTTATCATCCACAGGGCCTCTCTCCATTGTGAGTCTTCAGATGGTTTTTAAGTCTTGAAGAACTAACATACCCTACTCCACATTCCACACATTTATAGGGTTTCTCTCCAGTGTGAATCCTTATGTGTTCATTAAGCCTCGTGGACTTAATGAAGCCTTTTCCACATTCCTCACATACGTAGGGTTTCTCCCCAGTGTGAATCTTCGTATGTTCATTAAGGTTTGAGGACTTATTGAAGGTCTTCCCACATTCCTTACATTCAAAGGTCTTCATGATGTGATTTCTTAAGTGTTTATTAAGGTGTAAGAAATACCTGAAGGCTTTCCCACAGTCCTTACATTCATAGGGCTTCTCTCCGGTGTGAATTTCCATGTGTCTCTTCAGGGATGCCTGATACACAAAGGCTTTCCCACAATCGCCACATTTATAGCTTTTCCTTCCCATTGAAGTTCTCCTGTGTGAATCAGAACTGGGAACAGGGGCAAATGGTTTTCCCCTTTGACTATTCTCATTATTTGTCTCTGCCATGCAGGGTTGCACCTGCACAGCCCAGAGGGAGTTATTTTGGAAGCTGTTCTCATCCTGATGAGAGTCATGACTTTTCTCTTTTCTGTGAGTCATGTGTGTCCCGAGGGAAGTGTCTTCACCTAAGGCTCTTTTTCCACGTGGAATGAATTCACGAACGCTCACCCCCGTATGCATTTCATTACGCAAACGAAGTACACTGTTCTGATTGTCGATCCGTCTGTTTGACCCCAGCTCCGTCTGAGTTCTTGCACGTGGAACCAATGGGATGTTTTGCCCCAAGACTCCATCATATTCGTTGTTTTCATAGATTTTTTGATTTAAGACAAGAATTTGTTTCAAAATATTGGAGTCATGTTTGGGGATCTGTTTTCTCGTGGACTCTCCCTGTGAAGGTACAAGCTTTGGGCCAGATTCAGAGCTGTCCCTTGTTTCACAGACTCCACCTGGAGACTCACCTTGCCTGTGGGAGGCTGCAACTTGCTTCAGCTTTTGCCCTCTCTGCTCCCGCGGCTCCTCTGCTGGGTGGTACTTCCAGTCTAACTCGGAGATCTGGGAACTGCTGCTGGCCAGACACGCTCTATTCACTTCGTGAAAGGTCTTTTTAGCAAGGCTGTCCTGCTGAAGGATTGAGTCTTTGGTTTTCTGTCGAGTTGCCCAATCTAAAATAAAGTGGCACAAAATGTTAGCTCTTTGCTGAAAGTAAAGGCGGGTTGAGCAATCCCACTCCTGGGCATTTATCTGGAGAAAACTGTAATTTGAAAAGATACATGCACCCCAATGTTCACAGCATCACTATTTACAGTAGCCAAGATATGGAAAGAAACTAAATGTCCAATGACAGATGACTGGATAAAGATGTGATACACACACACATACACACACACACACACCGGAATACTACTCAGACATAAAAAAGAATGAAATAATGCCATTTGCGGCAACATGGATGGAACTAGAGATGATCATATTAAGTAAAGTCAGACAGTGAAAAACAAATATATGATATCACTGATACGTGGACTCTTAAAAAAAAAAGACACAAATTCTATTTACCCCAAAACAGACTCATGGACATAGAAAACAAACTGGTTACCAAAGGGCAAAAGGGCAGGGAGGGATAAATTAGGGGTTGGGGATTAACAGACACATGTTACTATATATAAAATAGATAAACAACAAGGTCCTACTGTATAGCACAGGGAACTATATGCAGTTTCTTGTAATAATATATAATGGAAAAGAATCTAAAAGAATATTCATGTATATGCATAACAGAATCACTTTGCTGTACACCTGAAACTAACATTGTAAATCAATTACACTTCAATTAAAAAATGCATTAAAAAAAAAAGTAAAAGGTGGGTTGGAGATGATCCAACAGGCAAATGGTGGTGTGGATCTCTTTTCAAATGTTCCCTCAATGCCTGTGAGGAAAATGTAAAATGGAAGAAAGCAAGAAGCCAGCAGAGAAGCAGAGAGCGACACTGGGACTTGGGCCGTAGAAGGAGTTTGGCTACGCTCAGTACAGTGGTTCAATACACTCAGCAAGTCACTGAGAAATGGTTCTTCAGAGACTGATGGTATGATCAGGAATGCTAAGTGTGAGAGACTTGGACCGAGAGTCTGTCATGGACTGAATTTGTGTCCTCCCCCTCCCCAAATTCATATGTTGAAGCCCCCACTCCACAACGTGATGGTATTTGCAAGTGGGGCCACCAGGAAGTAATTAGGTTTAGGCGAGGTCATGAGGGTGGAATGAGACCCCACAATGGGACTAGTGTCCTTTTAAGGAGGGGAAGAGACACCAGGGTGCTCTCTCTCTCTCTCTGCCTTGTGAGGACACAGTGAGAAGGTCGCTGTCTACAAGCCAGGAAGAGGGACCTCGTCAGCAATGGAATCTGCCAACACCTTGATCTTGAACTTCCCAGGGTCCAGGATGGGAGAAATAAATGTATGTTGTCTCAGCCACCCAGGGTGTGATATTCTGTCATGTCAGCCTGAATAGACTAAGGCAGAGGGGGACAGATCTTTTTCTGGGAAAAAAAAGAGAAAGATTTGAGAGGCTGAAAGTAAAAAAAAAACCCCCCAAAACAAAAAAAACTATACATAACTGAAGAATCTCATACATAGATGAGCCTTGGTTTTCAGATGAAACAGATTTTTTTTTATGGAGACGAAATTCATTTAACAACAAATTAACCAGTTTAAAGTATACAGTTCAAGGGGGGAGGGTAGAGCTCAGTGACAGAGTGTGTGCTTAGCATGCATGAGGTCCTGGGTTCAATCCCCAGTACCTGTTACAAAAAATAAAAAAACAAACCTAATTACCCCCGCCCCCCAAAAAAAGCATACGATTCAGTGACATTTGGTACCAAGTTGTAAAACCGTCACCTCCATTTAGTTTCTGGACATTCCTCCTCACCTCCCACCCCTAAAAGGAAACCTGGTACCTATTAAGCAGTCACTCCCCATTTCTCCCCTCCCTTCAGCCCCTAGCAACCACTGATTGACTTTCTGTTTCTAGGGATTTACCTATTTCTGGACATTTCATGTAAAAGAAATCCTACAACATGTGGCTTTTCCTGTTTTTCTTCTTTCGCTTAACATATTACTTTCAAGGTGCATCCACGTTGTAGTGAGGGATCAGAACGTCATTCCTTTTTATGGTGAACAATATTCCATTGTGTGAATAGAGCATATTTCATTTCTCCATTCATCTGTTGATGGACACTGGGTTTGTTTCCACCTTCTGGCTACTGTAAATAGCGCTATTTACATATGTGCACGTAACTGTCTGAACACCTCTTTTCTTTCTTTCTTTAATTCTTATTTTTTAATTGAAGTGTATGAACACCTGTTTTCAGTTCCTTTGGGTATATACCAAGGAGTGGAATTGCTGGCTCGTGTGATGAGTCTATGTTCAGCTTTTTGAGGACCTGTTAAGCTGTTTTCCACAGTGGGTGAAACTGAGTTTTAAAACGTTTTCTTTTTAAAAAACATTTATTTAGTGGGGGAGGTTTTAAAAAATCTTTTTTTTTTTTTAATGCAGATAATGGGGACTGAACCCACGACCTTGTGTACGCTAAGCACGTGCTCTACCACTGAGCTGTACCATCCTTCACCCTAAAATGGACTCCCAATCAAAATTTCCACGTTGTAAAATCCTTCCTCATAAGGATTCATATCTGCCTGGTTCCCCGGGGTGATTTTCCCCTACTCTATTCCCAGATCCACTTCTTGCTCCAGATTGAAGATTGGATGGGGTTGGCCTAATTGCGATCCCGGTGACTGGAAGATGGGAGAGCAGGAGACGTGGGGGAACGGTGGGCGCGCCCTTTGGTTTGCAGGTGTTCCGAAGTTAAGCAAGTGACTTTCTCACGAATGCACTAAAACTCCGAGTTCCATGTTCACCCACCTAAGGATCCCGCAGAGGCTATTAATCATGAAGAGAATCAAAATTTAATGCAAAGGACAGAGGTACCTGACTCACACAGGCCCCATCCGGGACCAAGTGCAGGATGGGCATCCTTACCCACGCAGGCCAGGTTCCTACAGTTCTCCAGTATCACGTCTCTGTAGAGTTTCCTCTGGGCGGGGTCTAGCAGGGTCCACTCCTCCTTGGTGAAGTTCACAGCCACGTCTTCGAAGGTCACCGAGTCCTAAACATCAGTCGGGTATTGTTATGAATTGAGTTGTGTCTCCTCCCAAAGGTATGTTGAAATTCCGGCCTCAAACCGCCCCCTCCAGCCCACCCCAGCCAGCACCTGTATCTGTGACCCGATTTGGAAATAGAGCCTTTGAAGATGTAAACTAGTTAAATGATGAGGTCAACTTGTCTATAAATCTGTCCCACCTCTAATTTGAAGCTAAATTTGGCACAATTTACCAAAATTTTATGTGCATTCACCCCTTGAGCCAGCATTTCCACTCATGGGATTATAGTCCTAAACAACCCTGGCCAAAAAGCCAAATGATGTATGCACTTATTTATTTTATTTATTTATTATTTTCTTGTAGAGTTAAAAAAAATCTTTATTGAAGTAGAGTTGATTTACAATGTTGTGTTAATTTCAGGTATACAGCATAGTGATTCAGTTATACATATATATATATATTCTTTTTTGTTACAAGTTATTACAAGTTATTGAATATGGTTCCCTGTGCTCTCCAGTAGGACCTTGTTGTTTATCTATTTCATATATAGTAGTTTGTATCTGCTAATCTCCAACTTCTAATCTAGCCCTCCCCCTCTTCCCATTTGGTAACCATAAATTTGTTTTCTATGTCCGTGAGTCTGTTTCTGTTTTGTAAATAAGTTTATTTGTGTCATTGTTTGATTCCACATATAAGTACTATCATATGAGATTTGTCTTTCTCTGCCTGATTTCCTTCACTTAGTATGATCATCTCTAGGTCCATCCATGTTGCTGCAAATGGCATTATTTCATTCTTTTTTATGGCTGAGTAGTATTCTAATGTATGTATATATCACATCTTCTTTATCCAATCATCTGTTGATGGACATTTCATTTGCTTCCCTGTCTTGGCAATTACATAATTATTGACTGAAGGTTATTTATAACAGCAAAAGATGGGAAATCACCCCCAAATAGTCAATAAAGGAGGATGCATAAAAATCTATGCTGTAGCCACAAAATGAAGAACCACACAGGTAAGAATGAGGAAGAGCCTTTCCATATGCATATAAAGTGATACCATGTGGTCTCCAGGTTATATTTTGTGTTTTAAGTGAAAAGAAAAAAGGGCACAGAACATGTATTGCAAACCACATAAGGAATAGGGTGGAGGGAAGAGACTGAAGAAGACTTGTTTAAATATAACCTTGCTGTACAGATTTTATTGGGGAACCATGTAACATTTAGTTATTCAAAAGTAAGAAAACCAGGGGGTGTCAGGGTATAGCTCAGTGGTAGAGGTCCTGGGTTCAATCTCCAGTACCTCCATTAAAAAATAAAAATAAAAAATAAATAAATCTTATTTATAAAATCAAACAACAACAACAAAAAAACCCAGAAAGCCATTCGGAAAATGAAATAAATGCATATATCAAGCTGACAGGTTAGCCACTTGGAATAAAAAGTTCATTTGAAGGCGTCTACAACCTCTAAACTATATGTAACAGTCTATTGTTCAAAAAGGAAGGAAATCATATTTTGTACCAAGTGGCTTTACTGCAACAAGTAATATTTGACACTGTTTCTTATAAATATTTTATATGCAGGATCAGGCAAAGGGATTATGTCCACAATTTTTGGAAGCAAGATTTTTCATTTAAGAAGAAAGATTCAAAGAAAAAATTTAAAAAGTTTAAAAAATGTGGAATGTATGGTCAAATAATAGCACAAAAATGCACACACACACACACACAACACACACACGTATTTCTCCTTATTATTCTGCACATAAGCAGGTGCAGAGAAAATGCTTACAAGAATTAATCAGCAGGAAGGAAAGAGGAGTGGCTGATGCAGGAACAGGAAATACAAAATGTGTGTCTGAGATATCCTGCAGTGCTAGTCGGCAGAGAAACAATCCTACGCTATGTTAAGAGGATGCAGAGGCCAGCTGCAGGAGTCTTCCAACGGCTCAGTTTAGGATATTCTGAACCACAAAATTGCAACTGATTGGAATACCCTGAACACTAAAAATACATAAACTCATAATGGCACCCAGAAAGGGAAAACCAAAGAGGGGATGAAAAGAGAGCCTTTCTCACCACTGGAGACCATAAGGAGCATTAGTCCTTATTCTCAAACTTGTTTAATAAAGAGAAAGAATTAAGTCTTCACTTTGTCTTTCCAGTAAGAACAGTACTTGGGAGTAACTGAATAGCCCTTGCTGAGGACAGAAAACTTTACAGAATTCCAGCTAAACACTTAGAAGAAATGATCACATTTGAAGACCGTCATTTCGCAACCCAAATGAAGTAACTGATTCAAGAAAAAACAATGGATGCTAAGACACGGGGGTAAAAATATGAAGGGGATGGGGTTATACTGCAGGGCACAAGTGTACCACTTGGCTCATTATTTGCTGGAATAATAACAACTTTAAGAAGTGGGAAAACCACCAGTAGATGTTAGCCTTGCCCACACTGAGGCAAGAGCCATTATATTTACACCGCCTAAGACGTACCATCCTAACAATGTTCGCCCTGATTCAATCACTCCTGGAGGTCTAATGTGCAACTGCACAAGGGAGCAGTCACAAGAACCCGGTGACTTCAGCCGCGCAATGTCCTGAACACAGGGAAGTGGGTTCACGTTCCACCATGAGATCTGAGGGAGAAGCATCACCTACGCATGCATTTGCATCCTGCTTCAAAGAAACTGAACTCTGAAATAGTTTTGGTGGAAACTGGTGAAATTCAGACTTTGACTAGGTGTTAAGAATTATCATTTGCTTTCTTTCTTTTTTTCTGATACGATATTTGGGGTCCTGGATGCCCTGATTTCTAGTGATGCATTCTTTTGGGTAGTTAGATCATTTTGTATTGTGAGTTTTACATTTTGTATTTGTACTTTGAAAAAAAATTTAAAATTTGAGACGTCAGAATAGAAACTAAAAATATATACACATTAAGTATTCATATAAACATATACAATCTATATACAAAGTCAGAGGCTATGAGGGAGATTGGTATGTGTATTTATATATTAACTATATCTTCATAAATATTAAAGGATGTATTATATATAAAATTTATATATAAATAATAATTATATAGTCATATTGCATTATAATTATATCAACATAGTAATTATACAATTAATATTATATATTCATATAGTATATCTGTATGTAACTTATGAGAAAATATAATAAATTAGCATAATATATAATTTTATAATTTTTTACATATAAAAGTTTATGTATAAAACTTATTTGGATGTAAATTAATATATAATGATTTTGTGAAAAATGTATTTTATACTGAAAATCTGAATATCACCAAATCTACTACCCAGTAATTCTGCTCCAAGATGTATGTTGTGGAACTGCCATTTCAAAGTCTGACAAGCACAGGAATCACCTGGGGATCCTGTCAAGTGCAGAGCTGGATTCCCCAGGTCTGGAAGGAGGCTGAGAGCAGAAATTTCTAACATGTTTCCAGCAATGCCCATTTTGCTGGACTTTGAGCAGCCAGGTTGTAAAGAAAGCTCTTCCACACGAAACCCAGGTCACCTGGACAGGAACGACCATGGCAGTTCTGTGTAACTAGCATCAAAGGTGGGAACGGGTCCAGCGTTGCTAAACAACAGAGGGAGAGAGTGCCGTAGCCTGCGGGGGGCTGCGTGCATCCTGAGCGTGAGAAGAGCACTGTGGGAGTGCCAGATTTTAGGGGAGGCTCGCCCAGGCAGAAGGGGACACGTGCCATGATATCAGAAAGCATCTCTCAAGTGGTTCAGCAAAAGCAAAAGCAAAAGCACCACCACAAGAAAACAACCCCTGTGCCTGCGAATTTATGTTACTACCTGTTCGCACAGAGGCAAACAAGGCAGGGATCTGGAATGTGAACACAGGTGAGCACACCTTCATCAACACAGAGCAAACAAGGCAAAGACGTGTAAGCATATGAGAACGTACGGTACATACAAACAGCAAATAAAGCAAAATATTTTTAAACATTGTGAATAGTTGTGGTTACTTGGGTATACATTTTCTTCTTTTCATTGCAGATCTGAAAGTGCTTAAAAGGTAATTTGGGGGAGAAAAAGGGAAAACCAAAAGGAAGGTTAAGAGAAAATTCAAGACAGTGAGGGGGTGGGTATAGCTCAGTGGTAGAGCGCGCACTTAGCAGGCATGAGGTCCTGGGTTTAATCCCCAGTACCTCCACTAAAATAAATAAAATGAGCTACCACTGAGCTACACCCTCCCTTCCACAGCTTCTTAAATACAGCGATTCCATTTCATAAGAAAGATGCAGCAGTATTACTTTGGTATAAAAAAATTCAAATATGTATCTTGGGTCCCAACTTCCCCTTGTATTCTATTCACTACTCTGGAGTTCCCATTACTCAAGGTTTTCACAAAACAAAAAGAAATGTAACACTCAAATAATTATAAAGGTATTGAATGCTTGGGCAAGCTAGAAATTACAGGCAGCCCTCACACTATGAAATGATGTAAAATCAGCCTAGCCATTCATCAGATGGAGATAGCAAAGTCCAAAGAAAGCCAGTTGCAAAGTCAAAGGAAGTTTTTTTTGTTGCTGTTGTTGGTTTGTTCCTTTCTTACTGTTTTCTTATTCATTGCGAAACTTCATCTTCTAAAAATTGAAGACGGTCAAAAATGTTGCTATTTGAAGCCAAGATATGGAAGCAACCTAGATGTCCATCAACAGATGAATGGATGAAGAAGACGTACACACACAATGGAATACCACTCAGTCATAAAAAAGAATGAAAATTTGTCATTTGCAGCAACATGGGTGGACCTGGAGGCTATTATTCTAAGTGAAATAAGTCAGACAGAGAAAGACAAATACTGTGTGTTATCACTTATATGTGCAACCTAAAAAATAAAACGAATGAATATAACAAAACAGAAACAGAGTCACAGATCCAGAGACCAAGCTACTGGTTACCAGTGTGGAGAGGGAAGTGGGGAGGGGCGAGATAGCGGTAGAGGGTTAAGAGGTACAAACTACTGTCAAAATTTATTCAAAATAAATAAGCTACAGGATATACTGAACACCACAGGCAGTATAGCCACTATTTTAGAACAACCATAAATGAAGTATAATTTATACAAAATTTTGAATCACTATTTGTACACCTGAAACCAATACAATATTGTAGATCAATTATATCTCAATAAAATAAGAAAGCTAAAAAATGTTGCTATTCGATATCTGACAGCATATCAATAGGAAAGGAACTCCCATTCTTGCCTGGGGGATCCAAGTCACTTTGACAGAGAAGCATGCACCCTACCACTTGAGCTATACTCTCCCCCAAAGACGAGATGTCATTCCCCTTTTTCTTTTTTTAAGCAGAGGTACTGGGGATTGAACCTAGGACCTCTAGGACCGCATACATGCTAGGCAGGCACTCTACCACTGAGCTATTACCCTCTGAGCGTTTTAAAGAAGGGCTTCATTTAGATTTAACTTGAACTCCACCCTTATCCTATCAAGACACCATCCCTTCCTTTATTTGGCAGGTTCCTTTCGGGTCCATCCCCCCCCCCCGAGTAACAAGCCAATACAACCGGGGCCCCAGTTCTGTCCCTGGTGATCTGAGGCACGTTATCTGGGGAGAATGGCGTGGGGGCGGGGGTGGTAAGAAAAAGAACACATCATTCCGGGTCAGCTCAGGCAAGCCAGTAGAAGGAAAACGCCCATATCTGGCAGATGAAACACATCTTCACCCACGCCCGGAGCGTCCTGTTAAGCCGACTTCACTGGAGAACGCGAATGATAAACATGCAACTTGTTCCGACCGCAGGCTTTGTCCCGCCATCCCCCTGTCAATTTCCCTTCAACCTGTCCTTTTACAACCGCCCTCTGAGGGGGTCTCAACTCACAAAAAGAGTGTGCCCAGAGGGCCCAACTCAAACCCCGAAGCTCTTTCTCCAGGAGAACAGAATCCAATGAGCATCCTATCAATCTGACTGGGCCCCGAATTTTGCAGCTCACGGTCACCATAACGGACCTCAGCCCATTTGCAGATTCAAATAACACAACGCCCGCCAGCGTTGCACGCGACTAGCTCCGGGCCGGCGCCCAGGGACGGGAGCGTCCTGCGAAGTCGCCGCCCGGGGATGAGAGAGCCCCTTCTCCTCGGGTCTCAACGCGGGGGGCCGCTGGCGGCTTCCCTCCCCTCCCGGGTGGAGAGAATCCGGCTTTCGCAGGCCGGATTCCCGGAACACGACCCGGTCCCGCCCTGAGCGTGGACTCGTGCAGCAACCGGGCAAACTCACCATTTCACCAGCACCGGTTCCTAGACGTGTCTCAGGTGCTCATTCCGGTACTAGAGGGTTGCAGGGCAGCAGACGGGAGGGATGGAACTGCAAAAATAATACTGAAATAAAGAAATAAAAATAACGCCCTGCCCCGCCAGGGAGGATTCAAGACAGAGTTCCATCCAGCCCAGGTAGTCTGTACCTGCTTCCAGACCCCTCTCCTCAAAATGGACGGCTTAAGGAAGGGGAGGAGGAGGAGGAGGAGGGGCCAAGCAGGAAGGGATCCCGAGACCGGGACCCTTGCCCGCCCCCGGGAAACCTCCCGGAGCCCAGGGACTGGCCCCACCCCCAACAGATTCGCATTTCCTGCAGAACTTTCTCCCCAGACACTCCTGATCCTGGAGCCAGCCGGACCTGCTAGCGCCTGTAGAGCCTCCGAGCCTCCGAGCCTCCGGCTCTCACTGTCCCCGCCCCCTCCCTTCCCCCCATCCCCTCTCCCCGCCCCGCGCCCGCCGCCGGGTTCCCGGCCCGGGAAGCTGATCTCTGCAGGGCAGCGCGCCTCCCTGTGGGCTCTGTGCACCCTCTGGAGATGACAGCCACTTTCCAAGGAAAGGAAGGGCTTTTCCTCTGTGCTGAAAAAGGGCCAAAACAGACTTAACAGAGGGTCCTCAGGCTCCCTCTTGGGCCCCTCCCCACCGCCTCTTTTCTTTTTACCGCCTACCTTCCTGTCCTGTCCAGGTTTGCCATGATTCCAGATCCACTTGTTCATGACAAAAATGAAGCCTTTTTTTGTAAGTGATGGAAGAAATGTTCACATATTGAGGTCTGGGGAAGTCACTTTGGCTTAAAAGTGATTGAACTGGAATTGGATGCTAACTAGAACAGCCTGTTCGTGGGGTATCAGACGTACATTGTACATCTGCGTTAACCATGAAGGAAAAGGGTTCATTGGCCAGAAGTAAAGAATGTCTTTTTAAAAGATAGATTAAATGCCTCCCTTCCTGGGATTTGGAATCATCCCACTCCTTGGATGCTAAGATGCCCTTCACAGGAGCCAAGGTCATACTGATTCCCTATGTGTGTATTGATTTTTTTTCTAATCTTAAAGGAGTGTACACCTGTCGTGTTTGATATTCTTTGTTCTAAGATAAAACTGCTGAAACCAGAATTCTCTGGAACAGTTCCTCAGAACTATCTGAGAGAGGCTGTGTCCTGGGCTATAGTTCGCAGTTTGGCTCAAATAAAACTCTTTGCTGTTCCTGCTATAGATTATTTACTGATTATTGGCATCAACATAAGTAAAGTTTTTTTTTTTTAAATTGAAGTATAGTCGATTTACAATGTTGTGTTAGTTTCTGGTGTACGGCATACTGATTCAGTTATGCATATATATATATATTCTTTTTCACTGTGAGTTATTACAAGCTATTGGACATAGTTCCTCAGTAAAGTTGTTTTGATATAAAATATTAAGCCACTAGGACGTGGACCCCATTCCCTCCGACCCTGTGAAAAAACCAAGACTTTTATAAATTGAGGAGTCGCCTTTTCTTCAGGCACCCTACAATGCACAACCACTGAAACTTGACTGAAATTAAAGCCTTTCTCTGTCACTCATAGAATTTTTTGACAGTCTCCAGCAAGACCTGATTTGCATCTTTTTTTTTTCCTCTTGAGGAGGAAAGATTGAGGCCAGCCCCACCAGTTGCTTCAGCTGAACCCCTTTCTGGTCAATGAAATTATTTATTTTTGTGAGATGTCTCTTTATGTCTAGTAAGGTAACCCAACCTTAAAACTCCTATTATCTAATAGTCATATATACTAAACTCATTTTCCCTTTTTTTTTTTAAAATATTGGAGTATAGTTGATTTACAATGTTGTGTTAGTTTCTGGTTACAGCAAAGTGATGATTCAGTTGACTGTGGGGTGATGGCAGCCAGTGAATAAAAGCCCCAGCCTCCCATCCTCTCTTGAGACTGATCTGAACACACTGTATGTGGCTCCTCAACAGACCCCTAAAATTATCATTGCGCCATTGACTTTTTTTAAAATTGAAGCATAGTCAGCTACAATGTGTCAATTTCTGATGTACAGCAATGTCCCAGCCATGCAAACACATACTTATATTTGTTTTCATATTATTTTTCATTAAAAATTATTACAAGATATTGAATACAGTTCCTTGTGCTATATAGAAGAAGTTTGTTTTTTCATCTATTTTTATATAACCACTAGGTTAACATTTGTGTGGTAGAGAATAACCTTTGTTTTGCTGGATGTTTACAGGGACACCATGACCTAGCCCATGGGGATGGCTGCAGAAACAAAGAACGCCTGCAGCAAGAAGATTACAACAATCAACCACACCCTCTCCCTTATTTTTTCTATAAAAGGAGCCTGTATTCTGCCTAGAGCAGGATGGTTCTCCAAGACATTAGTCTGCCATTGTCTCGGTCTGCTGGCTTTCCAAATGAAGTGGCTATTCCTTGCCCCAACACTTTGTCTCCCGATTTATTGGCCTGTCGTGTGGCGAGCAGAAAGAGTTTGGACACGGCAACACTTTAACATTTGTTGTAAAGCTGGTTTGGTGGTGCTGAAATCTTTCAGCTTTTGTTTATCTGTGAAACTTTTGATTTCTCCATCAAGTCTGAATGAGAGCCTTGCTGGATTTTGCTGGATATTGTTGGTTGTTAAGTGTCCCCCTTGCATCACTTTAAATATATCGTGCCACTCCCTTCTGGCTGTTTCTGCTGAAAAATCAGCTGATAACGTTATGGGAGTTTCCTTGTATGTTATTCATTGCTTTTCTCTTGCTAGTTTTAATATTTTCTTCTTATCCTTAATTGTCAATTTGATGACTATGTGCCTTTTTGTGTTCCTCTTTGGGTTGATTCTGTGTGGTCCTCTCTGTGCTTCCAGGACTTGCGTGACTGTTTCCTTTTCCAAGTTGGGGAAGTTTTTGGTTATTATCTCTCCAAAATTATTCTCAGGACATTTCTCTCTCTCTTCTCTTTCTAGGTCCCCTGTAATGCGACTATTAGAGTGCTTCTTGTTGTCTCAGAGTTCTCTTAAACTACCCTCATTCCTTTTTATTCTTTTTTCTTTTTTCTGTTCTGAAGTAGTGATTTCCACTAATCTGTCTTCTAGCTCACTGATCTGTTCTTCTGCCTCATTTAGTCTATTCTTGGTTCCTTTTAGTGTATTGTTCATTTCAGTGATTTTATTCTTCAACTCTGTATGGGTATTCTTCATATTTTCCAACTCTTTGCTAAAAACTTCACTATGCGCACCTATATTCCTCTTGAGTTCTCTGAATATCTTGGCCATCATTACTTTAAACTCTTTCTCAGATAAATTACCTATCTCCTCATCACTTACTTCTTCTGGGATTTTATCTTGTGCCTTGGCCTGGGAGATATTCCTTTGCCGCCTCATATCGTCTATCTTTCTATGTGTTTGTGGATTCCTTCCACTGGCTTTGGGATTATTTTCTTATTTCTAGTATCTGCCCCTGGTGGATGAGGCTGGACTACAGGCTTATGCAGTTTTCCTGGCAGGAGGAGCCAGTACCTGCCCACTGCTGGGTGGAGCTTGGTCCTGGACCTCTGGTGGGTAGGGCTGTGTCCAGAGGCCTTTGTGGCTCAGGAAGTCTGCTGATTAGTGCTGCTGTGTTCCCACCCTGTATGTTGTTTGGCCTGAGGCTTCCCTACAGGCTGTTGGGTGGGGCTGGGTCTTGTTGCTAATGATCCAATTAAGATGTCAGCCTCCAGGAAAGCTCATGTAAGTTAACACTCCTGGAATGTCCACCACAAACTTTAATGCCCCCTGAGTGAGCTGCAGCCGTCCCCCACATCCCCAGGAGACCCTCCAAATCCAGCAGGCAGGCCTGGCCCAGGTTCTTATGAAATCACAGCCTCTGCCCTAGGGCCTGGTGTATGTGAGTTTCCGTGTAGGCTTCTCAAGTGAATGGAGTCTCCGTTTACCCCAGTCCTGTGAGGCTCCCAGAGCCAAGCCCCCTGGCCTTCAAAACCAGATGTCCTGGGGTCTCCTTCTCTTCCCAGTGCCAGGACCTGAGCTGGGGGGCCTGACGTGGGGCTTAGAGCTCTCACTCCTGTGGGAGGGCCTCTGCCACTTAACAAATCTTCAGCTTGTGGGTCACCCAATCTGGGGGGTACGGGGCTCAATTATATGGTGAGCTCACCCCACTTACCATCCTGCTGTGGTTCCCTCTTTTGTTTCCGGGCTGCAGAAGATCTTTTTTGCTAGTTTCCAGTCTTTTTTTGATGGTTGTTCAGCAGTCAGTTGTGGTTTTGTTCTAGTCGCAAGGAGAGGCAAGCTCGTGGTCCTACCACTCTGCCATCTTGACCGGAACTCAAGTGACCACCTGTTTCCTACAGGAGAGAAGCCTTGCCTTAGCCGTCCTTATTCTTTCTACAATGAGAAATCAAGAGTAGATAAACTTAGACTTGTTTAGCAATTACTGTTTCAGTATTTTGTATTATGTGGAAATGATCCAGACTTTCAATGAATTACCACCATTTAATTTCACTCTGAAAAACTCTAAGGGTATAAATTACCAAAAGGTTTTAAGAGAATATTTAAGTGGACATACCATTTAAAAAATTACCATTAAATATTTACCTAAAAACTGTTCTCAGTTACATCTATTTAATTCATTTTTCTCAACAATCATAATTAAATTCCTCATGAAAACCTCATGAGACAATTAAGCAGTTAATCATAATCCTAATATTTTTTGCAGACAAATTTTGCAGCAGAAATACATGAGCTCCTTTGAATGCTAAACCCAAACAGAATAAAAGATGTTTTTCCACATTATATGTAATGTTGATAACTTTGAAGACATGTCTATGCTAATTAAACCAAAAAGCTTAAAATTAGATTTTATTTACTAAAGATTATCCTCTATCAAATGAACTTGAAAAATATTTGAGTTAGTTTTTATTATATTTTTGAGAATTTTTCTATAAGAACTTCTTTGTTTAAGCCAATTAAATACAGCTCTTTAGCAAAATAATTTGGGTAATACTATGTGAAGTAGAAAAGTACCATATATATATAATGGACATTCACAGACATACATACAAACAGATACACACAGGCAGAGCTCCCATAGTTTTTTAAAGGAAAACTTTGGTCATGAATCAGGTACAATATGAAAGTCACTGGTTTATAAATAACTACTGTTGATAAGTTACATTAACTCATGTAGATGGCTGAGCCTTTAATATTTGTGGACAAGACTTTTCATCTGTATTTACCCTTGACAAGCAATTTTCAGGAGGCAGTTTGGGGGAAAAGAATCTTGCGCAGTTTGCGTCTAAAAAGGTCTCTTCCCCCTTTTTTCCCTTTTACTTTCATGTTCTACCCATTGAGTGAAATGTCTCAGAGGATGTGGGACTGTGTAATGCATTTCAAAGACAGGATGAGATTTATAACTTTAAGAGATAGAGAATGAAAAATGCAAGATTTAGCTAGGAGTTTTAGAGTATATTTGTCTATAATAAAAAGTCTGAGGTTAACTGTTTTTTATATTTTTTCATGAACTATAGGATAATTCAGTATAGGACATTTCATTAAGAATGGGACACTTTTGCTCCAGTAGCCTGCTGATTTATGATATCTGTAAGCATTTTGAGAAGAATCAGTACAGTTTTGGGGACTGGTGAAGACAGATTGGCCTCCACTTGGTTCTAGAGTTGTACTTGTGGATTTTGGAGGATTTTGCAAGACAAAGACAGCTGTTTTTGTACAGTTGAACTTGGTCATAGCTCAGAAAGCCTTGTGTTACTGATGCAGAGTTAACCAGTTCCAAAAGACTGTTCATTCAGATTTTCTGTTCTGATGGTTGGAATTCCAATTTTTATGATCATATTTCTTAAATAAAAAGAAAGCCAAATTCAATCTGTTTAAATGGTCTTGCTTGAGATTAATAAGTAAAATACTGCACTTTGCCAAGACACCATTTGTTTTGAAAGGACAACATCCTTTCATATCTGCTGAGTTAAATTTAGAGTCTATCGACCTGATTTATTATTTCCAGGTGAGCAGAACTAGACACAATGGAATGGAAACCAAGCTCAGTTGTGCGTGGGCTGGGATCTGCTGATACCCAGCGTGGAACCAAGACTAGACTAGACTCAAACCTAAGGTAATATTTAAGGAGGCTCAGATACCGCTGAAAATGACAATATAGAATAAAGAGGGGAACTTAACCTAAAAATGATTACAGTAGATGATGTCATTAGTCTAGTTCTTAGATACCCTTCAGGGGTCCTGACAGGGGAGCGGGGCGTGAACAGGCTTCTGGGGGCACCGATGTTCTGTGTCTTGATCTGAGAGCTGGTTAGATTGGGTGGATCCATTGGGGAAATTCATGGAGTGACATAACCTTTGGCCTATATGTTATACTATTGAAAAACGAAGGAAAAAAAATTCGTAGATACTTGCAGGAGAAGATGCCTGATGCTCAGTTGGGTTTGGGTAGATGAAGGCAAAAGAAAAATATCATATTACAGTGATCAAAGAGATAAAAAGCTACAGGAAGGATGTGGAGACCCAGTGAGGAGGAATAACACACGTGCTAAATACACAGGGGTAACAACTTCAGAGGGATGTGACAGCACCAGTGGAGGAGAGACAATCATTTAGGTGATTTCCTATCTTGGCATTCATCAGAGCTGCATATCCAAACTGCACCCTGGGTAGAAGCAGCAATGAAACACACACCTACCCTACATAAAGACCTTAAGCCCTGTGACAGTTTATCTAAGAATGAAGGCAAATTTGAAAGCTCCTGGAGAAAACTTCATCTCTTCAAAGGAAAAGCATCAATCAAGCTGGGGTTGGCTATCTTGTCTGCACCCAGGAAAGCTGGAAAAGATAATAAACATGAACTTCTGAATGATAAAGGGCTCCGCCCAAGAGTCCTAGTGTCAACCATGTAGAGTACATCAAGCAGGCTGAAAACTTACTGTGCAAATATTTAAAGCTACATATCCCTTGCATCATATCAAGTCCTTAAGTGAAAAAAAGAAAAAAGAAATTGGGGGAGTGTGTAGGCCCCCGCCTGAAGGCTCTAGAGAATAAGCCATGGGCTGAACTGATAAACAAGCTGTGAGGAATGTCACGTACCCAGGCTGGATGAGAGATGGCCTACTTAATGAAGTTTTGTGATGAACTTTCAATCTGTCCTTGATCATGTAAAGTCCTGTGCTTACTGCAGGAGCTTGGGGACCTAAATGGCTTAAGATTATTAACATTGTTATAACTTGGATGATGTGTGAGGCACCGTGCATGTCCTGTATAAATCCTTTTCTAAGAATCAATAAACAGAGAACTGCTTCGCTTCTCTCGGCACACTGTTCGTGTGTACATGATGTCGCGCCACCGACAGAGTGGCTCAGACGTAGAGCACGTGCTTAGCATGGATGAGGTCCTAGGTTCAACCTAAGAGCCTCCGTGAAATACAATAATAAATAAATAAGCAAACAAACCTAATTACCTCCCCCCCCAAACCCAAAAACAACAATAAATAAAACAGAAATCTGAAAATAGCAGAAAATGAAAGCAATGAGAAGCCAGGCTGAGGGAAAAAAAAATTGCAATTTACACCTATGTAAAGTAAACCCAGCATGGCAGATAGCAAAGCACCTTGTTATTTCTAAGGGAAAATTATTGAAAATGAAGGGACCCATTTCATTGAACTTCTCATAAAAGATTGGATCAAAATAAGATACATGAGCAAAACATAAAGGGGGTTATTATGTCTGGATTTAGGCAGACATTGAAACACAAACCCTTGCATTTCACTGTACACAAGGGTGAAACTCCCAGTAAACCCCATTCTCTTAACCTGCTGTCCTTCTACAGCTCTAGCGTGTGCAGTTCTGTTTGTCCTGTACCACAAATATTCTATATAATTTCCTCAGTAATTAAATTTGCCTGTGCTAGTCACCACGATATGCCCAACCCTTAAAAGAGTGCCTGGACTGTGGAAGTCAAGCAATTATATGTTTATTGAATACATAAATGAACAGCACGGTTTAATAGAAATTAATTCAATCACACTGGAATTTTTAATTCTCAAGCAGCTGCATTTTAAAATTTTAATTTAATTTTATTTATTATGTATTCTTCTTTATTTCTCCCCTTGGCACAGGCACCGAGGATTGAACCCAGGACCTTGCACACACCGAGGAGGCGCTCTACCACGGAGGTCGACCCGCACTCCTCCAGCTGCATTTTTAAAAAGAGCAGAATCAAGCAGATAAAAGTAGTTTTAATGATACATTTATAACACATTTTGTTTAATCATAATTACTACAGACAAATATTGTATGATATCATTTACACATAAAATCTTTTAAAAGTGATATAAAGGAACTTATTTGAAAAACCAAAATAGACTTCACAGACACGGAAAACAAAATTATGGTTACCAAAGGGGAAAGTGGAGGAGGGGATAAATTAGCAGTTTGGCATGAACAGATACCCACTACTGTATAAAATAGATAAACAGCAAGGTCCTACTGTACAGCACAAGGAACTATATTCAATATCTTGTAATGGCCTATAATGAAAAAGAATCTAAAAAAGAATTTGTTTAAGTATACATATATATATAACTGGATCACTTTGCTGCACACCTGAAACTAACACCATATTGCAAATTAACTACACTTCAATTTGAAAATGGCTTGAAAAACCGTAATTGTGATCATTTAAATAAGTAACCAATTTGAAAATAATTAATATCACATTTATGTACTCTTCTGCATTGTAAGACTTCAAATTTTTGTGTATTTTAAGTTTCCACCTCATTTGAATTTCATTAGCCCAAATTTGAGTGTTCAATAGCCATTTTTTTCTGGATAAATCATTCTAAAGACTTCGCTGTTGCTGAAAGAAGCTGTGAGGATCCGATCATCTACTAAATGTTCTTTGAGAAAAGGCCATTTTCAACTGTGAAAGGGAGGAAGTAAACCTGGAAATCTTATTTTTCATCAGCACGGAAGGGCAGATTGTGGGGTAGCATGATGAAATAATCCCTATCAAGTTCTCCAGTCTTGGGTTTTTCTTGAGTAAGTAGAACAAAGAAAAGGTAATAAAGTTGTTTAAGCCGTAAAAGAAAGTGAAGCAACTTACCAGCAAAAGAATAGTGTGGGTGGCTTTGATCTCAGGAGATGTTCGGAAAGAAAGACTGGGGCTGTGAAGACGCCGGGCTTTCTGGCGGTGTTTGTAGAGGAGAGTCACCATGTAGATACTGGACCATACGATGAGGACCTCAAAAAGAAGATCTCGAATCACCATGGCACTCGAAAATACCGCTGAATAGCGCTGTTCCTTCTGCACAGATTGACAGAATGGCGTAGTATACCCAGAACCGACAAATGTGGAATTGCGTTTGGCTTCTACAGTTCTGATGATGTGACTATAGATGAGCATGTTGAGGATCCAGAAGAAAAGCAAGGAGGGGTAAATGCAGGTGGAGACTTTAGGTTTAAGCCACGCCCAGTTAGAATCACTGGGACTGATGGTGACGGCTTGGAAGGCACTGAGGGGAGTGGTCGTACAGATGGAGAGACCTCGGGTCACTCTGTATGTGAACAAAATTGCCTTACAACCAGCATTGCTCTCAAAATGTTTTACTCCAAGGGATGACATGATGCCAGGTGTCAACTTGAACATGATGGTCAAAACATTGACCAATGTCAGATGCATGAATATCAAGTCTATGGGCTTTTTCAGGTGAGTTAAGAAGGTGCACACATATGATATGAAAAGGACTGAGTTCCCCATGAGCCCCATACAAATTTGAGATATTAAGAAAAAACCCCAAATTGCATCACTTGGAAACATTATCTTAATAATGTTTTTTACATTTTCCTTAGGTTAACCAGGCTTCAAATGGAACAAAATAGATTGTTTTGAAATGATAAATAATGGAGCCCGTGGAAGACCATGGTGTTTGAAAATTCAGTACGAGGAGAGGGTGCTGGGATGTTCAACCCTTCTGTATTCCAGGCCAAGACGTGTTATTTCCAGAGATTAGATTCTGGAATTTCTTGAAAGCTGTAGTGCACAGAATTAGGTCTATAAAGAGGGTAGAATTCAAGTTGCTGCTTCAAATAGGGGCAGTGGGAGAAAACAGTGATACTAACAAAGAAATTAATCCTGTAAAGAAATAAGTAGAACTGATATAGGTAAAAGTGGAAATTTAGAGATGGCAAACTGCATATGGAAAGGAAAAACAAATTCAAACGTTGGCTCTTTCACAAGAATAATAAAATCAACCAACTTCTGTGAGACTGTAACACTTTCCCAAAGGAATACACAAATTATGTTAGGTTTTTAAAAATTTAAGGATAGCAGTGGAGAAGTTGCAGGTATTATCAAATAACATGATTCTATGATTATGCCAATACATTTGGAAACTTAAGAAATTTGAGGGCAAATTTCTAGAAGACTTAACTTACCAAACAAAGATATTGGAAGAATAGAAAAGCATAAATATGCAATCCTCCTGATTATACATTTCAACAGTAGCAAAAATTGTTCCAGAAGAATTCTCAAAGAATGTGTCAATGGTGAAGCATGTCCAACACAGCAGACACGGGCAGTATCTGTGAACCACTCCTAAGGATAGAATTAGGAAGAACATGCCATTAATCACATTAAGAAGGTAGCATAAACTTGGTAGCAAAATTTAACAAACATACTGTGAAATGGACAAATACAAGCCTATTTCATGGACCAAAGGAAAAATAATCTATATGAAATAACTGGAAAATTGCATCCACTGTCTGTAAAGAAAATCAAGCAGTTGGTGAAATAATGATCTTAAACATGAAATTTATGGTTGACTTTAGAAATTTCTTCTATGTGAATACCCACACTGCTAGACTAAGGCACAAAACTGTAGGATGACTTCAGTATATGCATAAGATCATGTGATAAAGTTTAATATACATTTATGATAAAAAATTTAGTTATATGGCAATTGAAGAGAATATTCTTACCCTGATAAAAATATCTACGATGTCAACTATGTCATAGTAAATATTAATACTGAAAGATTTTCCTTTGAGATTGGCTATAGTAAAATTATCTACTTTCACTACTTTGATAATTTTGTTGTTTGATTTCCTGGACTTTATGCTAAAGAAAGAAAATAAAATGTATAGGAGTTGGAAAGAAAATAACATGATCTTTTATCACTGACAGATTATATAAATTTTAGGAAGGAAACCAATAAAATCATTGGCTAAATTCTATAAAGAGTGATTTTCAAGGTTACTGAAAGGAAGTCAGTATCAAAATCACTTGGATTTCTACATGCCAGTGAAAAAAGAAACTTAAAAATGCATTTAAAGAGTGATACCATGTAAATATTATAAAATTTTATTCAAGCTAGGAATTAAGATATGATATCAAATGTGTAAAACTTCTTTTAAAAACATTATAAATTAGTCTGTGATGAAAAGATTTTAAATACAAATGATATAGGATAATTTGAGATAAAGCGTGTTATCTATAAAATAGAATGATGCTGTGGGAAAAAGTGAGATTAACAAGTAATTAGAGAAGAAATAGAGTGAAACTGAGAGTCAAGTTATATCAAACGTAAGTATCAACTAAGGTGCAGAGAATTTAAAACATGAAAACATAGATAAGGGAGGGATATTAGCCAAGACATGGAGTGTATGGAACTTTTAAATAGTTGTTAATAATAAACTGCAAAGTCAAAATACAATGAAGAATGTGATATACTTTTAAAATGTAGCGTAATTGAGACAATGAACCAGTATTGGAGAGCTATAAGACACACTAAAAACCGAAAGATATGAAAGAATGAAGAAAGTAAAAGCCACATGTATGGAAGGAAAGAGAAACAGGGATAATAATATAAAGAAGAAGATAAAGTAACAGAAAATTCACAGGAGGATAAGTCTTAAGAAAAGAGAAGTCTCTGTAAGGACGCTTAGGATGGGGCATGGGGATATTGAAAAAGTCTCCATACCTCCCTCTGTTTCCCAAGGCTGAGTATCTCTGATCCTTAAGAAAAGCAGATTTCCCAGCAAAGTGAGAAATTTGGGAGAATCCAGGTCTGATGGGCATATATCAGGGGCCGTATATCAGAGACAAGGTGGCATGACTTCTGCTCCCAGGGGGTCACCATGACACCCACTGTCTCCATGACCTTGTTTACTGGGAATCATCCTGAGGTACCCAGAGGAGCAACAAATCACCCTCCCACGTGCAAAATGATTGTCCTGGGAAACTTAATTAGGTTTATCAGTTAGCGGCAAAATCATCATCGGAGGAGGGCCATTTTCCCAGTTGAGCTACATCCTAAAGTAAGCTTCATGATCCAAGAAAGTCATCAGCTTAGTTTTCACCCAGCTGATGGAAATTCCCACAGAACTTGGTAAAGTTTGACCTCAGAGCAGCTCCTCAGAGAACACATTCATTTTTCCTCCTGAGCATGTTCAGTACCTCCTGCTTTTAGTTCCTTCTCGTTCCCTAAAGTGCAAGCATGGGACAGGGCAGTGAGTTGTACCGTAACCCAACCAACACTCCAGATTATAACAGCAGTAGTTCGCTATGGACTATGGACTCTATTTGCTATCTCAAGATGTCTCAGAGGCAAAAACAGCGTAGATTTAGAAATTTTGCATACCTTGAGGAGGGTAATTGTTCCTGGAAGGGATAGGCCTGAAATTAATCAGTTAACCAGCAAGCAGAATTTAGTGCTTATCACGTGGAATATCTAAAGCCCCACCCCTTTGATCTCATTTTTATCTGAGCTGTATATGCCTAATAAATATGATGTCAGCCAGGCTTTCGGCACTCTAGATCCACAAGATCTTGAGTTCCCTGGTCCCGTCTTTGCTCTTTACTTTGTCTCTCTGTTTCTTAAGCCTTGCATTGCCCATCCTCAGACACGGTCCCGAGCTGCGCTGGACACAGCAAGTGGCGCCCAAACAGGGACTTGAACTGAGGGCAGCATTTCTGCAAAGCAAAAGTAAGGCACTGCAGGACCCTGAGAGGAGTGAGAGGCCTCAAAAATCTGCTGCAGTAAGGATTGTCTTGAGAACTTTTCCAGGGCTATAATGGGAAATGTAGCGATCTCCGGACGATATAAGCCATATGTTTGTTGAGGCAGCTCCTCACGGTGGGAGGAGCCCGGACGAGTGAAGACCGGGTACTAGAATTATTCATGTTAATTGATGAACATTGTACCTGGTTTCCAACATTAGGTACTTTAAGTTTACAAGAATGGGAAAGAGTAGGAGCAGAATTAAAGAAATTACATGCAAAAGAAATTCAGATTCTGCTCACTGGCCAACATGGAGTCTCATAAAATGGGTTCTGGAGCCATTGCAAACAACGAAGAATTTGATATTTCTAGCTCTGATGACAACCAAGAGACCTTTGGTTATGCCCTATCTGATGGAAAGGGACAGCCACGAGCAGCCACGGCCATGCCTCAGGAGCCCGCTATGCTGTCGGCCCCTGAAATAATGGAGGAGGATGTATGGCCGCCGCCTCCTACCTTTTCATTGCCAAAATGAACAGCTCGCCCTCAGAATCTTATGAAAGAGACCTTGCCCGTTAAAACTAGTTCCCTCTCCACAGTACAGCAAGGAACTCTAGAAGCAAAGCAACAGGGCAACTTAGAGGCACTTAAGGTGCCCCTGCCTGTCGTAGTGAGAGAACATTTGGCTCCCGGAGTCGATCCAAATAATCCAAATGGCATTTATGAGTCTACTCGTGAACCGTTCCACTTCAAATGATAAAAGAACTAAAACAAGCAGTTCAGAATGATGGCGTGAATTCCCCTTTCACTATGGGGCTCATACAAACTATGGCTGAAGGATCATGACTTATTCCCATTGATTGGCAGACTTTGGCCCAGACCATCTTGGCTCCTTCTGAATTTTTACAATGCAGAACCTGGTGGCTTGACCATGCTGAAAGCTCAGCAAGGGATAGCCAGGCTTGGAACATTCCAATATCTTTTGACCAGCTATTGGGTCTCAATGCCTGGGCCCAAGTCCAAGATCAGATTCTGATGGATGATCAGGCTATAGAGCAATTGAGGTGATGCTATTTAAGAGCTTGGGAAAAAATTCAATCCAATGGGCAGGCAGCTACATCATTTCAAAAAATTATACAGGGACCAAAGGAAGCTTATCCTGAATTTATTGCACGATTGCAGGAATCTATCAGAAGACAAGTAGACAGTACTGAGGCTGCAGATACCATTCTCCAGCTACTTGCATGTGAAAATGCCGATCCTGACTGTGAGAAGGCGATTGGGCCCTTTAAAGGCAAGGCTTCCTTAAATGATGGTATTAACAGGTATCGAGTCATTTAAAGCTAATATGATGGCTCAGGCTATGGCAAATTTAAAATTAAATAAAGGGTTTATGGGAAAATGCTTTAATTGTGGCCTCCTGGGCATACTAAGAAGGAATGTCAAAAGCCAATTAAAAGGAAGCCAATGAATAATGTTAAGCAAAAACAAGAAAGGCCACCTGGCCTTTGTCCTAAATGCATAAAGGGTAATCATTGGGCCCATCAGTGTAGATCCACTGTTCAGGAGGATGGCACTCCCTTGTAGGGAAACTCCCGGAGGGGCCAGCTCGTAGCCCCTCAACGCAAGGGAGCATATCCAGCTTAAGCTGCCTTTCAGATTCAGACAACCGACAATACCCCTTACACGCAGTGCCGTCGGATTATCCACTGCAACACGAGGCAGTGCAGCCTTAGTTCTGCCAGGGGAAGCGCCTACATTAATTAATACAGGGATATATGGGCCCTTGCCAGGAAAAACTGTGGGATTGCTATTAGGAAAATCTGGCCTTACTGCTCAAGGAATTCGGGTACAGACTGGAATTACAGATAGCGATTATATAGGAGAAATTAAGATGATGTTATCTAGCGATCAGCCATGGGAAATAAACACAGGAGATCATATAGCACGGATTTTATTACTGCCGTATTTTCCAGTGAGGGCAGGAAAAGTTTTCAGAGGACAAAAGGGAATCAGCAGTTCAGGAACAGCTGGAGTTTTTCTTACAGAAAAAATATTAGATTCCCAACCAGTATGTAGTGTTAGAATTATGGGGAAATTTTTCAAAGGATTAATAGACACAATATTATATGTTACAGGTGTACAATACAATGATTCACAAAATTAAAGGTTATACTCCATTAATAGTTCTTATAAAATACTGACTATATTCCTGGGTTGTACAATGTATCCTTGTACCTTATTTTATACATAATAGTGTGTACCTCTTAATTCCCCACCCTGATCATGCCCCTCACCCCTCCCCTCTCCCCGCTAGTGACCACTAGCTTGTTCTCTGTATCTGTGAACCTATTTTTGTTGTTGTTGTTACAGTCACTTCTTTTTTGTGTTTTTCAGATTCCCCATGTAAGTGATAACAAACAAGTATTTGACCTTCTCTGATTTATTTCAATTAGCATGAGGACCTTCAAGTCCATCCATGTTGCTGAAAAAGGCAAAATCTCTTTTTTCATGGTGTAAGAGTTTTTCACTAAGGTCTTTAATTGAAACTGAATTAATGGAGCTGACACCTCCAAGTAGCACAGAATGAAATCATGGTGAATTGTGATAAACAATCATGCAAATCACATCGAGTTAACATAAATGCAGCACCGGAGGCAAGAAAACTGTCCTGCTATTGTGAGTTCTCATTTTTTCCAATTTAAAACAATTTTTAATTTTAAAGGTTCCATGGAAAATGAAGGGACACATTTAACTAAAATGATCGTAACATCATACATCTAAAATGACCAACCCACCAGGGTGGCATGGGTAAGTCTGTTGTTATTGATAAAGTTTTGCAGATGCTGGAAGACTCACAGCTGCATTTTACTGCACAGGATGCTTCAACTCCCATCCCTGCCCGTGTTCCTAACCTGCTCTAATTTTTTATAGCTCTACCACCTGGACTTAACTTTTCCTAGATTACAATGTTCTATATAGTCTCCTTAATAATTCTATCTTGCCTGAGTTCATCACCAATGCATGCCCAGCCAATAAAATCCTGCCTAGAATATGTCAGGCTTCTGATACATATTTGTTGAATAAATACATGAATTTACCTAGAGCAGTGTCATTTAATACAAATTTAATCAAATTCCAAATGTAATTTTCTAGTAGCCACATATTAAAAAGAGCAAAACAAGCAGATAAAATAGTCTAAATTTTTTTATTGAAGTGTTGTTGATTTATAATGCTGTATTAGTTTCTAGTGTCGAGCAGAGTGACTCAGTTGTATGTATAAACAAGCAGTCTGTTTCATATTCTTTTCTATTATAGCTTATTGAATCCAATTCCCTGTGCTATACAGTAGGACCTTGTGGTTTATCTTTTTTATATATAGTAGTTTGTATCTGCAAATCCCAAACTCCTAATTTATCCCTCCCCCACCTCTTTCCCATGTTAACCATAGGTTTATTTTCTGTCTCTGAGTCTAACTCCATTTTGTAAATAAGTTCATTTCTGTCATTTCTTAAGATTCCACATAAAAGTGATATCATATGTAATTTTTCTTTCTCTTTCTGGCTTACTTCACTTTGTGTGACAACATGTAGATCCCTCCATTTTGCTGCAAATGGGCATGATTTCATTCTTTTTCAGGGCTGAGTACTATTCCATTCTATATATATGGAGGACATTTTCTCAGATAAAATAGTTTCACTGATATATTTATAATGTGTTTTTTAAAACACAATTATCATAATTAAATAAGTAATCAATATGAAAATCATTAATCATATACTCATGTTTTCTTCTTGATTCTAAGACTTAAAATCTGCACGTATATTTTTGGAGGGGAGGTCATTATGTCTATTTGCTTATTTATCATTATTTCCTCTTTTTAAATGAGGGTACTGGGAATTGAAACCACGGCCTCGTGCATGTCAAGCCTGCACTCTACCATTCCAGCTATACCAGATGCTCTGTGTGTATTTTTATTTTATCACTATCAGGGCTCAGCACAGAGGCCAGAATACACACCGCAATGGCATATAAATTATTTTGAATTGCTTGTGCAGCAGCCAATGCAAGAAGGAAACTCTGACTTTCCTCTGTCCTTCTGAAAGCAAGAAACCTCTCTCATGTGAGGTGAATCCCTGCATGTAGAGGTGAAGGGATCCTGTCTACACCAGAGATAAGAACTTGGGGGCCGAGAAGCCTGTATAAACAAACCTTGTGTCTTGTTGAATTTACTTCTCCAAGTCCAAACTCTGTTTGAATTCTTCACTAATGAAGCACCTAGAACTTCCTTTCTCTGTCTTGTCAAATCCTTACAAATTTCTTGCTTCTTTGTCTAAAAAGTATAAAAGCTGTCTGGTTTTTCAATTCCTAGTTTCCATTTCTATGACACCTTTGTGCACACAAAGTAATTTTTTTCTCCTCTTACTATGTTGGAGCAGTTTTATTTTGAGCCCAGGAACAAGAATTCAAGAGGGGTAGAGGGGGAAATTTTCTCTCCCTGACACATTTCATCTCAGTTATACTAGTCTTGTTTCACTGTTCGATGCCATTTTTCCCTTGTACAAATCACTCTGGAAAGTTCTCTGTTGTCGGAGGACGTTGTGAGTATCAAATCATCTTTTGAAACTTCCTTGAGAAAAGTTAATTCTCATCTTTAAAAGGGAAAAAGTCAGTTTGGAAATAATGTTATTATTCTTCATCAGCATAAATGGGCAGATGGTTGGGTAACAGGATGCTATTATCCCAGTCATTCTCTCCAGTCTTGGATTTTGTCTATAAATCAAATAAAGGGTAAGGAAATTGTTTAAGCAATAAAAGAAGACAAAGCAGCTTACCAGCAAAAGAATAGTGTGAGTGGCTTTGATCTCAGGAGATGGTTGGGAAGAGACATTGGGGCTATGAATACACTGGGCTCTTTGGTGGTGTTTGTAGAGGAGATTCACCATGTAGATGCTGGACAACATCATGAAGACCACACAGAGGAGATCTCGAATCAAGATGACACTTAGGAATGCCATTAAATGGTGCTGTTCCGTCTGCTTAGATTGACAGTATATTTGAGAATACCCAGAGGGAGCAATTGTGAAATTGTGGTTGGCTCTTAAATTTTTGGTGATGTCAACATAGATGAGTGTGTTGATGATCCAGAAGAAAAAGAAGGAGGGGTAAATGCAGGTAGAGAATTTAGATTTAAGCCTCACCCAGTTATGCTGACTGGGACTGATGGTGATGGCTTGGAAGGCGCTGAGGAGAGCAGTCGTACAGATGGAAAGACCCCGGGTCACTCTGTACACGAACAAAGTTACCTTACAACCAACATCATCCAGAAAATGTCTTACTCCAAAGGATGACACGAGATCTGGAATCAGCTTGAACATGATGGTCAAAATGTTGACAAATGTCAGGTGTATGAATATTAAATCTATAGGCCTTTTCAAGGGTGACTGAATTAAGAAGCTGTACATATATAAGAAGAAGAGCATTGAGTTCCCCATGAATCCCATACAAATCTGAGATACAAAGAAAACCCCCAAAACTGTATCACTTGGAAACATAATCTGACTAATACTTTAGATATTTTAATTAGGTCAACTAGGCTTCAAATGAAATGAAATAGGTTATATTGTGAAGTTCTAAATAATTAAACTTGTGAGAGAACATAATAATTGACAGTTCTGTATGAAGGAGGCTGGGTAATGTTCAAACCTTCTGTATTTTAGGCCAAGATGTGTCACCGCCAGAGACTCAACTCCAGAAATACTTGGGAACCTAGGTAAAGAATTAGGTTTAGGATGCAGGTAGAATTCAAACTGCTCAGTCAAAGATGGAGATAGGGGAAATTGTGACACAGGAAAAGGAAGAGCATATTGATCCTAAATAAAAACAAATGGAATTGCTACAAGGTAAAGCAGAAATTGAGAGATAATAGCCCTCCTATGGAATAAAAAAAAAACTAATTCAAAAATCAGTTCCTGCAAAGGAATAATAAAATTAACAAACCTATAAGATTGTAACAGTATCAAAAGGAAGTCACAGTAACATCAGGATTAACAATGTTGACAAGACAGCAGTGGAGAAGTTGCAAATGTTAGAAAGTACCATGATACTACAATTATCTATGCCAATATATTTGAAAGTTTAGAATATCTGGGGACAAAACTCTAGAAGACTTAACTTACCAAATAAAGATATTGGAGTAAGAAAAAACATGAATGTGCAATCACCCCATGACACAATTGAGCAGTGGGTAAAATTGTTCCAAAAGAAATCTCAAAGAGTGCTTCCATGGTGAAATATGCCAAACATGCCAAGTACAAATATGTTTGTTAATAGGGAAGAACAATTCTGACTCTACATTATATTCCTTCCTTTAGCTCTAACCCTGAGCTCTGTTTCCTGGGCTTTAGTCTTAAAGGGACAAAAATATATGACCACTTCAAGATAGTTATAAGACAATGTGACATAATTCAATCTATGTTCATGATAAAATTAAAAAAATTTTTAATTATGTAGCAATAGAAGGAAGAACCTTACACTGACAAAAAAAATATTCCACATAGATAGTGTCTTAGCAAGTATTTAATATTGAAAGCTTTTCCTTTGGGGTTATTATGAGTAAAATGATCTGTTTGACCTCTTGTATTGCCCAAGTTTGCAGATTCCAGAATGCTATAGGACAGAAAGTAAGTAACATTTAAAATAACCAGAAACACTATCTTTTATCATTGAGAGATTCTATATAATTTTGAAGGAAACTAATAGAATCATTTGGCTGAATTATTTAAAAAATTTAAGAGCCATTCCAAAGCTATTGAAAGCAAAGTCAATATAAAGATCATTTAGATATCTGTATGCCAGCAGACAGCTAGTTTTAGAATGCAGTATAAATAATGATAGCATTTAAACAGCATAAAATCCTATTGAACATAAGAATTAATATAAGTTAACAAAGATGTAAAATCTCTAAGAGGAAAAAATGTGAAAACTTAGTGGAAATGGGATCTAAGAATTTTTTATGAAAACATTGATTGTATGATTACTTGAGATAAAAGTTATTATGTATAAAAACAGAATGATGTTGGGAGAAACAAAAGCAAGAAAACAGATGATTAGGAAAGGGCTTAAGTGGTGACACTGAGAGGCAAGTTACATCACATGTAAATAAGTACCAACTGAGGAGCAGAGAATCAAGGAGAGACAAAAAAAAAAATAACACAAAGAGGGGATATCAGACAAAACATAGAACATGTAAATTTTCAAATAGTTGTTAGTTATAAACTGAGAAGTCAATATACAGAGCAGAAAGTTGTGATATGATTTGAAAATGAAACAGGATCTATTGAGCAATGAAAAGGTACTGGAAGGATGAAACAGCTACTAAAGAATAAAAGAAATGAAAGAATGGAGAAAGTAGAAGCAACATATATGAGGGAAAAAAAGAATTGGGGCAATAGAAGGGGAAAATGACAAAATATACTTATATCAAACAGCAACCTAATAGAAAGTTAAATCAGAAACATTTGGAAGTCTCCATTAGGAAGGTTAGGATGGGGAACAGGAATAGTGAAAAGGTCTTTATACCTCCCTCTCTTCTCAAGGTTGAGTGTCACAGAATCCTTAGTAAAAGCAGTAGATTTCTCCACAGAGTGAGGTATCTTGGTAAGACTGGGACTGATGGGCAAAGGCTGTATATCAGGGATGGTACAGCAGGACTTCTGCTCCCAATGGGTCACCTCGTCAACAGCTGTCTCCATGACCTTGTTTACTGAGGATCATCCTGATGCGCCCAGAGGAGCAACAAATCACCCTCCCAGGTGCAAAATGAGTCTCCTGGTAAACTTCTCAGATTTATTGATGAGGATGCAAAACCACCATCTGAGGACGTCCTTTTTTCCCAGTTGACCTTCCATCATAAAGTAAACTTCAGAATGTAGAAAAGTGATCAAATTTAGTTTTCACTTGCTTGATGGAAATTCCCATCAATTTATCAATGGAAATTGATAAAACCTGACCTCTGAGCACTTTCTCAGAGAACATGTTCACTTTTCCACCTGCAGCTACTGGACCCTCTCCTGGTGTAGGTTACTTCCCCCAGCCTTGTTGAGATACAGTTGACAAATAACTTTGTGTAAGTTTAAGTTGTATAATGTGATGAATTGATACCTTGAATTACATGGCTTTGAAGTGTGCAGGTCCACTTATACATGTGTTTTTTTTTCACTAAATATGTACTCTACTGCTACATGGTCTAGGTTTGGTGAATCCACTGATTCAATGCCACAGGTACAAAGGGCTGACTATAAAGTTACGTTTGGATTTTCAGTAGTGCACGGGTGGCACCCCTAACCATCACATAGTTGTAGATCAACTGATATTGCAACATGATGACTATAATAAAGTAAGGTAACATTTCCATCACTTCAGATAACTACTTGTGTGTGTGTGTGTGATGAGAACATTCTAGATCTACATTCCCAATAACTCTAAAGTATAAATGCAATGTTGTTAACTATAGTAACCATACTGTTGATTAGATTCCCAGAAATTATTCATCTTAGAAATGGCACTTTGTACCCTTTGACCAAGATCTCCCCATTTCCCCCCATTGTCCAGCCCCTGACAACCACCTTTCTGCACTCCATTTCTAGGACTTAGGGTTTTTTCAGTTCCGCATCCAAATGACATCACATAGTTTACCTTTCTCTCCCTGAATTGTATCACAAAGCATAATGCCCTCAGGTTCCATCCAAGTTGTCCCAAATGGCAGGTTTTACTTTTTTAAAAAATTATAGCCTAGTAATATCCATTGACCCAGAAGCCCAGGCGTTCACAGTTGTCTGACTTTATCCTGGCTTTGCCTATCAAGGATTTTTGTTTTTGTTTTTGTTTTCATTGGATTATAGTTGCTGAACTACATGTCTATGAAGGTTTCAGCATGCTTGAAGCTAGGCAAACATCTTTTTCAAATGAGAGAAGATTACACATAAGAAAAGATTTTGACCTGAAGAGAAATGGTGAACGTGTTGACATTCCTTTATCAGAGTATTTGCTGGGTATCAACTTGGACTAGACATCATTTCATCTACACAGGATGCTAGCAATGGTGAATGAGGCACATGCATTGCTTCTCCTCATATTGGACCAAGAAACCCAAATATTCTTACAGTCTGAACAATAAGGCATTTTCCAGAATGGAAGCAGGACCACGTGAGGGTGGCATGGAGGGTCAATGCTTGGGAGATGGAAGTGTCCCTCTGCCCTGAAATGTGACAGGAAACTGTATGTCCAGCCCCAACTCATAGACACGACCTAAGTGAGATGGTGGTTTGTCTGGGGAACAGGAGGCACATCATGATGCTGACCTTCAATCTCTGGACACTGTTGTGGGGCAGGGCATGGGATGAGATTGTGAAGATTCAGTGGAGGAAGGATGACAAGTGGCTGAGGACCCCCAAATGGCAGAGTCAACTCCACCAACAGTGTGACAATATTGTCCCATCCTAACAAAACACTTCAGCAGACATGGACAAAACTCATCTGAAAGAGTTGCAAAATACTCCACAATATGCATTTTCACATTTTATTTTCAGTTCTTCCACCACTCCTGGAATTTCAGCTGGTTTTCTTTTTTCCTCACTGTATCTAATAGTTCAGGAATATCTTTCCATGCTATTTCTCTGCAGGTAGGTGCTCTTATTTTATAGACTAGATTTCTAAAGGTGGCTTTTTGGATCAAGGGACAATTTAAAATTTAATCTGTGTTTCTGTACTATCCAAAAACTAAGGCAAAGCACAACTCCTTTGCTACTATCATCTTATAGAAACAAAGCGTCATACAAATTGTTCCTTGCATACTAGTGCCCAAGGTGAGAAATTTTTACTGTGAAAACATGTTTTCTGTGTCTTTGTGGGGGTCAGACAGAGAAGGGCCTTTACAAAGGATTTTTTTATGGTTTTTGTTTTATATCCAGTGATTTGAGAACCTACAGAAGATCTTTTGGCAAATTCTGGGAAGTTTCCGATCGTTAAGAAATAGTGTTGATGATGTCAAGTTTATGTGAACAGAGAAAACATTTTATGAGAATATTCATCAGGTTGTCTAAAGGCACATATCACCACAAATAAAAATGGTTACCACCTGAGTTCTGGTCAAGATGGTGAAGTGGTAGGACCACAAGCTTGCCTCTCCTCATGATTATAATGAAACCATAACTGAATGCTAAACAACCATTGAAAAAAGACTGGAACCTAGCAAAAAAGATCTTCTGCAATTGGAAACATAAAGAGGGAACCACAGCAGGACAGTAGGTGGGGCGTGATCACCATATAATTGGGCCCCATGTGCCCCCAGTGAGCAACCCTAAAGCTGAAGATTTGTTAAGTTGCAGAGGCCCTCCCACAGGAGTGAGAGCTCTAAGCCCCACGTCAGGCTCCCCAGCTCGGGTCCTGGCACTGGAAAGAGGAGGCCCCAGGACATCTGGTTTTGAAGGCCAGGGGGACTTGGCTCTGGAAAGCTCAAGGGACTGAGAGAAATGGAGACTCCATTCACTTGGGAAGCATACGAGGAAACTCATGTGCACCAGGTCCAAGGGCAGAGGCAGTGATTTAATAGGAACCTGGGCCAGACCTACCTGTTGGATTTGGAGGGTCTCCTCGGGACAGCTGTGGCTCACTTAAGGGACATAAAAGCAGATGGTGGACGTTCCAGATGTGTTAATCTACATGAGGTTTTTTGGAGGCTGACATCTTGATTGGATCATTAGCACAAAGGCCTAGCCCTACCCAACAGCCTGTATGGAAGCCTCAGGCCAAACAACATACAGGATGGGAACACAGCCATACCTATCCTCAGACTTCCTAAGTCACAAAGACACAGCCCTACCCACCAAAGGCCCAGGACCAAGCTTCACCCAGCAGTGGGCATGTACTTGCTCCTCCTGCCAGGAAACCTGCATAAGCCTGTAGTCCAGACTCCTCCATCAGGGAAGGTAGAAAAATAACAAAGCAACAATCCCAAAGCCTATGGAAGGTACCCACAATCACAAAGAAAGATAGACGATATGAGACAGCAAAGGAATATCTCCCAGGCCAAGGCACAAGGTAAAATCCCAGAAGAAGAAATAAGTAATGAGGAGATAGGTAAATTATCTGAGAAAGAATTTAAAGTAATGATGGCCAAGATGTTCAGAGAACTCAACAGAAGTACAGATGCACAGAGTGAAGTTTTTAGCAAAGATTTGGAAAATATAAAGAATACCCAAACAGAGTTGAAGAATAAAATCACTGAGATGAACAATATACTAGAAGGAACCGAGAATAGACTAAATAAAGCAGAAGAACAGATCAGTGAGCTAGAAGACAGATTAGTGGAAATCACTACTTCAGAACAGAAAAAAAGAGAAAAAAAAGGAACGAGGATAGTTTAAGAGAACCCTGGGACAACTTGAAGCACACTAATATTTGAATTACAGGGCTCCCAGAAAGAGAAGAGAGAGAGAAAAGACCTGAGAAAATTTTTGGAGAGATAATAACCAAAAACTTCCCCAACTTGTTAAAGGAAACGGTCACCCAAGTCCTGGAAGCTCAGAGTATCACACAGAATCAACCCAAAGAGGAACACACCAAGGCACATAGTCATCAGATTGACAAAAATTAAGGATAAGGAGAAAATATCAAAATCAGCAAGAGAAAAGCAATGAATAACACACAAGGAAACTTCCATAAGGTTATCAACTGATTTTTCAGCAGAACCTCTGCAGGCCAGAAGGGAGTGCATGATATATTTTAAATGATGCAAGGGGGAATCTTACAACCAACAATACTCTATCCAGCAAGGCTCTCTGTGAACTGGCCTTGAGATGAGTTAAAGCCATGAGACCCAAGGCCATGACTACAGAGCATGTTTGTAGTATGCAGTAAATAATTGCTCCACACATGTGTCAATTATATAAGATTTAGAACAAAGAAAATAGAGATACGCATGTGCTAGAGATATTCTATAAGCTAATGAACAAAGAAACTCAGACTGTGCATGTGCTGACAGAAAACAGATAAAAGCAGGACAGGTGCATCATAGGTGTGCACCTCCCTGTGGCAATAAAGTGTTGTTAACCCCATGGTGTCTCCGGCTGAAGTCTGTCTGGCAACTCCTTGTACACTTTTTTTTCGTTTGGGCCGCTCACCTCCTAGAACCCCACATCAGCCTCCCTCGGCTGACACGCTCATTCAGACCTGATGGAGAAATGAAAAGCTTCACAGATAAACAAAAGCTAAGAGATATCAGCACCACCAAACCAGCTTTACAACAAATGTTGAAGGACCTTCTCTAGTCATCAAATCATAAGGAAAGAGAACAAAAAGAAGAAAGAGGAATAAAAAGAGACCTACAAAAGATTGCTTTGGCTGTTCAGGGTCTTTTGGGATTCCTTATAAATTTTGGAGTTCTTTGTTCTACTTCTGTGAGGAATGTCATCAGTATTTTGATGAGGGTTTCATTGGATCTGTGGATTGCTTTGGTAGTGTGGTCATTTTGAGAGTGTTGATTCTTCCAATCCAAGAGCACAAGCAATGTTTCCATTTCATTGTGTCATTTCATTTTTCAGAGTATAGGTAACCTCCTTGGTTAAGTTTATTTCCATGTATTTTGTTGTTTTTGATATAATTGAAATGTTTCTGCCAGTTATAAAATTCTGGTTTTCGAAGTGAAAAAAAGTGAATAAAGGGCTGCAAATGGCAAAATATCATTTTTATGGGTGAGTTGTATTTCATTATATAGTGCATAATACTGCATCTCCATTATCTATTCAACTATTGATGTGCACTTAGGATGCTCCCATGTCTTGGCAATTACAAATAATGTTGCTCTTAATAGCAGGGTGTATGTATCATTTTGAGTTAATTCTTATTTTGTGGTTGGCTTTATTCCCTTGATAACTATGCAAGTTTAAAAAGCTAAAGCACTAAATTTTCTTAGAAACAATGAACAGCACATATACATAAATTTAAAAATATATGTGCAGTAAAAAAAAAAGCCATGAAAGACATAGAAGAAACTTAAAAGACATATTACTAAATGAAAGAAGCCAGTCTGAAAAGGCTACAAACTGTACGATTCCAACCAAATGACATTCTGGAAAAGGCACAGCTACAGAAACAATAAAAAGATTGTGGTTTCCAAGAGTTTGGGTAGAGGGAAGGAGGGATGAATAGGTGGAGCACAAGGGATTTTTAGGGCAATGAAATTATTCTCTGTGATACTATAGTGGTTGCTACATGTCATTATGCATTTGTCAAAACCCATAGAATGTACAACATCAAGAGTAAACCCTAATGTAAACTATAGATTTTGGTTGATAATAATACATCGATACTGGTTCATCAACTATACCAAATATGCCACATTGATGAGGGATGTTGAGGATAGGGGAGTATATATGTGTCAGTGGGGAGGGCCATGTGTGAACTCTGTATTTTCTGCTCAATTCTGTTGTGAACCTGAAAATGCTCTAAAAGGAAAAAGTCTATTGAAAAAAAAAAAAAAAGAATGGTGACCACTTATACGTATACAATGAAATATTACTCAGCTGGAAAAAAGCATGAAATAATGTCATTTGGAGTAACATGGGTGGACCTAGAGAGTATCACACTAAGTGAAGCAAGTTAGAGAAAGACAAATATTATATATCACTTATATGTGGAATCTAAAATATAATAGAAATGAACTTATTTACAAAACAGAAACAGACTCATAGACATAGAAAACAAATGTATGGCAACTAGTGGGAGAATGGGACGGAGGGATAAGTTGGGAGTTCAGGATTTACAGATAATAACTACAAAATATATTGTTGTTGATCTACTCTTTATTTTCTAAAGGCTTTATAAAAGCCTTTTATACTCAAGATGCCTGAATGAATATTTGTTGATAAAAGAAGCTACTGTTCCAATTTTGTTCTTTTGCTGTAAGGAAAACCAACATCATTTCCTACAAAGTGCTCCCTTTCCCAATGAACTGAAATGATGCCTCTTTCCTATAGATTGATTTCTGCCCTTTTCTCCTATTACATTAGTACATTTACCAAATCCTTTGCCAGGATTCCAACCTCTAAATTTTAATAAAGTCATGCTGCTTATATGTCCTACTTCATTACTTTATCTACCATACAATCCAACATTTCCACTCCTGGGTATTTATTCAAAGTGAAAAGAAACACTAGAAAAGAATAGAACCTCTATGTTCATTGCAGGACTATTTACAATAGCCAAATGTGGAAGTAAACTACGTGTCCTGCAATGCATGAATGGATCAAGAAGGTGTGGCATATACACACACAGACACACACACACACACACAAACAATTTCAAATGTATCAAAGTATTGAATTATTCTGTTCTGTAACAGGAACTAACATGTTGTAGGTCACTTGGACTTCCAAAAATAAACAAACCAATTCATAGGAAAAGAGATCAGATTTGTGGTTATCAGAGGCAGGGGTTGGGGGAAAGGGGAAATTGAACGAAGGATGTCCAGAGCATAAACTTCAAGTTATAAGATAAACAAGTAGATGGGATGTAACATACATCATGATCAATATTGTTAGCACTGTTGTATATATGTGTTCATATATATGTTATATATGAAAATTGTTACAAGAGTGAATGCTGAGTTCTCACCACAAGGAAAAAAATTCTTTTCTATTTCTTCAATGGTATATCCATATGAAATGAAGGATGCTCGCTAAAGTGACTATGGGAATCATCTCATGAAATATGTAAGTCAAACCATCACGCTGCCCACCTTAAACATACAGAGCGCTGTGTGTCAATTACATCTCAACATGACCGGGAGAAAAACAATAAAGCAATGCAGCCCAGTAGATGGGAAAAGTGTCTTGAAATTTTTAATGAAGAATTATGGAAAATGAAGGGACACATTTAATTGAAATTGTTATAAAAGGAGTGGATCTAAAATAACAAATGCCTGAGCATTGCAAAAGTGGGTATTATAACACTTGGAATTATGCAGTTGAGGAAAGACACACCCGCGTTTTACTGTGCATATGGCATTAAATCCCAGCATTCTCACTCCTCTTAACTTGCTCTCCTTTTATAGCTCTGTCATGTGCATTTATATTTTTCCTTCAGTACACACTTTTTATAAAAAATTTTTTAATTTTATTATTTCTTAACGGAGGTACTGGGGATTGAACCCAGGACCTCGGGTGTGGGACCTGGTATGTGCTAAGCATGCACTCTACCACCTGACCTACTCCACTAAACATTTTATATAAACTCCTCACTGCTTATATTTTGCCTTTGTTGTTCACAAATGTATATCCAGCCCCTAAACACTGCCTACAATATGTAAAGCATGCAATATATATTTGTTGAATAGATATATGACTTTCCATAGAGCAGTGCAGTTTTACAGAAATCTAATTCAATCCCCAGTGTAATTTAAAACTTTGTAGCACCCACATTTTAAAGAGAGCAAAATGAAGCAGATAAAGTTCATATTAATCATAGACTAATATTTAATGGAACCACAAATATTGTACTTAAACAGGAGTCAATATGAAAATTGTTAATTTCATATTTATGTACTCTTTTGCATTGTAAGATTTCATACCTGTATATATCTTAATGTATAGCACATCCCAGTTCATACTAGCTCCATGTCAGTATTCAATAGCCACGCAGCATTTTTTTCTCCTATAAAATGTTATAGAGATTTCTCTGTTACCATAAGAAGTTGTGGATGTAACATCATCTACTGAATGTTTTTGAGGAAAAGATAATTCTCATCTTCAAAAGAGAAGAAGTCCATTTGGAAACAATCTTATTATTTTTCATCAGCACAAAAGGGCAGATGGTTGGGTAGCACGATGAAATCATCGCAGTCATTCTCTCCACTCTTAAATTTTTCTCAGAATTATGAAATAAATAGTAGGTAACAAAGTTGTCTGAGAAATAAAATAAAATAAAGCAACTTATCAGCAGAAGAATCGTGTGGGTGGCTTTGATTTCAGGAGATGACTGGGAAGCGAGGCTGAGACTATGAAGATGCTGGGATCTTTGGTGGTGTTTGTAGAGGAGATTCACCGTGTACACACTGGACCACATCATGAGGACCACAAAGAGGAGGTCTCGAATTATTATGATAGTTGTATATGCAATTAAATAGTGCTGTTCAAATTTCTTCTTATGGAAGTAATATGTAATATATTCAGAATCAACAAATGTGAAATTGTGATGGGCTTCTGCAGTTCTGATGAGTTGAATATAGATGAGCATGTTGAGGATCCAGAAGAAAAGGAAGGAGGGGTAAATGCACGTGGAGATTTTAGATTTAAGCCACACCCATTTAGAATTACTGGGACTGATGGTGATGGCTTGGAAGGCACTGAGGAGAGCAGTTGAACACATGGAAAGACCCCAGGTAACTCTGTATGTGAACATAGTTGCCTTACAACCAACATCATCCAGAAAATGGCTTACTTCAAAGGATGACATAAGATGCGGTATCAACCTCAACATGATGGCCAAGACATTGACCAAAGTCAGATGGACACATATCAAATCTATGGGCTTTGTTGGCTGATTTTGATTTAAGAAGATATACATATATAACATGAAGAGCAGTGAGTTACCCATGAACCCAATACAAATTTGAAACAGGAAGACAATTCTCCAAATCACATCACTTGAAAACATTATTATATTGATGTTTTATATGTTATAATGAAGTCAAGCAGGTTTCCAATGAAACAAAATCAATTATATTGTGAAGTTGATCCTACATTCTGGGAATTCATGAGCCCCTTAGATATAGAATTAGGTTTGTAAGGAAGGTGGAATTCCACTTGTTAATTGAAATGGGAGGAAAAAAAGAAAATGGTAACACCAGAAAAGGAAGAGCAAATTATTTCTTAAAAGATCATTGGAACTGATACAAGTTAAAGGAGAAATTAGTAGACAGCAAACATTCAGATGGAAAAGAAAAAGAAGGTCAAAAGTTAGTTCCTTCGAAGAATAATATAATTGACAAACCTATATGACACTTACCAATAGGAAGGCACAAATGACAAAAGGATGAAAAATATTGAATGCTAGCAGTGGAGACGTTGCAAATATTAGAAAAATAATAGGATACATTGATAGTCCATGCCAGTAAATTGTGACATTTAAAAGATATAAGGGCAAAACTCTAGAAGACTTAACTTACCAAAATATTATGTTGAAATCATAGAAACACACAAAGGTGCAAGTTTTCTCATGATAACATTGAACAGTGTGGAAAAGGGTTCCAGAAGGTATCTCAAAGAAGGCGTTTATGTTGAAGAATGCCAAATACACCAGATGCATATAATATCTCTGAACCACTGCGAAGGAAAGAATAATGGAGAATATTCCAGTCGTCACATTAGGAGCCTAGAACAAGTTTGGTAGCAACAAATAATAAAGGTAAGTAGGAGAAAGACAATGACAACTCCATTTCACAAGCCAGATTTCAACAGGATCTATACAGAATAACTGCAAAAGTATGTTCACAGTACATAAGAAGATCAGGCATTGGACCAAAGGTGTATCCCAAACATACAAAATGAGTTTAAAAATTGAAACTTCATCTGCATAATTACCCACACTAGCAGATTAAGGAGCAAAAATACATGGTCACTTCAACATGTACATAAGATCATGTGATAATGTTCAACATAATCAATATATATTTATGATAGAACTCTTCAGTTATTAGCAATAGAAAGGAATCATCTTACTCTGACAAAAATATCTACAATGTTGTGAATCATATTTAAGTTTACCTAGGGAGACTTACACATTTGAGAATGGGCTCTGAGAACAAGTAACTGCATTCACCACTTCTATTTCTCAGATTGTCAGATTTTGTAGGACTAACTGTAAAGCAAGAGAAATTTATTACAATTGTAAATAAGGAAGACTTTCTAAAATTAACGACAGGTTATATAAGTTTTAAGAAGAAAACCAATAAAGTCATTGACTAAATTATTGGAATATTTAAGAGTAATTTTCAAGATAACCTAGAGCAAAGTCAGGGATAAAAATTATCTGGATTTCTATATACCAGCATAAAAATAGTTTTTCAGTGCAATCTAAATAATGATACTATTAATAGAGCATAAAAATCTGTTAAATCTAGGTGTTAATAGATGATTTTAAAAAGTGTAACCTATAAGAGAAAACAATGTCTCTATGTAATTAAAGCATTTTAATTGAAAATGATGTATGAGAATTTGAGATAAATGGTGCTATCCTTAAAAGGAGGATGATAAATGGTGTCATCTATAAAAAAGAAATGAAAAATAGAAAAATAGAAGTGAGACAAACCAATGATTGGGGGAAAACTGAAGTAGAATTGAGGCAGATTTTATCCGATGTAATTAATTATCAACTAACTGTAGAAAATAAGGGAAAGACACCAAGAAAAGTGTACATAAGGGGTGATATTAGCAAACATATGGAATGTATTGAATTTTCATAAAGTTGTTAATAATCAAACTGAAAAGTCAAGATACGGTGAATGAGGTTAAGTGAGATGGTTTCAATATGATGTAAAATAGAGACAATGAAACAGTTCTGGGATGCTGTAAGAGATACTAGTGAATAAGAGAAATGAGGAAAGATTGAAGAAAATGAAAGCAATGTATACAAAAGAAAATAGTGTAGGAGCTAAATTTTAAGAAAGAAGATAAAGTATATATCTATGAATAGAAAATTAACTGAAGACTAAATCTAGGTGGGGGGAGGAAGTCTCTGTAAGGAAACTCAGGGTGAGGACTAGGAATATTGAAAAGGTCTCCATACCTCCTTCTCTTCTCAAGGCTGAGTGTCTCCCAACCTTCAGGAAAGCAGCCAGCTCCCCTAGCAAAGTGAGGCATCTTGGAAAGACTGGGTCTGACCTGCAAAGGCTGTATATCAGGGACAGGATGGCAGGACTTCTGCTCCCAATGGCTCACCTTGTCATTCACTGTCTCCATGACCTTGTTTGTTGAAAATCATCCTGATGTGCCCAGAAGAGCAACAAATCACCCTCCACCCCCAGAAGCGAAATGATTCTCCTGGGAAACCTCTCAGGTTTGTTGATGAGGATGCAAATCACCATCTGAGGATGTCCTTCCCCCCAGTTGAACTGCATTATAAAGTAAACTTTAGAATTAAGAAAAGTGATCAAAGTTAGTTTTCACTCCACTGATGGATTTCCCACAGGACTTGATAAACTCTGAACTCAGAGCTGCTCTGCAGGGAGCACACTGACTTTCCTACCTCCCTTGTTGTGCTTCCTCTTTTAGGGCTCATGTTTTTCTTTAACTTTCTTAGATTAACCTCCAGAGTCACCCTTCGGGGTTTTGTGAGATGCCTCTAGCGTGTGTAGTTAAGCCATCAAAAGCTTTATTGTTTTGAGTCACAGTTTGAAATAAATATCGGTTCCTATTCATCCAAGGCCAGATGATGAATCATTTAAACTGGCAATAGTGAAAATGATGAATGTTTTTCAGGCATTTCAATGTACCCAGTTGTCATATGACTACTTATGGAAGGATCAAATTGAAAGGAAAAACTGTATCACAACTATTCTAAAGGAATTCTTCATTTAAATTAGAAGAATAAAAAGAAGTCAGACTTTTTTATGTTTAAAAAAAAAACATAAATTCTTCTTCTTAAACCACTCCCTTAACCCAAGAAGCAAATCAGCTGAAGGCCAATATTCAAAGACTAACAGAAAACAACTGTCTTTGTCTTGTCAAATCCTCCAAAACCAGAGTACAACTCAAGAGCCAAGTGGAGGTGAATCTATCTTCACCAGTCCCTAAAATTTACAGATTCCTCTCAGAATGCTTACAGATATTATAAATCAGCAGGCTATTGGAGCAGAATTGTCCCATACTTAATGACATATCTTCTATTTAATTGTCCTAGAGTTCAAGAAAAAAACCAGTTACCCTAAGACTTATGACTATAGACAAATATACTCTAAAACTCCTAGCTAAAATTTACATTGTTTTCTTTTTCTGTCTCATAAAGTTATAAATCTCATCCTGTCTTTGAAATGTATTACCGAAGCCCACACCCCCTGAGATGGAGCCCAGATTCTCTCAATGGGTAGCACATGAAACTAAAAGGGAAAAAAGGGGGAAGAGACCTTTTTAAACACAAACTGCTCAGATTTCTTCTCCCCCAAACTGCCTCCTGAAAATTACTTGTCAAGGGCAAATACAGATTAAGTCTTCTCCACAAATATTAAAGGCTTCAGCCATCTAAATGAGTTAATGTAATTTATCCCATCAGCTGTTTATAAACTAGTGACTTTTGTCACTACCTGATTCATGAGTAAAGTTTTCAAGTGAAAACTATGAGAGCTCTGGGTGTCCATCTGTTTTTACGTGTGTCTGTGCATGTACAGTGTATATATACGGTATTTTTCTACCTCACATAGTATTACCCAAATTATTTTGCAAAAGCATTGTATTTAATTGGCTTAAACAAAGAAGTCCTTATAGAAAAATTCTTTAAAATGTAATAAAAACTAACTCAAATGTTTTTCAAGTTCATTTGATAGAGGATAATCTTTAGTAAATAAAAGCTATTTTTAAGCTTGTTAGTTTAATTAACATAAATACATCTTCAGAGTTATCAGCATTTTATATAATATAGAATACCTCGGTTTAGCAATCAGGGAAGCTCATGTGTTTCTGTTGCAAAGTTTGTTGGCAAAAAAAAAAATTAAGATAATTATTAACTGCTTTATTGTCTCATGAAATTTTCATGAGGAATCTAGTTATGACTGTTAAGAAAAAAATGAATTAAATAGATGTAACTGAGAAGAGTGTTTAGGTAAACTTTCTGACAGTACTTTTTAAAATGATATACCTACCTAAGTAGTCTCATAAGTCCCTTTAGTAAGTTATACCCTTAGAGAGTTTCAAAGTTAAATGGTGGAAATTCACTGACTGGATCTTTTCCATATAATATAAAATACTGAAACAGTAATTAATCGCTAAACAAAATCTAAGTTTGCCTACTCTTGATTTCTTATTATAGAAAGAATGAGGATGGCTAATGCATAACTTTACTCTAATAGGATACAAGCCCCATGAATCTTTGATATTAATTTTTTAAAAACACATTGTCAGAGGTGTCATAAATGGTTCTAAATCTTTCAATGGAAGATAACTCAGAGTTGAATTTAATTTGCTCAAGATTATTATTATTATTTTTAATGGAGGTACTGGAGATTGAACTCAGGACCTTGTGCATACAAAGCAAGTGATCTACCACTGAACTAAAACGCCCTCCACCCACACGCTCAAGATTATCCATCACTTCTGGTTACAATTTTCATTCTCTATTTCTTGTTCTGTATATAGCATTTTCATTTAATGAACACATTGTGGTCAGTTTGCAGAATAACCAATTGCCTGGTGACTCATTCTTGATTAGCACTGATTGAAATGGAAGTTATAAAGGAAACTGAGAACTATAAACTGGGAAAGATTAGGCATTATAACATTTTTCTGCCCTGGTATGTTTAGAAACAGAGAATTTTGTAGATGTTTGCAGTTGATTTTACATCTAAATGTCTATGTGACTGAGAAAATCATTTCTCCTACTTTAGGCTGAGTTGTTGAAAAAGAATTGGGTTCAATGGGACTGAACCCTCTTGATTTGTGAATTCTTGGTTTTTTTACCCTTGGCCTTCTTGGACCATCAAATAGGAAAAAATATATTTATCCATAAACATCAAAATTGGTATACCTCACTTTTAATTTAAAACTTAAAGTTGGTTGTGTGGTGATTGCCTGCTCCAATTGGAAAACAATTAAGTGTTTATACTTTCTTCTGGTGATGATGAAAGGGATTGGACCATCTGAGGCTTCAATTTTGAGGAATGCTATTAAGAATTCCTTTGGAAAGTATTCTAAAATGCAACAGTTTTAAATAAGTCAACACTCTTTCTATCAATAATTTTACTTAGAATATGGTAACAAAGGAGCAAAATGTGTGTGCACGAACACATTTACTGCCAGGGCATCTCTAATGAGAAGTTAGAAGTGACTGCTGGATAGTAACAACCTAAGTGCCCATGGATAATGAATGGATAAAGAAGATGTGATGTGTGTGTGCATACATGTATTTGTATATAAGTATACACACACACACACACACACATACATACATACACACACACACAGAATACTACTTAGTCATAATAGTCTGTTTCTTTTTCTGGGTGCTGGTTCCATGGATTTATCCACTGGGAAAATTTATGCAATGATATGATTTTTCACATATCTGTTATACGTAAAATATGTTTAAGAACTTCAGTACATCCACTGAAGGAGAGGATGCCCAATGCTTAAAGCTGATTGGGTTTTAAAAATCAAAGGAAAAGAGAAATTTCACCCTGTGTTGATCAAAGTGATGAAAACCATGATTGGGACCAGGTCACTGGAGGAGTGTGGAGAGCCAGCCAGGAGGGAACACACACGCCCTAAATCAGAGTAAAAATTCCAGCAGGATAAAATGGCTCGGGGGGAAGAAAGATACTCAGGAAATAATGGAAGACCATTTCATAAGTTGAAGTTCAATGGAACCGCACACCCCAACCACACCATGGATGAAGTAGCAAGGAAAACACCCACCCATTCCTATGTAAGTCTTCAAACTTTACAAAAGTTTATCTGAGAATAAGGTATACATTTTAGGAGCCCTTGGAGAAAGTGAAACTTCTGCAAAGGAAAAACCATCCATCTGATGTTAGCTCTCTTTTCTGCACCAGGGAGAGCTAGAAGATAAATGTAACTAAAGCCCTGAACAGAAAAGGACAAGCCCAAGAATCCTATATCTGGCCAAAGTAGAATCCATCCACAACCTGAAAAAAACTGATGCAAATTTTCAAAGTGCATATCACTTGCAACACGTCACTGAGGTCTGTATTTAATGATTTTTTGGTGCCATCTATTTATTTACGCAGAACAATATTTGATGTACAATATTATGTGTTACAGGTGTACTATACAGTGATTCACAATTTTTAAAGGTTATACTTCATTTATAGTTATTATAAAATATTGGCTATATTCCCCATGTTGTACAATGTATCCTTGTCACTTACTTTATACATAATAGTTGATTATTTTATGCCTAATACCTCTTAATTGCCCACCCCGACCATGCCCCTCATCCCTTCCCTCTCCCCACTGGTAACCACTAGCTTGTTCTCTGTATCTGCAAGTCTGTTTCTTTTTTGTGATAATCACTACTTTGTCGTGTTTTTTACATTCCCCACTTAAGTGATAACATACAAGTATTTGACCTTCTTCGTCTGACTTGTCACTTAGCAGAAGTCCATCCATGTTGCTGTTAAAAGCAAAATCTCCTTCTTTTTTATGGTGGAGGAATATTTCACTAAGGTCTTTAATTGAAAATGAATTAAATCAAACTGAGACCTGCAAATAGCACAAGATGAAAATGATGGAAAATGGTGCTGAACAAACAATTGTGCAAATCACATCGAGTTCAAATAAATGCAGCATGGTGGACAAGAAAAGTATCCTGCTGTTATGAGTCCTTATTTTTTCATTTTTATGCAATTTTTAATTTGAAAGATTTCATGGAAAATGAAGGGACACATTTGTTAAAATGATCATAACAGCATACAACTAAAATGACCAACACACCAGCATAGCAAGTGTAAGGTGGTTATTATGGATAACATTTGCCGATGATGGAAGACTCACAGCTGCATTTTACTACACATGAGGCTGCAACCCCCAGCCCTCCCCGTGTGCCTAACCTGCTCTAGTTTTTATAGCTCTACCACCTACATTTATTTTTCATAGAGTACAGATTTTCTATATAGTCTCTTTAGTAATTATATTTTGCCCGAGTTCATCAGCAACACATGCCCCGCCCCTAAAAAACTGACTGGAATATATCAGGCATGCAATATATATTTGTTGAATGCATACATGACCCTTGTGAGAAATCCATCAGCAAGAGAAAACTAATTTTGATCACTTTTCTAAATTCTCAAGTTTACTTTAAGATATAGGTCCACTGGGGAAAAAGGACGTCCTCAGATGGTGGTTTTGCATCCTCGTCAATAAATCTGAGAAGTGTACCAGGAGACTCATTTTGCATCTGGGAGGGTGATTTGCTGCTCCTCTGGGTACATCAGGATGATCCCCAATAAACAAAGTGATGGAGACAGCGGGTGACAAGGTGACCCATTGGGAGCAGAAGTCCTGCTGTACCATCCCTGATATACAGCCTTTGCCCATCAGTCCCAGTCTTACCAAGATACCTCACTCTGTGGAGAAACTTACCGCTTTTACTAAGGATTCTGTGACACTCAACCTTGAGAAGAGAGGGAGGTATAAAGACCTTTTCACTATTCCTGTTCCCCATCCTAACCTTCCTAATGGAGACTTCCTTTTTTATTTGTTTCAGATTTAACATTCTGTTAGTGTTCTATTTAATATAAGTATATTTTGCCGCTTCCCCTATTATTGTCTCTATTTCTTTTTTCCCTCATATATGTGGCTTTTACTTTCTATATCCCTTCATTTTGTTTACTCATTAATAGCTGATACAGCCTTCCAGGACCTTTTCATTGCCTCAGTAGACTCTGTTTCATTTTCAAATCATATCACACTTTCTGCTCTGTATGACTTCTCAGTTTACAATTAACAGCCATTTGAAAAATTTATATGTTCTATGTTTTGTCTGATATCTCCCCTTCTTTGTGTTTTTCTCATGTCTCTCCTTGAGTCTCTGCATCTTGGTTGATACTTATTTACATGTGATGTAACTTGCCGCTCAGTCTCACTAGTTAACCCCTTTTGTAATCATCTGTTTTCCTTGCTTTTGCTTCTCCCAACATCATTCTGTTTTTATATATAATAACTTTTATCTCGTTATCATACAATCAGTGTTTTCATTAAAAGTGCTTTGGTCACATTTCCACTAATTTATCACATTATTACCTCCTAGAGGTTTTGCGTCTTTGTTAACTTATATTAATTCTTATGTTCAACATATGCTACTTAAGTGTTATCATTATTTCTACTTCAGTGTAAAATTACTTGTATGCGGGTATATGGATATTCAAATGATCTTTATATCCACTTTGCTTTCAGTAGCTTTGGAATCAGCTCTTAAAATTTTTAAGAATTTAGCCAAACTGGTTCTATCAATTTCCTTCAAAAATATATGGAATTTGTCCATGATAAAAGATAGTGTTTCTAGTTATTATATATGTTATTTCTTTCTTTCCTATAACATCTGGAATCTGCCAATTTGGGCAATACAAGAGGTCAAACAGATCATTTTACTCACAGCAACCCCAAAGGAAAGGCTTTCAATATTAAATACTTGCTATGACACAATTAATAATGTAGAATTTTGTTTGTCAGGGTAAGTTCCTTCCTTCTATTGCTACGTAACTAAAATTTTTTATCATGAATATAGGTTGAATTTTATCACACTGTCTTGTGTGAGTATCTTGCAGTGGTCATGTGTTTTTGTTCCTTTAGTCTACTAATGTGGGTAATGACACAGGTAAAGTTTCAAAGCTTAAACTTACCTTCCATGTTTGGGATAATTCTGTAATCAAATACTTGATTCTTTGTACATACTGTGGATGCAACTTACAGTTATTTTGGATAGATTGTTTTTCTTCTGGGTTCATAAAATAGTCTTGTAACTGTCTTTGGAGTCCATCTTTGTCATGTTTTGCTATACCGAGCTTACTCAAACCTCATAATATGATTAATGGAATGTGAAGCAATGGTTCTGAAATAGTGTTACTAAATCCAGACTCATCCTGCTCACCACACAACTAGCCAATACATCAGGAGAAAAGGTCTTAGACAAGGAATAATGACTTTATTCCAAAAGCCAGCAGAGCAGACCAAGATGGAGGACTAACATCCTGAAGAACTATATTCCTTCAGTCAGAATTCAAGCTCCTTTTGTACTAAAAAGGGGAGAGGGTGTGATTGGGTTGTTGCAAACTTCTTAGTGTTGACATCCTTTGTTCTTGCAACTGTCCACATAGGTCAGGTCAGGATGTTCCTGTAAACCTCCAATAAGACAAAATTTTACTCACTCTTCTGCAACTCTTTATCTCTACATGAATGAAAAAATACTATACCCTTAAAGGTCAGAGCCTCGAGAATGAGCTATCCTGTGTATTTCAGCCTCTAGGCAACATTCTTTTACAGAAAGTGCAGAACTGTCATGGCTAAGCCCGGGAAACAGAGCACGGGGTTAGAGCTTAAGGAAGAGATATAATATGGAGACAGATTTGTTCTTCCCTATTAGAAAACATATTTGTATTTAGCATGCTTGTCATATTTCACCATTGTAGCATTCTTTGAGATTTCTTCTGGAATGATTTTGCCCACTGTCCAACAGCATCAGTGAGGAGCCTTGCACATTTATGTTTCTCTCTTATTCCAATATCGCTATTTGGTAATTAAGTCTTCTAGAGTTTTGTCCCCAGATCTTCTAATTTTTCAAATACATTCACGTAGATAATCCTAGTATCATGGTATTTTCTAATGTTTGAAACTTCTCCACTGCTGACCTTTCAACATTGTTAATCCTGATGTTACTGTGCCTTCCTTTCAGTACTGTTACAATCTCATAGGTTTGTTAATTTTATTATACTTTAGAAGGAACTGATTTTTCAATTAGTTTCTTTTCATTCCATAGGAGGGCTATTATCTGTCAATTTCTGCCTTACCTTCTAGCAATGCCATTTGTTTCTATTTAGGATGAATATGCTGTATTCCTTTTCTGGTGTCGCAATTTCCCCAACCCCCAACTTTGAATGAGCATTTTGAAGTCTACCTGCATCCTAAACCTAATTCTGTACCTAGGTTCCACGTATTTCTGGAATTGAGCCTCTGGCTGTGCCACATCTTGGCCTGAAATACAAAAGGATTGAATACTTCCCAGCGTCCCGCATACAGAACCATCATTTATCAGGTTCTTCCACATGATAAATATTTATAACTTCACAATATAATCTATTTTGTTTCATTTGAAGCCTAGTTGACCTAATTAAAATATCTAAAGTATTAGTCAGATTATGTTTCCAAGTGATACAGTTTTGGGGGTTTTCTTTATATCTCAAATTTGTATGGGATTCATGGGGAACTCAATGCTCTTCATCTCATATATGTACACTGTCTTAAGTCAGTCACCCTTGAAAAAGCCTATAGATTTAATATTCATACACCTGACATTTGTCAACATTTTGACCATCATGTTCAAGCTGATTCCAGATCTCATGTCATCCTTTGGAGTAAGACATTTTCTGGATGATGTTGGTTGTAAGGTAACTTTGTTCGTGTACAGAGTGACCCGGGGTCTTTCCATCTGTCTGAGCACTTTCCTCAGCGCCTTCCAAGCCATCACCATCAGTCCCGGTCATTCCAAATGGGTGAGGCTTAAATCTAAATTCTCTACCTGCGTTTACCCCTCATTCCTTTTCTTCTGGATCCTCAACACGCTCATCTATGTCATCATCACCAAAACTTTAGAAGCCAATCATAATTTCACAGTTGCTCGTTCTGCGTATGCTCAAATATACTGTCAATCTAAGCAGCTGGAACAGCACCATTTAATGGCATTCCTAAGTGTCATCTTGATTCGAGATCTCCTCTGTGTGGTCTTCATGATGTTGTCCAGCATCTACATGGTGAATCTCCTCTACAAACACCACCAAAGAACCCAGTGTATTCATAGCCCCAATGTCTCTTCCCAACCATCTCCTGAGATCAAAGCCACTCACACTATTCTTTTGCTGGTAAGCTGCTTTGTCTTCTTTTATTGCTTAAACAATTTCCTTACCCTTTATTTGATTTATAGACAAAATCCAAGACTGGAGAGAATCAATGGGATAATAGCATCCTGCTACCCAACTATCTGCTCTTTTGTGCTGATGAAAAATAATAAGATTATTTCCAAATCGATGTTTTCCTTTCAAAGGTGAGAATTACCTTTTCTCAAGGAACTTTCAATAGATGATCTGATACTCACAACTTCCTTTAGCAAATTTCTAAAATAACTTGTACTAGGCAAAAATGGCATTGAACACTGAATTGGGACTAGCATAATTGAGATGGCCTGTGTCAGGGAGAGAAAATTTCCCCCTCTACCCCTCTTGAATTCTTGTTCCTGGGCTCATAATAAAATAACTACAGCACAGTAAAAGGAGAAATAAATTATTTTGTATGCACAGAGGTGACATAGAAATGGAAACTAAGAATTGAAAACTAGACAGCTTTTATAGTTTTTAGACAAAATAAAAAGAAATTTGTGAAGATTTGACAGGACAGAGAACGTGAAGTTCTAGGTGCTTCATTAGTGAAGTACTTAAACAGATTTTGGACTTGGAGAAGTAAATTCAGTAAGACACAAGGTTTGTTTCTACAGGTCTTAACCCCCAATTTCCTATCTCTGGTGTTAGGAGGGTCCCTTCACCTCTAGATGCAGGGATTCACCTCACATGAGAGCGGTTTCTTGCTTTCAGAAGGACAGAGGAAAGTCAGAGTTTCCTTCTTGCATTGGCTGCTGCACAAGCAATTCAAAATAATTTTTATGCCGTTGTGGTGTGTTTTCTGGCTTCTGTGCTGGGCCCTGATAGTGGTAAATTAAGAATACATGGAGAGGCTCGGGTATAGCTGAAATGGTAGAGCACAGTTTTAACATGCTTGAGGCTGTGGGTTCAATTACCAGTATCCTCATTAAAAAGAAGAACTAGTAATAAATAAACAAATAAACATAATGACCTCCACCCCAAAGAAACATACATGCAGATTTTAAGTCTTAGAATCAAGAAGAGAACATGAGTATATAATTAATAATTTTCACATCGATTACTTACTTAAGTTATAATAGTGTTTAAAGAAAATGCATTATAAATATATCATTAAAACTGCTTTATCTGAGAGGATATGGTCCATATATACACAATGGAATTCTACTTAGCCTCAAAAAAAGAATGAAATCATGCCATTTGCAGCAACATGGATAGGCCTAGAGATTGTCATATGAAGTGAAATACGCCAGAAAGAGAAAGAAAATACCATATCACTTAGATGTGGAACTAAAAAAAAGGATACAGATGAGCTTATTTACAAAACAGAAACAGATTCACAGACATAGAGAACAATCTGATGGTTACCAAGAGGGAAGATGGGGGTTAGAGGAATAAAGTGGAAGTCTGGGATAAGGAGATACAAACTACTATATATAAAATAGACAACAAGGTCCTACTGTAGAGCACAGGGGACTGTATTCAATATCTTGTAACAAGCTAGAATAGAAGAGACTCTGACACAGACTGTATGTGTATATGACCGAGTCACTATGCTGTTCACCAGAAACTAACACAACATTGTAAATCAACTATACATCTTTTAAATAGTATATTTTCTGCTGGTTTGCTCTTTTTAATATGTGCCTACTAGAAAATTACATTTGAGATTTGGTTAAATTTGGATTAAATGACACTACTCTAAGTAAATTCATGTATTTATTCAACTTATATATATATTGCATGCCTGACGTATTCCAAGCAGTACTTTAGGGGCTGGGCATGCATTGGTGATGGACTCAGGCAAAATATAATTACTAAGGAGACTATACAGAAAATGTGTACTCTAGGAAAAGTGCAGTTGGTGGAGCTATAAAAAATCAGGGCAGGCTAGGAGCACTGGAAGGGCTGGGGGTTGCAGCCTCATGTGCAGTAAAATGCAGCTGTGAATCTTTCAACATCTGCAGAAGTTTACCCATAATGACAACCTTACCCATGCTACGCTGGTGTGTTAGTCATTTTAGATGTATGCTGTTATGATTATTTAATTGAATGTGTCCCTTCATTATCCATGGAAGCTTTAAAATTAAAAATTGTTTTAAAATGGAAAAAATGAGAGCTCACAATAGCAGGACACATTTCTTATCTCCCATGCTGCATTTGTTTTAACTCCATGTCATTTTCACGACTGTCTGTACAGCAAAATTTTCCATCATTTTCATCCTGTGCTACTTGGAGATCTCAGTTCCGTTAATTCATTTTCAATTAAAGACCTTAGTGAAAAACCCCTCCACCATATGAAAGAGATTTTGCCTTTTGCAGCAACATTGATGCACTTGGAGTGCCTTATGCTAAGTGAAATAAGTCTGACAGAGCATGTCAAATACTGGATGTTATCACTTATAAGGGAAATCTAAAATGTACAGCAAAGAAGTGAATATAACAAAAGAAAAAAACCAGACTCCCAGATACACAGAACAAGCTAGTGGTTACTAGTGGGGAGAGGGAAGGGGTGAGGGGCATGATCAGGGTGGGGAATTAAGAGGTACACACTATTATGTATAAAATAAGGTACAAGGATACATTGTACAACCCAGGAATACAGTCAGTATTTTATAAGAACTATAAATGCAGTATAACCTTTAAGTTTGTGAATCACTATATTGTACACCTGTAACATATAATATTGTACATCAAATAAGCTTCTAAATAAATAAATAGATGTCACAGAAAATCATTAGAAGTAGACCTCAGTGATATGATGCGAGTGATATGCATTTTGAATCTTGGCATAAATTTTTTCGCATTTGCCGATGGATTCTACTTGGCCCAGATAAAAGGTTCTTCGGCTTAGTCTGCTGTTCAAGACTTCAGTTTCCCTCTGTCTTCCAGCTTCCCTGGTGCAGCAGAGTGCTAACACCAAACGGATGGCTTTTCCTTTGCAGAAGGTTCATGTTCTCCAAGGACTTTTAAAATGTGTACCTGATTCTTAACTAAATTTTCATAAAGTTTAAAGACTTACATAGGAAAGGGTGTGTGTTTTCCTTGCTACTTCACCCAGGGTGTGGCTTGGGGGGTGGTTCCATTGAACTTCAACTTACAAAATTATCTTCTATTATTTGATGATTGTCTTTCTGCCCCCCTGACCCATTTCATTCTGTTGGCATTTTTACTCTGATTTAGTACATGTGTGGTACCTCCTGGCTGGCTCTCCACACCCCTCCAGTGACCTGTTCCCCATTGTGATTTTCATCACTTTGATCAACATGAGTTGAAATATTTTTCCCTTGATTTTCAAAACAAAATCAGTTTTAAGCAAATGGCATCCTCTCCTTCAAACTATATACTGAAGTTCTTGAACGTATTTTATAATATAACACATATGCAAAAAATCACATCATTGCATAAATTTTACCAGTGGACAAACCCATAGAACCAGCATCCAGAAGAAGAAACAGACTTTTATGACTAAGTAGCATATATACACATCACATCTTTATCCATTCATCCATCTATGGGCACTTAAATTGTTAAGCATCCCATTACTCTCCAGCAGTCACTTCTAAATTCTCATTACAGATGGCAGTAAATATGTCCATGCATACACATTTTCTCCTTTGTTAGCCTATTCTAGGTAAAATCATTCATTGAAGGAGTGTTAATTTATTCAAAGCTATTGCATTTTAGAATACTTTCCAAAAGCACTCTTAGAATTTCTCAAGAGCGAAGCCTGAGATGATCCAACCCCTTTCATCATCACTAGAAGAAAGTATGAACACTCAAATATTTTCCATTTGAACAGGTAATCGCCACTCAATCAACTTCAACATTTTAAATTAAGAGTGAGGTGTACCAAGTTTTATATTCATAGATAAATAATTTTTTTTTCCTATTTGAGGGTGCATGAAGGCTATGGGTGAAAAACCAATGATTTGTGAATTAAGAGGGTTCAGTTTCATTGTACCCAATTCTTCTTTTTGGACACCTCAGCCTAAAGCAGGGGAAATGGTTTTCCCAAACTCACATAGACATTTAGATATAAAGTCAACTGCAAACATCTACAAAATTCTCTGTTTCTCATCATACCAGGGCATAAAAATGTAATACTGCTTAATCTTTCCCAGCTTACAGTTCCCAATTTCTTTCATAACTTCCATTTCAATCACTGTTAAGTAGGAATTTAGTTTTAGGCAACTGGTTAATCTGTCAACTGACAAAATGTGTTCATTAAATGAAAACATATATAGTGAACAAGCAACACAGAATGGAAAATCGTAACCCAAAGTGATCAGTCCTCTTGAGTGTGTTGGTAGAGGGGGTTTTAGCTCAGTGGTAGAGCACATGCTTAGCATGCACAAGGTCCTGGGTTCAATTCCCAGTACCTCCACTAAAAATAAGAATAATAATAATCTTAAGCAAATTAAACTCTCTTCTGAGTCATCTTCCATCAAAAAGATTTAGAACCATTTAATGACACCTCTGATGATTTTTTAAAAATTAATATCAAAGATTCAAGTGGCTTGTTTTCTACAGGAGTTAAGTCTTGTGTTAGCCATCCTTATTTTTTCCATAATAAGAAATCAAAAGTAGGTTAACTTAGACTTGTTTAGCAATTACTGTTTCAGTATTTTATATTATGTGGAAATGATCTAGACTTTCAATGAGTTTCCAGCATTTAATTTCACTCTGAAAAACTCTAAGGGTATAAATTACAAAAGGGATTTAAGAGAATATTTAAGTTGACATACCTTCTTAGAAATTATTATTAAATACTTACCTAAAAACTCTTCTCAATTACATCTATTTAATTCATTTTTCTCAACAATCATAATAAGATTGCCCATGAAAACCTCATGAGACAATAAAGCAGGTAGTCATGATTGCAATTTTTTTTGTTGCCAACAAGCTTTACAACTCCTTTGAGCTCCTTTCAATGCTAAACCCAGGTACAATAAAAGATGTTTTTCTACATTATATGTAATGCTGATAACTCTGAAGACACGTCTATGTTAATTAAACCAACAAGCTTAATATTAGCTTTCATTTACTAATATTTTCCTCTATCAAATGAACTTGAAAAATATTTGAGTTAGTTTTATTATATTTTTCAGAATTTTTCTATAAGATCTTCTTTGCTTAAGCGAATTAAATACAGCTCTTTTGCAAAATAATTTGGGTAATACTATCTGAAGTAGAAAAATACCATATATATAAAACATACATTCCCAGGCAAACAGACACAGGCAGAGCTCCCATAGTTTTTATTTGAAAACTTTAGTCATGAATTAGGTACAATATGAAAGTCACTGATTTATAAATAACTGTTGGGATAAGTCACATTAACTCATGTAGATGGCTGAAGCCTTTAATATTTGTGGACAAAACTTTTCATCTATATTTACCCTTGACAAGCAATTTTCAGGAGGCAATTTGGGGAAGAAAAATCTTGAGCAGTTTGTGTTTAAAAAGGTCTCTTCCCCTTTTTTTCCTTTTCCTTTCAGGTTTTGCCCATTGAGTGAAATGTCTCAGAGGATGTGGGACTCTGTAATACATTTGAAAGACAGGATGAGATTTATAACCCTAAGAGACAGAGAAAGAAAAATGTAAGTTTTAGCTAGGAGTTTTAGAGTATATTTGTCTATAATCATAAACCTCAGGGTAACTATTTTGTGTATTTTTTTCATGAACTATAGGATAATTAAGTATAGGACATTTCATTAAGTATCAGACAATTTTGCTCCAATAACCTGCTGCTTTATAGTATCTGTAAGCATTTTGAGAGGAATCAGTACAGTTTGGGTACTGGTGAAGATAGATTGGCCTCCACGTTCTTCTAGAGTTGTACTTCTGGTTTTGGAGGATTTTGCAAGACAAAGACAGTTGTTGTGTGTTAGTCCTTGAATTTTGGCCTTCAACTGATTTATTTCATTGTTTGGGGGTTGGCTAAGAAGAATTTATATTGGACTTTTTTACATCTTATTTCTTTTTTTCCCTTTCTCAGCTACATAAGGAATTCCATTACAAGAGCTGTTTTTTCCTTTCAATTTGATCCTCCCATAAGTACCAATATGGCAGCTGGGTATGTTGGGAAAAAAATCTTCATATTTACTATAGCCAGTTTAAATGATTCATCATCTGGCCTTGGATGAATAGGATCTTATATTAATTTCAAACTGTGACTCAAACTTACGAAGCTTTCTGTGGCTTAACTACACATGCTAGAGGCATCTCACAAAATCCCGAAGGGTGACTCTGGATGTTAGTGTAAGAAAGTTAAAGAAAAACACAAGCCCTAAAAGAGGAAGCACAAGGGAGGTGGAAAAGTGCGCGTGCTCCCTGCAGATTGGCTCTGAGGTCAGAGTTTATCATGTCCTGTGGGAAATCCATCAGCGTAGTGAAAAATAACTTTGATCACTTTTCTTAATTCTAAAGTTTACTTTATAATGCAGTTCAGCTGGGGGAAAGGACATCCTCAGATGGTGATTTGCATCCTCATCAACAAACCTGAGAGGTTTCCCAGGAGAATCATTTTGCATCTGGGAGGGTGATTTGTTGCTCCTCAGATGTTGTGCATCAGAATAATCCCCAATAAACAAGGTCATGCAGACAGTGCGTGACAAGGTGACCCATTGGGAGCAGAAGCCCTGCCACCCTGTCCCTGATATACAGCCTTTGCAGGTCAGGCACAGTCTTTCCAAGATGCCTCACTTTGCTGGGGAAGCCCAGGGCTTTCCTGAAGGTTGGGAGACACTCAGCCTTGAGAAGAGAGGGAGGTACGGAGACCTTTTCAATATTCCTAGCCCTCATCCTGAGTTTCCTTACACAGACTTCCTTTTTGTTGAAATTTAACTTTCAATTAATTTTTGGTATGATAAAAATATATTTTATCTTCTTTGTTAAATTATCACCCTTCTTCTCTTTTCTTCCATGTATGTTACTTTCATTTTCTTCAATCTTTCCTCATTTCTTTTATTCACTAGTATCTCTTACAGCTCCCCGGTACTGTTTCATTGTCTCTGTTTCGCATCAAATTAAAACCCTCTCACACTTAACCTCATTCATTGCGTCTTAACTTTTCAGTTTATTATTAACAACTCTATGAAAATGTAATACATTCCACGTGTTGGTTAATATCACCCCCATTTATATTTTTACTTTTGTGTCTTTTCCTTATTCTCTACAGTAAGTTGATAATTATTTACATGTGATAAAATCTGCCTCAGTTCACTTCATTTTTTCCCCAATCATCAGTTTGTCTCAATTTATTTTTCTATTTTTCATTTCCTTTTTATAGGTAACAGCATTTATTATCCTACTTTTATAGCTAACACCATTTACCTCAAATTATCATACATCATTTTCAATTAATATGTTTTAATTACATAGAAACATTGTTTTCTCTTACAGGTTAAACATTTTTGAAATCATCTATTAACTCCTAGATTTAATAGATTTTTATGCTGTATTAATAGCACCACTAATTTGCCTTTGAGAACTATTTTTATGCTGGCATATAGAAATCCAAAAATTTTTTTTCCTGTCTTTGCTGTCAGTAACCTTAAAAATCACTCTTAGATATTCCAATAATTTAGTCGATGATTTTATTGGTTTCCTTCTTAAAACTTACATAACTTGCCATTAATTTTAAAAAGTCTTCCTTTTTCCAACTATTATAAATTTCTCTTTCTTTCTTTACAGTAAAGCCCATGAAATCTGAAAATATGAGAAACAGAAGTGGTGAGTGCAGATAGTTTTACTCAGAGCCCATCAAACATGTAAAAGTTTCACTAGGTAACCTGAAATATGGTTCTCCACATTGCAGATATTTTTGTCAGAGTAAGGTCATTCCTTTCTATTGCCAATAACTGAAGATTTCTATCATAAATATATGTTGAATATGTTGAATGTTAGCACAGGATCTTATGTACACATGGAAGTGACCATGTATTTTTGGTCCTTTAGTCTGCTAGTGTGGGTAATTATGCAGATGAAGTTTCAACTGTTAAACTTGTGTTTTATGTCTGGGGTACACCTTTGGTCCAATGCCTGATCGTCTTATGTTTGTGAATATAATCTTGCAGTTATTCTGTATAGATCTTTTAAAATCTGGCTTATGAAATGGGGTTGTCATTGTCTTTCTCATACTTTCTTTTGTTACTATTTGCCACCAAAGTTAGGCTAAGCTTATAATGTGACGGCTGGAATATTCTCCACTTTTCTTTCGCAGTGGTTCAGAGATATTATATGTATCTGATGTATTTGGAATACTTCAACATTGACGCCGTCTTTGAGATAACTTTTGGAACCCTTTCTCCCACTTTTCAATGTCATCATGAGGAAACTTGCACATTTGTGTGTTTCTATGATTTCAATATTTTTGGGGGGAGGTAAGTTAAGTCCTCTAGAGTTTTGTCCATAAATCTTCTAAACGTCCGAATCTATTGGCATAGATGATCAGCATACCATGTTATTTTTCTAATATTTGTAACAACTCCACTGCTGGCCCTTCAATGTTTACGATTTTGGTGCCATTTGTGACTTCCTATGGGGAAGTGTTACAGTCTCACATAGGCTTGTTAATTATATTATTCCTTTGAAGGAACTGACTTTTGAACTTCTTTTTCTTTGCCATCTGAAGGTTTGCGATCTACAAATTTCTGCTTTTACTTGTATCCATTCCACTGATCTTTAAAGAAATAATCTGCTCTTCCTTTTACGGTGTTGCCATTTTCTTTTTTCCTCCCATTTCAAATAGCAAGTGGAATTCTTCCTTCCTTAGAAAACTAATTCAGTATCTAAGGGTCTCACAAATTCCCAGAATCTAGTGTCAACTTCACAATATAACATATAAAAGTCAGCTTAGTAATGTTTTCCAGTGATGTGATTTGGAGGATTCTCTTCCTATTTCAAATTTGTATTGGGTTCATGGGTAACTCACTGCTCTTCATGTTATATATGTTTATATTCTTGAATCAAGATCAGCCAACAAAACCAATAGATTTGATATGTGTTCATGTGACTTTGTTAAATGTCTTGGCCATCGTATTCAGGTTGCTACCACATCTCGTGTCATCCTTTGGAGTAAGACATTTTCTGGATGATGTTAGTTGTAAGGCAATTTTGTTCACATACAGAGTTACCTGGGGTCTTTCCATCTGTATGACCAGTCTCCTCAGTGCCTTCCAAGCCGTCATCATCAGTCCCAGGAATTCTAAATGGGTGTGGCTTAAATCTAAAATCTCCACAAGCATTTACCCCTCCTTCCTTTCCTTCTGGATCCTCAACGTACTCATCTATGTTCACCTCATCAAATCTGTAAAAGCCTATCACAATTTTACACTTGTCGATTCTGACTATGTTACACATTACTGCCAAACGAAGCAGTTTGAACACCACCATTTAATTGCATATACAACTACCATAATAATTCGAGACTTCCTTTTTGTGGTCCTCATGATGTGGTCTAGTGTCTATACAGTGAACCTCCTCTACAAACACCACCAGAGATCCCAGCATCTTCACAGCCCGAGCCTCGCTTCCCAGTCATCTCCTGAAATCAAAGCCACCCACACGATTCTTCTGCTGATAAGTTGCTTTATTTTCTATTATTTCTCAGACAACTTTGTTGCTTACTTTTTGTTTCATACACCTGAGAAAAATTTACGACTGGAGAGAATGACTGCGATGATTTCATCCTGCTACCCAACCATCTGCCCTTTTGTGCTGATGAGAAATAATAAGATTGTTTCCAAATGGACTTCTTCCCTTTTGAAGATGAGAATTATCTTTTCTTGGGACACATTCAATAGACGATGTTATCCACAACTTCCTATGGCAACAGAGGAATCTCTATAATGTTTTATAGGAGAAAAAAATGCTGTGTGGCTATGGAACACTGACATGGAGCTAGCAGGAACTGAGAGGGGCTATAAAATAAAAATACATACAGATATGAAGTTCTACAATGCAAAACAGTACATAAATATGAAATTAATAATTTTCATATTGACTTCTTGTTTAAGTACAATATTTGGACTAAATAAAATAGAAATCTATGATTAAAATGAACTTTATCTGCTTGGGTTTTGCTCTCTTTAAAATGTGGGTTTGGGAAGTTTCAAATTACATTAGGACTTGAATTAGATTTCTGTGAAACTGCACTGCTCTATGGAAAGTTATGTATCTATTCAACAAATATATATTGCATGCTTTACATATTCCAGGCACTATTTAGGGGCAGGGCAAACATGCATGAACAAGAAAAATAAACCATAATTGCTTAGAAGATTGTATAAATATTTAGGAGGGTTGGTAAAGCTCAGTGGAGGAGGGCATGCTTAGCATGCATAAGGACTCAAGTTCAGTCCCCAGTACCTCTATTTAAAAAATAATACACTGTTTTTAAAAATAAAAAACAAAATATGTAGAAGGAAAAATATAAATGAATATAACAGAGCTATAAAAATAAAGTTGGTTAAGAGGAATGGGAATGTTGGGAGTTTAATGCCATATGCACAGTAAAATGCAGATGTGTGCTTGCAACATCTGCATAAACCCATCTGTAATATCGTCCCACTCATGCTATGCTCAAGTTATTTGTTGTTTTAGATCTACTCCCTACATAACAATTTCAATTAAATGTGTCTCTTCATTTTCCATAATTCTTCATTAAAATTAGCAAGACAGTTTTCCCATCTTCTGGGCTGCATTTGCTTTATTTTTTTATTCCAATTGTATTGAGATGTCATTGACATACAGCACTGTATACGTCTAAGGTGGACAGCATGATGGTTTGACTTACATACATCATGAGATGATTACCACAGTCACTTTAGTGAACATCCTTCATGTCATATGGATATATCATTGAAGAAGTAGAAAAGAAATTTTTTCTTTCTGGTGAGAACTCTTAGCATTTACTTTTGTAGCAACTTTAATATATAACATATATATGACCACATGTACATAACAGTCACAGTTATATTGATCATGTTGTTACATCCCACATACTTAATCTTATAACTGGAAGTTTGTACTTTTGCCAGCTTTCATCCAGTTGTCCCTATAACCCACCTGTGCCTCTGGTAACCACAAATCAGATCTCTTTTTCTATGAGTTTGTTTGTTTTTGAAGTACAATTGACTTACAAACACTATGTTAGTTCCTGTTCCCTAAAAGAGTGACTCAATACTTGGATACATTTCAAAATGATCACCACCATCTGTCTAGTTATCATCTGTCATCAATAAAGATATTACATCATTATTGACCGTATTCCTCACACTGTATGTTTCATACTCATGATGAATTTATTTCACATTGCAAATTTTTATCTCTTAATGTCCCTCACCTGCTTCTCTCCTCCCTTCACCCCTCTCCCCTCTGGCAAGCACCTATTTGTTCTCTGTATCTATGACTTTGTTTCTCTTTGATTATGTTTATTTGTTTTCTTTTTTAGATTCCACCCAGAAATGAAAGTATACAAATTTTGTCTTTCTCTGAAGTTATTTCACTTAGCATAATACACTCTTGATCCATCCATGTGGTCACAAAGGCCAAAATTTCATTCTCTTTGATGACTGAATAATATTCCACTGTATATATCACACCTTCATGATCCATTCGTGTATTGCAGGACACACAGGTTACTTCCACATTTGGCTATAGTAAGTAGTCCTGCAATGGACGTAGATGTTCTATTCTTTCCTAATTAGTGTTTCTTTTCCGTTTGAATAAATACCCAGGAGTCGAATTGCTGGATTGTATGTTAGGTACAGCAATGGAGATATAGGAGATATAAACAGCATAACTTTATTAAAATTTAGAGGTTGGAATCCTGGCAAAGGATTTGGTAAATCTACTAATGTAATAGAAGAAAAGAGCAGAAATCAATCGATAGGAAAGAGGCATCATTTCAGATCATTGGGAATGGGAGAACTTTGTAAGAAATGATGATGGTTTTCCTTATAGCAAAAGAAGAGAATTGGGACACTAACTTCTCTTATCAACAAATATTCATTCAGGCATCTTGAGTATAAAAGGCAACATTTAAAAAGCCTTTTCTAAATAAAAGGTAGATTATCTGTTTTTTTTCACATTTTTAGTATACAGGTTTTTCTTTTTTTTAACATTTTTTATTGATTTATAATCATTTTACAATGTTGTGTCAAATTCCAGTGTTTAGCACAATTTTTCAGTCATTCATGGACATATACACACTCATTGTCACATTTTTTTCTCTCTGAGTTATCATAACATTTTGTGTATATTTCCCTGTGCTATGCAGTGTAATCTTGTTTATCTATTCTACAATTTTAAAATCCCAGTCTATCCCTTCACACCCTCCACCCCCCTGGTAACCACAAGTCTGTATTCTCTGTCTGTGAGTCTATTTCTGTCCTGTATTTATGCTTTGTTTTTGTTTGTTTGTTTGTTTTTGTTTTGTTTTTTAGATTCCACATATGAGCGATCTCATATGGTATTTTTTTTCTCTTTCTGGCTTACTTCACTTAGAATGACATTCTCCAGGAGCATCCATGTTGCTGCAAATGGCATTATGTTGTCGGTTTTTATGGCTGAGTAGAATTCCATTGTATAAATATACCACATCTTCTTTATCCAGTCACCTGTTGATGGACATTTAGGCTGTTTCCATGTTTTGGCTATTGTAAATAGTGCTGCTATGAACGGGGTTCAGGTGTCATTCTGAAGTAGATTTCCTTCTGGATACAAGCCCAGGAGTGGGATTCCTGGGTCATATGGTAAGTCTATTCCTAGTGTTTTGAGGAATCTCCACACTGTTTTCCATAGTGGCTGCACCAAACTGCATTCCCACCAGCAGTGTAGGAGAGTTCCCCTTTCTCTAGCTTACAAAATAAGAGCACCTACCTGCAGAGAAATAGCATGGAAAGATATTCCTGGAACTATTAGATACAGTGGGGAAAAAAGAAAACCAGCTAAAAATCGCAGGAGTGGTGGAAGAGTTAAAAACAAAATGTACATTATTAGGGTATCTTGCAACTCTTTCACATGAGTTTTGTCCATGTCTGCTGATGTGCTTTGTTAGGATGGGACAATATTGTCACAGTGTTGGCGGAGTTGACTCTGCTATTTGGGGGTCCTCAGTCACTGGTCATCCTTCCTCCACTGAATCTTCACAATCTCATCCCACCCCCTGTCCCGCAACAGCATCCAGAAAGGGAAGGTCAGCATCTTGATGCGGCTCCTGTTCCCCAGGCAAACCAGCCTCGTGCGTAGTTCGTGTCTATGAATTGGGGCTGGACATATGGTTTCCTGTCCCATTTCAGGGTAGAGGGACACTGCTATCTCCCAAGCATTGGTTCTCCATGCCACCCTCCCCTGGTCCTGCTTCCATTCTGGAAAATGTCTTATCATTCAGATTGTAAGAATCTTTTTGTGTTTCTCAGTCCAATATGAGGAGAAGCAATGCATATGCCTCATTCACCATCGCTGTGTGGATGGAATGAGGTCTAGCCCAAGTAGACACCCAAGGAATAGGGATTCTGTGATAAAGGAATGCCACCATGTCCTCCCTTTCTCTTCAAGATTAAAATCTTTTCTCATGTGTAATCTTCTCCCATTTGAAAAAGATTTTTACCTAGCCTCTAGCATGCTGAAACCTTCACAGACATGTTGTACAGAAACTATACTTCAATGAAAACAAAACCAAAACTAAAAAACCTTAATAGGCAAAGCCAGGATAAAGTCAGGCAGTTGTAAATGGCTGGGATATGACTTGCCATTTCAGACAACTTGGGTGGAATTGAGGGCATTATGCTTTGTGATATAAGTCAGAGAGTGAAAGACAAACTGTATGATGTCACTTGGATGTGGAATCAGAAATAGCCTAAGTCCTAGAAACAGAGTGCAGAAAGGTGGGAGTCAGGGGCTGGGCACTGGGGGAAAACGGGAAGATTTTGGTCAAGGGATGCAAGGTGCCATTTCTAAAATGAACAATTTCTGGGAATCTAATCAACAGTATGGTTACTATAGTTAACAACACTGCATTGTATACTTGAGAGTTATTGACAGTGTAGATCTGGAATGTTCTCATCACACACACAGACACACACACACAGAACAGGTAGTTATCTGAGGTGATCGAAATGTTAACTAACTTTATTTGTTAGTAGAAGAAAAGAAATCATAAAGGCTAGAGCAGAAATAAATAGAGACTAAAAAAACAGTAGAAAAAATCAATCAAACTAAAAGCTGGTCCTTTGAAAAGATAAAGAAAGTTGATAAGCCTTTAGTGAGACTCATCAAGAAAAAAAGGGAGAGGGCCCAAATTAACAAAATCAGAAATGAAAAAGGAAAAGTTACAACTGACACCACAGAAATACAAGGAATCATAAGAGGATACTCTGAGCAAATCTACGACAACACAGAAGAAATGGACAATTTCTTAGAAAGGTACAATCTGCCAAGACTAAACCAGGAAGAAATAGACAATATGAATAGACCAATTACCAGTACTGAAGTGAATCAGTAATTAAAAACCTCCCAACAAACAAAAGTCCAAGAACAGGTGGCTTCAAAGGTCATTTAGAGAAGAATTAACACCTACCTTTCTGAAGCTATTCCAAAAAATTGCTGAGGAAGGAACACTTCCAAACTCATTCTATGAGACCATAATCACCCTGATACCAAAAGGACACAAATAAAGAGAAATATAGGCCAATAACACTTATGAATATAGATGCAAATATCCTCAACTAAATACTAGCAAATTGACTCTAACAATGCGTTGAAAGGATCATACATCATGATCAAGTCGGATTCATCCCAGGGATGCAGGGGTTTTTCAATATATGTATATCAATCAACGTGATACAGCACATTAACAAATTGAAGAATAAAAGCCATATGATACCCTCAATAGATGCAGGAAAGGCTTTTGATAAAATTCAACACCCGTTTATGATCAAAACTCTCCAGAGAGTGGGCATAGATGGAACATACTTCAACATAATAAAGGTTATATATGACAAACCTACAGCTAACATCATACTTAATTGGAAAAACTGAAAGCATTCCGCCTAAGATCAGGAACAAGACAAGGATACCCACTCTCACGACTTTTATTCAACATAGTTTTGGAAGTCTTACCATAGCAATCAGAAAAGGAAAAGAAATAAAAGGAATCCAAATTGGAAAGAAAGAAGTAAAACTGTCACTGTTTGCAGGTGACATGATACTATACATAGAAAACCCTGAAGAAGCGACCAGAAAACTACTAGAACTCATCAATGAATATGGTAAAGTTGCAGGATAGAAAATTAACATACAGAAATCAGTTGCATTTCTATACACTAACAATGACATAGCAGAAAGGGAAATTAAGGAAATGATACCATTTACCATCATGCCAAAAAGAATAAAATACTTGGGAATAAGCCTATCCAAGGATGCAAAAGACCTGTATGCAGAAAACTATAAGACACTGATGAAGGAAACTGAAGATGACATAAACAAATGGAAAGATAGACCATGTTCCTGGATTGGAAGAATCAATACTGTTAAAATGGCCAAAATGACCAAGGCAATTTACAGATTCAATGCAATCTGTATCAAGTTAACAATGACATTTGTGCAGAGCTGGAACAAAAAATGTTAAAATTTGTATGGAAACACAAAAGACCTTGAATAACCACAACAACCTTGAAAAAGAAGAATGAAGCTAGGGGAATTATGCTCCCTGACTTCAGACTATACTACAAAGCTACAGTAATCAAAACAGTATGGTACTGGCACCAAAACAGACACATGATCAAAGGAACAGGATAGAAAGTCCACAAATAAACCCTCGCACGTGTGGTCAGTCAATCTATGACAAAGCAGGCAAGAATATACAATGGAGAAAAGACAGCCTCTTCAATAACTGGTGCTGGGAAAACTGGACAGCTACTTGTAAATGACTGAGATCAGAATATTCCCTAACAGTATGTACAAAAATTAACTCAAAATGGATTAAAGACCTAAATGTAAGGCCAAATACTATAAAACTCCAAGAGGAAAACATAGGCAGAATGCTCACGGACATACATTACAGCAATATATTTTTTGAACCAGCTCCTGGAGTATTGGAATTAAGAGCAAAGATAAACAAATGGGAAGATATACAAATGGGATCTAATTAAACTTAATAGCTTTTGCACAGCTAAGCATACCATCAACAAAACAAAAAGACACCTTACAGAATGGGAGAAAATATTTGCAAATAGTGTGACTGACAAGGGACTAATTTCCAAAATATGCAAACAGCTTATACACCTTAATATCAAAGAAACAAGCAACCCAATCCAAAAATGGACAGAAGACCTAAGCAAGCAACTCTCCAATGAAGACATACAAATGGCCAATAAGCACATGAAAAGATGCTCAGCATCGCTAATTGTCAAAGAAATGCAGATCAAAACTACAATGAGATATCACGTCACACCAGCCAGAATGGCCATCATTGAAAAGTCTACAAATGATAGGCGCTGGAGAGGGTGTGGAGAAAAGGGGACCCTCCTACACTGTTGGTCGGAATATAAATTGGTGCAGCCACTATGGAGGAAAGTATGCAGGTTCCTCAAAAAACTGAAAATAGACTTACCACGTGATCCAGCAATCCCACTCCTGGGCATATATCCAGAGAAAAATAAAATTCAAAAAGACACATGCACCCCAATGTTCAGAGCAGCACTATTTATGATAGCCAAGACATGGAAACAACCCAAATGTCCATCAACAAATGACTGGATAAAGAAGATGTAGTTCATATATACAATGGAACACTACTCAGCCATAAAAAAGAATAAAATAATGCCATTGGCAGCAATATGGATGGACCTGAAGACTGTCATTCAAAGTGAAGTGGGCCGGGAAGAGAAAGAAAATTGCCATTGACATCATTTATATGAAGAATCTAAAAAATAATAACAATAATAATAAGGACACAAATGAACTAATTATTATTTTGATTTCTTGAATATGTGTAAGCACATCTGACTGTCCTTTATGGTTGGGTTACTGCATTCTGTTGTTTCTTATTTTGTAGTTGGCTTTATTCCTTCAATAACTATGTACGTTTAAAAAGCTAAAGATCTAATCTGTTCTTAGAAACAATAATTAGTACATACATGAAAACTAAAAGAATGTGCAACATACTGTTTATATGTATTTACATGCAATATCATGTGTAAGTGCAGTCGAACTGTAATAATTCTACATAATAAAACTGGGAAAAAAACCTATTAAAATTTATAGGCCATTTCTTTATGTTATATAAAAAAAGATGTTAACTAACTTTATTATGGTAATGATTTTGCACTATCCATTGATCCACCGCTATGTGACGATAAGAGGTGCCACTCCCACACCACTGAAAATCCAAATGTAACTTTACAGTGAGCCCTTTGCACCTGTGCTTTTGTTCTTTTTATTTTTTTAATTTAATTTAATTTAATTTTTTTTTACATTTTTTATTGATTCATAATCATTTTACAGTGTTGTGTCAAATTCCAGTGTTCAGCACAATTTTTCAGTCATTCATGGACATATACACACTCATTGTCACATTTTTTTCTCTGTGATTTATCATAACATTTTGTGTATATTTCCCTGTGCTATACAGTGTAATCTTGTTTATCTATTCTACAATTTTGAAATCCCAGTCTATCCCTTCCCACCTTCTACCCCCACCCCGGTAACCACAAGTCTGTATTCTCTGTCCATGAGTCTATTTCTGTCCTGTATTTATGCTTTGTTTTTGTTTGTTTGTTTGTTTTTGTTTTGCACCTGTGCTTTTGGATCAGTGGATTCACCAACCCTGGATCATTTAGCACTGGAGTACATATTTAGTGGGAAAAAATAAATCATGTACAAGTGAACCTGCACATTTCCAACCCATGTAGTTCAAGGTATCAAATCATCACATTGTACACCTTAAACTTACACAATGCATGTGTCAACTGTATCTCAACAAAGCTGGGGGCAAGTAAGCTACACCAGCAGGAAGTCTAAAGGGCGCAGGTGGAAAAGCGAACATGTTCTCTGAGAAGCTGCTCACAGGTTAGATTTTATCAATTTCCATTGATAAATGGATGGGGATTTCCATTAAGCAAGTGAAAACTAACTTTGATCACTTTTCTAGATCCAAAGTTTACTTTATGATGGAAGGTCCACTGGGGCCAATGTACAACCTCAGATAGTGATTATCAATCCTCGTCAAAAAACCTAATAAAATCTCCCAGGAGAATCATTTTGCATCTGGGGGTGGGGGGTGATTTGTTGCTCCTCCGGGCACATCAGGATGATTTTCAACAAACAAGGTCACGGAGACAGCGGGTGACAAGGTGACTCATTGGGAGCATAAGTCCTGCCATCTCATCCTTTATATACAGCCTTTGCAGTTCAGACCCAGTCTTTCCAAGATGCCTCATTTTGTTGGGGAAACCGGCTGCTTTCCTTAAAGATCGGAGTCTCTCATTCTTGAAAAGAAAAGGAGGTACAGAGACTTTTTCAATATTCCTAGTCCTCATCCTGAGTTTCTTTACAGAGACTTCCTTTTTTATTTTCCAGACTTAGCCTTCAGTTAATTTTCTGTCCATAGAAATATACTTTATCTTCTTTCTTAAATTATCACCTCTACACTCGTTTCTTCCATATACGTTGCTTTAATTTTCTTCAATCTTTCATTTCTGTTACTCACTAGTATCTCTTACAGCTCCCCAGTACTGTTTCATTGTCTCTATTTTGCATCAAATTAAAACCTTCTCAGACTTAACCTCATTCATTGTATCTTGACTTTTCAGTTTATTATTAACAACCTTATGAAAATTCAATACATTCCATGTGTTGGCTAATACCACCCCTTATTTATGATTTTTTTCTTTTGTGTTTCCTCCTCCTTCTCTATAGTTAATTGATATTTATTTACATGTGATAAAAATCTGCCTCTTAATTCCACTTCATTCTTTTTCCAGCCATCCTTTTGTCTCATTTTACTTCTCTATCTTTCATTTTCTTTTTATAGATAACACCATTTATTATACTACTTTTATGGATAACACCATTTATCTCAAATTATTATATATCATTTTCAATTAAAATGCTTTAAATATATGTAGACCGAATTTTATCATTGTTTTCTCTTACAGGTTTTACATGTTTATCATCTACGAACTCCTAGGTTTAACAGATTTTTATGCTCTATTAATAGAGTCACTATTTAAATTGCACTTAAAAACAATTTTTAGGCTGACATATAGAAATCCAAGTAATCTTTTTTCCTGATTTTGCTTTCAATAACCTCGACCATCACTCTTAGATATGCCAATAATTTAGTTAATGATTTTATTGGTTTCCGTCTTAAAACTTATATAATCTGTCATTAATAAAAAATAGTTTTTTTCCCAATTATAACAAATTTTACTTTCTTTCTTTACAGGAAGGCCCACAAAATCGGAAAATATGAGAAATAGAAGTGGTGAGAGCAGATATTTTTACTCAGAGCCCATCTCAAATGTGAAAGTCTCCCTAGGTAACCTTAAATATGATTTTCCACTTTGCAGATATTTTTGTCAGAGTAAGGTTATTCCTTTCTATTGCTAATAAGTAAAGATTTCTATCATAAATATATGTTGAATATGTTGAATATTATCACATGATCTTATTATGTACATATTGAAGTGACCATGTATTTTTGGCTCTTAATCTGCTAGTGTGTGTAATTATGCAGATGAAGTTTCAACTGTTAAACTTGTGTTTTATGTCTGGGGTACACCTTTGGTCCAATGCCTGATCGTCTTATGTTTGTGAATATAATCTTGCAGTTATTCTGTATAGATCTTTTAAAATCTGGCTTATGAAATGGGGTTGTCATTGTCTTTCTCATACTTTCTTTTGTTACTATTTGCCACCAAAGTTAGGCTAAGCTTATAATGTGACGGCTGGAATATTCTCCACTTTTCTTTCGCAGTGGTTCAGAGATATTATATGTATGTGGTGTGTTTGGTATGCTTCAACATCGACACTTTCTTTGAGATAACTTCTGGAGCTCTTTCTCCCACTGTTCAGGTCATCATGAGGAAACTTGCACCTTTGTGTCTTTCTATGATTTCAATATATTGTTTTGGTAAGTTAAGTCCTCTAGAGTTTCATCCTGAAATCTCTGAAATGTCCTAATTTATCAGCATAGAAGATCAGTGTATCCTGTTATTTTTCTAATATTTGCAACTTCTCCACTGCTGGCCCTTCAGTATTTTTAATCTTATGTCATTTGGGTCTTCCTATGGGGAAGTATCACATAGCTTTGTCAATTATATTATTTTTTTCAGGAAACTAACTTTTGACCTTCTTCTTTTCCGTCTGAAGGTTGTTATCTACTAATTTCTGCTTTTACGTGTATCAGTTCCAATGATCTTTTAAGAAATAATTTGCTCTTCCTTTTCTGGCATTACCATTTTCATTTTTCCTCCCATTTCAATTAGCAAGTTGAGTACTACCTTCCTTACAAACTTACTTCTATATCTAAGCGTCTCAAGGATTCCCAGAATCTAGTATCAACTTCACGATATAATCAATTTTGTTTCATTAGATACCTGGTTGACCTCATTATAACATATAAAAATCAATATAATAATGTTTTCAAGTGATGTGATTTGGAGGATTCTCTTCCTATTTCTTCTTTGTATTGGATTCATGGGGAACTCATTGCTCTTCATGTTATATATGTATATCTTCTTGAGTCAAAATCAGCTGACAAAACCAATAGATATTATATGTGTCCATCTGACTTTGGTCAATGTCTTGGCCATCATGTTCAGGTTGATACCATATCTCGTGTCATCCTTTGGAGTAAGACATTTTCTGGATAATGTTGCTTGTAAGGCAACTTTGTTCACATACAGAGTCACCTGGGGTGTTTCCATCTGTTCGACTGCTCTCCTCAGTACCTTCCAAGCCATCACCATCAGTCCCAGGAATTCTAAATGGGCGTGGCTTAAGTCTAAAATCTCCACATGTATTTACCCCTTCTTCCTTTCCTTCTGGATCCTCAATATACTCATCTATGTTGACCTCATCAGAATTGCAGAAGCCCATCACAATTCCACACTTGTCACTTTTGAGTATGTTACACATTACTGCCAAACGAAGCAGTTTGAACACCACCATTTAACTGCATATACAACTCCCATAATAATTCGAGATCTCCTCTTCGTGGTCCTCATGATGTGGTCTAGTGTCTACACGGTAAATCTCCTCTACAAACACCACGAAAGATCTCAGCATCTTCACAGCTCCAGCCTCTCTTCCCAGTCATCTCCTGAAATCAAAGCCACCCACACGATTCTTCTCTTGGTAAGTTGTTTTATTTTATTTTATTTCTCAGACAACTTTTTTACTTACTATTTGTTTCATAAACCTGAGAAAAATTTACGACTGGAGAGAATGACTGCGATGATTTCATCCTGCTACCCAACCATCTGCCCTTTCGTGCTGATGAAAAATAACATAATTGTTTCCAAATGGACTTCTTCCCTTTCAAGGATGAGAATTATCTTTTCTTGAAAAACATTCAATAGATGATGTTACATCCACAACCTCCTATGGCAACAGAGGACTGTCTATGATGATATATACCAGAAAACAATGCCTTTTGGCTATGGAACACTGACATGGAGCTAGCATGAACTGAGATGGGCTATACATTAAACATACATACAGATATGAAGTCTTACAATGCAAAAGAATGTATAAATATGAAATTAATAATTTTCATATTGACTCTTGTTTAAGTACAATATTTGGGGTTGAACAAAATAGAAATCTATGATTAAAATGAACTTTATCTGCTAGGTTTTGGTCTCTTTAAAATGTAGGTTCAAGAAGTTTCAAATTATATTAGGGCTTAAATTAGATTTCTGTAAAACTGCACTACACTATAGAAAGTCATGTATCTATCAACAAATATATATTGCATGCTTTACATATTCCAGGCACTATTTAGGGGCTGGATTTACATTCATGAACAAGAAAGGAAAAATATAAGTACTGAGGAGATTATATAAATGTTTAGGGGAGAGGGTATAGCTCAGTGGTAGAGCACATGCTTAGCATGCAAAGATCCTGGGTTCAATCCCTGATATCTCCGTTAAAAAAAAAAAAATGTCACTTGGGCTCCCTCTGAAACGTGTAGGGAAAAGATCCTTTCTTTTTTTTTTCCAGCTTCTAGTGGCCCCAGGTGTTCCGTGGCTTGTGGATACATCACCCCAAGCGCACATGCTCACATAGCGCTCTCCCTGTGTCTCTTCTTATTGTCTTCCCTCTGTATGTCTGTCCCTGTGTCCAAATTTTCTGTTTTAAAACTCTGATTCGGTGCCACCTAATGACCTCATTTTAATGTGATTGCCTCTGTAGAGTCTGTTTCCAATTAAGTTCACATTCGGAGATACCAGAGTTTACAACCTCAGCATTTTGTGAGGAAGGTGCAGGGGGAGTTATGTTGCAATCCATAACAGGGCCACAGAAGGTAGATAAGATTTCTGGGCTAGTCTTTCTAAAGACTGGTGTAGGTAAAGAAGCAAAGAGTCAATGCGGGGGAGGGCAGAGGGCAGAGCTCGTTGGTCAATTGTGTGCTTAGCATGCACGAGGTCCTGGGTCCAATCCCCAGTACCTCTACTAAAATAAGTAAATAAATAAACCTAATTACCTACCCCCTCAAAAATAAAACAATAAAAAACCCCACACAAAAGACGTATTTAAAAAAAACTATACCAAAAAATGTTTTAAAAAACGTTCCCCAAAGAGTCTATGCACAAAGGGAATGGGGTGGGATAGCCCCAGCTGGAGGTGAGCAGGAAGACGTTAAAGAACTGGGAACTGGCACACAGTCCCAGGCGCTGCTCTAAGTGCTTTTCGGTATGAACTCATTTGTTCCACAGCACGACCTGCTGAGGGAGGCACCATTATGATCCCATCTGATAGAAGAAGAATATGGGGCACAGAATTGTTATGTAACGTGGCCAACATCACAAGCCCTAAGTGGTAGAGCTGGGATTTGAACCTGGATGGGCAACCTTGAGAGTCCATGGTCCTAGCAAGTTCAAAAGGGAACATCAATGCCTGCTGGAGATGGTGTTGCTGTAGGACCCACTTCTTGTCCTTACTTCGTCCACAGATGAGCTAGAAAAATAGTTTCAGGCAACCACAGAGGGGATGTTATTAACTGTGTCTTCAGCAGTCAATGTAGGTGACGTCCATCATTTCTCACTCCTGTCCTCATCCCAGACTAGAGGTAACTCAGTTCAGGAGAGGGCACTGAATATGTGAGAAAAAAGGAGACCCCCTACTTCCCCTCCACGTCACTGGAGCCACTGAATTTTTAAATAAGCAGGACTCTTCCTCATTCTCTTTTTCCTCAACTTGTTGGAATTTGGCACCTTTTGAATGTTGGACAAATCCAAGGGGAAAATCCAAGTTGTAAAAGCATTGATTGTATCCATTACAAATTAGCAAATACAAACTACTGTATATAAAATAGATAAACAACAAGGACCTACTGTGTAGCACAGGGAACTATATTCAATAGCTTGTAATAACCTATAATGAAAAACAATACATATATATGTGTCACTGAATCACTATGCTGAAAATCGGAAATTAACACAGCATTGTAAATCAACTATACTTCAATAAAAATAAAATAAAATAAAAAAGCATTGATTGTTTCCAAAGAGAGGTGCACATTCCTACTTCATAGTTTTTTTTTTTTTAGGCATTTGGGAAGGGGATGGGTGGGCTACAGGACCTTCTAGCCCTAGTACTCATGTAATTTTTGACTCCTGAACTTTATAATGGAGTAGTGGACTTTGGATGTATATGAAATTTCTGTTAATGTACTGTAAACCAAGTCATCTGTTTGGCATAAGCAAATGCTCTCATGAGCACCCTGAGTCCACTGGACTGCAGAGAACCAGAGGGCTTAAGGCACTGATAACAGCTGCATGTGTACTTTTCAATCCTGTGTGATGTGTGACGCTGGTAACAATCAAAACCGTGTTGAATGATGAGGATCCTTGTACTTGGCATGAGAACAGGATGGGAGGGTCACACTGAAAAATGCCTGTTCTTCTTCTTCTTTTTTTTTTCAAAATGCCCCTTGTAAATTTGTTCTTAGATTCTGCACCTTTTTCTTTGATAACAATGAAGTGCGTTTGTTTTACCTTCATCATGACTAGAATTGGGGAGGGAGGAAGGTTAATGTTTAAGGGCATCTTGACATGAAGAGAAATTTGCTGTTTATTTATATAAATACGCTCAGCTCAAAAAGTGTTTTTCAGACTTGGTATTCCTCAGTGGGATTTGATTCTACTGCATTTTTCGGGGCAAGGTAATTAGGTTTATTTATTTTTAGTGGAGGTACTGGGGTTTGAACCCATGACCTTCTGCGTGCTAAGCACATAATTTACCACTTGAGCTATACTCTCCCCATGAAGCTCCTTAAAATGTAGTGAGTTTAAATATTCATTTATGTTTTGGCAAACTCTGAATAAGGTCTGTACCTGAGTTAACAGAACTGTACCAGAATCAATCTCCTGCGTTTTCACCATGTCCTGTGGGTATCTAAGATACTATCATGGGGGGAGCTGGGGGAAGGGCAGAGGGGAAGGCTCTGTGCTAGTTTTGCAATTTTTGTGATACTTAAACAACTTCAAAATAAAAAGTCAACCCCCCCAAAAAGAAAAAAAGATCACTTCTACAGGGGCACTAGCCATATTTCTGACACTCAAAGGGCCACATGGGCCTGGTGGTTAATATATTAGATGGCGTCCATGCAGAATCTTTCTAGCATTGCAGAAAGTTCTATTGGATGGCACTGTCCTGAACAGAGCCTCAACTGGACGTGATTACCCTTCATTCCAGCTCTGGGGATCCTGGGCCCTCCTTGGTCCCCCATTGCCTGGTACCCAGCCCTCACCCATCCCGATGCACCCTCTGATGCTGCAGGAGGTTGCTGGGATGCGCGAAGCCCTTGCTGCAGATGCGGCACTTGTAGCGCGTGTCCCCCGTGTGCACCTTCTCGTGGACCGCACGATAGTTCAGGTCCTTGAAGAGCTTCGGGCAGAAGCGGCAGGCGTGAGGGCGCACAGGGCTGTGCCCGCGGAGCTGCTGCAGGAGCAGCGAGGGCCGGGAGAAGGCCTTGCCGCAGGTGTCGCAGGGCAAGGGCCGCTCGCCCGAATGCACGCGGCGGTGAGAGGCCAGCGCGTTGGACTGCTTGAAGGCCTTGGCACACAGCTGGCAGGTGAAGGGCCGATCGCTCGTGTGCGCGCGCTCGTGCACCCGCAGGCTGTGGCCATAGGCGAAGCGCTCGCCGCACACTGCGCACGCGTGGGGCTGCTCCTCGCAGTGCTGCCGTCGGTGCAGAAGCAGGGCAGACCCAGCGGCAAAGGCCTTGCCGCAGTCCGGGCAGGGGAAGGGCGGCGCGGTGGCGTGCAGCCGCTGGTGGCGGTGCAGCTCATAGGGGGTCTTGAAGCGCTTCGGGCAGGATGGGCAGAGGAAGGGGCGCTCGCCCGTGTGGATGCGACGGTGCTCCTGGGGACAGGGAGTGAGGAAAAGCAGATGACCTTTGCAAGACCCGCTTCTCCAGGTAGACTCACCCTGGTACTTGCCTCCCGAAGAGAGACCACATGTACGTACACATACCAATTGTCTAAACATTTCTTTGACTTTTTTTTTTTAAATGCTGGTACTGGGGATTGAACCCAGGACCTCGTGAATGCTGAGCACACGCTCTACCACTGAGACTCTATTCACTGCATTCTACCCTCCCCCTAAACATTTAAAAATTGTAAATCAAACTGTTAGATAAACTATGTCTTCTTCCTACCTTGACAAATAGACTTTCACAATGACCTGCAAGGCTAGGTTGAAATGTATATTTTTTTGGAATCCTCAGAGTTCCACATGAGAACTTGGTGGCCCAGGAGAGCTGGCTGGGGCTGCCCAGGAGAGCAGGTTGGGGCTTCCCAGGCCTTAGGGGATATCGCACCCACACTGGGGCAGCCCAGCCCACATGCCCCAGGCTCCCTGACACCCTCCCAGCCTAGAGAGCACAAGCCAGGCAGGGCAAAGTGCACCCTCTGGATGGTGGATCTGGAGAAAGCGCTGGAAGAAGCCTCGGGGATCCTTGGGCAGGGAATTCCAGGGTCTCTTGTCCCCTTGGCCACAGAAGGAGGGGCATCAGGAGAGGCTCAGAGCAGCACCCAGTAACAGGAGGGATCCAGGCTAGGGCTCCGAGGGCGGGGCTCCCTCCAGGCTAACCCAGGCCTCTCCTTTCCTCCCATCATGCTCTTCAGCACACATGCCCTCCCTTTCCCCAGCCATGGAAGCCTCCCTTTTCAGTACCTTCTCCTCCAGCTCTGACCTTGATCTCCTTCTTACCCTCCTCGAAAACCCATCCCCATTTCCTATTGTCTCATGACCATCCTAACTGCCACCTCCTTCGGTGGCAAGTCTCCTTTCTCTAGGCCTCTCCCCTAACAACTTCAGGGCCACTTCTACCTTCTAGCCCACCTCCACATCCTTTTAACCCCTCCCCACCTCTACCGCCTGGTCACCCTACAGCCCCTATTCCCTTCAGGCCCAGCCCTGTTCTCCCTCTTGCGCTGGGCTCTGCCTCTCCCACTCGGCCCCACTCACCTCCAGCTCAAGGCCCTGCTCATCTTAGTCCCGGAAAGCTTCACTCCCTCCCTTCAGACCTGGCGCTGCACCCCATCCACCAACCTAGGCTGCACCTCCCCTCAGGCCCCACCCACCTCTGGTCCATCGTCCTGCCCCTTTCCCGCAGGCCCCGCCCCTCCCTTCAGGCCTCGCCCACTTCTGGTCCACTGCAATGCCCCGCCCTTTCCCCATAGGCCCCGCCCAGGCCCTGCCCCCCGCTCCGCACCTGCAGGTTGCTGGCTCTCTTGAAGCGCTTGCCGCAGGCGTCGCAGCCATGTGGCCGCTCGTCGCTGTGCACCAGCCGGTGGCTCTTGCAGTCCGAGTGGCGTTTGAAGGCGGCTGCACACAGGCCGCAGCGGAAGGGCCGCGCCGCGGTGTGCACCACCTCGTGGCTCAGCAGCTCCCACGAGCGCTTGAAGGCCTTCCCGCACGCCGCGCAGCTGAACGGCCTGGGCCGTGCCGGCCCCTCGGGGACCTCACGCAGCGAGCCTGGCACCCCCTTCCCAGAGCGCCCCACCGCCGCCCCTCTGCGGACGAGGCAGGCGGTCGAGTACTCCCCGTGCTCGTCGATGAGCTGCACCAGGGTCACAGCCTCCGCCTCGGCCCCTCCGGGAGCCTGGGAGAGGAGGAGAGGGGGCTCAGTCCTCGGGTCATCCCCCCATCCCACCGCGGCCCAGACGTGACGGACGGTGGGCTTGGGGCTGAGGTCGCCTCGTCTGTGAAATGGGCAGACAACGGGACCTCCCTTCCTGGAGCTGCGATGCGGATTAAATGAGTTAATAGGGAAACTCTGATGCCCCTACCCTCAACTCTGCTCCTGCGGACGCCTTCGTTTCAGCAAAAGGCAGCTCCTTCGTTTCCTTCCAAGTGCTCAGGGCAAAGATCGGAAACCCTGTTCTCACACACCTCCATCTAATCCCTCATCAAGTCTGTTGGCTCTAACTTGAAAATACAACCAGAACTGGACCACTTCTCACCAACTGCACGGCCCCCACCCTCCCGTAAGCCAAAATCATCTCTTGCCGGGGCTACTGCTGTTTTTTGTCTTCTCCCTAAGTTCCCTGCTCGGCCTTGGAGCCTCCAAGGTCTGTCCCCTACACTGCCACCAGGCGGCGCCTGTTAACACCTAAGTCAGCTCACGTCCCTTCGCTCAGAGCCCTACCCTGGCTCTTTCACTCAGAGAAAAGCCCAAGTGCTTACCGCGACCCGGGGAAGGCCTTGCATGACCCGCCTGCGTTCCCTCTTTGACCCCATCTCTCGCCTTCTCCCCTGGCTCACTACACTCTGGCCGCACTCAAGGTCTCCTTCAGTTTCCTCAACAGAGTTGGTGCCTGGAACCCTCTTCACCTGGACAGCTGCAGGGTCCCTCCCTCACCTGTCAGGTCTTTGGTCAAAAGTCACCTCTCCCTGAGGCCATTCCTGACCACTCTGTTTAAAACTGAAACCCATGCCCCCCCTCTGATTCTTCCTACTGGCTTCCTGGCTTTACTTTTCTCCACAGCACTTATCTTTGGATGTGAGCCTGGAGCTGCCTGTATCCATCTTTTGAGCCCTGTGGGAAGAGTCAGCCTGGCAATGAAACGTCCATAGGAAAAAATGGCACCAAGTGATGAGAGAGAGAGCTTCCTGATAAGCACCTAGATCTAGCTACACCTGAAGAATCCTTCCTCCGTTCTTTGGTTAGGTGAGGCAATAAATTACTTTTTGTCATTTAAGCAAGTTTGAGTTGAGTTTCTTGTCATATGGCAGGCTGAATACCGGTCTCTAAGTATATCCAGGTCCTAGATCCCTGGAACTTGTAGATCTTGCCTTAAATAGTAATAGGGACTTTGCAGATGTGATTAAATTCGGGATCTTTGAAGATGGCAGAAGGGGCCAGAAGCCCAGGAATATAAGAAATACAGCCCTAGAAAAGGCAAAGAAGTGGTTTCTCCCCTGAGGCTTCACAGGGAACCCAGCCCTGCTGACACCTTGATTCCGGCCCTGTGAAATTGATTTTGAACTTCTGATCGCCAGACTGTAAGAAATAAATGTGCGCAGTGTTAAGTCATCAAGTCTGTCGTCACTGGTTCCAGCAGCCATGGGAAACCAATAAGTGCCATGTGCCACTGAAACCACAGAGGGGACACTGCTAATCGGAATCTTTTATTTGGCCTTGATTTAACAGTTTCTGGATACTAGGTACCAGACAGAGTGCTCACAATAACCCAGTCATCTGTAGGGAGATAGATGCTCAGAGATGAGTCACTTGCCTGAGGTCACAGAGCTTGGAAGTGGAAGAGTCCAGGTTTGAATCTGGCAAGTCTGGCTTGAAAGCAGCCCTCGCAAATCCAGACTCACCTGAGGATTCGGTGACCGTGTTAGAGATAACGACATCAGCTAATATTTATTGGCTACTTAGGGGATGCAGGCACTCATTGGAGCCATTCATGTGTATTAACTCCCTGAACTCACTCTAGGAGGTGGGGACTTTCATTATTCCCATCTGACAGAAAACTGAGGCTCAGAAATTAAGAAATACCTGGATCACATCTTACAGCTAGTAAGAGGCAGGGGTGGGATTTGAACTCACAAGATCCTACCCCTATAATGACGAACTCTCATTTGATAGATGGGGACTCGAGGCGCCAGAGAGGCACAGGAATGATTCCAAAATCATTTAGCACTGATGGTGTCTCCTGAGAGAACCAGCACTCCATACATCTACCACTGCCTCCTGTTCTGGGTACCAAAACAACGAATATATTTGTTCCACAACTGCTCAGGATCTGACACCATCTCCTGGAATCCCCACAACCAGAAAGATGCCATTTTCACAGAAGGAGAAACTGAGGCTCAGAGGAATGTGTCCGTGTGTCAAATCACAAAGCTAGGAAGCAGAAGAGCTGGGAATCAAACCTACAGCTGCCTGAATCCCTATTCCTCCTGAGACCCAGCTCCTGGGATGGGTGGGGATCCAGGCGCTCACCTCTTCTTCTGGAATCTTGGGCTCCTCGGGGTGTATCCTTTGTTGAGATGGACCGAACCCCAGACAGTCTGAGGGGTCTCCGGGACCCACTTCTCCATCTCCTGCCTTCATTGGGTGGGGTCTGTCCCTGACCCAGCCCTTGGGCTCTGGGTGCCGAAGTGACCGTGAGGTGGGATGAGGAGGCAAAGGGGGCTGAGGAAGAGAAAAGGGATGTCGCAGGCGTCAGGGAGGGATTTCTCCATGCTGCTGGTGTCAGGAGAGAGGTCTCCTCCCAGGTTTCTTCGGCCCTGGGGACCCAGGGAGGCCATCCCTCTCCAAGACCCTCCTCGGGGAGATGAAAGGTATTCCCATGGCCTCAGCCACCAACTATACACTGGTTTCTCCATCCCCACAGCCTTGAATCCACCTCCTGCCTGTCCTCGCCCAGCCTCCTCCCTGGCCTCCCTGCCTCCAGTCTCCTCTTTTCAGTCCATCCCCTGTGTGGCCCTAGAGGAGTCTTTCCATCTACCAGAGCTGTTCCTGCTTCCTCCCTGCTCACATTCCTCCCCTGGCTCCCCAGTGCCCCAGTAGAAAAATGAGCTCCCTGACCAGGCATTCAAGACCCTTCACAATATGACCTCTTGAACTGAATCTTTGAGTTCACATCACTTCTTTCTCCCCAGCTGGCCCAATCACCCTCGTGGTACTAAGGACCAACCACAGCTGATAGCACTGGGACTTCACCCCCTGGATGACCTGCAGGTCCCTTGCACTCACGACATCTGTGTTCACCTTAGAGTCTTCTTCCAAACACACTCCTCCTCCCAGGGTCCTCATGTGTGGGTGGCCTCATTGTCCACCCAGGGAGGTTCTCATCCCTCCCTCCTCCTCCTCCTTCTCATTCCCTACTCCCCTGTCAGTCAGTCCCCAGATCCCATCCTTCCAGAATTTGCTTTCGTCCTGTATCCTCCCCACTGTCCCCACAGCCCCTGCCTCAGCTCAGGTCTCTGCCTCTCCTCCAGAATCATCACCCCCGCCTCCTTTCTGGCCTCTCACCTCCTGCTTCCCCACTCCAAACCGTCCCACAGATGGCCCCAGAAAGGTCTTTCTACACCCATAGCTGATCTTGCCCCTCTCCTGCTCACAACTCTCCCATGGCTCCCCAGCACCACAGGACAGGGTCAGGCCCCTCAGCCTTTGATATGACCCCTGCACACTCTCCAGCCTGTGGACCTTACATTCCAACAGGCAGCCCATCCTTCTGCAAGTAGATCCTTAACTCTTCCACCTGTTTGCACCTGTGGTTCGCCCATATCTCAGACCCTCTACTCCTGCTTCAAGGCACAATTCAAACCTGTAACTCGGGCCAACACTCACCCGGGCCCTCTCCATTCATATGAGCAGAAGTCACCCCAGTACTGCCCAAATCTCCCCGTACAATGGTCTCTCCCAACCAAATTCATCCCGCTCAGGGAGACACACAACGAACTGGCCCACCCCAACCTCCCGCCTCCCCACCCTATGATCTCACCCATCTAGAGGCCCCGCCTTCTTTCTCTGACAAAGGTCTTCCGGGCCCCGCCCCCTTCAAACAAGAGCCTCCTGAAGGCCACTCCGCTTCTCTTCCAACGGCTTGGGCCCCCTTTCCCCCTTTTCCCCCCTTTTCTCCTGGCCTCCGTCGCAATGATCTCGCCCGCCGATGGTCCCTTCCGCACCCAGGCCCACTCCCTCCATCCCTCTGCTGCAAACTTGGTACGTCCCGGGGTGGGAGACGGGAACGGGAATCGGGCGAGACCATTACCCGAGACGGGAGGGCAGACATGAGTCCCTTCAACTAGGGACTGACTGGGCGTCTGGCTCCCCCGGTGCCTTTCAGATTCGATCCGTGTCTTCCCAGACTTCCCGCGCCTCACCTTGCAGTCCAGGTGTACTGCAGGTTCACAGGAGTCTCCATCCACTGAAGGACTCGGGGCAGCAGCCCTTTCGCCCAGCACGCCCCAACCCCGGGTGCGCATGCGTAATGCATTTCTGGTCCAGAGGCTGCTTTTTATCAGGCAGTTGACAAAGAGAGATTTCCCTCCTTCTGCAGCATCACTCAAACCCCCTCAGACGTCAATCCACAGCTTCAGTCTCCCGAAAAGAAATAAGGAGGACTGATATATAATAATAACCAAAGACCGAGGCCCTTAGCATGCACTAGACAGTGTAAGCACAGTATTTTCAGTTCTCAAAACCGCCTTGGAGAGTTACTATTATCCTCGTTTTCCTCATGAAGAACCTGAGGCTCAGAGAGGAGCCTCAACAAGGGCGTGACAGCCGTATTGGGGGTCAGCTGCGTCTGACTCCATCCCCACACTCTTTCTGCTAAAATGAGAGCCATTGAAAGTGCAGGGTTGGAAGCTGAGGGGGCAAACTACCCTCCTCTGCTGTGTGTCCTTAGGCAAGTTACTGAATCTCTCTGATTTATTTTCCCCAGCTGGAAAACGGGCACAGAGCCTGTCTCCTGGGGTTTGGGGGGTGATTTTGCTATAGGTAAACCACCAGCACAATGTCGTTCAGGGCTAATTAAATATCAGCATGGGGGCAGGCCTAGGACTTTGATGACTGCAGGAGACCAGATGGGGAGCTATGAAGAGAGTTCTGTACCATCCACACAGAAGAGACTTCCCGCTACCCATGTCCTGCCAATTTTTGCTACAAAGAACACAGGCCCCGTGTTGCCAGACATTCTGAGCTGGCCTGCTTCAGCAGAGTGGATTTCAAATCAGTTCTTTGGAGCCCTAAGGTTCTTCCCAGGTGCAGTGAGGCCAAGTTGGGGGCTAGGGTAGGGCAGAAGCAGCACCCTGTGTATCCCAACTCCTACTCGAACTTCAGTCATAATTTTGATGATGACAGGCAGTCTTCGAAACACACCCCATGTTTCACTGCAGTGAATCCTCAAACTTTTCTTTTTTATTGAATTATAGTCGAATTACAATGGGGTGTTAATTTCTGGTGTACAGCATAGTGATTCAGTTGTACATATATATTCCTATTCATATTTTTTCATTATCTAATGATAAAAGAGTCAAGTGGAGAGGTCTGGGACATTGGTCTGCACTGGACTATTGTTGGGTTTGCCTGCCCAGGATTCATCTTCCCTCCTCACTCTGATTCTGTACATTTTGTCTGCCCTGTCGACCTGCTAAAGGAATGAGCAGGTGTCCAGGCTGACTGATTAGGGCAGTGATTCTCCAAGCGTGGTCTCTGAACCAGAAGCAGCAGCATGATTTGGAACTGATTACACATGCAAATTCTCAAGCCTGACCTCAGAACTATTGAATTAGAAACTCAGAGGATTGGGCTCCCCCTACCTGTGTTGTAACAAGGTCTCTGTGCCATTATTTTCCTAAGGTCTGCTCAAGTTGGAGCGCCTGATAAACAACAAACCATAAAAGACACATAAACCATAAGTGCTTATTGTTAAATACCTCTGAAGTGTCATGGGTGTTACACAGCATCAACATAACCATAATTAAGACTGATACACTTCGTAAGTCAAATCAGCTTCTTCCTTGAGATTTGATACTTGAATGCCGGTAGGAAGGTCTTTGGGGATCAAGATGTGAGGGGATGAGATTAGGGCTTCAAGTAGCTCTCTTTCTCAGCCACAGGAGAAAGCCTTCTTTTGAAGAAAACTATGGCACAAAGGACAGAAGACAAGGGCAAAACCTGACATTATTTGAGACCCTGGATTCAGCTGCCCTCAAAGCCTTTGGTGTCCCGGTGACATGAATGGCTGGATGACCTTTTACATTGAGCTCCTTTTTTTGCTACTCGAAGTGCGCTCCCCAATCCAGCAGAAACCACATCATCAGAAAAGCACCGCAGACCTCCAGATCCAGCTTTACTTTAACAAGGATGATGCACGTTGACATTAAAGTTTGAAAAGTGCTGAGCGAATTCCGCACGGATGTCTGTTACCTACAGAACTCAGTCCCCCTCACCAGTTGTGATGACAGAAATCCCAACTCAGATCACCTCAAGCATGAAAATATCTTTTCTCTTACAAAGCCCTCCAGTAGGGCAGACTCTAGGGACTCAATCAGGTCAAGCAAGTGTGCAGATTTTCTTTAGCTCTTAGCTCTGTCATCCTCATGTGATAGCAAGATGCTATCATTCAGGGGGTTCTCCTCAAGACTGAGAAATCCTTTGGAAGCCTCCCACCCTAAACAGACCCATCGGCCAGGATCGGGTCTCACGTCCATCCTGAAACCAATCCCCAGCTCAGTGGCCAAGATTGCCATGGGCTAGTCATTGGAGGGTGGAATCCATGGATGTTGACAAGTTGCCACCACGGCATTCTGGTCCAGGCAGGGAGGATGAGGGCTGAGTTGCCATGCAGATGGATTCATCTGGGGCCCCTTCATTCTATCTAGCCCAGGAGGGCCCTGTTGATAGAAAAAAAAAAATGAAGGACTGCTGGATCATCTCAATTTCCCTGTGGGTCTGGGCCTCCCACCCTTCCCCATGAGCCAAGAACTCAGCACAGAAACCAAAATAATAGTTTTATTCCAATCTTGCACCACTATATTCCAGACAGTTCCCCTTCCCCACTGGTGAGCCTCCAGCCCATCCCACCAGACTCCCAGTGCCCCCTCTCGTTCTGCCTCTTCCGGGAATGAACAACCTGAAGGCAAAGGGGACCCAAGACTCCAGGCCTTACAGAAATACCAAAATCACTCCCCTCTCATTTCTTCCTTCCCCATCACCTGTACCTTTCCTTTGTCAGCTGCTTTTTCTTTCCCTCTCCACCATTCTTGTCTCTTTCTCCCCTCCCTGGCCCCCCTCTCCTCTCCTGCCTTCCTCTGCCTGCCCCCATTTCTTCCCTATTTCTGCCTCTTTTCTTGTCCTCTCTCCTCCATGTGTGTCGCCCCTTTGTCCTTCCACCCCTTACATCTCCTTCATTACCCCTTGCTATTTCCCACCTCTGCCAGGCTGTCCCCTCATCCTGGTGTCCTCCCCTCCCCCACGTTTATCCCCTTCTTCCTCCTGCCCTGGGCTGACCTGTCTACGTCCCTTATCACGCATTTCCTCTCCTGAGGCAAGCCCTTGGGATCCACCCTGGCCACCACCATCTCCCACAGCTGCGGCTCCAGGACCTCAGAGACCACACCGTCGGCTTCCCCTTGGACCCAGAGAGGCAAACTGCCAAGATGAGGTCCCTGGATGACACAGGGGATGGCCGGGGGGGCTGGGGTGGCCTCCTTGGCATCAGCCCTGTTATCTTTGGGATCGAAGAATGCCCTCCCGCCCTCACAGTGGAGGGTGACGGGCGGGGGCCGGGAGACTCAGGGCTCCGGGGCTCTCCCCCAGCAATCCCTGAGCAGGTCCATGTGGAATAAGGCCGCCCCGGTGAGGAGGCGCGCGGCGAAGAGGTGGCGGCAGGGCAGGCGGCGGGCGGCGTGGATGGAGCAGCTGCAGCGTGTCAGGGCTCCATCCAGGAAGAAGTCCGAGGTGCCGTCCTTCAGGGCAAAGCCGGCTCCCATCCAGTGGAAACCACGGGTCCCGTGCTGCCGGGCGAAGGCCAGCTCTTCCGCCACCAGGTCGGCCAGCTCTGGTCCGCAGGCTGCTCGGAACTTGGCCAGGGGCTCCCAGTCCACCTCCTCCTCTCCCGAGGGGCAGCAAGGCCTCTTTGGTTCCCTTGGGCCTTCTTCTCCACTTCCTTCCTGCAGGCTCTCCCCAGCTGCCAAGTCCATCCTCCTTATCCTTGCCCATTCTGGGTCGCCCTCAAACACAGTCCCCATAGGGGTGCCGCTGGGGACTCCATTCCCCAGCCCTAGACACCTCCCTCCAGTGTCTCCACACTCCGCCCCCTGCATTCCTCTGCTTTGGGGGCCCCCAGACCGGGCACACTCTCCATCTCCATTCTGCAGGCCTGTCCCCCTCGGGTCCCCCAGCTGGACCAGAACTACATCCCCCAGGTCCCTCCTTCTTTTAACACCCAACCTCACTCCTCTCTCTTCTCTGGTCTCTGGCCCTTTCTGCCTCCCATCTCCCCACTGGGGCCCCCTTTGGTCTCCGTTCTCAGGGGCTAATTCCACCGGCTTCTCCATATGGCTCCCCCTCCAGTTTTGGACCTCCAGCCCCCTTCCTTTCTCCGCTTCCCACTGAGGCCCCTTCCAGTCTCTGGCTTTCAGTCCACTCGCCCTCTCATCTTGCAACCGGGCCCGGCTCCAGGTGTTCCCGTCCAGACTCCCGGCCCTCTCATAATCAAGCGGGGTCCCCCTCCCGTCTGCAGTCTCCAGCACCCTAACCCTTCGGTCCTCCAACTGGGCCACCCTCCGAGTGTACCCGTCCAATCCTCTCAATCTCTGGGCCTCCAACGGGGCCCCCCTCCAAATATAACCTTCTAGTCCGCCATCTTTCTCACCCTCCAACGGACTCCCCCTCCAGTCTCTGATCTCGGGACCTCTCAAGTGCTCCTTCTCCAACTGGGACCCTCTCCAGACATTCCCTTCTAGACCTCTTGTCTTCTGGTTTTCCGACTGGAGCCCTCTCCAATCTCGAACTTGCAACCCCCTCCCCTTCTCGCTTTCTGCCTGAGCCCCTCCCCGGTCTCTGGGCTCCAGTCCCCTGATCCACTCCTTCTCTAACTGGGCTTCTCTCCAAATACTTCCTTCTTTCGGGGCCCCTCCCCAGTCCCCAGTCTCCTTCAGGCCCTTCGGCCTCTCCTTCTCTACCCGGCTTCCCCTCCCCGGCTCACTCTCCAGCCAAGGCCCCCCATCGTCGGAGACGTCGGGCGCCGCCTCCCCAGCCGCATCGGCCCACTGCATGGCCACCAGGTCTCGCAGGCACTGCGCCACGCTGCGCGAGGGACTCAGACGGCGCAGCAGGCGCCGGCGGTGGCCGCGCACCAGAGCGCACGCGTCCAGGTCCCGCGCCGCCTCGAAGGCGCGGAAGCGCACCCACATGTCGCGGCGCGGCGCCCAGTTGCGCTCGAAGTAATCGACGAAGGCCGCCGGGCCGTGGGCGCGCAGCTCGGCCAGCGCCTCGGCGTAGGCGGCGGGCGACAGGGCGCCCGCCAGGCGACACAGGCGCGGCCACAGGCCCGGGTCCTCGCGGCGGGCGCCGCCCAGCTCCTGCGCCTTGCTGAAGAGCGTCTCCAGGCCCTGCGCGCGGCAGATCTGCACGCGCGCGCCCGGCAGCAGCTGGCGCACGGCGGGCAGCTGCGCCGCCACCTCGGGCCCGGCCGTCAGGCAGCGCACGCGGCCCTTGACGTCGGGCGCGCTCTGCAGCAGCGAGGCCAGCGCGAAGCGCAGCAGGCTCGGCGTGCCCGGCCGCGCCACGCAGCAGGCGGCCTGGCGCGCGCGGCCCGCGCCGTCCACGCACAGCACCGCCAGCAGGTCCAGCGCGCCCTGCAGCCCCGGCAGCCGGTCCACCAGGAGCATGCGCGGGAAGCGCCGCAGCAGCGCCCGCGTGCGCGACGTCAGAAAGAACACGGTCTCCACCACTGCCTGGTCCTCCACGAACACCAGCTTCACCTGCGGGCGGAGACGGGGAGGCAGGGACAGCGGTCAGCAGACGCCGGAGGTCGCCCCGCCCGCGATTTGCCCCCATCTAGGGCAACGCGAATCCATCCATTCCTTCAGACGTGCGTGCATTGATTCCTTTGACCCGCAGGAGGCGGTGCAGGGGAATGGTTAAAAATGCGGATCCAGGAGGCAGATTACCTGGTTTTACCATCCTGACACCACCACCTAATAACTGTGATTTTTGCCTACTAGACCACCTCTCTGAGCCTCAGTTTCCTCTACTGGGAACTGAGTATTCATTCCTTCACGCGCTGAGAGGCAGCCTAGGGCATGGTTCTCAAAGGGTAGACCCCGGACCACCAGCGTCAGCAAACTTGCTGGGACTTTGATAGAAATGGATATTCTCAGCCCCACCGCAGTCCTGCTGAGTCAGAAATTCCGGGGAAGGGGCCCAGCAATCTGCCCTCCGGGGGATTCCCACGCATGTTCAAGTAAGAGAGCCACTGGGCTAGGAGTATAACGCATAGACTGTGCAGGCAGACTGCCTAGGTTTGAGTCCTGGCCGCACCACTTTCTAACCTTGTGACTTCAGCTCCCTGTGCCTCAGTTTCCTCCTTAACCTCCTTGTTTCCCAGTTTTCCCTTCTGGGAACTGAAACCGCCCGGAGCCCCCACTTCCTGGCTGTGTGGCTTCTGGCAACTGCCCTGACCTTCATCTCATTCACAAAATGATGATGATGAGACTATGTCTGTGATTGGAAGAATGAAATGAATTAAAACATTGAGAAACACTGCCCGGCACAAATATTACCATTATCCTACAAAACTCACTGGACAAATAGTAAGTGCTAAGTGTTTGTTATACTATAATTATCATCCCTGCTTAAAGACCACAAGCTCATAAAAGTTCTCTGACCACCCCACCTAAGCAAATGTAATAAGGAAGAACAAATCTGACTCCATATTGGATCTGTTTCTTTTACTTTAACATTTGTATTCTATTGCTTTTGCTACAAGTTAATCACCAAAGGGATGTTGCCAATAAGCTTAAATTATACGTGAGGGCTCATCTCTGGGAACCCTGCCTCCCATGCCTGAGCCTTAAGCTAAAATGCCTTTGTTTAGCTCACAGGAAACACCCTGACCAGGCCCACCTATGCATGGCTGCAGGAAACAAATTTACACATCCCCTCTGGAGTCTGGCCAGAACCAGGAAATATTTGCAACAGCTCACTGCCTTTTTCACTTTACCTCCTCATCTCCCCTGTCTTTGTTCTATAAAAGAAACTGGCATCCAAACCCGGGCAAGATGTTTCTTTGGGACACTAGTCCACCATCTTCTCAGTCAGCTGGCTCTCTGAATAAAGTTGCTATTCCTTGCCCTAACAAGTCATCTCTAGATTTATTGGCCTGTCGTGTGGCAAGCAGTACGAGTTTGTACTCAGCGGCACAGACACCCTGGCTCTCTCTACACTTACAGCCATGACACCTCTGTGAAGCACGTTACATCTTTATTTATTGGTTTGCTTGTTGCCTGTCTACCCTTCCTAAAAGGTAAGCCCCCCAAGGCTATTGTTTCCGTTCACTTTTGCATCCCTCGGTGCTCTGAATGGCGTCTGGCCTGGGCAAAAGCGCAATACATCCTGAATAACTGAGTGCACCAGGGTGCGAGTGTGCAGCGTAACCACTGGCCTCTTCTCTGGAGTGCAAGTTCAGGGAATACAGTCTAGGTCTGAATCCGGTCTTTGTCTCTTTCTAGCTGTGGGATCCTGGGCAAGGGACTTCCCCCTAGCATTTTAGTCTCAATTTCCTTGTCTGCAAAATGGGAATAATAATGTCTAGCTAATAGTTGTGGTGAGGCTACAAGGAGATTATTCATGCTCAGAACTTGCAGTGATGCCTGGCATGTGTCAAATCCCAGCCATCACTACTATCTTACTTGAGTTCTCAGCAGCAATCAGTACAGTAATGCCGACCCTTTCTGGATCATGGGTCTCTCTTGGCCTCTGTCACCCTGGAGGATCCTGACTTTCCTCCTTGCTCCCAGGCCTCTCCTCTGCAGTCTCTTCTGCCTGCCCCTCGCCCTCTGCTCCACCTCTAAATGTCACTGCATCGCAGATTCTGTTCTGGCCCGCTCTTCTCCTCTCTCCTGTCTTTAGGCTCTGCGAAGGGCATCTCATTTAGTCACACGGCCTTCAGCATCTCTAAGTTGATAACTCCTAGGTCTGTATCCCGAGGCTCTAGACCTACCTATTTAACTGCTTCAGCAACAGTATGGCCCCTTGGACAGCTCACATGTCGCCTGAGATTGATGGCCCAAAGCCACCCTTGATTCTAAATACCCACCTTGATTCTAACCTGCCTCTTCTGACTCCACCATCCACTCCAGAGCTCAGACTGGCTCTTGGTTCTTCTCTTTCTTCACTCTGCACATGCAATCCATCCCCACATCCTAGCAACGATCTTCAAAAGGAGTCCAGAATCTGACCTCTTCTCCCCACGCCCATGACCACTATCCTGGTCAAAGCTTCCCTGCCATCTCTTATTTGGGTTATTGTGGCTGCCTCCTTACTGGGCTCCCTGTCTCCTCCTGAGCCCTCTTGTCTGTCCCCACATGGGGAGACATTTTTAAAACTCCAATCAGATCACCCCCACCCCACTTAAAAACCCTTCCCAGAACTTGCGATCACACTTCAAGTCAAATCCAGAGTTCATGCCATGGCTACGCACTGGGTGATCAGGCCCTTGGACCTCATCTTCCATCCCTCTTGTCTGCCTTGGCTTCAGCCAGTCTGGCCTCTTTATTATTGCACGAAAGACCTTTAATGGGGTAGGGAGATAAGCAGCGATCAGCTAAGACCCCCTCTACCAGGCAGGCGGCTATGCTCTTTCAGCCAGTCTCTGTCAGAGCTGACTCCAAGCTGCAGAACCCAGATTGGACTATGGTTTGAGCACGGATCTCTTCACAAATCATTCTGCCATAACCTAACTTCCTCCTACAAAACCGGTTAAAAAGCAATACACAGTTCTTAGCTTTTAAAGGAAAAACAAAAATCAAACCCAATTCTATTTTTAAAAAAGAAAGAAAAAAGGTTGAGTCGAGTCCAGAAAGAACAAGAAAATTGCTTCCCTAATCCTGAAATTATACATAAAGCGTCTTAAATCAAAAAGAAGTTCAATAAATGTTACAAAAAAGCCTAGTCAGCTTATCGCTGAATGAGTTACATTTTTTTCAACCATTGTTAATTTTTATATCTACTATGACTTTATGATTTCATTGGTCTCAGCAGATGTTTCCATCTGGAACTGCTCTGTCCAATACAGTAGCCTCCAGCCACATGTAATTATTTACATTTAAATTAATATTTTTAAATATATAAAAATTCAGTTGGTCAGTCACACTGGTCATATTTCAGTACCCGAAAGCCACATGAGGCTACTGCCTACTCCATTGGGTGATGCAGATCAAGGATGTCTCAATCATCATAGAAAATTCTAATTGACGACACCAGTCGAGAAACTAACATAAAGATAAAAGTCATCAGATGTTAACTAGACTTAACATGGTAATCATTTCACTATGTATAAATATCAAATCATTGTACTGTACACCTGAAATTAACATAATGTCATATGTCAATTACATCTCCCCCCAAAAAGAAGAACAAAATCGTAATAGGAACAATGGGTTAAAAACCAATACCTTACATGTTTCTATGGTATTAGGTAAGTTCTGATCTTTTTCTCCTTGAGAGGCAGGAATAAGAGAAAAGAAAATACAGCAAAATGTATTTGCCTTGAGACTTTCCCAGAGATGGCAAGCACTTGTCTAATTAGAAGCTGACTTCCATTCTTAAAGAGAAAACTTAGATTTCTGATATTGGGGTTTCTTTCTAAAGAGGGCACAGAAGCTTTTCTTGCATAGCCTTTTGTTCATTGAACAGCATTTACTGAGCACCTAGTGTGTGCCTCATGTCCTATTAGCCTTGAGGAGAGAGAGGGGACTGAGACTGGCCCCAGTCCTGCCCTGTTGGACTGGCCAAGACTCTGTGAACAATAGCACAACCAGTGTTGCCTTCAGCGCAGAGGCCCAATGTCTGGACAGTTAAGTGTTCCTGGACCCTGGAGCCAGACTCTAGGGATACAAAGCCAGGTTCTTCCTCTTACTAGCTATGTGAATGTATGCACCAGCTGTGTGACTTAGGGAAAGTGTCTGAACTTCTCTGTGCTGTGTCTGAGGATGAGAGCTGCTCCCATCCTCAAAGGTGGGGAGAATAGCTACACTGACCCTACAAAGTTGCTATGAGGATTTAATGGGTTAATCTGCATGAAGCGTGTAGCACAGTGCCTGGTGCAAGGCCAGTGTTTATTGAGTGACAACTGCTACTATTACTATTATTATTTCCAGAGCACGGAGGGCATGCTAAAGAGAAGGGCTAGTGGTACTAGGGTTGGTGTGGGGCCCTCTGACTGAGTGAGGTTCATTGCTGAGACAGTGACCATTATCTTCCTTATATCATAGACATGGAAACTGAGGGTGAAAGATTCCAGGTTTGCAGTAAAGGATTAACTCAGCAGGTCTGGTTTGTCCAAATCCTGCACATTCCAAAGAAACATTTGGCTCTATCCTGACTCCTGGGAAAGCGCCTCCAAGCCCTTGGAATGTCCTGCCTGATAAGAGTGACTTCCTTCACCTGGGGGCTTGGGCCACTCTGTACAATCTATGCTAACAGCCGATTTATAGTGGGGGCCTTGGACTTGACCTCTAGAGGGGCTTGAGCCTGAGGTCAGCCACTCAGGCAGTCAGCCATGTGTCCATGACCAAACCCCAATAAAAACCCTAGACTCAGGGCTCGGGTGAGCCCCCCTGGTGGGCAATACTTGGTGCATGTTGTCACACATCGTTGCCCGGGAGCAATAATCACTGTCCAGATGCCTCCCCTGGGAGAGACAAATGTAAGCAGCATCTGGTCTCCCCAGACTGCCCCATGCGCTCGTTGGCTGATTTCACTCTGTATCATTTCACTGTAAAAAACTTTAACCGTGAGTATAAATAACAGCTTTGCTGAGTTGTATGAGTCCCATGGAACCCGAAGGTGGTCTTAGGGACCCTAACTCCACAGGGGAGTGACTTGTTTCAGGCCATGAAGCCAACAAGCAGTGAGGCTGGGAGTCGAACCCAGGTCATTAAGAATCACGGTGGGGGCCATTGGTATGTTTCCATTTGAATGTCTAGAGTAAGCAAATCTACAAAGACAGAAAGTAGACTGGTGGGTCCCAGGGGCTGGAGGGAGGAGGGAATGGGGAGTGAATGCTGATGGGGTAGGGGGTTTCTTTGGGGGATGATGAAAGTGTCCTGGAGTTAGATAGTGGTGATGGTCTTACAACTTGGTGAATATATTGAAAACACACTGAACTGTACACTTGAAAACAGGGAATGTTATGATATGGGAATTATATCTCAATAAAGCTGTTAAATGAAAAAGAAAAAGAAAAAGAAAAGGAACTTGAGCCAAAGATTTTCTATCTAGCCAAACTGACTTTCAAATGGTTTTCATCAAGAAAGTACTCAGAATACTCTCCATGAGCACCTCCTGATCATCCACTTGACTGGGAGCTTCAGTTAACCAAAGTCCCTGGATCATTAAATAAATATAAATATATAAAATCTTGTGTGTATGTGTGTGTGTGTGTAAAGAAAAAAACAGGGGTGGGGGAAGCAAGGAGTTTGGGGAAATGCGTGGGTGACATTGAAGTGGTGTGGTGACATTTGATGAAGTTGGGGGAATACACAAATGAATGAATTTATCTACCAGATATGTTCTGAGCAAATCAGATGTGCCAAGCACTGCTTCAGGAGCCAGTAAGACACCTTAGAGGGGAAAGAGACAGCCTGCAAACCGAAGATAAACTTGCACAAGCTGATTTCAGGTGTATAAAGTGCTGAAGAGAACGAACCCCACACGCAAAGTGACTTCTTGGTACCAAAAGTTCCAAGGCGTTAACTCTTTCAATCCCCATAACAATCCTGTACAACCGGTCCTGCTATTACCATCCCCATTTATCAGATGGGGAAACCGAGGCACAGAGTGGTTCAGTCGCTTGACTGGAGTTACGAAGGTAGCAAGCACCAGAGCTGGGATTTGAACCCAGGCAGCTCGGGCCCAGGGGCCATGCTCCTTACCACTATACTCTTTGCAAAAGTGATCCCACAGACCTGACTCACATGCTGCTGGGTTGAGGTGCACAGGGGATGGCAGTGAACGGGGATGGAGCAACCCAGGATGGGGCAGATTTGAGGATGCAAACGAGCGCGGGTACACTCTCAGACACACAAATCGGTGGCACAGGGATGCAGCAACCACAGACGGCGGATTCCACAAGTGTGAATGTCAGAAACCATGCTCCTTAACACTTCATATCCGCACCTCTTCCTATATGCAAGCACACACCCTCCTTTTTCATGTGATCAGAATAATACTATTCTCCAGACTGTCCCACAGTGAACAATGACAGAATAAAAACTATGCCTGAATAGCTACACCATATAGAGCTTCCTACGTTCTGGGCACTGTTCCTTCCACACACACAAATCTAATCCTCACACATCAGTTCCAACAACCTAGGAGACAATATCTATTATTGTTCCCATTCTACAGATGAACAAACCAAGGCCCGAAGAAGTTACGTAACTTGTTCACAACCTCTTGGATGTTCCCCAGCCAGTAAAGGGCACAGCTAGAATGTATATGAAGCTTCTAGTGTCTATGAATATAAATCAGATCAAGTTTCCAGCTGTTACCATATCGCCCCGAAAATGGCTGGTCTGATGTAAAAATAGGCTATTGGACCCAGAGAAGATGCCCTCTGGGAGCCAGGAGGAGGGCGAAGGCTGAGACTGAGCTTCGAGAGGTCAGTGTTAACTACAGAGCAGGGAAAACAGGAGCCCCGGATTCAGACTGGGCTCCGGGAGGCCCTCACTCAAACTGCCCTCTGTAAACCTGTGGTTGTTTTTTACCCTGTGCCAAGTAATCGCTGCTCTCCCCTGACCTGGGCACTTGGCAGGGCTGCATCTTGGCACTCCTGCTGTTTGGCAGGGTCATGTGACTTGCTTTGGCCAAGGAACGAGACTTAAATTTCAATGGGGCAAGCCTGTGAGATTCGAGCGCTACTTGTTACTACAGCAAAACCCTGGCCATCCTGACTGTCACCGTCTTAGCACCCTCATCGCTTATCCCGAAGTTTTCTTTTCTAGAGAGAAACAGACCAGTGTAGCACACTGGGACTATTGTCTATTTTTCATCTTCTCTCTTAAAATTAATTCTTCAAATGTGCAAAAATTCACGAGATCTCAAAGCCAAATAATACAAAGCTATCCAGCACCAGTTCCTCTTCCTACCTCTATTTTTAACCACTTTGTCGCCATTCGTTATTCTCATGTCCATCCACATCTCTTGTTATTATTCTTCTAGAGTTTCTTTATGTGAATACGAGCAAGCACACCTATATATTCTTTTCTTCATTTTATACATAAAACATGTTATGTACACTGTTTTGCTCCTTGCTTTTTTTTTTATAATCGAGAGATCTGTTCAGATCAGTTCCTAGAGTTGCTCTAATTCTTGTTTAAAGCTGCATAGTATTCCATCAATAGATGTCCCACCATCTTACGTAACCATTACCCATCAGTGGGTTTTAGTTATTTCTGATCTTTTGCTTTCATGAACACAATGATTAATCTTGCATAGAAGTCATTTGGCACCTGAACAACTATGTCTTCAGGACAAATTCTCATCAGGGAGAGGGAGTCAAAGGGTGAGTGATTTGGTCATTTTGATAGACACTGACAAATTGTACCAGTTGACCATTTAGTATTCCTCAAAAGTAGCACACTGATCAATGTTCACCCTTCTCAGACAAAGCATACATGTAAGAGAGGGCTGCAATATTTCCGTGTGAGATGCAGCTCTCTCCAGCTTGCTTGTTGGTAACCCTGGAGCCAGCCACAAAGAAGGTAATGGAGACGTGATTGGAATCCTCAGCCCATCATTCCCACCTCAGGGCAGATTATAAAAGGTCTTAACACCTCCCCTGTTGAAGCAGCCCCTGTCTTGACCACAAACTATGGCTGGGGCTTTTGGGTACACTCTTCTTGTCTGACCCTTTCCCAAGGCCAGGTGAGCCACCTCAATGCAGGGGGTCCCAGACATTCAGCTGCTCAAAAATAATCCCTCTTTTGGGAAACTGCTAGAAGCAGAAAGAATAATATCGATTGTTGCTAAGCCTAGTCTTGGGACGGGAATAAAGAATTCTTTATTACCTTAATGTGGTAATAATCCAGAACTCTTTTGATGTATCTTACAAGAAAAAAAAAAAAAGCCAGGAGAAACTTCCATGTAAAGGTGATGAACTAAACACATCCCTCTAATTTCACTCTTTCCTGAACCCATAAAAAAGGGATTTTTTTTTTTTTTGAAGATGCAGAGGCAACAGGAAAGGAAACCACAGGAATCAAATTACGGAAGTTGGAAAGCAGATGGACAAGTTGACCACTGCCTACCCCCACCAAAAGAAAACAAAGACAAAAATGAAACTTGTTAGGATAGTGGTGAGGAAACAAACAAACAAACAAACAAACAAGAACAACAACAAAAATCCATGATTCCTAAGCTTGCAAGTGGGACCAACAGCAGAGTCCCCCAGAGGCACTGGCAAACCCAGGCAGGGTAGGAAGGTTTAAATGAAGAGTATGAGGTTGTTTTAGAAGCAGTTAGATCTTGGGCGGGAGGGTATACCTCAGCGGTAGAGCACATATTAACATGCATGAGGTCCTGGGTTCTATCCGCAGCACCATTAAAAATAAATAAGTAAACTGAATTATACCTTCCAAAAAAGATTTAAAAAAAATTTTAAAGCAGCAGTTAAATCATCTGATGGCAGGGAGCGGGGGCGGGGGAACTTGAGGACTGAACGCCAGCTCCCCAGCCCTCTTCCCCTGTCGTGGCTCCCAGAAGCTGGCAGCTGGGTGGCTAGAGTTTTCTCAGGGGGATTTGACTGGCCCCAGAGGAAGAACAGAAAACTCTAGCAGCCTGTATGCCCCAACATATAAAGCAAGATGCAAAAAAGTGGGTATAAGATGCTACCTGGCTGGGGTAGGGGCTGAAATACGGTTAAAAATAGACATGCAAATCTATCTATGTAGGTACAGCGCTGTGCTGTCTGATATAGAAGCCACTAGCCACTTGGGACTGCTGAATTTCCATTAATTACATTAAATTAGGTCACACTAGCTACACTGCAAGCACCCAATAGCCACACAAGCCACCCTACTGGACAGCGCAGACACAGATCATGTCGAGCATCATAGAAACACATATAAAAGATGGATAAGCAACTGGTACTCTGGCAGCCTCTGCGGGGACCTGAGGAATGGGACGGGATGAGGGTATTTCACTACTTACCCTTCGGTACCTTTCGAATTTAGGACCATGTGAATGTCTTACATATTCAAAAGGCCAAATTTTAAATATTTTTTTAAAAGGGAGTAACTCTGTCACTGGTCTGTCTCTTGGTTTTCTAGAACTTCTTTCCCATTTCTTTTCAAAATATTAAGGCAGGCCAAATCCCGGGATCCAACCTTGGTTTAGGCTAGATTTCACAACAGCTTTCAAATGAGAGTTAAAAGGACAATCCCTAGGCATTGAAGTTTTCGCTATGAATGGGCCGCTTCTTACAGCGGCGACTCTACATAGGGTGTTTCCAGGAATGAGCTAGAACTGACAGGGAGGGGTCCAAGCCTCATTTCCAAACTGGGGAATAGCAGAGCGATGAAGAGCATGGCAATGGATCCAGAACATGCAGGTCTGAAGTCCAGCTCTGTCATTAAGTAGTTGTGTGACTTTGGGCCAGTTACTTGACCTTTCTGTGCTTCCATTTCCTTATTTGGAAAATGAAGATAAGAATGATGGACTCCTTCCTCGTCATGTGCTGGTAAGAGTGAAATGAATTACAACAGGTAAAGCACATAGCAAGTGCCTGATAAATGTTAGTTAAAATCATACTCAATATTATGTGTGGATAAAGGGCTGAGTTTGGGTTGGTGGCTTGAAAGAGGGCTGGTTATTGGGCATGAGATGGAGGTAGGGGGAGTGCTCTGGACCTGATTCTGGAAAGTGAGTTCATGCCTCATCTTCATCCTGAGTTGGGACCTATTCCATGCATGAAAGAAAAGCATGTCCAGGACATGAAGGAGTAACCACTTTTCTTCCCTCCCTCCCTCCCTCCCTTCCTTCTTTCCTTCCTTCCTTCCTTCCTTCCTTCCTTCCTTCCTTCCTTCCTTCCTTCTTTCCCTCCCTTCAAGTCCACCCTGGCCCTGAAGTTGGATCAAAGCAGCAGAAACATTCCTCCTGAAGGGGCAGTATTCTCACTGTTCCTTCAACACATGGATCTTGCTCCAGACTCTGGGCCTTGGAATCGGCTGTTCCTTCTGCCAGGAACTCGCTTCCTTCTGAAGACAGAATAGGGGTCCCCTCCCTCCAGTCTCTCTCCTCTGCTTCGCCATCATTTCCTCAGAGAAGCCTTTCTTGACCACTCAAATTAAAATAGCACCATTACAACTGTCTGGGTCCACACTCTCACCCTCACCCTCGTCTCCTTTATGATACCCCCAGTCCATCACATTATGTCATGTAGCACCTTCCCTTCTGAGTCTTGATCTGCGAGGTGGGCACAGAGGTGTTTTTACTTTGTGAACACTCATCAAACTGTATACTAATCATTGGTGCATTTTCTATTCGTGTTGTTCAGTTTAAAAAAAAAATTTTTTTTTAAGGAGCACTTTCCATCACTTTGGATCCTCTTTTTCCTGGCCCTAACCCTACTGAGATTATATCACATTTGGATGTATCTGTCTATTGTTGGTTTCCCCCACGACAACGGCAGGGTTGTAGTAGCCAATCGCCGCCAGTGACTATTTAAAATTTCGCTTCGTTAAAATAAAATAAAAAATAAAATTTAAAAAATTTGGTTCCTCCATCCTCCTGGCTACATTGCAAGTACCCAACAGCCACGTGTGGCTGGGTGCTACCATACTGGACAGCCCAGAATCATACGGCATGAGCATCGCAGCAGAAAAGTTCTACTGGAGGCGCTGCCCTAGAGGATGAGGGTAGGGACGGTGTGTGTCTTGCCGGCCGCCTCCCCAAAGCCTGGATAAATACTTACGAAGTGAACGCGCGAAGGGATGAATGAGAGAGGATGGATGGGTGGGAGGATGGATGAATGAATGGGCCCGCGAGACTTGGGCGTGGCTCTCCCCCGCCCCCAGCCTGCCTCTCGCGAGACCCCACCTTGGCCTCGGGGTCGGTGCGGAAGAGCCCCTCGAGCACGTGCAGGGCGTCCAGGACGCCGTGGTCGCGGCCCTTGCAGTAGGAGAGCAGGCGGCGCACGTCGGCCGGGGCCACGAACTGCTTGGAGATCTTGTTGGTGGTGCGCACCGGCAGGCAGGCGTTGGCCAGCAGGTGGCCCGGGCGGAAGTAGTAGGCGAACTCGAGCGGGCAGGCCGGGTGCGAGTGGGTCAGCTGGCACTCCGTCACCACGAGGCGGTCCCGCAGCGGGCTCAGCTTGACGATGATGAAGGCCGGGCAGCCGGGCTGGGGGGGCCTGCGGGAGGAAGGACCACGGCCGCCGTCACACCACCCTGCCGCCTGCCCTCTTCTGCCTTCGCGCTCTCCTTGATGCTTATCATGATTTTTTTTTCAACATTAAGAATTGTTTCAAGCATAGAGAAGAGTATGGTTCCCTGATAGTGTTTAAGTGGACATCTGCTGTCTGAAAGGGGGTCTCTGTTTCTTCACGGAGGAGAGCTGATGTCAGCATTTTTGGTAGGACGTTTTATGTTTATAGAGCAGAGGTGGCGAGCTTGTTCTGCAAAGGTTGGAACAATAGGTACATCCTGTTGCTAGATTGCAAACACAGCCACGGACCACGTGTAAATCAATGGATGTGGCTGTGTGCCAATAAAACTTTATTTACAAAGATGAGGTGCAGGCTGCATTTGGCCCGAGGGCTCCTAGTTTGCCAACCCTTGTAACATAGACTGTTGGGGGCCTGGCATATAGTTGAGAAGCCTGGCTCCCAGGTGGTAAATGCCAGGGGCATCCCGGTCCACCAATATGCTGCCGTGTTGTTTCCAAATGGCCCCTCAGGAGGGGGAGACTTCTCAGGACCCACCCAGAGAACCTCTGGTCCAAACATTTAAGAACCGTGTTTGTCAAACCAGAAGAGGTTCCTTGACACACCCCTTTTCTCCTCCACCCACGAGGTAAAGAAAACCCAGGAGCCTGAGCGATTTTCAAAACTGACAGAGTTTGAAGCTTTTGGCCTTGTTGAAAGCAATGAAAGCAATTCCCAACCTGCAGCCATTTCTGATCCACCAAAAGGGCAAGTTCATGGTGTTCTCTCCAGTACATTTCACTAGAACAGTTTCTTGGGCTTTCGTGAAACTCTCTTGTCTGACTTCTCTGGGCCTGGGGGTTTCAGCCCCTAGAACGAGCCCCCATTCAGAGGAGGTGACCTTCTCTGTGAAGCCGTGCATCTTACCAGAGCATAGCACGTCCCTCTGTGGGGGCCTGGTATCTCAAACAGTGTCTACTTACTGTGGCCTCAACACCCCGTTTCTGCCATTTCTCTCCATCTATCTGGGGGAATAAAGCCACCCCCTCTAACTGTAAACTCCACGTGGGCAGGAATTTTGGTCTCTTTCGTTTACTGCTGTGTTCCCTGCACCTCAAACATTCCCTAGTCCCTGGGAGGTGCTTGGTAAACATATGATGAGCAAATGACTGTATCCCACTGTCCGAACCCCAAGCACCAAGGCATACCTCTCATCACTCATCCCATCAAAGCCACCATCACCAAGTCTGGCCTATCATGCCTCCTAAACTCTCTAAACCACCCGCTTTTCTTCCATTTCCACTGTTACCAACCTACTGTAAGTTCTTTCCTTCTTCATGAAACATCCTTCCTTCTCCCTTCTTTTCCCCTCGTTAACTCCTACTCATCCTTTGTAACTCAGAGCTAGCATCACCTCCTCCAGGAAGGACCATCCCTAGGCGAGGACAGATTCCATCACGTATTGGGGTAATGACTAGACTGATGCCCACCTGTAACGAATGGCCCCCCCACTGAATGGGGAGGTCTCCCACTGAAATTCCAGCATCTAAAACACATGTATCCTGCACATAGTGGGTGCTCAAAAGAAACCTCTTGGATGAATGAACAAACAGCGTAGCCTCTAGGACCAAAAAGCCTTTTGGGTGTCGGCGCACTTAACTCTCATATTTATGATCCATGACTGAAATGAAGATGAGAGAAAAGGGAGAGAGGGAGAGACAGAGAGAAAATGGTAACTAAAAGCATGGGCTTTGTGGTCAAACTGTGTGGGTCCAAATCCTGGCTTTCCCCCTTAGCAGCTGTGTTATCTTGGCAAAGTCCTTTAACCTCTCTGCCTCAGTTTGCTCACCTGGAAATTGGGGGTCATAGTAATACTGACCTTGCAGGGTCATTGGGAGGATTTAAACAAGAGGATGAAATTACATAAACGGTTAGAAAAGGGTCTGGTGCCTACTAAGTGGTTACTAAAAAGTAGCCTCTATTTTGAAACATCTTTTTTTCTTCTAAAAGGACCACTGCTTTGTGCGGTCCACCAGCCCATTTCTTCGTGAACTTTCAGGTGCTCAAGATCTTTGTGTTTTCCAAGGCTGGTGTGTGTTGGGAAAGGTTGGCAATCTTGTTCTGGCGGGGTGGGGCGGGGATAGTGCTGTGAGAGGCTAGGGGGTTGCAGGAGCCGGAGAGAGCTGGGTTGGGAGAGGGGAAGATGCGGCGATGGTGACTTGGGGGCCCCTGTGCAACTTCCAGGAAAGGGGGAGGGAGTGACCGGAAAGACAGTGCCTCTGGTCCAGCTGCCTCCCTGGCCTCTGGTTTCTCCCCTCCAGTCCATCCCCCACGAGTCCATTCCCAGAGGGTCTTCCTACATCCAGAGCTGACCCTGCTCACAGCCCTCTGGAGGCTCCCCAGGGCCCCAGGATAAAGTCCCAGCCCTCAGACTCAGCCCCACAGGTCTGGGCCTTGGCACCATTCCAGCCACATCTCCTGCCTTTTCTCACATACAAATCCTCCAGACTTGGACCTCGGTCCCTAGGCGCAGAAGAGGCCCTGCCCAAGCGGCTGGAGGGTAGAGGGGCTCGAAGTAATGGGCTCCATGCCATCATCCACCAGCTCGTCAACCACCTCCATGCCTGGGCTCCCCATCCAGGGACCATCCCATTGTCCACCCAGTCGCCAGGCCCAAGACCCAGACACCATTCTAACCCCCTTGATAGCCTGTCACTCTCCAACCCAACTGTCCTGCCCCCTGGCTCCCTCTGGTATTTGTAGACAGACAGTGCCTTCACGCACAGTACATGCCATGTGTTTAAGTCAAATACTATACATATATACATGTGTAAATAAGATCCTTCAAGACTCCACTTACTGGTCACCTCTTCCAGGAAGCCTTCCAGGACCACCCTGCTGTAAGCTCGCAGTAGAGCTGACCACTCCTCTTTTATCCTCCTCCATCTCCCTCTTTACTCTTTCTCATGACTTTGGGCTACTTTTTTTTTCTTTTCTTTTTGTTATCTTTGTCTCCTCCATTAAGCCCTGAGCTGCCCAAGGGCAGAGACCAGCTCAGGGTTCCACGTGCCCCACAAAGAACATGCACCCAGCAGAGGTTCAGTAAGTGTCTGTTTCTAAGTCTGTTTCTAGAATAAGCAGCGGGCAAGCTACTGAGAATCTTAGTTCTCACAATAAATGTTTAAATAACTGTAAGTAAAAGTCACTGTTAGCGAGGCTTGCCTGGGCGTGTTTCTGAACAATTTGCCTGCATTTGCTCATTTAATCCTCACAAAATTTAGGAGATCAGTAATATTACCATTCCCATTTTCCCAGGGAGGAAACTGAGGCCTCCAAAGGTGACGTCCCTTGCTCAATGTCAATGGGCTGATCAGCCGTGGCGCCGAGGCTGGCACCCAGGCTGCCGGCTGGCTGGTCTGTGCTCTTGACTCCTGTAACAGCTATCTTGTACGCAGCCGCCCTGTGTTCCAGGCACTAGTTAAACGCCTTCCTGCGCTTGGGCTGCCGGTAACCTCACAAAAGCCCCACGAGACAAATATGGTGATAACCCCCTTTCAGAGATGAGAACACTGAGGCTTGGAGATGTGAAGTCCTTGCCCAAAGAGACCCACCCAGGAAGTGGGGGAGCCGGCCTCAAGCAGCCTGCAGGCAGAGCCTGTGTTCCAAAGCACTCCCCTCCTGCCCGTGGCTCCTCACTCAAGGGTCTCCACCTCACACGCGTCAGGGCCAGGCAGGCAAAACGAGGAAGGAAGAGGTGGCAGAGAGCAGTGGGGTCTGGGGCAAACCTGAGCACTGATGCCCCACCTAATCAGGGTGGCCCTCTGCCACACGGGAATACTGGCTCAGCCTCTTCCCATGTTTCAAGGGATGCTGGAAACCCGACATCATACAGGGAAGGTTCAGGGTTTAAAATTGGGGTCAGTTAAAACACCCCTGGCCACCGGGGTATATTTCCTAGCCCTCTTGGCTTTCTTAAGCCCTTTGTGGTATTACAGTTGGAGGTAACTATTTGGCGAGCTTGTTCACATAATGTCAGTCTTCTGTCCTGTATGAAAGTTCCAGAAGGGTGGGGAATTTGTCATGCTAAACTCCCCACCTCCTCCAAGTAAAATATCCTTGCTCCCAGCATGGGACCGGGCCCTGCATTTATTGACTGGATGGCTCTTTTTCTGTCTTTGTCCTGTGGCTTTCTCTGCAGCTCTTTGTATGTGTCCCAAACCTGGCTCTCCCCTGTTTGTCTGGGGTCTCTGGTGCCATGTCTCCATGTTTCTGGAGTTTTCTTTTTCTATGTCTCTTGGGTGTGTGTGTCTGCGTCTCTCCCTGCCTCTGAGTGGGTCTCTGTTAAAGTCTGTTGTGGGGGGTATAGCTCAGCGGGAGAGCGCATGCTAAGCATGCATGAAGTCCTGGGTTCAACTCTCAGTACCTCCATTAAAGAAAGTTAAAAAAAATAGTCTGTTAAGTGAAGCTCAACCTCTGTGTGTGACTTTAGCCCTCCAGCAAACTGGCTCTGTCTCCGTCTCAGGAAGCTTCCCTCCTGGACCCTCCTGGCCTCTCTGTATTTAGCGGTTTTAGGTGGCATCCTTCCCTCCCAGTCTCTGGGTTGGGGCTCATGCCTCCCCCTCCCCCCTGCTCCCCCTCCCCTCCCGCACTGGGCAGGACAGCAGCTCAGCTCACGCACCCCACGGCGGGCCGGCTGGGCGCGCGCACGTCCTTGCACACCAGCCGCACGTAGCTGTACTTGAGCACGTCGATGAGCGTGTAGAGCGGGGGCGCGCTGGCCCAGCGGCAGCGCGCTAGGTGCATGGAGCTCTTAACGAAGAAGAGGGCCAGACGCTGCTGGCACCACGCGTCGAAGAAGCGGCTGAACTCGGCCCACGAGAAGAAAGCCCTCTCCCGCAGCTCCTGCTCCTCCTGCCCCGCCGCCGTGCCGGGTGGGGGCTCCATCCTGGGGCGCCTGAGTGGCAAGAGTGCGAGGACAAGTGGATATCAGATCCTTCCCCTCCTGAGGTATCCAGCGTCCTCCATCTGAGGCCTGCCTCTTCTGCGCTGATTCCTCTATCCAGGTGGGGCCTGGGGCAGGATCTACCCGTTAATCTCTAGACAGGAAGCTCCAGCCCATCTCTGACCTCCTCTCACCCATTGCTTTATTCTTAGGACAGTTGGAACATATCTTCCTGATCATGAACTCCAATTCTGGTCCTCTCCTCCATCGCTGTGACCCCTAGGGACAGCTGGGGTCCCTCTCCCAAAATGACCTTTAAACTCAGAGGTGGACACTCCAAAGTGTTCCCAGTTTCCTGATAGGATCTCCTCCCTTTCTAGATGTGTCTCCTACATTTGGTGGTAACCTCTAGTGCCTCCATTCATATGCAACTCCCCTTTCCATGCCTACACATGGGCTGTAACCCACATTCAGCTGTGCCCCCCTCTAAAGGCGTTCCATCTCCAGATGTGCTCTGCACACCCACAAATGGACCCCTCATCCCGTCATATTCTTCATATTCGGAGCACCCGTGGCTCCCTCCTACCCAGATGTGTCTATAATACTAGGCAGCTGTGGCCCCTCTCCTAGATGTGACCGCTGTGGGTTGCCACATCCTGCTGTGCCCCTGCTTCCCAGAGATGCTCCCATATCCAGACGTCTTCCTCACTAGTATGGACTCTTCGCCTACAGGTGTGTGCCCCATTCCCTTGTGGCCCATTCTCAGAAGTGCCACCAAAATTCATCTGTGGTACCCTCCTGCCCAGATGCACTGCCTAGTCTGCCTGTGACCCCCTCTTCCCATCTACAGCTGTTGTCCTCCCCAGATATGCGTCCTCGTCCTGGACAAGCCCCTCGTCCTCAGATGGACTTCATCACCTCGGATGCTCCCCCACGTCCAGCTGCGCCTCCCACCTCGTGCAGCCCCTCCCAGCCGTCTCCTACCTCCTCAATCCCTCCCAGCCCCGCCCGCCGCGGCACTCCCCCCAGCCCCGCCCGCCGCAGCACCTCCCATCCCGGCTGTCCCACCCAGCTGTGCCTCTCCCCTCCCCCAGATGTGCACCCTTCCTGCCCCTCCCCACTCACCTACCCGCCCCGGAGCGGCGTCCACCTCCCACAATGCTCCGCGCCAATGCCCGGCCCGGCCCTTGCTGCCGGGATGCCCCGCGCGGCCTCCCGCCTCTCTTCCCGCCGTGCCTCGCGCAGCGGCTTCCACCGAATGTATTTCCCCGCTGGTCACTCCTCAGACCAGTAGCCACATCCACTCATTCACACGTTTCCCAGCGTGCTCTGCGGGAGGGCTCGCCCCACTTCACCCTCTTTCCTGGCAGTCTCGTGTCCCGGAAACTACAACTCCCAGCGTCCTCCCTGAGGCGGCGGCCGCGGACGTCTCCCGGGCTCCGCCCCTCGACTCGGCCCCGCCCCGGCCCGCCGAAGTCTGCGCGCGAACGCTGTGGCGCGAATTTGGGACTGCCGTGTAGCGCCGGGCGGTTCCGGGTGTGACGCTCAGGACGGTGGCGCGCGGGGGCCGGCGCGAGGCAAGTGGCACCGCTTGTGCGGGGCTGGAGGGCTGGGGAACGGCGCGCGTGTCATAAACTTGGGGCTCCTGCCTTCGCCAGGTCGGTCGGCTGCAGAGGAGCGGACGTCGGGGACGCTGAGGCAGCCGGAAGCGCGGTGCGGAGGGGAGAGTGCGAGCAGCGGGCCGCTGGAGGGGGCGGGGCGGCGCTGCGTCCGCCGAAGGGACCGAGCCAGGGAGAAGGTAGACGAGGGCCGGATCCCTTGGACTGGGCAAGGTCTGAAGAGAGGCCTGAAGGGGCGTGGTTAGAGAGGGATGAGGGGCGGGGTCAGGGAAAAGCTGTCAGTGGGCGGGGCCATCCGGAAATTCCAAGGACCAGGGAAGGTGGGCTCGACTGGAAGGGGGTGGGGCAAGGGGAAAGTTTAATAGTGGGTGGAGCCGGGGGAAGGGTTGAAGGAGACGGGTCAACTTTAAGAGGGAGGCCGGATTAAATATGGGGGTGAGGTCAGGGAGAAGTCGACGGTGAGATCTCAGGCTACGCAAAGGTCTTAATGAAAGTTAGGGAAACTTTTAACTGGGGAGAGGTCTGGCCTTGTGTGTGCCTGATGAGGGAGCGGAGCCAAGGGAAGAGCAATGAAGGGGTGTGCTGGATAGCGAGAAGGGGACCAAGGCCTGGAAAGAGGTGGGGCCATAGAGAAATTTTCAGGGGCCAAGACAGAGTAGCTGAACGGTCCAGGCTTACTGTTGCTCAACGGGGTGGAGGGAAGGCCATTAGAACTTGGGAAGGGAAGAGAGAAGGATTTTGAGGTCCTTAAGTGAGAGGGAGTCTTCAGGGGTAAGGGCGAGGGCACTTGGCAGGAGAAGAGCATTTGGAAAGGAGAGCTGGCGTCTGAAAGCTCAGGGGGATCAGTGAGAGGAGACGGCAGACAGTGGGATTAAGGACATCACTCCTTGGCCTCTATCCCCATTTCAGCCCCTTTGAGTCTCTGACTTACCAGGTAGCCTGCGAAGAAGGCATGAGGAAAAGGCAGGAAGGACGAGTGTTAATAAAGTGAGATGTCTTAATTTCATCTCTTAGGATCCTCTGCAGATTTCCCCCTCTATTTGCAGAGATTCTGGGAGTCGGGTGGGGGATATTTTAAACAGGAATCCCTGTCGGTCCTCAGAACCGGCACCCTCCGTTTCTTGTATCCATCCTTGACCGGCTGTGTGGCCCCAGACAAGACACTTTCCCGCTCCTGTTTCAGCTTCCTTAGTTGTCTTTGGGAAGATGTTGAGCTGTTTTAAGCCTCAGAGCATCAGGGAGAGTAGCATATTTAGAGAAAATGGGTAAAACATTTCATAGGGGTGGGGTGGGGCCAGAGGGGCAGACAGGTCAGGAAATGTGAGCTTCTGTGAAGTAGAAGAAATGCAGACTTGAGCCTCCTGGCCTGTCCTCCTCAAACTATTCACCACCAGAGACCCTTTCACATTGCTTTTTGTTACCATAGTCTCCAGGTCTGAAAGATCCTGCTTATAAACCCTAAATTCGTTAGGGATGTTTTTGTTACCCCGATTTTTAGTAATCAAAGGACTGTGTGTGGGCCAGTGTATCCGGTCCTGTGGCCATATCACCGAACAAATAGACAAAATCTTTATGGAACTTAGATTTACGTCCTGCACAACTTAATACAGCAGCCACTAGCCACATGTAGCTCTTGAAATTTAAGTTAGACACAAATGAAAAACTCAGCTCCTCATTCGCGCTAGCTGCCTTTCAAATGCTCTGCAGCCACATATGGCTAGGGCTGCCTTTTTGGACAATGCAGATGAGGCACATTTCTGTCATGCATAAAGTTCTGTTCGAAGCACTGCTCTCGAGGGTGAGACAGATTCTCGTTTATAAAGTCAGGCTGTGCTACGTGCTGTGAAGAAAAAGAGTGAGGGGCCAGTACAGCAGGCCAAGGATGGCAGTAGCGGGACCTGAGTCAGTGGCCACCACGGATTTTTTTATATATTAAAAAAAAAAATTACAGATAGTAAAATTTACTCTTTTTGGTATATAGCTTTGTAAATTTTGAAACATGACGTATGTGATCACCACAATCACGGCAGAGAACAGTTCCATCACCCTTAAAAATGATGCCTGGTGCTCCTTCTTTGTAGTCAACTCTTCCCCCTGGCAACCGTGGATCCCGCCCCATCCCTGTAGCGTGTCACTAGAGTGTTCCTTTTTATGGCCAAGTAAGCGTAAACAAAGTTGAGAACATTCTACAATGGACTACTATCCAACAATTAAAAGCACCGTATGATGTACCAGTTTGTTCATCCATTCATCCATTGAAAGACTTTCTTTTTATACAGTTTTTGGTGATTATACGTAGACCTGCTGCTGTAAACATTTGCTTACTGGTTTTTGCGTGAACATAGGATTTCACTGGGTAAATACCTAGGAATGGGCTTGCCGGGTCAATATGCTAAATGTATGCTTAGCTGTTTGAGAAACTGCCAAGCTTTCCATTGGACTTTCCAGTGGGCCGGACTATTTTACACTCCCACCAGAAATGTGTGACAGTTCCAGTTGCTCCACGTCCTCCCCAGCACTTGGTATTGTCACTTGTTTGGTAGTTAAATAATAGGTAGATAGTAGGCTCTGAGATTTTTGACCTGCACAACTGGGTGAAAATAGCTTCCAAGGCTGAGATGGGGAACATTGGAGGAGGAATAAATGTATGTGTGTTTAAGAGTTTGGATTTGGTCCATTGAGTTTGAGATGTTGAGACATCTGGAGAGAGATAATTAGCATAGAAAACTAGAAATAATGAGTCGGTGAGTTTAGAGGGGAAGTCACAGCCAGAGTTAGACATTTTGGGGTCACCATCACAGAGTATGTTTAAGCCGTCAAACAGGATAAGATTTCCAAGGCAGTAGGTGTAAATAGGACAGAGGAGACCCAGGGATTGGGCCTTGGGCACCGCAACAGAAAGTAAGTTGCCGCTGTAACAAATTACCACAAACTGAGGGGCTTTAGCAGTACATGTTTTATTGTCTTACAGAAGTCTAAAATTGGTTTCACTAAAATTGAGGTGTTGGCAAGGCTGCATACCTTCTGGTGGCTTTCCTTCTGGGGCCTTTCAGGAAAAATAGTTTGCTTGCTTTTTCCAGCTTTTAGAGGCCCCCTGCATTCCTTGGCTAATGGCCTCTTCCTCCATCTTCAAAGCCAGCACCATAGTATCTTCAAATCTCTGATTCTAACCCCCTCCTTCTACGTATAAGGATCACTTATAATCACTGGTAGGTGATTACTTTGGGCCCACCTGAATTATCCGAAATACCCTCCCCATCTCAAAACCCTTAACTTCATCGCATCTGCAGAGTCTCCCACCATGTAAGGTAACTACCCACAGGTGTAGGATTAGCCTGTAGACATCTTTGGGGGCCCGTATCTGCTCACCACAGTTACCGAGGAAGAACCGTCACAGGAATCCAGGAAATAGTGGACGCCGAGGTGAGGGTGTGGTTTGAAGGAAGAATTTCAGTGGAGCAAGGAGTCAGTTGTTTCTAATGCTGCTGACCGGGCTGAGATGAGGAGCGAGAAACCACTCTGGATTTAGCAGCCCCCAGGCTCCCAATGACCTTGATGAGCTGGGTCAGCTGAGTGATGGGGGAAAACTTGAACTTGAAGGCTCACGTGGGGATGGGAGGAGAGAGACTGGAGACGGTGCCTTGGGACAGTTCTTTCTAGGACTCTGAAAAGGGGAGCAGAGAATAGGGACAATAGCTGCAGGAGCATGGGGGTCAAGAGAAGGTTTTTGGGTTTTTTTGGATTTTGCTTTTAAGATGGGAGGAACCACTGCAGATTTGTTAACTGAAAAGGATGATCAAGTAGAGAAGTTGAAGATGCAGGCAATAACACAGCATGGGGCTTGAGGAGGTGGAGGGGGCAGGAGCTCCGGTGTGCAGGTGCACAGGTCGAGGGTCTGGCCTTGGATGAGAGCACAGGTGGGTGGGAGGTGGTACCCACAGCTGGGAGGCTGCAGGTGAGCGCAGGCGCAGTGGCACCACAGGTAGATAAAGCTGCGGGAGCTGGTCTTTCTCGCGACTGCTTCCCTGTCCTCAGCCAAGTGAGGGTGAGTGAAACCCGGTCTGGGAGAGCGAGAGACTTGCGTGGTCTGGGGAAATGGAGAGGCTTGTACCGTAGCCCAAAGGAACCCCAGGGACCAGTGCCTCTCAGCTCTCCGGGTGCCGGTCCAGGGTAGCTGGAGGGTTGGGTTGAATTGGCAGCAGTGGGGTTTTGCCCAGTGGGAGACGAAGGGAGGGAGGCGGGAGCAGGTGAGCGATGATGGGTGATAACGGTGCACCGGAATCCAGCCCAGTGAACGGTGGGAGGGAGGACGCGATGGGGCAGGGACGGTGAAAAGAGGAGGGGACAAACCACGGGCTGTAGACTGAGGGAAGGGCGGGGACACTTTTGGAGTTGGGTTCCTAGAGGAAACTGGCTGGAGACTTAGGGGTGGGGGAGAACAGTTTGAAATTGAAATAGAAATTAGCAAATAAATGGTATTTAATGCCAGGGCCCTGAGCTTTGAATGAAGAGACTGGGTTTTAGTGGAGTTTGTTAATTGGTGTATTTGCTCATTCCTTCCTTCGTGTACTCCCGTCTTTGTGTCTGTCCTTTGTTGGAGATGACCTGGCACATCTTCAAGATTGGGGCCCTAGAGCTTTTTCAAGCCAGGGACTAGGTTTCCTTTCCTGTTTGTCCCCAGAGACCAAAAGTCTTGGGAGACGTGCAGTGAATTCTGTGTGAGGCTCTGTTCTTCCTTGTTGTGGGAATGAATCCAGGGGCCCCCTAACTGGGAAGAAAAGATGCCAACATTTACAAAGAATTCACGCACTAGGTAGGTGAGAACTTTCTACAGTGAGGGACTCCTAATAATACTTGAGTGTTTTGAGGGGAAGAGGAGCTGGGTTATTCACTCCCTATTGACTTTAATGAATTCTGAGCTTTGAGCTGTATATGCAAATTCTATTTTTGGTCCCAATTTTAGGTTACTTTTTCTTGTTTGACTCTTACAAACCTTTTCAAACTTACAGGAAAACTTACAGAGCAACTAGGATAACAATGTGCTATCACTTTGATATTACAGCTGTTAACATTTTGCTATGTTTACACCATGTAATTTTCAGAAAAATAATTGTTTATTGTAGAAGTTTCAAACATCCATAGAAGTGAAGGGAGTAGTCTAGTGAATCCGTATGTACCCATTACCCAGCTCCAGGGATTATCAAAATATGTTTATTCTTATTTCATCTATATTCTCCTTAATTCCCCCTCAAAAAAAAACAAACCTGAGTTATTTTAAAGCAAACTTTAGGCATTTACTGAAATATTTTAAGTAATTTACAGACATGACATTTTGTCTTTGTTTATTTCAGCATGCTTCTTTAAGCAATAAAGGCAGTTTCCTTCTTTCTTTTTTAAATTTATTTTAATTAAAAAAAATTTTTCCCCCTTAATGGAGGCACTGGGGATTAAACCCAGGACCTCATGCACGCCAAGCATGCACTGTACCACTGAGCTCTACCCCCACCCTAGAGGCATTTTCTGATATGTGTTTCACAAATAAAAAAATTAACAAAATTGCCTAAGAAAACAAGGTGGTGTGTAGGTAGGACATTAAATAACCCTAAGGCAGGTGTAATAAAGTGAATCACTTCATAGTCTCTTTCAGGTTGTGTTTAAGAGAAAGGCTTGGTTTGGTGCCCGGACTTTCACAGCCCTCTCCAGCACTTGGCTAATTAGGCCTGGGCTCAGAGCCTCCGGCAGCCAACGCTGTTTAACTAGAACCTAATCATCTGGTTTTGTTCTTTTTTCTTTATTCTTGCGGCTGTCTCCTGTTTGTGATGAGCGATGCTCTTCTGTCTGCAGGAGTGACAAGACTGGGAGTGCAGGGCACCTTGGGTCTGGAGCCAGGCTGTCTGAATTTAAAACCTCCGTTTGCCACTTACAAGCTCTATGATTCAGGGCAAGTGATTCAGCCTTTCTGTGCCTCAGTTTTCTTGCTGGGGAAATAGGGATGACAGTTGAGGATGCTTGGTTGGGGGTTCGGGGTGACGTTATCATTGTTACGGTTGCTTTTACCTCAACAGCCCCGAGGTCTAGGGGCTGCCGCCACCTTCCTTGATCCCAGTCCAGAAAGGCTCCTACCTTCCTCATCCTCAAAATGATGGTGGTTAAGGACACAGACGCTGGAGCCAGACACTTGGCTTCAGATCCTGGCAACTCATTAGGCTGTGTGACCTCAAGCAAATTACTCTACCTCTCTGTGCTTCTGTGGCCTCATTTGTAAAATCAGGATGATAGTGAATTGTAGTAGGTTTTGCATGAATTAATTCATATAGACTTGGAATACTGCCTGCTGCTTGGTAAGCACCCCAGTTAGTAAAAAGATGACTCTTTAACAGAAAAAGTAATTAAGTAGAAAAAAAAGGTTTTATGTTGACATGGTAGAAATTGCAGAGGTGCTGTGAGGAATGTCGGAAGGTTGGGAAATAAGTTTTGGAGGAGATGGGAGTGAACCAGGCACAGCTCCCTGGCCCCAGAGCCCACATCTGATTGGGGAGATAAACTCTGAACGCAGTCCGGGGAACACGGGGTTGATGTCCTGTGTGAGACAAGGAAAGTACTGAATAACCACCATGGAGAGGTCAGGAAAGTGAGCGGCTCTTACAAGCGCCTTTTGTTGGTACATCTTCCTGTTAGATGAAGAGCAGGCTCTGTGTGGAAGAGGAGATGTCTTGTCTTGTTCTCTGAGTTGTAACTTTCACGTTACTAACAAATCTCACCAGCATGTCATTTTGGTCCATAAAAACAGGAGTTTCTTCCTGACAGGGGAAGTCACGTTTCTGATTTCGTGGGCTTTTTTCCTTCTGAAAGGAGGTGTTGACACAAATAGTCAACAGATGATCTACACTAGGAATAGAAAAGAGTATTCTCCGAGCCAGACTGAGAACGCTAGCCCGCGAAACAGCCTCTCTGATAGCTCCGGGGAACCGCTCCGGGGAAGCCTGGTTTTCAGCACAGGTTTACATCTTGTTAGAACAAAGAACATACAGTAGACACGACCAGGGGTACATTCCTTCAAGGTTTCAAAAAGAAAAAAAAAAAAGATGAGCGTGTGCATAGCGAGTCAGCATGGCCTTGGCCATGGGAAGGGGCCTTGTCTCTGGAGGGCTACCTGCCTGGGGTAGTAGGAAGGGGGGTGTTTACCTCTGTCCTCAGAGTGGACATGTTTTACTCCTGGTAAATGCATTCTTACTACCCTTTAATTGGTTAAAGCAGATGTACAATGTCTGTTTGACAGGCCATGTGGCAGGCTGTTCGAGTTAGCATGAAGTTCAAACCAAATCAGGTGTACCCCAGAGCGATGGCCCCACACCTTGCGATGTGGAAGTTTCTCCCATCAGAGGTGTATGTGTTTTGATCTCCGCACAATCAATATCCTCACCAAGTGTTTGGATGTCTGTTTCAGGAGCAGCGGAGCAGAGGAGAGGAGGAGGAGAGGGGAGGGGAGAATTCGGAAGCCGCCATCATGCAGCGAAGTATCATGTAAGCATCCCACCCGCATCCCACCGCCACCCCGCCCGCCACCAGCCCCGCTCTCCAGCTCCCTGCACCTCTCTAGCCCTGTGCCTTTTCTTAGAAGATCTCGGGTTAGTCTCCATAGAGGAGTTTGCAGGAGTTGAGCAGAATGGAAAATGGGGAGTGGGGTAGGATAGTGACTGAAATTTTTAGTCGCTAGGTTCAGAACTGCTAACTCAGTGTTTCTCAGTCAGGGGCAGTTTTGCACCCCATGGAACGTTTTGGGTTGTCACAACTTGGGGAGGAGGGGTTCTCCATTAGTCTCTGGTGGGTAAAGGCCAGGCGGGCTGCTCAGCATCCTGCAAAGCACAGGAGAGCCCCCTCAGCAAAGAACTGTCTGGCTGGAGATGCCCGGGGTGGGAAACCCTGCGCTAACCCAAGCTGGCTTCAGGAAAAACAGAAAAGGAATCCCTCGTCTCCTGGAGTTAGGGGGCAGATCCAGTTGTCCCAACTTTGTCCCTGGGAATCTTTCTCCATTGTTCGGCTCTGCTTTCTTCGATGTTGTATCGCTCTGGCGGGCCCCCTTCCCTGAGCTTGTGGCAGCGTAGGGTCAGCAGCCCCAGTGGAAAGAGGTGGTCTCTCTCCCTGCTGTCCCAACAAGATCTAGAGTCAAGTTTTGTTGGCCCCTCTCGGACTGCATGCCAGTCCCTGAACCAGCCACTGTCCCCCCGGGGATGCAGTACCTTGACTGGCTAGGTCTGGGGCAGGTGCCCGCCCTGGTTGTCGGGGAGAGGGCAGCCCCAAGCAGCCCACAGAGACTGAGAGAATTTAGGGGAAGGTGTGTCCCAAGAGGAACGTGGAGGGCCGTTCCCAGGAGGGAATGGGTCCTAGACAGATCCGGACAAGGACGTCACCCCAGAGACCTGGGAGCTGGTGGCTCACACAGATCCCAGGCTGCATTTTTCTCAGGTGATGAGAAACCTGGGGACAGTCTCTCCTGGGGTGATAGCACTTTTGATTGCTTTCTGTCACCTTGCTGGATTATATTTGATTTTTTAAAGAGAAAGTAAACTCTTAATGTTGGAGTTATTTTAGACGTACAGAGGAGTTGTAAAGGCACCTGTCTTTTCCAGAACACTTAACACCTCCGGACATTTTATATTTAGCTACTTGCTTAATATTTGCCTCCCCCACCAGTGTCGGCCCCTCGAGGGCAGGGGCTTTATGTGTCTGGGTCGCTGCCGGGGCCCCTCGGTTCCCAGGACAGGCCCTGGCACGTAGTGACTGCATAGCTAATACTTGTGGAGTGGACACTGGGGTGTGTCATCTCTCAGGTGGCGGGTGAGTTGGGAAAGGCAAATAAGTGGAATGTTGCCTCTCTATCTGAGCCTCAGTTTCCCTATCGGTCGAAGGGGGTTCTTTGAAATCTTATCTTGCTTGCTGGGATGTTTCTTGTGTTTCTGTGGGCATAGAAATCTGTAGAATGTGGCACCTGTGGGAGGGGTTATTGGTACTGTTATAATTCCTGTTTTTGCCCCCTCTTCTGCTCCTCCAGGTCATTTTTCCAGCCCAAGAAAGAAGGCAAAGTGAAGAAGCCAGAGGAGACATCCAACAGCACCAGAGAAACAGAGTCCCCTCCAAAGTACGTTCTGGGCCTGGGTGTGGGGAGTCTGTTCCTTCATCAGTCAGGACTCTCTTGGCTGCAAGAGTTATAATCCCAACTAGAGATGTATCGGGGCCCCACAGGGAAAGTTTTGACTCCAGTAACTGGGAAGGTCAAAGGTGGGTTCAGCTTCAGGCACAGCTGGATCCAGGGCCTCAGAGTTGTCTTCAGGGCTCTGTCCTGGTGTCTTGACTTCATTCTGGAGCAGACTTTCCCCATGAAGCAGAGAACCTGCCATTGGCTGCGTCCAGTGGAAGAGAACAATGTTCTCTCCTCCAGCATCTTTGTCACAGGTTCTCAGGAAGACCCTGTCCCTGGACCAGTCAGCTTTCCAGATCGTGCACTCAAGGTAGATTCCGCTCACATCCCCAGTCTGGGGCCTTGGGCAAGTACCTTCACTTCCGGGCCCCAGCTTCCTCATGGGTAACAGAGTATCACGATCTCTATCAGGCTTTCTGTGTGGATTTGATGCATTAACACACTAACAGAGAAAAGTGCCTGCTTCACCAAAGACGCTCAGTAAGCGCTAAGAATCACGTCATAATTTCTCAATACTCTTGATTTTTCTATCGGCACCTTTTGCGTTTACATTGCTATCTATACACGCTTTGGTTATTTTATTTTCTGCGGAATATTTTAGTTTCTTGAAAAATAGAGATCATACGTGTATATTGTTTCTCGACTTGCTTTCTTCAGCAACAGTATGACTTAGAGATTTTTTTTCCCACTCGTGAGCACAGAGGGCCATCTGATCCCTTTCACTTTCTGCTTTGTGTTCCATTTTATGGGTATACTGCAGAAATTATTTAGCATTCCCCTACTGATGGATATTTAGGTTGTTTCCAATTTGGGGCTGAAACAATCTACTCTGCAGTGAATAGTCTAATGTGTGATTCCTTGGGCGCACGTGCAGATAGTTTTTCCAAGCACAGATACCCCTAGGCGGACGCACACATGGTAATTGTTCATTCGTCAACTCAGAGAAGTGGGTAAAGTAAAAACTTTGAAGTCCTTTCAGAATTCACTCCCCAGAGGAACTGCTATTACCAGTTTGAGTCGTATCTTTCCATACCCTGTTTATATGCAGTTAAACATACATGCACCTAACACAGTTATCAACACATAGTAGGTGCTCAGTAAATATTTGTCCCACATTTGTATATTGGATAGCAGGGACTCTTATTTTGATCACTGTTATATCTCAAGGAGCTGGTACAGGCCTGTCATCTAACAGATAATAATATACACCTTTAATTTATTTTTAAATAAGAAAAGCAGGATTGTTGTGTATGCAAGTTGCAGGTATATACTGGCAAACATTCATGCACTTTTTATGTTCGTAGAGTCCTACTATATAGATTCATTTATTCAACAAATAACTACTGAGTATCTCCTGTGTGCCCGGTACTGTTCTAGACCCTGTGGGGTTAGCAGTGAGTAAAATCAACAGCCACTCCTCTCGGAGATTTGACAGCCTGCTTGCTTTCCCCACAGAAAACATCTCAGAGCCAAGTGCTTCCTATAAACCCACTTTATTCTTTTTGATGATATTCTGTAACATGCTTGTGCCATCATTGACCTGTAAGGAGTGGTCTGTGTACACCTTGGTCTCTGTCCAGACCGCGAGCTCTGAGTGCAGAAAGCAGTAGGAATCAGCTGTATTCTCAGCCCCTTAAGAGACCTCTACCAGCGTGCACGTCACACTTTATTTTGACGGTGGCCTGTGTCACTGGCAGCCTCCCCCGACTTTCCTCCTCTCATGCTCTTATCTGCATCATCCAAGCAAGTCAGAGTACCAGGGGTCAGACAGCAGTGAGGACAGGCAGTCAGGAACAGGTGGCATGCCTCAGTCAGAACGCTTACATCCTGTTGGTCTGAACTCATCACGTGTCCATACCTAACTGCAGGAGTGGCTGGGAATTATAGTCCCTAGCTGAGTGGCCATGGACCTAACTAAAACTCAAGGAGATTATATGACCAAGTGAAAGAAAGTAGGTCACTAGGTGGATGTTGGAGGACAGTCTCTGCCCTAAGTAAGGACATCACCTTCTCAGCATTGCCCACTGCAGCGTGGGCACAGGGGAGACCTCCAGAGATGTGGGAGGGATGGATGACTAAGAGTATATGCTGAGGAGGCCCCTGGAAAATGTTCATTGAATGCTTGAAAGGCAAGGAGGGAAATGAAACGTAACGAAGGGGCTGGAGTGTTCTGGGCAGGGTCCCCACTCTGCCTGCTGGAAAAAACCCATTTTTCTCGCCTTCCAGGGCGGCTCTGAAAGAGCGGAATAGAATGGTGCCTGAGGGCGACTCTCCAGTGAAGAGGCCAGGGAGGAAGGTGGCCCGGGTCTTGGGCAGCGAGGGGGAGGAGGAGGAGGAAGCCCCCTCACCCCTCAAAGGCCAGGTAAGCTGCCTGCCCATTTTTATCAGAAGAAAACGTCATTCCCACTGGGCTTTGGAACTGAGGGCAGCAGCTGCTCAGGAGAACTGGAGATAGCGCTCCAGAAGGTGGAAGAGCTGAGGGGTTGTGCGTGGTCCACACGCCCCTAACTCCGCCTCGGCCAGGGTCAGCCAGGCTGCTTCTATACTGTTGCTTGTCGTCCCTAGACTTCCTTGTCCAAGTGAATACCCACATTCAACCAGTGGGAAGAGCTGGGCACCCCACTTGCCCTTAACTGAATGTTATTTGAACCAAGGGAAGTGTACATTATCTCCCCTTACATTGCATCATGTAGACCTAGGGCTCTTGGCCACACCTACCTGCAAGGCACCCTGGAAAATGTCTATATCATGCCTAGCTAAAAATCAAAGATTCTGTAACTTTAGAAAAAGAATTGTTATTGGGGTCCATGATAGGGACATCTGGGACTATGACACTATGCAGGTGGGTAGAGTGATGGCCCAGGTAAGAGGGGATGAGGCCTGAACTGGGGCTAAGTCCCTCTGTAGTCTCAAGTGTTTGGAAGATGACTTAGCTGAGTGCTCCCTCCTTCTTCCCCTCACTCAAGAATTGCTCTTTCTCACCCCTTCCAGAAGCCTGCACCAGACTCTCCACAGAACTCCCCTCCCCATCCTGTCACACTTCCCAAGAGCCCTTCCCTCTCCAACACCTCTCCAGCAGTCCTCTCCCCACCGGCGATCCCAAAGCGTCGCACAGGTAATGACCCCCCAGCCCTGCCCCTTCAGTTGCCTGACTTTGTCCGCCCTTGGGTTTCTGTGTCATCCGGCCACCCTCACGACAGCTCTGAGCTTAGTCTTGTGGTAAAGAGCACGGCTCCACCATCCACTGGCTGTGTGACCTGGGGCAAAGGACTTACCTTCTCTGAGCTTTATCTGTAAAACAGATGATAATTACAGCACCTACCACATAGAAGTGTGGGGAGGATTAAAAGTGAACACGTGTGAAGTGCTTGGAACTGGGCTTGGCCCATAGTGAGTGTTCTGTAAATGTCTGTTGCTTTAATTGTGATTATGTGCAGTGATGGAATTCACTGTGGGAGCACAGGGGAGGGGTCATGACTCGAGGGGGACTTGTAGAAGAGAGCTTAGCCCAGCTGAGCCCTGAAGGACAAAAACAGGGACCAAGAAGGGAGGAGTTCCAGGCAGGGGGAGTGCGAGTTGAGAAAGCCCTTTGGGGCTGCAAGTGGGTTGGTGTGCTGGTCCTCAGAGCACAAGGTTGGGGACAGCCAGCCGTGAGACTGGAGAAGGTCTGTGAATGCCAGCCTGAGGAGGGGTGTCTCTGTGCCCAGGGAGCTTGGGGAGATTTTGTAGAGGCTCGGAGCGACCCCCAAGTGATGCAGGGTGATGTGACTCACTGAGGCCCTGAACCGTTTGGGTGTGACTGAGGAACTGAATTTGTAATGCTGTCTCATTTAAATTTGAAAGCAATGCTGAATTCTGTTATTAGAGACTTCCAGGTACATTTGGAACAACTTGGATAAGTGAGTCTCCCTTTTCATGGTAAATTCTATGAACTCTAAATGCAGATGGAGTAATTCTGATGAAAATTGAGCCCCTAGTTGAGATGTCCTTGTAAGTGCATCAGATTTTGAAGACTTAGCATAAAAAAAGAATGTTAATAACGTCTTTTAATGTTCAAAACATGTTGGAGTCATAATATTTTGGATATATTGGGTTCAGGGAAACTGTATTATGAAAACTAAGCTCACTTGGTTTTTTCCCTTTTTCTCAATGTAACTACTAGGAAGTTTAAGATGTAGGTGGCTCACCCTGTATTTCCATGGGGTGGGGCTGGTGTGAGAAATAGTAGTGGTGATACCAGGCGCAGGCGGAGCTCAGGGTTGAGCCAGCCCGCAGGAGGTGATGTCAGGGCTGAGTCGTGGAAGATGGCTTAGGGTTGGCTGCATTAAGAAAGGGCAGCTGGGAAGTGTTGCAGCCGAGAAGGACACGTGCAAATACCTCGGGGTGCACTGTGCAGAGGCCTCAGGGAGGGAACAGCGCGGCACGTCGCGGAACCCCATCACCTCAGTGTTCTGGAGAATCAAGTGCGATTTGAGGAGTAGGGAGCGTTTGTGGGTAGTGTGTGGGAGACACGAGGCAGAGAGGGCAGCAGGCACCAGCTCCCAAGGGGCCTGGCGTGCGGGGCTGCGCCTGGGTCTTGCCCTGGGGGAGCTGGGAGCCCTGGGAGGGCTGCAAGCTGGCAGGGCCACTGCGGGAGAGGTGGTCATAATGGGATAGCGGAGCGGCTCAGGCCCTGCCGGCAGCTCAGGGCCGACACTGAGCTTGGCCCTGGGAGGGGGCGGTGTCAGGGAATTCCTTTTAGAGGCAGTGACATCTGACCCTTGTCTCAGAAGGCCACTGAACAGCGGGTGTGAAGACGCAGAGGTGTGACATGGCCTGGTGTGTTTGGGAACAACAGCAGTTGAGCGATATTGGGAAATAAAGGGGACTGTCATGTAGGAAGATCACAGGGTTCGGCGGGGAGAGGTTGGAGAGGACAGGGTGGCTAACAAGTGACTTCATCCTGGAGTGCGGTGGGAGGAGGGGAGGGCCGCGGCCCGCCGTGGCTGGCAGAAGGTGGCTCGGGGGCCGTGTGCAGGAGCCACTGGGGTCCGGGAGACCAGGGAGAAGGTGAGAGAGGATGAAAATGATGACAGCCGCCTCTTAGTGTGTTCCTCACCGTGTGTCAGTAGCTTGGTTTGGCGTCTTCTAGAAGCAGGCCCTGAAGCTCTGAAACAAGAATTCAAGTGTGAGCCGTCTCTTTGGGAAGTGCGGAGAGCACAGACGGGGAGGGACTCTGGGACGGGGAGGCAGCTGTGAGCAGCTGGAGCTCAGTGGGTGAGGAGGCTCTGGGCCTCAGCGTTGTCCACGCAGGCACGAGGAGCCGGGGTGTTGTTACCCCGACTCCATCAGTCACTGGCTGAGGGCCCCTCCCAGGGCCTTGATTCCCTGCTGCTTCCGGACTTCCAAGGATCCGGAAAAGCTGTCTGGGCCCCACAGAGATGGTAAGACCCTAGGGATGCAGGCGGGGCACCGGGCGCATCTGCTGGAGTCTGGTCCTGGGCCAAGCATGGTCCATCATGGTATAACATTGTTCCCTTGGTGGGACTGTGCCCATCCTGCGGTAAGGGAGGGCGAGGCACAGAGAGATTAAGTGACCCACTCATGGACACACAGCCAGGGAGCAGTGAAGCCTGAAGGACGAGGCCTGCGCCGGGGCAGTGGCTGTGGGCAGGCAAGGGGGACAGGGGCCTAGGGCCTTCTCGGGAGCCCCATCACCACGGAGTCTGAGCTCACTGGGGCCGGTGGGCCAGCGAATAGCTCACACTGAGCCCTTCGCCTTCCCAGCCCGGAAGCAGGTTCCTAAACGGACATTTCTGGAAGTCCTGGAAGAGCAGAGCAAGGACAAGGTCACAGAAGCCAAGAAGAAGAAGGAGGACAAAGGTGAGGCATGGGGGGTCGGGCGGGGGAGGAAGGGAAACAGAGACTCTGGGGCAGGGGTCCTGGAAGGATGGGGGCCTGTCTAAGAGGACAGAGTGTGAGGACCCCACTGATTTGATGCCTCTGTCCAAGAATCCATACTTGTCCGCCAGAGTCCCACACCCCAACATGGGGATTTTTGTTAGCAAAGCTTTTTGGAGTGTATTCGTTTGGCCATCTTCCTTCAGTGTTAATGCATACACAGTTTCCTGGTTTTCTCTTCTATTTTTATGTTTATTGTATGGAAAACACTTTCCTTTACATGGTTTGTTTTTATTGTAAATTTTACCAGAAAGCAGAGAAGTTCCCAACCTTCCAGTGCCCTTTGTGTCTTAGTGATTTTTTTCATGGTGCCCCAAGGCCAGTGCCTTCACTGTTCCATTTATTAAGTTACGTCCAAACAACCATTTATGTTCTAGCAACTTGGGCATTTGAGAAAATAATACACATACATGGAAAGGAAAAATGCTGTTTGATCTTAAATATTCTTATTCTTAAATAATCACAATTACTTACTAATAGAATGTCACCTGGGCACTGCACAGTTTCTCAAACTTTGGAATCCAGTTGAGAACCGCCATGCTCACTTCCTGCTCTGTGTTGATTTTTGTGCACTGCTTGGTTTTTTGTCACGCCGAGTACCCAGCTTTGCAGAAAGATAGCGTCAGGAATTGCAAAGAAAAGTGATCTAATTGTGATTAGACTACCTGAAGCTAGTTGTTTATATGGTGTCCAACAGATGTCACTGGTCTCCCTTGAAAATGTCAGATATCCTGCTGTGTCCCCGTGGCTTCCCTGAATCTTGGTGCACTCGGGGAAGCACAGCCAGGAAGTCCCGAGCCGCTGATCATCTAGGCCTGCATGAGATCAGAAGGCTTGTAGCCTTTGCCACTGTTGGTTTGTGTGTGTGTTTAATAAAAGGTCCTTATTAAGCTCCTCTTTCCCAAGGAAGATTTGAATTTGGTGGAGATCTGATTTCCTGTTGGCCGTTTTCAATCAGTAACAAATTTTAGGGGGAGGATATAGCTCAGTGGTAGATTGCACGCCTAGCGTGCACGAGGTCCTGGTTTCAATCCCCAGCACCTCCATTAAAAAATAAATAAGTAAACCTACTTACCCCCCCCCCCGATAACTAGTTAATTAAAAAAATTTTAAATAACCCCATTTTAAAAAGTAGTAATAATAAATAATCACCTCTCCCCCCAAAAAACATTTGGTACAAATTTTACTGTCGATCGTGCAGTTTTAGCCATTGTCTGTATCTGGGGGCGTGGTGGTGGGTGGTTTCTTTCTACGAAGGCAGATTTTTTTTCTTAAGTTAGTTGATGCAGTTTTTATTATTACTTAATAATAGCTTTAAAATAAAGCTTTATGTTTATCTCTAAGAAGTTTCTCATTTGCATATTGAACCCCTTCCAAGTCTATTTCGCGGTGAATCATTCTGAAATAATGGTTTATAAGGGAAGACTGGCCCTCTCTATTTCCTAGCTGTACGGGCGAACACTGGGGTTGGTCACCCCAGAGGAACCCAGGAGCGGGCTCTCACCCCCCTGTCACTTTACAGTCCAGTCAGCCCAGTGCAGAACAAATGGGATCAGTGCCTTGGGAATTGAAATGCCCTTGAGGGGTCATAGTGACTTCCTGCCGTCTGACTTTTCTGCCTGTCAGCAGAACTAGAGACCCCATTGGAAAGCCTCACGGAGCCTGAAGTGGGCAAAAAGGAGGAGGCAGATGCGAAGGAGCAGCCCACGACGCCCCCCAGACCCCGAGAGACCCCCGGTGAGTTTCTGATGCTCTTCTTCCTGCAGCCCCATCTCTCTGGTTTTGGGGTCAGAGGTCTTTGGAAGACAGGGAATTTAAGTAAGACCTAGATGAGCTAAGCCTTATATAAGATCCTCAAATGTGTTGTTTAAATGCAAATTCTAGGGAAATCATGGGTTCTATTACTGTGACTGTTTTTACTGTTGTGATCCTCCCACAGAATATATCTTCCAGACATCATGGGCACTCAGTGTTATTAACTGAGCAGTGGTTTTTTTAAAGTTAGAAAGCCAGGCTGAGGAGCAAGATCTTGGAGGTTGGGCCTGCCCTCACGGGCCAGAGAACAACCCACGTAGTCCCGGCGTCCAGAGACTCCCGTGGTAGAAAGAACGCAGTGGGGACACCTTCAGGATGCAGAATCCTGTCTGACGTTCTGCATCTGCAGGAGCAGCAGGACCCTTTCCTTCTTACAGTGCTTACAGGGCCGGTATTTCTTTTTACCACTATCCGTCAGTCTCCAGTGTCAGGCCAGATGCTAGAATTCCGTTCGTTAGCACTGAAGCATCGGGCCCAAGAGGCTCAAAGCCGATACTGTGGAAAGGAAAAGGGCAGAGTTGGTGATGTTTTCCATCTGTAGGGTCAGAATGACGGGGATTAAAAAAGAAAAGTCTCAGGGTCTGACCCCTCCTGCTTTAGAAGCCGAGCCCCCGACAGAAAGTGTTTGCAAGCCTGAGATGGCAACGAAGCAGGGACCACAGGAGGACGGCCAGACACAGCCTCCCCGCCCAGCTGCCAAGACACTCAGCAGTTTCTTCTGTGAGTTTCTCTCCCTCACTCCGGGTAGCATAGGGAAGAGAAGGGGGGTCTTCGTCCAGAGACAGGAATCCCTCCTGCCCTCCTGCAGGTGAGAAAGTCTGACTGGCCTCTCCTGCCATATCGCCGTCTCCCCGAGCATTGGGGTGATGCTGGCTGGAGAGGGGTCAGCAGGTGGGGGCTATCGGAAGGAGGAAGGACCCACAGTTTCCTGGCTTCATTCCCAGCCCCCCGAAAGCCGGCAGTCAAAAAGGAAGCTGAAGAAGAGGGACCTGGCTCTGTAAGAAAGGAGGCAGCCAAGGGGTGAGTCAGTATCTGCTGCCCAGCAGAGAGGACAGTGGATTGAAAAGAGTAACGCTCTGGGTCCGGGATTTCCCGATCTGGTTGTAGGTGGGCCTCCGAAACAGGCAGACAAACACCACCAGTTCTTTCAGCTTCGCAATTTCCTGATCAAGATTTAATTCTTCCAATCGTAATGTTTCAGGGATTCTTTTTAGTCAGTTTACAATGTTGTGTCAATTTCTGGTGTACAACACAATGTCATACATGGATATACATATATTCATTTCCATATTCTTTTTCACCATAAGCTACTACAAGATATTGAATATATTTCCCTGTGCTATACAGTATAAACTTGTTTATCTATTTTGTATTTACCAGTTGGTATCTGCAAATTTTGAACTCCCAGTTTATCCCTTCCCACCCGCCTACCCCCTGGCAAGCACAAGTCTGTATTCTGTGTCTGTGAGTCTGTTCCTGTTTTATATATAAGTTCATTTGTCTTTTTTTTTTTTTAATTCCACATATGAGTGGTATCATATGGTATTCTTCTTTCTCTTTCTGGCTTACTTCACTTAGACTGATATTCTCCAGGGACATCCATGTTGCTGCAAATGAAATTATTTCATCATTTTTATGGCTGAGTAGTATTCCATTGTATAAATATACCACGACTTCTTTATCCAGTCATCTGTCAGTGGACATTTAGGTTGTTTCCATGTCTTGGCTGTCGTAAATAGTGCTACTGTGAACACTGTTGTGCGGGTGTCTTTTTGAATTAGGGTTCCATCTGGATACATGCCCAGGAGTGGAATTGCTGGGTCATATGATAGGTCTATTTTTAGTCTTTTGAGGAATCTCCACACTGTTTTCCACAGTGGCTGCACCAAACTGCATTCCCACCAGCAGTGTAGGAGGGTTCCCCTTTCTTCACAGCCTCTCTAGCATTTGTCATTTGTGGGCTTTTGAATGATGGCCATTCTGACTGGTGCGAGGTGATACCTCATTGTAGTTTTGATTTGCATTTCTCTGATAATTAGTGATATTGAGCATTTTTTTCATGTGCCTGTTGGTCATTTGTATGTCTTCCTTGGAGAATTGCTTGTTTAGGTCTTCAGGGATTCTTAACATCAGTTTTGCACCCTAGTTGAGACCTCACTAGTGAGATTACTGTGAGTGGCACACTTTAGCTCGAGGCTGCACTAGGAGCGGTGCCCTCGCCTGGAATGCTCTTCTCTCTGATGCCCTGTGCCCTCCCTCACGTCACTCTGCCCAAACGCCTCCTCTCTGGGCTTCCCCAGCCACCCTCTGAAGTAGCACGTACCATCCCACTTTCTTCCTCTACTTGGCTTTGTTTTGTTCTCTGAAATATTTTTTAATACCTGAAATTATTTCTTTGCTTTTGTTTTGTTGGTTTGTTTTCCCTGACTCTCCACCAGCTTGTGAGCTCCAGGTTAGCAAATTATTTTCCTTCACTAGGACCTGGCACTTAGTAAGTGCTCAATAAATGTTAGCTGGAGGAATGACTTCGCATTGACCTCGGCATCTCCCCTGTAATACCACTGTTCCCTCCACAGACACCTGGACCCACCCAGCTACAACCCGGCCAAGAACAACTACCATCCCATTGAAGACGCCTGCTGGAAGCCAGGCCAGAAGTGAGGCTTCTTCCTCCCCAGATTGTCCTCCTTCAGCCCCTGTCACTGCAGGAGGCCCTCTACTGGTGGCCGCAGGGGGAGGAAACTGTCCAATCTCTCCCTTCCGTGTTTTGGGGACACGGTGGGCAGCACTGGAGGGCACAGAGAGGAAACCCTGGGCAATGGGCAGCAGAGTTGCGGATGTGCTCTGGGAGACCAGCAAGGCTGTCCCCAGGGAGGTGTGGGGAGGCAGGAGGGGCAGCGTGCGTGTGCACACCACTCTTGTGTCTCTTTTCCTCCCCAAGGGTCCCTTACCTGGCCGTGGCCCGGACCTTTGAGAAGATCGAGGAGGTTTCTGCTCGGTAATTAACCAAGCCTGCCTGGCGTGGGCGGGAGGGGCGGAGACTCCGGCTCTGTCCCTCTGCCGGTCCCTGTGCCTCCAGCTGCTTAACCCTTCTGACCTCTCTTCTCTCGCACCCTCATCCTCACCCTCACGCCCAAGATCACAGACCACAGGAGCAGCCACGGGCCCTGTGGAGGCCCAGGCTCGGAGGGACCATGCCATCATTTCTGCCTCGTTTGTTAGTCAGAGGAAGGCGTGAGGGTGAGCCCAGATTCTGGGGATGGGAAAACAGCCTCCACCTCCTGATGGCGGAAACTTAATCTACCCTAAGAAATCAGAAGTGGCCACAGCCTTGCTGACCTTTCTCAGCCTGTGTGAAGAAGTCCAGGTCTTGTTTGTAGTGAGAACTCCACTCCCAGTGAGGCTCTGGGCCTGCCCAGACCTGGTCCTCCCCCTCCCACCCCATCCCCAGGCTTTTCTCCTTGTCTCCCCCGCCCCCACTCCCCCTGTGCATTTAGTTGATGTCAGGGTTATTGTGGGGTCTGCCTCCTCTGCTCCTACTGTTGCTGTTTTCAGAGGCTCTCTTCACTTTACTTTAAGCAGATCTCAGCTTGTTTGAACTGCTTGGTGCTGTCCCTTCATTTTCACATTTCACACGTTCTTTTTCACTTCTCCAACATTTAGACTATCCCTGACACATTATTCTTGCAAATGTGTGTCTTGGTGAATGTGGAGTAACCTCACCTGGGGCGTAAACCCTACAACGGAATCGCAGGGCACCAGGGGCGCAGGAAGGGCCTTGGATGCCAGGCTGAGGGGCTCACAAGGGCTGCGGAGTGAGGTCCGATGAGCCAAAGCCCTGCCCTGGGTCCCGACAGGTCTGGGAGTGGGCCCCACTCTGCTTCTTCCTGGCTGTGTGACAGCAGGTAGGCGGCCTGACCTCTCTGAGCTGTGGTCTCTCACTAGTAAAGTCTTGATTATCTGTCTCAAGGTTGCTGTGAGAACTGTGAAGTGAAAAAGTGACATGGTGTGGCATTTAGTTTCAGGAGAGACTGTCCAAAATCCCTTGGCTCAGGAGAACTGCGGGAGACTGTTCAAACCCCATCATCTGAAATCAGAGGGTTTAAAATTTTTTTAAACTCTATGGAAATAATTTTAGACTTACAGGAAAAGTGCAGAAATAGTACAGAGTGTCCCCATCCACCCTGACCTACTTCCTCTCGTGTTCACATCTTACATCAACATAGGAGACAGACCAAAACCAGGACGTTAACGTCAGTACAGTCGTCCCTCTGTGTCCATGGGGAATTGAGTCCATAACCCCCTGCGGATGCCAAAGTCTGGGGGTGTCAAGTCCCCTGCATAAAGTGGCAGGGTACAGCTGGCGCTCCATGTCGGCCGGCTGTCCGTGCCTGTCGGGAATCTACAGACCGTTTGGATTTTGCTAGCTTCTTTGCGTGCAAGGCCAGGATCCACTGAGTTTAGCTGTCCCACCTCTCATCTCCTTCCTCCCCGACAGTTCCTCTGTCTTTATCCTTCCTCACCTCGACACTCGTGAGGAGTCCAGCAATTTCAGAGAATGTCTCTTGTTCAGCTTTGCTGTTTCTTCGGGAGGCGATGCGTCTTCCGTCGGGAGGTGCTTTCTCACAGCCTCCTTTCAGAGCTCGTGCCCCTGGGTGACACGGCTCTGGGACCATCGTCCAGGCATCTCCACCGTCCATTTGCCGAGCTTCCCTCTGTGAGTTTCCCAGGTGTCTTGTTGGGATGCTCTTTGAGTCTCTGCAAGGACTCTCTCCTCAAGCTCTCGCCCGCTAATTCTGGCCTCTGAGTGAGTGTCCTAGGACTGCCGACCCAAATGACCGCAGACCCGGTAGCTTCCAACAACAGGAGTGTGTCTTCTGTATTTTATAAGGACTCAAATCAAACTCAGGGCCCGCCCTAATCCAGGATGATCTCGCCTTGGTCTTACCTGAGTTACACCCGCCGAGACCTTGTTTCCAGTTAAGGCCCCCCTCTGAGTTCCTGTGTGGACATGAGTGGGGATGCTGCTCCGTCCACCGCAGCGTCTGGTGCCGGGTCTTCCCCGTCACAGTTAAGTCCGTGGTGATCCTGTGTTTCTCACATCGCTTCTGCCTTTGTTAACAGGACTTCTTAAGAAACACAGAGCTTGTCTTTTCAGTGAGGCCCTCCAAGTTTGCCAACAGTAAACCCAGACGTTTCCACAGTTGCTGTGACACAGACAGAAATATTTTATTTTTAGAGGCAGCACAGCTTGGGAGCTGGGAGCGCAGGTCCTCGAGCAGACGGGCTTGGTTTGGTACTTACGAGCTCTGTGACCTTGGGCAAGTTACATAGTCCTGCTGTGCCTCAGTTTTTTCATCTGTGAAATGGAATAATAATACCTGACTTGGGGAGGTGTGAGAATTCAGGGAGTTAGGGAATGCTGCCGAGGGCTTAAAACCCGTGCCTGGAAAATGATCCGTCCGCATCGGTGGTTATTTCTCTGTAGATGATGGTCACTGGGTCACTGTCTTCGTCATCGCTTTGTCAGGTGGAGTCCTCCCCCTCCAGCGGTCTGTGATTGTGTCTCTGCTCAGGTCACACACCCGGTCTGGTCCTGAGCCTTTTCCTGTCTCTTTTCCAGATTCCTTTTATCTCCCCACTCCCCCTGACCTTGACCCGGAAATGCAGGGTGGTCTCACCCCCATCCCTCTCCCCACTAGGCTCCGCATGGTGGAGACACTGAGCAACTTGCTGCGCTCCGTGGTGGCCCTGTCACCTCCAGACCTCCTCCCCGTCCTCTACCTCAGCCTCAACCGCCTGGGGCCGCCCCAGCAGGGCCTGGAGCTGGGCATTGGTGACGGCATCCTTCTCAAGGCAGTGGCCCAGGCCACAGGTGAGACCTGGGCTGTGGTGGAAGGCCAACAAGAGGGGAGCTTGAGGGAGGAGGGAGAGAGGCCAGGAGCATCTGGGAGATGACGGAGCGGTGCGGGGAAGAGGGGTGTTGGAGAGCCTGATGGGACAGACTGACTGGCAGGGTGCCGGCAGAGCGCATGACTGGGGACGCTGAGACTGAGGTCACAGGGAAAGATGCTGTAGGCAAAGAGCAGGGCAGGGGGCTGGGACGGAAGGTGAAGGCTTATGGAGGTAGCAGAGGTCCTAGAGGATGTCATCCGGTAGCACGTCAGGAACTGGGCTCGCCAGGAGCATGCGCGCGGCCCAGATCTTGGGGAGATGATCTCGCAAGTGAGATCATCTCTCGGGCAGATGCGCAGCCACACCCCTCCTCGTCCTCAGCACCTGCTCTCTCTGCTCCCCACCCCCACCCCCGAACCCCCAGGTCGGCAGCTGGAGTCGGTCCGGGCTGAGGCCACAGAGAAGGGCGACGTGGGGCTGGTGGCCGAGAGCAGCCGCAGCACGCAGAGACTCATGCTGCCCCCGCCCGCCCTGACCGCCGCCGGCGTCTTCGCCAAGTTCCGGGACATCGCCCAGCTGGCCGGCAATGCAGTGAGTGGGACGGGGCGGCTCACCCCATGCCCCAGACCCTCCGCTCTTCACCCAGGGGGCCCGAAGCCCGGCGAGTGGCAAGAAGGCTTCTTTCTGGTTAGACTGCTGAGAGCTGGATCGTGTCAGCCCTGCTCGCGTGATCAGAGCTGCCTTTCCTGCCGCTCTAAAAATTGCAGGAACCCCCCCTGAGATTCCAGCCCCGATCTAGTGCCTGCCAGGTGTTAGGACCCCATAAATGCGTGCTGATAAAGCTGCGGAGGGAGGCGGGGAGGAGAGTGAGCTTGTTACTGCAGCGTGAAATGAGAGGCAGGTATCCCAAGGGTGGCAGCTCCCCTGGCAGTGTGGCCGGCAGGGTGGTGTGGCCCCTCCCCTGCCTTCACCCCCAGGCACTGACTGCTGGTCCTCTCTCTCTTCAGTCCACAACCAAGAAGATGGACATCATCAAAGGCCTCTTTGTTGCCTGCCGCCACTCAGAAGCTCGGTTCATCGCCAGGTGAGTGTGTGGGCCGGTGAGGAGAGCTGAAAGCAGGGAGGGACTGGCAGCCGGATCACTGCCAGCGCCCTGACCACCCTTGATGAGAACAGTGGGGGCGAGAAGCCCAGGTCCCGAGGGGGCGGGATGGGAACATAGGTTTTCTTTCATGGACCAGCTCCCTTGCTCAGTAGTGCAGTCCGGGAAAGGGTCTGGGGCTCACGGGAGTAGAGAGCCAAGATGGATTAGTGATGTCTGCCTTGGCCCGAGTAGGGGCAGCAAGCACGGAGCCAAATGGTTGCCATGACAGTGATAGAGGCACAGGGAGGTTACCCTCCCTCAGTCACTGGACAGGTTCTGGACCATCATGCTCAGGCACCCCTGGGACAGGCCATGTTCCAGTTCCAGGCTCGGCTCTGCCCTGCCTCACCTTCCCCGAGCTGCACTGCTTTCTCAGGGCAGCTGAGGGGAGAGGTGGAGATGCTGGCAAGGCCCCCAGTTCTGCCCACAGGCCCTGCCAGTGGTCATCACTGTTACTGACCAGCCTTAGTTTCCCCTGTTCAGTGGGGCTGTGTGATCTCAGATCCCTTCAGGGTCTGAAAGTTGTTCTAGTTTTGAGGGGAGGGTCGAGATGGGGGAGACTGGGGGAGGCAGGAGCAAGGGGTGGAGGGCACGAGGGTCCAGGGCCGACCAGCCCGCTCCCCGTCACCTGCTATCTCCCCAGAGCCCTGAGCGGACGCCTGCGCCTCGGACTGGCAGAGCAGTCAGTGCTGGCCGCCCTCGCCCAGGCCGTGAGCCTTACACCCCCTGGCCAAGGTGAGCCCCTGTGGCTGGTCCCCAATGTGGTTCCCGCCTCCCGCTGCCACTCCAGGCTCCTCTGCCCTGAGAAACTTGTCCATGGCAGCCACTACCTACTGTGGACCCTGGGGGGAGCTGGGCCCATCCCAAAGCCTCTTCCTTTGGGCCTTGTCTTAGAATTCCCCCCGGCCGTGGTGGATGCTGGGAAGGGCAAGACAGCAGAGGCCAGAAAGACGTGGCTGGAGGAGCAAGGCATGATGCTGAAACAGACGTTCTGGTGAGACCCGAGCGTGGGTAGAGCCGGGGCTGGTGGGTGGAGCATATGGGATGGTGGGTGGGGCACGAGGGGTCAGGGGTGATGTGAGAGGGGCTGCAAGCATTCTTGACCAGTGTTGGGCTGGTAAGAGAGCATGGGGTGGGGATCCAGACAAGATGGGTGCTGCACATAGGGAAGTGGAGCAGTGAAGGGATGGTGACACAGGGACAGGGAGAGGCAGAGGCGCTGGCAGTGGAGGAGAGCAGACAGCATCGGGAGGTTTCCAGGTTCCAGACAGGACTGTATGTGTGGAAAGGCCATGGGACCCAGAAAGGCTGGTGACTGACACACAGTGAGAGGTCGTGAGAATCCCAGAGAGGGCATTTGTGGAGTGACAGGGAGGGCTCCGGAGAGAGCCCAGGGCCCGCGACAGCGGGACGGTGACTGCCCAGAGAGACTGTCGGAGGCAGGAGGGCTGATGAGCAGCTCCACAAGGGCCCATGGGGCACCTCTCTGGGCTGCACCCGCTGTGCTGGGCACACAAGGCCAAGGGGAACAGCCCCACAGAGCCCCTGGGGCCAGGGCGGCCTTAACTCTACCCCTGCGTGGGGACCGACAGACTAGCGCTCTCAGGCCTGCCCCAGACCAGTGAAACCAGGATCTCTGGAGGCGGAGGCTGGCCTTGAAGAAACACTTTTCTGTCACGTCTTTGAGTGGTTCTGACGTGTAGTCCAGGTGGGGAATCACTGGTCTCATGGTGACAGGTGGCGGGTGATGGCAGGCCCAGATTGAGGGAGATGGAGCCAGAGTGATGTGTAGTGACACTGAGGGAGGACGGTGACAGAAACAGGGTGACAGAGGGAGTGGGAGATAGGCAGCAGGCCCCAGGATGAGGTGACAGGCAGAAGTGAATCTTGCAGCCAGGGAGCAGAGTTACAGAAAGACCCCTCTCTCCTTATTCTTGCTCCCACCCCAGCGAGGTGCCAGATCTGGACCGGATCGTCCCTGTGCTGCTGGCGCATGGCCTGGAGCAGCTCCCGGAGCACTGCAGGCTGAGCCCAGGTACGCGCCCCCTCGGGCCCCTCCGGAGCCTGACCGCAGCCTCGCTGGGGGCCAGCCCGCCTCCAGGCTCCTCCTGCTCAAATAACACCCCTCTGAGAAGCCGGAGAGTCCTCTCCTCCCAAGTCGAGTCCTGTTCCCAGGCTGAAAGCCGTTCTTTTTCTCCTCGGAGTTCCCCGTTCCGTGTTAGAGCTGCCAGGACAAAGACGCCCCAGAAGGCACTGGGTCAGGCCAGACACAATGTCTTTCTTTTGTCCCTTAGAGTCCAGAGGGAGGCAGGCAGCCCAGGAGGGTACGCGCTGGGGTCCAGGCATCACCCACCCAACTTCCATCTGCCTCGCCATTTCATCCCCCCGAGGTTGTCCCCTGATGTGCGTGGTCAGACACAGCTAGTGTCTCTGTTCTAGTTTTTGAGAAGAGGGAAAAGGGGGTGGCCAGGTTCCTTGTGATGACATGACCCAAGCGTTGCACGCGTCACTCCTGTGTGTAATTAGCAGTCTCCACTGCCCCCGCTCTGCCCCTGTATAACGGAACCCGCTCTCTCCTCCCCTCCCAGGGATCCCCCTGAAACCAATGTTGGCCCACCCCACCCGGGGCGTCGGCGAGGTCCTGAAACGCTTCGAGGAGGCAGCTTTCACCTGCGAGTACAAATACGATGGACAGAGGGCCCAGGTAAGGCGGGGCACGTGGCCCTTCAGCAGAAAGGGAAGCACCCTGGAGCGGGGGAGGGGGTCCCTCGGATCTCAGCTCAAGGCCAGCCTCTGCTCTGACTGCCCGTCTGACCTTGCCCATCTCTTGAGGCTTTAGTTCCCGCCTCCTTGCAGTGGTGTGGTCATAGCGGCCTGACTGGCTTCTCTGAAAATTGATTTTTCTTGATAACATCGTCGAAATCCTGACCCACAGCAGCGGGCACTCAAGAAATGTGGGTTGCACTGGTGTCCTGCTGGTGGGTGTGTTCATAATAACTGGTGCTGGCATGACCCTCAGTGCGGGAGACATGTCTGGTCTGATCTAGTAGAGTGCTCCTGGTGGCTCTTCTGTCCTGGCTCGGGGGGTGAGTGGGCACGTCTGTGTTCATCGCCTAGGGGTGGGCGCCCCACTGTGGTGCTTTGAGACAGTTACACGTAGTGGATTTGATCGACATGGCATCATAGATGGATCTTTGAAATAGCCCTGAAAAAAAATGAACAAAATGATTTACAGTGGTGACAACGAATTAAAATATATGTATATTTAAAGTCACGTGTCTACATCGTACACACACAACTATCTCTTGGGATCATTATGTGTAAGTAGAGGGATGGGTAATAGCTCAGTGGTAGAGCGCGTGCTCAGCACACTCCAGGTTCTGTGTTCAATCCCCATGACCTTGTTAAAAAAAATTAATATACATGTAGGATGGCATATAGATGCTCAAGGACTGTGACCAAATGTATTAAAACAAATAAATTAAAATCATGGAAACCAGAATGATATTTACAGCATAACAACATTGAGACAAATCAAAATACACACTCACAGCAGAGCACCCATGCTTGCAGGGGGAGAAGGGCAGGTCAGAGATGAGGAAGAGGGGGCAGGGGCTTCCGGAAACAGGTGGGAGATGTTGTTTGAACCAAGGAGATCATTCACTCAGGTCTCTGCCCCAGTCCTTCCTCCAGAACTCTTGGAACCTTCTGCCAGTGAAAAGGGGGGTCAAGAAGAGAAAAGAGGGGACCTCAGGGACAGGCTGGGCTCTGAGCTCCTCTCTCCTCCCCCGCTGCCACAGATCCACCTTCTGGAAGGTGGGGAGGTGAGGATCTTCAGCAGGAATCAGGAGGACAACACGGGAAGGTACCCCGACGTCATCAGCCGCGTCCCGAAGGTGGGTGTCTGCCGCGGCTTTGACTTGGGTGGGGCTGCAGAGAACAGGCCGGGCCGGGCCAGCTTGGCGCAGCCGGGCGCTCACTGAGAGGAGGGCGGAGTGCATTTGGCTGCAGATGACAGAACACCTGCAGGTGTTCTTCCTCAAAGAAATCTGGAGGCGGATGGCCCGAGGCTGGCTCTGCGGAGGCCGATCTCCCCCCAAACCCAGCTCAGTTCTCCGTCCCCTGCCGTCCTTGGCTGGCTGCCTTTTCATCCTCACGCTTGTCCCCTATAGTCTCCAAGTGGCTGCCACGCTTCTGAACAGACAGCCAGCAAAGGGGTTCCGGCTTCTGTCCCCTCCCACAAGGAAAGTTAACGCTTTCCTATATACCTCCCACCACCCCTGGCCAACTCCAGCTTGGGGTCCCTGTCCAGCACTGGGTGCCACGGCCACCCCGGTGCAGCGGATGCCGGGAGAGCCTCACTCTGACAGGGAGAGGGTCTGGGACGAGGGCGGAGGGGTCAGCCTGCAGATCGGCCCCACAGCCTAAGGGCCGGGCTTCAAGGAGCCCGGGAGCTGGGGGCGTCTCTGCTCCTGAGGGGGTCTTGGGCCTGTTTCAGGGGTCCTCAGCCAAAGAGCAGTCTCCTCGCCTGCCCCTAACTGAATGAGAAACCAGCTCTTTCCTTGAGCAGCGAGGACAAGGGTACCGCACAGCACAGGCATTAGTGGGGCTCCTGTTTTAAATCCCTTTTATTAAGACGTAGTTTCCATAAATGGTTCTGACTTTAAGTGTTGAGTTTTGACAGGTTCATACAGCCATGTCATCAACATAGAAAACATTTTAGTATTTTCCTTGCTCTGAAATGTTTCCTCGTGCCCCTTGCCAGGCAGGCCCCTCTCCCTACCCCCACCCTCATCTCCCAGAGGCAGCGACCACAGATCCGCTTTGTCATTGGGGCAAGTTAGTTTTCCTGTGCCAGAGCTTCCTGTGGGTGGCATCACACAGCACAGGCTCTTTAGTATCTGGCTTCTTTCACTCACTCATTCACCAGGTGTTCATTGGACATCTGCTCTGTGCTGAGCCGTGTGCTGGAGGCTGGGGGTTTAACAGAGACAGCGGGACAGCAGGTCTCATTGGAGTCCTGCTGTTGCCTTTCTAAGTGTATGTGGAGATTGGGCTCTAAAAAAAACGTCCAGCGTTCTATGAGCCGTTACAAGAATCAAGCTCAACTGAGACTCGATGCCAGGAAAGCAGGGCGGTCACCTTGCGTAGCCCCAGGAGACAGTGTGAGTGGTGCCGCTGGAGCTGGACAGCAGTGTTCCTTTGAGGGAAGGGAAGTCTTTACAGTGGAGGTGAAGGAAAGGGACAGGCATGCTAGAGTAAATGGCATGTGCAAAGGTCCTGTGGTTGAAGGGGGGGGGATACAGCCTACTGAAATAGAGACGCTAGTGTGTTGGGGTGCAGAGAGTGATTCCAAGGGGCCAGGTGAGGTGAGGGAGGGCCAGGGGCTGACCACGGAGAGCTGCTATAGCCTTGGGGAGCTGTGTGATGTAGGAATAAACAGATTTGGGTTTTGCCAAAAGCACCCAGGCTGCTGTGATGAGAGTGGATTAAACAGGGTCAGTGCAGGAGCTGGGAGACCAGTAGGATGCTGTTGCTTAGGCTGGACTGGGCCCAGTAAGCTGATGAAAAGTGGATGGCTTAGAGATTTTGGAGGAGAAACTGACAAGCTCACTGGGGAACTGAATGTGAAGTGGGAGGAAGGGGAAGATGACAGAAGCTTCTGGGTTTCCAGCTTGGGGGACCAAATAGTAAGTCCTCAGAAAACTTAGTATTTTTCCTCTCTCAGTGGGGAATGAAAAAAGGGGTCTGTGTTCATATATGTCTCTCTGACATCAGATGTCAGTGGACCTTCAGAGCTGCAGGACAAAGGGTATTTGTTTCCCTGTGTCTTTTGATCTCGTCCACCACCTCTCACCAGCCCTGGGTCTCCCTCTTCACCTTTCAGATTAAACTCCCATCAGTCACATCCTTCATTCTGGACACTGAAGCCGTGGCTTGGGACCGGGAAAAGAAGCAGATCCAGCCATTCCAAGTGCTCACCACCCGCAAACGCAAGGTAGCCTCTGCCCCAGTCTGCTACCTGCCGTGGTCCCCTACTCCCTTATCTTCTGCCCAGTCCTACCCAATCCTAGAGAGAGTGTCAGTTGGGATGCAGTTCTCTCAGCCTTTTACAGCATGGCTGCCACAGCTCCAGCCATCACAGTCTCCTCCTAGCACGTCAAGTAGGAAGGGAGAAAAGACTCCTTTTCTACATCGTTTTATTATGAAAGAAGATCTGTTCCAGGAGCCCCCACAACCCGCACCCCAGCAAACTTCTTTCCTCTCACTGGCCAAAACTGTGTCATTTCACCCCCATTAGCTGCAAGGGTGGCTGAGAGAGCAATTTTCTAGCAAAGGGGAATGAGGTGGTCAGGATTAGCTGAGAGCCATCACAGTTCGGTGTCTGTGGCCGGCAGCGTTGCCTCCCTCACCAGTGTGCAGCCTGTCAGCTGGGGAGAAGGGACAAGCGGTCGGGGACAGGGGTGTCTGCCTCAGGCATGACGGGAGGAGACCCAGCCAGGCCCGTCTCATCTTCCCCCTCTCCTGGTCTCCATCTGCCCCGACCCAGGAGGTGGACGCAGCGGAGATCCAGGTGCAGGTGTGTTTGTACGCCTTCGACCTCATCTACCTCAATGGAGAGGTGAGTTCCAGCATCAGAGCTCGGGCAGCTGGGCGATGACAGGGCGGGCAGGGGGTGAGCGCTTGGGAGTCAGAGGTCTGAGTTTTGTGTCCGACTCTGCCATGTCACTCAGCTGCGAGGCCACGCTTGGGTAGAGGTTCTCAAAGCGCGGTCCCTGAGGCCCTCCCTTTTCCGACTCCTCCACGTCTGTGAAAGGTGGATTTTCTCTCCGACTGCACCCGAAACAGTGTACTGCAGTGTCTGATGGCAGACACAGAGATGAGAGTCTGGCCCCTATTAAGACAGATGTGAAAGAATTCAAGGAAATATAAAACAAGGCCCTTCTTCACACTCATTTCCATAAGCTGCGTGACTTGTGACCCGTCCGCTTCGGGTTCCTCCTGGGATTGGGGCTCCTTCTCTTTGTTTCCATGGTGACATCCCATCCTCTTGGCCTGCCCCGCAGTCCCTGGTACGTGAGCCCCTCTCCCGACGCCGCCAGCTGCTCCGGGAGAACTTCGTGGAGACCGAGGGCGAGTTTGTCTTCGCCACCTCCCTGGACACCAAGGACACGGAGCAGATCGCTGAGTTCCTGGAGCAGTCAGTGAAAGGTGAGGGCCCTGCTCTTCTCTCTGCCAAGGTCCTACCCTCTGTGCCATCTGCACTGACCCCGCCTCACCCTCGCCGTATCGGACCAGACTCCTGCCTGTGTTGGGGGCAGGGGGTAGCCGGCCCTCCACAGGCCTCTCATGTCTCCCTCAGACTCATGCGAGGGGCTGATGGTGAAGACCCTGGACACCGATGCCACCTACGAGATCGCCAAGAGATCACACAACTGGCTCAAGGTGCCGCCCCCCGAAGACCCGCCTTCCTGCTCAGCTCGGGTCCGGGAGGCCTGTCCCTGCCGGGCAGTCGGTGCCTGGGCTCCGCACCTCACCCAGTTGTAGCTCAGGAGCCCTTGTCTCGATCCCTCCCTCCCCCCAGTGCAGCCAGCCCCAGCTCCTCTTCCTTCTGGCACAAATTCCCCAAGGACTGGTGGAGAAGCCCCAGCTAGGTGCCCCAGGTGCCGGGATGAGGGAGCCCGAGGAACTTTCTGTTCCCTTGGAACTTGCCTTCCATGTCAGGTGAGGCCTTCCAAGTCAGGACACAAATGGAATAAAGTCATGGAGTAATGAGCTCCGTGAAGAAAGCACGTCCACTCGGGGCCAGCAAGGGCCCACCACACTGTGGGCACTTGGGAAAAGCCTCTCCAGAGGCGATGTCTGGGTCAAGACAGGGACAACAGGAAGTGGTCAGTCACACGAAGATCAGGCAGAGGAGGTGGCAAGTGCAAAGGCCCTGAGGTAGAAACAAGCTCAGCACGTGCAGGGGTCGAGAACAATGGAGGTGTGAGGTGAGTTCAGGGCAGAGAGCAGGTCACAGATCGCACAGCGTGGTGGAGGCTATAGTAAAATAAAACTGAGTTTTCTTCTAAGGGTTTCAGGAAGCCAGGGTAGGGGGGTTGGTTTTTTAAGACAGAAGTCGCGTGGTCTGGTTGTCATTTTGCACAGGTCCTGTGGTGGTGGCTCTGTGGATGGTGGCCGGGGGTGGGCTGCTGGGCAGGGTGGGAGCAGGCGGGCAGGAGGTAAGAGGTGATGGAGGCCTGAGCAGAGAGGGGGCGGTGAGGAGGGGGCCAGCAGACCCGAGCAGGAGAGAGCTGGGAGCCGGCCGGGCCAGACCTGCTGACTGGGTTGCCTTGCTGCTTTTAGTTGTTTATAGTCTGCCTCCCCAACCAGACTGTAAACAGCCGTGCGGGTCCGAACCTTTCCTATCTTAGGAGATAGTCACTGTTGTACCCCTGAGGCTGCGCTCCTGCCAGGCACACAGTCAGCACAGTCATGTGGACAGATGTCCTCCACATGAAGGAGGGAGTGGAGCATCCCTCCACGCCAAAGGAAAGGGGGGTCCGGGTGACCCCGAGGTCTCCACGTCTCACCTGTCCCCTCCGTCCCGCCTAGCCTCCCCATTCTAGTTGCCTCTTTCTCATTAGCTCTTTCAGCCAAGAAACCCATTCCCTGTCCAATGTCCTCCTAGGGACTGTCCTCAGCTTTTTCTCCCAGCCCTTCCTCCCTCCGCCGCTTCCCCTCCAGCAGTGGGGGCCACGCTGCCGCACCCCCACCCTCATCTCCTGCCTCCCCTCCTCCCAGCTGAAGAAGGACTACCTTGATGGCGTGGGCGACACCCTGGACCTCGTGGTGATCGGCGCCTACCTGGGCCGGGGAAAGCGGGCCGGCCGGTACGGGGGCTTCTTGCTGGCCTCCTATGACGAGGAGAGCGAGGAGCTGCAGGCCATATGCAAGGTGCCGGGGCCGGGGCTGGCTGACTGCAGGGCAGGCGGGAGGGAGACTCGCCCAACCTGGGGAGGGCCCGGACCGAGAGGCTCACAGGTCTTCCCTGCCAAGGATTACTTCTAGTTCTCATGTGCTTTTTCTGATTTTATGAGTAACTCTTACTTCAATGTAGAGAGAAATGGGTCACTCTAAAAAGTGTAAGAAAGCTGAGTCAGTTAGGAGTTGAGTGCTGCAGAGGCAGAAAATGGTAGCTTCAATGAGAGAAGGATTTCTTTTTCTCTCATGGAAATAGAATTCCAGAGGAGGGCAGGCAGCACTCCAGGGTCATTATGGACCCAGGCTCCTCTTTCCCCAGAACGGGTTTTGTCATGAGCTTCTGGCCTTCTCTTCACAATGTGGCTGCAGGGGCTCCAGCCATCGTGGCTAGGCATGCTCCAAACAGCAGGAAGGAGGAAGGAAGGCCCATGGGCAGGAGAGGCCGAGGACCACTTGGGGCAGCCTCAGCCAGAGAGCAACTTTTTCTTAAATCGCCTTAGTCAGAACTTTGCTCAGTGGCCCACCGCATCTGCGAGGGAGCCTGGAAAACGGAGTGGTTTTGTTTCTGCTTTAAGCTTCCCACATCACTGATTGAACAAATTTGGGGCTTTTGCTAAAGAAACAGAAAAAAACAGTCACCCATAATTCCACTGCCCGGAGGAAACTGCTAGTAACATTTGAGGGGATGTTTTCTTTGTATTTTTACCAACTTCTGATCTTTCTAGATGAGTAATCTTCTGCTTTTTTTTTGCCATATAAATACTTTAAATGTTATCAAATGTATGTAAGTAGTATCGTGGTAAGAAATGTTAGTGTTTTCACTTGCCATTCAGGGCTTTTATAAATGTGACTTGAAGCTCACATGAAGGTTTCCAAGTAGACGTGCCCCAGTGTCCTGAAGCGGCTCCCTGGCGATAGTTAAGTTGTTGCCAGCTTTTTTCATACAAATAAGTCAGCATTGTACATACATCGACCCGTGTAATCTGTGATAGAGGTGATTTTACAATTCAGATATCTTTGGGCACCGATCTGTCACCATTTTACATTATTTAGAGTAGATTTTTTAAGGACCTGTTGCCAGGACAAAGGTGAGAAAAGTTTTTAGGACTCTGAATACAAACAGGGCTTCTGGTTGAAATTTCGTATGGCTTGTTTGAAGGTGTCCATCTTGCCACAAGTGTGTGGGGCACGGAACAGTATTTTTTATAAAGCTTTTACTCTTTGGTAGGCGGAGGAAAGCCGTTGACAGTGTTAAGCTTGGAGGTGATACAGTCACGGGGCAGGTGGGATGTGGGCGGCCCGAGGGAGCGAGTTCCTGGGCCCGGGAGACACGGAGCAGAAGGAGCAGGGCGGGCAGCTGGGAGAGTCGCTTCCCATCCAGGGTCGGTGAGGGACTGGTTGGATGCCCGGTGCCCCTGGCCCTTCCCCTGGGGTTTCTGTGGGTACCGGTTAGGCTGGAGCTGGGTGGGGCTCCTCGGGCAGGAGCAGGGAGGAAGCGCCGCGCTGCTGATCCACCTGTCCTCCTTGCAGCTGGGGACTGGCTTCAGTGACGAAGAGCTGGAAGAGCATCACCAGAGCCTCCAGGTGGGCGGCGACGGCCGCGGTGGAGACCTCGCCACCTCTCACAGCCCTCCCTCCGCGGGCACGGGGCTCCCACCCTCCACCGAGCCTCAGGGCGTGGGCCGGGTCCTGACAAGGGGCAGCGGGCAGTGGAGCGGCCTTTGGAGTCCGGGACGTCTAGGGTCAGGTCTCAGCTGCCCGCCAGAGCGCTGGTCAGGGAGCCTCATCTGCCCGGGCTCTGCCCCGCGGCCGCAGGGGGGCCAGGCTCTGGGCAGGGCACTGGGGCTGGCTCCCTGAGTTCATCCTCAGGAGGCCAGTGGTCCCCTAGTACCTGGGAGTGTCTGCTGTCCTGGCCCCAGGTATTTGGGGTGTGCACTGTATGTCAGCTGTGACTTGCTCTGTCTAGTTTCTTGTCACAGCTCCAGGAGTTTTTGCCTTTTCCCCACCTCCTCCTGTTTCCCTCACCACCACTTCGTACTTGGAAGGGTCCCTCCCCTTTCCCCGTCTTCCTCACTCCCCAACCCTCCAGCGCTCAGCCTTGACTTTGAGATCTGAGACTCTCTCTTCCTCATTCCCGCACTGACCGCAGGCCCTGGTGCTGCCCGCCCCGCGCCCCTACGTCCGGGCAGATGGCGCCGTGGCCCCCGACCACTGGCTGGACCCCAGCGCCGTGTGGGAGGTCAAGTGCGCTGACCTCTCCCTCTCCCCCATCTACCCCGCTGCCCGGGGCCTGGTGAGTAACAAGGGGACTGGAGGGGACTGGGGGGCGGGGACGGTGAGGAGGGGATCTTGGAGCCCACGTCTGCACTTCCTGGTGATGACTAGGAAAACTCGAGCTTGCGTTTTTTGGGGGTTTCAGATTATAGGGTCACATTCTCATTAAGAAAAAGGAAAGAAAAGAAGTTCCCCAGGAGTAGAAAGAAAACAGTGAAGCTGGTTTCTTACACATTATAATCTCACATTCAGCTTGTAAGTAATTTTTGAAAACAGTTCTTTGAAGTGAAAACTTCAGACACTTCCTGCTGAGCATTTATATCAACTACCGCATTTCTTTGTCACCTGTAGTTAATGTTCACGCTACCAAGTTTTAAAATTCCTTGGCCAATTTCTCTCCCTAGTGGTTCAGTCCTCAACACCAGCTAGCGGATCAGGGTCCCGGGGAACCACTACCCCGCGACCAGCACTCGGGCAGCTCTTAGCTCTCACTTCCAAAGAACGGGAAATCTTCAATTAAAAATGCACTTCCTCTGAGATTTTTCTGATCCTTCAAAAATCTAGCACGTGCTGTTCTGATTAGCAGCAGACTCCCCTGCCAAGGCAGAACTCATATTTTTTTAAAATCTGATTTCCTTCTTGAAATTCCTCACTCGTGCTCCACATCAGGAAGTCGGGGTCCCCTGGACACAAGGGTGATGGGAGCAGTGTTGACCAAGCATTTATGTTAAGCAGACACGTCACTCGTTCACGCTTGTCATTGTCACAAAAACACTGAGCGTCCCCGTTTTACAGATGGGGACATAGAGCCCCGGGGGTGGAACTGGCCCCGGGCTGACGTGGCTCTTGAGAGCTGGGAGCTGGGGTTTGAATCCCACAGTCTGGTTCTAGAATCCACACGCGGACCCTGTGCTGTCCGGCCTCCGGGCGCTGATAGCGATGGCAGCAGCGTAAGAGCAGCCGCGGCAGCGGGCGTTCAGCGCTCAGCCGCCAGTCATCGGTCCCCCGCACGCAATTACCTCCTTTAATTTGTACGACGGCCGTTTGCTCAGCTGCATTGTTCGGATCAGGAAACTGAGGCCAGAGGTGCAGGAGGAGGGTTAAGGAGGAGGCTTTGGGTGGGGAGTCGCGGACTGCGGGCTGGACCCGCGCAGGGCCCCGACCCGCTCTGTCGCCTCCGCCAGGTGGACGGCGAGAAGGGCATCTCCCTGCGCTTCCCGCGGTTTCTGCGCGTCCGGGAGGACAAGAAGCCGGAGCAGGCCACCACCAGTGCGCAGGTGCGGCCCGGGAGCGGGACGGCAGGCTCCAGGGGGCAGGGGAGGGGAGGGTTAGCCCCAGGCCTTCTGAGCCGCCCCCACCCCGCTCTCGCCTCAGGTGGCCTGTCTGTACAGGAAGCAAAGTCAGATTCAGAACCAGCACGGCGCAGAGCCGGACTCCGAGCCAGAGGATTTCTACTAGATGCCTTCTGCTCTCCCGGGGGCATGGGCGGCAGAGGCCGAGGGGACCCTGGGGCGTCGCCTCTGTGGCTAAGCACATCTGGTGTTGCAGTCTGCGTGGGTTCCGAGAGTCTGGTGTGTGTAGGGGGTGGGGATGCTTTAAGCTGGGGTCTGGGGTTCAGTCTTTTTTCCCCCAATAAATAATTATTGAACACCTGCTCTGTGTCCGTGCTGGGCTCCGCGCGTGCAGCTCTAAGAGCTCACACCTCGGGAGCGTGTAACTGTGTGCCAGGAACCATCTAAACCAGCACCTTCCATAGAGATCGCGCGGTGATGGAAGTGTGTTATGTCCACACGTGGCTGTCAAGCACTGAAATGGGACCGGTGTGATTGAGGACTAGGACCACTGTGATTGAGGACTAGAAGATTTTAATTTATTTTCATCTAAATAGCTCCATGTGGTTAAATGGCTATTTTATTGGACGGTGGCCATCTAAACTCTGTAAATTAACTCATTTACCCTCCCAGCAATCCTGCCACATAGGCACTGCCCAGAGCACTGTTTCCCAGATGAGGAACCACAGAGAGAGGCGGTGGCTCCCCAAGGGCACTGGGAGGGCCAGCACACCAGGGTTCTGACTCAGCAGCCTGGCCCTGGGCCTCCCACCTTTCAGGTACGGTCCCCATCCTGTTGGGAGACGGTACATGCCGGGACTTGTGTGAGACACCCACCTCTGCCACCTGCCATCTGGTGACCAGGCCTGGCCTCTGAATTGTCAGTGCAGTTTTCCAGACCTGACCCTGTGAGGGCAGGCAGTGGATGCACTGGTTTTACTCATCCTCACTTCCTTGGCCCATATAGCACCATGCCTGGAGTGTGGTCAGGGCTGTTTTTCCTGATCAAAAAGGAGATCCAGTTGTGGTAGCCCTTCCTTGCTTCCTGCCCTGATTGTGGGTATGATGGTGGGAGCTGGGGCTGCCACTTTGTGATCATAAGGAACAAGGCAGAGAGTCACAGAAAGGCTCCCTGATGACCCTTAGTGAACTAAGGGCAGCAGCCACCTAGCTGGGCTTCTTGTCCCAGGGGTGGACTGGAGGTGGGAGAATGACTAAATCCCACTGGGACTGCACGACTGTAAACATGCTTGCCTCTCATAGCTGAAGCTGCATCCTAACTGATACAGCACGAGGGGCAAGTTAATGTGCATTTATATTAAGTTCAAATAAAGCATTTAAGGGAAAGTATTTGTTTGACTAGGTGTTAAATATTGTGTGTCTGGAACCCCCTGACTGTCCAGCTCTATGTGGAGCCCTGTGGTTCCCTTGGAACCACATTCCTCAAGCAGCCACAGCTGCCATGTCCCTCTGCCAGGGCTGGGCAGGGACATCCTCGCTTACCAATGACCCTCATGACACCTCCCCCCCCCCCAGGTAGCTGCTCTTATCATCTGCTTTGAGCACATGAACACACTGATGCACAGGGATGTAAGTTACTTTCCGCAGGTTCACTGTCTAAGAAATGGAGGGCCAGGATTTGGTCTGGGCAGTCTGCTGGTGACCCTGCACTCACCCCCCAACCAGAGTGCCTCGTGGAGAGCCCTGCGTGCCCCTGCAGGGGTATGGAACCTTATCCCGCAGGCAGAGAAAGGGCACAGTGAGGTCTGGGGGTGAAAAAATCACGCTGACCGCTGGAGTACTTGGCCCCTGCAGAGATGAGCCTGGAGCTGAGGGGAGCGGCAGAGACTGGAGTCCCTGTGGTGTAAATCTTGTCCTTCTAAAAATTGTCGGAAGCCATCAGGGGGAGATGATGCCGGAAGGGTTCTGGGAAGAGCATGCAGGAGAGCAGCCAGGGAGCTTTGCTGGAGCAAAAATTCATAATTCAATATGAATTGAAATCCATCATTTTGATTTGTTACATTACTGATGATCATTTTAATCATTTAAGAAATTGCCAAGGTAGGGGGAGGGTATAGCTCAGTGGCAGAGCACGTGCTCAGCATGCACGAGGTCCTGGGTCCTGGGTTCAACCCCTAGTACCTCCATTAAAAAATAAATAAATAAACCTAATTGCCCCTCCCTCAAAAACCCCCCAGAAGAAACAGAAAATAAATAAAAACAAAAAAGAAAGTGTCTGCTAGATTTTCCCACTATAAAGTGACCCTCCTTTGAAATTAGTATTTTGTGAGGACGTCTTTGAGCTATGTAAATATTATCAAACTTTCCGCTTATCTTTATCTTTGTATGGACTCCTGGTTTCCCGCTTGTCCCATATAATTTGTTACTGTTAGTTTGATTTTCAAATTTCCCCTGATATGGCCAGTGGAGCTTCTTAAAGCTGACCTCTGTGTTCTTTTGTCCTGTCCCCATAACTGAGCACATCCTGCTTTATGGCGCCAGATGTTTTAGGCTCATCTTGTAATACTTGTCCTGCTCCAGACATGGTATCAGCTGTTTCTTCTAGGAGTCTTGGCTCCTATTTAGCAGAGAATGGTACTTAGAAGTCAAGATCTGGATGCCAGAGGTGTTCATTAACACTAGGGTGCCGCTGCTTCCATGTCCTCTTAGAGAATCTGTGTTCCAGTGTCCCTACACACACAGTGACGTCTGTGCTCTCTGTATTGAAATCCACGCGCACATGCCAATGCTTTCAGTTCCATTCCAACACCACAGAGCTCCATGGACTCATCCTCCCCCTCCCAGGCCCCAACGCTCTGCACCGTGCTGCCCCCACTGGGGGCCTCCCCCTCACTCTACTACCCTACTGAAACTCTGGCCCCCCACACTAATGGCCCCCAGTCCCCTCCCCATCCTGAGCAGACAGGATTGCCTCCTTGGGCTCTGACCACCCTCAGCAGCATGGATGCCTACTTTGCCCCCCCCCCCGAATTATTCAGAAAAAAAAGGAAGGGGAGAGATAAGCAGAGGAAGAGCAAATACCATTCTCTTAACCACCACGTACACCTATTCCTAAAATCAGGTTGTCATGTAAGTTTTGCATTCTCATTTACACACATTCCTGACTTACTCAAGAGCTCTTTAATCCAGGCCACGTCCTCTCCATCTTCCCCTGCTCAAAGGGCAGCCGAGGCCAGGCTTAGACAGCACTCAGTGTGCCTGTTGGAACATGGTATGAATGGATGCCCTCTGCTCTAATCCTCGTTTCAAAACTATCCTTCCAATTCCATTCTGGGGATAAAAGGTCAGAGCCTGACACTGGCTCCCCCTCCAGCCTCACTCGAGCCAGATGGGGAGGCAGAAACAACTCTGATCCCTCTCCAACCTGAGTAGAGATTTCCAACCCAGCTGTCACAGCTCTTAGGGAGCTGGGGGACCGAGGAAGAGGCCAAGAGAGGCAGGAAGAGTTGGCAAAGGAGTGGTAGAGAAGATAAGGAGCCTGAGCCACCAAAGGGGACAGGAAGGAGGGGGAGCCGTCTTGAGATTGGCACCTGGTGAGCTCTGCCCTGCCCACTCCATGCAGTTTCCCATGGGCCCTGCCTGCATCTTCTTAAGAAAAGGCATCGCTGAGAAACACCGGGTGAGGTGGTGGACAATGGGGAAGGATGGTGGGCAGGGCAAAGGGAGCTGGGATGTAGGCAAGAGAAGGGACACGGTGGGTGGGATGGAAAAGGGGAGCAGGTGGGAGAGCAGCAACCAAGAAGGCAGAAGAACTCCAGGGAGCATAGTGGGGACGCCTGGGGCAGTGAAATGGGTGAGAGTGAATTAGAAATCAGGACCAGAACGTGGAAGATGAAGGAGGAGAATTAACAGGGGAACCGGGAAGATGTCACAGTTGGTGATCACCATCATTCCTTTCTTTGGGCACCACAGTGATGATGGTGGTGGTGGTGGTAACAGTACTGCTACTTATAAGTCATTGCTGTGTGCCCAGACTTTGCATCCCTGATGCCATTTAATCCTCAGAATGCCTCATGAGGTCCATAATCCTTTCATTCCCATTTTTCTAGATGTGGAAACTAAGGCTCTGAGTCATGAAATCCCTTGCTTTAAGCTTACGCAATTAATAGCTGGCAGAGCCAGGTCTGCTTGATTCCAGTGTGCAGGCTTTTAATTGTTAGTCTTTAAGATCACCAAAGAGACAGAGAGAGGATTGGGGTGGGGGGAGAGTAAGAAAGAGAAGCTAGGAGAAAGTCTGCAAGGATAAAGGGAGATAGGGGGTGAAAGGGGCCAGTGGTTGACAGAATTACCCAGCTGACATGCCATGTACCCAAATCTGACCCTTCAGGTTTGTCCAGGAGTGGGTGGTAACATGATTGGAAATTCTTAAAAGTTTTAGGAATTAATCTAGCTGGCAGTCACCATCCTGCTTGTGTGCCACTGAGCACTGCTCCCACACCAACGGATTCTAACCCTTAGGAGAAAACATGGCAGCAGATGAAAAAAGAGTCAATGGAACAGAGTGGAAAGAATTCTGACCTGGGAGCCAAGAGCCCTGAATTCAAATCCCAGCTCTCAATGCACCTGACTTGCTACATGACTTCTAGGGAGTGATTTACTATCTCCCCGCTTTGGGAAAGGGGTCTGCCATTATAAGCGGTGTGACCTCAGGCAGGTTCCTTAACCTTTCTGTCCCTCAGCTTCCCCTTAAATAAGATGGGAATGATATTTGGCTCCACCTCACAGAGTGGTTCTGAAGTTTAAATGAAATGATTATGGAAGTCTGGCACAGTCAGCTCTCTGAATATGTTAGCTATGATTCCCAGTCTGGTTTCCTTCATCTGGAGAAGGTGGGGACTTGATTCCATGGCCTCCAAGACCAAGACCCATTTCAGCACAATGGGATAGATGTCTATTTGGGAAAGGCAGGAGGGGAGATACCGAGATTAAAGGATGGGAGAGAGGAAATGAGAAGCGGTGAGAAAGAGCAGGAGGAGAAAATAGCCACGGAATGGGAGTCAGCAGATGGGAGAAAGAAGGTGAGAGTGGTGGAGGGGAGTGAGCAAGAAAGGAAGAGAAACAGAAAAGGATGCGTGAAGGATGGAGAAGTCAATGTGGATCCCTGACCCTGTCTCCAAATCCCCTCCCCACCACATTCCTTTCCAGGAAAGACCACTGGGGCCAGATGAGATTGAAGGTAATAAATACCCTCACCCCCAAATGCCCCATATTCCATCTACCTGCTTACCTGCTCTCTGTCCCTCTGTGCATTTCAGTACAAATCCCTTGACATGAAAATTTTACATCACTGTCTTTTCCCACTCAACTGTGATTTTGTGGCAGCTTAAGTAGCTTCCAAAGTGTTTAGAAGGCATACCCATCCCCAAGCGTCTTAGAGATCCAGGAGTGACTCATGAGTTTTAGGCTGCATCCAAAATTGTTGTTTTTTCCCTTGATGGTTCTGAAGTTTCCCATAACTTCACTCAAGAATGTGAAGGACTTTGGTGCTGTCATTTAGTGGTCTCAGAAAATTTTCCTCTTGCTAACACATTTCCTACATCACTTCTTTTTCAAATTTTGGGTTTTTATAATGTATTCTTCTTTGAGGAATCTCCAGTCAGTGCCACACTGATAGTTTCAAGGGATGCTATTCTCCCACATTGACTGTTTCAAGTTCCCAAAGTTCTTCTCTCAACTTTCAGAGCTCCGGGAAGCATTTCTTGAATTTGACAAAGACCGAGACGGGTTCATCTCCTGTAAAGATTTGGGAAATCTCATGAGGACAATGGGTTACATGCCCACGGAGATGGAACTGATTGAACTGGGCCAGCAAATCCACATGAACTGTGAGGCTGGTGGGGGGGTGAGAGGAATGACTGGGGTTTGGGGTGGGCTGAGGGTGGCACTGGGAAGGATATGGAGGTTGACAGTAGAGTTGGAGATATGAAGAAGGGAAGGGGGCTAGAAGTCTGGAAGGAAACAGTTTATATTATACTTAGGGAGGGAGCACTTGAATTGGTTAAAAGGGTGACTTTTAGAGATACGTTGAGTTCAAGTTCCAGTTCTGTTATTTACTAATTGTAGTCATTTTGAAAAGTAGAGTTAGCCCCTACTCTTGAGCCTCAGTTTCCCTATCCACCCAGGGAAGATGATATCACTCCTTACCTTGTGGGATTGTGGAAAGGATAAAGATGTTAATACAGGTAAAGTCTTAGCCTCCAGTAAATGCTCATTAAATGTAGGTTATTATCATCACCACTAAGATGCATCAGTGGACTGCAAGATTGGAGCTGTATTTGATGTTGGGAACAAACTTGGAGTTAAAGCCTAATGGTGAATAATTTTGCAAAAAGGATGAGTTTTTAGATGGAGACCAGAGCTGATTTTGTGACCAGAGCTGGGATAAAATTGCTACTGGGTTTGCTTCTGAGCATGTTACTGAGCAAACAATGTTGAATTCAAGGAGGTGATGTTATTCATATCTGGAAGGGATTTGGTGCTCATTTAATTCACACTCTCCCTTCTGCATATCTACAGATGAGGACATCTAGATCTGAACCAGTTAAGAGACTTGCTTAAGGTCACACGAACAGTTAGTTACTTCCACCGTGCCACACCCTATCCACTCCTGTTCAGATGAGAGGGGCAAGAGGGCTTGAGTTGGCCAAAACAGGAACCTCTTAGAAGGCAGAGAGATTGAAGCAGATCTATTTCTTGAATGGAGTTGAAGGGCAAATGAGGTAACGGAGGGTTGAGAGCATACAGAATCTCACTAGACCTGCCTCTTCTGTCCGCAGTGGGTGGCCGTGTAGACTTTGATGACTTTGTGGAGCTGATGGCCCCCAAATTGCTTGCAGAAACAGCTGGGATGATCGGTGTCCAGGAGATGCGAGATGCCTTCAAGGAAGTGAGTTAAGAGTTTGACAATGTTGGAGGTGGTTGACAGAGACCCCAGGGGTCTATGATTAGTCATTAACCATGGACAGAACCCACCAAAACCAATTCTTTTTCTAACTATGGTGGAATTAATAGGGAAGAAAAATAATATATTTCAAGCACTTGCAATGGACAAGGTCCTCTACATATTTTATCTAATTTAGCATATTAGGAGTAAGTAGTCCTTTATCCCAATACTGCACATGAAGAAACAGAGGCTCCTGGAAATGACATCATATCCAAGATCCTACACTTTCCGAAACACATATTGGGACCTCTAATCTTCATGCCTGTAACAGGAAGAAGGGACTCAAGAATTGGAGATCCCAGGAGGGAACTCAAAGACATCATCTGGTTGAACCCACTTGTAGAGATGCTTAAAAGAGATAAGATCCGAGGAGGGTAAGGGGCTTGCTGAAATTCACTTATATTCCCTAATAAAATGCTGTCCTCAGTCAGAGAGCTTTCAACTACACAAAGCAAAAATGAAGAATCGTATAGTGTTTGGAAGGAAAGACTCTGGAGTTGGGCAAACGTGGGCCCAAATTCCAGGAAGATCGCCATCTACTTACTAGCTATGTGGTCTTTCTCTCTCGGCTTCTTGTGAAGATGTAGCGCCGTATCATCCAGCAGAACTTCCTGTGGTCCCAGAAATACTCTGCCTCCCATGGTAGCCACTGACCCCAAATGTGGCCAGTATGACCCAGGAACTGAATTTTTAATTGTATTGAATTTAGATTAATTTCAATTAAATTACTTCATTTCCATTTGCATTCCATTGACTATCATTTCAATTTGTTCAAATTTTAAAATGAATCCTCAAGACAATTACTGGAAAACTTTCTTTTGGAACAACTTGGGTATGTGAATCGCCTTTCTCAACTATGATTTTTCCCGAAACCCAAACGCAAAAGAAATATTTCTGATAATATTTAGTGTCAGAATTGAGAAGTGCTGTGAGTGTAAAATGAACCCTGGGTTAAGATTTACTATCTTAGCTTAAGTATCCTTAAGTGGGCTAGGAAGCCAGTGGAGGTCTTTAAGCAAGGGAGGGACAAGATCTGATGAACATTTGAAATGAATGAAAATATCGAGTCCTGGTGTGTGGAGAACAGATGATGCAGGACCACAGTGAGAGCCAGAGGACCAGTTAGGAGGCTGTGGCCACCATCCAGACACGAGCTGATTGTGGTTTGAAACAGGTTAGCATCAGTGTTGCTAGAGGAGGACAGCTGGCCCCCAGATGTGATTGGACATAGAACAGAAAAACCTCTCTGGTAGATTAGTTAAATCTCTGAGGAGCTGACTTCTAGCAGATGATGTACAAAAGCTCTAAGCTGAGTTCCTGTCTCACGGAAAGTGATCACTATACACTGCTCTGATTATTATTCTGATTATTGTTATTGATGTGGTCGTTGTGGCTAACATCGTCCCCTCTGTTCCTATTCAGTTTGACGCCAACGGAGACGGGGAGATCACCCTAGTGGAGCTGCAGCAGGCCATGCAAAGGCTGCTGGGGGACAAGCTCACGCCCCAGGAGATCTCCGAGATTGTCCAGGAAGCTGATGTCAACGGCGATGGCACCGTCGACTTCGAAGGTGATGTGTGGCCATGGCCACAGTGGGAGTCCACCTCCATCTCCCCTGTGTGACTTTTTTCCAAGTCAGCCGTTCCTTCTCTGTCTTTAAGGTTGGAGGAGGGGGCTGAGGTTTTGGAAGTGTTGGTTCCATCCCTTTCTGCCCATGTTGTGTCAGAGAACTCACGGTTTCTCCTCTCTGCTTGTTTCTGCACCTGGCCGCTCCTTGGAACACCCTGTCCAGATGCCCATTCCCGCTCCGCCTCCCCCATCCCTGTCTGGTTCACTGGGTGCCTCTGTCACAAGAACTGTCCCATCAGAAGGAGAGTGGACTAGTTAGCAGCTGGGACGCTGGGGTCAGATCTGCAGGGCTCAGATTCAGCCTCGATGCTGACTAACTGTGCAGTCTTGTCCTAGTCGCTTACTCTCCTTAAGTGTCAGTTTTCCCATCTGCAGGATGAGGGTAAGGATGACACCTTTCTACCAAAGAAACACTAAAAGAGATCATGCACCAAGCACTCACAGAGCACTTCAAGTTCTAACTGATTCAAAAAATTTCAGCATCTAAACTGCTGCCTATGAGGCAAAAGTCCACAATTCTTAGTCTGATGTCCAGGGGCATCCATGATGCCTCCCCACCCACAGCCGTATCTCCTACACCCACTCTCTGAACTTTTATGCTCTGGTGTTACCTGCTCTGTGCTCTCCAACTTCTGTCCCTTTCTCGCTGCTCTTCCTTCCACTTACCACACCTTTTCCATGTCATCGATGCATTTTCCAATCATATCCATCCCTGAGGAAGCTGCATGCAATGCCGATGCAACCCCTGCTAAGAACCTTCCCTTCATCCTGAGCTGAGTGTGTTCGTTCCAGCCGTGAAGACTTACAGGGGTTTTTCTGTTCCCCTCCGAAGGAAGTTATGACCACAGACCGTGCTGTATTGAGTTGTGTTTGCCTCCTAGACTGTAAAGTCCTGGCAGACAGTAAGGGAATTTCTCTAAACCATCTCTGCTCAACGATTTCCAATGTGAAAACTCAGTAGATGTTTGTTGCTGGGTTGCAACTTAGCAAATGTTTGCTGGGTGCCTGTTGGATCTAGCCAGTCTCAAGTGTACAGTGGGCATCAATGAAAAGCTGAAAGAGGTAACGTGATTTGAGAGGAAAGAAACCTCAGGCCACCCGCAGACAAGGGAAGGACAGATTGGCCTCAGGACCTGGTGGGGCCAGTAAGTTCCTCTGACTTTGAGTCACAGTAAAATCAGGTACAACTTGTGTTCGTTCCAGGCTTCTCCAGTAACCACCTACACAACCTCAGACACACTGGGCAACCTCACCGGCCTCAGTGTGCTCACCTGTAAAATAGTGCTTACCCCTCCAGGGTTGGCTGAAAAGACGAAATCAGAGTCTCATAATTACAATTTGTTGAACGCTGACTGCATCTTAGAAGTATTGCATTCTTCAACCATCTTAAAAATCATCTAAGGTCAAAAGCAATCCTATGATTCCAATTTTGTGGATGAAGAAATTGAGGCATTGAGGGGTCAAGTAATTCACCTCCCAAAGGCCCATCAGTGGCTCCCGACGTGTCGTAAAGGCTGAAAAACATAATGGCGGCTGCTCTTACAAATAGGTGCCTCACCAGGAACTTTTTTGTTTTGCAGAGTTTGTGAAGATGATGTCCCGTTGAGGAGATTCTGGAATCCCCAGTCACCCTCCAGCTGGTCAACTGGGACCCAGCGCTGGTGGAGGACCAAATTCCCCCGGGCTCTTAACGGAGGGAGGGTGGGAGGGTGAGGGGAGGCTGTGGATTGAGGTTAGACCGGAAGTGAGAGCTCTGGCCGGATGGGGTGGGGGTTACGTCTCTAGAACTAGACTAAGAAGGAAGAGTCTGGGTGGAAATGTGAACAGTACTGGGGTCTAGATGCTGCTCCCCCAATTCCAAAGACTAATGACATCTTTTGACATCATATCATCCTAAATCCCTTCAACCTGCCAGAGTCTCTTCCCCAGATTCCTCTGGATTAAAATAGTCTTCTCTTCTGTTAGACTCAAAGAATTCAGCACCCAGTCTCCCCTTCCCCCTTCTTGCTTCAACTGCTTCAAGTCCCCTCAGTTTCTTTCTCTTTGTAGAAAAAGGCATGTCAATCACAAGGATACAAACAGGGTCCTTGATAAGAGTGGGCTTGGAAATGGTTAATTAAAGAGGCATCCGAATGAGCTCACCCCCCTCTCTCCTTGATTTCCTGGAAGCACAGTCTCTTTTCATCTCTCCAGCCTCCTACTTCCTTCTCCTTGTGTCACATCCTCAGGCCACTGAATTAAACCACAAATCTGGATTATCGAGGTTTAGAGCAAGCTGATCCGCCAGGGAATTAATCCCCCTCGAAATGACATCATGCACAGAGAGAGAGAGAAGACGGGACCCTCTAAATCCTCAGCTCGGCCAGGTTGCCGCGAAGCCATTCCTGGAAGCCACTTGCCTCTGTGGCGGTCTGCCCTGGGATGCTCAGAGAGGTGCCCTCCCACCCTGACCCTGATCTGCGCTGGGAAACCAGGAAGGCATCTTCCTCCTCACCTCTGCCTGTGAGCAGCACACATCAGTAACGCCAAGGTCCTCACAATAAAGAGTTCCTTTCACACCTTCCTCCGAGTTTCTCTCACGTTCAAAGTCCATCAGGTAGACATAGAAAGTGGGTCATCTAGTTCAATATCCTCTTTTTATCACATTTTAATTTTAATTTAAAAAAGTGTAACTGGAATACTGTGCTTCCTAACTCTGTTGCAGCTGCCTTTTTTGACCACGCTTCACTATCCCAAGACCATCTTCTTTTTTTTTTTTCCTATCTTCTAATTCTCAGTATTTCAGTTATGTTATATTTCTCTGTCCTCTTTATTTATTTTTCTGGATTGAACCCAGGAGCTTGTGCATGCTAAACATGTGCTTTACCACTGAGCTCTATACCCTCCCCTCCAAGACCATTTTTTTTTTAAACTTCTTCCTTCCTCCCTCATTTTTCCCTTCCTTCTTTCCCTCCTTCTGCCCGCCCTTCATTTATTCAACAGCAGCATAGGAAGTGCTGGCTAGGTGCGAGGCACTCTTCCAAGCGTGGGGCTGTAGCGGTGAATAAAATAGCCCCAAACCTCAGACCTCAGAAGCTTACATCGTAATGGGAGGAGACAGACACGAAACAAAATAAATGAGTAAATATAGCCGTATCTGAGTGTTAGAAGGTGATGAGAGAGGTGGAAGAAATGGAGCAGGTAGTGGAGTGGGGTTAAGGATGAGGAGGGGTTGCCATTCTAGGTAGGGGGTTCATTGAGCACTGGGGCGGGGGGTGTGTCTGGGGAAGAGGTTTCAGACACAGTATAGTGCAAATGCAAAGGCCCTGAGGCAGGAATGTACCTGGAGTGTTGGAGGAATAGCAGGGAGACCAGGGTGGCTGAAGAGGGGTATGTGGTCTGGGGTCAGAGTAGATCAGGGGTAAAATCATGCAAGTCTGCTCTTAGAGGCTATTTCGAGGACCTCGGAGGGTTTGGAGCAGAGGAGGGACATGGTCCAGATCACCTTTAAAAGAGGACTCTCTTCTCCTGTCTCAGCTCCGTCTCACTCCATCTATACACTAATCCATCCACCTACACACACTTTCAAGCACCTGTTCAATATATTTGCTGAGTCCCTACTAGATGCCTGGCATTTTCCCAGATGATGGGAAAAGAGCAAGGAGAAGGACTTCAAGGAGCTCGCATTCTAGAGCCCTGCAATCCAGTAGGATCTTCGACGATGGTGGAATATTCTAGAATTGCATCGTCCATTATGGTAGCCATGAGCCACGTGTGGCTATTGTGTGATAATTGTGGTGAGTGAGGCTTAGAGACTGAATTTTATTAAGTTAATAACATTTTATTAATAAATTATTGATATTACAAATTACTTAAGCTTACACAACCCCGTGTGGTCAGCGCATGTTCGTGCCATGAGTCAGATTATTCTAGGTCCTAGAGATAGCCTGATGATAAAGTCTTTGCTTTCTTGGAATTTATAGTGCAGTGTGGGGGTGGGGGGGGAATCACTAAAGGGAAGTGCAGACAAGGATGAATACATTGAGGGAGGTAAAATGGAGTGGTTAGATACCCAGAGAATTGAAGGGAGCTACAGAGGTGGCTTCACTAGCTAGAATGGTCAGAAAGGACATTTCTTAGAGACGGGCTGTCTCTAGTTGGGTTCCCAGAGTTGCTCCTCTGTCTGAGAGTGGGAGCATGCAGTTTTATCAAGGAGGGTCCTTGGGATCGATACCTGGGGAAGGAACTTGGATTGGGCAGAGGGAGATGTTGAACGGCAATGCAAACTCAACAATCTCATCCAAGCTCACAGGAGCTCTTGACATGACTCTTCTGATGTCTCCCTTGAGTTGAAATGGAGCTGGGTCTCTAAACCCACCCTTGGTCAATTCTTGCAAAGAGACCACCCTGGGAAGGGCATGACCTTGGGTGAGGAAGGCCCCTCTGCAACTGAGGACATCTCTGATGAGGGGCTGATCGCTGAGGGTTGCCTGCAGACAGCAGTCCCTGGAGCTGGTCGACAAAGCCTTTTGTGGAAGGGGGCTCTGGTGGCATGTCTCCCTCCTCATCAAGGGGCATTTCAAGAGACTGAATGAGGTGAGGAGGGGTGGTACAGGAGCACAAAGGGGAAGAGAACTCTGGTACCAGCAAGGCACAGAGGCTGGAGTGAGCTTGGTGGGTTCAAGGAACAGAGCAGTGGCTTGAGTGGAATGAGTGAGGGCACAGAGGTATAAAACGAGCTGAGGGAAGGTGCTAAATGAGATGGAGATGTGGGATCTGGGCAGAGGAGAACTATACTTCCTATGGCATTTTTACAGGATCAAGTGAGGAGCGGCTCTGGTTGAGCTAAGCTACACTGGAAGAGATCTAACAAAAATTTTCAGGCTTCTTTCACATACATGCAACATAATTTTAATTTGATAACCCGATGGGAACCGGATGAGACTGAATAGCTAACGTCTATTCCTGCTATCTGGTTGTAGTGAGGGACAATGGTGGTTGTAGTGAGGGACAATGTTAGTTGTTGCTCAGAGGGTATGAAGGAGGATGAGGACAGGGAGGGAGAAGAGGAGGATGGAGATAAGAGGGAGGTGGAGGAGGAGAGGGAAGAGGAGAAGGTAGGCAGGGATGGAGAGGAGGAGGAGAAGAAAAATAACCTGAGGTTGCATCTGGGCTCACGAACAGCTTCTGTAATCGATTATTGATGTCTGTCATGGGCACAGAAAAGGTATAGTTGAGGCAGTCTTGCAATGAATTTTCCACCTTCCATTTACTTACTAATTTATTTATTAATGATTTTATAAGCACTTGCAGATGCTCTATCCCAAATCTGTGATTTCCCAGAAAGAGACAGCAGGCTGCAATGACTTCCTAGGTCCCTGGGCTGAGAATCTGATCTTCCCACCATGAGACTTGCCAACCCAGTCACCAATGTTTCCTCCACCACACATTTGGATCCCTCACCATATTTCTCATTTTAGGAAGCAGAAGAAGGCAGCCCCAGAGTTAATTTGGGGCACCTTTATTGGTGGTTACACCAGATTTTCACTCTGTACTTCACAAAGGACCAAATGATTAAGCAGGATGGTGGACAGGGTGATTCTAAAGGTGATTATCCAAGCTTGAAGGATGCGATGAAAAAGACAAAGCAGGTTCCAGACTTCACAGGTCAGTCTTCTGACGATGTCTCCTCCCCTTGAAAACAGAATCATAGAGTTCAGGTAAATATGTACACATTGACTCAACATGTAAAGTGAATTAAGAAATGACTTTGTATTGATTTTCAAGACTCAATCGGAAGTAAGATGAAGCAGCTGAACCAAAAGCACCCCTGCCCATCACCTGGCCAACATGAACCGTAAGTGCCTCAACCTCGCCTCTACTGTAATAGGTCTGGTGGGAGGGGGACCTGCAAGAAGATACAAGTCGGGGCTTAGCACTAAAAATGTTCTCAGTCCTAGCCACAGACTGGGGACCACTGTAGGTGTTTTTTTTTTTTAAATATCCATCCTGTATCCAAATATTCCAAACCTACTCCCTTGCCTCTCCTCTGTTCAGGGAAGATAGCTTTCCCTGCCAAGCCAAATTTCAGGTCCATAAGCCACATGCATTGTAAGGGCAAATATTTCTGGAACAACCAGAATCATCCACACATCTAACGCAAGGGCTTCTGTTTACTTTTAAATTCCAGAATTACAGAGTGATTAGGTCTGTGAATTTGAGCAGTAGGTCTAGAGAGAATTTCTACAGACTTTAGAATACAGAAGCCAGATGGAAAAGACTAGAAAAAAAGGATGAAGTTGGTCCTGTGGAGATAGTTGATGGTATGTGTGCTGACGTGGGGGTGGAGGGACAGAGGATGAAGAAGACGAGGGGACCTAATCTTTTCCTTGGTTAAGTATTTGATGATGGGGGTAATGGATCAACATCATGGCTTCTGGGGAGCACAGAAGTCTTGGATACCTCCTTACAACTCTGTTTTTTCATTTCACATTCCACTTTGAGAAATTCCACTGTCCCAGTGGTTGCCACTCAAAGCCTCCCAGACCTAAACTTTGGAATGGTGCTTTTCTGGGTCTGAAATCATTCTCCCACCTCCTCCCCCTGCTCTCCTGCTTGACACAGACATTCCAATTTCTTCCAGCCTTCTAAATTGGGAAACTGGCCCAGTCTTCCACTACCTACCCCTACCTGTACCCATGCTGAGTCCTCTTTCTCTCTGAGAAACAAAACTCACTTTGCTGGGAACCTCAGCAAATCATGCGGGAAGGGAAAGATCTCACCTTTGCATCAACAATACACCCAGGTGTGGTCCTGGTCATAGTTGTAAGAGGTTGCACACCACAAAAGGTTCTCCTCTGATCCTTTTCTGGTGCAGTTAAAATAATTCTTGTTTTTATAGTTGAATGGGAAGTGGCAGGGAAAGCCAGGAACCAGTGAGGAAACTCCTGAAGAGAAGAGGGAGGTAAGAGGGTTACGCCCGTGTCTTCATGCCCCGTTGAAGGTTTAAGCTTCATCACTGCATGTGGTTGTGTTGTTTGGGCATTGCTCAGAGGCTCCTGATGCAGGGTGAACTACTGACCTAACCCTAAGTGTTGGAAAAATGCTCTTCCCTCAGAAGCTACTCAACTTTAGGACTAGGGAAAGGGTGGGGGACAGACTGGAGGAGTGGAATGGGGACAAAGGGCAGAGTGAAAGCAGAAGGGGTCCTGGAGATGGAGGAGAAAGACAAGGTTAATGTCACCAGGAGAACCAGGGAGTGGAGTGGAAGGCACACAGAGGATAAAGTACAGGATGTCCTCTTTATTCATTCACAGATCTCTAATTTGCAAATTCGCCTACTCACTAAAATTTATCTGGAGCCCTGAAATCAATAGTCATGGTGCTTGGGTTGTTGGTTCACGGACAGGGTGGAGTTTGCAGATGGCCGCTCTGGGGAAGTATAGTGTTGTTTGCCTTTCTATCTGCTTTGATTGGCAGCATGGACTCCGGAACAATTAGATGCAATTTGTAGAAGACGGCTACATTGTGAATAAGTTTGGTTCAAAAAATTTGTTCAATAATTCCAATAATTTCTGTCTGGTAGACAAGATAGCCCCTAAGGTTTGATTGCCTTTTAGGTGTGAATGGATTTTGTATCTAATTTAGCAATCTAGTTTCAGCTCAGAATTTTCTTCACTGACTATATACAGTCAACCTCCATATCCATGGGTTCTCTGAGGACTCAACCAATTCACGGAATTCAATACCCTCCACTGGCGAATCTGTGGATGCAGTGCTCGTGGATGTGGAGCCTGTGGATGTGGAACTTGCGAGTACCGAAGGCTGACTATTACACCATTTTATATGAGACTTGAGCATCCACGGATTTTTGCATTGGTGGGGATGTGGGAACCAATCCCCCGCAGATGCTGAGGAAGGCTATATGTTTCTTGTAAGTCCTTTGAATTGGCTTTACCATCCTTCTACTTCCCTTATTAATAGATTTTTAAAAATCTTAGCATACATTGACTCTATGTTTGTGTGTTAGGTGTTTAATATTTTGAAAATTTTATGTTGGTCCCCTGTCTCTTGGATCTTCAGCGGACCCTATTTTGCCTGTTGCATTACAGTTTTGTTTATGCTATTGGTTCATCAGACCCATGAAGGGACGAATCTGCCTTATTCATCACTATATCCCCAGTGAGCAGCACAGGGTCTGGCACACAGTAGGGACAGAGTAGACGTTTGTTGAGTAAATGAGGGAAGGCATCCACCCACGCCCACCCAGTCCTCTTCCCCACATTACTGGTGTCGGCACAGAGACTCCACTTTCCGTCATTATCCATATTCTCCGTGGTTGGGCACCAGAGCTTGTTGCTTTCGTCCTCAATGCACTCAGAGATCACATTATTTCTGTAGATGGAAGGGAAGATGCAGGGCTTGCTGAAAGAATTTCCCCCATAGTCTGAAAATAAAGATGGAAATGTTACAGGTCAAGCAGAGATGATGAAATGGGCTTCCATTTATCACACATAAACTACATGCCAAGCTGTACCTCGTGAACGGCAATGTAATACTGAACACTCTCAAGCAAGTTCTTGGCGATATTATTTCCACTTTACAGATAAGTGAGAGCCAAAACCATCAACACCCAGTTTACTGTTTACATTCATCAGACTTTACTGGTCCACAGACCTCATCAGCGCAACTCTTCAGTCTAGGAAATTGTTGCCCAGGAACACAGAAATTGCAAATAACTTTACTGTTCACCTCAGGAATTTCCTAAAAAATCACTTCAGTAAACACCAGGACTTTCAACTTTTCAGTAGTTCAAAAGATTGTTTAATCTTTCAGACTCTTTGAATCGTTCTCAGAAATTTCACCTTGCCAAGACCACCAACTCTAAACTATATTATCTGTATTATGATCCATACTTAATCCTAAGCACATCCCCACATTGAAAGACCCCAAGAACTTATTAATATCCTGATTTTGCCCTTCCCCTGCAGGACACTATGAATACTCTGTCAAGGTGGTAATCTCCCTTACTTTAGTGAGCAAAAGACTCAGTATTGCCTAACTAAACAGGCTGTTTGGTGGTGTTTTAAAAGAAGCCAGAATTTGACTAAGTCAGTACTTAGTGATTAAGACCATGGTTTTTACAAATACATGTAGGTATATGCGTGACTGAGACATTGTGCTGTACACCAGAAGCTGACACACTGTAACTGACTGTACTGCAATCAATCAATCAATTAATCAATAGTTCTTTTCAAAAAGAGCATGATTTCTGAAGCCTAGACTTCCTGGATCAAATCACAGCTCTACCACTTAGTAATTGAACCTCTGTGAGCCTCAGTTTCCCTATCTGTAAAATGGGGCTAATAATCAAGACCTTTTATTTTTTACCTCATAGGGTTTGTTGTGATGAATAAATGAGTTATTGCATGTGAAGCACTTAGAACAATGCCTGACATATAGCAAATGTTTGCTATAAGTTCACTATATTATGATCATTATCATTTTTATTATCTAATGTCTCCAAGATCACACAGCCAGTGAACTGCAACAGCAGACTTCTAACTATTAGAATTCTAACTTCAAAGCCCAAGTTTTGACTCCTGGCTCAGATGATAGGGAAGGTGGAAAACTCGTATTTCTTAGGCATGTGGTATGTTCAGGACACCACAGCAGATAATTTTTGAAAATGAACTTTCATTTTACAAAAACTGTTGAAGGCAGATTTAGTGTCCTTATTTTGCAGTTAACAAATCTGACCAAGAGATTCAATAACTTTCCCAATGTAGATGGTGAAACCAGAACTAAAGGGTACCTTTTCTTCTAGTATCTTTTCTTGGGCATCTGTTTGGTAATTTATGCAAATTCTAGAGCATGGAACATGGCCTCAGGACATTGCTGTCCCTTGTAGTTGTCATGATGGACTCTGAGAAGAGATTGGGTTCCCAGAAGTATTTCTCCTAGTTGCTCTGCTCTCTATTCTGCCATCATCCCCTCGTGAGCATCCTTGCTGTGCACCCTCCTCCCCACCAAACACATCATCCTTGCTCCAGTGTCTCACCATTTGTCTCACAGTACTTCCACTGCTGCTTCTCATCAAAGCTGGAGGTGACTGAGCACCACAGCTTTCCAAAGATGCTGCCTTCTGTGATGCACTTTTGATAGGATCTTCCTCGATAGATAAAGGGGAAGATGCATCGTGGGTAATCTGTACGGAAAGAAGTCCAGGAGTGGTTTGACTTTCTCTAGTCATTCCTAGGACAGAGCCATTTAATCTCCAGTCAGTCAATCAACCAGCCACCAAAGTCCAGGACAAATATCAGGTTTGGAAGAGACTTTATACATTCATTTTATCAAACATTTAGGAAGGAAAGCCTACTTCATATACGTTCACTCTTGAAGCTTCTCCAGTAGGGTTCCTAATCTCAACCCATGGTGCCCCTGCCAGGTGAACAAATGTAACGTAATTCACATGGGGTTTTAAAAACGAATCTGTTATTTTCACCAAAAGACTTACAGGAATAAAGTCAAAACGAAGAACGGCAATGGTTTATGACCAACCAATGAAGTCAAGGTTCTGATATACACAAAAAATGTTGAAATTACAGGAAAAAAAATCAAATGTCAGTGAAGTCAAATATAGTAAAGTTATCACCTAGGTGCTGGTGCCTTGCTGCAACTTTCAGAAATAGACTGATTTTCCCACCACAAATGTAGGACAACAAATATAGTTTCCAGTATTATGTTTATAGTGGGTGGATGTACTTATGCACAAGGAGGGATTCAGGGTCATTGGGGGGAGAGGGAGGGGTTGTCATAGACGAAGGAGTGAGTGAAGTCTTCCTCAAGCAGGTGACATTTGAAAAGACACTGCACAATATGGAGAAGCCAGCCCTACAAAAATCTGTAGGGAGTGAGTTCCAGGTAGAGGGAATAAAAGTGTGAAGAGTTCAAAGACAGGAAGGCGTTCAGAATATTCGAGAAACCTGGCGACCACTGTAGCTGGAGCTCAGCAGGCAAAGAAAGGAGTGGTAGAACATGCAGACAGAGAAAGGCCAGGTCAGGTAGAGCTTTGCAGACCAAGGTGAAGGGTTTTCTTTCTCTCTTTTTTTTTCTATTACATTGTATAAGTTCCTAATATATTTTAGATATCAATCCCTTATCCAATATATAATTTGCAAATATGTTCTCCCATTCCATAGGCTGCCTTTTCATTTTGTTGATGGTTTCCTTTGCTGCACAAAAGCTTTTTGGTTTGGTGTCATCCCATTTGTTTATTTTTGCTTTTGTTGCCTTTGCTTTTGGTGTTAAATCCAAACAAATCATCACCAAGACCAAGACAGGTGACTAGGAGCTTACCACCTGTTTTCATCTAGCATTTTTATGGTTTCAGGTCTTTCATTTTGAGTTGATTTTTGTCTGTGGCATAAGATAGGGGTCCTACTTCATTCTTTTGCAAGTGGCTGTCCAGCTTCCCAGCACCATTTATTGAAGAAACTCTCCTTTCACTCTTGTACATTCTTGGCTTCTTTGTTATAAATAAAATTGACCATAGATGCATGGGTTTATTCCTGGGCTGTCTATTCTGTTCCATTGATCTATGTGTCAATTTTTTATGCCAATACCATACTGTTTTGATTACTCTAGCTTTGTATTATAGTTCAAAATCAGGACACTTGATGCCTCTAGCTTTGTTTTTCTTTCTCAAGGTCACATTGGCTATTTGGGGTTAGGATATTCCCTGAAATGTGATGGTGAGCCATGGAGGGTCATGAGCAGGGGCGTGGTACTGCCTGACTTAACCTCAAAAGGTTACTTTGGCTGATACGTGGGGAAATAGATGAGGGATGTTGCTGTTTAGCAATAGTTGGGGGACAAAGAGTTGATGGTGATTTGAAGAAAGGTAAGAGCATTGGAGGGCTAGGAAGAAGCTGAAGTTGGTATCTATTTTGAAGCAGAGTCAATGAGCTAGTTTGGGATTTGCAGATACACACTACTATATATAAAATAGATAAATAGCAAGGTCCCACTGTCTAGCACAGGGAACTATATTCAATACCTTGTAATAGCCTATAATGAAAAAGAATATGAGAAGAAATATATATATATAACTGAATCACTATGCTGTGCACCAGAAACACAACATTATAAACCAACTATACTTCAATTTGAAAAAAAAAAAGGCAAGCCTTTATCTGAGCAGGAGCCTAGATGATTTGTCTGCATGAGGTTGAATCAAAAGCAAGTGTTGAATTCTTTAATCTGTTCAAAGCACTAAAATGATGGAATTAAATATCTCTAGGCCCTGACTGTGTCTGTGTATAAACTCTTGGTAGAATTTTGCCTCCCTTTTGCATGTCTTAAGCATGTTCAGGGACCTCTTTTCTGGAATTAAAAAAAAATGTCTGTTTCTGATTTCCTAATTCAGTTTCAGCCAGTTGCTCCTGATCTGCACTGTCTGAACTAGAGTGGAGGTTTTCAAGAGAAGCAGGACACACACACAAAATTTTATTGCTTTATCATGCTGGGCAGATATTGCATTTTTTTACAAATTGAAGGATCCTGGCAACCTTGCATCGAGTAAGTCAATCAGAGCCATTTTTTCCAATGGTATTTGCTTACTTCGAAATTAATAATTAATGTGTGCTCTGATTCCTCCGCCCACTGGCCGTTTCTCCATCTCTCTCCCTCACCCCCAGTCTCCCTGTTCCCTGAGACACAACAATATTGAAATTGGGCCAATTAATAACCCTACAGTGGCCTCTAAGTGTTCAAGTGAAAGGAAGACTCACACGTCTCTCACTTTAAATCAAAATCCATAACTGAGTAAACTTAGTGAGGAGGGCATGTCGAAAGCTGAGACAGGATGAAAGCTTGGCTTCTTTTGCAAACAGTTAGCTAAGTTGTGAGTGCAAAGAAAAAGTTCTTGAAGGAAATTAAAAGTGCTCCTCCAGTGAACGCACAAGTGAAATGATAGGTAAGTGAAACAGCCTTATTTCTGTTGTGAAGAAAGCTTGAGTGGTCCAGGTAGAGGATCAAACCAGCCACAACCTTCCCTTAAGCCGAAGCCTAACCCAGAGCAAGACTGCAACTCTCCTCAAATCTATGAAGGCTGAGAGGGGTGAGGAAGCTCAGAAGAAAAGTTTGAAGCCAGCAGAGGTTGGTTCATGAGGTTTAAGGAAAGATGCCATTCCTTCTGGTCAACTTGTCTTATAATATTACAATGGAAAGAGCATAATTTTTTAACACTATTATTCTTGACATTATTAACTATTATTAAAACTTATTAATGCCTTTCAGGGCATTTTCTATGCACACATACATATTATAACTTGTCTGCCAAAAATATGATCATATCATACGCAGTCCCACATTTTCTTTTGTAATCCATCATTTCGAGAAAGCTGCCAATGGGACAGGGTAGACCACTCACCTTCGACCATGCAGTATTTCCATTTTCCATCATAAACAGTCCTGGTTGCACACCAAGGGTAGAAGCTGTTGACTCTGGTGCAAGAGAAGTAAGTAGAACCCTTGTAGGTGAAGGGAAAGACACATGAATCTTTCTTATCTGAAGGACAGAGGAACAAAAAGGGGGATTAGTCCCAAAGAGTGAGCCAAGGATGAGACTCGGTCTGGTTTTCATGATGGTCTGAAGGCTACACGTGTAGCCTTTGCATCCAACCTCCTAGTGACGTAGAAAGGCGTGTCCAGTTTATGTCTGGACCAAGGGTATTGGGGATGAGTTTCATAAACAATGAAGGCAACCCAAGATACACCGTTCCTCCAGACCACTGCTTCTGCAAGAGGGCAGCTCTAACGTCACGCAAGACACATCTGGTGAATCATGAGATCCTGTTAGATAACATGGAGACACACATTAAACAGTTTTGAAACATGGATCTGAAAAACGATTTCCTTTTTCAATGCTCTTTCAATCCTTCTGATTACACCAAAGAGAGAGCTTCGATTTAATGCTAGTCTTTCTCTACCACGTCTCTAATACTTAATAATCTCCCCTTTTAACAAAAAGAGAGGGCAGGACTCAGGCTCAAAGCCTCATTTGGACAAGGGCATCTAGTAGAATTTGATAAAAGGATTTTGTTTTCATGAGATTTATTTTTATTTGTACTTCCTATTTATGGCAAGTAGTAGTGCTGTCATGGATTACAGAGCTGATGCTAACTATTCTTTTAAAAGAAATGCATTAAAGTGAAGGAAAGTGAGCACATTTAAAGGAAAACGTTGAATACATAGTATTTCTGGTGGCATAGACGTGGCAAGTATGACAGGGTGACACTTGGATGAGTAAAGTTTAGGAAACACAACTCTTGACCTTTCTATTCTTCTGTACAAAGACAAGGGCTTTATCTTCTTTTAATTAATTTTTTATTTTATTTTATTTTTCATATATTTTTATTGAAGCGTAGTCAGTTTACAATGTTGTGTCAATTTCTAGAGTACAGCATAATGCTTCAGTCATATAAGAACATACATATATTAATTTTCATATTCTTTTTCATTATGTTACAAGATATTGAATATAGTTCCCTGTGCTATACAGTATAAACTTGTTGTTTATCTATTTTATATATATTAGTTTATATCTGCAACTCTTGAACTCCCAGTTTATCCCTTCCCACCCCCTTCCCCTCTGGGAACCATAAGTTTGTTTTCTATGTCTGTGAGTCTGTTTCTGTTTTGTAAATAAGTTCATTTGTCTTTTTTTTTTAAGATTCCACATATGAGTGGTATCATATGGTATTTTTCTTTCTCTTTCTGGCTTACTTCACTTAGAATGACATTCTCCAGGTCCATCCATGTTGCTTCAAATGGCATTATTTTATTATTTTGTATGGCTGAGTAATATTCCATTGTATAAATATACCACAACTTCCTTATCCAGTCATCTGTTGGGGGACATTTAGGTTGCTTCCATGTCTTGGCTATTGTAGATAGTGCTGCTATGAACATTGGGGTGCAGGTGTCTTTTTTAATTAAGGTTCCCTCTGGATATATGCCCAGGAGTGGAATTGCTGGATCAGATGGTAAGTCTATCTTTTACACAGTGTATCCTCAGAACCTAGAATCATGACTTGCTCATAGCAGATGTTTAAGAAATAACTGACAGAATAAAATAAGTCTGGGAAACGCCAGGTGGTATAGGGTTAGTTTCCTTTAGTGAAGGACCTGTCAGAAACGTCCATATGCAAATGAGGATTGAATTCGCAGGAGCAGTATAGAGTGTATTGAGTTTTCCTTTTTTTCCCCACCACTCAATAGCTCCAGAGACTAATGATCCTTCAAACACATCTTAAGTTCTTCATTTCATGAAGAAGGAAATGAAGACCCCCATAAGATAAGGAGTGATTTGAAGTTAATAGCTTTTTTTTTTGAGCAGAAGTAGAATGAGGACGTGAATTTTCATCTACTAGTCCAAGATGATGGCTTCCCTCCTTGCCTTCATGTGCCTCCTTTCCTCCCCACTTCCTGCCTCCTCCCAGATATCATGATGGATTACTGTGAGTACGATACTCTCATAGGTTGTGTGTGCACACACATATGTGCACGCACATGTGTCTTCCCGCACATGTATGTGTGTGTTAGCTCATGTTACAAAGATGGTGAGGCAGAGCTTCTGTGTCCTCACCAAATCCAGCTTCCTTTTCTTTCTGAGCTCATCACTAGAATCCATTTTTCAGCCTCTCTTATAGTTATGTGGGGCCATGGAGTCAATTATGGCTCATAGGATGTGGGTAAAAATGATGTTATCATTCCCTGCCTCAAAAAGTCCCAAGCAACCTTCCACACCCCTTTCTTCCTCTGTCTACCAGCTGGGTCTGGAACAGCGGTTCTCAATGGAGAAAGGGTGATTATGACCCCCCTTCCCCAGGGGACATTAAGTAATGTTTGAAGACATTTTTGGTTGTTACAAGAGAGAGTGGGAGACACAGGTAGCTCTGCTACTGGTATCTACTGGGTAGAGGCCAGGAATATTGCTAACCATCGTACCATGCAGAGGATGTGAGTCAAGAGCAAAGAGTCACCCCAATGTCAATAGTGCCAAGCTTGAGAAACTCTGAAAAGGAGGACCCTGCAGAGAAGCTGAGGCCTTAGGGGATGGTGGCAGCACAAAATAGAAGGGTCCTGTGTCTCTGAATTACAACAAAAGAGACTTCCCACCAAACACCCACATGGAAGTTCAGACAAGTTCAATGTGAACCTCTATTGAGTTAAGCCACTGACATTTGGAAATTGTTATAGCAATTAGCCCGTTACTAACACAGATGGACAAGACAGTCTGTCTCTTCTGTCTGTAATCTAGCAGCTCCACCCTTGTTCTGGATCAGATTCTTACCCTGATTACTTTGGCAAAGGCCGTGAGAGGGATGAGAGATGGATTGGGAGAAAGCAGAGAAGGCCGACCTCCTTCTTTGAGACTCACCAATGGGTTGATGCCGTTAGGGAATCCTTGAGTAACACTGCATTTTCCACCTCTGGGTCTCCTCTGGGTCTCAGAACTCTTTGGTCTTGGTTTTGTAAAGTTTAAAACAGTTAATATCTAGAAAGGGCTTAGAAAGGTATCCAGGCATGACTGCCACTCAACAAAAGTTAGTCATCATCATCTCCAACTTCCTCATCATCAGTGGTTTTCCTCAACCAGTAGTACCACTGAGTATGTGGGACGCTGGTGCTGACGGGGAGGGCAGGCAGGCACCCCTCCCCCCGCCCTGTACATAGAATTAAGTCTATCCTTGGGAGTTGTTAGTAAAAATCAACACGTAATAGATACTATTAGCCATCTGCAAAGTAATCCAGCAGATGGTCTAATCTTCTTAACTGGGTTAAAATCCTCTATAATCCAGGGCCCTGCTGACCTCTCTGTTCTCACTCCCTGATTAACATTTCCTTGACCTTACTCCGTGGTCCTTCTTGTCTCTGGAGTTCTGCTCATGCCCTTTATCCCACCTTGAATGCCCTTCCTCTCTGTCTAGTTTATCCCTGCTCATTCATCCACTATGACGTGACTCAGCCTGGATTAATTCTCTTCCTCCTTCCCATCATACTCTGAGCCACTCTCTACAAATGGACTTACCAATTTTTGAAATGCTAGAATTATCTGTTTAGTTATCTCTCACTCCCACTCGCTGTGAGTTCTCTGAGTGAAGGGAGTGGGTTTTACTTATTGCTGTGTTTCTGGCCCATAACACAGTGCCTGGCACTTAGGAATCACTCAGAAAGTGTGTATTGAATAAATTAGTCTGTAAATCTGTGCGGGGTGGGAATGGGGGTGGGGCTTGGAGATACTGAGTTTCAGCACAGAAATGTTGGGGGGGGTCGGTCTCAGGAAAGCATGACAAAAATGAGACAGTTTGACAATAGAAAGGCTGACAATTACCATACTTCAATATATATACACACACACACACAAAGAAAAGAAAAAAGAAAAGCTGACAAGCAAGTACATTGTCTGAATAAACTGTATGTTCTCAACCTTCTAGGGACTTGTCGGTTCTTTTGAGAATCTGAACTTCCTCTCTAGGAAAATGCTCGTGTGCTCCGTGGTAGACACAGCTCTGTGTTCACCAAAACCAGCTTCATTGGCCTCCCAAACACACTGCTAAACTACATTTCCCAGGCTCCTTTGCAGTTAAGCATTATGTGGGTCCTGGCCCTCGGAAGTGGGAGGAAGTGATGTATGCAACTTCATGGCCTGGCCGGAAAAACTCTCCTCCTAAATCCTCCAGACTCTCTTGATCCTTGTCGATCAGCTAAAAGCAAAGAAACCACAAAGTACTCTCACGCCCTAGGGGATGGTGGAACCCAGAGGTAGAAGGAGCCTGGATCCCTGCTGACCGGGTGTACCCTCAACGGACTTTGTAGGAACAAGTAATAAAATGTTACCGTGTTAAGCTGCTGATAGTTTGGAGAGTGTCTGTTACAACAGCTACCCTCGCTGGCCTGATAATTACACATCTTTTTGATACAAATCCAGGGGTTCATGGACTCTAGTGCTTGCCATGTGACCCCAAATTAGGAATCTCTGGAATATAGAATGTGATCACTGAAACGGGAATTCACAGGATCAAAGTGTAATGAATATGGGAGTGTTTCTTGAACCTTTTCCAAGGGAGAAAAATGTGTCAGGCAGAAAAAGATTCTAATATGGAGACTGTTTTACCATACCTTGAGTGAACTATGTATAATCAAGTTCTCTTTTATTCTGCTTCGATGTGTACCATACAATCTTTGGGTGGTTAATTTAGATTCCTAGATACATTAAGTGTGTAGCCTCACACCCACTAGAGCGGATACAATATTTTTTGTACCAATCCAATTAAAAAAATTTTTTTTATTTTGGGTTTTTTTTTAAACACCGTTATTTAGGTAAAGATACTATTTTTTAAGCAGAAAACAACACACTGGCAAGGATTTGGGAAACTTGGAACCCTTGTGCACTGCTGGTGGGAATGTAAAATGGCGCAGCTGCTATGGGAGATAGTATGGCTGTTCCTCAAAAAATTAAAAACAGAGTTACCCTATGACCCAGCAAGTCCACTCCCGAGTGTATACTCAAAATAATTGAAAGCAGGTTCTCAAAGAGATGTTTCTAACACCCATTTTCAAAACAGCATTGTTCACAATAGCCAGAAGGTGGAAACAATCCAAGTGTCCATCAATGGATGACTGGATAAATAAAAGTGAGGTTCATATATATATTTATTATATATTTTATATATATATGTATATACACACATACATATATATAGAATGGAATATCATTCAGCCTTGAAAGGAAATTCTGACACATTCTGCAGCATGGGTGGTCTCTGAGGACATTATGCTAAGCCAGTCACAAAAAGACAAATACTATATGATTCTACTTACGGGAGGTACCTACTGTAATCAAATTCGTAAAGCCAGAAGGTATAATGGTGGTTGCCAGGGGCAAGGGAGAGGGTGGCATGGGAGCTGTTTAACGGGTACAGAGTTTCAGTTTTACAAAATGAAGAGTGCTGGATGCTCGCCGCACAACTGTGTGACTGTACTTAGCACTGAACTGTACACTAAAAAAATGATCAAGATGGTACATTTTATGTTCTGTGTATTTTACCACAATCTAAAAAAGTGAGTATAAAGGGAGTGTTCAAGTAGGGGGTCTAGAGATTTCAGTCCACTGAAATCATAGAAACCCCCTTTTTAATTCATATATTTGCCTTCCCCCTGCCATGCTGAGTGTTATGAAAGATGCTTGTGTCTGTTATTTTATTTAATCTGTAAACTAGCCCCATGAGGTAAACACCATTATTCCTCATTCAAGGTTGAGCACTTACTTCAGAGAGGTTACATCGCATGAGCAAAGTCACACAGAGAAAAAGTGGCAGATCCAGGGTCTAAACCCCACGTCTATGCGAGATTTCTACTAAAATATCTCCTCCCTACTTGGATCCCGTAATCCTTACTTTGGTCCATTCACTTTTTCCAGTTTCTAAATCCTCCCCATCATTTCCTAGTATACTCACCTCCACTTGTTTCACAGGAGGAGAGGAGGAAAGTCACGCATCCCACCAGGTAACTGGACCATCCATACATCTCGACTGGCCTCTTCTCCCTGGATTGAAGGAAGACGAAAACTTTGCTCCCAAGGGTTTCTTTCCTCTTCCATTAACTCCCAGGTTTGATGTCATGGGTGCCATTTTCTTTCTATCCCCAGAGGGTGACAAAGAATACCTTATTCTTACAGAAAAGAAAATTACCTGTACTGCCATTATGGATGGAAAGGAGAGACAAAGCATTTGCTGAGGACTTACTATATTCCAGGCTAGATGCTCAAATCGCTTCATGCCTCTTGGTTCTCAAAGATCAAGTCACAAACATTTTTTCACCCCACTTTCTGGATGAGGAAACTGAGGCTCAAGAAGCCAAGTAATCTGCCTGAGGAAGTGGTAGGATTCTAGCCAACATAAATGACTATAAATTATATCGGATTTTCAACTGGGCAATCAGTGCCCCTAACCTCCACATTGTTCAAGGGTCCACTGTACCTCTTAACTTGTGATAACTGCTGTGCAGGAGAACAGAGGCTGTGATAAAGACTAACTGGGGACAAGGTTACTCTTGATTGACAGGTCAGGGGAGGCTCTTTTGAGAAAATGACATGTAAAGTGAGACCTGCAGGAAGAGAAGGATGAGCTGACATGAGGGGAGCTGGGCTGTGTGTCTGGGCTCATCGAAGCAGAAACAGCAGGATGTAAAAAACGCTTGAGATGGAAAAGAGCTAGATGTGTTCAAGGAACAAGTAGAACCGGAGTGTCTGGAGCCATGAGTGATGCTTGGAGAGGTGGGTGGAGCCGGTCCCTCCAGAGCCTTCCTTACATCCTAAATGCAGCTGGAAACCATTGGAGGGATTAAAGTGGGGGAGAAGTGGCATTCTTTAATTCAGAATTCTCCACCGTATTTATAATAAAATCCACAGTCCATGCCAAGCCCTTCCCCTTGAAACTCATTCCTTTTCACTCTTGCTTTCCCTTGATCCGTACCCTAGTCTTTTTACTGTTTCTTGCACGAGCCAGCTGAGTTTGTTTTTATCTCACGGCCTTGATCTTCTCTCCCCCGGATGCCTTCCTGTCCGCCCTCAACCCCAGCCCACACATTTGCATAGTTCGCTTCTTTGTGCCATACAGGATTTTGCACACGATTGAGGAGTTGATGTGAGCTGACATTCTGTAATGTTAATGGGTCCACTTGAATCAAGATATGGATATTAAAAGAACGTATGTTGGGGGTGGTTCAAGACAAAGATTGAACTGTAAAGTGAGCCTTAATAGCCAAATGTCTGGAACATTCAGGTTAGGACCGAGTTATTCTTCCAAAGCAAAGCGTTCAAACGCTTTGGAAGACATTCTGTCTCGGGCCGTGGGGTAGTTGGGGCTGGCATCCTGCCACTGTCACCATCACCATGTTGTTTGTTGGTAGGAAAGAAGGTTGCTGTGGCTTTGGAAGTCAACCCACAGGTCAGATGTGGGTGTAGTTTTCTCAGTCATCAAGTGAGGGAGAATAAAACCCATTAAGATCTTATTACAAGTGGCATAGATGCTAGAAAGTACTTTGCAAATGGCAGAGGGCGTGCAAGGTAGATAATAACAACCATTTACGAATCTGGGGGAGAATCAAATGTTACCACTTCCTCTAAACCCTTTACCTACAGTTTCATGCTTCTGTCCCTGCCTCCTCCAAAACCCCAATATCTATACCTTCATTAACTCATTAACCTCAAGTTTTCATTTACCCCTTTTCCCAAGATTCAAATTTAATTAATATTTTTTTTTGCTGATATACTCAGATCCCCAAAGGCAGAACTTTGTAATGCTTTAAAGCACCTGAACTGGACTTGAATGCTTTGCCTCTTACTTCCTTTATGACCTTAAAATAGTTATCCGTCGCTCTGGGTCTCAGTTCTTCATCTGTAAAATAGAGACAGTGGTCATTGCTGCTGGCTCAGAAAGTTAGTACGAGGTAGTTAGAAGATGCTGTGGTAGGCAGAACAGCCATTACCACCAAAAAGGTGTCCACGCCCTGGTCCCTGGAACCTGGGAATCTGTTCTATTACGTGGTAAGACTGGGCTAAGGATCTTGTGACGGGGGGATTACTCTGGATTATCTGGGTGGGCTCAATGTAATTACAAGAGTCCTTGTAAGAAGCAAAGGGAGGGTCAGAAAATCAGATGTAACACTGGAAGCAGAGGTTAGAATGATGCAAGGAAGGGGCACAAGCCAAGGAATGCTGGTGGTCTCTAGAATCTGGAAAAGCTGGGAGATGGGTTCTCCCCTAGAACCGCCAGAAGGCACACAGCCCTGCCAACACCTTGATTTTTGCCCATTGAGTCTTCTGACCTACAGAGCTTAAGCGCATATATTTGTGCTGTTTTCAGCCAGGTAGTTTGTTACAGCAGCCTCAGGAAACAAATATAGACACAAAGGGCTTAGAACACCACCTGGCCCATAAAATGCACTTAATGAATATCAGTTGTCATCATTTTCATCATCACTGCCTCCACCAGGGTCAGTCATCCTGGCAGATGTCCAGAAAAGATCATTTCAAACCCCAGACCTCCCTCTAAAGCCGGCAGTGTAGCTTCAGACTAGCCATTTCACCACCCAGACTTTCCATGTTCACAACCGTTAAGTATATTCTTGGTTATGGCTTTGACAGAGGACAGTCAGACTCCTCCAGGTGACCTTGAATGTGTTATGGAATGTGACTGACTTTCAGTGTCCTCATCTGTATATGGGACTACTGAAATCAATCCCATAGGGTCGTAAGAATTCAAAGAGACCATCCTCACAGAATTCTTGGTCCATGGTGGGTGCTCAGTCATGGTTAACATTTATGGAGCATTTGCTGTGTGCAAGGTATAACTTCGAGCACTTCATTTAATTAGCATTTTTAAGCTTCTTCCTCCCTTCCTTCCTTCCTCCTTTCTTTCTTTCTTAATGGAGGTACTGGGGATTGAACCCAGGACCCTGTGAATGCTAAGCATGCACTCTACCACTGAGCTATACCCTCCCTCCAATTAGCATTTAATTATCACAAAACCCTGTGAGACAGGAAATATTATTAGCCTGTGTTATAGAAAAATAGGCATGGAAAGGTAAGGTAATAGCCTATAAAGGGAGACCCATAACTCAAACGAAGTGACATAAAGAGCCTGTTCTCTTAATCATTACACCAAACTTCTGGAGTGAAATAACGCCATTTGGAGCAACATGGTTGGACCTATAGAGATGATCATAGTAAAGTAAGTCAGACAGAGAAAGACAAATACCATATGATATCATTTATATGCGGAATCTAAAAAAGAAGATACAAATGAACTTATTTACAAAACAGAAAGAGACTCACAGACATAGAAAGCAAATGTATGGCTATCAAAGGGGAAAGGTGGGGGAGGGATAAATTAGGAGTTCGGGATCTGCACGTACAAACTACTATATATAAAATCAACAACAAGGTCCTACTGTCTAGCACAGGGAACTACATTCAGTATCTTGTAATAACCTAAAATGAAAAAGAGTATGTCTATATATAACTGAATCACTTTGCTGTACACCTGAAACTAACACTATAAATCAACTATACTTCAATAAAAAGTAAAATATTTCAAAAATATTAAATTTAAAAATTTTAAGGTGGCTCCATCACTCAATGGATAGCTCGTTGGACTTCTAAAACATTTTAAAAATACATAAAATGGTCAATTTTAGGTTATGCATATTTTACTGCCATAAAAAATTATCAAAACCAATTCAGAACGCAGCAAGTGCCATGAAGACGATAAACAGGGTGATTTGGTAGATGGTGCCTGAAAGGTGTCTGTGTTAGGCTGTCAGGGAGGTCTTCTCTGAGCAGCTGAGGTTTGAGCTACACAAAGTTGCCGGGAAGAGCGTTCCAGGCAAGGGGACTGGTGTCACAGTGGAGCAGTGAGAGAAGAATGACATCCAGCCAACCAGGGTTCAAAGCCCACCTCTTCTATGTATCTACTGGGTGGCCTTGGAAAGGTCATTTTACCTCTCTGGCCTCCAGTTTTCAACGTTCTCATCTGTTAGGTGGAAATCACAATCCAGCCGTGGAAGCTATCGTGAGAATTACAGAAACTCATGGTTTCTGTAAAGTTCAGTGGAGTACAGTGCCTTCAAAATACTGAGTCCTTCTGCCCCTCCCCAGCAAATAGCTCCGTGTCTGAAACAAAACCTCTCACGTAACTAATATACATAAAGTAGATAAACAGCAAGATAAACAGGGAACCTTATTCAATATCTTGTAGTAACTTATGGTGAAAAAGAATATGGAAACGAATATATGTATGTTCCTGTATGACTGAAGCATTGTGCTGTACTCCAGAAACTGACACAGCATTGTAAACTGACTGGACTTCAATAAAATATATATTTTTTAAAAAGACCTCACAAACACACACACCCCTCGTCTATTACGGGAGGAAGAAGCAGCAGGACCTCAGGACGATCTCTTTGAATCTCAGCTTTCTCCTTCATCAGGAGACGGTAGTCCACTGCCAGAAACTTAACAGGCAGTTTGTCCAGGCTACTTTCCTTCTCTTCCATCTCTTTTCCCCCAAGCTGGGATACAGGCAGCCTTCCTGAGCAATACATTTACTCATATAATCTGGCTTCACCCACTTCTTCGAGTTTCTTAACAGAGGAAGGAAGCTGCCCCCAAGGTCCCCCCCACCTCAGGCTTTTCATTTCCAGAGCTCTAGAGCTGCGCCGTCCAGCGTGGTGGCCGTCAGCCACTCGTGCCTCTGGAGCACTTGAAATGTAACAAGTTCTAATTGCCATGTGGCGCAAGTATAAAACACTGGACTCTGACGTTGAAAAAAATGTCAAGTATCTCATGAATCTTTGCCTCTGCTGATGATATGTTAAGACAGTATTTTGAATATCATAGTTCAGCAAAACATATTATTACAGTAAATCGCTTCTGTTTCTTCTTTCTTTTTCCCAGCGTGGCCACCACGATAGAGATGGCTCATGCCTAGCTTCCTCCACTGGACGGCACGTCCCTCCTTCTGTGCTTTGGGGCCCCCGGGTCCCGCTTCTCACACCCTCCCAGAGATCCAGGTTGAGGTGTACCTTTGAGAGAGTCCTTCTTGGCCCCAGCTGTCTCCACGAGCCCCTCTTTAAGATTCTGTTCCCCAGATCTCTGGATTTCCGGGGGACTGGCCCGACTGTTTTGGCCCCAGCCTGCGTAGGATGAGACTGCAGCTCCCGGAAGGAGAGTTTTCTGTAAGTGGTTACAACCAAGGGCAATTTGGGTGGGATAGCCTCATGGTTAATGATGTTCCGCGATGACCTCATACACATTTGTGAGGCCCATAAAATTCGATCATGAGTGTAGTAATGGGGTCCTGCGGGGGTGGGGACAGGGACAGGAATGTTAATGAACAGGGGAGAAAGTGCTCCTGGATATTCAGCTACAAAGAAGTGGGCAGATTTCAGCTGAATAATGAAAGGCCAAGAGCCTGAGAATTTTCTCGTGTGAAGGGAAGCGTAGGAGAATCGAAACCAGCTCTCTGAAACGCATTATTTGTTCGTTCCCGATTTTTAAATCATATTTTCCCATTCTGGAATTTTTGGAAGAAGTCAAAAAAACAAAAACAAAAACAAAAACACTCTCTTGCTAGCTTTCAGGACTGACACCACAGAGACCTACCAAATAATACAGTTGATTCCCCAATAGGACTTCTGGGTTTTACAGATGTGGAAACTGAGGCACAGATGGGCTTAGGGACCTGCCACATTGATAGGGAGAGCGGGACTTGAAGCAGCGCGTCTGGGGTCTCATTTTATTGTCAATTTGGCGCCCTCTTCTCATTTCACAGGCTTGGGTGTTTTCAGAATAAGAGGCTTTGAGGTCCCCGTTTTCTCACATGGCAGCCCCCTGTCCACTGTCTACTCGCCCTCCGTCTCTGGCTCTGCCTTTACTTCTTTCTCTGAACCTTAGTAAGTCATTCTCTTTGCCAGTCTCGGCTGCACCATCTTCTGCTCTCCCCCTTTCTCTCTCTGCCCGCGTCTCCTTTTCCTTCCTCTTTCTGTCTCTTTGTCTCTGGCTTTGGATCCATCTCCCCTCTGCCTCCTGACTTTAAAATATCTACTTTTTCAAAAACATGTATATTTCAAATATATAGATATGTATGTATACATATGTGTATTTCTCTCTTTTCTCGCCACTCTTGGCATTTGGCCCGTCTACGGCCTCGTTCAGTATCTTTCCTGGAATCTGCAAACGCTGGTTTGATCAATGATCTTTGTGATCACCTAGGCTGTTTCACTTTTCATGTGCATAAAATACATTTTACTACGCATGACATCAGTACTGCCAGCAAGGCATGTTGTTAAATTCACTTTTAATATATTAATACTCTTAAATATGAGTGTGCATTCTAGACTTGACCTGCAAGTGAAACTGCCCGTGTATTTTAAACATAGGAATGATGTCAGTGAGACTATACGTCTCATGAGTTAATACAAAAGCAAAATGCAACAATAATCAGTGCTATTGTGAAAACCATCACTTTCATATGAAGAAAAATCAGTTATTAAGTGGGGGAGGGTGTAGCTCGGTGGTAGAGCGCATGCTTAGCGTGCACGAGGTCCTGGGTTCAACCCCCAGTACCGTCATTAAATAAATAAATATCCTAATTACCTCTTCTCCACCGCCCCAAAATAAAGTCTATTATGGAGGAGCAGCAGAAGTCATGCAGTTGGGGTGTCGGGGAGGGGACTGTTTCCTTCTCCGTTCCTCCTGAGTTCTTGCAGCCGGACTCATCGACACAGGACAGACGAATGGAAGAAAAAGAGACAGATTTTCATCGTGCTCGTGGGGGTCTCATAGAAACGGGACCTAAGGAGTAGCCAAAGTAGGCAGCTTTTATATCTTTTAGGTAAAGAAACAATTGATTTGTGAGGAATTGACGGGACAAAGAAACCTAGGTTTTGGGTGCTGGATTTGTGGAGACTCTGTACAGAGTTTGGGCTGGGGGCAGTAAACTGAAGAAGTAACAAGGTTTATTTTATGCAGGCTTCTTGGCTCCGAATTCACCACCTTTGATCATAAGGGTGTCCTTCCACCTCCAGATGCAGAGGGTGCACCTTTCACAAGAGAGGTTTAATTTCCTGCTTTCAGGGGCACAGAGGAGGCTCAGAGTTTCTTTCTTACATCAGTTGTTTCTCAAGCAACTTCCATTCAAAACAATCAATGTTCCTTTGTGGCATATTTGGGGGGCAGCCCACTCTGATCTGAAAGCTGTTGATACTTTGATGGTTGTCATTTGGGGTCAGGACTTCCTTTTGCCATTTTTGTCCTCAAAGGAAATTTTCATCTTACTGATAAAAATAACAGAGACAAAATGGTAGACATGCTTTCAACTTTTAAGAATATTAATTAAGAAGACAGGAGGAAAAAAATACAGGAGGGTGTGTCTCAGAATTCATAGTTCATTTCCTTTTCAGAGTTGCAAAATCTAAGTGACCATAAATGGTGCATTGCTTGTTCCCAGACCTGCACAGCCACCTGCAGCTCATTAGGTAAATCACCAAGGGCCACCAGAGAACACTGGTCCACACCGATCGTTCACAGAGCTTACGCAGAGATGCTTGGGTGGGGGAAGCAAATCGGCTTCTCCAGGCAGCCCCCTGGAACCCTCCAGGGGATTGTTCAGCCCTGGGCTTTCAAAGATCCATAAGGTCGAAGACATCGATGAATCTCTGACTGTTCCTGTGATTCTTGAGGATTGTTGTCATGGAAACCACCAGGAATTTCTCATCATGACTCTAATCCTTGTCTTCTTGATTGCCAGTTAATTACTTCCTTTTGTGTATTTCATCCTATGCAAGGGGGGGTGGTCTAGCGTTGGGGCAGAGAGAGAGAAAAAGGATAAAGACAGGGAGGAAGATGAAAAGGTGGGGGGGAAGGGGGCATTAGAAGTAGGAAGGGGAGGGACTAGGGAGGCGACTGGGGCCAATGGAAGAACAGGAAAGGGAGGAGGAGGAACTAGAGAGAAGGAGGAGAGAGGAGGAGACAGGAGGAGACAGTGGTTGTGACTATAAAATCCTGAGGATGAGCTGGTGGACCAGCAGTCCCTGGAGGGAGGAGGATGGTGCTGCCTGTGGTGCTTCTATTGGTTTGGGTCTGCTGGCTTCATAATGTGGCTGGTCTCCAACTTGGAGGTGAGGAGCAGTGTGACAGCGGCTGGGGTTGGACATTTAAAAACTGAGTCTTTGTACATCTCCTGCCATATGTGATCAAAGCTGAGATGCCAGGGAGGGTAAAGGCCATCCTTATTTCATGGACCCTCAGAAAGAAAAACACACTCGTGTTTTTCAGGTATTTCCATTCAAGAGACATGATCCACTGACAGCCTTCTTAAAACAAAGAACTAGATTCGATGAATAAAAATGTAAGGACGGGAATGTACATTAGGAAATTTTATTGGCCGGAGCCATGTTACTTGATCACCACGTGTCTTCTTCTGCACTAATATATTTTAAATGCCAGATGTTCCCCTCTCTCCTTCCCCAACCTGTCCCACCTCCCTCCAGGTAGAGGTGTGTCCTGGCTCCATCTGTGACCTCCCGCAAGGCTCTGAGCCTCAGGTGCTCCAAGTTTTCTTCATCCGTTCATCCATCCAATGATATTTAGGCTGTTTCCATGTCTTGGAGATTGTGATCAATGTTGCAGTGAACATAGGAGTGCAGCTATGTTTTCAAGATCTTGGTTTCAATTCTTCCAGATCAATGCCCACAAGTAGAGTTGCTGGATCCTATGGTAATTCTATTTTTAATATTTGGAGCAACTTCTATACTGTTTTCCACAGTAGCTGCATCATTTTACATTCCCGCCACAAACGTTCCGTAATTCCTACTATTATGATTAGGTCAGGATTTCTTTTAAAAACGTTTAAAATTCTTTGTGTCAGGGAAACATTCCCATGTCCTCAAAAGAATTGCTTATGCCCTCCCCTCTGTGAGTGGCAGAAAAAATTTCTAGAGAAATTTCTCAGTTTGCTCACTAGAAATGTTTGAGTGAGACTTGCAGTGGAATTTTATTGCACAGGTGATACTGTATTACTTTTGCGTTGGGTTAATTTTGCTTTCTTTTTTAAGGCTGAACATTCCATCATAGGTATATACCTTATTTTGTTTATCCAATTATTCATCAGTGGATATTTGGGTTGTTTCCACCTTTTGGCTATTGTGAATAATGCTGCTGTGAACATGAGTGTGCAAATACCTGTTTGACTCACTGATTTCAGTTTTCTTGGAAACATACCCAGGAGAAGACATTATCAGGATTTTTTTAAATCTCAGCTGGTAATTCTAATATGTAGCAAAGTTTGTGAACCACTACTCTCGTCCATCATGGATGTTTATTAATATGAATATTAATATGACTCAGGAAAAAGTTTTAATTTCCAGACACCTTGGCAGCCAAAAGAATTCAGCTGAAACATAACCTTGTGGGATGAGAAAAGCAAAACAAAAAACACGAGCAAATAAGTAAACAGTCATTAAATAAACAAAAAGTACAATTTTGATGCATCGCCTTCAGAATGTTATTGTTCTTACTAAAATAGAATTTGGTAAAGTATTTTATTTCATTTTAAAGCTAAATCTAGTGAAATAAATATTTGCTTAAAATTGTGTCTTTCAGATGAATTTCCACCAACTGTTGGTGAGTTGATCAAAACTGTTTTTAAATTTTGCAATAAAATGTAAAGCCATTGAATATCATGCTTTTTTTCCTGGTAAGAAATCATACTTTTCATGAAACCACAATTTTATGTCCTTGTATATAAGATAAATACATTCCATGTTTAAAGAAAAGTTAAGGAAAAGAAGAAAGAAATCATAATGTGATTTTATTTTTGCAAAAATAGAGCCTTCTAGAAAATAATGAAATGGAAAATTTCTTTTGTCACCTAGAGATGAAGTGCAAATGTTTCCATATCTATTCATGTGCTCATCTTTGTTAATTCCTCATATTAAAAAGCTATATTTTATTTTTAAATTTCCTTAGTGATTGATATTTTCCAACTTATCTGTTTTTTTGTTTTGTTTTGTTTTTACTGTTATTAACCATGCCGAAATGAACATCCTTAATCTGCATGTCATTCCAACTAAAACCAGGAAAGCACAGAGGTGTCTATTGTAACCAGTACTAATTACCATTATTGGGAGGGGATGGTTCTAACATATGTGATATTTCCAAAAGGAAATAATACATAAGGAAAAAATTATTTTATGATTGTATACTTGAAATCCCTAGGAAAACTCATAAAGATGGTTAGTTTCAGTAAGAGAATCTGGCTATAAGGCTGGATCTAAGCTAGACATACAAGAGTCAGCAGTTTTTCTTTGTACTGGTAAGAACCAACTAGACATTTATAGAAAAGGAAATCATTCTATTTTACATCAACGCCAAAAAAAAAATGCTTTGGAGTTAAATCAGCAGGAAATATGCAGGACTTCTATAAAGTGAATAATAAAGTCTTGTTGAAGAATATAAAACAAGTTTTTTTTTTTAAAAAAAGACTCATGCCCTGGTCTTGGTTGAAAGACATGAGAATAGTGAAATAAATGTCAGCTTCAAATTTTATTTTTCAGAAACTATCACTCACCTTCCAGAAGTCAAAGGTAAGTTGATCAGAAAACTTTCACTATTAAAACATACTTTCTTTTAATTTTGTAAAAATAGAGAGATCTGTGGGGTTTTTTTTTCTGGTTAGAGAATCTTTTTTCTTTTCTCATAAAATGTAACGTAAGTACCTTGTAAACAGAGAAAGAAAAATGAGAAAGAGAAATCACTCTGAACTTTCACTGGCACTGTGTTTCTATTCTTTAATTTCTGCCGATCTAATAGAGAATACCTGATTTTAAAATTCATATAGAAAAACTCATATAGAAAAAATGTCCAATAGTGATGAGGAATATTATGAACAAAAATAGTGCTGGGGTGAAGAAACAACTTGTATTATCAGATATTTAAACAAACCACAAATATAGCAATATAAATAGCACGGTGTCAGCCTAGAAAGAATCAAAGAAGAAAAGAAGAAAAAAGAAGAAGTACTATTTTTGTTGCTTGCTGCCCCCAGACCCTGTTCATCTGACCACCATCTACCCCACGTCTCCAGTAATTTCAAAACACTTGGTAGGAAATATAGACTGGATCCCAGGATGGATTCGAATCTAATACATGGTTTCAAATGTGTGCATGTTTAACGGTACAAGCAGTTTATTTTACTATCAATTTGTCTTATCGAATGTCTACTTGGAAGACAATAAAGTTGCACTCTCGTCTTGTATTATATACCAAAATAAATTTCTATTGAATCAAATTTCAAATGTAAAAGAAACAAAATCATTTGATGTAAGAAGAAAGTGGAGGAAAATATAGGTGTGTCTTGAGAACCAGGTCTTTTAAAGCATGACAGGAATCATCTGTTAGAGAACTCAGCCTTTTAAAAGGGTATATAAATGCTTCATGCCGGTGGAAATTCAGGTAAAAGAGGGCATTGGTGGGAAGGATGAATTACTATTATCCTTTGAGAGACCAATACCCATAGACGTTAAAAATTCAATGCACTTTAACCTAAAAACCTTGCTTTGGAGAATCTACGCTGTAGAAACAAATGCTTTGGTGCATAAGGCTTTACGTACGTGGAATGCTTGCTGCATCTTATTTATAGAGGGAAAAAAATCTGAATTCGGAATATATTGAGTAAATTGGGGCACCATCCATATCATAGATTATGAGTTAACAGTGGAAAGAGGTAAGAGCTACAGAAGTTAAAAGGATAAATGTTGAAGGATTTCTATGATGTGTTAAGTTAGAAACTCAAGTTATGGATATAAAGTATGATTCACTTCGAGAGGGAGCAAAAATCTGTGCGTGTGCCTCTGTGTGTGTATATAATATATATATAATTTCTGTCAATGTGAAAAGATACAAATCAGGCTGTATACGTTGTGTGTTTGTGTGTGTGTGTGTGTGTGTAAGTGCCCATGATGGTGGGAGAGGATGAAGAAAAGAGATAGGGGAAGGCAGAAATCATTTAATAGATGCCCGCATTTAGGTTCCTAAGCTTAGAATAGATTTCTAGAACTGGGACCAACTGCTAAGCAAAATTTCAAGACTGTTTATACCATGGGAAAGGTGGGACAGAAATACTAGTATAAAACAAAACAGAATTTTATCAGTAGAGCTCCAACAGCCCTGCTATTGTGTGACTCAATAGAGTTCAATAGAACTAGGTCCTGGCTTTGATTTCAGGGTGCAAACACCTGTAGCAGCAAAGTAGCTTTGTAACATCTCAACTAACACTCCCCCAGAGAGGGACGAAGAATTTTTGTTCTCTCTAGATGGCAAGTGTTTCTTTCCATTCCACCACAGAGATGGCATCTTCTATGACTGTGTCAAGTTCAAGTCAAAGCACAAGTGGTGCTCCTTGAACAAAACGTATCAAGGATACTGGAAGTACTGTTCTGAAGAAGGTGAGTGTCTTGCCTCTGAACACAAGGTCTTGGGGACTGAGGGTCTGTGAGACTGCAAGAGGGTTCTGAAAAGGGAATCCAAAGTCTATTAAATTGTGAAAATAAAGTATGCACAGTTCTCTGACAGTACGAAAACCACATTATGAGAGCTCCAACCACATTACCATGAAAGGCAATCTTTCATCAGAACCTCAATCCCTCACCAATACTGTTTCATATGCTTTCGGTGGACTAGAGCAGAGCAGACGGAGTGGGGTGTGTGTGTGTGTGTGTGTGTTTGACAAAGAGGAGGTACCAAATAGAGAGAGTTCTTATTTTGATTGCTTTTCCCTTTTCTATAGACTTTGCAAAATGTGTGTTTCCCTTCTGGTACAGACACCTGATATACTGGGAATGTACTGATGACGGGGATGCGTTTGGGAAAACATGGTGTTCACTGACCCAGAATTATAACAAGGATAAGGTTTGGAAATACTGTGACTGATGGTGAGATTAATTGGGGGAGGGGATGAAGAGGTTTAATCATTCTCGTGGGAAAGAATCTACGGTTTTTGTTGGACAAGGAGGTAGGACCCTCACAAAAAGGGCTTTGTTTTTCTGAGGTATGAGTTGAAGGTGATCTGACCGTAAATAAGTTGGGGTTTTGATGATAGACTATGAGGTTTTGATTTGGAAACCTATATGCTAGTCTCAGCACTTTTACTTGCTGACTGTGTAAAATTAGGCCCTTAAAAAAAGTGTATGAATTTTAGGTGATAATGATGTGTCCATGTAGGTTCAGAAATCATAACAAATGTTGGGGGATGTTGATCATGGGGAAGGCTGCGCACATGCCAGGGAATCTGTCTATCTTCTGCTCAATTTTGCTATGAACCTAAAACTGCCCTCAAAAAATAAAGTCTTTTAAAATGCATTACCATAAGTCATTTTTGGGGAGTTCAAGATTTGCAGACACTACTATATATAAAATAGATAAACAACAAGTTTCTACTGTCTAGCACAGGGAATAATATTCAATATCTTGTAGTAACCTGTAACGAAAAAGAATGTGAAAAGGAATATGTATATGGATGACTGAAACATTATGCCGTCCACCAGAAATTGATACCACATTGTAAACTGACCAGACTTCAATTTTTTTTTAAGTCACGTTTTAAAAAACAAAAAAGTGAGTGACAACTGAGGTGGGACCTGAGGCAGGATCATAGGTGTTGATGAGATGATGTGTTAGAGTGAACAGTCTGTTTTACGGCTGATCCAAGCTGCACTGTACATCTGCTTTAAGCGTCAAAGAAAAGAACACATTTCAAAATCAAACTGGAGTGACTATGGTTCAGGCATCCAAATAGAGCCGGTGGTCCTTGTGGATGTGGTTTCTGAGATGTTCCTCCATCACTGAGAACTTGACTTTTCATACTCGAGGATACCACCCATCATTCACAAAACAATACCTGCCAGCAGCTGGCAGCTGCGACCTGATGGTCTCGAGGTCTTCCCTGGTTACTCTGCAACCGTTGTGGACCCTAACCAAGCCTTGCTTAACAAGCACCCTTACTTCTTGCCCGCTCCAGCCCTAATTCTCGACAAACTTACATAATTTTGTGGTTTTGGCCTATATAAGCTTCTCCCATTTGTAGTCTAGGAGAACACAATTCAAGAGTTTCTGGAATCTGTGTCTCCCAGGTTATAGTTCGTAGTCTGTCTTAAATAAAACTCTTTTCTATTCCTGTTACTGATTGTTTATTATTTTTATTGACACCCCTCATAGGGAAAATAGGTATTTGCAAATACAAAGCAACAGTCCTTGATGAATTTTCAGGTCCTCGGCTGTTCAGATACTTCCTTCTCTGTTTGCTCTTTGCAAGTTTGTTAGGAGACATTTTTGGGATAAGCCTATGGAGAGTGTTTATTTGTTTTGCTTTTTTCCATTACTATGTAAAGATTCAGGTTCTAAGAAAAGATCAAAACCCTTCCATAAATGCAATTTGCCTCCAAGGGTCAAATGAAAACTAGTTGTCAAAGCTGTGAAGTATGCTTTCAAATCTGTTTCTATAACATGTGAACAATATTCAACAGCCCCCCCGCGCCAAGTCAGCTTTTCAACTACCATTTATTTTATACTGGCCTAACTGAACTATAGAATTTCAGATATTAGTGGGATGGGAAATGCCTTAAGTCCTACTGGAACATTAAATTGCAAAGTGCCGTATAATAAATGTTCGAGTTCTTTTTGCAGCTTTTAAAATTATAAAGTTTCAAAAGGAAATAGAAACAAAAGTAGCAATCTAAAAATAAAAAAAGAGGACATAAGAGCTCACAGAACTCAGTATCAAAAAACAAACAACCTGATTCAAAAATGGGCAGAAGACCTGAACAGACATTTTTCCAAAGAAGACATACAGATGGCCAACGTGCACAATATCATTAACCATCAGGGAAATGCAAATCACAACCACAATGAAATATCACCTCACACCTGTCAGAATGGCTATTACCGAAACAAGAAATAACACGTGTTGATGAGGATGTAGAGAAAAAGAAACCCTCATGGGTTGGTGGGAATGTAAATTGCTGCAGCTACTATGAAAAACAGTACGGTGGTGCTTCAGAAACCTAAAAATAGAGCTACCAGTTGATCCAGCAACCCCATTTCTGAGCATTTATCCAAATGAAATGAAAAGATTAATTCTAAAAGAGACATGCACTCCTATGTTCATTGCAGTATTATTTACAGTACCTAAGATATGAAAGCAACCTAAGTGCCCATCAATAGATGAACAGATAAAGAGGTGGCAGATAGAGAGATAGAGAGATAGACAGATAGACAGATAGATAATAGACAGATATAGACATATAAGCATTGGGAGGGAGGACAAAAACAAATGAAATCTTGCCATTTGCAACAACATGGATGGACCGAGAGGGTGCTATGCTACATGAAATAAGTCAGAGAAAAACAAATACTATATGATATCATTTATAAGTGGAATTTAAAACGTGAAACAAATGAACAAACAAAACAGAAACAGACACAGATACAGAGAACAAACTGGTCATTGCCAGAGCAGAGTGGGTGGTAGGGGAATGAATGAAATAGCGAAAGGGGATTAAGAGGTACAAACTTCCAGCTATAAAATAAGTAAGTCATGGGGATATAACATACAAGTAGGGAACATAGTCAATAATACTGTAACAACTTTGCATGGTGACGCATAGTAACTGGTCTTATTGTGGTGATCATTTCATAATGTATAAAAATATTGAATCACTATGCTGTACACCTGAAATGAACATAGTATTGTATGTTAATTACAACTCAATAAAACATTTAAAATGTACAGTTTGAATACATCTTTTGGATCTAAACAAGAGGTTCTAGTGAAAAAACAAAATTTTCTTTAATTTGACATGTGGGTTATAACTGATAAACGCAGGGACCTTTGTCTCATTCATCGCTGTGTCCTCAGCATTGAGAGAAAGACACTGGTTTAAAGAGGAAGCATAATAAATATTTGTAAACTGAATCTCTCAGATTCCTAGCAGCTGGGAGTCCAGAGTGCAGCGTTCAGGAACATGACTCTCTCACTCCCACTGGCCATCCGCTAGATCAGTTCTGGTGGCCATGGAGTGTGGTGGAAGTCCTGTGACTGCTTCTTCTGGGGGAGCTGCCCTTCACCCGCTCATGTGTTTCTGGTGGGATTTCCAATATGGCACCACACCTCTATGAGTGCAGTGATAAGAATATCATCCAAGTGTAGCTTGATTCTTTCCCAGAAATGTGACTTTTGAGTAAGTACAAACACCCCAAGAGGAGTGAGGAGCTTCCTTGGTCACCTTATGTAGAAGCTGCAAAGAGATGGTCCAGGACCTCCTTCAGGTCTTATCTTCACGTTGCTGGGTTGTTCAGCTCTCTTTTTGAATTCTATGAGCCACCCAGAGCCTTCTAATAAATGCTGGGGTTCTTCATTGGTTTGTTTGATGCCTACATTGGTCAAAGTTGACTGTTGGTTGTAGCTAAAAAACCCCAAGTCAGACATGGTAATTCCACAGAATCAGGACAGACAGTAGATCCTTAGGGAAATGTGATGGATTTGTGAGTGGTGATCAAGACGTAAGGGGACAAAAGATGGTGAAACCCCTAATCATGTTTTATTTTTAAATTTTTCTTTCTTAAAAAAATTTTATTGAAGTATAGTTGATTTACAGTGTTGTGTTAAGTTTCTAGTGTGCAACATAGTGATTCAGTTATACATATATATTCTTTTCTTTTTTGTTATAGGCTATTACAAGAGATTGAATATAGTTCCCTGTGCTGTATAGTAGGACTTTGTTGTTTATCTATTTTATATATAGTAGTTTGTATCTGCTAATCTCAAACTCCTAATTTATCCCTCCCCCCACCTTCCCCTTGGTAACTGTAAGTTTGTTTTCTATGTCTGTGAGTCAGTTTCTGTTTTGTAAATAAGTTCATTTGTACCATTTTTTAGATTCCACGAATAAGTGATATCATATATTTGTCTTTCTCCATCTGACTTACTTCACTTAGTATGATAATATCTAGGTCCATCCATCTTGCTGAAAATGGCTATTTCATTTTTTATGGCTAAGTAGTATTCCATCGTGTGTGTGTGTTTGTGTGTGTGCGGAGGAGGAGGAGTATCCCATTGTGTGGGATATTTTTTTATCCAATCATCTGTCAGTGGACATTCAGGTTGCTTCCATGTCTTGGCTATTGTAAGCAGTGCTACTGTGAACATTGGGGTGCATGTATCTTTTTGAATTAGAGTTTCCTCCAGATATATGCCCAGAAGTAGATTGCTGGGTCATATGGCAAGTCCTTTTTTTAGCTTTTTAAGGAAGTACTATACAGTTTTCCATAATGGCTGTACCAAACTACATTCCCACCAACAGTATAGAAGGGTTCCTTTTTCTCCACATCCTCTCCAGCATTTATTATTTGTAAGCCTTTTGATGATGGCCATTCTGACTGGTGTGAGTTGATACCCCATTGTAGTTTTGATTTGCATTTCTCTGATATTTAGCTATATTAAGCACTTTTTCACATGCCTATTGGCCATCTGTATGTCTTCTTTGGAAAAATGTCTATTTAGGTCTTCTGACAATTTTTTTTTTTGCTTCTAATCATGTTTTATAATGAATTTTAGCATCAGCCCATGCAGAGGTGAAATAGATAAGATGATGATGAATTGGACCATTGGACACAAATGCTGTTGTGTAGGTAAAACATGGCTAGATGTTAGCAGTTTCCTGTATTTCAACCCAGTATCATCCCAAAGTCTGTGTCCCACTGAGAGGGAGTACCTGGGCCAGGACATTCCTTCTAAAGATATTGGATAAAATCAGGAAATAAGATGTTCAAGTTAAAATTTTGCTTCAGGGTCTACAATCAAAATTAGATTTTTGTGTGTGACTGTGCTGAAATAATTTCACATCCTATTGGCCATATGGCTAGACTGGCACCAAAAAAAATTCACTCAGAAATAGATACTTGAATATATGAGTTCTTAAATGTCATGAAGCCAGTCCAACTGCTGTTTCTCTTGTAATGAAGATTAGAATTTGACATGTTTGGGAGAACATAAAATTCAGAATCAGATGAGAAAAAATAACACCTGGTTAGAATTCCAAGAATTCACTGCCTGCTGTTTCCCATCGCTGAGTCATATTTCTGGACTAGGCAAGTCATCTGGAATCACCCAGCTGTTCTTTATTTAGTATTCGTGAAAGGCAGTTGGTTGCAGTCTCAATCATTTACTAATAATCGGCTAATGCAAATCTACACCAAACCTACAGTCATTATTCCAAGGTGTGTTAAGGCTTTTATAAGCCTGAAACAGACTATTGCAACATCAGAAGCCTAAACAACTCTTGGGATATGTAAAATGTCTTACAACCTCCACCCTCAAACCCATCCATACCAAGGCAGAGAACACTTTGAGCAGTGTTTTTCAAACCGTGGGTCATGATATCGATTTGATGAAGCACTGCCAGTGTTGTTTAAATTAAAAATGCGCTGTATAGCACAGGGAACTATATTCAATGCCCTGTAATAGCGTATAATGAAAAGGAATATGAAAAGGAATATATGTGTGTAAGTGAATTACTATGCTGTACACCAAAAATTAACACCACATTATAAACCAACTATATGTCAATTTTTTTAAAGTTTTAAAAAGTGCTGCAGAATTGGATAGAAAATCACAGAGTGCAGCATGTGTATCCAATGCATTATTTCTAAAACATTTGAGTCCATTTTATAAGTAGATATGAGTGCCTTTATAGGTAAAAACCTATATATGTACCAGATCATATTTTGAAATATATTCTTAGGGTAGATCATGGCAGGGGGGAGTCTGGAAACACTGTCTTTGTGGACCCCAAAGGCCCATCATAATCTTTCATGAGGAATGGGCAATCCTCTAAAAAGAATGTTTCTGACTTGTCTTTCTAGTCTGATGGAAAGGATTGTCTCTGAAATGGGTTTAATTGTCCCAGTGGAGAGCAGCAGGACCCACGGTGACTGAGCCCAGGTGGTGGCAGTTAATCCTTAAGGCACAACGGGATCATGGTTCTCGTAACAGGCATCAGGGACTAGTTATTATTTATATCCTAGACCCAGAGAGACATCTGGGGGTGATAAACAAAATATAGGTTTTTCTCAGAAATAAAAACAACTGACTAATCTCCCCATTTGGTCCACACCAGGTCCCCTGGTGCCCACCCTTCTAATTCTCTTAGCTTTCACACATAAGTGAGGTCATACACTGTTTTTCACGTGGCTTATTTCACTTAGCATAATGCCCTCCATGTTCATCCATGTTGTCACAAATGGCAAGAGGTCCTTCTTTTTGAAGGCAGAATAATATTCCATTAAACATATAACATTTTCTTTATCCATTCACTCATTAATGGAGACTTAGATTGTTTCCGTATCTTGGTTGTTGTGAATTATGCTGCAGTGGACTTGGGGGTACAGCTATCTCTTCAGGATAGTGACTTTTTTTCCCTTTGGATATATACCCAGAAGTAGCATTGCTGGATCACATGGTAGTTCTATTTTTTGTTTTCTGAGGAACCTCTGTGCTCTTTTCCACAATGTCTGTACCAATGGGCAAAGACTTGAATAGACATTTTTCCGAAGAAGACTTACAAACGGCCAACAGGTATACGAAAAGGTACCCAACATCACTAATCATCAGGGAAATTCAGATCAATTCCACAGTCATCATCTCACACCTGTTAAGATGGCTGTCATCAAAAAGTCAAAAGGTAAGCGTTGGCTGGGATGTGGCGGAAGGGGAACCCTCCCGTGTTCTACTTGAGGAGTCCACTAGGGGTCAGGCTTGAGCTCATCACTGTTCAAGCTCCATGGGAAAGATGAAGTCCTGCCTCACATCTTAACCTGGACGCTTGGAGTAAAGTGTAATTTGGGGAACTTAGCAGGCCCTGTCCAAAGGGGTCATGCAGCATGGTGGCTTAGAACACTCTGGAATCAGACAGCATGGGATTTGAATCCCCACTCCACATTTTACCAGCTGTGACACTTCAGACAAGTTGTTCACCTTTTTTAGGTCTTGGTCTCTCCATCCACAAATTGGGTTCATTACTTACCTTATAGAAGTTTTGTTTGGATTATATAAGGATAATTTTAAATAATCATTTTATTAGTAGTAGTATTGTATTCAGAGTTGTCACAGCAGTAGCAATGACTAAAAGAAAACATTGAATGCTCGCTCTGCGCTAGGGATTGTTTTAACGGCTTTGCACACAATGACCCATTTCCTGCAGCAATTTTAGCAATCAAGTGCTATTGTTATCTCCACCTTTTTTGTCAGTAAAATGAGGCACAAAGCAGTTGAGGTCACACAGCTAGTAAGTGGAAGAGCCAGGAATGGAATCCGGGCACTGTGACAACAGGAGCAGGATTCTTGACATTAATAATTATTTACGACGATGACTTTGCTCATGAGCAGAAATGGAACTCAGACCTAGATTTATCTGACTTGAGGATTCACAGTATTTTCCATCAAACCAAATAGCCTCTATAAAACATATATATATATAACATAAAATATAAATAATATTATATATATAATATTTTTTCACACTGTGCTCCACACGCAGAGTGAACATGAGGACATGTGGCCTGGTAACAGCTATCCCATCTGGCCCACACACAAGGCATTCTTTGCCTTTAGCAATGTACCCAAGAGGGGAACTGGACATTTTAGGTATTACTGTCAACAGTGCCTAAAATTGGCTCTCAGCTCTTCAGAAACTAGAACCAGAATTCCTAGTTTCTCATGAAAACACAGAGTTACATAGCTATAGCCAGCCATGGAAAAACTTTGAAAGCCATTCCCAGCTACTCTCTGCTGGGCGCGAATGACTTTCTGATGGTTACGAAGCAAGTCAGAGTCACCAGACTGCCAATAACAATAACCCTCCTTTCTAAAAAAATTGTCATATAGTCAGTTACAATGTGTCGATTTCAGGTGAGCAGCATAATGTCCCAGGCATGCATATATGGACATATATTTGTTTTCATATTTTTTCATTGAAGGCTATTATAAGATATTGAATATAGTTCCCTATTTTCCATATATTGCTATACAGAAGAAATTTGGGTTTTTGTCTATTTTTATATATAGTGGTTAACATTTGCAAATCTCAAGCTCCCAAATTTATCCCTTCCTATCCCCTTTCCCAAGTAACCATAAGATTATTTTCTATATCTGCGAGTCTGTTTCTTTTGCAGATGAGTTCACTAGTGTCCTCTTTTTTCTTTTCTTTTCTTTTTTAGATTCCACATATGAGTGAATGACCATCATTAAAAAGTCCAGTCAGAATGACCATCGTTAAAAAGTCCACAAATGACAAATGCTGGAGAGGGTGTGGAGAAAAGGGGACCCTCCTACACTGTTGGTAGGAATGTAGTGTAATGCAGCCATAGTGGTAAACTGTATGGAAATTCCTCAAAAAACTAAAAATAGACTTACAATATCATCCAGCAACCCCACTCCTGGGCATATATTCAGAAGAATCTCTAATTCGAAAAGATATATGCACCCCAATGTTCATAGCAACACTGTTTATAATAGCCAAGACATGGAAACAGCCTAAATGTCCATCAACAGATGACTGGATAAAGAATCTGTGGTGTATTTATACAATGGAATACTACTCAGCGATAAAAAATGATAAACGAATGCCATTTGCAGCAACATGGATGGGCCTGGAGGTCACCATTCAAAGTGAAGTAAGTCTGAAAGAGAAGAAAAGTAACAATGACCCCTTTTTATGAGGGCTACACGTGGGCCATGTTTTGGCTTGGTTGGTTTACCACGTGAGCCCACAAAGCCCTGCCATCGAGCCTTTGAGGGAGGTCTGGCCAGTTCGTTCAACAGTGGCTGATGAGTGAGTCCTATTTTTCAGGTGCGGTTTTATTTTACTGGCGATAAGAGTATTAAATGGGAGAAAGTCCCTGCCTCCAGAGTCCACAATCCAGTGGAGCAGAAAGATAGCAAGCTAGCAGGCACACAGGCCAGAGATAAGGATGCAGGAACCCCTGTGGGTGTGAATGTGGCTCATTCGGTCAGGTGAAGATGAGCACCGTGTAAAACCCTAAGTAATTGTGAGAGGGAAGGAGAGTGTGTTACGGGAGCCACGATGTTAGAGAACATGGCTCAGGAGGCTTTTCTGAATTTCCTTTTTTTATGCCATATGATGTCACTTACATGTGGAATCTAAAAAAATGATACGCATGATCTTATTTACAAAACAGCAACAGACTTACAGACATAGAAAACAGACTTATGGTTACCGGGGGGAAAGAGGAGAAGGATAAGTTAAGCATTTGGGGTTTACAGGTACTAACTACTATATATGAAATGAATAAACAACAAGGTCCACTGTCTAGCACAGGGAACTATATTTAATACCTTGTAATAACCTATAATGAAAAAGAATAGGAAAAGGAATATATATATATACATCTACGTATATAAAACTGAATCACTGAATACACCAGAAACTAACACATTATAATTAAAAGTAAACTCTACTTCAATTAAAAAAATAATAAATACACAGAGTTAAAAAAGAAAATTACATTAAATTTTCTGAACAGATGTCATTAAATCGCAGAGATCTGAAGAAAGGACCGGAGGGAGTCCTGTCTGCCGTCTTCTAGGAATAGAGCTTCTGAAAGGCATGCAAATGAGAGAGACAGCATTGTGTTTGTGGTGTTCCAGGAACAGCGGGGGGCTGCTTGGTTTGAGCGAGGAATGGGGGACATCAGAAGTCAGATGCAGTAGGGCCTTTGGTGTTTTTCCTAAAGTCATGGAAGGCTATCGGGGATGCTCATCCTCGCAGGAGCAGGATCTGTCTCCGGCTACTGTGTGCAGAGAATTAGAGGAGGCTGAGGTGAAACCCAGGGGGACTGGTTAGGCAGCTGTCGTGGTCCACGGGGAAAATGATCATGGCTGGGTCAGAGAGAGGGACAGAGCATTGACAGCAGTGGAAAGTGGCTGGATTCAGGACAGACTTCAGTGGCAAAGTCTGCGGGGTTGGCTGGTGGACTGGATATAAAGTGGGAGAGAGGAATCAAGGGTGACTCCAGTGGGAGCCATGCTGCCAGGTGAATGGTCGTGTCGCGTACGGAGATGCAACAGCAGGAGAAATAAAGAGTATTTGGTGGGGAAATAAAGATTATCTGGATGATCCCAATTTTACAGATGAGAAAAATTGGATTGAAATAGGTTAAACCAGTTGCCCAAAGTCCCAGAGTGGGAAAGAGGTGGACATTCAATGCAAACCCAGGCATTTCCAGCCCCTCACGTAATACTCACCCTCTGTCTCTTTGATACTTCTGCGTGTGTCGGTGAATTCTCACATTTCTCATTCTCTCTGGAAACGCTCACCTGCATGAAAGCTGTAGATTAGAATTAAGCTCCACTTGTCTACATGTGGGTGCAGGTCAACTTTTCCAAGAATCAAGGCATCTTTGCTTTTCAGGTTGGCTCTCAATTCATGCCCATGATCTCAGCTTTTTCCACGGTGTCAACGATCTCATTCTGCAGAGACAAATCAGGGTATTAGGGACTGAATTGTGTCTCCCTCAAATTCCTATGCTGATGCTTTAACCCCCAAAGATACACGAGAGATGTCTTTCTTTTTCTTCCTTTCTCCCCCCCCCCCGCCTCCCTCTGTCTCTGTCTCTGTCTCTGTCACTATCTCCTTTTATGAGCACAGAGGAAAGACCTTAAGCATGGTGAGAAGGCAGCCTCTCCAGAAATCGAATTCACCAGCACCTTGGTCATGGACTTCTAGCCTCCAGAACCATGAGAAAATGAATGTTTGTTGTTTAAGCCACTCAGTCCGTGGTATTTTGCCATGGCCACCTTTACAGACACGCAGGGTGTCAGGATTTATGTATCTTATCTGCAATTACTCACCTCTTAAAAAAACAAGAGCTACTACTGGAGGTTTAAACACCTGCCATTCATCTGGTGCTGTGTGTCAATGAAACATAGATATTAAGCAACTCTTGTAAAAGATCATGGTTAAGTTATTTAACCAATGTCCCCAACTAAGAAGTGAGAAGTCTGGGATTTGAAAGTTAGTCTACCAGACATTAATGCTTGTGTATTTTCCACTGGGTCCAGAGTTGGCATTGCAAGAACCTAAACTCAGCGCTATATATCTCTTCATTTTTTCAGAAGATAAAATTGAACCCCCACCCCGCAAAAAAAAAGGACACTAATGAACTCATCTACAAAACAGAAACAAACTCACAGACATAGTAAACCATCTTATGGTTACCGGGGAAAGTTGAGGGGAAGGGATAACTTTGGGAGTTTGAGACTTACAAATGTTAGCCACTATATATAAAAATAGATTTTTAAAAAAGTTTCTTCTGTACAGCACAGGGAACTATGTTCATATCTTGTAATAACCTTTAATAAAAAATTGAAAAAACGAATAGATGTACGTATATGTGTAAGAGGGACATTGTGCTGTGCACCAGAAATTGTCACATTGTAATTGACTGTACTTCATTAAAGAAATAAGTTAAAAAATAAAGTATCTCCAAGAAAAAAGAATCAAAATACAAAACAAACAAATTTAAACGAAAACTGAGCCGCGCACCATTCCCTTGCTGCTAGAGCCGCTCGTAATTTCTGTTTCCCTGTGGTTGGAGGTATTCATATGGAAGCTCTAGAATCCACGTCCCACTCTGCCACTGGGTAGGTTTATGACTTTGGTAAGGTTTCTCTTTCACCTTCACCCCATCCCTCCCAGTACTGTTGGCTAGATTCCAATTTTGCTTTTGAAAAATAGTTTATCATAGTTGGTTGAGTGCCTTGGGGCATGATGGTCGTTTGGTTGAGCAAGAAAGGAATAATGAGTTCTCTCTGCCTTTGCCTTCAGCCCTTCCAGAGAACAGGGTGTTCTGGATCCTGCTCACAGTGTCCTGCCCATGCCTTCAGGGGGTGGGGTCAGATGAATCTCTACAACGTGCCTCACCAACTCAGGATCATCACCACCCCCGTAGCCCGGTGAATACTCAGGACTATAACTTCTCATTATCTTTGGGAGAAGTTATAATTAGAACTAAGAGTGTTTTTTAAAATTCACCAAGAGACAAAGTCAGATGCACAAACTATCTTCCTTAATAAATGACAAGAACTCAAATATCTGCCACAATTATCAGCTTATTAAATAATAGCCATAGAAAATAATAATTATGATACAAAAAGCAGGCCTCGTATTCCTACGGATTTTTGTTTGTATGAATCCTGGAGGGAGGTAGTGACAGACTGAGGTGTGATGGAAAGTAATTAACTGGAATTACTCCCCTCCAAAAAAGGCGTATTCACTGGGCCCTCAATCGGATGCAGGTAGCCCACACATTTTCCAGACCAGGCGTGCAAGCTCACAAAGCAAAAGGAATCTTCCAGAGTGACTCAGCGAGCAAGTGTCAGACGGGAAGCAAGCTCATCGAGAGAGAGTAAGGGTGGAACCTGTGACTCTGAAGAGAGCGGGCTTCCGATGAATTCTCTTCGCCTGGAAGAGCTCGGGGGCGGCGGGGTCGGGCCACGCCAAGCGGCTTGCCGTCAGGCGCCCGCGCTGCGTCTGTGCCCTCCCACCTCCGCTCGAGCCGCATAACTTTGACACATGGTTCTTTGCCTCTTGGGGCCTCCGTTTCCCCAGATGTCAAACCTGGGATACAGTTCCCATGCCACCAAGTTGCGGGAGATGTATCACAGCTCGGGCAGGGGAAGCAGGGATGCCCACCACACTGCTTACTCTCCTGCCCTGCGTTCAAATCCACCAGTTCAGCAAAATAGCAACGTAGAAAGAGCAAAAGCCTGTGTATCAGACAGGAGAGACCGCCTCTCCAGGCCTTTATTGACATTTCTCCACTTCTCTTGTATTCCGTTTTCTCATCTCTTTGAAAGAGGCAGATGTGTTTCTAAGCCTTAGCCAGTCCCCATGTGTTTGCAGATGGGGCATAAGTGAAGTCGCATCTGAAAAGACCTCAGCACAGACAGATGCTGAAGGATGAGCGTTAATCACCTCCCTTCCTGACGCTGCCAAGATGCTTGGTCTCTGGGACGGCCTGTTCCTCATCTTGAATTACCCCGAGGATTCCCCCAGGACACCCGCCTCCTCAGGGGAAGTCACTCTTCCAATCCTTTGTCTCTCTTATAAAGTGCTCTTGTCTCTTCTGCTCTACCTGGATCCCTCCAGAGATGGTGGATGGGAAAGGAAGTCTACAGTGGGCCAAGCCCACAGCAGTGGAACTGACCTTTCCACATACTGGCTGATCACAGGCATGGTGCTTTCTGAGCCTCACTTATCCAGGAAGCTAAAACTGGCTTTGCCTTTCTCACTGGAATTTCTTTTCTTTTAATAATCAAGGGAGTAAATGATATGAAATGGATATGAAAATATTCAGCAAGCTCCAGAGAACAGTGGTTCTCAAACTTTATCAAACAGCGGACTCACCTGGAGGGTTTGTTACAACACAGGTGACTGGTCTCACCCCCCGAGTTTCAGCAGCTCTGGTGGCAGGGTGGGGGGTGGGGGGGCCTAAGGATTTGTATTTCTAACAAGTCGGCAGGTAAAGGTGATGGAACTGGTCCAGGGACCACACTTTCAGAATGCTGTTGAGAGCCTTCTCAGATGGAGGCTCCTACTTTTTCTAGGCACTCTGAGATTTAGGGCATGGGGGGAAGAGGCTGTGGAGTAAGGCTGTGTGCTGTGGGAGCAGCTGGAGTAGGAGGGGCAGAAATTGGAGCATATAAAACCAGAGGCCACATTTGCAACGGAGCGGGCCACCTGCAGGTAACTGGAAATGGCGAACAGTCTGGCGAGCTGGGTGCCCCTGGTTGTCTGTGTGTGGGGGCTGAAGGCAGGTGAGACGGCAAGATGTGTGAGAGAGGGGAGAAGGGGAGGCCAGACGAAGAAGGAAAGACCTAGGAGGCAGTGGCTTGGGGTGAGACGGGCAGGAAACATTCTATCCAATGTCCCTAATCTCTTTGAAATGCAGCATAATGGTTGGTGCAGAATAGAGGATTTGGAGAGTTCTGGGTTCAAATTTTGCCTCTTCTTCTCAATGGTTGAGTGATCGTGAGCAAGTAACTTCACATTTCTTTAAGCCTCAGCCTTCTCATCTCTAGAATGGTTATGATAGTCTTTAAGAAAGAGGAAGCTAGGAAATTCTGCCGTATGTGACAACATGAATGAACCCCGGGAACTCAACGCCGAGTGAAATAAGCTGGATATGGAAGGACAAATACTGCATGATTCTGCTTATATGAAGTATTTAAGATAGTCAGACTCGCAGAATCAGAGTGTAGAATGGTGGTCACCAAGGCCGAGGAGAAGGGGCAATGGGGAATTGTTCAATGGGTAGAAAGGCTCAGTAATGCAAGATGAGTAAGTTCCAGAGGTCTGCTGGTATCACGGTGCCTAGAGCTAGCAGTGCTGGATTGTGCACTTAAACCTTTGTAAAGAGAGTAGATCTTATGTTAAGGGATATTATCACAAAAAGAGAGAGAGAGAGGAAGGAAGGAAGAGAGAGAGGGGCAGAAAGGAAAGAAGCTTATTATGCATTGCTTTGGAAAGTTCTCCAAGATCTTTTAAGGGAGCAAGTTTCAAAATAAATGGTATGTAGGCTAAGCTCTCCTTTGTGTAAAAAGGGAGTGAAATGTTATTAATACGTGCAGTGGAATACTCAGAAACGATTTCTGTGGGTTTCAAAGAATCACAGCATGGTTATCTGTGCAGAGACTGGGGTCAGGGATGGCCAGGAAGACTTCATAACTCATTTGAAATTTGAACCATATGCATTGCCTCTTCAGAAAACAAATAAATTAAATAGAGGGCAAGTGATCTTTATCTCTCACTGTTGTTCTAAGGATCAAAACAGGAAAGGTAGGCAAAATCCTTGGAACTGTCAAGGCCCTGCATCCAACCCAAGCCCGCCAGGAACACAAAGGAGTTGAACAAATTGGGTTTATGACTCATTGGAGCCAGGAAGACCACACAGCGTGGCGTACCATGGGCTGTCTCAGTAAGAGGGTGTCAGAACCTATTTCAGGGTGTGGGCTCTGGGTGGGAGATTTGGGGTGGGAGGGCTTGGATTAAGAAAGCTAGGGCTCACCCAAGATCGGATGCTATCAGAAAGTGGAGGCAATTCTATGCCTGGATATCTCAATAAATCTTCTCTAAATGAAGGCAGACTGTCACAAGGAGAGAGGGCTGTATCTGGCTAAGAAGCAGCAGTCACTCTCTTCGGCCGAGGGGAGGAGGTGTTTGATAATTTGTGACAAGTGAACCTGCTTTTGCCTGGGCTCACACACAATTCTGAAGGAGTCTTGCTTTATCCTTTTGTCTCATGAGCTCAGTAACCTGGTCTGAGACTGTGATTCTCTGAGTTCTGCCCAGCTGGGGAAGGACATGTCTAGCTAGTCCCGGGTGCGGGGCCAGCTTTCAGATGCGGGGGGCTGGCTTGTGTTTCTTCTTTCTCAGAACACACTGCGCACAGTGTAAGTCCTCAATAAATACTGGTGGTGGTGTTTCCTCTCATCATCAGCTGGAGGAGGAGGAGGAGCAGGATGACGGAGACCAGATGGTAAATGTATTCACGTTTGGCCAGGCGTACAATGTGGTAACGACATAAAGCACAGTGACAGGGGATCTGTCAGGATTTCGACATGTTCAGCAGTATCAGTAGACCAGATGGCAAAGGACGATTTCCGGACGGCACCAGGGTCTGGAAGAAACAGCTTATTTCCTGGGATCAGACAGGGCTGGTTGAGAGTCTAGGCTGCTCCCATTTTTGACTGCAGAAAAGGCTTAAGTGAAAAATATCTCTTTGCTCTTTGATCTGTAAAATGAGGAGCAGGCTCTGGAGATTAAAAACAGAAGAGATAAGAGGTAGTAAAGGTTCACCACCACGCCTGGACAAAGCAGAAAACTCAGCCAGCCACTGCAACAAAATATAAGTAAGCCATGGTTTTATCCCAGAGTGGCCCTCACCTGCGCGCAGCAGAGCTTCGGCTTTGTGGCAGCTCCCTTCCTGAAAGTGTTCACAGGTCAGCAGCACCCCCCAGAGGCAGGATTCTTTCAGAGGCACAGCCACCTGGAGCCAAGAGCACCTGAAGTACTTCTCACTTCTCTGATTTTGAACAAATGACTTCCCTCTCCAAGCCTCGGTTCTGATATCTACAAAATGGGGGTCATCATTAATCATATATGACTTATAACTACAGCATGTAGTAATACCAGCCTCACAGGGGCGTTGCAAGCATCCGTTTCTATGAGATAATTAGCATAAGGCATTAAGTACAGGAAACCACCCATAATAATGATTTATTTAACCATGACTTCAAAAACGTTGACACTTTGTCAGCTACTTTCTGAAGAGGAGGGCTGTGACCAGCTCACATGGATGCCCTACTCACCACATGGCAGATCCTGCATTAAAGCTGTATGCAAACCTATGAATCAGCATCACTATATCAAAGATCAAGAGAGCGGGGCACCTAGGGTAAGTCAGTTGCACGGATCAGTGACAGTGCCAAGGTTAATATCAACACCCTGTCCAGAACACAGTCTCCGAAGCCAGACTTCTTGAGTTTAAACCTTGTTCCCACCAGTCAGTGGTCATATAACTTCCAGTAGTTCCCTGTTGCCTGTTTTCTTCCTCTGTAAACCTTTGTGGGGATGGGGAGGAGAAGAGAGCTCTAAGGTATAATCTGTCTTTCATAACATTATTGTGAAGTTCAACTGAGGGCAATGACTGGAACATAGAAACGGCCAATTAAACATTGGCTAATGTTACTGATTAATAGGTCTTCATATTTACTTTTTAGCCTTTATCCAGGTCCAATCTGGCTGACATATTTCCTCAAACAGGTTCAAGGATGATAAAAGTGTAAAATTATAAAAAAAATTTTTTTTTGCCTGCCATCCCCAGGTACAGGCAACCAAACACTAGTCTACTGTCTGCCTCCACAGATTGATCTTTTCCAGGCATTTCATATAAATGGAATCATACATGTGATATTTAATGTCTGCTTTTAAAGTTGAAAAGTTAATCATGGAACTCACATGGGTTCACTGTAGATAGATCAGTGCGTCAGTTCTTGGAAGAGTTGAACCATATCCACACGTAGACAACTAAGACTCAACTTTAACCTCCAGCTGTCATCAAACAAATCCATCAAGGCTACTGGAAATATTCAACCTCTAGCATGGAACAAACAAACAAACAAGCTGTTTTCCTGAAATGTTGGCATGTGGGCAAAAGCAAGACTGTTCCCTCCAACCTTTCAGATGTGTGCAGTTGCAACCCATGGGTGGAAGTTGAATGACGTTGAATAGGATGGATTTGCTCTTAGTCAAAGAAAGAGCTTGGGAACAGTCAGAGCTCATACCTGAATTGACAGGCTGTCTTGGGTTGATGCAAAACCCCCCACCCTCAACTGGAAGTAATCATAAATTGTCCAAAATGTGATTGTTTTTCTGCAACAGGAGAACAGTTGGCTGCATGAACTTCGAGGTACTTATAATGGCCGTGAGCCTAGGAATTTTAGGAGATGGTTTAGGAGAATTTTAGGAAGTGGTCTAATTTACCCTTTTTTTCCTCTCTGTCAGACTTGATTGTCCATTTACGCCCTCCGTTTCCAGGTGAGGAGACATTTCTTTATTTGTTAGCATCTCAAATGTTAGCACCTACCCATGAGAAAATAGTATATTCCTGAAAGCTTCTTGCACTCCCCTGCTGATTTACTCTTTCCTTCACTGCTCTTTTGGCACAAAAGGCCCTCCTTGGTCATGGTAGCCAAACCATGTATTTCAAGATCCAGGTAAATTAGCCCTCTGAGATCTCCTCTCCTGCCCCTCCAGAAAAGTCCTCTCTTCTCCACTGAAATTAACATCAGCATTTGTGGGTTTTATCATCTGTATGTTTGTTACTTTCAACAGCCTTATAGAGAGAGAGATTATCTACACACCATTAACTTGACCCATTTTAAGTGTACCATTTAATGGTTTTTGGTAAATTTACAGAGTACTGTAAACATCACCACAATCCAAGTCTAGAACATTTCCGTCACCCCAAGAAGATCTTTCGTATTCATTTGCCATCACCCGCCCCGCATTCTCATCCCCAGGCACAGGCAACCAACCGCTAGTCTACTGTCCGTCTCTTCAGATTGATCTTTCCCAGACATTTCATATAAATGGAATCATACATGTGATCTTTTATGTCTGCTTTTAAAGTTGAAAAGTTAATCATGGAACTCATACGGGTTCACCATAGATAGCTTGGCCTCAGTGTCTCAGTTTTTGGAAGAGCTGAACCTTATCCACATGTAGACAATTAGGACTCAACTTTAACCTCCAGCTTTGATGAACTTGAGAGTTTCAGGAGAGACATAGAGATGTGGGAACGCTTTATGGGGATAGTTAAGCCAGTGAAAGGGACACTTTGATTACATAAACACTGATTGGCTTTTTAACTATTTCAACCACCAGTTACTTGTTTAAGGGGCTGAGCCAACATAGCCTGGAGTATATGGTGGGAAAACGTGACCTATTGGCCTTCTTGGTTTTGAGAGTCAGAAGGAAGTTATTTTCAGAGCAGTGGACAGCAGGGCGTCTTTCTATATAAATAGGGATCACGTGCTGAGGACCAAAGCTGACCTTAGGAGGAGCCTTGCTCAGCTCATTGGACTGATGTAAGGATATCATTAAATGTGTTAGTGTTTGTAAATTGCACACATTATGTCCAGTACAGAGCAAGCTATAAAATAGCTAATTATACAAATAAGTTACAATAACTAATAAATAATGAACATAGCAATAGCTAATTCTATGTAAAAGAAGTTGTTAGATAATAATTTAAAATATTAAATGAATGATATTATGATAACAACAGTTATATAATAAAAGTTTTACCATGCTTGTTTAAAGTAGTAATATAATTATTATTAAATAATAAACCATGTATATTGATTAAATAATAAGTAATTGCTAAATAGTAAAAATAAATGAATCTTGTTTCAAAATTATTTCAGGCTTTTCTATAATGGAAAAAAAAGTTTTGATTATGGACCAGTCCTTATCAGTTGATGCCATGGATCTAGCATTGAACAGGATACATGTGGTCACTTCTGACAGATAAGAAAGATTCTGAGCAAGTCATTACATGTTAAGTAAATAAAAATGTTCCCTGTACGGGAACATCAGTGTACATCAGTGGTAGAGCACGTACGTAGCATGCATGAGGTCATAGGTTCAATTCCCAGTACCTCCACTGGAAAAAACAAAAAGGGAGTTCAGTACAAGTGGATCTAGTGCAGTCTGGACATTCAAGGGAATTTCATGGATATTTACACTTAGGCTGAACATCAGAGGTGGGTAAATATGCAGAGGGTGTGTGGCGTTCCTGCCAAGCAGAGATCACATCTAGTAAATCCCCAAGGCAAGAAAGATGGTGGCACACTCGGGACACCTTACAAAGCTTGAGCAGAGGGAACACAAGGAAGGGAGGGGGAGGTCCAAGGTGAGGCTGGAGGTGTATTTGGGAACCAGATCAAGTAAGGTATCATAAGCCATTTCAATGTTATTTCTTATCCTAAGAGCAATGGAATATTAATAGATTCATGGCAAGGTCAAGTTAGTATTTAAGAAGGAACACTCTCCCTGCAGTGTGAAGATCGGATAGGACAAATAGGTTGGAAGCATCCAGAAATGAGTTATTGAGTAGTCAAGGCAAAGCATGATGCTAACAGAGGACAGCTTTGAGAGACACTTAGGAACTAACTTTGACAGGCTAAGAGTTAATTTTTCTAGGAGAGAAGGAGAAAAAAGACTCGAAGAAAGACTCTAGAATTTCAGCTTAGGAGATCGGATGCCCAGTCCCTAGAGGACCTAAAGGAAAAGGAAGCCAGCAACTCCGATCTGTTTCCAGCTCCAGGCTGAAATAGGCTTCCCTTGATCATCACTTCTATTTTGAGCCACACCCAGAGAAGGCAGAGAGACCAGCCACATGTGGATGTGGGAGTGGTTGGTGCCAACAACTGCGATGGACGCTAGAAAGTCAATTCCCTTTGTAAGCTTGCCCCCACATTCTGCCCGTTTTCTCTTTTCCAGTGTTTTTTAACCATTCCTGTGTCTTTCCATTTGTTTATGGCGAAGTAACACACTACGGCTGCACCTCGGTCCACAGTGACTTTGCCTGGTGTTCTCTTGATGAGAGGTTCCAAGGCAGGTGGCGTTACTGCACCGGGGCAGGTGAGGATCCCTGCGACGGTCTGTCTTAGATGCCTAGGATCTAAGGAGCAGTTGACAGCAGCTGGCTATCTGATTTTTGGTGTCAGGTAAACCTGGATTCAAAGCCTGAATTTTCTACATGTTTTAACCACTTTGGAGACAGTTCTGTGCGGTAGAAAAAGCATGTGTTAGTTTGGCAATGTTTAACCCTAAGACTTTCTGTGTTCATATGTCTCCTTCTGCTCCTCTCTTTCTCTGCAGATCCCCCGAAATGTACTTTCCCTTTCCTGTTTGGAAAAAAACTCATTAATCGATGTACCAGGGAAGGCTATGCGTTGAGTCGTAGTTGGTGCTCACTGACAAAAGATTACAACCGAGACAAGAAATGGAAACAATGCTCTCCTTACAAGTGAGTTGACTGAGGAAGGATAGAGTGGGGGGGTCTTATAAAGTGGGGAACCCTCTGGATTAATGGAAAGGGAAGTTTGGAGTCTAGATTATCTAGTGATGGCTTAGATCAGAGGTCAGCAAACATTTCCCTACATAGGGTCTACTAGTAACTATTTTAGGCTGTACAAGCCATACTCAACTCTGCCTCATAGCACAAAAGCAGCCACAGGCAATAAAAATAACAATAATAAAACATGGATGTGTTCCAATAAAACTTCATTTATAGACCCTGAAATTTGAATCTCGTGTATAATTTTCAGCTGTCACAAAATATCAGTCACTTTTTGTTTTTTGGTTTTTTGTCAACCATTTATTTTTTTATTTGTATATTATATCTGCTTCTCTATTATAATATTAACTTTTCATTAAAGATAAGTGCAACTATTGTCGTCAACCATTAAAATAATAAGAAAATCATTAGTTCACAGACCATCCAAAACCAAATGGTGGGTTGGATTTGGCCTCCAGGCTCTGGTTGGCTGGCCCTGGCTTGGATGATTTGTCCCTGACCTCATTTGAATAAAGAAACGAGATTAGTTTCCATTGAAAAGAAGACAGGGGAAGGAGAAAAGTGTGGTCAACAGGCATTGAAGAGTTCACCCACTTCTATGCTCGAATTATAGTCAAGATTTTGTTGGGTGCACAAGAGTGTCTCATTCAACCTTTCTGGTCGGGCTCCCAGAAAAGTCAAAGCTCCATGTGGGGACCCAGACATAGCAACTGTGTTGTTTTATATGTGCAAAGGGTCCCGCTTTCTCCCCCAACTAACTTTGTTGATTCTTGAAGCTGCTCTGGAGCTTGGACAGTAGTTATTAATTCCTAGACCAGTCTGCAAATTTACTTCTTTGTAAGATGCCTGGAAGGTTCTGTGGCTTCCACTCATGACTTTCAATTGGCTGTCCCTCACCTGCAGCTTTTTATTATCTTACAATAGGGTAGCCATGGTGCTTAGCTACAGCCATCCCATTCCATAGTTTGTATGGAGACAGTTTCCTGGGACTTCTCAAGTTCCTGAAACACTGAACCAGCTAGTGTATGCCTCTCCACGAGATACCATCCCAGTTCAACTCCAGGGAGAGTTTGACCAATTGGACCACCACCTTGCACCAGGAGCTGTGTGTTCTTCACCTGCCACCAGTAATGGGCTCCTCCTTGCCATCACGGGTTGGGAGTGACCCAGTTCCAAATCCTCATTTTTTTTTAAATGGAGGTACTGGGGATTGAACCCAAGACCTCAGGCATGCTAAGCACACACTCTACCACTGAGCTGTACTCTCCCCCTCAAATCCACATCATATGCTTTCTTTCCTAGACCACTCCCAGTACTCTCACAGATGGGGTCCTCAGAAACAGATGTTCTCTCTCTCTCTTCTTCCCCCCGCCTTCCTTTCTTTTGTTTAACTGCCGTTATTTAGAAAGTTTGAGACAGCGACTAAAAAATAACCAGCCTTACAATAATAAATTGAGTTACTAGACATAATCAAGGGCAATTCAGAGTAATAGAGCAAGAGGTAAAGCTAGCATTGTAGAGGCTGTATGATGAGACTGTGCAATTGGAGGTGAGCTTCCTAGCAGCCAAGTAAGTAAGAATATATGTTTAGTTCCGTTAATCACACTGTCCTTAATACTGAAAACCTCCTTCCAAGGGAAGGCCTTCAGAGGGGCTTATCATTCCCCTTCATAAGAGATGTTCAGTTTTATGCACTCAAATGACTCTCCTCCATCCCATCTTCCTACACTATTGCTGCCCTTCTGCTTTGAAAGGCCATACTCGGCAGTGGCTAATTACTAATCCATCACTTATGTCACCTCTGGGAGCCTGCTTCCTTATGTATAAAGTGGGTATTTTATAGACAGCCATTCATAACCATTTGTAATGGTTATGAAGATGGGCCTAACACAGAGTAAGTGTGATATTGTGTGTTTGCCTTTTCCCCTCATTTCCCTTTTCCTTCCTTCTTCCTTTTTTCTTGATACAAAGAGATTTAAGGTGGAGTGCCTAGCCATATAAAATAAAAGAGGACAATAATTAGAAGTGGGTTAAAAATTAGGATGGATGCATGGGATGTGGAATGGAACTGATTAAGAGAGAACACAGAGCCGTCCTTCCTGCTACAGGTGAGCCCGCTTTGGGCGACCTTGAACTCTCCTTGTCCATATGTAACCATGCCCTTGGAGCCAGCGATTGTCATTCTATGGATATATCCTAACAGAAACATTGGACAACCGCACAAATGTGTATGGAAGGCAACGGTCATCATGGTGACCAAAACCAGTTCAAATACCCATCAGTTACAGTTGAATGAGGAGAAGAAGGTAAAACAGAACATTGAAAGTAGATATCTAGGTTGGTATTTAATGACATGAAAAATGTTCAAGATACAGTGTTATGTTAGATGACAGACAACCTTAAGAAACACAGCAATTTTAAAAGACTCGCAAGTATTTTATTATAAATATAGAAAAAAGTCCCCAGACAGATAAGTATGAAGAAATGTTAACAATGGTCACATTTGTACTGGATTGTTGGCAAGCTCCTCATTCTCAGCATATCTTTCCACGCTGTCTAATCTTTGTAATCATAGGTATGCATCACTTTGGGGGTTTTTAAATATTAATTTTGATTTACACAAGTAATATGTGAATAAATGCATATTTAAACATTGAAGCAACACTTGAATAAAGGGAGTGAAGTGTTACTCTTCTCTCTTACACTCCCTCTCCCCTTCCTGCTCTTTCATGCAAATATGCACCTGACAATCAAGATGTCTTCTTCCAGGTGAATTCTATGCATTTACACAAATATAAATTATTAAGGTCTTTTTAAACATAAATGAATTATACTCTCCCCTTTGTCCTGTAACGTGATCTTCATTTAAATATCTACAGTATGGAGATTTTTTCCATGTGAATGTGCAAACCTACCTCACCTTTCTTCCTGCTGTTAGTCAAATTTCACAGATTTCCTATCAAAGTACAATTTGATTTTTTCTAATATTTTGATATTACCATGACCAAATGGGTACCTTCTACATTGGCTTTTTAGTAAGTGTGTAAGTTTTTTTAATGATTATTTAACTATTAATAATTATGTAATAATTTTTAAAAATTATTATTATTATTATTTAATAGCTAAGTGAAATCACTGGATCAAAGAATATGTACACGTTAAGTGTGTGTGTGTTAAATTTTAAGTTATTCCGAATTATCCTCAGCCAACCTTACGAGACTGCCCATTTTTAATAACTTCTTTAACACTGAAAATTATCAATTTAATAAACTCGTTCAAATAATGAACTGCATCGTTCATGTTAAATTAATCAGTAAATTAAAATGACCAATGGTGGCATATTGGATTTGGGAGTGAGAAACACTGACACCTTCCTTAGCCGCGGATAGCTGACGTTCCTCTGGCCTCCTGTGGCACTTATTTCATGCTATTTTAATTCTTAGAGGTAGACCAGATCTCCCATCAGGAGGAGCCCCAATTAGCCTGTCTTGAAGGGTGACAGACTGTGATACTGACCCTGATCCCTTCTTTCTTCCACAGTGTTTAGCGAAGTCTTGATGTTCTTGAAGAGACAGAAGTTATAGGATTTACCAGCTGCCTCTCAAAATACATCCTTTCCCTGATCATTCTGACCAATAAAGATTTGCTCTCTCTTCCATGGCAATGACTTCTTTCCTTGAAAAGAAGAGCTCAGTGGTCATCAGTGCAGTGCCGGCTGTGGCAGGATGGGGAAACCAGTAAGGCATTTGTGGGAAAGAACCTGCATTCAAATCAAGATCCTGATGAATTGCTAACAGTGTCATTTTGGGCAAGTTAACCAACTTCTCAGAGAAACTCAAGCTTCCCCTTATACAACTTTTAAAATTTTTAATTACTATACACTTTTAATTTTTTGAGATAAAGTGTATAACACGCAATTAACCATTGTAAAGTAAACGATCCAGTGGCATGTAGCAGTCACAAAGTTGTGCAACCATTATCTCTATCTAGTTCCGAAACATTTTCATCAGCCTGTACCCATTAAGCAGTCTCTCCCCAACCCCTCAACCTCCCAGCTCCTGGCAACCACGAATCTTTCTGTCCCTGTGGAATTGGCCTCTTCTGAACGTTCCATATAAGTGAAATCATACAATATGTGACCTTCTGTGTCAGACTTCTTTAACTTAGTGTAATGTTGTTGAGGTTCACCCACGTTGCAGCAGGTGTCAATACTTAATTTCTTTCTATGGCTGCGTTATAGTTCATTGTGTGGATATACCACCTTTTGTGTATCCATTAATATGTAGATTTTGTGAAGGGCGTATGTCATGCGTGTAGAGCTAGGTGAATGTTCACAAACTAAACGCTCCATGTAACTGATGACCATATGAAGAAATGGATCACCTCCAGCCCCGCTTCATGCCCCTTTCCAGGCCCGACCCACCAAGGGTGACCACCAGCCTGACTTTTGACAGCAGAGATTAGTTTTGTCTCTTTTTGTATTTCATAAAAATTGAATCATACCTTTGTGTCTGGCTTCCATCTCTGAATATTACATGTATGAGATTCATCCATACTGTGATGTGTGGATGTAGACCCTTCTTCCTCACTGATGTGTAATTTTCCACCATGTGAATGCACCACAATTCATTCATCACTCTTACTCTTGATAATCACTAAGGTGGTCTTCATCCAGGAACATTATGGACAGCACTACTACCAACATTCCAGTACATGCCTGTGGGGAATTTTTATACTAATGCAACAGAGGAGAACAAACCTGACTTCATATTGAATCTGTTCTTTTAGTTCTAACCTTTGGGCTCTGTTACCTGTGCTGAGTCATACTGGCTCTGCACTTTTGTAAACGAATGTTGCCTAAAGCCTGAAATACACAGGCTAGCCCATTGTCAGGCTTAGAATATTATTCAGCCATGAAAAAGAGGAAAGTGCTACCATTTGTGATAACATGGAGGGATCCTGAGGGGTCTTGAAGGTGTTACGCTAAGTGAAAGAAGTCAGGTAGAGATGGACAAACACCATACAATCTCACTTACATGAGAAATCTCAAAAAGCCAAACTCAAAGAAATAGAGGGTATTATAGTAGTTGCCATGGTGTTGGCGGGTACGAGAAACAGATTTTGGTCTTAGGGTACAAACTTCCAGTTATAAGATGAACAAGCCTGGGGATCTAAATGTACAGCATGGTGACTATAGTTAACAATATTGTATTGCAGACGTGAAAGTTACTAAGAACATAGATCTTAAATGTTCTCACCACACCAAAAAAAAAAAAAAGGTAATTACACAAGGCGATGGAGGCAAGAACTACCCCTATCTGATAATCATTTCACAATAAATATGTGTTAAGTCATCACACTGCACACCTTAAACTTAACACAATATTATTCAATTATATCTCAGTAAAACTAGGAAGGAAACTTTAAAAAAAGAATTATAGATTAAGCAAGTTGGCTTATTAAATGTCAAATAAGTTCATAGCTTTTGGAAGAAACATGCTTTCTTTATATGCTGGCTCTTCTGCTATTCAAAGAAGAGGACTGGTTCTGAGCAGCAAAAAACCAAAAAAGTCCAATAAACCAGGACTTATAGAAGTGGGATTTAATTCATCATTACAGAGAGAGAGAGAGACTCCTTAGAAACACTACAATTACACCTTCCTTAGAAACACTAGGATTAAAGCAGCACAAATACCTTTTTTTTTTTAATGAGGGAAAAAGAAACAAAGAAAAATAACCTCAAACAAATAACAAAGCAAAGCAAAAAGAAAACAAAACAGGAGGAATAAGGAAAGAGAAAATAGCTGAAAGGCTGTCAAATTAAACGTGTTTGTGATAACAGTAAATCAAAATAAGTTAAATGTCCGAAATAAAAAAAATAATAAAACTATCTCAAAGGAACAAAATTGCATTATATCGTGCAGGAGGCATACTGACAAGGAGCAGGGATGGGATGTGGGTACAGGATGGGGTTGTGCAAGCACAAGAGGATTGTAGGAAAATCCTTGTGAGAAAGCAGGGGACTTCAATCACTAGATGGTTCACATAGCTGTTACCCAGAGCTGCAGGTAGAGTCTCCATAAATCTAGTGAAACAGTAACAAAATATCCTTTCAGCTCTCAAAAATCGCTAGCACTCTCTGTGTCGATGAGAGCTGTATGAACGTCGTTAAGGTTAATGAGGTGGACAGAGGAGCTTGATACTTGGTTCTGTCTAAGATGCCTGAACATTCTGTTCAAAGTAAGGATGGGACTCTATCTGCAAGGACCATTAAATGGCCATCAGTGGTGCCCTGGGGGTAAAGGATGGCCTTAGGCCTTTTCTCCATCCCACCCACTCCCTGCTCAAATGTTTGCACCCACCTCAACTTCTCTGGTAGGACTATCTGCATATTCTGCAGATTCTGGGGCAAAGCTCTTGGCATGCAAAGCTAAAAAAAAAAAACACTCTGAATTTCTTTCAAATGTAACAGTATCTTGTGTTAACTTTTGTACAGTGTCTATGTGGTTAAAGGATCATCTGGAAGAGGAGAGAAGTTCTTTTTTCTTTTAACTTTGCTTATTGATTTATAATCATTTTACAATGTTGTGTCAAATTCCAGTGTAGAGCACAATTTTTCAGTTATACATGAACATATATATATTCAATGAGGTGATATCTCATTGTAGTTTTGTGTTGAGAATTTACTATTTCTGGAGTCTGTCCTCCTTTCCTGACATTGTAAGTAGCCTGGAACCCTAGACCTCCACCCAAGTCGGGCGAGATTCTGAGCGGTGTTGGCCTCAGTTTTGCACAAGGGAACTGATGGACATCATGCTAGAGGGAAGACGTACGTAGCTCTGGAAGGAGCAGTATAGCACAGCATCAAAGAGCACTGTATTAGTCTTCTGGGACTGTCATACAAACTACCACAAACTTGGTGGCTTGAAACAACAGAAAGATATTCTCTCACAGTTCTGGAGGCCAGAAGTCCAAACTCAAGGTGTCAGCAGGAACGTGCTCCCTCCCAAATCCCTTGGGGGAGGAGCCTTCCTTGCCTCTTCCAGCTTCTGGTGGCTCCTGGTGGTCCTTGGCTTGTGGCCACATCACTCCCATCTCTGCCTCCATCTTCACAGGGCCTTCTCCCTATGTCTCTATCTTCTCTTCTGTCTTTTATAAAGACACTTGTCATTGGATTTAGGATGATGTCATCTTGAGGTCTTTAACTTTATTACATCTGCAAAGAATCTTTTTCCAAATAAGGTCACGTTCATAGGTTCCAGAGGTTAGGACACGGATGTATCTTTTGGGGGACCACCATTCACCCCACTCCAGCACAGATCGCAACTGCCAGCGTTCCAATCTCAGCTCTGCCACTTAGCAGCTACATGACTTGGTAAAACTGTTAACCACTCTGAACTCCAGAAATTGACACAACCATTGTAAACTGACTATATTCAACTAAAAAAAACCATTCTAAATAAATACCATTTTAATAATTGCAAAAAAAAAAAAAAAACCAGAGGGTCTGTAGAAAAACGGCAAGGCCTTACTATTCAGCACAGGGAACTATATTCAATATAGTGTAATAACCTATGATGATAAAGAATATGTGTGTATAACTGAATCACTATGCTGTACACAACATGTGCTGTGAAACCAACACAACATTATAAATCAACTATTCCTCAATTAGAAAGAAAAGCTAGTGGGTCCGGACCAGCAGCAGCAGCCTCACAGTGGGCATTTGATGGACATGCAAACTCCGGGGCCTGATTCAGGACTGACTCAGAAACTCTGGAGCTAGAGCCCAGCAACCTGTGTTTCAACGAGCCCACCAGGGTTAGTTCCGTGCCTTGGCTTCCATGAATAATGCTGCAAAGAAGATGCAGGTGTGAAACTCTTTGAAATCCCAATTTCATTTCCTTTGCATGAATGCCCAGAAGTGGAGTTGCTGGATCATATGATGGATCAATTTTTAATTTTTTGAAGAATCTCCATACCGTTTTCCATAACGTCTGTACTAATTTTCGTTCCTCCAATGATGCATGAGGGTTTCCTTTCCCGAGGTTTGCTAAAGTATAAGAGAGACTGAGTTAGGGATGAAACAAAGTTCAGAGACAGGCTCAGGGCTCTGGTTAAGGAAAGGATTCCTGTTAAGAATGGCTGGGGAGGGGGATGGGTATAGCTCAGTGGTGGAGCGCATGCTTAGTATGCACGAGGTCCTGGGTTCAATTCCCCGGTACCTCTATTTAAAAGAAAAGAATCTAGTAATGAAAGCATTACGAGATTAAGATTAGAGATCATGATACTGTTAAGAGAACTCATCGGCTGAGTACTAATTCTCAAAAGTACGTTATCTCAAAAAGTGTTCATGTTTATGTTTAAAGGATTATTCAGAACTGGAGAGAAGTTCTGAATTCTGTGGTGAGAATTTGTTGATTATTGAACTCATTTCTTGGCACCTTCAATAGCCTGGAATCCTGGATATGCATCAGGGAGACCCGGACACGGCGGCATGTCTTGAGTGGAGTCTAAGCCTAAATGGTGATGGGAAAGCATTGGGCCAAATAAGACCCAGCACATGGTAAGTATTCATTCACTGACTGTCAGATAAATGAAAGGATCGGAGGCATAATCTACGGCATAAGGTGAAGGGCCGTGTGTCAGGGTTCTCTGGAGGAGCAGAACCGATACGAGATTGACTGATTGATTGAGTGTAAGAAATTGGCTCATGCAATTTAAGAAATTGGCTTGTGTAATAAGAGGTTGACTGATTGATTGATTGATGTTAAGGAATTGATTCAGGCAATTTGACTAGCAAATCCAGAATCTATAAGGCAGGTCAGAAGCTTGGGCACTCAGGCAGGATTGGATGCTGCAGTCCTGAGTCATGAGGTTTCACCAAGAAAACTGCTTTCGCCCTTAAGTCCCCTGGATGATTAGATCAACCCACCTAGATTATCGAGTGTCATCTCCTTTACTGAAAGTAAGTCGATTATAGATGTTAATCACACAAAACACCTTTGCAGCAACACTTAAACTAGTATTTAATTAAATAACTGGATACTATAGCCAAGCCAAGCTGACACAGAAGACTAACCATCACAGACACCGTCAGGGTCAACTGGCAGAAATTAAAGGATTTAAGTTAATAGTTCAGAAAGAACACTTAAGGCTGACTAGACACTGGGGGGATGGAGAAGCGAGTTCCGGGCATCCCTGACCTTTGGCTTCACCTGCTAACTGGTCAGAGTCAGGTAAACTAACCATAGTTGTTCTGTTTGTCTCACCTGGTCTCCGCTTGTATGGCTTCTTGCAAGAAACCCTATACATTTGGAAGCCTGGATTGAAACAGGGCAGACAGTCCTCTCTCTTTAGGGAAGGGTAGGAGCCACCCAGGCAGTCGGAGGGGTTGTGCTTCCTGGAGGCGGGAGACTAAACTAGGAGCCATCGATAAAAGCAGCTCCTCGTTACTGCCAGGTGCTGGGTGATGCCAGTTCTTAATTCCTCCCGCTGGATCTGTTGTCTTCTACAGTGGAGTTATGTGCCCAAGGATCAGGGGGAAATGAAAAATGCACCACTTTCATTGATACCAGGACCGTTACTGAAAATCTCGCAACTATAGAACTCCTCTGGCAAATGAAGCCAGAGCTCAAGGCTTGGACCTGGAATCTATGCGAAACTTCTATTCTCTCCTCCTGCAAATCCAAATCGAGTGTCTGGAGCAGGAGAGAGAGAAGGAGAAAGAGAAAAAGAAGGAGAGAGAAACTTGTCCAGGCTTGGGTTCTAGAGTCAAGTCCGTGTGCCCTGCCCAGATGTGCTATTTGCGGGCGCAGAAAGAGCAAGAGGCACAGAGGAGGAGAAGTAGATAACAAAACGTCCTGATAACCGTTTCTTATCAGTTTGTAGAAAGTAGAAGTGAGCATAGTCAGCAGAATCCCAATTTCTTTGCAACTCCCTGCTGGAAAGGGAACATGCCTACACGTGGAGTTTGGACCAAAAACGTCAGGGACTCCTGCCCTAGGGCAGAGCACAGACGGAAGCAGCAGGTGCAGATCCACGCGCCGGGGCCTGAGGCTGGCCCACGAGCAGGCCTGGCTAGGGCTTGGCACACCCTCCCGTGATGCGCACGTATTATCCAGAATAAAAGTCTCTGTCCCTACATAGCTATCGACTCTTTACTCCGTGTGGAATTCATTATTAAGTATCCAGAAAAATATCAACTACTACCCTCGCAACCAAGTGAATTGTTATCAGTAACATCCTACTCAGATTTCTGGAGTAAACTAGCTGCCTACAGGAAGGTATAAAACCTTCTGCTATGAACAATGATCACATAAAGGCATGTATGTCTGTCCTGGCCATGATAAATTTGAGTTTGGGTGACATTTGTTGGACCACAGCAATCTCAGCACCTGGAAATTGGCAAATTTATCTAAAAAGCAACCTGCTGGCTCATTGCCAAAAATGCACCCAAAGACCCATGCAATGCAGCGTTTATTCCCTTGTGTGTTCCCTGTGTGGGTCTGTGTGGGTCTGTGTTGGTCCATGACTAAGTTTTAAGCAGTAGAATAAGGCTGAAGAGATGCTTGGGATTTCCAAGGTTGGATTATAAGAGACGTTGAAAGCTCCACCTGAGTCTCTTGGAATGTTCTCCCTGGGTAAAGCTGTCACTAACAGGTCCGTCTACAGGACGGCCACGCTGTGAGGAAGCCCAAGCTAGCCGTGTGGAGAGGCATCTTTGAGAGAGATGCTCAACCAGCTACAGGCGAGCCCAGGGGCGAGGCATGCTAATGAACCAGCCTTCCGATGCTCCAGCCCCAGGTGTCGTCCGGCAGGATGACAGACCCCAAATGAGAACCGCTCAGCTGAGCCCAGTGAACCCCTAGAACCACGAGATTGCGTTTCAAGCCAGGGGTCAGCAAACTACAGTCTGTGAACCAAATCTGGCCCTGCTGAATATTGTTGGTTGTCACAACCGGGGGAAGGGGTGCTACTGCCATCTAGTGGGTAGAAACCAGGAATATTGCTACACACGCTACAGTGCACAGGATAGCCCCCCAAACAGAGAGCGATCTAGTCCCCCAAAGCAACAGTGCTCAGCCTGAGGTCTGAGCTGGCACTGCCAGACGAAAGGATGGCTCAGAATCTCCATTCAGTGGGCTGCCAAGTGTACACTGTGTGTGTACAATCTGGATGGCAGAGACTAAGCTTCAAAACAGAACCAATGCCTAATAAGATCAGATTTACATTTACATAAACAAGAACATTTATATCTTGAAGGAACAGGAAAGAAATGTAAGTTTTTCCTTTGCTAGGGGAGAGAAAGCAGCAGGAGGTAGAGGTGACCAAAGAGAGAAAAAGATGGAATCTGGGTCGGGTGGTCCAGATAAAAAAAGATATGAAGGAGGAACAGGAGAAAGAGGCAGTGGTAATGCTAGTGGCTTTTTTTTTTTCCAGTATCGTTTCAAGCAATTTTTCACTGGTTTCCTGCAAAGAAGTTATTCTTATCATTTCCTCTTTTAGAAGATTCTAAAAACCAGTCGAAAGAAGCATTCAACTCAGTCTGCTTGATCTGATGGTCAGCTTTCTTGAAAAAAGATAATTTGTGTACATACACAAAAAATAATCTGGGGGTGTCAAAAGAACCCCAATTTGGCCATTTTAGGTTGAGATCTCCTTTAATATGGTTTCTCCAATTAAGTATTTACAAGTGTGAGTTCCATACATATTGTACGTGAACCTGACTAGGGTATTTGTCGGAGGTCTGGCAATTTGTCATTCCTTTTTCTTTTGCGTTGAAAAAGGAATGACATTCTAGGGTGGGTTTGTCAGGATAAAACCGCCAGTGATGATTGTGTAGTGGGCCAGTGTGATGTTTGTGAGCTTAACTCCTCTAGGTGTCGCCCTAGAGTCACTTCATCTCTCTTAGATGTCAGTATCTCCCTCCGGCCACCTGAAACCACCATGAGTATTCGGATCAGTGAGTGGCTAGCTCTCATATGTGGGCCCCAGATGAGCAAGTTTTTTAAATTAAGTGAGTGAATAGATAAACAAGATTATACTGTATAGCACAGGGAAATATATACAAGATCTTGTGGGAACTCACAGCAAAATAAATGTGACAATGAATATATGTATGTTCATGTATAACTGAAAAAGTGTGCTTTACACTGGAAATTGACACAACATTGTAAACTGACTATACCTCAATAAAATAAAATTTTAAAAAATAAAATAAAAAATAAATTAAATGAGTGGATTTCCCTATGGGACTATTAGACGTTCTGAGGACTTACCACCCCCACAAGTTTCCCAGTTGCCAAAGAAAGCCATTGCCAGCTCTTCTCTTCTTCAGAGCTGAAAGCTCTCATGTGATATTTTCACTTTTATTCCAACAAACTCCATTAAAGTAGGCAATTCAAGGACAAACAACAGGCTAATCTCCTACCTACTCACTCAGTCCAAACCCACTCAGTGTCTTTCAACTGAGCAAAATCTTCCCAGTGTTTATCAACTGGGGTAACCCAGGTACCTCTTCTTGAAACTAAGTCCAAGGAAAACCTACTCCTCATGGGGCAGAGTTTATCCACCACCCAGTAAAACAGGATGGTCAGCCAATAACAGGTGATCCAAGATCCAGGAGAGATTTGGCCAATCATCTGGACTTACAAATGAGACAGACAGGCACAAGTGGCCTCAGATGGTACCAAAGCGCCAATCGTTGTAGAGTTCAAGCAGAGGAGAGAAGTCTGCCCTGAGTGACTTCGTGGTTGCCAAAACTGTCAATTGAAGAAAACCACACAACCTAAAAGTTACAAGTTGAGTTTTATTCGTGGATCTTACTGAAGACTATAGCTGGGAGAGAGCCTTTCAAGTAGCTCTGAGAAGGTAAGAAAGGAGCCAGGATATATACAAGTTTTTTTTGCTGGGAAAAAAAAAAAACATGTAGTTGGACATTAAGAGATTGCTGCTGATCACAAAACAGGAGATGTCTCAAGTTCATGATTTTAGTGCTTGTCTGTATATGGGAAGATGCAAGAATCTGGGATCACTGAACTTATTCCTTAGATATGTATTTTAACTATCTAGGGACGGTATCCAAAGCAAAGAATGCTTCCTGTTTCTCTCCATCCTATATCCTAAGGGTGTACCACTGGTGAGCAGCTGCAGTGGCTAAGGGCTTTATCACTGTGGAACTGGAATTGCAGGCAACGTTCTTTATTTACAGAGCTCTCCGTAATTATGGAAACTTTCTGTATCTTTGGGGACCAGTAGAGTAGCCACTAGCTCTATGTGGCTGCTGAGCATTCATGATGTTGTTCATATGGGTGAGGAACTGGGTGTCCAATTTTATCTGGCTTTAATTACTTTCAATTTAGATAGCTACATGGCCAGCAGCTGAGGAAATAAATTTTAAATTTTGTTTAATTTAAATTTCAATGTAGCAAGCGGCCAGCCTATTGATCAGTAAAACTCTAACTCAAAAAAGACTGTTGCACACATGGATCTCATGTCACATTTTTTCATTCACTGAGGGGAAGGGGGTACGAGATGGAGATAAATGTGGATCCTGGCCAAATTCGTTGAATCTTACAGGCAGATAACTGAAATCTGAATAATCCTTACAAATGTACTGGAGTCGTAATATTCTGTCTATAGAAGATCTAAAAAAGTCAAACTTACATAAACAGAGAGTAGAAGGGTGGTTACCAGGGGCTGGGGGTAGGGGAAATGGAGAGACGTTAATCAAAGGGTACAAAGTTTCCATTATGCAGCATGAATAAGTTCTGAGGATCTAATGTACAGCATAGAGATGATAGTTAACAATACGGTATTATAGACTGGAAATTTGTTAAGATCGTAAATGTTCTCACTTCAAAAAGAAAAGAGTAACTATGTCAGGTGATGGATATGTTAATTAGCTTGGTTGTAGTAACCATTTCACAATGTGTGCATATATCAAATCATCACCTTGCACAACTTAAATATATACAATTTTTATTTGTCAACCATGTGTCAATAAAGCTAGGTAATAAAACCTCTAAAACAAAAAAAAAACCTGACCTATGGGGTTTGGAGAGCTACTGGTAGTGAATGCATCAAGTGCAGTGGGGGGTGACAAGCTCAGAGACGGCATGGAAGCTCCACCCCTCTTCCCCCATATCTCTCCCTATGCATCTCTTCCACTTGGCTGTTCCTGAATTGTAATCTTGTATAAAAAAAAAACATTAATAGTAAGTAAAGTGCCTTCCTGAGTTCTGTGACTCCTTCTAGCACATTATTGAACCTGAGGAGGGGTTTGTGGAAACCCTGATTTATACCCAGTCAGTCAGAAGTATCAGGACTGACTGGCCTCTTAAGTGGGGTCAGTCTCGTGGCACTGAGCCCTTAACCTGTGGGGTCTGATGCTCGCTCCAGGTAGTTAATTTCAGAATGAACTAAATTGTAAGACACCCATCTGGTATCTGGAGAGGTAATGAAGTGGTTTTTAGTATGAGGAAAAACCCTACATATTTGGTGTCAGAAGCATTTTGTGCTTAGAAACAGATCAAAGTAGGAGTCAAAGTCCTCTCCTGTATTCCACTCCTCGTTTCTACTTCTGGAATAAGCCAAAGAAACTCAGGAAAGGATGGCAAAGATACTGATTGCTCTGTCCCAGTGTCTCGCTCCTCTTTCAGGCTGTTGGTCCCCCAGCGCCAGAAGACAGATCTAATTGCCTCTGGGGTCTGCTGCAGTTGGAACAGTAAAACCAAATTCAGCACCAGGGAAAATTCCATGGCTCTCTCTGGTTTGGAGGTGTGCCTCCCACTCACCTTGATCATAATATGGCCAACCTGAGATGATGAATTCTGGTGACAGATAAGATGTCATCAACTCCACTACTCAAATTGGTTGAGTGTTCAGTTATTGAGAAAGGGTATGGCTGAGCTTCCTGTTTGCTGGTTAAATAAACCTCAGGTGTCTTCTTTATGCAAAGCACTGTGTTAGCCTTTGGTAAACAGAGCTTACTTTGATGTTGCAACGGAGTATATAGTTCAAAAGGCAGAGAGATATTTCCTTTCTTTTGTTTTGTCTGCCAACTCAAAGTTACTTGCCTAATTCTGCTTTTAAATCCAAGAGATCTAAAGTTTGATGGCTGTCACTCTTCAGTTGAAGCTTGTCCTCCAAAAGAAATATGGTGAAGTCCTAGCCCCCAGTACCTGAGAATGTGATCTTATTTGGAAATGTTATTTTATTTATCTTTCTATTATTTTATTTTTATTTTAACTTGATTGCCTCTGTTAATAGGTGACAGACCTATTTCCAAATAAGGTCTTTTCAGAGGTAATCAAGTTAAAATGACACAGGGAACTATATTCAATATCTTGTAGTAACTTATAATGAAAAAGAATATGAAAAGGAATATATGTATGTATATGCATGACTGAAACACTACGCTGTATACCAGAAATTGACATGTCATAACTGACTATATTTCAATTAAAAAAGAAGAAAATACTTATGTCCTTCAACCTTTCTACCGTCATGTTACAGTGTTAGAGTATTCTAAATCTATGTACTTACTCACCTTTACCAATGGGTTACTTAATTAGCATCCTTCTGTTTCAGCTTGAAGATCTCCTTTCAGCATTTTTTGCAAGGCAAGTTTAGTGATGATAAACTCCTTCAGCTTTTGTTTGCCTGGGAGAGTCTTTAACTCTCCTTCGCTTCTGAAGGGTAACTTTGCTGGATGGGGTATTCTTGGTTGGCAGGGTTTTCTCTTGGGCACTTTGAATATATCATTCCTCTCCCTCTTTGTAATATTTCTGCTGAGAAATCCACTGGTAATCTTAATGGGGGTTCCCTTGTAAGTTACAAACTTCTTTTCTCTTACTGCTTAAGATATTCTCTTCATGTTTAATTATTGACAGTTTTTTTTAATACTTACTTTTTCTTTAATATTCCTTTTTTAATGGAGATACCGGAGATTGAATTCAGGTCTTTTTGCATGCTAAGTTGTTAAGCATGTGCTCTAGCACTGAGCTATGCCCTCACCCCCAATTTTTTACAGTTTTATTATAGTGTTTTGGAGAGAATCTGTTTGAGTTTAGTTTTTAGGGGTCTATGAGCTTCATGAACTTGGATATCTAAATCTCTCCCCAGATTTGGGAAGTTCTCAGCCATTATTTCTTCAAGATTCTACTCCCTTCTCTCTTTCTCCTCCTTCTGGGACTTCAATAATTTGCAGATTTCTTTTTATGGTGTCCCATACTCTTTTTTCATTCTTTTTATCTTTTTCTCCTCTGAACTGGATGATTTCAAACTTCCTGTTTTCTAACTCATGGATTCTTTCTTCTGCTTGATCCATTCTGATGTTAGTTCTCTCTATTGCATTTTTTTCATTTCATCCACTGTATTCTTCAGCTGAAGAATTTCTGTTTGGTTCTTTTTTTATGATTTCTATCTCTTTGTTAAACTTTTCATCTTGTTCATGTATTGATTTCCTGATTTTTAAATTTTTCTTTGTTTTCTTGTAGCTCACTGAATTTCCTTAAAACAGCTGCTTTAATTCTTTATAAGTAATTTGCAGTTTGGGTATCACTCGGTGACAACTCTAGTACAGTACAGAGTGTGAACTCGGGTGTCACGTGTGGATAACTGTAATCCAGTACAGATCATAGGCTCTGGAGTCCAAGCAGCTGGGTGTAAGTCTCACCCAACCACTCATTGGCTATATAATTCCAGTAAGATTAACAATTTTATCCAGTTTATTAGTGCCTATGAGGTATGGAGTGGGAGAAGACTATAGAAGAAAATAACTTCTGCATGTAATTTGTATAATCATGTTGTGATGAAAGGCTGTAGTACCAGGATACTGGACACTGTATCAGGTGATCGGGATATTACTGACATGTAAGCTCTCAATAATTATTGGCTATTCACAGTATCATTTTGATTACTATCACTATCTAGAATTATTTGGCAACTATAAGGAATGAAAAAATATTGAAATATTTAACTACTTGGTTAAAATGTAACATTTGATCTTTATATATAGATTATTCTTTCTGCCTAAACACATAGCTACTTCCACCTCTTTTCTTGGCTAAGTTTCACTCAAAACAATTTTTTTTTTTAATGAAGGCACTGGGGATTGAACCCAGACCTCATGCATGCTAAGCATACACTCTATCACTGAGCTATACCTGCTCCTTAAGTTCCACTCAATTGAGGTAACAGTTTAAATATCACCTCCTTTCATAACTTCACCTGTCCCCTAAACTTGAGTGAGTTTCCCCTCCTCTGTCTTTTCATAGGTTCCTTCATTTTCACCTTCATAGCACTTATTACGCTGTTAGACATGGTTTGGTTTCTTGTCTTTCTTCCTCAAAAGCACAAAAGGTCAACAGCTGAGTCAGACTTAAATCTGTGGATTCTAAGCACCTTGTGTGACACATAGGTGCTCAGTCTATTGATCTAGCTCAGGAATAAACAGCAGGGAAAAAAAGATGCTGATCGTTCTCTTGACTATAAAATATTCTAATTTAAACGCTATTGCCTTAAAATTTGGGTTTTATAATAAAATTATAACTGAATAATAAAAACTAAGGAGAGGGTGTTGAAGGTTTCAAGCATTCATTCAAGGACACCTCACATTTCAGAGACCTCCCATTAGCAGGCAGAAGGGCTTAGGGAGCTGCGCTCCTGGACGGAAACCACAGTGTGGAAATGGAGACTCTAGAATTACAAGCAGAAAAATCAATTGTACTGGGAATTTTTAAGTTACTGTGCACTACGTACAGACGCACATAGACAGGTACGCAGGTCAGGTCTTACGTCCATCTACTGTGTAAATATCAGGCCACGAGACAAAATAAAAGCAACGCCAACACAGGAAGGCATCACATGGGTTAATCAGAGAGGCGGATTTCCCTGTCTTCTCGTCACCCTTCAGAACATTGTTTTCGCACAGAGGTTGAGAAAGGCTCTTACGTGATGTGTTCCTGGTGCCTGGAGCCTTGCACGGTTTTGGCACCGCCCCCGCCCCCGCCCGCGCCCCCATCTCAGTTCTTTCTCATTTACATAATCTTGAAAAGAACAATAAACGGCGAGCACACCCCTCACCGCGGATCGTCCAACACGGAGACGAACAGCCAGCCAAACAAACAACGGAGGAAAATCGGCCTCGGGGAAAGAGGCGGGAGCAGCTGGCCACTCGCACCATGCCGTCTGGGTGGCTCTCCCAGTCGTCGGCTCCGCCGTGGTGCTGGGTGCTGGACTGACACCCTGCGGCCTGCCGGGGCCTTTCCACATCTGGAAGAGCAGCGCCGAGGGTTACAAACCCGGCAGGGCCACGCCCAGAGGCCCGCAGGCCCGTGCGAGCCCTGAGCCCGGCGCATCTGAGGCTGCACGGGGAGGGCGGCTGTGCGGCCAAACGTCACTCAGAATCCCTGCGCCCGAATGACAACGGTAAGAACAAAAGAAACGGACTATGAGAGCTCTGATGCTGTTGTCCACAGCATCAGAAACGCATGAGCAACACTCCTGACTTCGACTCAAGTGAGAACATTCTCGGGGAAATAAACAAGTCACATGTGCGCTTTCTTCGTTCGGTGGGAATGCCTCCCAGACCCACGAAGCAGTCTCAGGACAACAGTGTTGTCCAAATTGTGAAGGGGCTGAATGTCATCCGTGGTCAACTTTGTTACACGTATTTGATCACAGATTTTTTCAAAAAGCACCCGTGCTGACTTCAAATACTTAATCGAAACCTAAAAACTATTTTCTTAACTCAGACTCTGACAAGTCAATAAATATTTCAAGAAATTTTTTTAAATTTGGGTTTTGGATCATTCACTCGATGGTCATAATTTTGGCTGACTGAAACTCACAGGGAAGTGGTAGAAACCTAGATGTTTCTTTTCTTTCTTTTTTTAAAATATATTTTTATTGAAGTTTAGTCAGTTTACAATGCTGTGTCAATTTCTGGTGTACAGCACGATACTTCAGTCACATAGGAACATACATATATTCGTTTCCATATTCTTTTTCACCATAAGTTACTACAAGATATTGAATATAGTTCCCTGTGCTATACAGTAGAAACCTGTTGTTTATCTATTTTATATACAGTAGTTAGAATCTGCAAATCTTGAACTCCCAATTTATCCCTCCCCACCCCCTTCCCCCGCTGGTAACCATAAGTTTGTTTTCTGTGTCTAGGAGTCTGTTTCTGTCTTGTAAGTACGTTTGTTTTGTTTGTTTTGTTTTGTTTTTAAATTCCACCTATAAGCAATATCATATGATATTTGTCTTTCTCTTTCTGGCGTACTTCACTTAGAATGACAATCTCCAGGTCCATCCATGTTGCTGCAAATGGTATTATTTTATTATTTGGATGTTTCTTTCAGTGCTCCTAGAGTCAATATTCCATATATTCAGTGGGGACTCCCCCTTCTGCTTGTCGTGTGAACATGGGAAGCCATTGGCCCTTAGAGCCCTCTACTGGGGGGAAGCAATAAAAAACAATTGTTATTGTGGATTTTCGTTGTGGCAGATACGAGAATTCTCCTAGCCCAGTCCCTAAAGCCTGGAAGCAGTTGGTAAATTCTCAGTGTGTTAATGATTAAATGGGAAAGGAGAACTGGTTCCTATATTCCAGTTATGGTTTAATCTAAACTCAACCTCACATCAGGAAGTCTAAAGGAGGTTATTGAGTTGTGCTCAGAAAGAAAGATATCAATCCGTGATTTCTCAATTTCCTTCCAGCATTTTATCATCATTGTATCTATTTATTTAGTTTCAAATTTTTAAAATTTATCTTCAAATTTAAAGAAATCTTAGAAGAAATGCACAAAGAATTCTTGTTTACAATTGACACAGATTTACGAGTGGTAACATTTTGCAACATTTTCTCTCTTTTCCTCACATATAATATTAATTTTTTTTCTTAGCCATTTGAGAGTAAGTTACAGATCCTATTCCCTTTTATCCCTCAAAACTTCGGTGTATATTTTCTAAGAACAGAGATGTTTCTTTTATAACCACACAAAAATGATAGAAACTGGGGGATTTAGTATTGCCACAACATTATCTTCTAATTCACATTGTGTATCCAAATGTGGCCAACTGTCCTGATAATGAATTATTGCATATTTTGTGGCCTAGGAGCCAACCCAGGATTTAGTTTACATTCTTCTTTAACCTGGAGCATATCCTCAGCTTTTCTTTTCTTTTCTTTTTCATTAACAATTTGACAATTTGAATGGTACCAGACAATTATTTTGCAAAAATAGGACTCAATTAAATTTTTTAAAATTGTATTATTTTTCTTATTTTGGTGGGGGAGGTGATCAGGTTTATTTATTTCCTTATTTATTTTAAAGGAGGTTCTGGGGATTGAACCCAGAACCTCATGCGTGCTAAGCACGCATACTACCCCTTGAGCTATACCCTCTGCCCACTCAATTACATTTTACACAATGCGTTCTCACTAATGCATTCAGGTCTAGAGTTCATGTTTTAAATATGCCACATAGAAAGGGAGGATGAGAGAGGGTAAATTTGCAGGGGAGAAATGTAACAAACATTGCCTCGGCCAAGTGGTCAAAGTCAACTTCAGCAGTGATATGTCAGGCTGACATGTCATTTTACCTCTATGCTCTTCCACTCCCAAACCCATAAACCCAGCCTAATCTTGAGAAAACATTGGGCAAACCCCAACAGAGGGACTTTTCCAAAATACCTGACCAGTACTCCTCAAAACTGTCAAGGTCAGCAAAAACAAGAAAACTCTGAAAAACTGTCACAGCCCAAAGAGACTTAAAGAGGCATAAAAACTCAGTTTAATGTGGTGTCTGGGATGGGGTCTTGGAACAGAAAAAGGACGTTTGATAAAAATTACGGAAATCTGCATAACTTATGGACAGTGGGAACTCTTTGTATTGTCTTTGCAATTTTTCTATACATGTAAAACTGCTGTAAAAAATAAAGCTTATTTTAAAAAAGAAAAGAAAAAACAAAAAAAGTAAATAAAGCTTATTTGAATAAATTTTTTTAATTCACCGCATTTCTCCATCCTTGAGCTTGTTGCTAAATTCCCAGTTTTCTCCCATGAGTTCAAACCCAAATTACCCCTGAATGTTCTCTGAATGACTTCACAGTTGCTCAATATCCTCAATCTTGTGATCATCTACTTTTATCAGCAGGCACACTCCTCAATAAACTAGGAAAGATTAATGATTGCTTTACCTTTATTATAAAACTAATCTCCCAGCAGCTCCTGCAACCGCCAACAGTGACTACAGTTGAAACTCTTACACGAGGTACAAAGAGCTCTTCATGATGACGGACGACTATGTGTGGTTTGAAGGGATAGCTTTCCCGTCCACAGGTTACTCACCTGAACTCTTGAGAGACGTGTGGGAGAATTTTGTGTTTAAAGATGAGGACGTCATATTGCTGACTTACCCCAAATCAGGTAAGGAAGTGGAATCAGATACTGAGACAGGCTCATTTATTCAGCAGACAAATGGAATGTTTTCTATATGTTGACAGTGCATTGGGAGGAATAGAACTGTGCCCTAAGACCACTTACGTTCAGAGAAAAGGGTTTAGCCCGGCAGTTACACAGTCAGATGAGTGCTCAGAGTGGGTAATCTAAAGGTATTAGGGGACCCATAAGAGTGAATCTTGAGGCAGATTCAGGTGTTTGTGCAGAGGAGTGGAGGAGGATGAGCAGTGAGGTCTACAGAGGAAATGGGGATGGGAGGTAATTACATGAGATGATATATATGTTAATTAGCTTGATTGTGGTCATCATTTCACAATGTATACATATATCAAATCAATGTGTTGTACACCTTAAATATATACATTTTTATTTCTTAGTTATATCAATAAAACAGGCGGAGTGGGGCAGGGAATAAAACACAACTATCACAGTCAAAAAAAAGTGGAAGAAGTAGCATCTAAATTGAGATGAAAAGAATGAATGTGAAATTATTTTGTGAAAAGGAATATTTTCAGTTAAAGGTATCAGCATGGATAATGGTCAGGGATTAGAAGAGATCCTGGCAAATCCAAGGGACTGAAAGGGGGTGGATCATGTTTCTATGGACGGAGGGGTAGTAGAGGGGCTGCAACTGGGCAAGGACTAAGGCTGAAGACATTGAAAGTGGTGTGACAGTGAAAAGCCAAGGACCATGGAAATATATTCAAAGGAGTTAAGCAAATAGCCGAAAGGTAGAAGCAACCCAAGTGTCCACTGACAGGTGAATGGATAAACAAAATGTAGTGTATACATATAATGGAATATTATTCAGCCTTAAAAAAGAATGAAGTTCTGACACGTGCTACGTGGATGAACTGTGAAGACATTATATTAAGTGAAATAAACCAGTCACTGTATGATTCTACTTAAATGAGACATCTAGAGTAACCAGACTCACTAAAAAAGAAAGTAGAATGGTAGTTACCAGGGACTGGCAGGGACTGGAGGTGGGGGGGGAGTAGAAAATTGTTGTTAATTGGTACAGAGTTTCAGTTTTACAAGGTGAAAAAGTTCTGGAGATTGGTTGTGCAACAGTGTAATTATACTTAACACTACTGAACTTTATACACTTGAAAATGGTTAGGGTGGTACATTTTATGATAGGTATATTTTATCACAATTTTTTTAAGTCAGATGAAAATGATTGACCATAATTTTTGATTCTTAATCCAGGAACGAACTGGTTGATTGAAACAGTCTGCCTGATTCATACCAAAGGGGATACCAAGTGGATCCAATCTGTGCCCATATGGGAACGCTCACCCTGGGTAGAGACTTTCTCTGGATATGATGTAATAAAGGATAAGGAAGGCCCACGACTCATCAGTTCCCACCTCCCCATCCAACTCTTCCCCAAGTCTTTCTTCAGTTCCAAGGCCAAGGTCAGTGCACAATAGTCAAGATGTGTTTGATCAGTGCTTGCCACACTTTAATTTGCCTGGGTGGGAATCACCTGGAGATCTGGTTGGAATGTAGTTGTATTCAGTAGGTATGGGGCGGCGCCTGAGATACTGTATCTGGTGGTGCCACCGTGCAGACTTGAACACAAGGGTGTAAAATCATTCTACAGGTTATACTAGCCAGATATAAACCAGAGACAAAGTGAAACAATAATGTCAAATCTTAGAAAACCTCCTTTTAAACCCAATCAGACTTTATAACTATATTATATACCAGATAACCCCCTTGTGTTGCTCTAAAAAATAATTCGTCAATAAATGCCTCCTGTTGTTTCGGTCGAAGCACTGGAGTTACCCATAGGAGAGGCAGCATATTCATAAGTCAATGCCTAAATTCAGGGCAACTACCGGTCCTGGCTGGGTTTTGTAACCACCATGTATTTCTTTTTTTTTTTTTTTTTTTTTTGGTGAGGAGGATTAGATTTTTTTTTTTAATGGATATACTGGGGATTGAACCCAGGACCTCATGCATGCTAAGCATGTGCTCTACCATTGAGCTACACCCTTCTCCCCTCTAACCAGTATATACTTCTATAAATAGCTGTCTATTGCGCTTAAGCAGCTACCTGACTCTCTGGTGGGGCTGACAGATGGCGCCCAGAATGGGCCACGGGTATCCAGGATCTAGCATATCTCAGATTGTTTTTAGAGACATAATTTCCTAGAAAGGGTTAATTGGTTTGTAATTTTTTTAATGTGTTATGCTTAAATTAGATTGTGAAGCAACAAAGATATATTGGATAGCACAGAGAAATACAGCCACTATTTTGTAATAAGTTTGATGAAGTATAATCTATAAAACTATTGAATCACTATGTTGTACACCTGAAAGCAATAGAATATTGTAAATCAACTATACTTCAATTTAAAAAGTAGATTGTGAAGCTTAGAATATTATTCAGTTCTCTTGGAAATTTCACAATGTGTTGCAGCACAATAAAGGTGTTTTTTTTTTTAAACCCATCACTTTCCAGGATTATTTCTAATTCACCTAGCTACATAGGACTTACTGATTTTGTTAAATCCCTATGTAGGGAAACTGAGGCCCAGAGAGAGCTGAGGCCTAGAATAATGTCTCATAGCTGGTGCAGAATGCAGAGTATGACTCAGATGTTCAAATGCCAATTGTTCTCGCATGTGTGTGTGTACGTGGGCGCTAGTCTTAAATATGAGCTTGTTGAATCTTCACACATGTACAAACTAGGCAACTACCTTGCAGATCCAGATTTAGAAGATTTGCACTTCCCCAGAAACTTTCCTCCTGCACCCCCAGCCCCGTCAATGCCGACCCGCAGAGGTAACCTCTCCCTAGGCTTCTAACTCTATAGATTAGTTATGCTTGTTCTTGAACCTCATATCCATAGACTCAGACCGCATGAACATCTGGCTTCTTTCACTCAACCTAATTGTTGATTTGCAACCTCCTTAGTTGCTTGCCAGGCATAATCTGAAACTGGACCCCATATGCAGAGGGCAGGAAGAGACCAAAGAAAGAGACAGACCACTCCAGACTGGGAGGTGGCAGGTTTAATTAACAAGGGAACTTACTCGCCAGGAGGGTTGCCTTGGGCAGCTGCAAGGCCATTAGCTTTCTGCACCTGCCCACCCCATCTTAAAAGTTTACATAGAGGCTTTAGTTGAGTTCAGTCACGTACACACTCCAGATGGTCTCAACACCACATTACCATCTCAAGACTGGGTCCTTGGGGGGGCTTCCAGGGCAAGAAAGGCAAATGGAACACATATTCCAAGGACACAGAAAGGGGTGAGGTGCCTCCAGTTGCCCGGGTCCAGCTCACAGGTCAACTGGCAGTCATGTCCTCTCCAGGACTTCCCCCAGCAATAATGTCTCAGATTTATTCATGGTGGTGGGGTGCGTGTGTGTGTGTGTGTGTGTATTGCCGTGTAGCTATGAGGATAGCGTAATTTGTCAATCTATTCTGCTAGTAATCTTTAAACTATAGTACACAAATATAATATCACACAACTTTTAAAATCTTCCAGTGCTTCCCATTGTGAGTAGAATCATATTATCCCAAAGGGAAAGGATGATACTTCCCTCCTCCATTGTTTTATTCTTAGTATTACCCCAGTGACTGGTTCATAGGAACTTTAAAATAAATATTTGATTAATGAATGCAATAATTAATTTATTAAAAAGGATCCACTGATATTTAATGGGCATTTTCTAGGAACTGGCTTTTTCTCTATTTTTATGATGATCGAGAAAGTTGGAAAACAACTGTATTGATTTTTTTTTATTACCTTTTTTTTCTCTTTAAGGTGATTTATCTCATCAGGAACCCCAAAGATACTTTGGTGTCTGGTTACTTTTTCTGGCGTACTGCAACATTTGTTAAGAAGCCAGAGTCGCTGGAACAATATTTTGAATGGTTCATGCAAGGAAATGGTGAGTGAATGTAAAATATGGAAACTGAGGGGTTGCCAGAGTCCCTTATCAGACCTCTTTTTTTTTTTCTCACTAGGCCTGATGCCTCTACATCTTACCAATGCATGGGTACAAGGCTCCATCACCATTGGAACCCAAATTTTCTAATACTTTCTTGCAAAGCAGTGGAACCTCAGCCATCCTTTCAGCTTGCCCGATCATAAACTATCCTAGCTAATTTCTGAGTACTAGTCTCCAGGACCTAGGACTAACACAGAGCACTCACGTTCTTCTCTACTCTCCTAATCTGTGGCTTTCTGAAACTTTTCATTGCCTTCCTGGACAGCACAATCTTAACTTTTGATCATTTCTTAGATGTATCTTTCTGAAACTCCCTTAATACTCTTATTCTATCTGTCTCAAAACTGCATGCATTACCTGTAGGATCTCTGTATTTTTAATTGTGCAGAATTTCTAGGCTTGCTCAGATATTTGAAAATTTGCAGTTTTTCTCAAAACTATGTGACCAGCTGGATATCTCAGCTGTGATATGTCTCCCTGGCTTCAGACCTGTTTCTCTAACAGCTCATGGACATCTTCGCTGGAGAGAACCATAGATAACTCTAATTCAGGATGTTCAAAATTGAGGGGGAGGAGGCAGGACTGTCCTATCAGTTGCCACTGGGGAGAGTTGATCTCTGTTTTGGGATGGGGAGGGCCCATTAAGTGCTGTAACCAGACCACCCCTGAACCCTCACCCACCAGAGGATAGCAAGGTAGAGAGTATTATACCCACCTAGTGTCTCTGGAGGAAGAGTCACCAAGGAGAGCCCAGAGACGCATTTCTTGCCCTGGACCTGGAACCATCTTCCCTCTAGTTACTTACACACACCCTCTTACTCATAGGCAACCATCGGGTCACGGGCGTGTGGACCTTGCCCTTTGACTGGGGCCCAAGACTATTTACTAAAGAGGGCTCCTAGCTGGGGGGTGGGGAGCGTGTCCAGCAGAACTTCCTTCTGGGCGAGTGGAGGGTTTGGTGATGGTCCCGGGGACGTAGCAACAGTCGAGGGTCCTGACGCTGTAACTAGCTCACCCTATGACCTTTAGCGACTCCTAATCACTGGACATAGTTTCTGGATTTGTAGAATTAAAGGGTTAGTCTAGATCAAAGTTAAAATTAAAAAAAATTGAACACATTTCCTCCCAAATCTCAAACTTCTACTGCAGGTTTAACTTATTCAATAAATAGAACCACCCCTCACCCAAAGGCTAGCATGACTCTGACCTTTCACAAGGGTCATCTCTTTCCCACCCCATTTCCTCGTGCCCCTCGCTGCCTTCCTTTATCTAATCCAAGTCTCACGACCTTGATTAATATCTTCATTCTGGTCTATGTAGGAAGTCATCCTTCTCAACACTATATGTATAAAATAGCACCTCTCCCCATGTCTGCAGTTTTATCTTTTTTTCCCCACCTTAGGGTTCATCACCAATGAGTATGGATTCTGTTTATTTGTTTGTTCCACGTGTCTCCCCGCTACAATGTAGGCTCTTTGGGTTGTTCCTTGTTGAGTCCAGGCTCTAGAGTGGTGCGTACCACATAGTAAGCAGCTAACACGCCTTGGCTGAAGAATGAATGTTCATTTGCCACTCCTTCCATCCGGGCTCTATTAATCAGATCCGCTGCTACTTCTCGCCTTCAGTAACATCACAGGCTCTTTATTGATGTCCTCAACTGTGTGTCCTCTGGCCCCTCTAGGCTATGTTGTAACCGTCTGTTACACATTGAACAGTTCATATTCCCCGAATTTTTTTCCGTCAGCATTAAAGTCCAATCTTCAAAGCTTGCAGGTCATAGTTCTTATTGAGCTGATCCTGGGTGAACTCTTGAGCCCTGTCTCCTGCTTTGCTTTGGGTTACTCCTTCAGAAAAAGAGCAACAGTGAAACATATGGCGGAAACCTAGACATGAAAAGAACAACTGCCCAGTGCTGGAGCTGATCTTGCCATTTGGTGTATAAATTAGTCTGGCTTGTGCTTCAGCTGTCACCAAAAATCCAGGAAAGTCCAGTCAGTAGTGGTGGGTGATGGAGACGTATCTTGTAAACCTCACCACTCTCCCAATATCTTGCCTATGTGTGCCCTGTTACTCCCACACAAGGAGAATGGAAAAAAAAAAAGCAAAGGCTGTTGGAATGTACCTATCAACCAAAAATTCTAAATGCTGAACAGACTAGGGGCAACAGGAATGCCGGTCCTCAGGACACATGGGTCTCTGGAGAGGATCTCCCTTAGAGACCCTTGAAACCTGGGTGCAAAATCTGCTCCAGATGAACTAGGCTTATTAGAGTGTAAATGTATAATGTTGAATAACACTAATTTATTCAGTAAATAGTTATAACAGGCCTAAATGTGCCCTGCGTTGTGCTAGCAGTTGTGCCCACAGGAGTGAAGCTAATGCATGAGTCCCTGCTTTCATAGAGTTTGTAATCTACTCACTCTCTCTGCCTCCCCCCGCCCCCACGCAGTGATATACGGATCATGGTTTGACCACACTCGTGGCTGGATGTCCATGAGAGAGAAGGAGAACTTCCTGATACTGAGCTACGAAGAGATGAAACGGGTAACTATTGTTCTTACAGTTAGCACACGCTCTCTCTCACCATCGTCACACCCTCTAACTTCCCTCCGTTTCTCTGTGTCTCTACTCCACCTTCTCAGTCAAAGGTTAGCCTTGTGAATGGTCATTAGGAGTGAGAACAACGACCTGGGTCTTCACTGTCCTACTTCTGGTTGACACTTTCCAAGCTCCATGCTCTCTCTCTTCATTGTGTTCTTCTTTGTTTCATCTTACACCATCTTAAGGACTTCCTTCAAGCACTGGCTTATGCTCACACTGGCAACTGGTTCTGTCATTTCTAGAGGTAGGTCACATGCTGCTGCTGATACCCTAGGGGTGGGAGGGGTCTGAGAAACAAGATGGGAATGGGGAGAAGCAAGTTTGGTTCCAGAGATATGTCTGACATCCCAGATTGACTGATAGAAGAAAAAGGAAGTCGTGAAATCAATCTGGGTGATTCTACTGAGAGGCCAAGTACTGGATACACCAGTGATGGGCAGGAAAAGCTGTCAGACGATGCTCAAAATCAGTAAAGGTGGGGGAGGATATAGCTCAAGTGGTAGAGCACATGCTTGGCGTGCACAGGGTCTTGGGTTCAATCCCCAGTACCTCCTCTATAAATAAATAAATAAACCTAATTACCCACCCCCACAAAAATATCAATTAAAGTGATTAAGCCATAGGAAGAAGAACTTTACCTATTAGTGGCATCTTGGAGAAAAGAGGAAACAGCATAAACACAGGCTTTTGCTTCTATCTGAGAAATATTATTTCCTATCATCTTCTTCTGGCTACTTCTGTCCAATGCTCTATGGTCTTCTCATGAATTTCATTTTTACCAGAGAGACTTTTGTAACAAGTTTAGCTCATGTGCCTCAGGTACATGCTCTGATACCTTCCTGTGATCATGCTTCAAGTCGCAAAATGAACTTTTATTATAGTCATCTCTACAGTTGTATGGGTTTTTTTTTGTTAGATCATATTGAAGGCTCATGGAATAAAGAAAAAAATTAAAGAATTCTATCTCTAAGAGGAAAATCTATGATTCAAAATGAAACTTTTCTAGTTTTAAGAATCCATCTTCTTATAATAATCTCCCAGGATCAGGTGCCAAGTACGATTTATTAATACAATATCTGAGGTGATATAGTAAAACTCTATTGTGTTATTCAAATGTTAGTTGTGGAAAACAGTACTATTCAAGTACATGGCTAGGATTTGAAATCAACCCCTTAAATCGTTGCCAAGTTCTCCCTGAACATCTTCTTGCTCAATCCTGATCATAATTGTCTAGAGACCCTTCCAAAGCCACTTTAGAAAACCCAGCTCCTATGTTTTACTGTTAAGGTGCCCTGAACTCAGCAATACTGGGAAATCGGTGGTGATCTCCCCATCTTTTACACACTGCATCTTCCTTCTTTACTTTCCCCCTTTCGTCCTCCTGGTCATGTCCAACTCAATTCCTTCTCATCTCTGTGCATTTTTTTCCCTTTTCCTCTCCCCCTCTTCCTCCTCTTCCTCCTCTTCCTGCTGTTTCCTCCTTCTCATCTCCTTTGCTATGTTCTTTCTCTTTCATACACTCCTATTTTTCTTATTTCTTCTAGGACACGAGAAGCACTGTGGAGAAGATCTGCCAATTCCTGGGCAAGAAACTAGAGCCGGAAGAACTAGACTCCGTCCTCAAGAACAGCTCCTTCCAGGCCATGAAGGAGAACAAAATGTCCAATTTTTCCCTCCTGAGGGGTTTGCATTTAACGGAGAATGCAAGTCTTTTGAGAAAAGGTAAAAGAAAACGGTCTGCCTTCAGGATGTATCAGAATATGCGGAGGGCACTCTTGTGCTTGCAAGAGGGTACTCACCGTTGGGACTACGGACTGTTTGAATGTATCGACTTTAATTGCTCATCACTTGAGAACTTCTCATATGAGTCCTTATCAGGGGGTCTCTTTTTATAGTACTGATGTGGTCTGTAGGCACTTGGAGAAAGTTTATTAGGCCTGGCATGGTCATCTGACTTATGAGAGGTCATTCAGTCTCTCCTCAGAGCATGACGTGGAGATACACATTCCACAAACAGTAACCAGATTAATTCACTACTTTTGCCAATTTGCCAGTTGTGATTGGCCTGAAAAATAAGGACAGGATTGGGAGAGGTCGTGCTGGTGCTACTCTGCTGGTGATTTAGCATAGAGAAATATCATGAACAAAAAAAAAAATTATAAAGAATAATTCAACTGGAAAAAGGAATAAGGAGAGACTTTTCACTTAGCTAAGAGTCTATCTTGCTATCAGACATTGTAAAGCCCTCTGTGATGAAAGGTTAATCATTTCCATATCCTCGGGCTCAAGATGAATGAACAGTACCTATTGCATGGAGTGGGAGGAGCCCATTTCCCTGGAACCCAATAGTTCAAATATGTCCAGGATGCTAATCCATGGAAGGAAGAAATTAAATGATTCAAAAGACCTCAAACAGGTGGGGGCTGCCACCCAGGGCAGAGGGGGACACCATCCCAGTGGGCCAGGAGGTCAGAGCATGAAGACAAAGAGGCTTCTTCTGAATCCTTAAAATCTAATGGAATTTGCCCTGCTAAGTTTTGGATTTGCTTGAGATCCATGATCCCTTTCTCCTTTCTGATCTCTCCCTTTGGAATGGGAATATCTATCCTGTGCCTTTCCTACCGTTTTATTTTGGAAGCAGACAATTTGTTTGGCTTCACAGGTTCACAGCTGGAGAGGAATCTTGCCTCATTGTGGATCATGCCTTGAGTCTCAGCCATGCCTCATTTACAGGACATACAGATGAGATTTTTGGATTTAAGAGTTGATGTTAGAATGGGTTGACTTCTGGCCAGTTGGGATGGGTGAATGTATTTTCGCATGTGACAAGGATAGGAATGGTGTGGGATGGGGAGTCCAGAAGGCAGAACATTATAGGATGAACCACATTCCCCAAAATAACCAATGGTCATTCTGCTATATTAGCTCTGATCTCCAAGTCAAGTAGACATAAGAAATAGATCTAGGAAGATATGTGTTGGGGTCTTGGGACCTATCCCTAGATTTGACCTGAGTCTCTATTTTATGTTTGGTAGGCATTTCTGGGGACTGGAAAAATTACTTCACAGTGGCCCAAGCTGAAGCCTTTGACAAAGCATTCCAGGAGAAATTGGGAGATCTTCCTCCAGAGCTGTTCCCATGGAAATAACGTTCAGAAGCTTCTGGATCTTACATGCATATTGATCTTTGTTCTCCTGTCCATGTACATGTGAATGAGTGGGGATAATTGCATAAAACTTGTTATTTCATCCTGGAGCCTTGAATTATCAAATCTCTGCATCCTTGATGACTTGACTGTTGAAAGTTAACAGGGTACCCCTAAAAAAATTATCAGGGTACCCCTAATTCACTTTGTGGCATCCCATATTTTTTTAAATGTTTGTTTCATATATACAGAATGATACAGAAATAACATAAATGTTACCGAAAATTATGTCAATATTTTTATTAAAATGAGAAATAAAATTATGGAGCAGTGGAGGCAGCTTCTCTTTCCATTACCTGTATCTGTATGACATTATTATAATGATTATTATTATTATAGAGTATATAATTCCCAATCAAGCATTATTCTCTTACTGTGTGGCATCTGACTGTAAACAACATACTGTATTTATGGAAGCTTTTAAAACTTAGAAAAATGGCCTACTGTATAATGCATTCATCAACTTACATTTCCACTCAGTGTTTTATATTTGGGTGTCATTGCATGTTGATTATAAAACTAGTTCATTATTTAGTATTGAGATTTATAATTTAGTTACCCATTCTTCTGCAGATGAATTTGGAGATCTTCCCCACCAATTTTCCCTGTTAAAAACACTGCTTCAGCCTAACAGATGGTCTATCCTAGAGCATGTTTAACAGATAAGTGGATCAAGAAAATGTGGTATATACAAACATTGGGGTATTACTGAGTCTTAAAGAAGAAAGAAATTCTGCCTTTTGTAACAACATGGATGAACCTGGAAGATATTAAGCTAAGTAAAATAAGCCAGATTGGACTGCTTCTTTTCATCCTACTGGATAAGATAAGGGAGCAGGTCCTGGGATGGACTTCTCTTTTTAAGCTACCTCAGCCTCCAGATAAGTACAATCTTGTTCCCAGCCCTGGACAGCAGAAGGGGCATGCTGCCTTGTCTCACCTGCTGTTTCTGTTTCTTTTGATGCAAAGACAAGACCTCTTTTTGGTCCAGGAGATCCTCCCAGAGGAAGCAACATAAGAACTGCCCATGCTTGTGTATTCCATTTGGCTCTGGGCATGGGTCTCTTGGAAATATGGGCTTGCTGTGTTGGGAAGCATAGAGTTCTGTCTTGGACAAAACGATTGCAGTGTGACTTTTTTCTATGCCCATGCTGTATTGAAGTAATGGGGACTGGGTTGTGTTGCAAATAAATCATTTGCTTGTTGTTGTTTTTTTTAAAAAGCCAGATTGAAGGTCAAATAGCACATGACTCCACTTATATGAGGAATCTAAAATAATCCAACTCGTAGAAGAAAGAGAATGTAGAATGGTGGTTGTCAAGGGCTGGGGAAAGGGGAAATGGGGAGTTGCCTTTTAACAGGTACAAAGTTTCAGTAATACAAGATGAATAATTCCTAGACATTTACTGTGCAATGTTGTGCCTATAGTTAATAATACTGTGTTGTGCATTTAAAAATTTAAGATGGAAGGGGGCCAAGATGGCAGAGTAGAAGGACACTCGTAGCTCACCTTCTCCCACAAATACACCAAAACTCACATCCACGGACCCACTCAGCCAACCAGAGCACCTGCGGAACTCCGACAGAACATCACCCTCTTCAAAAGACAGACACCAAAAATCTGGTAGAAGAAAAGGAAAAAAGAAAGAAGAAAAGGCAAAACAGTGCGGGACCGGTCCCACGGGGAGGGTGCAGCAAAGGAGGACTAATGCTTGTTTGCTGGGTTTACCCTTCTCCATCGGAGAGGCCAGTGGGATGGAGGCGGAGCCTCCAAGGCTCAGATCTGTACAGAGCATCCCTTGACTGACAGAACTAAGTTAAACGGGCACAAAGGGTCCCTGTGACACCCAGCCTGAGATGCGAGCCAGCAGCTGGGGACCAGAACATGCTGCCCAAGCCAGGTGGAGGACTGGGGCGGCTGCACTGAGGCAGCCTTGGGGAACTGCAAGGTGCTGTGCACCGTAGATGAGGGGATACAAAGGTCAGAAAACCTGGGCCCTCCATAAAACAACACAGCTGATGTGCCTCGGTGGGGAAGGATGCCATATCCCCATCTCTGAAAACCCGTGGAAGGTTTTTGGGCAAAGAGAGGCGGGGCTCGGGCACCAGGTTGGGGCAGGGTTGAAACCTGAATCCATACCTAAGGGCTTAGCAACCTCAAAGGCCAGGCAGAGACTTGTTTCCAGCCGGAGGCATATAGGATCATTCTGCCCTGGTACTTCAGAGAACTCAAGCTACCAAGACAAACAAGGAGCTGAGTTTTGGTGTGGAGCAGGGGCGGCGCTGTTCCGCGGTCTTTCCCAGCCCACCTACGGAGTGTGGACCTGTAGTGGCCACCCACCTTCCTGGCAGGAGTGCAGCACCTAACCACAGTGCTGGGAGGGGGCAGCAATCTGCCCGCCTACCACACCGAGTGCAGCTTCTGACTGTGGCATCGGGAGGGGGAGTGACCCGCCTGCCCACCGTGAAGGAGAGCAGCACCTGACTGCAGTGTTGGCAGGGGGCATGATCTGCTTGCCAGCAGGCACTGGGAGCAGCACGGATGAGGGGCGCCAACAGAGGGCTTCTGGAAATAGCAAGCTGAGTTTGCAAAACAGGACGAAGACAGAAAGACTTCTCAATAATATCATTAAGAGTGTACAGTCTCCACAAGCACACCTCCCCCTTTTTTAAATCTTTTTAATATCTGTTCTATTATCTATTACATTTTTAATTTTTATTTTTAAACAATTATATATGCTTCCAGTTTTAACCCCCTTTAAAGTGTCATTATATGCTGATGACATGTTACTATATATAGAAAACCCTAAAAGGTCCACAAAAAAGCTACTAGAGCTGATTGAAGAATTCAGCAAGGTAGCAGGTTACAAAATTAGCGTTCAAAAATCAGTTGCATTTCTTTACACTAACAATAAATCAACAGAAAAAGAAAGTAAAGAAACAATCCCCTTTAAAATGGCACCCAAAGTAATAAAATATCTGGGAATAAATCTAACCAAGGAGGTGAAAGAATTATACACAGAAAACTATAAACCACTGATGAAGGAAATTAAAGAAGACTTTAAAAAATGGAAAGATATTCCATGCTCCTGGATTGGAAGAATCAATATTGTTAAAATGGTCACACTGCCCAAGGCAATCTACAGATTTAATGCAATCCCTATCCAATTACCCAGGACATAGTTCACAGAACTAGAACAAATCATAATAAAATTTATATGGAACCATCAAAGACCTAGAATTGCCAAAGCATTACTGAAGAGAAAGAAAGAGGCTGGAGGAATAACTCTCCCAGACTTCAGACAATACTATAGAGCTACAGTCATCAAGACAGCATGGTATTGGTACCAAAACAGACATATAGACCAATGGAACAGAATAGAGAGCCCAGAAATGAACCCACAAACTTTTGGTCAACTCATCTTCAACAAAGGAGGGAAGAATATACAATGGAATAAAGACAGTCTCTTCAGCAAATGGTGTTGGGAAAACTGGACAGCAGCATGTAAAGCAATGAAGCTAGAACAGTCCCTTACACCATATACAAAATCAACTCAAAATGGATTAAAGACTTAAACATAAGACAAGATACAATAAACCTAGAGGAAAACATAGGCAAAACATTATCTGACATACATTTCAAAAATTTTCTCCTAGAAGAAATAAAAGCAAGAATAAACAAATGGGACCTAATGAAACTTACAAGCTTCTGCAGAGCAAAGGAAACCAGAAATAAAACAAGAAAAAAACCTACAGAATGGGAGAAAATTTTTGCAAGTGAAACCGACAAAGGCTTGATCTCCAGAATATATAAGCAGCTCATATGACTCAATAAGAAAAAAATAAACAACCCAATCCAAAAATGGGCAGAAGACCTAAACAAGCAATTCTCCAAGGAAGACATACAAATGATCAATAGGCACATGAAAAAATGCTCAATATCACTAATTATCAGAGAAATGCAAATCAAAACTCAAATGAGGTATCACCTCACACCAGTCAGAATGGCTGTCATTCAAAAATCCACAAAAGACAAATGCTGGAGAGGCTGTGGAGAAAGGGGAACCCTCCTACACTGCTGGTGGGAATGCAGTTTGGTGCAGCCACTATGGAAAACAGTGTGGAGATTCCTCAAAAGACTAGGAATAGACTTACCATATGACCCAGGAATCCCACTCCTGGGCTTGTATCCAGAAGGAAATCTACTTCAGGATGACACCTGCACCCCAATGTTCATAGCAGCACTATTTACAATAGCCAAAACATGGAAACAACCTAAATGTCCATCAACAGGTGACTGGATAAAGAAGAAGTGGTATATTTATACAATGGAATACTACTCAGCCATAAAAACCGACAACATAATGCCATTTGCAGCAACATGGATGATCCTAGAGAATGTCATTCTAAGTGAAGTAAGCCAGAAAGAGAAAGAAAAATACCATATGAGATCGCTCATATGTGGAATCTAAAAAATAAAAACAAACAAACAAACAAAAACAAAGCATAAATACAGAACAGAAATAGACTCATGGACAGAGAATACAGACTTGTGGTTACCAGGGGGGTGGAGGGTGGGAAGGGATAGACTGGGATTTCAAAATTGTAGAATAGATAAACAAGATTACACTGTATAGCACAGGGAAATATACACAAAATGTTATGATAACTCAGAGAGAAAAAAATGTGACAATGAGTGTGTATATGTCCATGAATGAGTGAAAAATTGTGCTGAACACTGGAATTTGACACAACATTGTAAAATGATTATAAATCAATAAAAAATGTTTAAAAAAAACAATTATATATGCTTCCCATTTTAACCCCTTTTAAACTTTTCTTTTAAAATATTTTTGTTATTATTATTTTTTTAAAAATCCACCTGACTTCATTTTCATTTTTCTTGGTCTTGATCTCCTGTTATTGATTATACATAGGTTTCAAATATTGTTTTTTGCTCTCTTTTCCTTTTTTTAAGGTTTTTAAAAAGATGTCTCAACTCAGTTGCTAGTCTGATTCAAATTGCTTTTCTACTATTCATTATACACTGTTTTCAAACCCTTTTTTTCTTCCTTCTTTTAAAATTCTTTCTGTCTCTTTTTTTTCCTAACTTTTATACCTGCATAGGCATTAGAGAGATAAATAAATAAACCTCTTAAGGGCCGCAATAGATACTGATACTCCATAAGCCACAGTGCCAGAGGGATATGAGCAACATGAAGAAGCAGAGGAACCACTCCCAATTAAAAGAGCAAGATAAATCCCCTGAAAGAACGATCAATGAAATAGACATTGATGGTCTACTAGGTCAAGATTTCACAAAAGGAGTTATCAAAGTACTGAAGGTACTAAAAGAGATAGTGTTTAGAGATATAAAATATGTCAAAAATGAAATTGAAGCTATAAAGAAGAGCCAAGTAGAATTGGTAAACTCATTTGCTGAGATGAAAGCTGATTTAAAGGCAGTACAAGGCAGACTAGATAATGCAGAGGAACGAATAAGTGACCTAGAAGACAGGACAACTGAAACCACCCAATCAGAACAGCTGAGAGAAAAACAAATGAAAACAACATAAGAGACCTATGGGATAATATGAAGCATGCCAATCTATGCATAATAAGGGTTTCAGAAGGGGAAGAAAGAACAAAGGGGGTTGAAAAGGTATTTGAAGGAATCATGACTGAAAACTTCCCAAACATAAAGAAGGAATCAGATATCCAAGTATAGGAAGCTCAGAGGGTCCCAAACAGGAAGAACCCAAATAGACTCACACAAAGACGTATCATAATCAAGATGGCCAGAGTCAAGGATAAAGAAATGATCCTAAAGGAAGCAAGAGAAAAGCAAAGAGTGAGTTACAAGGGAACCCTCATAAGGCTTCCAGCTGATTTCTCTACACAAACACTACAGGCCAGAAGGGAGTGGCAAGATACGTACAAAGTTCTAAATGAAAAGAAGATGCATCCTAGGATACTTTATCCAGCAAGGCTATCCTTTAGAATAGAAAGAGAGATAAAGAATTTCACAGACAAGCAAAAACTAAAAGAGTTTAGCAACACTAAATCCATGCTAAAAGAAATATTGAAAGGTCTAAATAGAAAAGAAGCAGGATGCTACAGAAATGAGAAACTCATAACTGGAAAAGTGGTAACAACCAAGAATTACAAATAGAATAAACACAAAATTATAAAAGAAGACATCTAAATCATTAAGAGTGGGAGAGGGAAGCAAGAAAACATAGAGTACTATTTTTTCTCTCTTTTTAAAATATTTTGTTCTCAGTAGGATAGGTTTGAGATTATATTACTATCTGTTTAATAAAAACAATTACAGTAATGGGCTAATAGACTTACAAAAAAAAAAGGTAACCGCAAGCCAAGAACTTATAAATGAGTCACAAAAACTAAATAAAATCCAAGATAATACAAAGGAAAATTATCAAACCACAAAAGGAAGAAGAAAGGAACAAAGAGGAAATACCAAATCAACTGCAAAAATAAGTTCAAAATGGCAATAAACACACATCTGTCATTAATTACTGTAAATGTTAATGGACTAAATGCTCCAAACAAAAGACATAGAGTAGCAGACTGGATAATAAAGCAAGAACCTTCAATATGCTGCATACAAGAGACCCACTTTAGGGAGAAAGACACATATAGATTGAGAGTGAAAGGATGGAAAAGGATATTCCATGCAAATGGAAATGCCAAGAAAGCAGGAGTAGCAGTACTCATTTCAGGCAAAATAGACTTTAAAACAAAGGCCACAAAGAAAGATAAAGAAGGACATTTTATAATGATTAAAGGAGTGATACAAGATGAGGATATTACACTCGTTAATATATATGCACTCAATATAGGAGCACCTAAGTACATAAAACAATTACTAACAGAGATAAAGGGGGAAATTGATGGGAATACAATCATTGTTGGAGATTCTAACATCACATTAACATCACTAGACATATCTTCCAGACAGAGAATAAAAAAGACAACAGAGAAATTAAATAATACAATAGAAAAAAATAGATTTGGTGGATATTTTCAGGGCATTACACCCCCCAAAAATAGGATATACATTTTTTTAAAGTGCACATGGAACATTTTCTAGGATTGATCATGTGCTTGGGCACAAAATAAACCTCAACAATTTTCAGAAGATAGAAATCATCTCAAGCATCTTTACTGACCACAATGCCATGAAACTAGAAATCAACTACAGAGAGATAAAGGAGAAAAAAAGGAGCATGGATATTAAACAACATGCTATTAAAAAACCAATGGGTCAATGATGAAATCAAAGCTGAAGTTAAAAAAAATACCTTGAGACAAATGAAAATGAAAACACAACCACACAAAATTTATAGGACACAGCAAAGGCAGTACTAAGAGGAAAGTTTATAGCGATACAGGCCTTCCTCAAAAAAGAAGAACAATCTCAAATAAACAATCTAACCCACCAGCTAAAAGAATTAGAAAAAGAACAGCAAAAAACCCTAAAAGGCAGCAGAAGGAAGGAAATAATAAAGATCGGGAGGAAATAAATAAAATAGAGATTTTAAAAAACAGAAAAAAATCAATCAAACCAAAGCTGGTTTTTTGAAAAAGTAAATAAAATCAACAAACCTCTGGCCAAACTCACAAAGAAGAGAAAAGAGAGAGCACAAATAAGCAAAATAAGAAAGGAAAATGGAGAAATTATAACAAATAACATAGAAATACAGAATATCATATGAGAATACTATGAAAAACTATATGGAACTAAAGTGGATAACCTAGAAGAGATGGACAAGTTTCTGGAAATATACAGTCCACCAAGACTGAATCAAGAAGAAACTGACCACTTGAATAAACTGATCACTAGAAATGAAATCTAATTAGCAATAAAAAACCTCCCTACAAATAAAAGTCCAGGACTGGACAGCTTCACTGGGGAATTCTACCAAACATACAAAGAAGAACTCATACCAGTCCTTCTCAAACTCTTCCAGACGATTGAAAAGGAGGGAATACTCCCAAACTCATTCTATGAAGCCACCATCACCCTGATACCAAAACCAGGCAAAGACACTACCAAAAAAGAGAATTATAGGCCAATATCACTGATGACCATAGATGCCAAAATCCTCACCAAAATATTAGCAAGTAGAATCCAACAACACATAAAAAAGATTATACATCTTGACCAAGTGGGGTTCATCCCAGGGACACAAAGGTGGTTCAACATATGCAAATCAATCAATGTAATACATCATATTAACAAGAGAAAGGACAAAAACCACATGATCATCTCAATAGATGCAGAAAAAGCATTTGATAAAATTCAACACCCATTTATGATAAAAACTCTCACCAAAGTGGGTATAGAGGGAACATATCTCAACATAGTAAAAGCTATATATGACAAACCTACAGCCAGCGTAGTACTCAACAGTGAAAAACTCAAAAGCTTCCCACTAAAATCTGGGACAAGACAAGGATGCCCACTATCACTACTTCTATTCAACATAGTCTTGGAAGTCCTAGCCACAGCAATCAGGCAAGAAAGAGAAATAAAAGGGATCCAAATTGGAAAAGAAGAGGTAAAAGTGTCAGTATATGCCATGACATGTTACTATATATAGAAAACCCTAAGAGGTCCACAAAAAAACTACTAGAGCTGAATGAAGAATTCAGCAAGATAGCAGGGTACAAGATTAATGTTCAAAAATCAGTTTCATTTCTTTACACTAACGATGAATCAACAGAAAAAGAAAGTAAAGAAACAGTCCCCTTTAAAATGGCACCCAAAGTAATAAAATACCTAGGAATAAATCTAACCAAGGAGGTGAAAGAATTATACACAGAAAACTATAAACCACTGATGAAGGAAATTAAAGAAGACTTTACAATATGGAAAGCTATCCCATGCTTCTGGATTGGAAGAATCAATATTGTTAAAATGGTCACACTGCCCAAGGCAATCTACAGATTTAATGCAGTCTCTATCAAATTACCCAGGACATAGTTCACAGAACTAAAACAAATCATAATAAAATTTATATGGAACCACAAAAGACCTAAAATTGCCACAGCATTACTGACAACAAAGAAAGAGACTGGAGGTATAACTCTCCCAGACTTCAGACAATACTGTAGAGCTACAGTCATCAAGACAGCATGGTATTGGTACCAAAACAGACATATAGACCAATGGAACAGAATAGAGAGCCCAGAAATGAACCCACAAACTTTTGGTCAACTCATCTTCAACAAAGGAGGGAAGAATATACAATGGAATAAAGACAGTCTCTTCAGCAAATGGTGTTGGGAAAACTGGACAGCAGCATGTAAAGCAATGAAGCTAGAACATTCCCTTACACCATACACAAAAATAAACTCGAAATGGTTCAGACTTAAACATAACACAAGATACAATAAACCTCCTAGAAGAAAATAAAGGCAAAACATTATCTGACATACATCTCAAAAATGTTCTCCTAGGGCAGTCTACCCAAGCAATAGAAATAAAAGCAAGAATAAACAAATGGGACTTAATTAAACTTACAAGCTTCTGCACAGCAAAAGAAACCATAAGTAAACAAAATGACAACCTACAGAATGGGAGAAAATTTTTGCAAGTGAAACCGACAAAGGCTTGATCTCCAGAATATATAAGCAGCTCATATGACTCAATAAGAAAAAAATAAACAACCCAATCCAAAAATGGGCAGAAGACCTAAACAAGCAATTCTCCAAGGAAGAAATACGAATGATCAATAGGCACATGAAAAAATGCTCAATATCACTAATTATCAGAGAAATGCAAATCAAAACTCAAATGAGGTATCATCTCACACCAGTCAGAATGGCCATCATTCAAAAGTCCACAAATGACAAATGCTGGAGAGGCTGTGGAGAAAAGGGAACTCTGCTGGTGGGAATGCAGTTTGATGCAGCCACTGTGGAAAACAGTATGGAGATTCCCCAAAAGACTAGGAATAGACTTACCACAGGACCCAGGATTCCCACTCCTGGGCATATATCCAGAAAGAACCCTATTTCAAAATGACACCTGTACCCTAATGTTCATAGCAGCACTATTTACAATAGCCAAGACATAGAAACAGCCTAAATGTCTATCAACAGATGACTGGATAAGGAAGGTGTGGTATATTTATACAATGGAATACTATTCAGCCATAAAAACTGACAACATAACACCATTTGCAGCAACATGGATTTTGCTGGAGAATGTCATTCTAAGTGAAGTAAGCCAGAAAAAGAAAGAAAAATACCATATGAGATATTTCATATGTGGAATCTAAAAAAAAAAACAAAACATAAATACAAAACAGAAACAGACTCATAGACATAGAATACAAACTTGTGATTGCCAAGAGGGTGGGTGGTGGGAAGGAACAGACTAGGATTTCAAAATGTAGAATACATAAACAAGATTATACTGTATAGCACAGGATATACACAAGATCTTATGGTAGCTCACAGCAAAAAAAAAACGTGACACTGAATATACATATGTTCATATGTAACTGAAAAATTGTGCTCTACACTGGAATTTGACACAACTTTGTAAAATGACTATAACTCAATATAAAAAAGTTAAAAAAATTTAAGATGGAAGGGCTCATGTTAAGTGTTCTTACCACAATAAAAAAATCCACTAATTTAAAATAAATAAATATTTCCTATTGAAGAAAAGAAGAAAAGAAAGAAATGAAGAAAAGTCTCAAATCAATGGTCTAAGCTTCCACCTCAGGAAGCTAGAAGAAGGGGCAAAATAAACCTAAAGCAAGGAGAAGGAAAGAAATAATAAAGGTAAGAGCAGAAATCAATAAAATCAGAAACAGAAAGTCAATAGACTTTCTGTCTATTGATGCTTTGAAAAAATAATAAACTTGATAAAACTCTAACAAGACCAGGTGGAGGGTATAGCTCAAGTGGTAGAGCACATGCTTAGCATGCATGAGGTCATGGGTTCAATCCCCAGTACTTCCTCTAAAAATAAATTAAACCTAATTACCTTCCCCCCAAAATAAAAAAAATAATTAAGCAATATAATAATAAATAAATATTAAATATTTGAAAAATATTAACAAAAAAGACATTGAGAAAGTAACAACACGGTTACTGACCTCAGGAATGTAGGAAGAGATATGACTAAACCCCACAGACATTTAAAAGATGGTAAGGGAGTGCTATGAACAACTAGTTATGTAAATTCAACAATTTATATTAAGTGGACCAACTCCTCAAAAAACATAACTTACCAAAATTCACCCAAGATGAAACAGATAATTTGAATTGTCCTATAACTAATAAAGAAATTAGATTCATAGTATAATTCTTTCTGAAAAAGAAATCTTCAGGCCTAGATCATTTTATCATTGAATTCTACCAAGCACTTTAAAAACAGTAATACCAATTTTATACATTCCCTTCTAGAATATAAAAAAGGAATAAACATGTCTCAACTCATTTTATGAGACCAGCATTACACTAACAACAGAAGACACTACAAAGAAAGAAAACTACAGACCAATATTGTTTATAAACCCAGATGCAGAAATTCTCAACGAAGTATTAGAAAATTGGATCCAGCGATACATACAAAGAATAGCAAGTCCTCACTAGGTGGGATGTATCCTAAAAATGCAAGGCTGCTTCAGTATTCAAATCTCAGTCAACATCATTCACCATACCAACAAACTGATGTAGGAAAACCACATGAGCATATCCACTGATGCAGAAGAATCATTTAACCAAATTTAACATACATTCTTGATAAAAAAAAAGAACTTTCAGTAAACTAAGAATAAAAGGAACTTCCCATAGCTAATGAGGGCATCTACAAATACCTAGGGCTAACATTATACTTAATACTAGGTCAATTCTTTCTAAGACTGGAAACAAGGCACTACTTCTTTTCACCAACACACTGGAAGTCTCGGTCATCACAAAAAAAGGCAAGAAAAGGAATGAAAAGTCACACAGCTTGGAAAAACAGAAATAAACCTATCCCTATGTGCAGACATCGTAGAATCTAAAAACAAACAACAATAAACTCCTAGAGCTAAACTGTAGTATGTAAGATCAACACACAAAAATTACTTGTATTTAAATATGGTAGTGAAGTACAATCGGAAACTGAAATTTTTAAATATTGTGTATAATAATTCCTCATAAAAAGAAAACTTACACATAAATAAAATATAGACAAGATCTGTATGTTGAAAACTACACAATGCTGACGAAAAAAATCAAAGAAGGTCTAAATATATGGAAATATACTATGTATACGTCCTAGAAGTCTCAATGTTGTGAATATATCAATTGTCCCCCAAATTCAGCTGAAGATTTAATCCAATTACAATCAAAATCCCAACAGTACTTTTTGGACAAGCTAACTCCAAAACCTGTATGATCAGAAACTAATACAACATTGCAAATTTTAGAAAATAAAAATAAAAAGAATTATCATTTTTTAAAAAGTTTTTTCATGACATTTGTCCACCAAAATAAATAAATGCCATTACTTCACTGTAACCCTGCTATCATTTAATTTAGCCTACTATAAAACTTATGTCTTAAAAATTATATCCAATAAGAAACCAAACTTTTTCAATCTGCTAATAAATTCCTAAAAATTGGAGGAAAAATGGTTGGGGGGAGGGTATAGCTCAAATGGTAGAGCACATGCTTGGCATGTATGAGGTCCTGGGTTCAATCCCCAGTACCTCCTTTAAGAATAAATAAATAACCTTACTTAGTTACCTCCCCCCAAAATAAAAAAAAAACTTTTTAATTTTTAAAAATAGGAACTCTCTTGAAAAAAAAACTTGTATGGTAATGCAAAGGAAGTGAAATAGTTCAAACAACTTTGAAAAAGAAGAATAAAGTTTGGAGGAATTATGCTCCCTGATCCTAAGAATTACTGTGCAGCTGTGGTAATCAATTCAGTGTGACTCAAAGATGGACAGAACAGAATAGAGAACCCAGATACAGTCCCGCACAAATGTGATCAATTGATCCTGGACAAAGGTACAAAACTAATTAAACGGAGAAAGGATAGTCCTTTAAATAAATGGTGTTGTTACAAATGAACTTGGACCTAAACGTCACACCTTATAGAAATATTAATTCAAAATGGATCATAGATCTAAACATAAAACTAAAAGTATAAAAACTTGTAGAAGAAAATACAGGAGAAAAATCTTCAATGTCCCAGGATTAGGCAAAGAGTTCTTAGGCATGACGTCAAGAGCATGACCCATAAAATAAAAGTGATAAATCAGACTTAATAAAATTTGGAGTGGGGAGGGGGGGTTGCTCTGAGAAAGACCCTGTTAAGAGAATGAGAAGACAGGAGGCAGGGTATAGCTCAGTGGCAGAGCACATGCTTAGCCTGCACAAGGTCCTGGGTTCAATCCCCGTATCTCCATTAAGAAATGAAATAAATAAATCTAATTACCTCTCCTCCCTCCCAACCGAAAAATTTTTAAAAAGAGAGAGAGAATAAGAAGGCAAATTACAGACGGGAGAAATATTTGAAATAATATATCTGGCAAAGGACTTGTTCCGGACTACATAAAGAACTGTCAGAATTCAGCAGTAAGAAAACAACCCGTCTTTTTTTCCCAATGAACAAGAGTTGAACAGATACTTCACCAAAGAGGATGTAAGGATAGCAATAAGCACATGAGAAGATGTTTAGCATCTTTAGCCCTCAGGGAAATAAGCATTAAAAAGCACAAGAAGTCACCAGCACAGGCTTATTAGAATGGCTAAAAGAAAAAAATGCTAACATTCCGTAGTGCAGACAAGGAGAGAAGCAACTGAATCTCGTGTGCTGGCTGTCTTGGTCCATCCATGCTTCTACAACAAAACACCACAGACGGAGTGGCTTATAAACCACAGGAATTTATTTCTCACAGTTCTGGAGGCTGGAAGTCCGAGGTCAGGGTGCCAGCGTGGCCAGGTTATGGCCCTCTTGCAGGGGTCAGACATCTGGGAGCATCGAAACAAGCAGAAGCGGGAACTAGCTCCTTGGAGTCTCTGGTCCAGGGCACTAATCCCACTCACGAGGGCGCTGCCCCGCCTTCATGGCCTAATAACCTCCCAAAGGCCCCACCTCCTAATACCATCATTTTGGGCATTAGGTTTTCAAAACAGGAATCTGGAAGAGACACAAACATTCAGACACTGGTAGAAGTGTAGACTCCTAACTCGCTCTAGAAAAGAAGCATTTTGTTATAAAGTTCTGTACTCTTTATAAATTAATTTTTTTGAGATATAGTTGAATTCTCCAACACCAAATACAGAAATAAACTCAAAATAGATTAAAGACCTACATGTAAGAGTGGTGGAGTACTATAAAACTCCTAGAGGAAAACACAGGCAGAACGCTCTTTGACATAAATGGCAGTAATATATTTTTAGATCCATCTCCTAGAGTAAGGGGAATAAAACCAAAAATAAACAAATGGGATCTAATTAAACTTAAAACTTTTGCACAGCAAAGGAAACCATAAACAAAACGAAAAGACAACCTACAGAATGGGAGAAAATATTTGCAAATGATGAGACCGACAATGGATGAATTTCTAAAATATACAAGCAACTCACGCAGCTCAAAAAAAAAAAAAAACCATAGCAGCACTATTTACAATAGCCAAAACATGGAAACAACCTAAATGTCCATCAACAGGTGACTGGATAAAGAAGATGTGGTATATTTATACAATGGAATACTACTCAGCCATAAAAACCGACAACATAATGCCATTTGCAGCAACATGGATGCTCCTAGAGAATGTCATTCTAAGTGAAGTAAGCCAGAAAGAGAAAGAAAAATACCATATGAGATTGCTCATATGTGGAATCTAAAAAACAAACAAACAAACAAAAACAAAGCGTAAATACAGGACAAAAATAGACTCACGGACAGAGAATACAGACTTGTGGTTACCAGAGGGGTGGAGGGTGGTAAGGGATAGACTGGGATTTCAAAACTGTAGAATAAATAAACAAGATTACACTGCATAGCACAGGGAAATATACACAAAATGTTATGATAAATCACAGAGAAAAAAATGTGACAATGAGTGTGTATATGTCCATGAATGACTGAAAAATTGTGCTGAACACTGGAATTTGACACAACATTGTAAAATGATTATAAATCAATAAAAAATGTTAAAAAAAAAAGCTCTTCGTAAATTAGGATATATACCCTTTGCTTATTGTAAGTAACCTAAGAAACAAACAAACAAAAAAAAAAACAGTCAAAAAATGGGCAGAAGATCTAAACAGACATCTCTCCAAAGAAAACACACAGATGGCCAACAGGCACATGAAAAGATGCTCAACATCACTAATTATTTGAGAAATGCAAATCAAAACTACAATGAGGTATCACCTCACACCGGTCAGAATGGCCAACATCAAAAAGTCTACAAATAATAAACGCTGGAGAGGGTGTGGAGAAAAAGGAATCCTCCTACACTGTTGGAATGTAACAGAATGGAGGTTCCTTAAAACACTAAACATAAAGTTACAGTATGATCTAGCAATCCCACTCTTGGGCATATATCCAGAAAAAACTCTAATTTTAAAAGACACACGCACCCCAATAGTCATAGCAGCAGTTTTTACAGTAGCCAAGATACAGAACCTAAATGTCCATCAACAGTTGAATGGATAAAGACGAAATATTACTCAGCCATAAAAAGGAATGAAATAATGTCATTTCCAGCAACATGGATGGACCTAGAGATTATCATACTAAGTGAAGTCAGTCAGAGAAAGACAAATATCATTTATCACTCATATGTCAAATCTGAAAAAATGAAGGGGGGAGGGATAAATTGAAAGTTTGGGACTGGCTGATACAAACTACTATGTACAGAATAGATAAACAAGGTCCTACTGTACAACACAGGGAGTCAGATTCAATGGCTTGTAGTAACCTGTAGTGAAAAAGAATATATATACATACATGTATAACTGAATTATTTTGCTGCACACCAGGGACCAATACAACAGTGTAAATCAGCTATACTTCAATTTAAAAGAAAAGAACAATAGAAAGTAAATAATAATAATAAAATTTTTCAAAAATCTAAAACTATAGAAAAGATCAATGAAGCTTAGAACTGGTTCTTTGAAAAGATTAACAAAATTGATAAACCTTTAGCCAGAGTCATTCAGGAAAAAAAGAGGGCCTAAATCAATAAAATCAGATATGAAAAAGGAGAAATTTCAACTGACACCACAGAAATACAAAGGATCCTAAGAGACTTACTACGAGGTTGGCCAACTAAATGGACAACTTAGAAGAAATGGACAAATTCCTAGAAATGTACAATCTGCCAAGACTGAATCAGGAAGAAATAGAAAATGTGAGCAGAAAAATTACCAGTAATGAAATTGAACTAGTAATTGAAAAGACTCCCAACAAACAAAAGTGCGGGACCACGTGGCTTCACAGGTGAGTGCTCCCAAAAATTTAGAGAAGAGTTCACACCTATCCTTCTCAAACCATCCCAAAGGTGATTCTGTTTGACTCAAAAGCTCCTCTGCCCCACGGCTCCGTCCTCTGCACCACTCAGAGACTCAGTCTGGCGCTGCTACTTTGGGGTCACATCTCCTATTTTCTCTGCTTCCCATCCTTTTATTCTAGAAATGGAGTTCCGGAGAAACTAAAAGTAGAAATTCTGCTCATCTGCCTGGCTATTCCTCCAGACCCCTGGACAATGGTTCTGTTTTTTGTATCTTTTCCACACTTTGTTCTTCCTGGACAATAGGACATCCTGTGTCTCTGGGTCTGCATATATCCCATGTTGATTCAGAGATTCTGGGTGTACCTTCTCGCAAATGTCCCCCTCATTTCCAGTCTCTCTGGATTTCTGTTTGACTTCTTTCTTCCCTCTCTTCAATCTTCGCAAGGCAAAGGCACTCCAGCTCTACCCCAGAGCACCCAGAATGGAATAAAGCTTGAACTTTATCCATTTGTTGAAGGTACAAACCATGAACTCTTTTCACTTATACCCTGAGTCCTTTTCCTACAGACACTGTGGCTGAGTCTAAAATCTTCACCTTCTCCAGAGTAAAACACACAATAGATTCTTCTCTTTACTATGGAGACCATGGAGACCAATGGACCTACAATGACCACAATGAAAACCACCGAAGACGGGTCATTATGGATCCTGTCTCACCATGGGTCCCAATAGATTAAGTGTTGCCCATAGTCATATAATTGATGGTGCAAATATATATATTTGCTACAGGTAGGAAAACAGGGAAATTCTTGCTCTGGCATTACCCTGGGGGACACAGATATGGGGAAGTTCCAAGACCTGCCTTCAGAAAGTCACCACCTGTCTCCTTCATGAGCTAAGTGAGATGTCCAGATGCTTCCATTGAGGATGGTCAGGACACAGCCTGAAATTATGAGAGGAGGTAGGACTGAGCCCGGGAGAGCCTCCTAGGAGATGGCAAAGATTCCTGGAATCAGAAGGGGGTGGGGGACTCCTTGGGTAAAAATGTGATACAGAATTGAGACGATGGGGAAAGGAGGAATCCTACGCCAGAGTCCAGGCACTCCCTAGTCAACCTGTCAGAGTAAATGCAAACTGTCTCCAGGCATTAAAAAATTAATCCATTTTCCATTCACTGATGATCCTTGGGTGGCTGGAGATCCCCCAGGGCACCACCCTCCCTGCCCCCTGCCTAGGGCGAGTCTGAATCTTATTTCCCGCCTCCCCGCCCCCAGGATGCCTAACAGGGACTTCCCCTACCTCGGCTCCCTCTCCTGGAATGGATGGAAAATTAGATTCCTCCCTGTCCTCCTCTATGAGGCGAGGGTCTGAATGGAATGAGGTTTCAGTGGTTTGTGTGTGTGTCCATGCAACCAGGGCCTGTCAGATAAGCAGGAGGGGCTTTTATTACATCCTGGCAGTCTGTCTCCCCCGCCCCCCAGCACTCCCCTCCAGAGCCTGTCACGTGAGCAACCCCCTCCCAAATCTGATCTAATTCCTTCTCTGCTCTGCTGAGGCCCGCCTAGCCTAAGAGGATTGGGGCATTTGCTAAATGGGACCAGGACAGGGTCAGAGGACCGGCTGTGGGGAGACGCAGGGACCACGGCGGACACAAGGAGGCAGCAGAGGAAGAGTCTGACCCGGAGACAGAGGTGCCTAGAGAAGAGAGGTATTCCTACAGGCTTTGGGAGAACCAAAGGAGAGGCTACCACTCCCTGGCTCTGCAGGAAACAGTGCTCACAAGATAACCATGAACTTTTTAAATTTTCAAATTATCAAGCCCCATACGAGGTCCAGATAAGTTACCTGATTTTTCAAAATTGAGCCAGATCCCTGGATACAAAATAAATATATCTATTGAATCCTATATACGGGACACAGATTTTAAAATAAAATTTTAAATACCATCTAAAACTTCAGGCAATAACAAAGACGAAGGACTAGGGAAAAAAACCTACAGAAAAATGTACATAAGACTTCTCTGGTTAAATAATAGCACTTGGAAAGTCTTTGTAAATAACCAAAGGAATGAATAAATAAGTAATCTACCTATACCGGAAACCTCGGTATTGCAAAAATGTCAATTGAGTCCCAAACCATTAATACATTTAATGCATTTTTTTAATTCACAAACTTTTATTTGAAACTACAAATAAATAGGTAGAGGTAGAGAGAAGCAAAAACAAAAATGTCTAACCATCAAGAGAAGATAAAGACTTAATGTAGTTTTAATTAAATTCCCTACAAGGTCTCATAGACAGTTCTTGGGAGCATCCACGAAAGCAAAAATACACCTCACGGTGAACACAAAAATACCCTCCTCCCCAGGCTGGATGGTTGGAGGTGCCATCACGACATGGAGGGTAAACAGCTGTTAAGACCGAGATGCCACAGTTTCCTGCATCCTCGCCTGGGCGCCACGCGGAGGCCCACGACCCTCTAGCCCCTCTGGCCCCGCGGGGTCTCCAAGACTTTGTGGGGACATATGACCTATAAACTCAGTAACCGCCCGGGGCCTAAGCCGTTCTCATCTTCAGAGTCATCATCCTTTTGGTACTCAGACATCAAGGGAGAGGGAGGTCCCCGGGAGGGATCTCGGTAGGAGAATATCTTTGCAAAATCTGGAGTTGAAAGAGGCTCTGGATAGAAGTTCGCGGCAGAGGGGTCCTGAGGCCAGACGGGTGCTGGAGCTGGGACTGAGACTGGGGCTGGGACTCGGGCTGGGGCTGGAACGGGGGCTGAAGCAGCCGGGACTTCCGCCTGGGCGCCCCGTGCCGGGGCCCACCTGGCCGGGCCCTGGCCCAAGGCGCCGGGCCCCGGTGCCGGGAGCATCCCCGCGGGGCTGGGCGGAGCGGGGCTGCGGAAACCCGGCTCCTCTGGGAATGTGGGGCCGGGGGCGCCGGGGGCGTCGCAGGCTCTCTGGTCTCCGCCCTTGGACAGTCGCTCCAGCCTGGAGCGTTTGGCCCGGCGGTTTTTGAACCACACCTGGGGAGACAGAGGGGCCCGGGACGAGGCGTCAGAGAGCAGGGGCCGCGCGCGTCCCCCTCTGCCCGGGCTGCGAGGCTGCTGCGGGGCGGAGGCCGCCGGCCTCGCCTCTGCCTCCGCCCCCAGGCCCAGTCAGAGGCCCCTGCGGGTCAGGAGGGGCGCAGAGGGCAGGAGGGGCAGGGCTTGGGCACCCGCGAGCCCGGGAATGAGGAAGGGGTCTGCCCGCGAGGGCCCGCAGGTTCAGAGGCCCTGAGGTCCGGGCACAGGGAGGCTCCATGGGGCGTCAGTCCTGGGCAGATGGGGTTGGCGGGTTTGTGCCGCACAGGCCTGAAGTGGACTCGGGATCCAGTCGTGCGCCCACACCGGGGAGATCCCTGGCTTGCCGTGTGACCCAGGGCCGCACTGGGCCCCTCTGGCCTGACTGCTCCCCACCTGCTGCGCGGGAATCCGGGCAGGAAAGGTGGTCCAGGGGCGGGGCGCTTGGTAAGTGGCCAAGTGGGAGCAGGTCTGGGGGACAGGGGCGGGGAGGGGTCAGACCTGCACTTTGTGCTCCTCTAGGTTGAGCTTGGCCGCCAGGCCCAGGCGTTCCTGGTAGCCTGGATAGTCGTTCTTCTTAAAGTGCTCTTCCAGCATCTCTAGCTGCTCTTTGGTGTACACTGTGCGCTCCTGTCGCTGCCTCTTTAGGGGTCCTGAGCACCGGGTGGGGTCTGGCCAAGGAAACAGGGTCAGATGAGCCCCACCACCAATTCCCAGCCGATCTGGCACCCTTCCCCTCCTGGGCCAGGGCCCTCCTGTGAGCAGGTGGGAGAGGTGATCAGGCCTGATGGCAGCGGGAGGCAGTGCCTGGATGAGGGTGTGGCATCTGGACCAGATGTTCTTGGTCAGATCCTGACTCTCCACCTTCCAGCCAGCGCCTGCACCTCTCTGGGCCTCAGTGTCCACATCTTTGAAATGGGCTTGATCATAGCTCCTGGAGTATTACAAGGCCTCCAGCCAGCAAGGCAGGCAGGGAGGCTCTTCAGCACCCTCACCACCCAGCCCCCATCCAAGGACTGAAGCCACCCTGACATTTGCAGAGGACTACTATGTGCCAGCTCTCTGCTCACCCAGCCCCAATAATGTAATTCCACTCCCCCAAATCTGCTAATTCCTCCCCACAGCACAGCGCAGGAAGCCCTCCCAGACAGCTGGGCCTTCTCTGGATGCCCAGGTGGCCTCCTAGCCTCAGCCACAGGATGCCACCCCACACAGCCCCACCACCAGCCCAGGCCCCTCCTGGTGGTCCAGACTCACCCATGAGAGATCTGGGTTCCTTCTTCCTCACTGCTGCTCTGTTCTCTGCACGAATCTCTGGCCATGGGGCCTTGGGCATGTATCCCAGCTTCCTGTTGCACCCACCTAGGCACACCCTAAGAGTCCTGGGACCCACTCTCTCTTGCCCCACCCTTAACCCCACCCCCTTGTAGGAGACACGATGATTTTTTAATCCTTTCATTATGGAGTGACTACTGCTCCCTGGGCGCTGCCAGGAAACCCCCATGGTAAGACCGCCTGGGTCCTGCCCTTTTTCCTGGTGAATGAATGAACTGGGTCTGGTTTGGGTGTTCGACTCAGGAGCTTGGGTCCCAGGAACCCAACTTCCCCCCTCCCCCAGCTGCATAGACCTGAACTGGCTGTGCCGGGGTCTCCAGGGGATGGGGTCAGGGGAGAACACAATTTACAATGCTCATCCGTAAAGGGGTTTTATTATCATCAATGTCAAATGAAAATTAAACGAGTGATCACAGACAACATGAAACAAAGCACAGAGATCTTGTTATCCAATTTGCCTCACTCTCTGAATTGCCACTCCCCGGGGCAGTCTACCAGAAGGAGACCTTTCTGGCAACATTCTGCTGTGACTGGACATCTTTTGTGCTTCTTGGGTGGCTGGGAACATGCTGGTCACCAAGACAGTCAATGGTGCTGCTGTCAACAGGGGAGGATCTAGTAATTTCCTTGGTCTATAAGATGTGACTAGAGGCCACCTTCTCCCTCCTTTTTAAAGGAAATGAAATGGAACATCTTGATAATTAAATAGGCAAAGTTGAGAAGAGGCTCCATGCCTGGGGTTGGTTGGTGAGAGGATGTGGAAGCTGGCTTTCTAATGCTTTTGGAGTGCTGCTGCTTGTTTGAGACAGACTTGGAGATAACTGACAATATCCTCAGCCAAAGACCATCAGGAAAGCATAGTTGTTAAGTAAATTTATTGTCTCATTGCAGTGAAGGGGAACACACACCATGGGAATCCTAGGGGCATCTCAGTAAGTTGGTGTTTGAAAGGACCTATACAGTATTTGAGCTTGTTAGGTAATTTGGGGGGAGTTTCCCCAAATAAGTGACTTTTATGCCCAAAAGAATTGAAATCAGGGACTCAAGCAGATACTTGTGCACCCATGTTCCTAGCAGCATTATTTACAATAGACAAAAAGTGAGAACAATGCTAACATCTATTCAATGAATGAAGTAAAATGTGCTGTACATACAATGGAATATTATTCACCCATAAAAAGGAATTTCTGATACATGCTGCAACAAGGATGAATCTAGAAAATACTATAGTACATGAAATAAGTCAGATTAAAAAAGGACAAATATTGCACAAGTCCACTTCCACCAAATATCTAGCATAGGTAGCAATGATCTGCCTCCCTATTGTCGGTAGCAATGATATACCTGTGCATTCTGATGTCTGTGTAGTTTTCCACTACATGTTTTAGCACTATTCATTCATTCATTCTCTCGTTGGTGTGCATGTGGGTTTTTTCGAGTTTTGAAGTTTTTGTTGTTGTTGTTTTTACAAATACTGATATCAATGAACATTCTTGAGCATGTCTTCTGACTCACAAACATATACATTTCTGTTGGCACATTCCCAGGCCTGGAGTTTCTGGGCCATAGAGGAAGAATTTGCTCGAATTTAGTAGATAATGCCTAACAGATTTCCGAAGTAATTTTACCAGTTTTTACTTCCAATTATTCCATATCCTCACCGAAAGTTAGCATTGTCTCTTTTTTAATTTTAGCCATGCTTGTAGGTTTGTAGAGTAAAATCATTCTGGCTTTATTTTTTATTTTCTGGGTGACCAGTGAAGTTGAACACCTTTTATGGTCTACTTTAATACTTTTTGTTATATTGTAGAATTTTCTGTGTAGAGATTACACACAGATTTTGTTAGGTATTTTTCTCTAAAGTGTTTGATGTTAGTGTAAATTGTATCAGTTTTTTAAAAAATATTACCTAATTGTTTGTGACTGGAATATATAAAATGATCAGTTTCCCAAATAATAATAGTAATATAATGTAAATGATAGTTTCATTTCTTTTTAAGCAATTATGCCTTTTATCTCCCTTTCTTTCTTTATTGCATCTTTATTTCCTAATTGCATGGGCCTTCAGTACAATGTTGAAGAGAAATTGTGAGGACTAGGTGTTCCTGTCACATTCCCAGTAATAGAGAGCTCTCAACATTTCAACATTAAACATAATGTTTTCTGTAGGATTCTTTTGCAGATAACCCTTATCAAATGACGGGATTTGCTTCTCTTCCTCATTTCAAAGAGTTTGTCACTTTTAATCAAAAATAGATTTTGAGTTTTATCGAATGCCTCCCCTGCATATACTGAGATGATATGATCTTCCCTTTATTATGTTAATGTGGCAAATTCCCATCCTTGGTTTTTGAATATTAAACCATCCTTGCATTCCTAGAATAAACTCAGCTTGGTCAAGATTTATTATCCCTCCTCTGTTACATATGCTGGATTCTATTTGACAATATCTTGTCTAAGACTCATATCTAAGCTCATGATCTATAATTTTCCTTTATTTTAATGTTCTTGCCAAGTTTTTGATATCAGGGCTATGCAGGTGTCATGAAATAAAATGAAAAATGTTCTCTCTCTTTCAATTCTCTGGAAGTTTGCAAAAGATCAGTGTAATTTCTTTCTCAGTTGTGATGTAGAATTTGCTGGTGAAGACAGACAGGCATGAAATGTTTTTGTGTGAAAATTTTAAATTATGGATTACTTTTCTTTAATAGCACTATTCAGATTTTCTATTTTTGTGTGTGCTTACCTTGATAAGTTGTGTTCTGCTAAGAATTTGTCATCTAAATTCTCAAATTTCTTACCATAAAGTTGTTTATAATATCCTCTTATGATCATTAATGTCTTTAATGTTGGACCTTTAGTAATGTCCCCTTTTCCATCTTTATTTTGGTAATTTCTCTCTTTCTCTCTGTGTGTTTTCAGGAGCTATTGATTTTATTAGTCTTTAACAAAATTTATGCCTTTATTGCTTTTTTCTATTGTACATTATTTATTTTATTAATTTCTGCTCTCATCTTTTTATTTCTTCCCCTCATTTCTAACTTCTTGAGATGATGTTAAAGATGATTGATTTTAGTCTTCTTCTTATCTGATATCTGATATATGGCATTTAATGCCATAGATAACTTAAATGAAAATTAGATCACAAAAAGGGTACGCCAATAAATTTGGCAACTTAGAGGAAATGTACAAACTCCTGGAGAAACACAACTTTATGAAACTGACACAAGAAGAAATTTTAAGACATGAACAATTACATATTTGTTAAATAAACAAAATACATAATTAATCTTCCTCTAGAAAACGCCAGGCCCATATGCTTCACTGGTGAATTCTATCACATACTTAAAGAGAAATAATATCTTGCACAAACTCCCCTCCTGATGTCTGTCTTGTGTTTTCTTTCCCTGCCTAATCTCCTCCTCTGCTCTGCTTTCTGCTCCTCCTCCTTGGAACCTATTTTCCTCTCCGTTCCTATCCTTTTTTGATTTCACTCCCTCTCTCTTATCTCCTTCATACTCTGAGGGGCCAAGAGCATCATCTTTGAAATTGCCAAACAGGGGTTGCATTTGCACGCTGTGTGACCCCAGAGCTGATCCGTTCTCATCTCCCAGCCTCGGTTTCTTCATCTTTAACCTGAAAAGCACCAGGATGACTGGGACAGGATCTTGATCGCCTTGGGCGAAAGTTACTTAACGCCTCCTGATCCATAAAATAGAGGAGGTGGGGGATGGCCCCAACCTCATGAGGTTGTAATGAAGATTCCATAAGGGAGAAATATAAGGAAGTGCTTGACAAATCCTAAGGGCTCCATAAAGAGTATACCTATGATTTCATTATTACTGTGTGTCCCAGGCATGATTTCACATGGAGGTGGTAAGGGTGGAGGAGACCATCTCTTAGTTAAAACTCAGTTGTCTCCACGAAGTCCCCTCCCCCATGGGTCATGCGTCTGAACCTAATCCCCGCTAATTCCCCTGCCATTCTGCTGAGGCTGGACCATCATAAGAGGATTGGAGCATTTGCTAAATTAGTCCTGTTCGGGGACAGAGGAAACAGCCAGGGAGGGGCTCAGAGATCAGGAGGGACAGGAGGGAGGACAGAGACATATGGGGGTGAGGAGAGAGATGGGGAGAGGGAAAGAGAAGAGGGAAATACACTTGGGTTTGAGACCAAAGAAGGAAGAAACAAACAAGAGAGAAGCAAGAGTGAAAGACAAGACCAAAAAATGGGGGGGGGGGGATACCAGGAGAGTCTGGAGTGTCTGCATCCTAACATGATGACTGTAAATCCCAGTTTTACCTCTTCCTAGTTGCGGGAACTTGGGCGGATCATCTGACCTCCTTCTGCCTCAGTTTGCTCATCTGTGGAATGGGGATAATCATAACATCTGTCTGACTATCAGAGCATCTCTCTGTTGGACTGTTTTGAGAACTTAAAGAGTTAGGATTGGCTTTATCCAGTGCCTAGCAAATAGTAGCTGCTCAAGAATTTTTTCTTTCTTTCCTTTCCAATTTATTGTGGTATAATTGATATACTATCAATTCCATCCATCTTAACCATAGAGTTTGACGTGTTTAACCATAGAGTTCGATAGGCATTCAGATACAGTCATGGAACCACCACCAGAGTCAAGATACAGAAGCTGTCTAGCACCTCAAAAAGAGTCCCTTTCGTCCCTTTGCGGTGAACCCCATCCACCCATCCCCAGCTCCTGCCAACCACTATTCACTTTCTGCCACTATGATTTTACCTTTTCTAGAATTTCAGGTAAGTGGAATTATACCCTTTGTACTGCTTGTAGCCTGGTTTCTCTCACTCATTATTGTGCTGTTCATCCATGTTGCTATGTATTCCAGGAGTCCATCCTTTTTTATTCCATTGTCTGGATGCACCAGTTTGTCTATCCATTCACCCACTGACGGACATTTGGATAGTTTCCTGTTTGAGGCCATAATGAACAAAGCTGCTATGGGTGGCACAAGCACAATTTCAGGGGAAAATTTTGGGTTAAGATAAACTCTTATCATAATGTCTTCAAGGTAGACATTTAGAGTGTTTCCACATTTTTGGTTATTGTAAACAGTGCTGCTCTGAACATGAGTGCATACGTTTTTGTTTGAACACCTTTCTTTGGGGTTTATACTTAGGAGTGGAATTGCCGGGTTGCTATCTAGTTCCAGAACTTTCTCCTCACCCCAGATAGATACCTCATACCCCTTAAGCTATCACTACCCACTTTCCCCTCCCCACAGCCCCTGGCAACCACGAATCTGTTTTCCATCTCCGTGGATTTGCCTCTCCTGGACATTTCATATAAATGGAATCATACAGTATGTGGCCTCTTGTGTCTTTCTTTTCCTGTGAATATATTTATTACCACTGAGTTGCACACTTTAAAATGATAATAGTGGTCAATTCTATGTAATGTGTGTCTAATCACAAAAATAGATTAATGTTTATTGGGCTCTTACCGTGGACCAGACTTCAGGACAAAGTACTTAATATAATGATCTCATTTAATTCTCTCAAGATAGGTCTTCACAATGCCTCACGTTACAGGTGGGGAAGCTGAAGCTGGGAGAAATGAATTGCCCAAGGTCGTATGACCAGAAGTGACTGAGCCAGGTTCAAACAGTAAGTCTGTCTGACGCATCAATCTTGTGCTAGACACACACACACACACACACACACACACATTTTCACCTGGGACTTAGTGACTGAGGGGGACAGAAACAGAGATTGATGGCTTGGAGCTGGCAAGACAGAAAGTCAAAGGCAAAGAAAAGAGAAGAAGGGGAAAGAAAGAAAAAGACAAAAATCTGGCAAAAAGAAACGGGGACCTGGAGTCTGAGACTCGACAGGAAGGAAGAAAAAAGAAAAAAAAGGAAGGAAAAAGAGAAAAGAAGAGAAATGATGGGAAACTGAAAGTGACCAGGGAGAAGCGATGGAAGGCGCCAAGGATGCAAGGAGAAAGGGACAGGTGTAAGAGGAAGCTGCAGGGGACTGGAAGCTAGTGGGGAGGGCTTTAATCATTACAGGGACCACTGAGGCAGGAAGCATGGTCATCACCCCTCTGCAGCAATGGGGAGGCCATTGCTATGGAGCACAGCAGGTGGAAGCTGGCCGTCTGGAGCCCACATCCCTGCTTAATTGGCTTTCAAGAGATATCACGGAAAAGACGGTGACCAGACAGAGAAAGCACGTGGACACACTCATGCCCCCCAGAGACAGAAGGTGGGGAGAGATGGGCGGGGGACAGACAATCTCTGTTTTTACCTCCCCTAGTCTTCTTTTCCATGGAAACAAAAAACATCACACAGACTTTAAGCAAGACTCAACATTTTAATCATTTTCACTCCATAGGTGGCCAGCAAAGGAAGACCTGGAGTTCCAGTACATGGGAAAGGGGAGGACAGAGGGGCCTGATGCAGAGTGAGGGAGGCCTCTGGTCTCTTGTTCTGTCCCACTTTCCTTGTCGCTCTTCCTGGCTTTAGGAAGTAGAACCTTTGACACCCCCAAGGGACAGCTGAAGAACCAGCGTCCAGGAGGCTGGCTCAGGACAAGGAACCTGGAATCTCCCAAACAGATTCACTCCTCCCTCTGTCCAGCTTCTAGAGGAGCCTTGGAAGACCCCAGGATGGGGGTCTCTTGAAGACTTACCCTTCCCTTGGCCTGTGAATGCCCCTCAGCCTCTATTACTGTCCACCCTCCTCCAGAACATCATGTCCATCCTTCACGCCCTGCCGGACCTCCTTATTAAGCTGACTTTGAATTGTTTGCACAAGACACACCCTCCTCTGTGAATGGGGAACTCCGTGGGGTCAGGGGGAGACTCTGGTTTACACCCGAGACCCCAGCCTCCAGCACAGTGTGGGAGTCTCTGCGAAATAAAATAACAGACACTGCATCCTGGTCCCAGCTTGTGCACAGATCCAGGGCAGAGCGTCATCCCTGCCTGTCCCTCCCCTGTGAATTTTGCCCAGATCCCCCCATCACATACCCCATCACATGCCATCCTTCTGTGCATACATTGCATCCCACACTGGACTCTGAGTCTCATGTCCCAGCATGGCTCAGACCCATGAGAGATGATCAAGCGATGTGTTGAGTAAACCATCTTGGTGGGCTCTAATGATCACAGTGTGCCCTCCGGGGTCTAGGCTGCGTGGACCTCTCCTGGCCTGGACCCAGAAAAACCCTCTGATGCCTCCCAGGCTCTCTTCACACCGTGCCTCCCTCCCGACATCCCTTCCCACACTGGGGCCCGGAGCCAGCTGGTCTTGGCTTGTGAGCACAGATTGCAAGTGTCTCTTCCCAACTCCAAGTTCAGGGACCTCAGCTTGGCCGCCTTGAAGTCTCAGCCATAGTGGGAGTATTTACACCACGGAAATAGGCAAACATTACGAATCAGGGTTTCCTCTTCCTTGGAGAGCCCAGACCCTGAGGAGGCAGGGGCCAAAGCACCAAACTTCCAGGAGTGTCAAAATGCCTGAATCCTTCTTAAAATGCCCACAGTGCTTGTCTCTGTGGCTGTGGGTCAGATGGCAGTGACAGAAATACGGTACTGCCCCAGGAGAACTTCCTCAGGCCAAGCTCTATTTATTGTCCGATCCCATCATTGAAACAGGAAACAGAAAAAATCTACAGGAGGGGATGTGCGTTTGGGGATGTGGGGCTGCCCCCAAATCATTTCTCTCAGCCCACCCCTGCCTCTTGTGTATTTACAGATGGCCGCCTCCTCTTCTCTTTGCCATGCCCACAACTATAGCTGGTGCTCCCCACACAGCAACCCCAATTCCCCCAATGTCTGGGTGAAGTTCATCTTTAGAAAATGCTAAAACAAAAGAAAGAAAAAAGAAGACATGAAACAGACAAGTTGCCTTTCATTCTCCTACCAAATATTCCCCTTCCCAATGTCTGAATGAATGAATGAATAACGAATTGTCTTTAAGAAGAAACTAAGAAGAAAAAGAAAAATATATATATATGTATATAGATAAATATCAAAGAGCCCCCTAAACCTACCATGTAAACCTGGCATTTGTGAGATCTGTAAAATTGCCGAGTGAATTTCTGAACTTCGCTGCATAATTGGCCTAAGGTTCCATCACGGGGCTTTGTAAAGTCTGTCTTTGGAATTTCTAGAAGGATCTCTACTCATATGCTAAAGAAGTGTCCCAAATGGAAAGTTAAGGAATTGAGCCCACCGACCTGCTGGTTCAAGGGCACCGTGATTCTGACCTTAACATTACCCCCCAGTCAACCGCAAATGTGGTTTAATATTGTCTTGGGGCAAATTCTCAGCACCAGTTTCTGGAGTCTGGGGCTCGGGGTTTGAAATCCGTACGAAACGGTGTTGGGGTGGAGAGAATGACTAAGACCTATGGGGCGACCCGGGAGACGGAGGGGCCTCTGTCCCTGGAAGGAAATGGGTGGACTGTGCTGGGCTGAGCGGTACTGGAGCCAAAGAGGCCACGGCCTTCGGAAGGGTGGCCAGCTCCTGCCGCTTGATCAGGGGTGCCGCCCCAGGGCAGGTGGAGACAATGTGCAGGGAGGCAGCTTGGACAAGAGGTGGAGAGAGATGGAGGAGGTATCTTCTACAAGATCTGAAACTTCCAGGCACTCTGATCCTTGTAGTCCAGGGCGTCCATGGGGTTGTAGGTGAACTTCCAGGTGCCTGTGGGGTCCTTGAATTCTAAGCTGTCCACGGGGCTGTAGGTGCCATAGCTCTGGCCTGACAGGGAGGTGGGGGACTGGGTCAGGGAGGGCCCCACGGAGGGGCCAGAAAGAGGACTGAGAGCCGGACCTCCCAGCTGGGGCACCATGGGAGAAAGGTAGGGGTCCAGGCCACTGAAGTAGGAGCTGGGCGACCCGTAGGCTGAGGGGGAAGAGCAGAAAGCAGGGGCGGGAGCGTAGGTCATGGCATAGGGCGCTGAGGTCAGGGAAGGGCCCGAGGCCACCAGCCCGGCCCGCTGCGCCTCGGGCAAGGGGGACTCCGAGGCCGGACTCCAGATGGACACGGTCGCCACTGCCGCGGTGGGGGAGCCCGCCGGGCCGGGGAGAGGGGGGCTGTAGGAATCTGAGATGCCCAGGGGGTCTGGACAGACGTCCGTGGAGGACCTTGGAGACGTGCCTGCCTTCCTCTTGGCAGGACGGGCCTTGGCTTGCGCCCCCGGCGGCTGCTGCTGCTGCTGCCGCTGCTGCCGCTGCTGCCGGCACTTAGCCCTGCGGTTCTTGAACCAGACCTGGGGGTGCGAGGGCAGATGATCGGGGCGGGGGGGTGAGGAGGAGGCCCAGGAGAGCCTCCGCGGTGCCCGCGAACGAGGATGCTGACTGGTGAGACACGCCAGAGCCAGACCTCTGCACCCTGCCGTCGGTTATGGGACACTATTAATCCACCCGTCATACATCCGTGCATACACACACATGCGTACAACCAGATGCACCTACATGCAGTCACACACCCATACAACTGTACACACACACACAGACACACACAATCAGATGCACCTATGTACAATCATGCATACATAGTCATACATACATACACACATTCATCCATCCAACCATATGTACGCACATACTATCATACAGGATACAAACATACATATATTTATATTCATTCATCAATTCATCTAATCATTCACACACATACAATCAGACATATATACATTCATCCATCTAATCATATGTACATACACACAAACATGCAATCACACATACATACATTTATCCATCCATCAGCTAATAATCATGATGAACAGTCTTCTGCTACTTTGGGGACATACCAGTGAAGCTGCCACTCTAGTTGAGACAGACAGATTACAAATACACAGTAAGTTATCACATGGTGTTTTTAGATGATAAATTCGATAGAAAAACCCTCTGAGCAGGATAAGGGGAGGTGGGGAAAGGTTTAATGTTAAGGGCTCATTGACTGGCAAGGTGATCTGATTGGTTGGTGAACAAAGACTTGAACGAGGTGATGGGGAATATACCTTCCAGGTAGAGGGAAGAGGGAGTGCAAAGGTCCTGAGGCAGGAGTGTGCTTGGTGGGCGTGTCAGAGGAAGAACCGGGGGCAGAGAGGGCGGAGCGGAATAAGACTGGGTGGGAGCATAAGAGAGGAAGCTAGCGAAACACTGGGGGCAAGGGATTATGAGAGGCCTTTTTGACTTTGGCTGTTACTCTGTGACCTCTCCCTCCTCCCTCCACTCTGGGTCCCAGGAAGGGCCAGGGGAGGTCCAAGACCAGAACATCCCACCTGAACCCTGGACTCTGGCAGATTGATCTTCAGAGCCACCTCCTCGCGGGCATACACATCCGGGTACTGAGTCTTGGCGAACAGAGCCTCCAGCTCCTCCAGCTGGCTCCGGGTGAAGGTGGTCCGTTCTCGCCGCTGCTTCCTCGGGGCGCCTGGGGCAGGGACAGGAAAATGAGACCTTCAGGTGACCTGGGCCCATTCCCATCCTCTGCTGGTGTGAGGTCCTAAAGGTGCGCGGTATGCCGAGATATCCCTTCTGAGTGTTCATTTGCCCAAACGAAGGGGGTGCCCATTCCCTGAACTCACCCTGTGCCCCTGGGAAATGGGGTTCTCCTTGGCCTGTCATTTTGGGGCTCATGCCTCACCCCTAGGAGAACTAGCTTTAGCTATGTAAGTTTGGTTTTTATTTCTTTTCTGAAATTTTTTATGCACTAAGACATATTCAGTTAAACAGGACATTTTGGGTAGCCAATCATTTATGGATAGGCAGCCTACAAAAGAGGCAGGTCCGTAACGGTCAACTTAATAAAATTTAAAAAGCTAAAAACAGTTGAAGAATAATGCCACCAAAAACAGAGTGCTCACCTCTCTGAGAAATAAAGCATTGCTAACAGATGGGACTCCTAGTTCCCCTTCCAGATCGCTTCCCCTCCCACACCCCAGAGGGAACCACTACCCTAAATTTCTGTGAATGGCCATATGCTTGCCTGTATCCCTAGGAAACATGGAATAGTGTTTTGTATTTGCAGACAAACACATTTGACTGGTGTATGACCCTGACGTCACCCCTATAAGTGCCCATCTTCTTCCTGAGGGCAAAGGACCCCAGAGGTCCCCAGAAGATGGGGGGTCAGCCTGGGGTGGCAAGGAGAAGGACTGGACTCACTTGGGTAGGACACAGCTTGGTGCATCAGATCCACACTGGGGCCACTCAGGGCCAAGGCGTTGACGGAATAGTGGGGCCCCGGGTTCATATACGCCATCATGATCTTCGGGGATGCTGCGGCCCAGGCTGGTGGGCCTGCAAGAGAAGGAGGGGGTACTCAAACACTCCCCAGTTTATCACCATCTGGTTCAAACCCTGCCTCTGTCTCTTCTTGGGTATGTGACCTTAGGTATTTTATCTCCTCTCTCTGTGCCTCAGTTTCCCCACCTAGAAAATGGCTCTCTGCTTAAGATCGTCACAGCTTCATTGACACTTTGTAAAGCAAAGAGTGGAATCTGTAAGGAGCATCCTAAATGGAAACTCTTATTCCTACTCCATCCTTTAAGAAATCTTATTTAAGGGAAGGGTATATATAGCTCAGTGGTAGAGTGGATGCCTAGCATGCATGAGGTCCTGGGTTCAATCCCCAGAGCTTCCATTAAAAATAAATAAATAAACCTAATTACATCCCCTTACCCAAAAAAAGCAAAAAATTAAATAACTTACTCTGTCACTCCCCTCTCCAAGATCTTTTTCTTTTTCTTATGACCTCAAAAAAGAATTTCAGCCTTACACAGAATCACGGACAGTAGGGTGACCAGCTGTCCCAGTCTGCCTGGGAGGGAGGGATTTCTAGAGATGGGGGATTTTAGTGCCAAATATGGAAGAATCCCTGACAAATCGAGATCGTGGGTCACCCCAAGGGAGAGTCACATTAAAACAACAGCAAGTGATGATCTTCCACAACCGTCATTGACTTATGAGGTTGGCAAAGATCGAAGAAGCTTGAGAACTCCAGGGCTGGCTTCAGAGTGGAGAAACAGGCGCTGCCTGCGTCAGGTCAGTGGTAGTGTGGATGGAGTAAATTGGAAACGTTTACCAAAGAAAAATGCCATCTTTCCTTGGTCCCAGCAGTTGGCCTTCAATGTGTGTCTCAGTCACCTCATCAGAAAATGGAATTGAAAATAACACTTACACCTTTAGGCTGATGTGAGGGTTAAATGCATTAATGTGCATCAGGTGCTTAAAATAGCACCTTGACATACAGTAAGTGCTACAAAACTGTGGGTGATCATGATTATTTGCAAACAGATGCTTGCACAGACTTTACACTACGATTTTTAATGCAGTATATTTGTAATCACCAAAATGTGGAAGCAGCCTATATGTCCACCAAAGGGGACACAGTAAGTAAATTATGTAAATCAAGTTAAGTTATGTTAAGATTACGGTACATCTATGCAAGGGAATACTACAAAGTCGTTAAAAAGCATAAGGATAAAGAAATTTTTTTTTTTTAGCATAAGGCTGCTTTCTATGAACGGATTTCAAAAGATCTTAAGTATACAGTTAACGAAGATTATCCTAAACTTAGTAATGAGACAAAAGGATGACATCCAGATCATCCTGGAGACTTGTCTGGCAGGCAAGCATTGTTTCCTTTTCTAGAAGGCTATACCTTTGTTCAGTTTCTCTATCAACTCTCTATCATTTCCTGTCCAGACTCTGACAAGGTAAATCACAACAGTTGCAAATGATTTCTCTCTGGTAGAAAAGATAACCTAAAGGTTACTATTTTGCTCCCTTGGAGGATTTGATCTAGTTTCGTATCTAGCCTGACCAACTTTTACCAGCATGCCTTTCCTGAATAACGGTATTAACCCCTGTTCCTCAATTTCTTTGAAACAGCTGGTTCCCTCATTCATGGCTTAAATAAATCTTAAACCTGTGGAATAATCCATGTGCCTAAGAGTCAGGCTTTTAATTTTTTTATTAGCCTTTGACAAAAAGGGTGTGTGTGTATGTGTATCAGCTATTATATATTACCAAATTATATGTACATATATATGATATTCAAAGAAATATACATTCCATAGATACACTGAACAGTGTGCAAAGTATGCTACTAATTGTGATTTTTAAAACAAGGCAGTGATATTTACTTATTTACATATTTATATAAATATGTGTCTGTATATGCACAGAAAATTCCCAGGAAAGTCACAACATACAGTAAAAGTGGCTGCCTCTAGGGAGCTATGCTATATCCACCCCTTGCTTTTATAGTTTGGATTGCTTTTTTTTTTTAACTTTTTTGAAGTAACGTCAGTTACAGTGTATCAATTTCTGGTGCACAGCACAGTGTCCCAGCCATGCATATACATACATATGTTCGCTTTCATATTCTTTTCCATTAAAGGTTATTACAAGATATTGAACATAGTTCCCTGTGCTGTACCAGATTACTTTTTAACCATAAGTGTGTATGTTACCTTTTCAACAACAAAAATTACAACGCGCTCTATTAGAGAAAGAGAGAGAGAACCTCCCCAGGGCTCCCTATCGCCCTAGTTAAGATAGACTCAGGAGAACTCTCAGCCTCTCGGGACACTTGCAGTAAGCTTTTCCGAGCCAGGAATGCCACTCCCCCAGCCAGAGCCCCTCTCGCCAGCTAACTAGCCCCTTCTCCTTCTCCAGGTCACAGCTCAAACATGACTTCCCGGGAAAGGCATCTCGCACCCTAAACAGGACCTCTCTCTCTCTCTGTCTCTCACACACACACACACACACACACATTTTCTTTCTTTTGTTTTTCAGGACATCACACATCCTAAATATGACATATTTATGAGTTTGTTTACCTGTCTCTCTCCCCCAGTTCTGTCAGCTATCCGTGAACAGAGGCTAAGAATGTTTCAGCCCCTAAGGTGGCCCCAGCACACCCAATAAATATTTGAAAAGCAAATAAAAGCTTTAAAAATAGATGGCATTTATTTTAGCTCCTGCCCCTTCTCTCACTGCTGTGTCCTTCTCAACCCTCACGTGGGCTGTAATGGAAAAGACTATATATATGTGTGTGTGTGTATATACATGTGTGTGTGTGTATATATATATATATAAATCACTTTGCTGTACACCTGAAATTAACATTGTAAATCGACTACACTTCAATTAAAAAATAATTTTTTTAAAAAAACCTCACTTGGTAGGGAGAATGCCTTTGACCATAAAGTGAACTTCTATGGTCCATTCAGCAAATAGTTTTTGAGCACTTACCATACTCTAGGAACTAGGGATTACAGTAAGAAATAAGACACACAGCATTTCTCTTCTCGTGGGGTTGAAATTCCAGGCTCCGGTCAGAGAAATGGACAGTGAACAAGGAAATCGATTTTTTAGAACATCGAACGGCTTTCAGAGAGTTTCAAGAACTCTGAGGAAAATTAAATGGGGTGATAGGATAGTGACAGGGCTTGGGTTGATGGTATGGCATCTAATTGAGGTGAATGATCAGGGAAGACCTCTCTTTCTCTAAGGAGGTGACTTGGGAGCTACAAAGTGAGAGATTTCATATCAGCCACAGGAAGATCTCGGGGTAGAGGTCTCCAGGAAGGAGGAACAGCGGCGCAAAGATCTGGAGGCTGGAATCATTTTGTCTCAGGAGGAGAAACAAGATGCTGAGTGTGACCGGAGCAGAGTGCTCAAGGTGGAAAATGGACTAAGTTTATGTAGGACCCAATAGGAAGGGCATGGGGAGGCTCAGTGCTGATAATAATCATAAAAATAAAAACAACAGACATCCTGAAAATCAAGTGGTCTATTCACACCCTTGAGTGGTCCCTCCCACTGAGTAGGGCTGCGTGTGCAACCAATAGGATATTGTGAAAATGACCATGACTCCAGAGCCTGGCCCTCTTTCTAGGAAAGCAGCCGCCCTGCTATAAGGATGCTTGAGCAGTCCTATGGAGCAGTCTGTGTGGCAAGAACTGAGGCCTCCTGCCAACAGCCATGGGAATGAACCAACAGGGAAACAGATTCTCCACCTTCACCCAAGCTTTCAAGTGGCAGCAGCCCCCAGTTGACCTCTGAAGACAAAAGCTTAAGAGACCCAGAGCCAGAATCATCCAGGGACACTGTTCCTGGATTTCTGGGACCTCAGAAACCACGAAATCCATACATATTTATTGTTTTCAGCCGCTAAGTTTGGAGACCACTTGTTACACAGCCTCAGGTAACCAATACACAAGCCTTCTCAAAGCAGGACGGCATTGGGTCCTCAGCACAGCCTTGGGAGATAGAGACTGTACTCCTGTTATGTTTTACAGATGAGAACATCTTCAGGCTCAGGCACTGTGACCTGCCCAGGGTCACTCACAGGCTGTGAATGGGGACCCATGATCCCAACAGCACTCCTCGAAGCCCTGTCCTCCCAGCCCCCAGCCTGGGTTCCCTCTGTCCTCTCCCTCTTCTCCAAGAAGTGAGGATGTTTCATCAGAACTTCCAGAGAGAGAGGAAACAGGGAAGCTTGTGAACTTGCCTGGCTAGGGAAATTTGCAGGGCTTAGAACAAGAGCCCTCTCTTCTATTGTCTTCACCATGAATCTGCATCAGGATAAGGGTTGGTCTTCCAGGAGAGCCTAGAATTCTCTCACTGGGATGATTCCACCCTACAGGCAGGGAATCTGAGCCTCAGGGGGGAGGAAGGTGCTTGACCAAAATCTAGCAACTGATAATGATAATGACCTCCAAGACAGTGACAATGACCTTCAAGACTGAGGGATTGACTGCTCCTCAGACATCCAATAAGGCACTTGGTGGACAAGACGTCAGCAAAGAATGAGAACAAAAATGACATCGGACACCCATCAAAGTCTATCTTGGACTTGGCAACAAGATGAGGCAGCTGATGGTATCAGGGCTTCCGGAACCTCTCCCCCCTGCACAGGCTGTGTGTCCGATCTCCAGGAGCACAGACAATGACTACAATGTCTACTTTTCACTGAGAGTTTACAGTGAGCGTGACAGCAACCCTTCATCATCCTGCCAGGTGAATTTCAAGGCAGTGATGTTTCATAATCCCAAATGGTGGAGCCAAGAAGGTCACCACCCCCGCCTTGGGGACCAACCAGTGGGGCCAGAAGGAGGCTGGTGTCTATAGAGGAGGAAACTGAGGCTCAGAGAAGCAGAGTCCAGGTCCCATCACACACGTCGGTGGCAGAGCCAGGGCTGAGCCAGCACCTGCCCCCCAGGCCCACACCCTCCTGATCACCAAGCTACACAGCCTCCTAGGAGGCCCACCGCTGCCCCACCGAGCTCAGATGTCCATTTCTCAGATGAGGAAACTGAGGCTGAGAGACATTCCGTCAATTCTCGAGGACACACAAGGGTGAGTGGCACAGCCAGGAATAGAAGCCAGGTATTTCAAGCCCCAGAGCCCTGCCCTTAACTCCCCAAATCTACCCAGGATCCCCCAAAGCAGGATGAGGCCAGCTCCCTCCCCTGCACTCACTGCAGGCCAAGCCTGTGACATGGGCTTCCCGTGGCTCATCTGACTGGATCATTGGGGCAACCTGTCATTGTCTCCACTCTGCAGATGAGGAAACCAAGGCACACAATGACCTCACAGAGACCCATGTGGCTCCACGTCAGCCCTGGCAAGATTCCCTCAGCTCATCCACGTCCAAGGCCCTCATTTGTCAGAGCTCCATGGCCCCTGTTGGCTCTGCCACCCAGGAGACAAGGAGCTGTGTTTCAGGCTCACTCCCCGAGACAGGACGTGGGGAAAGCCAGAGCCTCTGGGGGCGGCGAGGTCCCCAAGTAACCAATTCGCCAGCATAGCAACCCCCAAGTCAGGCATTCCCAGCCACCTTGAGCATCTCAGAGGCTACCCTTCCTCCCTCCCATGTGTCTCTCCAATTCTATTTCTGTCATCCATCCATCCATCTATTCAACTAATATGTAAGCACTCCAACCACATGCCAGGCACTGGGAGGAAATCCAGGTTCAGTGGGAGAGACCAGCAGTGAGTGGAGAAGTGCACAGATGAAGAGAAAGTTTCAGGCTGCGGTCAATTTTAAAGCAAATACAACAGAGAGATGTGCTAGGAAGTTGCCTTCAAGGTGTGAGATACGCTAGCCCCGGAAGCTGGAGAGCTTGGTCCTGTCACCTCCCCATCCAGCTGCCCCTGAATCCTCCAGTGCCCCCAGGCCATGGGCCAGCTCCCCTGTCTGCGCCCCCCACTGCCCCCTGCTGCAGTCACAGCCTGCCCTGTTTCCCCAAACATCAGGATGGACACTCTGGTCCATGTGTAATTATTCAGCAGACATCATACACTCCTCACCAGCCCCGGTGCCAGACACTGAAAACACAGCCATGAATAAAATAAACCCACCACCGACCCGTCATGTCCCCTCTCTCATTTCCCCTACCTCCGTCCCCTCCGCTGCTCCCACAGACGCTCACCTTCAGAAAATAGGGACGGGGCTCTCCTGGCACCCGGGTCCTGGACAGAGTGGTCAGAGAGCACGGGCTGAAGGAAACGGGTCCCCTCACATGGGGAGATTTTAAACCCTGGCTGGGAGTGATGTCATTTGCCGTGGCCTGGATCTGGGAGGGTAATCCTGGCCGCGGGTGGGGGACTCGACTGGGCGCCAGGAGGTGACATTGGCAGGGAGGGGGGAGGGGGCCCCGTCTGCCTAATCCCTTCCTCTTCCCCCACCCCAGGACATCTTAGCAATTAGAGCTGATGGGGAAGGGAGGCCCAGCTTCTGCCTGTGACCACGAGCACCCACTCCTCGGGGAAGTCCTTCCTTAGGTCTAACCTGTGTCCCTCTAGCTTTGGCTATCGCGCCATCAAAGAGGAAGGGAAAATGTTGGGTGTTCCTAAGAGATCTCTCAAAAGACAAGGGGCACAGGGCTTCTGGCTCCCTCTCCTGGGTCCCCCACTCTTGTCTCTCCCTGTTTCCTTTTTTCCTCTTTCTTTGCCTCAGCTTCTATCACTCTTGTTTCTTTTCTTTTTTTTTTAATTGAAGTACAGTCAGTTACAATGTGTCAATTTCTGGTTCTATCACTCTTGTTTCCAACAACTTCCCCCACTTCCTCTACTCCAGCTCTCTCCCCCCTCTCTCTCTCCCTCTGTCGTCACACCTCCAGCTCTCCCTCCCTCCACACCCTTGGTCTTTGTTTGGGGTCTTTGTGACTCCGTTTCTTTTTTCTTTGAGCCTCAGGCTCTGCCACTTCTGCTGGTCTGCCAGCATGCCCCTCTCTCCTCCTCCATCTCTGGGTCCCTCTGTCCTGGTCTTTATTGATGTATGCGTCTTTCTGTCTTGGTCTCTCGTCTATCTCTCATCCTCTCTCTCTCTCTGTGACTCTATTTTGGTTTTGGCCTCTGTGTGTCACTGTCCTGGTCTCCCTGTCTGTCCACCTCTCCCTGCAACTTCAGCATCCCCCTCTCAGTACCTCTGTCCTTTATGCAACCTCTTAAGCTCCAATCTCTGTTCCTGTTTCTTTCTCTCTCTCCCTGCCTCTCCCTCTGATTCTTGCTTTCTTTCCTTCTAGCTTCATTCGCCTTCCTTCTCTTCTCCCTATCTGGGAGCCGCTCTTGCTCTGTACTTCTGACTGTCTCCCTCTGTGTTTTCTTCTCTCTGCCCCTCTGTGGGTGTGTGTGTCTCTGGATATTAACACCTCCCTGAGCTCCTGGCCCCACATGGGTCTGTCCTCCATCGCCATATACCCGAAAACGCAGGCGCACACACCTACGTGCCTGAGACCGTGGTAATCCCGCCTTGTGGCTGGGTCATTGTGTCTCACCATAAGGGGCCCTTTCTTCCTTCAACCCCCCCCAACCCCCTGCTAGAAGAGATTAAGGCCAGCAGCAGGGCTGGGGAATCAGGGCCGGTCTCATTAGCTTGAAGAGCCAAGGATGACAGGGAGAGAGGGAAGGGCCGCCTGGCCCTCAGTGACCAGTCAAAAGGCTACTCTTGGGGGACCAGTCCCATAACCGACCCTCCTGGCCCACCAGAGCAGCGAAGGAAAGTTGGCCATGGGAGGGGAGGAAGAGAAAACAGATCCTCGAAGGCTCCCCAGGAGAAGGTGTCAGCTGTCCACTTCACCACCTCTGAATTTTCCCACCCATTGGCTCTGGGCTCAGAAGCCCACCAGGCTTGGGAGGGTGTGAAGAGGTGAGTGTCAGGTCAGCACGTGGCCCTGGGGTCAATTAAGCTGAGTCGAAATCTAGGTTCCTCCGCCCCTGAGGCAACTTGCTTTCTTTTCTCATCTACAGGCAGTGGGTGACTCAGGAGACAACCCTGGCAATCAGCCTTGCCTTCTCCTTTTTCCTCACCTCCCCCAGCATCCAACTGATCTGTAAATCCTGTCATCTCTTCTTTCAGGTAATGGTCCAGCTGAAAACTACAAAACGCTGCTGGGAGAAATCAGAGAAGGCTTAAGTCCGGAGTGACATAGACAATCGTCCCTCTGGATCAATGGGTTCCGAATCCACAGACTCAACCAACTCAGGATCAAAAACTTTGGGGAGAAAAAAGATACAGAAAGCAAAACCTGAATTTGTTATGTGCCAGCAACTATTTACATAGCCTTTACACTGTATTTACAACTATTTACATAGTGTTTACATTGTATAGATATTGTAAGTAATCTAGAGATGATGTAAAGTACACAGGAGGTTACATGCAAACACTGCACCATTTTATATAAGGGATCTGAGCATCTTCAAATTTTGGTATCTAGGGGTGAGTGAGGGAGTCCGGGAACCAATCTCCCGTGGATACGGGAGGACAACTATACCATGTTCATAGATTGGAAGACTCACTGTTGTTAAGGTGTCAGTTCTGCTCAAACGCATCTCTAGACTCACTGCAATCCCAGTCAAAATCTCGGAAGGCTGTTTTTGTAGAAACTGACAAGCTGATTCAAAAATCAATATGAAAATTCCAAGAATCTGGAATAGTCAAAACAATTTTGGAGAAAAAAAAGAAGTTGAGGACTGCTACTACCTAACTTCAAAACTTATTGTCATGCTACAAGAATATAGACAGTGTGATTTACATAAGAATAAACAAATAGATTGGTAAGAGAGAAGAGACGGGTCAAAAATTGACCAAACCTTTATGGTCAATTGATTTTTTTTTAAAAGTGTGATAATAATATAATGATTACCTTTTTATTGAGGTATAGTTGATTTACAATATTATATGAGTTTCAGGTGTACACCATAGTGATTCAAAAATTTCATAGATTATACTCCACTTAAAGTGATTATAAAATGTTGGCTACAGTCCCTGTGCTGTACAATGCATCCTGGTAGCTTATGTATCTGGTACATAGTAGTTTATACCTCCTAATTCTTTACCCTTAGCTTGCTCCTCCCCCCTTCCTCTCCCCACTGGTAACCACGATTTTGTTCTCAAAATCTATGAGTCTGTTTCTTTTTTGTTATATTCACTAGTTCGTTTTATTTTTTGGATTCCACATGAAGTGATATCATACCGTATTTTTCTTTCTCCGTCTGACTTAGTTCACTAAGCATAGTACCCTCCAAGTCCAACCCATGTTGTTGCACGTGGCAAAATTCCTTTCTTTTTTATGGCTGAGTTGTATATATATATATATATCAATCACACCTTTCTTATCCACTCGCCTGTTGATGGACGCTTGGGTTGCTTCCACATCTTGGCTATTGTAAATAAGTCTGCTATGAACATTGGGGTGCATGTATCCTTTTGAATTAGTGGCTTTTGTTTTCCTCTGTTATTCGTGTACCCAGGAGTGGAATTGCTGGATCATACAGTGGTTCTGTTTTCAGTTTTTTGAGGAACCTCCACACTGTTATCCATTGCTGGTTGTTCCCACCAACAATGTACTAGGGTTCCCTTTCCTCCACATCCTCACCAGCATTTGTTATTTGTGGTCTTTTTGATGATACCCATTTTGACAGGTATGAGGTGATGTCTCATTGTCGTTTAGAGATGTTGAGTATCTTTTCATGTTCCTGTTGGCCAACTGTATGTCGTCTTTGGAAAAATGTCTTTGGCTCTTCTGCTCATTTTTTAATCAGGTTGTTTGGTTTTTTGATATTGAGTTATGTAAGCTGTTTATATATTTTGGATATTAACCCCTTATCAGTCATATCATTTGCAAATATTTTCTCCCATTCAGTAGGCTGTCTTTTGTTCTGCCAGTGGTTTCTTTTGCTGTGAAAAAGTTTTTAAGTTTAACTAGGTCCCATGTGTTTATTTTTGCTTTTATTTCCTTTACCTTAGGAGATTGGTAAAAAAATAGATAAATATACACACACACACACACACACAATTTATGTCAAAGAGTGTTCTGCCTGTTCTTTTCTGGGAATTTTATGGTTTCTGACCTTACACTGAGGTCTTTAATCCATTTCGAGTTTATTTTTGTACATGCTGTGAGAAAATGTTCTAATTTCATTCCTTTACATGTGGCTGTCCAGTTTTCCCAGCACCACTTGTTGAAGAGACTGTCTTTCCTCCATTGCATATTCTTGCCTCCTTTGTTGTAGATTAATTGACCATAGTGCATGGGTTTATTTCTGAGTTCTCTATTCTGTTCCATTGAGCTATGTGTCTGTTTTGGCGCCAGTATCATATTGTTTTGATAATTGTAGCTTTGCAGGATAGTCTGAAGTTAGTGCATGGTTAATTGATTTTTTGACAAAAGTGCTGAAGCAAGTCAACAGGGAATTCTTTCAATAAATTCTACTTGAACAACTGGGTATCCACGTTAAAAAAAAAAAAAGAACCTCATTCTCTCCCTCACACAATACACAAACATTAATTTGAGATCATTAAATGTGAAAGCAAAAGTATAAAACTTCTAGGAAAAAAGAGAAATATTTTCTTGACCTGGGAGCAAGCAAAGGTTTCGTAGGACACAGAAAGCAGTAACCATGAAATAGAAAATTGATAAATTGGTCTAATCAAAATGGGAAAATTCTGCCCTTTTTTCAAAAAAAAAAAAAAAATCATTAAGTTAAAGGAAATCCTAGCCACAGTCTGTTAGAAAGTATTTGCAATACAGCTGGCAAAGACCTTATATCCGAAATCCATAAGAAAGATTTCTTCAGCTAGATAATAAAATAGGTGGAAGAGACACTTCACAAAAGATAAACAAATGGTCCTTAAGTGCACAAAAAGATGTCCAATGTTATTTGTCATTAGGGAAATAAAAAGACCACAAGATACTACACATGACACCAAAATGATTAAAATGAAAAAGACTGACATCACAAATGTTGGTGAGGTTGTGTAGCAACTAGAACTCTCCTACCTTCTGGTGGGAATGGAATGGTACAATCCCACTGAGGAATTGCTTGGTGGTTTTCTATAAAGATGGATTAATTTAACCTTATAAGTGGATCCACTTCTAGGTATTTACCCAAGAGAAATGAAAACAGGTCCACTATACGACTTGTATAGAAATGTTCACATTTTTTTTTCATATCAGTCCCTAATGGAAAACAACTCAAATGTCTACTGAGCTGTAAAAGTACAGAATGTCACACAGCCATAAAATGGAATACTTCTCAGCGATGAAAAAGGAAAAACTACTACATGTATAACATCATGGATGATTCACAAAACCTTATGATGAGTGAAAGAAACCAGACACAATGAATGCATACTGCATGTGATATTGTGACTTTTATAATAAGAAATATATCTTTGGTCCTGGTCTCAATCTGGCGCAGAACTCTTAAAACCTTTGGAATTTCCTGTGATGAGAGGGATAAAGGTGTCTTTTGTTATGTTAAAGAGGCAACCTTTGGAAAGCCCTAGGTGACTAAAGGATGGGCTGATCACCAGAGAAACTAACCAAGGGATTAGAGGATTTAATTTTCTGTGCCTCCACCTCACTCCCACTCCCCATCCTCCTACTTGCTCCTGGGATGTGAGAGAAGCTCAAAATTGAGTTCAAATGCTAACAGCCAAGGATTTAACGAATCATGCCTATGTAATAAAACCTGCATAAAAACCCGAGAGGATGGAATTCCAAGAGCTTCGAGGTTGGTGAACTAGAGCACATCTCTGTACGGAGAGGGTGGCACACCCCAAACTCCACAGGTACAGAAGCTCCTGCGTTGGGGATCCTTTTAGATTTCATCACATGCATCTCTTCATCTGGCTGTTAAAATCCCTTTATAAAGCTGGGAGAGTACAGTTCAGTGGTAGAGTGCTTGCTTAGCATGCATGAGGTCCTGGGTTCAATCCCCACTAGCTCCATTAGGAAAAAAAGAAACCTAATTACCTCCCCTCAAAATGAAAAAAAAAATTTTAAGACAAAAAAAATCCCTTTATGATAAAATGATCATCTGGTGAGTAAATGTTTTCCTGAGTCTGTGAGCTCACTCTAGCAAATTAATGGAACCCAAGGAGGGGATCGCAAGAGCCTCCGACTTATGGCTGGTCGGTCAGGAGCACAGGCGACAACTTGGACTTGAGATTGGTGTCTGAAGGGGGAGAGAAGGGCAGTCACATGAGGCTGAGCACTTAACTTGAACCCGACACTATCTCCAGGTAGATAGCACGGTAGATGATGTGCTTGGTGGTGTTGGAAAACACATACCAAACTATATGATTCCAAAGTTCAAGAATAAAAAAAAATTTTAATTTGGAAACGGTTGCCAGGGACTTGGTGAGAGAGGAGGTGGATGGATAGAGAATGTTCAGTGACTGTTTATTGGATACAGACAGGATTTCTTTTAGGGATGATGAAGATGTTTTGGAATTAGAACATGGTGATGGTTGCACAATCTTGGGAATATACTAAACACCACTGAGTTGCATAGTTTGAATGGTAAATTTTATGATATGTGAATTCAATTGCAAATTTTTTTTAAATCCGAAAAAGCAATTGCGTGGAGTGGAGAAGGGGTATTGACTACCTGAGGTAACTTCTCGAGTGGTGCAAATGTTCTGTATTTTGATAGGCATAGTAAGGGTATAGTGAGTGCAGGGGAAGGGGCTGGCCTCAACCTGCTTTGGGGGATCCCAGGCAGATTTGGGGAGTCAAGGGCAGGGCTCTGGGGCTTGAAATACCTGGCTTCTATTCCTGGCTGTGCCACTCACCCCTGCGTGTCCTCAAGAATTGACGGAATGTCTCTCAGCCTCAGTTTCCTCATCTGAGAAATGGACATCTGAGCTCGGGGGGGCAGCGGTGGGCATCCTAGGAGGCTGTGTAGCTTGGTGATCAGGAGGGTGCGGGCCTGGGGGGGCAAGGTGCTGGCTCAGCCCTGGCTCTGCCGCAGACGTGTGTGATGGGACCTGGACTCTGCTTTTTTGAGCCTGTTTCCTCCTCTGTGGAATAGTGATGGCACAGGATCTACCTGGTGGGAAGGATTCACTAGATTATTGTTCCTCGAGAGCTTGTTCCCGAGGCCCTGGGTGCTATCTGAGCACTTGGGGATTCTAAGTGGAGGTCCTGATGGTTGGAGGACCTCCTTCCTGACCTGGAGCAGGTGACTTCCTCCCCTCAGGCTTGGTTTCTCCAACTGCATATTATCTCCAGGGACCACCCCCAAGGTGATGCGAGCCTTCAGCCTCACTGTCAGAGCTCCCGCGCTCAGGCGGGAGCCTGTACCCCGCACTGCTGAGCCCCAAGGGCCCCGAGCACCAGCCTCCGTCTGGCCCCGCTGGGTGGCCCCCAGGGCGGAGATGGCAACCTCCTTGGCTCCACCGTTTGGGATTATGAAACAGCACTGCCTTGAAATTCACCCAGGTTGCAGACAGCTTAGGTATTTCAAAAGTGAAGATAAGAAATGGCCATCAACTCAAGACACGGGACACAGCTTTATTAGTCATCAGGGAAGTGGAAATTGAAACCTCACAGCGATGCCTCTATGTCCCACCAGGACGGCTAAAATGAAAGGCTACTAATACCATGGGTTAGTTAGACAAACATATATGTGGGTTGTATTACATATATATGTTTATTTATTTATTTTATTTTATATTATAGATCATATGGCATGTTATATATACAACATTTGTATATATGCATGTAAGAGATGTGTGCATGTATGTATATGTGTATGTATAAATATATATATATAATATTCTTTGGGCCCACCAGCGATTGCAGAGCCTGGGGTGCTGGACCAGGTCCTAGGGATATTAACCCTTTAGTGACTGGACCATAGGACACACAGGGTTCCCACAAGATGGGACCCTGGAGGGGCACAGGGACAAGGGCCCAACCAACCCAGTTTTTTGGGGACTGTTCCAGTTTAGTATGGAAAGTCTCACATCCCAAGAACTCCTGAACTCAGGCAAATGCAGATGGTTGCTCCGCTATCTCGGAGAGGGGATATGGACCCAACTCAGGAGCCTATTTCGATAAAATAACTGGAACTTCTATACTGGTGTGTATAGTGGACAGACTGTCAGCTCCAGACGTGAGGATGATCAGCTCAGGTCTTTAGAGGAGAAAAATCAAGACGCGGACAAAGGGGCGCCTCACCCAGAGACACACAGCTGATGGTTCATAGAAACAACACTCCAGCCAAGGCTTCTTTTCCCATCGAAACCATGCCCGTGACGACCCTGCTACGCACGGTCCGGAGTCTGAACGGGACTTTCACTGGGACAGACACACCGCAGGACCTCTCCAGCTCCAGAAAGTCACCTAGGACCCAGAGAAGTTGGTTGAGACTCTGCTATTTACTGTATTCAGAGTTTAAACTGAGAAATTTTTTAAATATTAAAAAAAAATTTTTAATTTATTAAAGGTGTATTTCAAATTCTGTACTTAAAAAAAAATGGAACGCTTTACCTGAAGACCTCAAAGCTGCAAGATGCATCATGTCAGAGGTAGACCTCAGGGCTCTGCATAAGATCGCTGGCAGATCAGAGCCTTCTCTGTGTCAGAGACCTGCAAATTGCCACATCTGTACCCTTTTTCCCCATCTCCAGAGCCCCTTGTTACTCCCAAATGGACAGGGAAGGGAGAGTAGGTAGGAAATCTGGATGTGGGTTCATGATAAATGTTTTAAGCCAACAACGTTGGCCCCCTCCTAACTCTCCCCCTTCTCTTTGCTCCTCCATCTCCTCACCTCCTCTGACGCCCTCCTGCGGCCACCTTGGCCCCTGGGTCTCCCCACAGCCAGTCCTCTGACCCTGTCGTGCTCCCATTTAGCAATTGTTCCAATCCTCTTAGGCCAGGCCGGCCTCAGCAGAGCAGGGAGAGAATTAGATCAGATTTGGGAGGGGGACCCTCATGTGACAGGCTGTGGGGGAGGAGAGTGGACAGACCATTGGGACAGAATGAAAACACCTGCTTATTTGAAACCCCATGAGGAGGTCTCAAGGCTTCTCACATACTGAGACCCCAGGAGGAGATGCGGCGGGGGGGAGGGGGACCGAGGGCCACAGAGATGCCCAGAAGCTGAGCTGCCTTACTGCCTGTGCTCCAAAAGCGTTTTCCCACCTTTGGCTCCCATCTCTGTGGTTACTGAAGAGCCTAGCACTTCTGCCTGCGTTTTCAGGCCATCACTCCTCTCTCGAGGGACCTGATTTTCTCCCTCCCATGTGTGTTTTTATGGCACAGATGTTGGCAGCCTCTGGGCTGCCCTAAGGAGCACCCCCACACACCCACCCCACTCCCACCCCACCTTCACTCCGCCCTGACCCCCCACCTCCCACCCTCCTTCATGTTCCAGCAAAATGGACATTGGTTAGATTAGGGAAGGGTTTCCAGAGCAGCAGGCAGCCCCTGGGGGCAATTAGTTTTTCCCTTAGCATCTGATGAACGCTGTGGGCCTCCCTCCAAGGCCACCTGTCTACAGAGAGCCTCCGGAACTCACAAACACCAAGTACCACACTCTTTCCAGAACCTTCTGAAATAGGGCAAGGGGTAAGACGCCAAGAGGAACTTGTGGAGGCAAGAAAGCTGTGTGGTCAGGGAGCCAGTATTAATGTTCAACCCTTCCCATGAACTTGGTCCTTTGCTGAGAATTTTCACAACTTCTCCCTTCCAAGGTGAGATTCCAGGTCCTGCGCAGCCCCTCCCTTCCAAGCTCTGAGCTGGCTTCTGACATCCTTGGCTGTGATTCTTTGAGTAGTTTTGCTCTATAAAGTCACCTCAAACACAGAATTCTCGACTTTTCTGCTCCAACGTTTCTGTGAGCCTCTGGTTGCAGGGCTATCAGCTGATCACTGTGTCACCTTGTTTTATGTGTCTTTCTGTTTTAAAGACCCTTTATTTATTATATACCGTTGATTCTTTCACAATGAACGCGTGGCCAACAGCGCTGTAACTCGTGCCTGCAGGAAGCGTATCTCACACACAGATTTCCTCCATCAGATACATCACTGCCTTTTTAGAAGGACCCATAGACAGCACTTCAGCACTAGGCTTGGGGACGTTTTAAACAATGAATTCACTAGCAAAAAGCACAAAAATACCATATGACCCAGCAATTCCTCCTCCAGGTGTACACCCGAAAGAACCGAAAGCAGGGACTGGAACAGCTACTGGTACATCATTGTTTGTTGCAGCTCTATCCACAAAAGCCAAAAGGTGGAAACAACCCAAGGGACCATCAACAGATGAATGGAGAAACAAAATGTGGTGTGCCTGTGTGTGTATGTATACGTGTGTGTGTGTGTGTGTGTATATATATATATATATATATTCCATTACATATGTATATATTCTCCAGCCATAAAAAGGAATGAAATTCTGTCACATGCGTCAACACAGCTAAACCTTGAAGACATTATGCCAGACACAGAAGGAAAAATACTGTATGATTCCACTAATACGGGGTAATTAGAGTGGTCGAAATCATAGAGATGCAAAGTAGTGCAAAGGTTGCCAGGCGCTGGGGCGAGGGTGGGAGGGCAAGTTTGTGTTCAATGGCTACAGAGTTCCTGTTGGGGACGATGCAGACGTTTTAGGCAGAGAGGGGCGATGGTTATACAATATCCTGAATGTATTTTACTGCCACCGAATGTATACTTAGGAATGGTTAAAACGATAAATATTAAGTTATAAAAATCTTACCACCATTTTAAAAAGCACAAAAATACCCCCAAAATGCAACCCTAAATAGACCTCAGAAAGGACACTTGTTTACAGTGTAAGAACTGAAGTAAGAAAGCAGGGGAGGGTAGAGCTCAGTGGTACAGCACATACTTAGCATGCACTAGGTCCTGGGTCCAATCCCCTGTACCGCCATTAAAAATAATAACAAGTAGGTGGGGAAGGTATAGCTCAAAGTGGTAGGGTGCATGCTTAGCATGTACGAGGTCCCAGGTTCAATCCCCAGTACCTCCTCTTTAAAAAAGCAAATAAACAAATAAACCTAATTACCCCCTTCCCCCAAAAAAACCTAAAAAAAACCCATATTAAATAATTAATAATAATAATAATAAGTAAATCTGATTCTCTCCCCCTACAATAAAAGAGAGAGAGTAGAAAAGAAAGCGAAGGGTCGTCATGTTCCAGGTCATCTGGGAACCCACAATTGTATTTTTCACAGCTCTGCTTCCTTGTGTTGCAAAGAAATCTCCAGAGTAGGCAAATCTGCAAATAGCAGGGATCTCGACTGTATTTCAAGAATTCGAGAGGAGGCAGAGCACACTGGAGACATAGAACAGAACCCCAATGACAGGAAGACAGACCAGAAGGCTCTAGAAGGCAGAGATCAAATCCCCCATCCCCATCTTCTCTCCATCTCCCCAGCATTGTCTACAAAGCCCAGGTTGCTCTTTATTTGTCCCCTACGCAGAGTGATGCCTCTCTTTGCGGAGAGAACATGGAGAGATCTCGCTATCTGTGAGCATCTGGGGGCAGGAGCCAGACTTCAGTCAACCATACAGGGAGGACCAGAATTAGAACTTGCAGGGGGCTGCAGAGATCAAGGAATTGATGGATGGGGAGAGAGCCATTGTTTCTGCTCTGATTGGATCAAAAATGAACGGACTAATTATTTCCTCTTAGCACATATTTCTACCAACTCCCCATCCATGAGAACCTGGGAATTGGATGGCAGTCTGAGAAGCCCAGGGAGGAACTTCCAGAAACTAATGCTCCCCTAGCTGTCCCCGGATGGGCTCTGCCCCCTGGGTTTCCATCCAACCCTGGGATGAGTCAGGTCAGGAGAGCAGGGTGAAGACATCCACGTGGCCCAGGCAGCATCCAGAGCCAGCAATTGTCCTTGTTTTCCTGCTTGCAAATTAATAATAATAATTAAGCAGTAGGAAAAAGGGAAGAAATGAACATCCAGCATTCCCTGTAGCCCCTGGGTAATTTATTTTTGCTGGGGGTTTTGATGTTGTTGTCAATTTAAATATATTATGGGTATATGCTTTATTTATCTTTTGCATGTGCTCGCTGAATGTATACATTCTCAGAATGAACAATGTGCCTGAGATATTACTCCATGTCAAAAACTACCCACTCATTCAATCACTTAACACATCATTAGTCTTCAGCTTTGAGTTTTTCCCATTTGAGACTAAGAGATTCAGCCGTCAGAAAAAAAGCCTAACAAGAACTCTGTCCAGACACATTTATTTCAACAAAAAGATACACCCCGCAAACAAAGCAAAAAATACACTGAAACTCATCAGTTGTTACTAAACATTCTACCCTCCGTTCCTTTTGTTGTTAGTTAATATCCCACAGTCTGACATTGCTAAGAAATACTCATTCTCTTATTCAAGGACATGAATTAATTCAGTTAACTCAGCTGATTGATAGTTCAAGTAAATATATTCATACTGTTCACAGTGGTCAAGAATTGTTCCAGGATAAATCTCTTACGATAAAAACCACTATTTAATCCTTTACGAGATATTACCAATTCCGTCTCTAAAATCTCCAAAAACCTTTTTACCAAGCTTCATTCTGTCTATAGCACGAGAAAGCCACATCACTATCCTATGACCCACTTATCCTGATTGATCCAGCGGGCAATACAACCATCATTGAATTCATTTATATATTTGTATTGATATACATATTTTTATTGATATGCATATATAAAATTACCCATTTAAAGTATACAATTCAGTGTTTTCCACTCTATTCACAGAATTGTGCACCCATCACCACAATCCATTTTAGAACTTTTTCATCACCCCAAATAGGAACCCCATGCCCCAGTCCCAATTTTCCCCTCTCCCAAGTTCCTGGAAATTGCTAATCCACCTCCTGTCTTCATGGATTTGTCTATTCTGGACATCTCATATGAATGGAATCATATGCTATGTGACCTTTTGTGTCTGGTTTCTTTCACTCAGTGTAATGTTTTCAAGATTTATCTGTGTTGGAGTATGGATCAGTACTTTATTCCTTTTTAAGGTTAAAAAATATTCCATTGGACGAATGAATGACATTTTGTTTACCCCTTCATCAATGGAGGGACACTTCTGTTTAATTTTCCCCTTTTGGCTCAGTGAATAGTAACATACCACCATGAACTTTGCCATATTTGAATTATACATTTTCATAAAAGAGTATCAGTGAGATTCTCCATCTATTTATCTTTTATTGGTCAAATAAATTGCTACACTGCAAAAATTGTTGAGGGCAGGGACATTGCTTTCCTGGTCACTCTGGCTTTTCCAGCTTATTTATGAGGCTTGACAGCACGTTGGATAGAGAAAAGTTGATAGATTTTGGAACTTTCCTGTGTCCCGCACTGAATAGTGTCCAAAACAATGAGCTGCACCTATAACAATATCTATATGTTTTACTTAATTTTGATTCTGATCTCCCTGTGTTACCAGCACCCTGGGCTGCGAGCCTTTTCAGCCATGCTCTCCCCTGACTCTTGACCCCCGAACCCCTAAGGGTCCTGACAAAAGGGGACAGAATCACCCATTGAGGTATCTAGACGGAACAGAAGCACCTCAAGTGCCTTCCCAATGGCCTTTGGCTGAGAGTATTGGCAGTTATCACCAAGTCTGTCTCAGCACCAAGTAAGACTCCAAAAACATGAGAAAGCTGCCTTCCACATCCTCTCACCAACCAACCCCAGGCATGGAGCCTCTTCTCAAACTCTGCCCATCTAACCATCAAGATGTTCCATTTCATTTCCTTTAAAAAGGAGGGAGAAGGTGGCCTCTAGTCACATCTTATGGACCAAGGAAATAACTAAATCCTCCCCTTTTGACAGCAGCACCACTGACTGTCTTGGTGACCAGCATGTTCCCAGCCACCCAAGAAGCACAAAAGATGTCCAGTCACAGCAGAATGTTGCCAGAAAGATCTATCTGGTAGACTGCCCCGGGGAGCAACAGTTCAGAAAGTGAGGCAAACCGAATAACGAGATCTCTGTGCTTTGTTTCACGTTGTCTTTGATCACTCATTTAATTTGCATTTGACATTGATGATAATAAAACTTCTCGAGAACATAAGTTACAGTGCTCATCCCCAGGAGACAGTGTCCCGGGGAGACCCCAGGCACAAGCCAGGAGTTCAGGCTGATGCTTATACCCAGATCTACGTAGCTGGGGGAGGTGGGAAGCTGGGTTCCTGGGACCCAAGCTCCTGAGTTGAACACCCAAACCAGACCCAGTTCATTCATTCACCAGGGAAAAGGGAAGGACCCAGGCAGTCTCACCATGGGGGTTTCCTGGAGGCTCCCAGTGAGCAGTAGTCACTCAATAATAAAAGGATTAATAAATTAGTGCGTCTCCTGCAAGGGGGTAGGGTTGAAGGTGGGGCATGAGAGGGTGGGTCCCAGGACTCTTAGGGTGTGCCTAGGTGGGTGCAGCAGGAAGTTGGGATATAAGCCCCAGACCCATGAGCAGAGTATGAAGCGCAGAGAACAGAGAAGCAGTGAGGAAGGAAGAACTCAGATCTCTCATGGGTGAGTCTGGACCACCAGGAGGAGCCTGGGCTGGTGGTGGGGCTGTGTGGGTAGGATCCTGTGGCCAAGGCTGGGAGGCCATCTGGGCATCCAGAGAAGGCCCAGCTGTCTGGGAGGGCTTCCTGCGCTGTGCTGTGGGGAGGAATTAGCAGATTTGGGGGAGTGGAATTACATTATTTGGGATGGATGATCAGAGAGCTGGCACACAGTGGCCCCCCACAAAAGTCAACGTCGCTTCCACCCTTGCCTGCGTTCCCAGCTGGGGACCCTGTAATATTCCAGGAGCTGTGATCAAGCCCATTTCAAAGATGTGGACACTGAGGCCCAGAGAGGTGCAGGCGCTGGCTGGAAGGTGGAGAGTCAGGATCTGACCAAGAACATCTGGTCCAGATGCCACACCCTCATCCAGGCACTGCCTCCCGCTGCCATCAGGCCTGATCACCTCTCCCACCTGCTCACAGGAGGGCCCTGGCCCAGGAGGGGAAGGGTGCCAGATCGGCTGGGAATTGGTGGTGGGGCTCATCTGACCCTGTTTCCTTGGCCAGACCCCACCCGGTGCTCAGGACCCCTAAAGAGGCAGCGACAGGAGCGCACAGTGTACACCAAAGAGCAGCTAGAGATGCTGGAAGAGCACTTTAAGAAGAACGACTATCCAGGCTACCAGGAACGCCTGGGCCTGGCGGCCAAGCTCAACCTAGAGGAGCACAAAGTGCAGGTCTGACCCCTTCCCCGCCCCTGTCCCCGAGACCTGCTCCCACTTGGCCACTTACCAAGCGCCCCGCCCCTGGACCACCTTTCCTGCCCTTCCCGCGCAGCAGGTGGGGAGCAGTCAGGCCAGAGGGGCCCAGTGCGGCCCTGGGTCACACGGCAAGCCAGGGATCTCCCCGGTGTGGGCGCACGACTGGATCCCGAGTCCACTTCAGGCCTGTGCGGCACAAACCCGCCAACCCCATCTGCCCAGGACTGACGCCCCACGGAGCCTCCCTGTGCCCGGACCTCAGGGCCTCTGAACCTGCGGGCCCTCGCGGGCAGACCCCTTCCTCATTCCCGGGCTCGCGGGTGCCCAAGCCCTGCCCCTCCTGCCCTCTGCGCCCCTCCTGACCCGCAGGGGCCTCTGACTGGGCCTGGGGGCGGAGGCAGAGGCGAGGCCGGCGGCCTCCGCCCCGCAGCAGCCTCGCAGCCCGGGCAGAGGGGGACGCGCGCGGCCCCTGCTCTCTGACGCCTCGTCCCGGGCCCCTCTGTCTCCCCAGGTGTGGTTCAAAAACCGCCGGGCCAAACGCTCCAGGCTGGAGCGACTGTCCAAGGGCGGAGACCAGAGAGCCTGCGACGCCCCCGGCGCCCCCGGCCCCACATTCCCAGAGGAGCCGGGTTTCCGCAGCCCCGCTCCGCCCAGCCCCGCGGGGATGCTCCCGGCACCGGGGCCCGGCGCCTTGGGCCAGGGCCCGGCCAGGTGGGCCCCGGCACGGGGCGCCCAGGCGGAAGTCCCGGCTGCTTCAGCCCCCGTTCCAGCCCCAGCCCGAGTCCCAGCCCCAGTCTCAGTCCCAGCTCCAGCACCCGTCTGGCCTCAGGACCCCTATGCCCTGAACTTCTATCCAGAGCCTCTTTCAACTCCAGATTTTGCAGAGGTGTTCTCGCACCGAGATCCCTCCCGGGGACCTCCCTCTCCCTTGATGTCTGGGTACCAAAAGGATGATGACTGTGAGGATGAGAACGACTTCGGCCCCAGGCAGCTACTGAATTTGTAGAGTCATATGTCCCCACAAAGTCTTGCAGACCCCGCGGGGCGAGAGGGGACTAGTTTCGTGGACCTGCGCATGGCGCCCAGGCAAGGATGCAGGAAAGTGTGGCAGCTCTGCCTTCACAGCTTGATTACCCTCCATCGCGTTACTGCACCTCCAACCACCCAGCCTGGGGAGGTGGGTATTTTTGTCTTCACTGTGTGGCCATCAAAGGTGGCACAGCTCTGAATGTCCCCGCCCCGTTATTTGGGGTGGACACGGGCATTTCTGTCAATTAATGAGTCAGTGGTGGATTTGCTGCGCATGGTGTGTTCCGGGTTTTGTGGCCGCTGCCCGAGAACTTCCTAGGCGACCTTGACCGGCCTCATTCGCCCAGCAGTCCTGCCCAGCCTGCCGGAGGTTTAGAATTTGAGACTTTTTAATGTTGGCCAACCTGCTGTCTTGTGACTTCTTGTAGTTTTAATATTGATTTCTCCAGTGATGGAGAAGTTAAGCATTTCTTGTGTGTTATTCAGGCATTAGGAATACTTGTAAATTGTCTTTTTTTAACCGACTTTTCTTAATTTGTTTCAATTTAAATGGATGTCCCTTTTGGTAACCGAAGTGTTGGGAACATTTTTCCCATTTGTGCTTTTTTTATAAGTAGAATCTCTTGATTTTAATGTTGTCCATTTCAGTGCCTTTCATTGTCTAGTGTGATGACGCAGTGTCCTTCTTTTTTCTTTTCCATCAGTGGTATGCTGATCGCTGTAAACAAAATTAATTTCTTAATAAAAATTTAAAGTAACTTTCATAAGATAAGCCCCATTTTCAAGTTGACATAAAAATTTATAAGGAAGCGGGTGAGTATAGCTCAGTGGTACAGCACATGCCTGAGGTCATGTGTTCAATCCCCAGTACCTCCATTAAAAGAAAAAGTTTACAAAAGCTGACATTCAAGGTCTGCTTACTTGCCTTGTCACAAACTGAAAGCTATTTACAGCTGGCATCAGTCTGAAGTCCTCAGTCTGCTGCTTTTGATACAACAGGGTTTGCTTTTTAGTGGCGGAAGGGCCGTTTGGTTTTTTTTTTTTAGGGGGATGGATTTGGTTTTTTGTTTGTTTGCTTGCTTTTTCCCTCTAAAATTAACGCCTTTTCTTTTGTCTTTCTTGTTTAAGAAATGTCTCATTATCACATGGTTATAAAGATATTATTTTCGTCTCTAAAATCTTTACAGTTTTAACTCTCATATTTAGGTCTTAAAACGTCTAGAATTGATTATATGGTGTGAGGTAAGGATTTCTTGTTTTCTCATCATGGATTTCCAATTGTCAGTTTACAGAAAGAACGGTTAATTTGTCACAAATCAAGCATCCATTCATAGATGGATCTGTATCTACAGAGTCTATATTTGGCATCCCTGGGCTCTATGTCCCTGCACCAATGATGTGTTCCTTCTGTCATCAGTTTCTCTGCTGCCCTCTGTGGCCATCCTGACCCCTGCATCTCCCCACAGCCAGTTTTCTGGTCCTGTCCTGGTCCCATTTAGCAAATGCTCCAATCCTCTTAGACCAGGCCGACCTCAGCAAAATATAGTGAGAATTAGCAGGGATTTAGAGGTTCATGTGACAGGCTATGGTTTGGGGGCGGGGAGGCAACTGCTAGAATATAACGAGACTCCTTACGATTATCAGACAGACCCTGGTAGGAATGGAGACAGAAAAACACACAGACCCCACAAGGAAACTGAGGGGCAGAGAAAGAAAGAGACCAGGGGCAGGAAGAGGGGACACAGAGAAGGGGAGATACAGGGACAGAGAGGGGAAAGATGGTAGAAGGTGGGGAGCTGCAGGAAGAAGGGGAAATTGAGGCGCCAGCCTCTTGCTCTCAAAACCAGAATAGGCAGGGTTCCCCCAGCATGTGTCATTTCCCATGTGACAGCAGCTGCTCTATATGCCTTAATAACCTTGCAAGAGGTCTTTGAAGGCCAGCAGCCTAATCCCTTGCCTACAGGAGTTCCTACCAAACATAAGAGCATTCAAGTGCCTTTCTGAGAAGACAGCAAGCATCTGAGCTGAGCCTGAACCAGGCTGCCCAGCCAGAGAGCACGGCCCTTAACTCCTCCACTCCAGCAGGTTGGGCGGAGCCCATCTGCTCTGTGGACTCTTCAGAGAAAGACCTGTGGACAGCCGGACAGCCGTGAGACTTTGGGTAACAACCACATGCCTGTGCGTGTGAATTACACGGAGTGTGCCATTTACACACTCAGCACGGAGGCCAATTTACAGGAAGCACTGAGTAAATGTCTTACTACTCTGTTGTTTAGACAACCCCTCACTCCCCATCTCTTCCCTCCTCTGATTCGCCCTTCTCCCACGTCTCTGTGCCACGGAGACCCATGCGTCCCCTTCCCTCTCCTCTCTGGTCTCTCTCCCTCCCCCTCAGTCCCTGGGCTTCTCCCCAGCAGGTTTCCTTGGCCTTGACCTAGTCTGACTCACCACATGCCCCAACCTCTTAGGCCAAGGCAGGCCGGCATCTGCAGAATCGCAGCTAGGTCAGAAGATAGCTGAAGGGGTCATGAGACATATTTGGCAGGTGATGCCAAAACCGTTCTCAAGCCCCCGCTCATATCCTCTCATGCTTCCTTGGTGGCCATGAGGCTTTGGTTTCAGCAGTTGGTGCTGTCGCAGTCCCTGGGATGCCCTCCCCAACATAAGTCCCCAGGAGATGCTCTCAGGAAGAGAAGGCGAAGCTGTGGAATGTCCTCCCTGATATTCGCAGTGACTTGGGCAGCGGACAGAACATGCTGTAGATGTTCACAGACATGCTTGGCTGCATTTGCATTTGTAATCAAAATTTAAGTACACTTGTGGTGGGGGGGGTATAGTTCAGTGGTAAAGTCCATGCTTAGCAAGCATGAGGTCCTGGGTTTAATCCCCAGTACCTCTGTTAAAAAATAAATAAATTCATACATACATAATTATCTCTCCCCACAAAAAAAAAAAAACATAAAGAAGCCTAATTACCTCCCCCTCAAGAAAACAAAACAAACAAGAAAAAGAAATTTTTAATGGAGTACATTTATCTCCAAGCTCCTTAACTTGTATACATTAAATATATACAGCTTTTGTGTGTCCATCATACCTCAATAAAGTGTTTTTTTAAAAAAGCATGCCATCCAACAGCTAGCCTGAGTTTGACTCATCTGTGGTGAAGCATTTTATATTACTGTTTTCATTAATGATCACAGACATTGGCTTTAACGTGCTTAAGCTAACTGTACTGAGTTATTTATTAGGGTCTTGCCCCCCAAGTTGCCTTTTCCTTAAGGTGTTTTACTTTCAGAAAAATACATACACCCTCGGTTTTTGGCTCTCTTTGGCTGCTCTCAGCTCCACACAAAGATCCCTTCTCTACGAAGAGAGATGAGGTGGAATCTTATGTTTTGTGTTGTACTCATTCCCTTTTGCATATTTAGAATTTCTTGCAGAGATGTGTTGTTTTTTTTTTTAATGTTTAGAAAACTGTATCTTGGATAAGGCAAAACTGTCATGCTTACTGACACAGGAAAAATTCTATTGGAATACACACACATTACTGGAACTAGAAAATAAATCTAATAAATAAATAAATCAAGATCACAGGGTGCAAAATCAATAAACAAGACTTAATTGTAATTCTAAACAATAGCAATAAAAAAACTGAAAAGGATATCTTTCAATAATACTATTCACAATAGCACTTAAGAACATAAAATACGTTGAAAGAAATCTGACAAAAGTTGTGTAATTCTCAACATATTGCTGAGAGAAATTAAAGAAGACCTACACAAATAGAAAGGCATCCGATGTTCATGGATATTCTCCACAAATCTACCTATTCAATACAGTCCAGTAAAAATCTCAGCAAGGTCTTTTTCAACTGAAGTATAGTTGATATACTCTACTATATTTACTAACAATGTTGTGTTAGTTTCAAGTGTAGAGCAAAGTAATTCAGTTATACATATATCATATATATATTCTTTTTCATATTTATTTCCATTATAGGTTATTGCAAGATGTTGAAAATGGTTTCCTGTACTATAGACTAGTAGGTCTTTGTTGTTTATCTGTTTTATGTATAGTAGTATGTATCTGTTAATCCCAAACTCCTAGTTTATCCCTCCCCCTGAGCAAGATTTTTTTTAAGAAAATGACAAGATGATCCTAAAATTAGATGGAAATGCAGAAGATCTAGAATAGCCAAAACAATCTCCAAAAAATGGAGAACTGTATTATGCTACCTAATTTCAAGATTTATTATAAAACTACAGCAGTCAGGGAAGCATGTGATGGGCATAAGGGTCAACAAATAGATCAATGGAATAAAAAAGAATATCTAGAAATAAATCTTCAGATGCAATCAACTTGTTTTGAACAAAACATCAAGTCAATTTGGGAATTGGGGGTGAGGGGGAAGAAATAACAAATGGTACTGAAACAACAAGACAATTTTATGTGGGAAGAAAATGAACCTTGACACCCACCTCACTCCAGAGGAAAAACTAGAATGAGTAAGCTTCTAGAAGCATCCATAGAAGAATATTTTCTATTTCTTGGAGTAAGCAAAAAAAAATTTAGGACAATTTTTCTTCTGTCTCTCAGTTCCTCCATCCCTCTCTTACACACTCTTCGTTTATAGTTTCTCTTATTTTATTTTTTGAATATGCATCCAGTGACCAGGTAAATACGGCTAATCATCCCAGCCAGGAAGCACGTCCCCTCTTTCAATATCTTCCTCCTTCCTCTGTTTCTCCTCCACTCAGGTGATGCTCCCACCTGCCCCTCCATCTCCTTGTCTCCCTCGTCCTCTACCGCCTCCCTGTGGCCTCTCTGGTCCCTGAGTCTCTCCGCAGTCGGTCCTCTGACCCTGTTCTGGTACAATTTAGCAAATGCTCCAATCCTCTTAAGCCAGGCGGGCTTCAGGAGAGAAGAGAGAGAATTAGATCAGATTGGAGGGAGGGAAGGGGGTCATGTGACCGGTTACGGAGGTGAGGGAGTGGACAGACCTAACAGGGTGGACAGCCCAGGGGGCTACCAGGATATAACCCAAGCACTGCCTGCTAATCGAACAGCCCCTGTTAGGGATGGACAGAGAAGCACACTGAGGAAACAGGAGCGGGCCTGCGGGGAGGGTGGGGGGCGAGGGGCGGGGACGCAGAGGCACTGAAGCAATTAGAACGTGCCTCTCCCACCGCTCATAGATGGGTGGGCGGTGTTGAGCGCCTTGAGCCCTGAGAGCCTGGAGATTTTGTTACCGCTCATCTAGACTTCTAGAAGCCCAGATGAGTGTCTCTAAACATCATCTCCTTCTGGGGGTAACTGAAGTTTTTTGGCGTAAAGGCTGGCTCCAGGTCTAAGGCAGGAAAAAATCCATCAGGGCCAGCCTGGAACATCTTGTCACACCAAAAATAGGAAGAGCTAAAAGGATATTCCATGCAAATGGAAAAGCCAAAAAAGCAGGTGTTGCAGTACTGATTTCGGACAAAATAGACTTTAAAACAAAGGCCATAAAGAAAGATAAAGAGGGACATTTTATAATGATTAAAGGAGTGATACAAGATGAAGACATTACACTCGTTAATATATATGCACCCAATATAGGAGCACCTAAGTACATACAAGAATTACTAACAGAGATAAAGGGCGATATTGATGGGAATACAATCATAGTTGGAGATTTTAACACTGCATTAACATCACTAGACAGATCTTCCAGACAGAAAATAAACAAGGCAACAGAGAAATTAAATACTACAATAGAAAAACTAGATTTGGTGGATATTTTCAGAGCATTACACCCCCAAAAAATAGAATATACATTCTTTTCAAGTGCACATGGAACATTTTCCAGGATCGATCATGTACTTGGACACAAAAGAAACCTCAACAAATTTAAGAAGATAGAAATTATCTCAAGCATCTTTACTGACAATGCCATGAAACTGGAAATCAACAACAGAGAAACAAAGGAGAAAAAAAGAAAAGCATGGAGATTAAACAATATGTTATTGAAAAAACAATGGATCAATGAGGAAATCAAAGCTGAAATTAAAAAATACCTTGAGACAAATGATAATGAAAGCACAACCACTCAAAACCTATGGGACACAGCAAAGGCAGTGCTAAGAGGGAAGTTTATAGCGATACAGGCCTTCCTCAAAAAAGAAGAACAATCTCAAATAAACAAGTTAACTCACCACCTGAATCAATTAGAAAAAGAAGAACAAAAAGCCCCAAAAAGCAGCAGAAGGAAGGAAATAATAAAGATCAGAGAGGAATTAAATACAATAGAGATTAACAAGACCATAGAAAAAATCAACCAAACCAAAAGCTGGTTTTTTGAAAAAGTAAATAAAATCGACAAACCTCTGGCCAAACTCACAAAGAAGAAAAAAGAGAGAGCACAAATTAGCAAAATAAGAAAGGAAAATGGAGAAATTACAACAAACAAAATAGAAATACAGAATATCATACGAGAATATTATGAAAAACTATATGGAACCAAACTGGATAACCTAGAGGAGATGGACAAGTTTCTGGAAACATACTGTCCACCAAAACTGAATCAAGAAGAAACTGAACACTTGAACAATCCGATCACTAGAAAGGAAATAGAAATAGCAATTAAAAACCTCCCTACAAATAAAAGTCCAGGACCAGACGGCTTCACTGGGGAATTCTACCAAACAAACAAAGAAGAACTCATACCAGTCCTTCTCAAACTCTTCCAGACGATTGAAAAGGAGGGAATACTCCCAAACTCATTCTGTGAAGCCACCATCACCCTGATACCAAAACCAGGCAAAGACACTACAAAAAAAGAGAATTATAGGCCAATATCACTGATGAACATAGACGCCAAAATCCTCACCAAAATTTTAGCAAATAGAATCCAACAACACATAAAAAAGATTATACATCATGACCAAGTGGGGTTCATCCCAGGGACACAAGGCTGGTTCAACATACGCAAATCAATCAATGTAATACATCACATCAACAAGAGAAAGGACAAAAACCACATGATCATCTCAATCGATGCAGAAAAAGCATTTGATAAAATTCAACACCCATTTATGATAAAAACTCTCGCCAAAGTGGGTATAGAGGGAACATATCTCAACATAATAAAAGCTATATATGACAAACCTATAGCCAGCATAGTTCTCAACGGTGAAAAACTCAAAAGCTTCCCACTAAAATCTGGGACAAGACAAGGATGCCCACTATCACCACTCCTATTCAATATAGTCCTGGAAGTCCTAGCCACAGCAATCAGGCAAGAGAAAGAAATAAAAGGGATCCAAGTTGGAAAGGAAGAGGTAAAAGTGTCATTATATGCTGACGACATGTTACTATATATAGAAAACCCTAAAAGGTCCACAAAAAAGCTACTGGAGCTGATCGAAGAATTCAGCAAGGTAGCAGGTTACAAAATTAATGTTCAAAAATCAGTTGCCTTTCTTTACACTAACGATAAATCAACAGAAAAAGAAAGTAAAGAAACAATCCCCTTTAAAATAGCACCCAAAGTAATAAAATATCTGGGAATAAATCTAACCAAGGAGGTGAAAGAATTATACACAGAAAACTATAAACCATTGATGAAGGAAATTAAAGAAGACTTTAAAAAATGGAAAGATATTCCATGCTCTTGGATTGGAAGAATCAATATTGTTAAAATGGTCACACTGCCCAAGGCAATCTACAGATTTAATGCAATCCCTATCCAATTACCCAGGACATATTTCACAGAACTAGAACAAATCATAATAAAATTTATATGGAACCATCAAAGACCTAGAATTGCTAAAGCATTACTGAAGAGAAAGAAAGAGGCTGGAGGAATAACTCTCCCAGACTTCAGACAATACTATAGAGCTACAGTCATCAAGACAGCATGGTATTGGTACCAAAACAGACATATAGACCAATGGAACAGAATAGAGAGCCCAGAAATGAACCCACAAACTTTTGGTCAACTCATCTTCGACAAAGGAGGCAAGAATATACAATGGAATAAAGACAGTCTCTTCAGCAAATGGTGTTGGGAAAACTGGACAGCAGCATGTAAAACAATGAAGCTAGAACACACCCTTACACCATATACAAAAATCAACTCAAAATGGATTAAAGACTTAAACATAAGACAAGATACAATAAACCTCCTAGAGGAAAACATAGGCAAAACATTATCTGACATACATTTCAAAAATTTTCTCCTAGAAGAAATAAAAGCAAGAATAAACAAATGGGACCTAATGAAACTTACAAGCTTCTGCAGAGCAAAGGAAACCAGAAATAAAACAAGAAGAAAACCTACGGAATGGGAGAAAATTTTTGCAAGTGAAACCAACAAAGGCTTGATCTCCAAAATATATAAGCAGCTTATACGACTCAATAAGAAAAAAATAAACAACCCAATCCAAAAATGGGCAGAAGACCTAAACAAGCAACTCTCCAAGGAAGACATACAAATGATCAAAAAGCACATGAAAAAATGTTCAATATCACTAATTATCAGAGAAATGCAAATCAAAACTACAATGAGGTATCACCTCACACCAGTCAGAATGGCCGTCATTCAAAAATCCAAAAATGACAAATGCTGGAGAGGCTGTGGAGAAAGGGGAACCCTCCTACACTGCTGGTGGGAATGCAGTTTGGTGCAGTCACTATGGAAAACAGTGTGGAGATTCCTCAAAAGACTAGGAATAGACTTACCATATGACCCAGGAATCCCACTCCTGGGCTTGTATCCAGAAGGAAATCTACTTCAGGATGACACCTGCACCCCAATGTTCATAGCAGCACTATTTACAATAGCCAAAACATGGAAACAACCTAAATGTCCATCAACAGGTGACTGGATAAAGAAGAAGTGGTATATTTATACAATGGAATACTACTCAGCCATAAAAACCGACAACATAATGCCATTTGCAGCAACATGGATGATCCTAGAGAATGTCATTCTAAGTGAAGTAAGCCAGAAAGAGAAAGAAAAATACCATATGAGATCGCTCATATGTGGAATCTAAAAAACAAAAACAAACAAAAACAAAGCATAAATACAGGACAGAAATAGACTCATGGACAGAGAATACAGACTTGTGGTTACCGGGGGGGGGGGGTAGAGGGTGGGAAGGGATAGAATGGGATTTCAAAATTGTAGAATAGATAAACAAGATTACACTGTATAGCACAGGGAAATATACACAAAATGTTATGATAAATCACAGAGAAAAAAATGTGACAATGAGTGTGTATATGTCCATGAATGAGTGAAAAATTGTGCTGAACACTGGAATTTGACACAACACTGTAAAATGATTATGAATCAATAAAAAATGTAAAAAAAAAATAGGAAGAGCTCAGAGATTACTGGGGTTCCGTCCAAAGACTCGGGGGCCAACTTGAAGAAACCAAAGGTGGAACCATGTGAACTTCAAAGGAAGACTCTCAGCAGCGGATTGAAAGACGTCAAATGCCGCAATAAATGGGAAGGAAGGAAGGAAGGAAGGAAGGAAGGAAGGAAGGAAGGAAGGAAAGAAGGGAGGGAGGGAGGGAGGAAGGAAGGAAGGGAGGGAGGGAGGGAGGAAGGAAGGAAGGAAGGAAGGGAAAGAAAGAAAGATAGAAAGAAAGAAAGAAAGAAAGAAAGAAAGAAAGAAAGAAAGAAAGAAAGAAAGAAAGAAAGAAAGAAAGAAAGAAAGAAAGAAAGAAAGAAAGAAAGAAAGAAAGAAGGAAGGAAGGAAGAAGGAAGGAAGGAAGGGAAAGAAAGAAAGATAGAAAGAAAGAAAGAAAGAAAGAAAGAAAGAAAGAAAGAAAGAAAGAAAGAAAGAAAGAAAGAAAGAAAGAAAGAAAGAAAGAAAGAAAGAAAGAAAGGAAGGAAGGAAGGAAGGAAAGGAAAGGAAAAGAAAGGAAAGGAAAGAAAAGAAAGACGTCAAATACATAAAAACCCACGAGTTCACAATGGTCCTCAAAAAAGAAAGAATCAAAAAAAAAATGAGGAAAGTTGTTGAAGATCTGATTTACTTTTCTAAACATTGCTAAATTAAGAAAAATCATGTTTCTCCTGTCTTTCCTGTGGACAGTGTAATTCGGTGTAAACAAATAACTAAAGAGAGGGTTTTTTTCCTTTGGGGGGATTTACAGTCAGTAAGTAAAGAAGAGATGATGGAATTAGGAAATCTCTTTTTGCATTGCCTGTGAAATAAGGGGTTTTAGGCCAGTGCTGCCCAGTAGAACTTTCTGGAATGATGGAAATATTCTATATCGGTGCTGTCCAATCCAGTAGCCACTGGCCACAACTGGCTATTGGGCACCTGGAGTGTGACTGATACACATTGGAATAAAGGCCAAGGGTGAGGGGAGGGACTTGGAAACTTGGAAGCAACCAAGATGTTTCTGAGGTGGGGGGGGGTTATAGCTCAGTGGCAGAGCTCATGCTTAGCACACGGGAGGTTCTAGGTTCAATCCCCAGTACCTCCACTAAAAATAAAATAATTAAGTAATAAAGTGGTTAATTTTTTTTAAAAAAGATGTCCTTTGGTATGGGAATGGATAAATAAACTGTGGTCCATCCAGACAATGGAATTTTTATTCAGTATTATAAAGAAATGAGCTCCCAAGCCACGAAACGACATGGAGGAAACAAATGCATATTACTAAGCGAAAGGAGCCAATCAGAAAAGGCTTCACGCCGTGTGAGTCTAACAACATGACATTCTGGAAATGGCAAAACCAGAGACGGTACAAAGATCCCTAGATGCCAAGGGTTAGAGGAGGGGGGAACAGCTAGGTAGAGCCCAGGGGACTTTTAGGGCAGGGAAACTACTCTGTGGTACTCTAGTGGTGAATACGCATCACAATATACTTGTTAAAACCCCTAGGATGTCAGTACCAAGCATGAGCTCTAACATAAATTATGGACTTTGGGTGGTAATGAGGTGTCAATGTAACTCCATCAGTTGTAACAAATCTAGTGGGGATGTCTATAGTCGGGGAGGCTGTGTGTGTGTTGGGGCAGGGGGTTACGAGAAATCTCTGGACCTTCAGCCCAAGTTTGCTATTAATCTAAAAATGCTCTAGAAAAAAAAAGTCTGTTTAAAGTAAAAAATAGGGGTGCTGACCCTATACCTGATGGTTCCGAATTAATTAACCTGGGTGCAGCCTGAGACTTGAGTGTTCAAATCTCTCCCCAGGTGATTCCAGTGAGCAGCCAAGGGTAGGAACCAGCGCACTTAGGTAACGGGCTAATGGAGAGCTTCAAAACTGAGGGAGGGAAACAATCTCCTAAGACAGGTATTTTAATAATAGAATAAAACAAGAAACAGAGGACAGGTTTGAAGTGAAAAAAACATTCAAGAAGCATTTAGAGCAAATGCAATATGTTGATCTTATTTGGGGATCATATTCAATCAAACCAACTATAAAAAGGCATCTTTGTGATAACTGGGTAAATTCAAAAATGGACCAGGGACTATATGATATTCAGGAGTTATTGCTAATTTTGTTAGATGCAATGATAACCTTGTAGTCACGTAAAAATAAAAGTTAAGCCAAAAGAATGGAAAATAGGTGTTCAAACAAAAAATTAATGTTCATGGCAGCATTAGTCACAATAGCCAAAAGATGGAAACATCCCAGGTGCCCATCAACTGATGAGTGGATAAACAAAATGTGGTACGTTTGTACAAGGGAATATTCCACCATTAAAAAAAAAAATGGAGCACTGACACAGGCTACAACATGGGTGAACTTTGGAAACACTGTGGCGAGTGAAAGAAGCTAGACACAAAAGACCATATATTGCATGATTCCATTGCTATGAAACAGAGTAGGCAAATCTATAAAGACAAAGATAGTGGATTCGTGGTTGCAAGAGGCTGGGGAAACAAGACAATGGTGAGTGATTACTTACTGGGTTCAGAATTCCTTTTTAAAATGAAGAATGTCCTAAAACTAGTACATAACACTGGGAATGTACTAAATATCATTGAATCAATCATACATACACTTTGAGATGGCTCAAATGGTAAAATTTATCTTATATGTATTTTACTTCAATTTTTTTAAATGGCAGGAGGACTGGCACAAAAGGAAAGTGTGCTGGAAGTGTGCCTTCCTTCTTCCTGCTTGGAGCACAGATGTGATGACTGGAGCTGCAGTGGCCATCTTGCCACCCTGAGGCAAAAACCAAGCAGATGAAAACCCAACAAGATAAAGGAAGGAGACAATAAAAAGATAGAAAAATTCTGAAATTTTGATTACATTGTTGGGCTGACTACCAACCTCATGACTTCTTCATAATAAATAGCCTTGAAGTTTAAAAGAAAGGTTGAGGGGTTGCAGGGAGGAGCTGCCTGTCCTGCAAAATGGAGTCATTCTGAGGGTTTGGGTTAAGGGGAGAGGAAGAAGCAGTCTTTCCTCTGGAGGAGAGAAGTGGGGAGGCATAAAAAGCAATTCTGAGTCAAGAAGGGAAGACGTCTGGATACTAGAGGCACTGAAGGCAAAATCTCTCATTTTGCACATGACTGTAGTCATGCTCAATCCCAGCCTCCCGTCGCCTTGATTCCCTAGCCCCATTTCCCTTACTTCCTCCTTCCATCAGTTCTTCACCCAGAGAGGTGAGGTCACTTGTCCGAGGTCCCACAGTCAGCAAGTAATGAAGCTGGGATGGGTTATAGATAAATGGACGGGATCCAGACACAGAAAGAATTTGAAAAGAGAGGTGTCTTTTTCCCTCTTTCTTACTCCTTTGAAAAGTGTCATGTTAACAAGCCTAAACTGGTGATTTCCTTGACTATACCGAATCTCAATGAGCAGAATTGATTCCATGGTCTCACATTGATTCCTGGCGGTCCGAGGTGATCTGGGAAGATGCAGTCCTCAAAATTGGCCACATCGTGTCGCTGTCGGAAAAGAATTCATTGCGTCTCCCGTTTCCTGTCTTGCTAAAATCTTTTTTCTCTTGAAGACGTGAATTGTCTTGATTAAGCCAAAATATAATCCTGTCACTTTCTCTTTATCCTCCATGCATAAGGTAAAATTAAAATAAAAGGACTATGGTAGGTATTTCTAGTGGTCAACATTTTCCCGGCTCTCCTCCTGGTCCTGACCACCGTTTCCAGGCAGATTCTACAGGTGGGTGGGGCCATGTGACGGTTCTGGCCAATGGGCTGCAGCTAGAGGTGATATGTGTCACTTCCTGGCTGAAGTCTTTAAGAGCTAGTGCATTTTCTTTCCCAGCCGTGCGGACTGCAGATGCTGGGAGTCCAGGTTCCGCCGTAGAAAAACAGCGTCTCCATCAGTCTAGATCTGCACTGTCCAGTAAGATAGCCCCGAGCCGCATGATACGGGCAAGGAATGTAAACGTACATAAAGTAAAATGAAACATTCAGTCCCACCCACCACATTTCAAGGGCTCAGTAGCACCATGTGGCCAGTGGCTATGGTATTGGCCAGAGCAGATATAGAAAGTCCATCAACATACTCAAAAAACTAAAAATAAACTTACCATATGATCCAGCAATCCCACTCCTGGGCATATATCTGGAGAGAACTCTGATTCAAAGACACATGCACCCCAATGTTCATAGCAGCACTATTTACAATAGCCAAAACATGGAAGTAAACTAAATGCTCATCGACAGATGACTGGATAAAGTTGTGGTATATTTATACAGTGGATGACTACTCAGCCATAAAAAAAGAATAAAATAATGCTATTTGCAGCCACATGGATGGATCTGGAGACTGTCATTCTAAGTGAAGTCAGCCAGAAAGAGAAAGATAAATACCATACGATATCACTCATATGTGGAATCTTAAAAAAAAAAAAAGACACAAGTGAACTTATTTACAAAACAGACATAGACAACAAATTTATGGTTATCAGGAGGGAAGGGGGAAGGAGGGATAAATTGGAAGTCTGGGATTGGCTGATACCAACTATTATGTACAGAATAGATAAACAACAAGGTCTTACTGTACAGCAGAGAGAACTAGATTCAATACCCTGTAGTAACCTAGAAAGAAAAAGAATATGAAAAGGAATATATGTATGTATATGATATGTGTATGACTGAAACATTATGCTGTACACCAGAAATTGACACACTGTAAGCTGGCTATACTACTACAAATAACTTAAAAAGAAAGAAAGTCCATCAACACAGAAAGTTCTGTTGGACCATGCTGCTGCAGATCACTGAATGGATGCAGAGAGGACAGTGGCCCTGGAGAGAGCTTTGCATGTGTTGTGCTAACCCACTGAGGCTGCGCTTGGTTTTCTTCGTTTCCACTAAAGCATAACGCAACCTAGACTGACCCACCCGATTTCTTGCCTAAACAAAGGACTTGAGAGTCCTATGGCATTTGAATTATCGGCTGTTGGCACAAGGTGGCTTGGCCAAACCAAATGGGGAGCTGAAGATAACAGCCTGCAGACCCCAGTATGAGCTGAGCTGGCAAACGGGGTTAAGATCAAGTTCCTCGAGTCTTAGTTGCCTGCTGGCCTCTCTCTGGGATCCGTCTCCATCTACCTGATTTAGAGCTGAGCCACGGAGGGGGAGGGGGTAGCTCAGTGGTAGAGTACATGTCTACAGGCACGAGGTCCCGCGCTCAATCCCCAGTAGCTCCATCAAAGAATAAATAAATCTAATTACCACCTCCCCTCAAAAATGTTCTAAAATTGACAGTAGTGATGGTTACATATATTTGTGAATATAGTAAAAAAAATTGAATTGTACACTTTAAGTGGGTGAATTGTATGGAATGTAATATCTCAATAAAGCTATTTTGAAAAGAAAAAAAAGTATCATTTCTGAGGCTGTGACTTTTTCAAGTTCTCAGGCACTTAATCCTCTTATCTCTGCCTCCTGACGGGTCTCTTCCAGCTGTTTCTTAGCTGTCTCCCACTTAGAAGCCCACAGGACTGAGACTTTTGCTTCTTGATGACATCTAGTGTATTTCCTCACCTCACCCAGGTCACCCAATGGCCTGGCTCAAACAAACAGACAGTAAATTGAGGCCCAATTAGGCATGATTCATTTGCTACAACTTTTTCCAGAGTCCTTCTGGTAGGATTCTTAGGGCCCCCGAGGCATCAGCCCACGATGAAGGTGAGAGCTGTCAAGACAAAAACAGTAACATTTTCCTGTTGCGGGCCAGGGGGCTTTTAGGAATATTCTAGTAGGTTTTATATGGATGAAATTTTGTTCATACGCCTTAGTGATTGGAATCAACTTTTTCAGGACAGGTAGATGAATATAAGATATAATGACCCTTAGTGAAAGAACTTCTGAAAGAAATTATTCCAAATTTTGAAATTTCAAAATACCTTTATTTACTAATACCCATCAGGACTTACCCTTTACAAAATGGATCATAAATGTAGTTTCTAAAACCTCAGTGCTGCACCCACATCTTCCTGGCCTACAGCATTCGGAATCAGCTGGGGGTCTGTGTTAAAATGAAGGTCTTAAAAAATAAATTGACTGAGGTTTGTAGAGAAGGACCAAAGGGGCCAGACTCCCATAGTGTTTCCAGTCTAGCCACATGAAATATTAAGAAGTGGGCCAGTGAGGCTTCTAATCACACCCCAGGAACCTCACGCTGGCAGGAACACAAGGCTTCTGGAGGGCTGAGCTCAGCCCTGACACAGCCACTTTCTGTCTCATTCTGTTGGCCAAAACAGGTCACGTGATCAAACCCAGCATCACGAGGAGGCATAGAAAGGAGGGCTGTGATACATACATGGGGGCTAAAAATGCAATCTACACACACCCACCAAGCACCTTTTTGCAATTAGCTTGTTTTTCTCCTAAACGCAGGAACCAGGGACCCATTTCACACGGGAGGACCAGGCCAGTGTTGGCTACAGGAAACTCCAGGTGCTGTCCAGGGCCCCCCTTGACCTCGGCTTGGCTGACCACTAGATGTCAATATTGTTAACAATATACCATAGAGCCAGCGGAATGACCTTCCAAAATAACCTTCCAGACCTCTTACAAATGAAGTAACCAGAGAAATTCAAGAAGATCTTCACCAGGGCTGGACTTGATCTGCCTGTTTATCCATGAGAAGTTCCTCCTCTGATGTCACCTGTTTGCCCCCAATGGGGTCACGATTTGCCCCCAACACGGAGATCTGGCCAGGACCCCTCTAAACTGGGGAAGACTGCCAAGAGCTGATTGGCACCCCTCCCTGTCGCCACACCCTTCGCCATGGGTTTGCGATACCTCCCACCCATGATGGGGGGCACGTCGATCCATCTCACCACCCCTTGGTTTTGGGTTCAGCCAGAGACCAGCTTTAAAACTGATGGGATATTAAGGGTGATGCGCAGAAAGGCCTGAGAGGCGCCCTATTGTGCTTTCGTCACCGTAACTGCGTGGGTCTCCGCCGGGCCCGGTGGTCCCGGGAACAGGTGCCGCGGGCCTGTCCTGCCTCCAGCCTTGCGCGCCTCAGGGCGCCAGTCTGCCGCATTGCTGGTGGAAGCCCTGGCCCACCTGGATGCACAGGAAAGGGCCTAAGACCCAGCTCTCCAGGGAAAAAGCGTCATTACACACCAAGTTAAGTGCCCCCCTCAAGTTCACATCAAAGCCCTCACTGCCAGGAACTCAGAATGTAACTGGATTTGGAGACTGGGCCTTCAAAGAGGATATTAAGTTAAAACGAGGCCTTTAAAGGGGGCCCTAGTCCAGTCTGACTGGCGTCTTATAAAACTGGGACTCACATAGGTCACCAGGGGTGCACATGCAGACCAGGAGGCGACCCGGCGAGGAGGCGGCCGTCTGCCAGCCAAGCAGAGGCCTCAAGAGAAACCAAACCTGCTGAGATCCTGGATCCCAGACGCCCAGCCTCCAGGGAAAACACTTACTGTTGTCTGAGGCACCCAGCCTGGCGTCCCGGCAGCCCTCGCAGACGACTGACACAAGGGCCAGTGAACTGGGGCCATGGAAAGATTTCTTTCAACAAAAGATCTGGGAGTCTGGGTTTTGCTGCAATTAACACCGCCGGTGGCAGCCAGTTTCCTCATCTGCATAAACTCAGCACTGCTTCTAGAAAGTGCTTCTTTATTAGCCAGGAGCCTGGCTCCAGAGACTCCACACCGAGTCACTCATTTCCTGGATTGCAGAGCAGGGGGAGGAGGGTCCCGAGGTAAAACGGACACACGGAGACACAGGCACATTTTGTTCTCCTCATCAGCGTTTATTGAGAGAACTGTGAACCGTTGCAAACACTGCCAAAATCTGACACTCATTCACCCTGATCCCCACCTGGCTCCTGGAAGAAGGAAGCCTGGGGCAGGACCAGCCCAAACACCAGAGGGTAGAAGGGAGACATGGGGAATGAGGGGAAATGGGGGGCGGGGGGAGGAAGAGGGAGGAAGGAAGGAGTAGGGCCAGTGTGCAAAGTCAGACTCCTGGGACACAGACACACACACACACACAGGCAAAGACCAGGGGTGTCCACATGCCCCACCCGGCAGCCGTGGGAACATCAGGGAAGGACCAGGCGTCCATGAGACATTTCAGTCCTTCCTGTCATGAAGCGTCTGCCGAGAGGGGCTGGGCCAAAGTCGCTGGACTGTGCAGAGAGAAGCAGGGGTCAGATTGCAGGGAAAGAGGCCAGATTAAAGTCTGTCCCTTCACTGACTTTCATCTCTAAGCCTTTGCTGTAATAAACTGTGAGTATAAAAGCTTTGCTGAGTTGGGTGAGTCCTTCAAGCAAATCGCTAAGCCTAGGGGTGGTCTCGGGACTCCAGAAATCGCACTCAAAAAACATGCAAAGAATCACTCTTCCCCTCTCTTTCCTCTTATACAAATCCCAGTTTTGATTATTTTGGGTGAGATTATCCACTGATGGACCTCTCTGTAATCCAAGCAAACCTCGTGCTGTTTTAAGTAAAAGCCTGTGAGTTGCCGACAGTCTGCAAGTGGCAAATGGTGGGTTTACGCAAGGGACGTGCTCCACTTTAGTCTGGAAGATTCCAAATCCTTACAGCAACAATCCCCAAGAAGCCAGCTCATGCAGCTTTGGAATTACACAATTCTTAATTTTCTTTTTTTGATTTGGGGAAACTCACGTCAGCTCAGACCTGCACGTGAGGCAAGACATTTGCATTTCTGAACTGCATTAATTCAAATTTGCAGGTCCAAATTCACATGGAAAGCAACCTCACTCTGCTCTAGCAAGAATGGTATAAGAGATGGAACTTGAGTTTACACCACCTGAGAACCAGGTTCTAGTGCAAAGCCAGCTGGCAGCAGGTACTTGGGGGTCCACGGTACACTGGGACAGGACGCTGAGTTCCAGCGCGCTGTGTGGTGGGCACCGACATTCAAGCTGAGAGGGGAGGGAAAGTGCCTGCAGGCTCTGGAACGCCAGGAGCGGGAGCTCGGTCATGGACTAGGCAAGCAAACAGGGTCCAGTTCTAGAACAGGGTGGGTTTGGGGCTCATTTATGACACACTGGCTTGAAAAATGAAAATCAGACTCAGAAAGTACTGAAAAACAGTCCTGTAATCCAGAGAATAGTACAGAAATCACTACTCGTTCTGGAACGCCCTGGGCTGGAAGCTAGCACTGAGGCTCAGAGCGCACTAGGAGCCAGGAGTCAATTCTGCTGTCTAGGAGCTGGGCCCCCTCACCTCTGCCTTCAGGACACATCAGCCCTGAGCCAAAGCGGCTTTGATGGCGGCCACCAGCTTCAGAAACTTGCTCTCCGTGTCCACATAGCCATCACCTCCCTGGGGAAGGGAGGAGGAAGGAAGGGGTGAGCCGGAACGAAGACACCAACCCCAATCCCAGCCCCTCAGTAGCCCCAAAATGAGGTGGGACAGACAGACAGACATACCTTCTTGGAGTGAACCAAATTCCCTGCTACCAACACTTCAAAGAACCCGGTGACTTGGGGAGTCCCCTCGCCGCACTGGGGAGAGGGAGAGATGTTGGGGCTGAGATGCCCCCTTGGGGACACCCACCCCTTCCCAGGGAATGAAGAACAGGGGTGAAGGGTGGGGCTGCCATCCAGTGCTGAGGGACAAACACGGCCCACGTGGGACTCCTCCCCCAACCCTGAGACTCACGATGTCCAGGCGCCCAGGGAACTCATCTTCTAACTTCTTCTTCAGCTGAAGATACTGGAAAAGAGGGTGGAGGTCACAGCAGGGGTCCACAGGGGCCACACCAGCCAGCCCTCTTCCCCTATCTTCCAGGGGTGCCCCTTGGGGCCACTCTGCTTACCTTGGACTTGTAGCCTCAAGCACCACTGGTGGGAGAGAGAGGGAGACAGCAGGGATCCAGGGAGAGGACGGGAGAGGCAGGCAGGCAGCAGCAGCAGAGATGGAGGGAGACAGGAGGGGACCAGGAAGAGATCAAGAGGGACACAGATGACAAGACCAAGGAGGGGACAGACAGCCTCAAGGGAGAGGAAAGACACAAAGGGGAGCCACACCGAGATGGGGAGGCAGGGACACCGGAAGGAGGGGCCACCCAGACCAGGAAACCGGACACAGAGCAAGGGAGACAAGCATAGAGCAGCGGATGATAAGGAGAGACCACAAGCATGAGAAGGAGGAGAGGGGAAGCAATGGAGAGACGTGGGTTAGAACTGCTAAGAGAGCACTCCCCACCCGCAGCGCATCCCCACCCGCAGCGCGTGGAACAGTCTAAGGGAAACGCTCTTCCTGGAGTCCCAAGGCCCCTCCAGGCCTGAGGATGAAATCCAAACGCCTGCCCAACCCCTACGGCTATTTCGGGACAGGAGTCTGGTGCACAGGCCTCCTGGGGGCCTCAAAATCTCACACCACCCTCTGCCTCCCAGCCAACTCAGACTGGAGTTATCCCTGTGATCTGCAGTCCGGACCTCGAGCTCCCGACCTGGCCCAGCCCGACTCCCAGCCTGTTTCCTCACCTGTAAAATGGAGCTAAAATTCCCCCCTCACGGCGCTTCTGGGAGAGGAGATTCACTGATGGTGCATGTATTAAGCGCCTACACGCCAGCATGCCTGTGCAAGCCAGCACAGCCCTCGGTGCCAAGGCGATAAATTGGTCTACAGGACACAACATTCCCTGCCAACCCGGGGCCTTTTCACTCTAACGGAGGAATTAAATCAAACGTGTTTAGCACCAACACTCTGCACTCCCTCTGCGGTAACTTTATTAAGCTCTCGCTCGCTCTCTCCCCCTCTCCAGATGGGGAAACAGAGCGCAGAAAACAAGTAGGGTTAGTAGCCAAAGGCATCTGTTGTCCTTTCCAAACACAAGCCGGAACATTCTCGAACCTTCTGGACTCTGGCCGGCCCCACCCCATGATTGTTCCTGGTACTGGGGAGGGGAAACCTAGATGCTGACGGAGGCTCCTCTCCCTTTACAAACTGACACCCACCTGCTCCCCAGGCTGAGCCCCGGAGGGGAGTGGGGCTAACACGGGCACACATGTGTCTTAGTTCTACCTTTTACGACCTGCGATGCCTAGAATGTCACCAACTGGGGACGAGGCGGTCCAACGTCCTCTATTTCCCACCCACACGGGAATCCCTTTTCTCGTGGAAGGATCCCCGTGGGTCCTGCCCCCCGAGGCCCCCCAGCGCCTCACTCCGCCGGGACGGAGGACGGAGCCCGGCAGGGGGCGGGGAGGGGATCTCTGGCCCTCCTGCTCACCAGTAAACGACTCGGACGGAGAGAGCCATGACTCCGGACCGTAGCATCCGCGACAGCGCGGACACAGGACCGGATCCCAGCGCGGCCACGAGAGGTCTGCGCCCCGGGCCCGAGCGTGCGCACTGCGGCCCGGCACTCGGCGTTCCACGGCGCGGACCAACGCCGGCGAGGGGGGAACGGGGAGAAAGGCCCCATAGGGAGGACACGGGGGTCCCTGCGGCTTGCCTCCCTGAGCCCCACACACAAGTCTCCCTCCTCTCCTCCTGCGGGGCCGGGGAGCGTCCCGACAGAGGGAGTTCCCGGGAGAAGCCTCTGAGCGCCGCGCCCCGGGTTCCCCCCACTCCGAGCCGGAATGGTATGGCCCCGAGGGGCGGGGCTTCAGGGCCAACCGCTACTGGCTGGAGAGGGAATTGCAAGAGACGGTGGTCGTTTCCCTACAGGGCGTGCAGGCGGCGGCGGGAGAGGGCGAGGGGGCCGAGTCCGAAACGATTCAGGGTTCGCAGGGGCGGCCCCTTGAAGCTGAGGTTTCCAGTGCGCCCTCCAGGGTCCCCGCGGTCTTATTAAGGCCCGGCAGCCGGACCAGGTGCCGCCTAATCAGTATTGCAGCCCGCTCTTTTGGGCCTTACAGCCCTTCCAAGCGAGGGGTTCATGAAAAGTGCCGGAAGGGAAGCTGGCAGCTGAATTACGGGCTTATGGCGTGGATGGCTATCTGAGAGCCTCAGTTTTCTCTTCTGGAAGATGAGCATAATCGCCTTCAAGGCATGCTTACCCATTAACAAATCCATACTGGGTACCTAACCTGCAGTCATGGATTCCGAAGATACAGCAGTGAAAAAATAAAGCCCCTGCCCTCATGGGAGTGATGAGATGTGGAGATAAGAGATGTGAAACAAGATGAAGAACTTCTCTCCAGGGGTTGATGGGAGCGTTCAATGAATTCATATATATGGAAAGAACTAGAACAGCGTCTGGTACAAGGGGACAGGTCGATAGAGATTAGCTCTGCCGAAGTCCTCATACCTCAGCTTCTGTCTTTGCCTCCATGGTTCTCATCTGCTGCGACCCTGACCTTTGGGTTCCTATAACAAAATACCACAGACTGAGTAGCTGGAGGGGGGGAGTGGTAATTAGGTTTATTTATTTCTTCATTATTTTTTTAGGGGAGGTACTGCGCATCGAACCCAGGACCTTGTGCATGCTAAGCATGCACACTACCCCTTGAGCTATACCCCCATCACAGCTTATAAACAACAGAAATGTATTGGCAGCTGGGAAGATCAAGGTGCCAGCATGATCAGGTGACTGTCCTCTTCCTGGTTCATAGCTGGCACCTTCTTGCTACGTCCTCACCTTGGTGGAAGGGGCTGGGGATGTCTCTGGAGACCCTTTTATAAGGCCACTAATCCCATTCACCGCGGCTCCACCCTCATGACCTGAGCACCTCCCAAAGGCCCCACCTCCTAATACCATTGTCTTTGGCGGGGCGGGGGGGGGGGGTGTCAGGATTTCAACATATGAGTTTGGAGGGAACACAAAACTTCAGACCATAAGACTCCCCACATGTTTTGCCTTTTTTTTTTTAATTTTGTTTCAATATTCCTGATCTATAAATGTCTGTTCTTTGATTCTCCTTCGAACTGGTTGTAACACCTCCCAGTGTTAAGTTGAATCTTTAACACATGATCACTTTAAGGTCTATATGAGTCATGATTTCCCCTTTTTTCCCCAAAATTATCTTCTAACCGTTCTATCCTCAAGGAAGGCCACCCAAGCCCCTCCAGATGGTCAGGGTCCCCTTGCCGCCCCCATCACATCCCCAACCACTCTGTTGTCCCCAGGTCTGGTGCCCCTACTGATGTTCCCAGTACACCCAGCAAGTGACCGGGCACAGGGCAGATGCTCAGAGGCTGTTTTGTTGACCAGGCTTAGGGCTGAGAATTTGCCGGGGGCTTCAGGAGGGAGAGACACTGGCTTCTGCCACTGAGAACAAAGAGGTCTCTGTTGCCCAGAGGTGGGGGAGGCTGGAGACATTAGTGATGGTTCTGGGGCTGGGAATTCACCCCTTGCTCACTCACACACACACAAACACACACACACACACCCCGTTGGTAACACACAGCACTCACCCTTAGCCGGCTACACTACTGCACATCCAGACAAACCACAACCCAGCCGGAGACACAACAATGCAACAGCACACACCTCTGTTCTGCCACACAATGACACCAACGCACACTGGGCTCTTGATATACAACAGCCCTGCCCACATCCAGCCAGGGTCACAACACACCTCCAACCTCGCAATGCACAATGGCAGCCACCTCTGCCTGGCCACACAGTGGAACATGCAACTGCCCCCGAGACACACAATAACACAACGCACACGTATCCGGCCAGAGACATGGCAGCTCACCCCAAGATCCTGCTCACTGGGTCCCACAATTACATACAAAGCACACACTGCTGAACTCAGTCACACATGGTGATACACAACAGCACAGCTGCACACAAAGACCTGATCATTAATGCCCACTGACACACACAGCAACACACAACTCCACCCGCCCCCCAAGAGACAAAGCCACACAACAATACAGTAACGCAGTAGCCCACACCGTCATGCCGGGGACAAGACACACAATGAGACTATACAACCGCATTGCTATACTTGGAGGCAGACTCTGGCACACAACTGCCCAGCTATATACACACACACACACACACGCCACAATGTTAACTAACACAATAACCCAGCCACATTGCCCGATGGACTCTCACTTGGATACACCCTGGAGGTGAACACCAGGGCACAGCCGCACCCGCACAGACACACCCACCACAGGGACACACCCAGCCGGAAACACATACAGGCAGTAAACAGACATGGTCCCCGCCTCCTGGGGCTCATGTTATGGTTGGGGAGACCACACAGGAAAACATAAATAAACAGGGATTCCTCGAGGGCACAGTGAGTGCTGGGAAGAAAAATAAAGCCAGGAAGGATGGCAGGGAGTTTTGTAAATAGATCTGGGAAGGCAGCTCTATTAACAATAAGAGCAGCTGGCACTTAAATACACAATGATGCAAGAAGAGCCTACTTCAGGCCCTAGAAGCTGAGATTATCCCATTCTACAGAGGCACTCATCTGAGATCACACCAAGCACAGAGGTTGGATTTGACCCCACTGTCTGGCTGCAGAGCCTGCAGTCTGAACCACCTGCCAGTGGGCAAGGTGCAGAAAAGTCGGAGCACGTAGGGTGCGGTAGGGGAGTTGTCAGGGACCCTGAAAGCTCCAAGGGGGTGAAAGAAGCCTGGACGTCTGAGAAGACAGGAAGTCTGGCCTCTGCCTCATCCTGGCCCCAGGGAAGATGCTGCCCTAGGCTCAATGTCCAATCTCGGGTGGAGAAGTGACCAAGACGATCCCATCACACTTTCACTGTCTATACCACCTGGGTGGTTTCAGCTATATACTGACTCCCATGGGACCTTCTAGTAAATCTCCGATCACATGGATGGTTTGGAGACCCTGACACAACTGGTAGCCCTGGTCAGACCCAGATGGAGAGGGGAGGACGTGGGAGGAAAAGTCTAAAACACAAATTACGCCACGCTGTTCACTGTTCCATTGTGTGTGGGCTTAAGGGGAGGGGAATCGCTTTTACGAAATAAAAATTCTGCACCAGCTGGGAAGAGAATGGGCATTTTTCATGGGTTTGGGATCTAATGAATGCAAATTCCAATGCAGATTTTCAGCCCCTGAATGCCAGATTTTTACATCCAACCGCCTACTTGACACCTACAATCAGGCGTCCAACGGGGGCACCACAACCTAGGTTTCTGATCTTGAAATGGCAACTCCAGACCAGACCCAAAAAAAAAAATTGGGAGTCCATTGGCTTTTTCTTTTTACTTGAACATCAGGCACTTATGGTGGATTTACTTTTATGTAAATCCTGGATGTACCTCCACCTACTAGCGCTGGTGGACCGCGGCCACCTCCCGCCGGGACTCCCTGGGCTCCTGCCCTGCCCTACTTCCCCCACAGTCTGGTCCCCACAGGGCCGCCAGGGGACGCCCGTCCCCACCAGCGGCCGCTCACTCCGGGCTCCCGGTCACTCCGCGTCCCAAAGTCATCACCATGGACTACAGGGCCGGGATGTTCAGGCCCCTCCCTTAGCCCTCTGATCTTACGCCCTCCTCACTGTGCCCCAGCTACACCCGCCTCCTCGCTCTTCCCGGAATATAGTTGACACCCTACCTCTTCAGCATTTTTTTTGTGGCCGTTTTTAAAAATTGAGGTTAAATTAGCATCACCTAACACCCTCTCAGAGTGTACAATTCCGTGGTATTTAGCACATTCACAGAGTACATTCTACCTATTTCTGAGGAATAGTCCTACGTCATCATTTCTTACAGGAAACAATGGCGATTGGAAAGGAGTTTGTGTTAATCGGTCGCATAAGTGAACATTTACCATGAGAGGCATTTGGTACAGTCACAATGTTGTGCAGCCTGCACCTCTACCTAGTTCCAAGGCATTTTCATCACGCCAAAAGGAGCCTTACCCAGTAAGCAGTCACCGCCCTTCCCTCCTTCCGCCACCCTCCAGCCCCAATTTACCTTCTGTCCCTATGAATTTGCCTGTTTGGAACATTTCGAGTAAATAGAGAGATGCAATAAGTCATTTTTTGTGTGTCTGACTTAGCATAACGTTTTCCGGGTTCATCCACATTGTAGCATGTATCCACCTCAGAGATTTTGCATCTACTGTTCCCTCCACCTGGAACACTTTTCCTTCAGACAATCACAGGGCTTTCTCCCTACTCCCTTCAGACCTTTACTCAAATGTCACTTCTCCCCTGATACCTGTTTAAAATTGCAACCCCCTCCTCCAGCTCTCTGTATCCCCCTTTTCTCATGGTGCTGACACCCTTAAAATTCAACGTATCTTACTTTATATTTTGTATGCTGTTAGCCATCTCCCCTCACTAGAATGTGCACTCCGTGTTTTTCTGTTTCTTCCTCCTTTATGGTATGTGCCTAGCATCATAAGTGGTGCGTGGTACGTGGCAAGCACTCAGTAAATTCTTGTTAGATAAATGCACCTTTAAGAAAATATTTAGTAAGTTTATTAGTGAGTCGCTTATATCAACAGCTACAATTGTGAACATCTTAACTTTTCACAAAAACCATCTTTAAAACAACATGTTTATTGGAATGTCCGTGCCCAAACATTGGAGACAATTGAATCATGTAAAAAAAAAAATGTATGTGAAACAGGAAAGCAAACTAAGTCATTTGTTAACACCAGGAAAATTCTTATCTGCCTCTCCCAGTGATAATTCTTGTCTCTTTCTAGGGAAGGAGCAGGCGCTAGGAATTCAGGCAAGTTGGAAGGGGGTGAGTGGGGGGAGCAGAGAGGGGGGGAAAGTGGTTCATTTCCTTGCAGACTGACCCTTGGCTGATAAGAGGCCAATTTGCATCCTTAAAAGGAAAGGGCATATTTCCGATTTTAAATGTTTTCAAGTAGGGCTTATAGGCTCTTCTACTGGAGGCCGATTTGTCTAAGGTCTCACTAAGTTCCCATCAGGCTGCTTTCATTTACACGGGCATATGCATACTGAGCCACCGACACAATTGCAAACAGTAGGCGGCAGGAATTTCATGTGACCTATTCTGATGAATATGATACCCGAAGGAGCTAAAGTAATCTGGTGTGGGATACACTGAGGAATACGGTACCTGCAGGATCTTGGGAAGATTCACTGGTGCTGGTAACATGGACATTTTACTCAAATGTCACTTCCTCAGTGAGCCTTCCCTGACCATCACCTTTTTTTTAATTATCCTTTTTAACACACAAATATTAAACGTGCAGCTTAGTGAAATTTTCAAGTGCATAACACCATTTAACCACCTCCCACATCAAGATAGAGATCATTTCCGGTTCCCCAGGAAGTTTTCTCAGGCATCTTCCTTGTCAATTCCCCCACAGGGTCACCACTATCCTATATCATATACTTGAGTTTGGCTTACTCTAGGACTTCATAAAAACAAATTCATAGAGCATGCACTCTTTATGTTGGGATGCATGGATAAACGGATGGATGATGGAAGGATCAGTGGGTAGATAAGTGGATGGAGATGGATGGATTGATGATGGATGGATGGATGGATGGATGGATGCATGGATGGATGCATGGATGGCATGGAATGATGCCTGGCAGTCCCTAGGGGTTCTTGGTAAGTTCTCGGGTGAGGCCTGACATCTTTGTCCAGAGCAAAGTGACAAGGACCTGTACAGCAATTGTCTCCACATCTTCTGCCCTCACCCCCACCGGGATCTACACATGCCCTTCGTGGGCAGGGAATCCCTGTCTGTCCTGTCCTCCCTCTGGCCCTCTACCCTCAAACCCCACCCCCATGTCCCGGACCTCTGTCTACCCCTCTGGCACAAGTCCAGGCCCGAGTGGACAGGGTGTGTAACCAGTGTAGACATATTAATCAAGTGTCATCGACTGACCAGGACTTTCAAGACCCAAACCACAGCCCCCAGGCCCCAAAAGCCCCTCTGGGTAGAAAGATACCTCCGATCTGCTCCCATCTATTTAGAAAGCAGCAGCTACCGCGTTGCCCCCACCCCACTCCCGGGGAGGGGAGTAGTCTAGCTTTTGTCCCGCCTGCTGCAATGTGGTCTTTTGAGGGGTCCTGCGTAAGGGTGACGGGGGAGTTACGGTCGCGCGAAAACCTCCCAAGCCGACTGGTTCCAGGTGTGGGCTCTCGGCGCCCCCTGGCGGCCACTGTCTCTCCAGCATCTCTACTCGCTTCCTCTTGAACTTGGGAAATCCTGCATTTGACGGTCCACACCGGACACTCAGAGAGACCGGGACGTTGATGTTCACGCAGGAGCGCAGGCGGCGCCACGAGACCGTTCCAGGCGTGACCAGCAAGGGCGTCCCCGCTCCTGGATCCCCCGCGGCAGTTCTTAGCAACCCATCCTTGACCCGACCTCCCCCAACTCCCCCCATCACCCCTCCTCCCTGCTAGGGGTACTTCCAGCCTTGCCGAGTGGTCCAGCTGCGGTCCTGATTCCCTCCCACCTCTCTGGCCGCTTCTGCTATGTCCCTTTTTCTGGTTCCCGCCCTCTTCCTCTCCTCACATCTTCCCTAAATCTTCCTTCTCCCACCTCCCTCTCTCCTCTCCTCCCCACTCGTCTACTCAGCTCCCACTGCGTCCAATGCCACCATATCCCCATGCTGACCGCCTCAGCCTCTCCCTGACCAGTCCTCTGAGCATCAACTCCCGTATTCAGTCACTTCTGCCACTGCACCTTTTATAAGCCTAATGGGCAACTCAGGCTTAATCTGACCAGAACCCAACCTGAATTTCTCTGCCCCAAACCCACTTTTATTTGAGTTGTCCCCATCCCAGTTAACCTGTTTTGAACTCATTCCCCTTCCATCCATCCATCCAATTTTTCATTAATTCTCTGTCTTCCGCTGCATCTCCCCCCAAACCCTCCAACCCGCCAAGCCAGGAAAGTTAGAGCTTTACTTCCTGGAACTGGTATTCCCCAAACCATCTATGTCCCCGTCTCTGCATAGAGCATTTCCCTCCCTCCAAATGTTCCACCTAGAATATTCTCACTGTCCTTCTTGGTCTCTCTCTCGCCCTCTCACACCCACATGCAACTTCTTAGCCAGTCTGCACATTCCACCTTCAAAACTGATCCAGCATCTGACCACTTCCTCCCTCCAGACTCCACCCTGGTCCAGCACCATTATCTCCCACCTGGACGATTGCAGCTTTCTCACTACATCTCTTGCCCCTGACAGTCTGTCCCCCAGCCACAGCCAGAGGGACTCTCTCTCCTCACGAGGCCCGAATGGCCCTGTATGATGTGGCCCCAGGTTGCATCATGAGTCGCACCTCCCACATTCTCTTTGGTTCACACTGGCTGCAGGCACACACAGCCCTTCCTGAGGTTTTCAACCCCAGAGCCTTGGCACTGACTATTCTGTCTACCTGGAAAGCTTTTTCCTGTGCTATCTGTGATATCCACATGGCTGCCTCCTTCATTTTATTCCAATCTCTGCTCAAATGCCAATTACTAGGAGAGGATTTGGTATTGGAGTTAATACCTGGGTAGGTGAGTAGGGGTGGGGACAAATGGAAGGGCTATTTCAAAGGGAGAGTGGACATGACCCGGGTGGAATCTCAAATCTAGGGTATCACTTCCCTCGTCTATGCTTTAAATTCTTCAGTGGTTAAAAAGGGGGGGGGGTCACAATAGCACCTGTCACACTGGGACCAGAACAAGGACCTGGGACAGGAACAGCTTTCTATTAATTGCTTAAATGACATCATTAAAGGAAAAGGAGGGATCCTTGACATTGCCAGGTTTCTGGCCTGGGAGACTTACATGTCATTCCAGAGTTAGGGTCACAGGATGATTTTAGACCAGAGGTCAATTCCCGCCTCCTCCCCACTATGAGCATGCAGGGAAGGTGGGCACGAAGGGGTGGAGGCGTCCTCCACCGTCTGTCTGTCTGTGCTCCTGCCTTGTTCACGGAAGGCTGGGCTCTCTAAGTGAAATGGAGAAAGTCCTGCCTGGCCCCTGACTCTCAGCAATTGTGTGGCTTTGGCTAAGCCCCTTGTCCTGTCTGGGCCACCATCTCTTTTACTGGCAAATGAACACAGCAAAAATGACAGTTTTTCACAGTGGTTTAATTTCTTGCAGACCTTGGAAAACTCTCAGAATTTAAAAAAAAATTATTTTCCTGTGTTTAGGGATGATGCCCAGGACAACAGCACAGAACCCACCCACCAGCAGGGAACCACTGGATTCAAGAACGCAGAGTCCTGGCCGTGACCCTGTGGTCACTTCTGCCATCCATGACTCTGGAGGGACTCTAATTGCTGGAACCGGTTCTACACACAGAATCCAGCTGCAAGGGTGTCTGGGAATCGCAGTTTCTGCCTGCAGCCTCTGCTGTGAGGAGGGTGGAGGTCAGCAGAGCCCACAGAGACCTGGGTGGAATCTCAAATCCACCGCGGTGGGTCCGTCACAGTGAAGATCACGGGAGTAAGTGGAGAAGAGGCGGAGAAACAGATGTAAGGAGGAAGGTCAAAGTCCACCATCATTCACTGTCCATGTGTAGTCCCTGGAAACCCTGGTGACCGTCCTCCCACGTGCCTTTCTCTGCCCATGTTTATATACATTTTAAAAATAGTTCGGATCCTGCTGTGTCCTTTCCCCGTGTAACAGTTCTCTGAAAGAGACTATATTTTCCCTGATCATTAAAAGTTCTTCCAAAAGCTGTTTTTTCCTTAAATGGTGGTGAAATATCCCACTTGTAAAAAAAACTCGCTTCCTATTGTTCTACACTTGGACTGTTTCTGCGTTTACCCTTCTCAACAGCACAATGGCAGACATCTCTACGTACATCAAGGAATCTTTGTCCAGTTTGAATTCCTTTTTTTTTTTTAATTAAAAAAAATTTTTTTAACGGAGGTACTGGGAATTGAACCCAGGACCTCATGCACATCAAGCATGTGCTCTACCACTGAGCTATACCCGCCCCCATCCTTGAAGTCCTCTCTTTTAAAAAGTTTGGAAAAGCTGGACAAAGCAACACAAAAGAAAAGAATCCTCTGGAATCCCCCACCCAGGAGACTCTGGGCATGGGGTTAGTTCAACGAACTCCTGCGTGGATGGGGGCAGATCCTGTTTGCTTTATTCCACAAAATAGCAGAACATAAACACATCCCGGTTATTACACATGCTTCCGACCCTGGGGTTAGTGGCCACCCCCTCCCCCCACAGCCATTACCAAGCTTCCTTCCATTCTACGCGGGACTCTGACAGACCTGCCTCTGCTTTATGCTTTTTTCTCCAATTTCCGGCCATTTCCTTCAGGCAAGTTCCCAAGAGCGCAATCAGTGGGTCAAAAGGTAAGAGCATTTGTGAGGACTCTTTGGCACAGAGTGCAAGTTTCCATACTTTAAAAAAAAAACCGTTTTGTTTTGTTCCCTAACGTTATTCTAATCACCGACACTGATCCAGGGCTGACCCTGTGCCGGGCGCTGTTCAAAGCACTCTCCTGTGCAGACTCTACCCTCGTAACAACCCACACTGCAGCAGGCACTGTCATTATGACCACGTTGCAGATGGGGACTCTGGAGTCCAGAGAGGTGGAGTAAACTTCATGAGGTCACACAGCTAGTATGAAACAGAGCTAGGATTTGAAATGAGGACACTGGCCCCCAAAACCATGCTCTTACACAATTCAAGGCTGCTGCATACAGATAGCCTCCCTCCTTTTAACAACCCACTCGTGCTCCTTCTGCAGGATACAGGTACTGTCACTTACACAGCCTTCCTCACCCTACGTGTGGGTAATCCTTCCAACTTTATTACTACGATCAGAGGCAGAGCTAAGATTTGTGGTGCCTGAGGCTTTTACAATTTGGGGGACCCGCTGCAGGAAAAATAGTTCTTACAGATTCAAAAGAAGGTGTAGGGCTTTGGAAGGGACTAGTGCAAGTAAATGGCTCTGAACCTTAAGTTCCATCAGCATCACACTAAATCCCAATGTGCCTCTTCCCAATAATTACCAGGAAAATTTCAAGGCAGTGAAGTCAAGTGAGTTTTCCTGTGAACATCTACATTACACCCCCACCTAGAGTCCACCATTAACATTTCCCTGTGCATGTTTTATGATGCACCTGGGAGCCTGCCCCTCACCCATCTGTCCCTTCCTCCCCCTTACTGTCTTATGCATTTCCAAAGGAGTTGAAGACATCAGGGCACCACTGCGGTTTGCAGATCTTTAACCAGAGTTCAGCATTTTTACGCTTTTCCTTTTAGTGTCAAAATCAGACATGAAATGCAATTTACATGCAACACAACCCATAAATGTGCCTCTGCTGACCCTGCTTTCTGCACACATGGGAACAGATGCATTTCCCCAATTAAATAGTGAGAACTTCCTGAGGACGCTGTCTAACGTCCAGGCTGCAGAATGTGTCCCTGGGTAGCAGTGACCACCCATCCCCCAGGTAGCTCCGTTTTGAGGGATGCTTTGATGGTCACCTCTGGGTATTGAGTTTCCGCCCTTCTTCCAGCAGCTTCCTTCTGACTCCCTCCCCAGGATGGACTCACTGGGTCAGAAAACAGGGTTTAAAAGGCATTTTAGCAGACACAGAACAACTTCCATCCTCACCTCGACTTACTGTTCCCTCTCCCTCCCCCTCCTCCCTACCACACACAGCCATTTATTATATGTACAACCATCCTTTTTATTTTTAGGACAGGAGAGGGAGAGGAACTGCAGGAACAGTTCCTTAAAGTCATTATGTTTTAGAGTACAGGGGGTGGGAGGGAAGGCTCTGACATTACTCTCTTCCTCCATCCATTTGTTTTATAAACAGCTTGTTCTATTTTTAGATACGTGTCCTGGAGCAACCTTTCCAAAGGCCAGGATGAAAAATAGAGGAAGATTAACAGCAAACTAAAAGCATCGAATGCTTCTGATAAAAGATACCACACAAAATGTCAAAAGGAAGAGCCTGGGAGAAATGTCTGTGACATGGATAGCAGACTTCAGATCCATAATAAATAAAGAGCTACTACAAATAAACAAGATGACAAAGCAGCCCAGAAGGAAAATGGTCCAAAGGTTTGAACAAGCATGGAAGAAACTGCTGGTGATTACATGAAAAGATGCTCGACCTCACTGGTAACCATGCACAGTAAAACAAAAATAGTGAGACCACAGAGTAGTAAAGACATAAGCAAACAAGGGAGCTCCTATGCTGTTGAGGGTAAATGTCAGCACAGCCTACATGGAGAGCAACCTGGCTGAGTCCATCAATGACCCTGTAGATACTCTTCCTGTATCCCAGAGATCACTTCCAGGCACCTGTCCTACAGACACATGGGAGATGCCTCAGGTACACAGGTCTCCTTCCAGTTTCATCAGGAGGAGCAACGTGGGTCTAAGTGAGTGGAACGCCGGGCACTCACACCATGGAATTCTCTGCAGTCATGCAAACGAATAAGCAAGCACCCAATGGACACAGGAAGTTCTCTAACAGGTGCCCACGGCACATTACAGAACCATATGTGGTATGATCCTATCCAAGACACAGAAAAATTACAATCCTTCTATTTTCCTACATACATGTACGTACTTTAATGGACTCAAACGTGGAATGTAACGGAACCATGCACACCGCACCACAGAGACAGCTACTCTGTAGAGGAGGGTCAGAAGGGAGCGGAAAGGTCAAGGGTGATCACACGTTTTGCAGGGGGATGTTTATGAACCACATCAATGACTTACAGTGAGAACATAAACCCTTATTATTTGTAGAATAAAGATTTTCAAAAGTCCTTTTTAAATGGTGGGCGGGAGGATTCACTCCCTTTGACATGCTTCAGTTTTCTCACCTTTAAAAGGGGGATAACCCCAGCCCTCCTTAACTAGATTGTCGTGCGGACCTGATGAACAAAACCACCTGCTTGAAAGCCTGATAGGCGCGCAGCAAACGTCAGCTGCTGCGACGGCCAAGGTGACAGGGCTCAATCAGGGTCTGCCTCCCGCGCAGTCACTGGGGCCTCCCCAGAGAAACCCAAGTGCAGAACGCCACTCACCTCCCCCGCGCCGATCAGCCTGCAGGCCCCGGCTCCTCTGCCAGTTTCTGTAAGACCATCCTCACTCCCGGGATGGCTGCTCACCCTGCCTCAGCTGGACGGGCCTCTGCCACCCCCTAGGTTCCCACCAAGCTTTTGTGGAGATGAAGGTCCCAGCACCTACATCCCTGGGCACTAGAAGGGGACGTACAGAGAGAGAAGCTGCCTGCAGGAGGGAGACAAGTCACACCCAAGGCCCAAGGTGTTGGTCAAGAGGTGCTTTATTGAAGGCTGGGGGCTCGGGCATCTCGAGGCAGCTATAACCTGGGGACAGAGAGGGAAGCTGAGGGTGGATGAGGGGAGGGGGCCCCACATCCTCGTCCACCTGACACCCCTTCTTCTGGCTTGGGCCCTTCCATTTCTCCTGGGGGACCCTCCCAGGCCCGACTCTGTGGTCAGGTGGCTCTGGGGGGCTGACCCTCTTCCAGGCCTGGCCAGAGAACATCACTCCACCACTGGCCACAGCGACCAGATCTGGGATGGGCACCGGGACCCACCAGAGGCCCCTGGGGAGAAGGGGCGTGTACTCACTGGACCTCGCGGAACGCCCGCCTCTCCACCAGCTTCACTTTGTACTTGCGCTTGAATCTGGAGGAGAGAGCAGAGAGCAGTTGGTGACCACAAGCCCATCACTCGCAGGAAGGTTCTCGATGCCCCACCCCCAACCTGCCCCGCTTAGCAGCCCCAGGCCCTCACTTGGCTCGCTCCCTTGGCTCGATCATGTTTCTCCTCTGGAAGCTCTTGAAGCGGTCACGGAGGACGCTGCCCTCGGGCTGTGGGACACAGAGAGGGAGGTCTTAGCGGGCACCCAGGAGAGACCCTAGGGCACCTGAGCTCTCCACAGCGTCCAGAGGGAGCTGAGCCCCCACAGCTGCCTGTCAGCCCAGACCCCCAGTCTGGCCTCGTGGACACCAAGGGCTCAGCCTGGCCCTGGGCTCGTGGGGTGATAGGTATGGACCTGGGGATGCTTGGTGCGGACCCATGGGTTGCCCCTGAGCTGGGTCTGAGAAATCAACAGAAAGGAGGTCACAGAAGAGTGAACACAGGAATGCCAGGCAGAGGGAGCAGCAGGGGCAAAGGCAGGGGTGAGAGGGAGAAGGGCACACTGTCAGCCCACTAACGAAGTGCCCAAGGCAGGCTGGGCCATGCAGGGCTGTGGTGAGGAGCTGGGCTTCCCCCTCCCCGAGGCGCTGGGAAGACACGGCAGGTTCTGACTGGGGGAGGGACTGGGTCTGTTTTGAGCTTTAGGGAGACCCCGCTGGGACGGAAAAGGGTGGGAGCAGGGCCGTGAGACCAGGGGCAGGAAAGGGACCTGGCTGGGAGGAATGGCAGCTGAGGGTCACACGCTCAAACCACCGTCACCCAGCCCCTCACCCCCGGGGGCCCCGTGCCCTCAGCCCCTAGGCATCAGCCCAACCAGCCCAGCCCGGGGGCAGCCAGGATGTCGCCCATAGTCCCTGGGGGACACGGGGAGCAAGGATAGGTGTCATCACCGGGCACAGGGGCGCCCCTATAGCACCACAGCCCCCCAGACAGACAAGTACCTTCAGGGTCCTCAGCGAGTCAGACAGCTCAGAGCTGAGCTGCACGTCAATGTCAGGGTCCCGATACCTGGGGAGCAGGGGGCAGGGCGTTCAATGGGGCAGCCTGGCCCAGGACAGAGTCCAAAGGCCCCTCCTGGGGAAGAGCAGGCTGGGCAGTGGGGCTTTCGGGGAAGCGGGGCCCAGGCCGAGCAAAGGCGGGAAGGACCCAGACCCCTCCCAGCCTCCCCCAGGAGCCCTCAGTCTTGGCCTCACTTCAGCCGCCCCAGCCTGCGGGGCTTATCCGCCTCTGCCAGCCGCCGCGCCAGCCGCCGCTCCCGCCGCCGCGCCAGCTCCGCCAGCCGCCGCGCCACCTGGGCCTTGATCCCACGCAGCCTGAAGAGCTCCTGGTGCTGGAGCCGGGCAGCCCGCACCTGGGCCTGCTGTACCCTCTGCAGGAACAGGTGGGGTCAGGGACCCAGCCAACCATCACCTTGCCCCAGGGGGACCCTTCGTGGCCACCTGCTCCCAGGTCACGACACACCAGCAGCCCCATCTCCCTCATCCATTTGTCTGTCTGTGGTCCCTAAATCCCCCCTTACCCCCCCCTGTCCCGGAAAATAAGCACCAGGAGGCTTGATCTTGCACGCTCCCTGCTGGGTTCTCTGAGCCCACAGCAGGGTCTGGAAGGTGCTGGGAGACAGGTCTCAGCTGACAAAGCAGATCAGAGGGCCCCGTACAGCACAGAAAAGCAGGCTGAAGGGATCCGAGAAAGCAAGCTTCGGGCACGAAGAAAGCAGGCTGCAGGCAGGAGGAATCAGGCTGCAGGGGCAGGGAAAGTGGACCGGAGCCCACGGTGCTCACCAGCATCCGGGCGGCCTTCTCCCGCCGCCGCTGCTGCTCTGTCTTCTTCTCCGAGGAGGCCAGGCGGACAGCAGAGGGTGAGGCCTCTGCTCCAGCGGCTGGGTCTCCTCCAGTCTCCAGCCCCTCGTCCTGGCCCTCACCCGGCCCCGGCTCCTCCTCCCCGTCCGACTCCTCCAGCAGTCCCTGGCACATCTCCCGGAAAGTGGACTCCTGGGGAGAAGGGGCGGGTCAGGCGCTGGGCCAGGAGCAGGCGGGATGTGGGATGTCAGGATGTGGGATGGAGGGCGCTCACCTGGGTAGCAGCCTGCTCTGTGGCGGGCGGGGCCAGCTGCCGCTCCAGCTTCTTTGCCTCCTTCTGTCGCTGCAGCTCCACCTCATGGGCTGCCCAGAGCAGGGTCTGGGAGTGGGGAGGGGATACAGGTGAGACCTGAGGCCCCCAAGGGCCTCTCCTGGGAGTCAGACCTGAACTTCTTCCCTCCCACCTGCCTCCCACCCCAGTGCCCACGGCCCACCCCTTCCCTGGACTCCCAGCTACAGCCTCACCCTGCTCTCCATGCGGCAGCCAGAGGGCTTCTAACCCTTAACCTACTCGGCCTGTTCCTTTGAAGGACAGTCTCGTCTCTTCATAACTGCAGTTTCTCTTACACAAAGTGCCCAGAACAGGCAAATTCATACAGACAGGAAGGAGAGCAGCGGCCGCCTAAGACTAGGGGAGATGAGGAATCGGGGCGTGACGGCTGATGGACGTGAGGTTTCTCCCTGGGGCGATGCAACATTCTAACACTGACCTCAGTAATGAATTAATAACAACTTTGAATACACTAAAAATCACTGAATCACGCCCGCTGGGTAGGTGAATCCTATGTGATGACAATTAAACATCAACATAGCAATTACATTTTAAACAAAGACATCTGTCCCATCTTTGAGTGAGGTGCAGCCTCCCCTGTGTGGGGCCAGCCTCACCCCTTCAACATTCAGCGGAACCACAGTCGCTGCCGTTGAGGGTCGAGGCCGTTGACCAGGTGAGGGACACTGCCTCCTGCTCCTGGTTGGCCCGGAGCCCGCCTTACTGTGAACCGCTCGGAACAGCACTCACAGGAGCACCTTGCGCCTGCTCAGTGATCTCCCTTTCTCTCCCGGAACCTGCACCCCCTGAGGACTGGGGGATGGTCCCCTCTATCCGTGACCTCTGTGCTCAACAGGTGCCTGTGAGATGAACTCAGTGACTCGCAGCGCCAGCTTTTCCCGTTGCAAAACCATCTTCGCCTCTGCACAAACCTCTCAAACGTTTTCTTTGCTAACAGTTGAAGACCTTTTGCACTGATGCCCCACAGAATTCCTGAAAGGTGCCACGGTCTCCCTCACACCTGGGCCTCTGCACACATACTGTTCGCTCTGCATGGAACTCCCCTTCCCCACTTGCCATAGCAAACCGCTCTCAGTCTCAGCTCTGATGCCCCCTCTTCCCAGAAGCCCTCCCTGACCCTCAAGGCTGGGCTGTGATGCCCCTTCTGTGCTCCTCCATCCCAGTAGGGGCATCACTGCCTGGGAATGGGTCTGTCTCCCTGACTGGACCACAAGCCGTGGGCGGGCAGGACCAGAGCTGTCTCAGTCATGCCGAGTCCCCAGCACTGGGCGGGCCCGGAGAAAGGGCCAGGCTGGGGCAAGCCAAGCAAGCGGCCGAGCACGGACTAAGGAGAGGCCTGGCGGGGCTACATACCTGGTGGTCCTCAAAGGATGGGTTGTAGGAGGCTCCCGCAGGTGCTGCCTCCACAGCAGGCGCTTGGGAGGGCTTGGTATGGAGATGCTGCGGCCGCTGGAGAAGGACAAGACCAAGGCAGGGTAAGGCCCAGGAGCCCCAGGACTCAAGCTCACCCAAGTGCCAGCGCGGGGACCCCAAGCTCGGGAGGCGGCCCGCGGCCTTCTAGTTGGGACATGTCTGCACAGCTGGGCCTCGTGGAGTAGCATCCCCAGGACAAGCAAGGCCCCTGCACGCAGGGGTCACGTTTGCCCTTCCTGAAAAGAGCCCCTGTCGCCCCAGGGGTGGGAGTGGGGTGGCTGACACTCGCAAAAGCACGTGGTACAGCTGGTCTCTACGGCAGTCATCTGTCCATCACTGAAACTGGCAGCAGCATTTGGCAGAGGATGTGAGGTCCTCTGTCTGCTGACAGAGGGCTGACAAACACTCACAGTGCGGCCCTCCCTCCCCGGGGAGCTTGTGAGAGGCCTAGAAGCCTGGCCCACCTCAAACCTGCTCACCAGAGTCCGCAGCCCCCCAGGAACCGAGTACACACTCAGCACAGCACCTCCGCATCCAGACGCACCCCGTCCGTGCCCATCTGGCCTCCACCCCAGCAAAGGCTCTCAGTCTCCAGCAGAAGCCCGGGGATCACCCTGGACGCCCCCTGCTCTGGGCCCCGCCCCACACCCAACTGCCCGCCAGGCCTGGTGTTTCTGCCCCGGAACTTGTCTCCCCCGCTTCCTCCTACCCCAGGTCTCCAATCCCTCAGAACTGTCTTTTTTCCAGTGTGTTTCCCTGATCTCCCCAAAGTGTGTCCGGCTGACCCACCACCACCCTGCTCTCTCCCTTCGGGGCACCGACTCGCCGCCTGGCCCCAGCACGTGAGGTCCTGGTCACAGGACAGTCGGGCTCTGAAATGGAGGCTCGAAAGCCCAAATGGAGAGCACTTCCCTGTCCCCAGCCCCGTCCTCTGACCTCTATCACCCCAGACGCCCTTCTGATGACGACCGCTTACCTTTACTCCTTTCTTCTTCGTCTGCTCCAGGAAAAATTCATCCTGACCTTCCAAGGGCCGGTCCAGAGGGTCTGTGGGGGCAGTGAGGGGGGTGGCTGCTGGAAACACTGTGGCTCTGAGGGGGCCCCTCCTTTCAGAAAGTTGGCACTGATGCACAGGCGAGAGAAGGACAGATTCTCAGACCCCAAAGGGCTTTGAATGCCCAGCAAAAGAGCATCTGGACGGAGGCCAGAAAGCAGAAGAGACCCAAGGCCGAGGGCAGGGGCCGGCCTGCTTGGGAGAGGGCGCACTAACGGGAGAAGGGCACCACCCTGGGATGCCTGGCTTGGCTGAAGACCTTCCAGGCAACGTCGGCAGGGCACCAGCCCAGCCCCCACGACTGCGAGCAGAGGCAGGGACACTCACTGTCTTTGGCCCAGAGGTCGTAGAAGGGCCGCTCGATGGTGTCCTGCGGCCCGGGCTTGACTCTGGCTGCGGGAGGGTTGAGGAGCCGGGACTGCGCCCTGCGCACCTCCCGGGGCAGCTCGCCCTGCTTCGCCAGCCTCTCCCATAGCTGCTCCTTCCGCTTGAGCTTCTTGGCGTTGGGGACCTGGTGGGCAAGGACGCTGGGTGGGAGAGAAGCAGCAGGAGCGCGGTGGGTGAGTTAAGCTCACACCCCTGCCGCCAGGGTCCCCAGCGCCTCCTCCCCAAGCGCCCGAAGGCTCCTCCTGCTCCTCGCTCAATCCAGCAGCCTCAGAGACCGTCTCCCCAGGTCTGTCCCCAGCACGGGCCCCTCTCCCGAGCCCTTGACCCAACATACAAAGGCCTCCGGGGCCCTTGCCCTGGGTGTCTCCCAGGCACCTCACTCCAAAATCAACCCTGGCCACTCCTCCTCCCATAGCCGCACTGTCCACTCCATCACCCACCCCGCCTCCCTCCTTTAGGGGTCAGTCACTCAGCCCTGCCTAACTCACCTCCTGACCCTGGCTCCCACCCAGCCCCTCCTCTCCATCCCCAGAGCCCCCAGCCAGGCCCATCCTCACAGGCCCCAGACAAAGCACCCTGGACCTGGGCCCCACTGCCTCCAAACAACTCTCCAAAGCCCAACTCAGACCCTCTCCTCTCCTCCAGTGGCCCTCACCTATCACTCTCCCTCCCCGGCCGCAGAGGAGGGCAGGGGGCCCGAGTTCCATGGGAAAGAAGGGTCTGGGGCCAGTGGGACACTTACTCTTTGGGGACTGGGACCTTGGATGTGTTCTCTAGGATGAGGTCAACCCGAAGGGGTTTCTTAAGAAGCAGTGACTTCTTCTGGCCTTTGGTCCTCTTCTTACTCAGCTCTGGAGGTGGGAGGAAGGACAGGAATCAAGACCTCAGGCCTCCTCACTCTCCCAGATCCAATTCCTTCCCCTCTCACTTCAGCTCCACTGGGGCCATCAGACTCACATCCCAGCACAGACCAGAGGCCCCAGGCTGGCCCCAGGTCCCCAGCTAAGGAAACAGGACCCCAAGGGCAGCGCCCAAGGTGCACAAGTTGTGACCCCCACCCAACCCATTTCCTGGGCCAGCTGGAGGCAGCTCAGTGCTGGGGACACAGGGAGTCAGACCCACAGCCCTGAAGACGAGTGCCTCCAGCTGCAGCAGGGAAACGGCCACAAAATCACTAATGCTAAGGAGGAAGCAAGCAGGTGCTCAGGCGGCAGGAGGCCCAGGAAGCTGGAGTCGGGACCCGATCCAAGACAGCAATTCTCAGCACAAGAGAATTTTCTGCCTTTCTTCCTAAAGCCCAGTAATCAAAAAGACTCTAGGACAAAACAAAAGGACGGAATCCACATCCTTCCATTTGCTATGGGACCTCGTGAAAGTGACTTTGCTCTCCTGCGCTTCCAAAACGAGGCCACTGACTGCCGACCTCCCAGGGTCGAGAAGGGGAGATGTAACTACAGCTGACCACTGAACAACACGGGTTTGAACTGCAATTGGGTGTCCACTTATACAGATTTTTTTCAACAGCAAATACCACAATACCACACAATCCGCAGGCGGCTGAATTCAAAGATGTGAAACTGCAGGTGCAGAGAGCTGACTCTAAGTCACATGGGGACTTTTGACTAAGTGGAGGGTCAGCACCCCTCACTCCAGCATCGTCCCAGTGTTTGCTGTATTTCAGGAAGGGCACAACACAGTGATCACCCAAGAAAGCATAGGCTGGCTGTAATCCTACTTTTTTTTTTCCCCCACCTAAAGCAGACTCTATAACTACTTCCTCACCCGTTCACCAGAGTAGGTCTCTGCTTTACCCTTCTAGTCCCAAAACTCAAGCCCTTACCTCTGTGCAAGCTGACCTCTTTAATAACCCCTCCTCACCTGCTCAAAGACGCCTACGCCTCGAAGAGTTTCTTTCACATTCTTCTGTTCACTGAAACGGGCCCGCTCATTTTCCTTAGAACAGATCCCTTGAATGATCTCATACATGTTCGTTAAGGGGGTCCTGCTGTTAGAACTTGCCCTCTTCGCTTTTTTCTCCTCTCCTTAAAGCAGATCGCTTCCCCTTTGTCTGTTTTTCTAGGCATTAACAGTAAACCCTACTACTCACTGAAGCAAATGCTAACTCACTTCTCCACTTGCTTTCAGCTGGTCCCAATCGTCCATTTTGGCAAACTAAAGCAAGCAGGTTAAAGTGAGTTCCTTAGCTACTCATTCAAGTCGATTATCCTGTTCTCATTAAAGCATGATACTTTAACTAAAACAGCTCTGATTCCTTACAGCAAGTCCTTGATTTGCTCTTCTGCAAATAAACGGAGACCTCCCAGTTTATGTCTTATCTAGTCACCAAGGCAGATTCCTACTGGCTTCTTTGCGCATTGAAACCTCTGACATCGTATAAACGAAAAGAGCTCTTCAGGTTAGTCTCGAGCTTCCTTTCTGCTCACTACAGGTCCTCTTGTTTATAGTTAAGAGCCTTTTTAGCAGGTGTCTGCCACCCAATCCACGTTATTAACACAGTTCCTTTCAGAGGCTGAGATAGGCTACTTAATGACTGATAACGTCATATCCCCCCACAAAAACCTTTCCTCACCTTTATTCTTGCAGCCTGTGTCCACGAAGAAGAGTTTTTCATCGGGCGCCTCTGATATCAAGCCACTGGGAGATGCAAATGCAGAATGTTAGCCACAGATGTTAGGGAGGGAGCGAGATGCTGCGGAAGGAACAGGTTTAACCTCTCAGTTCCCTGCTTTCCTATCATGTTCATTCAAGCGCGCTCTTCCCTCATGGGAGTCCCACCAGGCTAAGGCCCCTCCCTCCAGTTTGCAGAACTTCGTGCTTAAATCACACTAAACTAGGGTGGATGCTTGCGACGTACTGATACTAGGAAAGGATTCATTGTTTACCGGGATTCTAATTTAACTGGGCGTCCTTTATCCGATAACCCTATCAAATCCTCCAGCCCTCACCCAGAGTTCCCAGCCGTGCTCGGGACAGGCGCTCCGGCCCCTAGTAAGTCCCCCCCAAACAGCTCGGCCTCACATCTCTCCACACAGACCGGGGCCCTGCTGCCGGAAGTCCCGCCCCACGCACCCGCTCGTGCGCTCCTGCAGCCGCACGTCCTCCAGGAACTGGTCGACCTCCAGTCCCAGCGGCTCCTGAGCGAGCCGCCGCCAGCCCCGCTTCTTATTTCTTGGGCCTCGCCGCCGCCGCCTCAGCGCCGGGTCCACCGAAGTGGGCCGCAGCCCCAGGAAGCCGGAATTGGCCTCATTTTTCGAGCCGTGCCTGCCGCCACCGCCACTGCTTCCCGCCGCCATCTTGTTAAAGGAAGAACTTGACTGCCCGGCGCCCCCGAAATCCGATTTGGGGCATGCGCGCGCAGACCTCCCGTGACCTACTTCCGGTGGCCACCATCTTGGTAAGGTGGCTGGATCTGCAAAGGGGCGTGGAGGCTGCCATCTTGGTAAAGGATAAATGGCTCCTCCCTCTTCTGCACGTGCCCCTCGGCCCCGGGTTGTAGGTTTGAGGCTGCGGCCCCCCAGGAGAACTTTTTTAATCTGAGTATTGTTTTTAATTTTTAATTTGCTGATTTAAAAAAATTAGTTTTCTAGTGGCAATCTAGTTTTCTAGTTTCAGTGGTAGAGTGCATGCCTAGCATGCATGAGTTCCTGGGTTCAATTCCCAGTACCTCCATTAAAAATGAATAAACCTAATAACCCACCCCCCTAAAAAGAAAAAAAAAGAAGAAGAAAAACTAGTTTTCTTAGAAATGTTAGAACTGCCAGTGGCAGATTCGGCACAAGACACAATCCAGTCTCAGAACGTTTGGCTTTGTCAAGTGTTCCAATCTTGGAACCTTGGAAATCGAAGTTTTCGGAATGTCGAGATTGGAAGCACAGAACGTTACACGCGAGGGATGTTAAAAACATACACTATAGAACCCTAGAAGCGCAGGCTCAGAATCATTAATTTAGGCAAGCTAAGTAGTTATGCCTCAGTTGCTTCATCTATAAAATGGCGATTAAATATGGAGATTAAACAAGATAATGTATCAAATCTCTTAACATTGCGCCAGGCATGTAAATGTTAGCTATTGTTACTGTCTCGCCCTATGAGACTTCATCTTAAAATCAACTAATGTATGCTGTTTATAAATAAGGAAGGAAGCTCCCAGGCCCTTGGGCCCTGGCAAGCATCCATAGGGATCCAGAGCCTGGTAAGGCCGTTCTCGACTCGAAAAGGAAAAATGGCCCAGAGAGGGAAGGCGCCATGCAGGGGTTCACACTGCGGAACTCGGCATCGGGAAGGGGATGGGTCCGATGGCCCGGGACTTTGGCGCTGGAGATCTAAAGCCCGACCACCTCGGACAGGGGTTTCAGCGACCAGCCAGCCTAGCTCCCAAATGTCCGCCAGGGGGCGCAGGGCGCCGCGCAGCGGGGCGCGCGTGGGCGGGGAGGGCGCGCGGCCAGCGTGTCCCGGGGCGCCGTGGGTGTGGTCTTGGGTGTGAGTCGGCGGGAGAGCGAGCGGGGTCCGCTGCATAGCGGAGGCAAGAGTCCCTCGAGCGTGAGCTAGCGCACGCGCATGCGCACACTTGGTGGTCCTGATGGGCAGCGGCACCTCCTCCCCTCCGGGAGCCCGCTTGTCCCCGGTGTTACGTGTCAGGAGTTGCGTACCCAGGTTGTGTGGGTGGACGTTGGCGGACACGGCAAAGGGCGGGGGCAGGTTGTACCCAAGCTCCCTCGTCTAAACACACAACCCCCACGTCCTAGGGCTTGGTTCCCAGGCCCCCGCGGCAGGAGGTGGGAGGGAGGGATGTCCCGGAGGGAGGGCCCCTGAGTAACTTTTCTTCGGAAAGTATGCCTGTCTGGCCCCCAGCCCAGGCCTGAGTCATCAGGCTCTCGCTGCATTGAGTCATGGCCTCCACCCCTGCCCCCGAGAGCTTGGAGGGGACCCTCCTGAAGTCTTGCCCAGGGCTCCCTTCCCCGGGGTTTGGAGGGAGAGCGATCCCCTCCTACCAAAACACACACAGACAGATACACAGACACGCACACACATACCCCATCTCAAGACAGCCTGACTCCCATAGGGAACAAAGCCTTGGCTTTATTTGCTCTGTGGGAACACTGTTACGTTCACAGCCCCCTCCTAGGCACGGGATGAGAGGTGTTGGGTGTGGGAATCCCAGCGAGCACCCTGAAGGGGGCATCGTCCCCATCTAGTTCGCTCTTCCCCATCTTTTCCGTGGGGCGCCCCTCCAGGGTCAAGCACTAGTATGTGGTGAAGGCAGGAAAAAGGTGTGTGTAGGGGGTGAGAGTTCCCTTTAGGGAAGGGAAGGGAGGGCTGTAGCACCAAGAGTCCCTCCCCCCACGAGGTCCCTGGAAAGGGGACTAAAATAACGTCCTGGGGCCTTTCTGTCTGGCTGGGGCTCCGCTTAAATATGGTGGGCAGAGAGGGTGTGCCCCAACAGGCTAAAATTCTGACCACCAGTTGTGGGGAGCCCGGGGTAGGGGGTGCAGGCTGGGCTTTCAATTTGGGGCAGGTGAATGGAGGACAGAAATGCCTTATACTGGGCAGTCTGGGAGGAGCAGCGATAGAAGGGGCTTTTCTGTTGACTGAGGATCCTTATGAAAGAAAGGGGTGTGGCCAGAACTGGGGGGGGGCAAGAGGGGTCCCTCTGAGGAAGTAGGAGGTTGTGTCTCCCCTCTGAGCCCCCAGTGGTCCCGAAGCCTGAGGACATGATGGGTTGGAGGGTCCTTGCCTGGCTAGGCAAGAGGAAGTGGGCTGAGAAGGGAGGGGAAAAAGTCAGTTAGTCATTTCAACCAAGTGGACGCTCACTTATGGGGAGAGGCCAGAGGTCTTGCTCAGAATCAGGGATCAGACTGGTTAGGTCCGGGTATGTGTGTGCGTGTTTGAGTGACTATGTAGGCGCTCTCTCCTGAGAATGTCAGCTCCATCGGGGAAGGTATATACGTGTGCGTTGCTCTCTGCTGTAATCCCCAGTGCCTAGAAGGAGCCCTGAATGTATGAACAGAGTAGGTGCTCAATAAATATTTGAGTAACTGATGCACAGTTGGACGCTTCTGTGTGTGTGTGTGTGTGTGTGTGTGTATTAGTGTTGGTACGACATGCCAAGTGTATGTGAGGGTAGAGCTGTGAAAGGTGGGCAGAGAAGTCTTGCCCTTCCCCTGGTCCCCACTGTCTGGCTTGGGGGTGGAGGGACCCCCATCCTTACAGCCAGGGGAGTGGGCAGGCAGGACGTGTGTGGACAGGGGTGGGGGGGGGGTGCGTGCAGCTGTCCAGAGCTGGGGAGCCACAGCAGGGCAAGTGGGAGGGAGGGCCGGCAGGCAGCGGCTGGCTCACTCGGCCGAGCCCTTGTGGCGCCGCTTAGAGGGTGGCACTAGGCGGCGGGGCAGGTTGGTGGGCAGCCCGTGGCCCTCGAGCTTGGCCTCAATAAGGTGGCTGGCCAGGGCGAACTCCTCGTCATCCAGCATGCCATCTCGGTCGACGTCGCTCAGCTTCCAGATGCGCCCCAGCACAGAGTTGGGGAGCTTGGTACCCACCATCCAGGTCTTGGCCTTGGTGCCACTCAGCTTCCCGTCGGCTGGCGCCAAGTTGTAGAAGATCTCGTCGTACTTGGACTTGTCCTTGGTCACCACCCACTCTGCCTCGTCGTCCGAGCCCTCCTCACCGTCCTCCAGGGCCTCGTCAGGCCCCCGCTCCACAAACGGGCCCATGTGGGTGCCCTCGAAAGCGCCCCCCTGCACGCCCACCTCCGTGCTCTCCAGCTCCTCCTGCCGGAGCAGGGGCATGAGCTTGGCGATGTCGTGGGTCAGCATCTCATCCAGCGCCTCCAGCAGCTTCGGCTTCAGTGAGTGGAACTTGGTGAAGTCATGAGCCATCAGCAGCTCCTAGATCGATGAGGGCACAGAGGAGTCAGGGACACCATCCCCAGGTCCCCTCTCCCGTGCCGGGCATCCCCCCAAGTCACTGGACAGTAGTGGGGTTGGGGACCCTCCCGTGACTCAGCAGCTGTTCACCAGCCAGTAGAGAAGGATTTCATCATTTTGACATCGGCTGCAGTTTTATCAGAGCACCCCGGTGGGCCCTGAGCCCTGCCCAGCCTCTATGGCACCCCAGCTGCCCGGCCAGCACCCCCACTATTATGCAAGTTAAGAAAACACAATTCCTGCCACTCTGCTAGCTCTGTTACCAGGGCTAAGGCAGCTTGTCCCTGGGACCGCCCCCCACCCCACCCCCCAGGCAAGAAGTCATCTGGTGCTCGAGCCACTGGGGGCTGGGTTTGTGGTCACGCTGCTTCTCACCCGCGCAGCTGGTAAGTCAATTGCGCTGGGAGCTGCAGCAAAGACCAAGCTGTATCGTGGCACCACATTAATTTCCAGAGCCAAGGCAGAGAGGCCCACTGATTGTGACCATAAAGAAATGGGAATGTGATGGAGAAGAGCAGGGAGGAATCCTAGGCCAGGCTGCCCAGGTTCCAACCCAGCTCTGCCACTCAGGAGCTGTGTGACCTCGGGCAAGTGACTTCACGTCTCTGGGCAATAGTTTCCACATTTGTAAAAACAGGTTGATAAGCAGCACTCCCTTCACTGGGAGGTGGGAAAGGCTAAATGAATTCATATGGACCAAGTGCTCAGTAAATGTCAGCATAATATTAGCAGCTGCTATTTATCTAGCCCCAAGGGCTGGCTTGGTGGTTTACAGAGGGACTCAGTCCCCTTCTGTCTTAAGTCTCCAAGCCTGGCCTCCAGTCCCAAGAACAATGATACAGAATGGCTGTGGCAACTCCAGCCATTGTGTCTATATTCCAGCCAGCAACAGTACTTTGTACGATGATGGAAATGTTCTATGCTGTGCCGTCCAACGTGGTAACCACTAGCCACATTAAAACTGAAATTTTAAGTTTCTAGTTGAAGAACCTGAGGCTCTGAAAAGGTAAGTGACTTGTCCAGGTTCACAGAGCTAGTTGGTGGCCAAGGGGAAATTCACTCCACTATAATTCCTCAATCTTGGACTAGAAACATCTCAGATGCAAAGGTCAGAGGCTTTGAGTATCAGCCTAATGCAACCTCAGAACAGAGGCTCAGCCTGGGCCGACAGGCTAGTCCTCAATTCCATGCCTGAGCCTGGGACTCTATGCCTATGTTCATTTGGTCGCTCCTGCCCTGCCCACCTCCAGCAGCTCATTTACCCCAGGCTACCACACGCAAACCCAATGCTTTCCCCAACACTGATTAATCCTAGACCTGGAAAGGTGAGGAGCCTCCAGTGATCCCCTAATATCCGTCTGTCCCTTCCTTCTCCGTGCTGGAATCCCTGAATATTACCTGGGCACTTGGCCACCTAGAGGAAAGACTACATTTCCCAGCTTCCCTTGCAGCAGGTATGGCCATGTGACTAAGTTCTGGCCAATTGGATATCAGCACGAGTTTCATATGCACCTTTAGAATTATCCTGCTCAATACTGTAGCCACCTGGGATTATTTAAATTGAAATTAGTTAAAATTAAAACCTAAAATTTCAGTTTTAATATGGCTAGTGTTTACTGCATTGGACAACACAGCATAGAACATTTCCATCATTGTAGAAAGTACTATTTCTGGCTGGAATATAGACACAATGGCTGGAGTTTCTGCAGCCATTTTGTACCATGAGGGGTTCTTTGGATTGGAAGCTAGGAATGGAGACTTAAGACTGACGGGGGACTGAGTCCCTGGCTCTATAAAGTACCAAGCCAGCTGTGGACCATCTTCCAAGAGTTTTATGAAGGAGGGAAATAAAATTCTATCCTAATTAAGCCCTAGTTACTTTGGGTTTGCTCATCACTCCCTTATCGTAACTCACAAATCCATGCTCCCGAGGAATCATTGATAGGAAGTGCTTTCAGGAACCTGCCATCCATCTCTCCAGTTTCTGAGGCCCCATCCCAGAGCCCACAGAAGCCAACCTTCCTATCACCCCTTTGGCCTCCCACCTGCATCTTCTGGCAGTCAGGAAAGTCGCCGGGAGATATGTGATGCTCCAGCTGAATCTTAGCAAAGATGACGGGCAGCTTGAGGATCAGCTGCTTCTTCTTGTTCTCCTTCCCAAACACGGACGGCATCTCCTTCTTCAGGTAGCTGATGATGTATGTGTGAACCTGTCGTGGGTAGGGGGAGAGTTCTCACCTGAGCCTGCCTCACAGTCACGCAGTGGGGCTCGTTAAAACACACGTCACCCAGATTTCCGGAGTCACTTGGTCCTGAGAACGTGCATTTCTAACAGCTACAGGTAAGCTGCTGCTGCTGCTGGTGCCCTGGGAAGAAGGGCTCCTCCCCTCTTCCAGGTAATCTCAGTCCCTCCTGTGGCTTTAACACCCCTCCTCACCATCCACTGCCAGATCTACATACCAGCCTCAGCCTCTCCCTGGAGCTCAAGGCTCAGAGCTGATGGCCTTGTCAACATTCCTGGACAGCTCCATCTTAGGATGCCTTCTGCCTGCCTTGGAATTCGAGGGGCTGGGCCTCTCATCTGTGCCCATCTCAGGGAAACAAATGGCACCCCCCCAGCCCCCAGTTGAGCCCAGAAACCTGGAAATCATTCCTGATTTGAGTCTCACACCTCACCAGCCACATCCAATTCATCAGCGAGTCCTTTTAACTCCTAAATTTCTCTCCTACTTTTCCTTTTCTCTCCACCCCATCCCAGCAGGTACCCTCTCTTGCCTGGGGAGACACACCAGTCACCCCACTGGATTCCTGGCTTCCACACTGGCCCCTACAATCCCAATCCTCTTTCCCCATGCAGCAGCTGCTGGAGGTTTTGTTTTTCATTTTTGGAGTTTTCTTGTTTGTTTGCTTTTTGGGTTTTTTTTTTTTTTTTTTGTAGGAATAAGCACCAGACCACGAGACGCGGCTCTTAAGTCTCTATTTGCTTCTTATTCAAGTTTAAAATTCCTACCGCCACTGACAAGGACTTACTGCAAACAATTCTCAAAGCATGGTCACCATCCTCTCTGAAGTATTTTTTCTCTCTCTTTTTTTTTTTTTTTTTTGGTTTGGAAAATAGTTTTCATAAAACATCTGTTACTTAGGTTAACACATAATAAAATAGATTTTTTATTGCTAGTTTAAATGATCTTATATGAATTGTTATCAATATCTGTTAATCAATATACATAAATGTCAATAACTTACTTATAACATTTATCATAACTTGTTAATTATATAATTATTGTTTGTTCATTAATATGAGAGAAATAAATATTAAATGTCTTCTCAGTTTTAACTTCTAATATGGCCCATATAGAAAGATTTAATCCATGTACATACAAGGTCTTTGGGGTCCTCAATAATTTTTAAGAGTGTAAGGAGCTCCTGAGACAGAGGGGTTTGAGCAGCGCTGCTCTCCATTATTTGGCTCCTGCCACTTCATCCAACATTATCTACCCCCACCTACTTCCTCACCTGCCTTCTTTTGTGTTATTCTTTTAAAGGAGGTACTGGGTATTAAACCGAGGACCTCATGCAAGCTAAGCATGTGCTCTGTCACTGAGCTATACCCTTAGCCCCTACCTTCCTTTTTTATCATCATGTCTATCTTTTTCCCACCTCAGGACCTTTGCACATGCTGCTCTCTGCCTGGAACACTGCCCTGGTCTCCCAACTGGCTCCCTCAGCTTCCTTTTGATATCACCTCCTCACAGAGGCCATCCTATGGGAAGCAGGTGCCCCAAGCACCACTATCCAATTCCTTTCTAGCTTTACTTTTTATCACAATTCATCATTATTTTATTTCTGTTTGTTTACTTATTCTGTCTCCTTCTATCAGAATGTGAGCTCCAGGAGGGCTGAGACCTTGTCTGTTCCCTCTGTCCCCAGTGCCAGTGCATTGTGCATAGAAATTAACTGAAGAAACACTTGTGGAATAAACCAATGAACTGGAGAAACTTTGAGCCACAATTTCATAAGTTATCAAAAAACAAACAAGGAGAGAAGACAAGTGAGCATTCATATGTCCTATTTTTTAATAGGAAGCTCAATAATTAAATGGATATGCTTAAATAAAAATAAAATATACCTGAAAACCAAGAAACTACTCATGGGGATTGCCTATAGGGAAGCGAAACTGAGAGCCTTTGGAATCAGGGGTGGGAGAGGGCACTTTTGACAGAGCCTGAATGCTTTCCCATGAGAAGGTCTTAAATGTTAAATTAAAAGCACTCGTTAAAAAGTTCTTTTAGTGAGTCATAAATTTAGAATGTTAAATATTATGGTGGCACCTGGCTGGCTCTGAATCTTCATCTCCTCCCATCTCCACCACCCAGTCTCCTCCAGCCACCCTGAGCTTCTTGTCCAAGCACATCCCAGCCCCAGGGCCTTTGCACTTGCTGTTCCCTCTGCCTGGTATGGTCTTCCCCAGTTCTCCACTTGACTCACACCTTCCCCTCCTTCAGGTTTCTGCTCAAATATCACCTCCTCCAGGAGGCCCTCCCTGACAATCCTAGTCCCTAAAACAGCAGCTCGCCAGCCTCTCTTCTGCTTCATTTTCTCTCATAATTCTTATCACATACAATATAATATTAGAGATGAACTTCTTTAATATCCATTTCCCCATTAAAAAGCAATTCTACAAGAAAAGAAACGTTACCTGTTTTGTCCCCTACTGTATCCCCCAGGGCTTAGAACAGTGCTGGAGCACGAGGTAGGCGCTCAGTAACTGTTGAATGAATGTTATTGAGTGCCCCTGGGGTGCTTGGTATGAAGGTTCAGGGCATACTGGCCTCTTTAGAATCAGAACTTCCCAAGACTTTGGCCTCCAGGACCATAGCACAATGAGATCGCCCCTTCTAGCAGCAGCTGTCACTTCGACCAAAGGGCAGAGCCAGAGGACTCTTCCACATCTTACATCGCTACAGACGATGGGGAAACGAAGGCACAGAGGGTAGTTACCGAGAGTGCAGAGAGGTCTCGTACTGTCGGGGAGAGCATGTGGGAGGTAAATGATGTGGGCCGTTGTTCGACGGCAGAATCACACGTGGAGGGTGAGTGGGTGACACGGGGCAGGGGAGGGTCAGAGAGGCTTGGTCACCATAGACCTTGTGTCTTGAGCGGCACTGGGGAGCCATAGATGGATCTGCAGGAGGAGGGGGAAGGAGTGGTCTCTAGATCTGAGGAGCCAATCAGGGCAGGGGTGTGGCCAGGCTAGCAGGTGGGGCCTGTGGAGGGCCAATGGGGAGGGAGGAGGGGCGGGGCCTAAAGGCGGCTCCTGGGGACCCAGAAGTAGGGAGGCGGGAGGGCTCTAATGGCTTTTCCAGAAAGGAAGCGGGGGAAGGTGCCAGGAAGAGATAAGGTGGGAGGGTAGAGTGGGCCGGGGCGCGGGTCCCGGACTCCGGGGTTTGTCCAGGTTTCCGGAGCCGCCTCCTGCGTGGCAGAACCACCAGGTGTTCGGCCCCACCCCACCCCTCTGTCCCACGGACCCCGGGCCTCTGCTCTGGTTGCTGTCTTGCTTCTCGGAGGGGTCTGGGGGACCAGGTCCGGGGCAAGAGGGCGAACCAGGGGAAAACAGAGAGGGAGGCATGGAAAGAGAGAGAATGAATGAGGGAGGGGAGAGGAAAAAGAAAGAATAAGAGAAAGAGAAAGTGAGAAAGAGGTAGAAATGAGGCGATATATAGACAGAGAGACAGAGAGACAGAGACAGTCCAGAATCTGGGCAGAAGAGGAGAGAAAGGTGGATTCCAGAGGCTGCAGGAGCTGTCCACACTGGGCCGCTCCCTCCCAAGAAGGATTCCTGGGGCGGGGGTGGGGGCTCTGACTCACCCCCTCTCTGCTGCTCCTTAAATCAACACCTCAGGCTCCTCCATCCCCCACAACTTTCTCGGCCTCCCTGCCTCCCAGCTTCCTGCCCCACCTCCACCCTGGCAGACAGCCTCCCCTGTGAATGTTCCATTTGGCCTCCAAAGTTGCTCTTAAACCAGAGCTCTCCTCCCCTCTCCTGAGGTTCTGTCCTGATCCAGGCTCCTCCTGGTCCCCAGTCTCCTCCCAGGTCTCAGCACTGGGTCTCACTGCCCTGGAATCTACCCTCCAGAAGGCAGCTGGAGTCTGACCCTGTGCCTTCTCGGCTCTGAATCCTTCCATGGCTCCCCAGTGCCCTGGGGACCAAAGTTCCAGGCCACAGCCCTGGGTGAACTGACTCTCACCCACCTCCCCAGCCTCAGATCCAGTTACTCCTACTGTCTACACTGGGTTCAACACTGACATTTTCCCTCTTCCCTGAACTGGCCATGGTCTCATCTCCAGTCCATGCACTTGCTGGTTCCACTTTCTAGAATCCCTTCCCCTACTCATTCTCCTCATCCTCCAATTTTGCAGCTCAGCTGCCCTCTCCTCCAAGAAGCCCTCCCTGATTTCCCCTGGGCTTCCCCCACCCAGCCGTGACCATGCCGGGTTGTCACTGTCTGGGGATGGGGCTGTCTTCTCTCCTGGATTGCTTTGGTCACTGCTGTGTTCCCAGCGCCACCAGCACAGAGCAAGGCACAGCAGGAGCAACTTCTTAGATTAGAGAACTAACTGATCAGCTGATGTCAGTGACCAGCAGCCACATAGAGAAGGATCAGAAGAAAGACAAGAGCCGGCCCTCCCTGCCTGTCCCCCGTGACTGCTCAGCCAGCCCCCCATTAGTGCTCACCCGCACCAGCCGGGCCCTCTTCACCAGGTCATTGAGCTTGCGCAAGGCGGCATGGCGTGGCAGGCCCTGGATGTCGCGGAAGAGGTCTTGCTCCTCCAGCTCGAAGAGCCGCCGGTTGTCGGGCACCAGGAGGGGCTGGGACCAGAAGGAGCCGATGTAGACACGCAGCACCTCGGGCGTGCCCACCACCTTGCCCAGCGCCCACATGAGCGCCCCGTAGACGCGCATTAGCTGCTGCGTCTCCACCATGTCGGCCTTGTTGAGCACCACGCGGATCTTGTCCTCGTGGCCTCTCAGGGCGTTGATGGCCTCCGAGAACTCGTCGGAGATCTCCAGCTTGTGAGCATCAAAGAGCAGGATGATGAGGTCCACCCGCTCAGCGAACCAGCGCAGCACGGCTGGGAAGTCATAGCCTGGGGGGAAGGGGAGGGGGTAACAAGGATGCCAGGGGCAGAGGTCAGCCCCAGAGCCTCCAGTCATTCGGGCGCAACCATGGGTTTGGACTTACATTGGGCTGTACAGATGTTCAGGTTGTTAACTATCCAAACTTGTGTCTATGGGAAACAGCCGAGGTCCCAGGGGTGACCCCACAGCTCTGGTCCAACCAGCCCTCAGAATTTCCCCCATCACTCTGGCTCCAGTTGCTCAGGCCATCTGACTACAGGGGGAAATCACCCCTCCCCCATTTCATTCATTCATTAGGCAGACATTAGCAGCATGCACTGGTCAGGATGCAGGGGTTAGCAAAACACTGAAGTGTTTCCTACTAGACTCCCTGTGGTTCTATGTACCTCAGTCCCCCAAAGGGCCTCCCCAGGACCTGTCAGATCACCCCACCAACCAGCAACTAACGAGTTCACCCAGGCCCTTGCCACAGCAGATGTGAAAAATTTTCAGTTTGTTAACAATATTGACCGAGAGTCTTCTGTGTGCCAGGCCCTGTCCTGGGCACTGGGGATGCTACAGAGAACACACAGACAAGGTCCTTGCCTTTGTGGAGCATAATAGCTGGCTCCTGAGTTCATTCATTCATTCCTCTCACCATTCATTTCCTCATTCACTTATTCATTCACACAGTCCACTCTTTTGCCTGTTCCCTCATTCATTCAGCATCAAGCGATGCTTGGGAGAGCAGAGAGAAGCAGTTGAGACCCCCTGACTTGGCAGTCAGGAAGACCTGGGTTTGAATTTTAGCTCTGCCCCCATCAGTTAGGTGACCTTAAGCAAGCAGGTAACCTCTCTGAACCTCTGTTTCCTCTTCGGTAAAATGGAAATCATAATAGCATCTACCTCAGAGGACTGTGTGAACATTAAAAGAATATAAATAGGCTAATATATATAAAAAGCTTAAGACAGTGCCTGACACTGAACTACACACTTAAAATGAGTAACTTTAGGCATGTAAATTATACCACAATAAAACTGTTAGAAAAAAAAATAAAAGCAGTGCTGGGTGCATGGTAAGCACTCAACAAGTATTACTCACGATCCCTGCAAGTCATCCAGGAGCCATCCCCAAAGTCACCTGCTCTGTGCAGAGGACACACTGGCTGAGACACCTCCAATTCTGTCTTAACTTTGCTCCCAGTCCAGAGGTCAGACTGGGATGGGAAAACCCAGGGAGCTGCAGGAGCCCAGAGGGAGGTGCCTGATCCAGCCTCGGAGGTCAGGGAGGGCTTCCAGGAGGAGGGAACAGAGTGACAACCTGGGGGATGAGGGTTTAACTGACAGAACAGAAACCCATCGCTGATTCAGTTGATGTCAACTCCCGCTCTCCCTGAATCAACTCATTGAATCTTCAAAACAACCCCAGGAGACAGACACTCTATGACCCCCATTTTCCAAAAGGGGGAACTGACAAACAGAGAGGTTAAGGAATTTATTCCAGATACAGGTAGGAGGCAACAGAGCAGCAGCCCTATGGGCCTCCACGCTCCACTTGGGGGCTTGTGCTGGGCCCATCCTGTCAGGGAGGAAGCAGTCTCCTGCAGCCACTGGGGACTGGACTGGACAGGGCGGGGGTGATGACATTGTTTTGGGGGGAGGAAGGGCCAGGTCACCATAAGGACAGCAACTGGGGCCCCTCCTCCCTCCCCAACGTCTACACAAACACACACACCAGCCTAGATTTGGAAAATGTGTCTCATGTAGGGAGGGAAGATGGGAGGGAGGTTGAGTCAGCGTGGGAATGCAAGACGTGGCACCTGGGGTGCACAAACACAGCACTCACACAGGGAAAAGAGTTATCCTGAGCACTTCCATAGCACTCACTGTGTGCCACACAGTTCTAAGGCTCCACACATTTTGACATTTAATTTTAACCCTCAGGGCAAACTCTGAGGCTGATGCTATTATACTTCCATTTTATATATGAGAAAACTGAGGCACGGAGAGGTTAAGTGGCTTGGTCAAGGTCCCACAGCTTCAAAGTAGTAGAGCCCAGATATGAACCCCGCCAGGGGGCTCCACTATGCTACAATCACACACATGTGTGCACACATATTCCAGACACACGCTCCACCAATGCACACATGCATCCACACATACACTCATGCACTCAGTAGCACACACTTGGATGCAATCATACCCACACACTATAAGATGCAGATTTCCAAACATGCCTTACTCACAATCTGGGACCTACACAAATATTTGTGGTCACAAAATTGCAAAGACATCGTGAAACACAAAGTAACAGGCAGCAGCTGACGCACACAAGCCCATGCACAACTGCACACCCATCATGTTACAGAGACACAATCATATACACTCCTGCACACACACACACACCTCACGTGTACACACAAGCACACAACTGTATACAAAGACATAACCACACGCCATCACACGCAATCCAACAAAATCCCCTCCATCCTATACAGTCCTCCACGGCCACACAGTTACACACATGTACAACCACACGCACAGCCCTGACACACAGACACACCACCTCAGAGTCACACCCACAGCTGTACACTTTCCCAGACACATGCCAAATTATCCACACGGTTACACAAAACTTCCCTTGCACAATGCACTCACACACACGTTCCACAATACAGTCGCATACGGAGACACCCTTAGTCACGGTCACACACAGTCCCACAAAGTCCCCAGTGGTCCTTCAGAGCCACAGAGAGTCACACCCAGCCAGAATCACGGGCACGGACTCCTAGACACACACATACACACATCCTCACAGACAGACAGACGCTCCTTCTCTTCCTCTCCCCCCACTGCCAGGGAAGGAGACCCCGTTCTCTACTCTCTCCCACCTGCCACAGCCTTTGGGTCCCCCACCCGGCAGCCCAGCCCTGGCTTGGAGGCCCTGCTCCCTCCGGCTGTCCCAGGCCTGGCCCCCGGGGCAGGCTCCCCAGGAGCTCCCCGCCCGCTGCTCCCGCGTCGGGCTGGCGGCGGGGTGGGGGGGGGCACCCCCATCGCCCGTGCAGCTGCCTCCAGCCTTTCTCCCCGGGGGGACGCGCGCTCCGGGGCGCTGGCCAGGGACACCGGAACCCTCCGCGCCCCCGCCCCGCAGCCCAGCCTCCTTGCCGTCGCCTCCCAGTCCCCTCTGCCCCACTCTGCAGCCTCCTTTGCCCCAGTTTCTGGCCTCCGAGGCGGCGCGGGGCGGCGGCGACCGAAATGCTGGGGGGTGGGGGAGGGGGGAGGGGGCGCAGCTGCCGGGCCCGGCCGGGCAGGGGCGGGGGCTGGGCTCGCTCGGAGGCCCCCGCAGGAATTCACCCCCCGCCGCTCCCCCTGCACAGCTGTTTATAAATTCCAGGCCCGGCCTTGGCCCCCGCCCAGATTATCCCTCCCCGGCCCTTCTCAGCCCCATCAGTGGCCCAGACGCGGAGCCAGGAGCTCACACCGACCCAGGGCCTCCCTGCCCGGCTCCGCCTCCTCTCCGCGGCTCCCGTCTCTCCGCACGGCTGCCTCGCCCTCTGAATCTCTCCGTCCCTGACTTTGTGTATCTCTCTCGGTCTGTCTGGATCTCCCCTCTCCATCCTCCAGACCCGCCCGGACATGCAGCTGCAGCCTGTTCACATGCGCTCACCCGCTGGCCTCCCCCACCCATCGACCTGCGCCAAGGTGGAGGAACCGCAGCCTTCGGCCAGCTCCCTTCTGCTACCCAGCTGGCTCAGGGTCGGCTGACCCAGGCTCAAGTTCTAGCAGAGACCCTGGGCCCTTCCTCCCTTGGACCTCGGAGTCCCCACACTCAGCCCCCTCCTCCCTCAGACCCAGGGATCCGGGCCTCACTCACCGCGGCTCACTCTCTGTTTGGCACCCGACAGGATGCCTGGGGTGTCGATGATACTAATGCTCTCCAGGACCTGATTGGGGAGGTGGGCGCACATGAACCTGGGGTAGAGGGAAGGTCAGGGGTCAATGCAGGGAGGGGCAGGAGGAGAGGACACATAAGAAGGGAGACCAGAGGAGAATCAGGCTCAGAGATGGGAAAAATCTTGAAAGAGAACAGAAAGATCAGGGCACAGATTAACAACTATAAAAAAAAATCAGAGCTGATGTTTACTGGGCACTTACTTTGTGCCAGGTGCTGTTCTAAGGACTTTGTATGTATTAATTCATTCAGTCCTCACAACAACCCTACAGAGTAAGGACTATGGTTATCCCCATCTTCCAGATGAGGATAAGAGGAACAGAGAGGTTAAGTCATTTGCCCAAGTCCACCCAGCTAGATGGGAGTTGAACTCAGGCTCCATTGGCTTAACTGCTCCCCTGGAGAAGGCAGGAAGAGGAAGGATCCCATAGAGAGAAGGGAACTGGGGCTGAATAGGAGAGAAACACAGGCAGGGATGGGACAGAGAGGGGGGCCAGGGACAGGAAGATGCATTCCTGGCTCTCAGCTGCACACCTGTTGAGGAAGGTGTTCCCGAAGGGGTTGAGTTTGCGGAAGGGCTTGTCCGGGTCAACGACGAGAGCGTTGCCAGGCACCGTGCCCTCGGTGTCACCATGCATGACGGCCACGAAGCAGTCGGTGGTGGGCTCGGGTCCCACGCGGGAGCCGGGCACCTCCTGCTCCAGGAGGTACTGGATGAAGCTGGTCTTGCCCGTGCTGTACTGGCCAGCCACCAGCACCATGGGTTTGCCGTCAAAGTCGGCATCCTCCAGGGCTGGTGAATGGAAGGCCCCGAAGCGGTAGTGCTCCTCTAAAGGCAGCAGCTTGGTGCGGTACAGCTCCTTGAGTGCCGAGGTCACCGTGCGGATGGCCTCGGGCTGCTGGCCCCGAGCCCCTCCCCGCTTCAGCCAGCTGAACATGGTGGCTGCACACTGCCTGCTGGCTCGCTGAAGGAGATGCACGAGGTGGGGAGAGCTACCTGAGGGAAGAGAGGGTGTTGACAGAGGACTGCCTGGAGAAGGAGGTGGGAATGCATAGTGGGGGAGGAGCCTCTGAGAGCAGTGATGGAGGATGGCAGGAGGTGACGGCTGAAGGAGGAAAAAGGAAGAGAAGGAAGAGAAAAAGAGTGACAGTGGAATGACTGAAAATGGAGGATTGATGATGGACGATCAAGAGATAAACAAATGGAAGGATGCAGCAGCCAATGCAAAGAAATATATTCCTTCATCTTTTTCTTTCTCCTTCCTCACCCCTTCCATTATTTCATACATTTTCACTGAAATCACATCATGTGTCACATAGACCAAAGACCAGTCCCCATACAGTCAGAGCCTCCAGTGAGGTGAGAACCTGGGCACTGAGCAGTCAATGATGCCTGGGAAGTGCCGGGGAGTGGATTTGTAGGCACCAGAGCAGGACAGGATGAACGAACCACAGGATCGGGAAAGCTCTGTCTTGGCTGACTTTTGAGCTGCTCCCTAAAGAGTGAGCAGGACAAGGGCATTTAGGAAGAGGATGGTGTGTGTCATGGCTTGGAGTGATGAAATGGACGGACAGAGTGGCTGGACACATGGACACGAGGGTGAGGAATGAAAACTGAGGCTGAACGACTGCTCTTGGCCCCCCAGATCATGATATTATCACAAGAATAATAACATTTATGATCACTGCATGCCAGACACGGCTCTAACTACTCACTGAATCTTCACAACGGCCTTGTAAGGTAGGGCTATTATCTTCCTTACTTTTCTGACAAGGAAATGGAGGTTTAGGGAGATAACCACAACTTGCCTAAGTTCACTTTGCTAGAGAGTGCTCAAGGTGGGACTCCAGGCAACGTGATCTCAGAGCCTGCACTCCTATCGTGGGTCTAAGGAGTTAGGGAGAGAAAAAATTAGGGACTTAGCGGCAACGAGCACCCGCAGCATTCAGGCTGTGTTCTCTAGATTCCTGTACTACTCTTTCATTCTCTATAGGATCTGTAGTGATGTCCCTTTTGTCACTCCTGTTTTCAGTCATTTGTGCCTTTGCTTTCTTTCCTTTCTTCCCCCTTGATCAGTCTAAGCAGATGCTTATAATTTTAACGATCATTTCACAGAAACAACTTTGGCCAGACTGAAGTCACTAAACACTTTTTTACTAAAAGAAACTGAGACTTCTTGGAGAAATGGCTGACTCCAGGGCTGAGGCAGGGAAAGAACAAGTGAGCTTGGATCAGATAGTGGGGAAGTGCTCAAACACGGATGGAGCGTGTCTCATGGGGACACAGATCCAGCCGGACAGGAGTCCCACTAGGAGATGGGACAATTTGAGCATCAGAAATACTGCAAACCAAATATGTTAAAATCCACAAAATCATAATGATACTTTTAAAAAAGGGAAAAGAATTCGGGGAAGGTGCTAGAGAGGTCAAGGAGAGGCAGGAGCTAGGACCTGGGATGTTGGCAGAGGGAGGGGACCCTGGGCGGTGTCCTATGCAGGGAGGGACCTGAGGGACATCTTGGGGAGGACGCTTGAGGATGGCTGGACAGGCATGGGGTTGGTGAGGGAGGAGAGGCGCTCTTGGGTGGGAGGAGGGAACCAACTAGTCCAGAAGTGGATGAGCGCGGCAGAGGGAGATCCCAAGGAGGGGATCTCCTCTGGTTAGGAGGATGGGGGAGTGGAAGAGACTGTAAGGGACGAGGAGAGTGAGGGACACTGTTACAGGCTGGAAGGGGCTGGGGGTGGTGGAGGAGACAGGTGGTTTGGGAAGGGACTGGGGACACCGGGGAGACCGTGACACACTGACTGCGGTGTGGACTGAGGGTCTTTGGGGAGCGGGGGAGTAATCGACAGCCAGGGCATGCTCGGGGTTTCCGCGGGCGGAAGTGGGGAGGCGACAGCTGCGGTCGGGGGCCACTCACCGATGGGGAGCGCAGGCGGCTGGACCCGGCGGGCGAGCTGGGCGGGGGTCCCGCAGGGATCCGAGGCGCCCGCAGAGCGGCCTGTGCTCGCGGTCCCGTCCGGAGCCGTCTGAGCCGGGTGGGGCCCGGAGCCCGGAGGAGGGAAGGGAGGGGCCGAGGGGGGCGGCGGGCGGGACGAAGCGCCCCCCTCCTCCCCAAACTGGGCGCCTGGCCTCTGGCGCCCTCTGGTGGGGAAGGACGGGGCTTCTTTGCGAGATGGGTGAGCGCGCGGGCCTCCAGTCCCAGGTTCAAATTTCATGTCTCTCTTCTTAACATGGGAATAGTAATAATAAAGCAATAAGACCAATAATAATAATTTTAAAACTTAAGTGAGTTCGTGAAACTCTTCTGCTCACCACCCTCCCTGGCTCTTCTTTCACTCAAAGTAGAAGTCAAAGCCCTCACTGCGCAAGGCTCTGCACCATCTCCGGCTGCCTCTGCGCTCACCTCCTTCTCTCTCCCCCTCGCTTGCTCAGCTCCAGCCACTCTGGCCTCCTCGCTGTTCCTCAAACAACCCTCCAACCTCAGGGCCTTTGCACTCGCTGCTCCTCCACCTGGAACGCTGTCCCCCCAGGGATCTGAGTGGCTCCCTCCTTCCCCTCCTTCAGGTCTCTACCTAAATGTCACCTCTTCAGAGAAGCCTTCCCTGATCTCCCTGTTTTTAATGCAGCACCCACGGTCTATCCATTATCACGGCTTTATTTTCTCCACTGTCTTTATCACCACTTCACATGTTTACATCTCTCTGTTTCAGTGAAGGTCTCCCTCACAAGGACATGAGCCCCATGAGAGCAGGGATTCCAGACTGGGTGGTTCCTTGATGTGTCTTCGTACATGTTGTTGAATTAATCCCTAATCTTTACTGAGGGCTTCCTACCCACAGACACCACTCTAAGCTCTTTGCACATATTAACTCATTGACGTCTCAGAATATCCCTGAGAAGTAGGTGGTGTTTTTCCCATTTCACAGATGACAAAACTGAGACCCAGAGAAGTGAATGCAGAAAACCCAGAGAGATTGTTCAGGGCTTAGCAACATGCCTTGCTCACAGCAGGTGCTTCAGAAACATCAGCTGTAATAATCCAGATCCGTTTTTTTCTCCAGATCCTTGTACCTCACAGACTCAGAACATCCAAGGCCTTCAGCCAAATCCCAGCTCTACTGCTTGCCTGCTGTAGAATCCCTGGGAAGTGACTTTGCCTCTCCAAGCCTCAGCTTCCCCATCTGTAAAATGGGCCTTTGTCCTGGCTTCACAGAACCACTTCCCTTGGGTCTTTTCTCAAATAGAACCTCCTCAGTGAGCCTGACCCTGACACCTGCACCCCTGCCTCCCCGCCATGCCTCTCCCCACTCCCCACTTCCTTTCCCTTCTTAGTGCTCATCACTGTCAGTCAGAATATGTCTGTGACTAATATTTAATCTCCCCCTGCAAGTCTGTCAGCTCTTGAGGGCAGGGACTGAGGTCTCTTCTGTTCACTGTTGTCACCCCAGTGCCTTGAACAGTGCCTGGCACACAGCAGGCGCTCATGAAATATATTTAATTGATTGAATGCAATAATGTATTTGATTGGGGTAAGAAAAATGCTCTAAAATTCACTGTAAGGATGGTTGCACACCTCTGCAAATATGTTAAAAACCATTGACTTGTACACTCAAAGTGAGTGAGTCATATCACCAGCGAAATATCTCAACAAAGCTGATATAGACAGGCGTATGTATATATGATATACACAATGATAGAATATGACCATATATACTGCATAGTGGTATATATGTGTGTAATATACAACATGTGCAGTACTTTACATATTATATATATAAATTATATATTATATAGATACTTTATATAAAATTTATTATAAATATGTAAAAAATCATATATTAATTGTGTATTATATATAAATATTATATGTATTAAATAAAAGGCCAGGAGCTTAGTACTAACCAACATTTACTGCTAGGAACCAGGTCCTATTCTAAAAGCTTGACAAGGACCCCCTGCCCACTAGGAGGCAAGGTCCTGCTATTACTATTTTTATCACTTATCAACCCCATTTCTCAGATGGGAAAGTCGAGGTATGGAGAAGCAGAGTCTCTCTGACCCAAGGAGTGGAAGAATGAGGATTCAAGCCCAGGCTGCTGCCCTGTTTTCATGCCTACCTACTCCAGGGCTTCTCAACCTGCTGTTTCCTTGAGGGTCTTTGAACTGGGATTGGGGACGGGTGACATCTGGATTTTTTTCGCTGAAATTCAGGGTTTCCATCAACCATGCACGTGAGCTGCAAAGCACAACAGCAGCAGCAGGACGTGTGTCACTGTCACAGAGGAATTGCTGATGCTGTCACCACATTGCAATTGTTTTGTAATTTCCAGTGATTGTTTACTCATTGCTGATTAGACCCACACCTAGCTCTTTCTAACCGTGCGTTGATACACCAGCCTCTATTACAGAGCTGTGAATTTTTAAAAATACACTGATAACTATTTCAGTATAATTGGTTCCCTTGCAATCCCAAGGGTTTTATTTTATGCATTCGAAACAGTACAATTGGGCCAGTGGATTGAAAAAGCCCTGAGTCGACACTATTCTGACGCATTAAATATGCTTTGAGTCCTTAATAACAGGGGCAGCTGTCTTATCTCGCTGTCTGCTACTCTCTGAATCTGAGAGTCTCTGAGATCTGTCCCCAGGGTCGTCCCACTTCCCTGATGCCCTTGCAGCCTCTGGAGCCCCCTCCCCAAGGCAGAAGCTCAGTTTTCTCCCCCTAGCTCCCTCCCTCCCCATCTGTCAAAACTGGGTGGAGAAACTGACATATTCTACAACACAGATGAAGACATGATGCCGAAGGAAATAAGCCAGGCACAAGCAAACGAATCTCGTGATTCCACTCATAGGAGACGCTTAGAGTAGTGAAATTCACAGAGACAGAAAGTACAATGGTGATTGAGGGGGGCTGGGTGGAAGAGGAGGCATTGTTTCATGAAGACAGTTTCAGTTTTGCAAGGTGAAATGAGTTCTGAGGCTTGATGGTTGCACGATATAAATGTATTAATACCAATGAACTGGATACTTAGAAGTGATGGTACATAAAATGGTACATTTTATGTTATAGATATTTTTCCACGACTAAAAAAAGAAAAAGCTGGAGAAGGCAGCTGGAGAGCCCAGGAGTTACCTAATGCACTTTGGACACTGTCAGTCTTGGGTTCCAAGCCCGCTGTGACCAGGTGATTTAGGCCCTGAAGTAATTGTCCTGGTCATTTTTCCAGATGGCTCAGTGTATAAAATGGGACCCCACAGGTGCCCATCCAGCTGCTCCAAGCATCTACGAGCGGATATCTAAGAAGATACGTCCTAAAGGCTAACTGTAGGAACTGAGATCAGTCTTGGTTTCCTGCCCAGGAACCCAGGCTGGAGAGATCTCTGGCTCCTGCACAGCCTGCTTGCCCTCTCCCCCGAAGCTGGGTGTGCAGAGGGGAAGATCTGGGCTCACAGCCAGACTGCCTGGCTTGTAGCCCAGTCTGCCACTTAGTGCAAGATGGGGCTATCAATCCCCACACACGGGCTTATGTGAGCACCAAATAAGCTGCCCCCCTTGAAGGGCTGGGAGCATCGCCCCCGGTGAGTGTTCTACAAACGTTAGTCATCATGTTCCTCTTCTCCAGTTGCGTGAAGCCAGCCTTCCAGAACTGAGGACCTGAGCGGGTGGAAATCACTGGCAAACTTCTTTGCGCGGCCACGTGAGGTCTTCCGGGAGCGTGCCGGGACCCGAGGATGTTAAGAGCTGTCATTCTCCTTCAGCGCTTTATTTCGTACATGGGGGAAGTACGTCTAGAGCTAGGAAGAGGGCGGTCCCTCTCCTGGAGATACTATTTATGTGCTCCTCCCTCTCAAACACCCCGAAAGGCCCGCAGAGAAACAGGATGCATCACTCTGGTCCAGCCTCCTGGACTACGGCAGTCGCCTCCTCGCCCTGTCTGTTCCCCGTCGCGTCCGCCAGAGGGCGCCTGGGAAACCTAAGTCGGCTCACAGCCCAGAACCCTCCCCTGGCTCCTGCCTCAAAGTAAGAGCAAAGTCATCATCCTGGAGCTCAGGCGCCTAAAGGACACACCCCTTTTGTTCCCTCCGACCTCACCTCTTGTCTGCACCCCCTTCTTCTCCAGGTTCCAGCCACAGAGCCTCCTTGCTCTTTAACACTCCACGGTATGCTCCTGCCTCAGGGCCTTTGCACTGGCTGTTATCCCTGCCTTGGGTGTTCCACCCCCAGATCGCCCAATGGTTCCCTCCCTCATTTCATGTATATCTCTGCTCAGATTATCACCTCCTCAAAGAAGTCGGCCCTTCCCACCTGGTCCTGAGGGCCTTTACGTGTAGTTGGGCAGGTTGTTCACTGCACAAAGCACTCTCTTGAATGAAGGCGGCTGGAATCCAAGTTGCTCTCCAAACTCCAGGAGAAAGAGGTGCTGTCTTCTAGTTCACACAAAGGGACTAGCAGCTGCTTTGTTCACTCCTCTACCTTGCAATATGGATTGAGTTGTGTCTCCCCAAAAGAGACACCAATGTCCCAACCCCAAGTGGATCACTTGTGAATGTAATCTTCTGTGGAAATAGTCTTTGCTGATGTAATCATGTTAAGACACGCTCATACCGGAGTAGGGTAGGCTATAATCCAATATGGCTGGTGTCCCTTAAGAGAAGACACACCAGTATAGGGGGAAAATGCACTGTGAAGACAGAGGCAGAGATTGGAGTTATGGAGCCACAAGCCAAGGACACTTGGGATTACCAGAGACTGGAAAAGGTAAGGACTGATCCTCCCATAGTATGGCCCTGGTGACATCCTGATTTGGGACATCCAGCCTCTGGAACTGTGAGAGAATCCATTTCTGTTCTTTTAAGCCACCCCTCCCCCTACACCATCGGTGGTACTTTGTCACGCAGCCACTGGAAGCTAACACACAGTGCTTGATTTTCCCTCCCATCTCCAGCTGACACTGTACACACTGACAGTCAATCTTCACTATTTGTGGGTGCTGTATTTGCGAATTTGTCTGCTGGTTAAATTTTATTTGCAGTGCCGAAAACTCTCAAAGCTTTCACAGACATGCGCAAAGCGGCACAGAATTTGAGTTGCCCAACACACACGTTTCCAACTGAGGTCGAACAAGGCAACACCCATCCTGGAAGCGGGTGTCCTTTTGCAGGTCTCTGTAGTGCCACGTTTTCCACCTTTTTGTGCTTCTGTTGATCTCACTGTTTTAAATGGCCCCCATGCCTAGTGCTTCATGCTGTCCCATGTTCCTAAGCACGGGAAGGCTGGAATGTACCTTATGGAGAAACGACGTGTTAGATACGCTTCAGTCAGGCACGGGTTACAGGGTTGTTGGCCATGTGCTCAATGTTGACGAATCAGCACTACATATTAAGTAGGGTGTCTTTAACAGGAACACATATAAAACAAGGTGGCGTGTTGATGGATTGACATAAATGTGACCAGTGGCTGGTAGGAAGCAAGCCCTGTATTTCCCCCAGGAGTGATGGTTCAGTATCCACTAACTGCATGTTCCAAAGACCACAGGGCCTCACCAGGAATGATGCAAATCTCCTGTGTTCGACTTAGCTGTTCACTCTCTACCTCCTCCACTAAAGTCAGCTCTCCCAGCCCAGGGGCTTCTGTCTGCCTTGTTCGGCTGCATCCTTCCCTGTGCCTCGAACAGGGCCTGGCACCCAATAGGTGCTCACAGATACAGGTGAACTAAGCCTTCACAATCCCCTTCCCCACCCACGTGTTGCCCCAACCCCCAGTCTCCGAACAAAGCACTGGGGTCAGGGGGCGTCAGTACAGTTTTAAAAAAAGGATCGTTTTTTAATTTACAAGAGTTCTAAATGTACAGAATTCTCCTTTAAAAAAATCGTTATACACAATAAATACAGTACAAAAAAATTTATCTTACAGTACTAGTTTTGTCTCCAAGATTTCAAAATCTGGCGCGGGTGGCTGGCGGCAGGAAGAACGGAGGGAAGACTGGCGGGGGAGGGGGTGGGAGGAAGACCCCGGTTTCCTGTGTTGGAGGTGCTCAGATTTCAGTTGAGGGACTGGAGGCTTCGAACTCTTTTTCTCTCTCGAGCACACACAAAGGGACAGAGGACATGGAGCGGGACGCACACACATGGATGTGACAAAGGTGCCCGCGGGCACAGCGCCCCCAGGTGGCGGGCCGGGGATGCTGGCTCACGCCGCCCCTTCCCTACGCTTCCTTTCTCAGCCTGTGGGGGGCGGTGGGGAGAGGCTGAGCGCAGCTTCCGAGGACCCGGCCAGCTCGGAGCGCTCGCGACGTGTGGATCCGTGATGCCACACAGACCAGCCCGGTGGGTACCCGGCTATGCGGGAGCAGTGGGGACAACCAGGGAGCCCCCATCCCTGGCGAACACACACGTGTCCCCTGTGGAGGGGCGGAGCAGGTAAATGGGAAGAAATAGGAAATGACACACCAGGATTACCCCCTCCTTTGGCGAGGGGGGGGACATTTTACATTACAGCCCCCTCCCCAAAATCCGTGGCCCCCACCCAACACCCCAGCTGAAGCAGGAGGTGGAGGAGGAGGCCTTTGTGACTCAAATAACTTAGGCAAGAAAAACTCAAGGGGTCCCCGGCTCAAGTCCCCCAGGAGGCTGAGGTCAGACGCCCCGCTGCACCCCCTCCCGGCGTCCTGGCAGGGCGACGGGACGGGGGAGGGAAGACCAGCCCGATGTTATCTGTTCAACGTCCTGGCGCCGAGGCCACCGTTGTGACTGGAGGGCGGGTAGGCCTCTGGCCTGTGCAGGGGCGACCGGGAGGCAGCGGTGACCGCCGTCGGGGCGGCGTGGGAGTAGGGGGGTGCGGGCGTCCGGCCGGGGGCCTGCTGGAGGTTCAGGATGCTGTCGATGGCGCTCTGGAGGTGTTCCGTGAGCGTGTCGTCCTGCGGGCTGTCGCTGGAGAAGCTGGCCTGGTCCACGTCGGGTGACTCAGACTTGCGCCGCTTGGCTGGGGGCAGCGGGGGTGCCTCCCAGCCAGGCTCCCTGCTGCCGCTGCCCTGCCCGGCGCCGGCCGTGGGCTCCGACGGGGCGCCCTTCAGCATCCGCTGGTATAGCTCATCCTCCACGGCCGCCAGCTCGCGGATGAGCCCACCGGTGGCCTCGTCCACTTTGGAGGGCAGCGGCGTCGGACTGCTGCCCCGGGCTCTGCCGGTCGCCGCCCCCTCGGCTGCCCCGCCGCCCAGGGCCTCCGCGTTCTCGCGGTACGTCTTCCGGAGGGGCAGGCGGGGGCAGTGGGGGGCCGGCGCCGGTGGCTTGCGGTCAGTGGCGGCCGGCGGCGGGTGGTCCACCGTGCCGTTCATCTGGCCAGTGGAGGGGGGTGGCGGCGGGGGCCGCGGTGGGGGTTCGGCTGCCTTGAGGGCGGCAGGGGGCGGCGGCGGGGGCTGGTGCACCGGGTCCAGGGCCGTGTTGTGGACCACCTTGCTGAGGCCGGCTTCCTGTTTGATCTTGAGCTTCAGGCCGATGCGGCTCCGAGCCTCGTAGGTCTTGATGGGCGGGCGGTTGCGGGAGGGCATCGGGCCGTCCTCGTCGGCGTCCAGGGAGGAGGCGGCGGAGGATGAGGAGGACGAGGACAGGGAGGAGGAGGATGCCCGGGCCCAGGTCACGGAAGGGGAGCCGCCCGCACCACCGTGCCGGATCACCAGCTTGGTGGGCAGGTGCAGAGGGGGCTGGGCTGGGGCTCCAGATGCTGAGGATGGTGGGAGACCATGGCCCGGGAGCCGGTGTCCATCGGAAGAGGCGGAGACCGGGAGGCCGAGAGAGCGCGAAGAAGACACATACTCATCTGTAGAACCGGGGGGCCAAGGAAAGCCAGGGGATTAGCGGAAGCACAAGGCACCTCTTGAGCAGAGCTAAGAGAAGCCGATGTGCACTGAGCACCTACAATATCGGCCAGGCTTGGGGCTAAGCCCTTGACTCATCAAATCCTGGGGACACACTGCTAGGTGGGACCCTTTCCCCCAATTCCCCAGTCCCCCTAATGTGAAAGCACTGGTCAGCACCTGAGAGTCGACGCCACCTTAACTTTTGCAACCCAGGCACCTTGCTTGCCTCACCCCAGTCCTGGCTCTGCTCTCCTGCTTTTCTATCCCCCTGGTGGTGGCAAAATGTTCCCTCTATCCACGCCAGGATCGAGGAGGTGAAATGGGCACACGGTGACAGAGCAAGGTGAACTCAGCCCTCTCCAGCGGGAAGACGGGGGCTCGGGCGCCACCCAGTGGTGGAGTAAGGTAAGGCTGGTCACCCCGCTCCCGGCTCACTGCGGTCTAATTCCGCCTCACTGCGCGGGTGGGAGTCCGGGACACCATCCCATCCCTCTCACCGGGCTTCTCCTTGGCCAGCTGTTTGTCCAAGGCCAGGGTGGTCTTTTCCTCCTGAATGAACATTCGGTCGATCATGACCATCTCCGCTGAGGGGCTCACCCTCTGACGGGGGGGGGGAGGGAAGAGAGGATGGCAAGTGAAGCAGCGAGGTGGGGGAGGGGACGTGAGCCACTAGGGATGGATGGGAACAGATTCCAAATTGTCCTTCTTGTGATCTGACCACCAGCCTCCCTCCCTCTTTCCTTCCCTCCAGAGGCTTCAAGGAGCAGGAGGCTCCTCTGTGCCCAGACACGGAGGTCCGGGTCCCCCGGGGAGGAAGGTGATGGTCACCCTACCCGGGACTCCTCCAGGAGCAAGAGGCGGTATTTATTGAGCATGGCCTGGGTGCGTTTCAGCAGCTGCGTGGAGACCGTCTCAAATTCTTCATCCACTGTGGAGGAAAAGAAGAGGCCCAGAAGCTCAGACATTTGGGGAGGGAAAGACCCGCCGGCCTGCACAGGGCTGGGCGCAACCCGACTCTCAGGGTCAAGGGTGCCTGCAGTGTTGCGCTGGTGTCTGATCCTCCGCATTCTCCGCAGTCGTCGCCAGCCCCTCCACGCAACAAAGACAGGGTGGGGAGAGTCCCACGGAGGCCTCACCTTTGTGGTAGTCGTTGGGGGAGGGGAGGGCACCCTGGTAGACATGGTAGGGCAGGAGGCGATGCAGGGCGTCCTCGAAGGAGGGGAAGGCCGTCTTGTAGTCAGGGTGCAGGACGGAGCCCTGATGTTTGTGCAAATGCTCCAGGAAGCTGCAGGATGAGAAGCACCACAAACACACACACAGAGCTGGTGGTGAGGCCAGGAGACAGCAGAGCCGGGACTCCGAGCTCCAGGCCACAAGGTAAACAATCGGGGAAAGGAACGTGGCAGAAATATGTGTTAATGTGTGCTGAGCGTGCCTGTCCTGTCTCACTGCATCTCTGGGGACAACCAAATGCAGTAGGTGCTAATCATTATCCCCATTTTACAGATGAGGCAATTGAGGCCCACAGAGAAGTCCAAAGCACCAACAGCGAGGAGGAGGAGGCAGGGCTGGGAACCAGATGCCGGAGCTTGCAACTCATCCTCCATGCAATACCGTCTCCTGCCACCGGGGGTCAGCATGTCCCCACCCGGCCACGGGCTCAGCAGCCAACTTGGGGAGGTGTGCAGAGAGGTTGGTCCCCTGGTTGGTTGGGTGATAGGATCGTGTTCTCTCACTGGGCTCTTTTGTAGCATAGCGCATATTAAAATGAATTATGTCTTTATTGTATGATTGTCTCTCCCACCAGACATGCTCGTCTGTACCCTGTGCTGAGGACCAGCAGCCCCTACACACTGCGGGACAAGACCTGGTCTATCTTTTGCGTTTTCAGAATCTAGCACAGGACTGGGCACTGTATGACTTGACCAACTCTCTCAGTGGAAGGAGGGCAGGAGAGAGGGACAGAACGCAGGCAAGCATCCAATATTTACCCATCCAGCCATCTGTCCAGCCACGCACATGACCAGACTCCCATCCCTGGCACTGAGCACTGTCAGCCCCTGCCCTGTTTGAGACGCCGAGGGGGCAGCAGTGACCAAGCCCTACAGACTCCCTCCCTCTCGCAGCTGGCAGCCCAGCTGCCCCATGAATGCTATTCACACAGTCTCATCGACTCGTCACCCATCACCCTGTTATCACTATTACCACCCCACTTTCAAGAGGGTCCTCAAGGGAAATGGCATTGCCCAAACCACAGGGCTGATGAGAGGTGGAGGGAAGGCACAGGACAGGGGAGACACCAACACGGGGGCGCTGCAACTCACCAGGCTTCTTTGCTGGGCTGCAGTGTGGGTGGTTTCTTCAGGCTGCCCGACTTGCTCTCATACTGCAGGGGAGAGAGAGGTGAGCAGTACTGCCACGGAGCAGCCTTCCCATGGTACTCTGTTCCCCTCCACCGCCCAGCCTGGGACAAAGATGGGAGGGGACCAAAGTCTTCCGAGATGTGGTCCTGGTCCCAGCAGCGGGTTGCCCCACCAGTTGCACTCAACCTCCGGGGCAGACCCAGGATGGGACCCCATGGGGGACACAGTGAGGAGAGGGTGACAGGCTTGCCTGAGCCCTTGACACCCTCTGCCTGACTTCTGGAGTCTCCCTGCCTGGCCATCTGATGGCCCCATCTCCCTCGTCATCACTCAGCATCTGAACTGCCTCGCCATCTTCTTCCAGCCCCTGACTTCTTCAGTCTGGGTACCACCATCCTCGTTCCCCACTAATACCCCTGCCCACTGCCCCTGAGTCTAGGGTCTCACCCCACCTATCCTGAGCCGACACCTAACAGTCTCACCCAGTCCCTTCTTCATAGTCTCAAACTTTCTCCTGCTCCCGCCCCCAGTGACCATCTGGGGTCTCACTCAGGCCACATCTCCTATCATCATCCTGTTGTTTTAGTGTTTCCAGGGGTCTCTGCCCACCTGTCTTGGTCTCACAAATGCCCCCTGCCTGGACCGTCCTGGTGTCTCATCTGCACGTCTCTGGCTGTTTGCCCATCAGCTCCCCTGCCCTTCTGGCCCCAGTCTCAGTTCCCTGGCGACATCACTCCAGCTTTAGCCCTCCACCCTGGCGGCCCCTTACCTGCATCCCAGAGGATTTCCCTGGTCCAGATGCAGCGGCCTTGGCCACACTCAGGGTCTGGAGGTTGCTGGCAAAAGCTTTGCTCTCAGCAGGAAGCAGAGGAGGGAGGCCTGGAGGCGGGGACAGACAGGACTCTGGCATGAAGGCCCCTCCAAAAATGTGACCCCCCAGCCTGCATCCTACATTTCTCTGGTTCTTCAGCCTCGGTGGCCATGCCAGCCCTGGCGTGCGTGCCCCTCTGGGAGTGAGATCTGGGGATACAGCTCTTCCTCCTCCATCTTCCCTGTCCAGTGAGTTCTGGGCAACCAACTCCTTGGGTTCACCCACCCACAGCTCTGTCCCAGCCAGCCCTTCCTGTCATTCAGCTTCTCTCTCGACCCTGGCACCCCTCTCTCCTGGGTGGGCTCCCCTACCTGCAGTGGCCATGGGCGCCGGGGCAGGGGGATGGCTGGGGGTGGCAGGGGTCCCGGATGGGGCCTGCCCGCTGACCAGCACAGAGGCAGTGGGGCTGGCGAGGGGCCCCAGGCTGGCGGAGGTCTGCGGGGCAGCAGGGGCCCCCACGGCCTTGCTCTGGAGAATGATTCCGGACGGCACCTGAGGAGAGGGACAGGTGGTTGAGGGATGGGGGGCACCCACTAGGAGTGGGGCAGCCAGGAACCAGGGCTGGGGGCAAAGAGAGAGCCATAAAGCAGGAGGGGTTCCAATCAATCAGACTGCAGGGGAGGGCAGGGGTGTGGGGCGGGTGGTGGGCTGGTCCCTGCCTCCAATTACCTGGTGAAATCTCTCGAGAAGAGCCTTCGGCTGGGGCAGCGCCGGGAAGGGGGTGGTCACCATCTGGAAGGTCCGAGGAGGCGGTGGGGGGGGCGCTGCGGGCTCGGGGACCAGGTGGAGGGTGGGAGGGGGCGTGGGGGATTTGTGGGGCCCCTGGCCAGGTGGGAACTGGAGCTGGAAGTCAGGTGGCGTGGGGGCTGGTAGCCTGGAGGACGTCTCAGAGGCCACGATAGAGGAGGTGGAAGTCGGAGGGAGGTGGGGGGCTGGGGGAAGCGGCCCCTCCAGGGGCTGGGATGGAGGTCGCAGAGGGGGCTGGGGTGGGCCGGGGGCTGTGGGGGCCGGGGTGCTTGCAGGTGGGGGGACACCCAGCTGGTTCTGGATGACAAAGATGCTGGGCAGAGTCGGGGGGGCCTGGGGTGGGGGGCAAGGGTGCAGGGCGGGCTCTGAGGGTGGGCGGGACAAGCTCTGGGGCTGGGAAGGCGGGCGGGAGTGGGGTCGGGAGGGTGGGCGGGAAGGGGGCCGGGCAGGGTGTGGGGAGGGCAGGTGGGGGCTGTCTCCCAGAGGGGCCTGGTGAGGTAGTGAGGGGGATGAGGAGGGGCCTGGGCCCTTCAGCGGAGTCGCTGCTGGGATCTGGGCAGGGGAGGGAGGGAGAGGGGAGGGGGCGGGGGTCAGAACCAACCTTGGCTCCCATTGCCCCAAGACACTGGGGACCCCAGCCACTCCCGCCAGAAACCCCACTTCTTAGCCACCCCTTGTCCTGAGAGAAAGAAGCCGACATCCTTCCTGCCTCTCATTTCTGAACTGCCCACTTCACCACTCCGCCTGACACCCAACCACCTCACTTCATGCCCTCAAGCTGTCCCCCACATCTGTCCCCACATCATGTCCCCACCGCCCCCTTCCATTTGTCCCCCCTCACCCCTGCACCTGCCCCTGCCCCCACCTCCTCACCCCCATATCTCTGCCCTCTGATCTCACCCCCCCGACCCCCCCGATGGAGGCGAGCTCTGCAGGCTTCGGGGGGGCGGCAGCAGAGGAAGCAGTGGCGGCGGGGGGGGGGCACCACACCAGCTGCCCAGCAGGTAGGCAGGGGGCGGGGGGGGGCGGGAGCATGAGCAGAGCAGCAAGGGGTGGCCGGGCGGGGGCCGCGTCCTAGCCGCCAGCCCCGGCCTGACCGCCCGCTAACCCAGGAAGACAGATGCTAGGACAGACACCAGGGCTGCGTGCTGGGGTGTGGGGCTGACGATGGAGGAGGGCTCGGCAGGGATAGGTCCGGGGTTGGGGGGGGGGCGGGTGGTACCCGAGCCAAGGATAAGGACTGAACCAGAGGATCAGGGTCCTGTCCCTCTGGACGCCAGCCCATGAGTTGTGGGCCCCCTTCTAAGTGTCCATAGCCTCTGCCTCTGTGTCACTGTGGGGCTGTGGCTGCAGGCCTCCCCAGGAGCCATGTGAGCCTGCAGGCTATGGGTGTGGGTGTGTGTGTGTGCAAGCACAACTATGTCGAACTTGCACACGCGATCCTAGCACTAGTTCCACAGCATAGACGGTGACCTCGCCTAAAACACACCTCTGTCAGGGCACCTTGCCCCTCTTCCCCCAGAGGTCACCTCCCCAAGGGCTGTAACCTGGCCTTGGTGTAACACTGGATCCATTTCACAAATGAGAAACTGATGCCATGGAGCCAAAATGACTGTTCCCTGTCTTCCCTCCACCACCCGGGAATTGTGAAGCTGACCAAAGAGGACTCAGGCTGAGCAGGCGCAGGGACACCCGTCGCTGCCACGCTCCAAAGCTGGGGCCCTTTGCTGCGAGCCTCCAAAGGGGGCCAACCCATAATTCCAGAGTTATGACCTGCTTTAAGCCTCCAAGCATGGCCCTGAAGAACTCCTGGCAATTCAAAATAAAAAAACTAACCAACCAATCAATCAAGCTATACATCCCCAAAGGCTTGCCATCTCTAAGGAGAGATCAGAAGGCCGGCCCTTGGCTCTCAAGGGGCTGGTGAGATTATCCCCGGGACAACCCTTTGGAAGGTGGTCTGATCTGGTGGTTCTGAAAGAGCCACGAGTTGACCTGGGAATCCCCACTCCGGGAATCTGTGGTAAGGAGCATTCAGGTACTTGTCCACAGGGTGAGCCAGTGTGGAAGTATTTCAACAGAGAAGGTAACAGAACAATCCAAATGGCGTCAGCAGATGAGTAGCTTAGTAAGGACGAAGGAGCCAGCCCACTTGACACCACCCCAAGCACAGGCGTCCGGGGGCCTGGTCAAGTGGCAACACACACGTGCCAGACGCCAAGTGAAATGAGATCACGCAATACCTCACACAATTGCTAGAGAACTGGCTGAACTGCATTACGGATAGTGGCTTTGATAGCAGTATTGTCTCAATGCTAAATTTGCTGAATTTGGTAACTCTGCCGTGGTCGAGTAGGAGAAGGTTCTTATTCTCAACAGCTGAAATATTAAAGAAGCACAATGTCTGCAATTTACTTTCATTGGAAAAAAAATGTACACATGCTGAGAGCTCCGGATAAAGCAAATGCAGCTAAACAGTTGCAGGGGGTGAATCTGCTGTGGTCACCAACAATCCCCGTCTCCTCGCATTCAGTCTCCTCCCACATTGTACCAGGGCTGGTCTAAGAAGTGATCACATGTCACTTCCAAGATTAGGTTGTAAAGAAGACTGCGGCATACATTAACTATATTTCAATTAAAAAAAACAACAACACTGTGGCTTTTATCCTGGGCACTCTTTCCCTCTCTGCTGTTTGATCTTGCACTTGGGGGAAGCTAACAAAGGGGGCACGTTCTGAGCTGTTGTGTGGAGAAGCTTTGGCCTCAGTTCCTCCCTATGTAGGTCCCCCTTCTTGCCAACAGCTGCACGAGGGCACCATCTTGGAAGCAGATTCTCCAGCCCAGTCAAGCCTTCAGATGACTGCAGCCCTGTTTGATACCTTGACTATAATCTCATTAAGAGATCACGAGCCACAACTCTCCAGTGAAGCTGCTTCCAGACTCCTGATTCTGAGAAACCGTGTGAGATAAATTAGTGTTTGTGGTTTCAAGCTACTAAGTTTGGGGGCGGGGAGGGTGGTCATTTGTTACACAGCAATAGATAACTAATACATCTGGTTAGAGAGTAAAGAACTCCCATAAGCATTATGCCCACGTACTAGACTTACAACTTTGCTACAAGTTTGAAATGATTTAAAAATGAAAAGTTTAAAAATAAAAAAGTTTTAAAAAAACAAAGCTTTTAAAAAAAAAGTTTTAAAATTAAAAAAAACAAAACAAAAAACCTCCTTCCTCATTAAAAATACAGAGACAAATACTCACCCACTCCCCCTAAACCAAGTCAAAAAACCAAATGACATAACTGGGGGGAAATAGTTGCAATTCATAGCACAGACAAAGCGCATCTCTCTCATATATAAAGAGTCTCTAGAAATCACTAATAACAACAACCAGTGACAAAAGGGGGACAAAGGATGTGATCACACAGAGCACAGAAAAGGCATCACACAAGGCTTCACTATTTCAAGAGATGCTCAACCTCACCTGTAATAAATGCAAATCAAAAGCATTCTATGGAATGATTTCAGGCATCATATTAGGAATAAGCCATATGTCTCATAGACACTCATAAGTTGCCCTCAGGGGTCTAAACTGGCAAAATTTGCTACAACCTCAGAGGACAGCAATTCAGCAGCAGCTGTGCCAATTATAAGTACACTGATTTTACCCAGCAAATAGGCTTCCAGAAAGTGACCAAAGAGATACACCTGCATGAGTGTGAAATGACACACAGACAACTTATTTACTGCAGCTCTGCGTGGAGGACCAGAGCCCGAGTGGGGTCTAACCATCAGAACAGTGTTTCCCAGGATGAATGATAGTCCACTCCTATCTGCAGAGGAATAATTCTCCACCATAACAAAGGACCCAAGAAACTCCCCACATGCTGCTCAGTGAGTGGATAATGTGCTCCCTGCTGGGTAGAGAGAAACGGGGAGAGAAATGTAAGCTTGTATTTGCTCAAGGCTGTATATGCACAAAGAGCTGGAAGGATATACAAAAAGTAAGCGCTGAGGTTATGGGGAGGGGTCGGAGCTGCGGACGCAGGCATGGGGCGGGATGCTTTCCCCCATACTTCAAAAATGCCTTTTTTCTTTCTTTTAAATGTAGGTACTGGGGATTGAACCCAGGCCCTCGTGCATGCTAAGTATGCACTCTACCACCGAGCTATTCCCACCCCGCTAAAAAGGCTTTTTCATGATTGAATCATGTGAATTTAACACCTATGGTCAAAAAGGACAAATATTTTCAATGGATGGGAAGAAAGAAAGCAAGCCTAAAAGGAAACTTCATTCCAAAAATGTTACCAGCGGCTCCTGCACAGTGGTGTTAGGGGATATTTGTTTTTCTTCTTGGTTCTTTTCAGTGTTTACTAAATTTTCTAAATAAGCATAAAATTATTTTTATAATCACTTTTTTAAAAACTCTCACCTGAGTGGACTGTTTACCGAGAGATTCCAACTGCCTCTGGGGAGACGGCCAGACAGTTGATTCGTACAGAATTAGAGGAGGTGGCGAGCATTTTCCCGCCTGGCCGGAGTGAGCTGGTGGCTGACCCGGGCTGATGAAGCTGTTAGAGGAAGCCTTCACTGGCACAAACCTCATGGGGGAGCAACCAGACTGGTGTTTTCCATGACATGTTTGGAATGTAACACTGAATCCTCTGTATCCCGCAGGGATTGGTTCTAGGACCCCCGTCGGGTACCAAATCTAAGGATGCTCAAGTCCCTTGTATAAATGGAGCAGTATTTACGTATAATCTACACATATCCTCCCATATATTTTAAATCACCTCGGGGAGAGTGCAGCTCAGTAGTAGAGCACATGCTTACCATGCACAAGGTCCTGGGTTCAATCCCCAGTACCTCCATTAAAATAATAATAATAAACAAACAAACAAACAAACAAACCTAATTATCTTCTCCCTCCAAAAAACAAAACAACAATTTTTTAAAAATCACCTCTGGATGACTTATGAGACCTAAGGCAATGTAAATGCTATGTAGAGTTGCCTGCACGTGGCGAATTCAAGTTTTGCATGTTGGAACTTTCTGGAAGATTTTCCCTGAATCTGCAGTTGGTTGAATCCATGGATGCAGAACCCGAGGATATGGAGGGCTGACTGGATACCCTCTGAACCTGCGATTCTATTTCTAGAAATTTCCCCTACACGTATTTTCACACATGTGTGCAAAGCCAGATCCAAGAATATTTATCGAAGTGTTGTTTATTATCAAGTCCACAGGAAACCATGGACTAGGGACCTGAAAAAATGAGGCCTTGCATGTTCATGTGATGAAATGAAATATACCAACAGAGCTGGCAAACCGTGGCCCAGAACCCAAATCTGGCCGGCTGCCTGCTTGGCCAACCAGTATGTATGGCCCACAAGCTAAGAATAGTTTTCACGTTTTTAAACGGGCGAATAAAAGTCAAAAGAAGAAGAATATTTTGTGGCTTGTGATTCTGATATGAAATTCAAATTTCAGTGTCCATAAATAAAGTTTTGTTGGGACACGCCCATGCTTGCTGGTTTATGTAGGGTCTAGAGCAGCTCTGAGGCTGTGACAACAGAGTCCTGCAAAGCCTAAAAGGTTCATGGCTTTCAGGGAACATTTGCCTGGCTTCCTTCACTTTGCAACTTTGCGGGACTTTCAGCGTGCCTGGCCCTGTTCAAGCACTTTACATACGTTAATGTTAACAACTCTATGAAGGAGATGCCATTATCATTTTACAGGTCAGGAAATTGAGGCACAGACAGGTTAGTGACTTGACGAAGGTCACAGAGCCTTTAAGGGGCAGAGTGGGATTCCAGAAGACCTGTTTGCTAACTACCCCTCCAACAACAGTTCTCCCAGATAGCAGTTTTTCAGCCACACCTAGTGTCGAGCAGGAACGGCCCTCCCTTTGTTTTTGCTGCGGGGTACTGAGCACCAGGGGGGTGCTTGTGGGTGTGGCTGAGTTCCTTCCTCCATTCATTTATTCCAGTAAGGCTCGGGCACTATTCTGGGCGCTAGGGATCCAGCAGGGCCACAACACACCAAGCTCTCTGCCCTCAGTGAGTTTCTGTTACAGTGAAGAGTATATGTTATAGAGAGGAGCTGGCGTTCTAGAGAGTCAACAGGGAAGATGTGCAGCCCAGTCAGAGGGCGGTAAGTGCTACAGAGAAGTAAACAGACGGGAAGGGCCGACTGGTGACCAACTTGTCCTGATTTGCCTGGGACTGTCTCAGTTTTAAAACTGAAAGTTCCGGGGGAGGGTATAGCTCGGTGGTAGAGTGCCTGCCTAGTGAGCACGAGGTCCTGGGTTCAATCCTCAGCACCTCCATTAAAAACATAAATAAACCTAATTACATCCCACCACAAAACAAGAACAAACATAAAAACAAAAACAAAAACTGTTCCATTTCCCAAGAACCTCCTTGGTACTAGGTAAACTGGGCTGGTTGGTCACCCGACAAGCTAGTCTAGACATGGACCTGGCACACAGCCGGGGCTCAGCACGTATCTGCAGGGTGTACAGCACTGGAGTGCCAGAGGACAGGCGTGCTCTGGCCTGGCTCTCAACCACAGGGCTCGGAAGTGGGGAAGGCCCTTGCTGGAGGGACCCAGGCCTGCCAACCACTCTAGAAATAGTGCTTCCAGCTTGAGTCTCTCACAGGCCAAGTGGCCCCTCGCCCCTTCCTTCCTTCTGCCTGCTTTTTCTCCCTGTGTAGAGATGACTTGGGGACATCCTGGCCCTACATCCTTCTGGGCTCTACCCCATAAGCACAAAAACTGAAATAATAATAATAATAACAACAACAACAACAATAGCAGCCAACATTTATGGAGTGCTTACTCTGCGCAAAGCATACATTAACTCGTTAACTCGTCCTAACAGATCTATAAAGAAACTGTCATTCCTATTTTCCAGATGAGGAAATCAAGGCTCAGCAGTTACAGGGACTTGCTCAGGGTTAGCACAAGGTCTGGCATATACTCAGTGCCTTTGCTTCCCTAAACTTCTGTTGATAGAATGAAGAAACTGGCTGCTGCAAGTCACATGGTAAGGAGCAGAACCTGAGAGTGAAATCACAACCATTTAAGGCCAAAGCCCAGCTGACTTCTGCTGGACCTCGCTGTTATTCCCTCCTCTTCCTGCCTATCCTAATCTACCTACCCACTGGTCCCTTTTGAAGGAGGACCACATCCATCCTTCCAGAAGAAAAGGTGGACCGCCCTAACCTTGTATGCTTATGTGCTAATGACTCACATGAGATGAAGACTAATTAATATGTAAAGAGTTTCAACAAATCAACAAGAAAATGACCAGCACAAATTTGAAAATGGTCAAGGGTGTGAACAATTCCACAGAAGAGAAAATAGCTTTAAATCTACAAAAACTTGCCCAGCCTCATTCACAGTGAAAGAAATGTAAATTAAAACAAAACAAGATACTATTTTTTACCAACCACACTGGCTGAGTTCAATATTGCTGAGGGTGGGGGCAAACAGGCACAAGTCATGTATTGCTGATAATCTGTTAAACCAATTTATACTCGATAGAGAGCAATTTGGCAGTATCTGTCAAAACTCCAAATGCATATGCTCTCAGACCCAGCAATTTCCTTGTTAAGAACTTATCCTACAAAGTGACATATGTACACAGTTGTTCTTTACAGCCTTGCTCATAGTAGCTAGAGACCAAAAAGTGACCTAAATTCCCAACAACTGGTTAGATAAATAATAGTACCTCCACACAGTGGAATGCTATGCAATTGTATAAAATGAAGTACAGTCTCTGAGATGAATTTTTAAATGATAAAAGGTGCAGAATGCATGCAGAGTATGCTATCATTTTCTTAAAAATGGAAGGGAAAGAATCCAGGTGTCATCTTGCTTGTCTGTGAGTGGAAAGGAGCGGAGGAAACCACCTTGGGGAGGGAAAGCAGGAGAAGGGGCTTTCATCCAGACCTCTCGGTATCCTCCTTGAAATGTCAGCTACCTGAACATTACTTATCCAGATATGAAAATAATTCTAGGACATGATCCGTTTCCTGTTGTGTGCATCTTGTCTCCCTGACTAGCTCGTGGGCTCCCCAGGGACTGGCCCTGGTCTCAAGCATCCATGACCGTCAGGAGACCCTCAGGAAATATCTGGGGAGCAAAGGAGAGCACCATTTCCCAAGCCAGCGAGACAGAAAGGCAGGCAGGGCAGCCAGAGAGCAAGAGGAGGGAGCGGGGAAGAAGGGGCAAGGGGCAAGGCTGGTCTGCGCTAGGACAGAGGCTGCTGGGGTTCATCTACCTGGGGGGCCGGCGCCGGGGAAGCCTGGCTGTCGGGGGCCTGAGGGCCAAGGCCAGCTCCTTTGGCGACGGGGGTGGTCGGGGCTGGCTCTTGGGCGGGAGGCGGGGCGCTGACTATGACCGAGGCGGGCACGGAGAGGTGGGGTCCCTCTGTGGAGAGGGGCTGCTGGCTCCTCTCCTGAAAGGGGCAGCCCGCAAAGGGTCAGAAAGCCATCCCTGCAGACCCACGGCCTTCCTTGGTGCCACTGCCCCCACTGATGCTCCAGAGAAGAGGATGGTGGGAACGGCTTGGCGGGGGGGCACCAAGAGGCTGAGTGCCAAGGCTAGGGGAGCCCCAGGGTCCAGGCACTTGGAGGCCAAAACCCAGGGCAGCTCTGTCCACTCAGTCTCTGTGAGTTGACTCCCAGCTCCACCCGACTTCCATCTCTCCCGCCCAGTCTGTCTGTGTCTAGTCCACTCTCTCTCTGTGGTCCCTCTCCAACGCTCCAGCAAGAGGGCAGTCTGCCTCTCCTTGTCAGTCTGTCAGTCAGCCAGTCATTCACTCTCCTCGTCTGTCTGTCTGTCCCTCTCCCTTGTCTGTGTCTGCGTCTCTGTGTCCGCCAATTGACCCCTGTCACCCTCCGGCCTCGTCCTCAGGGACACCCAAACCTGGAGCAGGGGTGCCACCTTTGAGTGGCTCTCCATCATCACAGGACCCTCCCAAGTTGCTGCCTCAACCACATCCGGTTTCGGCTCTCGACCCCTGCCCAGGCAGACCCCGCCCTGCCCTCGCGGCCCCGCCCCCGCCCCTCCCCTGCCCGGCCAGCCCAGCCCTAGTTACCTGGGGCAGGAACATCTGCAGGGAGTCCTGAGTGAGGATGGCCGTGGTGGCGGCAGAAGGCGGCTGCCCCAGGACAATCTTCTCCGGGCTAGATGCCAGGCCTGGGCTGGGCTGGGGGGTGGTGGCCTGAGGCGGGGCAGCGGCCTGCGGGGTGGGGGCCTGTGGAGGCTGCTGCTGCTGCGCCTGTGGCTGCTGGAGGCCCAGAGGCAGCGGTGTGCTGACCGCGGGGGGCGCCGGGGGCGCTGTCTGCACCGTGAGGACGGGTGCCGCCTCCCCAGTGGCGGCGGCGGGGGTGGCCGGCTGCACAAGACCGTCGGGGGTGTTGAGCATGGCCACGGCGCTGGGGGGCAGAGTGACCCCCTGGAGGACGGTAGTGGCAGCAGGGCCGGCGGGCGCTGGCTGGCTCTGGGTGGGCAGGCTGCCCGCGGCCAGCGACACAGGCATCTGGAAGAGCGCCGGCTGGCCCACCTGGATGGGGGCAGCTGAGAGAATGTGGGCCGCACTGTGGGCCCCGGAGTGAGGGGCCAGCACGGGGCCCAGGCTCAGCGGGCCCGCCAGGTTCTGGTTAGTGAGGATGGGGTTTGCGATGAGCTGTCCGCCCGCGTGGGGGGCTGCGGCCGCCAGGATCTGCCCACCCACGTTGGCGGGCAGGGCCGAGAGCGGCTGAGGGAGCTGGACAGCGGATGTGCCGGGCAGCAGGAACTGGTTCTGGCCTGGCAGCATGTGCTGGGCGGGGATGACGATGCTGCTGCCTTGATTCAAGAGGTGGACGCTCATGGGCTTGCTCAGGGCTCCAGGGGGCTGCGGTGGGGCTGCCCCTGTGGTGGTGGCAGGAGGCTGCTTGAAGACATTCGCCTGCAGAGCAGGTGCCGGGAAGCCTGACAGCACCACGTTCTGGCCAGCCTTGCCCGCTGCCATGAAAGTCAGGTTCTGGGGGGCCTTGGGCTGCTGCGGGAGGCCCCCCGCCTCACCCTGGATGGTGAGCGTGGCGCCTGCGGGGGCAAACGGCTTGGGTGTCAGCTGGTAGAGTTTGGGGGGCAGCACACCGGCAGGCTTGGGCTGGATGGGTGTGGGCGTGCGATGGAGGATCACGTTTGGTGCCTGAACCAGCGGTGATGTGCCGAGGCCCGGGGCCACCGCCAGCGGTTGTCCCGAGGGCGTCCCGCTGGCAGCAGCAGTGGCAGCTCCCGCCCCTCCGAACACCGAGTTCCCATTGAGCGTGGTGGCTACAGCGGCGGGGAGGTTCTTCTGGATGACCAGGCCAGCCCCCTGGGGCGAGACACCAGCTGATGCCAAGGTCACTGGCTCCGAGGGCCCAGCTGCCGAGGCCAGATAGCCACTGACGGGCACCTGTTTGGCCAGGAGCTGGGAGGTGGGCGGGTTGAGTGCCATGACTGGCTGGCCCACCACCTGGATGGGGGCCAGGCCGAGTGTGGCTGCCGTAGTGCCCCCAGGGCTGCCGTTGGGCAGGCCCTGGAGGCCAGGGATGGGCTGCAGGGTCACGTTGCCCAGGCCCACAGGCTGCAGGAAGGGCTGGACACTGAGGGCTTTGTTGACCACGTCCTGGGGCGGGACCAGGGCCTGGTGGGTCAGCACAGTGGGCGGGGCCTGCAGCCCCAGGAGGTCAGCGCCACTAGGGAAAAGGGCCTGGGGCCCCGTGGCCACTGCTGCAGCCCCTCCGGCACCCGCTGGGCCTGCCCCGCCGTCTGCGGGCTGCAGGGTGGGCAGCTGGAAGGGACCCAAGTCCAGCTCGGCCTCAGCTTCGAGTGTCTGCTCAGTGATGTTGGCCTCTTGGAGGCTCTGCTGGAGGATGTCGCAGGGCTGGTCAGCGCCCCCACCGCCCCCGCTGCCACCTCCAGCCGAGGGCGAGCCCAGGATGTCATCTTCCAGGAAGTCAAGGTCCACGCTAGGGGCCGGCTGGCTGGGCTCGGGGTTCAAGTGGTTGCCAGAAGCTTCTTGTACATGGAGCTGGAGGCCGGGTGAGGTGGGAAGGAAAGAGCTGAGGTTAGCAAGGGGCTGGGCTCCAGGCACAACAGCAGCAAAGAGTGTCAGGGTGGCAGGGGCAGAAAGAACCTTCCATCTAGAAGTGGGTGGACCTGGCTTCAAACCTCAGCTTTGCCACAGCTAAGCCGTACAACCGAAGCTTACTTAATCTGGCCTGTTTCCCCATCTGAACACATCAGCAGAATGGAATAAAAACCATTTTCTAAACAGCCATACAGGCCCGTAATATTCATCCGCAATGCCAAAACCCAAAAGGCTCTGAAAACCACAAGTGCTTTGGTGACTTTGGGCCGTGAAACCTGACCAGAACTGAGGTGATACTCTCGGGGAGAAGGTGCAATTCATCCACATACCGTGACTCGTCTGAAGTTTGACCACACAAAGGTGAGCGAGCTTATGTGACACATAGCACATGTTATGCATCACTTTCCAGAATCTGAACAAGCCTGAATTCTGAAACATGCCTGGCCCCCAAGGTTTCAGATGAAACAGATAGTGGTTCTATTACAGATTACAGCAGCAGCTGCCATCTGGGAGCCTTAATTTGTGCCAAGCGCGCTGTGAGTTTGATGTTTCTTAAATGCTTTCCAGGATGGTGACCCAGGGCACGAATGTATAATCAATATAGGGATGCGGATTTGAGTAAATATTCCATAAGCAATAATTATGCCAATGGCACAGAATACCCACTGACATTTGACCAGATAATGGATCTAACCCCATGGTGAGAAAGATTCTGAGTCCACACGGAGGGCTCACAGCAGTCCCGGCACTGAGCTGATGCTGGAGAAATATCATATGTCCCTGTTATTATTACCGTCCAGGGGGTTGTCAATAATAGCCCAGTGAGGTGGCCCGGCTCCCATCCTCACCTCCCCGTCGGGGAGACAGGTCACCTCTGGCAGGACAGGCCTCCAGCTCAGCCCTGAACCAAGGACTAGGCATTTCTGAGTCCCTAACCACTAAATGGCCTGATCCAAACCTGTCTGCTAGGATGGCATGATGTTCACTGCTGTCATGTATGGGAGGTGCTGAGGGCCTGATCAGGGACCTCTTGGGTATTAAAAGAGGACAACAGCGATAAGAATAATGATCACACAATGAGAACGGAGGCTCACAGTGTTACCGGGTTGATAAGTAGAATAACATGAACATAATGTGTATTTCTTGGGTTCTGGATTTAGTCATGTCTATTATGCCAGATAAATTCTTTGGAATATATGATTATAATTGTTGGGAGAAGTCAGTGAAAACTAATGAGAAGGGCCTGGCATATGATATGTGTTCAGTAGATGAAGAGGGAGGAGCGGGGAGCGGGGAGTGGGAGGGAGACAGAAGAGGGGAAAGGAGGAAAAAGGAGGGGGCGGGAGGGGGAGAGAAGGGGAAAGGAGAGGGGAGGGAGAGGCTGCAGAAGAGGACAACTGACATTTAGTAATGGGCCTGGCATAGGCCAGCACATAGCAGGTACTCAATAAAAGCCCACTGTGTTCCCCACTCTGGGCTTTGCTCATCACCCCTGCCTTCAGGTGACACTCTCCCCCACGGCTGAGCCTGAACAGGACCGCAAGCCATCAGGAGTGCCCCACCCCCCACCCCCCCATAACTCCAGGGCCATTCTCTGCACCAGCTCCGTACCAGCTCCCCTCCAAGGCCAGGGTCTCACGATCCCCACCTCCTCTCAGGGTCCTGCGGGCATAGCCAGGGGTCCAGCAGCTTTGTTCTCACCTGTACCTGGCCCTGCTCTCAGTGACTGCCTGCCCTCCTCCCGGCAAAGTGCCTCAGTGGATGTGGGTGCCCTCCCCCTCCCCCTGCTACCCCCTTTCCTGCACTGGCTGCCTCCATGGGCAACGGATGATAATTGGAGCCCATCACCCTCCCCAAGCCCCCAGGTCACTTACCCCAGGACCTTCATAGAAGGCACTTTGGGCCTCCCCGGGATTATCCAGGAGGTCATCACTGTCGAGCTGCAACAAGACCCGCCCCCACCCAAGGTCAAAGGTCAGCTGGGCAGTGGGCCGGCCCACGCTCTAGAACAAAAACCAATTGAGGGTTACATGGGACAGAGAGACAAAGACGAGATGGGGGCGGGCTCAAGGGGTACAGGAAACTCCGCCTCTAGAAAAGAGGCCCCAAAGAAAAGGGCTTGGCTACATCTTTAACACCCAGGACATCCCCAGCACCGTGTCTGAGGCTCTCTGACACTCCTGCCTTGAGCTCTGGAATCCTGTCTCTATGCCTTTGCCCAAGCGGTGGCCCCCTGCCCCCTGCCTTTCCCCACTTGGTGTCTTTGGCAACACATCCTTCAGGGCTGGTCACATATGCCACCTCTTCCCAACAACGGTCTGTCCCTTCCTCCTAAGTCGCTCCTTCCTCTGTGCAGCCCCGCCACTCCCGGAGGCATCGTCAGTGTCTGGAATAGGCCCTAAGCACTCACTGAACGTCCACAGCTGAGCCTCCTCAATTTCTCTCTCCAGCTGGCTCTTTCCAGAACCCCAGACTGGTGGATCCAATAGCCCCCCACCTCCTGGACTTCTGGAATCGGCCCCCAAACTCCCAATCTCAGGGAACTGGACCACAACCCACTGAGCGGCTCAGATCAAATCCAGGAGGCATTCTGGATGCTCTTTCTGCCTCAGCATCGAATCCACCAGCAAGTCTAGTTGACGTTGCCTCCCAAAAGATCTCAAGCCATGCCCGGCCCCTCCTCCACCACCCACCCCATGGCCCCAGCCACCAGCGTCCCAGTGCACTTGCCCCTACTCCACAAAAATTATTTGATACGTCCTCTCCCGGGAAGTGGAACTCTGTTCCCCTCCCTGTGAGTGTGGGCGGGCTGAGTGACTCGCTTCTAGTGCACACAGTGTGATGAGGGTGACAGTCGTGACTTCGGAGACTAGGTCATAAAAGGCACTGAGCTTCCTGGCTCTCTCCCTTGGGTCACTCGCTCTTGGGAGCCCCGCTGCTGTGTCACAAGGACACTCAAGCCATCCTGTGGCGAGGTCCACATGGCAAGGAACTGAGGACTCTAGCCAACAGACACAGGAGTGAGTCTTTGTGGGAGCATGTCCTCCGTCCCCTGACAGCCCTCAGATGACAGCAGCTCCAGCCAACATCCTGACTGTGACTCAGGGGAGACCCTGAGCCTGACACCCAGCTAAGCTGCTCCCCAAGTCCTGTCCCTTAGAAACTGGGAGAGCTCTAACAGATGTTGTTTCAAGTCACTAAGTGTTGGGACAACTTGTTACGCAGCCCTTGTAACTGATACAACACCCCACAGCTCAACAGACGTCCCCTCTTCTCCACTTTGTTCCATGCACTCAAGAACCTCACAGAACTGCCCGTCCCCTTCAGAATAAAATCAAAACTTCTCAATCAAGGTCGTCCAGGCCCCATGACCTGGTGATGTTTGTCCATGCCACCCTCACCACCACTAGTTTCCCCTTCAGTCTGGCCCGAGTCTTTCTTTTCCTTGAACACACCGAAATTTTCCACTTTTCTACCTGCTCTTCCCCACCCCAGAGAACCATGGGTACCTCCCTTTGATCCTTCAGGCTCACCTTCAACATCCCCTCCCTGTCCCCACCCCCCCATTCATTTCCTTCTAAACCTCTTTTGTTTCTCAAGTGACATTATTATTTCTTAAAAAAAAATTTTTTTAATGGAGGTACTGAAGATTGAACTCAGGACCTCGTGCATGCTAAGCACAGGCTCTATCACTGAGCTATACCCTCACTCCCCACTGACGTTATTATTTCTTAAGCTACTCTGCACGGTGCTCTCCACCGTCATGTTGATTAATTACTTGTTGCTTGGTTTACCAGGGAAACGTGTATGATGCGAGGGCAGGGATCTGCCATCTCTTTCACTCTCCACCAGAACCCTGGTTCCTGGCTCGCGGAGGGCATGGGGCAGATGCCTACTGAATCGGGGGCGTGTCCCTCAGCTCCCCACTCCACAGCCCCCTGCCCTGGGATGCCTCTCCCCGCCCCAGCACTCACCTTCTCAGATCCATGTAAGAAGTCATTGAGGGCCTGAGGGTCACTGTAAGAGAGATGGGGAGAGACACTTGAGGAGGTGAGGGACAGGGGAGGGGAGGGAGAGGGAGGGTGTGGTGGGGGAAGCCTACTACTCACCAAATCACGTCTAGTAAGCATCTCCCATCCTCATCATCCATCGCCACTGGACAGGGCGGGCCGAGAAGAGGGCAAGAAAGACAAGTTAGATGTTGGCAGCACTCCAGGGCCCTCCCTGCAAGAACCATTCCCAGGGGCTGAGACCCCAAAAGGGGGTCAGGGTTTCTGTTCCCTTAATTCTATGGGCATAGGTGGGGGCCCCTTCTAGAACCTCCTGAGCAGACAGAGACGACTGCCTTCTCTCCCTCTCCCTCCTTCCCCTGTATCTGCTGACAGTGGATGACATCAACCCAGACGAGTAAGCCCTGATCACGCCCAGGCCCACTTCATCCCCACAGCATCCTGCCAGGTGGGTCCCACCACCCCTGCTTGGCAGGTGAGCACTCGGGAGAGCAGAGACCATCGTCCTCCACCTCCCTGCTGCAGGTGGCAGAGCCAGACCTGGACCCAGAAGTCTGGCTTCGAGCCTGGGCTCTGCACCAGCACTCGGTCCCACCTCCCTGAGCCCAGGGCCTCGCCCAGAGCAGGCCAGGGGCTAGGGGGCAGAGGCTTGCCCAACAGAGGAAGGGGTGAAGTAGGGAGGGAGTGGAGGTAGCATAAAGGGCCTCATGATCCAGGTTCTGGGTTCCCCTTGAAGACAAATGCCTTGTAGTTTGCAAGGAAGGGAAGAGAGAGGCAGAGGGACCGGCAGGATGGGTGCTCTGAGGCAGAGGCACCGCTGGAGCTGGGCTGAGCCTGCCGGAATGATGAGGATGTGGACAGCCAACATCTGTCCCATGTGTACCACATGCCAGGCACTGCCCTCAGTGCTCCACAAATGTTAGCTTGTTCAACCCCCCTGGGTGGGGGAGATGCTATCAGCCCCATTCCACAGGTGAGAAAACGGAAGTTCTCCAGGTTTGTCCATCCACTGCCTAAACTTCCATCACTCCAAACATCCCACCAAGCTTCCATGCACCCACCTTTTTTTTCTTTTCTTTTTAATGGAGGTACTGGGAATTGAACCCAGGACCAAGAGCGCATGCGTTCTACCACTGAGCTATAGTCAGCCCCCACAACACATCCACCTTTGCAAACTTCCAAACCCAGCCACCTTTCCCTCCCAACAAAGCAGAGTGGACACAGAGAGAAGTCATGCACAACCCCAGCCCAGGGCCAGGGAGTTCTTAGTCTCTTTTTTTGTGTGTGTGTGGGAGGTGGTAGTCCTGAGCTCACCAAGGATGTGGTGACTGTTGTGGATTCCCCTCCCCTCAAAACACACGTGTACAATCTCACAGGTGCCCTAAGCTGGTTCACAACCCCTTTCCGCCGACAGCGTTCTCTGAGCATCCCTGACAGTCACCTCCTGATGGCCGCCCCAGCTCCCGTTACTCTCAATTGTTCTGTGACATAAAGAGTCCCGGGTAGGTCCCTCCTAGGTGGGTCAGGGTCTTCCTGAAATAGTGCGTCACAGAGTCTGATGATAGCACAAAAGACCCTCTTGCCAGAAACATGCATGTGGGCCAAAAATGTTACCTGTGCTTCCCCAGGGTCCCTGGGACGCACACGCGCATGCACGCACACATGTACCCGCTGCACGGGCCCTGGGTTAACACGCCTAGTCTGGGACAGGGCCCGCGAGGCAACACAAGGACACATCTCCCCCCAGATCCTCGCCCGCTGATCACTGTCCCCTCTAGATCTGGCCCTGGAAACCGTCCCCAGAGAGGCCCTTCCAAGGCTGCTGCTGCATCTGGTGGTGGGGACAACACACTCTCTGGCTTCACAGCCCAGCCTCCACCCATGTGCCTCCTTCCTGTGTCACCAGCTCCGTGGCCTGTGAGCCCGTGAACCTATCCCAACTAGCCCACGTCTGGCCTCGTCCGGCCAGGGAACAACAAGGCAAGCTCTGCAAAGAATCTGGAGATGAGGGGAGGTGGGGAGGAGCATCCTGCCCACCGCTGGCGTGGAGGCAGGGGGATGGCCCAAATGACCTGAGAGGGCGGAGCTGAGGGATGTGGCTAAGCCGGGCTCAGCCAAGAAGGAACATCCCTTCCCCCGGTGGACAAGGGACAACAGCCCCTCCGGGGCTGAGAGGGACTCTTGGTGGTTACCTGCGCTACCGACGAATCATGAAGGGAAGGAGGGGGTGTCCACTCCAGCTCTACGCAGGGCCCCCAGCTGGGGACTTGGGGAGTGTCCTTTCGGGGGCCAGCTGTGGAGAGAGGAGAGAGAGGCTGTGAGTGAGACCCGCAGTGAAGAGGAGAAAGATGTAGCTGGAGAGAGGAGAGGCCAAATACTAGTTTAAAACCACACTGCACATGATCACCTATGTGGTACGTGCAGACTCACTGCACCGCATCCACACCTAGCGTGTAGACATACACACACGTCACGCCACAGGAGGGATCATTATACAGTAAAATCCACCGGTGCTTCCAAGCTAACAGAGTACGCTTGGGTCTCGTCATTTGAAGTGCTTGTATTCTGTAAGGTCACCACTCCAGGGGAAATACTGGGTTAGCTTCCCAGGAGCATCTGGTCCCAGTCTCATCAGCCCATCCTCCATATATCCCCGTGGTGTATGTGTGTTTCTGTTTAAAGACACAGTGTTGAAGATACATGGTTGATGAACTCACACTGAACTCACGCCAGCAGCGCTCTAACTAGGGCAGAGGGGAGCTCATTCTCCGTAGAGCACGTCACAGCCATCCTGCACTTGGGGACGCTGGACGGCACTTCGGCACCACACGGGAGGGGCTATTTTTAAAAAATTTTTAATTGAGGTGCAGTTGATTGACAATGTTGTGTTAGTTTCAGGTGTACAGCCTAGTGATTCAATTATACATATATGTATATATATTCTTTTTCATTATAGGTTATTACAAGATATTGAATGTAGTTCTCTGTGCTGTACAGTAGGACCTTTCTGTTTATCTATTTTATATACAGTAGTTTGTATCTGCTAATCCCAAACTCCTACTAATTTATCCCTCCTCCCCTTCCTTCTTTGGTAACCACAAGTTTGTTTTCTATGTCTATGAATCTGTTTCTGTTTTGTAAATAAGTTCATTTGTATCATTTTTTAGATTCCACATATAAGTGATATCATATGATATTTGTCTTTGTCTGACTTACTTCACTTAGTATGACAATCTCTAGGTCCATCCACGTTGCTGCAAATGGCATTATTTCATTCTTTTTTATGGCTGAATAATATTCCATTGTGTGTACACACACACATATACACCACATCTTCTTTACCCAGTCATCTATTGATGGACATTTAGGTTGCTTCTATGTTGTGGCTATTGTAAATAGTGCTACTGTGAACATTGGGGGTGCATGTATCTTTTCGAATTACAGTTTTTGTCTTTTCTGGTTATATGTCCAGGACTGAGATTGCTGGATCATATAACTGCATCTTTAGTTTTTTAAGGAATCTCTGTACTGTTTCCCATAGTGGCTGCACCAAATTACATTCCCACCAACAGGGTGGGAAGGGCTACTTTTAACACCAAAACCACCAACAAAATGCACAAAAGTGCCCAAACAACAGGGCACTGAAGAGAGCACCGAAAGGACACTTGCTCACAGCTCACGAGCTGGTTGGACAAGGCGGGGGCGTCACCAGGTTCAACCTCTGCACACATCTGGGAGTGGCCAGGAAAGGGCCAAGAACACTGATTTGGGGGGTGTCAGTGTTAGCGAGCAGGCGGATCCGCGTATACGGAATCCACGAATGAAGATGCTGCTGCTTGCAGGCCCGCTGTGTGTCAGCCCCTGGTTTTAAGTACCCTGCACATATTAGCCCATTTCACCTTATTTTTATTTATTTATTTATTTTAATGGCGGCATTGGAGATTGAACCCAGGACCTTATGCATGCTAAGCATGTGCACTACCACTGAGCTATACCCTCCCCCACCAATTTCACCTTCTTTAAATCCCCACAAAGCAGGTCCTTTTATCAGCCCCATTCTGCATAAGAGAAAACTGAGGCCCTGAATGGTCAGCCATATACCCAAGATCCCTCAAGTGGTAACTGGACAGGCTGGGCTCTGCAGCAAAGCAGGCCAACTCCAGAGTCCCCGCCCTTAACCATGATTCCACAGACCGTCCTCTCATCATGTTTTTCTTTCAAAATCTAAAGCAAATACGGCAACAGTGTCAAGACAAAGCTGGGTGACAGCCTTTGGGAACATTTTATGAATGCCTGGGATAGTTCAGATTCTAAAAAGCAATAAAGCGAGTGGATGGAAGAGAGAGGAGGAGTGGGAACTGCTTCACCTCTTTGTTGAGAGGCCCAGGCCCTGGAAAGACCTAGAAAGCATCTGTCAAAAGATCCTGAAACACGGGATCCTGGCCCAGCCAGATTCCAGGGGCACAGCCCCAGCCTGGAGGTGTTCACAAGCACCCAAGGTGGCTTCGTGAGAGCCGCCGGCTCCGTGTGGGCTCCGGCTTCGGGGTGGGGCTCAAATTCTGTAAATGCTGGACCAGAATTAGAGCCAGGAGAAGAGGTTTCCAAAACACAGTTCTCCAAATAGGACCCACAGGTGAACGTCCAGCGGGAGGTTCCAGACTGAGAATTTGTTTTCTGTGTTTTCATTCCAATGGTCACATCAGAGAAATGGACAGCAGAGGGGGGAGACATTCTAGGGAGAGTGAAATGTTCTGCATTGTGATGGAGTGTCGGTTACATAAGGGCTTAAAAATTCACAGCTTAGGTTGATGTATGTCAATGCATGTCAGTTCAATGCATGTCAATTTCACCTTAAACAAAATTGTGAAAAAAAATCGTCAGGGTGTGGTAGTGGTGGGTGGGGGGAGAGCTGAACAGACTTGGAGGGATGTTGATAACTAACTGTTCAGGCTGGCTGATAGGTACCTGGGGGCTTCATCATGCCATTCTAGTTATTTTCCATCTTTTCAAAAATTTCCATGAGAAAGAGAAAATAATTTGTCAATAATCGGCAGGTGTGGGGTTCCTCTGAGATGGGTCACCCCAGTCAGGTGCCAGGGTTGATGCCAAGAGCTCCAGCATAGGGTGACTGTTCTGGGGTTGGAGTCAACAGTTCAAATCCCCACTCCTACACGAGGGCTGGGCGACCTTGGGCAAGTGACTTCACCTCTCTGGGCCTCAGTGTCCTCATCTGTAAAATGGGCATAATTATAGTCCCTGTTCTCGCATACGGCAGTGGAGGGGCACTCAGACCGGGGCCTGGCCTGTGGTTGGGGCGTAGCAGGTGTTGGTATTGCTATTACTGGCATTGATATCATTTTGTAAGTTCTACTAAATGCTGCTGATGAATGAGGAAAGGTCAGAGGTGCAGAGGCCTTCAGTACCCACCCTCAACCCCCAAGTCTCGTTTCCACACAGGCTCACACTGATTTCCAGGACCAATCCTGGATCTAGAGGCTCAGACATTGAGAGAGGGGCCAGAGTAGCTGCATTTTTAGTAAATGTTCCAGATTCCAGTGCAGCCGACATCTCTGAAGATGCCAAGTATCCATCGTGACTAATGCAAGCTCTTTGCTGGAGAGGCGGGGTGGCATGTGGGGAAGAGCAGACTGGGTCGCTAAGCGGCCCGGGTTCCCTTCCCGGCACTGCCACTTCCCAGCCGTGTGCCTACGACAAGTTCCTCATGCCTCTGTGCCTCAGTTTCCTCATCTGGAAAATGAGAATCAAAGTCTGTCCCCCCATAGGATTGTTATACAGGAATACCCTCAATCCTCGCGTTTGGTAAGGTCTTTTGTAAGCAACATATACCGTGGCAATCATTTTAACTGCCACTGTGAAGCTTCCCTTATGTGGCAACTTGCAAAGCTTTCTGGCCACGGCGCAGTCAGGTTGGGCAAACGTCCCCGGGCCCCAGTTTTTCTACCTGGTGCCATTTGCCACGTGTGGCCCTTGCACACGTTTGGAAGGGTTGATATATCACCTGCTCCAGCCAGCGAGCTATGTCTATGGTCCTACTTAAACTGTCCAGTGCCAAGTCTCCTCTGGTCCTTCCAACCTTCTACTGTGATATCATTTCTCAGCTGAGATCAATGAGGCTACATGAAGTGGTTCTGGGGAAACCATGGGCCATACACAGCCAGAGCCATGTGCCGCTCGCTGCTCATGCACAGGGCTACCCAGGATCCTGCCAGGGGGAGGGAGCCTTGAAGGACACAAATGAGCCCACTAACTATTGAAAGACAGAATTTGAATGTCTGGATATTTGATAATGCTAAGAAACTGTGATTAAGAGTCTAGGTTTAATAATGACATTGTGTTCTTTTTTTTTCTTTACAGAATCCTTATCTTTAAGAAACACACCCTGAAATATTTAAGGTGGAAATGACAAAATGTCCAGGGTTTACTGGAAATCCCGTTGTGTGTGTATATGGACCTGCGCTGTCTAATACAGCAGCCACATGTGACTATGTAGCTCAAGTTCAAGCTAATTCACTGAAATGAGGGCAGAGGACTTGAGCAGATATTTATCCAAATTAGATACAAACGGTGAAGCACATGAAAAGGTGATCATCACCACCAATCAGGGAAATGTCATCAAAAGCATAAACACCACCTCGCACCTGTTAGAATGGCTACCATCAAAAAAACCCAAAAAATAACAATTGTTGCCGAGGATGTGGAGAAATTGGAACCCTCGTGCACAGTGGGTGGGAAAGTAAAATGGTACAGCTGCCATGGAAAATGATTTCACGGCTCCTTCAAAAATTAAAAATAGAATTACCATATGATCCAGCAAGTCCACTTCTGGGGAGACATACAAAAGAACTGAAAGCAGGGTCTCGAAGATATCTTTGTACCCCCACATTCACAGCAGCACTATTCGCCATAGTCCAAAGGAGGAAACAACCCAAGTTCCATCAGCGGATGAATGGATGGGCCAAATGTGCTATATATTTACAGTGGAATCCCACGCAGGAAGGAAACTGACGCAGGCTACAGCAGGGATGATCCTTAAGCTAAGTGAAGTGAGCCAGTTAGCAAAAAAATCAAAAGTACTGTATGAGGCCACTTCTCATGTAGAGACAGAAAGGAGAATGACAGCTGCCCGGGACTGTGCGCTGGGGGTGGGGAGGAGAACCAGGGAGTTCTTGTTTATTGAGGGCAGAGTTTCAGTTCTGCAAGATGAAAGAAGTTCTGGAGATGGATGGTGGAGATGGTTGCACAACAATGTGAAAGCACTGAATGTCACTGAACCACCCACTTAAAAAACGGCAGAGATGGTCAATTTTATGTTATGGGTATTTTACTGCAATTAAAAACAAGTAAGAAAAGAAAAAAATGGAAAAAAGGGACAATTAGGAATATCAAAGTTTTAAATAAAAATATTTACATTAAAAATTTTAAGGAAATTAATTTAAACATTTGGTTCGCAGGCATGCTAGCCACATTTTGTGTGCTTGACAACCACATGTGCCGCATGGCTGGTGGCTACCACACAAGGCAGCGCAGTTCTAGAACATTCCTATGGTGGCAGAAAGCTCTCTTGGACACTGCTGACCTATGAGAGCAGTGGAAAACTGAAAATTGGTAAGAGTTAGTTGACGGGGATCCATCTATTACTATTCTCCCTACTTTGTCCACATTTGAAATCTTCCATAATGAACCATTTTTACTTAAAAAAATACTTTAGAGGGGAGGGTATAGCGCAAGCAGTAGAGCTCATGTTTAGCATGCACAAGGTCCTGGGTTCAATCTCCAGTACCTCCTCTAAAAATAAATAAATTAAATAAATAAACAAATAACCTCCTCCCCAAAAAATAAAATTAAAAAAATTTAAAATGAAAAAAAATTAAATACATTAATTTCAAATTATCACATCTGTCTGATTGTTTATTGTCGGTATCCCCCACCAAAAAAATGTCAACCCCCACCAAGGGCAAGGATTTTTGTGTCTTCCTCCCTGCACAATGCCTGGCACACAGGAGCGCAATAAATATTTGTGGAACGAACAAGTGAATTTGCAGAGGAAGTGAAACAAGCCCACTCATCCGTTCAAAGAGCAGTTTGGTGGGAAGGTCATTTATGAATCACCCACTACGTGCCCAGCAGGGTGGTGAGCTACGGATACCACAATGAGCAAAAGCAGATCCAGCTGCTGACCTTGGGGAAGATCATGACCTCTGGTTCCCAACAAGGGATGACATTGGACACCCCTCTCCTAGATACACACATACTCAAAAAGCTTTTGAAAAAGTGATGGGGGAGGGGGACACAATTAGTGTGCAAAGTTGTAACCCAAAACTACCCACACAGGAGGAACCGTCTTGTGCCCATTCAGGGCAGAAGCTTTAAGAGCCATCACAGGGTTACAGACAAGTCCTGGCACAAAGCAGACACGTGAACAGAGCCACAGTCCACCCACGAAGGGCAGACCCACAAGTGAGAAAGGAGCGTTTGCTGTTGGAAGCCACTGAGACCCAGGGCTCACTTGTTACTGCCAATTACTCAGCCGAAGCTGACTGATGCATTTTGGAAGAGCCCACAAGGCCCCAGCACTTCCTGGGGATCAGGCCTGGTGCTAACTCCATGACCACTGATTCCTCCCAGTCCCCAGGGAGGTAGGAAGAAGGCTAAGTCACACCAGACAGCACAGGAAACAGGGACACAGAAGGGTCAGGACACTTGCCCCCAAACCATGCTGTGAGGCCAGAATTTGAACTCAGACCCTGTGATTCTGAAGACCTCCTTCTCCACCACCAGGCTATAAAAAGCAGGAAACGCCAGGCCTGCAAACCACAAGCAGCTCAAGAGAACAGCCATGATGCAACAATGACAAAGTGTCCTTCCAGAAAATCGTGTGAATTCCTCCGGCACTTGTCATGCAATTGGAGTTTTGCGTTGTCATCAGGAGTTGTGCAGAAGCCAGACTGCCGAGCGGGATATGGAATTAAAAGTCCCCGCAAAGCTCCAGAAACAGGCTGATTTTAATTTCCCTGATATGAACGTTAGAAACCCTAGAGTTATTTGCAAGTAATAAAAAAGAAAGTTGACAGAACTGTATCATTTGCTGATGGGAAATGATAGGCAGAGACAAGGATGTGGCAAAGTCTAGATGCTGCTTTTCCAAACACTGTTTCCCCGCCCCCTGCTCACAGAAGCCCAATGCTGCTCCGGGGTAACACTCACCAACTCCAAGATGTAAACAAAGACTGAGTCAGTCTTTTTCAAATTATGGGTCACGCCTTTGCGGGCTGTAAATCAAATGAGTAGGTTGTGGCCAGGATTTTTTTCTTTTTTAAGTTAAATAGTGTAGGGTAAAATGGAACAAGGTAAAACAGAAAATACTAAAGGCATCACAGACGGTAAGCATACATTTGTGACATTGGTTCCAATTATGTGTGTCTATGTGTGTACATATTTCCTGCTGTGGGTTGTGGACAAAAGAGCTTTAAAATCACTGGACTAAGCCAGTGGCCCTGCTATCTCCTTTACTAGACATTCAATTTCCCAGACTTCCTTGACGCTAGTTTGCAAATAAGTAAAAGCCCAAGTGTAGAGTTGGGTTCTGCTCAATGAGTCTTTTGGGGAAGACAGAGAATTGGGGAGCATTCTTCTTCCAGGATATAAAAGATAGAGCTTCTCTAGCAAGAGAAGCTTGCACCCCACTTCCAGCTTTGAATACAGTTGAGAAGACTGGCGCTGTGGCAGCCATTTGGCAACCATGAGGCAACAAACCTGAGGCTGGTAAGCCTACCTGCAGAAGATAATTGATGAGAGGAGAGAAAAAGACTAGGTTCTTAGTAACTCTTCATGGGTTGCCTGCTTCCAGACTTCTTAATCCTTACAGTTTCAGCCACTATTAGGTTTTCCATTATTTGCAATCAAACACAGTCTGACACAAATAAGCTGCCACTACTAAATAACTTTGCAACCCATCACAAGGACTCTCAGAGCCTTTCATGGGTCAAGGACTATACTCTGACTCCACTGACTGAGAGGCCAGCAAAATGGGAGCAGACTGATGGTAAGGGAATCTGGAAACAAAGACCACTGTGGTTTGATCACAAAAGTGACCAGAAACTCTTCTCCTCACTATTTATAGCAACTCCTAGCAAGAGATGGGGTCTATTACCCAACCCTTGAACTCGGGCTGACCTTTTGACTTGCCTTGGCCAACAGAATGTGGTGGAAGTGATGGTGTGCGTTTCCAAGCCTACTCTTTGCCCAGCTGCCACGTGAAGAAATCTGGGCTGGCTTTTAGGAGGACAAGAGGCACACGCCCATCACCTCCAACATCCCAGCTCACAGCCAGCCAACCCTAGAAGCAGGGCCACTGAGCTGACCTACACAGTTGACTGAAGACACCCAGGTGAGACAGAAGTACTCAGTGATGCCCAAGCCAAATTCCAACCATCAGGATCATGGTTTTGTTTTAATCCACCATGGCATATTGGGTTTTCCAGAGATGGCCACAATATTGTCTCCAATCCCCCATGGTTGTCCACAGTGCCATCTTGCTACTCCCTTTGAATTGAGGGACATTTGTGGCTATTTCAACTAGGACAATGCAACAGAAGTGACACTATATGACTTCTTCTAGGTCCTAAAAGGTGATTAATTTGGTTTCCGCCATGTCTACCAGGACATTTACCTTGAAAGCCCTAAGCCACCTCAATAGAATTCTGACCACTCTGAGGCCACCATGCTGTGGGGAAGCTGAAGCTAGCCATGCAGGGAGACCTCAAGTCAGTGCTCTGGCGGCTGGTCATCCCAGCCCAGGTGCCAAATCTGTGTGTGAACGAGCCTTCAGCCCCCAGCCTTTGTGTCTTACCAGACAAGACCCCAGGCATCATGGAGCTGAGACCCATTGCATCAAATTCCACATCAAATTCTCCACCCATAAAACCCCTGAGCACAATACAAACTGTTCCTTTGACTTGCTCCATTTGGGGCTAATTTGTTGAACAGCAACAGTAACCAGAATGGCCTCTAAAGTTGGGGGTTGTTTGTTATGTGGCAGCAGTTAACTGAAACAACCCTCTTTAGAGACTAGACCAAGCTTGACCTCACACCTCTGATGCACCCAGACTTATCCATTCTGCCTCCCAAATCTCTCCACTTTCTCTTTCCCTCCCTCTCCATGCCCACTATCTCTGCCCAAATCCAGGTTTGACTGTCTCTCTTTTCATCTATCCATCCACCTAGCTGGAGTCAACATGCAGCTTGTTCACAACTGGTTGCTCCCATGGATAAAATATTCAAACACTTCCCTACTAACTGGTAAATAAATGCTGCCCAAGCCCCCGGAACCCCACCTGCCCGCTCAGGCCCACCGAGACACTCCCATGACCCAGTAACTGAAGGGAAACACCTGGCACAGGAGGGACCTGGCAGGACCCTCCTACCACACTACGCTGGGTGCTGCTTGATTGGTGCCCACAATCTGTTGTTATAAATTTTAAATATTGCCACCACTGCATCCAGCCATTCACCCCCTGATTCGCAAGTGTCACTCAGCATCTCCTGTAGTCTCGCCTTGTGCTGGATGCAAAGATACAACTGTGGGCAAACATGGATATACCTTCACGGAGCACAAGTCTGCCAGTAAAGACATTCATCAAACCACACCCAGTTGACAGTATAAAGCCCGCCCCCTACTGGCCAGTCTGCCTTTGGCCTCAGCTCCTCCATGCCAACCTGGCCACCAGCCTGATCTGCCCAGTCGCAAGGCCGATCCATGCATAGGAAGCTTCCTCAGCTGGCTGGAGTCTGGAGGCCCAGGGGTTTGAGGGGGTGCAAGTCTGCACCCTATGCCCTCAGCTGACACCACTTCTTGCTTCATCCTCCTCTTCATCATCATGGCCAAGGGTTGCCCAGCACTTATCTAAGCGCCAGGTGCTGTGCGGAGTGCTTCATCTTACTTCGTCTCTCATTCTCACAACCATCCTAAAGTGGCAGGTGCCACTGTCCCTATACCCATTTCACAGCTGAGGAAATGAAGGCCGAGAAAAGGGTTCGGTCACTTGCCTAAGGTCTCCCAGTTAGCAGGATGGCAGAGTCGGGATTTGAACCCAGGCCAACAGGCTCCCAAAGTCACGGGAACTGCAAAGCAGTGCCAGCCTGGCTAGCTCCCCCTACCCCACCCTGCAGGGCCCCTGCAGTGCCCACCTTCCTCCAGTAACCCAGGTGGTCCTCCTCCCCTTACATTGTCCTGACATGCCCTGCAGAAGTCAGTTCACTTCCCCCAACCTGAGTCAGACAGGCAAACTGGGTGATTCCCCAACAGGCATGCTGCAGGGGACTCAACGTACCTTAATGCCTAGAAGTTATGTTTCTAGGATGTATTTCTAAGGCATCTGCAATGCACTGAATGGCACTCCCCTTTCCCCTACAAAGATCTGTCCATGACCCAGAATCTGGGGTTGTGGCCATCCTTATTCGGAAAAAAGGATCTTCGTGGATATAATTAAGTGAAGGATCTTGGGAGGAGATCATCCTAAATTATCCAGGTGAGTCCTAAATCCAATGGCCAATGACCTTTTCAGAGACAGAAGACAAGACACAAAGAGAAGGCCATGTGAAGACGGAGGCAGAGATAACAGTGACGCAGCCACAAGCCCAGGACCCCCTGAAGCCACCAGAAGCAGGAAAGGCAAAGAAAGATTCTTCCCTAGGACCTTCAGAGACAGCATAACTCTGACCGCCCTGGTGGTCCTGCCAACACCTTGATTTTGAACGTCTGGCCTCCAGAACTGTGAGAATAAGTTTCTGTTCTTTTAAATCACATTTGTTGTAGTTGTTATGGCAACCACAGGAAACTACTACAGAATATACATTTAAAAGACAGACACATGTAAGCTGCTCTGAGTATATGACTATATACAGCAACTACCATGCACAGTTGCACAAGTTGTTCACTGCACAAAGGAATCCAGTATGGGGACAGGTGGGCCCCAAATCCAGCTGAGGCTCTCTGCTCACGCCAGTGAGACTCAGAGAGCAGCAACATCCACCTGGAGAAAGGACTCCCTTCTAATTCACACAAGGGAGACTGTAAGGGACCATGCCCTCCCTGAGGAGACCTTTTGCAAACCCGTGCAAAGGCCCAATAGGAGCAAGCTGGACCCTGGATGTGCAGTCACTGGCATACTGTGTCCATTTCAAAGCCAAAAATGGAAAACAGGGGGAAAATGTTGATGCCTCACCCACTCCCACCCTTTTGTGGGGAGAGAGAGAAAGTGCCATTTGGAGAGCAATTAAAACCAACACCATCTTTATTTTCAGTGACCTTCAGAGTTCTAAAATCACTGGATTGGTTTAACAACATAAAAGTGTGCCCTATAAAACTTGGATTGCTCATAAAGCGACTGGTGTCTAGTTCCTAAAAGCCTAGTTTATACAGGTAGTTACACACTTGAAATGTTTTGTGTGTTCTCTCTCTTCCCTTTTCGCCGTTCACCGCTGTTCTAAAGGCAGCTATAAAGCTGTAGGCTTGCCAAGAAAATCAGGCATCTGAAAAGGTTTTTGAGCTTTTCCTAATACCAGTGTATAGAAACAGGGGAAACTCTGAGGAATGAGACAGGCGACAGGGTGGGGTGAAGAGAACAAAAGGACTGATTATGTTGACTGGACGCAGGACCACCCAGAGCATCAGGCAACAGAGCTTCAAGTTCAGGACAAGATGGAGCTAAGAGAAGCGAAGGGGAAACAGAAGCCCCTACAACACCCCACTGCATGCTTTAGACCACTCACTCCTAAACGTGGGCACGCACCAGAATCACCTGGAAGGCTTTTAAAATAAAGACTAGATTTCAGAATCAGCAGGGCTGGGGGGCGGGGCGCTGAGAATTTGCATTTCTAACAGGTTCCCAGGTGATGCTGATGCTGCCAGTCCAAGGACCACACTTTGAGAAGCACTGCTCTAGAAGCTTTTGTCTAATTTTCTTTCTGGGGCTTTTGCCCTCATATAGAACACAAGCCACCAGTTATTAGCCAGTGTCCAGGTCCCTGACAAAGTGGCCTCGCAGGGTCCTCTCCAAGGCTCAGGAGGGTCTCAGCCTGATAGTCTGGTGGTCAGAACTTGGATTTGGTTTCATTCAGCAATGTACCCTCCCAAGAGGATGAATCTCAATGAGTGTATGCCCCTATTCCTTCTTCCTGCTTGAAAGAATGATGTGAAGCATGGTGACAATGGCTGGTGCTACAGCAGCCATTCTGCACTCCTAAGGGGAAGGTCAAGAGAATCAGAGAGACCCAGTGGCCTGGCAATACTAAACTACGAAATATCCCTGGAACAGCCTCCTACTAGATGTCTTGTTCCAAAAGAGAATTAAAAACCTGGATTAAGTAAAGTTCAGCATATACCTTCTCTATGGCCCAGCAATTCCACTCCAAGGTATTCACTTAATGGATGTGAAAAGTGTGTACAAAAACATCTGTACAAAAATCTTCATAGCAGCCTTATTCACAAAAGCCCCAAACAATAAACAGCACAAGTGTCCATCAATGGGTAGATGGACAAATACACCGTGTGACATCCATGCAATGGAATACAGCCGACTAATGAAAGGGAATAAACTGATACACGCAAAGACATGGATGAATCTCAGATTCATCACACTAAGCAAAGGAAGCCAGACACAAAAGCCTACCCACTGTGTGATCCCCTTGAGGTCAAGTTCTAGTGCAACTGATAGGGAGAAAAATCAGAGGTGTGGTTGCCTCAAGAGAACAGGAGGAGGGGGCGAGGGATAAGAATTGACTAGGAAGGTCCACGGGGAATTTTCCGGGATGATGGAAACGTTCTGAATCTAGATCTGGGTGATGGTTACACAGGTAATAATTTGCCAAAATTCAGCAAGCTGTGCACTTAAGATTTGTACATTTTCTTACACATAAATTGTATCCCAGTAAAGCACAGCTAGTGTGTTTAAAAAAAAAAAGCTGCACAATCGATTCTTGTTATTTGCAGCAGTTGTGTTCCATAAAATTGCTACAAACGCTGAACTAGAGAATAATGAACTATTGCTCCTGTGGGAAATACACGTCCTTATGAGCCTCTGGTCACAACATTTTCATCAGCCAATCAATACATAACCTTATTTGACATGTGTTTCTGTTTAAAGACTCCTTATTTAATATATATTGCTGATTCATTCACACTGAACTCACAACCAACAGCACTGTAACTCCTGTCTGAACAAAGCTCATCTCACACGTGAATTTTCTCCATCAGTCACATCACAGCCTCCCTGGAGTTCAGGAATACTAGCTGGCACTTCAGTACTATGCTTGGGGGCATTTTTTTTTTAACTGAAGTACAGTCGATTAAATGTTGTGTTCATTTCTCATGTACAGCATATTCTGTTATACACACACATATATATTCTTTTTCATTATAGGTTATTACAAGATATTGAATGTAGTTCCCTGAGCTACACAGTAGGACCTTGTTGTTTATCTATTTTATATACAGTAGTGTGTATCTGCTAATCCCAAACTCCTAATTTATCCCTCCCCCCAGTCCCTTTCCCCTTAGGTAACCAAAAGTTTGTTTTCTACGTCTGTGAGTCTCTTTTTGCTTTGTAAATAAGTTCATTTGTATGATATTTTAGATTCCACATATAAGTGATGTCATATGACATTCATCTTCCTCTGCCTGACTTACTTCACGGAGTATGATCATCTCTACGTCCAAGGATGGCAGCTCTTTAAGGCTGTTTTGCTGTAAAGAGGAAGGAGGGGTGGATGGGATGGTAGCTGGAGGTGGGGTCGGGGAGGGCTTTTAATAGAAAAACCAAGAAATGATGCAAGAGAGATTGTGAACAGCTAAACTGCCAACAAAAGTCACAAAAATGTGAAGACGTGGCACTAAACAGACCAAGAAAAAAATGTTGCTGTGTGAGAACTGAAACAAGAAGGCCATGGATTGGCCTCGTTCGACCTCAGCTGGGAACAAGCACGAGGCAACTCAGATGGTTCACTCGCTCCACACACGCCCAGAAAACGGCCGGCACAGCACCGCGAGTGCTGATGTGGGGGCCACAAAAAAATTTTAGCAGGTTGATGAATTCACAAATATGGTGCATAGGAATAATGAGAATCAATTACATCAGGAAATATCGATCAAGATTATATAATGAATTTCCCCTTTACCTGGAGAGTTCCCTTAGAGGCCTGACCCTACAGCAGGTAAAACCTGACATACCTAAAATTACACATTTAGGAGGTTTTATGCCAAGGTGTGTGTCTAACAGTGAGATACTGGAAACAATCCAATGGCCATCAGTAGAAAACAGGATAAATAAACTATGGTCCATCTAAATGGGAATACTGTGCAGCTGTAATAAAGAATAAAGCACAAAGATGGCCCACAAGCCCACAAAGAAATGCTCGACATCATTCGCCATCAGGGAAATGCAAATCAAAAACACCATGAAGCAGGGAGGGTATAGCTCAGTGGTAGAGCGCCTGCTTAGCATGCACGAGGTCCTAGGTGTGATCACCAGTATCTCCATTAAAAAATAAAAATTAAAAAAAAAACACAATAAGAAACCACTTCACACCGACTAGGACAGCTAGAATAAAAAAGACAGGCAATAATGAGTGTTGGTGAGGATGTGGAGAAATCAGAACCCTCTGTGCTGCTGGTGGGAACAAAGAAGGGTGGGCCCATCATGAGTAGCCTGGGCAGCTACTCAAAATAGATGAATGTAGAGTTATCGTGTGACCCAGCAATTTCATGCGTGCATATATACCCAAGGGAAATGAATACACAGGGTCACACAAAAACTTGTACGCAAATGTCAAAAGGTTGAAATAACCCAAATGTCTATCAATGGATGCATGGATACACAAACTGTGGTCTACGAATACAGTGGGCTATTACTTAGGCATAAAAAGGAACGAGGTACTGGTACATAGTACAACGTGGCTGACCCTGGAAAATGTCACAATCAGTGAAAGAAGCCAGACACCAAGGGCCATCACTGCAGGATTCCATTTTATGAAATGTCTGTAATAGACAAATCCATAGAGACAGAAAGTGGATTCATGGCTGCCAGCACCTGTAGGGAGGGAGGAATTTGAAGTAGCTGTTCTTGGGCACAAAATTTCTTTTGGGGGTGATGAAGAAAATGTTCTGGAACTAGATAGTGGTGATGGTTGCACATTATATAATGCTGAATATGTAATCAGTGAATATACTAAAAAAGCATTGAGTTGTACCCTTAAGATGGGTGAATTTCATGGTACGTGAATTATATGTCAATAAAGATGTTATTTTTTTTTAAAAAAAGAACAAGGGCGTTTTCCATATACTGATAGAGAAGGATCTCTAAGACTACTGCTCCGTGGGAAAGTAAAATGCAGCACAGAATGTATAAAACGTTACCATCTGCTTAGAAAGAGGGTGAAGGAGATACAAGAATATATATACTAGTAAATCAACTATACCTCAATTTAAAAAAGAGAATATAGATTCTAAATTCCTTTCTATGTCTAAAGAACTTCAAGAAAGATCTATACGGCATTAAACGCACAAACTAACCAAGAGTGGGACCTGGCAGATGGGAACAAAGATGGGAGGGAGCCATTTCGCTGCAAAATTTTCAAAATAATTTTTGGTTTTTCAGCCACGCAAATGTTCTAACCATTCCAAAAAGCCCATTAAAAAATGTGTTGGAAAAAAAATAAGAGTTCCAGCTCCGCCATCACTAGTCAGGTAAACTTACTTGCAGCCAAACACACACAAACTAAAAGCTACTCGGGTAAAAGGAAGTACTGGGATTTGAACCCAGACTTTGTGGACACCAAAGCCTGGATCGCTTTCCAGGAAGCCCCACTGCCTCATTTCTAATGCCCGTGAAAACTCTGGAAACTGAGCATCTACTGGCCCGACCCCTCTTCCCTCTACCCTTCTGAGGTGGAAACACTTTTCTTCCTGGACTTGGGTTGCAGACACAGCTCCAGGCTGCTTCCTGAGGCCTGAGCTGGTCCTCAGAGGGTCTGCCTAATGCAGTAGACACACCTCAGGGATTTGCCTGTCCAGAGTAGCTCCAAAGCAAGGCCGTGTAGCCCTTGGCCTTTCTGTGTGGCCCGGTTACCAGGTTTTGTCCCCTCTGTCCCCTCAATTCTGCCCTGGTTCTCTGACAGTCTCATCCCTGCACAGCAGCCAAATGCATCCAGTTAGAACTTAAGTCTGTTCCACCCCTCCTCTGCTAATCAGAGCCCTCCTGGGGCTCTGGCCTCACTCAGAGTCAAAGCTTAAGTTCCTATTGTGACCACAAGGCCCCACACCATCTGCCCCCCACCCCCACTCTGTCCTCACCTCCCACCCTCTCTCCGTTCTTCACCCCCCTCCAGCCATACCAGCCTCCTCTACACTCCTCCAACACACCAGGTGCACGCCTGCCTCAGGACCTTTGCACCAACTCTGAGGTTTAACCCAGTTACATCTACAGATGCTATCCCCACCCCCCACCTGGCACTTCCACCTTCTCTCTTGCTTTGCTTTCCTTCAAAGCTCTGATCACCATCTCACATGCCATAAATGTGATTTCTCTTATCTGTTGCCTGACTCTGCTGGCAGGGGGTCAGCCCAGGTTTCAGTCTGTTTTGTTCCCTCAGTGTAAACATAGACTGAATGACAGAGGAGGACCATTCTCAGTGGCCACAGCTGATGCTGAACAGAGGAGGTACCTGACCAGGTTTGGGGGAGGGCATGGTGCAGGGACCCAGAGGGAACCTGTAGGTGGCAGATGGAAGAGGAGGTGAAAGGTCATGAGGGGAGGGGTGAAATTGGGCCTCAGCACAGGAAGCTGACCAGAGAAGGGGGAACTGAGCAGAGGTGCAGATGGTGCAGACACCACAGAGACAGGCAGAGAGGAAGAGGCAGGGAGGAGGGGGTGCATCTCCACCACTCTCACCCTGCACACTAACCCAGGAGGCAAATTAATCCAGTCAGTCTACACCAGTGGTTCTTGCCCATAGGGCCAGGAGCCACCCCAATACTGAAGACAACAAAAACTCCAGGCAAGTGTGCAGAACGCTCCCTAGGGGGCGATACCGTGCAGATGAACTGGTCAAGCCCAACAGGACACCTTCCATGGGGGCAGGACCCCTAGGCAGCACCTCCACGTCTGTGCTCACGGCTGATTCACGGCACTGCAGACAAGAACATTTCTCAAGTCCACAGAGCAAGAGTGAAAGTGCTAAAATGGCAAGATCCTCCTGTCTAGCACAGTGAACTACATTTAATATCTTGTAATAAGTGATTATGAAAAAGAATACATATATGTATAATTGAATCACTATACCCCACACCAGAAACTAACACAACGTTGTAAATCAACTATACTTCAATTTTTCAAAAAGCGCTAAAACCAGCAGCAGGGACTACCATAATGGCTTTCAATCTTCACCCAGGAAGGAGGATTCTAGAACATGTGATGTGAGGCATGCCTCCATTAAGAAGGAAGGGGAGCCAACGGATAATTTCTCCCCGGCACCACATGGAGTCTGGGGCTACTCTATGTAATTTCACCCTTATGAACATTGAGGCAGATATGGACCAAAGGACATATTCTAGAATGTTCACAGTACCCTTGAACTGGAAACAACTCAAATGCCCATCAACAGAAGAATACACAAATACACTCTGGTCCACTCACATAGTGGAAAGTTACATAGCAATGAAAAAGGAACTACTGATACACACAACATAGAAGCATCTTAAAAACATTATGTTGAAACTTAGGGTTACCAGTGGGGAAAAGGGGTGGGAAGGGATAAATTGGGAGTTCAAGATTTGCAGATACTAACTACTATATATAAAACAGATAAACAACAAGTTCATACTGAATAACACAAGGGAGCTATATTCAATATCTTGTAGTAACCTATAATTAAAGAGAATATGAAAACGAATATACGTATGTGTATGTATGACTGAAAAATTCTGCTGTACACCAGAAATTAATGCAACGTTGTAAACTGACTACCCTTCAATTCAAACAAACAAATAAACATTATATTGAATGAAAGAAAACACCATTGTATGGCTTCATATATAAAGTAGAACCCACTCTAACTATGGTGTTATAATCAGGATGGTGGTTCCTGGGGGGAGAGGGGACAGATGGAAGGGCCAGGAAGGGTGGAAGCATCTTCTGGGAAGCGGTCATATTCTGTCTTTTAAATCTGGGAGCTGGTTACATGGGTGTGTCCAATCTGCAAGAATTCATCCAACTGGACATTTACGATGTGTGATCATTTCTGCAGGTTGTGAATTCAACAAAAAGTTCCCCCAAGGGGAAGAAAACAATAAAAAAGGGTAACTGTCACCCTCAGCTACTCCTGGTAGGATGCAACATGGTGTGACTGTGGGGGAAACAGTCCGGAAGTGCCTCAAAGGGTCCAACACAGAGTCACCTAGGAGCCAGAAATTCCACTCTGGGGTAGATGACCCTGCAAAAATGCAAATATGTGTGCACATAAAAACTTGTACTCATCTCAAAAAAAAAATCCTGTAAATAAAACTTATACGCAAATGTTCACTGCAGCATTATTCATGACAGCCAAAAGGTGAAAATAATCCAAGTGCCCATCAACTGATAAATGGAGACACAAAATGTGGTGTATCTACAGCATGGACTATCACTCAGCCACAAAAAGGGACGAAGCACTGACAAAAGCTATGACCTGGATGAACTGAGAAAACATCACAGCGAGTGACAGAAGCCAGTCACAAAAGACCACACATTATATGACTCTGTATAGGAACTGTCCAGGACAGACAAATCCACAGAGACAGAAAGTAGATCAGGGTCGCCAGGGCTGGGACAGATGGGAGTGGGGTGGGGGTGGGAGTGGTGACAGCTCAGGGGCACAGGGTTTATTCCAGGGAAATGGAAATATTCTAAAATTGATGACTCACAGACAGAGAATACAGACTTGTGGTTGCCAGGGGGGTGGAGGGTGGGAAGGGATAGACTGGGATTTCAAAATTGTAGAATAGATAAACAAGATTACACTGTATAGCACAGGGAAATATACACAAAATGTTATGATAACTCACAGAGAAAAAAATGTGACAATGAGTGTGTTTATGTCCATGAATGACTGAAAAATTGTGCTGAACACTGGAATTTGACACAACATTGTAAAATGATTATAAATCAATAAAAAATGTTAAAAAATAAAATAAAATAAAATTGATGGTGATGGTTAGTTACACACCTCTAGGAATGTACTATAAACCATGGACTTGTACACTTTAAATGGGTAAACTGTACAGTGTGTGAATTGTAGCTCAATAAAGGTGCTTTAAAAAAGAGTAACTGAGTTTTAGTTTATCATTGCTAGATGGAACACACATGTTTTTCTACTGTTCTGTTTGAATCCTCTATTTCACAATTAAGAAAAAGAAAAGACACAGACAGAAAACAAACATAGTTACCAGGAGGAAAGGGGGTGGGGAGGGATAAATTGGGAGTTCAGGGTTTGCATATACTAACTACTACATGTAAAATAGACAGACAGCAAGGTCCTACTGTACAGCACAGGGAACTATATTCAGTATCTTGTAATAACCTATAATGAAAAAGAATATGAAATATACATACGTATAACTGAATCACTAGGCTGTACGCCAGAAACTAACACAACGTTGTAAATCGACTATACTTCAATTTCTTAAAAGTAGGGAGGAGGGGATAGCTCAATGGTAGAGCACGTGCTGAACATGCACAAGGTCCTGGGTTCAATCCCCAGTACCCCATTAAAATTAAACAACAAACAAACAAACAAAAGCAGCAAATATGTACTGACCACACCCAGGCACTCAATTATTCCCATTTTACAGAATGAAAACTGAGGCAGTGCCCTCTTGAGCACACCCTGGCTCACAGAGCAGGTCTACCCAGGTGCTGGGCTTCTGGTTGTCAGGTGGCTGGGGCCTCCGACTTCATTCTGGGAGGTGGAAGCAGGAGAAACCGGTTTGGGGGTGGGGAAGGCTGAGATAGACCTTCCAGCCCCCTCCCCTGCGCCCTTGCTTCAGCAGATGCCTTCTTCTGCTTCGATGAAATCATTCCTTCTTTCCATTCAAAATGAATAAATATGTCCCGAACCCATATTGAGCCCGAATTTGCTCAGCAGCCTTCTCACTGGTCTCCCTGGCCCTACATCCAGTCTAGGGATCTGGTTTGGACCTGAGTCACCTTCTGTCCCTCCTCTGCTCAAAGCCTGTCCAAGGTTCCTGTCTCACTCGGGGTCAAAGCAAAGTTCTCACTGTGGCCCACCAGGCCCCACAAAATCTGCCCCTATTCTCACTGCCCTCACCCCCTGGCCTTGCTTCTCTGTTTACTCAGTTCTGGTGACATGGGCCTCCTCAGTATTCTTCAAACACACCAGGCAGGGTCCTGCCTCAGGGCCTTTGCACTGGCTGTTCCCTCTGCCTAGAACACTCCTCCCCTCAAACCCACATGGCCTGTCCTCTCATCTACCTCAGGTCTCTATTCAAATGTCACCTCCTCAGTGACCTCCACTGCCCTGACCTACTCCCCTGCACCCTGATCCCTCCTCCTCCTGCTTTATCTCTGTTGGAAATACTTACTGACATGTGACATAGCAAATATGTTACTGACTTTTCTTGTTTATTGTCTGTTTCTGAGGCAGACACTTGGGAAATATTTGCTAAACATTGGGTAACCGTGTACAGCTGTGCAGGTTGCACACTGCACAACCCCAGCTGGGGAGGAAGGGCATTCTCATCTGAGGACACTGTAGATTTGAGTATATACATGACAACAATTTTCTGACAGATGGCAGCAAAGGGTTGAGAGAAAGGGTGTCTGTTTTTAGTTCCACAGAGGCTTGTGGTGACCACAGTTAAATAAACAGTCAAGCTGTTTCTTCAGATGCACCCAGACTGCCTAGTTTGGATCCCACTCTGACTCTAAGCACTGTGTGACCTTGGCTAAGTTACTTCTCTCTGCACCTCAGTTTCCACTTCCGATGGGAACCATGACACTCTCACAGTGTTGGTATGAGGATGAAATGAATTAATATGTGTAAAGTACAAGACTGGGGCTCAGAGGACGTCCACCATTATCAGTAGTAGCTGTCGTTCCCAAACCTGCAGGCTCAGGCTTCAAAAAAATAAAACACAGGGGGGAAATATGTGATGCATTTCAGCCTGGGCTGAGCCACCCCCTAGACTTTGGGTTCAGAGCATCCAGAAGGCGCTCTGGAGATCTATGAAGAGTTCCCGCAGGGACCCAGCCCTGCTCACTCCAAGGACCCAGCCTCTGAATCCCTCCCGTGGGGACAGTGGCAGACGCTGGTGCCCAAAGAGTAAGACAGAAACTCCAGCTGCAGGGGCACTAACTCTCCATGCGCACTCCCCACCCATGACGTGCCCGCCTGGACAGTTCCCCAAGTGCCCCTGGACCAAGCTTGACCTCGTGAGTTTTGCTCTTGTCCTCAGCTCTCAGAATACCTCACTCCTGTCAACTGGGCAAGAATGAAACCTGGGGTGAGGAGGGAGCCAGGGCAGGAAAGTGGAAAAGCAAATCGATTGGGAGGAAAGATACCAAAACACTAATGAGGCTGCTCTGCCCCAGGAGACAGAATTACAAGTCATTTTCATGTTCTCGGTGTTTCTGGAACTTTGTATATTCCAATATCTTCCTCCCTACCGCCAACCCTTGTCCTCTTGTGTTTCTTCTAATGATCTTGTATTACTGTCTTCACGTTAAGAGACTGTGTTTTCCTTTAACTTTTTGTTGACATCACGTGCTCCCGCCAGATGCACATATTATAAGTGCAATGGAGTGTCACAAAATGAACACACCAGAACAAGGTGACGGCCCCCCAGAGCACTCCTTTGTAAAGAAGAACCTCAGCCAGTTCTTCCTGGGGAAGCTGAGAGCACCAGGCAGCCCTGCTCAGAAGAGCCCACCAGAGAAGGAGGGGCTGTTCAGGTAAGCGATGTCATTCAAACAGAGAAGAGGATCTTTCTGCCTCCCCTCTGGTCTCCCCATCTGTTTGCTGTTACCTGAAATGCACCCCAAGAGTTTCATGATCATCAGCCTCCGGCTTTGATCCTAATTAAGCAAATTGAAACAGCACATCTTCCCAGAAGAGCAAGCCTGTTTGTTACATTCATTTGAGTAAGTCCTGGTTACCAAGTGGAATGAGAATCCCCAGTCCTTTTTTTAAAAAAGGAGTGACAGTATAATCCTAATTTGGTTAAAATTACACACATTTAGGCATAGAGAAAAAAAGACTGAGATATCACCCCGCAAAAGGGTGGGAGAGTAGTTACCTCTGTGTGGTGTGATTTTAAAAGATTTGTCCTTTTCTTTATGGTCTCTATTTTCCATCTTTCCCATGAACTACCTTTGCAGTTTTAAAAAGGAGATTGTTAAAGAGCAATGAAAAGAAGTATCAAAACAAAACAAAACACAACAGCGGAAGTTCTAAAACTCTGTACCCTGAATACCTGACTTTCACTGAGGGAAGACAACACTCAAACCCCGACTGAGGGACATTCTGCAGAATAACTGACCTGGACCCTTCTAGAAGGTCAATGTCACCAAGCAAAAGGGGAGACTGAGGAAACACTTCGGACTGGAGGACATGAAAGAGACATGAAAGAAATGAGACAACTAAAAGTGATGTGTGGTCCCAAACCAGGTCCTATTTGGGATGGGGTGGGGGCATCAGTTGAGTTATAAAGAACAGCTAGGAAACTAGAATATGAACAGTGGACTAGATCACAGGGTTGGGTCAGCGCTCGCTCCACGAGGTGCGTTTGGTAACTACCCTGGGTTATGTAAGAGAATCTCCCTGTTCTTCCAAAACACACACCAAAGGGTCAAGGGCTAAAAAAGCATGTAGTATACGGTTCCCACTCTTGCAGTGCTTTTGGAAAAGTCAAGAATAGTGTGTGTGTTGAGTTCATGCGTAACAGGACCATTTTTCATAACTGGCCCATTTTCTGAAGGAGGAAACTGAGACTCCCAGACAGAAAACGTTTTGCTTGAATGGTCCATAAAAAGAGAAAAAAAAGGGGGGGGGGAATATGGTAAAATGGTAAAAGTTAGTGACTCTGGATAAAGTTTTCTCTACATTCTTTTTAGCCACTTTTCAAGAAATTTGACGTTTTTTTCCCCAAAATATGAAATTTGGCCAATTCTGGGGCCACGCTGCCTGAATTTGCCCCAATTCTGTCCCTGTGGGCTGTGCAACCTGGAGCGAGTTACTTTCCCTCTCTGTGCCTCAGTTTCTGTCTAAAAAATGGGCATCAGAATAAGAATAACCACCTCATGGGCCAGTGGTGTTCTGCCCAAACATGCATGGGTTCTGACGGGACTTAAATATTAAATGTCACCCCTGCTTACAGGGCTGTTTCAGGATTTAATTAACAAGCCCATGAGCCCCAAACATCAAATGCTCAATCAGCACTACCCATTAATACCACTATAAGGAAACCAAAGCCATGAAAATTTTATGCATTTTCCTAGTTTTTACCAGCTGCACCAAGCAAAGAACATTGCTTCTCCCTTGCCTGTCTGTCCAGGCCACCTAGCCGGGGGCTATTCCCAGTTTCTCTCTGCAGGGATGAAAATGTTCTGAAGTTGATTATGGTGATGGTTGTACAACTCTGTGAACATACTAAGAACCACTGGATGGCACGCTTTAATTCCTTTATTTTATTTTTTAATGGAGGTACTGGGGATTGAACCCAGGACCTTATGCATGCTAAGCAGGCACTCTACCACTGAGCTATACCCTCCCCCCTTGGATGGCACACTTTAAACAGGTAAACTGTATGGCATGGAATTGCATCTCATAAAGCCATTTAAAGAAAAGCAACAGAGGAGGAATAAGGTGGGAGCAGAGAAGTCAGGGTGTCTGCAGAGGGGACAGGGCGGCATTGAGAGGTATCTGGGTCAGAATGTAGGCTGGCAGGGGGATCACCACAGCATCACATTGGCTGGGGTCTCAGTTAGTTGCCCGCCACTTGGGAAAGCCAGCAGGATCTCTGAAAAGTCCCCAGTGTGGTGCCTTTGCCAACTTTACAGAACATACCCACTGAATAACCAGAATTGACTCACATATTGGGAGACAATGTTTACAACACATATATTAGACAATGGACATGTGGCCAGAATATATAAAGAAATCTTACAGCTCAATAGTAATACAAACAATCCAATCGAAAACAAGCAAAAGGAGATCTACCAAAAATGGTCCAGAAGCCAATGAGATGCTCAACATCTTCAGTCAAAATTTCAATTAAAGCTATAATGAGATATTACTATCTACCCATTGGAATCTCTAAAATTAAAAAGACCAATAATAACAAGTGGTGGCGAGGCTACAGAGCAACTGGAACTCTCATGCACTGCTGGGGGCAACGTTAAACGTGACAGCCACTTTGAAAAATGGTTTGACGGTTTCCAATAAAGTTAAACATATCCTTATCTGACTCAGCCATTCAGTGCCTAGGTATTTACCCAAGAGAAATGACAGTATATGTCCGCACAAAGCTGAGTACACAAATGGTCACAGCAGCATCATGGGGAATCGCCAAACACCAGAAAAAAACAGGTGAACAGATAAACAAATTGTGCTGTATCTGCACAATGGAATTACTGCTCAGCAACAGAAAGAAACCAACCACTGAGACGCACAACGTGGATGCACCTCCAAATCATTATGCTGAGTGGCAGCAGCCAGACACAAAGAATACGTGCTGTGTGATGCTATTCACATCAAACTCTAGAAAATAATATGTGCCTTGATTGGGACAGTGGTTACACAGTGGTCCAGACTTGTCAAAATGCACCCAGTAGTACTATTAAGATGGATGTGTCACATTGTACATAAATTCTAGCTCAATAAAATTCATCACAAAATAAAATCAAAAAACAGACTCTGACTCCAGACTGCCTGGTTCAAATTACAGGGCAGCTCCATAGCTTACTGGCTGTGAACTGTGTCAAGAATCCCTTCATTTCCCTGCCTCAGGGCCTTTGCACTTGCTGTTCTCTCTGCCAGGAGCACCCTTCCTGCAGATAGCAACAGGGCTTCCCCCTGACCTTCTTCAGGTCTTTGCTCAAAAGTCACCTTTTCAGTCAGGGCAGGTTAAAATGATCACTCGCACCACCAGCCCTCTCCATCCACTTTCCCTGTTTCTTTTTCTTCACAGCACCCAGTACCTTCCGATCCTGGGTCTCCCCAACCAGCCAGTCAGCTCCCTGAGGGCAAGGATTTTGGGTTTGTTCGTGCCATATCTCCCCTCCCAGAATAGTGCCTAGTACACAAAAGGCACTCTGTCAATAACCACTGAAGAAGTAAACTAAGAGATACGTGTTACTCCCACTTGGGGATATGAATGGCAAAATGCTCAATAAATGACTAATAGAGGAAAGAAAGAGCAAGCCCAAGGGAATATGGAAAGAAGTGGACTTCACTGCTAACTTCAAGGATCTGAAGATCAGAGAGGCAAAGGCGCTGGCCCCAAGACACACAGCAAGTAAGAAGCAGAGCTTGGGTTCCTACCAGGCAGTCTGACACCAGCAACCACCTGCCCTGAACTCTGCCTCAAGGAAGCGCCTGAGCCCAGACCACCAGGAAACCCAGATTTCATCCCCTAAATAATAGGCAGCAAGAAGAACTGGAGGATAAACAACAAGGACCTACGGCATAGCATGGGAACTATATTCAATATCTTGTAAAAACCTATTATGGAAAAGAATCTGAGAAAGTATATATATGCTTTGCTGTACACCTGAAACTAGCACAACATTGTAAGTCGATTATACTTCAATTTTTTTAAAAAAAGAGGATATTTCAACAACAACAAAAGAGAGATTGATGAAAGCACATGTGACCAAATCTTGATCTAGGCGGAACCAGGGGTTAAGTAATATATTTGGAAATTTTCGTAATTTTATTTTCACTGCACACACCATTTGTTCCAGCAACTCCACCTCTGGGATTTTAATCTACACTCTACACATTCATGCAAGGCAATAGTTGTACACAGTACCTCACTGCAGCCTCATTTGTGATAGCCTGGAACTAACTGAAATGTCCAACAGAGGGGGACTGGTTCAATACGTTAGCGCCCTCCAATGGAATACGACACAGCTGAGAAAGACATAGACTTTGATAAGTTAGAACCTCCAGAATATATTATTAAAAGCAAAGGGCATAAACAGCACGGTCCTACTGTAGAGCACAGGGAACTATATTCAATACCTTGTAACAGCCTATAATGAAAATAGGAAAAGGAATATATACGTGTATGACTGAATCACTCTGCTGTACACCAGACATTAACACAACATTGTAAACTGACTGTACTTCAATTTTTAAGAAAAAGCAAAAGGCAAAGGGCAGGACAGTGCTAGAATAACCTGTCAACTAGTGTCTTTAAAAAAAAATGTGTATGTGTATGTGAGAGAGAGAGAGAGAGAGAGAGAGAGAAAGAGAGAGAGAGAGAGAGAGAGGTGCTTAGAGATACTTACACGTGTGCAGGATGACTGTTTGGAAAGAGGCCCCAAACTGTAACCATTTTACCTCTGAGAAGAGAACATAGGTACAGGTGGCTGGGAGGAAGGCAGAATTTTCACTAGAAATCTTTGATAAATATTTGAGTTTTACACTTGGGCATGTTGTTCCCTATTTAAAAAAAAAAATTTAAGCCTTAAAGAAAGGACAGGTATGGCCCTGTCCCCACACATCTCCCCTGGGACTGCATTAGAAGGATCAAGTTGTCCCCTCTGCTCCCTCCCAGGATGGGAAGCCAGGCAGGGCTGTGTCTTCCCTGGGCAGGGGTAGGGGGGCAGACTCACCCATGGCATGACCCAGGGCTCCGGGGAAAGGATTTCTAGGCTCATACTCCCTTGGCTGAGGCTGGGGGAGGGGGAGAGGCAACACAGAAAGAACCGGAGGAGGGGGAAAGAGAAAGGTGAAGAGGAAGGAGGAGGTGGGGGAGGGAGAGAGGGAGGAGAAGGCTCGTGTACCTGTAAGAACACAAAGGAAGAACGGGCCTAGGCAGGGGGTGGCCAGAAATGCCATCCTCCACTGGCTGAAGAAATAACCACCAAGTAGCTTTATTCATAATGGACAAAAGTAGAAACCACCCAAATGTCCATCAGTTGGCAAATGGATACGCAAAGTGTGGTACATTCATCCAATGGAATATTATGCAGCCATAAAAAAGAATGAAGCACTGATTGACACCACAATGTGGATGAACCTTGAAAACATTAAACTCAGTGAAAGAAGCCAGGCACAAAAGACCACATATCACAGGATTCCATTTATACCAGTGTTCAGAATAGGCAAATCCACAGAGACAGAAAGGAGATTAAGGGTTGCCAGGGGCTGGGGGGGAAACTAGATTGTGGGGATGGTTGCACAACTTTGTGAATGTACTAAAAACCACTGGACCATACACTTTATATATATTTTAGGGGGGTTTCTGTTTGTTTTTGGGGGGACAGGTAATTAGGTTTATTTATTTATTCATTTATTTTTAACAGAGGTACTGGGGATTGAACCCAGGACCTCATGTGTGCTAAGCACTGCTCTGTCACTGAGCTATACCCTCCCTCCTTGAACCATATACTTTAAAGGGGAGAAATTAATGGTATGCAATCTCAATGTTTAACAAGAAAATGAAAAAAAAAAAAAAGGAATGAAGCTCTGATACACACTACGACACAGATGGACATGGAAGATGCACTATGGGAAAGAAGTCAGACAAAGAAGCCGCACAGTTTGGATTCCATTTCTGTCAACTGTCTGGGACAGGCAAATCCACAAGAGACCAAAAGTAGGTAAGTGGATGCCAGGGGCCGGAGGGCGGAGGGACTGGGGAGCCGCTGTTAAAGGGTGGGGTTTCTCCGTGGGGCGATGCATTTATTCTGGAACTAGACAGTGGTTATGCGACGCTGTGAACATACTAAAACCTACTGGAGTGTACGCTTTGAATGGGGGGAATTTGATGGTGTGTGAATTGTATCTCAATAAAGCTGCTTAAAATTTTAAGTAAGAAACTGGTCACAAGGCCCACTCCCACACCCAGCCCTGACCCTGGCCTGTCCCCGCAGCTCAGCCCCCACCCCCTAAACATGAAGGGGCCTGATCAGGACCAGCAACACCCACACCCTCGCCTCTAGTCTTGGTGGTACTTCCTGGGTGCCCCACATGAGCCGAGTGGGCCCCCCAGCTGGTCCCTCGGCTGCCTCCCTCTGCACCCATTGCTGGCCTGGGACGGGCACCCCGAGAGGGGCAAGGATAAAGCTTTGACTTCATATTTCATCCACCACTTGCCCACCCCCCTAACCACCCTCAAGCCAAAAATGGGCAATAAAACCAGAAACCACAAAGGAATGTGAAATGTGCTGGGTTTGGAGAATTTCCTAAGTGTGTAAAGTACTGATTTCAGAGGCATAAATACCTTTATTCTTCAAAAACACAAAGCCAGACAAACACAGAGACCTTCGCACTTCAATAGAGTGAAAACACACACACAGAGCAAATCAGACCCAAGGGACTGGGGGGAAAGGACCAGAGGGAATCCCCTCCCACTCCCCACACTTCGTGGTGTCTCAGGAGGTTACGCTGGTTAAGAGGTGAGATTTAAGGCTGTTATTTAAACAGAGAAGACAGGAAAACCTGCATTGTCCCTAAGCAATTCTTTTATGAAATAATAATCTACAGACATATGTTCTCATTTTAAGCAACCAAGCTATTGATGCCCTAAAATTCTTGGGAACGGCTTTCCCAGCTCAGTTTTCTCCCTCCCAGCCGACCCCCCGACCCTGCCTCTCTCGTACACCAGCCCAGAGGACAGTTCACCTCCCCGCGATGCTGATCGGAAGAAGCTGCTTTCCTGCTGGGCAGGGAGAAAAAACAAAACCAAGAAATTTGGATTCATTTACTCAACAAGTATTTATGAGCACCTATTATGCCCCAGGTCCTGGGTGACCCCCTCATGGAGCTAAATTCTCATCAAAGAAGCAAATCGTACCTTAGTAAACAAAGTCATCTACAACGTGAAATTGGCTAGAAGTAAGTGGCTCAGAGGATAAGGCAGGATAAGGGGGTGACGGGGAAGGGGAGGCTTCGATTTTAAAACAAGGTGGTTAATACAGGTGACATGGAAGCAGAGACTGGAATGAAGTGAGGATGGAGCCGTGCAAATAGGTTGGGGAAAAGCATCCCAGGCTGAGGGAACAGTAAGTGCAAAGACCCTGAGGCAGGAATGCATCTGATTGGTTCCAAGAACAACTAGGTCCTTGTGAAGTAGGTGGAGGGCACTGGAAACGATGTCAGAGACATAGTGGCAGGGGGCAAGCATGGGAGGTGAGGGGACTTTGTTCTAGGTGTTCTAACTTTTAGTATTGCTTCAATGCCTCCAACAGGAGTTGGGACACGTGGGGAATCGAGGTGGTACTCTCTCAGGAGTCCAGAAGTTGCCTGTATGGTTCAGATTTTCTCCCATTTCCTTTTTCATTTTCAGTGTTTTTCAAATTGTGAGTTGCAAAATTTGAGCAGTGATGAAATCAGTGCCATAGGACTCAACCATCAAAACAAATGAAGGAATATATAAAATAGACAAACAACAAGGACCTACTGTACAGCACAGGGAACTATATTCAATTTTTTGTAATAACATAGAATGGAAAAGACTCTGAAAAGAAAAAAAATGTATATATATATATACGTATATGAATAACTGAATGGCTTTGCTGTACACCTGAAACGAACATTGTAAATCAACTACACTTAAATAAAAAATTTTTTAAAAAAGAAGGAAAAAGAACAGAAAAAACCTGGAAAATGTATTGCTGAATGGCTTAAAGGTGGCTAGGCTAAGTGTTCCACAAAACTTTGTTTCGGGTGTGTGTGTGTGTGTGTGTGTGTGCATCTATCCTGGATTGTGGCATGAAATATATGTCTTATCAGAGACTGCAAGTCCAAAAGTCAGGAAAACAGGTAATCCAGACACCCCGCACATAGATCTGAATCCTTCCCACTCCACTGGCCAAGCAAGCATCTACAAATACACACCCCCTATGGTGAACACTGTTGTGTCTTCATCATTTCCCCAAACCATTTCCTTTTCCTCCCAGGCACACCACTGGACTACATTTCCCAGCACCCCTTGTGGCTGGGTGTGGTCACATGACTGAATTCTTGCCAATAGAATGTAGGTGGAAGTGACAGTCGCACTTTTCCAGCCTGGCATACAAAACACTCCTCCACTCTTCCTCATCTAAAGTGGACTCCATAGGCAGGGGAGGGCAGAGCCACACAAAGGAAGGAATCTGGTTCTCACAATAGTTTCCCATTGAGGCTGCCCCACCAGAAACAGCCTCCCTGGTCTATGACACATGCAAGAAAAAACTACCGTGCTAAGCCACGGAGAATAAGGGGCTTATTTGTTACAGCAGCTAACGTGACTTGTGCTAACTTACACACCTCTCAGATGAAGGATGGTTAACTCAGCCACCTGCTGAATGAAGAACTTTTTGCTGAAGTTCCAGAAAGAGAGGAGAGGAGAGGAAACCGAGTCTCTGCATGCTTCAGGGTGTAACAGGTGTACCCAACATGGAAGGGCCTACAGTGAAGCGTCAGGGCCAGGGACTGAGTGTCCACAAAATGTGTCCTAAGCCATGTCAAGTCTGTATTTTGAAAAGAAACATAAGCTCCATGATGAAGGCCCAACATGAGTCTGCAGCCCAATACCCCATTTGTAAATCACCATTACTGTAAATGAGGTACCGGGCTTTTACAACAACCCCACACAGTAGGGGCCTCCCTCTCTACCCTACAGATGAGGAAAGCTGAAGCCTACAGCTGAGCTGACAATAGGAACTGTGGTTCACCACAGGCCACCACTGAGCTCAATTCACACAGGGCCCGGGAGGTGGGAGCCCAGAATAGGCCAACAAGTGTGAGGACACCTCCCACCTCATCTACCGCAGGGCCCGGCGCATTGTAGGAATGCAGGAAATATTTGCTGAATAAATGAACAAACAGCTGCTCTTCTCCCTTTTTACAGATGAGGCAATGAGGCTCAGAGAGGGCATGTCACTGACTCAAGGGAACCCAGCAAATAAGGGAACCACCTTTCAGATAAAGATCAGACCCCCTAAGCATTCACCCTGTCTCCTCTGCCAGCTTGTTCCTAGTGTCCCTCACACCCACCTGGGGCCTGAGTACATCAGGTTTTAAGCCTCGGGGCCTTTTTGCTGCTCTTTGCAACTTCCTCTCCTCTCTCCCCTCAATACACTTTTTTTTTTTTGGCTCATTCACATCCTCCCAAGTTCCTCATTCACTAAATATTCATCCATTCAGCAATTACAGACTAGGACATGTGCTGCGTGCCAGGCTCTGTTCTAGAAGCTGGAGCAACGGCTGTGAACAAAACAAAGATCCTTGTTTACTTCGAGCTCACATTTTTGAGGGGGATAAGGATGGAGACAACAAAGAACAAAATAACATATTATACTAAGTACCCACAAATATTTAATCTACATGTATTAAGTTTCTATTTGTTGAATAAAAATTTAATAGCGATTAGAATTTATATTACATATAGGATGATTTACCAATATTTAAAATACTTCTAAATATTATAAAATATTGTTATATGTAAAATCAATATAAATGTAAAATAGATGGTATGTCAGAAGTGGCTAAGTTCTATGGAGGAAAAGCAATGAAAAAGAAGGACAAGGGATTTGCAGTTATAAAGGTAGGCTTGGTTTAGGAGAGGAGGGAGGGAATCATGGAGCAAGGGAACAGCAAGTGCAAAGGCCCTGAGGTGGACACCTGCCTGAGTGGAGGAAGGAGGCCAGTGTGGCTAAAGCAGAGTGAGCAATAGGAGAGAGTAGTTAGTGGGAGATGAGGTTAGACAGATAGCTAGAAAGTCAGGGGCCAGATCATGAATCAAAAATAACCACAGCGAAAAGGCAAAAACCACCCAAGTGTCCATCAACAGATGAACGGAAAAACGAAATGTGGTGCATTCATACACTGGAGTACTATTCAGCCTTAGAAAGGAATGAAATTCTAGTACGTGCTACATTATCGAGGAAACTTGAAAACACTCTGCTAAGTGAAATCATCTAGACACAAAAGGACAAATATGGTGTGATGCCACTTATACGAGGTTCCTACAACAGGCAAATGTGTAGAAACAGAAAGTAGATTAGAGGTTGGCAGGGGCTGGTGGGAGGGGAGAATGGGGCGTTATTGTTTAACAGGTACTGAGTTTCTGTTTGGAATGATGAAAAAGTTCTGGAATGAATAGAGGTGACAGTCGCACAACACTATGAATGTACTCAGTGCCACTGCAGCATACACTTAAAAAGGGTCAAAATGGTAAATTTTACATTATGCATATTTTACCGCAATTTAAAAAAAAACCAATAACGGAAGGAGGGTAGAGCTCAGTGGTAGAGCAAGTGCTTAGCACGCACAAGGTCCTCGGTTCAATCCCCAGTACCTCCATTAAACAGACCAAATTACCTCCCTCTTCCAAACTTCCCCCTAAAACCCAAAAAACTGTTTAAAAAAAGGAAAAAAATTTTTAAAGAAGTTAGATTTTATGTTATGTGTCATTTACCACAATAAGAGTCACTGAAATTAAAATTAAAAGAGAAAAAGACAAAAAAAATAAAAAAGAGGGATCACGGATGATGACAAAGTGCCTGACCCAGGCCACTGGGAGGATGGACTGAGATGGTGACACCTGGAGATGGGCAGGCTTGGCTTTTGGTTTTTGTTTTGTTTTGGGGGCTAGGGGCAGGTAGCAACTTGGCGTCAGGTGTATTAAGTTTGAGGTGCCTCTGAGACAACCCAGTGGAGAAAACAGCAGCACAGGGCGGAGACACCGTGCCCATAACCAGGGGGAAGATAAGTAAAATCTCCTCCCAGACCCGCTCGCCCTTAATTCCTCTACTGACTGCTGATCGGGCCAGGCCCCTCTTGGTTCCCAGGACACTACATCCAGCCCCACAAGGAGCGTCCTACGTCCCGGGCAGGCCCCAGTTCGGTCCATCAGTACATTCTCCCTTCCTCCCTCATCACCAGCCGCGGCGCAACACAGACTCCAGACTCCCAGCTTTCAGAGAACAGGCTTCCAGAAGCCTCCCTGCCCACTCCTCCCGCCCACCAAGCTCTCTCGCCTTCAGATCCCATCAAGGCTCGACACGGCTGCTCGCTCCGCATTGTCTGGCGAGGAGTGCCGAATCTGAATAGTAAACACCCCCGAACGTAGCCAAACGGGCACAGGCAATGTGCACCCTGGGGTGTGGGAAAGCGGGAGACACGATATCTGTGCAGAGGTCCATGAGCCTTTATTCAAAACCCTTGGGGCGAGATGCATTCCGAAAGGCAGACCTTTTCTCAGACGTCACAAGGTGATGATGGCATTTGCGCATGTCTGTTACGCAACACCTGGACACCCACAGCTCGCTCCGGGTCAGCACCCTGTCATCAAACGCTAATATTTCTGCAGCCAAACAGATGAATATTCACACGGAGCGCAAGACAGACTATAAATAGCCTGGCTCGGGCAGGTCCTGCTGCCTGAGTCACCGCGAGTGAGCTGCTGCTACCACTGCTGGTGGAGGCAGTGTCATCTCGATCGCGCTTCTTGATTGCTGGCTGTTGTAAGAAGGGAAGAGTTTTTGTGCTAAACCTGGAGAGCCCCCTCCCCACCCCGAAAGACCCAGAAGCGGGAAGTCCATGAGCTTGGGTCAGATGTAGCTTCAAATCCCTGCTCTGCAATTTTCTGACTCAAAACCACCCACCTCATTTCTCCGGGGTCTCAGTCCTGAGGGATTAGGAAATATCTGGCTGGTGCCTATAAGCCTGAAATGAATAACAACAACAACAACAAAGGCAGTAACAATAACCACAGCTAACCTGTCTCGAGCCTCGCTGTGGTCGAGAGGGCCCTGGGCTCCGGGTGGCCGTCATCTCATTGACGGAACCCTCATCACCTGCCTGAGCAGCAGCATCTGCTATCATTTATCCTCTTTTAACAGAGGACCAGAGTAGCCTGCCTGAGGAAGAACAGGGCTGGGGCTCCAAGTCCAAGTTTATCTGATACAGATCTTAAAACATGTCCCAAGTTTGGGTCATGCCTGCCCCCAAGGTCAGGTCGACCCATTCCCCGGGCTGATCCCCTCCCAACCTGGAGTTAATTTAGTCAAACAACAACCCGGGTGTTGTCAGCTTCTCATGGACTCTTCCAAACAAGCCCCAAGAGGGAAGTACTACTATTTGACTCCTCAGCTGTCCCCCAGCGTGTTCCACATGGGTGGGGAGCCCACACACACGGTCCCCAGACAAATACAATGCAGTCCACCTCCTGCCCTGGCCAGCTCCCACGCCACCCACGATGCGCTAAGCCTCCTTCCACCATCTAGGATAGCCTCTGGCCTCTCTTTTTTCAGTTCCTCTGAAAGCTTCGCCCTCTTTTGAGCCCAGAGGCCACTCTAGAGGCTGCTCTGCACTTCAAGGACCGAGAGTTATTTAAGCAACAGAACCTGGGTTGATTCTCGCCAGCATCACTCAGGTCCAGCCCAGGCCTGGCACCAAGCAGTCACTCGACAAATCCTGGCTGCTGTATGCAAGGGGTGAGAACAGTGAGGTCTTTCTGGAATGCGATTTGGCAGGGCCGACCCAAACCTCAGCGCACACTTCCCTTTCTCTTAGCTATTCCTCTTCCAGGAATCTGGCCGGTAGAAACACTCTTGCACAAGCCACTGCAGGTGTGGACACAAAAAAAGTCAGGTCGGATCACTCCCTGGCTAAAAAGTCAGCCAGGGCTCCCATCTCACTCAGAATCAGAGCCCAAGTCCTGGTCAAAGATGCAGGATGGAAACTCTAGGGTAACACAGAGATGGTGTGAATCAGCTACAGCTTGCTCCAATGAATCTAAGGGAGGCAGGAAACAAGGGAAAAAGGAGATAAACAGAAAACAGTGAGACGGAAGATTTAAATCCAGCACATCAGTGATGTCGGCAAATAGGAAGGGTCTAACCCTGCACCATCCGCTCGGAGCAGTCTCACATGACTTCCCAGCCCTTGAAACAGAGCCGGTCCAATGAGATTTTCTGAGTGTAAAATACACACTGGACTTCGAAAACTTGGCGTGAGGTGGGGGAGAAAAAGACTGAACAAGTGTTGACAAGAATGTAGAGGAATCGGAAACCTGGCGCTTTGCTGGTGGGAGTGTGAAATGGTGCAGCCACTGCAGATGATAGCTGGTTCCTCAAAAAGTTAAAAACAGAATTACCAAATGACCCAATGATTCCACTCCCAGGTATATATCCAAGAGCACTGAAGGCAGACTTAGGTACATGTATGCCAATGTTTTTAGCAGCACTAGTCACAATAGCCAAAAGGTGGAAACAACCCAAGGATCTATTGGTGGATGAAGGGAGAAACACGATGTGGTCTATGTGGACAACGGATTATCATTCAGCCTTAGAAACGAAGGAAATTCTGCTGCAACATGGATGGACCTGGAGATCATCATTCTAAGTAAAATAAGTCAGAAAGAGAAAGAAAAATACCATATGATATCACTTATATGTGGAATCTAAAAAAAATGAACTTACTTACAAAACAGAAAGAGACTCACAAATACAGAAAACAAACTTATGGCTTACCAGATCGAGCAGGGGGTTGGGAGGGATAAATTGGGAGCTAGAGATTTGCAGATACTAACTACTATATATAAAATAGATCTACAAGTTTATACTGTATAGCACAGAGAACTGTATTCAGTACCTTGTAGTAACCTATAACGAAAAAAGAATATGAAAACGAATATATGTATGTACATGTATGACTGAAACATTATGATGTACGCCAGTAACTGACACAACACTGTAAACTGACTATAGTTCAATTTGAAAAAAAAAAGGAAGGGAATTCTGATAGATGCTACAAATGCAATGACTATCCTTAAAGACATTATGCTAAGTGAAATAAGCCAGACACAGAAGGATAAGTGCTATATAATTCCACTTATATAAGGCACGAAGAGTAGTCGAATTCATAGAGACAGACGGTAGAACAGAGGTTGCTAGTAGATGGGGGAGAGGGGGAGGGGGAGTTACCATTTAATGGGCACAGAGTTTCTGTTTGGAAGGATGAACAAGTTGTGGAAATGGATAGTGGTGATGGTTGCACAACAGTGTGAATATATCCAATGCCACTGAATTAGGCACTTAAAAATGGTTAAAATGGTAAATTTTATGTCATGTGTATTTTACCACAAGTAAAAAGACTGTAAAATATCTCATTCATGACTTCTACACTGATTACATGTTGAAATGACTGTATTCTGGACGTAACAGGCTGCATAAAATATACTCACATTAATTTTCCCTGTTTCTTTCGACTAGACTGGCTACTGGAAAATTTTAAATGACATAGAAGTGGCTAGGATTTTATTTTTTATTAGACAGCACTGATCTCAACATTCCAATCATCAGAGGGAGACTGTCAGACTACATGCTATCTGCAAAAGACACATTTTAGAAGCACACTTTAAATATAAAGATGCATGCAGGCTCACAACAAAAACTGAAACCAAAAACAACATCCATACAGGACAGAGGTTACAAATAAATCATGGAATACTCTTAAATGGCTAAAAGAATGGGGTTCTAGACTGCTGCCATGGAAATCATTCCAAGACATTTGTTCAAGTTAAAAAGCAAGGTGGAGGGAACTACATTGTTGGTGGAAATGAAAATTAGTGCAGCCACCATGGAAAATAGTATGGAGGTTCCTTAAAAAAATAAAAATAAGACTTGCCATGTGATCCAGCAATCCCACTCCCAGGCATATGTCCAGAGAAGACTCTTAATTTGAAAAGATACATGCACCCCAATGTTCACAGCAGCACTATTTACAATAGGCAAGATATGGCAGCAACCTAAATGTCCATAGACAGATGACCGGATAAAGAAGATGTGGTATATACACATATATACACAATGGGATACTACTCAGCCATAAAGAGAATGAAATAATGCCATTTACAGCAACATGGATGGACCTAGAGATGATCACACTAAGTGAAGTAAGTCAGAGAAAGACAAATATCATTTATCACTTACATGTGGAATCTAAAATATGATACAAATGAGCTTATTTACATAACAGAAACAGACTCACAGACATAGAAAACAAATTTATGATTGCCAAAGAGGAAAGGGGGTAGGGGAGAGATAAATTAGGAGCTTGGGCTTAGCAGATACAAATTACTAGATATAAAATAGATAAACAATAAGGTCCTACTGTATAGCACAGGGAGCTATATTCAATATCCTGTAATAAACAATAATAGAAAAGAATACAAAAAAGAATATATATATATGACCGAATCACTTTGCTGTACACAACAAACTAACACAACATAGCAAATCAACTATACTTCAATTTAAAAAAAAAGCAAGGTGTAGAATAATTCATATAGCATGCGTGACCAAGAGGAAAAATATGTATGCACAGAATAGGAGGTCAGAAAGAACATACAAACTCCTCAGAGGGCCCTCCAGAGACAGCAGGAAGAGGGGACACTGAAAAGATTTTCATAGTGTTATATGTGACTTTTTTCCGTGTATAATAATTCATACAGATTTGCCCTCAAACTGGCAAACCCAAAAGAGTTAAGGAATCCAATTTTAGCCTCAGTACCCATGCCTCCAATCAAATTGCAGAACCCTTTAAGCAACTCAGAAATCATCCAAAAACCACACTACCTCTTGCTACTCAAATGGGTGGTCCCCAGACCAGAAGCGGCCCGGGCATCACCTGCCAGCCTGCTAAAAATGCGGGGTCTCAGAACGTCCGCAAACCTGCTGAATCAGACCTCACATTTTATCAGGCTCCCCGAGGGATTTGTGTGCACATTCAAGCTTGAGAAACTGTTGCTGTACCACACAGCCCGGTCTGTCTGCACCAGTAGGTACAGACTAAAGGCTGTCAGGGATAATAATAGCAACAACTGTGATAGTAATAGCAACCAGCACTTACAACGTGCTTATTAAGTGCCAGTCACTTGAGGGTACCCTCTCTCAATTAAATTCCACGGCGATCCCACCAGGTACATCATTTCGATCTAAGACCCCAGATCTGCAATTGCAACCTCCAAATATCTCAAAAAATCATCTTCCCCCTGCCCCTGCAGCACTTTAGTAGACAGGTGATGTCATCAATTAAACTTCCGAGAGGAAGGCATCAGGCCCCTCTCCCACATGGGGAAACTGAGGCTGAGAGAGGTGGAGCACCCTTGCTCCAAGCCCCCCAGCTGCCCCCAAGCCAGATCTGCCTCCAGAGTCCCGACCCCTTCCTTGCAGGCCTCACTGACTCATGCAGGCTCCTCACAAACTCACAAATACATCCGCTGTCTGGAGGAAGCTGGGGCAGCCACGGTTATGTTAATGAAGACACCACGGAGGGTGCAAAGGGAAAGAGGAGGGAGAGACGGTGCCCTGCTGGGCCGGGGCCTCCACTAGTGGAGCTGAGACCCAAGCTGGATCCCAGGGCAAAAGTGGGAGGCGGGAGGCGGGAGGGGAAGGGCAGCTTCCAGGCTGTGGGTTTTCTGGCCCGGCCCCTGTAACAGGCGAGCGGTGGGGATTTATGGCTACAAGCCTGGGCTCTGGGGCCAGACCACCCTCCCCAGGGGGCCTGCCCATTCTGCCATTTGGCAGCTGTGTAACTCTGGGCAAGTCACTTAACCACTCTGTGCCTCAGTTTCCTCATCTGTAAAATGGGGACGCTCACTGCACCCACCTCCTAAAATCCTAACATGAGTAAACAAGGCAGTACTTCTGAAGGCCCTAGACCAGTGCCCAGGGCCCTGCTGGCTGTTATTATTATTGTTGCTATGGTCACAATCCATGGAAAGCTCTTAAGTGGATTCACAACCTCCCTGAAATCGTTTGCCAAACGTTAGTTTGTAAAGCCAAGCGTGCATTTCTCTGGGGGAAAGGTCAGTGGCCTCCAAGCAGGTTTCCCAAAGGAACGGAGACCTCCTTCCCCCAAACTGAGAACCACCACATGCTCTGAAGACCTTGGCCTGAAAAAGTTACAAAGTGGCTGCCTCTCCCAGCTGGGGCAGGACTACCAAAGCTCCCCCCTCACACCAGCTGGTGGTACCACTTGCCTCACCCTCTCCACCCCACCCCCCATCCCCCAGGCCTCCCACTCCTCCCGTCTCCAAGCAGGGCCACCACGCTGGTCTCCTTAACACCTTCCCAACTGCAAGAACATCTTTCTTCTGCCTTCACACCCCTCTCGTCCTCACCACCTGACCTGTGAGGAAGCATCACTCTGGAGCCCAAACCAGCACCCACCCACCCCCGACTCTTCTAGAATCTTCCTTTGCTCCTTTCCTTTTCTCTAGGTCTGCTCAGATCCTAGAAGACAGATCCAAGGTGCTCCTTCTCCTTCCAATCTGCACAAAGGTCGCCTGGACCCTCGTTCATGCAGTGAACACAGCGTCTCGGCTTATTCTCAGTCAGGTCCAGAGGGTGAAGCCTGACATGGAAATAAACTGAGTGACAGGGACGAAGTTAGACAGGGTCAGCAAGGAAGGCTTCCCGGAGGAGGAGGTATTGAAGCAGAGGCCTGCAGGTCGAGAAGCCCAGAGACAGGAAGGGCTGAGAGAAGACCGCAATGAGCAGAGGCGAGGGCACAGGTGGGGAGGCGGGATCGGACTGGGGACGTGAAGAAAGCAAGGTGGAAGGAAGGGCAGGAGATGAGGTTAGGGAGATAAGCCGAGGCCAGACTAGTGGGGCTTTGTTGGGGCAGGTGAGGGTTACACTTTCACCTGAGGGCACTAGGGAGCCATAGAGGGTAAAAGATTTTTTTTTTCAATCTCTGGCTGCCAAGAGCTCCATCTATCTGCCTGCTTTCCTTCTATCCATCCATTCATCCATCCATCGATGAAGCCATTTTTCTCTCATGACCCCTCACCATATTCCAGTCTGGCTCCCGCCCCTACTTACCCACCAAATCTAGGAAATCCCTGCTTACGGAACAGCCATGTCCAACCCAGAAAGCCTGTCCTCAAGTCCATGTCAGCTAAGACCTTTCTAGAAACTCCCCTCCTCCGCCCCCTGCTTTGCTCCTGAGATGCTGAGCGCACTGACCCTGCTCCTCCTCCCTCTTCCTCTGTTTTGACCAAAGGAGCTTCTACCCCTCCCTGCACATGGGTGGTTGCCTAGGTTGACTCTTGAGCCTCTCCTGTCTTCTCCCTGGGGAATTGTCCCCATCCCTGGGATTTCAGGGACCACTCCATGTCACTGCCCCTTACTCGTGATACCTACAGGTCATTCATTCATCCCCCCTGCATCATTCCACCAGCCGAGAGGGTGTTAGAGCTTACTCTCCAGGGTTCGTACTCCCTAAACCACAGACACCTCTACAGCATCTCAAGAAAGGCACCTGCATCCATTCAGTTGCTCATGCCAATGACCCTGGATCACCCTGGACTCCCTCCATCAACAAAAACCAAAGCACCCCAGATCCCAGCACCAATGTCCCAGGCCTTCTTTCCCCATGAAGCTTCAACTGGCCTTTGTGCAAAGCATCCCTAGTTTCTCTCTGCTGGGAATGGCCTGGAGCCCAAAGTCTGTCCCCAGAAGCCCCCTCCTCCAGGAAGCCTACCGTGATACACACACCTACCTCAGTCCTGGCCTCCATTAGCCCAGCTGACACTCCTGAGATACTGATCTCACCTTGCAGGGAGGATGGGCGTGTTTGGGGCTTACCTCCCTCCCATTTCCCTGAGGGCAGAGCTCTGAGGCCAGGCACACAGAAGGCCTGCTGTGTGGATCTGAATTAACCAGTAGGATGCATCTGGATTCAAAGTGCTGCTCTGCCAGCAGCCAGCTGTGTAGCCTTGGACAAGTCACCTTTCCTCTCACTGTGACAGGGAGATGGAGGCAAGCTGGGGTAGGGGTGGGGTCTGGCGCTGGGGAGAACTCTAAGTAAACCATGATGACTACACCCCACGGAGCCCCAGAGCCGGAAGAAGCAACAGACAAGATGGACAAGTAGCAACACGGGGCGGGGAGTGGGGAGGCGCCTGAAAGCGGGTGCAGGATGAAAAAGACTCAGAAAGAGAAATTCAGCAGGATCCTCTATATAACGTCAAAATCCACCACACAAAGCAAACGATTTGCCAGGGCACAGAACAATCTGCCAGGGCACAGGGCCAAGGAAGGGACTGGGAATTAAAGGGAATTTTATACATACATGTAAATATATACGTGCATATATTTGTATGTAACATAAACATTTATTACATGCCTATTATATTGCTAAGTTTAAACTGAATATAAGTTATTATATACCGTATAATAATTTGTAACATATACAAAGGTGTGTGTGTACATATATTTTATTGTTTGCTTGCTTAAAGCAGACTTCTGGTAGGAATTCCCTTAACTAAAACTCCCAATTTTGCGAGTGTCTGGCCGGGGGCTCTGTAAGCCCAGAAGTTGGTTCAGGGTCTTCTGTGACAGAGGTACGGCTCTGTGCTTCATAAAGGTCTAAATGAAAAAACAGGACTGTGCTAGGGGACGGGCTTGGGGAGGGGAAAGGCCTGAGCAGATGTCAGGGAATTCTGCCCATCCGGCTAAGGAGACAGAAATCTGACAAAGAAAAACAGTTCCCCCTCGAAACAGCTTTGAGACTTAGGTAGCAAACTGCAGGCAGCCTGGTGGGGCCTGAGAAACCAGAAGGCAAGGACGGATGAGAGATTTCCTCCGAAGTTTTGATCAACTATGAGACCTGAGTTTTACCCGCTTTTATCATCTCTGTAAAAGGGAGTGCAGCCTACAGTCAACGGCTGCGTAGATCCAAAGGAACACAGCATGTGTGGCTTCCAGTCCTGGCTGAACTGGGGGACAGCACCTATACCCCTGTGAGCCTCAGTCTCCCATTGAGCTGTCACCGCTCCACTCCCTCTCTGAAGACACTCAGGGAGCAAGTACTGGGCACCGGGAGGCAGCGAGGACAGGATGGGCAACAGCCATGGAGCGAGGGTCAAGTGCAGCCAGAAGACCCAGGGCGGCCTGCCCAGGGTGAGGGGCCACTGCAGGCAGAGCTCTGCAGCTTTGAGGGGTGGGCTTCCTGAAGAAAGGAATCGCTCGGGGTGGGGTTTAATAAAGGGATGGGCCCAAGGGAGCAATGAAGGCAGCTGAGCCTAGCAGGGCAGTTGAGCAGGGGGTGTGGTTTGGAAGCAAGTGGGTCACACTTTTTGAGAAACAGAATAGTTACTCCAAACACAGGCGCTCGCCTTCGCTCTCTCCACCCCTGTGACATGTCCATCCTTCAGTCAGTCAGTCAGTCAGTCAGCAAACATCCATAGGACTCCTACTGTGCTCCAGGAACTGAGAACACAGGTCACATCACTTCCCTCCTTCAGTAGTTCAAGCCAGGCGTGAGGAAGGCTCACAGGACACCTCCTATATCCCAACGGGGCTAGGAGGCGGGGCGGGGGCCGTGGGGGGAGGACAGTGAACTGGGAGAGCATCCCTAGACTGACGGCTGAGGCTGGGAAGGGTACCCAGGGGAGGGGCGTTCAGATGAGACTTCCCTGGGGTGGTTGGCGGTGGCGGGCAGCTCAGATCTCTCTCTACTGAGAGAAAGGATGTAAAACCTTTCCACAGACTCCTGCTCGGTGATAAAAAGACAGGCACCACAATGACATAGCTGAATCTCAAAATAATGATGCTGAGCTGAGATGCTCAACCCAAAGGACCGCACAAATCTGCTAGATTCAAGAGGCAACACCGATCCACAATGACATGAGGGAACAGTGGCCCAGTGACCACTTCTGGGAGCGGGTATCGACTGGGCAGGGGCACAAAGGGACTTGCTGGCTGCGATGTGAACGTTCTGGACCTGGACCGGGTGTGGGTTACACAGGCAGCCACGTTTGTCAAGACTCAGGGAGGAGGACCCTTAATCTCTATGTCAATTACATTAAAGGAGAGGATGGGGGAAATATACACATACACATACAACTTTGATACATACAGATAAATATATACTTGCATATATTTGTATATAATATATACATTTATTATACTCATATTGCTAAGTCTAAATTTAATATTGTTATCATATAATGCATAATAATATGTAAAATATATAAATGTGTGTGTATATGTATTTCACTGTTGGCTTGTTTACAGGAGAATTCTGCTAGGAACTCCCTTAAATAAAGCTCCCATGCGAAAAGAGAAGCATGTCCACAAAAACGGGAGGTGACTGGGCACATTCCGAGGAGGGAAGTGAGGCCGCTGTGGCGAGAGCTTGCTAGGCAGAGGGGAGCCCAGGGGGCTTAGTGTTTGAGGATGGGTGAGGCACATGGAGGGAGGTGACAGTCAAGCCAACTGTCACAACCCTCATGTGAGGCAGGAGCTGTGGGCATCTGCCTGCCCAGCACCATGCAATGAACAAGAGACAGGCAGCACCCATTTCTGGAAAGGGGGCTCCCGGAAGCATCGATTGGCAGGTATCCTGGGGGAATGGGCAGCCCTTTGCCTCTAAGCTGCAGAAGCCACCTCCCCAGGGGTCATTAACAAGCCTCCAGCAGCCACAGACAGACACCCTCCCCACTCTGCTCCCACAGCTGCCAGGCTAGGACATAGGGGACACAGGAGGCTGGGAGGGGGGTCACCTAGAAGTCAGCAGCCCCCTCTGTCTCCTCCAAGAAACCTTCAACAAGAAAACGGGATGAAGGCAGCTGGGCCTTGCCACGGGTTCCAGGGACAGAAGGGTCCTCTGACCCTCTTAACCCTAGAAAGTGCATTTGGTTACGGCCCTCTTGGGGTACACACAGAAGTGATATCTAACTACAGTGACAACAGTGACCGCCACCTTCTGCCGAGTGCTTACTCTAAGCCAGGCACTTGCAAAACACTCTCCCCACACAGGACCTTGTTTAACTGATGCAAAAGCGCTGGGAAGACGCATCGATTATTATTCCTGCATTTCCGGTTCTCTAATCTGAAATTAGGGGAGGGAAGTGACCTGTCCCCAAGTCACAAGGTTAGGAGGGTCACAAAGAGGACTCAAGAACCCGAGTGGCTAGCCCAGTGAACCCTCACTGTCCATCCTCCTACCACCGGCCCAACTTCTCTGACTTGCCCCTTACGGGGATGATTTTGACACAGAATACCAGAACCTCGCCCATGCTGTACATGTCCAGGCATAAATCTCCAACGCTGTGTGATCAGAAACAGCCACCAGGGTGCAAGGCCCGGGGTGGCCAAGACAGCGACCTCACCAAGGTGCCAAAGAGGGGAACATAGATCAAAGCTCAGGGCCTCTGCCTTGGTTTCCTCAATCTGTGAAACAGGCTTAATGTTTCTTCCCTCTCAGATAGGACAGATACCAGAGGTGATGAAACAGATTCCATATACCAAAAATAACAATACCATTGGTATTAATAACAATAATAATAATAAATACACGGGGATGGGTGGGGATAGCTCAGTGGTAGAGAGCATGCTTAGCATGCACAAGGTCCTGGGTTCAATTCCCAGTACCTCCATTGAATAAAAAAATAACATATACATGATAATAATACAGTTGAAGTGACTTGAAGTCTGGAATTTGCTTAAAGGTAGTCCAGCAAAAAAGGAAAAAGAAAGTGCAGGGTAGGGGGTGGTCAGGGGAAAACAGTGATGCTGGCGATGGGTACTCGGGGGGTTGATATTCTTTTCTCTCAACTCTTGGAAGATGCTTTAAAATTTCCATGGTAAAAACTTAACAGAGGAGTACAAAAGGAATATATATATACACATGTAACTGAATCACTATGCTGTACACCAGAAATTAACACAACATTGTAAACCAACTATACTTCAATTAAAAAAATATATATATAACCCATCTTGTTCAAAAAGCTAAATAAAAAGTTAAAATAATAACAAGCAAAGTGAACCTTCACACCAGGACTTGTCTTAAAAGCTTTCTGCATCTTCACTCATTTAAACCTCACAAGCACCCCAGGAGAGAAGTTCTGTTACAGATTAGGCAACCAATGGGTGGGTATTTGATTGCTTTGGCCCCTGCCCTCCAATGCAAATGCCAACACTGACTGCCCGGGTTTTCAGGGGAAGGAGGCAAGGACTTGGGTATTTAATCCCACAGGAGACTTTGCTAGTTCGCTTAACCATCACCATCATCATCACCATCATCACCACATCACAGCCCCTAACATTTTCTGAGCACTGGCGACATGCCAGGCACTGTGTTAAGCACTGAACATCCATGAACCCGGAGGTGGGTCTCCTGTAACTGCCACTCTTCCCGGTGAGGCAACTGAGGCACAGAGCCAGGAAGCCCTGTCTTTCCCCAGGGCCACACTGCCACGCCTTATGCCAGAGCAGCCTGCTCTGTGCCCTCCGCTGCCGTGCAGTTTAGAATGCCAACAATGTCCCCTTTCGGGAAGACAATGGAGAGCTTTCAGAGTGGAGAAGTCAGCATGGGGCCCACGGGAGAACAGTAATCACCAGGAAAGTAACAGCAACATCAGATGCTCGTTCCCGAATGCCTACTGCCTGCCCAGCTGTGGAAAGCGCTGCCTCATTCAGCCCACACGGCCAACCTGGGAGGGAGCCACCATGGGCCCATTTTACAGACAAGGAAACTGAGGCCCAGGAAAGGATCACCTGCCCAGGGGCATGCAGCAGTTAAGTAGGAAAGAAAGCATTCCCTCCCCAGCCTGCCAATAAGGGGGGACAGAATTAAGGGGTTCCTATACCCTGGAGAAATGCCACAGAATGACAGATGACACCACCACTGACTGACCAGGCTACTTATGCACTTTACGGGTATTATTTAATCCTCACAACAACCTTCCAAAGGTAGATACTGAGATGAACCCATTTAACAGAGGGGAAAACGAAGGAACAGAGCAAGCAAGTTCCCTGCCTGCAGCCATTCAGCCAGCAAGCGGCAGAGCAGGGATTTGAACCAATGGACCATCAACTTCCAGCTCCCATGCTCTCGACCTCCACACCAAGTGGGAAGCACATGATGCAGGCCACAGGCAGGAAGGAAGAGGCAAGGAGGTCACAGGAGGCAAAGACAATGGGGCAGACAAGCTGGATGACTTGAGCAGGAGGGAAAATGACTTCCTTCAAGATGCAGCTGCATAGGCACCTCCTAAGAATGAACAAATGACAAATTGCAGGCTCCTGACCCAGCAATCCCACTTCCAGGAGTTTATTTCGCTGCCATACCCATTTTCCGATAAGATAAGTGGACAGGAGATGCGGGCCTTCCAGCTCAGTGCCTAGAAACTTTTGCAAACACCTCCAAGTCCACATTAAGTGAACAAGGATGGGCCCAAATGGGGGAATACAATGTAGCCAAGAAAAAGAGAAAACCCTCCATGGACCGTGTGGATCTCCCAAAGAGAAGAAATGAAAAAAGGCCAAGTGCAGAACAATAGCAAAAGTGTGCTACCATCTGCATGAAATGAATATTTTTAGAGATATATACACATACATAAGTGTGTGTGCACAGAACATTAGGACTGAGGAGTTGCCTCTGGAGAGGTGAGCTGGGGGACCAGGGATGCCCGGGAGGATGAAGGAGGAAGTTACTACGTTTGGGACTTTGAATATGCCCCAAGTGCACAGAAAAAAAGAGAAAGAGAAAGTTCCTTCTTCCTTGGAGCTTCCGCAGACCACTCAGACAGAATTCATCCAGCCCCCCAGTGTTGATGGAGCTGTGAAGACAATACTTATCTAGAGGGTCCTCCTAGATGGTGTCCCAACATCCTAACTGAGCCCCAGGGCCCCAGCACACAGTAGGTCCTTAGGAAGTTTAATTGGGGACAATTAAAAACACAAAGGATGCTTCTTCTCCAGTTTCTCCTGCCAACAGATCCCCGCCACCAGGAATATCTGCAGACTCAGTACACAAAACTAATTGTCACCAAACTAGAAATGTCTAAGAAAATGCTCTCTTCCCGTTGGGGGATCCTGCAAGCCACTGAGACACAAAGGCTTCAGTCCATGGGGATAAAACTCGAATGGTGGTGCTCCAGGCAGGGGAGAATTCTAGGCAAGGAATGAGGAAGGGATCCTTAGGGACAATTCAACCAAACATTTCCCATGTGTCTCTAGTGTGACACATCCCACACTGGGGAGCCAACTCAGGCAGGCCCTCCCGCCCTCAGAGAGAGGGGACAGACTTGGATATGAACAGTGGGTAGTGGGGGCAAGTTATTCTGATGGGGGGTGGGAGTGGTTTACATCGTGGATGTGTAATTCAGGTAACTTGCTGTCTCCACTAGGAGGGAGGGAGCCTGGTGGGCGAAAGACCCCAGAGACCAAGGCAAGATCACCAGGCCCCCCACCCCTCTCCCCTGAAGGGCGGGAGAGGAGAAAGGCAGCCCCTCACTGCTTTCCAAGCCCAGGCCGGCTAGAATGGAATGCCATGTTTTCCTGTTTCCAATTAACTTCCCCCCACCATCAGCCCTCTGCATTCTTGAGACCAGGAGTCAAGGCAGCCACGGGGGAGAGCTGGGGGGCTGGCGGGGACCCTGATGGCAGCTGGACCTGGGCTAAAAGGCAACCCGCAGGAAACTGGGGAGCCCCCCCCAACACTCCAGGACCCCTCCTGCCAGGCCCCAGAGCTTGGCACTAACCCCTTGGCCATTTCACAGCCTCTCAGAGGGACGAGATGGGAGACCCCACATCCCCTGGAAGGATGGAGAAGTCCCTGGAGGCCTCTGGGAATGAAGCTGGCAAAAAAGGGGGGTGGGGCCTAGGCCTATCACTTTTGGGCCTTACTCATGATTCCCTCAGTACACCCCCCCCCCGCCAAAATCAGTCCCTACTTTCAGGAAGCACCTAGAGAGACCTACAGCCAGCCCCTCTCCTCCTGCCCCCCACCTCCTGGAATTATTATTATTTATTAGGCCTGTCATCTCAGGAAGGAAGCTACTTGCAGGGGGTCCCTCAAAGTGTTGTCCCCCAGCTCTGGTGACAAATGTGGAGCCCCTCTCCAATCACATCCCCCAGCAGGCATCCCTCGGCCCTGCCGTCTGGCCTAGAGTCCCCTCTCAGACATGGTTTCCCCAGACTCAGTTTCCTCATCTGTAGAATGGTACGATCCCCTGTATCCCCTTTGTCACTGGATAAGCTGGGGCCCCCCATTTCATCTCCCTCAGTGTTGTCCCCAGTGTTTACTCAGCACCAGTAAGTGCTGAAGGGGTCCCAGTTCCGAGAGCTGGAAGAGGGAATGTCACCAACATGGAATTATTTACAGATGGCCCATATCCACCACAGGGAACTCCTCCAGGGGGATGCTTTCTGCCAACACCCCTAAAAGGCTCAGCACCCAGCATGCCTCCCCATCCCTACAGGCACACCATACCCCATAAGCTGAATGAGAAATAAGAATGACACGTTCAGATAATACTTTCAGCCACCTCGAGGTCAGTTAAGGGAATTATAATTATCCCTATCGGCAGAGGAGGAAACTGAGGGCCAGTGAGTTAAAGGAGCTGCCTAAGGTTACAGAGTGGGACAGGGAGTCCGATGCCCAGGCCAAGCAGAGAATGGGCAGGAAAGTTTTCTGCCAGCTGCATCACGGCGCCACGGAGGGTCACGGGGCAGAGTGACAACAGAGGTCCCCAACAGATCGGTTTCCCTCCCAGAAGGACAGAGGAACAGCAGTCTGGGCTGAGTCCCAGCTCAGGTGAAGAAGGAGGAGGATGACAGTAGGGCCAAATACCAGGTGCCCCCCAAGCCCCAACTGGCGAGACCTGGGGCCCCCTTCTCCCGACTCACACACCTCCAAACCTCAGCTCCTACAGACAAACGCTCTGCTCCAGCCACTAGGGAAACCATCCTGCCCTCAGGCCAGCTTCCATATGCTCCTTACCCCTTCTCAAAACCAGCACCCAGAGGCAGGGAAAAAAAATTCAGCGCCTCCTAAGTATTGTCCACATTTCAGACTCAAGTCAACTGAAATCAAAAGGACAAAGTGCCAAAGAGGGGTACACAGAACCTAACTGTTTTGAGCTGAGTTGGAGACAACTTGATATGGTTACAAATCGGGGCTGTGTGGCCCCTGGAAGTCACTTAACTTCTCTGAGTCTCCATCAGCCAGCCTGCAAAATGGGAATAACTAACTGACCCTAGTGTGTACGCACCTAGCAGTAGCCAATTTATAATGCTCTCTGGGTACAGAGATGTTATTTCTGGCTTCTAGGAGTGGGGAAGCTCTGGGGGAGCGTGGGGGGCTAAGCGCATCCCTTAAATCCCCATAGACGCTGACACGTGGTGGTGGTGGGGGTCCTGAGCTCTCCACCTCCTTCCTTATCCCACCACCCCAGAAGGTCAGAGTTGACTATCCCCCCATCCCCACCCCGGGCAAGGGGAGAGGTTGAAAGCACCAAGAATTTATAAATCTCAGGCCGTGGAGTCTGGGGTGTTTCTAAAAACTGTTTTCCTGACAAGCGCCGAGGGAAAGGAGGTGTGAGGGAAAAGCAAATACTCAATACGTTACATTCCGCAGGCTGTTATAGTATCGTAGGGCTGTGTGACAAAAAGGGCCGACTGTCCCGACAGAAGGCTGGGCGCACACTGCAGCCCAGAGTCTGGGACCTGTCACCCCGGCCTCCCGGGGAGAGCTGACACAGCGGCCTCTGACCCCACCTCCCGGGAAGTTCAGCTGCTCAGAACCACAAAGCAAAACAAAGGGGTGCGGAGAGGAAGGAGCCGCGGTGCCTTCCAATCACCGCTGGCTCCCGAGCCCTCCCGCGGCTTCTCGCCCCGCTCGCGGCTGGCCGCGGACCCAGGCCTGGGCCGCCCCTGGTCCCTTGTCTCCCGGAGGCCGCCCGTGACAGGAGCCGGAGAAGCAGCCGAGGGGCAGCCGAGGATGGGAAAACCAGATGGCTCCATCCCTCCTCCCTCCTCCTCCATCCCTCCCTCCGGGTGCCCGCGGCCTGGCCGCCCTCCGCAGGGGCCCGGGGAGGCCTCGGGCCCGGCTCGTCCGGGCTCACCCCAGGGAAAGGGTTGCCTTTGTCTAAAGGTCACCACCCGAGCGCGGTGCCCGGGCTGGGCCCGGTGCCTCCCATTCTCAGGCCGAGGGGGTGGAGATGGGGGGCCCGCCCCAAATCTCGGGAGATGACAGGGGTAAGGCTCACCTCCTTCCTCCCCCCATCCTCGGTAACGGCCCCCTCCGGGACCAACCGGCTAGCGGGGGAGGGGGTTAACTCCTTTCATTGCTGGGGGGGTGGGGGACCAAGTCAACTCCTTTCATTGTTTAGGGGCGGTGGGGAGGGGGAGACCCAGTGCCTCCTTCCGCATCCATCCCTCCCCGGCTTGCCAGAGGCCCCGTTTCTCGCCGGCACCCCCGGGAAAGATTTGAGGAGGGGGCGCAGGGGACGGGTGAGAGGGGGAGATGAAGGCTTGCCGGCTCCGGCCGGGAAATCACCATCCGCTGCCCCATTGCCTTCTTCTTCCCCGAAAGGCGGGGAGCAGGGCGAGGGGAGGGGGCCTCCGGGCCAGGGGAGGGGGTCTCCCCGCCCCTCCCCCCGTGGAACGTTAGGTCTCGTTTTTCCGGCGCTCCATTGTATCCCCGGCAGCCGGCGGGAGGGCCGGGGAGGCACCGGGCGGCGGGTTTGGGCAGAGGAGAAGGGGTGGGGGGGGTCCCCGCAGAATCGGGGCGGCGATGATGGTGGGAGAGACGCGGGGGGCGGGGGGGGCTGCCAGGGGTGGTGGGCGCCGAGCGAAAAAAGAGGCAGCGGGCGCTGCGCCCCGGTTGGGGGACTGAGTGTGTGAGTGTCGGGGGGGTGGGTTCGGCCCCGGCTCCGGCTCCCCCCACATACACCCTCGCCGCCAACCCCCACTCCCCCCTCGCTTTTGCGCCCTGTCACAGCCCCGACTCGCAGGTAGAGAGAGTTAAGAGATTTAAAGAGAAATTGCTACATTGTGAGAAACTCACCCTGATGTTTGAGCAGCCGTCGGCGCGGGGTCTCCGAGACGGCCCCGCACGGGCTGCAAAGGGAGGACCCAGAAGGGGCCGACCGGCCGGGCCGGTCAGCGCACTGCCTGATCGCATGGCGGCCGCCCGGCAGCCTCCGCCAGGCCCCTGCCGCCGCCCTGCGCCGCGGCCCGGGCGCCCCGGACCCGCGCCCGCTCCGGGGAGGACCCCTCGGGTTTGCAAAAAAAAAAAATTTTTTTTAATTAAATGCAAAAGGAAAAAAAAAAACCTTACTGGTTTTGTGTTCCGCCCCCCCCTTTCCTCCTCCTCCTCCTCCCTCCGCCCTCGCCGGGGGATGGGCTTGAGGGAGGCCCCGCCCCGCGACTCGGCAAACCAGCTCCCGTTCTGGGCGCCGAGCGGCGGGCCCGCGAGCGAATGGTAGGCTGCGGACGCCCCGGGAGGGTGACCTCTGCACCGGCGCCGCCCCCTCCCCAGCCCCAGTCCCGGGGGTTCGGGGGCGCGCCTTCCCAGGCTCCGGTGGAGTCTGCCGACTGCATCGAGCGATGCTCCGGATTAGGAGGAAAGGCTCCTTTAGGGATTCGCGCTCTCAGATCCCGGGCACCCGGCCGGGCTGGAGAGGGGGCGCCGTGAGCCCTGTTCACGCGCCGACGCGGGGAACGGTCGCCGGGAGGGAGGACGTGTCCGGGGGAGCGCCGAAGTTTCGAAAAGGTAGCGGGAGTCGAGGATGGAGAAGAGGGGAGGCCCCGCAGGTGGAATCGCGAAGGAGCCAGGAGTCGGAGCCAAAGGGTGGAGGGGGCGGGGGGGGGTCTGTGCCTTGGGGCTATTGGCCAGAACCCCGAACGCGGCTCGCTCACTCACCTCAATCGATCTTTTGAACTGCGATGGCCCCGGAGAGGGCGCCGGGGACACGGGCCCGACCTGTCCTAGAACCTCCTCGAGGCCTCTGGGGTCGCACAGATGGGATTCCCAGAAGCCCCGGGACGCCTCGGTGGTGTTGGGTCTGTTTCCGCCCCGCCAGGCCGTGAACGCCTTGCGGGCGTGACACTTAGATTCGCAAGAGCCTTCAGGGAACTGTAGGTGATCACCTACTGTGTGCCCGGCGCTGTGCTCGGGGCTCAGCGGGGACCCTGACAGCCCGCACCTACCACGCTCCTGGGGAGCACAGGCCAAGCGGACTTATATTCTGGTCTATTACCTTCCGTTTCCCCGGTGCCCTGGAAAGGCTGCCGGCATACCGAAGCTGCTCAATAAATGTATTGAATAAATGAGTGATTGAGACTTACATGTTTTAAGCTTTAGAATTTATTCTAGTATCTTGGTGGTACTATACGTATTCTTTAAGAGACCATGGCGATAAGGGGCCCTGACGCAAACCTGGCTCATGTCCTATCTTTGCCACTTCCTTGCTGTGTGACCTTGGGCAAATTACTTCACCTCTATGTACCTCCATTTCCGTGAGGAAATAAATAATAGGCCTGATTTCATAGCGTCATTAGAAGTTGAGTTCTTCTGGAGAGCATCACCTGACAGCTGGGCCAGGTAAGTGCTGACTGTTACTATTATTGATTATTATATAAAAAGGAAGCTTTATCAATTACAGAAGTGAACATATGCGTTGCCCCAAACATAAGACAGTGATCAATCTATAACTTATATAGTGGTCATCAACAGTCCGCTGGAGATAAGGAACCCTTCCAGGAACAGCAATATATACAGACAGTATTTTTGTAGCTTCGGTTTGCTAGGATTAAGCCACTGAACTACACCTTGAGTATTGATTAACTGACTGCCAAGTGCAATGTTTCCAGCCATCACCAGGAAGAGACCTCCGGTGACCCACCCCCGCAACCCCCCAGTCTAGAGACTTTTAGTTATCCCATGTTACAGTGGAGAAAACTAAATTGGCTCAGAGAGGGGAAGTATTTTTGCCCAAGGTCACACAACCAGGAAGTGGGACCTGATCTGAGCTGGGTGGCACTTGTGTCTCTTGTCATAGCTGCCAACCCTGGGAGACTTGGAACTTGGGAACTGACTGTGGTTTAAGGGTAGCAGACCCGAGGCATTGCGGGGTGACTGTCCCAAGTTTATTCATTCATACAGGAAGTATTGTTGATGAGTATCTAGTGTGTGCCAGGAATATAGTAGTGCACCCTGCTTCCTGCCCCAGTCCCTCCCTTCCTGACCACTCCCCCCCACCAACCCTCAGCTCACAGTCTATTAGGGGACACAGACAATGAACAAGTAAGCAAAGAAGTTGCTTAGCCTCAGTGTCCCACTGCTCTGCGTGGCAGGTTCCAGACTTCTTTGGTGCATTATGGTATCCATCCCACCGACACACCCCAGAACAGTGTTGGGCCCTTAAAAAGTGCTCCAAGAAAGGTCTGCTGAACAGAGATAATACCCACCATACCACAGGCATATGTGACCTCTTAGGAAGCTGGTCTTGAAGCCAGGCCACTTGGAATGGGCATGGGTGTGAAAGAAACCCTAAATTGAGCCATAGCTGGTAAATTCCTAGGAGATCAAATGTCCAAGGCCAGAGGAGGGGTCCATACGGGCCCACATGGAAAGAGACCTGCTATCCTTTGGGGGTGACACACACCTTCCCTTTGAGAATCAGATCCAAGTTGTGATTCCAGGTAAAGACTCAAGCTGGCAGGGAGACCCAGATAGGTTCAGCAATTTGCCCCAGGGATACCCAACCATGGACTAATCCGCTACACCCAGATGTTCTGTTACCAACATTGTCTCAGAGTCACCGGACAAACCTGGGGCAAGTCAGTGCTCCAGCTCCTCCATTTTCTCATGTGTAATGGGACTGTATAGTCAGACACCAAAATCTACCTCTCCTCAACATTTGACTATGAAAATTTTCAAATATGGAAAAGTGGAAGAAATATAGTGGACACGGACATACCATCAGCCTGTTGCTCTACTTACTTTATCACACCTGTGCATCTGTCCATCTGTCAAATCCATCTTATTTTTTGATGTGTCGCAGACATCTGTTTATCTCCACCTGAACACATCATTAACCAGGTAATCTTAACTCCCCACTCTGATAAATGCTCTGTAATAACAACCCCCTGGCCCAGGTGCTGACTCTCATTTAAACCTCAATTCGAATCTTCTTGTGTGTGAAGGAGAAACAGGTTCAGAGAGGATAAGAAACCGGATGAAGGTCACACAGCCAGGGATTCAAAGCTAGCTCTGTCTGTCCCCAGAGTCCAGACTTTATGAAGACCATGGAGAGGATGAAGTGGGACAATGCCCGTGGAAGCTCTTATGGGACAGGGACAAAGCAGCATCCAGATGTGAGAAATGAGGACCAGAGAAGATGTCCCCACCTTTTCTCAACCAGCAAAAATGCTATATCCCTGTTCTCAGCCGGGTTCCTGGCACAGGGTCCCTGCCTGCCAATTTGGGACTTAATCCCCTATGGGACACAATATTTCCTCTCTCCTAACATAGGATGGGCAGGTGAATGTCGGTTAATGAATAAAAGGATCCAAAACAGTTTGCGGCGAGGCAAATGGCTTCTCCTATACAGGCTCCTGCAGTCACTCAAAAGCAAACGTAGCCCTAGATGTTGGACCTGGGGTAATGAAAATCCTGCGGCCCCAACATTACCCTGGATTTCTGGGCCCCTCATCTCAACGTTTAAAGGGCTGTTTTAATTAAAATCTTGGTGGGGAGGATATCGCTCAGTGGTGGAGCCCATGATTAGCATGCCGGAGGTTCTGGGCTCAATCCCCAGTATCTCCACCAACAACAACAACAAAAATTACAACCGTTTAGCTGAAAAGGAAGAGTAGGAACCCCCTCCCCCAGCATTTGCCTAGAAATGTCAAACTAACCTGCCCCCTTCCAGGGGTTCCCCTATTACTTTTCCCATTTTGAGCCCACTGGCTCCTAGTCCTTGCGCTCCCAACCTTCCAGTCGGGAGAGCTCCTCTCCCTCACCTCCAGTACCATAGTATCGTCCATCCCATCCACTCACATTTCTAGTCCTTCCCCATCCCACCCCCAGCTCTCCCAACCAGATCCCATTTCCCTTTATCTCTAACTGAGCCTACACCTCCTACCCTGCAGGAGCCTGATGAGTGTCTAGCCTGATTACCATCTCTCTACCGAGAAGAGTGGTTTTCCTTTTTCTTTCTTCTTCTTTTTTAAACAAGTGGTTTGCGCCTCTGAAAGTCAAAACAACGCCCATCGTGGCTCCTCCCTCGCACCCGCAGCTGCAAAGTTTAAAACCTTGCCAACCCAACCAAGTTCTGTTTCTCAGTCTGGGAGGATGCTGGTGCCACGGGTGTTTTTACTTTTCAGGTGAGCGGCACACTTAAGATCCGTGCACCTTTCTGTAGGTATGGAACACTTCAGTAACAAGAAGGAACAAAACAAGAAAAAGACGTGCGCGATCTTAAAACTCTCCTGCGGTCCCTCCAGGTTTCGTTCAATCCAGCATGACGGGAAAGTTTCCATCAAAGGCTCCTCCAGGATCCGAATTTTAGCCGCCAGGCCGGGAGGAAAAGGGCGAGTCAGGCGGCACTGACTCCGGAGCGACCTGTGCCCTCTGACCGCACCCTTTAAATATGGCTCGCACAGCGGGAAAGCCCAGCCCTAGCACCCAGCCGCGCTGGCTGGCTGGGAACCGTCAACACTGCGAGCCACCGCAAATCAGGCAGCTGCGAGCCCAGCCCGACCTCGGGTCCTCAGAGCGGCAAGTGCGGGGGCGGGGCCTAGCCTCCCATTGGCCCAGTCAGGAGGCGGAGCCACCTCACCGCCCGCCCCCAACCCCCGCCGGATTAAATAGGCTTCGCGCCTGCCTGGGGAATTATTCGTCGTGGGGCGGGGCCTGGGTTTGTTTACACGCTGCTATAGGCTGGATTTGAATCGGCCGGACTGCGGGCCGGCTGCGGGGCGGGGCTCCAGAGGGCCCCAGCAGGCGCCTGACAGCTTCAGAGAGGCAGGACCGCGCAGCACGGGCCGCCAAAGCACTAGGACCCTGGAAATGGGGATACCCTTGTCGGATGCGGGCAGCGGGGGAGGGCAGGTTGAAGCTTCCGCGGGTTTCTAGATAAACGCTAACAAAGGGGGTCGGGAGCATTGTTTTTGTTTCCATAAAAATACGTAAGGAAAAACAAACCCGGAAAACAACCTAGCTGTCCATGGACAGGGGACTTATTAAAGAAGCTGTGGTCCCAAGTGGGACACGGAATGACCGTAAAATGAGGCAGTAATACAAGAACCAACATGGAATGAGCTATGAATTCAGTTAAGGGGAAAAGGCAACGAAGGAAGCAGAGTGCATAATAATTTAAAGGAGGGTGAAAAAAGTCAAGCTTCTACTCGTTAAATGCACAGAATATCTTTGAAAGCAGAAACGTTAACTGCAGATGTCTGGGGAGGGAGACGGGGTGCGTGGAAGGTAGATCTCTGAACCTTTGTAAAGTTGGAAAGTTGTAGCACATTCATACAGTGTAAATAAAAATATTGAGTTATGAGAACTCTCCCTTTTCATCCACTTACCTCGAAGCAACCGCCCCTAGGAAAACTGTTGACTTGGCTTTAGAGGCCATGGACCCCTAGCTTGCGCCCCCTGCACTCCACAATGGTATTGGAGAGTGGGGACACGCTGGGAATGAGTGCTTCACCTATTCAAGCACCATCAGATACCCAGACCCTATGAAGAGTGGCTTCATTTATTTGTTGCTTTAAGTGATTTAGTAATCACTGCCAGATTTTTAAAGTCCCAACTGGGAGGGAGAGGCCGCTTCCTGGGAGATGCGAGGGGAAAGGAAGAGGAGGAGAAACGGGCTGGGCAGTCTTTGGAAAGAGAAGAGAAAGTCAAAACTAGGAGAGGCCCCTTTAAGAAGGAAAGCCAGCCTCCTCCGGAAAACGACGCGGGGCTAGCGGAGTTGACGGGCAGAGGGAGAGTGGTCCCGATTTGACTTTTCTTATTACTCTCGGTTCCGGGAGATCTGGAGCAGAGGATGAGAACGACTTCCTGCCGCTGAGTTTTGACCTGTTACGGATCTGGCTTGTAAAGACTTCCTCTGTCGAAGTTCGCTAGAGGGTTTGTGAAACATTGTTTAGATGGCTGTGACAGTCACCTATGCCAGGAGTGAAAACTTGCCCGGCTACGAGGTGATGTAGTTGTTAAGTAACGCCTACCTGAGCTGGCGCTGCCGGCGCGGTACTAGATAAATTCGGTGAATGCCCCCAAAATCCTAGCAGGTAGGAGGTCCTGACAGCATCCCGGTTTACAGATGTGGAAACTGAGTCACAGAGAGGTTACAAAATTGGCCACATCAGGTGCCACGGGAACTCGTACTCAGGAAACCCTGCTCCAAAGTTCATACTTAAAAAAATTTTTTTAATCTAAATATAGTCAGTTTACAATGTTGTGTCAATTTCTGGTGTACAGTATAATGTCTGAGTTATCCATATACATACATATTCCTTTTCACATTCTTTTTCATTATAGGTTACTACAAGATATTGAATATAGTTGCCTGTGCTATACATTATAAACTTGTTTATCTAAAACTTCGTACTTTTAACCATCATGTTACACTTGCCCCTAAAAACATTTCTGTCTTTTGATGCATTGTTTTAAAAGCTATAAGAAGCTTAGGGGGCAGGGGGTATAGCTCAAGTGGTGAAGTGTGAGGTCCTGGGCTCAATCTCCAGTACCGCCAGTAAATAAATAATTAAATAAATGAAACTAGTTACCACCCCAAAATAAATAATAAATAAATAAAAGCTATAAGAAGCTTAATGCGGATTCGTAATAAAGGCTAAACATTTTGCAAATGTGTGTTTTTTAAAATTTATTTATTATTATATTATTTAACTACTTTATTTGGGCAGGGAGAGGAAACTAGGTTTGTTCATTTCTGGAGACAGTATTGGGGATTGAACCCAGGACCTCCTGTATGCTAAGCGTGTGCTCCACCACTTGAGCTATACCCTCCCCCTAAGGCTAACCATTTTGTATGCTTTCTGTAGTAGAGGAGTTTTCTGGGATTTTTAAGAGAGAATTTATGATGGTTTTTCCTAAAATTCTATATCAGGATAAGCTCTTTTATTTTTTATTATTATTTATTTTTTAAAGTATCTTTCACAGAAGAAGAGTTTTGCCCTCAGTACTCATACTCCTCTTACCTTTAAATATTTCCCTGATGCTCACTGGATACCTGGCACACTTCTGAGTTTCTCGAATTGTTACAACAACCCTGAAGTCAAAATTGCTAGCGTTCTCATTTCACAGATAAAGAAACCAAGGCACAGAGAAGTTCAGTAACTGGCCCAAGTCCCACATCTATCTCCAGAAAAAGAAGAGGAAGGCCAAGAATGGGTTGGTTCTGGCAGGAGAGGGAGGAAGTTGTCTAAAGTTGCTGAGAAACAGACCGAAAAAAAAAAAAAGGAAATTAAGATAAGCCAGAGTTCTGGTAAATCTGGGGAGAATGGCTTTAGTGAGGTGGTAGGGAATGAGGTCAGCTGGCAAAGGTAGCGAGAAAATGTGCAAGAAGCACATGAAAAGATGCTCAAAGTTATTAGTTATGAGGGAAACACAAGGCAAAAACCACACAGAGAGGTCGCTTCACCCTCACTAGAATGACCCTAATCAAAAAAAAAAAAGGGGGGGAACAATATCAAGTGTTAGGGAGGATGTGGAGAAATCAGAACCTTCATACACTGCTGGTGGGTAAAATGGTGCAGCCAATATGGTTAACGGCTTGGAGCTTCCTTGATAAGTTACACCTGGAATTACTGGTGGCCATGTCTATGTATATACCCAGAATAACTGAAATCATGCATTCAAACAATAGCTTGTACACGAATGTTCACAGCAACCAAAAGGTGGAAACAACCCAAATGTCCATCAACAGATGAATGAATAAACCAAAAGTGGTGTATCCACAAGATGGAATATTATTCACCCATAAAAAAAGAAAAGGTGCTGATCCATGCTAGAACACAGCATCATTGAATACATTATGTTATGTGTAAGAAGCTGGATACAAAAGGCCACGAATTGTAGGAGTCCATTTATATGAACTGTCTGGAAGAGGCAAATCCATAAAGACAGAAGCAGATTCATGGCTGCCCAGGGCTAGGGGGAGAAAGCAGTGGGGAGTGACTGCCACATAGGCACAGAGTTTCCTTTTGGGGTGATGGAAAATTTCTAGAATTAGATAGAGGTGATGGTAGTACCACACTGTGAATGTACTTAATGCAACTGAATTATACACTTTAAAATGGTTAAAATGGTCAATTTTGTGATTTAAAAAATTTTTTTAAATGGAGGTATTGGGGATTGAACTGAAGACCTCATGCCTGCTAAGCATGTGCTCTACCACTGAGCTATACCTTCCCTACTGATGTAAGATTTTTTTTTGATACAAATTTTTTTATTGGTGAGAAAGCAGAGATGTTAAGCACACATGACTTTTAAAAATAGGGGAGAGGGTATAGCTCAGTGATAAAACATGTGCTTAGCATGCACTAGGTCCTAGTTTCAATCCCCAGTACCTCCGTTAAATAAGTAAATAAATAAACCTGATTACCTCTTCCACACCCTCAAAAGACAAAAAATAATACACATGGCAGTATACACGAGGAGAGGATCCAGAAACAGCAAGGGAGGGGCTGGTGGAGGGAAAGAATGGGGATACCTGAGCAGATGGCAGTGGAGTGAGGTCCAGCCAGTGCACCTGGTCTGGGGGCATTCCTGAGAGCCCAGGGTGACCTCATGGAGATTTCACAGTTCTCTGAAGGATACAGACCCACCCCCAGGGTAGATGGGCTGGGATGGGGGAGGCAAGGGGGCTATGGACTCCAAAAACAGACACCTGACCCAGCCTGCAGTTCAGGAAGACTTCCTGGAGGAGAAGGGTAAAGAGAAACCTGATAGGAAAGTTGGAAAGAGAGGAGTGTGGATCTTCTGGGCCCAGAAGAGAAAGGGAGCCTGGAATTTCTAAAGCACAGATCAACCTTGACACTCCCCTGATTGAAACCCTCCCAGGGCTCCCTGGTTCCCTTGGGGCAAAGTCCACATTCTGCAACAGCGTGGCATCAGTTTGTTCAGCACACACTCTCTGAGCACCTGCTCCGTGCCCCACCCTGTGTGGGCAATGCCAGGGACACAGTGGGGAGGAGACAGGCCCAGCCCTGCCCTCGTGGGGCTCACACCCCAGTGGGGGAGACAGACAGAAAACAAACCACTTCCCATGTGGGAGATATTAGCCTAGTGGCTGCTATGAGAGGTCAAATGAAGTTAACCGAGTCCTGCGGGGTCTTCCCAACTTCTATTATTCCTAAAGGACTAGTTCACAATTTTTGCAGAGTACTGCATCTACTGTTCGTACCTTAAAAAGTGTTCTTTCAACCGACTTTCTTTTTCTTCCTTTGATAGGTTCCCCTGGGGCTTACATTAGGCTCACCCCAAGCAACGATAGTCAATTAATCACAGGGGTGATGGACTAGTTACTGTTTTTTTCCCCCAACATGCATGAAAATACATGCATAATTATGACAATAAGTCACCTGAAAATCATCTCAAATGCTACTTTGGGGACCTGCGACTCAGGATGAGAGGACCTTCCTGAAGAAATCAATTGTAAGCTAAGAATTGCAAGACAGAGTTAGTCAAACACGGGTGGAGGTGAAGAGCAGGTGCAAAGGCCCAGAGCGGGCAGCGGCAGGGAAAGAAGGCAGGTCAGGCTGCTGGAGTCTGGAGAGCTCAGCTGCTGGAGGCTGAGGGCCTGGGTGGCCTTGCAAGTATACCAGGGATTTGGGGGTGGAGCCCAAGGGCCACGCACAGTCATTGAAGGTTTTATTGCCAGTGTCGCTCTTAGTTTTAATTGCAGTGCAATTCACATATAAAACTCATTCATTTAAAGCATACCATTTAACAGTTTATTGATTATTCACAATGCTGTGCAACCATAACCACTCTCTAGTTCCAGAACATTGTCATCACCCTAACAAGAAACCCTGTACCATTAGCAGCCCCTCCCTATTTCCTACCTCCCCACCAGCCCTAGGCAATCACTAATCTGGTTTCTATCTGTATAGATTTGTCTATTCCGGATAGCTCATATAAATGGAACCCTACAATATGGGACCTCTGTATCTGGCTTCTTTCATTTAAAAAAATGTATTTTTTAAGTTTTTTTAGGTGAGTGATGAAGTTTATTTTTTTATTTAAACAGAGGTACTGGGAATTGAACCCAGGACCTCACAAATGCTAGACGTTTAGGCTACCACTGCACTATACTCTCTGCTTCTTTCATTTAGTGTGATGTTTTCAAAGTGTCCCCCTGTCAGAGCATCAGTCAGAACTTCATTCCTTTTTTATGGCTGAATAATATTCCACTGTCCAGATACACCCCTTTTGTTTTTTCCATATATCAGTTGGTAGACATTTAGGTTGTTTCTCCTTCTGGGCTGTTGTGAATAATGTCACTTTGAGCCTTCATGTATGAGTTTCTGTGTGGACATAGAGGTTCATTTCTCTTAGGGGTCTACTGAGGAGTAGCATGAAGGGTTTGTTTTTGCTGATTGGTTTTTCACCTGAAAGAAGATCAAACTCCAGAAAACCAGCAAACAGAATAAAAAGAATTCCTCCCTCCTAGATTTATCAGTCGATAATATTTTGCCACATTAGTTTTATCTCACTCTTTTCTGAACATTTAAGGGGTAGGTGCAGACCCATGTTCTTTGAGCCCCATAAACACTTGAGCACGGAGCTCCTGAACAAAGACATTCTCTTCAAAAACTCCAGGATGAAGGGAGGGTGTAGCTTAGTGGTACAGTGGGTGCTTAACATGCATGAGGTACTGGGTTCAATCCCCAGTTCCTCCATAAAAAAAAAAAAAGGAGAAGATGAAAAACCTAGGACAGTTATCAAAATCAGGAAGTGGAACACAGATACAATAATATTGTTGTTTGAGGCACAAATTCAAATCTCTCTCTTTACCTCAATAATGCCCTTTATACAAGGTTCTTCCTAGTCTAGTATCTCATCCTGGATTGTGCTGAGTCCTGTCGCTGAAGGTTGTCAGGATGGGGGACACTTGGTCATCTTTACCCCTGCATTGCTTCTCTTTGGCTGATGGGGGAGAAGAGACCAAGGGGTCAGAAGAGGGAAAACGGGGAGACCAGTGAGAAGCTGGTGTGCACAGTCAGAAGGAGAAACTTAGGAATCAGATGGATCTCAGTTCCAATCATGGCCCAATTATTCCATAACTATGACCTTGAGCAAATGACTGAAACTCTCCGAGCCTCAGTCATCTCAGTGGAAAAATGGGATGAATCCCTAGGCTTGCTGGGAGGACCAGTGACATGCTGAGCACAGAGCTGGCATATGAGATGGAATCAGTTCCCCCACCATCCAATCATCGCCATTGATTCCCATCAATTACCAGGACCCAGAACAGTCCCAAGGGCTTCACATCTTCGAATGAGGTTGCTTTTTGTATCCTTACCACAAACAACCTTAATAGCAGGTATTATTATCATCACCATGTTGTAGGAGTGAGGTGTCTTCTAGACAGGGTGTCTTTGTCTGTTGAGGTTGCTTTAACAGAATACCATAGACCGAGTGGCTTATAAACAACTGAAATTCATTGCTTATAGTTCCAGAGCCTGGGAAGTCCAAGATCAAGGTGCTGGCTGATTCATTGTCTGGTGAGGGCCTGCTTCCTGGTTCATAGACAGCCATCTTCTTGCCGTGTTCTCCCGTGGCAGAAGGGGTGTAGGAGCTCTCCGGGGACTCTTTTATAAGGGAACTATTCTCATTCACAAGAACTCCACCCTCATGACCTAATCACCTTCTAAAGGCCCTACTTCCAAATACCATTGTTACCAAGTCCAAACTTATACTGCTTGCCACATGACAGGCCAAAAAATCGAGGGATGAGATGCTGGGTCAGGAAATAGTGACTTTACTCAGAGAGCCAGCAGACCAAGAAGGTGGTGGACTAGTGTCCCAAAGAACCACCTTCCCTGAGTTTGAATTCAGGCTTCTTTTATACTTAAAGAGGGAGGGGTAAAGTCTTGGTTCCAGCCAGACTCTGGAGGGGATGTGTTAATTTCCTCTTTCCAGCAGCCATTCACTGGAGGTCCTGGTCAGGATGTTTCCTGTGAGCTAAACAAAGGTGTTTTAGCTTGACGTTCATTACCTGGAAGGCAGGGTTCCCGGAGATGGGCCATTATGTACAATTTAAGCTTATGGGTAATATCCCTTTAGTGATTAACAAGCAATAGAATACAAAGGTTAAAGTAAAAGAAACAGATCTAATATAGAGTCAGATTTGTTCTCTCTATTACACCATCACCTCAGGGATTAGGTTTTGACATGGATTTTGGGGAGCAGGGACAGAAACATTCAGTCTACAGCAGGAGGAAACTGAGGCACAGAGAGGTTATCACTCCCCCGAGGCCACTCAGCTAGTCAACAGCAGAATCAGGATTAAAACACAGACAATACCCCCCCCACCATCACCCCCATAAGTAATGGTGGAGCCTGGACCAGGAGGGAAACGTGGGGATGGAAACAAGAGGACTGGCCAAAGGGAGGTAGAAGGGTGACTGCCTGGGAGGGGTTCAAGAAAGTGGGAGACGTCCAGGCTGAATCCCTCAGGAACACTTGCAAAGAAATACTTTCTTGTGGGAGACGGAAGAAATAAAGAGACAGGGAAGCTGGAATAGACCTGATCCTGGAGTAGGAGGGAGGTCACCAACCTCTGCTGATGGGTGGTGGTGGGGTTGGGGTCTTGGAGAGTAAGGAGGGGATAGCCCCAAAAGAGACCTAAGGGACCTACAGAAAGAAGTGAAGGTTAAAGTCAGAAAACAAGAAAGTGGGGCAGATAAGGAAACTGTGGACAAGGGAATCAGGCTTTTGCCTGCTCGTGGGACTAAGAGCAGAAATAGGAAGTACCACTCCTCCCTGCCTTGAGGCTGCCCTTCTCCACCCCTCCCTGTATACAGGCCATTTGCCATGTGCTTTTGCGGCTCCTCCCATCAAGGAGTCTCTTTCCCCATCCCCTGAGCTGGAGCTTGTAACTGGCTCTGGTCAGTAGAATACAGCAGAAGTTACACGGCACAGATTCCAGGGCTAAGCCTTGAGAGGCTCTGAGTGTTTCTCTTCTCTTTCTTCTTCTTCACCTTAGCCAGGAGAACATGCCTGGGCTAGGTCGCTTGAGGGATGTGAAGGAAAAGTAAAGAGGAATTGAGTCATCCTAGCTGAGTAAAGCATCTAGTTAACCTGCCAGAGGCTGATGGCAGATTCACGAGTGAGCCCAAGCAAGGTCAGGCAAGCCTAGCCTAGATTAGCAGAGCTGTCCAGATGACCCAAATATATGTGAGAAAAAAAATAAATGGTTGTTGTTTTAAGCCACTATGTTGCAAGATGGTTTCTTACACAGCTGTAGCTAACCGATACAAAGGAGAAACTAAGTGCTAGGAGAAAGATGTGGGCATCCCCAATACCCAGCACTTTCCTTTGAATGACAAAGGAAAATCTTAGTCCAATATCCAGCTTGTAGCTTGCTGCTAGTAATACAAAATATACCCCTTCCAGGGATGCTAGATTCACATTCTAAGAAAGAATGGCACAGCCAAAGAATAACAGCTTTGAAACTTGGGCCATGTGTTAGCTGAGAGCTAACATTATCATTGAAGTCAAGGAAGAGTGGTTAGTTTCAGAGGGATTGATGATTTTGCTGAATCTCAGGAAATAAGGTGATGGGTACTAGTGGAAGGGAGAGACGTGGCATCTTCAGCCACCCATGTCACCTGTGCAAAGATGGCTTTGACCAAACTGCCTTGGTTACATTCTTTCCTCTTTCTGGGACCCTATGTGGGGAAACTGCAAGGACTTTGGTAAGGAAAGGAGGTTATCTGTGAATCTGGATTTTTCTGATAGGAAAATGAATGTCTTGGGTGTCTTCAGACATAGGACGTACTTGGATTTTGTTTTCTTCACAGAAGGAGTTGCACTTATCTCGGAAACTTGTGTCCTAAATGGACGTGATGTGTCAGAGGGTGGGCCCATCTCCCAGGCTGGGCCCATCTCCCAGGCTGGGCCCATCTCCCAGGCTGGGCCAGCGTTGCTTATGCTCAGAAAACCCAGTCTGTAAAGGCGGGACATTTCCCATCACTGAAAAGAAAAAAAAAAAAAAACAGAAAACAAAACAAAATCTACCGCCTCGGAAAAAAAAAAAGGATTTTAAAGTTGAGGGAGCTGAAATGACCTGGAACACATTCCCAATACTTACGCCCTGCCCATCCTCCTCCTCTCCCCCTCCCTCCACAGTCTTAACTCATTCAACAGATTTTTACTGAAGCCAGATCTGAAGATTCAGATTCTTTCTGAAGCCAGAGAATATTTGATCGAAGAGTGCAGGCTCTAGAATGATGTCTCCGGGTTTGTATCCCAGCTCCACTACCTACTGGCTCTGTGCCTTGGGCAAGTTAGTTGTCTCTCTGCACCTCAGTTTCCTCATCTGTACAGTGGGCATAGCAGCAACCCTGCCCGCCCCATGAGGAAGTGGATGTGAAGGACTTAGAACAGTACCTAAAACTTTGATATTATTATTATTATTATTAGTGGAGGGCCCTGTTAGGTACCAGGAACACGGTGACCAAAATAAGCATGGCCCCTGTCCTCAATATTGTGACCCCTCTTCCCATGAAGCGGCGGAAGGTTCTAATATGTCTTTTAGAAAGGATTGCAACAGCAGGTATGGGGCCAGACTGTACAGGAGGGGAGGAGGAGGAGAATTAGAAGGATGACCTCAGTCCTTGAGAAAGGGGATGTAACCCAGGGCTTGGGGGACAGGTAATGAATGGGAAGATGAGGGGCTTGTGCTCTGAGGATGGGCCAGGAGGGGGTTCCTGACTGATGGCTTCAGTCATGGGATGTGGTCATCAGCTGGACGGCAGGGTGGGTCGGTGGGAGGCGGGGAAGGGAACAGCCCTCTTGCAAGGAGCAGTGAGCAAGCATCTCAAGAGACACAGAGGGCGCCCTGCGCCCGCTAGAGGTCTGTGATTTCCCTGATTCAGGTAAAACCTGTGAGACTGGCTGAGTGAGAAGGCCTCAGCTGGCTTGGAGAAGGCAGATGGCTGGAGTTTGGCCAGGTGCATACTCCAGAGGAAGAGAAGGGCGAGGATTTGAGGATGCTTGAAGGAAGTGATTCAAGAGATGAATCATAAAGGTAAGGCTGAGCAAGTGAAGAAGTGAAGAGGACCAGAAAGAGGGGTGGAGAGGAAAATCCGGTGGCCAGGTTGGACCCCTCCCTCCTACTGGAGAGCATCTTTTCCCTTCGCTTCACGGGGGCTTCCTTTTTCATGGTTTTCCTTCCACTTTTCTGGTTCCTCTTTTTCAGGGTCCTTGCTGATTGACTTCTCCTCAAATGCCTGCACTTTTCCAAGTGCAAATCTTGACTTTTATCTTCTGTCCCATCTTCCTAAGCACTGTCCTGTCTTCCTAAGCACTGTCAAAGGTACAGTGACCAGATAACCTTCCTGATTCCAGTGTGAGAAGCACTTCCTTCCCCAGTGGCATGCAGTCTTTGGCAAAAGGTTGGTGTCCCCCATCCTCTAAGCCAGAGCTCAGGTCCTACCTCGTAACTCACCCATCTGAGCACCTCCCATGCACCAGACACTGTGTTTCAGACTTTCATACACATGTTGCATGAATTCTTTTAATTGCAGAATTATCATCGTAGAACATAATCTGCAGAAAATGTGATTTAATTGAATGATTTAAACTTTAGGAACTATATTCAATACCTTGTAGTAACCTATAATGAAAAACATGAAAATGAATATATGTATGTATATGTATGACTGAAACATTATGCTGTACACCAGAAATTGACACAACTTTGTAAGCTGACTATACTGCAATTAAAAAAAAAGAAAGAAAACCAAAACCAAAACAAACCACTTTAATTTTAATTCAATTTTTACTTTTATTTACTAAATTTTCATTCATATCTATGAATAAATTTTCATCTAATCACTAAAATTTAAATTTAATTTGGTCAGCAAGTTTGAATTTCATTTTAATCAATAGTTTAAATTTAATTTTAATCAATGAATTTAAATTAAAATAATTGAATTTAATGATTAAATTTTAATGTGATTTAAAGTAATATGTTTTCATTTAATTAAGACATTTGAATGTAATTTTAGCTAAGTTTTACTTTTAATGAATGCATTTTAATTTTAAGTAATCTTTTTATTTAATTAATGCATTTTTATGTTAATATATTTAAATTTACATTTTTCAAGTTTGTAGAAAATTGAAACACTTCCTGATTATGCGGAAGTCCTCCCTGATCTGTCTCCCATCCCAGGCCCCTCCCCAGAAAGAACCACCATTACTCCTGGGTCTTCTAATAGCCTTTATATGCATTTGCATGCATTTAGCCTTCCCAAAGCATAACTAGTACCTTCAGGCATTGCGGAGACAGATACTGCCTGCTGTCTACCCCACAGCCACTCCTGCCTTGTCTTTGCTAACAGAATCTCAGTTTTGTTTGGAGTAGATCAAGCCAATCAGATCCACCCCCTCCCTCTTGTCAGTCACTTGCTTTCTCAGACTCAGTTGCAGCTGTGGTTGAATATGTGACGCCACCCCTCCCCCATTCTCCCACCACCCTCCTGCTCTGGCCAAGACCGCTTGGAGAATTTCTGAAAAAAAGTAAATCAATTATCTACCACCACAGTAATGCTGTGTAACAAGCAACCACCATACCTCAGTGGACTATAATCATAAGCGTTTATTACTCATGAGTCTGGAGTCACTGGGGCGTGGGCTAGGTGGTTCTGCTGATCTCGGCAGGGCTCACTCACCTATCTGGTGGTCAGTGGCTTTTGAGTGGTCAAGGTTGGCCTAAGCGACTAGAGCAACTCAGCTATGCTCCATATGTTTCTTCCTCATCCTCTGGCAAGCCAGCCGGGGCAGGTTCTCAGGGTCATAGCAGGGGCTCAGGAGTGAACGAGCCCAATCTCACAAGCCCAGTTCAAACTTCTGTTGGCGTCACATCTGCTGATACCCGATTTGCCAAGGCACATTCCATGGCTAAGCCCAGAATCATAGTGAAGGGGCACTGCAAAGTTTTAAGGCTGAGACATGGATACAGGGAGAAAAGGAGAATAGGATAATTTTTGCAATCTACCACAGAAAATCTTTCTGGATAAAGAGCTTGAGACTCATAACAAAATGAGCCTTTGCTCTTGCTCTCCATCTTTCCCACTTGGGACAGTGGAGCGAATATGTGATGCTTGGAGCTGCAGCAGCCATCTTGTGACTGTGAGACAAAAACAAGGATCAAACACCAGTACTCAGAGGACAGTAGAGCAGAGGACATGAAAATCTGTGATGATGTGGCTGAGTGTGGAATTATCCCTGGGTCATTCACCTCCAGTTATTGTTAGTTGAGTGTTCTTTTTCTTGTAGCCAAATTCATCCTAATGGGTATAGTTTGATTCCAGGGCTGCTGAGGATGCTGCTACTTCCTCCACCCCAGCTTCTACTTCAGCACTTGACATTTCTATTTTCCAAATATAGCCCCAAGACTATCTCCCATCCCACATGCTCTTCTTACAAAGTGACTTTGGCATGTCGCCTAGTAAGAATTGGGTTCTGGGATCCTTCCCCTTGAATCTGGGCAGGCTTGGGACTATAGCAAAAGTGACTTGGTATAGGTTGAATTGTGTGTCCCCCATCTCCCAAATTTCTGTGTTGAAGTCTCAACCCCCAGTACCTTAGAATTTGATCTTACTTGGAAATACGGTTGTTGTAGTTAGATTAGTTAAGATGGGGTTATACCGGAGTAGGCTCCTAATCTGATATTTTTGGTGTCCTTATAAAGAAGAAGAAATTTGGACACAGACATGCACACAGAGACAACGCCACATGATGGTAAAGGCAGAGATTGGGGTGATGAAGTAGAAGGAAGGAACACCAAAGATTGCCAGCAAACCACCAGAAACGAGATTAGCATGGAACAGATTCTCCCTCAGTCCTCAGAAGGAATCAACCCTACCAATACCTTGGACTTCTGGCCTTCAGAATTTATAAGTGAGACAATAAATTTCGGTGGTTTAAGCCACTCAGTTTGTGGTACTTTGTTATGCCAGCCCTAGCAAACTAACATGATTCTATGTGACTTTTTTTGCGGGTTAGGTAATTAGGTTTGTTTGTTTATTGGATTTACTGGGGATTGAATCCAGGACCTCATGCATACTAAGCATGCGTTCTACCACTGAACTATACCACCCCCCCTCTAGGTGGCTTTTGAAGTGAGGTCATAAAGCAATACAGTGCCTGTTTAGCTCTCTTGGGACATTGTCTTCAGAGCCCTGAGATGCCCTGTAAGAAGTCCCAGTGCCCTGAGGCCACCATGTTGGAAGGATGCCTATATTACATGGAGAAGCCATGCACTGGTGTTCTGGCCAAAAGTCCCAGCTGAGGTCCTGGCCAATACCAGCATCCACCACCATATTTTTTTTGGTGGGGAGAGGGGGAGGTAATTAGGTTTATTTATTTTTATTTACTTTTAATGGAGGTACTGGGGATTGAACCCAGGACCTTGTGCATGCTAAGCATGTGCTCTACCACTGAGCGCCACCCTCCCCCCCCCAGATATTGAGTGTGTAAACCTTTGAGGTGACTCCAGTTCACCCACCATCTAACTATCACTGAGTCTGGTCAACCCCCCAGATTTGTGAACCAAATAAATGATTATTAGTTAAGCCACTGCTTTAGGGCAGTTTGTCATGCAGCAGTAGATAATCAGAACTCCTGTTAACTCCTACTCATCCTTTAAATCTCACCCAGATATCCCTCGCTAAGCAAACCTTCCCTGCCCCTCAGGCCTGACCAGATTCTCAAGGCACATCCTCTCACTGGCCCTCCACTTCTCCTTTGTCACACTTGTCACCATCACTATTAGTTGCATAGTTAGTTTAATGTCTGTCTCCCTTACAGAGCGTCTGACATACTCAGTTACATATACCTGCAGGATCTGGTTCACTGGGTCCAAACATGTCTAAAACTGATCTCATGACTTTCCCCTCCTCTGCCATCCACCCCCGCCTCCTGCTGTGTTCCCAACTCTGTGACTGGCACTACCACTCAGTCACTCAATTGCCTGGGTCACAAATTATGGAATCATGTGAGAGTTTGGGATTAACAGATACACACTATTATATATAACATAGATAAACAACAAGGACCTACTGTATAGCACAGGGCACTATTTCAATATCTTATAATAACCTCTAATGGAAAAGAATCTGAAAAATAATATATATGTATGTATAACTGAATTGCTTTGCTGTACACCTGAAATTAACACAACATTGTAAATCAACTCTACTTCAATGAAAAAAAAATGGCATCAGCTTTGACTCATCTCATTCTCTTTCCTCAGCAAATTCTCTGCTTTCAAAACCAATCCTCTTCAACAGGTTAAACAGAGAAGAACCATGTGACCTGGCAATTCCACTCCTAGGTATACGCTCAAAAGAATGAATACAGGTATTCAAACAAAGACTTCTACGTGATTGTTCAAAGCAGCAGTACTCACCAGAGCCAAAAGGTGGAGGCAATCCATTGTTTGGGAGATTCAGCCCTGTTGTAGCACATATCAGAGTGTCATTCCTTTTTATTGCTGAGCAATATCCCATTGTACGCATATATATTTTGTAATCGACTTATCAGCTGATGGACATTTGGGTCGCTTCCACTTTTTGGCTACGATGAATAACGCTGCTCTGAACACCTGTGTACAGGTTTTTGTGTGGACACTATTGGGGTTTTTTAACAGATGATAGTGACACAATCAGATCCATATTCTTAGATGAAATATGAGTCTTGAAAGGGTTTTGTGGGGGGCAGGTACCACATCTCATTCATCTTTGAGACTCCAGGTCCTCTCCCAGTGGTGATCAGGGGGTGCTCAGTATACGATGGGTGAGTGAAACTAAGTCCAAAGAGGGATGCACAAGACTATAAATGATTTTAGAGTCTTGGGATACACACTTATCCAGACCCCTTTGGGAGCCAGGCATTTCACACGCTGCCCTGGGAGTGCTGACTTCATCTGTTGCCGCCACAGCCGTTGAGGATGGTGGAAACGGAACAGAGGTTTGAATTGTGGACTGGCTCAAATTCTACTTTGGACATGACTTCTATTCATGCAGGCAGGGAGCTGGAGAGGAAAGGCTTGTGTTCCTGGGCTCCCAGGGAAATAATTCCAGACCCAGGTATGTATCCCTTTACTGTTCAAAAAAAAAAAAAAACGCTTAGTGCAATGGTTCTTAACTGGAAGCGATTTTGGCCATGTCCGGAGACATTTTGATTGTCACACTGTGGAGAGAGGGTGCTACTGGTCAGGGAGGCTGCTAAACATCCTACAATACACAGGACGGCCCCCCACCACAAAGAACCATCTGATCCCCAACTGTCAATGGTGCTGAGGTTGAAAATTCTGCTGAGGGGGCTCCCCATGGCCTGAACAAAGCCTAAGACTCCCTCACCAGTCACCTTATGTTAAAAGTCCCCTCTTCCAGGAAACGAGGTGGGCGATAGTACCTACATCCTGAGGTGGTTGTGAGAATTCAGTGAGATTACACACAAGAACATTTAGAAGGGAGTCTGGTGCGTGATATGCATTACTGAAGGCTTTCATATATGATTGCTACTTCTGTTGTTGTTATTATTATTATTATTATTATTATTATTATCCCACCAGTCTTGGAGCATCAATCTCCAGCCTCCATATCTAACTCTGGTCCTTCTCTGAATTTCCCAGGATCACTTTCCCTTTCATACCCTGTGTTCAGGGAGACTCTGCCCACCCACACCCCAGTGATGCTTTCTAATTAAGTGTCTGGCACATGGTCAGCAAACTGATGGTTACTGGGCTCACTGAATTCATAATCCACATGGCCTTTAAAATGTGGATTGGGTCTGAAACTTTTTAAAAATCTGCTCCAGTCCTTATAACCTTCTCCTTCCTCCTCCAGCCCATGAAAGCTTATTTCCTCCTTTGGTAATTAACCAAATGCCACTGGTTCTGTGTGATTTCACAGTCGATTTCCTATGTTCCAGACCCTGCTAGATTACTAGAGATAGAAACATGGGTAAGAGTGTCTTACCTCTTTGACGAGATTTTACGGTCAAATATTAAGTTCCTAAGGATTCTTTTTTCTTTCTTTTTTACAGTTTTATTTTATTTTTGGTGGTCGTGGTGAATTAGGTTTATTTATATATTTTAATGGAGGTACTGGGGATTGAATCCAGGACATTATGCATGCTGAGCATACACTCTACCACTGAGCTATACCCTCCCCCCAGCTTTCTTAATTTACTGTTTCAATCAACAAATATTTACTGAATGCCCATGGTGGTAAAAGGATGGACTTGTTTCTGCCTCTGCCTCTTCCTAGCTGCGTAGCCTTGAAGAATTTACTTAACCTCTCTGAGCTGGTTTCCTCATCTGAAAAGTAGGGATGATGGTAGTATTCCCAGCTCATCAGGATGTTGTGAGGAGCAAGTTAATATCAGTAGAGCTCAAAAATGTTTTCTATTTATATTATACATCATAATTAGGGTGACCAACTGTCCCAGTGTGTTTGGAACTGAGGAGTTTCCAGGCACATGGGGCTTTCAGTGCTGAAGTGAGGAAAGTTCCAGGCAAACTGGGATGAGTTGGTCATCTTGATATAACTATAGCTATTAATAATAATATTTTTATTAGAGATGATAATGTCTTGCTAAGTGCTATGGCAAATAGACTTATTTTTTTCCCCACTCAGATTGAGTTCTCTCCCTCTTAGTCTCCCAAAGGAAAAGAAGGACGATCATCAATGGCAAATGACAGTCACAAAAGTGACACTGAGAGCTGGCTTCACACTCTGGAGAGAATGCTGCGCCTCCTCCTCGTGGTTTCAGGTGCTCTACACACTCAGAGAAACTTTTCTAGTCATGGACTACAGCAATGATCCCTGAAAGCATAGTCTTGTGAATAGACAATTGAATGAGGACAGACCACACCTTTCAAGGAGCATCTGGTCTGGTAGGAGAAACAAAAGAATTACAAAAATTACCAAAAATAGAAAACAGAATTGTGAAATGTGTTTTCTAACATACAAAATAGAGGGGAGGAGGGATATAGCTCAGTGGGTGGAGCGCATGCTTAGCATGCATGAGGTCCTGGGTTCAATCCCCAGTACTTCCATTAAAAAAGAAAAGAAAAGAAATACAAAGGTTTCTCTACAGATAAATACATACCTAGGAGAGAGATGCTCCTATTTGCACCCCAAAGAGTGTTCCCAAGAGCGTTTTGCTGACAGCAGACACAGCATTATAAATCAACTATACTTCAGTAAAAATGTTTAATTTCATTATAAATATACCACAAATAAACATACAACAATTTATCCAGCCTCCTACAGAAGGACATTTTTTCTTTTTTCCTAAACCTTTGATTCTGGAGCAATTCTCGATTTACAGGAAAGTTGGAAAGATACTCACCTCCATACACCCCTCATCTTGTTTCCTCCAATGTCAGCATCTGACGTTATCCCAGTACATTTGTCAAAACCATGAACTCAGCACTGATACATTACTATTAACTGAATTCCAGCCTTTGTTGAGATTTCACTACTTCTTCCACTAATGTCCTTTTTCTGTTTCAGAATCACCCAGGGTTTTTTTGGGGGGGGGTGCTTTTTTTATTTGCTATTACAAACATTGCTGCTTATGATTAGTCTTGTGCACATCTCCTAGGGCTTATGAGTAAGTTTCTCTACAATTTCTGGATTTGCTGGGGCATGGGACACAATACATCTTTAATTTTATTCAATAACTCAAATTTGTTCTCCAATGTGACTGTACCAATTTTAGCCATTACCAGTAATGTGTGAGTTCCCCTTGCTCCACCTGATACAAAAAAATTAAAAATTTGCCAAACTGGTGGGTGACTGAATATCTGTGGTTTTAAACCTTGTTATCATGGTCAGGTCCCTTTTCCTGTGTTTCCTCTTGTATGAAATGCCTTTACATATCTTTTGTTTATTGAAGTATAGTCAGTTTACAATGTTGTGTCAATTTCTGGTGTATAGCATAACAGTTCAGTCATACATATGCTTACATATATTCGTTTTCATACTTTTTCATTATAGGTTACTACAAGATATTAAATATAGTTCCCTGTGCTATACAGTATAAACTTGTTGCGTATCTATTTTATATATAGTAGTTAGAATCTGCAAAACAAATATGAAATGCTTCACGAATTTGCACATCATCCTTGTGCAGAGGCCGTGCTAATCTCTGTATCATTCCAATTTTAGTATATGTGCTGCTGAAGCACTGTTTGTTTCTTTATTGGGCTGTCACATTAATTTGTAGCCTTTTAAAATAATTTCTGAGTGCTACATCTTTGTGTTAGGTGTTGCAAGGATCTGTCTTTGTCCATAAAGTGATCAATGTTTGTCAAAGGACAGAAAAATGTTAGTTTACTTCAGGAGCTGAAGTCTTGTTTTTAAACTCTTATCTACCCACTGGCCAGGGTCCTCATTTCCTCTATTGGGGGAGAGATCACACCACTGTATTTTTTTTTAAGGTTTTCTAAATAAATGAAGAATCCCTCCTAAATGGAAGGCAGGTGTTTAATTACTCTCTTTGCATAACCTACAAGGCCCTACGTGCTCTGCCCCTAGTTTACTCTTCACTCATATAGTTCTAACCACATTGGTCTCTGCTGTCCTTCAAATGGATCTTTGCCTCAGGGCCTTCCTTCAGATATTTTTATAGCTCCCTTCCTCAGGGCCTTCTGGTCTTTGCCCCAAGTAACTTTGCCAGAGAGGCTTTTACTGACTTGTATAAAATAGCATCCTCTGACATTCTATCCTCTTTCCATACATTTTATTTAAAGAATAACCACAATGCATTCTAAATGTATTTTCCTGTCCCCCTCTACAGGTATGCTGTTCAGTACCAGAGCCACTAGCTACCTATGGCTATGGATCCCCTGAAGTGTGGCTGGTCTGAATTGAGATGTCCAGTAAATGTAAAATACACACCAGATTTTAAAGAGTCCCCCCACAAGTAAATTATCTCATTAAAATTTTTTGTATTGATTACATGTTCAAATAACATTTAGGGTTAAATTGTGTTATTAAAGTTTGTTCCACACCCATTTATGATAAAAACTCTCGCCAAAGTGGGTATAGAGGGAACATATCTCAACATAATAAAAGCTATATATGACAAACCTATAGCCAGCATAGTTCTCAACGGTGAAAAACTCAAAAGCTTCCCACTAAAATCTGGGACAAGACAAGGATGCCCACTATCACCACTCCTATTCAATATAGTCCTGGAATTCCTAGCCACAGCAATCAGGCAAGAGAAAGAAATAAAAGGGATCCAAATTGGAAAAGAAGAGGTAAAAGTGTCATTATATGCTGATGACATGTTACTATATATAGAAAACCCTAAAAGGTCCACAAAAAAGCTACTAGAGCTGATCGAAGAATTCAGCAAGGTAGCAGGTTACAAAATTAATGTTCAAAAATCAGTTGCCTTTCTTTACACTAACGATAAATCAACAGAAAAAGAAAGTAAAGAAACAATCCCCTTTAAAATAGCACCCAAAGTAATAAAATATCTGGGAATAAATCTAACCAAGGAGGCGAAAGAATTATACACAGAAAACTATAAACCATTGATGAAGGAAATTAAAGAAGACTTTAAAAAATGGAAAGATATTCCATGCTCTTGGATTGGAAGAATCAATATTGTTAAAATGGTCACACTGCCCAAGGCAATCTACAGATTTAATGCAATCCCTATCCAACTACCCAGGACATATTTCACAGAACTAGAACAAATCATAATAAAATTTATATGGAACCATCAAAGACCTAGAATTGCCAAAGCATTACTGAAGAGAAAAAAAAGAGGCTGGAGGAATAACTCTCCCAGACTTCAGACAATACTATAGAGCTACAGTCATCAAGACAGCATGGTATTGGTACCAAAACAGACATATAGACCAATGGAACAGAATAGAGAGCCCAGAAATGAACCCACAAACTTTTGGTCAACTCATCTTCGACAAAGGAGGCAAGAATATACAATGGAATAAAGACAGTCTCTTCAGCAAATGGTGTTGGGAAAACTGGACAGCAGCATGTAAAACAATGAAGCTAGAACACACCCTTACACCATATACAAAAATCAACTCAAAATGGATTAAAGACTTAAACATAAGACAAGATACAATAAACCTCCTAGAGGAAAACATGGGCAAAACATTATCTGACATACATTTCAAAAATTTTCTCCTAGAAGAAATAAAAGCAAGAATAAACAAATGGGACCTAATGAAACTTATAAGCTTCTGCAGAGCAAAGGAAACCAGAAATAAAACAAGAAGAAAACCTACGGAATGGGAGAAAATTTTTGCAAGTGAAACCGACAAAGGCTTGATCTCCAAAATATATAAGCAGCTCATACGACTCAATAAGAAAAAAATAAACAACCCAATCCAAAAATGGGCAGAAGACCTAAACAAGCAACTCTCCAAGGAAGACATACAAGTGATCAAAAAGCACATGAAAAAATGCTCAGTATCACTAATTATCAGAGAAATGCAAATCAAAACTACAATGAGGTATCACCTCACACCAGTCAGAATGGCTGTCATTCAAAAATCCACAAATGACAAATGCTGGAGAGGCTGTGGAGAAAGGGGAACCCTCCTACACTGCTGGTGGGAATGCAGTTTGGTGCAGCCACTATGGAAAACAGTGTGGAGATTCCTCAAAAGACTAGGAATAGACTTACCATATAACCCAGGAATCCCACTCCTGGGCTTGTACCCAGAAGGAAATCTACTTCAGGATGACACCTGCACCCCAATGTTCACAGCAGCACTATTTACAATAGCCAAAACATGGAAACAACCTAAATGTCCATCAACAGGTGACTGGATAAAGAAGAAGTGGTATATTTATACAGTGGAATACTACTCAGCCATAAAAACCGACAACGTAATGCCATTTGCAGCAACATGGATGCTCTTAGAGAATGTCATTCTAAGTGAAGTAAGCCAGAAAGAGAAAGAAAAATACCATATGAGATTGCTCATATGTGGAATCTAAAAAACAAAAAAAAACAAACAAAAACAAAGCATAAATACAGGACAGAAATAGACTCATGGACAGAGAATACAGACTTGTGGTTGCGGGGGGGGGTAGAGGGTGGGAAGGGATAGACTGGGATTTCAAAATTGTAGAATAGATAAACAAGATTACACTGTATAGCACAGGGAAATATACACAAAATGTTATGATAAAGCACAGAGAAAAAAATGTGACAATGAGTGTGTGTATGTCCATGAATGACTGAAAAGTTGTGCTGAACACTGGAATTTGACACAACACTGTAAAATGATTATGAATCAATAAAAAAATGTAAAAAAAAATAAAGTTTGTTCCACCTATTTTTTTAAACCTTAAAAAATGGCTACTAAGAAATGTAAAATTATATGGCTGGCACTTGGGGCTTGTACCACAGTTCTATCAGACAGTGATGCTCTAGAACATAAGAAACCAGGGATGTTTGACTCATACACTGTGGTATTTCAAAACAGAACAGAAACTCAATAATTTTTGCTGAATGAAGAAATCCAAAAGTAGGATGCCAGTCCTTTTCCTCTCCTCTCTTTCCCATCTGCCTCAGGGATCTATATTTTAAAAAAACAGAATTTAGGGGGAGGGTATAGCTCAGTGGTAGAGTGCTGTGCTTAGCATACATTAAGTCTTGGGTTCAATCCCCAATACCTCCATAAGTAAATAAGTAAATAATGTAGTTACTCCCCCATCCCAAAACTTTGAGGCGTAAGTTATAAGAAAATCGCCCGTTTTAAGTGTATAAATCCAACGACTGTAAGTCACCACACTGTGCACCCATCGCGCCAATCCACTTTCAGAATGTTTCCATCATCCCAATCAGACCCCTCGTTCTGGTTTACAGTCGATCCCCATTCCCACTCCCAGGCAACCACGAATCTGCCTTCTGTCTCCCTAGGTTTTCAATACGTGGTTTCCAAGGAATCAGTTCTCTGGCTAAATTGTTCCAGGGTTCAAATGTCTTGGCCAGTCAGCACCCCCGGGCCATTGCTCTCCCCGGTTTCCATCTGTCCTGCATCACAGCTCAGCACAGAACCCGACCCATACATGGCTCAGGGTTTGCCCAAAGAAAGGCGGAGCAGATCGCGTCCTGCTTTGTGCTTCTCCAGCCCCACACCTTCCCATCCCCACTGCAAGGCAGGTCTCGGTGGCCTCTGCCTCCGCCGCGGCCTCCTCAAGAGCACTGGTGGTCCTCGATGGGCCCCACGGTCCTGCGAGAGCAGCCCCTGCTCTCATAACCCGCCACCGCGGGAGACTGCAGCTCAGAGCCGCCCGCAGGAAGCCGGAGTTCCCCGTGCTGCGTTCTAACGCCGCCCTGAAGGAACAATGGCCAAAGAAGCCAGACCCTCGGCCTCCGGGTGTGGGTCGTGGGGGGGGGGGTCAGCCCCTCCCCCCGCAGACCCTTTCCTGCTGCACCTCCACACTCTGCCGCCCCCAACCGCCCTCCACCCAAAATGGCGACCAACCGCCTCCTTTCCCGCCAGCCTCTGGTCACCTGACCGCGCCAAGCCCCGCCCCTCTCGTGGCCCCGCCCCTCAGCGGCGGCCGAATAGTCGCCGAAACTGCGCGGCCAGGCCGCACGCGCCAGGGGCCTGGGCGGCGCGAGGCGAGCGCGAGGCCGCTCGGGGAGGCGCGAGGCGGCCCACGGCCGCGCACGCGCACCCTCACCGTGGGTGAGCGGGGCGCTCCGGGGATGGACCCGGCTGCGCGTGCGCGCCCAGAGGCGGGGGGCCGCTGGGAGGCCCGCGAGGCGCGAGGCCCGGCGCGCGAGCCCCCGGGGGCGGGTAAAACCCGGTTGCTGCTACCCCTGTCCCCTTCCCCTTCCTCCCTATCCCGCCCCTTCCCGCCCCTTCCTCATTCTTCAACCCCTCCCCCTTTTAAAATCTAATTCATTTATATATTTATTTTTTAGGGGGCCCCATCTCCCTTTAGAGGAGCGCAGCAGGCACGGCGGGCACCCCTCACCCTGCGTCGCGCACGCACCTTCTGCACCTCAACAGCTCTGGGCCCTTCTGCACCCCCGCAGCCACTTCCCCCTTGGAGAAGACTCTCCTCAGAAGCCCCTGGCCCACTGCACCCCCTTTTCTTTCCTACCCCACCCCCCCAGGCCCCAACTGCCCCCTCTCAGCTCCCCAGCTCGCGCCGCGGGCCCTACCCGACCTCCGCACTTTCTGCATCTCGGCCTTGCATTCGTCCTTGGCTTCCAGGCCCCTTGTGCTAAAAATTCTTTTTCCTCTTGAATAGTCCTGCTTTAGGGGCCCCAGATTTGTTTCTTTTTAGGATCTTCCAGCAAAAACAAAAATCTCGCCGCTATTCTTTGATTTTGCCCCTCCCGCTCCTTTTAGGAACTTCCTCTAGCAAAAAAAAAAAAAAATTACTCTCTCTTTCCCAGAGTTTTCCTCCATTCCGGATCACTTTCCAACAAAAATTCTTTCTTTTCACCAAAAGTCGCCTTTTCTGAATAGCTTTCCACCGATAACAATTCAGTCCTTCCATTTTCTCTCCTGTCTAATATTTATTTTTCCAACCCTCTTCCCCAACTCTCCAACAAAAATCCCTTTTCACCACTAGGTCTACCACAATTAGGCTTCTCCCAGCAAAACTCTTCAGGCTCCTGCCCAGCGGGGGAAATAAGGAAAGGAAAAATAACTCCTTTAACATCAGGACCCCTTTTTCTTCCTAGAGCTCCCCAGTTTAGTATTGCTTTCTTCTTCCAAAAATTGCCCATCTCCCCCAGTTTTACAACCTGTGTCCTAGCTTCTTCGGTATGCCAAGTTCTGACTGCCTCTTCCTTTCCACTACCTGCTTTCAGGGCAAAAGAAGTTGGATGAGCATCCTGAATTTACTGTCCAGCGTTCAAGAAGGAAATTTCCAATGATCTGACTGTCACCTGAACCCCTTTCCTTGTGGAGACTAAACTGGGCCCTCTTGTTGCCTGGAATTTCATTTACTTGCTCTTCTTCTGGTGAGTTTCTTCCCTTTGCACTTATCCAAGGACTTCTACTTTGTCAAATGGGCTCCTTGCTTTCTCAGAAGGGTTTCTAATCCATCCAAGGGTCTCTACCAAATGGTGAGTCCATTACAAGTTGCAACTTTGGGAAGTCAGATAAGGAAAAGGGTTATTTATTGTACATGTTGACTGCTTTGGATGAATACAAACATTTATTAAATTGATGTATTTCATTATTTATTGCAAAGAAATATTTTTCTCTTCTCTAGCTCAGCAACTTAGATACCTTTAGGGGATGGACAGGGAAGGGCCCAGAGTGTGGCCAACCAAAGACTGTGGTCCCCATATAAGTGATGCCAGCCAGTGGAAATGGCCAAGTGGAAATGCCAGGGCAGTGTTGGCAGAACTTTTTCTTTTTCTGAGAAGAAACCAGAACACTGTCTTTATGTGAAACCTTGTGATCTTTAAATGTTGACAACAAATTTAATAACTATAAAGACAGTGTGGAGTCCTTACAAAACATGTTTGCTGGCCACCAGCTTGGAATTTGGGGGTTTGAGTTACACAGACCTACACAAATACACACGTGTTTGGGTGTATGCATCCATGCTGGACTTTGTCTCTTCAGAGCAGCAGTTCTCAAACTTTTTCATCTTAGGAGCCCTTTACCACTTAAAAATTATTGAAGACCCCATAGAGTTTTTGTGCATATGAACTATATCTGCTGAAATTTTGCTGTATTAGAAGTTTAAACTAATAACTTTTTAAAATTTTTATTAATTCATTTAAAAATAGCAATAGTAAACCCACTGTATATTAACATAGTTGACATTTGTAAAAATTTAACATTTCAGAAAACAAAACATTGAATGAGAATAGTGGTATTGGTTTTCATGTTCGGAGTCATCTGGAGTCTAAAATCTGCTTCTGCATTCAGCCTTTTGAGATAAGTCCTGTAGCTCCTGGTAAGCTTCACTGAGAATGAGAAAGGCAGATAACACCTAAATATTATCATGAAAATGATTTTGACCTCCAGGACTCCCTGAAAGACTCTTGAGGACCGCAGGAGTCCTCGCTATGAAAACTGCTTTCTAGATTTTAATCCTTATCAGCATTTGTCTGCTAAGACCAGCTTGTGGAGTGAGAAACTTAGATGCCTCTTTTCCCCATTTAGTTAATTCTCTGTAAGAATTTTCTCTGGAAAGTTCAATCATAGCCTTCTGATTTCTCTGTGTCTCTCCCTTTTCCAATGTAAGCTTTAAAATCGGCTTTTTAAATGAGTGATCAGAGGAAATGAGTTAACCTTCTGGCTAAACTTATGTATTGGTTACATGGCTAGAGGAGGAATCTTCTCTGATTGTTCAACTTAAGGATGTAGGTGCCAGGTGTAGGACAGGAGTCCCCATCTCCAGCATGGAATCCTAGCATAGTGGAGTGGTCAAGTGTGAGGGCTTTGAGGTCAGACTTCCTGGGGTTGAATCCTAACCTTGATTTTGGGCAAATTAATATAATTTCTCTGGCCTTTATTTGCCTCATCCATAACATAGGGTTAATAATATAGTATATGCCTCAAAGGAATGTTGTAGGAATTAAGTGAAACAATATACAAGTGGTTGCAGTAGTCCCTGGAATATGATAAAGCTTTGGTCAGTGCTTGCTATTATAATGGTGATGATTATGGAGTCAGGCAGGAGGATAAGTGAGGACTCTGGGAACTGGAGGCCATGGCCCTATCCAGGGATATCCATTGTCCCCCTCTCTGTCCTTTTGTTAATTCTTAGGAAACATTAAATCTTAATAATTTTCAAGGGAAGTCAGAAATTCATATACCTAGTTGAAATCTCCCCATTAAAAAAATGCTGGCAACTAAACCAATTGTGTAGGTCAAACAAAACAGGAGTATAGTTAGCAAAAATGCTTGGAGTGGGAAATAAGGAAAGAATTTGCATATCAAGGGTAAAAGCTGCAAGTCTCTTCTGTCTCCCAGCTCCCAACAACCTGATGGTTGTATTGAGACATGATTGCGCTCTCCTGGGTAACAGAGAGGGAATGGAGGTGCTTGGAGCTGGGAGTAGGGGGTAGAGGCTGACAGACCAACAGGTTGGGGCTTTTCAAAGAGGACGAGAGGTGGCACAATGGAATCCTGTCACTCATCAATGAAGGGACACTGGGAGCCTTCTGTGATCAGAGTTCTGTGCCAGGCAGGATGCTGTGAGAAGTACACACATATAAGGCAGAGTCTCCGTCCTCTCAGAACTTCTAGTCTGGGGGGAATAGAAGAGCCTGAAAGATCGTTGAAGTCTGAGGTCATTTGGGATAAGAGTTAAGTGGTTGTCAGACAAGTGCTTTTCCGAGTTCAGAGAAAGGAGAAATAATCTCAGAATCTTAGTTATGTTGAGTGTATTCTCTATAGTGGAGGGGGGCATTTAGGCCTGATTTTGAAGGGTTTCATTTGGTAAAGCTGAATAAAGAAAAAGTGGTCCAGGGAAACCGCACAAATAAGGGTCATAAATATTCCAGGTCCTGTACGGCATATAAATGAGTGAGGTGGGAAGGTGGGAGAAATTAGGGAGTGGTGGGGACTGTGGCAAACTGGAGCACGCATGCTGTGTCTGAAGGCAGCTGTGGCTTCTAAGCTCCAGCCAGTGTTGTTTCTTGGACTCAGTGTTGACAGATTATCCGATCTTTCCTCCCAGATATTTAAATAGAAGTTGGAAAAGCTTATTTCAATGCAGTGTCCAATGTGGTAGCTACTAGCAGCTCTGTAAATTTAAATTTAATTAAAATTAAATAAAATAAAAAATTTAGCTTGTCGGTTGCACCAGCTGCATTTCTAGCTGCTCATCAGCCACATGTGGCGAGTGGCTATCATTAGACGGTGCAGATGAAGAACATTTCCTCCAGCACAGAAAGTTCTTTTGGACAGTGATGGGCTGGCCAAAAGAACTCTGACAGATTTTTCCACTTGATAACCAATTGAAAAATAATGAAATTTACTGCAGACAAAATAAAATATCTTTGTAGACTAGGTAGACTTTCAGATTGTTCCCTTCCTTCCCTTCAAACAGTGCTGCAGTAAATACTATTTACCTAATTGTGGATTTATTGCTGTGGCCTAGAAGCATATGGTAGGTTACTTTCCTGAGAGGTTGCAGCATTTCTTAGAAGAATCCCTTTCTCCTTCTACCCCTACCAGTCGTGGAATGATGGCCTATTTTAGAAGAAAAAAATAATATTGCTTTGGATCCCCAGTGTTGACTTAAATTATTTTTTCAACTGGTAAACAAGGCCTAAATGATGATAAAATGAGGCTTCAGTTCCTAAAGCTTACAGCTCTTGTGCCACCATAAAGCCGAAATCAGTGTGCAAACTGAAGGCAAATAAAGCAACCAAACAAATGTAACTCAAATTACAAATATTAACTTAATGAGAGGGATGCAGTTTTGCTGAAACTTAACTGCTTCCTTGAAACAGATACTTTGCAGACTGCCCCACTGGGCACTTTTGGATTTAGCAGGCTCTGTGGTGTCTCAGATCTCCCATCCCTTTTCTGTTTGAACTGCAGCAAAATCTCCACTTGTACCATGATGTCTGTAGGCTTTAGTTGAGCCCAAAAGCATTATCATGAGCTAAATCCATCTCTATCCTCTTCTCACTAGCCTGTGGCAATTAAAGCCCTTTCCTATTCAGCATTAGTGGCATTAGTGAAATTATAAACATGCCTCAGGCATTGAAAGCAAGTGGTAGTTGTGCTGGGTTAGAAGGTGGTAATCCAGTAATCCAGATATACAGATCTTCTTTAGGTTGTTCTCAAAATGAAAACACAGTATTACAGAGTTCTTGGAAAGAGTAGTTGAGTGCTTGGGAATGTCTCCAAGTTTCCAAGGGACCAGAAACCCTGCCCTGTGGGGACTAGCAGGGAGCTCTGTACCTAGAAGGCGCTAAAACTTGTTGAATTGAGTGTATCTGTGGACAGAACAAGAGCGCATTCAATATTGGTTGGCGGGGGATGGGGGTTGCTTTACTGTCTGGAAAATGATGTAAATGTCAAAGCATGACCTCTGGGCTTCCGGGTTGCCTGTCCGAGGTTGTCGCTAGACCAGTTTGTTCTATGGACAGTGGGAGGTTATGTCGGAAGGTGGGTAGTTTGGCATTTGGGGGAATCCAGAGACATTCAGTCTCCCACCCCATCCCCACCTGGCACCTTTTGTGTTTTCTAGTGTAATTGGTGCAGTGCAATCTACAGTTTAATTTATAGAAAATCAATATTGGGCAGAGAGTAAGAATACAAGCTCTAAAGTCAAAATATTTGAGTTTAGAATCTAGTTCAGCTACCTGTGGCTCTATGACTTTGGACAAATGATTTACCCTCTTAGAGTCCCTTTTCTTCTCTGCAAAATGGAAGTAATAGAACCAGTCTCTGGGTTGTGAGGAGTGAGTGAATTCATGCACATAAATCGCTCAGTGTGATCCCTGAGCAGGAGAAAATGCTTAAGATCTTACTTTATAAAATACTGCTCTCTGTTTCTTTTAAATAACGCTTAATGTTTTATACTATTAGCTTGTTTTTATTACTCGGCGATGAAGGAGATGGGTTCTCTTCCCCTTGGAGTGCCAAGAACATTTCATAGCAGTATGGTAGAGGAAACTTCAGAATTGGCAGAGAAATTCGTCTTGCCTCAGAGTATAAACATCTATAATCTGCATTCCCTTGTCTGCAATTTAGAATCTCCTAAAGCTCTGAGAATCCTGAGGTGTCTCAAACCTCACTTGGTGGCCCAACCTGAACTTAACATGTTGCCATTTACAGACTGTATCTATTCCATTTACTCTGAGTTGTCAAGGGTGTCGATGCAAATAATGATTTGGTCACCAGGTGCTGCCCTGGACCCACAGGGGTTACCTGCAGTGTGGCATGTGCATTGATGTACCTTTCTCTATCCCCTAGATTCTGAATTCTGAAACTCACTTGGGTCCCCGAGATCTGGACAGGATTTCAGACCTGCATTCAGCTTTAATTTGAGCTCCCTCAGTAGGGAGCTTACACAGACACCCAGGTAGACTCATAATGTAAAACTCAGATGTTGAGGGCACAGCTGTTCCATTGCATGTCAACATGAAGTGTTTAGAAACAGTAGAAACCTACAGCCTGGGAAACTAGGCCCAAACTCCAGTTACTCTAGGATCCGCTGGATTTGTTATCAGTGAGTCATCAAGTGTTTGTTAAATGTGGACAGAGTTATTCACAGTAGCCCAGAATGGAAACAACCCAGATACCCATCAACAGGTGAACAGATGAAGAAAACATGCTCTATCCGGACAGTGGAACAGCAATCATCTGTGACAGGGAGTGAAGTGGTGCTTTGTGCCCCAGTGGCGATTTACCTTGAAAATGCTGAGCTTTGTGAAAGAAGCCAGATGGAAAAGGGCTGCCTATTGTTTGAGGCATTTATATGGAATGGATGATCTTCTCTGTACTTTGTTTGCATGCATCGTAATTTTTGTTGTTGAAAAAACTGGACACTTTGAATGTTATAATGTGGTGACTCAGGGAATCAGATTCTCACCCCTGACCCCAGGCTTTGCTGTTGCCCACTGTGGGTTGTCATTGTTTGTTGAGTGACTCTTCAAAGCTATCTTCGTAAAGACTGTATTTTTTTGTCATGTGTGGTCAGTGAAGTCTCTTCTGTCAGCTTAGTTGTCAGCTAGCGATTTGACAGAGATTTCCTTAAAAGTCTAGACCAAAAAACAACTCACAGTCTTTGCAGCACTTGGGATGTTACCTGTCTCCTGAGCTTGGCTATGTATTAAAAATGGTCTTTTCTCCTATTTTTGTGTGTCTATAGTTGGAGAAAGAGGTGAGTTCAGTCCATCATATTGCCAAAATCCTTTCATTTATTCCTGACAACAGTATTATGATGGGGGAACTCACATGCTCAATTTACAGGTGGGGAAGCCGGGGCTTATGGAGCTTCAGTGACTTGTCCAAGGTCACATGGCTGTTAAATGGCAGAGAGCAGACCCCAGCACAGGTCTGTTTGTATTCCAAGTCCACTCTTCATCCACCGTGTGTGTTACCATCTCATAATCGTGATTCCTCCTCGTTTGTTCTCAGGAATTAGACACTAGCAAGAGCTCTCTCCTCCCTGACTTCCTACACAGCCTTGCTTGTCTAGAGAGTAGCTCTTGGCCCAGACCTGGCAGTGGAGAGCCATGGACCAGTACAGCCTTGGGGACGAGGGCGCCGTTCCATCAGAGATGCACCTCCCTTCGTTTTCCGAGAGCCAGGGGCTCAACTGCAGCGACACTCTCAACCGGGATCTGGGTCCCAGCACACGAGACCTGCTCTACGCTGGCCTGAGTGGCTTGGACTTGGACCCCAGCCTTCCAGCGCCCGACGTGCCCAGTGAGGCACTGGAGGACAACTTGGACACCCTGTCCCTGTACTCGGGGAAGGACAGTGACTCCATGAAGCTGCTGGAGGAGTACACAGACCCGGAATCTCAGACCTCCGTTCAAGGTGAGGCTGTCCACCCGGGTCCAGGGCCTGGCGGGCGTTTGAAAGTTCCTGTGGCCAGTGAGGGGTTGAGTGTGCACGGATTGGTTAAGAACGTTTTTCTCCCACAGGTAAATAGGGAACAGTCCCTTTTTTCCTACTTGGGAATTGTTCCCAACTTCCTAGTCAGGGAAGCTGAACACTGATCCTGGGGAATAATGTTGAGAAACATGAATGTTTGGGGTTGTCCCGATCTCGTGTGTTGGGTGGGCAGACCTTTGAGTAGTTGATGGGAGATGCTCCCACCCATCACCACATCTCAGACACTCTTTTCCCATGTCCAGAATGAACTGGAGTCCTGTCCACTTGCTCCTTGGTTGTCTAAGCTTCCTCAGCCTCGGTGTCTCCATCTGTGAAGTGGGATAGTAACACCCACTCTGATTTCCCCCCAGAGTGACTGCTATAAGAAGCAAAAGAAGAAATGAATGTAAAAGCACTTCACAGACTATAAAGCATTGGACAGATGAGAGTGATTTTTACCAACATTGTTAGAATTAATTTCAGACAGTCCATTGATTCAGGTCTAAGTCCTTCTCTTCTGCAGCAGAGGAGCAAAGGGAGAATTAATGGAATAAAGACCTTGATTAAATCTTTGGTTTGCCTTCAGGCTTCCCCTACAGGATAAATTTGATTTTTGTCTTTCCCCTGCTTCATAGGTTCTCAGGCAAGCTTCTTAGGTAGGCTGACCAGGAAGAGTTCTTTGATATTTATAATCACACCGCACGCGTGGCAGGCCCCATCTGAACTGGCCCTGCAGAGCAAACGTTAGTGTCAGTTGGGATAAGGCAGCTCAAGAAATGTCCTGAACACTTGCTAGAATGAAAATCTTCTGAGGCCCCCGGCCCGTGTACGATGTAGATAAGCCATTAGCCTGAACGGGAATTCCGGGAGCTGAGAACACAGCAGCGGGCCTGCAGAGGCCTTGTGTCCTTGGCCCTTCCATTTCTAGTGGTTTGAAATCAACTTGTCTTTACTCTTCATTCACCAGATCTAGCTCTGGCCCTTGTAACACAACTGAGGCAGTCTGCTCCCTCCTCCACACACTGGCCTTTCAGATATTTGCAGACATCTCCCCTCTCCCACCTGCCCATTCCCAGTCCCTTCCCCTGCCCCTCAGAGGACAGGATTTGTGGAAATACCTTTTATCATTTACCCAGGGAGTACAGAAACATGGAAAATTCAGATCTGCAATAAGAGGAAAGCCAAAATGATCCATAATCCTACCAGTCAATCCCATTCTCGCCATTTGATTTCTGTTCAAATTTATTTTTCTGTTTTAAAGACCAGATCATTTCTGTTTTTCCAGTCTGCTTGTCTCTCATGTAACGATATAGCACGAACACCCTTTCACGTCATCTGATGTTTTTCTACAGTTTTATCTTAAATGCTTAGACTGTAGGCCATCGGAACCAGAACGCAGGCACCCGCGTGCCCTTGTGTCAGATATTAGGTGGTTCTCACATTGCACCAAGAAAAATGGTGCTGCAGTTCACTTGCTTGCCACTAACTCTTTCTACAGATCTGCGTTAATTTCCTTAATCAAAAGACCCGAAGTGGAATTGGCTGGGAGAAAGGATTTATGCTTTTCTAAAGTTTTGGATTATATTTCTGGATTGTGCTTCTGAGAGTGCCATGGATGGTATAGTCAGAAAGCCCTGCCCGTCATGGTCACTCTGTCCTGGTAGCCCCCCCCCTCGCCACCCCGCCACCCCGAGTGTGGCACCAAGACTGGGTGCTGCCCTGCAGGCATGGCCTGACCAGGGTCCCTTCTCCCAGGTGCCTGGTCTGAAGCCTTGTTCTCTCTGTGAATGAAGCTGCTACAGTTGGAGTGAGGGTTCTTGGCCGGCTCTTCCCAGGTCCACAGGGGCTCTAAGAGTGCAGAGTTCTCTGGCCGCGCTCTGCAATGTCCCTAGATGCCTGTAACCTATGCTTCCTCCCTGTGTTTAGACCTGGGGCTCGGGATGCTCAAGGTGCTGAAAGAGGCTGACGAAGGTGGCAGGGCCAGCAGTGGGAGCACGAGGAAAGGCAGGCGGCAGCACGGCTCCCCTCAGAACCCGCTTCTGGACTGCAGCCTCTGCGGCAAGGTGTTCAGCAGCGCCAGTTCTCTGAGCAAGCACTACCTGACGCACAGCCAGGAGAGGAAACACATCTGCAAAATCTGCAGCAAGGCCTTTAAGAGGCAGGACCACCTGTATGTAGGAGTCTGGTCAGGACACGTCTGTCTGGGGTTGGCGGGGAGGGGACATGCGCCCGTGTCCTTTTCCTCTCCTCCCGTCCCCCTGCCCCCTTTCCTCTTTTGGGTTCCCCAGGGGCCTGTGGCCTGTGCTTGGATGCAGACTCCATGTCTCACACCACCAGGGTTCCTGGGGCAGGTCCCACGCTGCCCTGGACCTGGCTCTTCCCAGCCTCCACGTTCACACCAGGGAGGAGGGCGCCGCTGCCATTTGCATACAGGACCTTGGTGGTTAAAGACACGTGGCGACTCCCTCCAGAGGCAATCTTGTCGTGGAGGGAGTGGGCTAACTCTGTAGAGAAGTGTCCGGAGGCCCTGGTGGGTGTCTGAGGAGGAGGGATCTGCGCTCCATGAGGAATATGTGTTGGGGTAACACTGGGGCAAAAGGGGTCCTGAAACACCTGTTTCTATTACATAGCAGTGTAGTTTTACTTTTTTCTCCCTTTTCAGAACTCCCCCTTTTTAACTCTTGGTTTTTTCTTTTTTTTTAACTCCTGATTTTAAAAAGCAAGCCCATTATAAGGGTTGGGAGCAGAATTCCCTCTGTTCTTCACGTTTTAGAAATAATAAGCTTTTCTTGCTAGTGAGGAAGGAGACAGGTTTTTCAAACCAAGAGATCTGCAGGTAGGGGAGGACCACCCCTTGCATTTCTACAGCGCTCTCAGCCTTTACAGAGGGTTCTGATGGAAACTGCTTCCATTTTATCCTCTCCTCTTTATCCCCAGCCCATGGATAGGAATTAATTTGCTCATGTCACAAGTTGGTAACAGGACTAAAAAGCGGGTCTCCTAATGCATTCTCTTCCCTCAGATAGAAACCAAGGGTCTACCTCTGGGGAAGGGTTTTGTTATTTATTGTACTACATTTATTAGAACTGTCCAGAGTAGGACTGCTGGGAACCCAAAATGTGAATTACTCTTTTGTTTGTATTTATGATATATTAAGTAGATATTAAATGTGATATAAATATGATATATGTTCGTATTCATTTATAATTACAGAAATTATAGCCATATTTGGCTGTTTTCTAGAAAATTTTTACTGATTGGGCATGTGGTTTTTGGGGGGGGGTTTTGTTTGTTTGTTTGTTTGTTTGTGGTGGGGGGGTTCCAGGTAGCTATCTAGAGGAATCCTATGGGAAGAGCAAGGCTCCTTTGTTAAAGGAAGAATCGTCCCCAAGTTAGCACTCCCTCAGGTGCATGCCCAGAACTCTGATTCTCAGGGATGCTAAAAGGGGCTATTTGAAGAAATGATTCTGTGCTCAAATAAGTTTGAGAGATTTCAAAAGTTAAACAGATGTGTCTTTATCAACTATGTGGCTTTTCATTTTGCTACCATGAACCTCCGAGAAGCAAACTGTGTTTTTTCAAAACTTACTTGTGGGCTGAGCCCAAGTACCCAGGGAGCAACTCTGGAGAATGGTGTTCCTTGGGAACCCACTTTGGGGAACTCAGACTTGACTCCCCAGTTATCTTTTCCTCAGATAAGGGGTTTGCTTGAGGAGGATGGAAGGAGCACCCCTCCCCAGTGGCTTGACCGCAGCAGGGGCCACATGAGTGTTCCCTCGTGGTGCTGCGTGCAGTTTCTGAACTGTGGTGTTGCTGTACCACTGCCCCTGGGAACACGCTTAGGGTCCTACGGTGGAAGAATGAAGCCAAGACCCCCGCTGACCTCCTCCTCTCATGTGATTGCAGGACCGGACACATGCTCACCCACCAGAAGACCAAGCCCTTCGTGTGCATCGAGCAGGGCTGCAGCAAGAGCTACTGCGACTACCGCTCCCTGCGCCGGCACTACGAGGTGCAGCACGGCCTGTGCATCCTGAAGGAGGCCCCCCCAGAGGAGGAGGCCTGCGGGGACTCGCCCCACACCCACGAGGCGGCTGGCCAGCCCACACCCGGGGGCCTGCGGTCCCTGGTGCCCCCAGAAGCCAGGTCCCCCAGCTCCCTCTTGCCCAGCCGAGACCTCCTGCGCTGCATCGTGAACAGCATCGTCCACCAGAAGCTCCCTTCTCCCGGGCCGGCCCCAGACATTGGCGAGGGGAGAAGCACTGCCTGTTCCTGCCCGCCCTCATCCAGGTCCTCCTCCTGCGCCCCGGCGGGCACCCTGGCAGTCCCAGGAGTCCCGGGCCCTGAGGTTCCTGAGGAGCCTCAGCCCCCACGGAAGGAGCCCACTGCTGATGTGTTCACAGCCATCCACTCAAGGGCAGCAGAGAACAACGGCCCTGACCCGCTGCTCCAGCTCCCTTCCTCCCTGGAGGGCTGGCCTGAGGGTGGTCCCCTGCCCACCTGCCTGCCTCTGTTCCGAGGCCAGACAGTCCCTGCTGGTTCCCAGACTTCAAGCCACAATTTCCAGTGGCTTCGGAACCTGCCAGGCTGCCCTAAGAACAAAGGGAACAACATGTTTCCTGTCCACAAGCCTCCTGCAGTGCCGTCTCGGGAGGGCTCTGAGCCAGGCCCTGGGCTCAGCAGCGCCTCACCCATGGGGGAGTCCTCACCCAGCTTGGGCACTGGTCTGGAGGATGCACTGCCCTTCCCTCCTGCACTCCTGAAGGCGCCTGGGGAGGCCTCAGGCGACCCCAGATATGCCAGCGGGGAACATGAGTCCTGGGCTTCCAAGAAGAGCAAGTTTGACTGCGATTCCTTCTCGCGGCAGAACCCTGGGGAGTCGGGCCTCCAGGACATCCAGAAGCCGAGTGGCCTCTCATCGGATGCCACGCCGCTCTTCCGGCAGCTCTTCCTGAAGTCGCAGGAGTCTCTGGTGAGCCACGAGCAGATGCAAGTGTTCCAGATGATCACCAAGTCCCAGCGGATCTTCTCCCACGCCCAGGTGGCAGCCGCCACCTCCCAGCTCCCCATGCCTGACGGCAAGCAGGCTGCCCTGAAGTCGCTGCAGGGGACATGGCCACAGCAGCCCCTGCCTCTAACACCCACTGTTGACTCTCTCCATGCTGGCCCCATGAGCCCGGAGCCAGAGGGATCCCCAGCCCGCAGGAGAAAATCCACATCCACTTTCCCCAGAGAGGCCTCCCCCAGCAGCAGGAGCCGGGACTCAAAGGGAGGGCCAAAAGTGGCTGCTACTCCGCCAGCCATCACAACATCATCCCTGGACCCTCCCGGGAATCCAGACATCTCCTCTCTGGCCAAGCAGTTGAGATCTGCGAAAGGGACCTTGGACCTGGGGGACATTTTTTCCCCTGGGGGCCCTCGGCAGACCCAATTAGGAAGGGATGAGCCACCTGGAGCCCAGCTCCCTGGGAAGCAGGCCCAGGCTGAGAATGGCACGACTTCTGGGGCCACAAAAGGTGAAAAGAGCTCAGTCTGTTCCCGGGGCAGAGGCTACAGGCTCTTCTCCAGCAACTCTAGGGCACAGCGCTTCTCAGGCTTCCGGAAGGAGAAGGTGAAGATGGATATGTGCTGCACAGCTTCTCCGAGCCAGGTAGCCATGGCCTCCTTCTCGTCAGCCGGGCCTCCAGCAGATCCCCCGCAGGACTCCAAGTCCAAGCTGACAATATTCAACAGGATCCAGGTACCAGAGCCCCTCTCAAGGGACCTGGCCATACGGGAGCAGAGCCTTGTCGTTACTTGTTTCCATGTCTCTTATTGGTCTAGGCACCTTATTTAATCTCAGTGAATTCTCAGATGCAGTTTTACAGTGGAGGGAACGAGGGTTCAGAGAGGCTGTGGTTCCTCCCATCTCCACCGCCTTTCACACACAAAGCAGAACGAGGGCTTCAGAGTTGTCAGAGATGCTTTGTGTCATCTTGTTTCTCCTAAACTAAATGTTTTCTGCTTGCTTTCTTCCTACCTTTCACTTCCTTTTGGATTTGCCTCCTTCAGTTCTTCAGAGGATATCAAGGTAGAGCTCTTTCTCCCTTAATATTCCTGTGTGAGATGCTGTGTCCTTTCTGGTTGTGAGTCACGGGTCCACAAGTCCGACTTGGCCCCTGCTGCACGTCTGGCGCCGATCTGCCCTCTTGGAGCATGGGTTGGGTCCCTCCCGCATCGTGCCCACAAGGTCCTGGGTACTGAGAGCCCAGCCACTTCTCTCGTGATGCGCTGAAGCCCAGCATCCTTTCTGTCACACCACAGTTGCATCCCCCTTCTCCTCTTTTTCTCCCCCCCCACCTTTTTTAAAACAGCTTTCACGTATCATCTCTTTCACTGTTTTAAAGTGTACTACCGTCCAAGTTTTAGTATATTTACAAGTTTTCTTACCCATCACTACCATTTGCCAGAACATTTTCATTGCCCCCCCAAAAAACCCACACCTTAGTTGTCACCCCTGATCACTCCATAACTCCCAGCCCCTGGCAACCGTGAATCTCCCTTCTAGCTTCATGAATTTGCTGATTCTGGACACTTCATATAATTGGGATCATATACAGCATGGCCTTCATGTCTAGGCTTCTTTTACTTAGCATGATGTTTTCCAAATTCATCCATGTCGTAAAGTGGATCATTCCTTTTTGTGGCTGAGTAATCACCTGTCGTATGAATATAGCACATTTTGTTTATCCATTCATCAGTTAATGGACATTGGATTGTTTTAACTTCTTGGCCAGTGTGATAACTCTGCTATGAACATTTGTGTACAAGTTTTTGTTTGGACATATGTTTTCATTTCTCTTAGGAAATAACCTAGGAATAGAACTTCTGAATCAGTGGGTAACTCTCTCTGTTTACGTGTTTGAGGAACTGCCAAACTTTTCCAAAGAGCTGCAACATATTATTTTCGCACCCGAAGTGTATGAGGGCTCCATTTTCTCCACATCCTCACCAACACTTGTTTGTTGTTGTTTCTGTAATTGAAGTGTAGTTGATTTACAGTGTTGTGTTAGTTTTAGGTGTACAGCACAGTGATTCAGTTATACATATATAAATGGGTGTGTGTATACATATAAAATATATATATAATATGTATATATATATTTTATATAGAGGTACTGGGGACTGAACCCAGGACCTTGTGCATGCTAAATATGCACTCTACCACTGAGCTATACCCACCTCTATATATTATTTTTCATGTTCTTTTTCATTATAGGTTATTACAAGCTACTGAATATGTTTCCCTGTGTTACACAGTAGGACTTTGTTATCTATTTTGTATATGGTAGTTTGTATCTGCTAATCTCAAACTCGTAATTTATTGCTCCCTCCCTTTCCCCTTTGGTAACTGTAAGTTTGTTTTCTATGTCTTTAAGTCTGTTTCTGTTTTGTAAATAAGTCCATTTGTGCCATTTTTTTAGATTCCACATATAAGTGATATCATATGGTATCACTTGTCTTTCTCTGTTTTCTCTCACGCCTCATTTCTGACATGTTGGCTTGGATGTATTTTCATCTTCAGGGTGGAAACATCTACCGGCTCCCCTATCCGATGAAGGAGGAGAACATGGCAGGTGGATGGTAAGTTCAGAAGCCCCTTCCTGCCCTCACTGAGAAGCTCAACCCTTCAGGGGTCCTCTGGTGGTCTTAGCATGCTGGCCTGGGTGAATGAGCTCCAGATGCTTCCCTTGTGAAGGGGCCTGCCCCAGGCTGTGGAGAATCAGGGGATCGTCTCCATTTCTTCAGCTTCATGGAGAGTGGTCAGTGGTCAGTGTTCAGGGATGAAGTCTCATTCTCCCATTCTTCCCTCCTGACATGTCTCCCTGCAGCAACCAGCACAGTGGGGGCCCTGCAGACTGGGCAGAGCCAAGGGGCACTTACATCTGCAAGAATTGCAGCCAGATGTTTTATACAGAGAAAGGGCTGAGCAGCCACATGTGTTTTCACAGTGACCAGTGGCCGTCACCTCGAGGGAAGCAGGAGCAGCAGGTGAAGGGGCAGGAAAGGGGTTCTGTGCTCACCGGGTTTCCAACAGACTGCGGAGGAGTGACATCTCAGGACGGAGATGTCCTCCTGAGGGAAGACTGGGGGTGGGGCTGGGGGGCAGGAGTCAGGGCCCTGCTACTCTGGAGGGGCTCTTTGCTCCCTGCCTACTGTTCCTCATAAAGGGCTGTCTCTTCTCTGTGTGTAGGTGTTTGGCATGGAGTTTTGCAAGCCGCCAAGACAGGTGCTGAGGCCAGAGGGGGAAGAGCATAGTCCGCCGGGAGCCAGGAAGTCCTTGGACAACATGACTGCAACCCCTCTGGTGGTCCCTGTGTCAGGGCCTGTGGCACCAATGAACCGCCCCCCAGGGAACACGGCCAAGGTGGGTGCTGGTCGGTCCCACCAGTCCTGCCCATGCGAAGTATGGAAAAAGCCTAGACCAAATACCTCAGAAAATCCTGACCCCAGAAGAGCTTCGTTTGCATGATCATTCATTCATTCAACCTCCTCTGAACATCCTGTGTCTGGCTCTGTGCTGGGCCATGCTGGGGACACTAAAACAACCACAACAGTCCCACCTCTGTCTCCTGGGGCTCCCAGTCCAGCGGAGTAGATAGACCCATCCCCAGACAGTGCCAACCCGGTGTGGGCTTTGTGGGGGAAGAAAGCTGTGGGAGCCCCATGGGGGCGCCAGAGCCTGAGGAGGTCAAGGAGGACTTCCTGGAGGAGGCGGTAGTGGAGCTGAGTCCTGGAGGCTGAGAAAGAGTAAGATGGACAGAGAGGAGGGGAGATTTCATGGAGCTGAGAGAGCATAGTAAGTTCAAGCCATAATGGAAGACCCCACCTGGAGACGTTCATGCTGGGCTCAGGGACAGGGCACACGATCCCATTGTTTGTCCCACAGGAGCTGCTGTCATTTTGAGGGGAACAGCTTTTCCTTTTGTCATACTGTTGCACTGCATCTCTGGCCCCCACTCTTTTAAGTGCCAGTCATTTTAACAACTGACATGGTTTCCAAAATGCTCTGAGTGAGGGCCCTCCTTGCAGGTGTTGGGTGCAAGAGAAGGCTCTGACCTTGACTGTCGCCCTACTTCGGGTCTAGGGTCTGGCTCAAGCATGGTGGCCCTGCTCTGCTTCCTCTGCTGGGGGCTCTGGGTGCAGACATGCTGGGTGTGTGTCTCTGGTCAGTACCCCTTTCCCACTCTCATGCCATCTTGAAGACTGAGCTGTGGGGCAGGTGACCTCAGGTGACCCGCTGTGGTTCTGAAGTCTCTTCTTGTCCAGGGACAAGAGAAGGACAGGGAAGAGAGAGACAGCAAGGAGAGCAGCCAACACAGAAAGCGGAAGAAGCGCCCCCAGCCCAAGGCCTTGTTCGTCCCTCCTCCACCCTCCACGTGTGGGGAGCCTGGCCCTGGAGGATGCCACCAGAGCTGCCTGCGCTCTCCCGTGTTCCTGGTGGACCGCCTCCTAAAGGGACTGTTCCAGTGCTCTCCCTACACGCCGCCCCCAATGCTCAGCCCCATCCGGGAGGGGTCTGGTCTGTATTTCAACACCCTCTGTTCCACATCTGCTCAGGCCGGTCCTGACAGGCTCATCAGCACCATGCTTGGTGAGTGAGGATGGGGCTTGCCATCTCTGACCACCTCGGGGGGCCAGCGGCGGGCTGGGTCCACTCCCTCTTGTAGCTTTTGGTCCAGCATTCTCTCTGGCGTTTGCCTGGGTCTGGTCTTGGGTACCATTTCTGTTCAGAAGTATCCCAGGACCATCTGGGACCAGCAGCCTTCTAGGTGCTTGTAATTTGATAGCCATGAAGAAAATAGAGGCCATTTGGCCTAACCACCCTCCTGCCTGCCTTTTCAAGTAATCTTTAAAACAGCTTTATTGAGATGTAATTCACACACCATGTGAACCATCCATTTAAAATGTACAGTGTTTTTCAGTATATTCACAGGGTTGTGTATCCATCACACAGTCTAATTTTAGAACATTTTCATCACCCCCAGAAGGTGCACTGTATCCATGAGTAGTTGTGCACATGCCCCTAGCCCCCAGCTCCTCAACCCTGGGCAGCCACCAGTCTACCAGTGTACTTTTGCTCTCTGTAGGTCTGCCTATTCTGGACATTTCATATAATTGGACTCAGACTGTATGTGACTTTTTTTGTGTCCAGTGTCTTAGTTTAGAATTATGTTTTCAAGTTTCATCCTTGTAAAACAAAAACCTGAGAGAATAAAGGAAAGCAAGCATAATTTATAGAGTTTGTTGTATTAACCTTCTCATTTACCATTTCTGATCTCTTCACGTATTCTTATGGTTTGAGTTACTGTCTGGGATGTGATTTGTTTGCTACAGTGCAGTTCTGCTCCTTGTTACTATCACCTATGTTTCTATATGTTATAGGCCCACAACGTATACTGTTTTATGCAATTGCTTTTTAAGTCAATTAAGATATGCAATCATGCTTATTTTTATAGTTGCCCATATAATTATATGTACCAGGGCTTTTCTTTTTTTTTTTTGGTTTGTATTCAGGTTACTATCTGATGTCATTTGCTTTCAGTCTGAAGAATGTTCTTTAGTATTTATTTTTATTAGGGAGATATAATTCACACAGCATACAGTTTATCCCTTTAAAGTATATAATGTAATTTTTTTAGTATATTCACAGAGCTGTGCAACCACCACTACCTTCAATTTTCAGATATTTCCATCATTCCCAAAAGAAGATATTAGCAGTCACTTCTTTCCGCTCTCCCCACCCCCTAGCCTAATCATCACTAATCTACTTTCTGTCTCCATAGATTCGGCTGCTCTGAGTGTTTCACATAAGTGTAATCATACAGTGTGTGGTCCTTTACAAGTGCTTTCTTTTACTTAGCGTAATGTTTTTAGGTTTCATCCATGTTGCAGGATGTATCAGAACTTCATTCCTTTTTGTGGCTGCCTTACTATTTCTCATAAGACAGGTCTGCTAGCAACGGATTTTCTCAATTTTTATTTATCTGGGCATATCTTTATTATACTTTCATTTTTGAAAGATAATTTGCTGGATATGAGATACTTGGCTGACAGTACTTTTACTTTCAGCAGTTTGTATGTTGTCCCACTGCCTGCTGACTTCCATCATTTCTGATGAGAAGTCAGCTGTTCATCTTACTGGGGAACTCTTGTATGTAACAAGTTGTGTTTCTCTTTTTGCTTTCAAGATCTAATCTTTACCTTTGGTTTTCAACATTTTTTCTATGATGTGTCTGGATGTATAGCTCTTTGTGTTTATCCTTCTTGGAGTTTATAGAGCTTCTTGTCTATATATATATTGTTTTTCATCAAATTGGGGAACTTTTCAGCCATTAATAATTTAAATATTTTTCTGTCCCTTTTCCCTCTGTTTCTGGTGCTCCCATTACACGTATATTACTGCAGTTAATGACATCCCACATGTCTCTGAGGCTCTCTTCATTTTCCTTTATTCTTTTTTCTCTCTGTTCTTTAGATTTCATAGTCTTCATTGATCTATCTTCAAGTTTGCTGATCATTTCTCCTGCCAGCGCAAATCTACTGTTAAGCCTTATTTTGGTTATTGTACCTTTTTTAACCCCAGAATTTACTTTTGGTTCTTTTTTTTTTTTTTTGATTTCTGTCTCTTAATGATATTCTCTCTTTGATGAGAAATTTTTATTTTATCTTCCTATAATTCTTTAAGCATGGGAGCTGAGGGGGGAAAAGGAGCTGGCATCTCCTTGGCTGCATGTACCTGGGTAGAGTTCTGTTACACAGAGCTGGGGGCTAGGTGGATAAGGGAGTGGTCCATGGCTCTAATGCCACAGACTCCCACTGTTATTACCAAGATTTAGTAGGTTTTCTTGAATGAGTACTTATTAAAATGCTGTATGCCTTTAGGACAACTTCTAGAGACTTTAACGTACTATTTTTATAAATAATTTTTATCAGTTAATTTGTTGCTTTGCCAAGTTCCTTACTCTACATTTTCAGTTGTCTTATTCCCCTTCCACGCAATTATTTTATTTTATTTTATTTTATTTTGATATGAATAATTAACCTGCAGTTTACCTTCTGAATAAATATTTAAGTGTGCAGTACCTTATTGTTGACTATAGGTACAGTGTTACACAGCAGATCTCTAGAGCTTATTCTTCTTGCTTAACTGAAACTTTATTCCCATTGATTAGTAACTTTCCATTTCCCACTCCCCTAGCCCCTGGCAACCCCTATTCAGCTCTTTGATTATATGAATTTGACTACTTTAGGTACTTTTATGTAAGTGAAATCATGCAGTATTTCTCTTTCTGTGACTGGCTCATTTCACTTGGTATAATGTCCCCAGTATTCATCCATGTTGTTGCATGTTGCATAATTTCCTTTTTTAAAGCTAAATAGTATTCCATTGGGTGTTTATACCACATTGCCTTTATGCATTTATTTGTCAGTGGACATTTACGTTGTTTCCATATCTTGGCTATTGTGAATAGTGCTGTAGTGAATATGGGAGTTGAGATATCTTTCTGAGGCCTTGATTTCAATTCTCTTGAATAAATACCCAGGAGTGAGATTGCTGGATCATATGGTAGTTCTATTTTTAATTTTTGAGGAAACTCCATACCATGCAATCTTAAAGAGCCTGCTTTCAGCTGCCGTGGAAGGCAAGCAGAAAGGGCCTCTTAGGTCACTTCTAGCCAGTCTTCTTGAGGCTGTTCTTTGTGTGTTTCCTAGATCAAGTGGAAGGCTCTTTTGGCATCTGTGTGGTGAAGGACGACACCAAGATCAGCATTGAACCGTGAGTTGGAGCAGACTTAGAACCTGAGGGTCCTTCCAAAGTGGAGATGCTTTGACCCTCCTTACATTCCAATGTCGGTTTTTCCCAGGGTGCCTTTTCCCAAGGGTCACAGGAAGATCAGGTCTAGATACAGAGCCTCTCTAGAAGAGAAATGGTGGGTTTCTCTGGGTAGATGTGGGAAGTTCCCCAGTGTTCCTTCTGTCCAGACATACCACATTTGGGCCCATGAGGACAGAATGCCTAGCACCCTGGGGTTCTAGGTAGAATTGGTGATGGCACAGTGCAAGACTCTTGAGTATCCATGGACTGTGTCTAGATGGATGTGACCTTGGATGTAGAAGCATGCCAGGTATCAGCACATACCCCTCATACTAGACCCTAAGAGAGACACCTGAGGCCAGAAATCTGGTGTTGAAGAATCGGAGGAAGGAAGGCAATATCCTTCGAGAGGTTTCTGGAATGCCTGCGCTTGTCTCTCGGGGTGACGAACACTCCACGTGTCAGAGAGATGGCGGAGGGTTTCCACAGAGCAGGGCTGTGGCCCGAGAGCAGGGCATCCCGCACACTTCTATTTTACTTCCCATCTCAGTCCCACATGTATGTCTTGTATGTCCGTGTGTGTGGCCTCATTTCAGACACATCAACATAGGAAGCCGGTTTCAGGCTGAGATCCCAGAGCTCCAGGACAGATCGCTGGCTGGAATCGATGAGCACATAGCTTCTCTGGTCTGGAAGCCATGGGGAGATGTGATGACCAATCCCGAAACGCAGGACAGAGGTGGCTGAGACTTTGGGGCCAAATTCCCAAGGGCCTTTCTCCATCTCCAAGGAGTTTCTCCTCCCAGTTCTCACCTTGACCAAGAAGCAGTGTCCCCAGGGTGGGGGCGAGGTGCAGAGGTAGCCTTCAGCCCGAGAGTCCTTCTCCTGAGCTGCGGTCCTTTGTCCTCACCTCTGCTTTCACACAGCAGCAGGCCAGGCTGTCCAGGGCAGGTGCCAGGAGCAGGGCTTCTGCCTTCCTCCTGGTCCATCTTTCCCTCAGCCTGCTTTTAACAGAGATGTGAGGGCGACAGTGCTGTCGGGGAGGTCCCCTCCCGGGCACGTGCTGACCTCTGCGTCTCCTCTCCCTCCCCCTCTGCCCGGCTGCTTGCTGGAAACAGTGACTGAGCTCTGCAATGTGGCCTGCTCCAGCGTGATGCCGGGCGGGGGCACCAACCTGGAGCTCACTCTGCATTGCCTGCACGAAGCCCAGGGCAACATTCAGGTAAGGTGGAGGCAAGGGCTGGGCACAGAGGAGCCGCGGGAAGCTCCCTGCTCTCCTGGGGCAGGGGCTCTGGTTACACACGATGTGTCTTCTGTGTGGGGGTGGCCCTGGGGTTGCTGCTGTCCTTGTGAATGTAGAGGAAGTGCACACATATGGGCTCAGTTAATCAGTTATTTATCTGCACAGAAACAGCACCAGGTCTCCTCCAAGATTTCTCAGCACTGCTGGGGAGGGGAGCCAGTAGAACCAACTCAGGCCCTGCATTAATCTGTTTTTTTTTTAAATTGAACTTTAACTTTTTGATTAAAACCAGTGTATGAAAACCTCTGATGCAACAGAAATGCTTCTGCCTCCTTCAAGGACCCTCCTCACAATCCTGAGGTTTAGAAAATATTAAAGTCTGACTCTGTTGTGGGGGAGGAAGTCACATCTCCCGAGTTAAGATACCCAAGAGTCAGTGCCACCTGGGGCTTTTTCTCCAGCTGAGAGGCTGTGGCTGGCACGTGGCGAGTGTTCGGCAGAGTAATCGCCACACAGTTACTGGGTCCTCCTGAGTACCTGATAGTGTCATGGCATCGGGCTGGGGCCGGGCGAGGGGCCCACTGTTGGTTTAATGCTCTGCTGCCGCCATCTTAAAGTTCTCAATAATTTTGGAGCAAGGGGCCCTGCGTTTCCATCTCGCTCTGGGCCCAGCAGATTCCATAGCCAGTCCTGACTGGGGTTAAGCTGGCAATTACAACAAAAGCCCTCTCTTTGCAGGGCTTCCATTTTACAAGAGTAAAACAGGAAATGTGGGTTTTTTTTAAAGTGGTAGATAATAATTAGTGCTATGAAGAATTTAGAAGAGAGCAAGACAAGGGCAGGGCTGCTCCAAGTGCTGCTCCTTGAAAAAATAAGCTTGTGCCAGAGTTAAGTCCACACGCTGTTTCCTTCATCAAGAAGATCTTGTTATGAAAAAAGACACTGTCAGCTGTGCTCAGCAGTGTGCTTAGTGCTGTAGGCAACATGTTCCCCAGCAGGTAACCAGGTAACCGGTGCCCAGCCGGTGGCCGACCATTGATCAACCTTGAATGGCCCTGGGGCAGGGAAGGCCTTCGGGAGGGATGCAGGTGTTTTCCAAATGAATGAAAGAATAGAAGCAGGGCTCCCCTCCCCTCCCTCCACGAGTAGCCTGCTCCTTCTCTTGTCCCAGGTCGCCCTGGAGACTCTCTTACTCCAAGGACCCCAGAAGCTGCGGACTCACCCTCTCGCCGACTACCGCTACACAGGTGACTGGAGCCGGGCTGCTGGTATCGTTAGGGATTGGCCTGCATGAGACCCCTGTGAACCAGTCAGTTTCAATGGCAAGCTCTGCTTGTGCCTCTCGAATTCTCCTGGGGCCTTCACCTGCCTTCCCAGAAGGGCCTGTCCCCTCCAGGGGGCCTCAGTTGGAGCCTACCTTCCCGTTTTCCCGTGGTGTCCCCATGGTCTCTGCCCAGCCGGGAGAAAGATGCCAGGGAGAGGTAGGGGCAGGCTCAGGGTCAGCGGCTGGGTACGCCAGCCTCAGAGTCAGGCAGCCTGGGGCCCCCTCTTACCCTGGGCAAGCCTGTTAACCAGTAGAAGCCTCAGTTGCTGCATCTGTAAAGTAGGGATGCTAATAGCTCCTACCTGCAAGGTCTTTGTGAATATTGTACGAAATAAGGTAAATAAGGGGTGTAGCAGAAATCTTGGCATAATTGATGCTCAGCAGTGGCAGCTCGAAAAAGGAGGGGAGACTGCACTTCAGCCACGGCTGTGGTCCCAGGAGGAGAAACGTCCTTCCCCGCTTGGCTCTTTCCACAACAGGTTCGGACATCTGGACCCCCGTGGAGAAGAGGCTCTTTAAGAAGGCGTTCTGTGCCCACAAGAAGGACTTTTACTTGATACACAAGACGGTAAGGTGAACGTGGCAGGTGTAGACGGCCTCCTCACACAGCTGGGCCTGTCAGGGACGACACACTTCTCGCATTGTGAATGGTTGACAACCCCAGGCAGTACAGAAATGCATCCCCTGCTCGAGGCCCCTCCCCACAGTCCTACTTCTGATTGATAATGTTACAGGCATTTACTGCCCATCCAGATTTTACATACTTCTATGCACTTTCTCAAAAAAGGATGTGATCATGTATTTAATATCCTGCTGATTATTTTGCTTTTTTTTAAACCTCATGTCCACAAAATTGCCCATAATCTTAAGTGTAAGATTTGACGTTTTGGCAAGTTTATACACTTGTAAGACCATCACCATGATCAAGGTAATGAAACTATCTCACCCCCCACCGCAAAGTTTCCTCCTGTCGCTCTGTAGCCCCTCCTTCCTGCCAGCCTCCCCCCTCCCCCAGTCAGCACCTGTCTACTCTCTTTATGTTAGTTTGCATTTATTTGAGTTTTCTTAAGTGAAATAATCATACAGCATGTGATCTGCTTTGTCTGGCTTCCCACACTCAGCATCACGAGCCCCATCCATGGTGTTGTGTGTGCCCGTAGCTCATCTCTCTGCTGCTGAGGATACTCCATTGTGTGCACGGACTGCCCTTTATTTAGTCGCCCACCTGTTGGTGGTTTCCTGTTACTGGGGATTACAGATAAAGCTGCTGTGAACAGTCATGTGCAAGTCTTTGTATGGACATGTACTGGTTTTGCAGGGAGGGGGTAAATACCTAGGAAGGGAGAGAGGGGATCATATGGTAGAAGTATGTTTAATCTTTTTTAAGGAACGGCCAGACTTTTCAAAAGTGGTGTGCCGTTTCACATCCCTACCAGCAGGTTACGGGAGTTCTAGTTGCTCCACACCCTCACCAACACTTGGTATGGTCAGCCTTTTTAATTTTCGCCATTCTAACGCGTGTACAGTAGCATCTGACTCCCTTCCCCCAGTGACTAATGATGCTGAGCATCCTTGTGCTGATTTGATGTCTGTGCACCTTCTTTGGTGAGGTGCCTGTTCATTTGCCTGTGTTATTACTGGGGTGTTTGTGTTTTTACGGAGTTGTAGGAGTTCTTTATTTGTTCTGGACCTTTTTCCAGATACATGCTTTGGAAATATTTTCTCCCTATACGAGCTTTTCAGTCTCTTAACAATGTCTTTTGAAGAAAAGCTTTAAATTCTGATTAAACACAACTTACTAGTTTCTCTTTTATGGACCGTGCTTTCAGTGTTGCGTCTAAGAAATCTCTGCCTAATCCAAAGTCAGAAAGATTTTCCCCTGTGTTTTCTTCTGGATGAGATTCTCTGGAGGTTTTATAGTTTTAGGTTTTATATTTAAATTTATGATCCATTCTAAGTTGACTTTTATTATGTGGAATGAGGTGTGAGTTGAAGTTCATTTTTGCATGTGGGTATTTAGTTGTTCCGGTACCTTTTGTTAAAAAGACCATTATTTTCCCTACTCGGTTGCCTTTGTACCTTTGTTCAGTATCAGTTGACCATACACATATGCATATATTTCTGGACTCTATTCCATTCCGTTGATCTATTTGTCTGTTATTAAGCTATTACCATACTGTCTTTATTACTGTAGCTTTATTCTAGGTCTTGAAATCAGAAAATGTGAGTCCTTAAACTTTGTTATTCTTTTTCAAAGTTATTTTTTTTCTATTCTAGGTCCTTTGTATTTCCACATGAGTTTTATTTATTTTTAAAATTTTTAATTTATTTTTTATTTTTATTATATTGTTTAATTATTTTATTTTGGCAGGGGGGAATGGTAATTAGATTTATTTATTTTTAGAGGCGGTACTAAGGATTGAACCCAAGAAGTTGCACATGCTAAGTATGTACTCTACCACTTGAGCTGTACCCTTCCCCTCTGAATTGTAGAAATAGCTTGTCAGTTTCCAAAAAATAAAATAAAATCCTGCTAGGAATTTGACTGGTACTATGCTGACTCTATAGGTCAACTGGGGAGAATTGTTATCTTAACAATATTGAGTCTTCTGACCCATGAACAAGGTATATCTCTGTTTGTTTAACTCTTTCATTTCTCTCAGCAGTGTTTTGAAGTTTTTAGTGTACAGGTATTGCAGCCCTTTTGTCAGATTTATTCCTAAGTAGTGCTTGTTTTTATGCTGTTGTAAAATGTTCTTTTTTATTACAATTTCCAATGGTTTGTTGCTAGTACATATAGAAATAGAATTGATTTTTGTATTGATCTTGTGTTCTAAAATGTTGCTCAACTCACTTATGAGTTTTTGTAGCTTTTTTGTAGATTTCACGGGATTTTCTACATAGACAGTAATATCATCTGCAAATAAAGACAGTTTTATTTCTTCCTTTCCAACGTGGATGCCTTTACTTTTTTTCTTACCTTATTGCACTGTACAACCACCAGCACCACATTGAGTAGAAGTGGTGAGAGTGGACATCCTTGTCTTGTTCATGTGCTTAGAGGGGAAACCATTCCACCTTTTACCTCTAATGATGTTAGCTGTAGGGATTTTGTAGATATTGTTTGTCAGATTGAAGAGAAGTTTCTTTTATTCCTACTTTGCTGAGAGTTTATATCAGCAATGGACGTTGGATTGTATCAAATGCTTTTTATGTGCTTGCTGAGATGCTCATACAATTTTTCTTTTTTAGTTTAATATGATGAATTACATCGATTTTGGATTGTTAAACCAACCTCGCATTTCTGCGATGAGCTCTACTTGGTTGTAATGTAATGTCCTTTTTCTATATATCGTTGGATTCTATTCATAAAAGTTTTGTTTAAATTTTTTTCATCTATGTTCATGAGGGACTGTTGGTCTGTAGGTTCTTTCCTTGTAATATCCTTGTCTGGCTTTGGTATCAGAGTAATGCTGAACTTAGGGAATGAGTTGGGGAATACTCCTTCCTTTTCAATTTTTTGGAGGAGTGTGTTTAGAATTGGTTTTGTTCCTTCCTTATATATTTGGTAGTGAAGCCACCAAAGCCTGGAGTTTTCTTTGTGGGAAAGTTTTGAAATACAGATATAATTTACTTAATAGATATATGGCTATTCGGGTTATCAGTGTCTTTTTGAGTGAGCTTTGGTAGTTTTTGTCTTTCAAGGAATTTGTATACTTCTAAGTTGTCTGATACATTAGCATAAAGTTGTTCAAACTATTCACATGTAATCCTTTTTACATCTACAGACTGTAGTGATGTCACCATTCTCACTCTTGACATTAGTAATTTGTCCTTTCATTCTCATCAATCTGGCTAGAGGTTTATAACTTTTAATGATTTCCTTTAAAATCCAGGTTTTGTCTTGCTGATTTTGTCTATTTATTTCTGCTCTGTTATTATTTCCCTTTTTCTGTTTGTTTTGGATTTAATTTGCTTTTCTTTTTCTAGTTCCTGAAGGTGAACACTGAGGTCATTGATTTGAAACCCTCCCTCTTCCCTAATATAGGTGTTTAGGGCTATAAATTTCCCTCAAAGTGCTGCTTAGATAAATTTTAGTATGTTTGGTTTTCATTTTTATTCAGTTCAAAATACTTTTTCATTTCCTTTTTGATTTCTTTTTTAACCTATGAGTTACTTAGAAGTGTGTTATTTAGTCTCCAAATATTTGAAGATTTTCCAGAGTTCTTCTGTTACTGATTTTTAATTTAATGGCCTTGTGGTCAGAGAAATACTTTGTATGACCTGAATCCTTTTAAATTTACTGACCCTTGTTTATGGCCCAGAACATGGTCTACATCCTGGTAAATGTTCTGAGTATACTTAGAACATTCAGCTGTTGCTGGGTGGGATGCTATAAATGTCAGGTCAGCTAGTTGATAGTGGTTTCAGGTCTTCCCCACCTTTAATGTCTGTCTGTTCTAGCAGTTCCTGAGAATGGGTTACTAAAACCATTTGACTGTGGATTTATCTTTCCCTGCGGTTCTATCAGTTTTCATACATTTTCAAGCTGATTCAGATACATACATTTAGGATTATTATTTCCTCATGATTAAATTGACCCTTTTATCATTATGAAATGAGTTTCTTTATCCCTGGTATTACCCTTTGCTCTGAAATTACTTTTTCTGATATTAATACAGCCAACCACTCCAGCTTTCTTATAATGAGTGTTAGCATGGTGTATCTTTTTTTCATCTTGTCGCTTTTAACCTATTTGTGTCTTTATATTTTAAGTGTGTTCTTGTAAGTAGCATGTTGTGGGTGTTTTTTTTTATTTCATATGAAACATTTAGCCTTTTAATTGAAGTGTTTAGACTATTCATACTGAAGTGTGGTATTGAGATAGTTAAGTCCATCGTCTTGGCATTTGTTTCCTATTTGTCCCATGTGTTCTTTGTTTCCCATTTCCACTTTTTCTGCCTTTTGGGGGATTAATGTAGTCAATTATAGGATTCTGTATTATCTCCTTTGTTGGCTCATTGTCCATAACTATTATTTTGGTGGTTGCTTTAGCATTTAGAGTTTGCATCATCAACTTACCACAGTCTGCCTTCAGGTGATTTGATGACACTTCATATGCAGAATGAAAAACTTATGGTAGCATAGCATGCTTCCATTTCTCTCCCTGGCCTTTATACTGTTGTTGTTATGCATTTTATTGTATATATGTTATAAACTCCGCAGTACATTGTTACTGTTTTTGTTTAAACAGTCAATTTTTAGAGCATTTTATATAAAAAGGAATTTCACATATTTACCCATGTAGTTAACCATTTTCATTGCTCTGCAGTCCTTTGTGTGTATCCATATTTCCATCTGCTGTCATTTTCCATAAAGAAGTAAGTGTGAATCAGTTAATATTTCTTATAGTGTGGGTTTACTGGAAATGAATTCTTCCAGCTTTTGTATATTTAAGAAGGTCTTATTTCGCCTTCATTTCTGAAAGATATCTTTGCTTATTATGGAATTCGATCTTTACAGGCTTTTTTTTCTTTCAGTAATTTAAAGCTATTGCTCTTCTTTCTTCTTGCTTTTATTGTTTCCAACAATAAATCTGCTGATGTCCTTGCCTTTGTTCCTCTGTGTATAACATGCCCCTGCCCCACAACCCTAGCTGGCTGTTTTTAAGAAATTCTTTTTCTCCCTGGTTTTGAGCAGTTTAATTATGATGTGCTTTGGTGTGGTTTTCTTCTTTTTTTTCCCTTATGCTTGTGGTTTGTTGAGACTCTCTGATCTATGAGTTTATGGTTTTCATTAAATTGGGGGGAATTCAGCCTTATTTCTTCAGATACTTCTTCCATCCCTCTCTCTCCTTTGAGGACTCTGCTCACCAGTGTGTCCGACTTCTCATAGTTGTACCACAGCTCACTGATGCGCTTTTCATTTTTATGGACTTTTTTCTTCTTTTGTGTTTCATTTTTGATGGTTTCTTTTGATGTGTCTTCAAGTTCACTAATCTTTTCTTCTGCAGTGTCTAATCTGCCATGAATCCCATGCGGTGTAGTTTTCATCTCAGACTGCAGTTTTCATCTCTAGAAGTTCTCTTTGGGTCTCTTTTACATCTTCCGTGTCTCTGATACTTTTTGAACATACATGGTTATGATAACTTTTAATGTCCCTCCCTGCTAATTCTAATATATGTGTCCATTCTGGATTGATTTTGATGGATTGATTTTTCTCCCCTTAATGTCATACTTCCCTGCTTCTTGGCATGTCTGGTCATTTTTCACTGGATTCCAGGCATTGTGAATTTTAGCTGGTTGGGTTCTGGGTATTTTTGCATTCTTAAAGGTATTCTTGAGCTTTGTTCTGGGACACAGTTACCTGAACACAACTTGCTCCTTTGGGGTACTGCTTTTAGATTTTTTCTAGATAAGACCAGAACAGCATTTCATCTTGGGCTAATTATTCCCCGTCACTGGGGCAAATCCTGTCTCCTTGCTCTACCAATGCCCATGTGTTATGAGGTGTTTCACCCCAGATGGTGGGAGCAGGCACTCTGCGGACCCCTATGCAAGCGACAGGTCCCTTTCCCACTAACCCTTCTGGATAGTTCTTTACCCAGCTCTGGGCAGTCTCCTCATACACACATGCTGCTCAGCATTTGGCTGGAGACTCAAGGGGAATTCTCTCCAGATCTCTGGAGCTTTTCCTCCTCTGCTGACTTCATCCTGTGCATCTGGCCACCTTGGTCTCCCCACACACACTCTACTCCATCTCAGCTCAGGGGGTCCGTGGGGCTCTGCCTTCATCCCCCACTGAGGGCCATGGCCTGGGAAAACTCTCTCAAGTTCACAAGTTGGGATGGTAGTAGTTTATTTTCTCTTTCTCAGAAAAGACTTTTGACTGCTGTCTAGTGTCTTACTAACGATTGTTTCCTATATTTTGACTGTTTCTTCTCACTGTTTTGGATGGGGAAGTAAATCTGATACCTGTTGCTCCATCTTGTTTGGAAGCATAAACCCAACTTTTTTTTTTAAACCTTTTGATGTTTCTTAGGCAGGGATGTACTGTTTGGACTCATAGCTTGTGAATACACACCAAGTTGGAAAAAGAAAGTTAAATAGCCAATTTAATTTTCCTGAGAAGTTTTCTTTCTTGAGCAGTTTAACTTTTCTCTTCTGTTTGGTTTTTTACCAATGTTATTATTAATAGGGTCACTTCTCAGTGGAGGGAGGAGCAGATGGTAGGGTCCCAATGCCCTAGGATCAAACCATGCCCTCAAAACCTCCTCCTCCTCTGGTGGGCCACGCCCCTCAGTACCATAGGGCTGCGCCTACCTGTTGCAAAGGCTGTGAGGTAGCCACCGTGTCACCATGTGAGGGTATTTGGCTTCATTAGTCCCAGTCAGTAGACATGTAGCTGTTAGGCATGATGTCACGGCAGGCATCCTTGTGTGTATCTTTGTGTGCATCTTCCCTTACGGAAGGGTCCCCTGCACTGGCCTTGTTGCTCAAAGTGTGCAAGCTTAGATGATGTTGGATCTGGTGGCTTCACTTTGAACACCTTCATTCCCTGGAAGGACTTTGTGATTCTGTGCACCTTGTAGCAAAGGAGCATGCCGGCGCCAGGCTACAGGGGAGAGACATGTCAGGAGGGCTTTCAAAAAGTGGCGGCTGGCCCCCTGGGGAGGGGATCTGGGGCCTCAAGGCCGTGCTCACTGCTGCTCGTGAGGTGCTGTCCATAGCCGGCTCTGGTTTTCTTCCACCAGATCCAGACAAAAACAGTAGCCCAGTGTGTTGAGTATTATTACATCTGGAAAAAAATGATCAAGTTTGACTGCGGCCGAGCCCCAGGGCTGGAAAAGAGGGTCAGGAGAGAGACGGATGAAGCAGACAGGACAGAAACGAAGGTAGAGGGTCACAGTGTAGGGGCTCTGGAGTTCAGTGCTGACCTGATGCCCACTTCCCATCCCAGCTGGGCAGGGGCTGGGGAGGGCACCCTGCAGGAGGGGCTTCCTTGAGGAGATGTTTGTGCCCTGGGTCCCCACTTCTCCTTTAGAAGGGTGGCAAGTCGGTCATCACTTTTTCGTCGTTTCTGACCCCTCCACAGGTCACTTGCAGCCCAAGGGATAGACCCAGCCACCGTCCAACCCCTGAACTAAAAATAAAGACTAAGAATTACAGGAGGGAGTCCATCCTCAACTCCAGCCCAAACCCCGGCCCCAAGAGGACCCCCGAGCCACCGGGGAGCGTGGAGGGCCAGGGCATTTTTCCCTGCAGAGAGTGTGAGAGGTACTGGCCCTTTCCCTGGATGTGCCCTTTCTGCCTGCCCTCAGCCCCCTCAGGGCAACCTGCCTCCCCCCTGCTCTGACCCCGGTGTCCTCTGGTGACTCCAGGGTGTTCAACAAGATCAAGAGTCGAAATGCCCACATGAAACGGCACCGGCTTCAGGACCACGTGGAGCCCGTCGTCAGGGTGAAGTGGCCTGTGAAGCCATTCCAGCTGAAGGAGGAGGAGGAAGAGGAGATGGGGGCTGACATGGGCCCCCTGCAGTGGTGATTCTAGGCAGGCGGCAAGTTGGGGCAAGGCAGCAAGTAGGGGACCTCCAGCCCTGTCATGTCTCCCTTGGCCTCTCCAGGGTACCCCTCTGCCTCCCCGACCCTCACTGTCCCCACCAGCCAGCCCAGCTTGCAGACCCGGCAGCATTTGGCCATAAGCAGGCAGGAGAAGCACCCAGTCACCCAGGCGCCATGAAGTCCCTGACAGCTGGTAACAGAGGCTCCACTCTCTTTAAGTCACTCATCTCACCCCTCTTTGCAGTCCCACTCCTCTTAGAGCAGAGAGGCTGAGAGGGAACAGGTTACATCAGGGTAGCTCTTAAATGTCAGCCTCAGTTTGGGGTTTGTTACACTTGTTGGACAAGGCCAAGAGGTAGAGAATCAGCAGGAAGTACCTTCAGATCTGCACCATGTTGGGGCCCCTCACCTGGGTCTCTCTGCATTCCAGATTCAGTCCCTAGTCTTGCTGTGACTTGTACATTGTTAGGGTTTTTTTTGTACGTGTCGACTTGTAAATCTTATTAAATTGGGTTCGTAAGCAGCTGTCTTCTGGCTTCCCTGCTTGTTGATCCAACGAAGGCTTTGGGGCCCTGGCCACTTGCTGGAGTCACAGAGATGAGTAAACAAACTGAGTCCCTGCCCTGGAGGGGCTACGGGCCTCATACATTCGGTAGTTATTAAGCGCCTACTGTAGTATGTGCCAGACAGGGCCCCACCCATGTGACCGGAATACAGCGATATAGAGGGACCAGGCCCCACTCCTCACAGATCTTTCATCTTAGCAGTGGGAAGGTAGCAATGATAAATCAGCAAAAAGGTGAGTTTAGATACCAATCATGGAAATGCTTTGGTTATAGTAACAGAACAGTTAGCATAGGTTTAAGCTGTCGGACATTCAGTGGTTCCAGCAGCTCAGCTGTGAATCGAGGACTTCGGCAGCGGCCAGCACCTGCAGCGGAGGTGAGAATCCCCTCCTCCCACACCAGCGTTCAGCCCTTCGCAGGGTGCAGGGCAGAGAGCACATCTCCCTTCCTTGTGTCCTTTTTTAAGAGCGAGGAAAGGGCCCCAGCAGAAGGCCCTTCATGACTCATCAGCCAGAACTGTAGCCTGTGCTCTTTGTAAACTGATTCCTGCCCATGGGAAGGGAAATGGCCATCATTCTGGGCACTCGAGATTTATCTCCAGGCCTGAGGAAAACCAGTGCGTTTCCTCGAGTTCATTGCCACCTGATCAAAACTGGAATCCTGTTTGCCAGGAAAAGAAGAGGAAGCACAAATGGCTACTGGGTGATTAGACTTCATGTCCAACACAAAGTGAAACACGAGGAAAGCAAAGCAGGGGGCCAAGTCCAAGGGAGGGGCAGGGTGTGGCTGACAGCAGTAGGTGGGTGGCCACACTGAGAAGGCTGCCAAGGCTGAGACCTGCTTCCAGGCCATTGTGTGCCAAAGCACAGACCCTGCCACGGGAGCCAGGGGACGTTGTTAAAAGCTTTTGTTGCTGTGGGAGGCAAGACTGGAAGCCTGGAGGGTAGCTAGAAGGCTCTAAGGTGAGAAGAGATGGTGGCCTGGGCTGGGGTAGCAGTGAAGAGGGCCAGAAATGCAGGGATTAGGGTTGCATCTTAGAAGTAGACTCAGACTCACTGATGGGCCACACATCACAGGGAGACCTGGTAAGGAAAAAGATGGAGGTTGGCACGGCTGAGTTGGGGTTTGAGCAGCTGAGTAGATGCTATTAACTTAGATGGGGAAGAGGGACACATCAGAGGATGGATGCCTTCGAGGTGTGACTGTGTCTATAACAGTGTGAGCTGCCTTCTGAGGGACTGGCTGGGCGAGCAGGGGAGAGGGTAGTAGGAGGTTTCACAGAGGGGCCACATTTCAGCTAAGCAAATCTGAAAAGATTGGGTGGGAGGAGGGGCAGGGGAGGAAGCTGAGTCTGAAGCAGTTCAAGCACTGCGGTGAAGGGAGAGGGCTCCCACATCAGATGAGCCGGAATTGACACTCTGGCTCCTCTTCCTTCTTTGTGACTTTGGGCAAGTCACTTTCCCTTGTCTTGAGTCTCAGTTTCCTCATTCTGTAAACTGGGATGGAAAATGCTTACCCCCATATATCTGTTAATGAGAAAATGTAAATTAGGTATTGGCAGGTGCACCCTGTGAACTGAGCAGCCACCACTTCATGAGCACTCGTGCTACTGTTGTCACTGTTTGTGTACCACCCTGAGTAACAAGTGAAGCTTGATGACTCTGGAAGTGAAAGTCCCTGGCTTAAAGGTTGGCTGGTATATTATCTATTGCTGCATAACAAATTAAGCTGAAACTTAACAGCTTAAAACCAGCAGAAACTTTTATAATAGTGCTGCTTACATGGACAGAGAACTCAAACCGCTTGTGGTAATCCAGACTCGTCCCCACTCTATCTGTGGTCAGAATACGGCAACCACAGGTGCGTGCTCCAGAATCTTTGAATGGAAGACGAGAGGGGAGCAAAGGTTTCATGTGAATTGCCCACCTCAGTCAAGCCCCACCCCCAAATAAGTTTTCTTAAGCCTGAATTATCTGCCTCCTAACCATCTGGAGGTCCGGTAAAGAATGCATATTCCTGTACCCCACCACAGATTTTCATAATCTGAATCATTGGAGGTAGGGCCCCGGAATTTTAAAAAAATTTTAAAGGTTGCTTAGTATGAATAGTTTTTAGATTTACAGAAAAATTGGACCAATGGTACAGAGTTTCCATATACCCCACACCCAGTTTCCCCTATTATTATATTAGTCTGCTACATTTATTATAATTAATGAGCCAATATTGATACATTATTAACAACTAAAATTTATATATTTTATTCAGATTTCCTTTGTTTTTACCTAATGTCCCTCTTCTGTGCCAGGCTCCTTCCACGACACCACATTCCATTTAGTTGTCATATTTCCTTAGGCTTTTCTTGGCTGTGACAGTTTCTCAGACTCCTTGTTTCTGATGACAGTTATGAGGAAACTTGGTCAGGTATTTTGGAGAATGTGCCTCAGTTGGGATCTGTCTGATATTTTTCTCATGATCAGAAGGAGGAAGGCCACAGAGGTGAAGTGCCATTGTCATCATATGTTATTAAGGGTACATAGTATCAACGTGACTTGTCACTGCTGATGCTAACCTCCATCACCTGGCTGACAATGTTTGTCAGGTTTCTCCACTGTATACTTAGCCCTCCCCCATACTGTACTCTGTGGAAGGAAGTCACTGTGCACAGTCCTCACTTAAGGGATGAAGAGTTATGCCCCACCTTCTTGAGGGCAGAATAGCCAGATAAATTATTTGGAATTATGCATGAAATATTTGCCTATTCTCTGCCGTTTATCTGTTCAGTCATTTATATTATAATGGGCTCATGGATATTATATAGACTGGGTTATAATCCAACGCTACTTATTTTGTTGCTCAAATCGTTCCAGCTTTGGCTATTGGGAGCTCTTTCAGTTTGCACCTGTGTCTCTTTGACATACCCCATCGTGTGTGTGTACGCGTGCGTGCGTGCGTGCGTGTGTGTGTGTATGAGAAACAGAGACAAAGAAATAAAGGCTGAGAGACTTCCCTCTGTGACTACAAGATGCTCCAGGCTCATCTTACATCATTTCTGGCCCAGTGTAGAACCAGACATTTCTCTAATGATGCTTGTTCCTTTTATTGCGGAACGATATTAAAAACTAAGATCTGGGCACTAGGTGTGGTTGAACCTGAATTTTTAGCACACTCTTTCCAGCTATATTTTTTTAGTGACGTCAGAATTTAGAGAACCTCTCTGCTCTCAGATTTGCCTCCCACCACTCAAGTAGGGGCGTACCTTGGAGTTGTTGCAGGTTGGGTTCCAGATCACCACAATAAAACCAAACACATGGGGATTTTTGTATCCCAGTGCATATAAAGCATATTTACACTGTACTGTAGCCTACTAAGTGTGCAATAGCATGTGTAAAAAATGCACATACCTTAATATGAAAATACCTGATTGCTAAAAAAAAATGCTAACCATCATCTGAGCCCTCATCGAGCGGTAATAGTAACATCAAAGATAACCCTAACAGATAACCCTAACAAATACAATAATGAAAATGTTTAAACTATTTCAAGTGTTACCAAAATGTGACACAGACATGCAGTGAGCCAATGCTCTTGGGGAAAACAGCACCGACAGATTTGCTCAAAGCAGGGTTGTCACAAACGTTCAATTTGTAAAAAAACAATATCTGCAAAGAGCAACAAAGCAAAGCACAATGAGGTATGCCTACTTCACTGGGCTTCCCGAACCAATTTCAGCGTAGGTCGACAGAGGGCGCAAGAAAAGGGAGACCGGTTTCCTTCTTACCACATAGCCATTCCAAGCGAGGAAGAACCACCCGATATTAGAAGTGGAGGCGGGGACTAAAATCTGCGCAATAGAACTGTCAAACCCAGGCGTGGGTGGGACGTGTCTTCCCGCAGGGCCCAGGAGCTGTCACGTGAGGATCAGCGGTCAGCTGACTGGGGTCTAAATTCCACAGGGACGTACAGATGGAGCCGGAGGCTACTGTTGATTGGTGGAGGAGGAGCCAGAAAGGTAGCACCTCAAGGCGGGTCCTTGGCGGTGAGGACTACGATTGGCTTATGTTGAGTCACGTGGACTGTCACCGGCGCACCAGGAAGAGAGTGGAGTGCCGTCAGCAGGCATATGCGCATGCGTTAAGGCATCTGGCCGCCCATTGGAGGCCGTGAGTCACGAGGCGGCGTTCGGCAGCTGGCGAGGGCGAGCCCGGCGGGGAGCGCGCAGCTCTACGAGGCCGCTGATTGGCCAGCGGGAGTCACGTGACCCCAGGGCCGCAGGAGGCGCGCGCCGGTGCGACGTCAACACAGCCCGCTAAGCTCCCCCGGCCTGTGTACCGCGCCTTGGCCGCGGCTGAGTCTTTTGAGCGCCCGGGTCGGGCGGTTTGCTCAGTACCTTTGCGGCCGCCATGGACAACTCCGGGAAGGAAGCGGAGGCGATGGCGCTGCTGGCCGAGGCGGAGCGCAAAGTGAAGAACTCACAGTCTTTCTTCTCGGGCCTCTTTGGGTAAGAGCCGCGCCGCGGGGTCGGCCGGGACCTGGGCTGAAAGGGCGAAGGAGTCACTGCCCGAAGTGGCAGTAGAGACAAAGGACTCGCGCCTGGAGGACGGAGGCGAGTCCAGGATTAGGTGACATGGTCTGAGGTAGCAGAAGGGACACAGGCTGAGGGCCAGGGAGCCCGGGCTGTGGCAGTGGCAACACGGTTTGAGAAGAGACTGAGATGATGGAAGGGCCCTCGGCTGAGGACACCCAGGATGAGGCGACACCATCTGAAAGCGGGAAGGGGACGCAGGCTGAAGACGGGCCAAGAGGCTGGAGGGGAACCTGGGCCGAGGGAATATGGTCTGAGGCCTTGAAGGGGACCTGGCCTGCGAGGACTGAGGGAGCCTGGGAGGGCAGCCAGTGAAGAAGCCTTTGGGAACTATAGGAGAACCTATTTAAAGGATTCCAGACAGGCATCTTGGGTCATGGGACTGAGAACCCTTGCCCGAAGGCTTCACCTTTCCAAGGCCTGGGGTGGTGGATTTGTGTGAACTCGGGGTCAGGGGTTAGGACTGACGTGATCCTGGGAGTGATGAGCCCAAGTCTGAGGTGTCTGGGGTGAGTATGGCCCTGGAGTGTAGTGGAAGGGGACCTGACACCCGAGTGGGATCTGAGCGGAGGAATCCCTGGGTTGATGTCCGTTAAGGCTGAGGAGGCCTGGGCTAGGAGGCTGGAGTCTAAGGTGGAGTGAGGGAACAAATGAAGCTGGCTTGCCTTAGGAAGTGTAGGGATAAAAGTGAAAGATGAGGGCGATGAGAGAACCAAAAGGGGCTGAAGGCTTGCTGTGCAATCCTTGAGTCAGGAAGGGGCGGGCCGTGTGGACAGGATGACTGGCCTGCCCGAGAGAGGCCTGAAGGGGGCTGGGAGAGGGAACCAACAGCTGCAGTGTGGCAGGCAATTCACATAAAGTTTAGGTTGGCTCATGAGAGTTGTTCTGATGACCATCCTTTGAGGACTTTTAGTGGTTTTGGAGTGTTAGAAGCCCAGTCTTAAAATGGACTCTGCCATTTTATGACCTTGGCAAGCTGTTTAATTTCCCTGTTAAAGGGGATCTTAGCGAAACCTACCTCAGATGTTTGCTCCTAGTATTGAGTAATAGCGCACATCAAATGCTTAGGATTGAGCCTGGGACATGGTTAATGCTCTGAAAGGGTCAGTTACCATCAGTGTGACTTCCAGGAAGGAAACAGGTGTGGGGCCTTATGTATAGGGCTGGTGGAGATCAAGGTAGGAGCCTGATGGGAGAGGTCTTGGGGAAGCGGGTAGTGAGACTGGGTGTGATGAGATAGGAGCTGAAAGGGGCTGGGAAAAGGGACTCCAGGCCATGGGGACTGAATAGGGTTAGGGGAAGGGGCTCGAGGCCCTGGGTGGAGGAAGAAGAGAGCCCGGGAGGACTGGGGGAGGGTCGTGTTGCTTTTCAAACTGGGAGGAGCATTGCAGCAACATGGATGAGTTGGTAGAGAGTTAGGAAGAACTGGGGCAGGGGGGTGGGGCACAGAAGCTGGCAGCAGAGAGTGGCAGAGACTCGGGGAGGCTGTGGAACTGGGGGAGAATGCCAGAAGGCTGGGGAAGGGGTTTGGGAGGAGGACCTTGGGATTGGGAGAGACGGTGTTAGGAAATCAGTAAGAAATGAAGCAGAAGGTTTTTTCTGGGAAAGGAGATGGAGCTGGTCATTGTTACTCGAGCGTGGATAATCTTTAGCAAAAGAGCTTGAGTAATGTGGCTGAGAATTGCCAGGTGAGGAGGAACATCCGGGGCTGATGGGTTTTGTTGATTAGGTGGGGGATGTTTTATTTTAGAGGCTGAGAGTGGGGAAAAGGGTGTGTGTGTTTTCTTTTTCCTTCACAAGGAGAGAAGTTCAGGTGCAGTGTTTTGGGGTGAGGCCAAGAGCTCAGTTTTCGGTAGTAGTCTTCCAGGGTGGCTCAGTGTCTGGTCCCTTTGGACTGGGGATTAGTGTGCTGTTGGGCTGTGCTTGAGGGGAGCAGCTAAGTCAGATCCTGAGACACTTGCCCTTGGTTGGGAAGGCCCGATGAACGCTTGCTGAAACGCTAGTAATGCAGAATTGTCAAATGTGACTAGGGCTAGATTATGTCACTCGTGTGAGGTTCCTGAGCTGAGAGGAAGCTGCAGGAGCTGAAGGAAGGTTCTGGGAGGGATGAGCTGGGCCCCAAGGAACCCTCAGACAGGCTTAGGGAGTAGGGACTGGGAGGGTGTTCCAGGCAGCGGGCATTGTGTGAACAGAGGTCTAGTGTGAGGGGAGATTCTGCCTGGAGTGATGGGGACCCGAGATCCAGCAGGTCCAGGGATCACGCCCCGGAGGAGAGGCCTCCATCTGAGAGGATGAAGAGGAGTTCCAGGGGTGCCTTCTGGTGGGGGAGTGCTCTTTCAGGCGGAGGGGACATCTTGAGCAAGTCTCAGGTGTGCAGAGTTCCGTGTATGAAGGTTTGATACAGGGAGTTCCACATTAGCATGTGAAGTTAGGATGGGCAGAGGGGAGGTGAGACAGTGAGAACCAGGCCCAGTCCCGGAGGGCCTTTTGAGAAAGGGCTAAGATTTGAAGAGGTGTTGGAGAGCATTGAGGGTTTTAATGAGGGGCCTGTCTTAGTCTGTTCGGGCTGCTATAAACTAGATGGCTTATAAACAACAGAAATTTATTTCTCACCATTTTGGAGTCTAGGAGGTCCGGGATCATGATGCTGGCAGATTTGGTCTCATGAGGGCCTGCATCCTCATAGACAGCTGTCATTTCACTGTGCCCTCAACACTGTGGAAGGGGTGGTGGCGGTGGCAAGGGTGAACTAGCTCTCTGGGGTCCCTTCACTAAAGGTACTAATCCCAATCACAAGGGCTCCACCCTCATGCCCTAATCACCTCTCAAAGGCCCCACCTCCTAGTACCTTGGAGGTTATGATTTCAACACATAAATTTTGGGGGAACACAAGCATTCAACCCATAGCAGGGCCAGTCCTGGAGGGTTCACATTTGCCTTTTAGAAAGGACTGCGGCAGCTGGTGTTGGGGTGAGTGAAGGCAGTGACAGTAATAGTAGCTGATAGTGTTTATTAAGTGCTCGCCCTGACTCTGAGTCAGGCCTGGGCCAGGCGCGTTACCTGCATCCTCTCACTGGGGCCTCACAGCATCCCTGCGGAGGTGGAGGAGCTGAAGCTTGGAGATGTTGATGTGTGAGCCCCAGGCCCCCGGTGAGTGGGAGGGAGATCCGCATTCAGACCCAGGCCTGTCTGATCCCAGAGTTCTCTTGCTGCTGCCTTAAGTTTATTCTTGACACTCAGGCCCGTTTCTGGACACTATGTTTAGAAAGGATGTTGGCAAATGAGTGTCTTAGGGGATTTCCTTCCTGATTTCCACATCTTCCCTGCCCACAGGGCAGTTTTCTCCAAACATCTGAATGAAAGAAGAGCAGGTGTATTGAGCCCAGACCCTTCCAGCTCCAAGAGCAGTTGCAATAATGCTGAGGGGAGACTGAGCAAGGCAAGCATCCGGGGCCGGCATGCAGGCGGGAGACCAGCCGGCCTGACCGGAGCCTGTGTGCCTGCGCGGGGAGTGTGTAGAGAGGTCAGCCTGAGAGGACTCACCTTGTGGGCAGGACCCACTCCTAGCACTTCCTCCCCTCTGGAGCTGGGATGCTTAAATTCACCGTTTCACAACCTATCTTTCCTCAAGGCCTTCCATGGCTTCCAGGGAAGGGGGAGGGAGTTTCGGGGCTCAGCTGCTCCCGCCTGCTGCTCCTTCCCCTTTCAGGAACCTCAGCAGTGACAGCATCCCAAACTGAGAGGTCTCTGCTCACATCAAAAGAACCAAGTGGGGTAGCTCCCACTTAGGGTGGGGGCGGCCTGGTAGCCTTGGATGTTAGGGCCACCTTTGCTGTTCATTGCTTCTGGGCTGCCAGACACTAGGGGGCTTTGGTGACCTGGTAGCCCGGGAGGGAGGCAGTGCCAGCCAGCTGGTAGGTAGGTCAGAGCCGATTCTGTGCCTCCCCCTCTGCTCCCTCCTCCCCCTCAACTCTGTCCGGGGAGGGAGATGGGGGAGCAGCCCAAATTTCTGCTCTGGAAACCAAGAAGGGGGAGATTTCCCACACATGATGAATCTGTGGAAGAAGAGAGGGGACAGGCGAGGTGCACGCTCTCTTCCTGCTCCCCGTCTGCTGATGGGTCCAGGCTTCCTTGCTGTGCTGCTTCCGGACTGTACAGGTTCCACACAGTGCTTCTGTTCCCTGGGGCTGCTGTCTCCCCGCCCCTTCCCCCAACCCCAAATAAAGACTTCTTTCCCGTCAGCTATTGATGCACTTAGGAAGTTTCTTCATCTGTGAAATGAAAATCATAGTGATACCTACTTCACTGGGTTGTTCTAAGGAGATTATGTGTGTAAAGTGCTGAGAGCCTGGTGCCTGACCCTGGTAAGTGCTTACAATTGTTGTTTTTGTTGTTATTATTATTATTGCTAGCTTTGTGATTGGAAGTTGAGCTGGAGGCGCTGGAGAAATAGAGACAACAGGGTGTTTGTGTTCTTTATACAAACAGTACCCTAGAGATCAGATGTCGACACAGTCCTATTTGAACCGCCTGCGGGCACCAGCACCCCCCGGGCACCCCGGAGCCTGGCTTTCCTGAGGCAAGAGCTGTGCCAAGGTCTGGGTTAGTGTCCCCTGTACAGGACCCACCTGGGCCTTTAGCTGAGCCTGGTGTGGGAATGACAGCTTCTGGAGCGGCTTTTCTGGGCACTGAGGTGATTCCCAGTACCCTGCCAGCTGCCTAGATCCACAGCTTAAAACGTGGCATCTCTTGTCCAGTTTGAGTGGAGTCTTCCCCGAGGGGACTCAAGTTTTCCAAGGAACCTGGCCACCATCTTGCTGCAGCCCAAGGGGTCTGCGTCTCTTGGTGGGTGGGGCTCTGCTGCCTGTTAGTACAGAGGTTTTGAGGCTCCTATTAGGGATGAGGCGACTGAGAGGCAAATCTTCCAGAAACATCTTTTCAGAATGGGAAACGTTCAGCTCTTCGGTTGTGATGAAGTCATCCTGTTGGGTTGCAGAGGGCATCGCTGTAAGAGTCACAGGAACGCCTGCCAGGCCGTGTGGTATGCACGGCTCCTGCCTTTGGCTCACAGCCCGGAGGGCGATGGCCCGTAAAGCCCTGTCGGCAGGATGGGGTCGGAGGTGGGGTAGGGGAGGCCCTGTGCTCTGTGGAAACCGGAGGAGGGGCAGTGCTTAGCTAATCTGGAGGCGGGGAGATGAAGCACACACTGAGAGCTGAAGTAGGCGAACATTTCTAGAATCTGCTCTCTCCGCCAGCCTGATGACAGTAATGCTCTCGTCTGCTAAGCACCTGCTGTGTGGCCGGCGCTCTCCTGGGCGCTACCTGCAGGATTCCTCCTGGTCCCAGCAGGCCTGCCAGCTGTGGATCTTCTCCCCATTTGTAAGGAAACACTGCGAGTCAGCACTTGAATCCAGGCCTGTCTGACTACCGTCCTTGATTTTTCCCCCCATCCCAAACGACTGTAGGATCCCATTGTCGGGTGGCCTGGGAGCGTACTTCTCCTCCCTCGTGTAATAGCAACCGTTTGAGCACCTGCTCCATGCCAGGTACCGCGCCTGCGTTCATCCTCTTGCATCCTCACAAAGACTCCTCCCGGGTCAGGCTCATTGTCTCCATTTTGCAGAGAAAGAAACTGGGGGCCACTAGTCCAAGGTTGCACAGCTAGCAAGGTGCCCGAGACCGATTTCAGCTCAGGTCTCTCGGCCCCCAGGTCCGTCCTCTCTCCCCTCCTGCCCTGGCCCTTGCAGACATGTCTCGGAAGTGTCCTGTGCTGTTTTCAGAGCTGGGCGGTTAGTGTGTAACACTTGATTCTTCTGTCATCACAGGTGCCTGTGTGAGCTCGGTGGGGACCAGGCCCTGCCCTGCAGAAGCTCTTACCTTTCCGCGTGTAGGAGGCGGTGAGGGGCTCAGTGCTCATGGGAGATGCGGGAGGAGATGCCAAGAGATGCCACGGCTCTGGCTCTGACAGCCCGACAGAGTCGGCAGAGAAGCAAGGCAGGCTAGGTGGGCTAGGGCTAGGCTCAGGGGAGGGCTGGCTTAACGATTGCCTCCCCGGCCTCCAGGCTGCTGAGGGGAACGTGAGCAGCGCTGGCTATTGAATCTACCGGAGGAGCGAGAGCAGGCAGAGGCTTTGTCAACCCCCTTGACTCCCAGAAGACTCTCGGACACAGGAATGAAGCCCCCTAGATCACCGTGTGAATGACGGGCAAGGCAGGTTCCCCGGCCCTGCTGCTTCCTGGCGAAGTGGCTGGGGCGAGTCCCTTAGCCTCTCAGGGCCCAGCCTCTGTAAAGCCAGATGACACCTGGCAGGAGATTGTGAGGAACTCTGTGCACCTTCAGGCCAGGCCTGGTAGGCCGCTGTGACTGGTAATGAGAATGCAGAGCGAAGGAAAGGAGGTCAGAGTGGGACTGGCTCCTGGATCCATTCTTCCCCACCTGCCCCTGGGGGCACTGCCTGAGAAGCAGGACAGGGGCCTTCAGTCTAAGCAGAGGACCGAGGGCAGGTGTCTGTGGCACCTCAGTGTCGAGGGCCTAAAACGGGAGTTACTCCATCTGCCTTGCCTCTTGGGGGCCTCAGGAGATTGTGCACAGGTGGGGTAGGTGACATGTTCCTTGGGAGCCAGGAAGTGCCCAAGGGACAGAGGAAGGAAGGAGGGAGGATGCGGCTCTGCCCTGCAGACCCCCTGGCCCGGGTCCCACCGGGCCGTCTGTGCATCCCTGGCACCGCTCACTCCCTCCATATGGTAGTCTCTGGAGGTTGGTGGCTGTGCCTGGGAGACCTGAGACTGCTTCCTCCGCCGTGGGAGGGAGAGAAAGCAGAGCTGAGTGGTAATTATAGACAGCCCTGCACCCGGCCGGCCCAAACCAGTTCCCGCTATTCCCAGCCTGGCTTTGCGTGGTTCATCCGTGGGATGGGAAGAGCGCAGCAGAGGCAGCTTGGGGGAGATGGGTGGGGGAGGGACAGTCAGCTGTCACAGGCGCTGTCACCTGGGCTCTTCAGAAGATACAGGCCCAGCTAGCTTCTCTGGATCTCATGCAGGGGTCTGAGGGAGAAGGCCTGGTTTCTTTTCCTCTGGGAGTGTGCGGGTTTTATTGGGGAGGCCACCCTTCGATGAGTGACATGAAGCATCCTGACCCGGGAGGGAAGTCCTATAGTAAACTACGCAGATTTATCATGTGGGGAGACGGCGTGGTGGAGCAGGGGAACTGGGGTCTTCCTTCCACTCATCCTTCCCTTGCCAGAGCCTTCCTACTAGAGTAGGGCCCAAACCCTTTTCCTGGCCTCCAGATGGGGTCCCCATCTGCCTCTCCCTGCACCATAGCCATCCTGGCCCCCTTCTCTTCCCTGAGCTAGCCAAGTTTATTTCTGTCTCAGGGCCTTTGCACATGCTGCATCTGCTGCCTAGAGTGTTCTGCCCTCTGTACATAGATAGCTCCTCAGTCGTCTTTGAGGACTAAGCTCACATCTCATCATCACAGCAGCTTTCCCTGACTTGCCCATTCAAAGCAGCCACTCATCCCCCAGTCCCTCTGAAATTGTCTTGCTAGTGTCCTGTTTACTGAGGGCTGGCTCCTTCTCCTTTGTTTACTGTTGTTATATGTAATGTCTGGCACATAGTAAATGCTCAGGTATTTGTTCCCCAGATGAATAAAAGGCTCCATGAGTGGCTTCTCCTTCAGGATCCGCCAGTGGCCTGAGGCAAGTTACTTTCCCCCTGTGATGACTCCACTTCCATCTAAACCAAGAGAATGGAGTGCCAGAGATCTCCTGTCATCGCCTGGCCTGGCGGTGGAAGTGGCCTCGACCCAAGCGTTGAGGGGGAGGAGGAGGCAGACTGGAGGCCTGAGCAGATGTTAATCCCTCTGGCTTTTCCGCCCCACAGTTCAGCATCATTGACCCAGCACAGAGCTGGCCCCGCTTAGTCTGGGATCATCCGATTGCAGCCTAGCAGCTGACAGGCTTTGTGTTCTGAGTCCACAACGTCCCACTGAGCCAAAACAGGCCAGCGGGGGCTGACTCTACTTGTTGCTGGTCACCTGGCTGGAGGCCTCTCCGTGGGCTGGGCCATTTCTGCTCAGCTGGGAGCCTGAGCATTTTCAGACAATGTCTGGGCTTGGGTAGGACTTAACTGTGCCCACAGAGAAGGGAACGGTGCTCTGGGGGCTCCACAGTGTGAGCAGGCCTGAGATTGTGGTCTGAATAAATCAGCTCCTTTAAGAGAACCTTCCAGAGAAGGTCCCCCAGGAGGGTTCTGCAGTCTGGCCCCAAGGGGCCCTTCTGGAATCTCTTCTGCCCAAAGCTTGTCAAAGTTCTTCAGCTCTCCAGGGCCAGAAGTGGCTTCTAAAGGGGCCAAACAGGGGCCTGAGGCCCAGGGTGTGTTGTGCCCACTAGGGTGAAGTCTGTGGGTGTGGGGAGACAGTGGGACCCTGCAGGGTGAGTGTGGGAGGAGTGCATTGCTCAGGGCCACTTCCTGGAGACAGCAGAGGGTCAGAGGGGACAGTGTCAGCACAGGCCCAGGAGGCAGAGGGGAGACTTTATCTAAAAAACCTTACCTGGTGTGATTGCGGTTCAAGAGGCCGGGATTCCAGTCCCAGCCCCCCAGTAACCCGCCCTGGGTGTATCTGCCTCGTGACATCACTTGACCTGGGACAGGTCATCAGTGGCTGCTTTCCAAGTGGTCGGTCTAGGTCAGCTTTTTGCCTCCCAGCCTTGCCTGCTCCTCTGAATCATCTGGGGCCATTGTTAAAGATCCTGATTCCAGGCACTCCCAGACCTGCTGAGGGGACTCTCCAGGGAGGGTGGCTCTGGGGCTCTGGTTTGATGATTATAACAGCTGATATGATTCAAAGCAGGGGCAAGCTGGACCTCCCACACTGGCAGTGCCCAGTGCAGGAGCGCTCCCAACACAGCTCCCAGAATGGTGCCTGAAGCCCGCCAGCGGTGCTGGTGTCAGCCAGTTTCCAGGGCCACTTGACCCGGGGTTGAGAGGTGGGACGTGAAGATGATTTGTGTGGCTTTCAATCAGACAATACTCCCCTCTTCTCTTTGTTCAAAACAAAATACTAATTGATGTCAGTGAGGAGAGGATCTGAAATCCTTTTGGTGGGACTCCCAAGTATGTGGATTTCATTCTGCCAGATATGTGGGCTGGGGGAGTTTGAACACTTCCAGAGACCACAGACCTCAAAGGCTAAGCCTGGTTGGGTTATCGGAGGTGGAAGGACAGAAGGATGCGGTGGGGACTTACCAGGTGAGGTACTCATGAAGGGTCCCCTGATTCAGGAGGAGGTTCGCATGTTCTCCTTGGAGGTCGGGAAACTAGGTAAAGTTGCCCAGAGAGGGTGCTCTTTATTGAAAAAAAAAAAAAAAGGACTCCCCCGAAGGGGAGGGTGTAGACCTAACTACCTTCCTCTCCAAAAAAAAAAATTAAATTAAAAAAAATGGACTCCCCTGAACTTCCCAGGCCCCTACTGCTGTGCAGTAAGTCTTTTAAGGGTTTTGTTAGGGGATTTTTTTTGCCATTTAAATAGTCTTGTGCTGAACATCCTCATAGCTTTTCTGCTTAGTTTCTTAGGATAAATTGCTAGAAATGTATGTAATTCATTACTGGACCACAGGACCCAGTAAATCCTATATTTAAAATACCTATATGTGGGGGGTTTTTTTTCCTTGAAGAGGTAAAATGTGCAGATGATTTTAAAATTCAGGCAGTACTAATGAGGGATGTGAGTCTGTTTCCTACACCTGACGCCCAGTTCTACAGAACCCACCTTGGAGAAAAACACTGTAACTATCTTTGTATGTATTTTTTCCAGGAATATTCTGTGTTTACATGTGTATTTCTGTTCTCTTTTTTTTCTGTTTGTTTGAACACAAGTGGGAACTTTTTATACACACACTTAAAAATGGTACTTCTTTGTACATCGGATTAGTCCTGAATTGGCAGTGACACACATTTAGGGTTGAGAGGTCTTTGTTGAACAAGTGCGGTGTGTGGGGCACAGGGCTAAGGCATCGAGGAAGGGGCAAGGTGTCCAAAGCTGGACTCTCCCCCGATGATACTTTTCACTCTCTTGGGGAACAGGGATTTGCAGAGAGCCTGGGAACCAGGGGTCCCCTGAGAGCAGTCCTAGCAGGCTGTCAGAGGCAGGGTGCCTGGGGAGATTGGGAAGCCGCCCCTCGAGTGAGGGGCCCCCGCAGGCCTGCCCAGCGAGGGCCTGGGCAGCCTTTGTATGACAAAGTGGGGACCACCGCCTCAGTCTCCCTCAAGCCCAAAGCAGAGGCCTGAGCCACAGCTGGACTCCAGAAGCTGGCTTCCCAGGGGGCGGGCCACCAGCCCATGGAGCTGTAGGGGCACATCTCCACTGTCACTGGGGCAGACTGCTTGCTTTCTCCCTGTGACCAGACCAGATCTCATCTTTTTCTCCTTTCCTTTTCCCCAGAGGCTCATCCAAAATAGAGGAAGCATGCGAAATCTACGCCCGAGCAGCAAACATGTTCAAAATGGCCAAAAACTGGAGTGGTATGTCATCCCTGCTAGAGCTCCTCCAAGGTTCTTTCTCCTCCCCACCTCTTTCCCTTCAGCGTCCAATCCCGAAGGCCTGGCTGAGGGGTCCGCAGCCCCCCGCCCCCGCCACTGCCATCTCCAGCCTCACAAACCCACTGACCCACCAGCTGGTCACTTGGAGCTCACTGGCTTAGTTTACAACTTGGTCCCAGGGCCTTGGAGAGAGGACCTAGAGGATAAGGATAAGTAGGTGATTGGTTTGAGACAGACCAACGTGGACTGATGAGCTCTTTGAAGGGTTTCTCCTTAAATTCAGAATTTCCGGTTTTCCCAGAAGCACTTCCCTGACTTCCATCAGAGTCTGAACTCTGGGCCAGGGAACATTCAGGTGGTTCCAGTAATAACATTAATCACAGCTCCATTTATGGAGCTCTCTACTAAGCACCAAGCTTGCATTCGTTAATTAAATCATCACAGCAGTGCTGTGAGGGTCAGTACCATCCCTGTCTCCATCCTGCAGACTCGAAAACTGAGGCCTGGCCCAGCCCTTTGCACAACATGCCGTGGCTAGTAAGTGACTGACTCACAAATCAGAAAGCAGAACTGACTGTGCAGCTGGAGTGCTTATTACCCTGCCCCTGGTTGCCTCATGACCTTCGGAGCTGGAGTGACTCGGGTTTGTGTCCCAGCTCAGACTGGCCAGGTGACTCTAGGAAAGTTACCCAGCCACTCCCAAACCATGTCCTCCTTAAGAGTCTCAACCCTGTGGGGCCTTAGTGCGGATTCGTAGAGCTCAGCCGTGACCACCAGGCCAGGCTCTTCCTCTCTGGGACCCTTTCCGCATCTTGAGAACCCAGCCACCTCCCGGGGCACTGTCTGAGCAGCTTATGAAGCGTGGATCCCCGCTGAGGCTGCGATCCCTCTTTTCCGTTCCAGCTGCCGGAAACGCGTTCTGCCAGGCTGCCCAGCTGCACCTGCAGCTCCAGAGCAAGCACGATGCGGCCACCTGCTTCGTGGACGCAGGCAACGCGTTCAAGAAAGCCGACCCCCAAGGTGAGGGCCCCTGTGGGCCACTGGAGCTGGCCGCCCAGAGCACCAGCTGAGCCCTCTCCAGAGACGTCGTCAGGTTTCCGAGAGGCTCTGGTTTTCTCCAGCGGCCGCCAGGATCTGCTGGCAGGGAGGCGCCCGCGCTTTAACTTCAGAATTGGCTCCCTTCCGCTTGGCATTTGCATCCCGCTCCAAGCCTCCGCCTCCCCCTTCTACTTTGTGCGCAGCTGATCGCTCCCCTCCCCTCGCGGAGCCTGGGAGCATTTGGGAGTGGGAGTTACATTTCAGACCCACCACACGCCTGGGAGAGAGGAAATCTGTTCTGTTGTCAGAATTAACATGCAGAAGCAGGTGGGAGGGGGTTCTAAGACCAGCCAGGTAGGAGTCACTGCCGAAAAAGGAGCGGAAACTATCCTAACCTGGCTTCCCTACCCCCTGGGGGAGGAGGGGACATCGGAGAGAACGGAGCCTGAGATGTAGTTGCCAGAGAACAAGTTCCTTAAAAAGAGAATGTTGGAGACAGAGCCCAGCTTGGGACTGATTCATTATGATGAAACTGTTTCTGTCCCCCTGGGCTCATCCTGAAGTGGAAACACAACCCAATGGGTACCATACTTGTGGATTTCATGGAGCTGGAATTTTACTTTTTTTTTTTCAATCTTGGTGCCAGACTTGGGTTGCTAACTTCTGATTTTAATAGACAAAGGTTTGGGTTTTTTTTTTTTTTGTGATAATGACCATCTATTGTGACTGTTCCCTCATAAAAGAATGGGAAATATATGAATGTTACTTTAAAAAAAAAGGACATGCATAATCTTGAAATACAGGCCTGTCCTTCCCAAGAGAGGGCAATTTGTGGCCATGTGCAGAGGTCTCTCCAAGGATCTGTGAGCACCGGTTCACACACCAGTGCTGGGGGATTGCTGGTGTATCTGTTACCACTATCAGAACATCCTTGTTCCCAGTCGAGGATTTGATGTCTTTGTGGACCAAGTAGCTATTCTCTGTCCCCAGACTTGACGGGTTGTTCCTCTGCCACTGGGTGTCTCACAAATGTTGGCCTAAGTGGTCACATGTTGAGCTCAGGCCCGGCAAGAACTCAAGGGGAGGCCTTGTGACTGGGTGGGCCCTTGTCATTGCACAGAGCTGAGTGCACCTGGCCGGGAGCACTGAGCCACAGCAGGCCATGGAGGGGGCGGGATGTGGTGGTGGCCCAGGGTGACCTCAGGTTTGTTTTCAGCCTGAATCACCCAGGAAAGTTGGTGCCTCCCCTACAGAGGGCCCCCCCCAACCTTCCTTCTCCCTGGGGAACTGGTCAACTTGGAGATGCCGTCCTGGCATCTGTGACATTCAGCTGCTGCTCCAGAGTGACTGGAAAGACTGGTTTCTGAGGCGAGAGCTGAGGGCCAGACTTCATGGCACGTGCATAGCACCACTTGCCCTTTAAACAAGCCCCAGCGCTTCCAGTAGGCAGGCCCCTCTGGCACCGTGATGTCTCATCCTTCCCCAGCTTTTGACCTGAGCCTTTGCAGCTGGCAGCAAGACTCTGCTGGGTGTGTGTTGGGTGCTAGGGCCCAAGTCGGGGGTGTGGCCCCATATCTGGCCTTCAGAAGCACAGAGGGTGACTGGGTATCCTCTGGGAAGGCAGCAATAGTTAGGTGTGGTGATGTGCCCATCACAGGGCACACGGGCTGACTTGGTTTTCCCAGGGGTCAGCGAGCGTGCTTCACTGCCCTGGATGCTGAGACTGGGCGGGGGTGGACTTGGCATTAGAGGTGGCTTCCAGGGAACAGGAGGCACCGTGGTGCGGAGGAGAGCCTAATTTGGACAGAGTCAGGAGCGGGTGCCTTGGCCGGACCCCCAGGTTCTTGGCACTGAGCAAGGAGGGGTTTTGGAGTGGCACCCCAGCACCCCGTGTCACAACGGCCCACCCCAGTCGAGGAGCGTGGGGCTCAGTGTGATCCTTGAGGTCCAGGAGGAGCCTGCTCCCCTGTGATCTTGGCAGTCACCTGTTCTTTCGGGTCTTTACTTCCTGGTCTGGTAAGCAGGGAGCACACGAGATAAAGTGCGGACGTGCCCTGCACGGCACCCGGCATGGGAAAATGGCCTGCCCCCACCCCGGCCTCTTCCCTGTAGCCACTTGCCTTGTGAGACAGAGCTGGGGTCCCGCTGGGAACTTTGCCCAGTTTCCCCAAGCAGATTCCTGGGGCCTTGCGGGCTGCTCACCTGCCTCGGAGACCTCTGCCTGTGTCTGCACTTCTGCGACGGTCCTGGAAGGCACCCGCCTGGGGAGGCAGCTGGTGCTGAGCATGTGCCTGAGGCCTGCAGAGCTGCCAGGGCGGAAGGACAGGATTTGGCTCCAGCCATTGCCCTCCCCCTGCGAGTCTTCCCTGAGCATGGGCCAAGGGGTGGCCCTCTGCCCCCTCAGTGGCAGGGCGGAGAGATGGTGCCTGTAGCTGTCACTGGTTCTCAGAGTTTCCCCATCCTTGTTGGCTGCTGTGGGTGGACTCAGGCCAGGGAGGCCTCTCCGCCCGCCTGCCTGATAGCCCGGCCCGGGGGTGCATGTGTGCACCAATGGATGCAGCCAGGGTGGGGATGTGGCCAGACCCCTATTTGCCCTCCCTGTGCCCCGCCCAACTTCACTGCCATTTACCAATGCCTAATGTATACCAGACACGTGACGTCTTTCTTTAATCCACTCCACTTCTTTGTGTGGTTCTTTGTGTGATTTGTCCCCATTTTACCGAGGAGGAGACAGCGGCTGAGTTCTTGGGTGTGATGAGGGAGGGACTGCATCTGGCCTGGGAGGCCACTGGCGCACAGGGGTGCATAGAGGACCCTGGGTTGCATGACTGCCTGTCTCCCTCAGCCAGTGCCTTTCCCTCTCTGGGCCTCAGCCCTCCCCACCCACCTTCCTGGGCCAGATTATTCCCAGAGCCCCTTTCTGGCTCCGGCTTTCTGTGGGTGGATGGTGGGAGACAGGTGTGCTGGGGTTCCCTGTGCTCATCCAGGGACGCGCTGGTCGCTCACCCTCAGGCTCCTGATGACAGCACATGAGCTAGAGTTAGCCACTGTGTCAGCAGCTCGTCGACCAGCATTCTTGCTCAGGTGTCCCTGCGGCTTTCAGGGACAGCCATACTGGAGCGAGGAAACTTAGCCCTGTGAGTCCTTGTTGCTGCCTGGGGTGAGCCTTCCTCCCCTGCTGCCACCACAAGGGCCACCTTGCTGACAACACTCCAGGCCAGTGCCAGCAGACCCCAGGTGGCCGCTGCAGGGGCACCTGTCCGCCAGCAAGCCTCCAGCCTCCCCCCTCCAGGGCTGCCAGTCTCACCCAGAACAGCCTTTGCCACCTCTGCCTCAGGTGTTAGGTTGTGTGCCCCATGGTTCCAGGAGAGGGGCCCCGCTGGCCACACCCAGCCCAGGGTGCAGGATGGGGTGGGGCGGGGCGGGGCGGGGTGCGCAGAGCCCTTGTGTTGCCATCTCATCAGTTACGTCCAGAAATGCCCTGTACGGAACTCGAGCACCACTGTTCCCGCTGTCATTTTTTGTTGTGTTCTCTCCCTGTGCTCCTCCTCAGCCCTCTTTCTGCCTTCTTTTCCTCTTCCCTGATGCCTCCACCTTCCGGCTGTCAGCCTCAGAACCTTGACCCAGTGGTGTGCATTCTCTGAACTTTGAGGGGTCCTCAGAGGCCTTTCAGAATTGGAGTCAACATGCAGGCCCTTCTTCCCCAAGAGTAGTGCTCATAGACAACCCCTTTTTGCCTGTGAATTTAGAGGGGGCTCATGGGCTCCCTGAAGGACCAGCCACAGGTCTGGGGCTGAGAACCACTGTTCACGTGTCTCCCTGGCTGATGAGACACCGCGCCTGAGGCCTCTTTGCAGCCTCAGCCCAGGGGCCCAGCTGACTTTGGAGACCCCAGCGGCAGACCTGGAGCCTTACAACTGCCCCAGATGGCAGGGTGCACTCTTAGCCTTGCCGCAGCTCAGCGCCTACTTCCTGTGGTCTGTCTGGACCCTTTGTCCTTCCCTGTCCACCTCCCCCAACACCCTTCCTCCTGAGATGCATGAAAACAGTGTTAAATCCACCCGAGGGCTCATCTCTATCTGCTAGAAAATGCTTCCCACTCATGCTTCTCTCTCTCTCTCCTCCAAATAACTTGTCAAAGGGGAAAAAAAAACTTTCCCAAATTTAAAATCTTGCAAGAGATAGTACAACAAAGGGACCCCCGTTCTTCCTCCCAAGTGCCATCCCGGTGTGTTTGTGTTGGTGGTGAAACCGGTGGTTCCAGGAACCGGCAGGCAACCAGGTTAAGGAGGGCGCAGAGGGCTGTGCTGAACGCTGCAATGTGGGTGAGAGAGAAGGGTGGAGAGTCCCAGTGGCAGCGCCTCAGTGTCATGGTGTCCAGACTCCTCCGGCCATGGATGGAGGCCAGACAGGGGCAGGGGACATAGCCGATTCCTGGTCCCACCTTGAAAGGGTGGCAGAGCCCTGGTGGAACCTGGGCGTCCCTCAGGTGTCAGGCTTGGCTGTCTCTTGCCATTAGCCTGACATGGTGCTGGCTGTACTCTGTCCCAGGGATTGTCCCAGTCTGACCAAGTTTCCTGGGGCTCGGGGACTCCTTAACCTTCCCTCTCTGTGCAGGGAGCAGAGCCCTGCCAACTCCGGGTGCCCCGCGGGCAGCCTGCATCTGCCTCCTCCCCTCGGCCTCTGCTGGAGTGACTTCACCTTCCCTTTCTCCTCCCCACCTCCCTTTTTCTCTCCCCAGAGGCCATTAACTGTTTGATGAGAGCAATTGAGATCTACACAGACATGGTAAGGGTCACCGCGGGTCCTGTCCCCCTGCTCTTAGTCATGCCATACAGCCCCAGCCTCCCCTCCCCTCCCCGAGCACTGGGAGCAGGCTGAAGGGGCGGGTGGTTTGGTCACCTGAGCTGGGCTGGGCAGGCTGGGTCCTCACTCAGCTCTGTACCAGCAGGGCTCCTGGTGACAGCTCCCAGCCCATCACTGGGGGCCAGGGCTCCTCCCCAGGCCCTGCTTCTGCTCCCACCCAGGGCCATCATTGTCTGCACTTGTAGAGGTTACTGTTTTGGGGGCCCATGTGTGTCCAGCGCATTTCCCCTCACCAGCCCTCCCCACAGGCATTTGATAAAGGTGGGCAAGCAGGGCCCAGAGTCACCTCCACCCTGCCCCACCCCAGGGAGTGGCTCCTTGGGCAACAGATGAGGCCCAGAGAGATGGCTGCTAGTCTGAGGCCAGGGAGCCAAGACAGTGGACCAAAACCAGACCCTGGCTCCTGTCGACCCCACTTTTTGCCTTTTCATCTCTGTCTCTGTCACATCAGACCCCTCCCTCCGACAGGAACACAGTGCCGGACTGCATCCTCTCAGTGTCTGAGTGCTGTGCTCTGCCCTGTCATGTGGGCACTTCGTTATACTGTCCAACAGTCAGGAAAGGGGATCCCAGATGAGATGTGGCTTGCTCAGGAACATGTGCCTATAAGCAGGAGTCACTGAGACCTGAAAGTTTTCCTGGCTGAGCCCAGGGCCTTGCCCTTTCCTGCTGCCCTTTGCAAGAGGTGGCCTCGGACCAGCCCCTGTGTGCAGAGTGGCAGCCCCGGCACCTCGATCCCTGCTGGTAGAGACGGGTAGGAGGGGCTCAGCCCCTCTGAGAGCTGGAGGCCTCCTTGGGGAAAGCTCTGGGTGTCTGCAGGGGAAGCTGGAGGGGAGTGGGTGTTGGCCTGTGAGGAGTGTGTGGCCACACAGGGATGGGGAGGAGGAGAGGGAGGCTGTCCCTTGGGCAGTAGGGCCCTTGGCCCTGGTTTCTCCAGAGCTTTGACCAGGTGACTCTGGGCTGGTCCGTCCACCTCCCTGGACCATCTGTCAGGTGCAGCAGGGCCTCTGCCAGGTCCCTCTGCACCCATCATCTCTGGTATTGCCCCGTCTACCTGTGCCTGCATTGACGCTGGATGTGGGATGACTTGCCCAAGGCCACCCAGTCGGGGCAGCACTCAGACCCAGGCCTCTCATGCTAGAGCCTCCCACTTTAGACCCTGTGCCCCTCTGCTTCTCGGAGTCCCCTTCTGCACACCTCCCCTTACAGGTGCGGCTGAGGGATGAGAATCCAGCTTTGGGGACCTGGAAGGGCCTGGTCGAGCTGGGGTGGGGCTCTCAGGATATCACTCATCACTGACGGCCCCTTCCCTTGTCTTACCCAGGGCCGATTCACGATCGCAGCCAAGCACCACATCTCCATTGCCGAGATCTATGAGACGGAGCTGGTGGACATCGAGAAGGTAGGTGGCAGTTGGGGACCCAGCCTGGCCAACAGCAGGGGAAGGCTGCAGTGGCCAGTCCTCTGGTGTCTGCGCACCAGGACAGGATCGGGGGGTACCATGGCAGAGCTTGGGAAAAGGGCTTTGGCTGAGCCCCAGGCCAGGCTGGGCGAAGGTGGCATTGGCTCCTCCCTCCCGTCTCCCCAGGCCATCGCCCACTACGAGCAGTCTGCAGACTACTACAAAGGCGAGGAATCCAACAGGTACCCCGGGCACAGGTCCCCTCCTGTCCACCCCAGCCCCTCAGCAAACGCCCCGGACCCAGACTCGACTACCATCACTGACCTCCCTCCTCTCCCCCTGCCCCATACAGCTCGGCCAACAAGTGTCTGCTGAAGGTGGCTGGTTACGCCGCGCAGCTGGAGCAGTACCAGAAGGCCATCGACATCTACGAACAGGTAGGGGGCAGGCGGGGCTCCAGCCCCAGCCTGCCTGCCAGCACCCCCTCTCCCTGTCTCCCGCCCTTTCCATCCCTCCCCCTTTCTCTGCACTTCCTGTGTTCATCCCCTCCCCCAGGTCATCCCCTGACATCATCCCCCCTGCACTCTCACAGAGTACTCAGCCTGGCTATACGAGCTTTCTCCACCCACGACCCCATGCCGTGTCATCACCGTCTCCCTAGACAGGCCCTTCCCACACTCCTCACAGAGAGCTTCCCGGTGGCCAGTGGCCCTGGAGTGAGGCCTACAGAGCCAGAGTCAGGGAGAGAATTGCGAGAGGTAGCCCAAGGCAGCTGAGGAGCCCGTGGGTAGGGGCAGCATCACAGGGGTGCGCGGGCTCCCCTCTGCCGGGCGGGGCAGGGTGGGCTGTCCTGGTGGGTTCAGCCTGGCCTGGAGAAAGGCAGGCAGCTGGCCTCAGAGGAGAGTGGGGCAGGCACCGCCTCTCATGTTGCCGCCCCTGCCGCCCCTCTGCTGACTGATGTGCCAGCCTCCTGTTGGGCCTGACAGCAGGGCAACCTCACCCTCCACCATCTTGGGCCTCTGGAGAAGCCCACGGACACCTGGCCTCAGCCCTGCAGCAACTCCTGCATCATGCCTTGTCCTCAGTCACATCCCAGTTACTGACTTCCCCAGGGCTGGTCTCTGGTCTCCCTGTCCTTGGGGTCCTGGGTTCACAGGGCCTCAATGGGGCACGGACCCAGCTCCCAGCTGTCCCCCAAGTGCCTGGCAGTGACCCTGGCCCTCCGGGTGCCCGCAGGTGGGGACCAATGCCATGGACAGCCCCCTCCTCAAGTACAGCGCCAAGGACTACTTCTTCAAGGCAGCCCTCTGCCACTTCTGCATTGACATGCTCAATGCCAAGGTGAGCGCAGGCCCTGCGGTTGACCCCCCCCACCCCGCCACGGGGTGACCAACCACTCCTGGAGTCCCATGTCTGTCACTAGGCCAGGTCACTTCTCAGCTGCTTAAAAGGGGCGAACCCTTCATGTCTGGCCCCCAGCAGTCAGCCTCTGGGCACGAAATGATATCCCTGATACTACCTGCCCCGTCCCTGTGGCCTTTTGAGTTTCCAGCTCCCGGCTCACTCAGGGCCAGGCTTTTTCTCTTGTAGGAGCACTTTTTGAGCCCTTACTGCACTCTGTGAGGTTGGCACCACGGTCGCCCCATTTTACAGATGAAGACACTGTGGCTGAGACCAGAGTCTCTTGTTCAAAGCCACGTGGCTAGTAGACTACAGCCCCAAGATTCCAGATCTTTCTGACTCCTGGTGTCATGGTGTGAACCATAGCCTGCATGCCAGCCCCACCCGTTCCCAGGGCTTCTTAGCAAGAGAGGGGTCAGTGCTAGGCAGGAGTTTGGGAATGGCGGAGGGGAGAGGAGCTGGATTCTGCCAGCATCTGGGATTTCCTGGGATCGCGGCACACCTGAGCCCAACTCCTGGCTTCCTTCCCTGGCAGGGCTGGTAAGATCTTAGGCTTTGGTGTTAGGCCGGTTCAGATCCCCACCACTTACCCTGTGCCCTGAGTGGATCACTGCCCTCTCTGGATGTGACTCCCACTTTCAAAATGTGGTCACCATTTTGATTCCCCCGGGTCCTCATGAGGGTTGAATGTGAGAAGTGTCGGGCATCGGGCCTGGTGTCTAGGACGTACTCACAGGAGGCAGTTGTCGCCCCTACCCTGGGTGGGCCGGGCATGGGAAGAGGACTGAGCACCGGCCTCGGGCACCCTCCCCCCGTCCCCCGTCCCCCGCCTCTGTCTCTGCAGCCAGGCTCATGCTGAGCTCGGCTGTATGGAGCGGCCACCAGGCACAGAGCCAGGTGACGCTGGAGGCTGAGATAGGGGCGCAGAGAGCTGACTTGGCCCAAGTGGCCCCATATCTCCTCGGCTGCCGGGCCCACTGCTCCAAAGGCCGTTGTTTATCAGCTTGTCCGCTTCTTCCTGCCCTCCACCTTCAGCTCGCTGTCCAGAAGTACGAGGAGCTGTTCCCCGCGTTCTCTGATTCCCGGGAGTGCAAGCTGATGAAAGTGAGTGCCGGGGGCCCCGGCTGCCCCCTTCCTGCCTCTGAGCCTGGGGCAGGGAGTGTGGATGGGGAGCCTGGGGGCTCGGGCTCCAATCAGCACAATCCCTGCGATTTGAGTGCTTCTCAGGGGCCTCCTCCGCCCTGTCTGCCCTTTGACTCTCAGTTTTCTGGAGGAGACCAGTAAGATCTAGGCAATGATGGACCCACAGGCAGAGCTGGGAGGCACATGGTCTCACGTGCATGTAGGCGTGCGCGTGCGCGCGTGATATTCCATATTAGTGACGTTGAGCGACTTCTGACGCAGAGGGCAGGATGGGAATATAGCCCCTTCCTTCCTGGCAGCGTGGGAGTCCCCCCAACTTTCACCCCCAGACAGTGTGTGGTGGAGGGTCTCATCCAGGCCAGCCCTCAGGCCAGCCTGGGCCCCTGACCCCTGCCTGCCATTTTCTTGCAGAAATTGTTAGAAGCCCATGAGGAGCAGAACGTGGACAGCTACACCGAGGCGGTGAGTGGCCCCAGGGGTGGAGGAGTGGCTGCTCTTGTCAGATATGGTCCCATCAATTTCACCTTTTTTTTTAATCTCTGGCCCTGGGTCCTGGCTATGAATCCCATTCTCCAGTCACCCCAGAACCCTCACGAGTAGCCCCAAGAGGTGCTGGGAGTGTTCTCACCATTGAGAGAGGTCAGGCCTCTTGGGAACAGAGCTGGGATTCCAACCCACATCTTCCTGCTCCTGAAGGCCAAGATCTTTGCACCACTCAGAGTCTGCCCCGGGTGAGCAGTTGAAGGCTGTCTCACACTGGGCACTTTGGGTGACCCAGGAGGTGCAGAGAGGGAGGGAATGAGTCATGTCCTCCCCTCTCCCCCCTGCCTGGAAGCAGGAGGGAATAGGAGCGAGGGGTGCAGGAGAGGCAACATCGGGAGGGCCCACCCTCCCAGCTCCCACGTCCCTGCTAGAACTGCCCCTCAGAGATGTCTCCCCCTTTCCTCAATCTGTCCTGAGCATCCTGGAACTCAGCTGTGAGCAGCTCAGGTCCTCATCAGGTCCTCTAGACTACCCGTCGAGTGTGTCTCCCCCTGAGTGCCCCTTAGCAGCCAGAGGCCCCTAAATGATGACAGAGACCAAACTCCCCCAGTCCGTCCTGCCCCAGACAGCAGGCAGTGGGCAGCTGTTGGGAAGCTCAGCCAGGGAGCTCAGGAGAAGGGATAGTAGGCCCAGTAGGGTGTGACTTTCTCTCTGACCCCTCCTGGGACACTCAGTGCAGGCCTTCTTCATGTCTCCAGGCCTCCGTTTGGTCCATAAAACAAGAAAGCTGGACCTTTTGTTTTTAGGCTACAAAATCTTTTTTTCCCCAGGAGAGGCCTTATGCCCAGGCCAGTACAGACACAGAAGGGAGCTGCTCTGGCTTGGGCCGGGACCTGCGCCTCCCCGTGCGGCTCCTGGGGAACTAAGGCTGACAGGGGCCCATCTCGAGGGTCCCAGGACCAGAGACTGGAGGCTAAGACCAGGGACAGGGAGGGAGCTAAGGCCAGGCGTGGGGTGGGCCGCCCACCCTGATTCCTTTCCCTGCCCGGGGTGCCACAGGTGAAGGAGTATGACTCCATCTCCCGGCTGGACCAGTGGCTCACCACCATGCTGCTTCGCATCAAGAAGACGATCCAGGGCGACGAGGAGGACCTGCGCTAAGCCCGCCCAGCCCCCTGGCACCTGTCTTCCTGCCCCTCCGCCCGCTGTTCCCCGGCCAGACCCTCCAGCGAGGATCACGGTGTGAGCCCGGAGAGAGGCGGAGTCCCAGACTTGGGCTGTGTGACCTTCCCTCCTTCCCACCCACCCTGGAGGCTCGCAGGCCACAGTGTGGGCTCAGCACTGCTTCGGCAGGCCCTGCAGCCGGGCCCGCTGGCCAGACAGTCACCCTCTGTTCTCGCTGCATCCCTCACCCCCTGCGCCTTTATTTAAGTCCCCAGAGGTGCCCTTCCCCACCCTAAAACACAGAATCTTCGACACAGACCTACTTGCTGCGGGCGCTGCCAGGGTCGGGGTCAGCACCTGTCCCCCACAGCTCCCATCCAGCTGAGTCACAAGGTTGGTGTCTGTCTCTCCACTTTTGTTCTCCGGCTGAGCTCGGAGTCCATGTAGCCCCATGATTTGCTCTCACTGCTGGGGGTGGGCTCCTCCTGCCTCCCCTTGCCCCTCCCCCCAGCACCGGAGCCTCCCAGCCTCCTGCAGCCCTGACCTCTCAGGATAGACCCAGGCCCTGGAGCTCAGAGGGTTGTCCCTGTCCTCACCCCTCCGTCTCCTCCCTGTGCTTTGAGGTGTTGCTGCTCGGAAGCTGCAGCTGGCTCGGGGAAGGAAATAAAAGACAGCATTTGTGCAAGAGTCTCTCTTCCTCCTCACCTAACCCTCTTCACCCTTCAGAGCCTGAATCCCATATTCCTACCCTCCCTGGGCTCTGGGCATGCTTTGTGGGAATGCAGAATGCGAACTTGACTGGGAGAATGAGCTGGGTCAGAGGTCCTAGAGGAGGGGAGGGCTGGGGATGGTGGGTTTGGGAAGGGGCCTCAGGCTTGGGAGTCGGGCTCTGGGCTCTGTGGGCTTTGGTCTCCTCGGCTGGGATGTTGGTGGCAATGCCACCTCAGAGCTGGCGGGAGGATGGGTGCAGCAACTGTGATACAAATGGGTGGAGGAGGCAGCCCACCAGGTCTCCCAGCCTCACCCTGTGTCCACGTTTCCCCGGAAGGTGGGCCGAAGGCCCCACTGTTCCATCTGTTGCAGGACAGAGGAGGCGGCGGTTCTGGTGGGCAAAGTGCAAGGACTGAGTGGGTGTGGGGAGTGGGAGAGAAGACGGGAGCCCTGTGCCCAAGAGAGGAGGGCAGGAACCACCCACCACCTCCACACAGGCATGTAGTCCCAGGGACAGCCAGAGGAGGGTCAGTGCAGAGGCAGGCTCAGTGTCACGGTACAATGGGATGACGTCAGGAAGTGAACAGGGCAGCAGTAACGCAGAGGAGGGGCTGCCTGGGAAACTGGGGCAGGCCCCTGGGAGAGCTGCTCCAGCCTGTAACCTGGAAGAAGTTCAGGAAAGGTTCAAAGTCACCATGTCGAGAGATGCCTCTGTATGACACCCTGCCCTGTTCCTCTGTCCTCTTCAGCTTCTTCCGCAGCTCTAATCAATTGATGATGGTTGCCTAGAGGTCAATTAAGAGTCTTGAGACCTCAGATTGATTACCAGCGTCTGCTGTGGCCCAGGCTGAAGGAGCAGTGTGAGACTTGTCTCTGCTGTCCGTGACCTAAATGGTGATTCTCAACCCTGGCTGTGCTTCAAAATCTTAATATTAGAAGTGTTCAAGCTTGGGTCACACTGTGATAAACTGTGGTTTGATTGAGGTTCCCCACCCTTTTTTGAGTTTTGGGGGATTTTTCCCTCTGAAATTTCCATAGGTGATCCAAATGTGTAGCTAGGGTTGGAAACCACTCAACAGGACAATTTTCTCCTTTCCAACCTATAAATCCAGTTGTTTATTTGCTCAACAAACAATGGAGGAATGTGGTTTAGTGGTTACCATGGGAGGTAAAAGAAGCCTGAGGAAAACATTCTTCAGAAGTGGGAGCTCCAGGCCCTACACCTGGTTACTCAGCGAGTGTTTATTAAGCACCTACTGTGTGCCCTGCCCTGGTCCAATCCCTGGAATTACAGCACTAAACAGCATAGCCAGGTCTGGAATCGATAAAGCTGCTTTTTTTCACCACCCTCCAGATCCAATCTGCTTTTGAGAACTCTCCTCTCCTGTCTCTTACGGAAGTGTCCTGGGTGCTTGGCAAAGGGCCTGGTACATAGTTTGGGGTTTTTAACATATTTACTAAATGCTTGCTCCATGTCAGGACTTGTGGTCCAGGTGTTGGATGTGACTGTGACCAAGGGAGATCCAGGCACTGCCTTCACGGGTCTTGCAGTCTGTGTGTGCACGTGTGTGTGTTTGTTCTTTCTGCCTGGAAGGGGATGACAGAAGATTACTCAATGTGGCCAGGACAGCTGGCCAACTCATATCTTCTGGAAATAACATACAGGCATACACAGAGTTGCCTGATGCCCTCCTAGGGACAAAAAAAAGCACATACTGCAATCCCAGAAGAACTCAGAACCAGAAAGACCTTGTTTACATCCTGTCTCCACCACTTACTAACCTAACAGTCAAGGGACTTATTCTCCTCCAGCTTCAGTTTCATTCTCTATAAATTGGTAAAGTAAACCTCTTTCCAGATTTGTTACAAGAGTTATGGAAAGAAATTTGTCCAGGATGTCTTTGCACATAGTAAGTGCTCAAATAAATGCTAAATAAATGAAGGGTAACTAGAACAAAGTAGTTGTGAGGATTCAATGAGATAATCAGCCAACATGACTGGCATCATGTAGGAGGTGGTGGTTATATGTCAGGACAGATAGCTAGATCTTTTTTTCCTTGGGGTAAGAAAATGCATTTCACCATTTTATAGGTGATGTAAAGAAAACTATAGAGCTATCCTGTTTGGGATCCAATACTGACTGCTGCTTCTAGCCATGTGATCTTAGACAAATTACCCGTCTACACCTCAAATTCTTCATCGGTAAAACATGTAGTACCTATCCCATCCTGCTGTGAGTTTAAGTAAACTGACAGAGGGAAAGCGCGTAGAACAGCTCTTGGTACTAAGGGCTATATCGAGTTTTATGGTCCTTTTTCTGCCTTCCGTACAGCCCACAGCAAGGGCCACCACTTCCCATCTTCAGGTCCAATCTCCTAGTGGCAACCACCTCGGCCCTGAAAAGGAACAAGGAGGAGCGCGCAGGCGCGTTGGGGCAAAGCCTGGTGGGAAGCTCAAGCAGCCGGGTTGGCAGCCATCTTGGTAAAGGGCAACGACGGCAGCTTCTTACGTAATCAGTCTGCGCCACCAGTGGGCGCCGGGTGATCCCGGTCGCTTCGGGAGCGGTGGGGTAGGGCGGGCCGCGGCGGGGACTATGCGGGTGAGTGGCTGAGAGGCGTGATGGGAGAGGCGGCCGTGGCCGCGGGCCCTTGCCCGCTGCGGGAAGACAGCTTCACACGCTTTTCGTCGCAGAGCAATGTGTACGGGCTGGCGGGCGGCGCAGGCGGGCGCGGGGAGCTGCTGGCCGCCACCCTTAAAGGCAAGGTGCTAGGCTTCCGCTACCAAGACCTCCGACAGAAAATCCGGCCCGTGGCCAAGGAACTACAGTTCAATTACATTCCCGGTGCGTGGCGCCATTGGGCTGGGGGGCCTAGATATAAGTGTTGAGAAGGCTTCTGAGACTATCTGAGCCGGGTCACCGTGATGGGATCAGGGTGATGGTGATTGAAGGGAGTCAAGGCTGATAATTGGAAGGCATTGGTGTCAGAGGACAGGGATAATGGGGACCTACGGTATTAGGGTTCAGGATTCTTCAGACTCAGAAACCAGGATCCCTCCTACCATGGTGAAGGTGATCAGGACTCACTCGGACCCAGAGATCATAATTTGTGGTGATCAGAGATTACTGATTCCTAAAGGTCAGAGATCACCGTGATTAGAAATATTGATGTCATGAGTCTGCCTGAAACGCAAACTTTGAACTATCCTCTCCTAGTGGACGCGGAGATTGTCTCCATCGACACCTTCAACAAGTCACCCCCAAAGCGGGGCCTAGTTGTGGGAATCACGTTCATCAAGGTAACTGGAGCCCCCTCCACCTACCCATTTTCTCCTCCTTACTGAGTCTGACCCAGACCCCTCTTGCTGTCCCTGCTGTCCCCTGAGGCCAGTTTCTTCTCCCAGGATTCAGGGGACAAGGGCAGCCCCTTCCTTAACATTTACTGTGACTACGAGCCTGGCTCTGAGTACAACCTTGACTCTATTGCCCGTAAGTGTGGTCTGGAGGGAAGGAGGGATGCAGAAGGCAGAGGGTGGGGGTGGGGGTGCCTGTCAGGTCCCCTGTGTCTATCTGCTTGTGCTCCCCCTGCAGAGAGCTGCCTGAACCTGGAGCTCCAGTTCACTCCTTTCCAGCTGTGCCATGCAGAGTAAGTAAGCCGCAAGCATGATACAGTTAGGAGTGTGTGTGTGTGTGTGTGTGTGTGTGCGTGCATGCACATTGGGAGGGCAGAGGCTGTAACAAACAGGAGACCACATACCTGCCTGTAGACAGTTAGACTAGTTTGTTTTTTAGAGTATTGTGCATTTAAAGTAGCCATGGGTCAGCCTTGGCTGATGGGCTACCATTTTGTTTTCCCCAAACTAGGTAATCTGAGAGTTAACTGAGCATCAGTGTTCTAGACGTCTAGACTTCTCAAGTTCTAATGCTCTAGGTTTGGGCGTTCCAAGATCCAGAAGTGCTAATTTTTCTGGAGTTATAAGTTCTGAGATTCCAAGATTTGGAAGTTCTACAGTTTAATGATTCTGAAATTCTTTATCAAAGTCCTATTACTATCATCTTTTAAGGAGTTAGAATACAGACCATCTAGAATACTGGTGTTCTAGAATCCCAAAGCGTAAGAATTCCATTCTGGAGCTCTGGATTCCATTCCAGAACACCAGTGGTCTCACACAGGAGTTGGCAAACTTTTTCTGTGTAGGCCCAAATTAGGCTTGAGGGTCAGATATTCTCTGCAACAACTGCAAGTTGGCCGTTGTAGCAAGAAGGCAGCCATGGCCACTGTGTAAATGAATGAGTGTGGCTGTGTCCCAGTAAAACTTTATTTACAAAGTAGGTTGGATTTGGCCTACAGGTCATAGATTGCCAACCTCTGGTCCAGCAGATGAGAGTTCTGGAAACCGAAGGTTGTAAAGCACGAATGTTCTGGATTATACGACCTGGGTGTTCTACCAGTTCTATAAGTCTGAATATCCATTATGGCAATTTCTGAAAGTTCTAGTATTTCAAAGGAGACAGAAAATGACTTCTAGAACCCTGGGGTTCTAGGTTAAAGAGGTGCTAGTGTTCTGGGGTCCTGCAGCCCATTCTAGAGCCCTGTGCTCATTCCTGAATCCACATCCAGGTGAGGGCTCTGGAAATAGAAGGTTCTAACACGCCAAGTTTCTGTGATTCCGAGGTTAGAAAGTTCTAGAGTTCTGTGATTCCGAGGTTGGAAAGTTCTAGAGTTCTGTGATTCCGAGGTTGGAAAGTTCTAGAGTTCTGTGATTTTGTGATTCTAGTTTCTACAATTCTACATCCTGAGATTCTAACTCTGGATCCAGTGTCTGGAATCCAGAATGTTGCAAGTGTTTTTCCAAGACGTGGGTTCTCAAACACTGGGACTCTACTCCATTCATGTTCCATCACTCAGGGTTCTAGATTTTTCTGCTTTCAGGGTCCAGGTTGGGGATCAACTGGAGACCGTGTTTCTCCTGAGTGGGAATGACCCAGCCATTCATCTCTACAAGGAGGTGAGGCGGGGGAGGCGGTGGGGGGACCACTATGGGCTGGCACTGGGGCAAGGTGGGGAGTGAGGCTGGCTGCTGACTCCCAGTGGGTGGCGGGTCTTGATTCCCCCAGAACGAAGGGCTGCATCAGTTTGAAGAACAGCCTGTGGAAAACCTCTTCCCGGAGCTCACGAACCTGACCAGTAGGTAGGAGAGCCCATGAAGGAGGCCGGGGGGGCATGGAGCAGGCAGCCTCAGAGACATCAGGTGGTGGGACACAACCCCTTGAGAAATCAGGCCCACTGGGGGCCCGGGGCTGCCAGGACTTGGGAATGCTCCTCGGGAGGTGGAGGTGGGAGCTGGGACCTGGTGATGGTCCTCCGGCCCCCTCTGTCCCCCCGTCCACCCCCAGCGTCCTCTGGCTTGACGTGCACAACCTGCCCGGCACGTCCCGGCGACTCTCAGCTCTCGGCTGTCAGAGTGGTTACGTCCGTGTCGCCCACGTGGACCAGCGGAGTCGAGGTGATGGCAGGGGCAGGGCCAGGGCGGGATACCCAGAACTGAGGGCAGGTCCCTGAGTCCTCACCCTCCATGCAGAGGTTTTGCAGACGTGGACGATCCTCCAGGATGGCCCCATCTCCCGGGTGATTGTGTTCAGCCTCTCAGCGCCTGAGGGTGAGCTCTGGGCAGAAGAGGCTCCCCCTCCGCTATGTTTGTACCCCTCCCACAAAGTGTCCTACTCCCCAGCATCCCCTCCTTCTGTGTGCCCCACTCCAGCCCTAGAGCTGCAATGTGCCCCTTCCCTCCCCTCGACGCTCTTGAATTTCACTTCCAGCACTTGCCCCTGTGGTCTAGCTTTAGCTTTTACCCTGGAGTTAAACCTCTGCCTTTCCCTCAGTCCAGCCAGCCTTCACATGTGACTTGCTCTGATCCCTCCTCTGGGGCCTCTTCACTCTGTCTCTTGCCACCGTCCAATGCCAGACTTTTCTCATGGACTCAACACTGTCCCCGCCTCACTCGGGGTCTCTCCTTCCCCCCACACATCAATCTGTTCCTCTTACTGTGGTCTGTCCTCCTCCAGAGGTGCTCTTGGCCTGACCTCCGCGTCTGTCTTGCCCCGCCCACTGTGGCTTAGTCCCTGATGCTCCCACTCTGGTCTAACCGCCCACTTTTCTGCTGTCATCTTACCTCTGCCTCTTCTGCGCTGGTGGTCTTACCTGGGACTGTGCACTTTTTAAAATGTCCTTTAAAAAGGACACCAGGAGGAGAAACAGGGGTCTGACCTCAATCAATCCCTCATGGCCTAACCTCCGACCCTCCCTCTGTATCCCCACCTCAAGTCTCTACTGAGATCCCCCTGTATTCCTCTCAGGTACTGGGGGTGGGGAGGCGGAGGAGCCTGGAAGTTGTCCCCTCACACCCACCCCCTCCCCTGATTCATGTTCCTTCTCCAGAGACGGAGGACAGGCCCCAGCGGGAGGAGTACAGCGTGCTGGTGGCCAGCATGTTGGAGCCAGCGGTGGTGTACCGGTGAGGGGCCTGCACGCATGGGTGCGGGCTGCCCTCTGGCCTTTGTGCTGTGGCTGAACCTTGTCATTCTCTGCAGACAGTAAACCTTTGGGTGAGGTGGTTCAGGGCTGGGCAGGTAAAGGTGTTCACGTATCCAGGAGGGGAGCACCAGTGTTTAAGTCTAGAACCTGTAGGGGATTTGCTGAGGCCTTGGGGTGGGAACTACTCCCCCTGGGCCAGACGGACAAAGCATATAGGCAGATGTTTAACCCCTGGCTCCATGTAGGAGAAAGCGCTGGTTTATGGTGTCTGCTGATTTCCATGGTGTCAGTCTTCCCACCACAGCAGATTTTGAGCCACTGATGTGATGCCAACCCACTGGCAAAATTTCTGAAAAATTCCTCTCAGCTCCCAAGAGCCAATTCAAGCCAGCTGTGCACACCTCGTGGGCAGTGAAGTGTCTGGGCTGGGGCCGAGCTCTCGACACTGTGTGGGTGTCCAGACTGGAGACCAGGGGTTCCCAGAAGAAACAGTGTGGGTTTCCATTTGGGAGTGAGATGTTCCTACCTCCAGGGAACAGTGCGGGTGTCCAAATCAGAGATGTGGCTATGAGGGTGCCCCGCTTGGAGACAAGGATGTCCAGGCTTCAAGAGGAACAGTGTGTCCAGTACTGAGCCGGGGAGCCTGGTGAGGGTCCGGGCCTAAGCATAGTAGATGAGGCAGTCTGACCTCAGCCTCCCCGCTGCCATCTGATCCTCAGGGACCTGCTGAGCCGGGGCCTCGAGGACCAGCTCCTCCTGCCTGGCAGTGACCAGTTTGACAGCATCCTCTGTGGCCTGGTCACTGACATCGATTTGGATGGGCATCCGGAAGTCCTGGTGGCCACCTACGGACAGGTGAGACCTGAGGGATGGGGCCACTGTCACCCGCCCTCTCCACTCTCCCCCTCCTCCCCATGTGACCCTAACCCCTCGCCCCCACAGGAGCTGCTCTGTTACAAGTACTGCGGCGCAGAGCACGGGCTCCCCGGGGCTGAGCCTGGCTTCCGCCTGCTGTGGCAACGGAGCTTCTCCAGCCCCCTGCTGGCCATGGCACACGTGGACCTGACCGGGGATGGGCTGCGGGAGCTTGCCGTGGTCTCCCTGAAGGGCGTGCACATCCTGCAGGTAACCGGGGTCCCCTGAGGTGGGGAGTGAGTGCCTGGCTTTTTGAGGGCGTGCTCTCAGGCAACATATCAGGGAGAGGGGAGAAGCCACCCCCGGGATGGATCCAGCAGACCTCAGCCCAGTCCCCCAAGGAGCCCTGGAGCCTGAGCCAACCTGCAGCCGAAGGGGTTGTTGGCTGCCAGCCCATTCCTAGGGGAAGAGGTGATCTATTTCTGGGAGGTGGTCCCTGTAGGTCAAGAAGGAGTAGCTAGGGGCATTCATAGCAGGGGATGCAGCACTAGCCTGGTGAAGGGGACTCCGGTGTGACATCTGTCACCCCCAGGCCCCCTGGCCTCCCTCAGCCTCCTGAAAGTCTGTCCTTGTTCCTCCTGCTTTGTCTGACCCTTTCCCTTCCCTGGGTCCTCGCCTGGTTCTGCCCCCGTGACCTGACCTCCACCTTCACCCTTCCACCACTCCACCCTCCAGGTCAGGCGTGGACGTGCCCTCCTTCCGCAGCCTCCCCCCTCCCTCTGCCTGTGGTCTAACCTCCAGCCAGTCTCCAGCTCTCTGCTGTAGTCTAACCTCTGAACTTCCCATTGTGCTCATGCCCTTGAACAGTGGTCTAATGTCCAGCCTTCTCCTGTACTTTGACCTCTGACCCTCCCACAGCAGTGTAACGACCATCACCCCTGTTATGAAATAATACCCAACCTTTCCAGTGGTCCAAGGTCCAACCTGGAACCCTCCATTGCTGGTTTTTTAAGAGATGTACTTTATTTTTATTTATTTATTTTTAGATTAGGGGGGTGGCAATTAGGTTGACTGATTGACTGACTGATTGATTTAATGGAGGTACTGGGGATTGAACTCAGAACCTTGGGCATGCTAAGCACGTGCTCTACCACTGAGCTATACCTCCCCCCTCCTTTGCTGTTTAACCTCCAAATAATACCATCTGACCTCTGACCTTTTCCCTATACCCCCCCGCCCCCTCTGGCCATGGTGTCCCTTTGTTACTCAATCTAGTGTTTGCCTTCCCCATCCCTCTGGCCTGACTCCTGGATTCTTCCTCGTGTGGTCTAACCTGGGATCTTCCTACTGGAGTCTAACCTTACTGTGTCCTTTGCGGTCTCTGCTTGGGTCTTTTTCTACAGTCAGGTCTTCTGTGGGATGGCCCGGGTTAGACCTCATGAAGACAGAGGTTGGACCCCAGTTCATGTGACAAAGATGGGAGCCCCAAGTAAAACAGAGGTTAGACCCAGTGGAAGAGGCTGCGGTCCAGCCGTGGGAGAAAGGGCTTCCATTCTCCCGTGGTCTCAGCATCCCAGCATCTCTCATGTGGTCTGTTTTAAGCCAATTCACTGTAATCTCCTCTCTGTCCCTTCTGTTAGGGTCTAACCTCAGACCCTCCAACCAGAGTCTAGTTCTGTCTGCCCTGTGGCGATATGTCTCTTTTCCACTTGGGTTTGCTCCTTCTCTGTCCTGTTGGCCTGTCCTTTTCTGCCAGGGTCTCACCTTTTGTCTCCCATGCTGTGGTCTCACCTGAGCCTCCCTCCAAGGTCACACCTCACTCCTGTATCATGCGAGCTCTTTTGTCTTCATCCAGCCTCATCCCCTACAACCGAGTTCCAACCTCAGACCTGCACATCTGGGGCTAGGCTTTGTCCCACGCACTGGAAAGTCATTGAAGGCCATCCCCTGGGTCTGATCTTCACCCTGTCATCAATAGCCGTTCCCCGCCACACACACACAGTGGTCCTCTCTCCGAGCTCCCAGCCCTTGGGGTGTCTAACACACAGCCCTCCAGCTCTGTCTCAGCCCTGCCCTCCTCCTCCTCTTCTTCCCCACAGCACAGCCTGATCCAGGCCTCGGAGCTGGTCCTGACCCGGCTTCGGCATCAAGTGGAGCAGAAAAGGCTGGGAGACAGGGCAGGTCCAGGGTCTGCTGAGACCCCCACTTCCTGAGCGCCCACCCACTGCCCACCCCAGGCCTGCGACAACTATTGCAAGGCTCACCTCCAGCCCTCCATGGCAAGGGAAGCATCCTGAAGGAGATGGTCCCCCAGACCCTAGGGTGGTGGAGCTGTGAGCCCTGCTCGAGTTCCACCCTGGGGTGCCCTGTGACCACAGTGCTCCCCTCTCTGCCTCATCACCCCCATTTGAAAATGGGATGATCTCACCCAACCCCCCTTTTGCCCCTGATGAAAACTGGTCAACCAATGATTCTTTCTGTGTCCAGCAGAGCTGAACTTGCCCTTGTCTTCATTCTTTCGTTCCCTGGGTGTTTGATGAGGGGCTGCCGCGTGCCAGGCTCTGTGTTGGGAGCTGGACTCGCCTTGGAGAATGGAGGGAGGGGAATCCGGGGAGAGAGAATCCCAGGTCAGACTCAGAAGCAGGACTGACATAAGAGCATAATGTAGATTTCAGAGAAGAGGAGGGGAGGCCCTGCAGAAAGGCTGAAGTTGAGCCACCTGGGAAAAGACTGTAGACCGTAAGGGCGGGGTCTGTAGGGTTAGACCTCTGTGAGTGAACTGGGGTTGGACCCCAGCAGAAAGCTCTGGTTCTGAGGTCAGGGAGCAGTGGGAAGGCAAGGAAATTGAGCCTCAGAAGAAAGCACGTGGGTATAAAGAACTGCTGCGGGGACCCCGCGGTCAAATTGGAGTAGAGCGTCTGAGGCTCGACCACCTAAGAATAGTGCTGGAGTTGGACCGTAGCAAACATGACTAAGATGAGACCTTGTGCTGAGGGCCAAGGTTAGAGCCCCACAGAAAGTGACTGAGTTTAGTTCCCATCTGGGGAGTACTGAGACGACACCCAGGCCATAGGTCCCTGGATATACCACACTGGGAAGGACCCAGTTAGAGCTCAGTGAAAAGCCCAGGGGTTGGGGAACCAGGGAGTTGGAGACAAGGCTGATTTCCCTGGCCTGTGGCTGTAGGAGTTGCCCCGCCTGTGGAAGGAGTCAGAGGCTTACATCTTAGGGACCAGTGGAGGGCGGGGAAGACAGAAGAAATCTTGCCAGGAATAGAATCTGGGCCAGGCGGGTGGGGGAGTCATTCCTGAGCGGGGTCCAGGCTGGTGGGGAGGGTGGGCTGCTTCCTTCCCGGGGCAAGGGTTGGGTAGGACTCCTGGTTCCTGGGAGGGACGGGCGGGCACCACAGTCAATCAGACCATCTGTCTGCCTCCTCCTGTGGAAGTCCACCTATCAGCCTGACCATCTGCACCGACCGTGAAGACCAGACTACCAGTGCCCCACAGTGGGTTTTCAGGAGGCAGAAGCCCACCAGTTCCTGGCCACCCCTTCTTCATCTCACCCCCAGAACCCAAGCCCAAGCGTGGGAAGTCTCAGGGAGCTGGCACTAGGTTGTCTGCCTCCTCTCCTGGCAGTGGGCCCGAGGGTGTCCAGCCTGAACTGGCAGTGGGCACAGGCCATTGGCACGAGCAGGTCTCCCTCCCAGCACCAATCTGCAGAGGCGGAGTATTCCGCCACCTGCTGTCCTGGGTGTGAGTGGGAGTCTCAGGTGGGAGTCGGGGTGTTTAGTTCGTGATGATGTGGGTCTGTGGAGTGTGTGCGTGTGCGTGTGTGTGCATGTGTCCACATGGGGCTCATGAGTTTGTATATTTGGCGCCCGCCTGGTCCTTCGCAGCTCACTTCCTGACTTCCTGCCAGCCCCTCGATCTGGGACAGCGTGTGGTGTAGCAGTTAAGGGTGGAGAACCCGAAGCCACACTTCACCACTCTGGGCATCAGTTTCCCCACCTGTAAAATGGGGCTTAAAGCACCTACCTCATGGGGCTTTTAGGAGGGTCAGTTCTGTCGATGTATGCCAAGCGCTTTTAAAAATGTTGGAACAGTGCCTGGTACATGGTAAGGGCCATATGAATGGCAACTTGTCATTATTATTAAGGAGTGCCTTTGTGGTTGTTTCTGGCTGGTTTTGTGGGGTTATGTCTGCCAGCGCAGCATGTGAATTTGGATAAGACTCTAGCTAAAAACATTCTTGCCCTCCCCCCTCCCAGGTTCTGGGAGCCTGGAACTATTTGTAGCTGTTTTGCCTCTTTGGCCCTTGTATGGATCAGAGGCAGTATGTGTGTTTAGGGGGGTAGTGTGTGGGGTTTGCGTCTGAATGACCCCCACAGCCCACCCCTCAACACACACACACACACAAACACACACACTCTGCCCTCTGCCGCTGTCCCTTGCCTGTGGTGCTGAACACAGAGGGTGGGTGGGAGGTTTGGGCTGCCTCATCCCCCACCTCCTCCTGCCCCTCCTCTCTCCAGGCCCCTCCCTGCCTCCCGCGCCGGCCTCCCCTCTCCCCGCCTCCTCCTCCCCCGTCTCTCTCCAGCTCCTCCTCCTCCCTCCCGGAGCTCTCCCCCGTCTTTCCTCCTCCCCCTCTAGCCGACTCCCCCTCCCCCGTGTCCCTCCCCACCTCCTCCTCGCTTCTCCTCTCCTCCCTCTATCCCCTCTCCCTCCCCTCTCCCTAGCTCTCCCTCTGTCTCCAGCTCATCTCTCTCTCTCTCTCTCTCCCTCTCTCTGTCGGGCGGAGTCGCCCACCACTGCCAGCCCAGTACTGGGGAAACCTTCTCTAGGCTGTAGCTGCAGGTAAGCGATTCCCAATGAGGGGGAGCTTGGGGGAAGGATGGTGCTACACCAGGTGGGGTGCGGGGGGGTGGCATTTGAGAAGCCAGGAGCCGCTTCTCCCTAAGCTCGGTTATGGGGGACACGGGGGGGGGCTGCACATCCTGGGCCCAGGTACCAGTGCCCTAACATGGAGTGGGGGGTGCCACCAGCAGCCAACATCCTCAAAGCCTCCTGCATTTCAGGGAGCACAGTGGGCTGGGGAGGGGATGCCTCCTGGGCACTGAGGGGGTGAGGACACCCCACCCCGTCTGGGGCAGTACCCACCCCCACTGCGTTCTCTGCCTCCGTCCCCGCCTTCCTGTGTCTGAGTCTCATCTTTCTGTGTCTCCACATCTCTCAGGGGTCTCTGTCCTGCGGGGTCTGTCCGCCTCTCTGAGTCCCTTTCCCTGTCTCCATCGGTCTCTCACTCTGTCTCTCTGTCTCTCTATCTCTGTGCCTGGGTTTGTTCTGAGTCTTTCTGGAGCTCTCTCTCTCTAAGTCTTTGGGTTCTTTCTGTCTTCCTCTTTTGCCATCTCTATGTGTTTCTCTCTGTCTGTGTCTCTCACTATGGTCTCAGCTTTCCTGTGTCTCTCTCTCTTCCCATCTCCGCGTGTGTCTTCCTCTCCCTTACCCGTTTCTCTCATCTCCATCTCCGTCTCTAGGCACCTGGTCTCTGTTTCTCTCGCTCTCCTCTTCTCTTCCTCTCCCTGGTAGTGGATTAACTCTCATCCTACACACCTTCGTCTCTGCCCCTGGCCGGAGGAGACCTGAGGAAGATCCCCCCCTCAGAGTGGGCTCCCCTAGAAGGCATGGAGTCCCCCAAACTCCTCTCCCTTCTTCAGCCGAGCTCCCCCCATCCTCCCAGCTGGCATCCGCCCATCCCTCCCCTGAGGACAGAGCTCCTCTGCTCTCCCTTGCCTTGTTTCTGGCATTCAGAGTCCAGTCCTTTTTGCAGTCTAACCTGTACACTTTGTAGTGGAGACAACCAGTCCTGTCTTCCATCCAGTCTCCCGAGTCCTGGTTCATATCAACAGGACCAGTCCTTCCTGCAGTCTAACTTTCATACCTCTTTTGCCATTTGTCCATTTCCTGACTCATTCATTCTTTTGGCAATTACTGAGCACTGTTCCTGTTCCAGGCACAGCTCTAGATAGCCAGGTCTGACCAGGCCAGTCCTTCCTGCAGTCTCGCCACCATCTCTCTCATAGTGTGCCAGCCTCAGACTTGTCTCTCAGTAGGAATAGATCATAGAAGCTTCTCCACCACCCCTTGGGGGCTCCAAGAGGGCCCTTCTGAGTCTAGAGGTCCCTGGCCAATACGTTCTCTTCTTTCCTGTGGGGAAGGGGACCCCAGACAACGCGGACAAGATGAGTGACAAGGGGAGAGGTGTGGGGCTGAGCTTGTGATAGGGTGAGGTCCTCAAGTGCCCACTTGGGGCTCCAGGTGAGATAAAATGAGCATGCACTCTCTCTGCCCCTGACTTGAAGCTGTGAGACTTGGCCAGGCTATTTCCCCCTCTGGACCTCAGTTTACCCATTGGCGTATCATAGCCTGAACCCTGGGACTGTGTGCGAGTGTGTGTGTGTGTGTGTGTGTGTGTGGAATTCCCCAGGCTGGGACACTGTGTGCTGGTGGGAGAGCCTGGCTTACCCTGGGGCTGTCACCGTGCGTGTGAGAAGGCTGTTTCCCCACGGAGGGGCAGACAGCAGGCACCCCCTGCCCCTGCTGTGAACACAGTCAGGAAGCGGCTTCCCTCTCACCAGTGGGAGGGGCATGAAGGAGGGGTTCCATCTGGCCTACCAGACTGGCCACCCCCACCCCCTGCTCAGGCTTGGGGTCCCACTCTACCAGTGGGTCTCTGAAGGGTGTGTGAGGAAGACCTAGGGTATTCCCCCAACTGGCCTAACTGGCCACTGGCCCGCGAGGCTGGGGAGAGATGACCCCAGGGGACAGTGCCCACCATCTGCCCTCCAGAGTCCACCCTGGCCTCAACCTGATCCTTTTGCCCCTGGATTCTAAACCCAGATTAGGTTCCAGGGCTGCTGGTGGAGTGAGAGAGGCAGAGGCAGGGGCCTCCAGCAGAGGGGACCCAGCTGTCCCCAGTGACAGGGCTCAGACCTCTTGGTCTTTCATTTCACAAATATTTATCTAATGCTTGCTCTCTCTGACCCCACCTCCCTCAAGCCTCAGCAGGAGGAAAGCAAGTTTTGCAGGAAAAGGCATTGAACCAGGCTGCTTTGCCTAGTGCCAGGGCAAGGGGGGCGAGCCTCAGGACACCCACTGGCTGACCCTTGTCTCCCTTTAGGACTGAGGCAGGGGGGACAGGGGTTGGACTTGAGAGAGGACTTCCCAGGCCATGGTCCTTTTTCGAGAAAGAAGGAGTAAGTTGATGTGGGTGAATTCTTGACTCCCAGGTGGCCCTGGCTTCTCCTGAAAGCTGAGGAAGAGGGAGAGGGGAAGAGAGCTCGAATCTTTGCTTTGGATCCTGGTGGGTTTGTAATTATGCCTAAGTTGTTGCTAATTAGGGGGCTGCTAATTAGGTGTATCATTAGGGGCTTTGCCAAGGGGGCTAATTGTGCGGTGGCCCTTTAAGAATCACCCCTCTTCCCCGCCTACACACACACACACACACACACACACACACACACACACACACACACTCTCTCTCTCTCTCTCTCTCTCCTTCTCAGGGAAGTTCTGCCAACATTCTGCCTCCCTCCCGCAGAGGAGCCAGCTCCCAATCCAGGAGTACATGGGTGTGTCTTGGGGGCAGGCTGTGGGTTAGACTCAGAGAAGAACTTTTCAGACAGAAATGAAATTACTGGGAGAACTGAAGCTGGTGGCCAGGAGAGGGGTCAGGGAGGGTGAAGGCCCTGAGACACCTTCCCTTCCTCTCTGGCCCATTTTTTATAGGCTACTGGGTTATCAAGGCAATGCTAGGATGGGACAGAAAGAGCCAGAAGTCAGGGCCACTCTTGGTGAGAGAAACTGGGAGCTGCAGAATGGGTGCTGGGGGAATTTGGGCAAATTATTTAGCCTCTCTAAGTCTGGGTCTTCACCTCTGTAAAGTGGCTTAGGGACTCCCCAAAGTGGGAGGATGTCACTTGAAATTGAGTGGTCAGCGAAGGTGACATCCAAGTGGAGAGCTGAAGGAGAAGAGGGAATGGATACGTGGGGAAGAGTGTTCCAGGAAGGGGGAACAGCAGGTGCAAAGGCCCTGAGGCCAGAACTTGTCTGGTGTGTGAGAAGGAGTGAGGAGGTCGTATGGCTGGGGACAAGAGAGGGTGGAGGAGAGGGAGCAAGATGAGGCCAGAGACAGAATGATGGGGCCGGGCTGTGTGAGATCTGATGAGCCAGGGAGGGGCTTGGGTGTTCTGAGTGAGACCAGAGCCATGGAGGCTTCTGAATAGAAGAGGGATGTGAAGTAATTTGCATTTTTAAAGGAAACCTAGATGAGACACAGAAATAGTCACTCAAAGAGGAGGGTATAGTGGTAGAATGCTTGTTTAGCATGCACAGGGTCCTGGATTCAATGCCCAGTACCTCCATTAAAAATACATACATAAATAAATCTGAAAAAGAAAAAGAAATAGTCACTCAAACCCAGGTCCAGAGTCAGGAAGAGGAGTATTGACTGGTTACCCCACATCTAAATGGGGCAAAAAAACCCAACCCTAAGGCCTCATATGTCATGGCTTCTAAGGAATCGTGCCCCTCCCAGAGACTGGGGGATACTGGAGAGAGATGCCTGCCCCCATTGCCAGGAAGAATATGAGTGAGAGACCCTCCAGCAGCCCCTCCCCTGCCCCATCTGAGACAGACAGACAAATACCCCAACACCTGCCACAGCCCAAGTCCCAGGCAGAGGCCCTCTGAGCACCAAGTTGGAAATGAGAGGAATCACCAGATGAGTTTAGGGCCCCCAGCTCCTTGCCTTCCCCACTCACTAACTTAATCAGTCTGTGTTTTTATGTGCCTGGCTTCACTCTTCCGTGGTCTGTTTGTGAGATTCATCTGCATTGTTGGGCAAATCAGCTGCCTGCTCCCTTTTGGTGCTGTATAATATTCCACTGTGTGACTATTCTGCCATCTACTTCTCCATTTTCCTGCTGATAGGCATCTGGATTGTTTTAAGATGGGAGCTATTATAAATGAAGCTTCTGTGAACATTTGCATAATTAAAATAAAAACATTTGTCTTTTGGCAAAAACATGAGCTGTTTCTCTTGAGTACATGCCTGGAGGGGAAGTGCTGAGTCCTAGGATGCACGATGTTCTGCTGTAGTTTCCTGAAGTGGTTAGACTCCCATCAGCAGCATGTGCTGTCTTATCTTTCTCTGTCTTTCTCTCTTGGTCTCTGCCTGGCCCCTCTCTGTGTCCCTTTGTGTCCCTGTCTCTTTATATCTGTCTGTTTGTCTCCCCCAGTCTCTCTCCTTCCTCAATTCTCCACCCCTAACAAGCCTTGACTCCTGAGCAACAGAGAAGAGGTTCACTCCCCTCACCCAGACTTCCTCCTCCTTCCCCACAGGACCCTACCACCCTCCATGGCTCCCCTGGCCTTGGTGGGGTTTGCACTCCTCCTGGGGGCTCCCCCATGCTCAGGGGCAGCCACGCCGACCCCCTCCCTGCCTCCTCCCCCAGCCAATGACAGTGATGCCAGCAGCACGGGGGGCTGCCAGGGATCCAGCCGCTGCCAGCCAGGGGTCCTGCTGCCCGTTTGGGAGCCTGACGACCCATCACTGGGTGACAAGGCAGCGCGGGCCGTGGTCTACTTTGTGGCTATGGTCTACATGTTCCTGGGCGTGTCCATCATTGCCGACCGCTTCATGGCATCTATCGAGGTCATCACGTCCAAGGAGAAAGAGATCACCATCACTAAGGCCAATGGCGAGACCAGCGTGGGCACAGTCCGCATCTGGAATGAGACCGTGTCTAACCTCACACTCATGGCCCTGGGCTCCTCGGCCCCTGAGATCCTGCTGTCCGTCATTGAGGTCTGTGGCCACAACTTCCAGGCGGGTGAGCTGGGCCCGGGCACCATCGTGGGCAGTGCTGCTTTCAACATGTTTGTGGTCATTGCCGTGTGCATCTATGTCATCCCGGCTGGCGAGAGCCGCAAGATCAAGCACCTGAGAGTCTTCTTTGTCACTGCCTCTTGGAGTATCTTCGCCTATGTCTGGCTTTATCTCATCCTTGCCGTCTTTTCCCCGGGTGTGGTCCAGGTGAGCAAGGACCCACAGACGTCTCCTTGGTGCATGTATATCAGCAAAATCCAGAGGGGTAGCTTCCCGGGCTTGGAGAGTCAATTCTTGTATTTGCAGGAATGCATGCTCACATCCAAGAGGGACACCAGGTATGGTTGTGCGGGTCACGCACTGCACAAAGGCATTGGAGCCAGAGAGGGCAAGTTGGGACTGGAGTCTAGTGGGTGTTCCTAAGTCATGTCTGGATGGCACTGCAGACCCTGGGAAGGGCTCATCTGCCCTGAGTGGGATGCCATTTTGCAATATACCCATACCAAAGGGGCACATTTTAACTCTCACAAGGGCACGACAGTTGATAACAGAGTCCTTGTGATCTATGTACTGCACACTACAGTCTAGCCAGGTATTTCCCAGGTCTGTTCACTTGTTTTCCTATACTCCCTGTCTTTTGCATAATTTATTCCCTCTTTTGCATAAAGACATCCTCTATTTGCATAATTCATGCTACAGTTGCATAATCCAGCCTTGTGTTTTCTGGTAGTGCTAATATGATTTGGGTAACTTGGTGCAATTTACATAGCTTATCCACGGACTTTGCATAGATACACAACCACATCTGTGTAAGCTAACTCTGTTTGCCACATATGCTGTAGTGGTTTGCATAACTCATTCATTATTTATCATTGACTTCTGATGTTAGGATAATTTATGCCACTTCCCTGTAATGTATACTCACATCCAATCTAACATAGGTATAAACCCAGCCCACTGCAAAGACCACTTTGCATAATTTATTCCAATAGTGAGATAAAATTTAGACTCACATTGAGCTGAGTAATTTACACCCACATTCACATAATCTTTTCCCTCTCATTTATCCGGTGCCTTAACCAGCATACTACCTCATCTTCCTTTAAAACATTTGTCTAATTTATTTCCCATAACCCCTAGACTGCTGTCTACACTTGCATAGTTTATTCATGGGCCTGGCCTAATTCGTTCACATATGCATAATTTATTTGAGGCTACCCAGGATTCCTTCACACATGTGTATAATCTATTCATGCCTATCTGTCAAGTTTTGTCAGTTAGAGTTTCTTTCCAGGAAGGATCTGAAGTTAGAGGTATCAAAATTCTTTGCAGATGATTTCAAATCAGAACTGAAGGATTAGAAACCACAGTGAGGGAAGAGGGAGATGGTAGCACCAGAAGACAGGGAGGAGAGAGGGAGAGATAGTTACTGCAATTGACTCATGTCTGTAATGCTGAGTTTCCTGGCTGCCGTTTCGAAAAGTATAGAATGATGCTTCACACAGTTCTCAGGCATTGTTAAAAAAAAAATTCCTGGATGCAGTGAACTGGAGAGGTGAGAATATCCATATGGCTCTGGATTTTCTCCGGAAGAGCTGTGTGATCCCAGGCAAAGCCTGTACCCTCTGGACCTCAGTTTACACATCTGAACCATGTAAAGGGTTGAACTAGACCACTGGTTCTTAATCCTTCATACCCAATCCTCCTTTTTTATAACAAATTTTGTTAGATCCCCTTTACTCTGCTCATGTGAAATTCTTAGATAAGAGGAGAGGGATCTTCTAGCCTTAGAGTTTTTGGTGCATGGACTCTGGAACCAGAGGCCTGGGTTCAAATTCCATCTCCGTTGTTTCCTAGCTGTGTGACCTTGGGCAGGTTCTTTACCTGCTCTGTGCCTGTGTTTCCCCACCTGTAGTCAGGGGATCATCGTAGTACCAACTACAGAGAGCTGTGTGAGGATGTGGAAGGGCTTAGAATAGTGAGCTCCAGACAGAGTATATGTGAGCTCCTCTTCCCATTAACAAACTGGCCTCCACTGTTGGCTTCCCCAGAGTCAGTATCATGCCCAGACTGTGATACAAAGGAAAGTAAGATCTACTAGAACAACCTGCACTTCCGCATGTAAATTCCTCGGCATGACTACCTTCAAAGTCATGACAAAGGAGCCAGATTCTGGCACCTACTGATATATAATGAACAAGTTTGGGTTTAAAAGGAAAAAAAAGTTCAGAAACCATTCTGTGCACGGAGCCCAGCAGAGGAGCCGATAGCCATGAGATTAAAATCGAGTGTCTTCAGTGGACATTACACTACAGGGAAAAATACTTCATATATACATAAAACAAAGTGGAGTCTAGATTCTATTATAAGCAGGGTTTCAGTGACATGAATGTCCAGTGGGAGGTTCTGAAGTCAGGGAGGACACAGGACAATCCTGTCTTCTGTGGGATTGTCCCATGAGTCACTGGATGTCACCAGGGACCATATCCCCCTCCTCAATTATGGTGGCAAAACATAAATACCCCTACACTTGTGATACCTCCTCTTGGGGACGTTCTATCCACTGAGTCCTGAAGGTGTCTCCCTCCCCTACCAGGGTGGGCAAGTCCATGAGCCCACTTTCAGTGGGGGCCCTAGAAGGAAGATGTGGATCTCCTAGAATTGAACCACATTTTGTTTACCTGCAGGGATGAAAGCAGATCTTAGTGGTTTGAGATCGTTCTTCTGATTAAGAGTGAATCTCTAACGTATACAGTGGCCAGTTCAGTGAACACAAGGCGAGAGTTCATTTTACATCTTGTGTGGAAAATTTAGCTTCTTTTCACAAGCCTGCCTGGTAGCTTTGTGTGGCTTTACTATTTCCAAGTCCTGCCTTTTCTCTGAACCATGAGTAAACATAGCCACAAGGGGATGTGGTGATTGGAGCTTAAAGATATCTTCCCTACCAGGCTCATTTTAAAGATAGCTCTGGGGCCATCTTATTATAAATACTCTTTAATAAGAAAGGTAACATATGATTCTTTATATGAACATTTCAAGGTGAACTGTCAAGTGTTGGTGGATGTTTCCTGTATATGCCCAGACCATGGACAGACTAAGTCCCAGACCGCAATGAGCCCAAGATAATAGCGCTAGTAATAATAATAACAGTGATGTTAATTTCACATTTTGTGTATTTTCCATGTGTCAGTAAGCGACAGCAGCAAGTGCTAGGGGTGCATTCAATCTTGGGGATATCCCCCTTTTACAGACAAGAGGCTGGGCCAGGCATTCCTCTTCTAGAACCAGAATCTAAATTTAGCACTGCCTTGTCTCTCGGGGAAGGTAGCATGTAAACATGGGAACTCGTTTTATAAGGCTATCAGACCATGAGCCAAACTTTTTCCTCTTTTAGAGTCAGAGTCCTGTCCCTCATAGGGCCAAACAAATACTAAGGAAGGAGAATCTGGCAAAGGGCTGTATTCACTGGCTGTGGGAGGAATAGGGGAGTTCGGGGAGGAAAGCAGAGAGCAGACCCGGGGTGACAGGTGGGGTCTGGAGAAGTGGCGGCACCCCAGGTGAGGAGGGGCAGAGGAGAAATGGAGCGGGGAGAAAAAAGATAGAGGGAGAGAGGCAGGAAGAGACAACAGCTCTGCTCCTGGACAGGGGCTGGGACCACATTAGGGGAACTGGTCTCTGGCTTGGTGGTGGCTGAGGATGTCTGGGGAGGATGTCTGGGTTCCTGGCCCTTGGGCAGCTGGGTGTGGTTCTCAGCATGACAAAAGGTGGATGGATGGATGGATGGATGGATGGATGGATGGATGGATGGATGAAGAGATGAGGAGAGAGACAGGGAGGGCGGGGGCGGGGGACATAAAGGCCTAAAGAGAAGAGAAGGAGGGTGGGGGCAAGGAGAAACTGCGAAGAATCCGAGAAGGGAGAGAGTGGGTATCTACAAAAGATATAAAAGAAAGACATGGAGACAAGAGGACAGGGGCAACAAGAAAGGAAGAGACAGAAAGAAAGGTGAAAAAAACAACTGTCTCAAAGAATGAGACACAGGCAGAGAAAGAGACAAGGACCTAGACAGAGAGAGAAGAGAGATGAGGAGAGGCAGGGAGGAAAGAGAGAAAGGGATGGAGGGAGATAAGGGGAAAGAAGAGAGGTAGAGGAACGGAGAGAAGCGGGAAGAGGCAGAGATGAAGAGAGACAGGAGCGCCACAGAGAGGGTCAGAGACAGAACGCCAGATGGGGACACATGCGGGAGAGAGACGCTGGCAGCCGGCGGGCGGGCGGGCTGCGAGCGCGCCCCCTCCCGGCGCGGCGGTCCTGACCCGCGCGGCCGCCCGCAGGTGTGGGAGGCGCTGCTGACCCTCGTCTTCTTCCCGGTGTGCGTGGTGTTCGCCTGGATGGCCGACAAGCGGCTGCTCTTCTACAAGTACGTGTACAAGCGCTACCGCACCGACCCGCGCAGCGGCATCATCATCGGCGCCGAGGGCGACCCCCCCAAGAGCATCGAGTTGGACGGCACGTTCGTGGGCGCCGAGGCGCCGGGCGAGGTGGGAGGCTTGGGCCCCGGCCCCGTCGAGGCCCGCGAGCTGGACGCCAGCCGCCGCGAGGTCATCCAGATCCTCAAGGACCTCAAGCAGAAGCACCCGGACAAGGACCTGGAGCAGCTGGTGGGCATCGCCAACTACTACGCGCTGCTGCACCAGCAGAAGAGCCGCGCCTTCTACCGCATCCAGGCCACGCGGCTGATGACCGGCGCGGGCAACGTGCTGCGGCGACACGCGGTGGACGCCTCCCGCCGGGGCAGCCCGGCCGAGGGCCCCGGCGAGGACGAGGACGACGGCGCCAGCCACATCTTCTTCGAGCCCAGCCTCTACCACTGCCTGGAGAACTGTGGCTCCGTGCTGCTGTCCGTCACCTGCCAAGGCGGCGAGGGCAATAGCACCTTCTACGTGGACTACCGCACGGAGGACGGCTCCGCCAAGGCTGGCTCCGACTATGAGTACAGGTGGGTCCTGGGCAGGGTTCCCCCACCTGCCCTGGGTGGATGGGAAGAGAGGGCTGACTGCTCACGGATCATAGGTTCCGCCATCCAGCAGCCTCCAGGCTACGTGTCCCTAGTGCCCATCCTTACTTTGCTATGGGCAGACCTGCAGTATTCATTCATTCATTCATTCACTCACTCTTTTGGGAGAGAGGTCTACTTAATTTTTTAGAGGAGGTACTGGGGATTGAACCCAGGACCTGGTGCATGCTAAGCATGCACTCTACCAGTTAAGCTATACCCTCCCCACCATTCATTCACTCTTGAGAGTTTACTTTGCACCAGACACTGTTATGGGCATTCGGCACGCACTGTTGGACGAGACAGACAGCGTGGCTGGCCACTGGCCACAGGCTGCTCCTCCAGTGTCCATTATCTACCTGTACCTTCTTGTGCTTGATACTGCACTGTTAATTATTACAGCTCCATTACAGGTACCGTTACCTGGTGGAACATGTACCTCCCCCCACACACACACACGATTGTTATAGTAAAAGTGTTTATTGAGCCCTTACTGTATGCTGGGGGTATACCGTGGTGAACAAGACTGCTAAGGTCTCTATCCTCTAGTTGCAATAACGTTATAAACTATTAAACGTAGAAACCATCAGATGATGGTGCTATGGGGGAAAGTGAAATAGAGTAAAAGGAGCGAGATGATGCCCATTTGGTCCTCAGATCCTTGGTTCCACCATAAAGCCACCCACCCTTGGCATCCTACTGTGTCTCACTGCCCAGCCCCTCTCCTCACCCGCCTTTGAGCAGCCCTGTAATCTTGTTCAGCAATTCCTACAATGTGCCTATTAGTTACCAGATGCTTTTTTTAAGGGGCTCAACAGAGAACAGTAAACAAGACAGATAATTTGTGTTCTCACGTGTCCACAGAATTCTTTATGTATTTGTAATTCTTCTGTCCACACCATTCTCTTTCAAGAATTATAGATTTACAGTATATTTTGTTAACTCATGTGCAAGTCTCACAGGGTCTCCTATAATAATAAAGTTTATTATATGTCTTCAACGCACCAGAAAGGGACCTGGGCAATGAAGACCAGCAGTGAACAGAAGACATAAAGTCCCTGCCCCAATGCAGCTGACCTGCTCATGGGAAAGACAGGCCATTAGAAAGTATACATTGGCTACATTAAAATGTCAGGGAATGATAAGAATGGTGAAGAAAAATAAAGCAGAGTACAGGCGAGAGAGTGTTGATGGCTGCTCTTCACATGTTCTGCCCGCTAAGTTGAGGCTGAACTGCACAGATCTTTGGTTCCGCCATCACGTAGCAGCCAGTCCCTCATCCTTGAACTCTTCTCTCTCTGGGGCTGAGTTTCCTATTTCACAGATCTTTATCCACCACTGTACCTCAGCAAAGACCTTTGGTAACTCAAGCTTCCCTCAGCCCCATCATGTCTACCTATCTTTCCAATGCCTCGGACATTTCTAGGTTTTCTCCTCCACCTTGGTCAGTCCGGGATATTTTAGTCGGTCCCTCCCCATCCACCTCTCCTACCCTGCCTCTCCCCAGCCTTCTCCTGAGTGGGGCACAGCAGTTTACAGATCTTTGTTCTGTCATCCTGTAGCATGGGACCTCTTTGGCCATCCATGACCTCCTCCCTCCCTCCTCTCCCCCACCCCACCTCCCACCTCTCTTCCTCCTTTGATTGAAGAAAAGGGATTCACTGTATTGGAGCTTACTGTCACTCAATGTCTCCACCATCCCACTCCTACCCAAACCTCTGGTCTGCTTGGCCCCCAACAAAGCCTCAAGCCTTTGCAGAAGGGAGTACAGATGTCACCTGCTGGGATCAGAGACTGCCTTCTCATCTGCAGATGACCTCAGGAATGAGATGTTTGAAGTGAAGGAGTGAATCCTGTTCAGTGGTGGAACCAAACAGCTAGGAAGGGTTGCCACTTTCCTACTCGTCCCTGCTCTCCCAACCTAGCTGATATTCACAGGCCCGGCATCACTTCTGAAGGCAGCTTAGGTCCAGTACTGGGAGGGAGGACCCACGGGTTCCAGTCCAAACTTAGCCCTGGCCCCTATTCCTTGGGCAGGTTCATGCCTCAGTCTGGGCAGGTTGGGTTGTCATGTACAATTGTTGAGGTTGTGCACTGCATAAGAGCACCACATCTAAGGAAGCCCTATTTACAGAGTGGACATTTGTAGATTTCTCTATTATGACAATTTCCTGTTTCATGGAAATAGGGTCTTGAAAAAGGGGAGCCCTTTTCTACTTTGCCCACAGGTATCACTAGGCTAGGGTGGTCCTGCGGGTCTCAGCTTCTCCAAATTATTAATGATTTCTGAGGCCCCCAAACAGCACAGCTATTCTGAGATTTAAGCCCCTATAATCCTAATACTCTAAAAGGTCTAAAGTTCTAATATTCCAGGTTTCCCACTTTTGGGTATTCTAATCCATACCCCACCAGTCTCTGATTTGATGGTTCTAAGATTTTCATCTTCTCAGATTTTGTGCATCCAGGGTGGGAATTTGAGTCCTGTGAACCTAGCTCCTATGATTCTGGTACCTGGTTTCTAAAATCTCTGTGTTCTTTTTCTCCCAAATTTTTATTTTGAAAAATTTCACACCTACAGAAGGGCTGCAAATATAGTCTGGTAAACCCTCTTATAACATTCTCCCAGATTCACTGATTGTTCCTATTTTGTCCCATGTGCATTCACTCTCTCCCTCTTGTTAATATAGAATGATATTAATAACTGTGGCACTATTTGAGAATGAGTTGCAAGAAGCCTGACCATTCACATAAACATAAGCGTGCATCTGCTAAGAATAATGACATTCTCCTGCATCATCACAGTATGATGCTCACACTCAGGACATTTAATACTGAATCAATGTTATGACCCAGTGTACAGTCCATGTTTGCATTTCCCCACTTGTCCCTGTAACACCCTTTTATGGTTGTGTTTTCACTCTCCCTCTCTCTTCGCATCCAATCCAGAACCACATGGTGCGTTTGGTTGTCATATCTCTTCAAGCCTTCTTCAATCTGGATCAATCACTCAGCCTTTCCTCAGCTTGGCTTAGAGCAGGTCAGCCCACCCAGCTGGGTACCTTACGCACCATGGACAGCGCATCCTGAGCTGATGGCTGCAGCAACAGGGAACCCCCATTTCCTCCACTCCGGGTCTCCTCATCCAGTCCTTCTGCCAGAACCTTGAGGTCCCTCTGCCCTTCCCACCGAGGAATGAGGGTATATTAGAGATTTGTGACATTCAACATCCCAGAGTCATTTTGATGTCTGCATCCTTGCCAAGAGGAGGGCTCATTCTCTGTCCCCTCGAAGTTACACCCTCGCTAGTGTCACCACCTCATTCCCTCCCCGATGCCATTATAGAGCATCTTGCATGTGCTTCAGAGACTTACACAACTGATACTCTTTTAAAGCTAAGCCAGTTCATGTCCCTCCTCTGCTTGGAGGTCACCCATAGGTCCCATCTCACTTGGAGTAAAGGCCAAAGTCCTCACCGTGGCCCATCAAAGCTCCGTGACACCTGCCCCTGTTCCCTCGGTGGCACCATCTCCCATCCTCTCCCTCCTGCTCCCTTGGATGCAGCCACACTGGCCTCCTTGCTGTTCCTCTAACACTCCAGGCCTGCTCCTGCATTGGCTTTGGCAAGGACCCTTGCATTGGCTGTTCCTTTTACCAGGAATACTCTTCCCCAGAGATCCTCCATGTGGCTCCCTCCCTCAGGTCTCTGCTCAGGTGTCACCTCCTCAGAAAAGCTTTCCCTGACCTCCCTAACACAGCGCTCTCTCCTCACTCGCCACCCTCTTTCCTCTATTTTTCTCCATAGCATCATCACCTCCTAACATCATATTATGTTTCATTATTCATCTCCTGCACTAGAACAGAAGCTATACCAAGGCAGGGATTCTTCTTTGATCTGGTTTTGCTGTTGTTTCTCCAACATAAGAACAGTGCCTGGCACACAGCAGGTGCTCAATAAATATTTGTTGAATGAATGAACTATAATTAAATCACCAAATGTGTAACTGTCACTGTGATATGGCTCTCCAGTGGGGCTGTGACCCCCTGGGGATAGGGCCAGTTCACTGCCCTGTTCCCAGCACTGCCCAGCACAGGGCACAGAGCAGGTGCTGAGGGAGGATATGTTGAATGACTGAATGATGCCAGGTTAAGGAGTGTGGACCTTCTCTTGGGGATACCTGGGAACAGAGACTGGTTTTTATGAGAAGCATGACAAGGTCAGTTCTGGGCCCTATGTCCCTGCTCCTCAAAGTGCAGCCCATGTACCAGAACCATTCGCATCCCTTGGGAGCTAGTAAGAAATGCAGTCTTGAAACCCAAGAGCTACTGAACCAGAATCTGCATATTAACAAGATGCCCCAGAGAATTTGTGTGCACCTTGAAGTTTGAGAAGCAGGGTTGTGGAACACTCCAGGCTCCCGCTCCACCCCGGGACATTGCACGTGCTGTTCCCTCTGCCTGGAGCTCTCCTGCCCACTAAGTCTTCCTCCATGAAGCCTGCCCTGATGTCACCTTCATCATCAACTGTTTAATACCAACCCTCCTACTCCTCATGGGTTCCATGGTGGGAAGGACCAACTCTGTCTTGTTCCTCTTCTGCATCTCCTGCGGGGGAAGGGAACGCACCCTCATTCACCCTCAGTACTATGTATTTAATGCCTCTCCACCGTCATACTTGTGAGTTCTTCCGTGGTGCCGCCCCCTCCTCTGGGAAGCCCACCCTGATTCTCCTCAACTCCCCACAGCCTTCGAATGACCTTCACCCTTTTCTTTCCCCTCTCCTCCGCCGCAGCGAGGGCACACTGGTGTTCAAGCCGGGCGAGACACAGAAGGAGCTGCGCATCGGCATCATTGACGACGATATCTTTGAGGAGGACGAGCACTTCTTCGTGCGGCTACTGAACCTGCGCGTGGGCGACGCTCAGGGCATGTTCGAGCCCGACGGCGGCGGGCGGCCCAAGGGGCGGCTGGTGGCGCCGCTGCTGGCCACCGTCACCATCCTGGACGACGACCACGCGGGCATCTTCTCCTTCCAGGACCGCCTGCTGCACGTGAGCGAGTGCATGGGCACCGTGGACGTGCGCGTCGTGCGCAGCTCGGGCGCGCGCGGCACGGTGCGCCTCCCGTACCGAACGGTGGACGGCACGGCACGCGGCGGCGGCGTGCACTACGAGGACGCGTGCGGCGAGCTCGAATTCGGCGACGATGAGACCATGTGAGCGCGCCGACTGCCTGCGAGAGGGGCGGGGCCAGAGCGAGATGGTGCCTGGGCGTGGCCAGAGAGTGGGCGTGGTCGCGAGGCGGGTAGACCTCGGAGGGGCGTGGTCTTGGGAAAGGGTGGGGCATTCGTGGAGCCGTGCCTTTGAAGTGGAAAAGTCTGGGGAGGTGGGGCAGGGCCCAGAGAAAGGGCGTGACAGCGGAGAGGAGGGAGCAGACAGGGAGGACAGGGCATGGCCATGATATTGGGACGGGACGGGTGTGGGGCCTGGGAAAACTGGGCTGGTTTGGGGAGAAGAGGGTGGGACACCAAGGGCCAGGTGAGGAGAAAGAGAGGAAATAGGATGGGGCCTGGGGAGAGGAATGTGTAGGCCTTAGTTGGTAGGATAGAGGAGTGTGGCCTGAGGAGGGAGTCCCAGTGGAGATGAGGGGAATGTCTGGAAATGGAGGGTGAGTCTGGAATGGAGAAGGGGCAGGAGATGGGTGGGGTTTGGGTAGGGACACAAGAAAGAAGGGACGGGGCCTAAGAAGATGGGCGGGGCCTGCGGGACGGATAGGAGGAAGGGGTGGAGTTTCTGGGTTGGAAGAAGAACCTGGGGAAATAGTAGGACATGTAAGGGAAATGTGGGAGAGGCTCTGGGAAAAGACACAGTAGTAATAAGGGGGCCTAGGAAGGTGAGGCCAGAGCTTGGGGAGACACGGGAAAATGGAGGGCTGGGATTTGGGAGGGTGGAGTGGAGTCGGGAGGTGAGCTGGATACACAGGCATACATACATAGACACACAGATACAACCAAAACACACACTGGCACATTACAGACACACAAAACCACAGACAGATGCGCTAAAACAGAGTCAGGGCTGTTGTCACGCCCAAACACCCGGCCACCACCTTACGCCCCCTTACACAGATGCCCGAGTCTTTCCCATGTGTGCCTGCAGCCTCACATCCCCCACTTCGCCTGCCTGGGATGCAGACGGTGCCTCCTCTCCTGGGCCCGCTCCCTTCCGCCCACGCATGCCCGTCTGTTTCCCTCCTCCTGCCGCCCACGTTCCTCCCACCAAGCAGAGCCCCCACTGCGCTCCTCCTCCCTCTCCTCCCGGCCTCTGTGGCTCGGCCTCCAGCTCAGCTTCTCACTGCTCTCCTTGTCTCTCCATCTCTCCCTTCCCATCTCTGTGTCTCTCGCTCCCGGCAGTTTTCTTCTGGGTTTCTGTTAATCTCTAGATCTCTGTCCCCACTGTCTAGCTCTCTGACTCGGGTTATATTTCACTCACGGACTCTGTACCTTTTCATCTCTCCCTCTCTCTGGCTTGGGTTGAGAGCTTGGGTTGGCGGCTGAGGGCACCATTCCAAGCCCCATCTCTCACCCCCAAGAGACAGAGGGGATGGAGGGAGTTGTCTTTCTGCTTGTTGCAGTCCTTTTCGTAGTCTACCGCTTTCAAACAGCTTCCCTCCTGCCGCCAGGGCCCCACAGGCCCTCTCCTCCCTGACACGGCTTCCCCAGGCTGGGACACCCTCTGTCCCCCGCCCCCACCCATGCTTCCAGCTGTGGCTTTGGGAGACAGAGGACAGGAGGCTAATTAGCGTTTAGGGAAACATATCCTTCCTCTGTCGGGCAGGCGTTAATTAGAGAAGCTTTGAAGCAGCCAGGCTGGAGAGTTGGCCCCAGGCAGGATCAACACAGAGATGGAAGAGATGCCCAGAGTTGGGGCGGTGGAAAGAGAATACAAGAGAGAGAGAGACAGACAGATAGACACCCAGAGACAGAAGAGACCTAAGGAAAGAGAGAGACTGGGAGAGACAGCCAGAGTCATGGAGAGTCAGAGAGAGAAACAAAAAAGAGACAGAGAATAGGAGAGAGAGACAGAAAGACAGAAACTTGGAAATAGATACCAAAGAAGAAGGAAACTGAGTGACACAGACCCATCAAGAGAGGGGAAAAGGGATTGGGAGACTGAGATGGAGGAAAACTAAAAGAAAGAGAGATGCAGGGGAGATAGAGAAATATTCTTCTTACTAAGAGAAACTCAGTGGGACTCAGGGAAGCAAAGGTCCCCCTGATGCTGCAGAGAGAAAAGAGTCTGGGTCAGCGAGAGAGGAGGGGAGGCAGGGTGAGAAAGAGACTGGGTCAGAGATCAGAGGCTGGGAGGGGTGGGAAAGTAGGGTTCCCAGGAAACAAGGAAGGCAGGCATGAGGATGATAAAACTTCAGGCTGGGGAGGAAGGCTGCTTCCTTTAAAAATTTTTTTGTTGTTGAACTGTAGTTGATTTGCAATGTTGTGTTAGTTTCAGGTGTACAGCAAAGTGATTCCGATATATATATATATATAGAGAGAGAGAGAGAGAGAGAGAGGGAGAGGGAGGGAGGGAGAGGGAGTGAGTCAGGGCTGTTGTCACTCCCAAACACCCAGCCCCCATATATATATTCTTTTTCAAATTATTTTCCATTATAGGTTATTATAAGAAACTGAATATAGTTCCCTGTGCTGTACATTAAATCCTTGTTGCTTCTCGTTTCATATAGAGTGGTAGGTATCTGTTAATCCCATACTCCTAAGGCCGTTTCCTTTGATTTCAGGAAGTCCTGCCCTTGTCTACCTCGACTCCTTCTTACTGTCCCCTGCCAGTTGGGTTTCTCCTCCTGCTGGGTCCCATGAGGGCACATCTGTCAGGGTGCCAGTTGGCACGTGTGTCACTGCATGTCAGTGGATCACGGCGTGTCTGCAAGAGAGTGAGCGTCGAAGGCGTATGTGTGTCGCCCTGTCAGCGTGCCAACGTGTCGGCAGCTGTCTACGTGTGTCAGAGTGTGTGAGGAGCGTGTCTCGGGAGACCCTCGTCCTCGCCACAGTGTTTCAGCACCGCGGACAGCTCCCGGCCCACTCAGCTCGGGGCGCCATTTCTTTTCACCCACAGAAAATTTTAAATATCTTGAAACCGGGAATGCTTGAGGGTGGAAGTGGGCGTATGTCCCCACATGACCATGTTGTGTGCGTCTGGATGAGTGTCGCTGTGTCCTGTGTGTTTGTGTGTTGAGCTAGGTCTATTGAGACCCATTTTGCTTAGATTGTGTTGACTCTGGCTGTTCACGTCTATGGACAATGAGAGACAGAGAGGGGGAGAGGAGAACACAGAAAGAAAGGCAGAGAGCTGGGAAGAGACGGTCAGAGAGATGGAGAGAGAGACACAGAGAGGCTAAAAGATGGGCAGAGAGGCAAAGGAAGCTTGAAAGAGAGACTGAAATGCGGAGAGAGACGTTGAAGGGAATAACAGACACCAGGAGGCAAAAAGAGTGAGATTTAAGGAAGGAGAGTCTACATGGGGCCCCAGCAGGGGTCTTACAGGTTGGCGATGTCGCCGAGGCTGCAGTGGGGGTGTTGTGCTAATTGGCATCTGGTCTGTGCGATTTTGCCACTGCATAGGGAATGGCTGCAGGGTAGGATGGCGTGTGGGTGTGGGAGGTGTGATTGGCTGTGCTTCCTCTGCCGGGTGACTGTGTGGGCTGGGTGTTTGTGTTTCTGGGTTCTGGGTCCAGGCCTTGTGGTTCCTACAGCTGAAAGAGCTGCTAGCGGCAGAGCTGTGGGCTTTTGGGCTTGTGGCCCTTTCAAGATCAAGAGGGGATGGGTTGTGTACCTGAAGGGAACAAATAACTTCTGGCTGTTTCTCCCCTCCCACCCCCTGGTTACCATGGCAGTGGGGATGCTGAGAAAATCAATTAGCCCTTGGTTAACCCTCTGAGTGTGATCAGGACAGAGCGCAGAGAGCCAAGGGTCTCCCAGGCTGAGGGATTTGAGTTAAGAACTGTTCATGGAGGGCACACTATATGCCCAGCACTGTTCTAGGCACTGGGATACAGCAAAGAACATAAATGAACAAAGGTATTGCCCTTATGGAACTTAAATTTTAATGTGAAGAGAAAAATGGCAAACAATAAAGAAAATGAACACATTAGATAGTATATTAGAAGATGATCTGGAACAAAGAAAACACAGAGCAGGGCAAGGGGGCCAAGGCCGCTGGGGTAGGGGCAGGGGTGGATTTCAGCATTAAAGAAGGTGGTAGGAGTGGGTCTCATTGAGAAAGAAAGTGAAGTTTGAACAGAGAGCTGGAGGGACTGAGGGAGTGAGCATGGAGGAACAGTGTTCTAGGTGGAGGGAATAGCTAGTGCAAAGGCCCTGAGGCACAAACAGTCCTGCTATGTTCAAGGAACAGCGAGGATGCCAGTGTAGCTGGAGTGAGTGAGCAAGGTGGGGAAGGATGGGAGGCCAGAATGGGAACAAGGGCCAGACCACACGGGGCCTTGTGGGCCATTCTCAGGACTTCAGCTTTTATTCTGGGTGAAATGGGAGCCACGTGAATATTTTGAGCAGAGGAAGGGCCCAATCTAACTTGGGTTTTATCAGGATCCCTCAGGTTGCTATTTAATAAAGCTCAGCTTCCTCAGCTGTTTCTGAGCTTGTTCCCGTCCAAGGGGGTTAATAAGAGAGTCTCCGGCCTCTTCCCTGGGTGGGTGCTCATGAGGATGAAACGAGATTACGGAGCCTGAGATGGAGCAGGTCCTCAGGAAACTGGGAGGCTAATGAGTGAGTTATCTGGTGATTCATGGGAGGGGGCCTTATGCTGGGTTTTCTGCCTCTTCACTCAGGAAAACCCTTCAGGTGAAGATAGTTGATGATGAGGAATATGAGAAAAAGGATAATTTCTTCATCGAGCTGGGCCAGCCACAGTGGCTTAAGCGAGGGATTTCAGGTGAGGGGGGATGGGTGGGCTGCGGGAGAGTTGAAGGGCCCAGGGCGGGGGAACCCTTGGAGGCTCAGTTGTGGGGGAGCCTTCAAGCTCATAGTTCTGAGCTTCCCAGGGAAGTGATCTCATGTTCTCCCTGTCTCTGTCTCTCCCCAGCCCTGCTACTCAATCAAGGTGAGTGAAGTTACCTCTTGGCTTTTGGTGGGAGGTGGGGGGCATGGGAGGAGGGGTCTTGGGGGAGGGTCAGAGCCTCAAGCTCCCCTCCAGGTCAGGTGTGAGGCAGGTTGGAGGTCAGATAAATTTTGTGGAGCCCATGTGTGTTTGGGTTAGGGTTAGGGTTAGGGTGACAGAGGTGTGGAGACCAAGATCATGTTTTATTTGTAGTTCAGATTGAGAGTGGAGAGTAAATTATGTAATCTGATCGAGGTTTGTGGTGGGGTCAGAAGGAATCAGATTTGGAGGTGATTAGGACTGGGTTGGGTTTGAGATTTGGGATCAGAATTAAGACTGGGTCAAAATTAAAGTTAAGACAGAGATTGGTTTCTGGGTTTGTGGGTAGGATCTGATTAGAATTGGGATCAGATTTAGGTCAAAGGTGAGGTTTGACTTGGAGGTCAGTTTGAGGGATTTGAGACTAGAGCTGGGGCCACAGAGATTGGGGTGAGAGTTGGGACTAGCTAGGGTCAGGGTCTTGGAGATAATAGCAGGGTAGATTTGGAGATCAGAATTGGGGTTTGGGATTAGGATTAGGAGTTAGACTGAAGATCGTATTAGTCAGGGTAAGTAATACAAGCTGCTATAACAAATAGGCCCCCAAATCCCAGTAGCTTAACACAATACAAGTCATTTCTCCCTCAGGTAGTTTCCTGAGAGTGTTCCTGGTTGGTGGGTGGCTTTCTCATGAGAATTAGAATTGGGTTGGTGCAAAGGATCATCATCCTTTGGGGAGGGAAATGAGCCCAGCATCAGTTGGAGGTGGTTCTGGGTCCAAGATTTGTCCTGAAATTGGGAATCCCCCTCTCTCCTCACCACCTCAGACATGCTCTAAGATGTTTTCAGAGCTTGGATGTAGAGACCAGGCCTCCTCCCCAGGATGGTGATGGTAATGATGATGTTGGTGATATTAATAATAAAGAAAGTAACATTTTTGATTATTTATTGTGCACCAGGCACTGTTCTAAGCACATTAATTCATTCCTTTTACTCTCTCAACCACCCTATGAAATAGGTACTGTTACTGTGCCCATTTTATAGATTTGAACACTGAGGCACAGAGAAACTAAGGCACCCCCCAAGGTCACACAGTCCCCACCATAGGAACCTCAGAGACACCAACTTAACTTCATGGACCAACCCATGAGAGCTGGGTGTCAGGTTGAGAAAGACAGTGGTCAGATGAGAGGCTAGGGCAGGCTGCAGAAGCATCACCAAGGAGGTGTCCCAGAAAAGAGCAGACAGGGTTTTCTTTACCAATGGGAACAGGTAGTAAAGGCATCGCAGGCCCAGGTAGGTAGGCCTCCCTGGAGTCTGGAGTCTAACTCCCATCCCTCATACTGCAGGGGATGGGGACAGGAAACTCACGGCCGAGGAGGAAGAGGCTCGGAGGATAGCAGAAATGGGCAAGCCGGTTCTTGGGGAAAACTGCCGGCTGGAGGTCATCATCGAGGAGTCATATGATTTTAAGGTGATTTTCTGGGACCTCACCTTCCTGGAGTCCTGCATGAGTCATTTCCTTGGGGGAAGTCCAGGAGGGGATCAACTATGAGGGTCACAAGGGAGGGGTGAAGGAGGATCAACCATGGTCCGAGACCATCCTCCAAGTCCCTTCATTAGAACTCTGGACAGCACACACCTCCCTCATCCCTTCTTGCTGGTAGAACCGGGATCCAGAAGGTTGAGGACCCCTGAGCATGGGGTGTGAGCCCCCATCCCCAGTACCCCTCATGGAGTGGGGTGGTCATAAGCAATGGTCTCTCCCCACCCTCTCATCCCCAGAACACGGTGGATAAACTCATCAAGAAAACTAACTTGGCTTTGGTGATTGGGACCCATTCGTGGAGAGAGCAGTTTTTAGAGGCAATTACGGTGAGCGCAGGTAAGTGGGGAGGGAGGAGAGAGGATGAGAGAGAGAAGAGAGGGCTGGAGAGGCAGAGAGAGACAGAGAAAGAGAAATGAAAGAGAGAGAAAGAGGGACAAAGAGAGAAGGACAGAGAGCAATAGAGAAGAAAAAGAGGACAGGAAAGACAGGGAGACAAAAAGAAACAGAGATTCAGAAAGACAAAGGAAAAGATAGGGAATGGATACAAATGGGAGAGACAGACACACAAAGAAAAGCACACAGAATCCCAGAGAAGGACAGAGATGCGGAGACAGCATGAAAGATATAGAGAATGAAGAGGCAGAGGGCCAGGGAGAGAGCAGCAGGTAGACATGGAGACACAGAGAGAAAGTTGGCAGGGACAGGAGCAGAAGCGGAGTGCTGTGGGGAGGAGGGGTCCTGACCCCAGCTTTCTCCTGACATCAGGCAATTGGATGGTAGAAACAGGTTAAATGGCTTGGCCTCCCCAGACACAGCCTGGGCTCCTCTGTTGCCTTGGAGACAGTCACCAGGGCACCTAGCTTTCCCACCTGAGCAAGTTCGCGCCCTCTTAGGGCTCAGACAGGCCGACACTGCCCCCCTGTGACCAGATATATGATGACACTTGGGTTCACAGACAAAACCTTGGAGACCAACACTGGCCCTTTGTGATACAGATTGGGGAAACTGAGGCCCAGAGAGATAGAGGGACTAGCCTGAAGTCCCACAGGGAATCCAGAAAGGGCCAGGATGGGATGCAGGACTTATGTCCCTTATACAACATCAAGTTTCCTTTAGGGGGCCAAGCTGGTGGGAACAAAAAACACACAACGAAAGAACTGTGGTTGGAAACTGGTCGGTGGGATCAACAGAAACCAGGTGTTCAGGGTGGAAAAGTACCAGACGTTAGGCTTAATAGAAACAAAGTGGCTTCTCCCTCTGAAGCCACATTCTTTTGACATCTATTTCCGAAGGATTCTCTGGACCCAGCCCTAGGCAGGGACACTGCTGGGGACAAGGAAGTAACCATGACAGCTTGGGCCCTGTCCTCACAGAGCTCACTGTCCAGTGGAGAACACAGACTTTTCACAAGAAAGTGGACAGGGCTGGACAAGGGGGCCCCAGGGAGCTACAGGAGCCCAGATCAGGTGTCTGACCCAGCTTGAAGGTCAGGGAGGGCTTCCTGGAGGAGGGGGCTTCTGATCTGAGTCTTCAAATGGGAAGAGGAGTTAGCCAGGAGAAGGGAGCCAGGCAGAAAGAAAACCAAGTCTGGAAATGTGCATGATTATGACATATTTGGGGAGGGTGTCTGGTTTCAGGTACGAAGACAAGGCTGGGGAAGAGGCTGGAGGTGAGTAGGATCCAAACCCCAAAGGCCTTATAAACTACAGTAGGAGGCTTGGCTGTCATTTTTGGTGACCCGGGGAACTATGGAGCATTCTGAATGAGGGGAGTTCCTGGAGGTAGAGCTTGTGGAAGGAAGAGGGAGAGGATGGGATGGGGTGTGAGTTGTGGCTGTCAAAACTGGCAAGAAATGGATCGTGCAGGGTCTTGGAGGACGTGGGGAGGAATCTGAGCTTCATTCCAAAGACACTGGGGAGCCAGAGCGGTTCCTCTAGGGGCTTAGTGAAGGCAAGAGTGTTGCGTGAAATTGTGGGTGTGAGATGATTGTCGTGGAGGCCATGAGTCTATAGAAAGCCAGTAATTAGATCAGAAAAAGTAGTGAAAGGGGAGTAAAACCATAATGGTAGCAATAACAGTGATGATCATCACAATGATGATGATGATGAAGACATAGTGAGTGTCAGGCAACTTTGAAGTCCATTTCCGGTATAAATTCATGTAACTAATGTATGCCGAGTATCTGGGTTGGAGCTTGATCATTTTACACTTTGTTCAACCAATGCCTCTTGATTCCTCATGTGAGCACGAAGCTGTTTGAAATGCTGATGGCAAAGGACGGTTCTCGCTTCCTTAGGGGATGACTCATGAACCATCTTGCACTTAGAGGTGCTTTTGTGTTTCCTTCAACCTCCCTTTCTCGATGGAAAGTTCTTTGCAAGCTGGACTTGATTTTGAACATCTTCGAATCCCTCCCAGGCACTGGAAGGGGCCTTCAACAACAGTTGGTTGGAACAATGACAGTTACAGTGGACATGTGCAGGCCCGTGAACAGCATAAGGCATAACCTGAATCTTGTAGTCATCACAGCCTTCCCTTGGGGCAGGTCTGATTATTACTCCTGTTTCTCCGATAGACATCCAGAGAGGTTAGGACACTGATTTGAGATCACACAGTGGATCCAGGGTTTGACAGCAAAGAGTTGACTCCAGAACCACAGGCATACTGGTGAGGCTCCCTCTATATGGGAGAGGCTGGAGAAGTAGGCAGAGGCCAGAGGCTACACATACTGGAATGCAGATTTCGGGAGTGTGAGCCTGGGTCTGACCTCAATGGGAAGCCCAGGCAAGATTTGGAGCAGGGCAGGGAAAAGCCCAGGAGAAGGAGTGATAGCAGCCCCCTCCCTCCTAAGAGTGTGTCCTCCCTGCTCTGACCACAGCCATGTCTCAGTGTGGTCAATTAGGGATGTGTTCAGCAACAAACAACAGAAAACTCAACCATCAGTGGCTTAAGCACACTACAGTTTACTTTTCTCACAGAACAAAAAATCTGTAGGAGGCAATAAAGAGTTAGCAGCAGCTCAGTAATGTCATTAAAAACCCAGGCGCCTTCTTTATGTCTTTCCCATTCTTAGCTGTTGCCCTCATGGTTGCAAAATGGCTGCTGCACCTCCAGGTATCAATCCACATTCCAGGCAGGAAGAAAGAGGAAGCAGGGAAACAGGAAGGGGTAGAGGGCTGTAGCATTTGAGTTTCCAGTTCTAGTCTCCATTTCCATTTCACTTGGGATTGCAGCCAAAACCTCATTCTTTGAGCTGCAAGATGCAGAATGAAGAAACCTCACAAACCACTTAGAGCATTTACAAATTCAAGCATTTATTTCTTTAACAAGCCAATGGCTAAGTGAGCTAGAAAAGTGAGAAAGGGATATATGACCTGAATCCCCATATCCATCAGTCTTTCTCTGCCTGCCCCACCACCAGCTGTCCTCTGCTCCCTGACATTCCAAGGAGCCATTGGGTGGGACTGTGGGAAGTGGCTTCAGGATTTGGTATGACTTGCTCTGAGTGGCTGGTCAGGGGTTACAATGCTTCTTATCAGCATCCTTCCAGATGTAATGCTTGGCACGCTCAAGAATGTTCTTTGCTTCTCATTCAGTGCTTTATGCTTATCAGTTTCAGGTGAGGTAGACAAAATAATTCATTTGCACTTCACTGCAGGTCAAAAGTGGGTCAAATTTGGTCACGGGAGGTGACACAAACAAGGATGAGGCATAAAAGTTCTAAAACACATTCATAACACAGTACCCATATCAGAAAAGCTAGAACTTTCTGGAAACCCTCTGTTTCAAACCCTCTGTTTCTGTCTCATTGCCAGACTGGGTCACATGGCCACTGCTGCAAGGGGTTCTGGGAATTCAAGTATTTAAATAGCTGAGGACATAACTGCTGCTAGCTGCACGGAATTCTGGGACAGTCAGTATTTTTATCTGAGGACAAGGCTGCTGCTAGCCTCAAGGGATTCTGGGAAAGTGACTAATGTTAGCTGGGTATGTGGTTCTCTCTAGATTCAGGGGATTCTGGGAAACTGAGCACCTTTAGCTGAGCATGTGGCTACTGTTAGCTGCAGTGAATCAGAAGAAGTGAATATTTCTAGCTGCAGACGTGGTTGTCAGTAGCTGCAAAGGCTTCTGGGAAAAGGTATATTTTTAGCTAGGGGTTTGGCCACCCCTAGCAGAAGAGATTCTGAGAAACTGGATATATTTAGCTGGGCACATGGCCCCCTCTAGCTTCAAATGATTCTGGGAAAGGGAATACTTTTCCCAGGGCCATACATTCTCCTAGCTGCAAAGGATTCTGGGAAAGTAATGTGTCTGATGACACAGCTGTCTGGCAGTTGAACAAAACAGGGGCTCTGGAGGTGAGGAAGGAGGCATGGGTGTGTGCACCAGCTGGGTGATGTGCCCACAGGGGACGAGGAGGAGGAGGAGGACGGGTCCCGGGAGGAGCGGCTCCCATCGTGCTTTGACTACGTCATGCACTTCCTGACGGTGTTCTGGAAGGTGCTGTTCGCCTGCGTGCCCCCCACCGAGTACTGCCACGGCTGGGCCTGCTTCGGCGTCTGCATCCTGGTCATCGGCCTGCTCACCGCCCTCATTGGGGACCTCGCCTCCCACTTTGGCTGCACCGTTGGCCTCAAGGACTCTGTCAATGCCGTAGTCTTCGTGGCCCTGGGCACCTCCATCCCTGGTAACCCCTGGGGAGACCACTTGTTGGGGTAGAGCTAAGGGATGGGAGATAGTAGAAACCAGGTAATGGATTCCACAGAGAGGAAATGGCAGGACGTTGAAGTGACAGTTGATGGGAGTGGGGCCCCAGAGCAATAAGGGGGGGACTTCCTAGAAACAAGTCCGTGGAGTCCATAGAAAATATTAATTTCCCCTTCCCTCCCCCACTGCTAAGAAACCAGGTGGAAGATTCCATACACCTCTGTTGGTGGGCATGGCAGGAACCAGGGCAATGAATCTCAAAGCTTTAACTAAGACGAAGGGCAGAGTAGAAACCAGATGTTGGAGGAGATACCACAGAAATAAGACAATGAGTCCTCAGGGACTACAGTCTATGTCCCACTGAAACACAAGGGCTGTGATCCCATCTTCCCAAAAAATCTGGGAGGGGCCCTTTGAAATCAGGTAGCTGAGACTAGAATCCCTACAGGCAGGAGACTACCAGACACCTTTCTTTTTCACGTCGATGTGTTTGCCAGTCAGGTGGTGGCGCTGTAGGCCCAGCCAGCAGGTGGTGGCGCTGTAGACAGCAGCCATTGGTGAATGGTTCTGAGGTCTGCCCTCCAGACCAGAGACTGGCCATCTTAGCTAGATGCTCAGGAACAGGTAGAGGCCATAGTGGCCAGGCTGTCTGCTGGACAGAAACCAATGGGGGAACTGATGGGAAAGCGATGCTGTCGTTGGGGCCTGCCATTCATTTTGTCCAGTCGGGTGGCAAGGGGATGACTGGGCCTGAAGCAACACCTGCAGTGGGTTCATGGGAGACAGAGAATGATTCCCCCTGAAGGCAGGCAGCAAGTCCCTTAGAAAGTAAGCAGCAGGCCCCCATAGAATACTGACAGTGGGTTCCACAAAAACCAGGTAATATGTCCCACAGAAAACAGACTGAGTCCCACAGAAAGCAGGCAACAAGTCCCACAGATAGCAGGCAGCAGACTCCATAGAATATAGGCAGAATAGAAATGGGGTGGGGGTGGGCGCTATAGAGTCACTAAACCAGGGGATGGATTCCACATAGAGAATGTGGCAAGGCATTGAGGAGACAGGTGATGGGAGGGGGTCACGTAGAAATAAAGTGGGGACCTAGAAACTGAAGTGGGTTCCATAGAAAGCAGGCTGAGTCCCAAAGAAAGCAGGCAGTGGGGTCCATAGAAAGAGCGGCTGAGCTCCCAAGAGTGGATCCTGTGCGATGCAGGCTCGTTTCACAGAAAACAGGCAGCTGGTCCCGTAGAAAGCAGGCATCGGGATGGTGACCGACTTTGCCTCCTGGGTGGGGTCGAGGCCACGGAGCTACAGGAGTGGGAGGAGAGGCGTGAGGGACACTGGGGTGGGGAGTCTGGGTCCTCGGGCCAGTGGGGTGCTTGCTGTTGGGCCTTCTGGAAAGCAGGCGACGGGCCGGGCGGATGCCGTCGCCCCTGGGGGACCCGCGGAGTCCCTCTGACCCGCAGTGTCGCTGTCCCCCCCCCCCAGACACGTTCGCCAGCAAGGTGGCCGCGCTGCAGGACCAGTGCGCCGACGCGTCCATCGGCAACGTGACGGGCTCCAACGCCGTGAACGTCTTCCTGGGCCTGGGCGTGGCCTGGTCGGTGGCCGCCGTGTACTGGGCGGTGCAGGGCCGCCCGTTCGAGGTGCGCACCGGCACGCTGGCCTTCTCCGTCACGCTCTTCACCGTCTTCGCCTTCGTGGGCATCGCCGTGCTGCTGTACCGGCGCCGGCCGCACATCGGCGGCGAGCTGGGCGGCCCGCGCGGCCCCAAGCTGGCCACCACGGCGCTCTTCCTGGGCCTCTGGTTCCTCTACATCCTCTTCGCCAGCCTCGAGGCTTACTGCCACATCCGGGGCTTCTAGGGCCCTGCCCCGGGACTCGGCCTCCCCCTCGAGACCGCTGCATCCGCGCTGGACTGCGTCTCCCTTGTCCTCCAGAGATTCAGCCTCCTCTCCTGGGACTCGGCCTCTCTTACTCCCAGGAAGCGATCGCCCCAGGTCTTAGGTCCCCATTAACAGCCTCCTCCCTCACCCTTGGGAGCCTCCCCAGCTCCTCCTGCGAAGAACAGCCCCTGCAGTTATCTGCAACTCCAGCCCATCCCTGTTAGTTACCGGCTCTGTTACCTGGGGAGATTTCCACCTCGAGGCCCCTCCCTCCCCGCCAGAGAACCCTCCCCCATCCATGACTCTACAGAATCCCCCATCTCTCTCCCCCATAGTCCCCCTTCCTCCAGAGGACCCGGTCTTCTGCAGACCTGTGTCCCCGGGCCTCAGAACTTAGTCCTCCCTGGGGAACCCTTAAAGGAGGCTGATTCATCCCAGAATGTGACAGATCTCAGCCCTTCCCTCAACCCTCAGGGAGCTTTGTCAGCCTGGGGGGATGGTTGGGGGAGGAGCAGATGGGGGCACATAGGTGGGACACATCTTCCCTGATTTCTCCACTCAGGCCCTTGGGAGGACGCTAATTCTTGAGGCTTGGAGAAAGGAGGGGAGAAGCTTGGGGGTTCAGAGGTGGAGGAGGCACATCTTGGACCTGTAACTTCTCACATTCCAGCGCCCCCAGTGCCTCCACTACCTCTGAGAGCCCAGCCATGCCTTGGAGGGGAGGACCTGTGTGTGTACATAGCGTGTTTGGGGGAGGGGGGACGCGGGAGGGTGCATGACTTGGGGAAAGGGGGGTGACAGACTTTCCTTTTGAGAGGGCAGCAGGTTCCCCCAGCCAAGACTTGGCTGTGGGGAGGAGGCCAGGAATCAAAGGGAGTCCAGCCAATCTCCCCTGAGAATCTTGAAGGCTCATTTTGCCCTCAGTGCCAGCCAATCCGGGCAGGATCCTCGAAGAGGAGACCGAGGGTCCCAGAGGACCAATGCTACAAGCCAGCAAATGCTGCCACATCTCTGCCTGATGGGGAGCAGGGGTTGGTGGGAGGGTGGGACTGGGGCCAGGGGATCTGGGTGGGTATTTTTATCTTTGAAGGCCACCCATCTGTTGGTAGGCCATCCGCATTTTCTTACTGTTGCTGTCTCCTGCCCAAAGGACACACTTGGGGTGTGAGGAGTGCTGCCCACTTCTTGGGACCCTGAGGAAGACCCTGCAACCCCCATAACACCCTGCTTCCCACAGGTTTTTAAAGTCCTGTCGTCCTGTTGTGCATCAGTCCCAACATTGCAGACCTGTTACCCACTCCCCTTCTCCACTCCTGGCTCATCAGCACCAGTCGCTGTCTCTTTTCTTTGTGATTTCTGTACAAGTTGCCATAAAACTTTGAAATTCTGCCTGAAAAACAGCCTTCACGTAGGAAGTTGGGATTCAGGAGGAGGAAGCTAATGAGGTCTTTGATTGAGATTTGGGCAACTGTGAAATAGACCAAAGAATCTGGGTTCTTCCATGCTCCTCCGTCCTCTGCAGAAGACACCCACAAGCACCAATCACGCTAAAGGTCCGCCCCGAACTTCCCCTAGCCACGCCCCCACGCAGTACCCAGGAGCGTCACTAGCCACGCCCCCACAGGGCCAGTAGTTTCCTAGCCACGCCCCCGCTGGTCCAGAAACTTCGCTAGCCACGGCCCCATCCATCACCCAGGAGGTTCCCTCAGCCACAAACTATTCCTCGACATTGTGTGTCCTGGGAACACAGAAGAAGAGGACCCTAGCTTGAGCAGGAGCGTTAGGGTTGATGGCGGTTTCCTAAAGAAAACAGGTAACTTTCTCAGAATCTGGAAATTTGAAGAGGTGTGTCTGTGTGTGTGTGTGTGTGTGTGTGTGTGTGTGGATAAAGGGCACAGCCTGTGTAAAGGTGTGCAGCCTTCAGAGTTAATGACTTTCTTGTAGTCCTGCAAGTGTTTGAGTGCTGCAAGCAAGAAGGAAGTGTGGGCACAAGTGGAGTGGGGAGTGGATCTGGGAGGGGTGGGCAAAGTGGAGAATTTCCAGCACAGAGAGTGAGGTCCCTCCTGGGCTTGGGGAGTGAAGGGTGGGTAAGTCGGAACAGGTTTGGAGGGTATGCTGGATTCAGGTGAGTACATGCTGAACATGAGATGCCTATGGGCCATCCAGAGGAAACATCAAGGAGGGGACACATCCAGGGGACACTTGGAGCTCAGGAGAGGAAGCTGCACTTAAGAGAGGTTTAGGATTTATTGGCAGTGAAGTGTCACCAAGTCACAGGAGGCGGCGGGGATGCCCAGGAATGGATGGTGCCTTGAGGAGCCCCAACATCTAAGGGGAACATGGAAGATGGGAGACCTGTTGACAGAGAGGTAGGTGGGAAGCCAGGAGACTAGGGTACCTGAAGCTGAAAGAAGTTTCCAGAACGAGGGCACGATCTACAGGGCCAAAGGCTGTGGAAGGGTACAGGAAGATGAGGACTAAGAGACTACCCTTGGATTTAGGCTCTGACAGAGCAGCTGGAGGGAGGGTGTGGGGGCAGAAGTCAGACAGATCTAGAGTAAGGAGGGCGTGGAAGTTGGGGAACCAGTCAGGGCATGGAGACCATGCTTTGCAGAATCGTGAGAAGAAGGGAGTTCCTAGAGGAAGCCGTGGGGCATGAGAGGGCTTTTCCTGCAAGATGGGGAGATGTGTGGAGCAGGAGGACACTGAACGCAAGGGCCTAGCACGGCAATCCGGGACTGAAGCTTGTGAGAGCAGTGCTGCCGGCAGAGGACAGTTCGGGAGCACCTATGATGCCGGCCCCTTGTGGGGCTCCCCTGGGCACAGCCTCAGTCCACTGCCAGTCCTTGGAGTCACCCCTCTTCTACCGGTGGGGAAACTGAGGCTCAGCGAGGCAAAGCAACTTGCCCAAAGTCTCCCAGCAAGGAAAGGCAGCGATATAGGAAGATGAAGTTCAGAGTGGGGCAAGGACACTTCTATTTACCCAATGTGAACAAGGAGAAGGGGTGTAGAGGCAGGGCAAGGAGTGAGTCTGGGGTCAAGGAGAGGAGGAAGATCTCGACTTCAAAGAGGGGTGTCACCAGAGCTTGGGATGTGGAACATTCCAGAAGTGCCTTCATCCCACCCCAAAGGCCATGATTCTCACCTGGATGCAAGGAGTTCCAACGGTCTCAGCTTGGGAGCAATTTGAACCCTTTGTCATGGGAGACAACACAGCATAGCGATTTACTTCCTCAGGGCTTCAGTTCCCTCATCTGGAAAATGGGAATAATAATAATAATGACAAATAGTACCTGCTTCACAGAATTATTGTATTAAATATATACTTTTTAAAGAATAATAACTGGCACAGAGTAAGAGCTCAATAGATGGAAATAGTTACACTTTCCAGGTATTCCCAGCTGACTTGCTCACTTACACACCCGCGCGCGCCCCACAATGGCCGTTCTAGAACATCAGCCTCAGAAGGACAGAGAAATGCAGGTGCCCCATGAACCTGCTTTGCCACCCAAGTCCCAGTTGCTAAGTCACCAAACCCAGAGGAGAAGGAATGGAAGGAGGTAGGGGGCAGTATTCCTTCCTCTCCCTCCAGACCCTGAGATGCTTTCATTCACTTTTTCCATTGTATGCTTGCCCTGTATCTGGCGCTGTGCAGGGACACTGCAGTGACCAAAATGTCTCTGGGCCCCACTCTCCCCGGGCTCACACTACAGTGGGGGACACATGCCAAACAGGGTGCTAAAGGTGCTGGTAATCACACTGGGACTTGTGAGGACAAGGACTCTGTAGCAAGACGCAGCAGAGCCCCAGTGGCGCTGCACTGGGTGACTGAGGGGAGCGTAGAAGGGGATATTTATTAGCCAGGCTGTGCAGACAAGGGACGGCGGGGCCGCCTGGCGCTAGCAGAGGCGGGAGCTGTTACCCTCCACCAGCCTGCGGGGCAAAAGAAGGAAGTGACTTCGGGAACCTGGAGAGGGTGGCTGTATGTAAGCCATTGGAACAGATTTCTAATCATGTTTTTATTAGTAGCAGTTAGATACAGGTTTCAGTGTGAATAACAGGGATCCAAATAATAGTGGTTTAAATAAGGTAAGAGCTTATTTCTCTTGTGTAACAGTTCACAACTGGTGTGGCAACTCTATTTCAGGAGGGGAAAAAAAAAAACCCCAGGCTGCTCCTGCCTTGTGACTCTGGCACAGCTAGACTATGACCCTCATCTGTTTGGTCCAAGATGGTGCACCGCATGGCACCAGCCTCCAACCAGAAGAATGGAGAGTGGAGGAGAGGTCCAGGATCCACCATCCTCTGGAAGGCTTTGACCCAGGAGCTCCACAGATTGCTTCCTTCTGCATCTCAGTGCCCAGACCTGAATCACCAGGCCACGTTTAGCTGCAAGAGGAGCTGGAAAAAATGTTTTCATTCTGAGTTACCATGCTAAAAATCTTAAGAGGATTTTTAAGGAAAAGTGGGAGATTGGATGTTGAAGGACAATGAACAGTCTTTTCTGCAGAAAGGTTTGAGGAAACTCACCAAGTTGATGCTCAGAAAACCAATCAGATTATGGGTACTCGATGAAATCACCACTGAAATTAATGCTAAAGAGCCCCCAGATTCTCTGCATCACCTGTTCCGAGATAAAGGTCCTCAGCTGAATCCTCTAAACTTCCCCAAACTCTGAAACCCATGTTTCTTCTGCTTCATCTTTCTAACAATCCCCCAAAGTCCTTAGCTTGTTTCCTTCAAATAAATCTTCAGCCTAAGACCTCCCTCTACTCCCCCAATTTCCTCACCCGCTTTTCCCCGACACCCCAAGCATTCTGTTCTGGGTTATCTGTTGCTACATAACAGAACACCCAAAACTCACTGGCTTAAAATGACATCTCTCGTGGTTTCGTGGTTGACTTCAGTTCACTTAGGCTCTATGAGTTGACTCAAGATCACCATCAGCTGTCAGATGAGGCTACAGTTATCTGAAGGCAACTCACTAACTCCTAAGATAACTCACGCACGTGGCTGAGAGCTGATGCTGGCTGTTGGCTGAAAGCTTAGCTGGGGCCGGTGATGGGAGCCCGTGGTTTCCTGACAATTTGCATTTCTCTCTTTTTTGCATCTTGTCTGTGCACTGTTCTCTACCTCCATCTCTCTCTTTCCTAAGATCTCTGTCTCTTTTTGACCCTGCTTCCTCCATTTCCTTAATTACACCTCTCTCTCTATCTGCTTTGCTCTCTCAAGCTGTATCTTCATTCCCTCTCTCTTTGTCTTTCAAGTCCCTTCTCCCACCCTACCCTTGTGTTTGTGTCTCTGTGTATCACTTAGCTACTGCTGAATTAGAAACCACCCTGAAACTTGGTGGCTTAAAGCAATGGCTTTAACAAATCTATGTGTTGGTAAGTGTGTTGGCTGAGGTCACTGTGTGGCTGCATTCATCTTGGAGCTTGGTGGGAGCTGGGATGTGCAAAGTGCCCTTATTAGTGGCTGGCAGTGGGCACTGTCCGTGGGCTGGGCCACTTCACTTCTCACTGTAACCCCCTTCCTGCCCTAGTTGGCTAGACCAACACCTTTGCTGCATGGTGCCTGGCTCCCAAGAGAGCCAGCATGGAAGCTGTAAGGCATATTCTGTGGGTCAAAGCAAGTGACAAGATTCAAGGGGCAGGGTAATAAACACCACCTCTTGGTGGGTGGAGAGTGTGCATAGAAGGAGAGGAGGAATGGTTGGTGGCTATTTCTGGTGTGACAACAGAGGACTATAGCGGGTATGATTAAGTTAAGGATCTTGAGGTGGGGAGATGGTCCTGGATCATTTTGGATCATGTGGATCCTGATAAGAGGGATGCAGAGGGGGATTGTACTACCCACAGGGGAGGCCATGAGAAGACAAGGCAGGGATTCAAAGACGCTGGCCTTGAAGATTGGAGCGATGTGGCCACAAGCCAAGGAATGCTGCCCCCAGAGAAGGAAGAGAAGAGGAAGTGATTCTCCCCTGGGGGCTCTGGAGAGATTGGAGCCCTGCTGCCACCTTGATTGAGGCCCATTGGGACTGATTGTGGACCTTCAGCTCTCAGAACTGTGAGAGAATAAATCTGTGTTGTTTTAAGCCACTGAGTTTGTGCTAATTTGTCACAGCGGCCACAGGAAACTAGTATACCATCTTGAGAGCTAATTCATCACTGATGCTTGTCTCTTAGTTTCTTTGTGTCACTACATCTTAAACTCTTTTTGTTAATGTGGTAAAATACTCATAACATAAAATGTACCATCTTAACATTTTCAACTGCATAATTCGGTGGCATTTGGTCCATTCACAGTGTTGTGCAACCACCATCACTATCTAGTTCCAGACTTTTATCATCAGCCCGAAAGGAAGCCCCGAACCCATTAGCAGTCAGTCCCCATTCAGCCCCCACCTCTGCCCCAGGCAGCCACTAATCTACTTCCTGTCTCTGTGGATTTGCTGAGTCTACATATTTCACCAAAATGGAATCCTACAATATGTGATCTTTTGTGTCTGACTTCTTTCATTCAGTGTAAGGTTTTCAAGGTCCTTATCCATCCTATGGATGGATAGCATAGATCAGTACTTCATTCCTTTTATGGATAAGTAATATTCCACTGGAGGAAAGTGCAACATTTTGCTCATCCATTCATCTGTTGAAGGATGCTATGTCTTGCACTCTGCATCTTTTTTATTTCTTTTCCATGTCTCATATGGTCATAGCATTTTTGGTTTGGGAAGTATATTAGTGAGAGTCCCCCAGAGAAATGGAACCAATAGGATGGATGGATAGATAGATAGATAGATAGATAGATAGATAGATAGATAGTAAAGGATTTATTTTTAAAGAATTGGCTTATGTGATTGTGGGGGCTGGCAAGACCAAAATCTGCAGGGCAAGCCAGCAGGCTGGGGACCCAGGAAAGCACTGAGGTTGCAGCTCAAGTCGGAAGGCAGTCTGGAAGCAGAATTCCCTCTTTCTCAGGGAATCTTATTCTTTTATGTCCTTAAACTGATTGGGTGAGGCCCACCCACATTATGGAGGTAATCAGCTTTACTCCAAGTCAGCTGATTTAAATGTAAATCTCCTCTGAAAAAAACCTTCGCAGCAATATCTAAGCTGGTGTTTGACCAAACATCCAGGCACTATAGCCTGGCCACGTGGGCGTATACAATTAACCATCATGGGGTGGGGAGGTCCCTTCTCCCCTCGTTCTCCCTTTCTGCCCATCCACCTTGTCCCCGCTTGGCCTCTGTCTGAAGGTTGGGCTCCAGAGAAGCCAGCCCCAGGAAAGGATGGGAGGCAAGTGGCTTGTTTACGAGGTGATCCCAGGAAACACCAGCGGGCAGATGGGGAAGGAAACCACCAAGGGGCGTGTTGATGAGCAGGTCACTCTCTCGTGCAATGAGGTCCACAGGGGACTCTGCAGAACTCTTTTTGGGTGTCCAGTCTGAGGCTGAAGAAATTGGGGTGTTTATTCACTAACTCTTGGCTGCTGATGGGGAGGGCTGCTTCCAAGAGTTGACCACCCCTACCTTGGTCGGACGGCGCATTCAGTGGAGGTGGGGGTGCACTCAACACAGGCGCCGGCGTGGGGATGCTGTTGGGTCATAGAGGTATGAATGGGGCATCCACAGCTCACAGGGCCTCACCGCCTCCCTCTTCCAGTGGGAAAATACATGGACACCAACAGGGGAGGCATAACTGTGCCCAGGCCTCCCCCTGCCACAGCCCCACGCCCCCAGCTGCCTTCTCCGCACCTCCATGCACACAGCTTCTGGTCCCTCCAGGGAACAGGGAAGGGTTTGCTCCTGGCACGTCCACTGCATCCTGCTATCCTCCTGAGGACTGAAGTTAGACTCCAGGGAGGACTTCCAGGGACTTAGGGCTTGGTGCTGGGAAAAGGGATAGGCTTCCCAGGCCACCAGAGCCTCGATCCTCAGCGCCTCCCAGGGCACTCGCCCTCTTGCTCCTCCTCCCCCAACCCCCGCCTTCTCCCTGCAATTTTCTCCCCCTGAGGTGGAGGGAAGGAAATGTCAAGGATGATGGATTGAAAAGGGGCAGCTGGGGTCAGGCGAGGAGGGACCTCTCTGAGGGCAGAAGGGAAGAGAACAGAAAGGAGGCGAGAGGGAGGAGGGAAGGAGGAGGCCCAGAACAAAACATGGGGGGGGGCACAGAGACAGAGACAGACAGGAGGAGACAGAGACTGAGGCTAAGAGAGGGGGAAACTCGGAGCCCTAAAAACGCAGTGCTGAGGGAGGTGGAAGGGGAGGGAAATCCAGGCAGAGATGGTGCCAGGTTGAAAGTCATCCCTCCACCAGCACACAAAACCGGGGAGATGTGCAGAGAGCAAACCAGAGATGAAGAGCCTTGGAGACAGGACCAGAGCCAGGCAAGGCAGGGGAGAGGGAGCCAGAGGGGAAGACAGAAACATAGACAGAGGGAGGCACAGAGAGAGACAGACATGGAGGCTTAGACTTACAGAGAGACCCAGAGATGGAGAGAGATAGGAAGGGAGAAACAGAGATTAAAAATAGAGACAAAGAGTCGCCAGGAATCCAGGGTTGGGGCACAGAGGCGGAGAGACAAGAGGTCCCCAGAGAAAGAGAGAGATGGGGGGGCACAGTCGGGTGGGGAGAGAAAAAAGAGACAAAAAGAGAGATTGAGAGCGAGAGTGAGAATGAGAGAGAGATGGAGGCAGAGACACAGAGAAAGCGGGGAAAAGATGGAGAGAGAGACACATCAGCCAGACAGATGGACAGACAGACACCCAAGACAGGGAGGGACACAGTGAAATCAGAGCAGAGCTGGGAAGGGAAAGCAGGAGGAGGGGGAGGGGAGATTCAGAAAGGAGACCAAAGGAGAGAAAGACAGGAGGGGGATGGTGGGGAGTCAGGCCCTATGCCCCTCCCTCACCCGGGTCAGGCCCAGTCCTCCTGGTGGCCTCTGCCCAGCCATGGCTAATGGTATGATTGCTTGGTGGGGCGGCAGGCAGCAGTGACAAATGAGCTGCTGGAGTCGCCAGCTCTGGTGATGGATGGGCCTGGGTGGAGGGCTGAGGGGCGGGTGCCGGGTTGGGAGGGGGGCCCCACCAAGATAAATGTTTCCTTCTCCTGGAGCCAGGCCAGGCACAGGGGGAGGAACTGGGGATTCGGGGCGATGCGTCTAGGAAGGGCCAGGGAAAGAAACAGAAAGGCAGAAACCTGGGACAGGGTGTGGGGATGCAGAGAGACAGAGAGATGCAGAGGGATAGAGAGAGGTGAGGACACAAAGACAGAGGTCCCCAGAGAGGGGGTGGGGGCAGGAGAGGGAGGGAGAGACTGAGAGCAGAGAGTGAAATGAGAGAGAAATGGAGACAGAGACACAAAGTAAGTGTCCAGCGAAAGAGAGACGCACAGAGAGGGAGGAAAAGATGGAGGGAGAGAAACATGAGGAAGACAGACGGAAAGACAGACACACACCGAAGACACAGAGGGCCCCTTATGTAGGACCCCTTCTCCCCTGCCACTCCTGAGCAGAGATACAGACCCCCGGGGAGAGACTAGGAGCAAGGGAGGAGAGGCGCATCTTTTGATAAAAGCGGAAACTGAGGCAGAGAGCTGGCAGGACCCAGAGAGAGGACCAGGGTGGCCCTGAGCTGGTCCTTGCTCACTCCCTGGACTCCCGCAGCCCCTGAGAGCCGACCCTGGGGATCGCTGGGAGTCCCTGGGGATGACTGCTGCCTGGTGGGCACAGCCCCGGGGGCCAGTGCTCAGGTCGGGGCGGGGGTGGGGGGGGTCGGAAGTGAGCGAGACCGTCTGGCCCAACCACTGAGAGGTTGGCTGCTGAACTAGGGAAAACCACTGGGGAGACCCCCGGAGTTCCGCCAGATCTACTGATGGATGGCTCGACAGGGTGGGCCTAGCCCAGGCCTGGGCCCTTCCCATCTGGAAAATGGGGACAGGGTGGAGCTAGGGGGTGAGACCTCTCCTAGGGCTGGTGCTCACATGGGAGTCTGTGCCCCGACTGAGGTGTGCGCGCATGCGCGCACACACACTCACAGAAATGCACACGGGCAGTCAAGATGCTTCCAGACACCCACGTGTAAGGGCCCAGCATTACCTCACAGTTGCAGCCACAGCTGGACCAGCATGTATGGGGAGCCCACCAGCCAGGAGCCAGGCCCATGTAAGGGAGACAGCTCTGCAGAGGAGGCCTGAGGTCAGAGATGGGGCAGCGTGTGTATGTGGTGTGTGACAGACAGACAGACAGACAGACAGACTAGGGGCAGCGGGGATTGAGAAAGCCAGTCTCCCCCTTCCTCCTCCCTACAGCTTCCCGCCTTCCCCATCAGTTTCTTTCCCAGACACCCCTGTTTTCCCCTTGCCAAAATCTCGCTCATCTCTTTAATTAAAAAGATTTATGCCCGAGAGTCCAAGCCCCTCCTCCTTGTTTGCAGGGCTAGAGGGTCCTTCTGAGCTCAGAGCAAAGGAAGAAGTAACTCTGATTTCTGTCTCCTGTCTTCTCTGTTCTTGTCTGTCTCAACTCTCCCTCCCTCTTTCCTCTCTCCCCTACACCCTCCCCTGTCTGTCTTGTTCTGGAACCCAATCTGGCCCCCTTTCCTTCTTGCTCTCTTTCTGCCGCTCTGTTTTTGCCTTTTTCTGAGACACACCCCCACTTTGGCCTCCCTGAGACCCCCATCCATTTCAGACACAGCCACCTCCTTCCCTCCGTCCACCCCCCCACCGGGACAGTCAGATCGGGTCACCCTTCTTGTTTGCAGAATCAGCCTAGGTGAGGGGAACTCAGCACACCCCCAAAGACCCAAAGCAAGGGTGAGGGCCCAGACCCCTGGCTCCCCAGCCTGGAGCCTCTGCTGAGAGGGCGGTAGGGGGAGGGGAGAGGAGGCTCTCACAGAAGAGCTTTGCATCTTTAATTAAAAAGTGATTTAAATTAATTTTCTGCTCCAAAACCCCTATATGGGGGGGCGGGGTGTGTGTGGCAGTGATTAAAGTCTCTCCCCTTCCCCTCTGCCTTCCTTAAAGGGCCAGCGTCGCCCGAGGGACGGTTTAAGGGGAAGCACCCACTGGCTTCCCTGGACTCAGCCAAGGCCCCCGGCATCCTGGAACCCTCCAGTCTGACCATTCGCTATCACTCCCCACTCCTCAAACCCCCTGCTCACCCAGCTGATAGGGAGATTGAGGCCCAGAGAGGGAAAAAATGGTCTGAGGTGGATCTGGACCCCAGATTCCCAGAGATCTAGAGTCAGCCAGGGAGGTGAGTTGGTGGTGTGGTGAGGGAGGGTCAGAGGACCAAAGTCAGGGATGAAGAGAGAGATTCAGAGACAGAGATCCTGGATGAGACAGAGAGAGTAAGTTCGGGGGAGAGAGAGATCCAGGGAGAGACAGATCCAAGGGGCAGGGCTGGAGAGGAAGCTGAGCCCTGGGTGGATAAGGAGGGAACTTCCGGGGGCTTGAGCGGGACCAGGGCCATCATCCTCGTCCTCCTTCACAGCCCTCCACTGGCCCCCGCCCCCTGGGCAGTGCTGCTGCTGTCCTAACCCCAAGCCCTCCTGCTGTATCTGCTCCAGCTCTCTCCCCGCTGCCCCGGGGGGCCTGGGTGGTTCTGTTTAATTTCCACAAGATGGGAGGAGGTCAGAGAAGTAGGGTGCGGCAGAGGGAAAGCTGTTTATGAGGGTCAGAAAATATCCTTAGCAAGCCCAGCAGGGGTGGGTATGCTGCCTCCAGCTGGCCCTTTCAGGTGCCCCCCCTCTCTCCGGGTTCTGTCTGTCCCCCATCTCTTTCCCTCCTTTCCCTGGGTCTTTGTCCCCTTCCTCCAACTTCTGTCCCTTTCTCTCTGGATCTCTGTCTCATTTCTCTCTGGGGTGATGGTTGGTAACTTTGAGTGGGTCAACTATCCCTTTCGACAATCAGATGAAAACTATCGGCCATCTCCCTATAAGAACACATAAGGACCGGGGGTGGGTATAGCTTAAGCGGTAGAGCACATGCTTGCCATGCACAAGGTCCTGGGTTCAATCCCCAGAACCTCCTCTCAAAAATAGATAAATAAATAAACCTAATTACCTCCCTCCTCTCCCCCATAAATTGAAAAAAAAAAAAGAACACATAAGGACCAAGCCCATAATTTGCCAGGCAACTTGGAGCTCACAGGCTTCCTGACACCCACTTTGAGGTGATATCCCAGAGCCACCACAGGGTAAAAACCCTGCTGTAGAAAAAGGCAGTGAGAGATGAATCCCGGGGGTCTTTCTCTTCTCTCCTTGGCCTTCTTCTGCCCTCACTGGCCTCCTTGCTGTTCCTCAGACACATTCCTGCCCCAGGGTCTTTGCACCTGTTGTTCCTCTGCCAGGAATGATCTTCCCCCAGACTTCCCCATGGCTCCCTCCCGCCCCTTCTTCAGATCTCTGCTCAGCTGTCACCTCCTCTGAGGACTTGCCCTGTCCAGTTTTTATCATCCCCCACCCCCCGTCCTTATTCTGCTTTGTTTCAGAGCACTCATCCCCTTCAGTCATTATTTTATACTTACACATTTATTTCCTAGACTATTCTCTCTCCCCACACCATACTGGATAGCATGTAAGCACCAGGAGGCCAGGAAAGGTTCTTTTGTTCCCTGCTCTATCTCTGGAACACCAGCCGGCACACAGTAGGCGCTCAATAAATTTTGTTGCAGAAATATCTACCTCATTAGAACCCTGGTTTCCAAGGCTGCCTGGGTTCCAGGCTCCTCCAGGAATCAGCTGTGGACCTGCTCTCCAGCAGAGACGTAACCAGGCGCATCATTGTTTACCCTCAATTTGGGAGATTCCACACCAAACACTTGGAGAGCAGTTGAGGGGAATTCAGGCTAAGAAACGTCCAAAAGGCAAAGGTCAAAAATGGGCAGGGGGTAGAGTGATACCTCCAGGAGCACGTGCACGCGTACACACACACACACACCGGTGCTGACACTCCGATGTCCAATTTATATATAGAAATTTGGACATGGGCGCCTACGCGTGCGCACGCGCGCGCTCACACACACTTACACACCCAGTACTCACCATATACAGAGGCAGAAACAACACCCCCATACTGGGCATAATCCAACAACCAGACACACAGACAGGCACAGCTGGGGACACACACACACAGATGACTTTAGGCACAGGCTCACAAGCATCCTTGTCTCCCGGGGGAGGGAAGTTAGTGGGGCTGGAGCAAGAAGAGAAACTACGATAAAGGTTTTGGTTACTTCCAGATCTGTCTGAGAGAGGGGGGAAGGGGGAGGGGGAAAGGGGCTGATAAGAGGGCTTGTGGAAGCCGGGGGGCCAGGAGAGAAGCAGAGATGGGAGAGACAGGGGAATTAGAGAGAACCGCAGAGATAGAGACTGAGAGACAAAGAGAAAGAAACGGAGAGCGAGAGAGACTTGAAGACCTAAAGAAAAGAGGGCAGCAGGGAGATGGAGAGAGAGAGACGCGGGGAAGGGCGGAAGGGAGGAGGAAAGGGGGAGAAAGAGACAGGGACCTGGGGCGGCCGGGAGGGGGAGAGGCGGAGAAGACCCGAGAGCGGTGGCGAGGAGAGCGAGCGACGTGGAGAGAGGGAGGCAGGAGGGGTGGGGACCGAGGAAGACGAGCGGCGGGGAGACACCGATACAAAAGCCGCCCCCGAGAGCGGCCGCAGCCCCCGGGAGCGGGGAGAGGGAGGGGAGGGGAGGGAGCTCCGGACGCTCCCGCCCCGCCCCGCCCGGCCCGGCCCGCAGCCGAGCCGCCGGCGGACAGTGGGTTAAGCATCTCCGATGTGGAACTTCCGGATGTGACCACAGAGAGAGGGAGAGACCGGGAGAGGGGGAGAGAGGGAGAGACGGAGCCGCCAGCATCCCTCCGGCCCGCCAACGCCGGGACCCCGCACCGCGCTGGGAGCCTCCGCCCGCGCCCCGCCGCCCCCCGCCGCCCCGGGCCGGCGCCCGCCGCGCCCCTCTCTCCCCCGCCTCTCGGTCTGTGGGTCTCGGGCTGGTTCCATCCTCCCAGGACCCAGGGGAGGGACTGGGGGCCCAGGGGAGGGGGCCTCGGGCAGCCCTCCCCCGCCTTCTCGCCCCTTCCCCCGCTGGCAGGAGCCCCTCGCTGTGACCCCCGCGGGGGCAGGAGGCTGGGGGTCCATGCTCGGAGCCTCCGCACTGCCCGGCGCCTGCCGCTGACGGCGGTGGGGGTGGGGGGGCCGGGCACCCAGCCTCCTGCCCCACCCCCTGGCGTCGGCACCGCGGGCCATCTGGGGCCGCTGCCCCTGGCTGCGCCCTCCCCGCCGGCCAGGCCCTGGAGGGACCGGGGAGCTGTCGCCGGCATCAGCCCATGGCCCGGAGGGTAGGTCTGAGGGCAGGCACCCCTGTGCCCCAGCCCGTCGTGGCATCCCCCACCCCTTCCATCTCTCTCTGGGGAGCTCTGGCCCCCATCAGCCCCTCCCACCCTCTCCACCATGTCTTTCTCTGCCTCTTCCTCTCCCTGCCCCTCAGTCTCTCCTCTCTGCCCCTGGTCTCCCCCTCCATCTCGGGTCCTTTATTCTAGCCCCCTACCCCCCACCCCGCTTCTTTTGCTGCCCTCCCCAATCCTTCTCCCTGGTCTACTTTTGTTCCAAGTCCTCTGGAGGTTAGGGGTGGGGACCGTGCTGGAAGAGGTGGATCTGGCTAGGCAGAGCCAAGAAATTCTCTCTTCCTGGCCCTGGGGATGGAGAGACAGGCGAGGAGGTGAAAGTACACCTTTGAGGGTGGAGGAGGGCATGGACACCCGCAGGATGTGAGGATGTCTTAAGATGTGCGATGAACAGCAGGCAGAGGGGGCGCAGTTGAATTCAACTTCAGGGCTCGGGAGAAGTTAGGAGAAGAGGAAGTAAAAGACGGAGAGAAGGAAAGAGAGACACTCAGCCCTCAGCGCACACCGCAGAGAGGGGCAAGCACCAGCGATGGAAGGAACACATGCAGTCCCCCTCTCCAGTCCTTTTGCCCCTTTAAGCCTCAGTTTCTCCATCTCCAAAGAAAGGGTTGGACCTGGGAGACTTAAAGCGCCCTGGCTTCCCCAGTCCGTGTTCTTCCGTGATGACAGAACACAGAAATCTTGCTTTGGGGTTCTCTTTGGGGCTGTTGGGGCAAGTAGGTTTGTGTGGCTGTGCTGGGCTAGACTTCAGTTCAACAAGTGTTTATTGAATGTGTGCATGGATTCGTGCATTCCCGTGTCTGCTAAATGTCTCATTCATCCATTCATTCACTCACTCGTTCATTCATCCCTATGCCTGGTATTTGGCTGTGTGTGCGTGCGTGTATGTCATGGGTTCACACGGTGAGTGAAGTGTGACAAGTTGTTAAGACGCATTTAGACGTGCATATTCGTCTGTGAAATGAACCAGAAGTGGGGGAGACTGTGTACATGTACATTTGTGTACAAACAAGGCACTGCTTTTATGGGCAGTGTTTGTGAGTGAGAATCAATTCCTCTCCCTCCCTCTCCTCCCTCTCCCCTCCTCCTTCTCCCCTTCTCTCTCTCTGCCCCCTGGCGCTTTGCGTGTGTGTGTGTGTGTGTGTGTGTGTGTGTGTGTGTGTGTGTGTGTTTCTCTCTCTCTTTTTTGTCTCTCTCATCATTTTTCTCTCCCTCTCTCCCCTCTGTCTCTCTCTTGCATCCCCCTCCCACATCTCTCCCTCTCTCTCAAAATCTCTCCCCACCACTCTTTCCCCTCCTCACTCTGGGAGAGGCTGGCACTTACCAGCCAGCCAGTCCCTGACCCCCACCCCCAACATGATCCTCAGACCCTAGACCTGGGCCGGCCTCTCCTCTGGACCCTCCTGCCCACACATCGGGAATCTCTGATGGGACACTTTTTTTCACAGTCCACGGGTACAAGGGAAGGCTTGAGGACAGGGCCTTCAATCCCACCCAGACAGCTCCATGGGGCACTGGGAGCCTAAGAGAGCTGGGCTCGGACACAGGGACTGTAGAGCAAGTTGCTGTGGCGGGGAGAGGGCATCTCCTGGGTGCTAGGGTAGAGAGGTTTCTTGGTGCTGACACCTCCCTGGAGCTCTCCCTTTCTTGCCTCCCCCCAGTATGATGAGCTGCCCCACTACCCTGGCATCGTGGACAGCACTGCAACCCTGGCTGGCTTCTCAGAGGCAGTGTCCTCAGCACCGAGAGCCCCCGGGCCCTACGGCCCCCACCGGCCTCCCCAGCCCCCGCCCTCAGGCTTGGACAGTGATGGCCTGAGAAGGGAGAAGGATGAGATCTATGGGTGAGTGGGGACAAGGCTGAGGGTTCCATGGGGTCTCATGTGATGTGCGCCCCCCACCCCTACCACTTTCTTTGTCTCTCTGGATATATTTCTCTCCCTCTGACTCTGTCTCACTCTGTCTCTGTCCTGCACCCCAGTTCCTCCATACTTTGCAGCCCTCATGAACTCTCTCCTCTCCTGCTTCCCCCAGCCACCCGCTTTTCCCTCTGCTGGCCCTGGTCTTTGAGAAATGTGAATTGGCCACGTGCTCGCCCCGTGATGGGGCTGGGACTGGGCTGGGCACACCCCCAGGCGGTGACGTGTGCTCCTCCGATTCCTTCAATGAGGACATTGCAGCCTTTGCCAAGCAGGTGGGCACCCACCATCCGCTGTGCGCCAGGAAAGCCAGTGACGTGGGGTGGGCAGGAGAAGGGACCTGCTCTCCCTGTCCTCTCTCTTTTCTCCAGGTCCGCTCTGAGAGGCCCCTCTTCTCCTCCAACCCGGAGCTGGACAATCTGGTGAGACCTGGGCCCTCCCCAATGCCCCCTCCTCCAAGGGGGTCTCTTGTTCCACCCCCTTTAGCCCTGGGGTTGGTTGTGGGAGCAGAGAGGAGACCACCTGACCCACATTCTCAAATTGTAATAACTGTTGCCCATTTGCAATGCAGTGTAGCCTAGAGTTTGAGAACAGAGACCTGATGGCCCGAGTTCAAATCCCAGCTCTGCACTTACTAGTTCTGTGAACCAGGGCAATTAACACCATCTCCCTGTGCCCCATTTTCCTCAACTGCAAAATGTAGCTAGTAATAATTTCTATCTTGGAGGACTGTTGTGAATATATAATGAGTTAAACAGAGTCAAGCGTGTAGAGCAATGCCTAGCAGAGAGTGGAGACTCATTAAGTGTTGGCTATTCAATCAGTCAGAATTGAGCCCACACCACAGTGAATGGAAGCCCTTAGCTGCAAAGGAGAGAGAAGAGAGGGGAAGAGAGGGAGATGGAGGGAGAAATACCCTGGCTTCTCCCTTCCTTTTGCGGTCCAGCTCCCACCAGGTCTTCCTATTGGCTAAATCCTTTGACAAAGGGCTCTGGGAAATGTAGTTTTCAGGTGAAGGGTGGGAAATGGATCAGAGGGCAAGCAGGCAAAAGATTGGGGTGGTGGTATTACTAAAGCACACCTTAGCTCACCCCTCACGTGATGGCTCCTCTTCTGCCTCTTGCATCTCTTGCTTCTCTTCCTTGGCCTCTGATCTCAATCTCACACTCCCTCATTCCTTAATTCTGGGTCTCCATCTCTGTACCCCTATTTCTCTCGGCCCCTGTCACTTTGACTCTATTTTCTCTCTCCCTCTGTCATTCTATCTGACTTTTTCTGTTTCTCTGTCTCTCTTCTTGTCTCCTTTCTCTTCTTCCCTTTTCTCCTCCTCTCTCTCCTCTTCCTCCCCCTCCCCACTTCTTCTCCTCTTTTTTCACCTCCTCCTCTTCCTTCTTCTCTCTCTCTCTGTCTCTCTCTCTCCCTCCCTCCCTCTCTCCCCTCTTCTGTCTCCGTTTTCAGATGATACAGGCCATTCAAGTGCTCCGCTTCCACCTGCTGGAGCTGGAGAAGGTGAGTGCTTCTCACTCCCCCTCACGCCCTCACTTTCCCCACATTCCTCCCCTTTTTGCCCCCTTCACCCCTCCTTCAGGCTCTGTCCCCATCAGAATTGGAGCAGAAGGCCACCCCCATCCCTGTACACCCCAGCCCTGGCCCCCCGGGTGGCCCCCCCAGTACCCCGGTGCCCCCTCAGGTCCACGACCTGTGCGACAACTTCTGTCACCGCTACATCACCTGCCTCAAGGGAAAGATGCCCATCGACTTGGTCATCGAGGATCGGGATGGAGGCTGCAGGGAGGATCTCGAGGACTACCCGGCCTCCTGCCCCAGCCTCCCAGACCAGGTAGGCTCGGCATCGGATGGGGCACCAGCCATCACCCTGCAACCAGGGCCATGCCCAGAGAGCTGGGACCCAGCATGAGGGCACACACACCACCCCATACAGCCTCAGGCAGCCACAGTCAGACACAGCCTGACCACAGGACATGCACCAACTGTGCAACAGCTACACAGACTGGCAGACAGCTGGACAACAGCACTCGCCCCTAACCAACAGCTGCAGATGCTAACCATAGACTTGGCCGCACCCACACAGGTTCACACACAGCAATAAGCCATTCCACTCACAGCCAGGTGACAGCACACACCACATACTTAAACACACACACGCCCCCGCAGCACAACAGCATCACAGATCACTCAGCCTGATTGAGACACTGCCGTTCGAGAGGATGTGTGTGTGTGTACAGTACACACACCCCAGCCACACAACAGGCACAGAGCCAGAGATGGAGCCAAATGGCCCCAGATCTTGCCACGCAAACTCAGCTACAGCCACACTTACACCTAAAGTGACCACAGTGACTGCCCACATGCACACACCTGCTACCCTAACATTGTAACAATCCGACTACAGCAGGTGTGGGCACACACCATGCCATTCAGTGGCCACGTGGCCCCAGATTCATTGAATCTTGGAGGCAGTCAGACCACAGTTACATAGACTAAGGCACCCAGATGACAATCCCACAATAGCTGTGCAGATCCAACGAGGCCAACCCCTACAAGGCAGTCATGGTATCAACATACCCCGATGCCAAGTATTACACAACACGACACCCACACCCAGGTTCCAGGTAGGTGGCTGGTAGGCACATGGCCTCACCACAACTAGGCAGACCCAAGCATGCACACACAGCAGTCACAGATGAGCCTCAAGGACCCTCTGACCCAGAGCCCATAATATGCATCCGCTGAGCAGCACACCCTGTGTGTGTGCTGATCAGTTACAACTCCCTCCGAGCCATAGCCATATTCCGCATCTTCACACAGCCACTGACAGGACCCTTCCCAGAACAATGTTTTAAAATATAATAAAACCACATTAAACTGTATTTAAGTACCAAAAAAAAAAAAAAAACTGGCACCGACACATTCCCATGGCCATCTCCCACCCCAAGAGAGTCAGGGAGCTGCCCACCTGCCTGCTCACGCAAGAATCAGGATAACCACACACACAGTCTCACAAATAAGACATCAAGCCCTAGAACTACAGCCACAAACTTAGAAAAATAAATGTAGCCTTGCATTAGTCAGATACAACCACTTGGTCATCTGTGAGAGTGACACAACCATGCTGAAATACTGCTGCATGTCTCAGCTCCACCCATGTGACAGCCACAGCACAGACACCTCCTCTCTGGGGACAACCTTGCCATGGGGGCCCAGACGTAGGCACACTCATATGTGCCACACAACGGTCTCAGGACAGCTTCGGGTACACTCCCGGCATCCGATCGGATCCAGCACCGGAAGGGCAGGGTGACAGTGACAACTGTGCTCCAGACCTAATGATTCTGTGGTTTGCACACAACCCATCCCCCGTGCACACAAACTCGAAATTCCACACAGATGTTCCAAGCCCGGAGAAAACTTCTCTGAACTGCCGTCTCAGGCTGTTCCCTGGCAGGACACAGACGATGCATCCACACTGGGTCATTTGGAGCAGGGGGCTGATTACAAGAGAGGACAGGGTCTAGGATGTTCAACAGGGGCAGGTAGGGTACCCAGGGTTCAACCAGCAGGAGGCTGTTTCCATGCCCACTTCCACCCAATCTGCCTCCCAGCCATTGAATGAACCTCAAACCTAATGACAAAGAAGACTTGATGTGTCTCTATGGGGGGGCAGGAGAGTGTCAGCATCCTGGGACACAGAGCTGGGGTAGGGGCTAAATCCAATGCGTTGTCCGGTTCTTCAGAGTGTGTTGGAGTTTGGATAAAGAAAATACAGTCCCGGGCTCCCTGATCGGCAATTTGGAGACCCCCTGAAATCTCTGAAAATGGAAAGTTGTTTTTTTCCCCCTTAAGTTTAGTGCAAACTCATTTGGCAGCAAAATCTGACCTGAACTAATGAGAGGCTATTTATAGCCTTTATTTATTCCACTTAGTTAAATATTCAACCATTTTGCTGCAGAAATGTTAATAAGTCTGATGACGAGGTTACGCCCCAGACCCTGCTGGGGCTGTTATGAAATACACGGTGTGTGCGCTGATTTACTGTCTAAAAATGTGAAAAGAGTTGAATTTTGAAACAGTACGGGCTCCCGAGGATTTCAGATAGGTGCTGGAGATCTGTAGAAGCTCATCCTTATTGAGTAATTGCTGTGTGCCTTCGCGTAAGTTGACTCAGTGAACCATTACTACATTCTGTGAGGTGGGGACAGTTACTGTCCTCCATTTTCCAGTTGAGGAAACTGAGGCACAGAAAGGTGAATCGACTTGCCCAAGGTCACACACCAGGAAAGAGACAGGGTCAGGCTTCGCACTAGGAGTCCTAGCTCCAGAGCCCGTGGTCTTAGCCACTGTGCTATATTGTACCCCAGACCTTAGCACTGAATGCCAATTCCTGTTTTGCAGAGTAATACATGGATTAGAGACCATGAGGACAGCGGGTCTGTACATTTGGGGACCCCTGGTCCATCCAGTGGGGGCCTGGCCTCCCAGAGTGGGGACAACTCCAGCGACCAAGGTGAGAAGCTTGAGAGGTGGAGGGGAAAGATGGGAGTCAGTCTGAGGATTGAAGTTAGACAACAGGTAGGACTTCCGGAGGGACAAGGACGACTGGAGTGTGGGGTGGGGCCTTGAGGGAGGGTTCTGCGTCCCTCTGTTCCCCCACCTTCCCTGTTCACAAACACAGCATGCCTCTCGTCTGCTCAGGAGATGGACTAGACACAAGCGTGGCCTCCCCCAGTTCTGGGGGAGAGGACGAGGAGCTGGACCAGGAGCGGCGACGGAACAAGAAGAGAGGGATCTTCCCCAAGGTAGCCACCAACATCATGAGAGCCTGGTTGTTCCAGCACCTCTCGGTGAGAGCCCTGGGGCCCCGGGTGTGGGGTGGGCACAGAGAGAGATGGAGAAGGATGGCCTCACAGAGACTGAGGCCCGGAGAGCTACCCAGGGACAGGAGGCTAAGGCAGGGGAGAAGTATGGAAGGAGAATCTCAAGCAGATGAGAACTGACAAGAGCAAACATCCGTAAGCGCCACCTGTGGTCCAGGAGCCACTAAGGGCTCTTGACTCATTGAATCCTTCCCCCAGCCCCCCAGCCCAACAATTCACCCACCCGTCAATCATCCACCATCCAGCCAAATATACCCTGGGAGGGTGGAGCTGTTATTTGCTCCATTTTGCAAAGGAGAAGACTGAGGCCCAGAGGTTTCACAGCCAGAAGTGGGTTCAAACGCAGGCAGTTTGTCCTTGATCACTGCACCGCACTACCTCGTAGACAGAGTATGTAAAATAGAGAAAAGAAGAAAGACAGGGAGAGGCTGAAACAAAGATAGAGACGGAGAGATATGGGAGCACTGAATCAGAGCAAGATAGACACTGAGGGAGACTGAGTCACAGAGGAGGAGAGACAGACAGACAAGAGAGCCACAGAGAAAGATAGACTGGGACAGAGAGAGACATGCAAAGGGAGCTGATGGACTCAGAGAGGGTCCTTTCCTTGTGGCAGTGGAATCCCTCCCCCTCCCCTCGCAACTCCAGCTCCACCTCCCTAATGAGAGCTGGCCAATTAGCCTCTAATTGCTGGAAGAGGCGGGGGCGCCCACAGGCGTAATTGCCCGAAACTTGACTCTGCTTCCCTCCATTGGGCCCCCGGGGAGCACGGAGAAGCTGAGACACGCTGATTCTCCCAGCCCTGCCCCAGCCTGGGCTCGCCAACCCCCAGGGACCTGGGCAGGCCAGGACTTGGGAATCAGATGGCAGCCAGGCAGGCAGGGTGACTTTTGCTGGTGGCCACAGCACCCGTACCCCTCAGAGGAGCAGAAGAAACAGCTGGCCCAGGACACGGGGCTCACCATCCTGCAAGTCAACAACTGGTGAGTGACAGAGGAGGCCGGGGCGGGCCTGTGGGCCAGAGCCCGGTGGGAGGCCGGGCGCTGTCCGTGGTGCTGAAGGAGGCCCCAAAGCCCCTCGGAGCGTCTCTTCCTGCATCCTCTTTGCCGCCCCTATATCTGTCCTGTCTTGCCAGTACTCTCTCTGTCTCTATGTGTTCATTTCTGCCTCCCTTCTACTCCCTTTTTACACCCTCCTTCATTCCCATGACCCCCTCCCAGGTTCATTAATGCCCGGAGGCGCATCGTGCAACCAATGATCGATCAATCCAACCGCACAGGTACAAGGAGAAGGTGGGGAGAGAGGGCCTAGTGTTCCTGAGGGAGTGTCAAAGCCTGGACCAGGCATCCTGGGGCTCAGCCTGCACCCTCAACTCTCCTAGCAGGGCAGGGTGCGAACTTCAGCCCAGAGGGCCAGCCCATAGGGGGCTACACGGAGACTCAGCCACACATGACTGTCAGGCCACCAGGTAAGGCCCCTCCTCCTTAACTAAACCTTGCCCTCAGAAGATATGCCCCTCCTCTAAAGGAAGATGCCCAGCCATCTGGGATTAAGTTCTTGAAAAACACCGTGTTTCCTTTGCATAAGAAGGAAGTTGGAGATGCAAAGGCAGATTTCCTGGTCTCCTCATTTTTGTCTCAGGGTTTGCTTCTTCTAGGCTTCACCTGCCCACTGGAAGGCCCCGCTTTTCCTTAAAGGACTAGCACCCTCTTAAATGATGACTCCGTCTGTCCTGATAGAGGAATTCCCTAGAGAAGGAAGGGGCAGTGGGGCATTTGGGGTTGTCTGGTGAAGACTCACTAACACCCCTCTTTTGTCTTCCAGGACCAATGGGGATGAGTTTGAACTTAGAAGGAGAGTGGCATTATCTATAGAAGCTGGATTCAGGAAAAATGTGGGTGTCCTAGGTCTAGGGGCACTGGTTTGGGGGTGGTGCTACTCTCAAACTTTTGTAAGACCTCCAAACTCCAGTAGTGAGTGCAGCCAGCATGCAGTCAGCCTGGGTCCCTGAACTGAGGGTTCTCCAAGGCTTGGTGGGAAGATGATTCATTCATTCATTTGTCCATCCATGCATCAACTCATGGCAGGTCCTTGGGGGAGGGGGCATCTCAGCTCTGCCCTGACCAGCTACAGACAGGAGTGCCCCTCTAGTGTCAGGGGACCTCTGGGACCAGGAGTGACAGAGGGAGCCTCTCAACCAACTCCTCCATCAGGCTGCCTTTTCTCCCCCCACTTCTCTCTCTACTTTTTTCTGTCTCTCCCCAACCCTTGCCTTTTCCTCTTTGTCTCTCTATTTCTCTCTCTCTCATTCTTTCTCTTTCCACAGCTCCATCTCTGATTCTCTTGATGTCTCTTCCTCTGTCCCATGGTCTGTCTGTCTCTCCTTGTCTTTCTTTATCACTTTCTTCATCTTAACTGTCTCCGTGTCTCTTTTTTCATCTCTGTCTCTCTTCCACCTCCATTTCTGTTCTGATTCTCTGTCTATGTCTCTCTGTGTCCCTGTCATGGTGGGGCTGATGGGGATGGCACAGAAGGTCTGATGTGGGTCCAGATCCCTTTCCTGCCTCCTGACTTGGTCTCTCCTCCCCTCTCCACAGACCCTAACCTCTGGACTGTGACCGCCAGGCTCATACCTGGTTTTCTAGTTACCACCTGGCCCTCTGGCTTCAGGACCCCACCTCCTATGGCTCTCCACCCCAACTCAACGCCTACCTCCCTGGGGCCCTGCTAGGACATGAGGGGCCTAAGTGCCCACTTGAGGGTCTCTCAAGGACAAAGACAAGGCCTCTAGACCCTGACCCCACTTCTGCCCTCACCTCTGCCCGGAACCCAAGCTGAGACCCTGGACCTGGGTCTTCAGAAGAAGGTGGCTGGGGGCCCCCCTGCCACAAGGACAGAGACGGGATTGAGGGTGGGCTGGGGCCATCAGAGAAGGAGAGTCACCTGGATCCGACATTTGGGGAGGTTCCCTTCATGCCCCCATCCCACCCCCCTTCCCCTCTCCCCCTACCTCCCTTCTCTGTTCTCGTCTACATTTTTTTAAAATGATAAAGTCTTAAAAAGCCACCAATCTGAGTTCATATGTCTCTTCCAAGATTCAAATTCTCATCAGTCTGAAGCTCAGGAATCACTGATTATAATGATAATCGATACTCTTTATCCTGCTTTCCCCCCAGGCCCTCTGTATGTATCCATTAGGTATTGCTGTGTGACAAAACACATCAACACTTCGTGGTTCAGAAGGCCCATTAATTTTTAGCTCATTATTCTCTGAGTTAACGTACTAGGCTCAGCTGGGCAGTTCTTGTGGCTTCAACAGGGCTCTCTTGTGTATCTGTGACCAGCCATGGGTCTGCTGGCTGGTTACAGTAGGGACAACAGGAGTGACTGGACTGTGTGGTGACATTGACCAGCAGACTGTCTGGTTTGTTCACCAGAGAATAGGGGCTTGGTTGGACTCCAAGAAAGAAAAGAAGGGCCCATGGCCTCTTGAGAGCTCAGATCTGATCTGTCTTTGTCTCCACTGCATTCTCTTGGCCACCAGAAGTCTGAAGGTCAGCCCAGATTCAAGAGAAGAGAAATACACTCCACCCTTTACTGGGGTGGGGGGAGCGGGAGGGTGCAAACTCACATTGCAAGAGGTGTGGATACAGGGAGGGATAAAAATGGCCACTTCGGCATCAACCTCCACAGCGTGGCTCACCGATGACTTTTTCCATCAGCCCCATGGGAGAGGAACAGGCTGGGCGTGAAGAGCTTCACCAGTTGAGAGAGGTGCTGATGGATCGTGTTCAAATCCCGCCTCTGCAACCTAACAGCTGCGGTACCTCGAGCTAGTGGCTTCCCCTCTCTGGGCCTCAGTGTCCACGTCTGGAAAATGAGGATGGTAGCAATACCTACCTCATAGGACGGCTGTGCCGGTTAGTGGAGGTACTGCAAGGAAAGTGCTGAGGATGGCGCCCGACAGGTAGTAAATGATCTTGAAAGGCAGAGATCGTTATTTGTAACGTGAGAGACCGAGTCTGAGCTGATGGGCGGACAGAACTAGGTGGGGTTCTCAGCTTTCCAGACCTGCCTCCTCAAAGAGGAGAGACAAGGTGGAATGTCTCTGTCTCTAGTCCTGTTTCTCTTGCTCTGTTTCTCTCCATCTCTTTCAGTTTCTGTCTCTCCCAACCCAGTCCACACCTTGGAGGTCTCTGCCTTCCTTCTCTTCCTGCATCCTGTTGAACTCTCCCTCAGAGGAGGACCTTGGCTTCTGCTCCTCCCACCCATCCCCTCGGGGTCCCTCCCCTGAGTGCCCTCAGCCCCTTCCCTGCCCTCTCCTTAGATCCGTATGGAGACATCTTAGACCTCTCGGGGCCGCCTCCACCCCATCTGCCCTGGACACGTGTGTGCGTCATGATGGGTGTGGGGGCATCATGAGAAATGTGTTCTCCTGAGTCCCACCCAGGGGGACCCAGACTGAGATTCACACAGAGATACACATGGCTGCAAACAGATATAGCAGATGCCAAGATTCCCGGGTACATTCAGAAACAAGAAGAGAAACACAGCCACACCCAGACACGGAAACACACACACACACAGGCTGGGAAACTCAGGGAACAGCCACAGGTCAGCCACCCACAAACGTACATTTTCACACACTCACACATGCCCACACATGATCACACAGCTGATCTCCCACTCACAGACACGCATGTTCACTCACACTCATGCTCACACACACCGATGTTCACACTCTCCCAGACACACACATCACACCTGGGGGCAGGGTTGCCCACAGGACTAAGGCTGGAGGCTGACGCACATGGTCAAGCAGGTAGCCTTACCAATGACTCAGGGAAAGTTCCAGAAATACAGTCCCCCTCCAGAGATACCCTTGGAAATGTTCATGTGTGGCCAACAAACCAAAAGGCCAGACAGCAGGGGGGTCACAAACCCCGATTCCCACCCAATTTTTCTGGGTTCAAAGCCCCACTCTGCTGCCTACCAGCCCCATGAAATGCACCTGGGTGTCACACACCAGGGCTTGGAGACGTGACAAGACCCTCAGAGCCACCTGCAAACACCGCTTACTCACACAAGTGTCTCCTAAGATGCTGCCGCCTCAGAAGCCATGCTGTGCCAACAGGGAAACTGAGAGGTGGGCCGCTGACCCTGTTCTGTCTGAGGTTGGGTGAGGGCTGAGACAGCAGGCGTTGGGGTGCCGGGCAGAGCTCCTGGGCCCAGCTCTGCGGCCCGGGAGACCCAGCTTCTAAACTCTAACTGGGAGATTTTGTTCATTCATTCATTCACCCAGCGGGTATCTCTTTCCAACCCCTGCCCGGCTCCAGGGTGAGCCACCCAGCCCCACAGAGGCCTCGGTCCCCTGGACGACGTGGCTGTGGGTCAAACATCCCTTCTACGAACATCAGCTGCTACTGCCTCCGGGGTCTGAGGGCCGGGCTATTTCTTCCCAAGACACTAGTGCAGATTGTAAGATGCTTAGGTTTCAACTGTATTTGCGGAAAATAACCAGCTTGATCCCCCTTCAGGACATCTGTTCTGGCTGCTCCCTTTACCTCGGACCCCTTCCTGGCTCAGAGGTCCTCTCTGTAAAGACACAGAAGCAGCCACACCAAGCACCACCCCACCCCCACCCCCCGTCCGTCACTTTCTCATCGTCCCCCTCCCTGGAATTCTCTCTGTCACTTATTTGCCTATTTCATCGTTGGTTCAAACCTCAGGGCTTCCAGAGGCAGGTGCTTGTCTCTCTCGGTGACCTGGGGCCGCAGACGGCATCCTCCACCCAACAGGTGCCCAGGAAACAGGTGGAGAGCAGAGGAAGCGAGTCTGAGATTCAGCCGCCTCCACCTTCTTGTCCGTTCCTCCAGGCCACGGGTCTTATGTCCTGGGAAGGCACCCTCTGCTCATCCCTGGGGCAGCTGACGTCCTAATGGGGGAGACCCAAGATGGGCCGAATAAATGAGCACGTCATTTAGTCCGTGAGAAGCAGATGGATGTCGTAAAAGCAGAGCAGGTGGGGTTGGGAGTGTGTGTGCCTCTTTCACGCCTCTGTTTGCCCTTAATTTAGTTCATGTGGAGCCAGGCTCTGTTCTAGGAGTTTTACCCCTGCCAACCTGGTCAGCCCTTACCACTAAGCCCCAGGAGGCGGTATGATCACAGTTCCCATTTCCCAGATAAGGGAAGTGAGGCCCAGAAAGGTAAAATCACTCGTAGGGGTCACACAGCTGGAAAGTGTAAGTGTCCATTCGAATCCATGCAGCCGGACAGCTCAGGAGCCCGTGCACTCACCACCTGGCTCACAGTTTCCCATTTTTAAAAATAGAATTCTAAGATTCTATGATTTAAAAGAAGATTTTTTTTAAAAGAATTACTGGAGATTGAACCCAGAACCTCATGCTTGCTGTGCACCAGCTCTACTACCAAGCTTTAAGCCATCCCCCGAGATCTTATGATTTGTAAAAAGCCTGACACAAACTTTTCTGAGTTAGATATTGTTTTGGTGACTATGGTTAGACTTTGTCTTTCCCCAGACTTTTAGGGACTGAAGTGGGGTGAATGAGGGATAGACAGCAGGAAGGACTTACAACACCCCTCCCATCTTTTTAAAGGCAAGTGGGGGATGGGATGTGTGGGTAGAGTCAGGGCTGAGCCAAGACCTGAGATTCACTTCAAGGGGAGGTCCTTGCATTCGTGTGACCCCTGCCTGGCTCCTGAGCGGGGAGCATGTGACAGTGGCAAGTACGGGAGGGGGGATCCCCCCACCCCACCTTCTCCAGCAGCGACTAGAAATGCCTCTCCTGTAATCCTAATTAAACCAATTGGACATGCCTCCGAGAAGGAGGAAAATTGGGCGGCAGGTTAATTGTAACTAAAAATACCTCCCCCATTTCCTGGGGTGAGGAACCAGTGCCCAAACCCAGAATTCTGGGTGGCCTGGGCAGTGGGTGGGTGTTGCTGAGGGAGTGGGGCCCCTGGAGGGTCTGCAGGGTGGCCCACGTCGGGCTGGGTGGCATGGCTGGGTATGTGCATGTGTGTGTGGCAATTGCATGACTGCTGAGGCTGTGGCCTTGGGATGCTGGGGTCGGTTGCTACAGTGGGGAAGGCCATTGGGACAGTGGGTGACACCAGGAGTATGTCCGCTGCCCAGCCTGTTACTGAATGGGGCATATGTCACCGAGGAAGGGCTGTGTGGTGGCTGTGGCTGTCATGGTGTGCCTTGGTATAGGTTGGATATCTCCGTGTGAGCGCGTGTCCATGATTGTGAGACTTTATAACTGGGGGCCAGCTTGCATGTGTCCATAGCCTGGCTGTCTCCACGGCCACTCTTCTCTGCAGACCAGACCTCATGGTGGGAGCTGCCGCCCCTGAATTGGGAAGCTTCAATGCAGTGGGGGCTGAGACATAGCCTCCAAAGGCAGGGTGGGCGTGGCCACCGCAAAGTGGGTGTGGCCAGCTCTGGCGACCGCAGCGCAAACAGCAATTAGAAGAGATGGTGGTGCTGGTAGTTATCTTGGCGTCCTAGGAGGGAAATAGACGTGCTGTCCGCTAAAGTCTTACTTGGTCTGTATACGCGGAAGAGTTCTGCTTCTAGTGAACCAAAGTCCTAACCTGAATCCTAAAACCAGAGAGTGACGGCCTCTCCAACAATCTCCAGAGGTGAGCCTATTTACAGACCAGGACCCCTTGAATGAAGGGAGGCCTGGTCCCCTCAAGGAAGGACCCCAGTACACTGTCCAAAATTCATACTGTTAATCCCCCAAAGGAACCTCCAGCTTTTGACCAGAGTCGTTGTGTGTTAAGGAAAAGGAAATAATCAGACCATTGGGGACTACCTGACACTGTCTCTGAACTGGTGCTGATTCCCGAATACCCCAAATGTCACTGTGGCCAACCAGAGTAGAGGCTCATGGAGGTCAGGTGACAAATTTTTTTCTTTTTTTAGTTCAGATCCATCTCACTGTGCTCAAGGCACCCCCCAATCCATTCTGTGGTGACTTCCCCAGTTCTGGAATGCACAACTGAGATACTCATACTCAACATCTGGCAGAATCCCCACCGTGGCATCTGGCTGTGATGGTGGGCAAAGGGTGAGGCCACAGGGACCACTTGGTGTGGTCCATAGCTGTGTCTAGGTGTGTGCCTGGGTGGGATCTTGTGGCAAAGTGAGTCTTTGTAATTGGGAGCCTCCCTATATGTGTCCATGGCAGTGTCACTCTGTGTGTGTCTTTGTGAATTATGTGTCCACACGGTGGGACTCTGAGTCATCCAGTGCTGATGCATCAGAATGTGGGGCCGGCAATGAGCCTGGGCTCCCTCCAGAGGGTGCTGGGGAGCCAAGGAAGGTGTTTGGTAACAGTTTTCTTGAGATGTAATTCATATATCATAAAATTCACTTATTTAAAGTTTATAGTCCAAGGACATTAGTATATTCAGAGTTGGGCATCCATCACCACAATCGATTCTGGAACATTTCCATCTCCCCCAAAATAAACTCTCTACCCCTTAGCAGTCACTCCCCATTCCATCTTCAAGCCCCAAACCCAAGCAACCACCAATCCACTTTCTCTATGGATTTGTCTGTTCCAGACATTTCTTATAAGTGGAATCATATGAGGTCTTTTGTGTCTGGCTTCTTTCAATCAACATATTTTCAAGGTTCATCTAGGGGATGGCATGCACCAGTGTTTCATTCCTTTTTAGGACTGAATAATATTCCACCATCTCAGAATTTTGAGCAGAGAAAAGACAGAGTTGGGTTTGTGCTTTTGCCCCTCAGGTTGCCACACAAAGCATGGACTAGGGAGGGGTTTATAAGTGGAATTTTGTCCCCCAAAGAGATATCCTCAAGTCCTAACTCCAGGACCTGCGAACACGACCTCATTTGGAAATAGGGTCTTGGCAGGTGCTCAGGTTCCAATGTACCTGAGGAAACAGCCAGAAGTTTAGGGAAAAGCATGATGAAAAGGCAGGCCCATCAGAGTGCTGTGCGTAGGATGGAAGGAAGCGTGGTAATGACTGCTGAGGGGGCTAGGCCACTCGGTGGAGGGAGGTCTCTGAGGCCACTAACCAAAGGGTCAGACACACCCGTAGTAACTGGGATGTGTCTGTGTTCTGATGCTTTGTGGGAAAAGCAAACAGGATCTGCCCCCTCCTCGCTGGGGTTCATCAAACTAACCCCATGCCCAAAGTTTCTTGGCTGGGAAATTCTAGAGGATTCTTTTTCCTTCCTTCTCCAGCTTTCCCAAATTTTCTATAATGGAGAAGAAAAATAGGAATCCAAAATACAGGCAAAATTCCTGCAAAAAGGCATATGTAGAGTTGTTTGCTATTATTAGAAAAGACCCAGAAACAGGCAAAAGGCAGAAGAGGAAATGGCTTTTTAACAATGATTTGAATGGCACACTAAACAATAGGATATTTCACAGGTTCTAGAAAATCTAATTTTACAAGAACTTACAATGAGCTGGAGAAATACTCATGATTAGCCACAGAGAAGTATTAAATGGAGAGGACACAAAATGTCATTCAGGACCCCGAGTGGTTTCAAAATGTGTATAAACACAGGCAGAGAATGGCACGTGGGAGGATGGTCACCAGGATTCTCAGTCTACACGTGGACGGTGAATGATGGTAGATTTTCATCTTCCTCCTTATCAGCTTCTCTGCCTCTTCTCCATGTCCTCCCATGGTCTTCACTGCTGCTGACCCTGGGTGTGCTTGGCTGACCTCCACCCACCTCCTCGCAGCAGAAATTGGAGGCAGCAACCGCATTTCCCAGACACCCTTGCAGCTGGATTCTGGGTGTAGAACCATTACAGCAATGACAGTCCCTCCAGAGATGTGGATGGCAGGAGCGACCCCAGGGTCACAGCCAGGGCTGAGTGCTCTTGAGACCAGAAGACCCCTGCTGGCACGTGGGTTCTGTGCTGTCGTCCTGGGCATCGTACCTGAGGGCCTGCACTAGAGCCCGCTACTCTAGCCTCTCTTGGTTTTGTAAGCACCCAATTCCCCATGTTAAATCCCTTCCTGTTTAAAACACCGGGAGTGGTTTCTAGTTAGGTTCCGATACTCACCTGAGAAAATCATGCATTGCTTTTATACTCGAGGGAAAAAATATATACATATATAAAATCATATAAATGCTTTCCAAGGTTTCTATATCAAAATGAAACCTCTGGGAAAACACAGTTTAGCTGTGTTCATTTGTCAGGGAAAAAAAAATAGTGGACCAGAGAGGTCAAGGGGTTTACCCAAGTCCACAATATGTTAAAATCTGTCAAGTGCATTTCCTATTTTTAATATGGTGGACCAAACTGATTGATTTTCAAACGTTAAACCAACTTTGTACACCGAGAATAAATCTCATTTGGCCACGATGGACTGTTCTTGTTATGTATTGCTGAACACGGGCTGCCAAACGTTTAGGATGGACTTTCGTGTCTACATCTTGTCCAAGTCTGGTTCTGGCATGAGGGCAACGCTGGCCTCATCAAACCAGCCCAGAGGTGTCCTCTTCCACCTTGAAAATGAGCTGTTGTTGACTGTGTCAGTTTCCTTCCCCATCTGCTGGAGGTCACCAGTGAACCCACCCACGCCTGTCCTCTGTTTGTAACTAGCAGTTAAGTTTCCTTAACAGAGACACAGGATTGTCCAGTTAATCTACTTCTTGAGTGAGCTTTGGCAGTTCGTGTCTTTCAAGACATTTTTCCATTTCAACTGAATTGCGGAATTTCTTGGCATCAAGTCATTCTCGGCATCCCCTATCCTTATCACATCTGTAGGGGAGGCATGGCCGGGGAGTCCACAGGGGACAGCTGAGAACTGCTCACGGACCTCGCAGCAGGAATGGCCCTGGTGACGATGCCAGAAGTAGGTCTGGTAGTGCAGCCTATGGGCCGGAGTGAACCCTGAGCACCCCCGACCTTGCCCGGTTCTCAAAGTGACACACACAGATGGGCCAATGCAGGGTCTCCCAGATCCTGTACATGGAACCTGAGGTCCCTGCTCAGCCTTAACTTCCCGCACCCACACCAGAACACCTCAGCTGGCCTCCTGCAACAGGAGGAATGACAGTTAGACTGTGGGGAGGACCAACAAGGGGCAGCTGCTACTTTCTGGCTGGGCAGGAGCAGGCTAAAGGACCCGAGTCTGTACGTAAGACTTTATTCATGTGTTCACGCTCCCTCCCTGTGAGGCCAGACCAGACCGCAGTTCTGAGCCACAGGTGGGGGCTTGGGCAGATGTCCTGGCCCTGGTCGGGGACTGGCTGGGCTCACACATGCTGCTTCCGGTGCCGCAGCACCTCTGTGGGCGTGAATAGAAAGTCCTTCTGGCAGGCCTCGCAGTGGTAGGGCCTTTGCAGGGCAGATGCCTTCTGGAGGGGCTCAGGGGCAGCTTCCTCAGCCCCTAAGGAAGAGGAGAAGGGAGGCTGTGAGGGGGGTGCTCCATGGTGCGCTCACACCACCCCCAACCCCAAATCCTGGGCAGCTGTAGGGCTGGGGCCTCTGGCTCTGCCTCCTCCAGGAAGCCTTCCTTGATTAATACACTTACAGAGGCAAGTCTTTACTTTGTGTCCCAGGGGCTGAGAGAGGTAGAAAGAAAGACACAAGAAGAGACACAGAGACTGAAAGAAACAGAGAGAGCCCTGGGATGGGACTACGTTGCCCCTCTGCCACCTTCCCAACAAGCCCCAGGGTGTGGCATGTGGCGCAATGCAGCAGGCAGTGCGTCGGGGTCTGCCCCCTGCGGTGTCCCCTGGGTGACAACAGGATGGACATGGCCAAGGCAGACACAGCTGTGGGGCAGAGAAAAGACTAAGAGACACAGAGAAACAGACAGAAACAGAGATGCAGACCAGAGAGGCAGCGACACAGACCAGAGACAGACAGACACAAAGACATGAGAACGAGGTGGCTCCAGCCAGGGCAGAGGGTTGAGGTCGTGCATCCCCAAGGTGTCAAGTGAATGCCCAGATGCAGAGGGAACAAACACAGGCTGGACGGACAGCTGGCAGACACAGTGCCCGGCCCTCACCGCCCCGGCCTCACCTGGGGGACCGTCCCGTGGGGCCTCAGGGCAGGTGTTCTCATGGGCGATGCGCTCCAAAGGTGTCAGAGGCATGTGCAGGCCGCAGTGGGGGCAGGTCCAGAAGGTGCGGAGACAGTCGCTATACAAGTCCGCATCACTCTGTGACAGCCAGGCTGTGTCAGGGCTTGGCAACCTGCCCTGCCCCCCACCACCCAGCCTGGGACCTTCCCAGAAGCCCTCGGGGCTGGCAGACCCCGCTCTGAAACCGCATCCCTGGATGAAGTTGGAATGTGGTTGGCGGCGGGGTGGAATCTTACCGTGAGGCAGTTGTAGGTGAGGAAGGCAGTGACTGCATAGCCCCCTTTGGTAGGGTGGGGGGACGGGGCAGAGCTGCCAAAGAGGCTAGGGAGACTAGGGGTGGCCGTGATGGTCTGGGGCCCCACGTAGAGGTTCTGGACTTCCAGCCCTGTGAGCCGCCGGAGGCTGTAGGAAACCTGAGGAAAGAGGCAGGAGATAGAGGAGACAAACTCACGCAGACATGATCACAGCACTTGGATCCAGCTGTGCCTAAAGTCCACCCCTGGACATCTCAGTTATGGGGGCCAACTGCTTAAGCCAATCACAACATGGTTTCAGATACTCACTACCACAGGCTTGTCTAAAACATGCTCTGGTACCCCATCCCCCATCTCACCTGCCTTCCCCAGGCCCCTTCTCTGCTCCCTATCACTTGTGGGAACACATTCAGACCTGAAGTATGGCCTTCAAGTCCAGCCACCTTGCCCCTCCTTCCCTGGCATGTCAGGTTGTTCCCCTTTCCCTGGCTCACTGGGTTCTTCCACTCCTCTAGGAAGCCATCCTAGATTGCACTGTTCTCTCCCACCCCATCCACATGTAGTAGAATCAGGATCAATTCTCAATACCCACTTAAGAGGTAGGGGATTAGTTTCAAATCTGCTCTATCCAATTCTTCCTGTCTGTCCCCCACAAATAGACAGGAACCCTACAGCGCCCCACTCACATCCTGCAAGCCCTTAACTGCTAATGAGGGTTAACCTGCACCCCACGCACAGCAGGTGTTAATAAACATCCGGTGAATGAGGGCTGCAGCGGTTCACAGCGTGGCCTCTGGAGCCAGGCTCCTGGGATCAAATCCTGGCTCCAATCCCGGGATCAAAACCCTGACCAGCTGTGTGACCTAGGGCTTGTCATCAACCTTTCTGGTTTGAAAACCCCCACATTGATAAGCCGGAAACTGGGCCCTCTAGAGCCTTAATCCTTGTGGCGGACAGCCCCCCCGGCCATGGGGCACAGGCACCCAGGTGGCCGGTACCTTGGATGCCATGAACTGCAACAGCTCCCTGCTCAGGGCTGCCACCTCCTTGCGGTGGACCGGAGCCTCCTCCTCCTCATCTCCATCCTCCAGCCACCGCCGGGCCTGGTGGGCCAGCTGCCGGTCCAGGGCGCTTTCCCAGTGGGCCCGGAGCCGCAGGGAGGCCGCCAGGAGCCGGACAGAACTCTCACTGTCTGCCAGCTGGAGCTCCAGCCAGCCGTCAGCCACCAGGCGGGAGCAGTCGCCATTGGTGTCCAGGGACCGGCTGAACAGCAGGAGGGACTGGAAGAGAGACGGACAGTGGTGTGAGGAGCAGGGAGCCATCTTAGAGAGGCCCCCACCGGCCTGGGCTCCTGCCCACCGCCCTCATTCACCTCCCCATCCTCTAATCCAGGCATCTACCGTCTCTCCAAGGCATCCGCCCACCCACCCAGCCAGCTCTGCAGCAAATATTGACCACACTCCTTCTCTGTGCCAGATACTCTTCCGGGTGCTGGAGATACAAGCGTGAACAAGGTAGGCTAAGTCCTCACCCCGTGGCGCTGACCTGCTGAGGGTGGGGGCTACACGTGTCTGCCCCTGTCAATACCCCTCAGACGGCGGACCTGATGTGGATGTGTCACAGTAAATTTTATCCTCAAGATATCCAAACAAATGCTGAGCGCTAGTTAACGGGAAGCAGGGTGAAGGACACTGATGTCAGCAACTTGCTTTAAAATGTACCCAGAAATTGAGAAAGAAAACCCACCTATTAAAACAGACTGATGGGCGGAGAGGTGATAACGCAAAGACCAAATGTTCTCTGTGGGACTGGGGGCTGGGAGTACGAGAGGTCACTGCACACTTCTTTCAACTTTTCTCTTTGAAAATTGTCAAGATGTTGGGGAAAATTCTCCGGGACAGGGTGGGGGGAGTGGATGGGGCAGGACTGGCCACAGGTGGATGGTACGTGGGGCTGAGTGATGGAACATGAGAGTTCAATGGGCTATCCTGTCTACTTTGGGGCCTGTTTAAAATTTCTCTATCATAGCGAACTGTACCGGGCTGGGGAGACTGAAATATCAGGCCACATCTCGGCTTGCAAACGCATTTCTCTCCTGAAGTCCCGCTGACCGCCAGCACTCCTCCCCACAGGCTGCTGTGTTCCAGTCTGGCACCAATATGAGTGCCTGGCCTGGTCCTTTATATTTATTTGTTTCTCTTTACTGTCTGCCTCTCCCACTCATACACAAGCCCCACGAACCCTGAGAATTTTGTCCATTTTGACCACGGTTGCATCCCCGGCACCAAGAAGAGTCCTTAGTGCCTGGCACGGTGTGGCCACTCAATATACATTTGAATGAATACATAATGGAGCAGCTCAGAGTTAGCTTTCATGGTGTTGGTGGGCCTCACAGTGTCAGCAACATCTCCGGAGGCTCTGGGAGCCCAAAGGGTTTCTCTTCTCCTTCTGCGTTCCCCGGGATGGAAGTGAGGGGGTCAAGGTAATGGGGACACTCATCTGATGGGGGGAGGCTGCCAGTGCAGCCCATGGCCCTGAGCTCTGGCTCAGCCCCTTGCTCACTGTGTGGCTGAGGCAACTGACACGCCCTCCTCTCCATCCCCACCCCAGCCTCGTCTGTCCCCCTATCAGCAAGAACCACGGCTGGGCCTGGGACCACGGGGCAGCCTGCAGACACATAAACAAGTATATCTGCAAACTCAGCGTGTCCTCAGCCTCTACCGGGTGCACCCGCCATCCTCTCCTGTTCTACGACTGCAGTCACCTTGCCGGCCTCCTGGCCTCGGCTCCATGTCAGACCCTGTCCCAGCTCTGCTCAGAACCCTGTGGTGATGGGTGGGGAGGGGGAATCCAGTCTCACCCACCTCCCTGACCTCTTCTCCAGCTGCTCTTCCCCTCACTGACTCTGCTCCAGCTGTTCCCTGCGCACACCAGGCATATGGTGCCTCAGGGCCTTTGCACTTGTTTTCCACTCTGCCCAGGATGCTCTTTCCCCAGAGATCCCTATGGCTCCCTCCCTCCCATAGGTCTTTGCCTGGCTGCACCTTCTCAAAGAGGCCCACCCAGATCTACTAATTTCATACTAGAACCTGCCCCTCCCCTCCCCCTCAAACCCCCTACTCCCTTATCCTATTCTCTTCATTCTTCCACCAACTCTTATCACCCGCTACCATATCATTTAGTGCTGTACTGTGTTTATTGCTACTGTCCATCTTCCCCTGCCTGATGTGAGCCCCAGAGAGCAGGGGGAGAACAGGGACCACCAGGAACCAGATCTTGTCTCGTGTGCCTTCCACAGTTTGGCGCACAGCAGGCGCTCAGCAGGTGACGAATGAATACAAAAAAACAGAAGACAACAGCCCACCTGATGCTGTGCCAGCCTGTGGGGAAGGCGGCCCCTTCAGACCTACCCCGTGCCTCCTGCCCTGGGGACACAGTCACAGAACGGGGAGTTGGGAGGCGGGGAGGCCGGGCAGAGACCCACCTGGAGGGCAGGGATGCGAACACAGTTCACCAGGTAAGGTTTGTTGGTCTCCAGAAGGGAGACAAAGGTGAGGAGCTGGTGCTTGCTGCTCATCTTGTCCTTGTCATCTGAAAGGGTCAAGAGTCAGCTCAGCATCCCACCTCCAATCCCCCACCCCACCCCGTCGTCCCCAACGGGCTGCCGGTTCCTCTAGGATAATCACACATCCACGCAACGAACACACTCGTGTGTAACAATAAAATGTCTGGGGCTTATTTTTTAAACACTTTGCCAGGCTGAATGCAACTACGGCTGTTCAGTGATATTAAGAAGTATTGTCAATTTTGTTGGGAACAGTAATAGCATTGCGGTGATGCAAAAAACAGTCCTTATGAATATGATTATCATTATTATTATCAAATGGTATGATGTCTGGGACCTGCCTTAACATGCTCCAGGAAAAACGGAAAAAAAGCACCGGGACAGAAGTAAAGCGGTTGGTAGATGCCGCTGAGTGAGGGCGCGGAGGGTCTGTCATGCTCTCTACTTTGAAGATGTTGGAATTTTCAAAATTCAAAAAGGAGAAAAACAATGTAAGAAGAAGAAAGTAAAACGACGAGGAATTCATGGCGGTTAAAGATTAGACAAAAAAATTTCAAATTCTGTCTTTGGTGTTTAAAATTATAAACCTCATCCTCAGGGGGTTGCTATTTACCATCTTAATACAGTACATTACTTCCCTCCCAACCAAGGGACAAAGCACACAAGCAGCCCTGCAGGTGGCCAGGGGGACACTCCCACCCCAGTGCACCTCGGGAGAGGCGCCCAGGATGGGACTGGTCTCAGTTCAGGCAGCACTGGAGGCCTGGATCCCACTAGGTGAACCGAATCCAACTGAGTAAATGCTGGGGCTGGGGGAGCCCCCCCAGGAAGACCAAACCCTGTAGTTCACAGGGCTCCCGGAACATGCCTCCCGGCAGGCACTGCTCTACCAGCTAAAACCGCAGGCCTCAGGAACAGCCATGGGGCTCGAGGCCCAGCACCACCAGGAGGAGCATGAGGCTGAGTATGTGGTGAACTTGCTAAGGCCACCCAGTGAGGTCTGGCTCCTAGGACCTGCAGGTCCCACATCACCAGCCCCAGCGAAGGAGGGGTGTGGGGAGGAGCAAGGGGGTGACCCCAGATGGCGAGGTGCACCCCGAGGTCACGGTCCCTGCCCCTCGCATCCCAGTGGAGGGCTTCTCCCTACCCGCCTGGGCTCATGGTACCTCGGCTTCCTTCGCCACCCCTGACCTCCAGCTCCTGGGTGTGCAGCACCTCAGGGTTGTTGGCGAAGACGCAGGTGGGGTGCAGCACGGTGCCCTGCTTGGCCTGGGTATGGAAGATCTGGAGAAGCCAAAGGTGGGGCCAGGTGACAGAGGCCCTTGGACCTGCTCTTCCCACTGCCAGGTTCCTGCCTCCATGTCTCCCTTCAGAAGTCCCCTCCTCCAGGAAGCCCTCCCTGATCCCCTCCCAGGCTAGTCAGGTCCCCGTCTCTGTTCCCTCAGCCCCCAGGTCCCCATCTCAGCCCCAACCGCTCTGGGTCAGCTGTCTGGGAACAGGCCTGTTCCCTCCACTGGACTGGAGTCCCATGAAGGCAGGGTTAGGGCCATTTCAGTCACTACTGTGTCCAGCACAGAGCAGGCACTGGGAAGGGGTGATGGACAACACAAGGGGATGGGGAGAGGGAAGGAGGCCCACCTGGTCCGAGTCCTTGCGGCCGCTGTTGAAGGGGTCCGGGACGGCGAGTTGTGGGTAGAGGCCCCGGCCCAGCACTAGCTTGAGCAGGGCCATCTGGTCCCGGGTCAGGGCCTGGGCTGAGCTGGCGGCCGCCTGCAGCTGCTCTAGGTTGTGTCTCAGCTTAAACTTCACATCCTGGTGGCAACACGGGGGAAGGTGGGTTCCTGCGGGGCCCTCCCCACTCCCCCAGGGGCCTGGACTAGGGTATGTGGATCCAAACGGTTCTGCAGACTCCTGTCTGTGGAAACCTGTCTCCTGAGGTCGGGGCAGAACCATAGCCCCACAGACCCCAGGACAGCCCATGTCCCACCTCTATCAAACTCCATCCCCGTTGGCTCCAGGCACCAGACAGCCCCACAGCGCCCCACCTGGATGTCCACGTTGTCGCCGGCCCCCTGGGAGGTTGTGCGATCTGGGTCCTCCTCACTGGAGTAGCCGTCCTGCTCCTCCTGGAGCCGCAGCACTTTGCGCCTGCGCCCTGCGCCCTCCTCGTGCTGGCGTTTGAGCTGGTAGAGCGCCTGGCGCTCCCGGCGCTGCTGCAGCCGACTGTAGCTGTCCCTTGGCTTTGGGGCCTGGGCCCCGGCCAGCAGCCCGTGGTCCTCCAACAGCTCCTGGGGGCAGGTGGGGCGCAAGTGAGGGACCCAGGGCCAGCCAAGTGGGCTCCAGACGGAGACGCATGTTCCAGTCTGGGGCCTGCAGCAGGCTGGCGAGTGACCTCACCCCTACAACCACACTTCTCCTCAAACAGAAATCGGGGGCCCTCCCAGGACCTCCCTGCTGGGGCTGTTGGGGCTGAACAGGACTGTACAAGAACACGCCTTTGCATAGTGCTGGGAACATGACTGTTCCGTGAAAGGCTGTCTTTGTCCCTGGTCAACGGAATGCCCGGGCTGGGGACAGGAGGGAGAAGAGGAGGCCAGGCGATCGTCACCCAGGGTCCTTCCTGAGGAACTCTCCACACAGCCAGCTCCGGGCTCCGGTTATGCTCTGACCTGCCCCTCCAGGCCTGCACCAGCCCTGGGGGTTTTCTACACTCCTGGTTCTGACTGCGGTGCTTTGGCCGGCAGCAGAAGCAGCTGGGATCATTTGGGAAATTGTCAGAAACGCCAAGACCTGGGCCCCATCCCAGAAGGACTGAGTCAGTGTCAGGGGGGTGGGTGGGGAATCTGGGTACAACAAGACTCTCCTGGGGATTCTGATGCACCTTAGAGACCTCCTGCCCACACCTTTGTAAACAGCCTCCCAGAGACCCTACTGGGTTAGTTTCTCAGTGTCTGGAGCCCAACAATGGTTGAGCCGCTGCCCTTTAGAAAGTCAAAGACATTGAGGGATGCCAAGAATGGTTGGGACATCAGTGGTCACCAATGTGGGGATCCCCGTTACTGCATGGGAGGCCTTGGTGGCGACCGCCCACTCTGGGCCTCAATCTGCCCTCCTGCAGCCACAGGGAACAGTTACACCAGGGACTCTTTTATTTTATTTTCATTCCGCGGCATGCTACACGGCCGCGGAAAAGTACACAGCAGCAGATCGTTTTGTGCTCAGATGGAAAAACGCCCGTGGAATATTAATGACAGGAGCAAGCTATAGAACCACATAATAATAACAATGAAAACTGCAAACACTTGTATGAGACCACCTGTGTGTTAGGCCCTGTTCTGAATGCTCTATGTGTATTAACTCATTTAACCCTCACGAGATCGCCCGGAGGCAGAGGCAATTTTTAGTTTCCCCGTTTTTTAGAGGGAGAGGCTGAGGCCCCAAGAGGCACAGGAACTTGCCCGGGGTTGAACTGCCAGCAAATGGCAGAGCTCAGATCTCAGGCTCCAGATCTGGTGCCCCCAACCATCATTCTGTGCTGCCTCCCAGCACTCAGCCTCTGCAGCCAGCTCAGCACTCTGGCTCCAGAGGGCGAGACTCTTCATGAGAATGAGTCATGTGACTGCCTGTCCTGTCCACCCCTCTAGGAAGCCCTTCTGGATTTCTACCCTGTTGCCCTCCCCACCCCCCACCATCCCCAATACCTGGTTGTGTGATGATGGGGGAGGCGGGTGTAGGTTGGGACTCCGATGATTGTCAGAGGAGGAGAAAGACCATGTTCTGGAATGTATTCACATATTCTCACTCCACCTCCCCCTGACCCCCGTCCCCAGGTTTGCTCCTGGCCCTATGTGCCAGGGCAGGCTGGCTCCCACCCCTCAGCCTGGGCCTCACCTTGAACTGGCGCCGCAAGTTGGCCATCTCATACAGCCGATGCTCCTCTATGCCCCGGTGGCGGCACCACTTGCGTGAGTTTCTGTTCCGTTCAGATTTCACCTGGGTGGGGGTCCGGACACCAGTGTCAGGGCCTGGCCAGCTGGGAGAAGGGACAGGGGTGCTGACCCACCGCCCAGGCGAGCCCAGTGTGAGCCACTGGGAGGAGGTGAGGCAGGTGGGAGACCCGCCAGCGTTCCCTCAGCGACACCTGCTTTCCTCCTCCTTTCAGGTCTCAGCCCTACTGCCCCCTCCTACAGGAAGCCCTCCCAGACAACACTGGGGCAGACACCCCCTGCTGGGCTCTTCCAGTCCCTTAGACTCCCCATCACAGCCCATGCTGGGTGGTCACTGTCCAGGGACAGGTCTGTCTCCCTGCACTGGACTGTGAGCCCCAGGAGAGCAGGTAGTTTTAGTCACCACCAGGTCCCCAGCACTGCCCAGGACCAAAACAGGCAGGGTCAAGGAAAACATATTTCATATACAGACACCACCCTAAGGTGTCTGCACTTTCTCCAGATGGTACTGGTTTTAGTGCTTTAGAAACCCAGGCTCCCCCTCAAGCCGGGGCCTCTGCCTGTGCCAGTCCCATCAGTGGTGGAGATGGGGTCCTCCCCAGGCAGGCCGGGTCTGTGGAGGGCTCAGTGGTCCTCCCTGGGGTGTGCAGAGGGGCACAAGGAGGAGCCATAGCCTCAGGGAGGTCTGACCTCTGCAGAACGACAGCCCAACAGGGCACCCTGCCGCCAACCTCACCTGCACCCAAGCGTTGAAGACATTGAAGAGCGTAAAGGGGTCGCCCTGGTCACTCTCCAGGGGCCGCCGTGCGGCCGCACACTCTGAATTGCTCTGGGCGCTGCGGGTGAAGGGCGACTGGACGCTGAGGGCGGCCGCGATGGTGAGCACGGGCTCCGCCAGGTGGAACAGGGAGCCCAGGATCAGCATCTTCCCTGTGGGCGGACACACGCTGAGCCCTCAGGACCTCGGGGCGCCACCGGACCCGCCCTCCACCTTGCCCACCAAGGGACACAATCAAACCCAGAATCGCACCCCAGCGTGATGAAAGACGGTTTCCACCTGCACGCCACGCATCTGACCCATCCTCACTGTTCCCCTTGCCGACCTTTCCAGAAAGTTTCTGGCACACTTATCATAAGATAAAGCTGGGCACTAGAACAAAGCTGTCCCAGAACCCCCTTGGCTCTGTCACCTCGGGCAAGTCCCTCCACCTCTCTGTGCCTCCATCTCCCTATCTGTGAAATGGGCTAACGGCAGCACTACCTGCTGGGGGTGAAGCCCCAGAGCTCCACTCACTGGTGAAGCCCTCAGAGCTCCACTCAGCACAAAGCATGACCGGTGACTGAGCCAGCTGGGCCCAGAGCCCCCAGCACCGCACCGCTGTGTCTCCTGCCCCGCAGGGCCTGGCGGCCGACGGCGCCAGCCTGGCTGGGGCGTGCCTGCCAACTGCCTGCTGCACGACCCTGGGTAAGCGAGTGACAACCTTCCTCTGAGCCTCAGTTTCCATCTGCACAACAGGGGTGCCCGGAGGCCCTCCCCTCATCAGGTAAAGATTAAATAAGGGCCATAAAGTCTCCCACTGACACACAGCAAATGACCACAGAACGTTCTCTTTCCTCTCAGATCCCCTTGCACTAGCCCCCTTCCCTCTAAAACAAACAAAAATAACCACCTTCACAGCCCTGGGCGGCCCTCAAGGTTGGTGGTACCCAACCTCCTGCCCGTCCTGGAGCTCCAGCAGGTGGCAGTGATGGGGACTGTAATGATACTGACATAGGCAGGAGGTTCCCTTGAGCATCACGCTTGGGAAATGGTGCCCCAGGTGGTAGAACCCAGCTGGGGACATTCTGTGGGCCGTGGATTGCTGGTAGATACAGAATGTCTTATGTCAGGGGAATCAGGCAAGATGAATACGCCTCAGTCAGCAAGTTCCTTGGGAGGGGTAGGGAATGACTCAGGAAAGAGCAAGAGGAAGAGGCAGGCAGTTTTGACATCCTTACAACCGCAAGAGACGGGTACCAGGGTGGGGCTGGGAACAGACTGTGCAGAGAGAGGTGTCTGTTTTGTTTACTGCTGTATCCCTGGTGCTAGAACAGTGCCTGGCACAGAGGACGTGTGAATGAACGAACAGGGCCTTGAGAAGGAACAGGCTTGCCTCTGGGTCACTCACAGTGGTGTCCCACACTCACTCCCAGCGGGGGCTCCTCACCAATCACGACGTCCACAGGCAGCTGGGCCAGCAGGGACCCAATAGGGGTGAGGGCCTCTGAGCTGTCCAGGGCCCCCTGGTCCTGGAGGTAGAGGATGGCTGTTTCCAAGCTGGATGGTGGTGGGGGCTCGATGAAGGGGAAGGTTCGGGGGTCCCCCACATTCATGCTCTTCATCTGGAATGAGAACCAAACCCCTTGGCTGAGCTCCAACCAGGGTGAGTAAAAGGGAAGCGCATCGCTTGTGGACCTGGCCCTCAAACCCTCCCGAACCCACCTCCCACGCTCCTTCCCCCTCGCTGGCTGATGCCGATGAGGAAGAGGCCCTGGGGAGATGACAGAGATGCAAGACAGAAAAGGCCTGGGTCCCCTAATACAGGAAGCTGCCCGCCAACCTGAGGACTAACGTTCTGCTGTGTTGGCAGAACACAGCCGTTGTGAGTGGGTCTATTTGTCACAGCTGCCTAATCTAAGCAAAACGAACTACTGAGATATGAGCCGTGACATAGAATGTATTGAGAAACCCTGGTTTTAAAAGCCACTTCTTGATGGGTTTCCTGTTACAGCTGAAAGCACTGAGTCATGAGGTTCTGCCTATGACCCCGTGGATCCAGGACAACAGTTCTCCCCTCAACACGTGATCAGATGTTTGGAAGGGATGGGTTCCCCTCAGTGGCCAGGCAGCCCTGCGCTGTTGACCCTGAAACCCTGGGATTTGTCCTGTCTCAGTGCCTCCCAGGTTCCTCCCTGGCACTCAGGATCCAGTCCCCTCCTGGCCCCTGTCTCACCTGCAGCACCAATGCATCCAGGGCGACCCTCCGAATCTCCGGGACAGGGTATGGGGCAAAGGCATCGTAGTCCGATTCGGCATAGAGGCGGAAGCAGACGCCAGGGCCCGTGCGGCCTGCCCGGCCCTTCCGCTGCTCCGCGCTGGCCTGACTGATCCAGAACTCCTGCAGCCGCTGCAGTTTGGCCTGTGGGTCGTAGCTCATCTCCTTCACCTTCCCTGGGTGGGCAGGGAACGTGTGTGCAGGAGCCACGTGGGCCCTCCACACGCCTGGCCCTTGACCCGGCCTTTCATTCAGACACCCTCACTTATTCCTTTATTCCAGTAACACTAACCAGTAGGTCATTCTGGGCCCCACAGTGCCACTTTGTTAATGTACTCTTCAGTTTCCTCACTGACACATCTTTTATTTATTTATTCAAGCCTTTACCCATTCAGAGGTTCAGTCATTCAACAAATACTATTAAGCACCTACCAGGTATCAGGCAAACAGCCCTAAACACTACTTACTCCCTGCTTCAGTCTGGAGTTCCCTCCAGATATGTGCACATCTCCAGAATTCACACTTCTCTCTAGGTCCTCAGGGTGGCTGAGGCGGAGGGGGGCAGCCCTTACCAGAATCTACTACAAAGCGGATCCCATCAATGGTGACTGAGGTCTCGGCAATGTTGGTGGAGAGGATGCATTTCCGGACTCCAGCGGGGGCCACATCAAATACCTGGGAGAAAGTGAAGAGGCAGCACTGGGGGCTAATTCAGCCCTTACGGACCCGTGTGTCCAGCGGCCTCCTGAATACCTCCTGGAGCACCTCACACCCATATGTATAAAACAGCTTCAGCTTCCTTCCACTGAACCCTTTCCTCCTCAGGTCCCCATCTCACAGATGGCGCAAAATCTACCGGGTCACCAGGGATGGAAACGGGCTGCCCTAGGTCTTCCCTCCCTCCTCATACATCTAGCCACACCTGATCATTTTGAACATTTCATGATTTCATTCCCTCCTCCCCAAACCCACAGCCTCTTCCCTGGTCCAGGCCCCTGCTTTCCACCTGGACCCTGCCCAGCTTCCTCCCTGTTCTCTGGCCTTCTGGCCTCTAGTCTCATCCCCTCCCATCCATCCTTCATATGCAGCAGAGGAATCTGCTGAAACACAACTGGCAGCGCCCCCACCTTTCTCATAACACTCCTATGACCCCCCAGAGCACTCAGGACAAATACGAGCACTGCATTGGGTCTTCAAGTCCCCTGGTGGTCTAACTCCACCCACCTCTCCAGTCCCATCTCTCCTGACTTCCCCATCACAATCTGGATGCAGACAATTCAAGTGTAGTTCCCCAGCTGCCCTGACTTTTTCTCACCCCAGGCCCTTTGCACACGCCCTCCTCATGGACCCAAGAGCATAGTGGTTAAGAGTGGTGGGCAGCAACTACAGCCTGTGGGCCAAACCCACCCTGCCACCTATTTTTGTAAACCAAGGTTTTTTTTTAATTAAAAAAAAATTTTTAATGGAGGCACTGGGGACTGAACCCAGGACCTCATGCATGCTATCCCCACCCCTCTAAATGAAGTTGTGATGAAACACAGCCTCATATGATCAGTCTAGAGCTGCTTTCTAGCTGTAATAGTAAAGTAGCTATACACAAACCATACGGCCCACAATACCTAAAAACACGCACTCTTTATGGCAAGTCTGCCAACCTCTGGTTAGAAGCATGGGCTCTCGTACTGAATTACCAAATTAGTTTGGCTCTGCCAATTATACAACTTTGCACACATGCTTATGCCTCAGTTTCTGCATCTGTTGAATGGGGACAACAATGGACCTGGCAGATAGGCCAGCTATGAGGATGAGAGACAGATCTCAGAACCCTGGCCAGCATGCAAGTGTTCCACATACTTTGGCTGGGATATGCTTAGTGCCAAGGGAGGCACTAAGGAGGTGCTCAAAGGTTCTTTCTTGAACCACTAAACGACCAAGTGTGACCTGAAGGGATTCTTCCCAAGGGGACTGTAGGAGTCAGGCCCTAGGATGGCCTGGGGGAGTCTCGCCTCCTGGGATTCACACACTCCCAGTACCCTCCCCCTGAACAGGGCAGACCGCGTTAACCAAGGGATACTGCAGAAATGATGGTTCGTGATTTCCAAAGCTAGGTCATAAACAGTGTTGTGGCTTCTGCTCTGGTCTCTTAGGAAGAGCCAGCCACCCTATTGTGAGGACACTCAGAAAGCCCCCTAGAGAATCTTTCAGCCCCAGCCAAGCCTTCAGATGACAGCAGCCCCATATGTCATCTGACTGCAACCTCATGAGAGACTCTGAGCCAAAACCACCCAGCTAAGCCCCTCCCAGATTCCTGATCCACAGAAACTGTGTGAGATACTGAATGGAGCAGTAAACATGCTGCTAGGTTCTGGAGTAATTCGTTACACGCCAATAAGTAACTAAGACAGTGACCCGAAGGCCTCTCTCCCAGCTCCCTTTCACTCCAGCCTCACTGTCTACCACTCCAGGTCTCACCATCTTTACACACACCCAACTCACAGATTCCCACCTCCAGGCCTTTGCTCCAGGTGCTCCCCCAACTAGACTGCCCTCCTCCCTCTTCTCCTACTCCGACTCCTCCTTGTCCTCCAAGGCTCAGCTCCAATGCCTCTGGCCTCATCAGGAAGCTCACCCTGACACATACTCCGCCACCCAAAGATGGGAGCAGCCCCTCTGCCACCCACAGCCCTGAGGGGTGGTGTCACCTCGGCCCTGCACTAGCCGCCCCCAACCCCTCTTCCCCCTCTGGCCTGCATGGCTAGACCCCCGCCCGCCCCACTCCACCTGGCCGTGTGTGATACCTTGTCCTGGTCGGCCACGGAGAGGGCGCTGTGCAGCGGTAGCACCACCCAGCGCTGAGTGTGGCTGGCGTAGGTCTGGGCTGCCTCGAGCACAGCGCTGATCTCTGCCATGCCGCTGAGGAAGACCAGGAGGTCGCCCCGCTCCTCAGCAGGGTACTTATTGTCAATGGCCTCCAGCACCCTGAGGAAGGGCCGCGGGTCCAGCTTCTCCGACTTGGACGTTGTCGGCTCGACCTCTTGTGGCTGGTACACGACCTGGGAGGAGACAGCCCCAGCCAGGGGCACACCGTGTCATCCCAGCTCAGAGCCATGTGGCTGGGAGGCCACAGGCTGACGGAGAAGACACAGATCAGTCGGGCAGCAGACGGCACATTCACATAGGATAACTGGACGAGGATATAGTAACAGGACAAAGTGTCGAGGTAACTGGGGGGCTTCTGGGGTGCTGGTAACGTTTGATGTTTTTTTAAAGCTGGTCTCTAACAGGCATTTAATTTGTGAAAATCAATTGAACTGTTCCCTGGGGACACGTGCACCATTTTGTGTTGGGAGTGTAACTCCAACAATGACCACAGAATTGTAAGGGGCGGGGACAGTATTAAAACCCTAGAAATCACTTCTCTGAAAGCATCCTCACTTTTTTTTTTCATGGCTACTTAGAAGACAGATTGATGGGCACTGAGACCAAGAAACCACAAGGGACAGTGCATTTCCTGGTGCGAGGAACTTCAGCGCTGTTATCAATCACTGGCCCCAAGGTACAAGAGGAAGGAGGGGTTATCAAAACCATAAAGGAGGCAGCTGTGTGGAGGGACATCTTGAAAGGAGCTGTGACTTCAGGCAAGGGTCACAGCCCACTACAGACCTGGAGGGAGGGGGCTGACTCTCCTTCCCCCACTGGCCAGCGGGAGCCAGAGGGGCAGGGCTCCATTAGTGCCATCCATACAGACGGGCCTCCCCAGGGAAGACAGGAAGTTGGGCAAGGGCAAAGGAGAGCTGGAAAAGGACAAACAGAATCTATCCAGCGCAGGGCCATGTCTGTCTGTGAGTCGGACTGAAATCCTGGCTCTGTCACTCCTGAGCTGTCCCATGAACAAGGGACTTCACACCCCTGAGCTTCATTTTTACCTTTATGGGTGAAAGAAGGAAGGGAAGTAATTCCCCGCCCAGAACCACCAAGGCTGTGGTGAGGGACTCACGCAAGCTCATGCTGTTCACTGTGCAGCGTGCAGTACACACTTGATAAATGTCAGCTGTGATCATCAATGTCATGGCTGATAAAACCCACACGCAGGCCATAGCAAATAGGTCGAGAAACGCGGGGAAAGTTCAGGGCAGAAGTTGCTGGGGAAACTGAAGAGCTGAAAAGGATCTCTGCCTAGCTTGGGGAAAGCAAACTGTAAGAGGACCCAAAAACATTATTTTTCATGAGTACCAAAAAACTCCCTCTTTTTCATCTAAAAGGTCTGTTTCTTGATTTCAGCTTCTTAAGCAATAGCTGCGTCTCAGGTGGGCAGGCAGGTTTATGAAACACGGTGGAGATGAGCCTACCCCCAGGACTGCTATGAGCATGGGGTGAGATCGTGTGTGTTGAGTGGTATGGGAGACCCACAGCGGTCCCCAGTAAGTCTGTTTTCTTCCTGAGCACCCATCACGTAGAGAGAGAAAGAGAGAGAGAGAGAGTTGATATTTTCCAGCCTCCCTTGCAGCTAGGTGGGGCTCAGTGAAGCAAGGTCATGTCCAGTCTAAAGCCAAGCCACTTTCCCTGGCCTCTGGCTCCTTCCCTCTTCAACCTCTGACCACACAAATCAGGACAACTCCCCCAGGACAGTGGTTCTTATCAGAGGTGGCTCTGTACCCCCACGGGACATCTGGCAACATCTAGAGACATTTTTGTTTGTCACAGCTAAGGGAGGAGAAAGCTACTGGCATCTAGTGGGCAGAGGCCACGGAGGCTGCTGAACACCCTGTAATGCACAGGGCAGCCCCCACAACCAAGAATTATCCAGCCCCAAATGTCAACAGTGCTGAGTCTGAGAAACCCTGCCCGACAAGATGGTAGAGCGATGAGGAAGGAGGAACCTGGGTCCCTGAATGACCATGTGCAACAGAGCTGCCCATCAGCCTGGACCAGCAGGACTGGAATACAAGAAAAATTAATTTCTATATTTTTTGAGCCTTTAAATTTTGGGGTCTCATCTAACAAGCACTTAGCACTCTACCCAGCAAATGGCAAATACTCACAAAATGGTAGCTTTAATTGGGAGCTCAGGATTTGCACGTACTAACTACTATATGCAAAATAGATAAACAACAAGGTCTTACTGTAGAGTACAGGGGACTGTAATCAATACCTTGTAATAGCCTACAATGAAAAAGAATATGAAAAGGGAACGAACATATATATATTATATACGTATAAATAAAAACTGAATCACTATGCTGTATACCAGAAATTGACACAACATTCTAAACTGACTATACTTCAATTTCTTTTTAAATTAATTAAAAAAAGAAAACAGCTTTGAAAAACAGAGAGGCAAGGGGAGAACATCCTTAATTAAAGAGATGGAGGAGAAAAAGAAGAGATGGGAAACAGAACAGCAGAGAAGGGATATGTCCAGGTTGGCCGGAGACCAGGTGGGCAGTCTGGGGGTGGGGGGGCACTGACCGTGATGGGGAAGAGCCTCCCCGGCACCTGGACCACAGGGGCGCTGCAGAAGTAGCTGGAGAAGAGCGAGATGTTGATGGTGGCCGACATGAGGATGACCTTGAGGTCGGGCCGGGTGGGCAGCAGGCGCCTCAGGACACCCAGGAGGAAGTCGTTGTGGAGGTGTCGCTCGTGGACTTCATCCACGATCAGGACCTGGTACTGGGGCAGGCTGGGCTCCCACTGGATTTGCCTCAGGAGCAGCCCCACGGTCAGGAACACGATCTTGGTGGCCGCCGACCGTGTGCTCTCAAAACGTATCTGGTAGCCGACCTGGGGTTGGGAGGGTGGTCAGGAGAGCACCCTGGGCCTGGGCCACCGCCCCTCACCCACCCCAGATTGAAAATCTGAGCAAATGTCCCACATCAAACTCTGGAGTCCAACGGGCTTAGGTTCAAATGCCACCTCTGCCACTTAGTGCCGTTGACTTGGGGCAAGCAATTCTATGCCTCAGATATGTATTTTTCCCTCTTAGATGCTGTGAGAATTACATGTGCTAATGCAGAGGAAGTGCTTGGCACAGAGCCTGGTGTATGATACTACTTAATTAGAATAGTTATGATTAATCTTTCTTTAAGTCTTTACTGTGTTCCAGGAACTGCTTTGAATGCTTTATGTATATTAACTCATTTCATCCTCACAATCACCACACGGTGTAAGCACTATTATTATGCCCACCTCACAGATGGGAAAACTGAGGTCACTCAGCCAAGGTAACCCGCTAAAAAGTCCAAGTGAGAAGAAATGTACCTTAACCCCTACCTCACATCATATACACACATACTGATTTCAGATGAATTACAGTTCTAAATGGAAAAGTTGTTAGGAGAAAACAGGACATCTTCATGACCTTAAAGTAGGCAAAAATTATTTAAACAGCACCCAAAGAGTGCCAACCATACAAGGAAAATATTTAGACTGTATTATATTTAAATGGGGCACCATCATCAAAAGACTCCATTCAGAAAATGAACTCAGAGTAGAAGACAAGATCTGCAATACACAAATTCTACAAAGGACTCATATTCAGTTTCTGTAAAGACTCGTAAGTCAAGAACAAAGACAAAAAATACAAAAGACAAATGGGAAAAAGACTTGAACGGACATTTCACAAAAGAGGATCTCCAAATGACCAATAAATACATGAAAATGTGTTAAACATTCTTAGTCATCAGGGAAACACAAAATGACACCCACAATGCAAATTAAAATGTGATACCACTACACACCCACCCGATAACCTAAAATGAAAAAGATTAACCATAACAAGAATTGGTATGACCTAGCAATCCCACTTAGACATATACCCAACAAAAATATATACCAAAAGGCTGCGAATGTAATTTGGTGCAGCCACCATGGAAAACAGTATGGAGATTCCTTAAAAAACTAAAAGTTACCATATAATCCAGCAATCCTACTCCTGAGTATATAGCAGGAGAAAACTCTAATTTGAAAAGACACAAGCACCCCAATGTTCACAGCGGCACTATTTACAATAGTCAAGACATGGAAGCAACCTAAATGTCCATCAACAGATGATTGGATAAAGAAGATGTGCCATATATACACACACATATAGGAATACTACTCAGCCATAAAAAAGAATGAAATAATGCCTTTTGCAGCAACATGGATGGACCCAGAGACTGTCATACTAAGTGAAGTAAGTCAGACAGAGAAAGACAAGTATCATATAATATTACTTGCATGTGGAATCTGAAAAAACGACACAAATGAACTTACAAGACAGAAACAGACTCACAGACATAGAAAACAAAGTTACAGTTACCAGAGGGGAAAGGAGGTGGGAAGGATAAATTAGGAGTTTGGGATTAGCAGAAACACATTACTATATATAAAATAGATAAACAACAATGTTCTACTGTATAGCACAGGGAACTACATTCAATAGCTTGTAATAACCTATAATGAAAAATACACACACACACATATATATAACTCAATCACTATGCTGTACACCAGAAACTAACACAGCATTGTAAATCAACTATACTTCAATTTTAAAAAATGCAAAAAAACAAAAAAAATGCAATTATATGAGCATGAAATAAGAAAAAATTTAAAAAGTAAAACTAAAAATAGAAAGAAAGAAAAAAAGAGACACCAAAAGGCATGCTATAGAATGTTGGCAGCAGTACCATTCACCCTGAAACTGGAAATCTCCCAAATTCCCATCAACAGTAGAAGGGACAAATACTCGTGGCGCCTTCACAGCGGAATACCACAGAGCAGCATGAACAGTGTACACACACATGCTAACACCACAGAGTCGTCTCACAAACTTAATACTGAGTAACAGAGGCCATGCTTGGCAACAGCGTATATACTTTTTGATTCCATTTAGAAAAAGTAAGAACGAGAGGCAAAAGTCATCTGTGATCGTCTCTCATGAACGCAGGTGTGATAATCAACCCGGCACTAAAATGACAGCTTATCACAAAGAATCGTGATGCCTCTCGGGGCCTCAGGGCAGTACCCGGAAGTGGAAACAAGGTTTCTGGGGTGCTAGTAAGTTCGATTTTTTCTTATCTGGGTGCAAGTTACATAAACAGTCAACTTATGAAAATTCTCAGAGCTCTATATTTATGTGGCCTCTTTTGTGTTGAGTGTTACAACTTCAATTTATGTATTTTTAAAATTTTTTTTTCGGGGGGGTAATTAGTTTTATTTGTTTATATTTAGAGGAGGTGCTGGGGGTTGAACCCAGGACACGGTGTATGCTAAGCACACGCTCTACCACTTGAGCTATGCCCTCCCCATTGAGTGTTGTAACTTCAACAGCAACACTTCTTAAGTGGTGGAGCCAGGATTAGCACCCTAGAAGTCATTAGTAAGAAGGATTCCCATTCCTTTTTCGTGACTGCCGGGGAAAAAAGATTGATAAACATCTAGGCATTTCCAATTTTTTAACTCTTAAATTGCTACCCTGGGCAATGTTAGTGCTTTTGTCATTTGGACCATATCCAGGCCAATCTATAGGTAAATTTGTAGAAGAATCATCACTGGTTCAAAGGGTTAAGTGTTTCTGTAACTTTCTCGATACCGTCAGCAACTTATTCCACAAGGTCACAAGGGAAAAACCAGAAGCCTGTTAGGTCCCACTCACCTGCGAGCCATACTGACTGAGGCTCTCAAAGCCAACGCGCTTGGCCAGCGAGATGCAGGCAATTCGCCGGGGCTGGGTGCATGCCACGTGACTGAAGCCAGCAGCCAGCAGGTACTGGGGCACCTGAGTGGACTTGCCACAGCCCGTGTCACCTGCCACCACCACCACCTGGTGCTCCTTCAGCGTCTGCAGGATGCGGTTCCCGTACTGGGCGATGGGGAGCGCTGCGCGCTCACGCTGCAGTTTGGCCAGCCGCCCAAAAGCCTGCTTCTGGCCAAAGTCAAGGTAGTGCAACAGGGCTTGGCGGAACTCGGACACTCTCTCCGGGGGCAGGCACCTGCCCAGCTCCCGAGGGCCCCGAGTGTCAGGGCCAAGGACAGAGAGGTTGATGCGGTAGCGCGGGTCGTAAGTGCGAGGTAGGTCCGACAGGGCAGCGATTCTGTGCTTGGGATGGCCAGCATCTTTTTCCTCCTTCCGGGTGGTCTTGAGATTCTGGAATCTCTGCAAGCGTTCAAAGAAGCTCCAGAATTTCTGGCATTCCTCAGAACCCTGGCGGATATAACCCTCATCATGGAAGAAGGCATCCTCGAAGAGGCGACGTGTCTCTGGACAATTCCAGTTCCATTTCTCCGGGGCCACCTCCTGACTGGGAGCCTGGTGTTGGTCCCAGTGACCCCTGCCCTCCCTTGTTCTGGGAGGGGACATGCTGTGGCTAATCCCGGCACAGTCACAAAAGTGGCGTCAGTTCTGATCACCTGGACCAAAAATTCTCTGCCATGGCTGTCTGCCTGCAGTGGGAGGCCAGGGCCTGCAATAACAAAGCACTTCCTCTTCAAAGAGCTAACTTCCTTTTCATTGGTGATCCAGGATCACTGCAGGCGATGACAAAGTGGCCTAGGTCAAGCTGGTGACACACAGGGCACCTCACGATTCCTGGGGTGATCTCTGGGATGGGCACAAGTTTATCCTGGGCCCTGAAGGCTTGCGGGAGGGAACATAAGACACATTCATTTTCAGAAACATTTACTGAGAGCCTGCTGTTCTGTAAGCACCACACTGAGCCCCCACAGGTGGTCTTGGTCCCATGTCAGAGCAGACTCTGACAACCCAGTGATGGAGGCTGTGATAAAGGAAGCCCGGGGACCTGCTTGGGAGTCAGGGAAGGATCTTTTGAGGAGGGGACGTTTGACCTGGAGGAAAGTCAATAGCAGAACCTGGTCATGAGGCTACAACAGGAGAGAGGTGCAGTATAAGGAAAAGAGTAAGGCAAGGGATCCTAATCTGGGGTCTACTGAGCTTCAGGACCCCCTGGGAACCCTTTCAAATTAAGTGCACAATTTTGCAAGTTTTGCATTACATGTTTTGTTTTTGCCTGCCTGGCACTTTCCTTCGTTTTTTGTCTGATAACACTTTCTTTCCCAGAGCAGCCCTTCTTGGATTCCACATGGTCCCCACCGTCATTAAGTCAGAGAACCCCTACTGGTTGGGCAAGTGACAACAGCCTGGCCAATCACAGTGTCCTACTTCCCCTTTAACCAGTGATTGGTCTGAGAAGTGGACACATGACCCGAGGAGGGCCAATCAGGGCCTTTCTCTGAAATCTACTCTGGTTTAGTAGGAGAGAAAAGCTCTCATTTTATCTAGTGATTAAGCAAGGATGATAGAAACCCAGAGTGTTTGCAGTAGCTCTTGAAGCAAATAGTCTTTCCTAGATATCTTACAGGGAAGTCTGCATGTGGGTACAGTGAGGCATGCACAAGGGTGGTCACTGAGCGACTACAAGGAGAGAAGTGGAAGAGAGAAGGGGGAGAGATTGGCAACATCACTTAGTGATTGAGGCTTCGTTCCCTCCAACCCTCCACTGCACAGCTACACAAGAAAATGTCTTTTTGCTTAAGATTTGGCTTCTGATTCTTAGCTGCATTTAAGTCCTAACTCATAAAGAACATCCCCTTGTCTGTGCAATTTTCTGGAGGGAAGCCCACCACTCAGATTTTTAAAGAAGTTTATGACCTTAAAAGTGTTCTGAGTCTTCCGTGGTTAAGACTTTGGAGTCAGGCAGATCTGGGTTTGAATCTCAGCCTTAGCATTTACTACATGTGTGGCCATTAACAAACTCCCTTGAGCCTTCCTTCATCTATAAAATGGGGACAATTCCATCTCAAAACACTGCAGTGTTTATCACCTAGCCTGACATAGAGAAGCTAAATAGTAACTACTATTCAAGTCCAGTGCTTTCTCTCCTCAGTGACTAACATAGGGAAAACAGTGAGAGGAATCACAGGCACAGAACCTGGAAAAAGTAAGCTCAAAAGGCCACAATTCACCTTCACATTGGTATTAGTGATGCTTACACCCTACTCTGCCTTCAGGCTTTCAGGGCCATCACACAACAGAGTTCAGAGATTCTTGCTCTCTGCAGTCTCAGAGGGACCTGGGCCAACTCTGGGAGTAATCAGAGCCAGGTAAAGGTTTCAAGTGAAGAATGTGTGAACTGGCGGAGCTGCAGTAGCCTGTGGGGAGTGCACACCACTTTCTGGGCTGGGGGTTGTCACAGCAGCTTCAGAGGGAATTCCTGTTCTAGAAGGGAAGGAAAAGGAAGAGGTCTTGAAAGGCTGCTGTGATCCTGAGCCAGTGATTCTCAGAATAGGACGGGGACAATGAAATGGAGGAGTGCAGTCCTCTCAGGCTGCTAACTGCCTAAGCAGGCACGTGTGGCCAGAATGACAGCATCCTCACGGCTCTCAGAGTCTCTCTTCCTAGGTTACCCTTTAGATTTTCTGGATCTACTAGTTTCTCTGTACCTGCATCTCTGACCACCTCTTGCTCTCTTAGCCTCTTGGCCTCTATTTCCTAGGCTTCTGGCTTTTAGAGGTTTTCCCGATTTCTTTCCTCTCTGGCCCTCCATCTGCAGTTCTCAGGTTCTTCTCTTTTTTTGGTCCATCTTGCTCACCATCCTCATCTCTCTTACCTTTCCTTGCCTGGCCCCATCTCTTTTCATTTATCTGATTCTCTTCCACTCTGAGTCTATTTTCCAGTCTGATTTTCTCTGCAACTGTCTTTCTCCCTTTGACTCCACTCCTCTTCCATTCTTCATTTGACTTCATTTTCTGTTTGAACCCTTTTTTGACTCTCCGTTTCTGTCTCCTTCCCTGTCTCTTCCTCCAGCATGACTCTCCGTCTGTCTCCATTTCTCCATCTAAAACTTTGTCTCCCAATTGTCTGAAGCTTCAACAATAGCTAACATTTACTTAGGGCTTGCTCATATATCTATCAGGTACTATTCTAAGTCACTCATATATATTTATATGCATACATATACATCATACACACATATAGACGGTTTCCTCACAACCCTAAGAAGGTGCTATTATCATTATCTGAGCCACAGAGTTTAAGTAGTAAGTGGCAGATGAGAAATTAAAATCTAGGGATTCTGGCTTCATTTAGCCCTGTCTTCATTTCTCAATGTAACTCTCCATTGTCTGGCTTTAACCCTCCATTTTTAAATTTGACACTGTCTTCTCAGTTCTACTTGCTCTCTCTCCTTTTCTCCATTTGCACTGTCTCACCATCTCTCCATCCTCAGGATTACTCTCTTCATCTATCTGGCTTTATCTCCCATTTCCTATCTATCTCGCTCCGTTCCGATCTCTTACTTTCTCGCCAAGTCTCCTTCCCTCAGCTGCTCTTCTCTTCTCTCAACCCCTTTCATGTCGGCTGTTGTCAATTTCCCCCATCTCACCATCTCCACCTTTCCCTATCCGTCGGTGTCTCCCTCCGATTCTGCCTCTCGTTCTTCTTCCAGTTTACTCTTCGGACTATCTCTGATCCCCAGTTTCCACTCTACTCTTACTACGTTTCCCTCCATCTCCCAAGTTCACGGTGCGACCACCTTTATCTCGTAGTCCCTATGAACCCATCAGCCTCTTGCCTTCGATCTCTCTAGTTTTCAGCTTCCCTCTCTCAACTTTTCCGTCTCTCGGTCCCTCAGCTTCTTGAAGCTTCTTTCTATTTCTTTCAGCCTCTCCGACCCCCAGGTTCTCTCAGGAACGCTTAGGTTCCATCTCTGTCCGCTTCTCCGGGCCCCTCGGCCTCCTCCAACACATTCCCTCATCCCGGGATTTCCCTCTACCCCTCTTTCGCTCCCAATCTACCCCCGACCCAGTACAACTCCGGCCGCCGCCACCACCACCGCTACAGCCGCCACCGCCGCCACCACGGCCCCGGGCAGCCGCCCCGCCTCCCTCACCTCACTAAACGCCGCCAAAGCTTCCACTTCCGGTTCCCAGCGCCCCTCACGCACCCGAAACCGGTTCTGCGCCTGCGCACGCCATCCTCACGGCCCGGCCCCGCCCCGCCGCAGACAGAGGACCAGTGGGCAGCTGCGAGCGCCCAAGACTCGCTCTGCGCTTGCGTACAGCACTCTCAGGCCCCTTCTCGCTTCGAGCGGAGCCTCGGGTGACTGCGCCCTCTAGAGGCTTGTGGAGTCGTGACGGTGGAGACTTGCTCTACCTTGTACCTGAACAGCCACTTGTACCCTGGAATCGCGCGGACTCCGGGGTTTTAGCCCAACGAGGGAGCTGGCCGGGGCCCAGACACTATCAAAATATTCCCTTGGTTTATTTATTATAATTCATATTTATTAATGCATAATTGTATTAATGTATATTTCACCTTATGAATTCACTTATAAATAATACAAGTCAACTCCCCAGCTCCCTGAGGGCAGGGGCCATTTCTGTCTTGCAAGTCCTGTTCTCCAGCATCCACTACAGGGATTTGTCTGTAAATGTTTGCTGAATGAATGACTCAATGAAGGAGAAAAGTGAGTTCTCTTTCATCCTAGACAGGACAGTCATTGTGGCACTGAACCTGTTTTCCTACTTATAACATGAGGATAATACCTACTCTTCAAGATTGTTGAAAAAAATACATGAAAAAGTCTACATAAGGTACAGAAACTATTTTCACTAGTGTACCTATAGGCACTCGATAAATGTTAGATCTTTCATTTTTATTTTTATATCCTTTCTGTCATTCTCCTTCTTCCTTAGGATGACATTGCCATTAAGAAGGTACAGCCTTCAGTTCTGGAGTCAGTTCAAGGCACTGAGGATACAGCAATGAACAAAACAAAGTGGAGCTCCTATTTTGGTGCGGCAGACGGACATAATTAGATTAAAATAAATAGAATGCCAAGCAAAACTGCATGCCCTTTGGAGAAAAACAAAGCAGGAAAGGGGTAAAGAGTGATGCTTTTGGTCCAGGGATGGTCAGAGAAGACATTTCCCAGAAAATAGCATTTGAGCCAAGAGTTGAAAAAAGTGGGGTAGCAAGTCATGGGATCCCCTCTGGGTGAGTATTCTAGGTAGAGGAAACAGCAGAGGCAAAGACTGAAATGGCCAAAAACTTAGTGGGTTCAGGGGCCTGCATGCAGGCTTGTGTGGCTGGATAAGGGATGGGGGAATAGTAGGGAATGAGGTGGAGAGAAGGAGAGATCTTACACACCATAGTGAGGACTTTGGCTTCTAATCTGAGTAAGGTGGGATCCACAGGCAGAGTTTCAGCTGATTTAGCTTTTAACAGAATCCTCTGGCTCCCATGTGGGGAACAGACTACAGGCAATCTAGATGAGAAAAGGGGACCAGGGAGGAGGCGGCTGCAGTAGGTGACAGCTGCAATGGGCTGCTGGACTGCGATGACAGCAGAGAAGATGGGTCTTTTGAGGTAGAACCTGCAGGGATTGACTGACAGATTGACCATGGAATATGAGAGAAACAGAGGTGGAAAGGATGACCCCAAATTCTTGGCCTGAGCACCTGGACATACGGAGTTGCCATCAACTGAGATTGGGAAGATGCCGGAGGAGGATCTGAGAGAGAAAATTCAGAGTTCGTTTTAAGCATTTTGAGTTATATTTCATACACTGAGTTGAAATGTCAAGTGGGAAGTTGCATGCAGTTATCAAACGTTTGGGAACACAGAGAGGCCAATTCATATATCATCAAAAGAAAAGGGGGAAGAGATTGGTTAACGTCTGCTTAAACTTTGCAAAAGAGAACTCCTTTTTTTTTTAAAAAGGGAAACTGGGAGGAAGTAAACAACAAATATGAAATCAGAAAGAAAACCAAAAACTACCAACGCTAGGATTGAATAGCAAACTTGAAACTAGTTCTTGGAAAAATATCTTTAAGACCTGATTCTTTGGAAACTCAAGGAAATCGATATATTCATGCTAAAAAATAAACAAAAACAAAAGAACAAACTTAACAAAAAGAGGAAGTTATAACAAACACAAAGCAAGATTGTTTTTAATGATCAAGGAACTTCTATGTAAATTTCCACACAAATAGATTTGAAAGCGCTCATGAAATTCATTCTTAACAAAAAGTAAGGCTGATGCAATAAAAAATGAAAATACTTTTCAACAAACACAAGGAACTTTTTATAAATGTATCAAAGAATCTTCTAAATAGCACCTGGCCCCAGTGGACTAAAAGCAGGATTTCTCCCAACTTTTCATGAAGCTATATAAATTGTCTCAGGACATAATTCATTCTGCAAGGCAATCTTGGGCACAATGATTCAAGCATGCGAATTCTGAATAAAATATCAAAAAATTAAATATGTTTTGTTGAGGATCTACTATGTGTCCTTGTATTAGATAAAGAAAAAATAGACAGAAAGAGATCCCCACCATTGGGGAGCTCACAGTCTAATTGGAAGAAAACACAGTGCAGACAGAATAGTTTGGCTCTTTCTAAGGCCTGGGATGGATGGAGGAGAATCAGAAGTTAAAAATGGCCCAGATTTTACCCTTGGGGAACTTACAGTTTAGCTGAGAATTTGTGTTCCAGAAACTCGGAGAACACTACTTCCCCTGGGAAGGGAATGAATCAGGGAGGGCTCCCTGAAGGAAATGTCATTTGAACAAGGCATTGAAGGAAAATTTGGGGATCAAAAGCATGGGCACTGGAATCAGGTAAACGTGGGATCAAATCTCAGCTCTATAATTTTCTTGCTGTGTGATCTTAGGCAGATAACCTCTGGTCCCTGTGCCTCGGCTTATGAAATGAAGCATCTCCCTCTGCCTGCCAGGGTTGTTGGAAGAATTACCTTAAAGGAAAAACTATATGTAAAGTGCTGTCCTGGATTAATGACTCTGCATGCAGGTGTCACTACTGTGTGACTTAAAAGATCAGAGCAAGGGAGATTCTAGAGCTATCCTGTCCAATAGACTGTCTAATAGAACTTTTTGCAATGCTGGAAATGTTCTGTATCTGCACTGCCCGATATGGTAGCTACCAGCCACATGTGGTTATTGAGCATTTGAACCGTGGCCTGTGCAGCTAAGGAATGAAATTTTTAATTTGAATTTATTTGAATTTGCATAGCCACAGACAGCTAGTGATTACCAGATTGGACAGCTTAGATCTGAAGGGCATTCCAGGCAGTGGCACCAGCTTGAGCGAAGGCCCAGCAGCATGAAAATAATCCAGCCCAGAGGATCTGTATTCATTTTCTGTAGCTGCTATAACGAGTTACCACAAACTTAGTGACTTAACACAAATTGATTCTATTAAAATTATGGAGGTCAGATGTCTAATATCAAGGTGTCAGCAAGTCTGCGTTATGTCTGAGGGGCTTCAAAAAAATCTATTTTCTTGCCTTTGCAGCATCTGGAGGCTGCCTGCATTCCTTGGCTTGTGGCTCCTCACATCACTCTGACTTCTGCTTGCACTGTCTTATCTCCTACTGACTCAGCGTCCTGCCTCCCTCTTGTCAAGACCCTCGTGATTACACTGGCTCACCCAGGTAACCTAGGATACTCTCCATGACTCAAGAGCCTTTGCATAAGCACACCTGCAAAGTTCCTTTTGCCAAATAAGGTCATATATTCATAGGTTCAGGGCATTAGGATGTGGACCTTACTAGGGGCCACTGTTCTATTCTGTCTCCCCCAGGGTCTGAGCAGCTAGAATGTAAGTGTACTCAGTGGTGGAAATAAGCCTCAAATACCAAGCTGAGGGGCTTGGACATAGCCTTGCCTTCAAAATAGATTCACAAGTTGTCAACCTCTCTCCACCTCTGCTGCTATCCTTATCCAAGTCACCACCACCTCTTGCTTGGACTATTGCAGTAGCCTCCTCATACCTGCAGTGGCTCCTAACTTTCCTCCCCCTCCTCCATAGTCCAGTCTCCACCAGCAACCAAAGGGATCCTATCAAAATCCAAGTCAAATCAAGGCATTCCTCTGTTCAGAATAGGCTTGTCTGACTGAAGGGGAAAAAAATTGCAGAATGCTCAGTTAAATTTGAATTTCAGATAAACAAATCATTTTAGTATAAAAATGTCTCAAATATTGCATGGGCCATACTCTTGCTAAAATGTTGGTGGTGGTTGTTGATCTGAAACTCAAATTTAATTGAGTGTTCTGTGTTTTATCAGCTAATGATAGCTCAGAATCCTCCCAAGGATCCCCAAACACCTGCTGTGACCTACAAGGTTTTCAAAGTCTGCCCCCCACACTCTCTCTCCCTTCATCTTACCCTACTCTCCCTCTTACTCACTCTGCTCCATCCGCACTGGCCACTTCACTGTTTCTGGAATATGCCAAGCACATTCTGCCCCAGGGCCTTTGCACTTGCTGTTCCCTCTGCCTGGAATGCTTTTCTTCCAGTTTAAGCATGACTCCTCCCTCCCTTCTTCAAGTCTTGGTTCAAATAGTATCTTTCCCAAGGGGCCTTGCCTGGATGACCTATATCCCTGCCCCATTCAGCTCTCTTTATCCCATTTAGGTTTCTTAGCATTTATTATCACTTGACATATTCTGTGTTCCTTTATTTCTTATTATCTGTCTTCCTCCACTAAAATGTCAGCTCTCTGAGGGCAGGGATCTGTGTCTGTTTTGGTCACTACTACATACCCAGTGTCTATAATAGGGCCTTTCACATAGCTGGTGCATAATGAATATTTGCTGAATGAATAAAGAACTATATGACAATAGCATTGAGCCCCTGGATCCAGCTATGCCTGAAGCCAGTATTGTGAAATGGGATAGGAGGATCCAGTCCCGTTTCCTTTTAGCCTACACCTCCATTTCTGAGACCAGGTCATGGCTGGTGGATTTCTTGCTGACCACACTTTCATCCTCGCTCTCTGACTCCTTCAGGGCCCAGCCACATGCAGCTGGCAGTGACCGTTGGAGCTGAGCCCGCCCAAAATACAGGAAGAGCATGGGATTGAGGCAGCTGTGAGCAAGGGCAAGGCCCGTGATCAAGGGTTCAGCACGCAGGGCCCCGGCCAGGAGCACAGAGTGTGGGGCAGCCACAGTGAGAACCAGCCCCAGCATGTGGTAGGGGGCCCAGCAGACAAAAAACCCCACCACAACAGCTGTGCCCAGTGGCCATCGGCATTGGGCCGCACGGCACAGGAGGGCACTGTGGCAGCTGGCCACGACCATCAGAGGCCCCAGGAAGCCAAAAATAAACCGGCTGGCAGTCACTGAGTTCTCCGCCACGGCTGAGCCGCCGTAGTCCACCACACACTCCATCCGGGGTGGGAAATGCTCCTGGCGCAGCCGGCGGTAGATGGCCGAGGGCACAGTGAGCAGCAAGGCCAGCACCCAGGCTGCCGCACAGGCTCCCTGCACCCGGCACGCCCGCCGCGCCGCACCCCCCCAGCTGGGCCTGAGGGCCAGCAGGCAGAGGTCAGCGCTGAGAGCAGCCAGGAGGAGGACACTGGCGTACATGGAGAGCAGGATGGCAGAGGGCAGGGTGCGACAGCCCACAGACCCGTACAGCCAGCGGCCCTGGTGGGCGATGGGCACCGCCAGGATGGGGAGAGACAGACAGCAGAGCAGGTCCGCGACAGCCAGGTGGAGGAACCAGGTGGCACCGACCCTCTGGCGGGCCTCCTTCCGGGTCACCCAGGCCACCATGGCATTGCCGGGCACCCCCACCAGGAAGACCGCAGCATACAGCAAGAGTGGGGCCGCCTGGAAGGGGTCGATCGAGACGCAGGCGCCATCAACACAGTCCACGGGGAGATCCGGAATCTCGCCGTAATCCCCATACTCGTTGATGAGAGACGTGTTCTCCATCCAGGCCCCAGACACCTGGGCAGGAGAGAAATGGCATGAAACCTCGGAGACGGAAACTCTCAGACTGTTGGAATCCTAGGGTGTAGGAACCTTAGCCCATTATTACCATCTTGGAAACCAGGATAAGATATTACAACTCCGGTGCATTAGAATATTGGAATTCTAGAATATTACAATGTTACGGTTCCCACTTATTAGCATCCTGGAATTCCAGAATACTACAATGTTAGAACACTAGCGTACTAAAAATCTTGGAATTCCAAAATATGAAACTGTGAGAATCCTAGCCATTTGTTGTTTAGAAATCTAGGGCTGCCCTGTCCAATCGAACTTTCAGTGCTGATGGAAATATTCCACATCTGCTGCCCAGTACGGTAGCTGCCAGCCACATGTGGCTAGTGAACATTTGAAATGGGGCCAGTGCAACTGAAAAACTAAATTTCCAACTGCGCTTAATTTTAATTGATTTAAATAGCTACACGTGGCTAGTGGCTCCCTTATTGGAGGGTGAAGTTCTAGACCATTGAAATATTAGAACTCTAGTCCATTAGCAACCTAGAATCCTAGAATTTAAAATACTGGGCTCTTAACACCCGTCAAGATGGGAAAAGGTTAATATGTCTTCACAGCAAAAGTATTTTTCTTGATTCTTCTTCAGCTGTATTTTCGAATCTTGATGCAATAAAAATGTACCTCTGGGTCAAATTCATCATCTTTTTTTTTTAACATAAGCTAGATCATAGGAAAATGTGCAGACAGCTAAGTCTATGCATCACACAGGTACACTCGCTGGGTTTCAGCTGAACACATCTGTGTCACTGGCACCCAGATTGAGAAACGGCATATTTCTAGAATCCTGCTAGAGCCATTTTTTTAAAGTAATGACAATTAAGAAAAACAGGAGGAATAAAATTTTGAATTCTCTACCATTCATTCATTCACTCATTCACACATATATTTGGCACAGCTCCCGAGTACCTGTTCTGTTACTAAATGCACAGCAGGGGACAAGACAGACAGAATCCTCTTTCCCTCCAGAGCCAAATTCCTGATGGGAAGAGTCAGATAGAAAAGTAACCAGTAAGTAAAACACACCGTATTTTAGAAGGTGATCAATGCCATGGCAAACAGAAGGAAAAACACACTCACACAGGGAACTTTTAATTTCCTATGTTGGAATTTTAAATGAGGGGTCAGGGAGGAATTCTCTGAGAAGGTGACATCTAGGCAAAGCTGGAAAGGAGGTGAAGGAGGGAGCTTTGTGGGGCTCTGGGGGAAGAGGAAACAGCCAGAATAAAGGCCCTGGGGGCAGGAACATGATGGTTGTGTTCAAGGCACAGAGAGGAAGCCAGCACGGCTAGAGTGGAGTAGATGGGGTGGGGGGAGGTTAGAACAGAGAGATAGCAGTGGTCACGCAGGCACTGTAAATTCTTTATCTTTTATTCTGTGCAAAATGGGAGCCATGGGATGGTGCTGATAAGTTGCATTGTCTATCATAGCAATAATAATCATAACGATTATTATTATTATTATTATTATTAGGCACCATCTGTTGAGTACTTTTTGTTATGTGCCAGGCATTGCTCCAAGCACTTTTAAATGCCATATTGTTTAGTCCTTATAACAACCCTCTGATTTTCACACTATTATTATACCCATTCTGCAGATGAGAAAACTGAGGCACAGAGCTGTTAAGTCACTTACCGAATATCACTCAGCTAAGCAAGTAACAGAGTCAAACTGTGTTGGTCCCAATCTGGAACTCCGGGCCCTAAAATATCATTATCCCAAAATCTTAGGTTCAGGCAAACTGCAAAGCAGGATGGCCAGTGTCCCTGAGCAGACCGGGCTCTGTGACTCTGGATGAGCAGTTTCAGTTGGCTCTCTCTCTGTCTCCTGGTCTGGGAAACGAGGTACCGAGATGAACCTACCTCACCGGTTTGGGGAGGCCTTGAAGAGTCAGTACGCATAAAGCACGTGGCACAGAAGCAAGGGCTACGGGAGACAAGGTAAGCCGTCCTGCATGATGTCACAGTGACCTGAGCCTGCGGCTCTGCTGATTCTTATGGGCTGACTGGCCCTGCCCAGAACTCCAGCTGGAGATGATCCAACAGGAAAGACAGAGGGGAAGTTGGGGCACTCCCCTGCGCAGTCACCCCTGCCAATCAGCTGCTAAAAAGCCAAGCCACTTTGTGTGTGTGTGTATGTTTGGAGCTTGACCCTCTGCTTTCACATCATTTTCATCACTAGAGTGAAACACATTCAGGCTGTAATAAGCTACATTGGGAAAGAATTTGGGGTGGGGAGGGTATAGCTCAGTGGTTGAGTGCAGGCTTAACTGGGTTCAATCCCCAGTACCATATAAATAAATAAATACCTAATTACCTCCCCCACCAAATCAATAATAAATAAAAATTTTTTAATGGTTAGGATGATGGAATAAGTAAATAATTATGGCAACTTCCTCTCAAAAAAAGAATCTGAAAATATATGTATGTATATCATAACTGAACCACTTCACTGTACACCTGAAACTAACATGGTAAATCAACTACACTTCAATTAAAAATAAAATTTAAAAAAAATTCAAATGCTCACGAGCTGTGTGGCCTTGGGCAAGTCACTTGACCTCTCTGTGCCTCAGCTTCCTCATCTGCACCTCAGCTTCCTCATCTGCAAAAGGAGAATAACATACTTACCCTAGAGAGTGTTATGAGAGTTCATCACGTTAACAGGCATAAATTACTGAACACAGTGCCTGGTCCACAGCCAGCATATCTAAGATGTGTTAGCCGCTGGTATTGAGATCCAGGCCACCCTCTCCTCTCACCCTGAGACCCCACCCTTCGCAATTCTTCCTTTCAAATCTGAGCTTTCTGTGTGTAAGCAACTCAGTCTATGGTATTTCCCTTTCAATATATTAAGCAGAAAAGGGAGCGTTCAACACCCGCTGTGCCATCTCTTAATCTTTTCCATTGCATGTTCCTTAGATCTGTTTCCCCATCTGGACATGTGCGGGCTCCTTTCTTCATAATAGCTTCGAAGTCACTCCACTGGCTGAGCGTGTCATACTTATTAACCAGCCTCGGACTAAAAGACATTTAATGATCCTCATGAGTAACATTATGATATCATTATTATTTGGTATATCAAATAAATTATACTTATTTAGATACAATATAATTACCATTATTATTATTCTGTAAGAATTCGAATAATAGATGGCATTTATCAAGTGCCTATTAGGTACCAGGTATACCCCTTAGAACAACCCTAGGAGGTAAGTACCATCATTATGCCCATTTCCCCGGCACTCAGCAGGTTCTTAGTTGATATTTATTTGGTGAATAAAAGAATGAAGAAGGAAACTGAGGCACAGAGACACAAAGGGGTCGCTTAGATTTCTTCCAGGTCCTTGAGATCACAAGCACCCCTGTGTGAACTCACACATGTGTCTGTGTATCAGCCAGTCTGGCTGGAACTTCTGCTCTGGGAAACCGTGGGGCAGTATCTGCTGAAACTGATCATATGATACCTTGCCCCCTTCCCAAAGAAGCACACAAAAGCTGACCAAAAGAAATGTATGTACCAGAATGTTCACAGCAGCCCAAGATGTAAACCGTCCAAATTTTCACTCACAGGAGAATGAGTAAACACATCGTGGAATGTTCTCTAACCATGGGAATGAACAAACCACACAGGAGAATGTGGATGGACTTCATAAATATAATATTGAGGAGAGAGAGGCAGACACACAGAGAATTTACTGAATCCCTTTCCCATCAAGTTCAAAAGTGAGGAAAAGAATTCTATGTGGGGGTGGGGAGTGATGGGTGGAGGGGGGACCATGCAGATATGCGTAACTGCCCAGTTCTCACATGTACAATTTTCTGTGTGTATGTTACATGTGAAAATAAAGTTAAAGGATCTTTCTTAAGGCGAATCGCTGAGTTGAATGAAGGGCATGTTTGGTGGATTTCCCAGAAGCTACCAGGGTCCCCGTAGGTTTGGGAAGGGGGTTTCCTATACACCTGAGTATGTGGATATATGTGGATGCTTTGACAAAAGGCTTTCTGTTGGGCTGCCTGAGTAAATTCCAAGGGTCTGAGATTCTGATGTGGATTCCAGAGTGATGATGGTAAGATTCCACTCCTCAAATTCTAGTTCTGATTCCCAGATTCTGAAAATAATGAGTCTGAAAAGCCAGGATTATGAAATGCGCCCTCTCTGCCTCCATCTTTCCCTCCCTCCTTTCCTCCATCCTTACCGTCTCTTGCAGGATGGTCCCCAGGTTAGCCAAATGCCTTTTGGGAGCACGATCCAGGCCCACAGCCAGGACCTGAAAGATCTGAGGTCTCTCCCCGGCGTCTAGCAGCTGGTGAATTTCTGCAAGTTGGTCTCATTTGCCAGGGTCCTCCTGGGACTTAGCTGGGCACTGCCACCTCACAGGCCCCAGGCAATCCTCATAACCAGGGAAAAACAGGAATGGCCTTTTCCTCCTCCCAGGGTGTGTGTGTCCTGTACTCTTCCCATGACTCACATATCCCCAAATTACCAGGCAGCAGGGAAGGCCAGAGAGGGAATGGGTGTGTAGAGAGCTGACCCAGTGTCCCTAACCGCAGTCTCAATGTCACCGGCTTCCTGGAAGCCAGTCTTACGTGTGGTTTGACCTTCGAGGCCTGGGGGTCTTGGCCTGGAATCACTGTCCCCGCGGGGCCCTCTGAGGTCTTCCTTACCAAACCCCCACTGCCTTCTGCCCCCACCCCCGCCCCAGGCTCCAGCTGTGTGCCCAGCCCCTCCTTCCGCCCTCCACAGAGCCTCCCACCTCCCAGGTTCTTAGGGAAACAGCTCAGAGTCACAGCCTCCAACCAAAAGACCCAGGCCGCCCAGCTCAGGGCCTGAGGCTTCAGAGGCAGACAAAACACAGACACGTCCTATCTCCTCCATGCGCCTCTGTTTTCTCTCTTTAAAACAAAACGGACATTGAGCATAGTGGTTCCTAACCTCCCTCCCAGTCCAGCACAGAGGCTGAAGATGTGAATTTGATAGCTACAGCGATAAGGTACAAATTCCAAGTCCCCCCGTTGACGAGTTCCTGGGCCTCAATCCTTCTGAGCTTCAACTTTCTCATCTGTGAAGTGGGCATTTTAGCTGTGAGCCTTAGCTGATAGGTGAAGAGATTTAACAGTGCCTGGCACACAGAATATGCTCTGTCCATGTTTGTTAAATTAGCAACCACAAAAAGCATATGATATCAATTCCTAAAATTTACATTTGAGGAATGCAGGCTGGGCAAGAGGAAGTGGCTGTTTACTCCAACTTCGGAACCCTTTATTCAGCAGTTTGGGGTGTTTGCACTTTTCTACGTGTGCTTTAGTGGTTGGGGGACCCATTTATACATTTCTTTTGTTGTTTAGTTTAGAGAATAAATTCGCGTTGTTAGAGGAAGTTGTTCATGTGTCAAGAGACTGGGACTTAAAAACAACAAGGTCCTACTGTTCAGCACAGAGAACTATGTTCAGTATCTTGTAATAACCTATAATTAAAAGGAATATGAAAAGGAATATATGTATGTATATATCTAACTGAATCACTATGCTGTACACCAGAAACTAACACAACATTGTAAACTGACTATACTTCAATTAAAAAAAAAAAGAAAGAAATCTAAAGAGACTGGCAATCACAGTGGGAACCGGGGCATCTCTGGGTGACCCTGTCTTGGCTGAACTTGGTCCCAGATCTCAGCAAAGGCAAACATGCCTCTGCCCTGTCCCACCACGTTCTGGGGGCGGACCCTCCTGCTCCCACACATCCCGCCAGCCCAGGCCCCCGTGGGAACCCGCCCTGGTCAAAGAGAGACAAACACGAGAGAAGCCCAGGGTGGGCACTGTCTTTCGTCAGTCCAAACTTTTCTCTGATCTTGAGTTTCCAGGAGTGTGTTTCTTAGACCTTAGAAGTCCTCAGCTACGGAGCGTCCGGCGTACATTTCTCAGATTCTGGGAAGCTAAGGTTTTCTGGTGTCTCTAGAGTTGGGGGCTCTTACCTGGGGCTCTGGGGGATGCTGTGAACAGGGCGGGGGCACAGCTGTTATAAAAAGAAGTAGCTGTTTGGGGAGTGGGAGTCCTTTTACAGACACCCTGTGCGATGTGGAGTACTCGTCCCTCAACGCTGGAAGAACCTGACAATGAAGACAATTATTAAGTTAACCCATATGAAATTGCCATTTTTGTGGATCAAAATTGGTTGCATTCCAGCAACTGTGGCAACAGAAAGCAGATTAGTGATTGCCAGGGCCTGAAGGGAACAGGATATGGATGGGGTGTAACTGCTTAACGAGAATGCTATTTTTCTTTCCAGGTGATGAAAATGTTCTGGAACTTGATACTTTGAGGTGACAGTTGCACAATATTGTGAATATACTAAATGCTACTAATGGTGAAATTTACATTATGCACATCTTACAATTTTTTAAAAGTGATAAGGAAACAAACTGTTATACCACCTCACCCCAAATTAGGATGGAGTCTGGCAATTTCATAAAGTTCAGCCTAATGGAATTCTAGAACCCTGAAAGGGTGAGTGGAAATCAGTCTCTTCTGAACAATGCATATTATTACATGATATTTGATGCATGGAAAAGAGTGCCAGTAACGTGTAAATTATAAAGTACAACAATTAAAAAACTTCTATAAAACCACCAACCATCTTAGACTCTGAATATCTAGATCAAGAGTCAGTAAACTTTTTCAGTGAAGGAACAGAGAGTAAAGATTTTCATTTTTGCTGGTCAGGAGGTCACTCCTGTTCTCTGGTGGAATGAAAGCAGCCATAGACTGAATGGCGTGGCTGTGTTGCAATAAAACTTTATTCACAAAAACAAACAGTGGGCCAGATTTGGCCCACAGGCTGGAGTTTGCTGGCACCTGATCTAGGTCAAAGACTATGAGCGCTAAATTGTTGGAATCACAGACTCTCAGAATGTTGGAATCATGGGCTATTTGACCCAAAGAATCCTACAATGTTTGTCACAAACTACTAAAGCTCAGGATGTTAGAATGTCACACCAGAACCTCCGAGTTAGAAGTATAGAGTTCCAACTGTTCAATGTTAGAATTTGGTAGATGATCTGAACATCAGGCATGGAATTCTAGCCCTGAGCTGTCCTTTATGGTGGCTACCGATCACATGAGGCTACATTAAATAAAATGAGATGGATTTGAGATGAGAGATGCTGTGACTGGAAACTACACACGAGATTTGGAAGATGTGGTGTGGAAAAAAAAAAGAATGTGAAGTCTCAATAATTGTTCATATGGGTCACATATCAAAATGATCATACTTTCAATAGATGTGGTTCAGTAAAAGACAGCACCAAAAGTCGTTTTACCTGATCCTTTTTGTTTGTCTTTGCTTGACTGCTGAAAAATCTAAAATCATGCTTGTGGTTGACATTATAGTCCAATTAGACAACATGAATCTTGAGTAATATCCTCCTGAAGGTTTGAGATGTGGTACCTTGGAAGGTCATGTGGCACAGATGCAGGGGAGGAGACTCTGCCCCCTGGCCTTGGGGAGCCAGGTCTCAACAACAGGTGGGTGGGTGACCAGGGACTTGGAGAGCAAGGGTAGGAACACAGACAACTCATCATGCACTTCCTATCCCTACCACTTCCTCTCTGGAACTTGCTGACCCAGCAGATTCCCCAGGCCCCAGATTTCGCAATCTCCTGGCCCTTCAGCCACTTCCCTCTTGGGCAGTGTTGATCAACACCAGGCTGAGGCTGCCTCAGAGAAGCCACCTGGATCCCATGTGCTTGCCTCCAAGTGTTTCTAGAAGACAATTGTGGGACCCAGCTCTCAGGAAGCATTTCCTTTCCATATCAGGGGGAGGGAAAGACCCCACTGCCTACAGCCCACTCCCCAAAACCAGGAAAGCCAGAGGGTGTCCTGGAACAGAGATGGAGTAGAAGTGTGGGGAGGCAGAGGAAGAAGTCAAGGAGGACTTCCTGGAGGAGGCTGCACCCTGAAGGAAGGTAGAATAGGGACAGGGAAGGTCTTTTAAAACCTGACCGGACAGCTAGGAGATCAGACAGAAAGACAGGCAGGGATTCAAATGAGAGAGGATGGAGGGCTTAGATCAGGAAGTATGTGAGGTGGGAAGACGGTGGCATCCAGCACGGGTCCCAGGTGCAGGCTGGCATGATGGCATGGATGGTGGGGCCCCCCAGGATGGGGATGCAGGGGTGAGAGGAGGTCTGGGAGAAGATGCCCAGGTCATTTTGGGCGAGGCAGGTGCAGACGTCATACCCTGAAGAGAGAGAGCGCTGTGAAGTATTGGATGAAGACACAAAAGTAAGAAGCATGTTTAAGAGAAAACTCTAGAAACCCAACATTTAAATATAGAGGAAGAAACTCTGTGGAGGAGGGTGGGAAGAATCACTCAGAGAGGGAAGAGTATAACCAATCAGGCTTGGAGCCAGCCAGGGAGGAAGCCCGAGCGGCCAGGAAGAAGGCAGCAGGGGGATGTGGGCTGTCCAGATAGAAGGGACATCCAGGATCAAGAGGATCTTCAGAGGAGGTCCCAGACCTGATGGTAGCTGGGGCTCAGGTCTTCCCCCAACAACCTTGCTACCAGCAAATCGGCACAGGTACCAAAACCACACACAGCCTCTTCTGGAAGTGCAGCAGAACACCCACCCCTATAGCTGCTCCAGAAGCATCTTTAAATAAAAATTGTCCCCAAGGCAGACAACACAGCCATAGCAGGATTCAGCCACGTTTCCCGTCGGATTCACACAAAATCCCAGCCCAGTGCCCCATCCTGAAAGCTGTTTCCTGGACTCAGTCAGCTCTTGCCAACAGGGAGAGGCAGTGGATCCCTGTGTCATTGGATTCAGGGGCCACCAGCTCCATGTGGCTTCTGGGCACTTGAAACGTGCCAGTCTGAATGGAGATACACTGTGTCACACACACGGGATTTTGTAGACTTAGTACCAAAACAAGAATGTAAAATGTAAAAGACCTCAGTAATAATTTTTCACACTGATTACAAGTTGAAATAAAAATATTTTGGATCTATTGAATTAAGCCAAATATATTATTGACTATATTATCATTCTTATATATATCATATATCTTTATATATAGTGATATAACATATTAATGACATCAATATTATGATAATATATTCATACATATATTAATATAGTATTAATATGTGTTATAACATGATATTATGTGTTCTGTATTTCTCATTTATATGTATTTCTATATTATGTAATTATAAATATAACTTATATAATTGTATAACATATTGCTATTCACATAATACATAATCACATGATATATAATAAATTTTTAGAAATTGAAATATAGCTGATTTACAATGTTCTGTTAGTTTCAGGTGTACAGCAAAGTGATTCTGTTATGCATAGTTATATTCTTTTTCATATTCTTTTCCATTATAGTTCATTACAAGATATAAAGTAAACCATTATAATATAATTAATACAGCATTCATTTCATCATTGTTAGTATAACATATAATTGTATCACATTATTAAATATATTACTATTATTTCATCCATTTCATATGAATTTTTTAAGGTAGCTACTAGAAAATTTTAAACTACTTAAGGGGCTCACATCGTATTTCTGTTGGACAGTGCTGGCCTGTACAGTATTTCTAGCCATCTACACACACACACACACACACACACACAAAACACTAAGCAGGAATGTGTCCAACTCCATTATAAACAACACATTTCACCATTTATTATTTTTTATTTTCAGTTTTCAAGTGGTGCACACTAGTTTTTTTAAAAGTCCAAAGATTCACAGAGAAAAAAATGTGACAATGAGTGTGTATATGTCCATGAATGACTGAAAAATTGTGCTGAACACTGGAATTTGACACAACACTGTAAAATGATTATGAATCAATAAAAAATGTAAAAAAAAAAAAAGAAAATACTCAGGAGATGCTCAGCAAAAAAAATAAAAAATAAAAAATAAAAGTCCAAAGATTACACACTGTATAAGTCCATTGATATAACATTTTTGAAAGGACCAAAGCACAGAGATGGAGAGCAGCCTCGTTTGTGGCCCCCAGGGGTTCGAGATAAAACTGGGGAGGGTGGAAGGAAGTGGGTGTGGCTAGAAAAGGGTGTCACGAGGGATCTTGGCAGTGATGAAAACGTCCTGCCCTGCGGCCATATTCATGTCAACATCTCAGCTGTGATATCGTAACATCGTTTTGTAAGATGTTGCTAGTACAGGAAGCAGGTCAAAGGTACACAGGATCCCTCTGTATTATTACTTACAACTGCATAAGACTCTGAATGACACAGCATTGTAAAATGACTATAACGCAATAAAAACAAAGTTTTAAAAAAAGACTCTAAATGAAATCAAAAGAAAACATTTCATTTTTTCAAGTGCAAACAAAGCAGCAACTGAGAAAGTAAAACAGCAAATTCCCCTGTGACACCTCCACCCTGGAGGTTCCCAACCAGCGTTTCCCAACCCCAGGTGATTTCCTCACTGCCTGCTTTTTGCCATAACCACATCGCATCTTTTTACTTAATACTTTAATAAAAAAAAACCTAGTTAGGTAACATATTAACTTATTGTTTTCCTTTAAATCAACTCACTTTCAAAAACTGAATATTTTCGCTTTACCCTAAATGAGAATATCTTTTGAGATGCCAGTTAAAATTTTTTTCCCAACTCTCTATAAAATAAATACAGAACGATGTTTTTTTTAAGGTTAGAATGTTTCTGTTTGTCTGCCTTCCGTGTAGCTGACGTATTCTTGTCACTGTCTCCGCACACAAACGTATTGCTTGATGGGAGGGCTCCAGGTAGACTGGTTTCTGTTTGTTTTCCAAAGTCCTTGGATGGAAAGAAAGGCTGAGTGTCCTTGGAAGGAAGTGTTTATCTTGGAAATGAGGAATGATGGGAAGAGTTTGCCTGGAGAGGAGGGACGAGTTGGGGAAAGATGGAAGGATGAAGGAGAATTCACTCAGACAACACCACCTTGCCAAGGGCTGAGTTCAAATAAGCAGAAAGCGAATGGATAGGAAGTCTGGTGGAGCGCCGGGAATATAGTGGCCTGGGAGGCCTCCCCTCACACCGTCTGGCTCTTCAGGGCTGGGGTGTCCACTGTGGAGAGGGTGACGGACTTGCTATCCCTGTGCACGGACTCTTCGGTCAACACATTCCGGAGTCTGGAGGGGAGAGTCTTGAGAAACCGGGCGTGGAAGCCTTGGGCGGCGAACACGTAGATGATGGGGTTAATGCAACAGTTGATGTAAGCTAGAGAGACGCACAGGGCATCCAAACTGGACACGAGCTTGTAGCTGTCCAAGTGCCGTTTGAACAAGGCCAGCATCAACCCTGTCACCTGGTAGGGCAGCCAGAAGACAAAGAAGCTGGTCACCACGGCCACCACCACCTTGAGCGTCTTGGTGGAGCGGGTGGCACTGCGGCTCCAAGCCCGGACCAGGAGGAAACTATAACAGATTGAGAGTGTGACCAGTGGCCACAGGAAACCCACGACAAACCGGAAGATGGCCACAACCCTCTCTACATACAAACCATCCTTGCCATAGTCGACAATACACATTATCTTGAATGGAAAGGGCTCTATGTGCATCCCACGAAATAAGAAGGAGGGGATGGTCAGAAGCAGAGCCAAGATCCAGGCCACACTGCAGGCCACCCAGGCCAGGAAGGACCCGCGGTAGTTCTGGCACCAGACAGGATTAAACACCAGAAGGAAGCGGTCAGCACTGATGGTGGTCAGAAGCAAGATGCTGGAGTACATGTTGAGCAGGATGAGTGAGGGCAGGATTCGGCAAGCGGCTTTCCCGAAGGGCCAGTGGTTGTGCTGGATGATGGATGTAAACAAGATGGGCAGTGCCAGGCAGGAGAGGAGGTCGGCCACAGCCAGGTTGAGAAACCAGATGGCATTGACGGTTCGCCTGGCCTCGGACCCAGTCACCCAGACCACCAGGGCATTGCCTGGAACTCCCACCAGGAAGACAACCGCAAAGATGACCAGGGCGATCACATCCGGAGTGTGCAGCCTGAGGGTTTTGGAAGAGTCATCCACCAGCACGTTGGGGTCTAGGTCCGAGATGTTATAATCGTAATAGAAGGTGCTGTTCTCCATGGAGTCCTGGGTGGAATCGGAGACGCAAGGAGAGTATGAGTCTGTAGACAGGCACCAAGGGGCCCATCAGGGCTGCGTAGTTTTGAACCTATCACTCCATTTCTTTAAGCGTCAGGTTTCCCCTGGGGAAATGAGGATGCTGAGGGCCGAGAGCCCTCTGGGGTGTCATACCATTTATCAAAATATTGAAAATCCTCCCAAGCTAATTAGTCTCCCTGCCACCCTGCCACCTCCTCTTGAAGTCCCCAGACTTCCCCAGGATCCAGCAACCAAAGGATTAAAGTCTGCCGCAACATTGAAATCACCATCCGTTCTGATTGGCCAGTACCCATGACACACTGCTTGTTAAATTTTTTTTAATGTATTTTTTCTTTTTTCTGTTTTTTTAAATGGAAATACAGGTACTGGAGATTGAACCCATGACCTCGTGCACCCCCCAAAAAATGACACGGTGGAAAAAAACTTGAATTTTAGATGAAGATAATCTGCTGCGGTTGTTTGATTTCTGACCCCATAGTTCTGCACAAGGAGACCTTCCCAGTCAGCCCACAGTCTGCATTCCCAGCTGGGCCGGCCTTTGCAGGTTGACAATAACATGCAAATGTATCAGGCAGCATGGACTTCTGTATAGTCATGCTGCAGGGAACTGTATTCAATATCTTGTAGTAACTTACGGTTAAAAAGAACATGAAAACGAATATATGTATGTTCCTATAGGACTGAAGCATTATGCTGTACACCAGATATTGACACAACATTGTAAACTGACTAGACTTCAATAAAAATATATTAAAAGATTAAAAAAAGGCAAGAAACTTTATTTTAAAAAAAGAGTATATGAGAGTTCTTTGTCTTATTCTTGTAATTTTTCTATGAGTGTGAAAATATTTCAGTTTGGTTTAAATTGTTGAACTATTTCCATTGAGAAGAGCCCCTGCCCTGAGCCAGTCACCCGTACCACCTCCACTCCCAGCACCTGCGCTTCCCATTTGCAACCTTGGGACCCCACTTCCAGTCCCCATGCTCCGATTACTGAAGAGTTAGTGCCAGGCATGGCAAGAAGCCTCAGATTCTGCTGGGCTGGGGGGTGGCACTCTGCATCTTAACAGGTTGTCAGATATTTTAAGTGCTGACCTTGAATGTGATACATGAAGCTAACTTTTGCCCTGCTGGTTTCACAAGCTCTTAGCCAGGCTTGGCTGCAGAATGACCCAGACCCCCAAAAGGGAAGCCTTTCCCCCACCTTCTCTCACCCTCATCATTCTCTCCTGCACCCCACCCATCAGCTAACAAATATCCTTCCCTGAAATGAGCTCACTCGACCCTTTCCTCTCATTGACTTCATGAATGCAGAAAAAAAAATGCTGATTCTAACCCTCTTGCGGCTTCTAGGATCCTCCCAATGCAAATGGCTTGTAGATTTTTGCTCTTGCAGCATCCCTGCAAAGAAGGGAAACAGCCCAAGTGTCTAGCAAGAGGGGACTGGCTAAGTTAATGATGGCACATCCAAGCAACGGAATATCATGCAATCATCAAAAGGAGGAAGTTTACGTAAGGATATGGAAAGAGCTCCAAGATCTAGGGTGAAAGAGAAAAAGTAATAACTAAACTGTGTGTGAAGCACGCTACCTGCGAAAGAGGAATCTCTCTACCCTCTCTCTCTGTTTCTCTCTCTCTCCCTTCCTCCCTTTCCTCTGTTTCTCTATCACATTATCATTCTGTCTGTCTCCCTCCGTGTGTGTGTGTTTGTTCGTGTATGCACAGACTAGCTCCAGAGGCAGACAGAGGAAATTTGTAACAGTGGTTGTCCCTGGGGAGAAGTAGGGGGTTAGACAGCAGTAGGGGGTTAGACAGCACGCATTGGAAGGGAGCTTTTACTACACATATACTTTTGTTCTTGTATGTAGAGCCACCCCAGCGAGTGCACACCACTCATTTTCCACAAAATGGATATTGTACAGAATATACACAACAATTCGTGGTTCTACCATTCTAGGAGTCTAGGAAAAATTCTAGGACTCTTTCTTCATCGCACAAAGATGAACTGGCTAGGGGACTGGCTCCTGACTTAGCTGGTATCTGCCCTGGGACAGGTTATGCTACCAGGAGAAATTAATCACCAGGATGGGGACTGAGAGTGTTCAACAGAGAATCAGCCTGATGTGGGATCAGGAGGAGGGTCTTGGAAAAATAAAACGGCAGCGCTGTCCAACAGAACTTTCTGTGCTGACGGAAGTGTCCTAGAAGTGCACTATCCAAGATGGTATGTTGAGTGCGTGGAAGGTGGCAAGCGTGTCTAGGAACTGAACTTTCAATTTTCTGTCATTTTAATTCAGTTTCAGCAGCTACCTGTGGCTGGAGGTGCCCATCTTGGGCAGGTCTGGAGCTCTTAAGAGATTCCTAAATGCTGGGCGCTATTCTCGGATGTTTCCCAGGTGTTAGTTTGTTAATTCCCTAACTGCAGCATTTATGCCCCAACAACCCAAAGGGTGAGGTACTTTTATTGTTCCTAAGTTCGTAGGCTCATTTTAAGAGCACTCGTCTGTGAAGAAAGGGCTCCAGTACAGAAGCTGGGAAGAAGAGGGGGTTGGAACGGTCCTGGTGAGGTGGACATGAATGGATCAGAGGAGACCAGGGTGAAGGAAGATGCGGTACTTAAGAGAATAGCAATCAGAATCGCTCAGATCTGTTCTAAGTCATTTTCATGTATCATCTAACTTAACCTATGGGACAACTCTATGAGAGTTGTTGCTATTACAACACCCATTTTACAGGTGAGAAAACTGAGGCTACAGACTGCTTAAGAGAACTTTCCAGTCCAGTGTGGCTGGCAGGTAGGCAAGACAAGGTTGGAGGATTGACAGATGCTATGTTAAAAATTAGGTATTTTATCCTAGGGTAATGGGGAGCCATGGATGGTCTTTGAGCTTCAGAGGGACTGGATTAGACTTTCCATTGAGAAAGATCCCTCTGGCCACTGTAAGGAGGTGAGACTAGAGGCAGGAGGACCAGAGAGGAGGCTGAGGCAAAGACCCAGGCCAGCGAAGATGCGGGCTGGGACAGGCATGATGACCAAGAAGAGGAAGAAAAGTAGGAAGACTTAAGGGCACGAGAAGAGAGAGGCATGACATGGCCACAGTCATGCAGCTGGTGGGTGGTAAACTCTGCCCCAGCCCCTTCCCTCCTTCTCTGGGCTTCAGTTTCGCCATCCTCACAGGAGGGAAAGTCCTGCCGACTATCCCCTCCATTACAGTGGAAGTAACAGACTCACTGAGGAGTGCTGGCAGAGCTAGTAAATACTCAGAAGACACCGTCTGCCTTTTCTTCTGGAACATCCCCTGCCCCATTCCAACATGGACACAACGTCTTTAAACAATCCACCCACAGAACCACATGGACCCATCCTAGGCTGAGTCATCTGAGAAACAGGATTCAAGGCTGGAGGGAGCATCTTAACTCAGATTTACCTTCTTGAATTTGCACAACCTTTGTTGAGTCAAAAATCCCTAAGCACAAAGAAACAGAAACATTTGCATTTTAAAAACCACACAGAAAAGATAAGTGTTGAGACCCTTTGAGGATGTGATGAGCTGCCTGTCAAGTTGGCACAAATTAAAAAGTTCCAAATGACTTTGCAGATGGGGGTATAGACCAGCAGACACTCTCAACATTCTGTCGATGAGGAACATACGTTGGTACAACCGGGGCGGTATCTGTTAAAATAAAAATTGCCCATGCCTTGGATTCAGCACTTGCAGTTCTGGAAATCCAGTTATAGGTCCAAAGATTAACTTTGGTTTTAAAGACAAAGCATTGAGAAAAAGTCTAAACCTCCATGGATAGCAAATGGAACCTCTCATTGGGATATCATACAGCTGATAAAAAGAAAGAGGTCATTCCCTTGAAATACACGGAGATGGTAACAATACCTTCCTCATACATTGTTTAAGAGGCAGGTAGTAGGGGAAGGGTACAGCTCAAGTGGTAGAGCACATGTGCAAGGTCCTGGTTTCAGTCCCCAGTACCTCCTCTAAAAATAAATAAATAAATAAACCTAATTACCTCCCTTCTGCCTCCCAAAAAAAACCTTAAAAAAAAAAAGATGAAATTAGCAATTGGAAAGTGCATAGCCCAGCACCTGGTATACAGTAAGCACTCAATAAATGTTGGTCAATAACATTATGTTATTCATGGGAAAAAAGCAAGATGTAGGATAGTGTGTAAAAACAGACCCTTATTTGTGGGGGCAAGAGAGAAAGGACAGACCCATCACATGCATTGAGCACCAACTGTATGCCAGGCACTGCTGTAACAGCTTCCCATGTATTATCTCACTTAATTCTCTCCATGATCTTATGATGCAGGATCTCGGTCTGTAGAGTTATTATCCCCATCTTGGAGATAAGGAGGAGGAGGCTCAGAAAGGTGAGTCTCTTCAGCTATTACACAGGAGAAGCAGGATTTGAAGCCCGTTTCAGTGTGACTCCCTATGTGTCCAGCTACTCCTTATTTCATCCCTATGCTGTCCTGCAGCACCTGTAGACTGTTTCCAGAAGAATCCACCACAAACTGGTGCCCACTGTGGCTCCTGGGGGCATTGACAAGGAGTCTGAGGCTCTGGGGAGGGGAAGGAGAGTGACTTGTCACTCCACATCCTTCGGGGTTAGGGATTATTTTACAGAAAGAAAAAGAAGTCGAAGGTCATCGTGGGCCCTATAATCAATCCGTTGACAATTTTACTCCTCTGAGATGAGGGCGAGGGGAGAAGAGGGGGCACCCAGGACAGGGAGAGGGAGGATGGAAAGGGAGAGGCAGGAAGAAGGGGGGAATTGGAAGAGTGGACAGCCCCCAGAAGGGAAAACACACGGGCAGCGGGCGCCTGCCCCACTGCCCCGCTAGACTCACCATCTTCAGGTCTCTCCCGGGTTCGCCGGTTCTCTGCTGATCAAAGGTCCCTCCTGCCTAAGGGCTGTGGTTTTTAAAGCTTCAAGGGAGGGTGCTGATAGCCAAAGAGGAAATGACCCATCTTTCCCCTCTGGAGTTCTTATTGGTCTCGGGCTCTTAGTGGCCTGGGACTCCTTCGGCCGGGCTCACACCCAGAGAGCTCTGAACACCGCCTCCTAGCCAGAGGGGAAGGCCGGGGCTCCAAAAACTGAGGAAGTCCCAGGTCCAGGAAGGAGAAAGCCAGAAGAAAGAGACCCCCGCCCCCTCGCTGCGTGGCCCCTCTTGCGGCTTGAGTTTCCCCATTTGAGACAATCTCTTTCCTTCCAGGGATGTCGGAGGTGCTGTGGAAAAGCTCAGGGGCCCAAATAGCTTAAAACTCCCTTGGTCCTGGGAAACAGGGACTGTGAGCCCCAGCTTCCCAGCCTGGTTGCTTGGAGCCCAGAGAGGCAAAGCAGGTCTGTGAAGGAGGCCCAGCCGTTGAGGACCATTCAGTCTTCCTCCCTAGGGTTTTGAAGTTCGCACCCCCACCCCCCAACCCCAGAGCCACCACCAGCCTTTGCAGCCCCATTCTGAGTTCTCCCAGAAACATGCTGGACTCGGGGGCTGGGAAGGAGCCTACTTACTGGTTTCCTATGGCTGCTATAACAAATGGCCATAAACTGGGTGGCTTCAAACAACAAAAACGCATCCTCTCACTGTTCTAGAGGCCATAAGTCAGAAATGAAGGGGCACTCTGCCGTGGGCTCCAGAGGAGAATCTGTTCCTGCCTGCCTCCTCCAGCTTCTGGTGACTCCCAGCATTCTTTGGCTTGGGGCTGCAGCCCTCCAGTCTCTGCCTTTACAGACACATCTCCTTCCCTCCTCCTGTGTCTTAAGTCTCCCTCTGCCTCCCTCTTATTATAAGGACCTTTGTCATTACATTTAAGGACCATTTGGATAATCCAGGATCTCCCATTTCAAGATCCTTAATTTATCTGAAAAATCCCTTTTGCTATAGAAGGTCAAGCCACGGGTTCCAGAAATTAGGATACGGACACCACTGGGAACCATTTTGCAGTCTACCACATGAGCGTGATTATTACAATGGGTGTAGAAACAGGTTCATTTTTCCCATACTTTTCTGTAACTCTACAATAGATCACTGATATCGTTCCTCCACAATTCATATTTTCCTACAGCAAGCTTCAATTTATGAAGATCTGGCTTTCTTTTCACCGCAAAGATGACCCATGCACCTTGTAAACATTTGAACAATCTAGAAATGCCCCCACCCCCACTCCCCAAAAAAGCACTGAAAAATCCCCTAACTTACATTCTTCTGCAACTCCCATTAGCAGTTTGGTGTGTATTCACCCAGACGTGGTGTTTGTATTCAGGGGTGCTCAGTGGACAGCAAATTTTAGTTCCACTGAATGAAGCCATACGTGTGGCCAACATGATTCAGCAAGGATTTTGAGGGTCTGTTGGTCGGGATTTGGTGCTGGTAGGAATGCGGAGTTGTTATACTCACCTTGACCTCAAGGAAGCACTTGAACTTGGGGAGGCTCAGGAGGCCAGGGCACACTCTCTTCATTTTTTAGGATTTTAGACCAAAGTTGTGCATTGCCTTAAAATCATGGATTTTTCTTTTTAAGTATAGTCAGTTACAATGTGTCAATTTCTGGTGAACGGCATAATGTCCCAGTCATGCATATACATACATATATTCATTTTCATGTTCTTTTTCATTGAAGGTTATTACAGGATATGGAATATAGTTCCCTGTGCTATACAGAAGAAATTTGGTTTTTATCTATTTTTTTATATAGTGGTTACCAAAAATCATGGATTCTTAACATTTTCTAGGTCCTGGTTCCTTGGAGAAGTTATGGACTGCTTCTCAAAATAACTTCTGCAACTTTTTATTTTGCTGTAATTTCAAATTTAAAGGGAAGTGGCCAGAATAGTCATAGCAGTAAGGAAATGTCATACAACACCTTATGAAATCCGTTGTCCTCATTCAGATTTCACTGAGGTTTCCAATGATGTGCTTGTATCACTATTTTTTTCAGAATAGTATTTTTGGAAATACATTTAAACACTTGGCATTGTCTTAACAGCATCATAAGTCGATTGTTAGTTGGAAACCGTTTATTTGATCATTTTCCTATTGTGACACTTCAGGTGGTTTCCCATATTTTTGTCCATACCATAGCGAGCACCCTTGCAAGGACATCCTGGTGCCTGTGTCCAAGGATGGATTGCAGATAACTCCCTAGAAATGGAATTGCAGAGCAAAGTGGGTGCACCCACTCTCAGTATTTGCCACCTTTCATGCTGATGTCTCTTCTTCCTGTTCTTCAAGACCTAGAACTGGGCTGTCCAGTCCAGCAGCCACCAGCCACCTGTGGCTACTGAATAATTGAAATGTGGTGAGTCCGTATTGAGATGTATCATGACTATAACACACACACCAGATTTCCAAGACTTACTGCAGAAAAAAAAGACTGGATTGTAAAAGAGCTCAACAATTTTTATATTGTATTACTGTTAAAACAGTAACCTTTTGGATGGATTGGGTTAAGCAAAAAATATTATTAGTTACAGTTGACCCTCAAACAAACCAGGGTTTAGGAGCACTGACCCTCAAGCTGTCAAAAATCCTGGTACTGCTCTCTCTGCCTCAAAAACAAAGGAGTTGTTCAATGACTCCCCCAAGGACAGGAAGCTGAAGCAGTTTGGATAGAATCAGGATTCAGATTCTAGTTCTTTTTTGTTTTGCTTTTTTTTTGTTATGGGGGAGGGGAGTTATTAGGTTTATTTATTTAGTTATTAATTTATCTATTATTATTATTTTATTTAATGGAGGCACTGGGGATTGAACCCAGGACCTTATGCATACTGAGCACGCACTCTACCACTGAGCTAGTCTCTCCCACTGACTCTAGTTCTTTTGCTTCTGCACACTGTGATCTCTAATCAAACGCAAACTTTTCCCCACACTTAGTTAATTTAAAGATCTGAGAAATGAAAATACAGGTGCTATATTTATTGGAAAAAAATCCCTCATGGAAGTGGATCTGTGCAGTTCAAGGATCAACTGTATATTATTGTTATTATTATGTATTAAACATCATTATATGTGACAACATAATATAAATATATAATATTAACATTATTACTATAAAATATATTTTAATAGCCTTGGTGTTAATCTAACATATAATTAGATTATTAAATATGTTCCTATTATTTCACCTGTTTCTTTTTACTTTTTTAACACAGCTACTAGAAAATTTAACAATACTGAGGATATGGGTTATAGCTCAGGGGTAGAGCACATGCTTGGCATGCACGAGGTCCTGGGTTCAATCCCCAGTGCCTCCATTAAGGGTGAAACATATTTTTAAAAAACAAAAAGAAAATTTAACATTACCTATGAGACTTGCATCTGTGATTCACATCATATTTGTGCAGGATGGCACTGGTCTCCAGCCACCACTAGCCCAGCCAGAACCTTTGTGAATTATAAAGAGGTGCCCTTTCCGGGCAGTTAGAGCCCCATGCCAGGGTGCGCGCGCGCGTGCGCGCGCGCACACACACACACACACACGGTTTGACCAAGAGAGCCATGTCTGCTTGTTTCCCATTCATTTCTCTCTCATATACCAGTATAACTCACAGCTTCCACTGTGGGGCTCTAAGGTGACAGTTCCAGCACTCACCACATCCCAACAGGAAGGGAAAAGGAAGTCAGGGTACTGATGTTCAATCCTTTTAAGGGTGAGACTCAGAAGTAACACACCAGGTGTTCCCCTCACAGCCCATTGGCTGGAACATGGTCACCTGACCACACTTAGCTGCAAGGAATGCTGAGAAACCTAATCTTGAGCTGGGTATCCCTGTGTCCTGTTAAAACTCTACTTCAAAAAAAGAACCCTCCTACATTGTTGGTGGGAGTGTAAATTGGTGGAACCACTATGGAGGGCAGTGTGGAGGGTCCTTAAAAAATTAAAAATAGACTTACCTATGATCCAGCAATCCCACACCTGGGCATATATCTGGAGAAAACTTTAATTTAAAAAGACACATGCACCCCAATGTTCATAGCAGCACTATTTACAATAGCCAAGACATGGAAGCAACCTAAGTGTCCATCAACAGATGACTGGATAAAGAAAATGTGGTGTATAAGCACACACACACACACAATAGAATATTTCTCAGCCATAAAAAAGAATGAATAATGTCATTTGCAGCAACAGAGATGGACCTAGAGATTATCATATTAAGTGAAGTAAGACAGAGAAAGACAAATATCATATGATATCACTTATATGTGGAAGCTAAAAAAAAATGATACAAATCGTATTTACAAACCAAAAATAGATTCATCAACGTAGAAAACAAACTATGGTTACCAAAGAGAAAAGGGCAGGGGAGGGATAAATTGGGAGTTTGGGGTTAACAGATACATATTACTATATATAAAATAGATAAACAGTAAGGACCTACTGTATAGCACAGGGAACTATATTCAATTTCTTGTAATAACATATAATAGAAAAGAATCTGAAAAAATATATATGTATGTATATATATAACTGAATCGTTTTGCTATACACCTGAAACTAACACTGTAAGTCAACTACACTTCAATAATAAACAAAAATAAAATAATCTCCAATGGACAAATGGGGAAATACAGGCTATAGGACAATTAGAAGTCCCGAGCAGCATCAGGAAGGGCTGCTTTAATTTAAACAAGACAATCTTATTTATTATTGCTTAAATAAGGAGTGTAACAGAGTGAAATGTGTGAGAGAATAAGGACGTGCCAATGATCTTCCTCTGGTTTGCTAAAGAGAATTCACATCTATCTACACATTCCAGAAAACAGGGATGTCCATTCAAATAATAGCACGAGAGCCATGCAGCATTAAGACAGACCACCGTGAAATGCAGGAGCAGCTCACAAAGCCACTCTCGCTCTGACACCACCTTCAAGTTTGAGGGTCCCCAAGACCACCCTCAGGTTTGATAATTTGCTAGAAAGACTCCAGAACTCTCTGAAAGCTGTGCCCACAGCTACAGTTTATTAGATCTAAAGGATAGAGAATCGGTCAAGGTAAGAGCTGCCTGGGGCAGAGTCCAGGTGAGTTCTGTACTCACAGTTTCCCATTGTCCTCTCCCCGAGAAGTCGTGGGAGGCTTTCTAAGTGACAACGTGTGACAACAGAGATAGAGCATTGCCAGCAGGAAATTCACTTCAGGCTTTGGCATCCAGTCTCTGCTGGGGCCTTGGCCATGTAGTCCTGGTTGATCACCAGTGTGGCTGGTCTCAGTCTCCAGCCCCTCTGGAGGTCTAGCTGATACCACGTGACCCAAAGTCCTCACCCTAAGTCACATTGCTAGACTGTCTGGAGTGGCCCAAGGCTCCAAGAAAACTAAGAAATTTTATCGGGCAGGACATTCCAAGGGCTTAGCAATTACCTCCCAGGAGCCAGAGCAAAGGCCAGAGTTCTCTCTGGGCAAGGTTAAATTTTTTACTAGACAACAGCCAACTATAATGATAGAGACTTTTTAGGGGTTAAAAGTTACTTACATGAGATATAACAAAATCTGAAGTTTGGATGTTTGATAAGATTCCTTTGTTAGAAATAATATTTATAGGGGCATTTTTATGATACAGGGTCATGTTTGCGTTCCTGAAACTTTGGAGGAAGAAGAAAAAGCTTTTTTCTTATCTTGCTGAGATTTGTTTTTGGCAGTAGTTAGAAAAGTCCTACAGTTTCAAAGTAGAGCATTGGGATTCCTTCCATCAGCACTAAGAGAAAAAAAAAATTGGTAAGCCTGACAACTCACCAAGTGGAAGAAGATACATATATCTTCAGCAAAAGATTTGTACCTAGACTCCATAAAGAATTTTTACAAATTATAAGAAAAAGACAACTCAGTAGAAAAATGGGTCAGAGGCTTGATCAGGTGCTTCATAAACAAGGATATCCAAGTAGCCAATAAACACATGGAAAGATGGTGATGACTTTCTGGGTCCACAGGGAAACACAAAGTAAATTCCATGTGGTTCTACTACAAACTCAACAGAAAGGCTATGATGAAAAAGAAAGAAATTGTCAAGTGCTGATGACAAAGTGAAGCAACCTGAATTCTCACACACACCTGGAGAGAGTGGAAAATGGGGCAACCACTTTAGGAAACTGTTGGATGTTTCCATTTACTAAAACTAAATACACCCCTGACCTGTGGCCCAGCAATCCCACTCCTGGCCATTTACCTGACAGAGAACCCAACACACAGCCAGCAAAATAATGTCTTAGAGTATTCATAGCAACTCTATTCATAATAACCAACAACTGGATGCCAACCTAAAGTCCTTCAACAGGAGAATGGATAAATAAATTGTACATTCATACAATGGAATACTATATAGCAGGAAAGAAGGATGCAAAAACTAGTACATGGAACAAACAACATGGCTGAATCTCAAAGCCGTTCCATTGAGCAAAAGAAGTCAGAAATTAAAGTGTTCATACTGTATATTTCTGTTTATATGAAGTTCAAGAGAAGGCAAGGCTGGACTTGGGTGACATAAGCCAGGATAGAGATTATTTTTCAGGTGTAGAAACTATAAGGGGCACTGGGGCAGAGGTGGATCTGGGGACTAGAAACTTGTTTTTTCTTGATCTGGATGTTGGTCACAGAGGGACATTCAACTGTAAAAATTCATTAAGCTACACCTTTATGGTTTGTGAACTTTTCAGTCTACATCCTATAACTTCAATAAAAGGTATTTTTTTAAGTGGGCCTGTGAGGCTTAACATTTACACAATGGAAAGGAAAGGAGTAAGAAGGGATTATGACCAAGTGGCATGTGGACTTGTGTTGCTTTGTGACCACAGTCCCTATGTCCATGCAGGGCCGATCCCATCTGGAGAGAGACAGGGCTGAGCAAGTGGCTGCAGCCACCACACCCCAAAGAGGAGCAGCTGTGGCCAGCCACCAGCCTGCCAGCAGCCGCAGGAAGCCTAGAGCCACGAGATGTTAGCAATCTATGCTGAGGCCCTCAGCTGTGGGCACAGTGGCCTCTGAGGCAGGATGTCGTGGCCCCATCAGCAGCAGTGTCTGGTCCCACACAGTGGTCCAGCCCTGGCCAGGTTGGCTCGGCGGGACTTCCGGCACCACGGAGCCTGAGAACCAGGGGGTGGCGATAAGTTCCAGGGGCGGGCTGGGAGGGAGAATTTGGGTGATGCATCATGGATAAGGTGTCTGGAGGGCTGGCAGAAGACACCGCCACCAGCAATAAGAAGAAGAATCAACACTCACCAAGCGATTGCCTAGTGCTGGGTGCTGTTCCAAGCGCTTGACGGCAACCAAAGCAGGTTAAGATGAGACGTGCTCACCTTGACAGAATTTAGAATGGGAGCTGGTATTATTAGTACTCTGAAAATTCTAGAACTTTCTAATTCTAAAGTTATTATTATTCTGAAAACTCTAGAAGTTTCTAACTCTCAAGTTGTAAGTGTAGGAAGAGGATGAGCATCTCCAATTCTAAAGCATCAGCTCAAAGATCCTCTCATTTTTTTTAACTTTTATTAATTTATTTTTAACTTACATACAATGAAATCCACTCATTTCGGGGAACAGGTCTCTGACCTTTAACAAAGGCATCGAGTCGTGTAACCACCACCACAAACAATATGCAGAACAGCTCCATCGCTGCTCCCTATGAAATTCCCTTGGGGCTACCTCTTTGTAGTCAGCCCCTCCGCCACCTGTAACTGCTTGGCAGCTACGGATCTGGTCTCCATCACCACAGTTGTGCCTTTTCCAGAATGCCCTATAAATGGAATCAAACAGTATCCGGCCTTCTGAACCTGACTTCTTTCACTTAGCGTTGACGTTTGAAATTCATGCGTGTCACTGTAGGTAGCACAAGTTCCTTTTAATAGCTGAGGGGTTTTTCGTTGTCTGCGTGTGTCACAGTTTATCCATCCACCAGGGGAAGGACATTTGAGCTGTTTCCAGTTTGGAGCAATTACTAAGAAAAAGCTGCTATAAACCTTCTCTCCAGGGTGTCCTGTGATCCTAAGTTTTTATCGCTCCAGGGTAAACACCTAGGAGTGGGACAGCTGGGTCATGTGGTAAGTGTATATTTAATTTTATAAGAAATTGACTGTGAAAAAAAAAAAGAAATTGACTGTGGAGTGTGGGGAGGGTATACCTCAGTGGTAGAGTGTGTGTTTAGCATGCATAAAGTCCTGGATTCAATCCCCAGTACCTCCAGTAAATAAGTAAATAAACCTAGTTACCTGCCCCCCCAAAAAAAAATTAAAAAAAAAAAGAAATTGACTGTATGAGTTAGCTGTAGCTGCTGTAACAAGCAACCATAAACTAGGTGGCTTCAAACAACAGGAATGTATTCTCTCACAGGTCTGGAGTCCAGAAGTCTGAAATCAAGGCATCTGCAGGGCCATAGTCCTTCCAAAGGCTCTTGGAGAAGATCCATTCTTGCCTCTTCCAGCTTCTGGTGGCTCCGGGCATTTGTGGCTGCATCCCTCCAATCTCCGCCTCCGTCTTCACGCGGCCTTCTCCATGTTCTGTGCCTTCTCTTCTGTCTCTTATAAGGACAATTGTCATTGGGTTTAGGGCCCACCTGGATAATTCAGGATGATCTCATCTTGAGATCCTCAACTTAATTACATCTGCATAGGCCATTTTTCCAACTAAGGTCACACGCACAGGTCCCGGGTGGATGTATCATTTGGGAGGACACCATTCAACTTACTACAGTGACAGTTTTCCAAAATGCCTACACCATTTCGCATTCCCGCCAGCAGATTCTCTTACTTCAAAGATCCTTAAAAAAAAAAAAAAAGATCTTTAACTGAGCTGGATTGAGGGGGGAACCAGGGGAAATGGGTCAGGTGAGGCTACGTGGTACCTCCTTGGATTATTTACCTTTAAGTCTGTCTTTAAATCCTCACTCCCCAAGAGCAATCCCAGCATCAGCATCTCCTGGTCTTATAAGAAATGCAGAATCTCAGGCCCTGCCCCTGCCCCTGCCCTGCTGAATCACAACCTGCATTTTAATAAGAGGCCAGGTGATTTCTGGGCACCTGAAGGGCTAAGAGGCACTGGACTAGAGCATCGCTGGGAGAAATCGATCAGGTTCCGTGTCCTGCCCTCTAGTACGTGCTGCCCCCTGTGGAGATGTCTTCAGCCTTCTCCTTTTTAGGGTTGGTCTATACTATTGTGTTGAGTCCTGGGTACATAGATCTGCAATCAGCTGGAAATCTGAAATGAAGGAAGAGATGTAATCTTGGAAGTAAGTAATTTAGCAGGGAAGGTATAGCTCAAGTGGTAGAGCACATGCTCAGCATGCATGAGGTCGTGGGTTCAATCCCCAGTGCCTCCGCTAATAAATAAATAAGCCTAATTACCTCCCCACACCAAAAAGAGAGAGAGAGATTCTGACAAAAAAGAAGTAATTTATACTATTCTCTAATTTTTAACTGTTTAATACACTCCTCCCAGAAGAAGACAAAGCCTGAAGGAAAAACAACACACACACACACACACACATACACACACACATACATACATACACACATGGGGAGAACAGAATTCTCAGACACCCAGCTGATGTTCCGAGAATTGCTTGTTGGAGGTGCGGGAAATTTCACCCTACCTTGGTAACTGAGTCTTAGAATACCAGAAAAGAGCATCCAGCTTTCCACAGCAAAACTAGATGCAGAGATAACAGAGGAACATCCTCCATGAGACGCCGGACTACAGGTCTGCACGTGGAACAGCATAACCAGGTTAGTATTAGGTTATTTAACTGGAGGACGAGATTCAAAAACTCCAGAAACTTGCCTCACATAGACACACTTTGAAAGAACTTAAGAAGAGGAATTAATTCAGGAGGAAATGACAAGTTGCTGGAAATAAGGTGAGGTTTTAAAAAACAGGTAATCATCAGAGAAAGAAATGCTTATCCTTATAAATTTGTATATAACATTCAAGACGATATCAAAATGGGAGATGCAAGATACAGGTGGAGGGTGGGGAAGGGAAGGTGAGGTCATGCTTAGGTTCTTGTCTCGTTTGGGCGGAAGACGTAGATATTGATAGAACTCAAACATTAAGAAGAAAAAATTAAGTATTAGTATTGCCTCTCAGTAAGTCAGGGGGATCACTAAAGGGATTATACTAAAACTTTCAGAACAGCAGCAGGAAAATAATTGATACACTGGACACCAAAAGCAAAGGCAACAAAAGCAAAAATAAACAAGAGGGACTACATCCAACAAAAGCTTCTCCATAGCAAAGGGAACAACCAACAAAGTGAAAAAGCAGCCAGTGGAATAGGAGATGATATTTGCAAATCATACATTTGATAAAGGGTTAATACACAAAACACATACAGAACTCATACAATTCAATAACAAAAAAACAAACGACCCAGTTATAAAATAGGCAGAGATGAATAGACATTTTTCCAAAGAGGACAAATGGCCAACAGACACATGAAAAGATGCTCAGCATCACTAGTTATTAGGGAAATGCACATCAAATCCACAGCCACCACAAACTGTATCACCTCACATCTCCCACCTGTCACAGTGGCTTTTCCTGTCTCTCCCTCTTCTCCATTTCCTTGCAGCATCTTCTTTTTCTATCGGTTGGACAACACCATTTTGTTTTTTCCGTTTTTCAGTTTGACTCTCTTCATATGTCATTGCACAACATCTTCTTTCCCTTGTTTCTGAATTTTTGTCCCTCCCTCTTCTCAGTTCCTTTCTCCCTTCAGTCACCTCAGATGTCAGCATTTCTTTTCTCCATCTCTCTTCTCTCGGGCTCTCTCGACCACTTAGCTTCACCTTTGTCTTCTCTCTCTCCGCCAACATCTGTCCAACTCTGTATCACTGTCTCTCAGTGGAGTTGCCTCCCACCTGGTTTCTCCCCGTTTCTATCTCTCCTTCACCCAGCCTTCTGGGGGCTCTCCATATCCTCTGTCCCTCACTTTCTTGGTGTCTCTGAGACTCTTCCAGGCAATTCAGTATCTCCCAGCCTCTTCCCCTCAGACTGTCCACCTGTCCCTCCTCCTTCCATCTCAGCGTGTTTGGGCCCCTCTCTGTCTCTTCTTCCCTTGATTTCTTTCTCTTTCCCCCTTTGTCTCCCACTTCCCTCCTAGTCTTCAGTTCTGTCCACTTCTTTCCTCCTCTGACCTCTCACCATGTCTCCTCTCTGTCTCAGCCCTTGGACTGCTCCATCTTTCATCTCCCTCCTTCTTAACCTCCCAAGGGTTCTATCTCTCTCAGGACCGCTGTCCCTGCACTTCTCTTCCTGTTTCAGTGTCTCCATCTCTCAGTGTCAGCTGATTCCATCTCCCTCCCAACCTCATACTCCTCCCTCCCTCAGTGTCTCTGTGCTCCCTGCCTGACAGTCACCTTAGCCAAAATTACAGCTGCCTCTTCTCTCTGGACAAAAATCATGCTTTATTTTTATCACAATGAAGTGGGAATTTTAGAACATCAGAAAACAGAGAGTAGATAACAAGAAACACTCTCCCCTTGTTCCCTATCAAATTCAGTGCCAAGCACTTCCTAGGTGGTTACCTTCATTGCTCCTACCCTCTGCCAAAAAGTGGATTCTTCAGTTATCCACAGTCCTGAGCCCTAGGCTCCCTGGGCAGTGAGGACAGATGACAAAGAGATTTCTCATGCTCTGCACATTGTTCTGAAAGAGAACTGGATGACGAAGGATAAAAATGTTCCAAGACCTTTATTTTCAGACTAAGAGAAGAAATGAAGAACCCACAGTGAATAGCCAATCACAGCAGCTATTGTTATAGACTAAATGTCTGTGTCCCTTCTCCAAAACTCGTGTGTTGAAACCTCTCCCCAGTGTGATGGAATTAGGAGGTGGGGCTTTGGGTGATTAGGTCATGAGGGTGGAGCCCTCATGAATGGGATCAGCGCCCTTATGAAAGAGACCTCAGAGAGCTCTCTCACTCTTTCTGCTGTGTGAGGACACAGCAAGACAGCTGTCTGCAAACCAGAAAGTGAGCCCTCACTAGATACTGAATCTGTTGGCACCTTGATCTTGCACTTTCCAGCCTCCAGAACTATGAGAAATAAATATTTGTTGTTTAAGCCACCAGTCTATGGTATTTTGTTATAGAAGCCCAAATGGACCAAGACAACTATGTAACAAATATCCCCAAAGGGTAATATTTTAAAACAATAGCTACTGTTGTTGGTCATAAGCCTATGGGTCAGCCGGATGGTTCTTTTGGTCTCGGAGGGGCTCGTCCATGCTTCTGCAGTCAGCTGTGGGTAGGTGGCTTTGTTTCTGGGAGTTGGCTGGATATCAGCTGGGTGCCCTGGGTCTACTTGGTGAAGGCTCCCATCCTCCAGCAGCTTAGCCCAGGCTTATTCCCATGGCAGTGGAAAGTTTCCAAGGGAGCAGAAGACACAAGGACTCTCAAGACCTAGACTCAGAACTGACACAACATCCCTTCTGCCACATTCTATTGGTCAAGGCCAGCCCAAATTCAAGGGGTGGGGAGACGGACTCCACCTCTAGAAAGAAGGAACCACAGAGCCACAATGCAAAGGGCATAGGTGGGGGGATTTGTGGCCACTTGTTACTTGTGGCAGTAACAGGCAATGGTGGTTCTATACTTCCACAGAAGTACAAAGAGGAAGCAATCCCAATTTCTAGTCGAAAAGGGTATCTTTCACGGGAGAGCTCAGAATGTGTGACTCATGTTTCAGAGCAAGAAACAATCCATTTGCAATAGTCATTAGAGATGTTCTCGAACCTTCCAGCTTTCCTGGGCACGTGATAAGATTATGCATTCCTGCCTATTTGCAGTTTGGGAGGGCTATGTGACTTGCCTTGCAAAAGTGAAACGTGAGAAGAAGAAACATGTGCCACTTCAGTATGGCAATTTTAAGAACTAGGACACTCTTGACCATGTTTTGAATTTTCCCTTGGCCAGGGTGACGCAACAGGGACTGCTCCATCAGCCTGTGTCCCAGAGTAAAACAGCATAAACAGTGTGGGGAGAGTTCCCAGACCACCCACGCTGGACACAGTGCATGAGTGAGAAACAAATCTTTGTTGTCTCAAGCCGCTAAGAACGGGAAGAGGGTTACTGTGGCATAACCTAGCTTATACTGACTGGGGTGCCACTCGAGGTATTTTAAACATAAAAGGATCTAATACTGGGAACTCCATGATTTAATAGTCAATGGCTGTGTTCACTTTGGCAGCACATATACTAAAATTGGAACAATAAAGAGAAGATAAGCATGGCCCCTGTGCAAGGATGACACGCAAATTCGTGAAGCCTTCCGTATTCTCTAATACAAACTTGTGGTTGCCAGGGGGAGGGGGTGGGAAGGGACAGACTGGGAGTTCGAGATTTGTAGATACTGACAGGTATATATAGAATAGATAAACAAGTTTATACTGTACAGCATAGGGAAATATGTACAAGATCTTGTAGTAGCTTATGGTGAAAAAAAGAATATGAAAATGAATATGTGTATATTCATGCATGACTGAAAAACTGTGCTGTACACCAGAATTGATACAACACTGTAAACTGACTATAACTCAATAATTTTTTTTAAAAGTCACTCGGTGCAGCCACTATGGAAAACAGTTTGGCAATTAACTCAAAAAAGTTAACCATAGAATTACCATATGACCCAGTGATTCTAGTCCTCAATATATACCCAAAAGAACTGAAAACAGAAACACAAAGAGATACTTGTATTCCAGTGATCACTGCAGCATTATTCACATAGCCAAAAGGTAGAAACAATCCAAGTGTCCGTCAGCAGAATAGATAAACAAAATAAGGTATATACATTCAGTGGAATAGTATTCAGCCATGAAAAAGAATGAAGTTCAGATACTTGCTACAAGAGAGATGAACCTGAAAACTATACAGTAAGTGAAGTGAGCCAGACACAAAAGGACAAATATTGTATGATTCTATTTATATTAAATATCTAAAATAGGTAGATTCAAGGACAGAAAGTAGACTAAAGTTTACCAGGGGCTGGGGGAATGGGAAATGGTCAGTTATTGCCTAATAGGTACAGAGTTTCTTTATGGGTGGATCCCATTCATGAGGGCTTCACCCTCATGACCTAAGCACTTCTTAAAGGACCCACCTCTTAGTATGATCACCTTGGAGATTAAGTTCCAACATATGGTTTGGAGTGGGTTGGGGAGGACACAAACATTCAGTCTATAGCAATCATCATCATTATCATTTCTAGTGCACCACTACAAAAGCACCTTCATTTTCATCATCAACATTATCATCATTTCTATCTCCATTAACAACTTCCCCTTCTCCTTCTCCTCCTCTTTTTTCTCCTTCTTCTCCTTTGGTTGATTTTGGCTGTCAAGTGGGAGCACAGCCAGGATTTTAGACCAGAGTGCCTGCACGTGGGCTCTCCCATCTGGTTTGGGATAAGGAGCAAAATGAGCAATGAAAGGGAACAGTTTAGAGTCATATGGCCTGGGTTTTCATCTTCTCACCCACCCCTCTATTGCTCTGCAAATTACTATGTAACCTCTCTGAGGCACAATATTAATATTAGTGCTATTTATATTATCCCTACTGGATGCTTAAACTTTCGCATTCAGTTTCAGGCTTAAGGGGTAATTAGGTTTATTTACATTTATTTTATTGTTATTCTTGTTTTGATGGAGGTACTGGGAATTGAACCCAGGACCTCCTGCATGCTAGGCATGAGTTCTACCACTAAGCTATACCCCTCCTGCCTCTCTGGGTTACTTTTCAGGAGTCTTCACTTCATCTACCTTATCTCCTTGGCCACTATATACTTCCTGCCCCTTTATAATGGGCTTGCTCACGTAACCCGTTTGGCCAACAGGATGATGGCACACAGGACACAGAGGCTTGAAATGTACCTGTGTAGTTAAGCTCACACCTCTGCCATCACCATGGGAAGAACATTTCCGGGATAGAGCACTGGTCCCAAGCATTGGATGCACTGGCCAAGGCCAGCCAAGATGAGCCTGCCTACAAACCCCTGAGGGCAGCCCAATCAAGATCAGAGAGGCAGCCAGTCACGCCCAGCCCCAGTCACACCCCAGATATATGGGAGAGCCCAGTCAAGATCAACAGAGCCTTCCAGCCGGAATCAACTGACTCTCAGCCAACCTAAGATGCATGAGCTAAATAAATGTCCATATATGTACATCATACACAGGTTTTGGTTGTTTTTTACCCAACTATAGTTAATTGATATATTACCAGCAGTATACCCACAGACTCATCATTACATAGCTACAGAGTGACTGCATGACCACCAGATTACTTCTATTTTATTTATGATCATGGACCACATAGCAAGATGGCGCTGGCAAATTAGTGAGAAATTGTACCCAGAGACAGATGTTAAATGCAGATGACATGGAAGGCTAGAGGCGGTTTTGTAAAGACGTAAGTTTCAGAGTAGTGTGGTTGCGTGTTAACAGGCTTGAAAAGCCCAAGCTCAGGACTTTCTAAGAGTTGGCTGGACTTCACTCAGATTTTTCCAGAAGCCAGATGACTTGTGATATTGCAACAGACCAAATGCAGAAGCAGCTCTGAAAACCTAGTTGTCTTCTCCTCCAGACATTTTGTATTTTCAAAAATGTAAAATAATGCCACTCTTCTCATTGAATTTTTTTTATGTTGGTGTGCAATGAAATACAACTCGGTCTTAAAAAGGAAGGAAATTCAGGGTGGGGGAGGTATAATTCAGTGATAGAGTGCATGCACGAAGTCCTGGCTTCAATCCCCAGTACCTCCATTTAAAAAAAAGAATGCATTTTTAAAAAAAAAGAGGGAAATTACTACACATGCCACAATGTGAATGAATTTTGAAAAGATTATGCTAAGTAAAATGAAGCAATCACAAAAGAACAAATGTATGATTCCACTTATATGAGTTACATAGAACGGGCAAATTTATAGAGACATAAAGTAGAATGGAGGTTACCTGGGGCTGGGGAGATGCGGAATTATTGCTCAATGGGTAGAGTTTCAGTTTGAGAAGATAAAAAATTCTGGAGGCGAATGGTAGTGATGGTTGCACAAAAGTGTGAATTTACTTAATGCCACTGAACGGTACACTTAAAAATGGTTAAAATATTAAATTTTGTTATGTATATTTTTACACAATAATTGCAAAAATGCAATGGATTCATCAGTTATGTTTAAATGAATTATGTAATAATTTTAATTTAACGGTTAAATTTTGATAGATATAACATACATACAAAAAAGAGCTCTTTGGGTCCTCAAGAATTTTTAAGGGTGTGAAAGAATCCTGAGACCAAAAATTTTGAGAACCACTCTTCTAGTTAGAGCCGAAGCGAGCCTGAGTTAGCTGCCCCTGCCACGCCTCTGCCAGGAATTAAGTTTCTTTTGGCCCAAGTAGACAGGCGACCTCTAGTGGACGTATAAGGTAATTCTTGTAGAGTTCGCTGATGCTGGAAAAGGAAGGCGGAGATGATCGCGTGAAATGAGGACTTTATTTCAGATAATTAACTTTAAACCCTGAGCCATGCCTCCTCTCTTGCTCACTCACACAAACACATACATCCACCCAGAGACCCACAGTCACATTCACACACACAAAATTACACACATAGCCAGATGCTCACAAACGCAGTCACGCAGACACACAGACAAGATCAAACACCCACAACTTACACACAATCTCTCACACAGACCCACATGTGTACACCCACAGAAATACCAACACACACACACACAGAGACAGCTTCACACACGGACACACACTCACGTAGTCATACACACAGACACACTTTCACACGCACACACACAGCACTAAAAATAGCATATCATTAACGAAGGGGACTTAGTAAATGAACATCATTCTCTATTTTTAAAAAATTGTAATGGAAAATGAGTTTCTTCTCAGAACCATTAAATAAACGTTGAACAAATAATTAAGATGAATCTAGGGTCGGCAGTGTGCCCAGTTAGAGGTCCACAATCCCTTAGCTGAATTCCTTGGGGACAGATGCATTTCAGAGCTCAGAATTGTTCCAATTTTAGAAAGGCAATTCTGAGCGAATGCCATAGATTATGTAACACTCTCAGGGGCCTGCAGCAGACCCTCTCCACGAGACATGTTTATACATTTGCAGTAAAATGTGTGAAAATTCACACCAAGGGAAATAAGTAAAGAGTGTAAAGAACACATATTAGCTGATTTGCCACCATGTGAGACAGGGCCAAGATTACCCGCCAAAGAAATATTTTGGAGTTGTCAGAGCTTTTTGGAATCCGGAACTGCGGATAAGGGGTAGGGGATTCTAGTGGCACTTTCACACATGCATCTACTTATATTCCTGCTCTGATTGTTGTAAATCTTCGACTTCAAGTTGGACACAGGGGAAGATGGCAGGAGCTTGGCGACCCTTCAGCGCCCCCTCCTGGCAGTCTCAGTCCTTGCAGCTTGGCTGAGAATTTGGGATGCCCGCGGGCTTTGGCCGGATCCCGCAATGGGTCCTCATTGGTCTAAACCTTCAGAGTAATCCCGCCTTCACTTGCCAGTGAGTAGTTCAGGAATCCAAGTCTTAGCCAACCAGCACCTGACGAGCCCCTGGCACAGGCATTGGTTCTGGGGTTGTCATGTAACCCAAGCTGATCCAATCAGATTGAAGGAAAGCCCGTTGTCCCACCAGTAGAAGCCACGCCTCCCCATCTTTGAAGAATGGGGAATGAGTGGGACCCAGGTGCCCGGATCTTATGGGTACCAGGTGAAGCCGCTTGGAGATGAGGCCAGAAAGAACTAGAAACAGTTTAGATCCCTGTGATGGCCATGCAATGGCACTGCTCAGATCTCCCTTTAAGAGTTCCTGCTGCTGAGAGCACAGCTGTCTGACAGTCCCACCTCATTGGCCATGCCTCCCTTGGGCTGCTCCCAGTGACAGAACACAGCAGTTACTAGTGCCAGCCCATTGCAGCCCCACCCAGGACAACTCTGATGGGCAACCTTTGCTCAAAGATCCCGTTCTGTAGACACAAACCCCCATCCCACAGACTTGCTGCTCTTCTGACCCAGACCCCTCTTCCCTCTCTCCTTCCACAGCTCTCAGACTGAGGCACGGTGGTGACACTTGCACAACTTCGTAAATGTACTTAATGCCCTCAATCGTACACTTTAGAATGGTTACAATGGTAACTTCTATGCCACTTGTATTTTATAGATGCAAATTTTGACCACCCACCTCTCTCTTCCTCTCCATCACCACCGTGTTCAAGCCACCATCGTCTCACCTGAATCATAGCCGTGGCCTCCTTACTGGGCTCCAAGCTTGCATCCTTGCCACCTACAGTTCATTCTCCATGTGGCAGTCAGAGGGTCCTGTTAACACCTAAGTTGGGCTCAAAAGCCTCCCACAGCTCCATCTCACTCCAAGTTAAAAACCAAAGTCCTCACTCTAGCCCATGAGGCTCTACACAATCCACCCCCATTCTCTAACCTCCAACCTCCTCCCGCCCTCCCCCTCACTCACTCTGATCCAACCACACTGACCTCTTTGCTGTCCCTTGAATAAGCCAATCACCTCCAGCCTCAGAGCCTTTGCACTGGCTGTTCCTGCTTCCTGGAGTACTCTTCCCGCAGAGATCCACATGTCCTGCCCTCTCTTCTCTTAGGCTTCAAGCCGGTAACCAGCACAACTCCATCACTCCCTATCACCTTTGCCCCATTATTTTTTCTCCTTTGTATTTCTTATTACCTGACACAATGTATATTTAAGTTATTCATCCTATTTCTTGTCCATCTCCCCACTGATATGTCAGCTCCCTTGAGAGCAGAATTTTCTGCCTGTTTTGTTCCCTGCTGTGTCCCCAGTGCTTAAAATAAGGCTTGGCACATAGTAAATGCTGAATAAATATTTGTTAAATGAACGATGAAGAGATAGCGATCAAAAGAGAGACTGAGAGGAACAGAAAGAGAGAAAGGAAGAGAGATTCAAAAGGGGGGATGGGGAGGAGATATGGAGTGAATTAGGGGAGAAATGGGAAGTGGGGGTTGGATCAAGATGTAGGGGAGAAAAGTGAGGAAGGGAAAGAAATAGAGAGCTGGGATGAGAGCAACAGAGCTGAGAGGGTGATCAGAGATCAGAGTGAGGGATAGAGACAGAGACAATACAGAGAGACATCAGAAAGAGACACCAAGACACACAAAGACTGAGAGACAGGGAGAGAAATATGAAGAGAAGAGGTAGAGGAAAGGGTGATGAGGGAGACAGAGACAAGAAGAGAAACTGAGACAGCAGGAAAACTGGGGTTGGTAGGAGAGCTGGGAACCAGGGCAGGGCCCAATGGAACAGAGACGAAGCCCCTCCCTCTAACTCACCATTTGCTGGCATCCAGGGCTCTGAGCTGTCTGGATATCCCTTGGGATCCAAGCTGTGGTTTTTAAAGCCCCAAGGGACAGAGGTGGGCGGATAGAAAGAACATGTGATGCTATTCTAAGGGCTCCGGATCACCAGCTTCTTTAATCTTCAGAGAAACTCTATGAGATAAATGCTATAATCATTTTTCTTTTACAGAGTCAGAGAGGTTGAGTTACCCACCCAAAGTGGCATAGCTAGTGAGCGGAAGAGATGGGATCTGAATCTCGGCATGTTGGCCCCAAGGTCAGTGTCCCTAACCAACATCTGACTGTAAAGAGGTGTTGGCTTCCTGAGTTCCATTCAGTCTGGAGACACCTCTGGGAAGTGGAGCTGGAGTAGAAAGGAGGGGAGGTGACAGTATGACTGATCTTCCCAGCCCAGTACATATCCACAAATGTCCCAATCTGAGGGAGGAGGCTGTTTCACTCTCCTGGGAAAGTCTCCACTTTAAGGGAGGTGGCTGGACAGGAAAATCATTTCCTGCTTGTAGGGTCCAATGCCCTGCCCAGAGCCAGACCTCAGTCTTCTGGGTGAAAAAATGGACTCGACCACCTCTGACTCTTTCAGCAGGACCTGAGTTTCTCTGCCTCGGTTGGCTGGCAGCATTGCAGACCAGAGAGGTTGCACTCATCTTCAAAGGCAGAAGATGCTTTAATAACTTCCTCTGGGGGTTTCCAGAGAGGCAGAGAAGCCCTACCACCAACCCCGTCCACGTTCATCTCTCAGATCCCAGGAAGAAAGCATCATCCCTTTCCAGCAGCACCCTGACATCCCCAGGTGACTTATATGCCCCTCTGACCCTGACATTGTAATTATACTAATCACAACTCCTGGAAACCCAGTTCATGCCGAGATCTTCCCACCTCTGCTCTCGCCTCCTGTGCTGTAACAGGAGGCAGGATCCTTTCCTCCTCTCCAGAGGCACTTGTCCTCTGTCCCAAGCATGCAAAACTGTGAAGTCCTTCACACTGTCTGACCTTCAACTGCCCTGTTGCGGATTAGCCTCTTCTCACCCTTACCCATTTACTACCTGATGGCAATAGAAGAAGAAAAGGGTTCCCTAGAGAAGGGGAGAACCCACACAGCCCACCAAGGGCAAGACGAAGATCAGATGCCAGGAAGGACTTGCCCTCACAAAGCTGAGAGAGGAGGCACCTCTGCAGACAACATAACAAACACAAGCACGAGGCAGTTGGGGCTGGAGTTTATTGCAGGCGGACAATGAACACGGAGATTCAGGGAGGAGGCGGGGCGGGCTGAGGGCTCTGTGCTCAGAATCCTGAGGGAGGATCAGGAGGCGGAGGTCAGGATGGGGTCTGCCAGATGGAAGAGGACCCGGCCTGACAGCGGAGGAGCTGCTAGGGGCGAGGCCCAGAACCAGCTCCCCTTTGCCCCCCATTCTTCAGGATGATGGCTCCGGAGACGCTAGGCGATGTCACGAAGAGGAGCCAGAGCCCAATCCCGAAAGACGCATCCTGGGTGGAGGAGCTGGCCGGCGGTCCATCCTGGGTGAAAGGGAGGTTACCCGGGTCCTCGCCCCTCCGCGGCCTCCGGCGTCTCTCCCGGCATCTGGCGGCTCGGGCGGCGGCTAGGGTCGCTGTGGCGGCGGCGGCGGCGGCGGCTGCGCGGCAGCTCGAGCTGGGGTCGCGGCCCGCCAGGAGGTCCCAGGAGGCATGAGACCGAGGCAGCGGCGGGCGCTGGGGCAGGCAGCGCACCCGCGCGAGCGCCGCACGGAGAGGTCTGCGCGCTGGGCGGCGGGCCGGCGGGGGCTGCAGCAGGTCGCGTGGGAACCCAGATGAGACCGTAATAGACAGCGAGCAGCACGGCAGCCAACGAGACGCAGAGGAAGTAGGCGCAGACCGGGGCCAGACGCAGCCAGCGGCCCCGCGGGCCCTCGCTCAGCCCGGCGCCACCAGGGCTCTCGCCGCCGCCGCCCACGCAGCTCGTGCCCCGCATCCCCGCAGCCCACTCGGCCCGCCGCCACAGCCCGCACAGGCCCCACCCCCTCGGCCCGCCCCCTCAGGGGGCCGCCCCCTTCGGAGGACCGCCTCCGCGTTCTTAATCTCCTTCGTCCAACCCCGCCCCCGCGAGCACGGTCACTCCTCCGAATTCTAGGCCGCCCTCTCCTCAGCCTCCAGCCAACCGTTAAGCTAAGACAACCACAGCGTTCTGACCCCGCCCCGACTTGGCTGTGGCCCCGCCCCAAGCATGTAATACCTCGATTTTTCTCAAATGCAGGGTCCGGCCCAGCCGACTCCTGCCAGGCTTGGTGTTATACGCGCCCCAGCGCGTAGCTCCACTCTCCTCTTTCCCTGTCCTTCTTCCCGCGTCCTAACCCCGTCTCCTTTCAGAACTCAGACTTCTTCCAGGCATATAGCTCCGCCACTCTCTTGCCCAAGCTCAGGCCTTGTTTAGGTCCTGCCCCTCAGCCGCAGTCCTGCCCCAATTCTAACTTGCCTTCTCCAAGTCAGACTCTACTCCAGCATTCGATTATCCTCCATCTCCAGTCCAGGCCCCACCTCTTTTCTCCTCACGCCACTGGTTTGAACACCGTATTATAAACCACGCCCTCCGCCGCTGTCTGCGCCCCCTAACAGCGTTAGGGATTCCCGCCTAAATCTGCTCTTGGTTGCATCCCACACCCTAACAGCGTCCCATGTTTTAACTCAGTCCACTAGAATTCTGGCCCCGCCCAGGCACCCTAACCACGCCCCTCACGGGACCTGCCTCCTCCTCCATACTTTGTGTCCTGAGGTCTATCGCCCCGAAGTTCCAACTACGCCCCACACCCCAGCCACACCCCCTTCCCCAGCTCCTTCCCACCACCCTCAATTTCACCCTCTGTCTAAAGCCATGGGGTCCAGAGTGGGCTCCGGGGAACAGAGAACACAGCCTGGAGATCCAGACTAACCCCGTCCTGCCGCCCCCTCCCCATCAAGGCGGGGAAGCTTCAGTCCCCTCCCAGCAGCGTCTTCAGGAGTTCAGGGAGGCCTGCGGGAGGGGGGGAGGGAAGACGTATCAGGGGGGTGGAGGAAGAAAGACCCCCTTCCTCCCGCCTCTTCCGCCACGGAAAAGCCCGCCAAGCACAGCAACCCAGACTGCCCCCGCCAGAAACACAGTTCAAAGGTTAGCGGAAGCACTGCGTTTAATAGAGACCGGGCCGATGGCCGAGTAATTAAAGTCCATCAAAAGAGTCACTGGCTATTTGCCATGCCCCAGATGTGAGCTCTTGGAGGCGGGAAGCTCATCCCGGGAACTGGCACCGAGATCCCCCACAGCCTCCGTGAGTAACTCGGAGGTGTCTCAGCCACCCCGGTGCCATGGCGCCCCCCATTTGTGAGGCTGGACTACTGCCCTGGTCCCACCCGGTACTGTCCCTACCACCTCCCCCCTTACATTGAACCCTCTCCTGGATGGAGTGTGGCGGAAGCAGAGGACAGAGGAGCGAGGTAGCAGGTTAGTGCAGAGCGCTAAGGCCGCAGCTGGCGGGCGCGGTCAGCGGGCGGCCCCCGGTGGCGAAGCGGCTGCCACCACCTTGCAGAAACGCACCCTCTGGAAGTCGGTGATCTCTGCCGTCTCTGGGCCCTCGGGGGCCGCCTCTGGGAAAAGAAGGGGCGGTCAGCGGAAGGGAAACAGTAACCTCCCACCCCTCCACTGGACCCGACACTCGAGCCCCGCCCTTCGTCCCCACGTTAAGCGGTTTACTAGCCTCAGACTCTTAATCCTCAGAGTGGACCCACGCAGCAACATACACCCTAACAGAACCCTGCTTACAATCGAGTACATAATCCGATATAGCCAGATCAGTCACGTGACCCAAAGACAGTGCTTGGGCTCCATTCTAAACTCCCTCCTCTCCAATCCCAATCCCCGCACCCAACCCCCCCCCCCCCCCCCCCCCGTCTAAACCAACCTCCATCAGCCTGCTCTGCAAGACCTGCCCTGCATTTCCCCTGCCCACCTCCTGAGCCCTAACCAGTTTCCTTGGCCCTGCCCCCAAATCCTAATCCCACTCCTGGGGGAGGTCTGTGGTTCACCACCCAGTTTCCACCTGGTGGAGATGGAGACAGGGTTCGGAGCTTGCTCCAGGTCCATTGGGCTCAACATTCTATTTTACCCCAATTTTTTTACCCCACTATTTTATGTATTCCTATTCTAAGTTACCCCAGTCAATTACACGTCAAACCTAATTCCACCCACACAGCTAAATCCATTACTCTGCCCCTCTCTATTCTTATTTTTGAGCTATTTAAATGTCTAATCCTGCCTTTAGCTTCTCCCCTTGAACTGTGCCTACCCTCATTTTTTTTTTTTACTTTCCAACCCCCCTGAGCTGGGCCTCTAAATCCTACTCCCAACCTGGCCCCACCTCCTCACCCCCAGGCCCATACACATTCAACTCCTAGTCACTGGGCACAAAAGTCCTTTCTTTAGCTCCACCCCCTTGACCACCAGAGTCCCTGCCACCCTGTCCCAGCAGTCTAACTACACCCCCACATCCCGCTGCTACCCCACACACCCATAGTGGGCCCCACTCTGCTCCATTCTACTCCCCTCAAACCCTCCTCCCCGCAACCCAAGAGGAAGAAGAGGAAGGAAGGCCACCTCCACTGCCCCAGCCACTCCCCCACCTGGAGCTGCCTCAGACCCCTCCTCTTCAGTTTTCTGGGCTCCTGGGAGGCTGGGCCCACTCTCCAGGGAGGCAGGGGCTGGCTGGTCACCTCCTGGGGAAGGGGGAGGCCCAGTCAAGCCCCTTCTCCAAACATCCCCCCAACCCCAAGACAGAAGGCCCTGGGGAAGTCAGAGGGAGTTCAAGGACACACTTGGGGAATGTCATTTGAGGATGTGAACTCTTTATTGGGGAGGGGACCCTGAATGGTTCAGAGCAGGGGCAGGATCTGAGGATGGGCATCCAGAGACAGGCATGGACCATCTTCCCTAGCCACAGGGGCCATGAGGCACACAGGGTCCCAGGGCCCAGCCTGAGGGTCCCCCACGCACCCCTTGAGCACACACACAAGCAGCCCACTTCATGCACTTTCAAAAGGCCAAGCCTCACCCAGAGAGAGGGCATCAGCCGAGTGGGCGGTCCGGGGAGAATTCAGCTCCATCTCTTCACCCCAGTCGGACACGGGCTGGTGGCCCCCGGGGGGCGAGAAGGGGCTAGCAGGCGTGGCAGGGGCCTGGGGAAGCGGCTGGGGCTCCTCGGGCCTGGTGGGCTCTTCGACACCACACTCCAGGGTGGGGCTCCTGCTGGGCTCAGCCTCTTGGGGTGGGTGGTCTGAGGCTGGTTCTTCTTCCTCCTCATCAACCTCCTCCTCTTCTTCTTCGACCTCCTCCTCGTCCCCACTCACGTCTTCCCACTCCTCATCCTCGTCCTCCGCCTCGCCCTCCTCCCCCTCGTCCTCAGGAGGCTGACAGTCCTGGGCTGGGGTCTCGGGCAGCTGTGAGGAACACAGGCAGGTAGGGGAGAGGGTGCGGGCCCCGAGCCCCACCACACCCCCGTTCTGGAGACAACAGCCCACCCTACCTGCATGGGCATCTCCTCCGGGGGAGCAGGCTGTGGGGGCTCAGGCGCAGAGGCCGCTACCTCCTTCGTCTCCCAGCGGTCATCATGGTCACTGGAGGAGACAGAGGAAAGGGGGGAAGCCCAGGTGGATAGGAGGCAGGGGCTTCCCACCTCTGACTCCTCCCCAGAGAAAGAGCTGCAGAATTCAGGGGTCAGGGACAGACAGATGGAGGGGGTCCGCGTGGCAGGAGAGAAGCTGGGTGGGAAGCGAGTAATGGACAGATGAGGATAAAGTGGAGAGCCAGGCCCCAACGCCCCCAAAACCAACCAAGCTCCTGACCCACAGGGAGACAAGTGCCCGAGAAACAGACAGGGCAACAACACGACAGACAGACACACCCCTACACACACAAGCCAAAGAATGACCAGCGGTGGAGCCACATAGCCTCACTGGGGTTGGGCACGTGCGGGGGAAGGGGCGCCCCCACCTGTAGGTATGGGGGGCTGCCTTGGCCTGGGGTCGGCTGCTCTTCCTCCTTCTGCGGCTGACCTCAGCTTTGTGCTGGGACAGGAACTCCCTGAAAGTGGGGGGCTTGGGGGGCCGAGCCCAGGCCTGATCGTCTGCAACGAAACCCAGGGGGAGTCAAGGGCGGAGGGCAGGGCACAAACGACCCCCATGCTTGGCCCAGCCAGTTGCCTCACCCCACCCAAGGACACCCACTCACCGTAGCGGTGCGATGGTTCAAGGGCAGTGGCCGGGCCATCCTTGAACCTGGGAAAAGAGACAGAAGGTGAGCAGGCAGCTGAGGGTACAGGGAGAACAAGAGGGGCAGGAAGAGATAAAGGGACGAGAAGGGGGCAAAATTCAAGATCACAGGAGAGACAGACAGCCAGAGGGGGTCACCGACTAAAAGGACAGGACCAGGTGATGGACAGGAGGCAATTGTGTCATCATAGTAACAAATACAGAAAGAAAAACTTCAGCACTTGACACCCCACCCCTACCACAGAACAGAAATTTGGAAGTATATAATCCCTAGCTTCCTGTCTGGCCTAATTTCCTATCACTCTTTCTTGCCTCCTCAGCTAAGCAAGTCTTCCTACCGCATGGAGCCCCTACCTCAGGGACTTTGCACTCGCTGCTCCTAGGACGCTCTTCCCCAGACCTCTCAGTGGCCCACTCCCTAACCTCTGTCAGGCCTCGGCTTAGAGGCTTTCCTAAACTCTGTCTAAAGTAATCACATATTATTGCATATATTATCTAAGTTGAAAACAATGGCCCCCATCCATTTCCATACCCTGTTTCATTATTCTCCATGACCTAACATTAGATCTATTTATTACCCATCTTTCCCACTGGACTCTAAGTTCCACGAAGACAGAAGCATTTTCCTCACTGCTCTATCCCCATCACCTAGAACCCTCCATGACACATAGGAGGGAATCAACAAATGTAAGCTAAGGAATCAATGCAGCCATGCATTACGGAAACTCGCCGCAGGCTGCTTTGGGGACACAAGAGAAAAAATTACTTTTCTCATTCTTAATCCTGAGAACATCTCCCCAAAAGCCCAGTTGCCTATACCTTAGAAAGGTCAGCTACGCTGTATGCAAAATAGTTCTCACACTTGCACACGCTGAGCTCACAATCCAAAAATAAGTGCTCTGACCCCCAGGCACACATGACAAGATCCTCCTTCTTAAGCCAGCACCAACAGTAAGTTTTAGGTGTGAAAACTTCTACTGTGGCAAAGGAGAGAGGATGATGGAAACACTACAACTGCCGCTCTTAACACTGCCGTTTGGCGGCTCTTCCAGAACCCTCTCCGTCTCTGGTATGGAAGTTAGTCCTCCTGTCGATGATGCCTTCGCTTTTAAGTTTGACTAACAGGATGTTTCCTGGGACCCAAAAGGGTACAGAGTCAGACTTGAGGATAATAAGGCCACCAGGATAAGGGGTTTGGGTTGGTGGGGGACAGGCTAGAGGGATGCTCCCCTCAGCATGAACCCCAGGATGAACACACACAGGACAGAAGTGAGCTGAACATGCAGAAGCCAAGCCTAGGCATACCCACAGCTTCTAGTCCAGGCTGGATCAGCCAAACCCAGGGGACCCATGACCATATGAGAAAAAAATACTTTTAGGCACTACCGAGATTTGGTGGTGGTGACACAGCATTACACAGCAATGGGTGACGGATACACAGGGTGAGAAACCGGAGATGCAAAGGAGTCAGAAGTCATGGCCAAGGTCAAGGAGCCAAACAGGGGTGAGCAGGGATGAGACTTACATGCCATCAGTCTTCTCAGCATCCCACTCCCGCCGCCACTGGCCCGTGGGCTTGCGGTGCCTCTGCAGCCGCTCCTGGTCAATCTTCTCCCTCTCCTGCTTCCAGCGCAGGTACTCTGACCGCTCGCGGCCCGTCATGGAGAGCGTCATGTCCCCGGTGCCACCCAGGCCGGCTCTGCGGCCCTGCCCCCAGCAGACCAGCAGTCAGGGCCCCAGTCCACAACCCTCCCCCCCATCTCCTCCCCCAGGCCCTCTAAACTCAGAGGTGGAGCCACTCACTCAAGGTCACACAAAGCTATCAGAGGAAGGCAGGATGGTACTGATGCAAGAAACGACAATCAACTTGGGGGTAAAGACGGGGTGCAAGGCTGGGGCCTAGCCCTGCTCTGTCTTGGCAGCCTTGCACCTGGCACTCGGCCCACACCCAGCTGCCCAACCCGGGGACCAGCTGCAGGACAGTACTTCGTGGCCCAGGGCGCCCCGGAGGCCAGCACCCACCTGCCGCTCCTGCTCGAGGCCACAGCGCACCCGCTCGAAGTCGGGCCCCCCCCAGTTGCGCCCATGCCGCCGGCTGCCTTCCCGGCGGTCCCGCTCAGGCTCCTCCAAGGGCCCGCTGCGTCGCCGGGGGTCGTCCAGGAAGTTCCGCACCGGGTTGGGCTCCAGGACGCCTTCCTGCGGGCACGGATGGGCACGGGGAGCGGGGGGTTGGCGGGCTCCCCAGGCTGGACGGCTCCATCCCTCCGCCGGGGGGCGCCCGCGCCACTGACCCGCTGGTTGCGCTCATACTCTGCAATCTTCTCCATCTCCTCGTTCATCTTCTCAATGTTCTGCCTGCGCCGCTCCTCCCACTCCTTGTGGAGGCAGGAAGTGGGTGGGGGGATGACAAAGACAGAGATACAGGGCGTCAGGAAGAACCTTAGGGTCTGTTACCATCTGAACCTCTTTTCTTAGCCCTTGGCTGGCATCTGGGCACCTGGCTCAAGTGTGTTCCAGTCACCAGTTAACTGGTAAGAGGGCTCAATGTGCCTGGACTGTTCGTGCACACAATACAGTGTGTGCTGAACGTCCGTCTTCCTCCTGGGGGTCTGAAATTTGCGTGTGTACTAGACAGAGGGGACTGACAAGACCAGACCCGGATAAAAAGCCTGGATATCAAGTCTCTAATGAGTCCCTAGCAGACAACTCTTGACATCGGCTATCATGACTCGATGCTAAAGGAATTACACACAGCCTAGGTGTTTCCAATGGGCAAGGACTCTTGGAAGCTGGTACGTGGTTTCCCCTAGACTTCAGCTTATGTGCCCTTTCCCTTTGCTGATTTTGTTTTGTATTCTTTCACTGTAACAAATCTTAGCCATGAATCATTCTAGCAAAGCACAGAACCTGGGAAAGGGGTTGGGGGCCCCAACACACCATGGCTGCCACAGAAATTCTGCCACATAATAACAGTAGTAACCTGGCAGATGGCTAGGTGACCCCCATCATTCTTCCCTTCTTCCACAGTAACAAAGTTTTAGATGAACACATGGCCAAGCTGCTGGAAACGACGTCTTCATCCCCAGGACTCAGCACACAAAAGAGAAATAAACTTCCACGTGATTGAAGCCATGGCATTTTGGGGTCTTCTTACGACAGCTTAGTACGTATAAATGACATAACAAATAATAAACGTCCTTAAGTAACATTCGTTGAATGTTTGCTCTGAAGGACTCAATGCCTGATGTCACATGATGCTTACAATAACTTTTATACTTGATTTTCATTCCCGTTTTAAGAGTGAGAACCCAGAAACTCCCAGAGGGGAAGTGAGCTGCCCATGGACTGAGAACTAACAGAAGCAGGTTGACCCCAAGTCCACAGCGGACTCAAAACCACCACGCTAGACAGCATCCCACACTGCTAACCTGTGTGGCGGGGCCCCGGGAGCAAGCAGTTCCAGTTAAGATCACTGCTCCCTGCGGAAAAGCCAGGGAGTGAGAGAGAGAGAGCACACGTGCGCACTAGACAGAGCCCACCAGACAGCGTTGGAAAGAGAAGAGAGATGGGGAAGGGAAGGCAGGTGGAGGGGGCAAGCACACAGCAGGCAGAGCAAAACTGGGGGGACAGAGAGAAAGAGACAGGAAGAGTACACACAGGCACTGGTCAGGAAGAGGGAGGGAGAAAAGAGGAGAAAGAGACCTGGAGGGAGGAGCCAAAAAAGAAACAGAGACACAGAAAGATAGACAGAGGAGAAAATCCATTTGAGAGTGAGAAGAGAAACAGGACAACACAGAATCTCGCCAGAGGACTCCAGCCCCCGCCAAGCTCCTACCTTGGATTTGCGGTCAGCAGTTGAGGTGTCTCCAGCTCCAGACAGATGAGGGGACCCCCTGCTCCGACCCCTCCGGCCACGGCCCCCAGCTCCTCGTCGAGGCTGCTCCCCAGGACTTTCCTCCCAGCTGCGGGCTGCCCGGCCCATGCTGGACCGGCCTCCCTGCCGCGGGGGGGTCCGGCCTCCCTTGCTGGTCCCTGGGGGCCGAGGGGTTCCAGGGGACCTCCGGGAGGGACCCAGGTTCTTCTCCTGGAAGTGGGGAGGGGGGAAAGTACACTCACTGAGACCAGGAGACAGGGACACCCCAGGCCCAGAGGGCAGCTGTGAGGACCGAGGCCCGCATGGGTCTGGGGCAGCTGGGAATGCACTCAGGTCTCACCTCTCACCCCCTCCCTGGCCTCATGAGTCCCCATCTCGGCGTGGAGCTCACCAATTCAACTGCCACATTCTCCTTCTCCACCGAGCGGCCCTTCCGGGGAGCTGTCACGGCTACTCCCTCGAGTTCAGCTTTTTTACGGTCCTCCTCAATCTCCTAGGGGCAGACATCAGGGATAGGGAGTGTCAGAGGTCTGGTGCACCAACCAGATTCCCACAGCCCCTGAATTCCTCCCAAGTCTGCCCCAGCCCAGATCTCTCTTCTGAGCCCTCAACAAAAAAGCTGGCCACTTCAGCAGCTTCCCCTAGATTGTACCACACTAATCCCCAGCTTAGAACCCTCCTGTGGTGCCCATCTCTGAGTAAGAACCAAAGACTTCCCCACAGCCTAGGAGGTCCCACAGGGTTTGATCTCGTCAACCCTTTGACCTCATATCCCACTCTCTCCCCTCACTCCCTCTGGCCTCCTCACTGTTCTCAGAAAATACAAGCCTTAAATCTGCCCCAGGGCCTTTGCACCTGCTATTCCCTCTGCCAGGAACACTTTCCCCAGAGATCCTTCAGTCCCTCAAGTCCCTCACCTCCTTCAGGTCTATGCTCCCCTTCTCTGAAAGGCCTTCCCTGTCCAGCCTCTCCACAAGCTTCTTACCCATCCCTGTTCACTTCCTGGTATTATGTATATTTTGCTTCCCTGCCTCCCCACTGCAACAGAATCTGCCTGAGGATAAGGATATCTGTCTGCTTTGTTCACTGATGTATACCCTGTGCCTAGAACACTGCCTGGCACACAAGAGAGGCTCAATATGCTTTTTTTTTTAATGAATGAATGTATGAAGAATGAATAAATGAAACCCACTCCTCATCCCATCTCAGGGACAGCCTCACCACCTGCTCTATCACCTGTGAAAGGGACCTGGGCCTCATCCTGGACCCCCTCTCCTCTCCACCTCCTGCCACTGCCCATGGGTCACGGAGCCTCTCCCAGTAGCTCTGTCCCAGGCCAGGAACCTCCTCTCCATATACACATCTCCTTCCCGTGCCCCTCACCAGAGTCCCTACCCCTGCTTCCTCCTCCCATTCACCACCACACAGCAGCCAGAGGGTATCTCCTAAAAAGCTATTCTGACCTGGCTCTACTCCTGCTCAAAGCCCTCCATGGCTCTTCAGTATGCTTAGGAAAAAGTCCAAACTCTTAGCCTAGTGGCATTCTGGGCCCTGCATGGCCGGACATCAGCTGACCTCTCCAGGTCCATACCCCACAACTAACCCACCAACTTTAAGCTCCAAGTTTTTGCACAAACTGTCCCCTCTGCTTGAAGTATGTTATGCTCTCTTTTTCAACTGGCTAATGTCTACTCACCCTTCAAGTCCCAGAATCCCCTCCTCCAGGAAGCCCTCCCTGATATCCCCCTGGCTGGATAAGGAGCCCCCTCTGGGCTCCCACAGAACCCTGAACTTCCCATTGCAGTCTTGCCTGCTATGGGTCATCACTGACTAAAGCCGAGTCTATGCCCCTACTAGCCTGTGAGCCCTGGAAGGGCAGGCCCAGGGCCATCTCCATCACTGCTGTTGCCCCAGAACCACTCAGCAGAGGACCTGGTGCAGTGAAGACACTGGTGAATATTTGTGAAGAAATGAATGAATGATGTAATGAAAGAAGGAATCCCAGGCTAAGGCCTTTGGCTTTTATCCTGAGAGTGATGAGGAGTAATGAAAAGGTTTTAAGGAAGGGAGAGGTGAGGGAAACTCACTGCGGGGAGGAGAGGGGATGGGGTCTCCCAGGGCGGGGCTAGGGCACCTGGTAGCGCCGGATGAGGGCCTCGTTCTTCCGCCGAAGAGCCTCGATCCTCTTGTCCAGCTCAGCATCCTTCTCCTCCTTCGATTTCAGGTCCAGTGTGGCTGACTGACAGGGGGAGACAATGGAGAGACAGTAAGAAAAACCTATACCCACCCCAGGGCCACTCAGTGGGGTGTCAGAGTCTAACACATGGGTCTCCTCATCCAAGGCCCCAGCCCCAAATCTCAGATTCCAAAGATCCCACTTTCCATCTCACCATTTCACTGGCTAGGTGGGGCCAGGGTCCCAGCAAACCTTCCCTGTGGAATCTGGACACAGCACTGGGGGTCCCTGAAGGTAGACAGAACAGAAGGACTAAGGCCAATGGCTTTACCCAATCTGTTTCCTCCTTTCCCATACTGGGGCCTCCTTGAATGCACACACTGCATGAACACGCATAAACACCTGCACTCCAAGAGAATCCTAGTCCTCACTCCCACTTCGTCTTCTTAAAGTGCTAGCCCGCCCTTTACGTGGAAAAGTTTAGACTCCTGTTCTCCCCTTAAGGTTTTGGACCCACCCATTTCCCATGTAAACAATGCAGTTACACCCATCCTGAGAAAATGTCCTGGCCCTGCCCCAGCACTTAGGGAAACTTTCAACTCCGCCCCCTTCCAAATGAAAATTCTAGTTCAGTCCCCACACCCTTGTACTGGGTGTTGTAACCCGGGCCTTAATCCTAAGAGAGATCTAGGTAGGGCCTCTCCCCGAACCTGTACAAGAAAATTCTAGGCCCAGCTCCCTGTGCCCATTCTGATGCCGCTCACATCCCCGCTAACACTCTAGATGTGCCTCATTCCCAGGAGTTTCAGAAACATCTTACAACCCCTACTCAAAAACAGTTCAAACCCCACTCCTATTCGCTGCCCCTACTCTTAGGGATGTTCTAGCCCCGTCCCCAACATCCCAAGAAAGGGGCCGCTGCCTCCCTGCACCCCCAAAAAAGATTCCGCAAACAGGCCCGGTACTCACTGGGAAGACTTCCTGAGTATAGCTCAACCTCCTCTGAATACTGACCAGGCGCGGACAAAACTCCACCCGCTCGCGGCTTTCTAGGGAAAATCTCCAGTCTCCACCCAGTCGAGAACGCCACGGCCCCGCCCCGGACAGGCCAAACTTTCTGGCCCCGCCTTTCCCGCCAAACCCCCCTGGCCCCGCCCACAGACCCGCGTTATTAATCTGGCCCCCGCTTCCTACTTTCCCAGCCAACGCTCTGGCCCCGCCCCCTAGCTCCCCAGGCAACACCCTAAACCCGGCCCCTCCTTCTCGCGTTATTATACCGGCCCCGCCTTCGGCTCGCCAGCCAGCAGTTGTGTCCTGTCTCCCATTTACCCCGCCAACCTTCTGGTCACGCCCCTGGCCCCGCCCCCGCCTCGTCGCGTAAATATCTGGCCCCGCCCCTGGCGCCCCTAGCCAAGGTTCTGGCTCGGCGGCCAGCTTCTCCACGACACTCTGGCCCCGCCCCAGCCTCCCACAAAACTTTCTGGCTCCACCCCCAGCACGCCCTGCCAGCATCTGACAGCCACCCCCAGGCTCCCCGCTCCTGCCCGCATCTTCTTGGCTCCTCCCTCACCCTGTCGTCAGCCTCTGGATCTGCCCTTGACTTCCTGGACCCACTTCCAGGACAGGGAAAACTTTCTGGCCCCGCCCCCAGCCTTTTCTGCCAGCGCCCCGGCCCCGCCCCCAGCTCACCAGGTAACACTTGGCCACGCCCCCAACCCGGGCACAACTTTTATGGCCCCGCCCCCAGCTACTCACCCCCGCTCCAGGCCCTCCCGCCGCCCGGCCCACCCCGGCTCTGCCCACGCGCCGACGTCCCGCCCCGGCAGCACCCCTTTACCTTCCCATGTGGGCGTCCAGTCCCCGCCCCCCGCGGAGTGCTCTGGCCCCGCCCCCGCGGGCTGCTAGCTACCGCGCCCGCGCCCGCGCCCGCTCCCCCCACGTGGGGCGTCAGGCCCCGCCCTATCCGGGCGAGCTCCTGGCCCCCTTTCCCGGTCACCTGTCCCGGAGACCCCGCGGTGTCCGCGACTCCGGCTTCGTCGGCGTCCGCGTCTGCAGCTCCCGGGCCGTGCGCGTCACTTCCCGCCCGGACCACGTGAAGAAGGGAACTAAAGAGAGTCATTTCCGGTCCTGGAGGCCCGTTTCCGGGAGCCTTAAAGGCGCCGCGCCCCCCAGGTGGAGGCGGTAGTGGATAGAGCCGGTGTGCAAGGGAGTTCCTGAAGCTTGTTTTACTACTTTCTGCCTGAATTACGTCCTTACAGGGAGAAGATACATCATCTTCTATGTCTGGCCTCTGCCTGCTTCTCTTTTCCTGGTTCTAATAAATAGTTGTCAGGCATTGGGCAATGACTCCTGGAAGCCAGCACATCTGCCACCTTTTGCTGGGGTTTGATGGGGAATCCCCCACCCTCCTGCCAATGAAATTTACAGATAGTTACGGAAGCTTACATTTTTAAACCGATGAAATCGTTCCTTCAAGTCTATAAATCAGCATTGAGTGCCAGGCTCTGTGCTGTGGGAGATGGGGTACGAAAGGGGGGTCAAGGTGATGAACAAGGCAGACCTCATCCCTGTCCTCATGAAGGAAGGCAAAAGTAAGTGTGAAATAACACAAAACAGAAAAGTGAGCGATGTCTTGCAAGAGGGATAGGAGGAGAGGCTGAGAGGCTGAGGGTGAGAAGGGTTGGGTGTCCAAGCAGAGGATACAGTCTGTGCAAAGGCACTGTGGTAAGTGAGCTTGGTGCATTCCAGGAACTGGAAGAAGCTCAGAGAAGGATCTGCTGGATTTGGCTACAGAGTCCAGAGGGTTACATGCATTTACCAAAATTTGTACATAATTAACTTAACAATGATGGTTGGCAACCTTTTACACTGCTGTGTGATGGTCTGTGCTAGAGATGAGCTATAATTTGGCCCAGCTGGTCTCAGGGACTTTGAGTTGTTCCCAGTTGGAGAGATTGCCAAATGCACTGCCTTGAACTTCTGTGGACACCTATCTTTGTGAGTACATGATCTGTGACCTTGCTCAAAAAGGACTCCTGTTACGATTAAGACTGTGGACTCTGCAGGACTGTATCTTGATTATAGAATTGGATACACCAACCAACACATGGTAAAATTGCACAGAACTTTAGACACACTCAAGTGCATATAAAACTGGCAAAATCTGAATAAGATTTGTGGATTGTACCCATGTCAATTTCCTGCTTTTGTTATAGTTATTAAGATGTTACCATTGGGGGAAACTGGATAAAGAATACACAGGGCCTCTTTGTACTTCTTTTTAAACTTACTGTGAATCTATAGTTATTTAAAAATAAAACAATAAAAAAAAAAGAAAAGACTGTGGACTCTGAAGCCAGAAGGCCTGGCTTTGCTTTGGTTATTTATTAATTTATTTATTTGCAGGGGAGAGGTAATTAGGTTTACTTGCTTTTTTTTTTTGGTGGAGTTGAGGATTGAACCCAGGACCTCACGCTTGCTAGGCATGCACTCTACACCCTCTCCCACAGCAAGTCTGGCTTTGAATCCTGGCTCTATCACTTACAAACTGCGATCTTGGGCAATCCATATATGAAACTTCTCTGGAATTCAGCTGTTTCATCTGTAGGATGCCATAACACCTCCCTACTGGGTTTGTTGTGCAGAGTTCAATGGATTAATGAATTAATAACAATCGAGTGCTTGGCACAAGGCCTGAAATATTGTAAGCTCTCAATAAATGGAGACCATTATTATGGCTCCTAAGAAGACAGATCACTGAATCAAAGGTTAACTCACATTTTTAATTTCCAGCAAAGATGAACACAGGTGACCCAGGTTGTGTGAGGCTTGAACTTTATACCAACTTGGCAGCCTCTTGAAGAAAAGGAGTCCCAGACTGCAAGGTCCCAGGGTATTAGATGAAGCCGTGGAAATTAGGAGCTCAGGCGCTTACACTTTCTCCGTGTGTCTCAAGGTAGTTTGAGTTGCCTCTCTCTGATTAAAGAGTGAAACTGAACACTATTCAGTCTGTCTCTTGGAGGTCAGAAGATGAGATTAAGAGTGAGTCCCTCCTTGGGGCACTCAGCAGTCTTACCAGGACTTTCTGAGCTACTAAGGGAGTTCACAGTCATCTCTACTTTGCAAAGGAGGATGCAAAGGCCCAGCCAGAAGAATCCAAAGGTCAGCTAAACTACCACTGACTGGACACCTCCCTGGAGCAAAGCCATGGGCAGTCCTGATCCCTTTCCCCCAGCCAGCCAGCCAAGGAGGTGAACATTTTCACTCCCATTTTATTTAATTTTTTTAGTTGAAGTATAGTTGATTTACAATGTTGTGTTATTTTCAGTTCTACAGCAAAGTGATTCAGTTATACATATACATATATACACTTTTTTATATTCTTTTTCATTATAGATTATTACAAGATATTTAATGTAGTTCCCTGTGCCATATAGTAGTTCCTTGTTGTTTATAGCAGTTAGACACAAAGACACAGGCTCGGAGAGCTGAAGGTGCTGGCCCCAAGCTACTCAGCAGCCAACCTGGAATTTGAATCTGGGGCTGCTTGACCCCAGGGAGACAGAGAGGAGAGCAGCCAACATCTTAGACTCTGAGGCCAGGCTGCCTGGGTTCAAATCCCAGCTCTGCCAGCTGAGCTGGGGTATGGTGGAAAAGTTACTTAACTTCTCTGAGCCTTACTGTCCTCCTCTGTAAAATGATGGTTAATAACAGTGCCCACCTCATTGGGCTCCTCCAGGAGGGGTAGGCTGATAGTGGCTTCCTAAGGTGTCAACATTCTGATCCCTAGAACCTGTGAACATTATCTTATGTGGCAAAAGGGACTTTGTAGAGATGATGAAGTTAAGACTCCTAAGATGGGGAGACGACCTTGGACCATCCAGGAGGCCCCAGTGAAATCACAAGGGTCCTAATAAGAAGGAAGCAGAAGGAGATTTGATGAAGAAGAAAGCTGTTTGCCGCTGAAGCGAGATACTAGTACTGAAGATGGTGGAAGGGGCCAGAAGCCAAGAGATGCACAGAACACAGCTAGAAAAGAAGCTTGAAACGGTTAGTAAACTGATTCTCCCTCAAGCCTCGCCTCCCGCGGGAGCGTGGCCTGCCAACACCTTGATTTTGACCCTGTGAAATTGATGTTGCAGCTGTGACTCTCAAAACTGTCATCAAATAAGTGTGTGTTGTTTCACAGCAGCAAGAGGCACTTACAACAGTGCCCAGCACACAGTTGGTGCATTTAACTGTCACTGTTATGTTACTGTTCCCTGAAACACCCCTAGCCAGGGAACAGCCGCTGATTGCCTCTGAACACTTCACCAATGTTTGCCAACTTACTGCTTAAAAGAACATGCTCTCTTTTTTCTTTATTGAGGTAGAGTTGATTGACAATGTTGTGTTAGTTTCTGGTGTACAGCATAGTGATTCACTTATACATATATATGTTCTTTTTCATGATAAATTATAATAAGATTAAATGTAGTTCCCTGTGCTTTACAGTAACTTTGTTGTCTGTATATTTTATATATAGTAGTTTGGATCTGCTAATCCCAGACTCCTAATTTATCTCTCCCCCCCTTCCCCTTTGGTAACTATAAGTTTGTTTCCTATGTCTGTAAGTCCCTTTCTATTTTATAAATAAGTTCTTTTGTGTCCTTTTTTTAGATTGCACATACAATGATACCTCATGATATTTGCCTTTCTCTGTCTGACTTCCTTCACTTAGTACAATCATCTCTAGGTCCATCCATGTTGCTGCAAATGGCATTATTTCATTCTTTTTTATGGGTGAGTAGTATTCCATTGTGTACATATACATATATATATATATATATATATGCACCATATCTTCTTTATCCTGTCATCTGTCAATGGACATTTGCTTCCATGTCTTGGCTGTTGTAAATAGTGCTGCTATGAACATTGGCATGTGTGTGTCTTTTTTAATTAGAGCTTCCTCCAGATATATGCCCAGGAGTTGGATTGCTGGATCACATGGTAACTCTATTTTTAGTTTTTTAAGGAATCCCTATACTGTTTTCCACAGTGGCTGCACAAAGTTACATTCCTACCAACAATGTAGGACGGTTCCCTTTTCTCTCCAGCCTCTCCAGCATTTATTGTTTGTGGACTTTTTGATGATGGCCATTCTGACTGGTGTGAGGTGATACCTCACTGTAGTTTTGATTTGCATTTATCTGATAATTAGCAACGCTGAGCATCTTTTCATGTGCTTATTGGCCATTGGTGTGTCTTCTTTGGAGAAATGTCTGCTTAGGTCTTCTGCCCACTTTGGGGTTGGGTTGTTGGTTTTTCTGTTACTGAGTTGTGTGGGCTGTTTGTGTATTCTGGAGATTAAGCCCTTGTCAGTCGCATCGTTTGCAGATATTTTCTCCCATTCTCATAGGTTGTCCTTCCACTTCGTTTCTGGTTTCCTTTGCTGTGCAAAAGTTTGTAAGTTTGATTAGGTTCCATTCATTTATTTTTGCTCTCATTTCTATTGCCTGGGGAGACTGTCCTAGGAAGACACTGCTACCATTTATGTCAGAGAATGTTTTGCCTATGTTCTCTTCTAGGAGATTTTATGGTGTCAGGGACACTCTCTTTAATTTGCATCACATACCTAAAAGGTCAGTGCCTTGTTTATACTCATTTCACAGAGAGGGGAAGACAGGCTCAATGGGGCTTCTCTGCCCAGGGGTCGCAGCTGCTAAGGGGCTGGGCTGGTGTCCTAGGGCTGTCATAACAAATGAACACAAACTGTGTGACTCAGAATAGCAGAAATGTATCCTCTCCCAGTTCCAGAGGCCAGAAGTCTGAAATCAAGGTTTTGGCAGGCTTGCTTCCGGAGGCTGTGATGGAGCAACCGTTCCCTGCCTCTCTCCCGGCTTCCGGAAGCAGCCAACAATTCTCTGCATCCCTTGGACTGTAGACACATCACTGCAGTCTCTGCCTTCACCAGGCCTTCCTCATGGTGTCTCTGTGTCTTCTCCTTTTCTGTCTCATAAGGACAGGTCCTCTCTTAGGTCCGGAATGATTTCAGCTCAAGATCCTTACTTTTAACCTCATCTGCGAAGACCCTTATTCCAAATAAGATCACACTGTGGACATGTCTTGGGGACCACAATTCAACCACTACAGTGGCAGGGTCAGAATTTTTTGTTTTATTTTTCTTGACTAGTCGATGTACAATGTTGTATTAGTTTCTGGTGTACAATATAGTGATCCAATTGTGAATATATATTTGTATATTCCTTTTCATATTCTTTTACATTATAGGCTATTACAAGGTATTGAATATACTTCCCTGTGCTAGACCGTAGGACCTTGTTGTTTATCCGGTTTTGTGAAGTTTTTCCCTGTAGGTCCAGTTGTACAAAATCTTCTGCTAACGTTCAGTAAGTATTCCGGGAGAATTGTTCCACCTGCAGATATAGTTTCGTCACCAAGTTTTGATTTGATTTTTTTTTCTTTAAAAAAAAATTCTGGTGGGTAGCTAGGTTTACTTATTTATTATCTTTAGAGGAGGTACTGGGGATTGAACCCAGGACCTTGTGTATGCTAAGCATGCTCTCTACCACTGAGCTATATTCTCCCCCCATTTTATTATTTTTTATTGAAATATAGTCAGTTTACAATGTTTTGTTAACTTCTGTTGTACAGCATGGTGATTCGGTCATACATACATATATATTTTCCTTTTCATATTCTTTTTCATTATAGGCTATTACTGTAGATGTATTTTTGATATATTTGTTGGAGAGGGTGAGCTCCATGTCCTTCTATTCCATCTTGAAGCCCCACCCCAGGATCCGAATTTGAACCCAGGCCCCAGGACTTGCCGCCTCCACATGGCCCCGTCCTGCACAGAGTCCCTCAGACGGAAAGAGCTGACTCGATCGGGCCCAGTCCTCTGCTGACCCTCCCAGCCACATCTTTCCCTTTCTCCCATCCTCACACTCCATGTCTTCACCCCCTGGTTCTCAACAGGGGTTATTTTGCTCCCCCAGGGGACATTGTGCAGTGTCTGGAGATATTTTTGATTATCACAGCTGGGGAGAGGGTCCTTACTGGCATCTAGTGGGATGAGGCTGGGAATCTGCAGAACATCCTACAATGCATAGAACAGCTCCCACAACAAAGGCTCATCCAGCCCCAAATGTCAGTAGAGCCAAGACTGAGAAATCCTGCCCTAGCCGCACTGAAAGGTATTTTGGGTTCCTTGAAAACAACACGCTCTCCCTCATCTGAGCCTTGGCATTGGCTGTTCCTCCTGCTTGGAACACCTGTCACAGCCTCTTTCTCTGGTTAAGTTGTCCTCATCCTTCAGGGATCAGCTCAGATGTCACCTCCTCCAGGAAGCACTCCTTGACCCCAGGCTAAGTCAGGTATCCCTGTTTCAGTGGTCCTGTATTCCCACATCCCAACTCTGCCCACTCGGGGTCCTCACTGCCTGGGGACAAGTCTGTGTCCCCCAGTGGCCTCTGAGCCCTGTGGGGATAGGGCTGGGATTGCCTCTGTCACTGCTGTGTCCCCAGCTCTGTTCAGCACAGGGCCATGCACACAGTAGGGTCTCAATACATGTTGAATGACTAAAGCGACCCAGTTGTCACGGAGCCTTCTCAGCTCCCAAACCCATTAGACCAACACGTCCCAACCCCATGGGATCCCAAACACATTTTATGACAAAAACTGCTTCCATAATCCCCCTTTTCCTGTCCTGAAATGAGATGCAGAGACAGTGTGTCCTACCCACATACATTATTTTGAAAAAACCTAACTGCAACCTAAAGGCAAAATTAAAGGAAAGTAATGTATACTAAAGCAACATATATGTAGTGGGGAGGGTATAGCTCAGTGGTAGAACACGTGCTTAGCATGCAGAAGATTCTGGGTTCAATCCCCAATACCTCCATTAAATAAACAAATAAACAAACAAACCTAATTACCTTCCCCCATACACAAAAAAGCAACACATATGTAAAATGCGTTAACCCAGCTACACTGGAAAACATAGAGTCAAATTTTTTCACCTGCTTTAACGAGTGTGTTTAAGAGAATTCCAGAAATCGCCAGCAGAATATTGTCAACAGTCTTTTGTTATATTTGAGATTTTGAGGAAGGGCTGTGTGTGTGTGTGTGTGTGTGTGTGTAGACTCAGCTTGGAGGCAGCAGCTGGGACAGCAAGATGACTCAAGATGCTATGATGAGACACTTCGATGTGACTTTGATACCAGAAGGGAGATTGCAGTAGTGACATGATTATCAGGAAGGGTGCAGAACCCTTGACTGGTTTCTGAACAAAACAAGGTACAATTTTTTCTTGAAAGGAATAGTTGCATTCTTGGAAAATTCAGGCTATCTTGAAACCATGCAAAGAATACTTTGCTGTTACCAACAAGAGAATGGTTCAAATAAAAGGGCCAGACAACATCAGGTGCTGACCAGGACGTGGAGCAGCCAGAACTCTCATCCACCACTGGGTTGGTTGGGATGTAAAATGTTCCGATCACTGTGAGGTACTGCTGGGCAAGTTCTGCTACAGCCCAATGTACACACGTACCTCGTGAGTCAGCTGATCCACTTCAAGGGGTTTACCCAACAGCACTGCATACACATGTCCCCCCAAAGACATGCCATATATACAGATGTTAATAGAAGCTTTAACATAACAGCCCCTCTTTGGGCTTATTTGTGCCCCCCTACAAAAGGTATGTTGAAGTCCTAGCCTCCCCCCAGGAACCCGAGTATCTGACCTCATTTAGACGTAGGCCCTTTGCAGAGGTAGTTAAGTGAGAGTGAGGTCATTAGGGTGGGTTCTAGTCCAGGATCACTGGTGTCCTTATAAGAAGAGGAGATTAGACACGGACACACACAGGGGGAAGCCCATGTGAGGACACAGAGGTGAGATGGCTGTCTCTAAGCCAAGGAGAGAGAGGCCTCAGAAGAAACCAGCCCTGCCAATATCTTGATCTCAGACTTCTGGCCCCCAGAATGATGAGAAAATTGAGGAGGGGTATAGCCCAGTGGTAGGGCATAAGCTTAGCATGCGGGAGGTCCTGGGTCCAATCCTCAGTATCTCCGTTAAAAAAACATAATTACCTCCCCACTACCAAAAAAAAATTTTTTGACATTAAAATTTGAAAGTTCAAAAAAAAACCATAGCAGATTTCCTCTACTTTGGTTTTTTTAAAAAGGAAAGAAAAAAATGTAATTCGTAAAAAGTGCTTTGTGTTTAATGCGAAATGGAGTTAAGTTGTAGCATCAGTGCGTACGTAGTATCAGGCTACCCAAAGATCTGCAGGAAATTTGAGAGCCTTGCCGGCCGACTTCCGCGGTGCGAGTTTCCCACTCGCCACGAGGGGGCAGTGTGGCCTGCTCCCTGCCGTTTTACATAACCAGACGCGTTCATTCAAAAAACAGTCCTTAAACCACGAAGCCTGCTTTGCGGAACCTGGTTCTGGTTTTTCAATCGGTGAAATTGGGATTAGAAGGTACAGCTATGCTGGAGGCATGTCCCTGCCGCCATGGAGCTCACTTTCTCCAAAAGGAGACAAACAGTAAGTAGCTGAAGAAATGAATATGAAAAAGAAGCACTGTGGAGCAAAATAAGGCAGAGGGAGGGGTCAGAGATGGTCCAGGAAGGCTTCTCTGAGGAGGTGACATCTGAGCAGAGGCCAGGCTGAAACGTGGGGTCAAGTCAGGTGAATACAGGTGGAGAAAAGGAATGTGGTGGCTCGATTCAGCGGGTATAAGTTGGAAAGGGTGACTGGGGCAGGCCCGCCAGGCCCAATAGGAGGCAAAAGGCAGCACATTCCCTGACCCAAGCAGCTCAGGCTGAGGTACAGACAAGATGAGCTCCTATGAGACTAGGAGGAGACAGGGAGGCAATCAGGGGGTCCTGCCTGGAGGAGTTGTTGCAAGACTCAAACCTTGTAGCCCTTTGTGGTGACTGAATGAATATTTTTTTCATCATGACTGTTTTAAGATCTTACCTATCTCTGTAGCCCCAGACCTTAGAGTTTGTACTAACATTTAAAGAGCATTTTCTACCTCTGGGGTTCACTTTTGTTCCTCATCAACTCATCCCAAAACCTGGGTACAGATGGTATTCTTGCAATCTCCATTTTACAAAGCAGGATACCAGAGCCTAGAGATGTTGTGAGCTGTCCAAGCTCAAGCCCAGCCGGGGTTTGAACCCAGAGGGATATTTCTGATTCCCATAGCCCACTATACCACCTCTATAGTAAATTATTATAATTATTAGTTGCATCGTGCTTAGGCAAGGTACTTAATCTTTCTTGCCTCAGTTTCCCTCTGTGTAAAATGGTGCTAAGGATAGGTTGTGAGGGTTAAATAAGATGATATAGTTAAAGCACTGAGTCAGTGCCACACGCTACACGTGTAAACTACTGTTGTTATTATCCATCGAATCCACAAAGAACTACTGAGCAGATCATGTAGACTCTACTTTCAAAATAAAATCTAAATAAATCCAGAATCCCACATCCCCCACCTCCACCTCCTGCCTCTCAGGGCGGTCATAAGGATTTAACGAGATCAGCTGTGTAAAGCAATGAGTTGGCACAGAGCTTGGCTATATTAGGTTCATAAAATATAAGAACTGCCATTATTGTTGTTGTTGTTGTTGTTGTTGTTGTTGTTACTACTACTACTACTACTACTACTACTACTACTACTACTACTACTACTACTACTACTACTACTACTACTACTACTACTATTACTATTGTCCTGGCCCCACGATAACCACTCTAGTCTAGTCTCCACCACCCTAATCTGTGTCACTACAGTAGCCTCCTCCCTGGTCTCCTGCTCTCTGTGCTCACAGCCTGTTTCTCACTTGGCCGCCAGGGGGCGCCTTAAGAACTAAGTCAGCTCACGTTCCCTCTGCTCAGAATCTCCCCGGTGGCTCCCACCTCACTCGGAGCAAAAAGTAAATCATCACGACGATCTAATCCTTTATCAGACCCCACCTCCCACCACCCTCTTCTTACTCACTCCCTCCAGCCCTTCCAGCGCTTCCAGCCGCACAGTAGCGCCTCACTCTTCTGGACAAGCCCACGCTGGCCTCAGGACCTTTGCACCTGCCCTTCCCTCTGTCTGGGGCACTCTTTGCTCCCTCACCTCCTTTGGGCTCTTCCTCAATGATGTCTTTCTTGAGAAGACCTCCCCTGGTCACCCTAGTGATTAGGACCACTCTCAACACTCTCAAGCCTCCTTCCCTGCTTCTTTTTCCTACTTTGAGACTCACTTTGTATGGTTACTTTCATTATTCATTGTCTGTCTTCCCCAGACGGGAGTATTAGCCCCACGAAGGCAGGGATTTTTTTCTGCTTTTTTTCACTGCTGTATCCCTGGTTCCTACAGCAGTGCCTGGCACCGAGATTCAAATATTTGCTGAATGAATTAATATAAGAATAAATGACCACAGATATCTTGGTGATTCCAAGCATTCCCTTCTTTCCCCAAGTAAGCCTCCAAAGGGCTCCATCCACCAGCTATGTGACCTCAGGCGTCCGACCTCCTCTTTGACCTCGGTTTCCCAGTTGTAAATGGGATTTAAAATAGTCTGTATCTCGTGGGGCTGTTGTGAGGATGAAATGGGTTCATATTTGCAGCTTTGGGGAGCTGGTGACATCGTGAATAACCAAGGTGGGATTTTAACGAGGCGCCTGCGCTTCCGCCTTTCGCCGCTCGGGGGCAGCAGGCGCCCGGCGGATTCGCCAGCTCGGACCGCGCGGGACGAGGAGCTGGGGCAACTCCGGCAGAGGAAGCTGATGAAATCCAAGCCAACTTGCAGTGAGCTCATCCCGCCCGGGCGCCTCCGGAAGCCACGGGGCCGCCCGGGCTCCGCCTGGCCCGAGAGATAAAACTCCGGTGCTGAACCAGGGCGGAAAGTCCTTCCTGAAGTCTGCCCTGCGTTGGGGCCTGCTGCCAGAAGCCTGGGCCTGCGGAGAGGGGCAAGGATGAAGTAGCGAATGGTCCCCCTGGTTGTCTCCGCAGAATGAAAAGTGAATTCTGAGCCGGACTGTGGGAGCGAGCGAGCGAGCGAGAGTGGGGGTGGAGACAGAGACAAGAAGTGGGAAGAGACAAAGATGAGGAGACTGAGGCAGAGGAGGGGAGACGGAGAGGAGAGACAGACCGAGAAAGTCTCTGGAGGGACAGAGGTGGAGAGAGAGACAGGAAGATAGAGATGGGGGAAAGAGATCAAGGAGAGACAGAGATGGTGGCGAGACAGGGATAGACAGGGCTGGGACGTGGGACATAGAGCCAGAAAGAGAAAGAGACAGGCAGGGAGACAGTGATCGGGGGAGACAAACATGGGGAAGGCAGAGACAGAGAGAAATCTAGAGAGTGGCAGAGATGGGCAAGCCGAGAGGCAGAGGTGAGGGAGATGAAGTCAGGGCGGTAGAGATTGAGGTGAGGTGGGGGAGCCAGTGGGGAGAAGGCGAGCCGGGTGGGGCACTTGGGGTTAGGGTCGCCTGCAGGGGCGGGTCCTGGGGGATCTGGGCGGGGCCCCTCCCAACCCCCCATCCCCGCCGCGGCGGCGGCGGCGGCGGCGGCCGAGTTACCGAGTTACCAAGTTACCGCAGGATTCGGGAGCTTCTCACTGGCGAGGCCGCAGCCAATCAGAGAGCAGCGCCGCTGTTCTCGGGCAGGAGGCCTGGAGACGCGCACCTTCCCCCGACACCCAGCGAAGCACGCTGCCGCACAATCACAGTGGCTCCCACACAGACACTGTCCCAGGGACATGCAGCATCGCCTCCCCCTGCCCCCCACAATCACAGCGACGTACACAGTGGCATAACACACGGTCGCAGGAATACGCAGGCACACAGCATCACGCAGACACACAACATCTCAGAGACACGGAGTTCTAGGACACACAGCACTGCCCAGACCCACAATCACAATGACACACAGCATTATTCTAACACACAGCCACACTGACACCCAGCATCACCCAGACGCATGCAATCTCCATGACTTCATCCCTGGCACACACAATATCAGTGATACACACAATCACAGTGACACCTCCTAATCCCACAGGCAGTTAGTTGGTCCTGGCACACACAGTGACACACACAATCACAACAACTCACTCAGTCACAGGAGACACACAACTTTGCACAGACACACCCAGTCTCATTAACCTATACACAGTCCCATGGACACACATCACCCTGACAAACACAATCACTGTGACACACAATTAAGATGACACACAAAATTACAATGACACATAGCACTGCACAGATGCACACAGTCTCAGTAACAGTCCCATAGACACAGATTTCAGATACGAGTGTGTTACATACACAATCCCACCATACACAGCAATGCCCAGATACACAATACCAGTGACATGCGTACATAGTCTCCAGACACACAGCAAAGCACATGGGCACAGACTATCACAGTGACACACAACATACCCACCACACACAATATAACACAATTCCACCAAAATACACAGTGCTACATACAGTCCCATGGACGTGCAGCATTGGGCACACACACAACCTTGGTGGTATACACACAATCCCACCAACACACAGCATTACACAGACACAATCAAAATGACACAACCACACTGACAGTGTTACACTGTGCATACAACCACACTAACACAACACTAAGACCTTTCTGCTGACACGACATCATTCCAACACATATAAAATCCCAATGTCACACAAACTCAATCACATGGACACACATCATCTTACCCATGCACACCAGCACATGACACAAAACAGCACAGAGACACAGGTACACCGTCACACTCACACACAGCATACCCTTACATTACACAATAGCACACTGACACAATCACACAGTCCCAGCCACCCCATGAGACAAACATAACATGCTGACACACAACACACCATCCCACTGTCACACACAATCAACACAAGAGCACACCGGCACAATCACACACACTGCACCCTGACCACAACCACAACTCTCATAAGTCAGCCCCTTGACACACAGCACACTGACCTAGCCTACTTACAGAGAACTGTCCAGCACACAAACACAGTCACACAAACACGCACACACTCAACCCTGCCTTTGCCCCAGTAAGATGTGTGTGATATGGGATGCTGCAGGGGGAGGGGGAGATGCTGAGTGGGATTGTGTGTGTGTGTGTGTGTGTGTGTGTGTGCTTATGCCTCCCTCTCCTGTCCCTTCCCTGGGGGGCGGGGCCGTGCGGCAGCCGCTGTTACCGGGTAAACTTCCCCGCCCCCCCCAGCGCGGCCATTAGTCAACCCCCCCCTAGGATGATGTCATCGCCTCATTCTGGAGGCTGAGTAATCCTCGACTCCGCCCCCCCCCCAGGTACCAGGGTAGGGGCGGTGCACCTGGACTCAACCAGGGTCTGGAGCTGGGGTCCCGGCTGCCTGGGTATCCCTGGGCTGAGGACCGAGGAATCTAAGCCTCCCCAGAGTGGCCTGGGCACTCCCATGAGGGTCCCTTGAGGCTGAAGGTTTCTAGTCCAGGATCCCTGGTGGCCAACTAAAGGCACTGAGAGATTGGATCTTACAGATCTGGAGTCGTGGGCATCCCAGGGGCCTGGGACTGGGAAGGGGCTCCCTGCACCACTGTAAGGGGCTGCATCACCTCGCGTGTCCGGAAGGGGTTCCGAGAGACTTGGGGCTTAGACTCCCGGGACTTTGGCTTGTGTGTTGGAGGGGAGGGGGAGCAGCAGAGGCAGAGGAGGTTGAGTGCCAAGGAGAACAGGGAGTGGCTGTGGGGTCAGACACCTGGGTCCTGGGAGATCAACAAGCTAGACCTTGGGGGAAATAGCACAGTGCGGGTTGGGAGCTGGCCGGTCTACCCCTTGGGGCTGGGCAGGTGATAATCTGGATGAGTTAGGGGGTCTGGTGACTGTTGGGGAGGTCTTCCAGTATCAATATTGTGAGGGGCCAGGGTGCCCAGGGGCTCTAAGACACCTCAAAGGTCTGGTTGCCTGTGGGGGTGGGGTGCTCAGTTCTAACTTTCCCAGAATCAGACCAGCCTGGGTCCCCTTCTGGGGCTATCCTCAACACTTGCTTCCAAGGGCTGGGAAACGAGCGTCCCCTTGGTGGGGAGGGGCCTCATATCCTTGTTGTCACAGGACAGGGCATGCCTAGGTCCTTTGGGGAGGCATGGGAGCACCCCTATTTTTATGAGGTCAGGACGCCTAAGTCCCTTTCTGGTGGGGATCCTCAGCCCCTGTTTTTCAAAGACAGGATTCCTGAATCCTGTTTGGGCGGCGGGGTGGGGGAGAGCAGGGGTGTGGGTGCAGACAACCAGCCCCTGTCTTCATGAGGTCAGGATGCCCAGATCTCTTTCTGGGAGGGGGACGCTTTCTCCTGTTTTCACAAGGCCAACTCCAGCGGTACCTTCCTCGGGGAGGGACGGATGCGCGGCCCCAGTTTCCAGCCCATCCCAAGTACCCATCCTCGCCAGAGAGTGCGAGTGCGGGGCGGGGTGGGGAGTGCGGGGGTTGGGGGCAGTGCCCAGCCCGGGCCTCACCCCAGCCGCCCGCAGGCTTGCAGACCGTGTGCCCGGCAGCTCCCCCGGGCCCGGCTCCCCGCCCCCCGCGCCGAGGGCACCCCCAGATCCGGGCGGGCGGGCGCGGCGGCGGCCAATGAGCGCGCTCGCCGTCTCCGGGAGCCGGGCCGGCTCTGCCCGCCTGGCATTGGGCACGCGGTGGGCAGCGGCGGGCGGGGCCTGGGGGGCCCTCGCGCCTGGTTGGGCCAGGCTTGTTGCTGGGTAACGGGGCGGCGAGTTTCCCCTGGCAACGGCGGCGGGTACCGCTCACTGGCTGGCCGGGAAGGAGGGGGGGCGCGGGCGCAGGCAGGCCCCGCAGACCCCAGCAACAGCGCGCAGCCCCCGCCCCGCCGGGGAGCGGTAACCTTCACACGCGCCGGCCGCTCGGACCCTGCGGACACCGGCGCCCCCGCCCAGCCCCCACCCGGCTCCAGTCCAGCCTCCGGGCCTGGGAGGCCGGCTGCACTAAGGGGACCCAGGAGGCCCCCTCCCCACCGCGAAGAGCCGGGACTCAGGCCCTGCAGTGAAAAGTTAAGTCCTTCCCAACTCCCGCTCCCGCGCTGAGAAATCTACTTCCCCAGAATGGCAGTCGAGATATTGGGGAAGGTTGTGGGTCTGCAGTAAACTAGGCGGGACATTTATTGTCTTTAACCAGAGCTTCACGTGGAGGCTACCACCGCCGGCACTGCTCTGCGTGCGTTCTAAATAGGAGCTCATTTATCTTCACGTTTCACTTGGGGTTCAGTGGTGATCCCCTTTGTACACATGTGGAAACTGAGTCTCAGAGAGAGGAAGCTACTTGTTCAAGGTCATCATTTGAACCCAGGTAGCCTGTCTTCAAAGTCTGACTTCTCTATCTCCTCACTGTGAGAGACAGTAATATTCAAAATGAGAAACTGTTCAGGTCCAGTGAAACAGCTTGGTGGCCGGCCCGCAGGCTCAGTTTGAAACCCATGCCCCAACCTGAGGGTCTGAGTCCTTGTCTGGAGTCTTGGAGGGAACACAGACCCCCATGCTGGTGGGAATGATGGGCAACATGTATAAAGGACCCTCTAGGCCTCAGTGCTTTATTTTTATTTTTTTAATTGAAATTTAGTCGATTTACAATGTTGTGTTAGTTTGTGGTGTACCGAATAGTGATTCAGTTCTATATATCTATATATTCCTTTCAATGTTCTTTTTCAATTTGAGTTGTGCTAGACAGTTGGACTTTGTTGTTTATCCCAGTGCTTTTATTTTTATCTTTATTTTATTGACCTTCTTACTCTGCAAAATCCTCTGAGGCAGGGACTTGTACTGTCCCAACTCACAGGTGAGGAAATTGAGGCACAGAGAGGCAGCCACTTGCCCAAGGTCACACAGCCAGTAGGTGGCAGAGCTGAGGATTCAAATTCAGGCCATCAAAACCCAGAGCTCAGGCTCTTGGGTGAGCTTTGTGGCCAGGCTTTGAGGGAATGGGCCAAAACTGTGGGGACCCTGAAAGATTTTTTTTAGCCAATGCTAAAAGCCACCCAGGGTGACTTTGCCTCCTCCAGGGGATGTTTGGCAGTGTTTGGAGACATTTTTGATTGTCACAAAGGGAGGGGGTGCTACTGGATAGAGATCAGCTGTGATGCTAAAAATCCTACAAAGCACAGGATGCCCCCTCTTCCCCAACAAGGAGTCATCCAGCCTCCAGTGTCAGTAGAGAGGAAGTTAAGAAACTCTGGTCTCTGCCAAGCCTGACCCAGCCCCCTACCCCCAGACACCCTACCTGGACCCCTCTCACTGTCTCACTTTCGCTCCATCTGGTCCCTCCCATGTTCTGACTCCCTCCACCCCCAGATCTGAGTCTTCTGACCTCTCTCTGCTTGTAGCTCCATTTACCCATTTCTCATCCTCTATCAGAAGTATCGATGATCCCCTCAGATCTTCAGAGCCCCCTGTCTCCTCTCCAGGGGAGCAGGGACCAGAGGCAGGGTTGGAGGGAGGCCCAGAATGCTTCTCCAGGAACTTAGAGGACGGAGTCCCTCGGTGCGTCTAGAGACCTGCTAGGTTATGGGTGGAGGGGAATTGACTCTGGGAGGACAGAGGTGGGGCCTTCTCCCTCCTTGGGCCCCTAAAGTAGAGGGAGTCTCAAAAAGGCAGCCCTTCAGCCAGTCCCAAACTTTCTTTTTCTTTGCCCACACAGTTTTGAATTCTGATTTTGTATGCCACTAGCAGGCACACACTTCCTCCCCTTAGCCACAGTCCCCGCCACGCCCTTTCGTATTCCCCTGGACTCATTTCTCTCTTTTATTTCACATTGGCTCTTGAGTTGGAGACACTCCCACACCCCGGTCTGTGGTGATAGGATGCCAGAATTTGGAACAGGATCGGGACTGCATAGTGGGAAGGATCATGACTGATGCCAAAGCTGATGGCCTGTTAGATTCTTGGCCATGTCCTCCTCTCCCACCCCTACCCACCAAGCCAGGCTCCTTCACGCTTGTTTTCTTCTGAGAAGAACATTCCAACACATCTGGCTTCCTGGTCTCCCGACCTATACTGGGCAGCTTTAGGGCACCGATCAGTAACAGGTCCAGGCTGGTCCATGAGCCTCTCTCCCAACTTCATCACCGCCAGGCACAGAGCAAACACTGACAATATTGAGTTATACCAGTGGTAATAGCTAACATTGATTAGGCACTCACTGCATGTGAGACACTGTCTTTCATGACTTCCATGCATGATCTCATTTAATAAATGTCCAAAGCAGCATTTCTCCAACACTTTTCAACTCGATTTATAGGCAGAAATACATCCACTTTCTGTATAACTTGATATATATTCACTATGCATCAATAAAATTTTCACAAAACAATATTTTCCTTTGACATCATGATTTTAAAAATGATATTCTATTTTTTTTTAATGGAGGTACTAGGGATTGAACAGTTGCAGGTAGAAGGAGTGACTATACAGGGACACAAGGAAAGTGTGGGGGGGTGATAGAAATGGCTCAAATCTTGATTATAGTGGTGTACAATCGTGCATACTTGTCACAACTCACCAAACGCTACACCTAAAAAGAGTGACTTTTATGGCAGGTAAATATATCTCAGTAAATTTGAATAAAACACAGTAAGGTCCGCAAGTTGATTTCACCATCCATGGTTTGTTCATATGGGTCCTGACCCATTGTTTAAAAAACACTGGAAGGAAAAGAAAGGGGAAATGCATGATTGACTGAATGAGGAAAACGAAAATGAGAGGGAGGCTGAATTAGTGTCCAATATGTAAAGTAGGGAGATGACACATGAGACCTGCATTTTCTGCTTCTCTTAGGATAACGAAGGATCTAGCCCTGGAGGGAGTTTGAGAACCCAGACAAGACTTTGCTGGAATCTGGTGTCCCTTCCCCATCAGCCCAGAGCTGGGCACTCAGAGGGCACTCACCCTCTGATGACACGGTGTGACTCAGAGGAAATGGAAGGTGCAGGGGAGACAGAGCCCCAGAGCCCTGGGAGAGGGCAGGCCACCACGGGTCACCGCATCGGAGTGGGGGAGGGAGTGACAATGGGAAACGCAGAAAGGAAAGGGAACTGAAAGACAGAAAACCGGGGGAGAGTCAGTGCAGGGGCTGCCCGGGCATGTCCATGCCAGGTGCCCAGGGCTTTCTTCTCGCTCCGGGTCCCCCACCAGATTCGTGGCGAGCGTGGTCAGGTGTACATGCTCCTGGACTGTGTCCCATCGGTGGGCCAGTTAGCAGGAACCTGTCACAGGTGTGACTTTGTGATTGTTTGTTGGGAGGTCAGTTTTTTTTCTGTCTGACTTGATCTGTGTCTGTGAGTGTCAATTTCTGACAGTTTTAATGTGTCCACTGTGAGCTGGCGTGGGTGTGTCTGTGTGTGTCCCTGTAGACATGTCATCTAGATCAAGTCGTGTGTCCAGGTGTCCCTGTGACAGGTGTTGTGTGTGCGTGTGTGTGGCCGGCTGCACCTATCAGGAAGTTTCTATTTCCTGAGAAGCTCTCAGCCTGTGTCTTTGTGGGCCCGCCACTGTGTGTGTGTGTTGTTGGTACCGGCTCAGTGAGGACGCTTGTGAACACAGTCGGTTTGTGGGTCTAGGTATCCTCAAACAGTGTGGGTGTTTGTGCAACATTGTTTCACACCGGGACGGCGCGACCGGTGACCCGGTTAGCAAGTCAGACTTCGTACTTGTGTGTATGTGTGTGCCCCGTCAGTGTGAGTTTGTGTGTCCACTACCGTGTCCAGAGTGTTCATTTGCGCGACTGGGACTCTGTGTCTGCGAGTTGGCTTGTCCCGGTAGCCCTGTAAGCACGTGACTTTGTGTACCCTGGAGCGTCAGCCGGCCGGTCCGCGTACGCATCTCTGGGTGTGTATGTCTGTGGGTCCCAGTCAGTGTGTCAGTGTGCCAGTGCGTGTGTCCGACGGTCCCGCCGCCTGGGCGGCCCGATCAGCGCGCCTCCGCGTCCGGGCCGGGCCCTGCTCCGCCCCTGGCTGCAGGGAAAGCCCCCGCGCCGAGGTAGGGGGAGCGGCGCGCGCCTGCAAGTCCCGACTTGTCCGCGGCGGGCGGGCGGGCAGGCGGGGCCTTGGCGTCACGCGGGGGCGGGGCGTGGGACCCGCCGGGCGGGGGCGGGGGCGGGGCGGGGCGGGGCGGCCGCCGAGCGGGCCCGGGATCCGCCGGGCGGCCTGAGACGCGGCGCGAGCCACATGCGAGCGGGCGCCTGGCGGCGGCGGCGGCGGCAAAATCGGCAGCAGCGGCGGTCAGGACGCGGAGGCGCCTGCGGCCCGAGGAGCAGCCGCAGCAGCAAGAGCAACAGCAGCCGCCACTGCAGTTAGAGCAGCAGCAGCAATAGCAGCAGCAGCAGTCACAGCAGCAGCCGCCGCCGCAGCGAGCGGCGCTCGGCGGGCGCGCCCTCCTGAAGGAAGCCGCCCGCCCCTCATCACCATCCCCTCCGGCGTGTTCATGCCCCCGGGGTGAGTGTGCGCTCCCGAGTCCTGACAGCCGGGACTGGCCAGGCCGGGTGGGCTCCCTGGAGGAGGTGGCGGGAGTGCACTCGGAGAGCACTGGGGGGGGCTGCATCCCCGTGCTGTGCCTCACTCTCTCCCTGCCTTCCATCCCCACCAGGCACCCTGGCCTGGGGTCTCTGGGCGGTAGGCACTGAGGGTCCGAGCGCGCAGGTGCCTCAGCGGTCTGGCGGGTTTGTTTACAAACAATGGGGTGCGGGCTCGGCAGCGCCCCCTGGCGGCCAGTGCGGCCCCGGGGAAGTGAGTCGACCCCGACTGCCCCGGCCCCCGCAGCCCGGGAGGGGCGGGGAGGGGGGGTACGGTGTGGAGGGGCGGCCACACCCCGGGCGCGCGCCCGCTGGGGGCGGCGACAGGGGGGGCGGCTCGCGGGCCGTGGAGTCTGCGGCTCCTGCGGGCGGGGGCTGCGCCCCAGCAACAGCCGGTTATTGGCCCCGCGCTCGCCTGGCGGGCGGGGCAGGCGCACGTGGCGGCGGCGGGGTTGGGGGGGCCGTGACAGCGCAGGGGGGCGTCTGGGCCGCCGTGGGAGCGCGCGTGTGCGGGGTTGTGGATCTGCAGGTGTCTCGCCTGGGTGTGTGCGTGTGTCTGGCTCCGAGTTTGTGCTGGGGTCTGCAGAGAGTGGTTGTGTCAGTCTTGGGGAATGTTGGGGGCTGTGGCCCATGGGGTGTCCGCACTGTCCCCATGTGTGTTTATGTGGCGTTCTGTGTGGATACGCGTGCCTGAGGGATGGGTGCTCTGTTTATGTGTAGTGTACCTCCGTATGTGTGTGTTCTCTGTGAGAGTTGTCTGTGTGTGCTCTTTAGGGGTGATTCTGTGGGTCTCTGTTGCCTGCTGTGCTCCAGTGTGTGGTTGTAGTGTGTTTGTGTGCTGCTTGAGTGAGCTGTTTGTGTGTTTATATGTGCGTCTTGCCTGATGTGCTGTTTGTGTGTGCTTGTGTTATCTTGCCTGTGTGTACTGTTTCTGACTGTATAGCTCCAGGGCATGTGTCCTCAGCTGAGCCTTTATGCTGAATGACGTTGTCTGTTTTCTATCCAGGTGTCTATGTGAGTTCTGCGTGGTTGTGTGTGCGTGTGTTTGGTGGGGGGTTGTTTCAGTCTGTTTGGCTTGTGTGTCTGGCATCAGTGTCTGGGAATTGCGGACCTGGGCTCTGTGGGGTATGTGCGGAGCAGTCAGTGGGTGTTGCTGGCAGCCTCTTGTATGGGGCTGTGTCTGAGCCTCTGTGTGTGTGTGTGTTTGTGTGTGTTGGGTCTGAGGGGCTTGTCTCTGTGATCGGCTGGCTCATGTGTGTCATGTGGGCTGCGTGTGTGTAGTGTTTATGTCAGTCACGTGAGACCAGTGTTTTCTGTGGGTGCTTTAGGTGTGCGTGCTGCTGGGCAGTGTGGGATTAGAGTTCGCTATAGTGTGTGTGTGTGTGTGTGTGTGTGTGTGCGCGCGTGCGCGTGTGTCCAGGGCTGACAGTTGGTGATTTTGAGGTTGAGGGAGGAGGGTGGGTTGCTGTCTTCTGTTGTGTCTGTGTGTTGTTGCCGGCATGTGGTGCTGCATCTGGGTCTGATGACGATGTCTGTGTGTCTCTGCTTTACATGTGTCCTGGGGTTCGAGAATTGGTGGCAAGTGGGTGTGTTTTGGTTGTGTTGGTCTGTGTGTGTCCATGGATGACTGTTTTGTGCTGATATGCGTGAGTCCTGAGGTGTGTAGGTCTCATCTATTGCATGTGTGTTGTAGGGAGGGGCAGGTGTGTTGGAGAAGTGTGGCGTAGTCTATTTAATGTGTGTTTCTGTCTGCTTGTGATGGCTGCATTGTGTGTCTGTGTGGGCAGAGTGGGTCAGTGGGTGAGATTCTGAGTCTGTATGTGGGATGGAGGGGATGGAGTGCCAGCCAGAGGCGTTGTGTGGCTAGCTCTTCGGATGGTCTGTATGTATATGTATGTCCATGTTTTGGTCAGTGTTTGTGTGTGTGTCCTGGGGACTGAGTAGCCATGTCCAAGCCTGGGAGTGTCTCAGTGCTTCTGTGCAAATGGGAAAATGGGAGATGAGGTGGGAGGTCAGGCTGGCCAGTCCTGCGTGAGCCCTTGTGTGTGTTGTGTCCCCTCCACACACCTCACCAATCTTCGCCATTTGGGTCCTGTGTAAGTCCCTGTGTGTATTGTGGGAGCCATCACGGTGCCTGGCTGCCCTCCCTGTGTGCCCATCACTGTATTCGGGAAGTTAGCCCCACCGGCCTGTGTGAGTCCCAGGTTGGGTGAATTTGTGTTGTGGGGCTGTCAGCCCTCATACACACACACCTGACAGAGCTCTCCATCTGGGTCCTGTGTGAGCCCTTGTCCTGGCTGTGAGAGCCATCCCGTGCCTACTTGTCCCTCCCATGTGCCCATCACCCGGTGCATGGGATGCTATGTTGGTCAGCCCATGGTGCCTGGGGTCAGCCCTGGGCGGGGGTGTGTCTTGTGGGGCCATCACAAGCTCATCTGGGCCCTGTGTGTGTTGTGGGCGCCAGCTCTGCCTGCCACGTGTGCTCATCACTGCGTGCAGGGGTGGGGGTGCCCTGGATACCCCGGGTGGGGTGTGTGCATCGTGAGGTCCTGGCGCCCCCCTTTCCCTGCTGACCGCACCCTTCTACCCTGTCCTGCAGGCCCCAGGGAGCGCCATGGCCCGAGCACGCCAGGAGGGCAGCTCCCCGGAGCCCGTAGAGGGCCTGGCCCGCGACGGCCCGCGCCCCTTCCCCCTCAGCCGCCTGGTGCCCTCGGCCGTGTCCTGCGGCCTCTGCGAACCCGGCCTGCCCGCTGCCCCCGCCGTCCCCGCCCTGCTGCCCGCCGCCTACCTCTGCGCCCCCACCGCCCCGACCGCCGTCACCGCCGCCTTGGGGGGTCCCCGCTGGCCTGGGGGTCCCCGCAGCCGGCCCCGAGGCCCGCGCCTCGACGGTGAGTGCCCGCCCCGCACCAGGGATGCTGGGAGCCCCGAAAGGGAGACCCCCGAGGAACGGGAGTAGTGGGAGCAAGTTGGGGGAGGTGGCGAGCCGGCCGGGCCACGGGGAGGGTGTGGCCAGTGTGGTCTTTGTGTTGCAAGAAGCAGGAAGACAGAGTGGGAGGCTGGGGGTGGGGGGAGGCCGAGTGGGAAGTCCCTTCTGGAATCTGACTGCAGTCCCCGAGTTGCAGCCCACGGCCTTTTCCGGGCCTGGGGCAACAGCTGTTTCCCAGCCCCCCTCTCCTGGTCCGGGTCCCCTTAACCCCCCTGAGGACTGTAGTTGGAGAGTGTGGGCAGAGAGAGGACTGTCACTTAGGGACTTCGGGGAGGGGTCGAGGGTGGCCTTTTGCCTTTATCTGCATCTCTTTGGCCAGGGTCCGCCCTCTCCGCAGTCCGGGCGGAGGAAGGAGAGGGGGAGGGGCCATTGTGTTGGGAATGAGTTGGGGGGGCGGGTCTTGGGGAGGGAAGGGTTAAAGGTCCCCTGCCTGATAGGCTATTAACCCTGTGGTGCCCGGCTAGCCCCATCCCAGCCCGTGACGAGGGAAAGGTTGTCCTGATTTCCCTCTCCACCTTCACCCCTACCCCGTCCGTGGAGTCCAGAGAGGTCAGGAGCGACAAAACTTCCCTGGCTCAGTTCCCTGGCAGCAGAGGCAAGAGGAGACCCGATTGCTAGACCAGGGTCACAGGTGTGGAAACTGAGGCCCTGATTTTAGGTCTGTTTTAGGAATCCCTCGTGCCAGGACCTGGTGTGACAGAAGGGAGGAAGAGACGTCAGAGGAGCTCAGAATGGGGGCGGGGGCAGGAAGGCATCTCCCGCATCCCAGCCCCCCAAGCCCGTGCTCAGAGGCTGCCACAGCCTGGCCTTCTGGTCTCCAGGCCCCTGCCACATCCGGGGGTGTGGCTTCACTGTGGTTGGACACTAGAGGGCAGGAGACCTGAGGCTTGTGACTCTGGGTGTAGTCAGTCACTGTATCCCTGTGTGACCTTGGGCCACTTTTTAGGGTGAGCCTCAGTTTCCCCGTCTGTTAAACGGAGCAGTCAAAATGTGGCCCCGTTTTGGAAGAGTAGTACTTAGGTCGGATAAGAGGAAACATTTCCAGACTAACAGGGGTCCTGGGGTGGTAGCTGGCTAGACAGGTAACCCCAGGGAGGCCTGACCAGGACCTCTCTTTTGCATGGGGATAAGAGCTGAGAAATCTGGCTCTTAGAGCGGGGAAACGGAATCCCAAGAAATGAGGCGGGGAGCAGTAGAGAAATCGGGCGGCTGGAAAAGGGAGAAGCAAGCCTTGGCTAACTGGTCCCTCAGGACACCTCAGGGCTTAGAGGGTTGGTGGGTCCTGACCACGCCCCTCGGCTTTTCCCAGGTCCTCAGCCCTCACTCTCGCCCGCGGAGCAGCACCTGGAATCGCCAGTGCCCAGCGCCCCGGGGGCCCTGGCGGGCGGCCCCACGCAGGCGGCCCCGGGAGTCCGGGGGGAGGAGGAGCAGTGGGCCCGGGAGATCGGGGCCCAGCTGCGGCGGATGGCGGACGACCTCAACGCGCTGTACGAGCGGCGGGTGAGTGCTGGGGGAGGGGTAGACGGCAGGTGGGACTTCCCGCCGGGGAGGGGGCTGCGGGTGGCCCAGCCAGATGTGCTGCAGCTGCTGCCCTGCGCGGTGGGGTCGCGCTGGGGACAGGCGGCTGGGAGGGGCGGCGTGTCCACGGAGCCGCCCCAGGGCCCGCGCCGCGGTTGGCACGGCCCGGACGAGGGTAAGGCCTGGGGCCGGGGCAGCCTGGAGCGCCGCGGCGTGCCCGGGCCTCGCGGCCGCGGGGACTGAGGGCGGCGCTCGGCGGAGTGGCTCATATATCCCGGGCTATTTATAGCCGGTGAGTCAGCAGCGGCGGCGCGGCCGCGCCCGCCCCTCCCACCCGCCCGCGCGGCAGCAGCGCGCCACCCGGCTTCCCGGGAGGGCTGGGGGCGGACTCGCGAGCTCCGCCCCGCTTGAGTCCCCGCCCCCAAAGGCTCCGCCCCGAGGGCTCCGCCCCCATGGCCCACAGCTAGGCCCCTCATTAAAACAAAATATTTGCAGCCTATAGCAGTGAGCATAGAATAACAAACGCCAGGGCGCCCACCACCCAGCTCTGTCCAACCTGAACATTACACCCAAATTGCTTGCTTATTCAAAGGAAAACAAAAACCGGATGTTGTGAAGTCCCTTGTTCCCCTCCTGGACCCTCTTCCCCTCCCCACTTCCAAAGGAAACCTCTCAAATTGGCTTGTCCCATTCCTCTGCAGATGTTTATTCTTTTACTTCGTATTTACCAGGCCAGAAAAAATGCTTAGGGTTGTGGGGCGTTTTGGACTTAATATCCACGATACAGTATGTGTTCCTTTCCAAACTTTTCCCCTTTATGTTATGCTTTAGATTCAGCCATATGGGCAAGGGAGCTTTAGTTCATTCATTTTCACTGCCACGGAGCATTCTGTTGGATCGACGTAGACTATCCTTATTCATTTTCTCATTAATGGATATGTAGGATTCTCCAAAAATGTGTCCAATTTTATTTTATTTTATTTTATTTTTGCGGGGTTAGGGTGCTTCTCCAAACGATGCACATCTCCAGGGGCATACGTGTGTCTCCAGAGTAGACACCTGGGTAGTCTGCCAGAACTCAGCCTTAGCTAAATGGTTGTTGGTCTGCTCACTAAGGTGGCTAGTGCCAAGTGGCACTCCATGGCAGTGCAAGGTGGCAGGCTTTTGAAATTTATGCCAATCTGATGTGCCCCCTTGGCCATCTTCTCCTGACTGCAAAAGTCGGCGGGGAGTGGTGAGGAAGCATGCTGGTACCAGGCAGCCCACCCGCAGGCACCCAGTAGGATCAGTAGTCTGGTTTATCTGACCTTGTTTGCATCTGTGAAATGGGTTTCTCCTTCCCTTCTGGTAGGGGTGAGATTAGGCAGGCCCTGCTAATTAAATTAGCACAGGACCTGGCCACGCAGTCAGTACAGGGAGCCGGAGAGTACTACAGCTATTCCCAAGTTTTTAGTATTGCCTTTCATTTTTATCAGTGGGGAGTCTTGTATCTCACTTCCTTCGTTCCCACTTTTCTGGCATTTTGGAACTGAGAGGGTCTTAGAGGGCACCCCAAGCCTTCATCCTGCCACTGGGGAGAGGGCAGGGGGTTAGCTTTGCCTGGACATCCTTCCATGCATCTTCCACACAGATGGTGAACCATTCCCAGTTCTACCATACATTGTTCTAGAATCACTGAGACTGTGGGCTCCTTGCTCCTTTCTATCTGTCTCATTAGCCTTTTATGGGAGGGCAGATGGGTTGCCATCCAGCCCCACCGCTCAGCCCAGTGTGCCTTTGGTTGGGTAACCTCATCTGAAAACCAGGAAATAGGAGATCACAGCTAATATGTGCAAGCACTGTGCTGAGGGCATCCTGTCCATATCCTCTCCATCCCCTTCTCATGTTCTAGATGAGGTGACATTGACCCAGGGTGGGCAGAGAAACTGGGATTTGAACCTGATTAGCAGTAATAATGACATCTGCCTCAGAGGGTTGGTCGAGGGCTTAGCTGAGTCTTAGGACCATGCCTCACTCCTCACTGCCCTTCAACCTGGCCACCTCTGCACCCCTGTCCCAAGCCCACTCTAACTTCCTCTTCTTTCTCTTCCCCTAGAGACAAGAGGAGCAGCAGCGACACCGCCCCTCGCCGTGGAGGGTCCTGTACAATCTCATCATGGGACTCCTGCCCTTACCCAGGGGCCGTGGAGCCCCAGAGGTGGAGCCCAATTAGGTGCCTGGACCCGCCCGGTGGACGTCGGGGACACGGGGGGCAGGACCCTCCCACTTCCTGACGCCCTGGCCAGCGCGGGGAACTTTTTCTGCACCATGTAGCATACTGGACTACCAGCCCTGCCTGTCCTACGGGCGGGCCAGGACAGACACTCCAGATCCAGCCCAGGCCCAGCCTGGGGTGCACTGATGGAGATGTGGACTCCTGGGTCCCTGGCTGAGAAGCCAGGGGAGAGAGGGCTGACGGACTCAGCGTCTGAAGGCGGCGGTGACCAAGGGGGTGGGGACTGAGCCACCCGCCTCTGCCGCCCACCACCATCTCAGGAAAGGCTGCTGGTGCTGGCTGCCCGTTCCAGCTGCAGGGGTGACACTAGGGGGGGAGTTTCCCTCCCGGTGCTCCTTCACTTTGGGCCTGGCCTCAGGCCCCTGGTGCTTCCCCCCCTCCTCCTGGGGAGGGGGCCCATGAAGAGCAAATGAGCCAAACGTGACCACTAGCCTCCTGGAGCCAGAGAGTGGGGTGCATCTGATGGCTGCCCCAGCCCAGCGCCCAGCCATCTTCCCTGAGCCAGCCGGCGGGTGGTGGACATGCCTGCCTAACCTTCATCTGGGGGTGGCCAGGAGGGGCCCAGACTGTGAATCCTGTGCTCTGCCCGCGACCACCCCCCACCCCCATCAATCCCATTGCATAGGTTTAGAAAGAGCACGTGTGACCACTGGCATTCATTTGGGGGGTGGGATATTTTGGCGGAAACCGCCCCAGCCTTAGTCCCCGGGGCGAAGCGCTGGGGGGAAGATGGGGAGTCAGGGAGGGGGGGAAATCTCAGAAGAGGGAGGAGTCTGGGAGCGGGGAGGGATGGCCCAGCTTGTAAAATACTGTATATGCGCTGCTGTAGATAACGGAATGAATTTTCTGTACATGTTTGGTTAATTTTTTTTGTACATGATTTTTGTATGTTTCCTTTTCAATAAAACAGATTGGAACAGTGGATACTCTTTCTGCCTTCCTTCCCCGCAGTGGGGCCTGGTTGGAACCCTGGATCCCTATCTGGGAGGAGAGGGAGGGGCATGCACAGAGCACCTTGAGGTGTCTGTAGCTGTGTCAAAAGGAAGGCTTAGGTGCCACTGTGTGCACCCAGCCTTCATGCACCTCTGCTCAGCTCCCACTAAAAACCAGGTCTCATGAGGACAGGGTTTTTTTTGGTGCTTTCTCCCCACTGGATAATGTATGTCAGCGGGGCTGGATATTTACCGAATGAATGAATGAGCTATAACTTCCTCAGAAGCACCACCATGAGGAGTCCTGGGGAATGAGTCAGTCATGAGATGGACCTTGTCTCTGCCCTCAGGGAGGCAGAGGGGACATCTGGTAGAGCAGCTCCAGCTGAGCTCAAAGTGAGGCTTCGCCCGTGCAGCCCCCCTAGCAAACTAACTGGAAGGCCTAGCACACTGCCTGGCATTAAAAGCCTGTGTTGAATTAATACAAGAAGGGGAGCCCCTACCATTCTCTTCCAGAAAATGGGGCCACTGGCCAAACACTTTCCCTGTGCCGTCTTCCCCACAGGACTGGCCCAGACACAGGTTCAGATCCCAGCTCCTGCCCCTTCTCCTGGCTGTCCTCAAGGGGAAAGGGGAAGTTCAGGGGACATGGCCCTGTTCCTAAAAGGCCAGGGCGTGGGAAACAGGAACCATCACTTTGGAGAGAAACTTGGCCAAGCCTTGTCAAGCTGAGGATGTACATACCTATGGCAGCAAGTGCCTTCCTGAGTGTCTTCCTTAGAAGTGAGTGTGGACACGTGTCCAAGTGTTGACAACGCACAAAACAACCATCTAAGTACCAGCAGCAGTTAGAAGAGTAAATCAAGTCTGCCCAGGAGGTGGGGGTGGGGGTGGGGGAAGGATATAGCTCAGTGGTAGAGCACATGCTTACCATGCTCGAGGTGCTGAGTTCAATCCCCAGTGCCTCCAATAAAAATAAATACATAACCTAATTACCCCCAAATAACAAACAAAAAACCAAAAACAGTCTGCCCATCATACAATAGAATAGACAAGTCAACTGGAATGAACTAGACCTACATCAGTATGATACAGGACCAGTAATGGTGAGTAAAAAGAGCAAGTAGCAGAATGATGGTGGGTACTAGGTGTTCATTACATGCCATCCTCTTCTTTATTCTTCTTCATGTTTAAATACTTGTGCACAGGGTGCAAGGCCCCACAGGGGGTGTTCCCACCCCGATGTCCCACAGCAAAGCTCTGCTTGGTCCTTACTGTAGTCCAGGCTATGCCCCTGGAGAGGACGCTTCCTTGTGCGACCAGCAGCCTCCCCTGTCCAGGAACAGTTCTTGGACTATTGATATGGTTAGATTAGGTCTACCGTTTTATTATTTTCTGTTTGTCCTGTTTTTTGTTCCTATGTCCTCTCTCCTGCCTTCTCTTGGATTATTTGAATACTTTTTAAGAATTCTCTTGGGGGGAAGGCATAGTTCAGTGGTAGAGTGCATGCTTAGCATGTACAAAGTTCTGGGTTCAATCCCCAGTACCTCTGTTTAAAATAAATAAATAAATATATAAAATTATCTCCCCCCACCAAAAAAGAAAGAAAGAAAGAAAAGAAAAAGAAACCAAGGGGAAAAAAAAATAAGAAACCCTTTCAGCTGAGTAAGGGAAAAAACAAAAGAATTCCTTAAAAATTATCTTCTGGTGTTTCAGCCTTTATTCAGTACCGCTCTAGGGATTACAAATGTATCCTTACCTATGTAGAATGAGCACTGTCGCAAGTCTGCCACTGCACAGCGCCGGTGACCCCTCCCTCCACCCCATCGTTTCATGCTGCAGTTGTCACAGGGATCACATCTACACAGGTTACAATTCCATGAGACACATATTAACTTCTGCTTTAAACAGTCATATGTATTTCAAATAAATTGAGAAAAAATACCCTTAAATACCCTATTTACTTACCATTTCCATTGCTCTTCTGTGTATTCTGAAGTTCCAAGCTTCTCCTGGGATAACTTCCCTTAAGCCTGAAGAACTTCCATTAGCAATTCTTACAGTGTATTTCTGCTGGCGACAGACTCCCTTAGTTTTATCTGAAAATATCTATTTTTACTGGTTATAGAATTCTGGGGTTGACAGTTTTCTTTCAGCATTTTAAACATCATTGTCTCCTGGCTTCCACAGTTTCTGATGAGAAATCTAGGACCATTTGAACCATAGTTCCTCTTTGTAATGCGTTCTTTTTGTCAGGCTGCTTTCAAGATTTTTCCTTCATTTTTAGTTTTCATATTGGCTCTGAAATGTCTAGGGACAGTTTTCTTCATATTTATCCTGTTTGGGATTCACTGAGCTTTTCAAGTCTGTAAATTAATATCTTTCACCAAACTTTAGAAGTTTTAGGCCATTATTTACTCAAATATTTCTTCTTCCCCATTCTCTCTCATCTCCTTCCGGGGCTCCAGTCACACATATATTACACCTTTTGCAAGTGTCCCACAAGTCCCTTAAAAAAAGTTTCTCCTTTTCAGACTAGGTAATTTCTATGAATCTGTTTCCAACGCATGGAACCTTTTCTCCGTCATCTCCTTTCTGCTACTAGGTGTATCAGTGAATTTTTTAAAATTGCAGATACTGTATTTTTCAGTCTTGAACATCCATTTGGTTCTTTAATATCTTCTGTTTCTCTGCTGAGCCTTCCTATTTTCCATCATCACCATACATGTTCCTTTACTTCAGTGAGCATAGTTGTAATAACTACTTGAAAGTTCTTGTCTGCTCATTTCAACCCTTGGGTTCTCTTGGTCATCTTGTCTTATCCCTTGAGAATGGGTCACATTTCCCTGACACGAGGTAATTTGGGATCATATCCTAGGTGGTACTTTTTTTTTTTTTTTTTTTTTGTATCCTGGACATTACATTATGTTGCAGACATTCTGGATTCGGTGATATTCCTCCAAAGGATGTAAATGTTGTTTCAGGAGATATTTATATTTGTTAGATCCAAACTGAGGCAGAGGGTGACAGCTCAGATCCAGTTCACTTCGGTCCTGCTTAGTCTGCCCCATGAATTCATAGACCAAAGGTGAGCGTGAGACTTGGGCCGGATTTATCCACATAACCTGCAGTTTCCCTTTCCTGGGGCTCTCCCTTCCAGCAGCTGTGGTTACTCCGGGCTCTGTCCTCTGGTTCTTGAGGCCAATGAGACAGCTGGTTTTCTACCTGAGTTTGAGCTGCCTGGTGCAGTGCTAGGGGCCGTAGCCTTCTCTCAGGCTTCAGCTCAGGCAAGACAAACAAAAAAGCAAACACACACACACACACACACACACACATGGAAAACTCATCCTGTGCTGGGCTCTTGTAACTTCTGATTTCCCCTCTGGAATCTACATGCTTTTGTTCAATCTCCAGAGCTGTCCAATAGTTTTTGTTTTTGTTTTCTAGGGGGTAGTAGTTGCTTTTGCTCAATCTCCAGAGCCTTCCAGTAGTTTTGGGGGTTTTTTGTGGGGGTAATATTTTATCTATATAGATGTTTGCAGGGAGGTTTGTCTATTAAAAACTTAGCCCACCACACCAGAAACAGAACTTCTGTCTCTTCTTTTTAATAGAACCAAATCTACTTTGTTTGTTTTTTGTTTTTTTGAGTAAAAGTAGATTTATGTAGACAGATGTACACGGGGCAGGGGGGATGTTGGTTAAAGTAAAGGTGGATACACACTCCATAGACAGAGTGGGGCCGTCTCAGAAGGCAAGAAAGAGAGAGCGACCCAAACCCACCATTTTTTAGGACTCAAAGTGGGTAATTCCACCCTACCAATCCAGGCTGGAGGGAACGAGGCAGAGACCCAGGGACAGTCAAGGCTAGAGAAGGCTGCATTTTGTTAGCAAAGTCCAAAGGGCACCTAGGAAAGCAAAGGGATCAGCTATTCAGAGAGAAAGGACACACCTGAAGTCACCTGTGTGGACTTCACTCTTGGAGCCCCGGTGCCAACTGTCTGCAGCTTAGCAGAGCCGAGGTTCAGAGGGTCTGGCGATGAGGCCCTCAGCTAGACCACTGCCACCTGCAAACTGTACGGCCTCCAGCAGGCTAGTTCCAAATTTGAACTGACGAGGATTTCAAGACACGGTGAGAAAAAGCGAAATGCAGAAAAGTAGTTATTTTGTGAACATGCATAATAGCAGCTAACATTGGGCAATTTCTACTCGAAGTATGTATGAATTCATTTAATTCCCACAGATCAGAGGAACATTCTACTGCTACCATCTTACAGAGGGGGCGACTGAGGTACGAAAAGGTGACCTGCCCAAGGTTGCATGGCTAAGTGGCAGAGTCTGGGTTTGAACCTGACAGTCTGGAAGTATTCACTCACAGTGGCTGCCATGGGCACTCTCTGGGAGGTAGATAGGAAAGTGGTCATAGCTGACATCTACAAAAAGCATCTCTCGTTTCTCTCCAAAATCCTGAGTTGAGCTGTGCAGTCAGCTGCTCCTGCTATGTGACCAACACTGAGCTGACAGGCACGTGGAGGAATCTTTTTACTCTTAGACTTGCACCAATACTGCTTGAATGTCTTACTGTAAGCTGAAAAAGAAAATCCACTTCCCTTCCGGCCTCAGCGGAAGGCGTTCCCTCAGCACCTGGGCCTGACTGATGGTTTTCAGCGGTGACTACGAGGTCCCAGAACCTCGTGAAGGCAAAGGCCGCGTTGGCTAGTCCTCAAGATGACCACAAGAAGCAGTGCCACTAAGTGAGTGCTTAACTAAGTATTCCGTATAGAAGCCTTCGCTGTCAGCCCACAGACCAGCCCTTACGGGTTGGGGGAGGCTGCTTCCTCGTCTGCAGTATGGGGACAACAGTATCTACCCCCATGGAGTTGCTGTGAGGGTTCAGACAATTTAGCTAAAGTACAACTATTTGGAAAGGTATCAGGCAGGTAGTGTGAGCACGTTACCTGTTATTGTTAAACTCTTTTGATTTGCCAACCTGTGCCTTCACTTCCCCACCCGTAAAGGGCAAATAGGGCATATCTCAATAGATGCACTTTTATACTTACCAAAAAAAAAGGCAAGAAACCGACAAAAAGGGTCTGCACTGCAAAGGGAAATCATGGAACATGGGGCTGTGATGGGGCCAAGAGCGCTTTCTTCTTCTTCTTCCTTTTTTTTGAGTAGCACCTATTTACTGTAAAGTTCTGTCTGAAACTTCAACCATTAAGCAGCTAGCGGAGTTTGGCTACCATGCATGCCAGAAACCAGAGATGGAGCGGAGAAGGTTGGCAGCCCCAAAGATAACCCACTTCCTTTTGTTTGGTGCTCCACCATTCCCCAGTTATCTGCTACCTTTATGGACTAATCGCCCGCCCCCAGAGGGTTAATATCTCCTGAGGTTCTAGAAACCATAGGATAATAATCACTGTGCACTTGCTGGAGACTTGGAAAATCCATTTTTATGTTACCATCAACATGTACTGTGGGCAAACATAAAATCTGAGGCAAAGAGAATAGACATTTCCTGTCTGGAGCTGGAAGCTTCCCCACCAGCCGGATTCCCAAGGGGTCCTCTGTGGATCGCCCAATCTCTGCCATTATAGGTACAGGGGTGGAAAAGTTTGAAAAGCCTCAGAGAAGATTCTACAATGACAATTTTGTTTTTATACATCCAGACCCACCAGCTCCCCCTTGTGACCAAGGTCCCGCATTGCAAAGTAAAGGGTGTGATTAGCTCACATTTCTCCGGACTCAACATGAACAGGCCCCCAATAGGGGCTGGCCCAGAAACGCAGCCCCAGCCTCACCCAGGCGGGTGCAGAGGTGACCAGGAGGGCTGGGGAATTGAGTTCTTCCTCCCAGAGGAGACCAGTTTCTTTTTCGCTGACTGCAGCCGAAGTAGGAAAGGAGCTGATTTATTCACTCAAGCTAGCCAGTCTCCACGGAGGAGAAACCTAAGTGAGGGTGAGGAGACCTGGAACACGCTCGGCTGGAGTCAGGACAAATCCGGCGCCCCAACCGCAGCCCTGACCGTCCCCGTGGCGGGACTTGGGGGGAATTACTAAGTGTCACGTCACTTTTATGAGATCATCACTCACTTTTACTCCTTTCCCACTAGTATTACAACCACTGTCTACAGGAACAGCCACTATGTAACTGAATTACTCAACCGACAGCTGGAATCAGAAGCTTCCACGCACTCTAGAACTTGAGTAATCTCACTCCTGCTGCGTACCCAGACAAACAGTGGCGGCGGGGAGGATCTCGGTGACATGGTAGAGCCTCCAGGGAAATTTCCTTCAGTTAAAAACGGCAATTGCTGGATCGTTCCCTGTCAGAGGAAGACGTTTCTAATGTGGAAGAAAAACAAACAAATCCTCAAGCAAATAACTTTATTTCTCTTGTTCCCTTTTCAAGAACCAAGGAAATATAGAAAATATAAAAAAAAAAACAAAAACACAAACAGCTGCAATTCAGAGGGTAAATGAAGGACCGACACAGCCCTTAAACCCAACAGCTTCCAGAAGGTCCGCGCTGCGTTGATGAGGGGCTCTGTTAAAAGGGCAGGCTCCTTGCCCTGGCTCGGCCTCCATAAGCCAGAATCCCCAAGGGGTGGGACCCAGGAATGTGCCTTTTCCAAACAAGCTCCCCACCAATATTCAATTTGCAGGGTTTCACCCTAATACCCCAGGTCTCAGTAACATTTCCTCTCTTTCAAAATCCAGGCTGGAACTCAACTAATCCTAAACTAAAACTCAAGACCAGCACACCAGATGCCACCTGTTGTTTTTCAGTCTCAAACTTTGGAGGAAGTACATTCCCCCTGCCATGTTTTTTCCTCTCTAAAGGCACCTGTCTGCATTCAGAATGGTGGTTCCACTAGTGTTTTATTGGTCCTGGGCCTTAGTCCCCTCCTGAAGTCATGCTCCTCTCTGTGGGACATCAGGTGGGGACTAAGTCCAAGAAGGTGGCAAGCTCCTACACAACAAGGCATGCTGGTTCCTGGTGGGCATCTCCAATGGTACCTGGGGGGTGGTGACACCGTGAGGGCACCAGGACTGAGAGAGGTGGCAGAGGGGGCTTTCAGGTGCTGGCCGCTCGGGCGAGCTGGCGGGCCTGGGGCCGGCACGGAGACAGCCAGGACCCATGTCCCTTGTTAGCAGCTGCTGGTGCTGAGAAGTAGCACATCTGCAAGACCTCACCGCTCGCAGGAAATGGTTTGTATCGGTTCAGTGACTTCGCTTTTCCCTCGCCTGGAGATGCCTTGGTGGGGGGAAGGGGACAGGGATCACATGTGGGCTCGCTGCAGGTCAGCATCTGTGGGGCTGCCAAGTCTCAGGTTCACTTGGGGCCAAGGCACTCCACAATCCCATTCCCCTTCATGCCATCAAAAAAGAAGAAGTTGTTGTGAGGAGGGTCCCTTTGAGACAAAGCCTGGGGAGAAAAAGAAGAAGGTTCAGCTCAAGTGCTTTAAAGGGGATAAAACGGAGAAAAGAGAATACACCCCCAGACCTAGGTCTCCTAAAAGCAATGTGGGCCATGGTTCTCAGCAGAGGTTGATTCTGCTCCCCAGGGGCTATTGGGCTCTGTCTGGAGACGTTTTTCATTTTAATTTTCATGTCCCTTTTTTCTGTCCCTTATCAGCTATGTGTCCTTGGGAAGATCATTTAGCCTCTCTGACCTGTTCTTTCCCCATGTAAAATGAAAATAAATGTTTTCTCCTAAAAAGAGATGCTGCACCTCAAATACCTAAAACAATGCCTAACATGGAGAAGCACCGCTTGGCAAACGGCAGTAATAATTACTCATGACTATTCAACTGAGAAAGGCAGTGATTCATTCCAACACGTCTTAGGCTGCAGCCTTCATCACCTGGGGGGACACACTGACGCAGAAGTGGCACTTCCAGAAGGCAATGCTGCCTGCCTTCCACGGGATAGGCCAGGGCTGGGATCCAGAGGGCCTGGGAGACGCTATTCAGCCACGAAAATGGTGATTATCTCGTGGGGTTAACAGAAGTTCACGGCACTTTTAGAGATGGAGTTAGTCCCCGAAACTACATGCTGAATCACGTGTATACCTGTATGTACTGGGGAAAAGTCCAAAGGTGTCAGTGGGTTTTCTAAGATGTTCTCAACTGGAGAAGGGTTACCATTTAAAAAGGAGACCATCACCTACACAAGCTGCTAGGCAGGGTTTCTAGGTTCTGGGGAGCATCGCACTTTCCTAAGGACCTTTACAAGGTTGGAGTGTGTTCTAAGCCTCCTGAACCTCTCCTCCTTGAACTGAGTGCCAATTCCAGTCCACTTCCTCATTGGTACAATGGAGACAATTACACCTATTCCAAGTGGTTGTTCTGGAAATACCCGTTCTTCTGAGGAAGATGTACTGAGCATCTACTTTGTGCCAGGCATTGTGCAAGATACTATGGATTCTGAAGTCCCTGCCTGTCAGAGGCTTAGAGAGATGTTTGCTTCTCTGGGTTTGCATATGAAATAGCAGATGAATGGCAGCTGGCTGCCAGGCCTCTTGGTCAGTATGAACCACAATCAAGGTTGTGAGGTGTCGGGCACAAGCAGATGCCCGGTAAGTGGGAGCTGCTATTAAGAACGGGGGCCAGAGGTGCTTTCTCAGTATCTGAGGACCCCAAGCATGCAGCCAGGTGGAAGAGCCCGAGAACCCACAGGTGGAACTTCTCGACCTTAGAAGCCCAGTTCCAGGAGATGACCCAGTGTTTCAACATGGAGCCTGGGATGGCTGCTGCTGTCACCGTCACCCCTAGTTCTGCAGGCAGGGAGATGGACCGTGGACAGTGGGGAGAGAAAAGAAGGATGATTAAACTTAAGACACGACAGAGGATGAGGACAGAGCACATGGAGGTATCTGGAGTGGTGTGAGGAAGGAGGGAAACAGATGACTGCAGGGGAACAGACTTTTACGTCTGTCCTCCCTCTCCCGATGTTTACTTTTTTACCGGTGATCAGATGGTCCCACCAGGGAAAAGGGGGAGGTCTGCGGCCCTCAGACTGCGAGACCTTCTGCCAGCTGGCTGAAGCTGGAACGGTGTTAAGTAAGGGGGAGTGGTGGGGACAAGATCGCGGGGCATGGGGTGAACATGGGGCAAAAGGTAAAGTGCTACCCCAGCAAGATGGGGGTAGGAGGAGATTCCAAACACACCCAGCAACCAAGAATGCAGAGTGCTCTGGCTATCTGGGATAAACAGAAACAAGATGCTGGGCAACAGCTGTCCCCAGCAGGCAGGGAGGAGGGGGCTGCAGGAGAGGTTAGGACTGGGATGCAGGGAAGCCACTGCAAACAGTGGGGTCAAGGCCACCCGCCCGACCCCCCCATCTCCATCCCACACGAGAAACTCAGGGAGCAGCTTCTCAATGGGCTGAGGGCGAGAGGATAGTGGCCCAGGGCCGTGCAGAGAGCCGCTGGGCGGGAGTGGCATGTAGGGGCGGCACCGGAGGCCTGATAGCCAAGGGGTGAGGAGCGCAGGCCCAGAAACCAGGCTGCGCGGGCCCTGGTCAACCCTGGCTCCCCCGCTTCTCTGCACCTCAGTGCCTCCTTAGCACAGCAGGGATGACAATAGCTCCTACCTCTAGGGTTGAGGTGTGAGGATAAAATGAGTTTATCCAAGTAGAGAACACAGTCTTTGTGTGGGAGGCACCCAATGGGCTTTCAATAAATGTTACCTATTATTGTCACTGTTGTCTTCACAGACTACAAAAATACACTATGTTCCTATCCCCCCTTATTCTTCCATCATTGTACTTGTTCCTGCCAAGTCCACAGGCAGTCCTCAGGATCCTTCCCAACACAGTCCTCTGGGCAGCCACTACCAACTGCTCAGATTGGGCACAGAATGTGAAATTTTCTATCTGTCTGGGCTGAGCAGAAGGCCTGAGCAAGATGACAGGCAGGGCAGCGCATGCTCCTCTCCTCCTTCCCTACCTCCTCACTGCTCATTCTACTGCCTGTGACACAGGAAGGGACAGAATTTGGCCTGGAGAGAATGACCAGGAAAGAAGAGAGAAAAAAAGAGCCTTAGGAAGACGGTGGGACCATTGAACTGAGTCAAATGTTTTCAGAGCAAATTTACAGACCCCCAAGACAAAGTAGAGCTGGTCTCTAAATCGTCTTCCTAAGCTCGAACCTGACATGAAAACGGACATGGAGAACCATTTAACCAGGCACGACTCTGCTCCAGGAAAGAAAAGGACAAAGCATTACTGCAAGTCCACTGAAGCAGTCAAGAACTTGCCAAAGGCAAATTTAACATCTCTGGGCAAATATCAAAGTACCCAAAGACAGTAAAATATATTTGGGGATATGCTATAGTTTTGGCAACTCAAATGTTCTAGAAGAGACTCAAAAGGCTGTGCTAGTTATTGGTTAGACAAGGCTAGGTGAAATGCTTCCCTTCTGAGAGGGACCGTGACACTTCCTAGTGTGGCCACAGCCTGTGGGGCTCCTGTCACAGGGCATGTGCCCCACTGGGATTGGTCTCCCCTTCTCCACACGTGCCTACACTGTGTGCATGAGCAGGAGGGAGCTTCAACGCCACAGTCACAGATGGAGAGAAACTGGAGTCCCTTCTCCGGGCCTCAGTGTCTACCCCTTACATGGGGATCATGGCAGTGCCCGTTTTTTAGTGCTGTGAGAAGCAGAACACCTTGCAAATACCATAAGCACCAGATAACTAATGGGTGTAGTTAGGGGGTGGCAGACAGCACCTTACGGGCACTCTGTCAAGCTCTGGGCTTAGCATAAAGCAGGCACTCAAAGGTCACTAGCTCAGCGCCCACCTGGATGGGCTGGAGAGAATGGGGCAGGGTGGAAAAGGGAAAGAAGAAAGGGAATGGGTCGGGCAGGAAATAAGGATGAGTGGGGTCAGAGCAACCAATCATCTCTGGGTTCTCGGCACATCGACAAGGTCATGGTGCAGGGGGTCAGGGACCTTCTACTCTGCAATGACTTTTTACCTTCACAATTTCCTGGGCCAGGATCCCTCCAACCACTGCACACACTGGGGCCATCTCGGAGAAGCAGTACCTAAAAGAGAAGACAGATGAAATGGAGCACTGAGGAACAGGAAGGCTTATGGGTAAGGGCATCTGGAGAAGGTCAGTAGTGGGTTCGCCTGCATGAAAACATCTCCTACCCCGAGGAGTCAATTCAGACAGCTAATGCTGGCAGCTAGGCGAGAAAATTAAATCTGATCCAGGAGGTTAGTAGGTTGTTGGGAAAGACATTTGAACCTTGGCAGACAAGAACTATTTCACATTTTTTTTTTTTAAGTTAAAGGAAAGACTGTATCTGTGCATCCTAAAAATACAGTCCTACAAATATCAGATGTTTCAGTGCCCCGGTCACATTCTCGCAATTCTCTCCTTTACCCACAATGGGCAGTGGGTTCTATGTGCTATTCCCAGACAAATGTCAGGAGCAGGCCTGTGTTAACATGTAGGAGGCCTGGGAAACTTGGGGTCTGACATTAAAGTGCGGGAGCAGAGAATAATCTTCACTACTCACATAGATACCAACACTTCTGGGCCAGGATGGGGCATCCAGTGGACAAATTTTAGCTAATATTATCACCTGCCCCTCCAAATCATTCATCTCGGACAGCAAAACGCTTTCTCCCACCAGCTCCCAAGAGGAAGTATGGGTCCCACCCATGAACACAAAGGTATTTTTTAAAGGAGCAAACTGGGGTGCAGGAAAGTTAAAAGGAAAGCATCCCTATGGAATTCTACCAACAGGAGACCACCTCGAATCTTCTCAGTTTGGTACGAGTCCTTCCATAAATTTTAAAAAAGGCACATATCTAAACATACATAGTTTAAAATCCAATAGCAACTATTATTCTTTGTAACCCACTGATGGGTATTTAAGCTGTTCAAGACTGCAATCATGCATCTTGGCAGAGGTGTCCAAACAATTCCTTATGGTGAATTCCTAAATACAGAATTGCTGAGTCATGGTACATTATGCCAAAATGCCCTCCAGAAAGGCTATATCCATTCAAATCCCATCGACTGTGCTTCGGGGGTGCCCATCTCCTCACACCTTGGCCAGGACCAGCATTCCCATTGTTCCCCAAAAGAGGCAACTTTCCCTCCTGCTTTCCAAGGTCCATTACAGAACTATAAAACACATCAAGATCTACACCAAAGGAAAATTAGGTGCTCTACTCATAATTCTACTACTCAAAGATAATCAAATGTGGAAACATTTTTCCTTTAGAAAAATCTCACCAATATTCTATGTGATCACACTATACTAATTTAATATTCTGCTTTTTTTTCTCTTAAAAGTATATTCTCTCATCAAAATGCTAGGAAACCACACCAGTGACATATAGACAACTAGGTGGGATTCAGGTCAGGAATGCAAGGTTGGTTTAACATCTGAGAAATCAATCAATGTAGAGGGCCATATTAATTGAATAAAGGAAAATAAACACATGATTACTTCAACAGACAAAACAAGCATGTGATAAAATCCAGCACCTTTTCATGATAAAAACACTTAACAAACTGGGAAGAAAGGGAAATTTCTTCAAACTGATAAAGGGGGTCTATGGAAAATCCATAACTAACATCATGCTTAATGGTGAAAGACTGAAAGCTTTCCTCGTGAGATCAGGAACCAGACAAGGATGTCTGCTATCACCACTTCTATTCAACACTGTACTGGAGGTTCTGTCCAGGGCATTTATGGAAGGAAAAAGAAATAAAGGGCATCCAGATTGGAAAGAAAGAAGTAATGTGTATTCACAGATGACATGATCTGGCATATAGAAAACACTAAGGAAACCACAGAAAAATTATCTGAACTGTTAAATTCAGCAAGGCTGCAGAATACAAAATTAACATACAAAAATCAATTTATTAGCAATGAACATTTGAAAATGAAATTAAGAATTCCATTTACAACAGCATCCAAAAGAATAAAATATTTAGAAATAAATTTAGCAATAGATGTGTAAAACTTATACTCTGAAAATTATAAAACATTGTTGAAAGAAAGAAATAAAAGACAAATAAGTGGAAAGCTATCCCCATGTTCATGGATCAGAAGACTAAATATTGTTAAGATGGCAATAATCTCCAAAATAATCTCTATGTTTGACACAATCCCTATCAAAATTCTAGCTACCTTTTTTGTAGAAATGGAAAAACCTACCCTAAAATTCTGCAAGAGACCCAGAATAGCCAAAACAATCTTGGAAAAGAAAAGTTAAGTTGGAGAACTCATGTATCGCAATTTCAAAACTAACTACTACAAGTTACAATAATCAAGATGGTAATAGTACTGGCATAAGGACAGATAGAGACACATAAATCCATGAAATAGAACTGAGAGTCCACAAACAAAGAAATACATATATGGCCAATTAATTTTTTTATGGTTAATTAATTTTTGCCAAGGATGCCAAGACGAACAGAATGGGAGAAAATTTTTACAAATCATATATCTGATAAAGGATTTATATCCAGAATATATAGAGGCCCATTACAATTTAACAATAAACAGATAATTAAAAAATGGGCAAACGATCTAAATAGACATTTCTCTAAAGAACGTACAAATAGCCATCAGGCAAATGAAAAGATGCTCTACATCATTTAGTCATTAGGGAAATGCAAATCAAAGCCACTATGGGATGCAACTCATTACCCACTAGCACTAAAACAGACAGACAATAACATTTGTTGGCAAGGATGTGGAGAAACTGGAATTTACCAAAGTGCTGGTGGGACGGTAAAGTGGTGTGGCCACTGTGAAAGTCTGGCAGTTCCTCAAATTGTTAAGCATAGAATTACCATATGAGACATCAATTCCACTCTGGTATACCCATCGAAGAAAAATGAAAACTTATGTTGACATGAATGTTTATAGTGGCTTTAGTCATAATTGGCAAATACTGGGAACAACCCAAATGTCCTTCATCTGGTGCACAAACTGTGGTATATCCATACAGTGGAATACTACCCAAAATAAGAAGAAATGAGCTATGGATTCATACAGCATGACAAATCTCAAATGTATTAGGCTAAGCGAAAGAAGCCAGACTCAAAAGACTGAACGAGCTGTATGATGCCATTTATATTACATTATTGGAAAACACAGAGATAGAGAACAGGTCAGTGGTTGCAGGTAGGGAAGAGGCTGATTACTACAAGGCAACATGAGGGAATTTTCGGGGAGGTGATAAAACTTTTCTGTATCTTATTTGTGGTGGTGGTTACACAACTCTGCCTTTGTAAAATTTTATGGAACTTTAAAACAAAACACACAAATAACTCATAGAACTATATAACAGAAAAGAATAGATTTGACTGTACGTAATTTTTTTTTTTAATGAGGAAACAAGAATGAATTTCACTCTAATTCCTGAACATCCAGAACATGGGATAGTCTACCATGTAACTGGCCAAAATTCCTTAAAAAAAAAAAAGAAAAAAACGTTGGTAGGTTAACTGTTCTAGATTAGGAGTTGGAAAACTTGCTTTGTAAAGAAACAGACAGTAATTTTTTTGGCTTTATAAGCCACATGGTCCCTGTTTAAACTCTGTAAAAACTCTACGAAAGCAGCCACAAAAAATATGCAAATGAGTAGGTATGGAAAAAACTCTTTACAAAAGCAGGGGGCAAGCCATAGTTTGCCAACTCCTAGATGAAGAGACATAAAATCAAATGCAACAGATAAACTTTGATGCATCTTAAGCATCATGTCATCGGTAGCCTATCTCCCCAAAATAAAAAAGCAAAATGTTAACAACTGAATCTGAGTGGTATATAGGTGTTCACTACTGTTCACCCATTCTTTCTGTTTTTCTGTATATTTGATGTTTTTCATAAATGATTTTAAATCCATATATAATACTGCATTTGTCCTATAACATTAACTCTCCAATGCTTCTCCAATTTCTCTTTCTTATAAATATGATAATGAATATCTTCTGTACACAATTGTTTGCTCACATTATTTCTTTAGGATATAATCTCATTATCAAGAATTATTGGGCCGAAGAGGGAACATTTTAATGGCTTCTGATATGTACTTCCAAACTGCCTCCTAAAAAGGCTGCACCTTTTTCAATCGCCCCTGCTAACAACGAACACTATGAGTTTTTGTTAATCTACAAAGAATTTTGTTGATTTTATATATGCTCTGAAGAAGATATAATACCAAATTCAGTGATTTTTCTCTCATAATGGAATTTTTCTCATAATGGAATTATGAGTAATCTTCATTTTCATCTTTTAAAAAATTTATTTTATTTTTTTATCTTTTCAGGAGGGGCAGGATTAGGTTTATTTATTTATTCTTATTTTTTAGTGGAGGTGCTGGGGATTGAATACAGGACCTTGTGCATGCCGCTTGCACTCTACCACTGACCTACACCTTCCCCATTCATTTTCATGTTCTAAAAAATTATTTTCTAGGGGGAGGTAATTAGGTTTACTTATTTATTTTTAGAGGAAGTACTGGGGATTGAACCCAGGACCTTGGGTATGCTAAGTATGCGCTCTGTCACTTGAGCTATATACCCTCTCTGCTTTTCCACAATTTTTAGAGGTTACTTTCCATTTACTGTTATTACAAAATATTGGTTATATTCCCCATGTTGTATAACAGATCCTTGAGCCTGTCTTACATCCAATAGTTTGTGCCTCCTCATTTTCATCTTTGAATTTATTCCATACTATCTTTTCCATAACATGTGTATTACTTCTGAAATTTAAAAACCAGTTAAGTTCACAAAAGAACAAATATATAATTCTACTTACCCAAGATACCTAGAACAATCAAATTCATAGAGATAGAAAGCAGAATAGAAGTTCCCAGGGGCTGAGGGGAGGCACAATGGGAAGTTAGTGCTTAATGCGGACCAGTTTGGGATGACGAAAAAGTTCAAGAGATGGACAGTAGTGATGGTTGCGTAATGACACGAATGTACTTACTGCCACTGAGCTATCTACTTAAGAATGGTTAAAATGGCATAATTTATGTTGTTTATCAAAATAAAATAAACTGGGGAGGAAGGTATAGCTCAGTGGTAAAGTGTGTGCTTAGCAGGCATAAGGTCCTGGGTTCAATCTCCAGCACCTCCATTAAAAATAATAATAATAAATAAATAAATCTAACTACCCCCCCAAAAAATAGAATGTGAAAAAGAATATATATGTATAACTTATATGTATAGCTGAATCATTATGCTGTATACCAGAAACTAACACAACATTGTAAATCAACTATATTTTAATAAAAAAAAATTTTTTTAATTTCTAAACAGTAAGTTATTACAGATACAAATTATTAACATTTGTCATAAATGTTTATAATAATGAAAAACTATCAAGAACTTAAGAATGTATCAATAAGGAAATGGTTAAACAAATACCCATAAAGCAGACATGAAACATCATGCAGCACAAGTGAGGTTATGGATTTGTATCTGTGACATAAACAGGTCCATGACATGCTGAAAAAAGGCTATCATAGAAAAGCATGATCTCATTTGATATTTAAAAAGCGAAAAAACATGAATAAACATAGGGAAGTCTGTGAGGCTAAACCCCAAAAGAGTAGCAGGGGCTACTTCTTACTGGTAGGACTCTGAGTGATCCTTTTCTTCCTTTTTTATATTTTCTGACAATGGGCATCTGTTACTTTCACAATCAGAAAAGCAATAAAGCACTCTGAAAAGAGAATAAATTACATAAAATGAAGGACAGGAGAAGCAGATCACAGACAGATGAGCGAAACAGAGACTTGGGCACAGCTTTCCGTCCTCAAGTGAGCACACCCTGCTCGGAGCTGGCAGTGGGCAATTTGTGAGGGCCACTCGGCTGCCAGACAGCAGTCCATTTCCCGGCCAGCATCCCCATCCCATCTCAGGCCTTCTCTCCACCAGCCACAGATAGACTTCAAGAGGCCATCAAACACCTTTTACTTAAAGGGCAATAATGAGGGTGCACCTGAGCACCCAAGGGTGTAGACACGGAAAGTGGTTTCTGCCAAGAAGATGGTGGGGAAGGAAAACACTCTGGAGAGAAAACCAGCCAGCAGCTAGTTAGGCTGATAGCAGCTGGGCTGTGCCTTGCTCCTTCTAGGAAGCGGGGCCTCGGCCACTGGCTGGCGATGCAGAGGCAGGCCGTTCATCACTCGAAATGCCCAAATGAGTCACCTGGCTGCCTGCTCACGGCCCGGCACCCAGCACTGGGTACGCTTGGTGGCCCAGCCAGCCTGGCCGGGTCTGCTGAAACTGGAGTCCTGCGTGAGGCTGCCCCTCCTCCTGCTGTGAAGCACAGAGCGGGCACCACTTGCTTCTCACATGCCTTCCTTCCTCTGTCAAGGGATGCGTGCCCACTGTTAACCTGAGACAGGGACCCCTTCCCAGCCTGCAGTGTCATAGCCCCTCACCTTCCAGTGCCAACTTACAAAAGCACCTTGTAGACGGCTGCTTCTTTTTGGCTGAGGGCTTGGCAGGTGGCTCAAATCCCACTGCTGGTCTTAAATCAGGTGAGGTTTGCTAGTGACTAAGCGAGGTTCCCAGGCACAAGGAAAGGAAAGGACAGGACAGGACTAGGGAAGGAAGGGATTCTGATTCACTTTACTGCTGCAAAGAGACTACAGTAGTGTGCTGTTACCAGGGACAGCAGTGTGGTGAGATCTTGGTTGGCTACTTTTAAAACTTTGGACGAGTGACTGTACCTTTCCTTACCTCCGTTTCTTCATTAACTAAAGGGAAAACATTAATACTTCAAGGATCATTGCAACAATTAAACGCGGCTATGTTAGTAAAGCACGCGAAGTCTTCGATACACGGTGCTATTGTTATTAGCTCCATAATCTCAGACCCGTCATTTAATTTCTCTATGCTCTAACTTAACTTTCCCTCACTTATAAAATGGGCTGTTGTCTAGAGAGAGCATGTACATAAAGCAACTACTATGATGCCTGGTATTATAATACCTGCTCAATAAATTACAGCCATCATTATTATTGCTATAAGCTGGAGGTAGAGCAAACCAGTTTAGGCAGCCCCTCAAAAACACTAAAAGAGAATGAGAGAAAGCAGATGATCCCAGAACTGCTTGGAAGGGGTTCCTGACCTAGTCACTCTTTGGGCCTCTCCAATCGAATCTTAAACGTGATTGTATCACTGACTGAGGACATACCAAAGGACAGGCAATATCTACCAAATGATAAACCACATTCTTCTGACCCTGCCACTCCCTTTCCAGTAATTTACCCTGCGGTTATACCTCCACACACATGAAATGATACACACACAAGGTCATACACTACAGCAGTATGTAACAACAAAAACCCGGCCACGAGGGACTGGTTCAGTGAACTCTTGCTCCCATGCTGGAATACAGAGCTGTAGAAACGAGGAAGGAAACTGCGTACTGATCTGGAAACATCCCCAAAAGATGATGTAAAGTGTAAAAAGAAAGATTCAGCATAGTGTATATAGGTTGTATATACATATAGAGAGATACATATGTGTATGTGTATACACACACACACATATATATATGACCTGAACCTCTATTTTTCGTATACTGTGGTTATATCAACAGGAGCAGAGGGCCATGGGAGGTGGCAGAATGTGGCAAAGGAGACTTTCCTCAGGGCTTTTGGTCTTAATAAAGCATCTCCCCAACTTAAGGCAAATACTGAAAACAGATGTTTACCAATCCAGGCTAAACTATGATAAATACTGAAACCAACCTGACAAAGTCTTCTGGAAGCAGATCAGGATTAACGCCCAGGGAGTCAAGCACATCGTTTCGAATCTGGAGCAACAACTCAGAATCTTCCCCAAAGGTATCAGAACTAGGATCTCTTCCTTTATCTGTGCGGAACTTCAGAAGCACTGGGAAAGGAAGAGGAAGACAGGTAAAAAAGCAAATCTTTTCATAATAAATAAATGCATACAAATGTTGCCAATCAAAGTTTTTTTTTCATTCTACAGGAAGTAGTACAGTAATTACAATGTGGGCCAAGTGAACAGTAATACACTTTTCATTTATTCTATAGTCAGAAAGGTAAGCAAATAATTACAAAAATGACTAAAGTTACTGTGATAAGAGCCACGATAGTACAACACAGATCTGACATCACCTACAGTGTGGTGTCAGGTAAAGCTTCCCTGAGGAAGCAACCACTGAGTGAAGTGTGTGTGGGTGTAGGAAGAAGCAAGGGAAAGCTTCCAGCAGAGGGGAAAGGCCCTATTATGACCCAGAAGAGGGGTCAGGAGAAGGCATGCATTCTAGGCATCGGTTCAAAGGATAAACTGCTTCAGCCAGAAGGGCCAGCCAAACACTCAGACTCATCAGCCAGGCAGGTCATTGCAAACAAAACCTCCCTTACTTCGTACAACCATTATGTCAGCCTCCAGAAATGGATGTTTAATTTTGGATGTGAACCAGAAAAAAGGTTCAGATGATGATGGCAGATCAGAGCTACTGGGTAACAAGACCCTAACAAGGCTTGAATTTTTGGCCCAAACAAAAAGACACAGGCAGGAGCATAAGACCAGTCAAAACACCAACACTTTCTATTGCCGTGACACCTCACCCAGATGTCTGCTGCGGGCTGGCTGGGTGGTATCTTGTCCCCCGTGTGCTCCCCAAGGCAGGTGGACAGCCAGCCCTGAGCCCCGCCTCTAGGACAAACACCTCCCCCCTCCCCCAATCACACAGGCTGTTTCAGAGCAGAGGCAGAGACATGTAGACATCTAGGGGCCCCAGGAGAGTCTCACCAGTATTTGCTGACTGAAAAAGTGCACTTACTCAGCAAGCTGCTCGCTCTCAATACAAGGGGCTCTTCCTTAAAAAATTAAGGTGGACTGAACACTCAGGCAAATGTGAGGCTCTTTAAAAAAGTATTTGGAACTCATCCCAGACTAGGGTATCATTGTCCTTCTCTTTGCTTTTTTTTTTTTTTACTGAGTAACAGTCATTTTACAATGTTGTGTCACTCTTTGCTTTCTTAAGACTCACAGATTTAGTTTTGTGACAAGCGGCCCAGGTTGAGAACCACTCTCCAAGAAGTAACACGAATTCATTCATTCACCAGCACGAGCGAGTGCTGTGTGTGCCCAGCAGACCTGGGTGCTGAAGGGCCAGTGTTGAGCAAGCGAGTCTCAGTCTCTGCACATCTGAAGGCGATGGGAGGAGGACAGGGAAATGAGCCACGACAGATGGTGTTACCAGAAGATCCTAAACCACGGAGGCCCAGGTAAAAGATGCGGCCTGCTTCTGGGCTAGGCTTTCTCAGACCCCTGATCTGTATTTCTCTGGCAACTTTCACATGCCCAATATAGGGTTCTGCACATCAGAGGTTTTCTTTGGGGCGGGGGGGGGGGGGGTTCCAGAACACCTGTTTTGAATACTGTTTGCTGCCTGGGAATGTTACTCTCCTCTCTTTTCAAGAACACAGCTTCTACAACCCTCTACTCCACCTGACCACTTCGTGGCCAACTCAAAGCTGATGACAATTTGGATGCTGGTGAACACCGATCTGCCATCACCTAAGCTTATCTTATAATTGTGCATGTGTTGCTAGAATTCTAATTTGGAGAAAACAAATGCAATCAAGTCAGCACTGGAGGGTAGAGTGGAGAAAAGACTGCAGAAGTGGCAGGTAATCACTGTTTAGACCAAGCCTCTTTTCCAACAATGTCCTGTGAAGACAAAGGAACCTGGGAATCTGCTAGCCAGCCAAGAGAGGATACCCCGAGCAACTGTATGGAATGTCAGCACTTTTCCTGTCTATTACTCCTGAGAAGACAAGACGACGGAGGCAGTGCCAAGAGCAGGCTGCTCGTAACGCACACTCCAAGGCCCAGTGGCCACCACGTGGAAACTGAATGAGGTTGCTTGCTTTCCAGCCCTCAGGGTGGTGGACAGCAGCGGGGGTCCTGCTGTGGCTGCCTCCTGTGTGATCCTCTTATTTCAGTGCCGCTGGGACAGAAGCACCAACAGTCACAAGGGACAGAGAAGAGAGTATCATTTCTTTTCAGCCCTCACCACAAAACTTTTCATCCTTTGGTTACAAAACATAGCTCTGAGAGCAAACGCAAGCTATTATAATAATTGCAAGACAAACAGTGCTTACTGCGTGCCAGGCACCATTCTAAACATCCACGATAACCTGGTGAGGTAGGTAGGTCCTATTATGCTTTCTACTTTATAGGTGAAGAGACTGAAGTTCAGAAATTAAGCGGCTTGTTCGGTGTTACTGCCAGTGAGCAGTGTAGCAGAAACAGCAATTCTGGCATTCAGAATCTGTGTTTCTTAACCCTAACTGAATCCAGGAGAAATGGCAGGACCATCAGGAACGCAGCCCAAGGAGTCCAAGTGGTCTGGCTCTTTGCCCCCCACCTTGGGAGGACTCTCATTTGACCACATTTTTGTGAGACGCGTTTTCCAGATGGGCCCTGCCCTCTCTCAACTGGTCCATTAATTTTAAGTTACTAGTTCAGTACACTGGTGAGAAGTGGAGGCGGAGGCCATGTGAAACCTTGCCCATCAATCTTCAGAGGGTGAGACCAGTTTCATCTCAGAAAGAAACAAGACGGCACTAAGGGGAGAAGCAAAGGCAGCCAGCAGCTGGCCCCGCTGTTTCTCTGGGCCCCTGGCCTATTTATTCCTGGTGCAGGCCGCCTGGACGTGGGCCGGCAGCCTGGCACCGTCCAGATACCTCGCTGACCACATCTGAAGTCCTCTCAGGGCCTCTGGGAAGGGGGCCAGTCAGTCCAGCCACTTATTTGCAGCAAAGCAAACAGAAGCTGTATTTTTCACTCTTTTTCTAATGTCAGCACTCCCGTTAGCAGGGGAGGGGGGGATGGAAGAAGCCCGATGTTCTAGACGGGCAGCAGCCTCAGAACTGACCTTAGCCCCCGACGAGTTCTTGCTTATTAAATTCTCCTCTTTGTTCTGCTGTCTGCCCTCCCAAACAGCCAGACACACACACATCACTGTTGACTCTGCATTTCTGAAGAGCACCTCCCCACCACTTTTCAGACTATGAAACTATTCCATTAAGATCAAATACTGTCAGGGATGGAGAGCTACCCTGCCCAAGATGACTCATCGAAATATATCAAAACACTGCACAAAATAAGAGTCCCCAACTTGATTAACTTCCTGTGAGCCTTTTAATTAACTCAGTTGCTGGAGTCCAGGGGGCTGATATGCATTGCTACAGAGGAAAGGCTGGTGTCTCTGCTTGAGTTCAGGATTTGTCCACGTAACGGACAAAACGAACTCTGAAAAGGGGAGACCAAGCACCTTTTTACATATTAGGAGGAAAACTGTGCACATGTGAATAAACTCTTACTTTTGCAAAAAGAAATTAACTCTAATTCAAATTTAATCTGAATTAGTGTTGTAACAAGAATTTGGGAAGCCATATTATTAATCACTCTTTCTTTCTAAAAAGTTCTTATTGCACTTAAATAGCATGATTATATTTAGCATAATCACTAAGACCATCCCAAAACGCCAGTATTTTTATAGGAAAAAAAAATGAAGCCAATGGTGCAAACTAACCCCAACCCAACTGCTGTTCCCGAAAACAGTCTATTGAAGGAAAAAAAAAAAAAAAGCCAAGTCTGTACCAAACTGCCTGCCTGGCGTCTAAAGCTCTTCTGTGCCAGACACCCTGTTCCCATCTCTCAGGTGCTCCCCGACCTACTGTAGACCCATTCTCCCCAAAGTGGCTCACTCAGTGGAGGCTCATTATCTCTGGGAATCAGATCCACTCCTGGGTTACATGAACTTCCAAGAAAAGAAAAAATAGCTATCCTCTCAACCAGCAGCCTATCTTCTAAGGCAAGACACTGCGTCTCACAACCAGTCAATTGTTCATTCAATAACTAAATATACACTGAGCCCCGACTCTGTGCCAGGCCCTGGGCTGGGCAGGGGAGGGCACTTCATGAGGGTGACAAACAAGAACTACACATGAGGTAACGAAGGGCAGGAACTAGAAGAAGAGCTCTGAGAGAGCATGATGGGGTGTTACGGGGCGGCCTCATCCAGCAGCCAGGCACCCTGCCACCAGGCAGAACACCTCCTCGTCCTCTTCACAGGCCCCCAGCCCTGAACGCTGGCCCCCGGCACCTCTCACCTTGCGCACTCCTGCTCGCTCGGGCCTGCTGCACCTTCTCTCTGGAAGCCCTTCCCAGGTCTGGGAACTGGGAACTGGCCGGCAGCAGAGCACAGCAGTGGGGAGCACAGCTCGGGACCCCCTATCTTCCTACTCACTGTGACCTCGGACAAGGGACAACGTCCCTGAGCCTCCTCTGTCAAATGGAATCCTAAAGGCACTCCGCAACTGTCACTGCTCTCCCGCAATCCCCTAACCCCAGCTCGCAGGCCCCTTAGAGCAGCTGACAGGCCCGTGCGTGCTGTGATTCCGCCTGACTGTGTTACCACCTCTAACTCAGCAGTGAGCGCTGGGGCGCAGGGCCTCGGCCCTGGACGATATACTCCGACACTCCCTGCACCCTGCTCTTCCCCTTCACTGTCCTGATCTCAACTTGTGACTTTGACAGTCATCAGTGTAAATTCACTTGTACAAGCATGGACCTTTCTCCACCAGGTTTTGGTGCCCCATAGGGCAGAGACTGTATGCTTTACTCACCACTACCTACTTAATGCCAGGCATAGGACTTGCCCCACAGTAGGGCACTGAGGAAATATCTGTTCCATAGGAAGCTTCGGTGTTTGCAGAAGGAAGGGAAACAATCACAAATGAGGGGAGAAGGCTCGCGACAAAGTGACAGGAGGTCCTCACAGACTCCAACCAGGCCCACTCTGTTAATAATCGAACTGAATGATGTTTTCAAGATACCCAGGATGGATCTGTTTCTTATCAAGTATTTAGAAACATGCTTGACATGAAATGCCCAGCAAGAAACAAACGAAAAAGGATACACAGTGAACCACTCTGCCCTCAAGATAGAAGCCTGGCTTTCAAGGCCATATCTGAGGGCAAAAGGCACAAAAGAGCTGGCCCACTGAAGCAGCTCAAAGGAGGGACTGGGCTGGACAGGGGGAGCCCCAGTGAGTTCTGGGGGCTCTTGGCCTCTCACCTTCGAGGCATCTGGTCATCTGCTCAGCTCAGCTCCACACCGCTGTCCCTTTCACCGACCTCACTCTTAGTTTTTCTCTTTAACCCAGAAACTTCAAAGTATGTTTGTGCATGTATTCATTCATTCACTTTTTTCATCCACAGACATTTCCTGAGCACCTGCACTCCACCCCCACAGCCTGTGCTGAGCGGTGCCGGGGGCCCAGAAGTAACCCAGACAGCCCCAGGCCCTGCCCTCGAAGGCAGAGCTCACAGTCCACAGAGGGCACACTCATAAGACCCCATCTGTCACCACAGCCACACAGGACTTTGATCTCTTTCCCCAGAGAGGGTCACCTCCAGAGTTGCCTTCCCTACAGACTTTTTCTGAAACGTCTCTTCTGAGCGCCAAGTCCCGGCCACCCTTTCACCTCTCCAATGAAAGCTAGTCTCTGACCTCATCACAGATCAGCTCGAAACAGAGAAAGAAAGCTGTCTCTTGTTATTTACATCTCACTCTCTTCTGAAAAGAACTTGAGGCAGCTGGATGAAAGTTGTTGATGGGAGAAAGGGGGGTACTACTTCTCAGAAATGACCTGAAAGTGAGATGCCAGTTTTTGCCTACCAAATGAAAGATCAAGATTATTCAACCTGAGCGAGGGGCAGAGGGCCCGGCACTGTCACCCAGAGCTGGTGGGAGTGAATGCCCAGTAAACCATGTGAAGATGTGGTCCTGAGGGTCCTCACCAAAGGTCAAGCCCCTTGGCCGGTGAGTTAATTCTGTAAATGGTCACTGCCATGTTATTTATGCTGCAGAAAATCTGGAATTAATCTCATATCCAATAACAGCATGATTACATAAAATATGATATTGACAGAATGGAATGTTATTCAGCTATTAAAATTATGCTTAAGCAGTTTTTAGTCACTTTTTTTGTCTTTTTAAGCAACATTTAGGTTTTAAAAATGAGGCATATAATAGCCTACTTTCAGAATGAACTCGACTATGTAAAAATAAAACCAAATGGGTAGGTACAATTGTTATTGTCCTTATTTTAGAGGTGGGACACTGAGGCTTAGGAAAGAGACGTTCAGTATCACAATGGACTCCAAAGTCACCACACTTCTAACCTCTATGTTTGCCTCCCTGGAAGCCGAGAGAAGACAAAAGACAGGGTAGGTTTTTTAAAAAAGGAAAAAAAAAAAGAAAGAAAGAAAGAAAATCACTTCAAATGAACTTAACTCTCCACCCCAGAGTCCACCAGTTTAGAATAATGCAAACCACCCATTCAGCCTCTAGTCTGGCCAAATATTCTGCTTTTTCCTCTAAAAAAAAAAAGTCAAGTGATTCCTGAGCTTGACTCTCACCTTTAAAGTGGAACATGCTGACTAGTATGAAAAGTATGTAATTTACAGAAAGAAGGGGACAGAAACACTCTAAAATGCAGGGGGAGATTACATAGAGGTCAACTGTAGAGATCCAGGGACCCTCCTGCATGGCCCCTCATCTCCAGCCTCGCCAGCCACACCCCCCACTCACAGTACTACTCTGACAGAGCCCTCTACATTCAGATTCACCCTGTCTGGTCACAAGCAGCAGGGAGACAGGGTCTTTTCTCCAGCCCAGCACTTGAGTGGCACATGACCTTGACTCTGGGCATCTGCTGCTCTCTGCCAACCGCTCTTACCGAGGGAAGATGGCACAGGACATTCCCGTGACTGTTGTCTGACAGTCAGAGAAAAGATGTGAGGCTTTAAACAAGAATTGCAGCTGGGCTTGGGGACCGAGAGCAGCTCGAACACAGGCTAACGTGGGGGTGGGGGAGATGTGGGCCTGCAAAGAAGCAAACAGGGCAGGTTGCTGACAATGTTGCCCATTTTTACAATGTGGTATCGGTGGGCCTCTGTTTGCCATCTGCAAAAGTGGAATAAGAATTATGTCATGGGGCTCTTGTGAAGTTCAGATTTTAAAAATGGACATAATGCTACTAGTATCAGTGAGGCTAACAATTAAAGTCTGAGCACTTTGAGAGACGCAGTGTTGGGCGATGCTTAAACACTTACTATAGGTCTGGTGACCCTGCACAAATGACTTAGCTTCTCCAAACTCACTTTTCTCCTGTGAAAACGAGATGGTCACAAGAAGATCTGCTCTCATGAGGGTGCTGTGAAGATTTAATGTGATCACGACGCACATAAAGCACTTAATCAACAATTATCAAGGCACAACATGTGCCTGGCCTTCATTTACTCCCTGTAGCCCCATGCAGCAGACTTGGGGTTATGCCTGGTTGTACTTATTTTTCAGGGTGAGGAGTGGAGCAGGTGCCTAACCAGAGTCGGTTCGCTCACCAGACTCGACTGACCCACTGACAGTGGAAAAGCACGAAACTGCACTTACGGGTCACCTCTGCCCTTCCCCTCACCTCTCTGTGTGGCAGTGCCTTCTTCCTTTCTGAATGACTGTGGTCTGCGTCTTCTACCACTGATAAGACAGGGGCACAGAAAAAACCCAACGAGAAAAAAACACAACAAAACCCACTGCTTTTTTCTTTCACCCTCCTACCAATTATTTTTAAACATTTGTGGTTATGACAGCAGCAAATCAACAAGCACTCAGCTGCTGCCCCGTTATCGGAACCCATTCCCCTGTGGCGGTCCCTTCCTGGGCAGTTCTTGTCATCACTGGACACCAAAACACCTCGGGGGAACGCCAGGCCCAGGAAGCCACGGCGGCCTCTGGCCTGGTTTGCAAAGGTTACAAGTTCTAAAATAAGAAGTTCCCTCTAAAGAGAACTGATCACCTGATCCAGCTGATGTCTAGAGACAAAGTCAATCAAAAATCATACAAAGAGGTAGGCTGGGAGGGTGTTGGGGGCAGGGAGAGCTGAGGAAGGAGGAACCAAAGAAATGAAGTTTTCCAAAGTCTATCTGTAACAGTAAAAAAGGTACAAAGTGTCCATCTTTAAGAAACCTCATGAAAGAATCCATATAATGATGAGAAAGAATGAGGTACAAAATACTAGAAAGTTCTGGAAGAATACACAAGAAATGGCAGTTTCCTCTGAGGTATCTGAATCTCTTACCAAGAAAACATCTTACTTTTACAATTAAAAGAAGGAGAAAATAGCACTATTTCTAAGTGTCTCCTGTACATGATCACTAGGAGGAGGAGACTATCAACATTACCCCCATTTCTATATGAGAAAACATAGGCCACAAAGTGAAGGGACTTGCTCAAGGCCAGGGAGTATGTGACAAAGTAGGACAAAAACTTTCTTCCAAAGCCAGATCTGGAGACATCAAGGCTTAGGTAACTGAGAAAGATCTACTGGCAGGAGAAATTAGACATGAACTCCAAACTTGCTTGACTAGATTTATGAACCAAGAACAATCAGCTACCTTAGAAAAGACACTAATTCCCCGTGAGGGCACTGGGTCTGACCTCGCCAGCTCCTGGCGGAGATAGGAGCTGCTGGTTATTAATGAGCCCTTGTTCCTTGTACATGGGGCGTTAAAAGAGAGTGGCAGGGTTCCCCAATACTTTGCATGGTTTAGGCACAGTTCTACAGCCAAATCTGGGGCTTAGGGGTACTGCCTGTCTTGTAGTACAGTGGGGAAAAGGCCTACCCTGAAAATTAGCATCATCTAAATGGCTTTACAGGGGCCTAAAATAAATTAGTGAAGCCACAGGTTAAGAACCAGCAAGAGTCTCCCAACTTGGGACATGTGGCCGCAGTGATCAATCAGTCCACACTTGCGGAGTCCCTGCTCTGCGCCAGGCCTGTGCTGGATAGTCGAGAGATGGCAAACTGTGGTCCCTGCCATTAAGTCGACTTTGTGGTCCAAGGGGTGGTATGGTATCACAGAGGAAGGAAACCCAACTCAGATCAGGGGAGTGATATTCCTGGAGGTCACATCAGAGTGAGCAGTGAGGATAAGCAGGAAGGGACAAGGCAGGATATTCCAAGCAGAAGGAATAAACACCTGTGTGGACACAAGGGGCTGACAGCTAGGGGTGACAGATGTGTAGGGACGGCAATTAGATCAATGTGAGCATAGGGTTTAGGGAGGGCAGAAGACAGTGGAAAGGAGAAAAGGAGGTCAACAGGCCCCAAGTCTGGGATGCCAATCCAGGAAGTCTCAATTCTGTCCTGAAGGCAAAAGAGAATCCCAGAAGGGTTTTAGTTTTCAGACAGATTGGTATGGTAACTGAAAATGGATTAGGAGGAAGACACCTGAATGCAAAGGCTGGTAATGGTGCTAAGCCACTGATGAGGGCTGAGGGTGAAAGGCGGTCCCATGGGAGGACTCTTGGTCACGCGAGGCTGGACTCTAGGCCCACAGAGCCCCACAGAGTGCTTGTCTGGGGCTCTGGATGAAAAGTACTACCAGTCAAGTTCTTGAACTTAATAAACCCTCTGCAGAAAAGAAAACGGCAAATGGGCTGGAACAGCTCCACTCGGAGCACTGGCTTCCCACACAGGCAGCATATAAAGACATCTCACAGCTCACCTTTAATCCACCCAACAACTAACCATGAGGCTCTGCAGAGGAAAGTGACTTGCAAGAAGTCACCACCTTCATCCTCTGTGCACCCCAGGACCCGCCTCCAAGCCGCCACTTGTAGTCATCTCTAATAAGGTCCTGTCTGGCTCCAGATGAAAGCTGAAGACTGGTTTGCAGTTAGTTAATGGTTTTTATGCAAATATACCCCCTACAGTTGGCCTAACACTACTGCCCAAGGAGGAAATTCCTTTTGCAAAGCAAGGGCCCCAAGTGGAGGCCCTCCCAGCCTGGCTGAGCAGCAGGGTGGTATTCACTATACTGTCTCCTAGCCGGAGCATCAGGGCCTTCTGTTCTCAGTCATGAGGGGTGGTACTTCTCTCACAGCAGAGGTCTCTAGGCACCCTTGAAAATCTGGGGGAACCTATATGGCTTCCTGCCAGAGGAACTGTCCATTGAAAGATGATGAGATGATGAGGATGTACTGTTATACGTGCCCTTCCCATGGGCCCAGGACAGATAAAGCCCTTGGCAGATCAGCCGTCAAATACTTCCAGGTGCTGAGTTTGGGGAAGTTGTTTTTGTTCTTCATTATTTTAATTTTGACTTACAGAAAAAAGATACCCAGAATTCCTGCATAACTCCACCTAGATTCCCCAAATGCTAACATTTCTACCACATTTGTCATTATTTCTTTATGTTTATATCTACACACACGCATTTTTTCTGACTGATTTTAAATCTGCCACTGAATACTCCACTGTGTATATTCTCAAAACAAGAGCATCTCACATAACCACAAACTAATGATCAAAACTGTGAAATTAACATTGATGGAGTATTATTATCTGATCTACAACCTTTTTTCAAATTTTACCAACTGTCCTACTAGTATCCTTGAGAGCAAAAGAAAAAAGAATCTTCTGCCCGTGGATCCAATCTGGGGTTCCATGTTCCATTAGTTCTCATGTCTCTTTATTCTCCTTTAATTTGGAATGGAGTTACTGAGTCCTTCAGGACACTTTTGACAAGTACCGGACACTTATTTGATAGAATATTCTTCAATTCAAGTGTGCCTGATGCTTCCTCATCACTGGACTGAGATGACCCCTCTGGACAGGAGACCAGAGCAGTGCTGCGCCCTGTCAGGAGGCACGAGACCGATCTGTCCTACTTGGAATGTTAACTGTGATCTCTTGGTTGAGGCACAATCTGCAAGGGTTCTCTAGTCTCTTTTGGTAATTAATTAAAAAGTATCCTGGGAGGACATCTATCTTATTTCACAGCAAACTTTTCCATTGGTTTTTGCATCCATCAGTGGTTCTTGACTTGAAATAATTTTTACTGCTATGATGATGGTCAAACACAGATTTAAAAAAAATTTCATTGTTCCAGCTTTATTTATTGTTATTCTGTTAAAAAAAAGAACTTTCCCCTCTCCCTCACTTTTTTACTTATTCTATTATCTATCAGTAGACTCAAGGGTTCTTATTTTATTCTATGGGTCATTATAATCTGTTGTGATCACTATTTATTTGATCCTCACACTGTCCCAGATTTGACTAGTAGGAGCCCCATCAAGTTGACTCTCGTGACCTCTTGACATGACCCATCATTCTCTGAGCACTTCCTTACTTTCTGGCATAGCAGGATGTTCCAAGCTCAGTCGCAGAATCAGCCACTTCTCCAAGGAGTCCTGGCTCCTTGGATATTAACACCCATGATCGGGGCATGAAGTAAGTTCATTGCTACCAGAATGTCTTTGCTTCTAAGTCTCTCAAAACCAGAGCTCAGAAATCTATATGCATAAACATGAATACATGGACATACATCTGTTTCTATACACACATATAAAAAACCATTAAGTTCATTTGGATGACTCCGATTCCAATCCAACCCCACAGGATTCCTCCTAGCCTTTCCCACCTTCCATATTTACAGGCACTAACTCACTTCATTTTCTGAAATTAAAAAAACCCCGATTCTCACTATCCACAATATATTTGCCTATTTGCTCAACCCTGGAATAAACAGTAAATAGTTTCAGAATTGCTAACCCATGTCCCTGTGAAAAACAAACCTACCAACTAGAGTTCAAGATTTGCCTGCAGTTCTTTTTCCTTTAGTCTGAGGGTGTATAGTCAAAATACTTTATTCAAGAGCTATATGGGGTAGTTCCTTTCTAACCCTGCCTCAGTCATGTCCTCATTTGAAATACAGTATCTAACACATTTTAAAATAAAAACATACATGAGTAAATTAAGCCTTTGACAAAGGACACAGGTCCCCTTCTCCTACGGCAGTGGTTTCCTTCCAATAGGCTGATCCTTCAGAAACCTGTGAAGTTTACAAAAATGCAGACGTCAGCCGCGCCTAGTTATTTCTAGTCAGTAAATCTGAGCTAGAACCAGGGAATCTGCATTTTTCAAGTGTTCCCTGAGTCAGCCTGATATCTTATCAAGTTGGGAAATAACTGGCTAGAAGAATAAAAACCTAAAGCAGGGCCCTGATCTCATCTCTGGCCAGTTCCCACCAAGCTCCAGGCTCATGGGGACATGGTCCCTGCACTGCTGGCCATCTGAACGCCCTGCTCCTCTGCTGGCAATACTCCCACCTCCCTTTTACCACCTGCCAAATACCTAGTCTTTAAATTCCAGCTCAGATGCCTCCTCCTCTGCGATGACTTTCCAACTCCCTAAAGACAGCCAAGACCTCTAGAATAGATAAACAAGATTACACTGTATAGCACAGGGAAATATACACAAAATGTTATGATAAATCACAGAGAAAAAAATGTGACAGTGAGTGTGTATATGTCCATGAATGACTGAAAAATTGTGCTGAACACTGGAATTTGACACAACATTGTAAAATGATTATAAATCAATAAAAAATGTTAAAAAAAAAAAAAAAGACAGCCAAGACCCTCAGCTCCCTGAGCTCCCATAACAGTTTGCTCTTGATTGTGGCATAATTCACACACATTGAAAAACAGGCCAGCACAACATGATGGCTTTCTCACTAGCCCTCTGTGACAGCTCTCCTCACCAGGAGCAGAATTATCTGTGCTTGTCTTCTCCACTGGCAAGGAGACTTAGTCTTCTTCCCTTAATGATTCCCAAGCACGGGGTCTGGCATACAGCAGGTGCACAAAAAATGTTTGGTCTAGGATTATTTTGTAGCTTTAACCCTGCAGCTCAAAAATGGCCTAAGTACTTTTCCATGACTCATGAGAACAGACTGAGAAAGCTCAGATTGTCAAGGAGTCTCCGTTAAGTAATTCTCATCTTGAGATGAAGTCCATTTCTTCCTGCTCTGGGCTAAACCTGCATGTTATTGTTCATGCTGGTAAGTGAATGCTGTTTCCATACTAGACCTGATATTTTTAGCACTCCTGTTATGATAAACTCACAGTAACCTCAAAAAGAACAAATCAAAGTCAACTTTTTGCCACAGGAAACCAGCTCACACTTAATGTTTTGCAACATGCCATGGGAGAATAATAAAAAGATGAGACCTTTTGCTCACAGATGGTGAGGCCAACTCTCAAGATAGCGGAAAAATGCAGCAGGAAGCGTTCAGTCTGGCCACCACCTTATTAAGTAAACTGGAAAAACACTCAGCACCCAAACAAGGCAAACACACACACATGGACAGCAGGGCAGCTGCTTCAGAAGAGGCTGAACTATGAATGGGGCAGTAAGAACTGGCTATGTGTGCCAGGCAGGCCAGGACCAGGGTGACACTGGGCCTGATGGGTCCCCAGGGGAGCAAGCAGAATAAAGTACCCTGTGGGGATACCAGCGGGCAGGCTGCTGCCCTCTCTCCAGGGTGAAGAAATGACCAGACCAGCAAGCCAGTCACTCATGCAAAAAGTATTTATTTACTGAGCACGTATTAAGAATTCCATTAAGCAAAGGTGAAACAAAGTTGGGTTCTCCACAAGGTATTCTCACATATGCGTCCCAGCCAAGCACCCTGACCTCACTAGAATTCCTAAAGCATTGTCAGGAATATTAGTCACATTCCTGGAAAGGCTCTTGGGAAAAAATTCCAAGGCCTGGGAAAACCTGAAAACAACTTACGTGCCTTTTAAGACTGGTCACAGATGATAGTTCACCCAAAGAAATACGTTCTGCGGCCAATAAGACAAAAAAGGTCATTCGACACGTGCTCTCCAAGATCTTTTCTGCAGCACTTAAGGCCATCAAATGAAAAAAAGCAAGTTGCTAAACTGTGTTTAACAGTTTGCTTACACACATGTGCATAATTTTTAATTGTTATCATTATTTTTCAAGAAGAAACTCAAACAATTCTTAACAGTAGCTTCCCCTGAAAATTGGAATGGGGGAAATGGGGATGATTTAGTGAAGAAAGCTTACTTTTTACACCTTTGTGAATTATTTGAAAATTTTTTATGTGATATTTTCCTAATAAAAATAAATTTCAAGTGTTTCTTGCAGGGGTGGGTTGGGGGAGATGACTGTCTGGGTCAGAATTCAGATAATCTTTGTGTCTAATAAATATTTGAGCCAGGGTTTTGTGTAGTGTAGTGGTAATTCTGTTTCCATAACATGCAGAGCTCTTGATCTGAAATGTCACAAAATCACTCAGATATGCATACTACGGAGGTGAAGAGCACAGTCTACTGGGCAGACAGACCTTGTGGTCTAGATCCTAGCTTTGTCTATAAAACCAAGTGCATAATTTTGAGCAAGTCATATGCATGCTCAATTTCAGCCTTTTAAAATTTTCTACAAATTATCTCACTAAAAACTGCACTACAAAATGGGATAACAACTACACTTGAAAGATTGTAAGAGAACATGTCAGATGCTCACTAGCACAGGTAAGGCGGTAAGCAGTGTTCAACACACAATAACCATGCTCACGGGCGCCAACATGAAAACTAGAGAACCGTCTAAAAAGTTGGATATTCCCCAAGGCCAACCCGCATCCCAAAGATAGAATGTTACTAATGTCTGACTTCATAATAACAATATTAAGGCCACTTCTTTATCAATTTCAGGTGGGAGCTGGGAGCTGCGCTCAGCTCTGGTAGCCTCCAAAGCCTGTCTTTTCCCCTGACACAAGCCTACCCACTACTCTGTTCGGACTACTGTTACTGCCGTGGCTGACTATCAAAACAGGCTGGGCAAAAATACAGTTCCAACCAAGACTAGACCTTAGGACTAACTGGAGGACATTTTGTTCAAATTAATGAATATTTTCTAGAAAATTTTAAAAGAAATATACTTAAAATGAGTAAATTTTCTGGCATAAACCCCACTTCAATAAAGTTCTTAAAAAGTACAAAAATAAAACATACAGAAACACAAAACACAGGAAGAACTTATATTTTTTTAGAGTCAGTGACTATTCAGAACGAGATTTTGAGACAGGCAGGCTAACAGTCCTATCACTTTACAGGTAAGGAAACAAAAGTCTAGAGGCAAACTGACTTATTTGGCAAAGGTCACAAAGACGGCTGATGGCAAATACATTTGGCAAAAGGCAACTTTATGTGTGGAGGCTGCTACGATCTCCTAGATAAATAACCAGTGAAGTCAAATTACAGGAGAATATCACAGCTAGTTATATCAACGGCCAATCAGAAAATCAAAAGAATTTCTCTGAAGATGAGAATAAGGTGATAAACTCAGAGTCAGCTTAATACTTACAAGCTGAATTCTGGCAGAATTCTAAGCTGCTGGAGGAACCAGGGGAAGAGACCACGAGAGCCATTTCCCTCCACTTCCAGTCCTTAGTCAAGGGAGTTGAGCAAATATGCACCAACAGAGAAACTCCCAGAGAGCAAATATGCACCAACAGAGAAACTCCCAGAAAGCAAACAAGACCCTCATGCTCATTGCATTTGGAACACTCGTTACAGTTCCAGTTGCAGTACCTCTGGAAAGACACAAAAGAGCTCAGGAAGACTGAAGAGGGCAAAAAAGAAAAATCATCAGAAATACATACATGATAATGCATAAGAAAAGTTGGGACATGTCATCTGCTACAAAGAGAAAGGCCCAGGAAAGGTTATGCTGGATATCCAAAAATAAGCAGGAAGAGCACTAGGTGTGGTGTAAAAGAACCAGTTCCTGGGTTCCTGAAATAATCGGGAGACTTGGGTTTTAGACCTAAGATTGCCACTAATTTGTTGCACGGCCATTGGGAGTCACTTCCCCTCTAGGCCTCATAGAGAGAGAGAGAGAGAGAGAGAGGGAAAGAGAAAGAGAGAGAGAGAGAGAGAGAGAGAGAAGGTTTAATTAGCACTGAGAAGTGGGCTCATTTGTATGTCAAATCAGACAGTGACTGCAGGCAGTGCTGTTTAAAGGATTCTGAGGCTGTGGGAAGAGTGGCCCAATGATTTAGACAAACCAGCCAATGAGGAGGCTCCATCAGCCACATCTGCCACAGGTGAGGGATGGAGGGAGAGTGGGAAGCACGTATCGGCCATTCTTGGCCTAGACGATATATGATACATGGAGTTGTCTCCTTCTTGTAAAACTCTCTATTACAGAACTGTACACACAAAATGGTTAAGATGGGAAATTTTATGGTATGTGTTTTTTACCACAATAAAGAAATTCTATGACTATTAACTATGAACACAGAATTAATCACCAAATCCAAAGCCCTGGAATTTGAAACTAAAAAAATAAATACCATTTAGAAGAGAGAAGTAAACAAATGGAGTATATTATCCATCAAAGTGTCACAGGTAGAAAACTGAAACCCAACAAGATTGCTGCTGTGATAATACCTACACAAGTATGGAATTAACGGTAAACAGTCAATCCCCAAAATTTTACTACACAGGTGCAAGGTGCCCACTACTCCCCTACACCAAAAGCATTTAACTAGATAAGACAGGGCCCAGGACTGCTCTGTGCTAAGTCTCCTGCACGTGTATCACTTGAGCCCCACAAAAGCCCTCTGGGGCAGATGCTGTTAACACTCCCACGGTCAGAGGGGAATCTGAGTAAGCCTCAGGGAATATAAATTACCCACCTAAAAAATTGGCAGAGGCAGGACTGAAAGCCAGGTCTGTTTTGATTCCAAAGTGCCAGCTCTGAACAACAGTGTACCATTGCCCACCATCTGGGTCATGTAAAGCCCCTGCTTCTTCCTCACCACCCGTCTCCTTCCCGGCCTCTTGTAACTGCTGATGGTGATGTTCAGCAGAGTCTACCCGGATTAAATATACATTTTCCCACACTGTCTCCAGGGCACTAGTTTTGCCTCCCCATCTCAATGATGGGCGCCTGAGGGCAGAGAGGACCAGAGGCCTGTGTCTTCATTAGTCTATGCCTTTTAAAACACCTATAAATGGGGGTAGAGCAGCTACTTCGTATGACTGTGGTGAGGATCACACAAGCTAATGCCCACAGAGCGCTGAGAATGGAGCCAGGATGCTATTAGTCCTGGGTACCCCACACAGTATTTAAGAAATTAAGACTCCAAAGACCTGGGCTACTCAGGTCCCACCTCCTTACCCATCTGTGATCTGTGTCCTCTCAGGCAAAACACTGAGCCTCTCTGGGTCTCTGTTTCCTCATCCCAAGAAACCAAATTGGGGATAATTCCCACCTTGTCTACCTCACAAGGGTGCTGTGATGATGAGATGGACAAGAAAATACTCCAGAAATTGCAAAGGGTCAGATCAGGGTTTCTCCACCTTGGCACTACTGGTGCTGGAGGCAGTCCTGTGCCATGAGTCAAGGGATATTAAGCAACATCCCTGCCCTCTCCCCAATCCACTGTCAGTCGTTAACAACCAAAAATGTCTCCAGACACTGTCAATGTTCCCTAAGATTGCCCCCAGCTGAGAATCTTCAGATTATGGTAAACTCAAATACTGGTTGACTCCTTTTTTGTTTTTTGTTTTTGCAGGGGGAGGTAATTAGGTTTATTTATTTATCTATTTTTTAATGGAGGTACTGGGGATTGAACCCAGACCCAGGACCTTGTACATACTAAGCACGTGCTCTACCCTGAGCTACACCCTCCCCCAAGGCTGACTACTTTTATAAGTTAGAAACGCTCAGGCTATACCCCAAACCTCTGCAAATTAATAGCTGTTTACTGAGGGCTTTCTAAGTGCCAGGCATAGGGAACAAAAGTTGGGAAGGACATCTCGAAAAGCACAAAAATGTCAAGGTGATTCTCCTTCTGCATGCTCTTCTGGTATGTTCTATAACAGACATGGATGACTTTCACACTAATGAACAAACAGATGTTATTTATAACTTACTTGCTTACTTTGAGAACAGGAGTAGCCTTAGTCTCCCTGCACCTCAGTTTCCTTGTTTGTGAAACAGGGATAGGAACAGTATCTACTCCCAAAGGCTCTTGCTAGTAATCATTCAATGTTCATGATTATTATTTTTAAAATAATATTAAAAAATTAAAGGCCCAGGCCCAAGAACACCAAGAAGGCAAGCAATACTTAGCTAAGAGCCCCCTGAGCACCAGCAATGATGGTGAGAGGGGGAAAAACCCTTTCAGGAGAGGAAGGCTGGGTGTGAGGCCAAGAACTCTAAGAGGGAGAAGTGATGATGAAAGTAGCTGGATTTATGACACCGTTCTCTCAGGCTCCACTTTAGAGGGTAGTTCATGTCAACAAACAATGAAAAGAACAAAACTCAGTAAGAAACCAGAGCTCAATGCTGGGCCTCGTCTCCACTCATCCTGCTGTTCCTAAGCGGCCACTGAGAACCAGCTAATGAGGAACTTAACTCGGGACAAACCTGAAGCACCCTTTTGGACTCTGCAGCCACATTCGCAGAAATCAAAGCACAAAGCGCTCATGGGGAAGCTCAGCTTCAAGTCCTCACCTTGAAGGAGAAAGTAATCCGAAGTTGTGCGCTTCAGAGCCGCCTTGGCTTTATCGCTGCTCCAGTCCACTTCCAGCGCTTCTTTGACAGAGCAGAAGACCACCTTCTGTTGAAAAAAGACAAAACTGCTTAAGGATGAAATATGCTAGCTTTAAGTCACCAGGGAGACGCTCTTCACCATTTCTAGGAGAAATGTCATTATATACGGTTTAATGTTCATTAAAAGAAGACTTGGCCCACTCAAATCCAATAAATGTTTATTGAGCACTTACTGTGTGTTGCTCTGGGCACTGGGGACACAGAAATCAATGACATGCTCTCTCCCTGCACTGAAGGAAGACAGAGCAAGCTAAAGACCTAGTTCCCTCTGACTCTCTAACTCTGGCGGTACTTACGCAGCAGAAATACCTGCACAAGTGACCAAGAACGTGTGTCTGAAGACAGTCAATAAAATGTTATTTGTATTAGTAAATAGAAACAAACAACAATACTAATAAATAACAGCAAGAAAAACAAGCAAAGGGGGCAGAACAAAAGCTCCAGGCTGTGGAAACAGAAATGGCATTTGCAGAAGTCCTGTGCTAGGAGGAAATATGGCTGAGACCTATTAAGCTAAATCAAACTTTCTTTAAAAACAGACCTTAGTATAGTTATATTTTAAAATGTAAACAACTAAATGTGAATAAGAAAATGGCTTTCCTTTCCCTTTCCTAAACAATTAAGCCCAAAAGCCATTTGCTGGGACTGAGGAAGGGCAGGGAAATGGTGTGTGTGTGTGTGTGTGTGTGTGGGGAGGGGCTGAGTGGCCTGGCGGGAGGGGACAGAGCAGAGCAGGGAAAAAGGGCATCCCTGGAGGGCAGCAATGGGGAACTAGTGACATCCAAGGACTTGATGTGACCAGAAAACACACTGAGAATCTGGGGAGCTAGGTTTCTCACTTTCAGAGAAGAGAAGGAGAAACACGGAAAGGGAGAAAGTTAGAATGAAGCCTGTGGTGAGAATTATTTGCGTAAACTTTGTGTGTATGTGTATACACACACACACACACACATAGATAAAGAAATAAATGTAGATGCAAATGTGTGTATGTGTATAAATACAAATGTTAACTAGCTGTGCCCACTAAGAAGGTCTAAAAGCAATGATACTCTGGTAGCAGTGAACACATCTAACATCCAGATCTTGGTTTCTAGTCACCACTAAGAGAAACATTTCTCCTCGGAGAAATGGCTGATTTCAAGGGTAGGGCAGGGCGAGCATGCAAGGAGCCTGAAACAAGGACAAGTACTCCAAGAATGACGGGGACAGGTAAAGAGGTAACAGGAGCCAGCTTAAAAAGAAGCTTTCACTGGTTAAATCTGGAACAATTTGAGGGTAAAAATAATAATGATAGATTATAATACTTTAAACTATAGTCCATTAGTCCATAGACCTAAAATTAACTAATAAAGTCTGATAAGGAATAGGGTATTTACACATTTTCAAAATACCTTTCCACAAAATACCTATTAGTCTATCAGTCAACAGGAAAATGAGGAACTGATGTCCAAGGAGCAGTCCGGCAAACATAATCTTACTCAAATGACCAGAGTTAACACGACCAATTAAGGGGCAGATGGCAATGGCAATGACACACCAGACCACAGGATGCAACGAGAAGCATCCACGTCATGATATTTTTGCCAAAGATGTGCAGCTAATTGTAAGGGATCATCAGATAAACCCAAACTAAGGGACATTTTACAAAATAACTGGCTTGCAACCTTCAGGTGTCACGAAAATCTAGATGCATGTATGATTCTAAACTGGATCCGTCTGCTGTTAAGGACATGATTGGAACAACTGGTAAGACCTGAATGGGGTGCACAGCAACAGTGCACCCATGTGAATTTCCTGATTTTGATGGTTGGTTTCTGATTATGGAGAATGTCTTGTTTGAGAAAATAAAGACTGAAATATCTGAGGAAAGTGATGGATGGGGCATCGTCCTGGCACCTTACTCTCAAACGGCTGTCCGTACTAGCTGCTTCTGCTAAGTTTAAGATGGTATATGAGTGTACAAGTAATTTCAAAGATGGTATGTGAGTGTACAAATAATTTCAAACTTACAGAGGTGTGCGTCTTTCTTCTTTTCTTCTCTCTCCACATACACACACCACACACATACACATACATACATCAGATATTTAAAAAAGAAAAGAGAAAGATAATAATGGTACAATTTAGGAGGCTAAGTCAACCAAGACCTAGCAGCTACCAGGCAGTTTACACAGCTTACTAACGACCAGAATGGATTTGAAAGATGAAGTTCAAATTGCTAGTGAGGATAAAACAGTCACGGTTTTTAAGGTGGCTTTCTGCCTCCTCATAGTCACTCCTTTGGGGTTTGGATCCACTGTAAAAACGTGTACACAAGATGTCTGTCCGCCCTCAAACCGTTTGGTCAATGGATCTGTCTGACCTTAAAAGTAAGTCATGTAGTCAGCCTAGTGACATGTAGTGCCTGGTACAGACTTGCCAGACTGTTCTTAACAAGTCTTACAACACAGGTCAAGCCATCAGCAGTATGGTCTGGAAATGCCATCATGATGAGAAAACAAAGTTTTACTGGCTTTCAAAAGCTACCAAGACCTTAATTCAGGATTTTTGTAGTTTGCCTGGCTAAGAGCAATGCTAAGAATCCACTGATTCATTATGCCATTATATAATGAACAAGGGGGAAAAAGTGGTTTTGAGAGTCTTAGTCCCAGGCAGGCTTGTCTCTAACACTTTCAGGGCCTGAGGGTAAGAGAACAAATGAAAACCCATATATCATGTCTACCTATTTAGTTATAAATCACCCTAATAAGCTATTAAATAAAGTATATTGTATTCTCCTGCCTTGACAAATAAACATTCTTCATAACCACCCGGAAGACCAGGTTCAAATTTGGAATTCTCACACTCTTTGGGAGTTCTGTGCCAGAACGAAACACATTGGGAAGGCCACCCCCTCCTATTCCCCTTTCCTGTCCCACCTCTGGCTCTGTCCCATAATGCAAGGGGCTTTGCACTTGACTTTGCCGAAGGCTTTGTCCATCCCTCCCCACCAAAACATCCATCTCTCAGGCCTAGGCATGCAGACACTGTGGCAAGGTCTGCAACCCAGAGCCAATCAGGGAAGAAGCCTACAAAAGCCTGGGAAGTAAGCCTGGGGTTAAGCAGGCAGGAGATTCCAGGGGTCCTAGTATATAGAATGTGCTCCAGAACTGCGGGGAAGGCTATGGGGTCCAGGCAGACACATCTCCTTGATTCCATGGAATCCTGATCCTGTGAAGGGAACCTTCCAGAGCTCCAGGGCCAAGGACAGAGGCCCTTTCCCTCCCCAACATTAAGGGCAGAAGCATTCCCAGTTCTGCCACTAACTTGTGACCTTAGGCAAATGGATTTACCTCTCTTGGGTCTGTCTGTGGCAGACAACTTTTAGGGAAGTTTCTTGGTATATGAGGAGGCCCTAGTGGCCTTGACTTTAATGTGTACCAGCCCTCCGGCCACAGGTGACAGAGACAAAGGTGGGCACATGACCCAAGCCAGACCAATCGGAGTCTCTCTCCTGGGAATTGAGAATAGAACAGTTGGAAATGGAGATACATTCACGGCATAGCTGTAAAGAGAAAGGCCAAATTCCTATTGCCTCCGAGGCTCCCAGCTGCCCTGGTCTTTACCTGTCTTGGGTCACAGTGGTGTTTAATGCTTCTAGTGACACTCCAGCCTGACTCCAATTAACGTCCCCTTTCTTCGTTCAAAATACCCAAAGTCCATTATCGTGGCTCATGACAGTTAAAAATAAAACCAAACTTAACCAAGCTGCCTAAGCTGTAGTAGAACAGATGCAAAAGGTGGTGCCTGCCTTACCCATCTCACTGGTACTGAGCTTATAAAGAAAAAAACATGCTCGATGGTACTTTCGGGGAAAGAACCTTTTGGATGAAGCAGCCAGCGGTGTCTGCTGGGAGGAACACCCACATCCACCTGAATGCACACACTCCACAGGAACCCTCCCCTCCCTCACCCCTCCCCTGCTCCACACCCCTGGCTCCCGGGTCCCTCTGCCTAGAATGCCTAACCCACTCTCCTCCACCATCTGCTGTCTTTCCTGACAATTCCGGGCCTTAAGCATTTCAATCTGATAGTCTAGTTAAGACTAATAACAAGCCCTCTTACGCTGTTCAATGATCTCTCCCCAAATGGGTATCAGCTTCCTGAGGCAGGGACCACAGAAAGGCACAGCGCTGAATGGACTAGATTTTCAATAAATACCCCCGAGTTGATGGGACCCACCTGCTTTTCATGTGTCAAAAAGCCCAAGAGTAAATATGAAAGACGAATTCTCCACACAGTCTATCACCATCAAATTAAGGGGTTGAGCTGAGCCATTGAGAATAGTGGGAAAGTGCAGTGACTTCTGTGCAAAAGGAAACTGGCTCAACAGATCACGGGAAGGCAATCAGAGGAAGACCCACACAGCCATTTAACGTTGTGTTCTCCAGCTGTATGCCAACTACATTTCCACAAAAAGATAAACAGACTAGACTAGAATAGAATCATGCTCTCCACAGTAGACATAAACATTTGCTTATACAAATATATTGAGCAAAGAAAGGAAAAGATAGTACATATATGTCTTTCACAACAGGGCATTACATGTGTCTTACATGTATTAATATATATTAATTAGTACTCCAATGTATCATGTATATGCATAAAAAAAACACTGGCAGGAATGTTATAGTCATTATTGGGTAGCAGGGTTCACATTTTTTCAACTTGGTCTCTATTTTCCACCTTTGGGACCGTGACCCTATTTCCCTTTTTAAACCAGGCTGAACATCTATAACAAGTGAAACAGTGCTGGATGTAAGGCTGAATGTAAATCAGGACTGAAACAACTTTCAAAACTACAGATTTCTAGGTCTAATTTCCACACCTACTCATGGGGGACTATAGTTTTCAAAAGCATTCTAACAACTGACAACCACAATCTGAGACAGTTTTCACACTCAGCAGAGTGGCAAAAGAGCCTGACGTTACCAAATGTTACTGTTACATGCTGCTGGGTTTGGAATGTAAATTAATAAAACTACTTGAAATTTATTTTTCAGGGTCTGGTAAAGTTGAAGATGTGCACATCTTAATTCTCCTCTACCCTAGAGAAATCACACACTTACCCTAGGAGATAATCTGCAGGCACACGTGCACTCACACACACATACACACCCGACTACAGCACAATTTGTAACAGCAAAAACTTACATGCCTGGGGGGAGGGTATAGCTCAAGTGGTGGAGTGCATGCTTAGCATGCACGAGGTCCTGGGTTCAACCCCCTATACCTCCTCTAAAAGTAAAGAAACCTAATTACTTTCCCGCACTGCAAAAAAGAAAAAAAGAGAAAAGGGGAAAAGAAAAATACTTACATACCTAAATACCCATTAATAGGAGAATAAATAAACAGTCATGTTTTCATGAAACAAATACTGTATGGTCAAAAAAACCCAAAAAAGAAACAAAAAAAACTGTCCTGCAGTGCTTGCTGCCCAAGAGAGCTTCCAATGATGACAAGAACATTCTGTGTATCTGTGCTTTGCAATATGGATGCCACCAGCCACGTGTGGTTACTAAGCATCTGAAATGTAGCTAGTGAGACTGAAGATTTGAATTTTTAATTTAATTTAAATTTCATTCCTTTTAATTTAAATAGCCACACAGGGCCAGAGGCAACAAGAATGAACAGTGAAGCCCCAGAACTACATATAAACACAGAGGGCCTCACAAACCTAACGTTGCTCTTATAGAGCACGTGGCAGCATATATACAATATGAAATCAATTCTGAAGAAGTTAAAAAGCATACCAAACAATTCTATATTGCTTGGAAATACATGCGTATGCAGTAAGAAGAAACGCACGAGAATAAGAACCACAGATAAGGACTGTGGTCACTTGCATTGGGGAGGGTAACCGGGGGCCTGGATTACATTAGTAATGTTTTATGCCTGACACTGGATGGTGGGTACATGGTGGTCAGCTACATCATTCTTGATTTATACCTACAACATCATGTAATAATCTTTATTCCATTGTTTAGATTTACAAACACATGGTAAACACCATGCCAAGCAGGGCTATGTATATCCACCCCTTCTGGTACCTTATTAAATCCATACAAATGTACCAGCAGCCCTGAGAAGACAGAGAAGGAACACACAGATTGGTACGGATAATACTGGAAACGTTTTGGTTTTTAAATTGGATAATGTTTGTTTTGTTACAATCCATAACTTGCATTGATGTCATATGATTTTTGTGTGTATCAAATATCACACAAAAAAGATTGGATTGTGCTGTGATGCTGGGAGGGACCCCCTTTCCTCATCTGTAGAGCACAGAAACTTCTCTCGGGTGAGACAAGGCACCACCAGCACCCACCCCACGCTCCACAACTGTCTTACCTGCAAAACCTACTACTCAGCATTCCACCAAATTCTCTGCAATGTGCACCCTATGCTTCCCTGCCTGCCCCTCTCTCCCCAAACCAAGTGATTCTGACAATCAGCAGAGTGTTAAACCTCTCTGGCCTGCAGGTTCTGGTATAGGCAACCCAATGACTTACTTCTAAATATTCCTAGCCAAGCCCCTTGTCTTTAAAAGCCTCCTGTCAGCTGAGCTCAAATACCCTTAACTATGAGAACTAACATACTATAATATTAATCCATTTATTTGATCACAAACAGTTAACTGAATAACTCCTTTGTGGGGGGAGTTAGGTTTATTTATTTATTTACTTTTAGAAGAGGTACTGGGGAGCAAACCTAGGACTCTGTGCATGCTAAGCATGCACTCTACCACTTGAGCTATACCCACCCTCCTGAATAACTCCTTTTTATAACAATTATCTCCTCCAGGGAGATGGTGCTGAAACAGCCACGCCTACACTGAACAAACATCTCAACAGGAGTATACCAAGCACTGCACTAGGAACACAGCAGTGAACAAAACTGCCTGGCCCACAAGGAGCTTTGACTCTAATGGGAGAGACACTGACAAGTAATCTGAAGTGCAATCAGCATTACAAGTCAAGGTGCCACAGAATTCACAGCAGCACTATTTACAGTAGCCAAGACATGGAATCTACCTTAATATTCATCAACAGATGACTGGATAAAGAAGTTGTGGTATATTTATACAATAGAATACCATTCAGCCATAAAAAAAGAATAATGCCATTTGCAGCAACATGGATGGAGCTACAGATTATCATACTAGTGAAGGAAGTCAAAGACAAATATACATCACTTATACGTGGAATCTAAAAAAATGATACAAATGAACTTATTTACAAAACAGAAACAGACTCACATAGAAAACAAACTTATGGTTACCAAAGGGTAAAGGGAAGGGGGAGGGATAAATTAGGAATTTGGGATTAGCAGATACACACTACTATACATAAAATAAACAAGGACCTACTGTATAACATAAGGAGCTATATTCAGTATCTTGTAATAACCTCTAATGGAAAAGAATCTGAAAAAGAATCTGAAAAAGAATATATATGCACACACACACACATATATATGTATAGCAATCACTATGCTGTACACCAAAAAACTAACAAAATTGTACATCAACTAAACTTGGGGGGAAAAAAAGGTGCCACATAAAAGGGGAGGAATTAAACTAGTCAGCCATCAGGAATGTTTCTTTAAGGATGGGGGTGAGAGGAGGATGATAGAATTGTCAACAAATTGCCCAGAGAGGGGGACCAAAATAATGAATCACTACTCAACTGTGGAATTTCACAACTAATTCATGTAAAAAGGGTTACCAGTGCCCAAATTAGTCACCTACTATTGCAGAAGCTGTGGTAAAATTATATCTGTATTTCTTGGCATGTCAGAAACAAATCCTATTTTATGTTTAATCTTTAAAGAGCTATTATGGAGAGTAACCACCACCATCTAGCCCCTAACAATGGGGGGGGGCAGGAACATGGGAGTACGACGGTGGCCTTTTATCCCCAAAGTTTTCTGGAATAGTTCCAAATTTCACATATTTTATCCCACCATCCTCATAAAATCTCAAATTATCCTAGAAACTCCAAAGGGATTCACCCTGTGAGTCATAAGGTGAGCCTGTGCCCTCAGCCACTGCCTACCCTCTCTCCCCATCTATTCTTTCTTACAGAGTTGCACGATCTTGGATGGATCACTGAACTTCTAGCTTTACTGTCAGCAGTAAATGGAAACAAAGAGATTAATGTGCTTCCCTGCACCCAATACAGTGCCTTGCACAAAGTAGGTATTTTACAACTCATAGATACAGAAAGAGCTGGCTGTTTCAGAGCAAGGGAAGCCAAAGTTCCTCTGCCCCTACATCTGTGCTTTTTCTCCATCCTCTTCCCCGTGACTAAATGCCAGTCCTGGCTTAGGTGCTTGGTAATTCATTCTTCACATGTCAACTGTAACAACTCTTCCTCTGGGAAACCTCTCTGGGCACTTCCTCATCACAGAACCACTGCAATCTCCTTCATCTCCTGTGTGTTCGTGCCTATGTTGGGGTTGTGCCCAAGACTTGTTTCTCATGAACTCTGTTCTCCTGGTTTCTCTGGGCACCAAGGGAAGCAAACAATATACTCCTGAGCACCTACTGTCCGGGCATGACGGCACCGGTGCTAGAAAGGCCCAGCCAGCACCTTCCTAGACGGTGTGAAAACCACAAGCTGTTTTTCCTCTTTGTTTTTTAACATTTCTAATTTAGGAGCACAATGTGTACCTTGAAGCAAAAGTGGCTTTACAACATTTGGTTGAACCTAAGGAAAGGGGGGAGGGGAAGGGAACCCTAACCAGAAGCCTTTCACAGGAAACAGGAAATGGCTGCTTCCCCACCCCCATCCTGCACTCTGAACATAATCCAACTAGTTATTCTGTACACCTTAGGCAAAAGAGCAGAATCTAAATCAAGGAATTTTTGAATTAGAGAAAACTTCGAAATCATGGAGCAGTCAGTGCCAAAATGGAGACGGCATGTCATCACAAGGTGGCAAAGCCACGGGCCCAGCCATGTCACCCCAGTCCTTCTGAGCGCGCTTGGTGAGGCCGCACAAAGGCAAGGTTCGGAATCCCAGGGGCTGTCATCAGGAATGCACTGAATGCCTCGCAACCTTAAGGGCTCGGGGTTGGAATCCAAGCCTGAATTGTCCAAGTGAAACAGCTGACTAACAATGTCAGCTGGGGAATATTTTGATACCTTCAAATTCTGCCCCATGTAGGAAGAGGCTGCACAAAGAGCTGTGACTTGGAGAGCCCTAGGAATGGTACGCGAAGGCCGCCGAGTGCCTGCCAGGGCTGCCCACATTCTCCTCATAGCTAGATAAAGTGGCTCCCAAAAGAGGTCTCCAGATCCACCCCAGTGGGCACCAGCAGAATTGACTCCCAGGAAACTTCCAGCTGTGAAGGGCTAACAAAGCTGGGCTCTCTCAATTTGAATGTGAAAGACCCGCCCCAATCAGAGAAGGCCCTTAAGCCATAAAGCCCTTCACACCAAGGCCAAGTGTCACACTTGTAAGAGGGTGTGATTTATAAATTGACAGCACCCACAAAGCTGCTTTTGTACTCCTCCTTAGTTAACAATTTATCTCCCCCCACCAAACTCACGGAGCTATTCAGATAAAGCTTGACTGGGCCTCAGAAAGAATGAAAGAAAGGAAGAAAGAAAAGGACCCAAGTTTTGGCCAAAACATCAATGTTCACTCTGGATAATTACGGTCCTGTGAATAGACCCTAAAATTAGGGCTTAATAATTCCCCTGTATCACACTCACAGCATCAAACTATTCCAATACAAACATAAAGAGCAAGAAAAAGAAAATCTCCAAAGCAGCCTTGCGGGAAACTCAGAGTTCCACTTTTGTGGTTTTCTGCAGTCTCTTTTGTGGTTTCTGCACTCTTAGAATCCCCCCTTTAGAGCAATTTTAACTCGACGCCCTCATCAGCTGTTTTTCTTTCTCAACATTTAAATCTACAAAGCAAAGAGTAAATATGGGCTTGGCCATGTCTTTCCTCTCGGTTCAGCAAAACCAGTTCTAGCCACTTCACCTCGTTTTCCCCATTGCATGAATTCCCTTCTCAGATTCCAACACAAGCTACGAAACTATCTTCTTCTGATTCCCTTCCCATTCCTCTTTCTATAAACTGAATTCCGGCACCGATTCCAGTAGAGACTAAACCCCTAACCCAAACTATGTTAAAAAAAAAAAATACATACACATCTGATAACACTTGTCAACACTGAGACTTTTCTTCTTAAAAGGTTATTTGGTGAAAAAAAAATTTATTTTAAAAAAGCAATTAGGCAATTCAAGTTTAAACTGTCTCCCTGCCCACTTAGGACCTTACTGAATTGTCTATGAATCTGGGAAAAGAAACTTTTTTTTTTCTATAAGAGTAATGGCCTGTGCTCAAAAACAGTCTTTTTGATATTACTCCATACCCCGAAGTCCAAATCGGTGGCCCACCGAGCAAGTAGGTCCTGCAGCATGTTCTCTTTAGTCTCTTCAGGGTGGACGGGAACTGCATGGAAGGTGTCGGTTTCAAGGTGAGGTTTCCGGTATTAAAAAGTTTGGGACAGAACATATAAAAAAATCTACATTTCTGATTCTCTTAAAAAAAATCACATTTGGCATCACTAGGTCCACAGACCCTTGTGGCAACAGCTGGATGACACTAAGCGTAGCTGCCCCCACTTTAAATGAGACAAGCACTGGCCCAGTCTGTCTAGCCTCCTCACTAGCTGCCCTTGCTGCAAATCGTTGCAGCCTGTATCCTTGAAGGCCCCAGGGTTTCTGACTCTTGACATGCCCCCCGCCCCCCAGGACACATACCTTTTTGACCATGGTGGTCTCAGATGAATCAAGTTTGGCTCTCTTGGTATCAGGTCCATCTTCTACTCCTTGGCTAACTTTGGCAACTTTGGTTTTTTCCCTAGAGGGTGACGAGAGGAGGGAATCAAGTTCGATCCTATAAATCATGCCCTTTGAACAAAAAGAGCATCAGGAGCTCAATGAACAGGATGGTGGTTAAGAGCAAAAGCTCATACAGGGGGAGGGTAGAGCTCAGTGGTAGGGCATGTGCTTAGCATGCGTCAGGTCCCGGGTTCAATCCCCAGTTCCTCTATTTAAATAAATAAACAAACAAACAAGCAAGCAAATAAATAAACCGAATGCCCCCCCAAAAAAACCTCACACAGATCTGGGTTCAAATCTCAGCCCACCCACTGATTACCCACTTACCCACTATGTGGGAAAAATAATCCCTGCAGGATTATTCAAAGAGAAATAAGAAATTGCTTAGCACACGGTAAGCTCTCAGTAAACTTTGTCAACGTTCCACTTGACTCATGAAATAAAGAGCTGAACTTAATTCCTCCCCCAACCATGGGGAGCACACATTAAAATGACCTGGTCTTTACTCCGACTTCTTTATCCACTTATAATGTGCCCGAAGAACTAGATTTTTAGTCATAAACCATTAGAGTTACAAGAGATCTGGAACATGTTTGTCCCTCCTCCATCCTGACTTTACAGGCAAGAAACTTGCAGACTGGAGAAATTACAGAGACTTGTCCGAGAAGCTGAACAAAAGAAAGTAGTTCTTGACTCTTGGTTGGAGGCTTCACCTACAGCACAGGGTCTCTCTTTACCTCTCATCAGCAAGGGGGAGTGCTCAAAACTTACAGCCCCAAAACCAAGTCATATAGTCTTACAGTACTGGTATCATCTGCCATCTTTCATCTAGAAGCTAACAAGTTCAAAACACTGCAGGTCCCATCATGTGAGAATCACCCTGGTCTGAAACCTCAATGTTCAGAATGAGAGGAGGAGGCCTGTCTGCTCCACAAGAGCAGTCTTGGGACCTTGGAGCTTTTCCAAGGTAGGATTCGGCTCAATGTGCTTCCAGAGTTATCCATCTAACTATTTTGTACTCATTTTACTATCTCTCAACCCGAACACACACATGCCCAAGATGGGGAACAAATGTTTACAATCCAAGCAAGCCTTATCTAAATAGAAAGTGAGGCTTCATCACCTGAAGTCCAGGCTGATCAAATACCCACGTGGTGTGCCCTGATTGCCTCAGAACTGCTTTCTTCATGCTCCAGAGGAGACCATCAATTTGGAAGGCAGGGGCCACATCGCCCACAAGTCCAAACACATAATCTACATATTCAGTAAGCTGTTAATGATTTGGTTTCCCAAAGGCCTGAGTATTACAGGAAAATACTTTCTTTACATGGTTCATTTCCTACCAATGAATAAAACAGTATTTTCAAAATGCTATGTTCTCTCCTCCTCTCCCAAAACTTACTCTACAAATTCATGCTCTCCAAGATTGGCAAACGTGTATCCATGGTAGCCAAAAACATCTCCTGTAAAGAACTTGATGCTATTTTTGTAACAGATCTGGTCAACTTTAACTATGACATCCCTGGAGCAGCAAGTCAGACATACCTGCAGAAAGAAAGAAAGTGGCTGGGTATGAGTTGTGCAGACTGTGAATCACTGCCCTGATGTCTAAATAAATCTTAATGAACAGTCTCTCTGGGCATGTCTAGAGCCAGTTTCAAACTGGTACAACAGGTTCTTTGGATCCTATGGTTAGAAGACAAAAGAAAAGTTGCAAGTTTCAGTGTGTAGAAAATGTAAATCATGAGACCATCACTTCATCTTCTGCAACCAAAACGAAATGTGTTTAGCTATAAAGTAAAAGCCATCCAAGGAATTTGTTTCCTCTAATCCAGGAACGTATATAAACCACATTTCATAGTTTTCATGAAAAGGAAAAGAACAGGCTACAGCGAGAAACAAAACCATTTTTAAATTTACCCAAAGGTCATGTTTAAATACAAGGGCATTTTTCCCCCTTCTTTTGACTGATAAATTTAAGATAAAGAAGATAAACAAGTCCTGTTGAGATTATTTTTCCACAGTTTTCGATGTGAAACTTTATCTGAATTTAAGGACAAAAGAAAAGGTTACAGACCAAGTGACCTCCCATTCAGACTTAGACAATGAGCTGGTGATTCACTCGGTGCAACTATCAGTGTTGCTCTGAGGCCTCTAGGTTGTGTTCCAATAAGTTGAGGTAGTGGAAATGGCTAAGTTTTACTGCATAAAACACCATCTTCTCAGGAGAAGCTTTGTTATCAGGGCCAAGAAGATGACTTCTAAATTGCACATGTTTTCTTCTGAACATAGTAAGTTGGAGAAGAAACTACAGGGAGGATATTTTCATTTGATAAACTTCTTTGCTGTTGTCTGGCAGTCTGAAATAACATTCACAGGGAAATGTGAGCCCCTGGCACCATTCAAAGGATGCAGTCACTCAAGGGAAAATCAAATCTAAAAGGTAAGGCAGCTACAGTTGAACATGTAATCAACTGACTAAATGGAGCCCTGAGGTCAAAGGCAAGTGTTAAAACCTACAAGGACCAGTCAAACACGGCGCAAACCTGAGGCAGTCACGCCTGCCTAGTGCACATGCATTGTATATACCAGCAATGGCCCCACGCTTCAGTTGTTTGTTTTTTTTTTAACCATGCTTCAGTTCTAATAAAGCTTCTAGTTGCTAGAAGTTCAAGGGATACCTAGAGTAAACCAAATGTGGTTACTATGGATAAAGAAACAAAGATGACATGTCCAAATGGAAAATGTTCCAATATCTGGATCTACAAAATAGAATGAATTTTTTTAACAGAACAAAATGCAAGATGATCCATCATTCCAAGCCCACATCTGAACAGATGCACATAAGAAATATAACAGTGGGAAAAACAAACTACCAAACCCAAATTCTAACCTCTCATGTGATAGGCTTTTCAATTAAAAAACAAGTAGATTATCTGTGACGAATTCACAGTTAGCCAACATTTGTTAAGCTTTTCTAGGGTACAAGGAACCGTGCCTAAAAGGTCACAGATACTGAAACCGAATTTAACTTATACTTTCACCTCTGCATAGATTTGGCAGTGAAATCAGATGAGGTTGGCTATGCCTCATCTGGCTCATGACTATAGTGATTCTGTCTCGTTATCTGCGGCAACAAGGCCAAAGCGGCTGCGTGAAAGACAGAGACACAGGGAGACCAAGATCAGGTGTGCTCTTGTAAAGACAAACACAAGCTGTAGTTTGATATTTCTAGCACACACACACACACACACACAAATGACTCTGCTACATAAGTTAATCACCAACTTGTTAGGTGTTCTGGAGAAAACGTGTGTAATAAAACGTATAGAAGCTATGTGCAAAGAGTCTGAAAGGGAGATAAGACACCAATGATAAAAGCTGGTCTTGGGGAAAACATGCCCAAAGAAGAAACCCAAAGACAGAAATCTGCTGGCAGCTGCAGCAGATTCAGCAGACTGGATCTACCTACCAACACATTCAATCTACTAAGGCAATACACTAAAACTAAAGAACAGAACAGCTCACAAATTACATGGGAAAAATCTCAGATCTGAGAGTCGAACCCTCAAGTATACATGGTATACATATAACCAGTGCTTTAATTTGCTTAGTTTCTGCAGCAGACTTTACATTCCCTATGAAACTTACAGCATCAAATTGAGTGAAAAACGACTCGGGTTTCTTTTCTATATTCTCAGTGTCCACCTTCACATCCACCATGGGGTTGAGATTCTGTGCTCGTTCCAAAGAGGCTTCAGCCCTGTTTCGGCCAACAGACCCAGCACGGACCAGGAACTGAGCTCCGGGATCCTCTGGAGACACCTAGGAAGAATTTTTTTTTTACATACTTGAATTGGGGAGGGGGGGAGCAAATGAACTTTTCCATTTTAAAGAATAACTAAAATATCACCACCTAATTGTATTACTGTCATCCCTACAGGAATGTGCCCAATGCAGACTCCTTACACACTTTCCTTCTGAGGCTTTAAAATATACGTTTAACTTTTTTTTTTTTAAACTGAGCAACAATGGTTAAAGAGCACCCCCTTGTGTTCAGAAAGAAAATTCACTCTAAACAGTCCATGCTTCTACAAAATTTGTAACTGCTAACAAATGTAACTGTCAACACGAAGAATTAACCAAATACCTACCATGTGCCCAATTCTAAGCATTCAGAGAAATATGTAAGTAGTTTAAAGGATGTAGTTCCTGCCTATAAGTGGTTTAAAAGTCAGACCAATGCAAAAATCAGACACAATTAAGAATGTTTGAAACAAACTCAAATTCAACTAAAACTCAGAAAGGAGGAGAGGCGAGCAGGGGCTGGAGAAGAGGGATATTTCACCCAGAAGACTGGATGTCGGCAGAAGAGAGCCTCAAAGACAGATGTATAATCACCTGACAGCCACCAGTGGGATTACAGATTCCACTGTTTAAAATGCATTTCTTCACACATCAAACATCTAATGTGACCATTCATCTCCATGTACGACCTCGCCACCTTCACTAAGACTGGATTCAACAGAAGTAATCTCCCTCTTCTCCTGCCAACTCTCCGCAGCAGACACTCTCCCTTACTATCTTTCCTCCAAGAAAACGAGCTGGTCCTTCCCTTCAAGGCCAGCCCTCTAACAGTAGCCTTGACCCCCCCACCCCCCACCCCACTTCCTCAGGGATCTCATTACACAGATGTTGTACATCATAGTGCTTAAGAACAAGGCCCTGGGATTCAGATTGGATTCAAATCCTGGTTCAACCACTTGAATGCGGGGACTTGAGCGAGTATAAGGGACCACATGTACAATGCGGACGGTGATAAACACAACGCACTTACTCATCACTCCAGCAGCGTGAGTCAGTATCACCTGTGCTCCGCTCCTCCCAGCTCTCCTCCTCTCTCATCAGCCATTCCAGTCTCTACACGGGCCTCTGAGGTGTGGCTGTTCTCAGGATGCCACCTTGGAACCACTCACCTTTTCACTCTGGAGAATTCCATACACCAACTCAATGCCTTCTCATTTCTACCAAAATCTGCTGTTATTTTTCAAACTGCTCTGACTGGTACTGCTTCCTGATCCATCTGAGTCATATTAAACTGCCCACCAGATACTGCCTCCTGGACATCCCACAAGCCAACCATATGCGATTGGTTGATGAGCTCACTAATCACCCATCCCATCACCAGAGCCAGAAACCTGGTCTTTGTATCTTTGACACTGCAGCCACCAGGGGAGGTGGCTAAGCGCCTGGGCTCTGCCAGGAGTCAGACTGTCTGCGTCCTGGTGGAACCACTAACTACTGTGACCCTGGGGATCCAGTATTTCACTTCCTTTTCCACCATTTCTCATCTGTAAAATAGGAATGATGCTGCCTACATCTCAGAGCTGTTCTGAGGACTAAATGATATCCTATAACTACAGTTGTTAGGACAGCGTTCAGCACCTACAGTGTCAGCTGCGTCCTTATGCCCTGCTTCCCCACATGCTGTCCTATGACTGTACCACCTAAGTATACCTCACCTCTGTGCACTTCCTGCCAACTCTCTCACCAACCGCCATCCTCAGACCCTCTTCACCTCTTACCTAAACTACTAAAGCAGCCTTCTATGTAGTCTTTGGCTCCATATCTTGTGCCAGTCATAGTCTACCCAGTAACTAGTGATCTACAGAAAGGACAAAGCTGAAGCCACCCCTCCCCCATCTGAAACTCTTCAATGAATCCTCACCACCTAGAAGAATAAAGCAAAAGCTAATAGCAGAGCTTTCAAACAGGCCTTTCCTGACTTGGACTGTACCTGCAACCTGCCCCTGCCCCCTACTACTTTGGGTTTCATACTCTAAAAACACCAAACTGCTTGTTACATTCCATTTCTACCATGCTGTTCTGTGCTAACGTCACCTGTCTAAAACACAGCTCCTCAAAACTTGATAAACCTCTACTTGTTTTTTTAAAACTCAGCTCAGCACCCCAGGAAGCCTCTCATGTCCCCCTGCCACAACTTGAGTCTCGTAGCCTGCTCTGTTTTCTGGGAAAAAAATAAGAATGAGAATCAAATCCTGTGCCTTTTTGTATCGTCAGTACCTAAAATACTTCAGGGTAGCCAGCAGATGCTCTTGGATGCTTGCTGACATAAAGAAAATGAAAAACTCTAAAGGGTGGGAACTGACATCCTCATTTTATGGATGAGCAAGCTAAGACTCTGTGAGATTAACTCCCTTACCCAGACTTAAGAAGGCGGGATCTGAGCCCAAGTCTGCATGGTTCCAGAGCTTTTGTACTACACAGCACCATCTCCCTGGGATGTTCCTAGTCAGGAAAAAAGCACAAGCAAACTGCAAAAGGCAGACCACCCGGAAAGTGTTCATGAACTCTTAAATTTATGAGCTGGGAGTCAGGCTGGGTAAATTGACTGGGACCAGGTTATATGAAGCCAGTGGTTCTCAATCCTCCCTGACTTTTAGACTTAATCTGGAGAACTTTTATTTTTAAATAACTCCCCAAATATTCTAAAGCACAGATGGGACTGAGAAGCCCTGTGTTAGGCTTTGAAACCCAGTCAGAGGAGGCAGGCTTTGCAGTGGAAGGCAAGCAGGAGGCACTACAAGTCCCTAAAGTGAAGTGGTAAGGGCTGACAGTCAGCCTGCTCACTCCAACGCTGGAGCACGAGCCCTGTACTGAGGTGGTGGCAGAACCACAGCACACACCCTCAGTGCTGTCTTCATCCCCCATTCTCAGGTTACCCACCAGATTAGGAAGCTACCACCCCACTGCAGTTTCATTTTTCTACACCAGGGGCCTCAAAGTTTTGGAACCATTCTTCCTCAGGTCTTACCCTCTCCACAACAACAAAAATCTTCCTCTGAATGGGGTGTTCTTGCCGCTAGGGGGCACTGTTCTTGGGGGAATGTCAGGGTACAGATGGTTACAATTATCTGGCAGCTTGCTTGCAGGGATTTTCTTTCCTTAGAAGGTTTTGAATTCAAGTCAAAATCCATTTGTGACTGAGATATTAAGCGAGTCAACCCATGTTTCTCTTCATATTTCAGGAGAATTAAAACAAAAAAAGATTCCAGATATTATTTTCTCCTGATACACCAGACGGGGTGAGCTTTTTAAAATGTCATTTAATGTTTACTTTTTGTCTACAGAGCCTACACCTTACACTGAGTGTGCTAGCTACTTCTCATGAGACAAGACCCCTGCTCACTGCTTAAAAGGAAAGAAAGGCACAAATAGTATCATGTGACATCAAAGACAATCTTTGAAATAGTTTACCTAAAAACAGACATAATTTCTGGAATTTGCTTTAAAAAACTATCCCAAAAAGTACAGGAGAAAAAGATAACAAAAAAGAGTAACAAAATACTGCTATCTGTAGAAGCCAGGTAAGTGGGGTGTCAAATGTTATTCTACTTTTGAATATGTTTCAAATTTCCTATAAAAGAAAACCAAAATGTCATTGAGTCATGAGAACGTAAACAAAGAAGCAGTTATTCCCATCTTGGAGAAAAGACAGGTCAGAGAAAGCAACACAGGAGTTGGGCACCACAGTTATATTTTCAGTTAAATAGCATTATATTGTATAATTATTATTAACTATTGGGTACTTATTACATGCAGGCACTGTGTTAAGTGGTCCACATACATTCTGATCCAATGTTTTACAAGGTAATGTCTGTGAAATATCTACATCAAGATCTCCTGAGATACAAATTTTTTTCCCTGAGATACCTGTTCAATGTATATATTCCAGCCAGGAAAATGATAGTAATATGATTAAATGTATTTATCCCTGAGCCTTAACCTGAGACCTTCTAAAACAGAATCCCTGGGGGTGAAAGCTACACTGTAACAATGCCCCAGGGCAATTCTGCATTTTAAATCAGTTATTCAGGGGATTTATGGGTACAAATTGGAAAACGACTCCTGTACTCCTCACAATCACCCTCCAAGGGAGACATTTACCCCACTTTACAAATAGGGAAGCTCAACAAGGAGACGCGAGTCCCCACTGGCTGACCACCTAGGGTATGGTGGAGCTGAATTCAAACCCGCTGCTGAAGCTGTCAATCTCCAATACAGTGCCCTTAACACCAGCCCTCCTCTTTCATAGCCCTGAACGGTAAGTAGGAACTCTCAAAATTTGCGAGTGTTTATACTGATGGAGGGGAGATTGTGAAGGAGAGTGATGAGGCAGCGAACATCTCACCTGTTCATGATCCAGCATGGTCAGTCCTTTCACTCCAGCCAGGATGAGATTCTTGGCGATTTCAGCCCCAAGTCCCTTCATGCCAACAAGAAGCACCCGGGAGGCCCGCAGCCTACAAGGCAGACATTGTCAATGGGATGATGGAAACAGTGGAAATGCCCCAAATCATTCAAGAACAAAATAAGACAAAAACAGGGAAATAATCTTGGTTTTCACTAATTGCACTGAAGCATCAAGGCCTCAAATCTAGGGAAAAAAGACTGGCTCCAATCCATCCTGCAGAGAATAATTCATTCAACAAATATTTATTGAGCACCTATATGCCAAGTACCCCTCCAAGGTGTGGCAATACAGTGGAGAACAGACAGACTTAATCCCTGCCCTCCCAGAGCTTGTATTTTGTAAAGGAGACAAACAAACAAAGAGAGATATATTATGTCAAAAAGTAATGAAAATCAAGCATGATATGGATCAGGAATGATGGAGGATGTCTGGGTCTCAGCTTTTCCATCACTGCTTTTTTTTCCTATAGGGCCCTTCCACTGCCAACCACAGCCTAGCAGGCAGGAGCCTTTCAAGTGACAATTCCACTTCACCAGAATGAGAGGGGACTGGGAAGAGGGCTTACTACATACAAGCAAGGTAAGTGACAGAGACGCTAGCAAGGAGCAGGCCTCTTATCACAGACTGACAGCAGCAGAGCAGCAGAGAGGTGGAGGAAGGAGGCTGTGCAGCTTTCCGGAGGCGCTCCAACCCCTTGAGAAGCAGCACACCTCAGAAGCTGTTTCCACAGAGAATATAGTGCACATATCAAACCTTCGCCATCAGAAAGGTTGGGCACCCTTGCATTTAGCTGTACCTTCTAGGCTTCTGCTGTCAGCGTTCATCTCCGAGCCCTCCCGTCACCTGGCCAACACTGCTATGTCTGGAATTCCAGGTTCTATGTTCTTTCAGTCTGAGTGATGGGGTCTCTTCCTGTTTGGCTGCTGGATTACCACACAGATACAGCTACAGTGGCCCAGCTGGCCTCTGGGAAATGTGTATCTTCAAATGTTACTAGTGGCCCCCTAACCTCCAACCCCACTAACTTCTCCTCAGGCTCTGTTCTCCTTGACGCTCCTTCAAGCAACAGGCGCTGTCCGTCGCCACCCACTCCAAGTCGGAAGACAGCTTTGAATTCTGGCTCCGCCACTTCCCAACTGAGTGACCCGAACAAACTGCACAATCTCTCTAAACTTCAGTTTATTCATCTGCAAAATGGAGATAGCAATTCTGACTTCATGTCATTTAATGTCCTTGACCACCTGGTGAAATATGTGGGCAAAACCACCTAGCACAGTCCCTGGCATTTAAGAGACACTCAATAAAAGTTACTTAACTTACTAAGCATCTCTTCAATACCCATTGTTTTAAGTAGAAAAGAGCCCAGTGACGGGTTTTGATTCTGATTTTCAAAAACAAAATCTGACAGAGAAAAAAATCTACAGTGGGCATTTAAATCCATTCCGTATGGGCTCTCTCCCATTTCCCAGATTACTCCCAAACCTGCCTTCAGTTTCCTATCTGCAGACTTTAAATCACAGCATTCCGCACCCCACCTGACATGCACCTGTTCTTCCTCTCTCTGCCCAGTCAAGCCTTTCCTCCAGACTTCAAACCCCAACTCGAAGGCCACTTCCTCAAAAAGACCTTCCTTATCAGGGCAGACTCAAGCAAGTACTCCCTCTGAACTCAGCAACTGGTCCACAGAAATGCCTCTGACATAAATCACACGCAGCCACCTGGCCTCCCCATGACCCCTACATCCTACAGACTGACTGCTCTAGAGGTTTTCTTATTCAACTGCCAACAACACTGAATATCATGTTTATGTTTTTAATCCTTAAGCATTCTAGGGGCCCTGAGACTACTGCTTATTTATGGTTCAATTACATGAAAAGCACTTAAAATAGTACCTGGCACACAGTCAGCACTTAATGAATGTCGGCTATTAGGACTCGTACTCTAATGCAGCAATTCCCTTCTAGGGATCAATCCTACAGAAATATTCAAGAGGGCACAAAAATCACGTACAGTGTGATACTCACAGCATCGTCCATCCACTTCCCTCCACCTGCACGGCCACCACCCTACTCGGAACCACCATTACTCATGTATAAAACTGGGTCTCCCTGCTTCCATTCCTGCCCCCCCACAACCCACTGTCCCCATCTCAGGTAGAGAGATCTTTTAAACCAGATGCCACTGGCCTGCTCAAACCTTTTTTTTTTTTAAGGGGGGAGGTAATTGGGCTTATTTATTGAGTTTTAGAGGTACTGGAGATTGAACCCAGGCCCTCATGCATGCTAAGCACATGCTCTACCACTTGAACTACACCCTCCCCCCCGCTCAAACCTTTCAATGGTGCCCTATGCCAGCTCCTTACCCACAGCCCTGCGTACCCTTCTGGCCTCATCTCATCCGGCTCTCTCCCTGGTAACCTGGCTACAGACAGGCTGACCTTCCCTGATCCTAGAAAACACCACATCTATGCCTGCTGTAGGACTCTGGCATTAGTTTTTCTCTTTGCTTCCTCCCCTAACTCTTCACCTGACCCATTCTTTAGGTCTCAGCTCAACTGTCACCTCCTTAGAGAAGTTCACACAGGCCACCTAATCCAAAACAGGTCCACATCTCTTCTATCCAGAATTATGCTACTTGCTTATGCATTCATTGCTTGTTCCTCCCTTAGAATGTTAGCTCCAGAAACCATGGTATCCTGAGCATCTATGACTATGCTGGGCACTTACACTGTTTCTCAAATAGCTGTTGAATTAATAGATACACCAAAAGAAACCTAAGTGTCCATCCACAGAATTACATAACCTTGGTACACAATAAAATAGCTAACACTCACGGAACACTCATTGTATGCCAACAACCACTGTTCTAAACTTCACATGTATTATATTATTCAATCCTCATGACAGTCTTATGAGCAGGTACCTTGTTATGTGTATTCTACAACTGAGAAAACAGGCACAAAGAGGTGAACTAGCTTGCACAGCTAGAAAGTGGCTGATATAACCAGCTAGCTAATGAGAGCAGCAATAAGGTAGAGTGTCTGAGCTGGTGGGCTGAGGCCACACTGGCCTGGTACACACCTACTATGGAAAACTAGGCAGCCATCAAAAAGAATGACATAACAGCAGTTAACACTTATGAAACAGTTACTGAATGCCAAAGCAATTTATATTTTAAGCAATTCTAAGCAATTTATATGTATTAACTCTGCAAAGTAGGTAGTGCTACTATTCTCATTTTACAGATGAGAAAGCTGACTGTTATAGACAAAATAATGCCCCTCCCCCAAAGGTGTCCATGCCCTCATTTCTGGGACCTGTAAATAAATCACACTATATGGCAAAAGGAATTTTGCTGGTGTGATTAAATTAAGGATTCTGAGATGGGGTTATTACCCTGGATTTTTCAAGTAGGTCTTACAAGGGTCCTTATAAGAGCGAGGCAGAAAGGTCAGGGTCAGACAAGGAGACATGCTAACAAAAGCAAAGACCACAGTCAGAGAACAGAGACTTGAAGATGCTACACTGATGGCTTTGCAGATGAAGGAAGAGGCCAGAAGACAAAGAATACAGGGGGCTTCTAGAAGCTAGAAAAACCAAGCAGATTCTTCCCTAGAGCCTGTGCAGGGAGCACAGCCCTATCAACACCTTGATTTTATTTAGCCCAGTGAAACAGATTCCAAACTTCTGACCTCCAGAATTTGTGTTCTTTAAAGCCACTAAATTTGTGGTTATTGTTACAGCAGCCAACAAGAAAATAACAAACTGAGGTGCAGAGTTCCTAGGGACCTTGCTGAAGATCACACAGCTACCAACTGGCAAAGCAGATAACTCAGGCAACATTGCTCCAGGGTTGATGCTCTTAGTTATATTGCCTCTCAGTATCACAAGTAAATGTAAAAGTACATTGTGACAGATTGTGTATTAAGTCCACCAGTGACAAATGACAGTAAATAGCATCCACAGAGGGCTCACTAAGTACCAGGCACTGAGCTGGGTACATTGCATACAGCACCTCACTGAAACCTTGATTGTGGTTCTTCACCATTTTTCTCTCAGAAAAAAGCACCCACACCCTAAATACTGCATACAATTTCTCTTCCTAAAAGGCCAAGGGCTCCACAGGCCCTGCGGTGGGCCATCACATTTCCTCAGGAAAGGATCCAGGTCTGCCTAGAGAAAGGAAAAAACTGAGGCTCAGAAAAGGTGTCCAAGCTCCCACAGCTAAGGCTCCAAATTCAGTTCTAATCAAGATCTGTGTTTTTTTTCCCCTCTCTCAGTGCCTCCCCCATGCTGCCCTGCATACAGTAGGTTCTAAATAAATATTTGCTCATTTACTCTTCCCTTTTTAACTTCTTCTGTCATGGAAATAACTTTAAAATTTCTAGGAAGGAAGGAACCTGTCTTCACACCACAATCTGAATTCACAATTCAGACTGCAAGTTAAGTCAAGCCAGTGAAGTCCACTCGTGCTTAAAAATCCTTAAGACTACCAAATTCTCATTCAAACCACGTCCATTGAGAGTCTAAGGCGTGAAAGTGAGTCATGCAAAAATCTTGTATACTTACTGAAGTAGGGCAAGCATAAAGTCCCTGAGGCCGGAGGGCCCTTTAGCATATTTGAAGAACAAGACTCAAGTAGCCTGAATGGAGGGAGCCAGGGAGGCAAGGTCAGACAAGGCAGGGCAGGAAAGGCAAGATTTTTTCAAAAGGTCTGGGTTTTATGCTGAGTATATCGGAAATCATAGGAAGGCTTTTAAGCAGGACTGCTGTGATCTGATGTTTTTCTGTTTTGTTCTGTTTTTTTATTTAAATCAGTTTGGCTGCTTTGTGGAGAATGGATTATAAAGTCAAGAGTGAACAGGGGAGGCCAGGGAGGAACTGCTGAGGTGATCTGAGACGATGGGTGTGGCCTGGACTAAAAAATGAAGAAAAATGGATGAGATAAAGCTTGAAGCAGAGCCTGCAGGACTTCCCAACAGACTGAATGTGGACAGAAAGAACAGAGATGAATAAAGAACTCCTAGGTTTCTGGTCAGTGCAACCAGATAAATGATGGGGCCGTTTGGCAAATTTGACTATTTTCTCCTTTTAAAAATACTCTCGTCTTCACTTCACAGTATAATACTCCTCATTTAAATCTACAGTCCTGCTCCACCCAACTGCCTATTCCCTATATTCACTTAAATGTCTTGTCAGAATCCAAGCTAGAACTTAAGACTGTTCCGCACCTAGATCTGCTTGGGCAAATCTGCTCCTCCATCTGGAGTTTCCACTCATCCCACTGACTTTATCTCATTTATCTCAACCTATTTACTTTCCCTTCTTTTGTTGCTGGTGATTTATACTTGTCAAATAATTGCAGCTATAATTTACGGAATGCTTTCTGTGCTAGACTCCCTTCATGCATTATCTCATTTCTTTCTCCATAATCTTATAATGTAGATTCTGTTATCTCCATCTGATGGTGTCAAAACTGAATGAAGCACAGAGAAGTTAAGACACGAACACAAGGTTAAACAACTAAGAAGTTCTGGAGCTGAGATTTGAACTCAACTGTTAACCACTATCAACTACTGCAAAAATTGGTCCTTGTATGTAACCACCAGGACTGGCCTCCAGGACCCGCTCAGTCACTTCCATGGCAAATACGTGCCTAGGGAACCAACTGAAGTGCTTTCTGAAAGGCAGCAGTGTTGGGTAACGAGTGCTTGAAAACAGGGGCTTTTCTGTGAAGTCAAAATTTCAGAGTTTAAAGAGTCCTTAAAGATGTAATCACACTCACCCCTCCTTTTTGCAGATGTGGACTGTAAGGCCAAGAAACCGTGCCTCACCAGAGGTCAGAGAGCTAGTTGGCAGAGATGGACGTCCTAGATCTTTGCAGTGTACAATCATTTCCTTTACTCAACACATGTTTTAATGTCTACACACATGCAAGCACTGGAAATTTAATATAGATCAGTCAAAACTCACATCCTAGTCACTGGACATTTATAAAGTGCTTGTCCTCATGGAGCTGATCGTCTACTTCTCTCCTCCCAGTCACACTCTCTGCTCACCTACATACGGGACAAATCACTGTCAAGTGGAGGAAGAAAAATTAGACATGCTTTTGGTATGAAAGGCAGTGCAAAAACTGCTGGAGCACACAATCTGAGAACATACACAGCTGCCAGGTTCAACACTCTCCTTTATGTTCATTTGACTGAAAGAATGAGCTTTGGTTGTGGCAAATGAGCTGCCATGGAAATAGCAGTGAACCTGAAGTTAGTGGCTTAGATTCAAGTCCTACTTCTTCTATTTACTTGGTGCGTGACCTTGAAGAGCTGGCTTCCTTCCTTGAACCTCACCCGTAAAATGGGCTAGGCACCACAGCAAGAGATACAAACTCACAGGCTTACTGGGGCCAGGCAATTCTATCAATGAATGAATCAGAGCTGATGGAGATGATGGCAAAGTAGAGCCCATGTTCTGTGTAAAAGAGGCAGCCTCTACTTAGCTCCAATCAATGTGGGGGTGTCTGATCTTACTAATTTTCAAAAGAGAGAAATCAGAAACTGAAATCTCCACATGGCGGCAGGGGGAATAGGGCTTAGGAGGGAGACACACACATTTTCTCAATTTCTCATTATGAAAAATTTCAGGAGAGGGATAAATTTAGAAGTTTGGGATTAACCTATACACAGCACCATATGTAACACAGACAGCCAACAAGAACCTACTGTATAGCATAGGGAACTATACTCAGTATCTTGTAATAACCCATAATGGAAAAGAATCTGAAAAACAGATATGTTCAAATGAACCACTTTGCTATACACCGGAAACTAATACAACATTGTAAAGCAACTATATTGCAATTAAAAACAAAAAATTCAAATATACAGAAAAACAGAAAGAATATTAACATTTTGCCCTTTTGGCCTTACCCATATACCTACATCCCGGCACTTCAAACCTCTAGCATGCAGCACCAAAAATATGACATTCTCCTTCATAATCACACTATTTATCATATCTAGAAAATAATTCCCAAATATCATCTAACAGGGATGAAAATGCAAATTTCCCCTACCGTGTAAAAGATGTGTTTGTTTGTTTTTTAAGAGGAGTTTGCTTTTTGAAAGAAGGTCCAGTCAGGGGTCACACCTTGCATCTGACACCACCTCTTTACTCTCTTACTCTAGAACAGTCCCTTCACTTGTTTTTTCCATGACATTGACTTCTGGAAGAGAACCAGGGCAGTAGTCTTGTAAAATGTCCCACATTCTGGACATCTTATCATTACCTCAATGGTGTCTTTGTTTCTTTGGTCTCTAAAAGCATGATTAGGGTAAAAGATATTTGGCAGGAACACAATGAAGATGGTGCAATGAAGTTCTTATTTCACCAAATCAGAAGACACTTCATTACTAATCACCTCCAAAGGAGACAAATGTCTTACTTCTCTTTTGCTAAAATACTACCTTGGCTTTATGAATTCTAAGTTACTAAGTTATGTCTAAATGAAGTAGATTTATTCTTTTTAATGCTCAAATTGTCCGCAATTTGGCCAATTCTCTAGATTTTTAAATGCTGGCAATTAATTTCAAAAAATTAAAACACTCTAGCCTATATGAGTTCCCCTGAAGGCCCTTTTAATTATTATTTCTCTCCTTTCCAATTCTCTGACAGTCTTGGCCCAAATCACAGAGTCAGAGGCAAAACTATAGCCAGAATGTAGAACGTCGATTCCGAGGCCACCTTCCATTTCACAAAGGAACCCCAGTCCCTGAAGTTCTCCTTAACCCTCTGGAGTTTCCTTACGGGCAAGTTAATTTGCTTTGTAGTGTTGCCTTCCTTCCTGTACAGGAGGAAATCACTCCCCTTCTTTCTCCAAACAGCTGCTATGAGACTCATTTGAAAACTGGACATGAGAGCGCTTTAATCAACTCTGCAAGACTGCGTACGAATCTGCAGATTTCAAATTATAGGTAACCCCTTCCTTCCTTCACAGGACCCTCAGCCAATCCTTTTCAGGTTCTCCACTGAGCTCAGTACATCTTCACGTCCTCAGAATAACTCCCATCTCCCAAGAATTCCAGATTCTGACTTTGATTTACAGCTTAGGCCATCTGCTCCTTAGAGCCGCCCACATCCATTCTTTATTGCTCCTCAGATCATTCATTCATTCTTAACCCTCTGATTCCAATTTAATCCTCACCAACCTTAACCCACCGTGAACAAAACTACCTACTGCCACCAACCCCTTGGATCAACTCTTCCAGTACATTTAGGATCCCCTTCCCAACCCTTTAGGACCCCCAACACTCTAATCCTTCAAATGGCAGTCCCTACATCCAATCAACCCCACTTTTGTGTTCATTCTCATCATTTAATTCCCAATCTTCTAGTTCAGATGCCTTCAAACCTCAGATGCTTGCTAATGCCTCATGATGCACCCTCCTCCCCAATCACAGAAGACCCTACAGACCTGAAAGGAACTGAAGTAGCCCCCACTTCACCCCACCCACCACGCACACACTCTCTCACCAAAAAAATTCTAGAAGCTCCCACCCCTCACACTAAATTCTCTTGACCTGCCTGCCTCCTCAACCCTTAGCTCAATCAATTCTACACTCTGTACTCAATCTCATCACATAACCACCTCCCAACACCCAGATCTCACCTCTGACCTCAACCACTCACATACCTCTACTTAGATGTGTAGTAAGCATCTAAAACATAAGTCCAAAAGAGAACTCCTGATTTCTCCCTCACCCCACCAAACCTACAGTCTCCCCATCTCGGTCCCTAAAGGCACTTCCATCTTTCCACCTGCTCAGGCCAAAACTTTGGAGGCATCCTTGAGTTCTGCCTCTCAGACCCCACACACTGAATCCTTCAACAAAGCCTGTCCCTTCTACCTTCAAATTATATCCAGAATCTAGATCTGATCCCTTCTCTAGAGTTCCAAGACACCATTATTTATGTCTCAAGCAGACTGCTGCAGCAGCCTTCTAATCGGAATCCTCATCTCCACTTCTGCCTACCTCAATTTATTCTCCACAGAGCAAGAGTGATCCTTCTCAAACACAAATCAGATTGTTACTCTTGCCCTCAAAACTCTCCAATAGGTTTCCCAGCACACTTAGAATAAAAAAGCTACTCCTCACTTCAATTAGAAAATAAATAAATACAACTACAAAGAGGTCAATTAATCAAGAGGACGAGACAATCCAAAATGTTTTTACACCTAATAACAGGGCCTTAAAGAATATAATGCAAAAACTGATAGAACTGAAAGAAATAATAAATCCATAAATACAAAGATTTGAACAAAACTCTCAGTAATCAAAAGAATGAATAGTCACAAAGTCAGTAAAGATAAAAAAATCAGTAAAGAGGTAAAAAATATGAACATTATTAACCAACTTGACTTAATTAACATTTAAAGAACAATCTATCCACGGGGAAAAAAAAAAAAAAAGCTACTCAACTCATTTGGTTCCAGCCACCCTGTGACTCCAATTTGCCAAGCGTGCTCTGGCCTCCAGGATTTTACACTTCGTACTCTCTATGCTAGGAAGGTTCTTCCAGATGGCCACACAGCTTTCTTTTCATATGGGTCTGAGGGTCAATGTTACCTCTTCAGAGGCCCCCCTGGGCACCCTATCAAAACAGCGCTTCCATCTCACCATCCTTTGTTGATCGTCTTTTCCTGCTTTTTCTCCCTAGCACTTGCATTATCTGGTATTTTATTATTTATGTTTATTGCCTCCCTCACTAGAGTGTAAACTCCATGTGGGCAAAGAGTCTGCCTGGTTCACTGACATATGCCCAGTGTTTAAAATAGTGCCTGTGGCAGGTGCTCAATAAATATTTGATCAAATCAATCACCCCTTTCAAAGACCTCATCCCCTCTGATGATTACTCCCTCCGTGGGTATGCCCAAGGTATACCCAGTCCTGTCCTCTCTGGACACACCTCCATAACTAGACACAACCTCTTCAGGTACCTCCAGTCTGCCGAGCCTCTCCGAGCCTTTCAGGACTCCCACTTGAAAAAAACCTTGCTCCAAGACTCCTCAAAAATCTTCATTCTTTCAGACTGGCCCACCCCTTAAAGGCCACAAGAATTAATGTAAGCTTCCATCTGTTCGGTCGGCCAGGCTCTCCAGCGTCCAGCAGAGAACAGGTTCCTACTACCTATGAATGAATGGACTATGCCCCACCTCCCACTTTCATCCTTTCCATGCATTCCTGGCCCCTCCTATTCCCTAAGCCCCCACCCTCGATCTAAACCCCAACATCACTCCCTTCGGGCGTCAAGACCCTGAGTCAGAATCCTCCCGACCCCCCAGGACTTCCCCACCTCCTCTTCTAGAAGCCGCCAATCCCTCGGAACGGCCCTCCCACCACCCTAGGACGTCCCCGCTTCCCAAATCAACCCCTCCAGTCCTCCCAGGAGGGCGACCATGCTCGGGTACATGATTCCCGCCTCCCCTCTTCAAATTAAACCCTTCCGCTCCCCGAGGGCCGCCAATGCCTCAGGCCAGACGCCCCCTCAGGACACTCAGCCTGAGAAGCCGCACCGGCCCTGACCGTTTCTGGGCCTCCAATCCCCAGAGACGGATCTGCCGGTCATACTGCGCCGCCTCCTCCTCGCTGATACCGCCGCCAGCCTCCTCCTTCTCCACCATGGCGCCGGCTCTCGCCGCCTGCGCTCGGGTCGGGCTCACGGCAACCGCCCGCCGGCCCCACACGCCACCAACTGCCGCCGGCTGCGCGCCCGGGCCGCGTCTGCGCCTGCGCCAGGGGCTGCGCCTGCGCAGTACCTCCTCCCCTCCGCCCGCCCCTGCAACCTGGAACCACGTGGACCTCCTTAGCCTCAAAGGCGGGCGGGCGACAGCCAGTCACGTGGTGGAGGCTCCTCCCAATACTGGCCAAAAATCCGCGCCGCTTCTGGCCCCACGAGGCTACCCCGAGTGGCCTTTTATGAGGCTATTAATTAAGCAAATATAATGGAGCGCCTGCTGAAATCCCGGCAGTGGGGGTATTGTAAAATAGAACAAAGGAAAAAATACATAAATCAGACATGCAATAAATGTTGGAAGAAAATTAAAACAAGATATGGGACTACAGGGTGACAGGAGTGGTCAGGGAAGGTTTCTTAGAGAAGGTGACATTGAGCAGAGATCTGAAGGAACTGCAGAAACAATCTACGTAGACAACTAGGAGATGGAACGTTTCTGGAACCAGAGAGCAGCAGGTGCAAAGGCCCTGAAGCTGGCGCATGCTGACAGAATTGAATCACTGTGGAGAGGGCAAGGTGGTTGGAACTGAGAGGATGGCAAGGGATAAGAGATTAAGTCATATATGAAGCAGGTGGGGAATCATGTAGAACCTTGTAGGCTAGTAATAGTTAATATGTGTTTTCCTTAGGCAAGATGCCTTTTTATTATTCATTCGACAAATACTTATCGAGAACTTGTTTGTCAACCATCGATCTCTGTACTAGGATAGAGCAGTGAAGAAAAAAAAAGCTGCCCTCTTGTGGAGTTTCAATGGGCCCTATGTGGATTATTTCTCTAACCCTTGTAAGTGCAGATAAATTCTTTAACACTCCCACTTCATAACTAAGGAGTCTGAGGTCCAGCAAAGTTAAGTGTTAGTACACTGACCAAAGTCTTACATCTTAGAAGCAGTGAAGCTTGGCTTCAAACCCAGGCTGTATGGCCCATATATTTCATCAGGAGGTTATACTACTGCTGGTGGTATGTTAAGCTCCTACTACATGCTCTAATCTTACATACTCTGTGAGCCTCAGGGATAGATCTTTTCTCCCCTTTTACAGTACAACTCTAGGACTCAGAAAACGGTAGCAATTCATCCAAGTTCAAATTATCATTCAAAAAAAATCACATTTGGTCAATGCCTACTCTATGGGTTATTGATACATAATAAATTATGAAAAAAATTTAGGGACTTACAACAACAATCAGTATTTATTCTCTCTTATAGTTTCTGTGAATCAGGAATTCAGGGGCAGTTTGGCTGAGCAGTTCTGGCTCAAGGTCTCGCATGAGGATGCAGTCAGATAACAGCTGGGGCTGCAATCTTCTGATGGGGTGGGGTGGGGTGGGGTGGGGGTCACTTCCCTTCCAAAGTGACTCATCACATGGCTAGCAAGTTAATGATGGCTGATGGCTGGGGACCTCAATGCCTCTTCATGTGGGCCTATCCACTAGGCTGCTAGAGTGTCCTCATGACATAGAGGGTGACATCTCCCAGAACAAATGATCCTCCAGGGGAAGCTGAAAGCAGGAACGCTTTCTATGCCTCAGCCTCCACATTGTCACCAACATCCTATTGGCCACACTCTGGTCCACTCTATTCATTATGGGAGGGAATGATACAAGGGTGTGAATACTAGGCGGCAAGGATCATTTGGGGACCATCTTGAAGGCTAGTTACCACATTCGCTATGCATACACATGCCCTGTGAAAAATCAGGTGAACAAGGGAAACGGATCTGCCCGGGGTGGTGCTGACAGTCTAGTAGGGGAAATAGACATTACTTCATCAGCCAAAGAATTATTCACTAATTCAACTACTCAACAAATATTTGTCAAATCCCTACTATGTGTTGGACTTTGTGCCAGGCCCTAAGGATACAATCATGATAAAAATGGACACACTCCTGCTTTAGGGGCAGTCACAGTCTAGTGGGAGAAATAAAATAGTGGCATAAAAACAGATCAAAACATTGAGAGGTGTTGTCATGGAGAAGAGGAAGTGATGACAGTGTCTGACTTAGTGTAGGAGTTAGGAAAGGATATTCTGAGAATGTAAACTTTCAGCTGAGCTTCACAGAGTAAATGAAGATTAAAACTAGTAAAGCCAGGAAGGACCCCAGGCAGAGACGACCCTGCACCTTCCAGGACCTACAGTCGAAGTTTATTCTCTTTGTCTGACTCTGCCTTCCTGAGGGTCTCTCCTTGGGCCCACCCCCCAGCTCCCAGATTCTTTGCGGGAAGTTTAAAACATGTCTTCAAGCCCTGTGATATTCTTCATTTGTATGGAGGAGTTGGGGGAGAAGCTATGTCCCCTGTCCTTGAAGCTGTGTTCTATGACTGCTTGATCAATAAAATATGATAGAAGAGAATGCTGGGCCAGTTTCTGGGTCCAACCCTTGAGAAATGGGCCACCTCCCCTTCAAAAAGCTAAACATCGAATTACCATAGTATCCAGCAGTTCCACTCAGGCATATACCTGGAGGAATTGAAAACAGAGACTAAAACAGATTATTTGAATGTCAGTTTTCATGGCAACATTATTCACCCTAGTCAAAGGTGAAACAACCACATATATCCATCAGGGGATGGAAGGATAAACAGAATGTGATATATCAATACAGTGGAATAATATTCAGCCATAAAAAGGATGAAATACTGATACATGTCACAACTTGGATAAACCTTGAAAACATTACACTAAGTGAAAGAACCCAGAATACAAAACGTGATTTAAAAAAAAGCCCTGTCCTCCTTTTTCCTCTTCCAGGGGCCATATCTAGAGGCATTCAGAATGGTCCAGCGTTTGACATACCATCGTAGGCTGTCCTATAATACAGCCTCTAACAAAACTAGGCTGTCCTGAAGCCCTGGTAATAGAATTGTTTACCTTTATACCAAGAAAGTTGGGAAAGCAGCAAAATCCGCATGTGGCGTGTGTCCAGGCCAGCTTCGAGGAGTTCACGCTGTGAGACCTAAAGTTCTTATGAGACTGTCTAAAACAAAAAAACATGTCAGCTGGGCTTCTCGTGGTTCCACATGTGCTAAATGTGTCCGTGACAGGGTCAAGCATACTTTCCTTATTGAGGAGCAGAAAATCGTTGTGAAAGTATTGAAAGCCCAAGCACAGAGTCAAAAAGCTAAAGAAAAAGATGAAGCTTGAGTAATAAAAGTGAAAAAGAAAAAAAAAGGCCCTGTCCTAACTGCTGTCCTGACCCCCAATTCAGCTTCCAATCATGACTTTATCCCCTTACCCTACTCCAGAGGATGAGATGAGATTCCAGATGGTCTGAAGTTCAGGGACAGAATGAGAATACTTGACACCATTTGGTAATGTTAATTTTATTTTGTCAAAAATTTGATAAGCAGACAGAGAAAGACAAATATGTGATATCACTTATATGTGGAATCTAAAAAAAAGATACAAATTTTATTTACAATCTATAAATAGATTCATGGACATAGAAAACAAACTGTGGTTACCAGGGAAGAAAGTCAGGGGGATGGATAGATTAGGAGTTTGGGATTAACAGATACACATTAGCATACATAAAATAGGTAAACAACAAGGACCTACTATATAGCACAGGGAACTATATTCAATTTCTTGTAATGAGCTGTAGTGGAAAAGAATCTGAAAATATATACATACATATGTATATGTATAATTGAATCACTTTGCTGTACACCTGAAACTAACATTGTAAACTCATTACACTTCAATGAAAAATATGAATTAAAAAATTTTTGACAAAAATTTATTTTGTCAAAAAAATAATATAGATACATTTAACATATGTAAATATATACATATTTTTTGGCTCAGCCACTTTAGAGTTATTCATCCCAGGTCTCTAAATCAAGGCAGGGAAAAGTTTTGAGAACTTTTTTTGAGAATCACAGATCTCACCAGGAAACTCTAGAAGGCAAGATTTTCTTAAACATTTCCAGTATATAAAAAGCCAAGTATGCACAAATTCCTTAAACCAAAACATTAATTCCTGAGGTCTGAGTCACTTGAACATTTCTATATTTAACTTCAAATGTTCCCAGGGTTGAATGATGCCAACTAAGGAAATAATTATGGTGACAAGGAGATTCACTAAGTTCTCCTGATCATTACTATGCCAATTGTGTTTTATAAAGGTGTGCACAACAATATCTCCCATCCTACATGCTTTATTTTTTTAATTGAAGTATAGTTGATTCACAATGTTATGTTAGTTTTTGGTGTACAGCATAGTGATTCAGTTATATATTTTTTTATATTATTTTTCCTTATAGGTTATTACAAGTTATTGAATATAGATCCCTGAGCTATATAGTAGGACTTTGTTGTTTATCCATTTTATATATAATACTTTGTATCTGCTAATCCCAAATTCCTAATTTATCCCTCCCCCCCTTTTCTCTTTGGTAACCACATGTAGTTTGTTTTCTATGTCTGTGAGTCTATTTCTCTTTTGTAAATAAGATCATTTGTATCTATTTTTAAGATTCCACATATAAGTGATACCATGATATTTGCCTTTATCTGTCTGACTTACTTCATTTAGTATGATAATTTCTAGATCCATCCATGTTGCTGCAAATGGCATTGTTTCATTCTTTATTATGGCTTAGTAGTATTCCATTGTAAAGATATATACCACACCTTCTTTATCTAATCTACATGCTCTTGTTGTGACATCCTTTTGACCCTACTTCCTTTCCTTGAAATGGGACTGGATTTGGTAACTATTTGACCACTAGAGTGTGTCAGAAGGGGACACTTGCTTAACTTCCAAGTTAAGTCAGAATAGGGGAGGCCACCTCCACCTTGTTCATGAGAAACCCTTAGTTTGAGCCCTGAACTGCCAGGAAAGAAGTCCTACTGCCCTGAAGCCAAATCAGCCCAGAAGGAGACACCATGTGGAGAAGCCCTGAAACCACACAAAGAGAGATGCCTGCCCAGGCCCCTACTATTCCAGTCCTAGTCATGCGGTCTGCAACCATATGAGAAATCCCAGGCCAGAACCAGCCTTCCTGAATTCCTGACTCATTGATGCTGTAAAAATAATAAAATGATTGTTGCTGCTTTAAGTCACAAAACTTCAGGGCAATTTTTTTTAATTGAGGTAAAATATGTATCTCATAAAACATACTATCTCACCCACTTCTAAGAGTACACTTTAGTAGTGGCAAGTTTATTTACATTGTTGTGCAACCCATCTCCAGAACTTGTCATCTTGCAAAACTGGAACTCTATACAGGTTAAACAATTCTCCATTTTCCCCTCCACCCAGCCCCTGGCAACCACCATTCTATTTTCTGTTTCTGTGAGTTTGACTACTCTAGGTATCTCAGATAAATGAAATCGTACAGTATTTGTCTTTTTGTGACTGGCTTCTTTCACTTAGCATAAGATCTACAAGGCTCATCCATGTGTAGCACGTGTCAGAATTCCCTTCCTTTTTAAGGCTGAATATATCCCATTGTGAGTACATGCCTTGTTTTAAGTACATGCCGCATTTTGTTTATCCATTCATCCAGCAATACACATTTGGGTTGCTTCCACCTTTTCATCTGCTGTGAACATGGGTGCACAAATAACTCTTTGAGACACAGTTTCACTTTTCTCAGATATATACTCATGGGGCAGTTTGTTTTCTTAGCAACAGCTAATCAGAACAGCTGCCTGCACTGAGACTGTGTAACTTCAAAGAAATGGAGAGCAGTTATTCGGGAGATCAGGCTCCTGGGTTTAAGGATTACATAATTACCTCCACCTAGGTGACTGCTTACCATTAACCAAGGCCCTGGTTTGAAATCCCACCTGCACATTAGGATTATCTGGAGAGCGTTTCAGCAAATACAGTGCCCAGGCCCCACTTTCAGAGATGGCTTAATTGGTCGGGGGCTGAGCTGAGACTGGGATTTTTACAAAATGCTCCCCAGATGATTCTAAAATGCAGTTAGTGTGGAAACCCATGGAACAAAGATCTGTGTACTGTTTCATTCTAGTCTGAATTCTTTTCCTGTTCTTCCTGTTAGAACCATGTTAAAAGACATTGGAAGGGGGAGGGTATAGCTCAGTGGTAGAGTGTGTGCTTAGCATGTATGAGGTCCTGGGTTCAATCCCCAGGACCTCCATTAAAAATAAATAAACAAACAAATAAATGGAGCATTGTTGTTTTTGATGGGGGGAGGTAATTTGGTTACTTATATATTTAACTAACTGGAGTCTTAAAAACTAGTATGTTTGGATAAAAGTCTAATGCCTATAATAAAGTACATACATTTCACTATACAGATTGATGAGCTCATATCTGTACAAAGTGTTATGGGTCACACTGTGTCCCCCAAGTAAAGTCCTAATCACTGTGACCTATGAGTGTGACCTTACTTGGAAATAGGATTTTTGCAGATGTGATCAAGATGAAATCATTAGGGTGGGCCCTAATCCAATAGGACTGGTGTCTTTATAAGAAGAGGGAAAGCTGGGGACAGAGACATCCAGGAAGAAGCCCACGTGAAGGTGAAGAAAGGGACTGGGGTAGATCCGCAAGCAAAGAACACCAAGGTTTTTTGGCCTTCACTAGATGCTAGGGGAAAGATGCCTGGAACAGGTTCTCCCTCAGAGCCCTCAGAAGGAATCAACCCTGCAGACACTTGGATCTCAGACTTCTAGCCTCCACAAATATGAAGGGAAAGGTAATTAGGTTTATGTATTTTTTTGATAAAGGTACTGGGGATTGAACCCAGGGCCTCGTGCATGCTAAGCACACACTCTACCACGGAGCTATGCCCTCCCCTCCAATAACTGGTAGTTTAAGTCACCCAGTTGGTGCTACTATATGACGGCAGCCCAGCAGCCCTATAAAATAATGTACGGCATTTTAACTGGAATTTTCCTCAGATTAGGCCAGTGGGAGTCAAACTCATCTAGTGGTTATTTCTCCAATTTTTAAGCATGTTGTTGGAGTAGATTAATTATAACCCCATCCAATATTTGAGGGATAGCAGAAGTCAGGTTGTCTTACTGTTGGAGAAGGTACAAATATAGAAAAGGTGGAGGCTGGAAGAAACCCTATGGTACTGGATTGGAATAAGAGTTATGGGTAAGGGTTAGTATCCTAGGGCTGCCAAAAGTAAGTATCACAAGCTAGGTGGCTTAGAAGAAGAGAGGGTGGGAGGTATAGCTCAGTGGCAGAGCGCATGCTTGGCGTGCATTGAGGTCCTGGGTTCAATCCCCAGTATCTCCATTAAAGAAAAAAATTTTCTTAATTAAAAAGAACACACAAGAGAAATTTCTTACCTCACAGTTAAGTTTGAAATGAATGTCCAAACTCTCTGAAGGCCCCAGGGAAGGAATCCTCCCTTGTCTCTTCTAACTTCTGGTGGGTGCCTACAAACCTTGGCTTTCCTTGGCTTGTAGGTGCACCAGTCCAATCTCTGCTTCTCTTGTCACATGGCCTTCTCCCTGTATGTGTCTACCCCTGTGTCTCTTCTCTTTTTAGAAGGCCACTGGGCATTTTGGATTAAGGGCCCACCAAACTCCAGTTCCAATGTGACCTTATCTTAATTTAATTAATTATCTCTTCAATGACCCTATTTCCAAATAAGGTCACATTCTGAGGTTCCAGGAAGAACATGAATCTGGGGGGAAGAAAACATTATTTAACCCAGTAGAGGTACAAGTGCCTATTCTAAAATATATAGAGATATATGTAGAAATAAATATATGTATCTGTGTGGCTCTAGCTACCTAGCTAGCAGGATAGATGGACTAAGTCTGGGATTTAATTAAAAATCATCAGAATTGGGAGGTGTTCAGTGAGTGAAGAATCAGGCTTAGCTATGAGTTTATAATTGTTGAAGTTGGGTGAGGGGTACATAAGCGTTCATTTTACTCTCCCTTCTATTTTCACACATCATCTTTGAATTTTTCTATAGTAAAAAGCTTTTTTCTTTTTTCAACCTTGTTTTAAAGTTCTGAATCTAAAGCTATCGCAAGGAAAAATGCCAATGACAGGATCAAATATCCGCTGTGCAGGAAAGAAGTTTAGAAGTCATGGAAAAACCGGGTGGCAGAGGGCTATATCAAGTATCTTTCGGATAAGCCTTTGGAAAGAAACACTTTTGCTGAGTTGCCTTATATTATTAAAGTGAAATTTACACGGATCATAGAAAGAAAAATAAAGGAGTCAAATTATTCCTGTAGGGGAAGGAGATAATTGAGTTTACATATTTATTTTTAGAGGCAGTACTGAGGATTGAACCCAGGACCTTGTACATGTTAAGCAAGTACTCTACCACTTGAGCTATGGCTTCCCCTGGAACCAAACTATTTTGAAGAGCAAGACAGATCCTTCAGGCCATTTTTCCTCTCTTGGATTGGCCCACTCCCAATTCTCAGGAGTGTACTATCTTTCACTATTTTTTTTTCTTCACTAATAAAAATTTTGTTTATATCATACTTTTCGTCTCTCGTCAAGAAAAAAAAAACCCGAAAAAAACAGATCCTTCGCATTAAATGATTTATTAGTTAATATACTGACTTGAAAGTGACCTTAAAGATCCATGGTACAAACTCATTTGCATTTGGTTAGGGAGTGATCTGAGTCATTACCTGTGAGTATGCAGTACCTCTTGTAAACTGATCACTTTGCGAAAAAGAGCTCTGGAAATAAAGTTAACTGCTCTATAAATTATTTTCTCCTGCACTGACAACATCTAAAAAGGCCCCTGTACCCTCTTCCCCCTTATACTTTTCTAAAGCTCATAGAGAAATTTTAATGTAATGGTATATTCTCAAATTTGGTGCTAGATATATATATTTCAACTTTTTTTTATTGAAGTGAAATTCACATAATATAAAATTAACCATTTTAAAGTGAACAATTCAGTGGCATTTGTACAGTCACTAGCTACAACCATCACCTCTATCTAGTTCCAAAACTAGATTTTTACCCCCAAAATGGTGGTGTACATTTTGTAAATTTCCAAAAGTCTACCGTGACTTTGATATGCACACAATTCCAAAAGAACTGGAAAAGTTCAGCATCACAGTTTAATATAACAGCATAAATTGTTCTATTATTTAAGAACTATCATTTGTTCATCAGGTAATCATTCACTCCCAATGAAACGTTGCAAGGCATCCTATCATCCCTACTCCCCGGCCTCTAGTGCCAGCAAGAACCCCTTGATTATCGTGATGCTCCAAAAAGTCCACGCAGATTTCTAAAATGCCCCCAAGAGAACAATATTGTCCTCTTGAGAACCAGTTGACAATCAAAAATATTTCCTCCCATAATTTTCTAAATGTCCTCTAGGGGGCGACATCATCTCCTTAAGAACCAGGTAAACCGATGATCATCTCCTAAACTAGACTTTCCTTCCACTTCCCCAACAAATCCAAGGTTGGATTAGTCAGGAAGAAGATGGAAATAGCTATTGCACTGGCAATCAGTAGGATCCAACACACCGTACTGTCTCTCTTTGGCCAATGATCTCCTTTCTTCCCCAGGGTTTCCAGAGCTTGGAGCCAGCCTCTGGTATTGCTTCCAAGCTCCTATGTTTTCTCTCTAAGGGACTGCTCACCCATGGCGCAAAGAACCCACCAGAGAGCCACCCCAGGAACTAGAAAAGTAAAATCTTTTGCTAGAATTATGATGTTCCAAGAGCAGAATGAAACACATGCCAAGGAAGCATTGGTTAGATTTATGGGCATTACAAGAGGTTCCATTTCAGAAAAATACAGGGAACTGCCAGCTCATAGATGTTTGGTTCATTCTCCTGTTTTGGCACCAAAAAAAAAAAAAAAAAAGATGGTTGGGACATCCAGAAGAAGAGGAGAAGAGGTATAGTGGATTTATTTTTCCCCAAACAAGGGGCAAATTGCTGAAACTTGTATCTCCTCGCCCCTCTGCGCCCCCTCCAATGCCCTTCCCCTTCCCCACCATGCACTACAAAAAATCCACAAGGTTTGGATGCCCTCTTGGAGTTTTAGAGGCAGCTTGTATCATGGTAGGGAGACTTACTCTCACTCATCAGCAAAGAAAGCCCTAAGGCATCTGGGCCCTGTGCAAGAGGAGGTTCTCCAGCTGGTCCAAGATTTAGTATGTTCGGGCAGGTGAGATCTCCCTCTCTACCCATCTTGAGTTTTTGTGGCTGGACTACTATTAAAACTGACACATGAAGGATTAACAGGAGAAAAATAGTCGTATTTTAATTCATGCCCATAGAGGTCTCATGGAAATGGAACCTAAGATGTGGCCAAAACAGGCAGCTTCTAAACAAAAATTTTTCCTTTTAGAGAAAGAAATTGAGAGAAATTGACAGGATAAAGAAACTTCAGTTTGGGTGCTTCATTAGTAAGGAATTTAAGCAAAGTTTGGGCTTGGGTAGTAAATTTGTAAAGAAGTAACTGTTTATATTGTTTATATAGACTTACTAGCCCTGAGTTCCCAATCTCTGGTATAAGGATGTCTTTCTACTTCCCGGTACAGGAGGACACCTTTCACATGGGAGATTTATTTCCTGGCTTCAGGAAGACAGACAGGAAGGTCAAAGGGCTCCCCTTATACCAGTCATTTCTTCAGTAGCTTTCATTCAAAATAATCAGTATTCTACTGAGGCATATTCTGGGGCAGCCTGCCCTGGGCCCCAACAAGTACAAAGGACTCTGCCATTTGGGTCTTATAATCCAGCCATCCAGGGGCTTTCAAAGGTGAATACACTACAGCTTGTCTGTTCTCCTATCGATGGGCATTTAGGTAGTTTCCAATTAGGGGCTATTTTGAATAGTGCTGCTGTGAGCATTCTTGTTCGTGCCTTGTGGTATGTGGTACACTTTGGGTTTGTTGACAGAATAAATTAATCAGTCAACCTTGGAAAGAGATGGAAATTGTGTTTGAGCCAAATTGAGGACTATAACCTGGGGAAAGCCTCTCAGAAAACGCAGAACTGTTCCACCTATTGAAAGTCAAAGCACAGTTATATAGATTTGGGGGGGTAGTTAGGTTTATTTATTTATTATTAACTTTCTTAAAAATTTTTTTATTTGCTTTTTTGGGAGGTAATTACGTTTATTTATTTATTTATTTACTGGAGGTACTGGGGATTGAAGCTAGAACCTTGTGCATGCTAAGCATGCATTCTACCACTAAGCTACACCCTCCCTGTAGTTTCTTTTTATTTTATTTACAATTATGTAGCTTTTGAGACAGAGGGCTGTACATTAAATGATGTAGATAGTTTGCACAATCCAGATCTGGAAGTACAAAGTGGTGGGTCATCATAACACCTTACGAGATCAAGAAGGAATGTTATCTTTTAAAGAGTTGTTGGGTGGAGTATACCTCAGTGGTAGAGCACCTGCTTAGCATGCATGAAGTCCTGGGTTCAATCCCCAGTACCTCCATTAACAAGAAAAAAGGAAAAAAATACATTACAAAATAAAAAGAAGAGTTTTCATGCTCTTTTCTGATGACAGGGAGGTTTGGTCCGTGCACAATGCAGATACAGAAGGCACAGTAGAGGGAAGAAAGGAGGTTAAAGTGCAGGGAATTTTTTTATGTTTAAATTTTTCTTATCTTACCATAAAATATGAATTTTTTGAGGGGGAGGCAATTAGCTTTTCATTTATTTACCTTTAATGGAGGTACTGGGGATTGAACCCAGGACCTACTGTATGCTAGGCATGCACTCTGCCACTGAGCTATACCCTCCCCTCTAAAATATGAATTTTATTTCACTGGTTGGAATTGTCGTATCTTGGTGTATCTGTATGTTCAGCTGTAGTTGATACTGTCAGGAGATTTTCCAAAGTGTCTCTAAAGGAACTCCTGTGTTTCTCCTCTTCTTGAACACTCTGTAATTCTATATTCCAGTCACAAATTCGCGGAGGTTTTCCCACACCAAGCAGTTCTCCGACTGGCAGGCATCACCTGGAGTCCTACACTTCAAGTCAGTTCTGACACGATCTACCTGGAGTTAGCATGAGCCTGTAAGTTAAGGGCTTAGTCCACCCCCAACCTCAGATGAATTTGCGATTACTTCTGACCAACTGGCTGCAAATTGGAGGTTCCCAAAACCTCATCTTCCAGTTTAATTAATTCCCCAGAGTGGCTCACATAACTCAGGAAAGCAAGTTACTTATAAGATTACCAGTATTTTACAGAGGCTACAAAAGGATGCTAACAGAACAGCTAGATGAGGGCATACCTAGGGTGAGGTCCAAAAGCTTCCGGAGCACAGAACACATGAGTTTCCATCCCCTTGGAGTTTAGAATGCGCCACCTTCTTGGAACATGGATGTGTTCTTGTTCACCAACCCAGAAGTTCTCCAAACCCTGGGATTGTTATGAAGGTGTCATTATATAAGCATGATGGCTTAAATCATTGGCCATGGGTGGTTAAATGAATCTCCAGCTCCCTGCTTCCTTCTCCTAGGGGTTAGGGAGTGGGACTAAAAATTGCATTCCTGTAATCGAATCTCCTGTTTGGTTCCCCTGGGAACCAACTTCTATCTTTATTGGCTTTCCAAAAGTCACTTCATTAACATAAACTCAGGTGTGGTTTGAAAGGAGTGTGAATGAGTAAGAAAAGACACCTTTATCTGTAGGTCTTATCACTTAGGAAATTCCTAGGATTTTAGGAACTCAGTGCAAGGTATTGGGACAAAGATAAAATATGTATTTCTTAATATAAATCATAATACGCATGGTTAGACCAATTTATAATCCTACCAGCAGTACAGGAGAGTTCCAGGTGCTCCATATCAGCACCAATACCTGATTTAGTCACATGAAAGAATACTACATAAAAATGAATATGAACTTCAACTACATGCCAACTACAAATCTAATGTTGAGTGAAGGAAGCTAGATACCAAAAAGTACATATTATCGATTCCATTTGGAAGAGGACATTAAGGCAAAATTAATTTATGAGGTTGTAAGTCAGAAGAGTGATTACCCTGGGAGGGAGTAGTGACTAGAGGGGGACAGGAAGGGGCTCTGGTAAGGTTTATAATTATAAGGTTAAATTTGTGTTTCTTGATTTAGGTGTTGATTACATGGCATATTCATTTGGTGTCAACCTATCAAGCTGTATAATGCTGAACCCAAAATAATAAAATAGCTGGTTATTTTTATCACCAGAATGGGTTTACTCAGGAACAAAAGAATTTCAATTCATGATTTGTAATCTGTGAGGAACCAAAGGCAAGTCCAGAGAGCAAAGGAAGGGAGCCCACTTTTACAGGGAAAAGGGGGGAGTTGGGAGGGGCTATTCTAAATGAAACTTAATTGGAGGAAAGTAGGAGTTCAGAGTGGCAGTGGCTTCTTATTGGCTGGGCTGTGACATTTCCTATTGGCTGGGCTGTTACTAAGCCAGGAAAAATTCTTCCTTGGGTATAGTAAAGTAGTTGCACTTCCTGTTTGGGTGTGCAAGGAGTTCTTCCTTTGGGGTATGCAATTGGCATTAAGTAGCAGGGCATGTGAGCCCCTCTTATGGTGCCTGGACTCCATCTTAAATGAGATTTCTGTTTATTAATTTTCACAGTATCCATGATTATATTCTGTATGTATGCTATTATTAAATAAAAGTAAAAAAAATAGGGGTAGGCTGGAAATCTCTGGTAAACCTCAAGGAGATAATACACCTTGAGGTTTTATAAAAAGCCATGACATGTCTGGTAATTGATTCCTCTTGTACTGAGAATCAGCTGTTGGCATATTCATAGGTTCTATGAAGACCAATGACCAGCCACAGAACTCCCGGTGATGGTGCATTTTTTGATACAGTGGGCTGCATTTTTTGATACAGTGGGCAGGCCCAGCATCACTTGGAAGTGTTAGCTTGGGGACTGAACCTGAGCCTGTTCTCAAGGCACAAGTAGTTGTGTGAATAAGGTGTGCCTCATCCAGTGTCCCACTTCCCAGCCGCTAGGGGCAGGTTATTTACATTGGATTCTTTCCAATTGGAGGGGTCATCAATTCCCCTTCATTGGAATTGTTGTCAGGATTTTTTTTCTTTCTTTTTTTTGCCTCTGTCTGCTCTATATGCCTCTGCCAGCATTACCATATGTGCACTTTACTGTTTCCACAGTGTAATTTCTTAAAAGTTAAAAACATCAGCCTCATACAAAAGCATGGTGAGCACATGTCAAAGATGTTACTTAACTCATCAATTCAGGAATGAACAGAAAAACACAGCTGGTTCAAGGAAGGATGTGAAGAATGGTTATGTACAGATGGTGGGAAAAAGAATGCGGAATTAGGTTGGAAAGTTTGAAACAAAACCGGTTAACTTCTTTCAGAATTGTCTTTTCTGCCAGGCAAAAATCATTTTGAAACTTGAGAATCTTCCATAACTTTACTGAGTCTGGACCCCAATCAAAAATTAACTCATAAGTCAATGTGACATCTAGAATGTCAGAAGGGCTTGGTGGACAATGTTGGACAATGTTGTAGTATGACACTGAAAAAGGATGGAAGAAATCTTGCCTCATGGGGTTTACTGATTTTTTCATTTCCCTCATTACCTAAAAGCAGACAGCCCTCTATTTTTTTTCTTTTTGTTGGGGGAGGTAATTAGGCCTATTTATTTATTTATTTTTAAAGGAGGTACTGAGGATTAAACCCAGGACCTCATGCATGGTAATGCATGTGCTCTACCACTTGAGCTATACCCTCCCCCCTTAACAGCCCTCTAGAATTGTGGAACGGCCCGCTTAAGTTTCAGAAAGTGCCAACTGGAGGCCACACTTTGAAAGTACAGGGGGCTGTTTGCCTAGACATCGTCTGTGGTCTTAACCAGTACTGTTTCATCCGTAACTAGAATACACTGGGTTCAGAAATCAAAGCTTAGAAGGGGAATGACACCTTTCACAATTACACATAATGACCCACTTTATTTTTCCTTTCCATTCTCACAACCCTGCTCTACTAGCTCTCCATGTTAAAGAAACCTTTTTTGGACCATTTAGTTCTGAGCACGTGCCAACATCTTATTATAATCACACATGCAAAGAAAAAGGTCTCTTGCAGTTCAACTGAAATGTTTTCTCTTGGTAGGGGCATTTTATAGGAAAAGAGAATCATTAAATAACCATCACTAGAGTACAGATTAGATCTTAGAAGAAAAGATGATCTGGTTAAAGATCAGGAGATTCTTGGCTGGCAGTCAGCTGTTAACTGACTTCCCAGAACAAGTTTTATTTCATCAAAATTCATTCAAATATGGTTTACTCATTTCACTTTATCAGGAATGCTAATTTTTTTCCCTGAAGGAGGATGTAAATTACCTTCAGGAAGAGTTTGTGTCCCAGACCAGGTTTGGGATATTTTTAAATTCTATAGTAGGATTAATATAGCAGGTGATCTGGCACCTCTGCCTCTACATTTCTTTCTCACGCTACAGCGGTTTTCTCTCTTCCTGGAATTTAAATGGTCCTTGTCTTGCCAGGGCCTGAAATAAGCTATTTCTTCTGCCTGGAATTATCTCTTCTTCTTCACGTCCCAGCTTAAACAACCCTGCCCCCCAGTAAAACAGGAGCCCCCTTTTACTCTTTAACTTCCAGTTTCTTTCCCCTGGGCCATTATCTGTTTTTAAGCTCCAAAAAGAAAGTATGTTCCCATGGCCTATCACAGGACTTGGCACTGTACAACAGGCTCATAAAAGCATTGAAGATCCTCTCACGTAAATAGGACTGAACGAATTTTTGCAGGAGGCAATGGAATGTCAGCTCTGATTAAAAATCTTGCTGTGCCCCTTACGGCTAATCCTATGACTTTGAGCCAATTACTTAGACACCGAGGTTCAGCCTACACCCATTAAATGGGCATAATACTTAGTTCCCCTTAGAGTAGCTATTAGGGTCAAAAGATTTTACGTTTCTATACTGCTTGCACCCTGTCACTGCTGCCAAATCCAGCATTTGAGAGTCTTGCACCTACCATGCTCTAGGTTCTTAAATTCTCCCAAAGCACGGCCAAGGTCCTCCCTCTCGCACCGCCCAAGGATGACATCATTCACCGAGGTCACTAATGACGTCAGCTCCGGGCCTGTTCGGCTTCATCCTCCGGAAATCTACAACTCCAGGCACCCAGCCTCCGGCTTTCGGTTATTTTTTCTATCCGTAGCCCGAATTCCTTCTCTCCCATTCTCCCACCTAGAACTCTTGACTCTTCCCGCCTTTCCTCAAGCTAGCAATTTTCGGTTTTTCCTGCCTGCTCTCTGGTGAATTCCTCAAAGCCTTTTACTCTCTTAATTAACCGCTTCACTGTCCCTACACTTCAGCTTTTTTGGTCTAAATCCTATTACCGCCGCCTGGCCTCATTCGACTGTTTCCGCCTACTACCATCCAGGCCCGACGCCGCCCTCGGTTCTTTCCGGATCACCTCAGTCCCTTGTTTTTTTGTTCCCCAGTCCCGACCGGCTTCGTCTATTTTCGGCCCCCCGGGGCTTCCCACTCTTTCTCTAGCCCCACCCAGGTCGACACCTTCGGCTCTTTCCGCCTCTCGTGATCTTCCGCTCAGCTCCTTCCGGCTTTTTCCGCCTTCCCTCGGCTTCGCTCTCTCCCTTCGGCTCTTTCCGCCACCTTTCGGGAGAGGAGGGGTCTGTCCCGCTCTCCTCCACGTGACGCCGCCTCCGCCTCCCAGTTCCCCCTCCCACCTCGCCCTTCCTCCCGCCTTAGCCTCTCGGCTAGTCCGGGCCCAGCCGCCATTTTGTGTGAATTTCTGACTGCGGCGGGGGCCGGGCAGCTGGGGCACCTAGAGCGGGCAGACATACAAGACAGTCGGCCTGTCTCCGCGGCCCGTTTCCTCGCTCCCTAAAATCCTTTTTTTTTTAATCCCCCCTTCGCTCGCTTTCCTCTTCTCCCCTTCCTCCTCGCTTGCTCCATCGCGCGCGCCCCGCGCTAATTACACCGAACCACCCACCAGTGTCCGTGTCCCTCGGGTCTCCCACCCCCGGGGGTGTGTGTGTCTGGGGCCTCTCGCCCCGATGAGGGCCCTGTACCCGTGAGCGAGTGACCCCAGGGGCGGGCTGCGGAGAAGGCAGGTGGCGAGCGGCCCGCCGAGGCCTAGGCCGCGCGGCCTACGCGGAGGTCGGTGCAGAGGTGATTCCGAAACCAAAAAATATACCCATTCTTATCAGGAGCCCTCAGAGCTGAAGTGTGCCCCTCCCGCCACGCCCAAGCAGTCCTTTTTCGTGCATTAACATCCCCTCCCCCCCAAAGGAACTATGGAGGCCGCGCCCGGGACCCCCCCGCCGCCGCCATCAGAGTCGCCGCCGCCGCCATCACCGCCACTGCCATCAACGCCTTCGCCTCCTCCGTGTTCCCCCGACGCCTGCCCGGCTACCCCGCACCTCCTCCACCACCGCCTCCCGCTCCCTGACGACAGGTCAGGCCCCCGGCCCGGCCGGGGCAGCGTCCCCGGGGGGAGGAAGAGGAGGAGGAGGAGGAAGGGGGGCGGCCGCCATGTTGGGCCGGGCCACGGAGGAGGAGGAGGAGGAGGAGGAGGAGGAAGGGCGGGGTCGGTGGGTGTCTCTCGCTCGCTCGCTCTTTCTCGCTTGCTTTCTCTCCTGGCCTCATGCGTTTCCCCCCCTCGCGGCGCTCGCCCGCTCTCCCTCGCTCTCGCTCTGTCTTTTTTGGGCGCCATGCTGAGGGGAAGGTGAGGAGGCGCCCCCCGGACCCCCCGCGCCCACCCGCCCGCCCTGGGGAGGGGGCGCCGGGGGAGTACTTCGGAGGCCCACGGGGGTCCTGGCTGCCCCTGCGCCCGGAGTTGGCAGCCACGGGCCCGCCTGCCCGTCGCCTGGCTTCGGGGAAGGGGATGGGGGAGGGGCTCCCGGACCCTTTTGGGGGAGGTGGATCTCGAGCAACAGCCCCGCTATTAGGGGTTTGGAGTTGGGGGGTCTCCCAGCCCCCGACAGTATCCTTTCTCCTGGGGGAGGTGTGCCCTGCTCTACGTGGAGAGGTTCCCTAGCTTTCGTAGGAGGCAGAAAGTGGGGGTTCGTTCATTTATCCATCCTAATGGGTCCTTTCGGTGGGGGCTCTCGCACTTTTGGCGGGAGGTTATTTCCTAGTTACTCCCTAGAGGGCAAAATTGGTGGGGGCGGGGATCTCTAGCCCCTTTGGAAGCCCCTGCCTCTTTTGGAGGAGAAGACCGTTCCCTGTGTTTTTCCCCTTCAAGGGAGGGGTCCTCCTGCTTTTCCTAGGTAGGTGATGCGTTTTTATTGGGGAGGGGCAGCTGGTGAGGTTTGGTTTCCCTGCCTTGGAGAGGAGAGGAAGTTGGTCCCCTCTTTCTCGTGGGGTTCCCTCCTCTTTCGGGCTAAAAAGGGGCGCCATCCCTTCCGGGAGAAAAACGAGGTTTACTTGTGCTTTGGCAGGGGGTGAAAGGGAGCGCCCCGTCCCCTTAATCAAGTGCGAAACGGGCTCGCCCCATGCCCTTCTCTGGAGGGTGATAAAGGGGCCAGCCCGGCGCGTTTCGGCGCAAGGTTGGGGCCCCGTTTCCCCTGTTCCAGGAGAAGGTTAGGGGTGCAGGGTTCGCACACTGTTTCCTGGTGGGGCAGGGGAAGCGGTGGCTAGAGATTGGATTTGGAAATGGTAGGAGGGTTTTAGCCGGCAGGAAAGCGAGTCTTGGAGGGAGTGGGGGTAGGGAGGGGAAGAGAACGCGCTGGACAGATGGCTGCCCCGTCGCAGCCCTGGCTGGGGAATCGCAGAGGACCCTCCCTTAGACAGGGGTCTTAGCTAGGGTTTCCCTGCCAGGCACCATGGCCCCCTCTCCCCACTCCCACCTCCCCTTTTCCCTTTCTCCTTCACAGACCATACTTTGCCTTTTAAAAGAAATGCCACCCACATTCAGAGACACAAGTGCAGCAGTTTGGTGAGCTTTTACAAAAAATTTTTTTTTGTTTTGTTCTGTTTTGTTCTAATTAAATGTATCGTCCTGGGAATCGCAGCCCATCGCAGCCTGACTCCAGTTCAAGGAAATAAACAGATTAGCAAAGGTCTGTTCGCTAAGCCCACGTTGGGTTTCCGGGCCCCCTCTTGGGGGCAGGTGCATTACTCAAAGGTGCTTACACGCTTTATTCGACCTCTAAGGAGTTCTCTTATGTCAGAAGTGTATGTCTTACAATGGGTTGGGATGGTAAGTAGCCTCTTTTATTGAGTAATTCAATTATCTCCCTCTATTTGTCCCTTTCCTGCCTGCCTTCCTCGCCTTTAGACCAAAGTGATGCTTGAGAGTGAATTTATATGTTCAAATCAGGATTCTAACCCTGTTGAACCCTTTTAGACTTGCACATCCTTTTCAATGTTTAATTTTTAAAATTTGATGTACACAGTTTTCTCAAAAAAAAAAGTGTATTACTGTAACATGACAAAAACCTGTGTAAAAGGCCCATATGTTTTCAAGCCCTCCTGCCATTTCAGTCTGTTACTTTGTCTCCAGCTTTCACCTTTGAAGAAAGTGGATACTTCACATCCATTTGTAGGAGACAAAGTTACTGAATTTGGTTTATGATACTTACATTCAAGTTAATGTTCTCTTCTTTCTGCCCCCACCCCCTCAGAAAAGATTGTGGTTCAAGTAGGTCCAATTTTCTCATTTTACTCCAATGGTGATGGACGTTTAAATTAAGCAAGTCATTTGTAAAGTACTGTTTAAGCACCAAATCTGTAAAGTGTGTCAAGCTTCCGTCTCCTCTCCCTGTCTCCACTGTTCCTTTGTTCGAAAGCACATGCCTGACCATGAAAAGTTGATGCAAACGTGTTACACGCCCAGCCCCCAGTCCCCCTTCTCCTACATATACAAGGAAAAAACAGCAACAAAAATGACTTGCAAAACCAAACACTACTTCTGATGTGTTTTACAAGCATAAGTTCTTCCGTTAAAAGACAAAACACGTTGAAGTTCCATCTTACCCCTTGCCCACTTTTGGTCCCTGACATACTTTATGTTAGAGAAAACTTTTTACCACACAGCCCTCTTCCCCTCCAAAAGATACTGTTTCCTTTTTTCCATTCTTACCAGAAAAAATTCACTGCTGTTTAGATGAGGAAACATGTAAACTGCAATTAAGTAGGCCACTTGTTTTGTTCTTCCTCACTATGTTCACAACTTAATTGCCGTGGTGATCTTGGGTATGTAAAATCATTTGTGGGAGGAAGAAGTGTCCATCCACACAGTCCAGTATCCTGCAAAAAATGTCTGAAGCACAAACTGAACACACTATCCAGTGCACAGGGTCAGCTGAAAACGAATTGTATTTACTTGAAATTTCCCATCCTTTGTGAAATTCCTCCTCCAGGAGCCAAGTGCAGAAACTGGATGCTAACAGATGAACCTTTTAAGTGTCAAGGGCTACTAAGTTGTAGAAGGATGCTTTTTTAACTTTACTTTTAAAATGTCAGGAAATGGGATTTCTTTTGTAAGTGAAAACTTTAGTAATCATTAATTTAAAAGTATTTATTTAAAGACGCTCAGGCATATCAACCCAAGGATTTATTGTTTTTTTGTTGTTCTCAAAGAAATCTCATCAAATCCAAGAAGCCCCAGTAATTATGTGAAACTGTATTTCAGTAGTCTTTGTTTTTGATATGTCACAGTACTACCTTTTCCCCGCCAAACTGATGTACCAGTATTAGTTAAAATTCAAATAATGGATGTTGCAAAAAAAAAAAAAAAAAGGGTGTCACTCAGAATCTCTGATTTAACAGCAGCTCTAATACACTTGTAATCTTTAAAACTTTTATATTCTCTAGGGAGAGGTTTAATCTGAAAGCAAATAAAAATCTCCCAGTAGAAACAAAATCACTTATGACCATGAAAACATGGTTATTCTGATCATAAACTGCTTTATTTTTTTACTCCCCTCAAATTTGCTCTTCAAAAGGAAAAAACGTGGTTTTCCAAAAGGGCCTTCTTAATCACCTTCTGCACTATCTTGCAGATAGGGTTTCAATTTGCTCTGAAGTTTTGAATTTTTGATTCTTGAGAAGCCAGAATTTTTTTTTAAGTACAGCTAGCTATTTTAGAAAGCCACTACTATGGTTTTTCTTTAGCCAGGAAGGCTGATCCCTAGGGAAAATTGTTTTGCACCTATAGGAATGCAGGCTTTCCCAGCTGTTGGCTGGCAAGTTAGAGATGAATGGTTGATTCTGAGTTTGTATGTTTCCATCCAGTTGAATATAGACAATTTCATAGTGGGCTGGCTCAGTAATTTGTTGTTGAATAATGCCTCCACCTCCACTCCTTTCTCTTAAATCTTTTCCCTCCCTTCAGAAGAGAAAAATGGATCTCAGGGTTGCCTTATTTGTTGTTCACTTCTGTTAACGTTTGTGTGGTTATCAGGTCTCTAGAAACATCTCTTCGTATAGGCCAGGTCCAGTTACAGTAAATAACCTCTGTGGTGAAAATCGCTAATGAAACTATTTCCAAGCCTCTGTGGGTAGCTTCAGGTCAAACTATATTTCAGAGAACCTAATTTTGGTCCCAATGGGCTTCTGTTTTCTAGTGCCAGAGCAACTGGTTCTGACCCAGTTTGGGAGGTTAGAAGAAAATAATTCAGAGCAAATAGTAAGTGAAGTGGCTGAGGTTCTAAACGAGCAAGGCGCTCACCTGTACCTTGGCAACATAACTGCTGACACAACAGGAGAAAAAAGGATGGTTTCGGAGATTTCTGGCACTTGGTATTTAATAAGCTGATTCAAAGACCCAGAGGAGCTGTCTCATTGGTGGAGGGAATCCTGTTAAAATAAATGGTTTGAGGTTGGTTTCAGAGTTAAAACTCAATGGAAAGAGTGGAAAAGCTGCCTGGCTGGCTGGCTGGCTGGCTGGCGTATGAAGTTCCTTTGGATAAGTTAAGGTAAAACTGAGATCATTTGTGGGGAGCCAGAGTTCAAGGATTCGGCCTTCCAAATGTATTGGCCTAGTCTTTGCCATAGACCTCTTTTGCTTTTGGTAGTTCATGAAGATGCAGTCCGGATATCATGCAAGGTTTTTTGCCATGATTTAGTAGCAGTTAACATGGGCAGTTTTTAAATAAATTTCTGACTCTTAACCAGTTGATAACAAAATTGGAGACATGGCCTCTTGATTTAGATGGAGTTGCATTCTGCTACTAGAATAATTTTTCTAGCAGTATATAGGTTATTTGCTTGGAGCATAGTTTGCTTTTGCTGGCCAAATTGCTCTGGCTAAAGGATCTTTTTCATGTGTGTTTTTTTGTTGTTGTTATTTCCCATCTATGTGAACTGGTGACGCAGCTCACTGCTTGTAAGGCAGGTGGTAACTTTTTTTGAGCATCAGAGGTGGCAACAGGCTAGGAACAGTGTGGGCTTGGGAGGCAGAGAAGATTGAGTTCAGGCCTGGCCCTCCCTGCAGCATGCAGTGGATGCTGAGAATCATGCCCTCCTCTGGGTCAGTGCAGTCAGATGGGCGTATGCAGGACACCCACACAATGCCTGGCATTCAGAGAATCTTGGTTTCTTTATCCTCCTGCTGTCCTGCTAGAGAAAAATTCTAAATAGAATTTACAGTCTGGTGTGTAAGCAGAAGCAAGAATAACATCTGTGTTTTTGAAGGAAGTCTGTTTATCTTTCACCTCTTAAGTTTCTGGTCAGTTTATTTAATTGCAAGGGGCCAACTGGGGTTGAAACTAAGGGGAAGCCATCTTAAGTCATTTCTTGCCTGCTCATTGTCCTTATTAGAAGATGCTAGAATAGGCGTACTGTCTTGAGCTCAGGCTAGCTACCTTCCCCAGGGGATCTTTTGCAGTTAGGATCTGGGTCAGGGCTGCAGTCTTGGTAGGCCTCCTGAGAGCTCAGAAACCCGGACTTTAGCATCTCACCCACTGCTAACTGGTCACGTCGGCTTAAGCAAGTCCTTCACCCTCACCAGAGTCTCTGAGAGAAATGAGCAAGGTCTGTCCCAGTTCTTATATTTTCCCACCCCTTCACCGTGATTTGGCTGAGTCAGTTAAGGTTTTGTTCATTCAGCAGCCAGGCTTGTCCCGTGTTTTTCTTGGAGCAGAAAAGTTGTTGGAGTGTTCAAGGAGCCCTTCTCTCCTCGAGACTTTATTTAGAGTTGGGCAAAGGTTGCTACCGCCCTTTACCAGGCCTCATGTTACCTCCCCACGTCTGCCATACCTTCTGCAACTTCTGGGCACAGAAAGGGGCTGCCACTGCAGCTCCTGATACCCAGCTGCAAGGTGGTTACCTTAAAATGAGTTGTAAGGTTAGGCTAAGTGGCTCGATCACAGGCAGATCCGTCAGAGAAACCTGGACTCAAAAGCTCCCTGAGTTCCAAGCTGGTTCCCTTGTCCCACTTGTCCCTGTCAAGTGGTCCCAGAAACTCAAAATTCCAGACCTGTAAAGCTTAATACAGCCCGGATACTGCCTGTTCCCTTTCACACTGGACTGGCCTTATTATGGGAGAGAGATGGTGGGGAGTGGTGGGTGGCCACAGCTGTGGGAGTCAGGCAGACTGGATGTGACTTGTAAGTTATCCAGCTCCTGAGTCAGTCTCCTGGCCTTCCCAAAGGTGTGACAGTACCTCTTGGGAACCATCATGTGAAGGTCAAAGGTTGCCTGCTGGGAGGCCTTGCTTCTCGTGCCTTAGCTCACCTCAGCCCTCCGCTGAGAAACCGAAACGGAGGTAGAGACCCTTGTCCAAGGTCACAGAGGCAGTTAGAACCCAGGCAGCCTGTACCCAGACCTGAGCTCTGTACCCGTCTGCTGTCCTGGATCTGGTATAACATTTTTTTTAACTGCAGCACACAGGCATTAGTGGGATATGAAGTCCGTTTATTGATTTGTCTCCTGCATTTGAAAAACCAAGAAATGGAAGAAGATAGAAAAAGCAGAGAACCACAGAGGTTAAACGCGGCTTTGGGATGGTTTGTTTGAGAGAAATGTGGAGGAGATGTAAGTCAGGATCAAAATTTGAAAGTCACAGCAGGACAGGGAATGGCAAACTGGCTCTTAGACCAAAGCCAGCCCACCCAACTCCTCTTTGTAAGTCAAGGTTTATTGGAACATTCATTCGTTTGTATGGTCTGTGGCTGCTTTTGTGCTAAACAGCAGAGTTGAGTAGTTGGGACAGAGATTGTATGGCCTACAAAACCTGACATTTTTACTCTTTTGCCCTTAAAGTTTTCTGGCTTCTGCGCTGGTATGATGTGCTTAGTGCCTGGAGTGACTGCACAGAAACCACCGTCATTATTTTTGTTGAGGTGGGAAAGAGTGCGGAGCTTTAAAGCTGCTGTTAGAGAGAGTAGGGGTGTGCTGCTTTCCCTCCATGCCTTGCTGAGGCGTTGCCATCCCTGTGTCCCACTCCTTCGAATGGAATGTAGACGCCCCAGCCCAGGCTTTTGAACCTTTAAATTGAAGGGATTTTCATTCATTAGAAGTAACGAGAGACCTCTTGAAGCCCAGTGTAGAAATGGATGGTAGCTAACACATCCCTGCTATAGCCCAGCCCAAGGGATCTGGGCCCAGACGCGAGTGTCACTTGGCTAAATGTCCACTGCAGGTGGCTTGGATTATTGCCCTCCTCATTTTCCTAACAGACACCAGGGCTTAGGTTTCCTTGGAATTCCAGGCCCTGCCATTGCTCAGGGCCCCAGGGCAGTCCTGAGAAGTGCAGCCTTTCAGCAGCGGAGGCTGGCTGCATCCCTGGGGGCTGTGTCCCTGAGGTGGCCGACTAGCAGCCACTTTCATCTGCTCGGCTGATGCGCCAGTCACAGAGGGGCTCTTGTCATTTACTCTCTGGCCTATCAGGAAGCCCTTGATAAACACTCGGTCAGTGGAGTTTGCGACTAAAGACAACCCCTTAGTGACCTTATTAGGGTTTAAGTGATCCATGTGGCTGCCCGGGAAGTGGTCCAATGTCTGTGTTGATGAAGTTGACAGAGGGTGTAGCTGAGGTTGCTGCCATGTCTGTGTGGGACATCCCCACGCACCCACCTAGTCTGTACCTGGCCCTGTGCTAGGCCCTTGGAAACTCAGGAATGACTGCCAGCCTTTGTCTTCTCTGCCCTCCAAGGGGCCACAGTTGACTGGAAGTTAACAAATAGTTATATTTGTAATAGTTGCAATTGTCAAATTCTTTAGTGGTATAGGAACAAGAAATCTTTGTGTCCTAGGCCAGGCCTCTTTTAAGAGGAAAGTATTAATACTTTGTCTTGGTTAAATGGAACCAAATTGATTCTTCTGAAAAAAATTTATAAACAAGAAGTCCTAGTTCCCAAGTTTCCTGGTCAGATTTCCCTTTCTGGAATAACAGAACTCATCCCTCTTTGGATGAGAACCAGCATCTTTCCAGCTTTAAGCAATCCGAAGCATAGGTTGGCTTGAGAAGGTGGTTAAGAAACTTTGTTGCTGAGAAGCGAATTTCAGAGGCTCATCTGACAGGAAAAGCTTGGATCAGAGAGATACTTTGTCAAGAACACAAGTTCTTTTCAGAATGAGGGGGAGTGGAAGAAGCAGCTGTTTGAGCAAAGGAAAGGACACTTTTGACTGAGTCCTCTAGCAGGCTGGGTTTTTTCTTGGTCCCCTTGTTTTAAGCTCTGCAGAAATGCTTGGCGTAAGAGGTTCGTGTGCTTGGACAAACCCCAGCGTGGATGCTACACACTTGGGGGTGAAGCATTCCTTGCAGTGTTAGAGGACTTTGGAATTTTCTTCCCTTGGACTCAACGTTGCTTTCTGTCCATCTTGGGATAAGTCCTTTTTTTTTTCTTCTTCTTTTTTTGGCTAGGATTCCTTGGCCCTTTCAGGGCATGCTTTGTTCCCTAAACTATCCAAATACCTTTGGTCATACTTCTGAATGTCCCAATTCCATTCATTTGATGTTGAAAGGAGCAGATTGGCTTCTTTGGATGTTGATAGTTTTTAGTCCTAAGCATTGTAGGCCAGGTTGACGCTTGAACACTTGATTTACATGGTCTCAGGGAATTCTCACAAGAATATATCCATCCTAGAGGTTCCATTACTGCCTTCACTTCACATGTTTAAGGAACTTGCCCAATGTTTTAGTATCTCACTTTGGCACTTCTTGTGATACTGTTTGATTGAATCTATTTTCTGTACCTATGTCTTATTTTTTCTAACTCAAGTATAAATTTCATGATGAGAGTTGTATTGGCAGTTCGTCTGCTTACTAAATTGTTCTTCCTCAGATAATTTCTACTGGGCCTGAGGTTAAGAGCTGGGCCTAGAGTCAGTCCTGGACTCATGTTCCAGTTCTGCTGCTTCCTGCTGTGACCCTGTGGGCAGATTTTTTCCCATCTCAGCCTCAGTTTGCTAGTCTGTACAATGGGGGTTCTAATGAATCTCTACTGTATAAGTTTGTTAAATGTGTTTCAGTGACAGAGGAGCGGAAATGGAGAGCTTAGAAGAGTGGTGCCTGGCGTAGACGTTGCTGCCACAGAACATTAGGAGTGACTATTTCCTATTGCTCTCGTACTTTATAAGACCCTGGGGTACCCAGGCAGGTTTTGTAGTTGAGCAGAGAGGTGAGGGTTTGGTGAGGGCTGGTGGAGGCCCTCACCTTGGACTCTAGCTCTTTGCTGGGGAAATTAACTTTTTGAGGACCTTGACAACATCTCCTCACTTAGAGGTCGTCCCTACTTGGGCCTCCTTTTTCTTTTTTAACTTTTTGTTACGGAAGTTTGCTAACATATTTAAGTGAAAAGAATATCATAGACTGCCATCTACTCATCACCAGTTTCAGGTTACACACATTTTGCCAGTTTTGGTTCCTCTCACAACGTCCTCCTCCCTTTTGTACTTTAAAGTGTATCCCAGATCTCACCTTGTTTTACCCATCATTCTTCATTAGGAATCTTCAACTTAATTTTTTTTAACATAACCACAAGACTATAATCATGCCTAACAGAATTAACAGTAATTACTTAGCATCTCAAATACCCAGTCTGGGTTCAGATTTCTCCAGTTTCCCCCACATTGACTTCATACCCGGTCCTGGCACTGGACAGGCTGTCTGGCTTACGTTAAGTGAGGGTTTCATAGTGTGACTCAGGCTTCTCTTCGCCTGTGGCTGGTTTGTGCTGGCAGCTTGGGTGGTGTCTGTGATGTGGGCACGTTACCACTGAGATGTTGTGATGTCACAGAGCCAGTTATGACCATACCTGAGAATGTTAAGGGAGAGGGAGACACGGTGCACCCTTGCTCTTGATTTGTAGTTGGTAGTAAGGACACTGAAAAACATGTGCAAGACCCAGAAGTTTATTTCGAGAATTTCCTGCCTCTGAAAATCCCTCAGTGAGGTCCCCCCCCGCGGCTGCTTCACCACGTTCCAAATTGAGGGAAGGTCTCGGGGGCCTTCCTCAGGCATGAGCCCTGAGCCAGTTTTGTAAAGGAAAGGCTCCATGCCTTCGCTCCCAGTAAACAGCTGTCCCGCAGGGTCCGGACTTGGGGATCCTGGACTTCTGCATTTAGGCCTGTCGTTAAACATTTGAAGAGGCGGAGCCTCCCTGTAATACTTGTAATTTTGTCTCTAGTTAATGGGTCATTCAGAGCCTACCCAGGCAATTTGCTGAGAGTTTGGGCAGTTAATGACCATAACCCTGACCTTCACATTAACCTAGCTGCCTCTTGTCAAGGGCTCTCATGATCTTCAGGTAATAGCCACTGCTCCCGTGGGCTTTCACCTTTTTTGTTGTTTTGGTTTTTTTCCCCTTTTGTAACCCAGGTAGATCCACAAACTCAGACCTCTTTCAGCTTCCATCCAACTCTCTTGCCTAGAGAATTTCCATGTTGTTTGACTGCATTTTTATAAGGGACCTTTGTCCCTTTTTCCTGGGACTCAGCTCTCCCAGTGCCTTTTCCTCCTGGTCAGCCACTTGGTTACCTTCTGGTACCACCTAGATGAGAGCTGAGGAAGGAGGGATGTTAACTTGTCAGTTTCGACAGCAGGATTTATTGGGAGAGGATGGTGCACGCACAGACAGGCCAGGAGAAGTGGGAACTCGTTGGCCAGCAGTTAGCAGTGGCCCCCCGAGGGGAGTTGGCTGTAATAACTTCTTTCTCTATAGAGAGAATGCTTCCCGATAAGCATTCTAGCTGGTTTAGGACCACCCGTGTAGAGGTGTGCTCATGTTAGCTGGTTCTTAATATCAGTAGCTCCTTTTTGTCTGGTACTTACTTTGTGCCTGCCCCCCATGTCAGGGGCTTTATCCATGCTACCTCGTTTAGCCTCACAACCTCTTGCAGTAGGTACTACACTTATCCCATTCTACAGATGAGAAAACCAAGGCTCAGATCCCATGCCAAGAGTACATGCCAGGGAAGATGCTGAACCAGTTGGGTTACTTGGGCCACAGAAAGCAGCAGGATGCCCAAACCTGCAGACTGGTGGGTGGGGCCGGCCTACTTTGAAAAATGAGGTTTCTCTCCAGTACTGTTTTTGTTAAGCCCATGGTATGTGATGAACCTGACACACTTCTGTGCCCTGTGGAGTTGGCCTAGTAGGCATCCCTTAGAATGGACCCCCAGGTCCCTTCTTTGACCCAAGAATAAGAGCTGATGTTAACTCTGCAAATGGAAACTTAAATGCCCTGATTCTTAGTCCAGGAGGCACAAGGCATTGGCTTCTTCCCATTTCCTCTCAGGCACCAGTTCCAGGTTGGTCTCCCAGCGTGGTTGGTCTCCAGTCCCTGATGGCTCTGGCAGGCTGGCCCCGTCCGAGTCTCTGCCCAGGCCCGTGCTTTCTCCTCCATGCTCGTCTCAAGAGGGTTTGGCACGTCTAGATTGAAATGATTAGCACAGTGGGGCTCCCCCCACTTTTCTTGGGGGATTATGTCACAGTCTATTAAGCGTGCTCCCTCGGTATTTAATCCCACTCTGACATGGATTTTGCTGGCAGTCTGTTAAGTGGCACCACTTAGACCTGGTTGCTGTTTTGTGGAGGCAGCCTTTGTGCTGTCCTGTCAGCGGCCCATGGGATTTTTGCCTCCATCTCAGTTGATTTGATTTTCTTTCTTTCTTTTTCTGTTAAATGGAATCTGAAGAAAATAGACCCTGTATTCATGCAGGACATTTAACTGGGAGTCTCCAGTGTTATCCGGGGGCACTGTCCTCAGGTGACCAGAGGTGAGCCCAGGGCTCTGAAGAGTTGGAGAGTGTGGCATGACCAGATGGCACTGCGAAGGCACAGTGAGCAGTCGAGTGTCACCACCCTAGTGTCCTCTCTAATATCCTGTTCCCCTCTGGAAATCACCAGGGGTTTTTCATCCTATTTATTTTTCAAGCTTCTCCCAAGTCTAGGGAAACAAAGCTTTTAAGTATTTACTATCTAATTTGTAAAAGTTGTAGATTCTCTGTATCTGCTTGGGGCTATTTGTATAGATAACGCAGAGAATCCCTCTTTGGCTAGAAGTCTTTGTGGGGTGGATTTGAATGCTGTACTCCCTGCCTGGGATAAATCCTTGGGAATGAAAAGGCATTCTTCTGGCTTCATTCTTGATGATGGTTAAAGCTCTCAGAGTTGCTTGAACAATCTTTTGTCCCCTATCCCCGGGTGTTAGATGTGTGGCAGCAGGACAGGGATGCAGGCCTCAGCCCTGGGCAAGACCCTGGCTGCCCGTGCCCTCTGTCCTCACTGTGGGTCAGGGGGAGGGAGTGTCTGGGAATGCCAGCCTGCTCTGGCTTGGCTGCCCTGGTCACATATCATAGAAGCTGCCTTGTGGACTAGGTTTCTTGTCATTTGTACCTTTCCTACAAGGACAGTGCAGAACAGGAGATGCTCAAGGACTGGTACAGGGGAGATGCTCAGAAATATTTGTGGCATCAAGTAGGCAGTCAATGAATGGGCTCCCCCCTCCCCTTTCCGTCCTCACCAATCGAGGAAGAACAGTGAGCTGAGAGCCAGTTCTGGCTTTTTCCGCGTTGCCCCGTCTGTCTGACCTCAGCAGTCCCTTCACCTACTCTCCCTTTAAGTTCCTCCTGTTTGAGAATGAAAGCGTTGATGGTGTCTGCTGTTCCTTCCCACTCTGACAGGCCTCTCCTGGTCCCAGGAGGGTCTTTCGCTCTTAGTCTTGGGCTTTATTCTCTTTCATACAGGCTTCTGGGCCCCCAGGCAAGTTCCTGTCTTCCCTCCATCCCTGCTCTGACTCTGAGGATTGTACACCCTATCCTTCTCAGCTTTTTCCTTTCCAGACTGAAGTGTGGAGAGTGATGCTTTTTTTTTTTTTTTGGCTTTTCTTCACAAAATACCGGCCCCTCCCTCTCTAGTCTGTCTGTGGGCCTTCTCCAGCTCCATAACGTCTGTCTATCTAGTTTGTCTGTCTCCTTGTTTTTCTCCTGAGGTGTGGTGACCTGGCCCACCCAGTTTCCCATCAGGGACACACTTCACATTTGCTCCGGGAACCACTCTCCCAGTGTCATGCAGAACCCCAGGCAGCTGCAGAAGTTTGCCATGCCACACAATAACCCCTTTTCCCTGAGCTGGGCCAGCTCACCAAAACCAGTTTCCCCAGTTAGGTGGTGCTTTTACTGTGGGTGAGGCCATTCCATCAGAGTTGCCTCCTCCCTTAGGAGCTTTGCTCCTTCTGCGGGCCGCACCCAAGCCAGAAGGTGCCTCACTGGTCAGGAATGCTGCCTTCTCCAGAGCTGACTTCCTGCAGGTCTGGCCCAGGACAACCCAGCGGTTTACAAGGCACTTGTTGATCACCTCTCTGTCTTGTTTCCTTTGAAACCTCAGGAGTTTTTGGTCCTGCATTCTGTGTTTGAGAGCTGCCCTTGACCTCTGCTGGGGTCACCATGGGGCTGGACCACTTGGGTTTTAAGCTGCTCCGACCCCTTTGAATTGCAAATGAGAATTAATAGAAAGGTCTCCTTGATGGTTGGGAAGCAGCATGTAGGCGCACAGAGGGAGGGATGCGAGTTGAAAGGGCTGTGAAGGGTCCTCAGAGAGGCTGTCAGATTGTTGCTTCTCCACAGAGTCTGTTAGGACCTTCGGGGCTCCGGGGCCGGGCTCGCCCGATGAGCTTGTTCCCACGCTGACCTGGTCCCATCTGAACATCTGGGGCCTTTTCTGCCTAGATAAATTCTCTTTGTAGTTAGCCTTTTAGGTTGTGGGTTCATTATGTGACTCTCTCTTGGCTGCATTCTCCTTGTGGGTCTTAGTTAATTGAGAAGGAAGTTTTTATGTTGTCACACGTACTTTAACGTGGTCATGCATGAGCAACTTTGGGAGCTTTAAATTTTTTTTTAACATTTATTTTTTTTAAACCAACTCCTGTACTTGTGAGAACTGTGTCTGTGGGTTTGGCTTAAGAACTGGATTCTTTTTCTAGCTGTTCCTTTTTAACCCTATTTATCCCCTCACCCCCACCCCACGCCACCCTATAGATATTCAGATGCTCAGGATGTCCTGTTGGCAGCACCTCTGAGGTTTGGAGAATGCTTTTACTTTTCAAAGTACTAGAGATTGAGGTGACATGTGTGGGAGTTGACAGAGTCTGGAAATTTACAGGATGGGGAGCCAGGAGGGATACCCGGAAGTGAGGCGAGTCAGGTGGGAAACGGGGGGTCAGCAGCAGGTAGGGGGTGACCCTTTCTGCAGGTGCTCTGACAGCCATCATGTGGGGACCCCAGGAGGAGTCTGGGGCCTGGCACCCTTCCCCTTTGTGTACCTGCTCAACTCTCCCCACGCCTCTGGCCCAGAGCCGTGGAGCTGACGGTGGGTCAGACCTGGAAACCTGGGGACCGGAGCCTGTTCACCAGTGGTAGTACCTTTAGTCCACGGTGCCCTCACCCACCCCCGTGTCCCCCAGGCCTCTCGCCCTCAGCTTGAGGCGCGTGTTCCTGATGGCCTTGGCCAGCCCAGAGCCCTTGCTGATTTCCTCTCAGACCCCGTGTTCACGTCGGCTTTGGGGTTGGTTTGCAGGGAAGATGGTGAGTTGGAGGAAGGTGAACTGGAAGATGATGGGGCCGAGGAGACCCAGGACACCTCTGGAGGCCCGGAGAGGAGCCGGAAGGAGAAGGGGGAGAAGCACCACAGCGATTCTGATGAGGAGAAGTCTCACCGGAGGCTGAAGCGGAAGCGGAAGAAAGAGCGGGAGAAGGAGAAGAGGAGGTCCAAGAAGAGGCGGAAATCCAAGCACAAAGTAGGTCCCGGAGGGCTGGCTGGGCCTGCTGCTGGCCGAGCGCCCCGGGGCTGAGCTGAGCTTGTCAGGCCCGAGGGCACTCTTTAATTAATCTTAACTGTTGTTTTTCCTTTCCCCTGAATTGGATAAAGACCTTTTCTAAAAGCTCAGTAGCTCATGCTCCATTGCCTATGAATGCCCCTAGGTGAGGTGGTTCACACAGAGTCCAGAGCCCTTCCGGCACATTCCACACTGGTCTGGTACAGCCAAGGCTCTAAATCCACTGCCCCTGTCATTGCAGCGCCATGCTTCTTCGAGCGATGACTTCTCTGACTTCTCGGATGACTCGGATTTCAGCCCCAGTGAGAAGGGGCACCGCAAGTACAGAGAGTACAGCCCCCCGTACGCGCCGGTGAGTAACTGCAGGTCAGGGGCCCCACGGAGCCAGGAGCCGGCAGTAATGAAGCTGCCTGTGTATCCTGAGCATTTGCTCTGTGCTGGCATTTTTGCCTGGCACTTTACGTGGATCTTAATTCTGCAAGATTAGGTATTGTTTTTATCCCCATTTTATAGATGAGAACACTGAGGCTTAGAAAACATCAGCCAGGTTGCACAGCTCGGAAGTGCAGGAGCTGGGGTTTGAACCCAGTCAGGGACTGACCTCTAAATGCCATGCTCTTCAGACTTCTCCATGCCATCTCTCCCTGGGCCTTGGCAGCACTCATTATGTCCCCTGTCCCTCAAAAGACGATTATTTGTCCCTGTCACAGCTGACTCTTCTCCACTGCTCAGCAATGACCTTTTGTGGAAAATTGGCGAGAGAATGAAAGAATGATGGGAGTAAATCATCTCAGATGTTGTGGGGTCAGGAGTTAAATACTTATTCTGTTATATCACTGAGTCTGAGCATAAATTTATATTATTTGTCTGGTTTGTATACTATTTTTTTCCCCCAGCAAAACCTGTAAGAAATCAACACAGTTTTTTCAAGTTTTTATCAAAAATACTTTTAAAGCTAGTTGTTCTTAAAGATGTCCCAGGTACCCTGTGACTCGGCATCATCCATCATAATAGGTGATTTATCCTAAGATATCAGAGTTGATGTTGATCTGCTGACGTAGATTCAAACATTAAACCTGAGGGAGGCAGGGAATGGAGGGAACACCACGAGCTTTGGTGGGAAACTAGGTCTGGAGGCATTTTAAGATCTGCTGAAAGAGCCTTGTACATCTCTGTCTGTGTTTTGTATTTTCTCTTAATAATGAGAATGGATTTTTAAAATTAAGACTTTATTTTTAGAGCACTTTTAGGTTTATAGAAAACTGAGCAGATAGTCCAGTTCCCTCCCCACCCCACCTAGTTTCCCCTGTTATTAACATCTTGCAATACAATGCATATTAAGTATTCACCGTATACTATCCTGTAAAGTAGTTCCGATTCTTTCATAGGGCTCTGTGCTTCACCTACTCATCACTCCTCTCCGAGCCCCTAGCAAACCACCAGTCTTTTTACTGTTTGTATAGTTTGCCTTTCCAGGATGTCATATAGTTGGACTCGTACAGTATGTAGCTTTCCCAGATTGGCTTCTTTCACTTAGCAACGTGTGTTCACAGTTCCTCCATGTCTTTCGTAGCTCCACGGCTCATTTCTTGTAATCGCTAAATACACCACTATCTGGATGTACCACAGTTTCTTTATCCATTTACCTACTGAAGGACATCGTGGTAGCTTCCATTTCTCTGTGTGTGTGTGTGTGTGTGTGTGTGTATTTCTTAACTTCACTCAGTATCTCTTGAGTACTAGTACACTTTGGAAAGCATCATTTAAAGTGGTTTTGTGGTTTGTCAGGCAATTGTTAACTGAATTCCAAGGCTCCAGGGAAATTCTGGCTAAGGATACCCCTCTTGCCTACCAGGCCTCCTCCCCAAATGAGACTGTTCTATATCCCTGGGAAGTACCCTCTTTTCTGTCTCTAGTTCTTCAGGGATTGTGGGCTCTGTGTTTCTCTGTTTTCTTTAGAGCTGTGGCCCTTTCTGAAGAACAAAAACATATAGGCCCATTGCCCAGATCATACTCAGGTGGGAACCCTGGGGGCTAGCATCTCACTGCAGGGACAGCAGAGACCCTCAGGGAGCTGTGCCAGGTCAGGGAACAGTGGGGATCTTGGTGGTCTGGACCCTAGGCCCCAGGGCCAGCTCACCCTTCTCTCCTGTCAGTCCCACCAGCAGTACGCCCCGTCGCACACCACGCCCCTGCCCAAGAAGTCCTACTCCAAGATGGACAGCAAAGGCTACGGCATGTATGAAGACTACGAGAATGAGCAGTACGGGGAGTACGAGGGCGACGAGGAGGAGGACATGGGCAAGGACGACTACGACGACTTCACCAAAGAGCTGAACCAGTACCGGCGCTCCAAGGAGGGCAGCAGCCGGGGCCGAGGTAAGACCCCGGAGCCTCTTCCCCAGGGCACCAGAGCCGGGCTAGGGGCTGGGGGTGCTGTGCAGAACAAGAAAGATCTGGCTGGCCCTGCGCTTGTGGGGCGTCAAGTCTGGGAGAAGAGGCAGGCAGTAATTTAGGGCCAATATAAGTGGAGAAGGAGATGGGTAAGAAGAGGTCCAGTGCTGAGGCTGGGGTTGGGATGGAGCCAGACTGGTAGGAGGCGAGGAGAAGGCTGCTGCGGCTGATGGTTGTTTTTAAACTCACTTCCTGGTAGCCTCTCTCACATCTGGGGCATGGAACTGACAGCTGGCTGCTCCAGCCCTCAGTCACCTCTGCCCCCATTCTCCGTCTCCCATCACCTGACAAGGTGTGATTACAGCTCACGGGACCGCCACACCTCTGAACCTTGAACCTGTGGCAGTTAGGAGGATGGTGGGGGAGGGCGGAGCACCAGAGCCCCAGCCTGGCCTCTTAGAACCATCTCCTGCCAGGGATATTTCCCACCCCTAGAGGGCTTCTAGAATGTTCCAGCTCAGCGGTTTTAACCCTGCTGGAGGCCCAGCTTGTCGTCTGAGTGGCTGTGCACTCATTTTCTCTTTCAGTGGTCTTTTCTTGGACACCTCCTTGAATAGGCCCTTCTCCTGAGGGAGATTCTGGACTGGCACTGTCCAATAGAAATGCAGTGCAAGCCAGCATGTCATTATAAATTTTCTAGTGGTCACATTAAAGAAGTAAAAGGAAACAGATGTAATTAATTTTAACAATACATTTTATCAATCCTGATACATTCAGAATCTTATTTCAACATGTAATCAAATGTGGTATTTTATATTTTTGCTTTTTTTTTTATTTTAAACTAAGTCTTTGAAACTTAGTGTGCACTCCACACTCACAGCCTTTCTGAGTTTGGTCAGCCACGTTTCAGGTGCTCGGTAGCCACGTGTGGCTGGTGCCACAGCGTGTGGTGTAGTGAGTGCCATAGTGGGTGTGTGTCGCAGTGCTGAGCCACCCGCATCGAGGAGCCCAGGGACTACTAACTAGTCAGCCTAGAGTAGCTGGAAGGGCTTCTTGGAGGAGGAATAGGAAATGGTTGACCTTAGGGGCAGACAGTGGATTAACTTCTCTCTTGCTAGTAGGTTTTGCTCGCTCAGGCACTTACTGTCTGAATCACCGTGCAGGCAGCCGAGGCCGTGGCAGGGGCTATCGGGGCCGAGGAAGCCGCGGAGGGTCTCGGGGCCGAGGCATGGGCAGAGGCAACCGAGGCAGGGGCAGGGGCTCCGTGGGAGGAGACCACCCAGAGGATGAAGAGGACTTCTACGAGGAGGAGATGGAAGTAAGGTTTTCTCTGGCTCGGGGATGGGGTGGGAGTGGTGGTGGGGTGGCTGGTGGGCTGAAGGCTCTGTTGGGAGTGGCCTGTAAGACTGAGGTGGAAAGACAGGATCAGCTGGCAGGTTTATATGTTTTAAAATGCTTGTTTATTATTTGGAATAGAGAATACCTTCCTATGGTTCAAAATTGAAAAAGTACCGAAGGGTGAGCTGTCAAAACACCTTCATCCCACTGCTCTCTCAGAGACTTAGTTCCCATCCTTGCTACGAGCTACCATGCTCACTGTTCTGTCCCTGCCCGAGGCCTTTCCATGCTGCTCTTTATTCTTGCTCCATAGCTACCACTTGGGAGTTGCCCAGGGGGCTGGAGTTCTGAGAGTGAAGACAGCAAGGAAGAGGACTCGGACACACTTAGGCTGGGGCCTGTGAGGAGGGGGCATGTATGTGAGTCCCTGGGTCGCTTACCTGCCCTGAGTGTGACATTGTCCTGAATACACAAAAAGGCAGAAAGAGGCGGAGTGTATAGTTAAGAACATTCTTTGTTGTTCCCCAAATGACACTTCTCTTGCTTTCCTTCCCTCCGGAATTCCAGTATGGAGAAAGTGAGGAGCCGATGGGAGATGAGGATTATGACGATTATTCCAAGGAGCTGAACCAGTACCGCCGGTCTAAGGATAGCCGGGGACGAGGTGGGCAGGGAACAGGAGGGTCAAGTCAGCGGGGCTCCTGCTGGCAGCTGCTGGGCTTGGGTCCTGGGGAGAGGCCGCAGGCTAACGTCGTTTCTCTCCTCTGCAGGGTTAAGTCGAGGCCGTGGCCGGGGTTCCCGAGGTCGAGGGAAAGGCATGGGCCGGGGCCGCGGCCGTGGGGGCAGCCGAGGAGGGATGAACAAGGGCGGGATGAACGATGACGACGACTTCTACGACGATGATGTGGGCGTGAGTTGATGCTTCATTCTGATCTGATGTTTTTCATCAAGGCTCCTTCTTGAATTTTTTTTTTTCCTTTAATGAGTTGTCCTCTGAGGCTGATCCTTTTCCCCCAGCTCCTATCAGTCCTTCCCAGTAGGGCTATAAGCACTAATCATCTCTCATGGGGCATGCGCTGCTGGAGAGACCCTCTGTTTTCTAAACCACATCTTTGTAGCACCTGCAGTCACCTGTTCTCTGGGTCCCCGAGGCTCTGAAGGTTCTAGGTGAGCCATCCAGTGAGCCCTAGAGAATTTGACAGGAAGGCCGCATACCTTCCTACACAGGTGTGTGGTGCTCCGTCTTCAGCTGCCCACAGCTCCGAGTGCCAGAACCTTCCTCATCTGAGTGCCAACACTCCTGCTGTGGGGCTTACACCCCACACAGCCTGGTGTTGGCTGAAACTTGTCGGTCAGCGCTCTTGTTACACAGGGGAATACTCAGCCCTGCCAGCCAACCTCTTTCTTGCTCTCATTGGCTTGGAACCCATCTCCCCTAGGCCTGCACAGGCCCCTCTCCCTCTTCCTGTTCACTCCCCTTGACATTCACACTCAGTGTTCCTAATAGGATGGTGGTGGAAGCTACCGGAGGAGTGACCACGACAAGCCCCACCAGCAGTCTGACAAGAAAGGCAAAGTCATCTGCAAGTACTTCGTGGAAGGGCGATGCACATGGGTAAGGGGCCAGTCCCTGTCCCAGGAGACCTGGAGCAGGCCAGCAACGCCCCCGCCCCCCCAGAGGACACACGGGCCACTGAAATGTTCCAGAGGCCACACTCACTGGGAGCAGTTTTCCAATGGGCTTGGAGTGATTAATTGAGAGATGCCAGGGAGCCAGGAAGACGTCATTCACTCTGAGTGACTGAAGAGCCAGAATAAGATTGGTGACACATTTGGGTGTTTTTGGTTTGGGAGGATTTTTTTGGCCAAAATTTTCGCCCAATCCATATGGCCTCTAATGTTTTAGTAGGATTGATGCTAATGCAAAGGTGCAACGTATCCTGGTTAAGTTATGAACTTTAATGTGAGAGAAGGAATCATTAGGGCATCCAGATAGAATTCTGTGAGGGGGGGAATCAGGCCAACCTTGAACTTCACAGCAGAGCATAATGCCAGCACATGGGCCAGTGACCACAGAGTTCTGAAGGAAGCAAGCATAATCCAGGGTTAGTGCAGGAAGCCAGCTTTTTATTCAAATACAAAGGCAGCAGGCAGATATTGGCAAGCATGTGCTCAGGGAATACTGCACCTGTGTATCTGTCTTAGGAAAAAATACTGTGTTTCAAACAAAGGTATATGTATGCATAAACTATTCCTTATTATTGTTGCAATTCATATTATTTATAGAAACTTGAAATGCATATAAACAAAGGGAAATGAATAGCCATTCCTAAGAGAAAGGGGGAATGGATATAGAACAGTTTCTCTCTTCAGTTCACCTGGATGTTGTTTTGTTTGGATTGTACAGTTTGACTGCAAATAGTGGAAAACTCAACACCACTGGCTTAAACACATAGACATTTGTCTCTTAGAACAAAGAGTCTGGGGCTAGGGGAGACACTATGGGCAATGGTCAGCAGCACCCTGGGGGGACCCAAGTTCCTTTCTACTTTTTATTCTGCTATCATTAGACATGTGGTTTTTGTCCTTATGGTTGCTAAATGGCTGCTGTGCCTCCTGGTATCACATCTTAGGACTAGGAGGAAGAAAAATGAATGAAGGGATTTTTTTTTTCTTAATCAAGGCAGTGTTGTCTTCCCTGGGGACTTTTGAGTACATCTCTTCGGCCAGAACTGAATTTTTTTAGCTGGGCACAGACAAAATTGGGGTTCTGTTAGAAAGGAAGAAGGATAAAACGAGGTCCTGGCTGTCATGCAGCAAATACTGAAAAACAGTAAGTGGGTAAGAGAGGAGAGAGAAGGGGAGGAAAGAGGAGGAAGAATTAGAAGGAAACAGTGAAAGGCAGCAGGTTGGAGACAGGAGGACCAGGACCAGGGGCGAGAGAAGGGAGCACACACTTTGGCAAGGGTTTAAAATTAGTGGGAAGCTGCATTTATGAGCCTGCCTTTCCTGGGCCTCCTGCCCTTTCCAGATGTGTGTGGCGGGGGCGAGGGACGGACAAATTTGTTTCTGTCATTGGTCCCTCTGTGCTTCAGCTGTGACAGAGCAGTACTACTTTTTGCAAACACCTTACCTTTTCATTGCTTCCAGGGAGACCACTGTAATTTTAGCCATGACATCGAGCTACCAAAGAAGCGAGAACTGTGCAAGTTTTACATCACTGGATTTTGTGCCAGAGCCGAGAACTGCCCCTACATGCATGATATCCTTTGGTGCACACATCTGATCTGATTGAGTGTGCAGAACTCCTTTCTCCGTACTGGTAGTAACAGCTGGCCTTCAGTATGCTTTTGCTCTGCGTGCTGGTGCTGTGCCAGGAGCTTTCTGTGCTCCTCCATCTCTTTTAACCCTCACATCTGCCCTGTGACTGGTCTGCTGTTCCCGTCCTGCAGGTGAGTAAACTGAGGCACACATGCTATATATTCACTTTACATATACAGGTGACCCTTGAATAATGTGGGTTTGAACTGCGTGGGTCCACTTATACACTGATTTTTTTTTCCATAGTAAATATTACAATATTACACGATCTGCAGTAGGTTGGATCTGCAGATGCTGAACTGAGGGTTCGGGGGCCTGTTGTAAATTACATTCAGATTGTTGGCTGTGCAGAGGGTTGGTGCCCCTAACCCCCATGTTGTTCAGGGGTCAGATGTACTCTTGAGACTGGCCTGTACCCTTGCCTGTTATCTTTCTGAGTCTTTTCCAAATGGCTAAGTAACCTTGGGCAGATCATCGAACTTACTCCCTTTTTCTGCTGAGTGAGGATCTGAGGACACAGCCTGAAGGCCAACGTGGTGAGGCTAGAAGTACTCTGAAGCAGGAGTCTTGTGAACCGGGGTCCCACCTTGGATCAGCTGCTGGTCTGCTGTGCAACCCTGAGCTAGTCACTTCACCTCTCTGGGCTTCAGTTTCCTCCTCTCTAAAACAAAGGAGCTTGGATTCTGTCCTCGGGCGGGTTTCATGAGATGAAGCATTTTCCTTAATTTACTGTGTACGTGACTTTCCGTGTAAGTTATACCACACGACTGGAAACTGCATCAACGGTGACGACTGCATGTTCTCCCACGACCCTCTGACTGAGGAGACGCGAGAGCTCTTGGATAAGGTAACATCCAGGCCAATGCCAGCTGTAGCTCGTGGGAACCAGGAGGTGTGCTTCCACTGACTTGGGGCTGCAGCCTGCCTGGCTGGCCTCTGCAGGACCAGATTTCCCAGTTGCATTGATCTGGAGCTGGGCCATTTTCAGGAGGAAGTGGAAACTGTTCTTCCCTGCAGGGAGAATTGAGGTGGTCACACTTGTATCTTTATCTCTGGCCTGGTGGTTTTTGTTGAGGGTCGGCTACCTGAAAGGAATGTTGCCTGGTGTGTCTCTAGACATGCTTTATGATTTCTTAGCTATCCTTGAGGGAGAGCCCATGGTATACAAAGAGGAGGTGAGACTTGGGATGGGCTCTGTTTTGATGTAAAGGTCAGTGTTTCTTTCCAAGTCTTAAGGATTCTTTTATGTGGTAGAAAAGTAAAGGGAAATTGGAGGCTCTCGGGATGGGGAGACTTCCTTTAGTGAGGTATCAGGGCGTCCTCACGTCACCAGCCAGGTGGCATTTGAAACTCATTCTCCTATCTGTTATTCCCCTGAAGGACAGGCTGAGGACCTTGGGGCCCCTCAGGTTCTTGTGCTTGGTTTTTTGACATCCATCCGGGGGCTGAATGGGTGAGAGAACACGTGTCCTTCCCAGTGAAGCTTTTCCTGCCTTCATCTGGTTCCCAGAAGGTTTGAGGAGTTTGACTGTTTTTTGAGAATGGAAAGAATCAGCGCCTCAGCCAGCCTTAGGAATCCCTGCATCTGGGGCTGCACTGATTAAACAGCGGCCAGGGCTGCGTGAGGGATGGAGGGGAGGCCCCGAACAAACAAAGCAGGAGAATGCCCACCCCTCATTGGGAGAGCAGTTGTGGAGCAGGTTCTTATCTTTGCCAGGCCCTTTGACCTATTATCCCAGGAACAGGGTTTGTAATCCATAGCTATCTAGAGTCTGTGAGTTGTCCCACAGGGGAACTAGTGGGAGAAGTAATGGCGACTTCATTTCTCATTTGAGGAAATAAACCATCTCTGACTGAGGACTGCCCTCTGCTGGAGGTTTACAGTTTGCACTCTAGACCCGTGCTCTCCAATAGGAATACCTCAGAGCCACGACTCAAACATTCCTAGTATAGTGTTCGCTTTGGCAGCACGTATATTAAAATTTTGTAGTAGCCACATTTAAAAAAGTAAAAAAGAAATAGATGAAAAATAAAGTTACCAATATATCTTATTTAACCTAGTGTGTCCATGTCCAGAGTACAATTTCAGCAGGTAATAAAATGATGAGAAAATTACAATGTTTTATATTCCTCTTTTTTTGTCCTGCATCTTGGGAATCTGGTTGTAGCCACATTTCAGGCACTCAGTAGCCTCACATGGCCAGTGACCACCATGTTGGACAGCACAGCTCTAGACGCCTTTATAAAACCCAAAGCAAATCAAGGTGGCACATTTTAGTTTCTGGCCACAAACATTTGAAAGCATCAGTATCACCCCTTGTCTAAAGTCAAGTCTCAGGTTAAAAATGAGTTGTTGAAACTGGAAAAACCATTCCAGAGTATAATTTGGGTGATCAGAAAGTAAAACTCACAATAAGCCTCTACAAGATTAACCCTGATAAAGGCTTGGGGTCAGCCATTTCCTTCTCTCCTAGACAGGGTTGCAGCTTGGTCAACCAGGCCTGGGGCCTGAGGCCCCAGGGCAGCCCTTGGGTCCAAGCTGTGGTACCACTTATGATGGGGCCTTAGCCGCCCTCTCCCAAAGTGTCGACGCTCTCTTTTCCTCTCTTTTCTTCAGCTTTATTCTGCTGCTTCTCGGTGACATTTCTGTCTGTCCAGATACATCAGTTTCCAACTGTCCACTTGGTTTGAGACGTGCCTGCCTTTGGGGTTGTCAGTGACTGTTCGAGTGAATAGCAAGAATAATACAAAGAAGTCCATCCATGTAGATTCATCTGTTAGCATTATTTTGCCCCATTTGCCTTACCACTTGTTTTCATTTTAGTATATATACATGTGCATGTTTTTTTTCTTTGAGCCATTTGAAGGTAGTTGCATACATTATGGTTCTTTACCCTTAAATCATTCAGTTATTGCTGTGTGTGTGTGTGTGTGTGTGTGGGTGCGCGCGCGCGGGTGCGTGTGTGTATACAGTCAGGTTTGTCAAGGTATAGTTTGTATCCATTAAAATTTGCTGTTTAGCTCTATGAGTTTTGACAAACAGAACCATGTGACCACCTCCCAGTCTATATAGAGGAAATTCATTCCATCACCCCCGAACCTCCCTTCTATATAGTCAGCGCCTGTCCCATCTCCAGCCACTGATCTGTTTTCTGTCTCCATAGTTTGCCTTTTCAAGAAAGTCATATAGATAGGTTTACATAGTATGCAGCTCTGAACATGTGTGGTTTATATAGCCTTTTGATCTGGCTTTCATTCAGCATGATGCATTTGCAATTCATCCACATTGTTGCAAGTGTTGGTAGTTCATTACTGTTTGGTGCTGAGTAGTACTCCATCCTAGGGATGATCTAAGATTGTTCATCTAGTCATCACTTGAGGAGCATTTGGTTTGTTTCCAGTTTGGGGCAGAAGCTTAGAATTTTTAACCTACTAATGTGAGCTTATTTCTTTGGCCTGATAAACCTTGGCCCACACATCTTTGTGTATCTGCAGGTGTGGCAGTCCTTTTCTTTTGAGAGGATACCTCTGGCTTTTGGAAACCCTGAATCAATTCAGAATCCATCCTGGTAGGGGAGGTTGTCGGACCCTAGCAGGGCCCTGGTTGTATGGTGTGAGGGGCCCAGCAGCTGCAGGGAGGCCCAGGAAGGGACGCACAGGAGGCTCTAGGGATAGCTGGGCCCTCCATGGCATGTGTGTGGACGGACCGTGGGGATGGTTTGGTTCAGTTTTCCTAGGGGAGTCGACATTTCCCCTGGTGTGTTTTGTGCGTAGGTGTCCTAGGCTCTGATACAATTCAGCCCTGGCCTTTGGGGCAGCACTGGCGGAGCAGGGCAGGTGGTGGGTAGACAGATGAGGACAGGGAGCTGGTCTGCATCCCAGGCCGGGGTCCTCGTCAGGATTTCACGGGGTCTGTGTGAGGGCTGAAGGGGCTGTCCTGGGACAGGAGGAGGCATCCTTCAGCTGGTGAGGAGAGGTGAGACCCCCACCTGGCAGGATGGGAGGTGGAAGCCCCACTTGCTCACAGCTCAGTGCTGGGAGCTGCTGCCCACCGAGTGGTGCCACCAGTCCTGAAATGGGTCGGGGGGAGTGTGGCGCCCTCCAGGGGCCGAGGAAGTTATGGTCAAGTGTGTTTCTGTTTAATGAGGTAATGAGGTATATAACCTTGTTAGGTTTTTCCTGAACCTGAGGGCATTGAGTTGTCATTGAAAGGATCTCACAGTGCTGGGGCTGGGCTACTTCCGTGACTAGAGGTGGCTCTGTGTGCAGAGATGGGGAGACCAGACAGCAGGCAGAGGCAGGATTCTGGTCAGAGTCAGAGGGCGGGGCCGAGGAGGGCCGGTGAGCCACTCAAAAGGGCTGGGCTGAGGCTGCAGGCCAGTGTTTGGGTGTGGGGATGAGAGAGGAGGAGTTGGGGATACACCCTGATCCTGGCTGGAAAGTGAGGAGGTGGAGGGTCCATCATTCACAGAACCCAGCTGGTGGCCTGTGGAGGAGCAGAAGGTGCATGGAGTGAGGTGTGGCCAGATGAAAGTGGTATCTGTCGTGTAGCTCTGGCCAGGGAGGTTGTGTGGGAGCCCCAGCCCAGAGCCAGCAGGAACTGAAGGTTAGGGGTGGGCAGGTCCCCAGGCCGGGGAGCAGGGAGGCGCTGTGCAGGTTGACAGCTGGAGGGGAACACAAGTAGTCACGTCGTCCAGTCAGAGCCTTAACTCTTTCATACCCCTGTGCCGCCAGCCCCGCCCTCCCATCCTCTAAAGTCCAGGGAATACAGAGGGAGATGCCGTTGTTTTCCTCGCTCATTTACTTAACAGCTGTGTGGTCCTACCTAGTTTGTGGCAGGCACTATCTCGGGTACTGGGGATGCAGTGATGAGGTAGGATCCAGTCAGCAGCTAGATACTGATAACCCATGGGCTTGGGGCAGTGGAGGGAATGTGCAGGGAGCCCAGAGGCCCTTGAACAGGCTGACCCTCAGGGAGGCTTGGTGAGGAGGTGACACTGTGCTGGCCCCCAGGTGAATGGCAGGTGAGGGAGGCATGGGCTGGGCAGGGGACAGTGCGAGCAATGGCTGTGGAACCAGAAGGGGCCAGCTGGCTGTCAGGGAAGCGAGTGGAATGCGGGGCTGTGAAGCAGTCAGGGCTGCCTCCATGGCTGTGACCGGGCCGCAGTCCCACTGAGAGCAGTGCTAAAGGACACACGAGCTGCTGGGCTCTCCCCAGCACAGCTAGTCCTGGGCGGTGTTTCCCGTGCTGCAGTGGACACGTGAAAATGTGGTCCTGGCTCAGTGGGCCCCCTGGGCTGCTGGTCCCCAACAAGACCACACCATGAGTAGCAGGGCTCTGAGGGACAAGTGTTTTCCACTGATCAGTCTTCCAAGTTTTCCGTCCGTCTCAAAACCAGATTCTTTTTGGACCTTGCTGTCCCTGGGTCCATATACTGTTGCCGATGGTATGGAGAGAAAAAAGTCGAGAATTGCCTGACAGCTGCCGGAGAGCTGGCCTCTGCCACCCACACCCCCATCCTCCCTGGGTGGAGGAGCAGGAAGCGTTGTCTTGAGCACTGCTGAGGCCCAGATGCCGGGGGCGAGGCATCTCAGAGCTGCATTTAGGATCCACTAGGGCATCTGTGCTGAGGTCCCTAAGACAACCCAGGCCCAGGATGCACGATTTGCTGGGGAGACTCCCAGGGCCAAGCACATAGTCCTACTCGTGGCCAAGGTTTTACTCCAGTGAAAAGACACAAAGCAGAGCAAGCAAGGAGAGAGGCATAGGGGTGAAAGCCGAAGAAAGAAGATGCCAGCTTCCAAGAGTCCTCACCCCATGGTGTCACACGGGACATTGCTTAACTTCTCAGGCTGTGACAGCACGTATGGAATGTTGTCCACCGTGGACATGCGTTAGAGACTGAGCACCCAGGTTAATCAGTCAGGGAATGATGGGAACCGTCCTGAAATCCAGGTTCCCAGCACCAGCCAAAGGCCTGCCTTGTAAACTTCTGCACAGGATCCTAATCGGTGACACGTTCTGCTTGAATCCAGACTTTGAAATTGTCCATCTACCCTGTATCAGGTCCTGTGATAGGCCCTGGAGGTGCCTCTGGGCACGAAACAGTCCTGCCCTCAGGGAGTTGGTAGTCATTGGGCCAGGAATAAACAAAATAAAAAGCTTTTACAAAGCTTGTGCTTTCAACAGAGCTGATAGTGTTCCAGTAGTGAGTACAGGAGACCAGGAGAGTTACTCTGAGTTGACCTTTAATGAGAGAACCCAACAGTTGGGGGACGCAGACCCATACAGTTGGGAACGGAGGGAAAAGCAGATGGCCAAGCCAGGGCCCTGCAGGGGAAGGACTTGAGCTGTCTGCAGAACTGAAACAGGGCTGGGTGCTTGGGGTGGAGGAGTCCAGGCACAGTGGACAGAAGGAATTGAAGCCTCCAGGGTGCTGTGAGATCCTCCCCAGGCACCCAGCCCTGCTCCCAGGCCCTGTGGGTTCTCGTAAGCGATTGGGGTTTAATTGCAAGTGCAGTGAGAAACCCTTAAAATCCAAGCAGAATGAGGGCTATTAGTCAGCCCTGAGATAGATAAAATAGATGACACAGCTACGACACGGATCAACCTTGAAAACATCACACTGAGTGAAAGAAGCCAGTCACAAAAAGCCGTATATTGTAGGGTTTCATTTGTATGAACTGTTCAGAATAGGCAAATCTATAGAGACAAAAAGTAGATTAGTGCTTGCTGGGTCTGGGAGGAGGGAGGAATGGGGAGTGACTGCTTAATGGGTATGGAGTCTTCTTTTGGGGTGATGGTAAAGTTCTAGAACTAGATAGAGTTGGTGGTTGTACACCATCCTGAATGTATTTAACGTTGTTGAATTGTATGCTTGAAAATGGCAAAATAGTACATAGTACGTTACATGTATTTTGCTGCAAAATAGAATGGCTCCCGTCAGCTGGTGGCTGCAACAGTGGTGTGGGACGATGATTTTTGTACCAAAGAGGCTTTGTGGTCATGGGCCTCGTCCCGTTAAGGGCCTCAGGGTCGTCAAAAGCTTTCCTCAGAAAATTTGGCTCTCAGCCCTGGAGAAGTGCCTTCCAACCCGACTGTTCTCCTGTCCTGACTCCCACTGTTCTGTCCTTCTCTCCCACAGATGTTGGCGGATGACGCGGAAGCGGGCGCTGAGGATGAGAAGGAAGTCGAGGAACTGAAGAAGCAGGGCATCAACCCCCTGCCCAAACCTCCCCCCGGTGTGGGCCTCCTGCCCACTCCGCCCCGGCCCCCCGGCCCCCCAGCCCCAACCTCTCCAAATGGCAGGCCCATGCAGGGTGGCCCCCCGCCCCCACCCCCACCCCCTCCTCCACCCCCCGGGCCCCCGCAGATGCCCATGCCGGTGCACGAGCCGCTGTCCCCACAGCAGCTGCAGCAGCAGCAGGACATGTATAACAAGAAGATCCCCTCCTTGTTTGAGATCGTGGTGCGACCCACGGGACAGCTGGCTGAGAAGCTGGGTGTGAGGTGAGGGGGCTGTTCTGGGCTCAGCTGGTCTCCTCTGTGCCAGGGGCCTGTCACTAAGCCTGGCCGGGCCAGCGTCCTGCCTCTGTCCACGGCTCCAGGGTCCTGGTCTGGAGCCCTCTGTGTCTCCTCCAGGGTGTGGCTACCATCCTTCCTCCGCAGCCCCTCTCACAGGCACTATTTTCTCCTCTTCTAGGTTCCCTGGACCCGGAGGACCCCCAGGGCCAATGGGCCCCGGGCCCAACATGGGACCCCCAGGGCCGATGGGCCCAATGCATCCGGACATGCACCCTGATATGCATCCTGACATGCATCCAGACATGCACCCCGACATGCACCCCGACATGCCGATGGGCCCTGGCATGAACCCTGGCCCGCCCATGGGACCTGGAGGCCCCCCAATGATGCCCTATGGTCCTGGAGACTCCCCACATTCTGGAATGATGCCTCCCATCCCACCAGCCCAGAACTTCTATGAAAACTTTTACCAGCAACAAGAGGGCATGGAAATGGAGCCAGGACTCATTGGGGATGCAGGTATGCAGGGCTAAAGTGGGGGCCAGTTGGGGCTGCTGGGGTTTGCACATGGAGTGTAGTTAGGAAGATCTGCTTTTTCTTCCTTGGTCTGAGTCTTTGAAAACATGAATCCAACTCCATCTCTGTCCCGTGAGTGGTTGAACGTTTTCAGTGATGTGGGATTCACTACCCTGTTGAGTCTAAAAGGAGTATTATGATGATCATCACTATAACTTAACTTCCTTCCTTACGCATTTTGCTCAGTTTGCCTGGGATGGGAGCGTAGGAAGTTGGAGGGCAGTGCATAGTGGTGTTGAACTGCAAGCTGAGGTGCCGTCGACCAGAGTGGTCTCCTTCCAGGTGGTCCTTGGCTTGCAGCTGCCTTGCAGCTCTGCTTGTTCTGTCCAAACAACTGACCATCTTCCTTCCTCCTTTCCTTTCCTTTTTTACTAAAATGAGAGCACGTGTTGGTAGCCTAAATGTCCATCACCCGATTGGGTGATGATGCTGCATCAGTAGGAGGTGACGTGCAGCCTGCAGGAGGGTGAGTGTATGCTCATGGCTGCCAGGGACCAGGCGTGCTTTTGGGACGTGGGCAGAACCAGCAAAGTACGTCATCCTTGCCTTCACTGCATTTTAGTGGAGAGATGCAGACAGGAAATGTGTAAATCAGCAACTCAGTTCGTTTCATCATTGAGCATTGCTAGAAGTAAAGTGGGGCAGCGGGGAGAGGGTGACGGGATGGAGGCAGGCTGTGATCTGGTGTGTCCCGGTCTGCAGAGGCCTGTCTGAGATGCGAACTCCAGTCAGATGTGAAGGGGAGAAAGGAGGTGTGGGCGCGGCTCAGGCAGCAGCTATAGCAGGTGCGGAGGCCCCAGCCAGTCTCTTGTGTGAGAGGAGTAAAGGTGTCCATGTGTCTTGGAAGAGGAGGACAAAGATAGGAGTCCCAGCGCATGGGGCTCTGTGGCCTCAGTGGAAGGACGATGGGGATAAGCAGAGGGACACAAGGGCACTGGAGGCCAGTGGGGCTGGAGCGGAATTGGGGGGGCTTGTGGGCTGCCGTTGAGCTGACCTGGGCAGAGGTGAAGTGGGTGGCACCCAGGAACAGCAGGGCTAGGTTCAGAGATGCGCTGTAGGGCCAGCGTGACAAGGCGGCAGGGCAGATGGGGGTGTTGGCTGTGGGGCGGGGTCGCTCGGTGGGTGCTCATGCCATCCCTGGTGCCGGTGTCCTGCTGGAGAGAGCCACATTGGGGTGGGGCAGCACTTCTGCCTTGGCCATATTAAGTATGAGGTTCCTGATTGACAGCCGAGCGGAGATGCTGAGGGGCGTCAGGGAGCTGGCCAGGCTGGATGTCAGTGTGAGGGTCTTTGGCTGTGATCAAAGGCATGAGAGCAGATGTTTGGGGCAAGGAGCCAGGGGAGGGATGTGTTCTCAAGTGAGAAAAGCAAGCGACTTAAGGGGTGCTGTGGTTCCCGTGGACTCCTCCTCCTTCAGACGTTTGTAAAATGTGCATGGGAAAGGTCTGGATGGGGAAGAAAACTAAGTCTGTCAAGCTGGTTTCTCTGGAGTAATTTGCTGTAATACCCATACCGTGAAATCTACCCTTTTAGTATCGTTCAGTTGTTTTTAGTATATTCACAGCTGCAAAACCAGCAAGTGATTCACTCTTGAGGATATGCTCTTTGCAGGGGGAACTGGGTGGGACTGTTGATGGAGTGTCTGCTCTAAGCCAAGGTGTGGCACAGAGCAGGCTCGCTCATCAGGTTCACATGTTATGAAGTTCAGGGGCCAGAAGAAAGTGACCTTTCACTTTGTTTTACATGCTTTTGTATACGAGGTATTTGCAGATTTAATCATTTTAATCTTGAAAGTTTAGTTTGAATTACAGATTCACTTTCTTAGTAGTTCTAGCCCCATTTCACATGCTCAGCGGGGCCGCATTGCATGGTACAGATATGGAAATTTTCATCATTCCAGAACATTCTGTGGGGCAGTGCTACCTGGACTTTGTCGCACACACACACACACGCACGCACGCTCTCACTCACTCACTCTATCCAGGTGCGTTGTGTCAGATCTGCCTGTGCTATTATTACTCCGCTCCTTGGGTAGAGTTTGTGGAGGGAGGTAACTAGTGCTGCGTGCCTGCCCGTTCTTGGATAGTGAAGGCAAACCCTTCAGCCTTGTGCTTCCTAAATGCTGTGTGGGAGAAACTCCCCCTACCCCGTCCCCTTAAATGCAACAGCATGCTTGTCAACGGAGGTGAACAGTGCTGGCGTTCCGGAAGCCATAAAGGAAGGAGGAGAAGGAGTCACCCATGAGCCTCTGGGTTGACGTGTAGCCATAGCAACATTTTGGTGTATTTTCTTCTCTGCTAGTCTTTGTTTACCATGGTTGAAGCCATATTATGAGATCATTGTGAGATAGTGTTTTTCTTTATTATACAGAGAAACCATAGAAGTAATGCTCATCAAAAATTAAACATGAGAAACGTGGAGTAAAAGGCAAAAGGCCCCTCAGCTCCTTCCTCCCGATCTCATTTTCAGAGAGACTGTTTTCCGTCTGTCTTTTCAAAGCCTTTTCTTTGTATTTTATAAACATCTGTTCAACGTGCCGTCCTGTTTTCACTTCATGAGCATTTGCCCATGTCACTAAACCTCACTGAACCTCATTCTTGGTGGCTGCACCCTAGGTGGGAACCTCCGTTGGCTGCTTCGTCCCCGGCTGTTGAGCTGTTCATGGGGCCCCTCCTGGGAGGGTAGGAAGGGATGGGCTACACATTGTCACCCATCGCCATCAGGGGGTGGTCTTCCAGAGAAGGGCACGGGTGGGTCGGAGTTGGCGCCATGAGGCCCTTCCCGACATGAACCCTCGGTTCTTCCCTGCCACAGAGGACTACGGGCACTACGAAGAGCTGCCGGGGGAGCCTGGGGAGCACCTCTTCCCCGAGCACCCTCTGGAGCCTGACAGCTTCTCTGAGGGAGGGCCCCCAGGCCGGCCGAAGCCGGGCGCCGGTGTCCCCGACTTCCTGCCCTCGGCCCAGAGGGCCCTGTACCTGAGGATCCAGCAGAAGCAGCAGGAGGAGGAGGAGAGAGCGAGGAGGCTGGCTGAGAGCAGCAAGCAGGACCGGGAGAATGAGGAAGGCACGTGTCCTCCCCGGGGCAGGGGCTTTCCCTGATGGGCACAGGCCCCCCCGGGCCGCTGTGCCGGGGAGGTGGGGAATGCCTAGGTTGGGTTTTGTGTCAGAAAGGAACCTGTGGCCAGAGAGGACCCCTGCCCAGGGCTGTGAAGCTGCTGTGGCTGCTGCATGTCCCTGAGAAAATTAGAAGTCGGGGCTACCCTTCTGTGTCATGGGGGTCGGGAGAGACCCTGATCCCATTGAGGAGAGAGATGGGCTGGTCCCTGGAGGAGGCAGCAGACAACAGGATTTACCCCCTGTACCCTGACAAAGGAGACTCAGCCCCCCTTCCCCCAGACCACTTTCTCGGGAGGCCAGCAGATGAGAACTAGTTGTTGATGTAAACCAGCAATGGTCACAGTCACAGCTGCTGAGTCTCAGGGCGCTGTGCAGTGGGCCTGGTGGTGAAATGGGTGAAATGGGGTGCACAAGTGGAGTCTGGAACCTGAAGTCAGAGGCCATGAGTGGCCCTGACAGGAGCCCAGGAGCAAGAGGGACAGTGAGAATAGGGGACAGCCCCTCCCTTAGTGGCTCCGGTTGCACCTGCCCAGAAGGTTGAACGGGGGCCAGAGTCTGGCCCCGCCTCTTGTCAACTGGTGACTGCCATTCCCTGGGACGTGGTAACGTTTCAAGGGGCCTGGGAGGCAAGTGTCTGTGAGCCTCAAGTGCAGTGAGAGCTGAGTCAGTGGTAGCTGCTCTAAGGCACTCGGAGCTGGGCCAGCCATGGTGGGGGCTGGACCTGCCCAGGAGGTGAGGAGGTGGCAACGGCAGGGCCCTGGGCCCGGAGTCTGACCTCAGTCCTGGCTCTGCCTCCGATCTCATGACTGTCCTTGCCTGTTTTCTCATCTGTCAAACGGGCACGATAATAACACTATATCCTGGGTGGTTGTGACAATTAAATAAGACAAAGCACTTAGAACGGTGCCGGCACGCAGGGAAAGGTCCATAAACATTAGGCAGTGACCTGCCAGGCTTGGTGCCTGAGCTCCCTGGCTCTCCATTGCATCCCGTGATGGGAAGAGGTGTCTTAAAAGAGGAGAAACTGAGGTTCTGAGATGTAAGAGGTGGAAGAGCAGGCTGCCTTGGGGTCCAGAAGGGGCTGATGGTGGACGTGGTGGCCACTCACCCTCTGTGTTCCTTTGTGCTTTTTCTCAGGTGACACTGGAAACTGGTACTCAAGTGATGAGGATGAGGGTGGGAGCAGCGTCACGTCCATCTTGAAGACCCTGAGACAGCAGACATCTAGCCGACCCCAGGCTTCTGTTGGGGAGCTGAGCAGCAGTGGGCTGGGGGACCCCCGCCTCCAGAAGGGAGGCCGGCTGGCTGACCCCCGCCTCAGCCGGGACCCCAGACTCACTCGCCACGCCGACGCTTCCAGTGGGTCAGGCCCAGGTGACACAGGACCCTCTGACCCTCGACTGGCTCGCTCCCTGCCCGCACCCAAGCCAGAAGGCAGCCTTCATTCCAACCCTGCAGGCCCCAGCGGCTCAAAGGGCTCTGGGCAACCCCCTGCAGAAGAGGAGGAAGGGGAGCGGGCCCTTCGAGAGAAGGCTGTGAACATTCCCCTGGACCCCCTCCCTGGGCACCCGCTGCGGGACCCACGATTGCAGCTGCAGCAGTTCAGCCACATTAAGAAGGATGTGACACTGAGCAAGCCGAGCTTCGCACGCACTGTACTCTGGAACCCTGAGGACCTGATCCCTCTGCCCATCCCCAAGCAGGATGCAGTGCCCCCGGTTCCTGCAGCCCTGCAGTCCCTGCCTGCCTTGGATCCCAGGCTGCATCGTGCCGCCGCCTCAGGCCCCCCCAACCCCCGGCAGCGCCCAGGCCCCTCCACAGATCCCAGCACAGCCGGCTCCAACCTGCCTGACTTTGAGCTCCTTTCTCGCATCCTCAAGACTGTCAATGCCACTGGCCCCTCAGCAGCTCCTGGCCCCAGTGACAAGCCCAGTGACCCCCGAGTGCGGAAAATGCCCACCGACCCTCGGCTGCAGAAACCAGCAGACTCCGCTGCCTCCTCCCGGGTAGCCAAGCCTGGTCCCACTGAAGCACCATCTCCAGCCGCCAGCCCCAGTGAGGAGTCCTCCCCGCCAGCCACCGCCCCCTATGATCCCCGCGTGCTGGCGGCTGGTGGCCTGGGCCAGGGCAGCGGGAGCGGGCAGAGCAGTGTGCTGAGCGGCATCAGCCTCTACGACCCTAGGACTCCCAACGCAGGTGGCAAAGCCGCTGAGCCGTCTGCTGATGCGGGCTCCCAGCCCAAGGGCCCCGAGGGCAACGGCAAGAGCCCCGGCACCAAGGCCAAGGAGCCCCCGTTTGTCCGCAAGTCCGCCCTGGAACAGCCTGAATCCGGGAAGTCCGGGGCAGATGGGGGCGCGGCTGCAGCCACAGACAGATACAACAGTTACAACCGGCCCCGGCCCAAGGCTGTTGCAGCCCCTGCCACCGCCACAGGCGCCCCAGCACCAGAGGGCGCCCCGCCCCAGCCCGGCGTGCACAACCTGCCCGTGCCCACCCTCTTCGGGACGGTGAAACAGGCGCCCAAGACGGGCACTGGAAGCCCGTTTGCTGGCAACAGCCCGGCCCGTGAGGGTGAGCAAGACGCTGGGTCCCTGAAAGATGTTTTTAAAGGCTTTGACCCCACTGCCTCCCCCTTTTGCCAGTAGTGTTAAGCCGGAGACAAGCGCTCCCTGCACCCCACCCTTCCCAGGGCAATATTTAAGGGCAGCAACCAGAGCTGGGGACTAGGGGGAGGGGGGAGGGGGACTGGGTGTTCTTTCTTTTCTTTTTCCTTTTTTTTTCTTTTTTCTTTTTCTTTTTTTTTTTTTTTAAGTAGTACTTTCTTTGAATCATATAAAATGTATATAACCATCTTCACTTCTGGTCAGTGCTGCGGGGCTCCTGGGCTCCCACCAAGAAAACCTACTTGTGCATGTGAACAGTTGTGAGTCCCCTGGTCCTCAGCCCCAGCTGGCACTCCGCCTGGCCTGGCCAGGCCTGATTTTCAGGGACTCCTTAACGGCTGGGGCTCCTGTCTGGTGGCTGGGGGTCTGGTGGGTTTTCTGGGCAAAGCTTGGCCCCTCCTCCTCCACCTCCCCCACCCCCCCAGGACAAAGGGAACAGCAGTCATCGAGAAGGCAATGAATGCTGCTCACCCTGTGTCGCATGAGCAAGAAGAGACAGAGGCAAGATGGTGGGCAGGACCCGCATGGAAGCAGGTCCAGGCATTTCTAGAGCCCCATCTCCTCTGCAGTGCGCATGTCACGATGACCCGCTTCAGGGGCCAGTGGAAGTGAAAGTATCAAGCAAGAAAGGAAGAGCCCTCGGAAGCTGCCTGGGCTGGGAGAAACGAAATCCTTTTCCACTGCTGTCTCGTCTGGATTCACACATGGCCCTCCCTGCCATCCTCCGTCCAGAGTTCATCCATAAACCCACGCCCTCCAGCCTGCGTCAGAAGACTCCAGGGTGAGAGATGGACCTGGAGGCGGCAGGGCTGGTGTGGGGCGGCGTCCCCGAAGAGCTTCCTCCAGGAGGCAGCCTCTGCAGACCGCGTGTTTTCCGTCAGTATTAGCACCTGTCCTGTCGTGTTCTGTCGTGTCACGGCCATGCCTTTCTCCCCTCTTGTCGGGGTCTGTCCTGGGCCTCAGAAGCCAGAGCACCCAGCGTGCTGGCCCCGGCCCCTCTGGGGACAGCTCAAGGATCCGTGGCGTGGCCACTGCAGCAGGCTCCTAACAGGGAGCCCTGGGTGGTTCTAGGCAGAGTGTTTCTGCTTTCTCCACTTTCTTCACACCTCTTTGCACCATATCTTTAGGGCTCGAGGTTTTGGTGTGTTTGGTTTTCTTCTAAGCTGACCAGTACTTGGGTTCAGAGGCGTGTGTGGTATTGGATTTGTGGATGCTTCCAGGAAAGGGGCCCGAGGAAAGGGTGGGAGACTGGCCAGGGCAGGGTAGGGGCTGCTGGGCCCTTCCAGGAGAGGGACCGGGGACCCCCACTGCAGTGGAGACATGGGACCCGAAGCCTGTATCCCGCTCTCCTCATCCGGCTGAGCCAGAAAGGGAGCAGAGATGCCTGCCCCAGGGCCGCCGCCCATCCCCCAGGACCCTGGCTGAGGTCTAGTCCTGTCCGCAGAGCCCCAGAGGAGGCCTACCCTGTGGATGCAGCCTGGAGACTTGCCCGAGGGGAGCCAGGTGGGGCCTTTGCTGCCAGGGGCCCTTCCCACTAGGGTATCAGTATTTGCCAGTGGTCTCCTGCCCCGTCTCCTCATCCCACCGCCTCAACCACATCACTTAAGGCCCCTGACCCTTCCTTGCTGATAATGAGGAAACCTGGTGTCCCAGCTAAAGGGTTCCCCCTCCCACCTCCTTGGAGTGGGCGATGCATGAGGCTACTGTACCAAACCCCCCCCCCCGAAAAGAAATAGGTGTTAAGTTCGGGGCCAGAAGCAAGGGTGGGAGAGGTAGCCCCACAAGGTCAGTGTGCCATGATCGGGTTGGTTTGGTTTGTCTTTGTGTCTTTTGTTTTGTTTTTAAACAATCATTAGTGAGATTTTTCTTCAGCCACGAGTGTTGGCCTTGAAGCAGAGGGCTGCAGCCCTTGGTGTTTGTAAAATAAGAAAGAATACACAGGGTGGCTATGGTTGGGTTTTCCCCCCCTTCCTTTGAGAATTTTCTTTTGTAAAAGCAAAATTAAATGCTTTTTTAAAACTGAAATCTGTGGATGAAATAGAAGCTGGAACGCTCCTCTTGGAATATTCAGCCTAAGAACCTCATGGGACTATGAATTCACCCGAAATTTTCATTTGCCATCAGGCCGAGCTTTTAAAGAAAAAATTGTTCTCTAACCAGGATTGTAACAAAAGTGTAAATACTGTTTCAGAGTTGAAAGTTGATGGTGCAAATATGTATATAATGTACTGTATTTTTACAATGATCGTCGCATGACTCTATTCCACCCCCTTTTTGTACTCCATATCTGTCTTCCAGAAACATCACCTGCCCTTTCTCCTGTGGTCTCTTAATCCAATAATTGTATTACTGCCATTAAAGGATGCAGTTATTTTAAAAAGCCTGTGGGTCTCATCTCTCCAAACCACCCCCACCATCCCTTGCCCCAGAAATAGGGGGGAATGCAAACTTGAAACCAGGATTTGTTCTCATGGTGCCCAGTCCCAGGGTGACGTGCATGATGACATGCCTCTGCTTTCCCTAGCAGTTGACGACTGCGTCCCACAGTTCTTGAGCTCTGGCCCTGTGTCAGCCTTAGTACTCAGAGACTGTGACCCACACAAGTCACAGGAGAGGCCAGTGATGAGCTCAGGACAACTGGGATAGCTTCTAGGGGTGAGGAGAAACATGAACCCTAGCTGCTATAGAATGAGTGTTTGTGTTCTCTCAAAATGTGTATGTTGAAACCTGTTCATCCAATGTGACAGCACTTGGAGGTGGGGCCTGTGGGAGGTCAGGAGGATGGAGCCCTTGTGAGTGAGATTAGTGCCCTCATACAGGAGACTCCACAGAGGAGCCTCGCCTCTTCCACCGTGTGGAGGCGTGACAAGAAGACAGCCAGCTAGGAACCAGGAAGAATCTCATCACCAGACACGGAGTCTGCGGGCACTTAATCTTGGACTTCAGCCTCCAGAACGTGATATTTTGTTATAGCAGCCCAGACGGACTCAGACAGTACCCACTTGTTAACCAGGGATCTTCTCCAAGGAAGCCACGGTCGGCCAGGGTGTGAAGGGTGCAGGACTTGCCTGGAGAGTCACCATGTCTTCTTTGGACTTAATTTAGTTTCTGTGTTTCAATGGGCCTCTGTTCATTTTCCGTGGCTGCAACATAAATTACACAAACCTAGTGGTTTACAACACAAACTTGTTACCTTCCAGATTTGGAAATCAGAGGTGGGACATGAGTCACATGGGCTGAAATCAAACTGTTGCCAGGGCTGCATCACTTTCTAGGAGAACAGGGAGATTCTGTTTATGGCCTTTTTCCAGCTTCTAGAGGCCACTCACCTTCCTTGGCTCATGAACCTCTTCTGACTTCAAAACCTGCAACATCACGAGTCTGGCCCTTCTTCCATTGTCTCTTCTCTCCCTGACCACAGCTGGGAAAGGATCTCTGCTTTTAAAGACTCGTGATTAGATGGGGTAATCCAGGATCTTCTCTCCATCTCAAGATCTTTCACATCAGCAGAGTCCCTTTTGCCACGTGAACTACATATTCACAGGTTCTGGGAAAACGTGGACATCTTTGGGGGGCCATTCTGCCCTTTGGGGTCTTAAGCCTTTCTCAGAGAAGGATTCTCATGGCCCTTACCCTGGTTGTTTGTCTAAGCAGGTAAGTCTAGTTCTGTGTCAGAAATTCAGGGTTCAGTCCAGTTCTAATTCATCCAGACTGAGTAAGGATAATTTCACCCGTAACTCAAGACTCCAACTCAGCTGCCTTAAACAGTCAGGAGTCCATAATCTCAGGTAAGAACGCTGGTAGGGCAGTTCCAGGGTTGATAAAAGAGTGAACTTCAAATTCACTCAGGTTCAGCCCGTCTTTCCACAGTTCCGGTCTGGGGCCACAGCACCCCTGGTAATTGCACAATGGCTTGAGTGTCTTCCAGCCTTCACCTCCTTACCCAGCCCAGTGCAGAATCAGAAAAGGAACTTCCTGTGTATCTATGAGCAAGGAAATGCTCCCCAGAAGTCCCTCAGACTTTCAGGTCTTGTTGGCAGGATTAGATTCGGTGCCCCTCCCTATGCTGGTCCACCGCAGGAGAGGAATGGAGATCTAATGTCTAATTCTTAGACTAATCAAAGATCTCGCATCCTGGGGACAACTGAGCACATGCCTGCTGGGAAGGTGAATGTGCAGACACCCGTGGGACTCGTCCAGGGGGAGGAAGGTGCAGGAGTTGGAAGCCACAACAGCGGTGCAGCCGTCATTTCATGTGTTTGGGGCATGCACCTGCCCTGCCCCCGATCCTGTGGTCGGTCAGCACTGGGCTCCAGCAGGGATGACCCACTAGCTGGGGTGAGGTCAGCAAGGAGACGAGATGGCATCTGGGGCTTGGGAGGTTGGCGGGTCCTGGAGAGCCTTGAAGGCTGTCTTACAGATTTGGACAGGGAAGAGCTTGTATTCAAGTGATGATTGGAGTCCGGAACCTTCCATCTGGCAGAGGTGTAGGAGATGGATTGGCCAAGGTGAGATGGAAGATGAGAGGGTGGGGAGGAACCAGGTGGGATGACAAAGCGAGAAGGTCAGGGGTGCGGGGCATCAGATGGATTTGAGACTTAGGGAGTAGAGCAGATCGGAGTTGTAACGGGGGCAGATGTGCAGGGTGACAGAGGTGAGAGTCAGGACGGGATGTCTGAGACAGCCTGGGGGAGGGCAGTTCCCCTGCTGAGATGGCACATGGGAGGAGGAGGTGGTCTGGGAAGGACCTAAGTGCAGCTTTGGACCTGGAGCTCTGGGCTGCAGGCTGTGAGAGGCTCCTCCACAGAGTTGGTCATCAAAGCTGTGGGAACAGACGGCATCACTCAGGAAGCAGGTAGAGCCCTGAGGAGCCTCACTGATGGAGGAAGAATGGAGGCTGAGACAGGACAAAGTGGCCATCAGGCACCGGCTGGTGAGTGGGGCCAGGAGCGATGTTAAGAGCCTTTGACTGGGACATAGGCAACGAATGCCAAGTGTTGCTCAGGTACCTGCCCGGCCCCACCACCTAGATTCTGTAGGTCAGAACGATGACTATTTGCTTCATCATACTTTTAGCCATATGTCCATCCTTCCATCCACCCATCCATCAGCTATTTGGATGCATTTCAAAATAAGTAGGGGAAGTCCACGTAACATAAAATTAACCATTTTAAAAAGAACAATTCAGTAGCACTCTGTACGTTCACAATGTTGTGCAACCATCTCTGGTTCCAAAATACTTTCTTTATCCCAAAAGGAAATCCATTATTAAGGATTACATCCGAAAAGATCCTTTTCCAAATAAGGCCATATGCACAGGTTCAGGGAGGTTAGGATTTGAACATGTATTTTGGGGACCACCATTCAACCCCCTATGCTACTCTTTCAGCTGGTTCTGGGGATGCGGGCAGAAAAGACTGATGATTCTGTAGGACATTTGAAATCTGTCCTTAAATGCGTGTGCCACAATTGTTGCTAACAGGGTATTTCTCACCTAGCAATGAAACCTTTTGGAAGCTGGGAGAGGGTTAGGGCTTCAACATACGGATTTTGGGAGGGTACAGTTCAGTCCACAGGACCCACCCTGTCCATCTCATTATAACCCCAGAAGCCCACTTGAAAGCAAAAGCTTTTACATACTCCTATTTCTTCTGGCAGTTTCTCTGTTTCTCTCAAAATATGTCAGCTTTAGGCATTTCCTGTCAACTTCCCTCCCTTACTTCCAGGCTGCTCCTCTAACTTTAAATACCACAACACCTCGTTCTCTGTGTCTTATTGTCTCAAGCAGCACTGCCCACTAGAATGTTCCACAATGATGAAAATGTTCTCTCTCGGTGCTATCAAATATGGCAGCCACGAGGCACACGTGGCCACTGGGCGTTGACATGTGGCCAGTGCAACTGAAGCACAGAATTTTAATTTTTGATTAATGAAATTTAAATGTGACAAGCCACATGTGTTCCATGGCTGTCACCTTGGGCAGTGCGGCTCTAAACCCTAGCTAGAGCTCTGGACTTCCCACTTGTTAAAATGCTTACAATTACAAATCATACCATTTACTTTCCTCCCAAGACCTCCCACCTCCTGGCACCTGTACTCATTGTCAGGCTTGGTAACTGGTATTTGTTTCCTGTCGGTACTGTAACAAATTACCACAAACTTAGCGGCTTAAAAACAATGCAAATTAGTTTTCTTATAGTTTGGAAGATCATTCTCCCCTGAAGCCTGCTGATGCCTTGATTTCAGACACCTGAGCTCTAGAATTGTCGGGCTGGGATGGGAACTGATATCTTCATCTGTTTCTTGTCCCTGTAATAAACCACAGCCATGAGGGTAACGGCTTTGAATTCGGTGACTCTTTCTAGCGATGATCTGAGGTCTTCAGGGCCCTGATACTTGCAGATGATGTAAAAAACAGAGGACCTTCTTGTCTGTGGGCTGTTTCCTCTGACTTCACAGCTGGCTAGACTCACACTATCTCTGTGCTGTCCCCCGGATGACCCTCAATGTGTAGGTATTATTATGTTCCCATTTCCCAGATGAGGAGATCAAGGGACAGAGAGACTAAGCAACTTGTCCTAGATCAATAGCTACTGAGTCACAAAGTCAGCCTCCAAATACAGAGAGTCTGGCTCCAGGGTTAGCTTACTCTTGGGAAAAGAGAGCAACTCCAAGGAAGAGATGCCCTCCCCGGGACTTGGCGTTGTTGGAAGAATGCAGAGCGATGCCCTTCCTTCCCTCTTGACTCAGTCAGAATCTAATCAGGAAAACTGAAACCACTGTAGGCATTTAAACCAGAGGGAATGTAACACAGGGAATTGGACACTGAGGGGTTGGAGGGCTGGAGGAGATGAAGACACATGATTAGGTTACCACCTATGAGTAGCTGCAGGGAGTTGCTAGAATCCCCGGGGTCAGCATAATAAAACGATGTCACTGGTGTCATCCAGAGACTGCTGTGCTGCTGATGTAGGAACCAGGGTGCCTGAGCAGGAGCTCTGAAGCCTGAGCTTGGCAACCACCCCTCAGGGGCCCACCAGAAGCCAGTGGGGGAAGCCTCTTTCCTTTTACTGCCTTGCAACTGCCAGAAACTAACAGAAAACCAGCTGGCAAAGGAGATGGAGAAATGTGGTTTGCAAGCTTCTAGCCCCAGTCATCTAGAGAGGCAGATACAGGAGGGCTGTGAGTGTGGATCTGAGATAGACTGTCTTTTTCATGTCCCAGGAATCTGCTCTTTGAGGGGCACTGTGAAGCCTTCTGCTGCATAGGCTGTCCCCCTTTTAGGGGACTCAGCCCTCACCCTGTGGTGTCCTCAGAGTCACAGACCAACGACAGAGGAGGGTCTGCAGTGAGGAGGAGTCGGGACAAGCTGGTGGAAGAGGGGGTGGGGGGGAGAAGACCCCTTCCCACCAAGCCCTGCTTCACCCTGTGTACTTCCCTCTCTCCCCGATGGAATTGGAAGAGCAGTCTCTGATTCTCCCCCGGAGGGGGTGCTCCTTCACCCTCTTCTTCCCCACACAGCTCACTTTGTCCAGCCTTCTGACTGTTGCGTCTCCTACACCTCACAGGTGATCTGATATGTCTTCATGAAGGGCTTTGTTAGAACAGCCAGTGCTCCAAGCCAGCGGTTATTTAAGTGCTGAACACACAGACCATATCTTGTGGGAAAGCCTGGAGAGGGAGTGGATGGATGCATGGATGTCCAGGAGAGACCCAGCTCTCTGGGCTCCTGCCAGGTGTACAGAACATAGAATTACCCTGTATGATTGTGCAGGTTTCACGCTGAACAAGGACATCACACCTAAAGGGGCACCATTCACATTGAAACTGTAGATTTGTAGGCTGATTATGACAATTCTCTAGCAGGCGGCAGCAAACTGTCCTGTTCTAACCAAATCAGTATAATTTCCAGGTAAGTGGAGACACAAAAGGATAGTCTTTTTTCTTCTTTTCTTTTTCTTTTTATAAATTTTTCTTTTAAAACTATTTTTTTCCTTTTTTTATTTTTTTTTTTAAGGATAGTCTAAATCCTTGGGTGGGCTGGGGGCTAGGAAATTGGGAGGGGAAGGAAGGGACTGTGTGAGGGGAACCCCCCCCCCCACAAGAATCCCAGAGGAAGACAAAAAGGTGGACGTACAGATGTGAGGTCAGAAAGGGGAGTTGCTTTCAGCAGAGATAGATGAACTGTTCAGGGTTAGGTGGGGTTGTGAAGAGCAGAGAGAACAAGGCTCCCATCCAGAAGCTTCCAGACCCCTCCAGTTCATCTCTTTGTATCTCTTACTCCACAGCTGCCTCACCAAAAGTGGACAGAGGGTCTGTGTCCACCCCAGAGGTATCCAGGTCTGGAGATGCATGGGATGCTGAAGCCGCAGCACATGTCCAGGAAACCAGAGGGGATGAAACAGCTCCAGGGACCATGAGAAAGGGCCCCTGCCACTCCCTGCAGCTGGACCCGGCCTGACGCCTCTGCTTTCAGAATAATGGCTCTTGGAAAATAGGTGAAAGCGGTCAAAAAGTACAAACTTCCAGTTAGAAGATGAATACATTCTGGGGACCTAATGCATGGTGAGTCCAATTAACAGTTCTCTATTGTATACTTGAAAGCTGCTTCAATAGTAGATCTTAAATGTTCTCACCACACACGAAAAAAACGGTACCCATGTGAAGTGAGGGAGGTGTTGGCTCATCTCATTGTCGTAATCAATTTGCAATATATATGTATATCGATTCATCACATTGTACACCTTAAATAATCTTATATGCCAGCTATAGCGCAACAAAGTTAAGGGGAAAAACTCCAAAATGACATGTCTTCTCCCCCCCTCCCCCAACCCAGGTTACAAAAGCAATCTTCATGGTAAAATCTTTTGGAAAACTCTTCCTGCCCCCCAACTTCAATCAAAAAAAGAAAGAAAGAAAGAAAGAAAGAAAGAAAGAAAGAAAGAAAGAAAGAAAGAAAGAAAGAAAGAAAGAAAGAAAGAAAGAAAGAAAGAAAGAAAGAAAGAAAGAAAGAAATGGAAAGAAAGAAAGAAAGAAAGAAAGAAAGAAAGAAAGAAATGGAAAGAAAGAAAGAAAGAAAGAAAGAAAGAAAGAAAGAAAGAAAGAAAGAAAGAAATGGAAAGAAAGAAAGAAATGGAAAGAAAAAAATAAGTATAGCCCAGGGTCTCACAAACCAAGTTACGCAGATTGTTGTCACAGGGAGACCTTATTCCCTCGCATCCCGCAGCCTGCCTCTTCTGCCCTGCATTCACCTATTCATTTTCTGAGGTATATCCTTGAAGTTGTTTTTACAAGGAAGAGAGTGCCTAGGCATGGGGAGGATGTCGTGTGGACAGATGTCCTTTGGTCCAGAAACATGCTGTCTATTCCTGATTTCACTAGCTTTACCTGAAATCCTATTTAGCCTCGCTTCCATTCCTGCCTGGAGAACTGAGCACTCCAGGCCTGCTGGGGCTCATACTGGCTATATGTTACATTGAGAACTCCCAGTCTCCAGAATGAGCATGAAGCATGTCAGAAAGAGATGAAGCCAATGTCCCCCTTCTTGCAGAAGTGACAGAGGCCGGGATGTCATTCTGGGTCATAAACTCATTCCAAGGACCTGCTATGACTAGATGTTCATCTGAGATGTCCCACAGAGCTTTGCACCTTGTCTCTTGTGCTATGTGCAGTCTCATGCAAAAAGTCGTGGAAGTTGTCAACTTATCCAGTTTCTTAGTAGAACTCTGTCTTTGGAAGTATACTCTGAATGAAGTGGCCTTCTCAAACTCCCAACCTTTTAGAAATTGTTGCCACACCTTTTGAAAATACCCCCCCCAAATAAATGTAATTTTAATTGCCTTAATAATCTGGATCCCTGGATAGGATTCTGTCCTTTTAAAGTGTGTAAGTCAACTCCACGTGGGAGTTACAATGCCTCTGTCAAATCCCAAGACACCACTGGCCCTCAGTTCCTCCTGCATGGATAATGATAAAATAAAAGGCAAAGACTCAGCTGGATTTATTATTTAACAAGTAGATCGAGGGCATTGTCTCATTTAAGACGTCTTGAAGCCCTTCCTATGTTTGGGGGAATTCCTTTCCTTACTTGCCTCGGCAGTGAATGTGGCTTGGCTTCTGTTTCAGAAACTGACAAACCAAATTCTGCTTTCCCATGCCCCTGGCAGTGACCTGGGCTCAGCCAGTCAGATGCTTCCACTGGGAAATTTGATTCTGGTACAGAGAAGTAGGAACAGAGTAAAGGGAGTTTGCTGGATAAGATGCAGTTTAGTGGCACAGTTGGTGGTTCAGGCTGTGGTCTTCCTTGATTCTCCAACCTTCCTGCGAGTCTACAGACTGCCCAATATTTTCCTAGTAAAATTAATTTGCTGTTTGAATTAGTCATCATTAACAGGGATGTCATGTCCAGTTGGGAAGGTTGTAGACTGCTCAAAAGCAATTGTGTGGGCAAGTCTGGGTTGAAACTGGCTTCCATTAGACTCAAGAAGTCCTGCCCTCACATAGGGACCCTGCTTCTCCCAGTCCTCAGGAGTACTGAGGAAGGAGGGAAGGAATGTCCTGTGAACAGGACCTGTAAACAATGTGTTTTCTCCTTCTCTTCCTGATGGCCCCTCCCAATGGTCCTATCGTCTCCCCACAGACCCTCCCCAGGGTTGAGCAACCCCTTACAAGAGAGGAGGCTTAGAAACAAACAATAGAATACAATTCTGGCTCAGAAATTTGAGGGGAAGCCTGGAGAACAAGGCTCAGAAAATGGGCAGGCGCCAAGGGTTGGAGCTAGAGTCAGGGCAGCTGCAGGAGTGATGGGACTCCAGACCCTACAACCAGGCGGGTGCATCTGGTTGGTCAGGTCAAGGTGCACATCAGGCCCAGGAGCCAGGGGTGAGCAAATGTGCTTTGGGCTCTGCTTCCCCCTGAGACCCAGTCAGAAGAGGATGAACCAGACTAGCAAGGGACTCAGAATCTGGGCACCTTCAAACAGCTGCCATCTGAGTGCCCACTCTCCCCTACACTCTTTCTCTTTTCTTTGGGCAGGGGGAGGGGTAGGTAATTAGGTGTATCTATTTGTTGCTTCTGGTGGAGGTACTGGGGATTGAACCCAGGAGCTCGCATGTGCCAGGCACACACTCTGCCACTGAGCTATAAGCTCCCACCCCACTCTTTCTTTTCATTCTCTTGCCTCACAGTTCTCCCTTTCCAGCGTCTGCACTTTCTCTCTCACATAGTCTGCTGATTTCCAACTCTGACTGCATGTTTGACTTACCTTGGGAATTTTTACCAAGTACCAGTGCTGGTGTTTGCCTTAGAATAAATTACTGGGCTGTGTGTCCCTGTTTATGTGGGTGTCATAGCTTACCACCTCTCCCCCCCTCAAAGACAGAAAGAAAATCTATCAGTGTAATTCATCACATTAATGTACCAAGGGAATGAAGTATGTTATCTTGCTAGATGCAGAAAAAGTAGTCAACAAATTTAACGCTTATTTACGATTTTTAAAAAATTCTCCCAGAAAAATAGAAATAGAAAGAAACTTCCTTTTTTTAAAAATGGAAAGTTAGAAATATGATTAATGGCGTGGGATAGGGCCAGGAGGTGCAGGGGTGAATGCGAATGGGGATGGGATTTCTCTGGGGGGAGTGATGAAAACATTTTAAAGTTATATCTGATCATGGCTGTGCAACCTTGTGAATATACTAAAAAACATTGACTTATACACTTTAAAAGGACAGATTCTACAGTATGTGAATTGTATCTCAACTTATAAAAATCAGCAGCAAAGAAAAAGATTAGTAGCATTCTTCCATATCAGCAATAACCAACTAGAAGAAAATCAGATAACCTTCCCAAGAGAGATTAAAAACTATTCAGTATCTAGGAAGTAATCTAATGAAGAATACATGAGAACTTTACGAAGGTGTCAAATAAAAACAAATCTGGACAGCGATGATTTTATGTAAACAGCCCACTGCAGTATAGAGAACGCTCTGATCTCAGAAATCTGTAAGTGTCTCAAAACCAAACAGAAAAAGGCATTGCTTGTCTGTGGTAAGAGGGATTCACAGTAAAGGGGAAGTTGAATAGATGAGGAAAAGTAACCCCAGTGGTTTGAAGGACACACAGGAAATGTGTCTTCCTGGGGTCAGCGGGTTCTCAGGAGAAGCTGACGGGGGGAGTGATCCTCTGTTCAGCACATCCTAAGAGGCCAGGAAAGGTACAATGGAGAGCCTGTGGGGAGAAGAGAAGCCAGACTCAAGTTTGCTCAGAGCGAAACAGAGGGCGAGAGGTGGTGGGCCCCGCTGAACACCTGGTCAGACAAAGTATTGAAATCTTGTTCAAGGACAGCCTGAATAAATGCCTGATTGGAGGGCATTGCAACTTGATATTATAATTCCCCTCCACACTCTAAAATGTCCCGCCATCAAAGCTGATCATTTATCTCTCTAGGTCATTGGGTTCATTGTTATGTCCACAGGTGCTGGAACAGTCTCTGATGTCTAGTCAGCTCTTAATAAAAATATATTCTCAAAAAAATTTTATTGAGATGCAATGGAAGTATAACTTTGTATAAGTTTATATTGTAAATGATGATTTGATACGTGTTGATATATATGTGTGTGTGTGTGTGTGTGTGTATACGTATATATATATATATACGTATACACACACACACACACACACACTCACACACACATATTGCAGTATGATTACCACCACAGTGTTGGCTAACACCTCCACTGCATCATATAATTATCATTTCTTTTCTTGTGGCAAATAAAAATATATTCATTGTAAAAGGATCCCAATGCCTGGTCCCACCCTCTGAGCCTCAAGTCTTGACTGTGTTGCTCTGGAATCAGACTGAAGCATTAATTTTTTTTTAAGATGATTCATATTAGCATCACTGATCGAATCACAAGTGTAAAGGCAACTGGCCAGATCTGTCTATTTAGAGAGGATTTGTTTTCTCTGCCCTGACCCTTTCTGGCATTTAATCTCCCCCCTCCCCACCCCTCTCATCAGCCTAAACGATTTCACCAGCCAAGAATGTGAAAAATGTGTGGCAAATATTTTCAGTTCCCACTTAATCCCATTTAATGCTCAGCATTCATTGCTAGCAGGCAGGCTATCTATGATGGCCCATTTGAATTCCCTCCCCAAGTTTAACCCCGTTCAGAGTTCCCCAGCCTGCCTCTCCCTGCATAAAATCCAAGCTCTTCCCAGTAGAAGAGGAAGGAGTAGAGGTCCTGGCCCAGGAGGCCTTGTAGCCATGGATCCAGAGGGCAAAGGAGAGTTGTAGAAGGTCTTCCCCACCATGGGAGGGTTTAAGCTAGGGAGAGACATCTAGTGATGCCCATTTAAAACATCTTCTGGCTGCTAAGTCCTTATTCCACTGAGCAGTCAGCACCACATTCTAAAGACATACATCAGATCATGCTAGTCCCCAGCTCAAAATCTCCCACTGGCTCCCATCACACACTGTGGCTCACGACACCCCAACAACCCATTCCCCTACCCCCAATTCCCTCTCTGACTACTACTCCCACTCTCCGCATTGCTCTCTCGACTCCAACCACACTGGCCTCCTGGCTATTCCCCTAGCATGTCAAGCCCATTTCAGCCTCAGGGCCTTTGCACTTGCTGTCCTTTCTGTCTAGAGCACTCCTCCTCATGGCCTCATGGCTGATTTCTTCTTGTCACTTAGATTGCTACTCACATGTCACATCCTCAAAACTTAGCAGTTTAAAACAATAAAAGTATTATTGTACATAGTCTGTGTGAGTCAGGAACCCTACATGAGTGGCTTAGCTGGGTGGTTCTGGCTCGGGGTCTCCCATCATGTTTGGGCTGGGGCTGTGGTCATCCAAAGACTTGACAGGAGCTGGAGGGTCCACTTCCAAAAAGGTTCACTCATGTGCCTGGCAAGCTGCTGCTGGCTGTTGGCTCGGGTAGGGGGTGGCCTCAGTTCCTCTCTGACTGTGCCTCTCCACAAGGCTGCTTGAGGGTCCAAACAATGTGACAGTCAGTTTCCCACAGAGTAGGTGATTTAAGACAGCCAGGCAGAAGTTGTAATGATTTTTAGGACCTAGCCTTGGAAGTCACACTGTCATTTCCACAGTATTCTACTGGTCACACAGATCAGTCTCGACTGGAACTAGGAAGCGACTATACAAAGTGTGCAGATCACTGGGGTCGTCTTACAGGCTAGCTGCCACAGTCTCTTATCCTTCTCTACCTCATCAACTAGATCTATTTTCTTCATGGATTTAACACTACCTGAAATTACATTAATTATTCCTTTGTCCCCCTTCCCCAGTAGTGTCATGTCCATAGCAGCTGAGGCAATTTTCTGTTTTGTTCTCAGCTATATCCTCAGGCTCTCAAAAGGACATAGTAGATACTTATGGTACATAGTAGATACTTAATAAATATTTGCTGAATTAATAAATGGAGAATCTACTTTAGGGGAGGCTTTTATTTTTTTTTATTTTTTTTTAAAGTAAAGTTTATTTTTATTTTATTTTTTTTCTCTGTGATTTATCATAACATTTTGTGTATATTTCCCTGTGCTATACAGTGTAATCTTGTTTATCTATTCTACAATTTTGAAATCCCAGTCTATCCCTTCCCACCCTCTACACCCCCCCCCCCCCGGTAACCACAAGTCTGTATTCTCTGTCCATGAGTCTATTTCTGTCCTGTATTTATGCTTTGTTTTTGTTTGTTTTTGTTTTTTATAGGGGAGGCTTTTAGACCAATGAGTAGGCTCTTTTCGGCTGTCCAGGTGAAAGATAATAACGTTTTAGACTAGAGAAGGAATGAAGAGAAATAGATAGATATTGACAGGATCACTTGTCTTCTTGCAAGTTTCTGATCTCTTTCTGCTACAGCCCATCCCCCAAAAGAAGGTATAGTGATTTTCTTAACAGATAAGTTGAACATTGTCTGTTTTCTGCATAAATCCTCCAGGTTCCCTAGTGCACAGGATCAGGAGTTATAGGTGACCTAGGAGCTAAATGGGATGACTTTGGAGGGTCAAGATTATCAGTGCCTTGCTCTGGCTGGGGTTAGGGTGAGCAGAGAATTGCTTTTCTGGATTCAAAAGATCTATACACACTCTAGAGAATCTCAGAAAATGAATTCTCACCTTATGTACCACACAGGTACATAAGGAAACTCTCATGATGGTGAGTAGTTGGCATTTATTTTTGTTGTCGTTATTTATGTTCAGTCTCCTACACTCACTGTAATCGTTCATGGATCCTAGATTATTTCTGCAAGGCTGTGAGCATGCTTTACCTGGTCCATGCCTACTCATAGTTTCAGCTTCAACTAGGGCACCCCCTTGCTGATCCCATATCCTGGCAAGGTTAGGTGTCTCCTCTGGGCTCCTCTAGTGCCCTGGACTTTCCATAAAATTTACTTACTTGGCATGTTTATTGCTTATTTTCTGCCTATGCATGTAGACTGTAAGCTCCATGAAAGCGAGGAACTTTTCAATCCATGAACATGGTATATATACATCTCCATTTATTTAGATCTTTAATGTGTCTTAACAGTACTGTGTTGTTTTCAGTGTAGAAATCTTGTATGTCTCTTGTTAAATTTACTCCAAATTATTTTTTTGATGTTATTGTAAAGGAAATTATTTAAAATCTCAGCTTACAATTGTTTCCTGCTACTATATTAACATAAAATTGATTTTGGTATATTGGTCATGTATCCTGTAATCTTGCTAAATTCACTTATTAGTTTTAGCTATTATTTCGATTCCTTGGAATTTTTTATATAAACAATCACATCACATGCAAATATTGACAGTTTTACTTCTTCAAGTTGATCTTTATGCCCTTTATTTCTTTTTCTTGCCTTATTGCACTAGCTAGGACCTCCAATACAATTTTGATTAGAAATGGTGGGATTGGAAATCCTTGATTTGTTTCCAATCTTAAGGGGAAATCAGGAAATATTTCACAGCTAAGAATGATGCTAGTTGTAGCTTTTTTGTAGATGACCTTTACCAGCTTGAGGGAGTTCAGGTCAGAGAATTTTATCTGTTCACTGATGTATACCAAATAAGTAGCACAATGCTGTCAGAGAGCAAGTGTTCAGTAAACACTAAGTATAAGCTGCATGGCACAGTGGTTTGTCTGACATTGGACTTGTCTAATTAGCTGTGTGATTTAGGGTAACTAATTTAACTGCTCCCTCTTCCTCTGTAAAATGAGGATAGTAGTAGTACATGTTACATAGGATTATTTTGAAGATTTAATGAGAGTATCTATGTAAAGCAAGAACACAGTGTCTGACACATGGTTAGTGCTCAGTAAACATTAACTTATATTACCTCACTTCTCTGAGCCTCATTTTTTTTCCTCTATAAAAGAGGGAAATGTTCTAATCCTTAATTCCTAGGATTACAATGAGAATTAAATGACGTTATTCACATAATGTGCCTGGCACAATTCCTGGCACAGAGAGAGTCATTGGTAAATGTTTGCTATTATTATTTATCAAGTCTCCTACCTATTTTGAATGGGGGAACGTAGAGACCTGTCAATTAAGGACCCAGTCCATTGGAAGCTCACAGCCTGTTGGCAGAGACAGATAACTATAGAAATCGTTATGACACAGTGTATTAAGTGGATATATAGAGCCACGTGTGGACCCAGAATTGGAAGTTGGCTGCTGAAGTTTGACCAGTGAGATCAAGTCCCTCTCCACCCAGGCATAGGTTTAGACCTAAAAGAAAACTACATTAGTTTATAGCAGGGAAAACTGGCTTGGGATCACTTGTGGTACGTCCTTATAATGCATGGGTATCAACCATTAAACTTGATGCTGTATGAGACTGGCGGGGGGCATGGGATGTGAATTACTTTTCATTAGACTGTTTTGTAAATTTTGTATCTTGTACCATGTTCAAAATAAATAACACTTTTAAAATAAAAAAAATGCCGTGGAAAAATATTCAGTGCCACCAGTTAATGTTCACGATTGATTGTTACATGAGAAAAAATTAATTTTTCAAATGGCAAATGTTTTACACTCTCCTACAAAAGAGGCGGGGACAGAAGTACAACAAAATATTAGCATTGGTAAGATTAATGTTGAGTTTTACTTTCTCTTCTGTGCTCTTTGAGATTTCGCAAAGGTTCTACATTAAGCACTACCAGTTTTATTTTTTGTTTTTTGGCCATTAGAAGGAACATTATTTAAAAAAAACTACAAGTCCCGGCAGACATCGCGCCTACGGCTTCCGAAGACCGGCTTTCCTCCCGCGCAATGAACACTGGGATTCGAAGTCCAGCCCTAGAAGCAAGGTGAGACGCGCAGTACCGGCACGGATGACAGAGGAGGGATCACCGCCTTTCGACCAATGGACAGTGCGTAGCGGGCCTGAGTGGCGCGCATACAACCAATAGATGAGCCTTTAAGCCTGAGTGACGTGTGCTTCAGCCTACGGGCGGCCCATGGTGCGGTGCGGTGCGCCGCGGCCGAAGTGAGAACCATGGGAGGCGGCTGGTGGTGGGCTCGGGCTGCCCGCCTTGCCCGACTCCGCTTCCGGGGGGCGCTGCTGCCGCCTCCGCGGCCCCGGAGCGGGGGAGCCCGGGGGTCCTTCGCCCCCGGCCACGGCCCCCGAGCCGGGGCTTCGCCGCCGCCCGTGTCCGAGCTGGACCGCGCAGACGCCTGGCTCCTCCGGAAAGCGCATGAGACAGGTCTGGGGCTGGGGCTGGGGTCGTCCGGGATGGGAGAGAGGGTACCGCATAGCAGAGCGGCCAGCGCGCGCGAGTGGAGGATGGTGGTGGGACTTCTGCTGGAAACAGGGCCCTGGCTCAGGAGGGAGAACGGCTTCCGCGTAAGTGCAGGGAAGCGCTGGCTGCAAGAGCGCAGTCTGCCCGCATAGGAGAAGGGTTTGCAGATGGGACCGTGGGTCTGGTTAAAGGGGTGCAGTAGGGATTGGAGAGTTTGGTCGGGCTAGGAGAGGCAGCCTTATAAAACTGCGTCTGGATTAGAGAGGCTTCCAAAGAGGGCTAAGGGCGAGGGAGTTGCCTACAAGAGGGGCCCTCGTTGGAGGGACCAATTCGGATGAAAGAGGCTACCACTCTGCATAAGGCGGGAGTGTGGATCTCTGCAGAAGAGGGGGGAAGTTCCGGATTGGAAGAGGTAACAACCAATAGAAGAAAAGCTCTGGGCTGATTGGAGGGCGAGGTGACCCTGGCTGTAGGGGGCAGGGCCTCCAATGGGGTGGGTGGGGGTCCCGATTGGAGAGGACTAGTCTTCTAGTTACGGGGTGGAATAGGTGTAACTGGACTAGCCCTGTTAGTGCCGCACCAGGGACTTGAATGGATATGAATGACATAAAGGAGGAGCATACCCGGTAGTAGACAGTGAAGTTGCAGAAAACTGAAGGGGGAAGCTGGAGAGAGACCTGAGGAAGTGGGAAGCTAACAATATGTCGGGAGGTCCGAGAAAGAAATGAGGGCCTGGCCCATGGGGATACACATGTGAGGAGGACATTGACCAAGACGATGTCTTGGGATCTTCCTGTCCTCAGATTAGGTTCTGCAATTTTGGATCCTCCTCCAGATTCTGCAGACTGCCATAAACCTTTAGTGTTACAGAGTTTGGGCGGGAGGGGCTCACAGATGGAGATGAGAGAGAGTTTGGGGGAACAGGGTTAGGTGGGGGAACAGCCAGGACAAGGTGAGAGTTTGGGCCGGACAGGGTAGTAGCAAGAAGAGATCCCCAATTTGACTGGGCTGGGGCGTGAGGGTCTTGGGGGTAGGGTTTCGGCTGTTGCTGATTTCTCGTCCCCCATCCCCTTTCCCTCCAGCCTTCCTTTCCTGGTTCCGCAATGGCCTCCTGGCATCAGGCATCGGGGTCATCTCCTTCATGCAGAGTGACATGGGTCGGGAGGCCGCCTATGGTGAGTGCAGATCCCACTCCCACGCCCACTAGGGAGTGTGAGTGCTCCCTCCCCCACTGGGGAAGGTAGACCCCCACCCTCACCCTGCCCCATGCATGTGGCCTCTCTCCTGCCCCATCCCATCACTTTCCCAGAGTAAATGTAGCTAGAACCCCTCATTCTTCCCCGAAGGAAAAAGGCCTTTCCACCCACCCTGTCCCTACCTCATGGGCACTGGATGCACCTGAGACGGTAGCTCAGGGCAGGGCTGTGGGTCCTCCCCGTTTCCAAACTGACTTAACAAAGATGAGGGTCCTACCTAGTCCCTGCCCATCACCCTGCCCCTGCCCCTGCCCCAGGCCGGTCCCACCCCTGCCCCTTCGACCTTATCTTTGCTCTCAGACCAGCCCCTCACACCTCCTCTGATCCTGGAGCCTGCCTCCAAGCCCTAGACACTGCCTGATTCTATCTCGTGCCCCCGACCTTGGCTCTGTACTACTCCTGACCTCTACCTACCCTGCACTTGAGTTTGCTCCATCCCCTTTCTAACTCCATCTCAGTCCCCTGACCCTGGCCCCGCTCTGTCCCACAGGCTTCTTCCTGCTGGGCGGCCTGTGTGTGGTGTGGGGCGGTGCCTCCTACGTGGTGGGCCTGGCAGCGCTGCGGGGGCCCATGCAGCTCTCGCTGGGGGGCGCGGCGGCAGGCGTGGGGGCCGTGCTGGCCGCCGGCCTGCTCTGGGCTTGTGCTGTCGGCCTCTACATGGGCCAGTTGGAGCTGGATGTGGAACTGGTGCCTGAGGACGACGGGTCGGCGACTGCGGAAGGGCCCGATGAAGCGGGCCGGCCGCCGCCCGAGTGAGCCACAGGGCCGCGGGGAACGGCCGGGCGCTGGACAGCCCGGGCCCGAGAACCAGGATATTAAAACCTGACCCTTGCCTCGCTCCAGATTCCGAGTGATGGTTGCTGTTGCAGGAGATGCTGAGCGACGGAGGATGGACGGGCTGGAGGGTGCTGGGGGCAGATGGAGATAACCAACTCAGGAGAAAAGAAAGGAGAGGTGCTCCATGGCCCCGGAGACGATCCACAGAGGGGGAGCAGGCCTTTATTTCACTGGGGCTGAGAGCCCTGTCCCCTTGGGGTCCCCACCCTTCCCCCACGGTCCAGCTGGTCCAGTCCTCAGTCCCCCTTCCGCTGCACCCTGGTGCCCAGGGGCCCCGGGTATGGCAGGCCCAGGGCAGGGTAGAAGGCTTCCGGGAGCGCAGGGCCGGGGCCCAGCCTCTGTAGGTGTGGGTACACGAGGCCCAGCTCGGCAGGGCCGTAGCGGATGGTGCCGGGTGCGCACAGGCCCCGCATGACAGGGGGCAGGAAGCCCGCATGCAGGAGGGAAGGTGGGGGGTCCCCAGGAGGCGCCAGGCCCCAAGGCCCCACCAGGTCCTGCTTCAGGGCCCCCGCCCGGATGACGGATGTGAACTCAGGCCTGGGCATGGCCAGGTGGCCTGGCAGCTCCTCATCCCCACTGTCCTCCAGGTCTTCAGTCTCCCCAGGACGGGGCTCCACTTTGATGAGTTTGCCCCGAGGTGGGGGGGCCTTGTCCTCGTCTGGGTGGGTGGCCTGCTTTCCTTCCACTGGAGGCTCTGGCTCTGGAAGAGGAAGATTCTGAAGGGCACCGTGTGTGCGTATGCCCAGCCCTCAGTCTTCCTATCTGTGGAATGGAGCTGCGCTCAGCAGTTTAGACATGCTGGGGCAGTTTTGTCCTCTCAGGGGGCATTTGGCGAGGTCTGGAGACATTTTTGATTGTCACAACTGGGGAGGAAGATGCTCCTGGATTCTAGTGGGTAGAAGTTGAGGATGCTGCTAGCCACCCCCGGGTGTGGGAAAGCCCCTACCACAAAGCGGGACAGCAGGGAGGGGACTGGGAGACTCCAGTCTGGACCCATGCTGTCCAATAGGACTTTTTTGAGGGCAGAAGCATTCCACGTCTGCCCTGACCACAAATGGCTACTGAGCTCTTCATGTGTGGCAAGTACAACACTGAGAAAATGGAATTTTAACTTTAATTGTACTATAAATAGCCACGTGTGAAGCTAGTGGCTCCCGCACAGGGCAGCACAGGTCCCAGAGGCGGCCCAGAGCCTCCCAGGGGCTGGGGTGGGGTGGGGTGGGTCTCACCTGTGGGCTCTGGCTCCGGGCTGGATGCGTCCTCACAGGCCACACTGGCCGGAAGCTGGAAGGCGTCCAGAGGTGTCTGGCCCCCCTCGGCTTGGCTGGGACAAGACAGATGGGATTGGGAGCTGGGGTCCTGGGCCACCCAGCCTCTGGTGAGGGTAGACACCCTCCTGCCCGCCAGTTTTGTGAGTGTAGGCTTTCCCTCACCCCGGAGTGTAGATGCCTCCCCTCACAGTGAATGGGGAGCCCCCTCCCAAGGCCCTTAGGCCTCATCATTGAACCCCAAACTCTAAGGTGGCTTCTAGCCCAGCGTGGCCTTGTCTCCTGTGACCAGACCTTTGCAGTCCGTGGCTGCCTGGATGTCACCATATAAGTGTCCCTGGGCACCTCATGCTCATCCAGCCTCAGTACCTTCCTTCCAAACCTGCTGCTCCTCTCAGAGGCCTGGATCTGGGCCCAGTAAAGCCAGAGGTGGCCAGATGGCTGCCTCCCCTGTCTTGTTCTTTAGACTTCCCTCTTCATGGCAACCAGAGCAGTCTTTCCAAACAGCAGATTTGGCTGTGACTCTTTCAGCTCTAAACCCTCCCATGGCTCCCCAGTGACCCCACCATCCTTAGCTTCGACTCTGTATTCCAGCCTGAAGCACTGTCTTTAGTTCCTCAGATGAGTCCAGTGTGGCTCTGAGCCTTTGCCTATGCTGTGCCCTCAGCCTGAAATGTCCTTCCCACCTCTAGCTCCTTTCCATCAGTTGCTCTGCTCTGTGGTGGCTGTCCTCTGGTAAGAGCCTGCCATGGCTCCCCAGTGCCCTAGATGCAACCTAGGCCTGAGGTCGCTTTGCATCTGCCTCCTTCTCCCTAGAAGGGGTTGTCACTCCCTCCCCATCCCACCACACCCCTGCCTCCTGCAAGAAAGTCATTCCACATCCAAGCCTTTACTCTCACTGGACGCCTCCCCTTCATGTTTTAAAAACCCTCTGGGCTGGTCCTTTTCTAGAAGCCTTCCCGAAAGAGCTCCCACCCAGAGATGGGGAGAGCTGGCAGAATCTTCTGGAGGGAGTTCCGAGCTCCCTGTGAGAGAGGAGGGGGCGCAGCCCTCACCTGAGCACGTAGCTGACCCAGAGCACGTGGCGCTCTCCAGGGCTCTTCCCGCTCACAGCCACAGTGGCCACAGACTGCAGCCACACGAAGCCCCCGGCGCGCTGCAGCCAACGGTAGTAACCAGTCATCACCTGACCCTTGTCGAGCACTGGGCCCAGGGACCGGGAGAGATCGGAAGGGATGGGGTCGGGGCAGGATAGGGTGAGGCAGTCAGAGGAGAGATGGGCGAACGGGCAGACAGGCAGAGGGAGAGACGTGGACAGGGAGACAGGCAGAGAGGAGGCAGGTACAGAGAGAGGGTGACAGGGAAACAGAAGGTGGGACGGTGGGGAGAAGAGAAAGGCAAAGTACAGAGAAGGAGACAGAGAGAGCCCGAGTCAGAAAGACTGAGAGGTAACCTGGTAGCAAGGCCCCTGGACTTTGAAGGGTGGGTCAGAGAAAACCCACTGTCCCCTTACTCCCACCCCTCAGCCTGAGCTGTTGCTCAGAGTCTCCTTGCTGCTCTTCCTGTGCTGAGTTGAGCCCCTGGAGTTGGCAGCAGGAGGGACTGTGGTCAGCCCCAGAGAAGGACTTCCAGGGAGCGGGGCAGGCGGAGGTGCTCAGGTCTAGGGTGAGGGGTTCTCACAGTCCAGGTGGCTTTGGCGGATCCTTGTTGCATCCTGTCCATGGACAAACTGGTAGCAGCTGCGGCCCACTAGCTCTGAGGGTCCCAGGTCCATGTGGTCGCTGACTCTGAGGACAGGGGACACAGAGAAGGGGAGAGAAGGGGTCCGGGACCATGGGGTGGGGAGAAAGAGGCCAGGTTGGCTCCAGAATCACTCAGGGTTCAAACCCTTGCTCTGGAGTGCTCGGAGCCTCAGTTTTTCCCTCTGTAAAATGGGCAGAGAATGTTTAAATTAATAGTGTCCCTCCTAGGGCAGCAATGGGCATCAAACAGATGGCACTCCTGCGCGTGGGGTGTGGGGTGGTCCGGACACTCCGGAGGTGCCCAGAGCATGGAGACTATTCTACTACATGGTGCAGGAGACAGACTGGAAAAGAGATGGGAGACGGGAGACCTGGAAAGAAATGGGCTCAGGGGAGGGCGGAGCTCTGCGGAAGGGAGCCGGGAAGGGAGGGCCTGCGCCTGAGAATCGGGCACTGCCCTGCCTCCATCCTCAGAGGCCCCGGCCCAGCCTCCGCCTTCGCTCCCTCTTCCAGTCTCCCGGACCCTCTGCTGCTCTTGCGGCTCCGCAGGGCCTCAGCCCACAGCCCCCTTGCCCGTCTGACTTTCCGTCTAGCCCCCCTCTCCCGTGCACCCCCATCTGCCCGCCTCAGCCCCCAACCCCGGTACCTGCTCTCACAAGCAAGGATGGTGAGACCCAGGCTGAGTCGGAAGACGATCATGTGTCCGTGTAGCGGCAGCTCAGCCAGCGGGGCTGGGGGCAGCGTGTGGCCGAGGGCCACAAGGCCCAGGGCACGGGCCCGAAGGCGACCGGTCACATGGATGACCTGCAGGCAGCATGCGCGGTTGGAGGGGTGGGCGGGGCCCGGGGAGGGGTACCCCAACCTGGCCAGGGGGCCTGGCTCTGACCAGGGGCTGGGGCACAGGGACAGAGCTGGCAGGAATACAGTCGCATTCCTCAGGTCGGGGAGGGAGTGTGGGAGTCAGAGGCTGGGATAGAGAGCTTACACCCACCTTGTACCCAGAGGCCTTGACATGCAGCCCCCTCTTGGTGAGGGTGGATTTCATGCGGATGAAGAAAGAACGCTCCTGGATCCGGGAGGAGGGGGGCACCTCAGTGGGGCTGGTTTCTGGTGCAGAGAATGAAGGAAGGTTATGGGGTCCTGAAGAGGACACACAGGCCACCCCTGCCCTCTGCAGAGCTAACCTGCCACAGGGTCAGGACCACAGTCATGCAGACACACTTACAAGCACACTGACATCATACCCAGCTGAGTCTTTTCTAAAGTTAAGATCTGACCCTGTCCCTCCTCTGCCCTGAAACTGCCATGGCCCCCTAGTACCCTTGGGAGAAAACCCAGCTCCTCCTGACATCATCTCCAGCCACAACCTCAGGTCTCAGGTTACACCTCTCCTCCATGAAGTCCTCATGACCCCAAAGCTGGGTCAGCTGCCCCTTTGGCGTCTCCTACCAGAGCCCTGCTCACGCCAGGTCATCACTTTCTGGGGACAGGTCAGTCTCCCCCACTAGACTGTGAGCCCTGGGAAGGTGGGGCTGCAGCTCTTGTCACCACTGTGTCCCCAGCCCTGCCCAGCACAGGGCTGGGCACAGAGTAGGGGCTCAGGCTACAGCAACAAAAAAGATCGCAAATACAGATTATTCTACAGGGGGTGGTAGAGCTCAGTGGTAGAGCACAGGCTTAGCATGCACAAGGTCCTGGGTTCAATCCCCAGTACCTCCCTTTAAAACAAAAAATCAGGTTATTCTATAAACCCCGTGATACAGTCTTATAAATATACTCACACCCAGATGACCCTGTGCCTGAAACTAAGGTATAAATATAATCACAGTCCCCAGTAGTCCCACACGTGTCACAAACATCTCCCCAGGCTTGCAAGCACTGCTGATAGTTGGTCAGACGGTTCTGGGTATTAAGCAGAACCCACATAAGAAAAGCTTTTTACAGGAAGGTTAACTTCAGCACCCCAGTAACTCAGAGCAAAAAGGAACGTTCAGGGTTATCTCCAACACCCTCCTTCCCCAACATGGAGTGGAATTTTTCATGGGAGAGAAAGATTAGATCAGAGAACCTGGGCTGGAGTCCAGCTCACCCACTTATAGCTGTGTAATCGTCGACACTTAACCTCTCTGTGCTGTGCCTCAGGTTCCTCCTCTGCAAATGGAGAGAGTAGTAGTCCCTGCTTCGTGGGATTGTGGTTTGGATTTAATAAAAGGCACTTAAAGGCAGGGCACGTGTAAATGCCCAATAAGCACGCGTTATGCCCTTTATTATTTACCAAAGCCTGGTCCCATCAGGCACCCACGTCCACTTCGCAGCCAGAGGGGTCTTTCTAAAGCTCAAATCTTGGGGATCCAGACAATCATAGGGAGCTTATGCAATTTTAGGGAGCCACATCTCGCAGCATCAGTTTAGACTCTGATTCATTTTGCAAAAACTTGCTTTGCACAACTCTAATGAGAGCACTTCGTATAAACAAGACATAGCTGGATACATTGTCCCCAGCATCCCAGTCCACCCTCAGGCCTCATTCTTTGGGGGCCCTGGGAATTACCAATCTCAGGGGTATCCGCAAGCGAGGAGGAAGATGAGGAAGAGGAAGAAGAGGAGAGGATGGATGGTGGGGTGGGGGGCCCCGGGGTCGGGGCCCGCAGCCCCAGTTGCTCCAGCACCTCAGAGTGGTCCCCGGGATGGATGTAGTCGAAGACACTGCTGCCTGTCAGCTCCACCTGCAGGCGAAGGAGGGGGGTGCAGGGGTGGGAGAGGTGTGCTCACGGTCACCCGTGAGCCCATTTCTGCCTCAGGCTCACTCACCTACATACAGCTGTGTTTCACACCAGTCTTGTGTTTGCATTAGGAAATTTTTTTTCTTTGCTTAATCTTTTTAAAGGAGGATACAAGTTTAGGGCCTTCACGTGCCCTCCCACTTCAAACCCAGTGATTATTAAGGATTTTCTGCCCTTGCCTATGCTATTAAGAAGCTGTGTAGGGGGTGGGCATCAAAGCCTCCATTTACCCAGCGCCTGCTTACTCTCACCCCTAGACTGCAAACAACTGTGCCCTGAAATGACTTACAGGATGTCCTAGCAGAAATGGAAACCAGGACACAAGCAATGGAATGGTTTTCAAGCTCTTTAGAGTTAGAACCTTTTAATCCAATGGACTTTTACATTGAATTCACCCCTCAAATCTCTCGTGGCAGCCCCCTTCTCTCCACACCTCCCTCAATCTGGGTGCCCATCTTCTCCCTGCTGTGTTCCTGTCCCAGCATCCTCACCGGTCTTCTGGCCTTCAGACCCTACACAAATACCCGTCTGATCATGGCCTTCCTCCTCTCAGAAACCTCCATGGTTCCCACTGTCCCTGGACTTGGGGTCACATGCTTCACTCTATCCCTCATTCATTAAACCCTCTCCCATACCAGCTTCAAGCCTTTCCCTGACTCCTCCTCTCCCCCTTCATTTTTTCCATACTCCCCTTCCATCAGGGTCTTCCTGCTCCAGGAATCTCCAGGAGCTCACTGAAGAGCTTCTCACCAAGGCCCGATACCAATACACTGACTCTTCTAAATTTACCATTTGTCAGATCTTTGTAAAAATGACAAAAGTTGATAGCAATTGGTTTTAATTGGATTAGACAAGGCCTAAGATGCCACAGGGAGCCAGGACTCCAGGGAGCTTTTGGCTTCTCCGAGCCCTCCTTTTACCTATCAGCCACCAGCTTCCAGGAGCTGGGGCAGAAAACAGCAGGGTGAAATCCAGGCAAAACGCAAGGCAGTCAAGGATGCCACTGAAAATCTTCCAAACTGGCCAAACCCAAGCCCTTCCAACACAAACTGCTGTAATCCTTTAAAACCGTTACGAAGAAACAAGTTTTGGTAAATAACATACATTTGGCAACCACCCACTGGCAAACTGGTCTTCCTGCTAATTTGTTTTCGTCAAATCAACCTATTTAATAACCCTCCTCTGCCTGGGAGGAGGAGCCATGTTAGGTGCCATGTGGGGTTCCAAGGAACACACTTTGGGAACCAAAGATCCAGTCCACTTTTCATGCTGGGATGGTGAGGCCAGGAGAGAGAGGGGCCAGCAAGGGAGATGGTGGCTGAGCCAGTCCAGGCAGTCTGCTGCGGCTGCTCCTTACCTGTGAGAGACCCAGGTAAATGGAGACTGTCTCTGAGATGTAGAGGAACTTCCCTTCCTGGTTCAAGGCAAACACGAAGCCGTCCAGGGACTAGAGTCAGGAGAGACAGAGAACAGGGAGAGGAGGGCCTGGCATCTGTGAGAGGTTCTGAAATCTGGATCTCCGCCTCGGATGGATTATTCTGAGGTAAAGAGCTTCACTGGCACTTGGGAGGTGCAGGCAGGAGGGGGTCCCCAGCATTCTGCCTCCCGGTTCTCCACGGGACAGAAGATGGAGAAAAGGGTGCCGTTCCCGGGCGCGGCCACCAGGTGACAGCAAGGAGCAGCAGGCAGGGAAGGGGCCTCACCTGCAAGATGTGTCCGCCCAGGTGCTGCTCAAAGACTTCGGAGACCAGCGCCACGGGGCCCCTGCGGCCTGGGGCTGGGGGCAGAGGGAGGGGTTAGGCCAGGGTCTGTAGGTTTGGCTGACCCCTCCACCCACCCCGCGCCTTCTGGGCAGCGCCCGAGGGAGCCGGGTTACAGATCTCCCTCTCTTCTCCCCAGTCCTGTAGCCAACTTGGGGTATGGGGGGGCCCTGGGACCTGTCAGAGAGAGACTTGGGGTGTGGAGAGGCATGGGTGAGGCAGGGGTGGGCGGGACAGACAGAGAAACTGAGACGGAAAGATACCAGGGGAAGCAGAAAGGGATTCTTTTGTTCATTCATTCATTCATCCATCCAGTCAGTCATTTGGCAAACTCACTGAGCATCAGCAGTGCACGAGGCCCTGCTGGGGACACAACGTGACCAGGACAGCCCAGCTGTGCCCTCACAGGCTACCTAGGCCAGGGCAGATATAAATGAGCAAGAAATGAACAAATATAGAACTGTCATTTGTGGCCAGTGCTATAAAGAATCAAATAGGTGGTGTGAAATAAAGAAGAATGTGGTAAGGCCTGTTGAAGGAGGGGCATTTAAGCTCAGATCCGAAGGATGAGGAGGCAGAAAAGGAGAGACAGATACAGAGAGAGAGATACAGAAAGAGACAGAGATATTGAATGACAAAGACAGATAGACAAATAGATGGACAGAGAGACATGCAGAAATATAGAGGAATAGAGAAAGAGATAAGGACATCACAACTCAACAAAACGACCGACAACCCAATTTAAAAATGGGCAAAGAACTCGAATAGACATTCATCCAAAGAAGATACATAAATGGCCAATAAGCCCATGAAAAGATTTTCAACATCATTATCACTAGCAAAATGCACAATGAGAGATCACACCCACCAGGATGGCTAGAATTAAAACAAAACAAAACCCAGAAAATATATGTTGGTGAGGATGTTGAGAAATTGGAACCCCTGTGCCTTGCTGGTGGGAATGTGAAACGATGGAGCCACTCTGGAAAATAATTTGGCAATTCCTCAAAAAGTGAAACATAGATTTACCAAATCACCCAGCTATTCACTCCCAGGTATACACCCCAAAGAATTGAAAACAGGTGCTCTAACAAATACTGGTACATGAATGTGCACAGCAGCATTATGCCTAACAGCCAAAATGTGGAAACAACCCAAATGTCTATTAACTGATGAACAGATAACTAAAATGTGCTATATTCATACAACGGAAGATTATTCAGCCATGAAAAGCAACAGAGTACTGATCTCTGCTACAACATGGATGAACTTTAAAAACATGATGCTAAGTGAAAGAAGCCGAGCACATGAGGCTACACAGTGATTCCTTTTACATAAACTGTCCAGAGAAGGCAAATCCAGAGACTGAAAGCAGATGAGCAGTTGCCAGGGGCCCGGGGAGAGGCAGGAGGAATGGGGAGGGACACCTAACGGGTACAGGGTTTTTGGAGGGTGATGAAAATGTCCTGGACTTAGAAGTGCTGGTTGCACATCACTGTGAATGTGCTAAGTGATGCTGAACTGCACACTTTAAAATGGTGAATTTCAGGTTATATAAATTTTACCCCAATGAAAGAGACTCCCTGAGCACCAGCAGTGCACCAGGCCCTGCTGGGGACACAGCATGACCAGGACCGCCCAGCTGTGCCCTCAGAGAGAAATTGAGACTGAGGTAGGCAAAGACAGAAACAGAAAGAGATGGAGGGACAGAGGAAGAGACTAACACAGAGAACTACAGAGACAGTGGCGGGAAGACAGATGGCCAAGGGGAGGGAGGCAAGGACGCAGGCCACTCCGCCCCCTCCCCTCCCCCCTTCAGGAGCAGGGGGCTCCAGACACCCATGCTGCTGGGTGTGGGCAGAGGCCCTGGGTTCCTGGACCCTGTTCCCACCTGGGTCCGCCCCCGACCCTGCAGAGACCAACCCCTCAAGGGGTCTGCACCCAGGCTGGGGAGCTGGGTGAAGGACTCAGTGACTTCCAGGGTCCCCAGGCACCTGGCTGCTGCAGGCCTGAGGGGCCAGGTAAGGTGTCAAACCCCAGGGCGGTCCCTCCCTGGGACCAGTGCCTTCACTTCTCTGTGCCTCAGTCTGCCCCTCTGTGAAGTGGGTTTGCTAAGAGGGCGGACCTCACAGGGCTGTTCAGCATTCACTCAGCTTACAGAACAGAAAGGGCCTACAGCGGGCCTGCATACAGCAGGTGCTCGGAAACATAGAGCCCGTATCAGTATTAATAGTGTGATTACTATTGTTATTTCCAGACCATCAAAACACCAGGCAGCGAAACGCCGCCTCTTCCCTTCTCCAATCCGGATACAGCCCCCGAGCCCCGCCCCCCGCCCCCATGTCTAGGCCACGCCTTCTTCCCCCAAGAGCACCCCCAACATCCTCCCGGCTGTTCACACCCTCTTTCCACCCCCGCCTGGAACTCCAGGAACAATAACTGGGGGGGGGGGGGGGGAGGGTGTGTGATGGGAACTCCTCCCCCGAGATGCAGCGGGAACCAGCCGGGTGACAGGAGGGAACAATGCCGCCTGCTAATTGTCGCAATTTTCCCCTGTCATTTTTGCTAATTCCTTCATTTTCCTTCTCACAGGATCAGCTCAGGTCAGACTGAACGGCTGCAATTAACAGCGTTAATGGGCACGTCGGGAAGGGGAGGGCTCAGCCATTTGCTGTTCCCCCATCCTGTCCCCAGGGCAGGAGCCCTGGGTCTGCACCCATTCCTGACTGATGTGTCTTATTACCCCCAGTCCCCCCCAAACCCGCCAAATCTCTGACTCTCCCTTATGTTCCTTCCCCTCTCCCACAAATCCCTCAACTCCATGTGTCCCCCAAACTCAGCAGGAGGCTCTTCACTACTCCCAGATCTGTCCCTTCCTCATGTCCAAACCCACAGCATCAGTTATTCATTCAATAAACATTTGCTGTTTCTTGTGGGAGCAGAGCTGACCTCTGCTGGAGGAAAAAAACTGTCGGGGTCATCATCCTTCCCCTCACACAGAGAGGGTGTGAGGGACTGAGGGGGGAAGCCAAGACCTCTCCCAGGGGTGCCCCCTCCGCCTCCCACTCTCAGTTGCCCTGAGGGATTTGCTGCCCTGGCTGAGTGGGGATGAAGGGCTGGGACTTCATCAGCCTTCGGAAGTCTGGGAGAGGGAGCCCTTACCATAATCAGACTGCCTCTGTCTCTGGGAGCAGACCTGAGGGCAGGATGAGGTGCATTTCTGCCTCGACTTCCCTAGCTGCATCTGTGAAATGGGTCTGGGTCTAGAGCTGAATTAGTTTATGCATGTAAATGGCACACAGCAGAGTACACAGTAGGTGAGTTTGGGACTATCTCATCAGTATTACTATAGATAACCTCTACTGTAGGCACCTCTAACCTTCTGGGGACTTCCTTACCACCCACCTTAACCCTCACTTTCTCTCACACCCACACCCACTTTCTGCAAGTCCTGAGGCTGTACCTCCATTGCATCACCTGAATCCGAACACCTCTCACCCCATGGCCCCCACCCAGATGCCCTGCTGACCGTTCCCTGCCTCACTCCTCTCTGACCTCATGGCTATGGCCTGCACCCAGCAAGTTGATTGCTGCCTGCCTCAGGGCCTTTGCACTTACTGTTCCCTCTGTCTGGACCACTCTACTTCCAGCTTTTCTCATAGCTTGCTCCCTTACCTCCTTTCAGACTCAGCTCAATGGTCACTTTCTCAGAGAGACCACGTGGTGACCTGTGAATTAAGATATCCCCCTCCTTCCCCTCACCTAGTTCTATAGTCACAGATATTTAGTGACCCCTTACTGTGCCCCAGGCACTATTCTAGGCTCAGCAAACAGTGCTGTAGGGGAGAAACACACAACAAACAAGAGAAATAAGAAATACATTGTGTCAGATGATGATAAGTACTGTGGAAAGAAATGAGGTAGGAAAGGAAAACAGGAAGTGCTGAGAACAGTAGGTTGTCCTTTTTAATAGAGTGGTCAGGGAAGGCCTGAGCAAAGAGCCCACATTCTAAGGGAAGGGGGGTTCCTGGTGAGGTATAGCAAGTGCAAAGGCCCTGAGGTGGGAACATGCTTCTCTGAAGAGCAAGGTGGCCCATGTTGGAGAGGAAACTGAAGGGTGAGAGGAGCAGAAAGATGAGATCAGGGAAGTGGGAGAAGGGTCTTTGTTCCTTGCTGTATCCCCTGCACCTAGAGCAGTGCCTGACACAGGGAAGATATTCATTAGGTGTTTGTTGAATGAATAACAGACAAATGCTGATATGAGATCAAGGCTATCTCCTCTCCAGACTCAAAGCCTCAAAACCTCCCAATCACTAGACTTCAACATCTGTCATCCCATTTTACTGACAGCTGAGTGCGGCCCAAAGAGAGGCAGAGATCTGCAAGGTAGGACCCATCTCTGGAGACCTAACAAACATGATGCTAAATATGGTGGTTGGAAAGGTGGGCTCTGGAGCCAGGCTGTCTGAATTTGAATCCTGGCTGGGCCCTTCCCAGCTGTGTGATCTTGGGCAAAGAGCTTCACCTCTCTGGGTCTCAGTTTTCTACTTCTATAAAATGGGAAACATCCCATTGCCTCCCTCTGAAGATTTTTGAGAGGATTAAGCAAGTGAATTTTTTTTGGTGAGGGAGGTGATTACGTTCATGTATTTATTATTGTTATTATTTTTTTAGTGGAGGTACTGGGTATCGAACCCAGGCCCTTTTGCATGCCAAGCACATGCTCTACCACTGAGCTATACCCTCCACAGCAAGTGAATTTGGATACGGTGCTCAACACGGAGTCTGACGTGTATATTATTACTACTAAGGTTTGAGGGGAATATGGGGGCCCCCTCCTCTTCAGGGAGTGGAAGGCACAATGCTTTGCTCTCTGAACGAAGCTAAGTCCTTGTCCTTGGTTTCCCCATCTGAACTATGGGAGCAGGTGCTTGGCCTCTTGTTGGGGAGCCGGTAGAGCAGGAGATGCCTCCAATTTCTTTCTTTAGGGGGTAGGGAGGGACTCCACGCAGTACCTCCCCCTCCTCCTCCTCACTGTCCTGTCCGCCCTTCCTACTGGCAGGGGGGCTGCTGAAGTCGGTGGTCAGCCACCTCAGCGCTGTGACCTTAGGGAGCCCCGGCCCCCTAGAATTACTCATCCAGGCAAGCAGGAAGGGGGAGGCTGGACGCCCAGGGGGGCTCTCTCAGCGTTCCCCTCCCCTTCTCTCCCCGGGTCTTGGGGACAATAGACAAGATGTTTATCCCCCGCCGGCGCACATGTTGTTCGAGGTAATGACAGTAATCAGCGGCGCTAATGCCGCATTCTCTCCGCGCCAGTCAATTCGCCTAATTACCGCCTGGGAAGCCAGATTATTTAAATTTAAATGGTGATTTATTGCGAGCTTAATCAATGCTATTTTCTCTCCCCCTCCCCCTCTCCCCCCAGGGGCCGGGGCAGGAGGGGAATTGGAGCCCTTCCAACCCCACCCTAAGGACAATCCTTGGTGGTAGGGGACTAGTCTAGGATGCTCTGTCCCTGTCACCTGTGGCCTCAGATTAACACGATTCGCTCTCTTCCAGTAATAAGAGTAAAGCGATAAAACATAAAATAGAAGTAATAACAATAACATAACATTTCTATGTATCTAGAAAATAATAAAGTCAATAATAATGAGAGGAGATATCTACCTCTATATATCTGTGTTTTACATATTTTTACATATTATCGATTGCATTTCCTTGTTTATTTCACTACTGTGTCTTGGCCAGTAGGATGGCAGCCTGTCCAGGGCAGGGACTTATATCCGGTTTGTTTCCTGCTGGATCCTGAGGGCTCAGGACAGGTGCTCAATCAAGGTGCTGGCAACCACCGATAACAGTACTTGCTATTTACTGACTGCTTACTCTGTGCCCGGTGTGGCCAGGGTCTTTTGGCGGGGAGGTAATTAGGCTTATTTATTCTTTTTTTTTTTTTTAATGGAGGTATTGGGGATTGAACCCAGGACCTTGTGCATGCTCAGCGGGAACTCTACCACTGAGCTATACCCTCCCTCCACGGTCTTTACACATATCACCTGGTAGATCTCTTCTCTTGGCCCTGGGATTTGGGGGGTGTGGGTAAGGGGCTTCCTCATGATTCCCATTTCACAAAGGAGGCACAGAGAAGTGAGGCGACCTGCCCGGGGTCATAATGCTGGGGGGTGGCCGAGTGGGGACAAGGAACCTGTCTTTCTGAAGCTCATCAAATTACCTGCCAGTATTATCCTGTCACCCTCCTTTCCCAAACTGGGAATTTGGACTCCAGAGTCCTTGTGCTCCCTTAGGTCTGTGTGAGAGGGTTTTCTGCCCATGAGTGGATAAGAGGCCCAGGCTGAGTCCCCTCTGTCCCGCCCATAGAACTGTGGGTCTCCTTTGTAATAATGATGATTCATTTCCTCAAATAAAAATAATAGCATTTTCTAGTGGTACGACCCCTGATTAGGCCAGAATTCATGAAATCATCCCTACATCGTGTGCCCGTTTTACAGATGAATACACTGAGGCTTAGACAGTAGAGGCTGCCTGATAGGGACACAAAAAAGTCTATCTGACTCCAAATCCTATACTCCCTCCGGGTGCAGGAGCGGGGCGAGGGCCGGCGCTCACCTCAGATCCGGGCTTCCCTGCTCCCCCGGGATAGCGTTGGGACGCCCCCCGCGCCCCCCCCGCGCATGCGCACTCACCGAGGCCGGCCGGCGGCCCCGCAGTCCGTAGACCCCAGGGCGGCGCTCCCAAAGCGGCGAAGCGGCGCAGGCGGAGGTAAGTGACGCTGAGGCGCACGATGGACGCCTTGTCCAACTGGCTGGAGATGGCTCCGGGCAGCGGGAGCAGCTTGGCCAGCTCGAAGAACTCCAGGTTCTCCTTTCCGCGCCGCGAGCGCGCCGCGTTACGGGACTTCTCCTTCCGTTGCGCCTGCAGGCTGGGCGGGCGGCGCGGAGGGGGCGTCAGCGGGGCCCCAGGGCTCAGGGACCCGGGGCCTGGGAGCGAGCCCTGCCTCCTAGGGCTTCGGAAACAGGAAGGGACGTTGGAAGTGGATTCAGCACTCTGGAGGTAGAGGCAGGACCTGAGTGTGAATTCTACACCCGGCCGTGGGGACAGAACCTTGGGTGTAAATTCTGGGGGAAAGAGGAGGAAGAGGGAGAGATGAGAATGTTGGGTCTGAATTCCGAGGTGGGGGCTCGGAACTGAACGCGAAGTGTGCGGGGTGGGTGTTAACAGAATCAAGGTGGACCAACTCGGGATAAGAAAGCCTAGCCCCAGGGGCGGGGCAGAAAGTGAGCGAGAATTCTCCCCGCACGCCGCCTTGGGGGAGGGGCCACGGCCCGAGGGGCGGGGCTTTGCTCACCAGGGTCCGGGCGGGGCCTTGACCGCGAGCCCCGGCAGAAAGTCCCACGGGACGCTGCCGCCGCGACCTCCCCCGCATCTGACCTCGCCTCCGCCTCCGCCGCTGGGGTAGGGGGCCGCCATCTCCGCGGGAACCCGCTCAGGCGGGCTCAGAGCAGCCTGCGGGACTCGGGACCCGCGTCTCCTGCAGCGGGAAGGAGCGCGAGGCAGCTCTCAGTGCCCGCGGGAGCACCTGGGACACCCGCTAGGGAAACCGAGGTCCGCGTGGGGCGCAGGGTCCCAGCAAGGAGATGGTGCCTCAGTTTCCCCTCCCTAGAGGCCCCGCTGCACAGTCCGCAGCTCTTACCGCGCCGGGCTCAGCTCAGGGCGAGGACGTGCCCCGCCGCCGCCTCCCCCGCGCCGCCCGCCAGCGCGCCCGCCTCACGCCCGCGCCGGGCCGGCTCCCGCATACCAATAGGCGCACGCGGCGCGCATACGGATCCGACCGGCCCGCGCGCTGCGTGCCAAGCATGCCCAAGCCGGGCGGGGGGCGGGCGCCTTGCCGGGGCCCAGGCGAGCCCGGCTCCAGCCCCCAAAGCCCTCTGCCTCGGGGAACCGTCCCCCTCAAGCCCATCTGGGGAGTCCGGTTCCTCACATCTGCGGTGCGCTTATTTCCCGGGCTGGGCTGAGGAGGTAGAGGGGCAGAGGGCAGGGACCCCACCCCATGCTCTGCCCAGGGGCCACTCTCGGCCCCTCAGGGTGGTGCCACGTGTCCGGGCCGCCAAACCTCGGCAACCACAACTTCCTCCCTGAAGACCTGGGCTTGCGCGCCTCAACCCCCGATGCGGTGGCCAGAGCCTCAGCCTGAGGACGCCCTCAGGATGGACCCGACACTCGGGGCCCAGGTGTCCTGGTATCCGGATCCCTCAGAACCAGGAACATGTTCAATTGGGTCTTCATTCCTCCAAGACTAGGTATTCAGGATCCACCCTTCTCCCCCATATCCACGCCGCCCCCAAGTCTCACAACCAGGTGTCCAAATGTCCTAGACCTTGGCGTCCAGAACCCCCCATCCCCTATTTATATCCAGGATCCAAACATGCGTGCGCCCCTTCCCTCAGCCTCGGGATACAGGCGTTCTGATGCCCTAGCCCCCAGGACACTGGAGTTCTGGTCCTCTTTTCCTCCAGGACCCAGGAGTTCCCCGTCCCCCCATGTCAGCCACCGTTGTCCCCTACCTGCAAGACCCACAGCCTCGTTACCTGGCCGCGGGGCAGGCTCCGGGCACGGCGTGGGGCCGGCGGGGCGGCGCAGAGGAGCGGCCCCATAGACCCCGGAGCGGGCCGGGCTTGGCGGGGTGCGCGGGCTGTGGCGCTAGGCTCTCCGCGCCCACCCAGGCCTCGCAGACTTGGTTGCGCGGGGACAGCGCTGGCGGGCGGGGGCGGGGTCTGCTGGAGCCCCGCCCACTGAGTCTCCGCCCCTCGGTCCTGCCCAGCGCTAGCCACTTTGGCCTTTTCCGTGGTGGGGGGATCCCAGCAAGGGAGTCCCGGGCTGCTGAGGTGTCCGAGTCCCCTCACCCCATCGCAGCATCGGGAGTCCAGTCCCGTAGCATCAAAACGAGAACCTCGGAATCAGCTCTCTCACCACGAGAGGGGAACACCAGAGTTCAGGCACTATCTCCATACCCCATTGGGAGGAACCATCACCCCATCTCCCCCAAGAGAACTTAGCATCCCAGCAGCCCCTCGGGACACCCGAGTCCTCACGTCTGCCCTCATATACCCAGACACAAATCCTTTCACCTCTGCATCACTTACGGAGTCACTGATAAACTCAAACACACACGATTTGGGGTCTCAGTGTCCCATCTGTGAGATGGGCGGGCTGCTCTGTGAGGTCTGTGCCCTTCTGCAGCTCTGATCATACAGTTGGGAAGAAATAGGGCAGCTTCTGGGCCCAGATGCGCATCAGGCTGGGCCCCAGGTCGAAGGGGCTGGGGTCCTCCAGCTGGAAACTGAGGGACATTTTACAGGGGACTCCTGAGAAAAGGTTTGGGGAAATCCAAGAGGGCTGGTGTAGTACCCAGGGCAGGCAAAGGAGTGAGCAGTTACCACCTGGGGCGCATATCCAACACCTCCTGCCCTAGCCTGGCTTCTCAACCTCTCAGCTGCATTCAGCTCTCCTGGGCCTTCCTCTGCTTTGGGAGTATTTTCCATCAAAGCACGGAGAGCCTACTACTCCCAAAGCAGCCTGGGTGGAAGTGAGGGTGAAGGAAAGTATGTGTCCTTCAGAGGTGATGAGCTCCCTGTCACCAGGGGAAATCAAGGAGAGGGACAAGGATTTTGGTAGACACTGAGAGCATGGGGGTATGTGGGGTGCATGAGTTGTGTGTTTGGGGATTCCAATGACTTCTCCCTAAACAACCTCATTCTTCCCTGTTAAGAGAGCTTCATTTTAAGAAGATGACTCAATGGGTTCAAGTTCTACTTCTGGCTCCACTTTGTGAGCTTGGGCAGCTTCCTTCATCTCTCTGTCTCATTATCCTCATCCGTAAAATGGGGATAATCTGACAGTACTCCCAAAATAAATGAGCCACTGTGCCCCACAACCATATGCATCTCAAAAATAGAATGTTAGTGAGAGAAATAAGTATTAAGAGAATGAATACAGAAAGAATTCATTTTTCTAAAGTCCAAACTCAGGCTCTAACTCCAGCGACAAGAATCCTAAGAGGTTGAAGAGGAGACAGACAGGAGAAATACACAGGGGAAAAGAGGAGGAGGCCACTGAAGACAAGGCAGAGATTGGAGGGATGCCAAGGGACGTCTGGAGCCACCAAAGGCTGGAAGAGACGAGGAACAACAGTTCTCCTCTAGAGCCTTTGGAGAAGCACAGCCCTGCTGACACCTTGATCTGGGGCTTCTGGCCTCCAGATGGTGAGAGAATACATTTCTGTTGTTGGAAGCCAGCCAGCCAGTCATTTGTTACATACAGCAGCCAAAGGAAGAGCCATGGGGTTTGGATTCAAATCCTAACCCCCACTTACTAGCTTGTGATGTTGGACAAATCACTTGGCCCATTTGTGCCTTGGTTTCCTCAGATGAAAAAAGAGGATAATGATAATACCTACTTTGTAGAGTTTGTGTGAAAATTGAGTTGATACATGAAAAATTATTAAAATAGGGCCTGATACGTTGTTGGTGTCCAAAAATTCTTAGTTCTTTTTTTTTTAATTCAAGTATAGTCAGTTTACAACGTTGTGTCAGTTTCTGGTGTACATCATAATGTTTCAGTCATACATATATATTCCTTTTCAGATTCTTTTTCATTATAGGTTACTGTAAGATACTGAATATAGTTCCCCGTGCTGTGCAGTATAAACTTTTTATTTTTAAACATTTTTGGGGGGGGAGGTAATTATTTAGGTTCATTTATTTTTGGAGGAGGTCCTGGGGATTGAACCCAGGACCTCCTCCATGGCGACTGAACCTACGATCTCCTCCATGATAAGCATACATCTCTACCACTTGAGCTATACCCTCCCCCACCTTAAACTTGTTTATCTATTTTATATATAGTAGTATCTGTAAATTTCCAACTCCTAATTTATCCCTTCCCATCCCCTTTCTCCCCTGATAACCGTGTTTGTTTTCTATGTCCGTGAGTCTGTTTCTGTTTTGTAAATAAGTTCATTTGTGTCTTTTTTTCAAATGTTCTTAGCTTTGATGAATATGATTTGTCTTACTGATATTTATGTCGACTGAGTGCTCCTTAACCTCCACCCAGGTGGCAGAGTTCCCTGTATGCAGTGTCTCTTGAATTCCCCACCTTCTTCTCCCTCGTCCTGCAAATTCGACCCAGTTTCTGCCATGCTCAAACCACACCCATGGCTCCCCAGTGCCCTCAGGCCAAACTTTGAGCTTATTATCTTGCCCTATGAAGCCCTGTGTGGCCTGGCCCCCTGGATTGAATGGATGGATGGATAGTTAGATGAAAGGCCAGGAGTAGTAGCTCATCCCCCTGCTTCTCAGCCTGCTCCTGGGACACTCCCAACCGCATTCTCAGATCCCGCCTCCCCTCCTGTCCCCACTGCTTTTTGCTTTCCTAACCCCCTCCCTTAAAACGCTTCCCAAGCCCCCAGGCCGGAACATGGCTGGACAGGGCGGCGCTCTGCTGACCCCTGGTGGCCTCGTGGAGTAACGCCGCATTCTCCACTTTCCGCAGTCGACCGGGCGCTCCTGAGCGCCTAGTAACTGCTAGGTGCTGGCTGCAGCTTGGGAACAGATGGTAATTAGATACTTTTGTGTCAACCCTGGAGTCATCCCACCTCCTCTTTCTCACAGCTACGTGCAATCTTGAGCAAATTCTGTCGCCCTGATCTTTAAAATATCTGGACTCCCACCTCCTGTCTCCACTTTCACTGTCCCTGCTCTGGTCTAATCACTTCCCTCCGGATTCCAGGCTGCCTTACTGAGTTCTCTTTTTGCCTCAGGCTTCACAGCACTGTTACTGAATCTGTTTTTTATCTAAAATTTTGATCATCATGGACTTTTTTTGGCTTTGATGTTTTAAAAAATGCGTTGAAATATTTTTTATCTTGATCACTATTTGTGTCCCTTTAAGTTTTGTACCCCAGGCAAGTGTCTCACCCTGGTACCAGCCCGCTGTAATGATGTCACGTCCCCAGAGGGGTCTTCCCGACCACCCTAAATAACATCCCTACTCCGCCAAATCCACATCCTCCCTCCTAACACCTTATGCGCGCTCAATATCACAGCATACATACATTCATATCTTTGCCTGTTTTCTGTGTCTGTTGCACTAGAGGTCAGTTCCCGGCTGGGTCCCAGGGGGCCTGGCACCGAGTAAATGCTCAGGAAATATGTGTTAAATGGGCAAATACAATCTGAATGAGTAACAAACAGAGGAAAATGCTGTTGAAGAGAAGATTTTTTTTTTCTTTGAAAGCAAAGGAATTGGTTTACGGGGAGGGAGTGACTTTCCCAAGGAAGAGTCCACAGAGCTGAAAGCTAAAGGTTAAGGAGGGAGTTAATTAGCAAGGAGGGGTGGATGGAGGGAAGGACAATGTTCCATGAGGGACCAGCATGTGCAAAACGCCTGAGGTGCGCAGACCCTCAGGGAATCAGAAAGCTGGATCACGGGCTACAAATGTAGTAAGACTCCCAAGGAGGTCCGCAGAGGGCCTCACAGGACTTGCTGAAGTTTGTCTCTGCGGGTGCTGGGAAGCCCCAGAAAGTGTTAAGCGGGGGTGGCATGGCCAGATCTGTTTTGAAAAGCTCTCTCTGGCTGCTACAAGGAGATGGAAGGGGGTGTGGCTGGAGGCAGGGAAGCCAGAGAGGAGGCTGTGAGATTCAATCAAGAGGGTGGCAGGAAATGAGGAAAATGGTGGAAGGTAAAATGGATCTTGGAGGTGGGCCCGGTTGATGAGAATGGGAGAGTAACACCCGGAGGAGGCCTCCAGGGATTCTGGCTTGTGGGGAACAGTTTTGGAGAAAGGGGTCAGGATTTGGTTGTAGATGTGTCACACTGGAGTCACCAAGTCGAGTGTCACAGGCAGGTGGACAGGAATGTTGCGCTTGGAGTGGAGTCACGTGGGAGAGGTCAGCTTATAGACAGAGCCTCTAGTCAAGGGCAAGGCAGAGATGCATCACTGTATTCTACAAACCGAGGACCGGCACTCGGCAGTGGGCACTGCATAGACTGGACTCAGCTTGCTTGCTCCTCGCTCCGCTTAGCCTGCAACCATGTCTGACAAACCCGATATGGCTGAGATTGAGAAATTTGGTAAGTCGAAATTGAAGAAGACAGAAACGCAAGAGAAAAATCCACTGCCTTCCAAAGAAACAATTGAACAGGAGAAGCAAGCAGGCGAGTCAAGTGAGACGTGTGCCGCCAATATGCACTGTACATTCCACAAGCATTACCTTCTTATTTTACTTCTTTTACCTGTTTAACTTTGTAAGACGCAAAGAGATTGGATCAAGTTGAAATGACTGTGCTGCCCCTTTTCACATCAAAAATGGTGAACTACTGACAACGAAGGCTGCGCCTGCCTCTCCCATCTGCCTGTCTGGCAGGCAGGGAAGGAAAAGAACTTGCATGTTGGTGAAGGAGGAAGCTGGGTGGGTCAACAGTGAAATCTAGAATGAAATGCAAGGTGGTCCAAGGTGTCGTGCAGACTGTAAAATGCAGTTTAATCAGTGTGCCATTTTTTTTGTTCAAATGATTTTAATTATTGAATGCACATTTTTAAAATATGCAAATAAAAAGTTTAAAAACCTGAAAACAGAAACAAAAAACAAAAAACACCACAAAAAACCGAGGACCTACCATGTTCAAGGCCCCTTGTTAGGCATTCGGAAAGGACACATTGGGGAGCCACAGGCCCGGCCCCCTCCAAGCTCTTGACTTGGGTGGACGGTGGCTGAGAGGTTTAAGTATACAACAACATGTAACTTGAACATCAAGAACTAGAGACAAAAGACAGACTTATGTTGGCACACATATTGAGTACCAACTGTATACTGTAAAATTTTTTTAAAAAGGACAAATGCTGAAGCATTTATGGGAGTCACATAAATCCTGGTAGCAGGCAAATAAGTGTGGGGTAAGTCAACATGTGAAAGGATCCTGGAAGATTTTCTAGAGGAAGACTTGCTTTGAAGGACAGGCAAGGCTCTGAATGGCAGAGGTGAGGTTTGGGGGCATGTGGATAGAAGGAATTCCAGGCAGAGGGAACAGTACAAAGACTTGGAAGCTGGAAGCAACCAAACTGCATTCAGAGAATGGGAATGATTTTGACAGATGCCGGGAGATGGACTGGAGGAAGGGGAGGCAGGCAGTTTGAGTCCAGAGGGAGGGGACCCTGGCTGGCCCCCAGCAGGCATGAGGGACTGCCCAGGGAGAAGCCAGTGACAGCTGGCTGATCGGCAGTGGCTGCCTAGAGGCGTGTAGGGCCCAAGCTCCGTGGGAGTGTTGTGACCGATGACCGTGTCTGCTGTGGGCACAGGAGGGGAGCGGGGCATCTTGTAAGGTGACGAGTCCCCACTCCTACCACAGGTCTTCCTTCTGGAATAACTGGGGAATGAGGACTGAGGGCGGGGAGGCCACTGAAGGTGTGGGGGCCCATCAGAGTCCAGGCGAGCTTGAGTTAGGCCTGGGGCCAGAATGGAGGCAGTGGGAACAGAGAGGTCGTGGCTGCTGGTGGCATTTGGGAGGTGACCTAGAGAGCCTAGAAGGAAGAAGGGGTGAGGACGGAGCAGGGACAGAGCAGGCCGAGCCTGAGTGGCTGAGGTTTCATTGAGGGGCGGCCAACCTCCATCCCTGGAGGTGCTGTCCTAAGGCCAGCTCTCCTGGGTCACCCAGGAGTAAAGCTGGCATCCAACCCTTGCACCACTGGTGTGGCCTGCGCCCAGACAACCAGGAGTGAGAAGGAAGGACAGGAGCTTTGCTGTCTCCTTGGCCTGCTGGGTCCCTGAGGCCACAGGGGTCTGTGGGTGATGCTTTGTATGACAACCTGAAGTAAACTGCAGGAATAACTGTGGACCCAAGGAAGCAGCCCACCCTGCCAGGGGACAGGGAAGGAGGCTGGTGCGGCCGTGCACAGGTAGGGGCTCCTAACAGCAGTTCCGGGACCAGAGGTGGCAGCTCCCCGTAGGCCTGGCTCTACTGAGAGCTCCTCTCCTGGGGTGCTGGGGGCCCTCTCACCGCCTGGCCAGAGACCCACGGTGCTCCTCCTGCCGATGTCTGAGATGGAGCCAGTGTCCCCATGGGACCACGGGCCCGCCCGCTGGGGGTGTGCTCCGGGCCCTTGGTGGAGGGGCCACCTTCATCTCTCTCAGGTCTGGTTTTTTACAAGATTGATTTATTAACTATGATACATATCACATAAGGCCTTTTCAGTTTTTTACACCATTCCCATCGAGACAAGTACAATACTTTGTAGCAAATACATGATTTTAAAAAACAAAACCAAACAAAAACACCTCAGTCAGAGATGCCTCAGCCTTAGTTGACAGCTGACCATGCACTAATAAGGTTGGAGCCTCAAAAAACCCACGATGTGTTTAAAAAAAAATCTGGAAATTAAGCAAACATTCCTAACACCAACTAGAGGATGTCCTGGTTAAAGCCCCTAAAATACAATGAAATAATTGTTATACTTTCTTTACATACAGTTCTCCACTTTTGCTGCGAAACAGAATTTTGGGCACACAGCCAGACTACTAACACATTTCAATACCATTAATATGTTTTCTTTCTCAGGAAACTCAAAATATTTGTTAATCCAACATATATAAAGATCATTTAACATGTGAAAATACAAGTACCAGAAAAATAAGCTGGCAGCAGCACTATTCCAAATTTTCAAACAAGTTTTATTCCCATACAATTCTGACATTTTTTTTAATGTACACAGGGAACATGATTCTTTTGTATGCAAACAATAACTTACGCCCTGTCTCGACTACACTCAAGTGTGACATCACTGTTGGAGCGCGCCACAGGCGGGCTGCTGGACTGCGGGGCAGGGAGCTGCGGGCGGCCACCTCTGACCCTGGAGGAGTCTGCAGGCGATGGCCAGTTGAAAGATGGCTCCCAGGAGGAGGTAAGAAGAATCCTTCCCTTCTAAGACAGTGACGGCAGGCCCAGCCCGGGGGGAGGCCCAGGCCCTTGGAAGAGAATGGCCTTTCCCTCACACCAGGCCTTCACTGGTGTGATCACCAGCAGTCAGTGATGTGACTCAGGTCCGGCATACACGCTCAGTCGTCCTTTCACCTAAGCACAAATGAGCAGCTTGAACCTGCCAAGCAACAGGAGTGAAGGCAACTCCTCCATCCAAGGTCTGTGGTCAGCAGCGCCTGGGACTGATCCCCGTGACTGTCCCCAGCAAGCCGGGCCCATGGTACACCATGCCCATGAGGACTGTGGAGAGAGGGAGCCTGGTCCCCAGCAACCCACCCAAGTCCCTGGAACTTTCTTCTCTTGGAAAAGCAGCCACTGGCTGAGCTGACACTTCCTTTGGCAGATATCCTAATCCCAAACCGTGTGGTTCTCCTCACAGGAGACTGGGGAGTGCACAGATGGACAAGATCTTTGACTACAAATGCTGCAGCTGGCTGGTTTTGGGGTTCAGGACTGAGGCTGGAAGAGCTGTGGCCTAGGGCACAGGGCATCCCTCCAGCCCCAGCAACCCCCACCAAAACCAGGAGCCAAGGCACAGGGACAAGGGAAGGCATCCCTCGTAGCTCCTCCCTGGCCAGAGTGCTGCCCTCAGGATGTCACCCTCCGTCCACCCTGGTGAAGACAGATGCATTCATCTCACCTGCAGTGTGCTTCCTGCCTTAAGCAGGAAGACCAAGGTGGCAGTGGGGTGTAGGAAAACCCAGGAAACAGTACTCAACATTTTAGCATTCCTCTTCAAAACGTCACGACAGGAAGGGCTTGACAGAATGTAGGAATAAATGCACTGTAATATCCAATATGCAACATAGCCAAGAATTCAGGGCAAATTCACAAGCCACGCCTCCTAACCTTGGACCACTTCCCTCTGTGGAAGCATCAGTGTCACAGATCCGGAATAGCCTTACACTTACAATCAAGGGCTGTTCATTTCCAAACGTGGTGTCTACACTTTCGTGAATGTAAAAAGAACACCAGACAGGGAGAGCTTCCGGGCGCCCCACTGTTTTGCTGTGGGGCATGCAGCATGTCTGACACCCCACGGACCTGCTTATTCATTTTGGCCAAGGCTAATTAATGCTTGCCATTCCCGCCACTCAGGAGAGCTGTGGTGCAGCTCACACAATGACTTGTGAAAGAACTTTCCAGAGCTTAACATGCTAGATGAATGGGAGGGGTGGGACATTCCAGTTAAGGTCAGCATGCCCCAATACATGGGTCCCCGTCGTGGGCCCCCTCTAAGTGCCCATTTGATCTGAATGCTGACTCCACCCCGCAACTGGAAGCTGAAGCCCAGGGCCCAATTCTGCTCCTGGTGGCAATAACTCAGAATGACTGAGAAACGTCCTCCAGCCCAAGCAGCAGAAAATGAGAAGCTAGAGTTAGCAGAGGAAACTAAGGAGATCCCAAGAGCTTCCTGTCCAACTGTGGCTCTTTAGGGCACCAGCCACCAGTCCCTGGTGGCGCATCCCTCAAGTCCTGCAAGACACGGGAAGGAGGGGTGCAGGTGTGTGAAGGGGCCCTGCAGCTGCCCAGAGACCAGAGGCTGCCCTGTGGAAGCCTGGTCTCTGCTGCTCCCGCATGGGTAGGGCTTCACAGCACAGGTGCTTGTCCCTTACTGTGCCCCCTCCCCTTCCGGAATAATCACCTACCACTTACATGTTTATGCAGTCTCAGGGACGGGAGTGGCTCGGGAAGGAGGAGAGTTGAGGGCTTGTGAAGTTCCTGGTGCAGAGGCCAGGCTACAGGTGGCGGTGTGGCCTGGTGTGCCAGCTCAAAGGAGGTGGCAGTGTAGACTGGGCAGTGGGAGGGAACTGGGCTACTTCGGTTTTAGTTCACACAACAGAGAGTGGCCCTAGGCCACCTCCATGGCTTCCCTTCCACCCCCCACCCAATACCTTGAAGGGGTGACTGGGAGTAGGTGAACATGACCTAGAGAAAAGGGCAGAGATTAACTCAATGGAGTAATTACCTCACCAGCCTGGACTCAGAGCTGGGGGAGGTGGAGGGCCCGAGAAACACAGGCCAATCTCAGTCAAAACTAAACATAAACATCACCTGTCAGCCAAGCCCTGACCTAAAGCATCAGGCACAGATGCACCAGAAAAGAAATTCATCATCCATCATTTACATAAAGCATCCATGTACCTTGGATTTGTTTTTTGACTTGTATCCTTAAGGGGGCAGTAAAACTTGCAGGTGTAATTTAGTTTTCCCAAGCACCTTATTTTGCCGTACAAGAACTACAAATGGTAAGATATCCAGCTTATCCAGAGGAAGAAATTAGTGAGAAAAGGGCCTACTCCCACCCTCCAACAGCCAACAGGAAGCATCTGGGGCTGGGAGTGGCCGAGATCATTCCGAGGCATCTCCTACTTTGTCAGGCCACCCGGCTGAGGCGACCCAGGCATCCTCGAACATACCGTAGGTGCTGCTTCTTAAAGTGCAAAGAGACCCGGAGGACTGTGTGGTGTGTGGGCCCTCCACCCCACGCCCCTACGCCCGCGGTACCTTAGTGTCAGGCTTCTCCACTGCAGAGGCCACGGCCCAGCCGTGTGGGGAGTGGGGACAGACAGTATCTGGAGCGGCCTCAGCAGGGCTGCTGTGTTTGGGGACAGATGTGAGGCATGAGAAGGGTTCTCCCAGGGGCCAGTGGAAAGGCCAGAAGGGCAGGGGATGGCCATGGGGTGAGGATGGTGACAGGCAGGCACAAGGCCCTCCTCACAACTGGTGGCCTTTGTGCCTTTCATTCCTCTGGGCCCCGAAGGCCTGGGAGCATGAAGGATGCCCCGTGTGTCACCAGCTGACCACCACACTACAGAGTTCCCCCCACATTGCCCCATTCCCGCAAATACCCAGGCTGGCACCACCTACAGCCCAGGATGAAAATGATTCAACTTCAACACCAAATACATGAAATAAAACCCCTAGCGGCCCCCACCCCCCACGTGCACACACACGCACGCAGTAGTGTTCCCACAGCACTGTAGTGTGTTCCAAGGCAGCTGGTCTCCCCAGCTTTTCCCACAAAAGGCTCAAACTGTATTCTTGGGTTGAGGGGGAATCTAGTGTCAGGATTAAGTGGGAACCCAGCAGGCTCTCAGGCAACCACCCCTGGGCATCCCTGTTTTGCTGCCACGAAGACAAGGACCACCCTCCACCTGTCTGCCCTCAGCAGAGGTGGGGAGAGAGCTGAATCTTGAGGTCTGTAGTTTTCTTCCTGTAGTTTCTTCCTTTTCTTCTTAAAAATTATTGGAGGGATAAATTTCCATTTTTCTTCCAGTGTTCCTTTGTTTTAAAGGGAATATATCCCTGAAGCCTGTGATGTGGGGAGGGGGGGAGTGCATGGTGGGTGGAGGGAAGCTGCACTCTCTCAGTCCAGACACAAAGCTACTCTCCCTCCGTTCTGCTCTGCCGGGCAAATGACCTCAGCACTGTACCTTGGGGCGGCAGAGCCATGGCCTACGGGTTCCCAGGAGGCTGATAATCAGGCTGCACCCCCTGACTGGGGTTGGGGTGCAGACAGGGAAGGTGGGAAGAGACAGGCGCAATGGACGGGAAGTGTTCTCTTTAGGGGTTGCTGGCCCAGCTCTGGGGCAGCCTCCTCCTCCCCACCCCAGCCAAGGCCAGAGCTCTGTCCTGTGGGCGGACGCCCTGAGGCTGGTGTGCACGATTGATGGGGGAGGGGTCCAGGGAGCAGCGAGCATGTGGAGGGCCATGGGGGCTGCTGCTGGGCTAGTTCAGTCCTCAAAAGGGTCCAAGTCAAAGGGCAGGGCCCCAGCTGTGGCCTGCAGCCAGCCCCGGGTCTGCAGTGCTGGGCTCAGAGCACTGGATGGCCCAGCCTCTGGTGGACTGCTGGCTGGTTCTACTGCTCAGGTCTTGAGGTGACAGGAGACGGGGACACCCTCCTCACCCCTGCCCAGTAGACTTGGTTCTGTTCAAGGCCAAATGCCACCATCAAAGAGAGAAGACCTTGTCTCCTTTTGTCCTGGGCCTCAGGGGCTCACAGCGTATGTTCGGCTTGAAGCTGGGAGGGGAGAAGTGGCTGCATCGGGGACTGGGGGGTTGGCGGAGGCGACTGGGGTGGAGACGGTTGACTCGTGACAGGTGTGGAGGTGAGGAAGGGGACGGTGGAAGCCAGGGCAGAGGGGGAGCTGGGCGTGGCCCCGGGAGGCTCGCTGATGGGCCGGTTGTGGAAGAAGAAGGGGCACTGCTGGATGAAGAGCTCAATGATTGTCTGGTAGGTCCGCGTGGCCGTGAGGGCATCCATGGTGCTGAAGTCGGGTCTCATCAAGGTGGGCCAGAAGCAGATGGACAGGTTCTCACTGGTCATGAGATTCACTTTGTTGTTGTGGCTGACTCTGCAGGTGACACCAAACTCAAGGTCAGAGCTCTGCAGGGCAGTGGGCCCTGGTCTTGACCACCTGTGCTCATGGTCACTGCCGCCCTGGCTGCTCTCCCTGCCTGCCCACCCGCAGCCTGAGAACAGAAAACGCCCCAGCACAGCTCTTCGTGGCCCTGGCCTGGGAGTCGAGGCCTGAGCGCCTCCACGCTCCGTCCTCTGCTGCAGCGTCTCCACGTGGCCAGGCCCTGAGGAGCGGCCCTGATACCCTGGCTCACCCGAGGCCCCCGCAAGCCCTGTAGGTGGGCAGAATGCCTCAGGGACTCTCCCCCAAGTCCCCAGTGGGAGACAATGCTGTGGTTGTGCAGAGAGAGGGAGTGTGTGTGTCCCCCAAGCCAGGGTTCCATAAAACACCACTTCTGTCAAGAGAGGAATACGTTTACCTGGAAAAAAGAATCTATTCTGTGTGTGAATACATTTGGGAACCATTCAGTTTAACAGGCCTCCTGACTGCAACTCCCTGTACTTGCTTGACTGGAGTTCACTCTTTCACACAGCACATCTGTCTCAGCCCAGTGTTCTGTCATACACCAGTCAGCAAACACCGATCCTGGAGAAAGGACTTCGGACGTGCTGGGGGTACCCAGGCCTCTACTCAGACAGAACCAGAACAAAAACCTGAGATGAGGGGCCAAAAGCCTCGGATGCTTCTCAGCGAGCCAGATGTGCCCCCACTGGGGAGGTGGACCAGCACCCTGACAGGCTGGGCTGGCCTTGCCACCAAGCTGAGGACAAAGCCTTGATCAGCCCCATTCTGCGGCTGACTGGCCCTGATTGGAGGTTTTCAAAGGAGGGAAGACCAAATAAGCAAGCCCTGCAACATACTTGTTCAGGTGAGAGATGACGTATTTGAAGACTTCATGGTTTTCCTTTGGAAATTTCTTGAGTACCTCCTTAAGGGCATGTAACTTCTGCTCCCGGTCATTGATTTCTGAGGAAAGAGAAAACCAAGACCAAGGTTGGTGGGTCTGGGGCTCAAAGCAGATACTGGTCCTGGGCAGTTGGTGAAACCAGTGGGCCGGCAGCCAAGGAAGGCTACACTGGGTACTGTACCTTGTCGAAGGGCAGCCCAGGGCCCTTCGACAAGGCCAACCCCATCCTCTCCCCGCAAGCCGGGGCCCAAGGCGGCACACCTGGCAGTGGCACAGGGCCAGGGACCGGGCCCACCTCCGTGTCCCAGGCCCCTGCTGAAGGGAAGCACTGTACGCCTGGGGCTTCCTGACCCCTCCCCCTCAAGCCGAGACTCCACGATCCAGAGAGATTCTATCATAAAGGGCACCATTCTTTGCTCTTCCAGTTGCCCCTGGAGACAGGCACCCCAATGCAGAAAACCTCCTGGCTTCCTGACCAGACGGGTGAGCACAACCACCCACCCATGCCAACAGACAGTCTACGAGGGAGTCTGTCACAAGACCAGGCCTCTGTCCCTTTCCTAGAGTCACAGGGACCCTCCACATATCTCCTTAGTGGAAGAGCTGATGGAAACAGTGGGGGAATTCTTATGTAGTTCATCAAAAGGACTGCGTACCCCCTGCCCCCACTACCACCCGTACTCTGCCCATCGTGGAATCCCAGTGTACTGAGAAAGGGAAAACAAGCTAACCCAAATGAAAAGCCTAATCCACGCTAGGCTTGGTTCCGTGAGTCCTCACAATTCTATGAGGCTGGGGCTGTTATCAACCCATTTCAAGGATAAAGAATCTGAGGCCAAGAGAGGCTGCAGAAATCAGTCTCTCGGTCTGGGAATCAAATCCTGTCTAACTGGCTGCAAAGTCTGAGCCGGGACCACTGTGCTCTCTGGGGTTCGGGCTCCCACTGCCTAAGTGGACTGGACCTGACCTGCCTTGGCTGGGAGAGCCGTCCTGGGCTAGTGGGACAAAAATGGTCCAAAGCCGGGGCTGAGAAGATAGCTCAGTGGTAGAGCATGTGCTTAGCATGCACCAGGTCCTGGGTTCAACCCCCAGTACCCAAATAAATAAATAAATAACCCGAACCCACCCCCCAAACAAACGAAAGAAATATGATGGTTCCTAACTGTCTGGGGCATGGGCTCCTTGGGACAGATAAAAGCTCTGACCCACCTCTCCTAAAAATAAACTGTGTATAGTTCTGCCTACAGCTCCTAGAGCTTCACAGATGCCCCAAACCCATATGTCCTTTAGGAAGCCTGTGGCCGCCTGAGTTAAAAATCTCTGTAGTAGGCGACATGCCTAAAGGGTCACAGTCAGGAGATGTATGATTCTGGGGAAGTGACACATCTAAGCGTCATTCTCTTTGACTGTAAAAAGGGGCTGAGGACAGTGCTTCTTTTACTCGGGAACGCCACACCATGAAACAGAGAGCCAACAGCCAGACACACGAGAAGCAGCTGAGAGCTGGTCTGAGTCTCAGGGAAGTGGTGGAAGGGGAGGCTGCAGAGATGGCAGGGATGGAGCTACTGAGCGCTCTCGCTGGCAGGCTAATGAGCGTGAAACAGGGCAAATGTTTTGACCTGAGAGTGTGGCTTGATAAAAAGTATTTTAAAATAACATTTGTCTGTTAGAAAATGACTAAGAAAAACACAGGAACTAATTATGTGGGGCCATTATCAGCTTCATTTCTCTGATCCCAAGATTTATTTTAAGGGTTCAACATCAAGGGCACACTTTTTGTCTGGCCTTGAGTTTCAAAATCCTTTACTGTTAAGTTTCACTGAGTTTACTTAAAAGAAGTAAACTGCCCTGGGGAGGACGATCGACTGTGCTGAAGAACACAAAAGAAGCACGTGCACGGCTCAGAATCTCACTTAATAACATAACTGTGCCTCCTTCCAGATGTAGTCTGGTGCAGGCCTCTCCTAGGTGCCTGTATGACAGACACACAGCTGTGTTTGTTGTCATTAAGCACCTTCATGTAAGAGCTCAGCCTCACCTGTCCTCCTGGCTGGAGGCAGGAAATGGGGCTGATAATGCCACTGCCTGCCAGGATGTCCCCTCTCCTTTCCACTGCTGGCCAATAAGGATGGCCGCTGCTTCTCCCTCTTCCTTGGTGGGACTGGGAGGGAAGAGGGGTGACAGAACCTGTCTGGATAGTGATTCAGGGACCATCCTCAGGAACGTTAGCCTCCCTCCCTCTCCTTGCCGAGCTCGTCAGCTAGGAGCCTAACAGGGACCCAGATGGTCAAGCCCCGCGCGTCCTCCCCCTCTCCCATAGCTGTGTGGCGCAGCTCGGCAGAGCTGAGGAGTATCAGGAGACCGCAGGAAGCAAGGAGAGCAACATGAAGCCTCCAAGTGCGAAGCCAGCCCTGTGTCTGTCATGTGAAAAGCTAGGTCCACCTCGAGATGTCCTTTGGACTTGACCTTGTCCTTCTGACTTGTCTTCCCTCAAGCAAGCAAACCCCCGCCAGTGCTGAGGGACCTACTCCAGGCTCAAACTAGCTGTTATGGCTGTCAATGACACCAGTGATTTCTTACCTCTGGGCAGAGCCAGGGTGTTGGTGGGGCGATTTCACTTACTCCTGGTGCGGCCCCCCACGGCCTAAGTGAAGGTGGAGCTGGTTTCTCCCACGCGCTGGCTGAGAAAACTCACACTAGAGGCAACGCCAAGGATGCAAGGCTGGTGAGGGAAGGAGAGGTGGGCACCAAGCTCTGTCTCCAAGTTCAGCACGCCTGCTCTGGATGACCTGCCTGCCACCATGCTCAGAGAGCCCTTACCTACTTCAAAAATCCCCTTTGAAAGCGGTGAGGGGCTCTGTAAGGGCCTAGGCCCACCCAGCTAACATACCATAGTTTTGAAATTAGGTTGTCAGTCACCTGAGACATCAATACAGGGTCAGAAGAGGCATTTTGAGGCCAGCTGAATCAAGACAAAGTCTGAACACCCACCGGGCAACTAAACTGAGGCCCCAACTCAGGAGGAAGGGGAGGGGACAGTCAGAGGTCACTGGGGACCTCAGAGGTTAGCGCACCACATCCATCACAGTATACAAGGCTCAAAGAGTAAGAATACTGGTCCAAGGTCAGGGACCCTGATCCCAAACCCTGTTCTTGCCCTGGCTGTGCCACTCTGCTGCCATCTTTGGTACCCAGGCTGTCAACCAGGCTCTGGGTTTGGATTTTCTACCACTCAACTCAGTGCCTAGACGAAAATCCTCAATGGATTCTGACCACCTTGCACATCGGCACCACCAAAAGAGGAAAATACCGGCTGAGGTCACAGCCACCTCAGCGATGCATGTAGGCGCACCGCATATAACCCCCACCTCTCCTGGTGGGAGATGAGCCCAAGACTAAACTCTCATGCTGCTGGGCCCAGAATGGAAGATTCAGTGTCCTCCTCCTGCAGGAACCTGTTCAATGTCTCCCATCCCACCAGACAGAGGCAGGGACTGCATGCTCGTCTGTCTACTGCTGTCCAGCCCTGTCCCACACAGAGCCTGGCAAGTGCTAGGAGGCGAGGAACACCCTGTGACCTTAAACAGCTATCTAGACAGACAAAAGGAAGCAGATCTCAGAAGAAGCAACATCACAAGGCAGCACGTGAACCAGAGTTCAGCGAGCAGCAAGACTGGTCCGCCTGGTGACCTTGCAAATCAGCCATTTATTAATCTCTAGCTCTAAGCTGTCTCATCTGTAGACGGAAAAGGGTGAGACGCTAAGCTGGCATTCTGAACCACTTTGGGTCGTACATCCCTTTGACATTCTGATGAAAGATATTGGTTTTCTCTGTAGACTAAGATGTGCACAGAAAACTTCAAGCAGTTATGGGGTTAATGGGGCCCAGAGGCCAAAGGTTCTCAGGCTCAGAGTCTCTGGACTGAGACAGAGCCAGCTCTAGGGCCCCTTTTCGCACAAGAGACATAGGACAGGGCGTGTGGGGATTGGCTGGACCAGAGGGATTCCAGGTAAGTGGTGGTGGGGTGGGTTGTGAGAGGAAAAGGAGAAGATCTGGAGCAAGATTAAATGATAGTATTTCTTGACGGCTGGGTGAGGTGTGAGGGCACGCTAGAATAGGGAATTCAAGGCCCTTTCGCTGCCTCCTGAGATCCTGGTCCTATCTGAAGCCAAGCTCAGGTGCCATCTCTCCCATGAGGCCCTCTACCTCACTCCCTCCTCTCTGCATTCTCTGCACTTCCAGCTCAGCTTACTTCGTGCCCTCCAGCCCATAACTTAAACGTGTGCTGGGGGAGGGCAGCATAGGAGGGCACGCCCCTGCTCGCCACTCCTGAAGCAGCACGGGCTTCAGCTGCTGCTGTTACTCATTTCTGAATCTCCCACAGATCTCCTTGAATGTGGTAGGAAGGTAACTGGTGAATAATCACAAAAACTCTCTATTTGTAGACACCATTTCAGCAATGTTCAATACTGTGAGATTATGGAGCTAACAGAACAATTTGACATTGACCTTGGTATTTGTTGTGATGGGATCTGAAACCATCTCCAAGCCCTGAACACATACAGACACAACAGCTCTTAGGTATTAAATGGATAGAGCTGGTCAAGTTGACGTTGCCATGGAAACCAGCCAGGCTGGGAAGAGCTACTTTTGGGCATGAGCATCTTTGTTCCATGTCCCTTAACACTAACTTTGGCACTGCCTGGTTGGTGTCTCTGGCTCAGCTAAACCCAGCCCCCGAGATACACAGCCCCACTCTTCACTCAGCTGCTTTGGCTGTGAGAGGTGCCCTGTCAGGGAGATAAACTCCCCTCTACCAGTCTCAAGACAACGGAGTTCCATCTGACTAGCTTGGGGCACAGGAAACACACAATGGGAAGAGGAAGTGGAAAATCTCCACCCTTTTCTGGGCTGCAGTAGCAGCAAGAAGTTCCCTTCCTCAGCAGTGGAAGCTGCTATAGGAAGGGCAGCTGATTACTTATCAATAACACCTTCCTCTCTGGCCCCACACAACCCTCCAAAAACAAAAAGATGCCAATGTCAGCAATTTCTGCAGAAACAATGGGATTCTGCTGGGTGCCAGGACCCTATAAGCCTCTAGGTGGCGCCAAGTCAAGACAAATGCTATCAGAAACCTCCAGCCTTACAGCAAGCTGGGTACCAGCCCACACCTTCTCTTCCTAACTTCTGCCCAGAGACAAGCTTAGCTTAGGTGGAGAGAAATTTGGCTCCAGATAGAGATTTCCTATGTGTTTCACACCTGAGCCAGCCTGGAGCTGGCTGGAGAAGTGACTGCTGGGAGGATCTCTATCTTTGGGTGGCAGGATCAGAGCAGAGATGCTGGCACCAATCCCACACACCCTAACTAATCTGGAGAAATCCAGACTCCTGTCCTGAGAAGGCAGACAGGTAAGAAGGCCAGAGAACCTTATGACAGTCCCAGAACTATGTGCTTCTGCCCCATCCCTGTGGGACTGGATAAGATTAGGGGCTGTGAAGGATTTTAATCCACCAAGACTGGCTGCATAAAATATGATGAAGGTGGCACCTAGGCTGTGGAAACAAACATCATGGGAAATGCAGACCATGGAATGGTGACTCTGGGGTCCCAGCAGCCCTGGTAGAAGTCAGGTTCTGACAGGGGCACCCCTCTACAGTTCAGGGGTAGGCTTCTGTCAGTACTTCTATTTCCTGAAGCCACTAACAGTCTATAACCTAGGATTTAATAGTCCTGTGGATTTGTGACCGCTTCCCAATTTCTGCCCACACCATCAGCCTTGGGGGTAAATTGTATTGCTTAAAATTCCTTCTGAGTTGGGCAGTGACAAGATTAAGACTAATGTCCTGGAGCCGAGGGAACACAGCTCCCTTTCCACGTCCCCACACCCTTGGTTGCTGGCAAAGACACTCCTTTCTGTACCTCCACAGCCATGGCTGCTTCTGGGGTCTTGGCCCACCAGAGGTGCAGGCAGGATGGTGTACAAAGGTGATCATTAAAACCAGAGGTGCTAACTTGCTGCAGCCTCTGGTGATCATCTGGTCAGGGCCACTGGAGCTGTCCCCTTCTCTCCAGAGGCTGGCTTCCTCAGAGGTTATCTGGCCCCAGACCACATGTCAACTGCCTTCTATGAGAGATGGGAGGAGAGCAGAGAGGGAGAGGAGGGAAAAGGAAAGTAATACCTATCACTTCAAAGGTCTGTTACATAGCTGTGCCTCCAGACCTTGCCTAACCCTATTTAATAAATAGAAGGGATGGTAACGGGAACCTAAGGGTCAGGAAAGGTTATGTCGGCCATGTTTACACTGAACAAACAAAGAAGCAGGGATTTGCCCCAAGTCTGACACCAAAACCAGGCTTTTAACTCATGGCGTTTTGGGGCAACCTGCAGCTTTCTTGACAGAACCCTCAGAGAAGCACCTCTGGTCTACAAAGGCAGAAGCCTAATTTGTAAGTCCCCTTAGTGTCATCTTGTTAGTTCCCTTTCCTTATGTCCTTCAAACCTCAGTCCTGAGAGCCAGAGTGTCAGCTCTCTGACAGCAGGACCCATGCTTATGTTGCTCCCCACCCCCACCCCCAAATCTGCCCAACACAGTCAGCCTGGGGTGGGGTCAGGGGCCCACAAGCCAGGCTGGGTTGCCACTACTCACTGTGTGCCTCCACCAGATCAGTCTGCATGTTGTAGGGGACCAGGGGGTCTGGCAGTTCTGAGAAAAAGCTCTTCATGGCTCCAGCCACGGTATTCACTGTAAAGTCCTTCTCTGCCAAATCCAGGTTGTGGTCTGAAAGGAAGTTGGGAGAGTGAGGCCAGGTCAATCTAAGCTGGGCAGAAGCAAGGAAAATCTAGCGCTTGGGATAAGCAGGGAAACTTTGAGGACCCAGGGATACTGCCCAGGGCAGGCCTGGTGCCTCGACAGGGACTCAGGATTATCACAGATTGGACAGAAGGTAGCATCCCCGGGCACTGCTAAAAAGAAGTTCTGAGATTCGCAGACTGAAGCTGACACCCAACCTTCCAAGGCCAGCTTTTGAGTGGAAGAGCTGCACCCCCATCCTGTGCCATGCAGCCCCCTTGTCAGGCCTGGATTTGCTGCTACCTTTTCCTTTCACCCTCCTGCTCAGGGAAAACAGAAGAGGCTTTCCCAAAAGGCCAGCTTACTTTTCCTGATGGATTACAAAAATGTTACCAACAATCTTTATTTATTTTAAAATTTATTTTTAATTCTTTTTCTTTTTTTGGAGGGGGTAATTAGGTTTACTTACTTACTTATTTTTAGAGGCGGTACTGGGGATTGAACCCAGGACCTCGTGCATGCTAAGCATGTGCTCTAGTGCTTGAGCTATACCCTCCCCTCTTACCAACAAGCTTGACTGCCATCTCCATCCTTGTTCCTTATGGTGGTAGGGTAAGGAGACCCATTTTTTCCCCTGTTGGCCCCTTCCACTTATGACACCACTGACCTCTGTCTCTAATTTTTCTCTACATACTTTATGGCATTTCTGATTTGTAAGAAATCATCTACTGATAGACATCAGCTGTTTCCATCTAGGGGTATAAACTGGCACAGATTCTGGCAGACATACAAGTATATACCCAAGTATGGCAAGACCCTCATTTTGACCTCATGCTTCCTATCCCACAAGACTAACACATCTTTCCTTTCTCTCATGGGTAACCTCCTCCTGATGCCAGCCAGCAGAGACTGACCGTGGCTACACGAAGTGCTATGGTTCCCCGGGTGCTTGGGCGGGGTGTCTGCTCCCAGTGCGGCTCCTTTGTCCTGCAGGCCCGCGTGCGCTGCTGGGCTTGGTCTCCTGAGGCCAAGCCACATGCTGAGTTGGACCCTACTCTGATCCTCAGCTCACCTTTCTCTGGCCAGTGGCAGCTGTGGAATTTTATTGCCTCGGCTCATTTGCTCTGGCATGGTGGGTGTGACTTCTCATCCCACAGTGTGCTCAGGTCTCAAGGTTAGAGTTTGGCCACCTGGCTCGAGACCTCTCAGACCTGACCCAGCTTAGGAGGCAGAAATCCCTGCCAGGAGCCAGTCTAACTTATTAGAGTTCAGCTTTGGGAGTCTGGGGCCCAAAGCTCAGCTAATCACAAAATGCTCCCTTGCTTTGTTTCTCTTGTGCAGGCACTTTGTGAGGAGGGCAGTTATGGTTGAGGGTACTCCTGGGGCCCTGTCAAAACAAGACTGTCACCTCAACCCAACTTTTACATCACATGCCTGCAATTACCCCTGCGAGGCCCAGTGCAAGGGAAGCAAGGCCCTTTCTTGGGGAATGAGGCATGGGCCAGGGTGAGCTGGAAAGGTGTCTGTGGATGGTGATGTGGGGGTGCAGCCCAGGTTTGGCAGGGAGGATGCTTCTGTGCAATGACATGGTCTGCTCCCCCTCTGCTGGGGCAGTGTGACCATGGAGGCAAGGCTGGGCCAAATATGTTCTCTTTCTCTGTCACCAAGCCAGCACCTCTTGGCTTTGGGGCTGAGGCAGGAGCACTCCTGAGGGGCACCACTGGCAGTTTGGGTGTCGTGTCTGCTTTGACTGGCTCCAGCCTCCGATGTCCGACTGGGCTGTGGTCTTACCTTGATCAAACTGTCTCTGCAGACTCTCCATCTCTGACTTGTTCCCACTGACCCGGTAGATGCCTTCAGTGCTTAGTCCTGAGGAGAAACCAGCAGGTGTTTGAGGAGCAGGAAGTGGAGAGCAGAGAATGAGGAGGGCTGGACTCAGGAAAGAGGGAGAGTCCGTGAGGCCCACACTGTGAGAGGTGTGCGCTCAGCACTCTTGACTTGCCCAAATGCTTCAACTCACTAGCATCCTTTTTTTTTTTCACTTAAAAACTTAAAAATACTTGTTTTTTGTAAAAATTAAAATAATGTAGAAGTACCTCAGCCAAAGATAACTTCTGTCCACATTTTAATGTACACTCTTGAATTTTAATTTTTTTAACAAAAAGTTTTAACTATCCTTTCTCACTTACAAAGCACGTTAGGAACTTACTCTAATCATTAAATGTTTTTTTACGACATGATTTTAAAGACATCAAAGCATATAACAACTTAAGAAAATCTATTCTTAATAGTTTAGACTTTCCCAAGTTTTCGAGGCAGGTCAGAAATAACCCACAATTATGTTTTTTGACAGCTAGTAAGGCTAACGCACTCTTGCTTGCCAGTGTGTATTTTTTACACTGTGAGCTTCCAATTCATGCCCTTGTTCATTTTCCTACCAGGAGTGGTTCTTCCCATTTTGAACTTGAAAGAAGTCTTTGAAAATTAAGGAACTGACTATGTTAATGTTATATACTTTTACATTTTTTTCTTTTGTTATCTGTCTTCTAATTTTACGTACTGATGTTATCTGAAATACATAATTCAAAATTTTTAGGTTTTCAGGATCAGTTTATGATGTCCTCATTTGTTTTTATGCTTAGAGCAGATTTTCCTGTTCCTGGATCAGATATTCTCTATTTCCTCCTTCTTCTACTTTTATAATTTTTTAAAAACACATTTAACTCTGCAATCCTTCTGGAACTTACTTGGTATACAGTGTTAGGCAAGAGAAAAAACCCAATATTAAAATTCAGTTGAATAACAATATAGAAAAATATAAAATATCAAGTAAGAGACTGACTCCCTCCACTCCCCACCCCTCGGCACAGGAAGCTCTGTTCAGCTTGGAGTGGACTCCACGCACTGTCTCTCGACTCCATTCTGCCTCTCTCTGGGAAGGAAGTCCACTCTTGCACCTGAGACTATGGGTCTAAAGAACAATGAAGTCACTGTGAAAACCAAGACAGGATCTCATGGCCAAACCAACCATGGGTCCCTTCTGAAGACTGTGGTTTCGAGCAACTCTGGCTAGCTGAGGGGGCACTGCGGAAGCACCCTGGAGCCCCCACTGAATACCAGAAGGCAGTGTGGACAGTAGAGAGAGGACCAGGCCCTGAAGTCAATTAGGAGGCTCCTGAGAGCCAAGTGTCTCAACGTCAGTTATCACTATAATTGCTGCCTCTGGAGAGGCGCCCATCAGGCGAGATAAAAGCTGTCAGTCTATTTCTGGGGCCCCAGATTGGTGGCAGGTTAACTTTAAAGAACATCAAAGCAAAAGTCATCAATTCCTTGGCTTAAAAGCTGTTAATTGCACACAGGCCTCTCACCCCAGAGAAAAGGAGGTTAATGGACCAACCCCAAGGATACCGTACTGTGCAATGCCCAGCCATGAAGGAGCTACCATCACTGTACTCGGTATGAGAAGTGCAGACACTATCCAAACCTGACGCCCCAGATGCACCCCCTTTGGAGTTAACATTTTCTGCGTGGTCATCATGTTGTGCCCTGAGCTATATGCTTTCCCACATCTGTCCACCACTCACTATTTATTAGACGAATGATGATGCCATAAAACCGTCAATCCCTTACAGTAGGAGCTACTGGACAGAGACAGAACACAGATGAGAAAAGTGAGACTCAGAAAGGTGAAGTCCTCGCCCTAAGTTGCACAGCTGTTAAGCGTCCAGGGCCTTTGCCACTCTTCTGCCTCCACACTGTTTCAGAAGATGTTGGACATATATCCACCGCCAGGCTGGGATCCAAACCACCTCCACCTCGTGAAGAAATACTACACTTGAGTGAAGCCCACGGGCCCTCAGTATTCCGGGTGGCTTCTGAGATGGTGCATTCCCCCTACTTCTGTCAGCCTCCAAAAGTCAGAGGTCAGGATGAACCCCGTTCACCATCCCTAGTTAGTAATTTTACAATGGTCTCTTTCTTCTCAGTGACTATTCTAAATTCCACTCAGACATATTTGAAGTCTCTACCTAATCCACATCTCAGGCAACACATGTCACATGCGTAGACATGAAATTACCTACATTCTGGCAAGCCCAGGGTAGGTGTCAACAGATTCAAACATTTTCACCCCCTAAGTTGAAAAAAATCACTACCCTCCTCTTTACCTGCATACCAGCCCTCTCTAATGCAAAGAAAACAATGGCACAAATGGCTGGAGCTTTAAAAGTCCCCAATGAAGTAGCAATGTCCACAATTCCTGAGCCCCAGTATGGAGATGCACTCTCTCAACCGCACAAGATCCTGATCCAGCCTCAGGCCACTCATCATCTGGCAACCCTGACCTTCAGCATGGACGAGGAGGCCTCTGCACTGCCTCCTAATGACTACCTGCCCTGGCATCACAGAGCAGGAAAACTGCGAATTAGCTATTTGGAATCTATCAGAGGTGTGGGCCTGATAAAACCTTACTAGATGGATGATCACAAAAATGGAAGCATTTGAAATCACAAGGCCAGCTCCACAGCATCAATTAATCACCAACTCAGTACTTCCTGTAATCTGGACATGTGTTTCTTTTACGAAATCCCATTTTAAAACAGCAATCCTGCCACTGCCCTACCCAACACCATGCATAATTTAGGAAAGGTATCATTTGCTTGGCCAGTACAGTTTTTCACAACTATTAATTAGACATCAATTAAATAAAAACAAAAACCTTAGAGTAGACTGCAAACGCCCGTGCAGGCTGCTAGTGAAACAGACGGCTAGCCACACAGGTGAGAATTAGGATGCCTGACAGAACCAGGGCAGCCTGCCAAGCAGTCTAAGACCAGAGCAGGAAAAGGGGCGGGTGGGGGCCTGGAGCAGGCTCCCGGGCAGAGATGATGAATTCCAAGGGGTGTGCATCCTGGGGCCCACACAGAAACACGCCGGGGGTGACTCTGTCTCCCACCTGCCAGCAGAGAGCAGTACCGTCTAGCCACAAGGTCTACTCCATGCCCACAGGTCCACCTGAGAGAGCTTCAACCTTAAACTCTGAGGCATCTCTACACAGTAAGTCTCCAAAGACCCACTCATAGCAGAGGCTCAGCGATAGGCCTTTTTTCTTTCTTTTTTTTTTTTGGTTTTACACAGCCCTACTGGTTTTTGGGAATCTTTTAATCTTTGGAAATAGAACAAGAGAAAGTTCAGAATAGCCAAGGTCACTATCTTCAAAACTCTCAACAATTTCTATGTAAAATAGTCTTGTTTCAGTGGTTCTAGAGAACAGTTTATGACCAAGAATGGAAATGACAGGAAGGCAAATACTCTTTAAAAAATTTATTGCATTTTTTGGGAGGGGAGTAATCTGGCTTTTTATTTACTGTTATTATTATTATTTTTTAAATGGAGATCCTGGGGATTGGTCCCAGGACCTCATACATGCTAAGCACACACTATACCACTGAGCTATACCCTCTCCACCCAAGGAAGGCAAAGATTCTCTCAATATATAAAATAGCAATAGCTGCAGCTGTCATTCAGTGGAATGGGCCAGAGCTTTTGGACTCTCCTCACTGGATAGCCATCTGTCTGGGCTGCTGTTTAAGAGATTAATACCTGGTCTACAAAGACAGTTAACAGTATCTTGTAAGAAACCATTTACTGAACGCTTACTATGTGTGAGATAAATAATGCTAAGTGTGTTCCATCCATTTTTAAATCACTTCTCACAACAGCCCCTTCAGAGAGGTGATGACTCATCTCACTTCACAGGTGGGAACGCAGAGGCTAGGAGGCAAAGTAACATGCACCAGGTCGGAGAGCCAGTGAGTTGTGATTTGAGTCCCATCTGATTCCAGAGCTTGTGTTCCTTTACTACTATGTTTTAAATCACTAGTTTTCAAACTTGAGCATGCATCAGAATCACCCCGGAGGGCTGGTTATAGTAGGGTTTCTGCTCCCGTCGGTTTGGAGTGGGGCCCGAGAACCTGCATTTCCCACATTCCCAGGTGACGCTATGCTGGCTGGTCAGGAAACCACACTTGGACAACTGTCACCACTCTAGAAGATGGTCCAGACCTCTAAGGTCTCTCTGACTCTTAAAATCTATGATTCAATAAAACGGAGCAGGGAGGAATACACAAGGGAAAATAAACAGCAGATACTGTAGGAACAAAGCATTTCTATAAAATATTAAAACTGGTGCTTTTTATACGTAAGCAAGTCTTTTACACATTATTTTAAACCATAGCCATGTATGATTTTCAAAAGAACATTAAAAAAGGTAAAGAGAAAAGCAGAGTCCTTATTTTTTCTCTCAATAAATATTTGCTGAGCACCAACATGGCAGATAAGATCCTTTACAGAGCTTTCGGCCATGGACTTCCTCAAAACTATTTTGGTGACATAGGAAGGCTAGATGGTCCACCACTGTCAGCCATGAGGCGTTTCCCATGGGCTAAGAGCTGGCAGATTTTAGCCCTGACTTCCCAGTCACATTGGCGGCCACTGACCCCAGCTCCAGAGAGATGCCTGTGGTACTCGGCACACAGGGGCACGAGGAAAATGGACAGGTAACCTGCAGGAGCCTGGAAACCAAGGGCAGAATCACCTTCTGCTCTGGTATGTGTCTCATTTTTCTGAAATGTCCGAACAACTTTTTAATCCCTGGATCCAAGCACCACTTCTGAGCATCAGCGTTCTTGGCCAGAAGTCTATCCGCAGTCTGCCTGGGTCAGACTGTGCGCTCACTCACACCAGGACTCAGTTCCTTCTAAGTTTCCTTTCTAGCAACAAATCAATACTTCCTCCAAGACAAACTCTGGCTTGTTTATTTTTCACTATCTATATTTAGATATCAAATTCAGCACTTTAGTTCTTAAAAAAAAATTTACTTAGCGCTGCCTGTGCTCTAAAATGCCCCACACCAGACAGGTCTTGACTACTAAACTACTTCTGTCAACTTTTAAGGAGGATGAAGCTGCATCTAATAGATGATTCTCCTTTTCCTTCATATGTCCAAGAGGTCTCAGGCAGACTAAGTTTCAAGGCCAGAAGGGCGCTGAGAACACAGGGACAAAAGGAAACTCCCTTGAGCATACAATCCAAATTGTCTTGAAGAGGACTGACCTCTCAGGAAGAGTAAAAAGCCCTCCTTTCAGGTCAGAGGCCAACAGTACCTCTACAGTCTATCTCCTTTTGAGGATCACACTGCAGCACCCCCACCTCAATGGAAGATGAAAGGGTACAGCTGGGTATCTAGGTCAAAATCAGAAGCTACTTGGGTGGGGAGGGATAAAACGGGAGTTTGAGGTTTGCAGATGTAAATACTATATATAAAAGAAAGAAACAATGAGGTCCTACTGTATAGCATGGGGGAACTAAATTCAGTATCTTATAATAGCCTATTATCGGAAAGGAATAGAAAAAGGAACACACACATGACTGAATCACTATGCTGTACACCAGGAACTAACACAACATTGTAAATCACTGAAAAAAATCAGAGCAGTTACTTACTAGCTGTAAGATACTGGGCAATTGCTCCTGCCTTTCCTTCTCTGAACAACACAGAACAGTTCCCATTGGGCATCCTAGTGGGGTGCATTTAATGAGGTCTTAGCACAGGGCTAAGGGAGTAGCTATTAGCCTAATGATCTAAGTGGAAAGCAAGCTGGCAAGTGGAGAAGCACCCGAGTCTTGCTGTCCGGGAGATATGGGTTCGAATCCTACCTTAACTTCTGCTCATCTGACTTTGCAATGGATTACACACCATCTTAGACTGCTGCGAGGAATAAATGAGATAACCTATGGAGAGTCCACAGCATAATGCCTGCCACTTTTTTCTTTTCTCTACACTTTAACAAGCTTTGAGAGCAGCACCTGCCGTTAGGCATGGCCAGCTCTGAGGGCTCAGCCAAAACAAGCCATTTTGCAGAAAAGTATCAAAAGCATGCATGGGCTTTGACACTAAAATGATCTCAGTTTTGATCCTGGCTCTCTGTCTTATAGCTGCTGGGTGACCGAGGATGAATCACTTTACCTCTCAGAGCCTTGGGTTCCTCCTCAAAAACTGGGTTGTTTATTAATGACTCTATCAAGATGTTGTGAATACTGAGATCACACATATGAAAGCAAGTAATACAAACAGCCTGCACACTGAAATGATAATAGTAAAACAATAATAACAGTTAACTTTTGCTGAGGGTGTACTATGTGCCAGGCACTTTTCTAAGCTCATCATTAGAATTAACATAGTGAACCTACCCGGTAATTCCTTGAGGTAAACATTATGATTTTCATTCCCATTTTATAGAAAGCAAACAGAGGCTCAGAGAGGCTAAGCCCAGGGCCACAGAGCTGGGTAAGTGGTGGGGGTAGGATCTGAACTGGCCCACTCGAGTCTGTCTTGAATGACTGTGCATTTAAATGTTATGCTACAACCTCCAATGTTAACTCTTGCTTCCCTTATCCCTTAAATATTATGTGGAGGCTACATCCTATACATGCCAGATTCTCAACGGGTTAGAAGGGTTTTCCATTCCTTCCTTGTTCAGTCATACGCATTCCTCTCTTCATTTGCACCCCACTCAATGTTTTCATCTGTCAAATGGAGGATAAGCAGGGAGAGCCAGAAAAAAAATGCTGCCTCCTCTCCCAGTGGATAGCAGCCAGTGGACAGTGTCCCTGCTATATTCCTACAATGAAGTTCTACTATTGATGACATTAAAGAATCCCCACTAGATCTCCCTGTTGCCTTCCTGTTTTGGATGTGCTTGGAATGATTTTTTGGCTCTTCTATTACTTGAACACTAGGGTCACTTTGGCCCCTCCAGTGCCCCTTTGTTAGCTGTCTTCTCTTGGTAATTCCCTCGTCAATCAAGATCTGTTTCTGGCAGTGCCAAACCTTTCTCCCCACGACAGAATGCCACTAGCACTCTATTATGACTGCTTGACCGGGTGTTAGCCTCACAACTAGGCATTGTGGCTTTATAAATTTCCAGCACCACTGTATGTACACACAGCCAAGTCATAAATCTCAAGGCTGAGGAGGAAGGGAGAGAAGAGATCTGGAGGGAAAGAAATGAAAATATCACACTAAGTCTGGAGCATCATATGGCTCTAGCATCTGGCCGATCCTTTATAGGCTATCCATGTATTTACTGTCATTAACTGTGAAAGAGGGCTTCTGGACCCTGCTCTGAGCCAAACGAGGGGCTGTGTTGTTTTCCTGACTTTCAAGAAAATGCATACCCCAAGAGATGCGTTTGAGAAACCACACTGACAAAGTGAACCTTAGGCCGGCCTAGAGTTGGTGCTGCTCATTCTGGGCAGCGTGGGATGGAGGGGAGAGAAGAGTGTTACCTATGACTGAGGTGAACAGACTGCACTCTGCAAAGCAGCAGTGAATGTTTAAAGCCAGGAGCAGCTGGGAGAGCCTCCTGCCAAAAATGTGAGCATCCTTCCGGCTCCGAGTGTGACTTCAGCAGCACACTCAAGCCTAGTGGCACAGGGGTGATGGCAGTGTGACTCCGAGGCGAGCTAGTGCCACCACTGTGGGGGTATGGGGTGGGGGTGGGTATCTCACTGACTAAACAAAGGGCTACCAACAAAGAAACAACCAAACTGACACACAGGTACAATACATCACCACCACCTCTGTGCATACAGGGCCAATTTCCCTTCCACAGCAGGCCCCCAAGCAGAAGAGCCCCTTGAGGTCACAAGCAGATTCATGAGGGCAGAGGTTAACTTCTTTCAGGATCCTGATTCCCAATGAACCATGAAAGATTCAAAGATGTCACCAACCATTGGCCAGTGTCCTTTCTTTCCTGGCCCCTCCTTACTAAGAAAAGACACTTCATAGGTTAGCAGTCTATAATACTCCAGCAGAACAGCCGATCATGGTCCTCACTAGCCTACCATCCTTGCACTCCGCATCTAGGATAAAATACACACTTATCCACCCACGGCCTGGGCAGCCTGCATCACCGCCTGACCCTGTGCCCTCTCTCTCCCCACTTCACTCTGATCACGCTAGCCTTTCAGGGCCTCAAAGCACTGACCCCTTCCTGCCTCAGAGCCTTCCTACAGGCTGTTCCTTCTAGTTTGACCTCCACCTTTTGGCTGGCTAAACATTGCTTCCTCAGAAGTCTCCATGGACCCCTAGATCTAAATTAAGTCTGTTAATGATAATAAAAACTGCTTACAGTTATGCAATGTCCTGTGGGCCAGGGATACTGATAAGAACTTCACACGCATTCTCAGCACCCTCACAACAGCCCCATGAGCTATATACAACCGTTATTACTGTTCCCCTCGACTCCAGAGCCTGTGTTTAATCCCTGCACTCCTCTACCTCCATACTTTTCCTATACAGCACTGGGCAAAATTTGGGAAAGTCACTGTTCAGCTGTGTGATTATTTGCTGAATGTTGGTCCTCCTAGCAGAGAACAGGCATGTTTTCTGATTATGCGTCGATGTACTTGGACTTGGCATAGTAACGCATACCTGAAGAAGGCATTCGGTAACTACTCGTAGAAAGGAGGGGTAAATGCCTGAAAACAAAGGTGCACTTTCTCTGGCTGAAGAGGAAGGAAGTGGACTGAAGAAATTTGTTCTCAACCAGCCTCGTGCCTCAAGGCACACTGGCCTCAGGCCTGGCCAGCACAGAGATGCTTCATGAACAAGCACACCCAGCTCCCACCACCTTCCTTCACAGGCTGGTTTCCCTGCATCTGCTACTCCCTAGAGAAGTCCTAGGGACTTGGTGAATTCATTATCTCACCAGGGTAAGTCACCTGCTGCTGTACGTGTGGTCTCCCATCTGGGGTGTTCACCTTTACAGGGCAGGGCAATGGTTTGGCTTTGGCTGGGATCCCCTGTAAGAGGGTTGTACCCACTCCTAGAAGCTGGACAGAAACATAGTCACACACACAAGAGGGAGACGGAGAGAGAGAGCGCTCGAGGGCCCTCTGTCTAGAGTGGGTGCTGCCCCCCAGGGCCACTCTTACAGGAGAGCCTGTGGCACTGCCCTATGGGGCAAACAGCCTCCTCTCTTCTCAGCTGGCTCAGAGAGGAGGGGTGTCTCCCGTGGCTGCCTGTGGTGGAGAAAGAAAGTGCAACTCAAACAGCCACACAAGATAGGCCTGTCGAAACTGTCTTGGGGATTTGGGCTTCCACCCAGATGGTTTCTGTCTTGGATGGAAGGGCAGGATTACTCTTGAAACAGGCTTTACTTCTCTTTGGCTGCAGGGCTCTCCAGGCAGTTTGCCAGGGCACGCTGTTCTGATCAGGGCACTGGGTCCCGAGGAAATCTGCTAGCAATGCCGAGTCACAAGCTACATGAACTCTGCTTATCTCGAAGAGGCAAAAGTGGAACTGACTGCCTGCTTTTATGGCAAGGAGGTATTTTTGGAATGCAAGTGACTGGTGTTTAACAAGCAAGCAGAAAACAGGAAGGTGGTGAGAAATGGGCATATGGGAGATAGTCAAAAAAAGTGGAGAATGCTTTGTTTTAAAACTATGTGGATAATGAGAAAGCAATTTGCTAAGAAACCTAGAATTATAAGGGGAGGGAGAGATTAAGTAGCATAGAACCCCTATAAAAATCACAGCAATGAAACTACATACCCCATATTTTAGCGCTTTATCATCAATTCGAAGCAGTATAAATATGGCAATTATTCACATAAAGCCTGTTGGTGTATTCAGGCTGTAACTGCACCTATTAAACTGTTATAGTGATAGATGGGAGTATCTGTACTGACATTAGCTGCCTTCTCTGAAAGACAGAATTATAGAGATCTAGGCTGACTGCAGGGAAATAAGTGACTAGATTTAACAGCTCCAGTCCCAGCTCTAAATCTTTTCCACAGTAGCTCTAGAAAGAGGGTATGATAAATGTGGATGGAAGTATGGAGGCTTTTTAAGGGTGGCTGTTTCCAAAGTGTGAAGGAACTTGGTAAAATCCTGAATCTGTTCAGTCTGATGCTATGAAGCTCACGGCTTCACCAGCCTGAAGCACACATGAAAGGCCTGGAATGTGTGTCCTTTCCATCCTGACGGCTGTGAGTGGCCTCTGCCCAAAGAACTCCAGGATCTGTTTCCTCTCTTATAAATGGGGATTAGTGCTAATTTGAGATGAATACTGTCCTCTAAATCACGGGAGATTAGCTAACGAAGTGTGTCAGGTGCTCCAGGGAGAAAAAGCCCCCGCACGAGCACAGTTCTCCCCACCCTGACGAGAGGCTCACTGGCCCAGCGCTGGCTCTTCCTGATGCTCCTTCCCAGCCTCAGAGGACAGTGGCCTCTTTGGCCCTAGGTGCCCACAGAGGAGCAGAGGAAGTCCTCTGGCAAGGTTTTAAACGTAGGAACCCTGTGGGGAGGGAAGGGGTAGTGTGATATAATAGGAAATATCTATTTAGTCTTTGTCCCCAGCTCCTGGCACAGAGCTCTTGAAACTCTTGTAATTTCCTGAGTGATAGGAACAACTTCTGTTATTCATAACAAACCCCTTCCAAAGACACCTGAGTTTATGATAATGAGAGCCCATAGATAGCTTCAAGGTGGGGGCTAGTCACCAGAAAGACCAAGCTTTGATTAAAGGGTTATTTGACCTTTCAGTCCCACCCTCACTCCTTCAGGTAGGGGAGAGGGACTGGAGACTGAGCTCGATGACCAACAGTTAATGATTTAATCAGTCATGTCCACGTAATAGAACCTCTAAAAAACCCCAAACAACAGGGCTTGAGAACTTCCAGGTTGGTGAACACACTGAGGTGCTGGGAGGGTGACGTGCCCAGAGAGGACACAGAGAGGAAGCTCTGGGTCCCTTACTCCATACTTTGTCCTATGCATCTCTTCCATTTGGTTGTTCTGGAGTTGTATCCTTCATAATAAACTGTAATAGTAAGCACAATTGAACCTTGAACAATGCAGGAGTTAGGGGCATTGAACCTCCACAGAGCTGAAAATCTTAGAGCTGGCCCTCTGTATCTGTGGTTCCTCCATACCTGTGTTTGTGCATCTGCAGATTTAACCAACTGTGGTGTAGTACTACAGTATTTACTACAGAAAAAATCTACGCAGATGTGGACCCACGCAGTTCAAACCTGTGTTGTTTGAGGGTCAAATGCATAACATTTTCCTGAGTTCTGAGTCATTCCAGCAAATTACTGAACCTGGGGGGAGGTTGTGGGAGCCCCCGATTTCGTGGCCAGGTCAAAGTGTGGGTAACTTGGGGACTTGCAACTGGCATGTGAAGTGAGGGCAGTCCTGTGGGATTGAGCCCCTAAATCTGTAGAGTCTGATGATAACTCCGGGTAGCTAGCAGGAGTTGCAGGACACCTGGCTGGCGTCAGAGAGCTGGACAAGTGGTGTTGGAAAAGACCCCACAGATTTGGCTTCAGGAGGGGAAAAAACCCTTCTCATGCAGTTAGAGAGAAATAAGGATACTGGTATAAGGGAGCAGAGTCCTACATTAGCTGCCTGATCCCACTGCTCCATTAGTTGCCAGAACCCAACTGATCTGTCTTCTTTGGGCTTCAAATCACCCCAGTGAGGGAAGGCACCATGGCCGAAAGGGTAACGGCTCTGGGTTGGAATCCCAGCTCCTATCTTCATCTTTCTGAATCCCATTCTCCTTATCAGAAAACTGGAAGTTGTATCTTTACATAGGATTGCTATGAGAATGAGATGAGACTCGTGGAAACACTTAGCATTGGGCAATCTGAGCTCCAAGCTGGTACTTGGTACAAATTATCTCCCTTACTACACTCAACTACCTTGCAAAGAAGCTACTTTCATCTTCATTTTACAGTTAAGGAAACAGACTCAAGGAAGTTAAGGAACGTGTACTATACGGAGGGTCACACCTGTCAGGCTGCCCAAAGATGCTGCTTTGGCACCTCTCTGTGAAAGGCTCTGCGCTGCATGCTAGGGCTAAATAAAGAGCATTTCCCAATTAGATTAAGCAATTTGGGAGTTCACCAACAGCTGGAGGAAATCAGCTCAAGTAAGAGTCTGGCCTTTTGTCCCGCTGTCTCCCATCAGGGCAACATTGTAATTTGCTCTCAGCAAAGCTGAAAATATATGCATACTTCTTATTCCAAACACTTAGTAGCCATTTTCCATTTACTAGTTTGGTGGAGTTTTTCGGAGGGCAGTTCCAGGTAAGACTGGATTGGTGTTTTCTGAGGAATTGTGTACCACCCATCAAAGTGCTCCCTGACACTGGCATCTGTTTCTTGAGGTCACTGTGAAAACTCAAGGGAGACAGACATGTGCCAGGCCATCTCTCTGCGGGAAGGGATAAGACTGAGGGAGTTATTAAACTCCAGCACCCAAGAGGGTAGTCTGTTTTCAATCTGTAATATGGAGGCAAGATACTGGAAATGAAGCCAGGAGCTAACATTACTGCATTAAAACATTAAAACAGTTTTATTAGCTGCAATTACTGCTGTTTGTCATGAGTATACGAGATCAGTGACTCTCATTTTGGAAAGGATCCAGTGGGAGGGGAGGGGCACACAGTAAAGCTGGAGGTGAACTATAACCAACCTGGGCCACCAATTTGCATGGAATCACTGGGAAGCTATGAGACCTCCTGTCTTAGAGAGCTGTGAAGAGAAAACTATTTGATCTAGGCTCAATCATATCAATCCTACTCATCCTTTAAGTCCCAACAGATCTACCTCCCAGCCCTCTCTGACCTCTCTTTTGTAAGCTCTAAGTGGTTTAAGGTCAAATCCTTTTACCTTTATTGAACCATCAAGTCCTTAAGGACAAGGGTGTGCCACCAGCCCCGCCTGCTCTGGATCATACAGAGGTGTTCCACAGACACCTGGCTGCACGGTAGTCTTTAACCTTCTGGGAGGAGGAGGCTCCCCTCACTTTGATGACCTAGCAAAGGCTGTAGATTCTGGTCCATCCACCGTGCACATGCATGCACACATATACACACACACATGTACAATCTCTGCCCTGATTTTCAGGAGTTCGCAGACCTTCAGGAGACTATCCACAGTCCCTAGGTTGTGCACTCCTAAGTAAACATAAACCTGCACAGTCCTTCAAGTCACAGATTCCAGGGCCTGAGAATCTGCTTCTCCCCAGGTGACCAGCTCTAACTGCACTAGGTCCCTTGAACAACAAATACTTGAGCAAACTTCAAAGATGGCTCTTGTGGCAGCAGCACCCTCCAGCATTCAAAGGTGAAACAAAACTTTATGCAGTATAAGAGCCTAGGCAAGGAAAAAGAAAAGCAGAAAAAGGCAAAAGTATAGAGAGACTCTAGCCAATAAGAGATCTCTTAAATGATCAATCCTTAAGAATTCATCTTGTTTTTAGTGACTCTTTCCTCATCTGACCTAATCTAATTTAGTACACAGGAAGAAAAAATCCACTTATTCCTTCAATAAACACCCGAGTGCGTCCTACATGTCAGGTGCCGTACCAGGTGATGGCAAAGAAGAGACAGTCCCTGCTCTGAGTTCCTTACAGTCTAGCAGTGTTGCAGGGAACAGAGAAGCAAAGTGACAAAGACAATGCAGAGCGGTGACACTACAACAGGGCTGCACATCAGTAGCAAAGAGCCTACTGGTTTTGCCAGTAGTGACACCTTCCCTTGCCTTGGACAAGTGGGAGGGCGGGTACTTAGGAAAGGATTCCTGAAAACAGAGAGGACAGAGAACCGAAGATGCAAATAAACTCCGAAGCCAAATCCAACCTAAGAATACTTGCAAGCAGAGACATCTAACCATGGCATGAGCAGATTTTTTTCACAGGGCGAGGGTGAGGAGAGAAAACTGATTGCTTATTTGAGGCTGATAACACCCCACAGACAACAATTCACTCTGCAGTTATTCAGGACAGGACAGCCAAGCTCTCTCACCTTGAAGGAAGGGAGTTCACTAACGGTCTGCCCATTGCTGCCCGGATTATCCCAGATGTAACCAGATGTAACTGTTCAGTGAGAGTCATGGAGACTCCAATGTTGTCTCTGCCCAGCCCCCGCTTGCTCCTGCCAGCTGAACACTACCTCGAACAGTCCCAGAGTGCACCAAGGAGAAGAGAAGTTGCCAGGCAATGAGGAATGTTTGTCAGAGCAGGTCTCTTCTCTAAGGACCTCTGAATTAACACAGGTTTCTTCTGTGGACTGAAAAATTTAAAGTACTCCTCCACCACCCCTGGAGTAAAACACCTATACACCCAGTCTCCATTTTTAAAATTATTATTATCACTATTGTTATTATTACAAGTTTTATTGAAATATAATTCACATACCACACAATTCACCCGCTGAAAGTATACAATTCAATGGTTTCTTTTGTAAATTTTAGAGTTGTGCACCCATTATCCACAATCAGTTCCTCCCACCAGGAATCCCCTGGCAACCACTAATCTACTTTCTGTCTTTATAAATTTGCCTATTCTGGACATTTCAGATAAATGGAATCTGTCTTTTGTGACTGGCTTCTTTCATTTAGCATGATGTTTTCAAGGGTCATCTATGTTGTGGTATGTGTAGATTTCTTTTTTATGGTTGGATAATATTCCACTGTAGACCACATTTTGTTTCTCCATTTATCTGTTGGACATTTGAGTTGTTACCACTCTTCGCTTATAATGAATAATGCTGCCTCTCCACATTATTTTTAACCCTAAATTCTAAAGTGATTTATAGACATTTCTCCCTAAACTCAGGAAAGATGCCTTTGAATCTTCACGGCCAGCCTCACTCTCGGGACACCAAGTCTCCCATTAGCCCTGGCTGCCTGATTCACTTGCTTTCCTTCCCCCTGCTCTGCTGACTTGCAGCTCCTTTCCTTCTGAGCTCCTCTATTTAAATGTCCTACCTAAGAAAGTTTCACACACATGCCCTGGACTGTTAGCAACACACCCTCTCCGCCCCTCACACTAAGAACACAAGGAAGTTTGTTCCCGCGCACATGTTGCAACCTTGCTTAAGACCTTAGTATTATATGGATCTTTTTACTTCTCTCTTTCTTTGGATACAATTCCACAATTCTACTGAATGGCACTTTTGAAGGAAGAGGTCTTCTGAATATCTACACCATTCACTCATTCATAATCATTTATTAGAGCCCTGTGTCCTTGGTTTGGAGGATACAATGATGAAGACCCAGTCCATTCCCTCAAGGAACTTAGGATCCATTGAGGAAGGAAGACAATCAGAGTCCAGTGTGTAAGTGCTCACACAGGACTGCACAGAGCACCACAGAACACAGGGTGGTGGGCCCTGGCTCAGAGGGTAGGCCAGAGAAGGATGCCGGGAGGGGACTCTTGAAATGGAACAGCAAGTAAAGGCACTGCGGGTGAGAAATATCACAAAAGCATCAGAAGCTGCATGCAGTTCTAATCTGTGAGGCTGAAGTTTATCACTGTGGATGAAAAAAATGGCAAAAGGTAAGGCTAGAATGATGGACAGGGGCTGATCCTTCTGGCAACAGCATTAAACTTTATCCTGGAGGTAATGGAGAGCCACTGAAGAATTCTCAAACAGGGGAAGGTGATGTTATCTAATTTATTTTAAGGAGATATTTGCAGTTGTGTGGATAAAGGATTGAACAGATGTAAGACCAGAAGCAGAAAGCCCAAACTACTGAGAAGCTATGATCACAATCACGAAGAGTTAGACTAACTGCGGTGGCAGGGCCAGATTCAAGACCCACTTAAGTGGTAAAGACAACAGGACTGACTGACTATGCTGACTGCTGTGGGAACATAGCAAGGGAGCCGCCTCCAGGAGCTTCAGCAAATTCTCTCAGATAAAACTCTCAAACCCTACTTTTCCCACTGACGACTGTAAGGGGAATCAAGCTTGTTGACCAGCTTTCTCAGGAGCACCAAAAGCCTTTTTCCAAATAAAATCTTAAACAGAAACTTAAGGGTGAGCGACCCAGAGTCCTGGTGGCCTGCCTTCCCCATTTCCACACACAGAAGCGCTTCCTTAGAATCCTAGGGATCCAAGACACAGAGTCTGAAAAGCCCTGGTCAAGTCTAAAAGCCAGAGCCTGACACCTGGAGGATTCCAGGGCAACACAGCTACAAGGTCAAACGCACCTCTCTCCTCTACACTTGAATCTCAGTCAGTCCACTTTCCCTATTTAGAAGATTCTTCCTCATCCTCTCTGCTATAGAATCCAACTTATCTTTCAGCCAAGCCCCCAGCCCAGACATGCACCAAGCCAGTTCAAGGGATTTCCTTCCTTCTCTGACTTTCACCTAATGCTTCAGCCTCACAGACATGAGGCAAACTCACTGCTGTGAACTAGTACTATTAATTTTTTCTCTTCTGTGCAGCTCTCTTTCTGATAGGACCTGGCCTTAGGCTCGGGATGTTCTCAGCATTGAAAATGCCTTGTACTCGACAGGCCCAGCCAGAGTTACAGACTGACAAATTAATTACACTCAACCTGACTCATCAACCTGAGAAAGTAAAGAAAACAACTGCAATGACTGAGAAAAATGAAGAGAAAAAATAGCGAGAGATATTATGATCTTGGATTGAAAGACCATACACTACACAAAGATGTTTAACTGCATTTTAAACATAAATCAAACAAAAATCTCAATGGAATGGTTAAAATGCACTAAAGGAAATAACTTTAAAAAATCACAAGACATTTTGCAAAAAAGGAAAAAAATAGCAAAACCATCTTTAAAAGAGCCAGCAGAAAATACCACACAGAGGCAGGTGCGATGGGGGCCCTGCACACCATGGTGGCTGCTGGGTGTATATGAGGCTGGGCAGTGGGACTGCAGAGAAATGGAAGGTCTCCCACCAAGTATTTCCTTTACTAGCTTGGCCTTGACTGTAATCTTCACTAGACGGAGAGCCCTGCGAGGACCACATGAACTGTCTTACTCATCTTTGAACCTCTAGCACCTAAGGGGAACTGGCACATAATAGGTCCTTATTATTCTTTTAGGATGGCAAAAAACTAAACATTTGTGAGGCTATAGAATATTGTGGGAAAGAGAGCAAATAGGGGGATAGGAAGTAGAGTTGAAAATGATTAATTCTATCAGTTATTAGAACACTATAAAATAAGAATTTAGGAAACGTGATTTTGATATAAAAACAAGAAAGTCAAATCTGTAAAACAAGTATCTTAGAAAAGACCCCATTTTTAAGATTTAATAGTTGATAAAGTAATTGCCATAAAATACAGAGGAAGGATACAAAAGATATCTGAATAAAAATATGAAAAGGAAATCAATCATTTTAGGTCCATGCTTCATATGAGGACAGGCTACCAAAGACTTCCTTGTCATTTCTGCAAGGTTTTGAGACGTTTAGTCCCACCCTGGGTCCATGTTGGCTTGTGCCTGTTCTTTCTTTTCAAAGAATTCACATATTGATCTTAAAACCCAGGTAAAAATCTTCTTCCACTAAGCTCCAACAAGCCACATCAACTCTTCTGCTGAACTGAAACTGTCCTCTCAAACTAATACGGCCTCAAATTCAGAGGGTTGGCTGAATCAGTCAGAACGTGAAAATAATTTTGTCACACGGTTTCTCAGTGGTGGTTGACCTATGGCTGTGTGTAAAGGAATATGAAAGATGCCACCTGCTGAAGTTTGCAAAATAAATTAGAAATTCAATTTTCTCTTTATAATAATCTCATCTCTGAGGATATGATATGATGTATGTTGGCATTTGGAACAGAGCATCACAGCAATAAATCATTGCTGAAAGTATACTACCTGGGTGACACTATACTAAATCCCATGCATAGTGGGAATACAAAAATCACCAACACTGTCATGTCCTTTCAGGAGGTGACAACTTAGGGAGATGAGGTAAAGATGTGAAACATATAATCAAATTCAAGACAATAAAAGATAAGCCAAAAGGTAGAACATGGCAAATGCTAAGTAGTGTACACATACAATACTGGCACTGAAGTCCAGAAGAGGGAAGGCGAGGCCAGCACAAATAAGGATGGTCAGTCAGTGAGAAGGCATGATTCAAGCTGGATCTCTGATAACAAATGGATTTGCTGAGGCCAGAGTGGAGAAGGGGACACAGAGGATGAAGGGAAACAAAAGGGAAAAGAGGGGTGAGGTGGCCTAGGGGCTTGGAGTGAATTTTCTGAATGCCCGCTTACAGAAGGCCCCATTTGGTTCAAAACAAGAACTTACCAATTTGGTGTGTCTTCAATATCATACCTGGAATATTTTCCTCCAGCACTGTAGTTACCAATGCCCCTTTACAACAGATGAATAACTATCTTTAACATTTCCTCCATGTGTCGGGAATGTTTAATATTTAAGAGATGGCCAGTCTGGACTTTACAGACTTACCTAAAGTTTGCACAAATCTCTTAGTATTGTGAGGACATGGAATAGACCATGCTAGTAAGGCTATCTTATATTAAGAAGGCTGGCTCTTGTAATTTAGTCATGATTTCTAACTCATGATCAACACGGCATCCCACACAGTTGTGCTACTAGCACGAGCGAAGTTGATAGGTGTGTGCTTGCCAGCAAGTGCTCTGAACACATCCTAATCTTCAAATTTTTGACCACAAGGAAGATTTCTGACCACAGGAAATGCTCAAATGTCCAACTATGCTTTGTCTCACAGAAAGTCTGCAGACAGAATCTCCACAGCAAAATAAAGGAATCCTGGATGCTGAAAAATCACCCACCTTGGAGTCACACATCATGCAAACAGTTCCCTGGAATCTACCACTCCCCCACCCTCCTAAAGCAGGCCAGGAAGGATAATGCAGAAATGTTTTTTTTTACTTTGAACAAACAATTTTACTGAAAAAGATACAATTATCTGAAGTAGGGACTGGCCTGAAAACAATTAGAAATAAGCAGTGAAAAAGTACAGATTAGGATGCAATGAGAAGAAGGCTTAAGTCAAAGAAATCACAAGTGAGAGGCTGGCTGGAATGAACTGGACTTTTCCTCAGCTGTATACTTGAGCTTGTCAATCGACTGGGCGTGTGAGGCCTGTGCTAGGATTTCCCCAAACAAAGCAGCGTAAGCTATAAAACCAGAAACTCCATTTTGACACGTCAGCAGGCTCTCAGACACACCATTATTCTTCAAGGGCCTCAAGGTAAGAGACACTGTCACAATATTCACAGCCTTTACGAGTGCCAACAGCATCACCAGTCCAATCCTGGCAAGACTGGCTGGGGCTCTGGCTTCCAGCATAAGGCTCTCAGGAGACCTCAGCTGCATGTGTCAGGAGAGGGAGGAACCCCTTCAACTCTTGGGGTCTTATGTACAAAACCAAAGAGTTAGACTAGCTGTTTAAAAAAAAAAACTTTCAGTGAAGTATAATACATATTTATAAGTTTATGGAGAAGTACACAGTGATGAATTTTCACACACAGAACACATTCATGTAAACAGCACCCAGGTCAATATACAGCACATTCCCAGCATTCCAGAAGCCCCCTTCTAGTCTCTACTCCTCACCAAGGATAACTACTGTCCTGATTTATAACAGCACAGGTAAATCTTTCCTGTTTCTCTTTATTATATAAATAGAATCAAACAGCATGTATCCTTTTGTTTCTGGCTTCTTTTTTGTTCCACATGTTCGTGAGATTCACCCATGTTATAGAGAGTTGAACTAGATGATTTTTAAAAAATATTTAATTTTTTTTGAGGCAGGAGATAATTAGGTTTATTTATTTTTTTACTTAATGGAGGTATTGGGGACTGAAGCCATGACTTCATGCATTCTAAGCATGTGCTCTACCACTGAGCTATACCCTCCTCCCTTGAACTAGATGATTTTTTTTTTTGAACTAGACGATTTTTAAGGCATCTTGTAATTCTAACATATTACCATTTAAAAAACATTGTGCTTACCCTTACACACGGAACAGCATTTTGGCAATACCCATCAAAATATAGAAAGCACTTTTCAGGCCAATCTGCGGGATTTATCCTACGATACATTTGTACACCTGTATGTGTCACAGGACTACAGGTAGATTTCCACTGCAGTACTGTTTATAACAAAAGAATGGAAACAATGTCCCTCAACAGCAAATAAATCCTGATCTATCCAGACCAAGAAATACTATGCAGTGAAGGGGAGGAGGAGGATGCTGAAGCAGAAGAGGAGAAAGGAGCGGTAGTAGTAATGAGCGGTTTATACCTACCAGTATGGGAAAATATGCACAATATTTTTTTAGGTGGAAAAAAAGCAAGCCATAGAACAGTATGTTTAGTGTTGCTCCAACTGTTTACAAACACATTGTGCACATGATACTAGTGTAGATGCACAGAAAATAAATCTCTGCAAGGGAACCACTCAAACTCCTAACAGTAGATAACTGCGAGGAATGACGAAGCAACTATACTTTTCTACTTCAAACAATTCTATACAGTTTCATCTTTTAAAAGTAATATATATTTATTGTTAAACTTCTTTTCATACAATATAGTAGTTACACAGAGAGTAAATAGAAAAGCCCTATGTTTCACCACATCGAGTCAGAAGCATACATACACAGGTTTTCGCCACCTTGTAACTGGATCACACTACAAACATTATTTTGCAACTTGCTTTTCCCACCTGACAATAAATCACGGACATATAGTCCCATATTGGCTAGATAAACCTAGTATTTTTAACACTTGCCTAGCACTCCACCATGTGTATGCACTATTCTATTAATAGACATCCTTGTACATACCTTTGTGGACATATGCAAACATTTCCATAGGACAAATTCCCAGAAGGGCCAAAGGCTGAGACTGAGAACATACAAGTTTAAAAATTTTAAGATATTGCCAAATTACCTTTTCAAATGGCTATATCTATTTATATTCCCACCAACAGCACACGTTTGCACCAATTTTTAAACTCTGCCTTTGATTATTTTTAACAAGGAGCATCTGTTTTACAACAAGAACAACAAATGGTTTAAAAAAGAGTAGAAATCTTTAGGTTTAGGACCCAGCAAAAAAAAAAAAAAAAAAAAGTCTTGAGTTTGACCTATTTTAAAAGCTGGACTCCTAACTGCCAGATTTACTTAGAAAGCCAAGAAACCACCTTTCTACTGTGCATATATCCCCACACACAAAGAATGCTGGCTCTGGACATTCTGATCGGAAACTATCAAGCCACCACAACTGCTGGCTGCCAAGGTCCACACTATAATCAAACATGAGAAGTCTGGTTTGTACTGCCATGAATCATGTTTCTCTGCCATATCAGGACTTCCATTTAAAAATTATTCGGGCTTTGGTTCCCTGCTTCTATGAAAGGCCAAATATTGTAAGGGCTAGTATTTCAAAGCACAGACAACAAGGGCTGTTCTGCTAGTTATAGGAAGGTAGGCAGATTTTTAAGTCAGGAAGGCCGTTGTAGACTAGCTAGTCCAATACGCCTTACATTTAAAAGTTGGGGACACTCAGGCCCTAAGACATAAATAAAGAAGATTAAGAGCCTGAGCTCTAGAATTAGACAGATCAACATTTGAGCTGATCTACATCTGCTACTTATTAGTTAAGCCACTTTTGGGCAAATGACTTAATTTTTCTCAATAGCAGCTCATCATTAAAACAGGAAAACAATAGTCTCTTGTCTCATAAGGCTGTATGGGGATTAAGTAAGATCATGCAGAAAAGAGAAAGGAGATCAGCTCCCAACCTCCTCCCTTTGCACAATCATCCAGGAAGTTCTATGCAGAGCTAGGCAAAGACGCTCTGATCCACTAGCATGCTAAAAGAAAAACGTACAAATACAAACACTTGTTCCAGAAAATGGAACACTTGCCAACTCTGCTCAAACAAATGACAGGTAGCCATGGTCGTCATTAGTGCTTCTCCCAATGTCCCAATCTCTCTTCCTGAGAACCAGAAAGAATAAATTCTTTTTGCCCCACTGTCGCTAGGTAAAGCCAAGTGACCAGCTCTGACCAATGCCTTATGAGTAGAAGTGAGGTGAGGCTAAGCATTTAATTGCTGAGTGAGATTCCCCCAGGGGTCTCTTTCCCTTCGCACCCACTGTCATTCAAGAGGGTGGCTGCTCCATCAGTTGGATCCCTGAGTGAGTACGATGCAGAGTACAGCTCCCAGAACAGACATCATGGGTGAGGGGAAGGGGAAAAAAAAGCTTTGCTCTTTTAAGCTACTGAAATTTTAACCTAATCTGATTGAGATACTATGGCCAGCTGGAAAATAAAAAATTTAGCTAAAGAAATGACAGTAATAAGGCTGGAGTGAAAAAGAAAATCTATTCCCTAAAAAGGAACTTTCCTTATGTAGACTAAAAAATAAAAATCGATGCAATTCTCCATACTACAAGGTCTAAGGAAACCACAGGGATCTGATACCTAAAAGCTCACAAAGAGCTTCCTGTTTTGGTGATTAGACTGGTCTGCATTTACTCCTGCAGCACACACTGCTGGATCATAAAAGAGACATATCTTTCTCAAGTTTCTCAGCATAGTGATATATATACACACAAGAAGATGGGTAACCGAGGAAAGAGATCTAACTGAAATGCTAATAAAATCAGAGGGAGACAGAAATAGCCAGGCTAATGGAGAGAATGCTGGAAAGGGTCTAAATACATCCCTCTCACTAAACCCTCAAGCCCTCCCTCAGCAAGATCAGGTTACCGTCAAATGACACAAAAGCAGCAATTTCCCAATCATCAGTAGTGAGGACGTTCTCATCAGGAGGCAAAAAATGAGTATAAAAATGAATTTTTCAGAATGATAAATTTATTAAAGTTAGGAGATTATACTTCATTTTAAAATGGCAGAAGAAAGATTTTACCCCTTCTCCTCTAGAGAACCACACAAAAGAAACCAGGAGAATGAGAAACAGAAACATCACGTCTTTGACAAAACTAGAGACATCTGTGACCCCAAACCCCAATATATGAGTAAGAACCACCAAATGCTGTAAAGGTCAATTAAGGGTGTGGGAAAGCGATCAGAGAGAATGCCTGTTATTACCGATGTCAGACAAAGCATGCAAGTCTCCTTCTAAAAAGTAAACGCTTCATTTTACGCAGGCAACACCGGCAATCCATTGTTTCAAACACTGGAAACTGGCTCAGGGACTGGTGACTGAGGCTCCCTCAGACTCAGCCTGATATGAAGACTCACACACACAAGTCAAACCTACAGGGAGCGGTCTATCAAGGAGGCAGGGTGACAGAGAGAGACGCCTGGGGCATTACAACTGCCAAGTCCAGATGTCTGAGGGCAAGAAAGGCTACTAGAATATCCACATATAGAATATTTAAGAAAAACTCCTGCTAGGTTAGTCCCTCCCCAGAAGAATTTTCCACAAATTGCTAGACTGGAAGGAATCACCTCGTTCAAAGGTGAATGATAATTTTATAAAAGGATCTAGCATATATTGAACTGTACATTTAAAAAACGGTTAAGATGATAAACTTTGTTATGTACATTTTAAAAATCACAATAAAAAAGGAACCAGCACAAGATCTCCAATAAGACTACCAGCAAAAAAACAATAAATAAAATAAAAAATATTTTAAGTACAAGAAAAACAAACTGCAAAGAACATTCATTAAAAATGCTGCCATTAGTAAATAAAAATATATTCCCATGAATTAAAAAAGAAATGAATAATGCAATCTCCTCTCTGAAACAGTGTATAAAGCAGAAATACACTTAGAAAAGATGTAAGACAACAAAAGTAGATAAGACATCTAGCGGCAGAGCACAGGGAAGTAGAAGAGAAAATAAATCTTTTTCCATTACAGAAATAAAAAACACATGGGAAAGAAAAGACATTGCTGAAAACCCTGTAAGGGACACCAAGAACAGAAGTTAGGATGACTCAAATCTACAGATTAAAAGGGCTCACTATGTTCCAGGAAAAACTTAATGCAATTAACAAGGTATGTCCTGGAAAACTTATTAAAAGAGAGAGAGAAGAATCTTTGTGGCATCAGGTAAAACACAGGCTGGCCTCAGATTTCTCCAATGCAAGGCCCACACTGGAAGACAGCAGAACTGTGCCTGTAAAGTCCACAAGGAAAGAAAGGCTAACCCAATTTTATATCTAGCAAAATGGTCATTTGAATATAAAGACAAAAACATTTTTGAGCATTCAAGAGGAAAAAAATACCTACAGAAAAACCTCATTTATGAACACCGATGCAAAAACTATTAGCAAACAGCATTCAGCAGTACATTTAAAAATAATAAGGTATAACCAAGCTTTCTGTTTTTACTCACAACACTTCTGACACCAAATGTGTGTGGGTTTTTTCTCACACCAACCAATTCTCCAGCTCTCTGGACGCCAGCTGAATGGCCAACAATTCAATTCAATTCTGACACTAATGACACCTGTAATTGGCATAGACCCCCCAGGTTAAGGGTTCAGTCACACAAGATTGGCCCCCATTTCAGGCACCAGTCACAAGCCCTAGGCCTCTTGTACTTCTGGATGACAGGATATAAATCAGGAGTTCCCACAACTCCTCAGGTTTGATAATTTGCCAAATCAGCTCAAAGAACTCAAGAACACGTTTTACTTAATATTACCGGTTTATTATAAAAGATACAAATTAGGAACAGGAAAATGGAAGAGATGCATAGGGCAAAGTGTAGGGAAAGAGGCATGGAACTTCTATGCTCTCTCAGAGAATGTCACCCTCCCAGCACCTCAACCAAGAAGCTCTCTGAATTCCATCATTTAGGGGTTTTCTGTAGGCTTCATTACGTAGGTATGACTGGTTAAATTATTGGCCTTCAGTGACTGAACTCAGTCTCTAGTCACTTGCCTCTCCCCAGGGGTTGGCGGACAGGACTAAAAATTCCAACCCTCTAATTTTGTCTTGGTCTTTCTGGTGACCAGCCGCATCCTGAAGCTATCTAGGGGCCCCAAGTCATCAGTCATCCCTAGCTTTTAAAGAGACTCATCAGTCCAGAGATATCAATGGTTTTAGGAGCTGTGTGCCAGAACCTGGGGATAAAGACCAAATATCTATTTCCCATTATGTCACACCAAGTATGATTTATTCTAGGACTGCTCAAGTGGGTCAACAGTAGAAGATTAATTTAATATATTCCCAAATAGATCAAAAGAGAAAAATTATAATGATGGCATCTCTGCATTTTTATAAAAGCTCAAAGGATATTCAATATAATTTAACTCCACTTTTTTTTTTTTTGGCAGGGGGAGGTAATTAGGTTTTATCTATCAATCTATTTAAGGAGGTACAGGGAATTGAACCTAGGACCTCATGCTTGCTAAGCATGCATTCTACCACTTGAGCTATATCCTACCCCCTATTTCTACTCTTGATAAATGAAAAAAACTCTTAGTAAAAAAGGATGGATAGATAAATAATAAATGAAATAAAAAATACTACAGTCAGCATGGAATAAAATAAGGCTATCCACTGTACTAGCATTATGTAACACTATCCTGGAGGACAAATATATTGGCCAATATAGTCAGGGGGAGGGGGAAATCAGAGGAAAAGGAGGTAAATTATAATTATTTACAGATGCTATAACTTATTTACCTAAAAAACCCAAGAAGTTCTATATCTTGATTGTGGTGGTGATTACATAATTGTACATTATTTGTCAAAACTCACTGGGTATACACTTATAATTGGTTTTGTTATAGGTAAATTATATTTCAATAGAGCTGACTGAATAATTTCAAAAACTATTATAAGCAATAAAAAATTCAGTAAGGAGTCTGGGTACAAAATTAATATGCAGAAATCAAAAGCCTTCATCTATATAAACACATACCTATTTCTCCCTTTTATACATGCACCTAAAAAAAAAAACAACAAAAAAACAAAAGCCAAGAACTATATGAAGAGAAGTTTTAAAATGCCCCTGAGGAACAACAACAAAAAATGTAACATCATAAAGATATCAACAGTAAATGTATGATTTAATATGATCTCAGCAGGATTACAAAAGACTTCATAAAGAAAATTAAACAAGTGAGAAAAGCCAAGATAATTCAAAAGTGGCTACCTATAAACTCAGTCATTAAAACAGTGTAGTTCTGGCACATGGATGGATGGGTAGCTAGCTAGCTAGATCACTGAGATGAGAGTGTTCAGAAAGGCACTCCAATGCATATTGTAATTCAGTAGTGTATACTGTAATGTATACAAATAGCTTTAAAAATTAGGAAGATAGGTGATGCAATAAACAATGCTGTCAAATCTGAAATAACGTTGCATCTTTCACAAAATGAATTTCAGATAAAAATAAAACCATAGGGAATGTAAAATAGGGAAGAGCTATGGTAGACTTTCAAAAATAATCTTGGAGTGGGGTAAATGTTTCTAAATATATCAAAAGCTTAGAAGACAAAGGAAACAATAAAAACTTCAAATGTAAAAACAAATGAATACATTCTATAAGAAAGATTATAAAGAAATCAAACAAGGTATCTACAACTTATATACAGACAAAAAAAGTTTGCTAGTTTAGAGGAACTGGAGTGGGGGGCTTAGAGGGAGACTTACCTTTTCACTGCACATTGTCCCACTGCACATTTTACATCAAACACATGATTTAAAAAAAATTAATAGAAGGCAAAGCCTATATTCTGAAATCATCTCTCCTACTACTTTGGGATTGCTGGAGTATTCTCCCTTTTATGAAATAACAGCCATAAAAGATAGTTTAAAAAAATTTAATATCCTTGTTTCGCAGAACAAAAAGCTGGCAACCCTCTGTCACCGCCAAAATGCTGAGGATAACAGTACTGGCCCACCAAATCAAAAAGTCTAGGTACAGACCATGATCAAAATGACAACCTCTTAATAGTTAAGATATGCCAGAAATATGACCAAAGTTGTGATAATCCCGCTCTACCTGGGAAGGCATGGCTGCCAATCACCTCTAATCTTCCTGGCATTATTAGATTGTCTGGGTCACAAGGCTGCTGTAAAGATTAGATGAGATACGTCACCCAGCACATGCCTATTCAAGAGTAACTGAAGGCCTTACTTCTACCTTTCAAATTATGAGACCAATACACCACAATACAAGAACAGCTGCCAAGTTTCATAACTTACAAACACTTCCATGTGTCCCTTCTGTCATCTTCAATATCAGGAAGCACAGGTGAGGCAGACAGCACCTCCATTCCGTACTGAAGAAATGAAGCATAAGAGAGATGAAAGGACCCCAGCTCCCTCCTCTGGGTTCTCATGGTCTTGAACACAGGCATATCCCTCCTCCTGTACTGATTTCCCCGTTCTCATTTGCTAAGTCCTAAGGGCCAGGACCATATCCCATTCATTGTCTTCTGGACTACTGAAGATTCTCATTGCCTGCATGAGTGAATGACAGATCCAGAACTAAAAGTCAGATGTTTGGATGCCTGCCATCAATCACCCTACCACCACACCAAAATGCCCAACTTCATAAATCTGAAGTCACTGAGAAAGCCTATTTGGAAGAATAAATCATCTAAGCTATACATTTAATAGTTTAAATCAGACTTTACAAGGAAAAAAAAAAGATGAAGGATTGCACCATCTGAATAGCAAGCAGTGTTAGAAGGTCTGCTTTAATAATAGTTAAGTCATTTGTGATTAGTATGTTGAGAGCTATAAACAAGTGTTTCTCAAATACTCAGAAATAGTTGGTTAACTTCAAGAGAATATCTGGATATATCAAATACTGTTTTTTGTCAGCATCCCCATTTAACAGATGAGGAAACTAAGACAGAACTTGCCCCAGATCACAGAGCACATAAGGAGCAGAATTAAGCCTGGCATCCAAACAGACTGATTCCAGTGAGTTGCCTTAACCACTATGCTATATAGTATCTATCTTTTTAAACAACGGTTATAATTGGGTGGCACCATTAAGGCTCATTTTTACTTTCTTCTTTTTATCTTTCAAGAAGAAAAGTATGACAATAATAAAGCAGTTTCCATTTTGTAAAAAAGAACCATTTTTCCCCTAAGTGGTTGAAGAAGTTCCCCTGTAGTCTTGCTTATATTATTTAAATGCTGTGTAAGTCCTTTCCTTCAAAGATCACTATGAAGATGGAGATTCCTTACCCAAAACACAGGAAATATGAAATAGTGATGTTCAGATTAGGAAGATATTGTCAGCCTTACCTAATTGCTGCCAAGAAGGCTGTTGAAAGGCTAGCTGTGCGTGGGCAAGGGACAGCTCCTCTGGGGCTCTACCCCTCACTATGACGATGCAATGAAATAATGCTTATAAAGAGCTTAGGACCAGGCCTCCTAAATGTTAATTATCCTCATCATTACTGTTGTTAAAACAGCTACCTCCACATTCCTTCCCTCCGATGATACACACTCGGCCCATTTTAATGTTTTTCAAACTAGCCTAACTTGTCATTAATACCTACACTTACTACTGTACTGTCCCCCCCTCCCATAGCTGTTATCACATGGGTAGGGGCAATTTAGAGCTAAGGGACTTCTTAAAATCAATAGTTGTTATATTTAGTTCAATTCAGATTGGTATTTTCACCTTGTTTTTCTTCATTTAGTCTTAGTGATACTGAAACAACAACAACTACTACATAACCTACATTTTTCAAGGCCCAGAAGAATTTTGAATTTACCCAGATTTGGGGTCCTTCATTCTCTTCATGAGTTATAAAGGAATACATGCTCTTCACAGAGTGCCCAAGCTGGGAAGTGAAGTACCTCATTATAGATTAAGTTTCCACAAAAAACAATCTCTTACTGCCAGAGCCCAAATGCTGGCTCCTGACAACCACAACAGAAGAAAGAGTTTACTGTTGTGGCTTTTGAAACACAAAAAACAGATCACAAAACAGAAACACAGATTGTAGCTGCAGTTATCAGGAGCTACATACTAGAAAGGTCTTGTTTCAACCAATTTGCAGATTACCTGAAAAGATAAACTGTGTGAGTTTGTTTTAAACTGTTGGGAGGCCACCAAATTCAAGCAGACAAAGGATTCCAGCCAAGGGTGAAGGAACAAAACTGGGGTGAAATCACAAGGCCTTGCACCATCTTTGTTTGAAAAAGTGGGATTCAACTGTCCAATACCCAAGTCATCTTACACATCAAACAAACCACCTGAGAGCCAAGAGCAACACAAAAGAGTGAGCTTATCTTTTTAGACCAGGATTCTCAAGTGATATTCTTCCATGTCTTCTTCCAGCAGCCTCAGTCCTTCTGACTTTCTGTTGCCTCAATTCCCATTCTTACTGACCCAATTGCTCTCTTCTGGTCATGTAAACACAAAGATCCCTGGCTGCGGTCTCTGGAGGGCTAGGCTCCACAGGGATATATACGTGAAGAAAGGATCAGTCCATACCTCAAGGATCTTAGGAGTTCTGATGTCTGCAACAATTACTGTGCCATCTGTGTTCTTCTGGTTGGGCTACTATGACAAAATATCATAGACAGGGTGGCTTAAATAACAGAAATGTATTCTCTCACAGTTCTAGAAGCTGGGAAGTCCAAGATCAAGGTGCTAGCAAATTTGGTTTCTGGTGAGAGCTCTCATGTCTCTTCTTACAAGGACACTAACCCTATTAGACCAGGGCCCCACCCTTATGACCTCATTTAACCTTAATACATGGGGAAATCTGCTATAACAGGCATGTTTAGAGAGGGAAGGCTTTAGAAAGAGTAAGGATTTGTTCAGGTGGGAGGCGAAATAACATGTGAGACAGAACAATGATGAGTAAAGACATGGAGGCATGAAACTGAAAAGCGTGAAGAAAGATGAGGTTGGAAAAGCCAGTCAGAATCAGGAAGTAACCCATCTACTTCCCATTTCTTGCATTCTTCTAGTTTGAGCTCTAATCCAGGCTGTTCCCATGCTAAAGTTATATACCTCCATCCACCCTTTCAGGTCTAAGCAAAGCTGAACTCCTGCCAGCATGGGTGAGAAAGAAAGGGCAGAATGGAGAAAGATCTGCAGAAAGGCAGCTAGATCAAGTGCATTCAAGTCCTCAAGGGTCAGTGCTGTTCTCCACATGGTGGCCAGTTATTTTATTAAACAAAGGCTAACTACTGTTCCTTCACTCAAAACTCTCCAATGGCTTCTTACCTCACTCAAAGTAAAAGCCAAGATCCTTACCAGGAATCTTTCAATCTCAGGAATTTTACACTTGCTGTTCTCTGGAAGGTCCCTTCCCCAGGTAATGGCATGGCTCGGTCCCTCCCTCACTTCAGGCTCTCATCAATGACTCTCCTCCAGCCCTCTGTATCTAAGATTTTAACCCTCACCCTAGACATTTCACATACCACTTTCCTGTTTCATTTTTTTCCTCTCAAGCACTAAGATTCTTTCTATTTTGTTATCACTGTCTTTCCCACTAGACTGCAGTGTACACTGCATGAGGGCAAGGACTTTTATCTCTTTTGTCCAATACTGTATCATCAGCATCTTGAACAGTGCATAGCACACAGTATATAAGGTGCTCAATCTCTCTGTGCTGAATGAATGAGAAGAGGACAGGAGCCTCGCAGTTCTAAGCACTGGAGTTCCTCTGGCACTTTGGAACCAGGCAGAGAAATAAATGCAGAGTTATCTAAAAAGTAAAGTAAAATGGAGGTGAAGATAGCTCTGTGGAAAAAGATTCCCTGGTATTTATCACAGCCCGAGTAAGTATGGAGAAGATTTAAAACAACATGTAACAAACATCCCTGACTGTTAAGGAGTGAACATCTAAAAAAGGACTCAAAACCAATCCATGAAATAATAAGAGGACAAGCAAGAAGTTAATACTGAAAATTTCACCACAAAATAACAAAGTCTCCCCTTTTCTGAATGTTGATTATATGCCAGGCCAAATACCTTATACACATAATCTCAGTCAATCCTCACAGCCCTAATAAAGTGGGTATTATCAGTAGCTGCATTTTACAGAGGAAGCACAGAGCTCAGAGGCGCGAAGCAGTTTAACTAAGAAAAGTAGAAGAGCTGGGATTTTGAACCGAGTGTAACTGGTTCCAAAGTCCATGCTTGACCCGTCTGGCTATCAGGCCCTCTGAAATTCAACAAGGGGAGTGCGTCAACGGGCTACTCTCCCTGGAGGGGGAGGACTGGGCTGGACGTTGAAGGCGAGGTGCCTCTACACGGGGCAAGGGAACAAAGTCCAGCGGACAGCAGGGCTTGGCAACTGAACGAGCGCTCCAGCAAGCTGAGAGGCCCAACAAGAGTGGAAGATGCACCTTAGTACCAATGATAAGAGCAGCAGCAACAAATGCTAACTGATCACTTACAAACTGCCAGGTACTGTACTATCTTTGTCCTCATTTTACAGTCCAGGAAACTGAGTCACAGAGAGGTTAAACACTTGTTCACAAACAGCAGAATGGAGACTTAAATCCAGGCAGTTCGGCTTCAGGTTCATCCTGTACAGATTGGTCAGCAGCAAGAAAACAGGGGGGAAAAGGCCACCAAAACATACATAACGTGTACTGCACATGCACACAGTTCCCACGGGCACACGGCAGAAGTTCTCACTTGGCTTCTCCGTGGCCTGTCCCCCAGTAACTGATAACAGTTGCACTCTGTCCTCTCCCTACCTCCACTCTCTGCCATTTAATCATTGGCCCTGATGTGCTTGTTGCTAGGCTGTCTCCCAAAGGCCTCTGATTTAATGGCAAGCGTTTCTCCCCAAAGATGCTACCCTCAATTAGTGGTGAAATTTAAATCTGCCATGCAGAAAGCACTCTGATCATTTACCCAGGCAAATGAGCTCAATCAGAAGGAAGGTCACAGCTCTAAGCATTCTGTCAAAGATCATTTTTATAGAGGGCTTCCATTTGGCACAGAGGAGCCGTGGGCCACCCCTGACCTGAGAACAAAGCAGACAAGCTGATCTCTAGCCACAGCTGCAGGGCTCCATGCTCACCCTCAGAGACAGTAGGGTAACAGCCTGGCTTCCAGACTGCCTCACCCTTCCTCCCCTTACAAACTGCCCACAGGGCTGAACCTTTCATTTTAGAATCTCACTGGTAGGTGTCAATAAGCACACCTACTTATCTCTGCTACAAATGGATAAACCTTACTCAGGGAGCAATGCCCTATGATGGACCATCAAGTAAAAGCCACAGGGTTATCAAGATCTGTGCTAACCACAGTCTCAACTCAAAACCACAGGGAGAGCCCCAGCGTAGAAAAGGGCTGCACCACTACACAAGGTATTGGAAGAATTCAAGATCCTCCCAGCCAGGCACATTTTGCAAATGGGAATGATCTAGCTGCCAGAAGAATGTGCAGCTTTGTGCACCCACATACACCCTTGCCAGAATGCCCCTTACCCCTTAAAAGACAGGAAACACAAAGCCATAAATAAGTAGCACAGAGATTCCCCTTACTGCTTTAGCCTCAGCCTCAGATTTATTACCCCTCCAGGGACTGAAATTGCTTCAAGACATCTTTTAAACCAACATCTTCAACATGCTAAAATTAATTATTGAAAACTACCTTATTCCTGGCTCCTGGGTATATATTCAAAGTATGTGAGTGCATATATATGTACCAAAAGTCATGTACAAAAATGTTCAGCAGCACTATACCTAACAGCTCAAAACTGGAAAGTGCCCAAATATCCAGGAAGAGTAGAATGAATAAATAAACTATAGACTGTTCATATGATGTAACAGTATACAGTAATGAGAATTAATGATTCATACAACCATGAGTAAATTTACGGATTCAACCACAGAAGAATCTCACAGACATAATGTTGAGTGAAAAAAGCTAGATCAAAACTATGCATTTGGTATGACTCCCTTATTAAAGTACAAAAGCAGGCAAAATTATTCTGTAACTGTTAGAAGCCAGGGTAGTAGTTCTCTCTGGTAAGTTTCAGAGGAGGCTAGTCATCTTCTGTTTCATCTGGGTACTGGTTACACAGGTTGTGTTCAGTTTGTGGCTATTCACTGAGCTGTACTTATGATGGGTGCACTCTTCTTAATGGATACTACACTTCAATGAGAAGTTTTAAGAAACTGCCTACAGACATTGTCTAGTCTCATCTATTACTACTTGGGGGAAGTATCCTGTTTGAATTTCCACAACCACAGCAAGTCAGTATAACAGGAGCTACCAAAATGATGGCCAACATCAACTGAGTGATTACTATGTACCAGTCATTATGCTAAGAACACTGAAAACAGGAGTTCATTTAACTGTAAAAAATTCCCTTTGAAAGAGCCATTATTTTTATTCCCAGTTTGAAGGAACAGGAAAATGAGGCTTAGACAGCTTAAGGCCAACTACCGTGTGGGAAAGTCAGGAACACCAGAGGTGATTCAAAAGCTCATGGACTTAACACTTGGCTATTCCAATGGGAAAGGGGTCATGTTACAAATGCAAAAGTTGCATTAGGCTCCCAAATTTTCTTTTTCATGACAATAACCTTTTTTATTGAGTCAAGGCCAGCTGTCTTGCAAAATATATCACATTCTGGATTTGTCTGATTGTTTCCTCATGATAAGGTTAGGATGAAATATTTTTGGCAAGAAGGCAGCACACAGTGTTAGGCTGAACTGCTACTGAGGCTCTGATCACTTTGTTAAAGTGGTAACTCCCATCTCTCTCCATTCTAAAGGTACATTTCCCCTTTGCAGTTAGTAATTAGTATGCTGAGTGGTATTCTGAGACCATGCAAATACCAAGTTTCCTCAATACTTTGCCCCAGTGATTTAAAAAAAAAAATCAACCATTGAGGCATAATTTATATACAATAAACTGTATCCATTAAAAGTATACAATTTGATAATTCTGAAATACATACATGAGTAAAATCATCACCAAATCAAGATATGGAATACATCCATCACCCCCCAGTTTTCCCATGCCCTTTTGCAATCAATTCTTTTTGCCATTCCTAGCTCCAAGGCAACCACTGATCTGTCTCCTGTCATTAAAGATTAGTCTGCATTTTCCAGAGCCATATATAATTGGAATCATAATTTGTAGTCTTTTGTGTCTGCCTTCTGTCACTCTCAGCATATAATGATTTTGAGATCTGACAATGTTGCTACGTGTAGCAGTAACTCATTCCTTATGGCCTGTGAGTAGTATTCTAGTGGATAAATGCACCAGTTAGTTTGTTTATTCACCTCAACAGCAGCGGTGTGGCAAGGGTTTTAACTGCTCCGTATCATTACTTGGTCTTTCCTGTCGGTTGTTTTAGTCTCCAGTGATTTTAAAATCCAACAGTGTTCCTTGTCTGAATTAATTATTCATTCGTGTGATTATGTCTCTCTCTCTTACCCCTGGACATCATGAGGCAACATTAGTTCAACATGATGCCAAACACTAATTAATGTATTAATAAATTAATTCAATAAATATCTGTTGAATGAATGGAATCTGCCATCCATCCACCCCCTCCAATCAAAAGATGGTAAGCTAAGTATTTTTAGATCTACTAACAGCTTATCAGGAAATTTCTGGCTTTCTACCCACTTGGTGCAGTATCTGGATTCTCCCACTCAACTAGAGATGAGAGGTCAAGCTTGAATGACCCAATTCTGCTGCCCATCAAGGAGTGTCCCTGGAAAGCAGACAGAAAAAACCCCTCTTGCATTACGCAGCCTGCAAAGTATAGGCACTAAAACCCCAACACAGGGTTGTGTGGCTCAATTCCAGGCCTTCCAGCAAAGGGCTTTCGGAAACAAATGTGAATTTCAACCGTAATATTGTGCCCAGGTGGGTGCTGCCTTGAAAGGCAGAGTCCTGGTTCTGTTACCAGATTTTGGGGTAGGATTCCCCTCAGAGAGCAAGAGGAGAAAATATAAATGCTGCCACCTTCTCTCTAGCCAGGTAACACTTTATTGACACCGAGGCCCTCCCTACAGGGATAAAAGACTGCGATATACCCTGACCCCCTCCCAAGGGCCACCTTCCCACCAAGTCTGGATTCTTACAGCAACAAAACAACCTCCTGTGAAATGAGATCACATACACCAAGTACCCAGTACAATGCCTGGATCATAGCAAGCACTCAATAAATGTGTCAAGAATAGAAAATGGGGAGAGTTAATGTGAAGGCAGACCATCTTTGACATTATTATTTTAAATAGCTGCAGGCTTTCTTGACTACAGGAAGTTTTTCATTTCACGGAGACTAACAGAAATTAAGATGCACTAACAAAACCAAAGCCTATCAGTTATTTATACAGTATGGTCTGAATACATTATAATTCAAGGAGCAAAAAGAGAGGCTTTCTATCCAAGTGAAACTATTTCTCCCTGGAAACAGTTCTTTTTCTCAGCCCTCTGCAGCATTTGCTAGAGGTGCTAGGGATTGGTCACCTCTCAGTAAGCAAAGCAATTAAGAAAAGGACTACTAGATGTCAAATAATTTTTGCACTGTCACCTGCCCCCTCCCGCAGCCAAAAGAAAAAAGTTAACAAATCACATAAAGAGGGAGCAAGGAGATTTGGCCTCACACATTATTCAAAGAAATCATTCCTAGAGAATGCTACTTTTAGTTAAATGACTGACAAGTGAGGCTTCAGGCCTGGGGAATACATGCAGCAGAGCCCAGATGAGCAGGGTAAGAGGCATTCAGCCTCCAGGATACTAGACCTTTTGGGATGGGCAGGAGTGACACCTGACGCTCCCTTAAGAGGTTTCTATGTGGTAGGACGTGGATATTTCTCCCTAAGTGCGGGAAGGAAACCTTGACTCAAAACTGGCCCAGAGATCCCAGATTTAAAAGCTTAGTTTTGTGACCACAGTGAGGTGTAAAGATAGCATACTTATTCTGAGAAATTACTCTCAAGAGGATTGTGAGTAGGCTTTAAAAGTAAGTCTTCACCCCAACTCCAGTGAGATAAACTCTGTCCAGAAGTGAATATTCCTACTTCCTGCCATGTATCAGACATCTCAGATTAGCTTGGCCAATGCTCTCTCTCACTGAGGAGTCCTGCTGCTACAGAGGGGCAGCAGTGACGCCATTGCCCCAACAAATTTTCCATTTGGATGAAAAATGGAAGAAAAAGCTTTCTAGCCAGAAATGTAAAGTCAGTCTGACCCCGAGTCAGTGCCCACCCCCTTCCCCGCCATGGTGACCCCAGAGCAGCTGCAGTAGTTACATGCCCTTTTCCAGCCCTCCCATGTAACCGGAGCTGAGAGAGTGAACAATCTAATATCCTATTAGCACAGCAAGCAGAGAGGTTGTCCCTGGGCCTGGACTGGGCTAAAAGCATCTGTAAATCAATCTGAAAGCTGTTCTACCTACTGGTTATTTCTTGAACACATTCCAATTTTAGACAATATTAAACAAGGATAAACGAATGGTCAGAAAGTTCAGGAAAAGACAGGTGCAAACCGGAACCAACCTCCACCCACAATGTTATGAGCTAGCCTACGAATATGGGGGAGGATCTCCAACAGGGTCCTGGTAATAGCAGGATCAGCACGTTTTGAGGCAAGAAGGCAGCGATCCTTCCTCTGTGATTCATGTTTAGGAGGAGTTGGCAATTTACTCACAAAACATGGGGCTGGGACCTGGGAGTCACAGGAACCTGCCATGGGCCACCTCTGGAATGTGGAGTTGGCTGCCAACAAAGCTTCTCTCCCTGTACTCCCAGAGACTCCCTCTGAACCCAACTTCGCCACCTTCTTCTTAGGTCAAAAGTTAAAATGCAGTTGGCCTGGAGATGAAATTTTAAGACAATGCCTAAGATACAACAGTATTAAATTAAAACAAAAAAACAAGCTGGAGAACAGCAGGTACACTACTTCATGTTTTTAAACATTTTGGGGAGCAGTATTAGCAGAAAACACAGCCCAACTATTAATGCTGATTACTTCTGGAGATCTGGGATTATAAAGGACTTTCACTTTGTTACATACTGTTATATATATACCTATATAACATCTATGTTTATAATGATTACATTTTTTACAGTGAGCAAATACATTAGTCTTGTAATAAAAAATATTTTTAAGGTGAAGGGATAGTTCAAGTTATCCCAATTCATAACGGTCATGCCATTTCCTCTCCACCACAAGGTTTTGGTTTTGTTTGGCTTCTATTGTGACACTGGCTGTGACATGGCAGGTGGGTAGCAACACAGGCCCTGAGGCACGAAAGGCCTCACCATAACCGGCAGGAGATTGAACTCCCAAGCACTTCCCTTGAAAGTGATGACGCAATATTTTATTTGCCTGGATGAGGACAGTACCAGGGTGCGTAAGATGGGACACAAAAACAGGGACACAATGACTTTTGACTTTGAACTGCATGGGGCAGGGCAGTCTTGGCAAACAAGTTTCATTTGGAATATCACCTCCAATAGTGATTGCCTGGACTACCATGAGGAAACTTGTACCACGAGCAAGAGAGGGAGAGGTGGGATGGGGTGGTCGGATGTCAGCACAGGCTTTCCTTAAGAAAAATGTAAGTTCAGTATAAATCAGTCAGAACTGGGGAAAAAAATCCCTAATCCATAAATCATCCAATTAATCATTCACCAAAATCTTACAGAGTCCCTATGCCCAATTCACAGATGTGCTCTGTCCAGGGAAGGAGGCAGCAGTCTTGTTGCTCCGTCCGTCCACCATGTCTTCAGTCCCAGCCCTTGTCTCAGACAAGAGCCATGTGATGAAGTGGTCACGAGTGGCGTCAGAAGGGGGCTGAGGACAATGGAGATGTACAGACAGCACACCACATAATGCGACATTCTACAAGACAGCTGTCTAGACTCTTCAAAAAAAAGTCATGAAAAAAAAAGAGGCAGGGAGAACTGTTCTGGACTGAAAGGAACTAAGGAGGCTATAACTAAATGCACTGTGAATACTGATTGACTCCTAGAACAAAATGCTCAGCTATCAGATACAGTTCTAAGTGAACTGAGTAAATTTAAACATAAACTGTATACGAAATACTACTGAATTAATGCTAATATTCTTAAAAGTGATAATATTCTTGCAGTGATGGAAGAGACAATCCTTAAGCTTAGAGACATATGCTGAGATTTTCAGGAGTGACGTGACATAGTGTCTGCAGCTCATTTTCAAATGGTTTAACAACAATAAATATTATGGGGAGAAAGGGCAAAATGTTAACCACTGGTGAGTACTGGGTAATTATTGTACTACTCTTTTCAATAGGTTTTACCACTTTCAAATTTAAAAGTTAGGGATAATTGACATTTAACAGTAGTCTGATAGGCCACAGGAAGGACGACCAAGTGTATTATGGGGGAAGCTAACAGCGACAAGCAGCACGCACCGAGCACGTCCGTGTGCCAGGTGCCACGCTCTGCATCCAAAAGGCAAGTCCCCTGAACCCTGGCGGCGGCATGAGGAGGCAGGTCCTGTCATCACCCTCAGTTTACAGATGAGCAAATGGCAGAACAGAGATTCCAAACGTGATCTAACTGCAGATCTGAAGCTCTACATCACTCTTCCCAAATGCCTCTTCTACTGAATCTGTTTTAAGTACACTAGGAGAAAATGCTACATGGGCCCAAGAATAGGGAAATGTTTAAACCATGTGTGTTACAGCCATGTAACAGAACACTGTACAGCAATTCAAAGTCATATTTTTACAGAGTATTTAATGACAGGGGAACATGCTCATAGAACAGTATTGGTTTAAAAAGCAATGGTTGTCAAAAAATGGTCCTCCAACATAACTCTTCGTTACTGAATTCTTTTTTCCACAGGAAAACAGGAGTAGGTAAGCCGGTAAACTGAGGGCTCTTTAGTCTTACCTGAGTTATGTTCAAAATTTTTTGAGAACTATCATACCACATACTCTGAATTATGTAAAAGTAAAAACCTATACAAATGCAGAGAACTAAGACTACAAGAAAATAGTGGAACATCAATGAATCTTTAAATTCTTTTTCATAGTTTTTGCCTTTTGTTGAATTTCTACAATGAACATGCTTTAATTTGTAAAGAGGAAAAAAGTTCGCCCCCAACACACACACTAAACTCACATTTAATATTTTTCCTGAAATTCTATAAAAGTATAAACTAATGCCAATGAGGGGATGTATATGACCAAAATTTAAAAGAAAAAAGAAAGACAAGGAGAACAATGGAATTAAGGTACTCCAGGATGAAAACCAATCATTCTACCCACAATTAACGTATATCATGTGTCAGGTTCTCCAAGACGAGAAGAGAGAATCCTATTCTCAAGAAGTTGAAACGTGCTGAGAACTACCAGGGAGGTCACATTTGAAGTGCTACTGGGGGTGGGGGAATCTTGAAGAATGAGGACAAGTTCCAGAGGCAAGCAGGAATGTGGGACACGTTTCAAACCACATGAAGGGCGTATGCAAAGCAGAGTAACACAAAAAAATTCTGCTTGGGCCATATCTTCTAATACATTGTGTGTATTCTTGTAAAACAATTTTAAAATTAATGCCTACGGTAGTATAAAACAGAAAGAAGGAGTGGGACAGAGGGAGGGAAAGAGGAAAGGACAGAGGCAGGAGAGCAGGCAGACCCCACGGCACAACAGGACTGCAGTACTGCGTATGGAAAGGAGTCAAGAGAGTGCCAGCATCTGCTAGGCGATGAGGAACCAAGAAGAGGTTTATATAGAGGAACTGTCACATAATCAGGATGGACTGAGAAGGAGGGTGACGGTGAGACAGGAAATGAAGTGGCGGGGACAGAGCCAAGAAGACGACAAGGGAGAAGCGACACATTTGAGAACAGATTAGGTGAGTCAGAGAGGACTCTGAAGCTCCAAGCTTTTTGGTGACAGGGTGAGCAGTGGCGCAATCTAATAGAGCTTTAAGAGAAGCAGCAGCCCAGTGGTGGCTGTGGTGGACTAGGGGCAGGGCTGAAGAGGCAGAAGAGCAGAGAGAGGTATAGTTTTGTCACTGGATGTTAAACAAGTTAATCACAGTGGAAGAGTCAGAGAAGCAAGTGCGTATAGTAGGTCAAGACCACTGATGTGCTCAGTTTGTGGACATCGTGGATAAATCAGGCATCCGGTGCTACCACAGGTAAGCCAGACGAGGAGCCCATTCACAAAAGGATCCCCCTGAAAATGGAAAGCTCTCCCTGACAGAATTCTAACTAATAAATGATTTAAAAAAAAAATAGGGCATTGGAAAAACTAAGGTGACCATTGACTGAGGCAAGAATCATCAATAGATGCTAAAGCTAGTAGGTGAAAATATTACGAGAAACCAGATACTTGCAGAGTCTCAAAGCATCTCCCTACAAAATGCTTACTTATACAAAGGGGGATAAGAGTAGCTTTATAGTGGAGAAGCTTGGCAGACACCACCACCTTAATCAAGGGATCAAAGAGAACGTCTCCAGGGATGGGAAAAATCGACAACACATGCCACCTGGTATGATGCACTGAGAAGGACACAGCCTTGTTTCCCAGCTATGTCTGCTGAAGGTATAAACGTGAACCTAACCATAGGGAAACATCAAAAACAAGAAACAAAACCCTCAAGTTCAGGAACCTCCTACAAAATAACTGATCTGTATTCTTTAAAACTATCAAGGCCATGAAAAACAGATAAATTGAACTGTTCTAGTTTAAAAGAGACTAAAGAGACTTGATAATTAAACATAACACATGGTCTGAGATTAGGTCCAGGACCAAAATATTTTTTGTCTTTTGCTATTAAAGGATGTTACTGTGACAACTGATGATATGAAAACATCTACAGATTAGATAGGTTAATACTGGGTTAATCGTAACGTCTTAATTTTGATAAAAGCATGGTGGTTATATAAAGAGAATGTTTTGAGGAAATGCCCACTGAAGTGTTTAGAAGTAAAGGTGCATCATATCTATAACTTTCAAACATTTAAGAAAAAAAGATACAAATATATAGAAAGAAAGAATGGTACAGGGAATGTGGTGAAATGTTAACATTTAGGGAACCTGGGAACTGTCATAACTTTCAATTTGTTACAACTTAAAATTTTGGTATCTTTTCCATAAATATGAAATCATTTCAAAATAACAAGTTAAGGAAAAAAGGCTTCCATGCCCACCCTCGCCTCCCCAAATGATATAAAACTACCTCTCCAAAGTGTTGGTCAGCAAGGAGAGGCCTGAATCACTTAAACTTACTTCCTATATATTTTCTCCTTGACCAAGGGAGAGATGCCAGGAAGAAACTAATATAAAACCAATGTCAAGAAGATGGACACTGACAAAAGGTTTTGGGTACAGAAAGGACTAAACAAAGCTACCAATCTGCTATGATTATGCAAAGTGCTTACTGTGATTCGACCCTGCTGTAGTGCAGAGAAAACCCTGAAAATAAGTCCAGTCTTTAGAGAGCTTCAATTTGAAACCTATTTTCCCAGATTTGACACATCCTGAGAAAACATTATCATCACTTAGCTTACTATGATGCTGCTGAAATTATCAGCAGAGCTTGGTAGTTGTCCACAGCATGCAATACTTACATCATTACAGGTGATACTGAAATTAAAAACACATAGGGAGCCTGTAACTTGGTTTCAAATTAGCATAAGTCTATATTCTTGAGTTCAACTATTAATGCTCAAGAATCCGCATAACCATGTGCCCACTGAACGACCATCCAGGAGAAAATCAAGGAAAACAATGACATGAAACTGGAAGCTCCAGGGGTTTCAAAAGAAATGCCAAGGGAACACACTATCGGAGCTTTAAATGAACAGAATAAATATTTTCAACACAATCCAAGAACAATGCAGAAAGTTTTAAGACAGTCAGCCTTTGTGATAACACCAAGTCGTCAGTGGGAACTGAAATGCAGCTGCTTGACTAGAAGATATCTAAGCATCCTAGCTGGATTTTTACCTCAGGAAAAAATTCTATCAGTGTATGAATTTCAGGCACCTGATTGATGGCCAAGGGTTGTTAACAATCACAACTACACATTCCTTTTATTAACCCAAAATGTATTATTACCATTTGTGTCCATTATGGTGCTGAAGTCACTGACAAATAAAACCCTTTCCCTGCTGAGACTTATGTAGGGGACAAACAGGTTGCATGCCACGGCAAGGAACTGGGGTAGCACTGAGAAAGTACCCTAAGCAGCCACAACTGCATTCCTGAGACCAAAACTGCTCCCACACACTTGAAGGCCTAACAGATCCTGCATGACAAGCCTCAAAACTACACGAAGGTGGAGGATCCACAAGTCTGACAGCTGTTGGGATTGCTCAGCTTCTTCTGAGAAAGCATCTCACAGAAAATGAGAAATGATTCCAGAATCTCCAGATGGCTTAGCCCTCTAGAATGCATCCTATAGACAGTGAAAGCTGTGATCTGCTCTGAGGTAACACTCACCTATGGCTTCAATGTACTCGATACATCTCTCAATGAAAACAGGAATCGGTTTCTCTGGAGTTACGACAGTTGTTAAGGGCACCCCAAAGTAGTTACTCTCCCAGGTTGCCTTCGTGATGGATGGCCGGGGTTTGGGCTTTGGTTTCTGTTCAGGAAAAGGAAAAGAAAGCACAAAAACAAAGTGAGTCTTTTTTTTTTTTAATATTTTTTATTGATTCATAATCATTTTACAGTGTTGTGTCAAATTCCAGTGTTCAGCACAATTTTTCAGTCATTCATGGACATACACACACTCATTGTCACATTTTTTCTCTGTGATTTATCATAACATTTTGTGTATATTTCCCTGTGCTATACAGTGTAATCTTGTTTATCTATTCTACAATTTTGAAATCCCAGAGTCTTAATTTACAACTCAAACATCAGTAAGGCTTCCAGAGGGGAACTCACAGTGGTGTGGAAACTGCTAGAAAGATTCCAAGCAGGATAGAGACCCACTTACTCATCTCATTAATTTCGTATTTTCTAGATTCCAAGTATCACACAAGCTGCTGGCAAGTTGCCACAGAGTCACACCTTGAGCATGAAACTGCACTATCAGAACAAAGGTGTTTATAAGAAACAGGCCATGTTTATTTAGTAACCACGAGATGACCGCCCAACATCCTTTATCAGAGGTGCAATGGAGTAAACAGGAAGTTTTCCAAACATCCCATACAGATAATGTTTCAAGAAGCCAAACTCTTTTAAAAAGATTAAAAATGGAATTAAAAACTAGTAATTTCCTCCTCCAGAAAAAGAGAAAGGGCATGCATTCTGCTGAAAGCCCCAAGAATTTTCTTTGATACATCAGCCTGGGGTTAATTCCCAATGGCTTCTGCATTAGAAAAGGTTAAAATCAACTAATCAAACATGACAAATAAGATACTTCTTTGGCTTTTCCTCCCCAGCAGTCCACCTTCCTCATGTAGTAGGAAGAGCAGCAGCAGCAGCAACTACATGAGAGCTTATTACTATGTACTAAGCAAGTCCCAGATACTATTTTCTTTTAAACTCTACAACATTCCATTTTACCAAGGAAAAACCTCTCACATGCCTAAATGACACAACTAGTAGTGACAGTGCTGGGATTCAAGCCCAGGAGGGTCCGTCTCCAGAGCCCATGCTCATAAACATTATTGAGATATTCTGCTCCAAAATTATTCAGTCCTTTTATTTTGAAGATCACGAGGGAAAAAAATGCTCTAGACAAATGGTAAATTTCCTACAGCCACAGAAATACACCTGAAATTCTGACCTTTTGTTAAAATATATACAAGAGAAGGTAACAAAATAGGATCAAGGTAAATGGACCCAGATGTATTTCCAACAATTCTGTTTCATTTCCAAGTTAATGAGATCAATTTACAAGGGCAAGTTTAGTTACGAATATGCTCAACCTATAAACTTAAAAGGATTTAGGGACCTTTGCATAACGTCCACTAAAGGGGACAGCTAGCTCGCTTCTAGATCAGGGTCAACCATTCCTTTTCCTTATCCCGCTCACCCTCATTCCTTTTGGTACCTCTTTATATGGAACAAATCACTTCCTGTTTAGTCTGAGATTCACTGAGGACTTCCTGTGCACACAAGTGGCAAAAAAAAAAAAAAAACCCAGCAGAAAATAAAATCAATAAAATGTACATGAAAGAAGGAACAAGGCCATTTCTGGGCTGCTGGCTACCATCACCTGAAATGACAACCCAGAGGCAAAGGCGATCCAGTCCTCACACAGCCTGCTCACTGATCTGGGGTAGAAGACTGTAATGCAGTGTTAATGGATCCTGAGTCCCAGAGAAGAACAGGCACTCCATAAAGCCTGCCCTGCCCTGGCCCTGTCACTGCCATATGGCCACTCCTGCTCAAACCAGTGACATAGCCTCTCAGGCTGCAGGGAGTGGCTGCTGCTCTCTCCCCTTACAGACTGCCTGAAGCAAACAGGCTCTGACTTCAGACTTTTTATCAAAGGAGCAAATTAATGATTTATAATTTATCTTTACATGAAATAATTTAGCTAATCTAGACTATCTACCTAGCATCTTCTAGTTACATGAAGTACAACATAAAGAATTTAAGCTCTGAAATCTAACAGGGTTTGAATCCTGACTGACAAGTTCTGTGACTTTGGCCAAGTAACTCAGCATCCTGGAGACAGTTCATGCCTCATAAGGTGGTCATGAGGGTGAAATGATATGACCTACTGGAAGTGGCCCAGTGCCTAGCGTACAGTAGTGGCCCAATGTGAGCTGTCACTAAAGGAAAGAGAGAGGCTGAGTGTTTTCTACTGTTACACAGCGTAGCACCCGGATAACAATGAGTCAAGCAACGCTCTCCTTTAGAAATGCCATTCTATTTAAACAATTAGCTGTAGAATATGAGTACACAAGGAAGACCATCTGGATTTAAGCGCCACTCTTTTGCTCAACCCCAACCAGGCAGAATTTGCCTGTCAAAACTAACATAACAGTAGCATTATCGTTCAACAAAACTTTGAGGCTTCCAAATAAAAAGTGGAACTTTAAGAGAGCTGCAAGGAAACTATTTCTAATCACTACAATGTCTTCTGACTACAGTTCTAGTAAACAGATAATAAATTTTAATTGTATATTTCCTCCACCCTCTCAACACTAGAACAAGACGATGAGGTGTGTTCTAACAATCTAATAAGTTAGCTAGAAAATTTAGCCTCCATCAATTGAATACTATGTACCAGACCCTTGCTTAAATTCTTTATATGTATTATTTTATTCCAGATTCATGGGGTGGGGTATGGGTGTTAAAACCTCATTTTACAGGTGAAGCAGATGAGTCATAGAAAAATCCAGTTACTTGCCAAAGTCAGTTCTGACTACAAAACCTGCACTCTTTACCACTATGGTTCATTGCCTTCTGAAAGTTCTCGGGATATGCATAATGAATAAATGGGTCATTAAATAAACGATTAATAGTACACTGACAATCTGAAGAACTTCTAAAGGTAATAAAGACTCACATAAAATACCAGGGATCTTTAAGTTGGAAACAAAAGGAGAGAATGGGGCACTACGACAGCTATTTCAAATAGCTACAGGACTATCTCATGGAAAGAGAGATTATTTTATACAGTCATGATGGGAGAGATAAGAGAAAGACAAAGAGGCAATTTTGGCCACATAAATTAAAAACAAACAAAAAACATCCCAGCTGTTAAAAAAGGAAAGGACTGCTCTGTAAATATTCAAAGCAGAGACTGCAACCTACCTGGCATACTCACTGTCAAGGAGACTGCCATTAGATGAAAGGCTAAATTAGAGAAATGCTCTTATCCCTCTTGCCTCAAAGAGACTAATAAGATCTAACCTAGTTCAGCACTTCAACTTACAAAACAGAGCGTAAACGCTGGCAACAGCATCAACTCCCCTTGTTGAATGACACTGATATTCATTCTCATTCTCTCTGTCTCTCTCTCCAAGATTTAAACAAACTCTGCTTTATAGAATGTCAAAATACTTCCTTGAAATAACTGAAGGCTCTCTAGGGTGTCACAAAATCAGGCAGGGATTCTTGCACAACTAATTCTAAACCTTCCTAGGAAGGAAATCAGACTTTGCGGTGCATGCCAAGAGTTGAGCCAGATTGTTGATATAACAAGCAACACCGCAGGCATCTGAAGGGTTACTGGGCACATGTCAAGATGGAAATGCCATTCTTCTGAGTGGCCTGCCAGATGTCTCGGTCCCAGGTCAGATTCATGTCACTCATAAGGGAGTAGGGGGAGCACTCTCAGCAGCAGGGCCTTAGAGAGAAGAAAATAATTCCATCCCAACATCCATCTTCTTTTAGGGGCACTCATTAGCAGGCTGAACTGAAAAAAGCATTCAGCCAGGGGAAACCAAGCCCTGAGAACAATCTACACCTCTGCGCCTCTAAGTTTAGAGCCTGACTGGGTCAAAAACAGATTAATTAGGAGTGGCCATGTGCTAGACACTGTGCTAGGTGCTCTGCACAGTTATCTGAAACCTCACAATCACCCTTCAAAGTAAGGGTTATTAACCCCATTTTACAGAAGAGAAAAACAGAAGCTTAAGCACTGAGAGAGCTGATCTATGAACATCAACGCTCCATGTTCTTTCCCCTACATGAACTATCTCCATGATGAAATGCTATCAATATAAACAAAGCACTGGACCAACTCAAATCATTTTCACCTTGTCCTTTCAGATAGATATTTTTTGAATGAATAACACAGTCCATTGTTCTTTATTTCACAGTTTCCTTAAAAACATGCCTGATTCTTAGTCTTGATACTAACCAGGTGGCAAAGGAAACAAAGAAATGAACCAATAGTTTATGCCAGTGTTGCACTGCCGAGAAATGGTGATTGGAATTTGCCTCTGGCCTCTTGGCTTTTCTGAAACAAGAAAAGAACATAATGGGGAAATTCCTGACTTTGCAGAGTAGGAAGATGTCTGTCACCTACCTATCAGATGGTAAGCCCACTCCACAGCTCCTCCAAGTCCACGGGGGCAAGAAGATTAAATGCCAGCCAAAGAACAAGAAACAGCCAAAGAAGGAGCCCCAAAGAGAAGGGCTCCTTCTATCCGCCTGTAAGAGACTAGGTTCCAGAGCCCAATGTGCGATTGACACTCAATAAATCTCTTGAACAAAAACAGTTTCCAACAATACACAAGGGCGATGTATCTTTATACTTTTCTAAGTTTAAATGAGATGAGGACTACCTCTGTGGGTACAGAGTATTTTTTTCTTCTTCTAACATTGTGTTGCTCTTACTAGGATGTGAGGAGGTGAGGTTCAGAACATCTTATTCATATCGACAGTACTGCATCAGACTCCCTTTTAAAAAAACAGATGAGGTAATCAATTCCCTGTATCACTGTGCACACTGTAAAAGAGACAGTCATCGACATTCACATTTGACCATTTTCCTAGTGGGCTAAGTTCCTCAAGTGCAGGCATCTATGCAGTCTTCCTTTTTAATGAGTTTTACCCAAGGTCTAACAAACTAGCAGCACAGCTAATACTAGGACCAAAGTCATCTCTTGTCCTCAATGAACTTACAATCTAACTGGTAAGACAAGATATATATCTATGCACAGCAAGCAAAGGTGATCTAGAGATAGATAAATAACAACTGAGCCACAAAGGAAAAAAATGAGTCTTTCACGGCTCCAGTGGAGAGGTCAGCCACCCTTTCTAAACAAAGAATATTCTATCTTCTACAGAAACAGCACTTAGAGCTATCTAGTGATCCTAAACTGTCAATTTCAAATATTCTCTCCTTCTCCATAAATATCCTTATTCAAGTCAAATTACTTATCTAGATTTTAGGATCACAAAACATGGTCACTGGAGTTATACTACTGAGTACAGCCTTTTAGATGCTTGGTAACATACCTAATAAGTAAAAAACAGAATCCAGTCTGTTTTTTTTAAAGGAGGAATGCCATGTACAGAACGTAGTCTGGAACAGGGGCAGTGTCCTCTGAACGGGGTAACTCCTTCTCTTGAGAGTGAAACTGACATAAGCAAAGCCCTAGAGGGTCACTCACGTGGTTTGCCAAGTTGTGTACTGGTACACTCTAGACTAACTGTAACAGGAAGGAATCTTAGGAAAACCCAAAGATTCCATAAACTACATTACTATAGGTTTCCCCCATAATGCTTTCCTGTATTCTATATTCAACATTATAGCTCTCTGGCGATGATCCTCTCTCATTTCCAACACAGCTTCAAAAGGACCTTTCAATTAAGCTACTTGCTCATGCCCCAGATGTATTCTTGGCTGACTGGTGCTCTTCCTTCTGGCTCTGAAAAAAAAAATCAAAGCCCAAGTTTAAAAGAAAACATGAGGGTGTATCTGTTCTTACTGGTAAAGTCTATTATGAAAGCACAAATGCTTATTTAGCCTTGTCTCCTTCAAGCTGGCAGTTTTTACTATGACCTGGTCACTCATCAAGTTAGAGCATCTTTATATAGGGATGGAACAGGAAGTAGCACGAAGTTTCGGCCTTCCTAGCATCCTTAACTCTCTTGCATGATGGGAAAAGAAAGAAAGGCCAGTCATCCCCTCACAGGCCCCAAACAAATTGAGACCACAGCTTTTTGCTCTAGAAAGGCATGAATCTGGGTCAATCCCTGTTGCTTCCTCAGACTGAATGGCCAAGACAATCGACAGGCTCAGCAGAGAGGGGGGTCCACTAGTTCCAGGAAATATTTATTAACAGTCCTGCCTGATTCGACACTCACTAAATCTGGACTGTGGGCCAGAGCTGTGGGCCAGTTTTTCTGCTTGCCTCCTCTCAAATACTGGATAAAAAGTATTCAGAAGGCCTCTCTCTGTGGAAGTAGAGGTGATTCCTGATTTGAGCTGAAATAATCTGAGTCCCTACAAAGATTTCAGTCCACTAGGTGGTAGAGGAGAACAAGTTGGCTCAGTGAAGATCAGAGCAATTCTCTGTTCTTTGAAAAATCGATTTGGGTTGCCTATGGTAAATTTTTTCTTTTAAAGAACAGGTGTGCTGTAAGCCAAGGCAGATAGTTAAAGATAGCCTGTTTTTGTCACCAAAAACAAACTACAGCAGTTCTTTGGGCTTAAAATAAACTGAGAAATGAGTGACACCAGTTCAAAACAATTTCTCAAAGTTCCAGTTGCTATTTCAGTGTCTCCATGGCTTTTTTGTCCTCTACTCAAGTAGACACAGAAGCTAGAAACAAACAGCACCATGCTGTTCTTAGGGAGTAGTGTGGGGAAATCGATGTTTTTAGACAATAGCCAAAGTCCTTTGTCCAAAATGAGCAAACTGACAGGACTGACTGAGTGGTCCAAATACGTGCCTGGCTGTTGAGTATTACCATTTTTCTTGGAGACTGGACTCTAGAAACCCAATGGAAGTGGAAGTTGGAAGACTGGGACTCCAAAATCTCAACTCCTCCATTTAGGAACAACAGTAACTTGGGCAAGATGTTTCATCTCACTAAGCCTCTCAGTCTCCTCATCTCTAAGACCAGGATTTTAAAAAATCACTCCATTAAGACCGATAAGAAAAATAGATGAAAAACTGATGTGAAAATGCCTGGTATTGTACCTGGCAGACAGTAAGTATTCAGCAAGTGTAGGGAAGTACAAAACCCTTCAGATGGGCTCCACAGCCCTGTTACTCGGCCCGCTTCTCCCTCACTCTCTGCAGCAGCCACCCTAGGTCTCCTGCAAGTCTTTGAACATGCTGTGCCTTTTCTGCTCCAAGTTCCATACTGTTTTCTCAAAAGCTCACCCCACGAAGCCTCCATCTTCACTGACTTTGCCCGCTTCATGCTTTAAGTTTCAGCCTTATATATCATTTCCTGGGGGAGCTTTCCTGGGTATCCTGGTTGAGGGTAGAACTCCTTGCAATAGGACTCCTTAGTACCCTGTACCTCCACTTCAGTAACATTCAAAATGCACGCAAGTACAAGTATAAACTCTTATCATTCCTGTGACTGCAAACTAGATGAACACAAACACCACCACACGTATGGTAGGTACTTCAGCACAATGCCAGGCATACAAGCACTCAATGTCCATGCAGTGAGCTGAACGTTTCCTTCCTAAAAGAACAAATGAACATGTACTTTGGAACAAAAGCATGTCTTTAAAAAGAGAATTCTTTTGGGAATCAAAAAACCCAAGGTCAAGTCAGCACCCCAACCCATTTTTAACACCAACGTATTTATTTGGCCTTACAGCTCATTGAGTAGGGCTAGCCTTTTTTGAAGCACACACTGAGAGTCTTTCCTGAGCAGGTTACAAGGTTACAAAGAGCTCATATTTCATACCATTCAGCCTGTCTGTCAAAATGCAACATCCCTCCCTGGGGAGCGAGCAGTCCAATTCCCCAGCTGTTTTTTTTTTTCACACTAGAAACTAACTCCGTTCTAGGCCTCACAAAATGAGAGCTGTGTCCACACAAAGCCACAACAACCAGCCAATTCACTGAATCCAATGAAATAAGCCAATTCACTGGGGGGGGGGGGAGACACAAACTGTCAAACTGGTTACTTGGTGCCTTATAGACCAAACAATGCGTGATTGAATTGGTTTGCTTTTCAATAGGTTGTCTTGTCATGTGGTAGCTACAGTGAGTGAAAGATTTTCTTTATCATTGTTTTGTCTTTTTTTTTTAAACACAAAAATAAGAGCACATCAGATAGAAGGGTAAATAGCCAATAATGTCTTCTCTTTAAATCCGTGGTCAAGCACACTAAATTTGGCAATTTGAGCTTGCCCAAAGGGCACACTTTGTGGAGCAAGACACCCCAGGCCTGTTTTTTGGCTTTAAAATAAGACCCTGCTGGTCCTGATCGCATCTCTGCAAACGCATGGCACTGGGAAACAGAGACCATGTGCAGCGACAACTCTTTACAAAGCATCTATTCATGGACCCCACTGAAGTGCAATCGTAGGTTTTCAATTTCATTCAGCAAGTGCGGAAGGCTCCCACTATGAGGGTGGGTTGCTAAACGGTTCAGCTGGGAAAAGGACCCAGAATGAGAGTCAGCTTTACAGTTTGTACTTTCACTAGCAGAAATGAAAGTGATTCCCTCACTCCAACTCCAATTTTACAGTAAGGAGCCAATCTAGCAAATTGGCTAAGGGCACTGAGCAATTTCTTTCTCCACATCATATATGTACCCACCCCGAGCATAGCTTGTTGTTGTTGTTGTTGTTAGGGCTGTTTCTAGCATGAGGGCTGAGAAAGCAACTAAGTAATAATAGACAGGGTTAAAATCTATAAAAAAGGGAGGGACAATGTTGGTGCCTCAAGCCCTCAGCTACACCAGACCAGTTTTCTCCTTTCCTTGAATATAACATGCATATTTTCACCTTCAAGCCTTTCCTTACCCACCTCCTTCTATTCATTCTTCAAGGTCAAGTTAAATAATAACTAATGTTTATCTAGCATGTAGTATGCTCAGTATTTCCAGTGCATACTCTCATTCCATTTCTCACCCCCTAAGAGGAAGATGCTACTATGTTCACCTCTGCTACAGAAAGGACGTGGAGAGGTGCCCAAAGGCCCAGTAAGGAAGTGAAGGATTTTGACTTTGATCCCGATTCCCAGAGTCTGAGCTCCTATTCACCACACACTACACTACTTTAACCACCCCTAGCACAGGATTTCTGCTCTGCCCCAACACAGACCCGATCCCTTACCCTGGTGGTGCCCCCTCCCAGGCAGACCACTGATTTTCAGAAGCTGTGTAGGTCTCACTGCCTCCTCAACTGGGTGCTAAGGTCTAGGCAATAAGGATCTGTGCCATTTCCCCAGCGGTGTCTGGCCTGAAGTGGGAACTAGTGTGTTTTCCATTACCAACTGGCTCCCCATTCACTTCAAATAAGTACTGTATTACTTTGTCATGCCATTAAAAAAATCAAAGACCAAATCCCCCATGTAGAGGGCTTGCCATTCTCTGCCCCATGGTATCTTGCTTTTCCAGTAAAACAAGTGTCTGATTTCTTAACAGCAGCAAATTTTAATAGGAGGTTTGCTCCAACTGGGAACAGAATGAAGGCTTTGCTTATCTCTCCATTAGGATGACAAAGCAGCCACAAGCAGCTCATTTCAAGGCACCATTTTCCAAGGCAGGAAAAGACAATTTCACCTTTTACTCACTCTTTCCAAAGGATACTCCTAAATGACTTCTGGCACGCTACTGCTCTTGGGCCAGAGGTATCATTTTTATTTGACCTGAAGAGGTGTGGCCCACATAACTAAGACAGACGGGAAGTCGATCACTCCTTGCAGGCTGACCCAGAAGCCCAGTGCAAGGAAGCTCCAGGTCAGGAAGTGCTCATCACCAGCATGGAGGCAGCTCTCTCGGAGACTTACGGGAACCAGCTGTTTTCTGCTGAGCCTACTCTTTAAAGCACAGCTTGTTTGGGAATGTATTTTAAAAGCATTATTTTCAACAGAATTAAAAAGGCAGCTAGAAGTCAGAAAAACAGTTATAACTCGCTGTGTGATATTATGCCACCTTCCTAATTCCCAGGTGTGCTAACACTCCCACAAACTAGAAGACTGTCAGCACTGAGATAAGCTGGCTGGCAACAGTCTTCATCGGGAGTGGAGGAGGAAGAGAAGAAAGTTAAAACGTTCAAAATGTTTGGATTCCAGTATTATCAAACACGAGAGCTTTGGAGATATCCTGGGAGGCTGGTCAGGCTACTGACGGGCTTCCTAAATAAGAACTGTGTTCCATGGGTCTGCCCACTACTAACCTCTAGAGAACAAAATACTGAAGGCAGGTGAAGGAATATAAGTGGAAAAACAGACCAAGGGGAAATCAAACAGAAGAATGCCTATGGTGTTAATCAATATTCAGCTCAGAATGGGAAATGAACAGAACACACAATGATACTGCCCTACCCTTTATGAAACTACACAAGGAAGAAATTTCCGGAAGCTCTGGCCAATGGTGATTGAAAAGCATTCTGTATGCTATCAAGGAACACAAAGTGATTCAAAGGGAACAAGCTTTCCCTGTGAGGGCCACAGCGCCATGTTCCTCCACTTCCAAGGCCCCTTTTAACTAATATATGCTGCAGAACTGGCCTCCAGATAGCATTTTACAATGGAATTGTCAGCTCTCTAAAGAGCCTGGATTCTAGATCCTTCTGATTTGGTATGTTTTGCAATAACGTAAGTTTTAGGTCACCTTTCTTCCAAAGTTCCCTGAAACACTTTCAGACAAGTGACTCTGTTCTCTGCCACTTCATGGTAGAGAAAGGAGCAAAAGCTTTCAATGCAGAGAAATTACTCTGTACACCACCATCCTGAGTTAGAGCTAGCATATAACAGAGTTCTGTTGTGATGTCTCATCAAGATGTTTTTCTCTGAAAAACAAAGGGTAATTCCCTCTACTCTAAATGGAGAAAAAGCAAAAGTTGGGAAATACCTGTTCTACCTCAAAGCCTAAGTCCCAGAGGACAGGACATGCTGCCCTGCACACTGCAATTCCACATAAGATAAGACTTCATCTGCTGCTGCATTTAGGACTGTTTCCACTACATCTGACAACAGGCCTGACATTCCTAACACACATGGTTTACTCTTTCTTTTCCCCTTCCTGCCTCACTTGTGGTCCCTAAATCAAACCTGAAGCTCTCAATGATAGCAGCAGCAACTCGCTTAAGGAGCTGGAGGGCTCTCCAATTTTACAAATATGGGATAGGTTTATAACACACAGTGGCAAGGTTCTTATTTTCCATTTATGTACTTGAAGATCCTTCATTGATTTATGTGTGCAAATAAAATAATCATCCAATTTTTCCCAATCTAAAATGCAGCAACCTTTACAGATCAGCAAGGGGAAGAAGCATTTAAGAAATGTGTGGATGAAACGTTTGTTTAGCAGTCAAAGACTAAGGCATGTGATTTTTGGATTCTAGTGAAGAAAGACCAAGCATTATGGTCACTGGCTTGGCTACTTGTCAGGACACAGACAACTTCTACATGATCTGCTCATTTTGGTAATTACCTAACTATCGTTTTGGACAAAGACAACTCAGGCTTATCTATCCAAGGTCCTTACAACCTGAGAGAGTTACCAGTAGTAGCTATCTGAGACGCTGTTTACTTTTTCGTGCTAAGTCAAAGAGTAAACACACACACACACAGAGAGCAGTTTACCAGAATAAGCTGTCCTTGAAAATCGTCGTCAATGAACTCTCACCAAGACACTGTGTAAGCCACTCCTATGACTCACTCCTAAACTCCTGTCTTACCTTAGTGTTCCTTCTTAGACTGCGAAGAATATTCCTCCTCCGTGGGTCTTCATCTGTTTCGTATGGAATGACTGCATTGTCCCCTTTATAGCCCTGGGAGGCCTGATCCTCCTCCTTCTTCCGGATGGGCCCAAGCTCATCATCACTCCCCACGCTGAAGCTGGTTCGGTAACTAGCAAACCTCCCTAGCCGGCTGCATCTCGTCCTGTACAGCACTGGCTTGCTCACAATGGATACCTTGCGGCCTCGCTCTAGAGAGCTGGTGTCCATTTCGCTGTCGGAACCATTCCCACTACCATTGGATTGGGCCTTGTTGATATTCCGAATCGTGATGATTTTGCCTTGGGTACTGTCATGGGGCACTGAGTAAATGTTTTCCTCTTCATTCCTTGGCTTGACCACGGCATCCATAGGTTCGGCATAATCAGAAGGATCGAACCCATCAGGAGGCAGCCAGGTGCTAGAAGACACAGACTTCCTCTGTCCATCTCTATGGCCTTGGTCTAAATAAGACAGATCCCCCTTTGTAATTTCAAAATGGACAGGAGGCTTTGGTTTGACTGGCGGAGGTACTTTGTTGTTCAGTTTACTCTCAAAATTGCTCATGATGAAAGACAGCCCGTCATTTCCCTCCAGTTCCATAGAGAGCTTTGAATGGTCTTTGGACAGAGAGGGCAGTGATGTGTCTTCTCGAAACAGGCTGTAAGAAGGCGGCTCGATATCTTCTTCTGAATCCTGCAGGTTTGAGTTGCAGAGTGGAGAGCCTGCCCGGGGGGAGTTAAACACCTCTTCTGTGGTGCTACAGGCCTCAGCAGCATTGTCGTACATATGAGTAGCCTCGATTATATTCTTTTTGTCCACCACATCTTTAAAAAATGGGTGGAAGAGCTCAAGTTTATGCTGGGGTTGACTACAGGGGATACTCGTGAATCTTCCATCAATTTCTTGAGCGATCTCCTCCCCCTCAGTCAGCTGTTCCCGACTTAAGTCATTATCCAGGACATCTACAGCGCCGTCAGTGAGTGCAACCAACTGAATGGGGATAATATCCTGCACTTCACAAAGAAAGGCACGTAACATAGCCAAGGAGGCTTTACGTTTGGCTGAATAGAAAACAATGTACCCATGGACCAATCGGCTTTTTCGGATGCTAAATGAGGAATGGTAGGAAAGAATTGACAGTTCAATGCGCTTCTTGTGTAGTCCGATTGGCAGTTCAAGTAAAACAGAGTTGTTGCTTCCGCAATGGGAAGACTTACAGGTTTGAGACTGAAGGACAGGAAAGAGTATGTCATCTGCACTAAAAGGATCTCCACACATGAGACACATGACAATTCGCAGGTCAACATCAGCCAGATCTTTGATGCTAGCAGTAGAACTGACCAGGTTTAAGTTACGTTTGGAGTCCAGGAGTCCTTTCAAAACTTGACTGATTTGCTTTTCGTTAATGTTGCGTCCATAACCGATGCCAGCAGAAGCAGGGTCGAGAAAGACACACTGAAGTTTGCTAGCAATCTGCTGACCCTGCTGTATTAAGCTATGCAGGGTCTCTCCACTGGTGTCTCCTCTCTTGTTAACCAAAATTAAGGTCAGGGGAAGATGGACTAAGTGATTATCTCGCCTGCCGAGTGTGGACTCTCTGCTCTTCTCTATACTCTCCACCACATAGGACAGAGATTCCTTTGAATTGTAAAGGCAGAGACAACCGTGGGGCTGAAACGTTGGTGTCTGGAAAGAGTTCACAGGAAGCCTAACATTCCCTTCGATCGGCCTCAGAGAGAGCTCATACATTTTACCATCTATTACATACTTGTCATCATTTGTACAAAGAGCTCGTATCTCATTGGCCAACTCTCGTGCAAGGCCATCCTTGCCCAAGATCACCAAGTTGATTCTATCGATGTTGTGATCAGAGAGCGAATTTTTCTGATTCCGGTCAGAGGGTCGGATGAACCGAGAACTAATCAAGTGCTCAATCTTAGCATCCACACAAGAGGGGCAGCTAGGGCACGTCTCCTTTGTTGGGTGGTACACGAAATGAATGTGCTTCAGAATAAGGGCATCACGCTCCGCTTGGAGCTTCTGCAATGCTTTAAATCGCTGTTCCTCCCCCAGAACATCCTGAATGACACCCATCTTCTCCTTGCTGGGCTTAGCATCCAGCTCTAGCTCATAAAACAATTCTGAATATTCCAAAAGCAGCTCCTGAAACTCTTCCTTTGCTTTGTCTATAATTTGCTTTTGGTGTTTGCCATAAATATCCATGTATACAGATTCTTCCAGCCACTGGTAGAAATCTTCATTCATAATAAAACTGCGGGCCTCTTCCCAAGGCTTTCCAGGAGTTATGAAAGGAGAGGTCTCCAGGTTTTCTTTAAATGACCTTCTCATCTCAGCTCTTTTCCTCTCGTTTCGCAGCTTCTCTAAGTGGGCCTCGTACAGCTGCTCTGCAGGAACGGTATCCACTAGGTCAAAGGGAATCCGCTCATTCTCCATGTTGTCAATGTGGCTGGTGGCATCCCATGGTGTCTCTTCAAGCACAACAAACCACTTTAAGAATTCTGGCTTGGTCTCCAAGAGCTTTTTGGCTTTTATGCAGCTTAGGTGATCTATTTCATCTAGATTGGGTATAAGAGCTTCAAAAGCTAATGGCAAGGCTGCCAGGTACAGCTTCCTCCTGCGCTCAATATGCTCATGCTTCAGGCGGTGGATGTGCTGGAGAAACAGCTTCTTGGCTTTCTGAGTCCCTTCCAGGTAGACATAGTCCTGGTACTCAGGAGAGGCCTGCATCTTTCGGCTGACAATCAGCCAATTCTCGTTGTGGTTTTTCACAATGCGACTCACCAGCCACTCATACTTGTCTTTTGCTGTAGCTATCTGCTGACTCTGCTGCTTGAGAGCTTCAAAATAAGGAATGATTTTCGTCTTTCCCCGACTTTTATCAATGAGTTGCACTAAGGTGCTGAAAGCTAAGTCCACATTTACATTGGATCTTGCTGAGGTCTCCACAACCTGGAGGTTCTTTTTGCTTAAGGCAAAAGTATGTGCATCTCTAATGTACCGCTCAACACCCTCATCACACTTAGTCAGGACCACCACTATAGGCTTTTTTGTTTTTGCAAGCTGATTGTAGAGATTAGAGATAAACTTGAGCTGATCATCAAAGTTCCTATTCATGCCCCTGCTAACATCAATACCAAGAAGAAAACCATCAATTAGCAGCTTTCCATCTGGCATTTGTTTCTGCTCAAAGTCCTGCTCCAGCCCCAGCTGGTCAGTGCAAAAGTACATGAGTTTTTCAGCTGATGCGAGCTTGGTTGCAGCAGCTCTCTTGATATAGGGCTGCAGGGCCGTGCTTCGATGAGGCTGAAAAGTCTGATCATCAATGAATTCAGTCTGCTCCACAACGTGCATCTTACATTCCACACAATCCTCCAGGGAACGGCTAACTTCTCCCCAGTAGAGAAAGTGATCATTATTGACCACCCGCCCACCAAAGTCACTGGTGCTGAGGACAGAGGTATGGTCCAAGTGAAATTCGTCAGCACTCGGGCGCACAAAGCGGTTGCACAAACAAGACTTCCCAATGCCGCACTGGCCCTTCTCCTTCTCTGTCCCAGACAATCCCACCACACTGATGTTGTAGGTGGGAATGCGGACATCTTGCTTTCTTGCCATCATCATCGTCGACACATCCTGCCACAATCAGCCACTTCCAAATCAGATTAGTGTTCTCCAGTGGAACCAATGGCTTCCCAACATTATCAGTGGGGGCCAGCTGCCCACGAAGCGCAAGTGTCAGGTCTCATAGTGCTTATATACCAGTGCGAGGTCAGTTTTTGCCACTTCTCATCGCCAAATAGCCAACATTTCTTCCTAGATGGGGGAAAAAAAAGAAAACTTATCAGCATCATAACTTTGAACGCAATCTTAATCACCAAACCATAGTAAAAATCAATTTTCTCATTCAACAAATAATTATAGTAAACATCGAATGTACCAGGCCTTAAGCTGAGTGAAGATGTAAGACCAAATAAGACTGACTTTACCTGTACCCTCAGAGGGATATAATATCATCTAATGGACAAGACACACAAGTAAGCACTGTGCTAAGTGCTAAAACAAGTTTGCAAGCTCCTTGGAAAAAATGGCTGACTCCAGGGCTAGGGCAGGGTTGGTACAGTATGAGCCTGGAACATCTTCCTGTACAAGAAAGGAAAGAAGTGCTCGAAAAAACGAAAGGGCACCTCACAAGACACAGAAGCCAGCTTGAAGGGGTACCCAGTGGTCAAATCCGGGACACTGAACATCAAAATAATTAAGTACAGTAAGGAATTAATGACCCACTGCAAAAAATAAGAACTTGAGTTTTCAATACTGAATAAGACAAGAATCATCACTTGATGCTAAATCTAAGAGGGAAATTTTGATTAGGAACAGGATTTGGCACAGAAATGAGGTGTCTCCTGTTATTACTACTTATTAGTTCTCGAAGGGAAGAAGAAAAACAAACAAACACTTAATTATACAATAGAGAAACTGGGCAACACTTTGGGTAATGAAAATTATCACCATCAAAGAGAGCCAGAAGGACATCATAGGCCTCAAGATGTGATACCCCAGGAGGATACAACATGACTATGCAGTTTGATGACCTAGAATGCATCACCACAACCTAATCACAAGGAAACATCAGGCAAACACAAAATAAGTAAGATTCTATTACAGTGAGGGGAGTCAGCACTTAAAAAAAATACCAGTATCATAATAGACAAAGAATGGCTGTGTAAATATTCCAGATTAAAGGAGGCTACAGACACATCGTAACTAAAGGCAATTATCTGATCTTAGACTGAATTCTGTACATGGCAGGAGTGTAGGGACAGGAAGAGGAAGCCTACATAGCACAACAGTAGATCAATCAACAACACTGGACTATGAATAGAGTATTAGATAAAAGTATTTTATCCATGTAAATTTATGAGGTTTGTAACTATTATGTGAGAGAATAGCCCTACTCTTAGAAAATACACACCGAAGTATCTGCAAGAAAAAGGCCATAATGTATGTGACTGGTTCAAAAAAAAAAACTACATCTACATACTGAGAGTTAAGAATGCAAATGAGGTAAAATATTAACAATAGATGAATCTAGGTAAAGTGTACAGGATATTCCTTTGTGCTATTTTAATTTTTGCGACTTTCTCTAAGTTTGTAATTATTTCCAAATAAGGTTTTTTTTTAAGGGTGTGAAAATGAGGTAGTTTCCCTGACAAGAACATAAGTCCTGTGAGAAAAAGGCCTACCTACCCCTACCTTGTTCATTTCTGTGTCCTATGATGTTTTGACACAAATATTTACTGAAGGAGTGAATAAATGAATGACTATTAGAGCATATTAAAGAGTCCCCAAACCTAGCATTTTAGATTTAGGAAGTTTTGCTGGAGGAAGTTCCATCTGAGGGGAGACCTGAAGCAGAAAGAATGAAATGTACAAAAACTCCTCTCTCCCCAGAAAAATGCACGGCCCATGAGAAAACAGCTGAAATAAAGTGTGTATGGGGAGGAGACCGGTGAGATGCGTTAGCAAGTAAGCAGGGACCAGATTAAGCCACTTTCAAAGAGCTTGGATTCTTTCCCAAAGGCTATGGGGAGCCATAGAATGCAGCTGAGAAGTGGTACCTTTTTTGGGGGGAGGGAGGAGGAACTATTTTTATTTATTTATTTATTTTAATGGAGGTTACAGGGGATTGAACCCAGGACCCTGTGTATGCTAGGCAGGCACTCTACCACTGAACTATACCCTCCCCCTCGGAGTTGCACCTTAAAAAAAATATAAGGTTTGAATAGGTGAAGTAATGAAATGTTATGATGATATCTTACAAAGTCTTTAACAACTTTCCATCTGAAACAACTAAAATATGTAGTCTTTGGCTGCCTCTACATAAATCTTCTGCAGTCTTCTGGCTACTACTGTTTGCACTGCACTGCAGTCCACTAACATACGCAAATATAACTGTGCAATTGCTGAGCCTATAGCCAAATGAACAGTCTCCTGAGACACTCCCCAAGAGAAGTTAAAATAAACAGAGCAATTTTCTTTTGAATCTGGAACTCAGCATTTCCACAAGCTTAATATTTTTTTTGTGAGCCTATCTCATAAGAAATACCACAGGAAGTCAGACCACCACACGTTATTCTGACTGATACAAGGGGGTAACGAATGGGAGAACACAGTTGTCCCCTATGATAACCTCAGAAGGTCACAGACCTTTCCCAAACATCCATATCTTCCTTTGATAACCCAGAAAGCCAAACCCTCTGTGGAAACAAAATGTGGCTAAATGTAGTATGTAAAAACTGTTTGACCATTTTCAAAAGAGAAATCTCAATGCCTGTAAGCAACTGCTTCCAGATAACCTAACAGCATGCTCCTATAGAAGCCAAGTTCCAGACTTCACCAGGAGCAAGCATGATACCCAAGGGAAAGAGGAAAAAAACCAACCTTTCCCAGCTTACATAAGTAAAATATAAGATGCTTATGAACATCTAAAAGATGTTTACATACATCTTCTGAAATACCTGAAAAGGGAAGATTTCTACAAATCAAAGTGCTTTTTGCGCATTACTCTTCAGTACACATACACAATTTTGTTTTAATGAGGAGACTCGGGTTTAACAGAGCCTCAGGTAGGAATGTTGATGAAGGTTTAAGGAAGTCAAGAATGCTCACCTAACAGAGCCTTTCTCTATCAATTCCTCATCCAAGGGTCTAGCCGGACTCAAGGTCATCCATTTGACCAATCTTGAAATGCAACTTGGTGACACGGGTCCTACTTTAAGCAACCAGCTGGTATGCAGCTGGCAAATCATCCCATTTACCTTCTATAAAGTGGGCTGAATAATCTCTCTTCAAAGAAATCTCAGGAAAACAAAACCCTAACCTGCTCTTAAACCTCAAGAAATAAAGATAACGTTCAATTTTAAACTAAACTAAAATGTATAGTTCATCCAACACCTTGTTACTTACAATTTTTTTAATGGCAGGATATTCCATTTAATCCATTCAAGTCGAAATCTCAACTATCTGAAGGATGCCAAAGAAAACAACACTCTAAACTCTCAAGAATGTAGCAACTGATATTTTAAACCCAGAATGCTGCTGGCTAAACTAAAAAAGCTGTAAGAAATGAGAATTAGCTGGCATGGAAGTGGTTAATTTTTGGACACCTGGTAACTTTCCTCTTGTTCGAAACCTAATAGTTTCCCTGGTAGAAGTACACTCTTCCTACATGCCTGTCTTTGATGTCTGGATAATGCAGTTTTACTAGTTCCTCAATTGGACTGAATTACACAGTAAACAAAGACTGTTATAAATCTAAAAACATCTCAAACACTTGGTTTAAAGGAAATAACCCTAAGTGCTTGGTCACAAACACATTAAACTTTTCTAAGGGGTGGGTAAAAAAAAAATTAGCTGAGTCACTAAATTTAATGATCTGAAGGCAAAGAAAGAGAAAGTAGAAGACAGGGCATGTCCAAGACTTTGCAATGTCTTTACAGTTTAAATCTGACAGGAATTGGTGTTCTTTGTGGGCAACTAAGCTACTTAAACAGCAAAACTTGAACATCTATTTTAATAATCTGCCAATACTAATCCTTTTAAAACTGGAGAGTTACAGCAGAGGAGGAAAAAAGTATTATTTGAAACAGTAACTCCTTTTATCTGAGCTTTACTGAGCTACTTGTATTAGAGAAATAAAAACACGGAACCTAACATTTAGTTTCATATTTTACACCGTAAGTCAACTACTTCAGAAAGGATAATATTTCAGGAGTATTTTCAATCCTTTTTCACAAATATATGCTGAATTAAAACATAATGCAAACATCTGAGAGCTTTTTTAGAACCTGTCACCAAGCTTCCAGAGTTGTTTATTTGACTAGTTTTACAAAGACCCTAGTTTCCCAAGGAGTGCCTCAACTGGAAGGTAGGAGGAGGGGCGTCTTCTTTTTTAACACCTCTACAAAACACCCAGGGCAAGAAGTGGTAACATTCCCAAGATAGTAGACATTTCATAGGACACAGAAATGCCACTGTGATCTGGTATTACTATGACTGCTAAAGTTCATACTGTCGACAGCTCTATCAGTATGTTTCACCCTCCCAACCCGCAACCTCATCCCCAACCACCCCCCAACCAGGAAATGATTCTGGGCTCTGTCTGTGATCTGAAATGCCTGTAAGACACAGATCTACCACCACCACTCATAACCAAACTACTGTCTCTACCTATGAGAACAGCCAATAAATTCTGAAAATGCATTTTGTTTCAACCAACAATATACAAAACACCACCAAACTAAAAATAATATATTGTATAATAATTGCTTAATATTACATAATATAAGAAAATAATTTCATAGCCACTAGCAAAGGAAGCAAAATCTTTGTTTCCATAAGTTTTCTTAATTCTAATAGGACAAAGGAATGGAAATATGCATTGTAACTAACAGCACCCTTAATACCTCCTGCTTCTCAACACATTAAACTTCTGAATGGATTTTCAAAGCTATGAATTACTATCAACAGCTGGTTAAAATGTTTGCATTAAGTAGATATATGGTAAGACTCATAGCTCTACAGAGGGGAGAAGAAGAACAAAAGGAGAGCATCTAACCAGGAAGCATTTTTCCTGTAGGAGAAATTCCTTAAGGAGGGTCTTTTTCAAAGGAATTTACTTTCCAAGCAGGTCAGGAAGGATGGGATATAAAAGCGCCGGTAAGAAGAGAATACTACTCTCTGGTCTACTGAATCACTGACTTTAAAACAAAATAGTCTTTAAAAACCCAATGCTGCTATTTTCATCTTGTTAAATGTTAAACCTGTTAAAAGTAAATTTTCTTAAGGTTTTTGTTGGTTTTCCTTTACAGAAAGAAATTAAATAAGAAAAGTTGGAAGTGGTCCTCACTTATGCAATTCATTCATCTGTAAAATCCAGATAAATTTACAGACCCTTAAAATTAGTGATGTGCACAATGTGTCAGAGTATTTAGCCATAAATAGGAATGATCATCTTTATGAATCTGACCAAGATACAGAGGTGTGTATCATTTCCTCTGTGTGAGATGTCATTTCTTCAGTGTGATTTGTCAAAACGTGAAGTAATGCCCTTGTTCTGCTCATCTCTTTACCACATGAGAAGTGTCTTTCAAAATGACATCAAACTCAACAAGAACAACATAGCCTCTAGCATTGAGTAAAAGAAAGGTAAGCCATTTGATGGCCCAATTACAGAGCAGCTAAATCTCTCCTTCCTTCATAATATTTCAGAGAGGTTAACCATTTTTGTATTACTCTAGTCCTTAATCCTTCAAATTGAGAACCAAGCTGTCCATCAACCAAATCAAATACACATTTATATCTAAGATGATGAGATGAAACAAGGAAGAAATGGGGCACTGTCCTTGCTGGCAGGAATCTTACAATTTACTTTGAGATACAGTATTTTCACTTAAAAAAAAAAGGCATAGACCATTTCCTGGGATCCAGAGAAAGGAAGAGGAGATCATTCAGATCTGGGGTAGGTTGGGAACAGTGTCAGAGCAGAAGTAAAATTTGAATTGGTACATAAAAGATTGGCAGGGTTTGGAGAGGTGGCCCAAGCATTCTAAAGATATGAAAGGGTATGAATGATGGTGATCAAAATGGAAAAGCACCATATATGTTTCGGACAGACTGACTATAACAGAGTGTTCACGCATGTCAGGCAGAAGATGAGAAGGGCAGCAGGGCTCAGACTATGAACAGACAGTATTTTTACTTGTGAGAATCTAATATGAAAGTAATCTTTTATCCCATCAATGTTATTTATTGTTGTTAACACTGCTACCTCAACTCCTCACCCAACAAATTAACATAGTTTAGGGAGTTGATCATCTTACATGAAAGAAAATCCATCTGAATACAGCAATTCTATTTCTATCGTTCAGTCCAGTGCAAATTAAAATAATACGATGGGGAAGGGGCAGAAAACCATGGATTACAAACGAAGCAAAGAGTAAATATTTGCGCAAGAATAGCACTGGTGGTTGCTCCTGCTAATATAGGCTATCTACACCTACTCCTATTTAGTTAGTGTAGGAGGGAGGATTTCCTCACAGCCACGGAATCTCATATATCCCCAGGGCTCTGGGTACAGGAAATCTCTGAAATGGGTCATCTGGATCTTTGGAAAGACTGATTTAAGTGTTTAACCATCTTGTCTTGAAACAGATGGGCTATTCTTGGACACTGGGTATATATGTGCATTTAGCTCTGACTATACCCTCTGTAAACTCAAAGGACAGCACTCTCCAGAGAGCCCAATGAGGAAAACACAAAGGGGTCAAAAACAGTTTTCAAGGACTGGTAACTCAGGTATCTTCTGAAAATAATCTGGTCCAAAGTTAATTTTTTAAAGAGCAACTATGAAAGATCCTCTGACATTACATTTATAATTTTTATAAATGTCCCTTAATGGTCCTATTGACTCATTTTCCCCCAAGACCTGGTAAAGGTACTTCTGAATTCCAAGGTGGAAAAACATAGCTACACTTCTAATCTCACCTCCCAAGCTGGCCCACACTTCTGCAAACAGCGCATTTTTCACCGACACAGTTCTCAAGCAGAACTCTACAAGCTGGCCCCAAAGAAACAAAAATTTCTAAGCTAAGTTATTCACAGGATGAAATCAAACTCCCCTGATGAATGAAGGGAGCGGCTTTCAGCAAAAGCACTTCCTTAAACTTTATCCTGAGCAGCTTTCTCTCAGGTAGCTCTGGAGTTCTGATCAGGCTATCTGATCAAAGCAACTATAAACAAAGACAAAACCAAAAGCTGAGAATGAGAAATCTTTCTCACCAATGCAGCACAACTTCTCTGAGTTACCTATATTAAGAACACCACCACCAGCAGCACAGGATTTCTGATAACCTGAAAAAATATTCTACGCCAAAGGGAAATGCAACACCAAGGCCCATTCAAAATTGAAGTTACTCAATACACCTTAGTATCACAGGCTATCTGCCATTAATATAGTGAGCTGAGATTCTTAACCAAACCAAGACACAAAAATATAGCCAAGTCTTACCTTTGAATTTCCTGGTATTCAGACTAATTTCATATTGATTTTTGAAATGGTAAAGAAAACCTACAAAATTATTTCAGCAGTTGCTTCTGAGCACTTCTGATCTATTCAGTTTTATTTTTAACATCTCAGTAGAAAAACTGCTTCTTCAAATTACATTCTCTGTAAAAATTTCTCTGAATATACAAGAGTGGAGGGACTGTTCAACCAAATGTGTCTTGTAGAGGGAAACTCGATGAAGAAACAGGCATTTCTGTCCACTGGGAAAAATAGGTGGCTTATTTTCAAATCCAATAGTAAGCCTTACTATTCTATTCCTTTGATGGCATTCTAAGATGAGGATTTCAGCCCATTATTTCTAATTATTCCTCACTACCCATTTGCATTATTCTACAAATTGCCAGTCCTAAAATAGACTACTATAGGTCATAAAGGTTATGTCACATGTATAAACTTTTTTAAAAAGAATGGCTGGCTTTAGTTTATTTAATTCACTCGTACTGAAGATAAGAACAATGATCATATGGAAATAGAATTAACAGAACAACTTCTAAATACAGCAAATTTTAGTAGAGAACAATTTGAATTCACAGATTAAAGAGCTTACTTAGGACTCACACAAGCATAATCAATACTTGTATTTCTCCTTTAATGTTTTAGCCTTCACATTTACTTACATACTTGCCTTATTTCAAATAAGGTTGAAAGCAGAGGTCTGAGAGAGATGAAAAACTGAACAGTTACAAGACAGAACACGGGAAGGAGACTGGAATCAGTACGGGTTTATGCCCTAGGCTCAATTAATCATATTATAAAATCTGGTAAATTGAGGTGCTTATCCCTATTTTCTGGAGGAGACAGATTTATGAGTTAGTATGTTTAAAACAAACTGGATTTCTGAATGAAAACATATTACATGTTGGTACTATTTACAAGTTATTATAAAAATATTTCTTATTCAAATATTTATCACCTCAATGTCTGAAAATCATATTTCAGGTTCCTACTTTGAGGCTAGGAAAGGAGGTATGGTAAAAAAAGGACATAAGCAGAGCTTCTGTTCTATTTCTTGAGTTGGTTACACAGGAGTTATGAATTCACTTCATAATTGTTCAGACTGTTCATATTTTATACACTTTTCGCTATAGCTTTTTTTAAAAAGATGCAATTCATCAGAGAAACAAAGAAACACAGTTCACATAGCTAGCAAGCAGAGCTGGAATTTGAACATGGTCCTCTCTCAACCACTGTGATACTTTCTCCCCCTTCTACACTAGGCCTCTACCTGGGCTCATGTCAAACAGGTGACTCTAATCCTCACTGTAGCAATGAGAAGAAAAGTTGAGAAGCAGTGCCCTGGAGGACCCCAGATGTAAATGGCAGTTCTTCAGGGCTATGGAGAAAGGTGAACAGGTGGCACATCAGACCTTCCAGCCTTAAAACAGAGCAACTCAATTTGATCTATTTTATATATATGCTGGAGTCCCACATAAAAAGAAAAAAACTTTACAAGTCCTATAGTTTTTTAAAACACTCAAAAGACTTCCTGGTTCAAACAAACCATTTAATGATCAGATTATTTGGTGATTTAATTCCGACGATTTTGCCATGAGGCAAGAGTCAAAAAGAACCTCCTGTGCCCCAAATGCTCTTTTCTCCTCTCATTCAGGAAACTTCTGCAAATTAGTGACTACTGAGACAGAGAGAAAGGGAACAACTTAGCTAGAAAGGGATGGAGCCCGGTCCAGAAGTCAGGTCTGACTCCACCCCACTCCTAGCCACCCTCCCCGCCCCAGGCCTGTCTTCTCACTCCACTACCCTGTCAGGGCCAGAGAACTGGAACAGGGAGCATAAAGTATGTATGGTGGGAGAGGCTGGGAGCAAATCTGTGCGGTGGGCCCTCCACACTAAGGAGAGTCTGGACTTCATATTCTGAGAAACCGGCAGGATTCTGAGCAAGAGTGGCATGGTCAGGTCTGGGTTGAAAGAGGGAATTCTGACAGCAATCTTCGTACATTCCCTGTCCCTCCATATCTGTCTGCTATTTTTCCCTCACCTTACCAGGTAAATGCTTTCTGTGTAAAGGCCACTTCAAACCTGGTCATAATAAGCGCCATGAAAAACAACTGCTTATGACGGAAACTCAGACATAGTGGTAGTGTCAAGACGCCCCTTTGAAAAGCCTCATCAGGGCCCAGTCTTTGTAATTTAGTGGTGGCTCGCAGGAAGTGCCTGAGAGCCAGATTCTTTCTAACTGTGCTCAAGGCCGTAATTTCCTTCCCATACTTAAACCGATGACCCTGTGATGTCTTACTGTCAAGGGAGTCAGTCAAGGGGAAAGGGCAGATAAATAAGTAGCAAAATCTAAGGAAAACTGAAGAAAATTTTTTGAAAAGAAATCCCTAAGATTCTTCTTGGGATTAACAACTAAAAAGACTTCTAGATGACTGATCTGTTGTCTCTCCAAATGAAAGCCCCTTGAATGCAGAGACCGGGAGAGCTGGCAGCCAGCTCCTTCAGGAACAGATGCGGAAGCTGAAGAGGAAAAGGGAAGTCAGAGAAGCTGCTATCAGACCTGTGCTCTAAGCAAAGCCTCTCTCCCACCCTCAGCCCCACCTTCATCCCAGGGCTGTTTCTACACCCCACTCTGCCATGGGTGGGTGGCAGAGAGGATAGTTAATCAAATTCTAGAATCAAAATGACCAGGAAAGGGACAAAAAGGAGTGCCCTTCAGCCAGCACCATTTATAACAGCTCCAATCTGTCCCTCACCATATGTACTTTCATGAGCCTCTGCTGTACGTTCCATATAGCACTGATCCACTACCCACAGCTTCAAGATAAATTTCAAACTATAAAAGTAACATGTCCTGCTGGGGAGTCCAAAAATAACTAAGAAAACACTCGTGATCATATAAGGAATTTAATAAATGGCATTTCCTACAAAATGCTAGCTTCATGATTTTCCCTTAGATAACAGACCAGAATAGTAACTAGTTCCTCCTTATCAACCACCATTCCTTGAAAGTCCTTGGCCAGTAATTTGCATGAAAACCAATGAGTCACCTCTTACCACTACTTTAGCCCTCAGACTTAAGAAGGAAAACAGGTCCAGCCTACTCTTCCATGACAGCTGTCCTACCTACTAGAGGAAAAGATTCTGACCTCATGTATTTGGCTGCTAATCAGAAAACCATGTCTGAGTTCAAATTATCAAAAATATGCTCACATGAAGTGACAACATACCTTTCTCAGTTACATATGTACAGAAAACCTACACTGTTTCATCCCAACATAAACCCACTGAGTGTTTCCCTCATTGACCTCACCTCCTACTCCCAGGTTACACACAGCCCTGGGAACATATCTCAGCTACTTTAGAGAAGTCTTAAAATCAGTGTACAACAAATAGCTTACTGACATGAAAGGACGGGAAAGAAAAGTATACCGTCATTTTAAAACCTTAGCAGACTGACTTTACCCACAGCATCAAGTATATTAAAATCTTAAATGAAAACTTTTATAACATGTCTATTGTGACTACTACATCTGCAGAAGGAAGAGAAGATCTGGTGATGGACGTAGGTGACTCAATCCGGCTCCTTCACTTCCTGCATGTATCTTCCCAATTCCTCAGACCACTCACTTGCTCCTGCATCTAATGTTATTTCAACTTTCTGCTCAGAAAACCCACTGTGTAAGAGCCTATCAGGGGCTTAATTTTGCTGTCCATAACAGGATGATCCCTCTGGCTATCAACTCCCCTAAAGAGCACAGGTATCAGCATGTAAACTTATATAACCTGTTAATACCAAAATGCCCCATCAAACACACCAACCCTTCAGTCTCCTTCATTAAGGTCATCCCGAGTACACTTGGGTGAAGGAATGATACACACTTTCCTGAGCCCTTTTTGCCCAGTGAAGAATCTTACACAATAGAGTAACATGGGATTTTTCTCACTGTTGTTTGTGGGTTCTTTTTTTGGGGGGGGTGTTATTTGGTAATAATTTGTCAGTCCTTGAATTTATATATTCGCCCACTGTCTCATTTAAAACAGAGCAGATAATTTCAGAGATGGCAATTAAAATCTATGTATCATGACTTGTCAAGTTTTATAATTACATGAGTTAAAAGAAAAAAACTTAGGCTACTAAACTCCATTTTCCATATTGCCTATTTAACAAAAGCTCAACTCAACCAGTTGAATCATGAGAGCTAAATGCCTAGTCAGGAGCAATCAAAAGGCAATTGAGCTTGAAAGCTGTATGTCCACATTCCACACAGTTAAGACTGCAGTAAGCTAATTGCCTGGATGGGGCTAGAATATGTTCGATACAGATTTTCACACCCTTTTCTTGATTCCCCCTCCAAAACCCATACTTCTACAGGCACAAGCCATACTCTATAATCTAATACAGTAAGGCAAGTGTTGTCTAGAGTCAAAGTTTTATATAAGCTTGCTTCTTATCAAAGACCATTTGATTTTTAAGAACTTAATAAAAAGGCCATAAACCTGTATCATTCCACAAGAATGCCAAGAATGCTCAGTACCCAAATAATACTCTTCCAACGTGACCTTTACTAAGGGCTGCCTCTACTACTTTGCCAACTAACATGTCAGAAGGCAGAAACATTCCTACCTATCACAGGCTACTCAATTCCATTTTAAAAAGCAAAGGCAAGCGAAAACGTCTTCTTCAAATAACCAAAGCAAACTCAAATTCCTACAGAGGAAAGTACTAGTATAGTCTTTAAAGTGGCAAAATCAACGTTTAAAAAACCACTTACTGTGCCTGCAAATGATTCAGAAGAACTCTGAGAAAGGTAATATTAACATTATAGTGGTAGAACACTTGGAGAGTAGCCAAGAAGCCTGGACTTTCTCCCTAACTAGGTCATTAAATCTCAGAGGGGAGAGGAGGCGCATACAGATACAAAGTAGTTAAATGGCACCTCACAGCCAAGCTATCTTGACAGCTTTCATCCGTCAGCAGGATCAGTGGACAATGATGTTCTTCCAGGAAGACAGGTAGGTCCCTTGGGGCCAACGATAACCTAAGTGCATGCAATTATAATGAGACTGATAACAATCAATCCCTACCCTCAGAACAGGCACTCAAATTTCAACAGCTGGGGGAAAAAAACAACACAGCCCGCTGCCAGGGAAGCTAGATTCGCCTGGATCCCTACAGCCTCAAGTGTTCCCTCCCACTCTACTCTTACTCTCTGCAATCCATACTCTGTAGAGCAGCAAATCTTTTTAAAGTACAGATCTGACCTTGTTGATCTGCTTCTTACAACCCCTCAGAGCTTCCCTCTGCCCTTCTAATAAAACCCCAAATTCCTATACATCCCTATGTGATCTCATCTCCACCTTCTACTTCCTTCTCACTAGACTCTGACCACTGTGGCCTTTATTCAATTCCCTGGAAGCCCCTATTCATTTATTTTCATTCAACCATCCAACAAAAAATTACTGAGTTTTTGTAAATTACCTACTATTATTCGAGGCACTACACTAGGCACTGGGGATACAGCAATCAACAAAAGAGTCAAAAGATCTTTGCCCTGATGGAGTTTATATTCTAACAAAGGGAAACAGACAATTACAAAAAAAAAAGTGAGGGAGTTAATAATGTGGGAATCTGGGAAGAGAGCGTTCCAGGCAGAATAAACAGCAACTGCAAAGGCTCCAAGGCCCAGTAACATTTTTCCTTTAGTGTGTTTCTTGTTAAATTGTTACCTCCAAGAAGATGGAGGCCTAGTGTCATATCTATTCCATTCCCCGTTCAACTTCAGCACTGTACATAGTCCCTGGCTCCCTAATTACTTATTAAATGGGATGAGTGAATTAGTGTCAAAAGAAAAAGCCAAAAAGGTATCCCCAAGTAATAAAAGTGTCACCTCAAGTTATCAAGGCCCCTGCAGAGGTTACACAGGTTTCAGATTTACCAATACAGTTTATGATCAAAATGAATTTAGTGCCACTTCGAGAGAGATTCACACAATATTAGTCTTACCTCACTAAGGCATCATCCCAGAGAGAGGTAAAAGCATAAAAAGTAAGAGAAGAGATTTTCAAAGATCATGAAGTAATCAATATATTAAATTTATGTAGAAAAACCAACAGAAAATCAGAATTCATTATTTATTCCAATGGCTTGCCCCAACCCACTGACACACACCACTAAAAAGCTTATCTTGGATTGTACCATTCCTCTCAAACTCCACCACTGTGGCCTTAGTTGTGTCCTTTTCATTCCAAAGCTTGGACTATCATGTGAGTTTCCTCACTGGTCTCTCCCACTGCTCCTTTAAAACAGTTTTGTTGCAATACTTACACCCCAGTTTGACTCCAACCTACCTTTCCAACCTTATTTCCAAATATCCTTCAATAAGAATTCCAAGCTCCAGAAAAACTGTTCCCTGAATATGCCTTGTACATTCCTGCTTTGACATTTCCACCCAGGCTATACCCTTTATCTGGACTGTCACCACACTTCTCCACCTATCTGGATGTTATCAGTTTAAAATAATGCTTCTTTGCTCAGGCCCATTATGACGACTTTATCATCCCCAAGCAATGATAGCGTTCATCTAGCCACACCTGCACTTCCTGTACTCTTCTCTGTATCACCAGAACTAAAAGCCTGCAAACTACATTTCCCAGACTCCTTTGCTACCTGGCAAGTTTCTGTCAAAGGCTGGAGACTGGCTGGCAGGAAGAGGGATACACTTTTTCCTGCTTCTGGTATGTCTGCAGCAGCAGCAGTGGAGCAACTGCAGACGATTTTAGGCAACTGCACACGCCACAGGCTCTAGCAGCATCAGTGGAGTGCTGGCTTCTGGATTTCTGCTGAGCTGTGGCAATATGGCTCCAACAGCAGCAGCATCAGGAGCTCACTTATAAGTGCAAATCTGTAAGTGCAGACTCCTGGGCTTCAGCCCAAAGGCAGCTTTCCGACCTTTGAGTAAGAACACCGTTCTCCCTTGTACTCCTCTACACACACCTCCTTTCCTCCTTTTGCTCCTCCAGCCCTTCCAATACCTCTGTACAAATCCCTTGCATTTAAATCCCTCTCTTCTTGAAGTGTCTAGAGTGGTTCCCACTTTTCTGATTGGACAGTTAACTGATACTATAGCTGATAATGAGGAAATAAAAATAGCAATACGAACTAAGATGGAAAATGAAATATAAAGTGGCAAAAGAATGAATTTTTTAATCCAATAAAGTGAAATCCAAGAAACTGTCTCCCTAGGTATATTACAATGTAATTTTTGAGTTTTAAAGATTAAAATGCTAGGTGTACATTTGTAGCATAGTTTAGCCATACTTTTTTTTTTTTTTAAAGGAAGTCAATATCACTTCCCTCTTTGACTCATCGAGTTTCTAGGGAATAGAAAGAATCCTTCTATGTGTTTCCTTCTATGTTTCCCCAGAACCTCATACACAGGAGGTACTTCTTAGGTATCTGACTGACGTCTGTTATACAGCTTTGGAATTCGCAGAGTTTGGGAGTGAAGGCCAAGCAAATAGTCAGTCTAGTTTTAAAAAGCAACCTGAATACAAATTTCATCCAAAGCGCTCAACAAAGGATTCCAAAGCTCTTTCAAGTCCTGAGATGCAGCCACTGAGGAGAAAAGGCAGAGTTCAATCGGCACAGGGATTTTCACCTCTTCCAAAGCCGCCTTTGAACCTGTACTTCTGATGAGGGCCTCTGTTTTTTGGTTGGAGATCTAGCCTGAAAACCCCAATACAAAAAACTGCCCAGAACACAGTTTACTTTTCTTAGAAGGACGAAGAACTGATTCAATCTAGAACAGGTGCAAATGTGTGTTTCCAACCTGCTCAGAGATCACTTAGACATCTCTAAGTCTTAACTTAAATTCATTTTCAGGCATTACATTAAACCTAGATAAGGGTAAGACGTGCTGGAGAGTGTAAATTTTTTAAAAGACTAAATAAAAACCTGATAACTCCAGAGGTTAACAACTATTAAAACCACACCTATGGCCCTTTATCACATCATCTGCTGACCCAGTTTTCCATTAACAAAAAATTCATGAAATGGAAACCTTAGAGAAGATGTAAATTTCAACCAGAGCACAAAGAGCTTGATTCTTTTGATTTCCAGGCTGACTGATGAAACTGGGCCATCAACTACTGTCATTTTCATACTTCATTTGCTAACATACCTAAGAGATAAATGCTTGAACATTTTTAGCTAGTCCGTTATTACTTCTAACAACCTTGCCATAGGAAACCATGCTGTACAACCCAATAAAAGCATTTTCCGAGTATTAGGCACAATAAATTCCTTTCAGACTGGAAAATGAAAAGGTCTGATAAAATGGGATTTCCTGAATGCTTCACAGATATTCAACTCTCAACAAACTGGAATATACAAAAATATATCTAGCAGTTACCATTGACAATCACATCTTTCTCTGATAATTAACCTAGCACTTCACAATGAGTGTCTTCAGGTTCATCACTTATTTAACATTTACTGAGGACCTTCTTGGGGCCAGGTGAAAAATAAAAAGACAGTAAGAGCAGGAGTCCCACGCCAATGTGAAGTCTTCCCACTGCACAGTTAAGTGGGGTAAATGACGGAACAGAAGATGCCCTAGAACTAGCTTTATAAATACACACACACAGGCCTACACCAGTTGTTTTCCCATTTAGTCATCTCTTTTGTATAATAATAGCAAATGTTCATAAGCCGGGCACAGTACCAAATAAACAATACGCATATGTGATTTCATTCCATTTTTCACAATAACCCAACAAGTTAGGTACTATTATAATCCCCAATTTACAGATGAGAAAACAGACTCAGGGATATCAAGTGACTCATTCTAGATCACCTAGCTTTGTGCGGCCCTAGATGCCTGCTTCTGAAACCTATGCACATGGCTTAACCCCAACACTGCACTGGTACAAAGACAGAATGGACAAAACCAGTTGTGCAGCTTGAGCTTTCTGGAGAAAATAGAAGCTGTGACTGCTATAACCCATTTGCTCTTTCAGCAGAGCTCTCTACTGTAAGGGGGACAGCCTCTTATCTACCTAGAGGCAAAACTTCAATAATACACTCCCCATAAAAATGTGTATGTGCTCAAAGTACTATTACATACCCTGTCTTATGGCTTCTTAAACCCACTTGGGAAGGGAAGGTATTCTCTTCATTCCAAACCTAAAAACACTGAGACTGGAGATTAAATGACTCATCTAAGGTCAGAAGGATTCAATATGCTGTCTCTTCAATGAGCACACTAATGTCACCCAAGACTCAGAAGAAACAGAATGTCTCCCACGGTTGAACCACAAAGACCATTTTCAAAATGAGACTTGATGGAAAATGGTTGTCTTTAAACTTCAGTAATTCACAATTAAAAATTAACATGACTTCAGACATCTGAGCATTAAATTATGAGAAAATACATCTTTCTTCATTTCTCAAACCAAAGAAGGGAAAGGATGCTATTAATTTCTTCCCTTAAATTTAACCTCATTTTTTTCCTCAACCAATTGCAAAACTTCATTTCTACTCACACAGAAAATACACCTGAAAAGTCACCAAAAATAGGTATATGACTCCACTATTTTGGAAATACTCTTTCAAGGCTGAAAAAGTATCTCTTCCTTACTGACTGGACAGCAGTGTTCATATGAATTCTAAGGGGTTTGACCCCCAGTAAGGACAAACATAAAATTCAATTATATGCAAAGAAAATGTCTCAAATTTAGAAGAATTAAAATAGACATACTAAAAATCAGTGGGTAGGTGAAACTCCATCTCTTTTATCTCAACCCAAGAACTCACAAAACAGTAGAGGTTAGATGTAACACAGGAGACAGCGAAAGAAGACCCAAGTCTTTCCTTTCACTAAAAGTGAAAAACACCAGAATACTGCACAAAGTCAGTTCCATTTAAAGTTTCAAAGGAAAAAAAGAAAAAAAAAAAGCTCAAAGAATGACTCAGAACTGACATTTTATTCACAAATCAAAGCTACCTTAGAAATTTCATATCATTGCTTAACACTCAAAAACTCTAAACTTGAGGTTAAGAATCCCACTTTATCAGGTCATTTTTGACAAATTTCACCAGATCTGAGAGGAAGTTTGACTTTTTCCATGAGCTTTTGAGTTGTGTGGAAAATAATTTTCCTTGAAATCCACAGGCAATGGATTGCACCCTAATTGCATCATTAGCTCTTTGTTTTGAGGATCTAGGGACAATCTTAAGGGCAAGGGAGTTGTACTTCAAAATTCTCATCCTAATCACAAAATGGAAGCACTTGAAGAACAACAATATCCTGAATTTATGGTCAAAAAAGCCCCAAATCAGTAGAGTTTTGGTTTTCCCCAACATGTAGCCTTCACGAATATGAAATTGTATTTAAGAATTTAAAAGCCAGTCAGCCTAAAATCTTTAGGGGAGAAAAGGGGGAAGGGGAGGGTATAAACAAACTCAATGGAGAAAAACTGAAAAAATATTCATAAGTAAATGCACTCTTCATAAGTAAGTGTACATTTTTAGTTGGTGAAGATGGTATTACAAATCTATATCCCAATCCTGTTAATGGATTCACTTATAATGGAAAGAATTAAGTGCCTGAATCTACCTAAACCCTGTGATCATTAGTTCATACTCCTATTGGTGCAAAAAGCTTCTATCCAATCTTCCTATGCTAATGTGCTTACAATAATGCATGAAAACCTCACTGAGGATTGGCTAATGTAAAAATGCTGGCAGTGACCTTCACACACATTTTAAACATTTTTAATCTGTTTAAGTTATAGCTCAAAGGGAGGGGTGGAAGGTACTCAAAATAAATAAGAGGACTTTATAATCTTCAAAGCACTTTCTCATTTAATTCTCACAACAATCCAAGCAGAGGTTGGTGCCCCATTCTCCAGATCACAGAATTTTAAGGCTGGTGGAGGGACTAACCCATCCAATTTATCCCACTGGAATAGAAGCAGGGGGTCTTATCTCGTTGTCCTCTATCATATTCTCATAGTACTTGGCACATAGCAGGTGCTCAGCACCACCACTGCTCTTACTTGTTCAAAAAGTCCAATCCATTTTCCAGAGAGGATAACCCCAGTCCAGAAATGATATGATCTGGCCAAGGCTGTAACACTGGGTATCCACTCCCCACACTCATACTTCCTAACTCAGGGTGGCTTCTCCCTACCTAGACTGTCACTCGGGCTATAAACGGGTTTCCCAAACTCTCTCCCAGAACTCAGAATCCACACTGGCAACTGATCATTTTTTCTGTTTTCAATAATTTTAACTTATATCCTCTTCCTCCCTTAAGGAAAGATTTAGTTCCTTCTTATGCATCATTCTTCACTTTAGTTCCGCACCCTTCATTTAGTGCCTAACTCTATTTAAAGGACTGTGCCTCTGAAGGATAAAAGATGAATGAGAGTGAGTGCTTTCAAGGGATTTATAAGCTGATGATAATTAAGAAAGACAGCATCAGGAAGGAACTCTGAAGCACAGAGAACTGGACCTGCAAATTGTGGGAGAAGGGAGAGTCTAGACAGAGAGACAAAAATGAGCTGAGAAACCCTAACATATGTTCAGGAGAAAACAAGTGATCCAGTCTGATTGGAAGTACAGGGAAAAGGGGGCTCATTAATTAATTACCTGGAATCAATCTGTGAAATATGTGGGCAAGAAGCAAGCATTTAATTCTTCAGACAGTTTCTTACTCCCTCCTGATACCTCTCTTCCTTTCCTACTTGTCCCATTTCCTCTCAGCTTAAAAAAAGTGTAGCACACAAAAGCTTTTGAGTATTCACTCTATATCCTTACTATGTTCTTTGTATTTGGAAAAGTTTTCTCAGTAATATTTTATTCTAAGGGATAATCTCAGGATCAAAAGTACCAACTGTGACATTATACCAACCTAACAGGTCAATTAACCAATTCTTAATTTTTTGGAACTTAAGAATTCCTTTGACTATCTGATGAAAATACGGACACCCTCCCTCAGAAAAACGCACTTACACACACACAAAATTCAGGAACCCAGATAAAGAACCTTTCCTTAGCAAAAACTGTGGAACAAACAGAACCAAAACAAACAAATAAAAAACACATAACCATTGTTTCTATACTAACCAGGAGTACCCAATTCCCCCACTAACATATGTAGAATCTCTTTCTTCAGAGTGACAAAAAAAATAATCCTTAGTGAATAAATAAAATAAAGAAATTTCTCTAAGATTTATAATCCCCACCAGCTAGTAACAATACAGCTTCCACTTACTGGGCCTGACTATGTGACAGGCCCTCTGCAAAGCAGTTGATATGCAAAATAAAATGCAAAAGTCCTGTATAGTAGTTATATCTCCATTATACACATGAGGAAACTGAAGCTCAGAGGAGTCAAATGAACTGACTCAAGGCTACCCAGCTGGGAAATGGCAGAGCTGAGTTTGAAACTCTGGCATTTTGACTTCCAAAGCTCATCTATAGTGCCTCCCAGCAGAGGGGACCTTGTCACCATATTGATTATGGGGAGAGATCAAAAGATATTGCCATCTCCTAGAAAGTAAATAGTCCAGTCCAAGGGTCCAGTCCAGTATTACACACCCTATGGGTGTCCAATAAATAGTTGCTGAGTGACTAAGGGCAAAGAGAACCTTGTCCACAGAAGGAGGGAAATGGCATCAACAGTCTTTAAAAAGAGTTCCATGTAAATGCATGTGTCACAGCTTGGACATCAGTCACTGCTGTATTTCCAACTGGGCCTCTCCAGCTTGGCAGTGGCCCCCAAGCACCTCATTTGTTACACCCTCGCATACAAAGGTTTACAACATATCAGTGAGGTAATGAGATAAATCAACAGTGAAATTTCAATAAAATGTAAAGTTCTATTCTACCCTGTATACCCTCCAAGACTGTAGCCATGATACTAAATGATACATGTTCCCATGAAACTATTAGCTACCATTTCTGAGCACTTACATTGTATATCACTGAAAGTCTATTTAAGGCCAGGACCTAGTCATTTTCATCTTTATATGACCACTGTCTCAGCTACTTGGACCTAGAAAAGCAATAATCAGTATTTCAAATATAAATGACATTTTTACTAAACAGTAAGAAAACAGATGAAGGCTTAAGAGCCATGATACCAAGCTTCCAAAAAGAAAACTTCCACACTCCTCCCTTAGATGTTCAACAGTAGACTCCTCCAAATAAGTATCAGAGAAAAATAAAAGGCAGTGCCCAATCTAAAACAGTGAAATAAAAGGGAGACAAAACGAGGCCATGGGTCTCAGTGTTACTCTAAACCAGTGGTTCTAATCTTTTTTGGGTCAAGAATTCCTTTGAGAATTAAATGAAAGTTACAGATCCTCTCTCCACAGAAATAAACAGAACCAAAATTCAGCACATACTCCTGACAGCAGCATGGACACTCCCCCATCTCAATCTCTTAAGGCTCCACAGACCCTTGAGTTCATAACCTTTCCTTAGAATCTGCATTTTAGCCCTAACTAGAGGCAACCCAAATTCATCAACCTTTCTGTTTGTTAGCAGTCAGTAAGGGAAACTGAAGACAGGGGCAGCAGACCCAGTACTAGCCATGTCTCATTGCCACCACAACGAACAGCCCCTGCTCCCCTCACTACCAGATTCATATTAAGCCACAGTAACAAACTGTGGGGTAAGCATGTTTTGCTCCCCCAACTAGAAGGTAAGAAATTCACAAGCAGGGGTCATAGCTGACGAATTAATTATCTAGATAATGGTTTACTTAAAGAACAGATTTAAAACAACCTATTCATTATCTTTTATTGTAAAGAGAGGTATAAATTAATGTAGTACAGGAAAAGGTAATCTGGTACATAACTAGCAGATCTTAAAACAAAGTATTTTCCTAAATTGAATCCCTGGGAGCTTGAAATACAAGAGTAAGTCTGTTAAAAATGTGCTTTCTCATCTCTATAGTCCTGATTTCCCTCTATGGCACAGATCTGGCCGTCAATGGCATATATGCCAGCATACAGCAGCCCTAAGGGGATGAGGGAAACTGCCAGTGGGGCCTGAGAGGCTGTGAGCAGGAGTCTTGCTTCTTATTGTGAAGATACTTAAGAAACATTTGCTGAACATCAATGCTGCCTAGATTCCTGGGTTATATGCTTAGAGATACAATGATGAAAAGTACAGCCCCTGCCTTCAAGAAGTTTAAAATGCAACTGGATAAGGAGAAAAGAAAGCAGGCAATCAGAACACAGCTGTTAGGGCTAAACTCAGGAGGTCAGATAAGGGGCTGACCACTGCAGGCAGGGAAAGTTTTCTGAGGGAAATAAAATCTAAGGCAGACCTAAAGAATTAAGGAAGTGGGAGGTTATAACTCAGTGATAGAGTTCCTGCTTAGCATGCACAAGGTCCTGGGTTCAATCCCCAGTACCTCCATTAAATAAATAAATAAATAAATAAATAAATAAATAAATAAATAAATAAATAAACCTAATACCTCCTCCTCAAAAAAAGAAGAGAAAAAAAAAGAATTAAAAGGAATTAGTTAAGTTTTTTTTTTTTGGTTTGATTTAGTTGGGGGTAGGGGGTGGCAGAATATACCATAAAAAAGGAAACAGTATACAAAAAGGTCCAAAAGCAAGGATCTCTGGGAGAGCTACAGTCACCCAACATGGCTGGAACATTGAGTTTAAGGAGGGAAGTGAACAGAGACAGGCAGAGCTTCTGGAAGGCCCTTACATAATTGAAATTTATATAGACCCCACTCCCCCTAGATGAAGTCACAGCCCTTAAATGCTCTTGCTCCTCCTGGCCTTTTTTTTTTTTTTTACCTTATTTGGGAATAATTTTAATTTGCAGAAAAATTTCAGATATCACAGAGTTCCCATATGCCCTTCACCCAACTTCCCCTTGTTAACATAACCACAGTACACATGTAAAAACAAAGAAATTATCTTTGGTACAAAACCCTAAATTTACAGACTTTATTTGGATTTCACAGTTTATCCATTCATTCTTTTTTCTGTTCCAGGATCCAATGCTACATTCCACTTAATTCAAAGACTTTAAAAAATTCCTTCCTTTACTTCTGAGCACCAGTTTTATCATTTATTATCTCTCTCTCCATCTATGTCTCTCTTTGCCCCAACATCACCAGCCCACTCAATGTAAATACTACACCATTTCAGAACAGAAAGGAAGTTCTCCAAAACAGATGATATGGAGTAGGGAGAACTATTAAAGATTCAAGGGAATTTAATAAAATTAAATAACTGACATATTTACATGGGAAAGATGTGTGTGCACATGAGCACACATGTGCACACACCCACCTCCCTTCTCCCACCCACAACATTTACAAAAAGAACTTGGCCTGTGATGCTGCTTCTACTATGGAAGAGAAAAATTCAAGCAGATCTGTTTCTACTTCTTCAGTCTTGAGAGCAAGTAATAAATCCCCTTTAATCTTTCTCTCTTCAAACACCCCATTCACCCCAAGAAGGAGTCAAGCCAAAATCACCTGAAACACTCAACTCATCCTCGAAACAAAATGCCAGCAAAATCATCTGGGACACAGAAGAGGAAAGAAAGATGATTCATCCTCTTTCTTCAATTTTCACTAAGGACTCTAATCATTAGGACAGAACTCCATTATGTCACAACAATCTTCTTAAAGGTACTTGGGTAATATCAGTCATACTTCTTTCTATTACATTTATGATCCACATTCTAAGCCTCCAACTCCTAAAATTCCCCACCCGAAAACCTTGATTAATGTTGATTTCTAGAATCAAGGATGAATCCTGTGCAGAAATCACTGAAATGTCAATGAAAACTGCCGATTTTTTTCTACAATTAAAACACAATTGTTTGAAAAAAATAAATCCATAATTGTTAACAGTGGTCATCCCTAGGAAGTAGAATTTTAAGGAATATTTTAACTTTCCTGATATAATTCAGCTCCTGAGAGCTATTTACCCAACATTCATCAAATACATAAGAAGTGTGGCTCTGTGTCACAATTAGGAGAGGTAGGAAAAAGAAAAACCTCTCCCTTATGGAGGATACAGTCTACATCTGCACTCCCCAATACCCTGGCCACTGAAGGTTTAATAAAAATTAAATAAAATTTAAAATTCAGTTTCTCAGTCCCACTAGTTACATTTCAAGTAGAAACACGTGGCTAGTGGCTGTTGTAAAGGACATTGCGGAAAGTTCTATTAGACAGGGCTGATCTAAAAGAAGCCCTGATGCTAATTCCAACCTCAGAAACAGAGGAAGGATCTAGGGAAGGCTTCTGGGAAGACAGGCACTTGAACTAGTTATTAAAGCGAGCATTCCAGGCTGGCTGATGACACGAAACACATGCCACTGGCCCTTCCCTTCAGAATCATGCAATACCAAAATTTCCAGAGCCATTTCCCCAAAACCCAAAGCAGAATGTTTCAAGGAAGCATTATAGAAATGAACTGGGTAACAGGCTCTGATTGTGTTTTGCTATAATAAGCTTAGATGAAAAGACTAGATTATAAAGTCCAATTAGGAATTCACTAAAAAGAAGTGGAAAACGGAACTAGAATAAACTGCTAGATTACTCTGGAAATCTTTAACAGGTAAGCTAAACTAGGGATCAAGGGGACAAACCAAAGAACACACTATGCTCACCCAAATACCTTTCAGTGGGAGAAACATTTCCCAATAATCAAGGTCAATATGTGAAATCGTAGGTGATTAACCCCACAGAGAGAAAAGAGAGCACACACACAAAACCAGCCTGATAGAACTGTATAACAATTTGGTACTTTCTAAGGGACGGGGGTGGGGGTGTATGGTTACTCTCGTCTCCCTGAATCTACCTGCGTTACCTAAATATGTGCTGCCTCAGTTCCTTCATCTGTAAAACGGACACAGGATAACACCTATTTCTGAGGTCTACTACACGGATTCCTTTCAGTTAATACATGTAGAGTGCATAAAATGTGCCTGGTGTATAGAAAAGACTAAGGAAGGATTGGCTAATATTAATGCAGGAGTCTCTGAGGACCTAGTTTCACTTGGAGAGTATAACGATTTCCCCAGGGGTGAGCTCACAGCGGAAAGGAATATTGTATTGACTGTCATATTGGGAGGGCTGTTTGAAAAGTCTAATCTGTCCCAAGCTGAGCGAGCTACACAGACATCCTCCAACTATGTTCTCTGGGCTATTATAACGCCCAAAGCCTTGGGGGGAACAGCTGCCAGGACTTCAGCAAGCTTTAGGATTTAGCTGAAGACCCCTGATATCAGGACTTAGGGTATAAGTGTTCAACTTTTTTTCAAAAATCCATCTTGGCTTACCAGCTGGACTATTCTGTTCTTCATTCAGGCATTAATTAGGCACCCACGACCAGTCAGGCACATTATTAGAAAAAGTGGAAAACAAAAAAGAACAAATTCCTAGCTTCAAGAAGTTCTACTTCTAGGAATTTCTCCCACAGGTATAATCTCACACGTGCAAAATGACATAAATTCAGGTTTTCCCTACAGCACTGACTACAAAAGCAAAGAACTGGAAACAAATCAAATGCCCATCGAAGAAGGCTGGCTAATTACAGTGTATCTGTGTAGTGGAATACTATGAGGCTGTAAGAACAAGGAAGCTTCCTTTATGTTAACACTGAAAATCTCCCAAAATATTAAGTGAAAAAAAGATGTAGAACAGTAATTATAGTATGCTACTATTCATGTAAAGGGGTGGGGGAGCTCATACATATTTCTATTTGCTTATTTATATGTACACAGAGTATCTCTGGTAAAGACTGATGTCTCTGAAGGGGACAACTGGGTGGCTGGGGGACAGGGATGAGGGAACAGTATGGGTGTTTTGTGACTGCTGATACAGAACCATACAAACATATCACTACACAAAAACAAGTGATATGTATAGTATCACCAACAAAGTGCTAACAGTACAGAGCTCCCAAGAAGAACGGTCTCAGAACAGTAGACATGAGAGGATGCTGAAGGATGAGCAGGAATTCACCAATCAGAGGATTGGTAAAGAAAATTCTCAGGAGGAACCAGCTTCATCAAAAACACAGAGGTAGAAAAAGGACAGAGTGTGTCCTGGAGACCAAGAAGTATGAGGCTGGGAAGATAGGAAGGGCCAAAATGTAAAGGATTCTACAGACCACACTAGTGATCTGAGCTTAATCTTAGAGAAAAGCACTAAAGGGGAACAACAGTCAGGTTTTTGTCTAGTGCCTCCAGTGACTTGTTGAGAACAAATGAGAGAGGAAAGAATGAAGAGAAAGCTACCTTTGTAGGAGACTTCTGCAATCAAGCACAACACCCTACTTCTTGGAATTCCCAGTGCACGCAGCACAGTGCGTTTCACTTAACTAGCTTAACACTTAACTTACCATTTCAGAATAACAGATCCTATCAATTGACCTCTTACTATATGCCAAACATTTTCATACATTTTCTCACAAAACCCTGTGAGACAGATATTAGTGTCTTTATTTTATGCATCAGAAAACTAAGGCTCAGAAAAATCAAAGCTTGCCTAAAGTGACAGAATAAATGGAGGAACTGGGACATGAATCTGTCTAATACCTATCTGAATATCACACAAGTGCTGGCCTTTGGCAATGTTTTCCCCAGTTTTCCCCTAAAAATGAGAATTAGAAACACGTATCTACATATATCCATGTAAAGCTGCCAACTTCCTTGAGAATGGCTATCTTTTATTCTGATATTAGTTGCTTTTTCTTTAACAAAATAGTGAACATCTTTTAAAATGTTCTTCTTGGCAAAACTAAAAATTGGTAAACTAATATTTGTTTCCCCACCACAACACTATTCAGCTGGTCTGTAAAAGCCAAATCTGGAACCACTGCACTAATAATGACATTTACAGAGCATGACCCAGGCATGATCTTAAGCTTCTGAAATACACTACCCGTTGTAATGTGCACAGTGACCCGCTGAATAGACACTACTACATTCCCTTTTTTATAGATGAGGTGCCTGAGGGCACTTAAGTTTAAATGTCTTGTCTAAGGGTGTAGAGCTGACAAGAGGTGGGACTGGGGCTCAAACTGAGGCCATATGTCATAATGAGAGAAAGCTCAACCGAGGCCTCAGTCCTAACACCGTGAATAGCAAACAGACCTCAACAACGGCTATTTGGTCTATGACCTACAACACTGACATGTGTGGGACACCAGTAAGACCCCAAAACTGGCTGCTACCTGGGGCAAGTACTCTCCCTCATGAAAACAATAACCAGTAAATACACAGATATGTGTGTATGCAAATGTCTCGTTAAATAATAACAATAAAAACAAAGAAAGTAAATTTTTTAATCTCCAAATTATTCCTTATTCAAGGCAAAACATGAACCTGGACCACTTTCTTAAAAAGTTCTTTGTTACAGTAAGATGAAATCTATCTTCCTAGTCAACACATTCTTACACTGAAATGTTTAGTCACGCTTAATTCTTTCAGATAAGATCAGGAAAAAAAAAAAAAAAAAACAGGCCACTGGCCCCCTAAATTTTTTCACTTTCTGGTAGGTACAGAAATAGGGTGTTTCTTGTGTTACCTGAACGGAAGAATTGCTTTTGTTTTATGAATGGCATATAAGCTCTCTGAAAGAGGAGGAGGCATGTTTTTGTATAACTGGTACTCTAAACTGTATACACACCTAAACACTGGTTGAATGGGGAGGAAAAAGGAAAAATAAAACTTGTCTCTCTATACCTCTATCCTCCAGAGCTACAAAGAACTAGTTTGTTCCCTCTTCTGCTTAACAGTCCTTAATTATTAAATATTAAAGTAAAAGTAATCACATATATTCAATATATTAAAATATTTAAACCTTATTTAAAGATTTTTGGCCCATAAAGGGATGATATAACTAGTTTCATGGCCATTCCTAATTTTGACCAAGAAAAGGAAAATTAATTAATACACTGATGGCTCCTTCAAAACTTGCATAGTTGAGGGCCAGGGAAACACCCTGCTGAAGAGAGAACTGAGGGTTTAGCTACAGCTATCAGCTGTTGACTTTAGTTCTCCTCATCTCTGGGGTGAAATCAGTTCTGCTAAGTGTAAAGTATACCAGAGAAGGTGTAGGGAGCAGCAGCTCAGAACAAAGGCTCTGAACCTAGCTGCTGCAGGGACCTACTAGCCCTGTGGCCTCGGGAAGGCTCCCTCAGGAAGCCTCTGTTCCCCAGCTAGAAAATGAAGCACCACCTACCTCAGAGAAGAGGATTATCGTGAGGAGGATATGAGGGAACACGCAGGAGTCTCCTGGTACTCAATAAGAATATTGTTGTTAAATTAACTGCTATAATTAATTCAATTATTGTTCTAAGAAAGGGTGACTGCCTTACCTTCAAAGGTACTAAAGTCCAACAGATCTCCCTACTACTAATTTCTTGCTTCTCAGCTCAATTTTTCCTTCATATGTTTACAAGAAAAAACAAACATAACACAACCACACTGGAAAAAAAAAAAAAAAGAATAGTTTAACCTTTTTTCTCCAAATCAAAAATAGTGAAATCACTGTGGAAAATTTGGGAAAACTCTGAAAAAAAATTTTTAATCATTCAAAATTCTACAACATAGAGATAAATACTAACACTTCAGTATATTTCTTCCACTTTTTTCCGTATGTATTTTAAAATAACTGGAACCATGCTGTTTATAGATGTATATCCTGCTTTTTTCTCATACTTAATTTTATTTTGTGTGCACTTTCCCATGTCAAGAATTCTCCAAAAACATCCTTTTTTCATGACTCTAGACTTTTCCATAAAGTGACCATCCCCTTAAGGTTAAAACATTGAGATTGTTTCTTTCCTTTTTAATACACATCACTATAATTAACATTTTTGTATAAAACCTCGGTCCTCATCTGTAGTTCTCGGTCCATAAATACCTATAACTAGATCAAGGATTGTTTGTCTCTTAAAACATTGCCACACCATTTCCAGAAAGTTCACATTAGTTTGAGTGCTTGACAGGCCCATCATGTCACAGCAGTGACCACTACCTATTTCCTTTTAATTCCCAGTAAACAGAGAGACCCCCAAAAATCTGAGTTACAACACAAATAGGGAATATCTGTTACTACACAACGCTTTTGACGGTTGTAATTTGTATGAGATCACTGTTACCCCATTTGTTATCAGACATGTTACCTTGAATAAAGTTGGAAAAGTTATAAATATCATCCTACACATTCACATTCATATATTAAAGTCATGACTTAAATGCCTTACAGATAGACTCTTAAATAGTCTCCAATGTATTAAGAATTGTGTGGAAAAGTGGGGGAGGCTCAAGTAGTAGAGTGTGTGCTTAGCATGCCCCAGGTCCTGGGTTCAATCCCCCGCACCTCCATTAAACAAACAAACCTAATTACCCACCCCTCCCCGCCAAAAAAGAAAAAGATACCACAAAAGCAGCATCCACCAGCCTTCCACCTACAAACTTAACAAGCATTTTTGAAAAATAAAGACCTAGTGATACCTTTTATCCCCAAGCATTTAGGTACACTATTCCCAGTGAAACAATTCCCTTGAAGTGAAAGCCACTCTAGCTGAAGATGCTGATTTCAAGAATCTAATAATCTTGTATTAATGCAGTGCTGACTTTCATTTGTACACAATCAATTTGTTACTGAACAAAGAATCCTTTTTAATTGCCAGTGGCAATTAACGGTAATCATTTTCCTTTGTCTTATTCCTAAGTAGTGCAGGCTGTAATAGATGAAGCCTGGGTTTTGACCTTTTTTTTAAATAGAGATGGAGAGAAGTACCATGCAACAATTTTTTTTTTTACACTTCAGGAGGCTATTAGCTGTAGCTGGCCAACATTCTTGCACCCCAACATTATTTAATAACTTTTTGAATTGCAGTTTTTAAAAAAAGCATTATAGGGAGCTCTACACAAATAAGAGGCAAAGCGTATTTTTAATCTATACATTTCTACGTGCTTAGAAAGTTTTCTCAGAAGAAAATCTGAGAAATTAGGGCCTGTTCAGATACTTTTCTATTTGCCAAAGAAAATACAGATTTAAGATCATTATATGACCAAACATTTCTTTCTTCTTTCTGTTGGACAAATTTACTTACAGTTTTGTTATACTTGGGTCTGAATCCAGGTCAGAAATGAAATGCTCAACTTTTTCAATATACTATACTGACTAGAAAGACAAGCTGGTACATGTGGCTGTAGATTCTTTTGAAAAGAATGGAACCTAATGTGTGCTCAGTCTCTGAATATGAGTATCTTTAAGATTAATATAGGACTGACTCCCAAGGAGCCAGAAACTAATCAGAACAGTCTATTCAACATTTACCTCCCTCACCCCATTCCATATTATATGTATAGTTAATTATTTATAACTGACTACCAATTCCTCAGGGGACAGAACTATAGGTTATTCTTATATCCAGTGAGACAAGACTATCTAATAAAATAAACATAAATTTCTGAATTAGACAGACATGGATTTATAACACAGACCTACCACTTATTAGCTGTGTGGCCCTGCTCAAGACACTTAGGATATATGCGTGTATGTATGTATGTATAGGGATTAAATGCTGACCAGGAGGACATGCCATCTAAGAGTTTCAAGCCTAAAAATGGCCATTATAGTCAGTGCACACATCTCCCCACTGTGCCCCCCCCAAAAAAGGGAAAAATGCTTTGGCACCAGCTTGGCTTCAATTAGCATGTATGTAGTGGGGGCCTACTATGTACAAGGTATTTTGCTAGGTATGGTGGGAAATCATTGGAAATAACGAGTATAACCCCTTTGTTTTTCTAAAGAAGAAAATGCAGTCAAGAGAGGTGAAAATGATTTGGCCAAAGTCACACAGCAGTAAGCTGTAGAACCTGAACTAGGACCTAGATTTTCTTATTATCAATTCAACATTCTTTATACCATAGGAAGCTGTCTCTCAATTGTTCAACTTTGATTACCAAGTGCAAATATTATAATAGTGATGAGTAAGAGAACATTTTCCAAATAAGAATGCAGAGACACTAGGATAGCGAAAAAAGTATGAAATACCTACACTATATAGATGCATAATGCAATTGTCACAACTGCCACAAATTCATAAAATGAAAATGTTCAATCAATAAAGGAATGAGACAGGCAAATCTGGCTATTTTCAACTAAAATAAATACTACTTTCCTGTGATGATACTTCATGGCTGAAAGGACCTGGTTCTCTGCTAATATAACAACTTCATGGTGTTTCTTAATATCAGAGAAGCAAGTAAATGAAAACTAGACTGACAGATGCCAAGTATTATTTTTAAGAATTTTTCACAGATGAAGCCCAATAAAGCACTGTATCAAAAATGAAACAAATTAATTTTCAGGAAGATGAACATAAATGATTTGTTTGCATTTCTTAATACCAGTAATTGAAGTGCTACTGCCATTGCTATTTGAGAGAGCCTATGTCAACAATGACTCAGCCTGAAAAATTCCACATTGTTTTTAAGAGATACATGGTTTTAGTTATGTAGCTGATACACTCTGGATGCTCCTTTCTCCCCAAATTACAAACTAATCTTCAAGCAAATAGCTGAAAAAGAGGCAAGAGTTCATTTTATATTTGAAAAAGCATGCAACAAAGTAATGCAATTCATTCTACTGCATCTCCCAGGGAAAGAGCCCCCTTCCCTACTCTGGGCCAATTCTGTGTTACAGGATTTGATTGAGGTGGGGGGCAGCGGTTAAAAGTAGCACCAGGAGTCTGGTCCCACTCCCAGCTCTAACATGGTATGTGATCCAGGACAAGAATCTACAATCAGAACTGCATGGCACACAAGACTTCAGGCTAGGAATGTGAACCCCAGAGAAGTGAATGCACTTTGTCCAAGGTTCCATCTAATTAGGTTAAGGCCAGAAAGTCTCCTGCCTGTACGCCCTGGACTCTTTCAATGACGACAGGAAGCCTGTCACCATGCTACTAGCAAGCCTTCCATTTCCCCATCTGTAAATGAGAAGGCTACACTAGGTACAGATCTTCAAACTATTGCTTGAAACCCAAGGGATTTCTGCTAGTTACCGTCCCTCTTTAAGCAGAGAATCTCCAAGTTTATCTATTTCATTGACCGTGAAAGAGAAATTTTAAACAACTGAACTAGATGATCAATAAAATGTCACACTGACTGGGTATACTAACACACTGTTTAGACTGCTACTTGGTGAATGACAATAGTTGAAGCAGATCACAGGAAGGCCCTACAAGAGACCTAACACCTCTCGGAACACCACAGCAGACCAAAGAGGGGAAAGCAGACAAGACCAGAGGGACATGAACAACCACTCTCACCTTTTCAGTCTCCAATGTATCAACCTGATGTGTTTCCTCATCACATCACATACTGACCAAATACCTACGAGGCTACAGTTTACAATCAATCAATCATCTGTGCAACCCTCACTCCTCCCAGACTGTCTGCCAAAAGTCACCATCAGGCCCATGGATCTGCACATAGAAAACTTCTTCCATGTGTCCAGTATCAATAGGAATGATTATTTTCTTATTTTTTATTGTCCCAAATGCTTTGACCTTCATCATACCAAGAAAAAAAAGGGGGCAATAGGGAAGGAAGAGGGGACACAGTCAAAAAGAAAGGTTAGTATAAAAAGATAGGAACTTTAATCAGACCAGTTACATGGAGATTTTCTAGGCAGGGCAAGGAACAACTGAAGACATGTTACTAGGTTAAAAACAGTTGTCACCATCGCCTGCTCCACACCCCACCCCCAACTGGCATATTAATTGTTCCAGAAGGCCAAGGCTACCACCTTAGATTTCTGTTGCACCCAATTCCATCATGAAAGCAAATGTTGATACAGGGGCTGGAGACTCTGCTACTATCAGAGAAATCTGACAGTCTTTGGAACATCAGCTACCAGTTTAGGAAGAAAAAACAGCTCTTTGTTCTTATGTCTCCTCTTTTCCTATTATGTAAAATAAACTTAGGCTTTCAGCATGCAGAAACTTTCTATGCTGTCAGCAGTATTAAAACTCTGAATCAAATTTAAGTGGTTCTGCATACACAATTGTTTTTATTCTTAATTAGCTGGCACTTCCAAGTTATGAATAAAAACAACAACTATTTATACCAACATGGGAGACATAAACTCAAATAAATTCAGAGAATTAATCATGATCATCACAAGGTCAAAATTCAGAAATTAACAGAAATGAACCAAAATTCTTAAAGTCAATAATGGTGAAAGCAAATGCCATTGAAAATTAAAATTATCAGACTCTGCTTGTCACAAAATTTAAAGTCCTAAGAACTCAGAAGGTAAAGGAGCCATACAGATCTACTATCCAGTCTCCTTCACTGTCTTATATACAAATGCCCTAATATTTGATGAGTCAATGGTCCATTTCTGTAGATGACAGTGCATGTTCTTTATTTCAAATGTGTTCACAGAGAACTACTTCTAAATAAGTGCTGAAGTAAACAAAGTTTGATCATAGCTCAGTTAATAAAGTCCTTCCAGTAAATTCTCCTTCACAGCTGGACGGCTGTTTTAATATGCAATTGACCTGGGCCACAGGGGGAAAAAAATCAGGAGGTTGATTTACTTAAGAAATAAAATAAATAAACCTAGAACATGCAAAAGGTTCTCTATTCCAAGTTAAGGAAGTAAAATGGTTGGACGATTTTCTGTAAAAACCACCTCTTCCTCTGAATGAATCTCCTAATCCCTACCCCCAACATAAGATCATTGAAGAAAGCAGCTCAAGGAAAGGTGGCTAAGGTACATTTCCCAGGAAATAAACCAAAATCCCAACCATATCGGCCAATTCCTGACACCCATTTCTCACTCTATCAAATGGCCTGGGTAGTGCCAGGGCCCACCCACATACTCCTGATACAGCAATGAACCCCCACCCTTTCCCAAATTCAGCCTGGATCTGCCTAGAGGCATTCCGCTCCTGTGGCTGGGAACGCCAGCAATACCAGAGGGCAGAAATCTGAGTGACACTTGGCACTCTCTCTTTCAACAAACAATCACAAAGGCCTTTCCAAACCCAGGCCCTCACTATTCTGAAGACCAGGAAGCTGAGTTCTTCCGGGAGCAGAGGTGAAAAAAAAATAAGCCCACCCTCCCCAACCCTTCCCGAAGGTCACACAGCAAACCAGAGACCATTAGGGAAGGCAGCTTCTGCAGACCTAGAGCAGTAAACCCTAAGTGCGGCCATAACCTCTGGTGGGATTGGGAAATACTTGAGAACTGGCATTTCCTCAGCCAAGGATAAAACAAAAATATACTTGTCAGCTGGAAAACAAAAAACAAAAAGCAGACTCCAAAGTTCTCCCAAGCGGTGCTGGCTTGGAGGTGGAAGAGGGTATAACTGTCTCTTTATAATAGCTCAGAGGAGGGAGGGAAAGTGAGAAAGAGATGACAGACCTGTGAGCAGCCGCACTCTCCTTTTTTGAAGGACACAAAGCTACAAAGCCCAGGGATCCAAAGGGGCTGGGGAACAAAATGGGAGTGGGAAAGAAAACTGGGCAATGGGAAGAGATCCACTCCCATCACCATAACCTTGGTAGAAGTGGGGGAAATGGGGAAGACACTCCCAGACTCCAGAGAGCAGTAACCAGTCAACCAACCTTCACCTATTTATTCAGATCTCACAGGATCCCTTGAGATAAAACCCTCAGGGTCAGCGTGCTGAGAGAATCTGCAGTCTAAATCAGAGCCTGGAGAGGCCGAGGCCCAACCGAGTCCCTTCTTCAAAGCTGAGGGATGGAGACTAGAGAAAGGCACATCTGAAGAGGGAAAGCACTCAGTGGAGAATGGGCGGGTCAAGGAGGGGGGAGCTGGGAGAAACAAATCTGACTGGAACTAAACGGGAAGGAGTCTAGCAGGATACAAGAAGAAAGAAAAAACAAGGAAGAAAACAAGGCAATGAAGTACAGAACTGGGAGAGGGACACCAAAAGGGAGACTCTAGCCAAGAACTGAGGCAGCTCCAAGAGGGAACTGGGGTAATGACAAGTAGGAATGGTTGAGAAAACATCTCTATACTAGGCAGAGTTGGAAAAGAGACTCAAAAAACAGGTTAAGAGGCAGGGCAAAAAAAAAAAAAAAAAAGGACAAATACGAGAAAGGAGAGGGGTAGCTGAATCAAAATAGTGGGGAAAGAGAAGATAAGGTGGAAAACTTAGAATTGAGAGGCAATAGAGGTGCGAGGCAGCTACAAGATAACCAGGGTAAAAGAGGATGGTTCCAAGAGGGGACAGCAGTAGTAAAGTTGAAATGGGTCCAAAAAATTTGTGAACAAATGGACAGCTCCGAAAGGGGCAGAGCTGAGAGGAAAACATTAAATAGAGAGAATGGGGCTAAACAGAACAAATGAAAGGGCAGGTGCAAAAAGCATTTGGGGCAGGTATGAGATGCAGTATGGGAAGGAAAGGAGTTATGGATCAGACAGAAATTACTAATGGTTTGGTGAAGTAAAAGGCAAATCCAAGAAGGACCAAAATGGAGAGAACAGGATTCGGAGACAGAGGAGGCTGTAAGCAGGTCTTAAACTGTTAAGAACTGAAACAGAGACAGGTCAAAAGAAGGGGGTGCAAATGAATGGAACAGCTTATAAGCTGGCCAATAATGAGGTGGAGAGAAGAAACCGCAAGGAGAATATTGGAGCAGAATTGGCAACTGCATGGCATGAGACTGCGGAAAGACTTGAGTTAGGGAGAAAGGTCAGAGAAGTGAGTGGTAGAAATGAGAGAGCTGCAGAGTCAGAGAAGGGGGAGGAGGCTGCTTCGTGGAAGGCAAAGTCGGAAAGCAAGCAGGTTGGAGGGCTCAGCAAGATCTGAGATTGGACGAGGGGTAAAGTGGAGAGGCAGAAAGGTCTGGAAGGGAGGAAAGGCTCTGAATGGCAAACGGGAGCAAGATCTGAGTACGGGAGGAGGCAAGCAAGGTGCAGCCGAGTCCGAGAGGGGGCAGGGGACAGAAGTGAGGCAGGCAAGGGTCAAAGAGCCCAGGGGTGCAGCAGGTCTTGTGACTAGGCAATAGGGCCCAAGAGGGAGGTGGAATTAAGTCCAAGAAAAAGACATGAGGGCAGCAGTGTCAAGACGAACAAGGTCTCGTATGGATCTCCAAGGAGGTGGAATCGCAGGTCCTAACGGGACAGCTCCTGAGGGTGCAACAGAGGAGGGTAACACTAGATGGGTCAAAGAAGGGGACAGATCCAGGGTGGTGAGAGTAGAATCGGATAAGGCAAAAGGGTCACGAATATCAAAGTGGGGGTCTAGAATTAAGAGATGCGGAAGAGTCACGAAGAAGGTGGGTCCCATGAGCACTGCAGCGTCCAAGAGGGGAGCAGGGCATTACTGAGGGGCGGAAGAGACGCAGAATTGGGAGCAGAGTGGCTGAAGTGAGGGGGTGGGGGACCAAGGCAGACACCGAGATCCCAATGGGTTGGAAGGTGGGGGCAGACGCGGCGACGGCAGGGCTGGGGCGGGCAGGGGCAAGTCCGAAGGGGAGGCGGGCCCCGGCGGGTCGGGCCGCAGCGCGAAGCGGCGGGGGCGCCGGGGCCCAGGGGACTGGGGGGCCGCTCCCTCCCCTCCCCCTCCGGCTCCTCCATTGTTCGCGGGCTCCGGGCCCCGCGGTCTCCGCCTCCCCCTGGACCCCACAGCGGGGCGACGCCCGGCCTCGCCGCCGGGGCCCGCGAGCTCGCGCACTCACCAGCTAGGCGCCCTCAGCGCGGCCCCGGCCTCCGGGATCCCAGCAGCGACGACGGCGGCCCCGGCGCCATGTTCTGCTGCTCTTCGTCCAGCGGCGGCTGAGGCGGCGGCGGCGGCGGCGGCAGCTCCGGCGGCGGGGGGCCGGGCGGACCCTCCCTCGCGGGCTCCCTCCTCCGCCTCCTCCACCTCCTCCTCCCGCCGCTCCGCTGCTCTCCCTCGGGGCGGGGGGCGGGGAGGGGAAGGGGGGAGGGGCGGGAACCAGGGGGAGGGCGGACCAGCCTCGCTCTCTCGCTCCCTCCCTCTTTCGCAATGGCGACGGCGACGGCGGCGGCGCCTCCTTCCTGCGGCCGCCCTCCCGTGCGCGCGCCCCTCGCTACTGCGCGTGCGTGGCGCGGGGACCGTTGAAGGGGAATAACGGCCCCCGAGCGCGTGCTGCGAGGGGATAACTGGCGCGAGGCAAGGGAGAAGCGAAAGCGCGTGCGCGCCCCAAAGGATCACTGCCACCGCGGCGGCCTGCGTCCTCCTGCGTCCAGGGAACAGGCGCGGGGGATGCAGTGCGCGTGCGCCCCAAGAAGATGCTGCTACTGCGATAGCTGCGGCGCGAGACTAAGCGCGAGGGGACCCGCGACCGAGCAGAGGGAATTGGGTGGGCAAGTGCGCGTGCGCGGGAGGGGCTGCCAGCCGCCGCAGCTACTCGCGCGAGGCGGAGGGAGTGGCCCGCGGCAGGCGCGCGCGCCCGTGTTTGCGCGCGCCTGAAGCAGCCGATGCCCACCTCGCGCTGACTCTTGGAGAAACCAGAAGGGGAAAGGCATGGCCCAGCTTTGGGGGCGGAGGCGAAGGGCGCGATCCCGCTCGCGCGGGACCTGACCAGCCAATGAAAGGCAAGGGGAGGTGGGTTTGCCGCGCGAGCCGCATCCCCCGGGATAACGGAGGACGAGAGAGGGAGCGACGTAACGTGGGGCGGTGGGGAGGGGCTGACGAGGAGGGAGCGCACCCAGTGAGGGAGTTGATTGGGGAACACGAGGAGGCGTGGCCCGCCTTAGCCCAATCCAAGCCTCGCAATTCGTTCCGGAAGAATGGGCGGGGCTGAGGAGCGCGTGCTCTTTTTCCTGGCGGTGAAGAAAATCTGCAGGCATTACGCGCGTTATTACAACTTGCTCTGGGTTCTGTGATCACCTGATCCCGGGAGAGGGGCGAGGGCCTGGTGCCTCGTGTAGCCCTGGCCTCCAAGTCAGCATTGTGCAAATGACTGCAAATCAAATGTCAGTTCGGGTTCCCGGAGGGGAAACAGTAGTGATGGGAAGGAGCATCGCTGTAACCCTTGAGTTCCTCTGAATTGAAGAGGGGTTCCTCTGGGACCCCTCCGGAAGTAGGAACCGTGAAAGATGAACGTTCTGGGAACCCTAGTCAATATTTAAGGAATGCATGAAGAAAGTCTATGCTAATTGCAGTTTTAGTTTCTTTACTCAGTCCCTCCATCTAAAAAATGGAGTGATGATCTTACCTGTTTAGTAAGGTTTGTTGTGAGAATTTAATGAGTTACGTTTGTAAAGTGCTGAAAATCATGCCTTGCTCTATAAACGCTGATAAATTACACGCGCTCAAGTTTAAAGCGTCCCGTTAAATAAAGGTTTTCTAATTACTGATTAGGATTGGTTTCATTCACACACACACCTTTTTTTAAACTTAACACTTTAATGCATGAAATTTGATTTTTAGACGTTCATGTTTTTTAAAGTTTGTTTTTAGCACTGTGGGCTAAACAAATCCAGTGTGTGGGCCAGATTTTCTTTAGGCTGCCACTGCAAACCCTGGTTTGTAAGTTATTTTGAAATCTACCACTTGAGAACACCAGAAAGACAGAAGAAAGGACATTGGAATCCCCTACTTCAGAATATGTGTTTATAACTCCAATGCAGTGTTCTAGGTCCTTCCAAGCTTAGGAAAATTTGTGAACTGCCAGCACCTAGAGAAGAGAGAAGACTGGGCTCTCTCGATTCAGATACTCATCTCCCCTTATTCTGGAGCAAGTCAGTTCTGCCTTATTCATTTAACTCTCACTTGAAGTCACTTCCTCAGCGTGGCATCCCAGATTTGGCCTGACGCCTCATACTTTGATAAAAAAAAAAATGGGCACTTTCTGCTAGGCAACATTCTAAAGCACTCACTTAATCCTTACAACACCTTACAAATAGGTTAAAGGTATTATTCTACTAAATTAAGACACAGAGAGGTTACACAGCTAGTGAGTGGCTGATAGGAGACTCAAACCTAAACAACGAGGGTCAGATAACTATGCATCAAGTACTTCTTCATAGCACTCCATCAGGGGTTGAAGTTCTGTACTGACATCATTATTTTACGTGTGAGTCCTCTGAAGGCAGAGACTTTGGCTAGTTCCTCAGTCTGGCAAATGGCCCACACTAAATACTTGTTAATGAATAAATGAGTGAATCCAATGCTAAACAAAGGAGATGATAACTGGCACTGGGGGCATGGTAGCCAAGACAAATTCCTTGTTCAATGACTAATCCCTACCCCTCTTTCAGATATTAGCTTAGATGTCCCTTCTTCTGAGAGGCCCTCCCTGATCTGCTAGCCTGATTAGGCACCTCCTCCAGGCTGCTACGGCCCTTTTAGGTCCTCCAACCAACCCCAGGCCACCCTGGGTTGTCCCTATTTCGTGGTAAGTCTTTCTCTCTCACTGGACTGAGTCTCTTGAGGACAGGGTAGGGACTGGCTCAGTCACCGTTGATGCTCCTAGCACGGTCCAGGCACAAAGCAGGGACTCAGGCAGTGTTTCCCTGGCTGGAGGAACAGAAACATCAAGGAGGGCCTTCCTAACTGCATTTCTTTCCAATGCACAGGAGGGCGGGTGTTAGCTGAGCAAGCCAACCACAGGAAGCAGGCTTCCCTGGGGGCAGCCGCCTCCGCGAACCCGGCTAACCTCCACTGCAGGATAAATAGACAAGCGAGTAAACAATTAGCCGACAGAGAGAAGTGCCGACTGCCGGCCTGGGCCGCTGTCAAAATTTCCAAGCATGGCCCTGGAGGGCCGAATAGTTAGGACTGGGGGGTCACACGAACCGTGGAGCTGGAGTAGATACGAGGCGGGAACTGGACCCGAATCGGGGAGATGCACAGGCAGAAAAATCCACAGAAGAGTTTTTGAAAAGAGGGTAAAGGTGCTGGAGCATATTCTCTCTCCATTCCTCAGAGTCAGAAATCAGAGAGAGGGTGGGGACCAGATCTGCGCTTGGCCAAGGAGTCAAGTGAGCTCACAGCGCCGCCTACAAACCGAGCTGAGGAAGCTTCTGCTAGCTGTTGCTGCAGGGGATGTCCTAGAGAAGTGAACTCTTCTGCCATTGGCCGCAAGATCAGCCAATCACAAGGAAGGCACGGGAGGCGGGGATGCCTGGATTCCCTGCAGAATCCCAGGGTTTGGCCAGTGCTTGACACTTGGTGGACACGCACCAAATGTCGGATGGATGGATGGATAGATGATGAACGTCCCAACTTCCATGAATTTTAAAAGAATTACAACATGCATACTGAGAAATGCACAAATCACACATGTGTACAGCTCGATGAACAGTCACAAGAGAACACATCCCTGTAACCAGCACCCAGATAAAGAAAAAATGTGACCAGTCTCTGAGAAGCCCCCCGGTGTCCCCTTTCACTCACTCCCCTCCCGCACAAGAGACCCTCTATCCTAATTTCCATGCCTGTTTTAGTTTACTTTTGCCTGCTTTAATACTTTATATAAAGGGGATTATACAATAAGTGGCCTCTTTTGATCAACATAGTTTGTTGCATTCATCCACGTTACTTTGTAGAGATGTAGATCATTCATTCTCAGTGCTGTGAAGTATTCCACGGTGTGAAGGAACTACGATGTGTTTATCCATTCTACTGTTGGTGAGCATCTGGGTAGTTTCCACTTTTTGGCTATTGTGAATAGTGCAGCTCTGAACAGTCCAGAACGTGACTTTTAGTAAATATTTGCGCTCATTTCTGCTAGGTATGTACCTCAGAGTGAAATTACTGGTCACAGGATGTGTATGTGTTCTCCTTTTTCAACCAGGTTCCCAAAGCGGATATACCTACTTCCATCCCTGGAGACGTGCACAAGAATTTCAGCTGCTTGCTCCACAGTTTCCCAAACACGTGTACTGTCCATCTTTTTAATTTTGGCCATTATAACAGTGGTGTAGTGGTATCCCATTGTGGTCTTAATTTGTCTTTCCTCAGTGATAAATGAATTAATGAGGTTAAGCATTGTTTCGTATGTATATATACATGCCATTGAATAGCATTTTTTGTGAAAATGCTATTTGAATCTTTTGCCCATTTTTCTATATTTTATTTTAATTATTTTTAATTACCAATAATATATGAATTTCTTCTCCTCACAAAAAATTTAAAATACCCCAGATAAGATGCAGTCTCCTTGGACAACCCAACCATATACCCTGGTCTCTCCAGAAGTGTGTTTTCTTCCAGACCTCTCTATACACTTGCACTAATGCAGTATAGTGTAGTGGCCAGAGGCATTAACTCTGGAGCCAAAATGTCTGAACTAGAATCTCAGCTTCACAAATTCCAAGCTGTGTGACCTTGGGCAAGTTACTCCTCTGTACCTCAATTTCCTCATCTGTAAAATGGAGTATATAATATTGGTACCTACCTCACAGTGTTATTTTGAGGTTTCAATAAATGAATTTCTTAGAAAAATTCTTGGAACATAGTCCCACGGTGCTGATAGGGCCTACTGAGTTGTAAATTTGTTTGTTTTTTTAACATAAATCATGTAACTTTTTATTGTAGTAAAATTAACATGAAACTTATCACTTTAACCACTTTTATGTATACAGTTCAGTGGCATTCAGTACATTCATACTGTTGTTCAACTATTACCACTATCCATTTTCAAAACTTTTACATTATACCAAACTGAAGCTCTATACATATTAAACAACAACTCCCCTTTTTGCCTCTCTCCCATGCCCCCCGCCCCTAGCAACCCATATATTTTTTTTAATGGAGGTACTGGGGATTGAACCCAGGAGTTGTACATGCTGAGCATGTGCTCTACTACTGAGACATTTCCCTTCCCCACACAACCCATATACTGCTTCGACCTCTGTAAACTTGTCTGTTCCAGATAACTCATGTACTTTCATGTCTGACTTGTTTCATTTAGCATAATATTTTCAAGATTCATCCATGTTGTAGCATGTATCAGAACTTAATTCCTTTTTAATGTTGGATAATATTTCATATTTTGTATATACTGTATTTTGCTTATCCATTTAGCTATTGATGGGCATTTGGGGTTTTGGCTATTGTGAACAATGCTACTGTGAACATTGGTGTACAAGTATGTCTTTGAGTTCTTGTTTTCCATCCTTTGGGGATATATACCTAGAAATAAAATTGCTGAATTATATGGGAATTCTATGTTTAACTTTTTTGAGGAGCCACCAAACTGTTTTCCACAATGGCTGCACCATCTCACTTTCCACCAGCAATAAATGAGGGTTCCAATTTCTCCAACTTCTTGCCAACACTTGCTTTTTCTTTGTTGTTGTTGTTGTTGTTTTGATTTTGATGATAGCTATCCTAATGGTTGTGAAGTAGTATCTCATTGTGGTTTTGACTTGCATTTCCCTAAGGACTAGTGATGTTGAGCATCTTTTTGTGTGCTTATTGGCCATTTGTGTATCTTCTTTGGAGAATGTCCATTCAAGTCCTTTGCTCATTTTTTTGTGTGTGTGAGTGGAGGTAATTAGGTTTATTTATTTATTTATTTTTTTTTTACTTTTTTTTTATTGAGTAATAGTTATTTTACAATGTTGTGTATTTATCTACTTTTTAATGGAGGTATTGGGGTTTGAACCTAGGACCTCATGCATGCTAAGCATGTGCTCTATCCCTGAGCTAGCTCCACCCCCATTATTGCTTTTTCGTAGATATGGAAGTTTTCTATATAAAAAATTGGAGAGAAATAAAAAGAAAAATCAAATGATACAATGTGTAGGTATCACTGTGCAGCTTCCTTTGTTTCTCCAACAACATGTCTTAGTGATTGTCCATATCAACTCACAGAGATCTCTTTCATTCATCTAAACTCCTACATCATATTTTATGTGACTGCATTTGAACTAGTTAGCTTTTCCCCTACTGATGCATATTTTGCCTCTTTCCAATTTGTCCCTATGATGAGCATGCTGTAATGACATCCTAAAGGAGAGAGTCTTTCCATGGTCCATACTAAAGTGGAAGTGCTGGAACTGGTCCTTTCTGTCTAAATCTGCAGAATATCGCCTCAGACTCCAAACCACCCAGGCCATAAGATTCTTGACAACAGACACAAAGTCTGTTCCCTGCTTGCGCACTTTGCCTAATGCTGTCCGCAGTTCTTTAGTGAGGCCAGCTGCCTCTGCTATTAGAATGATGGTAGCCAGTTCTCCAAGATGGATCACACTGATTCTTGCCTGATAGATTCAGATCCCCTCCTCCCACCTTGGATAAGGCGGTTCTGTATACTGATAAGATACTGTAGAAATGACAGGGTGTGACTTTTCAGGCCAGCTCATAAAACACATTACAGCTTCTTCCCTGCCCTTTCTTGGGTCATTCATTCTGAGGGAAAACAGCTGCCACATGACACTCACATGTCCTTGTGGAGAGGGCCACCTGGTAAGGAACTGAGGCCCTGCCTACAGCCAGCATTCATCAACCAACCCTATGAGTGAGCCACCTGGGGAGGGAGATCTTTCAGCCCTAGTCAAGCCTTCAAATGACTGCATTCCCAGCTGACATCTTGACTGCAGCCTCATGAGAGACATCAAGTTAGAATCACCCAGGTAAGCTGCTCCCAAATTCCCGACTCATAGAAGCTGTGTGAAATCAGAAATATTTATTGTTGTTTGCTCACTAATTTTTATTTATTTGCATATGTCATTTACGTCTGTTTCCCTCGCTAGAACACGAAGTCTGTCAGGTTGGAAACAGTGTCTGTTTTCTTGCTTACTGTTCATTCATTCATTCAGCAAATGTTTGTTGAACACCAGACTTCTGCCAGGCACTAAGTTGAGCATGGAGATCAGGACTGGGACCCAGGAGAGGCAAGCCAGGTTCTCACTTTCAGGCTCATTCAAGAGCTGGGTTAGCATCTAAGAGTGAGTGCCTTTTTAAATTTTGCACCCTGGGCACCTTTCTTACCTGGTCCTGGTCCCGGTCCTGTTGGAGATGGAACAGCAAACAAGACAGAAATGATCTCTGACCTCTTTTTGCCCCTACAGTTATTCAATAGCTATGTGTTGGTTCTTCTAACAATACTACACTTTTAATTTACATTGTTCTATGATGCTTTGTTTTTAGTAGGATAAGTCTCCCCTCAGTATCAGTACCTTTACTGAGGGCTTACTATGTGCCACCGTATTCTAGGGGATGTATATACAGTCAATAGACAGGGTCCCTGCCCTCAACAGCTTATCTCCTAATGGGAGATCCAGATAAGACCCACATACACATACACACAAAATAAAATCATTAACAGTTATAAAAGGGCTTAAAAACTCATTCTAACTGCCGATTTAGAGGATTTTAGGGGTGGGAGAGGGGAACTTCTGTATATTAGGTCCTCTGTATAGGTCTATGGAGGTGGTGTTTAAACTAAAGGAAGAGGACAGCCATCAAATAAATGGGGGAAGGACTTCCAGGAAACAGCAAGTGCAAAGAAAAGGAGCGGAGGTGGGAAAGCACTTGATCTGTCTGAGTAACTGAAGAAGACAAGTGTCCTCTGGATAGGAAGTAATAAGACCCCTAATATCTGATGTATGTTAACAGTGAACATTCATGATGTTAACTAATATTTATTGAGCAATTACTTTGTGCCGAGCATTGTGCAAGTACTTTGGAAACTTACGGATGTTTTAAACAACCCTACTGAGGTGACCCTTTGATCATTCCTCTTTTACAGATGAAGAAATTGAGTTAAGAGGTGAGTTGCTGATCCAAAGTCACACAGCTAAGAAATGCAACAGCGGGGTATGCACACAGTTCCGATTTCCAAATTCATGCTCTTAAACCACTGTCCGTTTCCCACAGAAAACACTCAACATATTTTCAACAAAGCACTGGGTGAGCAGAGAAAGACAGTTACATTTCTAGCACCCCCAATGCAGTATCTTATTTCAAACAGCAATTCCCAGCTTGTCCTTCTCGTCTTGGAAGGGGAATAGAAGGAGGACCACTGGAACTATATTTCCCAAAATGCAACTCTCTCCTAGCTGGCTGTCGAGCATGCCAGGAATTGTAGTCTTCCGAGGAGATATTCTCCCATAGCACCCAGCATACACTTGGAGTCTGAACGGTGTGGTAGGAAAAGGACTGTTGTACAGCATGCTGGGAAAGGGGACCGTCCTTTTTCCCCAGCAGGCCGCCCAGACGAGCGAAACCTTTCTTTGGACTACAATTCCCAGCGGGCTGTGCGCTAGAGGGCGGGCGAATTCTTCTGCCGGAAGTCCGCTCTAGCCCTCGGTCCCCAAACAGCTGCCAGAGCCCAAGCCACCCAGAAGCCGCGGGACCGGGGCCGCTGGGGTCTGGACGGGCGTCGCCATGGTAACGGGGGCGCGCCCACGCTGGGCAGGGGCGAAGGGTGGGTCCACGTGCAGGTTCTCGAGGCTTGGTGGGATACTGACAAGCCCCCCTGCCACGGTGCGATGGTCTGGGCCGAGCGCGGGCTCTCGGGATTGGGGCCGATGAGAGGCCTGGGAAGGGGGGAATTGGGCGGTAATCCTGGGCATGGGAGTGTACTGGGGCTCTCCAGGCTAGGGGGTCTCTGGAGACCAGGTGGCAAGGGGAGAGGGCTGTTTGGGACGGAGACACTGGAGATGGCTGGAAGGTTTTGAAACAGGGAGGCAACTCACGAGGCAGGATCTCAGAGGAGGGAAAAAGAAATTGGATGGGGGGAGGGGGTGTCCCAAAAGAAGAGCTCTCTGGGAGTGTGGCAGGATAGTTGGAGAAGAATGGGGGACGTTGGAATAGGAGAGGGGGTCTCTTGAGGCAGGAAGCTGACATTGCAGGCGGAGAGGGGGTGTTGGAACTCGGCGGGATACTGCTGATGAGAGAGAATCTCAAGAAGAGACTGGACACTGGAAGTAGGCAACTGTAGGGAATGGGGCTTTAGATTCAGGGAGAGTGTACTATAAAAGGGAGAAGTCTTGGAGTAGGGAGAAGATACTAGAAATGAGTGGGGAGCTATGAAATAGGTCTTTGCAAGAAGAGGGGTCTTGGAGGATAAGGAATAGGCATGGAAGTGTGAGAGATGGGGTTGGGACTTCTGGAGCAAGAACTGGGCATTGGATTTGGTATCCCTCTCGGGGGATGAAGAGACCCCACATAGGGCGAGGAGACCTGACAGAGGGCATTAAAACCCAGAGAGCGGAAGTCAAAAGGGAACAACTCCAGGATAGGGGGCTTGGAGACAGAGAAGGTTGGGGAGCATCTGAGGGGCAACGATTAAGGCGGGAAGGGACTTCTCGGGGTGGATTCCCTGAGGTGGAGAGATTCTAATTGGGAGGAGAAACAGGAAGAAGTGTATGTGGAAATCTGGGGGTAAGAGGCAGAGCTCTCCCTCAGCTCTGTAGGCTTGCTTCTAGCTCTGCTCCCTGCTCCCTCTATGCCCCATATATCCCAGGCTTCGCCCACTGGCTGTGGCTGCCTGGTGTGGGTACCCCCACCCCCACCACATGCCCTGTCTCTTCCTGCCGGGACCCCTGCCCTGCTAGGAAGTGGTTTTCCTTGGCTCAGCAGAAGGGGTTCTTGGAAGGAGAGTGTAATATCCTGTTCCCGTCCAGCTTGATTGGTTGGGGGAGGAGGGATGGAGTGTGTGGAGAATAAGGCTTAGGAAAGAGGGTGGACTCTCATGAAAAGGCAGAGGCTTGGATACATCAGGGTAAAGGGGTTTAGAGATAAGCCTTTGGACTCCCAGCTCTGCTTTCTGGCTGTGCGACTTCCTCTCTTTGAGCCTCAGTTTCTTCATCTATAAAATGAGTACAAGCATGCCTGTCTCAAACAGAACTGGGCCCAAAGGTAGGCTTCCTAGCTAGGTGAATTTGTTTGTTTATTTATTTATTCATTGGCATGCCTGGTAATCTTTAAAATTTTTTTTAATTTTGATTTTTTAATGGAGGTACTGGGGATTGAACCCAGGACATCATGCATGCTAAGCATGCGCTCTACCACTGAGCTATACCCTCCCCTCTCTATGTTTATTAACTCATGCAATAGTCTTATGAGGGAGGTACTTTCATTATGTCCATTATACAGAAGGGGAAACGGAGGTCCAGGGAAGTTAAGTGACTTGCCTACAGACACACAGTTGGCAGTGCCAGGATTCATTTGGGCTCTAGAGTCTGTGTTCTTAGACACTTGGTCAAACACCTCTCTGTCATAATAGCTAATTTTATTGAGTGCTGCATGGTACTATGCTAAGCACTTCTGGGATCAACTTGTTCAGTGTTCATAGTAGCTCTAAGACAGTTGAGCTGGCTTTTCAGAATCATAAATTTCTAAACTTATTTAACCTTAAAAACCCCCAGACATCCCCAGTACCTCCATTAAAATAAACAAATAAACAAACTCAATCCCCTCAATAAAGAAATAAATAAATAAATAAACAAACAGACTTTGTTTCCTACCTCCCCCCTCCCCAAAAAAACATCCAGACAAGATAGGTCTTCTAAGGAAATTTATTTTGCCAGTGGGGAATCTGAGGCTGACAGGGGCGGATCTTTAGTTTAAGGCCAGGCTGACAAGAGTTAGTGGAGACTGAGACTCAGCGCCCTAGAACTGACTGCAGAGTTGGTTGGTGGAAGAGAAATCACTCCCCTGGGGCACTGCAGGGACCTGCGGTGGCAGCAAGTAGCCAGGCCAGCCTGGCTGGGCTCTGAGGAGTGGCCGAGACCCTAGGAAGGCAGGCAGCAGGGACATGGGGACCCTTTCTCCCCTGCGGGGATGGGGGGAGCTGTTGGGCAGGGCCATCCAGCCCTGGGCCACCCTCCCTACCGCTCTTGCTCTCACTTCCTCGTCCCCGTGCTATCCCCAGATCCGCTTCATCCTCATCCAGAACCGGGCAGGCAAGACGCGCCTGGCCAAGTGGTACATGCAGTTTGATGACGATGAGAAACAGAAGCTGATTGAGGAGGTGCACGCCGTGGTCACTGTCCGCGATGCCAAACACACCAACTTCGTTGAGGTGACAGATACCCCCTCACAGTGCCTCCCACTCCTCCACCCCTGCTTCCTTTTGACCCCTCCTTCCCAGCCTCCTGCCCAACCTCTGATTGAAGTAACCCCTCAGACACTCCTTCCTCCCCACATTCATTTACTCAAAGGCTTTTAGCTTTCTGTCTTCCTTCTGGGGGTACTTCTCATTGTGAAAAATTTCTAACATACAGGTTACTACAATGAGAGAGAAGTCAGCTGGAGACTCATACACCCAACTACCCAGATTTCATCAGTATTAAGAGTTTGCATTTTTGCTGTACCTTTTCCTCTGTTTTTGGCCCGAGAATTATTTTTTGCTGGTGCCGTTTAAAAACTTACTATAAAAATATTCAAACACATAAGAGTAGAGAATGGTATAACGAACCATCACTTGCTGTAGTGTTTTTATTTATTTATTTTCTAATTGAAATGTAGTTGATTTACAATGTTGTGTTAATTTCTGGTTTATAGCATAGTGATTCAGTTATACGTATGTATATATATATTCTTTTTCATTTTTTTATTATAGTTATTACAAGATATTGAATGTAGTTCCCTGTGCTATACAGTAGGACCTTGTTGTTTATGCATTTTGTATATAGTAGTTTGTATCTGCTAATCCCAAACTCCCAATTTATCCCTCTCTACCTTTCCTGTTTGATAACCATAAGTTTTCTGTGTCTGTGAGTCTGTTTTGTAAATAAGTTCATTTGTATCATTTTTTTAGATTCCTCATATAAGTGATATCATATAATGTTTGTCTTTCTCTGTCAAACTTACTTCACTTAGTATGACAATCTCTAGGTCCATCCGTGTTGCTGCAAATGGCATTATTTCCTTCTTTTTATGGCTGCATAGTATTCCTTTGTGTATCTATACCACATCTTCTTTATCCAGTCATCTGTCAGTGAACATTTAGGTCTTGCTGTAGTGTTTTAAATTAAATTACAGAGATCATGATATTTCATCCCTAAATGTTTCAGGAAACATCTCAGAAAATAAACACTTCCTTACATTAAAACAGCAGCATCAGGCCTGATAAAATGAATCATACTTCCTTAATATTACTGCTTTAATACCCAAGCAATATTTAAATTTCATCATCATCATCAAAGCTGATTGTCGAAAGCCAGTCAAGGATCTTGCATTGCTTTTGGTTGTCTCTTTGTCTCTTTTAGTTGAGATGCCTTCACCTTTAAGTCTCTGAGGTATTAACCTGTTCAAGAGACCAGGCTGATCATCTGATAGAATTCAACCAATATTTATTGAGGGCCTGCTGTGTGCCGGGCACTGTTCTAGGCACTGGGGATACAGCAGGGGACATAACAGACATGAGTCCCTGCCCTCGGAGAGCTGACAGTTCCTAGTCCGTAGGAGACTGTTAGTGAAGATATAGTATATCAGGTGGTAATAGGTGCCAGGGAGAAAAAAGGAGCAGCTACTGGGGATGGAATTCCTGGGGTGTGTGCAGCAGGGTGGAGGGGTGGGGTGGGATGCAGGTTTAAATGGTTTGGGCAGGAAGTCTTCATTGAAGAGGGGACATTTGAGCCTAGACCTGAAGGCTTTGAGGAGTGAAAGAAAATGGTATCTGAGAGCAAGGCATTCCAAGCCTAGGGAACTGTAAGTGCAAAGGCCCTGAGGCAGGAACATACAGGGGCATTCCTGGAATAGCAAGAAGGCCAGAGTGTCTGAGGTGGAGTGAGCCTGGGAGGATGGTAGGAGCAGAGGAGATAAAAGAGATAACAGAAGCAGAAGTTGCAGGGCCTTGTGGGCAGTGGTGGGGACTTGGTCTCTTACTCTGAGTGAGACAGAAAGCACAGAGGGTTTTGAGCTAAGGAGGAACATGAGCTGACTTGACTTAGGCTTTAGGGGCCCCTCTCAGGGGACCACTCAAAAGGGGATCGCTGTGGTCCGGGTGAGAGACACTGGTGACTGGAACCTGCGTGGAAGCAGTGAGGGTGGCGACAAGCTTTTTGTAAGTAGAGCCAACTGCAGAGCCAAGGATTGGATAAGGAGTAAGAAAGAAAACAGGGCTGTCAGTAGAGGGTGCTGTCATCGTCTCAGCGGTACTCAGGACAGCAGATTGATTGAAGTGAAGATCAGCAGTGAGGTGTCTGTTCACATCCCAGCAGAGATGCCAGGAGGAGTGAGGAAAAGGGAGTGGGGACATAAGGGAGGTCCTCTCCCCTGGGGTGTCCTGCTGTGGCACAGTACAGGTCCCATACTGAGTGCTGAAAGTGATAGCACCTGAGGGACCTGGAGGTGGGGCAGTGAGGCCCCAATAGATAGGAGCAGCCAGAAAGGCCAGCTGCTCAGGTGAGAGTGCCTGGCCCTCAGATATTAGGTTCCTCCAAATTGAAGCCCATTCCAATGTCCATTCCTGTGCAGGGCAGTGTTGGGGACACAGTGGTGACAGAGGACAGAACCAGGAGGGTGACAGAAGGAAAGGGAGAATTTCAACAAAAGAGGAGTGCTGCTCAGGGTCAGATCCTGCTGGGGCCACACCAGCTATGACTGTCATTTGGTAATGCCTCCAGATAAAGTTTTCCTGCCCTCTAGGCTTCCTGTCTTGAACCACCCCCTCCAGAGTAGAGGCCTTCAAACATTTGGTCATGTATCTGTATCAGTTCAAAAAAAAAAGTAGAGTTAGCATCTTGATATATACTACTAACCCATAGACTATGTGCAGGAACTACTGTAACAAAATTAGAAAACATACTCGAAGTATAGAAATTAACAAAGCTAGGATAAGCTAGGAAAAAAAGGATAAAAACCAGGCACTTGTGTTGGCTTTTGCGGTTGCCACCAGGTGGCGACACTCACATATGCCAGACTGAGTTTTTCAGATTTTGGCCAAAGACATGCTTTCCTAGCCAGTCTGCATAGCTCTATCTATTGTTGGGTCTACTTACACATGCATATGAAATTTGAGTCTGCATCACTGGTTCATGCTTATTTATTCCTGCATTTATGTGTTACTGTAGTAATATTTATATGTCTATCACAGTTCAGTTAAGGGCAGGGCTGGGATTGCCTTGGTTACAAGGCATGAGTCTGCACTGCCCAGCACAGAGCCTGCCACACAGCAGGTACTTGGGCATTGTTTGTGGAATGATTGTCTAGATTAATTCCAGGCTAAGGAATTTGACTCTCTCCGCAGGCAACAAGGAGCCAAGGAAAGGGGGCTGGATGCTGTGGATACCCTAGCCTCTCTCTCTCAGCCCTGGGCCTTTTGCACAGGCTGTTTCCTCTGCCTAAAGCACTCCTGCCCATCCACTCCTACTCATCCTCCAGCTCTCAGTCTAGATGCCCCCTCCTCCAGGAAGTCCTCCCAGATCCCCGGGTTGGGTTCGCTACCTGCCTCTTCTTGGCTCCCACAGCCCAGCCCTGCTCACTCAGAGAACAACTGTGGGTGAATCTCTTTCTCTCCCCGGGACTGTGAGCCCCAGACAGGGATGACCAGGCCACCACTGCGTCCCCAGCACAGGGCCAGACCCAGAGCAGGGTCCACACAGGGAACGAAGGACTAGATGGTTTGGCATCGGGTCCTGGGCACGCCCTGTCGCTGACCACCTCTCTGCCCCACAGTTCCGGAACTTCAAGATCATTTACCGACGCTACGCCGGCCTCTACTTCTGCATCTGCGTGGACGTCAACGACAACAACCTGGCCTACTTGGAGGCCATCCACAACTTCGTGGAGGTGCGCGGGCGGGCGGGGGCCGTGTCTAGTCTCCTTGGGATTCACCGGCCCTCTGTGCCCTCCCGTTGGCAGCGGGATGGGGGACTCTGTCTTTCTCTGCCCACCTCACTGTTTCCTCTGGTCTCTGTCTTCCCCACCTTCCTCTGTGTTGCTCTGACTTGTCTTTTGCCATTTCTCTCTGATGCCCTTTATTCCTATGTGTGTATGTGTGTGTGTCTTTCCTGCCAGTCTCTTACCACCTCTGTCTCCCTCTCCCAGGTCTTAAATGAATATTTCCACAATGTCTGTGAACTGGACCTGGTGTTCAACTTCTACAAGGTGGGTCTCTGGTGAAGATGAGGATGAGGGAGCCAGGGGAGGGGAAGGAGGAGTGGGCCGGAACCCCACAGCCACCCCAGTACCTCCACTGAGTTCTGTCCCCTGGCTTTCGGGCATCAGAGCTCCCCATCTTCAAAGATTCAGACCAGCATCCTAGGTGGGTCCCCCTTTCACACCAGGGTCTCCCCTCGACCTCCCTTCGCTCAGGTTTACACAGTCGTGGACGAGATGTTCCTGGCCGGTGAGATCCGCGAGACCAGCCAAACGAAGGTGCTCAAACAGCTGCTGATGCTGCAGTCCCTGGAGTGAGGGTGGGCCATCCCTCCTGCCCCGATCCTTCCCCGGACTAGCCTGCTCGCTTCTCCTTCCCAGGCCGGGGGCCCACCCCAGCTGCCCCCTCCCTCAGCTGCCCAGGAGGAATGCACCCAGCTGGGTCTGGGCCACAAGGGAGGAGGCTGCACCCCATGGCCTCTGGGCCCCAGATGTGGGCGGAGGCCATCTCGTGTGTACTGAGTAACCATACTGTCATCGTGTGATGCTGTGAGTGCGTGCGTGGAGCCCCCAATAAACCTGTGGTCCCCGCCTGGCCTTATGTCCTCAAGCCCTTGCCTGTCTTCCCTAGAAACCATGGGCAACTCCGCATTCCCCACCATCAGTGCGTCAGGCAGTCAACAAACACTCCTCGTGCTCAGTGAGGCAGAGGGGAGGGGCAGGTGCATTCACACCTGCTTCTGCCCGCAGAGAGCCCCCCGAGACTGTAAGGGTGACAGATTTAGACACCAGGCACTTGCGAAAATAACAATGTTCACAGCCAACACCAATGTCTCAGGCGTTGTTCTAAGCCTTGTCACTTGTGACCTTACTTAATCCTCATGAGATCATGAAGAGGGGACTGTGAGTAGCTCCATTTTCCAGGTGAGATTACTGGGCTCAGAGAAGGTTAAAAGACTTACCCAGGGTCGCGTAGCTGGTCTGCAGCTGGACCAGGTTTGTTTTGAGCCCAGGCAGGTGGCTCCAGAGTCCTCGTTTTTAACCACTAGACCCTAGGTTGTGGTCAGTGCGGGCCCTGGACCTAGTGTTTGGTGGTTCTTGGCAACAGCAGTGCCAGCACTCAGGGTGGGATGATTCCTCCCAGTATAAGACTGTCCCAGATGGGGCCACACTGTCTGCCTCCATCTGCCAAATGGCAGCACCAAGTGGCCCTCAGCCATGGTGACAGCAGAAAACACCCCTGTGTGTTTCTAGTGCCCCTGGCGTGGCCATACCCCCCTCCCCCATGCCCAATGAGAGCAGAGTGATGACTGCTGGCTGCACGGGGAACAGCTCCCTTAGCAGAGCTGAGGACAACACCAGGCATGCCACGTCCACTCTTATTAAAGTGACATAGCGTCACGTCGGTCTCCCGGCTGCATGAGGTAGGCCCGTCCCAGCTCAGCCACACAGACACTGTGTGACCTTTGGGTAAGTCACATATTCTGTCTTGCCTCTGTTTCTTCATCTGGAAAATGGGCCCACTATGGTTTTTAATCTCACGAGATATGCCTGAGGAGTGAATAAGGTAACCCTGGGACAATCTAGGGTCGTGCATAGCATCAGTGAGCATGCACAGACATTAAGTGTCTGCTGTGTGCCGGGACCGGTGAGACACGAGACACGGGACATTTACACAGTTGGACAGTGAGCCCCAGCTGTCATCATCGTCATTTCACACGTGAGACACTGAGGCTTGGGGAGGTGAATTCCTTTACAGACACAATCAGTACAAGAGTGTATGCGATTCTTACTGCTGCTATCACAAATGGTCACAAACCTAGGGGCTTAAAATAACAAGACTTCGAGACTGACCACCCTGGATGGGTGAGGGTCGGGGTGGGGCATCTAGGCTGAGGTTTGGATCTGTGGCTGGGGGATGGGGTGGGAGGCGAGGTCATTCCTGGGACGGGGACAGAGCAGGTTGGAGGAGGGTGCTGAGGTCATGAGGACGTGGAGACTATTAGCTTTCTATGGCCACTCTAACACATGACGCCAAACTGGGTAACTTAGAACAAGAGAAATTGATTTTCTTGTGGATCTAGAGGCCAGAAGTCAAATCAGGTCGTCAGCAGGGCCATGCTCCCTGTGAAGGCGCTGGGGGAGGATGCTTCCTTATTTCCTCCAGCTTCTTGTGGCTCCTGACATTCCTTGGCTTGTGGCTACATCTTGACAATCTCTGCCTGCATCTTTTTAAAACAAATTTTTTTTTAATTGAAGTAAGTCAATTTACAATGTTGTTTTAGTTTCTGGTGTACAGCATAGTGATTCAGTCATATTTTTTTTTCTCAGAATCTTTTCCATTATAGGTTATTACAAGATATTGCATATAGTTCCCTGTGCTATATGGTAGGGCCTTGTTGTTTATGTATTTTGTATATAGTAGTGTTAATCCCAAACTCCCACTCCTTCCCTGAAGGAGCCTGTGAGCTGGAGCCCACCTGTGGCTTCTACTCCACTTCAGCTCTCTGTTGCCTTGGGGAAATGTGGGCCCAGTATGGCTGGATCTGATTTTACAAGAGACATTGACCATCAAGAGGTTTTTGAATGTGACATCTTCTCATGTTTCAATGTCTGCTTAGAAACAAAAATTTTTTTAAATACGGGGTCAAAGAAAACATGTCTAGCCGTCAGATTAAACCACGCATTTGCAATCCTGGGTGCATATGGGCCAAGCACCAGCAAGACTCAGTGCTGAGCTTTTAAGAAAATTCAGTGTTGAAGGAGGAGACAGAGAAACCTGAGACAGCCACCGAACAAGGAAGCTTGTTACTGACTCCAGTCTGCTCCAGTGTTATGGAAACAACAGGCCAGCCAAGAAACAAGCACGACTCGGAGGGTTGGAGTACTCAGATGTATTACGCCGGCAGGCTCAGAGGGGCTTCTGCTCTGAAGCTCTGAGCACCTCCAAGACGTGCACATGAGGTTTTATAGGATTAAATACAAGCTTGGGTTATTTGGCCAGTAGGCATGGAACAGCTTTAGCAGCATCATTATCACAAAAGAGGAGGCAGGGAGGCAGCAAACGAACATTCCAAAGCCAGATATACTTCTTTGAAAATCCAGCTGGTATACGTCTTTGAAAATCCAGCTGGCTAGCAAAAAAAAAAAAAACATGAACAGGGAAAGAGCAAACCAACACTAATTAACTTAGATTTATGAGTTAGCCCGGCAGAACTCAGATCAGTATTCCAATACTCAGATTTGTGAGTTATCTTGTTAGCCCAGCCCAGCTTTTCCTTCACACCAGGACCCACAGGTTCTAAGGTTTTTAAAGGCTTAACCCCACTTAATTTGCAGAATGAGGCTTTGAAGTAGCTATCAGCATTATCATGGCCACAGTGAAAATTCTCTTCTCTTTGAAGACAAGGAAATGTGGGTTCTGAGAGGGAATTCCATTTGCCTCAAGACACACAGTAAGATGAGACTGGAACCTAGATTTCTAGAATGCTGGAGGCAGGATGTTTCTGTTCCCTTTCAGGGGACAGATGTTTGAAAGAGATCCCCCCCAAACGTAAGAAAAGAAGAAGGAGAGATTTTCAGAGATGAAGATTTATCTTATATTTAATGTAATTCCACTCAGTAGTCACCCCCCCTACAAATCTCTCCATACTTAAGAAAATGATGATCAAGTTTATGTTGTGTTGTGGGTTGAATTGCGTCCCTCCCCCTGGCAAAAGAATCCACCCCCACCCCCTCAGAATGTGACCTCATTTGGAGATAGGGTCTTTACAGAGGTGATCAATCAAGTTAAAATGAGGACAGTAGGGTGAGTCCTAATCCAGTAGGACTGGTGTCCTTTAAGAGGGGGAAATTTAGACACAGACAGGCTCAGAGGAAAGATAAAGTGAATAGACACAGGGAGAAGATGGCCATCTGCAAACCAAGGAGAAAGGTGGGGAACAGAACAGAAGAAAGTTCCTTTTTTCCTCAGAAGGAACCAGCCCTGCAATACCCTGATCTTGGACTTCTAGCCTCCAGAGAGAAATACCAGGAGACAGTAAATTTCTGTCGTTCAACACTCGCAGTTTGTGGGACTTTCTTAAAGCAGCCCTAGGAAACCAATTCATGTTGGAAAACAAAGCTACAAGAAAAGGCAAGATAATGTTGAGGAGGAATATGAAAGGGCTTGCCTAACCAGTAATCGAGATCATTATTATTCAGCCTTAGCAACTAAGAGACCATGGTATTTGCATAACATTAGATGAGCAGATTAACAAAAAAGAGAGCCCAGAAACAGACGGTGGAGATCTGATAGTCGCCTTTCAGGTCATGGGGGAAAGGTGTGGGTTATCCATATAGGGTGGGCGATCAGAGCTCTACCTCACCTCATACACTAAAGTCATCCCCAGTAGGTTGCAAAACAAAATGTTTAGAAGAAATTAGGAGAGGATAGTTTTGTGACCTTGAGGTTAAGAAGGATTGTTGCAGTAAAAATCTTCATTAGTTCGATTTTGAAAGGATACATTCCTGTTTCAAAATTTGATAGGTCAAAAATGGATATAGTGAGAAAAAAAAATGTGCCCCTCAAACTTTCTCCCCCAACCACCTTGTTCCCCTCCTTGGAGTCTGCTGGCATAACCAAGAAATATCCTTCCACATACACATTTATGCCTGGGGAAGCAATATGAGCACACACACACACCCAGTCTTTCAATGCAAATGATGGCATATTGATCACACAATTTCTTCACCTTGGAGGTGATTCCAAAGAAGTACCTACAGAACCTTGTTATTCCTTTTTGTGGCCATATTGGAGAGAAAGATTTCTTAGGATACACAAACTACTAACCATAAAAGAAAAGACTGTATTAGAAGTAAAACCTCTGGGCATCAAAAGATACCATGAACAAAATGAAAAGGTGAGCCACAAGTTGTGAGAAGATATTTACAACACATGTAACTGACAGAGGGATTCATATTCATAATATGTAAAAAACTCCTACAAACCAATAAGAAAAAGACAAACAACCGAATAAGAAAATGTACAAAAGAGGGAGGGGAAAACAACATCAGAAGTCCTGGAAGATGGAGAAAGGAGGCAGGTTATGCACACGGGGGTAGATTGGCCCTCTACCTCACACCATACACAGAACAGCTCAGATGTGGCATATTAGTTATCTGCAATCTGAGGGAAGACAGGCCTGGCAGAAGCATTTGGGAGCCTCAGTAATCTGGCTGAGAGTGAATTCAAGGTGGAAATGGGAGAGATTATTTCTTTCTGACCTGGGGAAGGGAGAGGCCAGCCTTGCCCAGAGGGAGATATGAGGTGGAAGCCTGGCTCCATGCCTGACACCTGCCAGAGTCTTGTCAAAATTGACCAGGTAAGACTTGCCTTTCCTTCCTGGTGATGCAATCCTGCCCTTGGCTGACAACATCTTTAATTGACACAGCACAGGTCAGGCACTTTCCGGTATGTGACCGCGCTGAGCGCTTTGAGTAGCCTATTTCCTTGAATGGCATAAAAACCACCGTGTTTCAGGTACACAGGCTGGAAACTTCGAAGAGATTCATGCCTCTTTTCTGCTTCTCACCCCCTATATCCCAGCCAGCAGAAAATTCTTGTTGGCTTGACCTTCAATACGTATCCAAAGTATGTCTCCCAAGCTCCCACCCTGGTCCAGCCGCCAGCATCTCCCAGCTGGACTATTGCAGTTGCATCCTTGCTGCTTCTGCCCTTGGCCCCAACTAGCTAGCTAGAGGAATCCTTTTACAGGAAATGAATGATGTCACTTCCCTCATCAAACCCCTCCTGTGGCTTCTGTCTTACTCAGCGGGACCCACAAGATCCTGGTCTGCTCTCTGACCTCATCACCCTCCCTCTCCCCCTCATTCACTCTATACTGGGTACACTGGTCTCACTGCTCTTCTTTGACCTTACCAGACACAGTCCTGCCTCAGGGCCTTTGCATTAGCTGTTCCTCTGCCTAGAAGACTCTTCCCTCAGATTTTTGTGTGGCTTATTCCCTCATCTCCAGGTCTCTGCTCAAACATCACCTCCTCAGTTGGGCCCTGTTCACTGGTCTACTCCCATGCCTAAAAGGGCAGATGTTCAATAATCAGGCTTAGTAGATGCTCAATAAGTAGTAAATAAATGAATGAACAAATGAATCTTCTCAATAAAAGCTAGGTGCTATGACTGTCCCATTTTGCAAATGAGGAGATGGGATCGGAGGGGCAGTCACCCACCTAAGACCACCCCACTGGTCAAGTTCTTGCTGCAGGTCAGCCCTGGAGGTGCAGGCTTTTGAATGAGGTCAGGATTGTCTCCCCAACTGGGCAGGGGAGGGGCCTGAGGATCAGAGATGTGAAGTTATTTAGCTGGAGCTGCACAGCCAGGAAGATCTGGAATTGAACTTGGTCTGTCTGCAGCCAGGGCCATCGTCTCACCTTTGCTGCTGGAGAGTCTCTGTGCCAAAGCCTTCGTTGAAAGATTGAGCATCTTCATTTCACCTGATGTTGTTTTGACTGTTTGTTTTCCATTATTAACTCATTGGCTGACCCTGTGCCCTCCCTACCCCATCCAGTGCCCACGCCTGCATTTTTTTGGAAGCAAATCCCAAGAGTCCTAACATCCATCCACCCACTCCCTGGTGTCCAGGCAGCCTTAGAATTGCTGAATCTTTGAACGTGAGAGTCACAAAATGACAGGCTGGTCAGCCTCTGGAGGTGATGCCAGGACCTCCTCAATGCTGATTTACTTTGTGCAATTTGTTAGAGCTGTGACCAACAGTGAAGCCACTCAAGCCAGACGGCCTGGGTTCAAACCCAGCCTCTCCACTCACTGGCTGTGTGGGCTCAGGAGAGAGCCTCAGTTTTCTCATCTGTCAAATGGGAGGATAATAACAACCTCTCCTTCACAGGACTATTGGGGGGTTTAAGTGAGTGAATAGGCACCGAGCACTTAGAACAGCAGCTGCATTGAGTGAGAGAAAATATTTACCTTTAAGATTTCAGATCCTTGCTTCCTTGAGCCATCCAATTTCCAGCAATCATCCAAAACAAACACCAGAACACAATTGCCTGTGGCATTGTCAGTGTAGGTGATTCAACCAGTATTTCCGCACATATTTTGAAAAATGCTATTAGTAACACGAATATTTTTTTTTATTGGAATGAAGAAAAGGAAAGATGGTGTTTGATCTCCATCTTCTCCGTGGGTTTTAGACCTTAAGAGTACGCTCTAGAGGTGGGTATAGCTCAGTGGTAGGGCGGGTGCTTAGCATGCATTACGTCCTGGGTTCAATCCCCAGTGCCTCTGTTAAAAAATAAAAAAAGAATCAAGTTCAACCCATCACTGATGGACAAAAGAAATGTGATAGGTCCAAACAGTGCAATATTGTTCAGACTTGAAAAGCAATGAAGTACTGATCCCTGCTACAACATGGATGAAATTTGAGAACATTATGTTAAGTGAAAGAAGCCAGACACAAAAGATCGCATAGCCGGTGATTCCATTTCTATGAAATCTCCAGTATAGGCAAATCCATAGACCCAGAAAGTAGATTAGTGGTTACCAAGGGCTGGGAAGGATGGAGAGAGAGAGAAATGACAGCTAAGAAGTATGAGGTTTCTTTTGGGAGGTAAAGAAAATGTTCTAAAATTAATGGTGGTGATGATTGCCTACCTCAGCGAATGTGTTAAAAAACAGTAAATTAAAAAAAAACAAAACCATTGAATTGTACACTTTAAAAGGACCCCCCTAAAGTTATATGCTATGTGATTCCATAAATGGAATTATATAAAATTCTTTTTAAAATTTTTATTTATTTATGTTGTTTGTTTGAGGGGGGAGGTAATTAGGTTTATTTATTTTCTTATTTAAAAAATTTTTTAAAATTTATCTTTAATGGAGGTCCTGGAGATTGAACCTAGGACCTCCTGCAAGCTAAGCACACACTCTACCACTGAGCTACACCCTCCCCCAGCTAAAATTCTTAACATGACAAAATTCTAGAAATGGAGACTAGATTAGTGGTCCCCAGGGGTTAAGGAGAGGGTGGGAGTAGAGAAAGCGGGTGTGGCTATAAAAGGGCTGGGGGTAGGGGGAATCCTGGCGATGGAAATGCCTATTTCCAGACCACATCAGTTTCAGCATCCTGGATGTGGTACTGAACAGCCAGTGGATCCTCATTATCTGCAGATTCCCCATTTGTGAATGCAGATCTGGAAAAAAACCCAAATCAGCGCTCCCGGTGCTTTCGAGGTCATTTCCAGACATGAGCAGAGAAGCCAAAAAAGTTGAGTCGCCCAACACACACATTCCCAGCTGAGGTCGACCGAGGCAAAGCTCTGCCTGTTCCTTTCAGCTCTCACACTGTAAACAAGCATCCCTTTCACGGTCTATTTGGTGCCACGTTTTTCACATTTTTGTGACTTTTTTTTTTCTTTTGGTGATTTTGCAGTTTAAAATGACTCCCAACCCATAGTGGTGAGGAATTGTCCTGATTTCCTAAGCAGGCTGTGATGCGCCTTGAGAAGAAAATACGGAAGATTTTTTTTTTAAACAGATAAAAAACAGATTGCCTTTATTTCTTTTAACTTATTGTTTTAATTGGAGGTACTGGGGATTGAACTCAGGACCTCCTGCATACTAAGTATGCGCCCTACCATTGAGCTATACCCCCCATTTGTTTATTTTTTAACTGCTAACTTTTTAAAAAATTGAAGTCTAGATAATTTACAATGTTGTATTAGTTTCAGGTGTACAGAAAAGTGATTCGGATATATACACATACATATATTCTTTTTCAGTCTTTTCCATTAGCGGTTATTACAAGATACTGAGTACAGTTCCCTGTGCTGTGCAGTAAGTCCGTGTTGGTTATCTATTTTATATATAGTGCTGTGTATAGGTTAATCCCTAACTCCTAGTTTATCCCTCCCATCCCCAAATAAGATTTTTGTTTTATTTTTGTGGGGGGACGAGGGAGGTAATTAGGTTTATTTACTTATTTTTTTAATGTATGTTAAGCATGCACTCTACCATTGAGCTATACCCTCTCCCCTACCCTTAGGACTTTCGTATGTGTTAAGTAAACTTCCTTCAGGCACTAGTCATAGTGCTGTTGGCCTGAGTTCAATATGAGAGAATGAACAATGTACATTGCAGGAAGTATCTTCAAATAGAAACACACACTGCAAAGTTATATATTGACAGGTTCATGAGATGTCCTGGCCGAAATTTCACAGGAACCTACCTCTGTGTTGGCCCGGGAGCAGTGGTTCAGCATCTGCTAACTCAGGGTTGCAGTAACTTTATAGAACATAACTTGAATAAGGAGAATCAACTGCTCTATAGTTTTATACGATGTTCCCATGGGGGAGACTGGGTATAAGGCACACAAAATCTTTCTGTATTATTTCTCTAAAAAATTTTTTCCCCCAGTATTTTTTGGTTTGTTTTATGAGGGGGAGGTAATTAAGTTTATTTATTTATTTCTATTTGGAGGAGGTACTGGGGATTGAATCCAAGACCTCGCGCATGCTAAGCATGTGCTCTACCACTTGAGCTATACCCTCCCCAACACCCCAATTTTTTATTATGGAAAATTTCACAGATACTAGAAAAGTTAAAAGAATAATACAATTAGCACTCATGTATCCTCCAGTTAGATGTAACCCTTGCTAACATTTTGGCATTTTGCTTTGTATTTCTCCATGTGCTCTCTTAATTTTTTAAAAAAATTTTTTGGGGGGGAGGTATTTAGGTTTGTTTATTTATTTATTTTAACAGAGGTACTGGGGATTGAACCCAGGACCTCGTGCATGCTAGGGATATGCTCTACCACTGAGCTATACTCTCCCTCCTATTTCTCAAAACTGTATATGAATCTACAATTAACTCAAAATTAAAAAGTTTAATTTAAAAAAAGAGGAAGCACTGTTTGGCCCCTCTGAGGAACCACGAAAAGTGGTCTTTCAACAGATTCTCGTAAGGTTTTCACCACAATGTATGTGGTCAGACTTTCTAAATGAGTAAGTTTAGTTTCTCTGAAATTATGAGGTTGTCTGCAACAGTCTACATGCAGCTCAAGGCACTGATGCCCTTGTGACATTACCAAGAAATATTGCAGCAGAAAATATGAGCATTTTGGTGATGAAAAATAGCATGCTACACACTACTATATATAAACAACAAGGACTTACTGTACAGCAAAGGGAACTATATTCATATCTTCTAATAACCTATAATGGAAAAGAATCTGAGAAAGAATATATATGTATAACTGAATCACTATGCTGTACACCAAAACTAACACAACATTGTAAGTCAACTATACTTCAATTTTTAAAAATGCGCACTAGCCTGGAATACTGAAAACAGCTTTTATAATCACTACACCACACCCAGACACACAGGGAAGGGTGACTGATTTCCCCAAGGTCTCATCACTGGTAAGCAGTGGACCTATTGCAGGCAGGAATCACTTGCAGGCAGTCTGACTCTGAGTCTGGCCTTTAACTCTGACGTTATACTTCAGAAAGTGCAAAAGGCCTAGGGAAAGGGGGGCGGCAGGGGTGGATGAAGGGAGGTGGGGTCATAGGCCATGGCAAGCAGTTTGAGCTTTGTCCCAAGGGTACTGGGGAGCCATGGAAGGTTTTTTTCTTCTCAATTCAGGTTATGTATTCATTATCCATTGCTACATAACAAATTACCCCCGCATTATCAACTTGAAACAACCAATGTTTATTATCTCATAGTTTCTGGATGTAAGGAATCCAGGAGCAACTGAGCTGGGCAGCTGTGGCTCAGGGTCCCTCAAGAGACTGCGGTCATGCTGTTTGCTGGGACCAGAGTCATTCGAAGACTCAAGTGGGGCTGGAGATTGGCTCCCAAGGCCATTCGGGTGATTAATGGCAGGAGATGTCAGTTCCTCATGGGCTGTGGCTGGACCTGTGAGCCTCTCCTGAGAGTCCTCATGATGTGTGTTTAATTAATTAAAAAAGGAAGCTGTTAGACTGGGGTGGCTCTAATGCAACCTACCTAAGCAAACCCAGGCACGCCCGCAAATGCCTCAAGCTAACGTCCACTGAAGAAAAGTGTACAACATGAAAGTCGCAAGGTATGTTTTATTCGGGAGCCTTCCTGAGACCACAGCTCAGGACACTGACTTTCAGATAGCTCTGAGGGCCTACTTTGAAGAGGTATGGAAGAAGCCAGGCTATATAGGAGTTTTTGCTGAAAAAAAAAAAAGGTCAAAGATCAAAAGATTACTGCTAATCATAAAATGCAGGCATCTTAGGTTAATGATTTTAGTGCTTCTCTTTGTATGGGAAGATACAAGAGACTGGCTCTCTGAAATTATTCCTTATCTATTCAGTCTTCATGTCTTTTTTTTTGGGTGGGGGGAGGTAATTAGGTTTTATTTTGTTTATTTATTTATTTTTTTTTTTGTTTTTTTTTTTTTTGGTGGTGCCGTGACTCGGATGTTTATTTTTTTTCATAATAGAGATACTGGGAATTGAACCCAGGATCTGGTGCATGATAAGCATGCGCTCTACCGCTGAGTTACACCCTCTCCCACAAGTCTTAACTATCTAAGACCAGTGTCTTCTTTCCCTCCATCCTGAATTCCCCACAGGGCTCACTGTCTGCGTGGCTGCAATGACTGATGGATTGATGGTGGGTAACATTCGTTGTTTACTGAAATGGCAGGCAACATTTTTTGTCCACAGTAAGAATCAAAACCCAAGGACACAAAAAAGAAAGGAAGGGAGGGAGGGAGGAAGGAAGGAAGGAAGAAAGGAAGGAAGAAGACACTAAACAAAACCCAAGGACAACCAATCACAGCCAACAAGTCTTTCCCAAATAAGGAGAATGCTTAAGCTATAGCCAATCAAATAATCTCCTTGCTTTGTTTTCATGTCTTCTCTACAGAAAGTCTTTCCTGGCTCCTGTAGGTAGAGTGTTCCTAACTACTTTGAGTTTGGCACTGCCTGGTTGAAACTGATTTGTGCTTGATTAAGCTGTTAACATGTTGTATATGCCTCAATTTATCTTTTAACACACGGCAGCTGAGTTTCTCTAGAGCAGACAGTAATGTGAGAGAGAGAGAGGACCCAATATGGAAACTGCAATCTTTTTATAACCCAATCTGGGAAGTGACATGCCTTTGGTTCTGCTATATTCTATTCATTGCAAGTCCAGTTACTAAAATCAGCTCACACTCGAATAGAAGTGGGTTGAGGTCCTTGACTTGAAGGGAGGAGATTGTGCTATAATAAGAAATGTATTTGATCTTTGTCCCTGGTTCTGGCACAGAGCTCTAAAACCCTTGGAATTTCCTAAGTAACAGAAGTGTCTTTTATTATCCATAAGGAGCCCCTTTGATCATCCCCGAGTTTATGCTAATGTGATGACTTAGTGTGGGGTCACCTTATAGCCTCAAAATGGAGCTGGTCACCAGAAAAATCAAGTGATTAGGAGATTGGAACTTTCAGCCCCACTCACCCACCTCTGGGAAGTCAGGAAAGAGGGCATTGGCGATTAAAGCTCTATAAAAATCCGCCCCCCCCTTACAAGTTTACTTCCATTTGAATTCAAGTGAATTTCACATCAGTTCATTTTTTCTTTTTTGTCACAAATAACATAATGTAAAGTTTTATACTGAGGATTTGGAGAAGGAAAGCCAACAGTAGTAATCTCCCAACTCAAATTGTGAATCCATCTTCCTTTTCACTGTCTAGGGAGAGAGTAATTTCAATATTAGTGGGGTATTATATGGCAATTACAACAGTGACGAAGTTTTCTGTGATTTCGGTTATTTGGTTCAATTTTAACCATTCTATCGTTATGTATCTGGAGATGCATCTTCTGAAAGATTTTACTCTGCATCAGGACCAAAGGCTGTCATCGAAGGTTAATTTCAATCGTTAATTTTCACGTTATGGGATTTCTCTTTCCTGAGCAGAAAAATGGTTGCCATGTACTTTATTTTTTTCTGGATCTTCTTCAGTGGGAAGGCTCAATTGAAGACACATTTTTCTCTTACACTTCCGGAGGTCCGAAATGAGTCTTACAGGGCTAAAAAGCAAGGTGTTAGCAAGGCTGCCTTGCTCCTGGAGGCTCTTGGGAGAAATCTGTTCCCTTCCCTTCTCCAGCTTCTAGAAGCTGCCCACATTCGTCGGGGCTCTACTCCCTTGCCTCACTCCAGCCTTTGCTTCTGTTATCCCATCTCCCTCTCTCTGTCTCTGCTGCCTTCCTCTTTCCCTTATAAGGACCCTTGATTACAAGGGGTCTACCCAGGTGATCCAGAATAATCTCCCCATCTCAAGCATCCTGAAATAGTCACAGCTGCAGGTCCGCCTGTCACATAAGGTAACACATTCATAGGTCCAGAGAATTAGGACGTGAATATCTTTTGGGGCCACTATTCTGCTTACTTTCATTGGTGAAATAAAATGTATTATTAAAATTAATTTCTGTTACTTTTAACCTTTTTTATGTGGCTATCAGAAAAGTAAAAATTATCTACGCGGCTTCCATTCTTTTTTTTTTTTTAATGGAGGTTCTGGGGATTGAACCAGGACCGCGTGTGTGCATGCTATGCATGCGCCCTGCCACTGAGCTAGACCCTCCCCCGACCGTTCTATTTCTATTTCTACTTGACAGCGCTTCTCTCTGTATTTTGCTAGTCTACTTGTTATCTGTCTCCCTTCTACTAATAGAATGTCCGCTCCAAGAAGATTTGAGATTTCGTTTTTTTTTTTAAACCGCTGTGTCCCTAGCGCTAGCGCAGTTTCTGGCTAGTGGGTCTTCAATTAACATTTATTGAGTGAAAAAAAATTTACTGAGTGAATAAATATTCTGGATGTTTTCCTGATGAACTATCTCTCCCATGAACTCTCTGACACCTCTTACACCCACTCCGCTTTTACGGCTTCCTCCTCTCCCAAAATCAGGGATCCAGGGTGGAAGCCAGATTGGACAGGAAGCAGGCAGGCAGGAGGAGTGGAGAGATTTGGAAGAATCCTGGAAGGCTTCTTAAAGGAAAAAGTAAGGCTGGTAAGAGAAAGAATCCCAGACCAGTAAAGGTCTTCTGGATAATGACACTCTCCTTCCAGGATGTGAGCCTGGCTGTTTCCGTGGAGATGGATGCCAGATCCCATCCTACTGGCCCTAAGTAATGGAGATAGTGTTGCCATGGCGACCCCACATCCTTAGGATGGCGAAGTCTGTTCCAGCCAGATGCCCTTTGGGTGGAATTAGAGTGATGTGAGAGAGAAATAGCTCAGGGGAGTCACCCTGCTGGGCTGGCTGGTTTCAATAACTGGACCCCCCAGCTGTCTGGCCCTCAGTCTCCAGTTTTTGCCACTCTTTCCTGCCCTAATCCTTGCGCATTTCAAAATGCACAAAGATGACAGTTCCAGCACACTGGCTTCTCAGTACCCTGGCCTCTTCTTCCCCATAGACCTTGCCTTCCCCTCTTCCTCAGCCCCTCCCTCCCTCTTGGGATCAGAGAAGACAACTTGTCACAACTAACAACCACATTGGCTCCCTTCACAATCTCAACATCAAGCACCCCCTACCAGCCCCACCATTTGGACTTTTCCAGCTCATCCATCAGGTGACCAACTGAAAAACTATCCAGGACCTCCATTCCATTAACTGGACCCCTTTCCACTGCCTCCCCCCGCCCCCACGCCATGACTACTCCACCCTCACCTACCACAGAGCCTGCGACTGATGGTTGCAATTCTTTCCTTGCATCGCCCTCAACTCTTTTGGTCCCTCTAACTGAACAGTCTCAGAGAGAAGACCCCCAACTCTCTGCCTACTGTGGGCTGCATTTGCTGGAGGCTGGAGAACCACAGCGGTCGGGTCTCACTTTTACTTCAGGATCATGAACCTCCAGGGGGCGGTCATGTTGCCTGGCAATTCACCCCAGCCCACTTGCTCTTCCAGTATCCTTAATTTTTTTTTTAATTGTGGTAGAAGACACGTAACATAAAATTCTCCATTTTAAAAACCATTTTAAAATGTGCAATTCAGTGTCATTAAGCAAGTTCACAATATAATGCTACCATCACCATTATCCATTTCTAGATCTTTTTCACCATTCCCAACAGACACTCTGTACCCATTAAACGATAACTTCCCACACCCTCCTCCTCCCAGAGTCTGGTAACCTTTATTTGACTTTCTGTCTCTGTGAATTTGCCTATTCTAGTTACTTCATGTAACTGGAATCACACAGTATTTGTCCTTTTGTGTCTGGCTTATTTCACTCAGCATAAGACTTTCAAGATTCATCTCTGTTGCAGCAGGTGTCAGAATTTCACTTCATTTTTTTCCTCCATTGAGGTATTTTATTTGTATGTATGTATCCCATTCAGAGAAAAAAAAAAAAGAGCCTCAGAACTTTCCCTCCTATGTGTTTTTTGTCTTGCTTCCTCTTGGTCCACGATGCCAACTGTGGTCGTTGGTACAACGAATCCAAACTAATGGGACAGGCCTGTGAGAACAACAAGAATTTCCCCAGCTCTGTGATCATCAATGATTTCAAATTCACCAATGTAATCATGCTTCATCATCATAATTAGAAACTGGAAAATGACTTTGGAGTGTAGCCTAACAAGAACTTGGCGTGTGCCTCTCTCCTTGGCATTGTGGATGCTCTTGAGAACATTGGCTGGGACATTATGGTGACAGAAAAAGATGGTGGCTGAATATTCCATTGTGTGGATAGACTGCATTTTGTTTGTCCCTTCATTCTTTGATGGATGCTTGTGTTGTTTCCTAGACTTCTCTCTTTTTAAAAAAAATTTTGAGGGGGGAGAGGGAGGTCATCATGTCTATTTATTTATTTATTATTAGTTTGTTTTTTTTTAATGGATGTACTGGGGATTGAACCTAGGACATCGTGCATGCTAAGTATGTACTCTACCACTGAGCTATACTCACCCCTTTCCTAGACTTTTTAATAACTTATCCTGTCTCCTCAAACCTTTTCACTTCCTCCCCTTCTGCCCATTTTCAGTGGGGACCTTGCTTCCTACTTCACTGAGAAAAGAAAACCCATCAGAAGAAAACTTCCCCAGACTCCTACCACTCATCTACCCACATTTCCTCTTATTACTTGGTGTATCAGTTATCTGCTGCTGTATAACAAACAACCCCAAAACTCTCAGGTCTAACAACCTATGTATTACAGTCATGGATTCTGTAGGTCAGGACTTTGAACAAGGCACAACAAAGACAGCTTGTCTCTGCTCCCTGATATCTAAAGCTCCAGGTGGCAAGACTTGCTGACTGGGGGTTACTTGATGGCTAGGAGCTAGAATCAGCTGGAAGAGTCACCACTCATGTCTGGGCAGATGACACTGGCTGTTGCTGGATGACAACTGAGCTGTTGGCCAGAGCATCTTCTTGGGACCTGTCTGGTCTCTCTTTGTGGGCTAGTTGAGCTTCCTAACAGCATGGCAGATGGGTTCCAAGAATAAATGCCCTAAGAGCATGTGGCAAGTGCCTGGCATTTGATGACGTATCCTTGGAAGCCTCACCTCCGCCATACTTCATTGGTCAGGGCAGTCACAAAGTTCTGCCCAGGTTCAAAGGGAGGGAACATAATCTTACACAAGACACACTCCATGAGACTGTAAGGTCACACTGTAAGAGTATGTGGGATGGAGAGATTGCTGTGGCCATCTTTGGAAAACAGACTTTGCCTATGAATGATGAACATATTGTAGGGCCCAGGGAGCCTTCTCTTGCCAATTCAAGGACAATCTTTCCAGCTATTTTCTCCTCTCTCCTCGGCTTCTCCTCTAGAACTAAAAATCTAGATCATCCCTGCCAGCACACAAAACTGCTGTTTGATTTCCTCTGACCTTTCTGTAAAAGAAAACCAAAAAAAAAAAAAAAAGTGGACTCCCCAGCCCCTATTGCCCACCTGTACTTAATTTTACTGTACAGAATGTCTCACCATTTGACACACCCCATATTCTCCTTGTCTGTCAATCATCTGTCTGTTTCATAAGTATTCCAGCTCCATGAGCACAGGGACTTCAGTCTATTTTGTTCCCTATTATGGCTTCAGCCCATGCAATAGTGCCTGGCATGTAATAGGTGCTCAATAAATTTTTTTCTTTTTTTTTTTTCAATAAATGTTTTTTGAATAAACATTTTTGGTGAAACTGGTAATGATAATTACCTCCAAGAAGGAGAACTAGGGAGATACCAGATACACGTTGTTGAAAAATTAGAGTTGCCCCCACCCAGTGTGAGGGGTGCTTTTCCCCCAGCCTTTGAAAATTGTGAATAGAGATACTTACTTTCTCCCAGAGGCCTTTTGAGTCTTCTGAATTTTGTCCCCTTACCAGATCTTATCTGTTTAAATTAATAAGTGACATTATTTTTTAAAAATTAGCCCAGTACCTGGCACAAATTGAGTCAGCAACTGGGAGCTGTGTGATTATGATGATGGGAAACAAATGGGCCCCCTGGCTGGTTCCACATGCTGCCCAGCATCCGCTCTGTTCTCCATCCTGGAAGGCTCCTGTCTGGGAGTTGGCATCTCCTCTGAGCCTCCCCTACACTGGCCCAGCCCAAGGTCAGCTCTAGAGGTGTTTGATCTGACCACTTCAGAGCCTTCAGCTCAAGCCTGCAGCCCATCAGAGGTGACTGGAGCTGGGCTTCTCCCCAGATGGGCCTTTGAGGATCGAATAAAAGAGGCTGGGCATCTTCCCCAGATGAGCCTTTGATGAAAGAGGCTGGGCTGGTTGTGGAACTCATTAGTGTCAGCGCTGGGTCAGGGAGAGGCGTAGGGAGAGGGGAGACAATGAGGCAGAGAAGGCAAGCCTTCCTGGCGATAGCCAGGGCACTTACTGAGCACCTGCAGTGTACTCAGGCATGTGCTGGGCGTGGCTGGGGACAAAATTGTGACTGGCCCTGTCCTCACAGGGCAGTGAGGGAGACAGGCCAGTGACCAGAGAGCTACAACCTAGAGTGAACAGGGTTAGGGTTGGGGGGGGTGCCTGATGCAGTCAAAGTGGGTTTCCTGGAGGAGGCGATGCCAAGCTCCTCAGATATGACATCCCTCATGGAAACCTAGCTTTTCAGCAACATCTGATGATACCTTCCTTCACTCCCTCAAATCAAGCCCACACTGGTCTTCTCTGATTCCTGAACTCTCCAAGCTCAGTCTCATCCTCTGAGCCATTGCACTTGCTGTTCCCTCCTCCTGGCTCTCTCGTGCCAGTTCCTCACCAGGCAGGCTCCTTCTCCTCACTCAGCCAGCAGACCTCTAATTCTTGGAGCATTTAGCTCTTTTTAAGAATCCCCTTGTTTCTAGTTTCTGTTGATCCCTCTGCTTCCTGCCCTTCCCAGCTAGGATGTGACCTCTCAGCACCTGCCCCCTAATCCCTCGCAGGTCGCCTGCTAAAAAGTTGATTCCTGGTAAATCTTTGTGACACAAAGCAAGCTAAGATCTCCGGGAGAAACCAGAGTCAGGTGAAGAGGAAGAGGAAAGGAGTTCCAGGCAGAGGGAACAACACATGCAAAGGCATTATGCAGAGAGAGCTGGGTTTCAGAGGCGCTGGGGGAGGCCGTGCCATACGTGACTGGAGGGAGGGGGAGATGGAGGGTAGAGGAAGGGGGAAGGAGAAGAGACAGGAGGAGGGCAGAAGATCAGTGGGAAGGAAGAAGGAGAGGAAGAAAGGGAAGTTTTTATCCAGGGGCCTGTTGGAGAAGGCGGGGTCTTGCTGGGCTCTTTTTATGTGGGGGCGGAATTGGGCAAGATGCCTTTCTGGAAGACCCGCCTGTCTGGCTTGCAAAAGCCAGGCCTGAGGGACAGGCCTCTCCTCCCAGAGCCTTCTAAGGGCTTTGTGCAGAACATTCCAAAACCAGACCTTCTGGAACAGGACATGAAGTCTTGGCAGCCCCAGCTGGTCCCCGGTCCCAGGTCAGTGCCCCGGCCTCCTCCTGGCCCAGGCTCCCCCTCCTCCACGTCCCAGCTCCCCACAGCAGCCCGAGGCAGTACTTTTAATAGAACACTTGAAAAAAATATTAATAGGTAATTAAAGGCACATGGCACAGATTTCTAAGGGTACACAAGGGGATACTGTGAAAGCCATCTCTTCATCTCCCCCCGGGGCCCTTCCTGTGAGGCACTGGAGCCACCAGTTTCTTGAATTTTCTCCCAGAGCTAGTCTGTCATATGTAAGTACAGATGAGGGACTATTCACATGATTCTGCACCTGATATTTTACTTAAGAGTGTATTCACTGTGGGGGAAGGGTATAGCTCAAGTGATAGAGCGCATGCTCAGCACCCAAGAGGTCCCGGATTCAACCCCCAGTACCTCCTCCAAGCGGAAGTCAATAAATAAACCTAATTACCTCCCCCTCATAAAAAAAACAAGCAAAAACGTGTGCTTTCATGGCAGGGCAGTGGTGCGGAGGGTAGAGCTCAGTGGTAGAGTGCCTGCTCAGCATGCATGCACAAGGGCCTGGGTTTAATTCCCAGTATCTCCATCAAGAAAGAAAGAAAAAAAGTAAGCCTAATTACCACCTCCCCCCCCCCCCCCCGACACACACAAAAAAGAGCATATTCATTTTGAGGAGGCGGGGAGTAGGAGGTAGAAACTATTGGGTGTACGATTACAAGGATATATTGCACAGCACAGGGAATGTAGCCCATATTTTGTAATAACTGTAAATGGAAAGGAACTTCAAAATCGTATAAAAAATTTAAAAGAGCATATTCATTTATTCAACAGGTATTTATTGAGCACCTACTATGTGCCAGGCACGGTTCTAGGCACTGGGGACACAGCAGAGAAGAAAACAGATAAAATTCCCTGCCCTCATCAAACTGACATTCTAGTAGGGGAGACAGACAGTAGGTACGTAAAGTGACAAGTGTTTTTTGTTTTTTTTTTTTGATGGAGGTGCTGGGGATTGAACCCAGGACCTCATGCATGCTAACTAAGCATGTGCTCTACCACTGAGTTACACCACCCGCCGACTGGTACATTTTAATATTGCATAGTAGGTCAGATGGCACAGTAAGTGCTGTTGAAAAAACATACAGCTGGCAAAGAAGCTGAAGTGTTGAGGAGCCAGGAAAGTTTCTATTTTTTTTACAGGCTGGTCAGAGAAGGCCTTCATAAAGGTGACATTCAAGCAAAGGCCTGGAGGAGGAAAGACTGGAGGTCATGTGTTTATGTGGGGTAAGTGTGGAACAGCAAGGAGGGGAATGGCAAGTGCAAAGGTCCTGAGGTAGAAGTGAGCCTGAAGTGTTCCAGAACAGGCTGGAGAGGAGTAAGAGGGACAGTCTGTCTGTGTGGGGTGACATACAATCCTGTTAGAGTCTTGGCCACAAATTGGTTTTGCTGTCTCATCTTGGAGATGTCTCAATGGTGTGCTGGGGCTGGCTTGTAACAGTTTGTAAGGGCTGATTGCTAAACTTCTGGGAATTTTGCAAGCCTGTTTTTTTTTAATTAATTAATTTTTTAAACTGAAGTATAATCAGTTTGAATGTTATGTCAATTTTGGGTGTACAGCATAATGTTTCAGCCATACATATACATACATGTATTTGCTTTCATATTCTTTTTCTTTTTTGGCAGAGGGAGGTAATTAGGTTTATTAATTTTAATTTCTCTTTTTTACCAGAGGTACTGGAGATTGAACCCAGGACCTTGTACCTGATGCTCTACCACTTGAGCTATACACTCCCCCTCATATTCTTTTTCATTATAGGTTACTATAAGATATTGAATATAGTTTCCTGTGTTGTACAGAAGAAACTTGTTGTATATGCAAGCCTGTTGTTAAACATAGCCATTACTAAAACTTAAATTATACACACTTACAACTAAATAAATTCCATTATACATAACGATGGTAAGTAGTCACAATTTATCACTTCCGAATTATTATTCTACATTTTACTGCTCTCTGGTCTAGACATTATGAAAACCACACGATGGTGAAGAATTGAGGATATCTTCTAATTCTGCATTCAATGATGTAATGTTAGTAGCTTAGAATCAGCCGTGGTAGGAGTATTTACACCATAGACATTGGCAAACGCTACAAATCAGGACTGTTTCCTGCCCCAGAGAGCAGGTGGTTAAACATTTAGCAGCAAGTCACCGAAATGCATACAGATATGGCTCGTTCTTTTGTATTCCAATGCATGGATGGAACATGATGGATTATGCTGGTCCCTTCTTGATGGGTGCTAGGCTGGCGTCATCTCTTGCCAACACAAATCACTGCTGTGATTTCCCACATGCGCAGCTATAACTGTAGAATTCATCCCTCGAAGAACTGCTGTGTCAAAAGTCATGGGACCTTCTAACATTAATGCCTATTGCCTAATGCCTTTCCATGGAACCACCAGCAAATGGGGCAGAGGGCAGAGGCTTCTTCTAAGGACGCCAGCTTGATTGTGTCACTCTGCTGCTTATACATTTGATGACTCCTGCTGCTGGCAGGATGAAGCTTTCAGGTTCTCCCAAGGCCTGCACCCCTCATAGTCAGGCCTTGTCTCTTTCTTCTTGCAAGAGAAAGTTTGCACCATGACCCCTTGTAAATTCCACATTGCAGCCACCTTGATAATCTGCTATCTGTCCCCTGAAATGGGCCATGTTCCCACCCACTCTGATTGGCTCCTGCCTCTCCCTTCTCTGGGTGGCAACGTCTCCAGACTCAAAATGTCCTGGTCCCTCGGGCCAACTGCCCTCAGAAATGGCGCTTACACAGTCACAAAAATGCACTGTGTGGTTATCTGCCCTCAGGACTGACTCCTGACAGGACGGGGTCCCCTCACACCCCCAAGGGTAGGCCTGTAGCCCCTCATACTCCTCAGTGTGTGGCCTAGCTCGCCTCTGACCAGGGCTCTCTAAAGGGAAAAGCTAATAATCACAGAAATAAAAGCCTCCCCAACATACTTTTCTCTTATTACACTGCCCAGGCCTATGCTAAGGGCTTATGCCACATGGCTTTGTTTACTTCTCCTGCTGCCTCTGGGGTAGAAACTACTTCCATCCTGTTTCAGACCCAAGGACAAGAGGCTCAGGGGTGGAATCCCTTATCCAAGGACCGCTAAGAAGCAAGAGGGCTCACCTCTTGCCCCAACCCACTGCAACTTGGACCATTTTCCTATCCTGCCTCCCTGGAAGCATAAGATGTCTTTCTCTCCAGGTCTCCTGACAACTGGGGGGTCCCAGGGCAGGGCCTGGAGTGGTGGCAGGGGCAGCTGCCCTGGAAAACAGCTCGCATGGCCTTGGAGAAATCTGGAGGGGAAGTGGGGAAGGCAGCACCAGACACCCCTGCTCTGGGCCTTTGCTTGCAAAGGGCTCAGAAACCTGAGTTACACCACTGTACCACAGACCGCAGGGGCCTGAGAGCCTGCAGCTGGGGAAGGCGGGGCAGAGCAGCCCAGACAAGCCAGCTTTTAAATAAATAATTAGAAAGATAGGAAGGGATGGTCTGGGCCAATTTCCAGTCTCCCTGACTGCAGCTGCCCAGCCAGGCCAGAGTGCATGAAACTCCCCTGACTCTTGGCCTTGATGGACCCAACGTTTCTGTCTCCTCCAAGAGACTCAACCCACATTCCTGGTGTCCCTACTATGCGCCTGGCCCCATGCCAGGCAAGGCTGGGGACTCAGCGCTGGTTGAGATGGTCCCCACCGCCCAGCCCAATGGAGGGGACAGATACCTCCCCAGACAGTGACCACTCAGAGTGAGCAGGGATGGTCTGGAGGGAGGCCAGGGCGCTGGAAGAACCTGGAGGGATACCTGAGCCAGCCTCAGGGTCTTGAAGACTCAGGAGATCTGAAGATCTTAAGTGAAGAGAAAGGCATATGAGAAAAAGAGGTGGGGAAATAGGATGGGAAAGTTCAGGAGAGGGCAGATCACGCAGGAATATTTTTTTTCAAACTATTTTGAATTTGAGACACTTGATACAAACAAGAGAATGTATATTTTGCTTGCAATGCAGTATGTGGCTGTACAGGTGTGCACACACACAGGTAAGTTATAATTTCATGAAACAATAATTACTTAACAATATGCTTTAGTTAAATTTTTTTCATATATATATTTTTGAAGTATAGTCAGTTTACAATGTTGTGTCAGTTTCTGGTGTACAACACAATGCTTCAGTCATACAGGAACATTCATATATTTATTTTCATGTTCTTTTTCACCATCAGTTAGTACAAGATATTGAATATAGTTCCCTGTGCTATACAGTATAAACTTGTTTATCTGTTTTATGTATATTAGTATCTGCATGCTCTAGCTAATATTTTAAAAAATTAACTACTCAGGATTCATTCCTTTATTTCATGCCCAACGAATAGGTTGATGCCTGAGGTTGAGGTTTGAAAATATAGAAAATATAGGGGAGGGATAAATTAGGAGTTTGGAATTAATAGATATACGGTACTATATATAAAATAGATAAACAAGGTCCTACTGTATAGCACAGGGAACTATATTCAGTTTCTTGTAATACCGTATAATGGAAAAGAATCTGAGAAAAAAAATGTATATATATGTATAACTGAATCACTTTGCTGTATACCTGAAACTAAGATTGCAAATCAACTGCACTTCAATAAAAAATAAAATTTTAAAAATTAAAAAAAAGAAAATACAGATTACATAGATGTACAGGCCGTGCTAAGAGCCCTCAGATTCCAATCAAAGGAGCAGAATTCTGGAATCAGCAGGTGTGATGTCTTTAGTGCTGTTCACTGACTTGCTCATTCTCCTCTCCTGGGCAGGTGGGGGATTTTCCCTCCTGCCTTTCAAAGTTAGCCCCGGAGCCCAGGAATCTGCATTTTAACGCACCATGGACCCTATGAGACTTGATAAGTTTAAGAAACAATAAGATAAGACAGGGCAGAACCCACCTTGGCCACCCTACACAGACCCGAGCTGGGACCCAGCAAAGGGCTGGGTACTTAGATAAGATGTGTTAAATGAATGATTTTAACTTCAGCCTTTTTATTTCTTTTTGGGGGGGTTAATTAGGTTTATTTATGTATTATTTATTTTAATGGAGGTACTGGGGATTGAACATCGTGCATGCAGAGCAGGTGCTCTACCACTGAGCTACACCCGCAGCTTTTTATTTCTGCCTGCCTGATCTAGCTCACCACTCCAGTTTCATTTCTCAGCACCTTTCCCCTTGAAGTTTCCACTCTGACCAAACAGAACTATTCGTGGCTTCATAGATGGCTCACCTCCAAGTCTTCACCCTTGCTGAGTCCTCTGCCTCCACCCTTTTCCTCCTCCCTTCACTGGCCGGATCTGACATCCTTTAAAATTCAGCTCAGAGGGTGGCTACATGTCATTATGCATTTGTCAAAACCCATAGAATGTACAACATCAAGAGTGAACCCTAATGTAAACTATGGACTTTGGTTGATAATAATGTGCCCATGCTGGTTCATCGATTGTACCAAATATGCCACACTGATGAAGGATGTTGAGTGTAGGGGAGTATATATGTGTGGGTGGGGAGGGCTATGTGTACACTCTCTGTATTTCCTGCTCAATTCTGTTGTGAATCTGAAACTGCTCTAAAAGAATAAAGTCTATTAAAAATAAATAAATAAAATACAATAAAATTCAGCTTAGAGGTCTCCTCCTCCAGGAAGCCTTCCCTGACCCCACTTCCCAAGCTGGGCTTCCCCCCGGGCCCCTCCATTCCAGCCCTACTCACTGTGGGTCATTACTGTCTGTCTCTCCCACTGGACTGTGAGCCCCGGAGGACAGGAGCTCGGCCTGTCTCAGCCACTGCTGGGTCCCCAGTACCACTCAGCACAGGGCTGGGCACACAATAGGTAAACAGAAATGGTTTAAAAAAAAAAAAGAAATGCTTTGCTGAATGAATATAGGAAGGCAAATCTAAGGAAGGCAGAGAGGCCTGATCACAGGTTTGATGGAGAAGGTCGAAGCCCTGAAGTTTACTCAGTCCCTCCTGCTGTGACACCTCCTCTCAGGGAGAGCACTGTTCAGAACAATACCCATTTCACAGGAGGCAAACTGAGGCCAAGAAGGGCTTTCCTGCTTGGTGGGGTCCAGATTCCCACTGCTCAGCCCAGCCTCCTCCTGGACCCTCTCACCTCCTTCCTGCAGCCTTTTTTTTTTCCCCGTGATGATGAAATCTGAATCTGGGTAGGAGGTCTGGCTGAATAGGAGGAAAGCTAGCTGAGACCAGTTGGTGTATTTTCCTCTCCAAGCCTGAGGAGGGCAAGGGGTGGGTCACTCCTGGCCAATACTGAACCAAACCCTCAAACCTTGCCCTCTTGGCCAGGACCCAGACTGCACTTCCCGAAGGTTCTGGGATGCTTGGGTCCCCTGAGTCCTGGAGCCTCCTGCCTCCCTCTTGGCCCCATCTAGCACCCTTATGCTTAGAGTAGGTGAGCAGTGACTAGGCTAAGCCCGGCCACTCCCCTGTTACCTAACTGCCTGGGGGCCCCCTGCCTAGACCCGGGGGCCCTGGTTACCAGGAGGGCTGCCAGGAGCTTGCTGGCTGCTAGCCTGGCCACCTGCTGCCGCAGCACCTGAAACCCAGCTGCTGGGCCCCAACCGGAACTAAACATTCCTGGCAGAGGAAGCACCAGCCTGTGAGTCTGTGTTTGAGGCTCACACAAGAGGCCTTTTTAACTTTGACCCTTAGATAGAATCAACACAGCTTAAAATACTTTGAGATGGTGGTTTGCCAGATACCATCCAAAACACTTTCTACACATGAACTTGGCTCATCCCTCCATGACCTCGGAGGCAGGTGCTACTCTTAACCCTATTTTACTATCGAGCAAACTGAGGCTGGAGGATTGAGTGACTTGCCTGAAGTCATTCAGCTGCTAAGCAGTGAGACGAGAGAACAGTTTTACAGTGTCACAGCTTTCCTTCCTGAAATCTCCCGGCTCTGAGCAGTTTGTGTGAATTCTTGCAGAGACAGTCGACGCATTTGACACAGAGGCTGTTTATACTTGTTTTTTCCCCCCGTAGATGATATGATGCCCTGTCCTATATACCCCCACCTTGCCTTTACCTCCTTAGCAATATTTCTTGACCGCTTGATTTATTACGAAAATCTGCCCTCCATCCAGTTCCCTGCCTGTCTCATTATATTCAATGCCGCTCAGTGTTCCATTCAGTGAATGTGGTTTGTTGAATGATTGAAGGAATGAATTACTGAATAGACAGAAGCCTGGCTAAAGAGTTTGAACTTTATCCCGAGGGAAGCCACTGGGGTGACTAGATTAGATCCCTGCTTTTGAAAATTCCAGGCTCTTTTAAATTCTGAGGCTGTGCACATACTATTCCCTTTACCCTGAATACTCTTTCCCTGGGCTTGATCTAATTCTTTCCTGTCCTAGCTGGGATTCCTCCTCCTCCAGGAAGCCCTCCATGACCCCTAGTCCAGGTCAAGCATTCCTTCTGGACTCCCCCATCCCAGCTCTGCTCTCTCTATGTTGTCATTGTCTGGGAATGGGTCTGTCTCCCTTCTGGATTGTGCTTCCCTGCAGATTAGGGCCAGGACTGTCTTGGTCATTGCTGGGTCCTTAGTACCACAGGGCCCAACTTTGTGCTCAGAATAAATGATGGTCCTTTGAAGAAAGTCTCTCTACCTGGGGAGGAACCAATTGCAGGGGTAGCTGGGGTGTCAGATAAGGGTTGAGGGTGCCATCTGGGGTTGGAGACATCTGAGTTCAAATCCACCTCCCAGGCAGGGAGTTTGGGCCACAACAAACCTCATTATACCGTTTGCTTCCAAATCAGTAAATCAGGAGAGGTCTCAAAGGCTATTAGAGATTAGATAACATCAAATAGGCCCAAAGCCTCTCCTGCTGTTTCAGGGCTTTGTACTGCTCTTCTTTTTCACTAGAATGTTCTTTGCATATTGTCCCAGTGGACTCCTTCTCATTACAAATGTCGCCTCCTCAGAGTGGTCCATCCCCACCGCTCCAACTCTCTCCGCCATGAGCTGGTCTCGCTATCTCCCTTATTCCCACCTGACAGCCCCCAAGTTCATTTTCTTGTCCCTCCTCCCTCCTGGCAAGGAGTTTTGTCTGTTTTTTGTTTTTTGTTTTTAATTTTTGTTTTTCACTGTGGAATCTCCAGCACCTTAAACAGCACTTGGCCCTTTGTAAGGGCTTCAGGGATATTTGTGGAATGAAGACATGGTTGGGAATTGTTGCCTTGTGTTTTGTATTGAGGGTCACTGTGTACACCATCAAATTTATGCTCCAACGGACTCTAGGGAAAATAAGGAAATGGATGCTCAGCTGGTAAGTGGTGGAGTCAGGATTTTACCCAATGTCTGTGTGGCTTGAGTGTCCATGCTCTCAGTGTCTAGGACCAAATGTGGGAGTTTAACATGAGTTTGTGGCATGAATATGACTTCAGACTAGGAGGGTGGGAGGGTGCAACGCTTTCTGAAGTTGGTGGTGTGAAGGCTGGGAGGATTTGAGAAAGGAGAGTTTCCAAGAGACCCAGGAAGGAGGTCCGCAAGGACACTCATGCCTGGACAGTGGGTCCTTCAGATCCCAGGTAAATAATGTCCAGCTTGGCCTGGTCCCAGTGCCTCAGGTCCTGCAAAATATCATCACAAGCTCTCAAAGTAACTCTCCAAGCAGGTCTAGGGCTAGAGCTCGCAGCGATGGAATGACCATGGGGAATAGCTCACCATCAGGGGCCAGCAGCATCTGGAGCTGGTCTGGGGCCCAAATCATGCTCTTCAACAACAGTAGAGGGGCGGGAGGTACAGCTCAGTGGTAGAGCGCATGCTTAGCATGCAGGAGGTCCTGGGTTCCATCTCCATTACAACCTCCAGTTCAATCTTTAAAAAAGAAAATGACATTTCATTCTAAGTGAAGTCAGTTAGAAAGAGAAAGAAAAATACTATATGATATTGCTTATATGTGGAATCTAAAAAAAGGAAACAAATTACAAAACAGAAACAGACTTATAGACATAGAGAACAAACTTATGACTACAGGGGGAGAAAGGGGGTGGGAAGGGATAAATCAGGAATTCGAAATTTGCACCTCTTGGGGAGTGAAGGAAATGTTAGCTATCTTGATCATGGTGGTGGTTTCATTGGTGTATACATCTATCAAAATTCACCAAATTGTACATCTGAAATATATGTCATTTACTGTACAGGAATCGTACCATAATAAAGGTGTTTAAAAAAAAGAAAATGACAATAACAACATGAATGATAGCAGTTAACCCTGAACATAAGATCTCATTTGATCCTTAGCACCCGAGGAGGTCTGAGCTTTGAGCTTTTATTATTCTTCCCATTTTACAGATTTTTATAGATGTGGAGACAGGCTCATGGAGGCTGTGACTTGCCTCAGGCCCCACAGCTGCTTCAGAAGGAAGCTTCTTCGATGATCACTATCTGTAGTCTTTGAGCAAGTGTGAACACCTGATAATGTTGTCAGAGAACAGGCCAGGTGGAGAAAGAATTAGAATTTTAATACAGCCAACAGGAGTAGGGAATCATAACCGATTCCCTTTAAGGAAGCAGCAGAGGAAGTCTGGTTAGGCCCTTGAGAGGCAGTCTTGCAACACCTGGCCTCCCCAGGTGGGGCCTCAAGCCATGAGACTTCCCCTGGCCACCATAAGCTCCAGTTTTGTACATCTGGAGAATGGGTATAATAGCAGGGACCAACCTCACCAAGCAGTTATGAGGATTCCAGTGAAATCAGGCATATGTATCTGTCAAAACCCAGCAAATGTCACACAAGGCTTGTGCATTTTGTGAGAAAAAGAGGACCCCACATACAAATATTGAACTTCCGATTCATAAATGCATAATGAAGTGTTTGGAGGCAAAGTGCACTGAGATCTGCAACTGACTTTGACATACATTAAAAGACAGTGAATGGGTGGCTGGATAGAGAGATAAATGGATAGAAGTATGATGTAGAAATATGGTGAAATCATTGTAGGTTCTAGGTGGTGGACATATGGATGTCCACTGTAAACTTTTTTTTATGTTTGAAATTTTTCATAGTTAAAGGGAAATATTTGGTGAAAGCAAAAGCATTAGCACAGTCATTAAACGGAATTATAATTCTTAATGGATGAGTTGCAAATTGCGTATCTAAGGGGAAGCGGATTACAATCCTAATATAATAATAGCCAGTAATTGATGCATGTGGGGTTCTGAACTGAGAACATTTATTTTAAAAATGATTAGCATGATTAAATAAATCACTCCATCTCATTTAAATCTTACACCAGTCACGTGAGGGATCTGCATTTTACATTCGAGAATTGAAGTTCTGAGAAGGGACAAAAGACCAGAATTTAGGGCAGGAGAAGAGTTCCAGGCTAAACTGATTTGCAGATGAGCCATCCGCGGATCACCCGCACTTTCTTGGCGATTCTCGCGCCGGAACTTTTGTAGTTTACGCACCCCAACCCTCAACATCAACGCCCCGCTCCCTTCGTACCCGCCCCGCTGGCCCCGCCCCTGGACAGAGCCATTCTTATTCTGCCTTCAATCGGGGTGACTTGGCCCTATCTCGGCCTCAGCCCTGCCACTGGAGGGCTCTGAACCAATCGCCGTGGGCGAGTACGTCCCTGATCTCTCAAGCCTCACCCCCCGGGCTCTTTATCCTGGCAGCTTCCGCCAAAAAGCCTCAGAGCCACGCGGCGCTCCATGAGGTCCGTTCTTGGCTAACAGCTGTTACCTCTCGGGATCCCGGACCGCCGCCGCCTTCGGCACCCAGGGGACTGGTTCTTCCCTTCCCGGCCCAGAAGCCTGGCTCCGCTCTTCCTGGAGCTCTGTCCTCCAGCCCCCAGACAGGCTCCCCAGCCTTCGGTTTCCAGGACCCAGGCACCCCGGGTCCCCGACGCCCGGATCAAGGAGTCCCGGATCTGCGCCACCGGGACATAACTAGCCTCTTGAAGACCTCCGCCTCCTTGACGTCTTCAGCCTTCCGGTGCCAAGGACCCCAGGTTCCAGCTTGAGAAACTTAACCCCGAGTGCCAAGAACCCCAGGTACTCCCACCTCCCAGCTTTTGAGCGCCAAACACAGCCTGGAAGAGTAGAGGAGCCCCAGCGTTCAGCCTAGGGAATTTCAAACACTCCAGCTTCCGAGAGCCGAGGAACCTAGGCTCTGTGAACTCACAACTCCAAGGAACCTTCCAAAGTTCCAGCCTCCAGGCTCCGTTAACTCAGTTCTAGGGAAAGTCAGCGTCCCGGGAAGGAGCCCTAAGCGCTCCTAAGCGCTCCCAGCATCCAGGCGCTAAGGAGCCCCGGGGCGATCATCATGGTGGCCGATTCACCTAAAGGAGACTCCAAACCGCTGGCGGCGGCGGCGCCCACCGCCAACGGTGCCTCGGCGTTGGTTCCTCTAGAGGACCCAGGCGCGACAAAAGGCGGCAGCTGCGGCTCCCGGAACCTGGTGTGCCGCTGCCTTCGAGCCAACCTGCTGGTGCTGCTGACGGTGGTGGCGGTGGTCTTGGGCGTGGCGCTGGGGCTGGGGGTGTCGGGGGCCGGCGGCGCGCTAGCGCTGGGCCCCGCGCGCCTGGTCGCCTTCGCCTTCCCTGGCGAGTTGCTGCTGCGCCTGCTAAGGATGATCATCTTGCCGTTGGTGGTGTGCAGCCTGATCGGTGGCGCCGCCAGCCTGGACCCGAGCGCGCTCGGCCGTCTGGGCGCCTGGGCGCTGCTGTTTTTCTTGGTCACCACAATACTAGCTTCTGCGCTCGGCGTGGGTTTGGCGCTCGCGCTGCAGCCGGGAGCCGCCTTCGCAGCTATCAACGCCTCGGTCGGAGCCTTGGGCTCCGTGCAAGAAGCCCCCAGCAAGGAGGTGCTCGATTCGTTCCTGGATCTTGTGAGGTCAGACCCTGCCCGCTCCGCGGAGGAATAGGGGGAAGGGGGTGCTTCAGCCACGTGGGGAGGGGGCGTGCGTTAGAGTTGGCGGGGAGTCTCCAAGTGGACTGGAGCGTGGTTTGGGGATATTCCTCAGGGCCTCAGGAAAACGGGGTGGGATAGTTGGGGGAGCTCTGGCCCCTTGAGGGTCAGGATACAGAGGGTGAGGACAGACTCCTAGAGGAGGCTTCTTAAGGCAGGATCTTGCTACATAATTGGGACCCCACAGGAGGACGATAGGCAAGGAAGTCTTATAGAGGGAGAAGGAATAAGTCTTGAGGGGTTGGGGGGACATAAGAGGGTCACTCCTGTGAGGGGAGAGGATCCAGAGGGGAACTTGGAAGGGGATCTGGGGTGGCTAAGAGCCCCAGGTTGGGGCTTCTGGATAAAGATTTAAGTCCAGTGTCTAGATAAAAGTTTGGGGAGCCCCAGATGAGGAGCTACTCCCAGACCCTCTTCCCAGTCTCAGGGTTCCCGACACCACGTGTCACCCTGACAAAGCCAGGTCCTTTTCTCAGCCTCCTTTCCTCACCCAGTTCAGCTGGGCTGGACCCTTTATATGTCCCTGGTAGTCTGTCCACCTCTGCAAACTTTTCATCCCATTTCCGACTCTGGTCCCCGGCCACCCTCCCCTACACTAGGCTGCCCAGAATGGGGGTAGATACTTTTCCTTCTGGCTTCTGCTCCCCTCCGCCAAAATGGCTCTCCCCGCTTCTAAGGAGGGCATTCTGCTGGGTCCAGATGGCCTTTCCTTTGAGGCTTACTGATTCAGTGTCTCCAGGTGGGTTGGGGACTTCCTGAAAGTAGGGGAAGGAAATGATATGTCATGGAACAGGGTTCCCCCAGCCTCTTGGGGCACCAGTGCAGGCTGAGATGGGAGACTCCAGGGAGGCTTGGTGTCCAGAAGTTACAGTGGGTGGGCACCTCCTGGATGAGGGAGATTAGCTGGGTCCTGACCCAGCCCTGGTTGTCCTAGGGGGTTACAGGGCAGACAGGCACACCCTCTCAAAGGCTGTTTGTGTGTACAGGCTATCCCCTTGTGCCAAAAGAGATGTCATTCTCTTGGCCAGCCACTTAATGACTTAGCTGGAACATCCCTCAGAGCCACACAGCTTTATAAGCAGCTGACACGCAGCTGGACACAGGCACACACACTCAGCAACAGCTGTGACATCTCACACTGACTCGCGAGCTTATACTAACACACACACACACAGGAGACTAACACATCTTTAGCACAAATAGCCACTCATAGATGGGCACATACATACTCACATACACACCTACCAGGCCACACACCACAGGGTTGCACATATCTGGACACTAAACTGCATTCCCCCCAACCAGATACCAACCCTTGACAAACTGTTAACCAACCACCACTGACAGCTGTACACCTGCCACATTGGTCGAGCAGGGTGTTGAGGTTAGGATTATAGAGCCAGCTGGCTGGGTTCAAGTCCCAGCTCTGCCACTTCCTAGCCAGACAGTTTTCTTCACCTTCAGTGCTTCAGTTTCCTTTCCTGTGAAATGGGGATATGGTACATGGTCCTGAGGGCTGTTGCGGGGATTCAATGAATTGATTTATTTAAAGCACTTAGCACAGCGCCGGGAGATACCTTTGCTGTTATTTTTGTCTCACCCCGAGACACACGGGGTCCTTGTCGCTCAGTGGGGATGAATGCATGCCACTGCACACGTAGTCACACTCAGACACCCTCATACGAGAGCCGCGTAAACACAGACGCACATTGATGACAACACAGCCATACTTGTGGCTTTCTTACTACCCCTTCCTGGCACACTCAGATCTTCCCCACACCCTGCCAGCCACCACCCAGCCCTTTTCTGACGCCTCCAGGGGGAAGTAGCTGATGCAAGATGTCCAGGGTGTTAAGTGTGCTGCTGGGGTGGAGCTGAGGCCCCGTAGCCCTGCCCCCTGGCCTACCTTGGGAAGCTAACATTCCTCACCCTCAATCAGCCTTCCCTTGAGGCTAGAACACGAGCCTCCTGGGGTCCTAGGAGTCCAGCTCAGACTCCCCACACCCTGGAAAGAGGTGCAGACCCAGGTCCATCTCTGCCGGGCTGAACCTGGCTGAGGCACTGGGGGGAGACACATTTGGGTACAAATGGGGCCTCCAAGTTTCCCCCCACCAGAGGCAAACCCAGCCCCCCTGACATCCCTGACCTCCTCCTGTGGTATCTAATACTCCCCCCATGTCTATCTCTGCAGAAATATCTTCCCCTCCAACCTGGTGTCTGCAGCCTTTCGCTCAGTGAGTCCTTGGGGGTGTCCCTCAGGGTGGAGGGTGGGCAGGGAGGGAGACGGCCAGTTGCAGCCCCTTGGTGCCTGATGTGGGGCAGTACCTGGAAAAACACACAGGCCCAGATATTTATGGGCAATATTGCAGGGTTCCTGGGTGACTTCTGAACGAAACCCATCCACGCCCCTCTGGAGTTCTAATTCTAGCTGTGTGACCCTTAGCAAATGCCTTTACCACTGTGTGCCTCAGTTTCCGCCTCTAGAAAATGGGGGTATGAATTATCCTACCACAGCAGGGTTGCCAGCGGGATAGAATGAGGTCACGTTTAAGGGATGCTTAGGGCAGACTTGGAGCATCATCAGTGCCAGGATGGAGTGGGGGAGCCTTGAAGACAGTTGATACTGACTCTTTCCAACCCCTCCTCCCCTCTGCAGTATGCTACCTCCTATAAGGAGATACCGTTTGATGGAACCCTGGTGAAGGTAAGAGCAGCGGATGGGTGGTGGGGACCCCACCCTGTGGCCCATCCTTTTGATTTTTTTCATTTTGTCCTTATCCCAGTCTTATCTGCCCTTGGGGTATTCTGACATTTGCTGTGCAATTTGTTTTAAACTCTCTGCAGCCCCTCCCCAATTCCTATCTTTTCTACCTTTCTAGAATCTCCATTTTGCTCTCTCTTCTCCCTCCCCACAGCCACGCCTAGGTCCGGACTCTTTTCCCCTTTTCCCCCGACCCTAACTTTCCCTGGCCTCCTTCCTGATCTGCTCCAGGCCCCCCCCCCCAACCCCTACTTCAGCCTGGCAGCTCCAGTGGTCTTTTCAAAGCACGGACCTGACCCGGCCCCTCTCACGCCTAAAGCCCTGACATGCTCCCTAGTGCCCTCGGAAGAAAGCCCAGGCTCCTCGCCACAGTCCACAGGGCCCTGGGAGGTCCGGCCCTGCCCAGCTGCCCACCCAGCCTCATCTTGTGACTTTGCTCGGCCCATTCCACTCCAGCCACTGTGAATTTCTGTTCTTTGAGCGCCTAAGTTAGAGTCATTTCTAGGTTATCGCATATTGTTACCTCTCTCTAGAATCTTCTAGACCCCTCTTTTTATCTGATTTACTCTTACTGTTCTCCAGGTCTCAGCCCCTGCCTCCGGAAGCCCTCCCTGATTGCCCTCCAAGCTTGGCAGTACCACCCTCCTCAGTTCCTACATTCCCTTGGGTTCTCCCATTCTAGCCCTTCCCACTCTGGGTGGTCCTTGGTGACAGGTCTATTTCTCCTGGACCTGGACCTGGGAGGAAGGAGCCTGAGAACTGTCTTATCTCTGCTGGGTCCCAGCAGTGCCCAGGACAGGCCCTCGGTGACTGTATTGGTTGACTGATTGGCCCCTCCCGTCCCCATCTGTTCTTGCCCAAAGGTGCCTGTGGGGGGTGAAGTGGAGGGTATGAACATCCTAGGACTGGTGGTGTTTGCCATCGTCTTCGGCGTGGCCCTGCGGAAGCTGGGGCCTGAAGGAGAGCTGCTCATCCGTTTCTTCAACTCCTTCAATGACGCCACTATGGTGCTGGTCTCCTGGATCATGTGGTAGGTGGTGGGGTCTGGGGGTGTGGGGTGGGGCGACCCTCTGTCTGCTCCTTGGAGCCAAATGGCCTAAATTTAAACCCTGCGTCGACTCTTCCTTGGCTGTGTGACTTTGGGCAAGTGACTTAACTCTCTCTGTGCCTCCATTTCCTCATCTATAAAATGAGAACTGTATTCCATGAGAGCTAAGACTGAACTTGGAAACTTCTTGATCCTATGGGAAGGTAGGACAGCTGAGTTGTGGCCACAGCCTGGCTAATGCATCTGTTTTCGAGATTTCAGTGTCATCAAATGTTTGCCTTTGGATTGACGATTAAAAATATTGCCTGCTTTATAGGGTTATCATGCAAATGAGACGAGTGACTAAGGCACAGGTAAAGCACTTAGAAAGTGCTTTAAATGTCTAGCACCTACTAGGCATTCACTTAATGTTAGCTATGATTATTACCATCATGTATGAGCTTTCTTAAAAAACCTCAGATAAGACGAGAAAGAAAAAAAAAAAAACAGGTACAGAAGCCTCTGGCTTCACCCTTGGCAACTCTGCCTGTTGCATCTCCACATGGTGTCACACTGATTCTCAGGACCCATCCTGGGTCTCGCAGGTCAGAAATCAGGAGATGGGTTAGGGCTGCTGTGTTTTTAACAAATCTCACCCCTCACCTGGTATAATCCCGGATTCTGGTGTAGCTGACAACTGATAACTTGCTGGGTAGAACAGGAGCACTTTGTCACAGAGGTGGGGTGGTGTGTGGGGAAGACCAGGCTGTGCAGCTGGGCAGCCTGGGTTCCCATCCCGGCGCTGCCACATCCTAGCTGTGTGCCTACGACAAGTGACTTTCCCGCTGGACCTCGGTGTCCCCATCTGGAAAATGACGTTGATAGTACCAGGTACAGGTGAGTTAATATGTGTAAAGTTCTTGGGATAATGCCTGACCTATAGCATGCCTACAGTAAACAGCCTTAGCTAATATTTATCAAGTACTTGTATCATTTCTGGGCACGTCACACTGGCCAGAACTTGGGCGTTTGGCCAGACCTAGCTGCACAGGTGGCTGGGAAATGGTACCTACCTTCTGTTACTAAAGAGGAGAATGGATTTGAAGACAAGTCGCTGTAGCGATCAGGCAGTCAAGGAGGTGGTGTTGGGAGCCCTCCTGGCTGGGACCCCTGAGATCTTTACTCCAGGAGAAGATGATAATAATTCCAGCTGAAGTCTATAGATTGCTTATTGTGTACAAAAGGCTTTCAACTCCTTTCAACTGGCATCTCATTTCATCCTCCCAGCATTCCTGTGAGGTTGGGAGCATTATGGTCTCTGTTTTACAAGCCTATTCAATTTTGTTTAATTCAGCAATGCCTGCCAAGAGGCTCAAAATAGGAGCTCCCTCTTAGGGTTGTGGTGAAGTCACAGTCAGGCTCAGCTTCATACCTGGCAGTTGTCCTCAAGACATGAGCCATGGTCTTTATTTTTCATGATACAGTGAGAGACTGTAAGGATTTAAGTCACACTGGCTGCTATAACAAACAAACCCAGAAAACGTGCATGATATGCCTGGTGGGTGTTTATTTCCTGATCATGTGTTAGGTCCCAGTCTGGTGGGTGAGTACTATTCTGTGTGGCTACGGAAGCACCCAGGCTTCTTTGATCTCCCAGCTGCACTATCTTCAAGGCGGTGCTGTGGGCGCCTCCTGACTTCAAGGGAGGCTGAGAAATGTGGTCAGGTCATGTGCTGAGCACCGTGCCTGGCCCTGGGTGGCCCTGTGATCAGAGGTGGCACTGTCTCTTGGGGAATTAGGTATGCTCCTGTGGGTATCATGTTCCTGGTGGCCGGCAAGATCGTAGAGATGGAGGACGTGGGGATGCTCTTCACCAGTCTCGGCAAATACATCCTCTGCTGCCTGCTCGGCCACACCATCCACGGGCTCCTGGTGCTGCCCTTCATCTACTTCCTCTTCACTCGCAAAAACCCCTACCGCTTCCTCTGGGGCATCATGACGCCGCTGGCCACTGCCTTCGGGACCTCCTCCAGGTGGGGCCTTGGGGCAGGGTTTTTAAATTTAAGGGGCCTGGAGCAGGCATCAGATGTCTAGAGACTCCAGAAATGTTGTATTTGGGGACATTGGATCTGGGTTGGGGCCATATGTACTTTCGTAAGTTTCTCATAAGGCCCTGGACCCCCTCTTGCTGTTAGGAAACCACTGCCTTAGAGATTTATTTCTCCCTTCCTGAGACACCCCTCCCTGCCCCAAGGCTAGGCCTTGGGGGACTCTAGTGCTTTACCCTGGATCCAGTCTCAAAGCTCCTTCCACCTCTCCTGGGTATTTTGTTCCGGCTCTGTCCCCTCAGAACCCCACCCTCCCTATGGCAACATCCCCAAGAATATAGTCATCTTAGTCGAGGTCTATTATTAGTAGAGATGGGGAGGTCGTCAGTGAGACCTCAGATGTTCTGGAATTTAGGTATGAATTTTTGTGTGCATTTTGAGGAGTAGCAGTCAGTACTCTCCCGGGGGTTCAAAACGCCAGACATTTTGGAATGCCTCCATTTTGTGGGATCACTCTGGCTCCAGGAAGAGAAGGGCACGGAGACCTGGGGAGGGCTGAGGGCCAAGGGGTGGGGGAGGGGAGGCCTAGGGATGTGGGAGGGGGCGGGGTCTAGACTGATGGGCGGAGATTGCAGAGGGTTGTGGCGCTGTGTGGGCAGGGCCAGGACCAGGGAATGACGGGGGTGGGGGTGGGGATAGATGGGGCCGTGGCTTGAGTGGTGAGTGGAGCCAGTGAAAGCTAGAGCTAACTGGGACCTCTGGTCCCTTGCAGCTCAGCCACTCTGCCGCTGATGATGAAGTGCGTAGAGGAGAAGAATGGCGTGGCCAAGCACATCAGCCGCTTCATTCTGCCCATCGGTGCCACTGTCAACATGGACGGAGCCGCGCTCTTCCAGTGTGTGGCTGCAGTATTCATTGCACAGCTCAACCAGCAGTCATTGGACTTCGTGAAGATTATCACCATCCTGTGAGTGTGGGGTGGCTAAGGCTAGGACGCTTGATCTACCTGACCCCTCCCTTGAGAATGGACACATGCTGGGAGGAGCAGGTCCCTCTCCCTCCTGATAGCTTCTCCCACTCCTGAAGGGCCTCACCTGACCTTCTTTCTCCTCCCCTAGGGTCACCGCCACAGCGTCCAGTGTGGGTGCAGCGGGCATCCCAGCTGGAGGTGTCCTCACTTTAGCCATCATCCTTGAGGCAGTCAACTTGCCGGTTCATGACATCTCCTTGATCTTGGCTGTGGATTGGCTAGTGTGAGTAGGGGTTCGGGGCTTCAGTGGGGCTCAGGGGTACTCCTGGGAGAAAGAGGATGAACAAGAGAGTCACTGAGAATCTCTGGGCAGAAGAGGAGCGGAAGGAAGGAGTTCTAGAATAAAGGAGATAGGACCTTGAGTGTTCTAATCAGGGGGAAGGAAGGGATCTTTGGGGTTCTAAGAGGAACCCCAGAAAGGTAGCATGTCCCAGTGGTTAACAGCAGACTCTTAGGCCAGGCTCCAATCCCAGAGCTACTGTTGCTGGCTATTATGACCTTGGGCAAGTACTCCTGTGTCTCAGTTTCTCCATCTATAAAATGGAGAGAATAGTTTCTCCTTTAGGATTAGATGACTTAATCCATGCAGCTCTCTTAGAACAACTACTCAGAACAGTACGTATTAAGTGCTACATAATTGTTAGCTATTATGATGAAGCTATTAAGAACATAAATAATTGGATAAGTTTGGTTTCAGAAGTTAAGTAGAAAGTTACCGTGTGTCTCAGCAATACGATGCCTAGGTATAAACCCAAGAGAATAAAAAAACGGTCCACTAAGACTTGTGTATTGAAGATTCACAGCAGCACTATTCATAAAGCAAACAGGTGGAATCAACTCAAATGCCCACATCAGCTGATGAATGCATAAACAAAATATCATCTCTCCATCCAAAGGAATATTATTCTACAATTAAATGGAATGAAGCAGTGATACATACATCCTGTAACATGGATGATCCTTGAAAACATGCTGAGTGAAAGAAGCCAGACACAAAGGAACACACTGTATATGATTCCATTTATAACTGTTCAGAATAGGCAAATCTATAGACAGAAAGTAGATTAGTGGTTGCCTAGGGCTGGGAGGATGGGAGAAAATGGGGGATGACTGCTTAAGGGGTACGAGGGTTTCTTTCTGGAGTGATGAAGTTATTCTGGAATTAAATAGTGGGGATGGCTGCACAACTGAATAAATGAAAAATCACTAGGTTGTATGCTTTTAAAGGTGAATTTTACAGTATGTGAGTTACAGCTTGATTTTTTTTTTAAATGACACACAAACACATCCCCACAAAAAGTATAAAGAGGAAGGAAAATCCTTAGGGTTCTAGGGAGGAGAAAGGCCTGAGGGAGAACTTAGTATTTCAGACAAGATCAGGCGCATTCTGGGTAGTATGGCTGTAGACGAGAATTTAGTATTCAGAAAGAATAGGAGGCACCAATGGGTCTTCTGGGGCTCCAAGAAAAGGGAAGGATGAATTTTGAGGTTCTAGAAGGAACAAATCTTGTGTTTTGTTGGAAGAAGGATCATTAAGGGATCCAGGCGAGGAGGAGATCTCTGGGGTTCTAAGGCAGAGAAAACCTAATGGGACACTTTGGGATTTCAGGGAAAAGACAGTGGTTAGGGGGCTTCTGGGATTCTAGAGAAAAAGATCTTTTGAGGTTCTAGACGAAGGGATATTTGGGATCCTAGGAGAATGGAGGGGAGGGGTGAGTTTCTGGGTCTAGGAGGAGTAGCACAGGGGCCTGACCCCTCCTCTCCCATTTATTTCCTTCTCTTTCCCCTTCAGGGACCGGTCCTGTACTGTCCTCAATGTGGAAGGTGATGCCTTTGGGGCAGGACTCCTTCAAAATTATGTGGATCGTACAGAGTGTCGTAGCTCAGTGCCCGAGCTGATCCAGGTGAAGAGTGAGACGCCCCTGCCTGTCCCCGCCGAGGAAGGCAACCCTCTCCTCAAACACTACCCAGGACCTGCTGGGGATGCTGACCCCTGTGAGAAGGAATCAGTCATGTAAATCCCAGTAGGACCGTCCCTGCTCTGACAGGAGGTACTTTGGACATTGGAATCATACAGGGTGGGTGAACAGACAAACAGGGCCTCTTGGGGGAGCCCTGCACCCACACTTGGGGAGCCACCAGCCTCAGCCTCTCTCCCCGACATCCGATGTGAGGGGCCCCGCTGCTGGGGTCTAAGCATATGCATGTATGTGTGAGTCTGTCCCCAAATCTCCCCAATCTTCAACTCCTGTCCCCACCTGAGGCTAGGAAACAGCAAGATGGAGTAGTGTCCTCCCCATCCCACCTTGTGAACCTGCCTGGCCTCCCTGTCTCGGGGCTCAGGGCATCATGGGAAATTCTGCCCTCTTTGGGCAGAAGGATGTTTTGACAGGTTGCTGGTTCCTTTGCTGGTTATTTTGGTGGCTGTAGCTCTAGCTCTGTTTGTGTGTGTTCTGTGGCTCTCCATGGTACATTCCACCTTGTCCCCAGGCCGTCTTTTCCCTCCACAGTAACAGAAACACTCCTAGGAAACTGAGGACAAATACTGGTTACTCCAGAGGACATTTTTAGCAATAAAATGGTCACGTATATTTAATCAGATGTGTTTAAGAATTCAACTACAAGGGCTAGCCATGCAGAAAACAACAACAACCCAGAAAACGTGATCAATTGGACTTCACTGAAATAAAATATCTGTTCGTCAAAAAACACCATTGGGAACCACCATGAGATGGCACTCACTTATTGGAATGGTAACAAACAAAAACAATACAATGTAGGGATGAGGATGTGGAATCGTGGAATCGGGCAGAGCTCACATGCACTGCTAGGGGGAATGCAAAATGGTCCAGTCACTTTGGAAATCACTGGGTAGTTTATAAGAGCTGGGCACTTTAACATCAAAGTGTACATTAAAATATCTACTTACCATGGTGCTCAGGAGTCCTGCTCCTGAGTATTTATCCAAGAGAAATGAGACATTCTGTTCACACAAAAAGTGGTCCATAAGTGTTTATAGCTGCTGTCTGTATTGCTAAAATTTAGAAGTGAATCAATTGGATTAGCTGGTATAATTCATTCATTTGATGGAAGACTGCTTGACAAAAAAAGAAAGAAAAAGTATGGATATACTCAACTTGGATGTAGCTCACAGATAGTATTTTGAGTGAAAGGAGCCGGAAACAGTACAAGCAGGGTAATTCTATTTATATGAAGGTCTAGAACAGGCGAAGCTGGTCTGTGGTGAGGGAAATCAGAACCGTGGTGACCTGTGAGGATTTATCGACTGGGGGAGGGCACAAGGGAACCTTCCACAGCAGCAAATGTTCTGTTTCGATAGAGCTGCTGCTGACCCAGATGTAAACATTCAATTAACTGGGGTGCATAAGATGTGTGCACAATATACCCTATGCATGTGATCTTCCAGTAAAAAATTTTGTACAATCCGTGACAAATTGATTTCCCACTGTAACCACCTCCACGGGAAGGATCCCTTGATAGTTTAACTCTCCCTACCCTAGTAGCCCCAGTAATGACTTGCTCTGTTTTTTAACTCCCAAGTTTGCTGTTTGAATCAAAAACCTGCCGTGGAGGGCGGGAAGATAGCTCAGTGGTAGTGTGTGCTTAGCGTGCACAAGGTCCTGGGTCAATCCCCAGCATCTCTGTCAAGATAAATAAGAGCCTAATTACCTGCCCCCACCCAATAAGTAAATACATAAAATAATTGGAAGGGGAGGGTAGAGCTCAGTGGTAGAGTGAGTGCTTAGCATGCACAAGGTTATGGGTTCAATCCCCAGTACCTCCATTAAAAATAGATAAATAAATAAATAAAGGCTGTTACCCTGGTGCAGATCCTAATTACCCCCCCCATCAAAAAATAAATAAGCCTAAGGGGGAGGGTATAGCTCAGTGGTAGAGCGCATGCCTACTATGCACAAGGCGCTGGGGTCAATCCCCAGTACCTCTATTAAAAAAATAAACCTAATTACTATTACCCCCAAATAAATTAACCTAATTGCCTCCCCTCCCAAAAAAATCCCCTGCAATTGTTTTCAGCCTTGAGTGCATCCTGGATGCGGCCGACACCCGTTACAGCTCACCTGTCCTAACAGGTTCATGTCTTGCATGCGGTTGAAGTGTGTTACATGTTACTGATACTATCTCCCCCTCCCTAGGTCTCTGTTGACTTCGCCAGGTGCCTGGAGGCACCACCAATCTGGGGCCAATTAGAGATGTTATCTTGTAGCTCAAGCATCTTTTTGGGGGGGTTATTTAGTTACCACTCACGATGGCTGTGTGGCAGAGAAATAGAATTCATATCTGACTCTGGGCAAAGTTCTTGGGCATTGCACACACAGCCACTAATGAGTTCGTTAAGTGTTGGATAATTAAGTAATTGGTGTTTTCCATGCTTTCTATTATGCCAGAACCTGGTAGGTTGTTATGTAAGTGTTTAATAAGAGTGTTGAATGATATTTGGGGAAATCGGTTGGAGTGTTAGGATGGAGTTGGTGTACATTATTTTCCCCGCTTGAAATGGTGTATCCTCAATTTCCTATTTAATGCTTTTCTGGGGGAATGAATTAAATTTAGATTATGAGATATCTGTTTAAAGAGGTATGTATTACATCCACACTATTTTGCACGTACAATCTGTAGAGACGTGTACGTACAAAGAATAGGTAACTGGGCCAAATTCAACCAAACAGTACTTACCCAATTTCTTTCTACTTTTAAAATGTGCTGAGCACATGCCACTAGTGCCTATAATGCTGGCCTAGGTCGTATAGAAAGACCGGAACCATCTTAAACCTCCTTGGTGTGCATAGGGCCTTAAGGGGCTCCCAGACCTGGTCCCTACTAGGCTGTGCCCTCCATGAGGGAGCCAGCTTTGTCCTGTTCACCACTATACGCCCGGAGCATGGCCTCAGGCCTGGCACATAGTAGGTACTCAACATTTACAGAATGAATGAATTGGACTCCAGCTACAGAGCTGTCTCCTTATAAAAGGCTGTTACCCTGGTGCAGATCCTGCTTCTGCTACTTCTGCTACCTACCAACTGTGTGACTTTGGGCGGGTGCTGCCAGATGTCCCCTCTGGCAACAATGGCTCTGTTACACCTCACCCAAAGGCCACTGATAAGAGCAGAAGAAAAAGCACCTGGGCGGCCACTGCCTGGAGCCCAGCCCCTACCTATCTCTCCCTTTCTCCCTGCCCCATCCACTCCTATTACTGGGACACCCCGCTTGCTCTTTTGAAGGAGCCAGGCTGGGGAGGGAGGGCTGCGGCTGGCCTTGGATTGGGCTTGGGCCTGGGTTCAAGCTCAGAGTGATGGGATGAGGGGGAGGCAGGGTAAGGACTCAGCTTTGTCTTCGAGTGACAGATTAGTGTTTCTAGGCCTGTGGGACCCTCTCTTCCATCTGCTTTTTGGGAGTCAACCTTATTGAGGTGTTCATTTACATACAATAGACTGCATCCATCAAAGCAGATGATGGGGAAAAAGTTAAAAATTTTTAAAAAATTTTTAAGTAAAAAAAAAAAACCCAAAAAACCCCAAAAACAAAAAGGAAAAAAGCAGACAGGATGACTTTTGACAGATACGTAGACTTGTGAAAAACCACTACCGCAATCAAAATACACAAGTCATTCTCTCTCTTCTAGAATTTCACTTTTGTGGAATCATATAGTAATGTAGTTTTTTTTTTTTCCCCTTTCTTTTGGTAGGGAAAGGTAATTAGGTTTGTTTATTTATTTTAAAGTGTTTTTAATGGAGGTACTGGGGATTGAACCCAGGACATCATGTATGCTAAGCATGGACTCTACAACTGAGCTATACCCTCCCTCACAGTGTATAGCTTTTTGTGTCAGCTTTTACTCAGCATAATGCTTTTGAGACTTAGTCATGTTTTTACATGTATCAGCAGTTCATTCCTCCCCCTCCCCCCTTAATCTCTGGGGAGAATTCCCCGGTCTGGATGTGCAAGACATACAGTTCATGTCATGTGTTAATGGACCTTGGGTGGTTTCCAGTTTGGAGGTATCGTGCATAAAGGTGCATCTGTCAACATGTCTTTGCACGCCATCCACTTTTCACAACAAATATTTTACAATGTCTGCAAAATATTTACTACTTGGTAAGCGCATCAGCCCATGCAACAGCCTATGGGACATGGAGCCCCTTTCCATCCCACTGTGCCTAGTGTTAACCCCTTGGCTGCTGGGTCAGGGGGAGGATCAGGAGGTCCCCAAGGAGAGCCAGGAGGGTACTAACAGGGGACTCCTGGTAGTGACCATTACCAACGGATTAATAACTGTAATTTAATATTTTGGTGTTTAGACTACAAGCGTGGCCACACCAGTGCATGTGCTGGCTTGAATGTCAGCTCTGGGAAAGTCCTCTTGACTCTCTCAAAATGAAGTTCATGGGTAATATAACCCACTTGCACATGATATTAAAAATTGTCCCTTATTGTCCGAACTGAAAGAAAAAGGAGAAATAAAAGGATAGGAATTTATAATACGCATTTCAAAATGCAGATGTGTGAGGCCACCTACCCTGAACCCAAGGAGGCAGCCAAACATTTACACCTCTAGCGCTGGCAGCTCTGGGCAAAGCGGTAAACACGCTGTGGGAGGAGGTGTCGGATTACCAAGAACCAGGCGGATCGAAGTTTTCTGAAAACTGTTGACAATCCTGGGCCAAGGTTTGAACAAAACACAGTACAAGCATCCCTCGTTTTACATGGTAGTTGCACTTCCTAGAAAATTGAGAACCTATGAAAACCTTACAAAAAGGACTTTGTGTTTACACGAGGAGAGAGTTAAGTTCTGGGCTCAGATCATTCTTAACCAGGTTTTTCCAACTAAGGCTAAAATTTCGCTAGTTTGCACTAGTTACGGATGTGCTGGTTAAAATATTGAAATACTTCTGGCTGGTTAATTGAACAAGAGTCATTTTAAAATGGTGAAAGTCAATAATACTTATTGTAACAAACTAATTAGCTCAAGTTAATTGTGCTGGGTTTCCTGTCATCTCATTACTTAGTTGATAATATTGAATATACAAAACTGTCAGTCAATATTATAAGGGCTGGAAAAGTTTTAACATAATCGCTGTTAGTTCAGGAACAGCAGAGAGAAGAAAACACCAAAACACTGTGGTTGATGCCAAGAGAAATTTTTTATCTATTTAGTCTCAAGTCCCTAATGATTTTCAATTTAATAGGAAGTTGCCAGAAGTATTTGATGTGGTTCCCTTATGAAATCACAGCTAAGACAAGGTTATTTTAAATAAATATATATACTATATATAGATAATGTTATTTATGTATATACATATACAGCTGTTTCAATTAAGAAATCACACCAACAATTTCTAAATGAAACAAAACCATTACAATAATTGAAGAATGATTTGAGGGGGTTAGGGGCATAGGTCAGTGGCAGAGCGCATGCTTAGCATGCACGAGGCCCTGGGTTCAATCCCCAGTACCTCCATTAAAGGAAAAAAAAGAATGATTTGAGCTTCAAAGTATGTTCTTGGCAACAACTTAAATATGTATAGATAGATAATTTTGATTATTTTGAGAATTTAAAAATATTTTTAAAGTGATGCATACATTGATAGGAATTTATTTATATTACCATATCAGTGGGAAAGTATTTTGAACATCACTCATCCTTCATGAATATTCAATGGGACATTTTAAAACTGTACGTGACAAGGGACACTGCTTCATTGTGGAGGTGCCCTGTATGTATTGTAAGACATCTCCATCCCTGGGCCATGCATTCTGAGAGCACTGTCTGATCACAGTGATAACCCAAATCATCTCCATGTTTCCAGAATGCTCCCTGGGAACCTAACAGACTGCAAGCCATTGGCAGGTTCAGTGGTTAAGAACAGAGTCTGTGTTATAGGAAGTCAGGATTGAATGTCTGAGCCTCAGTGGGAGGAAGTGGCAGCGCTGGGATTTGAACCCAGGCCTCTCCCACTTCAGAGCCTGTGGTCTCAAAGCCAGGTGCATAGACCCAAGGGCTGTGTGCCAGAAGTCATTGAGATGAGGCAGCTAAATGAAAACCTCTCTATTTCTTTTCATTTTAAAATGGAATAATTTAACCCTTATTACTAATATACAGAAAGAGTAGTACCTGGATATAGTTTATAAATAAATACACATATTGGAGGTACATGCCCAAACAATATTTTCTCTTAGGTGCAAGATTACAAGAGAAAGGCCATCGCTTTACCTGCTAAGTGGTTTGGTTTCCGAAAGGCCGTCTACCATGACTAGGCAGGGGCATAGTGGACAACTTCAGTGCAGGTTCTAGACTGGCAGCCTGGGTTCAAGTCCCTGCTCTGACACTCTCCAAGCTGTCTGACCTTGGACTGGTGACTTTACCATCCTGGCCTCAGTTTCCCTATCTGTCAAATGAAAATAACAGCAGCTCTCACCTCGGAGGGTCCAGGCGAGGGATGTCAGTTACACCATGTGAAACACTGAGACGATGCGTGATACACAGTAAGTGCACAGTAAGTGTGAGCTAGGGTTAGCGTTTAGCCCACCTTGTGAGTGGGCCAACAGGTGCAGAGACCTCAAATAATGAGGTACAACAGTCAAATGGAGTGGGGCTGGGATCCAGAATCTGATACTTAACCACATTGGCATCTCAGAGATTTGAGCTTGTTTCCTTTTCTGCAGGTGGGGTTAAGAGCAGCATGCACCTCACAGGGCTCTCCCAGGAGGGAAGGAGGTTCTCTGAACGAAGGGAAGATAGTCATCCTGTCTGGCCAGGCGCAGGAGACTAGAGAGAAGACCAGAGGCTCAAGAGACTGCGAAAGCCGTAGAGCAGTGGTCCCGGGTAACCGTCACCTGGGCCTCAAACTAGGGCAAAGGCGCCCTCTAGTGGTAGAATCAACACCAACAGCCAAGTGTCCTGGGGCTCTTTGTGTGCTAGACACTGACGGCCCGCACTGAATTCTGGAGGAAATCGAGGCACAGAGAAATTGGGACACTTGCCCAGGCCCACCTACCTAGTAAGTGGAAGAGCCGTGGCCTGAATCGCGACAGTCTGACCCCATAACCTACCCTCGTTCTCCCTCTTTTTCCAAAACTCTGTTCCAGCCCCGCAGTCCCAGTTCTGGAACGCTTGAGCACGGCACGTCTTTGATGTCTAGGACTGTGCTGGGCCCTGCAAGGCGGCTTGGCATCCCCAGCCCGTCCACCAAATGCCAGCGGCACCAAGACAAAGGACAGTTCCCTGTGCTCGAATGTTCTCCTGATCCCAGGAGCAGGCACTGGAGCTTCAGCTGCTTCCTGTTAAACTCAGGAGAGCCGGATTGGGGTACTCTGGGTTCTCAATGACCCCGGGGCCGAACTTGAGCTCCAGGAAGCGGCGGTAGTTGTTAGGCGCCTGCGCCACGAAGCCGGCAAAGGGCAGGGGGACGAGAGGCTGCAGGAAGTGTTCGGGGAACTCGACATCCTGCCGGTGGTCCAGCCACGTGTCCTTGGTCATGACCCCGTTTCGGGGGTAGAAGGGCCACAGGTCCACGTGCAAGTGGTTGCTCTCGCTGTACTGCACGCGGAAGAAGTCGCCCTCTACCGCCTTCTCCCACACGAAGCCACGCTCGTCCACCACGGAGCCCGCCTCGGCGCCCCGCAGCTGCTCGCAGTTGCCCACGTCCTCCAGGTAGATGCCCAGGTCCACGTCGTAGTCCCACGGGATGATGTCCCCGTGGCGAGCCGCCCCCAGCAGCGAGCCGCCCTCCAGCCAGTAGCGCACGCCGGCGGCCTCCAGCACGCCCACCACGTAGCGGGCGGTCTCGCGCAGCGCGCGCAGGCAGCACGGGGGTGTCCAACGCTCCTCGTACAGGTAGGCCGGCGTGTCGCCCACCACTGTCCCGAAACAGCGCGGGGTCTCCTTGCTGCAGCCGAACCACTCGAGCCGCCCACCCTCCCAGCTCACCAGGCGGATGCCCAGCGCCCGCAGCAGTGCGGTCCGCCGCGCCCGCCCCTCGCGCTCCGCCTTCCAGCGTGCGTGGGCCGTGGCCAGAGGGGGCTGGCGCGCCGCCGCGAAGGGCAGGTCCAGCAGCTGCATGGTCCAGCCGCGAAGCGCGGTCTGCAGGAAGAGGCCGGTACCCACCGGCCGGGCCAGAGGTGCTGAGAGGTTGAAGAGGTCCCGGGCGCGCAGGAGAAGCACGGCGTCTCCTTCCAGGGCATCGCAGCGGGGTGCAGAGGGCGCCGGGCCATAGCGGGCGGTCCACTCCCGCAGGCTGACGTTCAGGGCCAGGCACCGGGCAGGGTTGGCCGAGGCGACGGGGGCGGCTACCAGGCGTGAGCCTCCGGCTCGAAGCACCTCCACCATGCGCTCTAGCTGGCCAGGCGCCTCGGCCCTCGCCCCGTCGGGCACCAGGGCCACGTACTCTGTGGCCACGTAGGTCTCGGGGCGCGAGGCTGCGGCTGGCCGATCCAGGGCAGGCTGGAGCAGCGCCAGGCGAACGTTGGGGACGTGGGGCAGGGCCAGGGGCGGGTAAGGGAGCGTGTCGGCTACCACCACTACCGGCTGGGCAGGGTCCTGCTGCAGGAAGGAGTCCACCAGCTCTGGCACCGCGTTGTCAAAGGCTTCGAATTCCCGCACCAGGACGGTGACGCGGGGGCCCGAGGCAGATACACGGCGGGAGCCCCGGGTCCGGGAGTTCCTGGGCTGGTGTTGCAGCCACGAGACATAGAACAGGACCAAGAGGTTGAGGGTGATGGCAGCTGCCAGAGCAGCCTGGCAGCGGGTGAGCCGCATGGGGCTGTAGTCAGGCCCTAGCTGGGCTTCGCGGGTATCCTGGGGAGGGGGGAAGGAAAGGGGAGGCTGGAACTGGTTGTCAGAAACTCCCCCACCCAACCTCAGCCTTGCCTCCCTCTCCTAGCCCTTTCCTTATTTGGTTTCAGTTCTGACTCTTCCTTCTCTGGGAAGCCCTCCTTAATCTCAGGCTGGGTCATGCAGCCCCCTCAGGGCTCCTTCAGCCCTCAGGGTCCTGCAGGTGTAGCCTACCATTCTAATTCATTACTGAGTAGGGACCAGTCTGTGTCCTCCCACTGGACTGTGAGACCCATGAGGGCAGGTCCTGAGCCTATCTTAGTCACTGTTGGTTCCCCAAGGCCACCCAGCACAAAGCCAGGCACACATTAGATGCTCAGGAAGTTTTTATCAAACGAATCATCTTCCCTTCTTCCTTGTTCAATACCACCCTTCTATTCACTGTCAACTTCTCATTCAGACTCAAATTCAGTTATAAATGCAAGGACCCCATTCCCAAGACCAACTTGCACCTTCTTCTTGACATTCCCTGCTCCAGGAAGCCATCCCTGATCTCTCCCTCCCATACCCTGGCCCTGGGTCAGAGCCTTGGTCACCAGGACCCTCCTTGCTGCCTCCTTTTCAATTCCTCAAATCCTGTACCACCTAGCCATCTCTTTCCTGGTGGCCAGCCAGATGGTTTTGGTTTTGCAAGAAAAGCTAGAAATGTTTTTTTTAAGCTGGAATTATTCCAATTTTGTTTTGTTTTGTTTTGGGGGGGGTAATTAGGTTTATTTATTTATTTTTAAATGGAGGTACTGGGAATTGAACCCAGGACCTCGTGCATGCTAAGCATGTCCTCTACCCCTGTACTATGCCCTCCCCCCTAGAATTATTCCAATTTTTAATGTTGGCTGCTAGTTAATCTTTTTTTTTTAATGGGAAGGGTCAAATTCATAAAAACAGGGGCTGTGGGGAGGGAGAAATGGGGAGTTGTTGAATCAGTATAGCGTTTCGGTTTTGCAAGATGAAAAGTTCTGGAGATTGCACAGTAACACGAATATACTTAACACTACTGAACTATACCCCTAAAAACTGTTAAGATGACAAAATTTTGTTATGTGTATTTTATAACAGTTAAAAGCTCATTTTTATTAAAGTAGTGTGGGCTGCAGCATCAAAAGAGGCTGTTATCAGTAGGGTGCCCCCCCACCTCTATTCATTGGCTACACTCCTAAACAACCCCCAGATGGCGCTATCTCCCTGTCCCCAGCAGAATTTAAAGATTTGGCTGGTCTCCAGTACAGAAGGACTCACTAACCTTGGGTTCTAAGCAGATACTCAGAAAAAGTTTCCCCATGAAGGATCTTCATAGGTTCTACCTCTCCCTGAGAGGGGGACATCAGAGACCCAGCTAATCCTCCTACCTCCTAAATATTCTGACCCCCAAATCCAAACTTCCCCCTTCAACCTGGATCCACCCAGATCCCCACTTAGCCTCCCCCTGGTCTCCTTCATGGCAGCCAGAGGGGTCTTCATAAAGTACAAATCTGGTATCTCCCTCCCTGCTCAGAATCTGCCATGGCTCCCCAGTGCCCCGGGGAGAAAAGTGTAAGATTCTTACAACATCCCACAAGGCCTTGTGTGACCTGGCCCTTGCCTGCCCACCATTCTAGCCCCATCTCCTGCCATGCCTCCTTGAACTCTATGCCTCAGCCATCTTGGACTTTTCTTCAAACAGGTTTTATTTCTAAGCTTTTGCATATTCTGTTCCTTCTGCCTGGAAGAGTCTCCTCTCGAACATCCCTTCTCTTTATGCCTCTTTTCTCCCGGAGAACTACTCATGCTCAGGCTTCAGCTCAGACGGCCCCTCCTCCAGGAAGCCCTCCCTGAACTGCAGGCTGGGTCAGAAGTCCCCTCTGGACTCCTGGAGTCCCTGCGCTGCCTGTTCTTATTTGGCACTGTCTGGGGCTGGGGCTGTCTGCTGCACTAGACTGTGAGACCCAAGAGGGGAGATCCAGGCTGTCTTTATCATCGCTGTGTTTCCAGTACATGGCTGGGCACTGAAAATGCACTTGGTGAAAAGATGGTGACCAGAGGCAAGGCTTCTGTAAAGCCCACTCAGGTCCCCAGAGCCAAATTCTTTGCTGAGGCTGTGAGCCTGGGGCCCTGCCCCTGTCTGCCTGTCTCCTCTCTCTCTCCCACCAAGAATGCCCTGCCACCCCTCTTCACCCATCCCAGGCCTGCTTGCCCTTCTCTGACCCAACTCAGATGTCGCCTAAGAACCTGAGTTGCACTTTAAGGGCGACTTCTTATTCTTTAGTGCCTTGGGATTGCCTTCTGGACTGTAGATTGATCCCTCCTCCCTTCTGTCCTTCAACACCTGTTTGGGGAACTCCTACAACATACCAGGCACTGTCCTAGGCACAGGGGATACGGCAGTAGACACGTAACACAGAGATCAACAATTCCCCTGACCCCATGCAACTCACATTACTGTGGGGGGAGGAACTTTAGAACCACGGAATCTTCTGGGTCTTAAAAATCTTAGAACCTTAGTGCTTAGGTACACAGAAGAGACCCTTAGATGGTTTTAGAATCTTCTAAAGATTCTAAAAGGACCATCCTCCTGCTTCACCTTTGTTCCTTACAGTCTGTTCCCCACTCAGAGCCCAGCGGGATCCTGTTAAACCCTGAATTAGATCCCGTCCTGCGTCTGCTCAAACCTTCTGCGGCTCAAGACTCACTCAAAGGACAGGCCAGAGTCTTCACTGTGACCCACAAGGCCCCACATGATCCCCCTTGTTCCTGTGCTCACTCACTCAGCAGCAGCCACATGGGCCGCCAAACACCTGGGAGACTGCTGTTCCCTCTGCCTGGACACTCTCCCCCCAGGTTATCTGTATGGATCCTTCCTTGGCCTTCAGGTCTTTGCTCAAATGTCACCTGTCCACTGCGCCCTTCCTTTGGCCACCCTCCTTAAAACTGCATCTCCCCATCACTCACATACTTCCTATGCCCCGTCCCTGTGTTGTTTTCCTCCCTTAGTAGTTATCATGTAGATTTCACTTGTTCTATTTATTGTTTGGTCTCTTTTGTTCCCTGCCATATATCCAGAACACAGCACACTACCTGGCACTCAGCAGGGGCTCAGTAAATTTGTGTGGGATGAATGATTGACTCCCATTATTCAGAGGGGGATCCTGGGGCTCAGAGAGAGAAAGGAAGCAGAAGCCAGGTCTCCGCCCCCAGGCCCTGGCTCTCCCCACATGCTGTCTGGCCAATTCTGGGCCAGGAGGTAACCGACAGGACAGAGGGTAGAAACCAGTTTCTCAAAGATCAGCAGGTATCAGAGCCAGATGAGGAGGTGGGGGGACCAGAGAAGAAAGAGTGAGGAATCATCTGTTACACTGACAAGGTCAGTCTTGGCTTTCCCAGCTGTAAGGGGCAAAACCCCTTCATTGGGACAAAGTGGATGAAATGATGATTTTGAAGGATATGTAATAGGATATAGGATAATGTCAACAATTCTAGCCACTCATGACATGCCAGACCCTGTTCTAAGCACTTTGCCAATATTAACTTGTTTAATCTTCACATTGTGAGCACCTTTAAAGATGAGGAAACTGAGGAACAGAAAGGTGAAGTCACTTGCTCAAGGTCACATAGCTGGGAACTGGTGGCCCCAGGAGTTGACCCTGCAAGCTGGCACCAGAGTTGTGCTTTCAACCAGTAAACTCTGCTGTCTCTCTTGGGTACACAAAGACAGCCCAACTCCCAGCCCATCTTCAGTGAGACAAGCCCTTTCCCCAGCCCTAACCTGACAGGTGCTTTCAGACTGGAATACTGCACACTGATAAATTAATTCAACTCATTAACTCAACAAACAGATATTTATTGTGTGCCCTCCGTGCCAGATTCTGTGTTCTGGGGACCCAGGATGACCCGGGCAGTCATTCGGCAGGCCTTCCAGAGGTGGGAAGACAGACAAAAACCACCTAAACAACTTACAGATATGGCAGAAAACCAGCAGGGGGCGTGAGAGGAAAAAGGTGGTCAGGGGAGGAGAGGGTAGTTAAGCTGAGACTGTCTCTCTATTGCCCACAAAACCATGTTAAGTGCACCCAGATTCATTTCAGGCCAGAGTTCACCTGGCCTGAGCCTCAGTTGCTGCATCTGTAGAATGGGAATGTGACGGGTAGAGAAAGTGAGTGATATGTGGAAAAACCTTTTGGGGACAAGGGCAGTTTCCACATGAGTGCTGGTGACACTGAGGGGCTTCTTACCTCCTAGGTTGCAGGCTGAAGGAGCTCCAGGGGGACAGTCCTAGCCCAGCTCAGCTGCACTTCTGAGGAAAGGAGAACCAGAAAACTCCAAATCAGCCAATTTCACACAATAGAGCACCATTTCATCTTACCTACAAAGTGGGAATGAGAAGGTCAGGGAATCATTTCTCTTTAAGTCCCATATGCTCAGGCACCACTTGAAGCATCTTATGAATGGGAGGGAAGGATGTCATAGGGATATAACCATCCCTTCTTTCATAAATGTGTACAGAAAGGTAGGGCTAGAAGTGACAGAAGGTGTTACCATGACAACCTCTTGCCTAGACACACTCCATCCTGAAACAATCCTAAAATGTCTTCAACCTTGATAAGCCTGGTTCCTAGGGTCACTGGAAAGGGGACTGCCCCCATCACCATAGCAACCAGGACTTTGCCTTGCCTGTTTCTCATCAACCTGGGGATGGTCCAGGCCTTGTAACCATAGTAACTACTCCTCAGCAGAGCATCTCCTCCTCTAAATAAAAACACCTGGTTGGTTTGGTCCCTGGACCTCCCACCATGGGAAAGGGGGAGATAGTTACCATGGTAATGCCAACTGGGTGGCTGGGGGGGAGGGGTTGGGAAAGAGGTTTCCCTCAGCAATCAGTGTCCTTGGGGCTGGGTTCCTTTCTACCTGAGAGCTAGGTGAAGTTGCCATAGTAACCAATGAGAGGAGGGGCAGAAGGGACCACCCAGGGACTTGGGTTACCTTGGCAACCTCCTCCTGGTGCTGGGCCAGGAGAGGTTTGGAGCTCTATAACCACAAAGATGGGGGAAGGGGGGGCTAAGGGTGTTCCAGACTGGGGAAGGTTACCATGACAACCGACCTGGGCCAGGAATCAGAAAGGATGAGGCCATTGCTGAAACCATCCCTGGTGGTCGCCCTTTCTCTCAAAGAATGACAGTGATTGTCGAGAGGAGGTATTTGGGTCTGGAGAGGGCTAGAATCTTTCTTTGGGGCGAAGCCGGAGGAGGAGGACCGAAGGCCTCCCCTCCCAAAGTCCCGCGCTTTCCAGGGGCGACCGTCTCTCCGGACCTGGGTCGCGTTTGCCCTCCCTGGGGCGCGCGCTCCCGCCCCGCCCCTTTCAGCCCATCCCGCGCGCGCTTTCGGGGCCGACCCGGGTGGGCGAGGCGCGCGCCCGACTTCGTTCCCGTCACCGGCCGCCCCGGTCCCCGCCGAGCGCGCGCGCGAGTGTTGGCGCGGCCGCGCAGGCGCGCGAGGCACAGCGGGCGCGCGGGCCGGCCCCGGGGCCTCCATGATGGAGGAGCGAGCGGCCGCCGCCGCCGCCGCCGCCGCCTCCTCCTGCCGCCCGCTCGGCTCCGGCGCGGGTCCCGGCCCGACGGGGGCGGCCCCGGTCTCTGCTCCTACCCCTGGGCCCGGCCCGGCTGCTAAAGGAGGCGGCGGCGGAGGCAGCCCCGGTCCCACGGCGGGACCAGAGCCCCTGAGCCTGCCCGGGATCCTACACTTTATCCAGCACGAGTGGGCGCGCTTCGAAGCAGAGAAGGCCCGCTGGGAGGCCGAGCGCGCCGAGTTGCAGGTGAGCGCCGCCCCGGGACCCCAGACCCCCAGCCCGGCCCGGCCCGGCCTCACCCGCCGCCGCCGCCGCCGCCATCTTGGAGCAATGGCCGCCGGGACGGCCGGGGGGGCGGGAGGGGACCGCGACCGGCCCGGAGCGAGAGTGAGGGGCCGTCCGAGGGGGGTCCTAAGGGCACCCGGGCGGCTCGTGGCTGGAAGGAGACCCCGGGGCAGGAGGGCCCGATCGCGGCTGCCGAGAGAAGGAACGCAGGGACCAGAACCGGCTGGAAGTGGGGAGTGGGAGTGATCCGACCGGCCGAAGGGTTGCTGAGAGAGTGGCCTCGAGGCCCCGAGGGGACCCCAAGAGAAGTCAGCAAAGGGTGATGAGAGGTGCTGGAGGAGTCTTGTATGGGAGTGAGCAAAAAACTCGGAGGGTGCCCAGGGACTCCCGTTTCGTCCCCGACCAGGTGCGAGTTGGAGGTAGAACCGGATGGACACTGGGTGGGAGAGGGGGCTTCGAGGGGTGGGGGTACTTGGGACCCGCTGGGAGCGAGCGGGTCGGGGCGGGGAACCCGCGTGAGTAGGAAGAGGAAGTCGGGGAGCTCGGGACGGGTGTGTTTCGGAGCGTTTGGACCGGAGGGACTGAAAGATGGCTCTGTGAAGACTCTGGGGAAGAGAGCAAGGTCTGGGGGTGGGGATGGGCGCCAGATGAAAGTGTGTGCCCTGCCCTCTGAGGAGGAAACTTTGGGGAGCCCTAGCATGCCTGGCTACCGAGTGCAGGGAAGGGGTCTCGGGTGGAAGTATGGACGGGGCCAGTACGGGCACTCGGAGGCTGTGTTGGAAGCCCTTGAGAGCCGAAACTCTTTAGGGGTGTGAAGGAGTGGGGGCTACTGCCCTGAGATGGGAAATGTGTGGGATATCAAGTGGAGAACCCCTAACTGGAGTCAGAAGTGGCAGTCAGACATGTCCAACTGTGGAGATGGGAGGTGGATGAAGATAGTGCGGAGGAATGGGGGGTACCTGGAGGATGGCAGGGGAAGCATTTTATAAAGCAGGAAGGCACCCAGAGGAAGGATTCTGGCGGGGGTGGTGGGTGGAGGGAGGGTGGGATGTGTTTGTGGAAGTTTTTGGGAAGGGACCGTATGGTTTGGTTGCTTCGGAGAGGGTTTGTGCTCTGGGATGATGTTTGAAAGAAGCTGAGGAGGTGGGCTGGGTTTTGTGACCTTGAGAAGTGTGGGTCAGCTTGCAGAGTGTCCTGGGGAGCCTGGATAGCAGAGTTGTGAGAATTTAAAGGGGTCCAGGCATGGGCTGCGAGGAGTCTGAAGGTTCCCCAGGCTGAGGTATTATTAGCAGAAGTCAGTACCTGCTTCTAGCAGCCCATCTTTCCCCTTCTGATCTGCTGTTTCCTATCTAGTTGAAGTGGGGACCCAAATAAAATATCTGATTAGAATTTTGTCCTTAGGATGAATAAAGAAAGCAGCCTACAATTCTCCCTCGCCAATAGGGATCTTAGCTACATGATAGCTGAGGCTTGTGTTGGAGTGGGAGAAATCCTTATGTAAGTACCTCTCGCTTTTGTGTCCCATCTCTGCTTCTGGAGGTCTTTCTCAGGGGACATCTTATTAAATCTTCTCAGTACTCCATCGTGTAGGCAGGACCAACGTCATTGCCCTCATTCTGCAATCGTGATAGCAGCTGCTGTTTATTGAGCACATATTATGTGCCAGGGACTGTATTAGGCACTTCACACACATGGTATCATTTAATCCTTGCAGCATTCGGGAGGGTGAGTGATATTATTCTCCCACCCCACCCCCCTTTTTAAATAATCAGCAGAGGAAATGGAGACTTTGAGAAGGTCAGTGATTTATCTAGGATCACAGCCTGTGGGCGGCAGGGGTGGTCTGTGGGCTTTCAAGCCCATGCTCTATACCTCTCCGACGCCCAGGACAAATAAGATGCCTGTTGGAAGGAAACTCAGTGGCCTCCCCAGGATCATCCAAGTAATCAGAGCAGAACAGGGACTGAATCTTGGTCTCTGGGACTTCATGCCAGTGCACCCTACAGCACCCACCACCCCACCTCCTCATTTTTGAGACAAGCAAGAGAAAAAATGTGTCTGTTCCCACACTTAGTGGCCCTTCTTGGAGTCTGAGAGGAAGTTGTGGATAGCACCTAGTTAGGCTCTCCCTTGTCCAGGCTCCAGCATCACTTACTTTGTACTTCTGTTTTGTTTTTACCATAGTAAAAATTCAAAGATCTCTGAGGTGTCTGTGGGTATAAGTAAAAAAGGAAAGCCCCGCCACCCTGCTTCGTCCCTTTCCTCCCCTTCTCTCCTCCCTAATTGTTATTGCTTTAGAAGTAGTTCAGCTCTATGTGCATAATATACAAAATCATATTTCATGCATCATTTTGTGACTTTTCACATTCTCATGTGTCTTGATGTTCCTTTCATATCAGCTTGAGAGCTCTTTCTCATTATTTTCGAAAACTACATTCTGCTGTTGTTTGTACCATAGCTCATTTAGTTTGAGCCCTCTTGGTGGATTTTTAGGTTGTTTCCAATTTTTGCCCGTCAAATGGCTGCAGTGAATATCTGTATATTCCCATGTGAGTATACAGCAGATTAGATGGGTGGAATGGTAGAATAGATGTATTTATAAAACGGTGATTAGTTCTGCCAAATTGCCCCACATTTACACTCCCAGCAGCACCTCTTTTTATGCACCTTTACTCAAACACTTATCGATTAGAGAGGTGTGACTTCTGCAACATCCTTTAAGGCCTGGACTGTGTCAGATTTTCCTGATAAACTCTGAATACCTTTTCTCCAAATAGCCGCCTGCAGCTGCTCCTGGCACAGGACCCACTGTGGCTCTGCAGTCAGTGCTCAATAAGTGTGTGGGAATGGCAGGAGAGACAGCCTCCCGTGAGGTCCTGCCAGGAGATACCCAAAGATTGGAGCGGGGAGGTGGCACAGACGCAGCCTGATGGTAAGCAGGACTTTGCCAGGTAGGGGTATTGCGAGAAGGAGATGATGCAGTTTCTGCCCTTCAGAAACTTCCAGGCTAATAGAGGAGGCTGGTCTGCACAGGAGGCGACAGAGAATGCTACACGTTCACATGCAGTTGAGTTTTCCATTGTGTGGCTCTGCCCACGATTTGCGGCACTTCTGGGAAGGGGAGCGAGTTCTTTGAGGACAAGAGGAACCTGGGGTGAGGGATGGGGGACAGAATCTGGAGATGCAGCAAGTGAGCTGCCAGTGGAGAAGGTACAGAGCTGGCACCTCCCACTTGCAGCTTCACAAGGGGCCTTGAGGGGTCTATGGGGACTCAGCCCTGCCTGAAGCCACCAGAGCTTGAGAAGGAGTACAGGAGATGCAGGGCCAGATGGGACCAAAGCCCACCCGGGGAGGGGGCTGGGACAGAAGGTTGGGATGCAGAGAGTCAGTGGTCTTGGAGGACTGAGATGCTGAGGCCCCTCGGGAAGGGTTTTCCAATGTCGCCTAGGTGGAAAAGGAACAGCCGGAGGAGAGGCGGCAGCCCTGTCTTGGAGTGGTTCTGGGGGCGTGTGTATTCCAACAGTCTGGCCAGAGGGAATGGCAGTGGTGGAGATGGTGGATAGAGAACTTCCAGATCCCAGCCTTACCTGCTGGCCCACCACGTACTGGCAGATTGGGCAGCGGTGTCTGCTGGTGTTTGCAGGGTGGGAGGGACTGGTCACTGACACTTCCCCTTTCTGTGGTATTCCACCAGCTCAGGACACTTCAACCACCCCCATGTTTCTGGTTCTCTTTTCTCCCTTCTTTGCCAGAGGAACTGGGAAGGGGACCACAGAGCAGAATGGGCCGAGTGTGAGCCTCACATAGTCATCAGGAGAGGGGAGATCAGGGCTTAATGTGGAGGTAGGGAGATGAAGCGGAGAGGCCGAGCCAGTGCGAGGGCTGGGCGTGATACTGAATTCGACAGATGAGGGTCACTGGGTATTATCAGTCCCACCTCCTCATCACCTTAACCCACTTAGCCCCCTCACTGCCTAATCCTAGTTTGGGCCACTGTCATTTCTCCCTGGGATTTCTGGAATTGCCTCCTTTGTGACTGGTTTCTCTGCTGGTTTAGCTCCCATTCCCCCACTCCAGCTATCAGTTCTCCACGTTGTAGTTTGTGGAATTACCTCTGTAACATGTGAATCTGATTACATCTCGCCTTAGCTTGGAAAGAACCCTGCCATAGCTTCCCCTCTGCTCTTGGGATAAATTTCAAACTTGCTCACAGAGTCTGCGATCCTTTATCAGGCCTACAAGCTTCTTTGACTTTCCTCACTAACCCTTTTACACATTCTAATGTGGCCATGCTGGCCTTTTTGGAGTTCTTTAAGCCCGCCACCATGCAACTCTTGTCTCTGTCTTCTGCCAGCTACACTCCATCCCTGTGGCTGGTCCCTCCTTCCATAACATCCACTGCTCCCTCCCCAGGGCCCTGGTCACCATATATGTTAGTTTTCGCGTCCTCTGCTCTTGCCTGCACTGGACTGAGAGCTCTGTGGGGACAGGAGGCACTCGTCTTCTCTATTACTTCCCCAGTGCCTCAGGCAGTTCCTGGCCATCACAGGCAGTCACCAGTGTTGGATGTTGAATGAATGTCGCTCAGCAGGCTGTACAGGGGCTGAGAAGCAGACGCTCACTAACAGAGAAGCCCAGAGGGCAGGATCACAGAAAGGTGGTAACTTGGGGCTTGTGTTTAGTGATCCACCCTTTCTTCCCTGCCGCTCCCCCGACCTAAAATGACTCACAGGCAGAGTAGATTGGGGTGACTGAGAAGGCACACGAAGGACAGAAATTCAAACTTCTGAGATGTTGATCACATGTGAGTCCACCTGTCTGGCCTTAGGTATTTATGTACATATGGGTTGATTTAAAGTGGAGAGAGAAAAACGTCTTGGGCAGGGGGAGTCCCTTTTTCTCAATGGACAGGTGGGGTTTGTTTCCCAAAGCATAGCTGTGGTATGTATGTTGTTTGTTGTTTGTCCCACACTCTCTAGAATATAATAAACTCATCATATTCAGTGGTGTATCCTCTGTCCATCTGATACATAGTTGGGGCTCAGTAAATATTTGTGGAGTAAATGAATGAATGAATGATCCTTTTGTCATACGTTAACGTATGTATATCCCTTTTTATTTTTTCAAAAGAAGGCCTACCATTGCCATTACTCCCATAGGTTAAATTCCTAGAAGTGGAGCTGCTGGGACAAAAGGAATGTGTGGGTAATATTTTTGTGGATGTGGCCAGATTGCCCACTGGAAGGGTTTGTCAGTTTATGGCTCCACCGACCATGTCTGAGTGCGCCTGTTTCCTGGTCCCCGGCCCTGGCCAGTGCTCGGCATTACTTAGCACACGTTTGGTTCTCTGCTGACCTGAGGGAGAGACCTGGTCCCTGGAGCAGGACAGAGTTGATGGTAGGCCTGTGGGCAGCGGGCCATGGTGTGCTCTGAGTGCCAGGGGCAGATAGGTCAGGGCCCTTCGAGCCCCAGGGACAGGGAGAGGCATGTTTGTGGGCATCTGAGAGGCCACCAATGATGGACAGTTCTGGAGCAAGCCTTTGGGAAGGGGCACAGCCTGGACAAGGTGTCTAGGGTGACTGGGGGTTTCTGGTGGAGCTATTAAAGTTCTTCAGTAAGCACATGACATGGTAGGGTTGGCTCCAGGAAGACGCAGCTGCTGGTGGGTCAGAAGGCATCTCTGCTCGATGAGTCTAAGAAGTAGGAGCTGGTCTTTATTAGCTCTTCTTCTGTGCTAGGCCTTGGACTGAAAAGGACTTAACACATGAGGGGCAGGTGCTCTGATGAGCCCCATTTTCTAGAAGAGGAAACAGAGGTGAGGAGAAGGCCAGAGACCTGCCTAAGAATGTGCAGCGCATAAGTGGCCAGGCCTGGAGCTTAGGCAGTCCCAGCCTGGAACAGAGGCGCACTTGGGGAGAAGCCAAGGATGAGCCCTGCACTCAGGGCTTTGGCACAGGACTTTCAGAACATGGTCAGAGTCCAAGATCCTGCCTCGAAGGCAGTTGGCCCGGTGTCTCCGAAAGACCTGTTGAGAAACCAGAGCAGACTGGGGCAGTGCATGCCAGCAGACAGTGTGAAGTGGTTGGCAGAGGTCCTGGGTCATGTCTGTGGCACATCTCCCTCACCCTGGACAGACTCCAGTGGGACGGTTGGTCCCACCGTGGGAGTCGGGCAGTAAAGCCTTTGCATGCAGCGGGAGCTGAGCCGAGCCACCCACTCTTGTCCCTAAACTCCAGAAGTAGCTTCCTACGCCTCCCAGAGACAGATGCTCTGGTAGGAATAGTGCGATGCCACCTCCACCAGCAACCTCAGGGACAGCACCTGCCTGGGGCTAGGGGAGGAGAAACCCAGGGCTGTTAATGCCTACCTCCCCTGCCTTCATCCCTGATCCGACTTCCCCCGAAAAGGCGGGGACCAAGTTAGGCCCAAGCTGTCCTCATTTAATTTCAGGGCTTAAGGCCTTCTCTTCAGCTCTCCCATTGTGGGCGGCATGGAAACAGATCCAGCACATCTTCTCACCGCTCCATTAACCCCAGCTCTGGGTCTTCATGCCTGAAGTGGCTCCGCATGTCATTGCAGGGGTGAGGCTGCAGTTGATTGTCCCTGAGTGAGAGAGGGACACACATCAGTGAGCCTGAGCCCTGCTGTCTTCTTGTCTCCTGCTGTCCCCCCCCCCCCCCCGCAGGCTCAGGTGGCCTTCCTCCAGGGAGAAAGGAAGGGTCAAGAGAATCTCAAGACCGACCTGGTGCGCCGGATCAAGATGTTAGAATACGCACTGAAGCAGGAGAGGTGAGCCCTGCTGTCCATGGTCCTGCCTTCAAGGCAGGGCCAATGGGAGGTTTGGAGCTGGCGGTACTACCTTCTAGTTGAGGGAGACTTGGGATCAAGCATTCTCTTCCCTATCACCCAGTTCTGCATGGCTCTAGGAGAGGAGGACACAGCAAGACGTAGTAGGTGGGATTCAGGATAAACAACTAGTAACTGTATTCATAACACCAAATACCGGACATTCCTTGTCTCACTTGTCCCTTCCAGTAGGGTGAGGGTGAGAATTTCTTCAAGGACTCTGGAGCTGGGATGGCAACCCAGTTTGCCTGACTCCAAGGAGTGGGCTCTTCACAATGCCATCTGTGATGCCTCCTCCGCTGGGGCTGCTTCCTAATCGGGCAGCTCAGCATCAGAGGGAGGAGAGCGGATAAGAGGACAAACCTGGGATTTGGGATTCCTGAGACAAGGGCTGGCCCTGTCTACTCTCCTGTGTCTCTCATTTGTTAATTGTTTGTTCTTTTAGGGCCAAATATCATAAATTGAAATTCGGGACAGATCTGAACCCAGGGGAGAAGAAACCAGAACTGTCAGAACAAGGTACTCACCCCTCATCCTCCCTGCTTGCCTACCGCCCCCCTCCCCTGCCCTGAACAGAACCAGATGTGTTACAGGAGAGCGGAGATGGGCCACCTCTTTCTCTCTGCTCCCCAGAAAGCAGGGTGGGCCGGGCTGGGGCAGGGCGGGGTCTCACTCTCAGGGCCCCTCCTGTGGGCTGCTCTACCAGATACTGCTGGGTGCTCAGGGGACAGAGAGGGTGGGCGAAGAATCCTGGAAGTCCTGCCTGCTGTCCCTCTGTGACATAGACATAGACACATGAGGTCCCTGACAGTCTAAGCTCCTTGAAGGAGGCATTAGTTCACCGCAGGAGGCAGGGAAGGCTTTCCAGGTCCGGGGAGGAGTGTCCCAGAGCACCGGGACTTAGAGACGGGGGTGTGTGAGCCAGGTGAGGGCCTGGGTGACCTGTGATCGCTGTTCTTCATGTCGGACTTCTCCTACCAGACTGTGAGTTCCACACGGGCAGGGGTCTTTATTGACTGGGCATGTAATAGATGCCCGATAAATATTCAATGAATAAAATAAATAGATTATCTCATTTAATCCTCACAACAATCCCAAGAGTAGGGGCTATGATGATTAACTTCATTTCTCAGAAGAGGAAACTAAAGCTCAGATAGGTCACCTAACCTGCTTCAGGGTCACACAGCTGGGAGTCGCTGAGCCAGACTTGAACCTAGTGAGTCTGCCCATTCTCCCAGAACTGAGCCTGTTTCCTGTGTGGGGAAATAACAGAACTAGATCTGGGTCTGAAGGTAGTTTGGGACTGGTTTGGGGAGGTGTACAGAGGGGAGAGGGTAGGCTTCAAACACTCTCAAGAAGTGACTCTGTAGGACCTGTGACAGTGACTGATAGGGGTTTGAAGGTGAGGAGGATGGGGGAGGTGGTGGTGCATGGTGGCGCTCTAAGCCTGCCTTCCTTCTCTCCACCCTCCAGTCTCCAATGGCCCTGTAGAGTCAGTCACCCTGGAGAACAGCCCGCTGGTGTGGAAGGAGGGGCGGCAGCTTCTCCGGCAGTGAGTGTACAGGGGAGGGGGGCAGGAGGGGGAGGGGAGACGCATTTGGCTTGGGAGATAAGCCAGAAGACTCCAGTGCTTCCTGTCCCCACTGGGAACCCTGACCTATTAGGATCCCTGCTGGCTACAGCTGAGATGACCTGTCACCCTGTAGGGGGAGCCCTGCCTGGGGGAGTGAGGGAGGCAGATGTGGGGCCCCCACTCTCGGAAAGCAACTCCAAATGCCTCCATGCCTTTTTTCCCCAAGGGTAATGTGAAATTATTTTTTATTAAAGAGACTTGGGTGTTTTAGAAAACTTGGGAAACACATAAAAAATAAAAATCACTCATAATTCCATCACACAGGAATTTCATGCCCCTGTAAACATTTTGGCACATAGGTTATCTCGTTTGTGGTTATGTATTTGTGTGTGCATGCGTGAGTGAGTGTGTGTGTGTGTGTGTGCGCGTGTGAGTGTGTGTGTATTTTATACAGCAGGGGCTTCCCCTTCACGGTGTTCCGTAATGCATTGCTTTTGCTAAGTGTTGTGAACATCTTTCCACGTAAATTAGTTATGTTGCATCATTGAAAGACCTGTATGAAGTCTGTCACTGTAATCATAATCATAACTTCCTACGGTCAGTCTCTTCTTTTGTATTTCACTGAAAGTGTTTTTAATAGTGTGACAAACACCAGGAAGTTACCTGTCCATATGCTTGCTTTCCTTAAGCTAAATATCTGGAAGTGCAATCACTAGATTCAGGTGTGTGCAAACAGTGACCACTCACCCCACCCCCTGCCAAGAATGATCGCCATAGGCTGCCTTTGCCAGGTTCCAGGTATGTGCCGGGCAGCGTGCTAAACATTTTGCACACGGGGGTTCCTCACATCGATCCCCATGTGGTATGGCTGCTAGCATTTCCCTCATTTTCACAGATGAAAAACCGAGGTGCAGAGAGGGTGTCTGTGTGATCTGTCAGGTCACAGCTAATAGGCGGCAGGGAGGCCTCGGACACACACAGGCACCAGACATGGCAGACAGGCAAAGGCAGATGCTGTCTGCTGCCTGGGCCCCCAGAGGGATGGGGACAGGGTCAACCAAAAAGACTCTAGCGGTGCCTCCTAAGGACCAGCAAGGGACTCTTGTCCCCTAGTCCTTTGAAGCCAAAGATACCGATTGTTGATTTTTTTTTTCTTTTTTTTTTAGCTTTTAGACTAGTCCCAACTGGCTTTGGGTTTTTAAATTGCAGGAGTAATAAATGCTCATTTGTAAGAGTAGAGTAAATTGCAAAAGTTCCTGTTAATATCCCTAATCCCATTCTCCAGAGATCACTGCTGTTAAACGTGTAGTGTGTATCTTTCTAGGCCTGATGGGAGCAGAGTACAAATGTGTGTGTGTGTGTGTGTGTGTGTGTGCGCGCGTGTGCGTGTGCGCGCGCGCATTCTATACTTAATGCATGTTGGTTTTTTTTTTAAATACCTGAACTGTAAGGAACACATAACAGTCTTCCGTAAGATGTTTATCGTGGCCATCTCTCCTTGGCACTCTGCCTCATTTATCTTGTGCTTAGTGTCCCATCAGTAATTTGCTTCCGCAGTCCTTGTCAGTGGCCATGTAGGTTGGTCCCTGGGTTTTGGCTCTCCCGTACGGTATGTCTACAAGCATCTTTGACAGCAAGGTGCCTGTGTATAAAGGCTCCCACTGGAAGTAGTCTCAGAAGTGAAACAGCAGGGTCCGGGAAATTCTTATTTAAAGTTTTGGTGTATAGTCTTAAGTTGCTTCTCCAAAAGGACTGTCACAGTTTGCATCTGCCCCCACGGTGTATCAGGAAGCCGGGAGGCACCTAACTCGCACTGGTTCTGCCTCCCTGCAGGTACCTGGAAGAGGTAGGCTACACGGACACCATCCTGGACATGCGGTCCAAGCGTGTGCGGTCCCTACTGGGCCGATCACTGGAACTCAACGGGGCTGTGGAGCCCAGTGAAGGGGGCCCCAGGGCCACGCCGGGCCCCGGGGGACTCAGTGGTGGCGAGTCGCTGCTCGTGAAACAGATCGAGGAGCAGATCAAGAGGTGAGCCCTGGGGCCTGGTGGCTGCACCCCTCTGTGCCTCTTCCCTCCTGATAAAGGCTGGTGTCAGAAAGTCAGCATGTGGGGCCGTGGTCTGGTGAGGCTGAAATCGCAGGAGTCACATTAAATAGGGCCTCATGGGCCACGATAAGGAGCTGGAATTCTACTCTAAGAATTGTGGGAAGCCAGTGGTTTTGAGCAGGGGTGCGACATCACCTGATATACTTGGTCTCCTTCGAGAAGGAGGGCTGATGGAGGGCCAGGGAGGCTGGTTAGGAGACTCTTGCAAATGTCAGGGAAGAGAGGATGGACGTGCGCGGTAGAGGGGGCATACCTCTAGTTCACTAGCACCTGGGACTCGGCAGTCACTAGGGCAGGGAGTGTAGATGGTGCAGAGAGGCGGTCTGAGGGCTGAGCCCGTCTAGGGGCCCGGGAGGGGAGCAGCACTGGAGGCCTGTCCGAGGCAGCTAGTGTCGTGAGAGGAAATGCAGGGAATGGTGTCCTCCGACCGCTGAGTGCAGAGATGTTCTGCTGGGACACTGCACAAATAGGAGGCCGGGAGGTGAGAACTGGATTGGCAACTCGGAGGAAAGCTCTCTCTCCCGGGGCTGCAACCATACATCTGGGCAGTTGACAAGAACTCTCTAGAGCATCAGCCAGTGGCAGAAAAGGAGGATGTTTGCATTTATCTGAACTTTGAATTCTGTCCCCCTTTCTATCCTGGTGTCAGGTTTGGCAAATACCTCCTTGGCTAAAACTTGTCATCTCATAGGAGCCAGTAGTGTGGACGTGGACACTGGAGCACTGGCTGTCAGCGGGGAGGGTGTGGGCTCACCCATGGCCGGGCAGGTGATCAGGGGCCCAAGGGTTCATAGAGCGACCGGTTCCTCTTTCCTGCTGAGTGTTTCCCTGCCGCTCGCCTGGCCTGTGCTGTGGTTTGACCGGGCTGTGGGAATGGGGCGGCTGAGTCAGGGGCACTTTCTTGCCTGGCTCCCCTTCTGACTCAGCACAAGGGGGGAGACATGTAGTCAGGGCTGGGGGCTCGTCCTCTGGAACTCGGGGGGTGGGTCAGAGCTCAGTGGGGAGTTAGGTGCAATCTGGGGTCCCAGTGAGGGTTCAGGCTGTAGGGAGCATCTGTCAGCCAGAGGCTGGGCTTGGAGCCTTGGGTATGATCAGAGTCGAGGCTCCTCTGGGGTCCAGGTGGCTCTGCCCCTCCTCTCAGAGCTGCATCGAGGCTCTGGCCACCAAGCCTTGGCACCCTCCCATCTGAGCTTTGTCACCTGGCAGGACTAACGCTCCCTCTGCACCCCTGTCGTGGGCAGGAATGCGGCAGGCAAAGACGGCAAAGAGCGCTTGGGCGGCTCGGTGCTGGAGCAGATCCCCTTCCTGCAGAACTGCGAGGATGAGGACAGTGACGAGGATGACGAGTTGGATGGCGTGCAGCACAAGAAGCAGCGTGTGAAGGTGAGCTCGGGAGCCAGCGGGGCGCCCTCCTAGCCCCGCTCCGAGGAGTGAACCAGCACCAGAGCGCCCCTGTGGGCCCTCTCGGGGCTACTCTAGGGTCTGGTCTGTCCATGGCCTAATCACATCTCTTCCCAGAGTCCCCAGCTCCTATCCAGCCACGCTGTTGCCTTAGTAACCTTCAGAGGTGCCTAGACCTATCCTGTCAGGGCCACCTCTTCACCTGCACCCTGTCACTCTCTCCATCCTCCCGTCTTCGACTCAGATGTTCCCGAGAGGCCGTTCTAAGCTAGGCCAGCCCTCCCACAGTGCTTTCTCCTTCAGGCTAGCCTGACCACAGTCACACTTGGAAATTTTTTGACATAGCTCTGGTTCTCTGTCTCCCGAAGTAGATTATGAGCTCTGTGAGGCAGAGGCGATGTGGGTCTTTTACTGTTCTCTCCTCAGCACCCTGAATTCAGCCTGAGTAGGGGCTACAGCTCAGCCTGGAGCAGGTTGTAGGGCTTGGTGGGGGACTTCATAGGATGTAAGTGTCTGGTCTGCTGTTGGTGTCAGGACCCAGGCCCAGGGACACTGCCCACAGACTGGAGTCCAGATCTCCTCAACTGGGCCTGAGACCTGGCTCCCACCACATCTCACCCCGCTTCTTAACTGCCAGAGCCACTGTGCTGTCCTTAGGCATGGCGTGGTCTCTTCTGGCCAGTGAACATCAGTCTTGGCCTTTATGGGCCAAGCTCTCTGCTGGCCGCAAGAATATAGAAACAGAGTCCGGTCCTGACGTGAAGGAGCTTGTGGCCAGCGGTGGACTTAAAGGGAGTCACAGGCAGAGAGATGTGCCACAGAGGAGTCAGGGACTTGTGTCCATGTAGGAGGGCCTGTGGGAGGCGGCCTCAGGAGCTTTCCTTAAGCCGGCCTTCCCCCCAAGCTTTGTCCCTCCTCAGACTCACTTCACACACTCCCTCCTCCAGGAAGCCATCTCTGACTCGTCCTTGCTCCCCCCACCTCAACAGGGACAGGAGCCCCCTGTGGGCTCCCCCATCCTGACCCAGACCACTCAGGGTCCTTCCTGTCTGGTGTAAGGTCTGCCCGTGAGGGATCAGGTCAGTCCCGGCCTCCATTCTGTCTCCAGTGTCCCCAGCGTGGCTCAGCACAGGGTCCCAGGAAGATTAGGTTCTCAGTGAACACACCGAGTGGAGTGGAACACAGAGCCAGAACACTGGAATTGGAGTTACAGGAAATGCGGGGTGTCTCTGAGTCTGGAGTTTCTGATGCTGTCCCTGGTCCAGAACACCTGGTTCCTCTGCTCCCTGTTGGGATTGTCACTCCTTTTTCAGGTCTCACCTCAGCCTTCTATGGGAAACCTTCCTACTCCTCTGCTCCTCCTGTTAGAAATTATCACGACCCTCTAGGCCTTTGCATCTGTCACTGCGTCTGTCCCACGTGCCCTGTGAGGTGGCTCATTATATGGGGGTCTCACACCTCCCCAGGCCCTCTGTCTCCACACATCTGGCCTTCAGTGACCAGACTGTGACTCCCAGAGTGGCTGCTGGCCTGGCTGTGTAACTTTGGGCCCATGATTTTGTCTTGTTTTCAGTCTCAGGGCTAATAGTCCCTGTCTCTGAGTTGTTGAGAAATTAATTAATTAAAATGAGTTTGCGCATGGAGAGCCCACGGCTGCCACTCTGGGTGCTCGGCAGTGGCAGCGTGAGCAGTGCACAGCGGTGGCCTGGCACTAACAGCCCGGACAGTGATGGTGGAACAGCCCCGCACAAGGCCTGTCTCGTGGACCCTTCAGAGCACCTGATACAGTTCCACACCCCTGTAGAGCTCTGACCCCTGCCTTTGCCTCTCTGGGCATGCTGTCTAAACCTTGACCTAGGTCTTCTTCAGGAAAGGAAGAGAAAGACACCCATGTCCCATCCCTCTGGGCCTCCCATGCAGGCCAGAGGCTGTCCCTTCAAGGATGTCTGAGCGGAGTTGCCTTCAAATTTGGACCCTCCAGACCCAGCTCGGGAGCCTGTGGGAGGGGGTCAGCCCCACCCTTGAGGAATTCAGAGGCTGACTGAGGCTGGGCACAGGCAGGGAACACTTAGGAGGGAGAGGGCTTCCTGGAAGAGGTGGTACTTTTGTCCACTGGTCTCAGAATCCCAGTGTTGAGAGTCCCAGTCTTAAGCCAGCACTTAAGGCAGAAGTCAGACATCAAAACTGTCTGAAAATTTTGGAACTCCCTTAAGCCATTTAAGTGCAGTCTTTGTGGTTCCAAAGACACAGCACCCCGATGACACTGTAAAATGCAGTGATGCTTACACCACGAGGGGTGAACAGTGTCACTTCATAAGGGTGGGTATCAAAGGTGTCCGAGTGGGGAAACGCAGATGCGAGGCTGCTCCTGAGTTCACATGTCTGAGATGGGGTCCCGGCTTGTGAATTGAGGAAAACAAGATGCCTTATTTGGTTCTTACCCCTGGTGAAGACCAACCGTGGGAAACTCGGCAAACACAGCATTCACTTGCCCAGCATTCTGTTTCTCAGAATGGAGGAACCGAGGTGTCGTCTCTCATTCTAAAAGTAGCTGCTGCTTGTTATATAAGAAAACAAAAATTCAGCTGATATAGGAAGTTACAAGGAAGACTTAGAAAACCCCAGAGAACCTCATGGCCTAGAGCTGTCTTAGTGTATATGGAACGGCTTGAACCTGGGATAAGGGGCAAGGGGTTGCCCTCTGCTCAGCCTCAGTTTCCTCATTTGTAATGAGAACTATTCAGGGGGTCATGAAATCATGTGTGACGCTAATTCAGTGCACTGAATAACGCGTAGAGGTGGGCACAGGGCATTTATTATTACTGTCATACCTGTGAGTCTGTTCTTACTTTGACTGTGTGACTCCCTACGCTCATGTACACCCATAGACGCAGATATATCTTCCCTTGCCCCTGAGTCAGGCTGTTGCCTTATCTGATGTTGTTTCATGAGAAGTGCTGTGCTGGGTGTAGGGGATGGGGGTTGGGGCAGGAGCCAGAACAGCCTAAGCAAAAGCCAGGAGGAGGGCCCTTGCCTGTGGGGGTCACAGCTGGAGGCGGAGGAAGTGGAATGGGACTGGAGCCCGGCACTGCCCCCTCCCTAGTGAGGAGCAGCCCCAGAGGCGCCCAGCAGGGGGAGCTCGGCGTCAAAGTTCGGGCCTAGGGCCCGGCGCTGTGGAGGGGCGGAGGTCAGGAATCCCGCCTCTGTTCGTGGACACCTGGCGAGCATGGGCTCTTGGCAGGAGCCCCTGACCTTTATCTGGTTTTCTTCATGCCCCAGCTGCCCTCCAAGGCCCTGGTGCCTGAAATGGAGGACGAAGACGAGGAGGACGACTCAGAGGATGCCATCAACGAATTTGATTTTCTGGGCTCAGGAGAAGATGGGGAGGGCTCTCCAGACCCTCGGCGGTGCGCTGGGGAGGGGACCCACCATGAACTGGGTGAGTTGAGGGCTTTCTGGCCAGCCTTCCTCATCGCGGGCACACAGCTGCCTGCAGCTGCTTCCTGCCCCAGGGTCTCCACTGGACGGATACGCTTCCTGAAAGGAGGGTGGCCGGGGAGAGTAGGAGGCCTGTGCCATGGTGGCCAGGCCCTCTCCCCTTCCCTGGAAAGTCCCTGTGGGGATGCAGGCAGGCCCAGCTCTTCCTGAGACAGGGCCTCCAGCCCTCCAGTCGAGTGGCCAGTTCTTGGTGGACCTCAGGGAGGTAACAGGATGCAGAGCGGGGAGGCCGACGGGGAAGGACTGCTGCTTCTTCCTGTCCTGTGACTCTGAGGTCTGAGGCCCTCAGAGGTCACGTAGGATGGCTGGGGACTGAGGCCCCAGCAGGGGCAGCCCTTGGAGGGTCTCATTTCGGTCTGTCTCCTCTGCCTGTCCCCCACCCCAACCCCTGGCCCAGGGCTTCCCAGCCTCCCCACAGTTGCAGGAGAGGCTTTCGGTGGTGGGGAAGGCATCCTGCACGTGGCTGAGTTGAACTGGTGACTGTTGCCCTGTTCTTTGTCCCTGCAGAAAGCCGGCGGGTCAAACTCCAGGGAATTTTGGCCGACCTTCGGGATGTGGATGGGCTGCCACCCAAAGTGACTGGCCCGCCTCCTGGCACACCACAGCCCCGGCCACACGAAGGTAAGAGGCCCCTCCATCCTGGTCCAGTCCTGAGGGGCCCATGGCAGAGGGAGGCTGCAGAGCTAAGCCCAGGGCTTCTGTGTCCTCAGGTCGAGGCCCAGCCTCTAGTCTGCAGCCTCCCTGTCCCAAAAGTTCGTCTGTCTGTCTCCCTCTCTTTTTGTCTGTCCTGCCCTGTCTGTCTGTCTGTCTCTCTCTGTCTCTTTCTTTCCAGCTGTGATTCTTGATCTTGTCCTCTGCCTGTCTCTTTCTCACTCCTTATCTCTCTCTCTGCCTCTCTCTGTCTTTCTCTCTCTCTCCCTGCCCCTCTCTGCTCCCCCCTCCCCTCCCCCTACCAGGTTCCTTTGGCTTCTCCTCAGACGTTTTCATCATGGACACTATCGGGGGCGGGGAGGTGAGCCTGGGGGACTTGGCAGATCTCACCGTCACCAACGACAACGACCTCAGCTGTGATGTAAGTTCTTGGGGTGCCCCATCCCCCATAGGCCCCCACTGGGCACCCTGCACAGTGCCAGGACTGGCTCGGCTCTGGCTGTGTGCCTGGCCCGTGCTCAGCCCCTCACACATGAGGACGACGTGAAAACATCTGACAGCTCAACCTGTGTCACAGAGGGGTGCGACACAGACAGATGGTGGGACTTGGCCTGGGTCACTGAGGTGCCTGGGCTAGAAGACTCCGGAGCCTGTGTTTTAATCACGCTGCCAGGCTCCTTCTCTAGGCGATGCTCCCTCCCACCTGGGGCTTACTTGCACCTTGAGCTCAGGACCCGACATGGGTAGGAGGCAGGGATGAAGGGGGCGCTGAGTCAAAATACAGTATCAGAGGAGGGGGCGCTGGGTCAGCAGCTGGGCCAGTAAGAAAGTCTGTGTAGGAGATGGGCATTGAGCTAACTGTTGAAGGGAAGGCGACCTTAAGCCCCAAAATGAAGCAAAAAGTTGGGCCAATCTGATATGGATGGAGGCTGGTGGGGCAGTTGGGCTGGAATGGAGGGAGACCTTCAGGCCAGTGTCCTGAGCCTAGAACCCGTGGCCAGGCCTCTGGCTATCTGGGAATCTGAAAGAGGCATATATGAGCGTTTTCCTCTGGTGGAGCACTTACCACAGCTTCTAGCGGGATTGCAGATGGTTGGTGTTCCTAGCAGGGTTGGGGCGCTGCTGCGGGGTGCTGGGAAGTGAGGCTGGGTGGAGGGTTTGAGCAGGAAGTATGCTGCAGTCCCCTCTGCTCTCCCAGAGACATGACACCTGGGGAGCAGTGTGTGGGTGTGAGGGTAGATCCTCTGGCCCTAAACTGCTGTGGCAGAAGTGAGGACCTTGGTGGACAGCCCAGATGAAGGGGTTCCTCAGGAGTGCTCCCTGTCTTGGGGCAGGGCCCTGAGGCTTGCCTGGCCATCTGCTCCTCTCCTCTCCTGAGTGGCCCTCCCCGAGTCCCCCACCTGGGGAACAACACCCACCATAATCTGTGTGGCATCTCTGGGGTTGATTCTACTCGCCAGCTTCTCCCTACTGTGTGCGCTTGACCCCTCTCCACTCCCCAGCGTCTGGTCTCAGTGTCTGACCTGTCCCCAAGAGACTTCCCTCGGGACCTCTTCCCACCTCTCTGTCTGCAGCCACTTCTGTCTCTCCTGGTCCGGCCCCCTCATGGGGTGGCCAGAACAAGCAGTGTCATTTCCCTGCTCTAAACCCTTCCCTGTCTCCCCTGTTGTTGAGGAAGGATGCACATTCTTAGTGTGGGCCACCATGTGGCTCTCGCTGACTTTCCAGGCCTCACCTCCTGCCATTCTCTCCCTTGCTTCCTGAATCCCAGGCCTCCTCAGGCTGGGGATCCACTCTTGCTGCCTTGGCCTCAGGGACTTTGCACATGCAGTATTTGTCCTCAATCCCCTCCCCTTATCTGGTTAAGTCCTACTGGCTTGTCACTTACTCAGGAAAGTGTTTCTAACCCCTGCAGAGGTGGGTGGGCACCTGGTGCCTCCTCTCAGCACATTTGTAGTTCATGGCGCTGCTCCTAGTTTATAGTTTATAATCCTCTGCACTATCAGGATGATCTGATCATCTCCCCCAGGCTTCCTCTGAGTTGTGAGATCCCCAGAAGCTAGCACAGTCCCTATACACTGCAGGAACTTGCTGAGGTGGGGCGAGGATGCTTCAGGCGAGGAGGAAGTGGGAGAGGGCCTGGGCTGGGGGCCAGTCTGTAAGGGGCTCCGTGTGGAGCTGGGTGTGGGGCGAGAGCTCACGGCCCTGGGTATTGTTGTCTGTGGAGAGCGGACACTGAGGCAGCTCCCCTACCCCAGCTGTCTGACAGCAAAGATGCCTTTAAGAAGACCTGGAACCCCAAATTCACCCTCCGCTCACACTACGACGGCATCCGCTCCCTGGCTTTCCACCACAGCCAGTCGGCGTTGCTCACCGCTTCTGAGGACGGCACGCTCAAGCTCTGGAACCTGCAGAAGGCGGTCACGGCCAAGAAGTGAGAGCCACAGCCCCAGTGTAGGGGGGCTGGGGGCTTCTGGGTGCAGGGGGTCAGGGTGACAAGGGGCTCCCGGTGACATCGGCTCCTCTGCCTCCCCACAGGAATGCCGCGTTGGACGTGGAACCTATCCATGCCTTCCGGGCTCACAGGTAGGCAAGTGCCCCAAGGTGGACTGACCCCTGGCCCTCTCACGGCCATCCCAGGGGGCCGAGGCAGGAGGCCAGGCAGCAGGAGGGCTCCGAATCCCCGTGCCCCTCTGTACACTCCCCTGCCGTGCTCCTGGAGCTGGTTCTCAGCACAGCCCTCGGAGGAGGACAGGAACAGGCCATTTGCCCCAGGGGCACAACCAGAGGTCCTCAGGCTGAATTCCTTTTGGCCATCCTTGAAAAATGCCAGTGGAGCACTTCAAGGTCCCTTGGAGGGGCTGGGGGAGGGGCGAGCCCGGAGCCGTTTATCTGCCCTCTTCACCCACCTCGATGTCCTCCAGGGGCCCCGTGTTGGCAGTAGCCGTGGGCAGCAACAGTGAGTACTGTTACAGTGGTGGGGCAGATGCCCGCATCCACAGCTGGAAGATTCCAGACCTCAACATGGACCCCTACGATGGTTATGGTGAGGACAGCTCCCTCCCCTGGCCTTCCTTTTCCCCCACCATCCATCCCACCATCCCACCAGTGGTTCCGCCAACACCTCGGGCATTTGCCCAGGCCTGACACTGCGGGTGCTGGGGCGGGGATGCCGAGGGCCCCCAGCCTGGTGATGTGTGGGACAGCGTGATTCAGCGCATGACTGAGGTTGGACAAAATGAGGCAGGAGGTGGCGGAGGGGGAGGGTTTCCCAGAGGGGCTGATTGGGGTTGGGCTTTGGGGCCATGGACCAGCCCAGGCAGAGGCGTGGTGAGCCCGGTGGTGCTTGGCGCTCTGCTCCGCCTGTGTCTCTACATGGCTGAGCAGAGAGGTGGGTTAGGGGGAGGTGGAACAGAGGGGACGGGAGCAGTTATCTGGGCCACATTGTAGGGAGTTTGTGCTTCATACTTGAAGGTTAGGTGGAGAAGTGACCAGACTTGCTGCTTCTGTTCAGTGTCTGCCCCAACCCCGACCTCTGACACTTCTTTTGATGACCCCTTTGGTCACACACGTGGCTCTGTGCTGCGGCCTGTCATGGCAGAGTTTAGAGGTCTGCATCTCCCTTCAGGGACTGTATACTGTTTTCTGAGGAATAGTCACACCCTGTCAGAAGTCATGGGTCAGTGCCAGGCAGTATCTGCTCTGGGCCGAGCAAGCTGTCACACCTCGGGTGTCAGCAGGGCCAGACCAGAGTACTCTGTGTGGACTTGAGTGACCGGGAGGGGAATGACCAAGGGCTTTGGAGAGACTGGGCAAGGCTGTGCACTTGAGCAGAAAAGTGGGGACCAAGGGTGGGGCCACCTGCAAGGGCCAGGCTGCAAAGGGTCTCAGGGCCACAGAGCTACCTTTGTTTCTTGTGCCCTTAAGTAAGTCCTAAAAGTTCTATGGAACAGCAGCTTTGTGCCAGGCACTGTCTCAGGCCGGGGGGATGGCAGGGAACAGGGCCCTGCCTTCTGTAGCTTCCACTCTGGGCGCCTTCAGAGCCCTGACACCCTTGCGGCCCAGCCTGTGGTCGGAGCGGGAGCGCCTCTGGGGCGTGAGGATTTGGTGCGAAGCTGGGTGAAGAGGTGACTTGAGTGCAGAGCTGCTGGCCCCGGGCTGTCCAGGCTGGGGCCAGCAGCTCTGACGCAGCCCTTTCCTCCCTCCGGCGGATCCAGACCCGAGCGTGTTGAGCCACGTCCTGGAGGGCCACGGGGATGCTGTGTGGGGCCTGGCCTTCAGTCCCACCTCCCAGCGCCTGGCCTCCTGCTCTGCCGATGGCACAGTCCGCATCTGGGACCCCAGCAGCGGCAGCCCAACCTGCCTCTGTACCTTCTCCACAGCCAGTGGTGAGTAGAGGGACGAGGAGGTAGTGGGGACCCTGACACCTCGCACAGGGGCCATCCAGAGCTGGAGGCCCCAGGGGAGGGACAGCTGCTGTCCCCCACCCCCAGGGTAGGACCGGGGCTGTCAGGTAGCCTTCCCTCCTCTCTGCCTTCAGATCACGGGATCCCAACCTCAGTGGCCTTTACCAGCACCGAGCCTGCCCACATCGTGGCATCCTTCCGCTCTGGCGACACTGTCCTGTATGACGTGGAAGCTGGCAGTGCCCTCCTCACGCTGGACTCCCGGGGGAACAGTGGTAAGGGGTCCTTGGGGCCAGGGGCTCAGGTCTGAATGTCTCCAGTGTCCCAGTTCCTCCTGTGGCTTTGGTGACCTGATGCCCCGTCAGCGGAAGGTGGCTCCCCTTTGGGGACTCTGAGCAGAAAGGAGTTAGGGTCTCGGTCACTGCCCTTACGAATAGCATGAGGCACTCGCAAGGGCTGCAGGGAGACACTCTGAGGGACTGCTTGGGGGAGCGGATAGGCCGTCTTCATGTTTGCTATCCCTCTGTTCCACCCAAGGCAGCACCCGGTGTCTACTGCACAGATGAAGTGTGGGGCCTAGGGAAGGCAGCGGCTGGGGTGCCCAGCCCTGTGTGACATCTAGGCAGAGGACAGATGTGGGACCGTGGTTCTCCTCTTGTCTTTGTCCTGGTCTCCCTGACCTCCTCACCCTTGACCTCTTCCCCTCCCTCTTTTTCCTCCCAGGCCCAACCCAGATCAACCAGGTGGTGAGTCACCCGAACCAGCCCCTCACCATCACCGCCCATGATGACAGAGGCATCCGCTTCCTGGACAACCGGACAGGTGAGGCCCAGCGTTCCTGGCCCCCCACTCACTTGTGTTTGTGAGGGGCAGGGGTAGACCAGGCTCAGAAGCACAACTCCTGGTGTCCACATTGGAGGCTCTCGGTGTCCCCCCGAGTCCTCCCTTCACCTTCCCAGGCAAGGTGCAGAGTTGGGAAGTAACCTGCTGCCCACCCTCTCTCCCTGCAGGGAAATCTGTGCACTCCATGGTTGCCCACCTGGATGCAGTCACCTGCCTAGCTGTGGACCCCAATGGCGTGTTCCTGATGTCAGGAAGTAAGTCGGGAGCTTCCTGGCTCCTAAGGAGCAAGCAAGGGCATGTGCCTTCCTCTCCTGCTGGGGAGAGGAAGAAGAGACTTGGGCCCTGGTCCTGAGGGAGTGTCCTGGGGGCCTCCTGAGTTGGGGAGCTGGTGGGGGTGTTGTCACAGCAGGGCTGGGAGCCTCTCCATGGCTGGAATAACTGGTCATCATAGTGGGGACAGCAAAGCACTGGCCACTCGGAGTGCCCCGAGGCCCTCGCCTACAGTATCTCATTTAATTTGAATAATCCTATGAGGTTGGTGCTGTCATCCTCATTGTACAGATGTGGAAACTGAGGCTAGAGAAGTCATTTCACTTGGTCAGCAAAGTGATATTGAATATCTAACTCAATCACCACAAGGGATTTTAGCTTTTGGCACCACCTGCTCTCTGTGGATAGAGGCACTGAGCCCCAGTGACTACTCCTCAGAGGGATGCGGTGGGACTTGGGCAGGTGGAGAAGGGGCTGCAGCTCCCCTGGGGGTGAAGAGCATGCACTGACAGTCACAGAGGCCTGACCAGCTGAGCCTGCCATTGGGTAGAGCTTTCTCTCACTTCTGCCCAGCGTCATACCCTGCTTGGGGTGTCAGCCAGCCAGCTCACTAGCACACAGAGGCGCGGCAGTGGTGGTAGAGGGTGTGGGCCCCCAGGACAGTAGCGGCTGCCTCCGAGGAGGACAGCCCAGTGAGCAGATGGTGGTGAGGTCAAGCCCAAGCAGAGAAGACTCAGGACAGGGCCCAGGTCCCCCCAGAAAGGGACAAATAGAACCAGCCTCCCTCGCAGCCCGCTGGATCCTGGTAATGCGTGTCAGGCCATCTCCCCACAGTGGCTCGTGGCCCTGGGCCCCACCCAGTCTGCTCCCCACTCTCACCTCCTTCCTCCCACCCCCATCAGGCTGCCCATCCTCAGGACTTTCCCCTGGCTGTCCCCGCTGCCTGGAAGGCTCTTCCCCTGCCATACCCCCATGGCCACACTGTCCTCTCACTGACCGACTTGTGCTCACAGCACTTGTTGAGTCTGTCTTGTTTACTCTGTCTCCCACACTGGAGTGTCAGCACCACAGGGGCAGGGAGATTCGCCTGTTTTGTTCACTGCCTCCGCGCCCAGCACACAGCAGGAGCTTAGTAAATACTAGGTGGCTGCATGATAGCCTGGACAGAAGGGCTGTCCTTCCTGTGGGGCGTCTGGAGGTGACCTGGCAGAAGATCGAGCCCCATCTGCCTCTGAGTCCTTTGGATGAGGCTGGGTTAGGGGCACAGGTCTGAGTAAGGAGCCGGGGGACCCGGTGCTGCTGGGTGACAGCCCCTTCTGCTCCCACACCTGCACAGGCCATGACTGCTCCCTGCGTCTCTGGAGCCTGGACAACAAAACATGCGTTCAGGAGATCACGGCCCACCGCAAGAAGCACGAGGAGGCCATCCACGCTGTTGCCTGCCACCCCAGCAAGGCCCTCATTGCCAGCGCGGGTGCCGATGCCCTGGCCAAGGTCTTCGTATGATGCCCACCTGGCCCCGCCCAGGCCGCCACGCTGGCTGGGAAGTGGGGCCAGGCAGGTGGGACTGAGGTGAGTGGCCAGACAGGAGGGAGGCTTGGCCTCGGAAGGAGGAAACCCCCTGCATTCTCACCCCTGATGGGGCCCTCAAATACACCCCTTCGCCTGCATTTCCAGAGGACTCCATGTCCTGAAATCCTAGTGGGGATGCCCTTTGAGAATTGCCAGGGTAGCCCCTGGGCATTCAGAGGAGGGGCTGAGGCCTGGAGGGGCCCAGAGCTGCCTGACCTTTTGTACCCTGGAGGTCGTGATCCAGTCTCCCCTCCCTTCTGTCTCCCATAGGTGACTCCCAGCCTCAGTCTGGAGGCCTGGAGGCCCGGCCTCTTCCTGCCTGCCTTGGAGCCTGGTGGTGCTAATGGCCCTTTCCGCAGGAGGCCCTCCCCATGGCCTGCCCTTCCCCGAGCACCCAGCCGGGGAGCGGCCTCCTTCAGGAATCGTCCTCCAGGATGGCCTCTGGGAATTTTCTCTTCACCCTGACACTCACTCCAGGTCTCTGAGCTACCTTCTCGGGGGCCGCACAACCAGGGCTGAGTGTCCTTGGGGATCAGCTTTTCCAAGACGCCAGAAGGTGCCAGGTTCTCTCTTTGAACCCCTGACCCCTCCTCTCCACCTCCAGGGACCTGGGTGGGAGCCGTGCTGGGAGGGGCCCTGGAGCCAGTGGGAGCCGGGTCATCCTCAGTGGGAGTGCTGGGCCTCGCCAACCCCAGAAGTGTGCACAGTGAACCACCCTCCCCTCCAGTTCCCTCAATGCAGCTTTCCAGACACTACCCAACATCTCCAGGGCCAGTAACTGCCTGAGGAGCAGCTGATGCCCTTGGGGGAGAAGCCCACCCCTACCTCCCCCAACACTCCTCCAAGGGCAGCCCCCCAGACCCCCATGGGGTCACCCATGGGGAGAGATGGACTTCTCTTGCCCTCCCTGGGGCATGGAGGGTGGAGTGGGGTCCCCCCAGTCCCCCATAACTCCCTGTATATCTGTATAAATAAATGGGATTTTAACGGAGCCCCACCCCTACCCATGTTGTTATCACTGTGTGATAGTCTGTCAGTCTCCCCTCCAGGCCCTCCACTCTCTTCCTCTATTTATTTCACTCTTTTTTGGTTCCACCCTGTGCCCTCTGGCCCCCTTCCAGGTTCCTGTTTATAAGCCCCATCCCCTCTGCCCTGGACTTGTATGTGAAACTTGTCTTAATAAACCCTTTGGAGTAAGATGGGTGGCGGTGCTGTCGAGGGGACTGGGGACTTTCAGGGAGGAGTAGCTGGCTCTGCCAGGGTGGGTGGAGCTTGGAGAGAGGGGATGTGATGGGTTGGGGTTTGTGGTAGGGTGCAGGGACCAGAGGGGCCCAGAGCTCCGGTGGAGTGTGGGTGGAGGGACGGAAGTGAGGGCACAGGACCGAATCTCCCTGTGCCCCTCCTTTCTGTCCCTAAGCGCTCCCTCCCCAGGGGCTACAGCAGCAGAGCCCTGACTAGCAGATGATGTGATGTGACAGTTCAGCTCAAGACTCGTTGATCCCCCGCTCTGCCACTTGTGATGATTGGTGGTGAGGCCAGAGTTCCAACCTAGAGTCCTTGCCACCCCCCTCCTCCCCTCCCCACATCTGTGCCCGCATGGAGCTGGCAGGGAGATCCTGGGAGCTGCCGGAAGAGGGGATGCAAATACCCGACCCCTCACTGCAGGCACCCTGAGGACTCCATCCCCTTCCTGCTCCAAGGTGACTGAATCGCAGTGGTCAGCTGTGCGCTTAGCAAGAGCCAGACCCCTGTGCTGAGTTCTTCACATGCCGCCTCACTAGGTCCTCACCACCTCAGAAGTGGGGAGTGGAGCATTACGCATGTGTTATGGAGGATGGGAGGCGGGGGCTCAAGGAGCTTGCTCAAAGCCCAGCAGGTCATCAGACTTTGTTCCCAGCCCCTTGTGAATTTGCTTCAGGTGTCCCTCCCTGGGCCTCAGCATCCTCTGTGAAACAGCTGTGACAGCATTGCCCACCTCCTGGGTTGTCGAGGGCTGGACGGTTGTCCACTCGTCTGGACAAAGGGTGTGGGTGGGCTGATGGCCATCAGGGGAGGCCAACAGGAGCCCAGCTACAGGCACCACCCTGCCTCGCTCCCCCCTCATCCCTCTGGGCTCTGCGCAGCTTCCCCAGGTGGTGGTTTAGGTTTTCGCTCCAGCCTCAGACTTCCTTCCCCAGCCCGTCAGCCCCCGGATGTGGTGACGGAATCGCTACTGTACCGACCTCAGCTGCCCTCAACAGCACTTCACCAGGAAGGGGGGGTTCATCTTGAGGTCCTCATCTCCAACAAGTCCTGCTTGTCTGGAGCCCAGGTGGCCATGGCATATCGCTATTGGGTTGCCTTTGGGGCTCAACCAGGCTTTGGCCTCTCAAAGCAGGGTGGGTGGCAGCAACTCCCTTGGTGATCTTGGACAAGTCACTTTGCCTCTCTGAGGGTTCAGCTTCCTGTATGTAAACTAAATGGTAGCCACTCTCTTATCAGCTGGGGAGGAGAAATCAAGTTTGAATTGCTCCTGAATGGGCTGGAAGAGATATTTTATGATAGGTCTGGCACATAATAGGCCCTCAGTCAATACCTGCTGAATGACTGAATGACCATACCTACCCATAAACACCTGAGTGCCTGAGGTGCCCACCCCTTTATCTCAGCACATTATAGTTACAACTGAACAGCCATTACTGAACTTCTGCTGTGTCCCAGGCACCCTTCCACAATCTCATTAATCCCCACAAAGTCCTTCTGGGGTCAGTCCTATTATCGTCCCATCTGATAGCTAGAGAAACATGCTCAGAGAGGGAAGCCACCAACCTAAAGTCACACACAGAAACACGTGCCCACTTCCCCAGGAGAAAAACGTGCTCTCCGTCTATGAAGTGGTGTGGGTATGTGATCCTGCCTGATTGCTATGGCCCTTCCCTTCACCCCCAGGCCTTTATTTCTTTGGCGCTTCACCATCCTAAGGACTGGGGTGGAGTGGGGAGCTGATGGACACTACAGCCATTCTCCAACTGCCCTGTGCCTGGCTCTCCCAGTACAGGTAACCCAGCCCTGGCCCCTCCAGTTTGCTCCTGGCACTTTGGCCAAGGTTGCTTAAGACAGACCTGAGGCTAGGACCTCTACCCATCTGGAGCCCTCGGTCTTCCCACCTGTGGAATGGGCTGGGGCTTGGGGAAGGCGGGTGCGAAGCCAGGACTACGCTCTGGAAAGAGGGGGAGGCCCAGCCCAGAGACCAGGCCGGACCTGACACCATCTCCCACCCTTTCCCCTGCGGTGGGCGCCGGATGCAGGCCCGGGGAGACGGCCCCCCTCCTTAAAGGGCCAGGCACCTCCTCAGCCCCGGCATCGCGACCTGTAGTAGGGGAGAGGGTGGCTCGCCCGTCCCTCTCCAGCTCAGGGAAACGTCAACTTTCCCGACTTGGGTGTACTGGGGAGAGAAACCTGTCTAGCCTCCCTGCCCCACATCTCCTACCCCAGGTCCCCAAACCCGGGCCAGGGAGGTGCCGCCCTCTACTCGAAGGCACTGGGCAGGCCCGGGTCTTCCGCCCCCGGCCCCTCAGCAGGCTCCGCCCTCTCTGACGTCACCGAGACCGGCGCCGATTGGCCGACTGCGCCGTCGCTCCGGACACTTCCTCCTGGGCCGCTGCCGCCGAGTTAAACTTTGGAGGGGGAAAAAATAGCCGCGGGTGCCAGGCGCCCGGCCACCCTCCCTTGACCCCCCGCCACCCCACTACCGCCGGTAACATCCCCTTCTCCGCGGCCCCCGACCGAATTTTTCTCCAACTTCCGAGACCCGTGAGATTCCCTCCTTAGCACCCCGGCCTCGGAATCCCTTTGCCCATCCCCGGGCCCGCCGTCTGATCCCTGGGATCCATCTACTCGATCCCCAGGATCCACCCACTCGATCCCCGACTCAAAGACTGCTGCTCTACACCCCCAAGGTCTGGTGAATACCTCGGGCCCCTTTCTTAAATGGATCCTCTTCTTAGAGCCACTAGATTCTTGGCTCCCCCTGCTCCCTTTCCTGTCCCGTCTTTCTCCAGGAGTCCTGTGGATCCTGGGCTCTTATGAGCCCTGTGTCCCCCATCTATTAGGTTTTCTTCTTTGATATCTTGGAATCTCCCATTCGCTGGGTCCCCTAAACTATTAGATTTCTCCTTTCTGATCCTCTGTGATCTCTGATTCCTGGGTGGGCGTCTGATCTACTAGATCCCTTTTCTCTAATTTCCCAGGGTCCCACCATCCTTGAGTCCTCTCAGCCTGCCAGGTTTCTCTTCTCGGATCCCTGGGATCCCCGCGATCCCACCACCAACTTACAATTCACCACCAGTGATCCGAGCCTCCCTGCCCAGGCTCCTCCAGCCGGATCCCGGGTGGGCGCCGGGCGGCCGGTCCTGGGCCTCGCCCTATGGCCGCGGCCCCCTCCCATGGCGCCGGGCTCGCGGGCTCTCCCGGGCCGGGGTCTCCTCCACCCTCTGGCGGCTTGGAACTTCAGTCGCCGCCACCGCTGCTGCCCCATGTCCCGGCTCCGGGCTCGGGCGTCTCCTTCCACATCCAGATAGGGCTAACTCGCGAGTTTGTGCTGTTGCCCACCGCCTCCGAGCTGGCCCATGTGAAGCAGCTGGCTTGCTCCATCGTGGACCAGAAGGTGAGGGCACATCCAGCTTGGGGAGAGGTCTGGAGGTGGGAGGCGCTGGCAGAGGTGACCTCCAGCGCGGCATGCTCGTGGGGGGAGAGAGAGCCTAAGCCTTGGGCAACTGGTGGGTGGAGATGGGGCACTGGCCCCCAATTGCCTCCTCACCTCACTACCCATTTCAGGGAGGCCTGGTCAGGGTGGGGTGCCCCAGAGGCCTCCCCAAATTGCATGTCCCTGCATGTTTTGTTTTCTGCAGACTGCAGGGAGGAAGGGAGGGGCTGGGCAGGTGTAGAAGCCGAGAGGAGGGGGCAGGTGTGGGAGGCAGAAGTGGGGGGACCTCCCCACCCAGGCCCATCCGCCGCCTCCCATTTGGTGGAAACAGTAGAAATTGAAGCCGGGTTGGCCATGGCGATCGGGTGACATGTGTGGCTGTGGGTGCCTGCGTTAGCTGCCGGGGGCAAGTGAGGTCTCAGAGTCCAGTCTCTGTCCTCCTCCAGGCCTGAGGTGTGTGTGGAGGGGCGGGTGCCTCTTTGCAATCCCCAGAGGTTCTGAGGTCTATGTCCCCCTCTTCTGATCAGAGTGTCCCCACCCTTCAGTTCTGATGCTGTCCTGTGAAAACGGGCCTTCCCCAACCCCGGCCCACTCTTAGCTTTGGGTGCCAGGGTCATCAGGGGCCTGGGGGTCATGGCAAGGGGGAATCAGGTGGGACTCAGTGCTTGAATCCTAGAATGTTAAAAATTACAATAGTGGGCTTTTCTATTGTAGGAATTTTGAACTGTAAAAATTGTTGGACTATGCAACTGTTAGGTAATTGAACTCCTCTGATATTAAAATGTTCAAATGTTAGAACCTAGGCTGTTGAAATTCTTAAACAGAAACATGTTGCAGTATTAGATTCCCTCGTTGTTGGAATTCTAGAGCATTAAAATGTTAGTTTTTTTGTTTGTTTTGGGGGGTAATTGGGTTTTGTGGGGGTTTTTTTTGATGGAGGTACTGGGGATTGAACCCAGGACCTTGTGCATGCTAAACACATGCTCTACCATTGAGCTATACCCTCCTCCCCTAACATGTTAGAATTTTGGAATGCTGGGTTGTTGAAACCTCTTAATGGTAAGATGTTCAGATATCAGAATCCTAGTTTGTCAGATTCCTAGAACATTAAAAATATTAAATTACTGCTAATCTAGGTTGTTAAAATCCTAAAATAAATGGATGATGACAATTTGTTGGAATCTAGACGACATAATTCTATAATGTGAACGTGTTGGAATCCCCAAATAGCCAAATTCTAGAATCTTCTCAGACTCCTGGAAATGAGTTCTTTGGGCTTCAGAGGAAACATTAGGAACTGAGCCGACTCCCCCATTTTACAGACAAGGAAACTGCTTAGAGAAAAACCTCCTAGGCAGTCCTGGGCACCTGTGGACCCTCTCCCCGCAACAAAAGCAGACAGAGCTTTCTGTGCCATCCCCCCAAACCTCAAAACCAGCAGGCCCAGCTCCCACACCCAACTCAACCTGCTCCTTGGGAAAACAGGCTGAGGAGGAGGGAAGATTGTCCCCTGGGTGAAATTCTTTGTTCGATGCTCAAATCCTCAGCCTTCCCCCTCAGGCCTCACCCCAGTTTTATTTTCTGCCCTCCTTGTCCAGGTGTGGTCGGGCCCCTTTCCTTCCTTCCAGATGCTCCACCTGGGCGGTTTCACTTTCTGTTCTACCAGGTTTCATTTCCTGCCTTTCGTCCCCAAGTTGGGGACCGGGACACCTGGGTCCTCGGGACCTCGGGTGGGGGGCACCCTGCCTAGCTTCAGCTCCCTTGAGTTCTAGCCTTTCCGTAAGCACCCCCCCACCCCCCAAACAGGAGTCCTAAATCCTCTCCTTCCAGCTGGCCCAGCCCCACTGCTGGGCCTGGAGCCAGGTAACAGGGACAACAATAGATCTAGGAAGGAAGCTGGGGGGAGTGAGAGGTGGGGGCAGATGAGGGAAGGGGTGCTCACTCAGCTCCCCTCACCCCCAGAAGATTCTAGGTGCCCACGCTCCTGGAGCCACTCTCCCTCCACCCACCCAGTTCTCTAGTCCTGCTACCAAAGCCGCCAAACTCCAGCCAGTGTTCTGTCCCAGCACACCTGGGGCCCTGGCATCCTGGCCCACTCTAGCTGGGCTTGGGAGGAAGCAGGCAGGAAGCGAGGGGCTGCGGGGTCTCTGAGTTTCCGGGGGAAACAGCGGCTCTGCCCCCGAAGGGTTCCAGACCGCTGCCTAAGGCAGCTTTGAACTTTTCTGTCACCACCTCCCTCTCCCGCCCCTCAGTTCCCCGAGTGTGGCTTCTATGGCCTTTATGACAAGATCCTGCTCTTCAAACATGATCCCACGTCGGCCAACCTTCTGCAGTTGGTGCGATCCGCCAGCGACATCCAGGAGGGCGATCTGGTGGAGGTGGTGCTGTCCGGTGAGAGGCCCAGGCCACCTAGGGGTGAAGGGAAGGGGGCCGAGGGGAGGGGAGGGGAGCCCAGAAACTTGGTTCTTAAAGGTAGAGGCCAGCGGCTGTAAGCCCTGGCTGCTAATTAGAATCACCTCGGGAGCTTTTTGCTCTGGAATGGGCAGATGTATTGTGATCATGCGCATCGTGGGATTTACACAGCCCTGAACATAAACAGTCCACGACAACATGGATGACTCTCACACACCTAATGCTGAGAGACAGAAGCTAGACATCAGACTGCATACTGTATCCATATATGAAGAATGAAGATGGATACAATTACACTATTTTGTTAGAAGCCACTAGAATGGGTGCCTTTGAAGAAGCTGGTTGGACGGATGGAGGGTGGGCACAGTGATCTAAACTTCCCTTTACCCATCAGAGCTAGTGACACGGTATATACAGTTTGACCATTCGTTGAGCTGTGCGCTTCTGATGTGTTCTTTTCTAGACCTATGTTACACTTTGATATACAGTTAAAAGTATTCTGCTGCCTGTGTCTCCTCTCGATGAAATGCTAAATTAAATCAGACTCTGCCGCCTGTGATGAAACCTGGGCACCTGTATTTTCAGCCAGAATCTAGTCCCCTCAACTGGCCTTTCCCATTTTATTGATGGGCAGGCTCTCAGCACTTAGAGGAATCTATAGCCCTTGGTTCCTTCGGGAGGGTGGGGGGTGGGAGGTACCTGCCTTACTCATGGCTGTATGTCCTCCCCTTCCCCTTGCCCCCCTCCCCTTCCCCCTGCCTCCTGCCCCTACCCTGACTACTGCAATGTAAAATTTGTTGAATGGATGGATGACAATTAGAAGTTTGGATTTACGTCCCTGGTGAACTTATTTTCAGGTTTTAAATACTGTCTTAGAGGCTTGTGATCCTTGGATTTTTATCTTCATCCTGATCTCTCCCCTAGACCCAAGTCTGGTTCATGTAGCTATCTCCCTGACACTTTCACTGGGCACCTCTAGGCATCTCAGGGATGGCCTGTCCAAGACAGAAATCTTGATTTTTCCCTTTCTCAGTCTGCTCTTCCTACAGTCTTCCCAAGCTTGGTGAAGGATATCACCATTCACCCAGGTGTTCATGCCCCAAACCTTGGGCCATTCTTGACGGCTCTGTTTCTTTCACCCCTTCACTTGCTCCTTCATCAAACCTACTGGGTTTACCTTTATCCATTTCTTACGACCTCCACTGGTCCAAGCCACCATCACATCCTGCCTAGACTATTGCAGTAGCACGTAAGTCAGATCATGCCACGCCACTGCTCAGAATCCTCCCGTGGCTCCCCATTACCCTTGGAACAAAATGCAAACTCCTCAACATGGTCTCAAGGCTGTTCTGAACCTGGCTCCTGCCAAATTCCCCGAATTCACCTCTGCCCTTCTTACTTTCTTTGTCCCAGCCATCTTGTCTGTCTCTGAGCTCCCTCCCACCACAGGGCCTTTGCACTTGCTGTTCTCTCCACCCCTGACCCAATCCCAGATTTTCATAGCTAGGACCTTCTTGTTATTTGGATCTCAGCTTGAATGCCATTTCCTCCATAGCTTGAAATTTCCTTGTTTCTTTATGTTTTTATGTTTCTTGTTTCTCTCCCCAGTAGAATGTCAGCTCTCTGAGAGTGGGCTATAAATCTATCTTGTGCAGAGCTTTATCCTGAGTGTGTAAACAGTGCTTGGTACATAGAAGAAAACCCCCTGAACGTTGTGTAATACCAAGGAAAATGGTTAATATTAGACTGAAATTTGGGCGGGGAGTTGGGGGTGAGGAGAGGAACGAGAGTTAGTCCAAAGATGAAACTTTTAAAATAATAGCTAACATTTATTGAGCATTTTCTATGTACCAGGTACTGTTTTAAGAACTTTCCATTTATTCATTTAACCCATAAGAAAGAACTATAAAGGGATATTATCATACTGGGCATTTCTTAGATTCCTGCCTGGCTCATACCCTTACCTTTTTAAGGCCTTTGTCTTAATGTCACCTTCTCAACGAGGCCTTCCCTAACCACCTATTTAAAATTGTACCTCTTGCATCTTCCCTATCTCCCTTCCGTGCGTATTTGTTCTCCTAAGCACTTATTGATTTCTCACCTACTGTATATTTTCTTACTCAACAATTTCAGAGAGGCAGTAAGTACCATGCTAAAAACACGCACTCTCTAGCCACACTGGCCTGGGTTCAATTACGAGTTGCTAGCTGTGTCACCTTGGGCAAGATGCCTAATCTCTCTGTGCTACAGTCTTCTCTTGAAAATGGGGATAATAATAGGATGTACTTCACTCTTGAGCGGGCTAAATTTGTTAGTATCAAAAAGTACTCAGAGCAGTGCCTGGCACAGAGTAACTGCTACACTGGGTGATTGTTAGTAGGAATCTTCTTTTTTTTTTCTATCTCCCTCACTAGAGGCCAGGCAGAGATTTTGTCTGTTTTGTTCTATACGGTGTCCTTACCCCTTAGAACAATGCCCAGTAAATATTTGTTGGATTCACTTTTTAGGGTGAGAAAAGCGAGATACACAGGTGTTTGGTTTTTTCTCGTGATGACTCGGCTCTTCCCCAGGTCCAGGTAGATCAGAAACTGAGGGTGGGACGCAAGCATCTGTGGGCTTTTTTTTTTTAATTGTGATGAAATATTTGTAACATAAAATTACCATCTTAACCATTTTTAAGTCTACTGTTCAGGAGGGTTAATTACGTTCACATTGTTGTGCAACCAACCTCCAGAACTGTTTTCATCTTGCAAAACTGGAACTCTGTACCCATTAAACAACTCCCCATTCCTCCTCCCCCCAGTACCTGGCATAAGCACCTAAATGTTTTGCGCAGTGGTAGAGCAGGGATTTGAACCCAGGTAGAACGTAGTATGTGAGTAAAGGATTGAAGGAAAGATGAAACCTTGTAGCTGGGAGGACTGTGAGGAACCTGGGAAGGCGGAGGCTCAAATAGCCTCCGCGGGCCCGGGCTCCACCATCCGCCCCTCCCTGCTGCCTGCAGCCTCGGCCACGTTCGAGGACTTCCAGATCCGCCCGCACGCCCTCACGGTACACTCCTACCGAGCGCCTGCCTTCTGCGACCACTGCGGGGAGATGCTCTTCGGCCTGGTGCGCCAGGGCCTCAAGTGTGATGGTGAGAAGCGGGGAGGCTGGAGCTGGGGGCTGGGGGCGGAGCCAAGACGTAGGGCGCGGGCATGAGGGCGGGGCCGGGGCCAGGAGGTGGGGCTCTGGGAGAGAGGTGACCGCCCAGAGGCAGGGCTTGGGGGAGGAACTGGAGGTGGAAACAAGTGGCAGGGCTAGGGTGGAGGGCGGGGTCTGGGTGGGGCTCAGTTTGGGGTGGAGGCTTTGGGGTGGACCTCCGACCGTGAGGTAAGGGGCAGAGCTTGGAGAAAAGGGGTGATGGGGAAGAGGGCGGAGCCTGTATCAGTCAGGAATCAACCGGAGAAACAAAGCCAGCAGGGAGGCATATATTAAGGGATTTTTGGAAGGAGTTGGCTTACAGGATTGTGGGCACTGGCAACTCTGAAATCCTCAGGGCAGCCAGTCAGGAAGGGCAGGCTGGAACTCTCAGGCAGGAGCGGAAGCTGGAAGCTGCCACCCACAGGTGGATTTCTCCATCTGGGAAATCTCAACTCTGCTCTTTAAACCTTTGAATTGATTGAAACAAACCCACTCTGATTAACTAGGATAATCGCCCCTCACTTAGAGTCACTAATTGTGGGTTTGAATCGCATCTCCAGATACTTTTGCAGTAACACGTAGATAAATATTTGAATACCTGGGGTTGCTAGCCTAGCCAAGCGACATGTGAAGCTGACCATCAGAGTCCACCTCTTGTCAGCTCGGCACTTCTGTTGGCTAGGGCTGTCAGAACAAAGTACCCACAGGCTGGATGGTGTAAACAATGGAAATTTATTTCTTATGGTTCTGGAGGCTGGAAAGTCCAAGATCTGGGTTCTCATAGGGTGTGGTTCCTGGTGAGGGCCCTCTCCATAGCTTACAGATGGCTGCCATCTGATTGTGTGCTCATGTGGTGCATGGAATGAGCATGATTCTTGCATGTCTCTTTTATAAGGACCCGAACCCCGTTGATCAGGGCCCCATCCTTACGGTCTCATTTAACCTTAATGACCTCCTTAAGGGCCCCATCTCCAAATACAGTCACATTGAGGATTAGGGCTTCAGCGTATGGGTTTGGGAAGAACACAGATATTCAGTCCATAACAAGCATCCATGCACATCTCCCTAAATTCTTTGGAAAATAAAGGAACACAGTGTGTTCCTTTGAGGCAAGATGTCTCAGGGTTAAGCCCAAGTGGCAGCATCTGCAGGTTAACTGTTTCCGTCTTTGATGCTTCTGAGCGTGAACACTGAGATCACACCTCCCCTGTGGATGAAAGCCGCACACCCACCTCAGCTCAGCTCTACCTACAGCAAATGAGAACCATCTGTTCTACAATGACGATTGGCACCCTCATTGTTTGTTCAGTGCACCCCTCTCTTAGAGGGATATTCTCAGATGTTCCATTGTCTCAGGATCTCCAGTTTTGTGGCTGTCAGGCTCATATAGAAATTCGGAGTCTCTGATACCCTTTGTTCCAGATGACCTACAGCATCATCTAGGATTGTTATCATGTGGCCCTTGTGTCATTATTTAAGGCATTATTTAAATATACTTGTGGCATTATTTAAGGACTCTAGGGATAATAGCTATATCAGGCCTGCAAAAGAAACCCAACTTAGTACATTCAAAGCTGCTATTACTATGGCCATGGTCCACATGCCATAACCAACTCTTGATGTCTTGGTATATGTAACCTTTGTCATGGTGCAACCCCGGTGTCCTCAAGTTCTAATGGCCATTCTCTGAATGGACTTCATCGGCTCAGCCTCACAGAGGATGGTCCAAGTTCGTATGGTTCCAAAAGATGCCCAAATACCTGTCCTTAATGCCACTGATGCCTTCCTACAGGAGTTTGATTCTACCCTGATACTCACACCAGGAGTCAGAGTTGAGATTCTGAAGTTCTGTGAAGCATATGAGTGACTCAAAACTGGGAAATGGTTTTCCTGGACGCAAAGGCTCTTTGCAGTTCTGAAGCTCTTCTCATCTCACCAACAGCGTTCCCCAAGCTTGTCTCTGCAATGGCCCATCATGCAATTGAGATGGTGCCTAAGATGAACTACTGTGATAGAAAGTCTCTAACAGGCGATCTGCCAGAAGAGAGGCTTCATGAGGTGTCCAAGAGAAGCTTCCAAAGGCTAGAGCAACATTCTGTACTCCAGAACAGAGAGCCATCTTGGAATCATTTGAAATCACCGGAGATGTATTGGAGAAGCGTTCAGGAAGTCCAGCAGGAAATGACAAGCTTATCCTGGCTCTGTCATTCAAGGATTAAAAATAGAAAAGAAAAGAAATAACAATGTCACAATTTTACCTAATATGATACTGCAGCCCTGAGTACCACCAAAAATGTGCTAACCCTTTCCCCAGAAGATGATGTCCTTGGGCGATGTTCATTCTTCTCCTTTGATCTCCTGTAACTTAAAAATCATGATATAAGTTGTTGTTAATATCGTATGTTAGGTGATAAGAGGGTGAAAAAAGGAAGAAAATAAAAATATTTGGTAGACACATGTTCATAACAGCGTAAGGAAGAAATACTTATAACCAGGACAGTCCTCATGTCTGCAGCTGGCACATGGTTGTGGCTTCCTTCCTGCCACCACCGGATCCATATTCCCTTTGCCCTCAGCCAGCATCTCACCCTCTTGTGGTGCTTTGCCTGGTGGGGTGGCCCAAACCTTCATTCCCGAAGGCTCTTGGCCATTTAGCAGATCGCCTGAATTGGGTTTTGCAGGTTTTTGTTAACATTAATCACACTATGAAGAGGCATCCTGAGGGATCTGTTCCAGTTCCTCAGAAAAGGAGAGGTGGGTAGAGCTTTGGCGCCCAATTGGAGGCTATGTCTCTGACCGTCTGGCGCCCCCTACAGGCTGCGGACTGAACTACCACAAGCGCTGCGCCTTCAGCATCCCCAACAACTGTAGTGGGGCCCGCAAGCGACGCCTGTCGTCCACGTCATTGGCCAGTGGCCATTCGGTGCGCCTCAGCACCTCTGAGTCCCTGCCCTGCATGGCTGATGAGCTGGTGAGGAGCTGGGGGAGTGGGGAGGGTTGGGGAGGGTTGGAGGCTGGGGAGTGGCCTGGCCCAGGGACCCAAGCAATGCTCTGAGGTGTTCCTTTCTCCCTCGCTGTCTGATAGAGCCGTAGCACCACCGAACTCATCCCTCGCCGCCCACCCTCATCGTCCTCTTCCTCTTCTGCCTCATCCTACACGGGTCGCCCCATCGAGCTGGACAAGATGCTGCTCTCCAAGGTCAAGGTGCCACACACCTTCCTCATCCACAGCTACACGCGGCCCACTGTCTGCCAGGCTTGCAAGAAACTCCTCAAAGGCCTCTTTCGCCAGGGCCTGCAGTGCAAAGGTAGGCGGGGAGCCCCCACGTTGGGGCTGGGGTGGGAAGGGACAGAGTCAGAACACCAGAACCCCACCCCCAGCCACACACACACACACACACACACACACACACACACACACTCAGAGGCTTAGGGTCTCAGCTGGGCTTGTGGCAGAAAACAGAATTTATGTTCTGATCCTTAGAAGCACAGGGCCTCAGAAGGGGGTGTGTCCAGAATCCTGGCATTCTAGAACCTTTGGAATTCTGGAATCCTAGCACCTTGGAATCCTGGAACCTTAGAAATCTAGATTCTGGGAATGGATATAGCTCAGTGGTGGAATGCATGCTTAGTATGGGTTCAATCTCCAGTACCTAGATAAGGAAGGAAGGAAGGAAGGAAAGAAGAAAACAAGCAAGCAAGCGAGCAATCTAGATTCATATGTCACTTAGGATGGAATGCTTAAACTGTAGAACTTGAGAATTCTTGAGTCAGAGAACCTTGGAAACGTAAGTTTCAAGAATTCTGGATCACAGGATTCAGCGAAAAGAATCAGAACTTTAGTTTCATAAATCTTAGAACTGTCAAACTATAGATTCTCAGAATATTAGAACTTTAAAATCATAGGATTTGAGAGTAATAGAAACCTAAAAGCAACAAAATTGAGTCTTAGAAGTCTAGAATCGTATAGCCTTGGAACCATAGAATCCTAGAGTCCTAGAAATCTATGATCCCAGAACTTTGAATGATCGAATTCTGGAATACCAGAAGTCTAGATCCGTAAAAAGTTAGAGTCATCAAGTTCAAGAATTCATCAGAAAAATCAAATTCTAGAATTGTAGATGTTTAGAGCTAAAGAGTCATAGAAACATAAACTTCTAGAATCTTGGATATACAGAATCCTAAAACTTTGGAACTATCAGATTCTAGAGGCTGATTCAAAGTCTACAATCAAAGAACTGTAGAGTCACCAAATACTAGTTTAGATATATCTTAAAATCTCAGATATCAAAGAATCTTAGCAATCTAGAATCATAGAACTGTAGAATCACAGATGTGTAGAGTGCTAGAAACTTGAACATCAAACTCTGTAGTCTTGGAAATCTAGAATCATAGGACCTTAGAAAAATAAGTTTTCACATAATTAGTCTCAGATCTTTGATGTATAGCATCCCAGAACTTTGGAATCATCAAAATCTAAAGCAATGGTTCTCAACCAGGGACAATTTTGCCCAAAGAAGGAATGTTTGGCAACGCTTGGAAACACTTTTGTTTGTCAGATGGGGCTGGTGCTATGGACATCTGATGCTTAGAGGTCAAAGACACAGCTCAAAGTCCTGTGATGTAGAGAACAGCTTCCCACAATAAAAAAATTGTCATAGTGCCGAAGGTTGGGAAACCTGCCCTCAGGAGTCTGAAGTCTAGAATCATAGCATGTTAGATGCTATTACATCCTAGAATTGTAGAAGTCTAAGGTGATGGACATTTACACTGTCAGAACTCTAGACCCTTAGGATCATAGGGGTGTAAATCACAGACACTGCATTTGGCTTCTGTTTAATCGAGCCTCCCCATAGCTGGGAACTATGATTTCAAGAGAGGAACAACCAGGGAAGGGTCACTTAGCTTTCCTGCCCCAAACAGCCAGAGCAAACTCTTTTGAGACTAGGGGGGTTAGGGGTCGAGTCAACCCTTAGAGGTGACCTCTTTCTTCCCTCTCCCACCTGTCTCCCTGTTCCCTGTCCTCCTGCCAGACTGCAAGTTCAACTGTCACAAACGCTGCGCCACCCGCGTCCCTAATGACTGTCTGGGGGAAGCGCTCATCAACGGAGGTAAGAGGCTGGGGGCTGAGCGGGAAAGGCGGGCAGGGCTGGGCGGAGGCCCCTCTGATGCCCCGGTCCCCTCAGATGTGCCGATGGAGGAGGCCAGCGATTTCAGCGAGGCGGACAAGAGCTCCCTGACCGATGAGTCAGATGACTCCGGTTTCGTCCCTGGCTCCCACTCAGAAAATGCCCTCCATGCCAGTGAGGAGGAAGAAGGCGAGGGAGGCAAGGCACAGAGGTACCCAGGGCCCCCTCTGGCGAAGGCCCTCCCCCATCCCCACGATGGCTTGATGTCACCCAGTACTGAGAAATTTCCCTGGATTCCTGAGGCGAACCTTTTCAAGTACCCAAACTTTACTTGTTTAATTGAACTGGTCTTCCTGATTGACCTTTTCAAAAAGTTTTAATAGAACCGTATTTTAATTTATATTGTACTTCTTTTTTTGGAACTTGTAATACAGTCATTCAGAAGGTATGTTGTTAACCTCTTCCACTTCCCTGCCTCCCAGCTACCCAGCCCCCTGTCCCCAGAGGATACCACTGAGATTGGGTCCTGGTGGGTCCTTCCAAAACCAGTCTGTATGGCAAAGTGACAGTACAAAGAGTGAGCAGAAATGTGGACTCTGGACCCAGATGACTGTATGGCCTTAGGCAAGAGATTAACCGCACTGGCCTCAGTTTCCTCATCAGTAAAACGCGGATAAAGTAGCATCTACCTTATAGGGTTGTTGTGAGGATGGAATGAATGAATACAAATCAAGTACCTAAAACAGTGGCTGGTATGCAGTGAGTGATACAGTTTTTAACTCTCATTTCAGAGCGCTAAAATCTTAAAAAGGAAGGCAAAATATTCATTTTCTTTCAATCACTTTAGCCTCGGATTGACTTGTGTAGCCTTAAGTAAGGCCCTTCTCCTTTGGGTGCCAGTCTACCCATCTGTAAAATGGGAAAAGGAAAATATCCCCAAAGACCTGACAGGCAGTGGCTTTCTTCTGGCATGGAAGCTCAGAAAAATAATCATTTTTACTTAATTATACTTTTTTTTAAATTTTGTTTTTCATCGAAGTATAGTTGATGTACAGTGTTAGTTTCAGATGTACAGCAAAGTGATTCATTTATATATCTGAATATATATAGTCAGTTATATATGTATATGTATATAGAAAATATACATATATTTTCAGATTCTTTTCCCTTATAGTTTATTACAAGAAATTGAATATAGTTCCCACACATTTTTTTTTTAATGGAAGTATTGGCGATTGAATCCAGGACCTTGTACACTCTAAGCATGCACTCTACCACTGAGCTATACCTTCCCCCTGATTACACATTTTAAATTAGAACTGGAATTCATATCCAACTCCATGAGAATGTGAGTTCAGGTGCTTGAGGACAAGGAAATTCATCTGTCTTCCAAGTGCCTAGGACGAAGCCCCGCTTCCTCTGTGAGTGTGAGATCACTGTACCGAGGAGGCAGGAAGGCAGCAGGGGTAAAAGCACAGGATGCTATACAGTAGGTCCTTGTTGTTTATCTACTTTATATATAGTAGTGTGTATTTATTAATCTTAATTCCTAATTTATCTCTCCCCCTAGAAAAATGTTAATACAGTATTATTAATACATTGTATTAATACATTGTATTAATACAGTAATACATGTAGAAATAGACATATATGTGTGGACTGTAACCTGTGGAATTCAACAACCATCAATTTAAACTAAATTTGTTTTGGAAGTAAATTCTTTTCATAAGGACCATAAGGATCATTATACCCATTTCTAGGTTAGAAGACTGAGGCTCATGGGCTTTGGCCAATAATAAATAAAGGAGAGGAGCTGATACTTCGCCCCAGGGGGCCAGGGCAGTGTAAACATGGGGCAGAGGTTCTGCCACTTCTGGGGGACATCGATAAATATTTAATGAGCACAATGGTACTAGACTCCAAGCACACAGCTGTGAACAAAACAGGTAAAACTCTGGCCTCATAGAGCAGACACTTTAGTTGGGGAGACAGCTAACAAATGCATTCATAGAGGGATGGGGGTTTGGCTCAGCGGTGGAGTGCATGCTTGGCATGCATGAGGTCCTAGATTCAATCCCCAGTGTCTCAGATAAGGGGAAAAAAACAAAACAAACAAAAAGTGCATCCATAGCATCAGCTATTGATAACCACTGTCTGCGTCCATACCGCCCCATCTCATCTGATCTTGAAAGCAAAGCAGGGTCGGGACTGGTTAGGACTTGGATGGGAGATTTTGATAACTGCTATCAAAAATAAAATTTTAAAAGTTGAGAGGGGATAGAGAAGGGGGACATGTTATCTTAGGGTCATTAAAGCACCTTCTGTAAGGAGGTATATTTGAAGAGATCTGAGGGAGGGGAGGGAAGGAGCCATGTGGAAAATATCTGGGGACAGAACCTACCAAGTAGAGGGAATAGCAAGTGCAAAGACCCTAAGGTAGGATCAAGCATGTTCCAGGAATAACAAGGAGCCTGGTGTGGCTGAAGCAGTGACTGTGAGGGGAAAAGGATGGGAGTTGAGGTCAGAGGGAGTATAGGTGTGCAGGTCACAATAGTCACCGAAACTTTCTTACTAGTGCCACGTGACCCTAGCCTCCTAGAACCTCAGAGGTTCTCCCAGGTCTTTCCTGAGAGTGTTTAGTAACAGAATTGTAGGTTTTCAGAGTTGGACCTTGAGGGACAGGGACTTGGAGGGGAAGGCTATTGGGAGAGGTGGACTGTTTCACAGATGAGGAAACTGAGTCTCAGGCAAAGAGAAGTGGCCAGGGCCACCCAAGTCCAGATCTAGCATAGGATCAAGAGGTTGCTGGTTCTGGAGTTGGTCTAATTTCTCTTGGCCTTCATTTCCTCACTGTAGTAATAGCATGTGCACTGGTGAGACAAATGAGGCACAGAGAGGTTGAGCCACTTGCCCAGTGTCACAGCTGACTCCACAATTGATGGGCTCAATACTAATTAGCACTTATTGGAGGCCCACTGTGTGCCAAGCACTGTGCTAAGCTAAGAAATGTTTCCCCTCTGACAGCAACCCCCTTAGTGCTGGAGAAACTAAGGCATGAAGAGATTGGGTAATTTGCCAGGGAGCCTGACTTCGGAACCTAGCCTCTTAATGTGGCCCTCCCAAGAGTCCCCTTCCTCATTATGAGAAATCTGGAAACCACAGGGGGAAAGAGTGTGGCCAAAAACCCCTTGGCTGCTCAGAGATGCTCCCTGTGCCCCACCCCAACCCCGTGGCCCCAGGCGCTATGGTTATTCTCTGCTTGTAATCTCTTACACCTCCCTCTCCCCAACCCTTAGCTCCCTGGGGTACATCCCCCTAATGAGAGTGGTGCAGTCGGTGCGACACACAACACGGAAATCCAGCACAACGCTGCGCGAGGGTTGGGTGGTTCATTACAGCAACAAGGACACACTGGTGAGTAGGTGGGGCAGGGCCACGCGGGGGGGGGGGGGGGAGCTAAAATTGAGGCGGGGCTTGAGACGGGGCTGGTTGGAGTCAGGGATGGGTGGGGTCATGCTGGAGGCAGAGCTAGAATTAGAGGGGTTGAATATGGCAATGAAGGAGGCAGGGCAGGATTTAAAGGGAGGGGCAGGATTAGGGTTAGGGGCGGGGCTTGGGTGGGATTAGAACTGGAGCCCTAACGGTGTTGGGGGGCAACGGTGTTGGAGGGCGGACTCACTCTCTCAAGTACCTGTCCCAACAGAGGAAACGGCACTATTGGCGTCTAGACTGCAAGTGCATCACGCTCTTCCAGAACAACACGACCAACAGATACTACAAGGTAGGTCTTCTGGCTCCCAGATTCCCCCAGACCTCCTGTCTTGGTCCACTATCTTCTCCCCTCCTCTCCCAGTTGCTTCGGCCAAATACCTGCGAATCACACCCTCTGCCCACCCCCTGCTTCCCCGCTTCCATCCCATCAGCAATTGCTGCCCACCCAGACGCCCTACCCTGTGTTTGATCTTGGCTCCATCACTTTCTAGCTGGGGGACCCAGGCAAGCTTCCTCACTTCTCTGCACCCCGCATCTTGTAAAAAGCTTCAAAGAATAATCCTCGCCTCAGGGCTGCTGCCAGAATTCAAAGAGATAATCTACAAAGGGATTAGTTTAGGGCCAGGCATATGTTAAGCTCCATTCAACTCCCAATAATTATAAGCGTGTTAGCACTATTACTTTATAATTCATTTACTAAATTATTTCTTTGTATTCGTCACCACCTCCCACACCAGCGCTGTGTTCCAGCCAGTCTCCTCGGGCCTTTGCTTCTGCCCTTGCCCTCAGAATCTTTTCTAATGTAACAGCCAAAAGAGTCGATTAAAACCGTTGCAACATTCCAATGGCTCCCACTGCCCTTAGAATAAAACCCAGGTGCCTGCCTCACTTGTTCACCTGCTCTTGAGCATCTTCCTTACACTTCCTATGGCTGCTTCCTTCTCATCCTTCCCATCTTCCTCACACCATGCTGTCTAAAATACCATCCCATCAAGTCATCTCTGCCTCCAGGTTTTATTTGCTACCTAAGAGTTTCTCTTTCTCATTCTTTCATTTTTCTTCCTCCCTTTTCCTTTCAACACTTTTCCAGGCTCACTCTTTTTCCTCCCCATGTACCTTCTCTCCTACCCAGGCCCCCTCTGCCTCCTTCCTGGTCTCCTGTGTCAGTCCCATCCTCTCCCATCTGCCCTCCATGCACAGCCAGAAAGACCTGCTCCCTTCCTTGCTCCATATCCTTCCATGGTTCCCCAGGGCCCTGGAGACAAAGCCCAGGCTCCTCCCTGTGGTCCATGAGGCCCTGCATGGCCTGGCTGTAGCCTGATGCCTTTATTTATTCATCAAATGTGACACACCTACTGTGTGCTAGGCACTATCCATGTAATGGAAATATGGCGTGTCCCTTAAACACAAGCCTTTTCTACCTCAGGGCCTTTGCACATGCTCCTCCCAACCCCCCTATTCCTCCACCAGCTGGCTTCTTACCTTTCTGATTTCTGCTTCAATGTAACTTCTGCCAGGAGCCTTTTCCTGATCACTCCATTCAAAGCAGGCCCTTCCCACTGACACTGGATTATGTGTGCTCTTCTGAGTACGTGGGGAGCCCTGGGATCTGCCTGAGCCCTCACCTGTACTGGCTCTGTCTCCTGCCAGGAAATTCCACTGTCCGAAATCCTCACTGTGGAGCCTGCCCAGAACTTCAGCCTTGTGCCACCAGGCACCAACCCACACTGCTTCGAGATTGTCACTGCCAATGCCACCTACTTTGTGGGCGAAACTCCTGGAGGGGCCCCAGGGGGGCCCAGCGGGCAGGGGGCTGAGGCCGCCCGGGGCTGGGAAACAGCCATCCGTCAGGCCCTGATGCCCGTCATCCTCCAGGATGCACCCAGCGCCCCAGGCCATGCACCCCACAGTAAGTACCCCAGCCCCAGGCCCTGGGAGGATGGGTCTCGGAGGGCTTGGGTGGGGTCCTGGGGAAGGGAAGAGCCAGGGAGAAGGCAGGGAATGGCAGAGTGGAGAATGAGAATGTGGCTTCTGGACTCAGCAGGCCAGGGTCAAAATCATGAAGCCTCCAGACCTGACGTGGCCTTGAGCATGTCACTTCTCTTTTCTGAATCTTGCTTGTCCTGAGTGGTAATGATGCCTCTGAATTGTGAGTTCAGACTTTTTAACTCATACTCCCCTGTGCCTGGCCTGTGCTAGATAGTGCTGGGGGCACGGCTATGACCAAGACAGCCCAGGACCTGCCCTTATGGGGCTCACAGTCTAGTAAGGGAGGCAGACCTGTCCCCAGACAGTGATGATACAGAGTAGGCAGGGCTGGAACAGGAGAGCCGAGGACTCTGGGAACTCAGAGTGGGTCCCAGCCTGGGTGTCCAGGAGGGCTTCCTGGAGGAGGCAACATTGGAGCTGAGACCTGGAAGCTGAGGAGAGGTGAAATGAAGGGAAAGGAAATGGGAAATCCTTTCAGGCAGAGGCAAAGAATGATCAGAGCCTCAGGTTCCTGCCTTGTGGAGCTCATAATCTTGGGTGAGTGACAGACATTCATCAGATCATCCCGGGTGAATGACAAGTGGGACATAGAACATGTGGTGGAGGAAACTGACATGGCCCCAGGAGTGACATTTGAGCTGAGACTGAATGATGAGGAGGATATAACTAAGTCCAGAATAAGGGGAGGGGCAGAGCAGAGACCCAGAGATAGGAGTATCCGAGGCCCCGCAGGGAGGCCAGTGTGGTGGGAATACCCAAGAACATGACAGGGATAAAGTCAAAGAGATAGGTCAGGGGCCAGACCCTGCCTGTTAAGCCATGTAAGGGGTTTGAGCTTCCTCCAGAGGGCGCTGGGGAACCGTGGCAGGATTTTGAGCAAGGGAAGGATGGGGGTCTGGGTTGTGCAGGGTCCCTCTGGCTTCCCTGTGGAGGGTGAATAGAAGAGAATGGAACGCAGCAGGGTGACCATGGAGGAGGCTGAGGGGCAAGAACCACCCGGAAGGTCCTCAGGGAGGAGTGATGTTCAAATGACAGAAGGATCAAGATTTTGGGAATGCCTGGCTCTGGTTGGGGCACATTCAGAGAAGATGCTGGAGTCAGTTTGGAGTTTCCCACTGAGCCTCAATTTCCTCCTCTGGAAAATGGGATCATCACACCTCCCTTGGTGCTAAGATCACAGAGTGAAATGCCCTGTGAACTCCTTTAGGACATCGCTTTTTGAGCCCCCTCAGCACATCTCGTTTCCTCTCCTCACTGGCCTGAGGAGGGAGGTGCTTTTATTGTTCTCATTTTTCCCGATGAGAAAACGGGTTCATAGTGGACAAGTCACTCAGTAGCCTGAAGTTGCACATTGGTCTGGCTCCAGAGGCTGCCTCTGGAGTTACGGGTGAAAGTGATCCTGAGCCTGGGATCCGCTTACCTCCACCTCTACCTCTCCCCAGGACAAGCTTCTCTGAGCATCTCTGTGTCTAACAGCCAGATCCAAGAGAATGTGGTGAGACCCCACCCACACCCACGCCCCCAAGGATGTACTCCCCCTCCCCCTCCCAAACAGCCTCCCAGCTCTCCTGCCCTCCCCAGTCTCCTTGACCATTCCCATCTCCATCTGCACCCCTGACCCTTCCTATCCCCACCCTTCAGGACATCGCCACAGTCTACCAGATCTTCCCGGACGAGGTGCTGGGCTCAGGCCAGTTTGGAGTGGTCTATGGCGGTAAGAACATATCAAGAGCTAACTCAAAGGTGGAGGAGGGTAGAACTCAGTGGTAGAGCACATGCCTAGCACGCACAAGATCCTGGGTTCAATCCCCAGTACCTCCATTAAAAAAAAAAAAAAATGAACCTAATTACCTACCCACCCCCCCCGAAACAAAACAAAACAAACAAAAAAAGAGCTAACTCAAAAAGGGGTCTTGTGGATTTCTGGGCTCTGGACCTTCCCTTCTGCTTGGCCACATGCTTACCTCCTTTTCTAGTGATTAGAAAGCGAGATCCTGGGGGCAGGTGGTTGCAGGCTCAGCTTTTCTCCCTGGGAAAGGCCAGTGACTTTCTCCTGGTTTTGATAGGGAGGGTGGATTCTGCACCGTTTGGCCACAGAGCGGGGTGCTAGATTCTGATTTGTTACAAATCTAGTTTCCCATGTTTAAGATTCCTCTCCTAGGAGCTCTGTCTTTCCCTTCCTTCATTCCCCCTTTATTCCCAGGGCCCCCCACCCCTCACATCTCTCCTGGGGCCCATTAGATGGCTTTTCACCCGCCTCTACCCAGCTCTGGCTGTGTCTCTGTGGTGGTGGGGGGTTCCTCTTGCCAGGACTAGAAGGTTCTGCTCCCCTTACCCCATACCTCCTGTATCCCCTGTATCCCCAGGAAAGCACCGGAAGACAGGCCGGGATGTAGCAGTAAAGGTCATCGACAAACTGCGTTTCCCCACCAAGCAGGAGAGCCAACTCCGGAATGAAGTGGCCATTCTGCAGGTGACCCCGGGGTCTGTGGCCCAGCTCTGTCCCCCTCCACCCCAGTCCCAGGAGAGGCCTTCCTTTCCCACTTCCTCCTTTGAGGGGCCAACTGATCCAGTCTAGGGGTGGTCAGGGAAGGCTTCCTAGAGGAGGCAGTGTGCATGTTGAGAATGAAGGGGTGGGGAAGGTGTTCTGAGCAGAACCAGCAGCCCATGCAAAGGTCTGGAGGTGAGAGGGAATGTGAAGTCTTCTAGGAACTTGAAGGAGTTCAAGGTTATTAGATGGTTTATGTGGAGGTAGGTGATGGCAGCTAGGCTAGGGAACAGAGTGGGGCCACACCCTGTGGGCTTTCTCCTGAGGGTACTGGGGAGCCATGAAGGATTGTGAGCAAGGAAGAAACAGAGTCATGTTTGCACTTTAGAACCATCCCTCTGGCTGCCTTTGGAGGGTAGGGAGGAGGCTGAATGGGGACTTGGGTGGGAGAGATTTGGTTCAGCCAGGAAAGGGCTGGGAGAAGAGGAAGGAGTCCCAGATTTAAAAGCTAGAGTTGTTCAAAGCTCCTTCCCATTTCTCCACGCTCGCCCTCTCGCTCCCGTGACCCTGGGGTTTTACCAGAATTTCATGATATAAAGATCTTTCTGTTCACTGGGCGGTGCAGGAGGGGTGCTTCTGTCTGGGCTTGTGGAAGCCTCTTCCCCTCCCCCAATGCCACCCCCAGGCAAGGAGCAGGCTACCCTCCGGGGAAATCCTTCTTCCTGTTTGTCATCCATCTGCTCCCGTGGCTTGCCTCTGGGGTCTCAAGTTCGTGGGTGACCTGGGTCCTGACCCCACCCCACCCACCTCAGAGTCTGCGGCACCCGGGGATCGTCAACCTGGAGTGCATGTTTGAGACACCGGAGAAAGTGTTCGTGGTGATGGAGAAGCTGCATGGGGACATGCTGGAGATGATCCTCTCCAGTGAGAAGGGCCGGCTGCCTGAGCGCCTCACCAAGTTCCTCATCACTCAGGTGAGCCCGCCCCGCCCACCTTCCCGCCCACCTTCCCGCCCACCACCAGCCTCCACTCCTCGCTGCCCAGCTGCCCTGCAAGAGGCCGTGTGTGCCCTGAAAGTCAGGCAGACTCTGGCTGGTACTCATAATAGCAGATAATAGACAACGTAATAATAGAGTAATAATAACAATCAGAAAAGAATTAGAGTAATAACTTTAAAATAATAACAGAGCAATAATAGAACAGTTAAGAGTAATAATAGTAGAGTAATAACAATAGAAACAGAATAGGATAATAAGTAGAAAAGCAACAGTAATAACTTATTATTATAGAAAAATAATAAATGATTATTATTTTATATTTTTTATTACTTTGTATAGTGAGTCAGCCTCCTGGGGCCTGCTTTATTCGTGTAGAAAAAGGGGAGGGGAGAGAGGCCTTTCTCTGGGGAGTGCATTCATTTATTCACTTATTAGATTGTTCAGCAAACACTGCCTGAACCCCTGCCCGTGCCTGGCCCCTTACTGGACAGTGCCAAGGACACAGCAGTGACTGAGATAGGCCCAGTCCTGGACAGTGATCACTCAGAGTGGGCAGGGCTGGGATGGGGGCTGCTGATAATAATGATAAATAATGTGATCACTAACCTTTAGTGAGCGCTTACTGTGTGCCTCACTGCTGTAGTTCATTTAGTCTTCATAGCAACCTATGTGGTGGTGGCCATTATTACTCCCATTGTACTGAGGCTCAGAGACTAAGTAACTCGCCCAGAGTCCCACAGCAGGTGGGATTTAAGCCTCAGAACTGTGCTTTTAACTAGTAAAGTCAAACTAACTTGTGTTACCTGTGTATGTGCGCACGTGAGTGCATTTTACTTGGTTTCGCATCACACAGAACACTGTATGTTCTTCCACTTCTTACTTCCTTCACTTTAATAGTGCTTCTGGAAGACTTTTCTATTTCAGTATATAGTTAGCAGAACTTCCTCTTTTTCTTCATTGCATCGCATGACAGATATTACCAAATTACCCAGTTGCTGAGCATATAAGTCGTTTTTACTATTCCACTACTACAAACCACATCCTGTGAATATTTGACAGTCCCTGGTGGGAGAATTTCAGTAGAACATGTTTCAAATAGTAGACTCCCGAGTTAAAGGAAATGTACTTTACATTTTTTAAAAAAAGATGTTGCTCAGTTATTCTCTAAAACCTCTTTCAGTCTTTGTTCTCACCAACTGAGTTTGAGGGTGTCGATTTTCTCACTCCTTACTAACCATGGATAATACACCCATCAGTCTTATAGGTGGAAAAAGATTATTTCATGTGGCTTCATTTGGTGGTTGAAAAACCATGGATGATGTTGAGCCTCTTTTCACATGTTTATTGGCCTCTGCTTTATGTAATTTTTGCCCATTTTTCAATTGGATTATTCTTATTTAATTGTGAGTGCCATTTGTATATGAAGGACACTGGATCTTTGTCACTTGTGTCGTTCAGGTCTTTTATCCCAGTATTTGTGTTCCTCTTCATTTTCTTCATGGCATTGCACTTTCTGGGTTTCACAGCCTTCCTAGAAAGACCTTCCTACTTGGCTGGTACCACACCTGATTCTGGGATGTGTTCTCTGTTGGTTGCAAAGTCCCCTGTGTTGGCTTCCTTTCTCAGGCCCAGTACCCTTGCTCTCCCAAGCTGTGTGCCTTTGTCAGGCTGGCTTGCAGTGTGGGGACAGAAATCCACTGAGGCAGGCTCATCCAGACTTCAGGTGGAGAGGGAAAAACTGCCTGCCTTCAGCAACCGAGGTGGTTCCTTTTTTTCCCTTATCTTTCATCTCTTCCTCTCTTTTTTGCCTGTGTTCTTCTGTCTTTCTCTCTGCAGATGTCTGCTTTCTGCCTCTTGCCTGCCTCACCCCATGTCCTGTGCTAAGCCCTTTACCTCATAAACCTGTGTAGGCTCCACAAGCACCTGTGAGGTAGGTATTACTCTAACCCCCATCTTACAGAGGAGGAAAACTGAGGTGGAGGGAGGTTCCCGGGTCTCACCCATCACACAGCATGGCAGCGATTTAACTGAGGTTTGCATCTGGATCTGTCTGGCTTCTAATCTGGCCTCTTTCTTCACCCTATTTACTTAGCATTGGAAAAATCAACAAAATGAAGATCTAGGGGTGGGGCATAGCTCGGTGGTAGAGCACATGCTTAACATGCACAAGGTCCTGGGTTCAATCCCCAGTACCTCCATTTAATTAATTAATTAATTAATTAATTAATTAACCAACCTAATTGCCTCCCCCATCCACAACAATAACAACAACAAAACAAACAAAAAACGGAAGATGTGTAGAGGATGTCCATACACACCTTTGGATCTCAGTCTCCCTGTCCGTAGAATGAGGAACTTGGACCTCAGCAGAAGCTTTCTAATAGCATTTCCATACTTGAAAGTCACCCAGAGAAAACAATGAGAAATACATATATTGCAGTTCTAAGATACAGATTACAGCTTCATGCTTCCATCTGTCTGTATGTCCAGTACATTTGATATTTTGTTTAGGTGACACAGAATTGAGGAAAATCATGGTTCCCATAGATAAGTGGCTACAAATGATAATAGTTTTTTAAAAATTAACTAATTAACTAATTAATTTTGTGGCAGGAGAGGTAGTTAGGTCTATTTATTTATTTATAGAGGAGGTACTGGGGATTGAACCCAGGACCTCATACATGTTAAGCATGCACTCTACCACTTGAGCTATAACCTCTCCCCAATAGTTTTTTTTTTAAATCAGCTCACCTTGCTGTCATAAAATACTCTTGAACTAACAGATACAGCAGGAAAAGCTTTATTTGAAACACACACAGAAATATATTCACCAACAGGCTATCACAAAATTACTAACCAAAAACAGCAGCAATAATAATAGCTCACATGGAGTGCTTGCTCTGTGCCAGACACTGCCTGAAGCACTTTATATGCCTCAATTCATTCAAAGCTCACTGCCACCCATGAGGAGTTATTACCCCCATTTTACAGGTGAGTAAACAGACCCAGAGTGGTAAAGTGACTTGCCCAAGGCAGCAGGCTGGGAAGTGGGGAGCCAGAGTTGCTACCCTGGTAGGCTGGCTGTAGAATCCCCCAGCTCTTAAGGGTGTTACATTTGATTTATAACATGTCGTATGGGTATTGTTTGTATTGTTTCATGTTTCAGTGTTTTAATGGATGAAAAATACATTTTAAAAAAATCGAATTGCACAATAGTACCTCCATGATCATAGCTCTTTTTCATTAGGATCCACATGCCAGAGGGTCTCAGGATCTTCCCAAACCCTCAGGATCTTCCAGTTCAGCCTTCCTAAAATCATATATCCAACTGCTATCTCTGGTGGAAATGGTCCTGGGGTTCTGAGATTCTTCTTTGGTGCTCCAGTGCCTTTCCTAGCACTGGGGGACATCTTTAGGATACCGAGAGGGGCATGGATGGGGTTCGGAGGGCTGGCTGCTGCAGGTGGAATCTGGGGTGGGGACCTTTCAAACTTTCTTACCAGAACCATTTCCTCCCCTCAGATCCTGGTGGCTTTGAGACACCTTCACTTCAAGAACATTGTCCACTGTGACTTGAAACCAGAAAACGTGTTGCTGGCATCTGCCGACCCATTTCCTCAGGTCAGATATGTCCCCGCCTGATGTGGGGAAATCCATCCAACACTGGTGGGGGTAGGGATTATATTAATCAAGATACTTAATCAAACACAGAGACTCAAGATAACAGTGCCTTGTTTTTCACTCGTGTAGGGTCCAGTATAAGCATTTTGAGGCTGAAAAAGCAGTTCCAGGGTGCTGGGGACCACAGCTCCTGCTGTCTTGTTCTGGCCTCTCCATGGTGTTGCCTGGTCTTCATGGTCCAGGATGTCCTTCCATCGTGAAAAGATAATAGGGGAGAAAGGATAGAAGGGAGGGAGGAAGGAACCGAGGGAGAGGAAATTGACACACCTCTTCCCTTCCCTGAGGCAATACTTTCAAGTTGCACAGGGCACTTCTCACATCTCATTGGCTGGGGCTTGATCATGTGGTCATGGCTGGCAGCAAGGGAATCTGGGAAATGTAGTTTCATTCTGGGTGGTCATGTGGCCTGTTAAAGTCAGGATTTTTATTAAGGGGAGAAGCAGAGAACAGATATTGGGGGGCAACTGGTGGTTTCTTCTGTGGGTTGGTTAGGAAAACAGTTTTGATGAGAACTCCTTTGGGGCAGAGCCAGATGAGCAAGGCAGATGATTATCACAGCTACAATTTATTACTTGCCTACTGTGTTTAAGGGCCTTTAGTTACAGCTTCTCATTTAGACTATCCACATCCCTGTGAAATTTTTGCTTTATTATCTATGTTTTTCAATCATTTCGTTCATTCCATTTTAAAAGTTCATTTTAGTCATCAACTAAAAATTATTATGTGACTACTATGTGCCAAGATCCATGCTAGGGCATTTGGAACTGTGGTAAGTAAAGACATCCCCATTTCTCTGCCCACAGTTTACAGCTGAGGGTGATTTGGCCCCCCCAGGGGTCATTTGACAATGTTGGAGATATTTTTGGTTGTCACAACTCTTTGGTGGTGGGGGGTTGCTACTGGCATTTAGGAATGCTGAACATCCTATAGTGCACAGGGCAGCCCCATAACAAAGGATTATCTTTCCCCAATGTCAGTAGTGCTGGGCATGAGAAACCCTAATTTAGAGCAATAATACCCAACTAGAAATATAATATGAACCGTATCTACAATTTTACATTTTCTGATAGCCACATTTTAAAAAGTAAAAAGAAACTGGTGAAATTAACTTTAATAATATACTTTATCCTAGTATATCTAAATAATACCTTTCTAACATGTAATCAACATAAACATTAATGAAATATTCTTTAATTCAGATATAAAATTTCCATCAGAAATACTTAATTTTGTACTTAGAGTTTATAAAATTAACAGTCAGAAAAGAAAACTGACACACTCGAGTTATTCCAAGCATATTCACAAGTCTTCCAATAACTAAATCCAGGATCCCTTTTAAAATGTAAATCAATTAAAATTAAATAAAAAAATAGTGGGGAGGGTGTAGCTCAATGGTAGAGTGTGTGCTTGGCATGCAAAAGGTCATGGGTTTAATCCTCAGTACCTACCTCCATTAAAATAAAGAAATAAACAAACCTAATAACCCCCCCAAAAAACAAAAAATAAAATAATTTCTAAAAAAGAAGTAAAATAAAATAAATAAATAATAGTTGCTCAGTTGAACTTGCCACATTCAAGAGCTCAGCAACCACATGTGGCCAGTGACCACCATATTAGACAGCACAGATCATAGAGGGAAGAGCAAATGTTGATCAAATTTGTCACAGAAATGTAATTATATCTGTGATGAGTTCTGTGACACAGTTCCACGAGCTCATGTAACTGTATAACCCAGTTGGAGAAAAAAAACTATCTGAAGAAAGAGTAGTTCTGGGGAGGGATAGTGTTCTAGGCAGTCAGAACAGCCTTTGCAAAGGCCCTGTGGTGGAAAGAACTGTACTTTTGGTTTTTTAACAGCTTTTTTGAGATATAATTCACATACTATTATACGATTCACCAATTTAAAGTATACAGTTCAGTAGCTTTTAGTGTATTCAGAGTTGTGTAACAGCACTCAATTTTAGAACATTTTCATCACTGCAAAGGAAACCTCATCCCTCTTAGCCATCATCCTCCAATCTCACCATCCCACCACCCCCAACCACGAATCTACTTTCTGTGGATTTGCCTATTCTGGGCATTTCATATAAATGGAATAAACAATACATATAAATGGCATATGCAATAATATGATGTGTGGTCCTTTGTAACTGGCTTCTTTGAGTTAATGTTTTCAAGGTTCATTTATGTTGTAGCATGTGTCAGTATTTCATGTCTTCTTATGGTTGAATAATATTCATTGTCAGATCGGTAGAAGTGTTTTGAGTAGGGGAGGGATAGTATGTGAATAGTGGTGGCAGCTGCCTGTGGGCTGCTAGGCCACAGACAGGACCTTGAACCCAGGTCTTGCCAGCTCTAAAACCTCTTCATGACCCTAGACTGCCTCCAACAAAGGCAAGGTACTTTCACACCCGTTACTGTCTGGATACCATGGTCAGTGGTTTACAAGCTGGGTCCCATTTAACCCCCAGGGAAACCTGAGAGGCAGCTATTGTTAACATCCCCAATCCAGATAACAAAACTGGGGCTGGGAGAAGTTAGGTCCCTCCACTGAGATCACCAAGGCTCGCTGTGTGCCCACCGCTGGTCCTGACACTTTCCATGTATTTGCTCTTTCAATCCATATGGCTTCCCTTTAAGGTAAGGACTTTATCATGTCTCCATTATGCAAAAAAGGAAACAGAGGCAAGAGGAGGTTGAGACTTGTTCCACGTAACAGAGGTATAGTGGCAGGGAGCCCTCACTACATGCCAGGCATTTATTGTCCTGTGAGCTTTAGACAGATGGACTCATGCAGTCCTCACTACAGCCCTTTGAGATAGGCACTAGTATGCTTCTCCTCCTCAAAGATGAGGAAACAGAGACACAGAGAGAGGAAGTCACTTGCCCAGAGCCACCCAGCTAGTGAGAAGAGGAGCCTGGATTCGAACCCGCGTGTGATTTTGTCTGGAATATCGTGGTGGGGACACACTCGGAGAGGGGTGGAAGGGGCGGCCCCTACACCCACTCAGACCCTCCACCCCTCGCCTCTGCAGGTGAAGCTGTGTGACTTTGGCTTCGCACGCATCATCGGTGAGAAGTCGTTCCGGCGCTCGGTGGTGGGCACGCCGGCCTACCTGGCCCCCGAGGTGCTGCTCAACCAGGGCTACAACCGCTCGCTGGACATGTGGTCAGTGGGTGTGATCATGTACGTCAGCTTAAGCGGCACGTTCCCCTTCAATGAGGACGAGGACATCAAGGACCAGATCCAGAATGCTGCCTTCATGTACCCTGCCTGCCCTTGGAGCCTCATCTCCGCCGGAGGTGTGTGGGACTCCGTTTACTCCTGTGCACAGAGGCTGGGCCTGTGGTGGGGGTGGGGGTGGGAAGTGGGCGGGGCCGCAGGAGGATGGGCTCTTAAAGAGCCTGGAGCATGGGTGGAGTCTAGTAATGGGGCCGGGACATGAGTGACTTTGAACGTGGATGGATGTGTGTGAGGGAGCCTGTGTGGAGAAGGCCTGTCCTCAGAGGGGTTTACACAGTGAGGCCTTCTTTCGAGGCTTATGATCAAGGAGGGAGCCTTGGATGAATGCTGGTTTGTCTTGAATGCCTGACACTCGGTGAGCCTCCTTTTTGTAAAGAACAGGCCTCCATCTTTGGGCCTTCAGGGAACCAGTGACTGGCATCTTATTGTTTTGACCCATTTTATTTTTGTGGATATGGCAAATGATATTTGAATTTCCCTTGACTAGGGTGATGTAAAGTTTCCATTTTATGTAATTCATTTTCACCTTAAAATTATATTGGAGGGGGCGATAATAGCTTAGTGGCAGAGTGCATGCTTAGCCTGCATGAAGTCCTGGGTTCAATCCCCAGTACCTCCATTTAAAAAAAAGTAAATTGGAAAAAAGTGAATTGATTTAAAACAAAAATGTACCGATTTTTACGGGGTTTATGTACATGGTTCAAATTTTTGTATATACAAAAGTGTCTAAAGTGAAAATTCTCTCTTACTCTTTTTTCTGCCATTCTTCCCAAAGGCAATGACTATTACGAGTCTCTTTTTATATATATGTGAGCTGATATGTGGGCATATATTTTCTTATTTCCCCTTTTACATAGATGGCAGCATATTATACACAATGTTTTCCAACTTCCTTTGTCCATATCCCAGTAAGCTTGGGTAAATGAGTTGGCTTAAAGAAAAATACTAAGTGAAGAATAGCACAGGTGTACCTGTATGTACCTGTGTGTGACAAAACTTAGGAAGGTGACATAGGAATGGGGAAACTGAGGTAGAGACTTGGTGAAGAGATGTAGGATCTCATGTGTGTGCCGCGTGAGGGAGCGGGTAGATAAATGTAATTTAATGAGGAAATGGATGGGTGAGTAATTAGTGCAGGTGAGGCTTCCAATCCACCTAGGTCAGTGCAGAAGGACGCCTGGAAAACAGGCAGGTAGGCTGGGGTGGTCTGTTGGAGGAGGGGTGGTCCCTCACCCTGCAGGTCTTGAGCTGTCTCCTTTCTGTGCAGCCATCGACCTCATCAACAACCTGCTGCAGGTGAAGATGCGCAAGCGCTACAGCGTGGACAAGTCTCTCAGCCATCCTTGGTTACAGGTGATGCAGGGGGCGGGGCTGGGAGCGAAGCGGGAGGGGCTGGCGCATTGGCTGGGTTAGAGGAAGAGGTGGAACCAGATCTCTTATTGGTTGCGCAGGTAGTGATGGATGTAGATACATTTTCCGAAGATAGGGATCGTGGCTGAGCCTCCCATTGGCTGGCTGTAGAAGGGGGTGGAGCTAATTGGAGGGATGTGTTGTGAAGGGTGTGGCTTCACCTTCCTTGGTACCCGGCTTCTCTCTGGCGGCGCACTATTGGCTACCTTGGTGAGGCACAGAACTAACCCCTGTTCTCCCGGGCCCAGGAGTACCAGACGTGGCTGGACCTCCGAGAGCTGGAGGGGAAGATGGGCGAGCGGTACATCACGCATGAGAGTGACGACGCGCGCTGGGAGCAGTTCGTGGCAGAGCACCCACTGCCCGGGCCGGGGCTACCAGCCGACGGGGAGCTTGGTGGGATCTTCCCACCCCAGGACCACGAGATGCAGGGGCTAGCGGAGCGCATCAGCCTCCTCTGAGGCCTGGTGATCCCGCCCCGGCTGCCTTGTGATGCTGTCCTCCTGCCCTCGAAGAGCGGCCCTTCACACCATCCCAGCGATGAACTGTTCTAGGGGAAGCAGCTTCCTGCCCAAACTGGATGGGACACGCCCCGAGGGAGGGGCATGGCGGGGTGGGGTCGGGGCCGGGGTTAATTTACAAAATTAATTCCCCAGCAATTAAAATGGACTCATCTCTGGCCCCATGGCCTTGTTCTTTGGCCACACTGTACTCTCCTTAGTTTGTTGTTCAACAAGATGGAGTTCACCTGGAAAGAAGATGGGATGGAGGAGGGATGGGGGCATTGAAGGAAGAGGAGTATTGGAAGGAGGACTACCCGGGTTAAACATATAGAGAGAGGGCGGACTGCCAGGAGTGAAGACTAGAAAATGGAAGAGTATAACGAAGAGAGGGAAGAGTAATGGAGGAGAGATGGAAAGAGTATGATTGCAGGGTGAGGAATTTAGAGAAAAGCAAACGATCTCATAGCTTAATGGCTTATTTTTTATTTGGTGGTGTTGCTACTAACCACCACTATTAATAATAATAACAAGGCAGTTAGCACAAGTCTGGTCCACAGTAGAAAGCTGATACTCAATAGTATTGTCTTAAATTGATGTGGTATCTTCTCTACACAGTGAATGCGCTCATTGGCTGGTTCATCCATTTGTCACACGGCACAGGTGTTGCTGGGGACACGGTGGTGATGGAGACAGCCTAGGTCCCATCTTCAGGGGGTTCACTGTCCAGTTGGGAGACAGACATGATCCAGAGTGGAGCCGGCTGGAATGGGAGAGCCCAAGAGGGTGGGGCAGCGTAGAGCAAGCCTGGGGGTCAGTGGGGGCAGCTCTTCTGTACTGGCTTCTTAAGCTTCACCTTGTCCCTGAGGTTATAGGCAGAGGGAACCTCTTTCCTTTGACCCCTGCCCTCCAGTTCCCTAGCTCCCCGTTGTTCCTGGACTTTTGGCCCTGCAGCTGAAGGCAAGTAATGAAAGCATGCGCTTGAACAAGTTCTGTTTACATCCTCGTTATGCTTGGACTTATACATTATAGTTAAAGATTTTCCTGAGCCCCAGAAAAATATGGCGGTATTTAGCAACCAATTTAGGCTAGGTACTGGGAGCTTACTCTCCCTGTCCTCTCAATTTATTATCAATTAGTCCATCTGCTGGTCGGTTCCAGAGTTGCAGCTTTTAATTGGAAAAAGCTAAATGAACCTCAGTCAATGAGGATCTCCAAATGAGCCAGAACACCTCTGAGGCATCATCTGAGACAACGCTATTGGGGAATGTCTTAGACTCCATCCTGAATGCCTCTCCTTCTAAAGCTGGTCTTGGGAGGGGGAACGTATAGCTCAGGGGTAAAGCGCAGGCTTAGCATGCATGAGGTCCTGGGCTTAATCCCCAGTACCTCCATTAACAACAACAACGACAACAACAAAGATTGGTCTGAAGTCCAGGAGTGTAGACTACTCAGGCCCGATCCTTGACAATCACATTGCTTCTATCTTGGCCACTAGTTTGGTTAATATCCTGAGACCAGAAATTAGAGACATGATCAAAAACATAATGTTAACTGGCAAAATGCTTTGATTACAAATTCCAAAAGAGCCCAACATCATGAGGATGCAGATAAAACCAAATCCACACAACCCAACTTAAGGTCCTACTACTTAAACAATTAGAGACCAAAAAAAGGAAATGAAAAAGAAAAAGAAAATCCTAGAGGGAGCGGGGATAGCTTGGTGGTAGAATGTGTGCTAAGCATTCACAAGGTCCTGGGGTCTATTCTCAGTACCTCCATCTAAATAAATAAATAGATACACAGATACATAACTTTATTACCCCCCTGCCAAAAGGAATTTTTAAAAATCCATCCTATCGCTGTCAAAAAACCACAAAACCTAATCTTGATAGAGACACCTATAGATACTGTAAAGAAAAGGGACATTGGACTTGAGACTGCCCAGCTTTAAAATACAAAAAGGAATTCGAGCCTAAGATTTGGTCTCCCCAGTGACTCCCAGCAGACTTTCTCCTTTGTGTCCAGAAATACGCCTCAGCTCACCGGGGGAAATGCCCATCCCCACTGATGGGAAATCTACCACCAGTTTTGTAGATACAGGGGCCACTCCCACCCCCTTAAGTATTAATCAGTCCTCCCACCCCTCTCCTCCCTCAGTACCCAGCAATGATTTCCATGAAATGCCACACCGTTTACCCTTGTCTAAGCCACTCTCCATCTCGTTAGGCCCCTTACTAAGCAGTTTCTTCCTCAAACTACTCCAATAAATCTTTCAGCAAGGGATATTCTGTCAGTTGGGAACATTAAGATTTCAGATTCACAGGTGAGCCTGTCTCTCACAGTCCCTGACTGCAACAACTGTCCATCTTAGATCATTCATCTTCCTCACCCCCAGCCCTCTAAAATAACCATCAACCTCTCCCCTAGGGCCATTGATTCAAGATATGCTGACCCAAGTTCCCGATTCTCTTTGGGCCTCCAACCCAACATACATAGGGTGCATCTTGGAGGCTGAGCCTCTGAAAGTGGAAAGCGATTTTTCCCACGCGCCCCTCCTGAAGCCACCTCAACAAGTCTGACACCAGGGGCCCACTAAGGCCTCAACCCATTCACTATTCAAGGCCTCCGGACTCCCCCCTCCAGCCCCTGCAACACTTCCATATTGTCTGTCAAGAACCCCAAACTTACTGCTGGGGTACTGGCTAGTCCAAGACCTCTAGGCCATAAATAAAACAGTCAAACCTTGGTTCCTGAGAGTTCCACTCCAAACACCGTCCTGGCCTCTCTCCGTACCTTCCAACACCATCTACTGTACTGTGTGAATCCACATCTCCACCTTCTTTCACATGCCTTTACTGTGATTCACAATCCCTTTTGGTTTTCACCTGGGAAAGTCAACACTACTCAGGGACAGGTATGTCTCAAGGATTCCCTGAAGCTCCTGTGTACTTTTCTCAGACTCTCAGTGTAAACTGGAGGGCTTTGGTTTTCCCTCGCTCTTCCTCTCTAATCACCTTGCCGTCTGCCCTCTTCATCCAACAGCTCACTCGCTGACACGCAATATCTACTCCAGGCCCTGGCTCAGAGGGATGCAAGGTATCTGGGGACAAATTAAAACTTTGACAAGTACACTATTTAGGGCATGACGTTGCACCTGAAGGTAAAACCTTATTGGCAGAATGCATTTACCCCATCATTAATTTCATCTTCACCCAAGACTAATATGCAATTCCAATTGTTTCTGGGTCTGTTGTGGGTTGAATTGTGTTCCCCTCCAATATATACATATATGTCTTATCCACTAGTATCTGGGAATGTGACCGGATTTTGGAAATAGGATTGTTGCAGATGGATTCAGCGTTGTTCCACATACCCCTCTCCAAGACCCCTCCCAACTCAGTGCTCGATTGTTACAGGAAGCTCTCCCTATCTCACCATCTATGAATCAGGATTCACATGCTTCTTCCTCAGCTTCCATAATGGCCCCTTCATGGGACTCAGTCTCTGTAATCACTGAACATCTATGCAATAAATGACACCGTAACAACTCTAATGGCAGGAACCACCTCCTCATTGAACTCAACCAGGGTTTTCCAGAGATCAAAATATTACTAATCCCAAGTCAACTGATGCCGCCAAGAATTTCTCTTTGTATCAGTGGCATCGTGCCTCTTGTGACTCATCCCATGATCCTGCACCTTCTCCTTGATTTTCCAGCTTTAATCAACCTTTGTTTTCTGATCACTCAAATAAACAAGGCAATTACATCCATGAGTCTTGAATTGTCCCCTGATGATGGATAATTTACATGTGGAGACTTTGCAGTCCTGATCAGCATTTCAATTTCCCTTTTGTCAATACCTAAACTTCATGCTTTCTCCTGTCCAGCCCTGACTCCTTATAAACATAAGAGACCTGTCAAATCCTGCAGAGGCTGACAATCATGCGAACACAAGATTCAGGATGCCCATGATCTCCTTTTTTCATTAGAACCCAAAGAAACCTTGGAACAGGAAACCAAATGCTGGTGTGTAAACTCCAAGTATTTAATATGGACTCTGACCATGTGTGGGCAACTCTTGGACCCAGGTTAGGGGCTTCCAGGGGAGAGACTTGTGGGTTGTGGAACTCTCCAGACACCATCGTCATCTGCATCAACAGGCCAACAAGAAAATCCACAAAATTGCTACCGCTGTTCTGACTTCACCAGCCAAGGATCTCTCCTCACCTCCTACTTGGAACCCTCTCAACTAGCTGCCCTCTGGTCTCAAATCTTGATTTTATTCCCTTATTCAACTATTAATAATTCTCTTTGTTTATCTTCCTAGGAATATTCATCTTCAAATGGCTGGTGACCAGAACCCTAAATCAGCTCCAGATCCAGCATTTTACATAACAAATGGTTCTGTGGGTCTTGCACAAACAGCAGGGATCAAAACCAATCCTGACATCACCCCAGACACTAACTACTAAGAAAATCTTGTTTGAGAGAGAGCTCTCCATATCCCCTTTCATTATTGTTGGTAAATTAAGGCAGTTTAAGGACAGTCCCAGTCCATCTTAAACAAGAGGAAGATTGAGTAAAGTTTGTCTCTATTAAAATCCAGCTCATTAGTCTCTTTGGGACTCTTTAAATGATTTTTTACTTATGTATTAGACCCTTCTCTGGCTCTTTATACATGGAAGGCACTGCTTCAAGCACTTGACAAACATCTCACTTAATCCTCATAACAACTCTGAGACAGGCAATAATGCGACCCCCTTTATACAGCTAAGGAAATTAAGGCATAGAGAGGTTAAGCACGTTTCCCAAGGTCACACAACTAGAAAGTGGCAAACCTGGGGATCACCCCAGGCAGTCTGGTTCTGGAATCTGCTCTCAGTCACTAAAGCTGTTTTTCCAACTCAGGGCCAGAAGGTCACTTGGTGCACGGAGGATCATAAAAAACGGAGGGTCCTACGTCTTCTGGGCTCTGGTTTTCAGGGAGTCAAGGTCTATATGAGACATGGATATGAATATTGGCGCTAGATCTTGAAAATTGTAGGGACGTACGCTCGGCGTAGTGACACAGGCTGGCCGCCTGAGGGGGCGCCAGCCCCGCTCGCGGAGCCCGGAGAGGGAGGACGGAACCTTGGAAACGAATGTTAGGCTCAGACTCTTATGAACCACAGAACGTTGAGAACAGAGCATCTTAGAAGCCAGAGAACAAAGCCTCTTAGAACGTAGAACAAAGGCCTCTGGAATCGTAGAACGGTGAGCGCAAAGCCTCGCAGCATCTGAGAGACAAAAGAAGCTTAGATTCTGTTCCGGTGGAATCATAAAATCTTACACCCAGGGTCTTATAATTCCAGAATTTGGGACATGATCGATCTTAGACTCTTAGAAGTAAGATTGGCTATCTAATTTGAAAGGCCCTGTGCAACATGAAAACTCAGGGCACCTTGTTCACAAAATAAGAATTTCAAGACAATAACATCAGAGTGTTAAACCAAGCTCGGTGACCCTTCTAGCCGGTCGTATGCCAGCGAAGCCGGCCCCACTTAGAAAAATAATTTTATGGGAGGATGTCGGTCTTAGCTGGCCTGGCCCTACAGTTTTACAGTTGAATATCTAGGAAGGCTTCGTGGAAGAGGAGGCAAAATCAGAACTCTCTCTTATCCCTTCTGCCCCCGGCGCAGCCTCCGAAGCTGAGAGTTACGAAGGGTGAAGGGAAGGAGCAGCTGCCAAAATGTCACGTGGACCCAGTCTCTATTTATAGATTACCCCTGCCCCTCTCACGGGACAGTCCAATAGTAGTCAGAACTCTCCCGCAAGGGGGCAGAACCATCTGCTGGAGCTAGGAGACATGGACCAATGACATTGGGGAAAGGGCGGACTTGTTTCATTGTGACGCGTGGGGGCGTGGCCAGGCCCCAAAGGACGGTGTGAGAGGGGGCGTGGCGAGGCGGCCAGTCAGCCGGGCGAGTAGGCAGTTGCGAGCATGCGTAGCGTTGGGGGAGCGGGTGCACAGCAAGTATCTTCGTAAGGGAGCGTACCAGCCAATAGGCGACGGTTGCTCTGTCGCCGGGGGCGTGGCCATGCAGATAAGGCTCGGGTGGGCGGCCCAATGGGCGGGCTCCTATGCAGATGAGACGGTGACAGCCGGGCCAGCGGGCGGGCGGGCAGGCGGGTTGTTGGGGCGGGGAGGTGGGACCGGGAGAGGGGTGGCCGCGGGGCCCGGCCGGGCTGGGGCGGGGGGCCGCAGCCATGATCCGGGCCTTCTCGTTCCCGGTGAGCCCCGAGCGGGGTAGGCTGCGGGGCTGGCTAGAGGGCAGCCTGGCCGGGCTCTGCGAGTTACACTGGCTCCGAGAGAGGCAGGAGTACCGCGTGCAGCAGGCGCTGCGGCTGGCCCAGCCCGGAATGGGGGGCGCCGAGGCCGAGGACGAGGAGGACGCCGACGAGGACGAAGATGCGGCGGCGGCGCGCCGGGCCGCTGCGGCTCTGGAAGAGCAGCTGGTGAGGGGCCGCCTGTCCGTCCGTCCCTCTGCCCGCCTCTGTGTCTGTCTGTCTGTCTGTCTGTCTCGGTTGGATGCTCAGACACCCGTCCGGGTGGGGGAGGGAGGCGGGGGAAAGGAGAGGGGGTGGGGCTGGAGAGTCTGGGCGGCGGGAGGGATCAGGCCTCCCCGCCCCCAAACTGGGGAAGGGGACTGCGTCGCCTCCGCCAGACGCTGGTGTGATGTACAGGCCCATTCCATACACCCCTTCCCCAAAGAAAATCCATCTGGGCGCCAAGTATGTGTCAAGCCCGCGCTGAGTATTTGGCAGGCGTTGTCTTATTGCAGCTTGGGGGCTAGAGGGTGATAGTTCCCATTTCACAGAGAAAAAACCTGAGGCTCAGGGAGGGCAAGCGACTCACCCAAGGTCACACAGCGGAATCCACACATCTCCCCCTTCGGGCCTCCATACCAAGGCTCCTGTCTTCCCTAAGTCCTGGTGTGCTTGGAGATCTCAGGAGGGGGCGGGGTGGGGGGAGGGGATCCTGGGGCCTCCTGAGGGAGGGATTACTGCTGAGAGGAGACTCACGGTCCCTTAGGACCCCACAGTGATCTTGACCGTCTGGTGACACTTTCCCTCCTTTCCTACCTGGCCCCAGCCCTGGCCTCACCCAAGAGGTGGCAGACTGAGGCAGCATGGGAGTCTGACTTCTAGACTCCCTGGGAGATCTGGTGGTGGAAGATGAGGCAGAGGTCTCCAGAATAACTTAAGGAGCATCACCCCTCTCTATGTCATTTCTTAATTCTCCCAACCTCTTCTTGGGTCTTTTCTCCTACATTCTTTCCCCCTACTGCCACAGCTCTGTGACTTTCTGTGTGTGTCTCTGGCTTTCTCAGTCCTCTGTCTCCCTGGTCTTCCTTTGCATTTCTGCATCTCTCTCATTCTGCCCCAAGTCTCTGTCCCTCTCTCTTCCCATCCCCCTAGCCTGCCAGGCCCCAGACCCTGGCTCCACTGGCTGATCCCATCCCCAAGCCTGTGTGTGGCCAGAGCTTCCCGTTTGGGGAAACCTGAGCCGAGGTTGGGGGAAGGGGGCTCTCCCTGCCGCTGACCTCAACTGCCCCCTCCCCAGATGGGGAATGGGGAGAAAGGCTGAAGCCAGACTCTGGGGCTGCATGCCCAGCCCCTCCCCCCGGCCGGGAGAGGGACCCTGCACATTCTTCTCTGGAAACAGAAACAGCTGTGGGAGGCCCCACCCCCTCCCAAAGTTAGAGACGCATTGTGGGGGACTTCACCAGCTCACCCCACCCCAAGCTGGCCAGGCTTAGGAAGGCACCTCCCACCCCTCCGAGGAAAGGGAGAAGGCACTGGAATGGGCCAGCTGTGTCCTGCTTCCCTGTCCCCCAGCCTCTTCCTCTCTCTGCCTCAGTCTTCCCCTTCTCTGCCCCTCTGTCTACCCCCCAGTCCTCAATATCCCCGCCATGAGGTGGTAGTGGAGAGGCCTCTTTCCCCCACAATCTCCAGGCAAAGCTCCGTCCCAGCTTCAGGGAGGAGGCGGTGGCAGGCAACGGGAGGGAGACAGCGCCACTGAGGGAGGAGCAGAGAAGCGCTAAATATAAACTCCTCTGGTGTTGAGGGTTCCTGGGTCCTTCCGAATAGGGGGTGGGGGACTTCTCTGATCCCTGAGCCTCTGTCGTGTGATGCTTACCCCTCTCACTCGTCCACCCGCCCCACCCAGGAATACACTCCCTTTGAAACAAGAAAGACTGAAGCCAGAGTTGATTAGTTTCTAATAGGAAAGATGGGGATGCAGGTAAAGATTGGGGTATCTCGGAGAAAAGCAGCAAGAATCCTGAATGAGGTAGGAATCGTGTTCTCTTCCACCAAGGAAAATGGTCCCTTATCAGCAAGAAGGACTTAAGTTAGACATGTGGAGGAACTTCCTACAGCGATAAAGGGAAATGGATACAGACAAGGAGTATGTGAATGGGGGGAGCAAAGGTCTGGGAAAGTCTGTGCACAGAGGTCTCCAGGAGCCTGAACCACATTCATGTTAAACCTGCCTGAGCTGGATGGCCTCAGACCCACTTGCAGAAGGGCTTGCAAAAAAAAACGGATGAGGGGCATTGTGGGTAGGCAGGGAGCCACATTTAGGCCAAGTATCTTCTGGTCTTTTAAAGATTCATCCCCTTACAGCTGGAAGGAATGAGGTCAGACTTACAAATGGGGGGGTGTAGACTGGAGGGGTGTTGGGGGTTCCAGGCACAGGGGAGGAGGAGGCCTCTGTTGTCTCTCTTCCCAACTCCTGCTCTTCCCAGCAGTGGAGGAACTGAGATTAGACCAGGAGAACTTACCGGAAAACCCATGTTTTTACATTTATTTTTAATTACACAAGTAAAACATGATTTTCTATTTTCCTTGTTAGCAATTCGTGGCTTTCATGTAATGATAAAAGCCAGCATTTATTAAGTGCTTAAAAGGAACTCCTGTTTAAACTCATTTAATCCTCACAGCAACCCCTTAGCAGAGGGAGTTGAATGATGCCCATGTTACAGATGAGGAAATCGAGGCCCAGAGAGTTGAAGTCACCTGCTTAAGGTCACACAACTGGGAAGTGGCTGTGTGACCCTTAACAATTTGACTCCAAGCCAGGCCTCCCTAAACACTTCATCCTACCATCTAGTCCCCTCATTCCTCCTTGACCCCCTAAATGCACACTCTCCCCTGTGATCAACACCGTTGTCACCCTGGTGTGAGTTCTGCATCTATCTGCAGAAACAGTTTACACACCAAGAAATGTAGAGTTTTACTTTTGACATATTCCAGTTTTTTGGAAGAGGTTCCAAAGACTGTGGCAGTGGTTCTCAAATTGTGACCCACTGGATTAGCAGCATCTCATGGGAACTTGTTAGAAATGCAAATTCTCAGGCTCCTACCTGGAATCAGAAGCTCTGGAGGCCGGACCCAGTAATTTAGGTTTTAACGCGGCCCCCAGGTAGTGCTGACTCACCCTTACACATTTGGCATTTTTCTTTTTCCACTTGGCGATATATCTTGGCGATGGTTCTATATAGAAATTGCCTCACTCCATTTTAACCGCTGTATTGTATTCTACTGTATTCCTTCCTTCCTTCCTCAGACACTTCCTGAACACCTACTTTGTGCGAGGTGCTTTTCTAGGCACTGGGGTGGGGTGGGGTGGGGTTGGGGGTAAGGGATGGCACAGCCATGTACAAAACAGACAAAAATCTCTGCCCTCCTGGGGCTGGAGCTGACATTCTAGTGAGAAAGATAATAAATAAATGACAGCCTGATAGGTCCTTTTAAGTCAGGAGGTCATTACTGCTATGTAAGGAAGAAAGCGGGGCAACCCAAGTGCAGAATGATCGAGAGCTATTTTGGAAAGAGTGGTCAGGGAAGGGAGCATGTAAAGATCTGAATGAAGCAAGGGAGTGAGCCAAGAGGATATGCCGGGAAACATCCTACAGAGGAAGGAGCATGCGCGGAAGGTTCAGGAAACAGCAAACAGCCAGGAGACTAATGTGGCTAAAGCAGAGCAAGGGCACGGATTAGTGGGGGACAGGACGTGGGGTATATGGGTGACCCTTGATGTTTTTTAGCCACCTCTGATGCTGCAGTTTGGCTGCATTCCTGGGCTCTGCTCAAAGATGAAACCACCCTGAGCATCTCTGTAGACCCAGGGCAGGCGCTCAGGGTGGAGAATTTGTTGACTTTCCTCCCATAAACAAGCCCAGATGGGGGCTTCTGTTCTGGGGGGAGGGGTGAGGACTGGAGCTCAGGAGAGCAGCCACGGGAGTAGGAAGCTGAGGGTAGGGGGAGTGTCTGCGGGGGAGCCGGCCAGTCTTTCTGCCCTAAATAGGCAAGGCTGGGCGTCTGCCCTCTCAGCCCCTCCCCCTTCCTCCCTTCCCTCCCTCTCGCCGCCTGCCGTCCAGACAAGCCGCTTTTGTCTGAGGGTCAACCGTCAGCCTGAGGCTGCCGCCACCTCTGGCCTCACCCAGATCCATGTGAGACTAGGATCCAAGTCCTAGTGTCTTGGAGACCCCATCTTGTTTCAGCCCCTACTCCCACCACCAGCCACTCCCCTTAAAGGGTTTTCACCCTCATTTATTCACACCTGATAGGAAATGGTCTTTTCCTGCAGCAAGAAGGATCCAGTGTAGACTCAAGAGAAATTTCTTATGGGAAAGAGGGGCTGTGGCAGACGCTGGGGACTTCTGGGTGGGAATGGAGCAAGGGCAGGAGGAGGATGTGATCCCTGCTTGGGGCAAAGGAACCTCCTGGGGCTCGCTGCTGCAGTACCACTAAGGCTAGACTCAAAGAAGGACTTTCCAGTAGGCACCAGGGGATTCTTTCTTTGAGAGGAGGAACAAAGACTTATATGAGTTATGGTCAGCCTATTTTATCCAAATGAGGGAAAGAGTCAGTCTGTAGCAGGAAAGACTTGTGGGATATTTGCAAAAGGACCTTCCCTTGATGATAAGGGGCAGAGGGGAGAGATGGGAACATCTGCGAAGGGAGAACCAAGGACCAGGAGAAGGCAGACCAATGGATGGCTAAGAGATCTGCTAGTCCTGAACACCAATTTTTAGCAGTGAACTGCCCTTACAGCAAGAAGACCTGAAGTGACACTTAAAGCAGGACATTCTCATAGGGGTTATGAGGCCATGAGCACCAGATGGAGGGAACAGCTGATGGGGAGAGAACAAGGGATAGGGCCTTCCGAAGCCTTATCGCTCACACCTAAGAGGGAATGAGGTGGCTGCAGCACGAGGGACTGGAGTTAGACAGCCAGAAGGACTTTCTAAAGGGTGAAGGAACAGAGGACTTGAGTCACATCCTGGAAGCAGTACTAGGGTACTGCTTTTACCTTTTCAAAATCAGAACCTCACTGTCAAAGCAAAGCTCTGCCCATGAACTCCTAGAATAAGGGACCAGTTGGCAGATGACTGGGCAGGGGTGGGGAGGTGTCTTCTGACCATCTTGCTCTCCCCATCTCCTCAGGAGGCCTTGCCGGGGCTCATCTGGGACCTGGGCCAGCAGCTGGGAGACCTGAGCCTGGAGTCTGGAGGCCTGGAACAGGAGAGCGGGCGCAGCTCAGGTGAGCGTGGTTACAGGTAGTGGGGTCTGCCTGGGACATCCCAATTTTTCCCACTGTCTCCTGTGTCTCAGGCTCTCCTCTCTCTGCCTCTTGATCTCCTTTCCCCACACTTGGTTTCCCCTTCCAGGCCCCTCTGATTGTCTCTCCCCCTTTCTTTGGAATCTAGGCTTCTATGAAGACCCCAGCTCTACAGGAGGTCCAGACTCACCACCCTCGACCTTCTGTGGGGACAGTGGCTTCTCCGGATCTGGCTCCTATGGACGCTTGGGTCCCTCTGAACCCCGGGGCATCTATGCCAGCGAGAGGCCCAAGTCCCTAGGTAAGGTGGGTGGGGTTGGACCCCGAGAGCCAGGGGATGGACAGTAAGAGGATGCTTTTGAGCACAAGCAGCTGAGTCAGACCGACCTGGATTCGAATTCTGGCTGTGACAGTCCCTTTTTCTGTGATTTTGAGCATGTTGCTTCTTTTTGGGCTTTTGTTTCTGTGTCTATTAAAATGGAATTAATAACAGCACTTACTTCATAGGTAAGTTTTGACTCTGCCCTAAGGCACTGAACTTGGCATATGGTAGCCATTCAGTAAACAGAAGTTGCTGTTTCTTAGTCCCTTCCATGTGCTATCCTAGCACATATCCTAGAGAGAGGGATACAGCAGTAAAGAAATCCCTGACTTCAGGAAGCTGACATTCTAGCGGGAGAAATAGATAATATACAAGATAAGTAAGTAAAATATATAGGATATTAGATACCGACATGTACCATGAAAAGAAAATTAGAAAAAGGGATAAGGGTGTGTCCCTTTGAGTTGGAGAGAGAATTGCACTTTTATAAAATCCGGCCAGGGAGGGCGTCACTGAGACTGTAACATTTGAGTGGTGCTCTGAAGCAGGTAAGGGAGTGGGCCAAGCAGGTATCCTGAGGGAAGAGCGGTCCAAGCAATGAGAACCGCAAGTTCAAAGGCCCTGAGGCTGGAGTGTGACTGCCTTGTGCATCGGGAGGTGGGTGTAGCTAGAGACCTATGAACATAGAGGAGAAGGGTTAGAGTTGGAGGTCAGAGACACAGAGGCAGGAAGGACCATGCAGGGTCTTGTGGGCCACTGTGATGTTCTGTCATGAACCTGGTATGAGGGAAGGGGTGAGAGCAGGGTTTTGATGGGAGTGGAAGAGTAGAGGAGGCGGTAGGCAGTCTGCCCTTCCTAGGCTCATTGAGAAAGGGCTTTGAGAGCCTCTCCACTCTCTTCCTTTTTTTGCCTTCCTCCCCTAGGAGACGCCAGTCCCAGCGCACACGAAGCGGTGGGCGCTCGGGCAGCTGTGCCGCGGTCCTTCTCTGCGCCCTACCCAACGGCAGCGGGGTCTGCGGGCCCGGAGGCCTGCTCCTCGGCGGAGCGACGGGCCCGTGCGGGGCCCTTCCTGACGCCCAGCCCCTTGCACGCCGTGGCGCTGCGCAGCCCGCGGCCGTGCGGCCGTCCTCCCGCGGACTCGCCGGACGCAGCGGGCGCGGGGCGGCCCCTGGACGGCTACATCTCGGCGCTCCTGCGCAGGCGCCGCCGCCGGGGGGCGGGCCAGCCCCGGACCAGTCCCGGGGGCGCGGACGGGGGCCCGCGGCGCCAGAACAGCGTGCGCCAGCGGCCACCCGACGCGTCCCCGCCCCCCGGAGGCGCGCGGCCCGCGCCCGAGCCCCCGGTGGAGCGCGCGGGGGTCCGTTCCGCCAGCCCGGCCCCTTTGGGCCGCTCTTGGGCCTCGCCGTGGGAGTCGGAGGTGGCCCCCGAGCCCGCCGCGCCGCCCGCTATCCCCTCACCCCCCGACAGCCCGGTCGAGGGCCGCCTGGTGAAGGCGCAGTACATCCCGGGAGCTCAGGCCGCCACACGCGGCCTCCCGGGCCGCGCGGCGCGCCGCAAAGCGCCCCCGCTGACCCGGGGCCGCAGTGTGGAGCAGTCCCCACCCCGGGAGCGTCCCCGAGCCGCGGGCCGCCGCGGACGCATGACCGAGGCCATAGGCCGCCGAGGCTCGCCCAGGGCTCGCAAGGCCGCGCGCTCCCAGTCTGAGACCAGCCTTTTAGGCCGCGCCGCCGCGGTTCCTCCAGGTCCCCCCAAATACCCCACAGCTGAACGAGAAGAGCCTCGGCCGCCGCGGCCTCGCCGTGGTCCGGCACCCACGCTCGCGGCTCAGGCTGCAGGGTCCTGCCGCCGCTGGCGCTCCACGGCCGAGATCGACGCCGCCGATGGGCGCCGAGGCCGTCCCCGCGGCCCCGCCGCCCGAGCCCCGGCCCCTGGCCCATCCCCGTCAGCTCCTCAGCGCCGTCTGCTCTACGGCTGCGCAGGCAGCGACTCGGAGTGCTCGGCTGGGCGTCTGGGGCCCCTCGGACGCCGGGGGCCGACAGGCGGCGTCGGAGGCGGCTACGGGGAGAGTGAATCGAGCGCCAGTGAGGCGGAGTCTCCTGCTTTCAGCTCCGCATCCAGCGACTCTGATGGCAGCGGTGGCCTCGTGTGGCCGCAGCAGCTAGTGGCAGCCACCGCGGCCTCTGGGCCAGCGGCTGGTGCAGGTGGAGGGGCGCCCGCGGGTCCTGCCAAAGTCTTTGTGAAGATCAAGGCTTCCCATGCGCTCAAGAAAAAGATACTGCGTTTCCGTTCGGGTTCTCTCAAGGTCATGACTACAGTGTGAGTTTAGAGATTTGCTTGGGCTCCTCCTTCATGGCCTCTGCACCACCACACCCTCAATCACTGTCCCTTCTACACCTCCCTTTTCCAAAGACCACCATTTTCTCTACTTCCAAAGACCCTTTCTCACTGCCCAATCTACTGCAGTCTTAGTTAAAAAGGCTCCCCCTCCACCACAGGGAGGAATGGGGGAGGAGCCCTGTTTGACCCAGTTCAGCTGCTGGGTGTGCAGCTCTTGGGCAAGAAAGCTCCCTCTCTGTGGGCCTCACTTTCTTCATCTGTACTGTGGGTGTACTATGGTATGCAGAAGGGATAATTCAGTTTGAATTTCCCCATTTTTGTTTTTTTAGACACTTAGTCTGTTTTTTCCCCTTCATTTCTCTCACTGAGCCCTCTTATTCCTCCTTTCCTTGCGCAGATATGGCCCCCCTCCTCATTCACAAAGTGCCCCCTTCCATGTCCCTGGACCCTTAGGAAATCCCCTTGGCACCGCAGTAGAAATCCCCTTGGCACCATCTGTCTGACCCAGATGGTGCCTGCGGAGTGCCCTGGGAAGGGAAGGAGCACTGACTTTGGGGTTCTGAGGGTCAAGTAGGAGTTGGTAACACCTAGAAAGACTCTTTCACCTCCGTCCCTGGACAATTATGGATGATTGGGAGGTAGAAGAGGGGCAGTAAGATGGCTTCTATCTCGTGGCACCCACTGTGAGAGGGAGTAGGGGGAGCCCAGGATGACCCTCAGCTGTTCCAGTTAAGTATTTTTTCTTTTTTTAAAATTACTGTATTTATTATGACGATGGTGACTCCCCAGTGCACAGGGGGGCCAGAATCTGTGTGTTTCTCTAGCCTCTTTGTAAATAAATGCACAGTGTTACATATGTGGTGGACTCTCCTTCTGTACTCAAATGGGCTTTTCCTTGGGACTAATATTTATTGAGCAACTACTGTTTGCTTTGGATATGGTAGTGTCCAGAACCAGATGGCGGATCCCAGGGTGGGTCTCAGTAGCATTTCTTACCATGTGTTTGCATACATATATTAATCTTAGTAACTATATAAATATATAGAACTATATATATGCATATGCATATAGTTACACTCTGTATATGTGAAACTATATATTTACATAATTTGAACTATATGTACATGTTGTTTTTTAGTTTCTGTTGTTGGTATCTGTGCCTGGAGATTTCTTTATGGAAAGAATTTTCATTAAGAATTGACTTTTTTTGAGGGTTTACTACTATTTAGCTTTTCTATTTCTTCTTATGTCCATTTTACTAAGTCGAATTCTTTGAGGACTTTGTTCATTTCATCTAAATTTAGATGATATATTTTCCTATCACTGTAGTAGCTGTGTAAGATTCCATGGGATGGGGGAGACCCATGATCTAACCCTACTGTCAGCTCTTCAATTCCTTTGCTATTTCAGACCTTACTGCAGTTATGTCCTTGTATATGCCTCTTTGTGCACGTATATATTTCTATAGGATCCTCTCCTAGAAATAGAATGGCTTGGTCATTATAATACGATCATTAAAAAAATTTTTTAATTGATACAGTCACACTTCCTTCCACTAAGACTACCCTCAGCTGACATTTCCAACAGCAATTTCTGAGATGCCCATTTTTCCACCCCTTCACCAAACAACAGATGCTATGAATCATTTTCATTTTGCCAATCTAGGGGGGAAAACAATGTTCTGTTTTAATTAGCATGTCTCTCTCCCTATTTTCTTGTGGTGACACAACATTTTGGATGCTTATTGGCCCACTTGTAATTGCCTGTTCACACCTTTTGCCCATTTTTCTGTTGGGGAAGCCCAATCATTATACTAACTTCATAGTTGGGTAAATAGAGACTCAGAGAAGGACTACTGTTTGCCCTGGTCACACAGCAAGAGGAAGCCCATACTAGGACCCAACCCCCACCTAACTCTAAAATCTGAAGAATGGGTATTTGTTACTGCTGCTTTGACCTGTGTGTCTACATGAGTGGGTCCACCTCTCTGTCCCTTTGAGCTCTGAGGGAGCAGGGACCAGTTCTGCTGTACTCATCTGTGTCTCTAGTGCCCACTAAGGCACTGGGGTTACAGTAAGGAACAAAACAGAAAAAAAAGCCCCTGCTCTGTGGAGCTCCCATTCTGGTAGATGTGGGTGGTGGTGTGTGTGAATAAACATACATTTTCCTTTAGAGTAACAATAAACAGAAGTTATGTTAAAAAAGACTGCTTGGGTGACATCTGAACAGAGACTTGGAGGAGGTGGGAGAGTGAAGCTTGTGGATATCATGGGGGAGAACACCCCAGGTAGAGAGGTCAGCTAGTGCAAATGCCCTGAGGCCTAAATGGTGCCTGATGTGTTGGCAAAATAGCTAGAAGCCAGCATATCTGGAGCAGTGAGTGAGGGGGAGAGAGGGGGAGATGGGGGCAGAGGGCCGTTGGGACCCCTACATTACATGGGGCCTCGTGAGCCATGATGAGGAATTTCATTTTTACTCCTAGAGAGGTGTTTTTATTTCTAGGGAGAATTCTGAGCAGAAAAAGGACTTAGGTGTTTTGGGAGGATGAGGGGGTTAACAGCTCTATTGAAATATAATTCCCTACCATAAAATTCACCCAAACAAAACATACAGTTCAATGACTTTTGTTTCAAAAAAATATTTTTCCTTGTGATGAGAACTTTTAAGATTTACTCTCTTAGCAGCTTTCAAATGTGCAATGCAGTAGTGACAACTATAGTCACCATGTTGTACATTACACCCTATGCCTTATTTTATAACTGGAAATTTGCTTTTGACCCCGTCACCCATTTTGCCCATCCCCCCAAACCCCCTGGCAACCATCAATCTGTTCTCTGCATCTATGACTTCAATTTTGGTTTTGTTTTTAGATTCTACATATAAGTGAGACCGTACAATATTTGTCTTTCTGTGTCTGACTTAGTTCACTTGTCCATCCATGTTGTTGCAAGGCAAGATTTCCTTCTTCTTTACAGCTGAATAATATTCCATTATATTTAAATTTTCTTTATTCACCATCGATGGGTACTTAAGTTGCTTCTGTATCTTGGCTATTGTATATAATGCTTCAATGAACATCAGGTTATATATATCCTTTCAAATTAGTGTTTTCATTCTCTTCAGATAAATGCTCAGTAGTGGAATTGCTGGATCTTAGGGTAGTTCTATTTTTAATTTTTTGAGGAAACTCCTTACTGTTTTCCATAATGGCTGCACCAATTTACATTCCTACCAATAGTGCATGAGGGTTCCTTTTTCTCCACATCCTTGCAAACACTTGTTATGTCCTGTCTTTTTGATAATAGCCATTCTAACAGGGGTGAGGTGATAATTCACTGTTGTTTTGGTTTTCATTTTCCTGGTGATTAGTGATGTTGAGCACCTTTTCACGTACCTATTGGCCATCTGTATGTCTTCTTTGAAAAAATGTCTATTTAGATCCTCTGCCCATTTTTTTATCAGTTTTTTTTTTGCTATGGTGCTCTTTATATATTTGGGATATTAATTTCTTATCCTGTATATGGCTGGCAAATATTTTCTCCCATTCTGTATGTTGCCCTTTAATTTTGTTGATGGTTTACTTTGTTGTGCAGAAGCTTTTAATTTGGTGTAGTCCCACTTGTTTATTACCACTTTTGTTGCCTTTGCTTTTAGTGTCAAATCCAAAAAATCATCTCCAAGACCCATGTCAAGGAGATTACCACCTATGTTTTCTTCTGGGATTTTCATGGTTTCAGGTCTTAGGTTCAAGTATTTAAACCATTTTGAGTTAATTTTTGTGAATGGTGTGAGATAGAGATCCAGTTTCATTCTTTTGTGTGTCGCTGTCCAGTTTTCCAAACACCATTTTATTTTTTTTATTTTTTTTAAATCAAGCTCTGATGTATTTTATTAAAGAAAAACTGTGCACAATTTACTTTTCACCAGTCTGTTCTGGCATGCTCCTAATAATATCAGAATCACCTGGATCAATGATAGCCAGTGTGCATACTCTGTAGTATTTTCCACAGGCTGTGCCCAGTTCAATATTATTTCCACTGTAGTGATGGACACCAGTTTTGGCCAACATGGCGTAATACTCCATTTCAGATTTCCTTAAAGCCGGGCAGTTGTTGGCGAGGATGACCAGTTTCGCTTTGCCTTGTCTGATCATTTTCAGAGTCTGCTTGTACCCCAGCACGTACTTTCCACTTTTCACAACAAGTTGGAGTCTAGAGTTGATGGACTCCAGCGACTTTTTCGTCTTTTTTGCGGCCACCATCTTCCTGCCTTAGGTGTGGGACGAGTCCCAACCAAGAGCAGCCGCCAAGATGGCCGGGGAACAAGAAAGCCCAAACACCATTTATTGAAGAGACTATCTTTCCTCTATTGTATATTCATAGCTCCTTTGTTGTGAATTAATTGACCACACATGTGTAGGTTTACGTTGGGTTCTCTATTCTGTTCCATTGATCTGTGCCTGTTTTTGCACCTGTACCATACTGTTTTAATTACTGTAGCTTTGTAATGTATGTAATATTCAGGGTCTTTTGTGGTTCCATACAAATTTTAGGACTGTTTGTTCTCCTTCTGTGAAAAATGCCTTTGCAATTTTAATAGGAATTGCACTGAATCTGTAGATTTCTTTGGATAGTATGGACATTTAAACAATTATTAATTCTACTAATTTATGAACATAGGATGTTTTTCCATTTATTTATGTCTTCTTCAATGTCTTTTTTTGGGGGGGTAATTAGGTTGTACTTATTTATTTAAAGGAGGTGCTGAGGATCGAACCAAGGACCTCGTACTTGCTAGGCATGCACTCTACCACTGAGCTATACCCTCCCACCCATCAGTGTATTATCAATGTGACTATACTATCACTACAGTAAATTTCAGAACGTTTCTATCACTCCAAGTAGAAACTCTGCACCCCTTACCTGTCATCTTCCAGCCTCCTCAACTCCTGGCAACCACTAATCTACTTTTGTCTCTATAAGTTGCCTGTTCTGGACATATAAGTGAAATCATGCAGTATGTGGTCTTTTGTAACTGCTTCTTTCACTTAACATGTTTTCAAAGTTCATCCATGTTGTAGCTTGGGTCAGCACTTGATTTCTTTTTACTGCCAAATGCTATTCCACTGTTTGGATAGACCACATTAAGTTTATCCATTCATCAGCTGATGGACAATTGGGTTGTTTCCACTTTGGTGCTATTGCGAATAATGCTGCTGCTGTGAAAATTCACTTACAAGGTTTTGTGTGAACATTTGTTGTTGTTGTTGTTGTTGTTGTTGTTTTCCTCTTAGGTAGATACTTAAGAGTGGAATTGCTGGGTCATCTGGTAACTCAGTTTAATCTTTTGAGGAGCTACCAGACTGTTTTCTAAAGTGGCAGCACCATTTAACACTTCCATCAGCAGTGTATGAGGGTTCCGGTTTCTCCACCTTCTCGCTAACACTTACTATTATTACCCTGGGACTTTGTTTTAAACAATCTCCCTCTGGCTGTTCTGTGGGGAATAGGCTGAGGGAGACAGAGGTAGAAGCTGGAAACCCAGTGAGAAACGACTGTAATAGTCCGAGCTGGAGAGCATGATGCCTGGACCAGAGTGGGGGCTGCAGGGGAAGTGAGAAGTGGCTGGATTGTGGACAGACTCTGAAGATGGAGTAAATGGGATTTGTTGCTAGATCAATTGTGGGGTATGAGAAAGGTAGAAGGAGGCAAGATTGACCCCAAAGATTTACTATCAACTGAGATGGAGTGGTAAGGAGACTCCGGTAGGAGTGGGTTTGGTGGGTGCAATCAGGGGCTCAGTTTTGGACCACTGACTTTGAGATACGCCAGACATTGATGTGGAAATGTCCAGTAGAGATTGGGTATTCCGTTCTAGAATTATTGTTGGCGCTCATTGGACGTTTCTTGAATAATTAAAGTCAGAACTGAATCAATGGGGACCATCACCATGAGGCTAGTGGATTCCTGCGCAGCACAGGGCAGGATTGAACATCCGGAGACTAAGGTTATGCTAGGGTAGAAAGACGGCTGAGATCCGCAACTCAGAAGAGAAATGGAGGTTACTCTGGGTGCAAGCAGTGTCCGCCTGTCCATCTCCCCCGCCCCCAGACTCTGGCAGCCGTCAGAGAGGGAGGGGCGATTGGGTCGTCACCCTGTCTTCCCCCGCTCTAAGCTGTGTTTCCTCCTTGGGGGCTGCCTGCGCCAAAACTGCTGATGGAAACCAGCTGCGGGAGGCGCCGAGGTTCGGCGTACGCCCAGGCCCCTCCCCGGCGCCGGCCGACCCCGCTAAGGGAGGGGGACGGGGGCGCCCTAGCTCCCCTCTGCTCTTCCGCAGCCGGGCCCCGGGCCCTGGCACGTCCGGCGCTCCTGATGCTTTCCAGATGTGAGCCTGGTTTCCCTCCCCCACCTGGCCCAGTGGTTCCCGCCGGATAGGGGGAAGGGGAGCCAGGGTCCGATATGCCCCATCAAATCGCGACCAGGGACCCAGGCCGGTGTCTTGTTTCCCTGTCCAGGCGGTAAAAACCGAATTGGGATGGGCTGACTGCGGTAGAGATGCTCCTCTCTCCACCTCGTCTTCTTCCCGGGGCTCGGGCTCCGCCCCTCCCGCAGCCCTCTCATGTGGCGAGGTTCTGAGAGTCCCAAGACCCGCCCCTCACGGCAAGCCCTGCCCATGCCACGCCCCTAGCAACCCGCCCGACACGCCCCCCTAAGCTCCGCCCCGAGCCACCACGCCCCTTTGGCCGCCCCGAGCTCACGCCCCTGGGACCCGCCTCTGCGGGACCCGCCTCCGCCGTCGGGTCCCCGGCAGAGGGCGCGGTCTGCGGTGTCTGTCTCTCCACCCGGCTCTGTGTCTCTGAGTGTTTGTGTTTCTCGTTCCCTCTCTCTGACTCTGTACTTTTCTGTCTGTGTGTCTCTCCTGTACCTACATGTCATTATGTCCCTGTCTCTCTCTGCAACCGTCTGCCTGTTTCGGCCTCTTTTAGTCCCTAGGTCGCTATCTCTCCAAATTGCCGCCTGTGTCCCTATCTCTCTCTCTGCCTCGCTCAGTCTCTCCCTGAGTCTCCCTCCTCGTGTCTCTGATTTTTGTGTCCCATTTCATCTTCCGTGTCTTTCCCTAGTCTGCATCCCCACCACGGGGGAGCCTTGCCCTCCTGTTTTCCACCTCCTCCTACGACTTTGGAGCCGACTGGGTGGGCGGCTTGGCGGACCACGGGCACCCCCGTGTGGCCGGCAGAGGACTGTCAGGAGAGGACAGTGGGCTGAGTGTGTGCGTAGCTATTGCAGACACTGTGGGTGTCCATGGGTGACACTAGGAGATGGTGTGACGCCGAGACTCACTATGTGAGTGTGTACTACTGCGATATCGCGTGTGACGCCAAAGGTTGCGTGTGACTGTGTGACCTTGTGAGATTTTATGTGACAACCAGAAACTGGGTGCAACTGTGTGAAATGTAACACCAAGAGGTTGTGTATGACTGTGTATGTGAAATGACAGATGACCTGTAGGCGACTGCATGTGACACCGTGAGGTTGGGTGTGCCTGAGACACTATTTGGGGGACTGTTTGTGACATCGAGAGACTATGTGTGGGTGAGAGGTTGTGTTTGACAGTGTGTGACACGGCGAGACCAGGAGAGTTATGCGTGTCACATGGGCAGATGATGTGTGAGCGAGGGTGAGAATGAATGGGTGTGATCCACCAAGAAATGGCATGAGAAGGAGGTGTGAGAGGCCCGGGGCGGGGGGAGGACTGGGAGTGACAGAGTGACCGTGTGAGTGTGAGACAGGATATGTCCGTCACACTGATGATGGGTAAGAAGCTGAGTGTGTGTAATACAGATCACATGGGACATTGAGAGACTGACCCAAGGTCATGACAGTGCGTGAGAGTGTGCAACTGTCCAGAGCTCCCGGAGTAAGTAAGTAGTGTGTAACACTGGAATGTTGTGGTGTGACGGTGACAGTGGTGGGTGATACAGATGATGTGAGCTCGGCAAGACACCATGAGATCTGTGTTCGACACTGTGCAGAACTGTGTTTGTACGCTTGACACTCAGAGACTGTCTGGTTGTGTGAGATGTCGTGGGTGATGATGGGCCACACTCGGAGAGACTGTGAGGGACTGTGTGGCATTTTGAGAGACCGTGTGACTCTGGTGCTGTGGGAGGTTGTGTGTTAAACACAGGTGGTTCAGAAAACAGTGTGGCAGCATAGGGTGACACAGCGAGATTTGGTGCTTCTCTGTGCAAGGGACTGTGAGGGTGAGTCTGTGTGCTGAGAGGGTCATTTGTGATGGGGTGACAGTGAGGCGGTGGGTGTGACAGGGTGGTAGGGCATGTCATGGAGTGAGAGACTGTGTGGGACACACAGAGATTTATGTCACTGTGGAATAAATACAGCAGAGCATGGGGCACATCTTTAGAGACTTTGAGTGTATGTGAGTATATGTGTGTGTGAGAGAGAGAGAGACAGAGATATAGACAGAGACAGAGATTGAGAGGGGAGACCGAGAGAGCTAGAGGAAAGGAGAGAGACACAGAGAACAGGAGTGACATAGACACGAGAGACACAGAAACCGAAAGACAAAGGGGGACAGACAGACATGACGAGAGGACCTAGACAGACCTGAGGCGGTCAGGGTGATGGAGATGGTGGTGGCAGTGGCAGGAGGAGGCGGGTCCTCAGGGGCTGTGCCCCGGGAGAGGGAGCGGGGCGGGGCTGCGGGGGACCCAGACGCTGCCTCCCAGCCTCTGCCACTGGCCCGCCATCCCAGCCCTGAGCAGCAACAGGTAGGAGGCTCTGGTCCTGGCCCCAACAGGTCGACAGATCATCCCTCTGCCCCATCCTGTCACAGTCCGTCTGCCTGGGAATGAATGAATGAATGAGTGAGTGAGTGAGTGAGTGAGTGAATGAATGACTTTCTACTTCTGCATCTCCATCAGCCTGTCTCTCCCTCTGTCCTTCCATTTACCCCTCTCTGTCTCCCTTCATCACTCCATCTCTCCTGCCCCTCCACTTCCTTCTCTCTGTTCCTTCTGTCCTCTGTCCCTTTATCCCCTTTGTGCCTCCCTCTCCTCCTCTGTCACTGCCCCTCCCTCTGCCGCTCCCTTTTTCCTTCTGTCTATCCTCTCCCACCTCCATCACTCCATCCCTCCCCAACTCTTCCATCTTCCCTTCTCTATCCTCCCTCTGTCCCTTTGTCTCCTCTGTGCTTCTCTCCCCCTGAATCACTCTGTCCATTTCTTTACCCCTCTGTTTCCCTCTCTCTACCCCCTCCATCATGTCATCCCTTCCCCATCTCTCCATCTTTCTATCCTTCCTCAGTCTCTTTATTTCCCTCTGTGCCTGTCTCTCTGTCCCTTCGTCTTTTCCTCTGCCTCTCTGTTTGTCCCTCTCTCCATCCTCTGCCCTACTCCCAGTCATGGCTGGGTGGCCCCCTCTCCAGTGCTCTCTCCGGCTGTTAATGAGCGGAGGAGCCTTTGAGGTGGCCAGAGCTGGGGTGGGGGGCTCCCCGAGGGGGGCAGAGGGGGCAGCTGCTGCCAAGGCCCTAATGAGGCCCCCTCTGCGCCCCTCCCGCAGCGATCTTAATTCCTTGTTCTCCCTGGAGCCACCGCTAATTGGCCTTGGGAGGGGCCCCCTCCTGCCTCATGCTCTATCTCTGGGAGGTGAGGACACCTGGATCCCTGGATCCTGATCCAACACCTGTGGCCCTGTCCTTCTGTCCCTCCCTTCACCTGTCTCTCAGCTTCCCATCTGTGCTTTCCTCCTGCCTTCCCTCTCCTCTCTCTGTTCCTCCTCCTACCTGCCTCGAGGTACCCCATCTGTGCACCCCTCCATCCCTCCTCTTGCCCCTCTCCTCTCTGTTCATCTGCCTCTCTTTCAGCCGGCATTTTGGTTCCCCGTCTGTGCGAGTCTTCATCTCTCCCCTTTTCTTCTGTTTTCCTGTCCCTCCCTCCACCTGTTTCTGGGCACTCCATTCGTGGGCCCTTCTACGCACGCCCCTGTTACTGGGTCCCACCACCAACGCCACCTCTATCTAGGGAATCAGCTTTGCCCTAGCCTACCGCTCAGCCCTGACTCCCGCCAGCTTTTAACCCTTTCCCCGCAGCAGCCATGTCCAACAACATGGCCAAGATCGCGGAGGCCCGGAAGACGGTGGAACAGCTGAAGCTGGAGGTGAACATCGACCGCATGAAGGTGCTGGGTCGGCGTAGGGAGGAAGGCAGGGGCCCCGGGATTGGGATCTGGACTGGGCAGTGTTGGGAGTGCGGCCGGGAGCCGAGAGGTGATGAGGAGATCCCCTTAGATCCTCTTAGGAAACAGACTGGACTCGGAGAGCTGGGGTGCCTAGACAAGGGGGCGGAACCGAATAAGGGGTGGGGCGTGGCCAGGCTGGGTAACGGAAGGGGCCTGGACGAAGAGGCAGGGTCTGGTAATGGGCGGGGGCCCGACCCGGGGCGGGTCCGGGTAATGGAGGGGCAGGCAAGGGGCGGGGCGTGGACGTCACCCGATGCCCGCAGGTGTCGCAGGCTGCGGCCGAGCTCCTGGCCTTCTGCGAGACTCACGCCAAAGACGACCCGCTGGTGACGCCCGTACCCGCCGCAGAAAACCCTTTCCGTGACAAGCGCCTCTTCTGCGTCCTTCTCTGAGCCCTCCCGACAGTATACCCTCCCCTGCCAAAGTATGAACCCAATAAACGTGATGACTGTGGTGGTGCCTGTGCTTTCGGGGAAACTGAGATACGCGTGGAGCTTGGGGCCACCGTCTGGGAGCCTGTGTCCCTTCTCATGTCTTCTAAGTGTGTGTGGAGTGTCGGGGTGGGGTATTGGGTGTGTGAATGGGGATGGGGTACCCTGGATATGAGCACTCTGAGCTCTGGCCTCAAAAGAATGTTCCACGATCCTGAATTTATTTAATCGTCCCAACAGCCCCAGCTGGCTACTTGTATGACATGCATTTTACAGATGAGGAAACTGAGCCAAAGGAGGTCCCTTACTCAAAGTCACAAGCTAGGAGATAACGGGGTGAAGTCTGGACTCCGGCACCCCCTGAACCTCTAAGTTGGCATCCCTTCTCTCCTCCTGCCTGGTTTGGAGGTTCTTTGAATCCCCAGTGTCCACCTTTCTCATTCCCTGAATGATTCACCTCCCTTTTTTCACATCTGATCCTCCCTGCCACAGGCCCACCTCTGTCCTGAAGCATTGAACTTTTTCTCTGTTCTTATTCATTTTTCCAAACACTCCTGGCTCTGTGCTGGATGAAAGTGGGGACACAGCCACGACTGAGACAGCCCTGGCCCTAGGCTCCTGGGGCTCGGAATCCAGTGAGGGAAACAGACCTGTCCCCAGATAGTGATAATTCAGAGTGGGCAGGGCTGGGATGGGAGAGTTCAGAGAGAGTGCTTGACTCAGCTTGAGGGTCAGGAAGGGCTTCCTGGAGGGGGAGGACATCTGAGATGGGATGTGACATGGTGGTAATAAAACTTGGGGACCCAGAGAAGAAAGAAGTGTGGCTACAGGGAGGGAGAGGAGACAAATTAGTGTGTACATTCCTTCCTTCAACAATTATTTTCTTTGTTCTGGGGACATGGGTGACTGTGGCAGCCCTGCTTCCTGTCCTGTTTTCCCACATCATACACAGGTGGTCTGCATGACATATAGCCTGCAGTTAAATAGGAGTACTTGACTACTTGACATAAAAATTCATGTTTCTGGCTTCTTCCAGATTGGAAGGTCTGGGTGACCTCAGACCTGTCCAACCCCGCAGGGTGACCAGAGCTGTGAGATGGGCCCCGGGCTTTCCAGCTTGCCAAAGTCCCCACCAAACCCTATTGTCACCTGGTTAAGGAGGCTGAGGATTAGTTGCTATTTATCACAGCTGTGCCAGGGGCTTCTTACAGTGGAATGAAGAGAAAGGTGAAATATCTTGAACCTGTGTCTCTGCTGAAAATAAAGAATGCAGACTGAGTGAATGCAGATTTGGTTAATTACTTTTCCTGGTTGGTCTGAGGGTCCACTGAGCTTACGACCCCTTCTCTCTCCTTGCTCCCTCTTGTCTTGGGCCTGCACCCCTGGATCTGTGTGGAAATGGCTCACTGGGCCTCCCCTCCCCAGAGCGGGGCTGTGCCTTTGTTCTGGCAAGTGCCCCATTATTTGCACTGGATTAGGGTCCCCTGGGCTCCAACTCTGAGCTTCCTGTTGAATTGAGGCAGGAGAAGCTGTAATTACATCTCCCTCCTGCCTCCCACCTCTCAGTTGGCTCCGGCCTGGTTGCATCATGTCTGTGGGAGCCCCTGGGGAGTTGGGGGACAGAGAGAGCCAAGGATGAGCTGTGGGGGGCAGGAGGAGGGATGCTGCAAGGGAAGTTGTCAGAAAGATTCCAGAATTTCAGAGATCCAGCATCCTTGCATCTTAGAACCCTGAAATACCAAGGAATCTAGAATCCCTGGACCTCAGAGGGCTGGGACTCTGCAGTCTGGAACCCCATGGGGCCAGGATGCTGGGGTCCTGCCCCATTGTCCAGCTAGGATTCTGGAGTCCAGAACTTCAGGAGTATAAGGTTTTCTTGAGCCTGGACTGTTGGGATTTAGACTCTTTCAGCCCTGGGATCTTAGAGCTGGTCTTGAGGAACGGAAGCTGGAGAGAAGCAAATGGGACTGGCCGGCCTGGTGGGTGACAAGGGGTGGGAGGAAATGTCTGCCTGGAGGAGGAAGGGGGCTGGGTGAGCGTGCACTCAGACTGAGGCTGGGAGGGAGCAGAAGCCAGAAGGGACAGAGCAGGTCCCTGGTGACCAGCCTCCAAACTGGCTTAATCTCATTAGCGGATATGACTCTGCAGCACCAGCTTCTGGTTACCCGCTGCTCTTTCCTGCCACCCCCAGCTGGGGTCAGACCCAGGCTGGAGTCAGCAGAGAGGTGGACCCCTGGGGAAATGCTTGCTCCCAGCAGTTCCCTCCCCCTTCACCCCAAACCCTAGGGCTGGGGGCTGCCCCCCCAGCTGTCTTCCCTCCACACCCCAGTGCTCAGGAGTTGGGTTTCACAAGTCCCATCTCTCTTAATTCTCATGGTAGCCCTTGAAAGGGCTCCACTTACCCCCATTTTCCAGACACAGAAAACTGGCACAAAGAGGTGATGTCACCTGGCCAGTTGGGGCTTGAGGTCAGAGTGGGAGGAGCCAAAGGATGACTATTCAGGAGGGGCTGGAGGTGTTGAAGGACAGAAATGAGGGTATCCTAGGTGAAGGGCATAGCCCAGGCAAAGGCAGGGCAGAGTTGACAGAGAAGGGACACCAGGAGCAGGCGAGGGAAGCTCACTTCCACCACTGGCTGTGTGACTCTAGGAAAATGACTTCCCCTATCGAAGCCCTGATGGTCTTCATCACATAGCTGCCTTGCCCTTGTTGGGATGCTGCATGAAGGCTAGAGACGGAATTCACCTTGCCTCCAGGAAGCCCTCAAATCGCTGTTGGGGTTGTTATTCGTTCAAGGAGCCCTCATCCACTCAAGGTGTGCAGAGGGCTGGGGGTGCAGAGGGGCTCAGAGGGCACCACCCAATGGCCAGAGCGAGGCAAGGGCCATTTTGGTGTGGAGAAAAGGGAGGTGGGCAGAGAAAACTGGCCTCCAGCTGCAGGGGGCTGGGACCTGTTAAGGAGGAATGGGTCAGGATGGATAAACAGCGGCTTTTCACAGCAGGGAGTGGGCACAGATGACAGGAAGGCCTGGCAGGCATGAGCAGCTGGTGGCGCATGTGTGGGATATGAGGTGGGGCCATCTTCCTCCCAAGGCAGGATCAGGACGGAAACCAGGGAGTCAGCAGAGGGTCAGGCCCAGGGCAGGCTGGCATCTTATGTCAGCAGCACATCCAGATGCAGGCCTGGGCTGGTGGTTGGAGGCACTGGCTGGCAGGCCATCCAGGTCCCATTTCCGGGCCTGCTTGGTACTTGCCCTCTTGAGGACACCCACGCAGATGGAATGACTCAGCAGAGGGCCTGCCCAGACTCCAGTTAGAACCTTCCACTCCCATCACAGGTCGCAGGCCACTTGGGACCATGCCCCACTGGATGGTGCCCTCCCAGCCCCTCTGCACCCCCAGCCCTCCAAACACCTTGAATGGATGAGGGCTCCTTGTTGGGGTTATTCAACAACCCCAACAGCAATTTGAGGGCTTCCTGGAGGCAGGCAGGGTCAATTTTATCTCTAACCTTCACATAACATCCCAACAAGGGCAAGGCAGTCACGTGATGAAGACTATCAGGGCTTTGACAGGGGAAGTCATTTTCCCAGCGTCACACGGCCAGTGGCTGGTGAGTGGTGGATGTGAGCTTCCAGACCCACTCTCTTTCCACTGCACCGGGCCACCCCTCCACATACAGACACATGTGGGCAGTCACAGCCCCAAAGAAACACGTGGGCCCCCAACAGACGCACGAACACACCAATAGATACAGATGCACAAAGAGACTTAAGAGGAAAGAATGACCACCCACTGGCATACACACACACCCACACACACACACATGCTCATCATGCTAACACGATGCTCACTTAGGTCACGCAAACCCACATCTGAAGTTCACACATCCGCAGGCCCTAGCCTACCCCATCCTGGGTGCCCATTTCCCCGCCCTCTGGTGCTGTATGTCCATTTCCAGTCACCTCTGGGCTGTCCTGCCTCTTCTGTTCACCGCCCCAGGGTCCCTCTGGGGAAGAGGCCCGCGTCCTGTTCCTAGCGGTGTGCGGCAGGGGGAAGGTGCTGACTCACCCTCCCAGAGCTGTTCCTTCCCCCAGCTCTTCCCAGCCCTGGAAGCCACCCCACCCCCTAGCCCAGCCAAGTCAGGGTGACCTTTCACCCCAGGGCACCTGGGTGGAAGCAGAACCCTTGGTGACCCCTGCAGTGGGCTCGGCCCATGGGAAGGAGGCTGAGGGGGTGGAATCCCCAGAAGGTGAGAGTGTCCAGCACTGGCATGGACCCCGGGACCCTTAGTTTTCTCATAAAGAATGAGTAAGAGTCACCACCTCTCTGACCTGTTCTGGAACACAGAATCAATGTCAGGGTTGCAAGGGCTCCCAGCCCCCGGGGGCAAAGGTGGGGCAACTGAGGCCTTGTGTGTGTGGGGGGAAAGGTGCATGTCTGAAGCCCCGCTAGGCTCGTGAGCAGCACACCCAGCACGGACTTCCTCAGTGCTTTACAGTGCCTGGTGGGGACAGGAAGCCAGTGGGAGGGAGGCTCTGGGAACCAGAGCTCCCCGCCCCCTACACACCCTAGCAACTCCCCTGATGCTGAGACAGGACGCAAGCCTGCCAGGCGTCATCATTCATTAATATGATAGAACTTCCTGAGTTCCCTCTGGTCTGCCTGGGGACTGCAGAGCATGAGGGGGAGACCACGTGGTCAGGAGGCCTGAGATCCTCACACAGGCAGCCCCCAGAGCATGGCTGAGTGGTCGTTCTCGGAATACTTGGTGTGGCTGGAGCTGGGGCATCCATCCTGGTGGAAGCTGGCAATGCCAGCTGGGCATGACTGATAGGGAGACGGGAAAGGTGAGAGGATGAGGGAATTGTGGTCATGAGAGAGGAGCATGGGTATGGAGAGGGAAAGCCTAAAGCTGCCCAATGTCCATCCCTTGGGGTTGGGAGCATTCTTCCTGGCCTTGGATGTGATCCAACATCAGCACAGGCTCTCTCCTTGGTATAAAGAGGGCTCTGGGATGGGTCACTGGCCATGGTCAGCCATCAGGCCCAGGAAGCCGATATCACCCCAATAGACAGATGAGGAAACTGAGGTCCACTGGCTTCCCACCCTGGCCTGGGACCATCATACACCAAGGAGGTGGTCAAATTGGGACAGAAACTCCAGTCAAATGGAGTGAGACCCTGACTTCGTAATCTCTGCACTTAAACTGCCTTCCTGAAACCTAATGGGTGTCTGAGAGGGTCTCCAAGTTCTCATCTGAGACTTAGGGGCGGGGAGGCCACATGGGAAGCCATAGACTCAGAAGGAACAAGGGTCGGTAACCTCTGTGCTGGCAGCTGGGAAATACAGGTCAGCCACACTGGCCGGAGGGTAGTGGCCATGTGGCTAGGGGTATGTTTGTGGAGGGGTGGGAAAAATTAAAGAACAGTGATGTTGGAGCCCTGGACGGCTGTCTGTGGCCAAAATATTATTCTTTGAAGTCGAGGTCACAAGAGCTTGGCCTGGAGCCTGGGAGTGCTGGGGTGAGAGGCAAGAGGGCCGGATGGGGCTCCCCTTCAAAAAGCAAGTCCTGGGGATGCTGTTCCCTACCAGGGGATGCCAAATCCCTCTTTCCTCACCTCACTCCCTTCCCAGGGCTCTGCCAGGTGGGTAAGCGTGAGAGCTGGGAGCCCAAGGACTGGCATTTTTTCTTGGGCAAAGCCACCTCTTCCCCCAGGCTTGTGGAACAAGTGAATTGTGTCCAGGGAACAGAAATCTCAGTTGTGCCTGGAAAACACTACATCAGGGAGGAATTTCCTGGTCATTTCTCAATCCCTGGGCAATGTCCTAACCCTGGGGTCTGTGCCTAGAATAGATGCCAGAGGCCACCCCAGACAGCTTTACGGACTGGTCGGCTGTGTCCCTCAGGTCCTGTCTTGGTCCCCACTGGTGAGGGAGTATGATGACTCAGGTGATCTCCACCCTGGGCCACTGGGTGATTCTGGGAAGGGAGGAGGGCGGCAGAGATCTGAGTGTGGGGAGGTGGCAGGTGGTTCAGGACACAGGGAGGGGAGGCAGAGGCGAGAGATGGATGAACTGGGCAAGGGGGATGGAGGGAGAGCGCCAGGGAAGGCGGGAGGGCGCCAAGGGGCCTCTGGAGAAAGCAGGGGGGAGGGAAGGCGGGGCAGAGAGGAAATGAAAAACCCGGGGCTAGATGGGTGGGGAGGGAGGGAGAGGGAGGGAAGTAGGGAGAAGCTGACACACTGAGACGGACCCAGAGAGCAAGACTCCAGAGAAGGAGCAAGGGGACAGAGGAGGGAGAAAGAGAGACTGCAGAGGTGCGGTGAGGAGGGGTTGGGAAAGCCGAAATGCAGAGAAGAGGGTAGTGGGCTGTGAGTGGGGAGAGAGAGAGAGAGGGAGGGAGAGGCAGAGGGGCTGGACAAGGGAGCGAACAGAGACAGAGAAGAAAAGAACTAGGGACGCAGAGAGGGACGGAACAGAGAGACAGATGTGACCAAGGAAAGAAGTAGGGGAGATCAAGACTGGAGAAGGCAGAGGGGAGAGAAATAGACAGAAATAGACGCACATACCAGAACTGCAGTTTGACTGAGACACCGCCTACCCCTACCCCAGCTGCAACGAGGACCCAAGAGGGCGGTGGTGGGAGTCACAGGGGCAGACCGGGCTCCTCCTCCCCCTACTCCAACCCCGGGGACCCTTCCAGTCCCGGCCGCAGAGGCTGGGGATGGCGGATTCGTGCCGGAACCTCACGTACGTGCAGGACTCGGCGGGCCCGGCCACCAGCACCCTGATGTTTGTGGCGGGCGTGGTGGGCAACGGGCTGGCGCTGGGCATTTTGGGGGCGCGACGGCGATCACGCCCCTCGGCTTTCGCGGTGCTGGTCACTGGGCTGGCGGTCACTGACCTGCTGGGCACGTGCTTCCTGAGCCCGGCGGTGTTCGTGGCCTACGCCCGCAACAGCTCACTGCTGGGCCTGGCCCTGGGCCGCCCGACGCTGTGCGACGCCTTCGCCTTCGCCATGACCTTCTTCGGCCTGGCCTCCACGCTCATCCTCTTCGCCATGGCCGTGGAGCGCTGCCTGGCCCTCAGCCACCCCTACCTCTACGCCCAGCTGGACGGGCCGCGCCGCGCCCGCCTGGCGCTGCCGGCCATCTACGCCTTCTGCACCGTCTTCTGCTCGCTGCCCCTGCTGGGCCTGGGCCAACACCAGCAGTACTGCCCGGGAAGCTGGTGCTTCATCCGCATGCGCTCGGCCGAGCTGGGTGGCTGTGCCTTCTCTCTGGCCTATGCCAGCCTCGTGGCCCTGCTAGTGGCCGCCATCATCCTCTGCAACGGCTCCGTCACCCTCAGCCTCTGCCGCATGTACCGCCAGCAGAGGCGCCACCAGGGTTCGCTGGTCCCAGGTCCCCGGACTGGCGAGGATGAAGTTGATCACCTGATTCTGCTGGCCCTCATGACCGGCATCATGACTGTGTGCTCCCTGCCTCTCACGGTGAGTCCCCTCTGCAGCTCGGGTGGGCAGTGGGGAGCAGGGTAGGTTCTGGCTCTGTCCTCCATCAGTTGTGCCCGTTTCACAGATGGGGAAACTGAGGCTTAAAGAGGTCAGAGGCTTTGTCCAGGGTCAGACAACTCCAGACTTTCCTGAGAAGTCTCTCCCCACTTGCTTCTGCCCCCGTTTGATTCTTCCTGACCCTTGTCTCCCCGCTTTCTCATCTTTAGTCCATCCCCTCCAATTCAATCCCCCACCAACCTCCCCTACCCCTGCAGCGATAATAAGGTCACCATTCACTGAGCACTTGCTCTCTGTCCACCCTCAATGGTTTAGAAATGATTTAGATATTCTTTCTCCCATAATTTCCAGAATGACCTTATACATCCATTCCACCAGCATTTAGCAAGAAATGGGGACAAATTTCCTGTCATTTTACAGGTGAAGGGTGAAGATGTCTCTTGCCCATGATTTCACAGAAGCAGGTCTGAACCCTGCGCTCCTCTGATTCGAGTCTGATCTCCCCACGACTGACCACAGTCCGCACTTCCCCATCCAGCCCCATCCATGTATCTTCCCTTGGAATCTCCTGGCCCCGCCCCTTTCCTGTAGGAACTCTTGACCTGCCTCTCCCAAATTGTGGCAGGGCCAGCCCTGGTACCCTGGTATCCAGTTATCCTGTCTTTGCTCTGGGCCTCGTTTTCTCTTCCTGGAAAATGCAAGCCCTGGGCTAGGTTTGAGGGTCAGCAAACCTTTTGGGGGTTATGGATGACTCAGAGACTGGACGCACGCAGGCACAGCCCTGGGACTCGGCCCCAACGCCCCATCTCTTTCCTTCTAGGGCTCTGCTGTATGTTTCCTGGGGCTTTCTCTCCCTCTGCTCCCAGGATGCACTTGGTACTTGGTTTTCATCTTATTTCCTTCCCTTTCCGACAGGCCACCCCCACCCCATTTCTGCCAGTGTGCAAGTGAGGGGAGGGGAGCAAGAGTGGGGAGAGGCGTGTGGGTGGGGGCAGACTCCTGGGTGCTTCTTGATGCCATCCTCTTGTCCTCAGATCCGTGGCTTCACCCAGGCCATTGCCCCAGACAGCAGTGAGACGTGGGACCTCCGCGCCTTCCGCTTCAATGCCTTCAACCCCATCCTCGACCCCTGGGTCTTCATCATTTTCCGCAAGGCTGTCTTCCAGCGGCTCAAGTTCTGGTTCTGTTGTCTGGCCCTGAGGCCTGCTCAAGATCCCTCACAGGCAGCCGTCTCCCAGCCTGCCTTGGGAAGGAAGGACTCAAGGGCCCCCACGACTCTCGGTGGGAAGGAGGGGAGCTGGGTGCCTTTGTCAGCTTGGGGTGAGGGGCAGGGGCCACCCTTGCCAGCTGCACAGCCATTCAGCAGCACCGTGGGAATGCCGTCCAAAGTGGGGTCCGAGGCTGCCTGCTCCCTCTGCTGACATCTGCCCCATGATCTTCTGCCCTGTCTTCCGGGAGCAGGAGCCAGAAATTCAGGGACATGACTGATGGCTGCAAGTGAATAAGCCAAGAGATGGATCCTGGAGTCCTGCCTGCCAGAACCCTGACCCCCTGGATTCAGGGGGTGATCAGCTGCTATTTCTCCTCCTTCAGGGTGGTCATGATGTGGGAGAGGGATAGGGAACAATAAAAAGAACAGTTCTCTCAAAATATCCAGTGGCCTGGCCAGCCTGGACTGGCCCTCGTTAGCCCATCCATCTCACTGTCTAAATATTTAGAAGGCAGAACAGTTCCCAGCAGCTTCTGTGTGCTCAGGTCTGCTCTGGTTAGAGTTCTGGCTCTGATCCTCATTCATTCAAGGTGCCCTGGTCACCCACTCCCACTCCCCTGGGGGAGTGGCTGCCCTCCCCCAGCCCACTCCCAGAGCCACCCTTTCTCCGCCTCCTGGGTACCAGGGATTCCCTGACAAGCTCCCTCCTCCTCTTTCTTCTGATTCCCCATCGGACTGGGGAGCCCTGTTCCCCCAAGGGGAGCTGGGAGGAAAGGGAAACTGTTGCATTGTGGGTGACAACACTGGACAGCTGCCTGGGAAAGGAAACTACATGGCTTGGTGGGTTGCAAGATGTGGCTGGTGGGGCCATGGGTGGCCGGGGAGCTGGAGAAGCTGGAGGATGATTGAGTGGGAGGTATGGAACCCAGGGATGGCCCAAGAACTCAGACCTAAGTCCTGTGTCTGTCCCTGAATAAATAGCTGCCTCCTCATAGAGCCTGACCTCACCTCCTGTGTTCTTGGAGCCCTCACAAAAATCTCATTCATTCATTCAACAAATAGTGGGTGCTGACTCTACCAGGCGTAGGGGACTCAGACCAGTCTCAGCCCTACCCTGGATTCCTCGGGGGATTTCTAGCCTTCAGTCTCCCCTTCTGACTGCTGGGGTGATTTCCAGCCACCCACACCTCCCACTTCTCCTTGCCATCCCCTGCCCTCAGGCACAGAGTCAAGGGTTTTCGGGAGTGAGCGAGGTAAAGGAAGACTTGCTTCTTCAGGTGGTTGGTGAGTGGTAGAGAAAGGGAAAGCCCCCAGACTCCTCCCAGCCCCAATTCCCCTTTCTCACTTGCTTCAGGGTTAAAACAAGAAATCTGCCCCTGGGGACAGGCAGAGAAGTAGGTGAGGCTCTAGCTCCCTGTAAAGACAATAGCAGAGGCTAAAGTGAGTCCTTCTCCACTGCAAGGCTGGAATCAAAGTCCAGAGAGGGCCTTGGTCACACATCGCCAGGTCACACAGCGAGGAGAAAGCGCAGCCTGCCGGGTGGAGCTGGTCTATCTTTGTGTTTCCTTGACCCAGATCACTGTGGGGCAGGTGAATTTTCCTTCCTGTGACTTGGTCTCCTGTTGCTTAGAATGGTGATCAGAATTTCATGCTTAGTTTACGAGGTTGCGCCAAGGATGAAACGATTCCCCTGGAAAGCAGTGTGGCGCAGGGCCCAGGGTAAAGCCCACGAAACGTGTTACTGTTATTGCCCTTGTTGTTGTGACTGTGTCTTTGGCATCTGGGCAAAAGTGATTTGAAAACAAAACAACACCTTTCTCCATTGTTTCGACATTTTGTTTCCCTTCCAGTCACTATGTTTCATTTGAAGGGGTGTCTGCAAGAACTGAAAATAGGTCAAGATGACTGCTTCATGGGCATGGGGTTTCCTTTTGGGGTGATGAAAATGTTCTGGAACTAGATAGTGGTGGTTCACAGCATTGTGCATGGACTAAGTGTCACTGACTTGTACCCTTTAAAATGGTTGAAATGGTAAATTTTATGTTATGGGTATTTTACCACAATAAAAAGGAAAAAAAAACTCACGTCATTCTGGAAAACAATTGAGGAAGTTGGGAAATTTTTATAGCAGACTTGTCAGAATAATACTATATTGTTTGAATTTAAGAAGGAGAATGTTGACTTGTATATTAAAACAAGACTGAAAAAAAAAAAGAGAGAGATCAAGAAATATCACGTGGGGTCCGGCCTTTGTTACCAAACCCAGCCCAGCCTCAGTGGGAACCGGCCTGAGGTACTCCTGGAGGATGGTGCACAGAGCAGGTGGAGGGGCTGCATTTTGGGCAGGAGTCCAGAGAGCTGGGGGCGGGACTGCCTGTCCAGGCAGGACCCGGGGGCGCTGCCCCAGAAGGTGGATAGGTTCTAGCCTGTTAGCGCTCGCTGGCTGGGCTTTGGAACCCACAGCATCCTCATTTGAGGTGGAGGTCATTATCAGTCCTATCAAGGATTAAGCTGGTTTTCTGCTGGCTTTTCCCCACTGGGCCTCACATCTCAGGGGCCTGCCCCCTCCTCTGCATCCCACTGTTTTTCTCAGATTCCCGCCAGCTCTGGGCTGGATGTCTACACCGCCTGCTACGGCGGGGGTTTTCACACAACTCTCGCCCCCTCTGCCCACACCCCCTGCAGGCTGATTGGAGAGCTCCTCTCTCTCCCAGCTGGTTCTGGATCCCTGACTGCCCACGTAGCCTCTCCTCTGTCTGCCATGGTTCTGTCTGGAGGTCCTGTCGCCGAGCTCCAAGGGCTCCTACTGCCTGGAGGCCAAGGGCCAATTCCCATGCTCCCTGCTCAGCTGAGGTTTCCCCAAACAGTTGATGACCTTTCGGGCCTCCACTTCTTTGCTCACCGAGCTCACCCTTCCTGTAAGAGTATTTCCTCTTCTCCATCTGTCAAAACACCCTTGCCCTTCAAGGGCCTGCTTAGGCTCTTCCTCCTCCTTGAAGACTTAATCACTCCTTTCTTTGGTGCCCTCAGTGGGGCTCCATGATGGCCATCCCTGCAGTCTGCTGTAGCTCAGATTTTTTTGTTCATTCTTATTGAGGGCTTATTGTATGTCAGGTTTTGTCCCCCTGATGGTGGGGACAGGGCAGTGGCCTTACTTTCCTGGGGCTTACAGTTCAGAGTATGCAGGGCTGGGGGTTGGTGGAGTCTAGGGGGACATCAGGGAGGGCTTCTTGGAGGAGGAGATGCCTGAGCCAGGACCTAAGGATTGGAAGAAAGTGAGCCAAGTAAAGAAGAGGGTTTCTGTTGTGCTTACAGCTTCGACTCTGGCCTCTGATGACTTTTTTTCCTTTGCCTCTTGTTCATTCCTTAATTCAACAGGCATTCCCTTGAGCCTGCTCTGGGCCCAAGGCTGCTCAGTGCTTGCTGGGAAGATAGCAGTAACAGACAGCGCCTTCGCCCTACCTCGCTCACAATCCAGTGGGGTGACAATTTAATAATCACAGAAGATATATTATAATAAGGAGCAAAAATACAAATTTACAAGCTGTGAAATATACCAAGAACACAGTGTAAGGGAGGCGCCTGCCCTAGTCTGGGGTTGGGGTCAAGAAGCGACACATTGGAAACAGGCCTGTCTCCCTCGAGACTTTATGCACTTTCGACTTCATTTCTTCACTCATTTCTGACTTTGGAGCACCAGGCTTGGCCCATAGATGAAGCGCACACACCTGTACACACCCTGGCGGGTCTCCAGGAGTCTCAGATCTTCTTGGGCCGTCTGTAGTTACTGCCCCACCTGCTGGCCACACTGGGAATAACAGTTAGATGTGGTCCCAGAGCCACTGCCTTCGACAGCATCCCACTCCCTTGGAGGAAGTGAGAGGTACCTGGATTTCCCTCCCGTGGGCCCTGGTTGGGCAATTCCTGACGTGTTCCCTGGTCTAGTCACTTTCTTAGAACAGGCTCGGAGCTGACCCCGCAGATCTGTGAGCCTGAATTGGAAATGACTTCCTCTCTGTCAGCCCCCTCCCAGTGCCTGCCCCGTGTCCCTTAGAAGCTCAGAGTGCCTTCTATTGTGTCTTTGATTTTAAAGAATGTGAAAGAGAAGTCATGATTTTTTAAATAATGCAGCCTGTCTGGGAGTAGTCGTCTTTCAAAAGATGGGGCCCAAGGAGGGAAATAAATGAGGAGCAGTAGCCAAGTGCAGGAAATTCAATGCGGTGGTTAAAAGAGTGGGCATTTGGGATGCAAATAATCTGGGGTTCCCAGTCCCAGCCCAGCCACTTCCAAGAAGTGTAGTGTGAGAAGCTTTACCTGCCCAGGCCTCCATTCCTTTCTTGTCAGCTCTTGACGATTTATCTTGTGCTCACCTGCCCACCAGGGCGCACACACGTCAAAAATGGGGGTTGAATTTTATTAGGACTTCACACTGCCCTGGGTGAGAATTAAATTGGATGATGTCTAGAAAGTGCCTGGTGCAACCCTCTGAGGGGGATATTTTTACGATTCTCCTTTTAGAGATGATTATTCTCCATTTTGTAGACTGGTAAACTGAGGCGCAAAGAAGTGCAGTCACTGCTTCAATATTACCAGGTGGGAAGTGACAGAGGTGGGACCCGAGGCTCAGTGAATGTACAGACAGGGCAGAGAGTGGTCACACTGGGTTTGGAGCCCGATTCTGAGTCACCAAAATCTGTCTTCTTCTCAACTAGAAGACCAGAACTTTCCACAGGTATCCTGGCTGCTTCCTGGCTGCTAAGAGGGCCACTTCCATCTCGGACCTCACCACTGTGACCCCAGCCTCAGCCAGGCCTTCCCACTGCTCTCTCTGGCCTACCTGAAGTCATCTTTTTTGAAGGGGAAAATTAAAAAAAAAAAAAGACCATTTCCTCTAAAGGCAGGCAGCTGAGAGCATGGACTCCTTGGGCCAGATCTGGTTAAAATTCAAGCTGTGCCACTTTCTGCTTCATCACCTTGGAAGTGTCTTCCCTTCTCTAGGCCTCAGTTACCTAGTCTGCAAAATGGGGACTGATAACATCCAGCCCAAACGGTTGCTTGAATGAGTCAATGAGATCATGGGTTCAGAGCTTAGAGAACAGCCTGTGGAGTAGGAATCACCCAACAAAGAACGGCTCCTGCTCACTGGGCACCCACTGGGCACCCACTGGGCACTGGGCTCACCCTGGAAGTCAGTGTTGTCACAGCTCCATTTTATAGACAAGGGCAGAGAGCCATGTACCTAAGGCCATGCATACAGTTAAGTGCTGGAGGCAATGGTCGGCCGCAGACCCCAAGCTCTTACCTGTGACACCCTTCCATCTCTACTGTACCAATGCTAAGCTACAACCAGATGGCAGAAGAGGGCACCAAAGCTGGGGCTTTGGAAAATGGCTTGCTGGTCTCAACTTCCCCTCCCCCAGTGCTGGGGTCTGGTGACCGGCCCACACCAGGAAGATCCAGCCGAGGCCCATCTCCTCTCTGCCAGGGTAAGGCCCCTGGGGTTGGGTCCTGCCAGGTTCTCCATCTTTCCAAGGCCAGGTGAAGGTAAGCAGCCTTTTTTTTTTTAATTGAAGTACAGTCAGTTACAATGTCAGTTTCTGGTGTACAGCATAATGTTCCAGTCATGCATATACATAAATATATTCGTCTTCATATTCCTTTTTCATTAAAGGTTATTACAGGATACTGAATATAGCATTTTTATTCCACTGGACTGTCTCTGCTTGCCTCCCACCCAGCCCCTGAGGACAGTGTGAGCAGTTCAGATGCTAGATCATGTCTATTAACCATTCACTCCCCATGCCCTTGACAGGGAAGGACATAGGTTGTGCAGTTGGGGGCAGGGCATGTGTATTTTGTGAAAAGCTGTCCCCTCCTTTCTTCTTCACACCGCAACTTACCTCGGGGAGGTTGAGCTTTCTATGGTTTGTGGTTGTTTGGGGCTTTTTCTTTCAAACCTTAGTCCTTTGCCCTCTCTGGGAACTGATTACAGCTGTGAGCCCAGGAACACGCCTCTTTTCTCCCCAATGTGTTCAAACTCAGCAAGTAGGCTGCCTGATTGACACCGATCACTCCTTTGCCAGAGCGGCCTACGGAGACTCCCCGCCTGGCCTAGGCCCAGGTCTGCCCTACCTTCTCGATGGTCCCTTGGACAACGCCCTTCCTCCCCCCCCAACCCCCCCGCACACCTAGGGGGCTGCTCACCTCTCAGGCCCTGCTTGCTGCTGCCTGCCCCAGAACTGGCATGCCCCCAGAACTAGAATCCCTCGTTGACAAGATCGACCTGCCTCAGGCCTTCTCAGTTCTCATCTTCAGTCATTCCTGTGACTGGCGCCCCCCACCCACTCGCCCAGGCAGGGCTGGTCTCTAGCTGGCCCATGGCGAACTCTCATTGCTGACAGGCCCCACTGCCAGGACAGAATCCTGCCCTCAGCGTGCAAGCTGGCCAGGATGCGAACTCTGTCCGGCTCGGAGGTCCCCGCTTGGCCGCAGTGATGAGAACAAGTCTTTTGAGTGAGCATGGAGGATGGGCTCTTCCAAGGCAGGGCTTTGGGCCTGCGCATGGAGCAGGCCCAGAAACCAAGACAAAAGAGGAGCCGAGCCAGGTAGTCACTGTATTTTATTGGAAAACATTGATATATATTTTTCTTCACAGCTTGAACTGAACACAATATTGCCCGGTTTAAAAACAAAAAACAAAAAACCAAACCAAAACCAAAACACTCCGAAAACATCCACAGCCTCCCGCCTACCTGCCCTTACCCTCAGCTCTTGGCTGGGTCTCCCACTATGTCCCATCCCTCCCCTTCCCTCCCCCGGAGGCTGGGCACCAGAGGGTGGATGAGAAGAAATTCCCAAAGCTGAGCAGGTCCCAGGAAAAGCCACTTGATCAACCAGGGGGGTGGGGGTGGGGGGGTGGGTGGGACAGATGAACAGAAAAAGGCGAAACAAAGAAAAATCCAGACGACCAAACTGCCCACATTGACTTACTTGTCCCAGAGGCGAAAGTCAGAAGCAAGGTCACGGATCATGCTCTCCGCTGGGGGGCGTGGGGGCAGGCAGGTGGGCGAGGGGGGAGGCAGGCACAGAGACAGCACAGATGTGAGGGAGCCAGCCAAGTCACCATGGGAAGCGGGAGGGGCCGGCCGGCCAGGGAGCAGAGCTGCCGGTCCTCAGGGGCCGCTGGCTGACAGGACTGTTTTATTGCAGGTGTGTTCTCTGGAGAGCGTGGTGGGGCGCATCTTCCCTCTCCCCGCACCTCAGCTAGCCCGGCATGGTTTCGGACAAAATTAAAGTTTTAAGGGGCATAAAGGAAAAAAAAAAAAAGGAAAGGATAACCAGCACATTACAAAGCAGCCATCCCCACGTCCATTCTGAGGAGGGGACCTCAATGCAGGTGGGCGGGGCATCACAAGGAAGCGGCATGGGATGTTAGCACCAGGTATTTACAGGGCAGCTGGAGATCGCTTCAAGAACACGGGATGTCCCATGTGCAGAGGGGCCAAGTGAGCAGCCCCCACCTGGCGCCCAATCTCAGGAAGCCAGTCAGATGGTTTCAGAAGAGCAGCCAATGGGATCTGAGTGTTGTCTACTCTGCCCAGCCCTTTCTATGAGTCAGCCTCCTCAAGTGGTAAAAGAACACCAGCTTTCAAGACTCCCTTGCCCCTTGACCTCCTTCTGGGCCACATCCAGTCAACGCCACAACTCTGGTACCTCCCCCCACCCTCAGTCCTTCTGGAATGCCTCTGTCAGCATCCCTGCCCCAGGCTGCTGGGATCTGCACATGGAATTGCAGGGCCGGTTGCATGCAACAGCAAAAGGCGTGCTCTTCTGCCCAGCCAAGAGCCTCAGCCCGTCCCTAGCAGGTCCTGGGACAGGGCTGGCGGCCACCCTGGCACCCAAAATAAGATGACAAAGGAAAGAAAACAAACCAAAACAGACGAGAGCCACCCGGGCTGGAAGAGGAGAGGAGAGGCCCCCCTAAGGGGGAGGGGGCTCATCTTATGAATGCATCAGGCCTTGGAAGATGTGGATGGAACAGGGGGAGGGCAAAAGGAAGAAAGGGAGGGGCATGGAAGGAGACTCAGGAGGAAGAGAAAGAGCAATCATGCAGCTTGGGACAAATCTTTTGTTGCTTTATCAGATTCTCAGTCAATCAATTGGTGTTTGCTAGAACCGGGATACGCAGGGGAGTGTTGAAGAGAGAGCGCGCGCGAGAAGAGAGAGATTGAGAGGACGGGCATCACCAGCTGCCCGGGGGCCTTCACTTCGCAGTCATCATCTGTACAAACTCTGCGGAGCGAAACAGAGAGCGGAAGTAAGCAAGAAAGCAGGGCTAAGCCCCAAGCTGCCCTTCCTGACCCAGGGGAGCTGGGGGTGTGTTCCCGAAGCCATGACTCTCCAGAGACTGGGCGGGCGTCGGCTCACCTTCATAATTGACCTGGCCGTCTCCATCGATGTCGGCCTCTCTGATCATCTCATCCACTTCCTCATCGGTCAGCTTCTCCCCTAGGTTCGTCATGACGTGGCGCAGCTCCGCGGCGCTGATGTAGCCGTTGCCATCCTGAGTGTTGGGGGAGAGATGAGGACTTTGAGCTCGAGGTGGCCTGGCTCTCCCTGGAGGCCGCGGGAGAGAGGTGGCAGGACAGGGGCTGTCAGTCACCCCCACTCTGGAGGTGGCAGAGCAAGTTGGAGGTGGTAGAGCAAGTCGACCGTCAGGCTGGTGCTGGGACCCAGGCCTCCCAGAAGTGGTGACTCAGTAACTCTAGTTGGGCTGGGTGTCCTGAGCCCCGCCTGCTCTGTCTCTCTGCTGGAGGCCCAGAGCCACTCTGGGGAAAGACTATTTACCTTGTCAAAGACACGGAATGCCTCCCGGATCTCCTCCTCACTGTCTGTATCCTTCATCTTTCTGGCCATCATGGTCAGGAACTCCGGGAAGTCAATGGTCCCGTTCCCTGCAAAGTGGGAAGGGAGTTGGGAATGCTCTGGGCCTGGGCCCTGGGAGATGACCCTAGAGCCCTGGCAGAGGAGATGCTGGAGCACCCATCACTGGAGGAAGGCTGCCCATGGTCACAAGGGTGACCAGGAGTGGGGCTGCCCACCAGCTTCATGGGGCTCACCATCCGCGTCCACCTCATTGATCATGTCCTGCAGCTCGGCTTCAGTGGGGTTCTGTCCCAGGGATCTCATCACTGTCCCCAACTCCTTGGTGGTGATAGTGCCATCTCCATCCTTGTCGAAGAGGGAGAAGGCCTCCTTGAATTCTGGGGAAAAAAGAGCATGAGTCAGAGGCTGAGGACACGGGGAAGTCCCAACCTCAGGAGACAGGACCCGTCTCTGGAGGAAGGCTGAGAGAGCCAGGCTGCCTCAAGGAACCAGAGCGAGACTTCAATTCCAGCCCAAGCCTCTCACCTCCCGACCCAGGGCAGACCCCTCCCTTCTTTCTGTCAACAGTTCTGGGCACCAACTCTGTGCCAGGTAAAGGCACCTGTTCTGCGAGCTTAGCTCAGTGCAGACAGAAAGGAAAATGGGCTGACAGTGGCCTTGGATCGTTCTACACTGCTTTTTGGTCCCTGGCTTCAGCCTCTCCCTCAAATGATGAAATGGACCAATGTCATGGTGCAGATGAGAGTCAAGGGAAGTCTATGTCTAAAGTATACCAGCCAAGGTCAACTGGCTAGGAAAGGAAGTGCAGGGAAGGGGAGCCTCTGATCGGCGCCATATCCCTCCTGACTCGTACTGCCAGCCCAGTTCCTTGCTTTCCAGAGGAACCAGAGCTGTCCGTGGTGGAGTGTGGGGGTAGTCGGCAGCAGAGCACGGCTGATGGACGATGCGTGGGGTAGGTAGGGGAATGGAAGGTGGGGGGATGGCTGCCAAGTCGGGAGGATGAGGAGCTAGTGGCGCTGAGTGGGAAGGCCACAGCTGGGGACGCATCAAGAGCGGGGAGAGAAGCATGCAGCTCCTGCCCTCCCACTGGGCCCATTCTGGCACCTGGTGCTCCCTACCCCCAAACCCTCAGAGAACAGATGCCTGGAAGCCTGTTCCCAGAGGGCGTGGGCTGGGGTGAGGCGGTGGACAGTGTGCTAATGGAGCGGGGGGATGTGGAGCATGTGTTCGTGTTACCCGAGGGCAGTTGGGGTTGTGGGCGGCAGGTACGGTGGGAACCACACATACAGTTCAGCAGCCGCTGGGCCCTGGAGAACTGTAAAAGTCTCCTTGGGGATGCTGGCGCCTCCCTGAGCTGACGCTTTGTTGCTCTTTGGTTCCAGGGGAGGGAGTGGGTCATGTGGGTGCCCTGGGCTCACCATCACTAAATAACAAGGCGGTTCTCTGGCCTTCCTTGGTAGGTCTCCATAGCCACCTGGGGCCAAAGTTTTTAGAAGCTGGAAGTGTCTCTGTGTTGCAGGGGAGGGGATGAAAGAAGAGAAGGCAGGCCCATTCCTGCATCTTCCCACTTCAGAAGCTGGGCATTAGGTACTTGTCACGTGTAGCCCGCTGAACTTGACGGCAAAGCTGGGGTCTGGGTGGCTGCTGGGGTCCAGGGGCTACTCTGTGCTGGCCCATGGCTCTGGATGTGAACTGAGGGCTGGTCTCTGTCCTCACAGCTCACAGCCTGGGGAGACGGGGACAAGGGCAACTCTTCCACACACAGCAGATCCTGCAGCTGTGACTTTCTGGGCTTTGGAAGGCAGGGGGCTACAAAAAATGAATTAGATGGATCCAAGGATTTCTTTCAGCCTCCCGGGAGATATGTAATGGTTTGTCTGTTCACTTTAGTTATTTAGCCAACAAAAATTTAGAGGACCTACTATGTTTTAGGCACTGAAGATACAGCAGGGACCCACCAAAACAAAGACCTCAAATAAGGACTCATCTAGTGACAGCAGACACAGCAGGCAGAGTTACCATAAAATAATTCCAGACAGTGAGAAAGGCTACCAAGGAAATAGAGGGATGTGATGGAGAGTCAAGGCAGGCTGTCTATGTGATGGGGAGTCAGGAAGGCCTCTCCAAGGTGACATTGGAGCCGAGACCCAAAGGATGAGAAGGAGCTGCCCGTGCAGAGCTGGGGGAAGGCGTTTCTGGCGCAGGAAAAAGCCAGCACGTGCAGAGGTGGGAGTGACAAGCCATCTCCTGGGCGGCTCCTAAAGTGGGCCAGGAGCTCTGCAGCCCCACAGGGAGGCAGGGAGCTCACCTTCTAAGCCTAACCGGCAGGAGCTAGGACAGACAGCCAGGCTCACCCTGCCACTGACTAAAAAGACCCACGGCCAGGAGAGGAACACAGCCGCCACCGCTGGCTCAGGACCGTGGGGCTCAGTGTTATGAGGGCACTGCTGTGCTCTTACACACACAAGTTCATCTTTCGGATGCTCTTCCTGGCCAGAGTAAGGTTTGGCTGGGGACACAGAGGCCTTCCCATGGCAGGGTCCGGGGAGGGAGGGAGGCGAGCTCACCTGCGATCTGCTCCTCAGTCAGCTGGTCAGCCTGGAAAAGCAGGAAGGAGAAGGTTAGTAACGGCTGGCCAGCCCGGCCATCACAAATGCATCTTCCTCACTCAGCCCGGCCCCTCTGGTGAGGCCGGTTCCACATGGCATTCGTGTACCTGGGCAAGGCAGATCATGCTAGGGTCAGGGCTCGGAATAAAGTCTGGCGATTCGAGCAGCTGGGGACTAAGGTGGGCTGGAAACCCAGGCCTGCCTGACACGGGGCCGATGAAGCCGCCCAGACCCCTATGTTTCCAATCCTGCCCAGGGCTCTGGAGCCACAGTGGGTGGGAAGAAGTGCCGCCCCAGCCCCAAACCAGCTGCAGCAGCACAGCATCTCCCCGTCAGGCTGCTGGGAGTCCCAGGGGCTGAGTGAAGGGAGCAGTTGCCCTAGAGGCCTAATCAAGCAGCTCTAGAAGGCTCTAAACTGAAACAGGCCAGTGTCGGGTAGGGCAGAAAGAAGATGTCTGGGGCTCTTCACTAGTTTCTATGTCACTAATTTGGAGGCACCAAAAATTCTCCCAGCTGGTGGCTCTGAGGCGCTCCAAGTGCCTGAAAGAAGCCCAGTCGGGCCGGGGCCAGCCCCCCACTCCCTGCAGCACTGGGTAGGCTTGGGGCACCATTCTGCTGTTTCTTTTGGGCCAGCAGGCCAAGTGTCGGGGAGGGACTGCGGCAGGCAGCCGAGGCAGAGGCTGTGGACTGAAGTCAGCCTTCCCTGCTGCGCTGCAGTTTTTAACCCTTGCAGCCCTGGCTGCTCTGGGGGCTGGCCAGTCAGTGGTAGGCGGCCCTGGCTGCCTGTGGGGTTCGCTTCGGGGTGGGGCAGAGGAGGAGCAAAGGCAAGCTAGCATGTCCGCACTGGTGTCCTGGGAATCAGCCAGGTCCAGGGATCCTCTGGAGGAGGAGCCGGGGGGGGGGGGTAGCTGAATCCCAGGGTTTAGCTTGAGGCAGTAAATGAGAAATTTTCCTTGGTTTTTGTAAATGATGCCAAGAAGGCACCACTCTCCCCAGACCACTGCCCCCTTCCTTTATTTCCTTTCACTATTAGGGGGAAGGGGCTCGCTGTCTACAGCAGGGTTTGAGCTTTGAGTCTGAGAGCCCCCAAGCCGATGCATACCACTGTGTGTGTTTGCATTAATCTACACAGATGTTTCAGAGATTCTGTGGAAAACTAGCAACAACCACCTCCCCAACCCCATCCCAAATATTAAGAACTGGTCACATAAGAACTGGTCTAAAATGTCTTTCTTCTTCTTTTTAAAAAACATCTAAGGAAAGAGAAACTTGAGGCCAAGCCCCTAATAGGCAGAATGGGAGGGGAGGGGAAATCAAAGTGATGATGACAGAGGGGAGATGGCAAAGGGAGGGGGAACCAGGAAGGTAGGGAAGGAAAAATACCGCACGTGCACATTCTGGAAAAGTCCAAAGTCTAAAGAGAAGGTTAGGAGACGCTTTGGCATTGCTTCCCCAAAAGACCCAAGCTGACAGGCTCCTGAATGCCCACCTGGCAGCCCCTGGCCCACAAGCCCCACGCTCCACCCACTTTCCTTGGCTTCCATGGGCAAAGAAGCCTGAGCTGATCCCCTAGGTGCTGACACCCGAGGAAGCTGCTCAGGGGAAAGTGAGAAGAGAGGATGGGCTTCCGGTTACCAAGGCCAGGCAATGCCAGGGGAGGGGAAGAGGCATAAAGAGGGGAGAGCAGCAGCCTGGAGAGGAGGGCTGCCATCCCCTCGGCTTTCATTCTCCTCCCCTGGCCTAGATGGAACAAGCTAGTCCAAGCAGGGAACTTCGCACCCTTTCCACACCACGCTGCAAGAAGCCCACTTCTCCCTGCCTTCAGGCAGCACTGTCAGGGGCTGGGGCTAAGGCGGTTAGGACAGGTTGCAGAATGCCCGAGAGTGGCTCTGAAGGCTGATGTCTGCCGCTCCCCACCGACTTCCCACTGATGAGCTGCAGGGCGCAGAGGAGGCACTGCCACTCTGTTACCGGGTTGCTGCAAATAGGCGTGGCTCTGCCTGGAAGGCCTGTCACACACCTCTCCCTTGGGGGTAGGAGACCCTTTCCCCAGCTTGGGGAAGGGAAGGTCCCAGCTCCCAGCTAGAGATCTCAAAGCCCAGCTGCTGCCCAGAAAACTGATCACCTGCAAAGCGATCACTGCTGGGGACCCCTTCTCAGGGCTTCTTCCCTTCTCAGAGCTGAAGATTTTCAGCTTTCACCAACAACTGCCCCCAAAATAACCCAGCTGGTCTCCTGCTTCCTTATCCCTCGTCTTAGGCTCTAGCAAGGACTGGACAAGAGAAAGAAAAAAATCTTGGGATGGGGGAGGGAAGAGAGTATTATTTCTCTGCCTTGCCCCAGCCCCCAGCCAAGGCCAGACAGCACTGTTAGATGAGATCAGAAACCAAGGCCAGGGCCCCTCACCCGGGCCAAGGAGGAGCCACAGTGCTCAGGCCAAAGTCCAAGGCCAGTTAACAGTGACTTGTCCCACCCATACCTTGCTGATTACAGATGGAAAGAGAAACTAGTTGGAGCCAAAGCTCGGGTCCTATCTGGGAGGCAGGGGACTTCTTGGCACCTGCCAGTGATTCTGGGCCCCTTTAGCAAGGTTCTGCTGGGGGGAAACGGGGTAGCGGCGAGAGGAGCCATCAGGTCTGTGTCAGCAAGTATGAGATCTGATACACAGCAGCGGCTGCCTGTTCTCCCCAGCCTTGCCAGGGAGGATGGCTGCGCACGGTTCTGAGGCTGAGCCTGGGGGGGGAGGGCTGTGGGTGTTGTGGGTGGCAGGGACTAGGAAAGAACTAGTCTGCTGGTCTTTTCTCAAAGCTCGAGCTTTGTGGATTAACAGAAGCACTCATGGACAGACCTGAACAGAACAAGTCGCCCTCAGGTCGATGAAGGGGTCCCTCTGGAGGTCCTCTCTGGTCCAGCTCTGCAGCCCCTACCCTGAGGCCATAGGAATAAGCGCCTGATTGTCACCGACGCCACACTGTACTGCACTGTCATTTGGCACAAGCGAGGAGATGCAGAACAGTGTATGGAGCTGGAGACCATGAGAAAACCAGCACTCCTGTTTGGAAAAAGCAGCTCTCGGTCTCAAAGGGGGCAGCGAGGTGAGGTTCAAGGCTTAAAAAGCTGGCTCATTTGATGCATCCCAAACTTTGATTCCCCCACCCCCATTTCATGCAGCTTCAGTGCGCAATAGGGGCCGGAGCAACTCCGCCCACCTGCCCCCACTGCCTGGTGCCTTCTGCCCAGCCCTGTTCTTCCTGGGAAGGGGACTCTAGAGCCCCTCCCTCTGGCCTCTGCAGCCCACTCCCCATCCAGACTGAACAGTCATCGTCCCATCTTTGCCCTGGAAACTTCCAGGGAGCTACCCACATCCACCTCCAAACCTAGGCCCACTCTGGCTCCCATTCATTTTTCTCCAACACATCCCCAGATCTCCTTTTACCTCCCCTCTCACCACCCAAGCCAGTCCTCTCCCATCCCTCACCTTGGAAACCCACCTCCTCATGGACCCAAACACAACACTCCTCCCCCTTCCCCCTAAAACCCTAACCTCCCTTCCTAGTTCAATAGCCTTATCCCACTAGTAACCTCAACATTCTCTGGCTGTCCCCACCCCCCAATCAACCACGAGGTCCCCTGTTCTCCCACCACTGGCAAGCACGCCATCCCCTTTTAACCATTTCCCCGACCCCAATCGTCTTCAGTCCCCGTAGGCTTCAAGAGCATCTTCTAACCTCTGCTGCCACCCACCCCAGGCTCTTCCTCGCACCTCACCCTCCTCCTCCTTCCTCTGTAATGTCGGTCTTTGGAGAAGCCCCTTTCTCCCCTCAAGGGTCTGATCTGCAGAAGTGATTCCCCCTTCCCCTCCAGGGGCACCCCTCCCCACCCAGGCCCAGCTACCCACGGCCCCCTCCCAGGAAGCTCCCCAGCAGCCAGGCTTCCCTCTGATCCCCCTTCCCTGCATCCTCTCACGACCCAAAGCCTTTATCAGAGCACAAATTACCCTCTTCCCTAGCCAGTGTTTCTTACCTCGCTCTCCTGGAACCCAAACACCCTACCTTAGAGACCAAACGCCCCATCCTGGGGTCCATAAGCCCTTCCCCTTTGAGGGTCCAGATGCCCCATCCTGTGTTCAAATGCCCCCTTTGAGGGCTCAGGTGCCCATTCTGGGGTCTAGACACCTCATCTGGTGCTAAAGTCGCTTTTAGAAGCCCCTCACCCCCCGTTTGGGAGCCAAACGTTCCGCTCTGTATTCGAATGCTCCCGAGAAGGGGGCAGAGAGGGATTCAGGGGAGCTCGCCGGGGCCCAAATGCCCCCCCATTCTCGGTCTACTTGCGTTCTCGGGGGTCCTGCCCCGCCGCACCCGCCTCAGCGCCCCCAGCTTCGGCAGCCCTCAGCCTCACTCACCATGGCGAGGCCCGGGGTGTCCGGAGCGCGGGGATCAAGGTTCCTCCGGCGGCGGCAGCAGCTGCAGCAGCTCGAGCTCCGCCGCGCGTCCGCGCCTCCACACTCACTGCCCGCAGCGCGCGCCGCCGCCGCCGCCGCCGCCCGCCCCAACGGTCCCTCAACGGCCGCCGCGCGCGCCCCGCCTCGCCCGGCCCCGCCCCGCCCGGTCCGCGCGCCGCCGCACTGCGGCTCCCGCGGATCCCTCCGCGCGTCTCTCCCCACCGCCGGGCCCGCGGATCTCTCGCTTTCACCCTGCTCAGGGCTGGGTTTACGGCCGGCCGCGCGCGCGTGTACCCGCCGCGGGACTACTTTCTGTCGCCGCGCGCCCCGCCCCCTGTGTCCACTCTACTTTCCTCCTCGGCGGAGGGGCACCGCTCGGCGGAGCGTGAAGCGTCCCTGTGTGAGCCGTGCCTCTATTGGGCCCGGGCCATGGCGGAAATGAGAGCGCGGTGCTGATTGGCCCGGCCTTCCCTGCAATGCGTCAAACTGGGGCGAGCCACTGCGTGGTGGTGGTGAGGAGTCTGAAATGTGTGGCCGTGTGGAGCTGTGAGGCGTAACGAGGAGAAAGAGAAGACTGTATGACTGTTAGAGAAGCAAATACATCGTCTTCGTAGCCAAGGAGTGATAAAAGGGCTGATGAAAGATGCAGAAGCACTTTCTCGGCTCTCCCCTCTAACAGATGGAAGATGGTGCAATCCAAAATGCTGGTCTGGAAGCCCCGCCCCCAACTGGGCCTTACGTGGTGGCGGGGTCTTCAAGGTTCGGGTCGTCGTCTAAAGGTTCCGCCCGTCGGGGAAGGTGTCTTCGCTCTGAGACACACTCCGCAGGTTTGCAGAACCCCTATACCCGCTTCACTCGTGATTGGGTCTGTGAAATTGGGGCGGCCCCAGACTGCCTCCAGGACCAGGGCATTCATTAAGTAAGCCTGACTTGGGTGCCTGCTGTAATGCAGGGACTTGTGCTTGTTTGGGCTGGGGAGACCAAACTTTCCAGGCATTTAATCAAATGGAGATTACTTCATTTTTTCACGTATTGGTACTCAAGAACCATCCAGTTTAAATGATGGGGTCCCAGATATATAGAACTCTTCAAAAAGAATTAATGCTTTTCTGTTTTTATATAAATTGTGTGTAACTTGTAAACCTTCGTCACATCTTTTGCACCCTGGCAATGTAGGACAGCCTAATCTCAATCCCTTCACTGCCCCTCTCCCAGTACAGAAATGGCTGGGACTGTATGCAGCAAAGATGATTCCAGGGGTCCCTATTCATGTCTGTAACCATTAGACTGTAGTGCATGGGACCATTTGCACAGATTTCTACCACTTTCTTTTCCTTCCTGGCGAAAGCGTCACAGAGGCCAAATCTCTGGAGGAGATGGCTTTATGCTCTGTGAGCTCAGTGCATGTTTTACCTTGGGGCATCTGTCCTTGTGGGTTAACCTGATGTAGTTTTTTCGTTCATGTGGTGCCCATCCTAGCTTGGGCAGTTCTGTTGGGGACAGGGACTGTGAACCTGGAAGACCCATTTGTAGCGGCTTTTGCTCCCACAGTGGCAGGGAACAGCTCTGGCACTGATGGAACTAGATGTTAACTACAGTGGGCCTGAGGCACCTGCCAGCAACACCAATACTGGTTCTTGCTGCAGATCCTGCTCTGGTCTATACTCCTGTCACCTCAGTCTTCATCTGAGCCCCATTGGATATTCTTTTGATTTCCGTTTTACAAATTTGGACACTGAAGTTGCAATGGACAGATAGTAGCAAAGCTGGGATTTGGACACTGGCCTGCCTGGCTAAGATCTTGACCTTGGTGCTATTCTGCCTCTGGAATTACCCTCTGAGTTATCTGGAGGTCTTTGGTAAGTCATTCAATAAGAGGCAGTTGTAGCCCATGGATCCTTAAATATCCTCCCCACCCCCAAGCGATACCGTCTCCCCAAATGACACTTTTTGTCCTCAAAACACTTCTTAGTTTCTTAGATTTTTAGGCTGCCAAGGCTAAGGCTATGCAGGGCCTTCAGCTTCCCATCCTCCCCCAGGAAAACACTCCCTCCTACCAGAGAGTAAGCAAGGAGAGATCAAATGGGGGATTTCACCCTAATCTGTACTGCCTTCAGGAGTATGGCAGGTTTTATTTTCCGGAGATGGCTGCAACAATGTCTCACAGCCTGCATGCTCTTCTAGAACCTTGCCATTCCTGCATCAATAGTGGACTCTGTGTCTCCTTCCTGGGAAACTGAGAGGGCCTTGGTGACTGCATCAACCAATAAAATGGAAGTGATGTTGTGTAATCTCAAAGCTAGCTTGTAAAAATGCAGCATACTTCATTGTTCTCTTAGGACACTTGCTCTTAGAATCCAGCTGCCATGTTGTTAGGAATCTCAAGCAGGCGGAGGAAGGGGCCACGTCAGGAGGAAACAAGGTCTCAAGCCCTCAGTTCCAGCAGAGCTCCTGGAAGACAGCCTGCACCAATGCACCATCTTGAAAGCAGACTCTGATGTTCTTCAGGTGATACAGCGTGAAGCAGAGTACTGTCACGGCCTTCTCCAAATTGCAGGTTTGTGAGCAAAATAATAATTGTTGTTTTAAGCTACCAGGTTTTGGGGGATGATTTGTTATGCAGCAGTAGATAACTGGAACAACAACAACAAAAAAAACCCAAGCAGCTGCGAGTTGTCTCTTGGTATCCACAGGGAATACAGTTCAGGACATCCCATGGATACTGAAAGCCTCGGATGCTCAAGTCGCTTACATGAAATGGTGTTGTATGCATATAATCTATGCACACCCTCCCGTATACTTTAAATCATCTGTAGATTACTTTTAACATCTAACACAGTGTGTGTGCTATGTAAATAGTTGTTGGAGCATGGCAAAATCAAGTTTTGCTTTGTGGAACTTTCTGGAATTTTTTTTCAAACACTTTTGATCCAAGGTTGGTTGATCCCATGGCTACGGAACCCATGGATACGGATGGCTGACGGTAATCAGAAAGTGGCACAGCTGTTGTCTAGTCCCAGAAAGAGCTTTTCGCACTGAGTCAGGCCTACCCTCATATCCAAATCCTGTTTCTCTTCCTAAATAGTGTAGTGCAGAAGAATTGAAGCCTTGGGGTCAGGCAGACATGAGTTCATAATCCTGGTTCCCATACTTCCTGGTTGTGTAACCTTGGGCAATTTAATGGGCCTCTCTGAACCTCAGTCTCCTCTTCTACAAAATAGGAACAATAATAATTTTTCTTCCCAAATCTGCCAGGAGGTTTAGTGACATTATGTATCTTAAGTACTTAGCCAAGAACATAGCACATAACAAGCACTCAACAACTATTAGCCATGATTCACCAGGACTATTTATTATACGGCTGGATGTTGAGAGGCACTTGCTAGATAGACTCTTGAAGGTAGATTAGGAGCCTTCTGAATTCCACCATGTCTCCTCTATGCTGAATTTCTCTGCCTAGACTCTGAGAGATCTGGGTTAAATAACTCATGGTCCCTCCAGTTTATGGCTGTGTGACCTGGGGCAAGAGGCTTAACCTCTCTGGTTTTCAGATCCTCATCTCCTGAAAGGGAGGAGGACATATTCCCTCCTTCAGGGGTTGCAGTGAAGACAGATAGTGTGGAAGGCATAATATAATGCCTGGCACACAGTAGGTATCCATAGTGTGTGCTGTGAGAGGGAGGGAATATTCTCCTACCCTCTGCAGAATCTCCAGGGATCTCTGTCCTGGCTCTGCCCTCCGCCGCAAGCCTGACCAGGTGAGTGGTGGTGGTGGTGAGCCATCCAGAGAGGGAGGGAGGTCTCCTAGCAGGGCCAGCCCTGTTGTTCTCCCATTCCCCACCAGCGGGCGCTCTGATAAAGTTAAGATTACAGCTCACCGCCATCACCCTGAGTGCAGCTCTACCACCATTTGTGCAGATCTGACTGTGCACCGGGCTGAGAGCCTTGATTCATTTAAATCAGACAGGATTCTGAGTGTCTTTGTTAAAAATAAGGAATCTAGCAGAATTATAGGCTTTTATTTCCTTTATGTTTGTGGGAGAAAAGTGCCAGCGATCCTCTTCTGATTGAGAGAGAACCTGCAAGTATTTATTCCTTTAATAATAGAGATGATGTTATCGCCATGGCAACAAATGATCAAGGACAATAACCAATCAGAATTGCAGGCTTCTCTGGGAGGTTATTTTTCTCCAGATATGGCAACAATTTCTAGGAGACTCTCAAAGACTCTTTTGTTCAAATTATCCCTCAAGGACAGTCTTAAGTGAACAGACCAGGTTGCCGACAGGAACTCAAGCCTCCAGATTGCACAGGAAAACCAGATGGGTGTTTTTGGGAACATTCTCTGTTTCTTTATGGGGCAGATTCTTTATATGGGCTTTATGATGCAAAACAGGATCTCTGTGTAGCTGCAGGGAAGAGAGAACATCTTCACCTCTTTTTTACATTTTAAACATTTTATTAAAAATTAAAAATCACTTTTTCACACTCCCTTTGTTAAGAGTTGGGGACTTGCATTTTAAAGAGCTGGCTCTGAACCTCCTTGGTCAGCATCACAGGCAAAAAGCAGGCCTGGGGAGCTCAATTTTACTGGCAGAACTTCGAGCAATTTCTCTCAACAGTTTATAGACATCTACACAGTCATTCCTCAGTGTCCTCACAGTTTTTCGAAGGAGCTGCACTCAGCGTGGCCACAGGCAGAGAAGCCACAGAATGTAAGTTCTGGAGCCAGGTTGCTTGGGTGTGAATCCCAAGCTGTGGCTGGGCAAGTTACTTAATGTCTCTGTGCCTCAGTTTTCTCATCTGTAAAATGGACATAAAATAGTACCAACTTGTGATCATTGCAAAACATGTTCACAGATTCTTTACAGCCCTCTTCTGAGAAGGTGGAGTCCAATATTCTCATCCTCTTGACTATGGGTTGGCCCTGTTGGCTCACTTCTCACAAATAGCATGCAGCAGATATGATGCTGAGTGACTTTTGAGGCTGTGTTAGACAAGATGACACAGCCACTGCCTGAGTCTCTCTCTCTCTCGGGACTTGTGCCCTTGGAGCCCTGAGCCACCATGCTGTCATGGGGACAGAAAAGAAGACAAGGAGCCTCTGGCACCAGACTTGTGGATTAAGCAAGCTTCAGGATGATCCCAGACCCAGCCACCATCTATCTGCAACCTCATGGGAGACCCTGTGAAAGATAATAAATGCTTGGTGTTGTTTTCAACCACTGAGTCTTGGGCTGATTTGTTACTCAGCAGGAGGTAACTTACACACAACCTCAAGAACATATGTGGTCAATGAGATAGGAATTATCATTATGATTACTTTCTGCTTGCTTGATTGTTATGGACTAAATGCTTGTGTCCCTCCAAAATTCATATGTTGAAGCCCTAACTCCTAACGTGATGGTATTTGGAGGTAGGGCCTTTGAAAGGTAATTAGGTCTATTATTTTGTTCTTTTTTATGACTGAGTAACATTCTATTGCATATATATACCACATTTTCTTTATCCATTCATCTGTCGATGGACATGTCTTGGCTATTGTAAATAATGCTGCTGTGAACATTGTGGTGCATATATCTTTTCAAATTATAGTTTTCTCTGGATATATGCCCAGGAGTGGGATTGCTAGATCATATGGTAAGTCTGTTTTTCAGTTTTTTAAGGAATCTCCATACTGTTCTCCATAGGGACTGCACCAATTTACATCCCCACCAACAGTGTAGGAGGGTTCCCTTTTCTCCACACCCTCTCCAGCATGTATTATTTGTAGACTTTTTGATGCTGGCCATTCTGACCAATGTGAGGTGATACCTCATTGCAGTTTTGATTTGCATTTCTCTGATAATTAGCGATGTTGAGCATCTTTTCATGTGCCTGTTGGCCCTCTGTATGGAAAATTGGGTTTAGATGAGGTCATGGGTGTTCTAGGCCAGACTTCTTGACGCTGAATCTGTTGGCATTTGGGACCTATGTTAGTTTCCTGTGGCTTCTGTGACAGATGATCAGAAGTTTACTGGCTTGGAACCACACTGATTTATTCTCTGACAGCTCTAAAGTTCGGAAGTCCAACATGGGTCTTAATGAGGTACAATCAAGGTGCCGGCAGGGCTGTCTTCCTTTGGAGGGGTGGTTCTAGTGGCGAATCTGTTACTTGGTTCCTTGCCTTTTCCCATTGCTAGAAACCACCTGCTTTCCTTGGCTTGTGGCCTCTTCTTCCATCTTCAAAGCTGGGAACACCAGACCAAGTGCTTCTCAAGCAGCTCTCTATCTGGTTCTCTCTTCTGACTCCCTCTTCCACTTTTAAGGACTCTTAAGGTTACATTGGGTCCACCCAGGCAACCCAGGATAATCTCCCTGTTTTAGATTGCTTTAGCAGCCTTAATTTCATCTGCAACCCTAATTCTCCTTTGCCATGTAATCTGACATATTCATAGGTTCTGGGGACTAGGGTACCAACATCTTTGGGGGACATTATTCTGTCTGCCACGGGCAGAATCATTCTTTGGGGTGTGTGTGGGGGGCTGTCCTGTGCACTGTAAGACAGTTAGTGTCCCTGTCCTCTACCCACCAGCTTACAGTAGCCCCGCCTCCACCCCAACCCCCACTGTGACAACCAAAAAGGTTTTCATTGCCAACTGTCTCTTGGGTGAGCCCCAGTCAAGACCCGCTGTTCTAAGCCCTTGGAATCCAGAGGTGGACAAAATAGATAAATTCTTGCTTTTGTGGGCTTTACGTTTTTACAGTTGAGCCAGCACACTCACCATACATTCACTGGGAAACACTGTGTCCCCAGTCTCTCCATTCAGGTTTCCCATGTGTACCTTTGGAACTCGTAAGCCAGTTTCCATGGAATTGCAACCAAGGCTGAAGGGGGCCTGGTGTTCCGGCGCCAGGGCTGGGTTGGAGAGCCACATGGGGAAGCCATCAGCACAGAGATGACTTTGGGACCTTCCCTGAGAAGTGGGAGCTCTCCACTGTCTGCGTGTTTGACAGCTGTCAGCCCCCGGGCTTTTGTCCTCTGCACTCTGGGCGTCTCTCTGATGGCTTCTTACCAGCCTCTCTCAGGGCCTCCTCCTCCCTGGTCTGTGCATGTTTCCCGGCTGCGCTGTGCTTAGACCCTCTCGACATCTTCACTTTTTCATCTGATTTCAGTCATCCCCATGCTTCTGTCCTTAAGACTTTTCCTCCCTGCCTGCATCTTTGTCCCCAGCTCAGCTGTATCAGTGTCCTGTTGCTGTAATAAATCACCACACACTAGTGGCGTAGTTTTACACAAACATATTATCTGACAGTTTTAGAGCAGAGGCGGTTGACACGAGATGCACAGGGCTCAAAGAAGGTGTGGGCGGGGCTGTGCTCCTTCTGGAAGTTCTGGAGAGAATGCATTTCCTAACCTTTTCCAGCTTCTGGAAGCCCCCTGCCTTCCTTGGCTCGTGGTCTCTTCCCCGTCTGCAAAGCCAGCCACATAGCATCTTCCAGTCTCTCTCTGACCTCTGGTTCCACGTCATGTCTCCTCCCTCTCTGTCTCTCTCTGGTATCCCTCTTTTCCTTATTGTATTCATTTTCTACAGCTCTTGTAACAAAATACCACAAACTGGGTGACTTGGAACTACAGAAATGTATTATCTCATGATTTTGGAGGCTAGATGTCGAAAATTAAGGTGTTGGTAGGGCCATGGTCCCTCTGAAACCTGTAAGGGAATCCTTCTGGGCCTCTTCCAGCTTCTGGTGGTGGCCTTGGCGTTCCTTGGCTTATAGTTACTGCATTGTCTGCCTCCGTCATCCACGGCCAGCCCCCTGCACCCATCTGGACTCCTGGGTGAGGAGTCACTGTTCTCCCTCCTGCTCCATCCAAGTGTGACCCACACCCTCTCCACCTTCATCCTGCTGGCTTTTCTGCAGCAACATCAGAGTAGGCAGCACTTAGGCTCCTGGGCGCTGGCATCCCTCCCTCCACCACTGGCTACCGCTGTTTCCATGGTAACTGCTTTTAGGCCATTTCCAGGGTCTGAGCATTTGTTCTAAGGAGCCCAGTGAAAATGAGAATGTGTGTCTTGGTTCTCTGGCTGCTTTCGTGACTCAGGGAGGCAGGCCTCATACAGGGAACTAGGTCCCACTCACTCGAGGACCAAGAATGAGGCAAAAAGCCTCAGGAACCTATGGCAAGTGCTGGTGCCAGGTCTGAAAAACCAGGAAGAGCTTTTCCTTGTCCCCTCAAATCCTGCCCTAGCCGTTGAGCCAGAGGTACTGTCTGGCAGGGCACTTAGAGGCTCCCTGTACCCCTTCTTCTTGGGGAGGAAGGCTTGGAGAATGCTAGGGGGGGCAGGTTCCATAGGATCCTTTGTGCAGAAGCTCAAGTTATCCTGGATTAAGCAGACAAGGGAATTCATTGACTCATTATAAACTTAAAGCTGAATTAGCTTCAAGTATGGCTGGTCTCAGGGCCCCTTCATCTGTTTATTCAGCCAAAGACTCAGGGCCAACTCCTATTGGATCAGCTGAGTCATGTGCCTGCCCCTGCACCCATCACAGTGACTGGAGAGAGAGTGAGTGCTCTGATTGGTCAGACTTGGGTGGATAAGGGTTAGTAATTCCCAAGTGAGCCACCTGGAGGGAGGTGAAGGAGGGGATTTCACAAACAGAAATGGAGGTGACTCTCTTAGGAGATGGGAAGTGGATGCCAGGCTGGAAAGCAGGAGACTCTGTTCCAAGGGAGTGAAGAGCAGTAGTGAGACTCACTGTACCTGGATTGTGGAGGGTCTGAAAGGGGGTATGTGACCCTTTCCTGGCTGAGGGTGTTTGTTGGAGAACCTCTGGAACCCTGGTTGGGGGAAGAGCACTCACCCATTCACATGCTCACTGAAGTCGTTCCTGCCGAGAGACTTCATTCATTCATTCATTCAGTGTTTCTCTAGTGTCTTTCTGGGATCCACCTGTGTAAGTCGCTGGGAACAGTAAACACTGAGGCGGGCTCTGCCTCTTGGAGCTCAGAGCCTCCATGATCACATACAGAAGTGAGTGCTAGGAGGGAAAGGCCTGGGCTCTCAGGGAAGGTGGGTTAGAGGAGGTGGAGCTGATTCTAGATCGGGGCCAGCTTCCTGAAACAGGTGACACTGAACTGATTCTGAAGGGAGAAAGTAACCCTCTGTGCAGAAGGGAAAGGGAAGAATTGCTCTTAAGGGGGGTGGGGTACAAAGACCCTTGTGGCTGGATGGTGTCCTGGAGGACAGGACACCTGAAGAGCTGCAGGGAGTGAGGTGTGACGGAGTGGGGAAAGTGGCAGAGACAGGCCCACGGGGAGTTGTGGGCTGGTCGCACTAGGGATGTGGCTAAGGAGCAGAAAGGCTGTTGGGTCACCGAGGCCAGAGCTGGAAGCTTCTTTGCAGTTTAGGTGCTGTGTGACACTGGGAAAGTAAAACATCTCTGAGCCTCACTTTTTTCCTTTGTAAGATACTTTGAGTTGTGTTGAGTTAGGCACGTGGAAGGTTTAGCACACGTCCGGGGTAGGGGGTGCAGTAGGGCTTTAAGTAGCCGTTATTGGTATTAATCCTCTTCATTACCATAATGCTTAAAACATTTTTTTTGCAGGTTGGAGGTAATTAGGTTTCTTTCTTTATTTAGTTTTTCTATGAAGGTACTGGGGATTGAACCCAGGACCTCTTGCACGCTAAGCACACGCTTTTCCGCTTGAGCTATATCTGACCCTCATGGTTTTTTGTTTTTTTGGGGTTTTTTGTATGTAGCGCAGGCTGGGTGCTGCATTAGCGGTTTTATGGAGCTCCCTCTAGTGGGGAGCTCAGGGAAGACATGGCTCAGGGAAGAAAGATGGACCAGAGGTTTAAAATTTAAACATCTCTCCTCCCTCCCTCCCCTCTTCTCCCTGCCATCTTTCCTTTCTTGCTTCCACACACGTTCCCCCAGAACCTGCTTCCGCCTAGCTGGAGACCCAGGGGTGACTGAGACAGCCCAGGCCCTGCCCTCCTGAGGTTCACAAACTGATGGAGAGGGAGTGGGGCACCAGAACCCCTCCTGAGTAGAGCTTCACAAAGGAGCCAGAGGGTTTAGGCTAGAAAGAGGCTCAGGAGAAGGGCAGGACTGAAGTACACAGGGCATTGTAGGCCAAGGTGAGGAGCCTGTGCTTTCTCCTGAGCGCACTGGGGAGCCATCGAGAGGTCTAGAGTAAAATAGGGTCAAGTTTGTGATGTTGCGTGGAAGATGGATGGGAAGGGTGGGTTTGGGGCTGGATCAGGGGCTGGCATGGGGAAAGCAGGAGGGAGGCTCCAGGGCCCAGGCCTCACTCTGTTCCTAGTTTGAGGGAGGAGTCCCCCTCTCGCCCTCGAAGTCGTCCCCAGTCTAGTAATCTGATGGGGGCTCCCAGACCTGCACCTAGGGACCTGGTCCAGGTCTTCAGGCCAGTGTCCCCACAGAGAGCTCAGGTTGGTGTTGGCACCTCTTCAGCCCATGGGGTCCAATATCCCTGCACCCCAGGGTAGGTTTGGGTTGGCCCTGGTGGGCCTGAAGGAGAATTTGGAGGGTCACGTTGCGTGGGCTATGTCCCTGCAAGGGCAGAAGCAACCTATTGGCTCCCACAGTGGAGATGGAGTGGTAGAAGGGTAGGGATCACTGGGTCTCTGGACACATGTCTGGGGTGTATGTCTCTGTGGGTGTAGGTGGGGTGAGTCTCGGGGGGTCGACGAATGGATTCTGTGCATGTCTCTGGACATGTACAAATTGTGTTTGTGTGTGTGTAGGTGGGACTAGAATGGCTCAGCCCACGTGTGTGTCAAATGTCAGTCTGTGTGTGTGTTTGAGCATGTGCAAGTGTTTGGTGAGTGTGTAGGTTTCCGTGTGAGTCTGGTTTTGTGTGAGTTAGCGTGTGTTAGTGTGATTGTGACACAGGCTGACACGAGCCTCATGCCATTCTCACCTTGAACCTAGCAAACCTCCAGCACCAGCCTCTTTAGTCCTGTGGGGGAGAGCGATCTGATGCCCTGGAACCCCCCTCCCTTAAAATTCTCCCCCCTCTCAGGGATGTACCAGAACGGGGTGGGGAAGGAAGAGTCGGGGTTCTGTGCACAGTAATCGAAGTTCTGTGGCGCTGCGGTGACCTGGAGCGGGTGCGGGATGGCGCAAGCTGCGGCGCCCACGTTGACCACCAGGGGGCGCGCCAGGACCTCTACTTAAAGACGCGCTTGTGAAGGCGCTTCCTAGGCGCTCACGTGCGCGGGACAAAATAACTTGCTCAGGTTGATTCAGCTCTAAAGTTGGGGAGCTGGGGTTTAATACTGACAGCAACAACGACAATAACTATGATTTGTATATCTCTTGCTACATGGTCTCTGTTTAAACTCAAGTTTAGACACTGTTGTGCACGTTTTACAGATGGGGAAACAGATTCAGAGAGGGTAGGTGACTTGCTCAGGGTCACACAGAGCTGGAATCTGAACTCAGGGGAGGTGGTGTTACTGAGTCCAAACTCGTTCTGCTCGCTGCACGACAGGCCAATAAATCGGGAGATGAGGTGTTGGGGCAAGGAATACAACTTTATTCAGAAAGCCGGCAGACAGAGAAGATGACAGACTAGCATTCTGGAGAACCGTCTTCCTCCAGTCGGAATTCAGGCTTCTTTTGTACTACGAAGGGGAAGGGTTTGGTTTTTGCAAACTTCTTGGTGTTGGAATCCTTTGTTCTTGTAACTGTCCACGTAAGTCAGGTCATGGTGTTCCCGAAAACCTCCAACAAGACAAATATTATTTTCTATTCTGCAACGTTTTATCATTATATGAATGGAAAAGTGTTATACCCTTAAAGATCAGAGCCTTAAGAATGGGCAATCCTGTGTATTTCAGGCTATAGGCAATATCCTTTTACAAAAGGTGCAGAACCAGCTTGACTCAACGGGAAACAGAGCACAGGGGTAAAGTCAAAGGAACAGATCTCATGTGGAGTCAGATTTTTTTTTTTCCGATTACATGGCTTGCCACAAGTCATGTCCATGTGACTCTGGAGTCTGTGACCAGACCCCTTCCTTGCTGTCCCCCCAAACTCTGGTGGTGGGGAAGAGGGAAAGTGAGTGTGGAGGAGTGAGAACCAGGGGAGCTGCCGGGTTGAGCTGGAGCAGATCACTAGGGGCCTGAGGCGCCGGGATGGGGACCATACACCGCCTTGGGGCTCGCAGTGGTCTCTATACAACCTCCCTATCGCGGTCATGTTCAGGTGTGGGTGATTTGGAAGTGAATGGCCGCTGATTAGTGATCTCAATAGGACTTGCTGAGTGCTGCGGGGGGTTCGCTGGGCACGAGTACGCTACAGCCTCTCTCAATCTTCCTGATGACACTAATGATCTCCATTTTCAGGGAAGTAAATGGAGGTACGGAGAAATTAGTAGCCAGCCCAAAGCAGTAAGGGGCAACACGTGGGGGGGGGGGGTGGAGTGCTGAGCGGTAGCCCCGCTGCAAAATACCCCTCTCCCTACCGCACTGGCTCTACATTTCTTGTCAACCCGTTCCCTCCTGGGACTTTCCTCCCCAAAGGGGACGGAGACCACCCTCAACCTGTTGCTGTCCTGGGATAGCCAAGCAAGCTCTCTCCTCTCCGCGTCTGTGTTCTGTTGTTTTTCTGTTTGGTGACAGCGAGGGGTGGCTGGGACGTTCCAGATAAACAATGATCTGGAGGGAAAACCCTGGTTTCCTGTGGTGACCGCCTTGAAAATCTTGCTGAGTCTAGAACCACAACCCCAGAGGCTCCTAAGGGCTGAATTTGGGGACTGGCCCTGCAAGCACCATTTAAACCCTCCTTGCCTTAAAAATAATCAATATTCTTGCAGCCATCTGCAGGTCACCGAAGTGTCCAGCCCACATCGGAGCTCACTCTGGGGTCTGAGGGCAGAGAAAGTTGTGTGGATTCTGGAGCGGATCAACCGGCCTCCGGGCTCGTCACCGCCAGCGGCCGCCAGAGGGCGCACCGTGGAGAACTGTCTCCAAAGTGGCCATCAATTCTTCCCCTCCCTGTCTGTGCCTGGTACTTCTCCCAGCAAGAGGTGGAGTCTCTTTCTCTGCTTGAATCTGGGCTGGTCTTATGACTTGGTTTGACTAAGAAGTTAAGTCCGAGCCAATCACTCCCTTCTTCAAGCCCTCTAATGGCTTCCTATGTCACTAATAGGAAAGCCAAAGTCCTTATAGTGGTTAGACCTGTTCTGTCCAATAGGGTATAATGGCCAACTGGGACAATTTAAATTGAAATGTAACTAAAGTTAAATAACATTGAACATCCATTTCTACAGTCGTTCCAGCCACATTCTAGGTGCTCAAGAGCCACACGTGGCCCGTGGTTGCCTTACTGGTGCAAGTACAGGACATTTCCTTCATCACAGAAACTTCTCTTGGATAGCACTGGTCTACTCACTCTGTCCTCGTGTCCCCTCTCTGCCTTATTGCCGGCCACTCTCATGTGGCTTCAGCCACCCAGGTCTCTGTGATGTTCAGGGAACTCACCACAAAGCTCCTGCCTCAGGGCCGTTGCACTAGCTGTTCCCGCTGCCGGGAGTGCCCTTCCCCAGGATATTTGCACATCTCTGTCCTTCGCTTCGTGTGGGTCTTTCTTCAAATATCACATTCGTAGGGAGGGCTTCCTGACCACTCTATTGAAAACCTAACCCTGCCCTCAAATCCCCACTGTATTTCAGAGCTCCGATTGCCACCTGTCACTCTTACTTGTTTCTAATCATCTCACTGTCAGGGGGATTAATAGAGGGCATTGATGACACGGGTATTGCAGGCAAAATGCAAAAAGGAAAAGGTCGGGTTGTCCAAAGACAGGAAGGCAGCCGCGGCTCCCGCCTTGGGGAAGTGCTGCTGCCCAAGCGCAGGTTGCTGCGCTGCCGCTGCCCAGGCTCCATGACAGGAGCCCATTTGTCTGAGGAGGGACCAAGGAGCCCCTGTCGCACGTCGGTGCTGCTGCCACCACAACCGTAACAGCCTCCAGATAGCGTCCTCTCCGCCCGCTCTCAACTGCTACCAGTGCCCATGGGCCAGCCGCGGCGGCAGCGCGGCTGCAGAGGGACGGCGGCTGCGGCCGAGGGTCCTCCGCGGTGATGGAGGGAGGCGGGGGGAGCGACGGGGAGGAGAGGGGAGGGGAGGGGAGGGGAGGGGAGGGGAGGGAAGGAGGGAGCGAGGTGGGAGGGACAGCAGAGCGGTTCAGGTTCCGCGCCGCGGCCAGGGCGGCTCCCGGGGTCCGTCGGGTCCCCGCGTCCCCAGCGCCGGCACAGCGCCCGCTCACGTGGCTGCGCAGGTTCTAGTTGCTGAATGACTGACGGACTGAATGAACCGCGCGGGCGTGGCAACCCCTCCCGAGATGCGAGGAAGGTGCTAGAACGCTACGCCCGGGTGGGAGCGGAGCCAAAGGAGGCGCGGGGAGGAGTGTTTCCCGCCGTCCTCGCACGTCAAGGCGCTAAGATGTTGCCTGGACCGCGCGGCAGGCGGACCCCGCAAAGGCCCCGCAGCAGCGGGTTGGTCCCAATGCGAGAAGCCCGGGAGCCGCCGCCGGCCCCGACGAGGACGGAGAAGATGAGCGGCCTCGGGGGCCGAGGGGGTGGGTATGTGGAAAGAGGGCGGCGTCCCTAGAAAGGCCGGAGGAAGCCGTGCGGGCCACAAAGGATGCGTATCCAGGCCCCGGGGCCGGGGCTGCTTCGGGTAGAGGGACGGGTAAGAGCTTATTCTGGGAGAGCATCACCTGGGGGACAGATCATAAACTTCCCAGACAAGTACAAGTTACTGCCCTGTGTAGTGGTGACTGCAGGGCAGAAAAGTTTGGAGGGCAGAGGCATGAGAAGGAGGAGCAGGAGAGGGTTTGCAGTCATAAGGTTGTTCAGAGAAGCCCTCACTGAGAAGTGGCCTCTGATCAGAGACCGGAAGAATGTGAGTGAGGCCTGCGGATGCCAAAGGGAAGCTCATTCAGAAGGCAGGAGCAGCGGGTGCAAAAGCCCCGAGCCAGGGCTGTGGCAATCGGGTGATTGTAGTTTATTCACGTGTAACCCCCAACCCCTCTGGTGTCAGGATTCCCTGCTGAGTGTAGGGGAGACGGTTTCTTCAGAACAGTCCACCTGCCTTTGTGTGGGTGGCTGTCTAATTGGATTCCACGTGACTGGAGTTTAGATTGTGAGGTACAGAGGCATCTGGGGTCGAGGGTGGGGGTTCGCGGCGTGCAGACAAGCAAGGGCTGCCCCCGGCTTGGACCTCGAGAAGGAACCTGTCCTGCCCCTGGACCAGATCAAACCGAGACCGGGCTCCCCGAGATTCCCAGGGCTGTGACCTGGTCCTACAATAGCCCAGAGGGAGAGGCCAGGCTCCAAGAACAGAAGAGGACCCCACTTACCTTCCTCGGGTTCCCCAGAGCCGGGTGCCCAGAAGGCTCCGCACCCCCACATCCTAGGCCTGGGGAGGTAGCAACTCAGGCGAGTTGCCGTGCTCCACTTTCCCACCAGGTGGCGCTCCAAAACCGCCGGTTAAAAGCGCGCCAGTGGTGGCTCTCAGGGTGCTAGCACGGTCCCCACCAGGAGGCGCTCCGGAACCGTTGGTTAAAATCATTCGTCCGATGGCCCTTCTTGAGCCCTAATGGTGCGTGGGGGCACTGGCCCACTGCCTCGAAGCTCCGAAGTTCTGCCCGTCTTTTTGTATTCCAGGCTGCAGAAAGTGGACTTTCCTGTCGAGCAGCAATTCTCAAAGTAAGGTCCTGCTGCACCCTCATCTCCTGGAAACTTCGTAGGAATTCATACTCTCAGACCTAAAGACTTAGTGAATCAGATCTGAGAAACTCAGGCCAGGACTGCAGCTCTATTCAGGAGGACCCAGCTGGCCTTCAGACCTCCCTCCATGAATTCCCTTTTTCTCCTGTGTGTAGCGAGGCTGCTGTCTGTTTTTCACCCATGAGGGTGGGTCGGGGAGTAAGACAACACAGAGACATGTCCCCCAGCTCCCTCCACGTGTAGCACCCGGATCTCTCCAGATTATAAGCACCAGCTACGGCACACTGCTCACTACCTCACTGCAACCTACCTTTTTGGCCTGTTCTTACTGCAATGATTTTTTTTATCAATGTGTCCAGTAGCCATGCTGCCCCAGAAGATGTTTGTGGGGCTTGATTAAAACAGATTCCTGGGCCACACATCCCACCAACAATTCACAGCTCTAGCATGAAGGGCCCCAGAACCTGCATTTGGGACAAGTTTCTCAGATGATTCTTTCCACTGGTACATTTCCCAGATGTACCTGGTAAAGTGTGTGAGGTGTGTAAACTACAGGTCCTGGACCCTCAGAGCCTGCAGAGCCCAGGGGGATGGGGATGGCAAGCAAAGTGACATAAACCCAGGTCACTGTCATGGAGGTGGGAGTGGAGAGGACACAAGGACATGACAAAAATCATCCTGGAGCATTCTTCAGTTGATGAGTCCAGAGCCAAGACATAAGTTTGCAAACATTTTTATTTGCGTGGTGGCCTGCGCCCTGTTTTTAAGTTCAAGGAGACAGTCAGTGGAAATGTGCCAGAAAGGGGGCAAAGAATAAGGGGGAAAGGAAGGAATGTCTCTCCTGCCTCTCTCTCCTTTTAAAGCTGAGCACCTAGAGTTGCATTTGAGGAAGTTAAAATCATGGGTGATGCAACCCCACTGCATGGGTTTCTTTCTTTACATTCCTTGGATTACTATAAAGAGACTGTATTCAAAGAATCAATGCATGAGAGAGAAAATTTTAACAAGAAAAGGAGGGTGTTAGGCGGAGAGGTGAGGGGCTCTGCCTGGCCCTCGCTCTTTCTCCATTTTCAACTGTGGAGACAGAAAGAACATCTCTGTCCAGGTGCGGGAGAGTCAGGGACACGTCCTGAGTGGCCAATACCATGGCAGGTGGCGGGGTCCTCTGCGGCCCCCCTGCCCTCACCTCACAGCTGGGCTTCTTGTTCTCCCTGCTCTGCTTCTGCTCTGGCCTCAGCCCTCAGGACCCTGAAGCTCCTGGCCTCGCCTGCCCTGGGGACTCTCTTGGGCAGGGTCGGCAACCGGGGAGTGTGCCAGAAGGCTCTCCGGCGCTTTCGCAACCATGCAAAGCGGCCAGGGGTCTGGAACCTCACTGTCTTGACCTGTTTCCGGGTCCGAGGTCCTGGGGTCGCCCCTGCGGCCCTCCGGGCAGCTGAGGATTCAGTTTCCTGAACACTTGGGGCCTCTGCCCTCTGATTACTTGCAGCCTCTGCCCTCTGATCAGGGATGGCCTCTGCCCCACCGGGTACAGCCTCTGCCCCATCAGACACAGCCTCCGCTCCCTGGACAGCTGGGGCCTCTGCCCTCTGATTATCTACAACCTCTGCCCTCTGCACAACTGGGGCCTCTGCCCCCTGGACAGCTATGGCCTCTGCCCTCGGATCGGCATCAGCCTCCACCCTCTGATCACCTGCGGCGTCTGCCTCCTGAGCTCTAGATGCTTCTTCCTCCCTCTTGCGACGCCGGAATGAGGCCCAGTTGATCTTGGGCCTCCACCATCTTAGGGGGGTCTCAGGCACCCGCCCATCTCCTGCACTGCCCGCATTATCCCCTGGGCTGGCGCTGCCTGGCACCGAGGCCCCATCCCTCTCCACCCTGAGTGAGGCCTGCTGGGCCTCGCCCACCCCTGAGCTGGACCTCGGTGCCCAGCCCTTCACCCTCCGCTTCAGCTTCCCCCAGGACACCTGGCTGACATACTCCCGCCACCTGTCGGCTTTGGACAGCTGGGGCCCCGGGTTGTCCTCAAACATGGGCACGGGCAGGTTCACCCGGCGGCGGGCGGGCGGCGCGCTGGGCTTCTTTTCCCCCCGCCGGAGGAAGGCCTCCACCAGCTCCTCGTCATCCTCGCTCTCCAGGTCGCTCCCGAGGAATTTGCTGCCCAGGTAACTGACAGGCATTCTGCGCACCTTCCTGCTCCGCCCCGCGCCTTTGTGGCCCTTGTCACCCTTGTCTTTGGAGGTCTCAAAGTCACTGAACTCGCTGTCGCTGGCATTGCTGCTGTCATAAGTGCCCACGACCAGCCGGGGAGGCGGGGTCACCATCTGCTGGACTCTCCTCCTCCCTTGGGGCTCCTTGGGTTTTTTGAGGGGCTGGGGTGGGTGTGGGGTGTTCTTCTCAATGATGCGGGCCACATCTTCCAGCGTGCGGCCTTCTTCCTCCAGAAACTGAGTCAGCCGCTCCCGAAATTCCGCCTCCTTGGTGGCAGGCTTGGAGATGACCCTCCAGACGCCTCCGGCCAGCCTGACCTCGCGAGGGATGAGCAGATAGTCCACGTCCTCCCCGATCTGCAGCATTCCCACCGTAGAGTCTTCCTCCCTGCGGAACACCTTGCCGATCTTCTTAAAGGTCCCCACGGGCTTCAAGGCTTCCACGAGGACGTCCAAATCCACATCTTTGCAGACATCCGGGACACTCCAGAGGATCAGGCAGTCGGGGGAAGGGAGGAAACCCCAGGGGAACCAGCCCCCCACATGGCTTTTCTCGAGGGTCTTTAAGATCTCCAGGGTGAAATCCGGGGTGAGGGCAATGAGCCCAAATTCCTTGTAGCCCTGAGTCTGGGGGTTTAGGGATGGGGTCCCAGCAGCGCGGCCAGGAGAGTCTCACCTCCCAATTTCTCTGCCTGCAACAAGTCTGGTCTGGATCAAGTCCGGCTCCCCTCAAGGACTGGTGGGAATCAATTCCCAGGATGCTTACGTGATCCGGAGGGAAGTCGGCCTTGAGGTTCCAAGCCCACCGCCAGCTGCAAACGTGGTGTCCTGGCTCCAACTGGGGGTGCGCGGGACGTGCCTGGAACTTGGGAGAGGACTTCACAGACAAAGACGGCTCGGCTGTGGCTGTTCAATATGGCCGAGGCGCTTGGAGGCCGCAGCCCAGCTCCCCAGGAGGGTCTCCCGCCCTCGGCAGGCTGCCACCCGGGTCCAGGTTGACCTTGACGCGGCTCCCGCCTCCCCGCCTGCGCTTAACTCTGGAGGAGCGCGCGCGGGCAGGAAGTTCCTCCTCGCTTCCCCCCCCCCCCCCCCCCGGGGTGAGGCCCACCTTCCCCCTTCTCATCTTACACTCCCGGACTCGGGAAGACTGACAGGGGGGCTGTCCACTCCCTTCGGGGCGCCCTAGCTCTCCTCCCCCACGGGGTGTGGCCGCGCCCTGGCCTCTGGGGGCCCGGGCTCCGAAGCGGAACGCCCCGCTGAGGCCCACGTCAGCATCTTTCCGCGAGAAAGACAGCGGGCCCCCCAACCTACCATCCCAAGCACGCGGGTTCCAGCCAGGCCCTGGCGGTGGGCGTGCTCCTGGGGCAGTCCCTTTGAAAGCCACTGGCATTGTATATGCCCATTTTAAAATCACGTGACTTTTGGTATCAGCAATGCCTACCTACATCCCCAGACATGCCGGTGGAGAACTTGGTACGTGGGTCTTCTTGCCCCAGCCCCAGCGGGGTGCTTGGCACACAGTAGGTGCTCCAGAAATATTTTTGAGTGAAGTAATGAGCCTAATTGTTACTTAGTGGACACTAACCTGTACTCTCGGTTCTTAGAGTGAAATACTAGGCAGCTCTGAAAAATAGAAGTGACTGAGGAAAGTCACGTTTCATGGAGCACTTCCTGTGTCCTAGGCACCATTCTAAGTGCTTCCTGTGAATGAACTTATGAAATCCCCAGCAAAACGTCATGAGAGGTAGTATGATGATCGATCTTATATTCTAGCTGAGGAAGTAAAGTCACTTGCTCAAGGTCACATGTCCAGGAAGAATTAAAACCTGAATTTGAATCTGAAACAGTCCGACCTATGTGTGTGTGTGTGTAAGTATGTGAGTGAGTGTGTGTGTGTGCGCCAAAGGGCCTAGGTGTGTGTACATGTACTCCTCACATGTACAGGCACTGCCAACAGTGGCTGTGTCTGGGGAGGGGGACTGGGGACCCCCAGAGCGAGCAGAGACATGTACTTTTCACTCTGTATCCTTTTGGATTACTTAGATTTTTAGCAACCAAAAATGTTAATGAAAATAGGAGGTATAGCTCAGTGGTAGAGCATTGGACTGCAAAAAACGTTAATGAAAATAAGTTAAATTCAGCCAAAGGTCCTCATACTCAGCCACAGACCAGGTAGGTCAGAATCCCTGGCACGTGGGGACTGGGATTTGCAAAACTTCCCAGGTAACTCTAAGACAGTTGGCTCAGCGACCATACACAGCAACAACAACAGCCGTAGTAATAATAAGGGTTAAGCTGCACGGATGGTTTCTTTGGAAACAGGCGTCCTGCGATGTGCTGAGCAGGCCTGTTATGAATCTTCAGAGCTACGTGGTAGCGTGGGTGCTGTCACTTTCATCTTCTTATAGACGGGGAAACTGAGGCTAGTCTGAAATTGCAACTAGGTGAGGGGCCAGATATTTGAACCAGATCTTAGGCACTGGAATAAACTTCAGGCTCTGCAGATACAGCTGGTCTTCTGCTCCTACCTTAAAGTGCCAGACCGTTTAACTCCTGAAGAGCCACAGCCTGTCCAGCCACCCTCATGATTTATCTGGGTCCACGGAAATGCCTCCTCATTGGGCTCCCTGCTTCCTGCTCCCTACCTGTGATCCATCTCCAACTCAGCCACTTAAGTCAGATCTGTCTCTATTCTTTTTAAATCCTCACCATCTCCCGCAAAACCCTACTAGATCTCCCCCACTTCCTTCTCTCCTCCTCTCCTCCTCACTCTACCCCAGCCACACCTACCTCCTTGGTGTTCATGCAACACACCAGGCTTACTTCTACCTCAGGGCCTTTGCACTTGTTGTTCCTGAGGCCCAGAAAGTTCTGCCCTGCCTTCTCTTGGCAATATCCCTCTGCTCAAATGTCATCATTTTAGAGAGGGCTTAGTGATCCCAAACTACTCGGGGGGCCTCTACTCTCTTAATGACCCTTGAGCCCAGGAATCCTTAACCCTTTCCATGCTATGGGTCGCTTTCAGGGTGGTTTTTCTATGCATAGAATTGCATCCATTGGATTCAAAGGAGACCGATTATAATGAAATACAACGATTAAAGAAAGATTACAGAAACAACAAAACCCGTAAACTTTAATATAAGGTATAAAAATGAACACGTGTGATTTTGTTTAACTCACGACATATGATTTTACTGAACTCCAGAAGGAACCAGAAAAATGTGAAAGGAAAGAGGGAAGGGGGAGAGAGAGGAAGGAAGAGAGAGAGAGAAAGAAGGAACAAAGAAAGATGCTCGGGGGCGGGGGACGGTTAAGGTCTTAGCGAGGCCTTTGCACGGTTATTGGCTCATTCTGGTTGTTTTTGCTTCAGCAGAGTCGGGTCGTTAGGCTTCTCTGGATTTTCTCCTCCTCTTTCTTCTCACAAGCTCCGTCCCAGCGGCGGCACTCAGCCGGCGCCAGGTCTCCAGCCATCGCTCCCTCCCTTTTGCGCACTTTCTCACCCGCCTCCCAGCGGTCTCCATGGCAACGAGGAGACGCGCTCCTCCGCGCGGGTCAACTCTGAGAGGGTGGGCCCAGGCAGAGGGCGGGGCAGGGGAGCGCTTCTTGGCTTCTTATTCCTGCCCTAGGCCTGATCCCCGAAATCAGCTTCCCTGAAAAGCTGCTTTGTAGAGGCCCGAAACTAAAAGTCTCTAAGACATTGGGTTTTGTAACTGTAAAAGTTGTGTGTGTGTGGCCGAGGTTGGGGGCTGGAGGGGTGGACTTTATCCTAGAAATAAAACCCTCAAACTGCAAAAATTGCCAAACCCAGAACAGTTCCGCTGTGGATGTTTTAGATTGCCCAGATCTCTGGCAGGCGAGATTCCCCAGCCCCCCTGAAAAAAACGATAATTATAGCTCCCACTTTTATACTTGTTTAAAAGAAACGAAAAATCCAAAAAGAATAGGAAAGAAAACAAAACACGGTCCAAATCTCTCTACCCAGCTATAGTTGATTGCTGCTTTAAAACATAATAATAACAATGAAAGTGACACACACACATTAAGAAAATGCTGACGTTATAGAAAGATGTAAAATGAAATCCCTCTTCCAGCCCCAAACCTCAAGCTTCTCTCCCCAAAGTAACCACAGTTAGATACTTCTGTACTTTTACAAAAAAATTTAAAAAAACAAGTTTCATGGGTAATTTTAGAATTTACCCCATGAGGATTTTTAACATCATCCTGAATTCATCATAGCCCTTACCATGTCCTGGTATTTTCTCATTTATTAATTGTCTCACTCTATTAGAATATTAGCCTCATGAGTGGGATATTTATCTGGTCTGTTCACTGCTGAATTCGCAGAATCTAGAACAGTGCTATAGATGCTCAAAATATTTGTTGAATGAATGAATGATGGGATTAGATCTAGTACTAAAAACTAACTTTTTTCACTTAATAGCATGTCTTGAAGTCTTTACATATCAGTTCATGCAGATCAATTTCTTTTTCTTTTTTCTTTTTTTTGACAGAGGAGAGGTAATTAGGTTATTTATTTATTTTTTTAATAGAGGTATTGGGGATTGAACCTCGGACCTCGTGCATGCTAAGCACGTGCTCTACCACTGAGCTATACCCTCCCCCCAGATCAATTTCCATTTTCTTTTTCATGACAGCATCCACCTTTCCATAAGCCCTCAATCTGGGAACATGATAATACTCATAATAATACATTTTTCTTGAGCAACTATTTTGTCCCTGACCTGGTGCCTTTTTTCTTTTGATCCTTACAACCCCTCCTAAACAAATATTATTCTCATTTTCAGGATGAGGAAAACTGAGGTCAAAATTGGCCGCAGAGCTACGAAGTGACAGAGCTTTGAATCCCTCAGTTTCCTTAGATTCCAACCCCACTCTTAAGACTCTTTTATTTGCCCTGTTGCCTGGGTGGGTTGGGGATGGGAAGCAAGGTTGGTAGGAAGTCCCTGAAGACTTCTCTTCCAGGTGACATTTGTAACCTTGGCACTGTCACTAGATTTAGCTTCAGTCTCAAGTGTCCAGAAATCAGATCCCTGTCTAGAAAGAACAGAATATAAATCATTCACAGTCTTGAACCAGATACCATTGGGTTAGTTGATAGCACATAGTAGGTCCTCAACAAATACAGCAGGAAGCAGCCTTATGGTCCACACTCTGCCCGCATAATTGGATCACCCCTACCTCCTACCCTCCTCAGTCCAAAATCTGAAGGTGGTTTGGTGAATGTGGAAGCAAAGCTGGAAGTTAGCGGTCATATAGTTGAAGAATCACTCATTCATCCATTCATTCATTCATGTGGCATATTTCTCTAACATAGTGATTCTCAAATCGGGTTGCACATTAGAATCACTGGAGAGAGTTTTAGAAATTCCAGTTTCCTGAGTCCAACCTACTGGATCAGAATGTCTTAGGGTGGGGGTTGGGTACTACATTAAAAAATCTTCCCAAATGACTCTGACAGAGATGATCGTTAGTGTGGCTGGGCAGAAGTAAGGGAGGAACTGAGTGTCCCCAAAGGAATATGGCCAGCTGGAGGTCCCCCAGTACCTGCCAAGAGCCAGATTGGAAATTAGAGTTTTTCCAACTTTAGCAACATAGACAATCCCTTTAAAGGGGAGGGGAGGACTCTCAAATTGAATAGTGTCTACCCAAAGATTTCACGTCCCAATCTCTGGAATTTGGAAATGTTGCTTTAGTTGGAAAAAGGGTCTTTGCAGATGTAACTAAGGATTTGAGATGAGATTGTCATGGATTATCTGGGTGGACCCTAACTGCCATCAAAGAGTGTCCTTATAAGAGAGAAGCAGTAGAAGACAACCTAGACACAGAGAAGACGTACAGAGTCGGAGGAGGTCATGTGAAGATGGAGGCAGAGACTAGAGTGATGGGGCCACAAGCCCAGGGACACCTCGAGTACCCAGAAACCTGAAAAGGGAAGGAAGTCTTCTCCCCTAGAGCCTGTAGAGGGATCTCAGCCTTGCCCACCGCTTGATTTGGGACTTTTTGCAGGCAGGACTGTGAGAGAATAAATCGCTCTTGTTCTGAGTCAGCTGGTCTGTGGTTATTTGTTACAGCAGCCACAGGACACTGATCTAGACTTCCTAGTGTGGCTACTAATTCCCCAGACACTCTAATGAAGAAATCTCCAAATGAAAATATTCAAGTTTTATTCCTTGACCTTATCTCTCAAGAATAATTGTCCTTGAAATGAAAGAATTCCTGTGCATTGTCCTGACCCCCAGGAATCAGTTTTGGATGATGGGAACCTTGGAAGTGTTTGAAAATGCCCCCTCCCTAGTCTGCGGAGCTTCAATCTGCTGCCTGCCCCTTGTCGCTAGCCTCACACCAGGTCAATCCAATGGTTAGACCTCCCTTCTCTCAGGATCTAGTAAGCCTTTGGTATTTACACATCTCACACTGAACTTTTCCTTAAAGTTGCCTCACCCTTCCTGAGCACTCACTCTGACATCTTTTTGAGTCTTCATGACCACCCTCAGCAATAGGTACTATCGCTATCAACCCATTTCACAGATGAGAAAATTGAGGCAGCACACCTTCAGACTGCCCTACTCTTTATTTCATTAAAAAAAAAAGTCAGTAGGGAGGGTATAGCTCTGTGGTAGAGCGCGTGCTTAGCATGCCTGAGCTCCTCAGTTCAATCCCCAGTACCTCCAATTAAAAAATCAATCAATCAATCTAATTACCTCCCCCTCAAAAAAGAAAAAAAGCTTTAAAAAGGAAAATTTAAAAAAGAACACCAACATTAAAAAAAAGTCAACCTTATTGAAAGTATACTTTATATCTTAGACAATGTAAGTTTGTGGTAAGTTTTAGAGTCACCATCACCACAACCAAGATATAGGTCACTTCCATCACCCTGAAGAGTTTCCTCATGCCCTTTGTGGCAGTCCTTTTCTGCCTTCCCCCAGTCACCGATCTGATTTCTGGCCCTCAAGTGTTGCTTTTTCTAGAGTTTTGTGTAAAAAAAAATCATATAGCATCTGTTGTTTTCTTCTGGCTTCTTTCACTCAGCAAGTGATTTGGAGATTCATCTGTGTTGCTCTGTGTATCTGTAGTTCATTCCTTTTTTAAAAAAAAAATTTAATGGAGGTACTGGGGGTTGAACCCAGGATCTCTTGCATGCTAAGCATGCGCTCTACCACTGAGCTATGCCCACCCTCCTGTAGTTCATTCCTTTTATTTGCTATGTAATAATTTATTATGTGAATACTTTACAAGTGGTCTACCCATTCACTTGTCAGTGGACACTGGGTTGCAGCAGCGTTATGACTAAAGCTGCTATGATTATTTCAGAGCCTATGTTTCTCACTGCAAGGTGTACACTCTCTGTGTTGCAAAGAACCTTTAAGGGTGGGTAGTATTAGCCCCACTTTACAGATGAAGAAACTGAGGCCCAGAGAGGTGAAGTCAGCTCCCTGAAGGCACACAGCTAATTGGTGGCAGAGTCAAGATTTGAATCTAGCCCTGGGCAGCTCCAAATCCTTTGACACTCCTGTCGTGTGTCTTGTTGTTGCCAAGGCACAGTGGGTATTGTCTCCTGAAGGGCATTACCCTGGTGGATTGACCCATTTGCCTTTCTTCAGCATCTCAGTTTTCATAACACCCTTTTGTCAGCCCTCAGAGAATATATTGTCTCCTGAGGGAACTAGGCCCATGTTTATCAAGTTCAGGAATCTGAGCCCTAAAACCAGGCTGATGTGTTCTTTGTCAACGCAAAACACAACTATCACTGGACCCAAGATCCCAACAGCCAACCCAACAGCTTCTGCCTCTCAGCCACTGCGCTAAGTTGTTTCTGTGTCTTAACAGATTTACTTCTCCCCCAAAGCTGGTGAAATATCCCCATTTTACAGATAAGCAACCCGAGGCACAAGGAGGTCAAGTGGCTTGCTCTCAAGCTCCCACTCTGGGAAATGAAGGAGCCAGGACTCAAACCCAGCCATCTGTCTGTCCATTACTCCTCTTCACCTCCAAACCTCCATAAACAAGACAGGTGTCTGCTGCCTGTTGCCTGGTGAGCAAGTTGATGAGAGGAATTTCATACCTAGTTCCGCTCTGCACTTACACAGACATTTATCTGTTGTAAGTTTATCACTGTATTAACAGAGTATTTTATTTCCTGTACTCTTATGCTTTGACATCTGGGACTTGATGCTCCTCCCAGGGTTAGGCAGTTACTGGAGAAAGGGAACAATGCTTGCTCTTGAATGTGTTTTTTAAATGCAAGCCAATCGACCAATCCGAGCCCACACCCCCACCTATCTCCTTTATCAGGCCCTCACACTCTGGGCCACCATCCACCTGCCTTATCCACCCAGGGCCAGCTCCCAGACAACTAGGGGTGCCCCTTAACCCCAGAGCCTGCTGAAATGATTCAAACTAGCCAATTCTCAGCCTACCCACCCTGTCTCACCCACTCCTTCCCCACAGAAACCACAATAAATGCTCTTGTCCATGGTTCCCTGTCTCCCTCACCCTCTGCCTCTGGACAGACCTGGTGCTTCCTCGGGTAGCCTCCCCCATGGTGTAACATGTCCCCTTCTCTTGGGGTCTGTGTTGGGGCACAGACTCTGGTCAGAAAAACCTGGTTTCAATTTATCTTGAGCTTTCTTGCATGGCTTTAGGCAAGTCACTTAACCTCTTTGAGCGTCACTGTCTTCAGCCAGAGAATGAGAAGAAGATCATGATAAAAGTACAGTTCATAATCACTTATCTCCTCTTCTGAAATCCAAAAAGTTCTGAAAGAAAAAAAATTACAAAAAAAAGAATTGGAAGCAAGATCTAGAGATGAGGCTACTTCTGGTCTTAATTTATTTCACTTAGTGTCAATATCCTAATGTCCCTACTATTAGAATCACCAATGAATTTAATTACAGGAGCTGCCCAAACCCCTCTGTGGGGTGAATTACACAAAGAAGATACAGTCATTGTATCACTTTTCTAAAATCCAGACCTCTCTGAATTTTGAAACACATCTGGCCGGAGAGTTTGGGATCCAGAATTGTGGACCTCCAACACCATACCTCCAGGGACGGGAAGATACAATGAAGTAATGAGTATGAAGGACTTTGCACAGTGCCTGGAACAGCTGGTATCGTTTCTATTCTAGATAAACTGTTTCACCTTTCCCATCAGTCACTGGAAGCCTGAGGGATAGAAAAGAACTGTGTGTCTTGTGTCTTCTTCTCCGTGAGCTCTGATAACACCACTTTTTGAAACAGTGCAGCCCTGGAAAACATCAGTCAACTCATAGAAGTGGTTTTCATGATTTTTTTTTAGCATATAGATTAACTTAATTTGTTTTCCAAATTAAATCTACTGTGGAGTCTTCCAATATATCAAATAGCAGGCTATAATTGTATTAGCATACATTTACTTCATAAGCTCATATATGTACAATATAGCATGAACTACAAAGAACAATGAAGAGTTTTCATTAAACTATGTTTGAAAATGGGGGTTTACAAAGGCCAGCTGCAGCCTTCAGCACATCCAATTTACTTTCGGTTTGCTGTGTGCCAGCCATGTCTTGATCCACGTAGATAAGTAGCTTCAAATGGTAACCCGTTTTATGCAACAGCTTGTTTTGCAATCTCAGGAAATTCTTCCACTGGTCCAGAAAAACTCCAAAGAGAAGTGGTCTGAGATTTGGGTTTTATGGGCAACCCTGAACAACCACTCACAGTATGGATACAAACGTGAACATTGTATGTGAAACACCCCAAGCCCACAAGAAGCACAAAACACGGTCTTAATACTGCAGTATGATGATCGGAAATGTTACCCTGTCCTTTGTTATTATACAACGATTGTGCCTTGATGGGAGACTAGCACGCCACGAAGGAATGTACCTGAGATTTGTGTAGCATTTATTCAAACTGAGGAAATAATGAACCAAGTTGTATAATATTCTGAGTGAGGACACCCAAGCTAGAAATTCACAAGGAATACAGAGATCAGTAGAAACATACAAACTCCTAGACCATGGATGCACTTGTAAGAAGTTCCAGTATATGTGTGGGGATGGCAGGAAAAGCTTTATCCCAACCATTGCGCAAAGAAAAAAGCTGTTGAAGCTGATGGTAGAGAACCAGCTTGGTGAAATGGACAAAAATCAGAGTCTTCCAGGTTTTAGGTGATGTCAAAGCAAGTGAACTCTTGAAATTCCTCTGTCTTGACATCTGCTGCGAATGCAAGGACCTAAGGGGAGTTTCTGACTGCCTGAGGGTGGGTTGCTTGTCTGCACCCTGGCTGCCAAAGTGGGGCTATAGTGAAGGAACTTCCATCTTTTGGCTTTGCAAGAGGGGCAAAATAGAGTAGCTTTGCAGAAATAAGAAAGGGAGTTGGATGCTGGAATTCACAGACAAGACTGATGCCCACCACGGTAATACACTGGGGATCTCCACTACTACAATTTGGTAGGTAACAATCTGAGCCTGTTTCTCTGTGTATAGATTGTATTCTTTAAAATTGCATTTTAGAAAAGAAGTTCAGCTCAAACATTCGCAAATCCCTAAACTAATGGAAATTTGCAAACTCACAGGTCAGATGTCCTGAACAAGAGCTCTGTCTACCCAGGGACATATGGATTTTACTCGATTGGCTTTTTTGTTGTGGTTTTTCTTCACCGTTACAGGGGACTTGTAGACTTTGGGATTATATGTTGTTAATCGATAATTCTTGAAGGTGACCTCTTAATTATCTCCTTTTGGAACATTCCCTGGAAGGCTCGCCTTTTGTTCTTTAGAGTGGAGCACAAGTTAGAGCTTCTGGGATTTAATTTGGGGAGACCCCTATCCTCACCCCAGGTGCTAATCAGAGCAGAAAAGACTCAGTCTGACCATCTCTGTAAGGGAGAATCAGCGTGTAGAGAACAGTGACAGCTTTTTTTCAGAGTCACACAGAGCAGTGAGGTCCTCAGACATGGTGAGGAGGCAGGTCAATTTCTAGCCATGGTTTCTTCCTGCCACGTGCAGAAGAGTGGCCCACTCCTGACAAGTTTGTGCCAGAGGTACATTCGCGATACATCCTTATAAAAGACAAACAACGGTTCTATACTTTGCTATGACAGGATATCCAGCAGAGCCCAAAGCTGGAGAGGGCTGGGTGTCCTCCTCCCAGCACACATCCAGCAAGAGGGGCTGTCCCCAGCGTCAGGCCGCCGGGTATGGCGAAGCGGATGGTGGCTTTTCTCCTCAACACCCATCTCCCTGACACGTTCTTCCTGCTTAGCTTTTCCTTAACTCTGGTAACAGACCTTCTGTCAAACCTTGGAATTCCGGACCCTATTTCTCTTCGATTTCCCGCAAACACCTGTTTACGCAGGCGCCGGAAGCAAGCCGCGGTCTCCATGGCAACAGTCTGACGCGCTGCTTGGCTCCGACAGCGACTGCGCAGCTGCTCTCGCGGGGTCTCCGGGTTATTAGACGTATGCTGATCTTTGAGACCCTTCCTCACCCACTCCAATAATATCCACGCGCATGCTCAGGTGTTACTCCCACGCTCTTAAATGTGCACAACTACTCAAATATTACCCACTCAAGCTTACTCTCGTTCTCAGATGCTACCCACACGCTCAAGAGGTTCCCGCGCTCACTCATATGTATTCAAGTTTTAAACAACTCAGATGTTACCCGCAGCTATTCAAATATTTAATATGAGTGCTGCGAGGGCAAGGTTTGGGTCTGTTTTGTTCCCTGTTGTATCCCCAGTGCCTGGAATAGCCCCTAGTGCACTGTAGGTGCCCGGGAAATATTTGTTGAATAAATAAATGATCCGTACTCAACCAGATCATATCCACGTCTGCTCAAAGGGTACCCACGCCCACTCAAATGTGTGCGGGTAACTGAAATGTTACCCACGCGCTTATGAGTGCTGTGAAGACAGTAAGTTGCATTGGAGTTGCTCCGTTCCGTACCCCCAGCTCCTAGGATAGTGCCTGGGACATGGTAGGTGTGCAATAAATATCTGGATGAATGGGTGAGTGATCCACACTTAACTAGATATTAACCATGCCCACTCAGATGGAACCCACATGTTAACACAGAGAAAAATACCCACCTTCATTCACACTAGTCGTTACCCTTTCTTACTCAATAGTCCCCCATTCACTTGGATGATAGCCATCCTCACTCGCATCCCCAAACTTACTCAAAGGGTACCCACCATCCCACAGTCGCCCCTCACACCCACTCAGCTGACACCCACCTTCACTCAGCCATCCCCACGCTCAACCCACGTCACCTCACAGCTTCTTGTCAGATGCATGGTGCCGTTGTTGGTTTTTCTTGTGCTTCTGCTTGCCTTTCTTGCCATCACCAGCCTTGCTCTCCTTACCCGTGAAGTCCAGAGGTGGCAACCGGTCCACCGCGGCGGTGGCCCCAGCCCCTGGCGTCTCCCCCAGGCGAGCCCATCACACTTTCTGGCAGGCAGCTCTCTGGGGCCCGTCACTGTCGGCACAGTTCCTGCCTCAAGACCCGGGCCACATCCTCCACCGTCCTGCCGTCGCTCTGCAGGAGGAAGTTCAGCTTGGTCAGGGATTCAATATCCTGCTTCTGGGGCAGATAGACCGCTCTCCACCAGCTGCCCTTGCCCTGGATCTCCCTGGGCATCACGGCATAATTGACGTCCTCCGCCAGCCTGATGATGGCTGCCTTGGATCTCTCTTCTTCCAGAAAGTCCTTCCCAGCCACTTCGAACTTGCCCAGAGGTTTTAGGGGGGCCCGTATGATCTCTTCGAATTCCTCATGATTGTAGTCTTCTGGGATACTGAGGATCATCAGGGACTTGGAACTGTCCACCTCGAGGGCTTTGCACCCATGCTCCAACAGTGCGATTTCCTGGACGCCGAACTGCACCTTGCCCAGCTCTCTGAGGCAGCAGTATGCCGGCTGGTGCACACCTGTGCTGCCTTGAGAATCCAAAAAATTATCCAGGATGCCATGATCCCTTCCCAAAAGCTAAGGAAGAGAGAGGCCTTCCGGGGCCCAATCTGTCCACCTCCGTCAAGGATGCTCAGGCCCTGCACAGTGTCTAGCTTTCTGTCACTTTCCTCTGAGGGGGCTTTTGGGAATTCCTAGGGACTTACGCAGAGTGAAGCAGGGCTATCTGCCAGCAGGCTCGTGGATCTTGAGTCCTAGGCAAGGCGACACCATTGAGGATCTTAAGATGCTGTTCCTTCCTTCTTGGCGGTTGTCTTCAAAGGTCTCGCAGGCCCTGGCAATCTCAGCAGACCTGGGACTGCTGATCGCCCTGTGTCTTTTGTCACCGGAGTGTCGCGGGTGGGTGCCCTGCAGGCAGGGCGGCTAGTTCTTGCCGCTGGCCCAAAAACTGCCCTCACTGCCCTGTGGCCTGGCTAGGACAAGAATGTGACCGCCGCACTTGCTCCCGCAGTGACGTCACCTTCTCCTTCCTCTCTGCGCCCCGCGGTCACCATGGCAACCGCTAGAGCAACGCCTCTGCCATTGGCCTGGGTCAGCCGCATTGAAATCAAGAGTCTGAGGGGGTCATTCAGGGGTGAGGGGTCAGCCTCCCACCTTCAGATCTACCTTCTCTTCTCTCCTCAGAAAACAGTTGATTCTAGGGGACAGGGAAGATACAAGATGAGCTTAGAACAGTTTTGGGGTCAGAAAGTAAGGAAATGCTCAAAGAATGATGACAACAGGTGAAGGACACAGAGCCAGCTTGAAGGGTTCCCATTGGCCGAATCTGGGACAATTTGAGCATCAGCGTTAAAAATGAGAGCAACAGATCATAACTCCTTGAATAAAATAAGTATCTGTATTAAGTGGTTGAATTTTTACCAGTCTATGAGTTAGATACTGTTTGATTTAGTTGCTCATTCATTCAACAAATACTGAATTACAGCTTAAACACGGAAAAACTTATGATTATTTACTGTGTGCAACATTTTGCTTTGTCTTTTTTATGCTTCATGATTGTCATGGCCATAAGTTGATTATTTTTGCAATAGATGCAGCACAATGTTAGCCTAGCATCTATTGAGAAACTTCTCTCTCTCTCTTAAATGTCAAAGATGCTTCCCCAACTCGCAAAGTCTTTCCTCCTCTGGGTCATCTTGAGAGCAGACCAGACAAGTGAATGCTTGAACTTGAGGGCATGACTGGCAGGGACCTGGGGATGAGCCAGGATGGGAAACTTCCTTTAACTGAGAATCAACCTGGACTTCATATTTGGGCTGTCTGTGAAACTTTACACCAGCACCTGACAATGCCGCCCCCATCCATCCATGAGCACCAGCACTGAATTGTGAGTGTGTTACATCAGTGAGAATGTGAGCAGTATCTGAGGAAGAGTGGATGGTGATAGAATGACCTTGGACAGTGCCTTGGGGAGATCCATTGTTGGCTGGTGGGAAATGTTTAAGTCAGGGACCACCAACTGCAAACCTAACATGGCAATGTGGTCTTCAGATTGGTTTCATTTGGCCAACGCTATTTTCCAAACAGTTGAATCCATAGCCAACTTTTAAATTCCAAATTTATAAGAAATTACAGATTTCTAGCTTCCCTTAAAAATGAGAGACTCTATCAAAATCAACCCTCATTCTCACCTAGTTAAAATCTGTTGGGGTTGAGAAGCTTTGCCTCCCTTTAGATTGAGCACCTGCTCTCTAATTTTCCACAGACTCCTCTAGCCCCTGTTGTACCACCTGCCATTTATGACAACGTGGATTGACCTTGAGCGTATTATGCTAAGTAAAATAAGTCAGACAAAGAAAGACAAATACCATATGATCTCACTTCTATGTGAAATCTTAAAAAAAAAAAACCCAACAACCCAATCCAAAAATGGGCAGAAGACCTAAATAAATGTTTCTCCAAAGAAGACATAAAAATGACAAATAGGCACTGAAAAAGTGCTCAAGGTCGCCAATTATCAGAGAAATGCAAATCAAAACTACAATAAGGTATCACGTCACACCGTTCAGAATGGCTATCGTTAAAAAATCCACAAATGATAAATGCAGAGAGGGTGGGGAGAAAAGCAAGCTCTCCTACATGGTTGGCTGGAATGTAATTTGGTGCAGCCACTATGGAAAACAGTGTGGAGATTTCTTTAAAAACTCAAAATAGAGTTACGGTGTGATCTGGACACATTTCCAGAGGGAGCTCTACTTAGAAAAGATACACGCACCCTAATGTTCATAGCAGCACTACATACAATAGCCAAGACATGCAAGCAACCTAAATGTCCATTGACGGATGACTGGATAAAGAAGTCGTGGTATATTTATATAATAGAATACTACTCAGTCATAAAAGAATAAAATAATGCCATTTGCAGCAACATGGATGGACCTGGAGATCATGAATCTAAGTGAAATAAGCCAGACTGAAAAATACCATGTGATATCACTTATACATGGAATCTAAAAAAAAAAAAGACACAAATGAACTTATTTTAAAAACAGAGACAGATTCACAGACATAGAAAACAAACTTGTTACCAGGGTAGAAGGGAAGTGGGAAGGGATAAATTGGGAGTTCGGGATTTGCAGATACTAACTACTATACATAAAATAGATAAACAAGTTTCTACTGTATAGTACAGAGAACTAAAGTCAATATCTTGTAGTAACCTATAATGAAAAAGAATATGAAAAGGAATATATGTATGTACATGTGTGACTGAAATATTATGCTGTACACCAGAAATTGACACAACATTGTAAAGTGACTTGATTTCAATAGATAAATAAATAAAATGAAATGGAAAAAAAAAGAGAGAACAACAAGGTGGGCAAGAATTTAATCTCTAGAGGCCTAACCTGAGTTCAAGTTCCAACCTCCCCACTCCCTGGCTGGGCAACCTTAGACAAAGTCACTCAGGTCCGTGTCTGAAAATGGGCCGATACCGGACGAAGCCCCTCCCTCACCAGGCACCGCGAAGTTTCAGTGAGGTACTCAGCACAAAGGACTCAGAATAGTACCCACCCCGAGAGAGGTCCTCCTGTTCATTGTGCCAGTTATATTTTGTAATCATGTAAGTGCGCTCAAAAAGTTAAACGTCTGTAATAAAGAGGCTGACTCTCTTTTTGAGGTTTGACCATCGACAGCTTTTAGATCACCCGCCCCATGTCTGGGGAAGCTCACAGAAAGGTCCACTCACTCCTGCCCTTGGCAAAGGTCAAAATTTACAAACCCCCAGCCCAACCCACTGTAAAGGCCCAACCCACTCACTCCAGTTTTGTTCAAGCCACCAGACTGGCTTGTGCCTGCCCTGGACTCTCTGGAAAAATCCCAGCATGTGAGTCAGAAATCTGATACCCTCTTGGTGCTTGTGGCATCATCATCCTGATTTGAGGTGAGCCATTGATTTCCCCCAACCACAAAATCACCTTTTGTGGGGTAACTACAAAACTACCTCACTATAAAAAACGTGTGCTCATCCAGGCATCAGTCCTGTTTGTAACAACTGGAGACAAAAACTTGTAGGATGTCACAACAGGGAGAGAGTTAACTAACATCTATGGCACTGGTTCTCAGATTGTGTTTCCAGGCGCAGCTGCAGCAGCCTGGGTCCCCTCCCCAAAAACTGGTGACTCAGAACCCCAGAGAAAGGATAATGGTTCTTAATCTTGGCTACTCACTGAAATTCCTTGGGAAGCATTTTAAAAACTGGGATGCCCTGGCCTCACCCCCAGAGAATTTGAAGCTGGTGGTCTGGGGAGAGGAGTAGGCATCAATAATTTTAATAATTAAAAAATATTAATGATCAAAGCTCTCTGGGTGACTCTACCATGTGGCCAGGACTGAGAATAATTTCTGCTCCAAAATTCCCATTTCACAGGCAAGAAGGAACTTGCTAAGTCCCCAGGGCAAATTGGTGACAGAGTGGAAGTAGAACCCAGCAGTCCTGATTCCCACTTAAAGCTTCTTTTCATTACATATGGCAGCCCCGAGCCCTGTTGTTATTTATTATTATTATTATTATTATTATTATTGTTGTTGTTATTATTATTATTACTGTATGCCATGGAAGGACTGATATGGCTTAACTTTAAAGGCGCCTGTATTTTTTTAATTAAAACCAACATTCTAATAAGCAAACTGTTCTGCAGTCAAATCTTAAAATGGTGTCCAGGTGGCAAAATTGTGGAGAATTTTTCCATATTTATCGAGGTTTTTCTCTAGTAATTGTACATTACTTTTATAGTCAGATAAAGAATATCTAGATAAATGACACCGGAGGCAAGAAAAAAAACAAAACAAAACAAAAACAGGCAGACTAAGTAGGTGAGACGGCCATGGAGCATTTGAATGGAAACGCCAGCTCTAGCCAGGAGAAAAAAAAAGAAAAGAAAGATGTACAAATGATTCACTTTTCCCTTCAACCTCTAAGCTAAAAACCTTCCTGCTGTGTGAGTGGGTGGCCCCAGAGAGCAGCCTCATTCCTGCATAAACCTTATTTCAGTTGAAATAAAATCTCTCTAGTCCTGGGCCAGATGTACATTTTTCATCAGGGTGACTCCTGTGTCTTAATGTCCTCCACATCCCAGTTCCTTGCACTTAGGGCTTACATATCTGTGATTTTTGTTCCCTCCACATGATATCTTCCAAGCCCACAAGAGAATATGATCTCTCTCTCTTCATACTGTTGCTTCAGTTTGGTTTACCAGTTGTCTTTCCGCCACGTTGCCATCTTCCAGTAGGTATTTATAACGTTTGGCGAACATCAACATACATTGAGAATTCAAAGAATTCAAAGATAACAATACATTCCTTCTTTTAGAAAAATAAATAAAATTGTTCACTCTCTCTCTCTCTTTTTTTCCTTTGGTTAAGGGATTCCGATAAAAAAACAAGATTAGTCACCAGCCAGGACTTTTCTCACCACGTGACCCTTTCCAGACATTAGGAAGAAATACGATCAGCCTCCACAACACACAAGAGAGAAGCCTTCACGTGACTGTGTTGTGCCTTTAGGTGATGAGGTTTTTTTTTTTTAATGCACACTTGCACTGCTCAGTTCAGATTTTCATGCGTGGAACATTCTAGAAAATAGATGTAACATTGATTTCACTGCTGTACCCCGAATCTGTGACTTTTTTTTTTAAGTTGTGGAATATGTAATATGCATACAACTTGTGCCCCAAACACAGTTTAACAAATAAATATATGATGCTATGACCCATCAAGAAACAGTGTCTGCTCATCACAAACTCCTCCCTCCCCAGGGGGAAATAATATCCAGTTTTGTGATAAACACTTCCCTGCTTTTCTGTAGATTTGTATGTTTATTACCAAACTATGCATCTCTCAACGCTATAGATTTGACTATTTTTGAACATTATATTAATGCAATCTTATCACATGGATTATTTTGCTGTGTGGTTGTTTTTATAGGAAAAATAAATTAAGCAAAGAAAAGGGACGTGGGCCTCCCAGTTTCTGGGCACGTTTCCTCACTTGGAATCTTGTTCCTTCTCTGAAGAGAGGTGGAGACAGCTGCCCAATTTTTTTGTGTTTTTTTTGGTCAGGAGAAAGTTCAGGGCCTGCAGCTGGTGGCTGTAACCTGAGCCCCAGCTCAGATGAGAATACATCTCTTCTCCTTCTGCATAATCCCTGAGGTTTTGTCAATTATGTCCAGAAAGACAGAGAGAGAGAGAGCTCAGAATGGCCTGGGAGAGGATAGAGTTGCCAGGCCTGTGGTATTGAAGCCTGAGGCTATGTTTTGGATTCCTGTTCTGGGCAATGAACCAAACAAATCAGACACTATGTCTTTGAAAAATCAGCATCATTGCAAACAAGTTGAGAAGTCACATCTGAATCCAGCCAACATGGAAACCCACAGGGCACCACACACCAACTCTTCTCAGCTTTTCCTTCGAAATAGCAACAAAAATCAGCAAAAAACAAATCCATCCACATATCCATCCACAGGGGAAGAGATAATTAACCGATTTCAGCAGCTGTCACAGGTCATTGACCATGATCCACGGTAAGAAATACATTTTACTGTGACCCAGGACACACACACACACACACACACACACACACACACACACACAGTAGAAAATAAAGCTTCATAAAACATATTACTACACAAAATGAATTCAGATAGTTTGTATTCTGTTATTCTGTTGGGGAAAATTGTGAAAGACCTTGAAGTGTATTAAAAAAATGACTAGAGTCTTTGCTGGAAAATTTGGGGTTGTCGAGCTCCCCTTTTCATGTTTTCCAATTTCATGGCGTCTCTGAATCTTTGAGCTCTTTACTCCTCTGTAAATTGCACATAACAGCAATGCAAATGGTCCTTGTCCATAGATACTTAAGTGAATTTTGTCTGGTGGACAAATTCCTTCCCTCTCCCACTGGGGGAAAAGCCAGTTTTCTATGTACGTAGATAATTCATTTCAGCCTTCTTAATGGTCTACCTATGTGTCTTCCCTGTGGCTTTTTCCTTTTAAACTGGTTGTACTATCTTACTGAGTTATTTGATGAGTTTAGTAGAACATTTGGCACATGTCCATTTTATCGGTGTATGAGAGTTAAGATTTTATCTTTACTATATTCATAACCATAGATCACAGAAGAAATAATACTGGAAATTTGAAAACAGTTGGAGATAAAAGACAATGGAAATACTGTACACTCTAACCCGCAGGAAGTTTTAGCCTTAAAATGTATTTATTAGTAAAGAGAAAAATTAATGAGTTAAGCATCATCTCAAAAAGTTCGGAAAAGGAGAGAGGGACCTAGAAAAGAGAGAGCAGTAGAAATCAATGAAACAAAGCAAACATACAAAAGAGAAAGGGAAGACAAAGCCAATGTCAATTCTCTAGAATAAGCGATGACACAAATAACTAACAGCAGGAATGAAAAGGGAATCAGTTCAGGTGCTGAAGACATCAGACAGATAAAATTATGGGCAATTTAATGCCTATAAATTTGAAAATACAAATGAAATAGACATGGTGGTGAACCTGGTGTGTTTGATACCCAGAGCAGATTTTTTTTTTTTTTAATGGAGGTACTGGCAATTGAACCCAGGACCTTGTGCACTCTACCACTGAGCTACACCCTCCCTGAGCAGATCATTTTTAATACCTCCAAAGTCTATTCAACAAAACTGTTTTGGGGAATAATCAAGAAAATCATAGTAATGCCCCCCCAAAACAGTGAAAATTTATTTAATTGAACTTCTGATGCTAGTAAACACACAAATACACTCCAAAAATTGTTTGAATAAGATAAATATAATAGAAAAGAAGAAAAGAAATATTTTGCCTTTAAAAAGATGGTAACAGGATTCTCCATGCAGCATGAATCTGTGGGAGATTTTTACTGTCCACTTTTCAGTATTTTCTCGGCTCTATATACGAGATATATGTTGCTCTTTTTGGTGTTCCACAATCAGGTATAAACGCTTTATCATACTTGCACCACCTCCCTCCTGTGGGGAAAAGCATTCATTTCCCCATCTTGGCTGAGAATAATAATGAAAGCAGGCGTGTTCTGAGTCCCTGATTCATATGCAACATCCCCAGAATTCTACTATCACCCCATTTTGCAAACAGAGAAACTGAGGCTCAGAGAGATGGAGTGATGTGCTTAAGGTTTCCCAGCTCTGAGGTCATGGAATCTGGGTAGGAACCTGAGCCTGATCCATCAGAGTTGTCTTAACCATCACCTTAAACCTCCTCCTCTCTTGCATTAGTGTATTTGGAGAATTTATAGCAAATACATTCAATCAGACTATTCCCTGAGCCCTTCCTTTGTGTCCAGCCTGTGCTGGGGACACAGCGATGACCAGTGATAGCCCCAGCTCTGACCTCCTAGGTTCACAATCCAGTAAGAGAGACAGACCAATCTTCAGACAGTGGTGAGCCAGAGTAGGCAGAGGTGGGATGAAGATGCCTCAGGGGGGCTGTGGATCCAGCTTAGGCAGTCAAGAAAGGCTTCCTGGAGGAGGCTGAAACCTGATGGACAAGGAGGTGTGATCCAGGTCAAGAGTGACCAAGGCTTGGCGGAAAGAAGCCCAGGGCACTTGAGAAAGTCTAGAAAAACCTTCAGTGAGTGAAGGAGTCCAAGCTGAACAAGAAAGGGAAAATTCCAGATCTTCGCCAGAGCTGCTTTTGAATAATCATGTATCTCAGGACTGGGCATAAGGTCTGGTCTCTGGCTGGCAGGTGGTGAAACAGAGGAGGGTCTCTGATGAGAGCAGCTGGCAGTCTTGGCCAGGCCCAGCCCTGTTCAGGGAGCCCTGTGGATGTTTGTCCTCCCCAGCCTCCTCTGCTAGGTTCTAGAGCCAGGGTCCCCAGGCTGCCGTGATCCTTTTTGCTGGGGGTCCAAGACCCTGGCACAGCAAGCCAGACAGATGTAAATTACAGTCCTGGCTTCCCTACAAACTAGATGTGTGGTTTCTGAGCCTCAGAAGTCTCATCTGCATAATGGGTTGATAGTCTCTAGTCCACGTGCCTGTTACGAGGGTTAAATTCAGAACAGATCACACCTTCACTCAGATCTCCACAGTGTCTCCCACATTCCTCTGAGAGGAAGCCAAGTCTTTCCAAGACCCTCATCCCCCTTCTCTGATCACATCTCCTACCCTCTCCCCCCGACCCCAACCCTGCACCAGCCACACTGGCTTCCCTGCTGCTCGTCAGACATCTCACTAGCTCCAGCAGGCTGTTTTCCTTGTCTGGAAAAACTTTACTCCACCTAGCTGCAAGGCTCACAGATTTTTGTCTGTTTTGTCCCCTGCTATATAAAGAGTGCTAGAACCATGCTTAATAATAATAATCATAATAGTGATTTTATATTATATTAATATAATAATGGTGACAGTGATAATTATTACAAGAGTCTCTTGGTATATTCAAGCCCTCGGCCCCATCCTTGAGTTCACCCCCTACCTCTGGCCCTTCCAGCGTGCACTGCAGCCAGGTCTACAGGGATTGTCATAGAATATGGCTTTTATTGGCTCCTAGTGTCTGGTGATTCTTTTAACTGGACCATCAGGGAGAGGGAATTTCAGAAGTCTCCTGGGAAAGCTTGTCAGGCTAGAAAATACATTTTTGTGGTAAGGCCTGTTATAAGCAGTGGAGTTTTTTAAAAAATGTATGTGTGTGGGGTGATGGCGGCGGGGAAAGGGGAGAAGGGACTTGAGCTGTGAATACTCCTACCTCAGTTTGACTGGGGGACCTAAGCCTAGAGAGAGGAGGCAGAGAGAGTGCCGATTGGAAAGTTTCCCAGGAATGGCCACCCACAGGATTTATGGCCACCTGGAGTGACTGGCCTCATTGACTGTCATAGGGGAAAAAAATCTCCCTCCAAGGCAGGGGAGGGCGGGAGCCTCTCATGTGGAGTTTACTATGTACCTGTCTACACTGATGAATAAGCGCTCCTGTGTGCTGGCTTCCTTCCCAGCACTGCAGACACAGAAAACCCTCTTTCTTTCTTCTTATTTATTATTTTTAAAGGGAGTGTCTCACTTTATGACTTCAGAGTTACAGTGGTTGTTCAAGTGGCTCGCTCCATTTCCAACCCAGGACACTCAGTGGACACACTCATTTACTCATTCAACAAAGAATGAATAACTGTCCCTCTGTGGTGAACACTGTCTAGGTTCTGGGGATACAGTGGTGCAACAAGACAGGGGAGGTTTCTAGCCTTGGGGGGCTTATGTTGTCATGGGGAATACAACTCTAGATAGTGTAAAGACTATCATTCAAACACTTTGGGGATTGCTTGTTATGCAGTGATGCTGATACACTGATAAGCCAATGTGAAATGACAGTGATATCTGGGAATGTGTGTGAGGGGGAAACTACTGTAGACAGGTGGAGTCTGGTAAGGCTTCTTAGCGGAGGTGACATTTGGACCAAGACTTGAATGACAAGGATGAAACCACATGAAGGATGCAGGGAATGGCAAATGCAAATATCCCAAGATGAGAATCATGGAAGATCATGGCTGGAAAAAACTTGAGTGAACAGGGAAATGCTTTGATTCTTAAGCTGAGATGGCATGCAAGCACTCATTCTATTATTATTTATACCTTTTTCACATATCTAAGTATTTAATAATGACAGGTTTTTTAAGATTCTGAGAATAATTATTTAAATAGAGATCATGGTACAGATCTATTTGGTTAAATATTTCAGTAAAACAAGAAGGAAAGGGTGCCTCTTGCTTACCAGTTAACAAGATGAATTTTACCTTTTAAAGGTTATAGTAGAGGAAATTTTATGAGAACAATTATGATTAAAACCGTAAAATTCCGTGGGGATGCATTTTACTTTCTGTAAACCATGTTAGCAAAAAAAAAAAAAAAACCAGAAAAAAATACCAAAGATTGAAGGCATTTTCTTTCTTTCCTTAAAATTTGTTTTTCATTATGGAAATTTTAAAATGTAAACAAGAGTAGAGAGAATAGTATAATGACCTCCATCTGTAGCAGTTTTCTACTCCAGCCGTTCTGGTTCTGTGACTCACACCAGGTGTTGCGCTTGGCAATCTAGGGGTTAGCGGTGAGGGGAAAAGCCGTGTCACTGGGCCTTTAGCAAGGACAAACTGAAGAAACTGGACCAAGAAGGAGCTCTCACTGCACAAACTGGATAGAATAAGCCAGATGAGTCACAGAGCCAGCACGGTGGGTTATTACAACTTACTCAGGAGAGGGAATCTGGGTGGGAGCCCCGAGCCCCCAGACCTTCTTTGTGTTTAGTATTCACGGAATACTGTGGGTTCTCATTTAAACTACACAGGAAGATAAATAAAATAAAAACCTAAAGGTTATACATAGAGAAATAAGGTGCAAAGGTAACCCAAATGTGTAGATGTAGGTGGAAGTGTTGGGGCTGCAGGGATGTGTTGTTATGGAAACTGCAGTTCCAAGTGTTGTCATGGAAACCACAGTGCAGTCTCCAATCAAGGATGCTTCAAAACTGTTTTTAGATCCACTGGTAATCATGGTGGTTCAGTGACAGGAAAAGGGGCAGGGAGCTGAGTCTACTTACACATTTACACACATACACTCACACACATATACACACATATATCCATACATATACATGTATGTGTATAAATATATACTTATATATTCCTTTATATATATAAACAAATTTAAAGGTTTTATTTCCTCATGTATTTATTTCTTTATCTTGTAAGCATGTTGGAATGCTTAATTAATTCAAGAATCTGCTTCTCTGATTGAACCCTGATTGAAACACTCTTAGGCATCCATGCAGTGAAGAAAGAGGTAACAGACCTGAGTTGTCCAAACCCCATACATTCTAAAGAGCTGATTAGCCCTTCACTGGCTCCTGGATAAACTCTAAGCCTTAGAGTATCCCATACCAATGATGTAATTTATGCTGGGGGCCTCGAGCCATGCAGTATCACTTACACCTCTTAGAGGGGCTGGAGGTCAACCACACAGGTACTCCATGCCTATGTGATTGACCCAGGAAAAAAAAACCTCCTGGGCACTAAAGCTCAGGTGAGCTTCCCTAGGTAGCAGTACTCTGCATGTGTGGTCAGACTTTGTTGCTGGGAAAAGTAAGCACTGTCCATATAACTCCCCTGGGAGAGGGTAGCAGAGCTTGCACCTGGTTTTCCCCCCAACTCTGCCCTATGCAGATTTTCCCTTTCCTGATTTTAATCTGCATCCTTTTGTTGTAATAAACAGCAATACTTTTTCTGAGTCCTGTGAAAACTCCTAAAAAATCATCGAACCTAAAGGGTGGTCTTGACACAGCATCTCAAACCCAGCATGGCCCAAACTACACGTCTGACTCGTCCTCTCCTCTCATCCCCAAATCTGTTCTCTATCAGACCTTCTCCATGTCAAAATAAGTGCCATCACCCTCCTTTTAGTTACTAACCCCAGAAACCTGAGGTCATACTTGCTTAGTTTCCCTTGCGCCTCACATCCTATTCCATCAGCAAAAACAGCAAAAGGAGGGTATTTATATTAAAAATACTGCAGTATAAGATATTTACAGAAAAGTGCACCTATCATAGGCATATCGCGTGCTGGATTTTCACAGTCAGAACACACCTGTAATCCAGAACAAGAAATAGAACTTTACCAGCTCTCCCTGCCCCAGGGAAGTCACATATTTCAAGTCAGTAAACATTCCACAGGAAAACACTCTCCCGACTTCTAACAACTAGGTTAATTCTGCCTGTTTTTGTACTTCATATAAAAGGAATCATACAGTATGTGCTCTTGGGCTTCTGGTTTCTTTTACTCAACATTTTTCAAGATTCATCTATGTTGTTCTGTGTGGTTGTAGATCATTCATTCTCATTCATTGTTTAGTATTTTATTGTGTGAACATGCTACAATTTATCCATTCTTTTGTTGATTGGTGTTTGGGTGGCTTCTAGATTTTGGCTGTTAGGAATAGCGCTGCAATGACTATCCTTGCCCACGGCTTTTAGAGAACACATTTCCGTTGGGTACATGTGTAGCTAGGAGTGAAGTTCCTAAGTTGCAGGGTTTGCACATGCTTTGCTTTAGTTGATATAGCCAAAGAGTTTCAGTGAGCGCTCCAATTGATCATCTGATCAAAACACTTTTTTTTCCTTTTTGGCGAGGGGAGGTAATTAGGTTTGTTTATTTATTTATTTTTTAATGGAGGCCCTGGGGATTGAACCCAGGACCTCGTGCATGCTAGGCGTTCACTCTACCACTGAGCTATGCCCTCCTCCCAACTTTGTATTTTTTTGACTTTTTCATTTTATCCATTTTCAATCAGCAAATATCAACAGCTCCTTGTGCTACCACTGGATTTCAGTACAACTTGCTACGATCCTCTAACAAGACCATCCCATCGGGCAGCAATTATGTCACCAGTCTTCTTGTTAGTTTCCTAGATGGACTGGTTCAAGCATCCCAGAACAAACTCCAGGTCATGGGAAAGATGGTTTAAGAAGAATGCTACTCAGCAGCAGAAGGGCCCCTGGAACTCTTGTCTTTACAATAATAATAGTTTACTATGTGTCAGGACCAAATACATATTTTTCTTTTTACAAAATATTGACTGCTGAGTATTTGGTCACAGGCAAAAAAAATCACCAGCATCAAATGAACTTTAGGGAATGTAAAAAAAAATTCTGAAATTCTATCAAATTTTAAAATTTTTATCACAATTCTTTTTTTTTAACTTAATAGCCAATTTTTAACATTTGGCAGTATAATTTTGTAACACAGTCAGCCACTAGCTTGCTCCTCTGGCTACTCTACTGCCCATTTATGACACTAAATGGCTGATGAAGGAACAAGACATATTTGACGAGCTCTGCTTGCTGATGATGACCTGTCACCAAACTATCAACTTTTCCTTCCTTGCTAAATGTAACTGACAAAAATAGATTTATCTTCTCTTCAGCTGACAAGCCAGAAGATCTAGGTGATGGCAATGACGCTATTTCATTGAAACAAACCCATGAAGTGAAACTTTGTGCGCTGCTAGAAAAAGCTACTTTGGGGAATATTTTCAGGGACTAGAGATTGTTGCTCTTGCTGTCTTTTGAAGTGATGTCAATCATCAACAATCCTAGCTGCACTCTCCCTTTGCAATATCTTTCTGTTATCTATGGCTGCTTAATAAGCCACCCCAAAACTTAGTGGCACAGAACAACTGTTTGTTACAGGCACTGATTCTATGAGTCAGGAATTTACACAGAGTAAAGCAGTGATGGTTTGTTTCTGCTACACCATGTCTAGTCCTCAACTGGGATGATGTAAGTGGTTGGGGGGTGACTCAAATGGTTGGGGGTAGAATCATCTACAAGTTTCTTTACTCCTATGTCCCAGTACCTGGACTGAGGTCACTTGAAGGCTGAGCCCAGCTGGGAACTGTTGACTGGAGCACACATCTGGCTTCACCATGTGGCTTGGGCTTCTTCATGGCATGGAAGCCAGAGAAGAATTGTGCTTCTTACTTGGAAGCTCAAGAATCCAAGAATGAAACTGTCCCAATGAACAAGGAAGAAGTTGCATGGCCTTTTATAACCTAGCCTGAAGAGTCACATACCTTTCCTTCCAAGATACCTTATTGGTTCAATCATTTCCTTTCTACCACACGCTCCTTTATAAGCAGTTACAAGTCTGCTCAGATTCAAAAGGGAGGGGACACAGATCTTCATCTCTCCATAGGAGGTTTGTCAAAGATTTTATTGCTATGTTTTAAAATCACTGCATAATGATACACATTCATTCTTCAGCTGATTCATAGAATTTCAACATGTAAAACACATGGGATTTTTAAACTCTAGTTATGGCTAGAGTGTTTACTGGAATGTGAATATTTAGATTGAACAATTTGAATGTCATCAAAATATGATGGGAACTTGGGCAATCAATCACACAGATATTGATCGTGTCAAGTTCAGGCATGCCAGAGATGACAGTGAAATGGATGCTTGGCTATCTGGCCTTGCAAAGGCCAATTCCAAAATGGAATTCAAATAACAGATTTTGGTTGAATACCCAGATCCACTGCATCTTTCATACATGATCCCCCTGAATCTTCAAGATGTCCAGACCAGGAAACTTTTGTGTATTCCTATTGTGGAGGAGAGGAAGGAGTTCGGAGAGCTCAGATTACTTGCATAAGATCGCAGTTAGGAAGCCGTATTGCTAGATGTATTAGTGACAACTCAAACCGAGACACTGAGGAGTGTTTTTCTTCTTCTTCTCCTTCTTCTTTTTTTTTTTTTAATTTAATGGAGGTTCTGGGGGTTGAACCCAGAACCTCATGCATGCTAACTAAGCACGTGCTCTACCACTGAGCTATATCCACCCCTTCCCTGAGGAGTGTTTCTTAACTGTCAACAAAGGTGTTGTCTGTAGGCAGTGAGTTGAGGAAAGAAAGGTGAAGCACAATCCCCAAACATGAAGCGGTAGGGACTTAAAAGTTTCTAGAAGCTTCTGGAAATTTCTGTAACCTAAGAACCGAAGCTGAATGAATGGTTGGGGGTAGAATCATCTACAAGTTTCTTTCCTGTGGCTTTCGTTATTAAAGCTGCTCTTTCGTCTCACTGATTTCCGGTGTCTCCCAAGAGTCCTGCTGGCTGAACCCAACAGGAAGGTAGAGGGGAAGAGGGCTAGTTGGTGCAGCCATAGAAGTCAGCAACCCCCACCGCCATCCCAGCTCCACGTTGAGTAGAGGCAGGTGGAAAGACTGCGTCTGGAGGGGCAGTCGGAGAGCATGCAAACCCCTCTGGCTCGGGAAACAGCTAAACAGTCACACTCCCACCAGGCTACCCAGGCCTTATAGCACGGCTAACGCGCTCGCAGGTAACCACTGGTTGCCATGGAGACCGCGGGCTCTGCGCAGCCAGGCCGCGCGGGAGCAAGTGCGCAAGCGCACACTGCGACGCCAGCCTTGGCTGCGCGCAGCTGCCCGGGTCGGGGCGAGACGCCGGGGCCGGAGCGGGATTGGACGCTGGCGTCCCAGCCCTTGGCCCAGAGCAGCCGCGCGGGGGTGGCTTGACCAGGCGTCTGGCCGGCGGCCGCATCCCAGCGGCCTCGCCTTGGCCCAGCTGGGCGGTCAGAGGCGGGGCTGCCAGATCCCGGCCAGGCGGGCGGAGAGCCAGGCCCCGGGGAGGAGCCGAATCCAGGACACGTGTGAGCACCCGGGGCCCGCTGTGGGGAGAAAGGCCCTGGGAAAGCGCGAGGCCTCCTGCAGGCCAGCCGTGCAGGGGGCAACTGAGATCTCTGAGCCTTGCCGTGTTCCCGGGAATCTGACCCTCCTCTCCTGTCACCTTACAGGATTAATACTTAGGGACCGCTGCAGCATCGGTCCACCTGGTAGACTCTTCAGTACACAGGTGTCCACGACCATGGCAGTGAATCTTTTGGAGGACTGGTGCCGGGGAATGGAAGTGGACATCCACAGGTCTCTGTTGGTCACGGGCATCCCAGAGGACTGTGTCCAAGCGGAAATTGAGGAGACCTTGAATGGGGTCCTCTCTCCACTGGGCCCGTACCTCGTGCTCAACAAGATTTTTTTGAGAGAAGAGAATACCAAAGCTGCTCTCGTTAAGGTCGGCGAGGGAGTGAATCTGAGGGCTATACCCCGGGAATTCCCAGGAAGGGGGGGTGTCTGGCGAGTGGTCTGTAGGGACCTCACCCAGGATGCTGAGTTTTTTAAAAACCTGAATGAATTCCTGAATGCAGAGGGCCGCACCTGGGAAGATGTGGTCCGCCTGCTCCAGCTTGACCACTCCCCACCACCCCAGAACCAGAATCAGCCTCCAGAGAACTGGGCAGAAGCTTTGGGGGTGCTTTTGGGGGCGGTGGTGCAAATTGCCTTCTACATGAGTGCTGAGAACTGCAGCCAGGAGGAAGTGAGGGCTCAGGAGGCTGCTGAGGCCCAGGCAGTAGCATCCTTGGCTTCAGCAGCAGGGAAGAAGGTCAAAAAGGAGCCAGGGTGGGCTGCGGAGGTAGGCTCTGCCTTGAAGATGGAAAACCTGGATGGCTGGAATGACATGGAAGATGAGGGTGACCCTCCCAAGCCTTTGGTTCGAAAGGCTGGAGCTAAGACTCGCTCCAGGAGAAAGAAGCAGAAAAAGACTCCCAAGCAGGAACCAGTAGCCTGGAAGAAATCCAAAGGCAGCCATTCCAACAGCTTGGCTTCTTTGGAGGATCCTGAGGCTGGTGATGCTGAAAACATGGAGATGTCTGAATGTATCAGGAGCAACAAAAAACCCCAAGTGAAGCAGGAGGAGTTGGATTTGAAGAAGCCCACAGCAAAATGTGCCTGGAAGTCTCCCAGCACCCCACCTGACACTGCCCGGGCGGAAGCCGCACGCCCTGGTGTTGCCTCTGAGTCAGACCAAGATGGTGGTCCCGAGGGCCCACCCAAGAAGAAGGCCGTGGGCTGGGCCTCCACAAAGAGCCCTGCTCCCGTGAGGAAGAAAAAGAAGGTGAGCTTGGGCCCTGTCTCTTATGTCCTTGCTGATTCGGAAAACACCAAGAAGAAACCTGTGATTCCAAAGAAAGGGCCAGGCTTGCAAAGGGATACATCGGTTCAGAAGGCCCCTCGGGGCCCACGGCCCGCTGAGTCGCCTGCCTCCACCTCACAGGGTCCAGAGGCCAAGCCAGAAGGCTCCCCTCACACTTCCAATGGTGAGAATGACGGCAGAAGGTGTTGCAGTTGTGTCAGCAAGTGGATGCGAGGGGATGGGGCAGCAGGGGCAGGTGGGACCAGAGGAACCTGAGGGGGTGGCGGGTCAAATGGTCCTTGAGGAGGACCCCAGCACCATGGAGGAGGCGGGTGACACATCAGGTGAGGTTTTAGAGGATGAAAACCCTGTTCCCCTCCCCACTCCTAAGAGCCCCAGGGAAGGCTGACAGTGGGGATGCCTGTGGGGGCAGGAGGTGGCAGAGCAAACCCACTGACCTGTCGCTTGTTGACAAGTGTCTCTGTGGTATTCTACAGTCATTCAGCTGCTTCATCCAACCCACCTCCCTCAATAAGAACTGAATCGGTTGGGGTTACAGTGTCGATCAGGGTGAGTGGCTTTGAGGGTGGGGTTTTCTGGAGGCCTGGTTGGGAGGTAGGAATGTTCAAGGACATGGAAAATTAAAGGAAGCGAAAAAACTTTCCAGTGACACCCTTCCCCCCTCTTCCTCTCTTGAGCTGTTCTCCTTTATCCACAGAACCCAGAAAGCTCTAATATGGGGGACCACCCACACCAGAGGAATTGAAAGAAGAGCAGGGAAGAAGTTCCAAGTCGAGAACCAAGTTTCTCTTGTCACCGAATGACTTTGGACTCTTGTAGGGACCCAGCTGGTAGAGATCCGGTTCTCAGAGGTAAAGGGTAGATGAGATCTTGGGATGGGAAGTCGGGGAGGGAGGTGTTTCCCTATGCCTTTTCCCCTGCCAGGCCTGCTTTTTCCCCTCCTCTCAGACGCGCCTTCGGAGGTTGGAGGGTCACTAAGCGGACTGGGAAAATTTTAGAATGTTCACCTTTAAATGTGGTCAAGGTCATTGTCAGATTCATCCGTGTTCAGCCTTTCTCCCCATCCCCTGCTGCCTCTTCTGGATTGTCAACCTCTGCAGGGCCTGGTGTTTTAAAGAGCACAGGGGCCATTTTCTCCCTCCCTTGCTCTCCGAGCTTGCACTACCTAGTAAGTTAAGCCAAGATCTTCGCTGCAGATCTGACTTCCTTGCTTCTACTGGTTTGCAATGTCCATCCTCCAGTTATCTCACCAGAGGGTGGTAAGGTTCCAAGAGTTAATTTTGGAGAAAAAGAATGTCCACTTAGGCCTTGAAGTGTTCAGTTTTAGGTTCTGTTAATAAAAATGGTACTTCGATTCCCAGGTGGGGTTAGACCCTTGCAGGAAACTTGCAGGCAACTTGCAGGCAAGAGGAGTGATTGGTCGGGAAGGACTCTGACTGACATTCATGCTTTCCCACTTCTAATTCTATCCAGTGCCCCCAAGCTCTCAACATCTTTGAAGCTGAAGACCACATCTCACATTATAGGAAGAGAGGGGAGAATACTCTTTAAAAAATTAGCTGTTAATTTCTGCCCTCCAAATTGACAGAACACCATGTCTCCTGTGTGTGTGGGAGGCAGGGGAGGGGCCAGTTACTTGGGATCAGTGGTTTCCAAACTGTTTTCCCGGGTAGGCCCAAGGAGTGCTCAAAGAAATCATCCGAGTCTATTTTTTGATGTATTTAAAAAAAAAAAAAACAACTGAAAAATGACTACTTGAATATGTCGTAAGCCAAACCTGTCGCATCAGAGACTACCGAACATTACCTTGCATTCAGAAGTGAACTTGTTTGGTAATGGTGTCCAATCTGTTGATACTGCCATCTATTTGCATATGATTGAATTTCTTGTAAATGCAACCAATAGGAAAGGCTTGAAGTGGGAGGAGTTAGGTCCTGTGCACGCCCTGTCATATAACTCTTGGAAAGAAGTTTCCCGTTGTAATTCACGTGCTCTCGTCCTGCTGTGATATTCAGTTGTGATAGAAGTAAATGTATCAACTCGGCACACAGTAATCAGTCTATCAGAGAGAGTTTTAGCCCTCTGCGTTTTCTGGGTCTCTCTTACGACTTGGATTTTTATGATCAAGAATGTGAACAGTTGTTAGATGTTGTTAGTGATTCAGCTTTGAAAACAAATTTCTCGTGACAATGCATTTCAAAATCCTGGATGAATCTGAGGATGCAGGGAAGAAAGAAATGGTTTTTATTTCTAGCCCTTCATCTGTGTACATCATGGTTTTACTTGTGTCTGAGCAAAAGAAAACTCAGGAGTGAATTGGACTTTCAAGGTGACGGACGCCTGCGGCTCTCCAGTTCCAGATTTCAGAATCAGGTCCATTAGGGCTTCATTGTGTGAACACATTGACACCATGATCAGTAAATGTAACGTATGTGTTATGAAATAAAGTTTACCAAATTAAGTATCTATCGAGTCTCTTATAGATGGAAGTGGCTTGGACTATTTAATTTGAGAAAATGGTCCCCCCCCCACTGAACAATACACACTGTCCCAGACTCCCAGCCCTGCGTGGGCTGTCTGTCAGACCTGGGTTCAAGCTACAAGGGTCGTCAGTTTTCTGTGAGAGAAGAAGCCATCGAGATGTCTGTCCTCATTGCTATACAGCGTGCCACCACTGTGAAAGACTCCCCCACAGATCCTGGGGTTTCCAGAAGTTTCTAGAACAGGTAACTGGTGATGTGAATTACCTGAAAATGCTAGTTTATTTTTTAAAGCAGCTGGTAGATGAAACTGTGTCTTCCTCTCAAATAGAAGCTGAGCGCTTTCAGCTAAAAACTGAGTTAAGTTTCCCTCTCCCCTGCTAGGGACTCCAGAACCAGGACTCCAGAGCCAGCCACCGCCTGAGTCGCCTGATACACAGAAGACCCAAGGGAAGCTGGACTTTGAGGACAGGAGAGCCAAGTAGGCCCTGGAGTGCACACACAGAAAGACCCAGGTCAAAGGTTTATTTATTGGCTCCTTTCCTCTGCGCCTCTATGAGAAAAGCCATATGTGGCCAAGATCTTTAAGTAACTCCCACGAACCCTCCTTCCCTGTAGTTACACCCAGTCCATCAGTAAAGGTGAAAGGCTGACCTGGCCCCTAGTTGGGGGAGATCCAGGGATGGGGCTTCGTGGGGGGACAGGGGAAGTCAGCTCTCCAAGGAAACCCCCGGACCACTTGTTGGACGGGGTGGCATTCTCTTCCAGGCTGTGCCTCGGAGCAAGGCCCAGCCAGAGGCACCAAGGAGAGGCTGTGCCCACCAGTAAGAGGGCTTGAAGGTAAACCTTCATGCATCGTGCTTTCGTTTAGCCAGAATTTATTGAGCATCTGCCAGGGGACAGCCAGGAACCAGACAGAATCCTGTGCTCCTGGAGCTGACATTCTTGCGGGGAGGTGGACCACGCATACAGAGATAGGATGGTGCATAAGGGGTGTTAAGTACTGCGGTGAGACGTGACACAGGGAGGGTCAAGGTGAGTGTGTATGCAAGAGACAGAGAAAGAGAGAGATGGCTGCTCTATATAGTCAGGGAGGGCTTCTCTGAGGCGGTGACGTTTGAACAGATCTGAAGGAGCTGAAGGGTGATACAGGCGGCCGGCCAATGGAACAGCATCCTGGGGAGAGGGAACAATCAGTATGAAAGGAGGCAGGAGGGTGCGTGGTCTGAGAAAAAGTGAGGAACGGAGGGATGTGGGAAAGAAGGGAGATATTTCTGTATGGATGGGCTTTGACTTTAATCTGAGTGAGTCAGGAGCCATGAAAGAGATGTGATCCTGCTTAGATTGTCACAGGCTCCCTTGCCCGTTCCCGCTCTCCACCAAACCATAGCTCCAAGGAGGCTCTCTCTCTGCCTGTTGTTGGACCTGTGGGTGGTAAAGTGTCATCCTTGATCTGAAGAAGGGATGTTCAGCCACCCCAGCTGGTGTAGTGTCTTCTGGTTCTTTTACAGGACTCTGGGCATCTGTGTCTGACACTGGGTAAGAAAAGCCCAGTCTAGAATCAGTGTCCATTCCCATCAAGACCCATGTGGAGCCCCCAGGGCTGCCAGCATCAGTCTCACGCCAGCGGTGTTCAGGGCCTTCGCAACAGAGAACTGCCCACACGGCCAGCCCCTGTCTCTCTTGTTGACAGATACAGTTCTCACTGGCATTTTGTGCCTCAGGGTGCAGAAAGACTATGTCCAGATTCAGCCCATCTCAGTACTGCTACAGTGCCCTGTACTCACTCATCCCTTGGACCCCAGCCACCATCTCAAGGGAGCATGTGGGGATTTCTGCTTGTGGGTTCCAGCCACCTTCCAAACCTGGGAGTTCTGACAGTGAGACAGTGGCATGTCCCACTGAATGCCTGTCTCAAATTCCCCTAGGGATCTCTACATGTGTCCCACATGGGCGTCCCTTTAATAGGCCAGATTTCCAGTGCCCTCCTGCCTGACCATATGGCCAAGCCACTGGCCATCACTCATGAGTCAGTAAAAACCCAAACATAGGGGATTTTACCACTTTAATTCTACCACTGTTTGGAAAACAGCCTGCAGTTCAGCCCACCGAGCTGATCTGTCTTTACCGCCTTCCACTCTCTTCTTTCCTAACTAATAGTAGAAGGGAAGCTTGCTACTGATGGAAGCCATCTTGCCACCATGTGGCAGGAAGTGCAAAGGCCCTGAGACAGGAGTATTTCCTGTGTGGGGGAGGCCAGTGCAGCTGGAGCACAGTGAGCAGGAGGGCAAATAGCAGGAAGAGAGGTCAGAGAGGACTGACTTTCTGAACCCAAGGTGATATAGAGGAAAGCAGATCCAGAAGAGAGAGAGAGAATATTGTTTACATTGTGTGAGAGCCTGGCTCCAGCCATGCCTGAAAGCCAGAACTCTTGGATTTCTGGGTTACATGAATCAATAAATACCTTATTTTTTCTTTTCTTTCTTTTGCCCACTCCCTCTTTCCCCTCCTCCAGCAACCTGAATTAGCTTATTTCATACGTGAAATTGTCCTGATTAATGAAACTACAAAAAGGCATACAATGAAAACTAAATCACCATTCCACCCTAGATTCCAGAGGTTTACTAGTTTCTTTATATCCTTCCAGAGAAGCTCTCTGTAGGTAGATTTATAGCACTCATATGCAGATATATTCTCATCCCCGTTTTCACTCAAATAGAATACTATGCACATTTTTCTTAACTTTGTTTTTCATCTAAAGTATCTTGGAACATATCTTGGATAGTGTCCCATTTTTCATCATCTGGCTGCATAGACTCAGGGTGAGTGGCTTCAGGTACATTTGTATCCAGCTGCTGAAAGAGAAGCCTGAGGAATCTGGCTCGCCTGCCACTCTAAGCTTTGTTCTCTGAGTTGGTTCCATTCTCAGGCCAGCTTCTCCATGGTGACAAAGGTAGCTGCCAGCACATAAAGTTTGACCCTTAGAGCGCCAGTAGAAATGGATGTGTTTTCTGATGGTTCCAGTCAATGTCCCAGGGAAGACTTCTTTTTTTTTTTTAATTGACATATAGTCGGTTTACAATGTTGTGTTAATTGCTGGTGTACGGCATACTGATTCAGTTATATATATACATATATATATATATATATATATATATGTATATATATATATATGCCTTTTCATATTCTTTCTCATTACAGGCTGTTACAAGGTACTGAATATAATTCCCTGTGTTACACAATAGGACTTTGTTGTTTATCCATTTTTTATATAGTTGTTGGTATCTGCAAGTCCTGAACTCCCAATTTATCCCTCCCCACCCCACCAGGGAAGACTTCTGATAGGCTCCCACTGGGTAATGTGTCTAGCTCCAAAGCGAAGTGACTATAGGAGCAAAGTGCCCTGATTGGCTGGCCTGGGTCACATGTCCCTGTGACAGAGCGTGTAGGCGCTTTGACTGACAGCCAGCCCCTCTGGACATCAGTGGAAGAAGGGAGGAGCTGGTTTTCAAGAGGAAGGGGTGCAGAGAGGACAAAATTGTTAATGAATGACTCCCGTAGAGATTCAGGACAAATCTTTAGGCCTCCAGCTTGGAGAGAAGGCTTGGAGAGACCCTGAAGTGTGGGCCACAGGACGGGGCTGGAGGGAAGACACCGCCGAGAGGAGTGGGTAGGGGTGACAGCCTGCTTGGGTTTGAATCTCAGCTCCACTCTCTGACTTGGGCCAGTCCGTTGTTCTTCATTTCTTTATCTGTAAAATGGGGCTTATAGGCGTCAACCTCAGAGCCCTCCCAAGGTGGGAGACAATCTACAGTAATGGGTCAGGCTGTGGGGCCTTTAAAATCTGTTATGATAAACACCATCACTAGGAGAAAAGTAAATATTTTGAATGGGGGTTGTCTTTGGGGAGAGGGACTAGGAGGTTAGGGGAGGAGAATTTGTTTTTCACATTGTTCCTTTTTTGGTACCTTTTGTATTTTTAGCCTTGCCCGTGAATTCTTTGCTTCTGTAAAATATCAGTAGAGCTGATATCTGGGAGGTGGCATGAGAGGCCATTTTTTTCCTCCCCAATGTTTGTGTTCTGTAAACTAAAGCACGTTGACTCAGGTTGCCCGGGTAACTTGTTTTTTCTAGAGGCTTTGGAGTAAAGATTCTCCTTTGAGATGAGAACATAATATTTGACATTGTGTTAAATGTGCCTTGGGTAGGTAAGCTGGTAACTTTGTGCTACTTTGGTTTTTTTTTTAATTATGGCAAAATACACATAACATAAAATTTAGCCTTTTAACCATGTTTAGGTGTACAGTCCAGTGGCATTAAGGACATTGACACTGTTGTGCAACCATGACCACCATCTGTCCACAGAACTCTTTTCATCTTGTAAAACTAAAACTCTAAATAATAACTCCCCATTGCTGCCTCCCCCCAGCCCCCAGCAAGCACTGTTCTACTTTCTGTCTCTATGAATTTGACTATTCTAGGTACCTCAAATAAGTGCAAACACAGTATTTGTCCTTTTGTGACTGGGCTTGTTTCACTTGGAATAATGTCCTCAAGGTTCATCTCCGTTAAAGCAAGTGTCAGAATCTTCTTCTTTTTAAAAGGGAAGATATTATTATTCTTCCTGAATAATGTTCCATTGCCTGTGTGTACCACGTCGCATTCCCCCATTCATCCGTGGGCGGACACCCAGGTTGCTTCCACCTTTTGGCTATTGCGAATAGTGCTGCTTGCAACCTTGTACACAAGGATGTACAAATATCTCTCTGCCTTCCTGCTTTCAGTTCTCTTGAGTATATACCCAGAAGTGCAGTTGCTGGATCATATGGTAATTTGATTTTTAATTTTTTTGAGCAACTGTCACAGTGTTTTCCATCGTGCTGCCTTGATTTTAAAATCCCAGTATGCCCTCTTCTGCGAAATTGTAGAAGCTTGACCACATGGCAGAAACCTCTCCAGCCCATCTGCCACCTATGGGCTCCAGTTTCACTGTGATAATTATGAGTGAACCTGGAACAGATTTTGCTGGCATAATCTGTCCTGATATGTGAATCTGGTATGTGTTGTAAATTTGAGGTGTTCTCCTAAGACCCTTTGTTTATGGGAATGTGAGCAGTTGTTAGGGTTAATTAAATGCTGAAACAAAATCTACCACTCTCCTTCCAAGCCTTGAGATCTGCTTATTGGAGCATTTCCTGTAATTGCAGGCTGAACAGTTTAACCTTCTTACAGCTGGAGTAGCCAAGAAAATTCTAGAACAGACCAGGAAAGCGGATGGGCCTTGTGGGTTATTAAAAGACATTATAAAAATATATTATGAATCCACAGTAACGGATAGTGCAGTAGAACAGATAGGCAAATCAAAAAGTAGACACACAGGTTTGGGAAATTTTGTTTGGTGGTTTTTCAAATCAGTGGGAAAAGAGAGATTATTGAACACATGGTGTTGGGCAGCAGTTTTCCTTTTATAAAAAACAAATTCCAGATACATCAAAGAATAAAATACTAAAAAAAATAAAACTACAAAAGTTGTGGAAGAAAATACAAGGGAATTTTTCCATCATTCTGGCATCGGAAAGATCTTCCTAAGCAGGTTACAAACCCTAGGGGCCAAACCAAGGGAGAAAATTAATTCGTCAACACAAAAATTAAAAATCAACCTGTGGCAAACATTAGTATAAAAAAAAGACAAATGACATGTTTGTAAAATGTTTCTAATATATATCAGAGTAAAGAGATAGTTATTCAGACAGAGTAAGCAAAAGATGAACAACCTAATAGAAAAATGGGCAAAGCATATGAACAGGCAATTCACTGGGAAAATATTACAAATGACTGATAAATTATGTGAAAAAGAAAGCTCCCTGCACTCAATCTGCAGTCAGTGCAAATCGAAACAGGATAGCATTTTTCATCTAATGGGCAAACTTTCTTATATTGTACATACTCCCTCTTGGCAACTGTATTAGGGAAAGGCAGCTTTATAGAGCACATTTGTTTAAACTGATGCCAACTTTCTGGAGTTTTTATTGATATTTGGCAATCACAACTAATATTTTCAAAGATCACTGATGAACCTGTGCTACTTTTACAGAATATCAATTTGGTGATGCTACTTGAGTGGTGGGATTATGCGACATACAACATTTGTTCTTTTTTATTCCCTCACATTAAAAAATACACCACCACAGACGTTTAAAAGCACCCAAATACATGATTCAATCCAGACATGAGCCAGTGCAGTGAGATGAACTTGTGCCTCCACAGTAATTTTTTCTATCCATCTCTGCCTAGAGATTTGCACTTTTTTCAACGGGATGGGTGATGGAGAAGGTTGGAGAGCTGTGTGGATCTGTGTCTGAGCTCACCACAGGGCACATTCAGGCTTGTAAAACTGGCCTCAAGAGTCCTGGGTCTACACAGCACATCTGTCCCACTCAGCGAAACATCAGGCAGGGCTCTTGCAGGTCCATTGGGTCCTAACGACCACGTAACAGCAAAAGAGTGTGTGGCAGGTTTCAGCATGACTGCATGATACTGGGACACTCTTAGTGCCCGCCCGGTGTAAGACTTGGTATTTCTTCTGTGGCTTCTGCCATTTTGATGAGGAAAATTGTGATCATATGAGAAGATAATGGAAACACATATCGAGTAGGGGTGACCACACAATCCCCCCAATGTACATAACACATAAAAAGTAAACGTGTGTATTTTAATTCATTTAGAAGTACAGTGTCTGTGCAGGTTTTAATTAGCCATCAGTTAATGGACATTTGGGCTGTCTCCACTTTCTGGCTATTGTGAATAATGCTGCTGTGAACATTCACATAACAAGCTTCTATGTGGACATATGTTTTCATTTCCCTTGGGTTACCTAGGAGTGGTTCATCCATGCAGTGGAATATTGCTCAATATTAAAAGGAATGAAGTACTGATACCCACAACAACATGGACGAATCTCAAGGCTTTATTTTAAGGGGAAGAAGCCAGATGCAAATATGTATACATACTTTTCTTATTTCAGGCTGGTCAGACAGAATACCCTAGGCTGAAGGCTTGTAAGTAACAGAAATTTATGTCTCACAGTTCTGCAGCCTGGAAATCCGAGATCAGGACCCCTTTCCAGGTTACAGACAGCAGACTCCCCTGTATCCTCTGGTTAGCGGTATCTCTAGGGCCTCCTTTATAAGGGCACTAGTCCCATTTAAGAGGGCTCCACCTTCATGATCTCATCATCCCCCAAGGCCCCAACCTCCTAATATCATCACCTTGAGGGTTAGGATTTCAACATACGAATTTTAGGGGGACGCACACATTCAATCCATAGCATGACATAAGAATTTTTAGGACAGGAAAAATAATCTGTGGTGAGGAAAATCAGACCCGTGCTTGCTTCAGTTGGAGGAAGGGCTTTGGTCCCAAGCGGGTGTGGTGGAATGTTCTGTGTTCAGGGTGGTGGTTGCACAGGTGTACGCAGATGTCCAAACTCACCAAATTGTACACTTGGAATGTGTGCATTTCCCTTAACGTAAATAATACCTCAGTACAAACAATTTTTTTAAAAGAGAGTGATTTTATGTTCATCTTTGTAATTCAACGCACTGAATAATTTACAGCCCAAACCATAGTAATGTTGAACACTAAAGCCACACCACCAACAGGGTTTAATGCACTTTGTGTGCGGTTATACATCTTGTGGTAAGCCAGCTCCCGCCCGCCCTCTGAGCCTGTTTACCGAACAACTTGCTGTGGATTAAGACTCTTGCAGCCCGGCATGGCTCTCTGTTTAAAATTCAAGCCTGACACGTCCATTCTCATAAAACTCTGCACGTGGAAGTCACATTCAGTTCAAGGTCAGGAAGCTGAGACAGCCGATTGGAGGCTGCTTGGTCCAGGGTGAGACTGCAACAAGTTTCCAGCCCGGAGGAGCTTTTGAAATGGGTTTTCCTGTTGGATCCTGTGACCTTGATATTTCTGAGGGGAAAGTGCTCAGTTATTAAAGGATGTTAATGATTCAAGATGAAACAGATTTCTCCATACCTGACTGGTCAGCGGCGCCTGGATTGGCTTAACCGAACCACATCTTGACATTATAAAGGCAAACTATTTAAAATCTGCTGCCCTCTGAGAATGGCCAGAACATTCAAGAAAATGAAAACTAACATGGGCAAGTGGGTCCTAGTAGATAGTGAAGTGGATTATGAAGCTGCGCTATCCCTTCATTTGTTTATGCTGAAGAAATAGACCAGCAAAGCAGTGGGACAGAATAATGAGCTCAGAAGTAGAACTTTATACATCTGAGAATTTAGACTCTGACCATGGTGCTATTAAAATTAGTAGTGGAGAAGGGATTTTCTAAGCATAGCTGGTGCTTAGAAAACTGGCCAGCCATTTGGAAAAAAGGAACTAAATTTGGATTCTATGCTTCCTTGTTTGTATGCACAGATACCTTCCAGATGGATCGAAGATGTACATATAAAAAAGAAATCAGTAAATGTTTAGATAAAAACAGGAGTAACGTTACTTATGATTTCAGAAGCAGGAGGCATTTCTAAGAAGGACCCAAAGCCCAGAGGTCATGAAGGAAAAGATGAATCAACGTGATTAATATAAACATTTAAGTCTTACAAAGGAAAAAAAAATCCACAAAGTCAAAAGACGATAAACTGGAGAACATGTTTACCATGAGTAGGATGAATTCAAGATGAATTACCTCGATTTGCAAAGAGCTTGTACATGTCAAAGGAGAGACAAACAAAACAGTCTGGCAAGGATCTCAATAGGAAATTCACAGAAAAAAAACAACAAGAAGCCAACAAAGAGTTGACTTATTTATCAAACATTTACATATCACAATGTGCCAAGCACTCTTGTAAGCATTTTGCTAATGTCTACTTATTTAAGCCTAAAATAAAATGAGGAGGGAGATGCTATCATGTTCGTCCTCATTTTTACAGGGGAAGAAACTCATCACCCTAAGAGGTCAATAACCAGACCAAGGTCACTCTGCTGGTAAATAGTAGCGCCCAGATTTGGACCCTGGTCTGCAAGACAGGCTCTTAAGCAGGATGCCACACTACTTCTGTTACCGAGTCCAAGCTTGTGCTGCTCGCCACACAGCAGGCCAGTAAATCAAGAGACAAGTTGTTGGGGCAAGGAATAGCGACTTTATTCAGAAAACCAGCTGACCAAGAAGATGGTGGACTAATATCTCAAAGAACCACCTTGCCCGAGTTAGAGTTCAGGCTTCCTTTATGCTAAGAGGAGAAGGAGCAAAATCAAACGTTTCCTGCTTCCGGTCAGCCTCTGCAGGGGAGGTGTTAATTTCTTCCTTCCTGCATCCATTAACAGGGGGGCCTGGTTAGGATGATTCCTGTGAGCTAAACAAAGGTATTTTAGCTTAACACTCATTACCTGGGTGGCAGGGTTCCCAGAGGTGGGCCCTTATGTATAACTTAAGCTTGTAGGCAGTATCCCTTTAGTGATTAACTTGTAGCAAAAGCAATAGAATACAAAGGTTAAAGTAAAAGAAACAGACCCAGGATGGAGTCAGATTTGTTCTTCTCTATTACATTTCCCACCTCTCTCATGAATGATTAAAGTGCAAGGCCAAACAGCCATGTGATCTCAACAATCACATATCAACTTGGCAAAAATGCAAAAGTTTAGGGACTCCTAGTGCTGGTGAAGGTTTGGGAAAGTAGGTGCCCGGCTCTTCTTAAAAGGCTTGGAAATTGGTACATCTTTCTGAGGGCAACATGATTCTAGTCATCAAGGTTTAAAATATATTCATCAAAATGTGCTGAGATATACCAGGGATGCTGTTATAACAGATTTGTAAAAGGGAGGGGGAAACCTGGAAACAATCTGGTTAAATAATTTATGGGACACCATAGAAAGGAACACCATGCAGTTGCTAGAATGAGGTGGATCTGAGTGCTGAATGCCAGCCATAGTTTTAAAACCTTTTATTGAAAAGTAAGTGTAGCCTAAGTGGTCAGTTGGATGCATTTCCACAAATGGAACACACCTGTGTAACAGGCCCCCAGATGGGGACCCAGACACACCTAAGGCTCCCCGCCCCCGCCACGTCTATTCAGAGCCCTGCCCATCCCTCACCCTTCCCCCACCTCAGTCCCATATGCAGAAGTAAGTTCTTAATTCTTTTCTTTTTTTTGAGGGAGGTAATTAGGTTTGTTTATTTATTTATTTATTTATTTATTTATTTATTTATTTATTTATTTATTTAATTAAGTTACTGGGATTGAACCCAGGACCTCATGCATCCTAAGCACGCACTCTACCACTAAGCTATACCTTCCCGAAGTTTCTGTCCAATCCATACTTTTTAGTGAACAAATTGCCGCAAAGAAGATACGTTATGATCCCTTTTGTTGAATATTTTAAGAAGGTATAATAATACATTGTTAATGCATACAGGTAAATTTGTCTCAGGAAGGTACAGGGTTTTTTGTTTGGTTGGTTTTGGTGATTGCCCTTGGAGTGAGGGACAGGGTAGAGGGCAGGTGGAAGGGATGCAAGGTGGGGGGCCTTCAGGGTTTATTTTGGTTTCCTGTACTTTGTCAATTTCTACCCAGGCACTCATATTAGTTTGGTTTTTTTTTTTAAGCAGTCAATATTCAGCCATAAAAAAGAATAAAGTGCTAATACACGCTACATGTGGCTGAACCTCAAAAGCATTAAGTGAAAGAAACCAGGCACAAACGACCACATATTGTATGATTCCGTTTATACGAGATGTCCAGAATTGGGAAATCTGTAGAGACAGAAAGTAGATTAGTGGTCGTCAGGGGCTGGAGGGAGGGGAATGGGGTTTGACTGCTTAATGAGTACAGGGTTTCCTACTGAGGTGATAGAGATGTTTTGGAACTAGATAGAGGTGGTAGTTGGAGCACATTGTGAATCTACTGAATACTGTGAATTATACACTTTAAAGTGGTTAATTTTACGTCATGTGAATTTCAAAGAAAAAAATTTTTAAGCAGTAAAAAATCTAGCATCTGGATGACAGACCTTTTTTGAGGGGCGTGCAGTGGGAGTTCTTTATACTTTCCCCTGAATTAAAAAAAAAAAAAACACAAAGCCAGACACATGTTAGATGTGGAAACCACATCACCCCTCGCTGCCAGGGAATCTAACTCTGCCGCATATCTTGGAAGAAAGCTTTGGCTGTCATCTTTAGATGTGTATTTGAGTGTTTTAATCAACATGTTTTTGGTTGGAAAGTTTTTCGCTTCCCAAGGGTCAGGTTTTTGGGGGTTTTTTTGTCAGAACTTTATTTTATTTTTCTTTTATAACTAAGTTTTAGTTAAACCACCTAGCAGCTATTTGATACTGATAAGGCTGGAAGAATGTGGTCTTCCAGATAAAATGTGAAGACACAACTTTTCTTAAAAATGATACTAAAACAAAGCATTGACTAAGGTCAGAATATGCGAATCATGGTCATAAATCTGACACAAACTACCTGTGTGCTGTGAAATGAGCAATAGAGTCATTCCGTTCCCCATTTACAGAAATAGAAGAAGAGAAAATGACTAAATAACCTGAAAGTTTCTTCTAATTAAAAAACAAAAATAAAAAACCCCAAAATTTTAAAAAGCTATTCAGCATCTTAATTGCCTGCCTCTGCAACTCCTGTTACTACATTACAAAGTGAACTTTCGACAAAACAGTTCATTCAGGGCGGTTTTAATTTATGTTTAAGCCCATGAGTTGATGAGAGGGAATGGTACAAACAATGAAAATATGACAAATTAAAGTGTTTGTTTTCTTCGAGAACATAATAACGAAGAGTTATTTTTTTAGAACCAAGGGTCAGTTTTTTAAAATTCCAGCCTGGACTCTTCCATTCTTGCAGAACTGGAAAAGCAAGAGGCCTTGTAGAGTGTACAAGTCTAGTCATGCTCAAGTAAATCAAAGCCTTGGGGCCCCCACCTCAGTGAGAACGTTCTGGAACAACAGTGAATGTGTAGCTAACGTTAACGATTATAGTCCACGTTCACGCTCAAGGCAAGTTCTGGGTGTTTCCCCTATGACTTTCCCACTCGGATAAGAAACGTGAGCAGTCACAGAACATTCAAGAGTGAACTTCTGAAGCAAAAATTACTTACCTCAGCTTTTCCAAGATTCCGTTGTGCTTAAGGGAAGCATCTTCTATGAGTGCGAGCTGAGCTGTTTTTGAAAATGTCAACATAGGAGACTAAGGAGGAAAAAAAATCTGAAATAAACAACGAGAAAACAGATATGTCAGTAACGTAAGGGGTTTGGCTCTGATAAATACTCAACTGTGTGATCAGCCGGCCATCATTAAAACAGCTCGGTACCCACCGAAGAATGGGAGAATCAGCGACCTCAATCTACAAGTACTGTTTACTGTTGTGAGGGTTCAAATCCTTGTGGGAAGGATGACTTATTCAGAAAGTGGTCTTGGGACAACAAGCTAACTGGGGAAGCAGAGCCCACTCCCTACACTGAAATAAATTCCAGACAGGTCAAAAATGTATAAATTGAGGGGGAGGATATAGCTCAGTGATAGAGCACATGCTTAGCAGGAGACAGGTCCTGGGTTCAATCCCCAGTACCTCCATTAAAAAAAAAAAAACTTGAAAATTTATAAAATAAAATTGTAAGAGTTAATAGAGGGAAAGATGGGTTCATAATTGATCATCTTAGAGGGGAGGAAGCTATTCAAAGCCAAGTGGATTTGCAGAGTGCAGAGATCTGGTTGCTCTCTTGTGAATATGGGCTAAAGCTGGGGTTGCAGTCTCCTGTAACCCAAAACCCTCAAAGAAAACCGGCTTCGTAGCCACTGTGATTAACAGAAAATTTAAATTTTGTATATGAGAAAAAAATGACAGTCAAAAGATAGTGACAAACTTGGGGAAACAAAGGTTTCATACTTCCCTTTACAAAAAGCTCCTGTAAATGATCAAGAGAAAGAGGAACAATTCCTGAGAAAAATGGTCAAGGAACAGAATTGGAAGTTTACCAAAAAACAGACACCCACAGCCAGTAAGGACAAAAAGATGCTCAACCTCACACTAATTAAATGCAAAGCAGAAACAGTCATGAGGTAAAGATGGACATATAGATGAATGGAATAGAGCCGAGAGTCTGGAAAACAACCACGAGGTACCATTTTCCACGGATCTGATTGGCAAAAGTTCACAAGAGTTGTGTAATACTCCAGGCTGGCCAGAGTGTGATGAAACAGTATTACTCACTATTACTGGGAGTGTGAACCGGTCCAACGCCCATTTGGCAATAGCCGTCAAATTTTCAAAGTGACTTTTGTTTTGGGTCCCAGGGAACCAGCTTCTAGCAGTTTTACTCTCAGGTATATGCCAACGTACTCATTCAAGAAGCATTCAAGGGGAGGGTTTGTAAGAGTGAAAAATAGAAGTAATCCAAGGGTCCATCAGTATGGAACCAATTAAATGAACTGGGGCACTGTCGTGGGAGGATGGGACACTCTACAGATATTAAAAAAGAAATGCTTAGTTGTCTCCTGCTGATGTAGACCAACTTGGCGAATATTTTAAGTGAAAAATATCAAGGTGCAGTAGGGCCCATGGGATCACCTTTGTGTAAATGAAAAATGTGATGTTGCAGGGAGGGTATAGCTCAGTGGCAGAGCACGTACTCAGCATGCACGAGGTCCTGGGTTCAATCCCCAGTACCTCCATTACAAATAAATAAATAAAAACCAATTACCTCCCCGCTGCCCCCCACCCCCTCAAAAAATGACATGGTTACAAATGGTAGTATATGCAACAATTCTTTTATTTTTTTCCTGGAAGGAAAAACAACAAACTTTGAAAACAAATTGGTGGGGAACTGAGTGGAAGGGGTGTGGGTAGCAGGCTTTATTACATTCCTCTCTGTAACTCTCACATTTGAAAACACATTATTTTTTAGAATGCCAATGTGGCACAATAATTAAGAAATTTTTCATTTTCTCTATATTTCTTTGCATTAAAAAAATTGTAGTTTTTTTTAAGTGAAATTACCCCCAAACCACATTCACAGATATTGCTAAGTTAACCAGATTTCTCTGCTGTTCTCAGAAGTGTTTCCTGCCGTTTCTAAACAAATATTTGCACTACTTATAAAGCGTCTTTGTTTTGGAAGGTGTATGCCTGTGGACAGTAGTTAGCTTTTAAACATTTTTGGTAGGGGCACGTCCATGTGTGAAAAACTCTACCAACTATTTCTGCAAAGGACATGCCTTGTCACGCTCCACTCAATGACAAGTAAGTTTCACGGGCTCAGCTGCTGTAAAAAAGCTCCAGTCCCTGAGTAATTGTTCTATAAAAACAAGTGACTGTATAACAAGTGAGGTGTGATCATGTGCTGTGGTGGAAGGGGGCTGGCTGCCTCCCCGTGACTTTGACTTTCAGGCTAAGTGAATGTTAACAGCTGAGAGTCAGTAACAACTATAAAATGGAATTTCCAACTGCTGTTTGTCCACCTTGTGGAGATTAATATAGGCGTGCAAGATAAGGTATTGAAAAATTGTTACCACATGAGAGTAATGGAGAAACTTTGACAAAGAAGCACAGTATACGGTGGGCAAGAAGAAGCCCTATCTGACAGTAAAGTGCATTATGGATGGCTGACGCCCCCAGGCATGAGAATTCTCATTTTGATGAAGACAGAGTTGCAACTCAGCAGGCAAGACAAGGACCAAGTGGCCAAACCTTTCTTTGGAGAGTGAGGGGGTAAAAGCTGGGTTTCTATGTTCCTTTTGCTGAAATCTCGTTGGATCAAAAATTGAGGGATTTGCAGATATGACCTACTATACATAAAACAGATAAACAAGGTCCTACTGTCTAGCACGGGGAACTACATTCGACACCTTGTCATGGCCTATAATGAAAAAGAATATGAAAAGGAATATATATGCACAGATGAATCACTGTGCTGTACACCAGCAGTTAACACATTGCAAATCGACTATATACTTCAGTTAAAAAATAATTGCTGAATAAACATTGGTTAAATTGAAAAAAATGTAAATGCAAATCAGGAAGCCATCAAGCATTCCAAAAAAAGGGGTGAATTAATAACATGCACTTAGTAGGGAGCGCAGAGCTCAGTGGTAGAGTGCTGTGCTTAGCATGCACAAGGTCACGGGTTTGATCCCCAGTACCCCTGTTAAATAATAATAATAAAATTAACCTAATTACCTCCCCACCCCCCAAAATAATATGCACTTAGAAGTGGGGAAAATATTTTTCTAAGCGGAAGAACAAAACTCAGAAGCTATGAAGGGCAAGCTTGATACATTTGAATTTTAAAGCTTACATATGATCAGTGGTACCTGCATTTTGTATTTGGAGATTAAAAAAAAAACTTTTAAAGAAAGAATTGCAAAAAGCAAAATGGTACCTGCTTTTTGTATTTGGAGATTAAAACAAAAACCCCAAAACTTAAAAAAGAAGTTTAAGGCTTGTATATGATCAAAGAATCATAAAGTCGAAAAAACTGACAAACTGAATGCATATATTTGAAATCATTCCATGGATGTGTTCTCTTTTTTCTCTATTTCCAAAATCTTCCCATTATTGTATTTTTCTCTAACATTTTAATGGTTGTCAAATGAGCTGGTCTCAATTTTCAACAATGTCCGGGCTCCTGTGACTTGGTAACAGTTTCTTAAACAGCTGCTGGTTCTAATCTCACTTACACAGATCCAGAAGGATTCAAAGGGGTGCAGTGGGGGAGTTTTTTTTTGGGGGGGGTTGTTTTTGGTTTGGTTTTGTTTTGTTTTTTCCTGAACGGAATTGTGAAACTCTTGTCATTTCTTACCACAAATGAGAAAATCACAAGGAAAATGCCCTGAATTTGCCAGCATGAAGCCATCTAGAATAGCAAATCTTTGTGTTCAAACTTGTTACACAGTCATTTGTTGTTATAAAGCTCTTATGTCACAAGGTTGAATAAATCCATAGCAGATGCTCTTGTCAGTCCTTGGAGCCTGAGGAATGTGAGAGGTCACAGCTGCCAGGTTAAACAGTCTCACAGGCAAGGACGTGCCTGGGCCAGGCTATTCAGCTAGGGCTATACGTGTTTTACTCAGTGACAGATTTACAAGAGCAATCAGACTTGCAGAAAGAGGGGGGAGGCGGAAAAAAAGAAAGAAATTAAAAAGAATCACTGGCTGCAGCCAATCATGCGGTCTTGGCTTCCAACACATTTTATTTTTAGGTTGTGATAGTTTGGTTTTTATTTCATAAGGATCCATATAAAGAAGAACAAGAAACGACCCATTAACCCACTGCAAAAATAGTCCCTGTAGACATTTTAAAATAAGGTATGCACAGTGTTAGACATTCAAGCAGTGTAGCATTGAAAATAGAAACCACCGCCCACCCTACTTCTCCTCTGTCTCCCGCTGAAGCCAACAACTGTAACGGGTTCTCCTTTTTCCTTCTAAAAGAGAAAACATGTTTATATCCAGGCATGAATCTCTCTCTATGTGTGTATATGTATGTGTTTGTATGTTGTGTATACACATATGTAAATGTATGTATGTGTACATATATTTGTGTGTTTATATATATATATATATATATATATACATGGTTGGATATTTTCACATGTGTATGTGTGCCTATGTGTGTTTAAATGTATGCATATATGCTTCCGTGTAAGTATGTATGTGTTTGGGTATATTTGTGTGTGTGTATATGTGCATGGGGTAACAGCAGAAGTAGCAAGATAGCCCCGGAAGTTACGCCATGTCACTTCCGCTCATGCTATTGGTCAAGACAGTCACAAGGTCCTCCCAGATTCAGGAGGTGGGGAAACATTAGCCTCTTAACCGCAAGGCCACGTTGCAAAGGGGTGTGTGGACATAGGGAAGCATGATGCCATTATTTTAACAGTTGGCTGCAATTAGTTATTGTAAGGCATCATCAGTGTCTTACAAGTTTAGTAATAGATTCAAGTGTGTTTATTATAGACTAAACAGATAAAGTGCATATGTAAACAGAAACAAAAGTGTGCGGGGTCCTGGGTATAGCTCAGTGGTAGAGCATGTGCTTAGCACGCAGGAGGTCTTGGGGTCAATCCCTAGTACCCCTATTAACAACAAAATAGTATAAATAAGTAAGTAAAAGCAAGCCAGTGATGAGAGTAAGTCACAAAAGGAGGTTGATGAATTAAATTCTCTGCATTGAGATCCAAAATGAAAAACAAAGTTCTCTACTTCTCTTTTATAATTTGTATGTCTGGATCAAAGATGATTTATCATGGATGTTATGGTTGATTTGGGAATATTAACTTCAGATTTTGAAGCAGCAAACTTGACATTCTGCTTTTAATTTCTCTTTTTAAAAAATTTTTATTTTATTGAGTTATAGTCAGTTTACAATGTCGTGTCAAATTCCAGTGTAGAGCACAATTTTTCAGTTCTGCATGAACATACGTATATTCATTGTTGTACTCTTTTTCACCGTGAGCTACCACAAGATCTTGTATATATTTCCCTGTGCTGTACAGTATAGTCTTGTTTATCTATTGTATATATACCTGTCAGTATCTACAAATTTCAAACTCCCAGTCTTTCCCTTCCCACCCTCCTCCCCTCTGGCAACCACAAGTTTCTATCCTATGTCTATGAGTCTGTTTCTGTTTTGTATTTATGTTCATTTGTCTTTTTCTTTCTTTCTTTTCTTTTCTTTTTTTTTTTTAGATTCCACATATGAGTGATCTCATATGGTATTTTTCATTTTCTTTCTGGCTTACTTCACTTAGAATGACATTCTCCAGGGACATCCATGTTGTTGAAAATAGCATTCTGTTGTCGTTTTTTATGGCTGAGTAAATTCCATTGTATAAATATGCCACATCTTCTTTATCCAGTCATCTGTCGATGGACATTTAGGCTGTTTCCATGTCTTGGCTATTGTAAATAGTGCTGCTATGAACATTCGGGTGCAGGTGTCTTTTTGAAGTAGGGTTCCTTCTGGATATAAGCCCAGGAGCGGGATTACTGGGTCATATGGTAAGTCTATTCCTAGTCTTTTGAGTAATCTCCATACTGTTTTCCACAGTGGCTGCACCAAACTGCATTCCCACCAGCAGTGTAGGAGGGTTCCCTTTTCTCCACAGCCTCTCCAGCATTTATTGTTTGTGGACTTTTTGAATGATGGCCATTCTGACTGGTGTGAGGTGATACCTTATTGTAGTTTTGATTTGCATTTCTCTGATAATTAGTGATATTAAGCATTTTTTCATGTGTCTATTGATCATTCATATGTCTTCGTTGGAGAATTGCTTTTTTAGGTCTCCTGCCCATTTTTGGATTGGGTTGTTTGTTTTTTTCTTATTAAGTTGTACAAGCTGCTTATATATTCCTGAGATCAAGACTTTGTCAGTTTCATCTTTTGCAAGTGTTCTCTCTCATTCCCATAGGTTGTCATTTTGTTTTGCTTATGGTTTCTGCTTTTAATTTCTAATAATTTTTCTTGAGTAACGCATGGCTTAAATGCAATGAAATTACTAAATATTACATACAGTTCTTCAGGGTTCTTTTATCTAGTGTTATGGATGCTAGTGTACCTGTTAATTCTAAAAGATCAGAATCATGGGGAATCACAATAAAATCCAACCCCTCAGCCAGTGGCCATCCTGCTGCCCTCCCTGATCATTATGGGATGGATGGTGTCACACAGAGGGGCACTCAAAAGCCTGGAAGTTGCTCAGCCACACCTGCTGATTATGTACCCCCAGTGATCAGGTTCAAGGCCTCCTGGGCTATGATTGTGGAGAACACTCCAGGGTCACCAAACATGATTGTGACTAGTAGTAAAGGATGCTGGGAAAATGAGCCCCTGGCTTTAAGCCTCAGAAGCAGAAGTGGGTAGTGAAGAAGGGGGCTGCGGATGGTGGTTGGGTTACCACAGTAACCACTGGAGTTCCGTGTCATGGATAAGGAAGAATTTGAGACAAGGAGGAAAGAGAAAGTCCTATGGGTGGTGGTGGTGGTGAGGATAATTCCTCTCCCTGAGGTGTGGGATTTACAGCCTGGGAGACCATCCGTGGTAAGCTGTGACTCTGGAATCTTCTGTAACAAGGGAGAAATAACAATGACAACAGTAATAATTAGTATCTAACATATGTGCAGGGCACCTGTTCTACAAACACAGGCTCATTTATTGCTCCAACAAACCCTATTATTATTCCTATGAGTATATCCTCACCAGGCTCACAGCTTCACTCTTATTCCCTGCAATGTGTTCCCCACTCAGCAGTCAGAGGGAACTGTCTAAAAGTCAGGATTTGTCTCTCCTCATCTCAAAGCCCTCCTATGACTCCTGCCTCACCCCTTCACAGTCCTTGCTGTGGCCCCAAAACTTCAGACAATCTGCCCTTCCTCCACCTGTCATCTCTCTGACCTCATTTCCCCCTCCTTCTCACCTGGCCAGCCACACTGGCTTCCTTGCTTTTTTCTTGAAAACTCCAGGCAGGCTCCTGCCCCAGGACCTTTGCACTTGCTAGGTCCTGCTGTTAAGGTTCTTCCCTGATTTCCATAGGACTTGCTCCCTTGCCTCCTTCAGGTCTCTACTGAAATGCCCTTTGGTCCATCAGGTGTCCCTAACCCAGTCCCCTAGCTCTGTCAGTTCTCCCTTCTTGATTTGTTTACTACATAGCAGTTACCACTATCTGACTTCCTATAGAGTTTACTCATTTCTTTTGTTTTTCTCCTTCTCTAGAATGGAAGCTCCTCAAAGGCTGGGGTGTTTTCCTCTCATTCATGCTGCTTCTCCAGCACTTAGAACAGTACCTGGAACCTAGAAGATGCTCAATAAATATTTTTTCCAATTGATTTTTAAAATTGAAGTATAGCCAGCTTTTTTTTCCAGTGAATATTAGTTGGATAAAGAGAGCTAATGTTTATTGTGCACTTACTGGATTCCAGCACCACCCTAAGCCCTTACAATGTATCCATGCATCAAACTCTCATTTCCGTGCTGTGAGGATTCAGTTCTCCCCAGTATCCAGATTGAGAAATTGAGGTCCAGGAAGAGGAATAAACTTGGTCTACCACTTTTCTGCTATGGTAACGAACTACAAACTTAGTGGCTTAAAACCACACACATTTATTGTCTTCAGTTCTGGAGGTTAGAAGTCTAAATAGGTCAGCAGGGCTGTGCTCCTTCTGGAGGCTCCCGGGGCGAATCCTTTTTTTCCCTGCCTTTTCCAATGTCTAGAGGCCTCCGTATCCCTTGGCTTGAGGCCCTTTCTTGCATCACTCCAAACTCTGCCTCCCTCCCTCTCTGACTCTGACCCCTCTGCCTCCCTCTTTTCTTCATAAGAATCTTTTAGATTCCTTTGGGCACACCTGGATAATCTAGGTCACTCTCCCCATCTCAAGATCCTTAACTTGATCACATCTGTGAAGTTCCTTTTGCCATGGGAGACAACACGTTCCCAGGATTGTATTTTTGGGGGGCATTATTCAGCCCATCCCCGTTCCTAAAGTTACATCCAGAAAATTAACAACAGCGCTGAGAAATTAACCACTGGCGTCTGGCTGACTCCAGCCCGCCCCCAACCCCCACCTCCGCCTTCCTCTATCCTTACTCGCAAGAGGGGACCTGCCACAGGCCCGCCTTTCTCTGGGGGCTCAAAGCGATACTTCCCGTGCCGCGTTGGAAGGCCTCCAAATTCTGGCGCCGCGGCCCCTCCATCCCCACAGCTCCCCCGCCCCTGCCACTGAGCTCCCGCTCCTGGAATGGAACTTGTTTCCTTTGGACCCTGGCTTCTGAACACTCTTCCAGGCCATTCCGTCCCCCTCCCCCTCAGCCTGGGGACATGCTCTGTTTGGGATTTTTGTTCACACTGCACCAGGTGGCGGTTTGGAAGGACCCACGGGGTGGGATGGCGCCAGGTTCCAGGGCGTAGAGCGCACGGAGGATTTGCAGATGGGCTGGGGACTGCAGAAGGGGCCCCACTTCTCCTCGGGCAAAAGCCATACCCTGCCGCGACGCCGGGAAAATTTGAACTTGCCAGCCTCCCGGATTTCACAGAAAGCCCAGTACCACAAACCTCAAATGCATAACTCTCCTGTTTTTCTAGTAAGTTTTCCTCTCCAAGGCTGCGGCTGGTGAGTCTCCTGTCTCCTCAGACCGCCAAGGGCTCCCGCCCAGCCCGAATCCCCAGCTGCTGATCTGGCAACTTCCTCTATTAAGAACTGAGGCGAGACAGGCAATGAGCGCAGAGAGGGATTGCCCGGTGGAGTTTTGAGTGTGGATTCTGCAGGCGGACTCCCCACCTTTAGGAAGCCTTGACTCTTCCCTTCTGCGTGACCTTGAGGAAGGTGCTCCCTCTGTCAGGGCCTCAGTGTTCTCATCCATAAGATGGGGATGAAATCGTAACAGTATCAGCCTCAGAGGATTGTTATGCAAATAAAATGAATTATATCTGCAAAGTGCTTAGAACAGAGTCTGGCAGGGAAGTGCTATACAAGTACATAAGGACACAAATGAACTTATTTATGAAACAGGAAGAGACTTACAGACGTAGAAAATAAATTCATGGTTACCCAAGGGGAAAGGGGGGAGGGATAAATTAGGATTTGGGGATTAGCAGATACAAACTACTGTGTATAAAACAGATAAACAACAAGGTCCTACTGTGTAGCACAGGGAACTATAGTCAATGTCTTGTAATAACCTATAATGAAAAAGAATATGTATATATGTATAACCAAATCACACACAATTATATACCTCAATTTTTAAACAATATAACCAATAAAAATAATAAATAATGAATAATTAAATAAAAATTAAAATAAATAAAATAATAAAAATATACTTCAATTTTTAAAAAATAATTAATTAAGAAAAAAAGAGCTGCCATCCTTGAAGTCTCAGTGGACACACCTTCTGCTCACTCTTTCAGGGTCTGATTTCTGTCCCCACCTCTCAAACAGGAGCAACCCTTGCCAAGGTAGCCAGGCGTCTAACTCGTAAAGCCAACAGAACAGCCACTTCTCCACCATCATCTGACTATTGCCACTTCCCTGAAGCTCCCCTCTAACCCTGCGCTGTTAACTTCTTATTTAGAAATAATTTCAGGGGGAGGATACAGCTCAAGTTGTAAAGCACGTGTTTAGCATGCACGAGGTCTCGTGTTCAATCCCCAGTACCTCCTCTAAAAATAAATTAATTTTGAAAGTATTTAAAACTTACAGCTGAGTTGCAAGAGCTCTGGTATTTCTGTAGCATTCTGCCATGTATATGTCATCATTCTCTCTTTCTCCCCACCTCCTCCCTTCCTCCCTCTGTTATGAGGTATGTCCCTTCCTGCAAAATAGATACGTTGAAGTTCTAATCCCCCAGGAGCTCAGAAAGTGAATGTATTTGGAAATAGGGTCTTTGCAGATGTAATCATTTGAGATGAGGTCCAACTGGAGTAGGGCAGCTCTGTAATCCCATGGGCCTTGTGTCCTGTAAGAAGACAGCCACGTGAATGAAGACAGAGGCACAGAGATGAGCCACGTGATGACAGCGGCCGAAATGGGAGTTGTGGGGCTACAAGCCAAGGAGAGCCGAGGCTTGTCAGCAAACCACCAGAAGCTAGGAAGAGGCACTGATGGCTTCCTCTAGAGGCTACAGAGGCAGTGTGGCCCTATTGCTTTCAGGCCTCTGGCCTCCAGACCTGGGAGAGAATACATTTTTGTTGTTTTAAGCCACCCAGTTTGTGGCACTTTGATCTGTCAGCCCTAGGAAACTGATACACCCCAGGCCCTATCCTTTCTCTGTATATATTTTTTTAACCATTTGAGACTTGCACCCATCATGTTTCTTTACCCCTAAATATGTCAGAGTTTACCTCCTAAAAACACCCTCTTTGCCTTTTTTTTTAAAAAAACAGTATCACACACTTTGCTGTATCATGTAAGCAATACATCTTGAGGATTTCAGTGTATCGTTTCATAGAAAGGGAGTTTGGTCTAATTCTAATCTCTTGCTATTCAAACACACAGTCTCTTGCCGCCTCCCCTCATGTGCATTCTTTTCTCCTGTTTTGGAGGGGAGGTAATTAGGTTTATTTATTGATTATTTAATGGAGCTATTGGGGGAATCGAACCCAGAACCTCGGGCATGCTAAGCACGCGCTCTACCACTGACCTGTACCCTCCCCCGCACAATACCTTTTCTTGATTCCTTTCCTTCTGCCCGACAGCCATCCACCGGGGGGCCACCTCTCCTTTCTCCACACCCTCTCTCTAGATGATCTCATCCTGCCCCTTGGCTTTAAATACTTCCCATGTGCCAATGACTTCTAAATTTATATCCAAGTCCCATCACTGCCCTGAACTCCGAGCCTGAGTGTCTAACTCTGGACGCCTGCTAGGCTATCAAATTTAAGACCTCCCCAAATGGAATTCCTGCCCTCCCACCTCGTTTCTCCCTCAGGCTTCCCCATCATAGTGAATGGATGCACGGTCATTCTAATCATCTGAGCCAAAAACAGTCTTTAAAAAAAATTTTTTTTTTACCGAAGTGCAATTTTTGTCATGTACAATTGATCATTTCAAAGTGTGCGTAAGTGGCATCTACTACCTTCACAATGTTGTGCCACCATCACCTCTAGTTCCAAGACTTTTCACCACTCCCCCAAAAGGAAATCCAGCACTCAGGAAAGAGCCACCCCTCTCCCCCCTCCAATCCTTGGCAACAACTGATCAATTTTATGTCTCTACAGCTTTACCTATTTTGGATTCCTTAATATACATGGAATCATACAACGATGTCCTCAAGGCTCACGGATCTTGTAGCACGTGTCAGAACTTCATTCCATTCCGAGGCTGAATGATATTCTATTGTATGGCAATACCGCACTTTGTTTATCCATTCATACATCAGTGGACAGATCTAGTTCTGTACGAAGGTACATGTATCAAGGTAGGAGACTGCGCCATACTTTTTATTTAACAGCATGTCAGTTTGATGGATAATGTTTAAATATTTAACTATATACAACTTAACAACAGCAATTCAAAATGGGGAAGGACTTGAAGAGACATTTCTCCAAAGAAGGTATGCAAATGGAAACGAGCATATAAAAAGATGCTCAGCATCGTTAGTTAGTAGGGAAATGCAAGTCAAAACAATGAGATTCCACAGCACTCGCTAGGATGGTTATTATTTTAAAAAAAAACAGAAAGAAAATGAAAAGAATAAATATATTACTATTTATCTAAATATATATGACTGAATCACTGTGCTGTACAACAGAAACTAACACAACATTGTAAATTAACTATACTTCAATTTTAAAAAATTTTAAAAAGTGTATGTGATGGGAAAAAAAAGTGTATATGCTGCAACTTTTCGAAGGACAGTTTAGCAAGAGCAGCTCTGTGGGAGCCCTGGAGCCCCGCTGTCTGAATTTGTTGAATTCTGGGTTTGCCCGAAGCAAGTTAATTTGTTCTTTATGTGCCTTAGTTTCCTCATCTGTAAAATGGAACAAATAATAGTACCTTCCCTTAAAGGCTTTTGTTGGGAGGATTGAATAAATTAATAGTATAAGGAGCCTGGGACCCTGAACAGGGTTGTGGAAATGGGGAGGTAGTGCATTCAGCTGCATTTTTAGCCAAAAAGTGTTTACTGAGCACCTGCTATAAGCAGGGCCTTGTTCCAGATTCCAGAGGCACAACCTCAAACAGGACAGACCCCTCCCGCACAGCACGGTGTAGGTCCCACTTTATCCACCCCTGGAGTTCCGGGCACTACTTTTCACTTGTACTGATGGCTGTTGGACTCATGAATGTGTCCCTAGTGTTAGCACAGGGCTTGGAACAGAGCTTGGAACATAAATATATATGTATATTTAAACAAGATTAGTTGCCCAGGATCTGAAAATACTTAAATTCAGAAATCTGTGTTCCCCAACTCCAGTGCTCTTCCTTGACCTGCAAATTCCTATAAATGCTTTGGTCCTTAGTTACCTTATTAAACCTCCCCACGCTGGGGGTCCCATGTCACCCAGAGAAAAATTTCCAAGTCCCCATCAGGGGCTACATAGTCCTGCCACCCCCTCCGCTCTCCTGCCACCTGCTTTTTCTCCAGCTTTTTCCTTAACTCTCCCCAGTCACATGGCTGTCTCTCCAGTTAACTCTCCTTAACTCTCTGCCCCAGTCACACTGCTGTCTCTGCTATTCCTCAGACATACCAGGCAGGCTCTAGCCCCAGGGTCTTTGCACTGGCTGTTCTTTCTGCTGGGACCATGGTCCTCTCGAATATTCACACGGTCGCTCCTTCATCCCCTTCAGGTCTTGGCTCAGACATTGCCTCTGTGAGACTTTCCTCAGCACACTGTAAAACATTACAACACCCCCCCCAAACATGTGTGCATACACACTTTTTGTCTCTCTTTCCTGCTTTATTTTTCACCAGACCACGCTTTATCATCACATGACTTATTATATACCTTTCTTATTTATTTTGTCTCTGCTCTGTCTGCCCCACAGAGTGTCGACTCTCGAAGGGCAGGGAATTTTGTCTACCTCATTAACTGCTGTCTCTCCAGTGCCTAGAATCTAACAAGTAACTTATTTGAGATACATGATAACAGATAATATGCTCATTTCCTTTCTTTGTAAAGCTTTCTTACTCTTCAGCAGAAAAAGATCCTCAAATTTTAAAAAGTGAGTAAAGATATGAGCAGAAAATTCACAGAACAAATGAAATCAAAATAACAATGTGAAAATTAGCTGTGTGACCCTAGATAAGTGATTTAACCTCTCTGGTCTTTTTCCTGACTATAAAATACAAGAGTTGCTCAACAAATGTTTGTTGAATGAATGAACAGCTAAATCAATCAAACAACTAACTCATAGACTGGTGAAAATTAAATGACAGTACAGATACAGGGCTTAGAATGTTGCCTGGCACATAGCAGTCCTATGTAAGTGTTAGCGATGACTCATTTTAAAAATAGTATTATTGTTGTGATTGTCGTATGTATCCTTCAAGGTTCCTTCCAGTGTTACCTCCTCCAGGAAGCCTTCCCAGATGAGATCAAACAGGATCAGTTGCTCGGGGTCCCCAGAGCACTTTATGTAGTTCTCTCTTTAAATTCCAGCAAAACATGTCTCAATTAGTATACTCTGCATTCTTTGCCCCACACCAAAGTCAGAACACATCTTCGTGATAATTACAGGGCTTCTCTCCCTGGCTGTAAACAGGCTGCCCTGGCCTGCCATAACGACTGGACTAAGCTCCTAAAAGCAGGGCTTGTTTCATTCACTCAAGTATGCCCAACACGTCGCCGGAGCCTGGAACAAGGAAACTTCTCAAGCAATATTGGTAGATCGAATAAGTGAACCATTCTGTTTCCCGCTTCTCGATTTGGAATGTGCATAAACTCAGGGGTATGCAATGGTGCCCCAAGGATTCCTAAATCCACGGCAAAATTTTTTTCCAAGGGGCGTGTTACAAACATCTTTATTACAAGTCTTTTTTCCCCTCGTTTTGTTGAAAAATAATTGACATAAATCACTAAGTTGAAGGCATACAGCATGATGGTTTGACGCACCTATGCTGTGAAATGATGACCACAGTAAGTTCAGCTACCATCCGCTTTCTCATATAGATATAATAAAAAGAAAAAAAGGAAGAAAAGGAAAAAGGAAAAAGATTTTCTCCTGTGTTGAATACTCTTAGTACTTTTTTTTTCTTTTTTAACACCCTCATATTTGTTTATCAGGTAAACAATACGTTTAAAAATCACTACTGAGAACTCTTAGTACTTTTAAACCAACTTTCCCATATATTGTGCCACACTGTTAGCTGAAGTCATCACGTTGTACATTACATCCCTCATGCCTGTTTATCTTATTGCTCAAATTTTGTATATTTTGACCACCTTCATCCATTTTTTCCACCCTTAACCCCTCTGTCTCTGGCAACCACCAATCTCTTTGCTATATATGTGAGTTTGAGTTTGTGTGTTTTTTCTTTTATTTTTTTAATTGAACTATAGTTGATTTACAATGTTGTGTTAATTTCTGGCGTCCAGCCCAGTGATTCATTTATACATATATATTCACTTTCATGTTCTCTTTTATTATAGACTATTACAACGTATTAAATATAGTTCCCTGTGCTTACAGTAGGACTTTGTTGTTTATCTATTTTATATATAGTAGTTAGTGTCTGCTAATCCTGAACTCCCAATTTATCCCTCCCCACTCCCTCATCCTCACCCCCGGTAATCATAAGTTTGTTTTCTATGTCTGCGAGTCTGTCTCTGTTTTGTAAATAAGTTCATTTGTGTCATTTTTTTAGATTCCACACATAAGTGATATCATATGGCATTTTTCTTTCTGTCTAACTTACTTCACTTAGTATGATGTCCATCTCCAGGTCCATCCATGTTGCTGCAAATGGCATTATTTTACTCTTTTTTAGTGGCTGAGTAGTATTCCATGGTATAAATATACCACATCTTCTTTATCCAGTCATCGGTTGATGGACATTTAGGCTGTTTCCATGTCTTGGCTATTGTAAATAGTGCTGCTCTGAACATTGGGGTGCATGTGTCTTTTCAAATTAGAGTTCCCTCCAGATATATGCTGGGTCATAGGGTAAGTCTAGTTTTAATTTTTTGGGGAATCTCTGCACTGTTCTCCGTAGTGGCTGCACCATACGACATTAGCACCAGCAGCGTAGGAGGGTCCCCTTTTCTCCACAGCCTCTCCAGCATTTGTCATTTGTGGACTTTTGAATGATGGCCATGCTGACCGGTGCAAGGTGATACCTCATTGCAGTTTTGATTTACGTTTGTTCTTTCTTTACCGGAACATGGTGAAAACAAGATCTCTTATTTATCCACACATACATTTTCTCTTAGTAACTCAGATGGTAATGAATGAATGGTGATGTGCATCCAAATCACCTAGGTCCTTATTAAAATGCAGATCCTGAGGCAGGAGGTCTGGGCTGGTGCCTGGGCGTCTGACAGTATATTTTGTCCTATCATCTACTCACACATCCATCGCTACTTTTTAAGGCAACAGAGCCTACGCAGTGATTGAGTATCATCTCTGCAGTTAGATTCGCTGAGTGTCGAGACTTCCTGGATGTGTGATCTTTAGACAGGCAATTCATTTCTCTGTGCCTCAGTTTCCTCATCTGTAAAATGGGAATTATAAGACTAGTACCCAACTCATAAAAAGTATTAGAGGAGTCAACTCAATGACCCATCATAAGTGCTCAGTGAGCGCATGCTCAGTGTAAGGACGTTACAATGATGCAATGAGTTAATTCATCTGAAGTGCGTAGGACAGTCCTGTGAAAAACACAGGATGCTTGTACAGTTTAACTATTACAATTGCTAAGGAAAATGTTTTGATTTGGGGATGCAAGGTCTCATCTTTTTCTTTTCTTTTTTTAATTAATTATTTTTTGGCAGGGAGAGGTAATTAGGTTTGTTTGTTTGTTTGTTTGTTTGTTTGTTTGTTTTTAGAGGAGGTACTGGAGATTGAACCCAGGACCTCATGCTAAGCATGTACTCTACCACTTGTGCTATACCCTCCCCCTATAGTTACAAAGTAAGGTGAGATTTAAATCTATATTGATTCATTCAAAGCACATGAAAAGATCTTCAACTTCATACATCACTAGGGACATGAATATTAAAACCATGATGAGATATCAGCCCCACTGGCCCCCTTGCTTTTCTTAAAACATGCCAAATTCATTTCAACCACAGGACATTTGCACTTGCTGTTCCCGTATTCTGGAATGCCCTTCCTCCAGGAATTCACATGGTTCCTTCTTTCTCATTCAGGTCTCAGGTTAAACGTCACCTCTTCGGTGAGGCCCTTGCTGACTATCTATCTAGGACAGCTCTGTCCCCTCAGCCTGCTTTGTTCTTTTTAGCCCTTGATTTAATATGATGTGTCTGTTTATTGGCCGAACATCAGCTTCCCGGGAGCAGGGATGCCTGTCTGCTTGTTCACTGCTGTCCCTCCAGTGCCTGTCCCTGGCTTCTAGAGCAGGGCTCTGTTGAATAGTGTCCCCCAACATTTGTGTCCACCCAGAAACCCAGTTCAGATGAACTCATACTGGATTAGAGTGGGCCCTAAATTCAGTGACCAGTATCTTGATTAAGAGGAGAGACACACAGATACACAAGGAAGAAGGCCACGTGGTGACATGGGCAGAGACGAGAGTGACCCAGCCCTAAACTAAGAGTCTGCCAACGACGGCCGGCAAACGCCAGAAGTGGAAGAGGCGAGGAGGGGTCCTTCTCTAGAACCTGTGGATGGGGCTTGGCCCTGCCAACACTTTGATTTCAGACTTCTTGCCTCCAGAACTATAAGAGAATACATTTCTGTTGTTTTAAGCCACCCAGTTTGTGACGGGTGGCCAGAGTCCCTAACCCTAACCAGCTTCTTGTGGCCCCAGGTGTCCCCGGGCTTGAGGCTGCATCACCCTAATAGGGAAGAACAAGTCGGACTCCATACTGGGTCTCTCTTTTACTTTAACCTTTGTGTCCTATCACTTTTGCTACAAGGTAATCACTAAAGGGATGTTGCCTACAAGCTTAAGTTGTACATAATGGCCCATCCCTGGGAACCCTGCCTCCCAGGTAATGAGCATTAAGCTAAAATACCTATGTTTAGCTCACAGGAGACATCCTGACCAGGCCCCCCTGTGAATGACAGTGGGAAGGAAGCAATGAACACCTCCCCTGCAAGTTTGTCCCACCCTTGAACGAATCAGACCCCACAGCGGGGGTTCTCAAACTGGTCCTTCATCAGAATCACTTGGAGAGCCTTTTAAACACAGATTGTGGCCCCTCCCTTCTCTGCCCTCTGCCCTCTGCCTTCCGCCCTCCCATCCCCAGCAAGAGGATCCGGTGAGGCCCCGGAGGAGGGAGGTCCCTTGGGTAGCCTGAACTGGTACCAGGGCTTTCAGTAGTATTTTAAATCCAAGGAGGCTTCCAATGGCGCCAGCAGATCCCAGTCCCCATATGCAGCCTTTTGGTCCTGCCCGGGTTGTGGTTTCAACTGATTTTCAGGGAGGAAGTCCCAGAACTGCAGTTTTGACTCCAAACCTAGCTGCCCCTCACGTCACCAAGGAGAAAAACCATGAGTCACAGACATGGAGGGGACAGACGCCATCCTGCAACAGGTAAGGACCATCCCAGGCCCCATGGTGGGGTGATAGGAAAAGAGGAAACTGTTGAGGGGATAAGGTAAGGAGGGATTTGGAGCCTGGCTCACCTGTGGCACTGCCACCTATAAGCTATGTGACCTTGGGCGGAATACCTAACCTGAGAGCTTTCAAACACCCCTGCCTAGCCGCACTCCCAGACATTCTCATGGAACTGGTACAGGGTATGTACAGTTGGGGAATCAGGAGTTCCTAACACCTCCCAGGTGATTCCAATGTTCGCTAAGTGTCAAGAACTGCTACCCTAGGGCTCCACGAGAGAACCACACCCCACAGCAGGGGTTCTCAAGCTGGTCGTGCATTAGAATCACCTGGACGGCCTTTAAAACACAGATTGCTGGGCCCTTCCCTCAGTTTCTGAATCTGAAGGTCCGGAGTGGGCCCATTCTTAAGGTAATGCAGCCGGTCTTAGGACCTTACTTTGAGAATTGCTGCCCTACAGGAAAGCCCACTTTCCGCAGTCCGGCGTACAAAAAACAGCTTTGGAGCTTCAGGGCGGTGGACAGTGCCCCACGCACCATTAGCGCTCGAAAAGGGCCGTCGCGTCCACGATTTTAATCAACGGTCCGGGAGCGCCTCCTGGTGGGGACCGTACTAGCACCCCGAGGACCACCGCGGGCGAGATTTAACCGGCGGTCTTTGAGCGCCACCTGGTGGGAAAACGGAGCACGGCAACTCGCCAGAGTTGATGCTACCTCGGCAGGCCTAGTAGGGGTGGAGCGTCCTGTGCGAGGGGCGGGGCCCTATGGGCACCCAGCTTTGGGGAACACGATGGAGGGAAAGGGGAGTCGTTTTCTGTTCCTGGAGCCCTGGCTTCTCCCTCTGGGCCATTGTAGGGCCATGTCACGGCCCTGAGAGTCTCGGGCGCCCGAGTATCAGTTTGATCTGATCCAGGGGTTGGGACTGGGTCTTCCTTGAGGTCCCAGCTGGAGGCAGCCCTGGCCTGTCTGTACGCCGCGAACCCCTCAACCTCGACCCCAGAGACCTCTGTACGCTCACAGTCTAAAATCCTGTCACGTGGAATTCAATTAGACAGCTACCCCTACAAAGGCAAGTGGATTTTTTTGAGACACTGTCTCCCCTACGCCCAGCAGGGAATCCTGGCTCCGGAGGGGTCAGGGATTGCACGTGAATAAACCCTGATCACCACAGTCCTGGCTCTGGGCTTTTGCACCCGCTGCTCCTAACTCCTGAGGGCGCTTCCCTTTGGCATCCGCCAGCCTCACCCCTCACCTCCTTTAGACTTGGCTCAGCTGGCTTCTCTGAACAACCTTAATTAGGTGATGACTGCAAACCCTCTCCTGTCCCGGCCTTCTCATGCCTCTGACCTCCAAACTTCTCTGCCCTGCAGTCACCACTACACAGGGCAGTAACTTGTACTTGTCTGGGAAGTTTATGATCTGTCCCCCAGGTGATGCTCTCCCAGAATAAGCTCTGACCCGTCCCTCTACCCGAAGCAGCCCCGGCCCCGGGGCCTGGATACGCATCCTTTGTGGCCCGCACGGCTTCCTCCGGCCTTTCTAGGGACGCCGCCCTCTTTCCACATACCCACCCCCTCGGCCCCCGAGGCCGCTCATCTTCTCCGTCCTCGTCGGGGCCGGCGGCGGCTCCCGGGCTTCTCGCATTGGGACCAACCCGCTGCTGCGGGGCCTTTGCGGGGTCCGCCTGCCGCGCGGTCCAGGCAACATCTTAGCGCCTTGACGTGCGAGGACGGCGGGAAACACTCCTCCCCGCGCCTCCTTTGGCTCCGCTCCCACCCGGGCGTAGCGTTCTAGCACCTTCCTCGCATCTCGGGAGGGGTTGCCACGCCCGCGCGGTTCATTCAGTCCGTCAGTCATTCAGCAACTAGAACCTGCGCAGCCACGTGAGCGGGCGCTGTGCCGGCGCTGGGGACGCGGGGACCCGACGGACCCCGGGAGCCGCCCTGGCCGCGGCGCGGAACCTGAACCGCTCTGCTGTCCCTCCCACCTCGCTCCCTCCTTCCCTCCCCTCCCCTCCCCTCCCCTCTCCTCCCCGTCGCTCCCCCCGCCTCCCTCCATCACCGCGGAGGACCCTCGGCCGCAGCCGCCGTCCCTCTGCAGCCGCGCTGCCGCCGCGGCTGGCCCATGGGCACTGGTAGCAGTTGAGAGCGGGCGGAGAGGACGCTATCTGGAGGCTGTTACGGTTGTGGTGGCAGCAGCACCGACGTGCGACAGGGGCTCCTGGGTCCCTCCTCAGACAAACGGTTTGCTATCATGGAGCCTGGGCAGCGTAGCAACCTGGGCTGGGTCAGCAGCATTTCCCCGGGGCGGGAGCGGCAGCTGCCTTCCTGATATATTGACAATCTGACCTCCCCTTTTTCCACTTTGCCTGCAGTACCTGTGTCACCAAAGCCTCTATTAACCCCCATAACAAACAGCCAGTGCACTGTTTAGAAACAAGTGTGACAGGTGGCAATCGGAGCTCAGAAATAAAGTAAGGATGTGAGGGCAGGGTTAGGTTTTTAATAGGGTGGTCAGGAAGCTCTCCCTAGGAATATGACATCTGAAGAAAGACCCACACGAAGTGAGGGACAGAGTCCTGCAAATATCCTGGGGAAGGGCACTCCCGGCAGCGGGAACTGCGAGTGCAACGGCCCTGAGGCAGGACTACGCCTGGTGGTGTGTCCCCTGAACATCACAGAGACCTGGGCAGCTGAAGCCACATGAGAGTGGTGGGCAATGAGGCAGAGAGGGGACACGGGGACAGAGTGAGTAGACCAGTGCTGTCCAAGATGCACTCTACCACTGAGGTATGCCCTGCCCCCAAGAGAAGTTACTGTGAGGTTTCTGTGAGGAAGGAAATATCCTGTACTTGCACTGGTAACATAGCCACGGACCACGTGTGGCTCTTGAGCACCTGCACCGTGGCTGGATCGACTAAAGAAATGGATGCTCAATGTTATTTAACTTTAATTATATTTCAATTTACATTGTCCCAGTTGGTCACTGGTTGGTTATCCTATTAGGACAGAGCAGGTTTAACCATTGAAAGGACTTTGGCTTTGACCTTTAGTGACATAGGAAGCCATTAGAGACCTTGAGGAAGGGAGTGATTGTCTGGGACTTGACTAATTATTCAAACCAAATCATAAGACTCCGTCAGACTCAAGCAGAGGAGAAACAGACTCAACCTCTTGCTGGGAGAAGTACCAGGCACAGACAGGGAGGGGAAGAATTGATAGCGGTCATTTCGGAGACAGTTCTCCACGGTGCGCCCTCTGGCGGCGGCTGGCAGAGAAGAGACCTGTGTCACTTTGTCCCGCTGGAGAGTCTACACAACTTTCTCTGCCCTCAGACTCCAGAGTGAGCATCTGCCAAGGGCTCCGATGTGGGCTGGACACTTTGGTGATCTGCAGGTGGCTGCAACAACGTTGATTATTTTTAAGGCAAGGAGGGTTTAAATGGTGCTTGCCGAGCCAGGCCCCAAATTCAGCCCTTAGATGCCTCTGGGGTTGTGATTTTAGATTCAGCAGGATTTTCAAGGCAGTGGCTTCAGGGAGCCAGAGTTTTCACTCCAGATCAGTGTTTATCTGGAATGTCCCAGCCACCCCAACTGCCACCAGAGAAATGACAGAACACAGATGGGGAGGGGAGAGAACTTACCTGGGCTTCTGGGAGGGAGCTGGATGAAGACATCCATTGATCCCCTGTTCTTACGGGGTGGGGGAGCAGGGGAGATGCGGAAGCAGTGAGTGGGGGTACGGATATTTCAAGTGGGCTGCTTGGGCTTGCTCCCACCCTCCCCCTATCCTTCTTATGACCTTTGCTGGTTACTAACCTTTTGGCATCTCCATTTATCCACCTAAATAAAGGGATTATGTTCCTTTAGCAACGTCAGGAAGATGGAAAAGGCTGTGATGTGCTTGTTCTTAGTGCAGGATGGGACCTCCTCCCCTGTCCTCCCCAGGACAGTCTGATAAAGTTTATTAATCAGCCTCAGCCACTCACTTCCAGTCCACCCCCTCCCCCCGCCCCCGTGACCCTGATGCTGGTGCTGCTGTGTGTAGAGACCACTGTGAGCACCAGGGGGTTGCACCATCCTGTGTCTGGTGACTCAGGTCCCTTGTGATCTGCCCTAGTGCACTCCAGTCCTCCCCCTGAGACCCCACTTTCCCCTTGCCCCTGGCATCCGGAGGATCACAGGGGGAATGGGGTATCTAGTCACAGCCTCTGGAGTCACAGGGAGGTGCTTGGAGTCAAGCCAGACCACCTGGGTTCAGAGTCCAGCCCTGAGTGGCCCTAGGCAAGTCATGGCTCAAGTTTCTTCATCTGTGATAAAACAGTATGTTCTCCTAAACTTGTTAAAACAATCTGAGCGTAAGAGCTGAAACACGGAAGTAACCTAAGTGTCCAGAAACATGGAATTAATCCCAGTGTCCATCCACCAATGAATGGATATGCAAAATATGTCCTATACATTCAGTGGAATCTTATTCAGCCTTGGGAAGTTAACATGGATGAACTTTGAGGACATGATGCTAAGTGAAATAAACCAGTCCCCACAAGACAAATACTCTGATTCCACTTATATGGGGGCTTGGAGTAGCCAGAATCATAGAGACAAAGTATAATGGTGGTTCCCAGGGGCTGCGGGGAAGGAACAATAGGAAATTCTTGTTGTAATAGGTGTAGTGTTTGAAATTTACAAGACGGAAGGAGTTATAGGGGTGGATGGTGATGATGACTGCACAACAACGGGAATGTGTTTAAGACCACTGAACTGTACACTTAAAAATGGCTGAGGTGGTTAGATTTTATGTTACGTGTATCTTAACTGGAAAAAAAGAAAAACTCATCTGAGCGCTTCAGACAGTGCTTGGAGTGTAGTAAGAGCTATAGAAAAATTGTTTCTGTTATTTTGTAATTAGTGTGGCATCCCACCGCCCCACTTCAGAGTTGAATCCGTCGGGGCAGTGAGGGCACCTTTCGTATTTCACCCTGTTCACCTGCCCGCCCTGGGGCGGCATCTGCTGCGTCTTTAACCAGAGGTCTTGGGGCGCCCCCTGCTGGGAACCACCAGCTCTTTAGCTTTGTGGTTTTCTTAACGTGGCTTTTATCTGTATGTTTGTTTTTACTTGTTTGGGGCCAAGATATTTTTTTGTAGATTCCACATATTCCTGTCTGGGAGTCTATTTCTGTTTTGTAAATAAGTTCATTTGTGCCCTTTTAAAAAGATTCCACATATAAGTGATATCATACGGCAGTTTTCTTTCTCTTTTCTAGCTTACTTCACTTAGAACGACAATCACCAGGTCCATCCAAGTTGCTGCAAATGGCATTTATTCCTTTTTAATGGCTGAGTAGTATTCCATTGTGTGTGTGTGTGTGTGTGTGTGTGTCCACATCTTCTTTATCCAGTCATCTGTTGATGGACATTTAGGTTGCTTCCATGTCTCAGTAATTGTAAACAGTACTGTGAACACTGGGGTGCATATCTGCTCTAATTATATTTTTCTCCAGATATATGACCAGGAATGGGATTGCTGGATCATATGGTGAGTTCATTCTTAGTTTTTTAAGGAACCTCCATACTCTCCTCCATAGTGACTGCACCAATTTACATTCCCACCAACAGTGTAGGAGGGTTCCTTTTTCTCGCCACCCTCTCCAGCATTTATTGTTTGTGGACTTTTTAATGATGGCCATTCTGGCTAGTGTGAGGTGGTATCTCATGGTAGCTTTGATTTGATTTCTCTAACAATTGGTGATGTTGAACATCTTTTCACATGCTTGTTGGCCATCTGGATGTCTTCTTTGGAGAGATGTCTATTTAGGTTTTCTGCCCATTTTTGATTGAGTTGCTTGGTTTTTGTTTTTGATATTAAGCTGTATGAGCTGTTTGTATATTTTGGAAATTAGTCCCTTGTCAGTTGCATCATTTGCAAATATTTTCTCCCATTCTGTAGGTTGTCTTTTTGTTTTGTTAATAGTATTCTTAGCTGTGCAAAAAGCTCTGAAGTTTAATTAGGTCCCATTTGTTTATTTTTGCCTTTATTTCCATTACTCTAGGAGCTGGTTCAAAAAAATATTGCTGTGACTTATGCCCAAGAGTGTTCTCCCTATGTTTTCCGATAGGAATTTCATAGTATCTAATCTTACATCTAAGTCTTTAATCCATTTTGAGTTTATTTTTGTATATGGTGTTGGGGAATGTTCTAATTTCATTCTTTGACAGGTAGCTGTCCAGTTTAACCAGCACCACTTATTGAAGAGACTGTCTTTTCTCCATTATATATCCTTGCTTCTTTTGTCATAGACAAATTGACCATAAGTGCATGGGTTTATTTCTGGACTTTCTATCCTGTTCCATTGATCTGTGTCTGTTTTGGTGCCAGTACCATACTGTTTTGATTACTGTAGCTTTGTAGTGTAGTCTGAAGTCAGGGCACGTGATTCCTCCAGCTCTGTTCTTTTTCAAGACTGTTTTGACTATTCGGGGTCTTTTGTGTTTCTACAGAAAGCTTAACGTTTTTTGTTCCAGCTCTGTGAAAAAATGTCATTGGTAATTTGACAGGGATTGCACTGTCTTCCTCCCCTTTGCATGCAGGTAATGAACTGCATTCAAGTTAGCTACAGGGCTTTGGAGCCCAGGAAAGAGGAGGGAGCTAGAAAGGGCTGAGCGAGGAAGGTCTGGAGGGGAGTGTCCATCATGCCTGTTTGGGGATCCAGCAGACTATAAACCAGGTCCAAAGAGAGAGAGAAACTGCCCCTCGTGAGTCATGGGGCAGCTCTGGGAAAGAGGCCCAGAGAAAAATCCTTTAAGCTCTCCTGTCTGAGTAACAGGAAGACTGAGGCTCAGATAGGAGGGGACAAAGAAAAGCATGAAAGCATGAACGCTAAGTATTTTGATTCAGGCTGTTAAAATTGACAGTCGAAACCAAATTATGCAAATTAGAAATATGTGTATCCTATACAAATTATGAAGATTAGGATGGAAAAAAGCCATGCAGATTAGAGATAAAGTACTCCCTTTACCTGGGTACTTTACTGCCACCTGCTGGAACAGTGTTGTAATGACTATAGAACACCATGGAGCTAACAGCGCCCCCTAGAGCTGTAGAGTTGACAGTCAAAAAAGTAATGAGAAATCTCCATGTTAAAAAAAACAAGTAATGAGAAATCTCCAAAGGACAGATGGTTAACAAAAATGCTTTGAGAATTGCAAAGCTCTGAGGGTGTTACGAATATTTCAGTGGTAAGACTGGGAACTATCCACGTAACATTTTCTAAAAGAAGAAAAAAAGAGCAGATTATCCAGGTGGGATGAAATCTTTATTTAACTTAAATCTTTATGTATGGTGTCTCCCCGTGATGAAAATTTAGTATATTTTGTTTGCTGAAAAGGTTCAAAAGCTTTCTCCCAAATGTTCTGCTTTTAGCATTAGCATCAAAGGTCTTATTATCTCCTGCTCAAGAAGCTCTGTCCCTTCCTAGCTGGGTCCTCAGGCAAACTGCTGCCTGACTCCATGCCCCGGTTTCCTCATCTGGTAATACTTGTGGTGAGAAGCCAATGTGTCCCTGCCTGTAAACTCCCTGATACAGAGTGCTCAATAGCACTGCACACTGGGTGAAGGGCACAGACTCCAACCAGCTCTATGTTCAAATTCTAGCTCTGCCATTTGCTGGCTGTGTGACCTAGGGCATGTAATTTAACCTCTCTGTCCTTTGATGTGCTCATCTGTAAAATAGGCATCAAAAAGTGTGTCTATTCATAGTGTTGCCATAAAAAGTAAATGTTGAGGGGCGGGTATAGATCAAATGGTAGAGCACATGCTTAGCATATACAAGGTCCTGGGTTCAATCCCCAGTACCTCCTCTAAAAATAAAATAAATAAACCTAATTACCTCCTCATAAAAAAAAAAGTAAATGTTAATACATTTTAAGCACTTAGAACAGAGCTGGCCATGTAACAATTTTGAGTTGCCTGAAAGGGTTTCCATTTTATAGATGAGGAGACTGAAGCTTGTGCAGATGTAAAGGTTTCCTTGAAGGCCTTCCCTCGGGACCTAAGTGTCAGTGGGAGAGAGCCCCTGGTTCTGGGCAGACTGCTTTCCTGCCCAGGGTCTCTGGGAGGCCAGGGTGAGTGGTGTTCCCCCAGCACCCCTGCTCCACCTGACTTCCTTCCCAAGATCCCACATTCCTGTTTTTAAGTTTTTAAAAATTTTTTTTTTTGTTGGGGGAGGTGATTAGGTCTATTATTTATTTTTAGAGGAGGTACTGGGGATTGAACCCAGGACCTCATGCATGCATGCTAAGCATGTGCTCTACCACTTGAGCTATACCCTCTCCACCCTGAATCCCTATTTTTAAAGTGAATGTGTTTCCTGTCTTACAAATGCTGACCCCAAGTGTTTTTGTTTTGTTTTGGGTTTTTTGGGGGGGGGGATTAGGTTTATTTATTCATTTATTTATTTATTTATCATTATTCATTTAATGGAGGTACTGGGGATTGAACCCAGGACCTCGTGCACACTAAGCACTGCACTCTACCCCTGAGCTACACCCTCTGTCCCCTGTTTATTTTTTACTGTAGCTAAATACACATAGCAGGCAATTTACCCCTGAAACCATTTTAAAGTGCACAGTTCGAGTGCCTCAGTACATTCACTGTGTCGTGCAACTAGCATGTCTGTCTAGTTCCAGAACATTTCTATCGCCCTTAGAAATCTCTCGTACCCCTTAGGCAGTCACTCCCCTTTCTTCCTTCCCTCCAGGCCCTTGGCAACCACTCCTCTGCCTTCTGTCTCTATGGATTTGCCTGGTGTGGACATTTCAGAAAAATGGAATCCTACAATATGTGGCCTTTTGTGTCTAGCTTCCTCACTCAGCATCGTGTTTTCCTGGTTCATGCTGTAGCATGCATCAGAACATCATTCCTTGTTACCGCTGAGTTAATAGTTCATAAAAGGATAGCCCACATTTTTTTTTCCCACCCATTTATCAGTTGATGGGCACTGGGTTGTTTCTGCCTTTTGGCTGTGGTGAATAATGCTGCTCTGCACACTCATGTACTAGTTTTGTTTAAACAACTGTTCTCACTTCTTTGGGATGCATACCTCAGGATGGAACACTGGGACTATACCTGGGGATGGTAATTTTCACTTCCTGGGAAACTACAAAACCGTGCGCCACAGCGGCTCTGCCCTTTCCCATTCCCTCTGCCAACTGAGGAGGGTTCCACTTTCTCTGCAGCTGCTGGTTTACAGGACAGGCTGCAGAGCACAAGGCTCCCCAGAACGCCTGACACTGCCTCTTTAGTCATCCGGAGATAGACGCTTGCCCCCACCGGTCTGGCCCCATCGGGTTTCAACTGCTCACATCCACGTTCATTTTCAAAGTCCTCAATCGGGCTCCCCTCCATCTTTGGGCCTCTAGCCCCCTGGTCATGTTAACTGTGGATGTGGGCAGAGCTGGGGGTCCAAACCCTGACTCCTTGCTCACTCTGCGTGCCTCAGGGCAAGTGGCTACTGTGTCCCAGCGGCCTCCCCTTCGTGGTAGAAACACCAGAAGAAAAGCAGAGGGAATTTCCCTGGAACCCGGGTTAGGGAGGGCAAGGCCTTCAAAGTGACTCACAACCCGGAGGCAATACAAGAAAAACCAACATATCTGACTTCTTAAAAAACAAACTTTTGCGTGGCAAAAACACAAGCAAGGTCTAAAGATAAAAGGTTAGGATATGGTAAATAATACGACTTAAAAAATAGACTGAGAGAAAATTATGTGCAACACATACAAATACAGGGCCTTCTAGTGTATCACTAAGTACTATTCCAGCTGGAAATCCACAACCAAGGCTGATGAGGAAGAAACCTCAGACAGACCCCAAATAAACATCCCTTAGCCAAAGAGGAGGGAGAGGGGACTGCATTCTTCACAAATGTCAGTATCATAAAAGACAAAGAGGCTGATGAAATGTTTCAGATTAAAGGAGACCAACGAGGCAGGAAAACTAAATGTAACCCAGGGCATTACTGATGGGGTCAACAGATACAAGGGGAATACAGTCAGGAGATTTAAATACTATTATCATACCAATGTTAAATTTGCTAGTGAATAACTGTAGTGTGATTATGTGAGAGCATCCTTACTCTTCGGAAAAACACAATGAAGTATGTAAGGATAAAGGGTCATGATCATGATGTATGTTCTGCAACTTACTCTCAAATGACTCAGGAAAAATGTGTGTGTGTGTCCATGCGTCCGTCCGTCTACACACACACACACACACACACACACACACACACACACACACACACACACACACACACACACACACACCTGGATCCAGTGTGACAGATGGAAAAAAGTGTGTGTGTGTGTGTCCATGTGTCCGTCCGTCTACACACACACACACACACACCTGGATCCAGTGTGACAGATGGAACAGAACATTTTGTAATAGGTGAATCCAGGTAAACAATACACGGGTGTTCTTTGGACCTATCTTGTAACTTTTCATCTTTAAAGTTGTTTTCAAATACAAAGTAAAAAAAAAAAAAGAAAAAGAAACCACCAGTATTTTAAGAGGAATGCCAAGCAGTATGCAATCCGAAATCAAGTCACCCTTAAAATAAAAAACAAACAGGTGACAAACTAAAGGCTAGCTGTAGGCTTCTTTCTATAGGAATAACTGCATCTCTGGGCTTAAAGTTAATTCTAGGCATCTTGGGGTCAACCAATAAACTTGCTTTGAATCAAAAATTAAAATTATTAAAAAAATTCGTCTGAAACTGCTGCCAACAGAGGGTCTTGGTGAGGCCTTGTGAGGCAGGCAGCATCCTGCCTTGAATCTGGGTCAGCCTAGTTGGCTTGCTTGATGGACACACGCAGTGGAACGGATGCACCCAGAATTCCAAGACCAGGTCAGGAGGACCTGTGGCTTCTGCCTGGGCAGCCAGGATGCTCGCCATGGGCCCCAGCGGGAAGCCCAAGCCACAGGGAGGCACCTGAGGGGTCAAAGTCCTCACTAGAGCCCCCCCCCAATCTGGTATCATCTGAAAAAGGGGGATCCAGAGAAGCTCAGACTTGAAAACAGAAATCTCTCCAGGGGCCCAGGCCAGGGAGAGCAGCCTGAATGGGATTCAGTATTACCCTTTGATGGAGAATAAAACGGGAAGTGGTAGAAAATACCTCCAGTCTTTCTTGGCAGGTGGAATCTTCTGCTTTGTTGTGTGATGTAGGAACCAAGGCTGGCCTGCCCTGAGGGGGGGTCTGCCCTGCTGGACTGGGAGCAGCCTCGGTAAACACTTGCTGAAGGGGACTGGCAGAGGGAAGGATGAGTTTCTTCCAGCTTCTACTCTGACAGGGCCTCGGTGGCCCAACCTGCACTTTGTCTCCCCATCCGCATGTGTCCTGGTGACTGGGGTTCTCTGTCCCAGCGTTAGAACCCTCCCCCAGAGCCTGCAATGATGGGGGACACAGGGGTGGCTGAGCTGGTCAGCCCGAGACCAGCTAGCTCCACAGCACCCCAGGGAGACGAGAGATGAGGGGTGGGACTCTGGCTCCCCCACCCCTCTGGCTCTCCTAATGAAGTGGTCTCACCCCAATCCCAGCAGCTCCCACGGTTCCACCATCTCAGACAATCTGACTTACAATAGTGACTTTATTTTTAACATATTTAATTACAGACATAAAATAGCTGGGGAATGGGGTGAGCCCCAGCCTAGCCCCGCCCTGGGGCTGCCAGGAGTGGGGGTGCAGGTGAGGCCTCCCTGATGACCCTCCTTCAGGGGGTCTTCCTATGGCGGGGCCCTATTGCTTTAGCAGGGGAGGAGCCATGCAAACAAGGGGGCGGGGAAGCCTCTGAGCCCCGCCCCACCCGCAGCTGGCCTCCCTCCAGAATGCCCAGTCGGTGCCCCACCCTCAGCCTCTCCACCTCCTTCTTTGTCCAGGGAGCAGACTGTCTGGCCAGCCCCCACCCCCTCTGCAAACCTAAAGGGGAATAAATACAAATTTTACAAAGTAAAAGGGGGTCCAACGTTGCCCTCGGCCGGGCCTGGGGTCGGATGGGGAGCAGGGCCCTGCCACGTGGGCCTCACATCATCCCTAACTGCAGCAGCGTACTGGCGTAGGCCATGGGCTTGACGTCGGGGTGAGGCTGTGAAACGAGAGGCACCAGGTCAGGCAGACAGGAGCGTGCTGGCTCGGGGGAGCGGGGTCTTCTGAGCACCAGGTGCAGAAACCAGCCCCACCTCTGAGAGCTGTGTCCCCCACTCCTCTTGACCAGCCTCTTCCTCCGAGGCCGGGGAAAACAGGGGACACGGGGAGGGGATGGGGGACGGGGGGATGGAGGGGGTGACTCACCACTGCTGTGAACTGGTGGAACTGGGGCCGCAGGTCAGAGCCCCGGAGGTGGATGTAAGCGGCTTTGTTCCCCATCTGGTCGCTGCAGGGACAGGGGTAAAGTAGTGAGTGGGGGTCAGGCAGGGGCAGGGGCAGGGTGGGGCGAAGAGGAGGAGAACCCGGGAGCAGGAGGGGGAGGAGCCCCAGGCAGAGAGGCTCACTGAGGAAGAGAATCCAGGTGGAAGAGGGGCCCAGGCAGGAGCAGGGATGAGTGAAGACAGCAATGTGGGAGCGGGGGGGGGGGGGGGAGGAGGCCTGGGAAGCAGAGGCCCTCCTGATGGGATGGGTACAGGCAGCCCCACAAAGGCAGGACTCTTGCCAAAACCTGGTCTCTCATCTGACCTAGCCCTGGCTCTAACCAACAGGAAGCACAGGAGACAGAGGAACATGGTGGCCTGGGGATGGAATCAGCCTCGTCCAGAGCACAAGAGAGTCCAGTTTCTTCAACCAAAACAAGATGGAGGAAAGAGGGACAGGAAACTTGAAGATAAGGAGAATGATAACATGGACCTTGTTTGAGTCCGACTTAGAAGAAATCAACCAAAAAGATATGAGAGACGGGGGAAATGGAACTCTGGCTGGGTTCGGGGTATCACTTTTGAAGGTATGATAGTAGTTATGTACAGAAAGGAAGACACACTGGGGCATCAGTGGACAGAAGGGATGATGCCTGGGGTTTGCTTTAAAACAGCCCGGGGTGGGGGTGGTTAGAGACAAAGGGCTGGTAACTGTTGAACCTGGGTGATGGGTATGTGGGTGTTTGTTTTACTAATTTATCTACTCTTCTGTATCTTTGGAATTTTCTATCATAAAAAGTTAAAAAAAGAAAACCAGTGGGCCGGGAAGAGAGGCCCAGATGGGCGGGGGAAGTGGGGACGTACCAGTAGTTGGGGGCAGAGAAGACGGTGACACAGCGGCCACTGTGTGCCACCTCATAGCCCTCGGCCTTGACCTCGTGGCTGCGGATGATGTAGTCCAGGTGGTTGTCCTCCAGGAAGGCCTTGGTGACATCGGGCCCGAACTGGCAGCTCACGCCCCGCTTGCTGACGGAGCGCCCGTTCTAGGGAGAGAGAGAGCTCAGGGTGCCTGCTGCTCCCCTAACCCCGCCCCCTCCACCCCACCACACCCGTCAGCCACACCCCCCAGGCAGACTGACCTGCGGCTGTGGGTCCGACCAGAGCAGGTCACACATGGGACCTGGAGGGGAGCAGAGGGGAACGTCAGGGACCACTCATCTCCCTGGACACGTGCTCACAGGTCACCTACTAGGCTGCCCCACAGCACACCCTGGGTGAGGACTGGGCAGGGGAGGGGACATCCACGGTGGAGCGGCACGGGGCACATGAGACGGGATGCTGAGCTGGCCATAGGCCTCCCTGCTGCCCTCCCCTCCAGAACCCATGTGATCCATTATGGTCTCGAAGGTGGAGGGAAATCTTATCCTTGCAATTCAGACCAGGGACTTCTCTTGCTCCCGCTGCCCTAGGAACAAAGACCAAGCTTCTCATCCACACTCGTGAGGCTCAGCAGGGTCTGGCCTCACCCACCGCTTTAAAGCATGCCCCCGCTCTGCCCCTGCGCTGGCCTGGCTGCTCTCCTGCCGGGTCAGCTCTCACATGCTGTCCCCAGAGAGGCCCTCCCACCGCTCCTGAACCCACCACCCTATCCACACCCTCTTCCCACAACCATGTGCGAAACACTGCAACCTGTCCCCATCATACCACTCCAGAGACTCATAAATGAAAGAAGACTGACTGCTGGGGACACTCATGCTCCCTGGCCAGCGTGGCCCCTGAGGGAGGTACACTGACCCAAGTTATAGGTGAGGAAACTGAGGCTCAGCCTGGCTATCCCTTGCCAAGGCCACAAAGCCTGTCTGGGGCAGGGCTGGGGTCACAGCTCAGAACGGGGAACCAGGGCTGCTCCTCTCCACAGGAGACCCCGAGGCCCTGGGACGGAGGAACTGTCACCGACCCGCCCTGGTCACCTGAATCTGGGGGCTGCCGATTCCGCTCGATCTTCCTGATGTCGTCCAGGGTGACGCCGTCTTCACTGAACAAGCCCCCGTGCATGATCTAGGGTCGAGGTGGGGCAGCAGTGTGAGGGGAGGGGCCGGCCCCACCCCTGCCCTCCACTGGTTTCACCAGCAGTTCCACCCATGAGTGGCGGCGGGGCAGGCAGGGGAGCCTTCCTCACCAGCACTTTGCCATTGATGCACTGGGCCAGTGGGAGCCACTCAAACACCTCACTGAAGAGCTCATACATCTGGGCTGTGTACTTGGCCTTCACCTCACCCTCGAAGCCATAGATCTGATTCATGTTGTCCGTCTCATGGTTGCCTGGCCGACAGCAGAAAGAAGGGAAACCTCAACCCCTGCCTCCTGGGTGCCCTCGGGCTCAGGCCCGGGCGGGGTGGACTGCCCGGAGGCCCCAAGCCAAAGACAGTCATGCAGCAGCTCGCTGATCCCTTCTAGAAACCAACCAGACACTGTTCTCAGTCCCCCTTCTAGAGGGGTGAACAGGCTGAGAAGATGCCCAGGCATGGGGCCACAAGACCCAGACTGTGCTGGTCACCGTGGAGTGGCTGAGGCTGGGGTTCAGCCCTGGCCCCAACCCCAAGTGACTAAGAGGCAGATCTCTTGCCCCTGAGAGCCTCAGGCTCCTTCTTAAAGGACCTGCCAGAAATTTCAGGCTGGAAGGACCAAGGAGGGGGAGGTCTGGACAGAAAAGGGGCCCCTGCAGAGCGCCTATGGGCCGGCCTTCCGCCATGCTTCTTTCCCCACACACAATCTTCCCCTTCCCTCCCGGGGCTTGGGGGAGGCAGGGCAGCTGCTGGGCCCCCCATCTGCTAAGTCCAGACTGTCTGACTACTCAGCCAGCGCCAGCCCTCTGCCGCCGCCTACAATGAGGCTTGAGAGCAGGTGCTCATCTCACATCTGCCACGTGCCAAGTCTGCTGTGAGAACTCCCTGGACCTGGCTGTGAACCTCGCCAGTGTCAGCACTCATGCCCCTGGGAACCCCTGACCCAGCCCACTGCCCTCGCTCCCTCCTGGGTCTCCTCCTGCTCATCCTCCCACCCCCTAGCGGGCAGGCCCTCCCCCAGTGGCCATGCTCCCCAGTGAGCTCACCCTGCCTGATACCCCATGTCTGCTGAGGACCCCACAATTTACAGCCCAGACATCTCCTCTTAGTCTCACAACCACATCCAGGGCCAAGCTCCCCATCTTCCAGGCTACACCCTGCTTTCCCATCCCCTCATGTGTCAGTGGCAGCCCCAGCCCTCCAGATGCTCCAGCCAAAACCATGGAGCACCCAGCTCTGGCTCCTTCTTTCTCTCACACCAGTATCTAGCCCACTGGCAAATGCTCTGGGTGCTACTTTGCAAAGAGAGCCCCAATCTAACCACTGTCCCTACCCAGGTCCAGCCAGCAACAGTTTCCCTGCTCCCACTCTCAGCCCTTGGTCTGTTTCCCATCCAGAGGCCATGTTAACGTCGGTCAGCCCCTGCCCCTCCTCTGCTCAGAGCCCTCCCATAACCAAAGTCCTCAGCAGGGCCCACGGGGCCCCATCAACATATGATGCCACTGTGCAGTGCACAACCTGCCTGACCTGATAGGGCAGCCCTGTGCGCAATCTCAGTGAAGGCACAAAATAAACACAGGTGCAACCCCTACCCCTGCTTTACAGATAAGACATTGGAGGCTCACAGAGGAGAACGTGAGCGCCCTGCCTATGCTGTCCCCAGACCCTGCCACCTTCCGGCTCACCTCGAAGTAGGTGAAAGTAATCTGGGTAAAGGAGTTTAAAGCCGAAAAGGGTGAGGATCACTTCTACGGAGAAGGAGCCACGGTCCACGAAGTCACCATTAAATATCTGCCCTGCTAAGGAAAACAAGATGAGGGGAGAGGGGTGCCTCTCTGCATTCTGGGGCTCCTGTCAGCAGGGCTCCGGGCATCTAGGCTTTCGTCTCTGCTCTCTGTGTGGGTCTGGCCCAGTAGCCTGGCCTCTCTGAGCCTCAGCAGGATGGTACTGATGTCCTCAACCTCGTCTGTTTCTCAGGGAATCTGACAGTGGAGGAAGAGATCCCAGGTGGTCAGCCGGCTTCAGCTCCCCGCCAAGTACAGGCCCAAAGCCACAGGGGAAATAGGACCCGGGCCCTCCCACTGGTCACTGCACAGGCCCGGAGGCCCCTCAATGATCACATCAGCAAAAACTTATACAGCCTGGATCGTGGGCTACTGAGCACCTCACACGTATTAACGCATCACTCCTCTCAGCAGCCAGACAAGGCAGGCCCATTTCACGATGACTGATCCTCATTTTACAAATGACCCTGAGGAGCTTAGAGGTGAAGTCGCCTGCCACAGTCACAGCTAGAGAGTGAAGCCAGGTGTGGGCAGCGCCGGGTGCTGCACGTATGTGCTCCTGTATCATGCATATCCAGCCCCGTTTAAGTCAAGGAGAAGCCGGCGCTTAAGACACAGGGGCCACCCGCCCTGGCCTGTCTGACCCCGGAGCACAAGGCCGCCAACAGCTCCACCTGTTCTTGGTGGCTAAGCAAGTGCTCAGGCGTCTCCATTCACAGGTTCACGCCTTTTTCTCAGGCTGGGGTTCCTCTCCCTCCTGTACCCCAAACCCGGGAAGAGGGGCAGGGGAGGGGCCTGCTCTGCCGAGAGGAAGGATACGTAGGGGTTGGTCTCCGAGGGTAAACCGTTGAGCTCAAATATGTTGAGGAGGTCATAGAACTGGCCATGGGTGTCCCCGCACACTGTAATCTTCTCTGTCTGGAAGAAAAGAGGCCACCGGAGAGGGAGGGGCCCAGAGAGAGATGTGGGGAGGGGGTAGAAGTGAGGGGAGGGGTAAGAGGTCACAGCAGACCAAGAAGAACCATGCAAAAGACACAGGCAGGGGACACAGAAATGAAGAGGGGCAGGGAAGGACAGCCAAGAGGAAAGACACAGGGTGGGGGAGGAGAGGAGACGTCAGGGAGAGAGAGAGAGGCAGACCAAGCCAGGGGGGTCCATGAGTTTCTGAGCTCCGTGGCCCCTTCCCAGCCAGGGAGCCACCCACCCCCCGGCCCATCCACACACCGCCCCCCGGCGCGCACCTCTTTGAGTGTGGTCTCCACGAGTGTGCTCAGCTTAGAGAGGACCTCTTTGACCTGTACCAGGATCTGGAAGGCAGGGCAGGCTGTGAGTGGGGCCGGCTGCCCACCCTGGCCCCAGAGAGACTGGACTGGCCAGGAGGTGCTGGGGACGGGTGGGGAGAGGAGGGGAACGGGCAGGGGAGGCCTGGCCAAGCAGGTGCTGGCCGGGAACAGAGGTGGCTCCCCAGCTATGACCCGAGTGGCCTACGTGGCATTTAAACATCAGGATTATTTCATGTGAAAACCTAGATTCTTGGTTTCTCTTCAAACAATCAGCATCACAAAGAAATACACAACGGATGAACCCAGAAGTGGACCATTTTATACAACTGGCTTGGAAACGTCTAAGTGTCAATGTCACAAAAGAGCCTCCCCCAAAGGCATGAGACTGTTCTAGATGAAAAGAGGTAAAAAGGCCGGTCATGTGCAGTAACTGATCCTTCAGTGGATTCCGGATTTTTAAAAAACAGCTAAAAAGAATGGTTTTGGGAAAATTAAAATATCTGTCTGGAAATGTAGATAGAATTAATTCCTACAGATTGAAGATGACCTTGACAATGTCATGTATATCTGACAATGTTTGCTGATTCATCAACAGCCTTGTGGACTGTCTGCATTAGTCAGTATTATCACATCAATGCTAAATTCATAAGATGGGACGACTGAACTGTAGTCATGCAGAATTTCCTGTTTTTAGGAGATAACAGGTTATGATGCAACTTATTCTCAAATGGTTCAAACAAAAAGAAAGAAAAAAGTGTTTGTGTATACACATACGCATATATATAGAAGGATAGCATAAATGTCAACATGTTAACAACCGGTGAATCTAGGGGGCATGGATGTAATTCACTGTACTGTTCTTTTGACTTTTCTGCAGGTTTGACAATTTTCAAAATAAAAAGTTGGGAAAAGAGTGTTTTAAAAAAAAAGGTAGGAGATATCTACTTCCAGTCAGAATGTGGAAAGTTATAAAAGACCGTTGCTCTTGCCCTAAGGATGAGAACAAGCCTACAAAACAAAACCAAAAGACCAAAACCAAACAAACAAAATCCTGAAACATCTGAGAGCCAAGGATGCAAATAAACCTAAATTAATCAAACTGCAAAGTGCAGTGACGCTGACAAGCCCCGCCCTGGGAGAAAGAGACTGTGACCACGTTCCTCCGGGCAGCGCAGAAAGACAAGATCCGCCAAGGCCAATGAGGGGAAGCGGGCAAAACCCTCATGCCTGTGTGGGCCGCTGTGGCAGACAGGGCCCCAGGGAGCCTGGCGCAGAAGGCCTCTGCCCTCGCCTGCCGATCCTCACATGGCCACACAGGAGAGGTGCAAGGCGGCGTGGTGGAGAGAGGCCTCCGAAGCACAAAAGTAGGGGCAAGACTGGAGAGCAGAGGACTCCCCAGAAACCCCCAAATCTGGCGGTGGGGCTTTCATACAGTTCTCCAAAAGCTGAAGACTTTACAGTGTAAAGACACCCCTGGATTTGCCAGAGTCCTGATTCCACCCTGAAAACATCTGAAGCCAGTGGTGTACTAAGTCCAACAAGAGCTGCCCCTAAACTACAGATGAGGTAGACACTGCCCCTCACATGAGCAGCCCAACAGAACTGGGTCCTGCATTATCTGCAGAAAAGTTTTATTTGTCTCGGCCACTACTGTTCTTTTACACAAAATGTCTGGCATTCAATAAAAAATTATAAGACACGATGAGTAGACAACAGAAGCAAACCCAGAGATGACCCAGATGGTGGAATATCCAGACAGAGACTTTAAAATAACTATGAAAAATGTGTGAAAGGATCTAGCAGAAAAGGTAAATGACATGCATGAACATATGGGGCAGAGAGATGAAAGCTATTAAAAAAAATAACCCAATGGAAATGCCAGGAATAAAGACTCCATCTGCGCGGTGCCGGCGCACCACCAGCTCAGCAAGTGTCCACCACCATTCCCACCCAGCTCCTCGCGTGGCCCTTTGTAGCGGGGTCCAGGCACAGCGAGCACGGCGATGCGATCCCGGGTGTGCAGACCTGACGGGGGCGTTACCTGGTAGGCGCACTTCCGGTGCAGTTTCTTCTGGTCCTTATACCACTGCATGAGCTCCTTCATGAAGGTGATTGTCACTTTGCCGTCCTCAAGCTTGGGCCCACTGTACTCGTCCTCGATGGCTGGCGTGTGAATGGGGAGAGGGGGCGAGAGTCAGTGGCCACGGCCACTGTGAGGGTGGGAAGTGGGGCCTGGCTCCCAGGCACGGGGCAGACACGGCTCTGGACACACAGGTTGAGAGAGGGGCAGAGTGAGAGATTCTACTCCCCGGCCAGTCCTCTCTAGGCCCACTCCTTCCGTTCAGGTTGGCTCAGACGCCCTCTCCCTGACCTCCCCAGGTATCGTGTCCCGCTCCCTCCTGCACCCCGTCTCCCTGACCTGACGTGATAGCACTTAACACTGCTGACTGACTAGTTAATCCCTCCTCCTCACAACACCACCTGATCCACCAGGGCAGGGGCCGTCTTGTTCCCAGCTATACCCCCAGTGCCTAGAACAGTGTCTGGGACCCAGCAGGTGCCCAGTAATCATCTGTGGAATGAATGACAGAATCATCTGAGCGCCTAGAGGACCTCCGGACAGATCAGACCCAGGAGGCCCGTGACGGGTGGGTGCTCCTGTGGGGCGCAGCATGGGTACTACGGCAGGGGAGCTCACCCCAACCTGGGACCTCCACCCCAACTCTGGACTGTGGGGTCCCCAGGAGGGCAGGCGGAGGAGCAACAGACAGTGTGTGGGGACAAGGACCAGAGGCTGCCCCCCAAGCCCCGCCCCCTGCCCTGCCCTGGTGTGCACAGGGAATGGAGGGCCCAGGCAAGGACATGGAATGTTCTGGGCAGCATGGCAGGCACTCAGGCCCTACTCACTCATGCTCTCGATGTCGAGTGAGTCCACGACAGAGCGCTTGTGCTCGTCACCTGCGATGGCACGCTCGAAGGCCTTCTGCTTCACGATCTTGTTGCACTCCTGGTACTTCATCTTGGCATCCTTGTCGTGGGGCTTCACCTTCACCACCTGGGCGCATGGGCGGAAGGGAGGACAGGAGGGAGGGAAACAGGCATCAAGGCTCAGGCCGAGGTGGGGGGCAGAGTAGCCATCAGGAGGCGGGGACACCGCGGCTGCCCTCGGCTGGCCCGGCCCCAGGCTCCATGAACTGAAACCGCGCGCCAAGGCCGCGGTGCACGAGGGCTGCAAGCCTGGACCTGCTTCACCTCCCGGCCTGTTTCTGCCTCCCTGAACTGGGCCTAACAGAGCTGCCCACGGGGGCGGGGGTTTGTGTGTCAACGAGTTAACTCACACAGATGCGCTTATAAACCTCAGCTCTGACTACTGTTAAAATAAAACCACCCCATTGGAGGGTCAGGCCCAGCTTCATGTCCTCATTGGAACCAGGGCGGGCAGGCTTGAGAGCAGATGGTGGGCCGATCCAGTCATGATTAACAGCCCAGACTCATATGAAGACCCAACGACTTGCTCGATAACCCAGACTCCCTGAGCCTCAGTTTCCTCAGCTTGAGGACAGGGGAGACGACAGGTTCCGCCAACAGGGCTGTTGGGGACAATAAGTAATGGACATGGGGACTGGCGGGCAGCCCGGGCTGGTAGGCAGCAGCTGGCACCGAAGGTGACACGTGCCCTGTTCAACCTTGGGCTCTGGGGAGACCCACAATAGATGAGTTCTCTCAGTTTTCCCTTCTGCAGGGAGGTGGAGACTGGGGGTCACAGACCCAGGTCACTTGGGTTCAAATCTCACCTCCACCAACCATCAGCTGAGTACCCTTGGGTAAGTGAGCTTGCCTGTGTGACTCAGTTTCCTCCTCTGCAAGGTGGAGGTGACAGAGTACCCACCTCGGAGGGCTGCTGGGAGGACCACGAGTGAGGAAGCATGCGCAGTGGTCAGGTAATAGTAAGCCACGGAAGCGTAGGCTACTCTTCGTGGCCCCTCTCATGGGCTGCTGTGCTGACTAAATGAAATCGTATGCAAAGAGCACGGGACACGTGGCTTTGGGACACACTTCGTTCTCAGTAAAAGCAGCCTGTCCTCTCCCCTCTCCCTATCTTCTATCCCGCTTCCTACAAAACTCTGATCTTCCAAGCTAAAGAGCAGCCAAGGCTGGATTCAGATCCCGGCTCTGCCACTAACTTGCTGTATGACCTTGGGCAAGTGAGTTCACCCCTCTGAGCCTGGGTTTAGTTATCTGTAACTGTTACTGTAATTATCAGTGGACCCTACCCGACCAGCCTACCCTGCTGGCCTCCCCGGGAGTGGGCCCCCACAGCTCCTGCGCCGGGGGGCAGAATGGCGGGTGCCAGGGCTGACCCTCAAGGGCAGGGATGCCCCCTGGTGGAATGCCTGGCAGGGTGAGTCAGAAGCCTGGGCAAGGGGACTCACTGGCTCCTGAGGTCAGTGTGGCTCACCCCCTGGGAATGGGTGTGCAGACCAGGTTGGGGGGCAGGGAGCTGGTTCAGGCAGGCTCAGGCTAGGGCATCCTGCCAGGCGGCTCCACCTGGGGTAGGGGTGCAGTATAAGGCTTGGGAGAAAGGCAGCACCAGACATTGCCTGGAGTCCTTTCCGACACAGAGAGGTTATGAGTCCACACCCCAAGATAAAGTCCAAAGTACCACTTGGCCTGGCCCATGAGAGCCCGCCCACCCCTTCACTTTCTCTGTTTGCCCAGCACTCACAGCCAGACCAAACACAAAGTCCCCACATGTGCCGGCTCCCTCTCACCTCCAGCCCTTGTACAGGCAGTCCCCCGGGCCCAGAACTCCTCACTCCTACCTCCAACTCCTTTCTAGCTCCTCCTCCTTCTTCTCCTCCTCCAGGTCTCAGCTCCACCAACCCCTCCCCAAGGAACAACCCTCCCCCAACCCTCAGGCTGGGTCAGGCACCGCCTCTGGGCTCCCATAAGGCCCTTGGCTCCCCAGCCCCAGCCCTGAGCATGGCTGGAGCCAGGTCCTAGGAGGGTGGACGGATTGGACTGATGCGCCACTAAGCACTTCCTCTGAGCCCGGGCCCTGCTCTCAGGGAGCCCACGGGCTGAGCTGTGGATGGAGGCCAACACTGACAACGCAGCAGGAAAAGTAACAGCAGCAGCAACAAGAGCCCGCAGCTCAGTCTTCAAACACTTACTATATGCCCGTGTAAGCAATTAACTTGCTAGTCTACCCTCAAAGCAGCTCTGTGTGGTGTTATCACAATCTCCATTTGACAGATAAGGAAACTGAGGCCCAGACAGGTGAAGCCACTGACCCAAGAGATGAGGACTCAAGTTCTCTCCCTGCTTAAGATCCTGACTCTCACCACACACGCTGGGACTGCTCCCACCCTCCCCGCTGCCACCACTCCCACAGCACCCTCACACCCTCCAGGGAGATACTGTGGGCTGTGGTGCCAGTGCAGGCTCTGGGGCCAGGCCTTCCAGAGCAGGCAGCCCCACCTCTCCAGCATCCTTCAGCCTTCAGCAAGTGGGGAGGATGCCAGCGCCCGTGGGGAGGGCTGGTGTGCGAATTTAACATCAGGCCCACCACAGGGCCTAGCAGCGGGCCAGTGCCTGTCCCAGGGCCTGTGGCTGCCGCTGCTACTGTGACCAGCCACCTGGATGGGAAAGGGGAAGTGGCCCTGCCAGGCTCTCGCTCCTGGGGAAGGTCCTCTGCTCCAGACTGGAGGGGCCTGGGGGCTCCTTCAGGAGCTGAGGCCTCCTGGGTTAGAACTAATGCTAACTTTCCTTTAAAAAGTGGGATCTGGACTGTATCCGTGTCAGTGTCCTGACTGATATTAAAGTAGCGATGCCAGGTAGTCACTGGGGGAAACTGGGAGAGTAGGATCTCTGTATTACTTCTGGTAACTACGTGTGAAGCTACAATTCTTTCAAAATAAAAAGCTCCTCTAAAAAACTGGTATATTCAGCTGGGAGTATTCACGGGCAATAATTACAATGGCTCAAACGGAGGAAACAGTAATACAGGCTCCTAATTCCCACACGAAGCCATGCGTGTGTGTGGGAATGGGGAACTTTCTGGATTTCAGAAAGGTGATCCAGTGCACACACTCTGGGTTATGACACCCCCAGCAGAGTGGCACCTGGTAATCACATACCCTCCCGTTTCTGCAGCAAAACCTCCAGTCACACCACCTGGAAGCGATCAAGACCCTCAACAGCCTCCCGTTAATGAGTTCAGGTCAGATTTTGCCACCAAATTGCCTGAACTTAGTACCGACTGTTTCTCAGAACGGCTTGGGTTTAGAACTGAGGGTAGGGTCTGCAGACCAGCTGCAAAAGCTAGACCCCTCGCCGAGTGCTCCTGACCTCAGGGGACCCACATGACAATGTGTGGTAGGCCATTATGATTATTCACAATGTAGAGGTGATGACACTCGGCCCAGAGCGGCTGTGCCTGCCTGAGGCACACAGACAGCTGAGGAGAGCCTCCAGTGAACCCATTTAGGGGAAGGCACCCCAACATTCCTTTTATAATAAAACAGACAGGAGCACACTGCCTGCGCAAGGATTACGCCAAGAGATTCTGCCCGTTGCAAACGTCCAGTGGTCAGGACCCTGACTCTGGAACCAGGCTGTCATTTCCTGGCTGTGGGACCCTGGGGGAGTGACCTACTCCCTGGGCCTTGGTTTTCTCATCTGTAAACAAGGGATAACAACAGTCCCCACTGCGCAGGATTGTCATGGAGAGCCCGTGAGGTGTTACAACTGCACCCGGCCCAGGGCGGGCACTGCCTTGGGTGTCAGCGCGACCACTCCTGTCACTTTCACGTATCCATACCTTAGGTGTACTGGCGCCTGTACAGGCTCGCAAGGCAAAACGTATTTCTAACTGACTGCGCTGGACTATGCTGTAAGAAGAAACCCAAATGCAAACCGTATTACAAACCAAACCCAAAAAATCCCAGGGAGGGGTGGGGAGTGCAGAAGGGGTCCCCACATCCAGCCTGGGCCCACGAGACCACCTGTGTCCCAACCAGACAGGAAAGAATACAGCTGGGATCTTCCGCAAAGAGGACCCAATAAGGGGGCGGGGAATCCTGGAGCCACGGTCCCTCTGAAAGGATGAACTTGGAGCTGAGGCACGTTGGTGGGGGGATTCAACATGGACCCGCAGAGAGGGGAGACCAGCTCCTGTGGAGAGTCCGAGGCTTGGCCCTGGAGGGAGAGCAGAATGGAGAGACTCCGAGCTCCCCACCCCCTAACAAGGTCCGGTGTCCGCACACAGCCCTCCCTGTGGGCCGCAGGCTTGGCCCCAGACACCCCCAGGAGAAATCACACTCAGTACCGAGGAGGCCCTACTCTAAACACATTGCTCTCGATGAATCATCACAGGGACACTGAGGCAGGCTCTGCTATTCTGCTTCTACAGATGAGGACACTGAGGCTGGAGACCCAAAGCCCTCAGCTCAGAGCAGGGCATCCTGATGGTGGAACGGCGGGGAGCCTTCAGTCCCAGCACAGGTGACCTTCAGAATTTTTAACTATGACTCACAGTAAAAACATGTATTTTATCACACCCAATACACATCTGTGTTCACATAAGCAAAAAACATTTGTTCACAAATATATACATACTTTCTCCAAACAACGAACCATTGTTTTCTTCTCTGGTTTACTTGATGAACACAGAAGTGCTGGTCTCAAACCATCACACTGACTCCACGGCCCACTAACAGTTAGAAGCGTGGACTCTGGGTTCAAGTTACAGCTCAGCCACTTTTCTGCTGGGCAACCTTGGAGGGGGGACTTGCTCTCTCACAAAAGAGCTAGACTCACGGTGAGAGTGCACATGAGGAAACTGAGGCTGAGACAGGAAAGGCTTTCACCTGAGGGCTCTGGCTGCTGAGACACAGAGCCCTGAGCTCGTCTGTTTAACCAAGGTCATGTCTTGATTCCATCTCCAAGGATGCCATGATCTCAGAGCGGGCCTGGGCATGTCCTCTGTGAAACTCCAGCATGTCACAAGATAGCTCTGGATGGGGAGCCACCCCAGGGCCCAGCCCCTCTGCCCTGTACCCACAGAGCCCAATGAAACATGTCAGAAAGGACAGCCCTGCGGGGGAGTAGGTGGCCCAGGCAGGCAAGGGTCTCAGACTCATGCATGGACTCCTCAGTGCTGCTGGCAGAGCCCCCGTCAGGAAATGGGCCATGACCCAGCTCTCCATGGCATCCACAAGGCCTGGGATAAAGCTCAGATGTGGTATGTCCACCAGGTGGCTGGAACTGACCACGTCAGTCAGCCTCATGGCCCCAGTCTAGGCCAGAGCTGTGAGAAAATCCCCGTTCTTTACCCTGGGAAAAGACTCCCCTGCAGCCCTGGGAGTGGGAAAGACCCTGCCGCAGGCCTGTGCTGGGGGCTCCTCTCATCTTCTGCCCCCTCTTGTCTCCTCCAGGCACCCCCCACCCCGGAGACCTGCAGAAAAGCCCTGCCCCCATCCAACCCCGACTGCCCCTCTGGGTTACTCATTACTGAGCCTTCCAGCCCCAATGACCTTTACTCACACCACTTTGCCAGAGCCCCACAGTTGCCCAGGAGGTGGCCACTCCTCTTCTCACCATTCTCCAAATGAGGACACCAAGAGACAAAGGAGAGGCCCAGTGGGGAGTGGCTCAGGAGCCCAAACCTGTAAGGACTCTGCTGTGTTGCTCCTGCCCCCATCCCCCGGGGGATCACCCCAGCCCCTTCGCCTACTCTGCCTCTGTCTCTAACTTATCGCCTCCTCCAGGACTCTGGCCTCATCCTGACACAGGGGTCCTCTGGCCCAGGGCTTGGCTCAAGCCTGCACTTGGCTGGAAAGCCGTCCTCCTCTCCAGGCCAGCGGCCAGCCCCAGCGGTCTGACCTGGCTCCCTCCCGCTGCAGCCTGTGGCTCCCAGCATCCCTGCTGCCCCACCCTATACAACAGAGCTGCTTAGAGCGTATGATGAATGAAATGAAAGAAAGGATTGAGGGTGTATATGTGTACATGAGCGGCAGAAAAATAATTCATTTAACAAACACTAAGCCCCTGCCAGGTGCCAAGGACCATCCTAGTGAGTAGAACAAACAAGACCCCTCCTCTCAGGAGCTCCTCTCTAGAGTGGGAGAGATGGGGGCAGGAGAGCTGGGCTGTCACTTGCCTGATGCATATTGCTGGGCAGGTGACTTGAGCCCTCTGGGCCTCAGTCTCCTCATCTGCACAATGGGTGTGATCACATTTACTGTCTTGCAGGGCTGCCGTGTGAGACCCTCAGCCAGCTGACAAGAAAGGCATAGAGCAGGCCTGGCAGGAAGTCCTCACCACGGTCGCTATCATCAGAGCAGGTATGGCGACCAGAGTGGCAAATGAGCAAGCGAGCTGGCAAACTCTTGCCATCCCGAGGTCCCCTCTTTCATCACCTCATTCAAACACCCCCATTTGCTGTCCTTCTACAGCATATTGCCCTATTCCCTTTTCTCCCTGCAATGATTCTGTTTACCCTTCCGGTGACATAGGTGTGTTTTTTGCCCTCCTCCAAATGATAAGCTGTACCAGAGAAAGGACTGTGGCTCTAGTTCATCAACAGTAACAACAAGAATAATGGTAAGTTAATTAGTGCAGAACACTGACCACGTGCCAAGCGCTATTCTAAGTGCTTGAAAAGCAGGAAGTCATTTATCCTTTGCAGCAACCCTTAGAGGCAGGCCTTACAGGTCTCCCATTTCACAGATGCGAGAGAGGCACAGAGAAGTCAGGTAACTTGTCCAGGGTCACCAGGCAGGGATGGCTGAGCTGGGCGGCGAACCCAGGCAGCCTGCCGCAGGCTAGAGGGCCTCGCAAGCATTTGCTGGATGAGTGAGTGGTGAGTAAACGTGTGAACGGCCTCCTCACACCTTCCCCAACCTGCCCCATCCGGCCCTCGGCACCCACCCGGCACAGGTGCTGGGAGCTGGCCCACCCCCGAGGCCCAGCTCACCGTCTCGTAGTCACGCAGCGCAGCCCGGAACTTGCCCAGCGCCATGTTGCTGGCGGCCCGGCGGTAGTAGCCCTTGATGTACTTCTTGTCGATCTCGATGGCCCGCGTGGCGTCAGCCAGCGCATAGCCGTAGCACTCCGTGCGCAGGTAGGCCAGGCTGCGGTTGCCATAGTAGATGGCATTGCTGGGGTTCAGCTCGATGGCCTGGCTGTAGAACTTGATGGCGTTCTCGTAGTCCTTGGCTGTGAAGATAGAGGAGGAGGAAGAGGCAGCATGAGGCCGGGATGCCACGGCCCAGCAAGAATAGGCCCTGGGCTGGGTACTGGTCTAGTCTCCTCATTTATAGATGGGGAAACTGAGTCCATAGCTGAGCTCAGAAACATCCCTTCAGCCTGCCCCCTTCCCTGTCCTAACTGTTCCAGCCTAGCCCAGGTCTCATCTCAGCCCCAAATCCCTAGGTCCCCCAATCACTTCCACTCTCCCACCCACCCACCCATCACCACTGAAGGAGCCAAGCTGGGCAGTACTTCCGGCAGGACTGCAGGATGGTCTTATCTAATGTGCCCCATGGCCAAGGGAGGATTCGTTACTGAGTGCCAGACCTGAGATGTGAACCAGCAAATGTGAGTCTGCCCCGAGCCCCTTGGTTGTCCAGCTCCCCCAGAGCAAGTGAACAAGCCCAAAAGGGGGGTCTAGTAGAATAGGAAGTGGGGAAAGAAAAGGAACTACCTGAGTCTCAAAAGGGGGAAGTATCTGCAGAGACTCAAAGGAAATATCAAAGCAGACTAGAAGAGCATTCCTGGCAGAAGGAAGAGCAGGTGCAAAGGCCAGGCGTGGGGGCAGGGGCAGTGAGAAAGCATTATGTTCTAGGACCAGCGAGAGGGTGGTATGGCTGAGGTGGAGTGAGCTGGGGGAGTGTGGGAGATGAGGGAAGGAAGGCTGGCAGGACAGGATCCCAAAGACCACAGCCACAGCAGGGTGTGGGCATTGATGTTTTAAGTGTGGAGTGACAGCATTCGACATCTGGCTAAAGGGAAAAGGTCCATTTTATTTGAAATGAGCCAGAGAGGTCTTGTTCAGGTTCAAACGCTCAGTCTGTACCTGCAGAGCTGTCTTGGAGCCCTCCCATGTGGCCACCCAACAGGCAGGAGACCGAAGCGAGGTGTTCCCAAGCTGGGGGACCATGATGTGCCAGGTGCTGTGTGGGGCTCTTGGTACATGAGACCCTGCACTGAACCCTCACAGCAACCCTGAGAATGACTGCATTAGCCCCATTTTCCAGATGAGGGAGCTGAGGCTCTAAGAGGGAACCTCTGTCATGTGGCAAGTGATGGACAGGGATTCTGAGCCAGGCCAAGACCCAAGTCCTCCCAACCCCATCCTCTACACCAGGGGGCCCCTGGGTGGGAGCTTGGCAGAAGGGCAGACACAGACACAGGGGCAGGTAGCCTGGGCCCAACCCCTGGTTCCACACTCTGGGCTAAAGTTTCAGACAGTCCTTCTCCTGACACTCTGCCTACAATGAGAATTCCTCCCCTAATTCCCACTATACTTTTCTCCAGTCACCTGATAAACCATGACTTTCTTTTGTTTTGTTTGCTAATAACCCATCTTCCCAATTTGAACCTAAGCTCCGTAAGGGCAGGGGCCCTGTCTATCTTACTTCTCCGAACCCTTGCCCTGTCTGAGGATGCGGCAGCCCTGCTCTCCTGGGGCTCACAGTCCAGCTGGGGGTGGGGGCAGGTGACACAACACATACAGATCCGCCCCGGACAGGGATGCTCTGGAGTGTTTACAGCCGGGGCAGCCCAGAGGGGATCCCGGACCTGAGACCTGGAGGAGGAGAAAGAGTGAATCACGTGAAAAGAATGGAAGAAGAGGGTTCCAGGCTCCATGAATAGTTCTGGAAGGAAGGAAGGAAGGAAGCAAAGAGAGAAAGAGATGGATACACCAACACCAGAAAAAGGAGAAGCCAGGTGCTGGGAAATGGCCAGGATACTATAACAAAGATTCCTTCTGCAGGCTAACGTCTGGCAATCTTTCAAATGGCTCAGATGTCCCCTCCTTCAGGAAGCTGTCCTTGACACTCAGGCTGGGTCAGGTATCTCTCTCTGGGCTGCCCCAACCCCTGGATAGTAACTGTTCGGTGATGGTGATGGGTGTGTCCCCCAGGACGGTGAGCCCCAGAGGGCAGGCCCAGGACTTCCCAGAAACAAGCAAAGGCAGAACCAGGCAGCCCAAGTCTGACCAACCCTCCCTGGAATGCCAACACCTTCGAGGACTCCTTCCAGCCTCCTGGCTGTGTTCCAGAGGCCAGCTGGCCAGTGCTCTTGCTGGAGGAGGTGTTACTTGAGTGGCCCTCTGGCATGGGGTCGGAAGCCTGGTGTCTTTGAGTCTGACATCTGACCTTGGGCAGACAGCCTCCCTCCTCTGAACCTTGGCTTGCTCACCTGACATGCAGGACTCACAATCAGCCTCGCCTCATGGGGTGGTTGTGAGGGTTAAATGAACTCATGTATGAAATGTAGCTACAGCAGAAAAAGCAATCAGCAGATGCTTGTAAAAGAAGTGAATAAATGACTAAATGAAGGGAAGAGTACAGAGCAGAGGAAATGGGTGGGGCCGGTACTTCCTACCCAATAACACCAGATCCCAGCCCTACATGCTTTTCAAATATGTGCACATTTAATCCTCAAGGTAGTCCCCATTTTAGAGAGGAGGAAATTGAGGCACAGAGAGGTCAAGGTGTGCCCAGGGGTCACACAACAGGTGAGAAAGAAGCAAGATTTGAAACCAGGCAGCCTGAGCTCTTAACCATGTCTATAAACTCTTAGACCTGGAGGCCTCCCTGGGGTTAAAGAGAACCCCTCTCATTTTATAGGAGAGGGTGGGGGCCAATGAGGCCCAGAGAGAGGAGAAGAGAGCTGAACAACTTCGGGCACCAGGCTCTGCCACCCCAGGGCCTCTGGAACGGGCCCGAGCTCACAGACATGATCCAGGCATATGGCAGGGGCAGGTTGGGGGGGTCCTCTGAATCCATGGGGCCCCTCTTCTCCCACCAGGGCCAGGATGGCTCCAGGTAAAGCTCTGGGTAAGGACTCTGAACGTGGGAGCTGAGCACGTGGAGAGGAAGGGGGATATCCGGGCTCTGCTGCTCACACACTCTGACCTTGGGCAAGCGGTTTCACTTCTCTGAGCCTCAGCTTCCTCTATAAAGCAAACAGGGCTGCTCCTACTACCTCCTAGTGCCTGGGGGAGGATTAAACAAAGTGCTGTACCTGGCCACCACAGGGGCTCAATTAAGGCGAGCTGTAATTATTCTTTTTATTGCCATCCCCTCAGCCCTGGAGACTGGGGCTCTGTGCCTGCCTCTGCCTGCCACACAGCAAGGGGCCTGGACCAGAAGGGGCGTTCCCCTCAGTTCCAGCTCAATGCCAAGACCTCTGGCTATCTGCCCAGGCTCAGGGCTCATATGAGCCTTGATCCCAGGTCCTGAGATGGGGGGGGGCGCAAGGAGCCCCTCCCAATGCCTTACTGTTTCCCAGAATTCCCCTCACCTCAGCATCACCCCCCGATACTTGCTGCTGCTCTCAATGCTCATTTCATGAACAGCTCCCCCTTTCAGGTGTCCAGACTGGGTCCTGTCCTGGACACCTCCTGATCCTTCAACCCCCAAAGCCAGCAGCCACCATGTTCTGTCACATCAGCCTTCCTAGACATCTCTCAAATCTATTCTTTCACTTCCATCCCGAGAGTCCCTCCCTGCCCTGGTCTGGCCTTCCTCCACTCCTGCCCAGGTTCCCACCCCAGCCTCCTCCCCGATCTCCCAGCCTCCAGTTCTGCCCCTCCAGAGAGGTCTTTCTAAAGCACAAACCTGACCCTGTCCTTTCCCCACTCAGAACCATCCACAGCTGCCCAGAGAGCTCAAGCAGGAAGCTCAGGCTCCTCGCTGCAGCCTCACCATAAACTCCTCTCCTCTAACACTCCAGCCCCACTCACTTCCTCGGTGCCAGGCTCTGCTCACCTTTGGGCCTTTGCCATCCTGTTCTTTCTGCCTGGAGTTCCCTCCTCCCGCTCTCCAGGCGGCAGCTGTCGTTCTCCCTCTGAAACGTTTCTTGAGTCAGTTTCCGAGGTGGACAGCAGCTCCACCTCCCACCTGTCCATCATTCTTGTCTCCTCCCCGGTCTCCAGCCTTGCCCTTGTGTCCAATCACTGTGAGGCAGCTGGGGAATCTTCAAATGCTCATCAGACCATGCTGCTCCTCTCTTAAAACCTTCCATGGTTTCCTACCACCCTCAGGATGACTTCCACACTCCCTGACTGCCTGTAAGGCTCGACCTCCAGCATCGTCTCTTACCAGTCCCACCCCCTCCTTGCTGCTCCAGCCTGACCAAACTTTCCTACTCTTTCCACATGTCTGCTCCCAACAAAGGCCAACTTCCCACTAAGGCTCTAGATCCCTTCTACATCCAACTCTTCTCCAGGGCTCTGCTGCTGTTCAGTCTCCTCTCTCTCCTGCAGGATCAATTCTCTCTATTGGACCATACGCTTGGTCTCCTCCATCCTTAAAAAAAAAAGAAGCCCCCACCCGATTTCCCTACTCCCCCTTAGAGTCAAACTATTAGAAATCTTGTCAACTTATGCTGTCTCCACTCCCTCGTTTCCCATTTACTCTTCGGCGCCCTCTGAAGCACCTCTCTGGCTACCACCTGCATCATTCCCTAGAAATTGCTCTGATCAAGGTTACACTATTTTGTGGAGCCAAATCAATGGTCAATGCTCGGTGCTTGCCTTGGCAGCATCTGACCTAAGGCACAGCCCCTCCTTTTAGAAGCAGTCTTCTGTCAGCTTTCCAGACACCTTTCCTGATTTTCCTTTCACTTTACTGACCGCTCCTACTCAGCCTCTTCTGTTTCAAACATTAGAATTCCATGAGGTTCCGTCTTAGGCCCCTTCTCTTCCTGGGTAACCTCATCCATTCTCAGGGCATTCTAGTCCATCCATAAGCCTATCATGTCCAAATACCTCTCCTCAGAGTTCTAGACTGGCCCGTCTATCTACTTAATGTCTCCTCTTGGACAGTCGAGTCAAAGCCAAACTAGTCTTTGCAATGACTTTGAAACCCTAAATGATCTGGCCCCCATCCTAAACTCATCTTGTATCAGTCTCCCCGCTAATTCATTAAAATTCCAGCCAAGCCAGCCAGTCTCCTTTCATTTTCTACCTCAGGGCCTTTGCACATGCAGCTCCACCCACCTGGGACACTCCTTTCCAATTCTCCTTCTCAACTTAAATGCCTTCTTCTCAGTAAGGTCTTCCCTTAACATTCTCTCTAAAGTAGCTTTCAACTCTTACTCCCTACTTCACACCCCATTGGGGTTTTTTCAAAGGACACATCCCAGCTTATTAATATTTTATTATTTATTTGTGCATTGTCTCAAAGATTCTCCTGCTGAAGTACAAGCTATATAAGGACAGAGCCACATTTGTCTCATCCCTTGCTGTATCCCCAAAGTCTAGCACAGTCCTTAGCACCTAGCACGTGCTCAATAAACGTACTGAATAAACGCGCTGAATGAATGAATGAATGGGTGCCCCCACATCTTTACTTTCCCAAGAACCTAAGTCATACCATTCTTGGGATTGCATCACCTCTACTTCCAGAGCCTGCTCCTAACGTAACCCCGAACCTCCTACTTCCTTGCCCTCCCATCTAATGATCTATCTCCCATTCCCACGATTCCCTACTCTGTGGGGAGTCTTCCCCCACCCCCACTTGGTGTCTCTCCACTGGGGTCTCCCCACTTGGTAGCGCCATCACTCCTCCGCCCCATGTCACTACTTGGTAGCGCCCTCTTCAGGTCTCACGTTTGGTAGTGCCCACGTTACCGTCCCCCTTCCGCTTCACACTTGGTAGCGCCCTCCTCAGTCTCCCCACTTAGTAGCACCCGCTCGGTACGCCACTTCTAGGTACCACCCCTTCTCTCAGAAGCCCCCTCTGTCGCCCCTTGGTAGCGCCATCCTCGGCCTCCCCACGCCTGGTCACTTGGTAGTGCCTGCCCCGCGCCCAGGCTGCCGCTCCGCGTTGCCATGGTTCCACGCGGGCCCGGCACCCCTTGACCCGGGCCGCTCTCCACCCTCCCTTGCTCCCTCCAGGGCGGGCGCACCTTTGAAGTAGTCGTTGGCCTGCGTCTTGAGCTCCTCTGCCCGCTTTAGAGCGCCATCAGCCGGGGGCTCGTCCCGGGGGGGCTCAGCACACTCAGCCCGCTCGCCCTCCGCCATCGCCATGCCGCAAAGCGACCCCCACCCTGGCAACCGCCGCCAGCGGCACCCGGCCGAATCGTCGCGAAGGAGTGCCGAGTAGCCGCTGCTGCACAAGTGTCGTAAAGCGCGGGCCCCGAAGGCGCCCTTCGCGCGCCTGCGCGGAACCCTTTCCACATAGAGCGCGCGGAGGACAAGGTGACCAGAGGGCTCCCTGACGGCGCCCTTCCTAGAATGAGCCAATGGGGTAGGCGAAAAGGGGCGCGCGGGGAAAAGAGGCCCGGCGTGGCTCCCCCTCCCAAAGATACCATGTTCCGAGCCGTATAAATTTCTCAGGGTCCTAAAGTGGGATCTCCCCGCCGTCTTCTCCCGTTGGTAGGAGGGTTGCGAATACCGCCAGTGAGAGTGACTTTCCTGCGAGGCGGCATCCTGCAAAACGCAGAACTGGAGCAGGGGGTCTAGCCCTACTGTCGATTACCTGTGTGACCTTGAACAAATCTCTTCCTCTGGGGTCTCAGTTACTCCTCTCTGAAAAATGAGTGTTTTCTCAAACCAACAGAAGAAAGGGTCAGTGTTTCTAGGTTATTGACTAAAGGTGCCCTGGATCCCGCAGCCCTGAGCTAGGCTCAGAAGTTTGTTGCACCATCTCCTTTCTTCTCCCTCGCCCCCCACTGACCAGCGTTCCATGGCTCCTCAGTGCCCCTAGGAGAAAACCCAAACTCTGATGTCCTAGGAGACCCTGAATAATCTAGCCTCAGCCAGCATCTCCAGATCCCCATTCACTGTACACTGTTCCAGACCATCCTTTCCGAGCCCACAGCTGCTACTCATGCTGTTGCACTAAGTCCTTTAAGGCTCTGCTCTGGCTCCCCTCCTGGAAGGAAGCACAAGCTATTGCACCTGCAAATCTTGTCCTGGCAGTATGACCCTACCACAGCCAAAAGTCATCCTAGAAAGTAAATACTAGTATTATCTCTATCTTACAGATAAGGGCATAGATTTGCAGAAGTCAACACACCTGCCTAAGGTTATAGAACAAGAAAGTGGCAGAGCCAGAACTTGAACTTATCCCACCTAATTCCTGTGCTCTCAGTTCCTACTCAACTATCTCTTTATGCTCCAGAGCCCATCTTGTGGATTAGATTTCTGAGATTTTTTTGGTCTCTGTGGGATGAATGCCATAATGGATTTGAATCCTGGATTCGAGTCCAGCTCTTCCCTTCCCTTCCCTGCTGTGTGACCTTGGGCAAGTGATTATTGTCTTTGAACCTCAGTTTCGTCCTCTGCAAAATGGGGATAACAACTGGGCCTACTGTATAGGATTAAAGGAGAGATTGAAAAGCACATAAGTAAAGTGACAGAGGGCCTACCACAGAGTAAGTCCTCCATTATAAATATTCAAAGTGGGACAGAGTAGAACTGTGGTGGGGGTGATGGCTCTTAGGAGGTTGTGAGAGGACCTCACTCAGCTAGAGCAGACAGAGAAGACTTCTTAGAGACGTCTGAACCAAGATTTGAGTAGGAGAAAACCAAGTGTGTAGGGGGGAGGCATTTAAGGCAGAGAAAACAGTAAATGCCAAGGCTTAAAAGTGCTTTTCTTCCTTTGAGAAAACTCCTTTGTCAAACACAGGAGAGGGGTTATGAGGGTTACATGACAGGACAGGCACGCCCATCCACACGTGAATCTAGAGACACACAATCTTTTGTGCATGTGTGTGCACACACACACACGCACACACTCAAGGACAGAGAATCATCACACAGAGATCAGTGGACAGAATTATAGTGTCAAACAGTCCCATATGGGTACACAGAATTGCAACACCACACAGACAACATGCAGGTACTGAAAAAAAAAATGCCTCCTACACTTAGGAACACAGAAACCCAAAGTAATGAGAAACACACAGAAGGCTGAATCATTTCACCCAGATACTAATACATGTAGGAGGAATTACAACCCTCCCCATACTCTGGTTCACAGAATTATGTCACAAATGCACACACACAGAATGAAAACATCACCAGACACACAGTATTACATAGATCTACACAGGAACACAGTGTCACACACGGAATCACAAAGTGACATGGACACCCCGTCACCCACACCCCCTGAAGTAACCCCACAGATGAGTCAACACACAGAGCTCTGGTGCCTACCAAGGCAAGATCTTTATGGTGGTTTAGAGATTAGTGGATTTCAGAGCCAGCATGGCTGGTCTAGTCCCTTCCCCTCCCCCAGCCTAGCCCAGTTCCCTCCAGGGAGGGCCCAGGTCACCCCCTGAGGGAGGGAGGGGTCAGACCCTTCTTCCCCCATAGCACCAATCTGGACAGGCCATCCCTTGATAAAACAGTGAGAAGTGCCTTCCAAAAGGGGGTTGAATTGGGTTGAAAGAGGGAGGTCTTTTCCTGTGGAAAACCAGAAGTAGCACCATCGTAGAAAGGTTGGGGGGTAACGGGGACACATAGGTGGTAGTGGAGTACTGAGGAGTCCTGGCCTCTCTCCCCACCCTGTGATTTGCAGGTAGGGCTGTGCGTGTGCCTGTGCGGCTGGGGAAGTCTCCTGGGTTGTGAGGGAGCCCCAGGTTCCCCAGATACCTGGGGTAAAGTAAAGTTAAGTGCATCTGGAGGGCTGAGTTTGGGGAGTGGAGGGAGTTTTGAGGCAGAGAAATTTGAGGGATATGAGATTGAGAACCTTGAGCATGAAGTCCATTAGCACAAGAGCCCTGGAGGGTAGGGGTCTGGAATGGGAAGACTTTAAGACAGAGGAGGACTTGGAGCCAGTTGAGTTGGGTGAGAAGCCCAGAATAGAGTTAGGAGCATGGGGTATGGAATCAGGGAGTCAGAGGTCAGAATTTAGAATCAGAGGAATCTATAGGGCAAGGTCCAGATTCTAAAATCAGAAGCATTTGGAGGCTGAATTCTAGAACCAGAAGAATTTGGATCTGAAACCAGAGGCAGTTGGAGGCTGTGAGGCCTAGAATCAGAGGAATTTATAAAGTAAGGACTAGAATTTGAAAAAGTCTGAAGACCAAGTTCTAGGATCACAGGGATTTTGGAGTCATAAGATATAGAATCAAGAGTTTAGAATTATAAGGTCTAGAAACAGAAAAACTTATAAGGCAAGATCTCTAATCAGATGTTTGAAGGCCAAGTTCTAGATGCAGGGTAATTTGGAGTCATAAGATCTGGAGTAAGGGGGAATTAGAGATTGTGAGGTCTAGAACCAAGGGGATTTATAGGATGAGGTCTGGAATCAGAAGACATTTGAAGGCCAAGTTCTAGATGCAGGGTAATTTGGAGTCATAAGATCTGGAGTAAGGGGGAATTAGAGATTGTGAGGTCTAGAACCAAGGGGATTTATAGGATGAGGTCTGGAATCAGAAGACATTTGAAGTCAATTTCTAGAACCAGAGAAAATGGAGATCATCAGATGTGGAATCAGAGGGCCACGGAAATTGCAAGGTATAAAGTTTGTATAGTCTAGAACCAGTCAGTGATAGAAGTCATGAGGTCTAGAGCAAAAGAGAACTGGAACATGGTGTCTAGTTCTGAAAGTGCTGGTTCTAAGATCAAGACATGAAACTCCACGACATTATAAAATGACTATAACTCAATTTAAAAAATGTTAAAAAAAAGACATGAAACTCATTTTACTTCTTTTTGGTGGGAAAAGCAAGTCTCGAGTGTAGAGTTGGAAAGGAATGAGCTGGGCATCATGAGGTTTAGAATCAAAATGATTGAGGCATTAAGAAGTCTGGATTTGGAACCAAATGCATTACAGATCAGGAAGACTAGAACCAATTCAAAGCTTGTGGTTCTGGGGGTCCAAAATCAGGCAAAATCATTGGTTGTAAGATCTGGAATCAAGAGGAGTTGGAGCATGTGATACTGAGAACAAGGGAGATTTATGGGGAGAGCTCTAGAACCAGAAGAAGTCAGAGAGTGAGCTCTAGAACCAGAGGACCCTGGTTGTCAGAGGCTCTGGGACCTGAGGGATTTGGAGGTTGTATGGCCTAGAACCAGACCACTTTGGAGACTGTGAGGTAAGAAAATAGTTAGAGGTTGTGAGATCCAGAATGAGAAAGAGCTGAAGATTATGAGATCTGAAATGAGAGAGGTTTGGAGGATTCAAGGTCTAAACCAGACAACGTTGGGGCTTGTGCAGTCTAGAACCAGAGAAGACCTGAAGTTGTGTGGCCTAGAACCAGAGAACATTGGAGGTTGTGCAGTCTAGAAACAGAGAAGGCTGGGAGTGGCACACTCTAGAACCAGAGAAGGTCTGAAGTTGTACTGTCTAGAACCAGAGACAGTTGGGAGTTGCACAGTCTAGAACCAGAGAAGGTCGGAAGTTGTGTGGTATAGAACCAGAGAATGTTGGAGGTTGTGTAGCCTAGAACCAGAGAAGGCTGGGGTGGTGCAGTCTAGAACCAGAGATCAGTGTGGTGTGGGCTAGAACCGACAGGGTTGGAGGTTGGATGGGCTGGAAGCAGAGGTTAGAGGCTCCATCTGGGATAGGAAGACCACCAGTGCAGTCAGTGTCCAGGTCAGACCAGGGCCAGCAGAGGTCCAGAGTAGAGGGCTGGGCAGAGCAGAGTGGCCGCTTGGGAGGCTAGGGGTTCAACCAAAAGCCACTGGGGGTGAAGTCTGGCCCGGGGTCTCCCCTCCCCCATTGACAGCTGCGTTGGTGGGAAGAAGACCAGAGTCCTGCATTCTTATGGCCTCCAGGCAATTCAGAACGACTAAAAACACATCATGAAAACAATAAGAATAAAAAATAAGAATGAAGGAAAGATGGATAGGAAAAAACATGATTATGGTTATCAATACTCCCCAGAGCCCAGAAATCCAGATGTGAACCCCAACCTCCCCCGTCCCTAATTACCAAAAATAAAGCCAAGAGAGTTGGAGAAAGGGGTGAGGAGATCAGTACTGAGAACCCCAAGGGAAGTCCTGAGAGAAGGAGGAGGGGGCTAGGGTCCCCCTCCCAGAGGTCACTGAGCTGAGACCACCCCAGAGAGCCCCCAGACGGGGCAGGGGGAGCAGAGGGATGGGAACTGAGGTAGGCCCGAGGTGGGCGGGGGTCGCGGAGAGGAGAGCGGGAACCCCTCTCCCGGCACCCCCATCCTGTGCGTTGGCTGCCAGCTTGGGGTATGGTTGACATCCATTCTGGGGAGGAGAAGGGAGACAGGCAGAAAGGCTGGCTCAGTTGGCCTGCGCCAAGCTTGCCGCTGGCTGGAAGTGACTCCTGGGCGGGGCGGGGTCCTCGTCTGGGTAGAGAGAGAGCAGAGAGGGGCCCAAGCCTGTAGGGGAAGATGGAAGGTAAACCAATGGGGAAACATCACCCCAACCTGTCTTCCCTTCCTGACAGTTAAATGTGGCTGGTGAGGCAGGCATGCCTGGATTCAAACAGGAGTGAAATCTTGGGCAGTTTTGCCCTCTGAACTCCAGGTGTCTGGATGTTAAGAAGCCTGGAGCCAAATGCTGCCTGAGTTCGACTCCAGGCTGTGCTGTTTACTTGCTGTATGACCTGGGGCAGGTGACTTTACCTCTCTGTGCCTTAGTTACCTCATCTGTAAAATGGACGTATCACAGCACCTCCCTCCCAGAGCTGTTGTGAGGGGTAAATGAATGAATCCCTGTTAAAGTGCTTTGAGCAGCGCACAGTGAGCTATCGTTATATGGTAAACCGGGCTACTTTGACGGGCCTCACTCATGAAAATTCACTCATTCAAAAAATATTTATTGAGCACCTACTGTGTGCCAGGCACCAGGGACACAGTGCTGCATGGGACTGACATTCCAGTGAGGGGCGTCAGTTGCGTCATGTACGTAACAGATTTAGCACAAAGCTCGGCACAGAGCAAGTGCTAGATAAATGTTAGCTCGTTATTAACAAATATGTACCGAGGCCCTGTGCTGCACAGCCACTGCCCAGCCTCGCACACATGGTAGCCTACAGCAGTGACCAAGACAGGCAGGGCCCCTGCCCTCGGAGGGCTCACACCTGCACGGAGTAGACAGCCAATAATCAAATAATGACACAGACTCCTATGTAAATATGGACCGTGATGAGTGTTATGAATCATGAGCTTGGGAAGTAAGGGAGAGCTTTGTGGAAGGAGTAGTATTTGATCTGAGAACTAAAGGGTGTGGTAATTAAAAATAGAGGGAAAAGCATTCCAGGTGGAGGGATCAGCATATACAAAGGCCCTGAGGCAGCCTCCTCAAGCAAGATGACTTCAAAGCCTACTCAGTGCCAACAGAGGCTTGGCTTCCACCTCAAGGGGCAGCTTTGGCCAGCCCCTGCCTTCCCAAAGGTCTCCTTTTCCCTCTATAGTGCCCCTGAGAAGAGGGAGGGGCTGCCTGTTTCCACTAAGGTCATGTCCAGCCACTGACCATACCCCACCACCCTCAGAATCGCCCCACCCTCTAAGGCACCACCTGTGGGAAGAGGGGGACCCAGGGCCTCTCTGTCTACTGGGTTGCTACTCACTCATGGGCTCATTCAGTTCCAGGAGGTGGGTGCTGGGATCCTGCTGGCTCCCTGAGGCTGGTCCTCCTGTCAGAAGGAAACTCTGTGGGACAGAGACAAAGCCACCATCATCAGCAGCAGCATCACATCCAAGGAGGCAGGATGGTTCCATGGTTAAGGGCACTATGGGCTGTGTGACTTTGGGTGAGTCACTGTCCAGGCATCCTCTGCAGGTCCCTCCGGAGCCTTGTTCTCCCTTCTGTGCCCCAGCAAGCTGACCCATGCATGTGGACTCCATTAGTGTGCAACCTTGCTCTGTGTGTTCCTTTTGGGTTCATGTGATGGGAGATACCAGCAGGCAGGAGGAAGACAAGGGGTACTGGATCTTCTAGCTGCTTCCCTGCTGGGCCGTCGTGGGTTGGCTGTGTCCCTCCATGGAAGGTTTCAGCTCTAACAAGGTGGTCCCTACTCTATCTAGGATCTGGTGACCACCCCCTGCCCTGGGCCTTCAGGCTAGGGATGCTGCCAGCTCATTGATGCCTACACCTTTGCCAACAGTCCGGTTACTAAATTCTCCTCAACGCCCCATCTGGGCATGCTGTTTCCTGTCCAGATTCTGATATGTTTGCTTAACCTCTTGTGTGTAAACGTGAATGATAATACTAATAATTCAAAAGTGGTTGTGGGGTTGAATAATTTAATGATGCAGGGCCCTGAGTACAGTCAGTGTCTGGCTGTAGGCACTCAGCAAATGAGAGCTGCTGATATTCTCAACCATCCCCTCATGTTCCCTTCATGTTCCAACCGCCCTGTTCAGAGTGAGCAGCCAGGGTCGCTGCTTGTGTTTGGTTTGTCTGTATTCTACCATTTACCAACAGCCCACTAAAGATCAGCTCAGGGCCTGATTTCACTGGACCTCATGCCAGTCCTGTGAAATGTCACTATACCCACTTCCCAGATGAGGAAACTGAGGCCAAAGTGGTAACGTCACCTACCCAATGTCTCACAATTATTAGGTGGTGAACCTGGGACTCAAACCCAAGTCAGTCTGACTCTAGTGTCTGTACTTTTTTTAAAAATTGAAGTATAGTTGATTTACAGTGTTGTGTTAGTTTCCCATATATAGCATAGTGATTCAGTTATACATATACATACACATATACATTCTTTTTCAGATCCTTTTCCATTATAGGTTATTATAAGATATTGAATACAGTTCCCTGTGCTATGCAGTAGGACCTTGCTGTTTATCTATTTTGTATTAGTATTTTGTATCTGCTAATTCCAAATTCCCATTTTATCCTCCTCCCTCCACTTTCCCCCTGGGTAACCATAAATTTCTCTTCTATGTCTGTGAGTCTGTTTCTGTTTTGTAAATAAGTTCATTTGTGTCATTTTTTTTTAGATTCCACATATAAATCATATCCTATGATATTTCTCTTTCACTGTCTGACTTACTTCACTTAATATGATCATCTCTAGATCCATCCATGTTGCTACAAATGACATTATTTCTTTCTTTTTTATGGCTGAGTAATATTCCATTATGTGTATATATACATATATACACACACCACAGCTTCTTTATCCAACCATCTGCCAGTGGACATTGCTTCCATGTCTTGGCTATTGTAAATAGTGCTTCTATGAGCATTGGGATGCATGTATCTTTTTGAATTAGCATTTTCTCTGGATATATGCCCAGGAGTGGGATTGTGTCTGTACTCTTACAGCTACACTCATAATCCAAGGCCAAGACACGTGCTGGGTTTGGGAAGGGAAGATCCATGGGAGCAGAGATTCCTACAGGTATTTACCCTTGCCATTTCTCCCCTTACTCTGCTTATTTTTGCTTCTTAACACTTACTACCAACCTATATATACTTGCAAAGCCCTTCCATACCTATTACCTGAACCGGCAGATCAAAGTCCTAGCCCCAGTGGATGACTGACCATCCATTTGACCTCTGGCCAGCTCCTGTCCCTCTTGTTTTCCCATCTGTAAAACAGTAGGGTTAAGCTTACTAGATTCTAACGCCAGAGAACCCCACAACTCCCCATACATACCAGGCTGAGCGGAGGCAGCAGGAAGTTTTCGGGTTCTGCGCTGGGGGACCGTTTTGGGGGTCTCACTCCCAGCAGCTCCATCCCCTCGGCTTCATCCTCTGAGCTCTGGACCAGGGTCCTGGGGGAAGACAGGCAAGAATCTCAGAACCCAGCAAACCTGGGCAGGTGTGAACACCAGTGTGAGCAGGTGTGAGCATTCATTCCTTCCCCCAAGCACCTGTTATTTCTTTACTCATCCATCCATCCATCCATCCATCCATCCATTCACTGGTCCATCTTCACATTCATCTAAATGATCCATCACCCACCCATCCACGCCCACAACCTCCACCCATCTATCCTTCCAGTCGTCCACCTAGCTATCCGTCCACTGATCCACCCACTCCCCATCCATCCATCCATCTACTGTATTTCCTTCCTCTCTCATCTGACAAATCTCTATTAGGCACCCATGGTCTATCCAGTGCCAAGCTGGGAGCCTTGGGAAATAATGAGATGTACCCATAAAGGCCTTCTAAGGATAGTACAGAGACCACCCTGGAGATTAAATGGGCACGTGTCCACGATGTGGAGAGCACAAACTTGAGTATTAGTAATCTCATATCTTTGGAAAGGGTTCATGGATCCTCTGAAATTGCAGAATTGTGTGTCTGTATGTGCGTACAAATTTTCTTGGGTAGGGTCCATAGCTTTCAACAGATTCTCAAAGGCGTTAGGAAACTTAGTTCAAGACAGTTTCTCTGACACTGTGGCAATGTCCTCTTAACTATGACAAAAATTGTTACTAGGCCAGATAGAAATATATTCTGAAGGAGAGGGCCCTGGTTGACTGGTAGGATTTGGATAAACAACGAGTAGAGGCCACTCCAGAAGGAAGGCACAGCCTCAGCAAAGGCATAATGGTTGGAACAAACATGTTATGTGCTGGGGACACTGAGGCCTGGCTGGAGCAGAGGTCAGGGTAGGAGGACTGACAAGGATGAGGCTGAAGTAGGAGGCAGGGACAAGATGTGGTGATCAGGGACCTTCTCTTTACTTCCTTTATATCCTGCCCTCTACTGCGGCTCACCTCTTCCGAGCCCCAGCCATGGGGGAGGATGCTGACGGGTCCCCTCTGGAAGGGCTGGAGCAGCTCAGCCGGGGGTCACTCCCCCAGCGGGGCAGCAGGGAAGGCTCAGGGGTTGGGGGTGACATGCCGTGGAAGCTCCGAGCCCGGGGCCGGGAGACAGCCCCTGGAGGTCTGTGGTATGCCCTGGGTAGCTGCTCGCTGGAGTTGAGCTGGAAGTCATCATCCATGGAGATGTAGGGGGCCAGCATCTCCAAATCCAGAGCATCGACGTCCTGCGGAGGGCAGGAGGGAGTTAAGAGCATGAGCCTTGGCCTTGGGTGGGCCTGGGCTGGCGTCCCAGATCCACCACTTCGGAGCTGTGTGCCTGAGGTCAAGGGTCTGAGCTTCAGTGTCCTCATCTGTAAAACAGGTAGAAGGACTCTACGGTAGCCAGCTGCTCCCAAGGATCCTCACCTCTTGGTATTCACACCCTAGTTTAGTCTCCACTACAGTGGCTGAGGCTGGCCTGGTAACAATATGCTGTTGAGATGATGGTGTGTGGCTTCTAACATTAGCTTTTAAAGATACCGTGGCTTCCACTGTTGCTCTGCTCTCTCTCTCTCTCGGGTCACCTGACAAGAAACTGACACCTCTTGCCAACAGCTGAGAGAGATCTTGGAAGTGGATCTTCTAGTCCCAGTCAAGCCTTCAGATGACTGCAACCCTGGGTGGGATGTCTTGATTGCAACCTCATGAGAGACCCTGAGCAAAAGCCACCCAGCTGAGTGACTCCCAAACCCCTGACCCTCAGAAAGTACACAAAGTAATACGTGCTCATTGTTTTAACCTGTGAAGTTTGATGGTAGTTTCTTATCCAGAAACAGAGAACAAATAAGTTTTTGATACCGAGAGAGGGGTGTGGCCATAACAAAAACCTAAAATGTGGGAGCAGCTTTTGCACTGGGCAGGGGGTTTGGGCTGGAAAGACTTTGGAAGGCCTGTCAGAGGAAGCCCAGATTGCCTTGAACAAGCCATTAGTCAAAACCTGAACCATGAGGAGCCTGCTACTGGAGGCCTGAGGGGAAGTGTCATCAGAAGCTGGAAGACAGGAGTTTTGGTTGAGTAGTGGCTGAAAGTTTAGCAACACTGTCACCTGCAGTTTTATGGAAAGTAGAAAACATAACTAATGAACTGGGTGATCCAGTTAAGGAGATTTCCAGCCAGAACACTGATTTCTCCTTGCTCCTTGGAGTAGAAGGCAAAGGGAGAGAGAAGATAAAGGAAGAAATGTGCAACATGAGTCTGGAGCTTGAAGGCCTTGAAAATGCTCAACTCCTCTGTGTACTGAAGAATTAACCTTACCCCCAAAAAGAGGTTCAACCTTTGTCCTGGCTCCTGGGAGGTAACATCTGAACCTTGGAATTTCCCGAGTGATAAGTGTGTCTTTGCTGCTCATGGGAGACACCTTGGACCACACCTGGTAGTTTATGCTGACGACATGACTCAGGAGGGGGACTGGCCATACTGGAAAGGCCAACCACGTGATTTGAGGGCTAGGGCTCTGGGCCACATGAAATCAGACTGACCTCCAAGGAAAGTGTGTGTGTTGGAGGAGGTGGAGTTGGAGATGGAATTCAACTACATCGGCAATAACTCAACTGATCATGCCTACATAATGAAAGCTCAATAAAATCTCTGGAGAGATGGTTGCCACACATCAATGCCCAGGGTGGGAGTGATATCATCCCTGGGGACATGAACGCTTTGCACAGGGGACTCTCGCAGTCCCAGATTCCACCCTCTGAATCTCTTCCTCTGGCTATAATATTCGTTTGCTATAATAAAACTGTAATCATAAGTATAATGCTTTCCTAAGTTTTATGCCTAGTGCTAGTGAGTGAATTACTGAACCTTCAGGAATCTGTTGGAATCTCTGAATTTGTAGGCAGCTGATCTGAAATGAGGGTGGCCCTGGGAACCCCCAAACATGTGGCTGATGTCAGACTTGGCAGTCTGGATGACTGTGCCACTCACCTTGGGTTTGGCTGACTCTGGGAACTCCCCAGATATCAAAGGATGCTAAAATTAAGAAATGGTTTCTAAAAAAAAAGAAAAGAAAAGAAAGAAACGGTTTCTGAGCAAAGAGGGCATTCTCAGGAAAGCACAGTTTAAGGATGAAGCCCAGGGTATGTCTCTAAAATTCCTTGTTAAGACTTCAGAAAGATAGGTGGTCCCTAGAGTATCTTTCAGTCAGATACAAGGTTCTCTAGAGGATGTGTCTCATGGATCTTCTCAGTCAAACAATAGGGCTTCTATTAAACTTCGAGGCAGTGTCACTCAGCCATCTCAGCAGAAGCCCAAGGTAGAGAAGGGTTTATCTCAGAGATTTGTGGATACGACTTTTGTCTAATGGAGTGAACTCCGAAGAGATTCATGTAAGACATACACAGTGTTTTTCTTAATTTGAAGAGAATTATATGAAGTTTATATGAATTTTTATGAAGAAATATTGCCAGCTTGGACTGAAAGGGACAGAGATGGTATAAAATGAAGAGACCTTTGGACCATCAAAGTTCTATAAGCAGGAAGAAGGTTACAAAAACCACTCAGCTGCAACTCCAGGTTACCTTTTTATGAAAAAAAAAAAAGGATGACTCAGAGTGAAGTGCCAAGAGCCCAGAGGGTGGAGCCAAGAACCATGGAGAAAAACTCCTAGGAAGTAGTAAGAATGAGTTCTGACCCAAGAACTTTTGATATTTGCCCAACTGGATTTCAAAACTGCTGTGGACCAGTGTGCTCTCCACACTGGTGTGTATGTTGGGTTTATGGGTGACAGGTAACTTGTCTCTTTAGTTCACAGGCCAGCAGATTGAGAAGAACTGTATTTGAAGTGCTTTGCCACACCCAGACCTGATTTAGATGATGAGATTCTGGACTTAAAGCTGACACTGTAATGGGAAGAGACTTTGGGGGGCCTTGGGAGAGGGTGAGTGTATTTTGTGTAAGGGAGAGACATGAATCATTGGAGTCCCAGTGATCCTTGCCTTTTGGAGTTCACACTTGTTTGTGTTTGCCTTCCACATTGTCAACATAATATGGCAGCAGTGATGGTATGTCACTTCTGAGAGTAAGTTATAGAAAACAGCATCTTCTGTCTTGGGTTCACTCTCTGTCTCTTGGATAACTTGCCTTGGGGAAAGCCAGCTGCCATGTTATGAGGATGCTTAGGATGCTCTGTACAGGCCCACATGGTGAGGAACTGAGGCCTCCAGCTGAAGCCAGTGAATGACTGAGGCCTGTCAGCAACCACCTGCATGAATTTGGAAGTGGATCCTCTAGCCCCAGATGTCTGTAGCCCTGACTGAGAACTTGACTTCAACCTCATGAGCAACTCTAAGAAAAAAAACATCCAGTTAAGCTGGTCCCAGTTTCCTCGTTCTCAGAAACTGTGTGACATTGAAGGTGCTGAGTTTAGGGGTAATTTGTTACACAGCAGTAATATAGCTGATACATCATGCCACTGTAATTTATCTATCCAATCAATCATCCAAAATCTACCTGTCATCCATTCAATAGTCTTATCTATCTAACTACCCGTCCAAATATCTATCATCCACCCATCCATCCATCCTAATATCTGTCTAAGCATCACCAATCCACCTCTCCACCATCATCCATCTGATGAATACAATGGCCCATCCATCTATCCATCCATTCACCCCCTTAACCATTCCACCATCTTTCTCTAAAGCTTAGATATGTCAGAACCCAAAGGTAAAGAGGGTTCCTTCCATGCCAGCTCTTACCTGAGCTATATCCAGATCTGTCTCCACTGCCTCAAGGTCTTTCCCAGAGGCTAAGAGTTTGTGTGCATTCTCCACATCCGCAAGTAGTTCATCTGGGAGATCAGCCTGTGGGGAGAGAGGAAAGACTTAAGGAAATCTTGAGCTTGGGAGATGTCAGCTGTAAGGCAGTCTAAACATCTGAGCTCAGGAGTAGAAGTGAGGATCAAGTGTCAGACAGCTGGGACACCAAGGGGGTCCAATTGCACATGCAAGTGAGTTCTGAACCTGGGTGTTCAAAAGTCTGAGTGCCTAGGTATAGACTGACTAAGCAAACATCAAAGGTTCCAAAGACCAAAGCCTGAGGCCAAGATATGGGGGCCTCTGGGGTTTAAGGTCTGGGGGGAAACAATGTAGAGTCCAGCTGCCCCAAGGGTAAAGGGCAGGGTCAAAGGTTACAGTCTGTAACTCTGGTGGACAGAAGATATTTGGGAGGGGGGCATGAGGGTGGGAATAAGGAAAGTCAACACCAGGTAATATGGACCCGAGTCAAAGGTCAGACTATCTGGACTCTTTAAGTAAAAACAGTAACTCTCAAGGTCTGTTGAACACCTACTAGGTGCCTCCCAGGAATGACTGCATTGAACTCTCACAATGACCTATGAGGTGGCTACTTGCTGTTACCCTAATTTTACAGGTAAAGAAACTGAGGTCCCACTTATCCAGGGTAACACAGCTGGTAAGTGGGAGAGTCAGGATCTGAATCTAGGTTTGTGTCATTTAAGGCATTAGACATTCTTGACTCTGAGATCAAAATTCAGAGAGCCTGGATGCTTGGGTCATGCCAGTCCCAAACATCTTAGATTTTGGTCCAGATAACAGTCAAAGAATCAGGAATCTATGTCTTGAAGGAACCCCAGACTCCACCTCGTCCCAGCCTTTCCACTATAAAGATGGAGAAACTAAGGCCCAGGGAATAGCAGGGTTCAAGCCAAAGGCCAAAACAGCTTGGACCCTGAGGGCTGAAGTGGAAGGCACTGCTTACCGGAAGAGGACTTTGGGGGTGCCGTGTGGCAGGGGGTGCGCTGGGGGTGGCAGCTACTGAAGTCCCATCCAGGATAGGTGCCAGGAGGCGACGGAGGTCAGGGCTACAGAAACGACGGGGGTCAGCGGCCAGGGCGGCCTCATTCAGGGTAGGGGGGTGCAGGAAGGCCAGGATCCGGGGACCAGAGGTGTCTGCAGGACACATCAAGACGGGGAGGACACAGGATGGTCACCCAGGGATGGGGGCCAGAGTCCTCCACGCCAACCCCAGGTAGCATAGTTGACTTTGTCATCAGTATGGAGACTGTTCACAGTGCTGGGAGCTGAGTCCTGGAGAACTCCTGCTGGGCCAGGTGCTGTCCCTTCAGTTGCCAGATTATGGTGAGGCCCTGTAAGGTCCGAGGGGAGGGGCTGACATGGGGTGGGGGGCACACAGTAGACTCGGGACAGTAACAATTATCCAAAGGTGGGGAAATGTTTTAATACTGAAAATTGACATGGCTGGGCCAGGGCACATGACTGACCCGATTCTCCAGCGGCATAGAACAGCACTCAGCCATTCAGCTCTGGGGGGCTTGCATGCTAGGAGGAAAGACTGGCCCAAGGCCCTCAAGGAGGTTCTAAGGTCCCTGGAGGCCAAGATGTGGTCCCGAGCCAGTTCTAAGCCAGAAAAGGAAAGGATACCCGTAACCTCATACTATGCCCAGGAGCCTGGGCTGCCAGCAACAGTTTGGAGGAGGTGAGGCCTTAAAGAACAAAAGGGAGGGAAGCTCATCCATCTAGGATTGAGAGGGGAGGTCAAGCAGGGGAAAAGGAAGAGGCAGAAAGAAGCCAGACTTGGAAGGGTCAAGATTACTGGAAGTCAAAGAACACTGAGGTGGGAGCAGGGAACAAACTGAAATTGGGGGCAATGGGGAGCCACAGCAGAATTCAGAGCAGACAGCAAGACTGTAGCAGTCATCCCAGGGACACAGGAGAAGCGGGAGGACAGAAGAAAGAAGAGCATTCTGGGCAGAGGAAACTGCATGTACAAAGGCCCTGAGGCATGAAAGTGCCTGGGATGCTTCAAGAGCACTGAGGAAACTGGTGTAGTTCAGAGAGTAGAAGGGGAGGGAGGCAGGAGTCAGATCGCACAGGAGCAGATGAGTCACATTAAGGCACTTGGGCTTTCTCCCAAGTGTCCTGGGGACACACCCCCTCCCCAGCCCCGCCCCATACCAAGGCTGTCCCCAGGATTAAGGGCATCCTTCTGAGAGGGGGCGCCCCGCTGAACAGGTCTGCGAGAGTGTCGAGAGTGTCGCTCCGTTTGCTCCAGGGACAGCACCACTTCGGTCTCTTCCACCCGGCTAGGGTACAGGGCAGAAAGGGGAGTGGGAGTCAGAGAGGGGCCATGGCCCCTGCCCGGGCAGCCCCCTCATATGATGTCCATTAAGGGGAGGCAGTCTCATCCAGGGGCTGGAGGGCATCGTGCAGAAAATAATTTGCCACCTTTACTTGTTTCTTTTAAGGATTTAAATTTTGTTGAATGCTTTTTATTAGAATAGCATTGAAAAGAAAGTTAAGTGTGTCTTCCCAAGCTCCCTCTGTGGAGGGAAAGACAGAAAAAAAGAGTTGGCATTTAGCGCAGCCTTGGGGGAGAGAGAAGAGAGACTGAGGGGCCACGAGGGGCAGAGAGAAGGGGGAGTGAAAGGCAGAAACTCAATACTGTCTTTATAGATACTTACTTATAAACACATTCTTATAAATGCATTGATGAAGAATAAATATTTAATGTATTCTTATGCTACCAAATACGAAGAATTTATAGGGATATATTTTTATGAATAAGATTTTATTTATGAAGCTTCTATTCATAGACATTTGTCACATTCAAGAGACGAATTTATAACTACATCCTTATGTCCCTCGCGCCTCCCCTCCTCCCCTCCCCAGTCTCTAGCTGCAGAAGCAACTCAAATTGTTCCCTCTGCAAACTGGCTTCCGGAGAACTGGTTTGGGGTAGAGGATCAGGCCTTCATTTGCATCTCATTTGCATAACACCATCCAGGACAGACCATGGGTGGTCCTTTCACCAGCTCTTTGAAAAGCTGTGGCCCTTCCCCACCCTCACCAACCCCTTCTGAGCTGGAAACATACCAATTTAGACTGGAACAAAGCCACTCCACCTTTTTTGAAAAACTCAAGCTCAGACAGTCACACTTGTACCCACGCTGGGTACTCACAGGCACAGACAGGAACACTCACTCATACATGCCCAAGTGTATACATGGTCAGATTTGCACACATACTCTGTACACCTGGGCTCGCACAGCATACATGCCATGTGGAATGCACATGTTCATTCATTCCACAAACATTTCCTGGACAACCAGTAATAAATACTGAGTGGTTAAGAACAAGGGGTTTGCAGCCAGCAGCCTGGGTTCAAATTCCAGTTCTAAGGGGGTAGGGTATAGCTTGGTGGTAGAATGTGTGCTTAGCATGCACGAGGTCTTGGGTTCAATCCCCAGTACCTCCATTAAAATCAATCTAATTACATACTCCCCTCCAAAAAACCCACAAATTCCAGCTCTGCCACTTATGAGCTGTGTGACCTTGAGTGCATGGCTAAACCTCTCTGGGCCTGATTTTCCTCTTCTGTAAAGAGAGACAAATCATATTACCTCCTCCCCAGGTTGTCACAAGGCCTAAATGGGTTAATATATGTCAAGTGCATAGAACTGTGACTGGTACATGGTAAGCTCTATGTAATTGCCGTGATTGTTTATTGAGCAGATATTGTGTGCCGGGCATTGTTCTAGGTGCTGGAGATTTGGCAGTGAAGACAGAAAAAACTCTCTCCTCTCATGGGGCTGAAATGTTAGTGGGAAAAGACAGACTTTAAATAAAAGATATTATTTGTTGGTAAATGTATCTATCTAGTTACAAAATGTATTATATCTCTTTACACTAAGTGAAGCACTTGAAACATGGCTGGCTGGAATTGAGACATACTATCCGTGTAACATACACACCAGATTGAAAAAATTGAGTACAAAAAAAAATCTAAAATATCACATTAATAATTTTTCATATTGATTACACATTGAAAAGACATTTTGGGATGTATTGAAATATATATACATATACATATAACACAATGTATAGTATATTAGTGTATTATTAATTACCTTAATTAATAATGTATTATTGATTTAACAATGTATTATTGATGTGATATAACATATTATTACTGTATTTAATAAGGTATTATTAAAACTACTTTCACCTGTTTCTTTCTACTTTTTTAACAGCTAGGAGAAAATTCAAAATAACACATGTGGCTTGCAACACACTTTTATGGGACAGTGTTGGGTTAGATAGTAAGTATTAGGGAAAAAAATAAAGCAGAGAAGGAGATTTGGGATTTTGAAAAAGGCAATCAAGGAAGAAGGCCTTGTTGAACACACAAATATAGGATAATTACAAATGGTTTTAACTGCTCTGGAGCAAAATACAGGATATCAGGAGAGAAAAAAGGGAGATCTGACCTCCTCTGGGGGCTCAGGAAAGGTCTCTCAGTAAGTAATGACTGAGCTGAGACCAGAAGGATGAGTGGGTGTGATTCAGGGAAAGGGGAGGAGGGAAGAAGGAAGAACATCCTGGGCAGAGGAAACCACATGTGCAAAGGCCCTGAGGTTTGGAGTGAGAAGGGGAGGGAGGCAGGAGTCAGGTCACACAGGGCCTGGTGAGCCCTGTTAAGGTACTTGGGCTTTCCCTCAAGGATACTGGAGAACCACAGAAGGGCTCTGAGCCAGGGAGAGATATGAACTGATTTGTATTTCAGAGCCTTCACTCTGACCTCGGCTGGTGTGTGATTAGTGGAGTCCAGACCAGCTTTAGATCTCAGTTGGGAGGTTAATGCTATAAACAAGGAAAGAGATGGTGGTGGCCACAGAGACACAGAGAAGGGAAGCAAATTCAAGATACATTCCAGAGGCAGATAGAGTGGATGGGGGTATGAAGGGTGAGAAAAAGGACTCAGGAGAGACTCCCAGATTTCTGGCTTGAGCAAATGGCAAGATAAGAGATTGTGTGGTTTGGTGGTGATTCATGTAGCCTCCAGACTAGCCTTGGATCAAACCCAGCTCTGTCAGTTACCAGCTGTGTGACTTTGGGCAAGTGACTTCCCCTCTCTGGTCCTCAGTTTTCTCTCCTAAAAAAATGGGGATCAGAATAATAGCTATACCTCACAGGGTTGTTGTGAGCACAAAGCACAGGGCCTGAAATGTTGTAAGTGCCCCGTATAAGTGAGTTTTATTTTTATGGAGCAAGCGTTCACTGCAGTGGAAGGAGGCTTAGGTGTGGAAGAGAAGGGATGCATTCCTCAAAGCATCAGCACCTGAGCACACACACAGAGCCACACAGCTGCACGCCACACAGTGTGTACACAGGGCTCAGGATGATTCATACCATATGCTCATCTCACTGTTACTAAGTAAACTCCTATTCATTCTTCACTCGTTTTCTGCCAGTAAAACTGAACTCTCCTGGCCTGCTCTTTGCTTAGAGTGCAAAAGATAGAAATTCCAGGGTCTGGTCATCAAAAGGCAAATCTTCATAAGGAATAAAAGGAGCTCCCAGGAGAGATGGGGGCGGGTTCCCTCTCCTTTGCTCTGACAATGAAGAGACTTCCTCCTGTGGCTACAAGTTATTCAAAGATTCTGATTTGAAAGGGTGTTAAAGTGAGAACATTTCAAAGATGATCAGTCTTGTTTTCTTGTGCAGTATGAAGAATATTGTATGAATATTCCTGTTACCAATCTCTTTTCTAATAGAATCTGTTCTTGACCAAAAAGACCTGGGAAAAGCCCCACGGCTTTAGAAATTTATGCAGAAAATCTTCAAAGAAAAGTTGCAATTCTCTTTGTCTTAGGTGATTATTGGTTGCCCTAATCACAATGTTATTATGGTGAGAAACTTCTCAGATGCCTGATGGAAGGGGGCAAGCCTATGATTTCCCATTATACATCTATTAGCATGGTTCCAATTAAGACAGAACAAGACAAAAACAGACAATACAAAACGCTGGCAAAGATGTGGAGGAACTGGAACCCTTGTACATTGCAGATGGGAAAGCAAAATGGTGCAGCCACTTTAGAAAGCAGTTTGGCAGTTTCTTACAAAGTTAAACATACACCAGCCACATGACCCATCCATTCCACTCCTAGGTGTTTACCCAAGAGAAATGAAAACATGATCTCACAAAATCCTTTATGAGAATATTTACAGTAGCTTTTTTCATAATCATCCCAAGTAGGAAACAGTCCAAATGTCCTCCAACTGTTGACAGGATAAACTGTGGTCCATACATAGTCATGCCACAGAATGCTACTCAGCATTAGAAAGGAACTATTGATACATACCATCACATAGATAAATCTAAAGTATATTAGGCTAAGTGAAAGAAGCCAGACTCAAAAGGCTATATACTGTAGGATTCCATGTACATGACATTCTGGAAAAGGCAAAATTCTAGGGTCAGAGAACAGATCAGTGCTTGCCAGAAACTGGGGGAGTTGGGTGGAGTTCACTATGAAAGAATGTTTTTTTGGTGATGAAATTACTCTATAGCTTGACTGTGGTAGGTTACACAATTCCACGCATTTTTTTGAAACTCACAGAACTGGGGGTTTCGGGGTGGTACAGCTCAGTGGTACAGCAAATGCTTAGCATGCACAAGGTCCTGGGTTCAATCCCCAGTATCTCCATTAAAAAAAAAGAAAACCTCATAGAACCATATACAAAAAAGAGTGAATTTTCTATATGTAAATTACACCTCAATTTTTAAAAAGCAAAAAAAGCCCCCATGATTCTGCTTGATTTCTTATTTTAACTTGAGTAGAGTTCTTTTCATTTAAATTAACAGTACACACCCAGGCACATCATGTCTACATGCAGATACGTGTGGTCAGTCACTCGTGTTCCACATACACGTACATGTGCACGCTCCCTCTCACACATGTGTATACAATACACATGCACACTTGTACATACACACACACACCTGTTCGCACATATGCAGACCAGACCCATGCACACAGCCACCCCACCTCCTTCCCGCTTACCTGATCAGGAAGTGGACGCAGATGATACTCTCAGACTGGGGACCCCGGCCCCCTGACACCACTGTGGCCTGGGTCTGGGTCCACAGGTAGCCACCACTCCGGGCCAGGAAACGGTACTGCCCCGTTACTGCCTGGCCCTTGCTCAGCACTGGGGAGGGGGAGGGGGAGGGGTCAGGGCAACTGGGGAGGGAAGGCTCTGGGGGCAGGGGACTGAATATGAGGGGGCCGGGGAAGAGAAGGTTCCTTGGGGAGCTGGGAGCTGGTGTCGGCTGGGGCCATGCAGCACAGGAAGTGGAACCAGAACACATACAGGTGTGGATGCTCTGGCCGACTGCGTCCGAGTCCAGTGCGTGGATGTACTCGTAGGCAGAACAGCCAATCAGGTCATCAGGGCTGTAGCCAGCAACCTCCGCGATCCTGAGGTGGGTGCGGTGGGGCCCGGTCAGGTCAACTGGCTGAGGTGGAGGTGGGTGAAGGGAGGGGGAAGGGAAGGCAGGGATGAAGCCAGCAAGACAGAGAGAGACAGGGTTGTAACAGAGAGAAAAGGAGAGTGAGAAATAGAAAGAGAGGAGTACGGTAGGCTGAATAATGGCCCTGATGATGTCCACATCCTAACTTCCGGAACATGTGAATGTGCCACCTGACAAGGCAAAAGGGATTCGGCCGTTGTGATCAAGTTAAGGATCCTGACATGGTGAGATTACCCTGGATTATCAGGGCAGGCCCAGTGTAATTACAGGAGTCCTTATAGGAAGGGAGCAGGTGATCAGAGTGAGAACAGATGTGATGTTGGAGGCAGAGGTTGGAGGGATGTGCTTTGAAGATGGAGGAAGGGGCCATGAGCCAAGGAATGTAGGAGATATTCAGAAGCTTTCATGGCAGGAAATGGATTCTTCCCTGGAGCCTCCAGAAGGAACACAGCCCTTGATATAAGCCTCATAAGACTCATTTTAGACTTCTCACCTCCAGAACTCTGAGATAGAGAATCTGTTTTGTTTTGAGCCACTACGTTGGTGGTAACATGTCACAGCAGGCACAGGAAGCTCACACAGGAGGAGAAAGGGGGTAAAAATGGGAAGAGTGATGAAAAGAGAGAAAAAAGAGAATGTGAAAGAAATAGAAGAGGGGAAGAGAAAGGAAGAAAGATGATCACAAGAAGAAAGATAAGAAAGAATAAATAGAAATAGAAAGTAATAATGATGATAATGATTTAAAAACTAGGCACTTCTAGACTGCCTCATACCAGGTGACTCACTGAGTGCTCAGGACAACTGCTCAAAGGAGGTTCTGCTGTCATTTCAGAGGATGGATGAGGAAAGTGTAGCACAGAGAGGTGAAGTCATTTGGCCAAGGATGCACAGCCAGCATTTAAACCCAAGCAGTCTGAACCCAGAGTCGCCCATCCTAAGCATGACTCCACGGAGAGGGAAAGAGGAAAGAGGCAGAAAAATTAGGTAGGAAGGCAGGGGAAGAAGGGCAGAGGGAAGAAAGGGAGAGAGAAAAAGAAAGAAGGACAGACAGAGAATTAGTAATGACAGCTTTTGAGTGCTTCCTGCATGTTGGGCACTGTATTAAAGGCTTTAAGCAAATTGACTCATTTAGGGAACCCAAAAGAGGGACAGGGAGGGAGAAACTAAGAGAAAGACTCAAAAGAGAGAGAGAAGAGGGAAAATCAAACATAAGAAGACCCACAGCAAATTCAGAGACAGGCAGACACACTCGGAGAGACAGAAACAGACCAGAGAAAGAAGCTGGGGGTTGGAGAGGAGACAGTGCGTGAACTTGGATGGAAAGGAAGAGGAAGAACGGGCCAGCAGGTGGGTGGGTGGGCCCTGGGTGGGTGGGCCCCTGGCTCCTGCCCACCTCTCATCGCAGTAGGTAAACTTCATGTCCAGGCTGTGGCGGCTGAGGAAGGCCCCCCGGCCCAGCGGGGGCTCCAGGCTGCCGGGGTGGGGGATGGCTTCACAGATTAGCACCAAGCATTGCAGGGGGGGCTCCAAGTTGGGGCTCCCAGCTGGGGAAGTCTGTGCGGGGGGCTTGTAGGCCCTCATGTGTCCAGAACAGTGCAGTACCTGGTGTGGGGGGGAGGGGGGCGAGGAGGGGGATGCACCCGGGCCTGGGGCTACCCAGGGGGCTGGGAGGTGTGTCCCTGTGGGCCCCTCCCCTCAGGGAGCTGAGAAGAAGAAATCCCTGGGGACTCCAGAGACCCAGCTCAGGGAGCTCTGAGGACCCCCAGACCCCAGTTCCATAGAGATCCAACCTAAGGAGGTTCTGGCAATCTCTGGATTTGAAGACTCAGGGCGCTCTGAAGACCCAAGATTCCAACCCCACAGAGACCGCAGCCCCAGGTGGCTGAGGACCCCAGCCCCAGGCCCCCAGAGATCCAGATTAAGAAAGGATACAAGGACCCCCAAATCCCCAACCTCCTAGATACCCAAAGGATGCCCTAGACCCAGCCCACTGGATCCATGGCCCAGGAGACCCCAGACTCCAACCCACTGTGAGGCCCCCAGCAGACCCTGCCCACCTTCCAGGTGGCCGCCTTGAGGTTGAGGGTGCGCCCACGGCTGGTGAGGGTGCTTTTCATGCGCAAGGAGAAGCACCGCTCAGTGGGGGCCTGAGGCTTCTTCCTGGACAGGCCTGAGGGGCGGGAGGTGGGGAGGAGCAGGTCAGCGGGCAGCTTGCAGCAGGGCCCAGTCCCCTCCAGCACCCTGGTTACTAAACTCTCCCCAGCCTCATCCCCAAAATTGAGACCTGGAACCAGAAAGGGTCTCCCGGGGAAACAAAATGCTCCTTCAGACCCCCAGGGTGGGGCCACGTCCTCCCCTTCCCATTTTCTCTATCCAGTATTCCAGAAGGGGAGGGGATACGCTAAGGGGAAGGATGGAGCCTCAGTTTCTGTAATGTGGGGGTAGAGGCCTCCAGGGAACTCACTCTGCCGGGGGGTCAGGGCATCCTGAAGCTCCTCTTGGTCACAGGGATGGATAAAATCAAAGATACTGTGTCCAATCAGCTCAAGCTGGGAGGGAGGGAAACAAGGGGGGTGTCTTGGAGGAAAAGCACTTTTTCCAGGGCCTCCTTCCCATCCTCATTTTCTGCCCTAATTCACGAGCCTAGATTACTTCACCAGTCTCCTTATTCATTCAATCACTCACTCATTCATTCATTCATTCCTTTCTCTAGTATATAATTTGCCAGACCCTCTTCTAGATCCTATGGCTACAGCAGTGGCTACCAAGACAAAAATCCCTGCTTCTCAGACCTTACTGGCTAGTGGGGAAAGAGAGCCAATGAACAAACAAAACAACATACATCTGTAAAACAATATCATAAGTGAGATGAAGAAAACTAAAGCAGGGTAAGATGATGAAATGATGGGATGCTATCTGAGAGGCAGTAGTCAGGGACAGTTTCTGGAAGAAGTGACATTTATACAAATTGCTGAACAAAGCCAGTGAGGTGGTCCCGTGGGTCTCCGGAGTAGAGTGTTTTGAAGGAAAGAGGGAACAGCAAGTGCAAAGGCCCTGAGGTGAGACCCCATTCAAATCCCACCTGTTTAGCAAGCCAAAGACTCAACTTTTGGTTTTAATTCAGGAAGTGAGCCTGGTGCTGGGAGGAGGTGACACAGGTGACCCACCTAGCTCACGGTCCAGTGCTGATGCTGAATAGCAGAGGAGGGAGATCTCCCTCCCCCTAACAGCACCTCTTGTAGCTGGATTTGATTCCTGGCTCTGCCACTTGCTAGCTTTGGGACCTCGGGACATTCACCTGTCTGAGCCCAGGAGCTCAAACTAACAGAGAAACTGGTGCCAAGAGTGGGATAACAAGGCGGGGAAAGGAACAAATGTCAACTATGGAGCCCATCATGGGAGATAGGAAAAAGAATCGTAGTCCTCTCATGGGTCTTGCTGTAAGGATTAGCTGAAATTAGTTCTACTCCCTAAGCGTCTCTTGTTTGTCTTTCCATCCCCAGACGCCTCCTCCTACTTCTCTTCTCCCACTTGGGGCCCTGCATCCACCCCCTTACACATCTCCCAGCTTCTAGTCTCACTCCCTCCAATTCTATCTCTGTGCGGCACCTAGAGGGCTCTTTCTAAAATGTAAATCTGAATCTACCTTTCTGACACAACCTCTCTCTTGCTTAAAATCCTCCCATGGCTCCCCAGTGACCTGGAGATCAACCTTCAGTTTTGGTCCTAAATGATGGCCTCTTTAGACTTTTTTCTCTCACTTTCTCCCATGGCACTCTGCACTTAGTGTGATTCAAGGGCTTTATTTCCCCCAAATGCTCTGTTTTATCTTACCTCTGTGTCTTCACATATTCTCTTCCCTCTCCTCCACGTACACTCCCAGTCTTCGCTGGTCCCATCCACTCCCCACACTTTTTTAAAAAATTCTTTTTTTTTTTTTAAATGGAGGTACTGGGGATTGAACCCAGGACTTTATGCATGCTAAGTATGTGCTCTACCATGGAGCTATACCCCCACCCCCCATTCCCCATACCTTTAAATTTTTTTTCTCCCTCTTTTTTTGGGGGGAGTAATTTGGGGTTTTATTTATTTACTTTAATGGAGGTACTGGGGATTGTACCTAGGACCTTGTGCATAATAAGCACACGTGCTCTACCACTGAGCTATACCCATCCCACTCCATACATTTTGACTGGCTAAGTCCTTCAGGTGTTAGCACAGAAGTCTCCTCCAGGAAGCCCCCAATTTCCTCTCAGGCTGGGTCAGGTACCACCCTCCACCCCTAGCCTGCATCACGCCCTAGATTGCCCCACCCCAGCCCTGACCATTCCAAGTCTTCCTGTCTGGTGACATATTTGTCTCCTCTCTGCACTGTGGGCCTTGTAAAAACAGGACTCAGGTGGTTCTGGTCACTTCTGTATCCCAGCATCACCTGCACGAAGCAGGCAGCTCCTCTTACCTGACTGAGGCCCAGGTGTTTGCTGACATTCTCTGACAGGTAAGCCATGTCTCCCTCGGCGGTGAGCACCATAACGAAGCCCTCCAGGGCCTTCAGGTAGCAGGCATCCAGTGGTTCGCCCCCTGCTCCCACCTGGTTCCACTCCCCTGGTGTCCAGACCAAGGTGGATGGGGCATCTCTAGTCAGCCGTGAACCTGCCCTGGCTAGCCTCCCTCTGCCTTCCCTCACTCAGAGGAGCTTATAGGTACCCCCAGGTGAGTGGGGCACATCCCAGTCACTTGGAATCCCAAGGAAGAGGGCAGGGCCACCAAGGATTGGAATTCTAAGGGGGCAGGGCCTCCTGGGGGACAGAATTCTAAGGAGGTGGGGTCTCCCAAGGGAACAGATCTCTTAGGAGGACAGAATTCTAAGGGCATAAAATTCACAGGGGTCAAAATTCAGAGGGACCAGGGCCTAAGGGAGTCAGAATTCCAAGGGGGCCAAGACCTTCCAGATAGGCAGAACTCTAAAGAAGCAAGGACTCCCAAGTGACAGAATTCTAAGGAGACAGAGCCTCCTAGAGAAGTAAAATTCTACAGGACAGGGAAGTCTAAGGGGCAGAGCCTGTCAGAGGATGACTCCACTTTCCCCGTAATAAAATCTTTAAAGGGTCCTGGGATTCCAAGATGTGTGTGTGTGTTCGTGTGCGTGTGCGTGTGCAAGCCTCCCGCAGAGGAGAATTCTAACAGGGTGAGAATTCAAGGAGAAGGCTACTAAGGGGACAAGCAGTAGAACCAGGGATCTGGGGAAGAGGGGAAGAGGGACTCTCTCAAGTAATTAAACGTTGGGCTGCAAAGCCTCCTGGGGATATTACTTACACGGGGACGAAGCCTAGAGGAAAATCTCCCAGGGGACCAAATCCTAAGGGTCCATGGGCCTTAGGGAGTTAGCCAGCCTCCTTCCTATTCCTTACAGTTTTAACCCTAAGGCTCCGCCGGAGCTTCCCGAGGGAGCATCCCAAGGGGCGGGGCCTCAAATGATCGACTTCTAAGGGGGTGGGACTTCCTAGGAAACTGGGCTCTGACTGGACCGGAATTCGAAGGGGGCAGGGCCTCTCCAGGAAAGTGGATTCCAGAGGGATGGGGCTCCGCCGGGAAGACATGGCGGGGGGCGGGACCTTGTCCGGATAAGGCTTCCCGAAGGAAGGGCCTCCCTGGGACCGGCCTTGCCGAGGTGGGAATTCCCGGGGGCGAGGCTCACCTGCGGCGCAGAGGCGGTGCATGCGCAGGTAGCTGATGGTGAGGCGCATGATGGAGGCCTTGTCCAGGTGGGCGCTGACCCCACGCGCGAAGGGCAGCGTGTGCGCCAGCTGGTACAGCACCTCGGTCTCCTGGCTGCGCCGGCTGCGGGCCGCATCCCGGGACTTCTCCTTGCGCAGCTCTGTGCTCGACCTGAGGGCATGGGAAGCGTTCACTGGCGACGCCCCGGGAAGGGAAAGAGTTGGACGGGACAGGCACATGGGGTGCTGCCACATGGGGCCCGGGCTAATATAGGGCAGGGCTGCGACTGTGCAGGCTTCGCTTTGTGGCCCAGGCGAGTTCCTGGAGCTCTCTGGGCCTGGGAAGGTTATATTCTGGAGTCGCTCCTCGACTCGGGTTTTATCTGTCCCCAAGCCAGCCCATGCTGCCCTCCCTCAGGTGCCCCACTCCTCTCCAAGGCGCGCCCAGGACCGCTCTGTCCTCTCCCTGACTTATCTGCTGTTTATTCTCTGGGCTTGGGACTCCTAGGGAACAAGGAGGCCTCCTGCTAGGAGGGAGCTGGCAGAGCTGGCCTGGAGCCAGGGATAGGAGGGCTCATGAAGAGGATGCCTGCAGTCCCCCCAGGCCCCCTGCCCTACAGCCTCCCAGAACCCCCTTGCCTGCCCTTTCCCCTTCTCAGCTGAGCTGAGTTCTCAGAATCTTGGAGTACAGATCTCAAAGTCCAACGACCCACCAACAGGGGCCCTGCTGGGGTGACCCAGCAAACCAACCCCAGGGATCTGTCCAGCCAACAACAGCTAACCACTTATCCCTGCCCTTTAATCCACTTCAAATGCCTGAATTCCCTGTGTGGGGTTAGGAGTAGAAGGATGAATATCTTTTTTTTTTTCCAGAAATATCTGCCACTTACCCAGCTTTTACTATTATGTCACTCCCTGTGCCAAGTGTGTAACTTACATTAACCTGTTTAGCTCATACATCCCTAAAAGGAAGGTAATAACATTATCCCCATAGAACAGATGAAACCAAGGCATAGAGAGATGCAGTGCTTGCCCATAAGGAGTGAAGCCAGGGTTGGAACACAGATCTGCCTGAACTCAATTTCCTCTGTTGTATGGCCATAGGTTAACCTCCAGGTTTAGTACTTCTCCCCATTTCTGCCACTGTCTTAAAAAGTCAAACATAGGAGGTGGGTATAGCTCAGTGGTAGATCACATGCTTACCATACACAAGGTCCTGGGTTCAATCCCCAGTACCTCCATTAACAAATAAATAAATACATAAATAAACTTTATATCTTCCGTGCAAAGCAAAAAAAAAAAAAAAGGTCAAATATCAGGTCTGTCTGAATCCAAACTCTAGCTTTGGGGAAGAAAATTATACAGTATGTTACATATTGTATAGTATATGTAATCTTATCTATATTTATACTATTGAGAAAACCATTCATAAGCAGCTATAATTTGCTAAGCATTTGTGTGTCTGGCATTGCACAAAGTTAGGACTCAGCCTATACGTACTCATTCCATCAGACAGCCCTAGGCAGAGGGCACTTTAAACCTCCATTTCACAAAGGGGAAACTGAGGCTATGAAAGGTGATGACATCCTTCGCCCCCAAAATCACAAAGTCATTAACTGAAAGAGCTGAGATTTGAACTCAGACAGCGAGGTTCCAAAGCCTTCATTCTTCTAATTCCTTCCCTGTGACCCCTGCCCCCTAGTCCCTGGAAAGCAGAACTCTAGGAGGGGAAGTTGCCCCTTCCTAAAAGCCAGAGGCCGCTTTTGGGGCACCAACCTCACCGAAGCAGGAGACCTGCAGCCCCACCCATAGGCAAAGGTGGGTGAGAGGACAGGACACTCCTCAGTGCCACTGGGTGGCAGGCACAGAAGGGGGAAGGCTGGGTGGAGGGAACCAGCAATTGCCCTCATCCCCTCCCTCCGGGCTGGTGTGGGGCAGGGGCCTCCAGTCCTGCTCTACCCAGAGGACATTCTGTCCTGTCCCGTTCTGTTCCAGCCCTGTTTGTCTTCCTGCCCAGAGGGTGGGGGTGGGCGGGCCTCACTGAGCTGGGGGCCCCAACAGAGGGAACAGGGAGTGGGAGCGAGGGTTGGGGGTGAGGTTGGCCCCCACCTCCCAGGCAGCTGGGCTCTATAATCCTCTCTGTGGCCGACTGACTTCTCCCGCCCTAAAAGGAGCTAGCTGGTGGCTGCAGCGGGACCCTCTTTCCAGCTTCCAGCCTGTTCTCCGGATGTTCTTCTGACAGGAAATGTGGCTCTCTCCTTTGCTTCCCAGATGCCCAGTCTCTGGCCTTTCCATTTAAACAGAGTAGGGGCCAGTTCCTCTGGTCCAGGGTTCCAATCTTGACTGCATTACTTATTAGCTGTGTGACTTCAGGCAAATTGCACAGCCTCCCTGAACATAATAATGACACAAACTCATAGGGTTATTTTGAAGGTTAAATGAGTTAATATAGGTCAAGGGCTGAGAACAGGGCTTGGCAATTGGTTAGTGCTCTATAAAGGTTAAACTTTTATTTTTTTCCCTTTGTCCACATCAGGGGTGGAAAGTTTAGGAGCCTCTGAGGCCCTGGAGAAACCCCTGGGCTTCGGTGGTGTAACCCTGTGGTGTGGTGTGTGTGTGCAGTTACATACGCAACTTGTACACAGGCACATTGGGAAGAAGACTAAATCACAGGGGTAGTAATAATAATGATAGCTTTGCTATATTGAACACTCATGAGCTTAGAGACCCCGTTAAATCCTTTCAGTGACCTTACAAACCAGGAAAAGTGATCTGCCTTTTGCAGAATCAGAAACCGAGGCTCCGAGCAACAGAGTCACTGGCCCAAGTAACCAAGTGGGAATTCCCAGGGCCCTCCGTCAATGTGCAACTCTGCTCGACACGTCTGTTAGTCCTACCATGTGTCTGTTTCTGTCCAGTTCTCTGTCTGACTTGGACACAGCTTACTGCCCACATGTCAGGTATCCTGCCCCAAAGATCTGTCCCCTCATTGCTCCTCTTCTTGATCTGGTGCAGGGGAGGGGAGATATAATCCTCATTTTCCAGGATACAAAACTAAGGCTCAGAGAGCCGTCGCTGGCACAAAGCCACACAGCCAGGAAGCGGGTGAGCTGTGACTTAAACCCTGACTTTGGGGCCTGTGCTCTTAAATGCCATGCTTGGTGGGCATGCCACCCAGCGGACCCCTGTCCTGCCCCTCCTCTGCCCAGTGGCCTCAGTCCCTTCCCTTCCCCTTGTCCCACCCCTGCTGCCTCCGGATTTCCCCAGCTGGCCAGTCTCCCCAGTTGGCCGCACGCCCAGCCCTGGTCCATGCCCTTGGCACTCTGCCCAGGTTGGGACGTGCAGCTGGAACCCTGCCACCCTTCCTCTGTGTTCCAGCAGAGAACAGGGGGCGGGACCAGGCTGGGAGGCCCCAGGGTAAGGCCTAGGAATGGGGACTAGGGCCTGGTGCCCCCCTACCCAGGAGAGGGAGAGGCCCATCTCTTCCCCACCCAGAAGAACTTGCCATCGGAGAGCAAAGGCAGGGGGAAAATGGGGAGACCCTACCCACACATTCAGGGCTACTCCTGGCCCTCTCTTCTGACACTCAGATGAGTATTGGGGGTCTTGCAAAAAGCACAGAGGATCTAGGGGGGCCTTAGGTTGAATCTGTGCAGAGACTCCTCTTGGATTGCCCTATGTGGCCTGAGAGGCCAGAGGCAGGGTTTGGGTTTGAGAAGGGACTTGGGGTGGGGACTGGGGAGTCTCTCCACCCCTGACTCTGCTCATTCCCGAGGACACGGTAATCCAGTGGGGCACCCATACCCAAAGTCCTATGTTCTCTGGGAAACCTCTGACCTAGGGGACACCCGGGAGCAAGTGCCCCTCAGGGACTTCCCGAGAAACATCCTTGCCTGGGGTGGGATGGCAGTAAGCCCAAGCTGGGAAAAGGGAAGAAGGTAAAGGAGTATGGGGGGGGCCCACTCACCATCACCCAGACCCTCTTTGGCCCAAGTGTCATCTTAGGGGTGCAGGAGGGGATGGAGCGTGGCCGGGATCCGGGTGCGAGTTATGAGTGGGTGGTACATGGCGCTCAGATGACACCGCAGGAAAGGGCTGGCCTTGGATGGGGAGAGGGGAGCGCCCCAGCTCAGCCAAGTGGGGCCCCCACCCAGCCAGGAGGGGTGCTGGGAGGGGCTGAGCTAGGGCTGGCCTAGAAAGGGTGGGATAGAGTTCTCTGGCAGGCCCAGAGCCAGAGACTGGAATAGAACTGGGGGGGGGGGTTGGATGGGGAGGTGAAAAACATGGGGGTGTGGATGGATCCAATCAGACCTGCCAAGACAGGGAGGAGGGAAGGGGGTGAGGCTTTCTGGACTCCTCAGATTGGACAGGGGAAACCAAGGGCCTGGGACATTTTCCGGGGGTCCCATGAAAACATGGCCAGATAGGACCCCCTGGCCGTGGACCCAGCGCACCAGTTCCCTGTGCTGCTTCAGCAGATCTGCACCTGCCGGGAAGGGAACACAGAAACCCACCCCACTGCCCAGGATGACCCCAGCTGGGCACTGCGGCAGGGGGCGCTCCCATCACAGCCTGGACAGAATCAGGCACAGCACCCTCTGGGGCCTTCCCAAAATAAGGCTTGGGTGCCCCTTCCCACTGTCACAGGGACTGAGTTGGGGTGGGGAGTGGAGGAGTGAGATAAGAGGCTAGACTTTGGGAAGTGGGTCAGGTTGTTTTCCTGTTATTAAAAGGGTGACCCTACCTTTCAAGGCTACAAAAAGGCCCCTGCGGAGGGTCCTAGGTGGCTTCTGAAAGGTGGCCCCCTCTGCCTATTTCTAGGGAAACCAAGGTTTGGAAGACTGCTTCAGGGAGGGTCCAATGAAAGGGGATCTCTCTTCTCTTGAACTCAGGAGCTGACTCCCCGTTCCAAGGGACTCCCTATATCTGGGAAGGCTCAATTTGGGGGTACCCCTTGTCTCCGGGGATCCCAGGGGTCTGGTGGCAAAGAACAAACTCAATTCTGGGGGCTCGAAGGCCAGAAGTGTCAAAATGTGGCTGGAGAATCCATCCCGCAGAAGCCCGGGAACTGCTCAAACGCAACCCACCTCCAATTCCGTGGGGACTCCAAGTTTCACCCCCACCGAGGGGAAGCGAACCCAGAGCAGCAGGAACTTGGGGATCAGGGACCCCGAAGTCGCACCCGTCTAGAGGGGCGTGGCAGCTGGGGACCTGGGAAATGCCCCCATCCCTGCAATTCCCTAGGGTAGAGGGTGCGGCGGGGATGTGTCTCCAGCCGCGAGTCGGAGGGCACCCTAGGCTTGCACCCGCGCCTTCCCCACCCGGCTCAGGGGTCGCTGGAAGAAGAGTCCCCAGATTCCCATCAGTTGTCCCCAAAGCCCAGTACCTTGCGCGCTGTAGCCCCAGCGCCATGGCTCCCCAGTCGCCGCTCCGGAGCCCTTCGAGGCCCCTAGCCCCCTCCCCTGCCCTGCGAGCCCCCTCCCCAGCTCCTCCCCGCGCCGCGCGGTTGGCTGCGCCTCGCCCGGCCCGCGGCTCTGGTTGGGCGACCGGCCTGTCACTTCCAAGAAAGAGGCGGGACCAGAGACGAAGACTTGGAACACCAGGAGGAGTGTGTATGTGTGTGTGTTGCGGGGGTGGGCACCGTGGAATACACACACACACACCCCCAGCCACACCCCGTGCCGCGGACTTCTCAGCAGTGTTGCCCGCACGGTGCACGGTCGGCGGGCCGCGCCTTCTGGCCCAGTCTCTCTCGCCAAGTTCCGACCAGTACTCTTCTGAACCCACCTAGTTCACTCTGCTCCTTACTCCCCAGCCCCACCCTCTAACTCCCACCCCTGGCTCACCCCTCCATTTCCTACCCTCGGGTGGGCCGCTCCGACCTCCAATTCCACCCCTCCAGTGGCCCAGCTCTGCCTTCTCCGCCTCCTCTCCCTTATCCCCCAAGTACCGCTTTTCCTCTCTACCCCCAACTCCCAGCCCTACCAGTCTACACTTCCCCCTTCTCCCGCATACGTCCACCGTTCCCTCCCAGTCCTCAGCCCCTCCCTTCCACTCTCATCCCTCCATCCAGTGCCCACCCACCCTGGCCCTACTCCTCCAGTCAGTCACCCTCTGTACCCCAGCCCCACCTCCTTGCCTCTCTAACTCCCTTTTCAGGTTCCCACTGTTGAGTGATTAACTTTAGGCCAAGTAAATATGTAAAACTCAATCACACCCACTTTTAAAAAGAGCAGAGAAATGGTATCTTTCTACCACAGAAGTAAAAAGCAAGAGGCACAAGGTCACCAAAGAGTGGCAAAAGTATTACACTTGGATAAGGAATGGGGGTGTGTGTGTGTATGGTGGTGGTGGTGGTGGTGGTGACGGCGGGGTGCTAATCCACAGCGGACCAATATTCAGGATGCAGCTTTGGGCAAGGAAGAGGACACTATAGCAGAAGTCTCTGGGTTTTGCCCACCCCAGACCTACTCAGTTTTCTTTTGGAATACCACATTCTCTCCCCTCTTAGTTATTTAATTTGAATAGGGCTGGCCATAACCCTCCCTTCGCCAGCCCCAGGGACTAGATCTAGCAGATTTATTCTATTTCCCTGATCACAGTCATTGACTCAGGAAGGCAAGTGACCTAACCAAGCCCAGTGAGAACCAACCCTGAGACATTTGCTGCAGCTATCAGGAAAGAGACTCTCTTTCTGCTGGAGTTACCAGGCTGGTGGGATGTGAGTCTGGAGCAGATGGGGTTCTGTTACCAAGAAAGGAGAATCTTTATGAGATGAAAGTCAATGCAGAGGAAAGCAGAAATGAAAGTTTGTGAAAGACAGTCTTGACACTAGCACTTAGGTGCCTGGATCCAGCCATACCCAAACTCCAGTTTAATATTGGTGGGGAGGGTATAGCTCAGTGGTAAAGTGAGTGTTAAGCATGCACAAGGTCCTGGATTCAGTCCTCAGTACCTCCATTAAAATAAATAAAAATCCAATTACCTCCCCCTCAAAACAAAAACAAACAAAAAATTTAATCTTGGAACCATTATGGGGGTTTTGAGTTGTTCCTGTTGTTGCTACATATTGTTTTATTCATTTACGTTGTACTCAGATTCATTTGAGTTGATTTCAGCTGCTTGATCCCCAAAAGAATCTTGATAAACTGAGAGAATATCCCCCAAGCTTCAGTGCAGAGACATGTGAATGGGAGACTAAATTAGAAAGGTCTGCAGGGGAAGCAGTGTCCTATCCAAGAAAGCAGGGGCTATCCGAGCCATAGCAGATAGCCAATCTGAGGATTTACAGTGCCCGACGAAAACTGACACTTGTCTAAACAAACATTAAAACAGAAATAAAGCTTATGTCTATGGATGCACCAGGTATCTATGATCTAGGTTAGCAGTAAACTTCATTTGGTGGTTCTTGGTGGCAAAGGCAATACGGGTAATGTGTTTGTTGAAATGATTTCCAAGTTTTGCAAGAAGGAAATGTTCTTGTTTGTCTGGAGAGACAAGTGTTTCTCCTGGAGCTGAAGCTTAGGGGAAAACTTTTTATGATTAAAATGTAGAGGGATCCGAGCCCCCAAGGATGGTGGGAGCTCTGTGGAGGCACCTCACCCAGCCTGTAGGGGTTGTCAAGGTTTCCTAAGGAGGAGACATCTGAATGGAGACTTGAAGGATGAATAGGAGTGAAAAAGGTAAAGAGAGCAGGGGAGAAAACTATTGTGGGCCGAATGAAGAGAATACAATGGCTTAGAGTTTGGTACCTTGAGATACCTGAGAAGTACCTGTGGCTGTAACTAACATGTAGTGTAAAGAGAGGAGGTGGGAGGTGATGGTGGATGGTGCATGCAGGTGAGTTCAAGCCAAGGTTGAAAGCCACTAAAGAAGCCTGGGCAAGATCCTGGGAGCACCAAGGAGCCATGGCAGAGTTTTGAGCAGGAAAGGAACACAATGTGTGCCTTATAAAGATTCCTCTGGTTGCTGTGTAGAGAGCAGATAACATAGGTGAGACTGGAGGTCAGAGAACAGGAAGGAGACTGGGGTGCAGACCTGGGTGTAAAAAAGAGACGCCTGGGCCGTGGAAGGGGCCACGGGGGCAAAGGAGAGGAGAACGATTGAAAAGGTATTGAGGTTCACCCGTATATCAACATCCTAATATATCAATATGGATAAACAAGCAGTGGTGCAGCCATCAGTGAACACTGTTCGTTAAGAAAAAAGAATAAACTATTGATGCACATACAACATGGATGAATCTCAGAATCATTATGTGGAATGAAGGAAGCCAGGCGCAAAAGAGACTATGCTATGTGATTTCAGTTCTATGAAGTTCCAGAAGGGGCAAGGCTGATCTATGGTGGACAAAAAAAATCAGCACAGTGGTTCTTTATCTTGATGGAGTTTGGTTTACAGAGGTACATGCATTTGTCAAGGCCCAGTGGATGGTACTCTTGAGATTTGTGCATCTTTTTATATGTAAATTTCACCTAAAATAGGACATATGAAGAGTAAACTAATATTGACAGACATGTTGAGGGATTTAGGGGTTAGAGTACTGATGTCTGCAACTTTCACTGAAGCACATAAAAAATACGCTGGAGTGATGGATGAATAGATAGAAACACGACAAATAGAGCAAAATGTTAATGGTAGCATCTCGGTAATAAGGTTCACTGTAAAATCTTTCAAATTTTCTATATGTTTTAAAATGCTCACAATGAAATGTTAAAAGAAGTAATGAGGCAAGAGGGACATGGTTTGGAGACTGATTATTTGGTTGTGGGGATGAGAAAGTTTTTAGAAACAGTACGCTCTGCCTTGGGCAGAGTCAGGGTCTTTTCCTTTTCTCCTTTTTCCTCTTCCCTGGATCTACTTATCCTACAAAACACCTACCCATTAACTCATTCATTCATTCACTCATTCATTCAACTTATCTAACAAATATTCACAGAGTGATAAACATATGTGAGGCACTGTTGTAGACAATGGGGATACAGTGACCTGCCCTCATGGAATTTATACTCTAGTTGGGCAGAGAGACTACACACAAGAAGTGTAAGTGAAATACAGAGTACATTAGATTGTGATAAGTGCTATGGAGAGATGTAATCCAGAGAATGGAGATGGGTAGTAATATTTTTTGTTGGGGGTGAGGATAAGCTGTAATTTTAAATGGTTTGGTCATAGAAGAGCTTAATGAAAAGGTAACATTTGAGCAAAGACTTGAAGGTGGGGGGGGTGCCCTGTGGATTTCTGGGAGAAGAGCATTCTAAGCTAAGAGAGCAGCAAGTGCAAATGTCCTGAGGTTGGATTTGCCTGGTAAGTTCAGGGATCAACAAAGAGCCCAGTGTAGCTAGAGCAGAGGGATGGGTGGGGAGAGTGGGAGATGAAGTCAGAGAGGCGATGTGAGGAGGAGAAAGACAATGGTATGGAAAGACCATGTATGATGAGTTTTTTCAGGTTATGTGTGGACTTTGGCCTTCACTCTGAGGAAGATGGAAGCATGGAAGGCTTTTGAACAGGAAAGTGACATCAGAGTTAGGTTTGAAATGAAGTCCTTTTTTCCCTCAGGTTGGAAGGACTGGAAGCTCTCTAGTTTACAAAACAAACCACTTCAGTGAGATTTATTTTGCTCATGAGTCTGCAAACTGGGCAGGGCTCAGTGGGATCAGTTCATCTCTGCTCTACATAGCATCAGCTGAGGCAGCTTAAAGGCAGTGGGCTGGAATGATCTGAAGCTTCCTCACTCACCTGCCTGGTGGTTGATGCTGCCTTTTGGCTAGGATCTCACCTGGGGGCTATGGCTGGAATGTCACATGTGACCTTTCCACATGGCTGCTTGGGCTTCCTCACATCACGGTGATCAGGTCCCAAGGGAGAGGGGGAGGGAGAGAAGAGACAGGCAGAATCTGTGTCTTCTTTAAGACCTAGCCTTGGAAGTCTTGCAGCGTCACTTCCTTCTCATTCTTTTTATTAAGGTAATCACAAAATCCTGCCCGGGGGAGGGAAATAGACTCCACTTCTTGATGGGAAAAGTCAAGCTTCCACAGGGAAGAACATGTGGAACTGGAAATATTACTGTGTCCATTTTGGGGAAATACTGTGTCTTAGGCTTTGGGATGCTGGAGAAGAAATATTTGTTTTATTGACAGGGAAATAGGGTTCAGAAACAAAACCCCAGATTTGCACCTACACCCAGTCTGACAGGCCAGGGTCTCTGGCCACTGTCTTCTGTACACCTGCTCAGACATTTTACTTGCTGATCTTCACCTCTGTGTGACTCACCCTCTTTACTGCCCTAGGCTGAGGGGAATTGCTCCTAACCTCTCTACAGCTACCTCTTATGATCAGATTTTATCTCTGTTCTTCCTTCCCCTTGAGGCAGGAAGGAAGGGGGCAGGGCTCAGCCATTCAAGAAATAACACAGCAATTAACACCAAGGTGACAGAAAATTCAACTCCCAACAGGATTTGAGGCCCAAGATGGCAGGAAATTTGACTTCCAGTAGACCTTGAGCTTCATTATATGCTCATTGTAATATATTAACATGGTAAATGGCACTGCCACGGGCACCATGACAGCTCCGAGGCTAACCATAAAAGGTCAAAAACTGGGTAGTGGCCCAATTCCGAGAATCCCAGCCCCTTCCCCAAAAGTAGCTGGAATAATCCTCCCACTTGTTAGATATAAAATAACCCATAAAACTAGCAACCCCCACACCTCATGGCCGCTCTCCCTTCTGAGTGAGACAGACCACACTCTGTGTATGGAGTGTGTGTTTCTCTGAATAAATCTACCTTTACCCAACTGTGGCTTGCTCTTGAATTCTCTCCTGCACAAAGCCAGGGACCCACACTTGGCCGGGTACATCCCAGGGACTCAACCAAGACCTGGGACACAGCCATCCTCTTGCCCCACGTTCATTTTCCTGTATCACCCTGACTGCTGACTTCTAATAATATGGGTTTATAAAGGCCAGCTGGCATTCCTGGAACAGTATCAGGGGCAGAAAATCCCTCCAAAAGCAAGTCAAGGCCAACCTGGAATCAGATGATGGAAGTAAATGGGATCAGTCCTAAGCATTATACACAGGTCCCGTGCCAAGTGCTGCTCCTGTTCTTACTGGTTACGATCCACGGTCCTAGAGCTAGCCTGCCTGGATTCAAATCTTGGATCCATCAGTTGCCTGCTGTGTGACCTTGGGCATGTTACAGAGAGTCATTTCTCAGAAATGCATTTAATAAAAAGTAATGTCTACCCTGTGGTAGACTGGATTATCGTTTCTAAATCTCCACTCCCTCCTTGGTATAGAATTGTCCATCTGTAACTTTACCAATGACTTTGGATGCCCTCCTGAGTAAGGCAAATAAATTCTCTGGACTATTGATGTTGGGCTTGGTCATGTGACTTCCTTTAGCCAATGAGATGGGAAAGACTCCATTGCCATCTCATGATGTTGTGCAACCACCACTTGTCTCTAGTTCCAAACATTTTTTTTCTAAAGTTCCAAACATTTTTATCACCCCAAAAGAAAACCCCAGTCATCCCCCATCTCCACTCCCTCCAGCCTCTGGCAACCACCCACCTACTATTTGTCTCTGTTGTATTGACCGATATTAGATATTTCATATAAATAAAATCATACAATATGTGGCCTTCTGTGTTTGGCTCTTTCATTTAGCCTAATGTTTCCAAGATTTATCCATGTTGTAGCAGGGATCAATACTTCGTTTCTTTCTATAGGTGAATATTGTTCCATTGTATGGCTAGCCCACGTTTTATTTCTTCATCCATCAGTTGACAGACATTTGGGTTATTGCTACCTTTTGATTATTGTGAATGATGCTGCTATGAACATTTGGGTCCAAGCATTTGTTTGATGACCTGTTTTCAGCTCTTTTGGGTTTATGCCTAGGAGTGGGATTGCTGGATTGTATGGTAATTCTGTTTAACTTTTTGAGAACTATCAAACTGTTTTCCACAGGAGCTGAATGATTTGATATTACCACAAGCAATGAACAAAGGTTCAAGTATCTCTACATCCTGATTACACAAGGGCTATGGATCCATGATGATGAGGGAGGATGAAGGGCTCCCCCACCCCAATTCTTCTTCCCTAGAGTTAAGTGTCCACAACTCCCTACCACGCCCCCACTTCACAGAGCCAGGAGTTACCACTTCATACAGAATTTCTGAGACTCATTGGTCTGATTTTTTTTTAAATGGGGGACTGAACCCAGGACCTCATGCATGCTAAACATACTCTCTACCACTGAGCTATACCCCCTACTCCCTGCTCATTGAGATTAAAGTGTCTCTACCTCTACTCCTTCTAGCTCGCTGAGCGCCTGCACTGGAAGGATAGCGGTGTCAGACATTGGGGGAGGGGATCGTCCCATCACAAATAGGACGGGCCAATGGCTAAGCCAACTCTCTCATGTCAGAGTTTGGGAGACTTGGGTCAAATCCAGGCTCTGCCACTTACAGGTTGTATGACTTTGGGAAAGTTACACAGTGTCTCAATGACTCAGTTTCCTCAACTATACAGTGGGGTCGTACTAGTCCCTACCTCATAGAGACCGTGGCATGTATTTAATTAGATCAGGCATGTGAGTCCTCAACACAGTACCTGGCAACTGCCAAGTTTTTTTTTTTTTTTCATCTACATGAGGTGTTTTATTTTATTGAACTACTGATTTCATTCATTCACTTGCTCACTCATTCAGGCATTTATGATGCATGCTTGTTGATGTTGGCCCCTGGATGCACACTGATGCGCACACATGTGGCTATAGATATCCCAAGCACGTCTATAGTCACACGCACATAAAATACTTTTGCATGCCGCACTTCCCTGTGTAGACGCTGATCTATCTGTTGGTGTTGATGCAGGTAACTGCCCCCCAGCGGTGTGATTTTCTCGCCCAAGTCCCCTGCTGGGGAGCTGAGCGCCCTGGCGCCCCCCCGCAGGAGAATCTCTCTCTCCATTCTGGGAGGTCAGGAGGCCTCTCCCAGCGCCCTGAGTCCCCCACCTCGCGTGTACATCCCTCTCTCAAGGGCTCAGTGAGCAATTCTTGGTAGCTGTGGCCGTCCCAGGAGATGTAAGTAAATCTCTAGGGGTTCTGGCATTTGCTGGCCTGGGCTAAGGAATCCAGGTTCTTGCGATGCACAGCACATCCCAGACCAGGAGGGGTTGCCTGGGTTCCTGCAGGTACAGGAAGAATCTGCTAACAATCAGCTTAGGTTACAGCCGCTCCCATTTTACATATAAAATGCGCAAGAATTTTGCACCATTTTAATATACTCTGAATTGTCCAGGAAAGCAACAACATGTGAATCAAGGGAAGATTCTGTTTTGGGCAGAAGGCTGTATTAGCAGTGTGTGCCACGTCAGAGAATTATATTACTAACATTTCCCCTCTTTATGGTATTTGAATCCCAGACAATCTAGCCAGTTACTCTATTTTGGCTTCTCTCTTAATAGACATATGAATGTTTGTATTTAGCCCTTATTTCAAAATGTCAACTATAAAAAAGACATTTGACTGTATCTTGTCTTATTCACCTTAAATCTAAACTTATAATTCATCAAAAGCAGGAATATCTGGCCCTAGAATGTCTGTGAACATTGACCCTATTGGAACGCTTCATATTTGTCATAAACTACAGGCTCACCCTCAGTCAGCCACAATCCCAAGATCCAAATAGCTCTGAAAAGGAGAGATTGTGATCCAACCTCCTTGACGGCAAAACCTGACCTGACACAGGCTATTTTGGTCATCTGTATTTATCCCACTGTGGTGTGAACAGCCCACATTGCACTACAGAGATTCGGATCTATTGGATTCCAGGAGCCACCCTGAACGCAGCTGGGCTGACATCATATATGCCGTATATACATGCCACCTTTCTGAAATCCAGACGCCTCCTTAATTCTTAAACACACGTCTACTAAAGGACAGTAGAGTGTATCTTTCTTTTGTTTCTTTTCTGAACTACAAAGAATGTATTGCAATAATTTTAAATTAGAGATTATATGTACAGATATGTTACGCTGTGCATGAATTTCATTTCCTGGTAATAAAAGAAATATTATAAAAATCTATTTTTTAGAGGGGGTACTTTAAATTTAGATTTGAGAACTGAAAATCTAATCCAGTGATTCCCAGAGTATGGTCTGCGGATCCCTGGGGGGTCTCTGAGATCCTTCCATGAGCTCCACAAGGTCAAAACTATTCTCACAAGAATACTAAGATGTTACTGGCCTTACTCTTCTTCCTACCTTAAGGTGAAGTTTTCCAGAGGCTATGAGATATGTGATGATGTCATTGCTCTGATATTAACATGTAATAGATTTCTACTTTTCAATGAATAAATATATCTTTAAAACTTATCAGTTTAAATTTATGTAAGGTAAACATGAATAGCTATCCTGTGGTGTGCTGTGCCAGCCCTTACTGGCTTGGGAGAATGAATTGTTAAATTTTCAGGATCATGTGTGCCAGTTGTTAAAACTTCGGTACTGTGAAATGGGCTATAGTGGAGTATTTATTTACACCATGGGAACATTGAGGGCTTTTTTTCGGAGAGCTGGTTGACAAGCACACCATATTGTATATAACCCGCACAAACAAAAACTCTTTGGGGGCCCTCAATAATTTTTAAGAGTATAAAGGTGTTCTGAGCCTATAATGAAAAAGACTATGAAAAGGAATATATATATTATATATATAATATATATAGTCGAATTACTATTCTGTACACCAGAAATTAACACACAGCATTGTAAATTGACTATACTTCAATTAAAAAAAAAAAAAAGGGAGTTCTGAGACCAAAACATGCAAGAACCAGTGGTCTACATGAACTAAAAAGCCATTAAGCCCTAACCTAAACCTGACACGCCCCCTTGTGGATGTGATGATACACACACTCAAACATACATACCTAAAGTGTGTGTGTGTGTGTGTGTGTGACTGTGAAGAAATGGCAACACATAGTTAAAGGTCACATTGACTACATATTTTTAGTGTCTTGATTTTGCATAATAAAAACACTTTAAATTCAGTGAAAGATTATGTGCCAAGGAATGTAACAAGATTTCACATCATATAATTTAATCCTCACATCTATCCCATGAGATAAATATTATCACCTCGCTTTTGTTTCCAGAGCCATTGAGAGTAAGTGGCCAACATAATGACTCATCATTTCACCTTTGAATATTTTGGGTGTAATTGCTGCAAACAAGGGCCCCTTTCCTACATAACTAAATTCAATATCAGGAAATTAACATGACACATGACTATCACCTAAACCTCAGACTGCATTCAGGTTTTGCCAATTGTCCTGATAGCTTTCTTTATAACAAAAGGACCCAAGTCAGAACCACACACTACATTTAATTATCATGTCTTATTTGACTTTCATGGCCTTCACATGAAGCTTACAGGCCAATTATTTTGTAGAACATCCCTCAATTTGGGTTTGTTTGATGTTTTCTCAGCATTCACTCCAGGATATGAGTCTCTGGTAGGAATGCCACAGAAGTGATTCGGTCTTCTCACTGCATCCTTTCTAGTGATACATGGTTATAATTTGTCTCATTATCCATGAAATTAACTTTGATCACTTGAAGGAGGTGTTGTCTACCAGGTGTCTCCTCTGTTAAGTGACTCTTTCTCTCTTTGTAAAGTATTTGATGGGGATAAACTTTGACAGTATTTAAATATCTCTTTCTAAAGACTTAAATATAAGGCAAGACATGATAAATCTCCTAGAAGAAAATATAGGCAAAACACTCTCTGACGTAAATCTTAGCAATGTTCTCCTAGGGCAATCTACCCAGGCAATAGAAATAAGAACAAAAATAAACAAATGGGACCTAATTAAACTTATACGCTTTTGCACAGCAAAGGAAACCATAAGCAAAACAAAACGACAACATATGAGAATGGGAGAAAATATTTGCAAATGATGTGACTGACAAAGGCTTAATTTCCACAATATATAAACAGCTCATACAACTTAATAACAAAAAAACAAACAACCCAATCCAAAAATGGGCAGAGAACCTAAACAAACAATTCTCCAGTGAAGATATACAAATGACTAATAGGCACATGAAAAAATGCTCAATATCACTAATTATCAGAGAAATGCAAATCAAAACTACAATGAAGTATCACTTCACACCAGTCAGAATGACCATCATTCAAAATTCCATAAATGATAAACGCTGGAGAGGGTGTGGAGAAAAGGGAACCTTCCTACACTGTTGGTGGGAATGTAGTTTGGTGCAGCCATTATGGGAAACAGTATGGAGATTCCTCAAAAGACTGAAAATAGATCTACCATATCATCCAGCAATCCCACTTCTGGGTATATATCCAGAGGGAACTCAAATTCAAAAAGATATATGTACCCCAATGTTCATAGCAGCACTATATACAATACCCAAGACATGGAAGCAACCTAAATGTCCACTGAGAGATGACTGGATAAAGAAGATGTGGTATATTTATACAATGGAATACTACTCAGCCATAAAAGAACACAATAATGCCATTTGTAGCAACATGGATGCATCTGGAGGTCGTCATTCTAAGTGAAGTTAAGCCAGAAAGAGAGCGAAAAATACCATATGATATCACTCATATGTGGAATCTAAAAAAAGAGAAAAAAGGAAAAAAAGGACACTATGAACTCAACTACAAGACAGAAACAGACTCACAGACCTAGTAAACAATCTTATGGTTACCAGAGAAAGGGGGTGGGAAGGGATAAATTAGGGAGTTTGATATTTACAAATGTTAGCCACTATAGATAAAGATAGATTTTTTAAAAAGCTTCTTCTGTATAGCACAGGAACAATGTTTATTATCTTGTAATAACATTTAATGAAAAAGAATACGAAAATGAATATATGTATGTATATGCATGACTGAGACATTATGCTGTTCACCAGAGATTGACACATTATAATTGACTGTACTTCAATTTAAAAATAAATAATTATTTAAAAAATTTTTTTTAATTTAAATAAAATAAATAAATAAACACCTCTTTCCTCATCAAACTTTCACCCTCTAATTATAGTGTCCATTGATGTTTCTGGGCTGAATTATTACTATGAAAGCTACCAAATAAAGATTTTCTAATTCTGTCTTCCCTTCTATATTTATTAGTTGTCCTTCTACTGTAAAAATATTTCCCTTTTATGTTTTAATTAATACATACCATTATGGACTACTGGATTCTTATTTTATTCATTGGGTTACCCTCTATTAATATCATTATTTTGATTCTCAAATCATCCAAGATTTGGTGAGTGGGAGCCCCTTCCAGCTGGCTCTTGTCCTTTTTTTTAAAAAATATAGGTTTTATTTTTCAGAGTAGTTTTACATTCACTGTAAACTTGAATGTAAAGTACATTCCCATTCAAAGCAGTCCCGTATGTCTCCTGCCTGCCCCCCCGCCCCCCGCAAAAGCCTCCCCTTCTCCGCAACCTCCCCTCCAGAGTGGTACATTTGTTATAATCCATGAACATAAAATGACACATGATTATCACCTGAAGTCCACAGTTTACATTAGGGTTCACTCTTACTGCTGAACACTCTGCAAGACAATGTGCTGTTTCAGGATCTAGAATCACATCTGCTTGAAACTGCTTGATAATTTTGTTTAGGCCAGAATACTGTGGAGGAAGATGGCAACCATATTCCTTCAGTTGGAATGAAAAGGTCCAGGAGACTGTATGGTTTTACACTTGTGGTGGATACTTTTAACATCTGTCAGCAAGTCCAATTCTAATTCCGTATATGTGCTCCTTACCTCCTTTAACAGATATTTTAATGTGGAAACATGATCTGAAAATTTTGTTAGATTTTCATTTAGTTTTGCTAAAATATCCATTTCTTCATCTTGTAGTTGCTGAAGAATACACTTTTGCTCATTTTGGAGAAAAAACACAAGTTACTCAAATTCAACCTTTATTTCTTCTCTCCTATATTCTACCTTCTTCTTCAGTTCCAATGATTTCCTGGTTTGCATAGTTCTCACTTTTTCAGCTTGTTCCACTCTCTCCTTCCAAAGCTCAGTGCAAAGCTCCAACCTTTTCCTATGATAGGGGGCAGCTTTTTCTATGGGCCAAATGTAGTGATTCCAGTGGTCAGTGGAGAAACTGCACTATGGAAAACTGGAAAACCTCTCCATCCTTCTGACAGAAAAAAAAAATCAAAGCCTGATTGTGGGAATAGAAAGCTTCTCTTTCTACCTCTTCCTTTTGCTTTTTCTCATCTGGAGTAGCTAGCAATTTCAAATTGCCCAGCTGGGGATTGCACATGAATTTCTTTTCTGGACAGTAAAATCTGCAAAAAAGGCAGGGGAAAGTATCATTTAGATCCTGCCAGGACATATCAATACAGGATCGACAGAAGTTATGCCCACAGATGATAGTTACTGGGTCTTCCAGGTAGTCCAGCCAGATGGGACAGCTTGCCCCTGCTTGGAGGTCTGCCAGGGCTGTCACAAACTCCACTGAACCGCGAACAAAAGTGGTAAGGTAATGAGTCCTTTAGCAAGACCTGGGTCTCTGGTGCTCAAGACTCAGTGAGCAGTGGATATCTTCCCCCAGACCTTGCAAATGGACCAACTTTCAGTTTCACTGGCTTGGCATGTTGATGGCAGCCTCTACAGACTAGTCCTCTCACCCTGAGTTCCAGAGTCTGTTGCCAAAGCTCACAGGCTGCAGTCTACTGCCTACTGGAACACAGTAGCTGGGCTGCTCCTCTGCTCACTCATGTGAAGTCAAGTTCAACGGCTTTCTTATTTAAGAAAATACTCTTAGGTCCAAGACAAGGATTCCTTCCATATAGCACAAGGAGCTACATTCAATAACTTGTAATAACTTACAGGTCTTGGTAAAAGACCTGTTTCTGAGTCACATGGCCAGTTTCTGAGTCAGTCGGTCTTTTACATTTCTAAGACATTCCCAGAGGATGCTACGGGCCTAGGGCCATGCTCTGTGAGCCACTGGAGAACACGGCTCAGTCCTCTCAGACAGGCGACCCAGAATTACTCTTGCATTTGGGTATTTCTCTCTTGGATATAGTGGATAGTTCCCACTTGTATCTTTGAATTAAATAAATTTAAAATGTGCAGTTCAGAGGTGTTGTTATGGGACATTCCTGGGGTCCCAGCTTAGAGCCAGTACAGGAAGTCTTCCCTGAGAGGCAGTCATCACCCTGTATAACCCTCCTTATCCTTATAGTAGTTTGAGTTGTTTCTTTTTGTTGGAGTTCTTGCTGCTGCAGCAGAGCACTTGAAGCAGGGGTGGTATCTGGACCATCCAGGTATTGGTACCCAGGGCCCCGCTGCCTGCAAGCCTGAAGTATGCAGGTGGTGCAAAGAGCACTCTTCCCCCGGGCAATCAAATACTGGAGGGCGGGCTCTCTGGCACTGGGGAGCCCCAGCCCCTCCTCCTCAGTGACATCTGCATACCTGACATTCTTCCTCAAAAACAAATTCCCACAGGTTGCTGCCTGTTCACTGGGAGAGGCTGCCTGAGGCCAGATGATTATAACACCCTGATGACATCAAGAGAAAGATTCAGCCTATTTAGCTCTTGGTGCAAAGGGGAAGCCCAATAAAGTAGGAAATGCCTTAGTTCTCTTGTGTTTCACATTCCAGAACCACAGATGTCCCAGAACCAGCCAGCAGACGTCGGAATATCCTACCTGGGGCTTGTCTGGGGTACCTGAGATTGGAATCTGCTCGCCCTTTCTGGAGGAGCTAGGAACAGACTGAGGAAGAGCTCTGCCTGGGAGTTGGGTGCCAGGGTCCCGTTCAGAATTTGCCTGTAACTTGCAGTAGGACCTTGTGCCTGGGCCTCCCCTACATGGAGGGAACCGGGGGGAGACAGTATAACTGACAGGGTTTCCAGTCTAGTCTTATTTCTGTGAGGCACTGAGCATCGTCTGTACGGAAGGGGGAGGGGCAGGCAGAATCTCCAATACCTGGGGACCTGGCAGCCCCGGTGGCTGTCCTCACAGAGCTTTAGATCCAGAGAAGGTGGCAGACTCATCCCCAGACAGTGAAAACCCAAAGTGGGCAGGGCTGGGAAGGAGAATATGGAGAAATCTCATCTGGAGTTTGTTTACTTAGGTTTCCAGTGCCCGTGTTGACTGCTGTGCTGTCCCCTCACTCCCCACCCCCGTCCTGGGAATTCTGATGGACATCAGGAGTGACACTTCCTTCTTGACTTTCCTACTAAAATGACACTACTATCAACCTTAGATTAAATAAACCCCTCATCAAAAGGATTAGAAGGAAATATGATGTAACAACTTAGATTAGATGAAATGGACAAATTCCCAGAAACACATCAAATACCAAAACAGACTGAAGAAGAAATAGAAAATCTGAATAGATCTATAACACATAAAAAGATAAAATCACGAATCAGTAACCCACAACAAAGAATTGCCCAGAACCAGATGGCTTCATGAGCCAATGTCATTAAATATATAAAGAATAATAACCACTAATCCTCTCCAAACTCTTCCAAAAATAGGAGGGAACACTTCCTAACTCACCCTACTAGGCCACTAGTCCCCTGACGCCAAAGTCAGACAAAACATCACAAGAGGAGAAAAGTACAGATCGACAGACTTGAGAATATAGAGGCAAAAATCCTCAGCAATATACTAGTAAGCCACTATGATGAACAATCCAGGGAGGGGAGGGGATAGCTTGGTGGTAGAGTGCGTGCTTTGCATGCACAAGATCCTGGGTTCAATCCCCAGTACCTCCATTAAATAAATAAATAAACTTAATTACCTCCACCACCCCCCCAAAAAAAATCCAGAGAGATATTTGAAAAAAATTTCCTTTACATCAAAGAGAGCAAAGTACCTAAGAATAAATTTAACAGAAGGTCCAAGACTTGGGCACTGAAAAGTACAAAATATTGCTGAAGGAAATTAAACAAGACCTAAATAAATGGGAAGACATTTGTTTGTGCATTGGAAGACAGTATTTTTAGGATGGCAATACTCTCCAAAGCAATCTACAGTTTCAATGTAATTCCTTTTGAAATCCAAGCAGGCTTTTTTTTTTCCTTCTTTCAGAAATGTAAAAGCTTATTCTAAATTCATGTGGAATTGCTAAGGATCTTGAATAACTAAACTAACCTTGAAAGGAAGAACAAGTTTGAAGAGTCACACTTGCTGATTTCAAAGTTGCTACAAAGCTACAGTAATCAAAACAATGTGGTTCTGGCATAAGGATAGACATAATAATCCATAAAATGGAATTGAGAGCCCAGAAATAGTCCCTAATATCTATAAGCAATTAATTTTTAACAGAGGTATCTTTAATTTAATAAAGACAGAGAGACCATTCATTGTGCAAAGACTCATCTTCATCATGTGGTGATGATTGAAATGGATACCCAAGGCATAAGGATGAAGGTGAACCTCTACCTCACATAATACACAAAAATGAACTCAAAGTGGATGAAAAGCCTAAATACAAGAGTTAAAACTATAAAAGTCTTAGGAGAAAACATAGAGCTAAATGTTCATGACCTTGGATTTGGCATGGTTTCTTAAATATGACACCAAAGGCACTGAGGCAAAAATAAAACAAAACAAAGAAACACCAACCCAGGATACATTGGACTTTATCAAATTTTAAAACATTGTGTATCAAAGGATACAATTAATAAAGTGATGGGGGAAGGTATAGCTCAGTGGTAGAGTGCATACTTAGCATGTACAAGGTCCTGGGTTCAATCCCCAGTACCTCCATTTAAAGAAATTAATTAAAAAATGAAAGAAATAAAGTGAAAGACAACCCAGAAGACATTGCAAATCATATATCGAATATGGATATACTATCCAGAATATATAAAGAATTCAATAACCCAAATGAAACAACCGTTTTTAAACTGGCCAAGGACTTTAACAGATATTTCTCCATCGTTATCCTTAGAGAGTGTAAATCAAAACCACTAGGAATCACCGCTTCACACCACTGGAATAGTGAAAAGATTTTTAAGCAATCAAAAAAAAAAAAAAACAAACCAAGAGTTAGGACATGGAGAAATTGCAACTCTTGTTCATTCTTAGTGGGAATAAACTGATGCAGCCACTGTGAATACTAGTTTGTCTGTCCCTTAGTAAATTAAACAGAATTATCATGTGAACAAGCAATTCACTTGTGGGTTGTAAAGAGGTGTTCAAACAAAAGCTTGTACACAAACATTCATATTAGTATTGGTTGTAATAGCCAAAAGGCGGGAACTTCCCTAGTGTCCTGAAATTGATGAATGGATAAACAACACATGACATATCCATATAATGCAATATTATTTGTCATACAAAGAATGAAGTACTGATACATGCTATACCATGGATAAACCTTGAAAATATTTTGCCTAGTGAAAGAAGTCAGACAGAAAACATCACATATTATATCATTCTAACTATTTAAAAAATACAAAGCAGTTATATACGTTGAGACAGAAAGCTGATTAGTGGTTCCCAGGAAATGGGAGGAGAGTGGAAAGGCAGTGATTGCTAAATCGGTATGGGGTTTTCTTTCGAGGTGATAAAAATATTCTGGAACTAGATAGTGGTGGTGGTTGCACAACAGCGAGAATGTACAAAATTCCAATGAATTATATACTTTTTAGTGGTTAAAATCTTAAATTTTATATTACGTGTATTTTAACACACACAAAAGAGTTAAGTAAAAACATTTCAAATGGGGGTGAGAGTGGGAAGAGCAGAAAGAACTGTCCACACCGATGGTGCTGACCAGTTCAATCAATTTGAATATTTCTATTGTCACATGATACTTCCCCTGAGTATATTCACTTCATAGTATGATTCTGTTTCCCACCTGCTTGCATGGCATGGAGGCTGGTCTAGTGTAATGAAATTTAAGCCCTTAATCTATTTGGTCCCTGAAACAACTCCTTCCCTTTCATTGATGATCCAAAACCACAAGAACCTGGCTCTTGAGTAACTTCCTTAACAGCAAAGCCACAGAGAGCTGTGACAAGTGCTCGGCAGAAGATGTCCAAGGTGCTGCTGGGATACAGTGTGGTTGCTGACCTCATTTTCAGGGTTCGTGGGTGTTTCTGGAGGGTGACATTTAAAGGGAAAGCTGAGGAGTGAATAGAATGCACATGAAGAAAGTGGAGAGAGGGTCAGACAAGACCCATTGTGCATAAATCCTGAAACAGGTGAATGTGGGGGACACAGACATTGAAGTCGAAGCACAGAAAGAGGAACAAAAACGATGAAGCCTGAAAAAAAAAAATGATGAAGCCTGCAGCTGGGGACATGAGAGTCAAGCCACGAGAGACATTTTGGGTTGTAACAAGGAACTGTGATAAGTCAAGGGCAATGAGGAATCATGAAGGGTGTGCAGGACACTTGGCATCATTCCCATGCACTAAGGACCTCCTTGTCTGAATGAGCTGGGAAGCTTCAGACTGCCTTTCCCACTTGGCCTTACATCCAGGGCTGATTGTGGATGCATTTGAACTTCTGGGTAACACAGCCATGGAGTCACAAGGTGTTTTGGCAGGAGCAAAACCATGAGTCCATGCAACAGCTTTGAGGTGTCAGGAGGCCACTGAACAGAAACAATGGCATCTAGATCCTGGATCACAGCTCAGGAGTGCTGTCCCTGGCACCACTCATGGAGACACAGTCTACAGCCTGTTCCTCTAGCTAACTCTGACATCTAGGCTCTTAATTCACCATATCACATGGAGGATCCAACCAAGGCTGGGTCAAATCTGATCACCCATTCTCTCATCACTTGAAGTCACTCTGCAGGGAGAAGGGATCCTTTTCTGTAATCCCAGGGATGTGGCTGGTGCAAAGTAGTGACAGTCTCCCCCTCAGCCAGCAGAGGAGGAGCCTTCTGGCTCTGGGGAGCCCCACCCCAACTCCTGCATACCTGACATTCTCTCTGTATACCTGAAAGTCCACCACATTCCTGCCTGTTTCCTGGGAGGGGCTGAGGCCTGATGGAAAAAAATACCCTGATACTGCCAGGAGGGAGACTTAGTCTATTTCTGGGGCAAAGAGGAAGCCAGTGGGGAATCCGGTGAGGGCAGAAACTGACAACATTCCCCTCTATCACATCCAAGAGCCCAGCTCTGCCAGCCCCAACAAGGACACATGGGAATGCCAACCTGGGTCTTGCTCAGGGTTGTCTGTGAGCAGAATCTGCCTGTCCTTCCTAGATGGGCGGAGCCAGGGTGTTCGGAGGCCCCTGGGCTGGGGTTCAGGAGACCTGGGTTCTAGACCAGCCTGAGTCACTGACCAGCAGTAGGACCTCGGGTCAGCATCTTGCTTGGATTCAGGGAGCAGAATGAGAGAACACAACAAATAGCCCTTTGAAGTCAGGATCCTACACTTATTGCCAAGAGAGCTAGAACCTTCTTTAGCCATAAGCAGAGGCAGCTCCCAACACCTAATCATGGCTTCAACCAGCAGAGGCCAGGTCCTTCCTCACAGATCTGGGCTCTCGTGCAGAAGACAGAGCTGTCCCCAGACAGTGAGGTCCCCTAGTGGGTACAAGATGATGAAGGTTTCTGGAAGGCTGGTGGGGGGACTGGACAAGGCTTTGTGTAAGGGGGGTGGTATTAGGTCTACTTGTTTATTTATTTAGAGGAGGTACTGCGGATTAAACCCAGGACCTAGTGAGGGCTAAGCATGTGCTCTACCACTGAGCTATACCTCCCCATCCCAAAGGCTTTTTTTGATACCTTGAGAAGGGGCCGAGGCAGGATGTGATCCCAGGGCGATCTCACCCCAGAGTCTCAATGCTGTTGCATTAGTGGCTCTCGGTGTCTACAGATCTCAGAACCAGCACTGCCCTCCCATCAGCAGATCCTCCCGGGACCCCTCCCCATCCTGATCTCCCTCTACTCTCCCACTCTTTAGTGACTCAGCTCCCTTGAGACACGAGGCTCCAGGCTTAGGAGGACAGTCTGGGCTCATCCCTCTTCAGAGACAGAATCCCAATCCTGCCCTTGAGAATGAGCTTTCCTCCCTCCCCTGGCATCTACTGCATCCCAGATTTTGGCAAAGGCAACCAGCGCTGGGTCTCGTTCTGCCTGGAGCCATCCCACAAAGTGAATGGAATCAAGGTCTTGAGCGACAGGCCCCAAACTGCAAAACATGACGGAGTAGCTAAATTGGTAGCGCTTAGCAAAGAAAGAATCCACCCTTGCCTCGAGCCTCCTCCATTCATGAGTTTCTTAACCAATAGGCTGCAACTTTCTGTGAAAAAATAAATATTACATCGATTCCGAATCCTTGAAGCCAGGTTTCAGTATAATATTTAATAAGATTCTGTGCAGCACACTCTAATCCATTGCCCAATCTTTTCCCTTTTGTCTTTCTTCTTTTTCGTTTTTTTAATGGAGGTACTGCGGATTGAACCCAGGGCCTAATGCATGCTAAGCATATGCTCTACCACTGAGCTATTACCCTCCCCTCATCTATATTTTTCAATTAAAAAATTATAGCCCTTCTGACCAACTCAAGTGGTTATCTAACCTACTAAAAGGTTGCAATCCACAGTTTGAAAGCACCGCTCTACTCCACAGGCTGCAGGAGATGGGAGGCCAGAAACTGGTTGGTGGCGGGAGTGGATATGTGGGGCTGGAAGGGGAGCATACCTCTGCTTCCATGGGAGAAAGAAAACATTTAGGAGCTCGGGTAATTGCACAGATATTTCTGCTATAGCAGGATCTTCCCTGGGCTCTGAACTCAGGTCTCAGCCTTCCTGTCCACCCTCCTCACAGCAGCCAGATCCTGGGATATTTGTAGACACAAATCTGAACGTCTTCCTTCTGTGCTCAGGGTCTGGCCATGGTACCCAGTGCACTGAGGATAACATCCTGAGTCCTCCCGGGGGCTCACAAGGCGCTGACCCTGCCCCCTCCCACTCCTCTACCCTCTCTGGGCTCAGCCTTCCTAAAATACTCACAGTTCTAGTTCATCCTTGAAATCTTAGCTCACATACCCCCTCTTCCAGGAAGCCCTCCTAGAACTCCCAAGGCGTGTGATCACCCCCTGATCCGGGCTCCCACATCCCCTGGGTTTCCTCTACCCAAATCTGACCTCTCTGAACCATCATGAGCTAAGAATGGTCTATAGCCCCCTACAGTGGGACCAGACCTGCCACTGAGTCATCACTGTGTCTCCAGCAACCTCAGCACAGGGCCAGGCACACCACTCATCCTCAGCGAATCTTTACTTTCAGGCTCTTAAATGTGTCTGTCGTCTCTTTTAGATCAAAAACCAACGGGTCAACAGGCAGTGATCATCACCATTTGACAGGGAAGGAAACTGAGGCTCAGAGAGGAAAAGTCACTTTCTACACAGGAGACCTGGCGTGTGAGCATCAGTGTCCACCCCACGACTACCCCCTAGAGCTGGGCCTGTGAGGACAGCTCTGCCTTCACCTGAGAGACATCAGACTTGCCTTGGGACAACCCTTGGAGCTGACCTGGATATCTCCCTGAATCCTCCATCACTGCTGGGTTGGGGCACTGATGCGGTTCCTGCCTCATCATGAGGCTCCATTCCTGCCTCACCAGGTCACTCACGTAGCTTCTGCCAGGTATGCGGAGCATGTCAAGGAGGAGCCCGAGTCTATGCTCCAGATGGAGGGGAGTCTGGAAGAACAGTGTTGGAGGCTTTACTGTGGAAGCAGAGACACAGAAGGCAGGGATTTTCCAAATGCAGGAAAGGGGTGTCGAGGGGCAAACTCCTACAAATGTGACAGGTCACCTTTCCAAGCTCTGGAGAGAACCTTGACCTTGCTGGGTTACAGTCTGGGGTCATCCGCTCCACCAAGCGATGGACTCCTGCAGGATATGGAAGAGGGACCTCCTAGTCCTCACTGCACAGGGTGACATGGACCCACAGAACTCACCCCACAGCATTCCCCAGGTAAGTGAATCCTTTATCTTCTGACCCCAAGACAGCTCTTCCCAGAAGAAATTACACATTCATCTCCCACTCAATATGCATGCGAAGGGTCAACGCCTTTGAGAATCTACTGAGGGTGCTGGAATTTCTCCCACAGACAAGGAGCATTGATAGCGACATTGACTACAACCCAAACTCATCCTTTACTTTCCCATTGTCTTTCTCTCCCTCTCTCTCAGAAACTCCTTGAAAACTGTGACTTTGGAATGTCCCACTCACCACTCTGTCACCTGCGCCTGAATTTAGCATAAGGTGCTAAGTGGATTATTCAGGTGCTTCTGAATAAATGACCATTAATGAAGAGACTGACGGGAGGAGAGTGTGAGTCCTGGGGGTCCTCTAGGGCCTTTTCCATGTTTCCGTTTCATGAGCCACCCCAGCATCCTCCTGAGGCATTTCCGCTTTTTCCCAACCTTGTTCAATCTGGTATTTTCAAAAGTGCAAAGAAGAGTCTCTTTTTGCCTAAATACCATGAGCTGCGGTGGGGAGCGGTTCCTATGTTGGGGGCCCTAGCCTGAAGCTGTGAGTTCAGGGAGCTGACAGCCCCCCACCCCCCGGTCGGATGTAAGAAGTCAGCAATCAGCACAAGTGTGGAAAATACTGAGTCATGGGGACTTCATGTTGGACAGTGACAGACTCCACATCTGAAACCTGCTCCTGCCCCAAGGGCACGGCATGTCTCTGCCGGCCAGGCAGGAAGGTGGGAGGGCTGACATCAGAGCCCTTCGCTGGGGAATAAAAGCACCTGCTGGGATCTGCCAAACCTCCACTGACTCCACTGCAGCCAACTCAGAGCCATGACTCCACGATGCTGCATCCTGGGTAAGGAGGACCCGACTCCGATTCTCTTGGAGCCTATCTCCAATCTCAGCTACAACCCCATCCTTGCCTCAACCCAATCTTCCCCCTCAGCCTCAAGCCAGACGGGTGACTCCATCCCAGCTGTACCCTTTCCATGTCCCCAAGATCAGCCCCATCCACATCCCTGACTCAGTTCCCAAACTCATGCCCAAGTATCCCAAGTTCCCACTCCAAACCCAGTCTTCTACATTTTCATATTGGTCACTTACGTAACACGATACCAGTGTCAGCTCAGTCCCCTTTAGAGCCTGACTCCACCTGAGCCTCCTCCTCTAAACTCTTCCCTCCCTGGAAACACCTACATTCCTCAGAACTCTAAACCCACTTCTTCTAAGAGTCCTGCCTGTATCCCCTCAACTTCCACAGACCCGTAATCCCCAGATGCTGAACACAGGTCTGCCCCTAACTGTCTCCTGAGCCTCAATCGGGACAAACGATCCCTCGGACCCTTCCCTTCCTTCCCAAGACTGGGCTCCCTGGGTGGACCAGTGGCTGCCCCATCAGCCCCGCCTCATCCCTTTCTTCTCCCACAGCTGTATCAGCCGCTCTCTGCATCCTCTTGTTCCTCTGCTCACACGGAGCCCCAGGTGAGCCCAGGAGGGACATAGACCCTTGGGGGTGAGGGTGCAGCTCCCAGAAGATCCCAGCCTAGGACTTGCCTGCCCTGCTGCCTGGCCCACACCAGCTCTCTTTTCTACAGTGTCCCCCACAGACACTCATCTGATGCTGTGCCAGCCACACAGGAGATGTGGGGACCAGTTCTATGACCCCTTGCAGCACTGTTGCTATGATGATGCTGTGGTACCCTTGGGCAGGACCCGAAAGTGTGGCAACTGCACATTCAGGGTCTGCTTCGAGCAGTGCTGCCCATGGTCAGTTAGGAGGCCCCAGGAATCCTTCGTGGTGAAGGTGAAAGGTCAAAACTGTTACTTGGCCCCATCCTCAGATGATAGGATTTGTCGCAGGTAAGGTTCTGGTCCTTCCAAGGGATGAGGGGGTGCAGGAGAGCAGGGAGTGTCTGGATGCCTGTTCTATGACTCAACCCCCCCAGCACTTTTCTCCGTGTCCTTCTGTCCCTGTCCACCCACTCTATTCAATCTACTTCTCTCTTTTTCTCTGCTTGTTTCTTTCTCCTTTCATTTTTATTTCTCTCGCATCCTCTTTGTTGTCCTTCTTATGTGTTCCTTTTCCACTCTTCTGCCTCGATTGTTCATCTCCCCTTTTCTGTCCATCACTCTCTGGCTCACTCTCTGTCTCTCTCTTCAGTGTCAGCTGACCAGAGATCAGGGGACCAGAAGACGGCTAGATTCTGCTTCCTGAATGAGCCTGGAGAGAAGGACGTGATATTGCCTTAGATCTGGGGTGTGGCGTGGATATCTGGGGACAGGAGACACTCAGGCTCCACCCTTCCTCCTCATTCTTTCTCCTCTTTAACACTCAGCCTGAATCTGCCCTGAGTAAGGTGACCAGTCCCCTTCCTATGAACCTGGACAATTGTGAGAGATTATTCTACTGTTGGAGATGCTGAGGGCCATGACATCTCACAATTACCCCTGTGGCCAGTGTCATCAGACAATCCCTAGGCTGGCACTGGGGACCCTTCGTGAGATATTTCATCCTTTCCGGCATTTTCTCCACCAGGTGCAAAACACAAGGCACTTTATAAATTTTGCAGCTTTACATATCCTGTCATGGTGGGAGCCTGAAGCGTTGGGAATGGTCTTACCCCTTGGACATGAGTCCTTCCTCTGGTTTCCAAGAGTGCAAGGTCTGCCTGCTTTTCCCAGAGATAAACAAATTTCAAGATACCACGACCTCCTGGTTTCACTGAATAAAAGTCTCATCTCAATCACAAGGCTCAGGTTTCTCGCATTGACCTCGACAGGGTGTGGCACAAGGTGGGGAACCGACCCACAGGGAGGGAGGGGCCTGACTCCCCTCCCAGGAGGGCGGTTGGGCCAGCGCGCCCCCTGGCGGGCAAAGGGCTCAGGGCAGGTTGGGGCGGCTCTGAGCGCTAACGGTGGGAGAGGGGGAGGGAGGGGCGGGGGGGAAGCGTCGGCACTGCAGAGAGAAGTCTTTTCTCCTGAAAATCCAAGCCCAGGGCTGGACTTTCCACCAGCCAGTACACTGTGATGTGAGGGGTTGAGACTCTCACACAGGAAGAACTTACTTGTCTCCAAAATTATTTCCTTGGAATAAATCAAAATTTGTCAGCATTATGACTGGAAACAGACAGATTGGACTTGGTATCCCCACAAAGCAGAAGAAAAGGTCCAAGCAGACAATCTGTAAGACTCTTACCTTCCTACTTTTGTCAGCTCTGGTCAGTTGTTACCAAGTCCAAGCTCATACTGCTCACCACACAGCAGGCCAGCAAATTGAGGGACGAGTTGTTGGGGCAAGGAATAGTGACTTTATTCAGAAAACCAGTGGACCAAGAAGATGGTGAACTAACGCCCCCAGAGAACCATCTGGCCTGAGTTAGAATTCAGGCTTCTTTTATACTAAAAGGGAAGGGAGTAAAGGCAAACATTTCCTGTTTCCCGTCAGCCTCTGGAGGGGAGGTGTTAATTTCTTCCTTCCCGCAGCCCTTCACAGGGGGGGCCTGGTCAGGATGTCTCCTGTGAGCTAAACAAAGCTATTTTAGCTTAATGCTCATTACCTGGGAGGCAGGGTTCCCAGGGATGGGCCATTACATATAATTTAAGCTTGTAGGCAACATTCCTTTAGTGATTAACAAGCAATAGAACACAAAGTTTAAAGTAAAAGAAACAGATCCAATATGGAGTCAGATTTGTTCTTCCCTGTTACACTCTCAGAACTGATCTGCTGTCACCCTCCAGCTGCTAACACTGGTGCTTCCAGCACCTACAACGTGGAAGCCCAATCTCAGGACAAAAGGACAGAACACTTTGGAAAGTGAATCTCTGCATATCTGTCTGCTTTGTTCATTTGCGCGTTCCTTTGGAGGACACACTCCCTCAACGCACGCATACAAACACACAGACACACACACACACACACACACACGAGACACAAGCCCAACCCCCGGTTCTGTAGTCAGAGGAGCAGGCAGAAAGTCCCGGGAGCAGCCAGTTTCTCTACCATGTCTGCATCTCAGGAGACAGGGGTCAAGTTTGACTCCACCGCTAAAGGGTCCTCCAACTTTGACTTTCCAGGTAACAGGCCAGTCTCCCCCAGCATCTCACTCTCTCCTGCCAGCATCACAAGGCCAGGAGAGGATGCTTCACCTCACACTTACTGGGGACTTCCCTCACCCCAGGCCAAACCAGCCTCACCTCCACCGCAAAACTTCACATTTCCCATGCAGATCACACAGGGCAGTCACCTGACTCAGCGAACTCAACTCCAACTTCTTCCTACGAGGTGGCTTCAGAGTCACCTGACTTAACAGCCATATACAGTATGTTTGCACCGTTGTTGCCCAGTCATCAAAGAGAGCCCTCAGATCTCCCGTGTGTCCCAGCTACGCCCCAAACATCCCAAGATTTCTCACAGTGTCCGCTCGTCCCACCCAGGAAACCGCTCTCAGCCCACAGATCTCAGGGCTTTACTCCCCCACCCTTCCTGTTTATCCAGCAGTGACTCCTCGATATTTTCCAGTGTTCGCATACTCACCTAATTTCACATGCAAAGATTCCCAGAGCATCACCCCCGCTCTCCCTTAATACGTTACCCTAAGCCTTGGCCAAGGGATGGGCCAACAGGAGCCTCCGTCTTGTCTGTTTCTCCATGGCACCGGCCACAGTCACGCACCTCCCTGCAGAAGAGACCCTTTTGCATCCCGCTGTCACACACACCGTTGCCCTTCGACTTGCTATTGTTACCCACTTGCTCTCAGAAGAGAACCTTCTCATGGTCAGCTTTACCACCCCTCTGCCGCCGTTCAGTGGGAACCCTCCCCCCTACTCCCAGTTCAAGTCCCAGACCCCCGGAGAGGGACCCCCAGCTTGCCTGGGTCCTTATGGGTGACACTGCAGCTGATGGTGACCATTCCTTCAACCCCTTCCCCCACCCCTGGTGGACTCATGTCCCTGCTGGACTCATCCCCTAGCTTCTAGAGGGACCTCCTTCTGGAAGGACACAAGCTGATTCTTTATTTACATCACCCTATTTCATCCCTTCTCAATAATATATTATTTAATTTCCAGGCAATTATGGAGTTTCTCATTTTCCATTTGTCATTGATTTATTGCTTAATTCTTTTGTGGTCAGAGAATATATTATCAATGACTTTGATCTCTGGAAATGTGTTCAGGATTTCTAGCATAAGGTTGACTTTGGTAAGAATTCACGGGTATTTGAAAAGAAAGGATTTTCTTGTTAGAGGTGCGCTATTCTGTCAATATCAATTAGGTCATGTTTTTAATTATGTTTTTTATCATCTTTTAATATCCTTTCTAATTATTTCTGCTTGTTCTCTCTGCTATTGAGAGGTAAAGCTTCCCACTATGATAGTAGGTTTATCTTTTTCTCCCTTTAATTCTTTCATTTTTTGTTTTACTTCCAATGCTAATATTTAAATTATGTCACTTGGAAAGATGGAGTTGGGCTTTTTTTCCCCAACCCAGTTTGATGATATATATATATATATGACTGGGACACTGTGCTGTACATGAGAGATTGACACATTGTAATTGTTCTTCAATAAAATAAATCAATAAATAATAAACCTAGTTTGATAATCTTACCCTTGAGCTTTCAGTACCTAGTATAATTACCACAAACTTAGTGGATTAAAATAACAGAAATTGATTCTCTCATAGTTCTGGAGGTCAGAGGTCTGAAATCAAGGTGTCTGCAGAGCCATGCTCTCTCTGGAAGCTTTAGGGGAGAATCTGTTCTTGCCTTTTCCAGTTTCTGGTGGATGCTGGTGTCTTTGAGTTAGAGCCCCAAACCCTGCCTCTGTCTACGCATCACCCAGTTTTCTGTCTGTGGTCAAATATCCCTCTGCTTCCCTCTTAGAAGGATACACGTGATTGTATTTACCAGCTGGATTATCCGGGATAATCTCCCCATCTCAAAATCCTTAATAGACTCCATCTGCAAAGACCCTTTTAGGGGTTGTAGTTTTGCCATATAAAATAACATTCACAGGTCCCAGGGACTAGGACATGGATATCTTTGGGGGGGGCCATTTTTCAACCTACCACAGCAATTATATTAGACAGCCTTTCAAAGATGCTGTAAATACAACAGTCCTAATCAAATAGGAAGTTGAAAGAAAAAATAACAAAAATCATTCGAATGTCTGGAGTGTCCAAGGGCAGAAGAATTTGGTAAGAGGGCTGACCTTAGACGAGGTTAGTCCCAGTGGCTCAGCAATGTTATCACAGACGTGATTTTTTCGGCATCTTTGCTGCCTTCTGAAGTGTGGACCACACAAATTGTGCCTTCCCTCAGGGTTGAAAACTGCCTTGCAGAAGTTTCCATGGTTACAGGCATCCTCTAAGCTTGTCTGCTATCTCCCACTCTCTCTCCCTCTCTGATCCCCAGAATGAGCTCTCAAAAATACAAGGTGTTCTGGAGGACAATATGGAGTTTCCTTAAAAAAAACTAAAAATCGGCTTACCATGTGATACAGCAATTCCACTCCTGGGCATCTATCCAGAGTAAAACATAATACAAAAAGACACCTGCACCCCAAAGTTCATAGCAGTAATATTTACAATAGCCAAGACATGGAAACAACCCAAATGTCCATCAACAGATGATTGGATAAAGAAGATGTGCCATACATACACACATATATATATAGGAATACTAGTCAGCCATAAAAAAGAATACAATAATGCCATTTGCAGCAACATGAATGGACCTGGAGATTGCCATTCTAAAAGAAGTAAGCTGGAAAGAGAAAGGCCAATGCCATATGATATCACTTACATGCGGATTCTAACAAAAAGGGACACAAACAAACAACTACAAAACAGAAACAGACTCACAGACATAAAGAACAAACTCATGGTTACCAGGGGGTAAAGGGGGTGGGAAGGGATAAATTGGGAATTCAAAAATCGCACCTCTTGGGCAGGGATGGAAATTTTCACTGTCTTGATTGTGGTAGTAGTTTCATTGGAGTATACATCTATCAAAATTCATCAAAGTGTACATCTGAAATGCATGTTAATTTACTGTACAGGAACCATACCACAATAAAAGTGTTAAAAATGAAATACAAAATGGCTCAAATCTGAAGAATAAAGTGTTCAATAAAAATATTGGATTAACTTCAAGTCAATCATTGGTGTTCTATTCCTAAATAAAAATGTCAGATGATGAGATACTTATCTGAAAATTAAAAAAAAAAAACCAAGGTGTTGTACATCATCCCCATCCTTATATGCTCTTCCGTGGCTCCCTAGTGCCCATGCATGAAGTCCAGATCTCATTGTACCAGACAAGTCTCAGCATAGCCTGATACTGCTGATGTGGCTCCCTATACATTCTGGTCTTTTACAACCCGGAAACATCCACCTTCTTATAGTTCTACAACATCACCTTGCCTTTGTTCACTCTGTTCCTCTCTCTCTGCACCCTGGCTAATTGTGTCTATAGACTCAGATCTGAGGGACAAAATTGTTGTGTGATCTTCTACATCACCATAAAACCCAGTAACTCTTGGCTCTTAGTTCTTCATCATTGTGGTTGCCACTGCTGTTATTAGCAGCAAACCACTCCCTGGGAGAGTCAGGGCCTAAAGATATATCACAGCACAGGACCCTTGCACGCTAAGACGCCCACCTGCAACTCCACGGTTAGGGAGAAAGCGAGCAGAGACGCCTGTGATCAGATGGTGATGGCGCGCCCTCTGGCGGTAAAAAAGAGGGAACCGCGGAAAAAAATGCTGCATCTTCTCCCCTGCGCCAGTGATACACAGCATGAAAGACAGGAAACTATGGCTTTATAAGCTCCACAAACTATAATTTAACATGATAGTAGAAACAACAATGTCATTAGCAAAGATTTAAACCAAAATTCTCCTGAACCAAACCATTTTCTTAGTATTTCCCCTAAATTGGGGAGAGGATTGCCCAGAGCAGAAATTTGACTCTTTGTGGGTCATAAGATGAGTTAACAAATATCATGGCCAAATGGTTAGATCAGTGGAAAAGTGGTAGAAACCTGCGTGCAGATTGACAGATTGGCAGGAGCTGTTTCCAAGCCTGCCTGTAAGTGACCTTGGGCCCATGGGAAACCAATTGCGCATCTCCCTAACCAACCCGGGGAAATCCAACATCACAACTTGTTCCATAAATCCACTGGGTCCTATTAGGAGCTACCTAATATTCAATATCTAATAAAAGGTAGAATAGATAAACAAGATTATATTGTATAGCACAGGGAAATATACACAAGATCTTATGGTAGCTCACAGAGAAAAAAATGTGACAATGAATATGTATATGTTCATGTATAACTGAAAAATTGTGCTGTACACTGGAATTTGACACAACATTGTAAAATGATTATAAATCAATAAAAAAAGTTTTAAAAAATCTAATAAAAGGACGATTTATGGCCAAAACAAGCATGATTAGCTGACCGAGTAAGAAAGGTCTCGCTTAGTGATATTGGCAGTAACGTTAGCTTGCGTGGTACTGGGCTTCCTTTTAAAATAGTTTCTAAGGGCCACCCAATTAGAGCCTTGAAGAGGTAAAATCCACCAAGGCAACCTGGATGCATGAGACACAGGCAATTGGCCATAAACCCAGCAATTGGTTTGATTTTTTCTTCTTTTTTAAACATTTTATTTCAACTTATTTTTTGTTGTTGTTGGGGAGGGTAATTACATTCATTTATTTGTTTGTTTGTTTGTTTATTTTTTAATGGAGGTACTGGGGATTGAAACTAGGACCTCGTGCATGCTAAGCATGCGCTCTACCACTGAGCTACGCTCTCCCCACTGGATTAATTTTTGAAATTTGCATATGACTGAGCCCAAGAAATACATGTGGTTCATAAGCAAAACTGTGAGCAATTGTCAAAGTAATCAGTATTCAGGTTTGGTCTGGCATCTTGGGTCAGCAGCTGTCTACTTCAGATGTCATCTTCTTCTCTTCCTTCTCTGGTAGCGCTGATCTTAGTGGAAGTCAGATATCAGAAATAGGAATGGCAATTCAGCCATAAAAACTGACAACATAACGCCATTTGTAGCAACATGGATGCTCCTGGAGAATGTCATTCTAAGTGAAGTAAGCCAGAAAGAGAAAGAAAAATACCATATGAGATCGCTCATATGTGGAATCTAAAAAAAAAAAAGCATAAATACAAAACAGAAATAGACTCACAGACATAGAACACAAACTTGTGGTTGCCAAGGGGGCGGGGGGTGGGAAGAGATAGACTGGGATTTCAAAATTGTAGAATAGGTAAACAAGATTATACTGTATAGCACAGGGAAATATATACAAGATCTTACGGCAGCTCACAGAGAAAAAATGTGACAATGAATATATACATATGTTCACGTATAACTGAAAACTTGTGCTCTACACTGGAATTTGACACAACACTGTACAATTATTATAAATCAATAAAAATGTTAAAAAAAATAAAAATAAAAAAATAATAAAAGAAATAGGAGTTGCAGCTCATTCAGGGGAGGCCTGATATTGTCCCTTCCAATGTGGCTGCAGCAAGCCATTTATCTGATATCTTTCCCAGTATGAATAATCTCCTGGTTGTAGGTCATGGCAAAGCAGATCTTCATCCCAAGTTAGAGTATGTGCTAAACTTCCAAAACAAACTTAGAATGTCCTTTTAATAACTAAACTTTACAAGGAGCTATCTAGGAAGTCTTAGCCAGTAAATACTGACCTCAATTAACAAAACTAGAATTTAATACTCACTGAAACATAATCTTTTCTCTCTAAGATTACCATCATTTCTACCAAAAATCTGGTTAGTTGACCATATACTCTTCTAAATGGTCTGTGCTGGAACTTTTCATAAAGAATCTTGGCTTGAACTTCTTAGGGCCAGAAAAGCCACACCAAGAGCGTGTCACATATTCTGACTGTGATAGCTCTAGATTTGGGTGATGGATTTTGGTAAATTCCTCTCTTCTTGAGGTCCCCAAAATGTCTTGAGATTCCTGCACCTGTTAGGAGGTGGCCCCCCTTATATACCTAGGAAAGCTACTGGCAACATGAGTTTCCAAATTCTGGAGAGATCAGGTAGAGATGAAAGATATTTCAGTTCTACTTACAGAGGTGTAATCTGAAAGTTTCCTTATATCTGAAAAACACAGACTAAAAATCAGTAATATTTCAAAGACCAAAAATTATAGCCATACTCATAAGTTCACTAAGTCCCATGTGACTAATCTGTGATCTTAATCTTCTTTTAACAGTTTTATGAAGCCATTAGGTTTTCTACTAATTATAATTTCTTACCCAGTTTGGTGGTATGACCTGAAAGTTACCAGAAATCTGTACCTATCAAAAGTCCTTTCTATAAATCTTGAAGAAAAGCATTTTTGCAAAAGTATCAGAGTACAACAATAATTATCTATAAATAACAAAAACTTAAAAAGTCAAGGTTAAAGACTTTCGATTACAATTGAAAAGAGCCTTTGTTACTGCTGTGACACACACTAAAATTCTGAGTGATGATATTCACCAGGACATACCAGAATTTTACAAATTCCATATAATTTCTAGAATGTATATTAGAAACATCTGCCTATATGATACAATCAAAGAAGTTTTTATCATCACTTAATTGACAATGCCAGGAAATTGAACAATACCAGATAAGCCCAATTAGTTTAATATTCCTCTCTCTGATATGGAGAAAACAAATATTTTGAAGGGTTCCACAACCTTTGGAAAACCTCAAAGTTGGCTAGAGGTCAGATGAATTTCATTTAGAATCTAATTTTATGGGAAGTTTGTCAAAAATATCAAAGTTTTAAAACACTTGGTCAAAGGGAATCATAGGTTACTGTGGAAAAAATACGCATTCACTTAACCAAGTTGACAATAAAAGTTTTCAATGGCAAATACAGATCCCTTAAACACAGAAACTCACAATCATTACCAAAAGCAGTTCAATATTTTAAGACAACTTTGGCCTCTTAGAGAAAGAAGCAAATTCAGGTTTTGTACCATTGTACCTTTAAAATTCATTTCCTTAATTAAATCCAATCTTAGCCAATCCTGACCATGCACACAACTCTGTATTTTTCCTCTGCAAACCTTCTGCAACTTTCTGTATCTATATTAATCTGTCCCTGACTTTCTTTTCCATTTGGAAACAGAAACCAGCTCTACAATAAAACCACCTTTTTCCTCTAACAAAATGCATTTTCATGCCGCATGCCTTCTTGGCTGAAAACACACATCCCACTTTCCTGGCATTCTGAAATATTTCCCTTATTCTTAACCTTAAAACCTTAATCTCTAGTGAAAACCAAGAAGCAAGTAATTACAAGCTGTTCGTCACACCAGCATTTCCTGATTGACAAACTTAACGCTTTAGCCTTCCTTTTCTAAGAAGACAAAGGCAGGTAAATTTAGACCTGCCCAGCAGTTAATGTCCTAGTATTTTATCCTATTTGAAGTGACCCATATAGTGAATGAATTCCTGTTTTAACTTGATTTAGTTTCAAGTTACCAAAATCTGGAGGTACTATCCTTAAAGCAGACATGCCCAAAACACAGTTATTCCTAAAGAGTTTACCTAAAAGCTCTTCTCATTTATCTCTATTTTATTTACTTAAAAATTTCGTCATATCATTATGTTTCTTGGTGACAACCTTTGTAACAGGAATAAGGTCATGTGACATCTAGTAAACCTAAGTACAATGAAAGTATTACGACTTAATGTTGATGACTCTAAGGACACGTCTCTATTCTTTTTCTGATTGTTTTGTTTTGTTTTTTTGTTTGGGGGGGTACAGCTCAGTTGGTAGAACATTTCCTTAGCATGCAAAGGGTCCTGGGTTCAATCCTCACTACCTCCATCAACAAATAAATTTTTTTTAATTTCAAAAAATTGACATAAAAAAGAACCATTGCTCTAAGACACATCTCTATTAATCAGAACCAATAAGCTTAAGCTAACTTTAATACGAGATGTAAATTCAGTACTGAATATTTTCTAGATCACGTGAACTCAGTTTTCATTCTGGCCAGTTTCTCTTCTATTTCTAAATATTTAATTATGCACTTAATTTCCTTTAAGCCAATTAAATAGAGCTCTTTTACAAATTGTCTCTCAATACCATATATCTACAACATGTATATAGATATGTACAAACATGCAAACAGACAGAGACCTCATAATTCCCATTTCAATATTCCAGTCATGAATCAGGTACAACAATGTACAACCCATCAGTTACAAAAGAGGTTGAATTCAAATTGGGTTTCTGGCAGTTGGAACAAATCAAAGTCACCTGTCTAGATGGTTAAAAATTTTTACTCACGTCTATGGAAGACATTTAAGATTTCTATTTGTTCTTGGTATGCAGTTTCCTTAAAAAATTAAAAACAGACTTACCAAATGATCCAGCAATCCCGGTCCTGGGCATATATCCAGAGAAAACTATAATTCAAAAAGACACATGCACACCAATGTTCACAGCAGTACCATTTACAATAGCCAAGGCATGGAAACTGGATAAAGAAGTTGTGGTATATTTACACAATGGAATACTACTCAGCCATAAAATACAATGAAATAATGCCGTTTGCAGCAATATGAATGGACCTAGAGATCATCATTCTAAGTGAAATGAGCCAGAAAGAGAAAGAAAAATACCATATGATAACACATACATGGAATCTAAAAAAAAAAACACAACAACATGCAAATGAACTTATTTGCAAAATAGAAAAAGACTCACAGACTTAGAGAACAAACTTATGGCTACCAAGGGTTAAAGGGGACGGGAAGGGATAAGTTGGGAGTTCAAGATTTGCAGATACTAACTACTATATATGAAATAGATAAACAACAAGTTTATACTGTATAGCACTGGGAACTTCATTCAATATCTTGTGATACCCAATAATGAAAAAAAGAATACGGAAAACGAATATATGTATGTTCACGTATGACTGAAACTTTATGCTATACACCAGAAATTGACACAACATTGTAAACTGAGTAAACTTCAATAAAAAAAGAATGCAAATTAAAAAAAAATTCTGTTTGTGCTTGACAAGTCAAGTTCCCCTTTCTCAAAATTTGCATGTATAAAAAGATGGCAGAGATTAGAGTTCCTGGAGAAGAGCAGGTAGAACATTTGCATTTTGAAGGCCTGGAGGAGAAATGCAAGTTCCTCCTAGGATGACTTTTTTCCCCTGAGGCCGGTAAAAAAGAAAAAAAATTCAAACCTTACAAGCCTCTTAAGATAAATAGAGGGGATTTGGGGAGTGGGAAAAGAATTGGTGGACTTTGGATTATTTCTGAAGCCACACCTCTGGTCCTGCAAAGACTGGAGCTATAAGACAAGGAATTTTGAGTTTCTCAAAGAATTGGGTGGCCACTTCAATGATATCAAAGGACTGACAGCCCCATTCATCTCTGTTGGATTGTTTTACTTTCCTTTATTTAGTTTAGGGGAGAAGGCCTCCCCCAAAATTCCTATTAGGCTCCAAATATCAGCTACGGTCCTTTTAGTCAGATCGATGGCCTTTTGTTTTGGTAATCTATTTACAAACACTTTCAGGGAATATCCCTGGGTTAAAACAGGTGCAATCGTTCAAGATGAGCGCTCTCTAAAATTTTAGTACTGTAAATGTTTCTCCAATTCAAAGGATCCATGGAGCTGACCCCACAAATATTTTTTCCCTGCTAATCTCATTTTAGGAAAGAGAAAAACACCACTGTTGTTTCCAGTAGGCCCTGCAGGCACAGAAGACTGCTGGCTTTTACTGCATGCCCAAAATTTAGTTTTGGAGTCCCAAAAGAACCCCAATGTGGCTATTTCGGGGCCCAGTTTCCTTTAGCTCCCAATTAAGTCCTTGCAGGCATACATAAACCCAGCTGGTATCCCCACAGGTGGCTGTTTGCACGGGAGCTGTTTGGCCTTTGAGGCACAATTTCCCTGTATTCATTTCGTAACCTTATTCAGATGAGATATGAGATATGATCTGAACAGCTTTCTGAGGACAGTGTGCGGGATTGCATGTGTGCTACTTCTGAGTCTGGCTTCCCAAGGAGTCACCCTGGGGTTGATTTGACTTCTTTCACATGGCTTGGTTTCTCCCTGTGACAGCCTGAAACCATCAGGGATGCTCGGAGCCCTAGGTGATCAGCCTCTGTTGCGTCGCCCCTCTGCACCGGGGACAAGTGGTTCTTACCTGATGGTCGTGATGGGGTCCCCTGTGGGACCGCTGCATATAGTGAGGCTGATCCTCAAGACACTTCCCCGAGATCCTCAGTCACCTGAGGACACCATGTGACCAGAAAGAGCAAACTGTCCCTTTATTCTTCAAAACTGAGTAATTCAGTCTCTCATTTCATCAGCAAAAGTTTTGTTCAGACTACATATCAACCCTTTTTTTTTTTTCTCAGTTTAAGCCAGATTTAACAAAAACCCAGCCGCCTACGTTTCCCTGGACCTCTCCCCCAGACCCCCTAGTCCCTGGCCTGGGAAATGCACTGCTGCCCCTTAAGATTCTGAGTCTTAAGTGAAAAGCAGCCTGAATAAAATTTTAGGATCATCACCCAAACAGTGAGATCTGAACATCAGGAGAACTCTCCAGAACATCTGAGGACTACGGAGAAGCTGGTGAAGTTCAATGGGCCCATGCTGGTACCAAGCACTGGTTCCAGGTAGACTCCAGGTGTCTTCTGGTGAGTGTCTCTGATGTTCTGCCGACTACGCCAAGTATGTCAATGAAAAATTAATCAGTAAATCAAGAAAGAAATGGAAAATTTTATTCGAGCCAAATTTGAGGTGTATAACCTGGGAAGAGCATCTCACAAAGCTCTGAGAACTGTTCTGCTGGTTAGAAATCAAGGCAGTTTTATAAGCTTTTTGAGACAGGGTTGTACATTCAATGATATATCATTGACAGTTAACATAATTCAGATCCCAGTGTCATTTTTGTGGGTCATGTGACCCGTTACAAGATCAAGAAGGAGTGTAATCTTTTAAGACGTTGTCTTGTTGATGCTGGGAGAATGTCGCTCTCTATAGTTGAGCAGGTATTCCCGCCAATGGGGGAGTTAAATACTTAAAAAATTGAACTTCCTAAAATATAGCAAGTAAACCCGACTTCCTCCTATCAAAAAAGTATTCAAGTAATACAATCTCAGGGTTAAAGAAATGTAACAATGACCCATCGTTATAAGTTGCGGTAAATGTTCACAAGGGCATCTCTCAATTTTAGGCTGATGAGACAGAATACATACAATTCTAACAAGGGAAGACTTCACCCCACCTGGCTAGTGATTGCATTCTTAGTATCATTAGGGAATCTGATGTGTAAATATTCCTGTCTTTTTACAAAAGGTTAGCCGAGTGTTTTGAAATCTTAAAGCTAAGGTACGAAGTTGCTGAATTTCTTAAGATTCCTCTTTGTACAGAGTCCCCTAGGGGTAGGGTAGTCAAAGTTTCTTCAAAGGCAGCAAGAAGTGCGGGTGGCTGGGGGTCTCTGAAGAGAGTCTTTGCCATGAGTGAGGTGTGACTGAGGTAGAAGCAGCCCATTCTGTCGGCCATCATGAAGAGCTTAGGTCTCATCTCAAGAGTTATAAGAGGCCACAGAAAAAATGTGACTGGCTTTTGATCTGAGCCTGGGCCTCACAGGGGCCAGGGCGTGTGACGGGAGGTCACTGAAGAAGTGGGAGCAAACTCCAGGTAGGAGGAGATGGTGACTGAATCAAGGTGGAGAGAGCAGAAATAGACAGGAGTGCTTTAATTTACAAGATATTTAGGAGAAGATAGAAATTTGACTTGGGGGTAGATTGGATATTCATCAAATCATTCAGTAACTATCTACTGAGCACCTGCTATGTGCTGGGCATCGTTTTGGATGCTGTTTTGGGGACAGAGTAGGGAATAGTCAAGAAGGGTGCTCAGATTGATGCCTTTCCATTCCCTTAGACAGGGACTCCTGGAGGAGAATCAGTTTAGAGGAGCAAATCATGATCCATTTTGGAAATCTTGCATTTGAGGTGCCTGTGGAACATCCAAGTGGAGATGTGAAGTAGGCAAGTGGATACACAGATCCAGAATTCAACTAAGAGCTCCCAGCTGGACATAAAAATCTGAAAATTATCTACATTTGGGTGGTGGCTGAAGCCATTTTCTGGATCAGATCACCTGGCAGAAAAGGTATGATGATCAAGAAGGAAAGAATGAGTCTGAAAGGAAGAACAAAAACCAGCCAGAGAAGCAGAAGAAAAGTCAAGAAAGTCTTATGACATAAAAGCTAAGGGAAATGAGCATTTCGAGAAGAAGGAAGTGGTCAACTATGTCAAATGCTTCCCAGTTGCCCAAGGTTATCCAGCTAATATGTGGCAGGGCTGAAATGTAAAACCAGATCTAGTTCATGAATGATGCTGGGACAAATGATTAACTGTCTGGAAACAAAGTGAGACCCCCTACCTCACACCATATGCAATTATAAATTCTAGCTGAGGCAAAGGTCTAAAAGTAAAACACACAATAACATTTTTTCAATAGAAAAAAGTTTTATAATATTGTTTGTGGAAAAGTCTTCTTAAATCAAGACAAAACAAAGAAACCATCTTTTAAAACATTTTAATAGACTGGAGGAAAAGGTTTGTAGCACATTTGACAGATATAGGGTTAATATTCCCATATACAACAACCCAAGAAGAAAATGATTAAAAGAGATAAGCAGACAGTTCACAGAAGATAGATGCAAACATCTGTTTAATACATGAAAAGATAATCACCTCTCTAATGCTGATGAAATGCAAGTAAAACAATAATGAAATACCATTCTTTGGACTGATCACATTGCTGGGGAATATAAATACTAAAAAAAATTGGAATGGTATTTGGCAATATCTATTAAATTTTTAAATGTAGCTTTTTCCTGACCTGGATGCTTGATACAAAGTGTACTTATGGTGTGCAAATTAACAAAGCTCTCCACTATTAACTCTATAAATTCTATTAGATGTATTAATTCTATAAAAAGTGCATTTGTACACTTCTCTATATGACCAACTTATTCTTTAGTGCTTTTAAAAAGAACTGAGCAGGGAGGATATAGCTCAGTGGTAGAGTGCGTGCTTAGCATGCACAAGGTCCTGGGTTCAATCCCCAGGACCTCCATTAAAAATAAACAGATAAACAAACAAACAAACCTAATTACAGCCCCACCCCCCCAAAAAAACTGAGATACAAAATATACACACAAAACAACTCAACAATCTCATTAAGTGGAATTATTTTCTTTATTTTGCAAATTGATAACAGAAAGGCAAACAATCTAATTTTTAAAAATTTTTCCAGTTTTATTGAGAAATAATTGACATACATCCCTGTGTAAGTTTAATGCATACAGGGTGGTGGTTTGATTTACTTATATTGTAAAATGATTACCAAAATAAGTTAGGTTAACATCCATCTTTTTGTATAGATACAATAAAAAGGGAAAAAGAAAAAGAAAAAAAATTTGTCTCTGGTGATAAGAACTTCAATTTTTTTTTTAATGGACAGTGTTGATTAACAGGCAATTGACAAAAGACAAATCCAAATGGGCAGCAAACAGAAAAATAGTATCTCCTGAGTAGTCATAAAATTGCCAATTAAAGTTACAAAGAGATATCACTTTATACCCATAAACTGAAGAAGCGATAACACCTACTTCTGGGGTGAGCAGGGGCTCCAATACATTAGTGATGGAGATATGAATTGTTAAGAGTCTTCTGGGGAAAACAATCTGGTAATATCTATTAACTATGTATATGTTTTGATCTGGAAAGTCTATATTTTCAACTTATAAACACTCCAATGTGTAACGCTGTTATGTCTGATTTTTTTTTTTTTTTGCAGCACTGGCAGTGGAGAGGGACTGGAAATCTTCAAAAAAGAAATTATGTCAAAATGGTAAACCTAGACCAAGAAACATTATGCAACTATTTTGAAAGATAGATTAGAATTATGTAGATGTACTGACCTGGAGATGCATATGAAATATTAAGTGACAAAAGGCAAATTGATGCTATGGTTTTAATTTTATTATTATTTTTTTAATTGAACTATAGTTGATTTACAATGTGTTAGTTTCTGGTGCATAGCACTGTGGCTCAGTTTTATATATATACATATATATATATACACACACTCTTTTTCATATTCTTTTTCATTATAGGTTATTACAAGACATTGTTGATTTTATTACTTTGAAAAATATGTTGATTTTATTATTTTAAAAAAATATGTCCTTATATATGTTTGTAGGAAGCAGAATGTGATTTAGAACTTAATCTCTGGAGCCAGGAAGCTTGCAGATAAACTCTGGCATCACCATCTTCTCCCTGAAGGTAATAACCTCAGTTTCCCTGACTGTAAAAAGGCAAGGTTAATAATATCTGCCTCACAGACCTGTTGGGAGCATGTGCTGAGATAATTCATGAAAGTGCTTAGCGCTGCCTTGGGCACCATTCAGTGATAGCATGATAGTGTAAGCATGATCTACCTGAGCACAGAGATTATGGTGGAAGAAAACATACCACATTGTTCTTGGTGACTTCAGGTGGGCAGGGCTGGAGGGAGTGAAACACAGGTGATCAACATTTTGTATCAGTTCAACTCATTACAGCTAGCATATGTTACTTTTGTGAAAAAAAATTTTTAGGGGGGAGGTAATTAGGTTTCCTTATTTGTTTGTTTGTTTGTTGTTTAATAGGAGGTTCTGGGGACTGAACCCAGGACCTCATAGTAAGCACGTGCTCTACCACTTGAGCTATACCCTCCCCACTGTAAATTTTTTTTTTAATCTAACAAAGTAGAAAGAAAGGAAGAAGAACAAGCCAGGCAGCCTGCCCTGAACTCACCAGGTGCTCTAGAAGGGAGTGGGAAATGGGGCCTGGGTAGGGCAGAGCCCCCAGGAAAGCCTTCTGCCTCAACAGGTGATCCCAAGTCACTGAGTGATGCTGGGCAAATGGCTAGTCCTCTCTGGACCACGGATTCCCTCTTGTGCAAAAGGGAAGTGCTGGAGGCACACATACAAAGCAAAGCATGTAGCTTACTACCAGGGACAGATCTGAGGTCAAGTCCCTGTGATGCTTACATGGCAGTATGAGTCAGACGTCTTCTAAGGGATTGACCTTTGAGTTAGGTACTTTCAATTATCAGTCCCATTTGCAGGTAGGGAAAATTTAGGCACAGAAAGGTTAAGACCCTGCCCTAGCTTACACACTGGAATGTCACCAGAATTCAAACGCTGGCAGCCTGGCTCTGAACGGGGGCACTGGGCCACCAGGCTCTACTGTCTCCCATGTGTCAGCAACGGTGACTAGCCCTCTTCCGGCCTCAGTTTACTCAACTGTGAAACGAGCTTCCCAATATTCATCTCTTCAGTTTGCTGCAAGGGTTAAATGACATCGGGCTTAGGCCTGGGAGGAGGGTTTTTTAAGTGGGATCTTTTGTTCCTCAGCCCTGCAGGAGGAAGGGAGAAGAGGCCCGGGGCCTCTCTTCAGCATTAAGTTCCTGGTGATCCGTCCAATGCCCCACTGAAAGGAGAGACAAAGCAGGGCAGGGATCCAGACCCTAGGTCCTCCAGAAATCACAGGGCGAGGTGCCCAGGGGCCTGTGTGCCTCTCCCCATCCCTGCTCTCGGCTAGGTGAGGGGCCCTTTGGCTTTACCACGGGCTCCCACCTCCCCACCTCCCCACCTCCCCCGGACCTGACCACATAGCATCCTGGTTGCAACCCCGCCAGAGAAGGAAGTGGAGTCTGGGGTCCCACCGGGAAGTCCCTGGTGGTGTGATGCAAGACCTTCCCGCCACTCTGCCCCGGCAGATAAAGGCACAGGGCCAGCCGCGAGGTGCCAGCTGTCCCCGCGCGATCTGCCTGCCATGGCCCGCCACTGCGCGCTGCTCGTCTGGGCTCTCCTCGCCCTCCTCAGCCTCGGAGCGGCTCGAAAAGACCCGCCGGCCTGCGGCTCCATCGTGCCCCGCCGAGAGTGGAGGGCCCTGGCGTCCGAGTGCACAGAAAAGCTAGCATGGCCGGTGCCCTACGTGGTGGTGTCGCACACTGCGGGCAGCCACTGCGACACCCCGGCTTCGTGCGCGCAGCAGGCCCAGAACGTGCAAAGCTACCACGTACGGAACCTGGGCTGGTGCGACGTGGGCTACAAGTGAGTGAAGACGGGAGCCAAGTCTGGCGCCGGGACTGGGGAGGGAGAGGTTTGCAGGCGCGGGAGACCGCAGGACCCGGCTCTAGAGCCACCTGGCTGACACCCCGGGCCCCTTACTCAACTGCGCAGCATCTTCGTTTCTCCCCAGGGTCTCCACTTAGGGCTGGGCGTGTGCAGGCAGCAAAAAGACGCTAGGAGGAGAAGGGGTGGCAGTTTAAGCTCTGCCCCTCAAAGGAAGGGACAGACTTTGCCACCACACAGGAAGGTGTCCTTTTGGGGAAGTCCCGGGCCGGTTAGGCATGGCCAGGTTCCAGTCCCAGCTCCACTTAACTGCTGGTTGAGCCCTGGGGCAGGCATTCACCCTCTGTTTCAGCTTCATCTTCCTCCTCTCCAAAGTCAATAGGATGGTGGCCCATTCCATCACTAAGCCAGCCAATACAGGCAAAACGCTAAGGACATGACCTTCAGTGGAGTGACAGCCCCCAAATCCCTGGACTCCTGGCACCTGCTACTACGTGCCAGGCTGTGCACCGGGTGCTGGGATGGGAATACAGCTATGAACAGTATGAATCCAACCCAAAGGGATTTAAATAAGACCAGCAGGGAGCAACAGGTGACAGACAAGCTAAGTCAACAAGATGAAGACAGGTGGTGATAGAAGCGACTAGAAAAGGAACAGAGGGACTGGCAGGGCTCCAGCAAAGGGGAGCCCAAGGAAGACTGTAGTGAGCTGGGGGTATGGCAGAGGTAAAGGCCTGAAGGCCGAGTGAGTGGGGCATGTCTGAAAGACAGAGTTCAGGGTGACTGGAAGTAGGTGGGAAGAGTAACATGAAGTGAGGAAGGGCTTGGCAGGGGCCAGATGGCACAGGGTCCTGTGAGCCATGGGGAGGAGCTGATTTCTACTCTGAGTAAAATAGCAGTCATGGGAGGGATATGAGCCTGCTTCTATCTGGCTGCTGGGTAGAGAAAAGACTGTAGGGGGGCCAGAGGGCAGAAACAGGGGTAGAGATGGGTTAGCTCTGCCTCTTGGGGCCCATGCCCACCAGCTCCCTCTCCAAGGTAATAGTCTGGGGTCCTGCACAAGGGTTTCTGCAGCAAGAGAGCTTTGGAATCAGCTGAATGCAGGCTCCCAGGCTCCACCTTTAGACTGCTCCTGTAGGGCTGGGGTGAGGGTGGGAAATCTGAGGGCCTCGCTCAGAGATCTAGATGCCCCCAAGGGGATCCCCAGCTCTTCTGGCTCAAGATTTTACAATTCAAAGCCTCCAACTTCAAAGTTTTGTTTCCAAGGGTCAGGCGCTCTGATTCTAAGTGTTTCCCTTGAAGTAACAAAGACCAGAGCTTGACTCCGCAAAGTAGCTTAAATCACTTTTTAGAAAAGCAAACTGAAATCTGTTTCTCAGATTTTAGGACTCAGAGCCTGATTCAAATGTTTTGAATCCCCATTCCTTGTTGCATCTCCTTTGGAGCCTCAGTTACTTCACCTGTAAAATGGAGCTCCTGACTATACCCACCTGGTGGTGGCGGTTGAGGTTTAAATTAGATGCATCCATTTAACAAGTGTATAGAGAACACCAATGGTTTGTGCCAGGTGCTGGGGCTGTGGCAGGCCTTGACCAGCCTAGGCCTGGGGGCCAGGATCACTGTGGTATTTCTAGCTTCTTCAGTCTAGATTCTAAGAGTTTGGCTTTCCAAGTGGCAGATTCAGGATCTGTTACTCAGAAGTTCCCACATCATGTGCATCACCGGTGACTGTGTGAGCCAGGGGGCTGAGGTGGAAAATCCTGCGTCTCCAAAATGCTGTCTAGTTAATTGCAATTGCCAAATCAGACTCCCTCAATCAAGATGTGCTGAATGAGTCTTAAGGATCTGCTCCTGCTCCCAGGACTGGAAACTTCAGAGACAGATGCTGAGGCTTTGGGATTTGTGTCTGGTTGTGGTGCCAACCCTCGAGTCCCTGATCCTGTCACTCAAATGCACTGCGGCAGGGAAGAGGAAGCAGGAAGTAGGCTGGGGAGAGGGCAGAAGAACTTCTCACTGGAAAGTTCTGAGAAGCATTAACTCTAGGACATGATGCTGGCTAAATAATCTCAGTCTCTGCATCCTCAGCTTCAAGGGGGGAGGATAACAGTGACTGCCTGTGAGGACTACAGATGAGTCAGCAAACCAAGAGCTCAATGACTCCTCCAGGGAGGCAGGAAAGAGCAAGGAATCAGACCATGTGGGTAGGAGTCACGAGAGGCCTGGGTGAAAATCCTGGCTCTGCCCCAGACCAGCTGTGTGACCTTGGGCAGGTGTTGCCACCTCTCTGATCATCTACAGGATGGGGGCAGTGGTGGCTCACAGCGTTGCTGCAAGGATGAAAAAAGGTGCATGTAGAGTTATGCTTGACAATGGCGAGGGCCATGTTCATTGTTATTACTGTGGAAGATGAGGGGAGGGTGTTGGGGAAATGGTGTGTGAATGGCAGGGACAGGGGCGGGGTGAGCAGAGGATGGGGTGGGAGTCCTCCCCCAGGAAGCTCTCACTCATCCAGCCCACCCACCCACGCAGCTTCCTGATCGGAGAAGATGGGCACGTGTACGAAGGCCGAGGTTGGAACATCAAGGGCGCCCACGCAGGTCGCACCTGGAACCCCATATCCATAGGCATCTCCTTCATGGGCAACTATATGAGTAAGTGACTTGTCCAGCCCGCAGGCTGACTTGGAGCTCGGGGGGTGACACAGCATGGTGTGTAGTCAGTGGGAGGCTCTGCCACCTATAAGCTCTGTGACCTCGGGCGAGTGACTGCTTCTCTGAGCCTTGTTTCTCCTTTGGGTAAAGGCCATTTTCAGTTGCACAGCTTCAGTGAAGCTCAGTCCATGGCACCTAAGAAGTGTCTGGTAAATGACAGCTAGCTATTGGGCAACTCTAGGCAGGTGCTGTCATTCTCCTCTTTCACAGATGAGGAATCTGAGGCACAGAGAGGTTAAGTCACTGCTTGGCAGTGGCAGACCGGGTTCTGGGCCCTAGGGGGCCAGCTCGGAGTGCACAATCAGAAGCACTACCCCACACTACCTCTGCCCTTGCAGGATGCCCCAGCCTAACCCCTACTTCTACCCTCCCCCAGATCGAGTGCCCCCGCCCCGCGCCCTCAGGGCAGCCCAGACTCTGCTGGCTTGTGGTGTGGCTCTGGGAGCCCTGAGATCCAACTATGAGGTCAAAGGACACCGGGATGTGCAGCCGACCCTCTCTCCAGGTGACCGGCTCTATGAAATCATCCAGACTTGGTCACACTACCGCGCATGAGGCCCTCTCCGGCTCGGCACACCGCTCCCATCCCCACTCTGTCAGAAACCCCACTGCCTCCCCCTCCCCCAATAAAGGTGAAGCTCAAACTGTATTCCCATGTCCCTTGCCCTCCCTCCCTCTCAGAAGACCCCAGCCACCGCAGCCCCATCCTCTTAGCATCCAGTCCTCTCTGGTGCTCAGAACCCAGAGGCCCCCTGAACCAAGACCCCAGAGATTCCAGCTTGGAAGTAACATCACAGCTCAGAACCCAGAGGTCTCAGGTCAGAGCGCAGGTATTAGCACCAAGTCGGCCGACAGGTCACAAAAAGCAGTTCAGGGGTCCCTCAGCTGCTGGGCAGTGAACCATGCTGGAGGACACCCCCCCTCCACCACACCGCCAAAGACATCCTGTGCAGCATCTCTGCTTGGGCTGCCTGGGGATGAGCTGATGACTCCTATCCCTCAGGTCCCCCCTCCTTTCGTTGCTTTCGAGAGTGCAGGAGTTTTCCCTTAGAGCCTGTACCCCAATCTGCCTCCCAGTCACAGACAAGTTCAGAAGTACACACAGGTCTCAGTTACCTCTCACCCAAGCTTCACTTCTCCCCACTCCACCCCCACCCTTCAGTCATAAGCTGAGGGATCCCGAGGGCAAATACGTTTATTTACAAAATGCACATACCCACCCTCCCAGCCTGCAATGCCTGCGGGAGAGGGAGGGGTCAAGGTCACACACACCCGAGACCTCTTGAGCACCAGGAGGGGCAGGGATCTGGGCGGGGCCAGGACACACCGGCCCCACCCCGCGCCGAAGCCAGCGGTGGGTGGGGCTGGAGGGGCAGTACTTCTCCGAGGTCACGACCGCGTGTCCAGTCGGTTCATGTATTCCTGCAAGGCCTTCAGGCGGGCGTCTATTTCGGCCATGTCAGCTGCCTGGTGGTCGGAGCTGTACTCTGCGAGAGCAGGCGTTGGGTTCGGGGGGGGTCTGTGCGGGGCCTGAAGCCGCAGGGAGCTACGGAGCCCAATATGCCGCCCTCAGTACCATCCCGCAGGCTCTTGGGCAGGTGAGGGGGAGATGTGGAGGCCCAGGCTCACCTTTGATGGGGACCCAGCCCCCTGAATTGGCCAGGCGTCTCCGATGGTGGCCGCGTTCCAAGGGGGTGGACTTCTGCTGCTGGGGGTGGCAGGAAAGGGGATAAGGCACCCTCTATTCCAGCCCCCCAGATCCCACCGGAAATTCTCAACCAAAGGACCACATAAAAAATGAGTTGATCTCTACCGGGCACTTATATGCACAATAACCTCCTTGTATCTTCACCAGAACCCGCTGAGGTGAATGCTATAACCATGCCCATTTAACTGATAAAGAAACTGAGATACAGAAGCTAAGTAATAACCTTAAGTCACACAGGTTACAGGAAGGGGAGCCAGGTTTTAAGACCCAGGAACTTGAGGCCAGAGCCGGTGCTCTTAACTGGCGTCCTCTGCCCCCACCCATCCTCCCTTCCAATCCAAAGGTCTCAAAACACTGCCTCCAGAGGCATTTCGAGGCCACCTCTACAACCTGATCCCCTAGCATGGAATCATGGGAGAAAGGGACAGAGAGCTCCTGGTGGTTCAATGCTAGCCGTCTAGTCCAAAGCCTGAGGAAAGGCACTCACCGTGTTGGACCCACTCCAGGTTGTGGGGCTGGGAGGCTTCCCACGGCAGCGAACGCTGAGAGGAGGAAGTAATCAAGGACCAGTGGGAGGAGACTGTGGCACCTGCCACCTCTCCCTCTTCCCTAGTTTCAAGGCTCCAGCCTCTATCACCCAATTTCTCTACAAAAGGCTGTTTCCAGTCTTCCCTGACACCCGTTTGCAGGCCATCCCTTCCCCTAGTCCATGTTTTACCCTCTAGGGAGGGATTCAGAGAAATCCTCGAATTCGCTGCAGGAGCTGGCGGAGGAGCAGCGGCTGCGGAAACTGTCCACTAGAGGGAGAAGGAGAGTGTGAGCCTCTCGCTCTTGCCAGTCCCTCCAGACGGCCTGCCAGCCCCGAGCACTCCAGTCCAGTTACCGGAGGAGCTGCGGTTTCGGGAGCGGTTAGCCGCGTCTCCTCGGCCGGTCACGGCAGCAGAAGGCCGAGTCTGGCGAGACCAGGAGATGGATGGACCGTCACCGCTTCCTCCGCTGCCCAGTCGGTTCCGCTGCTGCTGCTGCTGCTGCTGCTGCTGCTGCTGCTGCTGCTGCTGCTGCTGCTGCTGCTGCTGCTGCCTAGGGAACGTGAAAGGAGCCGCCCACCTATTTGCCCAACTAATTCAGGGAAGGGCGTCGCTGCGGGAGCAGGTAGGGGAAAGGGGAGAGATGGAGCAGGTGACAGGTAATGGAGATGGGAAATGGGGATGGATGAGGCCAGAGGTCAGAGGGTCAGGTAAAGGGGCAGGGATGTGGGTAGGTGAAGAGGGAATGGGTGCTAACTTCATCTTGATCTCTCTCTGCTTCTTCTCCTTGGCTTTCACAAAGGCTGTTGGGTCGAAACGGGGCACGCGACCACCTAGGACCGGGCGGGGGGTGTGGAGAGAAGAGGAGGCTGGAGTCACAGGATCACGCCTCCAGAGTTCCATTCCCATCCACCTCCTCCCACCAGCAGGGCAGGGCTGTCACAGACCTGTAGGCGAGGGCGAGGGGCGGGCAGGGCGGCCTCGACCCCGGCCCCCGCGGGCACTCTCCCGGGATGAGGAGCGGGCGGCGCCACGGCCACGCGACGTGGAGCGCTCCCGAGACGTCGAAGCCCGATCCTCCCGGGCTGAAGGCTGCACCACCGGCGGAGTCCGTCTCCTGGGATCACAGAACCCACTGCTGGTTTCCCACCGGCGACAACAACTCCTTTCCTTAGCCTCTTCCCAGACCGCACCATCTCCGAACCTTCAGGCTCATCTCCCATCAACTCCTAGCCATTAACATCCTCACACGCGACTCTCACAGAAACCTCCCAAAGTCCACCTCTCTCGGAGCCCCACTAAAACCCCCAAATAACCCATCTGTCACTTCCCTACATCCTAACACACTTTCACCTGACCCTTCTCACAGAGATCTTCCACAGTTCCCTGGAAACCCCTTCCTAATTTTTCAACACCCACCCCAATCAACGCCAGCAAACATAACCCAGATCCCCACCTACTGAGCCACGCCCTTTGACTTAACTAGACCTCAGGCCCCGCCCCTTTCTGGTCCCTATCTCCATGTCCACACTCTTGAATGCCGCCGCAGGCCGGCCCGTCTCTCTACAGACTCCTCCCATCGTTTTCAATTATTGAGTCCTTCCCTAAGCCCCATGCCGCCCATTAGGCCCCTTTCATCCCTCCATCCCCGCCCACTCCCAGGCTTCACCCGCCCTCCTCTACATCCTACCCGGCCCCGCCCCGTCACCTAGACCCCGCCCATTCACCTCCAGGCCCCGCCCACCCCGGGCCGCGCCGCTCACCCTCTCTTGTACATGGCCAGCTCGGCGTTCAGCGTCTTCAGCCGGGCACGCAGGCTCCGCTCCGACGCCTTCACCTCCTCGAGCTGCCGGGAGGGAAGCGGAGCGTAGAGATCCAGACTGAAGTCCAGGTTAGTGCCCTGCCGGCCTCCCAGCCGCCCAGCCCGGCCCCCTCACCTCCTTGGCTAGCCGGCGGCAATCCTGGCTCCGGCGGCCGGCCCCGCGGTGCCCGAGGCCGCGCTCTTGCCGCAGCTCCAGCTCCAGGCCGCGCACGAGCCCGCGCAGTGACTCGATCTCCTGGCGCGCCGCTCGCCCAGCCAGCGCCTCTTCGCGCGATCGGCCCAACTGGGCCTCCAACTCGCGCTTTTCAGACACCAAGCGCGACACCCTGGAAGGAGGTAGAGGGAAGACAGCGAGAGCTGGGGCAGGGTGAGGGGCACGGTCCCATATCCTCACTCCTCCACCGGGGCGGGAACGCACCATCTCTTGATCGGTAATTAGAGAAGTGCGTATGAAGAGAGCCCACCAAGAGAGGCTGGGCTGATGGGAATTTTATAAAACAGGGATCCAGCTCTCAGCAACCAAACTCATCAGTTCCAACACCACCTGACAGTAGGCAAATACACAGCACCACCGAGTTAGGTGTCATCCCAGAAGCCTGAATCTGATTAGCCTGAATCTGAACCACTTCACAGTAAATACAGGGGACACGTGAATACATGAACCATGGAGACAAAATGAACAAAATCCACACTGTGGGAAACTGTACAGGACAAATAACCTGGCTTCTTTCGCAAAGAAGTAGCATGAAAAATGGCGGGGGGGGATGTAATAAAGAGATTTAAGAAACACAACAAATTGCAACGTGGGTCATATGTGGGTACTTATTCACACAAGACAATTACAAAAAGATATCTGTGAGATAACCAGAGAGGTGTCAACATATACACCCTGGGTGTATCAGATGATACGAAGGAATTTTTGTTAATTTTGTTGGATATAATAACAGTACTTATATTTCTTTAAAAGACCCCCTTATATGTTAAAGATACATATTGAAGTGTTTACAGAGGAGATACAATATCTGGGATTTGCTTCTCAGGAGAGAGGAAAGGATGTAGATCAAACAAGATGGGCAAAAATGTAGGCAACCGCTGAAGCTGGGGCGCAAGTATATGTACATTATACTACTGTCTACTTTAGTGTGTTCCTGGAATTTTTCCTAATAAAACATTTTTTAAAATCTGTGTCTCCCCCACACTCCCCAAGGAGCGTCCCCATTCTGTCCCTTTCAGCTGACTTCCCCTCTCTCCTCCCCTCCTCCCACCTCCTTCTCTCTGGTGCTCTTTGCAAATGCAGTTCTCTCCTCCTCCTCCTGGCAGGAATGACTCCATTCATCCTTTAAACATCACATCCCTGTTCCCCAGGGAAGTCTGCCTGCCCCCCAGCTAGGCTAGGTCACTCCCTTCTGTTTCCTGCTCTCCTGCCTCAATGTACATTTCCTTCCCAGCACCAATCATGGTGGAGCTGGCACTGATGGGTGTGATTATCTGTTCTCTCTCTGCATCCTCACTCTAGCTGTCTGGTCACTATGTAGGAACCCAGGCTCTGTGCCCAGGCTGACGGCGCCCAGCTTATACCACTTATTACAAGCTGGGTGACCTGGGACAATTTCACTTCACATCTCTGTGAAGTGGGATGATAATAATAACACCTACCTATAAGGTTGTAGGAATCTATTAAGAGTGCTAAGATTCTGTCCGGCACTCAGTAACGGCTCAATAAACATCAACTAGGGCCAGGCAGTGTGCCTAGCACACAGTGTGAACTCAGTAAATGTTGGATGGATGAATGAATGAATCTTGAAGTCTTCCCAAACTCCAAGATTGGAAGAGGAAAGTAAGAAGCAACCGAATGATTATGGATTTCAGTGCAGGCAACGCCACCTCGTGGCCATCCTGGGTAACACATGCACTAACGCACCCACGCAAACGCACCGGGAAGACTCAAAAGGTTCTCCGTTCTCCAGCCCCATGCGCTCCCGTTCCTGGGAGGGCATAAGTCTGGTCTTCCCTGTCAGCACTGGGTGCTCAGTTGTGGGCCAGCAGCTGCCAACAGTGCACAGTGGCTGAGGAACGAAAGGGGGCTTGTGCTGACTGCCTGGATTCAAGATCTAGCCTGGCCGTATTACTTCACTGTGGAACCTGGGGCAAGTTCTCCTGGGCCGCAGTTTCTTCCTCTATAAAATAGGGACGATAGTAGTGCCTACTCTGTGAGGATAAAATGAATTAAACCATGCAGCACTGAGCAGTCCTTGGCACACAGTTAAATGCACAATAAACATTAGCTTCTACTATTATTATTATTACTAAAAATAGTATTAGCCCTCTCCAAGGAGTGGAGCCCCCTTCAGGTGGAGGCCAAGTCCCAGTCAGCCCCTCCATAGCACTCTGCACACAGCAGGCACTCAATAAATATGCCAAGAGCCCTTCCTCACTTCACTCCTCATCGTCCTCACTATATTCCCATCTAATGCAAGGCCTTTGCACATGCTATTCCCTCTGCCTAGAACACTCTTCCCCACCCCTTCACCTGGCCCACTCTGAGACCCCATCAGTTCCTGTTCCCACCTCCCATAGCACAGGCTCCGTTTCCTGTCTAACCCATCTCCATTTGCAATGCTACACTGGGTTATGTGATCAGTGTCTATGTGGCCCCTGGGCTGGCCCTACACGATGGGCAGGGAAGGCGCCAGCACAAAAGAGGTGCTCAGTGAAGGTAGATTCAACTGAATGTAGCCCTACCTCACACCCTGTCTTTGCACATGGTGTTCCCTTTACCTAGAACACCCTTCCCTTACCAGGCACGGTCAACTCTCCTTCTGGGCTCCCAAGCACCAACCATGGTGAGTCTTCACTGTCTGCATACAGATCTGTTCCAGACTGGGAGCCCCAAGGAGGGCAGGGCCAGGATTGCCTTGGTCACTGCTGTGCCCCCAGCACCACTTAACACAAAGCGGGCACAGGATAAATATCTGGCGAATGAGGGATGGCTGTCCTTCCAACAGGGCTAAGCACTGGGCCCTCAGTGCATGATGGGATGTGTGCCCCCGGCCCCAACCGCCCATTCACCCCACCCTGGACTCACTGCTCCCGCAGGTGCCAGATCTCAGTCTCCCGGCTGTCCCGAGTGTCCTGGCCGTCCAGCCCTCGAAGGCGGCCCAGCTCCTCCTTCAATGAACGGATGATGCCCTGCAGGACCACCGGGTCTGGCTTGCCCTGGTACGGGAGGGGCAGCGGGTAGTGAATCCTGAGAAGGAGGATTAGAACCGTGGCATCTCAGAGGCCAAGAATCCTTCTGGGAAAGGACATATGAACATTTTTGGCCAAACACTGAAGGAAATCTGTTGGGCATCTTCTGGGAACACTTTTGCTATCCTAATAAAAACAGTAGATACAATTAGCGAGAACAGCCCTGTTCCTCTTCCTCCTGCTTTGAAGCAGATGCTACGCCTGGACGTCCAGCAACCATTTTGTGGCCATGAAGAGGTAAGGATGACGTCAAAAAGCCAACACATTAAGGATGATGAAAGAAAAACAAAAACAAAAGGAGCCTGAGTCCTTAATGAAACTGTTGAGTAGCAGCCACCAACCTAGACAACTTGTTATGTGATAAACCATTGTTTGTTTAAGACACTGGTAGCTGTTACCATGCTACTTGTACTCAAACACAATACTAAGTGATATAAACCTTAACACTGAAGATTCCAAAGGCAAGGCTTAAGCAACATCCCCACCTCGCCCTGGGTACCTGGGGTTCCTAAGTCCTATCCATTCTCTCCCACCTGCCCGCCAGCTACCAGCCTGGACCTGGAGCCATCCCCTTGTACCCACCTGTCAAACTCCACAGAGTAGATGAGGATCAGGTAGCGCTTGGAGTTGAGCTGGGCCGATCTTGAGGCCAAGGGGCCTGGGCGGCCCCCCATCTTTCGGTTCCGCAGGGACTCCAGATCTGTGTAGGTCAGCAGGTCAAGGGTGACCGACTCACTGCTCTGTTGGGAGAGAGTAGGAGGAGTCGCCACAAGACCCAGCATGGCCATACCCAGAGCACCCAGCCCACACACTCCATTCATTCTGTGGGCTGCTGGGCTTTCCGACACTGAGGCTGGTGATCAAGATGTCCCTGCCCCATAGGGGCTGGCACAGGACATCATCGGAAGGAGACTGAAAAGAGCCTAAATGTTTAAGCACGGGGAATGGCTTAGTGCTGTGGCTTCCGAGTATTGTCCGAGGACCCTGACAGTCCCTGACACCCTTTCAGAGGAGTCCATGAGATCAGTACTAAGATGTCATCTGCCCCTCTTTTTTTCTCCCCTTAATGGAGGCACTGGGGATTGAACCCAGGACCTCGTGCATGCAAAGCACACGCTCTATCACTGAGCTATACCCCCGACCCTCATTTGCTTCTTTTGCTGTGCTGACATTTACACCAATGGTGCAAAAGTCCTGGTGGGTAGAACTGCTGGTGCCCACAAGCAGAAAGCAAGCCAGTGGCATCAAAGGTACTTATAGACATTGTATTCACAGCCATGCAGTGGGGCTGGGAAGGAGGGAGAAACAAACACACAAATAAATAGATAAAAGACACAGAGAATGAAGCCTAGGAATGTTCTTGATGAACCTGTAAAAATGATTCATTTTATTGAATCTTGACCGTTGAGTACACAGATTTTTACGACTGTGTGTGACAAAATGCAAAGTACACGTTGGGCCACATACCAAAGTATGACATTTTCTCAGGAAAAGCACTTGTGCAACTGAATTTTGAGCTAAATTAGCCACTTTTTCATGGAACACTATTTTTTTACTTGAAAAAGGACTGACAGACAACACTATGGTTATTCAGTCTGGGATGTTTGGCAAGCATTTTCTCCAAAATGAACAAAGTGAGCCTGTCACTTCAAGAAAAACAGCTCACGATACTGGCTGCCAACAAGAAAATTCAAACTTCAAAGCGAAAATTAGAATTTTGGAAAACTTGTCTCTGTCACTGTGTGCTTGATGCCTTCTCAATGTTGAAAGACTTCCTGGGTCATGTCGGTGAGAATCTTAACAAATGTGACTTCCTGGTATTGTACAATGAAATGTGTCAACTTTTGGAAGATCTGCACAACTCAGTGAACCAACATTTTCCAAATGACCAACCCATGGTGTTACAAATGGTGTTACAAATGCGTGATGTTACAAAATGGCTAAGAGATCCAGGCAAAGTACATCAAGAGATTTTAAGGTCACAAAATAGGAAAAGTCCATTGATATGGTCTCACACTCCACATTACAACAAACCTTTAAGAAACTACCACATGTCCAGTTTTAATGTGTTAGCAAAGGAGGATATACTCGATTATCTGAAAAAGCTATTAAAGGACTCTCTTTCCCAACTACAGATCTTTCTTAGGCAGATTTTTTTTCTGCATGTACTTCAACCAGAACATATCACAACAGACTGAATGCAGAAGCACATGAGAATCTAGCTGTTTTCTATTAAGCCAGACATTAAAGAGACTTGCAAAGAGTTAAAAAAAAAAAAAGGCTGTTATATTTCTTACTAAATAATTCTGTTTTAGAAAATATATTTTTCATAAAAATGTTATTTAAGTTAACATATAACAGGTTTGGGGTGTGGAGGGGTGAGTGTAGTTCAGTGGTAGAGCATATGCTTAGCATGTATGAGATCCTGGGTTCAATCCCCAGTACCTCCATTAAAAAAATAAATAAGTAAAACAAACAAATTTAAAAAAAAATAACAGGTTTGCTATTGTTATTTTTAAATGAATTCATAAATATCTTTATATTTTCGGTTTTCATTTAGAACATGGCAAACAAATATTGATAGATGAAATCTGCGTAAACAAAAACTCTTTGGTGTCATCGGTAATTTTTAAGAGCATAAGGGGTCCTGAGGCCAAAAAGTTTGAGATCCACTGTGTTAAATAAATCATAATGCATGGGCACAGTAGAATACTAGGCAACCACTAACAAGGATAACAAACTCAGAAGTTGTAATAATAATAAAAATAGACAATACATGTATATTATGAGCCAGGCACTAGTCTGAGCTTTTTACCTGTAACTCATTTAATCTTCACAACACTATGAAATGGGGACTACTATCATCCTCATAGCACAGATAGGGAAACTAAGACATGGAGGGGAAGTAAGTGGCCCAGGGCTTCCAAGTAGTAAGTGGTAGCGATAAGTCTGACTTGAGTCCATGCTCTTGGCCATTGCGCTGTTATATACATACAGCCCATTATACCTAGAGATACCAAAATGTTAACAGTCTTGGATGGGAGACAGTAAGGGATTTAGACTCTCACCTTCTCAGTCACACATTACTTTAGTATCATCACAGTTTTGTGAGTGCATATTTCATCTGTAATCAGAGAAATTACATAGTTCACAATTTTTAAATGTCTAAATAGAAACTCTGTCACTCTAAATTCCAATCTGCTTTTTTTTTCCTATTAATACTTTTAACTACTTGACATTATATATTTTTTTCAATTGTCTGTCTCTTCCACTAGAATATCAGCTTCACCAGGGCAGGAATTTTGTCTCTTGTTCAACGCTGTATTCCCTGTGCCTACCACAGTGCCTGGCACAACATAGATGCTTAGTAAATGAGATGAATGATTAGCTGTACTCATTGATGTGACTAAATTTTTATGAAATATTGTTTGTTTTATCTTTTTTTTGGTAAGGGGAGGTAATTAGGTTTATTTATTTATTCATTTTTAGAGGAGGTACTGGGGATTGAACCCAGGACCTCATGCATGCTGAGCATATGCTCTACCACTTGAGCTAAACCCTACCCCCACTGAAATATTGCTGAATCTTTTAAAAGCAGATTACAGAATTCCTTAGGAAATATATCAACTTTATCTATAAAATTATAGATCTGCACATACATACATACACACACATTCACAAGTGAATAGGGAAATGGAGAAATGGCTGGAGTGATTTTCATTACAATATTAACAAAATATTACCAGGAGTATTAGGAATGGAGTGATTTTTACTTTCTTCTTTACATTTCTCTGTGACTTAAATTTTCTACATGAGAATCACTGTCATTTGAATTACGATCAGAATAAGCCATTTACCTTTGAGGAAGAAGAAAAGACAAAGATAGCCTTGTTCCTCCAATGAAAGACAAGGCAGAGGGTCTTGCATACATCAGGTGGGTATCTACCCTCCCAGAGATTCAGGAAACAGAAACCTCCCCCAGCCCCCAGCCCTGGCCCCTACCTGGGTGAGGGCTGACTCCAGCATGTTACAGAAGATGTTGAACTGTTTGAAGTTCCCTGTCTTGTGAGTCAAATCTTCGATGACTAGGTAGGGAGAAAAGTCCTTCCTGAGGTTTGACCACTTGCCCAACCCAAGGGCAATTCACCCAAGCTTTCCCACTTTCCCCAATACCACTGCCTCTGGCCCGAGGAATGAGCCATATACCCCCTCCCCACCTTAGAGAGCCTCTGGTCAGGTAGAAGAGGCAGATGGACAGGATCCTGGTTGGTCTCATCTTCTGGGAGAAGCTGATCCCAGGGAAGGACAGGAGAGCCCACCCAGACAGGCACACTCACAGCTGGCATCGAACTCGCCTCGCCACTGGTCGGCCGTCATCCGGTCCTCCACCTCCAGCTCTAGCACCTGCCCAGATACCATCACCCGCACAGCATGCTCCACACCCCGGAAGATGTAGTCCACCTGCAGGCCGGCTGGCTGGTCCATGGCCAGTGTCGCTGAGAGGAATGAGACAGAGACTCAGAGGGGCTCAGAGGAGCTGAAAGGCCAGAATCCTGGTTCCACCATGTATCAGCTGTGTTACCTTAGGAAAGAGGCTTTGCCTCTCTGTGCCTCAGTTTCCTCATCTGAAAAAATGGGTATAGTAATGGCACCTACCTCATAGAGCTGTCGTGAGGATTAAATTGGACAATATGCATAAAAGCACTCAGAACTGTGTCCTGCACATTACTATGCCTAATACACACTGGTTCATAGAATATAATTTCCAATAAGAGAATCATAATTTCTACTACTGATTATTAATTTATTCATCCTTATACTCATTATAGATTAATTATTCATTCATTTATTCAAACACTTCTGGAGAAAAGTCAAACTGGAAAGGGAAACAGAGTATTGTGATCAAGTGGGGCAGAGATTTTAAATAGGGGGTCAAGGGCAGGCCTCCCCATGGAGGTGACATTTGGGCAGAGAACTGAAGGAGGTCAGGGAACAAGTCATGTGCTATCCTGAGGGAAAGTGGTCCAAGTGGAGCGAACAGCCAGTGTATGGATAACATATTATCCATGGTACATTTAAATCATTTAAATGAATTAATAATTGATCTATTCATTGGTCTGTTGCAAGCGTAAGTACTTTCTCTTAGCCAATAGGACTACTACTCATTGTTAGTTCTACGAGGAGCTGGAGGAGAGGGTCAGGTGTTCACTCTCAGCCTGGATTCTAGGGAGTGGTTCAGAATGGGAGCCCCAGGCTGCTTGGGTTCAGCTCTGTGCACATATGTGGGCAAGGAACTTAACCTCTCTTGGAGCCAGATTCCTTATCTTTAAAGCACATGCCATCCTGGGTGCTGGGGATATGATGAGAAATCAGATTATGTCCCTACCCTCAGGAGGGTGACAACAAAGGGTAGAGTACAGCTCAACTGGTAAAGCACATGCTTAGCATGCATGAGGTCCTGGGATCAATCCCCAGTACCTCCATCAAAAATAAATACATAAATAAACTTAATAACCCCCCCAAATTATTTTTAAATAAATAAAAAGAGGGCAGTAACAGTTAGAGGCATAAAAATGTCAAGTAGTGGAGAAAGAGAATGCTAGGGGTTGGGGGTTGCTCTTTTGGCTAAAGTGGCCAAGGAAGCCCCACCCCGACACTGCCGGGAGCAGAGGCCTAGGGGGAGTGAGTGAGGGAGACAGATGAATATCTGGGGAAGGGTATTCAGGCAAGGGAACAGCCTGGCAAAGGCTCCAACGTGGGATGTTTCTAGTTTTTTTCAGAAACAGCAAGGAGGTCAGGGTGAGGGAAGGAGAGGGGGAAATTGAGGAGATCAGAGATGTAACGGGCCAGATGATGTTCCTGCAGACCTTTGTAAGCCCATAGGAGGATAACAGCGTTCATCTCCTTGGATTGGTGTAAGGATTAAATGAATTAATCATGTCAAAATCCTTGGCGAAATTGACCCATGCCTGACACACAGCCACACAGCAAACACTCAGTACGTAACAGCATCATCATTTTTTTTAATTGAAATATAGTTGATGTACAACAGGATGTTAGTTTCAGGTGTATTACACAGTGACTTGATACTTGCATACATTATGAAATGCTCATCACAGTCAGTCTAGTAACCATCTATCCCCATGCAGAGTTATTCCAATATTATTGACCAGATTATGTGGCTTATTTTTTTTCTAACTGGAGGTTGGTACCTCTTAATTCCCTTCATCTATTTCATCCCCACATCCAATCATCATTGTTCTTGTTACTATTACTTTGTTGTTGTTTCTGAGCTTGAAAGGGGCTATAGAGACAAGTCAAGCCCAATCCCTCCCCAGTGTACAAATGGGGAAACTGAGGCTCCATAAGAAAAAGGGCCCTGTCCAGAGTCCCACAGCTACTCCAAAGACAGAACCACCCAGGGCTGTCCCTAACCCAGACCACGAGGACCCCTCCAGTGCTTGATCTCATTCTCTCCCCATCACCTCTTTCAGTCCTCACACTTTTCCCAATTAGTCCTTCCTAAAGTCTGATATTGGAAAATACAATATTGTGAGAAAAAGATGAGCCCTGAAACTCCAGGTCAGTGATTTCTAACCTTTTTAGAGTCCTTGCACCTTTGAGAATCTTAGATCTCCGATCCTTTCCCAGATAAATAAATGAATAGGCCCATAACCTTTGCAAGTAATTTCAGGGTCTCCCAGAATATCACCCAACAGGTGCACCCACAGATCCCCTTTCTCAAAAGCCCAAAGACAAGCGCCTGAACCCCAGACGTGCTAACAGGCCCCTTTCTACCTCTAGACCCAAGCTCTTAACTTTATTTGGGGGATGGGTCTCTGGTGCTTTGCAGGGGCTAACGAAATCTGGGAAATCCTTTCCCTCGGAAAATTCACTCTCACAATTGTACTTTCGTTTCCTGGGGCTTCAAACGTGAGGGTTAATCATTCCTGAACTATGGGCAAACAAACAGCTACACATTTCAACATATCCCTCATCAACCGCCCCCAACGCGCGTGCCAGGCAGCGCTGGCACCGCCCCACCGGGTGTCCTACACTCCGCCCCTCAGACGCCGCAAGCCAATCAGCGGTCGCGCCCTCCCGATTACCAAGGAGTCAGAGGCAGCGCGGGAACACCGGAAGCGCCACACTGCCTCACCGCCCCATTCACCACCCTACTTGTGGTACCAGCTCTCCCGAGGAGACAGAGGAGGAAGGGGACCCGCCCCACCCATCACCACTACCAACCTGGCCCTATCCTCCCCCTTCCCCACTCTGCCACACAAGCCTCGCATTCATAGCCCTTCCCTAGGTAGCAGGGCCTTTCTGCATCCAACGGCCCTGATGACACAGCCCCACCTCAGTCCCCACATATTAAGCCCCTGAATATTCTGCCTGAATTCAACCCTCCCCTTACACTTGCCTCCCTCACCTGTAAAAACTTGGCCCGCTCCCCTCCTCTCCTCTTCTAGACCACATAAATCGCACACTCCCGCCAGCTCAACTCTCCCTTCCTGACCCCAGCTCCCCGTCACTCAATTCCCTAGATAGCCTCGAGATTCTAGCCACTCCCAGCCCCCCATGTTCTAGTGGGGTCCTCTCATATTCTACTTGAATTTTGCGTCCCCCACACTATTCCACCTGAATTCTGTCCGCAATTTGCCCAACATTCTACTTCATACACACCCCATTTTCAGCCTGTATTCCATAACCCTCATATTTCACCTGAATTCTGTTCCCTCTCAAATTCTGTGTAAACTCCCTCTCCCCCGACCCCGCCACTGACACATTTTCCACCTCTCTTCCCTTCGGAGAGCCTTCCCTGAATACTAACCTCCCTAATTCTGGGATTCTCCAGGACCAAGCTCCTCCCTCCGTCCTTCAAGCACCTGCCCCCAAACGCCAACTCTGTCCTTCTACCTGCGTCCTCCATCCTTGCTCTGTGACTCCAACCATTGCTCTGTGACCTTCGACCAGTGACCCATCATGGTCTCTGTCTTGTTCCAGTCCCAAGTCTCTCCTAGATACTTCGCCTCAGCTTCTCGACCCCGCATCCCAGCCGGGATGCCGTGCCTCCGAGGCTCCGCCCTCGCTAACCCGTGACATCAGCACTTCCACCTTGAGCGCTCCGCGTGTACACCCCAGCGCCCCACTCTGGTCCACAGACCTGACTCCACTTCTCGCGCCTCATGACATCATGGCTTCAGCACACAAGCACACACACTCAGTTTTCCAGCCCCCTCCTCACCCCCATCTATCACGGAGGGGATTCCCCTCTCCATTTCCAGTGTGTTATCACCGGCCCCAGCTCCTCCTCCCAAACTGTGCTCCCTGAATATTTCAGATTTCACAGCCTTTACAGCAGGGCCAGGGCTGACAATCCACCACGCTGGGCTCCTCCCAAATAAATCCACATCACCATCTCCCACACTAGACATGGGTAAGTCCCCCGTGGCAGCTCCCACCTCTGATGGTTTGTTTCCCACGATCTGCCACCCCACCACGGCCCACACTGCATATTCCAGGCGGCCATGACCTAGCAGGACTCTCCAATGCGGTGTACTCCTCACCACACACACACACACACACACACACACACACACACACGCCTAGCCCAAGTGACTCCTCTGAGCCCTCATTCTGAGCTCACCTCCCCACCATGTGGGTGAATCTAAACTAGATAGAACCCTTTCCCCTGTTCTTGCATACCTCCAAAATACAAACCAAAGCCTTCCACATTATCCCCCTGGAATTGTCTAGATCTCCAAAGCCCTTAAGAATACCCCACAATCCAGACCCCCCACAGTGCACACTGCAGCCCATCACCATCTTCCTCGGGTATCCAGTCCTCCTCTCTCCCACTGTCCCTCAAACACTTTCTGCCTTAGATAAGGACCATGCACACCTACCACCCAGTGACTCACCCTTAATCCTGCTCTCTGGTAGGTATTATAAACAGTCCCCATTTTACGGAGGATGAAACAGTCACCTCGAATCCTGCAGTGAGAGACTGGCACATTCATCCCTCTACTCATCACTCAGCTGCCCTTCCCTGACTACCTTCCATTTCCTTCCAAACTCTCTGCTCCTTTCCTTCCCAACACTAATCCAAATGTGGCCTCACATCTTAAGCATGGTACACGCTGTAGGCTGAGGACTCCCAGGTTCAGATCCTGACTCCACTATTTACCCACAATGTGACCCCTGGCAAGGCATTTATCCTCTCCAGGCCTTTCCCCATTAGCAAAGTGCAGATAAGGGCTCACATACGATTACTGCGGGGATCGAATGAGTTAATACATATAAGATGCTTCAAACAGTGCCTGGCACTCGGTCAGCTGTTACCATCTGTGCAACTAGTCAATGATTAGTTGACAGACCAGAAGCCCATGAAGGCACAACCATTTTGATCATTCTTGTATCTTCCGCACCCTGGGCCTGGCATAGATCAGGGGCTGCTTGTGAATTAATGATGCCAGGAAACAGGGTTCAAAGCTCTGGAGATACAGCCAAGGTTTCCTCTCAGCTCACTCCTTGTCATCTTCCAGGTCTCAGCTCAAATGTCCCCTCCTGCAGGAAGCCCTCCCTGACTTCCAGACTGGTTAAAGGGCTGTCTTGATCATGACAGTGTCCCCAGCATTGCCCAGCACCCAGCCAGCCACAGAGGAGTTAAGGGATAAGAGTCCCAGGCCAAGCTCTGAACTGGCTTGTTTCTCAAAGTGAGGGCTGCAGACCTTCACCATCAATGCGGGAGCTTGATGAAAATGTAGGATGCCAGGCAGGGTGCCAAATCTACAGAAGCATAATCTCTGGGGGATGGGCCCAGGAATCTGCATTTCCTACAAGCTCCCTCAGCACTAACTAGAGCTGAGACCTTCTGCCCTTGGCCACCACAGTCTGCCCAGTTTATGACCCCATCTAGACCCGAACACCCGACCCAACACCCTCCCAACTCAACAACCCTGCCCTGTATCACGGGGAGATTCCCCCACAAGACGTGGTGGTAATGGTGGAACAGTACAAGTAACATCTTTTAAGCACCTACGTGGATTTCTAGGTGCTGAGTTCTATATCCAGTTGGAGCCAACCCTCTAGTGAGGGATGTCTAAGGAGCCGAGTAGATACAACCAAACACTAATATATGTCAGGTAATTGCAAGTGTTATGAAGAAAAATAAAGCCAGGTAGTGAAGAGCCAGAGAGTGACAGGAGCTATTTTAGTTTGAGTGGGCAGCGAGGGCCTGACTGTGGAGTTGACATTTGAAGAGACTCTGAAGGAGATGAGGGAGAAGTCACGGAGGCATCTGGGGGGGACTCAAAGCAGCCAGAAGGGACAGTAAGTACATTCCCCAGGTGGGGATGTATTTGCTTTGTTTGAGGGACAGCAAGGGGGCCAGGCTGTCTGAGAGTGAGCAAATGGGATTGGTGGGAGTTGAGGGCAGGGAGGAGGAGAAGCTGGATCGGGTGGGGTCTTGTAAGCTTGGTGAAGACTTTTACTGCATGAAGTGGGAGCCATGGGAGGGTTTGAACAAGGGAGCAACATGATCTGACTTTTCTATTAACTTGACTGAGGGGTCAAGGGCCGAGGTGGGGAAACCAGTAAAGAGGCCACTGCAACAGACCAGGTGAGAACAGGCGATGGCTTAGACCAGAGTGTTAACAAGGGAGGTGGTGAGACACGTTTGGATTGTTTGTATCTGAAGGTCGGTCCATGAGATTTGCTGATTGACAGACAGTATGTGGGTGAAAGAAGGGGAGGAAGTAAAGGACAACTCCACAAGCTTTTTGTCCTGGAAGGCTGGAACTACCATCAACTGGGTTTTGAGGTTGAAGGGGAGAAACTCCAAGTTTGGTTTGGGACAAGGTTTTAAAGTCTGTATGTCAGCTAGACTTCCAAGTAGAGAAGGGCCAGCCATTGGACATTTGAGTCTAGAGTTCCAGGTAGAGATCTCGACTGGAGATAAACACTTGGAAATATCATTATCTAAAGAGCCAATGAAGCCAAGAGACTGGGTGAAATTGCAAGGTGAATGATACAGAGAAGAGATGAGGTCATTCTACAGATGATGAAACTGAGGCAAAGAGGGTTAAAAACCTCACCTAGTGACAGGGCTGGAGGCAAAGCTAGCATTCAAACTCAGGCAAACCAACACCAGAGCCCCCACTCTTAACCACTGGTAGGGTTGTTAGGAAGTTTAAGAGTTGTCACACAAAAAAACACGTGGTAGCTGCCTGGCACATAGTAAGCCCTCAGGAAAGGGTACGTGTATCATAAGCCTTCACACCTCGTAAAAGCACATCCTCATCCCTGGAGTCCTCACCCATTTTCTCCCTCAATATTGTTCTTCATCTACCCTCCACTCAAATCAAAACTTAGAACTGATGGCAGGGACCTCCGCCCCTCCACACTGAGCTATAATAAACCTCTGCCTTAAAAAGTCTCATTAAATCCCAAGGCTGTCTTACAAGGGCATTTCTACATTTTATCACCTGCTGTCTCCTACCTTACGCACTTCCCTCATTAAAGAGCCTCCTACGAAACAAAATACACCCCCCCAACTCACCTACTGCCCTCCGCCTCACATCCTGTCATTAAAGCGCCTATCCGTGTTAAAGGGCAACCCCTCCCGATTCCCACACTGCCAGGTCAGCTGCCTGTCCAACTCACTCTCCCCTCAGAGCACCCCCTCCCCCCAGGATCGCCACCCCAGCCCGCGCATCGGCCGCTCTCGCCGCCTCTCACCTTCTCCACAGACACCCATCCTCGCGAGCGGCTCAACGGCCGAAGCTCCAGCCCCGCCCCAAGATCCGGCCCTCTCGCTTCTGATTGACCCTGGCTTACTAGCAGCTAAGTTCCCATTAGTTGAAACAGACACCCGTCACTCTGGCCCGCCTCGGAGAAGAACCCGCCTTCCGAAGCTTGCAATTGGCCAACTCCGTAGAGAGGTTCCGAAATGGGTCGTGTCGTCCGTCTCCTCTCCAATCACTACTGGCTGATAACTACTGCCAGTCATACAAAGAAGGTTGTTCCTCGGAGGGGAGGAAATCCCGGAAGTAACTCATTGACTCCGCCCACAACCCGTGCTTCAGAGTAGGCTGCGCCCACCCCGAGCGTCAGGCTAGAAAGGAAAGTTGGAGGCGCATGCACAGAGGACGTCTTGGACGCGGGTACTGAAGCTGTGGAAACGTTCTTAGCGTAAAGACTCGTTGATATGTCATCTGTCAGTGCGTTCCAAGCCTGCACTTAGAAGTTTGCAGGCCTTGGCTTATTTAAAGTTAACAATCCCGCGATGTAGAGGCTATTATGATCCCCATTTTGCCATTTAAGCAACAGGCTCAGAGAGGTACAACCACTGGCCTGGGATCACACAGCCTGAAAACCACCTCTATTTTGAGCTTATGAGTCGTCAATAGGGCGGATACTGCTTATGGAATTTGGTAGGGAAGTAGGCGAGGGGAGCATTCTCTTTCAGAAAAAGAATACAAAATCACACACAGAATTGGATATGAACATGAAAATGTTCTTAGAATACGAAATAATAACAAATTACATATTTTAAAGAGCTGACAAATACCACAAACATTGCAAAATCCCAAAAGATAACGTAATGTTATTATTAGTTTACTGCCAAGACACACCTCTGGGGTATGTTTCCTACTTTTTTGGCTGCATATACTTATTTCATAACATCCTTATCTACAGAGAGAAGGGGACAGTAAGTGATCTTCCCTCTAGCATACTTGATGGAACTTTTTTTTTTTAACTTGATGGAACTTTTAAAAATCATCGTCATTTTAAAAAATTTCACCTTCACAAGGCAGCATTGCCAATGCCATCTAAGTTTTTTGGAAACTTATCAAAACTTTCATGAAGTTTAACTCGTGTTAGCTACACTTTTTGGAAAACGTTTGAAGGCTACCTTCTGGCTCAGTCCTTTAATTCTTGACTCACTTTCATTATGCGGGTGCTGCTGGAGGGGGCCACTAGAGGACCGTTCATACCACAACAGACTGGCCTTCCACCTAGTGAGTTAGCACCTTGAACAATAGGACTATTCTGGAAGCCGTTCCTACCAGGACAACTAGTTAGGTAATAATTTAAATATAGCTAAAAATATCTATGAACCACATCGAAATATTCCATGGAACCCAACCTAAATGTACCCTCAACTCACCTGCCTCTTCCCTAGATCCCATCAGTGCCTGAGGCCGCTCCAGCACCACCCATGGTAGAGAGAAATGCAACATGCGGAAATAGAACTGGGAAAAGCCAGTGGTCTAAACCAATTGCATTTTAAATATCTTCCTTTGGCAAATTTTACAAAGACATCAGATCTTAGGAACACCTTGATAGGACCATGGAAGGGCCTATGCAATTCAGGGGCCCTGAAGCTTCTGTGAGCTTTTCTATAAACCCACTCTGAATGCCGATCACGATGCATTTATTGAATGTCCATTTATTGAATGTGTGCCAGAGGCTAGCGCCAGAAATCCTGCCCTGGAATATAACAGCTAGTCCTGACACTGCCACCAACTGGTGGTGGGGCCTCCTTCCTTCTCTGTGTTTCAATTTTCCCACCTGGAGAATGAGTAATACTAAAAGACTAACATTTAGGGTTATTATGAGGCCCAGACATAAAGCTCACTGAACGGTCCAGTTAAGAACTTGAGGGCTTTGCAGTCAGAGAGACCTGGATGAGAATCCCAGGGGGGAAAAGAATCAAGGCTTCCTCTTACCAGCTTGGGACTACCCACAAGTCATGCCTCTTCTGTGAGCTTCCCTTTCTTCGTCTGTAAATGGAGTTTGATTCATTTGTTCATTCATTCATCCAGCATTTCCTGAGCACTTGCTGTGTTCCAGGCATTTTTCTGGGTCCCGGAACTTGGTACCTCAGTGAAGAGACAGAAAACGCCCATGCTCTAGTGAAAGGGAGACAGGCAATAAAATACAAATAAATAAATGGCAGGTGGTGATAAGTGGTATGGAAAAAATAAAGCAGAGGTAAAGGGGAAGGGGTGGTCAGAGATGGTGTCTCAGAGAAGCTGGCTTAGAGCAGAGACTTGAGGTCAGTGAAGGAGCCGGCCTTGTAGTCCAAGGGTAAAGCATTCCAGGAAAAGGAAACAGTGAGTGCAAAGGCACTGAGATAGGAGCATCCCTGATGCATTTAAAGAATAGTGAGGCGGTCAATATTGAGTGAGTAGAAGTGTGGTAGAAGATGTTTGGGAGAGAGCCAGAAGCCAAGTCATCTAGGGTCTTGTAAGCCATCTTGAGATCTTTGCATTTTGCTCTGAGTGAGAAGGGGCCCACTGAAAGTGGAGGGCAGCAGGGACATCATTTTACTCACATCATGAGTGATCATACTGTGTTAAGAAGAGGCTGGGTTAAAATAATTCGAATGAGATTAAATGGTACAACCTATGGAAAACATTTTGGTAGCTCCTCATAAGGTTCAACATAGAATTATAAAATGATTCAGCAATTCTGGTCCTAGGTATATACCCAAGAGAACTGAAAACTGATGTTCAAATAAATCCTTGTACATGAATCTTCATAGCAGTACCATTTATGATAACCAAAAGGTGGCAATGACCCAAATGTCTGTCAGTAGCTGAAAGGATAAACAAAATGTGATCTAGCCATAAAATGGAATATTATTCAGCAATAAAAAGGAATGGAGTATCGATTCATGCTATAACATGAATGAACCTCGAAAACATTGTGCAAAGTAAAGGAAGCCAGACAAAAAAGGTCACATAGTATATGATTCCATTCATATGAAATGTCTAAATTAGGCAAATCCAGAGAGATAGAAAGCACATTAGTGGTGGTGGGGGCTGGAATTGGGACACGGAGACTGGGAATGGGAAGTCACTGTTTAATAGGTGTGGGGTCTCCTTTGGGGAATGATGAAAATGTTTTGGAACTAAATAGAGATGATGCTTTCACAACACTGAATGTATGAAATGCCTCTGGTTTGTGTCATTGAACGTTATTTTTATGTTTATGGCTTTCACCTCAATTTAAAAATTTTTAAGGAAAAGATTTAAAAAATAATTCAAATGAGAGATGATGGTGGCTTTTCCGAGGGTGGTAGCCATGGAGGTGGGAAGACATGGTTAGAATCTGCATATTTTCTGAAGGTAGGGCTGACAATTTGCTGATGGATTGGGTGTTGGGAGGGGAAGAAAGAGAGGCATCAAAAATGATTGCAAGGTTTTTGATCTGAGAAGCTGCCAAGATGAAGTTTCCATTTATTGAGATTAGATGAATTGCAAGTGGGGGAGGCAGGGGGAGACTGGGGATTGGGAGTTTGGTTTTGGACATGTTGAGGTACCTAATAGACTTCCCAGAGGAAGTGTTGAGAACATAGCTGAATAGATGAGTCTGAATTCAAGGGTGAGGTCCAGCCTAGAGATATAGATATGAATTTGGGAGGCCACCCCCAGAGGAGTAAGTGGAGAGAGAAGAGGACCAAGGACTGAGCCCCAAGACCCTCCAATGTTTAAAGACTTCATAGATGAGGAAGAAACAACAGAGGAGTTTGGTGAGGAGCAGCCACTGAGATAGGAGGGAATTCATGAGTGTGGGGTGTCTTAGGAGTCAAGGGAAGCAAATAAAACTAGGAAGAGGTTGTGATTATCAGAGAGAAGTCTCAAGTAACATATGGGCAGGCCACTGGACTCTTGGATTGAGCCATAGGGAGGTTCCTGGTCACCTCAAGAATTGATTTGGCTAAGTGGTGGAGCCAAACCCCAAGTGGAGTGATTCAGGAAGGATTGGAGGAAAGGAATTGGAGACATTAGTACCGATAACTATTTTGGAGGGTTTTGTTTTCAAAGGCAGCAGACCATTAGGACTGTAGCTAGACAGGGTTAATAAAGCTTGTTTTTATTCGAGCATGTTTTTACACCAATGGGAATGATCTAGAAGAGAGGGGAGAACTGATAATGCAGGAGAGAAGGAGAGAATGGCTTGATTTACATCCCTGAGTAGGCAAGAGAGGATGGGATGTCGTGCACATTTGAAGTGGCCTTGGCTAGGTGTGTTTCCATCATCAGCAGGAAGGAAGGCAGAGAATAGGGTCTCTGGTGCAGGTAGCAAGGATAAATGTGTTAGGAACCAGAAGATCTCTTCTGATGGCTTCTCTTCTCTCCGAGAAATGGGAACAAGGTCAAGGGTGAGAGTGAGGCCAGGAAGGAGGTGGTAGAGGTTGAAGGAGGGAGAAGGTGTGACACAGGCTTCCAGAAGTGTGGAAGAGTGCAGGGGCGTGAGCAGAGCTTTCAGGCATGAAATGATGGTGAGCCCAGTCTCACTGCAGTGTGTTTTTGTCTAGCCACATTAAATGGGTGCAGGCAGGCAGGAGAGTTAGGTGAGAATTGCCAGCCGATCTCATTCACATAAAAGCTGGGAACAGGACCTGGCACCTGGTTAGAACTGGAAAGGAGGGCAACTGTGATAGTTATAAGTGCTTTGATTTGGGGAACAGAAGGACCGTGAAAAGAATAGGGACTAGGGTCTTGTCCCACCTTATCCTTTCACAGATAGGGGAACAGACGTCCAGTTGAGTCCTTTCCAGGTTTCACACACTCTAACGTGAGTTTTTAATGAGAGATGCTGTTATTACTATACTTGTAAAATGTCCCCAAAGCTAAATCCATCATGAAATTTACCAAGGCAATTAACAAATATGCGCCAAACCCCTCTGGATTGTCCTGTCTGATGATTACAGCTGTAATAATACAGAGCTTTCATTAAGCCCTAGGTGCTTTTTTTTTTTTTAAGCCCTAAGTGCTTTTCCTGCATCATCTCATTCAGAGGCAGCGAGGTGGTGAATGAATGTGTCTGCCTGGGTTTAAATCCTAGCTCCCCTTCTTCTGGTCACCTCTGTGTGTCAGTTTTCTCATCTGTAAAATGGGAGTGATACCAGGTTGTGAAGAATAAATTAGTTAATACCAATAAAGTGCTTAGCACAGCACCCATGATGTAGTAAGCACATAATAATCAGTGGTCAATATCATCACATTGAAACTTCTTAACAATATAGAAAGGAGGTGCTATTATGATTCCTTGTTTACTGTGACAGTGGCTAAAATATTAAAGTGTTAGTATTCAAAGCCTCATATACACATGTGTAAATTTGTAGTAATTCTGGGTAGAGATAAAAACTAACGCAGCCCAGAGAAGCTAAACTGATCTACATAGGAAAGGACATAAAGCGATACTTTTAAATGCATTAGACTGGCAAAAATTAGACAGTCTAAGAACACCAAGTTCAGGAGAAGTATGTGGAAGAACGGGTCATTCGGTACTGATGTCAGGAATATTAATAAGTGTATCCTTTCTGGAGGACAATCTGGCAATACTTTAAGAAGTTAAATCTGAGGATGCTCTATTTCCCCCCTCTCTAAATGAGGTGTGTATGAAACAAACAAACAAACAAACAAAGTGTGTATGAGGGTAAGCATTGAGTAGAGTTTAAGTAGCGAAGGGTTGGAAAGAATTTGATGTCCATCATTAAGTCTCAAGTAGTGGAATGTGGCATATATGCCGGAACACCCCACGGCAATATAAAAGATAGAAGCTGACATCCATACAATGCGTAGTAATGCTTTCTAAATGCTATAAGATGCCAGCTTGCAACGATCCTGAAAGCTGCCATTATTTAACAACGCTCATTTTACAGATAGAGAAACTGAAGCCCAGAGAGGTTCAGTAACTTACCCCAGGTTATTCAGCTAGTGAGCAGCCAGGCTGGGACTTGAACCCAGGTTAAGTCTCTCCGGAGTCTTTAAGACTCACTCCTCAGAAGCTGGAAATCAGCACAGCCACACCAAGAGCTCTCAAAAAAAGCACCAAGGAAGAAAGACAATGAGGTTTGCTGCTCGATGACATTTTTGCCAATTTAAAACACGGACAACGAAACTGACCTGAAGGATGCACAGGGAACTTTGTAAAAGACTAAAAGAAGGACCCGAGGCCAAAAACGGAGCCCACTAGTGTGGGTGCCTATGGGAGGGGGGCAGATGAAAGTTGGGGGTATTACTAAAATGAAATTCAACCAAAGATGATTGCATCAAATCAGCTTTAGCCTGTGAGCTTGTGGTTCTGAGCTAGAAAAGCATCAAGATTCGGGGTCGGGGCCTGGGGGAGGGGGGTTCAGGTAGATTATGGAAGGGGTAGGGGCATACATTGGAGAAATTTGGCTGAGCAGAGAGACACGTGTGGGAAAGCGAGACAGCGTAGTAAAGTTAAGGGGGTGGCTTCTGCAGCCAGGCTGCCTTGTTCAGTTCCCAGCTTGGCTACATGTGACAACCTCCTGGTACCTCAGCTTATCCATCCACATTTGTAAAGCCACACCCAGTGGAGAGATGCAAAGAAAGCTCCTTCTCCCTCCACCAAGCCTAAGGCAAGAAATCTATATTGTTCCTCAATATTCTTACAGAAGCCCCACTTTTGTTTTTTTATACATGACACAGTGGATGAGCTGTCTCGCCTTTTTAAAGGTTGGCTCCAGCTGCTGTCAAAAGGATAAGGCCAGGATGGAAGCAAGGAGCCCAGGAAAGGGGCTCCTATGAGAGTCCAGATGGGAGCTGATGGGGGTCTGGACCTTGATGGTGTTATAGAGGTGGCGAGATGGGGTCAGATTTGGAATCTAAAGGTGCAGCAGCAAAGGTTTGCTGATGGATTGGATGTGGGTGTGTGGGAAAGAGCGAGGTGTCAAGGGCGAATGGAGGTTTTTGGACTGAGCAACTGGGAGAGTTTGGAATTTATCCCGGAGACAGTAGGAAGTCATAGGAAGATGCTGAGGCTGGGTGGGGGAGGGGACGTGTTCAGATGCCATCATCACCAAGGAGGCAGCCAGGACCAGGAACACAGGCCCGAGACAGGAGAGGGGGATGGATTCCAGCCCGTCTCAGCCCCCAACTCACTGTGGGCTCCTGGGCAAGATAAAGCTGTTCTCTGGACTTCCATTTCCCCATCCTATAAAAAGGCTGTTAGAAATAAAAGACCCTTGAGTTCCTCTCAGCACGGGAATTTTTTGCACTATGATTGTCTTGACTTAAATATCCCCAAGGTCAGATAAACACACAAGCATCGTGTGAGGTCTTCACCGTCCTTCCCAAAGCCCAGCCTCACCCCACTGGACAGGACATAGAACCTCTCTGGGCTGGGAGCCTGGGGAGCAGTATCAGTGACAGTGGCAGCCAGTCTTTGTTGAGTACACATTCTGTGTCAAGGGCTCTCTGCGCTCCAACATACTGAGACCAGACTGTAGCCCTGAGAGGTGGGTGCTTTATGATCACTCCCATTTGTAAACAGGGATCTGAGGCTGCGTAGAGGTGAAATGATTTGCCCAAAGGCATATGCGAGAACCAAGGCTCCAGTGATGAGTCCCCACCTGCAATGCTATCTCTCACTCTGGTCCAGCCACCAGTGCCTCTCACCTGGATGGTCCCAGTCACCTCACTGGGATCCTTACTTCTACCTCAGCCCCCAGTATAGCGTTCTTCATGTGCAGCCAGAAGGATCTTGTGATAAAACTCAAGTCAACTCAGGTCCTTTCTCAAAACCCTCCATGGTGCCCTTCTCACTCAGAGTCCAAGCCAAGTCTTTACCATGGCCCTCTAGGCAGACACAGTCTGTTCCCTACCTAACTCTCTAGCCTCATCCCTCCCACTCTGCCCCCTCCCCACCCCCATATGTTTCTCTAGCTTCCCTGGCTCCTCCTTTTTCCTCCAATAGGCCACAGCACTCCTGCCTCAGGGCCTTTGCATTTGCTCTTCCATCAGAGACCCACATGGCCCACTCCCTCACCTCCTTCAGATTCTGCTCAAACGTCACCTCAGGAGGCCTTTCTTGTCCACTCTATTTTAAACTGCAGCCTCTCTCCACTCCCCTGCATCCCAATCGCTCCTTCCCCTTCCTTGATGTACTTTTTTCTCTTCAACATTTAGCAATCACCTAACAAACTATGCTTTACTTCTTGCTTGTTTATTGTCTACCTCCCTAGAATGTGAGCTCATGAGGTCAGGAATTTGTGTCCCTGCCATATCTCCAGTGCCTACAACAATCCCCAACACATAGGAAGTACTCAAAAAAAATTTTGTCAGATGGATAAGCTAGGATCTGCCTTTACAGTTGATGCTTATAACTTCTCTGCGTTGTGTATGATACACTGCATTCACTGATTTATGTGTTGGGTTCCAGCTTCCCTGCTCCTGCTGGGGTCCAGGAAAATAACCCCTCCTCCCTGGAGTCTGTCCTGGCTCAGTCCCAGCCTCCATGCCCCTTTGATGCCCAACTCACTCCCCTGCTTAAAATCCTCCAAAGACTCTGGGATTTCACCTTGTAACCTCCACACCAGGGTTTTTCATACTGTTGGTCACAACTGGTTAAAAATCAACTAGCATTTTCCAATAGACTAGAATAGATCAGAGTCTGTGCACAGAGTATAGACATAGTATATAGACGAAAGTATAGATGAAGTATGATTTAAAGAAACTTGCATTTCAGTGTTATATGCATTGAATCTTGATGTAAACTTGTTTCTTGCTGTGGGTCAGAAAAGTCTGCCAAACCCTGCTCTCCACCGACCTGCTTCTCCTTCATCCCGTGTACAGACTGAATGGATGATATTAACAGCAGCTTAGATTCCTCTCTCTGCTGGGACTCAGGCCAAGTGGTTTTATCTGCTTTGGTTCTTGGATTCCTTGGCACACCCCAAGCACCATTGTGATTCCCAGTTGACAGATGGTGAGACTGAGGCCCAGACTGGAGAAATCTCATGCCTCAGGCCACCAGGCTGGGAGGAGGAAGAGCAGGGCTTAAGTCCCTGCCAGCCTCCCTCCTGAGCCTGCCCACTTGCCCGCTTTTCTGGCCCCTCTCAGGCTGCTTCCCACCTACACAGAGAACTCAGTTATGCCAGCTCATCCTCAGAGCCCCCAATTGCAAGCTATAGATCCTTCAACACCCCAACCAGCAGTACTGTTTGAATCCCTCTTTTGCAGACTAGTAAACTGAGGCTAGAAAGCGTTTCCAAGAATCTGCCATCCTATCATTCTTCTTCCAGCTCCCCTCTTTGATAGGCAGGAGAGAGAATAGGCTAAGGATGTGTCTTTGACTGCCTGGGTTCAAATCCCATGCTTCCAAACTTTGTAGCTGTGTGATCTCAAGCAAGCTCACTGAGCCTCAGTTTCCTTTTCAGCAACATAGGAATAATAATAGTACCTACCCATAAAGCCACGCTTAAGACTTAAATAAGTTTGCATACATGCAAAATTCTTAGATCAATGGCCACACCCCTTGGCTGGGAATCTTCCCAACAGCCCTGTGAAATTGGACAATGTTTTGCCCCCTAACTTTGTCACAGGGAAAGCTAGAAAGTGGGAGAGTCCAAATTTGGATGCAGAGCTACCTGAGCCTTTAACCAGCAAGTCTCAATAGTCCTTTGGGATATTCATATCAACAGCGACAGTGGCAAAAACGTTTTCCAAATTAAGGAACATGAGACTCAGAGGGTGAAGACATGCCCAAGTCACACAGCATGTCAATGGCAGAGCCCAGTTTCAAAACCAGGCTTGTGTGTGTCCAGTACAGGCTGACCTTTGTCCCATGAGCCCCTCCATAAAGCTCTGATGGGGCAGGAGGAGAAAGCAAGTTGAGGGCTGCTCTTGCTTCCAGCTCGGTCGCTGGCTCCAGCCCCTGCTCAGCCGAGTGTGACTGCTTCCCTGAACGCTCTCGAGTGGGGGTACTGAGGTGGCATGGATGATGGTAGAGGGTGCAGCAGCCCCCTTCGCCCGCCTCTGATTGGGGCCCTGCAATCCCCCAGGATTTGGTGCTTGGAAAGCTGACGTTGGGTTGCTATGGCAATAGGTTTGGGGCGGTTGCCATAGCAGCAGAACTAGCCTGGGTTTAAAAATATCTAGGAGGAGGTTTGTGTTTGTGTGTGAGTGTGAGTGCGTGACCAACCGTGCTGTTGTGTGTGTCCAAATGGGAGGGCTTGTTGGGGGGGGGGTATTGCAGAGCTGAGGCTGCAGGCATGACTTGGGAATGGGAGCTGAGCAGCACACGGACTCTGTGTGTTATGTGTTCACTGAGTGGCTTGTGAGGTCCTGTGCATTTTGTGCATTGGACTATGTGGACCACGTATCTAAATGTGTGTGCTTACCCCATAAGTGTGGAAGACACAATTCTGTTAGTCTGTATATTACATGTCATTAACATGTACGCTTTATGTAACATAGGCTGTGTATGTCTTGTGGCTTTGATCATGTACTTGTAACTTCTCAGGGTGTATGTGGCCAAGTGTGGAGTTGTTTTGACTCTAAATAGGTGTACCTGGGACATACTCGGATATTAGATTTGTGTCTACCTATCTGTGCTTGAGAGCCTGTGGTGTGACTTTGGGTCCACATGACTGAATGTGCATTATGCATTATAGGTATGTGTGTATGTGTGTGTGTGTGTGTGTGCCTATCCTCTGTGAGTCTTCTTCATACATCAGAGTGTGCCTGTGTAAAACTGTTGAGCATGCACCTGCATGTCTGCAGAGGGGCCTGTGTGACTCTGTGTTGTTGGGGGGGAACTTCACATCTGACTCCATGTATGCTGGGATATATACCTATGTGGTGTGTGTATGTGACTCAGAGGGTCTAAGGTGTGGATCTCGGCCTGACCCCAGTATCTCCCTGTATCCCTCTGCCTCTTCCCTGTCTCCATGGCAACCAGCTCCTCAGCTCCCTCCAAGAAGATGGAGGGGGAGGATCCGGACTGCAATGGACCACAACCCCCTCCCATCCCCCTTGGCTCTGGGGACAATGAGGGGGAGGGGACAGAGGGGCGGCCACCCTATCCACCCCAGGCCATCTGCTACCCTCCCCATCCTGGGGACCTCAGAGCATGGCTAAGGAAGGGACAGGAGGGGGATGGAGCTGAGGGAGGGACCCCCAGCTGCCACAGCTACCCCCATTCAGGCCCCCTCTGAGCCTAATGTTGCCTCTGGCTGACCTAGGAAGGAAAGAATCCTTGGAGACCAGAAATCCAGGGAGAAGAAAATTCATGTGTCAGTGGAAATTGAATATTAACAATGATTCATTCCAAGGAAGGGACCTCTACTTCCAGGAATTTCGGGCTCTGAAATTAAGCTTGTCCTGTGTTCAAATCCCAGTTTTCCTTCTGTCCACCTGTGTGCCCTTGGACAAAGCCAGACTGCACGTTCCTGGGCCTCCATCTTGCCATCTGAAAATCAGGTTTTCTTAATGACATAAATAGTAATACTCACTCTTCAAGAGCCAAAACTGTTTTGTTCCCTGTCGTATCCCAGTGTTTCGGATAGTGCGTGGCACTTAATAGGTTTATAAGTGCTGTTGACTGAATCGAGTGTTAGCTGATAAGTTAGTTAACTGACATGCTTTAAGTCAGATGTTCATTGAATTCAACTCCCTAGGTCCTTGCAGTAACACTGTGTTGATTCTTCAAGGGATGGGTGAAAGATTTCAGCAGGAACTTCCCAGCTGACATGTGAAGCGGGATCTCTTATCACCACTAAGTGATGTCAAGTGTCTGAGGCTCAGTTTCCTCATCGTAAAATGGGGATAACAGGAGTACCTCAGAGTTGGCTGCTCTAGGGATTAAATGTGATAACATTTGTGAAGTGCTTGCTTAGACCGGACCTGGCACATGGTAAGTGCTCAATAAACTTTCATTACAGGTGAGGGGTAGGGAAGGTGTGGAGGAGCCCAGGGTCTTTATCGCAGCCTGGGGAGCCTGGTCCCTCTCGCAGATGCGGGAAGGGGCGGGGTCAATTCAGGGGGCGTGGCCCAAACTTCAAGGGCAGGCCAATGGGGGCGCCGAAGGGCGTGGCCCTGACCAGCATGGGCGTGGCCTTGAGCGTGTGGGAGGGGCCAGGCCTCTGTGGGAGCCTCCGGGAAGAAGATGCTCGGGCCAGCAGCTACCGCCAGCCCCGCCGCCGCTGCCGCCCGCGCCTGCCGCCCCCCGAGTCCCCACTAACGGCCGCCTCCACCTCCCACCTCCGGCCCCATTCCTCCGGCCCCCCGCCCCGGGCAGGGTCTGGGGGGCTCGGCCCTCCGCCCCGGGGAGCAAAGAGGGGTGTCCAGTTCCCCCAGTGGCGGGGCTAGTCCCCGGCGTCCGTGATCTTGAGAGAGACCCCACCCCTCAGTTTTCTCTGGGCCCCATCTGAGACCCCCTCTGCACTCCCGTCCTGCTCACATCCGCTCTCCGGGCTCCGTCAGCCCCCCAGAACCAGCTCCCTCCCTCCTTCCATCTCCGGGGTTCCCCCTCCCCCATCCCTCCGCCACCGCCCCCTCCCCCTCCCACATCCCCTTCCCTCCCCCTCCCCTCCCCCGTCCCCCGCCCCCCCCCACCATGAGGATGATGGCCGCCGGCGCGGTGCACGGCCTCTTCACGGCCTCCGCGGCCCCTCAGCCGCCGCCGCCCCCGCCGCCGCCGCCGCCGCAACCCCAGCCTCCCCAGCAGCCGTCGCCGCCGCCACAGCAGCCGCCGCCGCCGCCGCCGCAGCCGCCGCAGCAGCAGCAGCCGCCGCCCCAGGCCCCCCCCATGGAGCCCGAGGCCCCGGATTCCCGCAAGAGGCCCCTCGAAACGCCCCCCGAGGTGGTCTGCACCAAGCGCAGCAACACGGGAGGTGAGAAAGGGCTGCGGCTCGGTGTGGGGGAGCGGGCAGGGGGGCTCTCCTTTCTCCATCCTCCTCCCCCACAAACGGCAGGTGCAAGGGCTCTGGGGAGGGGAAGGGCGCCCCTCCCTAGACTGGGGAACGGAGAGGGCAGTCGGGGAGGGAGCCGGACCCCTTCTCCGTCTTGCCTCGGCCCGGGGCTGGAAGCTTTGTCTGCGTTGAGAGAGGTTGGGGGGGAGGGGGTGGTAAGTGTCCTTGGGGGCTCGCAAAGGATGGGGGGCGTGGGTCCCTCCGAGAGGGTGTCTCTGTGTCCTTGAGGGGTGTGTGATGTGACCCTTTCAGGGCAGGGGTGTTCCCGGGCTGGCGTGTCCTGGCGAGGAGGGGGAGGGGAAGGAGCTGAGGAGGCCTGTGGACCCTGAGCTTCCCAGCTCCCTCCCTGGGGATGTCCTGAGCAAGGGTTGTCCCGGAGGGAGGCATGTGTGGGTCATGGGCGGGATGGTGCGTGGGGACAAGCTGGGTGGGTGTGTTGGATGACATGGAGGAATGGGTGGGTGTGTAAAGCTCAGGGAGAGACTAGGTGGCTGGGACAGGTGTGTGTGTATGTTTGTGTGTGCGTGTGAGCCCTGTAAGGCCTTGATGTGTGACATTAGGGATCATGGACATGACAGGAAAGAGGGTGTGTTTGTGAGTGTGTGTGTGTGTGTAAGAGACAGGGTAAGATGAGAGGGGCTGGGCACCATGTTTGAGACCCTCAAAGGGGTAGGTGTGACAAGTGTGTGCCTGTCACCCCAGAGGGGACTGTGGCAGAGTGTGACACATGAGTGAGAGGGTGTGTGTGACATGCCAGGGGGTGTGTGTGGGTTGCCGAATGGGCCAGATCTGGGTGTGAGCCACAAGAGGCTGTGTGGATCAGAGGGAGGCAGTTGAGTGTGTGTGACACAGGCGTGTCCCGGGTGGGGTGGGACCCGGAGAAGCTGGTGAGAGGATGTGACAAGAAAAGAGTGTGGGTGTGACTCCAGAGAGGCTGGGGCTGGGTGTGACACATGGAGGTGTGCAACAGTGACATCAGAGGGGGTGTGTGCAACAAGGAAGGTGGGTGTATGACGAGGGAGAGGCTGGGGCTCTGGTGAAATGCATGAGGATGTGTGTGTAACAAGGGAAGGATGGAGGACCATGTGAGAGGGAGCAGGAATGTGTGCCTGTGACACCCAAGGAGTGTGAAAAGGGAAAGTGTATGTGTGTGACACACAAATGTGTGTGTATGTGTAACAAGGGGAGAGGGTATGTGTGAAATGGTTGATGTGGGGCTGATTCTGTGTGTATGACAAGGGAGTGCGTGTGTATGTGTGTGTGTGTGTGTGTGTGTGAGTGAGATGGCTGAATGACAACACAGAAGGGGTGTGTGTGTAAAACAAGAGGGATCTTACTGTGTGTGTGTGAGGATGTGTGTGTACCAGAGAATAAAAGACAAGCTGGGCACTCTAGGTGTGTGTCTGCTCTACCCTCAGGGACTCAGGGAAGAGGTAGGGTTTGTCAGGGGACTCGGACCCTTGTCCATTAGCTGCTTGGAAGGAGGGAGACCCCAGAGCAGACAGGCCCCTCCTGGCGGTCACCTTGGCCAAAATCTCCGCTTCCTCTCTCCTTTTCCTCCGGATGGGAGAGAGATGGCCTCAGGGCAGAGCACAGTCTTCCCGCTGCACCAAGCATTGTAGTGGGTGGGGTGGGGACCTCCCACCTCCTCTCCTCTGATGAACACCAGCCCAGTCTTTTCCTCCCATCCCAGCGCTGCCCTTCTCTCCTGTCCAGGTGGGACAGGAATCAGGGAACCCCTGGCTGCCTGTGAGGGTGTCCAGTAGAAATTGGAGGAAAGGGAAGTTGGGGGAGGGGTGGGTTGGACTTTCCTGTCCTTCTTCCTGCTCCCCCACCCCCAGTACACACATGAATGTGTCCCCGCCACTTCCTTCCCTCCTTCCTGCCTCGCTGCCATTCCCTGCCGTTCCCAGTCCTGGAGAGAGTCAGAGAGTTGAGCTGGGAACCCAGGCAGTCCCTGAGCCTAGCCTGGCAGTCCAGCCCCGCCCCTGCTGGGGGGTAGGGGTAGGGGTCTCATCCTTCTCTTAAAGGGGCTAAAGTGCTCAAAATCTGATCTTTCAGAGCAGCACAACCTAACAGTGTGATGCTGCCAAGGACAGTTAGGTCCAAGTGTTTGGCACCTACTCTGAGTCAGGCTCGGAGATACAGTTAATTTCCCAAGGCAACTCTCAGGGGAGATGACTTGAGCGACTTTTTCAGATGAGAAATACTGGGGCTCAGCGACATGAAGCCACTTACCCCAAGTCACACAGCTCAGAAGTGGGGGAGCTAGGATCTCTCCAACTCTGGGCTGCCCGGGTCCAGAGCTCATGTGCTCAACCACTGCGCGTCTTGCCTTCTTCGGCAGTGGGGAGACCAGGGTGAGCCCTTAGGGACCCTCTCCTCCAGACTCTTCCACCTCCCCTCCTGTTGACCCAGGGGGAAACTGAGGCCCAGAGATACAGAAGAACAGTCCTCTGTTTGCAGAAAGACTCAGGGGCAGACGTGGGCAAGGGTCCAGGACTTTCATCTTAAAATTGAGGGCTCCTTCCAATAACACTTTCATGTCTGTTGGCTGCTGGGTCCACCTCACCCCTTCTCTGAGCCTCTGTGTCACCATCTGCCAAATGGGGAAATAACAATAACCAGAATGAGGATGGTCATAGTAGCTACCAATATTATTGCTTAATGGCTTACACGCAGTATTTCATTTAATTCTCCTAACGCTCTATGATGTAATATTAATAATAATAATTAATATAACAATGGTTAACATTTATGGTGCTACAGTGCACCAGAAAGTATTATGGAAAACACTTGACCAATCACTGAATAATCCTTACAATCCTATTATGTTACCCATCTTACAAGTGACACACTGAGGCACAGAGAGGTTAATTAAGTTGCCCACCGTTGGTCAGCTAAGAAGAGGCAGAGCGTGATTTGAACTTGGGAGGCTGGTTCCATTGTAGGGGTAGTCACGACTGTGAACCCCATTTTCAGATGAGGAAACTGAGGCTCAGAGGGGTAAGGGTGTCACAGCAAGTCGGGCCAGCCTGGACAGATTGAGCTCTTGCCCACGGTGCCAGTCTACCCATCCTAGGGGCTGAGAGAGGAGATGGTGGCTGTTAAAATTTGCTTCTGGGCACTGTGACTGGCAGGTAGATGCCGTTGAGAGGGAGGTAGGGCACTAAGGACAGAGGGGCTTGGATGAAGAGGCTGGATGGAGGCTCTAGTTAGGAACACATCAGAGAAACAAATAATCCCAGTCTGGTGGGACAGTAACAAGGAGTGTCCCCCTTGAGCACAGGTGATAACTCTTAAGGTGCCACTGGAGTGGCCTCCATACTCTTGACTGTATTCCCACCTCTGGCACCCCCATGTATATGGAAACAGCAACTCCCTACCACAGACACACACACACACACACCTCACACCCCAAACACAGCTTCCTCCCGCCAAGTCTTGCTCCCAACATCCTCACTCTTTCACACAAAGCCAGTTTCACCAAGGTTAAGAGCCCAAGAGGGAGACCTTCAAGGGTACATCTCATAACTGTCACATGCTTGGTGTGGTCCCCTCAGGCAAATGGTGTCCCTGCTCTGAGCCTCTGTCTCCTCATCTGGAAAATGGGAACCGTAAGATCTACCTCCTACCTCTCTAGGCTGTTGTGTGGGTTAAATGAGATTGTGTGTGTGAAGCACCCGGCATCAGGCCTGACAGATACTAAGTGCTCCATAAACAATAGTCACCATCATCATCATCATTGTTATTATTGCTGTGGAGAATGTCACAGTCCTGTTTGATTATCCAGTGATGATTTGCCCCAAGGAAATCATATTCCATCCACCTTTCTCTCACTTGGAGAGAAAGTCCGACTCAAAGTCAGCGTCACACAGCATCTCATCCCTTCAGAGCCCATGTCAGTTACGTTATTACATTTCTCTCAGGAACAGGCAACACCGTCATTCACAGAAAGACATCACCCACCTAAGGTCCCACCCTCCTCAGTGGTACCACTCCCACACCACGCCCCCACCATCTCTTGTCTTTTCCTAACAGCATCCACACACGCTCCCAATGACAATACACACATCCCACCCCAGCCGCCTCATACCACCACAGAACACACCGATACTTCCACCCCCGGCCCCCAGACAAGAGCAGCTTCCATGAGGATACACCGCAACCCTGGTTCCCCCCCAAATATATTGTCCCCGCAAAGGACACCTCTGTCACTCGCACTTCTGCCCTGCCTTTGTTGTGACTGGCCACCCTCCCAGATCTGAGCCACCTTTCAGGGTCAACTCTCTGACAAAAAAGCCTCACTCTGACCGCAGCATCCCAGATCTCCTGGGTAGGTAAACTTTATTCATGGAGGTGGGGGAGTATTGGTTACTTTCTGAAAGTCTTTGTAAGCATTTCTGAAGAGAAAGGCACGGGGAGACCAGAGACTCAGAATGACTAGAAAACAGAAAAACAGCCCCTTTCCAAGGTCATATTGAAATAGCAGCAGAGGGAAACCAGGAGAGCCGAAGGTGGCATCCTCCATCCCTGTCGTGTGTAGAGGGAGCTGCCTGGACCCAGGGGAAGAGCGAAGAGGGGACGGGGGTGGATGGGTGGAAAGTTCTGGCGTCTAGATTCTGCTTCGGTAGAAGGGGGAACTTTTTCACAAGCAGAGCGTGAGGGCTGGGGGCTCTGGGGTCAGCTGAGGTCATGTGTCTGCCCTTTGCTACAAGGCAGACTGACAGAGTCCTGGTTTCTTCCTGGAGGAGGCGGGCCTCACATGGCCTGGAATGTAGAAGATTCTGAAGAGGCCCAGAGCAGACTGTTGGCCGCTGTGGGGACTCCTGGGACTTAAAGTCTTGACCTTCTACAGGTGCGAGGTCTCAGCTGCTCACTCTCCATAGGATGCTGGCCTGTGGATGGGCCTCCAAACTTCCCCTACGCTGATATAGGGACCCCCAAGTGCCCACAAGATGACTTAAGGGCACGAACAAACTGTTTTTTAGATCTTTTTTTTATATTAATGCACTTTGGGAGGAAAAAATATAACCAGCCCTTCAAACTCTGACTCTTAGCAGTGATTTTAAGAGTCCTCTTGAAATAGATGCATTTACATTTTAAAAGTGAGTGGACTTAAAGGGCACGGACTGTCGGTCTTGTTCCCTGCTGTGTCCCCAGGACCTAAAACAAGGCAGGTGCTCAGAAAGGATTTGTTGGAGGAAAGGAGAGAAGAGGGGGAGAAGAAGAAAAGAAATACTAGTACAGAAGGCTGCAACAAGGGCCAGATTCAGGCAGGAGGCATGAGGAAGAAGAAAATTAGAGATATGCTGGGGGTGAGGAGTGGGAGCAGAGTCTTGTTTCTATCAGTGAGAGGACATCCCTCCTCCCAGAAGCAGGGAGAAGCCTGGGGACAGGTAATGGAGGAAGTGGGGCCTCCCCTCCTCCTATTTCCCAACAAAACCCCAAACCATAGAGACACATTTCCCCATTTATAGTGCACTTACCATGTGCCAGACACTGTGATGAGAACTTCACCTGTGTTCATGAAATAGGTGATATTAATCATAACGTTGATAATAGTGATGATGATGGCGGTGGTATCTAACATTTCTCAAGTGTTCTACATGCCTAAGACCCTCCTAAGTACTTTATAGTTTATCATGTAATTAATGATAGTCACCCTAGGAAGTAGCGCTATCCTGTCCCCATTTTACAGATGAGAAAACTGAGGCGCAAAGAGGTGAGGTGATGCATCCAAGGCCATGGAACCCATCAGTGACAGAATTCGCATTCCGCCTAGGGCTGTTTCTGCCCTTTCATTTGGAGACTCTCGGGCAGAACCTGAGGAAGTGGGAACAACAGGGGCAGGGGGCGTCACCAGTTTTCTTTGGAGCAGATGGCCCTGGATGGAGGAAGATGGAGAATGATGTCAAGAAGGAAAGAGGACAGAGTTCTAGTGAGAACGCCCTCCCCATCTTTCTGAACCTCCCAAAGATGGAGCACTGGCCCCCATCTCTGTGTCAGGTGGAGGGGCGGGGCAAGCAAAGGGCCACCTCTGTGAGCCCAGGGAAGAAAGTAATTTCAGACGGGGAGGGGGTGGTGTCAGGATGATTGATGGAAAGGCACCCTGAGGGGTTAATTACCTAATAGGCTTAATGGTCTGATTAGGCAAGTTTAAGAGGATCGCCTTGGGCTAAAGGAAACCCCTTAATTCTGGGCACCCATCCCCATGCCTGCAAAGCCACATCCAGCTCCTTGCCCCCATACCTCCATCTTAACATGTCAGGGAACCCAGAACCTTCCATCTTAAGGGACCAGGTGGAGAGGGGCAGGGCTCCCAGCCCCCCGCCCTGCTCCCACTTTTAACAGCAGTTTCTCTTTTATCTGTTCTGTATATTGGAGTTTCATGTGAGACATTGAAAATCGGTTTCCTTTGCTTAACAGAAAGAGTTAAAAACCACTAGAGGATGGTCTGACCTTAAGCTTTGGAAGCAAAATGGCCTGGCTCCTCCCCTCCTTTTCCCAGGGTTTACTGCGTGCCTACTATGCACTGGGCACTGCGTGAGTCCCTGGACACAAAGATGAGCTTCAGTGATGTGATCCACACTGGACTTCTGGGGTAGTTTGCTCTGAAAGCATGAAAAAAAGGGATCCAGGGATTCATCCCCTCCTCAGGGTTTAAGAAAAGCTTCTAAGAAGAAGGGACATTTGAGGGGGGACCTAACAGACAAGACGAATTGACTTGGGGGAGGGAGTTCCGGGCAAAGAGGATGTGCAAAGGCCCTGAGGTAGGAGGGAGGCAGGGAGTTTGAGGAACAAAAAGGAAAGTGTGTCTGCAGGGAGATGAGGATGTGAAGCTGGAGAGGTGGACGAGGCCAAATCACAAAAGGGTCTTAGACTCAGAAGGCTCCTGAATTTCCACCCTGTGAAGACTTAAGGGCAACAGCTTGGTTAGAAGGTAGAAAAGGTTAGGTACTTGCCTTGAGACTTCATGAACAAAGCGCTTTACACGTGACCGAGAAAATTGGTCTGCAAAGAATGACCGAAGCCCCATTAACGACCCGTGGTGCCACCTCACCACCTCTAGGACTGAGCAGGTTGGACTTTAGCCGCCAGCAGGGAAGAGTGTTAAGCATGGGCCAGCCAAGACTGAATCAGAATTGCATTTGAATCTCAGGCCAGCCACTGTCTTGGTGTCCTAGGGCTGGTACCTTTACTTTTCTGTGTGTCAGTTTACCCTTATGTTAGACTTTTTGCGGGGGTAGGGGGTGGCGGTTAGGTTTATTTATTTATTTACTTTAATAGAGGCACTGGGGATTGAACCCAGGACCTCGTGCATGCTAAGCATGTGCTCTAACACTAAGCTTCATCCGTTTCCTCTCCCCTTATGTTAAAATGGAGCTCATTCTACTCACCTCACTGGGCGGTCTTGAGGAATGGATTAGATCAAGTTGGCAAGCACACAGCACAGCAGCGGGTCAGTAGTGAGGGTTGAGAGCATCCCAGAGTCCAGCCCTCTTCCCTGCTCTCTGCTCGCTGTTTTCCACCAATCAGACCACCATCACCTCCCAACTGGACCACTGCAGTTGCCTCCTCACTGGCCTCCCAGCTCTTCCACCTGTGCTTCTCACAGTCTCCTCCCCTCATGGCCCTCAGAGGGAGCTTAAAACCTAAGTCAGATCACATCCCTCCTCTGCTCAGGGCCTTCCCGTAGCCTCTACCTCACTTGGAATAAAACCTAGAGACTTCACTTTGGCCTAGAAGCCAGGATGCCCCACCACTATATCAACCCCTCTAAGCCTGCATCTCCTCCCTTTCATCCTCTGTCAGCCAAAGCCGCACTCCCACTCAAACAACGCAGGCACAATTCCACCCCAGGGCCTTTGCACTTGCTCTTTCTCCACAGAGCCACAGGGTTCTGTTCCCTCCTCCACAGCCGGGAGGCAGGATATTGTAATGGTTCAGAGCATGAACTCTGGAGCCAGGTTGGGTTCAGATCTCAACCCTGCCACCTACTAGCTATGTGAGCAGGAGCAGTTTCTTCACCTTTGTTTCCTCATCTGTAGAGTGGGTTTTTAAGCCCTCCCTCGTAAGCATCAGTGTGAAAATTAAAAGAACTCATATTCATAAAGTACTTGAAGCAGAGTCTGGCGCATATCAGGCGCTCTAGAAGAGTTTGATAAACAAAGAATGCCACGTTCCTGGGAAGGGCTTTCCTGGCTACCGGATCTGACAGTACAGCCCCTTACACTCCCCATCCTCTTTCCTGCCTCATTTTGTTTTCTTAGTACCATCCAAAGAAACATACTGCATACTGTCCGTCTTCCCCCCTCTAGAAGAATGTAGCTGTGTGAGCTCTTGGCTGAAACACTGACACTCATTTGGCCTTATTTGCGAAATCAGGGAGCTTTGTCTGTTTTCTTCATGGATGTTTCAGTAGAACGGTGCCAAGCACGTAGCAGGTGCTCAGTAACTATTGGTGGAATGAATGAATGAAGGAAGGAAGGAAGGAAGGAAGGAAGATCATTACATGTATTATTTTCCTTACTGCTATTCTCTTGGTCATTACTGTTATATGTTACTGTGATCCCCGTGGTTTCCCAGCCTCCCTCCCTGGAGTACCATCCAAAGGTGAAGACCCCTCTCCCCTGACCTCCCTCCCCACTGTGTGCCCCTGCAGAGGAAGGGGAATACTTCCTGAAGGTGCTGATCCCCAGCTACGCGGCGGGCTCCATCATTGGCAAGGGCGGGCAGACCATCGTGCAGCTGCAGAAGGAGACCGGAGCCACCATCAAGCTCTCCAAGTCCAAAGACTTCTATCCGGGTGAGCCGCAGCCCGGTCCTCTTCCCCAGGCCTCCCATCCCACCCACCTGGGCCTCCAGGAGGGGGAAGGGCTGCCCTAGGGGCAGTGAGAGTGGTAGGGGGCCTCCCCTCCCTCTAAGGGGGCTGAGCTACCCTTGGCCCCCTGGGGCCAGGCCCCAGCAGATGGGGGTGGGGGCAGCACAAGACAATAGGGCTGCTGCATATTCATGAGCTCATTTGCATGATGTGCTGGCAGATGTGCCCCTTCCCACACACCTGCCCCTTTGGGTCAGTTGGAGGAGCTGGGGGGGGCCAGGGAGGCAGGTGTTAGGGTGCCCCTTAGGGCTGTGGGGGGCCAGCCATCCATGTTACACAGACCCTCACTCTTTCCTTTTGGATTTCTCTGTCACCCCATCTTGCCCAGTCTGAGTCGCACTGGTTTTCTGTCTGTGTCATGCTTTCTGTGTTTCTCTCCTTCTGCTTCTGACTTTCCCATCTCTTTTCCCTTTAGTCTCCATTCCCATCCTACTCTGCTTTTGGCTCTGGCTCACTGGTTCTGTTTGGACATCCCCCATCTCTGTCCTCTGAGTCTCCCAGACATTCTGTCTGTCTCTGCTTTGCCCTCTCCCTCCTCTCCTCTTCCCTTCCCTCTCTGTCTTCCCATCTCTCTCCATCTTTTCCTTCCCCTCCGACTCTCAGATTCTCACATTTTTCTTTCTCTTGCTCTCCCAACTCTCTGTTCAGTCACCCAGTATTTAGTAGCACCTTTCCATCCTCTACCTGGATCATCCCTTATTTCTTGCCTCCCTTACTTGCCCATTTCTACCTTCTTGTTTCTCTTTTTTCCCTAAGTCTGAGTTTCCTCTTTTTTTTTTTCCTCTCTCCAAATCCAGCCACTTTTCTGCCTCTCCTCCAGTTCTGTCTCCCTCCCTCCAACCATAAAATTTTCAAGGCCCCTCTGCTCTCTCTCATCCCTCTCAGTGTCTATCTCCCTCCCCAGACCAATGCCTGAGCTTTGACATCTAGGAATCCGGGGAAGGCTCCCTGCATTGCATCTTTGGTCCAGCGCTGGTTCTAGTTCATCCTTAATCCCCTTGGATTTTTTAGGTCAAACACCAGAGCTAGAGCCCAGGGTCAGGACAAATTCATATTCTCTCTCTCTCTCTCAGTCTCTCTTTCTCTCTCTCTCTCCTCCCTCCACCGCCCTGCCTCCCATCTCACTAAGCAGCTTTGGCAAGAGGTTTAGAGAACAGTCCAGGGAACCTGGCCCAACCCCCTTCTCTCATCCACCCTGGCCCAGTTTCCCCCGCACCCTTCTAGCCCACAAGATACGGATGAGACTTCTGCTTGGGACATTCATCTAAGGACACTTGGTTCCTTGCCCCTGGATCTCATTCTGTGACATGACACACGTCATCCCCTTCCATCTCAGTGACACACCCCACAGACCAGGCAGCTGAGAACCCCAGAGGACGGGACAGTCCTTGGCTCTCCTGGGCCAGTGTTCAAACAAGCAATGTGAGCCAGCATCTCTCCCCAGCCCCTGGATGTGCAGCCAGCCCCACTCCCCACCCCTGAATTAGAATTTTCAGATCATAGGCATGTGCTGGCTTCTAACTCAGAGATGCAGGCCACAGGCCCCAAAGTCCCAGTCCTGTCCCTAGGACTTCCTAGGACCCACAGGAACATAAGAAATGGTGGTCCTACTGCTTGAGCATGTGTTCCTCTGCTCCTGGCTGACACCTTTCATTCATTCATTCAACATATATTCTCTGAGCATCTTCTCTATGCCAGTGCCCTGCTGGACAGAGATAGGGACACAGCAGTGACTGAGACACCCCAGTCTGGTCCTCACAGATCTCACATCCCAGTAGGGGAGATCAACCAAACACCAGTGATGTCCTAGAGTGGTCAGGGCTGGGATGGGGAAGCCCAGAGGATGGAGGGAGCCCGGACAGGGCACCCGACCCAGCCTGGCGGAGGTCAGGAAGGGCTTCCTAGAGGAAGAGGCCAGAACAATAAGTAAGAATGAGCTGGGTAAAGAGCAGTGAAGGGTGCTTCAGAGAGATGAAGTAGCATGTTCAAAGGCTAGGGAAGAGGGGGAGTGTGGCTGAGGCATAAAAGAACAGGTGAGAAAGGACAATGGAGAAATTGAAAGGGTCCTCTGGGCCTGGTCGGCTCACACATTCAAACACAAAGACATACACACACATGCAGACACACACACTGCACTTACGTGTCTACTACATGAAACAAAAATCTACCTGGCCTTTAACCCGAAGGGAGGAGCAGAACACACAGAGGGTGTCCCCTCCTTGGTACAGGAAACCCCAAACACCAGATTCAATCCTTCTGGGTCATACACGGAGAAACTAAGACCCAGAAAAAGGCAGATACCTGCCCAAAGGCACATAGTCTCCTGTGTGGCTCACCAGACAGTTTAGTGATTCTAGCACTCCTTCCGATTTTGAGCACCTGCCTGAAGCCCTGGACCTGAGCCCCAGAAGAAAAACAGACACACACTCTTTAAAAAAATTTTTTTATTGATTAATAACACATTTGCAGTGAAGTACCAAATCATAAGTGACTACTTAATAAATTCATATGTATTCTTTTTTACTATCAAAAACACAAAAGCAAAATTGCCGTCATTGTATGCCTTTCCCCAACACACACACTCCACACACCCCAAACTGAGCACTGTGTGGCTCAGTGGTTAAAAGCCCAGACCCTGAAGCCAGACACCTGGGGCTCGAAACCCTGATCTTTCACTGCTGGCTGAGGGAACTTGGACAAACCCCAGACCTCTGTGACTTAGTGTCCTTAGCAGTAAATCAAGAATAATGATGTCGCCTGTCTCATATATTAAAGTGAACAAATATATGTAAAGTGCTTAGAATTGTGCCTGGCTATTGGTGTTATGTAAGCACCAGCTGTTATTATTAGCCATTCTTTCAGGGTTTAACTGAGTCCCCCAAAGCCCCTGTGGACCCTGGTTAAGAACCACAAGGGAATGTGAGATCACAGGCTCCCTGAGCTGGAAGGAAGCCTCACAGAGATGGAGAGCCTGGCCACTTCAGCTGGGCTCTCCCTGGGGCCACCCCACCCCCCAGTTCCCACCCTGACCCACACCCTTTCCTATTTACAACCAGACGAAGGCAGCCTGCACGCTGACTCACGCTTGGCTCAGGCCAAGCCATTGTTCTGGGGTGGAGGGGAGTAAGAGTGAGGAACAGTAGCCCAAAGGAGATGGGGGATGTCAACTACACAAGTGACTCAAGACAGTGACACTCAGACATACAGCAAGACTGGCATGCCAGGCTGAGAGATGACAAGGGAGTAATCAGAGTGGTAACATCAGCATGCTGCACTGAAATGCCCACAGGACACTGGACACTCACCCCGCAGTGTCCCAGACACGCAGGCACATGCAGCCTGGTGCACACTCCAGACCTTTTACAGACCAGAGAGCCAACTGGCCCTGCAGACAGAGTCCCACCCAGGGAGAGACACACACACGTACACACACCTGCCATGCCCAAATCAGCCTCACCACAGCAAGTCTTCATAGAGTCTTCTTTGTCTGGCTGTAATACATACACTCAGAAACACACACAGATATATCAGTCCTCCAAGCAATCTTACATACTGACACCTGGGTCTGCCTGTTGGCCTCTTTCTCTTCTGTGATGCATGAGCGCATGATGTTCACGCACATCAGTCACAGAGTCTTGTCTGTTTCCTATACGCGTGCCTTCATACACATATACGTGCGTTCCATACACCAGACATCCAAGCAGTCTTGAATACCTAGTGGTGTCTGGCTACCTCTTTCCCTTACATACACACACACACACGCAGACACACACACTGTCATAGAGTCTCAAAGTGCTATACATTCATCATTCAGCCTCAATGCCGCTTCGTGGAATTCTTTGTTTCTTACTCTCAAACCCATATGGACATCCAGCTCAGTCTCACAGTGTACATAACCTTGAACAGCACAGCAACACCAAAGTCTTTCCTATACACAAGAGGACACACAAACGTCTTTTTGGAATCATTATGTCATGCAGTTTGTCTCTCGGTCTCTCCTGCTCTTTCCTGAACACACACATACATAGATAAAGATAATTCATCCAGTCCTGCCCAAGTATACGCAAGTACACACACACCACTCACCCAAACAGCCTCACAGATGTACTCACACTGGCCAATAATTGTCACCCAGAGTCTCTCTCCCATACACATATATGCCAACATCACCCACAGTTAGCTTCTTTTTCTTGCTGCCCCCCCAATACACACTGACACACACACACACATACACACCATGAGGATGACCAACTCAGAACTACAGCCAATATCTGGAGAATCTCCAGTAAATGCACCCACCCTACCCACCTTTCTCCATCCCCGTCTCCACTCTTCCACAAGTTACCTTTGACCTACTCTGCTCTCCCCTATCCACACCCATGCCCTCCCCCACCCCCAGCCCTCCATCTGGTGGGTCCAGGCAGGCACTCAGGCCTCTCTCCTGTCTCCCCCATCCCCCAGCCCTTCCCCATCCTCTCCAAAAGCCCAGAGGCCGTCGCTGCAGGCTTTCAGGGGTTGCCATAGCAACGGGGCCTCGTCCCTCGTCCCCCTGGGGGTGGGCTGAGGACCCGGCCAGCCACACCGATAAGGGGGTTCCAGTTACTGTGGCAACCGTTGCAGGCCTGAGCTCTCGGCTTCTAGAAGGTGGGGGGAGTGGTGAGTGAGTGAATGGTTGCCAAAGCAACCGAAAGCCGGCAAGGACTGGGAAGAGGCAGCTGAGCCCTGTCTCCCTTGCCCAGGGCTGCTGTGGGCATCGCAAAGCACTTAAGCATCATTCTTCCATCCCTTGGGGTTGTTTTAAGGGAGGGAGAGGAAGTGCAGATAATGAAACAGGGATTCCACTCACTCTCCCAGCTACCCATCATGGTCTGGGAGCCCATGCCAGCTTACCCAGACTTACCATGTGACCTGGGGCTACTCAGATCCACTCTCTGGACCTCAGTTTTCTCTTTCCTTTAAATGGGACCTGTCTCTCAGGAGTGCCCCTTTTCCTATCTGATGAGTGTGCCCTCTCTCTTCCTTGCTCCACAGGAACCACAGAGCGAGTATGCCTGGTACAGGGCACAGCAGAGGCCTTGAATGCTGTGCACAGCTTTATTGCTGAGAAGGTCCGAGAAATCCCACAAGCAATGACCAAGCCTGAGGTGGTCAACATCCTTCAACCACAAACCACAATGAACCCTGACAGAGCCAAGCAGGTTAGCAGGGCCAGAGACTGTGTTTCTGTAAAGCTGGTGGGGTTCTGGGAGAAGATAATTCTTCCACATCACTGGACTGCAATGGACGTTCAATGGGATAATGGCTATAAAACGTTTATCAATCAAATGCATAGTAACTCCACTACTGGGGAGTCAGCCTAAGGACTCCAGACCTCTTAGGGTGATCTAATTCAGAGAGTAAAGGTCTGGAGAATCTGACCCAGACCCCTTTCCTTATACCTCCTTCCTGGATTCTCTAGATCCTCTTTCCCTTCCACCTCATCCCGCTGTCTTTCCAGAACCATCTGCTTCCCACTTCCTGTTCTCACCAAAAGTAACCTCAGTAATACCTCATCTACATACAGAAGAGTTTAGAAATGGCTACATACAGAAGAGTTTAGAAATGGCCTCTGGTACTTCATCTCTCCGTTAACTACTGAATAGGTGTGGCCACCATTTTGGAGAAATGGTATTTCCTTAGGGAGAGAGGGGCAGGTCTCTGTAAGGAGGATGGCAGAGCCTCTTGGGTTACGGGGGGTGGCGTAGGGACTTGGCAAGGAGCAGATCCAATCACTTTACAGGCCTCTCCAATTGCCAGGACCACCGTGGGTACCAGACAGGTGGGCTTGCATTAAAGCCCTTGGCAGCACGGTCCTGACTGGCTACGGATCCAAGGAGGAGGAGAACGCGGGGTTGGCTGCAGTAAATTCCCTGTTTTCTCTCCCCTTCTCAGCTCCCATATACATGAGCACACGATGCAAAGAGACAAGAAGTCCTGGGCAGATGGACAGCCCTCTTGTGAGGGTTCCTTAACGTCTGCCTAAAAGCAGAAGAGAGAGGGCCTCGGTAAAATGAAGCTGGAATTGTTGGGAATTCTTGTGGCTCTGAGGTGAGGTAGACCACGGGCCTGAGTCCCTCCAAGCTCGTGGGGAAACGGTGGCAGAAAACCCCGGAAGAATGCTGCAGAGCGGAGCATTCCCAAAAAAGACTGCGGGCTTGGGGCTTGGAGCGCGGCTGCTGTCCTTGGTGCTGAAGCAGCTCCGCTCCTTGCGCCCTGCCAGGCCTCTTCTGAATCCCTTCCTATCACAGGCCACAGCTTACCCAGTTTACACGAGGCGAGGGTATTGCCTCCTCCCTCCGCCTTGGTCGTGGCTGCAAGGGGCTCCGGGTTCATCAAGAGTTTGTACGTGTTGCAGGGAAAATGGGGTCAGCACCATCTGTGCCTGAGCTTCGCACCCCACCCCCTAAGCCACAGAACTCTGACTTAGTGGAGTCGAAAGGTTACAGAACCATGATTTTTCTCTGCCTTATTACTCGTGGGCTCCAAAGAATAAGAAAGATGATGGCTGAAGGCTCAGGCTCCGGAGTTAGATGTTGAGATGAATTTCACTCTGATACTTCTTACCTGAGTGACCTTGAGCAAGTGACCTGATTTCTCCATGTAAAATGAGGTTTATTGTGGTAACTACTTAAGCGTGGTGGTTAGCATTCATTAATGTTTGAAAAGCACTTAGCATGTATGCCTAAGGCATAGAAAGTTCTCCAAAAATGTTAGCCGTTGTTATGGGATTTTCAACTCAGGAGGCAGGTCTGTTCCCTATTTGCCTTGGATTTGCTGTATTACTCTGCTTCTTCCCTTCTGTGTACCTCAGCTTCCCTTCCTTTACAGTGGGGAAGCCGGGCCAAACCAGGGATTATAAATTGCAATGCCTCCAGGATTCAGAAATGGAATATAAACGATTGGGGACTGTGGCCTCATCATAGAGATATAATACCCTCCCTAAAGGGGGAAGCTTAGCATGACTTGATACTTGCCCTTTGCGAATGTGGACGTAGTGTTACCACATCTTCCACATTTTTCAAAAGAAGTCCAAAATATTTTAAAATAATTGATTTTTCAAGGTTGGCTTAGTTTTAAACTGCTGTGTGGCTGTGGGCTGGCTCTGGCTAGAGCATCACCAGTTTGCCACCTCTGTACTAGACCAGTGGTTTTCAGCCCTGGTTGGTATCTGAATCATCTAGGTAGCTTAAAACACAGATTTCTCGAGGGAGGGTATAGATCAGTGGTAGAGCCCATGCTTAGCATGCACGAGGTCCTGGGTTCAGTCCCCAGTACCTCCACTTAAATAAATAAGTAAATAAGTAAGTAAATAAATAAATAAACCCAATCCCCCCAAAATCAAAAAAGCAAAACAAAACAAAACAAAAAACCCTGCAGCCTGGAGCCAGTGAATCAGAATTCCTGGGGAGAAGGCCTGGGAATCTTAACATGGACTGTGGCCAGGGATAAGATCCTGGCACTACTATTCACTATCTCTGTGACTCTAAGCGAGTTCCTTACCTCTCTGTGCCCCTGTTTCCCAATCTATAAAATGTGATAATCATAGTACCTGCCTTGTAGGGTTGTTGCCAAGATTAAGTAAGCTACTATAAGAAAGTATTTAGAAAAATGTCTGGCATGTGGTATGCTAGCAGCTACTGGGCTGCTGCTACTGTTGTTGTTATATTGTTACTATTATTTTTAAATCTCCAGGCGTGCAACCCCCTGGGGCAGGTGTTCTCTGAGGTCTTTCTGGCTCTAAAACTCCTATAATTCTGTGGCTCTGTGATTCCAACATTCTAAACATATATTATTCTTAGAATCTACTGTTCTGACATCCTGGGACTCCAGGATTCTATTGAACTGCACCTGCAGATCTCTCTAAGATGCTGTGGTTCTGCGATCTGGGCCGATCATGAAGGCCGCTACTGTTTCTGAGGGCTTCCCATGTGCCAGGCAGTAGAAGGTCACTTCAGTCATTCAGTATTCCCAGTATTTGTATAGGGTAGCTGTGGTTTTGTCAGTTTCAGAGATGAGGAAACAAGTACAGAGAGGTGAAAGCAAATGCTTTCACCATTTCTGGGTGAACACTGTTCCTTGGATGAAAAGGTTCCATCCTTCCTCCATTGCTCTGAAATGCTGTATCACATACTAAATACCCCTTTACTCTTAGGTCTGATTTTGTACATTCTTCTGTTCTATCCCCTTGACTTGTCAGACTTCTTTTTTTCCTAATGATTTCTTCAAAATAACAGCTGTTTTGAAATATAATCCACATACTGTATGGTTCATTATTTTTAAATGTATAATTCAGTGGTTTCAGTATAATCACAGAGTTGCACATTGATCATCACTATCTAATTCCAAAACATTTTCACCACCCCAAAAAGAAGCTCCATACCCATCAACAGTTCCTCTCCATTCCCCTAGTCCTCTCCCTCTCCACCCCCTTCCCACCACTAGTCTGCTTTTAGTGTCTATGGATTTGCCTATTCTGAATAGTTTACATAAGTTGGTTGCTATTTCTGTGGCATTTTGTGTCTGGCTTCTTTCCCTTAGTATATAATGTCTTCAAGATTCATCCATATTATAGCATATATCAAAACTCCATTTCTGGTGGGGAAGCTATAGCTCAGTGGTAGAGTGCGTGCTTAGCATGCACAAGGTCCTGGGTTTGATCCCCAGTACTCCCATTAAATAAATAAACCTAATCCCCCCCCCTTTTTTTAAAAAAAAAAACTCCATTCCTTTTTGTGGTCAAATAACATTTCATTGTAAGGATATACCACATTTTGTTTGTCTGTTCATGGCTTGATAGAAATTTGGGTTGTTTCTACTTTTTAGCTATTATGAATAATGGTGGTGATGAACATATATGTGGACATATGTTTTCAATTCTCTGGGGTATATACCTAGGGTGGAATTTCTGGGTCACATGATCTATGACTTTTATGTATATTAACTTTTTTGAAGAACTGCCAGACTTTTTTCCCAAGTGGCTATACCACAGATGTGGGATTTAAATCCAGGTCTGCTCATGGGGATAACAATGACAACCATTTCTTGACCACCTACTATGTGTACATATTAATTGCATGCTCTCATGGCACCCAATGCTTGGCACATAGTTGGTGCTCAGCAAATGTTGCTGGTTTGAATGCATGGATGATGACATGCTCACAGGGACCAAGCAGAAACATAACTGAGGGGAGGCATCTCGGTATAACCTGGCAGTGGTAGGCACTGCATGCCACCTGAAGGGCAGCCATGCACAGTTCTAGCTGACTGTGGCCGTGGTTGAATTTCTAACTCATCATTTCATGCATGATCTCTGTTAGACCTCACAGTAATCCTATGGAGGAGATATGAGTATCCCCATTTTACAGATGAGAAAACTGAGTTTCAAAGAGATTAGGTCCCTTGCCCAGCATCAGTGACGGGGCCAGGACTTGAACCTGAGCAGATGTCTCCAGAGTCCAAGGCATCTTTTCAGGGATTTGTGTGCACAGATTGCAGTCTGGTGGCCTCGCTACTGTACAGTGGTTCTCACACAATTTTAAATGATTGCCAACATTTAGAAACTAGGATGCTTCACATTTTACAAGTCAGAATTTCCAGTTAGTCTATAAAACTCATATCAGGCTGAGTTTGGCTACCTAAATTCATATACACAAACACCCCACCACCACCACTAGGTGAGCCACACCTCCACTCAGTCCCATTCCTGCTTGGTCCTTTGGCCATGTCATCATCCATTTTTCATCCATCCATTCATTCACCCACCCTTTGCTGAGTATGTGCCAGGCACTCCTCTAGGCACTGAGAACCCAGTAGTAAGCAATACAGATGGAAATCTCTGTCCCTGTGGGTCTTAAATTCTTTCATGGGAAGCAGAAAATAAACAAGTAAATAAATAGAATATGTAGGATGTCAGAGAGTGAAACTACTAAGAAGAAAAAACAGAGAAAGAAAGGAAATACTGGGGGGAGGTTTCTCTTAGTATTTTATCTGGAAAATGTTTAAAGAACAAGACAATGAACTCCTACACTGCACTTAGATTCACCGATTGTTAGCATCTGCTTTATCTCCACAAACACACACATACACACATGGTTTTTGGTTTCTTTTTTCCTGATCCATTTGAAAATAAGTTGTAGGCCTCATGATTCTTCACTCCTAAATATTTCAGCATGTATCTCCCAAGAACAAGGACAGTCTCCTTTATTATTATATTACTATTATCACTCCTATAAAAATTAATACTAAATTCATAATATTATTTAATAAAAAGTCCATATTCAGATTGCCCCAAAATAGCTTTTATATCTCTAGAACATTTTTTATTAATGATTCTGTAAGTGTTCATGCATTGCATTTGGTGGTTATATCTCAGTAATCTTTTTTTTTCCAACTTTTTTGGGGGGAGGGGTAGGAAATTAGGTTTATTTATTTATTTTTAGTGGCAGTACTGGGGATTGAGCCCAAGACCCTGTGCATGCTGAGCATGTGCTCTACCACTTGAGCTATACCCTCCCCCCTCGGTAATCTCTTTTAATCTAGCATAGTCTGGGATATATATATATTTTTTTTACATTTTTTATTGATTCATAATCATTTTACGGTGTTGTGTCAAATTCCAGTGTTCAGCACAATTTTTCAGTCATTCATGGACATACACACACTCATTGTCACATTTTTTTCTCTGTGATTTATCATAACATTTTGTGTATATTTCCCTGTGCTATACAGTGTAATCTTGTTTATCTATTCTACAATTTTGAAATCCCAGTCTATCCCTTCCCACCCTCTACCCCCCCCAGTAACCACAAGTCTGTATTCTCTGTCCATGAGTCTATTTCTGTCCTATATTTATGCTTTGTTTTTGTTTGTTTTTGTTTTTTAGATTCCACATATGAGCGATCTCATATGGTATTTTTCTTTCTCTTTCTGGCTTACTTCACTTAGAATGACATTCTCTAGGATCATCCATGTTGCTGCAAATGGCATTATGTTGTCGGTTTTTATGGCTGAGGGGATATATTTTTGAAGGTAGAGCCAGCAGAATTGCTGATTGGATGTTGCTTGTAAAGGGAAGAGAGGACTTGTAAGGGTTGGGCCTGAGTGGTGGATGGATGCATCTTCCGTTTACTGAAATGAGGAAGACCATGGCAGAAGCGCTTTTGAAGAGGAAGATGAGGAGTCAATTTTGGACTTTATGTTTGGAATGTCCACTCAACATCATCCTAGAGATGTGAGGTTGGCGGTTACAAGTCTAGAGGTGTCGATGCTGGAGACATAAACACGTAGACAAGCTTTGATCATCGGGTGGTTAGGGAAGGTCTCTCTGAGGAGGTGCATTTGTGCAAAGACCTGAATGGAGAGAGGGATGAGCCGCCTTTTCTAGGGAAGAGCATTCCAGATGAGGGAACAGCAGGTGCAAAGGCCCTGAGCTGATCAAGTTGGAGGAACTGCAGGGAATCTGATATGTCTGCCGTGGAGTTAGCAAGGGACAGGGAAGAGTGAAGTCAGGGCGGTATCAGGAAACAGCATGTAGAGTTCTCAGCCCTGTCACACCTGATGTCCCCTTTCTCCTGCAAATATTTTCGCATGCCCACTTTCCTCTCTGAAATAATGTATATGTAATATGTATATATATGTATATATATATAAATAAACATAGCTACATCTGTAAGATTTTTAACAGTTTTATTGAGATATAATTCACATAAATGCAATTGACCCATTTCAAGTGTGCAGTTCCATGGCTTTATTATATTCAGACTTGGGCATCCACCACCACAGTCAATTTTAGAACATTTCATTTCCTCAAAAGGGAATCTTGATCCCCTTAGCTATCACCCCTCAATCCTCCCAGCTCCCTCCACCCCTGCTCTAAGCCACCACTAATCTACTTTGTCTCTATAGATTTGCCTATTCTGAACATTCATATAAATGGAATTATACAATCTGTGGTCTTTTGCGCCTGACTTCCTTCACATAATGTTTTCTAGGTTCATCCATGTGGTAGCATGCATCCTTACTTTGTTTGTTTAAACTGCCCATGGAGGGTATAGCTCAGTGGTAGAGCACGTGCTTAAGCACACATGATGTCCTGGGTGCAATCCCCAGTACCTCCAATAAATAAATAAATAAATCTAATTACCTCCCCACCCAAAAAGTTTAGATGATAAATTGATTGCCAAATAATATTCCATTGTATGGATGTACATCTTCTATATCCCATAAGACTTTCTTAAATAAAGAAGAAGTGAATGGAAGTTGATTTGCTAGAAAGTGAGATGAATTTTAATATGTAAATGCTCAGCCCAGAGACCATGGTAGAAGAAATCATGAAATAGTTAGCTGCTCACACCTAACGTGGCCTGAGTGAGACAAGCACTCAGAGTGATCCAGAGCAGAGTACTGGATTTAAGTTTTACACATGGCATTACTACTGATGCCACAGTTTTCTCAAATGGTGAATGACTCTTGGTAAAGTTGAGAACCAAAGTACAATCATCCCTTGATTTACTGAGAGTTACATTCCTGGAAATTTCAGTAGATCTTCAAACCGTGCCAAAAAAAAACAAAAACAAAACTTAATACTTACATGTATCAGAAGGTTGGGAGATTTGGAAATAGACTTTCACCAACATGAGTGTTACAGGGGACATTCAAAAGTCATACAGGACCTGGGACGGTTCTTCATTGTGAGAATCTGACTCTCACGTTGCAGGTGCAGACATCCGGGTCCCTGCTCACTGAATGCCTGCATCTGCCCCCAGGTACTACGACAACCAAAACCGCTCCCACAATTTCTCAAACACCCCTGGGGTCTGGCTTGCAGGTGGAAAGGAGAGGCAGAGATGAGAGCTTCAGAGAGTAGAATCCACTGGTCTAAAGGGAACGCGGGAAGGATTGAGAAGGAGGAATTTATGTGTAGAAAATGCTCTTGGAGATGTGAAAGGAGACATCTGGTTTTGAAATATCCCCACTGGAATTAAGACTGATCAGCTTTGTAGCTGCATAGAATGGGCTGCCCTATAACCTGAAAGGGGGACCATCATATTTAAGTGACCAGTTTTCTCCGTCTTCTCAGCTGTAAGGTTTTGTTACCGTCATTTTACAGATAAGACAACTGTATTAGATTACAAGGGCTGTGTAACAAAGTACATGAACTGGGTGGCTTAAACAAATTCATTTTCTCGTAATTCTGAAGACTACAGATCCAAGCTCAAGGTGTCAACAGGGTTGATTTCTTCTGAGGCCTCTATCCTTGTCTTTAGTTGGCCATCTCCTCCCTGTGTCCTCACATGGTCTTCCCCCGTGTATGTCCGTGTCCTAATCTCCTTTTCTTACAAGGGCACTAACCATATTGGGTAGGGTCCCACCTTAATGACCTCACTGAACCTTCAAGGCCTCTTTAAAGACCCTGTCTCCAAGGGGGAGGCTGTAGCTCAGTGGTAGAGCTTGTGCCTCGCATGCACGAGGTCCTGGATTTAGTATCCAATGCCTCCATTAAAAAAACAGAACCTTAATAACAAAGACCCAATCTCCAAATACAGAATGTGACAAATACATGCATATTCTGAGGTACTAGGGTTAGGACTTTGACATGTGAACTGGGGAGTGGGGAGGGGGCAGCAATTCAGCCCATAACAATAACAAAAGTGTGGTTGAGTGAGGTGACCACACCATAGAGCAGGGAGCACAATGGAGTGGAACCCATGGGGCTGGGTTTCAGTTCCTTCCCTGTCTGGGTGACCTTGGGGCAAGTCCTTTCATCTCTAAGGCCTCGCGTGGCTCATCTGTAAAGTGAGACTTGTGAGGCCTTTTCTAGGGGGCTGCGAGTCAGACTCAGTGTAAGAAAAGGGCATGGGCACCAAGGCAAGCTTGGAGCAGGGGTCCAAGAGGGCCCCTACTGGGTCAGTCATTAAGCTTTGAAGTGCTGGAGGGAAGGGAGGTCCTAGAGGTCCCAGGGGTGTGGAACAGGGTGGCTGAGAGGCTACTGAGGGGACTTGCAGTACTAGCTCATTTTTCACCAACCAATATGGAAGGTGTTCAATATTTCTAACAACCAGTAAGACCATACTGATGCATATCAAAGGGGCATACTGAGCCTGAGTTTGGACGCTTGAGAGTCAGGGTGGGAATGACTTGAGAAGGCAAGTCGTAGACTAATGTGACTGTTCAGTCTCTGATGACCCTCCCTCTGGCTCCACACGCAGGCCAAGCTGATCGTCCCCAACAGCACAGCGGGCCTGATCATCGGCAAGGGGGGCGCGACGGTGAAGGCGGTGATGGAACAGTCGGGTGCTTGGGTGCAGCTGTCCCAGAAGCCAGAGGGCATCAACCTGCAGGAGCGCGTGGTGACGGTCAGCGGTGAACCGGAGCAGGTGCACAAGGCCGTGAGCGCCATCGTGCAGAAGGTACAGGAAGATCCCCAGAGCAGCAGCTGCCTGAATATCAGCTACGCCAACGTGGCCGGCCCCGTGGCCAACTCCAACCCCACCGGCTCGCCGTACGCCAGCCCCGCTGATGTGCTGCCTGCCGCTGCCGCTGCCTCGGCCGCTGCCGCTTCTGGCCTGCTGGGCCCTGCGGGGTTGGCGGGCGTGGGAGCCTTCCCTGCCGCCCTGCCTGCCTTCTCAGGCACCGATCTGCTGGCCATCAGCACGGCGCTTAACACGCTGGCCAGTTACGGCTACAACACCAACTCCCTCGGCCTGGGCCTCAACTCGGCCGCTGCCTCCGGGGTCCTGGCTGCCGTGGCTGCCGGTGCCAACCCTGCCGCCGCCGCCGCTGCCAACCTCCTGGCATCCTACGCCGGTGAAGCAGGGGCCGGGCCAGCCGGAGGGGCTGCCCCACCTCCACCCCCGCCACCCGGAGCCCTGGGGTCCTTTGCCTTGGCCGCCGCCGCCAATGGCTACCTCGGGGCCGGGGCGGGTGGCGGGGCAGGCGGAGGGGGTGGCCCGCTGGTGGCCGCCGCTGCCGCCGCGGGGGCGGCTGGGGGCTTCCTGACGGCGGAGAAGTTGGCAGCTGAGAGTGCCAAGGAGCTGGTGGAGATTGCGGTGCCTGAGAACCTGGTGGGAGCCATCCTGGGCAAGGGGGGCAAGACGTTGGTGGAGTACCAGGAGCTGACAGGCGCCCGCATCCAGATCTCCAAGAAGGGAGAGTTCCTGCCAGGCACGCGGAACCGGCGGGTCACCATCACTGGCAGCCCCGCGGCCACGCAAGCCGCTCAATACCTCATCAGCCAGCGGGTCACCTACGAGCAGGGAGTGAGGGCCTCAAACCCCCAGAAAGTGGGATGAGGCCTGTGGTGTGTGCTCCCACCCGTCTCCCTGTCCCTACTCTTCCTCCTCCTGCTCCTCCTCCTCCTTCTCCTCCGCCCACCCCCAACTCCTGACCTCAGCTCTGTATAGTCCTGCTTCTCTTGGGATGAGGCTGGGGTAGGCCTGACTGCACCCCTCCTTTCTGGTAGTCATAGGCAGGATTGAGTGATGGCTGGGGATGGGGCCCAGAAGCTCCCTCCCCAGCCCTGAACTGACCCCTCCTTCCTTCCTCCCTATGCTTGACTGGGCCTGACCCTCCTCTCCCAGGGCCCAGGTCTGTGTGATATCTGTATATATTGCATTTTGTTGATTTTAATAGAAAACAAAGCGTTATTTTCTCTTTCTTTCCCTCCTTTTTTCCCCTCCCCTTTGATAAGGATTTTTTCCCCCTTTATAAGTTTTTGTTTCCATATGGGAGGAGGGGAGGGAGCCTCTGGGTCACCTAGAATGAGGGGCCTCCCTGAAACTACACCCCACCTCTCCTGCTTCCAGCTCCAGATCTGAGGGAAATGATGGGAGGAGAGGGAGCAGAGGAATCTGAGCTGAAATGGGGCGTTTGGAGCAGGGACCCCAGAGTTCCCAGATTTTCTCAGCTAATCTCCCCCCACTGGAGTTGCCCCTCCTAGGTGCAACTTTTCACTCTTGTTGTCAGGTGGTAAAGGGGTGTGGGGGGTGTGCGGTGCTGCTGGGAATGAGGCCGGCTCTGGGATTCGGCCAGTCTGGTGGGTAAGACTCTTGCGAGAGGCTAGACCAACTTCCTGTGGCATCTCCTGTGGCTTTTCCTAGAGTAATGGGTATGAAGATCCCTGTTGTGATGTCACTGAGTCAAGTACTTTCTAGGAGTGCTTCTGGCACTCCCTGTGATGTCACAGGAAGTAGCTGCAACCAGAGGTCATGTCCTGTGACAGGAGAGACAGGTACTTCCTATGAGGTTTCAATGGGCCTTCCTTGAAGGTTACTTCCATGATATCATGGGGGCATGTTACTTCCTGTGATGTCATCAGGGTGACGCATGCACTTCCTGTATCAGGCCATGGCCAGTCACTTTTCCTCCTTCTCTACCCACACCCCTCTTCGGTGAGTCTTGGCTTGGGGGTCTTCCTAGGAGGAGAATAAGGGGAGGGACTTGGATCTAATCTGGAGGACTCTGAGGAAAAAGACCCACTACTGTCAGGGTCATCTCCATTCAAACACACCAAGTCTGACTCACCCGGCAGGGAAGGGTGGGAGATGACGCTAGTGAAAACCGTTAAAGACCCCCATTCCCACCCCCGCCTTTTGTGTGCATGCTTGTGTCTGCGTGGCTTTGTTTCATAAGTCTGGTGAGCCAAATGTATGGTGGCTCTGTCAGGCCACGGTGGCCCAGGAGCGTTCAGTGAGCCATGGCAGGGTCTCTTGAGCCAGAATGCTTCGTGTGGTCTAATGCATTAGATTGACTTGTGGTTTCCAGCAAGCTGGAGTACTCTGGTGGTGTCTGATGGATCAGAATGTTTTGGTGCTCTCACCATAGGCTCTGAGGACCTAGAATGTTCTGATGAAGTCTGCCAAGCCAGGCAGCCCCGAGAGTTGGTTTGTGAGTGGCTCCCTGGGCACTGTGGCTGTGGTCAGCTCTAAGACCTTGTTGGCAGGCTGAGTTTTTGGGGCCTGACAACTCTATGGACTTAGGATAGCTGAGACCCACCTCTACCCCTGTCCATCTCCCCCTCCCCCATGGAGACCAGCTCCACTTCCTCCAACCCAAGGCAGGGCCCTCCGTGCCCTGGTTCCATCATCAGCATCTCTGGGGGAGGGGCACCCCATGCCCACCCTCTCCCCCAATTGTCCCCCTCCTAGGTCTTCCAGACCCTTCCTTTCTCCATGGCTTTAGGGGAATCCGGCCTCCTCGTCTCTCTCCCAAAAAAGAAGGGAAAAAAAGCCAGAGACAATTCCCACCCTTAAAGCCTGGAAGACCCCTGCCCCTCGCTAAAGAGCCACCCCCAAATCAAAATGTGAAAATCCCTAGAAAGCAATAGCCTTCAAGGTACCTTGCACTGAATTTCCCACCCCAGCCCTTCCACCTGATGGGAGGCTGTAGCTTGGGCACTAGGGTGACTTTTTCCATGCCCTCTTCATCTCCAGGGTGGGGGGCAGACTCCATTTCCCCATCCCTCACCTCCCATTGCTGCTGCCCCCACCCCTAATCTCCAGACTGAACCCAGATGGAGATTTGAGTGCCAAAACAATTCTTGATGTAACTTTGTACATATCTACTGTCGTTGGGGGCTCTTGGGGTCAGAGGTGGAGGTGGCCCTGTGGGCCATTGCCCCCCTCCACCTCGCAAAAGACTTTACAGTATTTCACAGTATCTCCACCCACACGTGGGTATTGCAGTATCTAGCTGGACTATACCCCCTACAACTGCCCAGACCCCCAGAAGGAGGGGAAGGAGCCAGGGAGAGCTGAAGTAGGGTCTGGGAGTAGGGAGATGGGATTTGAAAGCACTCATTTGCATATCATTTGCATCCTCAGCTGCCCTTGGCTTCTCAGATGCTTTCTGTAGACCTATTTCTGGGTCCCAGTCAGCGGGGTCCAGTACTCCTCTCACACAGACACGTCTCTGGAGGCTGGGCCTCTTGAAAAGTGTTCCCTTGGGGTATCTGTGTGACAGCCCCCTCCCTATTCACATTTTTTGGGGACCCCCTACCCCACCAGCCAGGGCTATATGAAAGATAGTTAGCTAGCTCAGTGAGCTAGTTCACTCACTGTGTTGGTGAGTGGAGAGCCACACCCCTTTTCCCATTTTACCCTAGGAAACTCACTCTCCTGTCTTCCCCATCCCTTAAAAGTCCCTTCTGCAATCTGACCTCAATCTTTTGTGCTGCAGTTTGTCCAGAGGGGACATAGATGTGGGGTCAGGGATGGGGATCATTGAAAAACCCATCACCTCTTTTTTTTTCTCCTTTTCTTTGTTAGCCAATCAGATCTCAGAGACTCTGAGTGGCCTCCCTGCACCCTGCTCTTCAGCACCCAGTAGGTGCTTAATAAGTGTTTGCTGCATTGAATTGTCTCTTTGTTCCTTCCCATTTGCCCTCCAGCCCCCAACACCCCCCACCCCTAGCGCCCAGCATTTTCCCCTTTCTGGCTCCCAGTGGCTTTCTCCTTTCTCTCCCTGTGTCTTCCATTGTTACCTGTCCTGTCTCTATCTTTGTCTGTGTCTGTCTTCTCCCTCTCTTCCACTCTCAACCCCCTCCCTTACTCTGTTTCCCCGTTAATTAAAAAAAAAGTGCCAAACTTCCTTGGAACTGAGCCGCTCTAGGGGGAGGGAACCTCAGATAGAGGGGAGGAAGTGGGACCATCTCTCTTTGAGGAGACCCCTAAGAGGCATTGAAAAAGTCTCTGGACACTTAGCTCAATTGGGTCCCCCTTCCTCAGCCCTCCTACCCCTGAGCTTTTCTTAGAATCTTTGTAAGAAAAAAAAAAGAGAGAAAAAAAAGTTCCCTTCAACTAATCCCTAATCTTTTGGATTCCCCCCAGTTTCCACCAGCCAGGGAGAACCCCACTTGCCTCCTTTGGGCAAATCTGTAGAAACTGGGGAGGGGGAGACAAGCTCAACCCCTCCTCCTCTGGCCTGAAGGATGGTGCCAGCTGGATTTGAGAGAAGGACCTCAAAGCACTTATGAGAAGAAGGGGTTCAATGTGCCAAATTCACCTCCTTCATCCCCCATCTCAGGGGGTCTCTGAGCCAACCTGCCCCAGCCACCTTCTTCCACCCTGTCCCAGCCATCTCTACATGGGTAAGGAGGCGGCACGGCAATAATTATTAAGGGATCAGAAGGCAAAGATCCGGCCATTTTTATCCGCCCTAACGCCTGCCCTGGACTTGTAGGTGGGAATTATAGGTATCCCAAATGGAGTTTGGTAAGAGTCCGCTTAATAGACGATGGGGGAACCTATACTTGGAAGAATATGGTACCACTCTTCTCTAAGTGGTATTTCTTTTCCCCTTCTTCAACCCCAAACCACTCACCATCCCCTTGTTCTGTTTCTCCTGCCTATCCCTCCACCCCACGCCCTGTTTATTTTGTTTCTGATTGGTGGCCTACTACTGTTTGGAAAGTGAGTGGATTCCCCTGCGTTGATTATTGCTTTTTCAAGACTGGAATTAGAGGTTGTGATAGACTGAGCGGTGGAAAAACAGTATTAACTAAGAGTGGCGATGAGGATGGCATTTGGGGCGCCCAGGCTGCTGACTGGGTGCACACCTATCGCCACAGCCAGTCAGGCCTTCGCTGTTAGCTGCGCACCTGCCCCCGCCATCCAGAACCCCCAGGCAGGTTGTCGCGAAAGCCTGAACTGGATGTCACGATGGGGAGAACGGGATCGCGATGCCCAAATTCGGGTACTGCGGGCCAGGGACGCTGGTTTTACGGCTCTCTTGGAGTCGCGACATCCAGCCCTGCTATCGCGATCCCTCTCCACTGCAGCCAGCCGCCTGGACGCCTTGGTGGAGGGGGCTTCCCTCCGTGGCGCCGCTGCCGTTACGTGTCTGGTCCGTCTCAGTGCCCTCCGCCCTGTTGGGTGGGGGACTGATGGGTGGCCGGGAGGGACGTGGGGAGAGTCTCGGCGAGGGTGGTGGTGGTGAAGGCGGCTGGTTTTTTAACCCTTTCACAGCCAGTCCAGGATACTCTTGCCTCACAGAGATAATTGGGGGGGACTGCCTAATCCCCCTCCCCTACCCGCTTCTTCCCCCTCCCCCACCCTCAAAACCACCAACCTCTCATCTTCTAAGTGACTCCATCACCACCGGCCACCGGGACCTGCGGCTTCATTGCTCCAGCCCGCCCCACTCGACCGTCAGACTCGCTCATCGAACTCTTTTTGATTAACCCTTTCTGTGTTCATCCCACGGAAAACTGTGTGTCCGGCGAGGGGGAGGGAGGAGGCGAGGGGCAATAGCTACCTTTCCTCCATCTCCTCCCACCGCCCATGCCTCCCCACCCGCACCCCATCCCATGCCCCAACCCCATCCCTCACCCCTCGGGTATTCCCGGCCTGGGGATAAAGACCCTTTATAAATATCTATGCTGTTTGGCTTTGTCCCTTTCAAAGGCAGGGTCAGGGGCGTGGCCTCGCCCAAGTGGAGAACTCACTCTGGCCCCACTCCTTTCTGTGCCCCTCCCACTCCCCACCCCTTCATTGTAAATAGTCACTTTTGTACTGGGTTTGAGCCAGGGGTCGTGGGGAGTCATTTTTTTTTTCTTTGTGTTGGCATCTCAAGCCACTGGAGGCATGGCCCACATCCCGGTTTGATTTGGGAGAACCCCAAGATGTGTCCCCTCACCTACCCCCAGTGTTAAGGATTTCAAGATATCAGTATTACTCCTAAAGGAAATGGGGACACAGATTCCCTGGCAGGGAGGTGGGAGAGGTATGAAAAGGTGTAGCCTGAAAGGATGACTCAGTTTTCCCCATCTGAGAAATGGGTTCATCCTCCAAGTTCTCTATGGAGCCCCAGTGAGAGAATGGTGGAGTCAGAGGAGTTAGCATCTCTCTTCCCTCTTTCTCTGTTTGGGACAGACAGGGGAGGAGAAAGGGGGTGGAGGTAGGACTGTCTTTGGAGAACTGATTGCTAAATCCTTTTTCGGACCTTAAGCTAGTGCCTCTCAGGCGTGTTCTCTCTCTTGGAAAATGGCAAGGTAGGAACTGGAGGACCCCTAAGGCCCCTTGGGTACCCCCAATCCTTAGATTCAAAGCTCCAAGCCCAGGACTGGCCCCCTGCCTGCTGCCCAACTCCCACATTTCACTTCTTGGGCCCAGACCACCTGCCATGTGGCCATGCCTCCAGTGCTTCCATTCAACCCCTTCTAACTGATTCCTTCCATCCTCTGCGACCAGAAGCTGCCCACCTCCTCCCTACCACCTCCAGAAGCTCCTGGCTGGGGCCCACTGCCCTCTCCTCTCCCCCTCCCCCCATTGCCATGCCTGGGCCATGCCCACCCCCCACCCCCCCACCTACCCCCTCCAGTGTCCGTCGTGTGACCTAGTGCACCATGTATTAGCTTCCATGGCCCCCACCCCGGCCCCCACCACACCCCTCCCCCCCACTTCTCCCTCGGCGACTTCACCTTTTTTTGCCGCGATAAACGCCATCTCAGCATCTGTGTCTAATGTTGTCTTTTTTGCTTGACATCACACACTCCTTCTTAACCCATCCCCTTCCCTCTTCCTCTTCCCCGCACCTCCACCCTCATCCTGAATTCTTTCCCCCTTTCCCCCAGGGCTCTGGGCATCTAGGGGAGGAGGGTGGGGGGACCCCTGAGGATGGGCCCTGGGGAGGGGGTAGGGAAGGGGCGGATTGTCTCTCTGGGCTGGGTGACCGCCCAGAGTGCGCCTAAGCAGAGCAAGTGGCCCGGGTTAGTTTCCAGGGCCTCAATGTCCAATCAGGAGGACTGATACCACCACCACACATACTCAGCACCACAATCCCACAGACACGCTTGGGGATGCACATCCCCACACAGCATCACAAATGCACAGCCCCAGGTAGAGTCAGGACAGCCCAGGGTTATGGTTTCGGAGTCGGGTAAGTTTAGATCCCAGGGCTGCTCTGTAACCCTGGGACTTTGAGCCTCTGAGACTCCATCTCTCTGTCTGTAAAATGGAGATTTTTTTAAAATGTGATTTCTGTAGTTTATGCTAGGATTCCATGTATCATTCACTTTAAAACATTTATTGAGCACCTGCTGCAGGTAAGGCACTGTTCTAGGTGCTGGAGATAAAACAATGAACAGAAGAGACTCAAATGTCTCTGCCTTCATGGAGCAGACGTTCTACTGGAATCTGGAAATTCTTCCTTAGCACAGAGCCTGGCACGTGGGACTAAAGACAATTCAGAGACTGCAAACCATCAGCCAGCAGGCAGGTCTGGTGCACCCATCACCCCACTTGGCCTGAACAGAGTTGTGCAATTTTGGTGCCAGCATTTCAACCTTGGGAGACTTGGCCTGAAAATGTGCCCCTCTCAGGAAATGAGATGTGGCATTCCCTGAGTGGCAACTGCCACCTGGTTATAACTGGCTGGAGTGGGGCAGTCAGTGCCCACCATCCAAGGCAGCCAACCTCAGCCCTTCCTGCTCATTTCTGTCAAATGCCTGGCCCCTGGCCACGTGTGTGTTTGCAACCCCGTGGTAATTGTTTAATGCTAACCTCCTAACATTTTGGAGGTGTCAGAGATGCAGCTGGGCAAGGGATGATGTGCCAGGCAGGAGGAGGGATGAAGTTGGAGGTGGAGAGACAAAAGAGGTAGGTTTAGGGGGGAGGGTGTAGCTCAGTGGTAGGGCACGTGCTTAGCATACATAAAGTCCTGGGCTCGATCCCCAGTACCTCCATTATGAATAAATAAATACATACCTAATTACCTCCCTCCACCAAAAAAAAGATAAGTTTAGGGGAAGGCCAGATATGGTGGTTTTCGTGTGACCAGGGCACCTTGCTTCCTCTGGCTTGGTCTCAGTCTCCACATCTGGAAATCACCCGACCAAGCTGTATTTACCTTCTGGAATATTCCAGAAGGATTTTGCAAGAAAAATCACCCCATTGGTACCTGACACAGGGGAGATGCTCAGCACATGTGATCACTGGCGCGAAATTTCCAGCTGAAAAATAACAATAAAAATTATTCTAGAGGGGGTTGAGTATAGCTGAGTGACAGAGGACATGCTTAGCATGCATGAGGTCCTGAGTTCAATCCCCAGTACCTCTGTTTTAAAAAAAAGCAAACAAAAAACAACGATTCTAGTGAAAGACAGAAACCAGGAGAGGCAATGGAAGGTAAAAAGCAGACTGAGGTGAGGACAAAGTATGAAACAGACTGCAGTGGGGGTGAGAAGGGCAGACATGGAGAGGAGTCCTCAACTCCTTGGGGTGTATTTCTTCATTCATTCACTCATTCATTCATTCATTCAGCAGATATTTATTGAGTGCCTACTATGTTCTCAGACATGGGGACATGGCAACAACCTTGACAAGCCACGGCTCTCATGCTTACAGCCTAAAAGCCGTATCCCCACTCTTAGCACATAGCAGATGCTCAAAAGTCTACCATCCCTTGGACCACAGACATCTCTGGTCCTGGCCTGTGACCTGATATTCAAAAATATCACCAAGCCAGGCCCATTTTCAGAAAAAGTAAAGAAATTTTCCACCAGGAATCTGGGACCTCGGAAGAGTCTGGGGGGTGGGGGTAGGGGAGGTGACATTTGGTCTCAGTTCTGCTGTGTGACTTTGGGAAACTCTGATGACCTCTCTGGCCCAGGAGATGGAAAGGAAAAGAGGTGAAATCAGGATGCAGGTGAGTAATGGGGCATTCCTAACTCCCTCAAAACCTCCAGATCTTCTCCCCTGGTGGGGGGTGGGGATTGTAGAAGTAGGGGGGCTGCAATGAGGAAAGAGGTGAGCAAAGAAGATGGAAGAGTTGCCTGGAGGGGAGAGCTGGCCCTAGAGAGGGGTGGGGTGGGAAGAGGAGGGAAGGAGGGAGCCTGGGTGGGTGTGGGGGGTCTCAGGGAGGATCTGAGAGGCCATTGCACATTACAGCAAGATCATCAAGAATGAACAGAGAAAGGCGGAAATAGACCGGCAGAGAGAGAAAACAAGCACAAACAGGAAAAGGAAAAAAGGCAGAAACAGGACAGAGATGGAGATAGGGCTGTAGATTTAGCACATAAAAATACAGTCTGTCCAGTGAGATTTCAATTTCAAACTAAAAAAAGAAAACATTAATTTTCTTAAATACATCCCATGCAATATTGGGGCCATCCTTCTACTAAAATATTAGTCGTTGCTTATGTTTAAGTGTTACTGGGAACCCTGTATTTTATCGGGCAACCTTAGAGGGATGAGGACAAAGAGATCTGAGGGGCCACAGCAAAGCCAGACCAGTCCAAGAAGCCAAGTCATCCAAGTCCACTACCTGGAATCCTAAATCTGGCATGCCTAGCTCACAGCTGCTCTCTCTGTCCCTGGGTCTCCTCCTCTCTCTGCCTCACCCTCCCCCTTCCCAAGTCCTGAAAGGGGCTGGTCTTTGTGGGTAAGACCTTAAGGGGAAGTGACAGAGAGGTGGGGAGTGCATTCGGGGTCACTACTCCTTCCTCAGTCAGGACTGTTGAAGTTAGGGCTGGGACTAGCCATTGGGAAAAAGAGACATTCTGCCAGAAAAATGCTCCTTGGGGATTCTGGCAAGTCAGGGACCTCTCCAACATCCCCTCCATCTTCCTGCCTCCAACTGCTGTGCCTTCGTTTAGTTGCTGAAGGGTCCTCTCTATCAACACTCCCACTCCAGCATTCTGGGGAGGGCTCTATATTGCTCCTCTCTGCCTCAGTTTACTTTCAGTATTTCTGAGTGTCTGTCTCAGCACATCTTCCACCTTTCCATCTCTCTCTCTCTCTCTCTCTCTTTCTCTCTTTTTTAATTTTATCCACTGTATCCCTGCAGGGCTCTATCTCTCTCCTTGTCTCTGCTGGAAGGTGGAGTCCCTGTACTCCACTCTGGATCACTTTTCCTGTTTTTGCCTGCCTTTGTATCTCTTTCTCTCTGTCTGGGTACTCATTATTATCAGTCAGTGGCAGCAGACAGGATCCACTCGGGCCAGTGTAAGCAAAAAGGGATTTATTAACGCAGACAGGGCCTGTCAAAAGAAACAACCTCCAGGGCACTCCCAAATCCACCACCCAGAAAAGGCCGCCCCAAAACTGCTGCTCCACTCTGCGATCAGGAAGTCAATCACTGGCCCCTCAACCATACCACCTCGCTGAGATCTACATTGGCAGAGCCTCGTGGCTGTCTCTCAGCCAGCTTACCTCGGTGGGAAATTCAAGTTTCCCGCGGAGGCATCTGATTGGTGGAACTTAAACTTCCATCCGGAACCCCTCCAACCACATGGCATTCTGGGAAATGTAGTTTTATCTTGCCAGTCTCTGCAGTTCCAGTAAAGTGCAGTAGGAGAGAAGAATAGACACTAAGTGGAAAAGATGTTGAGGGGACCCATTGGCTCCCATTATTGCACGCACTCTCTCTGTCCATCTGTGTTTCTCTGTGCATGTGTTTCTCACATTCAGTCATTCTGTTCGTCTCTGGTTTTTGCCTTTTTCGCTGTCCAGCTTTGATTCAGTCCTTTCTCTGTCCTCTTTTTCATCGCTGGCTGCAAGATCAGTGCCAAGCTTCATAGCTTCCCTGCCTCACCCTCACCTCTTTCCCCAGTTCCAGCTCTAGTATTTAGAGAGTCTCTCTCTTGACCCACACCCCATTCTAAGCTGAAGCAGAGACACAGTGCTATAGGGAGGGAAGATATGGGTGACCCCTGGCTCAGTGGACAAGCCAGGAAGAGGACCCACGCTATGGCATTTCTCAGCTGCTCTCCCTGCAGGTGGGAAAATCCAGCCCCCATAGGTGAACAAGATGAACTGAAACAGTTTGGTGAGTTCCTGGCCAGAGCTGGAGTGGCCACGAGGGTTTGGAGACAGAGCCCAGCCCTCAGTTGCCTAGATGAAACTGACAACTCAGCCTGCTTTCCTGGAAGCTGTGGCAACCTCAACCCTCTCCCCTACTCACTGTTCTTCCTCTTACCCAGTGATCTCAGACCTGCAGAGAAATAGAGCTGCAACCTTCTCAGGAAGTACATGGTCATTCCAAAAACATTTATTATGCACCTACTATGTGTCAGGCACTGTTCTAGACATTGGGTGACAAGAGTCAACAAATTTCCCTATCCTAGGGTGCCTACACTCTACTGGGGGAAAGAGGCAATAAGCAGGATAAGTAACTAAAAATTATATAGTATACTAGATGATAACACGTCATGAAGAAAAATGAGGCAGAGAAGGGAAATAGAAAGTGCTGGAAGGGTGGGGCATTGCAACTTTCAATAAGGGGAATGGAAAGGCTTTACCGAAAACATGACATGAGTAAAGACCTGAAGGAGAAGTGGGAGTAGACATGTCGATATCTGGGGAAAGAGCATCTCAGGCAGAGGGAGCAACAAGTGCAAAGGCCCTGGGATGGGATGTGCCTGGAGTATGCGTGGAATAACAAGGAGGGAAGAGTGAGCAAGGGGATGGTGGGCGGAAATGAGGTCAGAGGGGAGACAAAGGGGGCCATATTATTTAGGATCTTGGGGGCCAATATGGGACTTTGACTTTTACTCTTAAAGAGACAGAAGCCATGGGAGGGTTCTGGCCAAGGATGTGAGCTGACTCTGGTTTTAAGAAGATCCCTCTGGTCATCATGTAGAGAACAGTCTGTAGGGGACAGGGGCTAGGAGAGTGAAACAAATGGGAGGAGCCCAGTGAGAAGGTGACTACCATAGTCCAAGTAGAATATGATGGTGGTTGGACCAGAAGGTGGTTCTAGAGATAGAGAATAATAGTTAGACACTGATAGAATTTGAAGTTACCCTGACAGCATTTGCCGGTAGACTAGATATGGGAAGTGAAAGAAAAGAAGTCAGAGATGACTCCAAGCCATGTAAAGCTCTCAGGACTGGAGTTTGGTTCCAATTAGGAGTAGAAATTAAAAATCGGGCTAAGGCTAAGATTAAGGATCAGTAGCAATCAATGTTGGTGGAGTTTGGTTTGGGGTTGAAAATGGTTAAAATTCAGGTAAAGATGACAACTAGATGTGGTTTATGAATTATAGACATGGTTAGGGTTAGGATAAGGTGAAGGCAAGGTATAGAGTTAAGACTCTGGTTATAGCTAGACTCACAGTCAAGGCTAGGATTGTGGCTAAGATTAGGGCTGGGTTTGGATCTAGAACTGGATTGGGGTTAAAGAGAAACTCAGAGACAGAAAGAAGTGATCAGAGACTAGAGAGAATAAGGAGAGAACTCAGTGAGACTAGGGAACAGAGACCGAGAGAGACAAGGGGACAAAGACCCAGAGAGAAAGACCAAAAATAGAGAAATCCAGGGAGGAGTGACTAGCGGTGGAGCCCAGAAGGCCCCTCCTCACCCTCACCTGAGCCCCCCTTTTCCTCTTTTTACTTAGTGAGGTCTGACCCCCTTGCACACACTGGGTCATTCTGAATGATATCTATATGTAGTTCACTTGTTGATTTTTAATACATAAATTGTCATTTTCTCTTTCTTTCCCTTACTTTTTTCTTTCTTTTTAAGTTTTGTATCTTAGAGGCAAGAGGAGGGAGCCTACCCAATTCTGACCACTCCTCTTTAAAAACAAGTGAAACAACCATAATCTTTCCTCTCTTGCGACAGATCCCAGAGATTGGGTAGAACTTTGAGGATGAATGTAGCCGACAAGTGTCCTTTGGTGAGGGGTATCCCCATATCCCCAGGTGCCTGCCTGAAGCTCTCTTCTCCTCAGAAGGTGGTTCCCCAGAGATGTTTTTGAAGGATGACTCACCGACAAGGGGGTAGGGGTGGGGGTGGGAGTGAGCAGAGGTCTGTGAGTCACGTGACTCTGCCTCCCTCAACTCCAAAGGACCCGAGATTCATGTAGTTCTAGGGAAGGACTACCTCGCCCACTCCCCATGGCAACGCCTTTCCAGGGGCAAGTATGTCTCCAGGACCCACACCCATCCACGATAATGACTACTCAAGGCCTAGGGCACGGTGGAGGCGCGGAGCCGAAGAGGGGCTAGAAGGCACAGGCAGCGGCTGGTGCTAGATCCGGCAAGGAGAAGTGGCTTCTGTGGGCGAATTTGGGCTGTTCCAGACCGGGAATTAACAGAGAGGCGTGGCTTAGCGACTTAATACGTGGGGTTGAAGGGGAGGTGGGCGTGGCCAAACGGCTGTGGGCGTGGTTAATAACCAAGTCATCAGGAGAAGGGAGGTAGCTGACATTTTTAGCCCTGGGATTGGCGGGCTGGGGAGGTGGCGTGGTTCCGGATCAGTGCCGGGTTCGTACTAGGGTCGGAGAGAGGATGCGGCAGGTTAATCCTGTAAGTAGTCCTGAGAGAGGAAGATCCGGAAAGTATCAAGGTAGCTTCTCCAACCGCTCAGAAATACACAGGATGGCAAACATAACACCCAATGGACACACAGTGGAAACTGATGAATTTCACCCAGCACACACTGCAAAATGACACACTGAATCGAATTGGCCGCCCTTCATGAACCCCCCCACCACAATCTGGGCCCTATGCCCAGCACCTGACAAGCACCATCTTAAATAATCACAACGCCCTGTGAAGGAGAAACTGTGATTATTTCCATTTTACGGGAAAAGGAAGCTCGAGGACGCTAAGTAACTTGCCCAAAGTCACCCAGCTAGTGAAGCGTGAGGTTGGAGTTGAAACCATGCAAACTTCCCAAGACACTTGATTTACTAAGACTCAAGTACTCCCACAGACCCCCAGGAGCAGACACAAGGTAACAAGGAACAAACGGACACTATGCACACCTGACTGGATGATCCTCCCTCCACGCCCGCCTTGCCAGCTGTGGGACCCACAATCCAGCCACCCCGGCCCCAAGCCTGGGGTCCTCACCCAACCCACCAGTGACAGCCCCTGATTTGCCTAGGTTTCCTGGCAGATGTGGAGTCAAATAACCTACCAGAGTTTCTGGCTGGACTTGAGACATCTGGGAAGACCCGGGATGGACTTTAGGGCATCCTTCACCTCTGAGATAGAGTTAACTTGGAGGCAGTACTAGCCTATTGGATAACGCCAGAGAGACTCCAGGTTTGTCACCCTACCTTTGTCACTGACCACCTGTGTGATTATGGGAAAGGCAGTGATCCCCTGGTTCCTATTTTCCCATCTGGATAATGAGGATCACCAAGGACCTTCCCAAGATCTTCCTCTTTGGGTTGTTGTGAACACTGAGTTACCTGCTTACAAAGCATTCAGAACAAAGCATAGCATAGCCTAAATGCTCTGTAGATGCTAGTTATTATGACTAGCTGTGAGTCTCCCTTTACCTGTGTGAGGGGTGTGGTGTCGACCAAACCAGACAGTCTGTACCCGAGAATCCCGTGAACCCTCTGAAATCACACACAAAACTGCACGTTTACATAGAGCTTGTATCAGATTCTGCAATGGTGAGAAAAGCACAGAGAAAGACATAGACAAAGAGATGTCCCTCTCAAAGCAAGGGTGAAAGGGACCTTACATCACATTCCCTACAACTCCCCGACCCCAGTGGCTTCCCATGTAAATTCCTCACTACCCACGTGGTCCGCAAAATCCCACTCCATCCGCCAGCCCACCAGCCTGATCTTGAGGGAACCTAGGCTCAGCCTCACTTCTCTTCTCAACTTCCCCCTCATCCTGACCCCCAGCCCTCCCTCTGCTCATCAAACACAGCAAATTTTGTCTTGCCCTAGCGACATTTTACATTTTTTCCCCTTCTTTCCGACTCAAAAGACCTATAAGCATAGGGGTGTTGACACCCCTAACATCCTACCTAAAATAGCCACACACCCCACCTCACCCCACCCCAGAGTCTCTTTAGCAATACCCTGTTTTCAGACTCTTCATAGCACTTATTGCTATTCATTCATTCATTCATTTCAACATGTCTTTACTGAGTGTATGTGCCAGGTGCTGCTTTAGGCACAGACACAGGAGTAAACAAGACAGACTCCTCGCCTTCACCGGGTTCACATTCTGAACCTCGTAACTATTCCTTTATTTGCTGGTCTGTTGTCTTCCTTCCTGCCGCCACACCCCCAGCTAAAATGTTTGCTCGGTTTCTGTCTCCTCTCTAATGGTAGGCACTTTTAAAAATGTTAAAATGTATACAAAACAGGATCTTCACAGAGTCTGAAAGTGTTATTCCACCAATTACTTGGTAAGTACAAAGAGGAGAGGGCACATACACTGTGGTGAGTTCTGGTGTGCACCACTTTAACAAAGAGTTGGAACTCAGTGTCACCAATGACAGGAAAACTGACATCGTGTGCCCCCCAGGGGACATCCCTCCTAGCACAATTGCATTTATACAATAAAACAGCTCGAAATGCTTACATCTAATTATGCAGAAGTATCAGACAAATCCAAACTGAGGGACATTTTCCTAAATACCTGGTCTTCTTAAAAATATATATCAATATCACAAAAGAAAAAAAAAGGAAGGGGACTATTGTAGATTCAAAGAGACTGAAGATATATTATAACTAACTGCAGCACGGATCCTGAATTGGGTCCTGGATTTAAAGGAAAACACACACACATACACAAACACAACTGTAAAAGACTCTATTAGAATGTTGGAATGATTAGGAAATTTTGAACATGTATATTTGGTGATATTAGTCTATCTGTGTTAAGTTCCCTGGACTGGATCCTTGTCCTATGGTTGTTTAAGAGAACACACCTCTTGTTAGGTGTACTCAGGCTGAAATATGTACCAGCGTGTCATGATGTCTAGACCTCACTCTTAAAACAATCAACATGCGTTGGGGGAGGATAATAGCTAAATGGTAGAGCGCATGCTTACTGTGCCCAGGTCCTGGGTTCAATCCTCAGTACCTCCATCAAAAAAGTACCTAATAAGTAAACCAAATTACCTCTCCCCACAAAAAAAAAAAAAAAGGAAATAATCATAATCAAATTTAAAATAAAAATAAATAAAAAACAAAGTGGAGACATGCAAGATAGCCCAGCAGGAGGCCAGGAGAAAATATTAGAACCTGTTTCCATTGTTGATTTTTATCTGGTTCCTTTTTTCTTTCTTGATTTTTCAGGTGGTGTAAATTTATAAGGAACATAAAATATTAGTAGAGGAAAAAACACAAAAATATACGTAATTTGTAAATAAACATATCTGGCGGATTAAGTGTGAAACAATTTTATTGATGCCATGAGGATTATGAGATAATCGGAGAAATTTGACCATTTGAGTTTTGAACACTGTATAACATTAAGGAATTATGATTGATATTTAGATATAATGTTGTATCATTATGCTTTAAAAATAATCTGTTTTATAGTATTTATGTTTGAAGTGATATCATGGCTAGGGGAGGGTATAGCTCAGTGGTAGAGTGCATACGAAGTCCTGGGTTCAATCCCCAGTACCTCCTTTAATAAATAAATAAATAAATAAATAAATAAACCTAGTCCCTCCTCCCCAGAGAAAAAACAACTTTTAAAAAAAGTTCTGAAGGAGAATTCTCAAATTTCAGTGTGCGTCAAAAGCACCCAGGGTGCTGGTTAAAAATGAAGTTTTTTTTTTTATTAGTTTTTTTTTTTTTTTAATGGAGGTCCTGGGGATTGAACCCAGGGCCTTGAACATGGTAAGCACGCACTCTACCTCTGAGCTATACCTTCCCCCCAAAACGCAGATACTTTAAGACATCCTCAGAAGCATCTGCTTCCCTGGTGTGGGACACAGAAGGCTGCATTTTTAACAAGATCCCAAGTTCTTTCTGTTGGCCCTTGGACCACCATCACCCTACTCTACTCCCATCCTTGGAGAAACAGTGCCAAGGATTGAGAGCCAGGAATTAGGAAACAACCCAGTCCTGATTACCTCTGACTGATGACCATTTATATTTAATTGTGGGATTTCTCCTAGCCCTGCCCACGTGCCAATGTGCTGAAAGAATATAACCCCTAGTGTAGTCTTACATTCTGCAGAAATGACTTTTCAGAATGTAGGTTGTATTCATTTGCTAGGGCTGCCACAACAAATTACCACCCACTGGATGACTTAACAAATTAATTTTCTCACAGTTTTGGAGGTTAGAAGCCCAAGATTATGGTGTCACCAGGTTGGGTTCCTTCTCAGGGCTCTTGACTTGCAGATGGCCACCTCTGAGAACTCTGTGTCCTCACATGGGCTCTCCTCTATGCACCCATGTGCCTGGCGTCCCTTTATGTGTCTTAATCTCTTCTTCTTATAAGGACACCAGTCAGACTGGATTAGAGCCCACCCTAATGGGGGCCTCATTTTAACTTAATTACCTCTTTTGGCCCTACCTCCAAATCAGAATCACCCAGAGTGCCGGTTACAAAAGCAGTTACGCTCTGACCGAAGGGCCTTTGCACTGGCTGTTCTTTGAGTCAGGGACACTTTTCCCCCACATATCCACAAAGCTCCCTCTCTCACCACTTTTAAGACTTTTCTCAAATATCACCTCCTCCAAGAGGGCTTCCCTGACCACTCTCTATCTCCCTACCTGCTTTATTTTTTCTCCACAGCACACAGCCTTACCTGACATACTATATTTCACTTGCATATCTTATTTGTTATCTATATAAAATTCCAGCTCCATAAAGGCAGGGATTTTTATATTTTTTGATCATTGCTTTATCTTTGGCATCTAGAACAGGGCCAAATACATGTTAGGTATTCAGTAAAGGTTTGTTGAATGAATGATCGATCTCCACATTCTGTGCCTGCACAGTCTCCTATCCTGCCTAGCACTCTTCGGTAAATCTTTAGCAAGGGAATAAAATTAAAAATAATGGCTAAAGTCCACTGTGTACTATGCTAATGGCTACCTGTGTTGTTAGTTGTCAACAGCCCCATAGTAGGGAGTCATCAGTGACCTCTCTTTTTGTGAAATGGGAGGACACAGAAGCACAGGGAAGTGACATCACTTGCTAAAAACCACGCATCTGGAAGTGGCAGTGCCAAGATTTCACCCAAGCCCTCTGGCTGCAGCAGCCACATGCCCAACACCCGTGCCACATATCAATTTATTGTGGTTTTCCACCTCTTGTTTCCACCTCTCTCTCCTGGAACCTCTGTCCCCTTCGATTCCTGTGAATGTGTCCCTCTTCTCTCTCTTCAGACCTGGATATGAGTCCAGGCTAACTGGATGACATGGACAGGAGATGTCACCTCCCTGGGCCTCAGTTTGCTGCTTTGTAAAACGGGGATATTATAACACGACTTGACAAGGTTGTCGTGAGGGTTTCGTGAAATCACATGGGCCAGCATCTAATAAATAGAGGCCACAAGGACAATGACCGTGACCTTCTTGGTCTCTGGGAGTCTCTCTTTCCCCTGGTCTTCATCTCCTCTGTCTTGGTCCCTGCACAAGTGCATCCCTCAGTCCCTCTGGGAGTCTTTGCTGCCTCTCTGTGTGTCTCTCCTCCTCCTTCTCAGGGTTTCTTTCCTCCAGACTCCCTCTTGCTTCTCCTCACCCCTCTCTGGACCCCCCATGAGCTGTTTTCTGGCAGGCGTGAGGCTGAGAGGGAAACTCACAAATAAACAGGGCAGCTGTGGCGTCTGGCCAGCAGAGAGTGGTAAGGCTTTGCCGTGGGGGTGGAGGTTATGATCAAGTAAACACCAGGCTGATGAATTTCTCTTCAACATCATCTTTGACTTTCCCTCAGTACATGGCAACAACTACACCATGGAAGAAAGCTTATCTGAGAAGGGTTGTATTCCAGCTACTGATCCAATAAAGCACCACCCAGTTGGGGTGGGGAGGAGGGTAGTCATGGCCTCAATAACAGAGTTCTAGAAGAAAACAATCAGGGAAAAAATAAAAAGAAAAGAAAAAGATAAACAACAAGGTCCTACTCTATAGCACAGGGGACTATATTCAATATCTTGTAATAGCCTACAATGAAAAAGTATAGGAAAGGGTATATATATATATATATATATATATATATATATATATATATATATATATCTGATTCACTATGCTGTATACCAGAAATTAACACATTGTAAACTTACGTCAATATAGAAATATTATTTTTAAGGAAAAAAATAAAACTCACAAGCAACAGAATCTGAGAGTCTCCAAACAGGTGCGGTTGTTAAAGGAAGTCATGGAGCCTCAAAAGCTGCTCCACTCCTTAGTCATTCTCACGATTCCCAGCAGATGCCACAGCTGCAGCGACCAACAATTAACTGGGTCCCCGGGTCCCGGTCCTGCTGCACACGGGAAACTGGCACTTCTCATGCTGGAGGTTTCAGCTGTGACTTTGTGGAAAGCACTTGGTGCAGAGGTCCCCTCACCCATCCTGGTTCCTCCCTCCAAGAGCCTTGTTCTGCCACATGGCAGACCTCGGTCTCTCCTGCCCTGGAATATGTCCACTGATGGCCGAAATCTTCTCCCTGTGAAAATCTATGTCACTCAGATCCCCTCATCCTTCCTGGTTTTCACCTCATTCTGTCCCTATGCCTGGCAAGTCCCACTTGCTCCCTTGCTTTCTGTTGAACACCTTTGCAGGCTCTTCAGCCAGTCCTGGGTTCCAGTTCCAGCCTACCACTTAATCGTCCATATAACCTTGGACAAGCCCCTCAGCCTCTCTGAACCTCCCATGGCTCATGTGTAAAATGGGGCTATTGCTAGACCCTGCTTCACAGGGTCTGGGGATGATACAGGGAAATAGACATGGGTATAGCCCTGAGCATAGTGCTGGCCCTAAGGAGATGCTCAGTAAATAAGTCCCCTTGAGATTATTGCCTTAATCTTGTCAATTATCATCGCTAACATGTCATCAGCATATCCCACGAACCAAGCTCTGTGCTGTTTGCAAACACAATTACAGTCCATGGCCCCTGGACAAGCACTGATGTCATTTCCTCTTGAAAGATGAAAAAACTGAGGCTAAGAAAGATTAAATAATTAGCCCACATCCACTCAGCGAGCAGGTGGTAAAGCCTGGCTTGAACCCAGGGCTGATTACTGAGACATTATCCAGGATGCTACCCACCCAGTGAACTGTGGTGGGGGGTGGATTTTGTGCTCAAGTCATCCCACTGCCCGATCCCATGACCCCAATATTATAACACAGAGGTCTGATTTACCTCTTCAGGGAGATGAACAAGCAGAAAACCTCACAGCCCACCTTATGACCACAGGTGTACTTTTATTAATGGGTTTCCAGAAAGTACCCGATGTGCAGGTGAATCCAGGGACCTTGGTCAGGAACGATGGCTTTAAGAGACTGAAACTGAGATCCCTCCCATCTTGAGGCCTCATTTACATCTGTAAAATAAGAAAGTAAGGTAAACTTGACCAGGTGATCTGGAAGATGCTGGGTAGCTCCCAGATGCACTCATTTATTCATTCATTCTATTGAGTATTTATTGAGGCAGTGTAGGGCAGTGGTTAAGGGCAAAGACTAGACTAGGGCAGACCCAAGTTGGAATCCCAGCTCTGCTGCCTGCCAGCTGTGTGACCACAGACAAGTCACCTAACTTCTCTGATCATCAGTTGCTGCCTTTGCAAATCAGGAACAATAATGGTACTTAGGAAAGCAATGAGAGTTAAATGACGTGAAGCACATAAACGTACTTGTGGAACAGCCTTAGCCCTGCCCTCACAGGCTCATGGTCCAGAAGGAGAGACTGACCCAACCCCAGTCAGTGATGACTCAGAGTAGGCAGGGCTGGGATGGGGGCACTCAGAGAAGGCTGACCCAGCCTGAGGGTCTCGCAGACTTCCTGGAGGAGGAGATATTACAGCTGAACAATAAAGAACACCATAAGCACTTAAGACACAGGAATCACCCATTTGAATGACTTATTATCGGTCTGTGGACACTCATCCTGCTAACATCCCCTGACCTGCTCTGTGGCCACCTGGCCCTGTGCTGGGTGATGCTGCGAACATCATCACCTGGGGCTGACCTCCTGGGGCTCACAGATTATCAGTGAGGACAGACATCAAACAATCCACTATCCAAATCATTACTTCAAAAGGAAATTACAGAGGGATAAAATAGGAGTTTGGGATTTGCAATACTAACTACTATATATAAAACAGATCAACAACAAGGTCCTACTGTTTGGACAGGGAACTATATTCAATATCTTGTAATAACCTATAATGAGAAAGAATATGAAAAAGAACATATATATGTGTATCTGAATCACTAGGCTGAACACCAGAAACTAACACAATGTTGGAAATCAACAATATTTCAATTAAAAAAAAAACATTTTTCTCCCAGGAAAAAAAAAGGAAATTACAGAAAGCTGGGAAATCACACCACAAAAAGACCTTTCCTCTGACATTCATAAATTCCTCCCTTTGTCCCCTCCCAGCCTTGAGCCCAACCACAGAGATGATACATTCACTCAGTAAGCATGTATTAAGCTCTTCCGAAGGCAAGACCTAGTAGTTGCCATCAAGGAGTCCTCAACAGACTTTGTTCAGACTTCGCTCCCTGATCAGCTCAAGACAATGTGAACTGATGGGGATAGCCTCTATTCAATTGACAGCAACCAGAGGAGCGTCCTAAAACATTTCTCATTTGCCCCTCCCCTGCTTTTACCCTTCAGTGGCTCCCTATTGCCCCGAAGACAAAGACCAATGGGCTGATATTCACCTACATGACGGGTGCTTAACCCAGTGAGACCTGACACCCACTTTATCTAACCTTTTGAGATGCCCCTTGAGGATTCTGAAATTAAGTTCCTAGGTAATAGAGTCCACCAACACACACATTTTATTTTTGAAAATTGGAAAGCTGGGGGTATAGCTTGTGGTAGGGCACGTGCTTGGTGTGTACAAGGTCCTGGGTTCAATCCCCAGTGCCTTCGAAAAGGGGAAAAATAAAATAAATAAATAAATAATAAAATTAAAATATATTTTAAAAAAAAGAAAAGAAAATTAAGATCATGTCCTAACTGAACTGCAAAGGAGAAATTAAAAGACAGCAGTTTATAATAAAAAATATATTTTCATCTATAAATGCTCAAGCATGGCCACTGGAAAGAGCATCTCATCAGGCAGGTACTCGCATCTTTGTGTAGACTCACCATGAATAGGAAATAGGAATAAACTGTGTGTTGTTTGGACAAGCACCACAATCAGCATTGCCTGGGGTGATGCGGTTTCTGGAAATAGTGAACAACTTTAGATAAGGTTCCTACCAAAATCAAGAAGCAGGCCATGGTGTATACAACAGTTTTATTCCAGGAAAAGTCGGTGTATCTTAAAATATTGCAAAAGCGCTTAGTGTTTATATGTAAAACATAGCTCGGTTCTAGGCTCAGGCCAGCATAAATGGGTTTTTCTACATACATGGGTGTCCAGTGGGACATTGAAAAGTCAAGTGGGTCCCAGGACAGATCTTGGTCATATGGTTATCTGGCATCCCTGGTCCCTGTCCACTACATCCAGTCACCCCTCCAATCACTATAACAAACCCAAAATGACCCCATCATTTCTAAAACATCCCCTGAGGGAGGTCACAGTCTGATGGCATCCAGCCCCTGCATCCCGGGCTGGCCTCATCTGGGAACTGTCACCCCATTCTGGCCACTCCAGCCCCCTTGCTGTCCCCAGACTTCAGGGCTCCATATCTCGTGTTCCTTTTCCTGGAAGACTGTTCTATGTGATCTCAGCTTCCTGTCACCTTTCCCAGCTCAGCCTCTCTCAGAGCACCCTGTCTGTGTAATCGGGTCTTTACAGGCTATTGTTTTCTCATTAGCTGGCTAGACTGGTTGTTTGTGAAACAGGCACAGGGTAGATGTGGTCACTGCTGAGTTTCCAGCGTCCAATACAAGGGACTTCAATGATTTGTATGTTGAGTGGTCAAGGAGACCAACTGGGGAGCACAGGTGGAGGAAGAATTCCTGGAGTTGGCATGGGCGGGAGGCAAGGCTTTTACTTGGTCCTGAAGCTCAGAAAGGATCTGGGAAAATGTGCCAGGCCAAGGGGGAAGTGTGGGCATTCTAAATGAGTCTGTCATGCCAGGCTCCTCTTCTGCTTCTAAGATCAATTTCTTGTGTCTCTGAAGTCAGAGATGGGTGTCAATCCCAACTCTGCCATTTCCCTGCTGTGTGACTTTGAGTATCTTCCTTAACCTCTCTGAGCCTCATAGACTTTTCTATAAAATGGAAACACTGGTGCCTGCCTCCTTGAATGGTTATGAGGCTCAAAGAGACCCTTTTTCAAAAACATTGAACACTCTGGTGCACTCTCAAGAAATCTGTGTTGAATCAGCGGCTCCTAATTCCAGATGTGACCAAAAAAATAGGTTTTAATCCAAAAGAGATAGGAGGAGCATTTGCTTTGGAGTTGCGAGCCCTGGCTATGCCACTTGGGTGTTAATGTGACTCTGGGCCAGTAGGAGTTTTCCCCTCTGAGCTTCAGCAACTTGTCTAGAAAATGGTAACTATGTTACCCACGTGGAGTTGTTGTGGGAGTGAAATCAGATCATGAAGGTAACTGTGGGAGCCCAGCAACCAGCTCATAGTCAGGGACTGTTGTTATTATTAGGAATGGCTCTAGAGAGGGCAGCCCCCAGCCTTGAAGGGAGGAGGGGGGTTGGGGGAATTTGCAGACATGGGACTTTATTGACCAGATAAAGAAACTGAGGCCCAGGGAGAAGGGCCTTTCCAGATCACAGCACCTGGCAGTTCGAGCAAGGACGAGAGATGAGGGGAATGACCCCCTTCCAGTTATCCATGGAGGATTAAAGTCAGATGGGGACCAAGGGTGAGGAGTGGGCCCTTTAAATCCTAAGCTCCACCTTTGTTCAGAAGGGTCTTTGAGGAGTATAAAAAGGGGTTCAGTTCCTCTCTGCTCCAGAAAACCATCTGCTGCTTCTGTCCACTGGGGCCCCAGCCCATCTCTCTCCAGCCACCTACACCACTGCCAGGGGGCTATGCAGCTGCCACCCTTCGACATGTGGAAGGACTACTTCAACCTGAGCCAGGTGGTGTTGGCCCTGATCCAGAATCGGGGGCAAGGGCAGGAGGCCCCAGGGACTGGGGAGCCGAGACCTGGGGCCCAGCAAGAGCAGGGGCCGGGAGGGCGGGGGCCTAGTGGGGGCCTGGCCACCCTCTGCAACTTCTGCAAGCACAATGGGGAGTCTCGCCACGTGTACTCCTCACACCAACTGAAGACCCCGGAGGGTGTGGTGGTGTGTCCCATCCTGCGGCACTATGTGTGTCCCCTGTGCGGGGCCACAGGTGACCAGGCCCACACGCTCAAGTACTGCCCGCTCAACGGGGGCCAGCAGTCTCTCTACCGCCGCAGTGGGCGCAATTCGGCCGGCCGCAAGTTCAAGCGCTGAGGACCATGAGGTGCTCAGCCCCCGCACCCCCAGCCCTCCTGGTTTAGTCCTACCAAGTCCCTGGACTCACCCCACCTCCCTTGGAGTCACCCAACCCTTTGGAATGTCTGACCTCCAGAACTCCATCCCTGCTGGATCCTGAAACAATAGAGTCTGTGGAGAGCCAGGCCAGCCCTGCCCCTTGGACCTCTCAGCCCTAAGGGTTCTGTACTGGAGATATCCGTGGATTCTGGGTGCAGCAGGACCCCAGCTCCTTGGACTGCACAGCCCTGTGGATCCTTCTGGGCCACGGTTCATGGATCTTTAGTCCTTCTGGGCCACCAGCCCTGCCCCTTTGACTTCTTAGCCCCTGGGGTTCCATTCCTTTTGGAATTCTTGGACCCTTTGGACCTACAGAACCCCACTGTGCTCTTCCAGTCCGCCCCTCAGAATGTGGAGAGAGGGAACAGGCTGGCTTGGACCTTCCAGCCCAAGAACTTAAAGATGGGATCCTGACTTCAACCCGCCCTCTCCACCTTCTTCAGCCACCGGCAGATCCACCGTTTCATCGTGGACGGCACTGGATGGGTCCTGCCCTGCCCTCAACAGCCCATCCATCAGGAGCTGGAGGGAGGAGGGGCCACAGCAGCGGGGCACCATGTCTTTGCAGGCTTATCAGGGGGTGGAGGGCTTTGGGGTGAGCCGACAGCCGATACCCTTGACCTCCCCCTGGTTGTTCTTCCCATTGTTCATTTCATTCCGTTTCACTGCGCTCCTGCCCCCAATGGAAATCACCGATGGATCCTTTCCCCAGCTAGAAGGCGTCTCTCCGCCACCTCCTACCCACCCGCAAGTCGCGATAGTTTTGTAAAATTCCTTTGTTTCCTCCTGCAACAGTAAAGTCCACGAAGCTCCCCCAGGAAGAGTGGTTTTAGTGCCCAGATGGGAATGGCAACTGCCTAGATTTTATTTTAGGGGCAAAAAAGAGCCCCAAGTCAGATTTTAAGTTGTTCGGTTTTTGGCTCAGGGCTGGGCCCGAGTGTTGAGCTCTAGTGAATAAAGAGCGTTTCTGGTTGACTTTGAAATCCCTATGTCTGTTTCCTCAGAGGCTGGGGGAGGGGGGGCCCGTATTTGCCCCAAAACATGGGAAGCAGGAGGTGGAGCAGGAAGGAGTCCTTGGTCCCTCCCACGAATGTGCCCCCCCACATTCTCGGACACAGGTCACCTGTAGACTGGACACCAACACCCAACCTTCACCTTGATCCCAGATTCCCTTTCTGCATCCTTCTTCGGGCTCTGTCCAGGGTCCCCTCCCACCCTACTAGATCCCAGGTCTTCCAGGACCAACTTTACAGTTGTTCTTAAACTCTGGGCTCCTAGACCCCACTGGAGTGGTGACAAAAACTGTGGTCTCCCACCCTGGGGAAATGTGCAGGTGCACAAAATGTTGCATGTAATAAATATCAGGGCTTCTTTTATTCTATTGTTCCATGTGTATTTATTGAGCTCCTGCTTTATTCCAGGCACTGTTCTGGACATTGGCAGGCATAGCAGCGAGCAAAGTAGACAAGACTTCTGTCCTTATGAAGGTGACATTCTAGGTGGGAAGAGGGTGCAGTGACAACCACTGAATAAACAGAGAATATCATGTCAGGTGGGTGATAAGTGCTGTGAAGGAAAAGGGGGCAGAGTGGAAGGATGAGGAGGGAAGGAGAGGCTGTTTTATACAGGGTGCTCAGAGGAGGCCTTTCTGTGGAGGTGACTCTTGAGCAGAGTCCAAATACGTTGAGGAAAACAGGAGAAGGGTGTTCCAGGCAGAGGAGATGGTGCGTTCAAAGGCCCCAAGGTGGAATTGGCTCTGGTGTGTTTACAGAATAAGCAGGAGGCCGGCTGAGTAAGAGATAAGATCAGAGCGGCAAGGAGGGGGAGGTATAGGAATATAGGTGTAGTGGTAGAGTGCATGGTTAGCATGCACAAGGCCCTGGGTTCAACCCCAGTACCTCCATTGAAAAAAAAAAAAAGAAAGGAAAGAGAGGCAAAATGGGGAGAGTTCAGACTCTTGCAGACCTTGGGTGAGAATTTGACCTTCGTTGTGCATTCTGCAGACTCTGAAATCAAGCTTGGACTCCCCTCTCACAGACACTAGTCACATAGAAATAAAAGAGACACCCCCCCCCCCTTAAGGATCTCTGTTCACAGGTCCTTTTCCAAAAATGCATAACAGAGATCCCCAAGTTCCCCAAACAATAGCCAAAAGGGACCCCCACCCCCACTCCCACCCCAGAGCTGTGGTGTGCGCGTATGCGGCAGGTGGAGCTCTGCACAGCAGTGCCCTGGAGGAAGGTTCAGAGGAAGTGGGGGCTCTACCAGGGAGGAAGCTGATGGCCTCTCAGATGGGATGATGGAAGAGGGCTGAACAGTTTAAACAAGGGCAAAGCGTGGGCAGCAGTTATGAAAAGTCACAAGAGGTGGGGTACTCAGTCCTCAGGGGAATTACGACAGGTGGAGGGAGTGCACTTTAGACTGGAAGAGAGGGAGACCTCAGCATCTTGGCTGAGGTCAGTCTAGAAGGTGGAGGACACTAAGTGCCTGGGGCCATCCAAGGTGAAGCATTGAGGAGGCTGCTCCACCTCTGATCTGGGGCTGTGAGGCTGGAGACAGACAACTACGGATCAAGTTTTGGTTTTGTGTTTTAATGAATGAAGTGTTTTAATGAATTTTAATTTATTCAACAGATAATGAAGTGGCAGGGTAGCTGGCAAGAGCTGAGGACACTGAAGGAGCTGAAGGAATGCATGGACCCTGACCTTGATCTCCGGCCCCTCACACGTAACTGCACAGCTCCGTACACCTTGGCCAATGGCTGCTCACCTGCAGCCTTCTCATGAGCTCCAGACCAGATTTAGACCCAGCTACTCCCTTTACCCAGACTCTCATGGAGCCATGGCCTCCTTTGGATGCCCAGGGGAAGAAAAATGTCTCAGTGACAACCAGTTCTCTGACCCAGGTCTCAGCTGGGGGCATGGGGTCAGTTAGGACATGGGGAGTGTAAGGTGTTCCACAGGTTTTTGGATTGAACTGTGTGCCCAACCCCTCCCCCCAAAATAATAATAAAGTCCTATCCCTTAGAACTTTAGAATGTGATCTTATTTGGAAACAGAGTCATCAACGATGTAATCACTTAAGATGAGGCCATCCTGGAGGAGGGTGGACCCTATATCCAACATGACTGCTGTTCTTGTAAGAAGAGGAGAGAGAAACACGGAGGGAGGAAGACAGAGGTAGAGATGGGCGTGATGCTGCCAAGGAAGCTAACAGAGCCTGGGCCTCCCAGAAGCTGGAAGAGACAAGGAAGGATCATTCCCTAGAAACTTTGGAGAGAGTGCATCACCGCCAACAGCTTGATTTCAGATTTCTAGCCTCCATAATTGGGAAAGGATGCATTTCTGCGGTTTTAAGCCACCAGATTCTGGTCCTTTGTTATGGCAGCCTTTACAAACTGAGATGCTGGGCACCTGGGGGAGGCATCCAGGATGCTGTTGGCGCCATGGGAGTCTGGGCTGAGGTGAGGCTTGGGTTTAACTCAGGTCTGGAGCCCATGAGAAGGCTGGAGACAGGGAGCCCCTGGCAGAGATGAGGGGGGGAGAGCTCTGCAGGCGTGGGTGCGGTGATACAGGAGGATGCAGGAGGTCAGAGGGCAAGGGTCCTGGGATGAGGATGAATTAGGGAAGGCTTCCAAAGGCCTGTTTTCCAAACTGTGGGTCCTGACCCATTCATGGGTCCAAAAAATAGTGGGTTACAACCAGCATTAAACAAAGAAACAAAATAAAACAGAATGGGAAAATATCAGAATGCATTGTATGGAGTAAAGTAAGTATTGCTTTGAGGAACTTTTGCTTCAGTTATATATTTTCAGAGGTTGTTGAGACATGCCGCAGGATAGTGGAAATTGCTGTTTTGAAGCCAGCCGGTCTGGGTTCAGATTCTCCCACTCATCGTGTAACTTTGGACAGGTTACTTAACTTCTCTGGGCCTTAGTTTTCTTCTCTGTAAAATGGGGATTAACCCTAGTATCTGCCTCACTGCAGTGTTATGAGTATTAACTGTTGAAACAGTTCTTGGCATGTAATATTTGCTCTGTTCGTATGACTAAGATTATTCTTTTGTGATCTTTTGTTTCAGGTGTGTGTGTGTTTGTGGTAGAAAATGATGTAAAATAAATTCCCCATTGTGGGTTACGGTAAAAAGTGAAAGGAACTGAATCTAGGAAAGGAAGTCTCAGCTCTCTCTGTTCTCTAAACCTTTCACCCTATTGAATCAGGCCTGCCCAGATTATCTAGGATAATCTTCCTTACTTAAAGTCGACTAAGTATAGACTTTAATTGCATCTACAAAATACCTTCATGGCAACACTGGGATTAGTGTTTGAAAACCTGGGACTGTAGCCTAGTCAGGTGAATACGTCCAACTGGCCATTACAGCCATAGACAGAAGAAATAAAGGAGTTGTAGAGCATGTTAGCTGATAAAGGAGGAAAGAAAGGTAGAACAGGGTAAGATGGATCAGGAGTTATGAGGATGGGAAGTTCTCACAGATAAGATGAAATTTGAACCAAGAATTGCAGGAGCAAGGGAGCAAGCCACGTGGGTACCTGGGGCAAGAGCAATCCAAGTAAGTGGAGGGGTGTATGCAAAGGCCCTGAGGCAGGAATGTCCGTGGACCTTTCAAGGAGCAGTGAGGAGCGGGTGGGAGAAGCTCAGAGAGAGGCCACAGTGTTGAAGATTTTGGCTTTTCCTCTGAGTGTGATGGGGACCACAGGTGGCCTCTGAGCCAGGGATCAGGCTTCTTGATCAGACATATTTTAATGGGATTACTTTTGTTGGGGTTTGAAAGTATACCTCTAGGTTCTGTATAGCACGGGGAACTATATTCAATATCTTGTGATAACCTTTAATGAAAAAGAAAATGAAAATGAATATATGTATGTCTATGCATGACTGGGACATTGTGCTGTATGCCAGAAATTGACACAGTGTAACTGACTATACTTCAATTAAAAAAGAAAAGAAAAGAAAGTATACCTCTAGGAGGTCAAGAGTGGAAGCAGGGAAACCAGTCAGAAGGTGACTACAACAGTCCTGGTGAGAGGCAGTGGCGTGGATCAGGTAGTAATGGGCTGGGAAGAGATGGTCAGATTCCAGATGTATTTTGAGGGGGGAGCTGACAGGATTTCCTGATGGGCGTGTGATTTCCTTTTGAGACTTCTAAGTGGGTTTTACGTAGGCCATTGTATGTGGTGAAAGTGGAGCCCGGGAGAAGGGTCTATATTTGTTAGAATGACTAAAAGAAAAGGGAGAGAGGAGAGAGGAAAGAAGGGAGAAGGGAGAAGAGACAAAAAGGACACGCTGAAAGACACGTAAAGAGAGAAACAGGAAGATTAACCTCAACGTGATCTCTCAACATACTCAATACAGATTCACAATAAAAAGACTTCACTTAATGGAGCTGCTCTTGCCCACGACTTTTTGTAAAAACAATGCTCCTAAATGGCCCAGATTCTGGTTAACATTGGAAATCAGCTTTAACCTATGGTCACTAATCACCAGGACCCCTGGACTCTCTCATATGTACAGAAATTCAGTTTCTGAGACCCACAAAATAGAAGGCACCTGTGACCACAGTGGACACATGAGGTTCAGGGATTCAGCCTTAGGTTGACACCTCAGGGCACAGCAGGAACTCTGTGGGGTTCTAGGTCCCCCTTTAATGGATCTAATTTTCCTTCCTGGTCCCAAGTGGGCAGAGAACTGGCCTCTTCCCCTCCTAAACCCAAAGTGGTACTTGAGGGAGGAGGTGCCGCTTAAGCATTTGGTTCTCTGCGTGGAGTCCAGCCTCTGTCTCCTCCTTTGTTCTGCTCTTGAACACAGAGTGGGCAGGGTGTCTCTGCCTGCTCTGAGCTCAGGAGTCTGCCCTGCGTGCTCTCTCTCTTCTTGGCTCCCATGTTACTGGGATCCTGGGAGCTACCTGCAGGGGATGGAGAAGGTGCAAAAGTATGACCAGCCCTCCTGCATCTTGCCTCAGTGTACTCATGCCTGCAGAGCCCTCTCCAGCTCACTTCTGCCAGGGGCTCCCTGTCTCCAGCCTTCTCATGGGCTCCAGACCTGAGTTAAACCAAAGCCTCCCTCAGCTCAGACTCCCATGGCGCCAACAGCATCCTGGATGCCTCCCCCAGGCGCCCAGCATCTCAGTTTGCAAAAGCTGCCATAACAAAGGACCAGAATCTGGTGGCTTAAAACCACAGAAATGCATCCTTTCCCAATTATGGAGGCTAGAAATCTGAAATCAAGTTGTTGGCAGTGCCACACTCTCTCCAAAGGTTCTAGGGGAGGATCCTTCCTTGTCTCTTCCAGCTTCTGGGAGCCTCAGGCTCTGCTGACTTCTTTGGCAGCATCACGCCCATCTCTGTCTCTGTCTTCACAGAGCTGTCTTCCTCCCTCTGCATTTTTCTCTCCTCTTCTTACAAGAACAGCAGTCATGTTGGATGTAGGGTCCACCCTCCTCCAGGATGACCTCATCTTAAGTAATTACATCTGCAGTGACCCTGTTTCCAGGTCACATTCTGAAGTACTGAGGGGTAGGACCTCAGTGTATATTCTTGGGGGGACACAGTTCAACCCATAGCACCCGTGGAGCACCTTACACACCTGGGATGGAGAACTGGTGTCACCTAGGCATCTCCTTTTCCCTTCTCAACATCACAGTCACCACACTGTGTACATTCTGGCTCTCAAATCCCTTCCAATTCATTTCCAGCCTTCCCACCATCCCTGCCCTGGTCCAGTCTCAACCACCCCCTCCTTGCCCCTGCCCCAGACTTCTCCCGTGACTCTGGCTAACAGCATTGCCCACTCCCACCCACCCTCCACACAACGACAACAGCTGGGGGTTCTTTCTAAAGCACATATCACACCCTGTCTATCCTTGCTCAGAACCCACTGGCCATAGGATCACAATCAAGCTTATTAACGTTGTACATAAGGCTCTGCATGGGCTGCCTCTGATTCCTGGACCCTGACCCTTCATGGGGCACATGGTGGGACCTCATCTAATCCCAGCCCTGGTGAAAGTCGGCTTGCCACCCACTCTGTACCTGCATCCACTCAGAAAAATAAGAACAGAGGAAAACATACAATCACAGGGACTTGTCACTCTTTGCTTTTGCATCCAGTTACCTCAAGTGATTGGTTCTGTAGGTCTACATTTCCCTGGCTGATTTCATGCTTTCTCCTCTCTCTTCCTTAACCTAGCACCCCCTTCTTACCCTTGACCCTGCTTCCTACTCTACTGAGACAACAGAAGGAACCAGAAGAGGACATTCCCAAGCTCCTGACACCATATTCCACCATCTGCCTATCTCCAAGTACAATATCCCCTTCCCGTTTACTGCAGCTAAACAACCCACGCCCCTTGGACCACCCTGTTCTTATGCCCTGAGTCCCACCCACCATGCCCACTCAAGGACATTGCTCCAGCAAGCCTCCTCTCTCTCCTCTGCACTATCAATCTCCCCTCCCTTGGGTCATCCCCATTGGTACAGAAACATACAGTGACATCTCCCATCTTAAATAAACCTATCGAGATCCTGTGCCTCCTTCCAGACACCACCCCATTTCTGTGCTAGAGAGGATCATCTACACTGGCTCTCTCTAAACCCTCTCTTGAACCCACCCAATCAAGACACTGCCCCCACCACATCCCCAAAATTGCTCTTTTCTCTAGCATCCTGGACCCTTCCTCCTCCTTGACCTGCACTTCTCACTTGGCCTCCAGGGCAACAGATGGCCCTGCTTTTCCTTTCACTCACTGACTGCCCCTCCTCTCTCTTTGGCTGATCCCAGACTTCTATATCAGAGTGCCCAGCCTCGCGTCATGGACTTCTTTTCTATCTACACTTGCTCCCTTGCCAACCACTCCCAATCTTAGGGACTTACATGTCTTTTATTCACTCATGACTCCTAAGTTCGTATCTCAAGACTGAACCTCTCTCCTGAAGTTCAGATTCATATATCCTTGATGTCTGTACTTGGGCAAACTTGAACTCCTGATCCTCTTGCAGCCCTAACAGTCTGTGCTTCTGGCAGCTCCCTCCTTCCATTTCTCAGGCCAGAGACACTGAAGCCATCCTCAACACCTCTCTTTCTCTCACTTCCTCCACCCAGTTCTACTTCATCTCATCTCAGCAGCTACCACTCTAGTTGGAGCCACCACCACCTCTCACCTGAACCACTGTTGACAACTCCTTGCTGGAGCCCCACTCCCTAAAGTCACCCTCACTCCCTAAAGTCAGTTTCCTCTACTATTAACAACAGAATCAGATCATGTTCTTCCTCTGTTCATGGCTGTCAGCTCATGTGAAGGCCAAAATCCTTACAGTGACCCACAGGCCCTGCAAATTTGTCCCCTAACCCTACCCTGCCCGCTGGCCACTGGCTCCCTCTGCTCCAGCCCACTGGCCTCCTGCCACAGCAGGCACTGACCTACCTCTGGCTGCCCTTGCTCCCTCACCTCCTTCATGTCTGTACTCAAATGTCACCTTCTCAGGGAGGCCTCCCCTAAACACCTTATTTAAAAATTACAGACACACACAAACACTTCCCAACCCCTTTGCCTACTTCTATTTGTTCCATAGTACTTACTGCCTTTTCACTTATATATCTTATTTATTTTGCTAATTATCTGACTCTCCAACTAAAAAGTGATCTCCATGAGTGTATAGATTTTTGCTTTTTGTATTCACTGCACCTGGAATTGTGTAAGCGTGCAATAAATATTTGTTGAATAGATGAATGAAGCGCTGTTTGTTGAATGATCCTGAGGACTCCAGCAGGATGCTAAACATCACATTTCTGCAGGTAGACTTAACTCCATCATCCTGCCTTTCAGCTCACCCAACCCGTGTTCTTGCCTCCATGCATTTGCTTAGAGTCATGCCAGGATCACCCCTTACCAGCCAAGAAATTCTCCCTCTGATCTCCCTCTCGGCGTGCCAGCAGTGACTTGTGTTAAGACGGGTTTCTCCCTTCCCCCACCCAGAGTTAGACGGTAGATGGGTTGCTATGGTTACCGCACCCACCTGGGGCGGAATATCTCCGGGTGTCCCACCCCTACAGGTAATAGGTGGTTAGCGGATCCCGAGCAGGCCTGCGCAAGGGCGAGCATAAGAGGCTGCAACCGTGTTTTCTTACGCTCCCTACCCCACCCACGTAGTCGTCATGGAAACGAAGAGCTTCCCTCCAGCATCGTCTCCCTTCACTTTCTCTCAGAGAGACACAGGCAATGTTGGAGGTAGGCTGGAAGACTGTACGAAAGGATGGGAAGCCATTCACTCTCAACACTATCGTCCCTCCCTCATCCTCCAAAGATTGCTACGCCTGCGCAGGGACGGAGTCCGGGTACCACTGCTAGCGGGGAGCCAAGAGTGCGCATGCGTGCGACAGAGCTTTGCTCATGCGCTTTTGTAGCACCAGGAGGCTAGGGAAAGAGCGCCGCGCTAACCTTGCGCCTGCGCAACTGCGGCCCGCTGACGGGGGCCCGTGGAGGGCAATTCTGCGCTTGCGCCATGGCAGGGGGAGTGAGAGCCAAGCGGTAAGGGCGTTGGGGGACCGAATGGCGCTAGGTGCGCCTGCGCCTTAGCTCCCGGGGCGGCCGGGGGCGGGGCCCAGAAGGGAGGGAGAGATCCCGGCAAGGGGAGGGAAGAGGCCGCAGAAGCCCGAGCCTTGACCGACGGGCGGGCGGGGGCTGCGGCGGCGCCGGTGAGTGACCCGCGGCCCGACTCGGTCCCCAACCTCCGCGACCCTCACTCTTCCTGGAGTCTCCCGTAGTCCCCTCCTAATTTCGGACTCCCATTACCTTCAAAGCTCCCCTTAATTCGTGGCAATCCCCAGAGCCCCCACAATCCCCGCAGACCTTAATCCCTAGTATTTAATAGTCCAGCTTGTCCACTGACCTAGGAGCCCCCAACTCACCATTATTTCTGGACCTCCCCTCTGAGGACCCCTTCCCTCATTGGTCTTACAGACGTCCCATTGCCCCGGAACCCCCAGAGTGCTCCTCTGCTCCAGATCCCAGCTTCTTGCTGCATCTCCTCTTCAGCATCTCCTTATCCCCATCACCCCCGTGCTTCTTCGACCCGCGAGACATCCTCATTCTCCTTACATTTCCCATTCTCCTATGCCCCCATTCTCCTCTAACTCCTGCAGACACCCCCTCTTCTTCCGCTTTTCCTTATTTCCCTCCACTCCTTCAGACCCTCCCCCAATTTGCATCAACTCCGTGGCCTGGCACTTTGCGCTGCGCCAGGCACTAGATGAGCGCTCAGCTGGTGTCATCTATTATTAGGCACTCTGACGGCCCCCCGCGGCCCGTCGCCCCCGTCCGCCCTCCACCCCCAACCTAGTCCCCAGGGACATAGGAGCCAGTGTCGGGGCGGCCAGGGTGGGGCAGGCAGCGCGGAGACGCTGAACCCCTGTCAGCGCCGTGCGCCCTGTGCCCGCAGCGCCGGCGCCCCCCATGCGCCAGGCAGCCGGACTGCGGCGTCGGGGGGCGCCATGGCCTCGGCGGCGGCGGGCGAAGCGGAAGAGACTACCCGGCTGCGCAAGCCGCGCTTCTCCTTCGAAGAGAACCAGATCCTCATCCGTGAGGTGCGCGCCCACTACCCTCAGCTCTACGGCGCTCAGAGCCGTCGGGTGAGCGTGGCCGAGCGGCGGCGTGTGTGGGACGGCATCGCCGCTAAGATCAACGGCATTACCAGCTGGAAGCGCACTGGCCAGGAGGTGCAGAAGCGCTGGAACGACTTCAAGCGCCGCACCAAGGAAAAGCTGGCCCGTGTGCCGCACTCCACGCAGGGCGCCGGGCCTGCCGCCGAGGACGCCTTCTCCGCGGAGGAGGAGACCATTTTTGCCATCCTGGGACCGGGTGTGGCGGGCCCAGGAGCTGGTGCAGGGGCCGAGCAGCCCCCAGCGGCCGCCTCCTCGCAGCCGCCGGCCCCAAGCGCCTGCGCCCAACGCTATGTGTTGTCTGAGGACCGCAGGGAGGACCGACGGGCAGGTGAGTTGTTTCAGCATCACCTTACAAACGCAAAGAAATTTTACTTCGTGCCCGGCGCTGTTCCAAGCCCTTTAAATGGTTCATGAGATCCTAACTACAACCCTGTGAAAGGGGTGCCATTTTGCACCTGCTGATACTGAGGCTCAGAAAAGTGAAATGACTTGCTTCAGGTCCACAGCTAGTAACTGTCAGAATCAGGACTACAACCTGGATCTAGGAGGCCTGACTCCAGAGTCCACACCTGGGATCATCAGCACACCCAGGATTTCATTCAACTGTAGTGTAGGGAGTGACTCTGGCGGTAGCCGGGGCTCCAGCTACAACTTTGCCACTCGGCTGTGTCATTTGGGGTAAGTTACTGCCCATCAGGTTTTGCATCTGTAAACCAGGTATAAAAAATAGTGTCCATCTCAAAGGGCTGCTGGGAAGATTAAATGAGTTAACGTGTAAATTGCTTAGTACATTGCCTCCTTTTTAGCTCTTGATGTAATTACCAATGCTGTGAAGTAGGAACTCTTTCACTACTTTATAAATCAGAGTCAGGGAGGTTTGGTCATTTTCCCAAGGTCATTCCCTGAGTAAAAGAACTGTGGAGAGTGGAGTACAAAACCTCCCGCTTAGCCCTGACTCTGGATTATTTCTTTTGCAGCTATTCCCCAGGCACCTGTCCTGTGCTGGGCAGTGTTGGGGACAGAGCCATCTGAGGCTCACAGTCCAGTAGGGGAGACAGACCCATGGGTAGACAGTGGTGGCTCAGAGCAGGCGGGGCTGGGCTGTGGGAGTCCCGAGTGGGCACCTAACCCAGCCTGGGAAGTCAAGGAGGGCTTCCTGGAGGAGGAGGCATCAGAGCTGTGACACAAAGAGGAAGGCTGAAGAAGAGCTGGGAAAGTGTTCCTGATAGAAGGAACAGCATGTCCAGTGGCTTGGAGGCAGGAAAGCTTGGCCAGTTTAGGAAACTGAGAGATGTTTCCTAGTTGAGGGAGGGGAGGAAGGGAGAGTGGAAAAACTGAAGAAGGAAAAGGTTTGAGATAAGGTCAGAGAAGTCAGCAAAGACCCAACCATGCAGGGCCTTTACACTGAGGTTAAAGAGTTCAGTTGTATCCTGAGTACTGTGGGGAGCCCCTGAAGGTTTTAGAGAAAGGGAGCACATGATCAAATAAGGCAGCTCAGGATCATGTAATTTAGAGAAGTTCATTAACCCACCCAAGTTCACACAGCAAGTAAGTAGTAGGGTTGGGATTCTAATATGTGTTTTGTCCAACTCACAGTCCATGCACTTAGCCACTGGGCTAGATGGCTTGATATATACTATATATATATAAATAATAACAACAATTAATATTGACTGAGGGTTTATGGGCATGCAAGAATTAGATCACACGTGGTTTGTAAATAAAGGTCAGGGCTTTGGATTTTATCTTGAGGATAGGTGGGAGGCATGGAAGTGTCTTAAGCAGGAGAAAGACACAATCACTCGGGACCCTTATTCTCAATATGAGCCAAATATCAGTGTTTCTATCTGTGAAATGGCCCCATTGAACCAGAGCAGAGATGGCAAACTTATTACTTCAAAAGCTATGCAACCCCCTTATTCATTCATTCATTCCACAAGTACTGAGCACCTGTTCTGAGGCAGGCATCATGGTAGGTGCTGGGAATACTATGGAGGAAAAGACAGTTTTCCTTCCCATATGAAGCTGACATTTTAGTCAGGGAGACAGACCACAAACAAGTACCCCCCAAAACAGATTATACAAGGAGGTGATTAGAACTAAAAGAAGTAAAATAAAGCATGTTTAGAGGATAGTGAGTGATGAAAGAGGGCTCTCTACAGACAGGGTAGTCAGGGAGCGATTCTCTTGAGGAGGTGAAATTTGAGTAGAGACCTGAAGAAAGAGATTGAGCCAAGTGGATAATATCTGAGGGAAGAAGACTCCAGCTGGAGGAAACAGCAGGTGCAAAGGCCCTGAGGCAGGAATGTGCTTAAAGCATCCTTGATTAGACTCTCACACAGAGATTACCCACTGTGTAAAACTCTTTAAAGAGGAACTGCTCTGACTGAAGGACAGGAACAGAGCCTGGGGCAGCCTGAGGCATCTTTGTTGACACTGGAAGAAGAAATAAGGACCGTGTATCTTGTGGCCTAATATTTGAATGAAAGAAAAATAACAGTAGCAACACTGAAACCTTACTGTGTGCCAGGCACTGGCACCCTGTGTCCATGGTGATTCAATCAGTGCCTGTAATAGCCCTCAGGGAGATGTTCAGTTACAGGGTTACTTTGCCCTATGCTCATACACACCCATTTACAGGTGGGGAAACTGAGGTCCAAAGGTCACAGTTTTTTTAACCAAAGTATAGTAAGTTACAGTGTATCCATTTCTGGTGTACAGCATAATGTCCAACAAATAACTATGATTTTAACTCTCACAGCAGTCCTTCCATGATCCCTGTGAGCCTGGTGGGCATGAAGGCTGCGCTTCTCTGATATTTTTACTCAGTAGACTAGAAAAGCCATATTGCCAAGTGGCTGCAATTCTAATGCCCTTTTTGAAGGAGACTCGCCACCGTGCCCGAGGAGGGGTTAAACCCATAAGCTCAGGAGCCTGACTGGGCTCAAATCCCTCTTTTCCTATTCACTGGTTCTGTGACACCTCTCTGGGCCTCAAGTCACCTCATCTATAAAATGGGGTAGTAACGACAGCACCTACCCCAGGGGCTGGCTGAACAAACACAGGAGAAGAGCTTAGCCGCTTTGCCGAGGGCCAGCCAGGAAAGCGTCATCTCTCTCCCAGCCTCTCCCACTTCTCCAGGTTGGGTGGCTCAAGGAGGCTAGAGCCCCGGCATTCAGGGCTGGCGGGGGTGGCGATTGTGGTGGAGAGAACAGCACTTACCATGGCCCAGAGGCAAGGAAGAGGGATAGAAAGGGGCAAGAGCTGAGGCTCTGGAGCCCTAGAGAGAGGCTGGACTGTCCCCCATGGGTGCTGGGGAGCTGTGGGAGGGCTGCCGCCAGGACCTGGGGCCTGGTGCCCATCAGTACTGACTCCCTGGAAGCCACAGTTCTTGTTTCATTAAAGACAAAATTTTGTGCTGGACATTGTTCTAGGCGCTGGGTAAACAGCAGTGAACAAAACAAAGCCCTGCCTGATGGAGCTGACATAAGGAGGAGGAGACAGACAACAAACACAGAGCGATCCCATGCCAGGTGGAGATAAGAGCTATGAAAGAAATCAGGTAGGGTTAGGAGAGAGGAAAGGACAGGGATGGGAGTGACTTTAGACAGAGGGTCAAGGAAGGCCTTCTCAAGGAGGCTGTGTTTGAGCAGAGGCCTGAGGAGGTGAGGGAGGGACCCAGGCAGGTGTCTGGGGAAAGACCTATACAGGCCAAGGGAGGTGCAAGTACAAAGGCCCTGGGGCAGGAGCCGGCCGAAAGTGTATGAGGACCAGTAAGGTGGCCAAAGTGGCTGGAGCCAAATGAAGAGAGAGGAAGAGAGAGAAAGAGAGAGAGAGGAGGGGTGGGAGATGACGTGAGGGAGGCAATGGAGGCAGATTGTGGGAGCCTTGAGAACTTTGCTTTTACTCTGAGTGAGATGACAGCCACGGGAAGATTTTGAGCAGAGAAAAGACATCAGGCTTGTATTTTTTTAATACTTGTATTGAGATAGAATTCTCATCCATACAACCCATCCATTTAACGTGTACAATTCAGTAGCTTTTAGTACATTCGTAGAGTTGCACAACCATCACTCTTAGGACATTTTCATCACTCCAGAAAGAAACACTGTACCTCTTAGCCATCAACCCCGACCTTGTCCCCTAATCTTTGCCTAGACATTGGCAACCACTAATCTACTTTCTGCCTCTATAGATTTGCCTATTTTGGACATTTCAGATAAGTGGATCATATGATATGTGGTCCTTTGTAAGTAGTTTGTTTCCTGTAGCATAACTGATGTGTATTTTCGTTGAACCTCTGAAGCTACCGGTGGAGAACAGACTGTCAGGGGCGGGGGTGGAGGCTGGGAGCCCAGTGAATAGTCCAGGTGGGAGATGGTAGTGGTTAGACCAGGGTGGGGGCCGTGGAGGTGGATAGATGTTGGATTAGTTTGAAGGCAGAGCCAATGGCATTTGGACATGGATGGTGTCTTGGGAGAGAAAAAGAGTGACAGTTTTTATCCCCAGCAGCTCAAAGGATGGAGCTGCTGTCATCTGAGATAGGAGTGACTGAGGGAGGAGCAGGTTCGGGGAAGATCAGGAGCTCAGCTCTAGGCAAGTGAGTTTGAGCCATTATTGGATAATTATTGGAGAGGATATGCCAAGTACACAGGGCGGGGAGAGGTTCAGGCTGGGACCGGAAATCTGGGAGCCTCTGCACACAGACTCTTAAAAGTCCATGAGCGTGAACAAGATCCCAGGTGAGAGGAGGTGAAGGAAGCCCCCCAGGTTGGGGGTTGAACTGGTACAGACCAGAGCTGAGACTGATACCCTGTCATCCTGCTTGGGAAGAGCCCCCTACTCCCAGCCTTCAGAAGTACCCCTTACTGCTCCAGCCACCCCACCTCTCTCCCAGACCCTCCCACCCTGGGGCTTCCCCAGGATCCAGCAGTGCAATCTGAGAGGTGTGTGTGTGTGTTGGGAGGTGGGGGGCGGGGTTGTCCAGATGATTCAGAGCCTTCTAGAATGTTGGCTCTTTTTCTGAATGTGAGAAGAGCTGCCTGGCTCAGCAGGGAACCTCCAGGACCCTGTTTCCATTAAGGCTGGCATCCATCTGCCACCAGGTTATCCTTGAATATACTTTCTCTCCCTGGGGTCATGGGGCTTTTGCTCCAAGGCATGATCTGACTTAGGTTTTAAAAGTATGGCTTTGAGGTGGGTCAGGGTGGGTGGGAGGTGGAAAGAGGAAATCAAGACAATGTTCATTAGGGGTCACCTACATCTTACCTTCATCTCTCTCTCCACAGATACACCAGCCCACAGCAAGGGGGGCTCCAGCAGCCCAGAGCCTTGGGCCCGGCCCTCCTGCAATCCCCAGGAAGGGGGCTGCCAGCCACCCAAGGAGCGTGAGTCCTCGCCCCCGCCAGCCCCGCAGACCGTTCAGCTGCCCCGCCTGGCCTTGTCTCCACCACCCCCAGCCCCTCCACCACCACCACCAGCCCAGCCACCGCAGCAGGTCCAAGTGGCACCCTCGCCCCCCAGCCCCCCACCCCCTCCACTGCCTCCGCCTTCGGCCCCAGACCCCTCCCTGGACTTCCTACGGGCCCAGCAGGAGACTGCCAATGCCATCCGGGAGCTGGCCGGCACCCTCCGGCAGGGACTGGCCAAATTGAGCGAGGCCCTCAGCGCTCTGCTGCCCCTATTGCCAGGAACCCCAGCTGACCCGCTGCCCCCACCTCTGCCCCAACCCCCACCCCCGCCTCCACTCCCTAGGCCTGTCCTGCCCCCACCCTCCCCCAAGGTGGAGGTCACCCCAGAACCAGTGTCCATGGTGGCTGCTGTCGTGGATGGGGCCATGGTGGCAGCCAGGGGGGTGATCATTGCTCCTAGGAGTGAGGAGGGGGCCCCCCGGCCGCCCCCAGCCCCCCTCCCTCCCCATGATTCCCCCCCACACAAGAGGAGGAAAAGCTTCCCTACACGGAAGAGGCGGGGGCGATGGAAATCTCCATGAAATCAGCTCTTGGGCTGAAGCTTGTCTGCACACCTTCTGCCTGCACCTCCTCCCCCAGCTTAGCCCTGTGGAGGAGGGCAATGCACCTTCTCCATTCCAGCTGCACCCTGGCTCCCTGCTGCAGGGGCACAAGAGAGCCCACTCCCTGTACTAGTTAGTGCCTGATTCTGGGGGGACTTCCTTGATGAGCCCCCCAGCCCTTTCTCCAATACGGCGCTGTCTGCCTGGCTGCTTCCTTTAACCCTGACTTCTAAGCCATCGATCTTATGTTATTTATTATTGCCCTTTGTGGGTTGCGGAGGGAGCCTCTTGGATCTGCACATCCCCCCTCCCCTAACTCCTGGCCTTGACTTGAAGAGAATTGACCCACCTCCCCAACCCAGACTTTGGAGGGGGTGGGGGTTGCAAGACAAATCAGAATATGGATGAAGAGGATACTGCAGTCTGTACCCTAGGAAGAGGGGGGTGGAGTCTTGCTGGGGAGGTATAGGTTGAACCTTCTGCCTCCCATTGCAGTCTCTGACCTCCAGAGCTCAACCTCCTCCATTCTCTCCAGTGGTGACAAGATATCAATAAACTTATTTTTAATACAATTACTTGGAGCTCTGTCTGAGACAGGCCTGGAGTTCCAACATCTACACCTGCCCCACCCTCCTCCATGGGCAGGTGACACCCCCTTGAAGTTGGAGGCTGGTAGTTTTCCAGCCTTTTTTTTTTTTAAACCATCAAGTCCTGTGTTCAAATCTTATTCCTACTTTTTCATCCTTCAGATACTAGCCTAAATGTCATCTCCAGGAGAACATCCTGGATTCTCTTCCCTGGGCTAGGATGGGTCTGCTTAGATTCTCTCTCAGCATCCTGTGGTCCCTCAATGACCACATGCATTTATCTGCTTAAGGCCTACATTCCCCATAGTTTCACGAAGGCAGGAGCTGGTTCTTTTTTTTTTAACTCCCAAACTTGCAGCAGAGCCTGGTAGCAAAGTAGATAATAACCACTACCCTCGACTCAGATCTGGCTCAACCTCTGGTACTTCCCTGGCCAGCTATGTAATCTGGGCCTCTGCTGTCCTCATCTATAGTACGGGCACAAAGACTTAGGAGTCTTTACTTCCTACAACCACATTCTACTCATCCTTCAGGTCACCTTCTCAAGGAATGGCCTTCTGGACACCCCGTTTCCCCCAGCAGTTATAAAAGAAATGCAGTTAAATAATCCTTTGAGTAAATTTAAACTAAATGTCTGCCTCTGTTACCAGGATGAGCCTTGTCAGGGCAAGACCTGAACCCACCTTCATCACTGCTGCATCCTCAGCCTGGCCCAACACAGAGAGGTTGAATCTTCCAAGTAATGGGAGCTTAAAAACAGCTTTCGTTTATGGTGCTCCTCTTATGGGCCAGGCCCTATGCTAAGCATTTATATGCATGTTTGCATTTTAACCTAAAGGTAGGCAATGAAAAGCAGATTCTAGAGGGTCTCCGCTTTTTCCTGAGAAGTTTAAGGACTTACCCTATATTTGTCAGGGGCCAGTCCAGTCCACCTGAAGCCAGCCTCTGGCTAGAACTTCTGACTCCTACTCGTGTTTACTAAAGAATGGCTAAAAGCCAATTTTAGGTAATACATGGATGGCCTTTTTAATGGTTCTATATGTGTGTAGTTTTAACTTATTTTTTTAAAAAATGTGTACCTAGTACATAAAAACCCATGACTATGCACATACTACTGCTGAGGATGAGGCAAAAGTAAATAGTCTTTTTTTCCCCACGGGAGTCGACTTTAAGAAAAATGTTAAAATAATATAGGTGGTAAAATTGAGACTGAAGACTGGGTAACAAAATCAGACCTGCTATGGTTGCAGTGGGATGAGGGAGAGTGGAGGCAGGCAACCCCCAATTAGTTTGAAAAGCACTAATAGATGTAACTCTGGCAAGTCATTCAAATATTTTTGAATGCTTACTATGGGCCCAGGCCTAGAGAAAGGAAGAAGCTGATGTGGGTTGGAATTACCTTTTCTCCACATGACCCCTCCCCAAACCTGCCCCGCGCGCTGGCTGTTCTCGTCGCCAGGAAGGAAAAAACAAAAAACAAAACCATGGGGGTCCCCAAAGCCTGCTTGGGCCTATCAGGTAGCAAACACTCAAGACTGGAGAAAGGCGGTCTGGCTCCGGGTCTCCCCAGAAACTATGTCCCCCCAACTCTTGCCATCTCTGTCCTCCTTCCCTTCCCCCAAATTAGTGAGCCGTAGAGGGTGACGATACGCTCAACTCGATGCTTGGAAAATACAGAAAGATCCCCCTGAAATTAAGGTGGTGGGGGGGTAAGAACAGACAGCGGGAACCGGGAAGGCCCCCCCCAACCTCCCAGACAGCGGAAGTGCGTCAGTTTGTTCGCCCCGCAGAGCATTTTGGGAATTGTAGTGAAGTTTGGTGGTGGGGGCAGAAACCGACAGTGTAACCCTTTAAAGACCAGAGCGCACGGCAGAACTGGAACAGACCTAGGGGCGCTCGACCACTCCCTTTGGCAGATAAGGCAACTGAGGCAGAGACCGTCAGTCTTCTCCTTTGTCCGGCTGTTGCCCGCCTCAGTCAGAGGCTGATATCCAAGATCCTGGGCAAGACGAAATGCCAAGTGGACAGCTCTCCCCAAAACTTAGTTGTCAGCTTCCCGTCCCCTTACTCTGAAATCGTCCAATCAAGGCCCCTCCGTTGCTGCCTTTGTGACCAGTCATTGGCCCACCTTTGAAGGTAGAGGAAGTGAGCCTCAGAGAGGGCAAGACTTTTGCTTAAGCTACACAGCAAGTCGGAGCAGAAACTGGATGCCCGGAAGCCTGTCCACCCGCTACAAGTTCGAAATCCGTGGTGGCTCTCACCATTTGTGTCACATCCCCACCCTCGCCCCTTGTGCTCGAGCTGCTAGGAGCCAGCCAAACTTCCTGCCCTGCGGCTAGGAGTGGTAGAAAAGGTTGCGCAGTGGAGAGGCGGCGAGCTCCCACCTTCCTCTGACGCCTGCAGTCCCCTTTAAGAACCGGCCCCGGCGGGACTACGTTTCCCAGAAGGCTTTGCAGGCGCGTTATGTAACTTTCCCTGCGAAGCGGCCTCTGGGGCAGAAGGAGGTGGAGGCGGCGGCGGCGGCGGCGGCGGCGGCGGCCGTTGCTGCGGCGGTGGCGGGAGCGGCGGGAGCCCGAGGCGGCGGCGGCGCCCGCGGCCCATCGCGGGGCCCGAGCTGTGCGCCGCGGCCTGGAACCCTGACCGGGCGGAGGCGCCGACGTGCCTCTGCCTGCCTTTTCAAGGAGGCGGGAGTGAGGAAAACGGCTTAGGGCCCAGGGGGCGGGGAAGGGGGGCCGGGCCTGGATCCGCGGGGAGGCCGAGCCTGAGGCCCGACCGTGGCTCGCGCGGTCCTGGGGACACGAATCGAACGTCGGCGGCTAGAATCGAACGTCTGCGGCGGTTGGAACGCGGGGGCCCGGAGGCGCGCGCTCGGGGGCTATGGCGTCGGTGCAGGCGTCTCGCCGCCAGTGGTGCTACCTGTGCGACCTGCCTAAGATGCCGTGGGCCATGGTGTGGGACTTCAGTGAGGCCGTGTGCCGTGGCTGCGTGAACTTCGAGGGCGCAGATCGCATCGAGCTGCTCATCGATGCCGCCCGCCAGCTCAAGCGCAGCCACGTGCTCCCCGAGGGCCGCTCACCCGGGCCCCCGGCTCTCAAACACCCGGCCACTAAGGACCTCGCTGCCGCCACCGCACAGGGGCCTCAGTTGCCGCCTCCACAGGCCCAGCCCCAGCCGTCGGGGACAGGCGGCGCTGTCTCGGGCCAGGACCGCTATGACAGGGCCACATCGTCGGGCCGCCTCCCCTTGCCCTCTCCCGCCCTGGAGTACACTCTGGGGTCTCGCCTGGCTAATGGGCTGGGCCGCGAGGAGGCTGTGGCGGAGGGGGCGCGAAGGGCCCTCCTTGGCTCCATGCCTGGCTTGATGCCCCCCGGGCTGCTGGCAGCTGCGGTGTCTGGCCTGGGAAGCCGAGGCCTGACGCTGGCACCCGGCTTGAGTCCTGCCCGTCCAGCCTTCGGCTCCGATTTCGAGAAGGAGAAGCAGCAGAGGAATGCGGACTGTCTGGCAGAACTGAACGAGGCCATGAGGGGCCGGGCAGAGGAATGGCACGGGCGCCCCAAAGCTGTGCGGGAACAGCTGCTGGCGCTGTCTGCCTGCGCCCCTTTCAATGTCCGCTTCAAGAAGGATCACGGGCTGGTGGGGCGGGTGTTCGCCTTCGATGCTACTGCCCGCCCGCCAGGCTATGAGTTCGAGCTGAAGCTCTTCACCGAATACCCCTGTGGTTCTGGCAACGTGTATGCAGGAGTCCTGGCCGTGGCTCGTCAGATGTTTCATGATGCTCTGCGGGAGCCGGGCAAGGCACTGGCCTCATCAGGCTTCAAGTACCTCGAATATGAACGCCGGCACGGCTCGGGGGAATGGCGCCAGTTGGGGGAGCTGCTAACCGATGGTGTCCGCAGCTTCCGAGAACCAGCTCCCGCCGAGGCCCTGCCCCAGCAGTACCCAGAGCCAGCCCCTGCAGCTCTATGTGGCCCACCTCCACGAGCCCCATCCCGGAACCTGGCGCCCACACCACGCCGTCGCAAGGCGTCTCCTGAGCCCGAGGGCGAGGCGGCTGGGAAGATGACCACCGAGGAGCAGCAGCAGCGGCACTGGGTGGCACCTGGTGGCCCGTACTCCACTGATACTCCGGGTGTGCCCTCACCTATCGCCGCCCTGAAGAACGTGGCCGAGGCCCTGGGCCACTCCCCCAAGGACCCTGGCGGGGGTGGGGGCCCTGTGCGTGCAGGGGGTGCCAGTCCCGCAGCCTCCTCCACGGCCCAGCCTCCAGCCCAGCATCGTCTAGTGGCCCGCAACGGTGAGGCAGAAGTTAGCCCCACAGCAGGGGCGGAAGCGGTTAGCGGGGGTGGTAGCAGCACCGGGGCGACCCCTGGGGCCCCCTTGTGCTGTACCCTATGCCGAGAGCGGCTGGAAGACACCCACTTCGTCCAGTGCCCCTCAGTGCCCGGACACAAGTTTTGCTTTCCCTGCTCACGGGAGTTCATCAAGGCACAGGGTCCTGCTGGGGAGGTGTACTGCCCTAGTGGCGACAAGTGCCCGCTAGTGGGCTCCTCTGTCCCCTGGGCCTTCATGCAGGGTGAGATCGCCACCATCCTTGCTGGAGACATCAAGGTTAAGAAAGAACGGGACCCCTAGGCCACCACTGCCACCAGTCTACTGCCCACCCATCCCCCTTGCCACCCACCGCTGCTGCGGATAAATTATTCCCTCCCCCACCCAGCCCAGTGCCTCCCCTACCTGTGTACATACCCACTTCCTTATCCCAGATGGGTCCCCTGGGGTAGATGCATTGAGGGTGGGGGGAGAAAGCTTGTGGGGGCTTCTGTCTGAGGGGGTGTTTGGGGTCCCTTGACCCCTCCAGTTTCCCTCTCCCCTCCTTGGCTTGGCTTTGCTGCTGCTTGTAGTTGGGGGAGAGGTGCCCCCCTCCTCCTTGAGAAGGGGCCTCCTGAAATCTCGCTCTTTATAAACGAAGCAAAAGCATTTTATTGCCTCCCTCCTCTTACCCTCTTTTCCTCCTTCAATAAACCGAAAGATGGGTTTTTCCTTCTTGGTCCCTTAGTTGTGTGAGATGCTGCGCCCCCTTTGGGACTGAACTGATCCTGCGAGGGAGAGGACGTTGCATCGTAGCCGCCAGGTGGCGCCCTTCGCTCAGGTGGGCCCGCTGGCTGTCTACAACTGCTGGCCACTGGTCAGGCGTTCAGGCCGTCAGCCCGTTTTCCAGGTGACAGAACTGAGACTCAGAGAGGGGATGGCTCTTGCATGGGAGCCACAGCCAAGCTCGGGAATTAGATTTCCCTTCCGGCCCATCCGCTGTATCTACCCAGAATGTGGGAGACTCAGTGCCCACCAGGGGAGGGGAAAGAGACATCAGGAGGCTTCCCAGAAGGGATGGGCAGTGAGTTCTGGGCAGGGAGAGAAATAGGCTAGATTGCTGAAGGGACTGCCCGAGGAAAGAAGAAATTTACCTCAGGAAGTAACCAACAGGGTCCCTGGAAACCAGGTACCTGCTTCTCGCCTCTGGCGGTGGCGCTGAACTGCGCGCCCAGCTCTGGAGACCAGCCTCAACGGCGGCCGGCCTAGGACACACACTGTGACTGGCAGGGTAAAAGGCACTCCCCCCGCGGCCGCCTCTGATGTGCGCGGCCTTGTCCCGCACCTGTCCCGGTGGGCTGATCATTAACCAGGACTTCCTGCTCGCTGGCGTCACGGGGCGGGGCCTGAGCGGGCTGCGGCATGGCAGGGGTTAAGGGGAGGGGGCGGCCCCCAGAGCCCAGCCCCCACCCGGGCGGCCTTCCCCACGACCCTGAAGTGGAGATTCCGGGAAGGGGGAACTCTGGGCGCAAAGGCCAGCGGATGGACAGAGGGGTGGGGAATGACCGTGTGTCCTGCCACCGCACAACCCTGTCACACGGCTCTGAGACCCTAGGTTGCCCCAGGTCTTGGGAACCCAGGTGTTACATCACCTAAATCTAGAAGACCTTAACGTCCTGAACCATTCTCCTGGTTACCCAGGTGTCCCACCCACACATCCTGCAGACCCTCATGTCCTGACTCCCAAATATTAGGGACCCTGGGGCTTTGTGCTCCACATCTGGAGGACCTTCATTTCTTGGACTGAGGGGTCCCATCCCCTCCCCAAGCCATCAGGTCTCAGGTGTTCTGTCACCCCTGGCACTGCCAGCCTGGGCTCTGGGCAGGGCTGGGAAAACCACCCTTGATTAAATACACCAGGCGATAAGCCCGGAGCATGGGAGACACTGGATGGAGCTCCATGCCTGGGCACCCCTCCTGGGCAGTCTTGTGGCCTCCCCTGACCCAGCTCTGCAGGCCAAGTACTGGGTAGCTTCCCTTCCCCCATCTTCAGAGCTGGAAGCCTCCAGACACCAGGGCCCTGTGCCCCAGTTGGGGCTAAATAGCTGCGGAGGACACCTGGTCCTTTAAGAACAGCTGGTGGGTGGGTGGGGGGCAGGGGAGTCACCCCCAGCCTGGCTGGTGTGTATTCTAGATAGAGGTTGGGTTAACTATTAACAGAGCAGACGGACTGAACTGTGTGGGTGTGGGGGGCTGAATCAGCCCCCCCTCTTGATCCAGTGCCAGGGTGGGGCCAGAGTGGAGGGGTTCAGGACTGATTTGGGGATCTGTGAGTAGGTGAAGAGGCTTCATAGAAGGAGAGAGAGACGTGGAGAGAGACCCAAGGACAGATGGAGACAGCAGAGGTGGGGAGGGAGATGTAAAGAGAGGCCAGCTCACTGAAAGAGGGAAGACAGAGACCCAGAGAGACACGGAGAGATGGAGAGACCCCCGGAGATGAGGGAGATGAGGTAGAAACAGAGAGACGAACGTTCAGAGGAGAGAATTAAGGGAAATATCCAGGTGGGTGGAGAGGCTGAGATACACTGATGAAATGCCAACAATAGAGACACAGAAGGAGAGAGAAGGGAGCCTGAGACTCGGAGGGAGGGAGGGAGGCTGTGAAATCAGGGAAAGGTACAGGTTTGAAGTAAATACATCTTCAAACTCAAAAGTTCTGTGCGACAGAGGGAGAGAACAGAGCTGTGTGAAGGGCAGGGCTGAATCTGCCCTGGTCACTTGGTCCCCATGGCAAAATCTGGCTCACTCCTTACTCTCCAGGTTTCAGCTCAGCTGACACCTCCTCCAGGAAGCCCTCCTTGACCTCCGTCTGTGTCAGGTGCCATTTCTGGGCTCCCACAGGCCCTCAACTCCCCTATCACAGCCTTGAGTATTCTAAATCATTCTCTGGGTACTGGACTGTGAGCCCCCAAGGGCGGGGCTGGGGCTGTCTCAGTCACCACTGTGTCCCCAGCATTGCCCTGCACTGGCAGGTATAAAGGATGTATAGATGAATGGACTCCTTCAACAGATATCTATTCAGCCTCCACAGGGTGACAAGCACCGCAGTACATGCTGTGGATACAGCAGGGAACGGGATGCAGCCCCTACTCTCAAGGAGCTGACGTTCAGGTGGGAGATACAGATGCATAAAATGTCCATCATTTGGACAGTCATGGAGCAGTAAGTCCTAAGAAGAAAAAAGAAACCAGGGAAAGGAGAAATAAAACGATGGAGGTTGGTATTTTAAAGTGGGAAGTAGGGAAGTGTTCTCTGAGATGATGGTAAAAATGAAGGAGGTGAGGGAGCGAGCCCGCCATCGAAAGGAATAGCACGTGCAAAGGCCCCGAGGTGGGAGCCTGCTTGGTTCGTTCCAGAAACAGCCAAGTGGCTAGTGCAGCTGGGCAAAGGGGAGTCATAGGAATGAGGTCAGAGGGACAGTCAGGGAGTATGGGGGGCCCTGTAGACCATGGTAAGGATTTTGGATTTTGTTTTAATGGGAATAGGTAGAGGGTTTCAAGCACTGAGAGAAGGGATGGAGCAAATGAGACAGAAATAGCAAAGAATCAGTTGGGATGGACAGCATATCGTTCATCATTGTGTCTCCAGGGCTCAGCAGAGGGCTTCGTATATATGCCCAACGATAGAGTGTGCATCAATGACTAAGACCCAAATCAACAGAGAAACAGAATGATATGAGATAGATGGACAGATTCCCAGGCAGAAGCCAGGTAAGGCCCCAGGGATGCCCAGGAACAGCAGAGGCAGACAGACAGACAGCAGTCCAGCTGAGAAGTCCCATTCCTTCCAGAGCCCTCCCCACCCGGAAGGCTGCCCTGGAGCTGGAAAAATCCCCCAGGCCCCCCTGCCCGCCTTGCCCGTGGTGTGCCCACTCACACCTCAGGCAGAGGAAGCTGGCAGGCCCCACAGGAACCTTTCTGTGCGGGGGGAGTGGGGGCGGGCGGGCGGCAGGGACGAAGGGAGAGGAGTGGCGGGCGGGCAGGCAGCGGGCAGCGGCTACACAAAGGCCCCAGTGTCTGCCCCTCCTGCCCCCGGGTACAGATATAAATAATATGTCCATATGCCTTTATATATATACCAGTGGGCTTGGGCGGGAGGCTGGGGGCCACACACTTCCCCGAGGACCCCAGCACGGCAGAGGTTGGCTTCTGTGGGGGGCTGGGGGCCCCAAGACACACAGAGATAGTGGCCAAGACTGAGAGGCTCCAGCAGAGAGGGACACAGTGACAGAAGACGAGAGAGAAACTTACAAAGGGCAAGAGAGAAACAAAAAGAGACCGGGCAGATTGCAACCCAGCGTTAGACACCAAGTGGCAGAAAGAGTAAGCTGACCCAGTGGAGACAGATCAAGAAAATGGAGAAATTGAAGTTCCCGGAGAGAAGACAGAAAAAAGTCACAGGTAGAGGGACAGTGACAGAATAAAGACAAGGGTCATTCCAGAGAAAGGCAGAGCCCCAGAGAAACCGAAGGGAGAGAAAGGAGGGACAGAAAGAAACAGACCAGCAGACCCCCAGACGGGGACAGAGAGAAAGAGCAGCAGGCAGGCAGGCAGGCGGCTCCAGGCCAAGGCTGGGGGCTTGGGAGGCTAGTGACCACGGGTGGGGGAGGGTCAGGGCACGTCTCCAGTGTCGGGGCCCCGCCTGTGGGGCTCTGGTCCAACCCAGTCCGGGGCAGGCTAAGGGGCAGGGAGCGGAGGTGAGGGAGGTGGCCCTTGGGTTCCGGATCTTGGTGTTTACCTGGGGCAGGCATTGCAAACAGGCGTCCAGCCTGGCCCATGGCAGGCAAGGGTGGGATGGGCAGGGCCCCAGCTCTGGGCACCAGTGGGCCCGACACGCCCACCTGTGGCCTGGGTGGTGAGTAACACACGCCACAGTGACACCTGGGGAGATGGTGACACATAGGGGGACAGACGCGGTGACACACAGGGACAGATATAGGCAGACCAAGAGTGTCTGAGACATAAACAGACCCACAGGATCTAGTGACAGAGACCCACTGTAATAGACACAGTGACAGACACACGGCAGTGACAGAGCCCAGGACACAATGAGGGGCAAACATAGTGTGAGGCTTAGAGACACAGTGACACGTGGAAGACAATGACACTGACATACACAGAGACACAAGCACAGAAACACCTACAGGAACCCAGTGACAAGAAACACACAGGCGCACACGACACCCACTCATGCTGACAGAGACAAACCATGGAGTAGCACATAAGCCTGTGACATTGACACGCTGACCCCAAGGTACACAGTGGCAGAGGCTTGCTGGCTTCTGGGGTGCCCCCTCGTCCTCCTGTAGCCGGGTGTGAGTGGAGGTGACTTGAGGGAGAGCTTGGGACTCCCAGGGCCCTACCCTGCTGCTCCTCCCGTGCTCTAGAATAGCGCCCTGGTTCAGGCCCTGGCTCCAGGCTTGGGTTCAAGTCTGAGCTCCCTCACTCACTCCTTGTGTGACCTTGAGCAAGTCACTTCACCGCTTCATGCCTCAGTTTCCCCGATAATAAAATGGGTGGGGGGAAGGATGGGGTCACTTAGTTCTGTCAGGGGCTTACACGATGCCAGACACATGGGAAGCCCCAGCAGCCATTATTTTCTTTTTCATCGTCATTATCATCTCATCTCTTCTGATGTAGATGGCCCTCTGCCCACAGCTGGGACCCTGCCTTGGCCTCGGCATCCCCACCCACGGGCCCCTCCCTTGGACTACGTCACCTAAAGCCCACAAGCTGTGTCCAGGTCCATCTGGCCCAGCTCATGCTTCTCTGTGTCCCCATGGCTGGCCCTCCATCCCTGATCCCTAGCGTCCTCATGTCTGTCCATGCGTCCCATGTCGGACTGTGGTACTTTTCCATGCTGGCCACCAGCCGGCTGTCCCTGGGGTGGGGGTCACACCTGCCCACGCCAGCCGAGCCGGTGGCCACCAGACACCCTGACGGATGGCCCCACCCTCCCCCCAGGACCCTACAACAACACCCGCCCCTCCGGCCACCTGAGGTCCCCACTGGGGCGGCCTGAGGCCTGAGCCTGGGGACAGGAAGCCCCAGGCCTGGCCGCCCTGAAAGCCTCTTTCAGCCTGGGCCTCCTCCCACCGCCACCGACTCCTCCTGCGGAATAATATTTGGGCTGTTGGCCGGGGGGCGGGGGCCAGATCCGGAGGCCGCCTGGGAGAAGCCAGAAACCGCAGGGCTTCCTGCCTCGGGCCGGCCGACTCCGGGAGAGACCCCCAGGCCCGAGGGAGGGGGGCGGGCACCCGGGGAGACTGAGGGCCTTTCTCTCGGCCCCAGTTGTTTTTTCCAGGAACCAGGAGGAATTCCCCGGCCTGCCCGGGACAGCGAGGCTGGTGGGACGGCTGATGGGGAGCCAGCACGGCAGGGGGCGGGGGTGACACGGAGCCGGCAGGGCGGGCGCGGCGACAGAAATAGAGGGCCTGGCCTGCCAGGTAGCAGGTAGAGGCGGAAACTCTGGGAGCTGGGAGAGGGAGGCCGGAGGAGGAGGAGAGAGGCCACAGAGCCAAAGGATTTGGGGGGTAGGGGGAGGTGAACCCCAAGAGAGGAAGAGTCAGAGCCCCCAAGAGAAGGAGCGAGTGATCCAGAGGCCCAGAGAGGGAGGGACAGAGTCAAAGCACTGGAGAGAATGAGAGAGCGAGCGAGGCAGAGCATATGAGACAGATGCACAGAGACCGAGCAAGTGTCTTCCCCAAAACCAAGGGACAGAGAATAAAGGCAAGAGAGGGACAGAATGACACTGAGAAAGATGACATTAAGAGACAGAGAGAAAGATGGACCCTCAGGAACTGGGAGAAACATTTCTCTCTCTCTTTCCCTCCCCCTCTCTCGCACACACACACATGCACACACACACACGTGGATTAAGAGACAGCCTTTGGTCTTTGAATGACTGACTGACTAAATAAATGATTAAGTGGCTAGAGTGACTACGACCAAGAAAGGCAAAGGTAAACCGAGGAAAAGACACCGGCTCCAGCCTGGCCCTGCCCCAGCCCCTTCTGGTTTTGGTTCTCAGTTTTCACTCTGTTAAACAACGGAGTGTGAAGAACACAATTGTCTTTCCCAGAGAGCTATACCCTCAGGACATCTGAGCCACAGATCTCAGACCCAGAGCCTAGGAAGAGACCTGGAAGGATAGAAATACCCAGACCCCAAACCCAGAGGCCCCCAGAAGCCTCCAGCGCCGGAAGGAGGACCCACCTCCTCTCCCACACACCTGCACATAAAAGTGACAGAAACACACCAGGGCCAGCAAACACACGCTCACTCACAGACACAACAGTGACAGACACACAGCAAAGACAGGCATGATACACAAACACAGATATACTTAAAAAAAAAAAATACAGGCAGATGCTGACTCACAGAGATACACATGAAACACACAGTGACACACAATGACCCACGACAACGATATAGTCACCAATGATGTAGACACAGACTCTCTGAGGCAGCAGGTATGCAAATAGACAGACAGAAAAGACACATCCAACAGTGTGAGACCCAGAGGGTCCCCAGGAGAGGTATATAAGAGAACCACACACACAAAACAATAAAGACAAAGCACGTGAGTCTGATATCGCGAGATGCCCACAATAAGCACACATCCAGAGGATGAACAGACGTACAAACTCACACAACTGAGGGATACAAACACTAAATAACACCCTGCAGCAGACCACAGGGACTTCAATGGTCACAGTGATATCCTACAACCCACAGAGGCACAGGCGCACACACACAGAAACTAACACACACACTGTCTCCTTCAGTTAACATTTGGTTTGTCCCGTCTCCTCCTCCCCAGCTTAACCAAAAACTGCGCAGCCCCTGGGCTCCCTGAGCCTCAGAGCTAGAGGTGTGTGTCCGGAGAGTGGGGGTGGGGAGGTGGCCTTGGTCACTGCAGCGCCACCTCCTCCTGCTGCCCTGGCCCCACTGCTGCGGGGGCTGCTATCTGTGAACAAACTGTCCTTGGGGTCAGGGACAGCAAAGAGCCAAAGGTCAGGTCGATGCCTCCCCCAGCCCTTCCCCCAGAGGCAGCCAGCTCTTGGGGGCAGGAAGGAGAGGGGACAGGGAACAGCAATTCAGGTGTTCAAGCCTCACAGGGCCCACTCGCCAAGGAAACAAGACTTTCAGTAAGAGGCAGAAATGGTGCCTTTAATGGTCAGATGCAGCCAGTATCCCGCTTCCCAGGCAAGAACCAGACTTCAGTAGAAATTCCCCACACCCTAACCAGTCCATTCTGGTTTCTCCTGGACCAGAGGGAGGATGGGCTACAGAAAAAACCAAGAAGTATCCTCATCTCCATCCCTCACTCCACTCACGCCAGAGATGGTGATGACATGGCCAACACAGGGGCTGCGGTAGCCATCATTATGCATACACTGGTTATGTTGGCCAGCCAAGATGGTGGCCATCACAGTACCCAATGGGCCAAAAAAGATGTTATGCAGGAGGGTGGCCAACTTGGCACCTATTATGCCAATAAATCCACCAACAAAGAAGTGATCACAGTATCCAATGGGCCAAAGAAGATGTAATTGAAATGGCACCACCATCACACCCAAAGGGTCAGCCAAGAGGATGTCATCACAGCGCCCAGAGGGCCAACCAAGATGTCATCCCAGATGGCAGCCATCAGAGCACCCAGTAGATCAACCAGTAATATCAATCAACATGGCAGTCTTCACAGTCCCCAGTGGGCCTACCAAGATGTCAGTGGCAGTTATCACAGTACCTAGTGGATCAACCTGGTGCCCACAGAGACGGCAATCACCACAGTAAGTAATAGACCAACCAAGATGTTAACTGACGGGACAAGCAAAGTGTCACCAGGAGGATCAGGCCCCAAGAACCTGATGGTGTGAGCTACAGCCATACCCCACCCACCGTGCTCCCACCCCGCCACACACCTGCTAGGATGCGTTAAGCAGAGAGCGGGAATAGAGGCCCTGGTAGTAGACCCCAGGCTCCCCACCCTCTGCCCCATAGCCCCCAAACCCCACGTCCAGTTTGGGAGGTGCTGGTGTCTGTTCCGACATCAAGTTGTTGATAGAGAAAGGGTGGTTGAAGTTGTAGGGTGCATCCAGCTTCAGCTCCCCTGGGAGCTCCAGGCCAGTGAAGTAGGGTGTAGAGGAAGGGGGTGAGCCACAGTCCAGAGCCCCCACGTCCTCCCCACCCTGGGCCTCAGGCTCGGGGGGCGGGGGCGGGGGCTGCGGCGGAGAGGTGACTGCCGCAGCAGGGGTGGTGGTCGAGGCAGCAGAGCCCGCACTGTTCCTGGAGGTGGAGGTCCCGCCGCCTGCTTTCTTCACCTTCTCCTCCAGCTTGAAGCGCTTCTGGCGGCGCAGGTAGCAGCCATTCTCAAACATGTTACCTGAGCTGGGGTGCAGGGCCCAGTAGGAGCCCTTGCCCGGCTTGTCTGGGGAGCGCGCCACCTTGACGAAGCAGTCGTTGAAAGACAGCGAGTGGCGGATGGAGTTCTGCCAGCGCTGCTGGTTCTCCCGGTAGTAGGGGAAGAGGTCCATGATCCACTGGTAGATCTCACTCAGGGTCAGCATCTTGCCGGGCGCCTGCTGGATGGCCATGGTGATGAGCGAGATGTAGGAATATGGCGGCTTGGCGTGTGCCAGGGGCCGCCGGTACCCTTTTGGCATCTCCTTCCCATGCACCAGCCCCGGTCCCGGGCCCCCGTACCCTGAGCTGCTGCCTCCACCACTGCTGGCACCCAGGCCTGGGAAGGTGGGTCCCAGAGGTGCTGTGGGGGCTGGGGGCGCCAGGGGACCTGTGGGCATTGGGGAGGCAGGGAGCCCCCCCGGGGGGTAGGGAGAGCTCAGAGGGTTCAGGGTCATGTAGGAGTTGAGGGGGGCCATGGTGGGTACTGGGGTCACTGGAGAGTAGACCTGCAAGGAGAGAGAGATGGTGAGCAATGAGTCTCTAGTCCGCCAGTAAGCAAAGGGTCATCGGACCCATTGTGTGTCCATCTGTCTGTGTTGCTTCCTCTATGATTCCCTTCCATCCTTATCTCTTGTCTGTAGACAGCTGTCTGTTGGAGTCCCTCTCTCTTCCTCGTCCTCATGATCCCGCTCCCTGACCCCATCCCCTAGGCTTCCATGCACTGGAGCTCACATTCTAAGTGGTTTTCAAAGTGTGCTCCGGGACACCCTGGGGAGCCTCTGAGACCCTTTCAGGGTATCCATGAGGTCAAAACTATTCCCATACAATGCTAAGATATGACTAGCCTTTTTTACTCTCTCTCATGAGCTTGCAGAGGAGTTTTTCAGAGGCCACATAATGCATGACATTGCAACAGACTAAACGTGGAAGCAACTACGAAAATCTAGCTGTCTTCTGTTAAACCAGACATGAAAGAGATTTGCAGAAATGTAAGTGTGCCACTCCTCTCACTAAATATTTTGAAGTATAGTTATTTTAATAAAAATACATTACTTATACTAATACATTGTTCCTATTTTCAAATGAATTAATGCATATCTTTAAAATTCCTCAGTTTTCATTTCTAATGTGGTGTCTATTGATAAATATAACCCCAGTCAACAGAAACTGGGGTCCTCAATAATTTTAAGAGTGTAGCGGAGGAGGGTATAGCTCAGCAGTACCTTCACTAAAACAAATAAATAAAAACCTAATTACCTCCCCCCAAAATTTTTTAAAAAGAAATAAAAATTAAGAAATTTAAAGAAAAGTATAAGAAGTCCTGAGACCAAAAGAAAAAAAGATCCAAGAGCTCCTAATTTACCTAATAATGAAATCTATATGTGTATGCTCTATCAATCTTTTAGGTTATAAAATTACAGTCTTTATAGGTCAAGGACATTTGAAAGTCAGAAATTCCACATTTCAACCTAATATATGTCATCTACTTACTATATATAGGTCATCACATCAAAGATATCACTTTGTAAGCTGCAGTATTAAGTATCAATAAGAATGGGAAAAAAAACACTGTCAGTTATAATCCCTAGACATCACTGATTGTAAAACCCATTCCATTTTCAGAAATGTTCAAATAGGGGGAAAATTTTCATCTTAGCTCAGTGAAATACAGCAGACATTCCTATGTCTTTGTAAGTAATGATACAGTGTCTCAAATATTCGATATTTATTCGCCACCTACTCTGAGCCAGGCACTGCTCCAAGCACTTCACAGGAAATGTCTGCTCTCATCCTTATAACTGCACTATGGGGGAGGCACTATCATGACACCCATTTTACAGCTGGGAAAGCTGAGGCCCAGAGAGGTTGTTGGGGGCAGCTCACACAGCAAGGAAGGAGCAGAACTGGGATTCTGAATCAGGTAGTCTGGCTCCGGTTGGGTGGTCTGGATCATGCTATAAAAGCAGTGACCAAGACAGACTGAAATGCTTGCCCTCATGGTGCTGTCAGTCTCACAGGAAGTGACCAAGATAAGCAAGGAAAATAGGAAGCATGTTGGATAGTGACTTCTCTCTTTCTCTGTGTATTTATCCTTTTCCACTCTCTCCCAGCCTTTCTCCCTCAATCCTCCATCTGCCTGTCTGTCCTGATCCCTCCCACTGAAGGGGTCTCATGGCACTGGAGGTGCTGCTACCTCTGCTATGAATCCATGTGTCACATCTCATCTCCTTATCACTTAAAGTGTCTGCAGATCCAAAGGTCCAGAGAGAAAGAGGAACTGCCAGGGTCACTCAGGGAGTCAGGAATAGGTGGCAATCAACCTAAGTCTGAGTTCCAGTAGAAATTATCCCCTCTCTCTTTCATATGTCTGTCCAGGTAGCTCTTTTCTCCTGTGTCTCTTTGTTTTTGTGTGTTTTTTTGTTTTGTTTTGTTTTGTTTTAATTATTTTTCTGGTGGGGGAGGTAATTAGTTCATTTATTTATTTTTAGAGGAGGTACTGGGGATTGAACCCAGAAACTCATGTATGCTAAGCATGCATTCTACCACTTGAGCTATACCCTCCCCCATCCTATGGATCTTTGAATCTCCCTGTTGGCTCTGTGTGTATCTGTCCATCTCCTCCCCTGTCTCAGTACCTCTATACTCCTTCCCTCCCTCCCTCTCTATATCTCTCCCTCATTTTCCCATTCCATCTCTCTCCTTTCCTCATCTCTCTCCCTTTATCTCTCCCTGTCTCTCTCTCTCTCCTCCATCTCTTTCCCTCATCTCTCTGTCCTTGCCTTTCTTTCCTCATGACTCTCCCAAACCCCATCTCTCTTTCTCTCTGTCGCCACCTTCTCTCACATCTCTTTCTCCCTTCCTTAGTACCATCTCTCCCTTTCTCTCTCTCTACCCTACTCCTCTCCCCCCCATCTTTCTTTCTCCTTCAGCACCTCTTTGTATCTCTCTGCCTCCTTCCTTCAGCACCACCATCTCCCCAGAAGTCTTGCACTGAAATTGGAGCTATGGCTATTCCCCTCCCCCATGCACTGGTCTCCCCCCTGGTTGGATGGCTCTGGCCCCTCCCCAAGAGTAAGGGAAGAGGGTCCTGCAGAGAGAGGAGAGAAGGTGATGGACCCAGGGGGCTCCACAGAGAGTTCCTAAATCCTTCTACAACCCCTCTACATTTCTCCAACTCAGACTCTCTTGTATCACAGAGGCAGGGAGACTGGGACCCCAGAGCCCTCCTTTTCTGGCTCCCCACCCACCCGGAAGTCCTTCTTGAGGTCTGATCTCAAGCGCTGTAGCTGCCCTAATCCACCCTAGGCTTTCCCACGCCCCGGGGCTGGGATGAACCCCCAGTGTCCGGGTCTGAGCCGGATCTCCCCTGCAAGGGCGGGGCTGAGATTGGGGGGAAGCTCTCAGGGGACCGGCACCCCCACCTCAGAAGGCCAGAATTTATCCCCTTTCATTTCCTTATTGTCTCTGGAGGAGGGTGTGACAGGGAGCCAAGGGAGGCAGTGTGAAGCCAGAAGTCTAGTTTCTAATCCTGGTCCCAGCCTAGGATCTCAAGTAGCCCCATACACTCTGAGAGGCTATAGGTTTTCCATCTCTAAAATAGGGGAGCAACTGGACCAGCTAATCTGTGAGAACCGGAGGCCAGTGGGTGATATCGCCTTAGGGTGATGACTTTTCAATTTCCTTCCAGACAGGGAGTCAGTCTAGGGGTGTGAATATCACCTCAGCAGGAGGGTATGGTGGGCAAAAAGCAGTTTAGGGGTGCCCTCAGTTCTCTGTCACAGAGTGGATGCAGATGTTTCTCTCCCCATTGTTCTGACCCAGGGGGAGGAGGTGGTTCAGCTGATGGGAAAGCCAATGAGACCCTTAGACAGTATTTCCATTTCCAGCCCCCAAAAGTCAACTCTTCCAAAATATGCCCCCAAATGCTGACCATCTCTAGACTGTCCTGCAATTTCAGGGACAATATGCACACAAATTGGCCCCTAAACTTCAGGCTATGCCCCAAATAATGAATCCATCATCCTAGACTCTCACAATTTACTTCTTAAAATGCACCTCCAAAACATCGATTTGTAGTTGTTTCCCATAAATCATGTCCCTAGACTCTGAACTCTCTGAGGGGAGGTGATTCAGCTGGAATCCCCCACTATCTGGGATTCTCCAACCCCAGCCTGGTCTCTATCTTCCCCACCATACAGCTGACATCTCCAGCCGCCCTGCCTCCACCTCTCTACACTCCCAATCTCTTCCCTGGTCAGCCTGCCCCACCCCACGTGCACCTCACACCTCTACAGCCCCAGGACTGGCCCCTCCTGGGCACCTTGCCAAGCCCCACAGGCCTGGGTATCCAGGAGTCCCACCCTATAGCTTCAAACCCCAGACCCAGGACTCAGGCACACTGGGGCCCCTGTAAACTCCAGATCTTAGTCTCTTTGGAGAACACAACTATTCCCTTCCCATACCCATCTCAATTCTGCAGTCCCCTTCCAGGTTAGAAACCCAAGCATCCAGACCCCCATAACACTCTGACTAGGACCCTGCCCTCCCTCCACTTCCCCATGTTGACTACAGAGACAGCGAGCTAAGGAGGGGTCCTTGCAGCAAGAGGAATGGGAGTTAGATCTGGGAAAGGACTTTCTGTCGGCTGGGGTGAGGAAATTAAGATATACCCCTGCCCCCTACTCAGGGAAGTCTTGTCTGAGATGGGAGTGGTAAGGACATTAGTAAATACTGGAGATTGCTAGAAAGTTGGGGAGCGGGGATGTGAAATCTGAAACCCTCCAGACTCCAAGAAGAATCCCTGCTGAGGGTCTCTAATAACAATTAAATCACTGAAGTTCAGCTGGGAGGGGTGAGGGTCATGAGTAGGGATGGGGGTGGGTGGAGATAGGCCCCCTCCCCTGCCAGTGCTGTTGCCCAGTCCCCTACTCTCAGGATCCTCTGATCCCATCTGTCTGGCCCCTATCTATCTGAGCCCCAGCTCTAAATCACCTGTTATTCACACTTTCCAAACCAAGCGTCATCTCTGAGCACCTCCATCTCATCTCTGAACAGCGATCCCTATTTCTAGCTTTAACGTAGTTCTCAGCCCCAATCCTTATCCGGGAGCCCCAATTCTTATTTCTACCCCAGAACCTCCAGCTTTAACAACTAAATTCTAATCCTGAGTTCCCAGCTCAGACTTCCCCTAATGGTGACTTCCCTCTCCCATCTCTTGGTCCCTATCTTTTCCCCCCAATTCTGAACCTTATTTCCTAATCCCCGAGCTCTGTCCGTAACCGGAGATCTGAGTCCTATCTTTGGTTTGTTGATTTTAATCTCTTGTACTTTGGGTCCCTGACACCCAGCCCTCACATTTAAACTATGGCTTGACCCTTGCCTAAATCTTCCTCACTCCCAGTTAAGCCCTCACTCCCAGTTAAGCCCTCACTCCGACTAGTCTGCCTGAACCGCGCTCCCATGCATTGTCCTCCGTCCCTGACTCCTACACCTGGTCTCCGTGTCTCTAGTTCCTCCGGCCCCCAGTTCTAGCTGGGGTCCCCATTTGAGTCCACACCTTGGTCCTTGCCCCCATTTAGGCCTGCACCCCGATTTCTGCCCCCTGCCCCCCACTTCCCGCTCCGCCATCCCCGAGGACACACCTCTCCCGCCTCCGGGTAGTAGCTCCACTCGGCCAGGTCATGGGCCTCCATCTTCACCGAGCCCAGCATCCCCCGGGCCTGCGCCCCCACCCGCCCCCGCTCTGGCCCGGGGGGGAACCGAGCACTTCGGATCTCTCAGTCGGCACGACCCCAGTTCAGACCGGCGCCCGTCCGTTCGACCGCACAGGGTCCCAGCCGTCCTGGGCGCCGCGGGAGGTGGCCACGCTTTATAGCCGGGACACCCCCCCACCCCCGCCCGCCCTCGCCCGCCCTGGGCTCCCCTCCCGCCTCCCCGAGGGCGGTGCGCCCGGACTGGGGCGCCCCCTGCGGGATTGCGAGGAGATAGACCTCAGGCGCCGAGAGCCGCAGCCCGGGGACGCGAGAGCTGGAGATGGCTGAAGAGTGAGGGAGTTATAGGTGGTAGATAGACATTGCTGATACAAAAAGCCCCGAGGGCAGAACTCTAAGGCCCTTCTGCCCAGGGGGTTTCATCATCTCGACTGGAGCGGGCGAACAGCCAGAGCCCAGCACGACTGCTACGGAGAAAAGAGGGCTCAGAACTGAGTGGTCTCCAGGGGTCCCGATATACTACTCTAAGGACTGGTAAGAGAGCCTCGAAACCACATTTCCCTTTGGACGAAATGAAAGACTGAAGCTTCTAATGGCTGGAAATGCTCCATACTGTGTAAATGGTCAGGACCAAAGGTGGAGGGGATCAGGGCCTCTGCTCAGATTCCGCTGGGGCAACAGACCACCTCAAAGACGTTGGAGCTTCGCCTCCCGGTCTCCCCACACTCTCTAACACCAGCCGTCCAGGGACCCAGAACTACTGTGAACTCCATTTCCCAGAAGCCTCTATCTCCCTTTCCGTCCTGCGCTTCTGTCAAAGGACTGCGTTTCCCAGAAGGTATGGCGTCCGAAAGCCGGAAATGAAAGGCTGCCGTGACATCTTGTTGGGGGTGGGAAGGCGGAAGGCCGCTCTCACGGCAGGAGTAGGGGCGGGGTCCGGCTGCAAAGTGGACTCCATTTCCCAGAGCCCCCGCGAGTGCGGCGCGTGCGCAGTGTCACGGCGGCGAGCGGAAGATGGCGGCGGCAGCGTTTGTGAAGAGGCGCTGCTGAGGGGGCGCGAGGGGGACGGAGGCCGGAGCCGCGGTGAGCGGGGGCCGACGTGGGGGCCCGGGGACGAAGGGAGGAAGGACCCTGAAAAAGTAGGGGCGCTGTCGGGGGGAGTGTGGGGACGCTGAGAGGAGAGGGGAGTAGTGACGCTCAGGACCCCAGTTTCTTCCCTAGCTCAGGACCCTCCTGTGGCTCCCCGGTGCCCTCAGGGCAAAGTTCCAACGGAGCCGTCAAGGCGCCTCCACCCCGCCGGCCTCTGCTCTGCCTTTTTGCTCGTTCCTCAGTTCGCACAGCTGCATGGGCTTTTCAGTTCCTCAGACTCGCCACAAGCCTTCCCGCCTCAGGCTTTTTGCACATGCCGTCCCCTCTGTCTGCAACATCCTTTTACTCATTCCACCTGGCTAACTCCCATTCATCTTTTGGGTCTCGGCACCAACGTCACTTCCCCTGCGAAGCCCTCTTTTCCCGCCCTCAGTCCCGAAAGCCGCCTTTTAAACGCTCTCATAGGTCCTTGTTCCTTTCCTTCATGTCACTTGTGATCTGATTTGTTATTGGACCTTTTTTTGTGTGGCTCTTTAGTTCTGTCTGTGGCCGTGAGCTCCACGGGGGCAGGGACTGGGTACAGTGTTGATCACCGCTGTTCCCAGCACAGCGCAGTCTCACTGAAAACGCCCATTTAATGTTCGTTGAATGAATGAAAGATACAGAGTGGAGCCGCTCTATGTATATGAGAGGACTCATCATACTTCCCGGTGGGAGTAGGGCAGTGGGACTCCATAAGGAGTACACGGGGAGGGGGGGTGGAAACAGTGGTTGTTTGTAATAGCAAAAGGCTGCAGACACCCCAAATGTTCTTTCAGTAAGGAGACTGGCAGGGAAAAAATTAATAATATCCGCATGATAAAATATTATGCAACTGTAAAAAGGAATGAGGAAAGGGGGCAAAAATGGAATGAGAGGTAGAGGGTGGGCTCCAGCATGTATTAAGTGAAAATCGAAGTGTTTATTATATGCTCTGTTTTTATGGAAGAAAAGATGTGCGTGTGTATAGAGAGAGAGAGAGAGAATAAACCAAAAAGGGGAAGAGGAAGGACACAGGGTAAAAAGTTTGGGTGGATCAATGTATTCTCATCATGAAAAGAGTGGAAAAGTTCATCATGAAAAGGTTCATTATGTTCTAATGGGTAACAGCAGTATACTGGATTATTGGGTGGCCATGGCCTTTGGCCTGTATGAAAAGACCTGGGGTAGGGGAGCAGTTCCTTTCAGAGAGGCAGTCCAGCTTAGTGGTGAGAAAGATAGATTCTGCAGCCATACTGCTAGGTCTGCATCTTACAAGTTGTGAGCTTTGGTCAAGTGTCTTTACCTCTTTGGATTTGGAATTTCCTTACCTGTGAAATGGGGATGAAAAATAGTATCCACCTTGAAGAGTTGGTGTTGTGAGGTTTAGATAAGTTAATATGTATATTAGAATTGTGCCCCAGTGCATATTAAATTGTCAATAAATATTAGGTGAAAAATAATTAGGTTATTTTTCAAGCATTCTAGAGTGAAAGGTTAGGGATACTAAGGTCAGTGATTGTTGAAGCCCTTTGGCATTCACTTAGCAGATTTTTATTGACCAAAAATTGTTCCATGCTGGGAATAGAGAAAGTTCAAACACACACCCTCTGCTCTCATGGAGCTTATAAATATGTAGTGTGTTGATGATAATAAATGCCATGGAGAAAAATAAAGCAACACAGATGGGGAGAGGAAATTGAAATTTGAAGTAGGGTGGTCAGGCAAGACCTTACTGTTGGAATATTTGAGCTGAGACCTGAAGAAAATAAGGAGGGAGGGAGTTGTGCCAGTATCTGACAGGAAGAGTATTCCGGACAGAAGGAAGAGAAGTACAAAGGCTTTGAGGAAGTGGTATGCTTGGCGTGATGACAAGGAAGCCAGAGTGAGTGGAGCAGAGAGAGCTGGGAGGGAAATAAGGGCAGAGGTAGGAGGGGCCGGATCGCATAAGGCCTTCTGGGCCTTGGTGAGGACACTGGCTTTCGCTTTAGGAAGGATATAGGGGTGACAGGCATCAGGGAGACTAGGAAGGAGGCTGTTGGGTAGTCATTCAGCAGATACCTGTTGAATAAACTACTGTGTATGGTATGTTATGTTCATTTTATTTGTTTTAATTTTTTCTGTCAAGGGGGAGGTAATTAGGTTTACTTATTTATTTTTAGAGGAGGTACTGGGGATTGAACCCAGGACTTTGTGTATGCACTCTACCACTTGAGCTATACCCTGCCCACCATGTTCATTTTAAAAAATGAATCTTTTTTACCCTCCTCAAATTATTAACAGTTTATGCAGTAGCCTTCAGATTTCTTTCTGTGCACGTAAAAATAGTAGCTGTACTTACCTCATGTTTACTATGTATACTAAATAATCTACTACTCAGAATAGTCCTGGGAGGTAAACACTGTTTCCATTGCTGTTTCACAGAAAAGGAAACTGAGACCCAGTTGTTTCTTGTCTCAGGTATTCTGTGTATCCATACACAAACTTGAGAAAAATCAATTGAATTCTTCTGTAATGCAGCAGACTGTCATTGTCATCTTTTTATGATGATAATACATTGAGATCCATCCATTTTTTTAAGTATTTTTCTTCTCTTTTCTACTTTTCAGTTTTTCCTTTCAGTTTTTTTTTAACATACACATATTTTCCTTTCTTTTGTAAAAAGGGAGCATACAGTAAACATTGTCTTCATTTTGCTTGTTTTTCCTTGTTTATCAATGTATAGAGATTTTCCTTATTCTTTCTTCTCCCTTCCCGCATTCCTTTTTACAGTTGCATAGTATTTTATTATGTGGATGTATCAGTTTTTCAGCCAGTCTCCCTATTTGAGAACACTTTGGTCAATAGTAGTCTTTTACTGCTAGGACTAGTGCTGTAATTGACATCCTTCTTATTTCATAATTTTGCCAGTGCGACCTTGGGACAAAGTCTTCCCCACCTCAGCCTTTTAAAAAACAACTTCATGGTATTCCAGAAAATGGCTGAAACAATTTATTTAAATTAGGGCTTCTTTGATGTATTGAGTACTTACTATGTGCGGGACTCTGTGGCTAGTGTTCCTCAGAGCTGTGTTTTAGAAAGCCTGCTCTGGTGTCCAGTCCAGAGTGCAGCCCAGATAGAGAGACAAGAGGCACTGAGACCAGTGAGATGGCTGCTGTGTGTTCATTTGTTCAGTCATTCAGCAGATGTTTATGGTCAGCCCGCTATGTGTAAAGTACTGGAGGTGAGGCTTCATACTACACGACATACATCCTCTGAGCTGGGAGACATGTGTCTCCCAGATTACAACCCTATGGACACATAAGAGTCTGACCCCAACTCTGGATAGAGGAGGGACTTCAAAAGACCCAACAGGGACCAAACAGACTGGAAAGGAGTGTTGAGCCCTTTGCAGATGGTGGGGTAAAAGTCCAGAGCTTGATCTATCCTCTTCTCCAGGAAGCATTGGACAGCAGTCATGGCAGGCAGCAGTGGGGACAGCGTCACCCGCCGGAGCGTGGCATCACAGTTTTTCACACAAGAGGAGGGACCGGGCATTGATGGCATGACCACCTCAGAGAGAGTGAGCATGGAGAGAAGGGCTTGGAGTAGGGAGGCACAGGCCCTGTGTTGGGTGATTCACCCTCAGGTGATGGAGCCCAGGGAGTGCTGAAGGGGCTGGACTGGCAAGGCAAGCACCATCACCTGCCTTTCACCTTCCCTCCAGGTGGTGGATCTCCTGAACCAGGCAGCACTGATCACCAATGATTCAAAGATCACGGTGCTCAAACAGGTGAGGGGGAGGCGGTGATGCTGGGCTAAGCAGGACAAGGGAGGCGGGAGGGGAACCTATGAAAAAGAAGTCACTGGTAATAACACTAGTGTCCACATTTAAGGACTTGGGATATGCCTGCCACAGTGCTCAGTGCTATGCAGCCATGCTCTCATTGAATTCTTGCAAAAGTCCTGTGAGGCAGGGTAATTTCATCCCCATTTTATGCAGAGGGAAGCAGAGTCTCAGAGCTTAAATAATTGGCCCACAGTCATTCTGCTAGGCTCTGGCTGAACTAGGACTTGGATGCTGGATTCAAACTCCAAATCCTGTGCTCTTGATCCTCGTATTTCCTCTCTACCAGGGTTCTATCCTGTGACGAAGACTTGCAGGTCACCAGACAGTGAGGACCCAGAATGGGCAGGGCTGCGAGGGAAGAGCCCAGGGGGCTGTGGAGGCTAGAGGAGGCTCCTGACCCAACCTAGGGATGAGGAATCAGGGAGGGCTTTCTGAAAAAGGGACATCTGAGCTGAGACCTGGAGGATAAGGAGAGAAGCTGGCCAAGTGAGAGAGGGAGAGCATCTCGAGCAGAGGGCAGAATAGCCTGTGCAAAGGCAGAAGAGGACTGGAGAGGAGAGGGGAGGGCCAGGTACTGGGTGTGGTTCAGAGCAGGAGGCGGGTCCAGTTCAGGGGTTGGAGGGTCAGGTTGCCTGGATGAGAACCCCAGTTTTACTTGCCCAGTGTGTGGAGTCAGGTAGCCACCTCCACGTTAGCAGTAGAGTGGGGTCTTGGCCACCTCGTAGGGTGGCCGTGGGGTCCATTCAATAGTACCTTGGGTTGTAGGAGCCAGGCCTGTGCCGGCACTGAGCTTCTATGAGAATATCTTGGGGAAGGGCTTATTCCGAAGAGCCTGGCAGATACAAGGGCCTCAGGAAATGGGTTCTCACTGTCATAAAATGCCTGCTGAATTGTGGTGGTTGAGTGGGGAGTAGAAGCAGAATGAGAATGGAGCGAATCGATGGATGAGCCTCAGGAAGGTAGGGGGCCTGCAGCACTTCCCTCATTAGCCCTTTTTCTGTCACATATTCAGGGTCCTCCAGTACCTGCGCCCTGTCCGAGCTTCTCGTTGAAGCTGCACAGCAGCCCTATAAATTGTTGGTTTATGATTCCCATTTTGCAGAAGAGCAAACCGAGACTCAGAAGAAGCCACTTGCCCAGGCTGTGGTGGGGTGGTGGAGCCAGGATTTGAACTGAGTTTATCTACTATCTACCCCCCTCCCCATGCTGTTTTCTCCTACGTGTTCCGATCGGCACTGATTGGACCCTGGTTTTATATGTGTGTTCCTTGTCCCCATCCCCAATCTCCTTCCAGGTCCAGGAACTGATCATCAACAAAGATCCCACACTACTGGACAACTTCCTGGATGTGAGTGACCATCGGGACAGAAAGGGTATGGGTTTGGGGATCAGGGAATCCTGGTGCAACTTTGACCCACCTTCTTCCTGACCTTGGCAGGAGATCATCGCATTCCAAGCAGACAAGTCGATTGAAGTGCGCAAATTTGTCATCGGCTTCATTGAGGAGGCATGGTAGGGAGCACCCCTGCTGGAGTTGGCCTCTTTGGTTCCTAGCCTGGCCCTGCCCTAAGAGTCTTGCCCTCTGCTTCCCAGACTCATCCTTCCTCCCATCCACACTGACTCCTCAGCAAATATTTAATAAGGTCAAAATCTTAGATTCATCCACGATTCCTCTGCTTCTCCTGTACTTCACAGCTACATCATCAGTAAGGACTGTCGGTTCTGCCTTCACATTATAAACAGCATCTGACCATTTTTCAGTCACTTCCCTTGCTGTTACTCTGGTCCAAGCCACCATTACCTCCTGCTTAGATGACTTCAGTGGCCTTCTGTCTGGCTCCCCTGCTTCCACTCTTTTTTTTCCCCCCTTAATTGAGGTGAAATTCATAAAACATAAAATTAATTATTTTTAAGTGAACGATTCAGTGGCATTTAGCACATTCACAGGCTAGTTCCAAAACCGTTTTATTCCTGCAAAAGAAAACACTGTCCCAGTTGCCTGCTTCCTCTTGCACACAGTGGCCAGAGTGATCCTGCTGAAATGTAAATCAGATCTCCACCCTCCCTGCTCTTGGGTCTTCACTGGCTCACTGTCTCACTTAGATTGAAACCCAACTCTTCACCCTTGCCTCTCCTCCTGGTGGCCTTTCTGATCCTCGCTTATCTCCCCGGGCCTCCCTTTTGTTCCTCAAAATACGCCATTCCACTTCATGGCCTCTCTGCTGTGTCTGCAGAGGACGCTTTCCCCCAGGGAGCTTACTCCCTCCCTTTCGGCTGGTCTTCCTCAGCGAGCCCTTTCTGAACACACCTGCCGCACATGTCTGATATCCTGTCTGCACTGTTCTTTATAATTTCTCACCAATCAAAATTCCATTATACTTCTCTTTACCCATAGAAATGCCAGCTCCACAAGGGCAGGACTTTTCTGTATTGTGGACTGTGTAGATTATATTCTGTTTAAAGTTATTATTAAAATGTTGGCTCTATTTCCTGTGTTGTACAGTATATCCTTGTAGCTTACTTATTTTATACATAGTAAAATGTATACTGTATACCCCTGCCCCTATCTTGCCCATCCCCCCTTCCCTCTCCCCACTGGTAACCACTAGTTTTGTAGGGGGTTTTTGGAGGGTTGGGGAGATATAGTTGATTTACAATATTGTAATAGTTTCAGGTATATGACATAGTGATTGAACATTTTTATAGATTATTACTGGGAGAATTTGTGGTAAATTTTCTGAGTTTGCCAAAAAACTATTTGTTCAACAGGTATGTCACATAACTGCTATGTGCCAGGCAGTTGCATCAGGCTGTAGAATATAACAGTGAAGAAAAACAGATACTGTTCCTGCCCTCATGTAGCTGACAGTTGTTTCCTATTTTTTGACTGATTAGTTTAATATCTAATGTCAGATTGTAACATGCTATGAAAATTCACATTCTAAGTTCTAGGTATAGCCTTGAATTTCTTTATTCACTGGACAAATATTTATTGAAGGCCTTTCATTCTTTCCTTCAACAAAAAATGAGACTCTTCTAGTATTCAGACTGGAAAGAGTCCCCCAGTTTTAGAGCCCTCAGACTTAGATAAACAAATCAGTAAGCAAAACTAGTGATGACATAAAGCAAAGTGTGTTGAAGTAATAATGGCTAATGTTTATTGAATGCTTTCTACACTGTTCTAAGCACTTTATATGTATTGTTGCAATTTTCACAACAAGCCATGAGGTGGGAACTATTCTAAATGAGACAGAGTGGCTCGTCCAGATTCACAGGGTTATCAGGCTCTGCTGCCCCTTATGTGAACAGCAAGGCCCTAACAGCAAAAGAGAGTTGGGGGTGAGGACCAACCTAACAGTGTTTGGGGACAGCTGTTTCCAGAGGTGCCAAGCATTGTTCTCAGCTTCCAGATGTGCTGGCAAACAAGACAGGTACAGTCCCTGACTCTGCCCACCTCCATTCCAATCTCCTGGCGCACTGACCCTGATTTTCCTTTTCTTATGGACCCCAGGCTCCCACTGCCCAAAGACCACCTTGACTGTGCCCTTTTTCCTCCATCCCCCAGCAAGCGAGACATTGAGTTGCTGCTGAAACTGATTGCGAACCTCAACATGCTTTTAAGAGATGAGAATGTGAATGTGGTGAAGAAGGCCATCCTCACCATGACCCAGCTCTACAAGGTGGCCCTGCAGGTGAGAGCTCTCTCCCCACCTGGAGCTGTCCTAGCCTGGCAGGTGTCATTTACAGACTCATCAGTCAGAATTCAAAACCAGGGTCAGATCAAAATTCTTCATGGGCAAGATGTGCTGTTGATCTTTGGGAACAGAAAACAAGGGGATCTAATGTCTAATGGTCAGGGAATTGCCATGAACCCATCCTTCCATCCGTCTGTTCACTGATACATTCAACAGATGTTCCCGGAGTACCTGGTCTGTGACCAGGATGGGCTGCCTGGGTGCACACTATGGTGTGATGTACATTAATGTTAATGAAATGAATGAATCTGTTTAATCTCTGCCACCAACTTGTGAGGTCAGCATTATTATTCCTTTGGCTTCCTTAAGATCTGAGCCTTCATCACTCTGGGTTGTCACTGTCTGTGAACAAAATGAGGGCAGGACCAGACCTGGCTTGGTCACCACTGGGCCCTGTCTCCAGCATCACCTAGCACAGGGCTGGGAACAGAATTGTAACTCAGTAAATGTTCCCCAAATGACTGTTCATCATCATTTATGGAGTTGTCAGTTGATGCCTTGTTCCCATCTATCGGTCTGTCCTTCCCTCCCTGGCCCACTCACAGTGGATGGTGAAGTCACGGGTGATCAGTGAGCTCCAGGAGGCCTGCTGGGACATGGTGTCTGCCATGGCTGGGGACATCATCCTGCTGTTGGACTCTGACAATGACGGCATCCGTACCCACGCCATCAAGTTTGTGGAGGGCCTCATCGTCACCCTGTCACCCCGAATGGCTGACTCGGAAGTGCCTCGACGCCAGGAGCATGACATCAGCCTGGACCGCATCCCTCGTGACCATCCCTACATCCAGTACAGTGAGTGCTACCCATCAGCTGGTGCCATTTGTCAGTCACTACACTGGCTCCCCCACCCTTTTTTTTTTTCTTGGTTTTTAATTTCTAGAGTCGGTTTATTACAGGGCTTGAGAGCCCTCATGCAACACTCAAATCTCAGCTTATTATTTTTGAGCCTGTTTCTTCCTTAGTAAATTGGGGGTCATTACTATGGCATCTACTTTAGGGTGTAGGTATGAGCTTTTGGTGAGTTAACATGGCTGGCATAGTAAGCATTCTCCAAATATTAGCTATTCTTATATATGGTTTGACAACCTTTTGAACTCAGCAATATTATTTTAACTTATATATTTTCCTAATCATATTGTATTCAGATGCTACACAATATTCTGTAGTATGGTTTCATCACATTCTATTTTTTATTCACTGTTTCAAATAATGTGGTATTCAGTATGTTTTTGCATAAGAAATGTCAAGAAAGATATCCACCAAAGTTGTTAAAGGTTAACTTTTGGAGACTGGATCAAAGACCTTTGAGTTCTTTGTGTATGTACGCATGTATATGTGTTCAAAATTTTACATCAGTGTAGTTCAGATAGATTCCTTATGGTTGGATATTTTAAATTAGTTCTACTCTTTTACTATTGCAAGCCCTTGCTTTGAGCATCATCTCTAAATTTTTATACTCATTAATAGTCTTATAGTCAAACTCATCAACCACTAAATTTTCTGTGTTTTTTAGCCATGCGTGTACAAGGATCTTTCTCCTTTTGGCCCCAAAGACTGCTCTCTCTGGAGGCCAGGGAGAAAGGCCTCAACTAACTGGTTCTCTTCTCTCTCTCATTAGATGTGCTGTGGGAAGAAGGCAAGGCAGCCTTAGAGCAGCTGCTCAAGTTCATGGTGCACCCCGCTATCTCCTCCATCAACCTGACCACAGCCCTGGGCTCCCTCGCCAATATTGCCCGCCAGAGGCCCATGTTTATGTCTGAGGTGATTCAGGCTTACGAAACCCTGCACGGTAGGTTGGTCCCCTCCCCCTCTCCTTCCCTGTCCACTGGCCAGTCCCCTCTTCCCTGAGGAAATGTGAGCTAGGTATCAGGCCCCCAGGGGATTCATCATCAATTTAGTAGGTCGTGGACACAAGGAAGGAATCTCTAGAATAGACCCAAATCTTTCGGTGATTGCATGTGAAAGAAATCTGGTTCAGAGCTGGCTTTAATATTGAGATATGTGTAGGTGAAATGACCTGATGTCTGTGAAGGACTTTAAAATATTCCAGCTCTTCCCCTTTCTCCCTAAAAAAGCAGGGAGGATAGATGTGCCAAGGTCAGCAAAATATTGTTGGTGGGTACATGGTGATTCATTAGACTTCTCTACTTTTGTGTGTATGTGAGAACTGAAGTCTGGAATTGAGGCATGAGTGTGTGCACACCATGAATCTGTCTCCATCTCTTGGCTCTTATATGTCTCTTTCCATGTGGTATCAAAAATGGCCCCCAGTTGCTCCAGACTTCCATTCTGTCTGCTTGGCAACCTCAGGAGAAAGAGAGTGTCTCGTTCCCAGTCATTCCAGCAGAAGTCCAAGGACTGATGCTCATTGTTTCTGATTGGCCAGGAAGACATTGTGAGCTTATCTCTGAACCAATCACAATGGTCAGATGATTGCAGTGTTCTTACTGGCCTTGAATCTCTTGCCCACTTGGACTGAGAATGGAGCCAGGGTGGTTCCCTCAAAGGAAAATAGGGGTGTTGTTGGCTGAGGAAGTGGGGAATGATGCTGGGCAGGCAACATTACAGGCATCCTCTTTCGCTGTGGAACAGGGAAGGCCCACATGTCAAGGTGATTGTTAGACATTAGAAAATCATTCTGGTGTCTGGGGCCAATGATCAACTGTTTTAGAAGTTCATTTGGGATGTTCTGGAGGTGAAGGGATAGCCTTCCCCAGGGCAAGCATGTTGGAATTTCCAGACCAGAGATGGAGGGAGATGAGACTTTATGTGTGATAAACAGGAGGGTGAGTTTTCTCTTTGTTTTAAGGTTGACTAATACTGAAGGAGATCTCTCAAGGGTTTTGAGTATCAGCTTGTATGGGGGAAGGGCATGCATTAGATCTGAGAGTGAAGGAATTTTTCTAGGATATGCCTGCAACCACTGCCCAAGCCCTGTCTACAGCATGAAGCTCTTGCTACTTTCCTCACAGCCAACCTGCCCCCAACGCTGGCCAAATCTCAGGTGAGCAGCGTGCGTAAGAACCTCAAGTTGCACTTGTTGAGTGTGCTGAAGCACCCAGCCTCCTTGGAGTTCCAGGCTCAGATCACCACCCTGCTGGTAGACCTGGGCACACCTCAGGCTGAGATCGCCCGCAATATGCCCAGTGGCAAGGATGCCCGCAAGCGGCCCCGAGACGACTCAGATTCCACGCTCAAGAAGATGAAGCTGGGTGAGCTGAGGAGCCTAGTCAGGCCTGGGAGGAGGTGGTGGCAGGGAGTGGCCTTGTGAAATGTTAAATTATCTACAGGAAACTGTGAGCTGAATGTACATTATAAATTATATTGTATAAACCTGATGACATATAATAAATGATATCAAAATAGAATCATTAAAGTATATAATATACTTAAAAGTAATTATGAACTACTTAAATTATAGAGAGGAATAAAATGAAAATAGTCTGCTTTTTATCTGTCTCCCCAAAAGTAGCTGCTCCTCAGGTGCTAACACTTTTCCTTTCAGAAATGCCTTATATGTATGGAGAGTTCTCCTTTCCTGTGTTTCATTTATAAATCAGTTTTCTTTTTGAAGTAATTTTTTAATGATTGTATTATTTATTAATAGTGTCAACCATGACAGTCTTCCTTACTCCAAAATTTTTTAAAAATCAATCATGATTGTTTCTAGAATATTTATGAATCAAGGTTTGTTTGGTTTTTTTAATTGAGAAAAAACTTATTTTGATATAAGGAGTGAGGTAGGGATCTCTAAGCATACAAAGCAGAATGTTCTGTACCTTATTTGTTCAGCAGTCATCTTGGAGCTCTTTCTGTATCTGCACATAGAGATCTACTGCATCCTTTTAATGGTGGCATAATTTTCTGTAGAGCTCATGGACCACTTTAACCAGTCCCCCTGTTGATAGATGTTTCATTTGTGTCCATTTTCTTTAAAGTATGAATATTGCTGTAGTGTACAGTCTTACGTGTCCAGTCATCAGACAAATTCCCAGTAGTGGGATTGGTAAGGTAGAGGGCTTGTACATTTAAAGTTCTTTTCTGTGGACCAATTTTATTTTTCTATTACTTTAAAGTTTTTATTTTGAGATAATTTTGAACTTGCAGATATTTTAAAAGAATAGTACCGAACACTCCTGTTTACCCATCACAAGGTGGGATCGCACGATACGTTTAGTTGTCATGTCCCTTGAGTCTCCCAAATCATTTCTTCAGCCTTCTTCTGTTTCATGACCTTGATGTTGTGAAGAGTCCAGGACAGCTGTTTAGTAGAATGTCCGTCCTTTGGGATTTGTCTGCTCTTGCCTCCTGATTGGATTCGGGTTCTGGACTTCTGGCAGGAACACTGCAGAAGTGATATCTCCCACCTCCCCCGTGTGTTATAAGGAGGTACATGATGTCAGTTTGACTCATTATTGGTGATGGGAGTTTGATCTCTTGGTGGAAGTGATGACTGCTAGCTTTCTCTAGTGTATAGTACCTTTTTCCCTTTGTAAATAATAAACTGAGAGAATTACTTGAAACTATATGAAGCATCAGTTCCTCTTCAAACTTTCACCCAGTGGTTTTAACACCCATTCATGATTGTTGCCTGCATCTATTATTACTATAATGGTTATAAAAGATGTCCTTCTACATTTGTTACTTGGCATTATGCTGTAAGGAAGAGTTTTCTTTTCTTCTCCCTTCTTTATTATCAGTGTGGACTTGTGAATTCTTGTTTATTGTCTGGGTTATAATCCGTTACTCTTGTTATTCACTTTGTTGCTCAGATTGCCTCATATTTAGCAGTGGGAGCCTTTGAGCTGGGCTCCTGTGTCCTTTAATGTGTCCCATAAGTTTTTTTGAACATTTCTTATTTTCTGGCGTAACAACATGTTCTAGACTCATCTTGTACTTTCCTTACTGCAGTCTTGGAAACAGCCGTTTCTCTAAGGTGCCCTGGTTTCTCTTAAACAGGGAATAGTTTCAGAAATCAAGATTTGAGCACTGAATCCATTAGTACTGGACGCATTTAAATTCTTGATAGCAGTTTTCCTAAAAACTGCACCAGTGTACACAACCCCAGTGGTGTGTGAGGGCCAATTACCCTCCTCTTACCAGGCCTGGACATTCTGTAAACTCTGAGTTTAAACGGTTTTCTGGGTTTAGATTTGCTTTCCTGCATGTGTGTTTAGCTGTGCATTGTTTTACAGTTATTCGCTCTTTGAGTTTCTGTGTAGTGCCCATTCTATTGCGTTGGTCAGCCTTTTGTAATAGATTTGTATGTGCCCTTGGTTAATGCAGGGTATCAGCTGTTTGTTACATGTGTTGACAACTTTTTAAAGACGGTAACATTTCATCATATTTTTGCCTTAATCTAGTTAAATTGTCACTCTTTTGAACATCCCAGTTTTCCACTTTTATAAATACAGCTTCAAGGAACATCTTTGCACATAAACCTTTTCCTCTAAGGTTCGTATTATTTTTTCCTTTGAGCTAGAACCACTGTACTTGTATTCAACCAGCCTGCTATTGTGTGCCATGTGTCTGTACAGTCAGTGCCACAGTGAACTCTCTACACAGTTTACTTTAATCAGTGAGTAACCTTTTAAGGTAGATATCTAAATTGGAATTGCTGTGTCAAAGAGGTGTGCAAAATTAAAATTATGACCTGTCAAATTTCCCTTCCAAAAGGCTATACCAGTTTATATTTCCACCGTCCACACCCCTACTAACAACTGTCACTACCAACTTTTTATTTTTTTGTCAATCATACTGGTAAACTTGCTGGCTTATTAGGATTTTTGTACATTTTCCTGATTCCTGGTGAGGTTGAGCACTATTTCAAAGATAGATGTTTTTAAACAGTAAAACTCTGTGAAGTTATTAATTAACTTTTTCATCTTTTTGGATGCGCTTAGCCAGGCTGAGATGGCTTATTCTCTTGCCCTAGATGAGGAGAACTGAGGCCTAGAGAGAGGCAGGTGGTCCCCAGGGCCGCACGGCACAGAGGTCTCTGTCTGCCCCACAGCTCCTACTTGCTGAGGCCGAGGAGGCAGGACCACCTGGGGTCCCTGCGAGAAGGGGAGGACTGGCTGCTCTCTCTCGAGCCAGCATCTTGTCTCCTTCTCTGTTCTAGAGTCCAACCTGGGGGAAGACGACGAGGACAAGGACTTGGAGCCAGGCCCCTCAGGGACCTCGAAGGCCTCTGCCCAGATCTCCGGTCAGTCAGACACAGACATCACAGCCGAGTTCCTACAGCCTCTGCTGACGCCCGACAACGTGGCCAATCTGGTGAGGATGGGTGGGGCTGTTTCCCGCAGGGCAGGGAGGAAGGCTCGCTAGTGTTTTTCCTGTCCCTCTGCTCCACACTGCCCACCACTTCCAGATGACATCAGATCTAAAACACTTTTATTCTCAGTGTTGGGAGGGTGCTGTCCAGTGAGCCCTCCTCACCTTGAATGGACCTTTTCTTGGATGATCTTTACTCCTTCAGGTGGTCATTTGTCACCACCCCCAGTAGTCCCTCTGGGTGGTCTGAGTCTCCATCCAAACCCACTCTCACTCTCCTCTCCTTTGCAGGAAAGGTCTGTTAACTGGAGAGTGAACTCCAGGACTTGTTTGCTAAGTGGTGTGGGATTGGTGTTGGTGGGGTGGGGTGACCTGCATTTTCTTCAGATTTTTAAAGCTGTCCTGCTCCAAAGTGAAAGAACCGCTGGTTTGAATTGATTGGGGTTGGGGGTCTCACATCAGTCCTTTGGCTATAGCAGCACCAGACCTTTCTGTTGGGTGCTCACAGAGAATGCCTCTTCCCTTGTTCGGCAGCAGTCACTCACAGCTTTCCCTTCTCTGACTAGAGGCTACTAGTTGTTGGGTGATTGAGGTGGCGAGAAGGAGTTTTCTCATCAGCTCATATCTCTTTGGTGAGCTCCAGGCCTGGACATGAGACCACCTCCTGCATCTTTCTCTCTTTGGATGTTCCTCAGGCACCTGTCAAAACTAAACTTGTGAAATTTCTCCCCAACCAGTCTTCTACAGGCCCGTGGCCCCTCTGTACTCTTGGCACGCATGCTTCTCAGTCTCCAAGCCACAAACTTAGGAGTTAAACTCTTTGCCTCTCCATCAACCCCCAGTCCTTCCCCTCTTCTCCATCCCCAAGGCCCCTGCCCTGTCCAGGCCCCACCCTTTCATGCCAAGCACCACCTGCTTGCTCCCTGGCTCTGCCTTCCACTCTCCCTGTGGCAGCCAGAGGCATCTTTCTCAAGTTCAAGTCCTGACACCTCCCTCCTCAAATCCCTGCCAGGGCTCTTCATTTCCTTCCAGATAAAATTTAAATTCAACTTGCCTCAGGCCCTGTCGGATGAGCTGCCATTAACTTGTTGTACCTTATCTATCCCTGTCACGTTCTGGGAAATTGTCTGATTGTCTTTCTCAAATTACTGGCATGAAGTTGTTCACAGGATTCTTTTACTTTTGTAATGCCTGTTGTCTCTGTAGTAATGTGCCCCTTTTTTGTCCCTAGTACTGCATCCTTCCTCTTTGTTTTCTTCATTCTTGCTTGTAGATTTGCTTGTTTCCTTTCTTTTTTTTTTCTAAAGGTTATACTTCGTAGATTTGCTTGTTTTCAGTTATTTCAGAGAACTGATTCTAAAATTTTGTTGATAGCCTTTTGTAACTTTTTCTGTTTTATTTCTGCAGTCTTTTTTCTTTCATGTTACTTTCTTTTCATGTTTTTCCCCAAAGTTTGAAGTTAAATACTCGGCTTATAAGTTTTCAGTCTTCCTTTCCATTGTAAGCATTTAATGATCTCATTTTCCAGCTAAGTACCATTTTAGCTGCATCTTACGCATTTTGATTTGTAGTTATTTCCTTATCTTTTTGTTCTAATTATTTTATTATTTAAGAATATGCATTTAAACTTCCAAGCATGTAGGGAGTTTGAAATTATCTTTTGTTACCAATTGCTGACAGATATGGATGTGCTCTATTAGGATACTGAATTTTTTTTTTAGCTTATCTGTGTTTTTCTTCACTTAAATTATTATTTTTTATTCTGATATGTTTTTTAAATTTATAATTTTTTTACTTTTTGGAGGGGGAAGTAATTAGGTTTATTTATTTATTTGCTCTTAGAGGAGGTGCTGGGGATTGAACGCAGGACCTCGTGCATGCTGAGCATGTGCTCTAGTTCTTGAGCTACATCCGCCTCCTGATGTTTTTTTAAAGTCAGTTTCTGGTCCATATTACACTCTTCACTGAACATCCTTCCACTCTCTGGACAGGGTACCAGCTCTGCTGCCTCTTACCCTTCCCCCATGCTGTTTCTATACCTGAAATATGTATACACACACACCACCACCACCACCCTGCCCATGCAAGACTTCACTCCATGTCAGTCTGATTCTTGCCCTTCTCTCATTTCTCAGCCTACGTGCCCCTGCCCCAGGGAGCCAAAGCCATCCCTGGCCTTCCTAATGTATTTCATGGCACCCTTTACTTCCTCCCTCGTAAAGCACATTGCAGCAGTATTCATTTTCTTTCTGACTTCCCCAAGAGTCTGAGCTCCATGGAAGCAGGCCTAGGTCTGTCCTAGTCACTGCCGTTTCCCCAGCATTGGCCTGGGCTTGCAACAGATGCCTGTTGAGTCAGTGAGTAAAGAAAGGCTGCTTTTCCTGGGCATCCCGTAGGTCCTCATCAGCATGGTGTACCTGCCTGAGGTCATGCCCGCCTCCTTCCAAGCCATCTATACCCCAGTGGAGTCAGCAGGCACTGAAGCCCAGATCAAACACTTGGCTCGGCTCATGGCCACACAAATGACAGCCGCAGGACTGGGGCCAGGTGAGTGTCACACAGAGCTGACCTGGGCCAGGGGTTTAACTCTGGCCACTGGGTTCACCTTGTTGGAAGAGCACTTCTTTGTAGTGGTGCAAATGAAAATCACATGAGATCTTAGGTGTAAATAATTACGGGTTCCATAGATGGATTGAGTGCTCAATATTTACAGGCCCTGGGCTTTAAAATCCAACAGACCTGGGTTTGAGGTCTGAGTTGGACCAGACTACCTCAGCCACTTAATAGCTATGTGTCTTTGGTCAAGTTACTTAACCTCTCTGAGCCGCAGGTGGTTTCCCATTATAACACTACTATTGAGGTATAAATTACGTACAGTGAAACACACAGCTCTTAACGTGTACACCTTAGTGAATTTTCACAAAGTGAACACACCAGTGTAACTACCACCCAAATGGAGAAGAACTATTACTAGCACTCTGGAAATTTCCTTATTCCTTTCCAGTCAGCACTCATGACATCCCCCCTCCAGAGACAACCACCATTCTGGTTTCTGTCTCCATAGATTAGTTTTTCCTAGTCTTGAACTTCATATAAATGGGATCATAGTGTGGCTTTTTTTTGCTCAGCATAACTTTTTGAGGTTCATCCATGTTGGGATGTGAAGCAGTAGATTATTTTTTATTGCTCAGTAGTATCCCCTTATGTGACTAGGCCACCATTTGTTTATCCACACTCCTCTGTTGATGGACCTGCGGGTTATTTAGTTTTTGGCCATTGTGAATAAAGCTACTGTGAACATTTGTGTACAAGTGTTTTGATGAATGCATGCCCTCATTTACCTTGAGTAAATACCAAGGAGTAGGACTGTTGAGTTACAGGTTTGGGTATGTTCAGTGCTATTAGAAACTGCTCATCAGCCTTCCAGAGTGGCAGTACCATTTGATACTCCCACCAGCAGTGAATGACATTTCAAGTTTGAGCCTCGATAGCTGTATTGCAAAATGGGGATGGAAAATGTACCTGCTCCAGAAAAGACATTTTGCAGATTGAAATGAGCTTTGTGTGTGTAAGCCTTAGAACAGTGGCTCCCCTTGGAGGGGAGCAGTGGGGCTGACGTGCCTGGAGCCCATTTGCTGCCTCTCCCTCAGGCGTGGAGCAGACCAAACAGTGCAAAGAGGAGCCCAAGGAGGAGAAGGTGGTGAAGCCGGAAAGTGTCCTGATCAAGCGACGCCTGTCAGCCCAGGGCCAGGCGATCTCGGTGGTGGGCTCCCTGAGTTCCATGTCCGCTCTGGAGGAGGAGGCACCCCAGGCCAAGAGGAGGCCAGAGCCCATCATCCCTGTCACGCAGCCCCGGTGAGTCCCCTTACAGGTGCTGGTACTGGACTGAGGGCCTGGTTCTTGGTATGTGTGCATGAGAGACAGACAGGCAAAGACAGATAAACAGAGATTGGTCTGGACGACGGTCTGATTCCAGAGTCAACACCACAACCACTAAGCCTTAGCCATTGTTTTCGTTTACATCCAAACGCCCCCTTACGTATACCTAGAATTGGGATGATAGTATCTCTCTCCAAGGGTGGGGAGAATGAAATGAGTTCACAGTGGTGGTTAGATGATTAAATTAGATGAGTCTTGGGGTGGATGGTGATCATCATATAAAGCACTTAGCATGATTCCTAGCATGTAGGAAGTGCTGCTGGTTACTGCCATTGTCGTCCCCGTTACCCGCCTTATAGACCACCAGATCCAGCCAGTCCCTGCCCTGTCCCCAGCCAAGGCTTGCCTGACCTACTGCCCCTCCAAGCTCTGTCCCCCTTGCTCCCTCCTCCAGTCACACCAGCCTCTTAATAGCTCTTGAATAGCCAAGCAGGTCCCCGCTTGAAGGCCTTTGCATCTTCTGTTCTTTCTGCCTGGAAAGCTCATCCCCCAGATATTTGTGGGTCTTATTCCGTCACTTCATTCTCCTCTCACACACTGCCTGCTCTATAGAGCAGCCTTCCTTGAGATACCGTTTACAAAACCAAAAGAGCATTCTCTTCCTTCTCGTCCTGCGCCCTGCCGTGCCTCAGAGTCACAGGGGAGTTGGAGAGACAGCACTGGGGGCAGGGGGTGGGGGTCTCTCTATGGCCTGGGGTGGGCCTGGGCTCCAGAAAGGATGTTCTGAGTCACTGTATCCCTGTCTCTACTCTTCCGTGTAGGCTGGCAGGTGCCGGAGGGCGTAAGAAAATCTTCCGTCTGAGCGATGTGCTGAAGCCCCTGACTGACGCCCAGGTTGAGGCCATGAAGCTGGGCGCTGTGAAGCGGATCCTACGGGCTGAGAAGGCTGTGGCGTGCAGCGGGGCTGCCCAGGTGTGCCCCGTCCCCTCAGCCCAGCCTCCAGTCCCTCTCCCCAAGAGCCTACCTCACATCCCAGCAGAGGGACGATCGCTGGGGACAGCCCTCCCTGGCTCCAGATGCCAGCTCTTCTCCAAGCCTCACTCTGTCCTCCTGCATAAAGTGGAGATGATAGCAGCCGCTCCACATAGGTGACGAGGAGGAAGAAGTGTGTGCACGCGCGTGTACTCTCACTCAGCGCGGGGCCGGCAGCGAGCAAGAGCCCTGCAAGCGCAGGCTGCTGGGTGTTCTTCTGCTTCCTCGTGGTTAACAGTGTTCTTGTTCTTGTTCTTTAGCTTCAGACACACCTGCTTTAAGTCCTGACGCTACCACTTGCTTGCATTGCAACCTCAGTCAAGTGACTTTTACCTTATTTTTTTTTAATTTATTTTTAATTAACCCAATAGTATATGAACATACTCTCTCTGTTAAAAAATATTTCCAAGCCACAGAGGTATCATAGGTCTTTGGACCCCCACCTGCATGCCATCTCTTCCACGAAGGTGACCAATCCAGAGGGGAGGGTATAGCTCAGTGGTAGAGCACGTGCTTAGCATGCACGAGGTCCTGGGTTCAATCCTCAGTACCTCCACTAAAAAACAAAGAAACCTAATTACCTCCCCCAAAACAAACAAAAATAAACAAATTAGGGAAATCCTTCAAGATCTTTTTCTGCGTATTTAAGTATGTAGACGTTACTTCTAGAAACTTAGATATTTATATTTTAGATACAGTTTAGATGTTGATAATGTTGTATTTTAGATATATATAATTTAAGTATTACTCCTAGAAATTTTAGATGTTACTGCTAGTTTTATTCTGATGACTGAATTTTTTTTCTCCTTCTTTATTTTTTTCTTCCATATAAATGAGACCTACTGAGAATAAGATTCTTCAGCTTTCCTTCACTTAACACTGGGTCTGCACTCAGGGTCCCTGAGGCTGGGCAAGGCATGATCGTGGGGTGCTTGGGATTGCCAACTCCCACCCACCCACACACTCACTCTTCTGTCAGGTGCGCATAAAGATCCTGGCTAGCCTGGTGACTCAGTTCGACTCGGTCCTGAAGGCTGAGGTCCTGTCCTTCATCCTGGAGGATGTGCGGGCCCGCCTGGACCTGGCCTTCGCCTGGCTCTACCAGGAGTACAACGCCTACCTAGCAGCTGGTGCCACGGGCACCCTGGACAAGTATGAAGACTGCCTCATCCGCCTGCTCTCCGGCCTGCAGGAGAAGCCAGACCAGAAGGATGGGTGAGGGGGACAGCCCTGCACCCTCCTGTCCCCAAGAGTCCCCCTCCTGTGTCTTGCCTTTCCTTTCTGGTTTCTGACCACCTCCCTCCTCATCACCTACCGAGTCAGCCCTGCCTGCGCCCACCCCGAGTCTCCTCGCTCTCCCCACTCTGCATGCACCAACAGGTAGCTTCAGTGCAGGCTCTGGGTCACGCACCACTTCCCCAGCTCTGCTGCTCGCTCTCTGCCCTGTGTCACTCACCCTCTTGGCCTCCGTTTTCTTATATAATATATAATAAGTAACAGTACCTGCTTCAGAGGCTTGTTGTGGAGGTGACTTACCATCACTGTCTCTTGCCAGAATCCATTCTGTAGCTTCCTGCTTATCCTGGACCTCCAGCCTACCCATTCTCCACACAGCAGCACAGGAATTTTATAATGTAAATCCTGTCTTGGTATTTCCCCAGTAAAACCTTCCATTGTTCTCATGAAAAAAGCAAATTCTTACTCTGCCCTGTGAGACCTGTGTAATCCATTCCCACCAACCTCTGTAGCCTCTTTTTTTTGCCTCTCTGCTTTTCACTGCCCCAAGCTATAGCCGCACTGGCCTTCAGTCTTCTGTTCCTTGAGCATGCAGAGTTCAGGGCTTGGCACTTACTGTTCTTTCTACCTGGAATGCTCTCCGCCTTACTTCTTGCGTGGCTGGCTCCTTCTCGTCTACCGGTGTTGACTGAAGTATCATAGCAGCCTTTTGTGGCCACTCCATCTCTAACAATACCCTTTCCCACCCCATTCCCCCTGTCATTCCCTCCCACTGCTGTATTAAAAAAGCTAGGGGGGACATTTGACAAAGGGGAGGAACTGAGTTTCCAAAAGGTAGTCTCTGCCCAAGTCAGTTTGAACCCTGCTCTGTTGTTTCCAAAGCTCTGTAACCAGGGGGTTGAACAAGCTGTTTGTGACGGGGAGCCCTGTCAGTTCTGTGCACCGCAATCAGCAGGACAGGGAAGGGGGCCTCTCCTCTGCAGCTGTTCCCTGTCCCTCCCTCTCTGGCAGGATCTTCACCAAGGTTGTACTAGAGGCACCACTGATCACTGAGAGTGCCTTGGAGGTGATTCGCAAGTACTGCGAGGATGAGGTGAGGACGGGTGGCAGCTCTCCCTCCATCCCCAGCACTGTGGTGCAGGCAAGAGTCCTGCTTGCTGCAGCCTGTGGAAGGGGGCAGGGCCCTGTGTTGGGTGGTAGGGTGGAATCTGAAGGGTGCACAGCCTGGACCTTGTGGTGGGAGTTCTGTGAGGGACCTGGTGCTTGTGTCCAGTACAAGATCTGACTGAGGCAAGGGAGACATCCCAAAGACACACCGCAGGTACCTTGAGCTTTGGTTGCCCTCCTTCCTGCCGCAGAGTCGCACCTACCTGGGCATGTCCACTCTTCGAGACCTGATCTTCAAGCGCCCGTCCCGCCAGTTCCAGTACCTGCATGTTCTGCTAGACCTCAGCTCCCATGAGAAGGACAAGGTGATGCCCCACCATTCTCTGCTGGGCTACACTGAGTCCTTCCTCTGTCCTTAGTAACCAGTCCAGCCTTTTCCACGTTCCCCTGAAAGTTTCTGGGCCAAATGCCCTCCTTGCAACAATGTTTTGGTGGTGGTGGTGGTTTTTCCATTTACGATGGTATGAAGCTACCAAGAATGTACACATACATACACATACTCACCCCCCAGGAACGGCAGTCCCATTCTTGCTCTTATTCCACCCATGTTGGTGCGCCCCTCTTAAGGCCTGGTGCTGTGCTAGGACCTGGTGGGCACTGACCAGGAGGGGAGCCAGTGTGACCTTTCAGCCGGCAGTTGCAACCCTGGTGGCTGGGGAAGGGTGGTGCTTTAAGGAAGGAAAAGGGGACATGTGAGCCAAGACGTGAGTAGTTGGATGTGCCCTGGACAGAGGGGACAATGTGTGTGCATGTGTGTGATCAAGAGGGCCCTCGGTCCATCCGTTCTCCAGACTTTTGCCAGCTTCTTTCTGGTGTCTCGTGTTCGTTCACTCAGCAGACCCTCACGGCACACACTGTAGGTTGACCCTCTGGTGCTCTTGGGGCCAAGGTGGTGCCCAAGACCGACCGCTGTCCTCGTGGCTCCCAGCAGAGGATATCTTGAGTGAAACAGGATATAGCCAGCAACAGGCATTCCAAAAAACAAAAAGCAGGCATTCCAGGTGTGGAACCCTTTTGTGCCAAGTCTCAGTGCCAGGGAGAATGCTGTCACTTTTGAGGAACTGAGGAGAGCCCCTTCTGGTTGGAGCATAGCAATTGAGGCAAGAAATGAAAACAGATGAGGCTGGGCAGGTAGATGGTGAGCTGGTGAAGGGCCCCAAGTTGATCCAGGAAACCTCTCTCCCCAGCTGGTGACCAGTCTTGGACACAGATAACTCAGCTGGGCTGGGCCTTTCTCAGACTTGGACTTGTTTTCACACTGGTGCCGCTGAGCTCAGAACAGCTGTCTCCCCCTCCACCGTCTTGCCCCCTCATCTCCCCGCTCTCTCCTCAGGTGCGTTCCCAAGCTTTGCTGTTCATCAAGCGCATGTACGAGAAGGAACAGCTGCGAGAGTATGTGGAGAAATTTGCCCTTAACTACCTACAGCTCTTGGTCCACCCCAATCCACCATCTGTGCTGTTTGGAGCCGACAAGGACACAGGTCTGGTGCGGGTTCTTCAGAGGCATGCTGAGCACCTGCTGTGTCCTGGCCTCTGGGCTGGGCCCTGGGGATAGAGCTGGATCTGAGCTGAGCCCTGCCCAGCCTGCGAGGGAAGACAGCCAGACAGTAATAACTGGAATGAGCAGGCCTCAGGTGGTGAAACCAGGGGTCTGCAGGAGCCCAGAGAGGGTGCCTGATCCCGCCTGAGGGGTCAGGGAGAACATCCTGGAGGAGGGGACAGCTGGGCTGAAAGCCAAGGACAGAGCTAGCCAGTGATGGGACTCCAGGATGAGCCAGGGAGGATCATCACAGGCCCGTTCCCTCAGCAAAGCTCCGGGTCCTCCAAAACTACGGATGGGGAGATGCGGGCTCCAAGAGAATAGACCATTAAATTGGAAGATTCAGGCTGTGGCAGGAAGCACAGGAGCCCCAGTGCAGCCTGAGTGCTGGGAAGGCTTCCCAGAAGAGGCACTGGCAGTGTGATACCCAGAGGATGAAGAGGTACAGGAGGACCAGTGGTGTTCTAGGCAACAGAGCTGCACATGCAAAGGCTCTGAAGTGGGGATTTGTGGGACTGTCAGAAGTAGGGTGTGACCAGAGCACAGAGCCCCAGCGGCAGATCTGCCCTGAACAGGGCCTTGCAGGTAGAGCTAGGTGAGGACGAGCTGGGGGTCTATCCTGAGGGCACAGAAGCCCTCGGGTTGTGGGAGCACTGAGCAGGGGAGAGAGACAGGGTTGGAACTACACTTAGATCTCTGGCTGCCCTGTGGATTATCAGAGGAGACAAGATGCGAGTTTAGTGCAGAGGCTTCTAAAAGGTGAGCAATCCTGGTTCCACCCATTTTCCTGATGATTACCTTACTGCCCTAGAACAGTTTGCTTCCCAGGCCCAGCTCCCTTCTGTGTCTGCCCCACAAGAAGGGCCACTGTGGGTGGGAGGGGAGTGGAGGGGTGTGGGCCAGCCTGATCTTCACCTCCTGCCCTTTTAGAGGTGGCAGCGCCCTGGACTGAGGAGACAGTGAAGCAGTGTTTGTACCTCTACCTGGCCCTCCTGCCTCAGAACCACAAGCTGATCCACGAGCTGGCAGCCGTGTACACTGAAGCCATCGCTGACATCAAGAGGACAGTGCTGAGGGTCATCGAACAGCCGGTGAGGCCCGTGAGCCCACCAGTCCCTGCCTACCCACAGGCAGGGCTGAATCCCCAACTCCAGCCCTTCCCCTGGTATCTCCTCTGTGTGTGCTAAGTACCAACGGTTGTCACCCCAGGCTGAGCAACTCTAGCTTGTGGGTAGTCCCCTATCTGTTCATGAGAAGACAGCCAGGTAGCCCTGCAGTTTAGAGCCTAGAGTTGGACAGATCTGGGTTCACATTCCACCTGTCACTTTCTCACTGCGTGAACTTGCATCCTTCAGTAAAAATGAGGACAATAATTCAGTCCCCTAAGCTTGTTGGAGGGATTCTGTGAATTTGTGCTTGTAAACCTCTGTGTCATTGTTATCATTTATGAGCTGTCTTTCTCCTGCCTTGCTGACAGGAATCTTTAGTTGCCTAAGTCCCCCCTGATCCTCTCTGAAGCCACAGGGTCACCCATGAGAGAAGCAACTCACTTACAAACTGGCCCCTGAAATTCAGAATGTCTGCCCTTCCAATTTGCAGCTGGATTTGAAACTGTTTTTTTTTTTATATCTAATCCTGACATTTTTTATCACTGAAAAATTTAAACATAAACAAAAGGAGAAAGTGTGCTATGTTAATTCCCACGTACCTGCCACCCACACATATTCAGTGGTGTTCTCACCAGTGACATGGGGATGATAGGCTCATTGCGAGGAGGAAGCAGATTCTTCTCCCCACTTTCCGGATGAGCCCACCGGACTGTGAGCTCCTCAAGGGGTAAGGCTGTCCCTTCCACTCTTGACTATAAAGTTGTATTGGGCAGAAGAAGGCATGAACCCTTGAAACCTGACCCTCCACTCCCTGTGTTTAGCACTCGTGGCAGGTGCGGGGAAGGCTGTAGAAGCAGCAGCAGCTCAAGCCCTGATCTGAGCAAGCAGCCGAGCTGGGGCCCTAGCTGTCACAGAGCGGGTGGGCAGGTGCCTAAAGAAGCCAGAAAAGTCTTCACTGAGGAACTGAAGGACAGGTCGGGCTTTAAAGGTCAGGTTGGGTCAGAGACAACAGAGGAAAGGCAGAACCTGCCAAATAGGGCAGCGCTGGTGAAGGCTCGGGAGCTGCGGTGAGTCTGTGTCCCAGTGAGATTGGGTGGAAGAAGCCAAGATGCTTCTCACCCCTCCTCCCCTTCCCCAGATATCTCCTGCTTCTCTGAACTCTGTCACCAGTTCTTTTTCCCCCATTTTATTGAGATGTAATGACATATAACATTATATTAGTTTAAGGTATAGAACATGATGATTTGATCTGTGTGTATATATTGTGAAGCGATCATTATAATAAGTTTAATTAACATCCATGTCACATAGTTAATGATTTTCTTCTAATGAGATCTTTTAAGATCTATTCTATCACTAGTTCTAACACCAGAATCCTAGCATCCCCCCAGCCACCCTGCCCCCAACACCTAGGCCTCCCCAAGCTCTCAGCCTGGGCCCCTCATCCTCCCCACATCGCTCAGCCCTTTCCCCGGACTTCCCTGTCATCTCTCTCTGCCTCTAGATCCGAGGAATGGGCATGAACTCGCCAGAGCTGCTCTTGCTGGTGGAAAACTGTCCCAAGGGGGCAGAGACACTGGTCACACGATGTCTGCACAGCCTCACGGACAAAGGTGCCCCCTGGGACCCAACCTTTCATCCTTTTCCTCCACCACCTAGGTCTTCCCTAGTTCTCCTTCCCAGAACCTGGGGATCAGCTGCTGGGTCCCCAGATGTTGGGCCTCTCGTGAGTCTCTCCCCATCCTTGGGCTTCAGTTTCTCCATCTGGAACAGTATTGCTAAATGCATTTGAGAAACTAAAGGCCAAGGATTTCTGCTCTGAAATGGAGTTGTCCCTCCACTCCCCTCTCACACACCCACCACTGTTTCTCCTCCCTCTTGGTGCTCACCCCCACCCCACTGCCCCCAACACCTGTGCCTCCTGCTTATTTTTCTATCTGCAGTCCCACCCTCCCCAGAGCTGGTGAAGCGGGTCAGGGATCTCTACCACAAGCGACTGCCAGACGTCCGCTTCCTCATCCCTGTGCTCAATGGGCTGGAAAAGGTATGGAGCTGGATGCCTGGATGCCCCCACTGACGAGGACACGGCAGGGCAGGGACAGGGAGGAGGTAGGCACCCAGGTGCCCATGTCAGATGCTATGAGCACATTCTGGGGCTTGTCTGCGTCAATCTCAATCTGCCTGGTCCTCCTCTGACCTCAAGCAAGCCACACCCCTCTCTGAGCCTCAGTTTCTTCATCTGTCAAGTGAGTGTCACAGTGATCCAACCTCTAGCCCTACAAGAGTGCCCTGAGGCCTAAATGAAATCACAGAGGCAGCACTGTTCCCAACGTAGGAAGTACCTCACCTTGAGCATGTACTTCCCCTGCCCAGGTCTTGTTCCTAACAGGCTATGGGACCTTGGGTGAGCCTCCATCTCCTCCACTTGCAGGAGGAGTCATCAAGCTGGCCCAGGGGACATGTGATGTGAAGGGAGTTCAGATTGGGGGTGATGAGGCTGGGGCTCAATCAGGCCCAGTGAGTTAGGGAAGTTCAGCCTTGAGGGACCAGGAGTGAGAGGAGGAAAATATTGGAGGGGCTTGGTGAGGCTGGAGCTTGCCCCTCACCTCCCCAGGGGGAGCAGTGGGGAGGTTTGTCTGAAGGGGGTGGGGGGGCGTGTCTGACCTACCTCCCCTGTTCTTGTAGAAAGAAGTGATCCAGGCCCTGCCAAAGCTCATCAAACTCAACCCCATAGTGGTGAAAGAGGTCTTCAACCGCCTGCTGGGCACCCAGCATGGTAGGTGATGCACTGTCCTCCCCACCAGGGGCCAGCTCAGCCCTGGTCCTGTTTCCCTCCCCTGGGCTCCCTGTGCCCCAGTTCCCCTAGGAGACCCCACCTCAGGTGGCCAGGCAGGAGGAAGGGGTCCCAGAGGTGAGATGCAGAATGCTGGTGGGGGAGACTGTGTGGTGCTGCTACCTTGAGAGTGGGAATGGGGGCTCATGCTCTCTGGGCCACCATCCAGCCTTGGCGACATCTGAACATCTGTCCCAGAGCTCCCAAGCCACCCTCCTGTGATACATAGATGATGGTTTCATCCACAGCAGGGGCAGAATTGTGGAACTGAGGTCTGACTCTATAAGTGTCTTTCCTTCTAGGACCTAACTACTCTCCAGTCTCCCTAAGGCATGGGCTCCACTCCTGCCCTTCCTCAGCTCTTGCCTGAACCCCTCAAGCTGTGGCTGAGGGGCCTTTTGTTTAATCTGGTCAAAAAGAAAGAAAATTTTAATTTGGAAGATTACCAAGTGGCAAAGGGTCGATTCCTCATCCCTGACCCCAGTGGTTGGAGCTCGGGAGGGTGGAAGCTGTTTCACACATAACCTGGTGATTTAAAACACACACACACGAGTGTCTGCGACCCGCAAAATAGCACCAGAAGAGTGCGATCTCTCCCCAGCCTCCTCCACTGTAGCATTCAGTCTGAGTACTGTTTGCAAGTCTGTTGCCTGGTCCCAGCCTGTCCTGTCCAGCAAGTTCCTCTGAGCATCTGTGCTGTACTGGGGACTCGTGTTGAGCTCCTCCTAGCCCTCCTTGTGGGTGCACAGCCGGGGGAGGGGTTGGGGGGTGTGCAGAGAGCAGCTGAATCACAATCAGATGTTGCCCTAACAAGGGTAGGAACCCAGTGCTGGGGAGGAGGAAAGCAAGATGAAGGCCTCTGGTTGTGAAGGATTGCTTTCCAGCTGCTGCCTCATTCAGGCCCCTCCTTTTGTGTTCTCAGTCTCTTCTGCTCCTCTAGCCCTAACCCCAGAGGGCACCTTGTCTTCATTCACTGCTCCCCCAATCTGGGGGACTTGGACCTACCTCTTCATTTAGGCCTCCAAACTGTCTCCCCCCTCTGCCCCCACTCCCACCTGCTGCAGGTGAAGGGAACTCGGCCTTGTCCCCCCTGAACCCTGGAGAGCTTCTGATCGCGTTACACAACATTGACTCGGCAAAGTGTGACATGAAGTCCATCATCAAAGGTGAGGCGCTCCCCCCATCCCCCTTAAGTAGCCTGGCCGCTGCGGACCTGGGGAAGAACCTCAGTCACCCACATGCCCCTGCTGGAATCTGCCAAGTCGGAGATTGTGCCACCTGCCGCCCCATCTCAGTGCTCCGGACGCCCACCTCGTTCCTTTCCCTCCCTCCTTCCTGTCCTTCCTCCTCCATCCCTCCTTCCATCTAAGGAACTGATGCATCTATTGTGCACTAGCACAGAGTAGTCCTCCAGAAAGGTGGGGAGCCCCTCCCTTCCCAGCCTCGGCCTGAGGAACGAAGGAAGCAGAGTCCTCAGCCAAGCAGGGCAGAGGCACAGCCAGCAGAGCAGACGGAGTGCGCTAGGGCGGCTTGGACCAGGAGTCTAGCCTGGGCTCCAGCTGAGACAGAAGAGCAGGCCTCCCGCGGGGTACTCGGTGACAAAGTGGCCAGCTCACCACAATTAGCAGTTTCTTAATAGCTGCTGTCACTGTTTACCTGGCACTTTGAGCCAGGCTTTCCTAAGTGCCTTACAGGCCTGCCTGCCGATCCGCACCATTCTTTACCTGGTAAGTATGCTTGCTTCCATTTTGTAGACGAAATGGAGGTTCCAGAGAGGTTAAGTAACTTGCTCAGGGCCACACAGAAGCTAAGTGATGTAGTGGGGGAAAAAATGAATCTGAAGTTGGGTGAACCTGAGTTGAAATCCCAGCTCTGCTGGTTCCTGCCGCATATGGCGTCGTCGAACCCAGGGCTGCCTCCGGTGGGAAGATCTCTCCCCCTTAGTGCTCCCCTCCACTTCCTCCCTACAGGAGGTTTTTAGTCCAGAAGCCATGCTTTCCCACGGAGGTGGAGGCCCTACTTTCCCTGCTCTTCTCAGAAGACATCTGTCCCTTGCTCGCTCCTCTCTCGAAGAGCAGGGAGGCCTTTTCCCTCCTTGCCACTTAGTCTCATGTCTGGCCTGAAGTAGCTTCTTCAGTGACTTATTTCTTAGTATTCCTCTTCTTCTGAACAAATTCTCTCAGAAACTTTTAGGTCAGGAGAGAAGCTTAGGAAAATTTAAAACCCGCACTACAACTGAAAAGGAACTAAGGCCTCTAGTGGAAGCAATAAAGTGAAAAGGGTCTCAAAGCTGAGACTCCAGGAGTGGTCTTTTTACACGCCTTGGCCCCTTAGATGATCTCAGGAAAGTTATGAGCCTGTTCTCAGGGATGATACACTCACATGGGTTTGTGTACAGTTTGAGGGGATTCAAATTATGCTAGCATGGCCTGGTTCTGGCACTGCTGAGCTGAACCTGGCTGGATCTGGTGGTTAAGGGGAGGGGGCCTGGTCAGGAGATGAGGTCAGTCTATAACCATGTAGGCCCTGCCCACCCTCACCACCCCACTGTAGCCCATTCATGGACTCAGGTTTAGTCCCTGATCTTACACACAGGAACCAAGGCCCAGGGAGGAAAAGGGCCTTAACCATAGGCAGCCAGTGGCCAGGCCCCTGGAGATGTCAGCAAGGCCTGGCCTTTAGAACCCCACCTGTTTTCTTCCTGCAAACCCAGGCCCACGTGGAGCCTCTGTACTGCTGAGCTCCCAGCTGCCCTTCGTCTGGTCTCCCTACCAGCTCTTCATCCCAAACACACAATCCAGTCAGTTCCCAGAGCACGCTGCTCTGCTCAGGCACCAGCAGTTTTCCCAATTGCACTGCTAACCCTACTCGACCCTAAAAGCTCCAGATCCAAAGTGCAGTCCTATTTTGTGCACCATTGGAATCCCCAGTATCTGACAGTATAAGCAGTCATTTCTGGCATTTAGTCCCCCCTTAAACCATCCTTTCTCTGGTGAATTTTTCTGTAACTAGACCTGTCCAGTGGTCTGGTCCAGCAATTTAGAAAACTCACTGAGCACCTCTGCTCAGCCCTGTGCTGGGTGGTGCTGAGGACACAGCAGGGATGGAGAAAGCCCTGGCCCTGCCCTCCTGGGGCTCACAGGCCATCCCCAGAGTAACAGTCCAGAGTGAACAGGGCTGTGGGACATTAGGGAGTGCCCCCTAGAGGAGGGGACACCTGAGCTGAGACCACAGAAGAATGAGTAGTGGTGAGGTAGCAGGAGAGATGATACAGAGAAGGAAAGAACATTTGTAGGGGCCGAGAAATGTGCTAGCATGGCCTGGTTCTGGAACTGCAGAGCTGACCCTGGCTGGATGTGATGTGGGGAGGGGGGCCTCGTCAAGAGATGAGGTCAGGCTATAACCGTGTAGGCCCTGCCCACGTGGAATCTCTCTCAGGCCAGTTCAGATTTGGACTTGCTCTCTAGAGGGCCCATGGGAGGTACAGGGTCAGGTTGAGCTTTTGAAAGTCCCTTCCGGCTGATGTATGGTGGGTGGGAGGCCCTGAAGGAGGCTGGGGCAGAGCTGAGCGGGAGGAGAGGGAAGAGGGTTGAGTTTGGAGACTTTTGGGCAAAGCAGGCAGGAGCCAGTGACTACCTAGAAGGGAGGAGGAGGGACATCCTCGGTTTCTGGTGGGTCCTCTTGCACTTTTCTCACCTTCTACACTCCTGCCTAGATACCTGCCCTACCCCACCTCCAGCCTCCTCCCTGCCTGTCTACCTGTAATGCCTTCATCCTCCCTCTTTTCCTGATAGGAGCGCCCCCACCCCCCATTCCTTATAGGCACACACCTCTGTTCTCCATTAGCCTCTCAAGGATTGGGGGCCTCTCTTCTGGCTCAATAAAGACTTCCTGGTTGACAGACTCACATGGCAAGTGGTGTTTGGGGAAGAAGGGGTTCAGAGGCAGTTCCTGGGTTCTCCCCATTAGCACAATGGATTGGAGCACCACCAATCCCACAGATTTCAGGGTACCACAACCCACTCTTGAGGGAACAGACCCCCAAGACCTGCCCTGGTCTTCCTGCCTTTGTGGGTGCTTGTGCTGTGCCAGACCTCCTTGGGCCCTTCCTGGCACTGGGTGCTGAGCTGGGGAGTTCACCATATGCCCAGGCTTCCTCCTGCTGCCCCTCCCTCATTGCTCTGTGGACTGCGTCCCCTACATAACCCCAGGCCTCATGACACCCTCTCACCAGCTCAAGCCCTTATACACTGGGTCAAGAATGGGCAATCTCTTGACCAGCCAGCTGGTGGAGGACTCTCCTGTCCCCTATGGGATTGCTTATGGACGTCAGAGTTTCCTTCCCTCTCCACTAGGAGTGGAGGTGCCACCCTGGTCAAGCCAGAATGCATCCCCAGGGGTTGGCAACATGTCTTTCCCACCTTATCCTTTCTGGGGGTTGTCCCCAAAGAGAGAGGTCCAGGGTCTTCCCACTCTGCCCAGTGGGGCTTCCAGGAGCTGGACATGTCTTTTCCCTTGGACTGAGTTCCCAGGCTTTCCAAAGACCAGGCCACAGTGCCCCCTCAGAAAGAGACCTGCTGGCTGGGGGTAATCTGTCTTGCCTAGAGCTTTAGGAAGTCAGGGCTGGGTCTCTCATACTGGCAGATGAAGGGGCTGAAGCTCTCTAAGGGTGGTGGGGCTCCCACCTCCCAAGGGGCAGCTGGGCAAAGAGGACAGGCCCACTTTCCGCCTCCTCGCAGCCACCAACCTGTGCTTTGCGGAGCGGAACGTGTACACATCGGAGGTGCTGGCCGTGGTGATGCAGCAGCTGATGGAGCAGAGTCCCCTGCCCATGCTGCTCATGAGGACCGTCATCCAGTCCCTGACCATGTACCCCCGCCTGGGGGGCTTCGTCATGAACATCCTGTCCCGCCTCATCATGAAGCAGGTAACCCACCCTGACCACCCCAGTCTCCCAAGCAGTGGACCGCAGCAGGACACACTTCAGACAGACTTGAGGCAAAACGCCAGGCTTTTCCAACAGGCATGGCCTCCCTGATGGAGCCACCATGCAGAGAGCAAGCTCTACCAGGACGGCCAGCTCCTTTGCCCTTCCCTCTGCTGAGAGTACTGTCCTCCGGGGGTCACTAAGTCAGGACAGCTACAGGGTGGTAGTGTGATGAGTGAGGGCTGTTGGGTGGTAGGAGCAAGTAGTAGACTTCATGGAGTACACATCCCAGGAGAGGCATGGCCGCCCCTTGCCCCACCCCCCACCACACCATTATGCACCCAGCCAGGATGCATACTAGATCTGAAAGATGGTCCCACTTTTCAAGAGAAGCTGGAGACGGTTTTAGAAATAACCAGGATGAAACAAAAAACATAACTCATCCACAAGCCTTCAGGCTGGATTCAACCCACAGGTTGCCAGCAACATCTGGCTTAGAGGTTAAGTGTGGATTCAGACATACCTGGGTTCAGATGTCAGCTCTGCCGCTTGGACCCTGGACAATTCCCTGCACCTCCCTGGGCCTCCTGTGTTTAGCAGGGCTAATGTCGCCCTCTTGAGGCTGCTGTGAGAATGAAATGAGGCTGTGCCATCTTGGCAAGGTCTTTCTCCCAGCTTCTGGGTTGGCTGGCTGCCTGCAGGCCCCCTCACGATTGCTCCCTCCCTGCCTGGTTCAGGTGTGGAAGTATCCCAAGGTGTGGGAGGGCTTCATCAAATGCTGTCAGCGCACCAAGCCCCAGAGCTTCCAGGTCATCCTGCAGCTCCCACCCCAGCAGCTGGGTGCCGTCTTTGACAAGTGCCCAGAGCTCCGGGAGCCCCTGCTGGCCCACGTCCGCTCCTTCACTCCCCACCAGGTACCCCAGGGTGTGGGGTGGGTGGCCCCATGGATTCAGCCCTTGGGGACTGGATGGAGGTGGGCAGAGGGGAGCCCTACACTGCCAGGAAGGTCTGGGGCTCTGGAGGGCCAGGGACACCAAGGGTCTGGGAGGGGGCGTCCCTGGGTCATAGCTCTCCATGGCACTGCCATCCTGCTCTTCCCCTAGCAAGCACACATCCCCAACTCCATCATGACCATCCTGGAGGCCAGCGGCAAGCAGGAGCCAGAGACTAAGGAAACACCTGCCGGGCCCCTGGAAGAGGTGAGGGCTTGCAGCCCCCTTCCCAAGCCAGAGAGGCCCCACCCCCTCCTCTGGACCCACTCTAGGAATGTCTGTGGACGTTCCTTCTAAAGGGAATGGGGGTGGGGAGACAGCTGCCTCTTACTCCCTGCCCACTCTACCATCTGCCTTCGGATGGTTACTGTCTTTCTTTCCCACCATCCTCAAGGGAGCAGCTTGGGTTCTAGGTCCCACCCATCTCTGAGCTTGTGTGTGTCCCTGCCTACCCCTAGGATGACTTAGAGCCCCTGGCTCTGGCACCACCCCCGGCCCCCCGGCCCCCTCAAGACCTGATCGGCCTGCGGCTGGCCCAGGAGAAGGCCTTAAAGCGGCAGCTGGAGGAGGAACAGAAGCTGAAGCCTGGGGGTGTGGGAGCCCCCTCCACGTCCTCCTCGTTGTCCTCTTCCTCAGCCCGGCCAGGCCCTCCTCAGCCCGAGGAAGCCATTGATTTCCGGGAGGAGGGGCCTGAGTGTGAGACCCCGGCCATTTTTATCAGCATGGATGATGACTCGGGGCTGACGGATGCTGCACTGCTGGACTCTAGTCTTGAGGGACCCCTACCTAAGGTAGGGGTGACAACAGAGCAACAGAAGACGAGAAAAATCAGGGATCTGGGGTTGCGTGTGCTCAAGGTGGGGGAGGAGGGAAGGTATGGCCGAAAGAAATATTGGAGGTGGGACCACGCTGTCTTTGACAGACTCCCCGTTCTCCTGTCAACAGGAAGTGGCAGCGGGCGGATTGATTTCAAAGGAGGAGCGGAGCCCCCAGACCCTCACCCCTGCCGGAGAAGACACCCTAAAGACCCCCAGCCCCACCGCGGAGGAAGCCGGGGAACCTGAGACCAAGGGGAACAGCTGACGGGGCTTGGTGGGGAAGGGGAGTGGGACTGGGAGCTCAGGGAGGGCGGGGCAGGGCTTTGCCTTCAAAATAAACAAAAACAAAAACCGCTAGTCTAGGGCATGGGTGCAGTCTCTCGTCTGTGCCTCCGTGTCAGCTGTGGGGCTTTGCGGTAGCCAGTAGGTGCACCCGGGAGCCCCCTGGAAGACTGAAAGCCACTCGAGCGTCGGGCCGCGCCTGCGCGGAAACCAGCTCCTTGGCCCCGGCATCCCCGCGCGCCCTCCCCTGGTAACGGCCCGCCCCTTCCCTCCTTAGAAACCAGCGCGGATAGATGCGAAACGGGCGACTGGTCTGGCCTGCCTATCTGCAAGCCTTCCTCCTAGAAGTCTGTGATCCTTTCTGAACTATGGGGGACCCACTGCCCAGCCCTGACTCCCCTTCTCAGCCGACCTCCAGCCGTAGGAATTCCCAGCTCTCTGAGCGGCGGCGCAGTCAGGAACAGCCTCGACCCCAGCCCACGGTTCCCTACGAGGTGCAGCAAACGCCCCTTGACGCCCAGATCCCGCGCAGCAGTCAGGAGGTCGTGTCGAGCCAGACCAACCTCCGGGGCTGGTCCCAAAGGGCCAGCCTGACCCAAAATGAGAACTTGATGTTCCAGGCTGAAGAAGCCCAGCTGAGTGGCATAGGGTACTCTTCCCTGAATACGGGCTTTTCCTCAGAGATACAGCCCCAACCTTACCTGAGCGAAGGCAGGTTCCAGGTCACCCACGATGCCAGCCTCATGCTGCAGCAGCTACAGCAAGGTGAAGGCAACCTATTCCAGCAGCTGGAGGCTGCCTACCAGGAGCCCGGGGCCAACCTCTTGGGCCAGTTCACCATGTACCAGAGAGACCTGCAGTTCGGCCAGAGCGCTGAGCATGGGCCCTACTTGAGGGATGATCCTGCCCTCCAGTTCTCGCCCTCCGAGCTAGGCTTCATGCCTTTCAGCATGGAGATGCCGGAGCCAGAACCTCGGGAGCTGGCTGTGCAGAACGCCAAGGCCTACCTCCTGCAGACCAGCGTCAACTGCGACCTCAGCCTGTGAGAGGGGAGCCCAGGAGTGGGGAGGGGCGGGACCCAGGCAGGGGAGACCCCAGCCAAGGCCGTACCTCAGGTCTGGGGTCTCCTCAGTCAGACAGGGGATTACTCCTCATTGATAACCAGTGGCTACTCGGGGGGCATCTAACTCAGACTAGGAGTCAAGTCAGGGGGCAAACAACAACAGCTAGCGTTTACTTGCCAGATGTGCCAGCACTTCACATATGCACATCTGGTTCCCATAGCTGCGATGAGAATAGGATCACCTGTTCCTATTCTACAGGGGAGGAAACTGAGACACAGAGAAATTGGTCTCATATTCAAATTAACACAGCTAGGATGTGTCAGCCAGGATTTCAGCACAAGTGACTTGGCTTCTGAGGCCCTGTTATCCACAAGTTTCCTGCCTGGGGAAGGCACTTGCCAGGGCCACTCAGCTGCAGTCATAACACACCTTTCAGCCCCCCATCACATCCTCAAGAAGCTGACACTCTAATGGATAATAAGTATAATAGATGATAAAGTGATGATAAGAGCTAAGGTGAGCTAAGGCAGAGTAAGGGAGGGATAGGGAGCACGTGTTAAATAGTGTGAGGTCAGGGAAGGCCTCTCTGAGGAAGTGACATTTGATCAGGAACCTGAAGGAGGTGAGAGAGAGCACCCTGAAGGTAACTGGAGGAAGAGGGCTCTAGATATAGCACACAGTGAGCTTAGAGGCTTAGAAGCTTGCTGTGTTTGAGGAACAGGAAGGAGGCTGGTATGACTGGAACCAAGGGAGGAAGGAGAGTGAGGGAAGATGAGGTTGGAGAAGTAAGAGGTCTTGCTAAAGCATAAAGCTGACCCCTATCCCTCCTATGCTCAGAGCTTGCCATGGTTCACCAGTGCCCTCAGGATAAGGTTCATGCTCCTCATAACAGCTTCAAGGCCCTATATAATTCAGTCCCTTCTTGCTTTCCAAACTTCATCTCTAGTCAGCTCCTCCTTCAGATCCTAGAATGTAGTCAGAATTAACCTCCAGCTCTTCCCCTATAAAACCCAGCCTTCTGGAACTTCAAGGTCCCTCATTGAAAAGCCCTGTACTCTCACTTCTGATCCTTCCCAATTCAATGTTGGCTCCCCAACCCCACCACACCCAAGACTGCTGCCAAAGGGTTTGCACACTGGAGAGGGTTAGACATACACACTTTGAAATCAAGCATACCTGGCTTTAAATCCTGGCCGTGCTACCCTGTCTGACCTCATGAGCTCAACTTTTCTAGGCCTCAATTTCCTCAGCTGGAGAGTGGGGATCATAATTGTTCCTCAGATGTATGATGGTGGTGAGAAATCAACATGCTCTCAAGTGCTCAGCATACCTGACTCAGGTCAATGGAAGCCACTACAATACTGTTATCACTCTGGCCTCTTTTCCTCCCACAACCCATATCCCTCCCTCTACTCCAGCCACAGTAACCTCCTCAGTGCTCCTCCAACATGCCAGGCACACCCTCAGCTCAAGGCCTCGCACTCCATTCTCAAATACATCATCTGCAAACCATGGCAGTTTTGCTTCTTTCTTCCTAATCCTTTAACCTTTTCTTTCTTTTTCATGTCAGATTGCATTGGCTGGGAACTTCAGTGAAATATTATAACTCAGTGGTGAAAGAAGGCATCTTCATTCCCAGTCTCATAGGGGAAATATTCCATCTTCTCACCATTATGTTTGGTGTGTGCTGCAGGTTACTTGTGGCTACCCTTTATTGAGATTATGAAAAGTTACCTTCTATTCCTAGTTTGCTAGGTTTTTAAAAAGCATGAAAGGGTATTGAATGTTATCAATTTCTCTGCACCTGTTGAAGTGATCTTACATACCTCATCTACCATGTTAATGTGATGAATTAAATTTTTTTTCCTATTTTTCTAATATCAGTCCAGTCTCAGCATTCCTGCTGTTAGCCCAATTTAATCATGGTGTGTTGTCCTTTTGAGAATACTGGATGCCATTTGCTAATATTTTGTTTAGGATTTCAGCATCTACATTTCTAAATGAGATTGGCATAGAATGTCCCTTTCTCCTAGTTTCCTTGAGTTTTGGTATCAAGATTATGTTAGACTCATAGCTTGTCTCAGGGCCTATGCTTCTGCTGTTCCCTCTGACTGAAACACTCTTCCCTCCAATATTTGCGTGGTTTGCCCCCTCATTGAATGAAAGCGTTCAAATCTCAGCTTAAAAGTCACCTCAGTGAAGCTGTCCAAGGCCTCCCTATTTAAAACTGCAAACCATCTCCTATCTCTAGCATTCCCAGTCCCCATTCCCTGCTTTATTTGTCTTCAAATAAATTACCACCCCCAGCACACTATATATTTTGCACATTTGGTTAATATCTGTCTCTCACCAAAATGTCAGCTCCACTAGGGCAAGGACCTTTTCTCTCCCCTACTGTGTCCCCAGCACCAGGCAAAGGGCCAGACACACAGCAGCGAGCTCAGTAAGCTGAGTGAGTGATCCCCCCACCTCCCACTCCCCTCTGCGGGAGGCAGGTATGAGCACCTGGTGAACCTGCTGACCAAGATCCTGAACCAGCGGCCAGAGAACCCCTTGTTCCTCCTGGAGTCACTAAACCGCACCACGCAATGGGAGTGGTTCCACCCCAAGTTGGACACACTTCGGGACGACCCAGAGATGCAGCCCATCTATGAGATGGCTGAGAGGCAGAAGGCGCTGTTTGGCGGGAGCGGCGGCGGCGAGGGCGAACAGGAGATGGAGGAGGAGGTGGTGAGTGAATCAGTGGGGAGGGGTACGCAGCGGGGAGAGCAGTGACCCAGGCTCAGGCAGCCAGTGCTAATGCCTGGAGGTGAGGGACTGCACAGCATCACCCTGAAACATGTGATTTCAATTTTGTGGAGGAGGGGGCCCGGGACCAGGTCACAGAGAGCTTTGAACGCCAGGCTAAGGGGCTTGGGCTTTCTTCTGAGGCCACTGGAGTGCCATGGGAGGGCTTGATGCAGAGAAAAAGTTGGTCAGTTCTGCTTTGTAGAAAGCGAACTCCAGCGCCACAGGGAAATGGAGCCTGGTTTCTCCTACCACGTCTTACTCCTCCCTTCTGCAAAAAAACTGCTTCACAGATGTTTTCTGTGAAACCCACTACCTCCTGGCGTCTCTCAACACTGAATTTGCTGCCTACCCCCCAACTCACTTTCCCCTTTTGCAAGCTGAGACCAGACTCATTAACATTCCACTATGAATATTTCATTCCACGATTCTGTTTCCAGCACTGGATGACGGCTTAAAATTTGGGTGAAGTGTTCTTTCACTCGTTCAAGAAACATTTGTTGAGAACTCTCTGTTTATGATCATTCTGATACCTCCTAGGCCCCCTGCTAAGGGTTTTAGGAGCGGGGTCTGTTTCATCCCTGAAACAACCTTGTAAGGCAAGTGCCATTTATTATTTCTATTTGTGACAGAAGGACTTAGAGGGGTCGAAGCTAGAGAAGAGACAGGACTAGGAAGGCAGGACTATGTCCTCCAAAGCCTGGTCTAAAACCTCTGCCATCTCTGCGGATGCTGTTGGTCTGGGCTCGTATCTTATGTTTCTGAAATTCTAGGATTCTGACGACAGTGGGGTGGGATAGTGAGAGAAACCGGAACGACAGTTTGACCAAGGAATGAGCACTTGAGTGAGCAGAGTGCAGGTGGGAATCCAAGTCCCATTAAAACAAAGAACAGTTTTACCTGAGAATACAGTTTTAAATTTCAGATCAGCAATTTCTCCTCGAAAGTTCCCACCCCCTTAGAACTGCACCCTTCCTCTGCGACACCTCCAGGTCGCAAGCACCTCCACCTAACGTTAAGCCCCTGACAGCCCCGCCTCCTTAGAACGCTTTGCCTCTAGAGGCTCCACCCCCTTAGAACCCCTCAACTGTTGACGCCCCGCCCCCTTGAAATTCAATCCTAAGGGAGACACCGCCCTCTTCAAATACTTTGGCCCTGGAGGCCCCACCCCCTTAGAACTTGGAGGTGGAGTTTTTAATATGTGGTCTGTAGAAGGGCAAAATTGTGGGCGTTTGTGGCCTATGCTTGTTTCTAGGAAGATTCAAATCCGTGATTCAGCGTTTTGTATTTACTTTTCTGTCTTAATGGAGGAAGGGCTCTCATTTCTCTCATTTTCTATTTCTTCCAAATGGAAAGAATGTCTACTTCTTCCATGATCCCCAACAACATTTGTAGAAAAACTCATTCTTTCCCCTCTTTGAAAATGTCACCTCTACCATTTATTTACCCCTGTACTGACTCAGGTTCATTTCTGGGGTCTCTATTTTGTGCCTTGCTCTGTAGATGGCTTTCTGCATTAGGACTCTTGTGTTTGCTGTGTACAACCTCTGCATAGCAGGTTTGGCTGTTTGGCAGTATAAGGTTCCCCATCACTGCACATCTGTTTTGGAAAGTTCCTGACTATTCTCACATTTACAGTTTTGGGGGGGTAATTGTTTTATTTATTAATTATTATTACTTTTTTTGTGTGTGGAGGTACTGGGGATTGAACCCAGGATCTCGTGCATGTTAAGCATGTGCTCTACCACTGAGCTGTACCACCCCCACATTTACAGTTTTAAACTAACTTTAGTGTTACTGTGTCATGTTCCAAAAACTAACACCTTACTGTTCTTGTTTGAAACACTTTAAGACAGGAAGTAGATGTCAAAGAAATGAAGACAAGTAGCTTAGACAAGACAGAAGTCTTTCTCACACCTAATAGGTGCAAGCAGTCCAGGGCTGACAAGGTGGATCCCTAGTGAAGGGGCACTGAAGGCTGTCTTCTTCCCACACTCCCCACCCTCTCACTACCCCCCACCCACCCAAATCAAGAAAGCAGTTTTCAGCATCACTGAAGCTTGGGTATAAATCCCATCTTTGGCCAAGACAGTCAGAGTCAGTAAGGCTCACTTTTGGCTGCAAGTGCTTGATTAAAATGGCCCAAGCAGTTCAGCAAAACACATCATTACTTCAGCTTTGCCAAGAGTGGGTAGAGTTGGGGCAGGATCTTTGTGAGATCATGAAGAATCCTGGCTCTTTCGTCTCCTCTGTTCTGCCTTCATCACGTTGATTTTTGGTCTTTGATTTTGTCACTTTATGCTTGTAAAATGGCTACTAAAGCCTCAGATATCATATCCCCACACCAGCACCCCCAAAATGGAGGGGGGAGCTCTTCCCTATGTGTCCCCCCCTTTTTTTTAAATCAAGGATGCCGAAGTTTCCCTGGAGCCGCTCAGAAAACCTCTGCTTGTATCTTATTGGCCAGATTGGGTCATGTGACCACTCCTGGCTGCAAGGAAAGTGACTGTGGAACTTCTCCAGCCTGGGGAAGGCAACCAGTGGAGAAGGGGGTTGAGGATAGTGCCAGCTCAGTGGGCTGCCAATGACTGATTGCACTGAACCTAAGGGCAGGAATAAATGTAGCTGATCCCCAGGCCAACCTGGCATTCAGGTGCCCATATTTCACCTCTGCTTCTCTCTCCTCCCCTACCTCCTCCACCACACAGTATACAGCCACCCCGCAGCTGCTGAATTATTTTCTTTCTAAATTCCTTCCAGTTGCCACCGGGAAATCTTTTCTCCCAGATCACAGATAGGATCTTCCTGGAAGCTGGCAGAAAGAAAGGGGAAGGAAGATTCTGGCTGCCATTCACAGAGGAGTTATAGAGTGGAGGCTAAGAATATGGCCTCTGGAGCTAGACCAGCCTTGGTTCAAACCCAGCCATACCAAAGAAGTAATTGCGAGGCAGGGTGATGACGGCTGTACTCTCTCTTCACCTAGTTCCAAATTGCAGAGGGAGAGAAGCAGAGTCTGATCTGCCATTTTGGGACAGTTGTCCCCACCTGCTCCAATCAACAGTGGCTGGAAGGGTAGGGTGATGTCATTTAAACATGGCTGGTCAGGCCATGCCATTGCCAAGTCAATGGAGGGACGTTCCCAGAAAGAGGGTGATGTCCATCGACTATGAGCCAGGCACACACCCCAGAGAGGGTTTCCTATGATCTGTCTCTTATCTTCCTTCCTGGCAGCCAGGGGAAGTCTTGGGATTAAATTTTGACTCTGCCCCCTCGGTTGCTGGTGGCAACACGAGGCAAACAAGCTTTGGCATTGTGTTTAAGGTTGAGAGAAACTGCCAGGATCACTTGTAAAAATTACGATTCTCCTCCTGTATCGTATTTGTCAGGGTGGATCCTGTCGAGCTGAGATCACAAACAGCCCAGCCATATCAGTGGCTTAATGCCACACAGTTTATTTCTCGCTCACACCACTGGCCCATCCAGGCTTAGCAAGAGGGCTTGGCTCATCAGTCACTTGAGATGGAGGATGACAGAGGTGCCACTGTGACCCAGGCTCCCCCAGCTGCAGAGCAGGAGAAAGAGGGCATAGCAACCCCCACACGGGTTCTTCCAGCTTCTGCCTTCAAGTGGTCAGAGCAAGTGACATGAAAGTGGTGGGGGTGGGGTGCAAAGCATACCTTCCGGTGGGGAGGGGCTTCAAACTCTTGTGAACCCCAAAACAGTCCAGGAGGCCTAGGAAAAAGATGCAGTAATTGTTCCCGTTAACACTGTGTTCACAAAGGGAGCTTTAAAAAGAAAATAAGAATACCATACATAGGAAAAACCTCAGTGCGCTTGCCACCAAACCTCTTACATCAGCTGGTACAATTTAAACGTCATTGTTCCTTTACACACTTACCCCTACATCTCACTGGCCAGAACTGGGTTACAGAGCAGTTGAACTCTCTGGACTCTAGAACTGAGTCAGGCTGCAGAGCAGGGCTTCAGCCTTCCTCCCCCGTGCCCTCCACCCCGCCCTCTGCAGGCTGAGACAGCGGTGCCCAACATCATGGAGAAGGCTTTCTACTTCGAACAGGCCGGTGTGGGCCTGGGCTCAGACGAGAGTTTCCGCATCTTCATGGCCCTGAAGCAGCTAGTGGAGCAGCAGCCCATCCTTACCTGCCGCTTCTGGGGCAAGATCCTGGGGCTCAGTCGCAGCTACCTGGTGGCTGAGGTGGAATTCCGGGAGGGGGAGGAGGAGGGGGAGGAGGAGGAAGTGGAGGAGATGATGGAGGGCGGCGACATCATGGAGACGCACAGCGAGGAGGAGGGCGAGGAGGAGGAGAAGATCCCCGACGTCATCCCCAAGCCCACGTGGAAGCCGCCACCTGCCATCCCCAAGGAAGAGAGCCGCTCCGGCGCCAACAAGTACCTGTATTTCGTGTGCAATGAGCCGGGCCGGCCGTGGGCGCGATTGCCCCACGTCACGCCTATCCAGATCGTGCAGGCCCGCAAGATCAAGAAGTTCTTCACGGGCTACCTGGATGCCCCGGTCATCAGCTACCCACCCTTCCCAGGCAATGAGGCCAACTACCTGCGCGCCCAGATCGCCCGCATCTCGGCCGCCACACAAATCAGCCCCCTCGGCTTCTACCAGTTTGGCGAGGAGGAGGGCGACGAGGAAGAGGAAGGTGGTGCTGGGCGAGACTCCTATGAGGAGAACCCGGACTTTGATGGAATCCCGGTTCTCGAGCTGGTGGACTCCATGGTCAACTGGGTGCACCACACGCAGCACATCCTGCCACAGGTGAGCACCGAACTCCAGCCTCCCCACCTGTTGTAGAACCAGGTGTGACCCCCAAATAATGATATTAAACACCTGCTCACTGCTAGGCATCCATTCCATCATTCATTCAACAGATACTGGTTGACAATTCCCTGTTAGAAATCTTTGGGGCCAGGTGCATCCTGGAATTCTGAATTTTTCAGATCTTAAAAAGGTGACACAGTGCATATGCCATATGTTATGCAGCACCTCAAGCAGGGGTAGGGGCTACAGCCCGGGTTCAAAGGCATCATTATTCCTGCAGCAAAACTGACTAGCCTCTCATCAGTTGGGCCAGGGTTGTTGCCAAATGACTTATGGAAAAATTTGGTTTTCAAAGCTTTTCAGATTTAGAAATTGTGCGTGAGAGATTGCAGACCTGCATTTATCGAGTGGCTAGTGTGTCTGAACTTTACATACATTTATTTATTTATTCCAGGAAGCACCTGCTGTGGAATTTTTATTCATTCATTCATTCACTCAGTAAACATTGATTGACTTCACAATGTTGTACTGAAACCAAATAACTCCTTTTGAGATTGGTACAACAATCATTCCCATTTCACAGTTGCTGAAACTGAAGTCTGCTATATGCTGTGCCCTTAGGCTCATTCATTCATTCAACAGACATTTATTGGCTCTTCAGGACCTCAGGCAACCCAACAACAATGTGATGACAGAGGCATCCATGACACACCCATTTCACAGATGAGCAAACAGGGGATCATATGGGCTCCACCAGGGCAGCAATGTGGGGAGTCTCTTTTCTCAAGGATATCTCCCCAGCACCTAGAGTAATGCCTGTGTATAGTAGGTGCTCCTCAAATATACAACTAATGACTGACTGAATGAGTGAATGGATGCACAAATGGAGGCCAAGAGCCAGCCAGAGACAGAAATCCCCATCTCACTGTAACAGCCCATCCTCCCCCTACCTCCACCTGTACTTCTACTCGCATCTGGGTCCCTGAGAACAGAACCAGTTCACAGTGTCCTGCCTGGCCCTTTACCTCCTCCCAGGGTGCAGGCCAGGCTCTGCCCTCCCCAGGGGTGCCACCTGACCTCCTCCCCATTTCCAGGGCCGCTGCACTTGGGTGAACCCATTGCAGAAGACAGAGGAGGAGGAGGAGCTGGGGGAGGAGGAAGAGAAGGCAGATGAGGGAATGGAGGAGGTGGAGCAGGAGGTCGGGCCCCCGCTGCTGACGCCACTCTCAGAAGATGCAGGTAACTGTCCTCACCTCACACACCGCCAGCTCTGGTGGAGGCTGGCAGAAAGGGAGGGGCAGCAAGACTGTGGCAAGGCGGGGAGAGGAGCACCTCTCTGAGCCTCAGTTATAGTCTCATCTATAAAATGGGCATCCCGTGGGGCTACAGGATGCGCCGATCTTATAAACTGTGTCTGGCAGGTGGCAGTGGCCCAGATGGTGAGATATGGTCTTTTGAGTCCCATATGGGCTTGAGGAGAGAGAGAGAGATGGCTAGGGAGGCCTCCTCAGGGGAAGCAGGACTTGAGCTGGGTTTTAGAAGGCTAGACAGGAATTTCCTGAGACTGGGACCTCAGGCACCTGGAGGAAGGAAGAGGGAGAGGCTGAGAGTGGGCGAGTGCATGGAATCTGGATGTGGACCCAGATTTCCACAAGCCCAGAGCCTATGCTCTGCCCTGTGACCCCTGGTTCAAACCTATGGCCAACCTAGAAGGAGAATCCCAGTAGCTCCCCTGTCAGGGGGCCTCAGGGTTCACTGTCACCCTGCAAAGGAGGTAAGTGTCTCCACCTTGCCTAGCCTCTGACCTCCCTGGTGCTCTCTGCTCCCCGACAGAAATCATGCACATGTCACCCTGGACCGCCCGCCTGTCCTGCAGCCTCAGCCCACAGTACTCCGTGGCCGTCGTGCGCTCCAACCTCTGGCCAGGGGCCTGTGCCTACGCCAGTGGCAAGTAGGTCTTCTCCTAGTTCCTCCCAGCAGAGGGCACCCCCACAACTTCATCAGAGACAGAATGGGTGGAGCAACTCACCTGGGTGGGCAGAGATTGGGACGACTCCCTTGGCGAAGCCCCCAGGGCCTGAACTCCTCACTCAGCTCCCAGGGGTTCCATTAGGGCTAAAACGAGAAATCCCAGACCAAGAGCGTGTGAGCCCCTTGAGGGGGATGGTAGAGCTCAGTGGTAAGAGCTCATGCTTAGCATGCTCCAGGTCCTGGGTTCAATCCCCAGCACCTCCATTAAATAAACCTAATTACCTTCCCCCTTTCCCCCCAAAAAAACTATTTTAAAAAAAGTGTGTGAGACCCTTGGATGAAAGAATGGAGGATCAAAAAGGGGAAGGAACTGACTCAGGGACACACAGCATGTGCAGGATTCAAACTTGGCTATATGATCCCCAGGCCCAGGCTTTCCTGCTATATGAGTCATGGAGCCAGACAGGACTGAGATGCCCTCTTTCGGATGGTCCTAACAGGGCAGAGTCTTATCTCTGGGGAAGCTGACTTCTTCCCCTGGACATTTCTTCCAATTTGAAGAGTTTTCTGCGGGCAGAAATCTTCCCCACCAGGATCCTCCACCAGTTGTTCTCAAAAGATTGGCAGGCCAAAGTCACGCCCACATCCTCCCACCCTCAGCTCCAAACTCCGGACAAGACCCTCAGCCTCCCACCAGGCACCTCCCAGCCTGTCTGCCCAGCCACCGGAGAGCGCAGCCTGCTGCTGTGGGGCATGCACTTACCAGCTCTGTCCGCCAGATGGCATGACGGCTGTTCATAGCTTTTCCTTTCCGCTTTCAAAGATGAATTTGCACTGTGTTCCCTACTACAATTCACAGCCAGGGTGGGATTTCACATCATCTTGATAATTTAACCATATTCTTGGCAATTGTTTTTTTAACCTCCAGAAGCATGGAGAGGCATGCTTGCTTTTGCCAACGCCCTTCTTCTGGCCACAGTCAGATCTTAAGGGGATCGAGGAAGGATTCCTGGGAAAAACAGCCTTGATCTGAAATCTTTGGGGAAAGAAAGAAGTAACTGGGGTTTTACTGTCTGGCACAGGGAACTATCTTCAATAGCTTGTAATAACCTATAATGAAAGAGAATATGAAAAAGACTATATATATATAACTGAATCACTATGCTGTGCACCTGAAACTAACACAACATTGAAAATCAACTATACTTCAATTTAAAAATAAACAAAATAGAAAAAAATAAATAAATGGGGAGAAGTAATTAGGTAGAAGGACATTCTAGACCAGAACTTCCCAAACTGTGAGTGAGTAGGACTCACCGGGGGGTCTGGTTAAAGCACAAATTCCAGTCGCGTTGGTCTGGGTTGGAGCCCAAGATTCTGCCTTCCTAGCAAGTGCAACCTCCCAGGAACCAGGGCAGACAGAGGTTCGGGGGCTTCCAAGGAAACAGTGTGTTTGAAGGCTCCAAGGAAGGCGTGGAGGGAAACGATTCTCTAGGGAGCAGCAAGGCTGGGAAAATAAGGTCAGATCCAAACTACTCCCCATGGCGGGCTCTCCATCCTTCTCTCTCTCTCTCTACTTGGCTCTGCCACTCTCCCTGTCTCTCAGTCCCCTCCCTTTCCTCCCATTTACGCCTCTTTCCTTCTCCCCTTAAAATTCCGGGGAGAGGTCAATTGGTGGGGCTAGGACCCAACCAATTCTGTCCTTTTCTCCTCCCTCTAGAATGTAGGCACCACGGCAGGAATTCTTGTCTAATCTGTTCACTGCTAGGTCCTCACTTCTAGACCAGTGCTGGCCAATGTAAATAAAATACGAGCCACATATGTCATTTAAAATTTTCTAGTAGCCACATTCAAGAAATAAAAATAAACAGGCAAAATTCATTTAATAATATATTTTATTTAAACCCAACTATCCTAAATATTCTCAGGAAAGCAATAATGTAAAAATTATTAACAAGCTAATTTACTTTTCTTTTTCATGAGTCTTCGGAATCTGGGGTGAAGTTTATTTTACACTTATAGCACATCTCAATTTGGGTGCTAAATTTTCATCAGAAATGCTTGACCTGTATTCAGATTTTACAACATTTACATTTGAAAAAGTAGATTCATGTATTCAGGTTGTCCATGTATACAGACATATTTAGATGTTTTCCAATAAGTGAAGTATCAGTTTTATTGTTTAAATTAATTAAAATTAAATAAAATCCATTCCATCCAACACATTCTTTTCAAGAGCACATGGAGTATATCCAGGACAGCCCGAATGCTCAGCCATAAAATGAGTCTCAATCAATTTATAAGGATTGCTCATACAAAATATCTTCTCTGACCAAACTGGAATGAAATTAGAAACCAATAATAACAAGGAAATTTGGGAAATTCCCAGGTATGTAAAAATTGAACAACATACTCCTAACTAATCAATGGGTCAAAGAAGAAATCACAAGTGAAATTTGAAAACTGAATAAAATCAGAAGTTGAGTTCTCCAATCTCGCTAGCCAGATTTCAAGAGCTCTACAGCTCCATGTGCTGTCAGTGCAGCTCTAGATGTGACCTTGCCCTTAGCAGATGCTCGGCAGATATTGAAAAAACAAATGAACAGAGAAACCTGGTGGACACATTTCACTCTACCACCCCCAACTTTGCAGTCATGCTATGCCCATGCTGGGTCCCACCTTTAATAAAAGTCTAGGCTGGGGTCTTTAGGGGAGGATTTTCCAGCATCTCTCTGCCCCTCCAGGAAGTTTGAGAACATCTACATCGGCTGGGGCCACAAGTACAGTCCTGAGAACTTCAACCCACCCCTGCCAGCCCCTATTCAGCAAGAGTACCCCAGCGGCCCAGAGATCATGGAGATGAGTGACCCTACAGTGGAGGAGGAGCAGGCCCTCAAGGCTGCCCAGGAGCAGGTGTTGGCAGCCTCGGAGGAAGAGGAGGAGGATGAGGATGAAGATGAGGACGAGGACCAGGATGACTGAAGCTCCATAGCCCCCTTCCTCAAGCAGGTAGATAGCAGGTTTTCCCTTAAACATAGTTTTGTTTTTTCACTGTTGGTTTGTTTTCTGCCCCTAGAGGACAGGGGTAGAAGAGGAAGACAGCTGCTCTGAATAAAATTTCCCCAGGGCATTCCAGCAGGATCACTCATTTCTTCACTTCATTTGTTGACATGGCTTCTAAATCAGGACTGCGGCACTTGGCTGGGAACACAGATGTTGCCCAGCATAGTCTCTTCCATCTGTTCATTTTTCATTCATCTGGCCAGCAAACAACTATTGAAGTGCCTCCTGTCTGCCCAGCCCTGTGCTGGGGACACAGAGGTGACCAAGTGGCCCCAGATGTGCTTTCCTGGGGCTCATACTCCACAGGAGACACAGGTGAAGGAGCCCAAAGGACTGGCAGAGCTCCTGAGATAGCTTGTAAAGGAAACGGAGAGTGGAAAAGGTATTCCAATTAGAGGGAACAGGATGTGCAAAGGGAGAGTGCCCAAGGGCAAGAGAGAGTGATGTGTTGGGGTAGATTCTCAAACCTCACTTTGGGGACATGGTGTGAGGAGTCAGTGCTGAGAGATGAGGCTGGAAAGGTAAGTTGGCAGGAGCAGATTACTCAGGGCTTAACTTTGTCCTGAGAACACTAGTGAGGCCACAGATTGTATTTGTGCCCTGAACATGTATCCATGCTTTAGAAAGATCTCTCTAGATGCCAAGTGGAGGGTAGACAGAGGGGTGAAACAGGATCTGGAAGAGCAGAGACAAAACTGATGAAGGGAGGGCCTAAGCAGGAGAAGAGGAGTTTAGACCAGGACTGTGCAGAGGAATGGACTGGAAAAGACGAATTTAAGTGACAGAATGCAAAAGACTTGGGGACTGGAATCAGAGAGTGAAGGAAAGTGGCAGAAATCTAGGGAGACACCGAGGTCTGCAGCCTGGGAGACTGGAGGGGATAGCAGTGCTGGCCCTAAGATGGGGACAGAGAAGAGGGGCAGGATTTGGAGTAAGATGTCAATTTCATCACAAGACTTGTTGAGTGTGAAATGCTTCTGGGACATTCTGGTGACAAATCTGGGAGGTGACTGAATAAGTGGGTCATGGGAAGATCTGTGATGGAGGCAGGGTGGCTTCAGGAGAAGTGACAGCCCCACTACTCCTCAGGGGGCTGCTGAGATCAGAAAGAGATTTGGGGTTACTACTGGATCATTAGGACACTGAGGGCATTGCAGGGATCAATAAAATTTTGATGAGTGTTGGAGGACCAAGTGAGATTGTTGAAGCTAGTGAAATCATGGAGATATACAGGAGGCTGGTGGGAAATGTGGACATGTTTAGTGTTAATTAGTAGTGGGTCAGATGAAGTCCTTTGAGTTTTATGGAGACATTGGAGATCAACGGGATTTGGTGGGTCCTCAAGGGTGAAGAGGAATGGTTGGAGACACTGTAGCCAGTTAGAGAATTCTACCATTGAAACACCAATGCTCTCACTGTAGCCAGTTAAGAGACTTGAAGATGTCAGTGGGAAACACTGGAGGTCAGTCTGGTGTCTATCGGGAATCTTCAGGAGACACTATGTTCACCAGGAGTCACCTGTGACGTCACAGGAAGGCCAGGGTATGGATAAGGCCTTCTCTTGAGGGTCCTACCGTTGCTAGGCAAACGGTTCCCATGGCGCCGTTGCTAGGGACTTGTGCTTATTTGATGGCCACGCCCCTTTCCCCTGTGGCCTCGTCCCCGCAGCCAACCACACGTCGGTCGCCGGCGCCAAGGCCACTCCCACGTTTCGCCCAGCCCCCAACCGTTACCCAAGCGACGGCCTGAGCTCGTGTCCCGCCTCCCTACCCTGTTGCCAATCGAAGGGGCGTTGCCCGGACGACGACTCCACCTCTTCCGGTGAGGACGCGCGGCTTCCGGCAGGGGGCCCGGCAGCGGGCGGCGGTCCAGCAGCGGCGGGGCCCCGGGGGGCGCCCAAGATGGCGGCGGGCGGCTCGGAGGGCGGCTCGGGCCCCGGCGCCGCCATGGGGGATTGTGCGGAGATCAAGTCGCAGTTCCGCACCCGCGAGGGCTTCTACAAGCTGCTCCCCGGCGACGGCGCTGCTCGCAGGTCGGGTCCGGCCTCCGCCCAGACCCCGGCGCAGCCCCAGCCACCGCAGCCCCCGCCCGGCCCTGCCTCCGCCTCCGGCCCCGGTGCCTCGGGCCCCGCGTCGTCCCCTCCGCCCGCAGGCCCCGGGCCCGGGCCCGCGCTACCGGCCGTGCGCCTCAGCCTCGTGCGCCTCGGGGAGCCCGACGGCGCCGGGGCCGGAGAGCCTCCCGCCACGCCCGCGGGCCTGGGCGCTGGAGGAGACCGCGTCTGCTTCAACTTGGGCCGCGAGCTCTATTTCTACCCGGGCTGCTGTCGCCGCGGGAGCCAACGGGTGAGCGGCCTGCATCGTGGGGACTGAGTGCTGGATGAGACGATAGGGATCCCTGAGGTGATCCAGAAGTGATAAGGTCCCCAAATGTAGGGAGCCCTGAGATAGGCATTCTTGATGTGATGGACGCCTTAGGGGAAAAGGGTTCTTCGAGGTAAGGCAGGATTCTAAAAGGTAATGGGAGGGCCCCTGGGTGCTGGCCATCCTGGAGGTGATGGGAAACCTTGAGATCATGCGAGATCTCCAGGTTATGCATGGAGTATTCTGGAGCTGATGGGGAACCTGAGATGGTATGAGTCCTCCAGGGTTCTGGCTGGCAGGCATTTTGCAGCTGATGGGAAATCCTGAGGTAATGCAGACTCAGAAGGGATGGAGAACCCAGGGGTAATGCAGTCTGGGGGCACTGGAGGAACTTGGGGAGCCCAGAGATGATGAGGATTCTGGAGGCGATGGGGGGCTTAAAGGTGAATGGAATCCTGGAGGTAATGGGATCCTGGAGGAAATGAGAATCTCTGAGCTGATGAGAGATCTGGAGATAATGAAAGCCCAGAAGGGACATCCTCAGGTGTGATGGGTGTCTCCAAAGTGGTTTAGGTCCCAGAGGACATGAGACCTTTGGAGTTTATGATGGTCGCCAGAAGTGAGGATGGGATCCTGAGAGCGTAGAAGTGATTTAGTCATCTGAAATATGGGGCACTGTGAGGTTTACTATGTCCCTGAAGTGTGATGGAGATCCTGAGATTTAGGGACTCCAGAGTGAAGAGAATCCCGGGACGAGGTTTAGATTTCTGGGGATTGGGTGATTCTGAGTTTTGGGGGGCTTGGACTTGTGGTGCTAAGACCCAAGAGAGTTGCTGAATTTTCGGAGGACTAGAAAAGAATTGGAGCTCAGGGACTATGGGGACTGTGGACCCTGATACTGTGGGCAAGGGTCTCCCTGAAGTTGGGGGGTTCCAACTTTGGGGAGAAGGCACTGTGATCTCATGTGATGGCAGAGGGGCAGGGCGGGGACCTTCCTGTCTGTTTTTTCCCTCTGTCTTTGATTTGGGTCCTCCTTCCTGTCTGTGGTTGCCCCTTCCCCCAACCCACTCACCCATCCACCTACCCACTTCCCTCAGGGATTTAACCCTGCTTCCTTTTAGTGGTTTTCCCCCAACCTCAACAACCTTCTTCCTTCCTCTCAGTGGTAGACACCATTAACTCCTTTTCTCCCACCACTCAAGTCCATTGACCTCAACAAGCCAATTGACAAGAGGATTTATAAGGGCACCCAGCCCACCTGCCACGACTTCAACCAGTTCACTGCTGCCACAGAGACCATCTCCCTGCTGGTGGGATTCTCAGCTGGTCAGGTGCAGTACCTGGATCTCATCAAGAAGGACACCAGCAAGCTATTCAATGAGGAGGTGATTTGGGGGCCCAGCACCCAGAGCTGCTGCCCTTTCCCACCCACCCGTTTGCCATGAGACTGCAGCAACCGGAGGAGCAGTGTAGGCCTGAGAGGGGCAGAATGAGGGTGAGGTGGGGGATGGACTGATAGATATGTGGTACGGTGTGACAGATAGCTACTGTGATGACAGCTAGTAATGAGGCCCCGTGCTGTGTTAGCCCCGTGCGGGACACACTACTTCTGGAGTTTCCATCGACCAGTGGGTTAGGGATTGTGATGCCCATTTTGTAGGTTAGAGAACTGAGGTTAGACCCTGTTTGGGACTTGTTTGAAACCAGAGCCCTTGTTCTTCAAATTCTGGGCCCTGTGGGCATTGGATACAAATCCTTGCTGCACCATTTACTCACTGTGTGGCATTGAGAAGGTGACTATGCCTCCCTTAGCCTCAGTTTTCCTTTTCTGCAAAATGGGTTTCTCATCCCTACCTCCCAGGACTGTTGTAAAATCATACATGGAGGTTGCTCAGTCCTAGGTGGACCTGGCACAAGGGGAAATGCCAGTGAAGGACCTTACCTGTGTCCAGGACTACGCTTGTTCTCTGTCTCTTGCTCTCTGTTCAGAGAAGGTGTTCCAGATACACAGAATGTATGAGTGGTAGAGGGGAGTGAGTGAAACTGAATGGATTAAAAATGCGTTCATCCATTCTCAAGATATTTATCCAAAATTTGTTCTTTGCCAGTCAGTGTTCTAATCCCTGGGAATATTACATCTTGGTGAACAAAACTGACACAGGGTCCTGCCTTTGTGGGGCTTTCCTCTAGCTGGGGGAGACATAGTTATCAAATAACTAAGCATGCCGTGTGCCCGGGTGCCATGGAGAAAGGTCCAGAAGGAAGGGGAGTGGGGAGTGCTCGGTGAGGTTTAAATAGGGTGGTTGGGAAAGGGCTCACTGGAAGGAAGTGGAAATAAAGACCAGAAGGAGGCAATACAGGTTATTAGGGAGAAGGACATTCTCAGTAGAGGGAATAGCGAAGACAAAAGCCTGATGTAAGACAGCAAAAAGGCCATGTGGCCTCAGCAGCATTGAGGGCGAGGGAAGTAGATGAGTTCTGGGAAATAATTGGGAGGGTCCAGGTCACGTAGGGTCTGGAAGGTCATGGAAAATACTGGCTTTTAGAGCCTCTTACCACTGGGGTTCATCAGAGCCATAGAACACAGAAACAGTTTGCTTATTCTCTAAATTCTCCTGAGAATGGAGAACGGAAAGCAACTTAGACACCTGGGAAAGAAATTAATCTGTTACAGACAATGGATGCCTAAGGGCTTGGTTCTGTCCAGAGTCGTGCTGGAGAAAGGCTTCCCTGGTGTCGAGCGTCGGGGAGAGCGTGCGGGGTGCTGACTTACGTGTTAACGGCATCTCTCTGGCAATTGGGTAGAGAAGAGACCTGGGCAGTGGTGGCCTGGAGGCCAGTTAGGCCGTTGCAGGCTTGATGACAGCTGAGTCCAGGGTGTTGGAGTCGGGGGTGGAGTGGGGGGCTGAGAAGAGGCCAAGTTCTGGACAGATTTTGAAGATGGAGCCCAGAAGATTTCTTGCAGGATTGGATGTGAGTTGTGAGGGAATAAAGGAGCAAAGCTGTGCAGCTGACAGGATGGGGTTGTCATTCATGTGTCAGGGAAGTACTTCCAGGCACCTCCTGCGTGCACAGCTCTGTGCTCTGGGGCTAGAACAGTGACCGGAATAGACAAAGATCCCTTCCTTGGGACTGGGGAGGAGGTCAGCCAGGGGAGGATTGCCTTCCCCCAACCCTCGCTGTCTCTCTTGCAGCGGCTTATCGACAAAACCAAGGTGACATATCTGAAGTGGCTGCCCGAGTCAGAGAGCCTGTTCCTGGCCTCCCACGCCAGTGGCCACCTGTACCTGTACAACGTCAGCCACCCGTGTGCCTCGGCGCCACCCCAGTACAGCCTCCTGAAGCAGGGCGAGGGCTTCGCCGTCTATGCCGCCAAGAGCAAGGCGCCCCGCAACCCACTGGCCAAGTGGGCAGTGGGCGAAGGGCCCCTCAACGAGTTCGCCTTCTCGCCCGACGGCCGGCACCTGGCCTGCGTCAGCCAGGACGGCTGCCTGCGCATCTTCCACTTCGACTCCATGCTCCTGCGGGGGCTCATGAAGAGCTACTTTGGGGGCCTGCTCTGTGTGTGCTGGAGCCCCGATGGCCGCTATGTCGTGACCGGTGGGGAGGATGACCTGGTCACCGTGTGGTCCTTCACCGAGGGCCGCGTGGTGGCCCGAGGCCACGGCCACAAGTCCTGGGTCAATGCTGTGGCCTTCGACCCCTACACCACGAGGGCGGAGGAAGCGGCAGCAACCAGTGGCGACGGGGAGCGGAGCGGCGAGGAGGAGGAGGAGCCAGAGGCCGCAGGCACAGGCTCGGGCGGGGGAGCCCCTCTCTCCCCACTGCCCAAGGCCAGTTCCATCACCTACCGGTTCGGCTCGGCCGGCCAGGACACGCAGTTCTGCCTGTGGGACCTCACAGAAGACGTGCTTTACCCCCACCCTCCCCTGGCCCGCACCCGCACCCTCCCTGGCACGCCTGGCACCACACCACCGGCCAGCAGCAGCTCGCGGGGTGGTGAGCCGGGCACCGGGCCCCTGCCCCGCTCGCTGTCCCGCTCCAACAGCCTTCCACACCCGGCGGGCAGCGGCAAGGCGGGTGGCCCAGGCGCGGCGGCGGAGCCAGGCACGCCCTTCAGCATCGGCCGCTTTGCCACGCTCACGCTGCAGGAGCGGCGGGACCGGGGGGCCGAGAAAGAGCACAAGCGCTACCATAGCCTGGGCAACATCAGCCGGGGCGGGGGCGGCAGTGGGAGCAGTGGGGACAAGCCCAGCGGCCCCGCCCCCCGCAGCCGGCTGGACCCCGCCAAGGTGCTGGGCACCGCGCTGTGCCCGCGCATCCATGAGGTGCCGCTGCTCGAGCCGCTGGTGTGCAAGAAGATCGCCCAGGAGCGGCTGACGGTCCTCCTCTTCCTGGAGGACTGCATCATCACCGCCTGCCAGGAGGGCCTCATCTGTACTTGGGCCCGGCCGGGCAAGGCGGTGAGTCAGCCCACAATGGCCCACCCCAGGCCCAGGCAGAGGTGGGCATTGGCAGAGGGGTTTGTTAGTGTCAGAGCCTCTAACCCTGTGGGATGAGAGGAAGCCACGGAAATGTTAGTGTCCCAGAACAAGACTTCCCAGATCTTAAGAATGACTTCTAGAACCCTTGGTAAGCAGCAGTCAGCAGAGAGTGGGTTGGGTGTTGAGACGTCGGAGTGGTGGAGGCCAGGGCGAGTGATCAGAAGGCAGCCAGTGGGCGCAGCATGGCTAGGTCTTACTGCTGTCACTCAAAGCCAAATCTAATTTTGTGGAAAATACGATTTTTAAACGGTGAACTTTTTTTTTTTTAACACTGTCAGTCAAGCTCTATGGGCAAGATTGAGCCTGTGGGCCCAGTTTCCCGCCTAGGTCTGACTCTTGGGATCCCAGCCCACTGCTGGAGGCCTGGGCTGTGGACTCCCAGGCTCAGGGTCCAGTCCTGTATTTCTGCTCCCTGGGTGACCTAGGGCAAGTCTCTGCCTCTCTCTGACCTTTGTCACCTCTGAGGATATGAGGAGGCTTGAATGGGTGGTGGGTGGATGTTCCCATCTCCTGGGGTGGCTGTGGGGTTCAGAAAGGTCCCAGTAGATGAACTATGGGCTTGATGCCTTGTAACTTCAGAGCTATGGTCTCAAGTGCCTCTTCAGGGTTTGAGCTCAGGGGCCCGGGATGCTAGATCTGAGGGCTGTGCCTTGGTTCCCTGAAAGAGCAGTTTTGGAATTGTAGGGTCTGGAATCCCTAGAACTTAAAGCACAGTCTCAGAGGCAGGGGCATTGGAATTTGGGAACTCTGGTGAGTTCTGAAAGAGACCCCTTTATCTCCCTAGTTCACAGACGAGGAGACCGAGGCCCAGACAGGGGAAGGAAGTTGGCCCAGGTCACCCAGCAAGTCAGTGGTAGAGGTAGGACTGTCCCTAAGACCTTCCCCTTTAGAATCTCAGAATCTCCCCAATCAGAAGGGGACCCCAGTTCCCCACCTCCACCTCCACCCCGTCCTCTTTGCTCAGGATCACCCGAGGACTTTAATTATTGTATAAAAGTGCCGCCTGCTGGGACAGGGAAGCTAGCCAAGATGTAAGTTCCTGAGCCTAGAGCAGCGACCTCTGTCTGGGGGTTCTGGGGTGGACTGAAGGGCAAAGTCAGGTGGGCAGCAGCCTGGGGGAACTCTGACCTGGCTGGCTGCCTCCCCATGGGACTGGTGAGAGCCCTAGGTGGTCTCTAACTCCCTCCTGTCTCCCCTCTCATCTTCCCCAGGGCATCTCCTCCCAACCAGGCAACTCCCCGAGCGGCACAGTGGTGTGAAGCCATGGATGTCAGGATCCCTCACCCCATGCCCCCAGCCTCCTAGCCACAGCCCTCCCCGCTGACCTCATGGATCAACGTATTAACAAGACTAACCGTGATAGATGGACTGCTCTGGTCCCCCACCCTGCACAAATTTGGGGGTCAGAGGATCCCTCAGACTGGCCCAGACACAGGGGAGATGTAGGGGCCCCTTGTGGCCTCAGCCTTGTCCCCACCCACTGCCAAGTACAATGACCCCTTCCTCTGAAACATCAGTGTTCACCTTATCCCTGTCCCGAGCATGTGACTGGTCACTCCTGGGGGGAGAAACTCCCCACCCACCAGAGCCCCAGCTCTGCAGTGTGCCCCTCGGTCCCGTGGGCGGAGCAGGAGGTGGCCCACCCCTCCCCTGGACCCCACCCCGCCCTTGCTGTTGTTTGTGCTTTTGAAGAGTGTTAAATTATGGAAGCCCTTTGGGGTCCTCCCTGTCCCCCAGGACCTCTTATTTATACTAAAGTACCCTGTTTTCACAGCGTCTGTTCCCTTCTGAGGAGGTGGGGAAGATGTGTGTGTGTGGTTTGTCTGTAGTCCTAGAATCAATCCACTTTGTCTCAAGGAACAGCCAGGCCCTGCCTCCCCCCAGTGCCCTCTTGATGGCAGGAAACACTGAAGGCCAGAGGAGGGGCACACAGGAAGCACACAGCTGGTGGATCTGCCGCTGCCCAGCCCCGGACAGGCCCTTCAGTTGAAAAAGATCATCCCTTGCCCCACAAACTTTCAAGGAAGAGAGCCACCAGGGCCCCCTCAGTAGGAGTTTTAAAAAGTTTTAACGTGTCCAAGTCAGATACTGAAGGAGCCTACCCCAGACAGCTCCGGAGGTGCCCAGAGCCAGCTCCCTTGAGTGCACGGCCGGCACAGGCCTCCAGGGCCAGCTAGAGACCATGGTTTCCTTTGGGAGAACCATCCACCCGGGAAAGAACAACGAAAATCCCTCTTGGCTGGCTCTCTGGAGCCGCAGGGAGTGGTGTCTTCCCACTCCGCCCTCCACCCCCCGAAATGTTTCTGTTTCTAATCCTAGCCTGGGCAGGAATGTGGCTAAGCGGCCAGGGTCCAAGGAGCTATTTTGGGGGCTCCTTTGCCTCCCCCAGGCTTTGGCCAGTGGATCACCTCTGGTCCTGGCTCTTGAGGGCCTCCCTTCCCGATTGTCTCATCACCCCTTCCCCACCTCCTGCCAAAAAAAAAAAAAAAAAGTAAAGCAGAGGGCCTGAGGGCTAAATTTAAACTGTCCCAAAGTCTGAATCCTTGGCTGAGTCACCCGCAAAGCTGCCCTGGCCTCCGGCCCCCCCCTTCCCGAGCCTCACCCCTTTTTCTCCCCTCCCCACTCCAGAGCTTGGGAGGGGTGTTACCAGATCGCTATGAATCTCAATTGGTCCCCTCTGGGGAATGGGAGGGCATCTTTGGCATCTGTCACACCTGTAGCTTCCTCTGTGCTCCGCCTTCTCAGTCGGGGGGGGTGTAGTTCGAGAGTTGAGATTCTCCACCTCTCCCCCCCATCTCTCACTGAAGCATTCCGAGGGGCCTTGGAAGGAGGGAGTTGGGGGGTGTGCCTGGCCAGTGAGGGGTTAAGGCTGGGAGCTGGAGGGGGCTGGACCGAGGGGTGGGGAGAAGGGGAGGAGGCCTTAGCAGCCAGCAGAGAGAAGTGGCCAGAGAGGCCCAGGGGACAGCCAGAGACAGGCAGGCATGCAGTCAGGGCCCCAGGGCCTGGACAGGGCCTTCCAGGCCCTGTGACAGGAGGACCCCGAGCCCCTGGCCCGGGGAGGGGGCCATGGTGCTGCCTGCCCAACATGTCAGCCGAGGTGCGGCTGAGGCGGCTCCAGCAGCTGGTGCTGGACCCTGGCTTCCTGGGGCTGGAGCCCCTGCTCGACCTTCTCCTGGGCGTCCACCAGGAGCTGGATGCCTCCGACCTGGCCCAGGACAAGTATGTGGCCGACTTCTTGCAGTGGGGTGAGTGACTACCTACCTGCATGGGTCCCCTCAGATTTGAGGGTGGGTGCAGGGCAGAGGGAGGAGGTGGGGCTGGTGATTGGGGGCAGGATTGGGCATGGGGAGAGCCTCCCATTCAGGGGGCCCGAATTTGGACCTGGGTCTTGGGGCGATGTGTTCCTACCGCTTTGCCACCCGGGCAGGGTAGAGTGGGGTCAGCAGAGGCCAGGGCAGCCATGATTGGGAACCACAGTAAGCTGGGCTGGGCACAGCCTCTCGTGGTCCCCCTCCACTCCCTTCCTGAGTCTAGACCTAGGAACATGCTGGGGACCCCTGTCTTCTAGGACAGCGCCCACCCAAACGGGTCCTATGGCTCTCCACTGCTCTCAGTTTCCCAGAGCAGAGGGGCAAACAGAAGGGACAGCATGGGGCAGCTGCCAGGGGCGCGGCTGATGGGCAGGTGTTCGGCGCCAGCCTCTCCAGCTGCCCCAACAGGTGCCCAGGCACTGGGAGGGCGCAGTGACTCAGGCAGGGCTTGGGGGAGAACCAGCTCTGCAGGCAGGCACCACCCACCACCCCGTCCACCCCCTGGCTGGAGGTGGAACAATTTAGGGTTTTTCTGTGTGTGCCCACTTTCTCTGTAGGTTCCGTGTGCCCCCATCCACCCAAAATCCCTTCTGGTCAAGTCTTCCTCTGGAGACAAGTCCAGAGGGAAGATGTTTCAGCTTCAGCCTCCTACTTTCTCTACCCTCCTCCCCTCCCCTGCCCAGGACTGAGGCTTACTCAGGCTTCTTCTCTCTATAACATCTGCTACCCTGTCCCTCCACTGGTCTGTCCCTCAGCGGCTTGCTCTTAGTCCCGGGGCTCTGTGTGTCCCTGTCCCCATCCCTGTTTCCTGTCTGTCCGCCTTCTCCCACTCCCTTTTTTCTTGTGTCCATCTCTTTCTGCCCCAGGCCCTGCTCTTCTCCCTCTTCCCATTTTGCAGATGTGAAGGTGGAGGCCAAGGGCTAGACCACTTGGCCTCTAGAAGAACCTTCTCCCCACATCCCCCCAGCTATTAGTAACTCTCTCAGCCCCCCTTTTGCAGAGGATGGAGTTGGGTTGGCAGGATAAACTGAGACCTGAGGCCGGGGCGGGAGCCTAGCGCTCCCGTAAGGAGCACTCCTTTTGTGGCCCGAGCAGCATCCTGGGGCCCCTCCCCTGTCCTGCTGCGGGGTGGGGGAGGGGGCCTGGGTTCCTGCTGCCTTAAAAGGGCTCAATGTCTTGGCTCTCTCCTCCCTCCCCATCCTGGGCCCTGGCTGCTGCTTCCCTGCAGGCCCTGTCTCCCCAAACCATGAACCCCCTCTATAACCCACTATATCATCCCTTGTTCTTAATTGCATCCATCACTCTCTCCCTCCTGCCTCTGAGGCTCCCAGCTTCCACCCCTGGGAGTCCAGACCTCCCTCTTCCCCACCCCTGAGTCTCTTGCCTCTACCCCCTGCTGTCCCCCTCCCAAACTGCCCTCTGTAACACTGCTAGCCGTAGGACATTGGGCAGAGGGCTTCACCTGTCTGAGCCTTGGTTCCCCATCTGTAGATAAGGGGTAGTAATAAAGCCTCTTCCTGGAGTTGAGAGCCCAGAAATAGCACACTTGACAGGGCCTGCAGCACTGGAGCCATGATGTGGGTCCTGGCTGTTTTTGTCTCCCTCTGCCTTTCCTTGCCTGGGCCCCAGCTCCAAACTCGGGGTTCCCCAGTGTGGTCCAGGAGACACCTGCATCTGAACCTCGAGGTGCTGGATTAAACTGCAGGCTCTGGGCCATAACCCAAGACAGACTGAATGACAGCCCTGGGGGTGGGCCAGGTAGCCTACTTACACCATCAACCCAAGTGGGAGTAGGGGCCTGAAGCCCAGGGAGCTCTAAGAACAGGGCCTTTTTCCTTCTCTGTTTTTTTTTTTTTAAATACTCCCCCCGCCCCCGCCTCCCTGTTCTTCAGGACCTCCCTTCGGCAGACTTGTTACCTTACCCTGTCCATCCTGCACCCCCTAGAGCCCTCTGGTCCAATGTCCTGTCCCAGAAAGGGGTTCCCAGGCCCTCCGTACCCACCTCTCTCCGTACGAGGGCAGTTTTGAGTCCCCCAGACCTCACACGTTTATGTGAAGACTTTAGGCAGACAGTCCCAAGGGGAGGGATAGGGACAAGGAAACTCAGGAACGAAGGGTGGGACTTGCTCTTGGTCTCCAGTGTTGGTCCCTGTGATTCTCGGTTCTCATCTCCCCCTGCCCTCAGTGGAGCCCATCGCGGCGAGGCTTAAGGAGGCCCGATTGCAGAGGGATGACTTTGAGATTCTGAAGGTGATCGGACGCGGGGCGTTCAGTGAGGTGAGCCTGGAGCAGCTCCTTGGTGCAGGAGAGAGAAGTTCGGGGCGGGGCCTTATAACTTGATGAATGACTGAGTTTAGAACGTAAGGAGGGGCTTAGGTCCAATAGGCGTGGTGTGCCGAGTAGGGGCGGGGCCACGCCTGGGCAGGGTTTGGGGTGGTGTCCAATCTGGGCGGGTCCTGGTGTTTCCTTGGCAACTCTACCCAATTACCGTTTCGGCCTTCAGGTAGCGGTGGTGAAGATGAAGCAGACAGGCCAGGTGTATGCCATGAAGATCATGAATAAGTGGGACATGCTGAAGAGAGGCGAGGTGAGGGCCGGGTTGGGTGTGCAGGGTGCTGAGGACCCCCACCCCCAATCCGCTCCAGCCCCTCATGGTGCCCCGCAGGTGTCGTGCTTCCGTGAAGAGAGGGATGTGTTGGTGAACGGGGACCAGCGCTGGATCACGCAGCTGCATTTCGCCTTCCAGGACGAGAACTACCTGGTGAGCCCCAGGCCGGACAACTAGAGGACTAACCCCACCACTGAGGCTGTCATTTATCGAGGTGGGGGTGGGGAGAGGAAGTTCTAAGATTGGAGAGCCGCCTCGAAATGCAGGGCTGAAACGCAATGCGTGCGGGAGTCTCTGTATGTTGTAGGAACTGGCCTTTTTCGAGATGGGAGATGTCCCTCACCACCCTTTTCCCAGGCTCATTCGGGGCACCACCTGGAATGAGACAGTCTCTTGAGTCTATGTGGGGGCCACTGGGCTCCATACTCTGGACATTGGGAGGTCTTCGGGTTCTGTTTTCCCCTGACTGTTTTGGGGGAAGTGAATCTCCGTCCAGTGTCATCCTGGGAGAATGAGGGTTTCCTTTTGGGGGGGGTGTCTCTGATTTGGCCTGGGAGATCTCTTGGGGCTGGAGCTGCAGGGTCTCTGCCCAGGGATGGGGCTTCTCTGGGAGTCTGTCCCGGGCTGTCAGCGATCGGCGCAGAGGCGGGGTACCGACCCCCCCATGACACGGCCCCTCCCAGTACCTGGTCATGGAGTACTATGTGGGCGGGGACCTGCTAACGCTGCTGAGCAAGTTTGGGGAGCGGATCCCGGCTGAGATGGCGCGCTTCTACCTGGCCGAGATTGTCATGGCCATAGACTCGGTGCACCGGCTGGGCTACGTGCACAGGTGGGCTCTGCAGGGGCTGAGGGGCGGGGCCCGATGGGCGGGAATTGGAGAGCTTGGACCTTAAGAGGGTGGGGCCTAGGGGGTGCTGCCTAGAGGGGTGGAGTCTTGTGAGATGGCCAGATAGAGGCTTACTTACCCCCTCCCCTTCCTCTTTCCCTCCTTGTAGGGACATCAAACCGGACAACATCCTCCTGGACCGCTGCGGCCACATCCGCTTGGCGGACTTTGGCTCCTGCCTCAAGTTGCGGGCTGATGGGACGGTGAGCCGCGCACCCGCCAATGAGGGATGGGGTCAGGAGCGGGAACGGGAGGCGCAGTGTGGGGGCAGGGCTGAGTCGTGCAGGCAGTTAGGGTGAGGGCAGGACTAGATTTGGAGGGGAAAGGAGGCGACCCTGTGGCTCAGGGTTAGAACAGGCAAAAGGAGGGTCTAAACTCTAGGGTCACGGTTAGGAGTGGGCGGAGCCAGAGCTAGAAGGGGCGGGGCCAAGCTCAGCTCTTGTCCTGTTGGCTCAGGTGCGGTCGCTGGTGGCTGTGGGCACCCCGGACTACCTGTCTCCTGAGATCCTGCAGGCCGTGGGTGGTGGGCCCGGGACTGACAGCTATGGGCCCGAGTGTGACTGGTGGGCGCTGGGCGTGTTCGCCTATGAAATGTTCTACGGGCAGACGCCCTTCTATGCTGACTCCACAGCCGAGACCTACGGCAAGATCGTGCACTACCAGGTGAGTACAGCCCGAGGAGCCCCTGATCTCCCTCCACACATGCTCCCAGGTAACATCCCCTTTTCCTCTCTCTCTGAGTAGGAGCACTTGTCTCTACCAATAGCGGTCGCAGGGGTCCCTGAGGAGGCTCGTGACCTCATCCAGCAGCTGCTGTGTCCCCCTGAGACTCGCCTGGGCCGGAATGGAGCAGGCGATTTCCAGAAGCATCCTTTCTTTTTTGGCCTCGACTGGGACAGCCTCCGAGAGAGCGTGCCCCCTTTTACACCAGATTTCGAGGGTGCCACTGACACATGTAACTTCGATGTGGTGGAAGACAGGCTCACTGCCATGGTGAGCGGGGGCGGGGTAGGTACCTGCGACCCCTGCTCTGCAGAGCATACCCCTCCAGCCCTCTGCCATAACACCAAGGTTAGGAGAGTGCCCTCCTCCCGGGGTCCTCAAGTCATTCCTTCCCTAGAGAACCTGCTTTGTGCTGGCCCAGTGCTGGGAACCCAGCCGTGACCTAGACTCACAGTCCAGTGGTGGGTGCAGGGGGCAGACCTCCTGATCCAGCATGAAAGGTACTAGAGGGCTTCCTGGAGGAAGGGGCTATCTGAGCTGAAATCTGGAAGGTTGAGAGGTGAGAAGCAGGAAAGCACCACAGAGGAATCTTACTGCCTTCAGCCATCTCAGCTGCTGGACAGGCTATCCTGTGCTCACTCAGCCTGGGGGCTTGTGCTGGGCCCTGCTGGGGACACACATGGACCAAGTCAGCCCTGGTCCCTGCCCTCATCTACTTACAGTCTGGACGATTATATAATTATCCTGTGGCGAGGGCCTTGAGGGAAACGGCAGGATGTAATAAAAGAAAATGAGTAGGGGCCACTTTAGATAGGGGGCACTTAAACCAAGGCTGGGAAAGGCTGGGGGGCCAGCCCCGACAGCTGCTGGTCACCTCATACCGGTCTTCCTTTTGGATAGGAGACACTGTCGGACATGCGGGAAAGCATGCCGCTGGGGGTCCACCTGCCTTTCGTGGGCTACTCCTACTCCTGCATGGCCCTCAGGTAAGTACTGCCCCTGTGCAGCCTGAGAGGTGTGGTGGGCTGGGGGCGCCCGCCTCCAGAGGCCCCAGGAGGCCACTCGGGGTTATTATATACTGGCCCATTGGCGTCCAGGAGAATTGCAGGATCAGTCTTGGAACCTTATTGCCCTGAGACTAAGGACTTTTAGGAGCCCACAGCTGTAGGACCTTAAATTCTCAGACCATAAGTATTTTGAAATTTTAGATTCAGTTGTAAAACCTCAGAGTCACAGGCTTAGCCTTCCAGAACTTTCCAACTTTCCACTTTGAGATTTCTAGTATATAGTCATTGTATCTCAGAATCTTAGAAAATAAGTTTAGACCTTTTAAGTCAATCTTAAAAGAACACAAACTCATTGAATTACTCACATAACCACAAAGCCTTTTTGAAACATTAATTATACAAATAATACATTGCTTATCACAAATCTGTTAGAAAATATGGATGAGAAAAAGGAAGCCCACCATCAGCAACAGCCCCTGGCTCCCGCACGCACACTCACTCACCAGATGGGGGAACATGCTCTGTTCTCATCCATTTTGTTACTGGACGGTGTACTGCCAATGCCATTTCTTACCATGAATGAACTACAACACAGTCCTGACCTGCTGGGAAGTGTCCTGTCTGGGTGGGTCAGGACTCAGTGAACCCTCCTCTGTCATGACTCAGGCTGGAAGAACAGCTGCAGGTTGGTCTTGGCGTGTGTCCATGATCACTGGGTCCTTGAGATGTATTTCTACAAGAGGGACTGCTGGATTGGACAGGACATCACTTCCACTGCAATTTCATTTTCCTCAGGAGGGTCTGGGTCTGAGGGGGTGGTCCGCTGTCTGGAGTACAGTCTTGGGATCCCACATCCAGTCTTAAGACCACCTCTTTGGAGGTGGCCAGAGCTGGGCAGGGTTCCCCTTGCTTCCTGGGGCCCTAAGGTCTACAAAAGCCACATGGAGACAGAGGAGATGAACAGATCCTAGAATATGGGTGTCTGGACCCCAGGGTCCCAAAGAAGGTGCAGGGAGGCCAGCTCCCAAGGGCCTGAGGCCATGTAAGGGCAGGTTTTTCCCTAACAAGAGGCAGACCTGTCCCACCAGCCTGGCAATTTGTTCCCTTCACTCTGTCCCTCCCCCTTCTCAAACGTGGGGGCTTCAAGTCTGCCCTGCCCCCCCAACCCCCGGCTCAGGAGTCCTGGCTCCCAACCCAGGGGCTCAGCAGCCTCTAGGGTGAGGCCAGCTCTTCCTCCCTTTGCCCTCTTCCTCTCCCCAGGGACGATGAGATCCCGGGCTTTATGCCCATGGAACTGGAGGCCGAGCCATTGCCTGAGCCACCTGTGCAAGAGCCCAGCCTGGAACCCACGGTGCCCCCACCAGAGGACACAGTAAGTCTTTAGAGGAGAGGGTCAGTGAGAAACGAATCTGAGAGGAAAGGGAAGGTCTTTGGAGATAGTGTGTGCTGTATTGTGCTAAGTCCTCTGGAGCTTACTTGACAGAGATGGAAAACAAACTAGAGGCAAGTAACTTCAGTCAGAAATGATCCCTACCATGAAATTAAAACAGGTCATTGAGTGTGTGTGGTGGGGGACTCTCTGGGGGGGGGAAGCCCTGGGGAAGGAGAAGGGCCACCCGTGGGAAGAAAAGCACCCATTGGTCAGCAGAGTTTCAAGGGTAAGAGCTCTGAGGTGGGAACCAGCTGGTTTGCTCTTAAATGTGAAAGAAGGGTAGTAAGGCCAAATTGTTCCAGGAGAAAGGAGGGTGAGGAGTGAGGGGAGGGGAGGCTGAAGAGGCCAGCAGGAAGACACTAAACACCAAGGTTTGGTGGGCCGTCTCCTGAGGGCACTGAAGGGCTGGAGAAATTCTGAGCAGGGGAGGGCATAGTCAAGTTGAGTTAGTGTTGTAAGATCAACTCTGGTTCCAGTGTGGAAAGTTGATCGGAGGGGAGCAGATGAAAGGCTAGAGATGAGGGCTGGGGCTGGGATTAGGGATGTAGGGGGCTTGGATCCCTGCAGAAGTTGTGGGGATTCCAGGAAGATCTAAGGGGTAGGCAAGTAGAGGTTAAGGGAGGATGCCCAAGTCTCTGGTGTTCCAGGAGCCAGGCTGCCCGAAGACTGGTTCCCATACCCAGGTTGAAGTGGCAGTTCCGGAGGCAGTTCTGGAGGCCGTTCCGGAGGCGGTGGTGGAGGCCTTTCCCGAGGCAGTGCCAGAGGAGGCCGTGGCAGAGGCAGAGGTGACACTGAGGGAGCTCCAGGAAGCCCTGGAGGAGGAGGTGCTTGCCCGGCAGAGCCTGAGCCAGGAGCTGGAGGCCATCCGCATGGCCAACCAGAACTTCGCCAGGTCGGGGTCAGGACGCGGGGACAGTCACTACCTTTAGCAGCCTCTCTCGCCAAAATGCCAAAGGGCTCACGTTCCTTTCCTCCCCGCAGTCAACTCCGCGAGGCCCAGATCCGGAACCGAGACCTGGAGGCTCAAGTTCGGCAGCTGCAAGACCGGATGGAATTGCTGCAGGTCCAGGGAGCCACAGGCGAGTCCCTCATCCATCCCTTTTCCTGAGGGTGCCCGGGGGAGGTGGGCCCGCGGCGTGTGTGGACACCTAGGGGAGGGCGAGGGGCCCAGGCTGGGGCACGCCGCGCGCCACCGCCCTCCTCCGTCCCTCCACGCGCCCTACGCCTTTCTCTTCTCCTTCCAGCTGTCACGGGGGTCCCCAGTCCCCGGGCCACGGAACCACCTTCCCATGTAAGACTCCTCTCTTTCCCCTGCGTAAAGCCTGCTGCCCCCATTGCAGACCCCTTCCCCATCTCCCCGTACCCCCATCCAGATTTAGGGCTCACCCTACCTCTTTGAGGTTCCACTCAGCACACACTCTCCATTCAGCCCACATGTACCAGAGCTCCCTCGGTTCAGGCCTCTAACCAGATCCCATTCGAGATCTCCCCAGATGCCCTCCCAGATCTAGACTCCCTTCGCTGTCTCTCGCTCCCGCCAAGGGCGGCCGGGCCGAGCTGGGCTCGGATCGGGTCACCTGTCCCTTCTCTCTCCAGCTAGATGGCCCCCCGGCCGTGGCTCTGGGCCAGTGCCCGCTGGTGGGGCCAGGCCCCATGCACCGCCGCCACCTGCTGCTCCCTGCCAGGGTACGTCCGGCTGCTCACGCCCGCCCGCCGCGCGCCCCTGCCTATCTCCACACGTACCCCAGGCCGCTTCTGCTTAGCTGTGCCTTTGCTGGGCTGGGCCCGCAGTGGGGGGAGGATGCTCGGCCAGCCAATCAACACAGGTCGCTAGGAAGCAGCCAATGATGAGTCCGGACAAGACTTAGGCTTGCGAGCCGGCCAACCATAGCTGCCCGCGCTGTGTGGAACGGGGCGGGGGATGCAGGGAGGATTGTGGACTCTCCTATGGGCGCAGGCGGGGCAAGTCCCAGGAGCCAATCAGAGGCCCGTGTCGCCGGGCGCTGATCCCGCCCTCTCCCCGCAGGTCCCTAGGCCTGGCCTATCGGAGGCGCGTTCCTTGCTCCTGTTCGCCGCTGCTCTGGCTGGTGCAGCAGCCTTGGGCTGCTGCATTGGGTTGGTGTCCTGCGCCGGCCATCTCGCCCGGGTCTGTCCCCGCCCGGGAGCCTCCTTTGCCCCCTGAACCCTAGAACCCGAGCCTGTCTTCCACTCGGGCTCTACTGGAGGGTTGGGTGACCCGGGCACGGCCCAGAAGCCACTCCCACCGCCTGGCGATTCTCCGCACTTCAAGCGTGGGTCTGCGCCCCAACTCCAGCCCTGTGATCCGGGCCAGCCCCCTGGCGGCCGGGGAGGGAGGAGCCGGGGCCGCGGCGAAAGGGAGGATTTTAGCCGGGATTGCTGCTGCTGCTGCTGGGGGGATCGCGAACCTCTTTCTTCCTCCAGCCTGGCTGAGGCCCCGACGTGGATGGGCAAACTGCGACCTAGAGAAGGCAGCAGGGCCATGGCTTGGCATCCGTTTTTCACTCTCCATGCACCCCCACCACATCGGCTCGCAAACCACAACTCTTCCTTGTGCATGAGGCCCTTCCCTCCCGGGAAGACTTATCTTTACGCGGCGAACGTCTAGCGCGAGTTCTGCCTGCTCTCTCGGGAACATTTTGCTTTTGACAGCCCCGCTTTTTCGGGGACTCTCGGGCCCTCCTCACGTGCGCTGCTCTCGGAGCCACAGCCGGCTCCGCCCGCCTTGGCGGTTTGGGTATTTATTGACCTGTCCTCCGACCCGCTGACAGGCTCCAGGACCCCAGCACCCTAATCCACGTTTTGGATGCACTGAGACCCCGACATTCCTCGATATTTATTGTCTTTCCCCACCTAGGATCCCCACCCCCGACCCTCGCGAATAAAAGGCCCTCTCGTCTGCCCAAAGCTCTGAAACTCTTTGGTGTCCGCTGTGTTTGCGTTGAGGGCAGGAGGATGCTCACCAGGCCAATCAGAAGGCGGGTGGAGGTGGCCAATGGCCTGGCAGGAAGCTAGCGGGAGGCGAAGCAGACGAATCAGGGGTAGGGGGTAGGGCTGAGGGGCGTGGCATGGACATCCGGCCAATAGCGGGCCGCTAGGAGGTACCGCCCCTTGTCCAGCTGTAGCCCAGCTGTGCCACTCGGCCTCCGGGAAGAAGGGGGCTGGGCCAGCAACGCGGGCGCGGACCTCCTCCTACTACTGCGCCTGCGCGGGCCACGCGCATCCGTTCCAAAGACTTAGCTCAAAAAAAAGTTGCAGCAAACTTTCTAGCCCGTTTCCCCCGCCCCTTCTCCCTGCCAGACCCGCCCCCCTGCGGAGCCGGGAATTCCGAGGGGCGGAGCGCGCGCCGAGATGGGGAGTGAGGGGGGCCCTCGGAGGACCCTGGAGACGGAGGCGTGCAGAAGCTCAGTCTCGGGGCGGAGGTGGCTTCGCGCCCCTAGCCCTCCCGGACGGCCCGTTACCTTCTCCGTTGCCCCGATGGGGAAACTGAGGCCCTGAGCCAGAGGCACACGCGGGGGGAGGCAAAAAGCGCGGCCTGAGGCGGAGGGAAAACAAAGGGAGAATCACGCACAGACGGGGAGGGGGACGGGCACACACACACACACTGGGACAGAGACCCTAGTAGAGAGCTGGGCCTGGCGTCGGTGGTGAAGCGAGGAAACGCGGGGTCGGCCGGAGGAGATCGGGGAGCGCGAAGTGGTGGGGGGCGGGGAGGGGGGACAGGCGGGGGAGGGGGCTGGGGAAAGCCCGAGGGAGGAGGAGAAGGAGGGAGGAACTTCCCAAAGTTGCAAAACATGGCTACCTTGCCTGCGGAGCCGAGCGCGGGGCCGGCGGCTGGGGGGGAGGCGGTGGCGGCGGCGGCGACCGAAGAAGAGGAGGAGGAAGCGCGCCAGCTCCTGCAGACTTTACAGGCAGCCGAGGGTGAGGCGGCGGCGGCGGCCGGGGCCGGGGCGGGCGAAGCGGCGGCGGGAGCGGAGAGCCCGGGATCCCCGGTCGTCCCTGGGTCGTCCCCCGAGGCCGCTGCCGAGCCGCCCACGGGCCTCCGCTTCTCGCCGGAGCAGGTGGCGTGCGTCTGCGAGGCGTTGCTACAGGCGGGCCACGCCGGCCGCTTGAGCCGCTTCCTGGGCGCACTGCCCCCAGCCGAGCGCCTACGTGGCAGCGATCCGGTGTTGCGCGCTCGGGCCCTGGTGGCCTTCCAGCGGGGCGAGTACGCCGAGCTCTATCGGCTGCTCGAGAGCCGCCCCTTCCCCGCTGCCCACCACGCCTTCCTGCAGGACCTCTACCTGCGCGCGCGCTACCACGAGGCCGAGCGGGCCCGCGGCCGCGCGCTGGGCGCCGTGGACAAGTACCGTCTGCGCAAGAAGTTCCCGCTGCCCAAGACCATCTGGGACGGCGAAGAGACTGTCTACTGCTTCAAGGAGCGCTCCCGCGCGGCGCTCAAGGCCTGCTATCGCGGCAACCGCTACCCCACGCCGGACGAGAAGCGCCGCCTGGCCACGCTCACCGGCCTCTCGCTCACGCAGGTCAGCAACTGGTTCAAGAACCGACGACAGCGCGACCGGACTGGGGGCGGCGGCGGCGCGCCCTGCAAGAGGTGAGGGGACCCGTGCGGCGCCAGTCCCGCTTCCCAGGGGACGTGCCCTCTTTCCCCATGCCCGGTGCTGGAGTCAGGGCGCCGAAGTCCTCGGACACCCCAGACTCACACCCTCAGGCGCCCGTCAAGCTCAGTGAATCCGTGTGGACGGAACGGGCGCGCGCCCCAGCCATCTCCCCGACACCAATGCTTCTCTCGCGGAGGCTGGGAGACCGCTTCCCTCTGCTCCACTCAAGGCTCCATCGCGGATGCCGTCGCTGCCCGTGGCTAGACCCGGGGGAGGCAATGAGAAAATGAGGGGCTGCGAGAAAGGAGGAGGGGCCTTTGTCCACCCGCCGGCGTAGAGTTTTGCTCAGGCCCCTTCGCTACCTGGCCTTCAGATCGTAGCTCCGTCTCACCCACTCCCGCCCGCACCCCGCCCCGCCGCAGGGCCCAAACAGCGTGGTCTGTCGTCTGTCTTTGTTGTGAAACGTGAACCTTCCCCAGCTCCAGTTTCCCTGTAACCCAAGCCCTTCCCCTCCCACCCTGCGCGCCGGCCTCACACTCCCTACTCTGACGCCCGGGGGCAGGGCACCGGGAACTGAGCCTGCGAGTACCTCCTTACTCTCTCCAAAGCCAGTCGGCTGCTTTGACTGCTTTGAGGCCGACCCGGAGACTTCGGGCAGCCTGAGTGCTCAGCCTCCTGGGCCCTGAGGCCGAGGAGTTGGGAGAGGAGGGCTGCCTCAATACCCATTCTGCCAGCTTGAGCTTTTAGGCCGTGGTAGCAATGCAGGGCTTGCAGAGATTCTGCTCTTGGGGTCCTTGGATGGCCTCAGAGAGGGGGTTTCGTAACTCCCCAGGAATTGTCCACGAAACTTCGGGCTGGGGAAAGGTGGGGAGGCAGTGGTCAGCTTGTGCTCCCCCAGAGCAGTTTGCATCGGCTCTGTAGGAATAGGGCTGGCCAGTGGGCAAGCACAACTCACAATCCTTTTTTCTGGCCAGCGAGTCTGATGGGAACCCCACTACCGAGGACGAGTCCAGCTGCAGTCCTGAGGATCTGGAGAAGGGTGTGCCTCCAGTGGCTGCCGAAGCCCCTGCCCAGGGCTCCATTTTCCTGGCCGGGGCCGCCCCTCCTGCACCATGCCCTGCCTCCTCTTCCATCCTGGTGAATGGGAGCTTCCTGGCCACCGGCAGCTCTCCAGCCGTGCTTCTCAATGGGAGCCCGGTCATCATCAACAGCCTGGCTCTAGGCGAGGCCTCTAGCCTGGGCCCCCTGCTGCTCACCGGGGGCGGGGGCACCCCTGCCCCACAGCCCAGTCCCCAGGGGGCCAGCGAGGGCAAGACCTCCCTGGTCCTGGACCCTCAGACTGGGGAGGTTCGACTGGAGGAGGCTCAGCCAGAAGCCCTGGAGACCAAGGGGACCCAGGTGGCTGCCTCAGGGCCATCTGGAGAGGAGGTCCCAGGGCCTCTGCCCCAAGTGGTGCCTGGCCCCCCACCAGCTGCCACCTTTCCTCTGCCCCCAGGACCAGTGACCTCCGTGGCTGCCCCACAAGTGGTGCCACTCTCCCCACCCCCTGGCTACCCTGCTGGCCTGGGCCCCACCTCCCCACTGTTGAACCTGCCCCAGGTGGTGCCCACCTCACAGGTGGTAACCCTGCCCCAGGCTGTGGGGCCACTGCAGCTGTTGGCAGCAGGGCCAGGCAGCCCCGTGAAGGTGGCAGCTGCTGCAGGCCCTGCCAACGTGCACCTGATAAACTCCGGGGTGGGCGTGACTGCCCTGCAGCTGCCTTCAGCCACTGCCCCAGGTACCCGCTTCTGGTGGCTGGGTGGGGGGTGCAGCTATCTCAGGGAAGGATGGTGCTGTGGGTGGGTTTCCTAGGGTGGTCGGGGCAGGAAGGGGAGTTCATTACTGGCGGGTCCCACACCCTCCTGTGCCAGATAGTACCCTCCGGCTCAAGCCACACAAGCCCAACCTCACCAAGAAGGGGCTCCTTTTCTCGCTGGCTAATCTACCTGCCTGCTCTCCAGCGTCTTAAATCCTCACCTCCTTGCCTGGCCCTGCTCCTCTCCCTACAGGAAACTTCCTGCTGGCCAACCCCGTGTCTGGCAGCCCCATCGTGACAGGTGTGGCCGTACAGCAGGGCAAGATCATCCTTACCGCCACCTTCCCCACCAGTATGCTGGTCTCCCAGGTCCTGCCGCCTGCCCCCAGCCTGGCCCTGCCCCTGAAGCCAGACACAGCCATCTCAGTGCCTGAAGGGGCCCTCCCGGTGGCCCCCAGCCCTGCTCTCCCTGAGGCCCACACCTTGGGGACACTTTCTGCACAGCAACCACCGCAGCCGCCGCCTGCCCCTGCCACCACCACCGCCAGCCTGCCATTCTCCCCAGACTCCTCCAGCCTCCTGCCTGGTTTCCCAGCGCCCCCGCCCGAGGGGCTCCTGCTGTCGCCCGCGGCCGTGCCCATCTGGCCAGCAGGGCTGGAACTGAGCACAGGCACCGAGGGGCTGCTTGAGGCAGAGAAGGGGCTGGGGACACAGGCCCCCCACACCGTGCTGAGGCTGCCTGACCCCGACCCCGAGGGGCTGCTCCTGGGGGCCACTGCGGGGGGTGAGGTTGACGAGGGGCTAGAAGCAGAGACCAAGGTGCTGACCCAGCTACAGTCAGTGCCTGTGGAAGAGCCCTTGGAACTGTGACCCAGTAGGCCCTACAGCCTCCCCTGACAATGGTGCTCAAGATCCAGGATGGCCCGGGAGGAGGGAGCCTCTCATAAACAGGATGGCTGCCATCTGAAGATGCCACACACTACACCCGCCCCCATCGCCACTCAACCTCTCCGTGTCCTGGAGGTCCACTCCTGTCCAGGGGCACCGTCCTCTGGATGGGACACCTCCTCTGTTACAGCCCTGTCCTTGCTCTGCCCCCTGATATGTAAGGGGAGATCTGGGGGTCCTGACTCAGGGGCTCTGTCCCCCTCGACCTGGTACTAAGTGTGAGCTAAAAGCCCTATTGAATGGCTGGATTTCCACCCTCTTTGGAGCCCTCTCCCTATCACTCCCTACAACACTATTAATAGCTCCACTGACATCCAGTGTTCCCAGGACTGCTTGGAATCTGTGCATGGAGGACAGGCAGTCCTGTGCCCAGAGACCAACAGATCCTCCCAGCCCAGCCCTTCCTGCTGACAAGACAAGGGATGCAGGTGTAGGGGGTACGGGCCAGGGTCCTCCCCTAGCTCCTCCTGGAGCAGAGCTCTCGGTATCACGTCCAGCCCCAGACCAAAGATCCCCTCACCCCCAGGGCAACCCTGACCCCTGTGTCTAGTTTGTATCCTAAATCTTTATTTTTCTAGGACATGTAATGCCTTCGTTTCAATTAAAATAAAGTTAACAGACAATTAGTACCTCTACCTTCCAACGACTTGCCCAAGGGAAAATTGAACCACCAAAAAGTGCACCTCGAGATTCTGGCTTTCTGATCGCTACTCCCTGAGGGGGAAGGGGGTTTGGAGGTTAGATCTGCGATGCTGCTAGAGAAGGTTCCCACAGTGGGGTTTCTTTCAAACTGATGGGCCTGGAAGGAGTGCTTCCCAGGGCTGAGGAAGCAGGGCACCTGGGAGCCTGCCTTGTCTCTTGCTGGTAACAATGTTTCTACTTTATTTTGTTGAAAACAATAGATAATCTATAAATAGAACAGGTTGGGAGGAGTAGAGTGAGGTGAGACTGAACAGGGTTGAAACCATTTGATTCTGGGGTGGGCGGAGGAAGGGCAGGGGAAAACTTCACTTCCCTGCATTTCATTCAGGGCTCCTGCCTCCACCCTGCAGCTCCTGGGAGAGGCCCCTGGGGTAGAAAGGGGTTGTGAGAAGGTTGGCAGAAGGCAGGCAGGTGAAGTTCAGGCTGCCCCCGTGTAAGGCAAATGCACAAAGCATTGGGGTCAGTAAATACGGCACCCCTAGCCCTGGGGGACCTCACCAAGGAGAACTGCATTAGTGGGGCTGAGGCCCAGGATAGGACAACCTCTTTATCACTGGCTCCTGTTTTCAAAGGAGAGCTGCAGGAGGTAGGGGTGGGCGGGAGACCACAGTGGGGTCGCCCTCACATGTGGTGAGGAGGCAGCAGAGAGGCAGGGTCTGAGGAGCAGCGGGCCTTCTCGGCCAGCAGCTGGTAGAATGGCTTGGGGGTCCCCCAGTCCTCATCATCGCTGCTGGAGCTGTCCTGCTTCACGATGCGGTTGTGCTGGCGGCTGAACCTGCGTGCTTTGATGCTGGGGGAGAGGTGGGAGGTTGGATGAGCAGGGTTCCTAGCCTGCCTCCCGGGCAACTCTGTCCTACCCCTAGCGCTCTGGCCCCAGCAGTGACCAGGGCCTTATCTGGCCCAGCTAGGGGAATCTCCGGGCCCCCAGGTCCAAGTCTACAGGCTTGGATTTGGTTCAGGGCTCTTTGCTGGAGCCGCAGGTCCCTGTGAGACCCATTACAATCTGTGCGCATGTATGTGTGTTTCCAGAACCAACTGAGAACTGGACAGGTGGCAGCTCTTTGAAGTTGGTGGAGAGGAGGGGGTTTCAGGAGGGAGGAAGGATCAAAGGGGAGGAGAAAAGGAGGCCAAATGACTGGGAAGTGAGACCTAGTTTCCTGCCCTGAGAAACTCCCTGTGGCAGAGAGGGCAAAGGAAGTTTAGGGCAGTGGGGTCCAAATACACAACTGATCTATTTGACCTTCTAAGTTACAGCGTTAGAGCATCACTCTACTTTTGTCATTGTGACATCCAAATCTCCCACCCCAGGAAACTCCCAACCTGTTTCTAATATCACAAAGTTCAAGGCTCAGAAAATCAGAGCTGGAGAAGGAGCAGGGAGGCCTCTCTCCTCCACCAACCATGCCTTCTGGGCGGGGGCTTCTCACCAGTATGGTCTCCGCTCCTGCAGGGTCATCACCCGCCAGAGTTGGGCCAGCTCCTTGGTGGCAGTGGTGGATGCAGTCCCAGGGCAGGCTCTGGGGAAGCGGGGAGGAGAAGGTGAGGAGACGCCTGCAGCCTTGCCTCGCTTGGGCGAAGGCCAGTGATCTGACTACACGAGAGGGTCCCTTGCCTGCTCAGAGCCGCAGCTTTCCCATCTGAGAACTCAGATCTTTATTGTGTTGCCTTGAGAGGCCTACCCTTTGTGCCCTCTGGAGCAGAGGTGGCAAAGAAGGCAGCTGGACTAAATGCTGCTTGGAAATGGGCCACCAAGTGTCCCAGGACCTGCATCTGCTTGCTCCGATGCCAGCACCAGCTCTTCTTTGAGGCTTGGGGGCCTCCCCACAACCCCTGGCTTCAGGCCGGCAATGATCACTTCAGGGCTGGGTGCCTGGTCTATCAAGTCAGCCCCAAAGACTTTCACTAGAAACCTTAGAAATGAGAAGCTCCTTCCCATAGGGTAGCTGGGGTGGGAGACAGGACTCTGAAACTGGGGAATAGCCTGGCCCAGCGCTTTTGAGCACAGCCAACCTGGAGAGCGGAGCACAGAGAGGGACAGAGATCCCGGACAGAGGTCATTTGAGGCCTAGGACCGACCACATCTGAAGGCAATCCACCCCTCCCCTTTTTCTCAGGTGATATAAGCCAATTAGTTGTCTTGTTTCATAAGTCTGAGTTGCATTTTACTGCTTACAGTGCAGCGGGGCCTGAGGGACGCCTGGGGAAAGTGTGACTGAGGACTGTGTCGCCAGCAGTGGGCAGCAGGCTCTGAGGGCCCCAGTCAGGGCCAAAGAGGACGCCTACCCACCGGATGTACTGCTTCCTGTTCATCCTGCAGAACATGATGAAGCCATTGACACACTTCTTCTTCGTCTGGGTGAGGCAGGGGGCTTTCTTGCTTTCCTTGGGCTTCACAGGGCCCCTGCCCGCCTGGCCCTTCCTGGCCTTCCTTCCAGCTGCAGGCAGAGTTGAGGCCCTCCGGGTTGGGGTCCATGTGTAGTCCCCGTCCTCTTCACTGGAGGACTGCAGGCCCTTGAGGTCAGCCTGAGTGTCCTGGGTGGGGGACAGAGAGGTGAGGGTGGGCAGGAGATGTGGGACCGACCTGGCAGATGGCTGTCCTCCTCACCTCCTGCTGCCTCCACCCCAAATCTGAGTCTCTGTCCTCCGAGCTGGGGCTAGATGGCTCCTTGCTGTTCTCACTCAGCGAGAGGTAGCAGCGGTCCATTGAGATCGAGGACTGACACAGGCTATGGGAGTCAGGAAGGTCTTCCCAAGCCTCAGGGGGTGTGTCCTGGGGGGGTGAAGGAGAAAGACAGGAGCAGATATGAGGGGGATGGTGGTGTCTCTTCATGGCCTCCACTCACTGCTTCCCTAGGATGTAACAGGAGCATCACAAATAGCTCAGGTTCAAAACGGTCTTATCCAGACACTCCCTCAGATGGTCAAGCAAGTGTACCCACGGGGGTCAGAGAGAAGCTGGACAGGGGTCTTCTGCCTTCTATTTTGGGGTACTGTATCTTAATCCCATCAGTTTACCACCTTGGGAAGTAGCCCTGTCGCCCTGGACAAGTCTTAACTCCTCTGAGCATCAATTTTATCCATGAGTGGTGGTCACTACACACTCTGCAAGGCTGAGAGGCACCTGGGGCAATGCCTGCACTTACTAGAGCTTTGCTAAGAGTTTTTTTCTGCTGCCAATTCAGCTACTCATTGAAGCAGGAGGCTGCCCCTACACAACACTGGAAGGAGAATCATTTGGGGACCAGAGCTGTGGCTGCCCCTCTGTCAACAGGATGTTGAGCTACGAGAGCCAACAGTGGCTCAGGAGGTAAGCCTGGGGGCCTGGGAGGGAGGCTTTTTCCAACTGAGGATCCCAGGGGTTGCCTGCTGTTTTCAGTTTTGTCACTTTTCAAATGGGGTCACAAGTGATCCTGCCTCATATAGCAGTCAGAAAATTATGTTGGGTCTTTTCTGGGCACCTGGCAGTTTTTAGCTTTTATCCTTTGTGTCTACTTCATTCCAAGGGCCCAGCACAGAGCAGGGCGCCTGGTGGCCAGCAGGGAGTGTTCAAAGGATGGGCAGGTGAAGGCACAGATGGTGGATGAGTCCCTGGAAGGATGAGGGGAAGCATGATGGATGGACAGGTGATGGCTGGGGGAGGTGGCTGAAAGGTCAAGGGGATGGATGAGTGAATCGAGCAGGTGGAAAGAAGGATGGATGGATCTGTGGACAGATGGGTGGACAGACACCTACCTTCTCCTGTGGTACCTCGAGCATGCAGGCAGAAGGTGGAGACTCAGGATTTAAGAATGCTTCTTCAAAGAGAGCTGTTGGCGGGAGACCAGAAGGGTGACTGGGCCAGAAACACCTCTCTCAGGGCACTGTGCCTCTGTCCTGCCACACCCCCTAGCCAGAGTGCCCATCTCTGGCTTTTAGCTTTGGGATCTCCTGTCCCAAGTCCAAATCCAGCTCACAGGCCAGGTCCCCTGGGAAGCCTCCAACCTGGGCAGAGCGAGTGGGTTCCTGCTGTGGGCTCCTGGAGCTTTCCACGCATCACACTGGCCAGGGGCTGCTCCCTACCAGGCTTTGGGCTCCTCGAGGGATGGGATAGGATTCATCCTGGGTGGGATTCACCCCTGGGTGTCCAGCCCTGCCAAAGACAGGGCTGCACACTTGGCAGGCATGAATAGGTTTTTTCCTCCTGAATGAACCAAGCATCAGGTATAGCCCTGGGTGCTCACCTTGGGTCAGGTACTCAGTGCCGTCCTCCAAGATCTGTTCTGGCAGCAGTTTCCCTGGCGAGCTGAAGAGGGAGGGGCTGAACCCTAGGATCTCGCTCGGGTGGCCTGTCACACTCCAGGTCTCCATCTGTGGAGGCCCCAAGGCCAGTGGGCTCCCTGAAAAGGAAGTATTGGGGTTAGGGGTGTGTCAGAGGTTGCCCTCCCCCTCAGCACAGCTGCCATCTTGGAGGAGATGGTGCCGGACGCTGGAGAAAGGACAATGTTAAGAAAGATTCTGAGGTAGTGTCTGGGATCAACAGAAGATTAGCAACGTCTGCCACGGCAACTGATGGCTCAGGTCTTAGTGGATGTCCATTCCCTTTCCCACCTTCCCCACTTCCACAGAAATCCCCAGAAGAAAGGTACCAAGAAGGCCCCACACTAGCCTACAAGGAGGGGAGATAGAGTGTCAGTCACCATGGGGGCTGCCCTCCAGGATCCAGGCAGGAAGCCAAGGGTCGGCATCTAGGGACTCCTTGTCCACCTCCTCACTGGAGTCGTAGAATACCAGCGTCTGCCTGCAAGAGGTGAAATGCAAGAGGTGGAGCTGAAGCCCTGAGCTGGAAACTGCGCTGGGCCCGAAGGTGAGCTGCTTCCCCTCTGGGTGTCTCAGTGTCACCCACTGTGGAGTTGGACAGGGATCTCTCTGTGCTGGCTGCGACGGGAGCACTGGGGGCAGAAAGCTCAGTCAGTGGAGGCACCCACCCGGAGCCTCAGGGCTTGTTAGGAGAGGCCAGCTGTAACCAGAACTGATGACTTGGGGAGCAGAGCTGTGATGGGGGGTTGAGGAGGACAGAGAAGGCGGGCAGGAGGGAGGAGCGTGCTGAGCTCGGCCTAGAGGATGGGTGGTCTTCCAGGTGGATGAGGAGAACAGGCTTCCAAGAAGAGGGAACAAAGGTGAGAAGCCCAGAGGAGACCAGGGCTTGGCTCCCATGGGGAGTGGCAAATATTTGGTGATGTTAAGGGTAAGATTTGGGAGGGGGAGGGTGTAGCTCAAGTGGTAGAGTGCAGCTCAAGTTGTAGAGCGCATGCTTAGGTCCTGGGTTCAATCCCTGGTACCTCCTCCAAAAATAAATAAATAACCCTAACTACCTCCCCCTCAAAAAAATAATTAAAAAGTGGAAAAAAAAAAAAAAGGTCACCTGGGGCCAGAGAGAGTCTCAAATGCCAATTAAGATATTTGGGCTCTACCCAACAGAAAGGAGTAGCTTAAAGCCGAAAACTGACATGGTCTCTGGGTTAGAAAAGCCCCTCAGGTGACTGGTGGGGACGGGCTGGAAGGGTGAGAGAGGCCGGTGAGGGGCTGCGGCCCTGGTCGGCACACAGGAAGCAAGGCTTTCCCTCAAGCTTATGACAGCTGGCCCAAAGCTGGGCCCACGGAGGTCCTCACTCTACAGACGCCAGCAGAGAGTAGAAGCTGATCGCATTGCTCTCTAAGCCTTAGCCATTCCTGGCCAGACACCTCCAATTCTCCAACTCACAGCCCTTGGGCTTCCCTTACCTGGGGCAATTCTGTGTCCTGTTGAGAAAATGGGTCCTCTCAGCCCCTTGCTGGCCCTTGAAGGCAGGGTAAGGCTGCACGTCCTGGGCACTGTTTTTGCCCCAGCAGCCTACGAGACAAGTCAGGATGATCACTCCTGTGACAGGGCCAAATCCCAGGATGCACAGAGGCAGGGACAGGGAGGCGCCAGGGTCTGCCATGGCCTCTCCCTTCCCCATCCTAGCCAAAACCTCAGGCTGCAGGGTCTCTGTGTGAGGCTCAAGGGTACCCTGAATCACCCCTAGGGTTCTGGAATCCCTGTCCCTTTCAGAAGCTATAAGGAAGATAAAAGCCTTAAGTGGAATAATGATGATGAAGGTGATGATAGTAAACAAGTCTATGGTGCTTGCCACACCAGCTCGGTTTTAATCACTTTACTCACTATTCAGTAACCCTTTTCCAAAGGGTGTGGTTATTATAATACCCATTTTCAGATAAGTAAACTGAAGTATATTGAGTAACTTGCCCAAGGTCACACAGCAGAAGACCTGGGACACCCTCCCTCACCAGGTGGGTTAGGTACCTCCTCTGAGCTCCCACAGCCTCCTGGGCCACCCCAGGAAGCGAGCGTGTGCAGTTCCTTCACTGGACCGTCAGCCACACGGGGCATGTGGCCTAGCACAGAGGAGATGCCCAGCAAGTGAGGGCTAATGAATGGACAGAGGAATGGGATGACCCGGGGCCTCGCCTTCCAGTTCTCACCTACCCAGATCTGCTGGGTGTGTCACACCTTTTCAAGCTGGTGCAGGGACGGGGACCCACAGGAGCGATTATCTGGCTGCTTCAAGGGAAGGAAGTTTCCCAGGGAGGCCCTGCTCTTATTCCCAGTTCTGTGATCCTGTCCCCCCCACCCCACCCTTAACACCCACCGCAGAGCCTGAAGGGAAAAGAAAACTGAGACAGAAGCTGTGAACAGTGTCTCTCTGTCCCCCATAGAGTCTCCGGCTACTAGGACTGTACCCGGATGTTGCAAGTGCCCGATAAGCCGTGTATAAACCACCGGCTAAGTTAGCAGAGGGGAAAGAGACCAACTTGAGATGTCACAGAGGACACTGTTCTCAGCCATATCCAGCAATGTCAACTGGAATCATCCTCCCTTTCTGTCACCTTGAGACAGGGATGACGCAGCCTTGGGGTGACTGTAGGAGTCGGGGCATCTTGGAGGGGTGGTGGTTCCCACCACGTTTCTTTCTTTCTGGTCTGGGGATGGGGTCACCTCCTTCTCAGGCTTGTCCAAGGCCAGACAGCGACGAGGGTTCTGGGCCTGGGTCTGGCCTTCTGGGAGAGCAGAGACAGCATCAGACAGGGGTGGGGGCCTGACTGTTACCAGAAGGTGGTTCAGGTGGGGGTCTCCTTTGCGGTGGGCCCGACAAGCCATTTCAAAGCTTTGCCTGGTCTGGTCACTCCGCAGCCCTTCCTGGGCAAGCCCGGGATCTCAGTTAGAGATCACCTAGTCAGACACCCCCTTCCCCTGTCCGCACGTTAGAATCACTTTGCAGGCTCTGAAAAGATCCCGCTGCCCAGGCTCCACCCAGATCACTGAAGCCTGACTTTCTGGGTGTGAAGCCTAGGCACAGGCATTTTGGAAAGTACCCCTATGATTCAGATGTGCAGCCAGGGCTGGAAATCATTGATTAGGTCCAACTCCCATTTTAAAGGCATGGAAACAGAGTCCCGCGAAGGGGAAGGGACATGGGGTGAGTTGGTAGTGAGGCTGAGGTGAGACCTGCGACACTTGCCTCCCATACTGAGGTCCTTCCACTGCCCCACACTCCCCGAGCCCTGGCCCAGCGATGGATAACTGGGCAGAAAGACGATAAATGCTGACAGCAGCTTCCATTTGCTGGGCTCTTGCCGTGTGCCCCTCCTTTAAGCATTGCTTGAGGGGTGCGTACATGGGCTCCCAGTCCTGAAGACCACCCTGTGGCAGTTCAAAAATACTCTAATTTCCAGACCGGGAAGCTGAGACTCAGAGAAGGAGAGGGACCACCCCAGGCCTCAGAGCTAGGAAGAGGACGAGGCAGGAGTCGAACCCAGGCACATCTGAATCTAAACTCTTAAGAAGGGCTCAGTCAGGATTGCCTACTGGGCCTCCCTCCTGTCTGACCCCTGCTTCCTGTTCTGCCTCCACTGACAGCTTGTACCTGACACTCGGGCTGCCTTCTTCTTCCGAGGTTTCAGGCAGGCTCCCTGAAGATGAGACTTATAAGAGCGTGGAGAGCTAGATGGGGTGGAGTGTCTCCGCCCTGCTGGGCCTGCGGCGGGCTTCCGGCCCAGCCCTGCACAAGACAGAGCGAGAGACAGGTCAGATGCCTTCACCCTCCTCCGACCCAAATCCTGCCTCCAGACAATGCTTCCCAATGGAGTTGGGGGCCAGGGGTCTGCCACAGTCCCCAGACTGACTATACAAATGTCGAAACTGAGGTCCCAGGAGGAGATAGGACTTGTCTGAGGTTGCATACGCAGGCAGCAGAAGTACAGGGCAAAAACTCAGATTTCCCCAGATCCATTACAGGCCTTGGCCAAATGAGAAGGAAGACAGACTCAGCCCTTCTCAAATGCATCCCTGTCTTCCTCTTCCAAACCAATTCTTCCTCCTACCTTCCTCAAGACAGTGGGGTGTCTCCTTAGGAGGCCCAGGGCCTCTCCCTCAGGCCTCTCAGTTCTTCCTCATTAACATCTCCCAAGTTTACCCACTTCTGTCCATATTCTCAGCTACAGTGTTAGACTAGCTTCATCTTCTGCTGTCCAGATCTTTCCTAAAAGCATATTCACTGAACTTCCCAACTGAATGTGGCTTTCCTCTGGCTTCAAGTCCTTCAGTAATTCTTATCTTCTTCTCCTTCCTTAGCTGGGCACTCAAAAGCCCTTTTGAATCTTATCCCTGCCACATCTCTAACCCGTCTTGCCCTGTGCTTATCACACCAATGACAGCAGCAGCCGGCACACAAGTATTAGACGACTGGCATGTCCCAGGCGCTGTGTTACACTCTTGATGTGTATTAACTCATCTCATCCTCACAACAAACCCAGAAAGGAAGTACAAGTATTAGTCTATTTTGCAGCTGAGGGAACAGAGGCACAGAGAGGTTTAGGTCACAGGACGTGTACCTGATTCAGGATCTGGCTCAAGAGTCTGCACCTGTCACCTGGGTGCTACAGAGCTCCTGTGGTCATACACAACTGCTAGCCTATCCCCAGATATTCCACATGTGTCCTCTCATGCCTACAGGCTCTTGCTCACACTGTTTCTTCTGCCTGGCACAGTTTCCTCTTCCCTGTCCTCAAAAGCCCCCCTCCAAGGCCCCTCCCACCACAGTCTTCCCAGACACCCTCCTCCAAGGTCACAGCACCCTGCACATCCCTCTGGCTTTGTCCCATGCCCTGGGCTGTGATTTCCCGGAGGGCCTGGACCCGGCTAAGTCACTCAGTGTCCCTGACAGCCAGGACCATACTTGGCACACAACAGGCCCTGGGAAACGCTGGCTGAACTTACTCACCCCCAAGTCCACCTTCCCCATTGGTGGTGTGGAATTTGAGCAAGGCCTTGGCCACATCGATGCTTCTCTGGAGGTACTGAATGTAGTGCAGGACGTGCAGCAGAATCTCCTTCTGCCCCCGGAAGAGAGACAGGTTTGAGCCCAAGAGCAGGGGTTCAAAATGGATGGGCTTCAGGACCCTGTGCCCCAGCCCAGCAATCCCCTCACTGGCAGAAATGTTTCTGTTCTGCTGTTTAGTCCTCAGTGGGGCCCAGGAACATGGTGGTTCCAGCTAAGGAAATTGAAGCTCAGGGTACTCAAGGAATGTGGTAGGATTACAGAGAGGAAGCAGCAGAGTTGGGATCTGAACCCAGGCTTGCCTGCCTCCTGGTATGGTTGTTGCACACACAATGTTTGACTTCCCACCCCTGGTCCTTGGCATATGCTGAATTCTCTATCTGCAAAACCCTCTTCTTCTCCCCACAGACTCCCTGTCTGACTTCTCCTCCTTTCAGCCTCAGCACAGTGCTTTCCTCTTCCAGAAGCTTCTCCTGCCCCCCTGATCCCTCTCCCCCAGGCTGGGTCAGATATCCCTCCTCAGCACTCTTGTAACACCCAGGGCCTGTTTCCACCCAGGCACTTGCTACACTGTTTTATAATTATCTGTTTAGGTGGCATTCTCCCCCATTGACCTTGAACTAGTTGAGGGTAGAGACTGTAGCTAGTTGATTTCTGGATCCCAAGCACACAGAATCAAGAATTGCTGAAGGAGTGACTCCCACAGTACCAGCAGGCAGCCCCCTTCCAGCCACCAAACACTGACTGAGTTGGTATTGGAGATACCAAGCTAAAAATGTACTACCCACTAAGGGCCACATGGAGGGGTGAGCTAGACATACTTTCATTTGCCTTCATGGAATTTATAATCAGGGAGGGAGACAGACCTTAATAAACTCATAATTTATATGGAATTATTGACCTTGTGATAAGCATTATGAATAAAAGAGTAGAACACAGAGGATTCTGAATTTAGACTTTCTGGGTGTCCAGAAAGGCCTCTGAAGTGGAAGCAGAGGTAGAGGAGTGATCAGAAGATGCTACTCTGCAGGCTTTGAAGGGGTCATGGGCCGAGGACTACAGGCGGCTTCTTCTGTTGGCAAAGGGAGAGGAAGTGGCTGCTCCCTTGGAGCCTCCAAGAGGAACCAAACCTGCTGACTCTCTGACTTCAGTCCAATGGGACTGATTTTGGAGTTCTGACCTCCAGCACTCTGAGAGAATTAATTTGTTTTGTTTTAAGCCACTAAGTGTGTAGTAATTTGTTACAGTAGCAACAGGAAACTAACACAAGCACCTACAACTGAGAGAGATTTAGCAGAGAGAATCAACGGGACCTGGTGATGGATGGGCCAGGGTAGGCAGGGAGAAGGCTAAGGAGAGGGTCAGGCAAATCTCTTACAAACCTCCACTGCTCTGAACCTCTCTGAAAGCAAATAGCACATTCTAGCTGGGATCAGTTATTCCTGCATTCAGATCTTTATCTTCTTGACCAGATTCTGAGTTCCCAGAGGAGGAGGGCTGGGTCTCAAATTTCTCCCCCCACCCCTTGTTGGAAGCATAACAGCTTCTGACATCCAACAGTCTTTCCATACACGGCCGCTGAGTGAATGGATGAGGGGCTGAATGAGAGAAACGAGAGCAAGAAAACATCACACCAGACTTTCACAATCTCTGAGTCTCATATTAAGTTGTTCCTCCTGGGAGCAAGTGTTAGCTCAGTTCTATAAACCTTTATTAAGTAGCCACTGGGGACATCCAGAGAAGCTTTATCTATTCCTAGCTCATGGAGATGGTCCCCACAGGGTCACAAAAGAAGACACTCGGACAGGGAACCAGCATTTATTCAGGCCCTGTCATAGCTATCACGTCATTTTGGCCTCACGGTATCTCTGTGTAGGAGGAGTTATCGTCCCTTGTTTTATAGCTGAGAAACCTGAGGCCCGTGAGGCTGATAACCTGAGTGAGCTGCCTGGGGTTCTCCAGGTGTGGAGCTGGAGGACTCAGATCCACGGCTGTTTGACTCCCAGAATGAGGACCTTTCCCCAGCATCTTGCCAGTTTTTTCCCTCCCAATTCCTCCTGCCTCCTTTGTCAGAAAGAATCCCCCAGGCTTGTAGTCACGGAATCACAGGCTCCTGGAAATTTCCACTCAGAGCAGGACCACTCCCACATCAATGCTGTCACTGGGTGGGTTTCCTATCTAGGTTTCCCAAGACAAGGGAGGTCAACTCGATTACTGATATTTTCAGATCTGCCTCCAAACTCCCCCTCCTCTCCTTCAGCCCTTCTTACCTTGGTGAGTTTCTTGGTACCTGTCCTCAGGGCCACGGGTAGCAACAATGCCAGCTCTTGCAGTTTGCTGGTGTGATTTTTCCTCTGCCTCCTGTTTTGAGGCAAGAGCTGGTTTTGGTTAAGACATCCAAAATGGAATCTGGTATCTGAGCCCCCAGACCACCTGTCTCAGTGTTCCCCACCTCAGAGAAGCTCCACCCTGCACTCCAGGTACCCGAGACAGAATCCTGGGCATACTCTCCCTCAGCCCCTGGCCCAGTCAGTCACCCAGTCTTGCTCACTCCTCCTCCCCTCCCTTTTCTCCATCCCCTGCCTCTGCCGTAGCTCATGTGCTGACATCTTCATAGTTCTCCCAGCCTCCCATCTGGCCGCCTCCAGTCCACATTCTCCACTAGAGTCAGGGTGATCTTTCTGAAACACAGACCTGACCATGGTTTTCTCATCCGTGCAATGGGAATGAGGATATTCATTCAGGCCCAGAGGGTTGTCAACAGGACTAAACACATGAGTTGCCCATTAAGTGCTTCAAACCTCCCAATGCTGGGGGAGAGTATAGCTCAAGTGGTAGAGCATGTGCTTAGCATGCGTGAAGTTCTGGGTTCAATCCCTAGTACTTCCTCTAAAAATAAATAAATAAATAAGTGAAACTAATTACTTTCCCCTGACAACAACAACAAAATTTTAATTAAAAAAAAACCTCCCAATGCCATCCATTATTAAGGATCAAGGTTAAAACCCCTAACATGGCTTATAATCCCCTAGTGTCTGGCCTGGCTGACCATTCTGGTCTCATTTCTTACTTCCTTTGGTTCTCTCCCATCAGCTGACCCTAACTCCCTCCACAGGGTAGGTGAGAGACCTCTGCTAGGGTCCCCCTGCTCCTGTGCTTAGGAATTCCTCTGATCCCTGTACTGGAGTGAGAGCTGAGTTGGGGGGCACCACTGGATCGCTAGCACCCAGAACAGGGTCTGGCATTCCAGGTCTATTTAAGTTCAAGGTGATATTTGACCATATCTGAGAAAAAGGATTTCTTATCAACTAGTCCCTGAGGGTTTACTCTGGGTTTTGCAAAGCACTAACAGAGCCTTCTGTGAAAACACAGAAGTTTCAGGGAAAAAATCTGGAGGGAGAACAAGGGGGGGCTAGGAATCGGAAAATCTTGGCCTCTTCTGTGCAGCAGTCTTGAGTAAGTGTGACCTGGGCTCTGCTCATAGCGGCCTTTGGGAACCGGGAACTCGCTCCCAAGGTTGCCCCTTTTCCTTGCTAGATGGTTCTGGTTTCAGCCGAGTTCTTTCTTCATAGTCTCTAATTTTCACCCACTAATCCCAGCTCTGCCCTCTGGTTCTGTGGGGAATAGGTCAGCTCCAGCCACTTGGGTCCTATTCTGTTTCTCTCAACTGCCAAGTTTACTTCTGCCTTAGGGCCTTTACCATTCCCTCCACCTGAATGTTCTGTTGCCCGGATTTTTGCATGGTTGGTTGCTTCTTTGACATTTAGTGCTTAGCTTAAAGGTAACCTCTCCAGAGAGGCCTTTCCTGATTACCTGATCTAAATAAGCACATCCTTTGTCACACCCCCATGTAATTCACCAGCAAGGGCAGGGAATTTTCGCTCTTATTTATGACTGTATCCTAGATTGATGTAGCTATTAGGCACAATAAGCAGCATCCCTAGGGCTGGTGATACTTTTAGGGGCTCATGAAAATGTTTTAGTTTCTTTTAGAGTCTGAAGAGAAAAAAATTAATATTATCCAACTTGGATTATATTCCTGTTTATACCAATGCAGTTGTAAACTATCCTTTTTAACATGTTTTTAATGGAGGAAGGAGCCCAAGAAGGAAAACTGCCTAGGGCCCATGAAAGTCATTATGTGGCCCTGGCTACATCCTTACCACCTAGAATAATGCCCCGCACTTAGTAGGTGCTCAACGAAAATTTGTTTTGAATCAATGAATGCTCCTTCAGTCTTATCATGGCCTTGCAGTCTTTGAAATGGCAAATGACTCTGATTCCTGGGTTTCCTATTCCCTGAGCTAATCAGTCTAAACACTCCCTAGTTTGTTTATTTTATATAAGCTGGAAGGAGTCTTAATCAAGGGGTAGTCCAAATTTCTCATATTAGCTGTGGGAAAACCAAGGCCTTGACTTTAATTTGCTTTAACAGGTGTAGGAATTTAAGAGGAAGAGCTGCCCCAAAGTGGGACAAAGCAGGGGGCAGTCCCAAGAGACAGCATAGTATTTGGTTATAAACTCCAGCTTTTGAAGCAAACAGATCTGGTTGAAATCCCAGCTCTGCCACTTGCTGTGTCACTTCGGCCAAGTGCTTTCATCTCTCTGAGCCTGTTTATAATTCATTTATAAAATGGAGGTGGCTGGAAAGTTTGATCTTGTCTAGATGTTTAGCACATAGGAAGTGTTAGCTCAAAACAGAGGGTAGACAGTCATTCACTGGAATGATTTTGGGATAAAGGATGTTGGAGAATAGGGTGGAGGTATTGTATTGGATGGCTGTTGTTGATAAAAACTGTTGGTTTTGGTTTGACCAACATCCAATCCCTCCTTTTCTGGTAATAGTTTCCTTTGGGGAATGACCCCTCCGCCGCTCTCAGTCCATGTTTCAGAGAGGCTGATCCCAACCTCCCTTCCACTGGGGAGCACCAAACCAAGGTCTAGCGAAGAAGTCAAGTGATTGGTACAGGACGGGGTTCATAACCCAGGCTTGGCTAATCAGAGTCAGTGGATCCTGGAAAGAGACTCTCTCTGCTGGGATGGTCAAGTTGGCAGGACATGGAACTGGAGCTGCTGGGAGCCATCTTGCCCTCACGAATGGAGAGCCAACCCAGACAACAGCAGAGCAAGAGAGGCAGATTCCTGGCCATCTCATTTAACCCTCCACCTGGAACGAACCAAGCCTCATGCCCCTGAACTTTTTGTTTAAAGGCTCCAGTAAATCCCCTTTCATGCTTAAGCCAGTTTTAGCTAGGTTTATGTTAATTACAATTAAGAGTCTTTATTAATACAATGACCCCCACATCTAGAAAAAGGGGAAAGAGAATGCATTGTTGGTGACCTCTGGGATTCCAGAAGGAATAGGCAAGTGAGAGAGGCATTCTTCATTTTCTTCATGTGCTCCTTCTGAGCACAGTACCTAAGTAGAGAACCTGAACAAAGCAGGCACTTATTTTTGGAGTTAATGAATGAAGAGATCGGTGGATGGAAAGTCATTGGGGAAGACAATGGGGGATAGGATGAACTCTGGCTCTTTTCTTTACCCAGACTTTGGAGGTAGGGAGAAATCTGATCCAACCTCAATCTGATAGGAAAATCACCTCTATGAGATTCCTGACAGTTGGTAGTTGCTTAATGGTGGAATGAATAGGTGAATAAAAGAAAGGAAGGAAGGGCATGTAAGAAACTCAGAATGTCAAAACCTTCAAGGGCTTAGAGATGATCTTTGTCAACCACCTCAGAATTCTCTCATCTTGAAATGGCAGTAATATTCAAACCTACTTCCTCCGTGGAATTGTTGTAAGGATTAAAGGATGTCATACAAACAAAAGGCTTAGCAAAAAGCCTGGCAAGTTAGTAAATGCTCAGTAAACATTACTGTTATTATTATTCAACCAGAGTGGCTGGAGATGTAAGGAAGATGGGCCAGGGGGAATGCTTACCTGTCACTGAGACTCAGGGAACTGGCTCTGGGCCGTTCAGGGGAGCATAGGTATTTGCTGGAACCCCACATCTGCAAAGAGGGAAAAAGAAAGAATTATTAGTAACCTCTGGGATTCCAGGAGGAATGCAGTGTGACAGGCAGCCTCATTTTCCCCATGGTGATCCTTTGAGCACTCAGAGGTCCCAAAATAAGTCCCCAGGCCCCATAAATACAGGCCAAGAGACCAAATTAAAATACCAAAACTCTATGAATTCTAGATTGTAAATTTGGGCCCCTAAGTCATGATCCACACCTAAAACTAAAAGCAATAAATTCTCAAACTTTGACTTCAGAACTTCAGTTTTAACAGTGAGATGTAAGACTCTGTAATGGGGACCAGAACTGAAAACCATGGCTTGAGATCTCTAAACTGTGATATTAAGACACTAAAACTGACTTTAAACTCCCAAAGTGAGGACATAGAACCCTAAAAGAGCCCTTCCCAGACCTAAAAACCCTAAACTCTAATACTGAGATACTCTAGACCCCCCTAAACTATTACCTTCTGATCTTCAAATATGAGCCTAATCCCACATATCAAGATTACAGACCATAAACCTTAATACTGAGGACCCAATTCCTAAAGTAAGAAATCTAAGCCCCTCAAAGCAAAACTGAGCCCCCTAAATTGACCTCAGATCCTAAAATAAAGACCTCTAGACCCCAAAACTGTCACTTCAGACCCTCAAGTTGTGACCCCAACTCTAAAACCGAGATCTCACAGGTGAGTTTCACTCTGAGACTCAAACTCTTAAACTGAAGCCTCATACTCAATATGGGGGACTCCGGGCCCTAACACTTAATTCTCAAAGTTCCAAATTGTGACTCCAGGCCCTAAATCTCATACCTCCTACCCTACATTGAGATTCTAGACCTTAAATCTATACTAAGGCTTCAGTCCTCCCCAGTTCGACCTCAGATCCCCAAAATGATACTCCAGACTTCAAGCTGGGATCTCCAATTCCAATGGGAAAGCTTCCAGTCACAAAACCTAAGACCTTCAGATTTCCAAAACTAGTTCTGTCCAAACACAAATCCCAAGTCCCTAGATTCTAACTTGTGACCCTCAGCACCACTATTCAGAGACTTCATATTTCAAACTTGAGTCTGGATTCCAAAACCTATGCCCTGCCTCAGACCCAAACTCCGGCTCTGCTGCCCAGGTCCTGCCTCCACTACAGCCCCGGCACCCAAGGCATACCCGCCCTCCTGTCCCCCTGAAACTCCCAGAGGGTGGCCACGACCACAAAGTGTTGCTCCTGGGTAGACCCCAGGCTCCCTTCTGGTCAGCTAGTCCCCCGCCCCTTTTCCCTCAGCTTCCAGCACCCGCCTCAGGAAGTGCAAAATGGCGTGAGGCCCCCTTTCTGGTTTTGCGCCAGCCCCACACTTCGAAGCCGGATCAGACAGCGTCTCGCGCTGGTCCCGGGAGAATGGCCGCGCGTGAGCCCAGGCTGGCCTCGGCCACTACGTTCCCAACCCAAGCGTGAGGTGGGCGCAAATCCCCTTTGGCGCGAGGCTCCTGCTCAAGGCCTGAGGAGGAGAGCAACAGGGAGCTTTTGAGGCCAGGCCACGCCCCCACCAGTTCCCGCCAGGGCGTGCTGGGCACGAGACTGGAGAGGAGAAACGGCAGGGTGCAATGGCCTGCGCACGCGCGCCCGGGAAATGTTCCCTGTCTTCTACACAGCGCGAGCCTGGCCTCGCGCCTCCTGACACAGCCTTTGCTGTTGCGCGCCAAAGTTCCGACCAATCAGCGCTCACTCAGTTGCCCGCCTTTTCGGTAGGCACGCCCCACATGGCCACGCCCCCCGGCGACCAGGTCCAGGACCAAAGGAGCCTAAAGGGAGGCGGGGTCTCCCTAACTGCCAACTCTCAGGGAGAAAGAGATCTGACCAGTTTCCCAATTTGCTCTCTGGTGTCTCATTTCCACATTTTCCCTTTACCACATGTCTAATGAGGGCCTAATGTGTGCCAAGCACCATGCTGGAAGTTGGGAATTTAACTGAAGTCTTACCTGTGCATAGGCTGTGAGAACTCCAGTGAGGCTGAGGCTGCACTGAAGAGCCACAAACTGAGAAAAGGTGCAAAGAGGAGGGCCATTGGAGTTGGGCCTGAGTAGCAGTTCCCCCTTGTGAAGCTGTTATGTCCCTTTATGTAGCAAACTCTCCATTTTATAAAGTTCACTCTCATGGCCCATGAGGAGGATGTGCAGGAAAATATAGCTTAAGGAGAGGTAATCTAGCAATCTGGTGGAGAGTAGAGACCCTGGTGTCCCACACATTTAAGTTCAAATCACTTTCTTGCTGTGTTGCCATGGAGAAAACCTCAAGCTCTTTCTGCCTTAATTTTTATAAATTTGGGGTAATTCTTACTAGGGTTCTCTGCAGAGTGGCATATAATTACCATACAATAAATATTTACTCAGCACTTATTTACACTGTTTTGGGTGCTTGAACAAGATACTCAAAGGTGCTTGTCCTCGTGGAGCATCTGTCTAACTATGATGTGTGCAAATTCCTAGTGCATGGAGATTTCCTCCCTCCTAAGGCTTAAAGTCCTTATTTGTGAATTAGGGGGTGGTGGTCAGAAAACCAGGGAGGAAATGGATGGGAAAGTGAAAAAGTACAGGCACTGTTAATTATTATGCTAATCAGTTTAAGTAAATCGATAAACTTGCTCTTTCCCAACTCTCCACCCCTCACAAACGCCCTTTTGCAATATTCTCAATTCCTTTTCCAAGAGCCCCGGACAAAGATGGAGGAAGCTGGACTCCAACTCCCAGCACGCCTGGCGGGGGCGCTCTCTGCGCCTGCGCTGCCAGGCGCCCTCTCTGCCCCCCTGGGAGTTAGAGTCGTTCTTTGACTCAGCCCGCCCAGTTTGCGTCCTTCCCCACCTCCAAGCTTGACCGTGCTGCCTTCTGGGAGATGTAGTCCATGGCTGCCCAGACTCCAATTCCCAGCGGGCTTCGGGGCGGGAACCCGGAAGGGGAGGCTGGAGAGGAGCGAGTGGGGGAAACCCGCGTAGCCGAGGGAGCTGCAGCGCGCGGAGATGGTGAGAACCCCGAGCGGGGGCCGGGGGCGCTTGAGAACCGAGGCGGGGGTTCGGGACCTGGTGGCGAGAGGGAAGAGGCAGTGGCTAAAGAAGGGGCTGGATGAGGGGAGGTCGCTCGGGGGAGGGGATTGGGAGAAATGGGAGTCGGAGGGAATAGTAGAAGAATGGGGGCTGGGGATGGGTCTTGAAGGTGGGGAGAGAGTCGAGCTTTGGGATTGATTATAAGGGAGCTCAGAGCTGGGGAAAGGAGTCCCGAGTTGGAGAAGGGGCTGGGCGTCCAGGCAGAGGCCCTTAAGGGGGCAATTTCGAGAGGTATAGCCTGGGGGATGTGGAAAGGCATAGGAGTCAGTGCTAGATGAATGAGGGAGTCTAGAGGCTCCAAGGGAGAAGCCAGCTGTGGATGCTGTGGTTTGGAGCCTCTGGGTCGGATTGAGGGCAAGAGGGCAAACTGAGATGATGGAAGAGAGAGATCAGTGGTAGAGTGGTGTGTAAGTTAGGATCCAGGACTGTGGGTAGGGTGGGGAGCAAGAGATTAGGGGCCTGCATATGGCAATAGTTTGCTTAGTCCAGCCAGAGACTCCCGATAAACTGGGCAGTCACAGAACTGTAGGATAATATGGCCAGAAGGGGCCATAGAGACCTTTTACACTTTCATTTCTCCAGTGGGATTTAGAAAAGTGTAGTGGTTTATGTGCATGGACAGTTCAACATTCAGATCTTTTCTTCTGCCACTCCTTTATGACCTGGGCAAGTGTCCCCTCTCTGACACTGAGTGCCCTTATCTGTATTGTGGGAACAACATGCCACTGAGAAGAGAGGAGGCTCTACAAGGTCGTCATCCTGGCTGGCAGTAAGTCCTTAGTCTCAGAGCTGTTGGTGGGAAATTCCCTACTCCAGGAATGTGACTAGGTCACAGGTGCTAATGGATTCCCTCCTTTTCAGTCCAGCCCCAGGGGTGTTTTCTCAAAACTTGGCACACCCCAGCTTTGAAGCATGCAGGGTTTCCCCACAGTCAATTCCAGCTAAAACTTACTGTTTAGAAAGTGCCCGGCCCTGTTCTCAGCTGTTTGTATGTATTAACTCATTTAAGTCTGACAACATCCCTAAGTTGTAGGTGCTGTTATTATCTCCATTCCACAGAAAGGAAGCAGAGGCACAGAGAAGTTCAGCAACTTTCCCAAGGTCATCCAGCATTAAATGGTAGACTCAGGATTTAAGCTGAGGAATCCTGGCTCAGAATCTGTGCTCTCACCACGGTAATTTAGCCCCCTCTCCTCGTGCTGAACTACAATATTATGAGTAGGGCGGAGACTTGAGAACTGAAGCAGTCTTCAGTTTGAATTTTAGTTCTGCCATGTACTTGCTGTGAGACCTTAGGCAAGTCTTTTTGCCACTCTTTAACTATAAAATGGGAGCAGGAACCATAGGAAGGTTAGAGGGTTCACGGAGGTAAGCATGTAAAGTGCTTGGATAAGTGCTTGATACATGTGAGTTGTCATTCTTTTGAATGGAAAATGAGAAACTCAGACCTGAGGGAAAAGGCAGTAGTGAGGGACTAGTGAGGGAGACATCAGCCAGACTGCCTCCTTTCCTTCTCTCCCAGGTTGCTCCCACATCCTGAATCTTCTGGTCCCCTACTCTCTCCCTTTGGGCTGCCAAGTCCAAGGGTGACTCCTCAAGGGGATGGTCAGAAACTCAATCGGTCCGCATTCCCATTCCCAGCCAAATATAAATAATTCACTTGCCAGGGCCCAGCCTGGCCCAACTCCAAGTGTTTCAGCAAATAGGAAATATTTCTAACAACTGTGTGTCCCCCCCCCCCCTTTTTGGTCATTAGGACCTCACTGGGCAGTTTGGCAACTTTGTAAGTCATTTTGAAACAATTTGGTTCATTTGTTGTGAGGTCTCCTGAGTTTATCCCATAAGTTCTCTGACTCTGATAGGAAAGCTTCAGGTTAAAAGCACTGGCATCAGAGAGGCGCTGGCCCGCATCTCCATCTCAGGTGCTGTGTTTCCTTGGCCAAGTTGCATTCCCACTCTGGGCCTCAGTTTTCTCATATGTGAAATGGGTTCACTTTCCAAACATGAGACCCTTGTAAGGAGTTGACGAGAAAACATGTATAAAATGCCAAGTGCATATTAAGCTCTTAATAAGTGTGTGGTCTTTTGGTTAATTTTATTCTTTCAAGAAAAGTGTATTGAGCATGTGCTCTGGAAACAGAACACCCAGTTTTGAATCCTGGCTCCATCACCCACCAGCTGTGTGACTTTGGGGAAGTCACTTAACCCCTCTGGACCTCAGTCTCCTCTTCTGGAAAATGAGGGTTCATCCTTTGAGTAGTCCACAGTGTTGACAGAGCACCTTCTATGTGCCAGGTCTTGTACCAAGTGCAGGCTGACACCCTGCCCTTGGGAAGCTTTCTGTTGTCACAACACTGGGGCAGCCTTGCAGCTCTGGTGGCATTTGTGCTCACTTTTTGGTTTGGGTTTCTCTGTCACTGATTCATTTTCAGCCGCTCATGCCAGCTTTGCCTGCTTGTCATTGCTTTGCTGGATTTTTAACATTTTTCCTCCAATTCTCAGTGGAATTATCTGAAAACCTATTGGTTTGAGGAAAAGTTGCAAACCTCTAACTTGTCCCTGTTCCTGTTTGTCACATCTGGGTGCCCCGGGGTGATGTGACACTTTTTTCCCCTCTTTTCCTTTGTTTGTCTTAGAAAATGTATCTGCTTTCCAAGTTATTCTGCCTTTTCTTAAAATCTTAAATGTGTTTTCAGCCTGTGCTTGTCTGAAGCTTACTCATACAAAATGATATTTTTACCATTTCTAACGGTATATTTCTAGCAGCTCTGGTAAACTGAATTATTCCTAAAAACACAGGTTTTCTAAAACACTTGGCTTGTCACCTGCTCTGTGATGCTGTCCTGACCCCTCAGTTAAGATCATAAACCCTGCCTTAAACCCCGATCCCTCTTTCTTGCTCTATGTCTTTCCCTGTAGCACCTTGAAATTTACTATATATTTATTGTCCCCTCTCCCTAGTCCATGAGGACAAGAATTTCTGTCTCCTGGACCCTGCAGATCCCTGATGCCCAGAACAGTGCCTGGCACACAGTAGCTGGTCTGTAAATTCTGTTTAATTACTAGGTGAGACCTAATACCCAACAATAACAAAGGAATGACTGTTGAATGAGAATTGATTATTGTGAGGGACTAGGATCGGTCTAATTTCAGAATGTGAAATAAAGAGGGAAGAAGCATTTGGCTCAGCTGGTGATCTTCAGTAGTCTCACCTATTTTTTTCCTTTTTAAATTTCATTTGCTGGTTTTGTTTGTTTGTTTGGTGGGGGGGTAATTAGGTTTATTTATTTACTTATTTTAATGGAAGTACTGGGGATTGGACCCAGGACCTCGTGTATGGTAGGCACGCGCTCTACCACTGAGCTGTACCCTCCCCCGCTAGTAGTCCCACCTTTTCTTAATAATCCCAGCACCTGCGTATGGAACCTCTCCTTGGCGCCTAGGTGGCACTGAGTGCTCTACTGGGTTGATCTCAGTGAATTGTCAGCCAGCTCATGGATGGGCACTGTTATTATCTGTGTTTTACAGTGGGGGAAACTGAGGCATGGAGGGTTAAGGACCCTGCCTATGGTAACTCACACCCAAAAACTAGGGAAGCTGGGGTGCTCGCAGGCCCTGCCTGGATTCTGTTTGTGCCCTGGACCTCTACATCCTGAGGATTTGGATAAGTCCTACCATCCAGGAGCTATTAATTGGAAAGGAAAGCTTGGGAAGGGGAGAGAAACCAGCAGACCCTGAGTCCAACCATCCAATAAAGGAGTATAGATGGATCAGGAATGTGGAAAAAGTGGTAGTGGGGGGTGCAGGGTGGAGAGAGTGGAGGGAAGAAAGGGCAGGACCAGGAGCAGAGTCCTGGGGTCCTGCCACTGATGCCTGTGTGACTGTTGGCAGGTGCATTCCCTGGGCATTGTTCTGTGCCCAGCCTGGGCTGGCATGACCCTGACCCCCAACTCAGGGATGGAGGCACCCCAGGGTGGGGAAAGGGGCAGGTATCACCTGAGTCAGCGTTGGGGTCAGGCATCTGCCTTTTTTTTTTTAATCATTTTTTTCCTTCTTTCTTTGGTTTATTCTGTGGTTGATACTGTTTCCAGCTTCTTAAGCTGCATGCTTAGCTTGTTCATGGTCAGCCTTTCTCCTTTCTCTGCGCATCCATGGGGGCAGGGGCTCCCTAGACCTGCTACACAGCTCTCCTCCTCGGAGCTCCCCTTGCCTTCATCTGGGGACTTCTTTTGCCCATCTTCTGGGCTTGATTTTACTTCCTTGATCTGATAGCTTTCTAAGGGTTCATGGACATGTTTTTTTGTTTGTCTGTTTTGCTTTGCAGACTTGCACCTCTCATGGAAGGGTTTTAGGCAGGGGAGTGATATGGTCTGATGTGTGTTTGGAAAGATCACTCTGGCTACCATAGAAAGGATGAAGCAGGAAGAGCTAAACCAGGCCAGTGAGCCAAGTGCAGAGGCTGGAGCAGCTACGCCTTTGAGGAGAGGTCCCAGCCTTCCAGAAGTCCAGAGGATGGAGGGGAGAGAGGCCCACACCCAGGTCATTGTCATTGAGGAATGACAGGTGCTCCAAGAGGAGGCCTCAGGAGCAAGAGAGCCTATGTAGCTTAGGAGGGTACCAGGACAGCTCCTGGAGAAGAGGCATCCTGCCTTGGTCCTAGGAGCACGATTTCCACCAGTGGACTTGGCTGGAGCCAACTAGTTTTTTACAAGAGGTCCCCAGTAGCCACTGTGCAGAAGGCAGACAACATGGCATCCTTAGGGGTTTGTTCAAACACGTACTGCACATCTGCAATGTGCCAGGGCTTTACTTCTCAAACTTAAACGAATCTCCCAGAGATCTTGTTGAAGTGCATGTTCTGATTCAGTAGGTGTACCGCAGAACCCAAGATTGCATTTCTAACACGATCCCAAGAGCTGCTGCCCCAGGACCACACTGATAGTAGACAACTGCTAGGCGTTGTTCCAAAAGCTAGAGGTATGGCAGTGAGAAAAAAAAAAACAACAGACAAAAATATCAGCCCTGGGGGAGCTTTGTTTTACTGAGGGGAGCCGACCATAAACTTTATAAACAAAGTTTATAGTGTATTAGATAGTAATGTGTGCTAAGGAGCAAAATAAATCAGGGAATGACAGTGTCTGTGACAGAAGCTGCAGTGTTAGATTAAGGAAGGTCTTATGAAGGTGATCTCTGAGCAAAACCTGGAGGAGGTGAGTGGGTGAGCCCTGTGGATACCTGGGGAGGAGTATTCTAGGCAGGGGGAACAGAGAGTGCAAAGGCCTGGAGGACTGAACAAGATGATCCAGGAAAAGTACCCCATAGACTCAGTGAATGAGCTGCTTGCACTTTGGAGTCAGCCAGCCTCTTTGATTCAAAGCCCTGCCCCAAAACCATGTCCGATAACAATCACTTAGCCATTCTCTGCCTCCACTTCTGAATCTTTGAAATGAAGTGAAACATTGTGAGAATGAAATGAGTTAATATTTGTAAAGCACTGAGAGCAAAGCCCGGCTCCCAGCTAGTGCTCCAGTGTTAACTGCTGCTGTGATCCTCATTTTCTCTGTAATATATTCATGTTGGCCATGATTGTTTATTTGGATGCCTGCCCCCTTTCCCATGAGCTCTTCCTGGTGAGCTCAGTGTCATCTCTGTGTCCTCAGCACCCAACCCAGGGCCAGCACACAGGAGGACCTCTGAATGGCAGATGAGGGATGTAAAACTGGATTCTCTAATTGTTGGGGGCATTCCGGCAAGAGTGCTGATTGTGTGGTTCAGGTCCTTACTGATTTTATCTTTTCAACCAATTATTAGGGACAAATATATTCAGGTTTGCCATTACAGTTGTAGATTTGCCAAACTGTGTTGTTCTGTTGTTTTTGGCTTTATCTATTTTGAGGGCACAGTATTAGGAGCATATATGTTGAGAATTTTTGTGTACAATGGGTCAGTTTGTTTTGTCACCATCTCTGTCCCTAATAATACATTTTGCTTTTGTTAGTTATTATTTTTTTAAGTGGCAGTGTCAGTCCTCTACTTGTCTCGTAGTTCATATTTGCCTGGTCAGTCTTTTTCCATTTTTTAGTTTTTAGTCTCTCTGGCTTGTGATGTTTTACAATAAAGGATCTTCACGGAGCATTCTCTGAAAGCTGACTTAGTGTCGGGCCTTGTGCCGGGCTCAGTGTGTGGGAAGTTAGAAAATTCTGCCCCAGTGACCTCGGACACAGATGGAAAAGCTGGGTGTGAAACAGAGTTTACACTGCCAGGCCTCATGGAGTTTAGGACATGGAACCTCAGGGAAGGGAGCTTTGATCCATTCAGTCCCATGCTGGGCAGTGTTGCTGGGGTCACCGTGATGACCATGATAGCTCTGGCCCTTCCTCCCTCCCCTCCTCCCAGGGGTTCACTAACCATTGGAGAAGACAGATCCATTCCTAGACAGTGATGACTCTTAAGTGGGCAAAGCTGGGACTTGGGAACCCAGAGGCCCCCGTCTGGGCAGGTGGGAGGTTTCCAGGAAGCAAGCTCAGGGAAGACCTCTCTGTTAAAGATATAGGCCTGTTAAAGTTACATTTGCACAAAGACCCAAGTTACATAAGGCACTCAGCCATATAGAGATCTGGGGAAAAGCATTCCAAAAACCACAGAAGGGAAGAGCTTGGTGACTCTGAGGAACAGACAGCAAGGGGGCCAGTGTGGGAGCCCAGAGGTGAAGCCTGACCCAGCCTGGCTGTTTAGCTTCTTGGAGGAGGAGATAGCTGAGCTGAGACCCTAGAGGATATATAGTTCAGCAGCAATCTACAATCATTCCCTGGGTTCATATCCCTACTCCAAGTCACACCTGTTATGTGTGACCTTGAGCTAGTTAGGCAACCTGTCCTGCCTCAGTTTCTTCATCTATATAATGGAGGTAATAGCGCCTACTGAGGATGAGACAGGGCCCTGGTATTCTGACTACTTTGTGTGCCAGATCAGGTGCTTCCCTGGGCCCCCAGGGGGGGTGTGGAAAAGTCGGAAGGGAGGAAGCTGGACTGGTGGAGTAGCTGGGCCTTTTCCCGAGGGGACGGGGAAGTCATGGGAGGTTCTGAGCAAGGTAGGGACAAGGTCAGGTTTATACTTTAAGAAGACCTGGCTATGGTGTGCATAATGATCGGTAGCAGGCAAGGTTGGTGCAGGGTGTTGAAGATGGACAGATACCAGCAGTGGAGCCATCTTTGGGTGTCTCTTGAGTTCCCTTGGCACTGGAAGGATCTAGGCCTGTGTTGTTCAATAGAAATATAAAGTGAGCCTTACATGTAATTTATTTATTTTTTACATGTAATTTAAAATCTTCTAGGGAGGGTATAGCTCAGTGGTTAGAGTACAGGCTTAGCATGCACAAGGTCCTGGGTTCAATCCCCAGCACCTCCATTAAAATAACTAAATAAATAAACCTAATTATCTCCCCCTACCAAAAAATTAATGAATAAAATCATCTAGTAGTCATATTTAAAAAGCCAAAAGAGAGGAAGTTAAACATTTTAATTGAACTCAAGTATATCCTAAAAATTATCATTTTAACAGTTAATCAATATTTTAAAACCATTATTGAGATATTTCATATTCTTATCTTGTGCTAAATCTGAGTCATATTTGAGGCGCCTGGTTGGAAGGGCGGGACAGAGAGGCCCTTTTGGCCACACGGCTTGGGCCTTGAATGCCAGGCCCAGAGGCTTAGACTCAGTGCCTCCGGAGCCGTTGCAGGGTTATGCTCGTTTGTTTTTCAGGGTGAGGTGATCCCGCTGCCCAATCCCCACCCCACCCCGCCCCAGCAGTAAATCTCGGCTCTTAAGATTCCCTACCAAAGCTAGGCATTTGTAGATCTTTCGGCCCCCTTCCTTCCGTCCTGCAGCCTCAATCCCTGAACTGCTTGGCCCTTTAACTCTCAGCTATCAATCAGAGTTCCTGTTTAGAGGGAACGTCGTATTAAACCTTTCCTTTGTAAGGCCTTGGGCCTCTGTCCTGGCCTTGTTCCTCCGTTTAGCAGGAAGTTGGGAATTGTTCTACGCTCCCTTGCATTCGGCCGTTTCCACACCCACCTCGTCACCTCCCGCCTACTCCTCCCTCTTTCGAAGTTGGGCCCCTTCGCCAAGGCCTTCCTTATATGGGCACGGCCCCGAACGGCCGCCGCTCATTGGCTGGGGGCGTCACGCGCACGTCTGTCAACAAAGGGGCGGAGGGAAAGTAGTCGGGTGCCCGCCTGCGCGGCTGCAGGGGGAAAGGAGCGAGGGGGCGGGCCATTTCTTCCCCTGCACACGCTTGTGCACTGCCCTCTTCTCCCGCTGCCCGCAGTGGGGTTGGGGGTGCTTTGGGGGCGTGTCTAAGTTTCGAGGGTCGCCTAAGGGGTTGGCGGGTTACAAATTTTGCATTTAAGCGATATTTGGAGGGCTTGGGGAAGTTTTTGCGTGGGTGTGGGGGTACTCTGGGGTTCCCTTGAATTTAGGGGGCACTTTGGGACTTGGATTTGGGTTCTTTTGTAGTGTGGAAAGTTCGGTTGTGTTGTAGGGGGTCTCCTTTGTGGTTTGGGGTGTTTGGTGGGCATAGGATTTGGGGAGCCACGGAGACTTAGAAGCAGAGTCCAAGGGTACCAATCCGGACCCCCAGTGGTGGGCTTTTGGCTCCCTTGACTTCCTGCCTGTCTGACTCCCGACGGGATTCAACCTTCTGTGCCTCACGTGGAAACAGGGGCTAATAACACTACCTGCTTCATAGAGACGGAGGAGGATTAGCAGGAATTGTTAGAACAGTACCTAGTAAGCTCCCAGTGAGCGTGCAATAAGCTCTCGCCTCTTTATTAAGATTTGCGACATTTCTTTGGGAGTATTTGGGAGGTTCTTTTGAATTTGAGAAATATACGGCTTGGGATTAGTTTTGTGCATTAGGGAGCTTTTATGTTTTAGTGAGTTACTTTGTGGTTGGGGGGCTTCTGTGGAATTAGGGAATAGATGTGGAGGTTTGGAAAGAGTTTGAGGAGAGTATTTCAGGAAACTGGTCTTTTGGGGCATCTGTGAAGTTGGGAAATTGCTGTTGTTGAGTTCTTGGTAGGCATGGGATCTGTGAGGGGTTCGTTGAGATTGAGGCTTTCTGTGCTGGAAGGGATATTTTTAGGTTTGCAAGTTTAACATAGCATTTGAAAGGGTCTAGATATTTTGGGGTATTTGGGGTCTGAATATATTTGCATCTATAGAGAATGAATGGCCTTTGCTGTGCTAACTTTTATTCCTGGACATTAAGATATGTTGGTGGTTGGTAAACTTGGCCATGTATAGGTTTTAGGGGCTGTGTGGTGATTTTTTTTTTCTTTTAGCAAGAAAGTGGGATTTTAGCAGGGCCTATAAGTAGGGGTAGGTGGGATTAGGGGTTGTTGGGGCAAGGGTTTTTAGGATTAGGACTCTTCTGTTTCTGGTGTCTCTGTGTATTTGGAGGCTGTCTAGATCTTGAGTGGTGTTTCCAGGGCCATGAAGTGAACTCCAGGGGTGTTAGTTGTGTCTGTGGTATTGCCTGAATTTAGAGAAACAGTATATACTGCAGGGGTGAGCAAACTTTTTCCATAAAGGGCTACATGATAAGTATTTTAGGCTTTGCAGGCCTGTATGTCCTCTTGTTGCAACTACTCAGCTCTACCATTGTAGCATGAAAGCTGTCATAAACAAATGAACATGTTTCAATAAAATTTTATTTGCAGAGACAGGCAGTGGGTCAGATTTGGCCTATGGCTCAAAGTAGTATGACCAGGAGTCAGCAAACTGCTTTTGCTGGTCAGTAAGCAAGCGGAAGGTTCAGTGTTTGAAGGATATTTTGGTATTAATATGTCTCGAGGGAGATGGGCCAGGGAAGGATTGAGACTGTGGGATTGAGACTGTTGGTCCTGCGGTGGAACGTGGTCATGTTGGACTCATTAGCAGAACTGCCTCCAGGTTAGGTCTTGTACACAAAGTCATTGCAAAATAAAATGGTCCTTATGACAGGCCCTAAATTGGAAACTCTAGAAACTAAGTTTGAGGGCCTGGTTTTGTGTGATATAAGTCTTCCCCACTCTGAGCCTCAAACTCGGCCAGTTGTGAGCAACTTGAGGTATCTAGACCAGAACAGGCCTTCTCATACTATGGGTCTGTGGCTGTGCTTAAGGAAATTACCTGCACAATCTCATGCAAGCGTGTGCATTTTTCTGGATGAGGATACACAGCTTGAAGAGATCCTCAAGGAACCTCATGATCCGGACAAAATGAAGAACTGAATTCTTAAGGGCTGGTCTGGCTCTGACCTCAGATTTTCTTTCCCCACCCAGCCCACCTCATTCCTTCCTCTGTGGGCTCAGGTTGCCACAGCTGTGGGCAGGGCTGGGAATTCTTGTCTTTTCAGGAACTTGTTACTGGGTGAGCAAATAGAAAATGGGGGAGCTATCTGTCAGTTGATCCTTTCACTTCTGTTTCAAGGTTATGGCAGCAGGAAGCCTCTGGATTGTGAGTGAAACCAGTCAGGCAGCAGAGGTTGGAGCAAGCTGCCAACTCCAGTCACACCCTGGGTTTTACAAGAGCAAGTCTCATCCCCTCTGCCGCCTTCCATTTTGCTCATTGTGCCAGGGAGGTGGGACTAGGTTTTGGTTTTTTTTTTTAATTTAATGGAGGTACTGGAGATTGAACCCAAGACCCCGTGCATGCTAAGCACAAACTCTACTACTGAGCTGTATCTACCCCCCTGGAAGGAGAGGTTGAGGTGAGGGGGATATAGGGAGGGCAGGCTATTCCCCAGCTCCCCTACCGCCTCTTCCCTGTCTCCAGGTGGCCTGTGGATTCTCCCACCACCATCCAGGTCCTGAGATGTGGTGAATCACAGCCTGTCTGCCACCATTTCCCCAGAATGGACCGAGGTAGCCTTCTGCCCTTCCAGCTGTGGTGCCCCCGGCCCTTTGGCACCTACTCCCAGAACCAGCCTCGGCCACCTTCCGCAGCCCTCAAGCCGTCAGCCTGCCCGGAGCCAGGCAACGGGGCGGAGCCAGACCATGGGCCTGCCCACTCAGAGAACACACCTCCAGCCTTGGCCACAGAGGCTCCTGCCTCCCAGCCTGGTCCACTTCTTTCAGCAGCAGCTGCTGGCGATGAGGGTCGAGTCTTGCTGGACACATGGTATGTTATCAAGCCCGGGAATACAAAGGAGAAGGTGGCCTTCTTTGTGGCCCACCAGTGTGGTGGGGGCAGCCGAGCCAGCTCCATGAAGGTCAAGGGGCACTGGGGCAGTGACAGCTCCAAGGCCAAGCGGAGGAGACGCTGTCTTGAGCCTACAAAGGCTCCACCAGACCCAGGGGGACAGGAGGGGCCCCCTGCTGCTGAGGGGGCCCCAGCTTCAGCCAGCGAGGATGTGGACCTGCTCTCTGTGGCCGAGATGGTGGCCCTGGTGGAACAGCGGGCCGCCCTGGCCCTTCAGAACTACCCACGCCCCAGCACCCCAGCGCCTGTGGTCTTTGTGTCGGCTGAGCAGGGTGGACCTGCCAAGGGGCTGGGGTCGGAGCGGCGGGCTGGTGGCGGGGACTGCAGCCGTGTAGCTGAGGCGGTGGCCCACTTTGAGGCCCAGCGGGACAACCCTCCAGCCAAGGGCCTCCGCAAGGAGGAGCGGCCTGGACCAGGCCCTGGGGAAGTGCGCATCGCCTTCCGGATCTCCAATGGCCGAGAGCCCCGGACACCAGATGGCAGCTTGCCCAATGGGAGCGGGGGCCGACCGGGTTGTGCCTACCCTGGCAGCCCAGGTCCTGGGGCCCGGGCCAAGGACAAGATCACCTGCGACCTATACCAGCTTATCAGCCCCTCTCGGGATGCCCTCCCCAGCAACGTGGAGTTCCTGCTGGCCAGGGCAGATGAAGCCAGCGAGGGTGAGACCCCAGCCCCTGCCAGGCCTGAGGACACTCCCCCGGCGCCCCCTCCACCCCCTGCCCGGGACTGTGGAGCATCTGGCTTCCACGTGGACGTGGTGGTAACAGGTGTGGTGGACGAGTGCATCTTCTTTGGCAAGGACGGCACCAAAAACGTGAAAGAGGAGACGGTGTGCCTGACTGTCAGCCCCGAGGAGCCACCCCCACCTGGCCAGCTCTTCTTCCTCCAGTCCCGTGGGCCAGATGGGCCGCCCGAGCCACCCCCAGCGGACTCGCCGGCCACCGCGCCAGGCCCGGACGATGCTGAGGGGACGGCGGACACCTCCCTGTGCCGCCTGTACCGGCACGTGTCTCATGACTTCCTGGAGATCCGCTTCAAGATCCAGCGGTTGCTGGAGCCCCGACAGTACATGCTGCTGCTGCCTGAGCACGTGTTGGTCAAGATCTTCAGCTTCCTGCCCACGCGGGCCCTGGCGGCCCTCAAGTGCACCTGCCACCACTTCAAGGGTATCATTGAGGCGTTCGGCGTGCGGGCCACAGACTCACGCTGGAGCCGCGACCCACTCTACCGCGATGACCCTTGCAAGCAGTGCCGCAAGAGATACGAAAAGGGCGATGTGTCGCTCTGCCGCTGGCACCCCAAGCCCTACCACCACGACCTGCCTTATGGACGTTCCTACTGGATGTGCTGCCGCCGAGCTGATCGCGAGACGCCCGGCTGCTGCCTGGGGCTGCACGATAACAACTGGGTGCTGCCCTGCAATGGGCCGGGTGGGGGCGGGGGCCGGGCCGGCCGGGAGGAAGGGAGGTGAAGCCGGGGGAGGGGGGGGGAAGAGCCCACCATGCCCACCCCCACCCCCTCCTGCTGGGAGCCGAGGGTCAGGACTGGGTGGCCAGCCCATACCCCCAGTCCGGGCAGCGTTGAGCCCCACTCCAGAACTGAGGTGGGTTCAGGGCGATGACCCAGGAAAACACTTGGCTTGACCCCTACTGGTTTTCTACTCTTGAGACCCTCAAGTAGGGTAGGTTGTTTTTTTTTTTAATCAGCATCTCAATTTCTTCTCCATTCAGCCCCATTGCCCTCCCTGCCACTCCCCATGCCCCAGGGACCCACCAGCAGGGAGCAGACGGCAGCTAATTTTCGTACTACTTAAGGGTTCCCCCATTCTGGCCCCCTTACTTTCCCTCCCCCAGTTCTTGGTCTCAGGAGCTGTTTTTTCCCCAAGAGGCTGCAGCACCCACGGTTGGTTCCTCTCCTGAAACCTACTCCACCAGGGCTCACCTCTTTAGGAATCCGGGGGCTGGCAGATCACGAATCAGATTTGGCACTTTTCCTGGCAGCCTGTCATTTCTAGACGTCTCCCCCATGAAAACACAAATCCATTTTCTCCTTAACCTCAAGCTGCCTGTCTCTCTGCTTCCCCTAACGGGGGAGAGGGAGAAAAAAGTTGAAAATTGAAGTATGAAAAGTCCCCTCCTCCCAATATGTAAGCTGTTGCCATCACTACCCCCCTCCTCGCCCCACAAAAAAAGCTGTGAAGCCTTTTGCCTCGCTCTTGACAGCGTGGGGGGGGCCGGTGGGCAGGGACCGTGGGTTTGAATTTCTGGGTTGTTTTTCCTTCCGCTCTGGATACTTGTTCAGGTGTTGCTGGGGGAGGTCTCGCCACCCTCAGCCACAGGTGTTTCTTTAGAATCCTTTGGTCAACCAAGACCTTGATTTTCAGGCAGTTTCATTGGGGGGTCATTTTGTTTGTTCTTTTTGGGGTTTTTTTGGGTGGGGGTTTGGGGTTTTTGTTTTTTTTTTTGGTTTTGGTTTTTCATCCTTGTGGTTCTGGAAAGCTTCTAACGTGTGGCATCTGGCCAATTTTGAATTGGTCCTTTGTATAAAATCAATATTTATAAGGTTGGGCCCAGACTGGTTTGTGTGTTGTTCATGGAGGGGGTTGGGGAGAGAAGGGAGTCATGATGAGATGGAAAAAGTTGAGAGAGAAGGATCTTTAGCCAAGTCCGTCAGCCTGAGATTATTTTTGACTCTTCATCTGTGTCAGTTTGGATTTGGAAATCTCAAAATAGTAGAAGCTTAAACAAGATAGTTTTGATTTCTATAGAAACCCAGTCAGTGTTGGGCATTATGGTGGCCCTGAAGGCATTGGGAACCCAAGCTTCTTCTAGCTCGTTATTTCATCATTCTTTGGCTGTGGCCTCATCCTCATGGTCCAAGATGGCTGCTAGAGCTCCACCCATCACCATTTTATAGAAAGTTCCCTTCCTTCCGGTTGTACTACCCTATACTTCTATACACACCTCCCAGGTCAGAACTTTAGGCACATGGAAGGACTGCAAAGGAGACTGGGAAATGCAGTCTTTTAGCCAGGTGCATTATGCCCAACAAAAAACTCTTATTAAAGATCCCTGTAATTGAAGCTTTAAAATATTCAGTTAATTATTTACTAAAAGAAGAGGGGAAAATGGATATTGAGTGGTGGCTAATAGTCCCTGACATTCTTATCAAGGAATCAGAATTTTCAAGGAGACAAAGGTATATCATGGTAGTTACTTAATACTTAGATTTTAGAATCAAAGAGACCTAGGTTTGAATCTTGGCTTGATTTTGTGGGACTTCAGTTTCCTATGGAGGGAAGGCCAGATTATTTAGACTCTCCTGCAGAAAACAGGAAGTTAAAAAATCTTAAAAGCATCAAATAGCTAATAAAGTACAGTTAAGGACATATACTAAGCCAGAAATTTAAGGGAAAGGTCCATGAGGCCCTGAAGCCACTTCGGATCTGAGGACACTTGCTGATGTGAACAAACTTGGATTCCCTATTTGCAGCCTTACTGGGACAAGCAGGCAGAAGTCAAGGCCAAAGCCTGTCCAAGGGGAGAAATCTAATAGGAGCTGAGATCCCACCGAACTATACACTCAGATAAGGCTGACCCAGAAGACTGCAGAGAGGACGTTTTAAACACTGAGGGGAGCACAGGACTAAGAGAAAGAAAGCAAAAAATGGACCTTGAGAATTTGTGGCCACAGGCTGGTCCTTGGCTTGGGTTTGTGTCCCAGGGTACTTCTAGCTGAGATGTCTGGCAGAAACCAACAAATCCTCTGGTAGAAAGAGCTATTATCTCGAATCCCCACCAATAATTTTTTAGACAGTGAGTGGTAACAGTCAAGTAACAAAACACCCATGGAAATAAAGCAGCATGAGCGAGATCCAGCAGAGGCAACAGAGCAAAAACACTCACAAAGACTTCAGGCGGTGGAACTGTCAGCCACAGATTAGAAGGGGAAAAAAAGAGCTTGGAAATAACTGCAGGGAAACCAGACCTAAATAACGGCCTAGCGGAAATGAAAGGAAAAAACCCACAGATGGACAATAGCCCAAAGTCAAAACTCAATGTGCTGGGCTAAACAACAAATTAGACACAACAAATAAGAGACAAAGATTTATTGAACTAGAGCTGGGTCTGGAAAGTAGCACAGAGAGAGAGAGGAAAAAAAAAAAGAATGTTTATGGAGGATAGAGGAAGTCTAACACATTGAACTGGCATTCTAGAATCCGAAGAGAGAATGGTGTAATGACAATATTCAAAGACACGATGGTTACAAATTCCAGCCAGGTAAAAGTCCAGTGAGCCCAGCGAGTCCTAGGCAAGATAAATAAAGAGACAAATAATCTAGACATGCTGGGAAAGTGTCCAGCTGTGATCGTCCGTAATTGATTTCTCTGCAGCTCAGTTTCTTGATCTGACAAATGAGAATACTGACAATTCCTCAAAAGGCTGATACGTGAGCCGTTGCACCTACAGTCCTCAACAGTTGTACTCATCAAATACACCTTGTGGCCCCTTCATAGTAGGAAGCTGGAGCAGCCTAAGTTTGGGGGACGGTTGGGAGCTGGGGAAGACATCCCCTTGCCAAGCGTCTGCAGCCTCATCTGTAAAATGGGGTTCATGATCCTTAACCCAAATTCAAGTGAAAAATGTGCCCAGGCCCCTGGCCCAGTGCCTAGTGTGCAGTACACTCAGCAAGATGGCTTGCAGGTAGGTATGAAGGGCTGGGGATGTAACTGAACACACTGCTTCCCCTCTCAACACAGAGGTGTTGGTGTCACTTACTTCTGGGTGGCTGTGAGGCTGACGGGGTGGCTGTGAGGCTGACGGGGACATGCTGTACTTTTAAGGGGTTGCACCATGCCTGCCAGCCAAGGAATGGACAGACAGGAACTCTCCTTGTGATTGAGACCCTCTTGCCACCCTGGCTGATGTCTGTCAGTTGCCCTTGTGAACTCGACTTCTGCTAATTCCATCTCTAGGAGGCTGTTGGTACCCGGCCCCCACTCCCAACCCCGCTCTAACTTGGGGCCAGTTAAAAGCCTCAGGGGGAGCTACTTTTTGTCAACAATCTGTAGGTCCAGCACAGGTGATTTTTGGAGGGGAGGTAGGAGATGGGGGTTGGGAGCAGAGCTGTGGGTGAGAATTGGGGCTCTGTAAATAACTGGTTGGTAATCCTCAGCTCTGGCCACTTCATTTGCAAAATGAGAACCGAAATTGTACCTACCTCCAGATTTGGGGGGAGACTAAATGAGTTGGTATCTGCGAAGTGCTTATAGGGCCTGGCACACAGTTGATGCCCCATAACTGTCAGCTGCTGTGGAAGAACGTGAATCAAGGACCTGATTATCCTCTCATCTGATAGCCTGAGTTGCAGCCCATGAGTTCTCTTGAGTCCTCTCCAGCCTTGAGTTGGCTTGGAAGGCCAATGTGCACCTTTACTCTTTGACCCTCCATCCTGGCTGGCATCCCTGCGGCCTACCAGCTCTCCATCAGAGTCACAAAATCAGCAGGTATGGAACCCAGCACAGGACTCCCTTTCTAGGCATCCTCCACTGTATGGGTTGCTTTGGGGTAGGTTTGCTGAGCAGCTATGAGTGCACCAAACCTGCATCCTTAAGGACAGCGTGTCCTAAAGTTTGCTAATCATCTGACTTCCTCAGGGACTTGTTACAGAGTCCTGGCTCCTCTCTGAAGTTCTGACTGAGTAGATCTGGGGTGGGACCCTGGGGAGAGCATTTTTTAAAATAAGCACCCCAGTTGAGCCTGAAAATCAGATAGGGCAGAGAAATAATTCCTGGGGCCATCACTAGAGTTGGCAGTTACACACACCAGCTCTCACTTGCATACCCACAGCTGAAAGGAAAAGGATTATTTAACTAGTTTACAGTGAATGTAGATATGTCTTATCCGTTCCTACAATATGTGCCCTCAAACTAGCAAAACCCAGCGTTTGCCGAAGTATCTTTTGAGGTACCCTAGTTCTGTGAGGTGCTTCCCAATAAAGGGGTTCCATGGTGAAATACTTTGGGGAATACTGCATTCTCTCTTACTTTTGAAAATTCACATGGTGCAATGAAGAAACTCATTTAATGTCTCACCCCGCTTCGAACCCCTTGTTCATGCAACACCTATTTATGCTAGTTTCCACAGAATATGTTTTGCAGAAGCACCGATTTACTGCCACTTGGATCTGGCAGAATCTGGAGTTCCCAAGTCTTGGCTTCCATCTCCTCTGTTCCTGCTTCTGAGCACACCCTCTGTGGGCCCCGTGTGGTGCATCTTTGTGGGAGTTGGGTTTGGACTGGTGCAGTAGCAAGGCTGCCATTTTGGAGAAGGAACCAACACAAAAACATAAGTCACAGAGAATTCATTTGGTTGGGGGTATTGCTGGTCCAGACGCCAGTCCACAGTTGGCCAATCAAAACTGAGAACTGGCACTTGGTCCCTGTAAACCTTCAGCCCAAGTGTTTCCCTCAGGGCAGGGGCCAAGTTCATTCCTTTGGCTCTCACTCCACAGTGGTCTGTCTCTTCCATGACTTTGAAGAGTGGCAGCTTGAGAGAGTCAAAGAAAGAGGGTCTTCCAGTCACAGCACAAGCAGAGCCAAGGGTGTCACCAAGGACCAGCCAGCACACCCCAGGCCGGCCTGGCCCAAGCTCCTTGGCTGCAGGGCCCCAGCCACGTCCCCCGCTGGGCGCTTCTTCCTCAGAGTCAGCAGGGGGCGCTAGAGCCCCAGGTACTCAGCCAGGAACACAGCGAGGATGCGGCTCAGGTTGTGTACCGTGGGTGGGTGCAGGTTGGCCTCAGAGTCATCAGACGTGTGCCAGACGGAGGGGAAGGGCGTGGAGATGAGGTGGAGCACTGGGACCCCTGTGGGACAGAGAGGCAGCTCAGGCCCCGTGCGTGGACCACAGCAGCCCCAGGAGCCCAGGCCCATGCCTGGGGAAACTTGCTTGGTCCCCTTCAACAGAAGATACTCTGTTGTGGCACTTAAAGAACTCTGAACAATGATTTTAAGTGTGTGAAGGTACATGTTCATTTAAAAACTAGACCCAGTATATTTAGACCTGGTATATTTATTGTCTTCATGACACAAATTAGAAAAACTTAAAACTTGACGGATTATGGAAAGACCAGAAGAAGGGAAGGATGTCTTTGACCCTCCTTGCCAGGTATACCTATTAGGCTTTTTCTCTTCTTTATTAACAGTTAGCGTTTATGTCCTATTCCAGGTCTGAGTCTAAGGCCACACACACACACACAAACACACGCAGGCAATTTTATCCTTACCATCATCCTAGAAGGTGTACTATGATATCCCCATTTTACAGATGTGGACACTAGGCACAGAGGCAGGCAGAGTGATTTGCCTAAGGTCCCACCTCTAGGAAACAGCACAGTCAGAATTTGAGCCCAGGCCACCTGTCTCCAAAGTGTGCGCTCCTAAACCTTGCACTGCAATGGGTTCCTGTCCTCAGAGCACTTCCCTCTGTTTTTGTCCACATTTGGTAAATGTCTGCCCCCCTACTACAGGAGCCAGGCCCATCCCTGTTTCCCTGCCACCTAGCTCAGTACCTGCCTTGGGAAGTGGTCACTGACTGAATCAGTAAAGGCATTGCAAGAAATGTCTATTTGTTGAATGCGTATAGAGTGAAAATTTAAAAAGCAGTTTTTGGCACTTAGTGCTTGGCCAAGTACTGTGTAAAATGGCATTTTATATACCTAATCTCATTTAATCCTCCCAACCCTGTGACTAAGAATATATACATACACATGTGTTTGTATGTATGAAGAAATGGGGGCACAGAGACACTAAGCAATTTGCCCTAGGTCCACCAATGGTAAGTCACAGCTTCTAAAACCCAGACCTGTCCAATTCTAAAAACCTATGTTCTGAACCTCTTGAACAGATGTCTTCAACACTGGCTGTGCGTCAGAATCATCCGGGAGATTTGTAAAAATAATGCAGAGGCCCAAGATTGTGGTTCAGTAGGCTTGAAATGTGACTAGGTATTTTTTGAAGCTCAGGTGATTATGCTGGGCTGCCAAGGCCTTGAAAGGCAAGAACGAGAAGAAACTGCTATCACTGAGACACCATCAGCAATGGCTAACATGTCCTTAATGCTCGCTAGTGCCAGGTGCTGGTCCAAGGTTTTTACATATTAACACATTCAATCCCCTCAACAACTCTCAGTTGGAGGCTATCATCCCCATTTTACAGATGAGGAAATCAAGGTACAAATAGGTTAAGCAACCTGCCAGCAGTCCCCACCTCTGGGAAGGGGCCAGGGCCAGGTCCCATCTGTGGCTCCCTTGAACCCCTGCCCCCCACTCCTCTCTGCAGCAAGTACCTCGGCGGAGGAAGGGGATGTGGTCATCTTCCACAGAGCCAGGGGGCTCCCCAGACTGGAAATACATCACTTCCCAAGGATGAGACTGCAGTAGGTTCAAACGGTGCAGGCGCTTCTCTGGAGGCACGGGGATTAGAGAGCAAGGGTCAGCTCCTCAAGGGTCAAAGGTTCCCCTATGCACAAATCAAAGGAGGGCAGGGGGCCTGGGGGTAAAGCACTGGTCATCCCAACAAAGATGAGTGTTAATTACTCCTTCCTGCTGGCTTACTGTCTTCCCAGTCTCATTAAATCCCTCTGAGTCTAGGGATTACTCCAATAATCATTACCACCATACCCTATTTATATATACGAAATTGAGGCTTGAGAGATGAAACCACTTGCCCAAACTCACATGACTGGTAAGGAGAGTAGAATTTGGACTCAAGCCCCTGTTTGTAATCACAACATTTGACTGCTGTGGGACTTTTTTGTGTTTCTGCCCTTGTGCTTTAGAGAGAGACTGGGGAGGCAGAGGGAAGGCTAGATGACCCCTTAGAGGACAGGTGCCTGGCCCTCCCTCCAGCATCCCAGGCTGGTCCCTGCCTCCACCTTCGCCCTTACCAATGCTCCTCAGCCGATAGAACCAGCGGGACGTGCGAGGGAAGTGACTGTAGAAGGTCGGGTTGGGGGCTCCCAGGAGATCAAGAAGCATAAAGAGCTCCTAGGGAGAGAGGTCAGGACTGGAGAGGCCAGGCAGGGTGCTGCCAACCTCATTTCACCCTCTTCCCACTTCACCAGAACCCAGCAGGGCCTGAGCTTACAATAGCCTGGATCCTGGTGAAGCCAGAGCTGTGGGGTGCAGACTCCATGAGCTGGGCCAGGTGCCGGGAGCCATAGAGGGAATCCTTGGGTCCCCACTCCTTCAGTGCCTCTTCACCGTCCAAGAAGAGTAGCTGCAAGGTGACTGGGGCTGCCTGGGGGAGCCAGTGATCAGGGCCAGCTCAGTGCCAGACTTCAGCCACAAGCCACACACATTTCCTGCCAACTTCCACAGCCAAACAGGGCAAACTCAGCCTGCTCACTGGTAGAGTGCGGTGGCCAAGAGTATAGACCCTGAGCCAGATCATCTGGGTTCAAATCCTGGCTGGGATGTTTGGCAGCCGAGCAGTCACAGGTAAGTTACTAACTTCTCAAAGCATTGGTTTCCTTATGTAGAAATGGGGTTAATCAGAGTTCTAATTGTAGGGTAGGATTCGAACCCAAGTCCTAGGACAGTGCCTGGCATATAGTAACTAAATAAGGGTTACTAAGCTCTGATCATTATTGTCATACCTTAAGCTCATTTAGCAAAAGAGACTGACCCACAAATAAATTATACAAATAATGAAATGCAGTTGGGCAGATGCTTCCAAGAATGATAGGATCCTGTAAGGGTACAGGAAATGGGTTGGGGGAACTTGGCCTGGGGATCTGTCGTGAAGGGATGTCTGTGCTGAGGCTGAGTGGAACTGGCCTGGTAAAATGGAGGAGAGGGAAGAGTGTTCCCAGGTGAGGAAGCAACATAGATCTGGACTGGGGCCAGAGAAGGGGTCAAAGAGGTTTAAGAAGAAGCCCAAGGGGCCAGCAAGGGCCACGGAGTTTGGGCTTTGTTGCAGTGGCGGTGGGGGTTTTGAGCCATAGAGAGGATCTGAGCAGGGGAAGAGTGTGAGGAGATGTGTGTTTACATTCATTCATTCCATACATTTTTTTTATATCCTGCTTGATGCCAGGCAATATTCTGGGCCCAGGGACTAGAGCAGGAAATAAAAGCAGCCAAGGGCCTGCCTATCCAGAGCTTATGCAAGCTGGGGAGACACACCAACAAATCAACAAAAAGTACCATGAGGCAATGGGATAGTGACAGGGAGCTATTTTAGGGTGGCTGGGAAGGTCTCTTGGAGGAGGTGACATTAGAGTGGACCTGAATGAAGGGTGGGAGCTGAGGAAAGCACATCCTAGGCAGAGCAAACAGCATGTGCAAATGTCCTGAGGTGGAGTGAATTCTCTGGGCTTGAGGTACCTGGAGGAGGCTGGAGACCAGAGTGGAGTGAGTAATGGGTGAGGAGTGGGAGATGAGACCAGAGAGGTGAGAGGGCATACCTCCTGGGCTAATAGAAGGACTCTGGCTTATACATGGAACAAGGTGGGAGCCATGGGAGGGCTTGGGGCAGAGAAGGGACAGGATCTGACATTTAGAAAGACCCTATGACTCTGGCGTGGAGAGGAGGAAGATGACTACGAAAGGGAAGGTGGTGGTTTGGACCAAGGCAGAGACAGCCCCTGCCTTCCACCCCAACCCTAACCCCACTCCTTACCTGCTCCTTGGCTCTACTCAGCTCTAGGTCGAGGGCTTGGGCCAGCTCCAGTAGCAGGGCACAAGGCACAGCCGAATCCGTGGCCCCCACAAAGGGGGCCGACCCAGATGGTAAGAGCTTGGAGTCATAATGGCATGCCAGGGTAAGGTGACGGGCAGCCCCTGGGTCCAGTGTGGCCACCACGTTGCCAAAGTCCAGTGGCCCCAGGGGTGTTGAGGCCGTGAAGGGGTCCAGTTCCACATGCCAGCCTGCCGTCAGGGTCCGCAGTGTGGCCTCTAGGAACTAGTGGCAAGAGAGAGGTGGGAAGGTGGGAGGGGACTGGGGAGGAAGTTGGTAGAAGAGCCATATGACCTGAACCAGGCAGAGCAGTCAGGTTGACTCACAAATCCTACTTTGGTTTAATCATTCCCTGGATGCATTTCTGCTGAGCACCTACTAAGTGCCAGATATGGAGGGACCCTGCCTCTGGATGCCATGACTAATCACAGCTCACCCTTCAATAGCACTCACTCTGTGCCAAGCTCTGTTCTACGAACCTTATGGAGTAGGGACTGTCATTGGTTCCATTTTGCAGATTAGGAGACTGAGGCACAGAGAAATTAAGAAACTAGTCCAAGGTCACACTCTGAGTGGCTGAGGTAGATCTGAACTCAGGCAGTGATCAGATAACTCTCAATGCTTTCTAGGAGGCAACATAGAGATGTTGCAGCACCAATTCTGGAATCAACCCATTTGGGCTGAAACCCTAGGCATACCATTTATTAGCTGTAGGATTTGGGCAAAATATCTAACAGATCTGGGCCTCAGTTTCTCCATCTGCATAATGAAGATCAGATTGGTACCCACCTCATAGCTTTCCGTGAGGGCAGTACAGTCTGGTGGTTACCAGGATAGAACTCTAGAGTCAGGTTAGTTCCAGGCCGAGGGCAAAACACCTGTTTCCCATTCCTTGATAGGCTGCGGGGTCAGGGGTTGGAGGTGGGGCTCTTTACCTTTCTGACTTGGAGATTGCCCGGGCTGCCCGGGGTCCGCACAACCAGCAGGGGGCGCAGATAAGTGTTCCAGAGGCGGTGCGGGTCCAGTTGCCCCACCACCCTCCGCAGCCGGGCTTCGGGGAGGCTTCCGATCAACGGGCCCTTGGGAAGGAGGTGGGATGGGGAAAAGAAGAGCAGAGCATGAAAGTAACCCTCATTCCAACCCTACCCCGGGGCTGTTGTCCCTAAGAAGCCTCGGTTCCTCTTCCCATCCCGGCCTCTAGCATCGGAGTTTTCTAGGATAAATTCTAGACACGGGAGAGTCCCCCCAAGCCCATCCGGCCCAGGCCACTCCAATCCTGATGGGGAAATCGAGGCTCAACGAGAGGAAGGGACTCTTCCAAATAGTTGACTTTAGGATTAGAATCCAGAACTCCCAGTCTTACTCCTTCAAACCATTCCTCTTACGGGGGAACCGCTATTACAGCAAGCCAGAAGCCTCATTCCATCGGAAAGAGATAAGCGCTCTAATGACGGAGACGGCGACACCTGCGGCTAGAGCCACACGATAAAGCCACGTCAACCTGAGACCTTGAGGGAGGCGAGGCGAAGAATGAGGGCTTCCGCAGTGCCCACGTCCCCGCCCGGCCTCACCCGCAGCTCCCGGCCCACCGGCAGCTCCTCAGTCTGGCGGTGCCAGCCGCTCCAAATGGTGTAGAACACCGAGGCCACCGCCAGCGCCAGCAGTAGCACGGGCAAAAGGTGCGCCCGCGGTAGCAGGCGGCGCTTGGGCGGTGAGGGTGGCTCCAAGAGGCTGCGTTCCCCAAGCCGTAGCCGGGGCCGCCCGCGGCCCCCGGAACGCATGACAGCTTCGCCCTGAAACCGTCCCGAGACAGCGGATAGAGTTTAGGCCCAGCCAAGTCCCACCCCATGGAATCACCAGACCAATGAACAACAATAGCGGCTGCACCATCCCACCCTCCAGCGAGCAGTAAAGCCAATGGGGACTTTCGTTCTGAGGACACGCCTCCCTGTCTCCTTGGGGCTTCGAGGGTTGGTACCCCTGAGAGTTGCACAACCCAAAAGGGAGCGCGAAAGAGATAGGCACCGCCTCAGCGGAGGAGGGGAAGCCAATGAGAGGCGTTAGATCATAGAAAATGTTCGACTTCCCGGGCGTAAGTACACGCCCCTCCCTGATGTAGGCAAAGGATTGGTTATTCGCAGTCCAAAAAATCAACAGACAAATGGTCCCCGAAGAAAAAGGGGAGCAGTCTATCCCTAAAGCGAGGAGTGGATTGGCTTCGCGGAGGCCCCGCCCCCGAAGGCAAGGCGGGCGGAAGTTTGCAAACAGCTTGTCCTCTTACTCCTTCACTCTGTGCTGTTCCACAACAAAATGGTTTGAGTCGGACCCGCTTTATTTCCTCTCCATTGTCGTGAACACCTGTCCCACTGTCCTGAATCTGAATGACCTCAAACCACTACGTAAGACTTTTACCCCACAGCAGTGTAGGGCTGGCAGAGGTCGCTATGGCAACAGGTCACGCCCCACCCGCTGGTTGGGTTTGCGCAGGCTCCCACGGAAGTGGGCCGCAGGAAACGGAAGTCCCGCCTTTCTCGCTCTCTCTTCAGAAGCTGAAGCAACGCGGAGGAGGCAGGAGTGACTTGAGAGCGCGGCAGCCACCACCACCATGTGAGGCCGGGCTGGGTTTAGGTGGTGGGAGTGGGGCTGAGGGTGTAAATTTGGCCACTTACCGGTGGAAGGGGGTGGACCCAGTGAGGGGGCGGAAGCAGTCATTTTGGGGGTAAAGTGGCGTACTTTTCTACTGATGAGTTTGAGAATGGGCCTGGGGCCTTTGACGGATCCTGACTAAGGGAGAGGGGACAGCTTTATGAGATAACGGGCTGAACTTTCCCAAATAATCAATCTTACTGAAATGAATTTTATGGGGAGGCGATTTTACAAATAAAGAACCTGGGAGAGGAGAGTACGGACTCTTAGGAATAACGATTTGAGTTAAGCGTGTTATTCGGATAATTTGAGCTGGAGACGGTTGGCTTTTCGACCTAATTCGCGGTTTTTACGGTTAACGAGTTACTGATATGATTTTACTTATGTATTCATTTAACAATCATTTATTGACTAATCATGTATCAGGCTGCTTTAGACACATAACAGTGAATTACCCCCACCCCTCCCCCAAGGAAAAAAATCCCCTTCTGCATCTTATGGAATGGGAAGAGGCAGGCAATAAATGTAATGGTAATAAGTAGGTAAAATATATCGTGTGTTAGGTGATGAGTGGCCGTAGAGTGGCAGTAGAGCAGAGGGGAAAGAATGGGGAGGACAGGACACATTAAGGAGGCCGTACTTGAGCAAAGACCTGAAGAAAGTGAGATACCTGGGGAGGTCTTCAGGCAGAGGGGAAAGCAAATGCAGAGGCACAAAAAGAAATTTTGCCTAATATTTTCAAGGACCACTCAGGAGGCCACTGTGGCCAAAACAGTGAGAGAAGGCTGCAGATGTAGGTCATTGTAAAAACTTTCGATTTTACTTTTTACACTGAGATAGGAACCATGAGAGGGTTTTGAAGAGTGAGATGATATGATTGAGGTCTCAGTCTCACCCCTGAGACTCCTCTGTGGAGAACAAACTTATGGAGCCTGGGTGGAGGCAGGGAGGCCAGTAAGACTCTAGAAGGGAGAGGATGGAGGTTCAGGCCATGGTAAGAAGTGGTCAGATTCTGATACATTTTAGAGGCAGGGGACTGAACAGGAGGCCATGACCACCCTCCAGCTCCACTTCTGGGCCCTCTCACCTATGGGTTCCATACTTGCCCACTCAGGAGCCTCCTCAATAAGCCCAAGAGTGAGATGACCCCGGAGGAGCTGCAGAAGCGGGAGGAAGAGGAGTTTAACACGGGTCCACTCTCTGTGCTCACGCAGTCAGTCAAGAACAACACTCAAGTGCTCATCAACTGCCGCAACAACAAGAAGCTCCTGGGCCGGGTGAAGGCCTTCGACAGGTGAGTGCCAGGGTCCCAGGAGATGTTCCGTCTGGGCCTGGAGAAGCAGTCCCAGCTCCATGTGAGGAGCTTGAATACAGGGTTTCTCAGAAGCCTGGAGCACGATCATTTTGAGACCCTGAGATGTGACTTGTCTCTCGTTGTCCCTCCAGCTGTGGAGTACGGTGGTTATGGCCATGTGCTTGGGGAGCCAGTCATGTGTTCTTAGCAGCTCTACCTCTTAGTAGTCACGTGACCTTCGGCAGGTGACTGTCTCGTCTGTACAGTGGCAGTAATCGTTGTAGTTATAAAGATTCAATCATTTAATATATGAGAAGCATAGTAAGTCATTAGAAGTATCTGGCACACAGTGCTCGTAATCAGTTTTCACAGTTAATGCACAATGAGAGCATCCACCCGTGTCAGTTTTACCCTCCAGAGATAAAGCAGTGACCGAAACAAACATGGTTCCTATACTCGGGGAGCTTATGCTTGTAGTTTTAGGTGGGGAAGCCAATAGCAAACACATAAATAATGTGTTGTAAAGACAAATGATTATAAATTCTATGCAGAGAAGTAAAGCCAGGTAAGACTTTGGAGTACGGGGAAGCGAGTCTTGTCTTAGCTGGGTAATACAAGAGGCCTCCTAGGAGGAGATGATGGTGGACAGACCTGAATAAAATGAAGGAGCAAGGTAGGGTCTGAATGTTTCAGCCAGAGGGAGCAGCCAGTAATTTTTCCTATCTGGGCTTCAGTTTCCTTATCTGCAAAATGTGCATCATAGTAATACTCCCTAGGACAATTGTGAGGGATAAATGACACTCTGTTGGAAGAGCACTTGGCTCAGTACCTAACACGTGATAAATGCTCAGCACACATATGACCCGCAGCCTTTAGTTAGTATTTGGGCCATGCTTTCCTCATGGTGGTATGGTGAGGCTTCTGGAATGCTTTTACCACTAGCTGTTGATGTGACCATGAGCAAGTCTTTCGCTCTGAGCCTTACTTTCCTCTTGAGTAAAATGAGTGAGGACAAGAGAAGGGGCCGAGCACCAGGAGGCAGGGAGCCCTGGATTTGAACACAGGCTCTGCCACTTCCAAAATGTGTGACCTCGGGTGAGTCACTTCATCCCACTGGGCTCAGTTTCCTGCTCTAGAAGTTGGAGAGAACAGTAGTGTTTACATTTTTTTTTTTTTAAGTTGATTCTTTTTCCTTTTCTGCTAGCTTCCTCCTCTGCCCCTATGTTAGCCTCTCACTCTGCCACCCGACCCAGCATATTGCTGTAGTATGTTTCCTGCAATGTTTCAGTCACATGCATACATTCAGGGGCTCCTTGGTGGTGGGAGTTAGCAGCTTTTTTGAGGCATAATTGATTTGTCATAGTATCATAAAATTGTTCTTGAGATAGTCTTCTCTGTACTCTGTTGCATCTTGTTTTTCACACAAATCAGTGGTCTGAGGACATCAACACAGATCAGCTAAAACATTCTTAATTAACCACTTTATTTACATAATTATGTTACTTTCTTGAGTGAACAATGGATGCAAAATTTGAAAAATACAAGAGGCACCAAGTGAAGGAGAAGTCGTCTCCAACCCCTTTGCCCCACTTGCCCTCCTGAGGGACCCCGTCGTGGCTAATTTCTCAGGTTTACTTGAACAGATCATCATACATGTAGATATAGGAGGGTGATTTTTATTTATTTTTAAATCACTACTAATGGCACACCACACAGTTTTAGACCTTGGCTTCTTCACTTAACATTATACCTTGGAAATGTTCCCATATTGGCACATTACTTCTTTTTTTTTTTTTTTAACTTATTTTCTCTGAATTGATAATATATTCACATAATTCCAAAAACAGTAATAATAGTCCAATGAAAAGTTTCCATGTAGTTTGTCCCCAGTCTACCTAGGTCACCCCACTGCCACCAATCACTAGATGTCTTTCAAGGATTGTGTATTGCATAAGCAAGTGGTGGGATAGATGCTTTTCCTGCCCCTTTTTTCCTACAGAGGATGACTTTCCATGCTTACTACCTTGCCTTTTTCACTCAGCAGTATCTGCTGGAAGTTACTTCTGAGCAAGGAACAGGCTTCTTCAGTTTTTTTTCTTTTTCTTATGCTTGGTGATATTTCCCTATATCCTCCTGTCCCTTTACTTGCTTTAATCTTTTCTTCGTAGCACTCACCACCACCTGACAGTGTATTACAGGTATCTTTGTTTACTTTCTTCATGTTCTTCTCCTCACTAGAATGCGCACCTCATGAGGGCGGGGATAGTATCTGTTTAATCCATTACTGTATTCATTGCACGCATTTGTTGAGTAAGCTGATCCATGCTGTTGTCACACGTGCCCACCCGGCACCCTGAGGATAAGGACAAAGCAGGACTGGAGGGGAAGCATCAAGTACCGCCTAAGGCCCCAGGGACCTCTGGTTCTCCAAAGAGAAGCCGTTCCTTTACTGATGCCTCCAAAAGTACTTGGAGTTAAAAAGCACAAACAGAATCATTTTTTGCCTATATATGCCTTGGACCAGGCACTAAATACTTGACGAGATTGCCATATTGATTCATTTAATTTTCACAGCAGCCCTAGGAGGTAGGCACCATGCATGTCTCCATTTTAGAGAGGAGACAACAGAGGCACAGAGGGGTGAAGTCCTTTGCCAAAGCCTCACTCTGAGGACTTGCAGAGGTGGCATTGGAGCCTGGCCGTCCTGGTCCCGGGGCCTGCCCCTTCCCCCAGGCTGTGCTGCGGGAGGAGAAGGCAGTACCCTGCAGAGGGAGGCCGGTCAGAAGGCACCCCCCTCACTCCTGATGCCTCTCCTTGCCCCACCAGGCACTGCAACATGGTGCTGGAGAATGTGAAGGAGATGTGGACCGAGGTCCCCAAGAGTGGCAAGGGCAAGAAGAAGTCCAAGCCAGTCAACAAGGACCGCTACATCTCCAAGATGTTCCTGCGCGGGGACTCGGTTATTGTGGTCCTGCGGAACCCACTCATCGCTGGCAAGTAGGGGCCGCCTCCTTGCTGGCAGAACTTGTCTTCTCATTTTGCAAACACCTGCCCTTTGTGATGGGAATAATAAAGTCCTCTGTTTTTTCTATTGGTATCTGTCTGTTCCCAGGGCCTAGAGAGAGGGGCAGACCTGTGGTGGGGGGGCCGCTGTGAGTGGGGTCCGTCCCTGGGATCCTCTGTGACTTCCCCTGTCTGTGAAGTGAATAGGTTGGGCAGAGAGAGCTTTTGCTCCCTCTTGTTTTAATTTTTCCCAGCGTCTTGTCATTTTCTCTCTTCCTTCTCCCCACCTTTCTCTCTCAGTAAGTCAGTCTTCTTTTTTCCCATTTGTTCAGTCAAGAAGCAATCCCCCAAGTGCCTCCTCTGTGCCCAGCCCTGTGTTGCAGTGCTGGGGACACAGCAGTGCCTAGAAGAGCCCCCGACCTGCCCTCACTGATGAGAGGAGGAGCTCCATGGTTAAAGCAGTTAGTGCCCCAATACTGATAGTATTTGTGGTACACCTGCAGGCACTAGGGTCCGTGCCATTGAGACTTACTGACAACTCTGAGCAGGCACTGTTATTTATTCCCTCCAACTCCAGAGGAGGGAACTGAGGCATAGAGAGGTGATGACACCTCCCAAGGGGTATCCAGCCAGAAAGTGGTGATGCTGTGATTCAAACCCATGCTGCTCCTGAGCCTGTGGCTTAACGGCGAACTCTGCTGCCCTCAAATCACAACTTAATTGCCCTTGAAAGAAATTCTCTGATAAGGTAGGCAGATAGAGGTGTGAAGGGGGGCCTTACTTATTTTACAGGAGATTTAGAAAGATCCCTGTCTTGCTCTGACGCACAAACATCATGCTCTCCCCAACTCGTGTCTCTCTCTAACCTGTCTGCCTGCACCTGTGTCTGTTGTCCAGGTAGGGCCAAACGCCAGGCTGATGCGGTTCAGGATCAAATGAAATATCAAACACACTGAGCAGTGGAAAGCACATCCTGAGTTACCCCATGAGCCCTCAGAGCTGAGGACCCTGCAGCAGGAGAAGGTCTGACACAGGCAGGGCGGATGGCTGTGAAGTTATAAAGGTGCACATTTACTGAGTGGTTCACATATGACTAGAACAACCATCTGGGAGGTAGATACTAGAGCCATCCCATTTTACAGATGAGAAAACTGAGGTCCAGAGAGGGTAACTGACTTGCCCAGGATCACTCAGGAAATGATGAAACTGAGTTCAAACCCAGGAAGCCAGGCCCTTGTGAGTAATCTTGACTGTTGGGGAGCAGATGGAGCCACACTGTCCTCAGCTGTAAAGTGAGAGGAAGGACACTGCCTCAGGAGATTCTCTGGGGATTTGGTTCTTGTGCAGGAGCTGGGACACCCACAAGCCCTGGAGTCACAGTCCTGGGTTTAAACCCCTGCCCTATGTCCCTCCTGTCCTCCCCAGGAAATAGGTATTCATTTTCCTGTCTTGCAGGCTGGCAGCAAAGATTCTAGCCAAGGGCACCCTGCTTGGTATCAATCTGAATTTCCTCATCTCTCTACCACCTCACTGCCTAAATGGTTTTTAATCCCCTCTTCCTTCACTGAGCGAAAGTGAAAGCAGAGATTGTAGGACAAGCACTAGGCAGTCTGGCCAAGTATGCTCCAGGCACCAAGCTGTCCCCTAAGAGTAACTCAGAATTGCGGACAACCCTAGATGCACATATCATCATTTCCCCCATTTCCCAGAAGTGAAACTGAGGCACAGAGAGATTGCGGATTTTCTCCAAGTCACACAGCTAGTCAGTAGCCAAACTAAGATTTGAACCAGGCTGTTCGCGGCAGCTTTATCATTCCCACACTACCTTTCTAGAGAAGCAGCCCTCAGAAAATGTCACACACACAATTTTAATTGTACACATTGTAAATAGTTTAAATATCAGAAGATCACATGAACATTCCCAGTGGGGGTTAGGCATGGAGGATGGTGGCCGAATGATGTCCGTGTTCTCTTGGCAACACATGACTAAAGTTGAGCGGCACTGCTTTCCAAAGGGTACGAGGCCACACAGCACCCCGCCACACAGTAGGCCTGTCATTTTATGGCCTAGTCAAGAAGATTCTCCTGTCCCTCCTCCCCCACAAAAAAAACACGACTGTTTCTCATGCTTTATTTACAAGGGCCCAGCCCTGGGGCCCTCACCTTCCCAGAACCCACAAGAAGGGCCCAGCAGGGCCAGATGCTTCAAGGGACTCTGAGTTCAGCAGCTGTGGTCACTCTGTCCAGGGAGTTGGGGAAAAGAATTGACAACACCCAGATACTAAGTGAATCTAAGTGTATATCTGTGGGAAGGATTTAGAAGTGAGGGTCTTGTATGTATACAAGTGGTCCAAACACAATGAGACTGCTGGCTTCACCCCCAATTCTAGCTCTGAGGGACCACCCAGAAGGGTGGGGACATGTGTCCACACTCCAGCTAGCAGTGGTCCTGGTTTCTGGATATAGGTCTCAGCTCTGAAGCCTGCCCTGAATTGCCCATGTTTATATCTGCACACAGAATCCTCCTCTGGAGCCCAGTGCCGCTCACACTTCTTTCTTTAACCCTTCCTGTGAGCTCCAGACCCTTATTCCCAGCTTCACACATCCGAAGAGCACTCTTGGGTCTCCCCACCCTGAACCCAATCTCCATATCTCTCCTCTCTCCATCCCAAACTGAGATGTCTTCCCTAATTTCTCTTCTTGCCACACTTTCCTCAGGCGATCCATGGACAAATCCTCTCAGTTCTACCTTAAAAATAGCTCCAGAATCCAACCGTTTCACACCCCAACATGGCCACCACCCTGGTCCAGCCAACATCACCTCCCACCTACAGTGTCCTCCTCACTGGGCTCCCAGCTGCCACCCTTGCTCCCAATAATCGGCTCCCACACAGGGCAGAGAGGGATCTGTTTAAAACATTAGCCCACTCCATTAGGAGGCGCTCCGAAGACTCTTGAGTGCAGTATGACTCATCCCATTCCAGCCACACAGGCCACTTCTCTGTTCCTCTGACACGGCCAAGCTCCTTGCTGCCCCTGGGCCTTTGTAGATGCTCTTCTGCCTAGAATCTTATCCATCTATTCCTCCCAATGCTGTCTCCTTCATCTCAGGCATGGCTTAAATGTCACCTCCCCAGAGATGCTCCAGACCACACTAGCCCCCTTCTAACTTTTCTTCATAAGCCATCCCACAGCATATGTACAACTTCTGTCTTCATGATGTTTCCCTCAGTTGTGATCTCTAGGAGAACAGGGATCTTGTTTTCTGTTCCCCCTCAACCCCCACATTTCCTCAGCGCCCTCCACACCGGGCCTGGTACACAGCAGGTGCTCAATAAATACATGCTAACTGAATGGACACAAGAATCCCACTGCCTAGCAGTAACTTTCCAAGACACGGCTGGCCTCATCCCCAGGACCCGGGAGGGCCCTGGAGCACAGAGCGCGGCCAGCGGCGACCTGGCCGGGGCCAGAGCCCGAGGACAGGGTCGGGAAGGCGCGCTCGCGGGGCTGGCGTGGCTCCTCGCCGAGGCTGTGGCGCAGGAGGCAGCGGTGCCAGCCTCGGCGGATCTCCGACTGCACCTGCAATGGGACGGTGCTTAGAGGCGGCGACGAGCGCGCGGTTCCCCGCGCGGCCGCCAGAGGGCGAGGGCGAAGGGCCGGGGCTCTCCCTACCTCCTTGTTGATGAAGCAGTAGAGGATGCTGACCAGGAAGCCCTGCCACAGGAGAGGAGGGGTTAAATCGGGAGTGGGGACAGGGTTATAAGCACCCCGTAATGAGCTCAGACCCTTTCCAGGCCCCAAACCACTTTGCCTGCTGCCACCTTGGTCCTAGACTATTGGAGCCACCTCCCTGGCTCCCTGCTGTCCCCTTGCCCTTGCCAGTTTGCTGAGCAATCAGGGTTAAGAATCCGTGATCCCAGAGGTAGACTGCTTGGATGTGATAACCGCTTCCCCACTTGGGCAAGCTGCTTAACCCCTCTGTGCCTCAGTTTCTTCATCTGGAAAATGGAATAGTAAGAGAGTGGTGGTCATGAGAATTGAGATTTTTTAATATGCAAGAGGCTGTAGTGCCTGGTGCATGGTGTTAAACCTTTTTCTCAATCCTATCATAACTTACTACATAATATTATATATTATCAACAAATTAACTTTGATAAAGAATTAGTTTTATATTTATGTAAATGTATACATATTTACATATAAATTTAAATAAATATAAAATATTCACAATGAATAGACACATTAATACAAGACAATTATTTTAAGAGTAATTATTAAGATATCTTATTATTACTTAACATATCCTGTTAAAATCTAACTCTGATCATATCCCTTTGCTTCTGCACTCAGCTGAAAAGCCAAAATCCTCGCTTGGCCCAGGGTTCTGCCCTGGTACCTCACCTCTGTCCTATCCCCACCTTGCTCCTACTGGCTCCCCCTGCTTCAGGCATGTTGGCCTCCCTCCATCATGACATCTCTCCCACCTCAGGGATCTTGTATTTAGTGTTTCTCTTCCTGGAACATTTTCCCCAAGTATTTTCTGGCCTGTTCCCTCACCTTCTTTGGGTCTCTGTTCCAATGTCTTCTTGGCAAGGCCTTCCCTATTGCCCCATCTATAACCCCACTCTTCTTTGTCTGCTCATCACCTCTATTTCTTACTTTTTTTTCTCCTCTAGGCACATCTCACTACCTTACATTCTGTATATTTTACTTATCTAGCATCTTTAGCATCTGTCTCTCCCATTAGAGGGTAGGACCATTTGGTCCTTGGTGGTATCTCCACAGTAAGCCTGGAGTCATGCTTGGTACATAGTAAGTGTTCAATAAATTTTTGTTGAAAGTAATGAATGAACAGCCTTGTGAAGGGAAATTAGTATTGTCCCCACTTTAGAGATGGGAAAACTGAGGCCCAACAAGATAAAGTAGGGTGGGGGCTAGGGTAGGGCAAGCAAGTGCGGGATTGGCCTTAAGTGTGAGTGAGCACCTCCTTACATTTTGCACTATGGGCACTTCGCATGCCTCGCCCTTGCTCTGGCCCTGCGGTGAAGGCCACAGAGCTGGGAAGTGACAGAACCCAAATTTGGCCCAGCCCTGTCTGGCCTCAAAGCCCTGCATCTCTGCCAGGAGGTAGTACTGCCAGGGCTGCCTGGTCTCCTGTCTTCTCCCTGCTGCTTCCCCAGCCCAGGGCAGAGCTAGCATAGTATTCTGGGTAGAATGAATGAACAAAATCCCATCTTCACACCCGTCCGGTGACTGCGCCATGGGATGATTGTAGCCCTCATGCCGCTCTGAGTAGGAGTTACCTCAAGTCAAAGGGTGTAGCCCCTGCCCCCCCCCCCCTTGGGCACCTGGAAAGAGCTGAGAAAGATCTCAAAGCCGAGCTTGGCCAAGCGCAGGGTACCCCGGGCCTGTTCCTCAGTCACGGGAGCAAACACCACTTCGTGGACACCCAGCAGGGGCACCAGCGTCAGCGTGGAGCGAGCCAGCCTGGAGGTAGAGGGTGGCAGTGTTCCCACGGCCCCGGGTCCCCCATCTTGCACCCAGCCACCTTCCCCTCCGTCCCCACTGCCCTCCTTCACCTCAGCCGGTAGTCCGGGCACCGCATCTGCCGCGTCCTCACCTTGGACACAAGGATACCAAGGATTCGGATAAAGATGATAAAATTAATCTGCAGGGAGAGAGTGAGACTGACCCAGGCCCGAAACCGTCTCGGGAACAAAGCCTAGCGCCTGGCTTCCCAAGATGGGAAATCCCTGAGACCACCTGGAGGAGGTGGGGCCGGCCGTACCAAGATGGTTAGGAGGATAGGGGTTCGTATGATCCACCAAATGGCCTTGATATCGTTCCTCTCCCAGCACCTGGAGGAAGGGGAGTAAAGCTAAGAGAAAACCCTAGGCTCAGAGGATCCAGCGCTTAACTCCCCAGACTCCGCCCACCTTCCTTAACGCCACACCCATATTTCTTTAAAGCCCCACCTGCTACTATTTAGGCCTAGTCCTCATCCCTCCCCTTCCCGTAGTCCGCGAACACCGCTTTCCGAACGACCGATTCCTTTGGACCCCACCCATGTTCCCTCACGGCTGCTAGGTGCAATTAGAACCTCCCGGCGTTTCCATCACACCCCGCCCACGTCCCTCAAAGAGCCACGCCCACCGCCCAAGCCCCGCCCCAGCCCCGCCCCAGACCCCGCGACTCACTGTGTGTTCTCGTACAGGTACCTGACGATCACCCAAGGAATGACGAAAAGCGCGGGGGCCCCTGTGCAGACCCCAACCCCCGCCCCCCACCCCGCCGCAGCTGTCAGAGCTCGCACGGGCCCCGCCAGGCCCAAGACCCGCGGAATTCCCCCGCCGGGATGGGGAGGCAAAAGCCAGGGAGGGGAGGAGACCCCCTGAGGTCGACCAGCAGGGTAGCTGGGGGAGGAAGGCGCGCCGGGCAGGGCAGGGGACAGGGTCGGGGCTCACCCCAGCCGACGAGCATGTAGCAACGGAAGTGGCCCTCCTCGGAGCCTCCCACAAGGACCAGGAGGCTGTGCAGGTAAATGCCCTCTACCAGCAGCCACGTGTAGTTGGCGCCCACGCAGTACTGGGTCATGACCTGGGCTGTGCGACAGGCAGCTAGGGCCTGCGGGGCGACCAAACAGAGGGGACGACAGTCAGGGCCCCCTACACCCCCATCTCTTGTCATCTCTTGACAACAGATATTCTCCTCCCACTCTATATCACCAAAGGATGGCATATGTGGTGGGTTTCTCTCACCCTACTCTCTTCCCCTATGTGAACTCTCTCACTCTAACCTCTTTAGCAATTGGTATCTTACATCTTGCAATCAGAATTCTCCCCAGATCTCCCCAAATACGGCCTCTCCCACCCCATCCCCTTCTAAGAATTCCACTCAACTACTCCGCCTCTCAAAAGGATTCTCTCTTACCCCTTGGCAATTGGTATGGCCCAACTGGCTACTGGATAGTTTTTCTCCCCTCTGTCCCTAGACTCTAGTCTCTCCCACCTTGTCTCCCAGGAACAAATTGCTCTAGAACAAATCCCCCCACCAGTTAGTTTCTCCTATCCCATCACTGCCTCACCTCTAGCAGGGACTCATTGGTGGGAAAGGGTGAGATAAGGAAGGAAAGGGAATGGAAAATTCCAATAGAGGAGGTGAAGGGGTAGGAGTGTGCAATGATGGGAGAGGCTGAGTTGGGAGGGTCCCTCTCCAAATGTGTTGGAAGGGTCAAGAGAGATAAACTGTTGAGAGTGTACAAGGTAGTAAGTGGGTTGGGAGACTTCTGGCCCCACCAGAGGAAGCAGAATCCCAATTTGAGAAAAAGAGGGCTGACACTTACCTGATTCCACAGGAGAGGGGCCTGATCCCCAGGGTAGGGGCCAGTTGGAGGAAGCAGACGGTCTCGGGTGAGGATGGCTGTTGCCCGCAGCATGAAAGATGTGAACAGGTTGATATGGATGTAGTTGCGAGTGCAGTGCAGCCGCCTGGGGGATTTGGAGGCAGTCTAGGGGCCTGTCCTTGGCCACATAGAACCCTTTAATCTACCTTCCAGCCCTTCCCACAAAACCACCAATGAATGCTTGTCCTGACTACCCCCACCTTACTGGGAAAACTGAAGCCCAGTCTCTGCTACCCCTGCTCAGGGCTGGGGGGTCCCACCTGAAGAAACTCAAGATGAGCAAGGCGAACAGCAGTGTGGCAAAGGACAGGGAGTAGCCCACGGTATACACAACCTGCAGCCGTTCCAAGATCAGCCTTTGGTCCTGAGTGGGGGGCAGGGGAACAGGGGAACACAGCTCAGCTCTTCCCCTAGGACCACAAAGACATCTGCGCTTTGTTCCTAACCAGCACCCCAGTTTTCTCTTGAGGATCTACCTACCCTTGTTTGAGTGGGGGACTCCACCCCTCAACTTCAGGGCTGGGCCTGTGACTAGCCAAAGCATTCTATCTAACACTCCCCCACCCCTACAAACACACACATACAAACACACATACACAGTGATTAGTACAGGGCAGGTATATGACCCAAAACAGGCCAATGAGAGTCAATCCTAGGACATTATGTTGGAGCTATTGAGAACAAAGCTCAGTCTTCCTATGTGTTGCTTGGTTGGTGGAATGTGAGCCTGGTACTAATGGGGGCCATTTTTCCACCCGCAGAAAAGAGGAGACCGTCACAGAAAAAAACAGAGGCACAATATGGTGAGAGAGATTCCCAACCACATCATTTTAGCACCTAGATCCAGCTGTGCCTGAAGCTGCAGCCTTATACTTTTCAATCACAGAAGCCAATATATTCCTTTTTCTTTCTCCTTCAAGCAAATTTGAGTTGAGTTTCTATCACTTGGAACCCAGAGTCCTGAACAGTACAAGGGGTGTCAGGTTTGGTCTGAGGCTGCTGCCTTTTTGCCTCTGCCTGGACACTCTACCCTGAATCCCTCACTTCTTACCTGAAAAGCCCCATTCTTCTCTGGGTTCTCGCACTGAGAATGGTCTCTCCAAGGTCCCCATTGGCCATCACTGCCACACTGGCGGAGGACGAAGCCTGCAGCCACTGTGGGGAAACAAGGGAGCGGATCAGAGGCACAGAAAAAAAGAGAGATGGAGACAGAAAGACAAATTGTGAGACAAAGGCAGAGAGAGAGAGCCAAAGTGATGTTGATGATGATAAACCCTTATATAGCATTTTACACGTATTAGTTAATTTAATATTCACAACAAGCCTATGAACTTGGTACTATTATAAACGTCATTTTACAAGTGAGGAAAATGAGGCATAAAGAAATAAACTACCCTAGGCCACACAGCTAGTTAGTCCCGACAAGGAAGACCAAGGTATGCAGGGACAGACTCATGAAATGGAGAGAAAATAAGAACCCAGTGGTCCTCAGAGAGATACAGAGGCAGAGAAGGAGTATTATGTGGTGACTTAGCCAGGGTGGACAGACAGGAGACACCCAGGAAGACAAAGAGGAACAGGGGACAAAGAGGAGCAGGAGAGCTGCGGGGGATTGGTGTCAGGGGAGCCTCCGGGTTCACTGGGCAGCTCACCCTGGCGGTGCCAGGGCAGGTACCACGGGCAGGACGCACGGGCGGTGGCGTTGGGTGTGGTGTATTCCCAGCAGACGTACATATCGAAGGACCCGTTACAGGCGAGGCCTGGGGTGGGTGTAGGGGCTAGATGTCAGGTGGATCACGAGTCCAATGCTTCTCCGCCTTCCACACACACGTCCTGCCCAAGCCCCGCCCACTTGGTGTGGTCCAGTCCCTGCTCCGCCACAGCTCCTCCCACCAGACCCAAAAGTCCCACCCATCTTCTGAGCCCTACATTGGGCTCCTCCCACCAAGCAAGTTCCCACTGCAGATGCTTTCCACTCTGCGAGGCACTTCACCGTCCACTTTAGGTCCTACCCACCTAGTGTAGACCCTTCCCAAGACCCTTCCCCTTTCAAGCTTCATCCCAGGCCTCTCCCACTAATCCGGTCACGCCCACCTGCACTAAGGTCTGGGCCCTTCCCACTGAGATCAAGCCCCACACAGACCTCTCCCACCCAGTATACATCTAGCCCAAACTTCTCTTTCAGGTCCCGGCCATCAGTCCTAGATCTGCCTCAAGCCCACCCTTCTCAGCCCCAGCCTTTACCATGCCCCGAGTCCTCCACCCCTGTCACACCTGCTGGGGGCTCCATGGCCTCCAGGGTCTCCTGGCACTCCCTGCGGTAACGTTCCCAGCGCTGGTACAGCTCCCCCGCCGTCTGTCCTTCAGAACCTGCCTATAAAAAAAGAAAAGGGAGGACCACCCCCTTCCCAGGCAGCTTGGTTCCTGAGGACCAGAAGCAAACTAGAGGGACTCAGAGGGGCTGTTGTGTTTTGCTCAGGAGTCTTGGGTGGCTTAGAAACCTCTTCTAAGTCCCGAGTGATGCCTAGAAACCACCAGGGGATTTGCTGTGTGGGACTGAAAACCTTCAGGAAAATGAGGGGACGAAGGTGGCTAGAAATTATCAGAAAGATTTGCCGGGGGAACGAAGAGGGACTGGAAAAAAGAATCAAAACTCGAATCTGGGCGAACAGAGAGGTTTTTAAATAATCTTCCTAGTAGGGTAAGACTTAAAGCCATCCCCAGACCTCCCTCCAAGCTTTAACTCCTTGGCTTCTCAGGTTCTCACCTCCACCCTCCGGAGCAGTAGCCCCCACAGAGAGAGCAGCAGTAGCAGCCGCCAGGGTGGGCAGTTCAGTGTCATGTGGGCCGCGGGGCATGGGGGTGGTGAAGGGTCGGGTCACGAAGGGGCAGTCCAACCTGGGGAGTCCGAGGGCAGAGTCAGGAGCCTCCGTCCTCAAGCCCCCAGCCCCAGCGCCACACTGGTAACGGATTCAGGTACGCAGACTCAGAGGAAGTGCATCCAGCCCTCCCCCCAACCCATCCCTCCCCAGGAGTGATGATCTGGGGAGGGGGGCAGGGGAGAGGCGCGAGGAGTAGGGAAGGCTGAGATCTAACACGTAATTCCTGGGCCCACCCCTGGCTGTTGCCGGGGCAGCAGCGGTGAAAGGGGGTTGTTTGCTGAGGGTGCTGTTGCCTTAGAGCTGCGCTGGGCGGAAGCGCCAGTGTCACCCAGGGTCTAGACCTAGAGACTCGGAGGAACCTGGGGACCGCCTTGGAGTGGAGGGCTCGAAATGTTTCTTGGAGTCCCCACTGTCCCAGCCCAAAGGGTTTTCAAATCGCTGATAGGAACCGACCTTATCAAACTTTCCCCACAGTGGATAAAGCCCAGAGTCAATGGGCCAATCCTCTCCTTAGGGACTAGAGAGGCGTCAGACCCTGGGTTTAGGTCCGCCAGGGCCCAGATGCCTGGAAATCAGTCTAACTCCCAACACCCCACAGCTGGCACCATGTAGGGAAAGGGGGAAGCAGGGAGGATTTTGGACAGAGCCCCGGAAAGACACAGTCAGAGACGCATGAGACAGAAATATTGACTGAGAAACACAGAGACAGGCAGAATGAGACACACAGCAAGAGACAGAGACCAAATACAGAGAAAGACAGACAGAAATGTGGGCTAGGAGACAGAGACACAGAGACTCAGAGAATGGGGGAAAGAGAGGCTCGGAGCTCTCTAGAGTCTAAACAGAGACTGTGAGACGTGAAGACAGAGATACCAAGGGACAGAGAGAAGGAGGCTAGAGACCATGAGGTCAGAGAGACAGAGACAAAAGCAGTTTAAGAAACAGAAAGAGGGACCCAGAGACTTGAAGGGACACAGGGGCAGAGGGAATAGGCTGGGACTGGGGAACCCTCACCTGTCCCCAGCCCTCCTGTTGATCACTTGCTGCTGGCGCTGCTGCTGCGTCTGCTGCTGCCTCCACTGCTCGCCTGGGCTCTGGTGACAGCCTAGGGTGGGGGGGCGGGGCCAGGGCCGCGCGGAGCTCTAGGGCTGAGACCTGGAGAAGGGGGCCGGTCTGTGCAACGACCACAGCCACTCAGGGTCACGTGGGAGAGCAGTCACAGAGGCAATCATCTTGAGGACCTCAGGGTGCACAGTCTCCCACATTGCCCCACCCACCCACCCAGCCACCGCACACGGAGCCGCAGTCACAAAGTCACAAATGTAGTATCACACACAGTCCCCTATGCTGAGCCACAGGGTAGCCCAGCACAGAATCCCCCACACTGTTCTTCCTGGTCACTTACAGTTGTCCAATCCACAGTCACACCCAGAGAGCCAAAGGCTGTCACCCGCAGGTTGGCAGTCATCCGTAGTGACACAGCCACAGGCCCGGGGCCTGGGCTCCTCCACTCACACAGGAGTACAACCACAGCTTCCCACAGTCCTGATGATACTGTGTCAGACACATATTCACACCATCACTAGGTCACATCACAACACTGTCTGTCTGTCCTCCACAGGCCTGTGTGCCCTGGGGGGACAGGGACAGGGCATCTCCATCACCACTGGGTCCCCAGCGTCACTTGGCAGAGGTTTAGGCATAAAGCAGAAAGGGAAAGAATGATTGTGGATGAAATAAATGCACACGGTTACATGGTTCCTCACATAGTCGTGGGATCCTTTCATCTCACACACTTCATATAATCCCCTACAGAGCCCACAGTTACATCCCAACAACACATATTCCCCAACTGTCACTAAGGCACACACTCTTACAAGCTCCTGGTGTCACCCTGTCATGCTTGTCAGCCTCAGATGGTCACACCCAGTGCTGAGGTCATACATTCAATCCTCCACCAAGCCTCACTCGCATACACATACAATCACACACACATCACACACCGAGATGCCATCATCCCACAGCAACACACAGTCACTCAGTTGTGCACAGGATCACACACCGTCATCCCACTATCACACACGAACCCACAGCCTCACATGGTCTCACGGTCACAGTCGCCACTGAATCACACACCTCCTCACCAGCTCCACTTGCAGGCTCATCTTTGTCCTAAAATATGGGAAATATCTGTACATGAGTGAGGAAGCCTTAGAAACTGGGTCCCGGCTCTCAGCACTCTTCCCCATTTAATGCAAACCACCAATTCCTGCACATTCATCATACTATTAACAATCATGAGCACACACTTCCCAGGGAGCTGTAAGATAAATGGGACAGAGGTGAGCCTGCCCATTTTGCAGAGGAGAAATTGAGACCCAGAGACCCCAGGAGGGGCAAGGAGTAAGGGATGGCGTGAGATCCAGCACCAGAGGCTGGAAGGCGACAGTCTGGGGGAGGAGAGTGACATGGGGGCGGGAGTGATCCTGGCTTCCTGACTTCCAGTTGGCCTCCCTGCTCTCTGCCCCACATTCCTGGCGCCCTCTGGGTCCTGGGAAAGGCTCATCCGTGGAGTGGAGAAGAGAGTGGTCTGAGATTCCCCAGTACCTCGGGAAGAGAGGGAGTCTCTCCTTGGCCCCAAGAGGGCCTGGGGGGCGTCACTTGCTAGGATGGGAAGGTGGAGAGAGGCTGGATAGTGGGGGGAGGAGAGAGACTGGGGGTGGGAGGGGGAAGCAGGGGAGAGGAACTGAGGTGGTGAGAGAGATGGGAAAAGAAACCAAGGACCAAGAAAGAGCAGAGACAGACGAAGACAGGAAGAGGCAGAGACGAGAGAGACCAAGAGAAAGAGACAGACAGAAATAAATCAAACGAGACAGAAAACTAGAGAGAGGGAATAGATACAAATTGAGAGATGGAGATGGGAAGGGGCGGAGGGAGAGACAGCCTGAAATATGAGGCCCTGAGGAGAGAGAACCAAGGCCAGGAGCTGTGGAGATGAGCAGGCGGCTGGGACTCAGAGCCCCTGGCCACTCCCTCATCGCCCTCCCCAACTCCAGGAGAACACACAGCAGAACAGGGCACTGATGGGGGTGGGCGTGGAGGACAGGAGGGGCGATGCCTAGGTCCCTGACTGGCCCCCTGCCCATCTCAGCCCTTCTGGTGGTGATGGGGGGCTGTTACAGTCTCCCAGGGTCTGGGGAAGGGGCCCTCCCTAATTCCCATTCTCAGGGCTTCTGGAAACTTCAGGCAGAGAGGCAGCTGTGCCCTCTCCCCCTGCCCTTAGCTCTATCGACCATCTCTCTCCACACGATCTTCTCGCTCTTTGGTCCCAGTCTCTCCTTTCCTCCAAGCCTGCATTCAGTTTGTTCCTCTTCCTCTCTTGTTGGCTGGGTGGTCTTTTCTCTGTCTCTTCCTTCCGGATTTCATTCTGTCCCTTCTTCATTTCTCTTGCTCTCTCCATTCTCTGGGTTGGTCTTTTTGCCTGTCTTGAAGCTTTCTCCTTTCTCTTCCCTCTTTTCCCATCTTCTCTCACAGTGTTTGCCTGTCTCTCCATGCTCTCCGTGGACCCTAATCCTGGGTCTCCAGGCTGAAATTCCCTCCGCCCCAGGCATGACCAGGCAGTACCCCCTACCTCAGGATGCAGTGGCGGGGAGGAAGCTGGGGGGCCTGTGCCTCCCTCCATGGGGCTGCCTGGCCAAGATGAGCCTGCGGGGAGCAGGCGGGGTCCTGGAGTGCCAGCAGATGGTGCAGGAGAAATGAGGCAGAGAGAGATGGGGAGGGGGGGGCCCATAGGGACCGAGACCAGAAATAGGAGGCTGAGATGGCCCCCTGAGATTCAGAACTGAGGAGAAACAGGCCTTAAAGAGACTCCAAGAGAGAGAGAAAGACACACACACACACACACACACACACACAGATAGGATCCAGAAAATGACAGGAATCCAGAGACGGAGATCCAGAGATGGGGGCCTAGAGAGACCAACACAAAAAACATGGGATCCAAGAGACAGACAGAGACAAAGAAAGACATGAGACCCAGAGAGAAACAGAGATATGGAGAAACATAGAGATGGGGACCCAAAGAGAGCGAGAGTAAAAGGACAGAGACTCAGAGACAGGTATCCAGAAAGAGAATCAGAGATAGAGGTCCAGAGAGAGAGAGAGACTTGGAAAGCAGATTGATGGGGATGGAGATAAACTCTCTCCAAGACACAATTAGGCAGAGATGAGGCAGAGATGATGCCTGGCTCCCCTCTCCCACTTCCTGGTGGGGCGATGCTCCCCCTGCCCCTGCTCCCACCACGCCCGCTCCTTTCCGCCCGCCCCCCCCCCCCCGCAGCACGTCTCCATAGCAACCTTCCCAGATCCTGAGGGCAAATATTGTCCTGGGCAGAAGCAGCGGGGCTGTGTTGACTTAATCTCTTGCTGGTGGGGTGGGGTTCCAGGGGACCAAGAGGCCAGAATGGCAGGGGCAGAGGAGCAGAGGAGCTCTCAGTTGGAGGCCCACAGACAGCTCCAACCTCCCCCCACATCCAAATCAGGGTGCAAACTTCCCCTCCCGCAAGGGACCCGCTGAGAGATTCAAACCTGTAGCCTTGGCTGCCCCCTGGTGGTGATGGGCCATTTCTGAAGCCCCTTTTCTAGCATCAAGGAGAGCAGGCTGGCTTAGGGCATTTTTCTCCAGATTTTTAGAATTTGGCCCCTCCTTCCTCTCCCCCAGACCCTGCTCTGGTCCAGGACCCTTCTCTCCCCGTTTTGCTGCCCCAGTCGTGCCCCTCTCTTTTCCGTCCACCCCTTAACCTCCCCAGGGCAGCCAGGAAATGAGAGTGGTCCTACTAAAGCAAAAACCCCTGTCCCTCCCCCGCTTAGAACCTGCCATGGCTCCACAGCGCCCTGAAGAGAAAGCTCAGGCTCCTCTCCACAGCCTTCCAGGCTTTCGCTGACCTCTCCAGCCTTCTCTCTATCATTCTGCAACTCTTCAAACTCTTTCCAGCCCTCCCAACCTTGGTTCCAGCAGTTTTCTCTGCCTCAAATACCTCCACTCAACTTTTGCCGAGTCTTCCAAGCCCACCTCAAAGTTAGCTCATCCATTCACTCAACAAGTAATGATTTCCTCTCCTGGACTGTGAGTCCAGCAGGGCAGGGCTGGGGCTGTCTCAGTCACTGCTGTGTCCCCAGCATCACCCAACACTGGTTTGACACAGCTGGGTTCAATTCATGTTCCTGGGTACATGTTACGCATCAGGTCCTGGGCTGAGCAGTGCTGGGGGCCTGGATGGCTGAGGCAGTCCTTGCCCTGCCCTCATGGTGCTCCCAGCGTAGGCAAAGATCTAAGCAGAGAGACAGACTAACAGAAGAAGTAGAAAGAGAAACATAAAGGAAGAGTCAGAAAGACAGAATTAAAAAGAGGCTGAGAAAAAAACAGACTCCAAAATCAGAAGTAGTAATAGTAGTACTATGACTAATTAATCAGAATAATAGGGACTATATATGGGACATTTTACGTGTATGCATCTCACTTAATCCTCATAATAGGCCTGCAGCAGTGGAGGTATTTGCAGCTCCATTTTTCAGATGAAGAAACTGAGGCTCAGAGAGGGGAAGTGACTTGCTCAAGGTGACCTAGCTCATAAGTGATGGATCAAGGACCCAATTTCCAGTCAGAGAGGTACAGAGAGACAGAGACAAAGACAAGGGAGAAAAGCAGCAGGAAATCTAGATGAGAGAGAAGGAAACCTAAGGGCAGAGAGAAAAGACAAAGCATGGCCATGAGCCCTGCCCCCGCCCCCCTGACAGAGCTGCCCCTTCCCCACTCCCGTCACCAGTCACCCAGGGCCTTTAACATCTCTCTGCAAAAGCACTTGTGGTAAAACTACCTCCATTAGCTGTACTCGGAAGCCTGTAGCACTCAACAGGCACAAGCTCACTGAGCTGCTCTTCTCCCCGGGAAGGGGGTGGTGGGATGACTCCCATTTGGCAAAGAAGAAAAAGCCAAACTATTGGGCCAAGGTCACTGTGCTTGCACAGATCCTGACAACTCGAACGCAAGGACTGACTCATCTTTGTGTGTCAGCCTCACTCACATCCCCCACCCCCAAACCCACCAGCCCAAACTCCTCTGCCTGTGGTTCCTTCATCCACACCCCAGCTCCACTCTCCTCCCCCAGCACTTGGGGATCACAGGATCTGAGCTCCCCTGGGCTCCCACAGTCGTCTGAGGACACTCCAGTAACAGCCCTAGCATATTGCATCGGGCTGCTCACAGTTCTGTATGTAGGAGTCTGACTTCTCCTCTCCTAGCATCTGAGCTCAGGGGAGTGGAGGGTGGGAGAAATGGGAGTTTGAGAGGCAAGGAATCTGGGTTCCTGCTTTGTTTCCATTATTAACACAATTAACTGGGATCATAAAATGATAATGGCCCACATCTATTTTGGTCATCACTTTGAATGCATTATTGATTTTACATAGTAGGTGTTCACTGGGAAATGAATAGGAGTTGCTATCATTTATGTGTACCTACTGTGTGCTTTACATGTGTGATTTACATATGTGGCCTGATTGGGGCTCATGGAGTAATTTACACATGTGTATTTACATATGTGCCCTCACTGGGGCTCATGGAGGATACAGGGACAAACTGCCAACATCTTCCAACAACCTTCTAGCTCCTACAAGATCTGTTGGTCCTATTACCTCCCTGACCTCATCTCCCTCCTACTCTTTTTTTCCTCCCCTGCTCCATCCTCATCAGTCTTGTTGCCCCAGGAATATGCCAAACTCATACCTACCTCTGGACCTTTGCACTTACTGTTCCCTCTGCCTGGAAAGCTACCTCCAGCCCTCACTCCATGAGTTATTGCTTCCTTCTTGTCATTCACATCTCAGCTCAAATGTCACTTCCTCAGAAAGACCTTCCCTGGCCCCACTGTCTCTAAATTAGCCTCATCCTCTGGTCCTTGATCATATCACTCTGTCTTATCTCCCCAACCACAGGATCTGAAATTATCTTACGAGCTCTGTCCCCGTTTCTTCATCTGGAAAATGGTGATGAAAACCGGGCTTGAAAAGAAAAAAGACAAAAACAACAACAACAAAGAAAACTGGGCTTGAGGTGAAGATAATGGAGTGCTTGGCACATAGTAAGTGCTCAGTAAACATTAGCCATTATTATTTGTTTGTTTTGTGTATTGTGGTTTGCCTCCTCCACAAACTGCAAGGTTCATGAGGGCAAACTCTGGGGTGACTTGCTTATTACTGAAACTCCAGCACCTAGAACACAGCTTGACACATAGGAGGCACTCAGTAAACATTTTTTAATGAATGAAAGAAGTGGGCACGATATGATCCCCCACTTTCCAGATGGGGAAACTGAGGCTCAGGATCACAACCAGAAAGTGGTGAAGTTAGAATTCAAACCCAGGTCACTATGGTTCGAAAGCTCTGGGTTTCCACGGTCTGCCTCTGTCCAGAGCTATTATCTCTTCCGCTTTGGGCTCACTTCCCCTGCCTACAAAGCATTGCCTCAGTCATTTCTAGGTGCTGACCCTCAGTGGGGACTTGGGGAAATTGGTCCAGTTTCTTTAAATCCATTTGTCAGGTTTTCTACCCTCCCTTCTTCCCCCAACCTCGGAGCCAGCTCCAGCTGACACCACCAGTCGCCCAGACATCACAGCTGGGCCTATGTCAAAACCCGGACTGGATGATAAGGTTGTGGGAGATGAGAGTTGGGGGGGAGGCTAAATCCCTTGGGTGGTGGATAGGAAAGTGGAAGGCAAGGTTAGGGAGAGACTAACAGACTTGTGGGGAGGGGTCTAAGCTCCGGGGAGGAGCCAGTCCTATCAGGAGGCCGGGTCTAGGGCTCTGGGCGAAGTATCAACGCCCTGAGATGCTTAGGGGGCGGTGCCAAAGGCTTTGGGGGCGGGAATAGAACTTTAGCTCCAGGCAGGTTTCTGGGGGTGGAGCTAAGAGTCCTGAGGGCGGGTGTAGATAGAATAAACAAGGACTCTAACAAATGAGCTAGAATAAGAGATTCAGGGCGGAGCTAGTGGATATCTGGGAGGATTTGAGGCTCTAGGGTCGGACTCTAGTCTTGCAAAGGGGCCTTTCGAAAATCCACTAAAAGATTAGGGAGTTCTGGGGGATATGGGAGTGTCTTCTTACACCCTATCTTGCCTTAAGAGCCGGGGGCTACGCTTCAGGCAGAAAAGCAGAGAAGCCCCTGCCCCTTCCAATCCTTCTGCCTCCCTATTGGCGGAGTAGCCTGCGCGACAGGCTCTCATTGGTCCTGAACAGTCGAGGAAGGGGTCTAGAGAGAATACGCCCGGTTGTGGGCGGGACCAGACAGTACAGAGAGGGATCTCAGCTCAACCAATCCCTGCCCGAGAATCGTGTTGGGGGGCCTGGCAGAGGGTGTCCCGACCCCCCCCCCACTTCTGGGCATCCTGGGGGATGACCCCGGTGCCAGGCCCCGCGCCGGCCGCCTGATGCCAGGCGGGCCGAGCCGGGGATGCTGGAACGAAGGGCGTTGCTATGGCAACGGGAGGCAGGGCCTGGGGGGGGAGACCGGGCCCGAGCTGGGGCCGGGGGGGCCGGTGGTGGCTGTGGCGGGGCGATGGCGGAGCGCGGTCCGGCCTTCTGCGGCCTCTACGACACCTCCTCGCTGCTTCAATACTGCAACGGTGAGACCCCTCCTCAGTTCCGACCCTGGCCCCGCCCAGGGCTGAACCTATCTCCTCCTGCCCCAACCTCCTCCTTCCAAGTCCTCATCCTGGTGCCTTGCTGAAGATACCCCTTTCTCCCCCAGCAGGACTCTGACCCAAGAGCAAGGTCCCTAATCCCCAAAGCCTTGATCCCAGTTCCCCACCCTCTTCGACCCTATCCTTTTTCGGAGGTGGCTGAACCAAGAGAAGGGAGCAGAACCTTCAGGATCTTGGGGTTGAAGGAGGGAAGGCCTGGGGAGGTCTGGAACTCTGTCTCTGCTATCCCCACTCAATCCTCTGGGATCCTCGACTTTCTCCCTGGCAGGGGGACAGATTAAGGGGACAGTTGGATTTGGTATTGGTTTGTGGGCTGGGTAGAATGACCAGAGGACTTTGCCTCCACTCTACCCCCCAAATCCTCAGGCGTCGCCCCTCCCACCCATTAGGACTCACTTCTTGTCTCTAGACATATGGGTATGGTACAAGAAGGGCCACTGTGGGTGTCAGGCCCAGATGAGGGAGCTGGGGAAAAGGGAGAGGAGAAAAAGTGGAAAGTCGGGGGCTGGTTTCTGGGCGAAAGGTCTGATAGTGAGGGAATGGTCAGAAGAGAGCCGGGAACTTGAGTCATGGTGGGTGGGGGGTGGGCAGGCCAAGGCTTCAGAACACAGCTGGCTCTCTAGATGGTGCCTGAGGGCCTAGGTGAAAGACGGTAACTTCTATTTGGAGGCTCACTCCTCTGGGCACACACAAGGGAACACTGGAGTTGGCAGAGGACCAGAATGCTCATTTTTGCCCTCCACTGCCCCTCTAAGAGGCAGGATGACAGGGTGCCTAAGCCTGGGTCAGATACTTGTTCTGCTGCTGAAAGGCTGTGTGTCCATATGCAAGTAACTTCATCTCTCCAGGCCTCGGTCCTCTTCCACCTCCTCTCCTCCAAAAATGGGAATAACACTACAGCCTCTAGAGTTGCTGGGAGCACTGGGAACCATAATAACAGTTAATTATATTCCTGGTTTATTGAGCACATACCAGAGCCAGGTAAGGTGCTAAGGATTTTGCGTGCAGAGTGCCTGCCACATGTAAGATCTCTTTTTGGGGGGTAGTATTATTAATGGTAGGTAAGAAGGGTCTTAGCACAACCATGTGATTGGGCCTTCCTGCACCTCACCTATTGGCTGTGTGACCTTTGGGGAGTCTCAGCACACTCCCCCAACTTCCATTCTTAGTCTCCTCTTTTGCAAAATGTGATGCCCGCAGGACCCTGAGATTCCTCTTATGAGTTCCAAGTCCTGAGAACACTCTCCCTTTGACCTCAGGAGGCCCCTACCTTCCAAAGCAGCTTGAGGCCCCAGACCAGAGAGGCGCTGGTTGGGGGGCAGGGCAGGCGAGGCCCGTCAGGCGATTGGACCACGCAGGGGAGGGAAGGGAGGGACAGACGGCTGCACTGCGGAGCCCAGCGGACGGGAGGGGTGGCCTACAGACACGGGATGGCAGGTGCTACCTCCATACCCCGTTCCTGTTAATGCTACCACCTTCATTTCCACCCGGCTGGGAGCCAGGGCTTCCTCGGTGGTTGCCAGCAATGAGTCTGGGTATGAGTGGTCTGAGAGGGAGTGGGGAGGAGGGGACCACCTTGGTCCTCTGCCCCTCCCACTTCGGGAAAAATGGGCCAAGGAGTAGGGGCGGTGGGAGATGGAGTTATTTAGCTGCACCCATGGCCTGGAGAGGAGAGGGAGAACCGAAAAAGGGGTGTGGGGTACAGAAGCTAAGTAAAAAATGGGAAAAGAGGGGAGAAACTCAGGTTGCGGAAGAGAGTTTGGGTGTCAGGTCCCTGCGGGTATCTCCCTTTCTTGGGTCTCTGGTCTTGGATGCGCTGCCTGCAAACTCCCAAATCTGCCGCCAGGGGCCGCAGAAATTCTGTCCTTGCAGCAGGCTCTGGGGTCGAACCCTTCGGTGAAAAGAGAATGGGAAGGGGAGGAACCAGGCACGACCTTTTCGGCTTGGAAAGTCTTTGAAACAGAGAGGGAACTTTAGTACTCGATAGTACGCGATAAAACATTGATATTCGTTAGAGAATATTGGAGATCGACTCTAGAATGTTGGTGTCACCAGAAAAAGTTGGTGTCATCCTTAAAATGTTGATGTCACTCGTATATATTTAGCATCTTAGTCATAGAATCTTAAAAGAGTCTAGAGGCTCTTGATTCGTGGACTCTTAGAAGGTTTGAGAAGAAGGGACTTCCCTAAGGTCACACCTCTAGGGCGCTGCGGCAGATGGGAGTGTGCGGGCAAGGGCTGAAAGTGGTGGGGATTTCCTTTCCCCTTTCTTGGCCCACATCCAAGCGTCCCAGCCCTAGGTTGCTGGAGAGGAAGGGGGCGTGGCTGGCCCCCTGCTTAGACCCGGGAAGTTGGGAGGGACACCTCACCTCCGGCGTTGGAGCTCCTGGGTGGCCCTGCAGCCTTGCGCTCCCTTGCCTTCCAGATGACAATTTGTCAGGTACAAGCGGAATGGAGGTGGACGACCGCGTGTCGGCGCTGGAGCAGCGGCTGCAGCTGCAGGAAGACGAGCTGGCGGTCTTAAAGGCGGCGCTGGCTGACGCGCTGCGTCGCCTGCGGGCATGCGAAGAGCAGGGCGCTGCGCTGCGCGCGCGAGGCACCCCCAAGGGCCGGGCGCCTCCGCGCCTAGGCACCACAGCCTCGGGTATCTTCGCTAGACTGGACGGGTGAGATGGGGAGGGACTGGGGCCTGGACCTCACACTCACTCTGTTCTGTCCTCTAATCCCATCCCTCTAGTATGTCAACTCTTGAAAGGCCTTCCTACCAGGACGCCTCTCAATGGCTCGGGACCCCCGCGGCGCGTGGGCGGCTATGCCACGTCCCCCTCCTCTCCCAAAAAGGAGGCGACCTCCGGGCGCAGGTAAGGCACGGAAACCGGGATCCTCCAAGACCCCGTGGGAGACGGAGGCTTTTTCTATGGAGAGGGGATGAACTCATGTGCCCGAACTCCAGCAGTGGAAGGTCCTGAGAAGTTCTCTCCTGCCTCCGCCACTAGCCTGCTGCCCTCGCAGGCTCCGTCCCTTACTGTGTGCTTTTTATTCCCAGTGTCCGCCGCTACTTGTCACCAGAGCGCCTCGCCTCTGTGCGCCGCGAGGACCCCCGCAGCCGCACTACATCCTCTAGCAGCAATTGTAGCGCCAAAAAGGAAGGGTAAGTGTCCGAGGCGGGATGGTGCCACAAAGGGTGGGGTCAGGACCCCAGTTAGGCTTGGAAAAGGATGGGGAATTTAGGGTGATGCCCCAGGTCACGAGGTTGTACCTAAAGCATGGTCATCAAGTTCAAATTGCGGAAACGGTGCCGGAGGCTCAGAGGGACCAATCTTGAAATAGCGTGGTCAAAGTGGAAGGCATGGAAAGGCGGAGCCAACATTGAGGGGAGTGGCCAAAGCATTAAGGGGCTAGACTAGAACAGAAGAGGTGTCCTCTGGTGGGTCAGCCAGAGTAGAAGTTAGGGAGGACCCAAGTTTGTGGGTGTGGCTATGAAGGTAAAGAGAGAGTCCCCATTGAGTCTCAGGGACGCGGCCAGGGCAGAAGCCTCAGAGGTGTTTCTGCAAGAAATAGGGTAATCAGAGGGAGTTGTGTGATTGGAATTTGAGGGCCTGGCCAGAGGGTTAGCCTGGGCAGAATCAGAGCCTGAGGTGAGGGTAACAGGCTGAAACCAGGTGGAGGATGCAAGAAGCTGGAGCGGAGACTAGGGCATTGTCAGGTGGAAACGGGCGTGGTTTGAAGGTTGGGCGGGACAACAGATGGGCGTGGTTAGATATCTGGAAACCTGAAAAATGTCAACTCAGGAACTGGGTCATATGAAAGTGGTCGTAGTCAGAATGCTTAACAGGACCTGAGGCGGGTAGAAGATAACGTGGGGGAGCGGTCAATTATCAAGAGGCTGGCTGGGTCCGCTCAGGGACAGGATCAGAAGGAGAGGTGGGCTTAATCAGAATGTTGGGCGTGGTCAAGTTCCCGGAGGCGGGGCCATACTGAAGGTCTGGGCGAAGTAAAAGCCTGAGTATGGAGTCCTGATGCAGCGGGTGTGGTCAGGGCTTGGGGGGCCGGACTAAGGCAGGACCAGAGTCAAAAACCACACATTTCAACCCCACTCAAATAGTAGCAAACAGGTACATAGAAGAGCTATGTGCCAGGTACTACTCAAGGCACTTTACATGAATTAACCAATTTAAACCTCGCAACCAACCGGAGGTAGGTACTGTTTTTATCCCCATTTTAAAAGTGAAGAAACCAAGGCCGAGGTTGGGCAACTTGTCCACACCGCTAGGAAGTGGTAGAGCTGGGGTTTGACTTCAGGCAGACACGTCCCCTAGCCCATGTTCTCAAAAAAAAAAAAAACCGCTCTTCCCCACCCCCCAAAAAGAGCCTGGTATCAGGACCCCACAGCCCGGGATCTGAGACCCACTGTGACCCGCGGGCTCCGGGGTCGGCCGCGGAGGGCGGGGCAGGGCGCGGCGGCGCGGGAGCCTCCCAGGGCCGGAAGCGGCGGAGCCGGTCCCGGCTCCACCCCCGGCCCCGAAGCTCCGCCAGCCGCCGCCATGAGTAGCTTTGGAGCTGGGTGAGACCCTCTCGCACACCCCACACCCCCTCGCGCTCCCGGGGCCTGGATCCTACTAGGTCACCCCCTTTTCCAAGGACGTAGACCCGCAGACAGCACTTCTTTCCGTCAGCAAAGGAAATGTGGAGACACGCCCCTTCCCTTAAACCCTCACCTCTTCCCTTGCAGCTTTAAGCCTGGGGCGCTGTGGGACTGGGGCTGGGGAGCTTTGGGAGAACCGTGCTGATTAGGAGGGAGGGGGTGGCTTGTGATCCGCCTCTTCCAGGATCGCGTCCCTGCCTCTTCGTGCTGTGTGATCTTTGGCGATCACTGCCTCTCTGGGCCTGTGTCTTAGGCTCTGCAAGATCAACCGAGCAAAGCACACGGCCTGCAGAGAGGCAGAGCTCCGCTCCTTACTCGGCCCCCATTATTCTTCAGAGACCTCCAGGGAGCGAAGGGATGGGGAAATAGTTTCTCCCATTTTCTGACTTGGCTAATTAGGGCTTTTTTGGCTTGTTTTTTGGTCCTTTCCTCACAGGAAAACCAAAGAAGTTATCTTCAGCATGGGTAAGTAGGGAGAATGGGAGGGGCTTGCTGGAGTGAGAGGCCAGTGCTGGAGGTCAGGAGATCTGGCTACTGGCTGGGCCTTCACCCCTCTGGTTTCATTTCCCTTATGACCTTTTATTAAAAAAAAAAAAGTGAAGTCAGAAGGGGCGAGGAAGTAAGGTTGGGGACTGGGGGCTGGGGGCAGCACCTGACCTCTGGGGGTGTCCTGGCAGAGGAGGGCTCCGTGAAAATGTTCCTGAGGGGCCGCCCAGTGCCCATGCTGATCCCAGATGAGCTGGCACCCACCTACAGCCTGGACACACGCTCTGAGCTGCCTTCCTGCCGTCTCAAGCTGGACTGGGTGTATCCTTTGGCTTTAATCCCTTCCTCCCACTCCTCCCAACCCCCCTCCCCCTCCAATCCGAAAGAGGCAAAAGCACTTCTCCTGTGAGACTTCTGATAGAGGGAAAGTCTTTGAACTTAATGAAAGTGAGACTTCCCAGGCCTCTGTGGCTTGAGGAATCAGGAAGAGCCTGGAGGTTGCAGAGGAGGGCAGGCTAGTGACATGACTTTTTATGATTCATTAAAGCAGCAAATGTTTGCTGAGTGCCCTCCACCTGTCAGATTCTCTTCTATATGCAGGCTGTATTCACCGAGCTCACCTTCTAAAGTCAAGGAGACAGAAACCAGTGATTCAATAAATAAGATAATCAGTTGAATAATAAATGCTGGGAATACAGTAACTAAGCTCAAGTGAGAGGAGTAACCAGGTTTCTCTGAGGAGGGCATCTGAGCTGAGAATTGAACAACTGGAGGGCAGCATAGGGAGAACTGGAAGAAGAATATTCCAGACAGAGGGTGTGGCAGGTCCAAGGGCTCCACAGCCAGAGTAAACTTTGTATATTGGAGAAACAGGAGAAGTTGGTTAGGAACTTGGTCTTTGGAATCTGGTAGAAATGGGTTGAAACCCCAGCCCAGGAAGGAGAGTACAGGTCAGGGGTAGAGCATGTGCTTAGTATGCGTGAGGTCCTGGGTTCAATCTCCATTTTAAAAAAGTAAAGAAAGAAAGAGAGGGAGAGAGAGAGAGGGAGGGAGGGAGAAAGGAAGGAAGGATGGAAGGAAGAAAGGAAGAAAGAAAGAAACCCTGGCCCAGGCTCTGGGTGGCTGCATGACGCTGGACAAATCACCTTGCCATTCTGTGCCTCAGTTCCCTTCTCTGAGAAATGGGTGTCACGACTTCAGATTCATAGGCTGTGAAACTGTGCTAAGGTGCGGAGCTCATAGTATGTGCCCCATAAACAGGGATTGATTAGAATAATAACTAGTCATTACTGAGCACTTATTACATGCAGGAACTGTTCAAAGTTCTTTCAAGTACAAATACGTTGAATAATATGATCCTTCTCTTCTGTAGAATTGAGAATATATTTTTACAACCAGTGGCCTCTGAGAGCTCTCAGACGCCTGCAGCTTAGGAACTATTACCCCCATTTTCCAGATGAGGAAACTGAGGCCAAGAAAGGGGACCAAGCCCTGTCCTAGGAAGTCAGATTGGATCTGAGGCAAGGACTCTGACTCTGAGCCTCAGGCTTTTTCCCAAAAGCAGACTGGGGCTTGGGACCAGCATCCTGGGGACCTAGTCCCTCTCCTCTTCTCTTGGCCTTGGTTTCCGCTCTGGGGTAGGCAGGTATGTTGGAGGTCAGAGCCACTTTAAGGCAGCTGGAAATATTCATGGAAATCAAAGAATACCAAGCTGTCATGTCAAGCTGGGCTTGATAAGCAAGCATCAAAAGAAAAGCAGCTGAGAGAGCAAAAGTTGATGTGGGTCTCATTCCCCGCCCCTGACATGGCTGTAGGGTGGAGCTGTTTCTATGGGGTCAGGGATACACACATTGACATTCATTCAAATGTTTTCTGAACATTCTGGGGCCAAGGGCTGGGGTCCAGTGGTCCCTGTGACAGTGTCTGCCTACCTTCCTGGGCTCTCAGTCCAGTGTGAGGACTGAATCCATGAAAGCGGCAACTCAGAGTGGGCAAGGCTGGGATAGGGGAACCCAGAGAAGGCAGCTGACCTAGCCTGGGGATCAGGGAAGACTTCTCAGAGGAGGAGTTATAGAAGTGAACAAAACAGCCCTGTCTTGGCTACAGTGGCACTCAGTCTCATTGAGGAATAGGGGCAGTTAACAAATTGATCAGATAAGTATTAACTGGGATGAGTCTTGCGGAGGAAGTGAGGCTGAGGCTATGGCAGCTGAGAAGGGAGACAGGTAGCTATACTACATCTGCAAAGGGAAAGGTTAGTGCCAAGACCTGGTGGTGGTAGGGATCTTGACATTTTGAGGAATTCCAAGGTCAGAGAGCAAAGGAGTGCAGAAGCCCTGCTGAAGCCAGGGAGGGGCGATCCAGGCCAGTGGGAGGAGCTTGGGCTTTCTCTTAGGGGCACTAGGGAGCCATAGAAAGTTCTGAACAGAGAAGGGTCACATTCCTTTAACAAATATTGAATTCATGTATCTGCTGTGTACTAGGCCCTGATCTGGGCACAAGGGATACATCAGTAAACAAAACAGATGGAGACCCCTGCCCTCCTGGAGCTGACACTCTAGGTGAGGAGACAGAGAATAAATTAAACAGATAGCGTGTGGGATGCTGATGAATGCACTGTGGGAATATGGAAAGGGCAGGGGGATGAGGGTGTGGAAGGTGTGTGTGTTCTGGTTTGTGATTTTAGATAGCCAGGAACTATCTGGGAGAGGCTGGGGAGGCCTCTCCAAGGAACTGACAGTTGAGCAGAGACTTGAAAAGGAGGTGTGGGAGCCAAGGAAAGAGGAGGAGGAGGAGTACTCAGGTGGTGGATCAGCAAGTGCAAAGGCCCTGAGGTGACTGGGGCTGAACAAGTGGAGTGAGGAATCAGGACCCAGATCAGGCCAAGCTCTGTGCTTGGGCTTTCAAAAGAATTTTGACTTTTGCTCTGAGTGAGGTGGCAGCCATGGGCGAGTTCTCAGCAGAGGAAGGATATGAACTAACTTAGTGTGAACAGGTTTTAACAGGATCCCTCTGTGGGGAGGAAGGTAGCCAGAAGGTTGTATTAGTTTCCTGTGGCTGCTATAACAAATTAACCACAAACCTGGTGGCTTAAAACAACAGAAAAATCTCACAGATCTGGAGGCCAGAAATTTCCAGTCAAGGTGTCAGCAGGGCCATGCTCCCTCCAGAGGCTCAGGGGATAATTTGTTCCCTGTCTCCTAGCTTTTGGTGGTGGCAGCTGGCAACCTTTGGAGGGGCATTCTTTGACTTATAGCTGCATTACCCCAATCCCTGTCTGATTCACCCCGCCTTCAAGGACACTTGTCTTTGGATTTAGGTAATCCTGGATCATCTCATCTTGAGATCCTTAATTAGACCTGAAAAGACTTCTTTTCTAAGTAAAGTCTCACGCACAGTTTCCAGGGGTTAATATTTTGGTCAACATATTTTTGTGGGTACCGTCATTCATCCCCCTACAGTGGTAAGAGTGGGAACAGGAAAACCTAGCGCCGATGACTTTAATCTGGTGGTCAGTCAGCACTTGCAATGCAAAACAGTTTCCTTAACCAGCCCTGGGCATCTCCAGCTATGGCTACCGCGGCCGAGACTGCCGGGCCAACCTTTACCTGCTGCCCACAGGGGAGATCGTGTACTTCGTGGCCTCCGTGGCCGTGTTGTACAGTGTGGAGGAGCAGAGGCAGCGGCACTATCTGGGACACAATGATGACATCAAGTGGTGAGGCCTGGGAGGAGGATGCGAGAAAGTTCCCACTCAGGATGCTGTTAAGGGCAGTGGGCGGGGTTCAGGGGAAAAAAATGTGAATCAATTAGCAATATTTCGGATGTTGGTGAATTCACTCAGATGCCTGGGTTTTTCACGTCTTTTGAAAACTTCGGGTGGGTAGCCCAGATAATCATGCTGTGTGTTGGAGCCCCATGGTGGCAGCCCCTTTAAATGGATGTGTTCTGGCCATTTGTGATAGGGACTTGAGCTAGGTGGGCTCTTGAGTTAGAGATCCCTGGCCTGAGTCTTGCTTCTGAGCCAGGGTACCCAGTGAGGATCCCCTATTGAACTAAATAAGTGTTTACTGACTGAATAACTCATTCAGCCAGGTTGAGGAATGAGTTACCAGGCATCCGGGACAGTGGCCTACTGCAGGAGGGGTTCTGAGCTGCTGTAAGCACCCTCCTCCTACTGAGCTCTGTCCATCTGTCTCTCCTCAGCCTGGCTGTCCACCCTGATATGGTCACCATCGCCACTGGACAGGTGGCGGGCACCACTAAGGAGGGGAAGGTAACAGGACCCGGAGACTGGGATGGGGTCGTTGGGGGGGTCAGGCAGCTGGGCCCCCCAGGTAAGCAACCTTTCTCTTTCCTGCAGCCGCTGCCACCCCATGTACGCATCTGGGACTCCGTCTCCCTCTCCACCTTACATGTGCTGGGCCTGGGCGTGTTTGACAGAGCTGTGTGCTGCGTGGGCTTCTCCAAATCTGTAAGTCCTGTGTGGGCTCTCACCTGCCGCTGGTGCAAGCACTAGCCCCTTCCCACCTGCCCCTTTGGGCTGGAGACCACACCCTCATCGTGATGGCCTATGTTTGGGCCACGCCCTCTGGCAGACATTCGAGGGCCTCCCTGCATGTGCCCGCATTTGTGGCTTCACAGCTTAGCCCTTATGAGGGGACCATTTGTCTTGATTTCCCCCAAACTCCTCAGCGACCCTTTGTGGATCAGTTAATGCTTTTTGCATTATTTTTCACACTACCTTTCATTCTGGAAGGGTCCTTATCCTTAAGCATTTTAAGCCCAGCATCTAGGGCAGGGCTGCTCCTTCCTTGTACCATCCTAAATGGGTGTTGGCAGGTATGCGGGAGGTAAGTACAGAAACTGATAGTAAGCCTTGAGGAATTTATAGAACGATTTGACATTCCTACAACATCCAAGGGTGTGATTGGTGGATCTTTTTTTTTTCCAATCATATTTTACATTTTTATCATATTTTACCAAAGTATTGGCTGCAATGGATGGGGGAATAAAAAAACAGTCCTTTAAAAAAAAAAACAAAAAAACCCCCAGTTCTCCCACAGACAGTTTAAGAGCCTCACAGGTTTTCTGAGACCTAAGGAAACGTTTGAGAGCTTTGGGGAAATAAAACTATTTTGTTGCTAATGTGTGTGTGGGAGGGGTGGGGGCAACTTGCAAGATCAAAATTAACCTCTGCTTAACTAAAAGTGTAAAAAAAATATTATGCCAACTTTGTTAATTGTTTAATCTCATGTCCATAAAAGTCATCCCATGTGAAAATGCAGGTTTGATGCTCTAGTAAAATTTCCTGACTCTGTGCCAGCTGCAAGGAAATTATAGCTGAGGGGGATTAGATGAATTTATTAAGGAGTCACTTCAAAAGGAAAATGATAAACAGCCTTTAAAATGTGTGTGGCCCTGGATGGGAAGTGTATTTTAATGTTTCTTTTAACTGGGGCCAGGGCGTTTGAAAGTCTTAAAACAGGCCTGAGTGGTTAATGCCCCAGTAGGCAAGGTGCTGGGGGGCTGAGTTAGGGGGTGGTGAATCCTGACCTACCTGCCTGTCCCCCCATCGTCTCTCCTCTTTCTAGAATGGGGGCAACCTGCTCTGTGTGGTGGACGAATCCAACGATCACATGCTCTCTGTGTGGGACTGGGCCAAGGAGACCAAGGTGGTGGATAGCAAGGTGAGGTAACCCTTCCCAACCCCCTCCTGGGGGTGCCCCTGTGAGACTGGCCAAATCTCAATGTTTACAGGTCTGGAATCAGATAGATTCATGTTTAGGTCCTGGTTTTGCCATTTGCTAGCTGTGTGGCTTCAGGCAAGTGGCTTGCCCTCTCTGGGCCTCAGTAGCCTCATTTGTAAAATGGGGATAATGGTAGCATCTTCCTTGTAGGGAAAATTTGGCTTTGATGTTGGGATATAGGCAGCAGGGAGCGGACCAGGCCCACCAGGAGGCTTGGTATAAGGTGGCTGCTGATTCTACAGTCCTGCAGTGTCCAAGACCAACTTTGACTTGTATCTCTGGGCAGCAGCCTATTTTACTGGTGAAGAACCTGAGGCATAGTAGAGGGGACAGCTACTTGCCCAAGGCCACATGCCCGTTCTGGGCTTGGGGGCAAGACACCTAGGGTTGGGGCCCATGGTTTGGGGAAGAAGTAGTTGAGAGACTCTGGGCTCTGGACTCAGATATCAGTGAGTAGGACACAACTACTTTGCTGTTTGTCATTTCTAATGGGAGGCACTAATGAGCCTTACCTTCAGGGTGCAGTGGGGTTAAATGAGTTAATGGTTGTAAAGTGCTTAGTAAAGTGCTTGGTGCAGAGTAAGGGCTCTCCAAGTGTCTGCCTTTATGGTTTTTTTGTTGTTGTTTGTTTGTTTTTAATAGAGGTACTAGGGATTGAACCTGGGACCTCGTGCATGCTGAGCATGTGCTCTACCACTGAGCTATACCCACTCCCCTGCCATTATGTTCATGAAGAAAGCAATCATGCTTTCACTGCCCGGCCCTGCCTCCTATACTTGAGTTTGCCTGTATAGGAGAGATACAGGCAAATTGGGTGTGCAGTGCACAACCCACACAGCTATATAGGGCAGTCCTTCCTGGAGTGGGTACAGTGGCCCTGCTGACTTTGAGGTCCTCATTTAGAATCTCCCCCATGCCCTAAAGTGCTCCAACGAGGCCGTGCTGGTGGCCACCTTCCACCCCACAGACCCCACTGTGCTCATCACCTGTGGGAAATCCCACATCTACTTCTGGAGCTTGGAGGGAGGCAGCCTGAGCAAGCGGCAGGGCCTCTTTGAGGTGAGTGCCAAGGGTACAGGGACAGGGTGGCCGTGAAGGAGGCTGGCAGGGACACCCAGGCAGACAAGAAGACACTCCAGAGGTTGGAGTTTCCAGGGATGCTGAGGCCTGCTGGGGCCTCAGTTCCCGTGTTCATACCAGGAGGATGATCCTCCTTAACTCTCTGAAGTTGCGAGGATTCAGTGGGATGAGGAGTACAGCAGCGCCTAGCAGACAGCGGATGCTTGATAGATGCGTTGCTGTGCTTGTCGAGATTCTGGATAAACACAGGGAGGTCAGAGAGAAACAGAAGGAGGCAGAGGGCCCCAGAGAGAAGACTCAGGTGCACCCCTGAAAGGGCTCCCCTGCCTTTGGGGAGAGTTGGGGTTTCCACCCCAAAAGGGGAGGCCCTGAGAACACCAAGGCACAGATGAAGATGAAAGATACTGAGGAGTGGGCGAGGCAGGGCAGGGAGAGGGACCTAGAGACAGACAGAAGAGGGGGAAGGAGGGAAGGAGGCGAGGCAGGCAGAGAGGGGAAGCCCAGGGGGCAGAGAGAGGGGAATCCAAGGGGAAGACAGCAGGGGAGACCAAGGACACAGACTGAAACAGAAGTCAGGGAGAAGAGAGGAAGGGGGACCAAAGGGACAGTGTGGTCAGAAACTCTAGGTGATGTGATGGTCCAGAGATGGGGTGCTCCACACAGGGCCACACCCAAAAGCAGAGAAGTCATCCCCTGGACCAAGGTCCTGGGTGATGGGTGAACTCTGGGAGGCCACCCAGCTTCAGCAACCCTCTGACATCTTCCCCTTCTCCCCCACCTTAGAAGTACGAGAAACCGAAGTACGTGCTGTGTGTGACCTTTTTGGAGGGTGGCGATGTGGTCACCGGGGATTCTGGGGGGAACCTCTATGTCTGGGGCAAAGGTTAGTGTCTTCCCACCTGTTTGGTCCCCAACGCAGTCCTCCCTGACTCCCTTTGGCTGTGCCTCCCTTCCTTGGACCCTGCTGCTGTAGAATGTATGATGCAACAGGCTAAATATTTACCTGTCCAATTCTAACACCTCCATCAAGGCTCAGCTCCAGTATCCCCCATGCATGAAATCTTCACTTACTTCCCACCCTTGTCCTCTGCAAATCCCATGGTAGGGATCAAGTTTGAACTGTAAATGAATGGGTTACCTCAGTTGTGGATGGATGGATGGATAGCTGGATGGATGGATGGATGAATGAAGGGGTGGTTTGTCCCAGAGCAATGAATGAATGAATGAGGCAATGAACGAATGAAGGGGTTGTTTTAGTCAATGAATAGAAGAATGACTATGCTGTCCTCCCTAACAGGTGGGCAATTAAGTGAATGAACAATTAAATAAATGAATGTTTGTTGCCAGAAAGGATGACTGTGTTTATAAATGAATAGGTCTTTTCCCAGGCAGAGTGATGAATGAATGAGTTTATTCATTCAGTCATCAAAACACTTTCTGGAACAATCAAGTATTCATGATACATTAATTCATTGGCTCAGGTAACCATTCGTTCGCAGTAGTGGGAGGGGAAGGGAGTGGGTTTGGGAGTTGCACAGGCTTGGATTCAGGTCTCAGCAGTGCTGTGTGCTCTCTATGTGGCCTCGGGAGAGAAGTGGCCTTGGGAGAGACGTATCCTTTCCAAGACTCAGTTGCCCATCTGTAAAATGGTTATAATATTACTTCCTCATAGAGTGGTTTTGAGCTTTCCTTGAGATTAGAAAGCTGAGAATAAGCTCTGGGTAATTGGCCGTGTGTATTTCCCAGCAGACTCTAAGCTCTCTGAGGGCAGAGACTGGGTCTGATTGGTTTCATATCCCCAGTCCCACCCCTCGGTCTGGCCTGAGGGTCTATAGGGGGTTGGATGAGTGGGTGTTTAGAAAGATAGGTGGACAAAATGACATGTGTACACATGGCACCACTTCTGAGTCTCGAAGGATGGAATTGAAGAAAGTTGCTCTTTCTTCCTCTCCACTGAGTCCCCATCTATGGTCTCATGCCTTCAGTTTTGTCTCCCCCAATTCAGTTTGTTCTCAGGACCAAATGTAAATCTAACCCTGCCCTTCCCCTGCTGAGCCCTTCCATTACCTCCCAGTTCAGTTCCCTCAGGACAAGGTCCAGGTTCTTCACTGAGGTCTCCAAGACCCTGCACGGTCTGGTCCTGCCTTCTCTTGTCTCATGCATGTTATGCTTGGTCACACCAGATTTCTTTTAGTTCCCCAAATAGTCCATGTTCTCTCGCCTTTTGCACAAGTTGTTCCTTCTGCCTGGAACAGTTTTCTACCCTCTGTTGTCCTAGCCAACTCCTACTCGACCTCCAGATCCTTGCTCAGCTGTCCTCTCCTCCAAGAAGCCCTCCCTGACCCACTAGATTAGGTGCGTGCCCACTATGGGATCCCACAGTCTCCTGGGTTTCCCCACCCCAGCCCCAACCACCTTGGGTTGTCACTGACTAGTAGTAGGTCTATCTCTGAAATTGGACTGTGACCCACATGAGGGTAAGATCTGAAATTGTCTTCATCAACACTGTGTCCCCAGTATCACCCAGCATGAGGCTGGGCCCAGAATAAATGCTAGTTTAATCATTGTTGATTGACTGGATGAATGAATAGATGGTTAGATTGACAGATGAGTGGATAGATGGGTGAATGGGTAGATAGATAGGAAAAAAGATGGAAAATGGGTGGATGTTTGGATAGAAGGATGGATTGACTGGTGAATGGGTAAGGAGAGGAAGGAGGGTGAATGAATGGATGAGAGGTGGATTGATGGATGGGTGGGACAAAGGACAGGTGCGTGGCTGGATGAATCAGTAGATGGGTGAATGGACGGGTGAGTGTATAGATGGATGGACAGACTGGTAGATAACTGAGTGGATGAATGAATGGATGGGTGGGTAAATGGATCAAAGGGTGGATGGGTAGATGTTAGTTTAGATGATTTATTGGATGGATACTAGGGTATATGAATAGATGGTGTGGATGGTTGGGTAGAGGAGTGGGTGGAAGAGTGGGTAGAAGAAAAGGTGAGTGAATAACTGGATGTAGGATTGCGAGTTTGAGGTGCTTTCCCGGGGTCAGTACGGGGGCAGCTTCCCCATGCTGACCTTTGACTCGGCCACCTGGCAGGTGGGAACCGTATCACACAGGCGGTGCTGGGTGCCCACGATGGCGGCGTGTTTGGGCTCTGCGCCCTGCGGGACGGGACGCTGGTGTCTGGAGGGGGCCGCGACCGGCGAGTGGTCCTCTGGGGCTCTGACTACAGCAAGCTGCAGGAGGTGGAGGTGAGGAGGGCGAGAGGCTCATATGATGGTGAGGAGCCCTCCCCCAACCCGACTAAGGCTCCTAATACTAGACCCTTCTCTCCCAGCCTGTCTCCCCCGCCTCCACCTCCACATGTGTCCCCCTCTCATATGCCTGCCCCACCCCTTGCCCACCCAGGTCCCTGAGGATTTCGGCCCTGTGCGCACTGTGGCAGAGGGGCGGGGAGATACACTCTACGTGGGGACCACTCGCAACTCCATCCTGCAGGGCTCTGTCCACATGGGGTTCTCACTGCTCATCCAGGTGAGTGTTTCTTCTGCATCTGCCCTACTCCCTCCGCAACCACCTCTCTTCTCTTCTCTGCATCACCCATCCCTCCTCTCCTACTCCCATTTCTCCTCACCTCTCTGCTCATCCCTTTTTCTCTGGCCTGGTAAACACAGCCTGCCTTCCTTCATTGCTCCCGACCCATAACCCCACTTCTGCCCTAGGATTCCCTCCCCAGAACTCCCAGTGGTCCAGTAACGAGTTAACCTCTAGCCCAGGAGAGAGTCCCTGGGACCCTGCTCCAGCTGTGCTGCCCACTGCCCTTCTGACCAGAGGGTGTCCATTTCTGATGGTAGGTGCCCTGGCAGGTTGTCACACAGGCAGCAATCACCATTGGCCATACATATCCCAGGTCTCCAGTTCCGAGGATCTAGGAAGACCCTCTGGAGTCTGTTCAGATGCCCATCCTTCCTTCCTGGTGTGCCAAAACTACCCCACATCCAATTAAAAAACTTACCTACCAAGGGCGATACAGTATGATAGTTAGGAATATGAATTCTGGAGCATGACTGCCTGGGACTGAAGCACAGCCCTGTTGCTCACTCACTGTGTGATATGAGGCAAGTGAGGAACCTCTCTGTGCCTTTATGAAATGGAATAAAATAGATCCCACCTCATGGGGTTTTGTAAATCCATGAGTCAGTTCAGATACAGCATTTAGAGTAGTGCCTAGTGCAGATTAAGTGCTCAAAGAGTCTTGGCCAAAATTACTCCTTGTTCAGTGTCCTTCTTTCCTTCATTCCTACATGCATTTTCCTTCTCATAATGTAGCTGAGATTCATGCAGCTGCGTTTAGATTCCCCACCTGGCTCTTGTGTCCATGGAAGAAAAGGAAAACAAGGGCTATAGAGATTTCCTAGGTGTCCCAAGGCCTAAAGGGACCTTAAAGACCCCTAATAGTAGTATCAATATTATACAATATTAATTACATTATTAACATATTACTAGAATTTATTATTTAACATTAATCATTATGATGACATCAATAATTACAGTTATGTTGATTATTATTGTTAATTATTTAATGATGTATTAACAGTACATGTTATTACTAATCATATTAGCCACTACCATTTTGTGAGCATTTTGTGCCAGCCTCATACACTTTCCTCCAGTCCCACTTTCCATCCATATGATTTGATCAAGCAGAACAAGGCCATGAGACACACAGTGATTGGGCCCATTTTACAGAAGATTCAACTGAGGCTCCAAGGAGAAGTCACCTGCCCAGGTGACTGCCACAGTCAATAAGAGAGAGCTGCAGTTAGACCCACCAGGCTGAGAAGGGTTCTCATAGCATCCTGGGTGCCATCTGACTCCCAAGGTCAAGGTTCTACCCACCATGTCTCTTGCCTTCCACTGTGCAAACTGGAAAGCAGAGGCCTGGGGTGAAAGGCAACATGTACCTCAAACCCCACCCTGGGGCAGAGGTCTGCCCAATTGTAGCCTCCTTCAGACACACCGGGGAAAGGGTCACCTGTGGGGCAAAGTGTGTTCCTGGGGCTGGTCCAGCATTTCTTTCTGGCATCAGACTTTGGTGTGGGCTGTGGGGGATGCAGAGGAAAAGCCTGGATTGATCTCCTTGCTGTCATCTCTCTTTTCCACCAGGGCCACGTGGAAGAGCTGTGGGGCCTGGCCACGCATCCCAGCCAGGCACAGTTTGTGACATGCGGGCAGGATAAGCTGGTGCATCTGTGGAGTGCAGAGTCCCACCAGCCCCTGTGGAGTAGGATCATTGAGGTAAGGGGACAGAGGGCACAACAGAACCATCTGTCTCAATGAGTCAGGGCTCAGTGCATCCAAAGGAAACCACATCTGGTCTTTTTAGGTAGAAGAGGATTTAATGCAGGGCACTGAATGCTTAAAAACTCACTTGGAAGGGCAGGAGGAGCGAGTTCTCAGCTGGAAGGAAGCCCAGAACAACACCGCAGAACTGACTTACCAGAGGAGCTGCTGCCTCTGCCGCAGTCAGGAGGGTGGGGAGTCAGGAACCACGGAGTTCAAGAAAACGCTGTCATCATAGCTGCGATCTAGGAAGCTGGGGGTTGTGGTCACTGCAAGTGTTAGCTCTAGAGCTATACTGTCCAGTACCTGTGGCTCAAACTTAAACTAACTTTAAAATGTAAATAGAGTTAAAAATTCAGCTCAGCATACCAGTTCTCTAGCCAGGGCATCAGAACACATCAGAACCACCTGGGAGTTGTTAGGAACCCAGAATCCTGAGCCCCAAGCACAGGGAGTCTGATTCAGGAGGTCTGAGTTTGGTCCCAGAAATCTGTGGTTTATAATGAGCTCCCTCAGGTTATTTTAATTCTGGCTGTCTGCCCACCATGTCCGACACTGGCTTAACTCTTTACCCACGCCATCTTTATAAATCTGTCCCCTCAACCTCCACACAGCAGTGGGGATGATGGATTCCCCAGGCTCACAGAAAGGTAAAATCTCTTGCCCATCAGGACAGTGTAATTACAACCATAACCAACCTTTACTGAGTGCTTCCCATGGGTTGTGATACTTACCAGCTTACTGTTTTAGGACTTCACACCCTACTTATAACAACCCTGGGCAGTGTGAATTGATGTTCTCCATTTGAGGCAACCAAGGCCAGGATGGGGAAAGTTATTTGATGTCACAAAACTAGCAAGTGTCAGAGCCACAGTTTGAAGCCAGGTCTGATTCCTTGGTGCACTGTTGCCTGCAAATCATACAAATGCCCTCCCAAATTTAAAAATGATAATACCCAGGGCTGGGGGTTAGAGAAAGCTATGGGGAAACAGGCACTCAGATATGCCTGGTGATAAGTCGATATAATTTTATGGAAAGCAAATTGGCATGATACATCAAAAGGCTTAAATATATGGCTACCCTTTGGCCCAACAATCTCACTTCTGAAAAATTCTCTAATGAAATCACCTTGGATGGATAAAGCTGTGGGAACTTAGAACAGGAGTGAAAAGGGAAAATAGTGACAGGAGGAATGTTTTCTGTTCGAGCTGACATGTTAAAGGGATGGAGAGTGGTTTCCAGAGTATCCATGGCCACAGGATACTGGAGAGCAGCAGAGGGAGGTGGCCGCCTTCATGCTGCGCTGGCTCTGAGGCTGGGGAATTGTGGGCCAGATGGATGGGAGACTGCAGCTCCCAGCCCTGCCTCTTCTCTCCCTCCTCAGGACCCTGCCCGCTCAGCTGGCTTCCACCCTAGCGGCTCTGTCCTGGCAGTTGGCACGGTGACTGGGAGGTAAACCTGAATTGGGCATTTGGGGAAGGCTTCTCTGCTCCCCTCAGGAACTATCCCTTGATCACCACCCCCCTTCCCTACAGCCCCAAAGCCTACAGAGAATATTAATTAGGTAGCAACTGTTGACTAGGCCTTGATCTCCCCACATTCCTCTGGAGTCAGCCTCTCCCAAATCTTTTCTGGGGTCCCTTCCTCAGGCCTGGTGGGTTGCCACCCTTCTCCACCAGATCAGCTCACTTCTCCTCCCCCCACCATGCCTTTTCTTTAAAGATGGCTGCTGCTGGACACGGAGACCCATGACCTGGTGGCTATCCATACAGACGGGAATGAGCAGATCTCAGTGGTCAGCTTCTCTCCAGGTAAGAGGCGGGGCCGGGGACCTTGGAGAGGCAGGGCCTGGGAACTGAAGCTCAGAGTTACTGGCAGGAGGAAGGGGTGGGGCCAGGACTGCAGTAGGGATGGAGCTTGGGACTACTGAGGAGTCTGGGATAGTGGGGAGGCTGAATCTGAGAGAGGAGGGGGTAGAGCCTGGGTGCCTCCTCATAGCCCCCTCCCCCTCCCCCAGACGGGGCGTACCTGGCCGTGGGCTCCCACGACAACTTGGTGTACGTGTACACGGTGGACCAGGGCGGCCGCAAGGTCAGCCGCCTGGGCAAGTGCTCGGTGAGTGGGCAGTGGCCCCCAGCCCGCCCCGCCACCCTATCCAGGGGGTGCAGAATTAACCAATTTTCTACCTCAAGGGAGCACAGCTTCAACACTCAACTGACTGCCCTGATCAAGTCCAGGAGTCTTAGCCCCGCCCACACGTTTACCCTCCTGTGTTTTAAGCCCATCCCTTGTGTAGCCCCGCCCCTCACGTTCTAAGCAACCCTTTGTGTAGCCTGGCCCCTTGCATTCAAAGCCTGCCCCTCTGTGTCTAGCTCTGCCCACTTGTGTTCTAAGCTCTTTTGTCTAGCCCCGCCCATCACAGTCTGGCCCCGCCCATGGTAGTCTGGCCCCGCCCCCACGCTCCAAAGACTTGTGTATCCTTCCTCTAGCCTCCTGTGTTCTTACCATACCTCTGTATTTTGCCTTCTACCCATCCTGGTCTAATCCCCCCCGCTCCAACCTCCAGCTCTAACTCAACCCCTTCCCTCTCCTGCAGGGCCATTCCAGTTTTATCACCCACCTGGACTGGGCCCAGGACAGCAGCTGCTTTGTCACCAATTCTGGGGACTACGAGATTCTGTACTGTGAGTTCTCCGAAACCCAAAGGCATTCCTCCTCCAGTCTCCCTAATATGTGTGATTTGCATAGGCTTCCCTGGGTTCTGGGATGGGGGCAAGGCCCTTCAATTCCCTCTCCTCTGGCTGGTATATTCAGGGGCTGTTTTAACTGACTGGTCTCCTGGCTTCTGATTTTCTCTCTGGTGGACTCAACGCTTAAACAATTCCTCCCCTTCCTGGTTGGATGGATGGGGTACAAGTTTCTAAGCAGATACCCTGCTCTGGCCTTGGGGTGTCATCACCCAGGATCTAGCCCCCTCAGCTAGTCTGGAGAGGTAGATTAAGCACTGGAACCTTAGCCTCTGGTCTCAGACCTCAGTGCCCATTGTCTGTGAAATGGATGTGTTAAGCCAGTAGTTCTTTCTGCTCTGAACCCCTCCCCCATTTTCTGCCCCAGGGGACCCAACTACATGTAAGCAGATCACTACTACAGATGTGGTGAGGAACGTGGAATGGGCCACAGCTACTTGTGTCCTGGGTTTTGGGGTGTTTGGTAAGTTTTGAAATGGGGGAGATCTTGCTGAGGATGGGAGTTTCAAGAAACATCCCTGACTAGTGGTTTTCACAGTCTCTCATTACCTCCAGGGTGGAAAACTCATCCCTTTATACATGTGAGCAGCAATATGTGTGTAAGAGGAAAGGCTAGGATGAAACGGCTACTCAGGTCCCTTAGAATTGTAATGAAATGAAACCAAATGAGTGGTGGCGCCTGGCCCAGAGAGATTCACAGAGCTTCTGTCCCAGCCACCCATTCATTCAGGCCTTAGTGCATGTAACACATTCTCCCTGAGCATCTCTGCCCAGTTGGGCAGTGCTGTGACACAGTGGTGACCATGACAGCCCTGACCCTGCCATCATGGGTCTCACCAGTGGAGGAGACAGAGTTGTCCCCAGCCTAGGAGTGGGTCACGGAGGGCTTCCTGGAGGAAGGGGCATGGTCCAAACTGGACCTGGAGGATAAGGAGTTACATTCTAGGGTGGCAAAGAAGGAAAGCAATCTTTAGGAGAATGGAATGATAGCTGTGTATAAACGCCCAGAGGTGACAGCTTGGTATTTGGAGAAATGCAAGAAGGTGGGATGGCTAAATCATTGCAGGGTTCAAAGGAAGCACTGGTGAGGACGAGGCTGACGCAGTTTGGGGGACCAGGCCAGGCAGATCTTGAGGGTGAAGGTGAGAAGCTTGGGAGAGTTTGAGCAATGGAGGGATAGGGTCAGATATGCATTTCCAAAAGATTGTTCCAGCTCTCCTCCCAGGCTAGAGAGGAAACTGGGGAGGCTGGGGCTGGGGCCTCCTCACCTGGCCCCAGCTAACATCTTTCCACCACCCATCCCCAATCTTGTCTGCAGGGATCTGGTCCGAGGGAGCAGATGGTACTGACATCAACGCTGTGGCCCGCTCCCATGATGGGAAGTTGCTGGCTTCGGCTGATGACTTTGGCAAAGTCCACCTGTTTAGCTACCCCTGCTGTCAGCCTCGAGTGAGTATCTCTGGGGGGTTGGCAGGGTGGAGGTAACAAGCAGCACTGGGGACAAGACTAAGGAAGTCATTTCTAGGCCTCAGTTTCCCAGTCTGTACAAGGAGGGCAGCAGCCTGATCCCAAGAGCCTTAACCTGAAAGTTGATAAATTTCCGAGTCTGTAATGCTAAAGCTCTGAGCATCTGCATTATGAGATCTTTGGTTCTTTTATCCTATTAACTCAAGAAATATTTATTGATCATCTGCTATATGCCTGGGCACAGGGGCTATAGCAGTGAATGAGACATATGACCCCCCTTCACTTCCTTCTTTCCCTATCACAGGCCCTCAACCACAAATACGGCGGACACAGCAGCCATGTGACAAATGTGGCCTTCTTATGGGATGACAGCATGGCCTTGACCACAGGGGGCAAGGACACCAGTGTGCTGCAGTGGCGGGTGGTCTGAAGTGGGAGGAGGGGTGGTCTCAGGAACATGGGGCCCAGGTAGTCAGGTGACAGGGCTGGAATTCTATTTTCGGGAGATGTCTATTGCCGAGTAGAGTAATATATACCCAGAGTATGTCTATAGCAAAGGGGGTTATGGGGGCGGGAGGGTGGACTGACAGACAGAAGTCTCTATTTATCGGGGTGGGAAGAAGAGTCACATTGCTTTGGGGGAGCCATTAGGGTGTTTGGTTGGGGGTGTTTTTTAAGTTTATTATTTTATATCATCCAGAAATAAAAACACGTGCACTGAGATGGCGTGTCAGAGTCTGTGTATGTGGTATGTCCATAGGTTGAGTGTGTCTATAAATGTATGTGTATGGCTGTGTGTATGTGTGTGTATTACAGTGTTTGTGATGAGAGATCATTATTAGGTCTTTTTTTTTTAATTTTTGGTAGGGAGGTAATTAGGCTTATTTATTTATTATTTACTAATTTTTTAATGGGGGTACTGGAGACTGAACCCAGGACCTTGTGCATGCTAAGCTCATACTCTACCACTGAGATATATTCTGCCCCCCCCAACATTAGGTTTTTATTTGCCTTTAAGCTTGACAGAACCCAAGCTTGCTCTAACTTAGACCAAAGGAGGACTCAGTTGGCCCACATTGCCAAACAAGGAAGGACAGTTGTCCCCTCTGGTCTTAAGGGCCGTCAAACCAAGGATTTGAGGACAACCAGGATACTCCGTCCATACCTTCTCTGTGAGTCAGCATTTTTCTCTGGGACCAGCACTCTTCACACCACACAAGGATGGCACTGAGCAGCTTCAAAGATCATATCAAGCAGCCTTGGGCTCCAAGTCCAAAAATCCCAGGAAAGGGCTGTGATTGGCCCAACTGCAGATCAGTCAGCCTAGCCTGTTGGTTGGTCTACTGTGATTGGCTCCACTTGGATGAAGACCAGCCCTGGACCAATGATTGTGGCCAGGAAGGGAATTATACAAAAACATGGAAGCCTCTACTTGAACCACAAGGTTGAAATAGGGCAAGGAAAGTTTTCAGAGTAGTGGGCTGTGGGATGGGGTATGAGGACTCTGGGTTGCAAGAGATAGAAACCTAACTTCATCCATCATAAACAATAAAAAGCAGTTGCCAGGTCATAGAACTGGGTAGTCCAGGATGGGCCCAGCTGAATTCAGGAGACTCAACTGTGGTGACCGGCATTCTCATCGGGGATTTCTCAATTTAGTCTCTATAACCCTGAGCAAAATTTTAACTTTTTATTGATATATGTTACAAGCAGAGACATTCAGTCATCATAAATGTATAATCACAAACTACTTCCCATCCATGTAGCCAGCTCCCAGATGAAGACAGAGAACATCCTCAACCCCCAGAAAGCCTCATTGTGCCCCCTCCTAGTCATTGCCCCTCATAATCACTACCTTGACTTCTCACATCATAGAAGTTTTAACAATTTTTTACTTGAAAGCAAAAGTCGGCAAACTGTTTCTGTAAAGGGCTAGATATTAAATATTTTAAATGTAATGAGCACCCCCAGTCTCTGTCCCAACTAACTCTGACATCGTTCTGTAAAAGTGACCACAGGCAATGCATGAATGAAGAGCTCAGCTGTGTTCAAATAAAACTACTTATGGATCCTGAAATTTGAATTTCTTATCATTTTCACATATCATAAAGTACTATTGTTTTGATTTCTTTGGAACCATTCAGAAGTGTGAAAACCATCTTAGCTCATGAGCTGTACAAAGACAGGCGGTAGAAAGGATTTGGCCCATGGTTGTAGTTTGCCCACCTTTGTTTTAAATAGATGGAGTCATATAGTAGTATGAACTCTTTGAGGCCTTGCTTCTCCCCTTGAGTGAGTTTCTTAGCCTTCTAGGGCCTCAGTTTCCCCATGTCTGAAAATAGAAGTTAATAATAGCACCTGTCCCATAGGAGTGCTGTGAAAATGAAATGACTTAACACGAAAAAGCTTAAGACAGTGGCTGGCACATAACAAGCTCTCTATAAATGTTAGATGATTATTTTTACGCTGTTGAGAACACAGACTCCATGGCTGCAAGCATTCTGCCAGGCTACATGGTAACATCAAAGCAGGAGGGAGTCTCCTGCCCTTAGCGCTCAAATGTCAGGAGGAATCTGATTGGGTCAGCTTGCATCATGTTGACACCCTCGAGCCAATCGCTATGGCCCAGGGAGTGGGCTCATCTGATTGGCCAGACCTGGGTCATGTGCCCATCATTTTGCCTTGTGTTTTTTTTTGCGGGGGGAGGAGCAATATTTAGTTTATTTTTAGGGGATGTACTGGGGATTGAACCCTTCAACCGAGGGCATCCTGCATGCTAAGCATGCGCTCTACCACTTGAGCTATGCCCTCCCCCCATACTTTTGCCTTGGCAGGAGTTAGTATACCATACAGGGGCCTGACATCCCCTCCTAAACCTCTCAGAATGGGCAGGGGAGTTCCCTCAAAGGAAAGAGGGTGGGAAAAACAGAAGATGGAGGTTACCAGCAACCGCAGCATATCTATGTCAATGTGGGTAACACCCTGGAGGGCAGAATCAGCAATGTTTCTGGGAGTTTGAAGGAAGAGCACTATTCCCATTACCTATTGCCTCAGAGCAAACCATTCCAAAACTTAATGGCTTAAAATAACAACTATTTTATTGTCACTTATTGTTTGGTGTTATCCGTTCACCCATTGATGGAAATTTGGGTTGCATCCATCTTTAACTATTGTGAATAACGTCTTGATAAACGTCTTTATATACAGGTTTCTGTTTCGACATATGTTTTCCTTTCTCTTGGGTATGTAACAAGGAGTGGAATTGCTGAGCCATATAGTAATTCTATACTTAACTTCTTGAGGAACGTGTGTGTGTGTGTGTGTGTGTGTGTGTGTGTGTGTGTCTATGTGTGTATGTTTGTGTTTGTGTGTGGTTTTACTTAAATCATTCTGAAATAATTACAGACTCAGAGGAAGTTGCCAGCATGGTACAGAGAGGTCCTTTATACCCTTCATTCAGTTTCCCCCAGTGGTAACATCTTGTATAAGTATAGTGCAATACCAAAACTTGGAAATTGACACTGGTGAATCTACAGACCTTATTCAGATTTCACCAGTTTTATATGCCCTCGTGTGTGTGTGTACGCAGTTTTATCACGTGTGCATTTTTTATGGGGATTCCAGCAAAGGTGAGAAACTCCCCTTTATTTCCAAAGTATTCCCAAAGTTTATATGTGTATGTTTTCTCTCTAGTCTTCAACTGCCTAAGCTATAACTCCCTAAATGTCAATACCCTTCAGAAATGACAGCCCTCAGAGACAAACATGAAATTCTAGGAAGGAGAGGGTGTTCAATCTTGTCAAAGGGTTCAATCACTCCACCTTTCTGGCCAAAGATCTCAATTAATATGACCAGAAGTCAATTATTCACTAATCAATTGTCCATGAGGATGAAGATTTTGGTTTTTTAAGACTGTATCCCCAGGGCCTTGGTCAGGTCCTGGCATGCAGTAAATGCTCAACAAATATGTATATTGATTAATCAATGAATGAATTCATTCTATATATATGTAAGAAACACTTTACTCTAGGCCAGGGCCTGAACTGGGCAGTACTGGGCAGAGTGGTGACTGAGACAGCCCCGGCCCTGCCCTCAAGGGTCTCAGTCCAGTATAGTGAGGTAGACCCATTCTCAGACAATGATGAGTCAAAGGAAAAGTAATGGGGCATCAGGGAGGGCTTGATGGAGGGGACAACAGACCTGACTACTGAAGGATGAGTTAGGAATGAACCACATTAAGTGAAAGGAGTGTTCCAAGTGGAAGTTTTGACAATTTACTCTCCCTCCTTGCTCTTATTCCCCAACAAACTGTGACAACCCCCCACTGGGCTTCAGCAGCCCCCTGGGCCCCTGTCTCAGCCTTGACCACTCTGAGATGTCACTGTCAGGGACAGACCTGTCTCCCCCTTCACTGGCTGCCAGCCCTAGGAGGGACGGGCCAGCGCTGTTGTGGTTACCACTGTGTCCTGAACACTGCCTAGCACTGAACCAGGAACACAAGCAAGGGCTCAGAAAGTGTTTGATGAATGAATATGAGAGTAGAGTGCATGTATGTGTGTGAAATAGTTGAAAGTGTGTTATATGAACAAGATCAAAGTTCAAACTCCTCAAACCCAACTTCCTATCCCAGGAAGTGGCATAAGAGCAGTTAAAACACTGGAGCCCTACTATTTGGACTCTGGCATTTCTTCTCCCTGTGACTCAGTGTCCTTATCTGTAAAATGGGACCTCCACATATGGTTATTTTGAGGATTAAATGAGTTATTCACAAAAAGTGCTTAGAACAGTACTTGGAATATGGTAAGTGGTCATTAAATGTTAGCCATCCTTATTTTTTAAAATCATTTTTGACCCTTAGCTTTTTAAGCCAACATCCTCTCCTATTTCCATCTCTTATCCGCAGTCATTTGAATCACTAGTACTTGCCCTTCCTTGTGACAGTTCATGTCTCTGAGCCTCTGCACATGCTGTTCCCTCCCCACTAGTACACCCTTTTTGAACTTGTCCTCCTGGGGAACTCCTATTCAGCTGGCACAATACAGCAATCACATCATCCCTCCAGACTCCCCAGGTTTCACAGACCAGCTTGTTGCCTCTCTGGGATCACAGTCTCCTTTCCTGTCCTCCAGCTTTTGACACTTCCCGACTGTCCAAGGTGTGGGGAAGGAAATGGTCCAGCTCTGTAGAAGCATCCTTTTCACTGGGTCTCTTGGTGCTCTGTCGCCCCCATGTGCCCAGCCTCAGACCTGCATGGAAAAATTTGCCTAGAAAACTCTGGGAGAATAGAGCTGGTAATGCTCCCCCTGCACCCCAAAGTCACCCTCAGCCTTTCTCCTCCTGCTCTGGGTCCTGGGAGAGTGCCCTTTGTGGGCTCCATCCACAGGAGTCCCTTGCCCTCTGCCTTCTGGTTGGATCATGCCCATTACAGGCACTGACCCGAAATCTGAGGATAGCAAGGGGAGAGAGGTTGGAGTATTTATTCTCTGGGCCCCTCCCTGGATCCCTGCAGTTCTGGCAATGGCTTTGTTCCTCTGTCTAGAGCTCTTATGGGCTCCTCTCCAGACTTAAGCTTTCTGCCTGAAGGGCTGTGATGGCTTGGCTCTGTCTGCTGCTGGTCCCATGTTATTGCCCCATATTTTGTGGATTTTTTCACCTTGCCCATTCCTCTAGACTGTCCCTTCATAAATACTCCCATTTCAACTCTTTGAATGGCTAGGTGTTTCCTGCCAGGACCCTAAATGAATCACAGTATAAACTTAGGGGGAGCCCAGGAGGGAAGGGGATCCTCATTCACCAGTGAGCCTGGGAATTTCTCTGTAGGAGGAGCTTGGGATAGTCATGGGGCTGACAGGAGGGTTGTCTTGAAGCTGATAAGATGTATATGGGGTTATTTGTAGGGAGGGGCTAAAGCCTTCATGACACTTCCATCAGAGTGTCCCTGTCTGTCCGCTTGAGGGAGGGTGGAAGGAAAAAGCTTTCATTCTTGTGTGCAGTGCAGGTCACTTGGGCCCTTGATTAACTCTCTCACTTTCAATTTCCCTCAAAAGCCCTGAGAAGAAGAGGGTAATATGGTTCAGAGAGGTGAAGTCACTTGTCCAAGGCCACACAGCAAACGATTATAATAGCTACTTTAAACAAAACAAAATAGAAGTGTTTCACCTCATTTCTATGGAGTTCTAGAACAGGCAATGCTAATTTGAAGGAAAAAAAAAGTACACAGTTGCCTCTGAGAGTGATAAAGAGTGTGAGTATTGCCTGGAACAGGCAAAAAAACAGTGTTCTTAGGTGATGGAAATGTTTATGTCAATTTGGGTGCTTAGTCACATGGGTGTATCTGTTTGTCACAACTCTTTGGACTGTTCCCTTAAGATCCAGATATTTTTATTTTTTATTTAAAAAATAAAAAAAAAGAATTTGCAAACCTAACAGCTGTCATTTTTCGAGGACTACATCCCAAATCTGTCCAAAGTGCTTTGCCCAAGAATGAATTCTCCTGACCAATTTATGAAGGATCTGATGGTAATAATAAAAACCAGCGAGTATTTTTGGACCACTTACCATTTGTGTATTCACTCCCTGAAAACAATGTGTGTTGCACACTTATTACATGTCCAGTGGTTTTGTAGACAACAGACACACAACAGTAAACTAATCAAACACAAAAATGACACTCCTCCTACCTGGGAGGCAGGGAGGAAGGGGAGCATGGGGGGGGGGTGTCATGTTTTACAGACTTGATAGTCTGACATCCTCATGACAAAGGGAATATGAGGGACCACATTATTAGAAGAGAAAACTGAGGCACAGAGAGGTCACCAGCCTAAGTCTAGCCAAGAGGCAGGGCTGGAGCTGCAAACCCCAGGACTCCTTCCAGAGGTGGCTATGACCGTGGCCGTGGGCTTGGGGACCTAGCAGACTGCTTATTATCTCCCTTGGGAAGGGGGTCCTGCGATAACCAGAGAGTTAATGATTTGGGCCTGGGGGCTCCGAAGGGAGGAAATGGTTTAGCTCCAGGAGACTTAGTGAGGGACCTCACTTTCCCGTACAGCTTAGGGCTTGATCGAATTAGAGTGCGGGGTGGGCAGGAGGGTAAGCAGAGGGGTTTAATGAGGTGGAGGCCTCCAGCCTGGGGACTTTGAAGGACTGGGAGGTGTTCCAGCAGCAAGTGAGCTTTCCCCAGGGCTGGAAGCCTTTGGTGGGGTAAAGGCTTAAAGGAGTTAAGGGGGAGCGACAAAGGAAGGGTTAATGGGGGCGGGGCGGGGCGGGGCCTCAGCTGGCCACGCCGGCCCCGGGACCGGGAGGAGTCGCCGCCGGGTCCCAGCGCCGCCAGTACAGCCCAGAACCCCCAGCCGCCGAGAGACGCGCCGCCCGCCCCGTCCAGCCGCCGCGCACAGGTAGGCGCCGGTCCCTCCCCTGCCCGCGCGGGTCGTGCGGCCGCCGAATACTGCTCCTCCCTGCGCCCCTTGGGGGCTTTGCGTCCCGGCGCCGGCTGCCTCAGTCTCCCGCGCCGTCTCCGTCCCCGCCCCTCTCTGGGGCTGGCTCTCCCGGAGTCTCCGCAGTTGATTTGCCTCTGGGTCTGTCTCCATCTCTCCATCTGTCTCTGATATCTCTGTCTCTGCGGTCCTTCTCCCTCTAGATGTGTGTCTCCTCCATCTCTGCATGTCTCTGTGTCTATTTCTGTATCTCTGTCTCACTGTCTCTCTCTGTTTGCCCCTGTCTCAGTCTCTTGATGAACTCTCAGTCTCTACGGATCTGTCTGCTTCCATCTCCACGTCTCCCCGTCTCTGAGCATCTCTTTGCCCTTTGCCTTCCAGTTTCTGTCTCTCTCCGTATTCCTCGTCTCTCTCCATATTCCTCTGTCTCTGTCTCTTTGTATCTGAGACCCCTTTCTGGCAACTTCACCCCGTCGTCGTCATCACAGTCGAAATCCTCGCAAATCCCAGAGCTTTCGCCTGGGCTGAGGAACTTGGGTAGGGGGTAGTAGGGTTGCCACCTGGGGCAGGTGGGCTCTAAGTGACCCTGTGACCCCGGCTCCGCCTTAACAGAGTCACCCCACTGCTTTAGAGGTCGCACCCACCCCACCCTCCAATTTCAGGAATTCCTGGCTGGGGGGTGAACTTCCTCCCCCACTTCCTCCCTTCCAGGATTTGGCTGGGTTACCCGTTAACTCCTTCCTGCCTTGGCTTCATCCCCACCTCCATGAACTGGACACCCGTACCCTAACCCCCAGCCAAGATGAAGAACAGCTCTGGAATTTCTGTGACGTGTTGGTTGTGGGGTATGTGCTGTGTACTCAGGAGGGATGTGCGCTGGGCGGTTTTCTGGGGAGCACAGATGGAGATGATGGGGGCCATAGACCCCCATGTTTCCCTCCAGGGCCACCACCTGCCCCATTCCTCCTGAATTCACCAAGGGCCCCCCCACAACTCTTGTCTCTGTGGATGAGCTTGACTTCAAGTTTGGGGTGAGGATGGGAAGTTTTCCTTCCTGGGTGTGTTCCAGGAGGAGAAAATGAGAGAGACTGTCGGGGAGGGGGCTCCTGAACTCTGGAAATGATAGAATCAAGAAGTCTTAAGGCGGGAGGGTATAGCTCAGTTGTAGAGTGTGTGCTTAGCATGCAGAAGGTCCTGGGTTCAATCCCTAGCACCTCCATTAAATAAATAAACCTAGTTATCTTCCCTTCCCCCAAAAAAAGTTAAAAAAAAAGAAGGATCAAATGTGAAATCTTTGAATAAAAGGACCCAAATATGTGAGAATGGTCAGAGAGGAAGACTGGGAATGCTCAAATCTTCAAATTAAAAGCCTCAGGATATTTGTATCTTTCAATCCAAAAAGAGTAGTGTTTTCAATATTCACAGCTAAGAGCTTGAAAGATGTCTTGCAGAGCCTTCCAGACCAAGCACCCACCCATTTTACAGATGGGGAAACCAAAGGCCCAAGAGCAGAAGTCCCCCCAGGGAGTCAGTTTCAGACTGGGGTTGGGACTCCAGTTCAACTGAAGCCCAAATTCACAGATCTGGCTTCTTTTGCTGCCACTAAGTCAGATTAATTTGGGGAAGGAGGTTTTCATAAGGTGGAGGGGAGAATGCCAGGGCGAGTGTGAATGGCCACAACCTAGAAGGGAGTGGGTTTTTTTAGAAGCAGAAAAGAGAAAATATTTCTAAAACCATGGTGGTGGGGAGGGAGACTGGACCAGAGTTGGTCTGGGTGGAAGGGGTGGAGTTTCAGAGAAGGAGGGAAGAGGAGAGGGGAAGTGGGGGGGAACAGAGATTAATTCCCGCCTGCCTCTGTCTCCTGACCCTCCCCACGAAGCCCACTGCTCCCGTGGGACAGGGCCTATAATTTGGTTTGTGTCTAGACAAATAATAACTCAGCTGGTGTGAGCCAGGGAGCCGGGAGAGAGGCGGCAAAGCCTGCCGGGCAAGGGGTAGGGATGCAGCCTGGGCTCCGAGTGTCCCCCAAAGGTGGTGAGAATTTAGGGGCCAGGTGAAGATGGTGACTGCCCCCCTCCACCATTGAATCCTTAGTATCTTAGAATCCTGCATAATCTTACAACTTCAGGCTGCCGGAATGTTAAAAAAAAAAAAACAGAATAGATAAGGAGAAAAAAGTAAGTGAGGTTCACTGTATATATAGTATGGTCCCATTTCTGTAAAAAAGAAAAGGGAAATACACATTCGTGTTTGCTGGGCAAAGATAATCACAGAGAGTTTAATAATAGATTATGAAAATCGTAGAACGTTAAAAAAAATCATAGAGTGTTCTAACAATAGAACTTGAGAATCTTGGAATGTGAGACTCCTAGAATATTGGAAACTTAGAAGGGTAAGGGCATGGAAGGCCGCCATGATAATAATAACAGAATGGTAGAAAGGTAAAGCTCTAGAATATTATGATAATAGAACAGTAAACCATGAACTGGATTAACAATAGAACCGAAGATCTGAGAGCCTTGGAATCTAGAACACCAGAGGGGTACAGTCAGAACACCCTGGTGTCCCTTCTGGGTGGTGTAGGGGATGGGGATCCCCTCGGTAGAAATGGGGAAACTGAGGTCCAGCGGAGCTATCATGGTGGCCTGACTGTCCCCCAGTTTCCGCCAGCCAGCCGCCAGGGCACCAGGTGGGGAGCGAGGCTCCGTGATCACATTTCGCCCAGTAATGAGCAGACCGGAGCTGGCTGGTCCCTGGGGGCTGATGGGGGAGTTAGGGGAGAGCAGGAGCCCTCAGAGGAGGGAAATGAGGGGGTGAGAGAGGCAGCCTGGAGGCGTCCAGGACCAGGCTGGTGAGTGAACCAGTGTGGGGGACGTGGGGGGCTGCCTCACCTCTCCCTCCTGTCTTCTCACCCCACTCCCGCCCCCGCCCAGTCCTTCAGCCTTGCTGGACTTGGAGGTGGCTGGTGGGGCCCATGGACTTTTCTGGCTCGAGCACTGAGCACTGAGACGCCAAGTGCCAGCAGGGGTCTGACCAGTCCTTCCTGTCTCCCCACTACGGCTCCACACTCCCAGCTTATCTCTCTTTCCTGCCCCTCTGGGAGGGGCCAGCATGGACCAAAGAAGGGGCCTGGGGGCCAGGGAGAGCTTCTTGTGGGGACTGTGAGATTTGGGGGTTGACCCCCCAACAAAGCCTGAGCGAGGGAGGCAACTTTGATCCCAACCCATGGTGGGGGGCTGGGCAGAGGAGTTAGGTGATGAAAGGATATGCAAGACATTGAGGCCACTTGCTTTTTTGTGGTAGTGAGTCCTTAGACCTTTCAGCAGATTCTCCAGGGGGTGCTGAGAACCCCAGAAACACTTGAGGAAAATTACAGGAAAGAGAGAAAACATTCAGGGAAGGGGAAGTTTTTGAGTTAAGACCTACAGTGTCTTGATACATCATGTGACTTAGACGACTGCCTTGTGACTCTGGGCCTCAGTTTCCCCATCTCTACCAGGAAGGGGTCAGAAGTAGCCTCGCATCCCCAGTGGTGGCATATAGGCCTCTTGCCCTGTGGAGTTCTAAGAGTCTGCCTTTTCATGCTGTCTCTTGCGGGCTGGACGGTGGGCAGAGCTCAGGTGGGGGTGGGGGGAGGAGAGGGCTAAGTGCCCCTCCCCTATGCCCAGCATCCCCATGAAGCAGGTGGACTGGGGAGGAGGGATAGGAGGAGAGGGGGGTGAGCATCCACCTGGTTCCCCCTCGAGGAAATTAGCAATGGGAAGTGTATTTCCTCTGGGTGCCGGAAATAAGTCTCCTGTCTGTGTTCCCGCTCCAGCCTCAGCTGAACCCAGGGGTTCACGAGAAGGTGGGGCAAAGGGAACTCCCAGCTCTTGGCACCTCCTCCCATTACGAACTGGTTCAGTTCTTGTCTCAGCTTCCCAGTGAATAGTAATAATTGTTCAAGTACTGCACAATTTATATATGGTGTCACCGCTATACAAAAGTTATGCCCCACCCCCATTTATACAGAAAGGGAAACTGAGGTTCCTGAAGAGGAAGAAATTCCCTCAGTGTTACAGGAGGAAGGAGAGACCCAGGGCAGAGAGAGGGGAGAGAGATGTTTCCAGTGATTTGTTCAGGGATGGAGGGGTTTCAATTCAAAGGGAGGGACTGGATTGCACTGTTCTAGCCAGGAGCAAGCTCCCTCCATCCCATCTTCACAGGATCCAGGAGTCTCTGTGAGGCTGAGGTGAGGGCAGCCCTTCTGTCGCTGAGGAACCCACAGGGGGTAGGGCTTACTAAGCGGGACTCAGCTCTGACCTTTCAAAGTCAATTATGCAGCGGATGGGTCTTGCCCTTTTCAATTTTCCCCTCACCATCTCCTTCCTTGCCATCCCGCAGGGCCTCACTAGAGCTTGAAGTGGGAGGTGGTGCCCTCTCAGGGGAAGAGGGGGGCCTGTGTTGGAGGAGGGGCTGACCAATGCGTGTTCCTTTGGTCCAGTCATTTATTGAGTGTCTACTGGATGCTGGGCCTGTCATGGGTGCTCAAGGACAAGGTCCCTGCCCTCCTGGAACATCCATTCTAGACAGACAGGCACAAACAAGATACAAAATAATGTGAGGAGAGAGCTCTGGGGATGGGTGGGTAGGACTTGGTAGAGAGGGCCTCCCTGAGGGAGTGATGGAGATGAGGGAGCTAGTCCTGAGAAGATCTGAAAGAAGAACAAAGGTTTTGAGCCAGTTGAGGCAGAGGAGGGGAGGTGGGCAAGAAAGTCAGCTAGGCTGCCCAGACAGGTCAGACAGCACCTTGTCACCTGGCGAAGGGATTTGGGATTTTACCCCTAGTCCACTGGGAAGCTATTGGAAGGTTTCAAGCAGAGAAGTAACAAGAGCTGATTTCCATGTTAGAGAGATCTTTCTGGCTGCTGTGTGGGAAGTGAGTTGAGGGAAGCCAGAGCAACAGCCAGGAAAGCTATGAGGAGGCTACTGTAAGGTTCAAGTGAGTGGTGATGGTGGAGCAGAGCAGGCAGTGGCAGGGGTTTTAGAGACATGCATGGATTCAGGATTTATTGTGGAGCTAGGTAGCACCAAGAGGACTTTCCCATGGAAAGATGCTCAACCATCTGGGAGGTTCCCATGGACCTGCTGTGTGCCTTTGGGCTCATCCCTTCCCCTCTCTGGGCCTCAGTTTCATCATCTGTCCAACTGACTCAACCAGTGGTTTTCCTTCTTTATTTTTATTTTTTTCAACCAGTGGTTTTTCAAAATGTGCCCTGGGGATTCTTCAGAGGTGGCTTTCTTCCCCCCACCTCATTTCAATCAGAACACAGAGCAGCGTCCCCTTTTCACTGTCTTAGATGGGGTTTCCAATTGGGATTTGGTTTAAAAAAAAATGATTTCACAGCCTAAACTAAACCAATGTGGGGGTAGGGTCGGTGGGTGGGTATAGCTCAGTGGTAGAGCACCTGCTTAGCATGCACAAGGTCCTTTACAGTACCTCCATGAAAACATTCTTAAAAAGATACATAAATAAAATCAAGGACCGACCCCCAAAGTTCTCCAAAACTAAACCAATGCAAACCTGTGGATGGAGTGGCTTCCGAAAATGCTTCTAATTCAGGACTTGACTCCCCTCTTCTCTGGGGTTGACAATGATCCGGGGTTTGGTCCAAGACTGTCCTTTTCCTGTGCTTTCAAGTCTCCCCAGGACCAAGGCTCTCGGGAAAATCAGAGGGGAGTGGGAAGAGGCAATGAAGTCCCCTTGAGGGAGGGGACTCCCGGCCGTGCCCCCAGGGCTTCCCCTTGCTCCAGATCTTGATGGAGTCCAGAAGCTCCTCCTCGCATCCCTTCCCCTCCCAGCCCCCTGCAACTATGCTTCCCTGAGCTGTCAAACCCAGGACTATTTTCTGACCAGCAATTCTTGGGTGAAAACTGAAGCACAGGCAGGAGAAACGGGGTGAGAGCCGACATTTCCACGCTCCTGCCATCAGGACCTTGGACAGGTCTCTGAACCACCCTGTGCCTCAGTTTGTCAAATAGGGAAAGTAACAGTATTTTCCTCACTGGGTTCTTGAAATTTTAATAAATTCACACCCACAAAAGTATTTGGAACAGGGTCTGCTATGTAATAGACTCAGTAAACTTTAGCTGTTATCGTCACCTCTGTCATCATCATTGTCTAGAATGGGGTGCCCTGGGCTAGGGGTGGGAGGCTGGTTCTAGCCCTAAGTTCCGTCACTGCCTTGCTGTGCATCCTTGAAGGGAGTGACCCAGCCTCTCTGGGCCCCATGTCCCTGCCTCTCACATGACAGGGTAAGCCTAGTTCAGCATTTCCCAAAGCAAGATCTGATACTTGTGCCAGTTTTATATGGTTTCTGGAAGAAAGTTTAAACATCTGAGTTGAGTCTTTATTTTAACCTCTATTAGGGAAGAAATATTTCTGGCATCTCAAATCTGGGTTTTCAGAGATCTGTTGCTTAGAATGGGGGCTCAATTAGGCATCGTCAGGGTTCCCACCCTCTGCAGCCCTTTGTAGTCACTATTACAAAGGGGAATGGGGAGAAGGGGACAGTCTGTGACTCCCCTCACTGCAGTCCTCTCTCCCTACAGGCACTGGAAAGTCAGCTTTGAACTGTGAGGTGGAGCCGCCTCGTCCCAACTGCTCAGTCCCCACCAGGACCAAGCTGGAGCCCCTCCCTTGGCCCCTTTAAATTCCCTGTATTGTTAACCGTGCTCTTATCCAGTCCTTACTCACCTCCTTCCTGTTTCTTAAAAATCCTTCCCACGTTGCCCAGGCTGAGCTCTCCCTGTCTTTCATCCCTCACAGGACCCCTCCTTTTCCGTAATTTTCTCCTCATTGGTTACCTAACTTATTTCCTTATTTCTTACTGGGGTCCTAGGAAATGCCAGCACTCCCACTCACCTTGCCTGGTCTTTTCAATACTCCCTGACTGTAGCTGGTCCTATCTCAACACTATCCCATATATTTCCTGTGTCTTCTAGAGCATTCCACCCCACCATTACTTCAGCATGGCCACACTTACTTTCTACATCCTCCACAAGTATCTCCCTCTCACCACTGCCCACTGATGCCTTCATCCTCTCTATAAACCCCCCGCCCCGGCCAATTTTGTATTACCCCAATATTCCCCCATTTATGCTCTGATTTGATCTATAAACACCTCCTTGATGAAGCTCTTTGTTAATCCTGCCATCCCGCAAATCTCCCTCCTGTCGTAATTCTATCCCTCTTCCAACTTCTCCCTCTCAAGCTCCATCCTTCTTTGCCCAGCCTGGCCCACGATTCACAGTCAACCTCATTTCTTCCCCCTGGACTCCCTCCCACCATGTTCCCCTGAGCCTCCAAGGAGGGGGCCCAGGGGGCCTGATGGCCTTCTGTCCCCTGTGGCCCCACAGCCCTTGTGGGCCAGGGGAAGCACCTCGAAATCCCCAGTGTCGAGGATGGGCAACCGCACGTGGGAGGGCTGCCATGTGGACTCCCGCGTGGACCACCTCTTCCCGCCCTCCCTGTACATCTTCGTCATCGGCGTGGGGCTGCCCACCAACTGCCTGGCCCTGTGGGCCGCCTACCGCCAGGTGCGGCAACGCAACGAGTTGGGTGTGTACCTGATGAACCTCAGCATCGCCGACCTGCTGTACATCTGCACGCTGCCGCTCTGGGTTGATTACTTCCTGCATCACGACAACTGGATCCACGGCCCTGGCTCCTGCAAGCTCTTCGGGTTCATCTTTTATACCAACATCTACATCAGCATCGCCTTCCTGTGCTGCATCTCGGTGGACCGCTACCTGGCTGTGGCCCACCCACTGCGGTTCACCCGCCTGCGCCGTGTCAAGATGGCTGTGGCTGTGAGCTCTGTGGTCTGGGCCACAGAGCTGGGCGCCAACTCGGTGCCCTTGTTCCATGATGAGCTTTTCCGCGACCGTTACAATCACACCTTCTGCTTTGAGAAATTCCCCATGGAGGGCTGGGTGGCCTGGATGAACCTCTACCGGGTCTTCGTGGGCTTCCTCTTCCCATGGGCCCTTATGCTGCTGTCCTACTGTGGCATCCTGCGGGCTGTGCGGGGCAGCGTGTCCACCGAGCGCCAGGAGAAGGCCAAGATCAAGAGGCTGGCCCTCAGCCTCATCGCCATCGTGCTGGTCTGCTTTGCGCCCTACCACGTGCTGCTGCTCTCCCGCAGTGCTGTCTACCTGGGCCGCCCCTGGGACTGTGGCTTCGAGGAACGTGTCTTCTCAGCATACCACAGCTCACTGGCCTTCACCAGCCTCAACTGTGTGGCTGACCCCATCCTCTACTGCCTCGTCAACGAGGGCGCCCGCAGTGACGTGGCCAAGGCCCTGCATAACCTGCTCCGTTTCCTGGCCAGTGACAAGCCCCAGGAGATGGCCAATGCCTCGCTCACCCTGGACACCCCGCTCACTTCCAAGAGGAACAGCATGGCCAAGGTCATGGCAGCCAACTCGGTGGCAGCTCCACCCTCCCAGAGGGACCAGGTGCAGCTGAAGATGCTGCCACCAGTACAGTGAACCTCAAATCGTGCAGAGGCCCCACTCCTCTGGTCTTATCCCACACTCCTCCCCTTTTGGTCTGGTGTATGCAAATTGTATGTAAATAAGACTGTGTTAATATTCATAAGAATATAAGAACATAGGAAAACAGTGAGGTTGGTGTGTCACTGGTCAACTATCATCCTCCACAACCCTCTAACAATTCAGAAGAATGATGTCTAGCCCTGTGCTGGGTGGAACCAGTGACCCAGCAGTGACGAATCACAGTCCTGGCCTTGCCCTCATGGCTCCCACTCAATGGGGGACAGCTGTCCCCAGATAGCGATGACCCAGCATGGGCAGGGCTCAGACAGGGGAGCCCAACGGCTGGGAGAATCCAGTCTGGGGGTCAGAGGGCTTCCTGGAGGAGAGGACAAGTAAATTAAGTTTCCAGAAGGTAAAGACAAAAAAGTTAGGATTATTTCCAATGAGGGGGTAAAAGTCTGTGACTTAAGGAGAAGGTGGAAGGAGAAATTCACACCGAGGGTAGAGTGATCAATTTTGCCTTTGGGAAGGACCCATGGAGAGCAAGAACAGGACAATGCGAAAGTCAGGACTGAGGAAGAGGGTGAATGTCAGAACTCAAAGGAAGGACAATCAGCTGACTGGCTGGAGAAGCAGCAAGCAGGGCAGACTTGGGACGGGGACTCAGGAAAAGAGAAGGGTATTTATTCATTCACTCAAGAGAGAATTGTTTTTACCTACTCTCTGCCCAGCTCTGGGCTCAAGGGGCTGGGAACAAAATGGTGACCAAGACAGCCCAGGCCCCACCCTCATGGTAAGCGAGTAAATAAAGATAAATATAAAGTTTGGAATTGATAAGCCGACTGAGGGGATAGAGAGTGACATGGAGTCTTATCTAGATAAGGAGGTCAGGGGAGGGGTCGCTGAGAAGTGGGCATTTGAGAAAAGACCTGAAGGAGGCTGGGGTGGGGTCAGCCTTGTTGGGTGGAAGAGCACCGCAGGCAGAGGGAACAGCAAGTGCAATGTCCTGGAGTATGAGAGTTTTGAGGGACAGCAAGTACACACAGTGGTGTGGTGGGAGCAGAGGGCAGGAGGATGTGAGGAAAGAAGCTGAGAATGGCGGGGGACAGGGGCCAATCTCTCAGAGCTTTGTAAGCCCAGATGAGGACTTCGCCTTTTACTCCAAGATAAATGCGAGCCACAGAGGGGCTCTTAGCAGAGATTGATGGGATTTGGCTTTAATGTTATGAAAATCGTCCTGCTTCTGAGTGGGTAACAGAGTATGGAAAGTAAGGGCAGAAGCCAGGAGTCCAGTGAGGTGACTACAGTAGTCCAGGCAGGAGATCCTGACAGCTGGACCAGGGTCGGGGTGGGTGGAGCGAGCAAGGAGCGGTATCAGTTTTGGGATTTACTTGAAGGAATTATCGTGATGCAAGAAGCACCAAGGGCCGTGTAACTCGAGCCCCTTGCCCATCTTGGGAAAGGGTGACAAGCAGACCTGAACTGGAAGGACCTCTGGGAATGATCCCAGGCCCTGTTCTAAGACCGTCACCAAAGAGGCCAAGTGATTAGCCCAGGGTCACACAGCCGGTGAGTCAGTGCTGGGGCCATCCTAGGCTCCCTGTCCCCTCCCTGTCTCCGCCTATGTTCCCACGCTCCAGAGTGGCAAAGGCTGCTGCCCTGGTTGATGGTGTTCCCCTCCCTCCCCAGCCCTCAGGGATCAACCAGGAATGGTTGTTCTTCCAGAATCAGACTGGAAAGCAGAGGAAAAACCCAACTCGAGACAGGCCTCACCCCTTCTGGTAGGTCACCTCCCTCTCTTCCTCCCCATGGGTGTGTAACAGGCTCCAGGCTCCTGATGAGATGTGAAGATTCCCGCGCCCCCCGCCCCCCGACACACAGGAGCACACACACCCTTGCCCTAGAAGTTCCCAGAAGAGGTTCCTGGAAAACCCTTTTCAGAGAAAGAAAGAGGAAGGAGGAGGAGGAGGGGTGGTTCACTGACATTTAGGAAGTTGGGGATTTGCTGTTTTGGGGGAGAGAAAAGAGGGAGGCCTGGAATCTGGGGGTGCCTAGTAATTTTGCCACCCTGTTTCATGGCCAAAAAGCTATTGGAATGGAGATATAGGGGGCAGAACTTTTTTTTGAATACAGTCCCCTCTGGGAATCAGCTGAAAGCTTGCATACCATCCCTCCACCAAATGCTCATTCCCATTCATTCAATAAATATTTATTGAGCACTTACTGTATACCAACTATTGTTCTAACTGATGAAACAGTAGTGAATTACACCCAAAAAGTCATGTACATGTTTGAAAGTTTCCTGAAACGATTGTGAGGAACCGCAGCCCCCACCAGTAGGTCCTTGGGCCCCAGGCTAACAATCTTCCAGGGATCAGGAGAAGACTCTGGGCTGGGACTCAAGAAACCATAGCTTCAGTTCCATCCTGATTATCCCTGGAACTCTGCAGAAATCCTTTTCATCCTCTAGCCTCATTTGGCCAGTCTGTAAAATGGGGTGTGGGTTGGTCCCAAGAGAATTATGGACCTTGAATAGGCCCCAAGCTTCCTCACACCTTCAGTCCAGAAGGGATCCTGGGGAGGGGTTGTTTCTATGGAATCTTGGCATTCTTAGTAATTTAGAGTATCAGGGTTCACACATGCCAGTATCATTATTACAGACAGAGAAACGGAGGTCTAAAAAGGCCAGGGAAGTGACAAAGGACACTTAGGGAGTCAGAGTGGATGCTGAGTAAAGCCCTGGGTCCCCTGACACTGTATCCTGAATGTTCATTTCCTGCTATACACAGCTCCTCTGCTCCTTGTACTTCCCCTCCCCCCTGCCTTTTCTAGAATTTCTGTTATCCATCAGCACTCCACCATCCAGAAACTTCTCTCAACTCCTTCCTGACCTTGTTTATAAGATTTTGCTCCCCGCTGGGTAAGGGATGACAGTCTGGGACATGCATGTCCTTAAACTCCTTGCTGAGCCAGCTCCCAGGGGGCCCTCCCACAAACGGAGGAAGTTGGGCTGCTTGAAAACGGGTATAGTTTTATTAGTCAAGATGCCGGGCTATCAACCTCTGCTGGCTGAGGGGCCTTGTGCCATCCCTGCCCCCTGTTCTGGCCTCAGTTCGTCAGTTACTTGGGAAATGATTGGATTAGCTGCTTCTGGAGAGGAAATGCACTCGCACGCTGGAGTTAGCGAAAATAATGCTAATACCTGTATAGTAATAAGGGCTGTTTATTGGATGACTGGCACCATTCTAAGCATTTAACATAGTTCACTCACCATGTTTTTATATTCAAGATTCGAATGCAAGACCCACAACAATCCAATAACGTTATTAAGTGCTCTCATGATTCCCATTTTGTACATGGGAATACTGATGCCTAGGGAGGTTAAGTCACTCGCCACACACAGTTAAGTAAATGGCAGAGCTGGGATTCCAACCCAGGTCCGTATGACTACCTGGCTAGGTTCTTGCTCCCAGGGAGGGCTCTAACTGCGGGGAAGAGGGTATATAGGACTCATTAGTCCTGATTAGGATTAATTAAGAGCCTCTTTGAGGCGGAGAAGCCACTTAGGTATGCGACGTCACGGAGGAGCGCGATGACATCAGCCGAAGCGGGCGTGGGAACCCGTTCACACTCCCGCGAGCAGCCGTTTAACGGCACCACCCCCTGACGGCCTCACTTCCGCCATAAATTTGCATATTCATCAAACGGACGTCGGAGCGTTAGCGTCGACGCAGTGACGTCAGAGAGCGCCCCTGCAGTTACCCACGGGGCGTACGCACGTACGTACGCACGCAAGGCGACGAGAGGGCGGGGGAAGAGGGAGAGCTCCGAGGCGCCCCGCCCAGTCAGCAAGGTTGCGCGTGCCCCTTGCGACCGCCAGGATGGTGGTGGGCGCGTTCCCTATGGCGAAGCTGCTATACCTGGGCATCCGGCAGGTCAGCAAGCCGCTTGCCAACCGCATTAAGGAGGCCGCCCGCCGAAGCGAGTTCTTCAAGACCTATATCTGCCTCCCGCCGGCTCAGCGTGAGTCTGACCCCACGTCCCCTCAACCTTTCCATTCTCTAACCCCCATCAGGTGGTTGCTCAGGAAGAGATGGACTTCTGTCCACGACCAATCACAGCCCGAACCGGCAAAGTCCTGCAGCCAATAGGGAGGGTTCCTGGGAGAGGGGCATGCGGGTAGCCTAATAGTAAGAACAGGCTTGGGGTAAGGGGCGGGTCAGGGAGCCCGCGCCGAGTTGGGAATACTAGCCAATAGAGGAAGAGAGCGCGTGGAGACTGATGTCTAGACGAGCCAATAGTATGGGGAAGGGGAGTGATTTGGGCGGGGCATTTGAAGACTCAGAAGAGCTAGGGGAAAGCCGAGAAAAGATCAGACGGGGTCTTTTGCCAGGCCATCTTTCTAAAGCTTCGTTCCCAAAACTCCACCTCAGGCCTCAGTTTCCCTCCCGTCCTGGGAGGTGAGAGGTGCTTGTATATCATCCGTTTAAGACGTTGGTTTACCCCAACTGTGCTCCGGGAAATAGGGCTGGGTTAGGGGCGTGGCTCGGGGCGAAGTCTGGGGTCTGGGGGCGTGACCTGGGAATCTGGCAAAAGGGTAATTTTAACTAGAGCGGACATTCGTCCATCTATTCATTAATACCACTTCTATACGTGTTTGTTCGTCCATTCATTCAGTAGACAAACCGAGCTGGCTTTTTGTTGGGCACTGGGAGACACATTAATAACCCATCATTGTTAAGGTCAGTCAGGACTGTGCGAACTCCAGAGCACAGAGAAAGCTCCTCACCCAGGGGTGTGGGGTCAGAGAGGGTGTCTACAGGATCTCTGCCTGAGCTGAGATCTGAAGGGCATAGTAAACGTTCAAAATATGAGCTGCTTTCAAAAGATGATCAATGTGCCTTTGGCCTGGGGGGAGTATAGAATATGGAAATTTAACATAATTTGCAGGGTCAGGGAACCACCATTCATCCATCTATTACTTCATTTAGTTAGTATTTTTAGAGCTTCTGCTCTGTGCCTGGCCTTGTGCTGGGTAGTGCTGGTGAAACAGCAGAAATCAAGCCAGCCCCAGTCTGTGCCCTCAAGGAGCTCACAGTGCAGCGGGGACAGACTCATCCTGCAAGATCCAGAGTGGGCAGAGCTTAGATGGGGCACCCCGCTGGAATTCTGACCTGGCATGGAGTTCAAAGAGGGCTTCCTGGCAGAGGAGACCTTTGGGCTGGGAACTGAAGGGTGAGGAGAATCTCACCAGACAACAGGGGGACAGGGATGATGTGGAGGGAGAGGGAGGAGCATGCACAAAGGCCAAATAGTTGAGGGGAGCACACTTTTTTCCCTTGTAACTTTGAGTGCTTAAAGCTTGCTTTTCAGGGCCTGAAATTCTTGGTCTTTCGGTGTTTGGTCAGGCTGCTGCCAGAGTTGCAGCTCTTAGAATGGAAAAGTATTGCATTTCGTACAGGCTCTCTCATTTGACCCTCACACTGTTTTGTCCCTATGTCAGGGAGGGGAAATGACTTCCCCTAGTTTATAGACAATATAACCGAGGTCTTGAGAGCAGAAGGGAATTGCTGAGATCACACATGGAGTTGGTGCCAGAGGGAGGACTTTAATCCTGCACTCTGGGTTCCCAGAGCTGGTTTCTATTTCCTGCCATTGCCTCTCTGCCAAACACTGTGATGTATCTTAGCATTGTGGTTTAGAAAGTAGCTTCTTGAGTGAGACTGACATGGGTTCCAATCTGTTGGTCCCCCAACCCCTTCCCAGCCAGGTGGTTCTGGGCAGGTCACTAACCCCACTGACCTTCAGTTTCCTCTTCTGCACAGTGGATATTATATAATAGCGACATTTAATAGGCACTCACTTTGTGCCAGGCGGTATGCTAAGCACGTCACAGCATTAAATCCTCACCAATTATTATGAAGTAGACACTGTTATTATTCCCATTTTGTGTATACTCTATATATGTATTTACGCTGTAAATAATACTCATCTTGTCGTGTTGTTGTGGGGAGTAAATGGATGTAAAATGTTAAGTTAGTGCACACTGAGTTGTGGCTGTTGTGCAAATGTTATGGATACGGCAGCGAAGAAAAAAACCACAAATCTTGTCTTCAGGGGACCTGGCATTCTCGGCACTGGGGGAAGCCAGACAGTATACAAAATGAATAGTTAAAATACGAAGTCTTATCAGATAGCAGTAACTGCTCTGGAGAAAACATCTGGGGTGTAGAAGGAGGAGTATTTGGGGACAGTTGTTAAGTTTAGATAGGGTTATCAGGGAGACCTCACTGAAAATATGAGGAGAGGAGGGAGCTGACTGCGCAGGTATCAGAGCATTCTAGCCCAAAGTTTCCGTACATGCAAAGGCCCCGAGGTGGGCATGAGCCTGGCATGTTTAGCAAATGTCAAGGAAGCCAATGTGGCTGAGCAGAGGCGGAGTGGAGACTGAGGGCGGAGAAGGTGGTGGGAAGGGGGACACATCGTGCACTGCAGTTTCTTTGGCTTTACTCTGAGTGGCTGGGACTCATTGGAGGGTCTGAGCAGAGGAGGGACAGGATCTGAGTTCTCTTTTAATAGGTCCTTTTGGCAATCGTAGGATGAAGGCGGATGCAGGGAGGGGATGACTATGATAGTCCAGGTGGGAGGTGAGTGGGGAGGAGGGGTCAGATTCTGGAAATATTTTAAATTTCCTCTTAAAATTTCAAAGTCTCAGAAAAGTTGAAAGAAAGAATGGCATAGTCATTAGTTATATGCCCTTCAGCACCTAGTTCATCTGTTTTTAGCCTTCAACAGATCTGCTTTGTCTTTGCTCCCAAAGAAAGAATGTATACACACAATTTGTTTTTTTCATGAACAATTTGAAAATAGATTTTGGACATGAAACTTCACTCCGAAATATTTCAGCCTGTGTCTCCTAAGAACAAAGACATTCTATATAACACAGTACCAATATCATGCCTGAGAAATAAACACTGATAACAATAATATTGATAACAATTTTGTTCACTATTATAGCTATAACTCATGGTTAATATATAGCTCATATTCTGGTCCCCAAAATGTCCTTTATGGCTGTTTTTTATTATTATTATTATTTTATTTTTATTTTTATTTTAACTCAAGGTCAGCTCACTGCATTCGATTATCATGCCTGTGTAGTATTCTTTAACCTACCATAGGCTCGGCAGTCATGCTCACTGCCTGTCTTTGTAAATAAAGTTTTATTGGAACATGGCCACACCCATTTGTTTGCATACTGTCCGTGGCCGCAGAGTTGGGTTTGTGTGGCCCCAAATCTAAAATATTTACTCTGTGGCCCTTTACAAAAAGTTTGCTGGTCCTGCTCTGTAGTAGTATCCCTGTTCTTTCTTGTTTTTCACGACACTGACATTTGCAAGTGTCCAACCTAGTGGTCCTGTTGTGTCCGACAATCTGAAGTTTTCTGATCGCTTCCTCTGATTTGCTCATGCTGAGCATACTTGGCAGGAACACCACAGAACACCTAAGGACGTCACCTCAGGGGGCTCCTGATGTCTGTTTGTTCCGTCATTTGTGATGGTAGCTTGGATCCCTTGCTGAAGGTGGTGACCACTAAAAAGAACCTTTCCTTTTCCCCTTGGTAATGAATAACCAGTAGATGTGTTTGGAAGGTAGCGCCAGCGGGATTTCCTGTGCGTCGGGTGTGACGTGGTAGACCAGAGGAGGGCAGGCTGGACAGAAAGGGCCAGGAGCTCAGCCTGGGACCGGTTTGGTTGGAGATGGTGTTGGTTGTTGGAATGCACTGCCATCTCATATTTACACTTTTTAAATGATGTTGTTAGAGTCTTCACCTGGCTGACTGCCCTTTGCCGTGTCCCTGTCCTGTGCGATTGCAATTTCCCAGAACCTGTGGCTGCTGTGCGTTCTCCTGGGTCAGGCCCCTGAGGTGACCCACACATCCGGCATCCATTTCTTTGGCTGAGGTTCTTTTGACTCAGCAGGACAGGCCTGGCTGTCCGTCTTCTCACAGTAGGGGTTGGAGGTGTAGGTGTGTCTGCCCAAGGAAAGACCAGTCAATGCAAGAAGCATAAGTCATCGGTGATGCACTGTGTGGGGAAAGCAGAGATCTTTTTAAACAAAGATTTCTGGGGGAGGAAAAATAAAGGAGGTGAGTGATGCCAGGCAACTGGGGGCCATTTTTACAGAGTGCGCTGCTGATGCTTCCAGGAGCTGTGGGAGGCCCCTGGGCAGCGGCAAAGTTTAAATTGGCTTCCCCTTATGCCTTTGGAGAATACTGGTCATTTTTCCAGTTTACAGCTCTGGTGGGTAGAGGTGCCCACATCTTAATCCCAGGCACCTGTTGAATGTTCCCTTACACAACAAAGGAGACTTTACAGATATGATTAATTTGGTATCGGAAGTGTAGCCTGGATCGCCCAGAGGGGCCCAGTGTAATCACAAGGGTCCTCAGAAGTGAAAGAGGGAGACAGGAAAGGGACTGATTTGAAGATGCTACCCTGCTGGCCTTGAAGATGGAGGAGGAGCATGAGCCAAGGAAGGCAGGCGGCCTCCAGAAGCTGGAGAAGGCCAGGAAACCGATTCTCCCCTAGAGTCTCCAGAAAGGAACTCTCGCCACATGACACCTAGAGTCTAGCCTTGACAGCCGTTTTGGACTCCTGACCTCTGGAAGTGTGGATAGGAAGTGTGTTTTGTTTTAAGCCACCGTGCCTGTGGTCCTTTGTTACAGGAGCAACGGGGAACGAATACAAATATGCCAGAGTTTATTCAGGCTGCTGGGGTCACTTTTCCAGTGGAGTTTAGCTCTGTGATCATTCTTACAAGTTGCGGCTTCAGAGCTGGTTTCACTTTCCTTTTGCTGCATAGCAGTCTGACTGCAGCCTCACGGCTTTCAACCATGACCAGACTGTTCTCTCTCTCAGTCTTGTGGCTTGGCTGGGCTCAGCTGGGCAGCTGCTCTGCCGGTCCTGCTTGGTGGTCTCTCAGGGGGTTCAGTGGAGGGCGGCTGGGGCTGGAGTCATCAGGAGGCTCGACTGGGATGTTGGAACGGCCAGTGCTCTCTCTCCCCCTCAGTGTTGTCTCAGGACTGCTCTTCTTCACGGTGTCTCTCCTCTCATGGTCTCTCAGGGAACCCCGGATTTCCATGAGGGAAGAAGCAGGAGCTGCAGGCCACTGAAGAGTGAGGCCTGGGGCGTCACAACATCCTTTCCACCACACTCTGCTGGTCCAGGCAGCCCTGGGACAGACCAGAGCGAGCATAGGAGGGGCCTGCACAGGGCATGATGCAGACGGTCACCAACAGCAGTTTGCCACCAAGGAGACACTCTTGGGTTTGAATCGCGGCACCACTCATGAGCTGTGTGACTTTGGGCAAGTGGCTTGACCTCTGTGAGACTCTGCATCTATATTTATCAAGTGAGGGTCATGCTAGAACTCACCTCCCAGGGTTCTTGTGAGGATCCAAGAGCCAGTGGATATCAAGGCCTGTCCCAGAGCACATGCATCTGGTTGCTGGTGCTGGCTGTGAGCCTCCGTTCTTGTTACACGTGGGCCTCACAGTCCAGAGGCTGCGAACTCTGCTTCCAGATAAGGGCTTCCAGCTCTCAGCTCCCGCTCTGCCATTTCCTTGGGGTGTGTCCTACGCAAGTCCCTCTGCCTTTCTGTACCTCCCTTAGGGTGAACCGGTACCTCGGGGCTGAGTGGTCAGGGACCCCACCTCTGGGACTAAGCTGCCTGTGTGTGAACTCCAGTTCTGCCCCTTTCTGTGTGTCCCCAGGGCAGGTTACTTAACTTCTTTGGGCCTGGTTTTGTTGTCTGTAAATTGTATTGTTGTAACTCATTCTGTAAGTTAATATCCATAAAGCATTAAACAGGGCCTGGCCCTTAAGTGCTGCATGAATGTTTGTTGAAGGTATGAGCACCATTATTATTATTTTTATCCTCATCTTTTCTATTTTTAATTTTTATTTTTAAAATGAATTGGAGGGGAGGTAATTAATTTGGGGAGGGAGGTAATTCGGTTTTTTCATCTGTTTATTTACTGGGGCATGAACCCAGGACCTCCACGCATGCTAGACATGCACTCCACCACTGAGGGTTCCCCCCTCCTCGTCCTCCTCCTCCTCATCTTAATAACTCAACTTTCTAGCGCATTCCGTCTCAGGGTGCACACCCTGGTGGCCTGTTGTAGCCGAGCAGCCAGCACTTCAGACCTCCAGATGGTGCTGGTCCATCTTCCTCAGTCAGCCCTCACAGGCTGGCCACAGGCAGAAGGGTCTGGGCTCTCCCGTGAATACTTCCAACTAGCATAGGGCAGTTACTCTGTTTGATCAGAAGCTGGGATTAGAGCTGTATCTCTGAGTAAAGAAACGTGAGAAAGTCACACAGAGAGAGTAGAGAGCCTCCTACGACTTAATGCTTCCTAAAATATTTAAAGCATCCCCTCAAATGAATGGTTGTACCTGCAGGGGGGAAAAGGGACTCCTCCTGGAGCAAGGAGAAAGCATGAATAAAGAGCCAAGGAGGGGAGTGAGCACCGAAGCTGTGTGATACTCTGGGGACGTTGGCAGAGTCACAGGGCCTCGGGGACAGAGGCTAAGCTGTGGGAAAGCTGGGCAGGGGACTGCCTTGTGCAAAACCAGGTCCTCAGGGGAGGACTGAACTAAAAACAAACCCATCCTGCGAAGTCACACGGCCTTAGATCTAGATGGAGATGGAGAAAGTCTTCCTCTGGGAATTTGCGGCCACTGACACTCCCTCGTGTGACTTTAAGGCTTGAATTACGCTCTTTGAAAGTTCCTGGAAACAGCAGGCTGAGAATGAACCCGGGTCTGTGTGCCCCCTAAGTACCTGGTAGGGACAAACATAAAGCCTCCCTGGAGGACCCCTCCTCCTCTGCCTGGGCCTTGGAGGAGTCTTTTAGGTAGAGTTCCGGCACCTATGCGCTCATGATAAAAATCACGTGCCTTACGGAGAAGCCGGCACCATGATGGAGAGTCAGCAGACGCAAAATACGGCAGGTCAAGACTGGTAAACGTTGCAGACATGGGAACAATCAGATATGGATATAAAACAGCTATGTTTGTATATGAAAAGGATAAAATAGGAGGGATATAAAACCACAAACGGGTACAATAAAAATTACTGGGAAGGAGGGGAGGGTAGAGCTCAGTGGTAGAGCGCATGCTCAGCATGCACAAGGTCCAAGGTTCAATCCTTAATAGCTCCATTAAAAAATAAACAACTAAATAAATTTTTTAAGACATTACTGGGAAGTTGGAAAAAGAACCAAATCGAACTTGGAGAAATAATGGATACAACAGTTGAAGTACAGAGTCCAGTAGGACTAAACGATTGCCAGCTGCTGAGGGGATTGGTGAGCTGAGAGGTAGATGATCTGCAGGGAAAAAAAGAAGTGAGCTTTGTGGGGTGCTCCCCTGAGCTGCTGGGGGGCTACCTGAGGTACCTGATTGGATCCCCACCTGGGGAAGGAAGGGCTGGACATTTTTATTTTTATCATTCTCCAGACAAAATCCTGGTGTGCATGAGTGTTTGGAAATCACTTCCCTGGAGTCTGTTCATAATCGCCAGAGCATGACAACAGTTATGTTACATGACAGTGGGCTGCTGCTGGTGGCCTCCGAACAGTTTTATTATGCTCTCCTATTAAGGAAACATTTTGAGAATTCTCTCCTAGTATGAATATACATGTATGTGTGTGATATGAATGTGTATATATTAGTTAGGAGTGATGTATAGTGCTGACAGATAATACTGTGAATGTGTTATGCACATTTAAAAACATTCAAAAATTGGAAGGGGTGACGTTAATGTTTTAAAAGTAAAATTTTTATTTTCTGTATTCGTAACTCCCCCAGATACTCTTGCTCTCACTGAAAATATTTCCTTATACAGGCATTGTTAAATGCATGTAGAAACTCTTGGTGTAACCCTCTGTGAGAGTCTAGTTTTGACATTCTTTGTGCACGGCTGTCACAAAGAATGACAACGACCTAGGTAAGGCACAGAGATCCGAATAAGAGAAGTGTGTGTGCTGTCAGCTGCATTTAATCCCGGTGCTCAGTTTTCAGTCCCACCCTTCCTATGCAGAGGCGTTTTTTTGGAATTTGCTTGTGCTGGCATTGCTAAATCTCCTTGCTTTCTGAGCAGGAGTCTTTTTAAGAAGTGAGGACTAACTGGTGGGTTTGCAACCTGAGACTATCCCAGGGAATCTATTTGCTTGAGCTGCAATGCGCTGAGCGGACAGGAGAGGGCGCCCTTGTCAGTCTTTCAGCCTTTAGGTCCAACACCTGGGGATGCTGACACCTGCCGCCTGAGAGGCACTGGAAGTCATCTCGGTAGTCGACCTCGCTGTATCTTTGTATGCCTAGAAAAGCTTAATTTCTTCTCCTTTTCCTCTTCTTCTTCCCCTTCCTTTCTTCTCTTCCTTTGCCTTTTTCTTCCTCGCCTTCCCCTTTCCTCCTCCTCCTGCAAAATATAACCAAAAGTTCTGATATTTTCTTCGTGTGTGCCAGAGAAATACCTTGTACCCCACTCTTTATTCATCCATTCTTGAGACTTCGTGGTCATCTTAGAGGCCTACCCCAATGTCTTGGCCTCCCAGGATGTGCTCCTGTCCCTAACTGGGGTCTTACTCCCCACTTCTAGCTTCTTGGTTCCTCCTCTGTTCTTGCTGCTGGGGCTCCAGCTGACCCCACCTCGGACCCCTAAGCCTCCATACAGCTGGTGACCTCCTCAGAGCCCCCTCACTCCTGTCTTTCCTAAGTGACCTTCTGGCTTCCGGACCCACCTTGGTCCTGCCTTTGATGAGCGAACAGCCGCAGCAGCCACCTCCTACTGAGGGCCTGGCCTGTGCCAAATCCCCTGCTGAATGTCTTGCTGTTTTTAGCTCTTTCCTTTTTAAAAGTGAATCAAATTTTATTTTATTTTTGCCTTTTAGGGATTTTTTTCCTCTAAAGTTTTTCAGGGGGACTCACTAAATTTACAAAAGTAATATATGCTTATTCTGAAAGAAAGAACAAGACAAATCAATTGGTGCTCCTCTGTGGTTAACTAAAAACCCAGCAAATAAATCTCAACACACTGATCGCCATGTCACCTAAATCTGGGTGACAGTTGTGTTTCCTCAGGGGTACCTGATCTACGGTAGGTGATCAACATGTCCAACCTTAAGTCTAAGTGATGTTTCTTGTTGGTGGAGGCAGGTGGCTTTGTGGTTGGTTTGGTGGCTTGGTGATATCATTAGGGACTTGAGGACTCTTTCTGTCTCTGCCATCTTGGTGGTCAGGCAGTAACTTTCTTCAAGGCCTCAAAGGGGCTGCTGGAGCTTCAGACATCATGCCTTTATGTTGCAGTGTCCAAAGGAAGGAAGTGTGTGTGAGAGTTTATATGGGGGTTAGGGTTCTAGGAAATGACAGAAAGCTCAAGGAGAAAAATCTTTTCTCAGAAGCCCCCAGGGGACTCCCCTCATTGCTGATTGGCCAGAATGGAGTCACAAATCACCCCTCGCTCTATGGGAAGTCAGGGTGGTGATTATCACTTCTGGGCTCTAATGGCGTGGGGGGAGGATGTATTAATAAGACAGTAAAAAATAATATAAAGTAGTATTAATAATAATCAACACTAAGGTTATTGTAGCCATATGTATTTTAGTTTATTCTCACCAAATCCCATGAGGTAAATTATCATCATTAGCATAACTGAACAGATGAAGAAACTGAGCAGAGCTGTTAAGTAACCTGCCTGAGGGCACACAGGTGCTTAGTGGTAGAGCTCAGACCAGACCATATGGTTCCAGTTTGCACCCACCGTGTTCAACCCTGTTCCCAGTCTCAGCTGTGCTGAGTCTCCCACTAGACCATCAATTCATGCATAAGCTTTGAATGCACCAGTATCCCTTCAGGCCAAGGACTGTGATCCCCATTTGAAAAAGAGGAAGTGGAGGTACAGAGAGGTTGAGAAACTTACCCAAGAGTGTAAGTAGCAGAGCCAGCACCTGAATCCAGGACCATCAGACTCCAGAGCACACCAGCCTCTTCACTTCTCTGTTAGCTGCTTCCCTTGTGCCTGTTAAATCCCCAAATGCTGTCTGTACTAAGTTGAGTTGTGCAGACTTTCCAGATCTGGGTGGGGAGAAGAGGTGGATTATTTTCTGGGACAAGGACATGCTTCAGTCCATTAAGGGGCTGTATAATTGACTCATTCAACAAATTTTTATTTAGTGCCTGCTATGTGCCAGGAACTATTCTAGGAGGTATGACTAACAATAAAACAGACAAAAGTCCCTCCTCCCTAGGAACTCCCATTTGAAGGTGTTACCTAGTAACTGCAGGGCACAGAGAGCCCCTTCTTCCCAGTGGTTCCACCCAAATTCCCAATCTCAGTGGTCCAGGTTGGGTCACACCCCCATCCCCCCGAGCCAAACACTGTAGCCTGGGGAATACAGTGCTCTGATTGGCCAGTCTAGGGGGGCGAGGTTAACCCTACTGAGTGGGGGAGATGGGATTCCCCAAGATGCTTGACAGGCAGAACACAGCCTGTTCTGTGCCCTCCGGTGACTGGTGCACTGTGTGTCACTGCTGTCTCCAGCGGCAGTGATGGAGGATGGGGCCAGGTTTGCCAAAGGAAGCTCCCACCCTGCTTGTGGCACCATGAATCTGTAAACACCTGGAGCACTGTGGGGCGAGCTTTCAGCTGGCTGGAACGCACCCCTGAAAGGGCAGCCCACATAAGGACTGGCTCGAAGCTATGTTTACTCTGAATAGTAATTTCTTAACTGACGGTAACAGTTTTCATTTATTATGGTTTCTGTGATCTCAGCAAATGATATTAACCATGTTATTAGGGAGTTTATATGATTGTTGTGGTTTTATGAATGGGGAAATATCTCACAGCAGCAAGTTCCCAGAGGCAACGCTGAATGAAAAATCAAGCCCCACTGGCTCCCAGACTCCTCTTATGTTTAGTGATTAATTGATTTTTTTATCTGTTCTTTACTGAAGTACAGTGTCTATACAATGCAATGTACAGACCCAAAGTTTAATAAAAATCTATAGTTTAATGAATATTAAAGCATATACCCATATAACCAACACTTCTCCATTGCTCTGGGAGAAGTTCCTTCCTTTCCCGTTGTGTTACCCTGTATGATCTCTCTCACTCTGGATTAGTTTTAGCTTTACGACATTGTTAAACATCATATAAATGGAACCACGCAGTATGAACTTTCTGTCTAGCTTTTGTTCATAGGTATCTCCTTTTTGCTGTATGTATCTATCGGTGGTTCATTTCATTTATTGCTTTTAGTGTATATTCTTTTCTTTTACTCCCATATGTGAATGTCCTGTACTTTGTTTATGCACTCTCTTAATCATTTGGGTTTCCAGTTTTTTTTTTTTTGGTTATTACAGGTAGAGCTGCTGTGAACATCCTTGTACAAGTCTTTGTGTGGATGTATGTTTTTATTTCTCTTGGGTAAATACATAGTAGTAAAATTTCTGAGTTATATGGTAAAGGTATGTTTCATCTTATAAGAAACTACCCAAGTTTTCCAATGTGTTTCTAGTTACTCTGCATTCTTGCCAATATTTAATATTTTCCACAGTTAATTTTAGCTATTACAGTTGGAGTATGAAATGGCAACTCATTTGCTTTTCTCTAATGAATGGTAATATTGAATACTTTTTCATGTGATAATAGATAAACATTTGTTACCTCACACAGTTCCGGAGAATTGGGAGTGGCTTAGTTAAGTGGTTTTGTCTCAGAGTCTCTCAAAATGAAGGCTCACCTGGCACTGGAGGAACTGCTTCCAAGGTGACTCACTCGCATGGTTGTTAATAGAAGGTCTCAGTTCTTCGCTGGCTGTTGGCTGGAGGACTCAGTTGCTTTTCACATGGACCTCTCCCTAGGGAGCTACCCATGACCTAGCAGCTGGCTTCCCCCAAAGAGAGTAAGCCAAGAGTGAAAGTGACCAAGCCTGAAGAAGCAGTGTCTGTAATGTAATTTTGAAAGTGACGTTCTACCACTTCTGTCACATTCTGTTCATCATACTGACCAACCCTGGTACAGTGTGGGAAGGGACTATGCAGAGGTGTAAATTCCAGGAAACAGGGATTGTTGGGCACCATCTTCGAGGCTGGCTACCACAGTTTGATTACTATTATGAATTTAAATGATTTGTTTTAAAAAAAGAAAGTCTTATATTCCATATTCCTGTATAAACCCCATCTGGTCATGGTGTATTATCCTTTTTATATATTTCACATATTTGCTAATATTTTCCTGAAGATTTTTGCATCTGTGGTCATCAATGACATATTCGTAATTTTTTTTGCCTTTTTCAGGTTTTAATATCATGGTTTTGCTGACCTCATAAAACAATTGGGAAAATATTCCTTCATTTTCTATTTTCTGTAAGATTTTGTGTAAAATTGGAATTATTTCTTCCTTAAATATTTGCTATAAACGTCCATCTTAGCTTGTAGTTTTCTTTAAGCGAAGACTTTTAATAACAGACACAATTTCCTATAGGACTAATCAGATTTTCTGTTTCTTCTAGTGTCAGTTTCCAAATATTATATTTTTCAAGGTGTATGGCATTTAATGTAAATTGTTGAATTTATTGGGATAAAGCTGTGCGTCACATTCCTTTGGTATCCTTTTAGTATTTGTAGGCTCCATATTGATGTCTCCTTTGTCATTTGTGATAGTGGTAATTTATGTTTTCTTTTTTCTTTATTTTTGATCACTAATCCTGCTAGTGGTTTATCAAAGTATGTTTCAAAGAATCACCTTTTAGCTTTGTTGCTTTCCTCTCACTTGTCTGTTTCCTTTTTCGTTGATTTCTACTCTTATTATTTTCTTCTGTTTACTTTGAGTTTAATTTGCTCTTTTTTAATTAGATAGAATATTAGATTATTGCTTTTTAAAAATCTTTCCCCTTTTCTTAAATAAGCACTTAAATATAAATTTCCCTTTCTAAGCGCTACTTGAGATGTATTCCATAAAATTTGGCACATTGTCATCATTGTCATTAAGTTCTGTATATTTACTAGTTCTGTTATGTGATTTCTTCTTTGACCTATGGGTTATTTAGAAGTGAGTTGTCTAATTTCCAAATAGTGGGGCCTTTTTAGATTTCTCATTGTTATGAATTCCAGTTTAATTCCATCATGGTCAGTAATAACGCATGTGGTAGAAAAATTCAAGTGGTGCAAAAGGGAATATGGTGAAAAGCACATACATTTCCCACGCCTATCTGCCTGCCTGTCTTTTCTTTGTTCATTAAGAAATATCTACCAAATGCCTCCTACTTCCAGGCAATGGGGATACAGCTGTTTATAAAGAGACCCAAGTCTTTGCTGCCCTTTAGAGTTGAGATTCTCCTGATAAGAGACAGATAGTAAATAAGAAAATAAATATATCATGTGTTAGGTGGTACTTAGGAAAAGATGAAGCCAGAAAGAAGGATTAGGTGTAATGGGAGAAGGTACGTGCCCTATTAGAGTGAGTTTAGTAAGGCCTCTCTGAGGCGGTGATTGTTTGATTCGAGACTTGAGTCAAATGAGCAAGTATGGATGTTTGGAGAGGAGTGTTTCAGGCCTAAGGCACAGTAAGTGCAAGGGCCCTAAGGCTAGCACATACCTGCCTGGTTCCAGGGACGGTGAAGAGGCCTGTGTAACTGGGGCAGAGGGTGATCTAAAGCGTAGGAGGTCAGAAGGGGAACCACTAAAGATCACTCCCCAGCCACTTTCCAGAGATGCATGATCAGCTATATTCTTCTAGGTACGCACATAAAAGGTTGTATACCCATTTTTGTCCCTCTTAGCTGAATATCTTGAAAATTGTTTTCAATCCCATGTTCTTTTTCATAGCAGTCGGTACTTAGTGTGGATGTACCGCATTCCTGCTGGTGGACATTAGGTTATTTCTGGATTATGCTCTCCCAAGGAATGCTGCCATCAGTATTCCAATCTGTATGGCACTTGGCAGGCAGCCTTCATGCTATGGTATGTGGAGTCACCCCATCCCTGCACCCACACAGGGAGGGTTTTAAGGGAATCCTTTCCGGTGCTCTAACTTCACCTGACTTGCCTAAGGAATCTGCTGGGTTTCCTCCCTCCCTCCCTTCCTTCTTTCTTTCCTTTTCTGATGGCTGAAGAAAAGAAATTACAAGAGAAGTAAAGTATGAAGAGAAAAGCAAATCTCCTTCCCCATCCTGGTGATACAGTGAGGCATTGCCCCAGGTATAAAAACAACCAGGATAACTGCGGACAAAAGGGCTTCCATTGTTGTCAAGCAAATTTACTGTAGAACATTTGTCTAACAAGGGTCTCAGCAGAAATCTCGGGGCTGCTTGGAGGCCTAGGGTCTTCCAGGCCACTGTGCATCTGATCTGCTGCCACCAGAAACTCAAAGAGAGAATGAGACAGTTGTCTAGTAATTTTATAGTCTTGTGTATATGTTTAAGTCTGATGGATCTGGAATTTATTTTGGGTTTTAGATGTGAGGTAGGGATCCATCTTATTTCTTTCCTAGTTGGCTGTCCAGTTGTCCCAACAGCATTGATTGAATAAAGCATCTTTTTTCGCCAAGCTGACTTTTCACTTTTGGTCTCATTCTTTGAACATACCTCCCATAAGCATCTTCTCTATACCATGCCCTGTGCTGCGGGCTGTGGACACAGAGGTGAAACAAACCCTGTCGCTCCATCCATCCAACAGTCCTTGGAATCCTCTCTGTGCTGGGTCCTGTGCTTAGTGGTGAGGACACAGTCCTACCCTCATGGGCCTCACAGTCCAGAGGAGGAGAGAGGCCTGCCTCTAGATGATCCAGAGTTGTCAGTGGTTTGGTGCTGGGCTGGGAAGCTGGGAGGGGACTTTAGCCAGCCTGTGGGTTCAGGTAGGGCTTCTGGGAGAAGGGGATGACTCAGAGGTCAAGGAGGAGTGAGTCAAAGTAGAAAGACAGAGGCACAGGTAATAGCATGCGTAAGGGTCAGGTTTTGAACGAGGGGAATCAGAGGAGGCTGGTGTGGTTGCAGTGCAGATGGTGGGTCTGCAAGTGGCAGGAGGAGAGACTGGATGGCCATCTGAGGACAGATCATACAAGGCCGTGTTAGACATTTGAGGGCAGCAGGGACCCAGTGTCATGGTTACAAAAGAAGTCAAGGACAACAAGGAATTAATATATTTACTTTACTATTTTAAAAGAAAGCAGATTTCTACTTATAAAAGTAACACTTGCTCAGTGCAGAAGACCTGTCTAGTCTCTTTTCTGTGATGCTGGTGTCCTGTTGTATATACATGTTCATAGGCACACACTTCTAGGAACTTCCCCCTCCGGTGCTCCTTGAAACCCACGTCTCTCTGTGTTTGTCTAGGAGGGGTGATGATCTCACTCTGAACTTCTCCTTCAACTCTTATTTACAGACTCCTAAGCTAATGGGCAAATGCATACAAGCTCTGGATGTATATAGCTTCATGCTCAGCTTGATCCAGGACCTCAGACAACACCTGGAAGTCACCGTCCCATCCCTGGGCCCTGTGTTTCTCTGTGCTGTCCTCTTTCTCAGGCAGTCTTTCTCCTTTTGGGGACAAGATGGCCTCAGTAGCTCCGGGTTCACATCCCACTCCCTAAGCAACCCCAGAGGAAGGAGAGAGCCTCTTCTCTGAAATTCCAGGAAAAAAATCCCAGGGCTGAATGCCAACATCTGAAGATGAGGGTAGGGTTGGTTTTACCTGAACAACATAAGAGAGCGGTAGGGGAGGGGCATCCCCAAAGGAGAATCAGGAGAAGTTTCCAGAGAAAGAGAAGTGGATGTGGGGCCAGCAAACCGAGCAGATACCTACTTCACCGGGGCTTTAGAGAGGGAGAGGGGAAGCGGGGAGGGGCCTCTGTGTTCTTGAAGAGGGGCATGGGGGCCTGGGAACCACCAGGATGCCTTGGCCTAGATCTTTCCCATCTCCCTGTGTGACCGAGATGCACTGCTGAGCAGAACCCCTTTCTATACCTCAGTGGAAGGTGTGGTCTCAGTCCCAGCAACTCGAGATAGCATCACTGGGGTTCAGGGCTGAGGTCAGGTGCACTCTTGACCTCTGTGCATTGGCCACCAGCCGCAGGCGAGCGACAGGCCTGTTTTCAGCATGGCAAAACCCCCTTGACTGTTCCTGGAGTCCCCCTGGTTCACCCTCTCAATTTCCTGTCGGGGAGGAGAGCGGTTCTGGGAGTCCTCAGTTTATCCCCACTCTCAGAGGGCCTGGTGTGTGCCATCCCAGTCTCTTGGGTTCAGCTGCCTGCCACCCTGCCTCACCCCAAACCCACCCACCCACGGGTGCCTCGGTCCCCTTCCTGCTGGCTGTCAGTTACCTCTCAGCCATCTGCTTTTGGCCTCTGAGGCTGCTGTGACTTGCTCCTCTTCAGTCCATGCCACTCTGTTCCCGCTGTTTTTGGGGCTTCTGGCTTCTTTCCGCCCGCCTGCCATCTTAGTGGGGCTGAGGGAAGAACAGTATTTAATCTAAACAGGCTTAACCAGGAATCCAGGGTCCAGGGTGGCTTGTTTGTTGATTTTTGGGGAGAAAAAATCTTAATGATCTGTTTTGGTTTTGTTTTGTTTTTTAAATTCACGTGGTTTAGGGTTCAGAAGAGTATGTAGGGGAGAGTCTCCCTCCACTTCTGTTCCCCAGGCACCCTGTTCTGCACAGAGGAAACCACTATTATCCTGTGTATTTTCCAGAAAAAAAAAAGAACTACTGCGCATTCCAAGCAGATGCTGATTTGTGCCCTCTTTTTTTCCATGAATATAGCAAACAGTATACACTGTGCTAGTCCTCACTGCTTTTCACTGACCGTGTTATATGTTATCCTGGAGAGAGCTACCTGTCAGCTCATAAAAAACTTTCTTACCCTCTATTTCACCTGCTGGCAGAATTATTGTAATTTATGAGACTGTAGATAGTCTTACAGGGTCTTTCCTGGCTGTTTTATTGTCATCATAAATGATGCTGCAGGATTAATGTGTCAGCAAGCCTTTCACACCTGCCTGGGTGAGTCTGGCATCCAGCTCCAGCAGCAGAATTCCTGACTCAAGGGTGTGCACCAGATTTACACTTGCGGCCGCCAAGGTTTGAGAGGGTCCCTTTCCTCCAAGTCTGGCCACCTGAATGCTATTTCTTTTTTTATCTTTTTACTTTGAACTCAGTTTAGATTTACAGAAAAGTTGTAAAAATGGTCCAGAGAGTTCCTGCATACCTTTTTTTCCCTCAGCTTCCCTTGATGACAGCCTCTCATGTAAACACCGTACAGTGAACAAACCCAGGAAATGAACATGACTGCAGCGCCGATGTCGCGACCGCGCATGGCATTCAGACTTCGCCAGTTTTTCCACCCCTGTCCCTTTTGTGTCCCAGGATTTCATCCAGTACCCCGCGTTGCATTTAGTTGTCATATCTCTATAGTCTCTCTTAATCCGTGCGAGTTTCTCAGTCTGTCTTTGTCTTTCATGACCTTGGCCCTTTCGGAGGAGACTGATTAGTTAATTTTGTAGATATTCCTTCAATTTGAGTTTGTCCGATGCTTTCTTACAATTGGAAAGAGGTTCCACACTGTTGGCAGAAATACAGCAGAACTGCTGCTGTGTCCTCTCAGGGAACCACAGCAGGGCATTCACGATGTCAATCTGTCCAATTTCTGATCATGTTGACCTTGGTCACGTGGTTAAGGTGGTGTCCACTAGGTTTGTCCAGGGTCAAGTTAGTGTCTTTCCCTTTACAGTTAATTTAATTTTGCCATGTATACAAGTACCAAATCATTATGTTGTACACCTGAAATGAATATAATACTATGTCAATTATACCTCAGTAAAAAGAAAATGAAACAAATTTCTTGGGGAAGATGCTTGGGGACTATACAAATAGTCTGTTTCTCCTCAAACTTCTGTCCACTAATTTTAGCATCGATTTTAGATCTTGCCTGCAACAGTTATGTTGTGGTATGATTCCAGTGTTGATTTTCCACTTCCCTCTTTCCTTTTCCATTTATTAATTGGAAATCTGCCGTAAGAAGAGCTGTCCCTTCTTGTGGGCTGTTTTACCCCCATCCCCAGTCATTCTGGGGAGGGGAAGGGGGTTCATGGAGGAAGTGGAGATCAGATCTAGGCTGGGCCTATTTCCAAGCCTGTGGTCTTGGCATTCTCCAGAGGGAAGAGGACCCACTGGGTGTTGCTAATGGTGACCTTGTTTCCCAGGCCTGGAGGAGCAATTATAACTTATAACATTATAACGTAACTACAGTGGCTGCCCTTTATGGAAATCTTAATTTGGAGCCAGGCCAGTCCATCTTGATGGAACTTATGGTTAATTAAACTCTTTTTATAAAGAGTGGAACTGAGACTTGGAGGGGGAGCTTTGCTGTTTTGCGGAGGGGGACAGATAGTTACTTTTTTAAGAAGAGGTACTGGGTTCAGTCCCCTAGTACCTCACGCATGCTAACCATGCACTCTACCACTTGAGCTATGCCCTCTCTCCCTCCAGCAGTAACTCTTAAAACCGCAGGTTCTCCGGCAGGAGAATGAGGGAGCCAGAGGGAGTACGTGCTACCTTCATCTCAGGCCAGCAGGGGGAGTCAGAGACCCAGAGACCCTTGAGGCCCCTGTTTCTGGGGAGGAGATTTCTCCACTGTGCTGGGCCGAGGCCAGGACAGCTGCTTAGTTCACCTGTTGTGTTTAGGGTCCCTTTCCACATCGGCCATAGAGAGCTTTCATCTTTTCTGAGGGCCACTGTATAATCAGGGTTCACCTACAGAAAAGAGAAAACACTCCAGCTCTTTTAGAAGAGAAGATGGTTTTCAATATTTTATTATAAGCATTTCCAAACATACAGCAACAATGAAAGAATTTTACATTGAACACCCACATGCCCACCATGAAGATTCTCCCAGTAACATCTTACTGTGCTTCCTTTACCACATTTTGGTTCATCAGTCCATCCCTCTATCTATTGATCAGTCTGTCTTATTTTTGATGTATTTCAAAATAAATTAGGCAGAAAGCAATTAAATACAAAGAATGAGGCTTGCACAGTTACTGGAAGGCCTGGAGGAAATACCTGTCTCCTGGGCCTCTGGAAACAGCACTACAGAACTGACCCACCAGGGGAGCTGCTGCCTTTGAGGCTGCCTACTCGAGTGCTGTGTTGAAGAATGTATCAATTTAATGCTATCCAGGGACCAGGAAGCCATAACACCCATGAAATTGGTGATAGGACACTGGAAGTTCACCTTGGAAAACCCTGATGTCCCTAACCTACCTTTGCCTACAGAACCCGGGCGAAGCTGCAGTTGGGGGCTCTGTTTTACTCATGTCTCCTTGCACGTCCTGGGTGATGCATCTCATTGGCCGACTGTAACTCACATCCTGGGCCCATGTGGCAGGGAAGTTAGTGAAGCACCCTTTAGAGCTCTGCAGCCTCTCGGTACAGGAAGGCCCAGTCACGGGGGACTGTCATGTGCACAAACTGGGGATCATCTGCTTCTGGCAGTTGAGTTGTTTCCCACTTCTTACCGCTTTCAACCTCGCTGCCCAGAACATCCTTGAATGCTCATCTTTCCCCTCTTAGGTCTGTTGCCTCTCAGGTGCTAGGAGGATGGCTATGGGACAGGCCTGCAGCTCAGTGTGTTCACTTGCTAACAGAAGGAACTTCCCTCTGCCACAAGGAGAGCCCCGGGGAAGGGGTTCCAAAACTGCATGCTTCATCTTCCCTGACCACTGGGCCTTCATCCTTTCCCCTGGCCAGAGCTGTTTTGCAGACAAGGAGCCTAAGGCCCAGAAATATGAAGTAAATTACCCAAGGTGACACCACAAGAACGTGTGGCCCATAACCTGTGGCCCAGATATCTGTGGCTCAGAACATTCCTGGAAAGAAATAGCCACTGGGTGACTCCAGGCCAAGTCCCTAAAGTGAAGGCTCAGGAAGGAAGAGGAGGGAGTCGGGGTTGGGGAGGATGCCTTCCCTGAGCCTAGACCTTTTTCCTGTTGTATTTCCTGCGGTTGTCCTAATCTGACTTGGTATTGTCCCCAGGGGATAACCAGGAACTCCTTCGTCTTGGCTGAGCAGCTCCGATGGAAGGAGTAGTAGAGCGCACAGAAGCTCCACCTGCCATTCTTGGGGTCAGGGCATGGCTGCCTCCACGTGGATCACCTGGGGGCCGGAAACAACTCAGCCGGGGCCTGGGCAGAGCTGGGAGACGGGGCTCCCTGCCTGGGGGCACCTTGGCCCCCTCCACTCCTGACTCTGGTTTAGCTCTTATCTCCCATCTGAGGACCGCCCCTCATCTCCCGTGGTGTTTGTCCCTTCATCCGGCTGATGCCCACTCCTCTTCCTTCCTGGCTTGCTTAGTCTCTCCTGTTCTATTTTATTCTCTTCTGTTTCTTTTATTTTTTTATGACCTTATTGAGGCTCAGTTGACACACTAAACTGCACACAGAAGTTTTGATAGACACGAACGCCCGTGAAACCATCACCACAATCTAGAGAGTGAACGTGCCCATCACCCCCAAAATGTCCTTATGCCTCTTGTCCTCCCAGCCCCAGCCCCCAACTCCCCCGATCCGCAGGCAACCGCTAATCTGCTAGAGATTAGCTTGCATTTTCTAGAATTTTATATAGTTGGAATTAGGCATTTGTGAATTTAAATTTGTTTTCTTCTGGGAGATGCTGGTCATCATACACCACATTGATGCTGCAGCTTATGACTGTAGATCTGCAGTTTTCAAACTCCTGTGTGGAAGCTGCCATACCCACTGCCCACCTCACTTGTTCATCTCCCCTCGGAAGATCCCAGCCTTCTAACCTCCTTACCCCTGCGCTTACCCCAGGGTTCCTGGCTCAGGGAGGGCAGTCTTTAGAGAATGGCCACAGCAGGAGGCAGAGGAGAGAGGAGTGAGGGCTGGGTGGAGCCTGCCCTTGGCCCCATGACACTGGCTGCTGCAGGGTCCACCGCCCTGCGGGGTTCTCTCGGCGGGCACACACCCTCTCTGCAGCAGCGAATCTTCCCGAGACAGATCTAAAGGCTCCTCTAATGCCAACTGAGGTACTTCCTGTTTAGGTTCCTTAGAACCTGTCTTGTCCTCAATAAGGATTCTTCAAGTGACCCTGTCCCATGACCATAAAACCTTTGGGTCACCAGATGGTGTCATGCACCACTCACATGCCTCTCGCCCCAAAAGTCACATGTAAATTCCCCCCTCATGAGTCCCGTCTGTCCTGCAGGGCAGCTTCTCGGGTGGCTGGTGCTCAGGGTGCACCCTGAATGGCTGAATGCAGAGCAGTTCCCTGTCTTGGCAGGTGAAGGAAGCTCCCCACTAAATGGGCCATGCTAGTAGGGGGCAGGATGTTCCTCTGGTATCCAGATCTTTCTATAAATCTCTACTTCCTTTCTTGAAGAAGAAGGTTATAAATTCCTAGAATCAGGACTGTGGTTCCAAGGATATGCAGTCAGAATTTTTTTCTTATTTTTAAAAATAGAAGAGCAATCCATGTTTATTGTAGAAAAATGTAAAAACACAGATAAGAAAAAAATATAGATAGAGCATTCCATACCCCAGCGCTCATGACCAACCAAAAGTTCTTATTTTTGATGTGTTTCTTTTGTTTATTGTTTCATTTGCCAAACCTTCCCTGAGTGTCCAGTCTCAGTCCATTTTTGTGCTGGATAGTGCTGGGGACACAGCAGCGCTATCCAAGGACTCAGAGTCTGTTGTGAGAGACAGACCTGTCCCTAGACACTGGTGGCCCCAAGTGGGCAGGGCTGAACTGGGGAACCAGGAGGCTGGGAAAGCCCGGGGAGGGCTTCCTGGAGGAGGAGTCAACTGAGATGAGCCTGGGGCTAAGAGAGAACATGTATATAAAGAGAATACAAAATGTTTTGAAAACTGAAAATAATTCCACATGTATAGAGGACTGGTGGTAAAAGGTATGTTGATCACATGGGACCTTTAGGCCATTTTAAGAAGTTTGGACTTTATCCTAGAGTCAGCAGAAGCCAGATGTTAAGCAGGAGAGTACCTTGATCTGATGCTGGTTTCAGTCTGGTGACTTCAGGTATGAAAGCTGCATGGGGACGAGGTGAGAGAGATCCAGGCCAGATATCAGGGAGGTGGCGAGATCAGGGCAGAGGCCTGGAAACCCAAAGGCAGTACTTATATATTTCTGGCTTGGACAAGTTTTTTTTTTTGTTTTTTGTTTTAATTGAGTTGTAATTGACCCAGCATTATATTAGCTTCAGATATAAAACACAGTGGTTTGATATTTTTGTATATTGTAAAATGGTCACCACAATAAGGCTAGTTAACATCCATCAGCACATGTAGTTATAGAATTTTTTTCCTTGTGATGAGAACTTTTTATTCAACTATAGTCGCCATGCTGTACATTATGTCCCCGTGACTTACTTATTTTATAACCAGAAGTTTGTACCTTTTGACCCCCTTCACCTGTTTGGCCCAATCCCTTCACCCCACCTCTGGCAGCCACCAATCTGTTCTCTGTGACTATGAGCTTGAGGTTTTTGTTTGTTTTGTTTTGTTTTATTTTTACGTGTCTTTTTTTGCTTTTACTGTTTTTTTCAAATTGAAATGTAGTCAGTTTACTGTATTGTTTCAGTTTCTGGTGTACAGCACAATGTCTCTGTCATACATATACATATGTTCTCATATTCTTTTTCATTGTAGGTTATTACCAGATATTGAATATAAGTCCCCTGTGCTGTTTTGTTTTTAGATTCCACGAGTGAGATCATGTGGTATTTGTCTTTCTCCATCTGACTTACTTCACTTAGCAGAATGCCCTCTAGTTCCATCCACATTGTCACAAATGGCAAGAGTTCATTCTTTTTTATGGCTGAATAATATTCCATTGTGTATATAGTCCACATTTTTTTAATCCATTCATCCATTCCATATCTTGGCTATTGTTAATAATGCTGCAGTGAACACGTGGGTGCATATATGTTTTTGAGTTAGTGTTTTTTTTTTCTTTGGATAAATACCCAGAAGTGGAATTGAATCATATGGTAGTTCTACTTTCAATTTTTTGAGTAACCTCCATCATGTTCTCCATAGTGGCTGCGCTAATTTACATTCCCACCAACAGTGTACAAAGGTTCCCTTTTCTCCACATCCTCGCCATCTCTTGCTGTGTCTTGCCTTTTTGGTAATAGCTGTTCTAACAGGTGTGAGGTGATAGCTCATTGTGCTTTTGATTTGCATTTCCCTGATGATTAATCATGTTGAGTATCTTTTTATGTACCTGTTGGCCATTTGTAAGTCTTCGTTAGAAAAATGTCTATTCAGATCCTCTGCCCATTTTTAAATTAAATTGTTTGGAATTTTTTGCTATTGAGTTAAGTGAGTTCTTTGTATATGTTACATATTAACCTTTTATCAGATACATGATTTGTAATTTTCTCCCATTTAATGTTGCCCTTTTATTTTGTTTCTCGTTTTCTTTGTTGTGCAGAAGCTTTTTAGTTTGACTTGGTTATTTTTGCTTTCGTTGCCTTTGTTTTTGGTGTGAAATCCAAAAAATCTTTGCCAAGACTGATATTAAGAAGCTGGTTGCCTATGTTTTCTTCTAGGAGTTTGACTGTTTCAGTTCATGCATTCAAGTGCTTAATCCATTTTGAGTTAATTTTTGTGTATGGTGTAAGGTAGTGGTCAGTTTCTTTTTTTTTACGTATGGCTGTCCATTTTCCCCTGTGCCTTTTATTGAAGAGACTATCCTTTCCCCATTGTATATTTTTGGCTCCTTTGTCATAAATTAAAAATTGACCATCTATGTGTGGGTTTATTTTGGGGCTCTCGATTCTATTCCATTGATCTATGTGTCTGTTTTTATGCTAGTACCATATAGTTTTGATTACTATAGCTTTGTAATACAGTTTGAAATCAGGGCATGTGATGCCTCCAGCTTTGTTCCTCTTTATTGAGATTACTTTGGCTACTCAGGGTCATTTGTGGTTCCATACAAATTTTAGGATTATTTGTTCTATTTCTGTGAAAAATGCCATTGGAATTTGGATAGGAAGTGCATTGAATGTGTAGGTTGCTTTGGATGGTATGTACACTTCAACAATAATAATTCTTCAAATCCATGAACACAGTATATCTTTCCATTTATTTGAGTCTTCAGTTTTTTTCGTCAGTGTCATATAGTTTTCAGTATACAGGTTTTTTGCCTCCTTGGTTGAATTAATTGCTAGGTATTTCATTCTTTTTGATGCAATTATAAATGAGTTTTTTTCCTTAATTTTTCTTTCTGTTAGTTCATTATTAGTGTACAGAAACAATTTTCTATATATATGAATATATTTTAACTTTTTTTTCAAAAGCCTTTAATTTAAAAAAAAATTGTAGGGGGTCATTAGGTTTATTTATTTATTTATTATTAGTTTTGTTTTTTTTTCCAGTGGAGGTACTGGGGATTGAACCCAGGAACTCGTGCATGCTAAGCATGCACTCTACCACTTGAGCTATACCCGCCCCTGCAATTTTCTGTATATTGATTTTGTATCCTGCAGCTTTACTGAATTCATTTATTAGTTCTAACAGTTTTTTGGTGGAGTGTTCAGGGCTTTCTGTATATATGATGTCATCTGTAAATAGTGACAGTTTTATTTCTTTCTTTCCAATTTGGATGCCTTTTATTTCTTTTTCTTGCCTAATTGCTCAGGCTAGGACTTCTTGTTCCTTGTCTTGTTCCTGATCTTAGAGGAAAAGCTTTCAGCTTTTCACCATTGCGTATGATGTTAGCTGTAGGCTTGTCATACATGTCCTTTATAATGTTGAGGTACCTTCCCTCCATACCCACTTTGTTGAGATGTTTTACCATAAATGATGCTGAATTTTGTCAGATGCTTTTTCTTCATCTGTTGAGATGATCTTCTATATGATTTTTATCCTTCATTTTGTTAATGTGGTGTATCACATTGATTGACTTTTTAATCCTTGCAGCCCTGGAATAAACCCCACTTGATTATGGTGTATGATCCTTTTAATGTGTTGTTGAATTCAGTTTGCTAGTATTTTGTGGAGGATTTTGAATCTGTGTTCATCAGGGGTGTTGGCCTGTAATTTTCTTTTCTTGTGGTGTCCTTGTCTGGTTTTGGTATCAGGGTAATGCTGGCCTTGTAAAATGAGTTTGGTAGTGTTCCCTCCTATTCTGTTTTTTGGAAGAATTTGAGATGGATTGGTATTCATTCTTCTTTGAATGTTTGGTAGAATTTACCAATGAAGCTGTCTGGTCCCAAATTTTTGTTTTTTGGAAAGTTTTCAGTTGCTAATTCAGTCTTCTTACTGGTAATTGATCTGTTCAGATTTTCTGTTTCTTCATAATGCAGTCTTAGAAGGCTGTACGTTTCTAGGAATTTATCCATTTCTTCTAGATTGTCCGATTTGTTAGCATATAATTGTTCATAGTAGTCTCTTATGATCCTATGTATTTCTGTAGTATCGATTGTAACTTCTTCATTTCTGATTTTATTTATTTTCTTTCTCTTTTTTGTCAGTGAGTCTAGCTAAAAGTTTATCAATTTTGTTTATATTTTCAAAGAACCAGCTTTTAGTTTCATTGAGCCTTTATATTGTCTTTTTAGTTTCTATTTCATTTATTTCTGCTCCGTTCTTTGTCATTTCCTTCTTTCTACTATCTTTGGGCTTCATTTGTCCTTTTTCTAGTTCCTTGAGGTATAAAGTTAGGTTGTTTATTGAGATTTTTCTTCTTCCTTGAGATCGGTGTTTATCACTATGAACATCCCTTTCAGAACTGCTTTTGCTGCATCCCATGAACTTGGGTATATTGTATTTCATTTTCTTTTTTCTCAAGGTATTTTAAAAATTTCTCTTTTGATTTCTTCATTGACCCATTTGTTGTGCAGTAGCATGTTGTTTAATCTTTACATGTTTGTGAATTTTCCAGTTTTCTTCTTATAATTGATTTCCTACTGTTGTGGTCAGAAAAGACGATAAGATTTCAATCTTCTTAAATTTGTTAAGACTTGTTTTGCAGCCTAACATATGACTCCAAAGGCCTTGTTGCAGTGTATTAAGCCTGGCCCTGACTGGGAAGGTTTCGTATCATCTCATTTAGTCCGTTTAGCAATACTCTCCTGTGGGTGGGAGGGTCCTTATTTGAAGAGGAACTAAGGCTTAGGGAAGAATACTCCCTTGCCTACAGCCAACTGGCGTGACTTCGACACAGGAGGCAAAAATATACAATGGAGAAAAGACAGTATCTTCAACAAGCGGTGCTGGGAAAACTGGACAGCCACATGTAAAACAATCCCATCAGACCATTCCCTCACACCGTATACAAAAACTAACTCAAAATGGTTTAAAGACCTAAATGTAAGGCCTGAAACCATAAAACTACAGGAGAACAGAGGTGGAACACTCTTTGACATAAATCGTAACAATATTTTCTTGGATCAGTCTCCTAAGGCAAAAGAAATAAAAACAAAACTAAATAAATTGGACCTGGTGGAACTTAAAGATTGCAAACAAGTGTCTGGATGACGAGACCATTCCCAGTTGTGACAGGTGCTCTGAAGGCAATTCACAGAGTGATGGGAGGTCAAAGAGGGGACATTGATCAGAGCTAGGACGGGGCCTGGATAAGGACAGCAGAAGGGGGCGTGGAAGAGGCACTCTGGTTGGGGGTGGACGACTCAGAGCAGAGCGGCTATCATTGCCAGGTGGCAGGACCCCAGGTGGACCCCACAGAGACCTGATGCTAGGACCTCAGTGTGGGAGGGGTCTCCACAGCCTGGCCCCCAGGGACCCCACCACATCGGGTCTACGTAACAACTAGTAGCAACAGTAGCCACAGCAGCTGGCAGTTACTGAGAGGGGACCCTGGGTACTCTCCTCGGATCTGACTGCCAGCCCCGGGCAGAACTCCACAGTTTTGCTGCTTTAAAAAAATTTTAAATTTTACTCCTTTAAAAAAATTGAGAAGTTATATACCCTCTAGTGCATTTTCAAGTTGACAACTAAAACTTCTCTTCGTAAGTTCAAGTAGATGCAGAGGATATAGTTTCTGGTGTGTTAACGAATACTGACATTTTCAAACATCCAGCGCATCCTTTCTTTGAAGTGTCTAGTGCAATTGACACACTGATCTGGTGCCTGCTGATGTCTGGCATATTATTGTTAATTTTTTTAATGAAGGTACAGGGGATTGAACCCAGGATCTTGTGCATGCTAAGCACATGCTCTACCGCTGAGCTGTACCCACCCACCCCAATGTCCAGTTTAGAAGAAAAAAAATGAACACGTTCTTCTTTTACAGTCAGGAATTTTACCTTGTTCCTTTTTGTCCTTAAACTTATATTTTCAGTTCCCTTCCCCATGAAATTCTGTCTGATGAATGATGTATCAGCAACCAAAATATGTACAGAAATTCAAATTTTAATTTGTAAAATTTCCTGTTACCATAAAGTTCTGACTATTAAAATGTTTTCTTCTGGATTGAACTATGGTTAAACTTATTAGTGCACAATTAATTTAAAACATTTTCAGTATTTTGAATTCATGGATAATGATTAAACATTAAAAGTAAAATGATATGTTGGAAATGAGTCTCCAAATGGGCTAGAATACAATAATGTCATGTGTCCTTGGATGAATGGCAACTATTACAGAAGTGAGTCTGGCTTCAGCCTCAATTCTACCTTGGTTTCTAAGACAAATGCTGAGACCTTCCTTCACAGAGGAGCAGCTAGGCAAGGAAGGTTTTGTTCCAGCAGCACCAGTCACCTCTGAGCTTATTCCAAGGTATGTGCCCAAAGCCTCACCATAAAGAGCTCACAACTCTTAGCTCTATCTTCAAGGTTGGTGAAAATCTAGGATGGGAGCCACCCGACTTGCAAAGAGGATTGGTTATCCAGCGCTCACACGCTTAGCATCGGTTCCCACATATCAGCCACCTTTTCTTTGGATCCAGGAGGTCCCCCTCCGCTGCAGCCCTAATTCTGCATTTGGGGAAGATTTGGAAAGAAAGGAGGTCTGCCTTTTCCCTGGGAAGTGGATGGAGCGATGGTGCCAGGGCAGGTGGCTTGAGGGAAGAGCAGAGGGGGCTGATCTTCTGGTAATTGACCCTTTTTTTTTACACCTTCCCAGGACTTTGTGCCCTGGGAGCATCTAGTGGCCTTCCAGGGGCTTGGTCCCCAGACTGAGGACCTCCCGTCTAGGCCAGAGTTTCTCATTCCTGGCAGCTTGGCAGAATCTTCTGGGAGATTTAAAAAGATGCCCTCAGGGTCACCCTCCGCCTGGTGACTGGCACGCCTGGGGCCATGGCAGGTGCGGATCTTATTCCGAGTGCCCCCCTGGTGATTCCGGCTGCCATGTCCCCATTTCTCCAGCCTGGACACTGAGGCGCGGAGGGGCGGGGCTTGCAGGGGGCTCCTGGCGCACCACCTGACCCCTCTCTTCCCCTGCAGTGTACCACTGGGTGGAGATGCGGACCAAGATGCGCATCATGGGCTTCCGGGGCACGGTCATCAAGCCGCTGAACGAGGAGGCAGCCGCCGAGCTGGGCGCTGAGCTGCTGGGTGAGGCCACCATCTTCATCGTGGGAGGCAGCTGCCTGGTGCTCGAGTACTGGCGCCACCAGGCGCAGCAGCGTCGCAAGGAAGAGGAGCAGCGCGCTGCCTGGGACGCCATGCGGGACGAGGTGGGCCACCTGGCGCTGGCGCTGGAGGCCCTGCAAGAGCAGGTGCAGGCGGCGCCGCCACAGGGCGCCCTGGAGGAGCTGCAGGCGCAGATGCGAGAGGTGCGCACCCAGCTCCGTGCCCAGGACCCACCATCCACATCCCGGGCAGCGTCCACATCCAAGGAGTAGAAGTCTACTGAAGCGTGAACTTAGGCAGTATGCCCTGATGTGGCCTTCTCCCTGCACTACCCCGGCCTGTGCTGGCCCAGTGGAAACCACAGGATCTTGATGGAACTTGGATTAGGTCACCTCCAACTGACCAGTGGTACCTTCCACTGGGACCAGCCCCTAGCAGGCTAAGTGTTTGTTCCAAAATAGCCCCCTCCAGTCTCTGGCTCGTTGGTACAGTGCACAGTGCTCATCTCCACCCCCACTCCTCACAGACCTGTGAGGTCCCAGCCTGCTGGACCACCTGATCATTCTTCCCGCAGAAGAAAAAATGGAACCAGACTTCAGCCAAATCAGCCTCAGTCCCCCATTTACCTGACAGTGTTACCTTTTTCTGGGATGATCATCCTTTGTACCGGAACACCTCCTTCCCTTTGTAAGTCGGTACAGACCGTTGTGAGGAAACAAACGCGGTGCCAGTGAACTATCTCCCTCACCGTCTAAGGTGGGCTCTTCTCCCTCTTTCTTTGAGGGAGAAGAAAAAAGGGGATCCTGGCTTCAATTAATCCATCAAATATATCTTTCCCCTTAACCTGATCTGTGGTACCTTCCCCTGAGATGCCCAAATGGAATATTCCAACAGAACCCAGTCATCCTTCAGTCTGTGGCACAGCCCACTGGAATGGCTGTGCGGGGGGTCTTCTCCTCGCCCTCCAAGGCCCCCTTCTGCTGGAAACATTGATCCTGCCTTGGGCTAATCTGTCTTGCAGCCTCGTCCCCCTGTTTCCTTGCCCTCAGTCCCTGGGCCCTTCCTACCTTCCGCACTGTCTTGAGTAGCTGCTCTCAGGGGGCTACCGGCTATGGACTAGATGATCACGTCCTCCATGTTCCGTCCAAATCTATGGATCTGTGTGCCCTTGCCCCTCTCCCCCGGGGCTCTGGACTGGCTGAGCAGTCCCCCTTCATGCAGTGGTGCCCTCCTGCCTCTGTAGCCCCAAGGCCCCCCTGCGTCCCACTGGGCTAAACCACCAGTCGGTCTTACCTTCTTTGTTAATTTCCATAAACTCGGTGGCTTAAAGCAATAGGAGTTTATTGTTTCACAGTTCTGGAGGCCAGACATCTGAAGTCAAGGTGTCGTGAGGGCCACGCCCCCTCCGAAGGCTCTAGGGGAGGAGCCTTCCTTGCTATTCAGCTTCTGGTGGCTTCCGGCCTTCCTTGGCTTGTGGCCGCGTATCTCCAGTCTCTGCCTCCATCTTCACGTGGCCTTCTCTCCCTCTCTGTCTTTTCTAAAGATTCCTGTCATTGGATTCAGGGCCCACTCAAAATCTAGGATGATTTCACTTCAACTGTAACTTAATTACGCATACAAAGACCTTTTTTCCAAATAAGCTCACGTTCAGGTTCCATGGGTTGGATGGGAACACCCCTTCTGGTGAGCCACCATTCAACCCACCATGCCTCCTGCCAACCCCGTGGGTCATTCGGGGAACCACGAGGATGAGAGGAATGGTCCAGGAACCACCCATCACTGCCTGATTTCTCTTCCTGGACTCACCTCTGAAGGCGGAGGGGCGGGGTGGTGATCTGGGCCCCACCAGTCTGTATTCTCTCTTTCAAACTATAGAAATTTCCTAATTAAAAGAGCCCTGGAGTAAGGAAATCATCTGAGAATCATGATATGGCTCTTCAAATGGGTATAAGGCTCATTGAAGCTAGGAGAGAAGCTGAGAGAGTTCTGATGAGGGTGAGTGGTGGAGTCATCCAGTGAACTCTTTCCCAGATGGGGACACTGAGGCCCAGGGGAAGAGAGGGACTTGCCCAAGGCCATGAAGCCAGTGAGGTGATGAAGAAGTGAGAGCAGAGTCTAGAGCACCGGGAGGGACGCAGGGAGGATACAGGGCGAGGAGGAGGAGGAGAGGGAGGCAGGTTACTGGGGGAGGGGCAGAGTCTCCCAGACTCAGCACTGATAGTGGGGAGTGGGGGCCTCCATGTTCTATCAGAACAGCCCCAGATCACTCCCAAAATCTTAGCTTGTAGTGAACGGGGTTAGATCCATTCCACGTGGGCCCGTTTCCTAGCAGCTGCAGGTGAAGGGAGAGGGGGAGGCTGACTCTCACTTCCTTCCTCCCTCATCTCACTTCCCCAGGGGAGTGAAAATGATTTGGATACAAGACCTACTCAGATAGAAAACCAAGACACTGGAGTTCTGAAACAGCACCTTAATTCCTTCTAGAAGAGCCTTCTCTGATGTGGAGGGAGCTGAGGAGGTTGGGTCCCAGGTGGGACTGTCTTTAAAGTTGAAAGTGACCTGAGTGGATTAAGTGATGAGGGGAGAAAAGGCAAGAGACAGAGCTACACTGTGTGAAGGGGTGATTAATGGAGCCAGATGAGCAGGCCCAGTGCCTGTTTCCATGATTACCCCTGGGGGTCCACTGTGGCACTGAGACCTCTCTGTAGCATGGGTTGCTGGAGCCCAGGGACTGCCCACCCTCTCCCCATCATCGGGTCAATAAGGTGTGGTCATTATCATAGTTGATGGAGATTCTTGAGCTCTGGTTAGATGCTTGGCACTGTTCTAAGTGCTTTACATAATCCCTCAAACATTATTTTCTTTGTTTTCTGGATGAGGAACCTGAGGCACAGAGAGGGAAAGTCAGCTACCCAAGGTCACAGAGGCAGGGAGGAAGCAGAGGTGAGGTATGAAGATGAGCGCCTGGGTCCGAGCTCCTGCGCTGTCCTGACCCTAAGGCAGCGCTACTCTCACATCTCTGGGACTCAAAACTCAGCCCTGACGTGTGCCTATGTGGGGCGAGACCTTGCGGGATGCATCCGCTTCACCCACTGGGTGGGGGTGGGATGAGGGTATGTGGAAGTGGAAAGGATCCCCTCTCCAAATGCCTGAGGCCAGAGGATGCTTCAGCACTCTGCTTTCCTACTAACTAAAATTTTGTGTACATTCGCGACATGGGGAGAGGGGTTAGAATAAATGTGGAATTCAAGTTGTTTGTCTTCAAGTTGATGCATTTTTTTCCATATTAAAAAAAGATCTCTGTTAACCCTAGAAGAATATTCGTCGTTTATTATTTCACTCAAGAAACTGTCACCGAGGTGCCCACCATGTTTTCTGCCACGTTCTGTGTTAGTGCTAGGGTCCCAGCCATGACTGAGACAGCCCAACCCTGCCCTCGTGGGCTCACAGTCCGGTGGGGGGACAGATGCATATACAGACATTTCTTTTCCAACGTTACATGCCCCGTCCCACCGTTATTTGGAAAGAAAGGGCCAGAGTGAATCCAGACTCGTCCTCTCCTGAGGGACTCAGCGCTTTCAGAACAGAAACTCATTCACACTGGCTCACAAAACCTCAACTGATGTCCCAAGGGCTCCGCCTCTCCCATCTCCTGGCAGGCGCTGTTATTCCCTGTGTTAATTTCCCTACTGGGCTGGCTCTTGCCTGGGGATAGCCACCCCAGGGGGAAAGGGACTTCACAAAGCCCTCTCCTGATCCATTGGCCCATATGGTCGTCTCTGTGCTGGCCACTATAATGCTGTGTGGCCAGGTCGGGGTCCCCCCGCCCCAACAGACAGAGGGCATGTCCAAAGGAGACTCAAGTGAGCATCATCTGCCTGCTCGCTGGAGAAATGTTTACTGAGCACTTGCTGCGCACCTGGCCCCATTCTAGTGGCTGGGAACCAGCCAGGACTAGACAAGGTCACCATCACAGGGAGCTGACTTCTAGTGCAGGAGTCAGACCATAAAGAAGAAAAAAAACTAATCCAGTGTTTGGATGATGAGAGCTGAGAAGAAAAAGCGTTCAGGAGGGATGAGGATGACTGATTTAGATCAGGTGGTCAAGGAGGAGGCGACATTTGAGAGGAGCCCTGAGGGCAGCTACCAGGGAGAGAGAAAAGGTTATTGTATGGACAAAGGCCCTGAGGCAGGTGTGTGGTTGGCCTGCTCCTGGAACAGCAAGAGGTCCTGCTGTCAGAAGAGAGCAGAGCTTAGCGGACTCAGGCCATGGGCTGCCTGTCTTCGTGAATAAGGGCTTAACTGGAAGCCCCACCCGTTGTTACTGTATTTTTTATGGTGCTTCTGCACGGCAATGGCAGAGTTGAGTCATTTCTGATAAATACCACGTGGCCTTCGAAGATGAAAATATTTACTATCTTGCTTTTTATGTGAAGAGTTTACTGACCCCTGGAACAGAGTAAACAAGGGAAGAAAGATAAGCAAGGGGGTCAGGAAGACAAAGGGCAGCCGCCTTGCCTCAGTTGACACAACTCTGGAGGGTCTTACCAGCTTCGGGCGCCCCGTAGAATCGACCCTTGCACCTGAAGAGCACTTCAGCTCCTCCTGCCCAGCCCTGCTCCCGTCACTCTCTACCCACCGGGGCTACTTCTTGGAGATGCAGCAATAACCCTGCTGTCTGCAGATCTCAGAATCTCCATCTCAATCTCCAGCAGTGAGGCACAATGAGACAGAGTCTATATAATCCACCATGTACATGTTTATCTAATAATTCACAATTCACCCTATATATGTAGGATAAAATAGCATAATTCATGCATTATGTGACATAGTATGTAATGGAATATAAAAATGTTTTATGTAATATGTCACATAACATTATATACTATATGTTGTGTGTGTGTATTTAGCATTGGAATTAAAATTTCACTGAATAATTACACTTAATACGTGCAGTGCAGTCTGAGACTTCCTGCTTTATCGTATTTCATTTCATGCAGAAAAACTATATATATGTATCATATATACCTAATATGTATTTTAAACATATAAAACCCACTTTGTTATGTAACATATCACATATTATATATCTTTGTTAGAACCAAAATTTCACTAAACAATAATTGCCCTTACCATGTGTGATGCACTCTGTTGCTTTCTGTTCACTTTTATTCTATTTTGTAAAGAAAAGCACACACCTGTTTACATATTATACAAACCTACATAAAGTGGGCTGCCTTGGGCCATGGTGAAGACTTTGGCTTTTAATCTGGGGTGAGGTAGGAGCCACCAGACGGCTCTGACAGAGGAGGGATGTGAACTGACTTAGTTTTAACAGGATCATCGGACAGACTATGGGTGGGAAAGGTGGGAGTCGCCAGTCCAGTGACGAGGTGACTGTGATTGTCCAGGAGGGAGTTAATGGTGGCTGGACCAGACAGAAACAGCAGAGGTAGGGAGAAGTGGGATTCTGGGCATATTAATATTTCAAAGATGGAGCAGACAAGATTTGGTGAGTGATGGGAGGTGGGGAGTCGATGTTCAAGATTTTTGCTCAGTGCATTGAGAAGGGACGTGCTGGTCCTGAGATGGTGCGGCTGCAGCAGAACCAGTGTGAGATGCTGATAGCCCTGCCCTTCCCTACCCCCTGGTCACCTCAGATTTGGGTGCACTTTGACAGGCTTTGATTATTTGTTCTGAATTATAGTCAGCAGGGGGCTGGAAAGACAGTCCTGGGGTATCTCCTCATGCTGTGTAACTGACATTCTTTATATCTCACCAACTCCTCCATCAGGGAAACTTCCTGGTGTTCACTTGGGACATCTTGGAGGAAGGAGGCAAATGGAGGTGGCAGGCTTGGATGTGGGACTCTGGTCTTAGGGCTCCTCTCACCCCCAGAATGGCAGTGCCCAGGCCAGGCTCCCTTTGGATAAGGGCTGATATGGACCTGGGGGGCACCGTGGGCTCCGTCACTTTCAAGATGCCCGCCTCACTCGGAGGGCATATCCATGTACCTTCATACTTTTTTTTTTTAAATTGCATGGTCTCTTCCTAAAGTTCAGCTGTTTCAGAGAAACCAAAGCCCCTTCCCTGGAAGGAATCCTGTCTCCAGTTTGGGGGAATGTTGGCAGAACTCTTTTGGGAGTGGTCTGGCTACGCCAAGTCCTACCTAAGATCCCCCTTTATGTGCCTGGTCGCTGTCCACCTCTTCCCTCTTGTGACAGTGAGCAGTCTGCACGTGCCTCTCTGGCCAGCATGAGCATTTCCTTGGGGAGATGCCAAGAGCAGAAAGGACTGAATATATTAAAAACTTTTATAGTTAATATAAAAATGCTCCCTAAAAGCTCTGCAGTGACAGAGGAACTGTCAACACTTGCAATGATCAAACTTAAAAAATTTTCAACCCAAAACAAGTGCACGGTGGAATTTCATCCTTCTTTTAATTTGTGTTTTCTTGTTTACCTGTAGGTGGAGCATCTTTTCAGCCATTTATTGGACATTTGCAGTGCTTTTGGAAAATGCCTGTTTTCACTATCTGTGAAATTAATGTTTGTTTCTGGAGTGTTTTGACCTACTGAAGTTTTTGCCTTTTAAAGTAACCAAATCTATTAGCCATTTTTCCTGCAAGCATTTCTTTTTTCTGCCTTTATTTGAAAAGGGCTCCACTGCCCTAAGAATTGGTATCGCCAACTCTACCTTCTTCTAATATTTTTATTGAGGTTTTCTTTGTGCTTAAGTCATTCACTGAGATTGTGTTGCATTGCGTTTTGATTTTGACAAGTTTAAGTTCAGAAACTGCATTCTTCGTTTTCCAAATGTACTGGTGGCTGATGTCTCCAAGTACATGGAACGGTCCATACTTCCCCTCCTCACCTGAGACCGGACAGCAGCATCGCTCTGTTCCCTGGACACAGCACCTCTTTCTCCATCCTGTCCTGTCAACTGTTTGTCTGTCCTTCAACCAAAACCAAGTCTTTTGAACAAGAGCTTGAAAATAGTTTTTGGTTTCTTGTAGGCAACTGGTAGGCAACATTCTTATTTTCAAACCATAATCAGGTTTGTCCGTTTGTTTGTTTATTTAATGGAGGTCCTGGGGATTGAACCCAGGACCTCGTGTCTGCTAAGCATGTGCTCTACCACGGAGCTATACCCTCCCCTGCTCATATTGAGTCTTTTCTTTTTTCTTTTTAATTTTAACCATTCTGGTTAGTATGTAGTGATATCTTATTGTGGTTTTTTTTAAATTGAAGTATACTCAGTTACAATGTGTCGGTTTCTGGTGTACAGCACAATGTTTCAGTCATACATATACATGTATCCGTTTTCATATCCTTTTTCATTATAGGTTATCATTGTGGTTTTAATTTGTTTTTCTCTGATAAGTAGTGATGTTGAGCATCTTTATATGTACTTATTGGCCGTTCTCATCATCATCTTTTGCGAAGATACTAATCGCATCTGTTAATACAATTATTTAATGAGAATTGTATCTGTCTAAGCCTTTTGTCCCTTGTATTAGTTTCAAGTGGCTGCTGTGACAAATGACCCCATACTTGGGGGCTTAAAACAATACACATTTGTTCTCTTACAGTTCCTGAGGTCATAAAACTGAAATCAGTATCACTAGCTGAAATCAAGGTATTGGCAAGGCTGTGCTCTCTCCCAAGGCTTGGGGGGAGAATCTGTTCTCAGCCTCTTCCAGCTTCTGGTGGCTCCAGGCTTTTCTTGGCTTGTAGCTGCATCACTGTAGTCTCTGTCTCCATCTTCTTGTGGCCTTCTCCTCTGTGTGTCTGTCTTGTCCTCTTCCCCCTCATATAAGGACACTTGGCACTGGACTGAGGGCCTACTTGGGTAATCCTGGATAAGCTCATCTTGAGATCCTTAAATTAATCACATCTGCAAAGACCCTTTTGCCAAAAAGACCACATTCACATATTCCAGGGATTTGGGTGTGGACATCCCTTCAACCTACCACAGTGATCAAATCTCCCCCTGCCTCCCTCTCATAAGGATACTTTGGGTTGCATTTATGACCCATGGGGATAATCCAGGATAATTCCTCATCTCAAGATCGTTAGCTTCATCACAGCTGCAAAGTCCTTTTTGCGTATAAAGCAAGTTTCTCGAGATCTGGGGACTGGGATATGGGCACTTTTGGAAGCCACTCTTTAACACACTGCATCCACTTTTTTTTTTATTCTTCAGTCTTTCACTAGTGATTTGTAGGTGCTTTCACAGAATCTGCATACTACCCTTTTGTCTGAGATGGGGATACTTTTTGGAAAACTTCTTGTCAGAGCCTCAGGGTAAGAAGACTGGCATGGAGGGGTGTGATCATTGCTTCCCTGATGGTCCTGAGTGGGCTCAGCATGTTTTCAGCTGTTTACTGGACATTTGAACTCCTGTGAGAAGTGCCTGCCTTAGTCGTCCTCAGTGCTTGCTTGTGGGGTCTTCTGTCCTTTTCCCAAATTTTTTTGATTTTTAATAAGCCAGATTTCCCCATCTTTTCCCTTATGGGTCTTCCTTTTCCTCCCTTTTCTGGGAAGAGCTTCTTTGCCCCAAGTTATAAGCATCCTCACCCTTAGAGGACGGGATGACTATAACCCCCATTTTGCAGAGGAGGAAACTGGGGCACAGAAGAAATTAATCTCTTCCAGTTCACATTTCTTAGGTTCCAGGAGCTGTGAGGAGGATTTTACAAGAATTGTATCTCTTTTTTTTTTAATGAATAATGTTTTATAAATTTTTAATTTATAATGTTTTGTTAGTTTCTGGTGTACAGCATAGTGATTCAGTTATACAGATATATATTCTTTTTCATATTCTTTTTCATTATAGGTTATTACAGGCTATTGAATATAGTTGCCTGTGCTATACAGTAGGGCCTTGTCATTTATCTATTTTATATATAGTAGTTAGTATCTGCAAATCCCAAACTCCCAATTTATCTTTCCCCACGCTCTTCCCCCCCACCCCGTAACCATAAGTTTGTTTTCTATGTCTGTGAGTCAGTTTCTGTTTTGTAAATAAGTTCATTTGTGTCCTATTTTTATTTTTATTTTTTATTTTTTGCAGGTAAGACAATTTTATTTCACAGTTGTCTTTAAAACCACAAAGGCACTGTGTTCTCCATATAAAAACATTAGTACATATAGCTATACTTTCTACAAAATGGTTATATAGACTCTCTTAAAGAAAAATGCACCCCATTGTATGGTTTCAGTAAAGTTGCTTGGAAAAAACTCACTTCTGGACTGATTCCTAAAACATACCATTCCACCATTCTGCATCTTTTGGTTCAAAGTATAGATTAGTGTCCTCAGTATGTGTTCCTGCATTCTTACATGTTTGATAATCCACATATAGACTGGTCTATCATTAATGTTCCATTGGTTCAACAGCCTTTTCTGCAGCTTCATCAGCAGGTTGAGCAGGCTGTGCCTTTCTCTGTGGTCTTTCTTGAAGCCTTTCCAGGAATGGAGACATGTCAACATCACCATAAATCGTAAAGTCTTTACCAACAATTCCAATGGAAACGTTCTTTGTAGTTAGGTCCTGTTCTGCAAGAAGTGTCTTCTGTAAGGCACGCAGACCATGCTTAACCGGTTCATTCAAATTGTACTCCATAAACTCCGACATGTGTCTCTAAGTAAGTACAAGCTGACTGAGAACAGACTCCAATAGACATAGCTCTGCAGTCAAAATAGTTAGCAGACAGACAGGTCTGGAAAATGTGAGGGCCCATATCATCATAACCAGCAATAAGCAACCCAACACCATATGGTCTCCGGCCATATCGTTGCGTTGGTATCTGAGTTTTGCTTCCAATTAGAGATACAAGACGAGACTCAGGGAGAGGTCTGTCAAATACAAATCTGGAATCCAAACACTCCTGGCACATAAAATTACGTAACAGTCTAGCATCAGCAGTAAGTTCCACAATTGAGACACCAATATGGTTATCAACATGGAGAATTTTCTTCTGATGAGCTGCAAGTTCTGACTGTGCTCTCTGCAATGCAACCGACACTGCAAGGGTTTTGTATTTCAGACCAGCTGTGGCTGAACCTTGTTTGACAGCTTCCATTGCATATTCAGTTTGATGAATCCTGCCCTGAGGGCTCCAAACAGTAACTTCATTGTCTTACTGGTTGCAAAACATGGTTCCATTTTGAGCCTGGCTGCAGCCTTCTGTGAACCTGAACCTGCAGATCAAGGAGCACTCCATTTGTGTCCTATTTTTAGATTCCACATACAAGTCATATCACATGATATTTGTCTTTCTGTTTCTGGCTTATTTCACTTAGTATGACAATCTCCAGGTCCGTCCGTGTTGCTGCAAATGGCATTATTTTATTCTTTTTTATGGCTGAATAGTATTCCCTTGTGTGTATGTATGTATGTATGTATGTATGTATATATATATATATATATATATATATATACACACACACACACACACACACACACACACACTACATCTTCTTTATCCTGTCATCTGTCAATCTGACATTTAGGTTGCTTCCATGTCCTGGCTATTGTAAATAGTGCTGCTATGAGGCACTATTGGGGTGCATGTATCTTTTTGAATTAGAGTTTCCTCTGGATATATGCCCAGGACTGGGATTGCTGGATTGTATGGTAAATCTATTTTTAGTTTTTTAAGGAATCTCCAGATTGTTTTTCATAGTGGCTGCACCAAATTACATTCCCATCAACAGTACAGAAGGGTTCTTTCTCTCCACACCCTCTCCAGCATTTATCATTTGTGGACTCTTCCGTGGTGGCTGTTCTGACCTGTGTGATTTGATGCCTCATTGTCAAGAATCATATCATTGAATCCTTGAATCTGCTTGTGTCGGGGTTCCCCCAAACCACCCTCAGACCTGATGATATGCTAAGAAGGACTCACAGGACACAAAAGGTGATATACACATGGTTATATTTCATTTCAGTGAAAGGATACAAGTTAAAGTCAACAAAGGGAAAAGGGGCATGGGGTGAGGTCCTGCAGAAACCAGGTGCAAAGGGAGCAACATGTGCAAAGGTCCAGAGATGAGAGTGAGGAAGGATGTGCAAAAAAATTTTTTTTTTAAATGACCTTGTCCTGGAGCTCAAGGTGTACAGCATAGTGGGCAAAATGAAGGGTCAGTGACCAGATCACACAGGGCCTGGGGCTGTGGAAAGGAGGGTATGGCTCCAAGCCTTGCGTGATTAAGAGCCGAGGGCTGACTTGGAATTGGAGGAGTGAGTACAGAAAGGAACTCCATTCCGGTCATTTCTTTATTTTCCACAGATTTCCAAACACAGCAGGCTCTCTAGAGAAATCACAGCAAACACTGAAAAACAAAAAATGGAATGAAAAAAATCGTCTGTAATCCCACTACCCAGAGATGATCATTGTTAACTTTTAGCTGTGTTTCGTGATCCTAAGCCTGTGTATGTGAAGAGAAAAAAATTATTAATTGTATACATATTGGTCAATGTACCTGTATGTACAAAGTGGGACTTATCCTCTAAAGTGTTCTGTATCTATTTTAAGTGACCAATAAGAAGTCTCGGAGGAGAAGGCATCAGACCCCCTCTGGCCAGGTGAGGGTGGATTTATGAACCACTCTCATGAACAGCAGTTTGTGAGGGAAGGGTGTTCCAGTAAAGGGCAGGGCCTGTGCAAAGCTCCAGCTGCCACCAAGAGTGGTCAGTGTGGCTGGAGCAGGGTGGGGTGGGCTGAGATGAGCTGGTGAGGCTGGATTTGTGCAAGACCTCAAGGGCCAGGCTAATGGCCCCCTAGCGCCCTAGGGGGCTGTGCGGGTTTTTCCTGTTTATTTGCTTTGTTCATTTTGTTTATTGAAGAGAGTGCAAGACAGCAGCGTGGGCAGGTATGGGCAGGCTGAAGGGAGCCAGGGAGGGGCTGAGGCCCCCAGGAACTGGACATAGCAGAGCTGACACCACCCGGAGATCTCAGAAGGAAACCAGGAGCAGGACCCAGATGGGCAGATGCAAGCTGCAGCCAAGCCATGGAGGAGCCGGGGAAACTACCCCAGCTTTACCTTCTCTTGTCCCCCCTCTTGAGGGCACTGCCCCAAGTCAGTGCCCACCAGAAATAGAGGACAGTGTCTCGGCGATGCCATCCCACGCACTCAGCTTCCTGGGAGCAGAGAATGGCAGGCAAGAGTGGAGAAGGGTGTCTGGGGACGGAGGGAAGAATTGCAGCCCTAGTGTTCCCCGGCTTTCCAGGGAGCATGAGACCAGGACCCCCAACACCAACCACTCACCAGAGCCATCCCCACTCAGGGGCAGACCCTCGCCAATCATGATCGCACTGAATATTTAAGCCCAGTCTCCATGCACTTATCTCTGTGATCTTGCAATTTGGGAGCTAAGGTCCCAGGCTTGGTGAGTCACACTCAAAACATCTGGTTGGTTCCAAGGTTTCTGTCTCCCATCCCAAGTGCGGCTCAGGTGGCAACAACCCACTGGACGGTAGGTGGACGGACTGCCCTGCCACGTGGAATACTGCACGTGACTTCAAGTTAGTGCACGACTTGGGGCGGGTTGGGTGCAGGCTCCTGGAAGAGGCTCACTTTTGGATCGATCCACAGAGGTTCTTATTGGAGGACACATGGTGGGCTGGTGACGTGGGTTGGTAAAAAGAATTTATCAGAAACCAAGAGAAATTGAAGAACAAAGGAAAGCTTTTAATAGGTTCCCTGCTTTAGGGAACAATGAGTCAAACAGAGAATAGGTGCCTGTGTGAGTGCCCAAGTGTGAACATGCAGGGTTTTTTATTGAAGAAGGGATCGTGAACACAAAGGGACAGGGGAAACATGGACTGACAGAAGTCAGCCTGAGCTACAGCGAATTCAGGGATTTCCCGAGGCCATTAGTTTCGCTACTCAAACATCTATCTGGCGTTTATCTTCTGAAGAGGAGCAGGTGGATGCTGCCAATGCCTAAGGGCTAGGAAGTTTTGGAGGGTCACAGGGCCTGGGCAGGCACCAGCTGGCACTGCGGTTCTGCTTCTTAGGAGATTGTTCTTGTTCCTTCCTGTTCTGGAACACCTGCTGGTTAAATACAATCAGCCAGTAGGAAAAGAAGAAAGTCCCACAATCCCAGCCAGTTAATAGTATGATTTGCTTTTCATCAAAACCAGATCAGAATGTGTGCCCCTCAGTATCAGGCTCATTCCATCAAGGATATCCTTGCATGAGAACGTACAAAAATCTCGTCGTCCGTCTTCATTTTGTTTCGTAACATATGGAGAAGAGAAAACCAAACACCCACGTCACCACCAGCCCAGGTTCAGAGACGGGGCTTCCCCTGACCTTGGCAGTATCTGTATCTGTGAGACCCTTGCAGGGGGTCAGCAGGCACCACGGCCACATGGGGACCCTCAGTGATTTCCGCCTGGTCATGACTCCCAACAGCCGGGAGTTGAGTTGAGCCTCTTTCCTTTGCCCCCACCCCGACCCCCTCCGCTGTGGGACATTCTTATGGGCCTGGGATGGGGCAGGGGCTCAGAGGAGGGCTGAACACAAGAGGGGCGGCCCCTGAAAGCTTGCAGAGAGAACACCCCCTCCCCAGACACAATAAAACCATTCATTGGAAAAAAAAAAAGATTAGAAGGGCACATAATTTGCTTTGTGACATACCTCACATGAGTGCTTAGCCAAACCACCGAACCTCTGAGTCATATGCATATTACTGCAAGCACTTACCCTGCCTAACTGACAAAAGGTGGGAAACTAGTATTTGCTGGGTACCGCCATGTGCATAGGCACTGTAAATGTGCTGATTATTTATTATTTCTATCTTAATACCCACCACAAAATCTTGGGGTTGATTTTTAAACTTATCTTTAATTTTTTATCAAAGTAATCGCTAAGAAAAAAGCACACGTAGTTTTACAGATCAAATACATTGCAAGGTTTATAACAAAGCAGGCATTTTCTGCCTCTTCCATTTGTCTGAGTCCCATACCCAAGACAAGTGTTCATTTTAGCTGTTCCTCTTCCCTTTCCCCTTGTATTTACTTCCATATTTCTTAACAATGTGATTCTATTTCTATTTTTTGAACTTTTTCTTCAATTACCACTTGTCTCCCACTATGGTTTTCGTATCTTGTTGCTCCCAACTCTCCCTTCATCTTCCTAATATAATTGTATCACAACTTTTTTGGTAAAATTAATGTTTATTGTTTACACTATTATGATTATAATATGTAATTCACAACTATTTCTATCATTCCTTTTATTAACTCTCTTCCATTTTCTCTCCTTATGGATTTTATCTTTAAAAAAATTATTTTAGGGGGAGGGTATAGCTCAGTGGTAGAGTACATACCTAGCATGCATGAGGCCCTGGGTTTAATATCCACCACCTCCATTAAATAAATAAGTGAATGAATGAACCTAATTACCTGCCGCCCCCCAAAATTTTTTTTTAAGTAATATTTAAAAACAATTGTCACTTCCAGAACTGTGGGAAGGGATCACTTCTGGAACTGTGGGGAGGGACTACGAAAGCCCCAACCCCACCCTGTTTGGCTGAGAAGTTCTTGTGCGTATCTGTCACTTGGTGACAGGTAGACTGGGCCCAGAGAGGGCAGGACAGTTGTCCAAGGTCACACAGTGGGAACTGGAACGCAGCTAAGCTATTGGCACAGACGCCCTGTCTGGAAGCAGACAAACCCCTCCATGGAGGGCAGAGCTCCTGGGAAGGAAGGAGAGAACAGAGTCTCTGAGACCCCCTAGAGCAGAAAGGGAAGCTAGCAGTGGGGCCAGGACCTACCTAGAGTTTTCTGGGTGTATGTCCTGCAGTCTTCGGCCTCTGACTTCTCCGGGTCCATGGGGATGATGATGAACTTCCCCCAGGTTTGGCAGCACCTCTGTGTGGGGCGGTGGAAAGGGTAGAAACCTTTGCAGCAGCTCCACTTTCCATCCTTGGGGTCCAGCGCCATGCTGCCACAGAGCCGCCACTTCTCCTTTCTCACCACCAGCACCTCCCCTGCGGGCCAGACAGGGCTCAGCGGGAGGGCCTAGGCACTTGCCCTTCTCCCGTACCTTATCTCTCTTGCATCCGTTCTTTTTTTTTTTAACTTTAAGACTATCATTGGCATAGAATTCACATATCGTACAATTCACCCATTTAAAGCATACGAGTCAATGGTTTTTAGTACTTTTGTGGGGTTGTGCCATCATCCCCACAATCAATTTTAGAACATGTTCTAAAAGGAAACCCCCAGTCCACTGGCATTTGCTCTCCATTTTCTTTGACCTCCCCGCAGCCCCAGCCCCGGGGAACCACCAATCTACTTGCCGTCTCTAGATCTGCCTGTTCCGGACATTGTACCATTTTCCATTCCCATCAGCTATATCAGAGTGCTGATTCCTCCACATCCTGCTAACAGTTGTTATATGACTCTTTGATTCTAGCCATCCCCTAATGGATGGACGTGCTATCTCCTTGTGGTTTTGATTTGTATTTCCCTGCATCCATTCATCTTTTACCCAGCACTTAAGTCCGATGGCCAGTTGGCCTCTGTCCCCAAAGCAGTCATGCCCCTCTGCTCTGGCTGCCTTCTCATCAGCCTTCTTCTTGGCCCAGGGGGTAGGATCTGTGCTGAGCTTTCAGGCGCTCAGTGAGCTCCTATCCTGTGGGCAAGGTTGCCAGCCACTCACTTTGGGCACCCCGGTCACAGCTGATGAAGTGCAGATAGCCAGTGGTCACACAAGACAATGATCAGCCTCACTCAGGCTCTAGAAAGAGAACTGGACAGTGAGGTGGCCCCGTCCACACATCGGCCTGGCCAAATGATCAGGCTGATGCTGGGTGGGGTCACTAAGGGTGTGAGGAGCACCAGCCCCAAATGTCACCCGAGGGGGAGCAGGTTGGGCTGGGTAGGCATGAGGTCAGCATCTTTCAACAAACATACCATGTCCAAGGTCGGTGGGTGGGGCAGGGAGGCTAGCAAAGTTTCAGGGGCAAGGAGATGCAGGTCCACACCCAGCTGTTCTTGCCTCACATTGTCCCAGGTGAATTGTGGCACCACATTCCTCACCACCTTCCTCACATCAGAAGAGTCCTCAGCTGATCGTGCCTCCTATGGCTCCTTTCCCGCATTCTGTCCCTCACGCCATGGCTGCACTTACCTGATTTTAGGGCTGAAACTCACATCACTGGGTCAGGGTTTAAGCCCCACTCTCCCCCTCACCTCAGGTAAGTAACTGTGCCCCTCTGAGCCACACTTTGTCCATCTCTAAAATGGGACTGTCTGCTTCATGGGCATATCACCCAGACAGAATCTGGCTGTCAGGTAGTGAGGTTGAAATAAGGGATGGGGGGAGAGTATAGCTCAGTGGCAGAGCATCACACGAGGTCCTGGGTTCAATTCCGTTACCTCCTCTAATAAACAAGCAAACCTAATTACCTCTCCCCACGCTGCCCCGAGAAAAAAAAATAAGGGATAATACAAAATCTCCCCAGCTGGGTATGTGGGGGGTGGTACTCGACTTTGGCTCTTGACTTGGCCGATCACTGCCCTTCTCCTTCCCAGCTCAGCAGACACCCCATTTCTGGCACTCCCCCACCCCCAGCACCCACATTCAGCGCAAGGGGCTGGCATGGGGGATCCTCCAGAGGCCATCTCAGAACCTGGGTGTGGGAGGTGGGTCAGAATTCTGCACTCATGCTGACATTTAAGCTGAGCAGGAGCGTAGAGGTGGGAGTTGAGCCCCTCACTGCCTCCCGGCCACCCTAGAGGGCTCACAGTGCCCTGTCCCCCATGCTCCCGCTCACCTTTGGAGTCTTGGGGCCATCCGGGCACGAGTGGGAACAGCAGGAGGAAGAGAGCTGCAGGGGAGAGAGACGTGAGGGTTGGGGAGCTGGGCCAGAGGAGGAGGGTGAGGCAAGCCCTGTACCTGATAAGAGAAGGAATCGGGACTTCCAACTGGCACTGGTCCTGGGTTCCAGCTGGCGTCGGCGCATGTCCCGGAGGCCAGCAGCACTTGCGGAAGACTGGACAGGTAGGAGATTGAAACTGACCACCATCTTCAGAGTCAATCACCAGTCAGCGCTAGATGCTGATGTCTCAAGTAACTCCTTTATTGGTTAAGAATACATCTAGGCGTTTTCGCAATTTCTAAGGCACAGTCAAAATTCTTCATTCCTAATGGTAGGTGTATCTGTTATTGCTAATGAGATGACTCAGATCGGGCCACTCTGAAAGACCCATACAAGATGTAGAGGGTTGTGATTTTAAATTAGCCAACTGCACAATTTGAGGGGGGTTGGTAGTTGGTTTATTTATTTATTTTTAGAGGAAGTTCTGGGTATTGAACCCAGGACCTTGTGGATACTAAGTCTGCACTCTACCACTTGAGCTATACCTTCTCCCTAAAAATTGTATATATTTATTTATTTTATTTTGGGGGAGGTAATCGAAGTTTTTTTATTTACTCATTTTTAATGGAGGTGTTGGGGATTGAACCCAGTACCTTATGCTCATTAGGTACACGCTTAAAAACTTTTAACTGAAATACAATGTACATAAAGAAAGTGTACAGATCCTAAGTGTACAGTTTGATAAGCTCTCACAGAATGAACAGGAGACAGAACATAACCAGTCCCCCAGAAACCCTACCATGCGCCCCTTCTGGTCATTGTGCCCCCCAGGGGTAACCACCATCCTGACTTGTAACCCTACGGATTGAATTTGCCTGTTTGGGGACTTTATATATACATTGAATCACACAGCATGTGCCCTTGTCTGGCCTCTTTCACTCAACATTGTGAGATTCATTCAACTTGTTGAATGTAGTTGGGGTTCATTTGTTCTCACTGCTGTTGAGTGTTTCACTGTGTCCATCTTTTTTTTTTTTTTAAACCAATCCTACTATTGATGGGCATTTGGGTTGTGGTGAGTCTTTTATTCATATCACTGGGGTGAATATGCCGGGACATGTCTTTGGAGAACCTGTGACAGGTTTCTGTGGGTGTCCTCCCAGGAGCAGAATTGCCAGCTCATAAAGCATCGAATGTTATGTTCAGTAGGCACTGCCAACCAGCTTCCAGAGTGGGTGTTCTTAATTACCTTTTCCGAGTCTGATCCAACTACATCTTTGCCAGCACTTAGCATGTGTGGGTTGTTTATTTTAGCCATTCTGGTGGGTTTATGGTGCTTTCTCTTTGTGACTTTAATTAGTATTTTCCTGATACGTACTAGAGGCCAGCACCTCTTCACAAGCCTAGTGGCCTTGTAGATTTTACCCTCTTAGGGGATTCACGTCCTTCTCATCGGGAGGTCTGCTGTTCTCTTATTGACCCAGGAGGTCTTTGCATATCCTGAATCTGAGTTTTTTTGGTCAGATAGGTGTGTTGCAAATGGCTCCCCACAGTCCAGAACTTGCCTTTTCCTTCTCTTGCTGGGATCTTTTGAGGAATGGAAGTTCTCAATTTCAGTGTATTCCAGCGTGTCAAACTTTTTCTTTATTGCTAGTCCTTTTAATGTTTTGTTTAACAAATATTAACAGAAAAAAGATCAAAAGTGGTTAAGCTTTGAGAAATAGGACTAAAGCTGGAGGTGGAAAGACGGACGTCTGTCTCTCAGTATACCCGCCTCTATAGTCTAAGTAATCCCGCCAGGTGTATCTGTTATTCTTCTAATTTAAAGGAAGGTACTTCCATCAGCCCAGCTGTTGTGGAGGATGGCTGGAAGGGGTCAAGTATCAAATGTTTTCAGAAATTCATCCCTTAATGACCCCAAGGAGGCAGATTATTCCCATCAGTTCGTGTATCAGTGGATGAATATTAATTATTACTGCAGTGAATCAGGTTTCATCCTCAGCTCTATGTTTATGCTGTGCCTACAAATGATGACAAACAATGCTGATAATCCTTGTTCTCATGAATAAGTGATTAGGTAAAGAAGGAGTTGGCATCAGAGCAGCAGCGCTCCAGCCCTGTGCTCCTTCCAAAGCCCCAAACCCCACAGTGAACGCACTTGAGGACGGGCCTGGCTGGTCGGCTGTGAGAGGGGCGAGGGGGCAAGCTTTATACCTGCTCTGGATTGTGACCCTCCCCTCTAGAAGAGCGGTCCCCACACTGGACCTCCCCTCTAGGGCAATCCTTCTCATCCCTGGCCGCTAACCAGAATTTTCTGGACGTTTTCAAAAGATGCCCTCCGGGCTACCCCTGGCCCAGTAATTAATTCGGCATTCCGCGTGTCAGGCCCGACGAGGGTCTTGGTTATGGCGCCCAGTCCCCAGCGCCCGCGATTCTGGCTGCCGCGTCCCCAGTGCTCTGATCCAGACGCCGAGGCGTCGAGGGACTGGGCTTGCAATCCCCAGCAAAGATCCCTGACCCCTCTCTCCCCCGGCAGTGTACCACTGGATGGAGATGCGGACCAAGATGCGCCTCATGGGCTTCAATGCCGAATCCGTCAAGCCGCTGAACGAGGAGGCGGCTGCTGAGCTGGGCGCCGAGCTGCTGGGCGAGGCCACCATCTTCGTCATGGCCTGCAGCTGCCTGGTGCTGGAGTACTGGCGCCACCAGAAGAACCTGCGTCTTAAGAAGGGGGAGCGGCGCGCCGCCTGGACGGCGATGCGGGACGAGGTGGACCACTTGGCGCTGGCGCTCGAGGCCCTGCAGGCGCAGGTGCAGGCGGCGCCGCCGCGGGGCGCCCTGGAGGAGCTGCAGGCGCAGATGCGGGAGGTGCGCGCCCAGCTCTGCGCCCTGGATCCGCCGCCCGCGCCGGAGGAATAGGAAGCCGCAGGGCCCTGGTCTTGTGAGTGACAGCTGTCTGGGCCGCCATGTGTCCAACACGGCCTTCTGTCCGCAGGGTCCCTACCTGAACCCGCCCAGCTAATACCACTAGGTCCCTTTAGGGGCAGAAGTGATCCTGGACTGGGGCTGATCCAACTAGGCTTATCGGTTACCTCCCTACTAACTTGCCCAGTGAGGGGTACCTTTTGCTGGGACTCCCCCATCCACTTATGGAACCTTCCAGGCCCCCCCAACTGCCCCCCGCCCCATCCACTGGTTTAGCACTTTGGAATGGAAAAGCAGTGTCTTTCATCGGACCCCACCCACCCACCACTGGGAGGGCTAGCAGGACACATGGACCATTTCTCATTTTGTCACTCACACTTCCAACTTTTCTGAGGAGTGATCTTTTCCCCGGGACCTCATCCATTACACCAGGACAGCTTCCCCCTTCTTCACTGGTACAGACCATTGTAATGAAAATGCAGAAACTTCTGATGGACTTGACCACCCCCACCACCTTCCATCTACTTCACTCTTTTGTTGGGGACAGGGAATAGAAGGACGGATCTTGGAGTGCATCAGCTCCAGCGAGTCACCCTGTGGCTCCCATCTGTAGTCCATTGGTACCTTCACTGGGGTCCTCCCCTCCGTAAGTGGATCATTCCAACAGAACCTCCTTCCACACATATACAGGCTTTTAGTCCGACACGCAGTGTCTTCCAGTGTAGTTCCACCAGACTGACCGCCCCCCAATGTTCTGTGGCCCTTTAGAGTGGGAACATTGGCCCTGTCTTGGGCTGAACCATTTTGTGTTTTGTCTCAGCACCCTGTTTACCCGTCTGAATGTTCTAAACCTTCCCACCATCCTCCCCTGCTGCCCTCATGGGGACCCAGCTGTCCCCCTGCTACATGGGTCATTGTCACAAGCCCTATCTTCCATCCAAATCTGCTCTTCAGAGTACTCAGGGATTCCCCTTTCTTGCCTTTGGCCTGGACACCCAGTACACACCTCCCTCCTTCATGCAAAGGCTTCCTCTAGTGGGACCACCTGCCCCTCACCCCTGAATTTTCCTACCTCCAACCAAATGGAGTATTCCACCAAGCAGAGCTACCTACCTCACCTACCCCCTGCCAACCAACTGAGCCACTGAAGGGGGTTTGTATGAGTTCTATGACTTCTGAATTCTATATGTATATATGTTTTAGACTGTAAATGTTTTATAATTAAAGGAGTTCTGGGGGAAAGAAATCATCTTAAGAATGTGTCAGAGAACCATGATATACATGCAAAATGGGTACAAGGCTCACTAGAATTAGGGGAAGCTGGGAGGGTTCTGGTGGAAAGGGGCCAGAGTCACCCTTTGAGCCCTTTCTCAGATAGGGAAACTGAGGCCTGGGGAAAGCCAAGGGTCTTGCCCCTGGCTTTCTCGAGGGTGGCGAAGTGCTTGGGCCAGGGTGAGGAGTGAGGAGGCTGCCTGGTGAGAGGTACTGGGAGGAAGAGAGGGAGGCTGAGAGGGGGCAAAGGCCATCCTGGCTGCCGGAGCCTGAGGAAGGAGGTTCAAGTGCGAGGGAGGAAGATGAGAAGGCAGATTACTGGGGGAGGGAGGGGCCCCCTTCCTCATGAGCCCATCAAAATCACTCCAGAAATCTTAGCATTTATAAAAACTGGCAGATTTATTCTGCAGGGGCCCATTTTCAAGAAGCTAAAGGTGAAGGTGGGAGAGGGGAGGTTTCCTCCCCCTTTTCCTTTCTCCCTCATCTTATTTTCCCCAGAGGGTAAAAATGGTCTGGACCCCAAAACCTACCCAAATAAAAAAATCAAAAAACTGAGGTTCCAAAAAGTTACAGCATCTTAATTCCTCATAGAAAAAGGGAAGGAGCCAGAGGGAAGGGAAGTCCCGGTGTGGGGGGAGGCGCCCCCAGCCTTGGTGGGACATCCCCCCCATTAAATAGCTGTCTCAAATGGGACAAGCCTGGGGCACAGCATTAAAAACTTCCCACACCCTATTTTATCAAAACCAAAGAGAAAAAAATTTCCTCCCCCCAAACCTAAATATATATATATATTTTTTTTTCCTTAAAAAAACAAAACTTCAAAGGCATTAAGCATTAAAGTGAATCTAGAACAAGGGAATGTGAAATTCCCTCCTTCCTTCCCCCTCACTGTGGGGTTAATTGGTACATCCCCAGCAGAGGAACCAGCCCCAAGGGGATGGCAGAGGGGAAGGACCAAAGGGAGCAAAGGGTGGGGGCCTCCCCAGCCAATCAGCAGCCAGTATGGGTGTGGGCATGGTGCCAGGGAAGCCACACCCCCTTGGAATTTTCCAGGTGAGATGGGGAGTGGGGAAAATGCATTCCTGTGTAGCCTTCAGCCAATTCCAAGTCAAGTTGAGGCAGGGAAAGCAGGTGACAGGCAAGGGGATGTGCGGAAAGGAGAAACTGGATCTTCTGGGGCCCTGTGGTCAGGGGGAACCCCGCTTCCTCAGCTCCTGGACAAAGGCTGGAAGGAAACAAGGGGGCAGAGATCAGGGCAGAGCCTCCTCCCTCTTTTCTTCCAAAACAGGATTCTTTCCGAGGGCCATGATGCCTCCAAAATAAATCAACATTTAAAATAAAAAACAATCTCACCTTCAATTATTTCCTCTTTCACTTTCTGCAATTCCTTCCTCACCTCTTCCAGAAGCTCCTGAAAATAATGTGGTGCAACCAATCAGGAAGGGTACCTGGACTTGCAGAAGTGAATCCCCCCTTTCTTAATGACTGAGGGGCCAGAGGAAGGAGGTTCTAGAACCTCATCACACACAGACCATGACATCACAGGCAAGGCCATAGAGTGACTGAGAATTCTAGGGGAGAATTCTGGATCCTTGGAGCCAGAAGAAAAGTACTGGAGAACATCCAGTACCAGGGTTGGCAAAGACATTCCAGTCTCCTGTCAACTCCGATTGGTGATAAATGTCTGGGGCCAGTGTGCTGAAAAGGATTCTGGGTACTCATCAGGAATGAGTGCAGGGTCACAGGCACTGGATAAGGGAGTTATGGTGTCTGTGTCATCACCAATCTTATCCAATCTCTCCATTTCTTAGACCAGAAAACTGAGGTTTCCAAGGCCTTTTCTAGAATCACATGGCAGAGTCTGAACCCAGATCTCCTTTCTTCCTGTAGCCCCTTTCTATCCCCAGAGACCTCACCTCCAGCCCCCTCTCCCCTCAAGCTACCTGTTTGACCCTTTCCAGGTCTGACTCATCATTGGAGCTGGGCGTAGAGGGGTGGGCCTCGGAAGTGGTCACTGAAGAAGATGACTTCATCCTGGGAGAGTTGGTGTGGTTGGGGCAGAAATGAGGTTAAAGAGAGGGTCTGCCTCCCTTACCTCCCATTCCTGGTCACACTGTTCCTCTCTACAAATTTGGCAAATCCAACTATTTCTGGGGGTGGGGCCCCAATATTGATGGCCCACCTTGGCAAGGTTGTGCTGTTCTTCTCCCAGGGTCTCCGCACAGATTCTGGGGGAAAGGCAATAAATCAAAAAGATCAGGGACAAGGAATGCTCTGCCTCAATCTTTCTCCCCGAGCCTCATCAGCCCCTGTTCAAAGAACCATCTCAGGAGAGTACAATACCCAGCGTTATTTGTATAGACTCTCCCATGAACGTGTGCTATATGTGAGGAGAGGGTTGGGACTTGTAGTTCCTGTAACTAGGGTGGGCTTATCACACTTACCACAGTGGGCTGGGACTCTGGCCTCTGGCTCCTCCTGCTGGTGGGAAATAAAACTGTCATGCGCCAGGGACCACTGCACCTCGGCTGACTCCTCTAGCTTCAAACCCAGCCCATCCCTATCAAAGCCCCTTCTCCAGTACCCCTACCCAAAGGGTACAGCCCAAGGTGTATATGGCAGGAAGAGCCCCTAACTCACATTGGCGGATTCATCCTTGGCGGGTTTCTCTCCAACTTGTGTGGCTTTCCTTCTGCAAGAGAGAAAGGCAAAAACAGAGGGCTTCAGCAACTCAGCATTTCCCCTCTCCAGAGTTCTGGAAAGGTGGATTCTAGGGTGCAGAGTTCTGGAATTGGTCAAGGTTAAGAAAACTTTAGTTTTAGAAGTTAAAGAGAGTGCTGTTCTCAAATTAGGGTGGGGGTTTTAAGATTTCCACATTTGGGAATCACAAAATTCTAAGGGCAGAGGACTCTATCTTAGACCGCTGAGATTTAAGGAATCAGAGTTCCCAGATTCTGAGGCAGGATCTCCTCAGGTCCTAGAATTCTGGGTTTTGAACATTCTAGAGGATACCTAGGTGGTTGCAAATCTCAGCTATCTCAGGAGAATGCAGTCCCCATCATTATATCCCAAACCTGGCTATCAAAGGGGGAATTTTCACCCAAAGAAACCAACTAAATGGGAATGTGCGCCCTCCCACCACCTGACCCTACAGAACTGGAATCTCCAAATGGTAACTGTAGGCCTGAGGGTTTGATCCCAGGGCTTTCTATGACCTTTGAGGACTCCAGGCTCAGGCTCACCTCCGGGCCAGCATGGCGTTCATCTCCTCCATAAGCCCCCCGCCAGTGCTTCGACTGCTCTCAGCTTTGGGAGCCAAGGATGCCCCTGGGGCCTCCTCCTGCTGGAGAAATTACAGAGAGGAGGGGACTTTATGGTTAGGCCTCCTGGCCTCCCAGCCCTCCTGTGAGGCTTCCAGGCAACTCTGGCCTCAGTCTTGTTATTTCTTCAGGCCCTGTCACCCCACACTAGCCATTCTTGGTCCCCTCACCTTGCTGACTTTCCTGAGTTTGGCTCCGGCAATGGCTGTGGCCAGGCCAGGGGCCCCGGTCCCTCCACCACTGGGACCTTGTGCTGCGGGGAGAGGGGGTGCAGGGGGTGGGCCTGCCCCTGCTCCATGGCCCGCAGCCGAGACCCCTGAGGAGGAGATACCAGGGGGTGGGGGAGGACCTGGAGGAGGGGGAGGTCCAGGAGGTGGGGGCGGTCCCCCAGCCGGGGGAGCAGGTGGGCCTCCTGAAAGAAACACAGAAAAGGAGGGGTGCTGAGAGAGAAGCCTCCTTCTTTGTTGTCCGGCTGGCCCCCTCCCTCTGCGGCGGTCCCCAGACCCCTGAGGCCAATCGAGCAATCACCTGCATTGGAGACCCTGCGCTCCATGTGCTCTGCCTGCTGCTGCCTGGGGAGGGATGATGAGCTGCCGTCAGTCAGGGCCCCGAGGATGGCCAGCAACCTGCCAGATCGTCCCTCAGAGGATCGGCCCTCGGAGGTCTCCGGCGAGGCTGGCCCCTAAGCCCCCCTCGTGCCTTCCATCCCCCAGGAGCCCACGAAAGGGTTGCGGGGGAGGCCAGGGACAGGGCAAGACCTAGATGCAAGCATTCTAGTCCTCCGACCTTCACCAACATGTGAGTTACAAAATGCCCAAGATCCTTTAAGCAAGCAAATTCTGGACTATGGGATTCTGGGGGACCAGGATTTCAAGGGTCAGAAGGTTCTGCAACTCTGGGCATCAGGACTTTTTTAAACTCCAGGAGGTGGGAGTTTCTGAAAGTTGTCACTTTCTAGTCCCCTGGGAGTTGGAACATTCTGGAAACTGAAAGTTGAAGAGTTCTGAACTCTAGGAGTCAGGGTTTCTGGAACACCCTAGAACTCTGGCAGGGGTAAGGTTCCCCATCCAGGGACTGGCCCCACCTTTTCTGTTGCTCCACCTCCTCTGCGGAGGGGCCGTTCTGGACGGACCAGGTAGGAGGTGCTGTAGGTGGTGGCGGGGGCGGAGGCCCTCCTCCTGGAAAGTAAGAGGGAAGGCTGGTGAGTCACCCCGGAACCCAGCCCTACCCCTAGGTGTGATTCCCTCAGCTCCCCCAGGCCTCCCAGGAACCCTGACAACCCAGGCTGGGGTGTGAGGTGGGCACTATGAGGATGCCCAGGTTACAGGGGGGACAGGGAAGGTGCAGAGGGAGCAGTCACTTGTCCCGAGTCCAGCAGACTGGGATTTGCAGGAACAAGACTTGAATTCCAGCTGACTCCAGCATCCAGACTCTTACCCACTGTCACAGAAGTTCAGAACCCCCACCTGAGAACCCACAGCCTCCTCCACACCCGCCCTCAGGCCTCTGGCTCCCATGTATTTTTCTGTGCCCCACACAAACAAGCCCCTCCCCACTGGCAGTGAAATTGCTCCAGGAAGCAAGCACACCCCCACCATTTGGTGATCTGAAATTCTACAGCAGCGACCCCAGACCCCAGATGCACAGCTATCACCTAAAGCCTTGCTCCTCAAAGTTCTGTTTGTGGACCAGCAGCCTCAGCATCACTGGAGAACGTGCTAGAAATGCAGAGGCTCAGGCCCCAGCCCAACCCATCTGAATCAGAATGTGTATTTTTCTCAGATGACTCGTGGGCACGTTCAAGTTTACGAAATACCAACTGGAGTTTTTTCCCCCTGAGTAACGTTGCCTGAAAGCTAATTGATGATGACGTAAGTCAATACAATGGTTAGAAAGGGGACAGAGAGCCTTCTAGGGGCTGGAAATACCTAGATCTTGATCTGGGAGGTGGTCACACAGGGGTGTGCATGTGTGCATGTGTAAAAATTCATGGAGCAGAGTGTACTCTTAGAAACTGTGCATTTTATATGTGGGTGCACACGGGGGCACACTGGAGCCCACAAAATCCTCATAATAGTTCTTCACGGTAGCAGTGAATTAACCCCATTTTCAGATGGGTAAACTGAGGCCCAGGTGGTAAAGTGGTGGCCCCAGGTCACAAGGCAGGGCTCAGTGGTCCCCTCTGTCCACTGTCTCTAACCTTCCAGTGCTTCTAGGGCACTGGCCATGCCGGCGGCGAACTGTGTTGCGTCCTCCTTGCTGCCGAAGTTGAGGCCCCAGACCTGGCGGGCGTCACGCCACTGGTGGAAGTTGGGGGTGGCCTGGTTATACTTGACACCACGGACGATGGCACAGTTGATGACCACCTGGCAGGAGGGGAAAGGTGGGTGAGAGGTGGTGGGTCCAGCCCACAGAAGGGGAGGGGAGGGAAGACTCACCTGCTGGTCTGGCTGCATCTTCCGACCGACCACCCGGAAGGAGTTGGCGGTGGGGTTGTGGTAGATCTGGACGCGGCTGAAGGCCTGGGGGCCCGTGCCAGCAGGCATCCATCGCTTGTTGTTGTCATCATAAAGCATCACAGTGGCCCGGCTGGAGCAGACGACAGTCTCACTGCCGGGAGGGGGAGAAGCGGAGAGGGGCTGTTAGCACAGGGGAGCCTGGCACCCTCCCTCCAGGGGCCAGTCACCCTCTCCATACAGGTACCCCTGGGAGAGTCAAAGACACAAAGACAGTGTGAGAGGAGGAGGGACCCATGGAGAGGCAGAGGCAGACAGGCGGATGAGGAGAGAGGGTTGGAGACAGACCCTCGAGATCAGATAGACGAGGAGAAAGACTGGGAGAGAAAAAGAGGCGGGACAGAGAGACAGACAGACTGGGAGAGAGACAGACAAACAGGGGATGTGAGACAGACGCGGAAAGAGAGAGAGACAGTCAAATGGAGAGAAAGAGACAGGAAGAGGAAGAGTCAGACTGGAAGAGACAAACATACAGAGATGTGAGAAAGGGAGTCGAACTGACAGAGTGGAGGTTGACTGAAAGACACACAGAGGAATAGTGGGGGGAAACAGGTGGAAAGGTAGGGAGCAGAGAGAGACAGTAGATGGAGAAAGACAGGGAGACTGGGACAGTCAGAGAGAGATGCAGAGTGAGAGCCAGAGGAGGGGGAGCTGGGAGGAGACAGAAGGGACAGGTCAGGAACTCGGGGCAGCGCTGGGAACCAGTCCATGCCTGGTGCTCTTGGAGCCTCAGTTTCCCTATATCTGATGGGGTGCTTGGACCCCCACCCTACCTCCGCCCCCACTCCCCACTGGGTAGGAGGAAGCTGAGGCTTGGAGAGGGGAAGGGTGAGGCTTGCAACTAGCTGGAGACCGAGGCTAGATCTTACTTAGGCTCTTCCACTTCCTGCCGCCCCCCCATCCATCCACCCCGCCTCTTCCCGGGCACCAATGGCCATCAGCAGACACTCCCTGCTCCATGCCAGGCAGTGACCCAGACAGCCCCGGCCCCACCCTCCAGTGCAGGAGAGGGTCCAGTCTGCAGACAGTGATAACCCAAGGCAGGCTTGGGGTTTTTTTTTGGGGGGGGGAATTGTAGTTTATTGAAACTCAACTCAAAAAATACAAGATGCTGTAGTGTGCAGTGTATTACACAAAGCCCACTCGAGTGCACATCCGAGTCAAGTAAGAACCCCACATCCCTTTCCCTAGCCCTCCCACCCTGCCTGTCCCAGCCTGGGGGTCAGAAAGATCTTCCTAGAGGAGGTGACATCTGACTTAGCCTTTGAGGGAGGGGTCAGTAAACTGGTTCAGGGTTCAGGTTTCAAGATCGGACATCCACAGATCTAGGCACAAATTCCCGCTGGGCCACCTACTCCATGTGAGTCAGGCAAGCAACCTTCCCACATGAGAACTCATCTTCTTTGCCTACAAACTGGGGAGATGGCAGACCCCAACTCCCAGGGCAGTGGGAGAAGGAAATGAGTCTGGGCATGTCAGGCACTTGGCGCGCTGCCTGGCATGTGCTGAGGGCTCAGGGAGTATTGGTATCCCCTCCGTGGGCACCCTTAACAGGCACCACTGGGGCCCTGGACGGCCACTTCCCTCCTGCCCCGCTACCAGTCCTTCTGGGGAGGGTCAATGCCCTCCTCCCCAGATGAGGAAACTCAGGCTCCCAGACGGGAAGTGACTTGCCCAAGGTCACACAGACCAGGGGGAAGCATTAGTCCCTGCCCTACCCCACCCCCACTGGACTTTTTCCTGAAAAGAGGAAGTTGGTCGTCAGACGTTTCTGGGGAGAGAAATTATACCCCACGAAGGCTCTGTCTCTACCAGGGCTGGGGGCTGGGGCGTGACACTGACACTGTAAAAGGCAAGGCAGGGAAAGCCCCTCAGCAGACCCAGATCTGGGTTCCTAGGCCCGGAAGCTGAGTCCCCTGGACCTCTCCCCGCAAGTTTACTTAATTGGGGCCACCCCCTCTTATCAGGCATTGCAGCTGGTCAGATGCCCTAAGCCCTTTCCTCATAGTCTCTCATTTTAGTCTCACTGCAGCCCTTCTAGATGGGCAGTTTCATCCTCATTCTGCAAGGACTGCAAACAGAGGCCCAGAGAGGTTTGACTCGCCTGTGATCACACAGCTAGTAAGTAGCAGAGCAAGGATTTGAACCCAGGCCACCTGGCTCCCAAGTCCACAGTCTTAACCACAGGGGACTGTGTGGGTGCTGTTTGCAGACAAGCACAGCTCCAGGGGCTGTTTCTGGCTTCCACTGCCCCTGGAGGGCAGAGGTAAGGCCCCACCCACACCTGCCACCCACACCCAGGGCAGACTCTGGCCAGGTGCCCGGGGCCTTCGTTGCTACCCCACCCTGGCTGCACTTTGCTCTCCCAAGTGACCCTGCCCTGCTGAGTCTCTGATCTGGCCAGAGAGCTAGCACCTGCTGAGTGAACTCAGACTGGTCTTGTCCCTCTCCAAGCCATGGTGTCCCCATTACAGCAGAAGGATCCTGTTAAAACACAAGTCAGATCGTGTCCCTCCTCTTCTTGGAAGCTCCCATGGTGGCTCCCGCAGCATAAAAGCCATGTTCTTCCGGGGCCTTCATGATCTGTGAGATCTCTGATCTCATCCCTTCCCTCCCTCCAGCTTGCTGTTCCAACCCCACTGGCCTCTAGGCTGCTCCTTCAGTGTGCTAGATACCTTCCAGCCTCAGGCCTGTGCTCTTGTTCTCCCTCAACATGGATTTTCACCTCCTTCAGTTCTCTGTTTAGACGTCACCTTTTCTGAGAAGCCCTCCCTGGCTACCCTATCTAGAAAAGCTCCTCTCCTTCTCATTGCATATTGCACATTTCGTATCACGGATCCCTGCCCGACAGATCCTTGTCTATCTCTCCTACCAAAACGTCAGGACAGCGACGTTTCTGTTCACTGCTGTGTCCCTGGAACTTAGAATAGTGCCTACCTAGCACGTAGTAGGTATTCAACTGTTGTTAAATTAGCCACCGGTTAAAAAAAGGGAAAAGATTTAAAAATGGTAGCTGACATTTACTAGTTAGCCTTCCTCCCAGACACTGTTCTAGGTACTAAGCTCTAATTTCTACAATAAACCTTGCAATGACCTCCTGAGATGGACTCCGGTGCTTACCCTTTTTACAGATGGGGTACTGTGGCCACAGAGAGGTGAAGACAGTTATCTCAGGTCACACAGCAAATAAGCCAAGGGGCTCATATTTGAACACAAGTACCCCCCACATTCTTAACCTCATTTAAAGAGGAGGAAGCAGCTAAGCTGAATGTTTTTTTAAGGCAGGGTATAAAGTAGTGTGTATCAGAGGTTTATTAAAAAAAAAAAAGGTGGGGAGGCTATAAATACCTCTGCACACAGAGTGATGATATATGCAGAGGCTGCTTCTCAGGAGACTAACTGTGGCTGCCTGAGAGGCACTGGGGCACTGGGGGCCTGAAGAAGGAGGGAGGGAGGAAATGGACATTTCATACTGTTTACCCTTTTGAATTGCTTATGCCTTCTCTTTTCATTTTGTTTTGTTTTACCAGGGGCTGGTAAACTAATGCATTACTTAAGTTAAAAAGAAAAAAAAAAAAAGCCAGGGCGAAAGCTGGCACAGGAAATCCCACCACCAGGAAGCAGGGAGTGAGACTGAAATGGGGTCTCATCCCCTCAATGTGACATGAGAGCCTTAATTTACCCCAGCCAGCCCACAACTCCCCCCCTCCCCCTGCGAGTCCATCCATTCTGGAAAACTCTAGCATGTGATAGATAAACAAACGTTGAAGTCACCCCCTTGCTGTGCAACTTCCCCTCTCTGAGCCTTAGTTTCTAGCCCTGGAAACCAAAACTCAACAGGTTTGGTAAGAATTGAAAGAGATAAGAAAAGCCCTAAGGGCAGGACCTGGAATTTGGCACAGGCCCGTCCAAGGGTGCCCCAGGGTGCCGAGGGGCAAAACATGAGGGAGAGAGCTCCTCATCACTGGATGCAATCAACATAGTCTCTCTGGTTTACTCAAGGCCTCCAAGATTAGAGGTTTGCTCTTCCCTTTACCCCTTTGTCCTATAGCCCCTTACACCGTAAAACTTGTCATTCAACCTCCGCCCCCCAGCCCCCAGGCACACGCAACCTTTCCAAACTACAAATCTTCTTTGAAGCAACCCTGAATAGAGATCAAATCTAGGGTCTGTGGGGCTTGTGTGGGTTCACTTTAGTCCCTCCTCCCTGAAGGGCCTCAGTTCCCCCTAAGTGAACAGGAAGGTAACTGGGTTTCTTCTTCCTTATCGGCATCATCTTCAGTGTTCGTACGGTGAAAGCACGTTACTAGTTTTTGGTTTTTAAAGACCACTGAAGGTTTAATTTTCCATTTTCTCTAATAGCGTAAGAGTCCGGAAAGAGCCCTGAGTTCAAATTCTGGCTTGCCCACTTCCAAACTGACTTTTAATAGGCAATTTGCTTAATTTTTCTGGGCCTACATTTTCCCATCTGGGGAAGGGGGACAGTCATAATAGTATCAATCTCTTAGAATTACTTTGAGAATTAAATTTAATCAGGCACCTAGTACAATGCCTGGTACAAAGTAGATGCTTGATCAAATGGTCTCTCATTATTAAAAAAGAAAATAAAACAACAACAATTACTACTATTGGAAGAGGAAAGAAATGGACCAAATTCTTCTCCAGTCCCATCTGCCCTGAGATTCTCAGACCTCTGCCCTACTTCCCAGCCTTCCCAGAATCCCAGCTCAGAGTCCCGGCCACAGCAGACACTCAACAAATATTTGTTAAACTAGGAGAAAAAGAACTATATCTTGTAATTTTCCATCTTAACATCCTCTCTTCCAACTGCCCCTAGCCAAACCAGCCAGAAATCAGAGGATCCCAGTTCCCTTCCCTCCCTCAACACTGCTTAGGAATGTCTGAGGGGTTTTGGGTCAGGCCATCCTCTCTTTGAGCCTCAGTTTCCCCAGCTGCCACCATACAGAGGTGTGGGTCTTTTTGAGTCCTAGCTGTCCTGGGAGAAGGGGTGCAGCCATTTGGGGTCGGGTGTGGCCTTCCTCAGGGAAAACCCTGTCAGGAGGTGGGAGTGGCCCTCTGGTGGGACAGGCATAGGCACGACTTCTGCCACCCCCCAGGAGGTGGGAGGTCTGGCCCGGCCGGCAATAGGGGGGCCTGTGGGAGGGCCAGGGCCTCCGGGATGGGGGGGCGGGGTGCGGAGGCCGGCTGAGACATTGCTCCTGCCCTTTTACGGTCTCAGTGAGTGAGGCAGCACTAACTCGGACATCCGCCATCCGCCTTCCACCGTGCCTGGGACCGGAAACGCAAGGCGGGGCTGGGGGGCAGTGGGAGAGAAGAGTCCCCCGGGAAGAAGGTGAACGGAGAGAGCCTGACTCCCTAAAACGGACCCCTCTCCAGGACAGGGATGTTGCTATAATGGGGGAAAGGGTAGGCAGGAAGTCCTGTGGGTGCCCCCATGCTCCAAATTTCCCAACAGTCCCTTTACATCAGAAAGAACAAATGTGGGAGACGGATTCTCTAACGGTCGTAAAAAGGAATGCCACACATGTCAGAGGGCAGGGGTAGGAACGTGGGGGAAGTGGGAGGATGTGAGCACCAGAGGGTTAATCCCCAGACGTCCCCAGGGGCCTCCCCCTGAAGCTGGGGGCTTTGGGGCAGGAAGTCCCAGAGAGAGTAGAGGAAGGGAGATAGTATTGTCAGGCTCAGGCCTCAAGGGAGAGATTATGGGGGGCCAAGGGGAGGGGAGTTGGGGGGGCTAGTCGGATCCCCAGCCCGCACTGGCCCCGCCCTCAGGTGAGCCCCAGGAAAAGACAAAATCCCTGGGTCCCTTGGGCCCCCTTCCCCCAGGATTAAATTCCTGGGAAGATAGCTGGAACTCTCTGGGAAGCCTAGGTCCCAGGGGTAGAGGGCTATGACCTTGAATCTTTCCAACGCCCCCTCCTCCAACCGCACAACTCCGGACGGCTGGGGAAGGTGGGGGGCGGTGTTGAGAGGAGGGGGAGGCGCCGTGGTGGGGAAAGCTGCCTGTCCACAGTGCTCCTTGCCCGCCCCCCACACCAGCTGTCTCGACAGGTGAGTCAGGAAGACAAAGGCCCCCCTTCCCCTAGCTGCCGCGCCCCCTCCCTCCCTAGGGCCGCGCAGGTGGGGGAGAGGGGCCGCCCTTCTGGCCAGAGGCCGGGGAGCCGCCCTCGGCTCATAGCGCTCGCTCGGTCCTAGGCACAGCCTGTTTCAAGCAAATTGTAGGTAGGGAGCGGCGGGGGAGGGGAGTCCCAAGCAGACCCTCAAGGCTGCGTCTGGGTCCGTAGATCCGTCCGCACCAACCTCCTCCACAGGATGAGCCCCCCAAATTTAGGTGGTTAAGTACCCCCGAAGTTAAGGAGAAGATCCCTCTTGGGAAGACTTCTTACAGCGCCACGTAAAAGGGGACCCAGAAAACCAAGATCCACGTCTTAATCTCTCCTCCAGGTCCCAGGGACACCCCAAACTGGCCCCCTACAATCCCTCTCGGGGCCAGGTTGAGATTTGGGGAAGTCCGAGCCCTGCCTAAATTCTGGCCTCCTTGCGGGCAGTATCTACCAACTTGGAGGTTCTCTGAAAAAGTCTTTTAAAAATTCGGGAGTCCTCGGAGCGCCCCCAAATCTGAGGGATCCTAGAAGAACCTCACCGGCACCACCTGGAGCCTTGGGACTCAAGGGGAAAGTGGTCAATACCTGAAGCTCGTCCAAGGGGGCTCGGCCTCAAATTCGAGGCTCCCAGTGTCCTGTCCCCAAATTCCAGCCTGGAGCAAGCTGGGGGGAGGGGGACAAAGGCGGGGCGGGAGCCCGCGCCGGACGGGGAAGGATCTGGAGGCAATTCGTGGCTCACCTCATGGCTGCTGGGCGGGCGGGCGGAGCGCCCACGGGGTAGGTGCTCCCGGGGCGCCCCTAGCTCGAGGTTCAGGGGTTCAGGGCTGGCTCCAGGTTCTGCTCAGTCTCCCCCAGGGTCCCGCCCCATAGAGTCCGGCTTCCTGGGGGGAACGTGGACAGGGCCGGGGCGGGTCCTCAGGCGCCTCCTCCCTCTGGGGTTGTGATCCGGGGTCCCTCCTGCAGAAAGGGGGTGCGGCGTCCACTCCCCGGCGCGCCCCCTCGGCCGGCGGCGGCTACAATGTTACTCTTACTACTGTACTTCTCTTCGCTACATTTCGTTCCAAAATTCCACTCCCCACACCCACAATGCCCCGCGCCTTAAAGGGGCCGCGGACATCTCCAGGAGGTAGGGTTGGGAGGTGCAGGGTGCTTAACAGGGCGACGCGGAACCTTAGACTTCCGCTATTTCCCTCTTCCCCAATGTTACTGCATAGCAATGCACTCTGGGGGGGTCACCCCCAAATTAGGGGGGAAGCTTGGTAGAGGGGAAGGGATCCTTCCTTGATCCTTAGTTTACTCCCACGATGGAAATTCTTATGGGAATCTGAATGGGGGTACCATTTCTTCTGATTTCCCCGTCATCTTCTCCATTTCTTTACATTCTACTTAATTTGGGGGGCGAGGAGGACCCTCTGGTTAAGCATAGATTCTCTCAAATGTTCTCCCTTAAATCCTCCTGCCTTCGGACCCCGCAACGTCTCTCTTCTCTGCCAATTTATGAAGGGTTACTAAAGGGTGAATTCCCTCACCCCCTGCAGAGGAGGGGGATGGGTGGGGAGGGGCCCCACCCCTCTCACTGTCCCCCCACCCCCCGCCCGCCCTGGGAAGGTGAGGAGGAAGTGGGCCGAGGGGGTGCGGCCGGCCGCTGACTCACAGCCGCAGGGTGTGTGTGTGTGTGTGGCGAGGGGGGAGAGGGTGCGTCGCTGGACCTGGGTGGAAATGGGACTCCCGGTCCCCGTATGGATAAGGTCCCTGGCCCCTTCCCGATGCACGCTCCGCCGTGACTCAGTTTCGTCTGAGGAGGATGGCGGGATCATCCAGCAATCGGAGGACACGGATGCGGGGAGACCCCTCCCAGAGTGCCGGCTCCTGCGAGCCCCCTCCCCCACGCGCCAGGGACTCGACTGAGTCCCTACACCCTCCCAGGCTTCCGCAGCGGGTCCTGCCGGCTCCGCCCCACGTGACGTCACCAATATGGTCACGCCCCTCCCGTAGAGCGCCACCTGGCCTGGATAAGATGCCGAAGGCAGGGGCAGGAGTCTGGGAAATCATCAGTTTGACGTTTAGAAATGGGTAAACTGAGGCCTGCCTCGTGCCTGAGCCACCAGAATTCCAGTGGTGCTTGGGTGCAAGGTATGAGTGTAAAACCAACTACTCTCAGGGTTCAACCTTCCCAGCCTTTTTCCAAGTGGAATCCGCTGCCTGCGTGCCTGCGTCCTGAGCTCCTTCACTTCGTTTTCCTAGGCCATGCTCTGACATTGTTTTCCAAAGAGCTGAGTAATCCTCTCCCCTTCTCCACCCCACTCTGGGAGACCTTGAACCGTTGATTTACAGTAGGTTATAATTGTTTGTCTGTATGTCTCCTCAGGTAGTGAGGTCTTTGGGGGCAGAGGTAGATTTGATTGATTTTGGGGTCTTACTAACCCAGCCAGGCCCAGAACAGCAGCTCAACACACATTTATCTAGCTGTATGAGAACCCCTGTTCTGTGTAATCATGGACAAGTCCTTACTCCTCTCTGGGTCTCAGCTTTCCCATCTGTGAAATAGGAGGGGAGGACTTCTGTGTGCCTTTAAAAATGTAAAACTCATTCTTAGCTCAAGTGCCACACAAAAGATGTAGCAGACTCTTGTATTAGAGAAACTCTTGCATATGGACACAGGAGCCTGATCAAGGATCTTTATGGCAGCAGTGACGTAAGGGCAAGAAATTGAAAACAGCTTAAATGTCCATCAAGAGGATGATGAATGGTGAAACCATTGTCTGAAGTGTCTACGCAGCAGCTAAAAAGAATGAGATGTGCAAGTGGCATGAAAGAATTCTCCAACACATTACTGAGTAAAAAACAAACAAACCAAAGAACCCAGACTGCCAAATGATACATAGGGTATGAAAAAAATCAAGGAAACACCTAAGGTACCATATATATGTGTGTGTACATGCCCGATAAAAGATCTGAAAAAAAAAATCACTCCGACTCATTGCAGGGGTGTCCACTGGGGACAGGGGATGCGATCATGGAGTTTGATGGTTGTAATCTCAAGCCTCACCTTGAAAATGTCAAATTCAGTCCTGCCTCTAGGCTTTCACACTGACTGTTCCTTTCACCTTGGGACACTCTTCCCTGGGGTTTTGCATGGTTGGCTACTTCTGTGTTAGGTTCCTTCTCAGTGGTCCCCTCTTCATCCCCAGGTGGAAAATTGAGTGGCCGTGGGATGGGGGATCGAGAGGGACTTTTCATTTTATACCATTTTGTGCCCTTTAAATTTCAAACCAAGTGAACTTATTACCCGTTCGAAAAATAAATAATGTAAAAAACCAAAGTAGTTCCCCTAGACATTGACTTATCACGTCCCCTAGTTTCATTTTCTTTGAGACACTTGTCAGTGTCTGAAATGACCTTATTTATGGGTTCCCTTGTTTACTGTCCCCCACCCCACCCCTCACACTAGGAGGTTTTGGGGGTAAGGAACCTCAGTGGGTCTCCTTAGTTGATGGCTGTGAGCAGGGCCTTGCAGACAGCAGGTGCCCAATATATAGTTGCCAAAGGACTGGGCAAATAATGTTTGTATTTCCCCCACCTCCGCAAGAAAAATGTATTTTGAATTATGTAATGAAAATTTAATCAAACTTCCCCCTACCTACCCCCAAACAGATAAAAAATGGAAAGGGAAGAGAAGGTTATTGAACTGGATGATTTCTCAGGGTCCATTCAGCTCTAAATATTTCAGAAACATTTGGTTTGGGGGGTGTTGTGCTTGGGGTTTTTTGGTGGGGGGCAGTCTAGCTGACGGGTGCAATTTCCCCTATCTCATAAGACTATGTGAGAGGGAAGTAGGAGAAAGGGAAATAAACATTCTGGGATTCCTCCATTGGCTTGCCTTCCTTCCGCTGGTCTGCACAGCCGAGGAAGGGGAGTTTTCTTCCTTTATTCTGTTGAGGCCCCAGTGGGGCAGAGGATCCCCAGAGGATGACAGCTGTGTACGTGTCAGGCTTCCAAGTCCAAGGCAGAGCTTGAAAGGGTGCCAGCGGGCTGCCCAGCCCCATTGTGCCCCTTCTGTAACATAAAATGTGGGAATAGGAACCCCTTACCTCTTTGCACTTACTCCCCTGTATTCTGGAAGCATCACTCCTATTTTCCTTTTGAGGAACCAGGATTCCTCATCTCTTAGTCCCTCAGTTTTGCCTGGTGTGAACCCCAAGCCCGAGCGCTGGGGGATGGGCCTGTGATCCTAGCCCAGCCAATCAGAGACAGTGACTGGTCAGGCACGTGATCTGGTGTGGCCAATGGGAACCAGCTCTGGAACCACAGCTGCAACTACCGGGAAACTGGCGCGCGCTCTCCAGTGGGGATTGTAGGCTCCTGGGATATGAGCCTGGAGCTGCAACTCTGCTATCTCAAGCGGAGACCCTGCCTGGGAATGAAGCCAACTCAGAGAAAATAAAACTAAGAGACGATTCCTGATGACATCATCCGACAACTGGAGCAGTCATGCCTTAAGTCTCTGAACTCTTCAATTTCATGGCCCAGGAAATTCCCTGGTTTGTTTTCTCAGGTTGAATAGGGGTTTCTGCCTTTCACAACACGAAAGAATCCTGACAAACACCTCCTTTAACTCTTGAGAAACTACCAACAATCCCCCTACCCCCCACCGCCTTCCTCCAATTGGTAATAACCAAACTTCCTTCTCTGCCCTGCAAAGGCTTTCAGGTTTCCTACTTCACATTTCCTCCCTGACTCCCACCCAATGCCTCAGTTTATCTGGTTTTGCCCACCACTTCTTTGGACATCTCCAAATAGGCTGTCTGTGCCCAACCTCTCTCATCTAAGACCCGGACCACCCTCAGAGATGTTATGGTGGTCTCTGCAGCGCAATCAGCCTTTGGTATGGGTCATCAACATTCCTTGAATTTTTTTGCCTTATTCTGGGATAGAGTGGGTGGTGTTTGGGATGATAGGGCTTCACAGAGCAATGTACAGGGTACATTTCTTGAAGGGCAAGCATAGTCTCTTCTCTGCTTCAGCATCCCCCCTCTCCCATCATGTCTAGCACAAATTTCAGGACCAGGAGTGAGAATTTATTAATGTATCAGGCAAGGCCCTTCTCCCCCTGGCCTCAATTTCCCCCTCACTTAAGGAGGTGGGGCAGTGTGAGGGGGCTGGATTACATGCTTCTAAGAGAAAGATTATGGAACACAGGGTCCTTACCACCCAGCGCTCTCCTGAGGCCTGGCAGAACTCAGAATACGCTTCAGCGATGACTGTGGCCCTGCAGAGCAAAGGAAGGCCCTCAGGAGGAGACCCTCCTCCCATTCCACCCTACCACCCCTCCTCTCATTCCACCCTACCCCACTCCAACCTACTTGCAGTAGAGCCCTCCCCCAGGAGGCAAATCTGGGATGTCCTCAGAGGCCAGAGTCCTGAAAACTGTGTTCAGGCTGGGAGGCTCCTGGGTAGAGGTACATAGCTCTGAGAAGGAGGCAAGAGTTACAGGGGTTCCCCTCCTTGGCGACCACCCCTTCTGCTGGGCTCCTGGCATCTGCTCACCTACAACCCTGTGTCCCAGAGCTGCGTCCAGTGCTAGCTCCTTCCTGATGGCCTCCTCACAAGGCCTGGGGGCCCCCGGGAAGCAGACCAGGATGCAGGTCATGTTGTCCAGACTGCCCTGGAGAAGGTGGAGAAAAGAGGGCCTGGTGGGACACGGTTGGATGCCCTTGGATATAGAGTTTCCCAACACTCCCTGGGTTCTAGTGCCTCTTCACAATCTGGTTACATCCATTTCTCTCAAATCCCAACTTTCTGCCAGTCTAAACCAGGCCTCTCACAAGGACAAGCCCCTGAGACCATGCCCTCTCACTGTCCTAGCCCCACTCTATTAAAGAGAACCACTTCCCTTCACCAAAGCTCCTCCCACTTTGCTGTTTAGCTGCTCTTCTTTCAGCCACTGATCACACCTTAGGGCTCACTCCGAAGTCTAAGGGCTGTCCCATTCCAAAAAACCCACGCCCTTTCTCTTAAACCCCTCCCACTTACCTATCTAACACTACTACTCTCCCATCTTGCCACAAGCCTTCCCTCAGTCTCCGCGCTCTGCATATTTTGGCCCTGCCCCTTAGTGGAGCGCCACTCCTTTTCTAGTTTTATTCGTGCCTCTTCATCAAAGCTCCTCCCCCGCTAAAATCCCTTAGGTTCTTTCTTCAAAGATCTCAAGCCCCGCCCTCAGGACCTTGCACAGACACGTGTCCAACAGCTGCGCGCAGAGAAGCTCAGGAGCCAAGCCCAAGCAGAGGCGCGATGCCACCAGTTCCGCCAGGGCAGTGCCAGACATCGCGTCCCACACTCCATCAGAGGCCAGGAGCATGAACTCATCCTCGGCCTGGCGTGCCAGGGCGGTCACCTCAGGCTCCGCGGAAACGAGCTGCAGTTCAGGGGGCCTTCCTGGAGCCTCTTTGTAAGCAAAGTCTCCCAGTGCTCGCGATACTGCTAGAGAGCCCTCGAGGCGCCGGCGGAGGATGGTGCCGCCTGCGTCGTGGATGCGCTCGCGTTCCCTGGGATGGAGAGGCCGGTGGTCCTCGGTGCTGAAGGCCACGGCGCCGGCGCGACTCAGCACCGCGCGGGAGTCACCACAGTGCGCCAGGTACAGAAAGCGCGGGGAAACCAGCAATGCCACAGCGGTGGAGCCGCCGGGCTCGCCGCGGGGCCAGAGCGCGTGCAGGCGTGCGTCTGCGCTCAGGAAGGCGTGGCGCAGCGCTCTGCACACGCCCTCCGGCTCGTGGGGCGCGGGGCCCAGAGCATCGAGCACGTGGCCCGGCAGGTGGCGCGCGCCAAAGAGGGCGGCTCGCGCCCCGCCGTGGCCGTCGAGGACTGCGAAGAAAGACCAGCCTGGGGGCAGCCCGGGTAGGGCGAGCCAAGCGCAATGCGCGTCCTCCATGTGTGCTCCCCAGCCTTGCACTGAGCTCGCCCCGAAGCTCAGGGCACACGACGCCGCCACACCCCCGTGCGGCCGCTGGGCGCAGCGCGGCGCGTCCAGAAGGGATTGAGGCCTGTCCGGAGACCTCCCCTCCTCTTCCTCCTCCTCCTCCGCCTCTTCTTCCTTGCGAGATGGCCAGAGAAGACGCTCCAGCAGGCGGGCGAGGGCCGCCATCCTTCGGCCTGGGGATCAGGAAGACTCCACCCTCTGCACCTGCTAACCGCTCCCTCACCCTCGTCACCTCCACTAATCCCCTCCACCGTTGAGATTTTAAACCACCTAAATCTTCCTATGCCCTTGACCTACACTCAAGTCGAGTCACTAGAAGGGATTGAACTCCTCGGTCTCCTTTCTCGCACCTTCAAAGCGAGATTTGAAGTTTGGGTCAGGGAAAAATAATAATAATAACACACTAGCACTTATCATGAGCTACACACTGTTTCATATCATCTTCTCCAATTTACTGAAGAGGAAACTGAGTCACAGAAGTAAACAAGGGTTACAGAGAAACGATCTCTAGAATTCGTATTCTCAGTACAACCCTAGGCTTCGGGTCCTCAGCCCTGCTTTGTCCAAGCTCCGCTCATATCAGTGGTCCCGTCCCCGGTTTCAAAAGCTTTAAATCCTTAATTGTTTTAGTTTCTTCTCTTCCAGGTTCCGCTCATTCATTCAAACCCACAGCCTCACAAGCTTCTAATATTGGGACAGTCCTGGACCCGCCTCTAGCCCCGCCTCTAGCCCCGCCTCTTAACTACAGGCCCAGCCCCCTACTCCAGGTTACGTCCATCTTCTGTGCCGCGCCTCCTCCCTTGCCTGTTCTGCGCTACTCTCGATAAGGTTGTGCCTCTACCTTCTCTGTCTCTGACTGACCCCGCCCAACCTGAATAAGTCTAAATTGGCTTAAGCCCCACCCATGTCTGAGCTCTTCCCCTAGTCTCAAACTTTGAGTAGTTTCCTCCCGCCCCATTTCTCACTCCCTCTGAGAATCTAGGCTCATACTCTACCTCTCAGCAGTAGAATCTTTATACCGTCCTCTCAGTGCCACCTCAAGCTCCACCCCAAACCACTCTGAGATCCACGGCCCCATCCTCTCTACCTAGGCTGTTTCATCATTCTCTCCCTGAGCCCCTCACCCTACCCTAGGCCTGGCGCCTCTTCCATAAAGGCCCCACCCTCTTCCCTTTAGACCCCGCCCTTCAGGCCGCCTTCCATGCCTTCTTGGCCCGGCAACCTACGGTCCTAGCTCAGCTCCTCTATTAGAAAGGCCACGCCCCCTCCATCCACTCGAGTTTCCCCGCCCCCTCGCCATCCCTCAGGTTCCTCCCCTCCGTTCTCTGGCCCCGCCCCCAGCCCTCGCGCTGCAGTGCCCCCCCCCCACCAGCGGCCCCGCCCGCCTCCGCCAAGCCGAACTGAGGGCGGCGGCAGCAGCGGCGGCGGTGGCTGCTGGAGCGGCCCGGGAGGAGGAGTCGGCGAGGATGGCGGCGGCGGCGTCCTGGGCGCGGCGGAGATGAGCGCCCGCGGCCCCAGGCCCAGGGCGGCGTGGCCGGAGTGGGCGGGGGTCCCGATGCAGGCCCGAGGTGGGCCATGGGGCAGGTCCTGCCGGTCTTCGCCCACTGCAGTGAGTAGGGGGAGGCTCAGGCCTGGTGTGGGGCCCAGAGGCCCGGGTGGGCTCCTCCCGGGTTTCTCCTCAGCCTCAGGCCGGGGGAGAGAAGAGATGGGGGAGGAGGCGAAGGAGACAAAGGAAGCTCTCCCTTCCCTCCGTGTTCTAGAGGCGATGGGGGCCACTTGACCAGGAGAACCTGAATGAGACAGGGCAGAAGTGGGGGGCACGGAGATAGCGGCGGTGGGCGCGCTGGGCGCTGGGATGCGCCGCAGGGCTCCGCCGGGGGTTGAGAATGTTCGCCGGGAGCTGTCCCCTCGCCCTGGTGCTGGCCGCCGCCGGCGGGGAGGGGATTTGAATGGAGGGGTAGAGCCAGGATGGAGAAGAGGGATCTGAATCCCCCACTCCCACATCACCCATCTTTGCATCCCACCTCCGTTTTCTGCCCACATTCAGAGGAAGCTCCGACCTCGCCCAAATTGCCCAATGCTCTGTCCCCGGGAAACAGCCATCCTTGGTTTAGGGCTAGGACACCTGGGTCCTTAGCAGGCTTTAATACCATTGATTACCAGTGGCTTTACCTAGGAGGAGACCCACTCCGCTCCCTGCCTCTGATTCCTGGCCTCCTATTTCCCAGCTGAAGAAACGAAGTGGGGGTGGGGGACATCTGATTTCACTTTCCAAGTGGTATTGAGCATCTCCTGTAGGCAAAGCTAGCTCCAAGGGGCTGGATTCCACAAATGAAAATGTCTTATCTGATCCTCATGATCTCCGAGCCCAGGGCTATAACAGTCCTTGTCTAACATTCTCTGTCTCACACCCTCACAGCTGGGGATTTCAACGCTGACTTGGCCACTTGCATGTCTTGGGAGTCCAGATGCCAAAATCCTGAGAATTTTTTACTTCAACATTTTAGAGTATCATCCCAACATTCTAAGATATTTTCCTTACCTGGGCTTACAAAGGAAGGCCCTACTTGATCTCCCTACCTGCCTCTGCCACCCTGGCCTTACTTCTCTGTCCTCATGTCCCATCCCTCTCTCCCTCAGTCACTATGCTTCACTCACACCTGCACACTTCTCTGTTCCTCAAATATGCAAAACATAGTGCTTGCAGTAGCTTTTCCTTCTGCCTGGAAGGCAGTTCTCTTGACATCCTGTGGCTTCCCCACATGATTCAGGTTTCTGCTCAAATGTTATCAGAGAAGACTTCCTCACCAACCTGACTGAAATGGCACCCCCTTACTTTCTCCTCCCTTGTCTTGATTTTTTCTCCCCATGCTTAGCACCCAGTACCATAAGTTGGTTGTTTATTGTCTGTCTTTCCTATAGAGTATAAGCTCTATGGGAGTAGGGATTTTGTCTGTTTTATTCACAGTTGTATCCTCAGGTTCTAAAACAGTGCCTGCCATATAGTAAGCACCCAATTAATGGTGAAAGAATTAATTAATTGAAACCTCCTAAAATCCCTAATTTGAAGATGGAGATTCCCGGACTGGGTAATCTAAGACTGAGCTTCTTGATAGTAAGGATACTAAAGTTTTACAGTCTGTATGCAGAATGTTCTAAGGGTCCTGTGATTAAAATTTTAAGATTCCTTATTTCGGACAAGTTTCCACGACTGGCACACTACTTCTGTAATTCGGGCAGTCTAAGCTTCTAAGAGTCCTTGATTCTTTCCTTCTCGCAGAAGAAGCTCCATCTACAGCGTCCTCTACCCCTGACTCTACAGAAGGTAAGTAGAGAGGGAGGATGTGAGAGTGGGACTTGAGGAGGCTCAAAGCTGGGTAAACGGGTTAAGGGGAATGGGTCAGGGTCTTGGTCAGAGGAGTTCATGCCCTCCTTTGCTCACGGCAGGAGGGAATGACGACTCGGATTTTCGGGAGCTGCACACAGCCCGGGAATTCTCAGAGGATGACGAGGAAGAGACCACATCGCAGGACTGGGGCACTCCGCGGGAGCTGACCTTCTCCTACATCGCCTTTGATGGCGTGGTGGGCTCTGCGGCCCGCAGGGATTCAGCTGCCCGCCGCCCACGGCCCCAGGGCCGCTCAGTCTCGGAGCCGCGAGACCCACCCCCTCAGCCTGGCCTGGGCGATAGCTTGGAGAGCATCCCCAGCCTGAGCCAATCCCCGGAGCCTGGGCGCCGTGGTGACCCCAATTCTGCCCCTCCGGCGGAGCGTCCCCTGGAGGACCTGGGGCTCAAGCTGGACCAGCTGGGCTGGGCGGCCCGGGGAGCAGGGTCCGGGGAGGACTCTGCCACAAGTAGCTCCACCCCACTAGAAGACGAGGAGCCGGATGGATCGGAGGCTGGAGAGGCTAGGAAAGGTGAGATGTCCCAGGTGCTGGAACCAAAGCCACAAGGGGTGGGTGGTCTCTCATTCGGGCACCTCCAAGGTGAAAGCTTACAGCCTTCTCTCTCTAACGCACCAGAACTGGACCTACAAATTGGACTCGCTCAGTCTTCACCGCCCGAAGTCTTGACTCCGCAGCCCAGCCCTGGCTCTGGGACCCCTCAGGCCCGCACTCCATCCCCTCCCCGATCCCGGGATTCAAACTCTTGGCCGGATGAGTCCTCGCTGGTCGAGAAGGAGGAAGAGCTGTGGGGGCAGCTGGAGCGGGAGCCAATCACGGGGCAGTGCCTCCATAGCACGGACCAATCAGAATTCACATTGGAACCATACCTTCTAGGTAAACTGCGTCAGGGACAGTGCTCCTTTGGACTACAGCGAGGGTGGAGGATTGGAATTTTTAAGGAACCAGCCTCGCGAAGGAACGGAGGAGAGTGGAGAAGGGAGGAGGTATTGCTATTGGCAAGACATCATAAACTCTGCCCTTAAATTTTTTTCCTGTTACCTAAGATTACCATTGGCTCTTTTTATACAGTTCCCCCGCCCATTTGAGAAGTTAGCCCTCCTTGGATCATTAGCATTGGCTGATTGCTGAAAAAAAAAAATCCCTCTTTTGGAGTGCTCCCCCTAGAGGCTGATTTTTGGAGAGGCCAAATCCCTGGGGGAGGAGAAAAAAGGCTCTCTTCTGAATGTAGCCATGGGGCATTTAAAAGTAAACTCTACACCTTTTAAAAACTCTCCTCTTTCCTGACCACATGCATTGGCCAGTTGTAAATAGACCCCGCCTTATTTTAAAGTATGCTCAGCCTCCACAAACGGTTCCTGTGGGTTAGTTGTAGACATCACTGATTTTGGCTGTTTACAAAGACAGCCATCCCATTTTGGAATTGTTCCCACCTCTGTGGAGAGCTATTGGCTGGGTACAGAGGGGCCCCGCCCCCCTACTCCCTCCCTCTGGTTCCACTGAAGTGGGCAAAATCCCTGAGAAGCAGCGGTGTCCGTAGCCTCTCATTCGGAGCCGAGATGGGGAGTAAAGGTGGGCCTTCGGGGCGGGCCGGGACGGGGGTGCTGGGGGATCGCGGAAAGGGGTCCATATTCGCTCTTATCTCCCTCAAGTCTGGGGGATGTTTCCTATTGGTCCCAAATTCCCCAGAGCTGCAGGCTGGGGCTAAGGGGCTGCAGGGGTGTCTAAGGAGTGCGTGGAGAGGGTGTGGGGTCCCCTCCCTCTCGAGCTGGAGCTTTGGGACCGAAGAGCGGGGAGGCCCCTTCCCCCAGCCTCAGGCCCAGGCGGCGCTGTCACTCAGGAGCTAGACGGGCCAGCACAGCTGCGGGTGAGGCTCCCTCCCCCCAGCTGCCTAAACTTAGCCCCCGCCTCAGGCGACCCCGTCCCTCCCCCATTCACTGGCTCTGGTGTTGTAGGGGAGCCTGTAGGGAAGGGGTTTGGGGGGAGGTCTGCCCTAGTTAGAAGCAGGTGGGAGGATGTGATAGGGAGGATACAAAAGTGAAGGGAGTCAGACTCTAAGGGGGACTGGCTGGGATGGATCAGTTTGATTGGAGTAAGGGTTGGAGGATGGAGACTGGAAGTAGAAGGAAGAGTACTGGGCTCTCAGTTCAGGTCTCAAAGGGGAGTGGATTACAGGGAGGGCTGTTCAAAGTTTAGATGAGTGAGATGAAAAACTTTGGGGTCTGGAGGTCACTGGTCAGGGTTTAGGCTGGGCTTGGGAGAATTTAATTTAAAATGTGCATGAATACAAAAAGAAAAAAAAAGGGAGATGAGTCTCAGAAAGATATCAAAAATTTGAGTTAAGGCCTAGGAAGGAGGATAGTGTTATTAACATATTTTAGACTTAGATAAATGTGTTGGCAGGAGTATCAAGGAGCTAACTACACTGGTCAGGGTGCAAAAAATAAACAGAACAATAACACCCATTGCTGGGCAGGATGCTGGGAAAAGATCACTTTCATGTTACTCATGAAAATAAGGATTGTTAGAGTCTTTCTAGTAAGCGATCTGGTAATATTTATGACATTTGAAAATACATAATTAATCCACCCAGTGATGATTCCACCCTTTGGATTCTGTCTCAGAAATAGAACCTCTTGGAGGTAAGAATATCTGTAGGAGGCTGGTATTTGCAGTACTGCTGGGGAAGGGGATGGGGGAGGAAACAAAGTAAATGACCCAGCAATAGATACGTGGTTCAATAAAATGAATGATGGTGAAGTCACACCACGGAATAGTATGTAGCCTTTAAAAAGAATGAATTAAAAGCTAGTCCATATAAAATAGATAAACAACAAGGCCCTACTGTATGGCACAGGGAACTACATTCAATATCTTATAATAACTTACAATGAAAAAGGATTTGAAAAGGAATGTATATATATAATTAAATCACTATGCTGTCCATCAGAAACTAACACAACATTGTAAACCAATTATACTTCAATTATATACAAAGAATAGAACAGGAAAAAAAGCTATTCCAGTTGACTAAGAGGGAATTCTAGGAGGAAAAGTAGAGTGAGATATGCAGGATGTAGAAGAGTATATATATGGTACCATCTTAACCCCCAAATTGTGTCCGCCCATAATCTATGGGCAGAAATAAGCTTAAGGGGACTTACTAGACAGTTAACTTGGGTTTTTCAGGAGGAGAAGAGAGGAGGCAAGAATAGAATAAAAGATGACAAATAAAAATCGGGTAATTGGATTAAGGCTCAGACAGGTGCGTCAAGAGGTCATGGTTTAGCCCTGAGACAGGAAATAGGAGGTCAAGAGGTCAGCCAGACCAGCTCCAAACCCCAGCCTGATCGCCACCCCCTCCCTCCACAGTGGCGGACCTGCTGTACTGGAAGGACACGAGGACGTCGGGAGTGGTCTTCACGGGCCTCATGGTCTCCCTGCTCTGCCTCCTGCATTTTAGCATCGTGTCCGTGGCCGCCCACGTGGCCCTGTTGCTGCTCTGCAGCACCATCTCTCTCAGGGTTTACCGAAAAGTGCTGCAGGCCGTGCACCGGGGGGACGGCGCCAACCCTTTCCAGTGAGAACCCCTGGCCCAGACCCTAGCACTGGACCTAAGTCAGGACCCATGACCTCAAATCAGGCTCTGACTTCTCACCCTGGCCCTGACGCATCCCATCCCCGCTTCTATCTCCCACATGATCCTTGACTTCCAGCCCTAACCTCTGACCCTTAATCCTTGATCCTGTCTCTTGACCCCCACCTCTATCTAGGCCTGGCCTTCTTCCCAACCCTCATTTCTTGCCCTTGTCCCTGCCACCTGCTGAGTCACCTCCCACACCCTGGTTATCTCAGGGCCTACCTGGATGTGGATCTGACCCTGACTCGGGAGCAGACAGAACGTTTGTCCCAGCAGATGGCCTCCCACGTGGTCTCTGCGGCCACGCAGCTGCGGCATTTCTTCCTGGTAGAAGACCTCGTGGACTCCCTCAAGGTGCCTGGAAGCCCCTGCTCCCTCCTGGGTTCCCAATATTCTTGTCCCTGCTCCTGGTGGGTAGGAGGGCCATTGCTGGGGAAGTTCCCAGCCTGGGGAGCACCCCGTCAGCTCTGCTGACCCTGCCCCTCACCCTCAGCTGGCCCTTCTCTTCTACATCTTGACCTTCGTGGGTGCCGTCTTCAATGGTTTGACTCTCCTCATTCTGGGTGAGCTGGGAAGGCTGTGGCGGGTGGGGTGGGTATGTGGGTCACTGAGGGGTTGGTGGGGGACAGGGCTCTGGATGGAGCTATTAAACTCCTGGGAGAACCCTGATCCCTATTACTGTGCCCACAGGAGTGATTGGCTTATTCACAGTTCCTCTGCTGTACCGACAGCACCAGGTGAGTGTGAAAGGCCCTCAGCTGGTAGCATCCTAGCCAAACTTGAGTGGTCTGACTGCCCCTCGCTATAGCCAGGATCCCATGACAGATGTATCAGCCAGAGACAGGAGGACAAGACAATGTGCCCTCTCCGTGACAGAGTCAGGGTCTGATGGACACATGCCCCAGCTGGGCACAGGTGGTCTGCCTGCTGCCCCTCCTCGATACAACTGGAGTCAAAATAAGATATTTCAACAGCCAGAGACAGGCATTTCGACTGGTGTCCTGTGGCAGAGCCAGGATCTGATTGACATGTCCCAGCACAAGGCAGGTGGTCTATCTGATACTCCTCCCTGACAGTGACCCAAGGTCCAACTTGACATGTTCTAGACGCAGCCTGACTGGTGTCTTCTCTCCCTGACACAGTGTGAGGCTGAATAACACTCATCCTAGCCAGAAACAGGCAGACAGATGAATGCCTTCTCCTGATACCCTGATACCCCTGGAGACTGAAAAACACATATTCCATTTGCAGACAGACAGACAGACTGATGCCATCTATCCCTACACATAGTCTGGGTCTGACTGACACCCATCCCAGCCAATCAGGTGGACTGACTGATGCCCTCACTCCCTGAAACTGCAAGGGACTGACATTTCAGTTAAATCAGGTGGGCTGTCTGTTACCCAGAAAACTGGCAGAACCAGGGCCAACTGACATATATCCTATCCAGAGACAGGCAGATGGACTGGGATTCCACATTCTCCAGCACAGCTGAGAGCCAAATGTTACACGTCTCTGCCAAAGAGATAGTCTTAACTAACTCCCTCACATGCCAGAATCACCGAGACTCACAGAGTCAACTAACACTGTGAATTAAACTAGTATTTAAATTCAATCCACCCAGGGACTCAATACCAATGTCCTCTAAATACACACACAGGCAACTCACTCAAAAAGTAACAATAATGTCCAGGACACAAACTCAGTTGCAAATTCCTGTGTCTCTACCTGACATTGCTTCCCACACAGAGTGTGGTCAAATGAACTTCTGACTTCAACTTGAACTTCTGACTTCCAAGGGTATTTTATTAGGTTTAGAGTTGAAGACTGTGTGTTGGGCCACTCCCTCAACTCCTGATTTGAGGATGGGGAAGGAAAAAGCCTCCTGAATGAGTTAGGAAGAAGAACCCCCTCCAATCTCTCCCTTCACCCCTTCTTGGTCTCCCCAGGCCCAGATTGACCAGTATGTGGGATTGGTGACCAATCAGTTGAGCCACATCAAAGCTAAGTAAGGGCATGTGGTGGAGGTGGTGGTGATGGATGGGATGGGGAATGGAATGGGGGAATCTTGGGAATGCTCTCCGACCCCCAATATTTCCTGTCCCTAAACCTCCTGGGGCTGAATGCCTCCTTCTTAAAGGGTGAGAGACAATTCCATCTCAGGCCAGTAGGTGGAGAGCAGGAGCTGGCTTGGGCACTCAGTTCCTCCATCCCGTTTCCCCCTTAGTTCTCACAGACTTACCCTATTTCTTGCCCCACCCTTTGACTCCACCTGTTTCTTCCTCAGGATCCGAGCTAAGATCCCAGGGACCGGAGCCCTTGCCTCGGCAGCAGCCGCAGTCTCCGGATCCAAAGCCAAAGCCGAATGAAAGCGGTGTCTCTGCCCGCGGGACGCCTGCCCCCACCCTCTGTACCCCTCTGCCCCTCTCCATCTCCCTTCCATCCCCACCCTCTCCCCGCCTCAGCCGGAGCGGTTTCCTGGTGGATGTCAGGATCACTCACACCTGGGAGTTTGCGCAAATTGCCTGAGCGGCCAGGACTACATTTCCCAAGAGGCTCTGCTCTAGGAGCCCGGGAAAGGCGAGGCACCTTGGCCGCGGGGCCTGCTGGGACTTGTAGTTGCCTAAATAGGGCACCCGCCCTACACTTCCGTGACCCCGCCGCTGGAGGCGCCGTGAGGGGCTGGTGTCTCCTGGACGCCAGTAGCCCCAACGCCGGGGCTTTGCATGGGGCCCAGGGGAGGCCTGAGCTTGGATTTACACTGTAATAAAGACTTCTGTGGAAAACCCAAGGCCTCCTGTGCTTCCAGCCCCCTCCAACTTTCACTTTCCCGCACTGAAAAGCAGCTGAGTGATACTCAGGGAGTAAACTTACCCTCTACTACCTGAGAGATGGCCACTCCCAGGGCTAGCCAAGCCTTCACAGCCACTTTCCATGCCTGTGCTCAAGACAGACATCACTAGTCGATCCCCACACTCTGCCTGCTGTCCCTCCATCACACCTGAGTCCCAGACCGGTGTATCCAGCTGTCTTCTGGACTACTCCCCCGACAAACTCACTCAAACCTCTTCCTTGTCCTACCTGATTTCCAACTCAGGGATGTCCTCTCTGCCCACGTCGTCACCCGGCCAGAGACCCAGGTATGGCCCTGGACTCCTCCTGCACCCCCTTATATCTAACCATGTCTATCTTCTCACTCACCCACTTCTTTCCATTCCAGCTGCCTTGGGAGTAAGCACAGGCCCTCATGACCTCTTTGGGCTTCAGGTTCTAAAACTGTAAGCTGGAGGAGGAGGAGGCAGGCAATTGGAGTCTAAAGACTCGTAGGCCTTGATTTGAATCAACTTCACTACTTTTTAGCTGCGTGACCCTGAGCAAGTGACTTCACCTCTTACAGCCTCAGTTTCCTCAAATGGAAATATTCACCATAAGCTGCCTACATGTAAAGCCAATGTCACGGGCATAGAATAAATGTCCAGTAAACAGAAGTTGCTATTCTTAGCTGTGACACCATTTCCCAAACCTCAGTCATCTCCTCACGACCTGGTTGATCTTTATATCACCTATTCCGCTATTTACCTAATTTTTTTCTTTAAGTTGGCTTATTAAAAATAATAAAACAAATGTCTTTTAAAAGAAAATGTCACTTCACCACCAGGGAAGTCAGCATCGCTTGCCAGAAATAGAATAAACACAAAACCATTACCATTTAATCTGTTTGTGCATCACCTAAAATCTTGCCTCTAATGATGGATGTCACATTTTAGAAGATAGATAATGATGTTACAGGAGTAATAGTTACAGCCCCAGACTTTGTATACAAGAGTTGCCTAGCAGCAGCAAGCTAACTAAAAGAGGGAGGACTTAAGGGGGCTTCTCTTGAATCCAGATTTGCCAAGCAGGATTTGCTTGTTATGATTCCTCCTAGTGGGGCTAGTCTTGTTTTCCGGGTGGGGAAACTGAGGCTCAGAGAAGGATACTGATAATATTCTTGCATTCATCCTACGAACATTTAGTGAGCATCTGCTAAGTGCGCAAGCACTGTTTAGGTACCAGAGACGCAGAAGTGAACCAAAACAAAATCTATGCTTTCATGGAGCTGATATTCTAGTGGGACCAGCGAGACAATAAGCAAATACACATACAATATGGCAGGTGGTGATCAGGGTGATGGAGAAAAGTCCATCAGGGAAAGGGGACACAGTGACAGGGCTTGCTATTTTAAACTGGGTGGTCAGGGAAGGCCTCGTTAAGTGGTGATATTTAAGCAGAGGCCAGAGGTAAGGGAAGCAGTGAGTCATGTAAACATGTAGATGAAATGAAATTCAGGCACGGGGAAGAATAAACGCCATGGCCTCGAAAAGGGAGCATGCCTAGTGTGTGCAGGAAGAAATCTATCTGCCTGAAGCCAAGTATATGAGGAGAGAGGAGTAGGAGATAGGGTCAGAGGAGTGAAAGGGACTAGATCATAGGGACTGTAAGGCTGTCGTGAGAATTTTGACTCTGAGATGGAGCCATGGGAGATTTCCGGGGAATGATATTGTCATCAAAGGGTCACTTGCTTGGGTTATGAAAGGATCACCTTTTTTTGTAATAATAATTATGACACAGGAATGAGTCTCCCAAGTGGATGGGCTGTGTAAACTAGGGTACAGTACTCTCCGTTCCTACGCCTCACTTTCCTCAGTATAAAATTCAGGTGCAAAAATCGATGATCTCTAGTGTCTAAGATCAATGGGGACAGAAATCCTATCATCCATTGACAGTAGCTATGGCAGTGCCTGGGATTCAATAGGTGCTCACTGAACTTTTGCTTGAACATAGGGCTCCGTAGGTAGCTGAAGTTCCCACAAAAGAGCAGCAGGTGTCGCACCAGCCCTATAACAGCCAGCCCGGAGCCTACGGGGCTGGGCTAAGTCAGACTCTAGCAGGCACCTACTCACTCGAATCCGGATTTTTCAAGAAAGGGGCTTCTGAATGCCGAAGTATGAGTCTCTTCTGTTAAAAACATTGGCTTCTCGCTTGGAAAAGGTGGCTCCTAACTCTTTAAGAGCTAGAAGCTAGGGCGCTGCTCTGGCGCGCCGTTTCCCAGAATACGAGGCGCTATGCAAATGAGGCGGTTTCCAAATTGACAATGATTCAATCAATATAAGGCAAAGACAACATTTGAAAGACATACTCCGTAATAAATAGCTAGAGAGGATTTATATATATTGATTTCGACAGTCTTATATCCCACCAAATTATGCAGCCATGACTATAAAAAGATAGAATTTTTGGCTTTTATATAGCTGTAGAGGGGCCGTGTTCTCCTGCCCGGATGATCCTCAGTGGTCTGGGGTGCAGGCTTCAAACCTGTAGCTGTCTAGCGACAGAGTGGTTCAATTCCACCTTTCGGGCGTGCAGGGCTTCCCTTTTCTCCAAACTTGATTATTAGAATGCCGTTTATCCCGAAGGACCTCGGACCCGTACCCTAGAGATATCGCCGTACTCCTCTGCATCACAATTTATCCTACGCCACGCGTATCTCTTCCTGTGGTTACAATTTTCCCCCCGGCAATATCGAAGAACTCCAAAAGACGAAGAACAACTCATCTACACTCTCAGTTCTAGGATATTTACAGCTTGAGAGTGATCCTGGATTCCTCCTCTTCGTTTGCTTACTCACTTATTCAGTCATTTATTCACTCGTGTACTTAACCACGCATGCACTTATTAATCAGTTAAATATTCATTTGATCACTCATTCATTTACTCATTCAACCAGCATCTGCTCAGTGGTTGCTGGGTGCCCAGCCCGACACCGAGCTGCGTTGGGGGTAGAGTCGTGACGATAAAACCTTGACTCTGGCCTCGTGGTTCTCCCAGCCCAGTGAAGGAGACAAACATTAAACCACCACTAATTACACATTTAATTAACCACTACAAAAGTGATAACTACTGGGAAAGCAGGTACAAAACCTATGAGGACATCTTATAAGGAAAACTGAGTTCAGGTAGGGTGTCAGCAACACTTGAGCTTGCACCTGAAGGATGAGCGTGGATAAGCCAGCAGAAGGGGAGAATATTCCAGGCGAAGAATCAGTCTGGCCCAATAACAGCGATGAGGATGGTGATAACTGCACCTTTACTCTGTGCTCAGCGCTACCAGGTAGGAGCTCACTGCTTTCCTTAGTCCCATTCTGCAGCTGAGGAAACGGGTTCAGAAAGGTGAAGTCTCTTCTCCAAGGTCACCCAGCTTTGGTACGCTTCAGCCGCTCGGCTGTCAGACCTCTGGCTTATGCTATTTACCACTGCCCTGTGCTGTCGTTACCAAGCCAGCTACTCACGAAGTTCTGCCTGTCCTGCCTTCTAAATGTCCTTTTTTTTAAATTGAAGTATAGGTGATTTACGATGTATTAGTTTCTGGTGTAAAGCATAGAGATTCACATATATATATTTTTATAAATATTTAATATATATATATAAATTTTCATGTTCCTTTTCATTATAGGTTACTACAAGATATTGAATATAGTTCCCTGTGCTATACAGTAGGACATTGTTGTCTATTTATTTTATATATAGCAGTGTGTATTTGCTAATCCCAAACTCCCAATTTACCCCTTCCCACCCTCCTTCCCCCCTGGTTACCATAAGTTTGTTTTCTAAGTCTGTGAGTCTCTTTCTGTTTTGTAAATAAGTTCATTTGTGTCATTTTTGTAGATGACACATACAAGAGATATCATATGATATTTGTCTTTCTCTGACTTACTTCACTTAGTACGATAATCTCCAGTTCCACCTAGGTTGCTGCAAATGGTATTATTTTATTCTTTTTTTATAACTGAGTAGTATTTCATTGTTTTTTTCCATTTTAATTTTTTTTATTGCAGTATAGTCAGTTTACAATGTTGTGTTAATTTCTGGTACACAGCATAGTGATTCAGTTACACATATATGTGTGTATATGTATTCCTTTTCATATCCTTTTTCATTATAGGCTATTACAAGGTATTGAATATAGTTCTCTGTGCTAGACAGTAGGACCTTGTAGATAAGCTATTTTATATATAGTAGCTAGTATATGCAAATCCCAGAATCCCACTTTATCCCTTCCTTACCTTCCCCCCTGGTAACCATACATTTGTTTTCTATGTCTGTGAGTCTCCTTCTGTTTTGTAAATAAATTCATTTGTATCCTTTTTTTAGGTTCTACATATGAGTGATATCATATGGTATTTTTCTTTCTCTGTCTGGCTTACTTCACTTAGTGTGATGATTTCCAGATCAATCCCATGTTGCTGCAAATGGCTTTATTTTATTCTTTTTTATGGCTGAGTAGTATGCCATTATATATATACCACAACTCTTTTTTTTAACACTTTTTATTGATTTATAATCATTTTACAATGTTGGGTCAAATTCCAGTGTAGAGCACAATTTTTCAGTTATACATGAACATATATATATTCATTGTCACATTTTTTTCTCTGTGAGCTACCATAAGATCTTGTATATATTTCCCTGTGCTATACAGTATAATCTTGTTTATCTATTCTACAATTTTGAAATCTCAGTCTATCTGTTCCCACCCCCCACCCCCTTGGCAACAACAAGTTTGTGTTCTATGTCTGTGAGTCTATTTCTGTTTTGTATTTATGCTTTTTTTTTTTAGATTCCACATATGAGCGATCTCATATGGTATTTTTCTTTCTCTTTCTGGCTTACTTCACTTAGAATGACATCCTCCAGGGACATCCATGTTGCTGCAAATGGCGTTATGTTGTCGGTTTTTATGGCTGAGTAGTATTCCATTGTATAAATATATCACATCTTCTTTATCCAGTCATCTGTTGATGGACATTTAGGCTGTTTCCATGTCTTGGCTATTGTAAATAGTGCTGCTATGAACACTGGGGTGCATGTATCTCTCTGAATTGGAGTTTTCTCCAGATATATGAACAGGAATGAGATTGCTGGATCATATAGAAAATCTACTTTCAGTTTTTTCAGGAATCTCAATACTGCTTTTCATAATGGCTGGACCAAATTACATTGCCACCAACAGTGTAGGAGGGTTCCCTTTTCTCCACACCCTCTCCAGTATTTATCATTTGTGAACTTTTTAATGATGGCCATTCTGACTGGTGTAAGATGATACCTCATTGTCATTTTTTTCCCTCATTGTAGTTTTGATTTGCATTTCTTTGATAATTAGCAATATTGAGCATTTTTTCATGTGCCTCTTGGCCATTTGTATGTCTTCATTGGAGAAATGTCTGTTTAGGTCTTCTGCCCATTTTTGGATTGGTTTTTTTGCTGTTATTGTTGCTGGTACTGAGTTGTATGAGTTGTTTGTATATTCTGGAAGTTAAGCCCTTGTCAGTCTCATTGTTTACCAATATTTTCTCCCAGTCCATAGGTTGTCTTTTCATTTTGTTTATAGTTTTCTTTGCTGTGCAAAAGCTTATAAGTTTAACTAGGTCCCGTTTGTTTATTTTTGCTTTTATTTCTATTGCTTGGGAGACAGACCTAGGAGAACATTGCTACAATTTATGTCAGATAATGTTTTGCCTATGTTCTCTTCTAGGAGATTTGTGGTTTCTTGTCTTATGTTTAAGTCTTTAAGCCTTTTGGGGTTTTGTGTATGTTATGAGGGAGTGTTCTAACTTCGTTGATTTACATGAAGCTGTCCAGCTTTCTCAATACCAGTTGCCTTAGAGACTGTCTTTTCTCCATTGTATATTCTTGCCTCCTTGGTCAAAGATTAATTGACTGTAAGTGTGTGGGTTTATTTCTGGGCTCTGTTTCTGTTCCATTGATCCATATGTCTGTTTTTGTGCCAATGCCATGCCGTTTTGATTACTGTAGCTCTGTAGTATTGTCTGAAGTCTGGGAGGATTATGCTTCCAGCTTCATTCTTTTTTCTTCAGTATTGCTTTGGCAATTCTGAGTCTTTTATGATTCCATATAAATTTTAGGGTTATTCTAGTTCTGTGAAAAATGTCCTGGGTATTTTGATAGGGATTACTTTAAATCTGTAGATTACTTTGGGTTGTAGGGCCATTTTAACAATATTATTCCAATCTAAGAGCATGGGATATCTTTTTATTTCTTTAACTCATCTTTAATTTCCTTTATCAGTGTTTTATAGTTCTCGGTATATAAGTCTTTCACCTCCTTAGTCGAGTTTATTGCTAAGTATTTTTCTGATGCAATTTAAAAAGGGATTGTTTTCTTTCCTTTTCTGATATTTCATTGTTAGTGTAAAGAAATACAATGCATTTATGTATGTTAATCTTGTAACCTGCTACCTTGCTGAATTCGTTCATCAGCTCTCGTAGTTTTTATGTGGAATCTTTAGGGTTTTCTGTATATAGTATAACATCTGCATATAGTGACAACTTTACTTCTTCCCTTCCAATCTGGATCCCTTTTATTTCTTTTTCTTTTCTGATTGCTATGGCTAGGACTTCCAATATTATGTTGAATTGAAGTGGGGAGAGTGGCATCCTTGTCTTGTTTCAGATTTTAGCGGGAAGGCTTTCAACTTTTCACTATTGAGTATTATGTTGGCTGTGTGTCATAAACAGCTTTTATTATGTTGCTATATGTTCCCTCCATATCCACTTTGGTAAGAGTTTTTTTTTTAATCACGAATTGATACTGAATATTATCCAATGCCTTTTCTGCGTCTATTGAGATGATCATCAAAAGAAGGTTTTGGTCATTCCTTTTATTGATGTGATGTATCACATTGATTGATTTGCATGGGTTGAACCCTATTTGTGACACTGGGATGAATCCAACTTGATCATAGTGTATGATCTTTTTTAATGTGTTGTTGGATTTGGCTTGCTAATATTTTGTTGAGCATTTTTGCATCTATGTTCATCGAAGATATTTGTCTGTAATTTTCTTTTTTGATAGTCTGGTTTTGGTATCAGGGTAATGGTGGCTTCATAGAATGAATTTAGGAGTATTCCCTCCTCTTCAATCTTTTGGAAGAATTTGAGAAGAATTATTATAAAGTCTTCTTTGTATGTTTGGTAGAATTCCCCAGAGAAGCCATCCAATCCTGGACTTTTTTTTTTTGCAAGGAGGTTTTGTTTTGTTTCATTTTTTTGTTTTGTTCACAGATTCTATTTCACTTCTTGTGATCAGTCTGTTCAAATTATCTGTTTCTTCCCTTTTTTTCCCTATTTCTCTTTGTTTTTTTTAACATTTTTTATTGATTTATAATCATTTTACAATGTTGTGTCAAATTCCAGTGTAGAGCACAATTTTTCAGTTATACATGAACATATATATATTCATTGTCACATTTTTTTCTCTCTGAGCTACCGTAAGATCGTGTATATATTTCCCTGTGCTATATAGTATAATCTTGTTTATCTATTCTACATTTTGAAATCCCAGTTTATCCCTTCCCACTCCCTATCTGTTTCTTCTTGATTCTGTTTTGGTGGACTGTATGTTTCTAGAAACCTGTCCATTTCTTCTAGGTTGTCCAGTTTGTTGGCATATAATTTTTCGTAGTACTCTTTTATGTTTTTTTTGTATTTCTGTGGTATTGGTTGTAATTTCTCCCCTTTCATTTCTTATCTTGTTTATTTGGGTCCTCTCTCTTTTATTTTTGGTGAGCACAGCCAGAGTTGTGTGTGTGTGTGTTTTAAGGACCCTGAATCTCTGACTAATTTGACAGCATGGAAATAACAGGTTTAGGTTATTTTACAAAAAGAGCTCAGCCGCTCATACACAGCAACAGGGCTTGCTTGGGGTTGGGGGGGAACAATTCTTCAGACCACTGCACAGTGACCCAAGGACTCTCATCCTACACAAAAGTCAGTACGAAAGGGCACACAGACAAGTTTTTTGTAAGACAGAAAACAGAGACATTCACTTACTAAATAACGTGTCCACAATGACTAAAAGGCATCCCTTAGGGGATAAGCATGTATTTGTAGGAAGCAAAAGAAAGCTTTCATGGGATGACTCAGTGAACCGGCAATGAAGAAAATACATTTCAAAAGATGGCTTCAGACCTACACGAAGTTTTCACTGAAATACTTCAAAAATAAATAGAAGACTTTCCTCTGTATGAAAATAATTTTTAAAAAATACATCACGGATAAAATAAACTTCAGCAGAAATCCAAACCCCATCCAGAAACATACATTTGCAAATAACATAAATAAAACCCAGAAAGTGTTTCAACAAAAATATTGTTGGAAATGCCTAGCATATAGCCAGAGGTTTGTCGATTTCATTTACTCTTTCAAAAAGCCAGCTCTTGGTTTTATTGATTTTTTTCTATTTTTTAAAATTTCCCTTTTATTTATTTCCTCCCTGATCTTTATCATTTCTTTCCTTCTGCTGACTTTAGGTTTTGTTTGTTCCTCTTTTTCTAATTCTTTAAGGTGGTCTAAATGTCTTTTGAACCCTTCCCCTCCTCTCTGTCCCACAGCCCTGGTCCTGTTCCTGGCTCCCCCTCACACCTCAGTTTCCTCACCTCAGCCTCCTCCCTGGTCTTCCGCCTTATCCTTGCCCTTTTCTGTCCCAGCTACTCTCAACTTGGCAGCTAGAGGAGTCTTCCTACAGCACACACCCGTTCCTTTCTTTTTAAAAAAAATTTTTTTTTGTTGAAGTCTATCTAGTCAGTTTACAATGTCGTGCCAATTTCTGCTATATGGCATCATGTTTCAGTCATACATATACATACATATATTCCTTTTCATATTCTTTTTCATTGTAGGTTTCATACAAGATATTGAATATATTTCCTTGTGCTATACAATAGAACACTGTTGTTTATCTATTTTGTATAGTTAGTATCTGCAAATCCCGAACTCCCACTTTATCCCTTCCCACCCCCTTCCCCCCAGTAACCATAAGTTTGTTTTTTAAATCTGTCTCTTTCTGTTTTGTAAATAAGTTCATTTGTGTCCTTTTTTTTAGATTCCACATATAAGTGATATCACATGGTGTTTTCCTTTCTCTGGCTTACTTCACTTAGTATGATGATCTCCAGATCAATCCCATGTTGCTGCAAATGGCATTATTTTATTTTTTATGGCTGAGTAGTATTCCATTGTATATATACACCACATCTCTTTATTCAGTCATCTGTCGATGGACATTTAGGTTGCTTCCATGTCTTGCCTATTGTAATTGTGGCTGCTATGAACATTGAGGTGCATGTATCTTTTTGAATTAGAGCTTCCTTTGGATATATACCCAGGATTGGAATTGCTGGATCATATAGTAAGTCTACTTTCAATTTTTTCAGGAATCTCTGTACTGTTTTCCATAATGGCTGCACCAAACTACATTCCCACCAACAGTATAGAGGGTTCCCTTTTCTCCACACCCTCTCCAGCATTTATTGTTTGTGAACTTTTTCATGATGGCCATTCTGGCTGGTGTGAGGTGATACCTCATTGTAGTTTTGATTTGCATTTCTCTGATAATTAGTGATACTGAGCATTTTTTCATGTGCCTCTTGGCCATTTGTATGTCTTCACTGGAGAAATGTCTGTTTAGGTCTTCTGCCCATTTTTGGATTAGACTGGTTTTTTTGTTACTAAGGTGTATGAGCTGTTTATATATTCCGGAAATTAAACCTTTATCAGTCGCATCATTTTTGCAAATATTTTATTCCATTCTTTCGGTTGTCATTTTGTTTTGCTTATGGTTTCCTTTGCTGTGCCAAAGCTTATAAGTTTAATTAGGTCCCATTTATTTATTTTTGCTCTTATTTCTATTGCCTGGGTAGACTGCCCTAGGAGAACATTGCTATGATTTGTCAGAGAATCTTTTGCCTATGTTTTCTTCTAGGAGGCTTATGGTGTCTTGTCTTATGTTTAAGTCTTTAAGCCACTTTGATTTTATTTTTGTGTATGGTGCAAGTGTGTGTCTGACATCACTGATTTACAGGCAGCTGTCCAGCTCTCCCAACAACACTTGCTCAGGAGACTGTCCTTTCTGCGTTGTATATTCTTGCCTCCTTTTCCAAAGATTAACTGGCTGTCCCTGACCTTCTAGGACTCATAACTTGCCATAGCTCCCCAGTGCCCTCAAGAGAAGATCTAAACTCTTAGTCTGGGATTTTAGCATGCAGAATCTGGTCCCTGCTAACCCCTCTCTTCACACCTTTTGTCCTAGCCATGGTGAACCTCCAACTCCCTCAATGTATCAAGCTCTCTTTCCACTTAACAGCTCTTCAGACTCCCTATTTCATTAGACTCAGCCTTTTTCTAGTCCCTTTTCTACCCTCTATCCTCTAGGACTCAGCTTAGCTATCCCCTCCTCTAGGAAGTCTTTCCTGACTCCCAGACCAGGTTAGGTTCCCTCTTGGGCCCCCCAAGTCCCATGGACTTCCCCAAAACTGCCCACTTTGGATGTCCCTGACAGGGAACAAGTCTGTGTCCCCCAGTTGACTCTGAACCCTAGGAGAGGGGAGCCTGGGGCTGTCTCAGTCTCGGCGGTGTCCCTAACAATGCCCAGCATGGGGGTGGGCACACAGTAGATACTTAGCAAAATTTTTGAATTAAGTAAGTAATTCATTCCATCATGATGAATTCCCATGCTTATTCATTTACTAAGACTTCTGACCTCTGGACAATTACTTCAGTTCCCAGAATGCTTGCTCCTTTGCAAATGAGTGGGCTTGGAGCTTGCCATGGGGATGGCTCAGCTGTATCTTTGGACGAAGTGGCAATATTTTTGGCTTAGTCAGCCTCGGGTTGTCTCCAGTATGTTCCTAATTCAGAAGAAGTGATCATGTGAAAAGCAAAAGGAAATGCATCTTTACTGAAACATGATCCATGTTTTTTTGGTTCATATAAGCCTGAGGACTCCTGGGACCATCTCAAAATAGTCCTCTGTAGTTCAACTTCTTTTTCTAACCTTTGCTCAGGCCATCCCCATAGCATTACAGGGTCAAGCATAAGTTCTTCCCTCACCAGGAAGCCTTCCTGACCCTTTAGCACTTCAGTATCACCCACCTTCTGCCTCCTTACTTCTTCTAGGAGGAGGCACAGCCTGTGTGTATTGGAAGTTCTCCTGACTGTCTAGAGTCCCTCCATCCTGCTGTAGGCTGATTCACCGGTAGGATTTCCTGTGTGTGTGTGTGTGTGTGTGTGTGTAGTCCCACAGCAATCTAACCTCACTCCTTCATGCTGAAAGGAAGAAAGGGAGGCAGGTAATGGGTTTCAGGAGTAAACAGAACCTGAAGCTTGATGGATGCATTTTTAAGAGCTTTTTATTGGCGACAGTGCAGAACCACGAGGGGGAGGGTAGCAGCCCAGTGCCAGCCAGCCCCAGCACCCCCCGGGCGTCAGGTGCAAAATACAAAGAAAATCACAAATACAGCATGGGGGTGGGGGTTGGGGAGTCAATAAATGGTGGTCTGCAGGGGCAGGCCCTGCTCACAGTCTCACACTCACACCCAGAATTCTCAAAGATACAGATTGTGAAAATCTATAATCCCTCAGGCTTACTCACAAAAATAAAATCTCAGGTCCCCAACGAACCCAGAGTTGGGAGACGGCTGGAGGATCAGGGACCTCAGGACGGAGACAGATGGAAAAGGTCTGGTAAAGACAGGACAAGGAAAGACGGAGCGGGAAGGAGGCAGCCAGAGACGGCCAGAAACAACCAGAAGGGCCGAGACAGTTAGAAAAGAGACAGCTACAGAGAGAGACAGCCAGAGACAAGCTGTCTCAAAGTCTCCAGAAGCAGTGTTTCCAATTCAATGGCATGGCTTTGAGGGCCAACGTGACCTAGGCCAAGGTTGCAGAAGCGCTCACACACTCACACGCGCACACACACACCCATATATAATATATTTATTTATACATAATAGATATAAGTGCCTTTCGGAAACCAGGAAATGGATAAATAGGCACAGGAGTGGGGCTGGGTTCGGGGCGGGAGCCGCGGGACGGGGCGGTGGAATGTTTTCCATGCAGCACGGAGGGCGGCGTGACCCACCCGATATTAAAAAAAAAATCCATTGGCCTCATGATAAAATTCTCATGAGTTGAAGCACAAGGGAAGGCGGGGTGCAGGAGCCAAAACCAAGAATCGGGGCTGGGGCTGGGGGGAAGCTGGGGTGGCGGGAGCCCAGCCCCTTCGAGTTTGCCAGTCCAAAAATATGGAGGGTGGGGGCCAAAGCCTCAGCCTTTCAATCTCCAGACAAATGTCGGGCCCTCTGGCAATCTCCCCTGCTTCCTTTCTAGAAAGGATGTGGGGTGCCGAGGGGAGGGAGAAGTTGGCGTCCTAGGCTGGGTTGGGGTTCCAGACCTTGCAGAAAAAGGCCAGGGATTGGTCTGGGGGGAGAAGAGGGGCCACGCGGATGGATAACGGTCACACCCCTCTCCATTCTGTCACCCCCTTGAGTCTAACTCACTCTGAGGGGAGGAAGGAGGCATGTGGTGGGAGGGTAGGGGAAACCACGGAAAGGCTTTGGGGAGTAGGGGTACAATCCCTCCGCAAGAGTTCTCTCCCCCCACGATCCGGCCAACTCATTTCACAGTATAAAACTCTCCAGCAGGTCAGGCATCACATCGCCCCCTGCTGCCTGAATCAGAGAGGCCCAACAAGGAAGGCCAGGAGGGGAGGCTGAAGGTGGGGAGAGGGGAATAATACTGTAATCAGACCGGAGGGCTGGGGTTTGAACGTGGGGCATCCTTAGGAGGCGGGAGTTTTAAACCAGAGCCAGTTTTGCTGGGAAGAGCAGCTGGACGGTCAGGGAGGGAGGTTCACATTTCAGACTAAGTCTGGGTGGGGGGAAGGAGATTATCATAGGGGAGCATCAGCTTCCCTTTAAAGGGGGGCTCAATTCAGAGGAAGCTCTAACCACATGGAAATGTTGGATACATAGGCTAAGGTCGGGGGAGCAGGGAGAACCAGCCTGGTTACCCCTTGAAGGGTGGGTGTGGGCGACCCTGGGTGGGGGAGCTCTGTGGCGTTTCCTTGTTAGGCTTCTCTGGAAAGGACTCCAGCCCACCCCACCGCCCACCGCCTGCACCCCGTTCCCTCTTGCCCGAAGGTGGGCATCACCCCCCACCCCCCACCCCATCCCCAGAGCTTGGGTTGAAGTGAGTGAGCCAACCGGCAGCTGGGGGTGTCCATCCCCTCCCTATCCCCTGTCCCCAAAGTCACCAGCTCTCTGGCCTCGCCAGGCCAGAGAAACAAGAGGCAGCACAAAGCACAAGGAAGTCCTCCTGTCCGATGGCAGTGGTAGCAGAGGGTCCGACAGGAGAGGCAGGGAGGCCACACACCGGCTTTGTCTCTTTCCCTCTCTCTCCTCCTCCTCCTCTTCCAAATCTCTCTCCCTTGTGTGTTTGTTTGTTTTGTGTCTAAAGAGTTCACAGAGCAAGAAGGGAGGGCGAGTTCAGGGGGTCGGAAGGCTGGTCACTGCCGCTGGTGCGTTGGGTGCTGGCGAACGCGGAGACCTCCGGGCAGGTGAGGACAAACGAGGAAGTGTACGAAGGGTTAACAACGGGGAAAGGGTCGCCGAGGACTTGAACTTCACTGTGTGTAAAGAGAGAAGCTGTCAGGTTGGGGGGTGCGTCTTGGCTGGTCTGGAAGGGCAGGGGCGGTGGTGGCGGGGGCGGCAGCAGCCAGCTGAAACCATCTTCCTTAGTGGATGCTGACCCCGGCAAATCTCTCACCTCCGCCAGCGGGCCCGGCCCAGGCCCCTCTTCGTAGGGGATCTTGCAGCCCGGTTTGTGGGCCACGAGCACAAACTCCAGACGTTCCTTCTCCTTTTGGAGCTCGGCGATCTCCGACTCCAGCTCTGCCTTTTCTTCCTCCAACTGGTCTGTCTCCTGAGGTCCCCGGTGGCCGGGTTGCGGAGGAGAGTGAGGAAGGAGAAAAAGGCAGTGAGCAACTAGAGAAGGTGGGTCATGGCTGAAATGGTCTCCCCTAGACTGGCTGCCGACGCCCAGGGCTGGAAGGCAGCTCTGGACTGAAAGACCCCCTGAGATGGAGGCCTGGTGTGCTCTGGAACTTGGGCCAAGGGTCTTGTCTCCTAGAAGTCTCAGTTTCCCTCTCTGTCAAGTGGATGGTTGGGAAAGGACCAGGTATACATGGGAAGTCTCTGGTTGCAAGATGCATTCAGAGGTTTGTTGAATGAATCAATGATCGTTATTTGTTTCTAAGGCCACCTATTCCCCTCTGTGACCCTTCCGCCTCTGCCTCCCAGGATAAAGACCAGATAGCCCAGGAAAGTAGCTTTCCCTGATTTCCTTAAACGGTAACAGGTCACCCTGCAAGCATAAGGTAGAAAACTCTCTGGCTGAGGTTGGGCATAAAATTAGAGGAGAACCTGGGTAGAGGCCATCAGCTCAAGACCTGAGAACTACAGGTGGCTGGGGCAGGTGATGGGGAATTGACGTAGGATTAAAGGATTTCATTTCACATACTCTCCAGGATGTGAAAGCTACAAGGAACCTGGGAGATTCCAAGAGGGGCTGAAGAGATGGAGAAACTGAGGCAAAAATGGGTTCTCGCTTTCCCAAGACCAAAAAAGAGGAAATGACTGGAGCTGTCCTCTATTAAAGGTCACTCATATGTCCCCTCAGGATGAAACGAAGACCAGGAGACTGGTAGGGGGGCGAGGCGAGGAGGTCATAAACCAGGACAGGGAGTGGCCAGGAGTGAGGGTCTGCGTGTGTGAGATGGGTGACCCCGTCTGTATCTAGTTCCACATGTGGAACCTCTGGTTCTCCGTCCAGGATAAGGGCACAGGTGGTGCTGGATACCAGATGATGGGGGGATAGCGCCCCACTTCAGCATTCTCCCACCCCGCACCAGGGACTATCCTCACCGCCTGGAGTCGGTCAGTCAGCTCCCTCCGCCGGTTCCTACACTTCGCTGCTGCCAGTTTGTTTCGTTCTCGGCGAACCCTTCTCTTCTCCTCCTCCTCTGGGGTGAGCTGAGTAGGGGAGAAAGAGGCCATGAGGTCTGGGGACACAGCATACCTCCCAATCCATCCTAAACCTCCTCTTCTCCAAGAGCCCCCAGGAGTGAGAAAAGGACCCTCTGGTCCTCCTGGCTGTGGCAAGGATGATAGGGTTTCTGCAGCATTTAGGCTGCAGGTGATCCCTCCCCCCAGTACTGAAAAAGTTCCTGCCTCTCTCCCTTCATCCCCACTCCCACCCCAGACCAAGTTCAGATGCCCCTTACTCACCGTCTCCTCTCGGGGTCTCCTAGGCCGGGCTCGGGCTGGGCGGGCAGGCCCAGGTCCACTGGTGGTTCCGCTGGTGGAAGGCCCACCACTGCCACTTGCTCCGCCACTGCTGTAGCCACTCATGCCCGGAGTGGAGTAACTGGTTCCTGGCATATCGTAGGGATCGACGGCCGGGGGCTGGGAGGCCAGTGGCTGCCCCTGGGACTGGGCCATGGAAGAGATGAGGGTGGGTTGCACGAGCCACTGGAGGTCCTGGCTGGTTGTGATCGCGGTGACCGTGGGCACGAAGGAACCGGGCATTTCCCCAAGACCGGCGCACTCCTACGGGGTGACACATACACACACAGGCGTAGACACACAAACAGAGACACCGACACACACACACCCAACACACATACACACACCGACCCCGTGAGTGAGCACAGGGCGAGCGGGTGTGGATGTGTGTGTCACAGGCAAAAAGCCACAACACCCACCCTTCCACTACACCGTGACGCAGTGGTTAATGAGAGGATTTCTGTGCAACTGGCTTCTACCTCCTCCTTCTTCCTCGGGGAAAGGTTGCACGGTTCCAGCGGGTGGTGAATCACACCCCGGGTTGGTGACTCTTAGGTGTGGGGGGTGGGGAGGAGGCTGGACACAGCCGGTGACAGAACCCCCGGGATGGAGTCACAGCCACACACACAGCCACAACACCCCACCCCCACCCCAGAGGCAAGGGGAGGGAGAGGGAGAGGCCTTAGGCCAAGCCTTCCTCTACACTCACACACAGATACACACCCCTCTGAGCAAAGGGATGAGGGATTGGGAGGGTCCATGAGACCCCATGCAGGGGCGGGGGTCCCAGTTAAAAGGGTGTTGGGGGACGGGCCTAGGAGTTTAGAACAACGTTTCAAGTAATTGTCTCTCCCCAGAGTGAGACTGATAAGTGACAGGTTACGATGAGCAGACAAGTAGAGAAAGTGAGGAGCCGGGCTCCCTTAGACTGCAGCGGAGGGGGAACGGTGTAGGTCCTGAGACCCCAAGCCCAAGCAGCGCTCATCTCCCCCCACCCCCCAAATGTAATCCTAGAACTGCTCGGAAGGCTTAACTACTCTCCCAGGGGGCGTGGTGAGGGATGGGCTGGCACGGTGGCCAATCAACGTCCTGGAAATCCAGAGGGGGCGGGGCTCCAGGAGACCACCTGGCTGGTTCCCCTAGGGTTAGCGGTTCTAGTCCCGTCTTCAGACACGCCGGAGACACCGGGCGTCCGGAGTAGAGGGAGTGGGAATATGCCTGTGTGTGCCTGGAGAAGCGGGTGACGGTCACCATGTCTCCCAAAGAAATCCCGACACACAGACACCCTCTGACCCAGAGAGCGGAGGGACAGGATCTTTGCAAGGTCCGTGCGGACTCATTGTTTCGCAGCGGATCGCTCCTTTCGCGATTGGAATCCTCTCGCTCAGCCTCTAGAAGCCCATAAAAGAGACCCTAACGCTGAAGAACCACGGGTTCCGGGGACGAACTGGGGGAAGGAAACTGCGCCCTACAAATAGGAAGGGAAAGTTGATTGGCCGAAGCTCTTGCCGCGACGGCCAATCGGAACGCCGGACTGCCCCCTCCCTTAGCAACGTGGCCCCGGCGTTCCAAAATAGAACGCTCCCGGGACGTCAGGGGCGGGGCGGACGAAGGGGGCGCCACGCGCCGTGCGTGCCCCGCGTCAGACGGAGGATTCCAGCGCGTCAGCCGTTACGCACGGGTCCCCCGTTACGTCTCCGCGCAGGAGGCGGAGGCTGCGTGACCAAGGGTTCGAGGCCCGCCTTCCCGCTGGGTAGAGGGTGACCTGGCGCTGGAGTAGGCGCTCGGATGGAGGAGGAAAAGAGAGGAGGCTACTGAAAGCTTCTCCGGGATTTCCCCCACCTGCTTAACTGCGCTAGCTTCAGGTTGGTGACCTGAGTAGGGAGCCGTCCCCGAGCTGGCTTAAAGTTCTTACCCCTGCTACCGCATACACGTTGCATGAAACAGCTCACTCTCCCCACCCCCAAAGCCTACCCCTCTGTGTTCCCTCCCTGCGCTCCACGCACACAACCAATTGCAAGTACGTCTGGACTCAGCAGTTTGCAAAGTGCGCCGTGAGCCTATTCCCTCTCAGATCTTGGGTTTTGACGCTACTTTATTTGGGGTGGGGGTATTACTCTCTCCCCCCCTTGCCTTTAAAAACTGTATAAACACAAAGCAGCACCCCGACCCTCTGGACCTTACCTGGGAGGCGGCGGCGGTGGGTGGACTGCCGAAGGAGTCCACCGAAGACAGATACTGAGACTCGGCAGAGGGTGAGGAGCTGCACCGGGAGCCGGAGTCGTAGTCTCCGGGGAAAGCTTGAAACATTTCCCTGGGCACAGGGGGACCCCTGTGACCACGCTGAGGTCGCCGGGAAGCCAAGGCTATGGCCGGGTGGGAGAAGAAAGGTGCGAGTCCGGGGTGAGCCGAGCGCGTCCCCAGAGTACGCTGTCCGGGGAAACTCGGGGTGAAGGTAGCGTCCCGCTCCAACAATGGCAAAGTTTCTGTGTAATTCCTTTGCGGAGCCCAGGCCCCCACAAGATGCCGCTGTGCCTCCTGGAAGTCCAGGCTCCGTAGGACCAGGGGCGAGGGGGGATCGCTCCCCCAGAGGTGGCAAGCTTTGTCCCGCTGTACAGAATCTGCTTCGGGTGCGGTCCCCTCCACGCGTCCGGCGGGTCCCACGGGGGGAGGGGAGTAATAAAGAAGAAGAAAAAAAGTAAGTCGATCTTCCAAAATAAAATGTAGAATTATCTAGAAGAAGCTTTCCAAAAACTTTCCGGAAAAAAATAATAAACCGAATTTCACAGCCCCCAAGAAGAACAACCACAACAATCAAGTCCCAGCTCCGCGTGTCCCTGCCTTGGCCGTAGCTTTCAGTCTTATGAATGAAGCTCAGAACCGCCAGCCTGTATTTATATACCCAGGGCCCGGCCCCCCTGCTTACGTCATCCGGCCAGCGCGCCACAAACTTCTCAATATCTCCGGCCCTAGTGAACCCGGCCCCGCGCCGTCCGGCAAGAGGTCTGCCCTAGCATCGATCTGATCACCTGCATCCCCCTCACAGCCTTGGGGGTCTTGGGGGCTGCGTTCTGGAGCATTCGGCGGGAGGGGATCCCGGCTTGGTCTCCCCGGAGTTCCTGTGACGCAATTAGCCATATAAGGAGCTCGGCCGGCGCGGCTGAGTGTTTGTTTGGTATCCTAGCAATTACGTCAGAGGGAATCCCTCGCTCGCTCGCGCGCTCGCCCCTCGCGCCTGCGGAACCTGCCCGCGCCTGCGCAGCGTGGCGCCTCCCCGGGGGCTGGTATTAATAGGCAATTAGCCTGGCCCAGGGGAGGACCCCGGCGGGGAAGACCCTAGTAGAGGGTGCCTCTCACTTCTGGCAATCCCTCCCCCCCATTTCTCCTGGTGGTGCAGCGCCCTCTCTCGAGAGGAAGGTCAAATCTCCAAAAAGAGACCCAGGCTTGTGTCGTGTAGTCACATAGGCGGGGAAACTGAGTCCTGGGCCGGATGGGAGGGGCTCTGATGCTCCAGGTGAAAGTGGAAGTGGGGGTGGAGTCCCGAGGTTTATACCAGCTTCTACCCTGACTCGCTGTTAGAGCTTGAAAAATGTTTACCTCTCACTTTTCCCAGATGGACAAAGGCTGTGTGTCTTGGACCCTAATGCCTCCCCAGGTCCAGCGTTTGGGAGGTACGTGGGTTTGGAGGGGCTGGGGAATGAAACTTAGGGTGAAGGGTCCCAGTTGCTGATGGTGTTGGTAGCCTCTGCTTTCCGCTCCTTATCCGTAGTCAGAAATAATGTTTGCGGGGGGCTGGGGATAAATAATAATAGTAATAATGATAACGATGATAATAGTAGTAGTAATAATAATAATAGATGCCATGTATTTAACACTTACTGTATGTCAGCTCTTGTACTAAGCCTTTCAATACAAGATCTGCAATCCTTAGAACAGCTGTGGAAGGTTAAAGGAGGAAAAATCTTCATTTTATAAGAGGAAAATGATAGATTGTGAGTTGCCCAAGATTCCTTCGCAAGAAATGCAAACCCAGAATTCCCTTCTCTTCCTGACTTCTGAGAGCTGCCTGGTTCGGTGAAACTCCCTGAAAAACCTTAGTGTTGTTTAAATGACAACTTCCATTGGTGGGGAGCTCTAAGCTTTGCAAACCTATCCCTACCTGCTCAACAGTGTACAATATTATAACCTAGGCTCGGAGGGGTAAGCTGCTTACCTGGCCGCCCAGTTAGGAAATGTAGTTCAAGAGTCTAATTAGGATATTTTGGGCACCACAGCCTCCAACTCTTAAGCACCCACTGGTAAGATTTCCCCTAGCTGCTTCCTAAACCTGAGTTCCTGGCACTTCCCTCCCAATGCAGAGCCTGGCCCCTTTGGGGCACAGAGGGAGAAGCTCTTGAAAGTCCTCGAATCCCACAGGTCTAGAGAGGGAGAGGGCCTGGCTCGTGGTCACACAGCAGGTCTGAAGCAGAGCAGGAGGGTCTGAATGGTTCCTGATTCCCTGTCCCAATCGAGGGGAGTGGGTAGGGAGGTGAAAGGCTGGAGGGACATGGGGGCAATACAGGGAGGCTGAGGTTTCTAGACAAAGGCCCAGCCTCAAGCACCTCGTTCCCCCACGCCCCCTCTGTCTGCCACCAGTCTGGCAGTAAGGACAGGGACTAGGAGATGACACAGCAACCACCACCAAGCAGTGACTCGGCCCCAGCATCAGACAGGGAGTGACCCCTCATTCCTGTTCTGTCCAAGCCCCTCATCTCCTCTCCCACGGAATAAAGGAGACACACAAATACCTACCCTGGCTGCCCAAAGACCTTGACACCCTGACACAGGTGGCCCACACATCCACACAGCTGCCAGTACGTACTCACACTCGGGTCACACTCAGGCATTCAGACATTCACCCATAAGCCACAACACACACGGCCAAACCGAGAAACAGCATGCATGTGCACACACACACACACACCTGCACACCCAAACACACCTTCACCCGGTTACCAATACACATACCTTCGCAACAGATGCTCGTGGATGCTCTTTACATACAAGAACAAGAATTAATTCCTCTGAGCACTCACATTAATGGGCTTAATTCTCACAACATTCCTACAAAGTAGGTACTATCATTTTACAGGCAAGAAAACGGAGGCCCAGAGAGGTGAAGTCAGTTGCCTAGAGTCACACAGCCAATTAGTGGCCGAGCTGGGATAGGAATGTAGCACATGGGGCTTCAGAGCCTGTGCTTTAAATTATTAAGTGAGTTATGTATGTCACACTTATGTGGATGCTGGGCATTTACCCCACCGGACAGGCAGACCCAGAACCTAGGTCCCCTAAGCTTACATTCTGGCCCCACCATTGAGTGGCTGGGTGAACTTGGGCTGTTGATGTCTGGAGCCTCCATTTCCTTGCCTGGGAAAGGAGGTCAGAGTAGCCCCGAGTTCATGAGGCTGGTGGGAGAATTATGTAAAATGAATATCAGTAAAACTCCTGGAACAAGCTTGGCATGTTGTAGGGGCTTATATTGTTCTAAAAACAAAGCCACCTTGACCTTTGCAAATGTAGACCCTCCTACGGACATCCCAGGACAGAGACACACAGGATCACATTAGAGCTTTCATGGGTCCTGGGAAATTTTGCGTTCATCAGCCTCTTTCTCCATAAAGGCATTTTAAAAATTACATTTCATGACTGCATTTGTAAAAGGCATATATCATATATTAAAACATTTTATTTGACCTAGAAGTTCAGTTTTTCTTTCATCTAAAAAGAAATTAAATATTTTCATGGGTCTCTAAAATTAGACTGGGCCCTGGCACCATGCCCTCTGTGCCTAAGGGAAAAATCGGTCCTGGAGACAGACAGACACACATGCACACACATAGACACACAGAGTCTCACTCAAACACACACAGAGATGTGTGTGCCTTGCTCGCAGAGCTTAGAGTGGGCAAGACAACTCTTTCTCCATGGGGCTCAATCCCAGGGAGCTTCCAGGAGGAGGAGGACCTCTGCTCTGGCTCCCGAGTGCTTGGCTCTGCATGGGGAGGAGGCAGGGGGAGCCCTCAGCCTTCTGCCCTGAAGATTGGGACTGGGGTGGCAGTACCAACTTTGCTTGCTCAGAGCATCCTGTAAACAGCCCCAGGGTTGGCCAATGCTACCAAAAGGAGCCCTCAGCACATTTGAACATTCTTCCTTTGGCAAAACCCTTGCTGCTCTGTTCTTGCATCCACAGAGAAAGGTTGGATGACGGTGGGCTCTGAAAGTCCTTTTGGGTTCTGAAATGTAATTATAAAAATGAGGAGGAGGAGACTGAAAGTCAATGCTTAGTAAGCTCTGCTCAATGCTTTCACATGCATTATCTCAGTCAATCCTCATACCACATCAGCCCCATACATAAGTTCGGTTGTTATCCCTGTTGTACAGAGAAGGAAACCGAGGCACAGGGTGGTTAAGCCCGAGAACAGTGCTTCTCAGCTGTTAATGTGATCGCGAACCACCTAGGGGGTCTGGTGCACATCTGATGTAGTCTTTTGCATTTCCAGGAGCACCTGGGTGATGCCAAGGCTCTGGCTCCAAAAGAAAGGCCTGTGAAAGTTTCTGAGGCACGAGAGGAGAGGGGTCTGTATGTGTGGGTGTGTGTCCTGCTGCCGTGACTGTGACCTCCCTGAGGGTAGAGCCTGGCTGGTTTGTGACTGCCCAGTATTGATTATTGAGTGTGACTGGGTGCTCCCCACTGAGCAATCCTAGAGGTCTCCTGGAGGGGGTGTCTGTGGAGTTTCAGGAAAGCAGGGTAGTCCAGGTTGGGGACTCTTAGCTTGACCACCCCCCCCCCGAATCCTGCATCCAAACTCCTCACTCAGCACATCCCACAAGGTCGGACATGATCTGGCCTGGTCCAGTTACGCCAGTCTCTCCCCTCCCTAGTCTCCTTTGTGTTCCATATGCTGTGGTCTCCCTGCCTCATCTTCAGGTCTTTGTGTGTGCTCTCTCCTCTGCCTGGGGCACACCCCGCCCCTTCCACTAGCTGGTACTCTCTTCCTCCAGGTCTCAGCTCCTGTACCAACTCCTCCAGGAAGCCCTCCCTCGGTCAGTACCTGTCTCCCGGGAGCCCCGCTCCCTGCTCTGCCTGTCTGGGTTCATCACTGATCTTCCTCACTGGGCTGTATTATTACTCAGGCCCCAGGCTGACACTGTCTTGGTCATGGCCATGTCCCCAGTGCCAAGTGCTCAGCAGGTACACAATAAATATCTGTTAATTAAGTGAATCTTCACCATTCACTCATTGATTCATTCATAAACTCTGACAGACTTCCTGGTGCAGGAACATATCTGGGCTTCTGTTCCTCTGCCATCTCATTGTTTGAAGGGGAAAGATGTTATAGACCAGTTGACATGCAGCAAGGCTGTCCATGGGTGCTGGGGCCTGACTCCAGGTGTTGATAAACAGTCCGCCTGCCTGTCCCTCCTGCCTGTTCCCAGGGAGGAAGTGAGTTGAGCTGGTGACTTGGGGTCCTCCCAGGGGTAGGGTAGACACGTTTGTCAGGGGTGGGAAGAAGAAGGCTTGGTTTATAGAATCCAAACCGTGGAGACAGAAATACAGATGCACAGGTGGGCAACACAGGTGTACACGCACACATCTCTGACCCTTGTCTGCACAGACACACAGTTACCTAAGCAAACATGCAATCACACGCAGAGCTAAACGCACACTGTCACGCATGCACATCATGGGTGTGCATACACCAAACTACACAGATGCCGACAGGCACATTCCTTTGTCTGTCTGCACAGATACACATATCCACACACACAAACTGGCAGAGCCAGACACCCCCATCTGCCACTGTGAGGACCCGCAGGGCTGTGGGCTCACAGAATTTCTTGGCTATCTACGTTAGTGTGGTGGTCCCCCCACAGTCATACAGGCACAGAGATGCTCCACAGACTTGCTCAGAGTTGCATAAAAACCTACAGAACAAGGCACACAGATACACTGATCACACACCCAGCTCCTGTCACTGTCTATGATCTTTCCCATGCACTCTCACAACTACACACACACACACACACTCACACACAATTTCACATATGCAGACACAGCACGCAGAGGCCACTGTCTGATACTGGTTTATCTCAGGCCCTGGTCCGGGGTGTTGTGGACTCCCTCACTATGGGGGCCAACCTCCTAGCCACCCCCAATCCAAACCCACACAGTGTGATGGTGTGTCACTGGCTATAAGCCCCCTAGGCATTGGGTGGCAGGAGTGCTCAGTGAGGCCTGAGCAAACCAGGAGGACTTCCTGGTGGAGGTGGGTGTGGACAACTACTGGAAAGAATCCCCGAAAGCACTCTCTCCCCACAGTAGACAAGCAAGACCAAAGAAGAGGAAGTAGGAGAGACTGTGGGAAGCTAAAAGGAAGGACCAGACCAAGGTGGTGAGGATGACAATTTTGAAGACCTTTCTGGCTGGACTTTGAATGAAAATAATATGAGTAGTATTAATAATATAGCTGGCAGTCATTTGAGAAAACTAATTTTCTTGTTTAACTCTTCCAATAACACTATAAGCTGTGTGATGCTGGGCGAGTAACTTAACTTCTCTGGGCCTCAATTTCCTCATCTGTGAATTGGGAATACTAACAGCACCTCCCTCTTACCGTTGTTTTGAAAAGTAAACAAATGTATATGTAAAATGCCTAGAATAGTACCTGGCAGAAAGCATGTTCCCTGTAAGTGTAAGCTGTCATGGCAATAATTATTATTATCCCCACTCAACAGATAAGGAAACTGAGGCCCAGAGTGCTTAGGGAACTTGCCCCACCTGCAGGTTTGCGTGGAGTGAGGGCTGGTGCCAACCGAGGTGGTGAGGCTCCCCGGTCCTAGGGTGAGTGGAGGCAGGGGCTCGCCGAGCTGGGGTGTGTGCGTGCGTGAGCTCACGGCATGGTGATTCCATTGTTCTCTGCGCAAACACCCAGACCCCATTTCCACCCCCGCAGGTCATCCAGCTGCTGGCCGCAGCCCACAGCCTCCCAGTCACACCCACACAGGCTTCCTCTTCACTGCCCAGGGGCCTCCCCACCGGCTTTCACCCTCACACACTTCCCTTTCTGCACCTTGAGGACGCCTGCGGCTGGGTGGTCTCTGGCTGGAGCTGCCCTGTCCCTGACTCAGGCTCCCTGCCCCCTCACTGACCCAAATGTGGCCTGCCGGCCCCCGCAGCCAGACAGCCACGCGGGGGTGTCGTAGGGTGGGGGGGCCACAGCGGGCCACGTGCCCGCACCCGGGGTGGCTGAATTCCGCCTGTGATTCAGTCAGCTTGTCTGGGCCGCCCGGGGGTGCCCTGGCCCGTGATGTCAGTGGCCAGGTATGCGGCGGCCAGCCGGGGTTTCTCCGAGGTGACTCAGGCGCCTGAGCTACCCTCTCCCTCCTGCAGACACTCCGGGCACCTATCCAGGGCGGGCAGGCGGCCGGCAGCCTGACGCTCCCTTCCCGGCCCCCTCCACGCCCTCTGCAGCCCTGAGCTGTGGGAACAATGGCCCAGGGGACAGGCACGAGGCAGGTCCCAGAGGCTAAGGCCCCAGGCCAGCCCTGGCAGCCCACCCGGCCCTCCCCACCTTCCCTGGAGATCCGTAAGTGGGATGAAGTTCATTCATTCATTTATTCATCCAGTCAGCCATTCAGACACATTTTCCCAGCAGCTCGCCTGTGTCAGGCTCTCTAGGCACTGGGGACAGAGCTGAGGACAAGACAGAAATTCCTCACCCACCCCCTATCAGAGCCTGAACACTGTACAATATTGTTATTGCTGTTGTTACCCCTCCCCAAATTCCACCAGCCTGCAAGACTCAGGCTGATTTCTGTTCCTCCAACAGCCCTCCTAACAGTTCCAGCTTCTTTTCATTGTAAACCTCCAAACAGTCCCTTGGAGGATGTCCTTCCAGGACCCTGACCTTCAGCCAACCTGCTGCAGCAGGTGCTTTTTCGTCCCTCTTCAACTTTCCTCATTCTCAGTCCCACTGAATGATTTGAACCTTTAATCTCCCCACCCCCAAACTCCACCCTGCCACTGCCTTTCCTGAGCTTCACAGTCATGATCGTGATTGGGCCTTGCAGACACTGAGCGCTCCCTGGGAACTTACACCAGGGTCAAGACTTACAGACTCGGCTTCATTTGATCACAACCATCCCTGTATTAGGCCTGTTATCATGCTCATTTTGTAGGAAGGAAATTGACACTCGGAAGTATTGTGGGACCCACTAGCTCAGAATCACACAGCTAATGCCTGAGTCTGTGATTCAGATTCTGGACACATGCATACAGGGACACACAAAGAGGAGGTAACAGTACTGCTGACAGTCCAAAGTGGTGTTTTGTAAAAGTTTATTCTGTACCATGCACTTTCTAAGAGTTCTCTGTATGAACTCATTTACTACCCACCACAGTCCCCTGAGTGGATATCATTATTATTTGTACCCATTAGACAGATGATAAAACTAAGGTACATAGAGGTCCTAATGCTAATACAGTTCAAGTCCACAAATATTGACTGAAGCTGTGCTACATGTCACACTGTGTGGTAGGTGCGGAAAATTAGAGCTACATAGCCAGACGTATGTAGGAAAAGAGACCCAAAAAACTGGAAGGCACACATAGGAGAATGCCACCCAGAGGCATAGTACCATTCACACAGTTACACAGACATGTGCACTTGACACAGACACTCATGAGTCACTGATTCATTTACTCAATGAATAATTACTGAGTACCTACTGTGTGCAGGGCAGTGCTGGGAACCCAGCAATGACCACAACAGCCTTGGGACCTACCCTCGTGGGTCACGAAGTCCAGTGGGGGAGACAGAACATAAACAAACAAACAAGTGTATAATTAAAAATTGTGATAAACACTGCAGAAAGAACCATGAGAGACAATCTGCTGACAAACACAGTTGCCTGCAGAGTTACATACAGATGACCATACACAGAGATCCAGAGTGACACACATAACACACACACAACCAGAAATGCAAGCTAGAGGCAAAACTGTACACATCCACAGGTACTTACACACTTACTGTTTCACATATGACCACATACAAAGACTCACAAGTACACACAAATAGACACACAGTCAGCGGGGTTCAAATACCCATACATCCAGCTACACAAATGCAAACTGGGGAAACCACTCCCTCAGACCGACAGTTGCTCCCACATATGAAGGAAGCACTCGTGAGCATGCTCTCACACAGGAAATCCCCGATGTACACATTGTCACCGATAGAATCACTCACCTACAGTCACATCCATTCACACTGTCACACACCCAGTTTCTTCTCTCTGCTTGGAGATTTGCCCCAGCCCTGGTCACATGAAGCTACTGGATGGGGGGTGTTGCGGGTGTGTGTTGGGGATGAGTGATTAAAACCTCCCAGCTGTGGACAGTTTCCCAGACGGACACAGGATGGAAGGACCTCGGGCTGAAAGAGGCTCAAGAAAGACAGGCAAGAGAACCCAAGGGGCGCGGGGAAAGGAACGGGAGGGAGCTCTCGGGCTGTGGCTCGAGTGTATATATGTGTGCACACAGGTTGTTCACCGTGCGTCTGTCTCCGCTGGTTGGGACCCCAAAAGCAACAGTGCACACGGGAGTCTAAGGCAAAAGCAGCACACCAGAGGAGTGTGCTTGAGTCTATTTTAGTTGTTATTGTTTGGGGGAGTATGAGACAGCTGCGGCGCAGGAGACGCTGGACAGACAGACATGCCGGGGAGGAGGGGGCGCAGACGGACAGATACCCAGCGGAGGCGGTCCCAGGTCAGACAGAAGGAGCGGGTGACAAGCAGACGGCGGCTGTCTAAAGGGAAACCGGCAATTTGGGGACCCGGTTCTCCCCCGCTCCCATCACCGCAGCGCCTCCCCCCCACCCCGGCTCCCGGTCGGCCCGTCTGTCCGCCCGGGCCGGTCCTGGTTGCGCCCTGTGCGGCCGCGCGGCCAGGCCTGGGACAAACAGCCTTTACGTTGCTAGGCGACGGCGTTCCACAGCCCGTCGCGTCACCGCGTCTGCGCGGGCGGGGGGGGCGGGTGGCGCGCGGAGACGGCGGCTGAGTCGTTTGTTGACGTTGCTTGGCAACTGCCGTGGCGCTGCCGGGCAACGCCGGCCGACTGTTCTTTCTCTTAAAGGGGCAGGAACACCTTACAGGATCCGGCTCCTACCGCTGCAGGACTGAGGCGCTGCAGGGAGAGGAGAGGGTCGCTCCCCAGGCATCGGGGAGGTTTAGGGGACTGGAGGCCCTTCTGGAGTAAAGCAAGACTATGAGGCAAGAGCTGTTGATACTTGAAAGTATTTGAGATGTTAGTGTTAGATGTTAGATTGATTGCATATGTGAATGAGCCCACTTGTGGGCACGTATGTCCATGGGGGAGTGGGTGACAGCGATAAACCGATAGAGAGACCCAGATTCAAATACCCACTCTGTGACCTTGACCTGTGACTTCCTTTTTCTGAGCCTCTTTCCTTCCTGAAATGGGACTGATAACATCACCCACCTCCAGAATTGTGACTGTATGGAATCCTGTTAAACACTTAGCACATAGTGAGTGCTCCATACATAACAGGTCTAATTATGTTAGTTGATAACTGGGTTCTGTCCCCACCCACTGGGTTTTGGGATAAATGAGACAGTGTTTGTAAAGTACTTACAGCAGCACAGTGTGCTCAATACAAAGGGGCTGTTGTATTATTACTGATGTTTTTATTATTTCCTCCACTCTGTAAAGGAATACATCCCAGGGCATTGGCAGTCATTGTCTTTCTTGGTGTCTCAGGGTGAAAATTCTATGAAACCCAGCAGATGTGGTGGGAATCCTTGTCATGCTGGGCCCCCTGTCTGACCCTAGAGCAAGTGTCTTGCCCCCTCTGACCCTCTGCTTTTTCCTCAGTGAAACCTGTGATCTCTCACAGCTCACAGAGTCACTTCCAGGTAACGGTCCCAGGTGAAGGGTCCCTTCTTGTTGGGCGTGTCAGGTCAGTGCCCCATGTCTGCAGCATGACTCACGGGGCTATGTTATGTAAAGCTCCTAGATTCTGCACAGAGGGCAGGTTATATAAACGTGTTTAACGTGCATCCTACATATGGGGCCTGGGGAGGGGACCTGGCTTGGTAAGCCTGCAGTTGCCAAACTGACACTGGCTGCTTCTAGGAAGTAGAGCCTACAAAATGTGGGCCACGTGTACACTGTCTCATTGAAAATGTGCCCCTCTTGGGGGTCTGTCCCTCTAAATGGCTGTCTCTCTCAGTCTCTGACTCTTAATGTGTCTCCAGTTTTACTCCACATCTTTCTAACCCTCTCCGTCTCCATTGCACCAACTCTGTGCATTTCTGTCACTCTCTTTCTCTGTTCCTCTGCCTCTCTCCCACTCCCCTTTCTCTGAATCTCCCTCCACTTCTGGGTCTCTCTCTGTGTCTTTGTACCTCTCTTTTATTTTATTATTTACTTTAACTCCCAAACTTGTTCCCAAAAGGATTACACAGATTCTAGACAGCACCAAGCCCCTCAACAATGTCTGCTGTGGGGTGTTGGGATGGTTCCTCTGCTCACTGGGCCTCTGCCCTTCCCTGTTGCAAAATTAGATGTGACAGGGGTCCCCATTACCTGGGGAGATTTATAAAATGGATTGCCCCGGTCCCACACCCAAAAGCTGTGCATCAGAATCTCAGAGAAAGAGGTGGAAGAGATTCCAACATGTGAGATCTTGCCTGAGTGATTCTGTGCTGCAGACCTGAGGCCTCCACACACATGTCACGGTGCCAGGTTCTGATGTCACATGATAGGTGAGGTTCTGCAGAGACACCGCTAGGGACAAGAGTGATTTCCATGGCAGGCAGAGGATCCTGAGTGTGAAGGAGTCAGGGAGACAGAGCTTGGGGTCAGGATAGGGACAGAGAGAGACAAAGATAACAAGACACAGAGGAAACAGAGACAAAAAGATACAGAGATGGAGAGACATGGAAACACGAAGAGATAGAGACAGAAACTGCATTTCCTGCACACCTCCTGAAAATGCACCTCCGTGGTGGAGGGCCACATTGCTATCGGCGTGCCAGTGTGTGACTGTGTTAAACAGGTTGCTGCAGGCAGCACTGGGGTGTGCCGGGTCCGGTGTTGGGATTGACTGTGGGAAGCAGGTGCAGGGCTGGGAGGTTCTGGGTGGATCCTCTTTACATGTACCTGCCTGCCTTTAAGCCAGTGTCCCGGGCCAGCATGGGTGACTGACGTTCTGAACACCAGTCAGGTAGCATTCTCCATCAGGCCACCACTTTCTACGCCCATTGGGTGCGGCTGATGAGGATATAGCTCCAGGGTTCCTGGGGCCCATACGGATCAGTTTGGGTATAGCTCCAGACCCTGAGGGTGTTTTGGACTTGGGGGTAGCCAACCTAATAGAGAGGTACCGTCCTTGGAGCCAGACTGAGCTGTGAGTCCTTCGGCAAATTGAGTGACCTCTTGGGACCTCAGTTTCTTCGCCTGTAAAATAGGGATGACAGGGACTTCTATGGGGATGTTGTGAGCACCCCCAAACATAATGGTGTGCCATCATGATGGCTAGCATCTACTGAGGGCTTGCCGTGAAGGTACCTGTCAGCAAATTCTGCAGTTCTACGTTCAAACACCTCCAGAATCTGATCTCTGCTGCCCCTAGGCCTTTGCACTTGCTGCTCCCTGCACCTGGGATGTTCTTGGCCCAGATAACTGCATGGCTTCTCCCTCACCATCATCAGATCTTTGCTCAAGCATCACCTTCTCATGTAGGCCTTTTCTGACTGCCCTATTTAAAAGGGCAACCCCAACTCTCCCTTCCCTCTCCAACTCCCTGGCACTTACTACTTTCCAAAGTGCTATATAATTTGCTTATTTGGCTTATATATTGCCCAACACCTCCCTTCCCACTTCCAAAGTGTAAGCTCCCAGGAGGACAGGGATGTTTGTCTTGTTCAGCATTGAATATCCAGCACTTACCACAGTGCCTGAAAGGTAATGGGCGCTCGATAAATATCTGTTGAATGAATGAGTGACGGATGGGGTGTGCCAGGATTGTGCCAGAAGCTCTAGGTCGGTGAATTCAGTGAATCCTCACAATAGCCTTATTGTCACAACAGCCATATGTGCTATGCATTTTACAGATACAGAAACCGAGAGTCAGAGAGGGAAGTCCCTGTGACAGAAGCGCAAAGGCCCTGACGATCTGAGGTAGATTATCCTGCCTTCAGGGGCGTCCCTACGAACCCACGAGTTGTCTGTGTTTAGCCTCACTACCCTCATGTTTATTTCGGGGCCTGGTCCTTGTTTGCCTTGCCGCGCGGTCTCTCTTTATCACTGCGCCCCAGCCAACTCCCTGTGGCTTCAGCCTCCACCAATAGCTCCGCGTTTCTGGCTCCGGGGCCTTGAATCTCTACTTCCGCGATTGCTGTCTCCCCGGATCTCTGCGCCCCGCAGGCCTCCGGAGGCCAGGGCCGCTGCCCAGCGCGCCCGCCCCGCGTCCTCGCGCAGTCCAGCCCCGGCGCAGCCGGGCTCGCAGCGGGCCGCCCAGGGGCGGGCGGGGACTGTTGCCCGGAGACCAATGTTTTGCCGCCGCAAACTGGGTCTCTGGGCCACCGCGGGGGGGCGGCCTGGGAACCCGCGCCGGGCGTGGGAGCCGGCCGGGGAGGGGCGCGGACGGCTCGGGGCCTGGGACCCGGGAGAGGCCGGGGGGATCTGGCGGCTGTCTGGAGCCAGGAGGGAATAGGGGATCCGATTTGGGGGGATAAAGTAGGGCTGTTGGGGCAGTTTCTGGGAGACAGAGGGGGCTGTGATTAAGGACGAGAAAGTTATTAGAGGTCACTCTGAAGGAGGTGGGGAGGGGTCTGGGAAAGATAGACGGTGGGAGAATCTTGGGTGGGGGGACAAGGGAGGAGATTGGGAGGGCAGGGGCTGGGTAGGAAGGTAGGGGGTAGTTTGAGGGAGCAGGGAAAGGGGCCCCAAGATGGGTGAGTGAAAGGCGTGGGAAACTGGACTTTCAGGGGATTCGGAAATCACGAGGGACTGGTGTGAGGGCAGGGAGTTTGGGGAAGGCAGGGTGTAGGGGACAGATACATCTGCAGGCTCGAGGGTAGAGCTGAAATTTAGGGGGTACAAGAAGTGAGGGTAGACAGTTTGGGGGAGATAAGGATCCCTGAGGAGGAAGAGGAGGCTAAACCCGGCCGGAAACAGGGGTGAATCAGAGGAGGGGGTGCCCTTGCCACTTCCAGGCTCCCGGCGGGAGAGCCTCTCCCCGCCCATTGTCCCCAGCCTGGCCAGGACGTCCGGCGACATCCCTGTGGACGCGACGTCGGGGTTATGTAACACTGCCGGCCCGGGAGAGGGGCGGAAGTTAGGACTCCCGGGTTCCTCTCCACGCCCCATCCCAAGGGAGGGACATGGGTCGGTATCCCGAGCGGCTTGTGACATCACACGTAGGCGGAGTCCACCAGAGGCGCGAACTCATTTTCTTACTCACCCCGACCCCAAATGGGAAGCCGAGGACTAAGATCTGAGACCCTGGGTTGGGAAGGGTATCCCTTGCAACGCCATCTGCTGAGACAGCCGGATGGCCACGGCTGCTAGCAAAAAGGTAAACTGAGTCCCAGAGAGTGCTGACACTTTTCGTTTGATTCAGTCATTCAGCAAAGATGTATTGGGACCCTACAGTGTGCCAGTTACTGTCTCAGGTGATGGGGACAAAGCAGCAAACAAAACAAAAGCCTCTGATCTCAGCAGCCCCTGGGCTGACCTGATTCTGAGCCCAGACTGACTCCACCCCACCCAAACCTCACTGAAATTAGAGCCTCAAATCATGGATCCCCTCACCCAACCTCTGGGAGACTCTTCCCTAGGGCAGGGGACAGAACGCATCTCTCAGCTTGTGAGTCCCTGGTCTCTGAATGACTGCATCCCTGTCGCCCCCACCCTCATGGCCTGTCACTTCCTCCTAGCCTCATCCCCCCAACAGGGCATGACTAGAGATGCTGGTCCTAATAGGGAGTTGGCGAATCACTCAGACGTCATAACAGCCGGCTGTGCCATCACCGTGTCCCTGAGATGTCATCCAGTGGCCTTGGTCTCCTATGAACACACTTACGGGGCCTGAGGAGGGGGCACTGCCCTGCTGCCAGAGGTACCTCAGCCCCCACCAAGGGAGTGACTTACTTCCATCTAAACCCTTCATCAGAAGGCTCTGGAAGGTACCTTCCTAGCTTCCTTCACTCCTCCTCCAGGCAGCCTCCATGAACTCCCTGCCACCCACCTCCAGTTCCCTGGGCTCTAGATCCTGGCCCTTTGGACTTTTCCCTTTCTGACCTCACCTGCCCCCATGCCTTCAATTTTGAAAATCCTTCAAAGCCAGGCTCTTGAAAAGGCATATCCCTGCCCCTCTCCAAGCCTCAGTTTTCACTTCTCTAAAATGGGTACAGCAATGGTGACCGGCCCACACATCTAGGTGCTGAGTGATTTGAGCAAGACCACTTCTGTGATGGGCTTAGCATAGGCTGGGGACATCCTGAATGCTCAATGAATCCTACTGGCCAAGGTACACAAGTAGTTAACAGAAGTGGGGATCAGAGGGAGGAGGGAAATTTACTTTGTCAAGGTATACTTTTTTGTATTTGCCAATACATGTTCACCAAGTTTTGAAAAAAATCTTTTAAAAACTATTAAAAAATTACCACCTCTGGACTGACTTTGAAACTTATCTGGGCATCCTCTACCCACACCTGTTCATCCTCCTCTTGGGCCTCATATCAGGAATGACCCCACCATCCACCCTGCCCCTGGGTGGAGACCTGGGCCTCATCTTGAGTGCCTCCTTCCCCTCACAGCCTCTTAGCCACCAGATCTGGTCCTTCTCACCTCCTCACTGCCCTCAAATCTTTTCTCTCCTTTTTCCCCTCCTCCCTCACCTCCCTAGGTCCAGGCCCCTCCTCTCCCCCTCCCTTCCTCAATCTACCTCCAGGAAGCAGTCAGAAAGTTCTTACTAAAGCACAAATCTGCCTCTGTCCCTCCCCTGCTCAGAACCTGCCATGGCTCCTCAGAGCCCTTGATGGAAATAGTTCAGTTTCCTCACTATGGCCCGTGGGGCCCAGTTCTATCTGGTCCTTGCTGATTTTTCCAGTCTCCTAATTCCTGGATCTAACTGCATGATTTTTCTTATCCTAAAGGATCTTCCAGCTTGCTCCCTCTGCCTGGTGGCTGAGCCCCATCCAGACAACATAACAACTGGACACATGGCTAAAGCTTGTTGTCCATTAGGGACAGGGATGTTACCACCATCACTTGAGGCTGCCTTCCATCCACAGCCAAACAGCTCTGCCTGAATTTTCACTAAAGCAACATCTGTCTACTACCTTCTGCTCCCTGGGGCCACACTCCTGTGATATTTCAGGGGCTAGAAAGATGCAGACTTTGAACCTCAGGAAAACGTGGTGTAAGATCTTTGAGGCTGATTCTTGGAGTAGGCACTGAAGAGTCAGAGATATCAGAATGGGAAGGTACCTTAGAGGGTCCAGGTGCCAAGGGGAGACAGAGGCCCAGAGGGAGCAGGGTTCTAGTTGGGCCCACTGCCTGGAGCCATTGTGCCCAATCACTGACTGGATAGAGAGGAAAGAATCATAGTAGACTTGGGTTTGGTGAACAAAACAGTGGGTGCCAGGCTGAGCCCTGACTCTGCTGACACAGAGACCTCAACCTTAGTGATGGCAGACCTGCATCTGTCCCCAGCCTGAGCCCCAACCCTGGCACCAGCCTGAATCCCTGACCCTCGAAACAGGATGAGCCCCTGAAAATAGTCGAGACCCACTACTAAGCCCACCCCATCCACTACAGCAACTAACCAAGTCGGAGCCTCTCCCCACACCGCCTCAACCCTCTGCTTGTGACTTCCTGTTACCTCCCCATCCTCCCCCCAATAGAGGTGGAGCTGAGGACTGAAATGAAGGAGGGGGGCGCGGAGATTCGGAAAGACACAAGATTGGTGCTGCGGATGGGGAGGGAGAATAGGGACAGGGCTTCGGGATGGGTAGGTTGAGGGGTGGGGATGAATACCAGCTGAGGACATGGAGAGGCGGTACGGCTGGGCTAAGAATGAAGATTAGAATAGGGAAGGGGGAAGGGGATGAAGGATGAAGGGAAAGCTGAGCATGGGGTGGAGGAGACAGGGAATTTGGGGGATGGAGGGGATAAAAGGTGCCGATTCGAGGCTGGTAACAGGTTGGGGGTGGGGGATGCGGGCTGGGGTCACAGTTGGGGCAGTGCGGGGACGGCGGGGGTCGCTCGTCCGGCCAGGATAGCGCCGTGAGGCCCAGCTGAGCCCAGCCCCATCCCCCTGCCCGCCGCTGCCTCCCTTTCCGCTCCCCGGAAGCGCTGAGTCGTTCTGCCTTATCTGGGGGCCGCTATTTCGGGCTCTGCTCAGAGCACGGGGACTATTTTTAGCGGCGCTCGGGTAAAAATGGACGCGGTACCGCGCGGGTTCCCGAGGCCGTGCGCGCTCCCTCGCGAGAACTGGGCGCCGGGGGCGCGCGCCTGAGTCACCTCCTTCCCGCCCGCCCCTCTGCACGGTGAGGAGCGCGGGCTCCGGACATCCCCCGCCCAATCTGCACAAGCCTCTTGGGTTCCTGGGCGCCCGACAGCCAGCGGCGCTCAGAATATTCCAGGACCGTCGGGACGCATCCACCGGGGAGCAAGCGGCTGAAGGCCTACTTTTGGGCAGAGGCGCCGCGCCCCCTGGTGGCCCCCGCGGGGATCTCAGGCAGGGACTGGTCCAGGAGTCGTCCCCCCCCCACCCCCTGCCACACACCTATTTTATAAATGACGAAACTGAGGCCGTGAGAGGAACTGGGTTGGGGGTGTTGCATCATGAATTGCAAGTTACATTCGTTCAATTTAAGCTTGAACACCTCCCTTAGTGGAGAACTCACCACCTATCAGAAAACTAGGCACTTTTTGCTTTTCTAAGTAGTATTTATCTAGTCATTCAACAAGTATTTATCAAGGGCCTCATGTGTGCCATTAAGTGCAGCCTGAATGATGAGAAGGGGCATCTAAAACGACCTTCTGGTCTCATGCAGTCCTCTCATCCTGTTACATAGATCTGGAGACAGAAGCCTGGAGAAGAACCAGTTGGAGACTGAGCTTGTAGAATGTAGACTGCATGAGCTTTGCGTAACTGTTGAGCTCCAGTTTGGTGTCCTCCTGAGCCTGGGAGCTCATTACCTCCTGGCATATAGATACCATTCATCATCATCAGTAGCAGGTGATTACTAGTTTTTAAATAATAGCTACCTTTTGTCCTGTGCCTACTCTTTGCTGAGAAGTCTACTAAATGCCTCTCCTGCATTAATTCATGAAATCCTCACCCTAACTCTCAGAAGTGAGGTAATTATCCCCATACCCCATTAACAGATGAGAAAATCTATTTTCCTATCTCCCTTTTCTCCCAGCCACATGGACATCTACAGCTTTGGCAGCCTTCTGCTTGTTCGTTGGGAAACCACCCCTTCCCCCATTCAGTTCACCTGGTTGTCTTGGGGCTTACCCCATCCTCCCTTTCTGGGGAAGGGCACATGCCCCAGGCCCAGCTAATCAGAGCATTCTAATTGGTCTGTCCTTTGACTACAGTGATTGGTTGAGAGGTGAGCATGTGACCCAGTTGGGCCAACAAGGGATGGAACCATTGGACAGGAGACCTTTCTTTGCTCTAGGGTGGCTGAAAGGATGGAATGTGAGCCTAGAGCTGCTGGGGCCATCTTTGCCACCTGAAAGAAGGTCTTGCTGAGGGAAAAAAATCAGAGAAATGTGAAACCCAGATGTGGGACAGTGATTTCACATCATCATTTGAACTCCTGGATCAAGCTGTGACTGAAGCTGGTTTTACTCCTTGATCTTTTAAAAACATGAGCCAAAAAGTATAAATAAATAATTAATTAATTAAAAAAGAAAGAAAAAAATGTGAGCCAAGATATTTCCCTAAACCAGTTTGCGTTTGAAACTGAGAGGCTCCCAATTGATTCACTTTCTCTCTCCACCTCCTCTGCCACCAGGAACTGATCCTGATACTTTCCACTGCCCCCAGTCCTTGCGAATGAATCACTGTACACCCCCCACAAAGCCCCACCATTCATTACACACTGCCCCCGTGAAGGCATGGACTGCTTGTATACATCTGGGCCCCCTGCCCTCTCCCCACAATTGGACAAGCACTCTTGTAGGGGCTCTGGGTCTGCTCATGTTCATGTCCCTAGGCGCAGACGGGGATGAGAACCTGACACCGAGGCCGCTGTCCTGGGCAGGACCACTTTCCACCGTCATTACTGGCTGATGGTGATTTTACCCTGCTTCACCCTCCACTTTCTCCCACTCTCAGGATCATTCTCTGTCTGAGCTCTACCAGCCTCCCAGCCTCTGCCTTACCGTCCCTCCCACACTCTAGATCCATGTGTCTAGAAGCCTCTTGGATCCCCCCCCCCGCCGGATGTCCTACTGAATTTCACCTTGACCTCAACAGCTTCTTCCCACACCTGTGCCTACTGTTCCCAGGTCCCCAGCTCAGGCTTGGTCCCACACTGACCCTGTCTCATGGACCAGAGTTCTTAGCCTCATCCTGGTGCCTTCCTCCCCTCACCTCCCACTGCCCATCACTCATCTCCATTCTATCTTTGAAAGGTTTTATGTGTTCTCCTTCCTCCTCCTCCCTACTCTGGTCCAGCTGCCTCCTTTGTCCCTTTCCCCCACTTTGTCCTTCCCTGAACCCTTCCCTGGTTTCCTGTCCCTTCCTATCTAGAAGGATCTTGCTAAACCACAAACCTGCTCCTGCAGGTCTCTCCCCTGCTCAGAGCCTGCTACGGCTCCCCAGTGTTCTAGTCCTGTGACCTACAAGGCCTTCTGTGGCCTGCTGCCTTCTTCAGTCCCACCTCTTGCCCCCTCCTCACCGCTTTCCCCAACGCACATTCACCCTGCCCTCAAACAATACTCGGACAGCTGACCTTTCTTCAAATGCATCATGCTCCGGCCTGCCTCCGGACTGGAGCATTCTGTTCCCTCTGCCTGAATACCTTTCCCATCCTTCTCCACCTAGTGAATATTTCTCCATGCTTTGGTCTAACACAGCCATCCCCTCCATTGAGAAACCTAGCATGATTCTTTCTGAGCTAAGCCCGGCCCCCTCCTCTCAAGAAACCTGGTTGCTGCTGTAGCTCATTCTTTGGGGCTGGCGGTGTGCAGGGCCTTTTGCACGCACGATCTCACCGGGTCCTCCCAGCACCCTCAGGGCACAGGAACAAACACTTCCGGTTTCTGGATGAAGAACTGGGACTCACAGAAAAGGAATCCCAGCCAGGGAGGGGACAGAGTCAGGATTTGAACTCATGATCTCATACAGTCTGGATCTCAGCCATTTATGCTGAGTATCTCAGTTTGTAAGTTTTTATTTTGTAACACTCCCAACAGAGGCACATATTGTGAATAAAAAATATACTCCGTATACCAAGTGGCCACAAAGTTCTATGTGGCCCTGTGATCTCTCTTGGTTAAGTCTCAGATAAACTTTATCAACCTGATGGAGGCAGGGATTTCAGAGTATCCTTTAAGCCACAATTTTGGCATGAGCATCGGTCATTCTGCTTGAATGTGCTTCTCACATGGATTGTTCCAGAAAACCACAAGGAATTCTGAAGTTCAGTAGCCCCAGAACAAATGGCGCCCCAGCATCCGACGTCCTCCCAGATGGAGAGACAGCAAATACCACGGATCAACGCTGTCCATGAGAAATATGATGTGAGCCACATGTTCAGGCTTCACATGTGTTGGTGTGCCTCCAGGGGACAGTGTGGCTTAAAGTCAAGAACCTGGATGCTGTGGACAGTGTAGGGAGGGTGGAGATCATTGGTAGAGCACATGCTTAGCATGCACCAGGTCCTGGGTTCAATCCCCAGTACCTCCATTAAATAAATAAGTAAATAAAGAACCTGGATGCTGAAGCCAGACTGTGGGCCTCAAACGACAAATCTGGAGCTTCCAAACTGCAACTCAATCTGTCTACACCTCAGTTTATTCCTCTATAAAAGGGGAGTCACCAACAAGACCTCAGAAGGGTTTTGTGGAGATTAAATTAATGAACTGATATTAAACACTTAGAACAGGATTTGGCGCATATTAAGTGCTGTATAGGTGTTGGCTTTTATTATTATATGGCATTTTGTGAAAGAGATCTCTCAACTCCACATTAACAGTTGAAGAAAACAAACCCCCTTAAAGACTTCCCATCCTGGTTGTGGAAGATGTTCAGAACATGGGGACACACACAACTTCTAACCACCACATGTAAGATACATAGACCATTCTGGGTTCTTAAGGGCAAGAGCTTCAACATTCAGAATGTTGATGGGTCCAAAAGGAGGTGAGTCATGACTGTAAAATCCATGCCAGATTAGGTAGACTTAGTGCTATAAAAGAATGTAAACTATCTCATTAAAAATTGCTTGAAAAATAAAGGAAAAAAAATTCTATGCTGGAACGGGCATGGGCACTCCCGATCTAAACTCTGCCACAGATTTTCCTGTTCTCTTTTCTGTTTTGATCTGTGTAGTGGGTTGAATGGTGCACCCCTCTTGCATCCATTAAGCCCACCTGAGACCTGTGAAAGGGAACTTAGTTGGAAAAACGGTCTATGCAGATGCATTTAAGTTTAGGATCTTGAGATGATATCATCCTGGATTACCCAGGTGAGTCCTAAACCCAATGGCAAGTGTCCTTAAAAGAGAAAGGCAGAGGGAGATTGGACACAGATAGCAGAGGAGTTGGTCATGTGAGGACGGAGGCAGAGATTGGAGTGATAGGGCCAGAAGCCCAGGACACCTGGGGTCACCAGAAGCTGGAAGAGGCAAGGAACAATCTTCCGCTAGGACCTTCAGAAGCAGTGTGGCCCTGCTGATACCTTGATTTAGGATTTCCGGCCTCCAGAACCATGAGAGAACAAACTTCTGTTGTTTTAAGCCATCAAACTTGTGGTAGTTTTTCAGGGAGCCACAGGAAGTGAATACAGCCTGTTCAGGAGCCTGTCTCCTTCCACCTGGAAGACAGGGTTTCTGTGGCTTTCAGATGCTGTCTCATAGGAGGAAACTGAGGCTCAGAAAGAAGGCAGAGCCAGGATTAGAACTCAGGTCCCCAGAAACTCATCCAAGATCCATAGGTCACTGTGAAAACTTGCAGTGTCTTTTGCCCATTAAAAAATATGGAATGCCTCTTGAGTTTTCTTTTGAGGTAGTGGTTGAGAACACAAGCTTTTTTGTTGGATTCCTGGTTTGTTTGCTTGCATGCTGTGTGGCCTCAGTCAAGAGACTAACCTCTCTGTGCTTCAGTTTCTCCTGCTATAAAATAGAGATAACAAATCACCTTAGTAGGCTGTGATGTAGAGTATATGAGAATTGATCAACTTTGCCATTTGATAGTCCTGAAAGTCTTTGCAAATGCTATAAGACAAGAAAAATTAAACAATATGTAAAGATGGGAAGGTAAGATGTAAAATTGCCATTTGGATCATTTTAAAGAAAAGCTAAGAGAATCCACAAACTATTTTAAACAGAATTTGTCCAGATTGCCTGTTAGAAGGTCAACCAATAGTATTTAATAATACTCATCAACTAGAAGTTATAAAAGAAATAAGATAAGGAGTTAAGAAAAATATCATCTCCATGTACGCTGGTGACTCTCAGGTTTCAATTTTTTAAAATTGATCTACAGCACTATGTTAGTTCCACAAATTTCAAAGTTGAGCCCAGAGTTCTCCCCTGCCTCTTTGACATTCCCACTGGGATGTCTCAAAGTTTTCTCCAACCCTAAGGGGCTCAGTCGGAATTCTCAACCTTCTTCCCCACTCTGCTCTTTTGGTTCATGTTACAGCCCTCAGACCCTTCTGACTCCCCATCACCCTAGACCAAGCTACCATCTGATCTACCCTGGACAACTATGGTCACTTCTGCACTGGGCTTCCTGCTTCCATCCTTGGCTCCACTACCATCCTTTCTCCACTCAGAATAAAATCCAAAATACTTACCATGGCTTTCAGGGCCTTACATGATCTGATCATTTGATTATCTAGCCTTCAATCTTGACATTCTCTCCCTCTCACCCTGTGTTCCAGCTACGTAGGCCTAGCAATTTATTACCACAGGGCCTTTGCACAAGCTGTTCCCACTGCCTCGAAAGCTCTCTCTTCTTTTATCTAGCAGACTCCCAGTCGTCCTTTAGGTCTCCTCTTAAATGTTCCTTTGATGGAGAAACCTCTCCTATTCTCCCATTTCCCAATCCCAGGTAAAGGATGTTCTGCATTCTTGTCCTTAGTATAACACTTACCAGGTGTATATGATTATTAGTTCAGTGATTCTTAAACTTTTTGGTCTTCGAGCCCCCTATACTCTTACAAATTATTGAGGACTCTGGAGGGTTTTTGTTGATGTGAATTATCCATATTTACTGTTTAAGAAATTAAAACTGGGCTGGGGGAGGGTATAACTGAAGTGGTAGAGCGCATGCTTAGCATGCATGAGGTCCTGGGTTCAATTTCTAGTATCTCCATTAAAAATAATAAAATAACTAAACCTAATCACCTCCCCCCAGAAAAAAAGTAATTAAAACAGAAATTTATGCAATATTTATGAATTCATTTTAATATAATTTGAAGAACCAATTTCAGGTTAACATAAATCATATCCTTTTAATTTAAAACAACCATATTTGCTAAGACAAAAAAAAATTTAGTGAGAAGAGGGGCATTGTTTTGCAAATCACTGTAATGCCTAGCTCAACAGAAGGCAAGTGGGTCTTCACATCTGCTTCTATGCTCAGTCATCATGATATTGTGCAGGCTGAAATGTACACTCAGGAGAGAGAAAGTGCAAAAGGCAGGTAAGGGTCTTAATTTTATTGTGATAATCATTTTGACATCGGGGACCCTCTTGAAAGAGTGCTTGGGATCCGCCCAGGTTTCTGTGGACTACACTTTGAGAATCACAGTAACCTGCGAACTGAAACTCTGGTTCAAGAGACAGCTCTGACTATGAGCAAAATGAGCTCAGACATTCTCTGAGCCTCAGTTTCTTCATCTCTAACACAGGGGTGGTGATGAGGAAAATAATTAAAACTACCTCCCTCCAAGGGTTGTGGTGAGATACATAGGTGGTAACTCTCCAAATCACCCTTGGCATGTTGCATACAATAAACGCTTGCTATTAGAGTTTGGGAAACGTCAGTTTATTTTATTACCAAACACTTTTTTATTCCTGCCATTAATTTCTCCAGAGGCCTGGAGTGCTGGTGACCTGGTGATGACTGAGAAAGGCCTGGCCCTGCCCTCATAGGGGTCCCAGTCCAGCAGGTCACAGAGTTTTCATTTATGAGGGAGCGCCCTTAGCACCAGGTCCCTGAGGATCATGAGTTATTAAGACTGAGGACGCAGGGAAAGGCATTCTAGGGAGTGGCAACAGCATGCAAGGAGCCATGGCAAACGGAGAGGAGGACAGCTGTGCCCTGATGGTTGACCAGATTATTGTGTCCATTTCTCTGTGCCCAACGCACCTCAGTCCTGCTGTAGTGAGAAGTAAGTGTGTAGGTCTGGTTCATCTCCCTCCTTCCCAGCCCCTCCGTCTTATATAAAGTTATTTTCTTAATTCTGCGTTCTTCTGGGGAAAGTCCCACCTCTGAGCTAACCCCAGTTTCTCATGTTGCAGATTCTCCCTTTGGCTGTATATCCATCAAACTTGGGACGTCCCAGCAGAAGAGGTGCCTGGGATGGCGCGGGGTCGGGGCCAGGCGCTTCCACTGCCCCTCTCCGGGGGCCGCCGTTCGGGGCCGGTGAGTCAGCCCCCGGCGGCTCCCGCGTCATCCCGGCCGTTCAGCTCCGCTATTTCGGGCTCCGGGCGCTATAAATAGAGGCTCGCCGAGCGGAGCCGCCCCCCCTCTGCTGGGGCCCCCCTGCGTCCCCGGCCCCGCCGCGATCGCCGGGCCGCGCGTCACCGCGGCTAAGTTTAGAGGCGGGTGGGGACGCCGGCCGGGTCACTGCGCCCCTCGGCCGCACCCCGACTTCCAGAATCTTCGGTCTGGCGGCAATCTGGCCCCCACCCGAAGTTCCTCGGGCGTAATTAGGGGTGGGGTTCCCCATATTCTCCATCCCCACCCCAGTTCTTCGGAGGCGCAGAGGAATCTCGAAGTTGTGATTAGGGGACGGTTTGGGAGTGGAGCAGGGTCCGGACTCCGGTGAACTTCGGTTGCGGCTGGAATTTGAATTTGGAGCGTTTGGAAGATGGACGAGGAATCAGAGTTGGGGACAGCTGTTAGATTCGAACTCGCTGCTCTAGGCGCTAGGAAGATTCGAATCCGGGATCTGAAAATTCAGGTTTGGAATTTAGTGTAGGAATCAAACTTGGAGATAATAATGTAGAATCGAGGGCAACTTTCTCAGGCTCAGAGTTACACGAACGCACTCAGCGGGGCCTTTGCCGCACTTCGGCGACAGAGAAACGGGTTGGGAGAAGCAAAGGGCCTGCCTGCCGCCTTCTTGGGGCGTCTTGCCCTGGGGATGGTTCTGGCAGAGCAGTTCCCGGCGCCCCTACACCCCAAATCCTCTTGTGGGGCGCCGTCGCCCCCTAGCGGAAAAAACACGAGTTGCAGGTTTGGTTGGTTATTCCCATTCCTCAAGCCAGCCCAGGCTGGCTTCCTTCTAGAAACACCGTCTGCCCTTGGATTCAGAGACACATCTTCAAAGTTCTTCTCTCTGTATCTGGGGATTCGGCTCATTCATATGTCAAATGAGCTATTGATACCTAAGGGAAGGGTTATTGTGAGGACTTAGCTCATAGTAAGTGCTCAATTTATCTTGGTGGTTATCAAGTTGATGGTAACATTTCTATTATTTCTAGAGCCCCTCTTCCTGTGACTGTGTGGCTCCTCCCCCTATATATCATCTTCAGAGCACATATGACTGAAGTGCTCTTGTTTCGTTTTTATGTCTGTCGCCCCCTCCCCCCATGAGACCATCAGCTTGCAGGGCAGGGACGGTGGTCTGATTTATTGGCATCTGTGTGCACAGTGCCTGCCACAGGTGCTCAACATGTAGTTATTCAAGGAATAAATAAACCATCCATCTCAAGACTGATCTCTGTGGTCTTATTAAATTCTCACAACCTCAGCAGTTACACTGGGAAACTGAGACACCAAGTGGTGAAGTCCATTGTGGTAGGACTCCACTATTTCTTTTGTTCATTCATATAACACATGATTCAGTAGCGCCTTCTGGTTTGGGGCAGGATGATGCAGCCGTGATGAAAACAGTTTCAGCCCCTGCTTGCTGAGGACTTGTTCAAGGGCTGTTTTATTTGTATGACAAACTTGAATCCTGCACTTACTGCATGCCAAGTACAGACGTAGGCACTCTGCATAGAACTTATTTCTTTCTCCTAACAACCGTTATCCCCGTTTTAGAGATGAGCAAACTGACACACATGGAGATACTGAATTACTGGCATAAGGTCACACTGCTAGTAAGTGATCCTGGGGAAAAATTACACCCAGTGATGAGGCTGCTTATGAAGGAAGGAGAATCAGGGAGATGGGAGACTTTTCATCAGCCACCCAGACGTCGTTGGGGAGATGGAGGACCAGTATCTTCTAACTTTGCCAGAAAAAGAAGTAGGCACCCAGAATTTGAGCTTCCGATTGTGAAGATCAAATAAAAACATTTTCAGATGAACAAGACTCAAAGAGTTGCTATCCAGAATGTTCTCTGAAAGAGTTAGAAGAGAATGTACTCTAGCAAGAAGTAAAAATGAATTCAGAAGGAAGAAAGTTATAAAGAGTAACAGAAAATTGTTATGAGTTGAATTGTGTCCCCACAAAAAAAGATATGTTGAGGTCTTAACTCCCGTTTTTCAGAATGTGACTTTATTTGGAAATAAGGTCTTTACAAAGATAAGTTTAAGTGAGGCCACTAATCCAGTTTTACTGGCGTCTTTTTGAAATGGGGAAATTTGGACTCAGAGACAGACATGTACAGAGGGAAGACAGACACACAGGGAGAAGCTGGCCATCTATAAGCAAAGGAAGGCCTGAGGCTGCCAGAAGATAGGAGAGAGTTCTGGAACAGATCCTTTCTTAGTGCATTCAGAGGGAGCATCACCCTGCCAACATCTTGATTTTGGACTTGCTTATTCCCCAGAACTGTGAGACAATAAATTTCTGTGGTTTAAGCCACCCAGTTTTTTGTACTTTGTTACAGCAGTCCTGGGAAACTAATACCATGAACCAATTATATAAATAAAAATTAATTAGTGGGGAGGGTATAGCTCAGTGGTAGAGTGCATGCTTAGCATGCATGAGGTCCTGGTTTCAATCCCCAGTACCTCAACTTAAAAAAAAATAGTTAATTAGAAAAAAAAATCTTTTTACAGTAGGTTTCTAACAAAAGCCAAAGTCAATGGAGAAATAGAGATAGTGTATTCATGGATTCGAAAAAGATGTCAATCTTCTTGTAATTAATCTATCAATTCAAAGCAATTCCAATCTCAATCCCAATAGGAGTTTTCGTGGAACTAGAAAAACAGCTTCTAAAATCCATCTCGAAGAGAAAATGTACAAGAATGGTAAAGACAGATTTGAAACTGAACAGAGGTGGGGGATTTGCCTCATGTGATATCAAAACATATCCAAGTAAAATAATCAAACCGTCTGAAACAGAGGAAAGGAACAGATAAAGAGATGAATGAAACATAATAGAAATGTCAGAAACAGACCTTTCTAGATATGGGAATTTGGCATATGATAAAGGTGGAATATGAAAACTAGGGAAAGGACAGACTTTTAAAGTAAATGGCATCAGGACAATTGGCTACACCCATCATAAATGCCCACCTTAGTACATTTTCAAAAATAAGCCTCATATGGATTAAAGACAGAAACAAAGTCAAAACTAGGAAAATATTAAAAGGAATGATAGAGTATATTTATGACCTTGGGGTATTACAAGCCTCTTAAACACACCAAAAACAAAAGTCAGGATAGAGTAGATTGATAATACAGGTGTGAATAAACACTAAGAACTTCTGCATGATAAAAAATAAGTAAACAAAGTTAAAATAGAAATGAAAAAGAGGAGGAAATATTTGAAATATATGTAACTAACCATTAGAATTGGAATCTGTAAAGTACTACAAATTAATAGTAATAAAAAGGCATACAACCCCATTTTAAAAATGGGCATTCATAAATAGTCTAATAAACCTCTAGGATTTGAAAAAAATGGGCAAAGGATATGAGCAAGCAACTCACGGAAAACAAAATATTTAAGACCAATAAACTCACAAAAATGATGTTCTCTCTTCTTAGTAATCAGAGAATTGCAAGTTAGAACAGTGTGATACTATCCTTTCAGGAAATGACTAATACTAACTCATCAGCCAGGACTCTACTCAGATGTCCCTTTCTCTAGGAAGTTTTTCCTGACCCTCGGGGTGGCTTAGGTGTCCCCTACCCCACTCTCCCCCTGGCCCTTTGGGGTCTCCTGTCCCCGCCCTGCCCACTCTGGGTCGTCACTGTTTGGGAACGGGTCTGTCTCTCCCAATGCGCTGTGAGCTCCAGGAGGGCGGAGCGGGGCTATCGTTATCACTCGTCACCACTGTGTCACCAGCACTGCCTCGCACAGAGCTGGGAACAGAGGAGGCTTTGGGGGAATATGTGTGGAATAAGTGAATTGGGGAGTGAGTGGGGAAACTGAGACCAAGTCAATGGCAGAGCTGGGATTCAAACCCAAGTCTGTACTGAGAGAAGGGACCTAGTTTGATCTCCTGCCATCTCTTCTCCACTAGCCTAGAGCCCGGGCACACAAGAGGTATTTGAAATGTAACTGCTTGGCAACCAGAGCCACTCAGGCCCAGAGCCACTCAGGCCCAGAGACGCATAGCTCTTTCCAAACCAAAACTCCGCAGTCCTCCACAACCATTGACAGCTGCGCGGAGACCGCCCCTCTCCACGCCCTACCCCTTAGGGGAACGATGGGAACGGGGTGGCGGGCTAGAGAGGCCGGAAGTGAGGCGAGCCTACGGCCGCGCTAGCCACACCGGCGGTGGAACGCCTCGATCTCCCTCCGGTCTTTCCTGACTCGGGGGCGAGGAGGTGAGTCCACCGGACGCTGAGCTTTCCGGGCTGGGTCAAGAGGGGCGGGGGGCTGTGACTGCTGTGGGGATTGGCAGCCGTAGAAGTCAATCAGTCGTTGCAGTCTCCGAGAGATGGAGCGAGGGGAGGGCATCCAGGTAGGAGCCCTGGCGGCGGGGCGGACGGAGGGTCGGGTCCAGTGGCCGGGCCTGGCGGACGGAAGGCGGAGAACAGTAAGGGCGGTGCGAGTAGAACGTAGGGGCCCTGAGGGGCGGGAGAATGGAAAGTGTGGACCGGTAAGGGGCGGGGCGAACCAGAGGTGGAGGCTCGATGGGGCGGGGCTTTTTGGAACCTGGGGCTCTGGGTGTTTGGAGCTGGACGCTATGGAGCCCTGGAATTTTGGAGGGGAACGGCTTTGACTGGGGGTTCATGCTGGGGTGATGGAAATGCCGATGTTTCACTGGCTTCCGTCTCCACGTCTTCATTTTCAGGCCCGTAAAGGACTTTGCGATGGACGAAAAGGGAGTGCAGAAGCCCGCTGGCCCTCCCACAAGAAAGAAATTCCTCATACCCCTGGACGAGGATGCGGGCCCTCCTCCTGGGGTAGGACTAGGAGGTTGGGGGACCGCTGGGAGGCTTGTGGGGGTTGTTGGAAGGAAAGGGGACAGGAAGGGGCCTGTGGGACCACAGCGTGGGTTAGGAAATGTTGGCGCCTGGGTTACTCTGAGAAAACAGTCCTTTGCCTTCTGCAAGTCTCAGTTTTTGTTATCTATAAAATGTCGTGGTTAGGAGGGCTGAGGCCGAGGCCGGAAACTGGCAGTCAGGGAGTAGCTGATATGTTTTATGTGGCCAGCACCCTGGTTCTGCAAGGCATGAATTTATTGCTGATGTTAATGAATTGGAAGGTCTTGCAGTTGAAAAAAGTCTGCATTCTTGACATCTATGGATAAATCAAAGGGTCTGGCAACAGTGAGGTCTTTTTCCCACAGAAACACAACTGGCTAGTGCTGAGTACTGGCTGCCACTTGTGTGCTGTGAAGAAAAAAGAAAGTAGGCTAAGGATGGGGGAGAAGAGCTACCTTAGATAGGACAGTTAAGGGAAGGCTTCTCAGAGGAGGTGATATCTTTGCAGAGATGTGAAAGAGGTGAAGGAGTGAGCTATGTGACATCTGGGGGGAGAGGGAACAGCCAGTGCAAAGGCCCTGAGGTCAGAGAGAACCTGGTAGGTTTTAGGTCGGCAAGAAGGCCAGTGGGGCTGGAATAGAGAAAGCCAGGGGAGAGGGGTAGGAGGTGAGGTCCTTGAGGTAAGGAGGCAGGGACAGATATTTCAGTCTCAAAGGCTAGGGTGACAGCTTTGGCTTTTACTCTGAGGCAGGAGCCACCTACGGGCTCTGATCAGAGGAGGGACATGATACGACTCAGTGTAGGGAACAGACTGTGGAGGGTAAAGGCAGAGGCAGGGAATTGGTGAGGAGGTGACTGCAGTGGTCCAAAGGAAAGAAGATGGTAGTTGGGACCTGGGTAGAGGCTGAGGAGGCAGAAGTAGCTAGAGCCAGATTTTGTGTGCCCTCTTACATCTCTCCCCACAGGCCAAACCCTTATTCAAATCCACACGGAGCCTGCCCACCACGGAGATCTCACCCCAGCCGGCCCCTCAGACCTATGCTGAGTATGCCATCTCAGGACCTCCAGGAGGGGCTGGAGCCACACACACCATGGGGCCAGAACCTCTGGCAGGAGAGACCCCCAACCCAGCTCCCAAACCAGGAGCAAAATCCAACAGCATCATTGTGAGCCCCCGGCAGGTGAGGAGGGGGATAGAGAAGTGGGGCTTTGGGGTTTCTGGTGGGAAACGCAGTTGTAGGGATGGCATCCTGGTGGGCAGTGGAAGGCAGGTCTGAGTTCTAGACACTGTGCTCTCAGCAGCGCCATCTCTCCATTCATCCATTCAACTGCCATGTGTGGGTTTAGGATGCCTCAGGTCTTAGTCTGTTCTGGCTGCTGTAACAAAAATACCGTAGACTGGGACTTAAACAGCAAACACTCATTTCTCACAGTTCTGGAGACTGGGAAGTCCAAGATTCGGTTTCTAGTAAGGACCTTACCTGCTTCCTGGCTCACAGCCATCTTCTCACTGTGTCTTCACAGCGTGGGAAGGGGTGACAGAACTCTCCGGGGTCACCTTTAAAAGAACGCTAATCCGATTTATGAGGCCTCTACCTTCATGACCTAATCACCTCCCCTCACCTCCTAATATCATCACACTGGGGGTTAGAATTTTAACCTATGAATTTGGGGGCAACATTATTCAGTTCATAACACCCCAACTCTTCTGGTTGTGGGGGATGTGGCTGTTCATTGCAGCTACATTTTCTGTCCCCAGTTTTGTCCATTTATTCAAAAACTTTTGAACGTGGGCCCAAGTTTGAATCCTGCTCTGCCACACAGTGCTGTGTGATCTTGGGCAAGTGACTTAACCCATCTGTGCCTTTAAAAATTTTAGGGGGTTCAGGGGAGAGTATAGCTCAGTGGTAGAGTGCATGCTTAGCATACATGCAGTCCTGGGTTCAATCCCTAGGACCTCCATTAAATAAATAAATAAACAAACAAACAAATAAATAAATAAATCTATCTTAATTACACCCCCCTCAAAAAAAACCAAAGAAACAAACAAAAAATTTAAAATAAATAAATAAATAAAATACATAAAATGGGGGTTCACCCACATATAATCCACATATGTGGTCAGAGGTTACCTGATGCTGTTCTAGGCTCTGGGGATAGCAGATAAAGTCTTAGTCATGGATGGAGCTGGCATTCTGGAAGGGGGAGAGGATGGTCTACAAAGGTAATAGGACCCAAGAACATGAAAAGATACTCAGTATCCTTTTGCCATCAGGGAAATGCAAATCCAAACCACAGTGAGATACCACTTCACGCCCACTAGGATGGCTTGAATCAAAAGGACAGACACAGATAAAGAAACAACAATTAAAAAAAAAAAAAGGACAGACAGTAACAAGGCTTGGGAGGACGTGGAAGAATTGGAACCCTCACACACTGCTGGTGGGAAGGTAAAATGGTGTAGCCACTTTGGAAAACAGTCTGGCAGTGTCTCAAACGTTTAGATATAGAGTTACGTGACGACCCAGCGATTCCATCTCTAGGTATTTATACAAGAGGAATGAAAATCCGGTCAGCCCACTGCAATGAGGGCCAACTGTACTATGCCATCTGCAAAACTATGCCATCTGCAAAGTTTAATATTGAAGGGGTCCTGGAACAGTCCCCTGTGGATTCTGAGGGATGACTATACGTCCACGCAGAATCTAGGACACAGATGCTCACAGCAGCATTACTCACCATAGCCAAAAATTGGAAACAACCCAAATGTTTGGCACCTGATGGCTTTTTTCACTTAGCACAGTGCTTTCGAGGTTCATCCACGTATCACATTCATTCCTTTTTGTTGCTGCATAGTATTCCATGGTACAGACATGCCACTGTTTGTTCATTCATCCATTCATGGACATTTGGGTTTATACTTTTTGGTTAGTGAGAGAAGGCTGCTGTGAACATTTGTGTCCAGGTTTTTGTGTGAACATAGGTTTCCACTTCCCTTGGGTATTTATCCAGGAGTAGATTTGCTGGGTCATATGGTAACTCTGTGTTTAACTTTTGCAGGCACTCTCAAACTGTCTTCTAAAAGGCTGCATCCCACCAGCAGTGTGTGAAGGTTCCATTTTCGCCCTCTCTTTACCACTTGTCATTGTCTTTTTGATTTTGGCCATTCTAGTGGGTGTGAAATGGACAAAATAATCCTTGAAGATTGAAATTGGGTCCTGCCCCTCCCTCCGTTGCCCAAAGCCCTTCCCTGGCTCCTGGTGCCTCAGGTCCAGATGGCCCAGAGCCTGTGGATCTGGGGACCCCTGCAGACCCTTCCTGCCCCAGCTGCCCTGACCACCCCACACCCCACCACGAGAGCAGATCCCACAGCCTTCGAGCTGAATTCTACTTCACTTGGTCATTACACCTTCACCCCTGAGATGCTTTTGTTTAATGGCTGTTTTCCCCCCAGGAGAGCAGGGATCTTTGTCCTCTTAGTCATGGCTATATTCCCAGCACTTAGACACACTTAGACGCACTCAAATTCTTGAATAGATTAGAGTTTGACTTGCTTAAAGAATTTTGGTGTTGGGAAGTGGGAGAGGTATACCTCAGTGGTAGAGCACATGCTTAGCATACATGAGGTCCTGGGTTCAATCCCCAGTACCTCCATTAAATAAATGAATGAATGAATGAATGAATGAATGAATAAATAAATAAATAAGCCTAATTAGCTCCCCACCCCAATTTAAAAAAAATTAAAAAGAAAAGAATTTTGGTCTTGGACTATCAGGGTAGAGCCTGAGAGAAGCCTACTAAGCAGATACCAGGCTGTGGGTGGGCGTCTGACATGGAGGGTCACAGGCCACAGTGAGAAGCTTCCCCCTAAGGGCACTGGGGATTCACAGCAGGGTTTAGAGCAGGGGAGGGTCATGTTTGTGCTTTAGGAAGAGCCCTCTGGCTACTGTTTGGAGGGTGGCCAGGATGGGACACCACCAGGGCAGGCAACCAGGAGGAGGTGGGGTGGGGGCCATGGCAGTGAAGAGGGAAGCATTCATGGGCGATGCTTAGAAGGGAGGTGTCCCACCTCGGGGAGGAGGGGGAGAGGGAAGTGTCTAGGACAAGGCCTGGATCTCCGGATGATGGGGTGTTCCCTGAGTTGGGGCCCAGAGCAGAAGCAGGTATAGGGGTCAGTGCTGAGTGCAGTGAGGTAGACACCCAGGGACAGGTGTCCAGGGGACCACAGGACACACAGATGGGGGCTGGGGGAGAGGGCTGAGCTGGAGGGACACTCAGGGACCCTTCAGTTAGGGCCTGAGGATTGGTGGGGTGACTAGGTCAGAGCCCCAGCACCAAGAACACTCCAGGCTGAGGAGGAGGAGGGATCTGGGCAGAGGAGGAGAGCGCAGCGGGAGAAGCCCCAGGTGCGAAGCAGGAGGAGGGCGGGGAGGTGCTGAGAAGAGGCGGGGGAGAGGGGTTGGGGTGGCAGTGGTCCCAGGGTCACCATGCTAATGGGTCGGTCCTTCCTCCCTCCCCAGAGGGGCAACCCTGTGCTGAGGTTTGTGCGCAACGTGCCCTGGGAATTTGGTGATGTGCTGCCCGACTATGTGCTGGGCCAGAGCACCTGTGCCCTCTTCCTCAGGTGAGCTCTGGGGGCTGCCCCAACTCAAGACGGCCTGGGAGGGGTGTGCTCCGGTGTCCTGGACCTTTAGATGGGAGGCCTCTGGGCATGGCCCTGTCGGCTCGGCCTCGGTCTGACCCTGTGTGAGAGGAAGAGATCTTGGCCTCGAAGTGCCTGGAGCTGGGGCCCGTGCCTCAGGGTCTGAGGGAGGAGGGGGCCTCATATCCCAAACTGGAGCCAGGATGTCTCTAACCTTCATCACAGTTAAACAAGTTTCCCTCATCTGCTGGAAACCCCTCTCCAGATGGAGTCAGACAGGGGAAGTGAAACTTCTGAGTTACTGTCCTCCCTGCAGGGTGTGAGAGCTGGCAGCTGCTGGGCAGAGATGTCCCTTAGTTCCCGAGGGGGCAAACCCCTGGGTTTCCCCACCCCCTCCCTGCCAGCTCCCTCTGAGGCCAAAGCAGACAGTTCCAGGGATGGGCCCCGCTTCACAAGACCAGCTGTGCAGCTCCCCCCACACCTCCCATACACTTTCTAGTCTCCTATTCTCCACCTGAAACCCAAGGGTCTACTCTTCCTCAGTGAAGGATCCAAGGGTCCACCTTCTGGGGAGCCAGAGCCAGGTGGCCCTCACTGCCGGTCCCTGCTGTGCCCCTTCCTTGAAGGGTGACCTTGGGCAAGTCACTTAACCTCTCTGAGCCTCAGGCACCAGCAAGACTGTCTGCCTGAGTTCCCCAAGCCCTCTGCATCCCACTGAGAGGGAGGAAGGGCTCCTGGACTCTGGGGGAGACCAAGACCGCCCAATCCCTCCCTCTGCCTGCCCCCACCCAGCCTCCGCTACCACAACCTCCACCCAGACTACATCCACCAGCGGCTGCAGAGCCTGGGGAAGAGCTTCGCCCTGCGGGTCCTGCTCGTCCAGGTGGACGTGGTAAGCAGGGGTCATTCCCCCGCCAGCCTCACCATCCCCATCTGTGAAATGGGTAGTCTTGGGTCTCTTGGTTGCCAGGTGGACTGTTGAATCCCTTTCAAAGAGAAATGCAGGTTGAAACCTCAATGGGGAATTTCTTACATCTGAGGGGGACAACTGTATTGGCAGGGGGGTGGGAGGGTAAAATTACCTACCCCCTCCTTCCCCACACCTGCTTCAGTCAGTCCCAGCCCTCCGCCACGTGAAGATTTCTGAGATGTTTCCTCCTCTCTATCCTCACAGCCCGGCCCTGATCCAGGCCCTTTTCTCTCCTGCCTGGATCCCTGCTCCAGCCTATTCTCTCATCTCATGGCCTCCAGCCTCGACCCCTTCCATCCTTACAGCAGCCAGAGGGGTCTTGTAGAGCACACACCTGATGCCTGAACCCCTCCATGGTGCCCCAGTGCCCTCCATGGTCCATGAGCCCCTGCATGACCCAACTGCTGCCCAGCTCTCCCGTCTCATCTCTAGGCTCCCATGTGATCACCCTTTGATTTCACATCCTCCATCCCATAGCAGTGAATTGTAATTGTAATTCACTCAAGCCCTCTTTCCTCTCCTTTCCTTTGCACACACTGTTCCCTGTGTCTGCAGTTCCCTTTTCTGCTCTCCTTTGCTGTCCTCCCTCCTCATCCTCCTTCAGGTCCCAGTGCAGATGTCCGCTCCTCCAGGAAGCTCTCCCTGATCCCCCAGGCAGGATAGATGCTCCTCTGGCTTCCCCACCCCAGCCACTCTGGGTCATCTCTGGGCATGGGTCTGTCCCCCTCATCAGACTGAATCCCGGGAAGGCAGAGCCAGGGCTGTCCCCATAACTGCCGGGTCCCTGCATAGGTTGGGCACCAAGTCAGAGATTAGGGAGTGTCAGTTAAGTGAAAGGCTCTTGGCATCCTAAGATGCCCTGTTTTCAAGACTATAATTGCTTGCTTTCTCCCAGATCCCTCATTCTGATTTTCTTTTCTGCCCAGAAAGATCCTCAGCAGGCCCTCAAGGAGCTGGCTAAGATGTGCATCCTGGCCGACTGCACCCTGATCCTTGCCTGGAGGTGAGATGGGCCTGCTCCCCCAGGTCAGGCTCTATCCTGAGAGTCATTTGCCCTCCCCCACCCACCTCCCGTGAACTCCCTGTGAGCCTGGGCAGGCAGTGCCTCACTGGACCTGTTTCTTTATGTGTAAAATAGGGTCTTCACATCTTTCTTGTAGGGTTGTAGGCACAAAAGCAGGTCATAGAGCCAATTTATAGGACCATACTAGGCACTTAGGAGCTAGACATAAAATCCTGCTGAATAATTAATTCCAAGTCTAGCTTTCTAAAGACCATTAGACTGGTTCTCCATATGGAAAAAGACAGCCCTTCCTCACCCCGTAATCGAACCTGAATCTTGATAATTACAGACACAAGAAGAAAAACTACAGTGAAAGTGTTAGAAGAAATCTTATAAAGTATATGTATTTATTACGATCTTGTGGCAGGAAAAGTCTTCCAAAGCAAGACCCCAGAAGCCATAAAGGAAAAGATTGGCTGATTTGAGAAAATTTAAAATTTAAAACTGCCATATGGTAAGAGATACTGTAAGCAAAATTAAGAGACGAGTGTCAAACTAAGAAAATCCTTGCTATCTATAACAAAGACGTAAGATGTCTGGCTTATATATGTATATATAAATTATATTTATACCGTTCAACTATATTTAAATGTTTATATTCATACGAATATATTTAAAGATATCTATTATACATTTATAAAGAATCTCCTACAATTCAATAAGAAAACAGTAGTCCAATTTTAAAAAGTCTTTTGTGGATTGCCAAAAACACATGAAAAAATTATCAGCCATAATTCAGCTTATCCAGAAAAAGTAAATTTTTAAAAAATGAGATGCCATTTTTCACCCATTAATTTGGTGAGTACATCAAGATGGTTAATATGAAATAGGCATGTTTGATTGGCAGGAGACTTGACTGGCTATTAAAACAGAAAATGGAGGGAGGGTATATAGCTCAGTGGTAGAGCGCATGCTTAGCATGCACAAAGTCCTAGGTTCAGTCCCCAGTGCCTCCATTAAATAAATTTATAAATAGGTAAACCTAATTATCCCCCCCAAAATGATAAATAAATACATAAATATTTAAAAACAAAAACAAAACCAACCAAACAAACAAACAGTAAAAACAGAAGATAGACACGCTCTTCAATGCAGAAATTTCTGCGTAAGGAATGTCTCCTCTTTGATGATCCCTGCCTGTGTGCCCAAATCCACAGTGATACCGGCCTTCCCAGCACCATCGGTGCAATAAGTTGCAGGACCAAAAAGCATGATATTTTAACTTATGTATAAAAGGCAGGAGGGGGAGGGTATAGCTCAAGTGATAGAGCACATGCCTAGCATAGATGAGGTCCTGGGTTCAATCCCCAGTACCTCATCTAAAAATAAATAAATAAACCTAATTACCTACCCCTCAAGAAAAAAGTTTAAAAGAATTTAAAAAAAAGGAAGGAAAATGAACCATGTTTGTGAACAGATACAGATGTGAATAAACTGGGGGTACCCCTGAGGGGAGGGGACTTTTATTCTCTGTCCTTCTGTTTTCTTCTGAATATATAATGATTAAAGCTTCTCTTTTTAAAGAATAGGTAACATACTCACGCAGTTCAAAAATCAGAAGTGATTTATATATAATAAAATATAGTACAGTATAATATAATATAATATATACTGTTTTTATATCTTTTAAATACTGTATGTATGTATACGGTTTGTATACAAATGGCAATTATTTTGCTGAGAAATCTCTCTTCTGCCCCTCCCCTCCCACTCCACTCCCTTTACCCTACAGGTAACCATTGTTGTTAGTTTCTTGGTTTCCTTCCAGTGTTTCTATAAATCGAAAACACATGTGAAAACATCTTAATTTTCCTTCTTAGACAAGAGGATAGTGTGTATATTGTTCTGTGCCTTGTGTTGTCGTGTCATTATGAGGAGGTCTGTTCTAGATCAGTACAGAGAGCCGCCTCATTTTTTTTTACAGCTATGTAATATTCTAATATGGTGTTTGCATTTAGAAAAACAAATCGATTTTTTAAAGAGAAATTTTAAGCTTATAGAAAAGTTGATTGCAAAATACAGAGCTCCTGCATACCCCCCTCCCCCTGCATACAGTTTCTCCAGTTATTTTTATCTTGTATTAGTGTGGTACGTTTGTTACAATTGGTGAACCATATTGTCATTATTTTTAACCAAAGTCCATACATTAGGGTTCACTCTTTGTGTTGCACATGCTGTGGGTCTTGACAAAGGTATGATGTGTCCATAATTAGTGTATCCTACAGGACAGTTTCACTGCCCTAAAAAGTCCTCTGTGCTCCCCACTATGTATCCCTTTCTCCCTCTAACCCCTGGCAACCTCTGATCTTTTTACTGTCTCCATAGTTTTGCCTTGTCTAGCCCTCAATTGTTTTTTTGGGGAGGGTAATTAGGTTTATTTATCATTTTTTTTAGAGGAGGTACTGGGGATTGAACCCAGGATCTCGTGCATGCCAAGTATGCACTCTGCCACTTGAGCTATACCCTCCCCTCTGCCTTGTCTAGAATATCATATAGTTGGAATCATGCAGTATGTAGCTTAAATAGAAAAATCCACAGTTCTTGTGTGTAGGGAAAACCCAGTTTCTTATCCTGTGATGAGATATCCTTTACTCCTCACACAAAACCCTTCACCTCTGTGTGGAGGTTTTTTCCCACAGCAAGCAGTTCTCTGCCAGCTGGGTGTCCTGCTCAATTCTGACACTGTCTTCCCGGAGATAGCATCAGATCCCACCGCACACAGCACTTCCCCACCGCGCACACACACTCAGACGCCAGGCGCGAGCCCCGCTAATCCCTGTGCTTCTGACCAGCTGGCCACAGGTCAGAGCTTCCAGTGACCACTTCCTCAGGTTTGATTTTGTGCTAGAGTGGTTCACAGAATTTGGAAACATTTACTTCTGTTTACCAGCTTATTAAAAGGTATGATAAAGGTTGGAGATGAATAGCCAGGTGAAGAGATACAGGGTGAGGTCTGGGAGGGTCCCGAGTGCAGGAGCTCCTGTCCCTGTGGAGTTGGGCTGCGTCACCCTCCCGGTGTGGATGTGTTCATCAGCCTGGAAGCTTCCCAAAACCCGCAGTCATGTTGGGATTTTACAGCGGCGTCTCACGTAGGCATGATCAATTATTAACTCTTACTTCCAGCCCCCTCTCTCCTCTGGAGGATGGGGTCTGGGGCTGAAAATTTCAAGCTTCTAATCATGGCTTGGACTTTCTGGCTATCAGCCCCCACCCAGGAGCCATCCAGGGACACCTCAGTGGAACAAAAATGCTCCTAGTACTCTTACCATGTAGGAAATTACAAGGGTTTGGGAGCTCTGTGCTGGGAACCGGTGTATACTTTCTATTGTCTCATGGTAGCCTTTTCAGATTGGCTTCTTTCACTTAGCAATGTGCTTATAAGGTTTCTCCATGCCTTTTCATGTGTTGGTGGTTCATTTGCTATCATCGAATACTGTCCCGCTGTCTGGATCCACGCTAATTTCCAGCTGTCTAGTATTCTGCCATATACTTAGATAGATGGACCAGGCCAGGAGGACACTTGGGTAGGTCCCAGGCTTTTGCTGTTACCAGCAATACTCCCGCCACTGCCCTGAACCCCAGGAATGAGTTTTTAGGCCGAAGGGTAAATGTATCTGTAATTCTGTGCCCTCCCTACGGCTGTGTTACCTCTATGCTGCTTGACTTTTTGGAAAAATGTATTTATGTATTGGCTGTATGTTAAAACAAAAGCAGGTATAAAAATTGCTCTCTTTTTACTGTGGGAGGCAGCAGTTTAGTATTAGGAGCCCAACTGGGTCAGGCAGACCCATGGAGGGAGCTGTCTCCCCTCCTTGCCAGCTGGGTGATCTTGGGCAGGTGACTCAATGCTACTGGTCTCGTTTCCCCGTGTGTAATGGTTTGAAAAAAATAAGTAATCTCTTCTCGGCCTTTTGGCTAAGATCAGGTGTAGTATCTTCTTATCAGTTTACTATCTGATACATCCTCTATCCGAGGACAATACAGTAAATGGCTTTTGGGAGCAGGGAGTTGGAATAGGAGCTTGTTCCGTCCATTCCACGCATTGACCTGGTACTGCAGTACTTTCAGGAATGGAGCACCCCTCTGGGGGGAAAAAAGGAAGTTTGCAAGATAGATTCAGTAGACGGTGTTTTCTCTGGTAACTTTCCACTCCTGGGAGCTTCCCTGGCCCTTAGACAGAAAAGATGCGACAAGATGCACCAGCCACTTCACGCTCTTAATGGCTAGGTGTAAAGTTGGGCGCAGAGTGTTTTCCAACTGCAGTTTCCTGGAAGGCTCTGTCACCCCAATTTTGTCACCTGTATGTCACTTTGTATCTTTTTGCTGCTGTCTTGCTCGCTATGGTAAAAGACGGTGTGCTGGTTTTCTTCCTTATCCCTTTAAAACTCTGGGTGTCTGTTTTTTTCCCCCATCGTTGCCTCTAATTTCCCCAGAACTGTAAATCTTACCCACAATCTAAGAGTTTCTCCTCTTACACACACACAGAACGAAAGAAAGAAAAGAAAAGAAAAGAAAAGAAAAGAAAAGAAAAGAAAAGAAAAGAAAAGAAAAGGGAAAGGAAAGGGAAAGGAAAGGAAAAAGGAAAAAGGAAAAAGGAAAAAGGAAAAGGGAAAAGGAAAAGAACTGCCTTATAGGATCTCTCAAGGGAGCCCAGAAGCTTCTGAACATAAAGAGCTTTGGACAGAGTGCAGCTAGGCCCCTACAAGGGAAATACTACCCATGTGTTTATATCCAAACTATGGAATATTTTGGAGCCCTTAGGTAAATGGGGTTGAGCTCCGTCTGCGAATGTGGAAGGAGGTCCTGATTGTACTGTAGGAAGCAAAAGTGAAAGCAAACGGTGTGACCGGATATAGGGTGCTAACTTGGTGTCCTGAACAAAATGATTAATAATAGTAACAATAATAATCCCTGCTGCAGTGAGAGGAAAGCGGCAAAACCCAGGGAAGAACACCAAATTTTAAAAATGAATGTTCTTTTTAAGAATGTAAACCATTGTTTGGTGGGGGAGGGTGCAGTTCAGTGGTAGAGCGTGTGCTTGGCATGCACAAGATCCTAGGTTCAATCCCCAGTTCCTCCATTAATTAATAAAAAAATAAACCTAATTATCTCCCCTCCACACACACAAAAACCAATATAAAGCAATGTTTAATCAACAAACATTGCTCACTAGCTAACCTTTGAAGGCTAAGAGAATGCCTCAGGATAAACACCTTATTTACTTTCACTCAACTCAATATTCTCAAGTTCCGAAGAGAAAAAAGGCCAGCTTTTTCCTGGTGCAAATAAACTTGGGCTCCTTTACTCTGCACACAGACAGACCCTTTTAGTGATTTCGTTGTTCCATCTACCTTTGAAACAGTTAATTACATGTCAAAAAACAAAACAAAACAAAACACTAGTGCCTAATGTGAAAATTAATGGCAATTATTAAGTTTTGTGAGTTGCCATAAAAGATGCAGCAGTCAGCGCCTGGAGCTTTCCTTTTGAAGGCGCTTTCAAAGCTTCATTTTTCTCAGTAGTGAGAGCTGAAAGCTTCATGAGGTTGTCTTCCTGTGGCTGAGAAAATAAAGTGTATTTCTGGGTTTTTTCCCTCTCAGACCCAGTGCAAATGCTCAGTGTGCTGACCTCCCTCCCAGAATAGCTAACATTTCTTTCTTTTTAAAAAATTTACTTATTTATTTTTTGTTAATGGAGGTATTGGGGATTGAACCCAGGACCTTGTGGATGCTAAGCATGTACTTTACCACTGAGCTACCCTCTTCCTCAGCTAACATTTTTTAAATAGGCTTCTAAGTGCCAGACATGGTTCTGAGCAGTTAGAAAGAATGGACTTATTTAATTTGTCACTGGCATCCACCCCACTTTACAGATGAGGAAACCATGGCCCAGAGAGATGAAAATCATTGGCCCAGGGCAGCTCAGATGGAAAGGCTCCCAGTGGGTCAGGCTCCTAAGCTCTGGCCCTTAGCCAAAGAAGATGTGTAAAGATGCACCTGTCCAGCAAGGGTTACTGAATCAAGGGGACATTTAGGACAGTTTGCAAAAGTTAATTTTTCTGTGTATTAGAGTTTGGAATTCTTAGCATCAGCAAATGAAATTAATCTAGAATATGACCCCCCCCCCCCGGCTGACTGATGTCTCTCACCTCAGCCCCGAGGAGGCCGGAAGGTACCTGGAGACATACAAGGCCTATGAGCAGAAGCCGGCAGACCTCCTGATGGAGAAGCTGGAGCAGGACTTCGTCTCCCGGGTGAGGCCACCTCACCTCCCTGGGCTTCCCCCAAGCTGCTTCTTGGGGGTTTAAGCTGCAGTTCTGATTTCAAGTCATATCTCTCCTCCCCCATCCCACCCTCAGCTTCCGGTCTCCTCTCCCACCTAAATAAGCATAAACCTGACCCTGCCCTCTCCAGCCCAGATCCCTCCTGTGGCTCCCCAGTGCCCTCCCATTTCTGTCGCTTCTCTGTGTGCCCATTCTGTTCCCTCTGCTCAGTCAGCTGCCTGATCCCATCTTTCCCACATCTCAGCTCTGATGCTTCCTTCTCCAGGAAGCCCTCCCAGATCCCCAAGCCAGGTCAGGTGTCCTCGGTGGGCTCCCTCTGTCCCAGCCCTGCCTGTCTGGGTCTTCATATCTGGAACTGATCTGTCTCCTGCACTGGACTGGGAGCCGCCAGAGGGCAGGTCTGGGCCTATCTCAGTCCCTGCTGTGTTCCCAGCAGCACCGAGCCCTCAGTGAGTGCTCAGGGAATATCTGCTGAATGAACTGTTGAATCTGGGCTCCAACAAGAGAGTAATGGTGGTATCCACAGCCACCCCTGAGGTGGGTACTATTAGGAACCTGATTTGCCTGAAAATGGAGGCCCAGAGAGGTCAGTTCCCTTGCCCAGGGTCTCCCAGGAAGTAAGCAGTGGGGTCTGGTTTTGAATCCAGGTCCACTCTAGAGCCTACGGTCTGCCTGGGGCAGAAATAACTCAAGATAAATGGCATTAACTTCTTATCACATGATCAGCACCCTCTCAGCTAGTTGGGGGTCACTCTGAGATGACCTTTTAATCACCAGAACACAAAAATCAGGGGTGGGGGTAAAGCTCAGTGGAAGAGTGCATGTTTGGCGTGCGCAAGGTCCTGGGTTCAATCCTCAGTGTCCCCGTTAAAGGGGAAAAAAGTCTTTAAATATTAAAGCAAAATCAAAACACACACAAAAAATGGCACTTATCAAGTGCCTCCTGCATGCAGGGCAGTCTGGAGACACAGCAGTGACCCAGGGCCACCCTCAGAGGCTCAATCTTGTTCTCCTTTCTTCTTCCAATACACCTCCACCCCTGCCCCTGCTTCCAGGTGACTGAATGTCTGACCACTGTGAAGTCAGTCAACAAAACGGACAGTCAGACCCTCCTGACTACTTTTGGGGTAAGGAACAATTTCTTTGTCCTGACAGACATTTCTCCCCTCCTGCCTTTTCAAGGAAGCCCCTCCCCCATCCTTCTTGCCTCCCCTGTCCTCCCCCAGGACCTCGCTTTTTTCTGGGAATACCTCACACTCTCCATCAGCTGGGGCAGGCTCGAGTTTTGTGTTCACCTCCCCTGACCTCTCACTCCTACCTTCCTCAGTCTCTGGAACAGCTCATAGCTGCATCTCAGGAAGACTTGGCCTTGTGCCCAGGCCTGGGGCCCCAGAAGGTAAGAGCCTTGGGAGTGGGCTTGAGGGGGTGGGGGCAAGAGGGAGCCCCAAATAAATAGGCACTCAGATCCCAAAGTTCTGAGGTTTTGGAAGGCCCACAGTGCCTCTCCTACAGATGGGGAGAACTGATGCCCAGTTCTGGGATAGAAACCAGGTCAGGCTACTTCTCTCCTAGCCTGCAGAGTCCTCTTCTGAGAATTTGGAGAAAAAGAAGCAAAAGCCCACTCTGATGTATCAAACAAATGGCTCATTTAATGACCAATTTCTCTTTTCTTTCTCCCTCCCCTCCAGGCCCGGAGGCTGTTTGATGTCTTACATGAGCCCTTCTTGAAAGTGCCCCGATGACCTCAGCTGCCAAGGAGGCTCTCGGTGTAACAATAAAGCATTTTCCTGGTGCAGACTCCCGTGGATGTGCTGGTGCGGTCCCTGGGAGGGTCCCTTCTCTGCCCTCGCCTTCTGATGGCCCAGGTGGCCACCTTCAGCTTGTCTTAGTTGCAGTCGTCAGTCTCCCTGGAGGAGACTAGGCAGGATCCTGCTGTGGCTTCTTCCGCTTCCTTTCCTGTCCCATGGGAGCTGGCTCCCTAGGCTCCGAATTCAGTGGTGGCTCTGGCATCTCCTCCTGGGACACTGTCTCTGGCACCTGGCTTTCCTGGCCCCGCTTCTTCCTCTTCTTGGTGGATGCTGGGTCTGCCTTGGTCTCAGGCTCTCCCGCATCCAACAGCTCAGGCTCCATCATCTCACCTTGTGGGTTAATCATCTCAGTCCCTGGCTCTGGTGGTTTGTGCCCTCTTTCTTTCTTCTTCCTCTTGGTGGATGCTAGAGCTGCCTGAGACTCAACGGCATCTGGCAGCTGAGGCTTCATCACCTCTTCTTGGGGCTGCATCTCTGGCCCTGGCTCCACCATCGCGTTCTGCCGTTTTTCTTTCTTTCTCTTTTTGGTGGATGCCAGGGCTGCCTCAGCCTGAGGCTCCACTTCCTGCGGCAGTTCAGACTCCATCACTTCCCCTGGGAGCTCCAAGGGTTTCATCTCTGGCTCTGTAGCCTCAGTCCCTGGCTCCCTCATCACTCTGGACCCCTTTTCTTTTTTCTGCTTCTTCGAAGATGGCGGTGGGATGGCTTCCCCCTGTGGCTCCAACTTCACCTGCAGCTGAGACTCAACTATCGTCCCATCCACTGACTCCATCCCTTCTGTCCCCTTCTGCCTCTTCCTCTTTTTGGTAGGGGACAGGACTGTCTCTTCCTGAGGCTCAGTTTTAACCATACATTCCAGCTCCACTGTTTTTTCTTCTGTCTTCAGCATCCCCATTTCTGGCTTGACCATTTCTACCTCTTTGGGCTTCTTTTTCCTCTTCTTGGTGGTGGATGGGAGCAGCACTCCCTGGGGCTCCAACGTCTCAGCAGCGGGCTCTGTTGCCACCGGCTCTGTCACCTCCAATTCTTCCAGCTGCTGCTTTTTTTTCTTCTTCCCTACATCCATCTCTGGGGATCCCAAAGCTGTGTCCACCTCCAGGGCTCCATGCTCATTCACTGCCTCCTGAGGAACTGAGGCCTCTGGCATATGCTTCTTTTTTTTTCTCTTCCCCAAGGCCGGTGACTTCAGTGCTGAGACTGACCCAGGCCCTGTGACTGGTGTGCTGCCTCCAAAGGCACAGAACCGAGGCCGCAGGCCAGGGGGGATTTGTGGTGGGGGACTTGTAGGAATGGGCTGCAGCAGGGTCCCTGTTGGGGCTTCCTGGGGACCCTCAAAGATCCTTAGGCTGCCGTGGGGGACTGGGGCACAGGTGAGGCCCCCTCCTGCCTCCGCTGAGGGGGCCAGCAGGGTTGCTTCTCCTCCAGCCTGGGGGCCACTCCTGCTGAGGACCCGGTAGCGGTGCCGCTTGCCTGCCAACTTGCCCTTCACTGTCTGGGAGCCAGAGAGAGGCACGAGCCGCCCATTGAGGCTGAGGGGAGAAAGGGGGAAGACAGAAGCTGGGTCAGATTCTTTGAGTGGGACAGGGGAAAGGAGCTGAGAAGCAGCATTTCTGGATTCCCCAGGAAAGCCCTGCTGAATTTCCCCCAGATTCAGTCCGTACGGTGGGGAGTATTCCCGGAAGGTGGCATGGGACCACTCACCAGTCTGGGGCGAAGTCTACAGGGGCCTGGATAAGCCACAGTTCTGTATCTGGGCCCGTCAATGCCTCCAAAGAGAATCGGCTGTGCTCTGAGGCTGGGGGCGTCGCAGTAAAGTTGGGGGGACAAGAAAACCGAGCAGCACCTGCAGAAGGGGAAACCGGGGGTCTGTTGACACTTAACGGCCGGTCTAATCCTCCAAGGCGCCCATCGGTCCGTCGGCCCCAACTTCTTGACCGCCCCAATCCACTCTCCACATCTTTCCTCTCTCCGGCCTGTTCCCCAAAGGCGCCTCTGTTTCCGCCGATCCAACCCTCGTTCTCTCCGCCGGTACTCCCCCGAAAGATATCCTCCCTTCATCCGGAATCCCCCCCCAAACCCTGCCAGTCCCTGGGGGACACACTCTCCGCAGGTCCTGTCTCCGAGGATGTCCCGTTTTCCGTCTGAACGCCGCAGGGCGCCCCTTTCTCCTCCCGCCAGCTAACTCTGCACCCCGTCGACCCACAGTGAAGCAACTCACCGCCGGATGGGGTCCCCGCCGTCCCGGGACCCATGCCTCACATAGACCCAGCAGCCACAGCCACTTAGGCCCCGCCGCCGACCACGTGGAACCAAAGGGGTGGGGCCTCACCTGGGAGGGTCCATGTGGTGCGGGGGTGCGGGAGCGCGGGAGGGTCGCTCGGAGACCGCTCTCTCTCTGAACAAAAATGGGGGAAATTTCCACTCGTGCAGAGCAGACACCTGAGAAAGATATCTTTTCCAAGAAACTTCTGCTCCAGAGATCAGCTGATTCGCTGTCTGGCTGGAGTTAGAGCCGCACCAGGTCCCTGCAGGTATCCCCCGAGTCACTTGGACATGATTTGCTCCAAAGTTGCCTTAAAGGGGCAGCCACATTGATAAGCCCTAACTCTTAAAGAGACAGGAAGATCGATTGGTCTGGAATTCTTAAAGAGACGGGTAAGAGTCTAGGTTGGCAGTCCTGTGCTTTCAGTGTTACAGTCTCTTCTAGGGAGGTCCAGTTGTCTCGGAAGTTCAGAACTTGAGCGGGAGAGGTGAGAAAATGGAGGAATGGGGGTAATTCCTCCCGAGGGCTTTAAGCACCAGCTAGGGGCGGGGCTTCTGGACTCCGGGGGAGCGGGAAACATACGGGGAGGAGCCTGTGGATCCCGGGGCGGAGCCTCCGCACTCGAGAGCTGGACCCGCGTGGGGAGGTGCGAACTAAGGGGAGAGGCTGTGGACCAAATGACACGGGTAGTACCCCGAGGATTTAGTCCCATGCGTGAGGGACATTCCTAAAGCTTCAGAGAAAGGGAGAGGGTGTAGAAGTCCCGACCAGCGCCCCTTCCCTGTCCCCGGGCGCGTGTAAACAGCGGCACGTGGACGCAGATTTGGGGACGCGCTCACGCCCTTTCCCACAGGGACCGCACCGCGTGGGGAGACGGGCGGAGCCGCGGGACGGTGGCTAGACAGGGTGACCCAACTGCATTCCTGACCGGTGTGTCAGCGCTGATTCCCGCCCCCTCGGCCGAGATTTCTGATCCTACTTTAGAACTGGGGTGCCCACCTTTCAGGGAGCCAGCGGCTTTTCTGAGCGGAAGGAGGGTCAGGGAAAGAGGATGCGTTGTCTCCTCCGGGGATTACCATACAGTTCCCGCGCGTGGGCGAGACACGGGGCGCCGCCCCTGAGGGCTCCGGGACTACAATTCCCAGACAACGCGAGGCGGGGAGGAGCCCGACGTTGGTCGCGGAAGCTGCTGGGAATTGTAGTCCCAGCCTCTGACTTCGGGCACTGTTGCTGGGAAATTCTGTAAAGTTCCAAACTGCACTTTTTACCGACGGGGAGATCGAGGCTCAGAGACTCGAGGGTACACTGATTTCTAGCATCCCCCGCCTTGGGGGTCGAGGGATGTGTCTCCCCCAGATTTATGTAACCTTCTACCTCTTTGGTGGCATCCAGATCTTCATTCAAGAAGGGGGAAACTCAGCCTGAAGGGGTGCGGCAGGGACTCAGGGGTCCATCTCCTGCAGCCACAGCGAGTAGGAGTCTGGACTCTAAAGTAGTCAGGTCGCCCTCTGCCTTTGGGCCTCACCTTTCCTGTCTGTGAAATGGACTTTGGGCGACTACTCCAAATGTTAGTCTCCGTCTACGTCCTTCCCCTCTGGGACTACAAGTCCCAAGGTGCACGAGGCGACCCTGTCTCCCCCTTCCCTCCGGGACCCACCTCCCTCCTGTCGGAGTCACGTCGTCTAACCTGTTCCCGGCGCCTGCCCCGCCCCGTCCTCTGCTCCCCGCAGCCGGAGCTGGAGCCGGAGGAAGCCCCCCGGTACCAAGACCTGCCCCGGATCCGTGAGTTACACCCTCCTCCCCGGGTTCAGCGGCTCTGAAGGAGCCCAACACTCTCGTCTCTGGGAGGACTGGGAGGAGACTCGGACGCCGGGTCCCAGGGCAGAATTGGGGGTGCGCAGACGCCAGGGACGTTAGAAGAATGAAACTGCGATGCCTGATTTACTGGCCATAAGGAAAAGGGGGCTCAGATGCCTGAGTTCTTGGAGTAGAGGGCTCGGATGCCTTGGTCTCGAGGAGACGTTTGGAGCTGGGGCTCCTGAGTCCCTCGAACTGGAGGCTCTTGGAAGCCTGAATCCTGGAGTAGAATTGGGGTAGCGAATCTTTCGGGCAGAAATGGGAGGCTCGGACTGCTGGGGCTCTGGAATGGGCGGCCGTCCCTGCCGCCCTTCAGCTGCTTTCTCGACCGAATCTCTAGACCTCCGAGCAGAATTAGGGGTGGAGTGGGAATAGTGGAACCCGGGTTCCTAAAATGAAGCAGAACAAACACCCGGGGTCCCTCTGGAGGCTGTGTCCAGCGTTCCCCCCACTGTCTGGTTCCAAGGTAGGGGCCGAGGGTAAGGGAAGCAGGGCAGGTCTCCAACCTCCTCTGTGCCGCTGCGCGATCCCCAACATGTCATTAACCGGGGTGTCAGACCTGCCTAACCAGAGGAGGGACCTCCGCCCCAGGGCGCCCCCTGGCGGGGGCGGGGGGCCTCCTATTGCCTCATAAAGGTGGGAAATATCTGGGGTTTGCAAAATGTGTTTTAGAACCCAGGACAGAATTCCAGAAGGTGGGGTTCGATTCTGGAAGGCTTGCGTGGCTGGGCACTATACAGTCATTACCTACGGAAGATGGGGGTAAACTGAGGCTTAGAGGTCACCCGGGCAGCAGAACTGTGAATCAGGTATTTGACTTCCCCCTTCCTCAGCCGCTGTCTGGGGGACGGGATTCCATCCTCTCCAACTGGATTATCTGACTAACTTTTCTCCTAGGGCTCCTGGCCCTGACCCTGAGGTGAGAAATGTCACCTCCACCCCCATCTGGCTGACCTGAAGTAGTGTGGGAGATAAGGGAGGATAGAGGCTAATTCTGGAGGTGTGTGTCTGTCCTTGAAGCTGTGGGAGGCAGGGCCCTGTCTCTCCCTTCTCTCCACCCCCATGCGTCATGTGAGGGGATTAAGCAAGGGGGTGGGGGAGGCAGGGGGTTCCCAGGAGAGAGAAAGAACTTCCTAATGTCTGGGCTTTAATGGCATTTGGTGATAGCCTGAGATGAAATTAAAAATAATAACCGTGGCTGCCAAGACAGAGCTCACAGCATGCCAGGCTCAGGGCTGGCAGGTAGACTGATGGTTCCCATTGTCCACAGAAGTTTCTGGCAACAACCCAAGGGTCTCACTTCCAATAAGGTTTCCTGACCCCACCCCGAGGAATGACTTCTCCCTCGTCCAGTGGGGAAACTGAGGTTGGAGTGTGGGCACAGCCCACACACTAGGCTTTTGCCACCTTCTGTTTGGAATGTTCCAGGGCTACCCAGGCCCTGGAAGGGGCCAGAACTGGGGATGACCCGAACTCAGGAAAGCACAGGGAGAATTTAGGGCTCTGAGATGCAAGGGCTGAAGTCAAGATTCCAGGGGTCAAAGCTCAGGGCTTTTAGAATCTCAGATTTGAAAGAGCCCTTTTGGAGGAAAAAAAATTACTTTGGGTCTTCAGCCCTCAGTCTGTGCCAGGCTCTGAATTATCTTAATGAATAGCCAAGGAAGGCTGGGAATTAGGAAACCTCTACATCTGAACTTCACTTTGTGTCCTGCACTGTTCTAAACACTATACATAAATTCTATCATTCACACCTCACACTTCTTTGAGGTGAAGGTATTGATTCCCCCATAATATACACGAGGAAGCTGAGGCACAGAGAAGCTGCATAACTGGCCCAAGGTGGAGGTTTAAAGAAGGGAGGGGACCTAGCCCATTTCACAGAGGGGAAAGCTGAGTCCCAGAGAGAGTGGGGCCTCTCCCAGCATCAGTGTGTTGACAGAGCTGGAAGATTCCAACCTGGGTATTCCCAGCCCAGCCTGGCGCTCTGACCCGATTCCCATTGAAGATGGTTCCCCCAGGAAGTCCACCCTTTCCCCGCCCCCCCTACCCCCCGGATTCTTAACCCTAAAGAATCTGGCTGGGGTGCAGAAGATGCCGGGAAGGAGACCTAAGGGCGGAGGGTGGGGGAGCCTGACGGAGAGGACCTGGGGGTGGAGGACAGGGGCCTGGAGCAGAGGCGCGGCCCGCGCCACCCTCGCGCCCCACCCGGCCCCCGCTCCCCTGCCGCAGGAGGTGCGGCACCTGCCCAGGCCCGCCGCGCATTCCCAGGGTCTGAGCTCAGGCGCTGTCAGCACCCCCCGGCGGGGGTCGGGCTGTGACCTGGAGCGCCCTCTGGTGGCCCCGACACCCCCTTCTGCCGCATCGGCTCCCGGACGGTCCCACGCTCAGCCTTGGCATTTCCTTAGACCAAGAGGATGTCAGCGTGGGACCTGAGAGTCTTAGAATTTGGGAATAATGAAATCCCCAAAAGAACCATTCCCTGCCAGAATGCTGGCACTGGAGGTAGTATAGATGGTTCATTTTAATATTCAACGAACCCAGAGTGTTTCCTGTGTATCTCATAGATCCTAAAAGACATAAGTTCTAATTCCTGTAATCTCTACTTTTTGAGGCCTCAATTCTCAGAATCTTAACTCCTCTCCACCTTCTGGTCAGTTGGATCCTCACAACAGTCCTCTGAGGTGGACTGCTATTTATCCTCATTTTACAGATCAGGAGACTGAGGCACTCTTGTCAGATGGGACAGTGGTACCACCTGATTTGAACCCTGGAAGTCTGGCTCCTTAATTGTGTTTTTAGCAACTCCACTGTACCAAACATTCATCTAGACTTTTAAGACATTGGACTCTTGGTATAGGTAGAACTCGGAGCAGGAAGACAGAGGAATCCAGACTAGCCAAAGTAGAGAATTCTAGAATGTTCCAAAAGGTAGAATCTTGGTCTCAGAACTTTTAAACAATAGCCTCTCAGGCTGGCAGTTTTAGGTTCTGTAGAAATTTAATTACAATCTCAAGGTGTTTATAATTTAAGAATCTAGACCTCTGAGAGATTGAGGAGGCTTCTCAGAATAGCTGATTTGACTCCTCCTTTCACTGTTGGGGAAACTGAGGCCCAAGGAATGAAGGGGCCTTGTAGCCCAAGGTCACACACTCCCAACACACCCAAATGAGCCACCAGCCCCAACAGGTTCTGTTCCGAGGCTTCCCAGACAGAGGCCAGAATCAGCACGCCCCAGCCCGCCCTGCTGCCCACGCCTCACCCTAAGTCAAATGTAAGCGGTCGGTTGGTGCACTGGGGAGGTGGCAGGGCTGGCGGGCGTGGCGGCTACCATGGAGATGGGGATGGTGCTGGCTTGACTGGTTCCCAGTGGCCTGCCTCCTTCTCACTGGGCTGGTGACCACAGTGGCCCAGCCTTCCTTGGCCTCCTCCCTGTTCTTCCTGTTAATGCTGGGTCCGTGTGAACCAGGTCGTCTCTGGGGAGAGGAAGCTGAGTGGTCCCCATCCTCTGGAGCCCCTCCAGTCTGGTGGAGATGACCGAGAATGAAAAGTTAGGTCCAGGTGTAAAAGTCAATATGGGGACTTCTTGCATGGTGACCCTGAACAAAAGGTCCCCCACTTTCTTGCTTGCTATGGAGGTTTTGATCATGGAAGAAGAGCACTTGGCACAATTCTAGGGGGCAGTGTTCCCTCAATAAATGGTTGTTTTATTTCATTATACCCTTAAGCAACTAGCACAGGCCCTGGGATATAATAGGCAGCACAGTCATTATTTTTTAAAAGATCCCCAGTCTTTGTCAGTGTCTCCTGGTCCCTAGTGAGCATCCAGTAATTGATATTATTATTGCAACAGCTGTTCACTATAATGCCTGGCACATAGTTAGGTGATCAGTGGATAATTGTTGAAGGAATGATCAAGTCTTCTTAGGGCTGAGATAGCGAGAAAGACAAGGAGCCAAGTAGACTGAACTGTCCTTAGCCTTCTAGGAGGGCTTTGCAGGAGTTGACATTTCCCAGCCAGGGAAGTGGAGGCGCATAGCGCTTCCAGTGGAAGGAACTAGGAGAGTAAAGGCGCTGTCCCTCTCCTCGCTTCCCCTGGTTCCCTGCGGGCGGGCTCTGAGAAGGCTCTCCCCCCGCACCCCCAACCGCAGGCGCCCCGCTCCGGCCGGCACCATGGACAGCGAGGCTTTCCAGAGCTCGCGGGACCTTCTGGATCTGAATTTTCAGTGTGAGCTGCGGTAGGGGGCGGGCCCTCAGAGGGGAGAGGCTGGACCCTGCCCAGAGGTCTGGGTCCTTACCTCCACTCCTGCCCGCCCAGCTCTGGCCATGAAGCACATGGACCTGAAGCAGATGGAGCTGGACACGGCGGCGGCTAAGGTGGACGAACTGACCAAGCAGCTGGAATCGCTGTGGTCAGACTCACCAACGCCTCCTGGCTCGCAGGCCGGAGCCCCCGCTCGGGTGAGACTGCTCGCTCTCGTCCCCACCCTGGCCCTCAAAATCAGTATATTTCCGCATGGAGTCCAGGCAAGCCTGTCCCATAGGGCTGTGCAGGTTGTGGGCTATTAAAGGGCACTTGATAGAGGGAACCTGTGGAAGTGGACATCGGTCAGGACTCTCGAAAGGAAAGGGGACTTTATTCTAAGCGGCGCAAAGGCACTCTATGTGCTAACCTCAGCCCTGATTTCAGGGCTGTCTCCCCAACACCTTTCTCGTGGGCTCTCTGCCAGAATCTCCAGCTCCAACCCCCAGGATTGATTTTCCGTCACATCTATCGACCTCCTACCAACCCTCTACCAACGTCTACTTTGACCCCTCAATGTCCTGACCTTCCCACAGCTGTCCCGGTACAGTTCCAGCCCGGTCCCCGAGCCCTTAGGCAACCGCGGGTCCCCCCGGAAGGCGACCACCGACAGCGCAGACACCCCGTTCGGACGCTCCGAGAGCGCCCCAGCTCTGCTCCCCTACAGCTCGCTGTCCGCTAAGGGCCGGCCGTCGTCCCCGCGCACCCCGCTCTACCTGCAGCCGGACACCTACGGCAGCCTGGACCGCGCGCCCTCGCCCCGGCCCCGCGCCTTCGATGGCGCAGGCAGCCCCCTCGGCCGTGCGCCTTCCCCGCGGCCGGGCTCGGGCCCGCTCCGCCAGCAGGGTCCCCCCACGCCCTTTGACTTCTTGGGTCGTGCCGGCTCCCCGCGCGGCAGCCCCTTGGCGGAGGGGCCCCAGGTCTTCTTCCCAGAGCGCGGGCCCTCGCCACGCCCCCCGACCGCAGCCTACGACGCGCCGGCGGCCTTTGGGAGCTCTCTACTGGGCGCGGGCGGCAGCGCCTTCGCCCCGCCTCTGCGCGCGCAAGGTGAGCCCGGGGGCCGAACTTGAGGGCGGGGAGCGGAGGTGGGGTGTCGAGGAGTGGGAGGAGCGCGGGCTAGCGTCTCCCTGCCCCCTCATCCTCATTGGCGACCTCTCCCTAGATGACCTTACGCTGCGCCGGCGGCCCCCCAAAGCCTGGAACGAGTCTGACCTGGACGTGGCGTACGAGAAGAAGTCCTCACAGACAGCAAGCTATGAACGTGAGTAATGAGAGACCGGAGGAATCGGGGAGCCGGAGAGGAGTCCCCCAGACCCTAATGATTCCCTTCTCGCAGGCCTGGACGTCTTTGCGCGACCCTCTTCACCGGGCCTGCAGCTGTTACCCTGGAGAGAGAGCAGCCTGGATGGTGGACTGGGGGCCACCGGCAAGGTGAGGGGCCAGAGAAGCTTGGGGAGGGGGTGGTGGGTAAGGATGGGGTCAGGTCTAGTCTCCCCCTCCTGGCTGCGCCGGCAGTTTCTGCACCCTTCCCCTCGCTCTTCCTTTATCCTAGATTTCTGTCCCCCTTCCTGACCCTCTTTCTTTCCCTCTCTGTCTCCCTTCTCCTCCTCCTCTCCCTCATCACTTTTTGCCCTTACCCCCCACCTCCCTTCCTCCCCTCCCTTAGCATTCATTCTGTTACTCCTAACTTTTTCCCACCTGAGCCCCTTCTTCCTTCCTTCCTTCCCTCTTTCTCCCCCAGGACAACCTCACCAGCGCTACTTTGCCCCGCAATTACAAGGTCTCTCCTCTGGCCAACGACAGGCGTTCCGATGTAGGCAGCTATCGCCGATCTCTGGGCTCCGCGGCACCATCAGGGACTTTGCCTCGAAACTGGCAACCTGTCAGCCGCATCCCTATGCCTCCTTCCAGCCCCCAGCCCCGCAGTGCCCCCCGCCAGCGCCCCATCCCCCTCAGCATGATATTCAAACTGCAGAATGCCTTCTGGGAGCACGGGGCCAGCAGGGCCATGCTCCCTGGCTCCCCCATCTTCTCCCGAGCTCCCCCGCCTAAGCTGCCTCCCCAGCCCCAGGCTCCTCCACAGGCCCAGCCCCAACCACAGCCGCAGCCGCCCCCACAGCCCCAGCCACAACTACAACCCCAGCCTCAACCCCAGCCTCAAGCCCCTGCCCCAGTCCCCCAACCCCCTCAACAGACTTGGCCCCCTATGAGTGAAGGTGAGTCAGCAATGGGAGCCCCAGAGGGCTGGGTGAGGGGAGGACAAATGGCTGGGGGCCAGACCAACTAGGGGAGCCATCTCGGCCAAACACCTATTCCCAGACATTGTCCCTGCAGACAGTGAGGCCAGATGGGCTTGGGAATTTGCTCAGGAGCTAGGGATAGCACAGTGGTTAACCATGGACCCTGGGGTCAGACTGCCTGGCTCTATGCTGTGTGACCTTTAGTAAGTCACTTAACCTCTCTGGACCTCAATTTCCTTGAATGTAAAATGTGAATAATGATAGAACCTATCTTTATTCTGGGATATGGTACTAGATTATTTAATCCATATAAAGTCCTAAAATACAGCCTGATGTATAGTAAACCCTCAATAGCTATCATATTAGTAGGGTTTTTTGTTTGTTTGTTTGTTTGTTTGTTTGTTTTTTGGTGTGAAACCAGCTCAGGGCTTGGATTTAAGCAGAGTAGGTTTTGAGCACCTCTCCACCATTGACCTGCTGGTGACTCAGGATAAAATTAGTTAACCTATCTGAGCTTACATTTTCTCATCTGTGAAGAGATATTAATTATATTTACCCCATAGATTATGATGAGCATTCAATGAAATAATGTATAAAGAGTGATCACTATTATTTCTACCCACTTTAGAAGCTCTACTAGAGAGGCATGAGATCATCAGTCTCCAGGATTCTAGCCCTAGCAGTTTTCTGCCTGAGTTGTTAGGAGAGGAAATTCTTAGACTCTTACAAAGTCAAGCTTATCATGACAGTAGGAGCAGAGATTCTGGAGTCCGATAGAACTGAATTCAAATCCCAGCTGTGTGGCTTTAGGTAACTGACTTGCCCTCTCGGAGACTCAGTTTCCCCTTCTATGATGATGAGATAATGGCCATATATCTACCTCCCAAGTTAGTGGTGAGAATTCAATAAGACAAGCATGTCAAGTACAAGGTGCATGCCAAGTACTTAATAAATGGGGGATGTCATAATTGTCTGTTATTCACAACCCAGGGAAGTATAGCCCAGAGAGAGCAAGGAGCTACCCTGAGGTCACACAGCAAATCAAGTGCTGGTTGCAGGTCCTGGAAGTTGTGGGGAGGAAGTCTTGAGGGTCTCCCAGAGTCCCCTCCTCTGATTGTGCTCTTGTTCCTTCCAGGCCTCCCCAAACCTCCCCCTGAGTTAGAGCCTGAACCAGAACTGGAGGGGCTGCTGACACCAGTGCTGGAGGCTGGTGATTCAGACGAAGGGGCTGTCACTCGGCCCCTTAGTCCCACACGGCTGCAGCCAGCACTGCCACCCGAGGCACAGTCAGTGCCTGAGCTGGAGGAGGTGGCACGGGTGCTGGCTGAGATTCCACGGCCCCTCAAACGCAGGGGCTCCATGGAGCAGAGCCCTGCTGTAGCCCTGCCCCCCACCCACAAAAAGCAGTACCAGCAGATCATCAGCCGCCTCTTCCATCGTCATGGGGGGCCTGGGGGGCCTGAGCCGGAGCTGTCTCCCATCACTGAGGGATCTGAGGCCAGGGCAGGGCCCCCTGCTCCTGCCCCTCCAGCTCCCATACCTCCCCCAGCCCCGCTCCAGAGCAGCCCACCAGAGCAGCCACAGAGCATGGTAAGTAATACAGGAGGAACTGGGGGTATATTAGTTATTATATGGAGGCATCCCTTCCCTTTTGGAACAGAATCTGGAAATTGCACATATCACAGCAAACAATCTACTGCATCCCACTGGCCAGGAACCCAGCTGCAAGGGAGGCTGGGAAATGTAGTTTTTAATCTAAGTGTACTCGTGTACAGAGGAAAGGGAGAACATGCATGGAGGGGCATCCAAAAGTCTTGACCACACTGAGACTTTCTTTGTTCCTCTCCAGTAACCTGTCCACATCCCCCTTTAGGAATCTTAGAGTCTTACAACCTGGAAATGACTTCATCTTGGCACAACAGTGGGTTTATTCTGGGATCTGAAAAGCCTGCCTGAATCAAGTCAGTCACCATTTCTCTCCCTAGTTGGCATAGTCTCTCATGTCCGCCTTCTCTGGGGATCCATTCTTTCCTTTTACACCTCAGCAAGCCTGCGCTGTGGCTAGAAATGGCCCACCAGCCCTGACTCAAAATAACCTCTCAGTTCAAGTCTGTTGATATCTTCTGACTCTAGTCAGAGCTTCTTCCATTCACATTTTCAAAAACAAATCTCTGGTCTCTGAGGCTTTGGGTGTCATGGTTAAGTGCATCAGCTGCTGAGCTAATCAGGGGTACAACCCTGGACAAGACACTTAGCCCCTCTGGGTCTTGGTTTCCTCATCTGTAAAATGGGGATGAGACTAACCATAGGGTTGCTATAAGGATTAAATACATAATATAGTGCCTAGAATAGCATCTGGCACTCAACTGCTTACTATTATTGTTATCATTTGACCAGGGGATGCTCTCTTGCTGATCTTGGTCTGATTTCGGTATCTTGGCTGGGGGTGTGGGGTGTAGTCAAATGGAACAATCCTCATTGCTCAGTGTGGGTAGACGGAGGGAGAGGAATGAGAAGTGGGGGCCAGGTGGACCCCAAAATGCCTATTCCTGGGCCCTTCTGAGAGTGGAGCCAAGAAATATTGAGGCTCAGGATCTTGAAATCAAGAATAGGAGAATGAAAACATCTTGAAATGGTCAAGCGGCCTCACTGTAGAATCCCTGATCACAGGGAAACTTGAAAATTCACAGAATTCAAGAATTAAATCCTGGCATCACAATCTCAGAACTGTGGAATTTCAGAATCCTTGAACACTGAAGGTTTGAACAGGATCTTAAATTGAAAAGTTAGTAACACAAACCCTGGTTATTACTAATTCTTGAAGTCACCCAAATGAGAAATTAGGCTCATCATTTGAACCATAAAATCACCAATTAGTGCACTAACATAATACAGAATTTTATTTCAAATGAATATTTTCCACTAGAAAGGAATAAACAAACATCACAGAAAGCTGGAGGAAATAAATAACAAGTAGAAGAATGAGGCCAAAGTGACAGCACTAGAGAGAACCACGATTAACATTTTGAGTATTTCCTTGCAATCTTTTGGAATGAAATTCTAACCATAAAATATTAAAGTTCTCACTCAGAATCTTGGGAATGCAGTGCCTTGGGTCTTCAGCAATTTGAAATGGCACAACTTAGCATTTCTGGACTCACAACATAATTAGAAACTTGTAATAACTGAGTATCAGAGAATTTTGAAACCAGTGGCTCCTGGGATCTCCAAATTCCAGAATCTTGAAATCATTGACATCAAGGACCAGAATCACAAATGCTACATGCTCAGAATAAATGGATTTTGTAGGAGGATACTTGAAAATCGAAAATAAGAAACCACAAGGAATAATACGATAAACATTCTAATTCCAAACATCCAGAATTAACACTTGGTAACACCTTGTCAGGTGTGCTTCATAGCTTTTTTTTTTATATATATATATATATGTAAAAGAAATATCTGGCTCCCACAATCATCAATCTGATTGCCTCCCAGCTTCCTCTCTGGTCTCAGGGCCTGCGATTCATTAGATTCTCTAACTGTTGTAGGGAACCAGAGGCTGTAGAACTGAGGGGCCCTCCTTCCCATGGTCCTCTGGACTCAGGCTCTGCACATTCCTCAGTTTCAATCACACCCCTGTCTAGTTGGATGACCTGGGGCTGTTGCCGTCAAGTCCCTGAGCTTCTGGTTCCCACTCTGAGTAATGTATGTGTTAGCGATCCTCTCAAGCCACTGAAGCCCCTGGCCCTGTTCCCAGGAGATGCGTTCGGTGCTGCGGAAGGCCGGCTCCCCGCGCAAGGTCCGCCGCGCGCGCCTCAACCCACTTGTGCTGCTGCTGGACGCCGCGCTGACCGGGGAGCTGGACGTGGTGCAGCAGGCGGTGAAGGAGGTGAGTGTTGCTAGAGAGCAGGGCTGCTGGGGTGGAGGAGCGGGAGGCCGGGTGGCAGCCGCCGGACTGAGCCTCCCGCTCCCTGGCAGATGAACGACCCGAGCCAGCCCAACGAGGAGGGCATCACTGCCCTGCACAACGCCATCTGCGGCGCCAACTACCCCATCGTGGACTTCCTCATCGCGGCGGGTGCCAACGTCAACTCGCCCGATAGCCACGGCTGGTGAGCCCTGACGGCGTGGCCGACGTGGGGCGGGGACGGCGCTGCGGGTCGGGATCCTTGCGGGCGACCTCGCGGCTTCTCACGCATGCCTCCCACGCCCAGGACACCGTTGCACTGCGCGGCGTCGTGCAACGACACGGCCATCTGCACGGCGCTGGTGCAGCACGGCGCGGCAATCTTCGCCACCACGCTCAGTGACGGCGCCACCGCCATCGAGAAGTGTGACCCTTACCGCGAGGGTTACGCAGACTGCGCCACTTACCTGGCAGGTGCGAGGCAGAGCTGCAGTGCCCCGGTGGGCGGGCTGGGCCACCCCTGGGGGAGGGGGTCGCTGGGACTGGGCCGTCCAGCTGGCAGGTGTTGGGTTGGGGGTGGGTGGGGAAGCTGCAGACTGCAGCTCCCTAGAGAGAAGCTCTAGGGGCTGTATCAACCAAGTGGCAGCATCACAGAGGAAGGGCCAGCGGAATGGACCACCTGCAGGGGTTGGGGACTGGCAGGTGCAAGAAGGGTGTGTGTAGGAGGGAGCAGACGGTGCCACCTTCGAGGGAGAGGGGTACAAGGACTGTGCCACGCAAGCTGGACACCTGTGGGAGGAGTGGTTTGTGGAGATTGGGCTGCTTTATCTGTTTCGCATCGGCGGGGGTGGGGAGTTGGATGTTCCAACTATACCATCCACCTGGCATAGGGCTGGGCATGTGGGCTGTGCTACCTGTGGGAGGTATAGTACCATACAGGTGACAGGTGAGCAGGCCATGGTTTTAGGGGAGAGGCTTGGGGACACTTCCACTTGAAGGGAGACATGAGGCTGTGTCACATATCTCCAGGAGGTGGGGCACATCACCTAAACAGGTGATGGGAGGAACTAGGTAGACTGTACCATGGGGGCGTGCCTAGGGTCTGTGCTGCACACCTGGAGGCGCCAACTGTATCATAAGGTGGAGTTCGGAGCTTCACAGAGCTGGACCAAGGCAGGCTGTAGGACCTGGAGGTGGGGCAGTGTATTTGAGGGGTGACCCTAGAGGGACTACGGGACAGTCTGCTGGGCTACAGCAGAAAGTGGGTGGCAGCCATGGGTCTGTGACACCTGCCTTATCCGTGGGCAGTGGCAGATCCGGACTGGACCACTGGGGCGGGAAGTAAAAGGTCCACTGAAGAGGAGTAGGACAGTGAGCTTTGGGGAGGGAGACTGTGATCACCTTTGTCACAGTGAGGTGGAGACTGACATATGAAGATTTTACTGTCCTACCTGCCAGGGACGTGGGGGAGTTCTGTGAGCGTGAAGCAGAGATAGGACAGCGCACGGGGGGAGGCGTGGCAAGGGAGGGGAGAGGAGAACACGCGAAATGAACCACTAAAGAGGGGGAGCGTGGTGGACTATCATCTGGAAAGGAGGCTAAATCCTTGATAGGAATTTAACCACTTAAGGGGGTAGGGGAGGTTCAGGTGGGCTATACTATCTGGAAAATTATTACATCTTCTCTGGAAAATTTATCTTTTATGGAGGGGGGATCAGTGTGATCACGGACCCTGCCTCGGGGGTTGGTGGCCCATCTTGATTTACCCCAGTGTTTTAGAGACTGCTAGTACCTGCAGCTGACTCCAGCTCAGGCTCCCCTCTCCAGACAGGGGTACACAACTTTTCAAATGACTCATGTCCCCAGGTGGCGCCTGCCAAATCCCACGGTCTGTGTCTGTCCCCTTATCCTTGAGTGTTTGTGGACCCCTTGGACTGCGCGCTTACGATCCCTGCTGTCTGATGTTTCAGACGTGGAGCAGAGCATGGGGCTGATGCACAACGGGGTGGTGTACGCCCTGTGGGACTACAGCGCCGAGTTCGGGGACGAGCTGTCCTTCCGCGAGGGCGAGTCGGTCACCGTGCTTCGGAGGGACGGACTGGAGGAGACCGACTGGTGGTGGGCCACGCTGCACGGCCAGGAGGGCTACGTGCCCCGTAACTACTTCGGGGTGAGCCCAGAAGAGATACCGTGCCTCCTGCTTGCTGTTTGAGGAAAAGGGTGATCCTACAGGAAAAAGAGGGGCAAGAGGGACAGTCCATTATATTGGGGAGGAGGGGAGGTCAGAAGAGTCCATTATTGGTCTTGGGGAGCTGAGGAAGAGTCCACTAAAATAAGGGAGGGCCCTTACTGGTGGTACTTCGTGGGGGTACTCACCAGTACTGTCTTACTGGTTATTTGATGGGTTCATGCTCAATCAAATATTTTTAATATCCCGAATTATATTCATGGGGAGGTAAAGAAGAATGTACTTTAGCCAAGGGGAGCCATGAAGAATCCCATTTTAGAGATGAGGCAGTTAAAGAACTGTATATCATAGGTGTGATGGTGAGGGCGCTTCTGTTACACCACATTGGGCAGAGGGAGGAAGAATCCATTAATAAAATTATAGTAGAAATGAGGGAGATTCTATTAAGTTAGGGGAGGAGACCATTAAGATCCCGTTATATTCCTGGGGGAGAAGATTCCTTCAATTGGGGGAATAGGTGGAAGTGGGTCCTGATTAGACAGCCATGGTGGTAGGGGGTGGCCAGCGGGTTTTTTTTTTCTGGCCATTTGGGAAACTCAGAATATTCCATTTCGTCAAGGCTCCATCTGGTGCATGGAGGTGACAGGGGACTTGGGGACTCCCATGTGGTTTGGGAGATGCTGAGTGAGTCTACTAGGAAGGGATGGAAGGATGGAGACACTCCAGGTGTTTGGGGGTGGATTTGGTGATTGTGTTATATTTGAGGGTGGAGTGAGGGGAGCTCCTGGTGTCTGAAGATCCTGTCTTCCCTCAGCTCTTCCCCAGGGTGAAGCCTCAGAGGAATAAGGTCTAGCTGGAGAAAAAGACGTTTCCAAGGGAGACAGGAAGAAGCAGCACTGCCTTCTCCAGACCTCCCCCTCCGTTACTGCTGCATCTCTCTGCGCCCCAAGCCCTTGCAGGGATGGGATCCTTGCCAATAGCTCTCTGCTTCCCTGGAAGCCCTGGGGAGAAGGAGAACCCCAGCCTTAAGTTTAGAAATCTGCCTTAGCTAATGGAGGTCATGGTGGGGCTGAGAATCACTGGGGGCAAGAGAGACCCCCACATTTGCCAAATCAGATCCCGTCCAAAGTGCCTCCTACTCCTACTGCCGAGTCCCTTACCCCCAAACCAAGCCAACCAGCCATCCTAGTGGAGTCTGGGATGGGTCACCTCTACTGGATTTCCCCAGGAGTCACCTCCGCTCCCATCTTTACCAGTAGCCTTTAGGGACCGGGTCAGGCACATTTGTCTCTACCAGCATCCCTGCCCCACTTCTCCCCAATCAAGTGCCTCCACACAACGCTGGTTTTATAACAAAACAGGGAAGTTTTTCTTTATAAATAAAGATAGTTTGCACAGAAATTGACTTCCTTCTCTTTGGATTCCGTTCTAACTTAATAAGTACTCGCCATTGTTACTTTTTTTGGCAAACCAGTCTTCAAGTAGCTCCTTTAGAAAGGATTCCTGCCTGTAAATCCAATTCTTCCTCTTTCAAATACCCCTGCCTTTTTTTTTTTTTTTGGTAGTGTCTTGATCTTTTTTCATGTTTTGGATTTTTCTTTTACGTTTCTTAGCATCTTAAGCCTCTTTATTTTATAGTATATGTCTGATAATTCTATCTGAAGTTTGGGGCCATCTGCTTCTGTAATTTGTTATATCTGCTGGTTCTCACTCATGGTTCATTGTTTCCTCACATGTGTTGAAATTATGGCTTGTGAGATCATCTTCAAAAGGGCTTTATCTACTGGAAATCCATGTGGCCTTTTCGAGGGTATGACCTTGGAGAGTGATTTTCCTTGGCTTCTGCCTCTCTTCTTTCTTTCTTTCTTTTCTTTTTTTTTTTTTTTTGTCTTATTAAGGGGGAGGTAATTAGGTTTATTTATGTGTTTTTGAAATATTATCATTTTTTTAGTAGTTGGAAATGTATTTGTTTCTTAGGCTACTGTCACAAATGACTCCAAACTAGGAGGCTTAAAATAACACACATTAATTTTCTTACATTTTGGAAATCAGAAGTTTGAAGTTAGTTTCACTGGACTGAAATCAAGGTGTTAGCAGGGCTGCACTCCACACCCGCTTCCCCCGCCCGCCCTGGGGCTGTAGGGAAGAATCAATTTCCTTGTCTTTTCCAGTTTCTAGAGCTGCATTCCTTGCATTCCTTGGCTCTGCCTCTTCCTCCAACTTCAAAGCCCACAGCTTGGCGTCTTGCTTCTGTGTTACATTGTCTCTGTTTCTGGCCTGCTGTCGAATCTCTCTCTTACTTAGGAGGACACTTGTGATTATATTTAGGGCACCCAGGTAGCTCAAGAACCTTAACTTCATCACACCTGCAAATTCCCTTTTGCCATATGTAGAAGGAAAATAAAAATGGAGTCAGTATTGCTAAAAGAGCTCTCTCAAATGGAAATGGGAGGCTAGGTCACCTAGGAAGTATCACTTATGCACATCCCAGGCTTGATGGAATCTGACCTTTTGACCACTTACTGTCTTAACATAGACACCCAGAACAACTGCCAAAAATGCAAGATACTTATTGGACCCTTACCCTAAAACTCATGACAGATTATCTATTTATGGGACACTTACCCTAAAATAACTCTTGATTGCCTAAGGACAAGTATCCCCTGGCTTGCATCAGAGTCAATGAGGATTCTTGCCAGACAACTTTAACAACCTTGTGCTTTTGTCTTTTTGCTTTTGTTTGTTTGTTGGATTTTTTCCTTATAAGCCCCTGACTCTCTTCCCTGGAGCACTCCTTCAGTTTTACAGGAAATTGTGTCTCCTGAATTGCAATTCTTAAGACTCCAAATAAACTTTTCTTATCTGCAGCCTTCTGTGTTTTGTTTTGCCTTTGGTTGACACGTATAATGGAACCTTCATAGGTTCCAGGGATCAGGGCCTGGAGATCTCTGGGGAAGATACCTAGGGAGTATTCCTATTTAAATAGAGTGGTCAGGGAAAGTCCTTGCTGGAGAAAGGACCTGGAAGAGGGAGACAAGGGAGAAAGCCACGCAGAGAGGGAAAAGCCTTCCAGACAAGAGGGAACAGCAACTACATAGACCAGGAGGAAGGAGGAGTCATTGCTAAGATTGGTTCTCAATCACCCCTGCCACCTGGTATTTTTTGGCTTTTTTTTTTTTAAGGTGTGTGTTGAGGGAAGTAATTAGGTTTACTTATTTATTTTTAGAGGCAGTACTGGGGACTGAACCCAGGATCTTGTGCATGTACTCTACCGCTTGAGCTATACCTTCCCCACTCCCTCCTGGTATTCACACCCTTGAGTAGCCCCTTCCCTTGATCATAAGCTGGATGTAGTGATGTGTTCAAAGGAATGGAATACACATGGCCCTCGTTATCCGCAGGTTCTGGTCAATCAACGGCAGATTGAAATACAGTCATCCCTTGGTATAAGCGGGAAGATTGGTTCTGGACTGCTGCGGATACCAAAATCTGCGGATACTGAAGTCTCTCATATAAAATGTCGTAGTACAGTTTGCCCTCTGTGTCCTCGGGTTCCGAATCCGCGGATACAGAGGGCAGACTGTGAGGGACTTGAGCGTATATTCATTGAGCCCCTACTCTACATACCCTGTACTGGGTGGTAAAAGGCATACAGCGGTGACCAAGACAGTTTCAGCCCTGCCCTCCTGCCGCTTACAGTCCGGTGGGGGAGACAGAATCATCCCCAGATAATGAGGACCCAGAGTGGGCAGGGCTGGGATGGGGGCTGAGCCAGTTAGTGAGGTTGCTGACGTGACTCTGAGCCTTAAGAGATGCCACAGAAATGCTCCTTGCAGTGCCATGTACAAGGAGACAAACTGGGAAGAGCAAATACATGTGACGTCAGGTGGTTGGGAGTTAATCTTGGTGTCTTCTATTTCAGAGAAGTTTGTGTTCCCCATGTCGCACTCCAGCAGCATCATGCTGCTTACTCCTCTGGTTTCTACTTGCCTCCAATGGTGTCCTTTTTGCCTGCAGCGTCGTCTCCCCCACCTTATCCTATCTCACTCCTGCTCCTCACCTTCAGTTCTCAAAGAGACAACTCCTCCAGGAAGCCCTCCCTGATCCCCCAGACTGGATCAGGAACCCTCTCTGGCCTCCCACATTCTAGCCCTGGCTACCTTGTTAAAGTAGGGGGGAAAGGAGGGAGGAAATCTTAATATCTAGAATATAATAGGATGAAACTTAGTATGTATTCGCTACTCAGATAATCTGAACAGATGCAGGAAGACCGAATCCCGTTGAGTGGGATCGATTCTCTCTGTTCTCTTCCTTTCATGTTTTGTTCTTGGTACTCGGTGATCCTCAGCTATGCCTTCGGCACCACCTCTCCCGGAGCCCGCCCCCCTACCCCTGCTTTTCCGTGCGCACGCGTATTATCCCGATTTACGTCGCCCCCCGGAGTGACGGGAGGAATCAACCAATGGCGTCGTGACGAAGGTTGAAGTAGCCCCCTCGCGGTTGCCCCGCGGATCCTGCCTTTACTGAATATTCATGAAGGAGGCGGGTCCACGCTGCTTCAAGCCCCGACCGGCGCCATGAAGTGAGAGGGGACCTGGGGTTTGCAGCTAGCGAGCGGGCGCGGGGGTCTAGAAGATGCGGGGACCCGTGGGCACGCTTCGGGTCCCAGCGGGACGAGAGGAGGCTGAAGCGGTGGGGTGGGGGTAGCCGCGGTAACGGGGCGGTAATGGGGATGGTCTGCGGTGAGATGCCAAAAGGACTCGGAGGCTCGGGGGAAACGGGAGGATATCCGGGACGACCAGCAGGCTGGTTCTGGGCCTGTAACCTCTCTTGGCCCGACGACAGGGGAGTGTGGGGGCTGGAGAGGGGCTGAGGGGACGGGGGACTGACCCGGCAGCCCCCGCCGCCAGGCTCAACGTGGACGGGCTGCTGGTCCATTTCCCATACGACTACATCTACCCGGAGCAGTTCTCCTACATGCTGGAGCTCAAACGCACGCTGGATGCCAAGGTGGGTGGGTCGCGCCCGCTGCTGCCCACCTGACAGGGCTGCCACACGTGCGTCTAAGACTGAGATTGCAGGACGTCTAGCGTTTAGCAATGAGGTCTTTGGGAAGCCAGCACTGCCAAACTTCCTGATGTGTGAAATAATAACAGGTAATAATAACAGCAGCAGCCAACATTTATCAGAGACTGAGCTGCTCAGTAGTTTGGTTAGGAATACATAGACTTTGGAGTTGGCTGCATGGATTGGAATCCTGGATCCACAGCTGTGTGCCCTTGAGTAAATTACTTAATATCCCAGTTTCACAGTTTTCACCTTTATAAAATGGGCATAGTAATAATACCTACCTTGGAGATTAATATGAGGGCTGTATGGGTTAATTCACTAAGTCAGGCAGCGGTTCTTAACTGGGGACCATTTTTGACCCCCAGAGGACATTTGGCAATGCTTGGAGACATTCCTGGTTGTCCTGCTAGTGGAGTGGGGGCTGCTACTGGCATCTCGTAGGTAGAGGCCATGGATGCTGCTAAACTTACGGTGCACGACCGAGTATTATCTGGCCCCAAATGTCAAGTGAGCCGAGGTTGAGAAACCCTAGTGTAAGACAGTGCCAGACACAGAGTAAGTGCTGTGGAGGTGCTTGCTAAATTAAAAGAAAGAGGGCTCACTACCTGTCAGATACTATGCTAAATATTTAGGCCCCAGTTTCTCACTAGTCCTCATAGTCATGCTATGAAGAAGAGCTTATTAGGGCCATTTTAGAGCTGAAGGGTAGGGGTGGATATAGCTCAATGGTAGAGCTAGCATGCATGACGTCCTGGGTTCAATCCTCAGTACCTCCATTAAAAAAGAAAAAAAAAGTAAAAAGAAAAAACAAACCTTAAAAAAAAAAAAGAGAGAGGGTACTGACACCCAGAAAAGCGAAGGCACTTGCCTAAGACCACTCAATAAAAGCAGAAATGGGGTTCAAGTCCACTACCCCTGGGTCCCAGACTTTAAACTGCTGTGTTGTCCTGCTTTTCCAAGACAGCATTCCTGGGGGTGAGGGGGTGGTCCCCAGGGTTTGTGTCCCTGAAGTTCTGAGAACCTGTGCCTTGTCCCTCCTGCCCCCAACACACAGGGTCATGGAGTCCTGGAGATGCCCTCAGGCACTGGGAAGACAGTGTCCCTGTTGGCCCTGATTATAGCATACCAGCGGGTAAGTGACCTGCTGGGCCCTTGGAGGGAGAAGGGGGAAGAGGCTGGACAGGGGCTGAGGCTGAGCGCATTGTTGTCTGCAGGCATATCCACTGGAGGTGACTAAACTCATCTACTGCTCGAGGACTGTACCTGAGATTGAGAAGGTGAGCCGGGCCCAACCCCATTGCTTCCCCACTCTCCCCTAACTCGTTGTTCCCAGGTGGTTGCCGTTGTAGCTTTGAGGGTGTTTGGAAAGCTGGGGAAGGGGCTGGGGCCTGGCTGGGCAGGAGCTTGTGCTTTCAGTGAGGCCAAGTCCCCTCTCCCTTCTCAACTGGAACAGGTGATTGAAGAGCTTCGAAAGTTGCTTAGCTTCTATGAGAAGCAGGAGGGCGAGAAGCTGCCGTTTCTGGGGCTGGCTCTGAGCTCCCGGAAGAACCTGTGTATTCATCCTGAGGTGAGTGTTCCTTCCTCCCCTTGCCCTCATCCTCAGGGTTGAGAAAACTCTTCCACCCAACCAGGAGTCCTAAATCCCCAGAAGAGACCTCTCAAGGGGATATGCGTGGGCCGCACAATTTCTCTTCTCACTCATCAAATGCTGACTCACGCATGGTTCATGGCCCAGGCAAGCACACCTCCTCCAGGGAGCCTTCCCATTTCCCCTAACCTGGCATAGGTGAAAAAGGCAGCCCCTGGAGTCTGGCAGGTCTGGTTTCTTGGCCTTGAAATGTACTAGCCAGATACTCTTGCATAGGTGATTTCTGCTGTCTGGGCTTCAGTCCTCCTTTCTGTAAAATGGGGATAATGAATTACCTGCTTCGTATAGTTGTTGATAAAAGATTGGGCATGGGCTGTTGAGGGCTGGGTTAAATGGATGAAGGTACACCCATTAGTACAGACTTCCAGTTATGAAATAAAATGAGTCATGGGGAGGTAACGTACAGTTGGCACTCCATCCCTGTGGATTTGGAACCTGCGGATAGGAAGGGCTGACTGTGCTATGCCGTTTTATATAAAGGACTTGAACGTCTGTAGTTTTTGGTATCTGTGGGGTGGACCTAGAACCAATCCCCCTTGGATCCTGAGGGACAACTCTACTGCGTGCTGCCTGTAGCTCATAATTCTTTGTTGTATATTTGAAAGTTTCTAAGAGGGTAGGGTTTTGGGTTTTTTTTTTAAAGTTTCATTCAAACTTTATTTCAAGCACTTTGACGTAATGAGGAACTCTACTACTCTGTGTGGTGTGCCAGTAAGTGTTTGACAGCTGGCTGACTGGGTCTCCAGGAAAAAAAAAAAGTATCCATGTACATACATACATAATTTATAAATTCTACTGATAAAAAGAATAGGTAGCAGACAACTTACAAATAATAGTGAAACACAATACAATATTGTCAATTCCATGTAGCCAGTTGTTTCTCACAGACTGCTTTTATTGATTTTTGCTAAATTTTTATATCTATAGTTAACTTATGAGTATAGTTCTGACATGAATGTTGCCTGATAGTTTTATGTTTTTTTTTAATTGATGTGTAGCTCATTTACAATGTAGTGTTAGTTTCTGGTGTATAGCATAGTGATTCAGTGATACAGATATATGCATTTTCATATTCTTTTTTGGTTATAGTTTATTACAAGCTATTGAATATAGTTCCCTGTGCTATACAGTAGGACCTTGTTTATATCTATTTTATATATAGTAGTTAGTATCTGCTAATCCCAAACTCCTAGTCTACCCCACCTCCGTTCCCCTTCTGTAACCATAAGTTTGTTTTGTGAGTCTGTTTCTGTTTTGTAAATAAGTTCATTTGTATCATTTTTTTAAGGTTCCACGTACAAGTGATATCATGTGATATTTGTCTTTGTCTGATTTACTTCACTTAGTGTGATAATCTCTAGGTCCATCCATGTTGCTGCAAATAGTATTATTTCATTCTCTTTTATGGCTGAGTAGTGTTCCATTGTATATATAAGTACACCACAACTTCTTTATACAGTCACCTGTCCATGGAAATTTAGGTTGCTTCCATGTATGAAAGTAGACCTTAAAAGTTCTCATGATAAGAAAAAAAATTGTAACTATGTGTGGTGATGAATGTTAACTAGACTTAACTGTGGTGGTCATTTCTTTATATCTACAAGTATTGAGTCATGTTATATACTTGAAACTAACATACACTGTTGTATGTCAGTTACATCTCATCAATAATAATAAAAAAAAAGATTGAGCGAGATAATGCATGCATAGCCCTTACCGTATATGAAGAGCTAAAAGAATATTAGAAATGATAGTGCTATTAATGTGTATATTGGCATATGATACCTAGAATATTAGTTGTTATTCAATTATGTTCCAAAACCATTGGGCTTACTATGTACCAGACACTGTTTTAACTGCTTTACGTGGGGTAACTCTTGGAATATATATTGTGTAACATTATTTGTGAGAATTTACGAGAAATGATACAGATGATGGATAGTAATTAAAGCAAAGTGGCCCTCCCAGCACTGTGTTTAAACCTGCGGATGAGAATTTTCCCCATTCTTGGTTATGCTGTAGTGCCAAAAAATCCCTGCCTCTTCCTTGCTGCACAGCTGACTTCGCGTCATTCTGCTGTTGCTACGTGGAGTTCAGGAACATAACTATATTCAGCCTTTGTTATCTGATAGCAAGGATGACTGGGATATATGAAAGCCTCCACAGGCTCTGGAGCAAAATGTCAAGATCTTTTCTTTGAAATAAAATAGAGCCATCAATTAAGAGGTAGCGCGTAGTAAATGGACATTATGTGTGTGCCCAGAACACTTTTACGTGGTGGTTCTGTCCCCCTTAGGAAAGTAAGAAATAGAAAATGGATGAAATGGGTTAGGTTTTCTGGGAATGTGATAAGACGGCATAAGCAAATTTACACTGTATTTCAGGAAGGATCTTGGTTGTCTCCAGAGATGTATAGTGATCTGGGAAATGCTAAAGATTGGGACAGGCATTTTTCCATCTCAGTGCTGTTCCTCCATATGCCTGCTATCTTGGAAGGACTTAAAAGTGTAGCTAATGGTCTTCGTTTGAGCTGACTTGAGCTCTTCAAAATAGATTTGCAGCTGAGTCTCTGCTTCAAACTTAGTTAAAACTTTCCAAGTTTTAGAATACCTTTCTGTGGGAGCATCCGTGACACTTTTAACCTGTGTACCTTGCATGACGTATTTGTATTACCTATCTCTAAAAATTAACACGTAAAGGTATTTAACAAAAAGAGAGAGAAGTAGCACAGGTCTTAGTGAGAGAGGAAATGGGAAAGGGAGAGGGAAGGGTAGGAGCCTCAGAGGCTTCGCTTTGCTGAGGGAAGAGGCTTTGTTCTGAGGAAAGGCATCCTTGGGCTGTGATGGGGCCACCAGCAGGGCCCAGGCAAGGCAGGTTCTCAGACTGAGATCAGAACCTCCTCTGTTGCTTGGACCTTGCCAGGGTTCTGGCTGTTTTAGCATTTTAAAAGATAGAGCACTTCTTTCTTTCTTTTTTTCTTTTTTTGATTAAGGTTCTTTGTTTTGACTCTGGAAATATTCCCAAGAGTAAAAGGAGACATTGACTAAGTTACAGTAGAACAGACAATGTGTTTAGCTATGTATTCGAGTACACAAAATTGAATTTCTTTCCTTCGGATAGTTTTATAGTCACATTACTGAGAATAGTTCTGTCCCTGAAATAGCCATATACAATTTTTCCTATTTTTTTAAACTTTTATTCTGGTTACTGATATTAAACAGTTGATAAGAGAACTCACGTTGTATCTTTTTTTTTAATTGAGTTATAGTCAGTTTATAATGTGTCGATTTCTGGTGTAGAGCATAATTTTTTCAGTTATACATGAACATATATTTATTCATTGTCACATTCTTTTCACCAGGAGCTACCACAAGATCTTGCATATATTTCCCTGTGCTGTACAGTATAATCTTGTTTATCTATTCTATATATACCTGGCAGTATCTACAAATTTCGAACTCCCAGTCTGTGCCTTCCCACCCACCTCCCCCTAATAGAGCAGTTATCTTTAAATCTACATGCTAAAGAATCTTCAAGGCTTAATGTTTTTTCAATTGAGATGTCACTGACATTATATAGGGCTTAACGTTTTAAAAATAATAATTTAAAGGGGAAATGTATAGCTCAGTGGTAGGGTGTATGCCTAGCATGCACAAAGTCCTAGGTTCAATTCCAGTGCCTCCATTAAAGATAAATAAATAAAAGCCTAATTACTTCCCCCCTAAATAAACAATTTTAAAAATAATAATAATAATAATTTAAGAGCCTAACAATTGTACCATTCTTGTATCCCTGTACTGAGTTTCCAGATGTCTTAACTGTTTAAAAATGAAGCAGGTTGAGGCTCATGTTTTCCAAAAATGCCAGAGTCTCACCCCTCCCAGACTGACCGGCGGCCTCCCATTCCACCTAGCCATTAGGTGTTGAGTGGTCGGGTTTCTTGGCCTCTCTCGCTGCTAAGATGCTCCCTGGCCCCCCAGGTGACGCCCCTGCGCTTTGGGAAGGATGTTGATGGAAAATGCCACAGCCTCACGGCCTCCTACGTGCGGGCGCAATACCAGCAGGACCACAGCCTGCCCCACTGCCGCTTCTACGAGGTGCCTGCGGGGGGCAGTGAGGAGGGAGGCAGGAAGGGAGGGCGAGGCCGCTTGTAACAGCCAACCTCCCTGACCCCCATGTACCCTCTCACCCCAGGAATTTGATGTGCATGGGCGCCAGGTGCCCCTCCCTGCCGGCATCTACAACCTGGACGACCTGAAGGCCCTGGGACGGCGCCAGGGCTGGTGCCCATACTTCCTTGCTCGATACTCAGTGAGGAGGCCGGCAGGGTTGGGCAGACGGGAATGTGAGGGTTGCAGGCTGCCTGCCCATCTGTCTGTCTATCTGCCTAGTCTGTTTGTCAGTCTGTCTCTATCCATTTGCTTATATTCGTGCCTTGTCTCTGGCCTCGCCTCGTCTCTGCCTGCCTGTCTGTGTCTGTCTATCTGCCTCTGTCTCTTTCCTCGCCTCTGTGGGCCTGTGAGGGAGCTACGTGGTAGTGTTGTATGGAGGTGGGGCGTCAGGGCCCTGGGGTGGGCGTTGGCAGGTGGACTGGGGTAACCCTGCCCCCCTCGGCCCCCAGATCCTGCATGCCAACGTGGTGGTTTACAGCTACCACTACCTCCTGGACCCCAAGATCGCAGACCTGGTGTCCAAGGAGTTGGCCCGCAAGGCTGTCGTAGTCTTTGATGAGGCCCACAACATTGGTAAGGAGGGAGCCAGGGTGGGGAGCCGATGCCAGCCCCTCAGGCTGCCACTCTGTCCACCTGGCTGAGCCCGGCTCTCTTCCTCTTCCTTTCTAGACAATGTCTGCATTGACTCCATGAGTGTCAACCTCACCCGCCGGACCCTGGATCGGTGCCAGGGCAACCTGGAGACCCTGCAGAAGACAGTGCTCAGGTGGGGGTGCTGGCGACTGGTAGACCCTGGTGTCTGTCCTGCCCCCTCCATCCGCCCTGACCTCTCCCAAGTCCCTGTTTTCTGCCTGACCTGCCTTCCCCCCAGAATACCAGCACCAAGCCGGTGTCCCCCAAGTGAGCCCAGCTCTTCCCACATCCCGTCTCCCCACAGGATCAAGGAGACGGACGCGCAGCGTCTGCGGGAGGAGTACCGGCGCTTGGTGGAGGGGCTGCGGGAGGCCAGCGCCGCCAGGGAGACCGACGCCCACCTGGCCAACCCCGTGCTGCCCGACGAGGTGCTACAGGGTGAGCCGCCGCCTGCCTGCGGCCACTCCCCCCACCCAGTCCACCCGGAGGCCCCAGACGGCTGACCCCTTCTCCCCACAGAGGCGGTGCCTGGCTCCATCCGCACAGCTGAGCACTTCCTGGGCTTCCTGCGGCGGCTGCTGGAGTATGTCAAGTGGCGGCTGCGTGTGCAGCACGTGGTGCAGGAGAGCCCGCCCGCCTTCCTGAGCGGCCTGGCCCAGCGCGTCTGCATCCAGCGCAAGCCCCTCAGGTGCGCCCGAGCAGCTGGGCTGGGCCCTGCCGGGGGTCGGGGGGGATTGGGGCAGGCTCCGAGTGCTCGCCCAGCTTGTCCCCTGAGCCCGTGTCCTGGGGTCACCATGTAGCCGGCATCAGGAATAAAGGAAGAAGGGGGGGGTGGGGGCACGTATGCACAGTAGGTCAGAGCCCGCAGGTCCAGAGGCAAGATTGGAGCTGGTCTTGGGGCCCTGTGTTGGGCAGGGGCCTGGCAGGCAGCCCATGGCTTGATCAGATAATTTACCCGGGGAGAACTTGATGGAGGGGCTGTTTACAGAGGGGCGGGCAGGATGGAGGAACTGATGGGGTGGCGAGGCCCCTGGCTCTTCCCAGAGCTCAGAAGTGTTTCCACCCAGGGCTGCAGGGGTAGTGGAGGGAGCTGCCCTGGAGAGGGGCTCCTGACCAGGTGCAGAGAGTTGGAACTGGGAGAACATGCTGTGAAACACTCCCCCGGCTCCAGTCTCCCCCAGCCAGTGCCTCACATTATCCCCCCAAGGCAGGAGTATTCCCTCAGTGCAGTTTGGGGTGGGGTGGGTCAGTCTCCCCATCACAGAACAGACAATGAATGGACCTGAGTGTGAAGGTGGAGTTTCCTGTGCTTTTCCTGTGCTGTTTTGCATAAGTCATTGGTCTTCTCTGAACCTCAGTTTCCTCCTTTGTAAAATGAGTAGGGGGTCAATCCCTTTACTCCCAGATTTCTGTGGTGGTTAAATGAGAAAGCAGCAACACCGGTAACTTACTGGGTCTTGAGCACTAGTGCAGAGCTAAGTGCTTTATGTTCCATATGGAACAGAACCGTAATACAGTGTCCTTGCCTTGTGCTGCTGTTGAGGATGCTGTGTTCCAGAGAGGGGAAGCCATTGCCACACAGCCCTGCGCAGGGTAGTTGTGACTCAGGTCTGTGGGGCTCTGAAGCTCCTGGCTGCTCTGCCTCTGAGGGGGTGGGGCAGCCCACAGTGTGGCTTCGCCTTTCTCCCCACTAACGGGAGACTTGTGAGGACAGAGGGGATCTTAGCCACGTGACACTTGTGCCCTGAGTGCCTGCTCTGTGATAGGGACACAGTTGGTGACTGAGAGCCCTGGCCCTGCCCTCCTGGAGCTCACAATCTAGGTGGGGAGACAGCCCGTCCCAGACAGGGATGCCCCAGGCTGGGGTGGGGGGGTCCTGGAGGCTGAGGGAATGCAGAGGGGGCACCTGATGGAGCCTTGTGGGTAGAGAGGACAAACTTGGAAGGACGTTCAGGAGGCAGGTTTTAAACTTGACCGTCTGCCTGGCTTCAATGCCCAGTGCTATTCCTCTATGACCCATCCCTGAAGGGTGGGAGCCTCAAGCCAGCCTGCGTGACCTTGTGTGTCCATGATGCTGTTGACATTGTGTGGAAGGTTCTGTAAGGCTGTGCAAGATTGTCCTGTGTGAGTGTGTGGGACTCTGATGCTGTGTGTGTCACCGAGGGTGGTGGGTGTGACTGAGACATTGGGAGAGGTTCTGGGCCTGAATATATGACTACATGGCTGTGCAGGAGTCACACTGTGACTGTGGGATTCTGGGGGTGGCCGTGGGTCTCTGGTTTTGGCTGAGAACCTGCGTTATGAGAGTGACTGCATATGACACGACCCTGTGACTCTGGTCAGTGCTCTGGGTGGGCTCATGTGATGTGCAGCTATTCAGCGTGGGGACACAGAGGTGACTGAAACAGACCCAGTCCCTGCCCTCGGGGAGCTTCCAGGCAGCTGGGGAGACAGTGAGGGGATCCTGCTGGTCCTGTTGGAGCTCATCACTGCCTCCCCTCACCCTGCCTCACCACCCCCACCCCCCCGCCAGATTCTGCGCCGAGCGCCTCCGTTCCCTCCTGCACACCTTGGAGATTGCCGACCTGGCCGACTTCTCCCCTCTCACCCTCCTCGCAAACTTTGCCACCCTCGTCAGCACCTACGCCAAGGGTAAGTGACCTCTTCCTGCCTCTGCCGGCCCCTGGCAGCTGGAATCAGGATCTGGTGGAGTCTAGAGAGTTGCCTGTGGGACTTGGACGTGCAGGATCTCGTAGGGCTGGGCTCGGGAGTTTGGGCTTTATTTTGGGGGCAGTGAGGAGCCACGAACAGTTCTTGACAAGCTTTGTGCTCAGATTTGTGTTGGCAAAGGTTCCCTCTGGCTGTAGCCTGGAGAAGCACGGGGCTGGGCAGTGGTATGAGGTGTCTGCTTGCACTGGGGTGGTAAGGAGTTGGACGTTCTGCTCCCAGTGGCACTGGGGAGCCATGGCGGGTTCTGAACAAGGGAGAGGCAGGGTCAGATTTGTGCTTTAGATTGACTTTTCTGGGCATGCTTGGTTGAGGCAGGCAGGGATGGGGGCAGGAGAGGAGGAGCCTGAGCCAGGCCAGGAGGAGGGGTTGGAGAGAGATGTGGGAGGTAAAGAGGGGGACTTGGTGCCTGGGTGCGGGGGTCCCCGGAGGGAGAGGAGTGGAGGTTGATGCTCAGATTTCCAGCTCGCCCGGGAGAGGAGAAGTGTTGTGGAGGCTTTATCGGTCAGCCTTCCCTCCCCTTCCTCAGCTTTAAGCTGGCTGAGGGCTCAGTCTGATCCCCGGGGATTACTTCTCTATCCAGGAAACTAGGTCAGGCCTGCCAGATGTCCTGTGGCAGCCTTGGCAGAAAGGTAGAGAGTCCGTCCCCACCACCCCAGGGCCGATCAGCAGCAAGTCTCCCTGGAAGCTTCCTCCTGTGTCCATCTCTCTGTCCACCCCATATTTTTCTGTCTTTCTCCTCTCTTCCCCATTTCCCCGTCTACCAGCACCGCACATTCTTTTCCCTGGAGCATCCTTCCCCGTTTTCCTCAGCCCTCAACTGTCTCCCCCTCAGCCTTCAGTTCTCCGCTCAGTAGAGATGCCTCCTCTACCTCCAGGAAGTCCCTTCTGACTCCCAGGCTAGGTCAGGCCCCCGCCTAGGCTCTGCTGTCCCAGCCCTCCCCACCTGGGGTGGTCACTCCATGGGACTGGACTGTGAGCCCTGAAAGGACAGGACCAGGGCCATCTCAGTCACTGCTGCATCACCAGCACAGGGCTGGGCACAGAGGACTTGATGACTTTTAACAAAAATTTTTACTAAGCGACACTGAATATATGAACTCATTCATTCATTTATTTGTTCAACAAACGGGCTAGGTCCAGCACTGGGGAAATGGCAGGAACCAAGAAAGACCTCACTCCTGACCTTCCAGGACTTACATTCTGGCAGGGAAGACAGGTAGCAAAGATACAAACATAGGTAGGGAAGATAATTCCAGAAAGTGATAGTTTTTGTGAGAAACAAACATGTCACTGTGTTGGACTATGCTTGCAGTGGTCAGGGTGGCCAGGGTGGCTTTTATGAGGAGCTGACATTTGAGCTGAGTTCCAAATGACCACATGGAGCCAGCTGCCTTGGGAAGCTTTCCAGGCAGTGGGGCAAGTGCAAAGGCCCTGGGGTAGAATGAGCCTGGTGGTTATGGAAAGTTAGGCAGGAGGCCCGTGAGCAAGGAGGAAACAGGGTCTGCATGGCAGGATCCCACAGACAACTCTGGACTCTGAGAGGGGTGTGGGGGGCTTCCAAGCAGGGGAGGGTTGTGACCTGACTCAGGATTTCATAGGGTCTGTCTGGCCGCTGTGAAGGGAGCAAGGGTAAGCGCAGGGAGCACAGTGAGGAGACGACTACAGTAGTCTAGGCAGGGGGGTGATGGCGGCCAGACTGGGCAGGGGGTGGCAGGAGTGGTCAGATTGCAGATAGACTTTAGAGGCAGAGGTGACTGGCCTCCTGATGGCTTAGACAGAAGGGTCGTGGGAGAAGGCTCCAGGCTTTGGCTTGGGTGTCGGGGTGGGCCCCTGTGGCCCTGGGGAGAATGAAGGCTGAACCTTTGGTGCTCTTGGCTCAGGTCCTCCATGAACATTTACACAGATGTCATGTGGGGAGGAGTGAGCAGATTGGGGTGTGTTTTGGACTCAGATGCCTGGGTTGTATGTTTGGGGTGCTGGTGGCTGGTCCCATTCACTGAGGGAGGTGGAGGAGGGGGACCGAGCTGGAGGGAGAAAGCAGGGGAGGGAATGGCCGAGTGGGCATGGTCCTGACTGGTGCCCGGGGGATCTCACCGGCCCCCTGTAGGTTTCACCATCATCATCGAACCCTTTGACGACAGGACCCCGACCATTGCCAACCCCATCCTGCACTTCAGGTGAGACTTTACCCCAGAGGGAGTGTGAACGGCCCCCAGGGGCCCAGCCCCACCCCTCAGCCTGGCCCTCACCACCCTCATCTGCTCCCCATAGCTGCATGGACTCCTCGCTGGCCATCAAGCCTGTGTTTGAGCGCTTCCAGTCAGTGATCATCACATCTGGGGTGAGGACCCTTCCCCGCCCCAGCCCTCATCACTCTACTGGGGAGAAGGGGTCCTGGTTCCTGCCCAGTCCTGCTAAGATTCCTCCTGCTGTCACTGCTACAGACACTGTCCCCACTGGACATCTACCCCAAGATCCTGGACTTCCACCCTGTCACCATGGCAACCTTCACCATGACGTTGGCCCGGGTCTGCCTCTGCCCCATGGTGCGTGCGAGAGGGTGAGGCGATGGGGGCGGGGAGATGGGAGCGAGGGCGGGAGAGCTTTCTAGCTGCAGGTACAGAGTCTGGATTCAGACAGACTTGGGCTTGATGCTGCTGCTCCCTGTGAGTGTAACTCCCTGAACCTCCGTTTTCTCATCTGTGAAATGGGACTGCCCCCTCCCTGATCTCCCTGGGTGGTTGAGGGGATTTAGTGAGATCGTGGGTGTGAAAAAAGCTTGTGTGGCCCAGGGCCTGCTACGTGGCTTGGTTAACATGGCTTTGCCTGGCTCATTATCTGGCTGTGACCTTGGTAAGTGACCCTTCCACTCTGCCTCAGTCCCCTTCTCTGTAAAATGAACATCATAACACAGGCCCTCAGTCCTGTACCGGAAGTCCTGGGATCAGATATGTTTTAGAATTGAGAATTTTCCAGGCCTTCCAGCCTGGGTGTGGAACAGTCCTAGTGGGGTCTGGGTAAGTCCCTCCAGTGAAAGTTACATTTCTGCCAGCGTTTCGACGAGACAGACTAAGGGAGATAAGTCAGGACTCCGAATAGGCTCAGGGGAGGGCAGCTTTTGCTACTATTTGAGTTTGTGCCAAACACCTGGCATTTCCAGAGTGCTCTGGCTTTTTGAATTGCCCTTCAGGGATCGTGGACTGGTGCTGACCACACACTGCATCGTGCTTTTGTGAGGTTGCTGGTTGGGTTGCACCAGTGGCTTTTGGGGTGGTGGTGAGAGACCATACTGGAACTGACTGGCCTGGAGGCCAGGGCTGGCTACAGGGCACTTGCTGGTGAGACACATGCACACACTTGGGTTCACCTTCGACTCTGCCATTTATTTGCCGTGTGACCTTGCTTCTGTGAGCCTTAGGTCATCTTTGCCATGCAGATAACAGGGCAGCTGAGGGTTCTTCAATGACACGGTGTCTATAAAAAGCTTAGGACAGCATGAGCAGCCATCTGGCCCTCACACATCAGACAGATTGCTGTTGCTTGACTTATTATGACCTCTCTTGCTGTCTCCAGATCATTGGCCGTGGAAATGACCAGGTGGCCATCAGCTCCAAATTTGAGACCCGGGAAGATATTGGTATGCTGCCCACGGAGGGTGGTTTGTATGGGTCCCAAGATGGAAGGTGTGTTAGTCAGGATGGGCTAGGTCATGCTGCAGTAACAAATACTCCCTCAAATCAAAGTGGCTTAACACAGAGATTACTTCTTGCCCATTGTACTTGCCCTTGTGGGTTGGTGGGGGTCTGCCCTGTGTCTCCTCATTCTGGGAACCTCCACTATTGAACCCAGCACTGTGGTGGCAGGATGTGACGGGAGGGAGCATGGTGAACCGTGCACTAGTTCATAAAAGTTCTCACCTAAAAGTGACACACGGCCCTTTCTGCACTCATTTCATTGGCCATGGCAAGTCATGTGACCACGCCCAACTTCAAGGGGTGGGGTGCCACCGTGGATCTGGTGGGAGAAGTGGGATGTGGATGAACAGCCCGACAGATGCCTCAGTGGGGTTTCTAGGAATTCCATGTTCAGGACAAGGCAGTTGCCAGGAAAGCTCTGAGAGGGAGTCAGAGGAGGACCAGGCCAGGAGACCCATCCTCTGACCCCTCGCAGCGGTGATCCGGAACTATGGAAACCTCCTGCTGGAGATGTCCGCTGTGGTCCCCGATGGCATCGTGGCCTTCTTCACCAGCTACCAGTACATGGAGAGCACCGTGGCCTCCTGGTACGAGCAGGTACGCCCAGCCACCCACGTTCGGGAAGGCCCCCTCTCAGCTCTTGGCTCCATTCCTCTATGTGTTGGCCTCATTCCTCTTGTGTTTTAAATGGTGACATGTGTCATAGATAACAGGACAGTGTATAAAACACAGATGGACAGTTTAAAGAGTAAATAGTGTTCACTCCTGTGCCCTCCTCCCCTCACATCCATGTTAAGAACTAAGACATTAGCGGCCTCGCTGGGTCCCTTCCTCAAAGGCATACCCCTCAAGAGAGGTGACCACACCCCGCCTTCTGGGTTCCTTGTTCCCTCTGCTCTCCTCGGGGTCACCCTGTGACTGTGTCCCTCCAGCACATACAGCTTGGTGTGAGGACACTGGGTAGCAGGTGTGTCTAGCTGGGTGCAGCGCTGCTAGGGGAAGGTCCTGGAGAATTAAGGCTGGACAGAGTGTCAGGGCAAAGAGCCTGCAAGAGCCCCTTCTGGGGAGTGTGAGCACGAGGTCATGGGACATTCTGGAAATGGGGCTCATCCCAGCTGGGCACCCAACAGGATGTGGGTGGGGGCGGGGCACCCATCCTTTCTGATTCTGAGCACACTCAGGAGTGAGTGAGAGCAAGCATTTCTGTGGGGTGAGATGAGCGGACCAGGCTAATAGGTGCACCGGGGAGTGGTGCCGGTGGGGGTGTGTGGGAACCTCAGCCGCTCACAACCGGGACCTTGGTCTTGTCCTCAGACCGGTTCTTTCCACACGGGAAAGGTGGCTGCTGGCCACCTGGGCCCCACATCCTGAGTACCTTTTGTGTTTTATTTAAGAAAACTTTGTCTACCCCAGGCTCACGAAGATGGTCTCCTGTGTTTCCTTCTAGAAGCTTTGTAGTTCTAGCTTTCATGTCTAAGTCTGTGAGGTACCTCAGATTCATCTTTGTGTATGATGTAAGGCAGGGGTCAAGGTTCATTTTTTTCCCGTGTGGAAATCTAATTGCTTCAGTTCCAGTTACTGAAAAGAGCTCTCCCCACTAAATGGCACAAGTGACAGTTTTGTCTCACTGGTCCATCCACATGTCTGTCCTTGATCAGTACCACACATCTCTTACAGTATCAAATATGAAATTTCAAGGCAGCCTCTGATTGGCTCTGCCTGGCCTACATCAGCCTCTCCACCAATCACCAGCTGCAGGGTGGAGCATCCTGATAGGCCATCTTGAGTCACATGCCTGTCCTACTTGTCTGAAGGGTTCCCTACCTTGACCACAGGGTTTTCCAAAGAAGTGAGGCTGGACAGTGCCACCCCCCACCAAGTCTCCTATGGGCAAACTAAGAAGTGGTCCCTTTCATGGAATCCGGGGCAGACCTGAGTTTAACCAGGACTCCCCTGTCCTTCAATCCACCTTCTACCAACCCACACCCTGACCTCCCTGGTGTCCTCCCCTAAGGGCATCCTCGAAAACATCCAGAGGAACAAGCTGCTCTTTATCGAGACCCAAGACGGGGCTGAGACCAGCGTCGCCCTGGAGAAGTACCAGGAGGTGGGTACTATGGGGGTGGGTGCCAGAAGTTCGGTTTGGAGAGGGGCCAGAGGAGACAGCTCTGAGGTAATGCATCTCATGTCCTGGCCTTCCCTCCCCAGGCCTGTGAGAACGGCCGTGGGGCCATCCTGCTTTCAGTGGCCCGAGGCAAAGTGTCCGAGGGAATCGACTTCGGTGAGTGGACTAGGCTCTCCCCTCCCTGAGTACCTGCGTGGGGCCCTGGTCATTTCTGCTCCCGCAGGGGGCCACCCACAGCCTGGGCACACACCTCCCCTTCCCTCCATCCCTGGGCATCTGTCAGGGCCCCTGGGGGGACACCTGCTCCAACAGTGGGATCTCCTGGGCCACCTGAGGTCAGCCTTCTCCAGCCGGCCACAGTGGCAACCCCTCTCATTCCCCCCACCCAGTGCACCACTACGGGCGGGCTGTCATCATGTTTGGTGTCCCCTACGTCTACACCCAGAGCCGCATTCTCAAGGTGAGCAGCGCCTGGGGTTGGTAGGATGTTCAGGCCTCCGTGGGGCCCTCCCCCTGGGACTGTGTGAGGGACATCTCCCCCATCTCCACACCCACAGGCGCGGCTGGAATATCTTCGGGACCAATTCCAGATTCGAGAGAATGACTTTCTCACCTTCGATGCCATGCGCCACGCAGCCCAGTGTGTGGGACGGGCCATCAGAGGCAAGACGGACTATGGCCTCATGGTCTTCGCCGATAAGGTGCGGGCTCAGGGGCCTCTGCCAACCAGGCTGTTGGCATTCTTTTCCCAGAGGGGGAGGGGGCCCAGGCCCCCCGCATTGGTGTCCTGACACCTTCCCTCTCCCACTCCCAGCGGTTTGCCCGGGCGGACAAGCGGGGGAAACTGCCCCGCTGGATCCAGGAGCACCTCACGGATGCCAACCTCAACCTGACCGTTGACGAGGGGGTCCAGGTCGCCAAGTACTTCCTGAGGCAGATGGCACAGCCATTCCACCGGGTGAGCCCGAGGCAGCTAAGCTCCTCTTCCAGGAAGGTCCCTTGGCTTTCTCCCCGAGCCCCAGCCCTCCCCCAACGAGGAGAGGTCTGTGTGTACCCATGTGCCAAGCCTGGGAACTGGGGGGGAGAGTCGAGGACAATAGATATCAGCGTGTGTCTCCTGTGGGAGCCCTGAGCTGGCCCCGGACACAGCTCTCTGGCCGCCGCCCCCTCCCTCAGCCTGTCTTCTAGTTACAGGGATGGGATGCTCTGCTTATACAGGTGTTTTGACGTTCAAACATCCTGTCCTGTAGCCACCTCCTGTCACTACTGGCCAAGTTGTGAACCCCTGTGTTGGGAAGCGCGGCAGCTGTCTGACACCCCCCTTTCTCCCGCCCCTTCAGGAGGATCAGCTGGGCCTGTCCCTGCTCAGCCTGGAGCAGCTGGAGTCAGAGGAGACGCTGCGGAGGATAGAGCAGATCGCGCAGCAGCTGTAGCGTGAGGGGGTTGGGAACATAAAAGGTGTTTGTGGTGACTCCGAGTCTGACCTGGCCCTGGATCCTGGTGGTTCAGAGGGCACCTTGAGGGAGGAAACCTGAGGCAGATGTTCTGGCTGCCAAATCTACAGCCTTTAATTGCAGAAGGAGAGGGCAACAGGAAAGCCCAAGATAGTGGGGGCCCCCAGGAGGCCAGGGGAGAGCCATGGAGATGAACAGACTCCCCTCTGCCCACCTCTCTCCCACTCATCCCCAGAAGCTGCAGCCAAGTCGACTTTAGCGGGGGCCCATGTCCTGGGTGCTGGCGCTGAGGGTCCGAGAGGCCTCACTCAAGTGCCGGTTGGGGAACTGGGGACAGGCACAGGGGATAGTGGAAGGCAGGTGAGGGGCCGACCCGGCTCCATTCCATCTGCCACTCGGGCTACTCCCTGGCCGCCTGGTGCTAGCTTGTCTGTCCTGCTGGCTGAGGTGTTCATCCTCCTGTCCCCACATCCCCCTGCCTCTACCCAGATCAAACCCATCCATCCCCACCCTTCCCTCACCTCTGGGCCTGCCAGTCTATCTTTGACTGGGTGTGCCCCTCACCTGGGTCCCAGCAGCCCTTGGACCATCCATGTTCAGCATGTTGAGCGATACGGCTCTCTTCATCCTGCGGAGGAAGGGGCAGGGGGTGGGGCATGAGTGAGTCCACGAGCATCTGGCTCCCATGCTGGGAACAGTCTCTCCAGCACCAGGTTTGATAGTATGTGTCACAGGGGAGATGGGAGCCATGGAAGGTTCTTGAGCAGGAGGGGAGTGGGCTACAGATTCTGCAGCTAGTCCATGCTCTCGCTGACCTGACCCAACACTCACCCGGCTGCCCCCGCTGCCCCCTCGCCTCGGAGACGGGAGACCAGCTTCTCACTTCCCCGTCGGATAGACTCCCGGAGCTTGGAGAACGAGCTGCTCCGACGAAGGGTCTGGGGAGGGCACCGGGGATATCGGTCAGTACCCCTCGCTCCATCCAGCCCCCGTCCCCACTCTGGGAGCTGAAGCAAAGCCTGTTCTCACCTGTTGTTCAGCGTCACCAGCTGTGCCTCTGTTGGGGGCTCCTGGGGAACAGATGGGGACATTGTAGCAGGACGCTGAGGAGCCACTTGGAGGAGAGGGGAGGGGTTGGGGCTCACCGAGAGGGGCGGGCAGGTCCTCCCTGCTGAGGATTTCTTTGTATAGCTCTTCTGCCTGCTGGTACTTGTTCTGTTTCAGGTAGGCTGAAGCCTGAGGGGAGGGGATGGCCTGGTTGATCTTGGCTCAAATCTGGGAGCGTTCCAGGCCCCAGCATTGCACCCAGGCTGGTCCTTCCCAGCCCCCTAGGAGGAAGCACAGGCTCACCAACACTCAAGGCCTCAGCCTACAGCAGAGTGGGCTTGGAGCCCGACCCCGCCACTGCCCATAGGGCAGCTGACTTCCTGGCTCAGAGCAGGAGCCTATTCCCCACTCTGCCTAGAGCCAGTGCGTGCCTCTCTGTGCCTCAGTTTCCTCCTCTGCCAAATGGGGCCAGGGGAGCACCTACCTCACAGGGCCCTTGAAGAAATGGATGGTGCAGGGCAAGTACTAAGAAGGGGGCCTAGGTCAATAAATGCTGTCGTCTGCTCCCGCTTTGACTGGAGCTGTTCTCTGGCTGCTGCCAACTTGCCTGCTTCCAGACACTTCCATACCATCTGTGCTGAGCAGTCTCATGGGACACCTCGAGGGCCAGGCAGAGATGGGGCCCCAGCCTCTGCAGTATCCCACCAGGGAGCCAGTGGGTGCCTCCCCAGCACTAGACCCCTGTCAGTCCTCCCGGGGCCCCCTCACCAGGTTGTTCTTGGTCTTGGCCACGTTGGGGTCGTGGGGCCCGCCCAGGGCCTCGTAAATGCTCAGGGCCCGCGCGTAATGCCGTTCCACCTCCTCGAATTTGCCCTGGTTCTGGCAGAGCAAGGCCAGGTTGTTGAGTTGCTTGGCCACGTCCGGGTGGTCGGCGCCCAGGACCTAGGGGTCATCGGGTCACAAGTCATTGGGGTCATCTGGGATTGACGGGCCACGTGATGCCAGTGGCCATGGAGGGAGCCACTGGTGATTAGAGGATCGAAGTGGAGAGTTACATGAGGTTGGAGGTGAAGGGCAGGAGTTGTCCCCATCAAACTGGGGATTAGTAAGGTCAGAGCTCATGGTGGTCCAGAACCTCATGATTATGGGGTCAAACAGGTAGCTCAAGGGTGGGGCTGTACTGGTCTTGTGGGGCTGAAAGGTCAGGACTGGGTGAGGGAATGAGGTGAGTTACAAGAGGTGTCGTCAGAGTCAGGAGTCAAGATCAAATGGAGCTCATGCTAGGTCAGGGGTGATGGGTCATGGAACTAAGTGCTTTAGGTTCGGACTGGGGGTTCACAACATTAAATGGGAGGGGCACAGAAGGTCAGAGATCACAGGAGTAAATCAGGGTCACGTGAGAGCCACAGAATTGAGCACTTAAGGATTAAGTGGGAAGAGCCATGCTGACAAGGGCTCCATGGGAGCCGGGGAGGGGTGGCGGGGTGGAACCTTCTCTCGGATCTCCAGGGCGCGCTGGCACAGTGGCTCCGCCTCCTGGTAACGCCCGCGCTTCCCGTAGAGGACAGCCAGGTTGTTGAGGGTGGCGGCCACCTGTGGGGTGCAGGAGGTGGGTCAGGAGTGGGAAGGAACAGGCCACAGCCCTCCCTCCCTCCTGGGCCCTCACTCACCGCTGGGTGCTCAGGGCCCAGCGTCTGCTCTCGAATCTGCAGAGCATCATGGAGAAGGTCTGTGGCCTCCTTGTACTTGTTCTGGTCCCTGTGGGGCGGCCCAGGGTTGGAGGGGGTTTGGCCAACCTGGGGTAGCAGGGGCCATGGGCTGGGTTGAACCCGGCAGGCCCAGGGACCTGGCAGAACCAAGCATGGGTGGCGCCCTTTGGGGGGGTCCCTTCTGGATCTCCCCACACCTCCCAAGTCGCGCACAGGGTCCCTGCACTCCTCTGTCACCCCAGGTCTCTGTTGGCCACACTGTCTCCTCTTTGCCTGAGTCTCTGGCCTCTGCAGATCTCAGTCCCTTCTCCCCACCACCATCCCAGGTGCCCTATGCTGGCCAAGCAGGACATCAGGGTTCCCCCTCTCCTGCCCAACAGTAGGTCCCTGCCCTTCCAGTCCCCTTCAGCCACGGCAGCCTCAGCCCTCACCGGTACACCAGCGCCAGGATGTTGAGCATGGTCGCTACATCAGGGTGGCAGTGGCCTGAGCTCCGCTCCAGGTCCTCTAAGGCCTGGCGGCACAGTGGCACAGCCACCTCGTAGCGACCCTGACCTGCGTACTGGATCACGAGGTTGTGCAGGGTCCGAAGGCGGGCTGGGATCTCGTAGCCACCCTGCTGAGCCGCTGCGGCCCCTGCTGCCTCAGGACCTGGGAGTGTCAGACGCCGAGTCACCGCAGGCCTCCTACCCCTCCTGCCCCACAGGAGGGGACACACACACCCCAAAGCTACAGCTGCCTCACTGGCCCTGGGGACCATGGGCCCCTACACTGACTTCTGGGATTGGGATCACAGGCAACTAACTGGCCTGTGGGATGTAAACACAGGAGCCACCTGGTTTGTGGGGCTGCGGCCACCTTGGCATGCTTGGTTCACAGCTCCCAGCCTCACCTGCCCACTGTCACCACCCCCCATAGCCACCTACATCAGTCATCCTGACACCCCACCTTGACCTCCCCATCCTCCCTCAGAGACCTTGGGGTCCAGCAAAAGAAAGTTCCCTCCCCAGCCTTGGCCTTTCGTCCTGGGGCTGAGATCCCCACACCCACCTTTCCTCTCGTCCTCCTCACTGGGGAACAGGGAGGCCAGGCTGTCCCGGCGAGGGGGGGACTCGGGCTGCTACAGAGAAGACAGGAAAGTGGGGCATCAGGAAGATTAGGGTTTCAGAGACTGGGGTCCTGAATCTCAGGGTCTGAGGGTGGTGGTGGCCAGAAGCCTCGGGGAGGATCCTTGGGCTTTGTGGAGCAGCTAGGGCAGGGGGCTCCTGTGGAAGTTCTACTGGGTCTGGGTTTTGTGGGATTCTGCAAACGTTTGAGGGTCTTCAGAGGGTTGGCGGGTTCTTTTGAGGGTCCAGGGCACTTGGGGCTCTGTGAAGGGATGGGGAGTGGTCGGGTATCCAAGGTGTGCACGGTTCCCAGCGCATCGCAGCCCCCGCTGCGCCCAGTCCCACAGCACCTGGCTCTCCACAGGCGGGTCATACTGCCGCAGCTGCCCCAGGAACTCAAGGTGGTTCTTCTCCTCCTCCAGCTGGGCCACGGCCTCCTCGCTGGCCCGCAGCCGCCGCTGCGTCTCCTCCAGCTCCTCCCGCAGCCATGCGTTCTCCTGGGCCAGCCGCCGGGCCTGCGCGCGGAGCCGCTGCTTCTCAGCCTCCAGCGCACCCACGTGCGCCGACAGGGCCAGCAGCACCTGCCGGGGGTCAGGGGTGGCCAGTCAGAGGTCTGGTCCCTACCCTGCCAGACAGCCCCCAACCCAGCCCAGGGCCTCAAACCAAGCCAAAGCACCCCCATAGTCTCCAGGATCCCCCAGATTTTACGGAGACCCCTCCAATGGGGCTCCGGGGATGCTCAGAGGCTCCCAGGGACACACCCAGATCCTGCCCAGGGACTCCTCTGACTTCACCCAGGCGCATAAATTCTGCTCAGGGACACTTCATATTCCACCCATGCAATCCCAAAGTCTCCCCAGGACCCACAGTTCTACGGAGGGACCCGATCTGGCTCAGGACTCCCTGTCACACATAAGGAGCCCCCAACACAGCCCAGGGATCCCATCTCTGGACTAGAACCTCCCCTTCCCAGGCCTGGCTCCCCTAGGCCTCCCTCTTCCCAGGCTGCCCCCCACTGCAAACCTGGCCCCCTCACCCCTGGGTCCTCCCACTCAGGCCTGAGCCACATCCCTCAAAGTCGGTCCCCTCATACCTGGGCCTCGCCCAGCCCCAGCTCGATGGCCTCCAGCGAGTGGCTCACCACCTGCTGCTTTTCTTCCAGCAGTTCCAAGCCAGCCACCGGGCCCTGTCCTGCCAGGGCCTCCGCCAGGTGCCCGGCCAGGCCGCAGTGCTCTGCCCGTAGGGCCTCCAGCCCCTGCACTACTTGCCGCGTCTGCCGCACCAGCTCCTCGGGGCTCAGGCGCTCGGGGCCCAGCCCCACGCCTCCGGGGGCTGCCACCTGCACGGACATTGCTGCTCCTGGGGGTGACCGGGGTTGGAGGGTCACTGCCAGGGCCAGGCAAGCCAGCCTCTCAGCCTCCACGCCACTAGGGTTCACAAGCCCCCTCCCAGCTCCCTCCCTACCCGCCCAGCCCAGCCACCCCTCTGTTCCCATGCTCTCCTCACTCCAGCCAGCACCCTGTCCCACACCCATCCCGGCCAGCCCACAGCTGGGAACATTCTAGTCTCCCTTTGCCTGTCCTCAGTCCAGGGCCCTGCCCTAAAGGCAACTCCAAAATCTCACTGTGTGTAATTAACCGAAGGAGGACAAACAGCCATCTGCTGGCCTCCCACCTGCCCTCAGTTCACCCGGCCAGCCCTGCCCACCCCAAGGCCCCCGGATACCCTGGCCCAGCGCTCCGGGCTGTGTCACCTGGGACTGGAAATGCCCTCCCCTCCTGGGCGTGTGGGGTGGACGTATGTGTGGAGGCGGCAGCCTCTCCGTGAGCTCATTCTCAGGGTGTTTTTGTTGGGAACCAGTCAGACCACTGGGGGTGGGGCGGGAGGAGAGGGCCATGGGGCTGGGGTGCTGGAAGCAGAGGAGGCCTCCAGATTGGAGAGGTCAGGGAGGGGGCCCCACGTGGCGGCTCCCAGGGCCTTAGGAACTGACAGACCCAGAGGAAACAGGCTCCACCCTCTGCTGCAGACAGGTCCAGCCTGCCCAAGGCGTGTTGGGACACACGTGTGGCAGGCGTGGCCCACGGATGTCACCCTGGCTGTGTGAGAGCTGAGGGTTCTCAGAAATAACACATACTCTTCTCTTCTTTCAAATATGATACAATATACACACACACTGTCTCAGATATATGCCTTCTCACACACACCCCTCAGAAACACAACGTAATACACGTCCTTCTCTCAGAAATACAATGCACATACTTTCTTTTAAATGTTTGGTATCTTGATTGTGGTGGTGGTTTCATTGGTGCATACATCTATCAAAATTCATCCAATTGTACATCTGAAATATGTGTAGTTTACTGTACAGAAATTATACCTCAATAAAGTTGTTTTAAAAAGGTAATAAAAAAAATACAATACACACACTCACACCCATCCACATTTCCTTTCAAAATACAACCTAACACAGCACGCTAACTCAGGTGCACACACAAATACATTCAATACAATCTTCTTTCAGAAATAGCGCATCTATGCTCCTGGGGGGAGGGTATAGCTCAAATGGTAGAGTGCTTAGCATGCATGAGGTCCTGGATTCAATCCCTAGAACCTCCTCTAAAAATAATAAATAAATAAACCAAATACTTACCCTCCACCCCCCCAAAGAAGAAAATACAACCCAACACACAGGTGTATTTCCCTTTCAGAAACAGAAGCCAGCAATGAAGAAACTACCTCCCTGTCTCCTCACTCAACTCTGTCACCTGCAAAAATATAACCAAATCCCAAATCACTCCCATTTGACTGTCTCCTTGCACTCAGGCTCATGACACATGCCCTCTCCCACCCTCACACAGTTTTGCAAGCAGCTGGCTCTCCATCCTACACCCAACGCCACCTCCACGCACACACACTCTCCCAGGATTCGCCATGGACCCGTCACCACCTTCCCCACTTCCTCCACCGCCCCGGCCAGCCAGGGACTCACACACACACACACACATGCACTTCAGAGCTTCGCGCACGGACGCTCCAGTGACCCCTGATCGCAGACTCTTAGACTGTTGCAAGCGGGTGCTCACGGCACGGACAGCTGCAGAGACACAGAGGTAGTCCGATGCTCTCCGCACACTCCCTCTCAGGCTTACTTCACTCAAACGACTGTTCCCACCATGAGCAGCCCACTGCTCTTTGCACCTGCTCGCATGCTCATAATCACACACACTTAAACACACGGTAAGGGCAGGCAGGTGATCCTGTGGGTTTTATATACCGCAGCCTCGTCACCACCATCAGTCTTTATGTACATATGTGCTTGTGTATGTATCAATCCCTATGTATATATATGCTCATGTATACCTCAGTCTCTCTATATGTGCTCACATATGTATCAATCTATGTCTATATGTGCTCTATATGTGCTCACGTATATATCAATCTATGTATATATGTGCTCATGTATATATCAACCTCTATGTATACATGCTCATGTATATATCTCTATATATATGTGCTTGTGTATGTATCAATCTATGTGCTCATGTATACATCAATCTCTACATAGTATATATGTGTGCATATGTATAACACACCATAGTCTCACACTTCACATGCAAGTCACATAAATATTCAGACTCACAACCACACAAGTTCATCGACAGTCATCCTGACTACCACAACCATTACTCCTGCAATTTTGTGGACGTATACAACCTCCCACAACATCATGCACAATCTCAGATCCTGAGCCAAATGTTCTAGACACAACCTCACGCAGTAACTGTCAAGGCGACACATACAGCTTGACCACAGCCACACATCACTCAGGTTGTTTCCTAGACACACACCAGATCTCCCATTCATACCATCCTCCAAAAAGCAAACTCCCCTTCACGTGTTCAGACAGGTGCACCCAACCACACAGCTGACAACAATAATCACAGTCACACCCCATACATCCATCCTGTACCCCATAGTGCCCACCTCTCTGCCACCTCACCCATCTCACGAGCAGAGAGACAACCACGGCCACACAACCTCTTGGTCACACTCACAATTCTAGAAACAGTTCAACTCCCTGCCAAACACACACACAAGGCATTACAGACACACAATCAGAGGTCACCCACATTTTCACTTCACTGAATCGGTTTCACATCATTCGCACAGTCCCTCTGTGCCCTCGCAGTCCATCTCCCTTTCACACCTGTAGCCACAGCTTGACACCATCACACACACCTGAGCTTCGTACACCATCCCTCAAGCACAAGCACAAGCACAAGCACACACTCGCAGGCAGGAGGCCCCTCCATCATGGCCAGCCCCTCAAACCACTCAACTTACCCCTGGCCGGCCGGCCCAGGCCCTGGTACCCTGGCTTCTCCGCCGCCAGGCCTGTTCGTTGCCGGCCCGTCACAAGGGCCCCGTCCCAAGGGCCCCGTCCCTTCCCCAGGCCCCGCCCCATCCTCGCTCCTGTTTACCTGCGCACCGGGGAGGGGGCGCGGCCCCAGCTGGGCCTCCAGACCCGGGGGTGCCCGCTGGGCAAGGGGCGTCCAGAGACCCCAAGGCCCGCCCCTGTCATCAGGCCTGTGGGCCCAGGGGTGCGCCAGGCCTTGCCCACATCCTCTGCCCCCACCTCCATCCTCTCGGCTCCCGGCACTCCCGCCCCGCACTCCCGGCGCCCACCTGACCGCGGACCGCTCCGGCTCCCACTGCGCGGTGCCGCCCGCGCTGCGCACGCCCCGCCGCTTCCAGCTGCGCCCCTAGTCTCGAGCCGAGGGGCGGGGCGACCTATCGCCCCGCCCCCGCAGGTGAGGCCGGCCCCCGCCCCACCCCTCCCGCGGAAAGTGAAGCCCAGTGCAGTGGCCCCGGCCCTGCGGAAAGAGCAGAACCTTGCGCGCCAGCCGGTAGCCTGTAGGACACGTCGATTCTGAGACGATTTCAGCGCGCTGAAGGCCTGGAAACCAGAGCCCCTGCGAAGCTAGAATCTTGGAAACCCGGAATCTTGGAAACCTTGGATCCCAGACGGATGGCCTTGCAGTGCCAGCCACCGACCCTTTGCCTTGGCTGTGCCCCCTACTTGGACCTCTTTCCACCACAGATATCGATATTTGTCTGGTCTCTTTTCAAAGGCCTCTTCCTCAGAAAGGCCTTTTCTTGCCTGCCTCTTCTAAATTACACCCTCTTACCAAAAACACAACCTCTTTCCTCGGCTTGATTTTGTCAATAAAACTTTTCAGGACCTAAAATTATGTAACATTATAATTAAGCTACCTTGTTATGGTACATCACATCATTAGCGAAGCTAAAAATTGGGTTCTGGGTTTACATCCAATTTCAGCACTTACTGGCTGTGCAGGCCTTGAGCAAGCAGCTTAACCTGTGTCTCTGTTTCCCTAATCTGTAAAATGGGGACAGTCTAAGGCTGCGAGGATTGAATGAGTTAATATACGGATCGGAAGCATTTAGCAAATAGTAGTTCCTGATTTTAGGGCATTATATTATTGGTTCTCCCTCACTAGAATGCCAGATCCTGCGGGCAGAGCTCTGTATTGTCAGCACGTTTTCTTTAGCACTAGAACAGCCTGGCCCAAGTTAGGTGCTCAATAAATATTTGTTGAGTAACTGAGTAAGTGAATCAAGTCCTACAAACATAAATTGGCCAAAGCTGGGCGCACAGGCTTCTAGCATCACAAGAACTTAGTTCAACAAAAACTTTGCCAAATCCAGGCAATACAATACCCCTGGTCACTGCACTACAGGATACTTCCAGCAGAGAGCGCTGCTGGTCTGTGGACCAGGCCTCTCTCAGCCTCCAGGGCCGCTCAGCTCCAGACTCCCTCGCAGCTCTCTAGTCGCCAAGCCTCGGTGCAGATGCTCCCTCCTCCAGGAAGACTTCTCTGACCACCACCCACCTCACCAGGCTGGAGGAGATGCCCTTTCCTGGCTCCTGCAGCCTCCTGGGCTCTCAAATCCCAGCCTCACCCATTCTGGATCATCAATTGTCTGTCTCCCAAACAGAACTGTTAGCCCCGACAGGGACAACAGTGCCAAGGCAGTCTCAGTCCCCACTGTGTCCCCAGTGCTACCCAGCACAGGCTGAACACAGAGAAGGCACTCAGGACCATGAGTGTTGAGTTGAATGATGGAAAATAAAACTCAAACTCACAATCTAACTTCTCCAGATACTTCCATGCAACGAGGTAGAAGGGGGCAGCTGAGACCTTGACCCCCATTGTTTTGGCCTCAGGACAGTGGATACTGGTTCTGGATCTGCCACTACCAGGCAGTGCAGGGACTGGAACCAAATGGCTCAGGTGCAAATCTCTGCTCTGTCATTTGTTGGCCGTGTGACTCCTGCACCCAGAACTAACTTCTCTGGGCCTCACATTCCTGATCTATAGAACCGGACTCACAAAGGTAACCTATTTTGTGATGCTGATGTGGGGATTAATGAGTAATCCTTTTAAAAGGCTTAGAACAGAGCAGCATACAATAAACACTATGTATATATGTGTAGGGCGGGGAGGGAATTAGAGCCAGGTAGATCTAAGTTCCAATCCTGATCTTGACATTTCCTTTCCACGTCACCTGGGGCAAGTTATGATTTGCTGAGCACCTATTTCCTCATCTGTAAAACAGGGATGATCACACTCATCTCATAGCAAAGCGGTGAGGATTAAATGAGATAAAGGCTGAAAGAAGATGTTAAGTAAGGTGACCATTTCTTTAGACTGGCCCTGGGCCAAGCACTTTTGCCCAACATCAACTGGGGCTGGCATTTCTGAGTTCTTACCCAAGACAGGCCCCATGTCATGTCTTGTCTTGAAGATTAATTCTGTTCACCTTCACACCAACCCAGAGAGGTAGTTGCTATGATTGTCCTCGTTCCACAGGAGAAGATGAGGCACAGACAGGTCAAGTGACTTGTGCAAGGTCACAGAGCCAAGGAGTAGCAGAGCCCCTGAGTCCATAGGGCCACCCCCTGAAGTTGGCACTATGACTTGCTCCATCTAAAGAGAAGGAAACTGAGGGGGAAGGTATAGCTCAGTGGTAGAGCACCTGCTTAGCACGCACGGCGTCCTGGATTTAATCGCCAGTACCTCCATTAAGAAATAAATAAATAAACCTAAGTATGGCCTCAAATAAATTTTTTAAATTAAATTAATAAAATAAAATCCTAAAAAAAGTTTTAAAAAGAGAAGGAAACTGGGCCAAGCTGCCTGAGGAGGAAGTGGGGCTACCGCTGTGTTGGCCTGGGGTCTCTGGACCAGCTTCCCCATGTTGAAGGTTTCCTTTAAGATCACACTTGATTTGGTGACACAGGGGCTTAACATTTTGAGCCTGCTGGGTTTTTTTTTTTTAATACAGTAGTATGGAGCAAAGCTTCCCAGCTGAGCCCAACCCAAATCAGCCAGCTCAGCTAACCCTGCATCCATTTTCAAGCTCCTGCATTTTGGGATGGTGCATTTCACAGCATTTTTGTGGCAATCGGTGTATATTTATTTCTTTTGCCCACTTAGAATTGTGTCTTGGTGCTATGATCTAAATGTCCATGTTTTCCCAAAATGCATGTGTTGAAATCCTAACCTTCAAAGATGATGGCTTTTAACAGCTGGGACCTTTGGTATTAGTATGAGGTGATTAGGTCATGAAGGTGGAGCCCACATGAATGGGACTGATGCTCTTTTAAGAGAGATCCCACAAAGCTCCCATGTACTTTTTACCACCTCAGGATACAAGAAGTCTGCGATCCCTTGCCCTTTTTCAACCTCAGTATCCATCCTCTGTAAAATGAGGCTTCAGCATGAAGAGGTGGAATCAGGAAGGGAGTGACTACCTGGTCCAGTCTGGCTCTGCTGCTGCCCAGCTGTGTGATTTTGGGCAAGTGACTCAACCTATCTGGGCTTCACTTCCCCGTTTTGTAAAGAGGAAATTAGCAATCCTCACCTTGTAGGACTGTTGGAGAATTAAATTGGTGAATACACATACAGGGATTGAATCCTGAAGCCAGATGGCTAGGGTGATGAAGGGGACATGGGGAAGTGGGTACAGATTATCAGGGCCCCGAGACCTGGAAAGGGACTCTGGGCTGACAAGATAGTCTGATTTTGCTGAGAGGCCTGGAAATTATTTTCACCGAAGCCTGAACCCACTCTCAGCAGCCCTGTTCATTTGACTCCCAGCTCTGCCCCTCCAGGGGCAAAGTGACCTTGAGCAAATTATTTAACCTTTTGGAGCCTGATTGTTGGGAGTGTTTAGTGAGTTAATATATGTAAAGCAGTTGGCAGAGTACTTGATATATAGACATTAACGCACCATAAGGTGGGGGGAGAAGGTATAGCTCAGTGGTAGAGCGCCTGCCTATGAATGCACAAGGTCCTGGGTTCAATCCCCAGCACATCCACCAAAAAACAAACTTGATTACCTCTCCTCAGTAAATATACCATAAGAATTAACCATTAGGCACCTCATACCTATCAGAAGGGCTGTCATCAAAAGAACACAAATAACAAATGTTGGCAAAGATGTGGAGAAAAGGGAACCCTCATACACTGTTGGTACAAATGTTAATCGGTGCAGCCACTGTGGAAAACAGTATGGAGGTTTCTCAAAACACTAAAAATAGAAGAACTACCATATGACCCAGCAATTCCACTCTTGGGTATATATCCACAAAAACCAAAAACACTCATTAGAAAAGATACATGTACCCCAAAGCTCACAGCAGCATTATTTATAATAGCCAAGATATGGAAGCAACATGTGTCCGTCAACAGATGAATGGATAGAGAAGATGTGGTGTAGGAGACAATGGAATATTACTCAGCCATAAAAAGAATGAAATTTTGCCATTTGCAGCAACATGGATGGACCTGGAGGGTGTTACGGTAGGTGAAATAAGTCAGACAGAGAAAGACAAATACTGTTAGGGTGGACACTGTGGAGTGGCCGTTCAACAGTCATGCTAACCTCCTTCCAGCACGTTCAGTTCTCCAGAAGAAGCATGGTTCCAGGGGCAAGAGGTGTTCCTGGAGGCCCAGCCTACAGCCTGCTCCTTTAGCCCTTCGATTTTTTTTGATTAAAAAAAACTAACTTTATTAGCTTTAAAAACAAAACTTGTTACAAGTAAGTACAAAGACTTCCCCCGCCGCCCCAGATTACATTCTGCTTCATTCTGCTTTTGTCATCATGATAGGACAAGGGATGTTTAAATGTCCTTAAAATATGGAAGAGCTAAAGTTGACAAATAAGCAAGTGCTACAAGCTATAAATCACTATTTCAAGCACAGTAAAATGTGGAATTCACAGATGGGAGTTACTGACCAGCTTTTTGAAGTACAATAATATCCACTACAGTTTATAGTACCAGACGTAGCACAGGATCACAAACTTGTTAGGATAAAACAATAAATTCAACTCCTGGGTTTAATAACATAGAAGTAAAAGGATGGAGAAAGCCCTCCAATTTTGTAAGTAGCTAATACCTGGTAGTAAAACCCTTTCTGCTTAAACTGGGTGGAGTGGTTTCTAATTGCCTGATAAGGCTACTAATATTTACTTAGTCAACAAATACTCATTTATCCTGAGGTCACTGGGGAGCCAAGGCAGGTTCTGAACAGGAGAGGTCAGCAGGTAGGGAGTAGGTTGGAGGGGGCAAGACCAGGGCAGGAGCAGGGAAGCCCGGGAGGAGGTTAGGGCAGGTGGGGATGTGGAGGAGGTCTTGAGCTAGGGTAGGAGGAGGGATAAACAAGCCTTGAGACTGATGGGCTCAGAGGCTGGGGTGGGGGGGGGGAGGAAGATGTGATGAGCGTCCTCATGTTCCCAAGGCCAACTCTTTCTATGAGACTCAAAGAGATAAAGGAGGTGGAGCTTATGACACAAGGTCACATGACTGGGCCATTGCTGCAAAGGATTTTGGGAAATGGAGTTTCTGACATTTCTGGCTTCTTCAAAGGAGAGGGTCAGAGGGTGGGGAACTCTGCAAGCACAGAAAGTGTTTCTGAGGCTGTGTGGCCAAAGTAATGTCAGATATCCCCACAAGGGGTTATTAAGGGTCCAGGGGGCTGAGCTGGGCTGGATCCTGTCTCTCCTCTGCTCACAATCCCCGGGGGCTCCCATCCCACCCACAGTGGGATGGAGGCCCCACAGCCCCTAGGGCCCCACAGGCTTGCTCCTGTCCCCCCACCAACTTCATCTTCTTTCTCCCACTCTCCCCTCTGCTCCACTTGCTCCAGCCCTGCCGCCTCCTCCCTGTCTCTCAGATATGCCAAGCCACTCCCACCTCAGGGCCTTTGTACCTGCTGTCTCCCTTCCAGATGCCCACATGGCTGGCTCCCTCTGGTCTTTGCTCAGATGTCACCTCTCCAGAAAGGCCTGACTTGACCTCCTCTACTGTTCCATCACTCCTATTCCTTACTAACTCTTTCATTTTCCTTTAAAGCCCCATTGCCCTCGACATTAGAGTGTATATTTACTTGTTTACCCTCAATAAAATATCACCTCCATGAGGGCAGGGGTCTTGGTTATTTTCTGCTGTGTCCTCAGTAAGTGCTTGATAAATAATTTTTTTTAATTTCTTTTTTTTAAACATTTTTTGATTTATAATCATTTTACAATGTTGTATCAAATTCCAGTGTAGAGCACAATTTTTCAGTTATACATGAACATATATATATTCATTGTCACATTTTTTTCTCCATGAGCTACCATAAGATCTTGTATCTATTTCCCTGTGCTACCTGTGCTATACAGTATAATCTTGTTTACCTATTCTACAATTTTGAAATCCCAGTCTATCCCTTCCCACCCTCCACCCCCATAGTTTGTATTCTATGTCTATGAGTCTAGATAAATAATTGTTGAAATGATAAATGCAGAATGATTCTAGACTAGTTTGTTCTAGTTCTCTGGGCCTCAGTTTCCTTAGCCTTGAAGGAGAACTTTTTGTTACTGTGACCTTGCTGGGAGGGGACAGTGGGTGGAGAGGTCAGGGGCTGGGCCCCAAGGAAAAATTTTCTAAGCATTCCCCCTCCTACAAGAAATCTAGAGAGGGGTAGAAAGGACCTCCTTTCCCTAGGTCAGTTCCCTGCTGCCCAGGAAGAAATGGGAGAGCCCTGGGAGGAGGAAGGAACCCCAGAGAGAGAGGAAATTTCTCTTCATTTAAATCCTGGGCGCTGCTTGGACTTCTGTTCCCTGGACTTGCCCCGCTCACTTGTCCTGCAATCTTGGCGCCCTCCAGGCTGAGGAAGCAGCTTCCTTATGCCATCCCAGCTTCCACAGAATCTCCTCCTCAGCCCTTGAAGTCCCCGGTCACGGTCACGGTCACGGTCGAGGTGCTGAGAGCTCCTGCTTCGCCTGCATCTGCGGAGTTCGGTGCTCTGACCCCAGTTGCCACCCAGCCCCCTTCCCCTGCCGGTGTGGGTGGCTTCCCCAGCCCAGCCCGGCCCGTGGCTGCCCTTGTAAGGAGGCAAGGCCTGGGGACACCAGAGATGCCTGGTTATAATTAACCTGGACACGTGGCAACCCCACCCCCTAACACCTGCCTCCATGCCAATCCCCTATCCCAGCACCTCGGGTCTCCCAGAGAAGACAGCAGCGAGCTCTAAAAATAAACTCCATTCCTGGCAGCGCGAGTCCCTCCCTGTCCCCTGCGCGGCGGAAATCTTCCAGTGTTGCCAGGCCAGCGGACTGGAGTGGGACAGGGGACCACCACCTCCAATATGGCTTTGAGTTTGAATTGCCCCAACTCAGCACAGCCTCTGTTGCCCTCCCAGTCACTCCCATGGAGGAAAGTGCATCCAAGCACAGGCTTCTGGGGTCAGCCAAGTTCCCACCTTGACTTTGGTCATATGCTCCCTGTAGCTGGGTGACAGCGGACAAGTCACACAGGCTCTCTGGGCCTCTGTTTCCTCCTGTGGAAAGTCAGCTACATGTCCCTTCTGGGGCCATTGCAAGGTTTCCCCAGGGGCAGGGCTAGGGAAGTGCCACTGGCTGGGGTCAAGGCCACTGGGGGCTGAAGAGAGGCTGGAGGCCTAGTGGAGGGCCAGAGGAGCGTGGCTTCTACGTGCCTGGGACGGTCCCTGACACTGTCCCGTGGCCCCGGCGGGGGGCCAGCTGTCCCCGCCAGTCCAACTCAGCACTTGATCGGGGGATCGGCTTGGTGGGGGGGCCTGGGCCCAGACCCTGGGGCGGCCCATACAAGGCCATGGGGCTGGACGCAAGGCATGCCTGGGTTCAGGGTGGGCACGATGCCCGGGCAGTGAAGTGAGATGCTCAGCTGCCCTCCAGCCCAGTCCCAGGGGGCAGCCCCTCCTGGCCAATAGCACAGCCCGGGCCCCCCCCTATATAAGGCCAGGGCTGCAGGTCCTTCTTTGGGTCAGTGTCACCTCCAGGATACAGAAAGCCCCTTCCAGCACAGCACAGCCAGGTACTGTCGGGGTGGGAACCAGGGTGGGGTCTAGAGTGAGGGCCCCCATGGGTACCAGAGGCCGACCTGGCTCGGGAAGGGGTCTGGCATGTTGGCCCCCACATCCTCCTACACACAGATGGGTCAGTGTGTGGCAATGTCGACCTTGTGTCAGAGAGTCCCCTCCACCTGTGAGCCCAGGGTCCTGGGGAGGGATCCCAGAGTCAAAAGGAGACTTGACAACTGCCAGCTGTCACCTTCTGCAAGGGGCTGCAGGCTAGGCCTTGTTCATGATGGTTTGTCACCAGAACTGGGCGCTGCAACCCTGGGAGGTGTCTATCAAGTTCTCTGCAGGGTCTCTGCCTTGGTGACCTTGTGGGTCCCTATTGCGTCTGACTTTCCGTGGCTCCTGCATGGGTGTCTGTATCCTGGGTGTCCCTGCGCTGTGACGTGTGCATGTGTGGCTCTGTTTACAGTGTGATGGGTGGAGGGGTCCTTGTGTATGTGTTTGTGTGGCTCTGGGGCTCACCCACCTTGCTTTGTGCCCTCTCCTGGCATGTCCCTAGCAGGGATGAGGGTGGGGACATGCTCTGAAGGGGGATTTCTAGGCTGGGAGCCCTTGAACCCCAAGGCTTGCATGTACGTCCTCCCGGCCACCCTGGCCCACCTGTCTCTGGCCTGCTGACTTGGTGCAAGCTGAGTCCCTGGAATGTGGCGGGGGGTGGCAGCTGGGGGTGGGAGAGGAGTCTGCCGGACTCTAAAAATAAATCCCCAACCCTGGACATTAACTCCAAAGGCTTTTGTGGGTTTCCATCCCCCTTGGCCTGATGCCTCAGCCTTCAGCTCACCCGGTCCCCATCCCCTTCCCACCATCCTTCCTGCTCCCATCCCTGGGGCTGGGAATGAGTGTCCCACTGCCACCACCTCCTCCTTTCGGGGTCTTGTGGATTAAAGTAATAATAACAATAATAGCAGTCATTCCTTTAGGTACCGGGCCCCAGCTCCAAGCCAAGGCCTGTGCTCAGCCGGCCACATGCTTGAACTCAAAGAATACTCCTGGCAAGGCCATGGGGAAGGCTCAGTTCACAGAAAACAGAGGCTCAGAGAGGCTGAGCAACTGGCCTGGGGTCACACAGCTGGGAAACAGCATAGGTGGGATTTGAACCCAGCTCTGTCGACCTTAGAGGCTGAGTTGTTCTTCTCAACTATGCCCAGCAGGAGAGGTGTCAGCAAATAGAGGTGGGGGCAGGCACCCAGCCTTCCCTTCCCCAAGGCCCCTCGTCCCTCAACTGAGAACCCAAGAACTCTTATGGAAAGAATGTCCCTCCTTCGCTCACACACTCATCTCCAGCAACACCTGCCATCTTCTCCCCAGCACCTCACAGTTTAAAAAAAAATTAATAATTAACAATAATTAATATTAATAATCATTATTATAATCACTGAGCAAAATAATACTTGTTGTGTGCCACCAATTATGCCAAGTGCTTTAAATAATTAACTTATTTCATCTTTTTAATGCCTCCATGAAGTGAATGTTATTATACTCGCATTTCACAGATGAGTACTTTGAGGCCCAGCAAGGTTAAGCAACATGCCCAAGGTCACACAGCTTGTAAGTGGCAGAGCTGAGATTTGAATCCAGGCTGTCTAATTCTAGAACCTACACTCCTACACATGCCACAGTGTCTACTCCGGCTTGAAGGGTGCTCCCCTCTATTTTCCAGCTGGAGAAACTGAGTCTCTAGCAAGGTGACTAGTCCAGGGTCACCTGCCAAGATGAGGCACAGCTAAGACCCTGACACAAGACTCCTCATGCATCCTGTCAAGATGAAGGGGCTCAGAGAGGAAACCGCTCTTTCTCCAAGTCACACAGCACAGGAGTCAGGACTGACAGTCAGGCCTGCCTGACTCCAGAGCCTGGTTTTGCTCTCTTGCTAGTCTCTGCTGGATATGAGCTAATCGTCCCCTCCTCACCTGCTTACCAGGCCCCCCACACCGCCACCATGCCGTTCGGCAACACCCACAACAAGTTCAAGCTGAACTACAAGTCTGAGGAGGAGTACCCAGACCTCAGCAAGCACAACAACCACATGGCCAAGGCGCTGACCCCTGAGATTTACAAGAAGCTGCGAGACAAGGAGACTCCATCTGGCTTCACTCTGGACGATGTCATCCAGACAGGTGTGGACAACCCAGGTAAGCCTCCTCGCTGGAGCATCATGGGGATCAGGAGGGGGGGCGGGGGTACTCCAAAGGCTGCCTGCCAGGCCTCGGTCCCACCTCCCCTGGCCTCAGTCTTCCCATCTGTAAAAATGGACCATACTCACAGGGCTATTGTGAGAAACGAATGAATTGAGAGGTGTGAAGGGCTTGGGATGGGGCCGGCACATAGTAAATCTCTCGCTAAATGTACGCGAGTGTAAGTGAGACTTCCCCGAGGAAGCCATTGACTCTCCCCGGCCTCACTTTCCTCACCTGCGAAAACACACACACGTGTGAAAACATAGAGTGGCGCCTGGCATGGAGTGAGCGCTCAGACTCTTGAGGAGGGGTCACGAGCACTGTGTTTCTTTCTCTGAGGACACACCGCCAGGGCAAGTGGAACTGAGGGCAGAAGACCAAATTCTTGTCTTCGTGTGATTGCGTGGAGAGGCCACTTCTCTCCAGGCCTCTGTTTCCCCATGTGGGAAACAAGTGTTTTCAAGTGCTTTATGATCCGTGGGGGCTGATGATCTAAGGTTCTGAAAAATTTTAGGGGAAGATTCCATGATTTGGGGACCTCAAGGAGGCATATTTTCAGTACCTTGTAACTGCCCCCCATTCCTCCTTTGTCCTGTTCTCAGCATTCTCCACCGCCGCCCCCAGATGCCACTTTGACCTTTCCCAGTATTTCCTCCCCATTCCTCCCAACACTCAGCCTTCTCAGTCCTGACCCAGAGGTGTTGGGTGAACTCCCACACGCATGCACGCACACACACACACACACACACGTGTGCACATGGTCTATCCTGAACCCAGAAGCCCAGGCCTTCCTTGCCGGCCACAAGCACCTCTGACCTCCCCCCGGACCCCCAGGTCACCCCTTCATCATGACTGTGGGCTGTGTGGCTGGTGACGAGGAGTCCTACGTGGTTTTCAAGGACCTCTTCGACCCCATCATCCAGGACCGGCACGGGGGCTACAAACCCACCGACAAGCATAAGACCGACCTCAACCATGAGAACCTCAAGGTTCGCTGCCCCTAGGGGAGGCCGGAAGGGGGAAGACGGAGGAGGTCGTGGGGAAGACACCCAGAGAGACACAGAGACAAACAGAGATGGGAGAAATGTAGAGGGGGATGGGAAGAAAGAGGGGGACAGAGACCCAGAAGACAGATGGGAGTTGAGGAGAGAAAGAGAGGAAGGCAGGCACAAAACAGAGACACAGAGATGGAGAGAGATAAAGATGGAGAGAGAGAGAGAGAGAGAGAGAGAGAAGGGAGAGACAGAGCCAGGGAAGGGGAGGGAGGCAGGCTGGAGGAGGCAGAGGAAGCAGCTGAGAGCCCAAGCTGGCTAGGAGGACCTGGAGGGACACCTGGTCTTGCTGGGGAGGGGGCAGGGCGTGCAGGAGGGTCCACTGGGCCCTGACCCCCCACCCACTCTCTAGGGTGGAGACGACCTGGACCCCAACTACGTGCTCAGCAGCCGTGTCCGCACGGGCCGCAGCATCAAGGGCTACACGCTGCCCCCGCACTGCTCCCGCGGTGAGCGCAGGGCGGTGGAGAAACTCTCCGTGGAAGGTGAGAGCCCCCACCCCACACACTGCCCGGGTTATGCAGCTCTGGCTCTGTTCCTCCATGGGCACATCTCTGGACACCCTAGATCCTCATTTTCCAAAAGATGGAAAGAGCTTGATAAATGGGTACATGGTGAGAGACAGCAGGCAGCATTACCCCCGATGGAAGTCTTGGGGGTGCTGTCAAGACTTGACACGGAGTTGCACCAGGGTCCTGACCATCCATCCATCCATCCAGCAAATATTTATGGTTGTTCTGGACCCATATGGGGAGCTGTGGCTCCTGTGATAAATAAGATGGACAAGGTCACTGCTCTTACAGAGCTGTCAGCCTGGTGGGGAGATAGGAGGAAACACAGAAATCAAGAAAGAACAAGATAATTCCAAAATCCCATGAGGCCAAGAAACAAGAGTTGTGGCACAGAGTGACTGAGGGGAGCTACCTTAGACAGGGGTTCAGACCTTATCGACAAGAAGGAGCCAACCTTGGGAAGAATTCTAGACAGATGGAACAGCAAGTGCAAAGGCCCTGAGGTGGGAAGATGTGTTGGAGGAATAGCAAGGAGGTCAGTGTGACTGGAGCTGAGTGGTCGAGGGACATGGGTGGCCAGGTTGTGCAGAGCCTTGGGAGGACTTTGGCTTTGACCGTGAGGGAGGTGGAGACCATGGGAGGGTGATGAGTAGAGAAGGGACAGGTTCAGACTTAAATGGATCCCTCTGGCTGCTGTGTGGGGAACAGACTGTGGGTAAAGAGGGGAGAGGAAGACTGAGAAGGGGCAACTGCAGCGGTCCAGGCCGGGGTGGGGCGAGGGGTTGCAATGGGATGGGGAGAAAGAGTGGCAATGTTTGGAAGGCAGAACCATCAGGGCTGGTAGCAGTGTTCTGCTAAATGTTACATGACCAGCTCTCAGAAAAAAAAAAAAAAAGCCCTGATTTACAGCCAGTAACTGCCAAAATCTGTGGTATAAATTCTCTTACCATGGCCAGTTTTAAACTACTGACATGACATCATGCAGAAATGGGAAATGGGAAGAGTTGTGCAGTAGTAAATCATTCTATTGTGTTTCCACTATGTGGATACAGTAGACAAAAATCACTCCACGAACACAGAAAGTATTAAGTGTAGAAAAATAATTAGGAAGTGATAGTTCTGAGTATTGGTTACCTTTCTTTTAAATATAATTTGTTAAGTTTTTATAACTTATTTTTAATAATATAATATATAGTAAATGATATATAACATGTAGTGTATTATACAAGTAATATGTATATAAATACATATATGTATTACATACTTTATACACATAATAAATATTATGTGTTATGAATGCATAGGAATGTAGACATATACATATATGCATTAATACACATATTTATTTTATATATAATAGATATTTATTGTGTATTATGAACACATAGGAATGTAGACAAATACTAGATATGCTATATTAGAATAATTTTTACTGACGGATCCCAGGTTCCTGAGACTTTTTCTGTTTTGTCAGCCAGCAGGAGCGGGCACCAGCACACCAGTGCTGGCAGGTGGATTGGACCTGAGGGTCGGTGGCGGGAAGGGGAGGACCCCATGTTTTCTGGCTTGAGCACATGGTGTGTCCGCAGGGCCCAGGAAGATAGGAGGAGCACATTTTGGATCATGAATTTGGGTTTAGACTTACTGTTTAGGCACCTTTAGGACATCCACAGGGCCAATGCCCGGGCCCGTTAGGGGTGGCAGTGTAGGGTCCCCAGGCCTCTGCACCCCACTTGAGGTGGGGCAGGCAGCTGACCACTCCTTTGTGCGGCCCCTCAGCCCTCAACAGCCTGACGGGAGAGTTCAAGGGGAAGTACTATCCCCTGAAGAGCATGACAGAGAAGGAGCAGCAACAGCTCATCGACGACCACTTCCTGTTTGACAAGCCCGTGTCCCCACTGCTGCTGGCCTCAGGCATGGCCCGAGACTGGCCTGATGCCCGTGGCATCTGGTGAGGCCCCCCTGCCCTATGACCCCTTCTCCTCTGCCTCTCCCAGTCCTCCCATGACCCTTCCCCAAAGTCAAGACCATGAAAGTAATTACCAGAATGAGCTTGTCCTCCACCCCTGCCTACCCTGTGATCTCTATGTTAGATCTTGGAAAACTTGAAACTTAGACTTGAACCAGATTCCCCGGGTTCAAATCCCAGTGCTGCCATTTACTAGCTGTGTTACTTTGGACACATTATTTTTTTTAACAGGTTTTTGTGGGGGTGTGAGATAATTAGCTTTATTATTTATTTTTAGAGGAGGTACTGGGGATTGAACACAGGACCTAGTGTGTGCTAAGCTTGTGCTCTATCACTTGAGCTATACCCCCCCATGGACACATTATTAAATGTCTCTCTGCCCCAGTTTCCCCATCTATAAAAAGGAGATCAGAATTATTCATAGCTCTTGAGGTTCTTGTGAGGATTAAATGAGTTAATTTATGTAAAGTATTAGAAAAAGTGCCTGGGATATAGTAAGTGCTCAGTACATGTTGGTCATTAGTATGATTTTTATTACTAGCTATCGTTGCTAGTTAGGCTTTCCATGAATTTTTGAATCCCTGATTCTGATAGTCAAAGATTTTAAAGGGTTTTGAGGACCTAGGTTTCAAATAATTTGGAGAGTGTAGGTTGTAAGACATCAAGATTTTAAATATTTTAAAATTCCACTAATTTCAGATTCCATGATTCAATGGTTTCAAACATTTCCAGATCCTCAAGTTTTAGGGTTCTAAGGCTGTTTCTGAGATGTCACAATGTGATGGGAAGATTTATCAATTCTGATTCCTGGCTTCTGTTTTTCAAAGATTCTGAGATTCTAAGAATCTCTAACTTAATATTGTTCAAGGACTTAAGACCCTAAAAGTTACTGATCCCAGGATTTGAGATTTCACAGGTCCTGTGACATTAGAGTCAGGTGTAAGCTTCCGAGATTTTGAGATGCTCCCACCTCATGCCCTTCAGGCCCGCTGCCCCCTAGCGCTGGGTATGTGTTTGCAAGAGGGCGCGGGATGGGTTCTCGCGGAGCTAATTTCTCGGCCTTTTGCTCGCCCAATCCAGGCACAATGACAACAAGAGCTTCCTGGTGTGGGTGAACGAGGAGGACCACCTCCGAGTCATCTCCATGCAGAAGGGGGGCAACATGAAGGAAGTTTTCCGTCGATTCTGCGTGGGGCTGCAGAAGGTGAGCGCCTGACCCTGAGGCTGACTTCTGACTGCGCGACCGCCCTAGTGGTTTTCCGAGGCCCCGCCCCTGGGAACCCGGCTCTTCCCTCTAACCCAAGCCCCCACCCTTTCCAAAGTCACCACCTCGCTTTTCAGGACCGCATCCTTTGGGAACCCGGCCACACCCCTATGCCCAAGCCCCTCCCCTAAGCACCTGCCTCCAAAGCGTCCTCAGGCCTAGCTCCCCTCAGAATCCTGACGCCGTCTGTGTCGTCGGGGCCCTCCCCTCAGAATCTTGTCCCTCCCGGTTTTCCAGACCCGCCCTCGTACACAATCCCTCCGAAACCGGTCCGAGTTGCGAGTGTATTTGGGGGCACCCGCCGGCACTGACCCCTGGTCCTCTCCCCCTACCTCAGATTGAGGAGATCTTCAAGAAAGCCGGCCACCCCTTCATGTGGAACGAGCACCTGGGCTACGTGCTCACCTGCCCATCTAACCTGGGCACCGGGCTGCGTGGAGGCGTGCATGTAAAGCTGGCACACCTGAGCAAGCATCCCAAGTTCGAGGAGATCCTCACTCGTCTGCGCCTGCAGAAGCGGGGCACAGGTGCGGCGGCGCATCCTATCCCGCAGCTTCGGGGCTGGCCCTCTGCGGGGCTGAGGGGGAGGAGGGGCATCCCCGCGAGTTCTGGGGGTTGGCAAGAGCTGCCCCTCTGTGAGCCTATTTCTTCCTGTGCAAAGGCATCAGCACGCCTTATCTCAGAGGAGTCAATATATCATCATGGTTATAAAATATACATCGTGTATGTCCCGGGCCGCCTAGGAGCCTCACTCACCCATCTGTAAAGGGGAGGATGGTCAGAATTCGACCCCAGGCAGCCCAGCTCCAGAGCTCAACTCTCGTACCCACTACGCTACGTTTTCTTGCTGGATGGTTGAAGAGTGAGGTACTTAAAGCCAGAGATACGGACCCCTGAACAGACAAACGCTTAGGAAGCTCTGTGTGCGCGTATAACGTTGACACAGTATGCGCTCACTCAGCACATGTGACTGCCGCAGTTGGCACGGGTGGGGGCCGCGTCCCGGGACCGCTCCTTTCTGCTCTCTCCTCACTCCTTGCCTCCTACTTTCGCAGGTGGCGTGGACACGGCTGCCGTGGGCTCAGTGTTCGACGTGTCCAACGCCGATCGGCTGGGCTCGTCGGAGGTGGAACAGGTGCAGCTGGTGGTGGATGGTGTGAAGCTCATGGTGGAGATGGAGAAGAAGCTGGAAAAGGGCCAGTCCATCGACGACATGATCCCCGCCCAGAAGTAGGCGCCCAGCCCACCTACTGCGGGAGCCCCAGCCAAAGGGAGGATCCGGCCCTCCAGAGGCCTAGCCCTTCATGCTTTGCCCCGCCCCCTTCTCCCGGAGTCCTGCCTATAGCGGTTCGGTCAACGCGGGGCTTTAATGGCAACCAGAATTCTAACCAATGGCATCTATTCTCTGGGATCTGGCCAATGAAAAGCCTTCCTCACACTCCCCTCTCCTTTTTCCTGAGCTCCGCCCACCATCAGGCGCTCTGGCTAATGGAGAACTCGCCAGCACATCTGGAGCTCGTGTTTTTCTCCACTCAAAGCAACAAATAAAAGCGACAGTGGCCTTAGCACTGTGTGCGATAGTTATTGAGGGAAGACGAGAAACTTTTGCAATAGGCTACTGTGTAACCTAGTAGTGGTTTGCCCACTCTAGGCATGTCCTAGGGCTAGACATGTTTTATCCCATCTCTAAAATGAGGCACAGTTAGCGGACAGTCTAATCATTACAAGGCTCTCTGGGGAATCTGTGCCCAGTGTCACATAGCCAAGCTTAGGCCCTTCCCAACCTTGGCTCCCAAGCACCTAATGCTCAGATCTCAAACATAGGGTCCACATGAGGGAGAAACAGGGGCCAAACAAGATATCTGAGACTTGAACTTGGCCCACGGGCCTCCAGTTTGAGACCTCCCTTGTATCTGATCATTAACTACCTTAACACGCTTTTCACCGGCCTCCTGTGTGGTCTGACGTCAGCCCTCTATAGCTGCTACCAGTCTTTTCAACTTCCCTTGCTTTGCTCAAGAACCTTCCAGGGCTCCCCACATCTAGAACACACTCCTGTCATTTGCGATTCTTGGAAGTCAAACAAGTGTGTACCATCTGCTGAAGGCTCGTCTTTCCAGTTCTTTTCTCATGATTCCTCTATATACTCTTTTGCTCCTTACACCCTGGCAATTCCCACCTATCTTTGCCCAAGCTGTTTCCTCCTCCAGATCAGGGCTTGGGTCAGAGCATCCCTGTGAAGTTTTTAGGGCTTGACCTTTTGGAGAGCTTGGTCCTGAGAAAGAGCAGGAAGGGGCCTTACAGGGTGGCTGTGAGAGAAGCAGAAACATCTGAACATATATGGGGTGTTGTCCACGTCAATCACTTCTACTTGGCCCAATAGGCTGAGGCCTCCATCAGCAAGGGCATAGTGGGTTGGTCCCCAAAGAGACAGAGATTTCAGAAGAAATATGAGGCAAAGTTAAATAGAAGACAGAGCCCTCAGGGACCAGGAGGAGGCACTTTCTCAAACCTAAGTCACACAGGGCCCTTAGAGATCAAGAAATCTACTCTCCATTTTACAGAGGGGAAACTGAGGTCCAGGGACGTCCCCAAGAGTTTTCAGAGATTACTGAAACAGAAAGGTTAGAAGAGATCCCAAAGGTTAAGGCACTTGGGCTTTGTAGACGTTGGGACGTCCTCTACAATACTGTCCCCTGTGAAGATCCCATCACTAATCCCAGCTCCACCCCGAGGCCGCAAGGACCACACACACTCCAGCCAGTACAGCCTGAGGCGGCCAAACCTGCAGCCCAGGCACCTGCTGGCTACCATGCCTGTCCCGCTCATAAGCCTTAAGTCCACCGCTTCTCTCCCCACCTTCTGTCCCATCTCCAACTCCTCCCTATTCTTCTGGCCTGTCTCCTTCCCTCCCTTCACGACACAAACCTGCCCCTGACTCTCTTACTCACAACCTCACCATGGCTCCCCAGTGCCCTTGGTAGAAAGCCCTGGTGCCTCTCCACGACCTTCAAAGCCCTACCAGCATCTCCGGCCTCATCTCTCACAGTGACTCTATACTCACCCTGAGCCACGTACCATTTGCTGAAGGACCTGTACATGCTGCCACCATACATGCTGTTTCCTCTGCCTGGAATGCACCCCCGCCCCCGCAACACCACTGTGTCTAGTTAGCTGCTCATCATTTTCCCAGTCACAGCCAAGCTGCTCCTCCTCCAGGAAGCCCTCCCTGGCTAGGGCAACTGGCTCCCTCTGCACTCCCCCGGGACCTAGGCTCCCCTAAACTAGCCCTGCCCACTCTGGGATCATCACTGAGGACATAGTTGCCTCCTCCACTGGACTGTGAGCTGGGGCTGCCTTGGTCACCGCTGTGTCCTCAGCAGGCTGGGAGCCAAGGAAGCCCTCAGGGATTTAGATTTTGAGACAGGGTTGGTTCCCCCTACACACACCTCATTTTTCTACTGTCTCTCAGCAGAGCCCTATCCTGATCTTGCTCATGATAGGAATTCAGTTCTGCCCCAGATCCTGAATTTTTCACCCCTGACCAATCTTTACCACCCTTCATTTCTTGTTTGATTTTCCCATCAGCCCCATGAAGAATACAAGAGTTGACCCTACCATGCCCTCTACGGGCAACTGAGGCACAGTCTGACTAAGCCTCTGCTGACTAAGCTCAGCAACTCCCCCTGCCCCTGCCTGCAACCCTCCATGGCTCCCCAGGGGCCTCGGATTAAAGCCTAGCCTGCTCACAAGGCCCTGGGTGGAAGGCTCCTGCCTTCCTGTCCTGGACAGCCCGCTACTGCTTAAGTCTACTGTGCCTGCACTTCTCCTCTCCAGCTTATGCATCTTGACTTTTGCCTGGGGAACCTCCTCTAAGTCCAGCACCAGGGACAGGCCACTCCAGAGTCACAGTGACTGGTTCAGGGATGATCACATGATTTATATGGGCCAGTGAGAGTTGGTCTTGGGACTTTTGCTGGAAGTTGGCAATGAGGAACTTTTTGCTGCAACTAAGCTGGAAAGATGGAAGCTTGGAACTGCTGGGATCATCTCTGCCATCAGGAAGTACCAACTGGGTGAAACTACCAGGATGAAACTTACACCAAAAAAAAGCAGAAAGATGGCCTGCTGCCTGGACCCAGCCATACCTGAAGCCAGACACCCCTGGCCTACAAAAGAACACGAGCAAACAAACACCTTTTTGTCTAAGTGTAGATGGATTATTAGTCCTAATATAGCATTTCTCTTGCTAATTCTCCACCCACCCCCCAACACAGCAGCCACCCTGAAATTATCCAGTTCTCTGAGCTATAACATGCACTCCCACTTCCAGGCTTTTGTCCAGGGCTTACCCGATACCTAGTCAACTCCTATTCATCCTTCAGAACCCAACTCCAACATCAGTTCCTCTGGAGTGCCTTCCCCAACCCCCTTCACTTTCTCTTCTGGGCTCCCCAGAGCAATGGTATCTCAAGTGTTTGTCCGAACCCATGTCCCCCAGAGACAGGGGCTCCCTATGACTTCGTGTCCAGCACTGGACCTGGCATGGAGTAGGCACCGGTCAATGACTGTTTATTGAATAAATGTACTACTGGAGTAAGAAGTGGCTTAGAGTCCAGTATAACATGTGGTGGGTATGTGAGTGGATGAACAGGGGTCCGATAGCGGAACTGAGCCTCGTGGATGAGGCCAAGTTCCGTCCTGCCCTCTTCCACAATCATCCTGGACCCTCATACCCCCACGACTCCCATTCTGCAAATGAGAAAACCGAGGCTCAGAAAGGTGAAGCCACTGGCCTAGAGTCACACACCTCCTCTTCATCTCACTTGCAGGTGAGGGCAGGGAAGGAAAACCCCAGGGTCAGCGTGGGGGAGGGGGGACTCTCCTAAGTTTATTGGGCAACAGGCTGCAGGTGAGGGGCTGACAGGAGGAGGGTGGGGGTGTAATAACTTAAAAACCAGAGGTGAGAGCGGCAGCTCCTCAAGAGATCTCTGCAGAGGGGAGGAGGTGAGGGTATTTACAAGGATTTGTACAAAGTGCCCCGCGCCAGCCTGGGGCAGGAATGGGGGGGGTCCGAGCATCAGGGGAGCAGGAGGGGAAGGAATCTGCCTCTCTGACCCCCACTCCAAGCACCCCCTCAATTCTCCAGTCTTTAGGCTCAGCAACTCCCCTGCCCCTGCCCAAGGCCTAATTCTTGAACTCTTGGGAAGAATGGAAGAGTATCCTGTTTCCCTTTCTGTCCCCGCCCTGTCCCCAAAGTTTCCTCAGGTGCCCCACGGCAGGGCGAGGTGGGGACAGGACTAGCTGGAGGCTCCAGGAAGGTGCCAGCTCCCCCTGCTAAGCCCCTTCGCTCTTCTCTCCTGCCCAGCGGCCCCGGAGGACAGCAGAGGGGACAATCTCTGCCCCCAAATTGATTCCGGGGAAACCGAGGTGATGGCAAAGGGAGAATCCCTTCCTTGACCATTTCCCTCCTGACAAAGCGAAGGGGACAAGGAAGAGGAGGGGACCCGGGGCCGTGGCAACTCAGAGCTCGAGGTCATTGGAGATGCGGGTGACCAGGGTGCGGAAGGCCAGGGCAGTGCCTGCCACGCGGCGGAAGAGAACTCCGCGCAGGCCCGGCCGGGGCAGCTGGCAGACCTCCACTTCGAAGTGGGACAGGGGCTCGGGCCCGCCCGCACCCCCGTGCAGGCAGGCCAGCAGGAACGGCTGTGGCTGGCGGCAGCGGCAGCGGGCGGCCGCGGTGGCCTGGCGCAGAGCTGCCATCAGGGCCTCGGGCGGGCGCGAGCTGGTCAGCTTCACACTCCAGGGGAATCGGAGCAGCCGGGGGGCGGTTTCCGTTTGATCCCAAGGTAGATGGCCACTGAAGTGGGAAGATATTAGGGGTTAAAGATGGGAGAGACGAAGGTCTCCTACTGTTCCAACTTTGGGACAGACTCCTTGATGTCCCCTCGAAACCTCCTCTACCCCAGCGACAGTTTCAGCTGTACATACAGCTGCCCAGCTGGAGACTACATTCCCCAGCCTCCCCTGCAGCCAGGTGTGGTCTTGTCTCCAGATTCCCGGATGTGTGTGGAAGTGACGAGCGCAACCCCACATCACCTCCTTCGAAAGCAAAGTGGATGCCCCACCCGTAAGGCTGCAGCATGAGCCCGCCCGACTGTGAAAACGACAGGGCTCCAGCGATGGGGATGAAAGGGCCCCGGGCACCGGAATGACCTCATGGGACAGAGCGGCCCTGCCAGCCTGCCCTGCACATACGGTTTGTGTGAGCGAAGAAAAGAAATTTATTTCTGTCTATATTTTGGGGTCTCTTTGCTATAGCAGCTCAGCTTGTTTCCTAATATATCCTTCTTCCAGTAATAGTCACCTTTCCTTTGGAGGACCAGCCCTCCTCACTCTAGACTAAACGTTCCCACCTAGGAGCAGTACTGTCCCCCAAGGGATATTTGGAAATTGCTGGGGGCTTTCTGATTTTTACAATGTCTTGGGATGGGAGCGCTGCTGGCATTTATTAGGTTCAGGAGGTGCAGGATTGATATGTATTCTGCAGTGTGTGAGAGTGCCTTGCCTAACAAAGAAGTTGACCTCTTCAAGTACCAAGAGCGTCCCCCTTGAGAAGCAGGGTGTATCTAGTCTTTCAGGTTTAGGTGGGGCTGACTGCCTCTCAGCTCCAAGGGTGAACACATGACTCAGAGCTGGGCAATAAGAGCATCCTCCCCCCACTGTAATTGGTTCTAAGATGAGCATCTGACCAGATCTGACCAATCAGAGTACTTGACCCCTCTGGCCACAGGCACTGGTTTAGGGATGGACTGTGACCCAGTTCCAGCCAATGAGATTCAGTCCTGGGACTGTTAGAACTGCTAGGAAGGCTCTTTATTTCCACTGAGGTCTCTATGCTGGCATTGTGTCAAACTAAAGCAAACTTGGCAAAGTATGATGCCTGATTTTGCAAATAGTTTTATTGGAACACAGCCACACCCACTTGTTTTTTTAATTGAATGTGGCTGCTTTTGTGCTACAATGGTAGACTTAAATAGGTGTGATGAATTATCTGGCCCTCATAAGTCTAAACTAGTTATCATCTGGGGCTGTACAGATCACGTCTGCCATCCACTGGCCCAGAGCTGTCAGTAATCATTGTGCCTCATTGGATGAGAGGGGAAAGGAGATATGGTGACAACAAGGAGAGGAGTCAGTTATAGATGGAAGAGGCTGAAGTTTAAGATGGTCAAGGGATGATGCTCAGGGATGGGGGTGGAAATGAGAGGAAATCAATGAGGGGTGGGTAACAGGAGCTAGCAGAGGAAGGAGGGTCATAGGTGCATTTCGGCAAGCTGACCTTGGGGATGAGGCTCAGGCCCCATTTAAGGGTCTGAGTAGGTGGTGGGGAGAGGTACTTACACAAGTGGGGTCTGAGGCAGGAAAAAGGGGAGGGGTTGGTGGGGCAGTCAGGGTAAGCAAATGCACTCACCTTGAGACCTCAGGTCCCCCGATTCTCTCAGGTTCGTCTGCGACCCTAGGGGAAGGGGGCAGAGTGTCTAATCTGGACATAGGGAGCCCCCTCCCCCAACCCACTGCCTCTAGGACTCTGGACAGTCCCTGCCTCAGCCCCAGTCCCTCCCTTGTGGCTGGAGCTGGGCTGGAGAGGGCTGGGAGTAAGGATTTGATTTCCCTCTCTATGCCCAGAAGAGGAGCCCATTCTGAAATGGTTAGTGCAGATTGGAGGAAAGATACTGAAGAATTTGGAAATCAAAAGAGAGGGTGGGGGTGGGCAGAGACACACACCTACATAAAGAAGGAGATAGACAGACACACGCACACACCCCTCCTTCATGCTGTGCTCAAATGACGCCTGAGCGAGTGAGGCCTGCCCCATTTAAAACTGCACCCTCCCTTCCCCACTCCCCTGGCCCCCCTTCCCTGCTCTATTTTTCTCCTTAGAACTTGCCACTACCTGACAGTCTATATATTTTACTTCTTTGTTATTTCTTTCTGGGTCCCCTACTAGAATGTCGGCTCTGCCTGGGCAGGGATTTTATCCAATTTGTTCATTGTACTCCAGAGTCCAAGATGGTGCCAGGCACACAGTAGACACTCAGTGAATAGTAATAACAGCAAATATTTATAAAGTATTTCCCAAGGCAATATTCTAAGCTCAGTCCATGTAGCACCTCACTTAGTTTGCACAACGACCCTGTGAGGAAGGTACTGTTATTAGTATCCCCACTTTACCAAAGAGGAAAGTGAGGCCCAGAGAGGTTGAGTCATCTGCTCCAGGTCACTCAGCAGAGTGGTGGTCTGAACCCTGAGGGTCTGGCTCCAACAGCCGGACTATTGTTTATTAACTGAGTGAATAAATGAACAACCAGAGCCCCCATACAGACTCCTTGCCCGACTCCCAAAACCCCCACCCAGAACCCCCGTCCCCCACACCTGCACACAAGTCAGACATGCAGACAGGGAGGCAGAGCCAGTGAAAGCAGAGGGTGGACAGGACTTACTGATCTTGGATCCCTGGGGCAGAGAGGCGCCCGAAACACAGCGGTTAGAGTTCTGCCGTTTAGAGGGATCGAGGGTAACCCTGCAGCGTGAGGAGGGAGGTGAAGGGTGACGGAGGAGGAAGGAGAGAAGGAGGAGGAGAAGGAGATGTCGGGGTACAGGAAGCAGAGCAGAGTAGAAGACAGGTTAGGCCCCATCAGCCCCCCTCACCCTGCTCCCCACCCCCCACAACCCGTGAGGCTCACCTTCGGGTCAGTTTAGAGGTCAGCTTGGTGAAGAGGTTGGTGGTGGGGCGGGGCCGCCCAGTGGGCAGGGGCGTGGCCTCATGGGCCAGTGTGGGAGAGGCAGGGGGTCCATTCTGCACGCCCCCACCTCCCCCGCCCCCTGCCCGCCTGTCTCGGACCTGGCCACCGTGGAAGGTGCTGCGGATGGTGGAGCCACGTGCCAGGCGGCTCCGCTCCCCCGATGGGGGAGCCAGGCTGTGACTGGAGGGGGAGGCGGGGGGCACCCGTGGGGCACCCGAGCTGTGGGCAGAGAGGTACAAGTCAGGGTGGGGCCTTGAGGCAGGCCAAGTCCCCCATCCCTCTGATTCTTCACTGCTCTGTCCTGAGATCAGAAACCTCAACCAACCTGGAGCTCAGAGACAAGGCTGCCGTGTACAGTTGCGCAGGCTGTGTACTATACAACCCTAGTAGTATTTTACTGACTCTTCCCCCCTCCTAAGTCATCCTTCCTTCAAACCGTCCTTTCTTCAAACTCTACCTCCTCCAAACTGTCCCCTATCCCAGCTCTCTTTGCTCCAAACTCAGCAATTGAATAGATTCAGGTGTATTTTTGGATGAATCCCTCGCCATCCGAGCCTCAGGAACGAAACCAACTGTGCAAACACTTGGCTCTCTGAACTTTCATTATTCAAACACGGGAAAGGAACAGATGTGAACATCAAAGGGACCTACACTCATTATAAAAATTTTTCAATAGGTGAAAATAAAGTGGAAGGAACCCTCTTCCTAACTCTCTCAAGATGCCGTGTTGGCAGAGGTGGCTCTACTATCCCAGGACCCTCCTCCACCCCCTCTGACCCTCCCAGTCCTGGTAGCACAAGTCAGATTTCCAATTTCTATCCTTCCAGGGACCCCAGGACGAGCCTAGATCTTAAACAAGGACTGACAGATGCTACTACCTCTCCCCCAGAATCCATCCTCCTTGTTTGACATTTAGTAACCAAACCCCTTAGAGTATGAGAATTGCACATGGCTGCTGAGTCAGAGACTACATTTCCCAGCCTCCTTTGCAGCTAGGAGGTGGTCATGTGACTGTGCTCTGGCCAATGAGATATGAGCAGAAGTGTTTTGTACCATTTCTGGGTCATGCCTCTAAAAAAGAATGCAGTTTGCACTCCACTTTCTTTCCACTCTTCTTGCTGGTTGGGAAATGGTAGAAACTGGAGCAGTGGCCTCAGATCAGGAGCTGCAGCCTCATGTTAGGATGGGCAGAATCAACCTGAATCCTTGGAAGAACTTGCCTCCTACCTCTTGCTAGTTACATCATAGAGGACTAAATCTCCATCTCATCCACTGCACTCTGGGGGTCCCTTCATTGCAGCAGTGGATCTATACACTGACTATACACTGTCTCTTGGCCAGAATACATAGGAGGCCATATATTACAGTGGTTACACGTACAGCAGTCAGTCTGGAATCTTTGCTCCTTGACTTACCAGCTGTGTAGCCTTGGACAAATTACTTAACTTCTCTGTGCCTCATTTCCTCAGCTGTAAAATGGAGATACTAGGATCGACCTCATAGAATTGTTAGGGGGATTCAACCAGCTACCATACTAACAGAAGTGCTTTGCGGTTATCTCTTGATAAGAGTTAGCTATTACTTTTTTTTAATTTAATAACCACAAAAAAGTTCTTGCTTATTGAATGCCCACTGTGTCTCAGACTCTGTGCCAGGCACAGGACACATTTGATCTCCACTGGATCCCTCTAATGGGGTCTGGAGGCAGAGAACATCAACCCCATCTTACACAGGAGGAAACAGAGGCTCAGACACTTGCTGAAGGTCACTCTGCAAGCAGTGTCAGGCAAGATGCAAACTCAAGAGCTGAGGAGACACAGAATCACTGGTCTCAACCATTCCATTACCCAACTCCACCAAGAGTAACACCCGCATCCATTTATCAGGTGCTTCCCAGAGTGCACCTCGGTGTCATGCCCTACAGTCCTCCTGGTGGGCGGGAGGGTCATTACCCTGAAGCCTGCCCCACTCCTGGACTTGAACTGTGATGGGAACCAATTCCTTCCCTTTTTATGCTCCAGCCAGTCTGCACTGGTTTCCCTCACTTGCCAGCTGAAAGAGACCGAACAGACTCAGGCAAATCGGTTTGAAACCCAGCCAACCAGAGGATGTTGAAGCTGTGACATTCTGGGGCTTCTCTCAAGTTCTAAAAATGGATCATTCAAAAAAAAAAATCAACTCAGGTTCCCAAGACTCGTAGGCAGAGAATGGGGCAGACTGCTTTCCTGGTGCTCATGACTAGTTAATTAAGCGGGGAGGCTTTACAGGGGGGTCTGGGGTGGGGGAACATGGGTAGAGTCCGCCAAGGGAAGGGCAGACACACAGACTCCTCAGTCCCCAGGGAAACGCCCTCCCCACATCTATCGTCTTAGATTCAGGGGGGCCCTGCTCACCTACACCCCACTTCTCCCTCCCCATTGCTGCCCTCCCTCTATACCTGTTTTCTTTGCCATTTGGCAAAAGGGATGGGCGCTCAGCCCCTGGGCGTTCTGTGCAAACGTAGGTGTTTCTGCGGGTCATCATGCTGGGAGGGAGGCTGTTCTGTAAAAGAAAAGGCCAGGAGGGGAGTGAGGGGGCACAGGAAACCCCTTAACTCCTCCGTTTTACCCTCTCCAGCCTCCCTTGTTTGGAATGAGGCAGGGGTCTGTGTGTGACCCGAAAGTGAGTAGGTGATGGTTTACTTTGGCTAAAGAGATGAAAGGTTAGTGGGCCGTCCCAGCGATCCAGGCTGAGAGGCACAGGAAGCCTTGGCGCTAGGAGGAGAGAAAGTCAGCGAAAGTTCCCAGGGGGCAGCCTTGCCCACCTCTCCTCTCCCAGCTCTCCCCGACCTCCAGCCACGTCAAACTTTTAAACACACTTATTCATGCCACACTGTCTTTTCTCTTAAAGGCCTTTGCACAGGCTGTCTCATCTGCTTGGGTATCGTAGGTATCTTTCAGGTGTCAGTTCATAATATATCCCCACCCTGGCCCTAGGCTGAGTCAAGTGCCTCCTCTGGGCTCCCTGATGCAGCCCTGGTCACTCTGTACTGACCACATCTGTCCACAGACACGTCTACACCCTGCACCGCACTGTGAGCTCTCTGAGGATAGGAGTAACTCAACAGGATTCTGTTGCCTCATTAAATATGCCCCTTTCTTTCCTCTGGAAGTCTAAGATTGGCATTCTTTCTTCCTTCAAAATTTGGAAGATTTTACCCATTTAGGGCCATCTGGGTCTGGAATTTTCTTTATGGAAAAGTGTTAAGACTGTTCAAGTTTTCTGTTTCTTCTGTGTCAGTTTTGGTTAACTGTGTGTGTAAAGACATTTGTCCACTTTGTCCAAGTTGTCAGATTTATTGGCATGAAGAACTTCCTAATACCACCTTACTATCTTTTTATGTTAGAACAAAGTTCTCTTTTTCATTTCTGATAGTGGTAATTCATGTTTGCTGTCTTTTTTCTTAATCAGCCTTGCGAGAGGTTCACTGATTGTATTAATCTTTTCAAAGAATCAGCTGCTGGCTTTGCTGATTTTCTCTAGTGCACATCTGTGTCTCCTTTATTGATCTTTTCTCTTTATAATTTCCTTCCTTTTCCTTTTTTTGGGGGGATGGGGTATAATTTGCTGTTCCTTTCCTAGTTCCTTAAAGTGTGGGTTTATTGTGAAGTGACAATAGCTCTCATTCATTGAGTGCTTACTGAGCCAGACATCACGTAACGTACTTTATGTACAAGACTGTACAAAATCCTCCCAGCAACCCAAGTTCTTTGATAAGCTCATTTCATAGGGTGGAATCCTGAAGCTCAGGAGGGGCAGTTACTTGCTCAAAGTCACAGAGCTCATCAGTGTAACTCAAACACTGATCTATGTGGCTTCGGCAACCTGGTCACCTTCCTGTAACCTGCTACCACCTTTGTCTCCTAATGCTAAGGATATTCTGGTTCCTCAGCTTGTATTATATCATTCTAGGGAGCTGCAGAAGCAAGAAAGCCAAATACTACATTCCCCAGAATCCTCTGCAGCTCATGTCCTGGATATAAATGGGTTCTGCCATTCTTTGCACTCGTGAAGATCTGGAAGGTGGAAATGGGGTGGCAGCTGCCTCTTTGCCCCTTTGACTTCTGCTCACACAGAGACAAAGGTCTTCGCTTCAGCGGGGCATCAGTGCTGCTGTTTCAGACCTCTGGGCAGCAAGAGGCTCTTCTGGTGGAGGATGAAGTTTCTGAATCTTGTACTGCAGTCCTGACTGTGTGTTCATGAATTCAGCAGGCTAGAGGCAGCCTCAGAGGTAGCAGCCCCCTGGGTGGGTCAGTTCTGCTGTGGCGATATGTCATTCTTGTAGGTCATGCTTACAGCCTGCTCTTCTGGCTCCTTCTACAATTTTATTAGCACCACACCTAATTCTCTGTATTAAATCCTCCCTGTCAAAAGCACACAGATTGCTTCTTTCTGACACTGAATGCTAAGTTATACACTAGAATCAAGCACAAGCTCAGGCAGAGACAGCACTAAATAAACGCCTGTCAAATGAATGACTGGATAGATGCAACAAGGAATCCTGTGTGATGGTCTGAGGAACAGGGTGGGAAACAGCAAAGTCTGAAAAACATGACCTAGGTGGCATCTGCAGGCTGGGCCATGAGCGGTCGGACCCCCGGCCCCGCCCCCCAGCCCCAGCACTCACAGGGGTGCTCGTGCTGTCCTTCCGCCGCTCTGGGATCTCTGCCTTGTTGGGGTTGTGGGCACTGCTGACCATGGGGCTGGAGGGGGGCAGCCCTCGGCTCCCACTTCCTGCGGCACTGCAGCTTGCCTTCCGGCCTGGCAGGCGCTCCTCCTTCAGCTCCGTCTCCCCCGTGCTGGTCGGGCTGCGCTTGGGGTGCAGGGGTGCAGGGGATGGGCCACCTGGTGGAGGGAGAGGACAGTTAGGAAAAGCCAGGACCTACTCTGGAACCTTAGAATTCTTCACATAGGCTTCAACCTCTGCGTAGGCCATTCTGACAAATTCTGTCAAAGTGACACATATATACTGACCCAGAAGCTCCACATAAATGACATGACGCACATACAGGTTACTCACTGCATCCTTCTTTTTTTTAAGGCCAAAAGATTGGGAGTAGCCTAAATTCCCCTTAACATGGGTACAACTAAATAAGTCAAGATACTGCCAGAGAATGGAATACCACGCAGTTATAAAGAAGGTTCCAATGTAGAATGGTCTTTAAGCAGACTGTGAAGTAGAAAAGGCAAGGCAAGGCATGAGGTCTGCAGTGTGTTATCACATGCATAAAAAGGGGAGAAGCGTATATCTATCTATATCTATTCATCTATACTTGTTTAAAAAGGAATGTTGCCAACAGGCTATTACTTCTATTAAAAAAGGAGAATATGTCTTTACAGTATATTAATCTATTAATATTGTATTTACACATCGTTGTACATTTCTTCTTTCTCTCTTTCTCCCTCTTTTCACATCTGTCTCTTTAAATATTTAAATATGAGTAAAACGTCTCTAAAAGAATCCATGTAAAACTGGCCAAAGTGGCCGGCTCCGAGGAGAACTGGGAGCTGGGAGGTATATAGAACAAAGACTTTTTTACTATCTATTCTTTTTGTGCAGTCAAGTTTTGAAGGATGTGACTGTGTTAGTTTCAAAAACAAAACAAAACAAAACAAATCTGGTCACTTAGAACATCTTGGGAATTATGGTAATGTCCTGAAAATATCAATTAAGTCTAACTGTTGCATTGTGTCATTTGGGAATTTACGGTTTTAGAACCAAGGGGTTAAACATGTTCTAGAACGTCAGACAGTCAGAACTTCTGTGTGTTAAATCCTCAGGAAACTTAATACTTAAGAGTCCCAGAACCATAACAAGCTCTACAGTGATGGATGCAGGACACCATCACCCATCCTTCATCCCGAGGACCCTGGAACCCAGAAAGTGTCTATGAGGGGATTTTAAAAGGTTACCATGTTCTAATCACAGGATACTGGAGTCACAAGCTTCGTAGGGACCTTCTGGGCCAATCTTGCTATTTTATAGGTGGGGAAAGGAGACCCAGCGGAGGGGAACGGCTTGACCATCCAGAACCATGCATTTCCTGCCCAGGACGGGTGCTGAGCCGGCTGAACCTTGGCAGTTCCTCCCTTGTTAAACAGAGTTACCAGATGACCCAGAAATCCCACTCCTAGTTCTTTGCCCAAGAAGAATGAAAACACAGATCCACACAAAAACTTGTACATGAATGTTCACAGCAGTGTTATTCAGGATAGCCAAAGGCGGCAGCAACTCAGATGTCCATCAGTTGATAAACAAAATGCAGTATATCCACGCAGTGGAATATTTGGCAATAAAAAATTAAGTATCAATCCACGCTAAAATGTGGATCAACCTCGACAACATTATCCTAAGCGAAAGAAAGCAGACACAGAATATCCAGAATAGGGAAATTTATAGACAGAAAATAGACTTATAGTTGTCAGGGGTTGGGGGTTGGAGTGGACGGGGGAGTTGAGATCAAGGGCTAAGGGTTGTGGGGTTTTTTCTAGGGTATTGACATTGCTCTAAAGTTGATCGTGGTGACGGATGCACAACTCTGAATATACTAACGCCACAGAATTGTACCCTTCAAATGGGTGAACTGTCTGACATATATGAATTCTATCTCAATAAAGCTGTTTAAAAAAATAGTGGGGAGGAGTAACATTTGATGAAGGTTAGCTGAGAGGCCTCTTGGAAGTTCCCATGCCTCATCTGTGGTGGTGGTGGGTCCATTCTTTTTATGCAGAGGATGAGCTATCTGTCAGGTGTAGAATGTGGGGTATAATCAGGTGTCTGCCCAGCTCCTTTTCACTAGTAAATGTGGAGAGGCTGAAGGGCAGGTTCCTGGCAGTCATTTTGTACAAAGTGTCCTCCTGTGTCCTAGTCAAGTAGATTAATCCCAACTGGACACTGATATCAAGTGGACTAAAGAGATTTTAGCTACTATTTGAGCTGGTCTCTAAAACCAAGTTATAACGAGTTGACAGACTGGGGAAAAGACACCGTGCGATAGATAAGAAAGAAAGGAAAAACCAGATGAGCAGAGAAGAAATAAGACACAGAGAGTGTCTGCTTTTCCAGTTTCTAATCCCTTCCTGAGCCTGGCTGTTTCCAAGTTCCATGCAATGTCCCCACACCTTTATAAGACATTCCTCCCTTCACCACAGTGAGCTTGAGCAGGTTTTTTGTTGCTTGCCAGCTGGAAAACCCTGATGTAAGGCGAGTCTGAGGCCTTAGGGCCAGGGATGGCATGTGAGGGAGTGGGGCTGATACTCACAGAAGTCGCTATGCCTGCGCTGGCGGTGGTAGGTGGAGGAGGAACTCCGCTGCCCTTTGCTGTGGCTGGTGCCTTTGCTGGAGCTTGTTCCATTGGTAGTGTCGCTGGGCGCCCGCACCCGTGCCAGGGCCAGCCCTGGGGCGCCCCGGTCCCCACCCTCCTGCAAGAAGATGACAGATGAGGAGCTTCAGCCCCTATCCCTTCTGTCCCAAGAAGGCCCTCCACCCTGAGCATCGCACATCCCAGATGTCCCCGACGCCGTCTCACCTCAGTCTTCCTGCCCAGCAGGAGGTAGGTGGCGGTCACTTCGTTGTACTTCTGGCTGGTCAAGGCCTCTTTGATTTCTTCCCGTGTGTAGCCCATACCCACCATCACCTCTGGGAGAGGGGGATGGAGAGGAGGTTCAGTCTCCCCAGATCCTTCCCTTCCACCTGTTTCTGCATCACATGGCAACACTTGCTCTTTCGCCTGTCTAGTATCCATCCCTGTCTGCCAGAGCACCCTAACTTTCCTGGGAAGAACATTGCTTCCCCACTCAAATCACCTGGTGGACTCCTGCCTGCTCCAAGCCCCAAGGGCAGGCATATAACCCAGGTCTGGCCAGAGTGTTCCATCCCCAAGGTCAAACTGATTGGATCAGGGATAATCAATGAGCACCACCCTGGGGTTTCTACTGGAACATTAGGAAAGTGGTTCTCTTCCTACCGCGGCATCCAGGCCACTGGGATGTGCTGTTGCCAGCTTGCTCCTAGGGGGAAGAGCTGCCTGGGAAAGAAGTCACCACCGAGAATATCCCCCAACAGCTGCCTCTGAGCACCAGGATCCAGCTGTCCCTGAAGGCTGGCACACCCCGGCCTTTTTAGCTATGTGAATGAATGACTTCACTTTTAGGTTAAACCGCATGAAGTTGCTGGTGCTGACAGTTTTTGAGCTATGAAAATGGCAATTTCATATGGTTCAACCTATTATTATTATCTGGCTTAAGCCAGAATGGCTTTGGTTTCTGTTACTTGCAACCGTAAAGTCCTGATGAACACAGCCAGATCTGATGGTGGCCCCAGTTTCCTCAGCTGCAGAATGAAGGTTACTGGGTGGTTCCGGAGGGGCTCTTCCAGGGCTAAGGCTTTAGGGGTCAAGGGTTTGAGGGCTCCAGGCTGAAGGGATTAGGATTAAGGAGGTGGTGGGTGAGGCACGTGCCAAGGTGGGAGTTTCCCTCAAACATGCAGATTACTGATGGCTTTGCCCAAGCTCTAACGGAAGCGATCTGTGATTTCTCATGTCTTAACAATCAAAGCTAACACACAACAGCACTTATTACACGCCTCATGAAAGTGCTTTACATAAATGCATTTATTTACATTCATAACAAATCTATGAGGCTCTATGATTATCCCATTTTACAGATGAGGAAACAGAAACACAGAGAGGGGAAGCCACTTGCTCAGAGCCACACAGCTAGAAAGTAGCAGGGCAGGGACTGGAACCCAGATTTCTCTGCTCTCCCTAATTGCCTTGCAAACTTCTCTGACGTGCTAACCAAAGGGGCAGGTGCTGGGCAGCTCCCACCCCCAGGTCCGTGGCCGTGGCTCTGCTCTCCCTGACCCTCACCGATTCGCTTGGTGTCCCCGAAGTCCTCCTCGGGCTCTGTGTATGGCTTCAACTCCTCACCCTCATAGCCGATGTTGATCCACTTGTCTTTCATGATTTGCTGCAAGGATCAGGGGCAGGACAGGGAGGGGGAAAGAGCAATGTCAGAAGAAAGTGGGAAAAAGACAGCTCCCCACCTCCCAGGTGGGCCCCCAAATGGGGCTACCTGCCCTGCCCCCACCTCCAAGGCCTAAGACCCCAGAATTGAGGGCTTCCTGAGAGCTAGCACCTCCTCGCCCCACCCCCTTCCCCCCAGCTGGAGCCTCCCGATGCCACGCTTCCTCCTCCGCATCATCTGGGTCCCCGCCACCCTGTAATCATCCTAGGAGCTCATTAGCTAATTACTGGCACTTCGGGGAGTGGGCGAGGCGGTTGGGGGGATGGCATCAGGACGGGTCTGGGAGACTTTCCCTGGGATGCCTGTCCCCGCTCACCTTCCGGTAGTGGATCAGGATGGCAGAGGAAGAGTGTCGGCCAAGAAGGCTATGATGGGATGGTTGTGGGGCTGGGGGCTTACCTCGAGAGTACAGCGTTTAGCTGGGTTCAGCACCAAAAATCTCCGCAGGATGCTCTCACAGTCTGTTGACATGTAGAAAGGGACTCGGTACTTCCCTCTGAGGACTCGCTCCCGCAGCTCCTGGGGGGACGGGGTTACTGGGGGAGGAGGTCACCCCACCTCCCTACCATTACTCACACACACACACACACACCCCCACACCCACACACGCTCACTCATCTTTCTCCCAGTCCCCCAACAGACGTGACAGGAACTACATGTCCCAGCCCTGATGATGTGGGAAACACCCCACCACTTTCTCTTGACCTCAGTTCCCACCGGTAAAATGGGAACGCTGTACTTGCTGCAACAGTTTTCAAAAAAAAGTTTGTTTTTCTTAAAAGTGATATACTTTTTCATTCTGAGGACATCTTACGGAGAAGGTGAATTTTATAAGCCAGATAGGAGGGGAGGTGGGCAGATGAGCCAGCCTCTGGGGCCTCAGTTTCCTTATCTGTAAACAGGGATCACAGGACCCGCTTCCCAGGCTGGAAGGGTACCAGTGAGCTTGCAGAAGTCAATGTCTCACACAAGCCGTTCCCAGAGCAAGCACTTTTTAAAAATTACGTTGATGTAAGGGGAAGAGAGCAGGGGCATCACCTACCCCGACCCCATGCCTGTCTTTCTAATGAGCTTTGAGGCCCTGGAAGTCTCAAAGGGTCAGCACTGATTTATATGCTGGCTTTTTTTTTTAATGGCCTTTTATGAGGGGCTCGGCCAAGGCTGCGGCACACCGGAGAGGGCGCCTCCCATCCTGAATAAAGAACTGAGGGAGACAGAAAATGGAGGCGGTGTGAATGGAGGAAGGGCTCTCCCCGCGTGGAGCCCTCTGCGGGGGACTGGGCAGGAAGCTCCCTGTGGGGGAGGGCCTTCTCCTAAAAGGGTTGGATGAGGCCTGTGTCTGGGGAGCCTTCTGCATCTGAGGAGGATCGTTACAGACCCAAGGGTCGTGAATATTTAATAAGAATGAGTATTGATTTCAGAGCACTCACCCTGTGCCAGGCAGCATTCTAAGTGCTTCACACATATTACATCTGGGTTCACAAGGATGCTGTGAAGCACGGTTATGATGCCCATTTTCCAGATGAGGAGACTGAGGCCCAGAGAGAGGTTAAATCACTTGCTCTGGGACTGTGCAGCCAGAAAATGTCAGGGCCAAGGTTCAAACCCGGGCAGTGGGGCCCTGGAGCTGAGTAACCACCGCTCCATGTGCCTCTGTCATGGGATGCTGAGATGGTCATCAAGCTACTGACACCACCACCAAAGCATCTCCCGAGTGTGATACCCTGGCCAGATGCCAGGCCCTGGGAAGGGCCTTACATATCTAGTCTGGCTGTAAGTGTCCCCATCTTATAGGAAGGGACTTGCTCAAGGTTACTCAGCAAGGAAATGACAGAGGCGGGATCTGTCCCCAGCCACGTGTCTCCTTCGCCCAGCCAGGCTTGGGGTGCCTGGTGGGGAAACCAGAAAGCAGGAGGTGACAATGGCCAGGGGCAGGTGATGCTGGCTGCTCCTCACGGGCCACATCCAGCAGACCTAAGCATTTCTGCTGCAGAATTTCCACCCAAAACACACCCCTTGATCACAATCATGAGGAAACACTGAGGAACCCAGACCCAGGGAGATTCTTTCTGCAAGATGACTGGCCTGAAATCACTGCCATACCACAAAAGACAAAGAATGGCGGAGGAATTGTTCCAGATGAAACTAAAGAGATAAGACACCTGAACGCAATGCAAGAGCCCGAGTGGATGCTGATGCAGGAGAAAAAATAGCTACCAGGGATATTCTTGGGACCACTGATGAAACCTGAGTAGGGGCCGTGGGTAAGAGGCTGGGACTGCATCAACGCTGGATTTCCTGAGCGTGATCGTGGATAGGAAAATGCCCCGTCTCAGGAGATCCCTGCTGGATGCAGCCTTGAGGGACAAAGGGACATTGTGTCTGCAACTGACTCCCGCGGGTTCCATCAGTTAGAGCGATGACGATACCACGTGCACATACAGACACATACAGCCCACGTGGCCACGTGCTGGCAATCGGAGCATCTCCCGAAAGGTACCACCTGTCCTCTGTTCTAGTCTTACAACCTCTCTGTGGACCAGCAATGTTTCAGAAAAAAGTTCAAAGGACAAAAAGAGCACCCCAACATTACAATGCACTCCACGCTTCCCATCCTCTTCCATAGAACCAGCCAGCATCTGCCACCTTATGTATTTTGCTTGTTTATTTTACTTTCTGCCTGGCTCTGCTGCAAGAACGTTGGTCCACGAGGGCAGCAATTTTTGTTTATTTGTTTGAAGTGCACAGTTCAATGGTTTTTAAGTATATTCACTGAGTTGTGCAACCACCACCACAATCAATTTCAGAACATTTTCATCACCCCCCAAAAACCCCTGTAATCCCAATTCCCCCTCCTCCCTAGACTCAGGCAACCACTAATCTGCTTTCTGTCTCTGTGGACTGGCCTATTGTGCACATTTCAGAGAGACGGAATCCACAGCGGGTGGCCTTTTGTTACTGGCTTTTCCCCCTTAGTCTGTTTTCGAGGATCACCCCTGGTGAAGGGATTTCTGTCTCTTTTGCTCATATCCTGTCTGCAAAACTCAAAACAGAGCCTGACCCATGGACAGCAGATCATAAATATGTATGGAGTAAACCAGTGAGGGAGCAGGATTTGAACCCAAGCCTGCCAGCTGCCAGCCAGAGCCCTGAACCCCGAAACAGCACAGTCCACTTGGGCTGGCCGCACAACTGTGGGGACATGGTCCAGCCTGACCCCCATCTTGCCGTGTGACCTTGGTCCTGCCTTTCTGTGGAGGAGGTGCTCGCCAGGGATAGAGCCGGATTGTGAGGGCAGGAGAGACCCTCCCAGGGGAGTGCCAGCCCTGCCAGCCCAGCACCTTGAGGTTGTGCCCATCGAAAGGCAGGGAGCCGCTGACGAGGGTGTAGAGGATGACGCCGAGGCTCCAGATGTCCACCTCCGGCCCGTCGTACTTTTTGCCCTGGAACAGCTCCGGGGCGGCGTATGGGGGGCTCCCACAGAACGTGTCCAGCTTTGAGCCTAACGTGAACTCATTGCTGAAGCCAAAGTCGGCGATCTTGATGTTGGCCTCGGCGTCTAGCAAGAGGTTCTCAGCCTGCAAGGCAAGGAGAGGGCAGAGGGTAGATATGGGAGGGGGACAGGAGCCAGCCAGCCTGGCCAGACAGTGGCCCTGTCCTTTACTACCTGTGTAACCTCAGGCAATGACTTTACCTCTCTGGGCCATTTCTTCATTCAAAAATGGGGATAACTGGGGGCGGAGGCAGGATATAGCTCAGTGGTAGAGCATGTGTTTAGCATGCACAAGGTCCTGGGTTCAATTCCTAGTACCTAAAAATGAGGATAATCATTGTCCCGACCTTACAAGGATGTCTGAGGATTAAGTGAATTAATCCATGCAAAGGCCTAGAACAAAATTTCATACCCTGTAAGTACTACAGAACATTAACTATTATTATCCCATGGGATCTGCAGAGCTGGAGGCCCTCAGGCAAACTCCTGCCCTCTCTGAGCCTCAGTTTCAGCAGAAAAAAAAAAAATGAGAACCAACTGCTCAAGACCCATAAAAATGAAGTCATTTTATATAATACTTACTGTTCACCTACTATGTGCTGGGCTTTTAGACAATCATTTGTAAGAGTGGCTATATAGCGTGGGGATAAAGGATAGGGTCTGGAAGAATCCCAGCTCCATCACTCACTTGCTATGTGACTTTGGGTGGATTCCCGGACCTTCCTGTGCTTCAGGTCTCTATGTGTAAACTGCAGGTAACAACAGCACCTGCGTCATAGGCAGTGGTGGGGTTAAGCAGAAAGTGCTTCTCACGGCCTATGGGACAGAGTCAGCCCTCAGTCAATACTTCATATTGTTACGACGTTTTGTCTGTTTTTGGAGGCACATGTTCTGTATTTGCCATTTCGTGGGAGAGGAAACAGGCTCAGGGAAGCCACCTCATGCCCAGAACAAGAAAGTGGAGGAGCTGGAATCCAAATGAGGCCTGTCAGCTCCCTGGCTTGAGAAGGGAAGGAGCCTCCAGCATCCCGCCTATTCCAGCTCTCTGACTACAAATGGATGCACCAACCTGCCCTTCAAAATGCTGCCCAGGCCTGGACCATCCCAACCACAGTCCTTCCCTGGCCCAGCGTCTCTGGCTTCCTCCCAGTCTGCCTACATTCTGGTGTATTTTGGTACCACCCTTCCCCACCTCTGACCCAACAAAGGGGTAGAACCCACACTGACACACACTTAAGAGGGATCTTCCCCAAACCTCAATCTCCAGCCATCTGTCTTGTTCAGGGGTGACATTTCCCTTGGTGGCATTTCAAGCTCCACAGTTCAACCCCAACCTCACTTCTGGGTTGGTTCGGGTGATTGGGCCCCTCCTTGCACTAACCAGAGCCCCAAACCCCCTTTTAGCCACTTTCAGGACTCTCCACCAGGGGGCGTGCCTCTTTCAGGTTGGTTGCAATGGATCGCATCCCTGCAGGGCAAACTCAGAAGATGCTAAGGTGCTTCCTCAGTGGTTTGGAGGGAGGTGGGGCAGCTGGCAGGGCATTATCGGAGAGACAGTTGTATTTAGAAACTTCTTCAGCAACTTGACAGTGGAATTTTATGTTTTTGAATCTAGTAATAATAATAATCAAAAAACTGGGCTTGTATTTTGTTTGCATATCCTTTTTTCCTACAAAAGTACCTGTCAACCTGGGAATTGAAAACACTAAAACAAACCTGGTCCTTTGCTATAGAAACCTCGAGAAGCACTTCCCTAAGTACTGAGCCCAGGGCCTGGGACACAGTAGGTGTTCAAGAAATCAGTCAAGACAACTGGATTGGAGCCAGACAAACGTTTCTCTGGTCTCGGACAAGAAGTCCTGAGACAGGAGGTTCTCTCTGGGTGGGAGGTGTGGAGTGGGGACTCTGGGACACCGAGCTGCTTGACGGGGCTGTCCCTGCTCAGCTCAGCCAGGCTGGGGGGCTGGGGCCCAGGCCCCGCTGGGTCCCTTCCCTGACAGGCATCGGCCCTCCCAAGGATGCTGTCTTCAAGTTTGAAGATGCCTGTGATTCTCAGACCCGGAGGCCACGTGACTCTCGGGCTCTAAGATCTCAATTCCTGAAGATTCTTGAATGTTCTAATCTCCGGAGGATGAGAGTGACAAACTTTTTACTGGGTTCCAGTGACCTTGTCCAGGATACATGTAACCATCTGAGGCCATTCCAGGACACTTTGTTTCTTTCCCCTTTGTTCACTCCTCCTGTCCCCACCCCCACCTACTCCTCCATCTGCTGGCCTTGTTTTTGCCACAAAAGCTTGGGAAAAAGTCAAGGGGCTCTGGATGCTCAGGGAGGAGCACGAAGAGAAAAGGGAGGGGAATGGGGGAATGTGGTGGAAGGTACAAGGCCCTGGGGGACCAGAGATGGGGCTGGGGACCGCAGGGGTTTGCGGGCTGAGCTGGGAGCTCGCAGTGGTGGGGGGGCTCACCTTCAGGTCCCTGTGGACAATGTTTTTCTGGTGACAGTAGTGCACAGCCGACACAATCTGGATTACAGGGAGGGTAGGGGAGTCAGTTACTGTGGCCTCCAAACCCCTCAGCCTCCCTCCGAGACCCCATGAACCCACTTGCAATGGAGCTCTGGACCCCTGGCCTCCCCAGGCACATGTGGCAACTGATGCTGGGGTCCCACACCCTAATTTGGTCCCAGCGGGAAATGCTGTGGGACCTGCACACACACACCTCCACTCAGACATCGGACATCCTTGTACCCAGGCATCAGGACACCCTCCCAGCAGGGACATCAGCACCAAGGTAACAGGACTAGCCCCGTCCTGACTTTCACATCCAGAAACACTCATGAGAACATCACATGCCTACAGACAGACACGTAGTGCCAACAACCAGGGCTTAAGCCCTGCACACCCAGGTCAGCTGTGCGAGGCAGGTGGACGGTCCCGGACCAACACCTTCACTCAGATCTCTTCACCCACAGACCCTCACACCTGCCTGCCTTCTTACATATCCGTGCATCCTCACTGCCACACCCCTTCTGATCCACCTGGACATCCTCACGCCATATACTCTCTTGTCCACCAAACTATACGCCCACACTTGGGCTCCCTCCTGCCCGCTTACACACACGGGCATCCTCATTCCCACACATCTGAAAGCACATGCCCCCTTACCCACACACCCAGGTACCCACCTACCTGCAGCCCCTCTTAACCACAAACTTAGATACCCACACCCGGACCCCCTCACCCATACACCCGGGCTGCCATGTGTTTCACCCCCCCACTACACACTGACAGACCTGGCACCCACACTCCTACACTCACACACCTCAGCACTCTGGCACCGCACGCCCTCTCAGTCACACTCCTATACACTGGGCACACCTTCGAGCCCACACATCTGACATGGCACAGCTGGGCACCTTCGTGCCTGACCCTCTCACCCACCCAGCTGGGTACCTGCACCCCCACATCTGGATATCTTCACACCTGGGCATCACACACCCTCTGACCTCCAACTCTCCACTTTCACCCCACTCGGACTTAAGCCACGCCTCCAGGTCCCTGGACAGCCAAGATCCACACGCAGCAACCAGACCCCAGGGATCTCAGCGCCCCTCCCAGCCCTGCCCACAGCCATGACTCCTGACCTGTCGGAACTTGGCTCGAGCTTCCTTCTCCTTCATGCGGCCGTGCGACACGAGGTAGTCAAACACTTCTCCTGCAGGGCAGAGGCCGAGCCGGGTCAGGGTGGGCATACAGGGGCACAGAGAGCAGGTGGGGGTGGGGGAGGGCCTCACCGGCACTTGCATATTCCATCACCAGGTACAGCGTCTTCTCCGTCTCAATCACCTCAAAGAGCTTCACTGCAATGGCCGGGGGTAGGGGTGGAAGGTTACTTGAGAAGAGACCCGTCACTCTCCACCCAAACTCAGTAACTGTGCATGTGCTGACCATAACACCTCTTACTCAAGAACACTCAGTGGCTCCCTACTGATGTCAAGATCTGCCAAACTCCCTGACCCCACTTTACCACTTCTTCACTTCCTTCTAAGAATGTCTCCTCTATGATGCCAGGGATTTGTGCCTGTTTTCCTCACCGCTGCACCCCAGAGTCTGGCACATAAGCAGCCACTCAATAAACATTGACTGAGTATACGAACAAATGGATGAATACAAGTTGTGGCCACATCCAAGCCAGATTAAATCCTGCTTCTCTGGTAAAGACCCCGTTCTCTCCACTCTACCTAATGACAATGACAATGACAACGGATGCTGCTGATGACAATAATCAGACCAGCTCCACCGCTTAGCTCTGAACTAAGTGTTTTACATGGACGATCTCACCCAGTCCTCACAATGACCTTGAGGGAAGCGTCTTATCACCCCCAACTCCAGAGGAAGAAACTGAGGCTCAGAGAGGGGTTGAGTGACTCACCTAAGGTCACACAGCCAGTGAGCAGCGATACTGCTATGAGAAAACACAGCTTTCTAACTACTATAACAGCCAATTTTCCCTCCCCTCAACTCTCTTTTCCCAAGTGCCCTGCTTGGTATCCAGTGAGCCCACTCCCTGCTGCTCCTCACCGATGTTGGGGTGGTTTAGGCCCTTCATGATGCGGACTTCTCGGAACAGCTGGAGGAAAGGAAGAAAGAGAAAGACGAGGGTGGGTGGCTTTGAGGGCTTTCTTCCCAACCTTGCCCCGCCCTGCTCCCTCTCCCTGGGCCTCACCTTCTGCAGGCTGCTGGGATTCAGCTGGGTTTTGTCGATGATCTTGATGGCGACCTGGAGGTGGAAGGAGGAGGTGGGGAAAGGTTCCCCCAACTCAGATCACCCTAGGATGTCTTTCCTTTGTCTCCTTTCACAGAGAGCCCTCAACCTGGGCCATTCCTGGTGGATGGGGGATCTGAGCCTCAGGACCTTTGCACATGTTATTCTCACCATGTCCAGGGCTACCATTCCTTCTGCAAGGGAATATCCCCTATTCCACACCGGGGCTTGGGTGGGGCTGCTCCAGGGGCCTGTGTGAGTGTCTATGAGGGTGACTGAGACCTTTAGAGGGCCCCTCTGTGAGGGAATTTCAGACCATTCACCTATCACATCTCTGTTTTGAATGCACGAACTGTGGAACAATAAATAACCAACACTAACATTTACCAAGCAGTCACATGTGCCAGGCCCTGGTCTATGTGCTTGAGTATTTGTTTAATCCTCACAACAGCCCTATGAGATAAGTGTTAGGATTATCCCCACTCTGCAAGTGGGGAAACTGAGGCACAGGGCTGTTCGGTCACTTGGCCAAGGTTACATGGCTGGTTAAGTCTGTGGGCTGGGATTTGAACTTATGCAGCCTGACAGAGTCTACCTCAAACAATTAAAACTTTAAATTTATAGAGTTTTGAAAGAGCTTTGAGGTGGTCACAGGGGAAAAATCAGAATGTTACTGAATTCTCTTTATACATTTCATGTAGTTTAAGTTTTTATGTTTAATTACAGTTTTTAAGCAGCAAGAGGCCTTTAGAAATCTTAATCTAGGTGTACAGAATCTTCCCAAAGGGCTTTGGGGTTACTCCTCAATCACCCCCAATCCACTGCATTACAGAACTCTTCCCCCCGGGAGGCCCTGTTCCCGTAGAAGCTGGTCCTCTCAGAGACCCCTGGAATCAATTTCAAGACCCACGAAAGGGGCACAATGTGCTCCTTGTTGGGGAAGAGGGTTCCTTAGCTTTCTTCATATTCTCATGAATGGGTTTTTAATCTTGTCAAGCACTTTTTATGCCAGTATTGAGATGATCATATGGTTTCTGTCTCTGGATCTGTGAATGTGGGGAAGTACATGAATAAATTGTCGATTTGAACAGAACTGTGCATTCCTGGGATAAGTGCAGCTTTGGCACCACACAGCTTTCCTTAATTGGTGCGTCAGGCTATCTTTGTTAATCCTTTGTTTAAGATTTCTGTACCTACATTCACATGTCAGACTGGCCCACAAGTTGATATCTTATCTGGTTTTGTTGTCACCGTCAAACTAGCACATAAAATCTGGTGGGTGGTGGGAACTCTTTCCTTAGCCTCTGGGAGTACTAGTATAAAACTGGAATGTTTGGTAGAATCTGCCCATAAAACCGCTGGGGCCTGGTGTCTTTTGTGTGTATGGCAGAGACAGTGTGAGGGCAAGAGAAATTGCTTCAAGTCACCTTCTCTAAAACTGAAAGAGGTGCAGAGAGGTCATAATCCTATCCACCATCATTTTTCCCCATCCCAGGTGAGTTAGATGCATCCTCTGCAACAGTGTTGCCATACTCCACGCACATGCTCACCCTGGAAGGGGAGTGAACCTGTGTAAGCATGAATAAATCTCTTGTGTTCTCAACCAAGATCACTAGACGATTTGGTGGCACCAAAGTCCATCATTAAAAAGGGAGGTGGCCTAGGTTTAGACACCAAAGCCATGTGACTTCTTAGAAACAACACGTGGCTTGCCTGTGATCTGAGATGTTCTGACCATTTCAAGGATGTCTGAAATTGGTTCTCTTCTCCTACTTGGGTTGTTCTGGAAAAACCTGAAATGTTCTGATCTGCCCCACAGAGCCAGGGACCTACCCAAGTTCACAAAGCAAAGGGAGGGCCAAGCCCAACCTCTCCCCACCTCCCGCAAAGCACCCGCCCCACAGGATTCTACCCTGAGCCCCAGCCCCTCCCTTCACTCACCTCCCGGCCAGTAAGGATGTGCCGGGCCAGCTTGACTTTGGCAAAGTTACCCTTCCCGATGGTCCTCAGGAGGCGGTAGTTGCCCACATGGGGCTGCTCCTCGGGACAGGAGGCGATGGAGTTCCGGCAGCGGGCACCCAAGGAGCGGCTGGACCAGGACGGTCCCTTGTCCGAGGAGCGGCCACTGCCCAGGGTGCCATGCTAGGTGAGGGAGATGGAGTGTGAGTGGTGGGCAGCGCCCGTCCAATCCACCTTCAGTGGCCTGTGTGCCGGGGTCATGGCCACTGACACCTTCATGGCCCTTTTCAAACCCAGGCCAGATAGAAGCCTTTGGGTCCCCCATCTTTCTCTATGAAAAGATGCCTCCAAGAACAAAGACGCTGGGGCCCAAGTCTGCAGCACCTGGGACCCCAGACATCAAGCCTCTTCTTCACCCCTCCCTGCAATCAGTCTACCCTCCAACTTCCTTTCCTAATTACTGGGACCTCCATCAGTTCCACAATGTTTTATACTAAATGCTGCAGCCCTCAACCCCAATCAACACCGACTCAATCTGGACTCAACACTCCACTCCAACCCTCATTGCTTCCAACACCCCATTTTATCCACAGCCGTCCACACCCAGCCCCCCAATTCTACCATCTTTCAACATTGGATTCTCAGTTTGCTGCCCCCAACATTTTCTTCTGATTCTTGCTGCCCCAAATTCTACTCCAAACACTGTAACCAACCGTCTTTCATTTTGCCCTGACATTCTAGCCCCACAGTGTTAACTTTTCTTCTGTGGGAAACATTGTTGCCTCCTTATTTGGAGCCCCCATCCCTGCCGCCCCGTGAGACTGCTGCTCCCCAGGCGCCCGCTGTCGCCCACGCCAGGCCACGATCTGTCCCTGACGTTCTGTTCCTGCTGTCCTGTCCCTCCTGGGCCTCTCTCCCCCGCAGGTCACCTGCCTGCTCCAGGCTGCCCTGCCCTGATTGTGAGCCCCAGGGACTGTGCCTCCCTTTCAGGGCTGGGGCCCAGGCTGTGGGAGACAGAGGGAGGCTGAGGCCCTAGGCCAAGACAGCTCTGCTCAGTCCCAGGGCTGTCCCTGCATCCTTCCCAGGGCTGGGGATGGGACACAGGACAACACAGGGAGCTGAGGAAGAGAGAAGGCCAGGTAGGTGACGAGAGGAGAGCCTGGGACTGCTCCTTGCAGGGAATCCACCAGAACACTTAACAGTGATGAGAACCACCAGTTTATGAGCACCGGTGACTGGTGCATCATCACCCCCATTTTACAGGTAGGGAAACTGAAGCTCAGAGCGGGGACCTGAACCCAGATAGTTTATCCCAGAGTTGATGTCTCTGCCATGACCATACCACACTGTCTCACGCTCCCAGTCATCTTCATTAAGTAGCCCTTACTATGGGCATTCGAGCACTCCATCAGCATTTAATTCCCACAGGAGCCCAATGAGGGTGGCACCTGCATCCTCATATTCCAGAAGAGAAACTGAGGTCTGGAGCGAGGAGGGGCCTTGCCAAGGTCACACAGCTCATTAGTGAGAAGTGGAAAGGTAACGCTCCCCACGAGGGGCAGAAAGACAGCCGCCACTGCTGGAGCCCTAACCACACGCCCACTGCCTCCCGTGCCCTCACCCTGGCCTCAGATGCGGGCTCCATTACCATCTGCATTCTCCACCCGGGGACCCCAAGTTGGAGGCAGGGTAAGTACCTTGCCCAAGGTCACAGGGCAGACAGAGCAGAGTTCCCAGGATCCGAATCCAGGTCTGCTGACTCTTGAGCCCCCAGCTTTTTCCTGCATCACCGGCTCACAACCCCAGGTTTCCTCCCAAGGGAGTGGGAGAGGGGGCTGGAGATCCTGGCAGACAAGGCCTCGGATTCCCACCCAGATAAGGGCTCAGAGCACAATCCCCATCAGGTGGCACCAGGGGAGCCAATGGGGGCTGGGCTGGCACCCCACCAAAGGCAGTGTGGCTGAGGGACCCCTGCAAGGGGCAGGTGGGGCAGTGGGGGACAAAGCCCCCAGGGGTTGGGGCAGGAGCTAAAATTGGCCGGCACCACCAGCTGGCCCAGCTCCCTCCCGACCGGCTGGCGCCCCAACACTGGGCCTGTTGCTAGGGAACCTCCAGAGAGGATGGGAGGTGGGGGACCTGGAACTTGGTGTGGGGGAGCATGACCCCACATTGCTGTTGCCATGGTAACCAGGTGGCAGGGGAAGGGGCTGTGACCTCGGACTCCAGAGGGAGAGAGATGACTCTGCCAGCACTGACAAGCAGGTCTTAACAGACTATAGAGTTGGGAGAAAGGAGAGGAGAATTAGGGGTCCCCAAATCCCCACGATGCACAAATCTGAACAGCAAGAGGAGGAAGAAGTGCTTGTGAAAGCCCCATTTTACAGCTGAGGAAACTGAGGCTCAGAGAGGTGAGGTCACTTGCCCGAGGTCACACAGCTAGGGAGGGACAGAAATGAGATTTGAACTGATGCTTATCTGAATAATCAAAATAATAATAGCATATACAATGTGCCTAGCTCTGCATCTTACTCACATAATCTCTTTGGCTCCTTAAAACATCCCTAATAGGGAGGTGCTTCCATCAACCCCATTTAGAGGTAAAGAAACTGAGGCTCAGAGCAGGGAGTGGACTGCAAGCTCCTGCAACAACTAATGACAGCCTTGGGTTGAGAAGCCCCAGCTGTCTGACTCACACCCACAGTCACAATAGCAGCAAACATGTGTGGAACACGTCCTGCGTGTCTGGCTTCACCCGTATCATTTCAAGAAAACCTCTGAGGGACCCAAGTGATCATCCCCATTTTCCAGGGCAGGAAACTGAGGCTCAGAAGGCAAGAACCAGTAGTCTGAGGTCACAGGGCAAAGGGGCAGGCAGAGCCAGCACTTGAACCCAGGCCTGTGGGCTTCCTGTCACTTCCCGTAGCTACTGGGGGGTGGGTGGGGGTCTCTCATCAGAGACTCCAAATCCGAGTCTGACCTATAGTGTGATGGGTGGTGGCAGTGATGGTGATGGTGGTGGAGGAACTCTGTGAGGGAGAGTCCTGCAAGATGAAGGGGCAGAGATAAGTCTCTCTGGTGGGAATCTGGGGTGAGGGTGGCTGAGGGTTGACAGAGACCTGGCAGAAGGCCTAGGGGGAAAGGCACAAAGATCCCAGCTGGGAAGGAGTCTGGCGCTGTTTGGTGAGAGGGTCTTTAGAAGCACTGAGAGTAATCAGAAGTCAGGGAAATGGAGGTGGGTGTCTCCATAAGATTGTTCTGGGATGTGGTATAAGGACAGGGGGTCCAGGAATAGTGAGAAGGTTCCAAGCCATGGGGCAGTGGAAGTCAGGGGCCAAGGATACCTGAGCCAGGGGCCTAGGTCTTGGGGGAGCTCCTAGAAGTCAAAGAAGGGGGTTTCTAGGAGCAGTCCTTGTGACCAAAGAAAGGTCCAGGGGCCTGAAATCCTGGGGAAGGAGCTTCCCGGACAAGGGGCAGCTCAAAGGAATAAAGGCTGATCCTGGCGGGGGTCAAGAGGCCTAGAAACTTGGGGAGAAGGCTTCCATCTGACAGATCCCAAGAGAAAAGGGCTTAGAGGCAGGGCAAGACCAGAGGCTTCAAGTCCAGGAGTCTTCTGGAAGAAAGATCTGGGGCCAGGCCTTGTGAGCTGGGGAAGGACTCTGAAACTGAGGAGGGAGCGTCCCTGGGAGGCCAGACCCCTGGCAAGAGGGAGGCCCTGGGGCAGCAGAAGGGATGGGGCCCTGGAGCTCTGAGGGATGAGGTAGTGTCCTGTGAGGAGGGGCCTGGCCTGGGGGGGGTGTCAAAGGGTTGGGGAATTGGGGAGGGGGCTTGCCTGAAGTGGAGGAGTTGAGACAGGGAGGATGAGGCCTGGAGTCAGACTGGTTCAGGGCCTAGAAATCCGAGACTGAGCTGGGGGCCTGGAAGTTGGAGGCCAAGGCTTCCTGGGAGAGGAAGAGACCAGAGAGGGTCTGGCGGTGGGGAACTGGAGGGACACGAGGTGCTAGGAATCCAGGGACAGGTTTGCTTGGAGGATGGGTACCAGGCCTGGGAGTGGAGAGACCTTGAACAAGCTAGAAAGGGCCCTGAGCCCAGGAAAGGTGGAACCTGCTTCCTGTGAGGGGGTGCCCACAGGAGCCAGGAGGATCCTGAGGGAGCCAAGGAGCGGAAGACTGGGAATGAGAGGAGGGGGCATCCTGGGGAGCCCGGCACCCAGATCCAAACAGGGAAGGCCAAACCCAGAGGCAGGACTGGGCCAGGCCTTCCTGGGAGACGGCTGTGGCTGGGCCTTGGGGTCAGGAGCCCGGCAAATCCGGGAGGGGGCCAGTTGTCGGATGCGGGAGGCCTGGAGGGGAAGGGGCTTAAGAACACGGGAGAAGGGAGGGGCTCCTGGAAGACAGGGGAGGGGGCTTCCTGGAGGGAAGAGACCCGAGCGGAAGCAGTCTGCAGAGGGACAAGAGAGGGGTCCCGCAAGAGGGGCGCCCCCAGGGGTCGGGCTGGGCTGAGGAGTGGGGGAAGGTCGAGAGGCCTGGAAGTCCGGGCGAGGGGTCGGGAGGTGGCCAGCTGGGCTGGGCTAGGGGAATGAGGGTAGGGGCTCGCAGGGCGAGGGGCACAGCCGGGCGAGGGGTTTGGCTGCCAGACCCAGCCGGGGCTCCCCAAGGGGCCGGGCCCCACTCACCGTGTCCGAGTTCCGATCGTTGCCCGGGGCCAGCGCCGTCCGTGAAGACATTTTCTCCAGGTCTCGGGGGACTGGGCGGCCGGGTCGGGGGGGGAGCGGGGGTCCGGGGTCCCCTCTCTTCCCCTCCCCCCCCGCCGGCCTGGGGACGCGAGCTCAAAAGCTGGGCGCTGTGGACACCCGGGTTCGCGCCGTGGGAGAGGGGGCAGGGCGAGGGAGGGAGGGGGACGCCGAGGGTCCTAGTGGCCCCGCACAGCGGGGGCCCCGGGCGCCATGGGGGCGGCGGGCAGGCGGGCGGGCGGGGGCCGGGGAGGGGGCGCGGAGCCGGCCCGGGCGGCGGCGGAGGGAGGCGGTGGAGGGGCCGGGGAGGAAGGGACGTCAGGGGGAGGGGCGGCCAGGGCGGGGCCGCCAAGACCCCGCCCCCTGCCGCCGGCACTTAAAGGCGCAGGCCCGGACGGGCCACGGGCTCTGGGGGCGGAGGCAGGTCTGGGCGCGTTGATATGGACTATGTTCTCACCGGAGAGTAGACACCCCGGAAGAGAAGGGGCGAGAAATGCCAAGGCAGAGCGCCAGAGACGCAGAGAAAGGTATTGAGAGACACAGAGATAGAGAGACACAAAAAGAGACAAAGAGACACAAAGAGATAGAGAGACGAGGTAGGGAGAAACATAGAGACACAAAGAGATGAAAAGACAGCCAAAGGACGGAGAGACAGAAAGACAGAGAACGGCCGGAAGAGGGGGAAACGTGGGCAAAGAGAGACACATACAAAGAGTCAGAGTGAGACGTACAGAGACACAGTGAGAAACAAAGACTGAGAGACCCATAACCGGAGACAGAGGGAGAGACAGAAAGAGACAGGGATGCAGAGACCTGTGAAGAGAATGGAGATAAAGAGACAGAGACGGAGAAGTCCTCAGAGGCAAGAACCGGGCAGGCGATGCTGTCCACATTCTCCCTCCCGGCCCACCCTCTCCCCAGTCACCGGGCCCAGGAAGCTCTAGGGACCGCGGGCTAAGGTTGGTGGTGTCTGGGCGGAGCCACTGGGAAACGGTGACCAACCTCTCTAGCAATGATGCCTCCCATCTCCCAGAAAACTCCAGACCCCCAGGTTGTGGGCTGCAGTCTCTTCTCTGTAGCCCAGCTAGGTTCTGAGGACTCTGTCCAGCTATGTGACTCAGGGTGGGGACTTGCTCTTTCTGGGCCTCAGTTTCCCAGTCTATAAAGTGAGGGAGAGGATCTGGATGTTACCTTCCCCGCAGGGCTAAAGCAGGTGCAAAGGAACTCCCTGCAGGTATTCTCCAGGTGGGCAAACTGAGACCAGAGAGGTCAAGGGCTTTGCTGAGGTCACACAGTGCCGTGGAGACCACCCATGCCCTCTAGACCACCATAGTATGAAAGAAAGAAGGGCATTGCATAGTCCTGGCCCATGGGGTCTGTGCCCTGCCCCTGTCTGTTTAAACATTTTCCCGAGCCTCAGTTTCCCTTTCTAAAAAATGGGTGTGACAATGACAACAGTGTGCTGGATCCCACTCAAGCAAGCTGATTGTTGAAGTCTCAAGAATTTTGGTACTGGTTGTTAAGCTGCCATGATTAAAAATTATATTATGCAAACATACAATTAAATAAATTGTGTTTAAAAAAAGGTAGTAAATACTCATCACATCTTAATTATTTTACCACGTTTTACTATTATGTGTCATCCTGAGGTTATTTACTTCTATTATGTATCTGCATGGTAAGGTGCAACCCCTCATCTCTTCCCCAGAAAACACTTACACGATGTCACGTTGGTAGTTTGAAATCAGCCATGGTGGGAACATTTACACCATGGAAATTGGTAAGTGCTAAATGCAAGGTTTTGCATCCCCACTCCCCAGAGAGCTGGTTGATACACACTGACCAGCACATCACTGATTGATACTACCAGCTTCATAGACTCCTGGAGGCTTCGTCTATGCCAGGCTCTGAGCACTCATCCTTTCTGCCCCGCCATGAGTTTGGACCAGATTTATCAACCCTACTCACAGAGACCCAAAGAAGAAAAATCAGATGCTGACGGTGACACAACTGGTGAGCAGCAGGGCTGGGGTTTGCATACAAGTGTCTCCAAACTCCAGAACTCGGGCTCCTCACCACGATGGTTTCCTGTCCCTGAGTAGTATTAGTAGCAGCCTCAGTTTGCAACAAATTAATGAGACTTTGCAAATAAAGTGCTTCTCGCAGGAACAGATTAGGGAACAGATTAGAACTCCTCAAGTGGGTGATATTATTATTCAGCAAATGGAGCCTGAGGAGTCTCAGGGATGGTGGGAGGCAGAGAGGGAGGAATTCAGGATGTTGTTCCAGAACCTCTGCGATCCCAAGGGTTCTGCGGGTTGAGGGATGGGGTCTCAGGGATGGGATGGAGGGCTGAATCAGCCCAATACCTTCCCAACCCTAGCTCTGAGAGCTGCATTCTCCCATGCACCGCACGGGGGCAGAAGATCACCTCCCCACACACGTTTGCCCACCACATTTCAGGGGTCCATCCTGGCTCCTCAGTTCCCAGTACTGTCCCCACGCATTTCCCAGATAGAGGAACTGAGGCTTAAAGAGGGGTGGCTACAGCATGGAAGAACCTTGAAAAATGATGCTTAGCGAAAGAAACATACAAAAGATCATTTACTGTACAATTTCATCATATGAAATATACTGAATAGGTAAATCGATAGTGACAGAAGGTAGGGGAGGTTATATATATAGCTCAGTGCTTGAGTGCGTCCTGGGTTCAATCCCCAGTACCTCCATTTAAACAAACAAACAAACAAACCTAATTACCCCCTAAAAAAAAAAACAAAGACCAACATAGTGGCAGAGAGTAGATTCAGGGTTGCCAGGGGCTGGAGTGGGAGAAGGGGATGGGGAACCACTGCTAATGGGTTACAAGGATTTCTTTTTGGGGTGGTGATAATGTTCTGGAACTACACAGTGGTGATGATTGCCCCAACCTTGTGAACATACTAAAAACCTAAAAACTGTTGACTTATACACTTTTAAAGGGTGAATTTTATGGCATGTGAATTGTATCTCAATAAAAAACAAAATTTTTGAAAAGTGGGGGAGACCCAACAGTGGCCACAGCCCATAACAGGCCACTTGGTTCCAGCCAAGCCCGGGCTGCCTTCTGACTAGCACTGGTCCACGCTGACCTGGGGAGGACAAAGCCTGTCCCTCCCCCTCCCCTCTTGGCCACTGCAGCAGCCCCTTCCCCAGGACCCATTGCCTGGCAAATCCAGTCCTTGAACTGAGCCCTTCAGGCCTTGGAATCTTAACCTCTGCCCCACTTAATCCTAACCTGCTGTCTACTGAGCCCTCGAGCCCTCACTGGGGCTGGGAGAGCAGCAGTGATGCTAACCGTAATCCATCCCAACTCCATTTTTTTTAATTTTTAGGTTTTTAAATTTATTATTTTTGATGGGGAGGAGGGAGGCAATTAGGTTTGTTTGTTTATTTAACGGAGGTACTGGGGATTGAACCCAGGACCTTGTGCATGCTAAGCACACACTCTACCGCTGAGTTATACCCTCCCCACCCAACCCAAATTTTACTGAGGTGAGTGATCACTCTCTCAGGTCCAACACCTGGGATGCTGTGACTGAGCCCTGGGAAGGCCACCTAAGCCTAAAACCCAGCCTTAAAAGTAACTTACCCTGCATCGAACCCCATCCAACCCCCAACCCATTCTCAGCCCCATCTGACCTGCCAGCTCCATCCCCACAACTTCCAGTCCTTACCTTTGACCCATCCCCATTCGTGCACCCAGTTGACAGATCTTTCCTGAGCACCTACTCTGTGCCCGGTGTGCATCAAGGGATGTAAAGATGAATCAGGTAAGCCAAACCTGCTTTGAATTTACATTCAATTGGGACAGTCGGAAAATCTATCAGGGAGACAGAGGAACCTGATCATTTCAGATTATAGAAGGTGCTGTAAAGGGATTGAGAAATCCCAGCAACGTCCTGGGGGAGAGAGATTACAGGAGGGAGCAGAAGTGCTTTTGCTGGTCGAGGAATGTCTCCTTTGAGGAAAGGACGCTGGAGCTGAATCCTGGGTAATACGGAGGGAGGGGGCCATCTGGAGACTTGGGGACAGGGGCTTTCAGGCAGAGAGGACCACAATTCTGAAGCCATGCCCAGCGCCACCCCCTGAGGCCTCCAATCCCAGCCCCTGGACCCAAAAGAGTATTCATCCATGAGCAGGGAACCCAAAAGAGAGCTTTGGGCCCACATCCAGTGTGGAGTGTCTCTGCGAGGTACCCAGGATGGTGTTGTCACCTCAGGAGGTGTGAAGAACAGTCAGGGGGTGCCAATTCCGGACTGGGGTGTGGTGAGGGTGGGGATCTGACAGCAGCCTTGTTCTTCTTCTAAGCCCAACCACAGCCTGGCCTAAAAGGGCAGACAGATAACAAGTCCTTCCCGCCCCTGGCCCCAGAGAGGGAGGGGTTTCCTGACAGGAAATTGACCTCCTCTTACCCCCCCTCCTCAGATCCAAGCTCTCAGCAGTCCCGGCTGAAGTAGCCTCAGGACAGGAGAGCAGCAGGGACAGAGGGACATTGACAAGAAGGTGAGTGTGCGGGAGGAAGGGCCCTCTGAATTTGCGGCTGGACCAGAATTTGGGAGAAATATGTGCCCTGAAGCCAGGAGAGGCTGGGGACTAAAAGAGAATCTAGGGCCTGACCTTGGGAGGGTGCCAGTGAGAGGAGAAAGGAGCGGGAGGAGGGTGCAGGGAAGACCTTGGGGTCTCTGAGGGTCCAGGCTTTGAGGGTGCCGTGGAGAGCCTGCAACACCAAGGGACAAGCGAGAAGTGTCATTGGGTCGGATGCTCTCTGAGCTCAGGTAGGAAGGCTGAGGCCAGAGAGGGATGAGCGCTTTGCTCCATCCCCGAGAGATGAGGTCTTGGAAGTGGGAGTGGGGACGAGGGTTGGAATGGAGATGGAGCAGGAGACAGAGATGGGGACGAGGTTGGGAGTGAAGATGTGAATCAGCTTGAAACAGGCTGGGCTGGTGACAGAATTGTTTGGGGGCAAGGTCTGGATTGGGGTTGTAGAGGTCTGGCTTGGATACACAATTTGTAAAGGCAGTTCCCTAATCCGGACACTGGGGACTGGAGGTGATGATTTCTGCAAACAGGTTGGCCCGTCTGCACAGGGTTTGGAACTTTGGGGAAAGGCTGGCAGCAAGGAAAAGGAGGAGGAGCCCAAAGAGGGAAGCTCTGGTGGCCAAGACATCCTGCAAGAGCTGGGAGGCTGGGGGCTTGAGGGATGCCTCGGAAGTGAGTCAGGGGCTGGGCACTGGAAGGCAGACGAGGGGGCTGGATGGGGCAGGATGTTGGAGTCAGTTTGCAGAGGTGGGTGTTGGAGCCAGGAAGGGGAAAGACGTCGGGGACAGTTTTGGGAAAATGTTGCAGCTAGGTCTGGGGATGTTGGAAATGGTTTGGGCATATTGGATCCAGTCTGGGGGTGGATGTGAGAGCCAGAGGGGGAGTGTCAGACTTAGTTTTGGTGAAAAAAATCTAGTTTGGGTGATGTTAACTTCAATTGGAGGGAAATTGGAGCCCCCTGTTTTGAGTGAAAAGGTAGAGTTTTGGGGGGGGCAATGATGGAGCTGGCTCTAGGGGATGATGGAGCCATTTTGGGGATAAGGCATGTGGAAACCAGTCTGGAAGATGAAGACTGAGAAATCAGGGTATGAATAGTGTGTGTGTATAGGGGGCTGGTATCGATTTCCCACAGCCGTGGGGGTGCCAGACAAGGGTTGCCATGGTGACTGCCTCCCTGGGGGATCAGGGACCAAGGAGATTGGAGAGGCTGGGATGTTGTTTCCAGGAACAGGAGGCTTGAAAAACAACAGCTAAGGTCTAGAGGCTGAAGTCAGGGAGGAAAGAAGGGGGCTCCTCACTAAGAAAGGAAATGCTCTGGCCCACGGCTCAGCCAACTTAGGGCCCCTTCTGCATTAGCCTTACCTGAGGCCCCCCATGCACCCCACCCACTGCCCAGTCTTGACCCTGCCCCTCATCTGCTCAGAACCCATCCTGGTTTAAAACAACCTACATGTCCAGCCATAGAGGGACGTGTGAACATCTGACACTTTACACAGTTTCGTCACAGTAACACCGTGGAATAGTATGCAGCACTTAAATCAGTTAATGCCACAGAGACAGGCATGGGTAAATCTCCCATGTATCAGGTGAGAAAAAATAAAAAGCAAGTTACAGGGGATACACCTAGCAGGACAGTGTTTATAGAGAGTTTGAAACCATGTAAACAGTATGTTTGTTTTCTATACTTTTCTGAATGTTTGGACTATTTCATCATTTTCAAAAGCACCCTTCCATGGCTCCCCAGTGTCCTTGGGAGAATGCCCAAGCCTGCTCCTTGCTGACCTCTCCAGTTTGATTTCTCATTCCTCCTACCTCAGAAGGAATGGAGCCCTTGCCTTTGTTTCCTGTTTGGCACCCATTCATTCCCAGAGGGCCTGCCCTGGGAGCTGGGGACAAAGTGGTGACCCAGATCAGCCCTGCCCCTGCCCTCTTGAGGCTCACAGTCCAGTGGAGGACACAGATCCATCCCTGGACAGCGATGACCCAGAGTAGGAGTCCTGAGAGGGGGCACCTGACTCAGCTTGGGCATCCAGGAGGGCTTCCTGGAGGAGATGGCATTGGAGCAGTACCTAAAGCCTGAATGGAACATGGAAAACAGATTTGCATGTAAAAGGACCAGTACATGCTGAAACCCAGAGGCGCCTGGAGTAAGGAGGAGGAGAACGTGGATCAGCACTGGTGAGGTGCATGGCTGGCCAGCGAGAGGGCTGGATTTTGTCCCGAGGGCACTAGGGAGCCACAGAAGGTTAAGAGAGGGTGAGGAGCAGGTTTGAGCCTTAACAAGATCCTCAGGGGTGGACTAGAGGACTAGAGGCTGGAGACCGAGGAGGAGGCTGAAGCAGGGATGCAGGAGGGGCTTGGACTAGGGTAGGGGCCATGAAGAGGGAGGAGACAGGGATTTAGGAGATGGAAGGGGGAAGACTTTGGAAGCTTCAAGCCCCATGAGGGCAGGGACTGGGTCTGCTTTGGCCACTGCTGTATTCTCAATGCCTACACAGGGCTGGGCCCATGGCAAATACTTAATAAGTGTGCGTGTGTGTGTGTGTGTGTGTGTGTATTAAAATCTACATAATATAAAACTTATCAAATTAACCATTTGAAAGTGTACAATTCAGTGGCATCTACTACATTCACAATGTTGTCGACCATAGCCACGATCTAGTTCCAGAACATTTTTATCTCTCTGAAAGGAAACTCTGGACCCATTAAGTGGTCAGTCCCCAGTCCCCCTCTCCCAGCCACTGGCAACCATGAATCTTTCTGTCTCTGTGGATTTACCTATTCTGGACAAAGAATATCCCCAGTAACTGTTGGCTGAAAGAATGGATGGGGTGGGGCAGAGGGGACAGGGGTACTAACTGAACAGGGGACAGGAAGCAGGTGCCCAAGTGTGTGAACTGGATGCCTGGGTAGACAGTGGCACGGGGCTTGGGTCCCTATGTACTCTCTGCCCTTTGCTGGCTGTGCCACTTTCGGAAAGATGCTTCTCCTCTCTGAGCCTATTTCCTCATGAAGTAGGAGGGTCCACTGAGATGTTGAACACTCCAGGGCAGGAGCAAGGTAGGGAAAGGGTCTGAATGCCCATGCTCTGGGGAAAGAACCCGGGATCTGGAATCTGACAGGTCTGATGAGAATCCCAACTTTGTCCCTGAATCACTGTGGGACTGGAGGCAAATGCCTTCTGAGCCTCAATTTTCTCATCTGCAAAATGGGCATGATGATAGTCCTCACCTCATGAAATTGCTGCAGATTCAAGAGGTAAATTCTCAGACCATGCTAGGCGCACAGAAGCACTGTCATCAACACCACTTGTCATCAATACCATCGATGGTCCATTGTTTTTTTCCCAGGTCCCTGCCTGTCAAAATGCCCATTCTGAAGAGTCTAGGGGTGGCAGACTCTAAGGTGTCCCGAGCGGGGACACTGCCCCTGAGGTCCTCTCGAAACCCCTTTGAGGAAGTTTCAGGGCTGGAAGAGGAGGCTGAGGAGCTGGGTACCCTGCCCAACGGAGCATCTTGTCGCCGCCGTGCCACCCTGGAGAAGCTGGCAGGCCTGGCCCCCTTCCGGCTGGGCAGAACCCCTGGCCGGCGGGCGGGCAGCCCCGGGGACGAGCAGCCTCGCTCTTTCCTGGGCCGTGTGCTGACACCTGGGATACGCAGGAGCTCGGCAGATTTTGGCCTCCTGGCCAGGCTTCAGGGGATCCGAGCCCACGGCGATGAGGAGGCAGCTGGGGAGGCTGCTCGGAGACTGGCCTTCCTGAGACTGGGGCGTGGGCCCAAACCCCAGCGGGTGTCACTGGCAGAGCGGGTGGTGCCTGCAGGCGAGGCGGCCCCCGAGCCCCCCCCCAAGGTCCCGGAGCCCCCAAAGGTGAAGGAGCCATTGTCAGGTGAGTTGGGAGTCCTGGCCCAGACCTGGGAGAATCACCGTGTCTCCACCTGTGACCCCATCTCCATTTACACCCGCAACTTCCATCTGCCCACCTCCATGTACACGGCCACCCCATCCCCTCTGCAGTCCTAATCCCCCTCGCCAAGTTCCAGCTTCAGCCCTATCTCCACCCTCATCCTCAATCTGTCCCTCTCTCCACCTGCCATCTTCAACCTCACCCCCTTGTCCAACCACCACTGAATCACCAACTTCAGTCTCATCTCCTCCAATCCCCCTTTCCATCCCCGATTTCAACCTCTCTCCCTTGCTACCCTCAAATTCAACCTCAACCTCATCTCCTTTCAAAGTATCCACATTTGTCCTTGACCTTGCCCCTTGTCCCTCCCTAACCTCTAACACTCCACCTCATTGGCATCCTTAGCCCCAGCCATGGCCTCAAACTCCAACCCCCACCTCAGCCTCCTCCTTCATCCCCCATCTCTTCTCCTCTCCCACCTCACTCTGAACCCCAACTCTATCCCAATCCTAACCCCCTAGCCCCTGCCTCCACCCTCAACTTTATCCTTCCTTCAACTTACATCCAAACTTCATCTTCAAACTCACCTCCATGCCCAATGTCTACCTTCGTCTCTCAACTACATCCCCTCAAATCTACCACCAACTGTGTGAGTTTCCTGTTAGTACCACAAACTGGGTGACTTGAAACTATAAACATTTATTCTGTTGCAGTCCAAGAGGTCTGCAATCAAGGGGTCGGCAGGGCCATGGCCCCTCTGAAATCTGTAGCGGACTCTTTCCTTGCCTCTTCCAGCTTCTGGTGCTTTGCTGGTCATCCTTGGTGTCCTTGGCTTGTAGCCGCGTCACCCCAATCTCCCATCCTCACTTGGCTTTTTCTCTGTTTTCACATCATCTTCTCCACTGTGTGTGTCTATTTTAGCGTCCAAGTTTCCCTTCTTATAAGGGCACCAGTCATACAAAATCAGGGCCCCACTCTATGACCTCATTGTAACTTGATTACTTCTTTAAAGAACCTATTTCCAAATAAGATCCCATTCTGAGGTCCTGGGGGTTAGGACTGTACATATGTTTTTTCTTTGGGGGCAATAAACACAGTTCAACTCATAATGCCACCTGAGTTGTATCCTCAGCCCCAATACTACCCCAAAACCCAATGTATTCCTCAGTGCCTTTTTGGTTTCCACCCATACTTCTTTCAACCCCATCAGTAATCTCCACCTTGAGACACATCCACATGCTTATTCCCAACTATCCCTTTCTCCAAAGGCCATCTTTAACCTCACCCTTAACACCCAATACCATGACAACAGCCAACTGGTCCAGACCCATGCCACGGCCCATTCCTCTACTCTCATTTCATCCTCAATTCCATCCCCGTGCGTAACTTCAACCTTTTCCCCCTTCAGTCTCACTCCTAACCCCGACCCCAGGATCTCAGCATCCACCTTCAACCCCGTTTCCCTTCCCAACTTCCTTCTTCAGTCCTAATCCCATTCCTAGTCCCTCCCAGCCCTCATTTTCAACTTTAACCCCAAACTCAACCTCATCCTTCACTCTTAATCCCATCTCCACCCCACCCCGAGTCCCAATCCTAACCCCTCCATGTTCAACCTCCAACTTCAACTCTGTCTACATTTCTAACCTCAACTCATGTCCAAATTTCTTCAGACTTGCATCCATCTCTACCTTCTTTCATCCTCAACATTCACCTAAACTCATCTCCACCTCCACCCTTACCCTGAAACCCCAGATGCCATCCTCAATTCCTTTCCCACCTCCCTCTTCAGATTTCACCCCCCACCTCACCCTAATCCTAAACTCCCTCACCCCAACCCCCACCTTCATCCCCATCCTCATCTCCAGCCCCATCCCTGAAACTCCATCCACATTCCCAACCCTGTCCCAACCGCTGCCTTCATTCAGCCCCACTCCCAACCCTGCCACTATTTCCCCCACCCCACCCCCCTCCCTAGCCCTCCCCCAATGGACATCCCTTGCTGCCCCAGCACTGGAGAGCCCTTTCTTCGTCCTCTGATGCCCTCCACATCCTGGCTAGAGACTATTTCAGCCCTTGCTCCCGAGGGACTGGGAGGGCACCGCAGGGAGGTGAGAAGGGGGTGACTGGAGCCCCCGCCTTCTGGAAACGGATGGGCAGAAATAGCACTGGCCAGGAAATAGTTTCTCTGCCAGGGAGGAAGTGGAGGGGGGTGGAGGTGTTGAGGGGTAACCCTGGGCCACTGGGACCCTCCCTCTGCCTTCACTCAGAGGCCTCCCAATCCCATGACTCTCCTCTCTTGGCAGAATGTGAATCATCAGAGAGCCAGATCACCCCTACAGCTGTCCCCACCCACAAAAGACCCATCTCTCGTCTTCATATCCTCTTCCCACCTCCAAACCCCGACTCTGCCCACCAGTCCACTGGTTCTCCATCCCTCTCCCTCCTTACCCGGCTCAGACTGTCCTCCCTTGGCCATTGGACCTCCTCTGATGCCTTTCTTTGGCCCTGTTGCACTTTTTTTATCCTATCCGCCCTCAACTCCTCTGACTCCTACTCATATCCTAACCCACTCCCTGATACCCTCTCCCATGCCCTGACCCCTGATCCGAAGCCCTAACCCTCTCCTTCTTCAACCCCTTGCCCCCTTCGTACTCCCCTCACCATCCTTTCCCTAATCAGACCCCTCCAGTCTTTTGACCTGCTTCCCATATCCAGACTCTCTCTTCCATCACCAAACCCCTTCCCTTCCCTAACCCTCTCCAGTCTCCTCCCCCATGTCCCGACTCTCTCCCTTGCTCCCTCCTCTGCCCCTCCCCCATCCTCCCTCCCCAAGTCCCGACCCCTCCCGTCTTTCTCTCGGTTCTCCTCACCCTCCTCCCTTGACGTCCTTCTCCAGCGCAGATTTGCCCACCCTCCTTCTCCCCAACCACCCCTCAACTACCTCTCTCCTCCCCTCCCCACCCCCAGCCCCCGACCCCTCATCTGACACCCGTCTCTCTTCCCCTTCTGAAACGCCCCGACTCCTCTCTCGGCCCCACCCCTTTCCCCCTCCCCTAACCCTCTTATCCTCACCTCCTACCCCTTCTCATTCTCCACAACCCCTTCCCCGCGTCGTTTTCCTGCCCCTGATCTCCCTCTTTGTGCCCACAGTGCTGGAGATCCTGAGCTTGATCCAGCAGCGCGAGCTCGCGCGGGCCGACGAGCACATCTTGGAGCTGGAGGCCGAGGAGCTGGCGTCGTCGGGGGGCGGCGCGCCGGGGCCGCCCAAGGCCGAGGGCGCGAGCGGGGGCCGCCGGGCGCGGGACGTGGCTCTGCTGTACGAGGCCCTGCAGCGCGAGCTGTGGGCGCTGGTGCGCGAGACGCTGGCGGGCCCCGGGCCGGGCGCGGGCTCCGGGCCGGGCGCCGTGGCGCAGCTCGGCCAGGTGCTGGTGCAGGAGGAGGCGGCCGACGGGCGCCGCGGACCCGAGGCGGCCCGCAAGCTGCGCGCCCGCTGGGCCGAGGCGGTGGCGCGCGCGGCACGGGAGCGGCTGGAGGCGGCGGCGCCCGGGGCGCCCGGGGGCCTGGCGGGGCAGCTGGAGGCGCTGCGGGGGCGGCTGCTGGAGGATATGGGCGTGGTGCGGGGCCGCCTGGCGCCCTCCTACCCCGCAGGCCTGGGCGCCTTCGGCGTCTACCTGCGCGGCTACCACGGCGCGCTGGCCGAGTGGATCGGGGCCGCCGCCCGACGCAGGCTTCCCCTGGCCGACCGCTACGCGCTGCTGCACTGGCACAACCAGGTGTACCCCAGGTGAGCTGGGGCCGCCGCAGACCGCCCAGCCTAGGGACCGACTGCCCCAAGGTCGCATAGCTCCCTCCACCCCCCCTTCCCCGGCCTTGGCCTCTTCAGATCCTAAGGCCCCTGTACCTTCAATCCTAGAACCTTAACATCGTTGACCCTTTCAGGCTTAGCACTGGTGACATTCACAATCCGAGACTCCTAGCGCTCTCCGCGCTCCCAGCGCCAGATCCTCAGCAACATGGATCCTTCTGGTCCTAGAACCTTAGCACTGGCCACCCTTCTGGTCCTAGAATATTAGTATTGGATCCTTCTGGTCCTAGAACGTTAGCACCGGCCATCCTACTGGTCCTAGAATCTTAGCATTGTTGATCCTTCCAATCCAAGAACCTTAGAATAGTCAACACTTACGCTCTTGGAATCTTAGCACTGCCCACCCTTTCAGTCCTAGAAACTTAGCACCAATGACCCTTATTTGTCTTGACGCTGTTGACCCTTAGGATTCTAGAACCCTTACACTGCTCCCGCCTTGGACCCTAGGGCATTAGCCCTGGTGACTCTTCCAGTCTTAGAACTTTAGACTTGATGACACTTTCAATCTTAGAATTTAGCACCAATGAGCCTTCGAAACCTAAACCTTAGCTTCATCCCCTGTTGGGATCCCAGACCCTTGACTCTTACAGTTTTAGGACGGTAGCACTTTTGGCCCCTAGAAGTCTATACACGTAGAACCTGAATACCATTGAATGTCCCAGTCCTAGACTCATAACCATTGAGCCTTTGAATTTGAAAACACATCCATCATTGTGGCTGGGGGACGGAATATGGTGATTAGCTATGACTGGGTCGATACCAATTCCAGGGAAAAGTGAGTTAGCCACACCCAAACTGCACATTGGAAGGTGAAGGCAGTGGGTGGTTCCTCAAACAAAATCAGGATGCTGTCACCAGAAGAATGGGACGTTTTGGGAATCCCACTTGGGAGTACGTGTTGATGACATTCACACCCCATCCGTGAGGGATGGAGGGGGGATAGGGGAGTGTGGAATGGTAAGACCTGAGTGAAGTCTGATTTGCAGGGCTTCTGGCCAAGAAGAAGCCATTGGAAAAAGCCTGGTGTGTGTGTGGGTGGTGGGGAGGGGTGGGCAGGCACAGGCTGGGGAAGGCAAAAACACAGAAGTGGGAGTGAGGGCTGCACTGGTCGGGACTAGGAGCGGAGGTGGAAGAAAGCTTCCGTCTGCTGAAGCTCTAGTGGGTGAGACCTTGCGTGTCAGATCATCAAGCCTGGACTTGACCCCTGCAAGTCCTGCCCGGACACCATCCATCAGGGAGCTGACTCAGAGAGCTGGAGCCAGGGGAGCAACAATTCCAGAGACTTCCTTTGAGGGATGAGCAAAGCTGGCCTCAAGAGAGGAAGGGAGTGGCCCAGGTCACATACACACAGGGTGTGAAGGGATGGAGGTGGGGAGGGGTCCAGCTGCCCAATCCCACCTCTCACAGACCTCCCTGTCTCTTACCCCGCCCCAGAGAGGTGCTAGGTCTGGTGGACATGGTCGCCTTGGAGAACGGGGAACTGGGGTCCCTTCTGTCCCCTGGCACCCTTCGTGGCTTGGAGGATGAATGTGTCACAGATGTTAAGGTACCTGGGACATGGCATTGATGACTGAGGGGGGTGCTCTGCACAGAGGGAGGGGTCACACTGAGCTTGGGGCCTCTCCTCTCCCCTCTTCCCTATTTCCATCTCCCTCTTCCCTTTGTGGACTTTGAGTTCTGGCCAAAATACATCAAAATGTACACCCATCTGATCACTTCAGTCTTATGCTCAGTGTTGCATCCCAAAGCACCCAGCCAGATGTCAGGACACACAGTAAAGGTTCAATACATTTGGACCCTTCAAATCTTACAGCAAGAGAGAGTCAGTCACAGACCCAAAGAGTCCCAGAAGGAGGGCATCCAAGCATGTCTGCATATAAGCAGGGCGGATAGTAAATGTGGTTAATAATTGGCCGGGCATTGGCACTGCTGAGCAGAATGGCGCAGCCATAAACAACGAGCCCAGCCACAGGGTTGTTTCCCATCTGAAAGCCAGTCCTGCCCCAGCCACAGATATCAGAATTCTTTGCAACCTGAGAGCTTTGAATCTGCAAACTGAACATGTCTAGATTTTCAGACTCACTGAACTGAAGGCCAGGGAATCAGAGATGTGTAAACCTTAGAATCCCAGGCCCTTGGAATTCCTGAATCACAGAATTTGGAAATCTTGAACAAAGTGTTTTGCTGAACCTGAGAGCAGACTGTTAGAACCATTAGACAATGAGAGAATAAACCTGTAAACCCTCTGGCTATTAGATGGAGGAGGCTCAAGACCACAAACTCTTAATATCAAGTTCCAAATAATAGGCTTAGGAATGGAAGTGACTGGAGTGGTTTTCTGGTCCAGGTTCCTGCCCAGAGTTACCTCGGTGAGCTCACAGGTAGAATCCAGGCCTGCTTGGGACGAAGGTGTGGAGATCTTGCTGGGACAAAGGGAGGGAGAGTATCCCAGGCACCCTGAGTCCAGCCTCTCTCCCACCTCCCCGCTCCAGGCGCAGACTCGGGCAGCCCTGCTTCGAGTGCTACAGGAGGACGAGGAGCACTGGGGGAGTGCGGAGGACTGGTCCAGCAGCCTGGCACAGGATGTGTGTGAGGTAGGGGGTAGGGAAGAGGAAGGAGAATCAGCTGGACAGCGCTGGGCGGGAGAGTGGGACCTCATTCCCTCTTCACCCTTTCTCATCCCCTGGACCATGAAGCTGCTGGAAGAACACACGGAGCGAGCGCCCCGCATCAGCCAGGAGTTTGGGGAGCGGATGGCCCACTGCTGCCTCGGGGGGCTGGCAGAATTCCTGCAGAGGTATGGACGGCTTGCGGCAGGGCGCAGGTCTGGGGGTGCGGGGCATCTGGATCTGGGATTCAACAGAGAGAGGAGAGATGAAAGTGTGTCAGGTCAGGTGGGCAGGGTTGCCTCCACGGGGATCACAGGCTTGCCTGGGCTGAGTGCCCAGCCAGGGACCCCCATCCTGCAGCACTCCATCTGTCATGCCATCCTCTCCTCCTCCCACCAGCTTCCAGCAGCGCGTGGAAAGATTCCATGAGAACCCAGGAGTCCGGGAGCTGCTACCCGACACTTATATCAGCAGGACCATCTCCCTGGTCAATTGTGGGCCCCTCCTGAGGTGAGAGCACCCACAGTGAAAAGCCTCCTTCCCACACTCCCCAACCCCGTTATTGCTAATGTTTCCCATATCATTGCAGGGGCATTTGATACATTTACTGGTAAATACATGTAAATAAGTACATCTATGCATAGGCATACTTTATGCATATACACATATATACATGCATATGCATATTTCATACATACAAGTAAATACATTTAACTATATGCAAAAAAATATATTCCTTTTCCTTAAAAAAAAATACAAGTGGAAGAATATTCAACACACTCTGCCCTCTTCCCCTTAACATCTTGGAGGACTTTGTTAGAGCCTGAAGAGTTTCACATTCCTTTTTCATATCTGAACTGTGTTCCACGGTTTAGACATATTATTATTAATCATCATTTATTTAAGCTGTCCCCAATGGAAGGACAATTGCCTCTACTCTTTTGCAGGGAAAAACTGGGCACATCTGTCAGCCCCCACAAGTGTGGGGACTCGGGGGTACACTCCCAAAAGGGGGTCTGCTGGGATTTAGGCAGAAAGTGCCAAATTGCCCTCCAAACCAGGTTATACTTTCAGCAATGGAGATGGTCATCAAAATAACAATGACAGAAAATGAAAAGGGTAAAATTTTAGATTTAGAGTCCTTTAGAATATCACAGATTTTTAGAATGGAAGCATCCCCATTCTCACCCAGAAAACATCAAGAGATACAGAGACCCAGAGAGACCCCTTCCCTCTCACTACATCTTTAAGCCTCCTAGACATTTCAGGGCCCCCACGACCCCCAACTCTCCAGACATCCTCTGATACCTCTCAGCCCCCAGGACCTCCCCAAAGCCCCTGACTTTCCTCAGCTTCCCATCTGACCTGTCACCCTGGTGCCCCACAAAATAGGGTCTATCTCTGGGGAGACAGGTCCAGGCAGTGGGGGTGAGATGTTGGGGCTCCTTGACTTTTGGCTCTACTGATCCCTAAAGGGCTCTGGCGGAGCGCCTGGCCCGGGTGGGGCCCCCTGAAAGTGAGCCGGCCCGGGAAGCAGCTGCCAGTGCTCTGGATCGTGTGACCCGGCTCTGCCACCGTGTCCTGACCGACCTGCTGTTCCAGGAGTTGCAGGTGAGGAAGGCAGTGGGCTGGGGTGGGGCCAGTGCCAGGACAGGGGAGCATCCCCACTCAATCCTGCAGTTCCTTTCAGCTCATGAGTCAGTGTTGGGGAAACAGATAGGGTGGGGAGGGTGATGGCTATGTCTGGCCATTTGAGGGGACAGAGAAGGGTGCAGGAAGGAAGAGGTGGGAGGATATGATAGGGGGGAGGACAGAGAGCCATCAGCAGGAAAGGGCCTTGGGGGCTGGATGGAGCCCCTCCTCACTGAGGTCCCCCAAATTCCTGGCCAGCCTCTCCTAGACTCTAGAGCCCCATTCACTCATCTCTAGGCTCCTGCGCATGCCCAGAGGGGACTAGGTTCAGAGGTGGGTGAGCGTACTTGGGGTGGGGAAGCTGGTGGGAGTATGGAGGGGGTACTGAGGCGTGTGTGCATGTTGTAACATTTGCTCAATCCGTGTTGTACATCAGAACATGTTCCTCTTCCGCCTAGAACCCTCCATGGCTCCCAGCTCACTCAGGGCAAAAGCCAACGTCCTTGCCATGGTCCCCAAGGCCCTGCATGGTCTGCCCTTTCCCTCTCTGACCTCACCTCCTCCCACTTTCCCACTTGCTTATTCTACTCCAGCCACATCCACCCCATTGCTGCTCCTTAACATGGCATTCCAACCTCAGTACCTTTGCACCTGCCATGCCCTCTGCCTGGACTACTCTCCCTTCTAATACCCACAGAGCTCCTTCTCTCACCTCTTTCAAGTTTTGACTCAAAAGTCACCTTTTCAGAAGGATCTCCCCTGACTGTCCTATTTAAAGTAGAAGCCCCTGAGATGCCCACACCCCCCCACCGCTCTATTTGTCTCCAGAGCACTTATCACCACCTGCCATGCTACATCCTTTGCTCCCCCCCCATCCGTCTCCTCCCATTGGAATGTTAGCTTCTCAAGGGCAAGGATTTGTTGGAATGTTTCTAAAATAGCTTTATTATGGAAAATTTTCAAATACACACAAAAGTAGACAGAATGACCTCTGGTGGATGGACTCCAGCAAGTATCAGCTCCATCTCTTCCCCTGCCCCTCCTGCCCACTGTATTCTTGACACCTTGTATCATCCATCACCACGTCAGCCTGTATCTCTGAGAGATAAGGAACTCATCCCTTTTAAACAAACATAACCACAATGCCATTCTCATACCTAACAGATGAAACGGTCATTCCTTCATATCACCAAATATCAGATCAGAATTCAGATTTCCTCAACTATTTATGATTAGCAAGCACTTAGAGTTTTGTTTATCTTATTTTGCACTATGTCCCCAGGCATTCCCTGATGTGTCCCCAGTGATCCACCCAGGGCTGGGCCACAGAAAGGGTTCAGAGAGTGTTTGTTGAATGACTAAATGAACAAGTATGGGAAAGAAAGTCAGTGAGTGGGCCCAGCTATGCTGCTTCCAGATAGGGGTACTTGGGCAAGTGACTTTCCTCTTGGGATCTCTGTTTGCTCATCTGGAAAATGGGCACAGGAATGCCAGTCTTCTCAGATGGCTGGGAGGAAGCAATGGGCTTGTGGACAGAAAGTGCTTAGCCTGGGTCCTGGCCCTTGGGTATTGGCCATTGTGATCTTCATAAATGTGTAGACTTTATAGCAACAGCAATAAAGTCTGAGTCGAGTGCTGTACCAGGAGCATCGGCTCATTTAATTGGCACGTGCTTGTCAACAAAAGCTCTCAGGCCTCATTTTTGGAGGTTCAGAAAACTGGGGATGACAGATCAGGAAAGAGGTGCTGTTGAGTGGGATAGGAAACTGCTTCAGACCCCCATGGACTGCAGCCCTAGAGGTGTCCTTACACTCCCATTGTCCACCCGACTGCAGCATCTCCCCGTTGCTCCTCCCAGCCTCCATCTCAGGGACAGACCCACTTCCCATCAGCCCACCTCTAGGATCCAGATGCCTCCTTCCCCTCCCCCGACAGGTGGCCACTTACTCCATCCTATGAATGGATCACCTGCATTCTCCTTTCCCCTTTGCAGACCCCCCATTTCTGCCTCAGTCTTGCTCCCTCCCATCCATTTGGGTGAAGCACAAAGCTGACCCTCTCCCTCTCCTGCTTAGAACCTGCCATGGCTCCCCAGTGCTCTCACAAGAAATCTAGGGCTGCTCATTCAGTCCAGGAGGCCTGTGGGCTCTGCTCTGTTGACCTGGCTAACCCCATCTCTTCACTATTTAGTCATACATCCCCTGCCCCCACCACTTAGAAAGGCTCTAGCTTGGTAAAGCTCTGCTGTCTCTGTCTTGATGTTCTTAATATTTGAACAAAAGTCTCCCATTTTCATTTTACATCAGGCCTGTGAATTATACAGATGGTCCTACCACCCACACTGACCTTCTTCCTGGTCCATCTGAAATCTGAACCTTCTTCACACTGGCTTTCCTCTCTGCTTGAGCCACTCCCTCTCCCATCCTTCACTTGACTAATAATTATCTTACGGGCCTGAGCTCTGATGCCCTCTCCTCCAGGAAGCCCTCCTTGGCTGTGCTGACTCAGGCCTCTCCTCTGGGTTTCCTGTACCCCTGGGCTCCCTCCTTCCAGGCATTACCCCTCTGGGTTGTCACTATTTGGGGACAGGTCTGTCTTCCCTTCTGGACTGTGAACCTCAGGAGGGCAGGGCCAGGCTGTCTCTGTCACTGCTGTGTCCTCAGCATCGCACAGCCCTGGTTCAGCTGGGAGCATGGTTTGGGGAGCAAATGTTGAATGGTGAAACCACGCAAAGTGGGCAGAAGGAAGGAGAGTGACGACCCTCTCCCCACTCCGTCTCCCAGCCGCACTTCAACAAGCTGATGCGCAGGAAGTGGCTGAGCAGCTCTGAGGCCCTGGATGGCATCGTGGGCACGCTGGGCGCTAAGGCCCTGGCCCTGCGCAGGATGCAGGATGAGCCTTACCAGGTGCGTCTGCTTGTGCGGGGAGGAGTGCGGGGTTGAGGGGGAGGAGGGGGGCAAAGCGGAGAGGGCTGACATGGGGGCACTCTTTGGGGGCCGGTAGGGGGAGTCCGCGTGCTGACTGGGGGGACAGGTCAGGGGTCACCCATTGGGAGACCAGAGGGCTGCCAGGGGGCTGGGGGCGGGGCGGGGCGGGGTTCCCGTTGGATGCCCCGCGTGGGCACGGGCGGTTGGAAGCGGGGAGAGGGGGTAACCGGCAGTTCACACCTCCTCGCATCTTCCCGGGTCGCCAGGCGCTGGTGGCCGAGCTGCACCGGCGGGCGCTGATCGAGTACGTGCGGCCCCTGTTTCGCGGGCGCCTGCGCTGCGGCTCCACGCGGACCCGCAGCCGCGTGGCCGGGAGGCTCCGAGAGGACGCGGCGCAGCTGCAGAGGCTGTTCAGGCGCCTGGTAAGTGCGGCGCGGGGGCGGGGGCTCCGAAACCGCGGAAACCCCTTGGCTTCCGGGAATCCCCGGACTCGATACCCAGGGAAGGGGGCTTAGAATAAGACCCTCACCCAACTTTCAGCCAATAGTAGCACTCTGATCTTTACCCTCTGCGGGTAAAAATCGGCTTTCTCGAGGTGAGAGTTCGCTCTAGGCGCGAATAAGAAAAATGGTCCCTATGCATTGCTATGGGGATTAAATCAGTTAAGTTTCAGTAAAGTCTTAGGATCTGGGGTCCTGAACGTTAGCTATTACTATGAGCACAGATAAAAGCTAAATGCAACAGAAACTCAGAATGCTAGCGTTCCCAAATCCAAGCATTTAAAATCACCAAATCTTGTTTGTACCCAGTTGCAATCAGCAGGACCGGAAAAGCCTCACTTAGTGGCTATTCTGGGAGTTTCTAGCCGAGAGCCCTTGGAATTAAAAAAAAGTTTTTTCGGAGGAGGAGAAAGAATTGTAGATTCACGTAGGAAAGAGTGCAGAGAGACCTCTGGCATACCATATTCGGTTTCCCCGATGGTAACATTTTGCAAACTTGGAATAGGTTTTGAGGGGTGTCCCCGAGCCCCAGATTATCTGCAAAACCAGGAGTAGATTATATTATGGGTGCTCCTTCAAATTTCCAAAGTTTCCAGGTCACCTCTGACCATAGTCTGCCCTCTGCCCGGTTTTAAGGACAAGACTGCCGGGAGAGGCGAGGTCTTGGGAGGCTGTGGTTTTGAGGGGTGGGTGTTGATTGGGGCGAGAGTGTAAGCCAGGCATTTTCTGCAGGAGTCCCAGGCCTCGTGGCTGGACGCCGTGGTGCCCCGTTTGGCCGAAGTTCTGCATCTGGAAGACACGCCCAGCATCCAGATGGAGGTGGGGATGCTGGTGCGGGACTACCCAGACATCAGGTGAGATCCCCACCCCCACGCCGGCTTGGTTCCTTGTTGCCCGCGCTGCCGCCAGGCCGAGGTCTCCCGGTGAGCCTTGGCATCCGTCCCTGCGTTTCCTGCCTCTTGGGCGAGGGAGGGAGGCGGCGAGCGTGTCTGACGGCCGTTTCCTGCTGGAACCAGGGCATTATTAATACGATTTCCCTCCTTCTCCTGCCGCCGCCGTCGCTGCTGCCGCCGCCACCAAGGCTCGCAAACAAACAAGCAGTCACAGGAAGCCCAGGGCAGGGGGGCGCGGGGCCGCCTGGCGGCAGGAAAGGGCCGGCCCAGCAGGGGAGCCGCGGGGGACATGGGGACACGCACGGGCACACGGGCGCACACGCACTGGGACGGTGGCAGGCGCCATTCAGATCCTGAGGGACCGTTTCCTTTCTCCGTGATCCTCTCTGAGCCTCAGTGTCCTCCTCTGTTCCGTGGGGACAATAGTACTTTTTTTGTAGGATTATTGAGGGATTCGTCATGGTCATTACCACTATCAGCATCATCATCTATGGTGACAGCAGTCACAATACCAGTTCTTGCTCGAGTCCTAACGTCAGACCTCAGAAAGCATCTTACACACCCACCCTATTAGAAAGGGTTATTTTAGAATAAAAGCTATTTTTGGAAAATATTTACAAGTAAAAGGCCTCACTGCTCTAAGTCCTTGGTACCATCCAAGTCAGGCAGAAATTAAGTAGCTTACCCCAAATGCCACAGCTAGCAAGCAAGCAGCAAAGGCGGGACATGAACCCAGGCAGCAGGCTCTAAAGCTGGTGCCCTTGACCACCACACAACACTGCCGCTTGTAAGCGGTGGTGGCAGTGGTGGCACTCTTGCAGTGAGAGTCAGGCAGACAGACGTTCTCCACTCAGAGAGACAAACCCCACAGGACCCGGGAGTGATGCATCAGCCAGGGTTGAGGGCGTGGGGTTGAAGGTGAGGATTCTGGAACTGATTCAGGATGCACGGTTCTGGTTCTGAGATGTGGGGCTCATGTCCTTGGAAAAGCACAGAGGCCAGGGTCCCAGCACTCCTGCTGGATTGAGGCTTCTGAACTTGAATCAGAATTTGAACACGAAGCTCAGTTTGAAAGGTCTCCAGCTGGGCTGCAGGGAGGGGTTCCAGAGCTGAGTTTTGGGGGCCATGTTTTGTAGCTCAGTTAAGCTAGCAGGTTCTCGAGCCCCATTTTGGATGAGTGTTTTGGAGCTGTGGAGATTCCAAACTTGGGATGTGGGAGGGTGAAGGCACTGAGCTGGGTGAAGGGAGGTGGTGAAGACTCCAGAGCTCTGTTTGAAATGAAAGTTCTGGAAAAGAATGTTGGGTTCAGGATTTCGAGTTAGAATCAGATAGTGGTTCTAGAGTTGAGTGTTGGATCCTTGATCTAGAGTTGAGATTGGGTGAAGGGAAAGTTCCATTGTGTTAGATTTAGGTGCAAGGATTGTGGAATAGAGTTCGTTTTGAGCACCTAGTTTCTAGTTGGAGTGAGGGTCCCCAAGGTGAATTTTAAGTTCTGGAGTAGACTTTTGGTTGAGAACAATTCCAGGAATGGATTAGGGGTGAAGTGAGTGTTCCAGGGTCAGAATTTGGATGAGGGCTCTGGAACTGTAATGGTGAAGAAGGTTCCAGCCCTGGCCTTGGGGTGAGGTGAGGGTTAGGATGGGGGTGTGGTGAGCATTTCCAGCCTAGATTTGAGTGCTGATGTGGGGCTGTTCGTGATGAAAGTGAAGATGACGTTCAGGTTGCTACAGAGTCCAGAGCTTAAACAGGTGTGAAGGTACCAGAATGGAAATTTAGGAGCTATCTGAGCTAAGTCGGGGGTGAAGATTGAAGGTTATTTAAATAATTAGGAACTCAGATGGGGTGCAAAGGAAGATTTTTGTGCTGGGTTTGGAAGTGAGGGCTCTGACATCCGTGGTGAGTAGGAGGATTTGGAAATGGTTGGGAGGGGAGTTCTGGAGGAGGGCTGGGATGGAGGTGGGATCTAGGGGGCCTGGCGGGAGGGGTGGCACTTTGGAGGACTGGTATTGGAGGAGGAGAGGGGCTCTAGAGCTAAGACAGGTTCTGGAACAGATTAGGTGGGGTCCACAGGTGGGCTGGGAGTGTGTCTGAATCAGAGAGCCCCATGCACCTGTCCTCTCCTCTACCCACAGGCAGAAGCACGTGGCCACCCTCCTCGACATCCGTGGCCTGCGCCACACAGTTGCCCGCCATGAGATCCTGGCGGTGGCCCGGGACCTGGAACTGTCAGAGGGGGGAGCTCTGTCACCCTCTCGGGACCATGCCTTCTTCGCAGACATCCCTGTGCCCCGGCCACCTTTCTGCCTCAGCCTCCCTCTCTCCCTGGGCTGCATCCCCCTCTCCCGGCTGGCCCATCTGCCCTGGCCTCGGCCTCCGTCCGCATCACAGCCCCGGGCCCAGCACTGAGACACTCCAGGCTCCGCCTGGGCACCACCCCACATCTCTGCTGCTGACAAACCGTCCTCCTGGCTCCCTGCCTGGGACCACAGACCTCTGGGCGGGAGAGATCCTTCAGGGTCTCCTCACCTACCCTCAAACGCCCTGTCCAGAAGAGAAACAGGCCCGAAGGAGCAGGACTTGTCCACGGCCACGAAGCCCGCCCCCAGCACCACCTCTCTAGCCCAGTGTGTGGTGCGTGGCGTTTTGGAAGGCTCTCCAGAAATATCCCAAGCCCCCCCTTTCCCCTCACCTCAAGGTCTGGCCTCAAGCCAATGTATTAAGGAACGTACGATACTTAGAATAAAGAGGTTTCTATTTAACACAAGGAAGGGCTGAGTCCCCAGTGTGTGGGGGGAGGAAGGGCCGGGGGCAGGGCCCAGGGCCAAGGGCTTCTCACACGCCCACGGCCGGGCTGGGGTCCAACTCTCGGGCAGGGCAGTGGAGGGCGAGGGAGGCCCAGCAGGGCCGCCTTGTTTATACTAAGTCCCCAGGGCTGCGTGACTCCCCGGCAGGCCCTTGGCCTCTCTGAGCTGGGGCCCCTCATTTTGGTCAGTCGCAAAGCGCCTTCCTTTCTGGGTGGAGTGGTTCCACCTTGGCAGCCCCCGCCCCTCCCCCGTCCTTCACCGGGAAGCTGTATCAGAAGAGGAAGGAGGTTGGGGGCAGGGCTGGCGGCATCCAGGGCGCCCTCCTGGGTTGACGCAGGAAAATCTCAGGGTGGGAAAAGTTCCAGCCACTCACCCCCAGCCCCGCCGGATCCTGGTCCCCACGGAGACCTTGAGGTCACCTCCTTGCTGACCTCTGCCCCTCCGGCCCAGTTGGACAGCTTGTGATGGATGCTTCCTGGTGTGGCTCTTTTTTTTTTTTCTTCCCTGCGAAATCGGAAGGAGGAGGCAGTCAGGGGTCAGTGTGGAGGTTGGGGTTGGAACCTCACGCACATTTGAACTCACGTTTGAAGGTGGGAACTCAGGACTCTTGGAGCCCCAGGGTTGTATGACGCTGAGCAGGAAGCTGACCCTCTCTGGGGTGTGGTTCCTATCCCTCTCTGAGGTACTGCTTAACCTCTCTGCCCAGGACAAGGTGAGATGTCCAGAGGACATACACTCCTCACTCCACGTCCTAAAATAACACTTTCTGTAGCATTGATATACAAGAGAGGAATTGAATTAACAAAGGGCAGTTTGTAGGCATGTAATGAGAGCTGTATTCATCTCAGTTTGGCAGAGTGCTTTTCAGATTTTGGTGCCCTGCTTAAAAATGGCTGTTTTGAAACATAATTTAGGCACCAGACAATTCATCCCCTTAAAGTGCACAGTTCAGTCGCCCTTCGTATGTTCATAGACTGGTGCAACCATCATCGCGGTTCATTCTAGAACATTTTCATCACCCCTCAAAAGAAGCCTTGCATCCCTTAATCATCAACACAAGCCCTATATCCCCCTCCGGCCCTGGCAGCCACTAGTCTACTTTTTGTCTGTAGATTTGCCTGTTCTGGACATTTCAAAACCGCACACTACATGGTCCTTGTGTGTGTGTGTGTGTGTGTGTGTGTGTGTGTGTGTGTGTTAAGAACGCTTAACATGAGATCTACCCTCTTAACACACTTTTAAGTGCACAGCACAGTAGTGTTAACTGTAGGCACGCTGTGGTACAGCAGAGTGCTGGAACTCACTCATCTTGTGTAACTGTAACTTTATGCTCATTAAACTACTCCCCCTACCCCCTTCCTCCCATCCCCTGGAGCCACCATCCTCTTCTCTGTCTCTGTGACTTTTAAATGTCTCATGTAAGTGGAATCATGCAGAACTTGTCCTTCTGTGACTGGTTAATTTCACTTAGCATGATGGCTTCCAGGTCCACCCGTATTGTCACCAATGGAAGGACTTCCATCTTTTTAAAGGCTGAATAATATTCCACAACATGGCGATACTCCAATTTGTTTATCCATGTATCAGCTGACAGACATTTAGGCTGTTTCTACTTTTTGATTATGAATATGCTGCCCCACTTTTCTCTAGATTGCAAGCATTTTCTCGGTCCCCTGAGATGTTCTAATCCTACTCTGAGCCTCAGTTTCCACTTTTGGGAAATGGGGGAAAGGGTCTTAATAGTACCAAATGCATGCCAAGTACCATGTTCCCGAGGATTCACTCAACAGATTCACTGCAGATTTGGAACCAGAGGCCCAGACGGGGGCAGGAATGCAGCTAAGGTCACCATCCAACAAGTGCCAGGAGCAGAGCCCCACCTGCACACCCCAGGCTCTGACAACAAAAGTGAGCAGGCTGGGAGGGCTCAGCGATGAGAAGGTGTGTGAGGCATTTGGCCCAGATCCCAACCCATGGAAAGTGCTCGGAAAACATTAGCTCTTTGGACTCAGATGGAGGTGTGTTCAATCCCAGTGTCCTATGGAAGGAGCTCCCTGACTGTATCTTAAATGCATAGCATCTCATGGCACCGGCCCCTGGCCCTAGGAAAGGGGACTGTTTCTTTCAGGCAGGAAGCAGGCTCAGAAAGTTAGGTACCAACTGTATGTTACAGGCAGAGGCTGGGATTTGAACTTTTCTGGTCACCCACCCAAGTAGCTGAGCAGCCCCATCATTGGAGAGAAAAGAGATGGAGCCAGATGGGGAGGGGACTACCCCTATGGGCCATGACCATGGTCCAGGGTAGGAGAAAGGGCAGAAGGCAGTCTCCAGGTGGCTGTGCCCTCTGCTCAGACTGGGGTTGATTCAACTGGGACCAGGATAATTCAACTTCATCAAAATGAGAAATTGCAGCCAGGACCAGAAAGGCACCTGGGCAGGAAATTCTGGGAAAGGAGAGGCACAAGGGGTTGGGATCCACCTGCCCTCTCCCCTCCGTCCCCACCAAGAGAGGGTCAGGACCCTCCTTTTCGGCCCAATGCCTTTCTGACAAATTGTGTACCCAGGAGGGTTATTTTCTGCTGAGCTCTAAGGCAGCCCCATCAAAGCACCCGAACAGGGTGGAGGAGGCCCCAGAGGTTTAGGGGAGAGAACAAGGATGTCCAGGGCCCACCCAGCAGAGCCCTTGGGCCCCTCCCCAGCCCTCCAGATCTGAGTAGTTGGTTTGAGGAGGGAGACAAGCCTGGACTTTGCTGTCCACAGGAAGAGGGGGAATAAAAGAGGAAACTTACCGAGCTCCCACTCTCCCTTGGAGCCTCAGCTTCCAGGCCTTCTGCAACTTCCACCTGCTGTCGGGGCACCCGTGACCCTCGCCAGCCTGAACCCCAGCCACCTCTCTGAGTCTCCATGCCTCTCCCTGAGATGCCACCCCTCTCTAAGTCTCTGTCTCTCCCCTTGAGACCCTGTCTCTTTCCAGAAACCCCTTCCCAATCCTCAAGTCTTCATTCTCTTCTCTGAGCCTCTCTGCCTCCTCTCTGGGTCCCTGGGTGCTGAGTCCTGTCCCCTCTGAGTCCTGACTCTCTCTATTCCTATAAATTCATTCCATCTGTCAACCTATTCATATATCCAAGTTCATCCTCTGTGTCCAACCCTGTGCAGGATGGTGCTGGGGACACCGTGGTGACCTTGACAGCCTTGGCCGTACCCTTATGGAACTGACAGTCCAAGGAGGAGACACATCTGTCATCCAGAGTGGTCAAGGCTAGAGTTGGGAAGCTCAGGAGGACTAGAGAAGCCCAAGGGTTCCTTGACCCTAGGAATCAGGGAGGGCTTCCTGGAGGAAGAGGTATCTGCACTGAGTTCCAACCTCCACCTGGACCACAAAGATCACCTTGCAGCTCATGATATCCCAGAGGCCCTGAGGAGGAAAATGGGATCAATAGATCCCTCACATTTCCCTGTAATCTCACCTAAAGCACTTTGTTATACATGGAATGATTCTCAAAGGGAATTTGAAAATGCTCCTAGACTTGAACTCAGACATCCCACTTCTAGGAATGCATCCCCTTGTGAAACTCATACAGGTGCAAAACCGACACCTGAAGGAAGATAGCCATTGCTACACTGTTCAAAGTGCTAAGATGGAAAACAGTCAATAGACGACTGGTATAATTGGGTTTGGTAGGTATAGCCCCCAGTGGAATACAACATAGCTGATAAAGATTGGAGGCAGCTCTTCAGAGTTCTGATAGGGAACATCCTCCAAGATACACTGTTATGTGAAAAACACGAAGTGCAGGACAGTGGCTACAGTTCAGGAAATACATTTACAACTCTGGATAAAGGCACTACCCATTTTGCATCCATGGCTACCTCTGGGGAATAGGATTGGAGAGAGACAGGAAATGACCAATTTCTAATTCATAAACTATTCTCTTTGGCTATTTTGAAATTTTTTTTTTTTTTAGGATTTTTTTTGGGGGTACTTAGGTTCACTTATTTATTTTTGGAGGAGGTAGTGGGGATTGAATACTTCTGTATGCTAAGCATGCACTCTACCACTTGAGCTATACCCTCCACCCAGATATTTTGAAATTCTTTATCGAAGTACAATAAACATACAGAAAGGCACACAGATCATTAGTGCAAACCTCAGTGAAATTCCAGAGTGAAACTCTGTAATCAACCCAGGTCAAGATATGAATCTTTCCCCTTCAAATCCTCTCCCAACCACTCCTGCCCCACAAAGTTTATCACTATCCTGGGTCCAACACTACTGATTACTCCCACCAGTAATTTTACATAATTGGAATCATACATCCCAATGACTCTGGTTTCTGCCTTCTTTCACTTGACATTATATTTGACAGATTCATCCATGCTATTAATTATTCTTTTTTTTCCCCAAACTTTATTTAAAAAAAATTTTTTTTTGGCGGAGGGGAGGTAATTAGGTTTATTTATTTATTTGTTTTTTAGAGGAGATACTGGGGATTGAATCCAGGACCTCACGCGTACTAAGCATGTGCTTTACTACTTGAGCTATATCCTCCCCCCAAGATTCATCCATGTTATTATATAAAACAGTACTTTGCTCATTCTCATTACTCTATGGGATTCCATTATATTGACTTGTCAGAATTTTTTTTTTTTCATCCATTCTATTGTTGATGGACATTTGGGCTATTTCCAGTTTGGTGCCAGGCTGGTGGTGTCCCTTGTTCTCACCAACACTTGATATTATCAGTCTTTTAAAATTTGCAACTATTCTAGTAGGTGTGTAGTGGTATTCCTTGTGGTTTTAATTTAAATTTTCATAATGTTTAAAAATATTGAGACTCACATACATAGAAAACAAACGTGTGGTTACCAAGGGGATGGGGAGGAGGGTTTGGAGGGATAAATTGGGGTTTGCAGATACTAACTACCATATATAAAATAGATAAACAACAAGATCCCACTGTATAGCACAGGGAAATATACTCAATATCTTGTAATAACCCATAATGAAAAAGGATATGAAAAGGAATATATATGTATAACTAAAACACTATGCTGTATACCAGAAATTAACACAGCATTGTAAACCAACTATACTTCAATTTTAAAAAATAGAATATTGATTTAAAAAATTGAACATCTTTCATAAGCCTATTGGCTATTCACATATCTTCTTTTGTTAAGTATCCAAGGCTTTTGCCTAGTTTTGTTGCAGTGTTTGTCTTTTAATTAATTATTGAGTTCTTCATACATTTTGGAGACAAGTTTCTCATTAAATATATATACTACAAATTTCTTCAGTTTTTGGCATGACTTTTAATTTTCTGATGTTACCTTTGAAGAGTAGAAGTTTAAATTTTAGTGAAATCCAATTTTTTTTCCTCTTAGGATTAATGCTCTTTGTGTCCTGAGAAATATTTGCCTCTCCTAAGCATGCAAATATTTCTCCTATTTCTTCTAGATGTTTCATAGATTTAGCTTTTACATTTAGGTCTAGGATCTATTTGGAGTTGAGGTCTGTACATGGTGTGAGGTAGGGGTTCAAGTTAATTTTTTTTTGATGTAGCTATCAAATTGAATTACACTGTTTATCTTTGTAGAAAATCAGCTAACCATATATATATGAATATATTTCTGGACTCTCTAGTCTATCCCACTGATCTATGCTGACCCCTACACCAATACCACACTATCTTGATTGGTGTAACTTTCTAGTAGGCCTTAAAGTCAGCAAGAGTAAGTTCTTCAATTTTGTTCTTCTTTTACAAAATTACATCAATTCTAAGTCCTTTATTTTTCCATATTCATTTTAGAATCAAATAGTTAATATGTACCAAAAAAAATCTGCTGGAATTTTGACTAAGATCTCATTGAGTGTGACATATTTGGGGGAAAGTTGACTTCTTAATACTATTGAGTCTTCTGACCCAAGAACAAGGTATAACTCTCCATTTTAAAAAAAACTTCTATAATTTCTCTCTGCAATATTCTGCAACTCTCAGTGTACCAGTCTCCCACAAATTTTGTTAAATTTATTTCTTAATGTTTTAGTTTTTGTTTTATATTGTAAATTGCACTGGCTTTTTTTGAGGTTAATTTTTGCTTTTATTTGCCAGTGTCACTTAGCTATAGTGGCTTGCAAACTTTCTTGACCTAAAAAAATATATTTTAGATCGCAATCCAACAAACACATATACATTATATATGTATATAACTGAAACCAATGTTTTGCAAAAAAAGTCTACCCTGAGTTTTCTTGTTTTTAAGACTTTTTTTTGAACTGTAAATTGCATTGGCTTTAAACTTTCATTTTCCAGTCATCTATTGCTTCCATGTAGAAATACCATTTAAAAATATTGGCCTTCTATCCTGCAATCCTGATATATTTACTTCTTAGTTCTAGTTGTTGCTTTTTTTCTTTCTGTAGATTCCTTGGGATTTCTACAGAGACTGTTAGGCCTTTTGCAAATAAAGACTATTTTATATCTTCCTTTTCAATATGTGTGAGCTTTTTTCTTGCTATATTGCACTGGCTGGATCCTTTAGTACAACATTGAATAGAATTATTAACAACAGGCATCCTTGTCTTATTCGCAATCTCAGAGGGGAAGCACTTAGCCTTTCATTATTAAGCATCATGCTAAGTGTAGGTTTTTCATAGATGCTTCATATCCGAATGAAGAAGATCCTTCAATTCCCAGTTTGGTGAAAGTTTTTATGTGGCATGGGTGATAAAATTTGCTTGATGCTTTTCCTATATCTTTTATGATAAACTGTTTTCTTCTTTTTTCTGTTAATGGGATGGATTACTTAGATTGTTACTGATTGTTAAAACAATCTTGAAATTTTTAGGTTAAACCCACTGGATCATGATGTATTATCATTATTATGTATCACTTGCTTTGTTTTGCTAACGTTTTATTCTTTTTGCATTCATGTTCATGGGGGATATGAAAAAGAATGAGGCAAAATTCAACATTTTTTATGACAAAAAGACTCAATAAACTAAGAATAGGAGGAAAATTCCTCAACATGATAAAGGCCATATATTAAAGAACCATAGTAATATTATACACAATGGGGAAAGATTGAAAACTTTCCCCTTGAGATCAGAATCAAAATGAGGATGTTTGCTTTCACCATTTTTATTAACATAGTACTGGAAGTTCTAGCTAGAGCAATTAAGGCAAGAAAAATCACTGGAAAGGAAGAAATAATATCTTCTGTTTGCAATAGCATGATCTTATATGTAGAAACGTCTAAAGAATCCACAAAAAGCCCATTAGAACTAAAAATGAATTCAGCAGTGTTGCAGGATACAAAATCAACACACAAAAATCAGTTGTATTTCTATACATGAGAAATGAACAGTCTGAAAAGGAAATTAAGAAAACAATTCCATTTACAAAAACATCAAAAAGAATAAAATAATTAGGAATAAATTTAGCCCAGGAAGTGAAAGACTAAACTAAAACACACTGAAAACGAAAACATATTTCTTTCAAAAATTAAGCAAGACCCAGATAAATGGAAAGACACCATATCCACAGTTTGGAAGACTTAGTATTGTTAACATAACAAAATTACCCAAAGAGATCTATAGATTCAATGCAATCCCTATCAAAATTCCAATGGTGTTTTTTTGCAGAAGTAGGAAATTTCAACTTAAAACTCATTTCAAGGAACCCTGAATTTCCAGAACTGTCTTGAAAAGGAAGAACAAAGTGGGAGGACTCACACTTCCTGATTTCAAAACTAACCACAAAGCTACAATAATCAAAATAGTGTGATACTAGCATAAAAACAGACATACATACGGAGGAGGGTATAGCTCAGTGGAAGAGTGCGTGCCTAGCATGCGTGAGGTCTTCGGTACAATCCCCAGTACCTCCATTTAATTAATTAATTAACTAACAAACCTAATTACCATCCCCTGCCAAAATAAATAAATAAATAAAACGAGACTGCTTAAAAAATTCATTTAAAAATGGTAAAAAAAAAAAGAAAAGAAAAGACAGACCGATATAAACCAATGGAATGGAACAGAGTTCAGAACTAAACCCTCACACATGAGATCAAAATTTTTGACAAGGATGCCAAGACCATTCAATAAGGATAAGACAGTATTTCCAGCAAATGGTGCTACCATATACAAAAATCACACAGTGTAGAAAACTTAGGATCAAAGCATTAAGAGCTAAAACTATACAACTGTTAGAAGACATCAGGTAAAATCTTTTTATGACTTTGGATTTGGCAATAGTTTCATAAGTATGACACCAAAAGCCCAGGCAACAAAAGAATGACCTACTAGGTTAATTTTTTCTTTTGGATTTCACGAAAATTAAAAATCTTTGTGCATCAAAGGACACTATGAAGAGAGCGAAAGAACAAGAAAACATTCACAAATGATACATCTGATAGGGGATGAGTAGCCAGAATATAAAAAGAACTGTAACTCAACAACGAAAATAACAAACAGTTCAATTAAAAAAAGAGTGAAGGATTTGAATAGACATTTCTCCAAAGACAATATAAAAAATGGCCCATAAGCCCATGAAAATATGCATATTAGGGAAATGCAAATCTAAATCACAATGGAATATTACTTCATGGCCATTAGAATGGTTATTTTTTTTAAAAGGAAAATAATTATTTGCCAGGATGTGGAAAAATTGGAACCCTTGTGCCTTGATTGTAGGAATATAAAATGGTACAGCTGCTGTGGAAAACAGGATGATGGTTCCTCAAAAAATTAAACATAGCATTACTATATGATCCAGCAATTCTACTCCTAGGAAATACCTAAAAGAATTGAAGCCAGGAACTCAAACAGATATTGATACACACACATTCAAAGCAGCATTCGCAAGAGCCAAAAGGTAGAAACAACCCAACATCAACAGGTGAATAGATGAACAAAATGTGACATGTCCATACAGTGAGATATTACTCAGCCTTAAAAATGGAAAGAAATTCTGACAGATATTACAACACGAATGAACCTTGAAAACATTATTCTATCCTAAATAAGTTAGTCACAAAAGGGCAAATACTTCATCATTCTCCTTATATGAGGCACGTAGAACAGTCAGATTCATAGAGAAAGATCCTAAAATAGTGGTTGTGAGAGCCTAGGGATAAGAGAGAAAAGGGAGCTCTTGTTTAATGGGTACAGAGTTTCAGTTTGGGATGATGAAAAAGTTCTGGCTGGTTGTGATGACTACACAGCAATATGAATGTACTTAACACCACTGAATTGTGCATTTAAAAATGATTAACAGGAAGAGGAGAGGTTATAGCTTAGTGGTAGAACATGCACATAGCACGCAGGAGGTTCTGGGTTCAATCCCCAGTATCAGCCATTAAAATAAATAAATAAATCTAATTACCTCTTCTCCTAAAAAAAAAAAAAAAAGGCTAAGGGGAGAGGATATAGCTCAGTGGCAGAGCACATGCCTAGCATGCATGAGGTCCTGGGTTCAATCCCCAGTACCTCCATTAAAAATAAATAAATAAATGAACCTAATTACCTTCTCCAAAATAAGTTTTTAAAAAATGGCTAAGATACTATGTATAAAATAGATAAATAACAAGGCCTTACTGTATAGCACAGGGAACTATATTCAATATCTTATAATAACCTATAATGAAAAATATCTTTAAAAGACTATATATATAATATAATAATAATATAATATATATATATATATATATATATAATGGAATCACTATGTTGCACACCAGAAACTAATCCAACATTGTAAAGGAGCAATACTTCAATTAAAAAAATAAAAATAATAAAAAAGAAAATGGTTAAGATAGTCAATTTTGTGTTATGTATATTTCACCACAATTTTAAAGAAATTTTTAAACGTTAAGAAACCAAAGGCAAAAAAAAAAGACCAGAACAGCTTTTTGACATTCCAAAGCTTAAAGAATCTATCACAGGCAGACTTGCACAACAGGAAACGTTACAGAAAGCCCCTCAGACAGAAGGAAAACGGTATCAGATGGGCATCTGGATCTACACAAAGGAATGATGAGCACCAGAAATGGGGTGGTAAACTGTGTGGGAAAGTATACAAGCTGTTTTTCCTTATTTTTCAAATCTCTTCAAAAGAAACTGGATTGTTTAAGCAAAAATAACTACGAAGTGTTGTGGAGCATGTAATGTATGTAAAAGTGAAATGTTTGACAAAGCACAAGTGCCAGGAGGGGAGAAAGGCAATTTCTGGATCACAAGGTTCTTACACCATTTGTGAACTGGTAGCAGAGATCACTTGAATGTAGTCTGCAATAGGTTAGAGTTATAACCCAAGCTCTAAAGCAAACACTAAAATCACAGAAGAGCTCAGCTAATAAACCTACAAAGAAGACAAAAGAGAATCATAAAGAAATACTCAGTGAATCCAAAAGAAGACCAAAAAAAAAAAAAAAGGGCACAAAGACTAGATGAGACAGGAAAGAAGTCAAATTGATAGATTTATAACTAACATAGTAATAATCACATAGAACCCGATTCTAAGACAGAGCTATCAGACTGGACTTTTAAAAAAGCAAGATCCAACTACTGTATGCTGCCCACAAGAAATGCACTTCATATAAAAAGACATCATAAGCAGATATTAATAAAAATGGAAATTTATATATTTATAATTGTTTATAGTAGATAAGAAGGGTTTAAAAGGAAAGATCTAAGCTTCAATTGTAAGAAGCTAAGAAAAGAGGAGCACAGTAAACCCAAATTAAACAGAAGAAAAGAAATATTAAAGATAATAATGGAAACCAATGATAGAAGAAACTGACCAAAAATAAGGAAATTCTGTTTTTTTAAAGTTGATTCTTTGAAAAGGTTAATAAAATCGATAAAATTCTCACTGGATAAAATCAAGACAATAAATGAAAAAAAATTACTGAATTCAGGAATGACAGAAGGGACATCATGGCATTTCCTAAAGAAGTTAAAAGAATTTTTTAGCTTTATGAATATATGCCAACAAATTTGGCAATTTAGTTGAAATGGACAAATTCCTTAAAAAACACAAATTACCAAAATTGGCACAAGAAGAAACAGGATATCTGAATAGCACTATAACTATTAATGAAATCAATTCATAATTTTAAAACTTTCACAAAAACATGTAAGGGCCAGAGAGCTTTACAGTTGAATTTGATGAAACATTTCGGGAAGATGTAATATCATTCTACCATAAACTCTTTCAGAACAGAGAGGAGGAAAGAATGCTTACCAACTCATTTTATGTGGCCAGCATTACCCTGAAGTCAAAATCAGACAAAAAGCATTACAAGAAGAGTACATAAAAGAAGAGTACAACCAATATTCCTCATGAACACAGATATAAAAATTCTTAACAAAATATTAACAAATCTACTACAGTAACATACAAAAAGGAAAATGCCTCATGACCAAGTGAGATTTGTTTCAGACTGCAAGGTGGATTTAACCATCATAAATTTATCAATGAAACAAACCACATTAATAGAATTTTGGAGAGAAATCATATCATCTCAATAAGTGAAGGAAATCATTTGACATAATTCAATAGATATTTATAATAAAAATTCTCAGAAAGCCAGAAATAGAATGACACTCCTCAAAGATTTACGCTAACATTTTACTTAATGATAAAAGACTGAACACTCTCCCTCTAGGATCAGGAAGAAGATAAAGATATCTATTGTCACTACTTTTATTCAGTATTGTAATGGAGATCCTGGCTGTAGCAATAAGGCATGAAAAAGGAAATAAGAGGTAACAAATTGGAAAAGAAGAATTAAAATGATCTTTATCTGTAGATGACATGAGTATGCACACAGAAGGTTCTAAGTATTCTAGGAAAAAAAAGTGCTGGCACTAATAAGTGCCATTGATGTTACTGTTAATAAATGATCTTAATTAGTGATGTTAACAAGGCTTCAAGATACATGTCAACACAAGAAATTAATTATTTCTAGATAACAACCAACAACTGGAAAATAACATTTAAAAATATAATTTACAACAGCATCACAAATTATAAATATTATATATAAAGCTAACAAAATATGTGCACAATGTAGGCATTGAAAACTAAAAAGCATTGATGAGAGAATTTAACAAGAACCTAACGGTTTTCATTTTTCTCTCCTAATGGAGAGACTGAACCATATTGATGAACTGAAAGGCTCATACTGTCAAGATGTCAGTTCTCAAATTTACCTATGTATTCAATGCAATCCCAGTCAAAATCCTGGCAATCCTTTTTGTAGAAATTGATGAGCTGATTCCCAAATTCACATGGAAATGTAAAGGATCAAGAATAGCCAAGACAAACTTGAAAAATAACAGTTGCAAAGCTAACTCCATCTAATTTTAAGATTTGTTATAGATCTGCAGTAATCAAATAGTGTGTTATTGACATAAAGATCAATGACATAGAATAAAAGGGCCACAAATTAACCCAATCAAAATCCCGGCATACTCTTCTTGAAGAAAATGACAAATGGATTCTTTTTTAAAATTTTTTGGTGGAGCTGGTTGAGGGGGGGTAATTAGGTCTGTTTGTTTATTTGTTTTAGAGGGGGTACTGGGGATTGAATCCAGGACCGTGTGCATGCTAAGCATGTGCTCTACCACTTCAGCTCTAGCCTCCCCACCCCCATTCTCAAGTTTATACAGAAACTGAAGGACTTAGAATATCAAAGATAGAGGGCTTTACTTCCTGATTTCAAGACTTTCTTTAAAGCTACAGTAATCAAGACAGTGTAGTATTAGTTTGAGGATATATGTCACACAAACAGGCTAGAGAGCCAAAAATAGACCCAAAGTTGATTTTCTATAAATATATAGTGTAATTCAAAGGGAGGAAAAGATAGTCTTTTCAATAAACGGTGCTGAAACAACTGGGTATTTGCATGAAGAAAACGGAACCTAACTCACAATGCACACAAAAATTACCTCAAATGAATCAGAGACCTAAATGTAAACGCTACAACTATAAAAATTATAGAAAAAAATTGGAGAAAATCTTCACAAACTTGGGGTAGGCAAAGTTTTCTTTTTAGATAAGACAATAAAAGCACTAACCATAAAAGAAGAAAAGATAAATGGACTTTGTTAAAATTCAAACTTCTGTTCTTCAAAAGACAAAATTAAGAAAATTAAAATGTAAGCTAAAACGTAGGATTTATGCCAAACTAGGGGAATTTAGAATATATAAAGTATCTTTACAACTAAATAATGAAAAGATCAATGAAAATATCTTTAACAATACAACTTTAAAATGGGCAAAAGCCTTGAAACTAAAATATATTCCAAAATAAGATCTGTTAATGGCCAACAAGCATATGGAAGATATTCAAAATCTACCATCACTAGGGAAATTCAAATTAATGCCACAAAGAGATATCACTACACATCTTTTCAAAAGGCTAAAATTTTAAAAGACTGACAATACCAAGCAATGGCAAAAATATGGAGCAGCTGGAACTCTCCCACAGAGTTGAAGGGAGTCTAAAATGGTACCCCCACTTTGGAAAACAGGTTGGTAATTTCTTGTCAAATTGAATATACATTTACCCTGTAATTCAGAATTCTCTTGGGTAGTTTTCCAAAAGAAATTAAAATATATATCTATAAAAAGACTTCACACAAATGTTCATAGAAACTTTATTCATAAAATTCAAAAATTGGAAATAACCCAAATGTTTATTAATAGGTGATTAGAAACAAATTGCAGTATATTCAGACAATGGAATACTACTCACCAGTGAAAAGGAATATGACTTAAAAAAACCCAAAACACTAATTTGAGATATATAAGCACCCCAGTGTTCATATCAGTATTATTTACAATAACTAAGATATGGAAGCAACCTAAGTGTCCATCAACAGATGGCTGGGTAAAGATGGGGCATCTTCACACACATACACAATGGAATACTACTCAGCCATAAAAAGAATGACATATCGCCATTTGTAGCAACATAAACTTGGAGGGCATTATACTAAGTGAAATAAGTCAGAGAAAGACAAAAACTGTATGACATCACTTACATATGCAATCTAAAAACTATAACAAACTGGTGACTATAACAAAAAAGAAACAGATTCACAGCTAGAATAAACTAGTGGTTACCAGTGGGGAGAAGGGAGAGGTGCAAACATACGGGTAGAGGAGTAACAACCTTTAAAAATGAAGGTGAACAAAAGGGAAAATAGGTAAGTTGGACTTCTTTAAGATTGTAAGTTAAAAGACAGCTCTCAGAATGAAAGAAAGTATTTGCAAATCATCGATCTCCTATCATCCAGATGAGCCACTCATTAATTCCTAACCCACAGAAACTGAAAGATAATCAATGACGGCTGTTGTTTTAAGCCAGTAAATTTTAGGGTGATTCATTACACAGCAAAGGTTAACTAATACAGTAATCTGAAACACAGCTGTATCACCAACTATATTAAATGTAAATGAAAATAAACACTCCAGCTAAAGGAAAATACTGTCATACTGGAGGAAAAGCTAGAGTCTATTAAGTACCCTTTATTAAAAAAACACTTTAAATATAAAATCACAGATGGATTTAGAATAAAAGAAAGAGTGAATAGGTACAGTGCAAAAGAAAGAGCCAGTGTGGCCATTAATATGTTATTAATATGATATTAATATATCAGACAAAGTAGACTTTAGATAGATGTATTCCAAGAGTTGAAGAGGGACATTTCATAATTTTAAATGGGTTAATTAGGAACATAACAACCGCAAACTTGCATATACCTAATACGTATCTTCAAAAGCATAAAGCAAAAGGTGACAGAACAGGAGAGGCAGACAAATCTACGATCACAGCTGAACATTTTAACATGCTTCCTGAAGTAACGGATAGAACAAGAAAAAAAATCTATCTGAAAGAATATAAATTTCAGCAATATAATTAATCAGCTTGAACTAACTGACACATATAGAACACTACATCCAACAACTGCAGAATATACATTCTTTTCAAGTAGGTAGGTAGCTTCTGTTCTCCAGTTTCACATGCAAGGAGCTTGGAAGTCACCACGCCATCTTAACACGTAAAAAGCTGAACAGACTGAAAAATCAACAACACTTCTGGGATCCTTCAGTGAGGTGAGGACACAGGGAGAACCACTGCCCCCAAGACTGGAGAGACCGACAGGTGAATACAGAGAATAAAAACTTACCAGAGCAGAGACTCACGGGCAGAAAATGCCGCGGGAACCAGCGCCAGCACAGGAAAACCAGAGCTGTAATTCATGAGTCTCTGGAGGCTCAGTGTGGACAACTCTGAGTTAAAAACTCCAGGGGCAACTAGCCGTGGGAGGACTCCCACCATTTTGTGAGATTTACCTCCAGGAGCTGAAGCTGGTTCCTACAGTAAATACTAGAGAAAAACCCCCTTGTGCTTTGGGCAGGGAGAAGGGAGAAAAGGACAATTTTGAAGTTCTTTAGAGCACGCTCTTCCTACAAGGCCGGCCCCAAGGAGGACTAGTTAACCAGAGTCTAACCGGCTGGGATATTATCAGAAGCCAACTCACCTGAGGAAGGGAGATACCCAACTCCAGCCCACACTAGCCATCCTCTCCTAGTTAAGAGGGAGAAAAAAATTAAAAACACCCGTGAAGTTCAAGGTGGGGCGGGTATAGCCCAGTGGCCGAATGCATGCTTAGCATGCACCAGATCCTGGGTTCAATCCCTAGTACCTCTATTAATAAATAAATAAGCATATTAAACCTAATTACCTCACCCCCCAACACAAAACCCAAAATTAAAAAATAAACCAAAAATAAAACCGTCTGTGTAGTTCACAGTCTAGAGGCATAAACTCACTAAAAGACTGAAACCAATCATAGGACTGTAGAACTCCTCCTCTTCTCCCTACACCTCACCACTACATTGCCAAAGGCGTATTTAGTTCCTTTTATCCAGTACATTCCATCTGGCTATCAAGAAAAAAATTACAAGGCATATCAGAAGGTAAAATGACACAACCTGAAAAGACAGAATGAGCCTCAGAACCAGGCATGGTAGGGATGTTAGAATGATCAGACTGGGAATTTAAAACAACTATAATTCATATGCTATGATTAAGGATTGTATTGGATAAAGCAGACAACATGCAGGGACAGATGGGCAATACAGGCAAAGAGATGGAAATCCTGAGAAAGAAGTGCCAGAGATCAAAAAGCACTGCAACAAAATGAAGAATGCCTTTAATGGGCTTACTAGTAGGCACAGTTGAGGAATGACTCTTAAGTTGGAGGATGTCTCAATAGAAAACTCTAAAAAAACTAAAAAGCAAAGAGAAACAATGGCTGAAAACCAAAAGAAATAAACAAAACACAGAACAGAATATCCAAGGACTGTAGGCCAACTACCAAAGTTGTGACATATGTGTAATTGGAGAAGAAAGAAAGGCACAGAAGAAATATTTGCGACAATAATGACTGAGAATTTGCCCCAAATTAATGTCAGACACCAAATCACAGATCTAGGAAGCTCAGAGAACACCAAGCACGATACCACAGAAATTACAGAAAAGTAAAGCTAGAGACTGGGGAGGTGGTAGAGCACATGCTTAGCATGCACGAGGTCCTGGGTTCAGTCCTCAGTACAGCCATTAAAAAAAGAAATAAATAAACCTAATTACCTCCTCTCTCCCACACACAAAGAAGAGAGAAACAAAGATAGAGAATAAAAGCCTGAAACAAGCCAGAGGGATAAAACACCTTACCTACAGAGGAACAAGGATAAGAATTGCACTGACTTCTCTTCAGAAACTGTAATCAAGAAGAGAGTGGACTGAAATATTTAAAGTGTTGGGAGAAAAAAATTCTGCAAAATTATCCTTCAAAAATGAAGGTGAAATAAGGAATTTCTGAGAAAAAAATGGAGGGAATATGTTGACAGTAGATCTATGTTATCATTATATTATTTTTATTATATATTATATTAATTTCAAACAGAACAGAATATCAAAGCAAGGAAATTTATCAGGATAAAGAAAGGTCTTTTACAAAACAGACCATATTCTGGGCCATAAATTAAGCCTTAAAAAACTTCAAGGGATGAAAATTGTATAGTATATATTCTCCAATAGCTTTTGAATTAAATTAGAGTACTCTAGTAGTTAGATAACTAGAATAGCTCCATGTTTGGAAATTAAGCAACATACTTCTAAATAACCTGTGAATCAAAGAAGAAATAAAAATGGGAATAAGGAATCATTTTTAACTGAGTAACAATAAAAATGTAACATAGCAAAACTTGTGGATGCTGTAAACATTATGTTTAGAGGGAAATGTATAGCTTTTAATGCATGTATCAAGACAGTAAAATATAAAAATCAAATATCTAAGAAGGTAGAACAAGAAAAACAAATTAAAAACAAAGTAGAAAATAAAATGATATAGGCAAGAGCAGAAATCAACAAAACAGAAAACAAATATACAACATAAAAATCAATAAACCAAAAGCTGTCTATTTAAAAGCTTAATATAATATGAAAATGAATATATGTATGTATATGCATGGCTGGGTCATTGTATTGTACAGCAGAAACTGACACATTATAACAGACTGTTCTTCAGTTAAAAAAAAGAAAAGAAAAGCTTAATATAATCAATAAATCTCTCTCAAGATCAAAGAAGAAAAAAGAAAAATTGTCAATATCAAGAATCAAAATGAGACATCACTATAGATCCTACAAGCATGAAAAGGGAAATAAGAAGGTATTATGAAACAATTCATATCAGTACATTTGGAAATTTAGATGAAAAGGGTAAGTTTTTTGAAACAGAACTTAAACACAACTGACCCAAGAAGAAATAGGAAATCTGAATATTCTTGTATCTATCAGAGAATTTAATCCACAGTTTAAAACTTTGCCACAAAAATCCAGGTCCAGATGGTCTTCAAAATAGAAAATTAAAAATAGCCCCACCTGTTACACAGATATGGGCCTCCTTTTTGTTCTTTGAAGGTATCAACCTTGCCCCCAAAGTGAGGTCTTGCTGTTTCCATGGAGATGGGTCTTTAGGGTATATTCCTGGAAGCAGCATTGCTAGGTATGAGAGTAAATGCATATGTTGTTTTGTTAGTTAGCTATTGTCAAATTTCTCCCCGTGGAGGTTGTATCATTTTGCATACCCACCAGCAATGCATGAGTGTGTTTCCCAGCTTAGGAATTTTTGTCACTTTCATAAGTGGTTTTAAATTGGCATTGTTCTCATTATGAGTGAAGTTGAGCACCTTTTCATATAGTTAAGGAACACTCATATTTGTTTCTCTATGAACTGTCCATTTCTTGTGCACACCTTAAAACATTGAGCTTTTAGACTATTTCTTATATATTAAGGAGATAAACATTTTGTGTGTGATGTAACTTGTAAATATTTTCTCTGAGATCATCACAGTTTTACTTTGTTTATGGTGTCATCTTTTCTTAAATAATTTCTAAATCTACTTAAGTTGTTTTATTTATAAATTTAATTGTATTGCTCCTGGATTTCCCCAGCAGTTTATTATGAAAAATTTTAAACACACAGGAAAGTTGAAAGAAGTGTACAGGGAACGTGTGTCTACCACTTAGATTCTGTTACTAACATTTTACCATACTTGTCTAACCATATTTCTATACACTCTATTCATCCATTAATTAATCTAACTTTTTAATGTATTTCAAAGTAAGTTACTGACATCAGTACACTTTTTCTAAATAAGTTAGCCTGCATATCATTAACTAAAGTTTGATATTTGTTAGGTTGGGTTTTTTTGTTTTTTGCTGCTTTTAATTTTCAGTAGTAATTAGAAAGATTCTCCCACTTCCAAGATGGAAAGAAATTCATGGATTCTACTTGTTATGTTTCCATATTTACACAGGGATTTCTGATTCATTTGAAGTTTATGCAGGTACAGGGTGTGAGGACTGGATCTAATTATATAGAGAGATATATTTGGACACACACGGGGGGGGTCTCTTTTAAAAGTTTTTTATTGACATATAATTCACATACCTTTTAGTGTGTACAATTTAGTGTTTTTTAGTGTTTCACAAAGTTGTGCAACCATCATTGCTACAATTTATGTATGTGTGTATATGTATATATTTGTTTTTCTCCAAATGTCTATCTAGTTGTTTCAGTGCCACATATTAAAAACTCCATCTTTCTGCCAAAGATTTGAGATGCCACAGTTGTCACTAAATGTCCAGGCGTTTGGGGATCCAGTTCTGTTCCACTGGCCTGCTTGTCCGTCTGTTTCGACGTGTGGGCCATCTTTTCTAACATCAGCAGCTCTGGTCCAGGATTCTGGAGGGAACGGGGGAGCTGGGGACGACGGACAAGTGCCCATGCCTCTCGAAGGCTTTTTATCGAGTTCTTCGAGGAAGTGACTGTTCCCTACTCCAATTCGCAAACAGAGACAAAAGCTTTACTCCTTCGCGACTGCAACAAAACCAACTGGGCAGGAAGATAGCCAGCAGGAGACCCTGGGAAGGAGAGGTACCAAAGTTCAAGATACACCCCATTCCTGCGTCTCCCAATTCCTCTCCCAGCTCCCCAGCCCAGGGTGGCGGCCCTCCCTTCTCTGGATGTCTCCTCCTTTCTGAGGACTAGTGGATCCGGGCCAGGGACTGTCCCGTCCAGCTCTTTGCCTAGGGTTGCCCCAGGAAAGCACCTGCAAGGCGTGGCGGAGGCACCCGGGGGTATAGGAGGTGAGGCCCAGCGTGTCCAATGCCTGCCGAGCGAAGTCGTGAGCATTCACCACCAGAAATCGATTTTTCATGGCCAAGGTCATATTTGTTTCAACTATAAAGGGGCTCACGGTCTGCAGGAAGGAAGGGGATCAAGAAATGAACTCCCCTCCCCCCAGCGTAAGCTCCCAGGCCCTGTCTGAGCATCCCGGGGTCTGGTTCACTCGCGAATCTCCGAGCGCTGATCCTTGAGGCCACGCCCCCAGGCAGCCCAGACCACGCCTCTTTAGGCCACGCCCCCTCGAGAGCACACGGCTTCTGAGCGCTGCTCCACGGAAGCTCCGCCGGGTAGCAAACCTCTCTCAGGCCCGCCTCCCGCTCCCCGGCCCCGGCCCCGGCCGCTGCCCCTAAGAGCCTCCGCGGTCTCTAAGTTCCTTCCCCCTGTCAGAACCCCTGCCCTTCTGAGCTGCCACTGTCGCCTCGGCCCTTTTGAGCTCCCTCCCTGCAGAGTCAGGCACCTGCACGAGGACCCCCTCGGAGCTGTACTCTGCTTTCAGAGACGCGGAGAAGTTTCGCACAAAGGCCTGCGGAGAAGGAGAAGGAGGGCCACAGGACCAAGAGCTTTCCTTGGGCAGACTCCTCCCGTCCGCCGTCGCCCCAGGGCCGTCCCAGATCCTAGAACACTCCCAGGCTCCCGGAGGCCCCCACCCGCCGCCCCCGCTCACGGTCCAAGGCTTCAAAGTTAACACGTGAATGCGTCCCCGCTCCAAGCCCTCCTTCTGTTTCCACACACTCACTCTCCATTCTACCCCGGCCAGTCTCTGAATTCCCTGCCCTCCTCCCACCTCACAGGTTCTCTTCACCCCTAGCCTCCGTTTCTCTTAAAAAAACAAACAAACCATTTCGCTTGCCTACTGGACGGTGCCCCAGACGTCTGTCTGACCTATTTATAGCCTCAGACGCAGGTGATACATCACGCACACCCATTCAGGGTATTTTTCACCACAACCTTCAATGCCAGACTTAAAGGCTACTGCGGGAATTTCAGCATGGCATCCAGCCCTCGCCCCGTCTGTGGGTCTGGGTACCTTGGTGGCTCCATACATTGCTATAAACGGAAAGGGGTTCCTGTCCACTATCGAAGATATGTTGATGATGATGCCTTTGCGCCTGGAGGAGGAAGCATTATTTGGAAGGCGGTTACTGCCAGTGGAGAAGAGATGGTCCGAGTGATTTCCCCACCTCCATCCCTCATCGGCATCCTAAGCTGAGAAGGATCAGAGAGACGGGTAAGAGTTGGGAATGTGGGTGGGACAGCGGAATGGGACGTCTGGGGAATGGAAAAAGCCCGGAGGTTGGATGAGGATAAGATCCCGAGTGGAAGACAAAGAGACTGCCTCTTACCTGGTAACCATTTGTGGCAAGACGATTCGAGTCATCTGCAGGAGGAATGGGGAGGGCCGCGTCTTTCCCTTTCCAACACTTCCGCCTACTCAGACTCCTGCAGCCTCCTCAAGTTCACTCCCATCTTCCTACCTTCCCTCTGGGAATATTCCCCTAGCACTTCTCCAGGCTGGGTGGGCCCAGTGCTGGGGGATGCTGGGGACCTCCCAGAGTGGTCAGAGCTATGCTAAACTTGAACCCAGTCCCTCTGAGCGCAGTCTTACCTGGACCACAGACATCATGTTGCAGTTTATAATATCCGAGAGTTTCTGGGGAAAGAAAGCAGAACCAATCAGTCCTTCCCTTCCACAGCCCTGGCACAACCCCCACATTTTCTTACTTTCTAGCTTACTTTTCTTTCATGGTGGAACACATTTTTTGCTCTTTAAAGTAGGATCTATAGAATTTAAAATGCACCTACCTTTTTTAAAATATATATATATATTGAAGTATAGTCAGTTTACAATGTCATATCAATTTCTGGTGTACAGCATGTTTTAGTCATGCATATACATACATATATTCCTTTTCGTATTATTTTTCATTATAGGTTACTACAAGATATTAAATATAGCTCCCCGTGCTATATAGTAGAAACCTATTTTATATATAGTAGTTAGTACCTGCAAATCTCGAACTCCCAATTTATCCCTTCCTACCCCCTACTCCTCCACAACCATAAGTTTGTTTTCTATGTCCGTGAGTCTGTTTATGTGTTGTAAATAAGTTCATTTGTGTGGGGTTTTTTTTGAGATTCCACATATATAAGTAATTAAAATGCACCTACCCTTTGACCTACTTCTGGAAATGTGATTCCTTTCCAAGATACTCACACATGTGAGAAATGCACATGCCCAGAGGTATTCATTCCAACACAATTTGTAGTCACATATAACAGGAAGCATCCTGAATGCTCATCAATACCGAGATGACTAAATAAACAGTGTAGCCAATGGATGGATCACTGAGCAACAAGTAAAAGAGTGGTTCATTCATTATTCTGATGAGAATGACCCCCAAGATATATGCCTCTTGTGAAAGGCAAAACACAGAACAATAGGCTGCCTCTATCTGAATTTAAACACACACACACACACACACACATACATCCTCCTATATGCACAGAGGGAAAACTACCTACCACACTTTAAATTTGTGGTCACTTTTGGGTTATAGGATTGGAGGGAGAAGGGAGATTTTCACCTTCACTTCATAAACTTCTTTCTTTGGATTTTTTGATCAGTAAATTTTTTATAAACGTATACCATACAATGCCAAAGTGCACGAATCTTTACTGTAAAAAATGAATCCAAATCTTTAACCTCTACCCATCTGAAAAAACAAAGTTTGACAGTTTTCCAGATTCGTCATCTCTTGCAGTCATTACTCTTGCTTTTCCCCCAGTTAACCACTGTCCTGACCTCTAACATGCTGCAGAATAGTTTTGTCCGGTTCTGAACTTCATATAAGTGGAGTCATACAGTATGTATTCTTGTATCTCTGACATTGTTTGCCAAACATTATAAGATTCATTCCCATTCCGTGTAGCAGAAGTTCTTCATTCGTGTTCATCGTGATAATTTTCCATCGTATGACGAGAGCATGCTTTATGGGTCTGATCAACTGCTGACTAACATTGAGGTCGTGTCCAGTTTGGAGCTATCACAAACGACTTATCTAGGAACATCCTTGTGTGTGTCTTCCGGCGCACATGCGCACTTTTATACAACCAGGACTGAAATGGCTGGATTGCAGAAAATGCTTATTAGGAGGTACTGCCAAGCAGTTCCCCCCAGTTGTCCAAGTTTATATGCCCACTAGCAAAGCTTAAGAATTCTAGTTATTCCACAATCCCCAGCAACACTTGGCACTGTCAATACTTTACTGTTAACCATTGTCGTGGCTGCGTGCTTGAAGCTCACTCTGGTGTTAATTGGTAGTGCCCTAATGAGAAAGAGGTTGAGTACACTTTTGTATATTCATTGGCTGCTTGAATTTTCTCTTTTGTAGAGTGCCTGTTCAAGCCTAGTTCCTATTTTTCAACTGGGTTGTTTGCATTTTTAAAATTCATAGGTGGGGGGAGGGTATAGCTCAGTGGTAGAGTGCCTGCTTGGCATGCATGAGGTCCTGGGTTCAATCCCCAGGACTGCCATTAGAAATAAATAGATAGAGAAATAGATAATTAAATAAATCAATCTTATCTTAAAAGTTACTTTCTAATTGTTCATTACTGGTATACAGATACAGAATTCACTGAAATGATGAATAAATTCTTCTGGATTTTCTGCATATACAGTCTCTTCGTCTACAAATAATATCTGTATTTCTTCCTTTCCTGGCTTTATAACGTTGATTTATTTTTTTATCTTATGTCACTGCCTAGGACCTCCCATGAAATGTTACACAGAAGAGGTCATAGCAGGCTTCCTTGTCTTGTTCCCAATCTCATAGAATAGGTATAATGCTAGTTGCAAGTTCTTTGAAGTCAGTCAGTCAGATCAAGGCAGTTTCTCTCTATTCCTAGTTTACTTTCTAAAAAATAATGAGCGTGTGTTAACTCTTAGCAATTAATTGTTACTTTCTCTGTATCTATCCAGATGATCATACAGTTTTTCTCCCATGTTTTCTGTTAATATCTAGATTGATTTTAAAATTCTGAATCATTTGCATTCCTGGAATAAAGCTCATTTGATCATGATATGTGATTCTTTTCATATATCACAGGACATATTTAACTAATTATTTTGTTCAGGGTATTTGTATTTAAGTTCCTGAAGGAGATTAAGCTCAAATTTTGCTTTCCTATAATTTCCTTGTCAGATTTTGGTATGATGGTTATAACCCGTCATAAAATGTGTTGGAAAGTGTGTGCTCTTTTTCTAGTCTTCGAAACAATTTGGATAAGATTGTTACTACTTTGACCTTAAGTGTTTGGCAGCTCACTGATAAAGGCATCAGGGCCTGGAGATTTTATTTATGGGAAGGTTTTATATTTTTATCTTTTTGACACTTTCTAATGAAGAACAATATAGATCCTGAAATGTGCCCATATCACAGGTGTACAGCTTCATGAATTTTCACCAGCTGGATACAGCCATGTAACCAGCATCCAGTTTTTAAAAAATAAAATTATCAACTCCTGAGAAGCCCCCACCCATGCTTCTTTCCACACATGACCCCTCCAAGAGTAACCACTATTGTGACGAAGTTTTACAGTATTTTACAGGACTCAATTTCTTGAACAGATAAAGCAATAGTCAGGTTTTTTACTTTTTCTTGTATTTGTTTGAATACACCATGTTTCCTAGGAAATGCCTTGAGTAATCTAACATTTCAAATTGTTGCCATTAAGACTTAGAAGGACCTTCTTATATTTTTAATAACTCCATGGGTACCTTTACCTTCATTTAAGATATTAGTTATTTGTGCCTTCTCTTCATCTTTTCTTGATCAATCTAAAAGGTTTTGTCAATTTTATTTAAAAGTCCTTCAGTGCAAAGTTTTGACTTTCTAAATGCTCTGTTTTGAAAGCTTCAATATATTCTGTTGCATGAATGGCTGCTCTTATCTTCATTATTTCCATCATTATGTTTTCTTTGATTTTTTTTTCTAACTTCCTGAGATGGGCAGTTAAATAATTGATTTTCAGCCTACTCTTTTAATGCATGCACTTAAGTTTATATATTTTCTTTGCATCCCACAAATTTTGATGTGTAGGATTTTAGTATCATTTAGCTCAAACCGTTTCCTAGCTTTATTGTCATTTGTGACCCAGGAACTTTCTTTAAGTGTATTATCTAATTTCCAAACACATAAGTTTCCCCCAACTTTTTAAATAATTTATTTCTAGCTTAGTTTCACTATGGAAAGAGAATAAATTATATCATTTGGAGTCTGATATTTGTTGAATTTATGTTTTGTGAAATGATCTGTAAGTTCAAGAAAATACTTCATATTCTGCATTTGTTGTGTGTCATTAAAGTTGGGTGATAACAAAAGCACAAGCAGCGAAAGAAAAATAGATAAACTGTATGTCATGGAAATTAAAAGCTTCTGTATATTAAAAGACTACTGACAGAGTGAAAAGGTAACTCACAAAATGGCAGGAAACATTTGCAAGTCATTCATTTGATAAGGGATTAATATCCATAATATATAAAGAATTTCCACAACTCTCAAACACCAATGAATCAACGAAGAAATTACAAAGGAAATTTAAAAATACTTAGAGACAAATGAAAATGGAAGTTAAAACGCAACATTCCAAAGCTATGGGACACAGTAAAAGCAGTGCTAAGGGGAAAATTAATAGCTGTAAACATATGCTTTAAAAAAGAAAAACTTACCTCAAATCAACAACTTAACTCTGTAAGTTAAGGAACTAGAAAAAGAAGAACAAAGTAAGCTGAAAGCTAACAGAACAAAATAACTAGTAGATTACAGCAGAGAAAAATAAAATAGAGATTGAAAAAATAATAAAGAAAATCAAGGAAACCAAAAGTTGATTCTTTGAAAAAATGAACAAATTTGACATTTATCAAAATTGATTAAGGAAAAAAATACTGAAATTACTAAAACCAGAAATGAAAGTTGGACATTATACTGATTCTACAGAAATAAAAAGGATTAAAGAACTCCCATAAGGTTATCAGCTGATTTTTCAGCAGAACTCTGAAACGAAGGAAGTGGAGTGATATATTTACAGTGATGCAAGGGGGAAACTTACAACCAAGAATACTCTATCCAGCAAGGCTCTCGTTCAGACTTGATGGAGAAATCAAAAGCTTCACAGATAAACAAAAGCTAAAAGATTCCAGCACCACCAAACCAGCTTTACAACAAATGTTAAAGGGCCTTCTGTAGTCATCAAACCATAAGAAAAGAGAACAAAAAGAAGAAAGAGGGAAAAAAAGAGACCTACAAAGGTTTGCTTTGGCTGTTTGGGGTCTTTTGTGGTTCCTTATAAATTCTGGAATTGTTTCTTCTAGTTCTGTGAGGAATGTTGTGAGTATTTTGATGGGGGTTGCATTGGATCTGTGGATTGCTTTGGGTAGTGTGGCCATTTTGATAGTGTTGATTCTTCCAATCCAAGAGCACAAGAAATCTCTCCATTTCTTTGTGTCATTTTGGTTTTCAGAGTACAGGTAACCTCCTTGGTTAAGTTTATTTTTAGGTATTTTGTTGTTTTTGATGTAATGGAAATGTCTCTGCCAGCTATAAAATTCCAGTTTTTGAAGTGAAAAACAAAAAGTGAATGAAGGGCCACAAATGGCAAAATATCCTTCTTTCTTATGGGTGAGCTGTATTCCATCATATATATATGTATGCTGCATCTTCATTGTCTGTTCAACTATCTATGTGCACTTAGGAGGCTTCCATATCTTGGCAATTATAAATAATGTTGCTGTTAATAGCAGGGTGTATGTATCTTTCTGAATTAATTCTTATTTTGTGGGTGCCTTTATGCCTTTGATAACTATGTAAGTTTAAAAGGCTAAAGTTCTAAACGTTCTTAAAAACAATGAACAGTACATATATGTAAATTAAAAATATATGTGCAGTAAAAAAAATATGATCTATTAAACCATGAAAGGCATGGAAGAAATTTAAAAGACATATTACTAAATGAAAGAAGCCAGTCTGAAAAGGCTACAAACTGTACGGTTCCAAATGACATTCTGGAAAAGGCACAGCTACAGAAACAACAAAAAGATCATGATTTCCAGGGGTTTGGGGAGAGGGAGGGAGGGAGGAATGAATAGATGGAACACAAGGGATTTTTAGGGCAATGAAATTATTCTGTATGAAACTATATTGGTGGCTACATGTCATTATGCATTTGTCAAAGCTCATAGAATGTACAACATCAAGAGTGAACCTTAATGTAAACTATGGACTTTGGTTGATAATAATGTGCCCATGTTGGTTCATCGATTGTAAAAAAAAAAAAAATCAAGGAAGAAAATTAAAAAAAGAAAAACGATTAAAGAGAGCACTGTGAACAACCGGATACCTATAAATTGGATAATCTAGATGAAATGGACAAATTTCAATGCCTTTTATAATTAAAACACTCAAACTAGGAATAGAAGGAAACTATCTCAACATAATAAATATATGGATAATGCACATAATAATACATATAATACTATAAAAAGCCCACAGCTAACATCACACTCAACAGTGAAATGGTGAAAGGGTTTCCTGCTTTTGCTATTTCTATTCAATATAGTATTGGAAGTTCTAGCCAGAGCAACTAGGCCAAGAAAAGAAGTTAAAGGCATTCAAAAATTGGAAAGGAAGAAACAAAATTATCTCTGTTTGCAGATTATATGATCTTACACGGAGAAAGTTTAAAGATTCCACAAAAAAAGTGAGAACTAATAAACAAATTCACAAAGTCACAAGGTACAAAATCAGCACCAAGAAATCAGTTGCATTTTTCCAGATGAACAATGAACAACCCAAAAGGGAAGTTATGAAAAAAATACCACTTGCAATAGCATCAAAAAGAATAAAAGAATAAATGTACTTAGGAATTAACTTAAGCAAGAAGGAAAGACATATACTGAAAACTACAAATCATTACTGAAACATATTAGAGAAGACATCAGAAAGACATCCCATGTACGTGGATTGGAAGACTTAATATTGCTAAGACTACAGTACTACCCAAAGTGATCTACAGACTCAGTACAAACTCTATAAAAATCCTAACAGCATTTTTTTTCAGAAGTAGAAAAACCCACCCCAAAATTCATAGGGAATCTCAAGGGACCCTGAATAGGCAAACTAATCTTGCATCCATCATTTCTACTTCTGGGTATATACCTGAAAGAATTAAAAGCAGGAACACAAACATATTTGTAGACTAACATTCATAGCATCATTATTCATTATAACCACAAGGTGGAAACAACCCAAATGTCTATCAACAGATAAATGTGATACATACATACAATGGAATATCATTCAGCCTTAAAAAGGAATAAAATTGTGACATGTTTTACAACATGGATGAACCTTGATAACACTATACTACACTAGAAATAAACCAAGCACAGAAGGACAGATACTGTATGATTCCACTTATATGAGGCACCTAGAATAGTCAAGTTCATAGAGACAGAAAGTAGGATGGGGGAGGGTATAGCTCAGTGGTAGAGTGCATGCTTAGCATGTAGAGGTCCTGGATTCAATCCCCAGTGCATTCGTTTAAAAAAAATAGTAAAACAAATAAAGAAAGAAACCTAATTACCCCCCCCCCAAAAAAATCCAAAAGAAAAAATTTTTTCAAAGTAGGATGGTGGTTGCCAGGAGCTGTGGGTAGGGAGGGATGGGGGGGTTACTGTTTAATGGGTACAGAGTTTCAGTGTGAGATACTGAAAACATTCTGGAGATGGATAGCGGTGACTGTTTCACAACAAGGTAAATGTACACTAATGCCACTGAGCTGTACACTTCAACATAGTTAAAAATGACAAGATTTATGTTATGTACATTTGCCATAACTTAAAAATAAAGAAAATAAAAGGAATGAAGTTCTGATACCTGCTACAACATGGATGAAATTGAAAACACTGTGGTAAGTAAAATAAGCCATACACAAAAGGAAAATTATTCTGTGATTCCATTTGTATAATGCATCTAGAATTAGCAAGTTCACAGAGGCAGAAAGTAGAAATAGATGTTATCAGGGGTGAGGAATAGGGAAGACTGGGGAGGTACTGCTTAATAGGACCAGAGTTTCTGTTTGAGGTGATGAAAAAGTTCTGGAAATAGATAGTGGTGATGCCTGTGCAACACTGTGAATGAATGTAATGCCACTAAGTTGCACACTTTAAAATGGTAAATTTTATATTATCTATGTCATGATTTTTAAAAAAAAATCTATGCTTACATGCACCCCAATGTTCACAGCAGCACTATTTACAATAGCGAAGATGTGGAAGCAACCTAAATGTCCATCAACAGATGACTGGATAAAGAAGTCGTGGTATATATATACAGTGGAATACCACTCAGCCATTAAAAAGAATAAAATAATGCCACTTGCAGCAACATGGATGGACCTGGAGATCGCCATATTATTAAGTGAAGTAAGTGAGACAGAGAAAGACAAATAGCATATGATATCACTTATATGTGGAATCTTTAAAAAATTACACAAATGAAATTACTTGCAAAACAGAAATAGACAGACAGACATAGAAAACAAACTTATGGTTAGCTAAGGGGAAAGGAAGGAGGGATAAATTAGGAGTTTGGGATTAGCAGATTAGAAACTCCTATATACAAAATAGATAAATGACAAGGTCCTACTTTATAGCACAGGGAACTATATTCAATAGCTTGTAATAACCTATAATGAAAATGAATACGAAAAAAATGTGTATAACTGAGTTACTGGGCTGTACACCAGGAACTAAATGTAACACTGTAAATCAACAATACTCCAATTAAAGAAAAAGAGAGAGAGAGGCGGGATGTATTTTCAAAAACATCTGTGCTGCTGTTTCCATTATCTTGGTCACATGTAGACCTATTTACATTATCTATTATTTCTTTTGCTCTCAATCACGATTTTTCTTCTAATGTTCCAGGTTATATTTTGTTGGGTGCTGGGTATTTAATATTTAAAAACTGTATTGCTAATTCAAGGCTCTGGACTACATCGGTTTTTCTCTAAAAATGATAGATTTTGTTTTGCTTTGCTTCTCCCAGGCAGCTAAACTAGGGGGCGCTAAAACATCAGATCAACTTAATCCCAAAGAGCATTGAGATAGTTTGAAATCTGGCTTCAGTTCCTGTGAAACCTACTTTACCCTGACTCTTAGATTATCGTTTTCAGGACCCTAACCTAAAGCCTGGGATTTTTTCCAAAGCTTTGAACTACATTACTTGTTGTGGCTCCAACCGTATGATGAAAACTCTTGTTTAGCCTCTTAAACACTCATCCACTTTGAAGGAAAATGGTGCTTCAAATATCAGCTTTACCTCTCTTGGAGTCTCTCTTCCCTCAAATCTTGGTGCAGTATTCCTCATCGCCTTAGTAGTTCTATGATACCTTCAAACAGTTATTTTAAAAATCTTTTATCCATGGGCAGAAGACCTAAATAGACATCTCTCCAAAGAAGACATCCAGATGGCCAGCAAGCACGTGAAAAGATGCTCAACATCACTAATTGTTAGAGAAATGCAAATCAAAATTACCATGAGGTATCACTTCACACCAGTCAGAATGGCCATCATTAAAAAGTGCACAAACCATAAATGCTGGAGAAGGCAGGGAGAAAAAGGACCCCTCCTACATTGTCAGTGGAAATGTAAATTGGTACAGCCACTGTGAAGGAGAGTATGGAGATTCCTTAAAAAACTAAAAATTGACTTCATATGATCCAGCAATCCCACTCCTGGCATATACTCAGAGAAAAATATGATTCAAAAAGACACATGCACCCCAGTGTTCATAGCAGCACTATATACCATAGCCAAGAGGTGAAAACAACCCAGAAGTCCATCAACACAAGACTGGATGAAGAAGAGGTGGCACGTGTGTGCACGCGCACACACACAATGGAATACTACTCAGCCATAAAAAAGAATAAAATAATGCCATTTGCAGCAACATCGATGGACCTGGAGATCATCATTCTAAGTAAAGTAAGCCAGAAAGAGAAGAAAAATGCCATATGATATGGCTTATATGTGGAATCTTTAAAAAAAAAAAAGGACACAAATGAAGTTATCTACAAAACAGAAATGGACTCACAGACAAAGAGAACAAACTTAGGGTTACCAGAGGGTAAAGAGGGGTGGGAAGGGATAAATTAGGAATCTGAAAATTGCATCTTTCGGAGAGTGATGGAAATGTTAGCTATCTTGACTGTGGTAGTGGTTTCATTGGTGTAGATATCTATCAAAATTAATCAAATTGTACATTTGAAATATTGTAGTTTACTGTACAGGAACCATACCACAATAAAGGTGTTAAAAAATCTTTTATCCAGTTTCCTAATCGTTCTCAAATGCAGGGTTCATCTCCAGCCACAACTTCCTCTAACACCAGAGGGAGGAGACACTGGCTGCCTCTCTTAAATTTTATAAAATGAGCCATGCATTACTTTTGAAATAATAATATGTAAAATTTAAAAGTCATCCTAATCTTCTGTTTTGTCTATGTCTAATAATAGCCAACACTCATGGGGGTGGCTGGGTTTAGCTCATACTTAGCATGCCCAAGGTCTTGGGTTCAATTCCCAGGTACCTCTATTTAAAAAAAAAAAAAGAAATAAATCAAACACAGAATAGCCAACATTTATGGAGCACACAGCTTAGGTTTATGTGCATTATTTTATTCCATTGTCATATCAGCCCTATGAGGCCAGCAAAAATATGCATTCCCATTTTCTAGATACGAAACTGAGGCACTGACTTTCCTACGTGAGTCATGTCCCCTTAAAGTTGGCACCAGGGAATACAAAAGGGCAGAGAGAAGCAGCCTCAGCTTGAACGCTTGTACGGTTGGGCACTGCAGAAGGGCGCCCCATGGAAGGAAGCCTCCTTCACATCCTAGACGTCATAAATTTGTAGCTTTCAGATCATTTTTTCCAGTGGAAGGCAATAGATTACCTGCCTGAAACTACAGAGGGAGCAGCATGAAGAAGAGGTGACCACGGACGGGTGCTCGGTTTTACTTACTTGGGCGATGTCCTCAGAGTCGAGCAGTTTACCCAAGTTGTCTGCATATTGCTTGGCCACATTGTTCACTGAGTGAGAGGGGACACATTGTTTGCGTCACTCCAAACAGTTCCCGCGGGACAGGGTGGCGACCAAGGGAGGGCGAGCACAAGGGAGTTCTGGGTCAGGGTGAGCATATTGAGGGCAGCACTCCTCCCAGAGGGCATGGGGACATACCCAGTATTCCAATCTCCAGGTCCTTCAGTCCTGCCTCAATGGGCTCGTAGATCTCCAAGCCCCCGGTGAAATCAGCCTGGATGACTCGGGTGCTTCGGCCATAAAGCCGCTCTGGGGAGGGGGACAGGGCAGTGGAAGACAGAACCTTAGCTGGAATTCAGTCCCACCTTTGCCCCATCCCACCCCAGTCCTTGTTCAGTTCCTGCCCCTACCCCCCCCTTCGATGGCCCCAGATGCAGAGGGAGGCCCCTCCCTGCACCCGCCCCGACCATGCCCCTCTATGACCCCCAGGCCATGCCCTGGTATCGCCCCAGGACATTCCCAGCCCCTCTCCCCTCCTCACCTATCTCCTTGGCCTCGTGTTCCAACTTGCTCGGGTCTCGACTGATGAGGACGATGTTCAGACCTCTCCGGGCAAGCTGCGGGGGATGCATTCATTGACTTACTCACCAATTCCACAAATAGTTACCGGATGCTGACAGTCTGATGCAGTGTTGCAGGCACTGGTGGATGCAGAGGTGAACAAAAGAGAAATTCGGAAAGTCCGCCTTCATGGAGCACGCGTTCTAGGGAAATAGTATTCCAGGCAGAGAGAGCAGCAAGTGCAAAGGCCCTTGCACAAAGGCTGGCAGCTTAGAGGACAGCAAACAGTACGGTGTGCACTGAATGACTTGGCCGGTACCCAGGGTCTCAGCTAGGTGGACAGGGAACTAAATCATGGGACTCCGGACGGACAGTTAAGACTTTGGCTTTTATTCTCAGTGATATAAAGAATCCATTGATTTGCATTCCTTCCTTCATGCATTTCTTCAAAATGTGTTTACTCAGCCCTTGCTCTTTGCTGGATGGTGCTGGAAACACCGGATGCCCAAGATAGACTCGGTCTCTCTCAGTAGCCAGAGAGCTCTCTCTAAAACACAAACCTGCTCCTGCCTTTCCTACTCAGAACCTGCTTTGACTCCCCAGGGTCCTGGAGATAAAACCACACTCATCACCCTGGCCCTGAGTGGCCTGGGTCTAGCCTGAGTCTTCAGCTGTCCCTCCTGCCAGTGGCCCTCTGTGGGAATCCAGGCTCAGCAGGCAGTTCAACAGCCCCAAAAGCACCTTCTGAATTTTCCTGCCTCTGGGCCTTTGCACATGCTGTTTCTGCTGCCTTGAATGCCCTACCCCTTGAAACAGAGTTAGCAGACATTTGTGGAATGGGTGCTGAGCAGCATTTTGGTGCATGTCTGACCCTCTCAACCTGCATGTCTGAGGGTGATGTGTTACGTGGGGCTGAGTGTCCATCAGCTTTGGGGGGAGGTTGGACACAAACATCTCAACAGCCTCATGCATCTTAGAGGTTGATGCTGTGAAGGGCATTTATTCATTCAACAAACATTTGCCCAGAATCCACTTGTGCCTGGCCCTGTACTTGGTGGCACAGCCACAGCCCTGCCCTCATGGGGCTCACAGCGTGGTGCTGGGACAGACCAGTCCCCAGACAGCAATGACTCAGAGCAGCCATCGCTACTGGCTGACTCGCATCTAGACCCAAGTACTCTCCCTTTCCCCCAGGGTTGCCTGGCTCCTTGTGTTCTAGCCTCCCCTCCCTTCTTGGCCATCAAGGACATCACTTCAGCTTTCTCCCGTCTTCCCCTGCATCACAACTTTTCCCTCTTCTGGATTATTCCCATCAGCTTGCAAACCTGCCAGAATCACTCCCGTCTTCTCTGTTCAGGTATTGCGCCATTTCTTATCACCCCATCCCACTTTACTCAATGTTCAAAGAAAGGGTTGTTGACGTTGGCTCTCCTCCCATACCCTCTTGCTTCCATTCCAGCTGGGCTCCTGCTCCTACCAGGCCACCCAAGCCACTCTAGTCACCAATAACTTCCGTGTTGCTAAATCCAGTGCTGTGTTCTCAGCATCTCCCAGCAGCAAATGACACATTCATCACGCCTCTGCTTGGAAGCATTCCTTACCTGGTTTCCGAGACCTCACTTTCCACGCTGGTTTTGCCCCTACTTTGTCTCAGTAGGGAGCACTTTGGGGTGATTCAGATCGTGCTGCCCCTCTCCATAGGCCCCCAGGGCCATGGGCGTCTCATCTAGTCTCATAACTTAATTTTTTTTCTTAAGGCAAAGTTGTTTTTCTTTTCACTGACGTATAGTCAGTTTACAATGTTGCGTCACTTTCTGGTGGACAGCATAATGTTTCAGTCAGACATATACATACATATCTTCCTTTTCATATTCTTTTCATTATAGGTCACTACAAGATATTGAATATAGTTCCCTGTGCTGTACAAAAGAAACTTGTTGTTTATCTAATTTATATATACTCGTTAGTATCTGCAAATCCCAAACTCCCAATTTATCCCTTCCTACCCTCTTACCCCCTGGTAATTGTAAGTTTGTTTTCTAGTGTCATAACTTCAAGTAGCATTGTTATGTTGATGATGCTTCAGTGTACATCTCCACCCCTCTGAACTCCAGAGCGGACCCTCTCGGCTGCATGCTTCTCAATTGGATACCTAATTGGTATCTTAAACTTCGAATATCCAGAACTAGACTCCTTCCCCTTTCCCCTAAACCTGGTCCCCTCATTTCAACTCCATCTCAGTAATGGCAACTCCATCCTTTGAGGTATTTTGGTCAAAAATCTTGTGGTAATTTAGTTTATGAGGCCAGCATTACCCTAATAGCAAAAACCAAACAAAGATATTACAAGAAAACTACAAACTCAGGGAACTATATTCAATATCTTGTAATAGCCTATAATGAAACAGAAAAGAATACATATGTATAACTGAATCACTATGTTGTACACCAGAAACTGACACCACATTGTAAATCAATTATACTTCAGTTAAAAAAAAAACCCTACAAACTAATATCCCTCTAAACTTAGACACAAAAATTCTCAACAAAATATTGGTAAATCAAATCCAGCAATATCGAAAAAGGATAACAGATAATCACCAAATGGGGCTTATTGCAGGAATGCAGGGTTAGCTTAACATTTTAAAAATCAATTGGTGTAATTTATTATATAAACAGACTAAAGAAGAAAAGCCCTATGATCGTACCTCAACAGACAAAGAAAAATTAATTGACAAATGTCAACTTCCATCCTTGATAAAAACTTTCAGCAATCTAGGTGTAGAAAAGATCTTCCTTAACCTTATAAGGTCATGTAAACACATATATACACGCATGCATACATTTAAAAACCTGCAGCTAACATTATACTTAATGGCTAAAACCTGAATGGTTTTTCCCTAAGGTCAGGAAAAAAGGCAAAGATATTCACTCTTAGCATTCCTCTCAACATCATATTTAATTTTCCAGCCAGTACAATAAGGCAAGAAAAAGAAATAATAGGTATACAGACTGGAAAGGAAGAAATAAAATTGTCTCTATACTCAGATGACATGATTGTCTACACAGAAAAATTTTAAGAAATCTACAAAAAAGCTACAAGAACTAAGGAGCGTACACCAGAAGTTGACACAACATTGTAAACTGACTATAACTCAGTTAAAAAAAAAAAAAAGAACTATGAAGTGAGTTTAGCAAGGTTTCAGGTTACAAGGTCCAAAGTTTGGAGTCATACTCCACCTCCAGTCTGTTTAATAGAATCAATACAAATCCCCAGTACTTTTCATACCTCTAATACTGTCATCCTGGTCTAAATCATCAGGATCTCTTGCTTGGATTTTGCAAAAGCCTCTTAGCTGATCTTGCTTCCACCCTCGCCCACTATAGTATCGTATCCTTCTTCTACTCAGAACCCCCCCAAGATCCCATCTCTCTCAGTAAATGTTAAAGTCCCCACAATAACCTACCAGATTCCCCATGATTTGCCCTCAAATTGCATCTCTGTCCTCCTCTCCCATAGCTCCCCTCTCCCTTTTACTTTTACTGTTACAGTGGCCCCTTTCCTGCTTCTCCAATAAGCAACACTCCCTACCTAGGGCCTTTGCACTGGCTGTTTCTTCTCCCTGGAAATTCCTTCACCTCACCTCCCTCCCTCACCTCCTTCTAGTCTTTGCCCATTGTTGCCTTCTCAGTGACACCTTCTCTGATTACTCTATTATAAAAATTGGAACCTGCACATCCCCAGGGCTCCCTGTCCTCCTTTCCTGATTTATTTTTCTCCTTAACCCTTGTAATCATTTGACACACCGTCCTTTGTACTTGTTTATCTTATTTACACATGTCTCCCCTCACTAGAACAGAAGCTTTGCGAGGGCAAGGTCTTTTGATTTTTTTCAAATCGATTTTGTTCACTGTAACCCTTGTACCTTGAAGATGCCTGGCACGTGGAGGTGGCATATAAATAGGTTTTGAATGAATAAATCAGGGTGACGGTGGGAGAACATCAAGGATCTGTAGAAGCCCTGTGTTAACACCTGCCCCCAGCCTGGGGGCCAGAGGGAAGGCTTCCTAGGGGAGAGGACGTCTGAGGGAAGCAGACAAAGCACACGATTCGCAGTCTCTTACGGGCAGCTGACAAGAGGCAAACAGACAAGAGAAGCTTTCCCACCACCCACTAGGCTCCAAGCGCTGGCTCACCTCGTGTGCATAAGCCCTGCCGATGCCGCTGGTAGCTCCTGTCACCACTAGAAACAGGAGAAGGAGCAGGAAGTAGGTGGGGGAGCCCGACCAGATCCCACCCTGTCATCCCCTCCATTCTCCCTCTTGTGGGTTTTTGCGCCTTTTCTGGGAACCCCCCTCACTGAGATCCAGCTCCTCCTGGTTCTTGTCCTCATCCTTCGTGGGCTCAGGTCTCTGACACCTGCTCCGCTTACCTGCACAGGTTTGGGGACTTCAAGCACCCCGTGCCTCCCTTGACCTTCTCGCTCCAGCCTTCACCTGTCTTGCTTCCAGGAATCCTCTGGCCACACCTGTCTGTCCTCGTTCCTGTTTCTGCCTCTCTTTCCCCTTCCCTCCCCCCAGCCAGCCCAACCTGCCTGGCATGGAGCCCTCCTCCCTCACCTGCCCAGGCTCCGTGGGCCCGGAGCCAGGGGGCGCCCCGGCGCGCCTGGGGCAGCAGGTAAACATAGACTGTGTAGACCACCCCCCAGGTCGCCCACAGCAGCAGACACACGGCGGTAACTGCTCCCAGCACTCTCAGTGCATCCCACTCCGACTCCATCATAACTCCGGTCAACAAGTCACCCGACCTAGGGCCTAGGAGGCTGCCTTCGGGAGCGGCTATTTCAAGCCTGGCGGAAGCAGGGGCGGGGGGAGGGTTGGGGGTGGGGTGGGCTGGGGAACGACACACCTCGCTAGCACCCCTCTCACCACCTGGCAAGCATTCCGCCCTGCCCTTCACTGTAGCCACGCCCCGGGGCCTTCAACTACCTGATAGTCACGCCCATCAGCCCTAGCACTGCCCTGTCCTATCTAATTCGGCCACAAGTGTTTAAGGTCTGCTTTGAATCCCTGCAGAACAGTACATCCCACCTCCCCTCAGCCCACTGGACTAGGGGAAGTGTACCCAGAGATGCCCTCTGTGTGGGTCACTGAACTCACTCTAGCTGCTGATAGGAGCCAGAACTGATAATAGCTTGTCAATATTCAATGGGTCAGACCACCCTGACCTACAGACTATCAGCTCAGGCCACGAAGAAGCCAAAGCCCTTACAACAGCTTTAAGGGATCTTGCTCCTCATTCCTCCTCTGCAAATTCTTTTTTAATTATTATTACTATTGTGGTAAAATATGCACCACATAGATTTTACCACTTGAACCCTTTTTAAGTGTATATATGGTTCAGTGACATTAAGTATGTTCACAGTATTGTGCAACTGTCACCACTAATCCACTTCCAGAAATATTTCATAATCTTTGATAAAGAGAAAACAACAGGCCCCCAGCAGAGTCGCTTGTGCTAACCCCCAGGTCAGCCAAACAAGACCTAATCGCTAACCTGACTGCAGTTTCAGCCCCCCCTGATGTAACCCTCATCCGCTTCACCCGCGATCGCGCGGTCAGCACTAGTTAGGTAATCCACCCCACAGACCCTTCCGTTCCCCTTAGAGGGTGGCCTTGCCTGAAACAATGCATTCTTTGCTAACAATTTCCTTCTTTTCCCCCTTTCCACCTTTAAAAACCTTTCCTGGGTTGGAGTTATAGCTCAGTGGTAGAGCTCGTGCTTAGCTGGCGTGCACAAGGTCCTGGGTTCAATCCCCAGTGCCTCCGTTAACGGGGTGGGGTGGGGTGGAAAGGGAGCTTGGACTTAAAAAACAAACAAAGACAGCAGATAGGAAAAGCCCATGTCTTTAGGGGAAAAAACAACAACAAAAAACACCTTTCCTTATTTCCATCCCAGTGGAGCACCTTTGTATCCCTGGATGGAATGCAGCCTGATTCATAAATCATTGAATGACGTTAACTTGATCTTTAAATGTACCCAGTTAAGTTTTTGTTATTTAACAGATTTGGTGGCAGTGGTAGGACTGAAGGAAACTTCAGGCGACAAAGGCTGTCCCCAAAGGCGACAGCTTTGGGGACAACAAGAAACACAGGTGTGGTACCCCTTGCACAGTTTGAGCTGACCGTCTTTCTCGACACCTCCACTTCCGAGGGCCCTGAATGAGTTCCTCTTGGTTCTGAGCTCTGCTCTGTTTGGGTTAAGCTCCCGATCTAATTGGCTTTCCAGTTCATTCCCCATTTGTCTGGAATCACTGCTTCCATATTGGGAAATATTGGTGACAGTTACAATTTGCCATTTGTCTGGAATCAGCCTGTAGTTCCCATTCTTTGCTGGTTCAGCCTTTTCCCCCATCCCCAGTTCCACGTTGTGAATTGCTGGTGGTGACATAGGATCTTTTCTTGTCCAGGATCCAGTAATGTCTCTGGGTTATTGCCAATCTATTAACATTCATATGTTTGTTTGTCTTGTCTTGTATTAATAAAGGCTGTTGCTAACTGAGATCACAGAGGCTGAAAAGCTGCAAAAATTAGTGGGTATGGATCGAGCACTTAAGAGCTGTTAGAGTGCCCACCACCAAACCCAAAGACATCATGGTAGGATAAGTTGGTCAAAGAATGGGTTAGATTGACACTAGGTCACCCGCCAACCTCAAGAAAATTTCCATGTGATGAGGTACACTGGAAAACACCACACAATCCCCCACCCAGTGGCAGATCCTTTTTAAAAGGTGTTGATTTGGCTCCAAACAACCCAAAGACTTAGTTATTGGGATTCTCAAATCCTAGAATCAAGCACACCATCTCCTAGCATACCTGCTTATCTGATGTCTAAAAGCCATGGTTCCGGGAGCTATAAATATGCATTAAAAATGGCAAAATCTTACTAAAAACAACCTAGAATTACAATGGAGGAATGCTCCAATTAGACAAGCTCATTTACTTAAGAAGTGCACTTGAAAGTAAAGGTTCCCAAATTAAACGAACAGAATGGGATACCTATTTTAATTGGTATGCATGAACTTCCAAAACTTTCTAAAATAAGAAAGTTTCTTTTGTATAGCACAGGGAACTATGCTCAATGTCTTGTAATAACCTTTAATGGAAAAAATATGAAAACGAATATATGTATGTATATGCAAGACTGGGACATTGTGTTGTACACCAGAGATTGGCATATTCTAATTGACTGTACTTCAATTAAAAAAAAATTCCCAAATAGTTTTATTAAAAGACTCGTTACAAAAGGTTAATGAAAAATTAAAGCACACCAGAGGTACCAAAAGCCAAAGGCAACAGGACCGATGGGACCCCTACCACTCCCTTCCATCCTTCTTTACCTGAGCGCTCACATTTTACCCATTCTCGGTCTGGACAGCCTTTCCACTCTAAAGAGACTATTACATAGTTACTTTTTAAAATAAAATGATCCATTGTTGCAGGTGAACTTCCTCAGAAAGCTTTCACTCCTTGGAAAGACTGAACTAAGGGTCATCGTTAAAAGAATTTCCTAAACCCAAGGAGTATCTCCAAAAGTTCTGTTGAAGAATTTAGAATCCTTATCGAGGCCTCTGACCCCAGGTCTCCAGATCTTTACGAGCTTCTATATATGCTGGTAGGACCTGGTGAAGCCCCAGAATGGATGTGGGAAGAAGAATGGCATCATCTCAAGGATGATATTCAATATCCTTCATCTCTAACATGGTCTTCTGATGGACCAGAAAAAGCCCCCCTTAGAGCAACTGAGCCTAGAGCCTTCCCTGCCCACACTGACTGGTCTATTCCTCCAACACGCAAAGAGAGGAAAGATGAATCTGTGGCAGATTTTAAAGCAGGTTTGGAAGCTCTCTTCTTACGGAATTTGGGATTCCATGTAATAAATGAGGTCACCCAGTCTGCTTTAGCTTCCCTATTATAGTGGCTGTCCGTTTCAGTCTGGATGCCTTTAACTTCTTTTCCTTGCCTAATCGCTCTGGCCAGGACTCCTAGTGCTACGCTACACAGAAGTGGTAAAACTGGCATCTTTGTCTTGTTCCTGATCTTAGAGGAAAAGATTTTGGTCTTTCACCATCGAGGATGATGTCAGCTGCAGGCTTTTCATATACAGCTTTAACTACCTTAAGGTCGTTTCCTTCTATTCCCAGATTGTTGAATGTTTTTATCGTGAAAGAGTGTTGAATTTTGTCTAGTTTTTCCGCATCATTTGACATTATAATGTGTTTTTTCTTCATTCTGTTACTGTATTACATTAACACATTAATCTATTAATGTAATGTATTACATAAATAATTTATAATCTATAAATAATATACACATTTGTCTTTCAAATCCTGTAGAAAATAAAAAATGGAATTACAAAGCAAGATTTAAATCATACTGGCCTTTACATTTGCCTATATTATCTTTATTGGAGGCCTTTATATCTTCATATGACTTTGAGTTCCTGTTTAACTTAATTTTATTTCATCCTTAATGACTTTTAGCATTTCTTGTGGGGCAGGTCTGGTGATAATAAACTCCTTTAACTTTTGTTTATCTGGGAAGATGGTGATTCCTCTGGCTTAGGGGATAAAAGGAATAGAGTGGGTGCTGGCATGACGATTATTTTGAGCTGAAGTTGAGAACCGACAAATACAGGAGACGCTTTCTCTCAATTCCCCTTATCTGCCTAAAAACAACAGATCCGCAAAAAACAAAAATAAAAACAAAAACCTCACTTGTCATATATCACCTCCCTAGGAGTTTTGTCAACCAGGGAAAACTGACTCATCCCAAGAGAGGAGACTAGACTGTAAGTGAACATGTTACCCAGACAGATACTGTCACAAACGATCAAATTGCCTATCTGTTCTCCTAAGGGCCAGTTTACCTTTCATAAGCATCATTTGCTCTCCCGTAAGTGGCCTCTCTACCCCTTTCACTTCCCCATTATGAAGGCATATAAAGCTCTCAAATCTCACTGCTTTTTTGGATACTCTTTTTTTTTTCTGATGCCTCCGTGCACATGAAATAAAAAATTAATACATTTGTATGCTTTTTCTCCCATTAATCTGCCTGCAGTCAATTTAGTTTGCAGACCCAGTCACTGGACCTAGGAGTGTAAAAGGAAAGTCTTCACTCTCCTGTCGTTTCTGGCAATGGGAATGAGATATCATTGGCTGGAACATTCTGCCCACTCCGGAGGCTGCAGCCGAGAGATCCTGGGACCTGACGAAGGCAGCAAAAGGTAAGACTTCTTTTCAGTCTCCTGGGTCTCAGCATGAGGTCTGATCAAACCCAGGAGTACAAGTCTCTACCATATTTCCCCTTTCTAAACTTACATTAGCTGGAGAAAACATCTGTATGAATTAGTTCTTTGGGTAGAACAACTCATGTGATTTTGTCTTGAGTACTCTGGGTTTTAATTCATCCTTTCCCTTCCAGAGATGGTCATTGTGTTCTATTGCCTCTGTCTTTTGTGGTTTATATATATATAACATATATATATATGTTATTTATATGTTATTTATAGTCTTGTTCAGATTATTTTCCATTATAGGTCATTATAAGATATTGAATATAGTTCCCTGTGTATACAATAGTTCCTTGTTGGTTATCTATTTTATATATAATAGTGTGTATCTGTTAATCCTAAACTCTTAATTTATCCTCCCTCCCCCCTTTCCCCTTTGGTAACCATAAGTTTGTTTTCTAGGTCTGTGAGTCTATTTCTGTTCTGTAATAAGTCCATTTGTGTTTTTTTTAGATTCCACATATAAATGATAACATATATTTACCTTTCTCTGTCTGACTTCACTTAATATGATAATCTATAGGTCCATCCATGTTGGTGCAAATGGAGTTACTTCATTCTTTTTTATGGCTGAGTAGTATTCCATTATATATATATATCTCACATGTCTTCTTTATCCAGGCATCTGTCAATGGACATTTAGGTTGCTTCCATGTCTTGGCTATTGTAAATAGCACTGTTATGAACACTGGGGTGCATGTGTCTTTTCAGATTAGAATTGTCTCTGGAGATGTGCCCAGGAGTGGGATTGCTGGATCACATGGTAACTCTACTTTTAGTTTTTTAAGGAACCTCCAGACTATTCTCCATAGTGGCTGCACCAAATTACATTCCCACCAACAGTGTGGGAGGGTTCCCCGTTCTCCACACCCACTCCAGCATTTATCATCTGTAGACTTATTGATGACGGCTGTCTCTCGTGTTGATCATCATTAGGAGAATCATAAGGTAGAACAAAGGCAAAGGGTCGACAAGCCTGTCATTGGAATTGGCCTCACAGCCTGGTAAGTTTACAGTTCTCATCAGACTGGCATCGAGCTAGATAAACTTTGCTGTGTGTCACCCATTAAAAAAAAAAAGATGAAAAATTCCTCTTTCATCTCCTTTTGTGTCCTGAGAGCTTGGCTTTGTAAGCAGTGAGAACACTGGCTCTGGTTTCCAGCAGCTGGGGGGTGCAGGCTGCCCGGCTTGCCTCCAGTGGCTGCCCAACAGGGTAGGAACCCCAGATGCAAAGTGGCAAGCAGCACTTTCTTTCTCTGATGGTGCCAGCTCTCAGGGAGGTCCCTCTTAACGAGGAGTCCTAGGCCACCAGAGGCTCTCTTGTCTCTAACCGTGTTGCCTTGTCAGTGCTGGGACAATCCCATCCCAGTGTCGCCTGCCTGTATTCACACATGACTAGATCTGTGACTCAAGGTGTCTCATTTGTATGGGAGACCGGAGACATGAGTTTTCATAATCAACATTTTTACCCCCTGTGACAACAAGCATCCTTGCTTCCTTGAGCGATTAGTAATGGAATGGACACACCTTCGAGGGGAGGGTGTAACTCAGCGGGAGAGCCCATGCTTAGCATGCTTGAGGTCCTGGGTTCAATCCTCAGTATCTCCATTAGCAGCAACAACAACAAAAAATCCAAATAAATAAATAAACCTAATTACCCCCCCAAAAAAAACACCCTAAACAAATAAATAAAAGAACAGATATACCTTTGAAGTATAATCAATGGCCAGATGAGGGATCCTTTGATTTGTAAAAACTTTTACATTTAAAAAAAAGATTTTAGAGAGCTCTCATCGAAAATAAATGGTCTATCGGTACCAAGATCAAACTGATAGAAGGATGCAAAAGAGCATTCTGGCTAGACTTAGGGACTCCTTTAACAAGATTAAAAAAACCAGAAATCAGACTTACTTAGAACAGAAATGAAAGAGGGGAGGGTACCGCTCTGTGGTAGAGTGCATGCCTTAGCATGCCCAAGGTCCTGTTTCAATCCCCAGTACCTCCATTAAAACAAACAAACAAACAAACCTAATTACCTCCCCCTCAAAAAACAAAAAAATAAACAAATAAAATAAAATCCATAGCCACCATTAATTCCTTCTCCACCTCTCTATCTGCCCTTTACCCTCACCCTCCTGTCCTTAACCCTTCAAAAGATCTTTTGGATCTCTGGGTCCCTGCCCCAAATCCCCCTCCCCCAAACCTAACCTCACCTCTTCTGCAAATTCCTTTAATTCCTAAAACTCCTTCAACTCCTCCAGAAAAATCCTTCAAACACCTGGCTGCCATCCCTTTCCCTGCAAGAATTCCAGAAAGCACTCTGGCCTGATCTCCAGACCCCAGGGACAGGACACAGATTACTTATGTAAATGCTGAGAGTTGAGGAAGAAAATCTGGTAGAGGGGGACTGGCTTGACATCCCTGACAACCCCCACTACTGCCCAGGGCTCTGTAATCAAAACCCATCCGCTTCAGATTTTCCCAGGCAAAGTGCTTGGCGAATGTATCCTGGACCACAACCAGGAAGAGTCCATGTCTGGACTTGCCAACTACAAAGCCCCTTTATTCCCACTTTCAGAAGATCCTACCAAATTTTGAGAGGAGTTAGAAAGATTAGTGGCCACTTAGAACCCCTCTCATAGGGATCCTGGCCAGCTTTTAAGGGGTGTTCTTCCCACCTGTGATTATACTGTAGTTATATGCCAAGAGCTCCTGGGGAAAATTCCCCACACTGGGGAAACTGGTGGCCAGATCCATTCCCAGGCCCTCCTGCAAATGACCAGGAAATGACCCAGATGGAGGCTCACATTCAAGCCCTGATAGGAGTGACGCTAAAGGTCCTTCCTTCAAAGGTGAACTGGTCCAAGGTTGAACTGTGGGCTCAGAAGGAAGACGAGCATGCAGCCCAGTGTTCACAGCAGCACTACTTACAACAGCCAAGACATGGAAGGAACCTAAATGTCCATCAACAGATGATTGAATAAAGAAGTTGTGGTATATATATATATGGTATATATATAATGGAATACTACTCAGCCATAAAAAAGAATGAAGTAACGCCATTTGCAGCAACGTGGATGGACCTAGAGATTATCATACTAAGTGAAGTAAGTCAGAGAGAGAAAGACAAATATGTGATATCACTTAGAGGTGGAATCTAAAAAAATGACACAAAATGAAATTATTTACAAAACAGAAAGAGACTCACAGACATAGAAAACAGACTATGGTTACCAAAGGGGAAGGGATGGGGAGGGATAAATTAGGAGTTTGGGATTAGCAGATACAAACTACTATATACAAAATAGATAAACAACAAGGTCCTACTGTATAACACAGGGACCTATATTCAATAGTTTATAATAAGATATAACAAAAAAGAATCTATATATAAATGTATGTATGTATGACTGAATCACTATGCTGTACACCAGAAACTAACACAACATTGTAAACCGACTATACTTACATGGATATATCTCTGTGGAAGGTGTTACACAGACTTTTCTAAGACACACTGCATCAAACCCAGAAGCTCCAGAACACAGAAATCTTTTCAGTGCTTTGGTTGGAAATCTTCGCCCTGATATAAACAAGCAAATCCAAAATAGTGCAGTTGGCGGGGATGGACAATCTCTCCACGTTATCACAGAAACTGCTTCTCAATTCTTTTAAAATAGCTCGCAGGAAAGCAGGAGGAAAAAGGAATGAAAATCAACTCTGACCTCATTTTACTTAGTTTCGCTGATCAGTATAAGAGGATGCATTTGAAGTTCATCTTTCTCGAATATTGAAGTAAAGAAATTTAAATGGCTCTTTAATCTGCTAATTGGTTGCCTATAAAAACACATTCAGTCCATGATTAAAGCTTTTTACCATTGCAGAACAAACAAACAAAACAGTCCTTGCTTACAAGGTACTTATGAAAACAGAGTTGACTCCAGGAGTAACTCAAAGTCCGCCCCTTTCTGTCACCAACCGCAGAGCCTCCCCAGTTTGTCCCAAGCCAACTGCACATTCTATAAAAAGCCAGGACGTTGGGAAAACAGTTGTCCTGCCCTAAAAATAAAGGAAAGCTTAAAAAGCAATCATTCTAGAACCCTGCACCCTCAGAGGGTCCGTTCTTCCGCTTCTGCGGGGCAATTCCCCATGGAGGACAAGTCAGTCTATACTCAGCCACACCCCACCACCCACCATTTAAGTTAAGAGAGAGGGTGGGGAATTGGATTTCTTAATGGACACTGGTGCAACTTTTTCTACCATTGGCTCGGAGGATTTATCTCCACCCATCACTGCCAATTCCACTCCAGCTGTCAAGTCTCTGGGCAACCTGTCTCACTGCCTCTGTCTCAAACCACCCTGCTAGTCTCAGACCTTCTTTACCTCCACCACGCCTTTCCAGTTTCTGCTTCCTCACTAGCAAGTCTTTTAGGTAGAGATTTGCTATGAAATTCTATTGTCACAATACAGTGCAATGCAAAGGGCACTTTAAAAAAAGTTTCAGGCTTTATTTTGTTTTTACTAAAGTATAGTTGATTTATAGTATTGTATTAGTTTCAGATGTACCACATAGTGATTCAGTATTTTTGTAGCTCATACTCCATTTAAAGTTATTATACGATATTGGTTATACTCTGTGCTGTACAATATATGTTTGTATTTCATTAATTTATTTATTTGTGTTTCTTGGCGGGGGGTAATTAGGTTTACTTGTTAACTTATTTTTAAAGGAGGCACTGGAGATTGAACCCAGGACCTTGTGCACTCTACTACCCCATCTTACTTATTTTATACATTGTAGTTTGTACCTCTTTTAAAATTTTTATTTTTATTTTTAAAAATTTTTAAAAATTTTATTTTATTGAGTTATAGTCAGCTTACCAAAAGTTTTATTTTTAATTGAAGTGTACTTGATTTACAATGTTATTTCAGGTGTACAGCAAAGCCATTCAGTTACACATATACGTATGTGTATATATTTTTTCAGATTATTTTCCATTATAGCTTATTATAAGAAATTGAATGTACTTCCCTGTGCTATGCAGTAGGTCCTTGCTGTTTAGCTATTTTATATATAGTAGTGTGTATCTGTTAGTCCCCAACTCCTAACTTATCCCTCCCCACTTCCCCTGTGGTAACCCTGGTTTGTTTTCTTTGTCTGTGAGTCTATTTCTGGTTTATAAATAAAATTTGTGTTGAAAAGGGCGTTTTTTATGTCCCTCCCGGCAGAGTGAACCTCTTAACTTCCTATTTTCCCTCGTAGAGACCTATCGTGATTTAAATTCCTCTGAAGAGGATGCAACTTTAAAAGATGTCCCAGTGGGAAGGTATAGCTCAGGGGTAAGGCATATGCTTAGCATGCATGAGGTCCTGGCAATTCCCAGTATCTCCTCTAAAAATAAATAAATAAACCTAATTACCTCCCCACAAAACAAAACTTAAAAAGAAAAAATAGAGTACATAAAATTAAAAGAAATATTACAAGCTCTCTTTTCCAGCAGGGTGCCCTTATCTTTACTTTCTTACCCTGCAACATTCCAGTGTCGCCTGTAAAAAACAGAAGGGAAGTTTGATTCAGAAGCGAATCAAATCTGTCCATGTGTACAAGACAGAAGAACTGTAAACTCTTGCAATCTGTCACCACCCCAGGGTCCCTCATCCAGCCGCTACCGGCCCATCAATGCCCGCTGACGCAACCTGGTTTACAGGGATTGACCTCCGCTCAAAGTTCCTTTCCTTCCTATTGACCCTTGACTCACAGTTTCTCTCTGCAATTAAGTTCAGAAGAAGAGAAAGAACACGGACTCACGTACCTCACGCATGTGGCATCTCCCTCCATATTATCCCAAGTCTTTAGAGCTGACTTTGGTTCTGGGGACTTTACTTCAGGCCCCACCCTTGGTCAATACGTGGCTGGTCTCTCATTCTGTAACCAGACGAGCGGATGATGTTCTCCGGAGGGTGCTAGTAACACAAGACCAGAAAGCTTTCAGATCTAAGCTTCAGTGAATGCGAACCACTGCCACTACTCAGGACCTGTGATATCACAGGGGACTCAAAAACTTAGCCCCCAAAGCCTTAAATTACTTCTGTCCAGGCCTTCCCCTCAAACCAAAATAAACAGCTATGCAAATCCTGGGGCAGCTGGCTTCTGCCACCCATGGATTCCTATTTTTGCTGCCTTTGTTCAACCTTCATTTGCCCTCGTTCCAGATGCTACTCTGGAGCCCATCTCCCAGCCCTCAGAGGCATGGACCTCCTCTCAAACATCACATGAGCATTGTTCACACCCCAAGCTCTCAACTGACCTAATTTTGACAAAATTTTTCACCTCTACTGCCATGAAGATGGTGGAATAGCTTCAGGTATTTTAGCACAAATTTTTGCCTCACAAATACATCCTGTAGCATATTTCTCAGGTTACTTGGACCCCTATGGCATCACGCACGTCCCCAGGCCTGCCAGCAGGAGCCAGGCCCCTCACACTGGGCTCCCAGCACCTCTGTTCCGCCCCCTGCTGCTGTCTCTGCTCCCTTACAGTCTTGTGACTTGGAGCCTCTCTGCAGAGTGGCAGACCTACCAACAGACCTTGGGTACCAACCCCGCCATCATCTTCCATTGCGGTTAACGCTTTGCATCTGTCTTCTCTGCTATCCCTCTGAGACAGGAAGGAAGAGGGCGGGGCACAACCATTAAAAGAATGACACAGCAGTTAGCGCCAAGACGGCAGAAGAGTCAACTCCCAGTAGAACCTGAGCTTCATTATCTGCTCATTGTAATACATTAGCTAAATGGTACTCCCAGAGGTGCCATGACTGTTTTAAGAATGACCCTAAAAGGTCAAAAAGTGGGTGATGGCCCAGTTCCTGGGAATCCCAGCCCCTTCTCCAAGGTAGTTGGAATAATCCTCCCACTTGTTAGCATACAAAGTTACCAAGCCCATAAAAACTAACAACCCCAGACCCTGAGGTTGCTCTGTGGCTCTCTTGTCTTCTGAGACGCCTGCACTCTTGTCTATGGAGGATGTAGCTCTCTGAATAAATCTACCTTCACTCTACTATGGCTCGCTCTTGAATTCTTTCCTGCACGAAAGCCAAGGACCCTCATTTGTCAGGTGGGTCCCAGGGACTCGCTCAAGGCTTGGGACATGGCCATCCTCTTGTGCCCCATTTTCCTGTATCACCTCCCTGGTGATGGAAAGCCCCACTCCATCCACACAACTACAAAAATGCAACTACAGAAATGGTCTCAAAGCCACGAGAAATGGCCTCAAAACTAGAGAAAGGGTCTCAGTGGGCTTAGATATCCCCTCTGACAATCCAGACTTACTTCTGTTTTTCCATGGTTCTTGTAGATGAAATTCCTGGGGAGACCTGATACACGGGTCATGCCTTAGCTTCCCCACAGGAAGCGCTGGAGGCCCATGCTTTGCCTGCTATAAAATCAGCCAAGCAACCAAGCCAGAACTCATAGCTCTCCCAAGAGCTTGCACACCGTCAAAGGGGAGAACTGGCAGGATGCACACCGCCTCCAGATGTGCTCTTGCCATCTGCCATGCTGCTGGCACACACGGAAAATTCCGAAGATTCTTAATCTCCGCTGGTACCCCATGGCCGAAGGGATATGCTGCCTTACTGTGGGCTAATTTACCTTCCTGTTAAAATCACTAGTGTTCACTGTGAAGCCTACACCCAGGAGATTGACTCTCCATCTCCAGGGAAGGACAGAGCCCACAAGGCTGCTAAACACACAGCCAGAAAGGGACCGCCCCAACCCATGCCTTCTCTGCCTGTTTTGGGTAAAGGATCAATGACCCACAGTCCTCGGTGAAAGAATTCACAGGAAATTCTGAAATCACAGCACACGGCAAGTTTTTATTAGTTAAAGAAACAGCAGAGAGGGACAAGATCTCTGTGGACAGAGAAGAAGCTGCATCTGCAGGTGGTTTTAAGGGCTTTTTTTTAATGCCCCTCCCCTACTGTGGAGTTTTTCCAGCTCGCAAGCACACATGCTCACTCATATCCCTTGTTTGTACAAGGGAAGGAAAAGAGAAGGGGGCTGTAAACCAGGGCCCCAGCACATCTGGTTTATCTGTCTTCTTCAAGGTCTTTTGAATCCCTTGTTTTGAATTCCTCATCCCCCTGCCTGACTTGCCCTGACTGTTCACCCACATCACACCCACTATATAAACCTGCCTTTATCTCCGACTGATCCTATCAGCTAGCCAGGCAAATGCTCCACAATCTGAAAAAGACAAATGGATACAAAAGGGGGCCAAACAGGAAGTCCTGAGGATGTAACATACAGCACGGTAGCCACAGTTCGTAAGACTACAGTGCACACTTGAAAATGGCCAAGAGAGTAGATCTCATAAGTCCTCACAGGGGAAAAAACTGTTTTGTAACTATGCGTGGTGATGCATGTTCACTAGACTTACTTTGATCATTTCACAGTAACACAAATAGCGAATCATTATGTTGTGCAGCTGAAACTAATGTAAAGCAGTAGGTCAATTGTACCTCAATTTGAAAAAAAAGAGGGAGCCAAACCATCAATGGAGTATACGTTGGGCCAAATGGACTTCCTGTGGCCCCCCTTTCATTTTTTTAAATTGAGCTATAATTCATCAGCCCCCTTCCTCTGACCTTTTGGCTGGCCTTACCTCCCATTAGGTGGGACCTGTGTGTGGATGGGGGCCAGCGAAGCAACTAAAGGACAAGATTCTGCCCCATCCCAACCTGGCCCAACCTCGTATCCACAAAATTTCTGACCAAATGATTTCCCGACGCACTTTTGGGAATCTCACCAGATCTCTGGAGCACAGCATATCTCAGGAAATATTCCGAGGCCCACAGTGCCTGTCCCCGCATCCCACACCGATCCCGTAGATCGACCTCAGGCTTCAGGCTATTCCTGGCATTTGCTAATAATCTGCATGTTTACTAGAGGAACTGGATGATATCCAATTAGGTGTGCCGAAGCTATGACGGTGGTAAGGAAATGAATAACCGAGATTATCCCTCAGTTTGGCATTCCTCTACAGATTGAGTGGGCCAAGGAACTGTGGAAATAAATAAATAAAATTTACAGCGGAAACAGACTGCTTTGCAAAAACTCTGGGACACACCTTAAAAGGTCATACCTTGTAAAACCCTCAATCATCATCATGCCAAGTGGAACATAAAAATCTCAACACTAAAAAGGACTTCAGATAAAATCTGTCAAGAAATTAGCTAGAAGTGTCACCCATTTTGAGATAGTCTGGTTGCCCTATGCCTCCTGGCATTTGTTTCTTTCTTTCTTTTTTAAATGGAGGACCTGGAGATTGAACCCATGCCTGCTAGGTATGCACGCTGCCACTGATCTATACCCACCCCCTTGCCCCTGGTAGTTCTAAAACTTCCATTCCTGCTCTGTGTGAACACTTATTGGGACTTGAATAAGCAGTGTGATGCTATGACTAGCTCTATACAAGAACTAGCTAGTACACGCCTACCTCAGAGATATTTGGGGTTCAGTTCTAGACTAGCGCAATAAAGTTAATATTGCAATAAAGCTGTCACCGAATGCAAGTTCGTGTGTCTCATGCACAGTGAGGCCAAACAAACCGAAAGGTCAGATTTTGGAAGAGAGAAAGATTGTTGCAGGGCGGAGCAAGGAGAATGGGTGGCTCATGCCGCAAAAAACCCAAACTCCCCGAAGCAGTTCAGCAAAGCCTTTTTAAAGGCCAGGTGAGGGAGGGATGTCCCAGGGTGTGTGACCAGCTTGTGCACAGCTCTCTGATTGGTTGATGTTGAGGTAACAGAGTGGTCAACGTTATCAGTCCTTAGGTGCCAGAAGGTCTGGGGGCTACGTGCTCCTGATCATCAAGTAGTTAAACTTCTTCCATTTGGTGTTGGTTTTTAGCATCTGAAAAACTCAGGAAATATGCATGAGATACTATTATCAGAGAGGAGCTGCAGCAGAGGGTATGGGGGATGGGTCTGTCCCAGGAAGGCCCCAAAGAGTCCTGCTCTCATTACAAAGTGAGTCACAAGTACTTTTTGGTTTCCCAGTGTGGATAAAAGTTATGTGACATTATGCTGTACACCAAATATTGACACATTGTAACTGAATATACTTCAGTAAATTAAAAAATAATAAAATAAAAGTTATGTTCACAGAGTTGGGAATATAGCTCAGTGGTAGAGTGTGTGCTTAGCATGCCCAAGGTCCTGGGTTCAATCCCTAGTATCTATATTAAAAATAGTAATAAATAAAAATTTTTTTAAAAGTTGTGTTTACATTATACTCTAGTCTATTAAGCATGCAATAATATTATGTCTAAAAAAAATACATATCTTAGTTTAAAAATACTTTATTGCTAAAAAAATGCTGACCATCATCTGAGCCATCAGTGAGTTGTCACCTCTTTGCCACTTGGAGGGTCCTGCCTGGATGTTGATGGCAGCTGACTGATCAGGGTGGTGGTTGCTGAAGATGGGGGCAGCCGTGGCAATTTCTTAAAATAAGACAACCGTGAAATTTACCACATTGACCGATTTTTTTTTCCCCACAACAATGGACTTTATTGTCTTCTCTCAGATGAGAATGCAGACCATATTGATTGATTTTTCCTTTCACAAACAATATCTCTGTAGCATGTCATGCTGTTTGATAGCATTTTACTCACAGTGGGGTCAATCCTCTCAAATCCTGGTGCTGCTTTATTAACTACGTTCATCTTCTAAATCCTTTGTTGTCATTTCAACAGTCTTCACAGCATCTTCACCAGGAGTAGATTCCATCTCAAGAAGCCACTTTCTATGCTCATCCATAAGAAGTAATTCCTCATCCATTACATTTTGATCAGAAGGTTGCAGCAATTCAGTCCCACCTTCAGGCTCCACTTCTAATTCTGGTTCTGTCACTGTTGCCACCACCTCTGCACTTACTTCCTCTGCTGAAGTCTGAAACCTCCTCAAAATCATCCATGAGGGTTGGAATCAACTTCTTCCAAAGTCCCGTTAATGTTGAGATGTTTGACCTCTTCCCATGAACCACGAATGTTCTTCATGGCATTTAGAAGGGTGAGTCCAGGGGACGGTATACCTTGGTGGTAGAGTGCATGCTTAGCATGCATGATGTCCTGGGGTCAATCCCCAGTACCTCATTAAAAATAAATAAACCGAGTTACCTCCCCCACCAAAAAAAAAATTGATAGAACGGTGAGTCCTTTCCAGAAGGTTTTAAAATTTGCTTTGCACAGACGCATCAGAGGAATCACTATCTACGGCAGCTACATCCTTAGGAAATGTATGTACACTGAAGCTCTTGTTTGGTGTCACCACCTTCGTTAATTACTCAGCTCAATCTCCTGGATAACCTGCTGTGGCTCCTACATCAGCACCGGCTGCTTCACCTTACATTTTTATGTCCTGGAGACGGCTTCTTTCTCTGCTGGCTTCAGACTTTTCTTCTGCAGCTTCCTCACCTCTCTCAGCCTTCGTAGAATTGAAGAGTTAGAATCTTGCTCTGGATTAGGTGTTGGCTGAAGGGAATGTTGTGGCTGGTTTGATCCTTTGTCCATTTTCAATCAAGCTTTCTCTATATCAGTAATAAAGCTGTTTTGCTTTCTTATCATCCGTCTGTTCCCTGGAGTAGCACTTTTAATCTCCTTCAAGAGCTTGTCCTTTACAATCACTACTTGGCTAACTGGCACGAGAGGCCAAGCCCTCAGCCTGTCTTGGTTTTCAACATGTCCTCCTCACTAAGCTTAATCCTTTCTAGCTTTTGATTAAAAGTGAGAGACATGTGACTCCTCCTTTCACTAAAACACTTGAGGCCACTGTAGGGTAACTAATTGGCCTAATTTAATATTGTTGTGATTCAGGGAACAGGGAGGTCTGAGGAGAGGGGGAGAGACAGAGGGAGGGCCAGTTGGTGGAGCAGTCAGAACACACACAACGTTTATCAATTAAGTTCGCCATCTGACATGTGGGCGCTGTTCATGGCGCCAGCAAAACGATTACAATAGTAACATCAAAGATCACTGATAACAGATCATCATAACAGAGTAATCGTGAAAAAGTCTGAAATGTTGAGAATTACCAAACATGGCCCAGAGACCCAAAGTGAGCAAATGCTATTGGAAAAAATGGCACCAGTAAGTCTTACTGGCTTGCCACAAATCCTCAATTTGTTAAAAAAAAAAAAAAAAACAGCATCTGTGAATGCAGTAAAGCGAAGTACAATAAAACAGGTCTGCCTGTGTACTCAGAGCGTGTTGTCAACAGGCCATCACTGACCAACAAGCCCTGTCATCCCTTCCAACCGGGAAATCCAGTGTACATCGAGGTTCTAGAAGGCACGCATGGTCACCTTGCTAGGAAGGGTCTCTGCTGACCCAGCGGCACTGCCATCAAAATATAAGAGACATCCCGCTGGATTCGCAGGAGCCGCACCAAACCAGACCCAGGTCAGCACGCCCAGGACACTCGGAAGGCCATCCCTACAGATGACAACCTTACACGAAGGATTTCCAGAAGGATTTCTAGAGCCAAGTCCCAGGCTCCTGAAGCAGATGATGCCAAGAAGTAGGTAGCTTCTTCCCCAGATCACGGATCGAGAACTTCATCTTCACCTTTTTGCTTTTTTTCTTTTCCTCTCCTCTTGAACTCCTCCTCCCAGAGCATTAGGAAAAAAAGAAGAATTCTCTGACTTCTTCCATGGAATTTTCCCCTTTTCTCTCCTTTATGGAAAGGCTGGTGGGAAATGGCTTGGCTCAATCCATCCTGGCTATCTCTGCTCATCCACAATGGGCCGTCTTTCAAACTGGATCTTACTTCTTCTCAACCTGACTGCTTCTTCAATAGGTCAAGGACAAACCAGCAGCCCCTTGCACCCATCTTCCAAATCAAGACCATGTTAATTAATCAACCTGATTGCTGGTTACGTCAAAATCTAGCAGAGAAAAGGAACCTGAGCCGTTTTCATTCTGCCAATGAGCACCTGATGGGTTAACTATGGAAGATGGATGGATGAAAGGGTATAGTATCCATGACCCCCCAAAAACCATCTCCTTCTCCGGTTAGTTCATTAGGCCCAGTCATCCCTCTGTGGAAGTTTAAGGACTGTCCCTTGCTCAGGTGAAATCACTGGAAAGGAATGTGTCCCTTTGCTGTGAAAACAGGCATGATGCTAGACCAGTGGTGACATATCAAGGTAACATGGCCACCAAAGCTTGTGGTTTGATTCCAGAGGCAACGTCCCCAAACCACTCACAGAGGTCATAAGTGTTTCTAGCACTAACTCTTATGACAAAAATTATCAGATCACCCAAAGTCTTGGTTGGTTCCCAGGCCACCCATGAATGACGTGGGAAGGCTCAGCTGCTCCCATAATCAGGCTCCCTGACGGCACCAGTTGTCTAAGGGGAGACCTCAAATCTGGACTAACTTGGTCAGGTGACAAAGCCAAGCCTCACAGCTGCCAAAGCCGGACCGCCAGTCTGCCAGATCAGATATTATGCAATTCTGCTGCTCTTGACACTGTGCCACATAGGGTTAAAAAACCCATAACAGAACCTGCTGACTACAGCAATTCTAGAGCTTGGCTAACAGAACAGCAGGTAAGGGAACAGCTTGTTACAAACCCCTCTGCTTGTAACACAACAAAACTCGCTGAAACTGAATGGAACCAACACGACTGACGGGAGTCTGTGCAGAAGAGACTTGCTTGTCCAATTTGTCCCCCAATTCACCTGCATGTTTCATACCAACTCCCCTTCAATTTGCACACGTGCCACACAAAGAAGCCTGTAACTCAGATACACCTGCACAGAACACTGATTCCATCCCCTTTTCCCTCCCTCCAATCATCTTGTTTCACGCCCAAGACCACCTGCTCCTTTATCCCATAAATATCCTAAGCCCCCCGCCTTTGGGAAGGTGGGTTTGAGATTTGTTCTCCTGTCTCTTGTGAGGAACCCTTCTCTGCTGCAAACCCTGATGTCTCAATATTTGGCTTGCTTTTTTTTTTAATTTTTAAAAATTTGAAGTATAGTTGACTTGTGTTCATTTCTGGTGTACAGTATAGTGATTCACTTACACATATATATTCTTTTTCATATTCTTTTTCATTATAGGTATTACAAGTTATTGAATGTAGTTCCCTGTGCTATACAGTAGGACCTTGTTATTTATCTATTTTGTATATATAGTTTGTATCTGTTAATCCCAAAATCCTAATTTATCCCTCCTACCTCTTTCCCCTTTGGTAACCATAAATTTGTTTTCTATATTTGTGAGTCTCTTTCTGTTTTGTAAATAAGTTCATTGTATCATTTCTGTTTGGGTTCCACCTATAAGTCATATCATATATTTGCCTTTCTCTCTCTGGCTTACTTCACTTAGTATGATAATCTCCAGGTCCACCCATGTTGTTGCAAATGGCATTGTTTCATTTTTTATGTCTGGGTAGTATTCCATTGTATATATATCACATCTTCTTTATCCACTCATCTGTTGGTGGACATGTATGGTGATTCCATGTCTTGGCTATTGTAAATAATGCTGCTGTGAACATTGGGGTGTGTGTATCTTTTCAAACTGGAGTTTTCTCCAGATACATGCCCCAGAACTGGATTACTGGATCATAGGGTAAGTCTATTTTTATTTTTCAAAGGAAACTCCATACTGTTTTCCATAGTGGTTGCACCAATTTACATTCCCAAGATTCCCTCTTCTCCATACCCTCTCCAACCTTCACCATTGTAGACTTTTTAATGATGTGACTTGACCTGTGTGAGGTGATATCTCATTGTGGTTTTGATTTGCATTTCTCTGACAATTGGCAATACTGGGCATCTTTTCATGTGGCATTTGGCTTGCTTTTGTGTTGGGTAAACAAACCTGGTTGGTAACACTCTTATAACCAGACAGGAGCAAGTGAAGAATGGAGGGGTGCAGATGGCAATATGACCAAGGACAGAGGTTGTCAAAGAACTGCAGTTGCCACTCTGACCTTGTTGGTGAACCACACCAATATCTTTATCTCATAAGGTGGATTCCCACCTAAACGGTCAGGACAATGTGGACTCGGATACCAGGCTCCCTCCGTCACCAGGTTAAATGCCAATGACTTATGGGAACTTATGAGTTGGAAAAGGCAATATGAAATCATTCCATGGTAATAGAACAAGAGTTCAATACCATATGCGGACACAGCAAGCGCTCAATTAAAATGTAATGCGGGGAAGGTATAGCTCAGCAGTAGAGTTTGAGCTTCGCATGCAGGAGGTCCTGGGTTCAATCCCCAGTACCTCCGTTAAAAGTAAATAAATAAACCTGATTACCTCTCTCCTCAAAGAGCCGCAAAACATAAAAAGTTAATAGTTTAGCCTCTGTTGTCCCCCAAAACGGCTGCACCCTGGATACACTAACTGCAAGCAAGGAGGGGTTTGTGAAATCACTGGCAGAAAATGCTTCTTGCATGTGAATCAGACAGGACAAATCGTACCTAATTTCTATCTTTTAAAAGAGAAGATAAACACTCTCCATCAGTTAAATGAGTCTCAGCCATTTTATTGGACTTATTGTTCGCCGGACTGGGAGGCTAGTTTAATGGGATGCGGGGAAGTGCGCCTAGATGTGCTCTTTTCTGTGTGTTTCTGCTCATTCTAATCCATGTATCTCACTTTCAGACCTCCTGCCACTCAGCTACTAATCTGAATCTCCTCTCCACAGCCAACAGCTCAATTTTTAATATGCAAATCTTTGCACAAAGTTTCAGATGGAAGAAATGCAGATCAAAATATGCCTTATTTGGGTAAGGACTGTTTTGAGCTGAAGACATCTGAGAATCAACAAATGCAGATTATTTCTCTAAACTTCCTGATCTGACTAAAAATAGATCCTCAAAAAACAAACAAATTTAAAAAACTGAGTTGTCATAAATTGCCTCTCTGGGCATTTCATCAACTGGGGCAGATTGAGTCCTATTCCCAGAGAGGAGACTAGAAACCAAACCTTGACAGACACTGTCACAAACTCTCATCTCTCCCATCTGTTCTCCTAAGGACCCATTTACCTTCCATAAATATCACTTTCTCTCCTATAAGTGACCTCTCTCTGCTTCCCTTTCCCCCATTAAGATGGTAGGTAAACTCTCAAATCTCACTGTTTTGAGGGGTACTCACTTTTTTGGTATGATACCCCTAAGCACATTAATTGAAAATCAATAAATTTTCATTTGTTTTCTCCTGTTAATCTGCCTGTTGTCAGTTTAGTTCACAGACCCAGCCATTGAACATAAGAGGGTAGTGTCCAACTCAGCCATAAGAAAGAATGAAATAATGCCATTTATAGCAACATTGATGGACCTGAAGATTGTCATACTAAGGGGAGGAAGCCAAAAAGAGAAAGAAAAACACCATATGATACCACGTATATGTGGAATAAAACAAAAAAGGACACAAACAAACTTATTTACAAAACAGAAACAGACTCACAGACATAGAAAACAAACACATGGTTACCAGGAAGGGAAAGGGGTGGGAAGGGATAAATTGGGAGTTCTAGATTTGCAGATACTAACTACTACGTATAAAATAAACAAGTTTCTACTGTATAGCACACGGAACTATATTCAATAGCTTGTAGTAACCTGTAATGAAAAAGAATATGAAAAGGAATATATGTATGTATATGTATGACTGAAACATGACGCTGTACAGCAAAAATTGTCACAACATTGTAAACTGACTAGACTTCAATTTTAAAAAGAGGGTAGTGTCTAGATGTCCCCAACCCCTCAATACACATAATTTATTCCAGAAACAAAAGATTTAAAAGACTGCCTGATCAAACACTATAGTATTAATTGTTGCAGGCAAGATCTGATGGATGCAAAAATTATCAGGCAAAAGTTTGAGGGGAAACAGGATACTTGCAAAGTCTCAAAGGATCTCCCCCAAGATATTTGTCAATTACAGCAGGAAAAATAACAATCTCACACTGAAGAAACCCAGCAGACACCACCTTAACCACGTGATCAAGGTTAGTATCACATATAATGAGACGTATCAATGTCACACACCCTTAATGTAATGTGCGGAGGCACAAAACATCACTTCTGGGGTATTCTTGACAAAAAGCACAGAGTCAATGTAATCATGAGGGAGAGAAACCCAAACTGAGGGACGTTCTACAAAATAACTGATCGATATTCTTCAAAAGTGCCATGGCAGTGAGGGTGAGTGGGGTGTATAGCTCAGTGGTAGAGCATGTGCTTAGCATGCACGAGGTCCTGCATTCAATCCCCAGAACCTCCATTAAAGAAAAGAAAAGTACCACAAAAGGCAATGTTGGATCCTGGATTTGCTTCTGGAACAGAAAAAAAAAGGCTTTAATGGAAAAACTGAAATTCAAATAAGGCCCTTAGTTGTGTTACTAGTTACCAAGGTTAATTTCCTGCTTTTGATGGTTATACAATGGTTCTGCGAGATGCTAATATTACGGGAAGCTGGGGGAAGGATTATATGGGTATCTCAGTCCAATTTTTGCAGCTTTTCTGGAGGTCTAAAATAATTTCAAAATAAAAAGTTTTTTTAAAACTGCCTCATGAAATAAGCATTCATTTTCTCCACCTACAAGGCACCTTCTAGAATGAAGAATGGGAGAGGAAAATATTAAATTGGGGGGGCACTTGAGAAAGATTCCCAGAAACTTGCCTGCATCCACGGGATGGTGGTACCACCCCCCGTAGTCCCACTTTCTATCAAAAAGCCCTGAGCTAGAATGTGAACTCCGTGAGGCAAGGATCTGTATCTGTGTGGTAGCCAGTTTCCACAGAAGGCCTTCGATCAACTCCTGGCCAGGATTCACCCGCCATGTGAGCCTTGCCATTAGAGTCTGGTCTTGGCCGGGAGACTTGCTTTGACCAATAGCGTGAGACAGAAGACACAGTATCTTCTGAGGCTGTCCTTAAAACATCTACAGTGTCTGTTTTCTGTGCACTTGGGAGACTCCCTCCTGCAACGTGGGTGCCACCTGGAGAAGCCACCAGGAGGAAACGAGGTGGGCCCCAGCCCGGCTGAGCCACGCTAGTAAACTATTTTGGGTGTTTAGAGTCTATATGTTCAATATCTGTAATGATCTTTAATGAAAAGGAATATGAAAACGAATATATGTATGTATATGCATGACTGGGACATTGTGCTGTACGCCAGAAATTGACACATTCTAATTGACTGTACTTCAATTAAAAAAAAAAAGAACTGACAACATTCAGAAAAAAAAAAGTCTAGTTAAGCATCCAGATGACAGCAGCCCCAGCTGTCATCACACAGAGCAGAAGAACCACCCAGCTGAGCCCACTAAACCCAGGATCACGCCTAAGGGAGTGCTGTTGCTTCAAGCCATCAAGTTTCAGGGTGCTTTGTCATACAGCAATAGACAACCCAAACAGTCGGCCTTTTTCAGGCTGTAGTCCCAACACCTAACGCATTGAATACAGCAAATGACAGCCTTGTCTGTCGGCTTAGCACCCAACACATTTATAACAATCCTAGGAGCTGGATAATGGTCTTATCCTGAGTTAATAGATGTATTAGGTTTCCGGGACTGCCATAATGAAATACCAGACTGGGTGGCTTAGACATAAGAAATTTGTTTTCTCACAAGAGGCTGGAAGTCCAAGATCAATGTGGCAGCAAGTTTGGTTTCCTCTGAGGCCTCTCTCCCTGGCTTACAGATGGCCACCTTCTCGGTGTGTCCTCGCTTGGTCTCTCCTCTGCACGTGCCTGGTGTTTCTCTTCGTGTGTCCAAACTTCTTCTTCTTAGTGGACATCAGATTGGATTAGGTCCCTCCCTAATGGCTTTATTTAACCTAATCTCCTCTTTAAAAGCTCTGTCTCCAAATAGGGTCACATTCTGAGGTATTGGGGATTAGTTTTTCAATACATAAATTTTTTTTTTAATTTCAATTGTGTGCACATTTTTTAAAAATTAAAAAAAAATTTCCCTTTTAAGGGAGCCACTGGGGATTGAACCCAGTACCTCGTACACACCAAGCAGGCACTCTACCACTGAGCTATACCCTCCATCCCCCTTCAATACATGAATTTTGAGAAGACACAAATCAGTCAATACTAGATAAGGAAATTAATGCACAGGGAAGTTAAGCAATTTTCCCAAAGTCACACAGTTCAGAGGTGGCAAATCTCAGACATGAACCCAGGCAGGCTGGCTCCAGAGGCCACGCTTTTAACCACTAAGCTCTACCACCTTGTGAAGCAGGAACTGAATTGCACTCACTCTCCCTCTGGGCTAGAAGGGGGCAAGGACTTGGCCAAAGCTAAGCAAGCAGAGACCCAGAGGCCTTCCGACAAGGATGAGCCCCCCCCCACCCCGAGAGCAGCCTGTGCCCTTGACTGAGCTCCTTGGTGTAGGGGGTCTGGTAAGCTGAATTACCACCCCCTCCTCCAGTGATCTCCAGGTCTTGATCCTTGGAACCTGTGAGAGTTACCTTATATGGCAAAAGGGATTTTGAGGCTCTGATTAAATTAAGGATCTTGACTGAAATAAAAAGGTGCTTATTGGGGGTTTGTTAGGACTGCGGCCCAGGAGACTCGGATCCAAGAAGTACTTGATTCAGTATTTTGTAATAACCTCTCATGAAAAAGAATATGCCTCATAAAACAAACAAATTTTAAAAAAAAAAGCAAAAAAGGAGGAGGTATAGCTCAAGTGGTAGAGCACATGCTTAGCATGCATGGGGGCCTAGGTTCAATTCCCAGTACCTCCTCTAAATATATAAATAAATAAACCTAATTACCTCCCCCTCATAAAACAAAACAAAAAAGAAAAGAAAAGAAAAAGAATATGAAGACCAAAAAAAGCTTAATGAGGAAAAAACAGATTTAGATTAAAAAAAAGAAGTACTTGAATTGTCTCCTGCCAGTCTACAAAATGGAGGGAGCTTATAAAGGCAAAAACTACAAAGTTATCATTAGTTACATGATCTATTTCTCAAGAATTACAACTGGAGCTGGCCAGAAGTAAGGGTGCTTATTAAGTAAGGATTGGTTGGGGTCTGAAATGGTTGCATAGTGCAAAGAAGAGAACTTGAGACCATAAGGTTGCAACTGGCAGGTGTTGTTCTGTCTATGGCTGATGGTGTCCTTGGATCTGGTACAGTTCAAAGAAAGTTCAAGGTCCCAGTGGTGCAGAGACATAGAGACCAGATCCTCAACGGCTGCTTAACTCCATTTTTGTACACCGGAACTGTGATTGTAATAGGGAAGAACAAATCTGACTCCCTATTAGATCTGTTCCTTTGGATCTAACCCTGTGCTTAATCATGCTGGTTCTGCATTTTTGTAAAAGAATGTTGTCTGTAGCCTGAAATATAGATAGCCTAGTCTCAAGGCTCCCACCTTTAAGGGTGTAACACTTTCTTGTTCATATAAAGATAAAAAGTTGCAGAATAGAAAATAACATTTGTCTTGTTGGAGGTTTACAGAGACATCATGACCTGATCTATGTGACAGCTGCAAAATCAAAGGATTGTGACACCAAGAAGCTTGCAATAACCCACCACACTCCCTCCCCTTTTTAGTATAAAAGGAGTCTAAATTCGGACTTGGGGAAGATAGTTCTCCAGGACATTAGTCCTCCATCTTCTTGATCTGCTGGCTTTCCAAATAAAGTCACTATTCCTTCCTCCAACACCTAGTCTTCCAATTTACGTGGCAAGCAGAATGGAGTTTGGACTCGGTAACATGATCACTCCAATATAATTTCAACTTATCACCACTTCCTACTGATTTATTGGCCTGTCATGTGGCAAGCAGAACGGAGTTTGGACTCGGTAACATGATCAATCCATTATAACTTCAACTTGTCACCACTCCTGACTGGGCTTACCACCCAGCTCCTGCTCCCCTCTGCTCTTCATCTAGTAGCTGATAAGATCATTTCAAAATGCACATCTGATTGTGTAATTTACTGCTTAAAGTCTTTCCATGATTCCTGGCTGTTCTCAGGAGAAATGAACAAAACTCTTATGGGGGACCCCAGCCTGGTCTGGCCCCTGCCGACTGCTCTGTCGTATTTCATTCCCTGTGCCCTTGGCTCTTTGTACTTAGCAGCCAAGCCTCTGCCTCAGGACCTTTGTCCTTGCTGTTCCTCTGCCTGGGACACCTACCCTCATTTCTTCTTTACATAATGAAATATTTAAGGTGTGCAAATGTTACAATGAACATTACAATTAACAACTCTGTCTAGACCATCTCGTCCAAAAGCAAAAAGTCATCAATTTAGGTGAAACCTGCTAATAGCACCTCCTGATAGCACCCTTCTTGTCCACCAGAAACAACCAAAATCGCACCTCCTGATAGCACCCTTCTTGTCCACCAGAAACAACCAAAATCGCATTTCAGGGGTGTTTATTGCTACTGCTTTCCATTAAATTTATAGGGCACATGCTTACAAACCCAGCAATCCACACCAGTCATTTGTTTGTCATTTAACCTTAGATGAAGGCTACCATCTTGAATGGATTCTCCTGCAGCTTGCTGTGGTCTTCTGATGTTACACAGTGGGGATTCACCCATGTTTATACTTCTATCTTTAGTTAATTCACTTTCACTGCTGTTTAACATTCCATCCAATCAATCGATCAAAATTTATGTCTTCATTCTCTTGTTAATGACACAATTACCAATGTTTCTATGAACAAAGAGCATGCGCTGGGCTGTGGGGTAGGTCCACCATCAGCTGCCCCAGGCATTGCTGAACTGTCTTCCAGGAAATTATGTCAATGTACATTCTCACCCACAGGGTGTAAAAGTTCCCTGGTTTCACCTCCACACCAACAATCGGTATTGTTAGACTTTTTAAATGTTGCCAATCTGACAGGTGTAAAATGCTGTCTCACGGTGGTTTTAATTTTATTTCCTGCCATTTAAAACTACCCTGATGTGAGTGAAAAACAGTGCCAGCCTTATCAGTAAACAAAGGCTGCTGTGGCCATCAAGTCATCAGCCAATACCGCCACCCCCAACGGTGAGCAGAGGGAACTCAGGATGCAGACAAGCAGGCAGCCCAGCCTCTGCAGCCACCCCCAACCATGTCCCCTAAGGGAACTCAGGATGTGGAAGAATTGGCCCTAGACAGCTAGGTGCATATCAAGAAAATTATTTCAATGAACCCAGATCTTTGCACCTTCCCATACATAGAAAAGCGCTAAATTCCTTGATATATCTGATTTTCTTTAATTAACAGTAATCTTCCGATGTTCTGACTACCTGGTCTTTGTGGCAAAACTTTTACATATCCTGGCTCCCTCCTTGCCTCTATGAACAGAGCAATCTGAGAGGCTGCCTCCTGGGTTCGAGTCCTCAGAAAGCCACCAAATAAAACATGAATCTCAATTTTTAGGTTGTGCATTTTATTTCAGTCAACACCGAGTACCATTTTTCACCTCTCAGATTGGCAAAGATAAGACCCATGGCTGATGCTGGGTTTGCCATTGGAAGGAAGCCGTCACTTCCACAGGGAGTTGGGGGTGGGGGTGTAAACCGACCGGGCTCAAGGCACTGCAACAGCCAACCCTAATAGGAAGTTTCTTTCTCCATTTTTCTGTTTTAGGTCAGGTAGAGAAAGAGTGTACATTCATTCTCTCAATCCTCCCATTTGCAGAATGTAATCCTCCCACCCCACCCCAGGCCAAATAACCTCTTATTTCCCCTCCACTCAGCCCCAGGATGAATTCCCAGGCTTCTTCCAGAACACAGGCAGTGCGGCTGCCTCCTCTGCAGTTGGGAGAGGCTATCCAGTGAGTCTGCTGAGTCAGCCACACAGCACTCTTCCCCACTTCCCCATCCTGGGGGCTCAGATCTCGGCTTCCGGTTGGGATAATAAGAGAGTGGGGTAGGGGAATGCACGTGAATGGGACTTAGGGACTAGGGCTGGGAGGGGAAGATGGAGCAGGTGAGAAGAAAGGAGCTAACCCCAGGCCCTGAGCCCCAGAAATCCAAGTCCTTTAAGCGCTGAAGGGCCAACATGATGAACAGACACAATGCACGTGGTCCTTATCTGCAAAGTGGTGTCATCTTGTGCCCCAAGTTCCAGGGCAAGTCTGTTTTGGGCCTTGAGTGTCACAGGGGTCTCAGCCTGGAGAGTCAGGAGGAGGCTCATCTTGTCTCTGGAGCTTGGCCTGGAGGTGGGGAGGACACACCAACTCAGGTCTGGAGGAGATGTCACCTTGGACCTGGAGAGCTGGGAGGGGGACCCCCTTGGGATCAGGAGGGGACCTCATCTTGATGAAAGAAACCATAGAGGGTCCCTGCAGCCCAGGATCAGATAGGTATTTTAAGCAGGATGGGAGAAGCAAAAAGCAGCAGCACCAAACCTAAGGGTACAGCCGGGCCTAGGAAACAAGATCAGGCCAAGGAGGTGGAACTAAGCACAAGGAACCAGGAGATAGCAGAGCAAGGACTAGAAGGAGGGGATGGAATCAGGGCCAAGCCTTGGGAGCAGAAAAAGGGCCTAGACTAGGGGGACAAAATTCCAGAACTGGAGCCAAAGGAGTAAAGGAAGACATCAGGGATCCCCGCTAGATTCTGGGGATCCTGGGGGGAGAAAGAAGCAAGACCAGCCCAACTGAGAAACCAAACTGAGGCAGAGACAAAGTAAAGGTGATGCCCAGTGAGTCCCCAAGATGGAGACACATCAAGGAGATGCTAGTTACCCAAGAGCTGGAGCCAAGCTTCAGACACAGGCATAGCACCAGGCAGCAAGAGCCAGGACCAGGGGGAGGAACCTGATGCTAAGGCCCAGCGGGGCTGCACACCATTACACCCACCCAGCCATCCACACACAGACACAGACACTCAGTATTGTTCACGGAGCGGGGTTAGCCCTGAGGGTAACAGCATGATGAGAGGGGCACAGAGCCTACCCCCAGGACATAGTCAGGAGGGAGAGTGGGTCATGGCTAGGCCAGCGGTCCCGGCTCTCGCTCCGGCTCGGTTCCCGGCACGCCGCGGATGTCGGGCAGCAGGCGGCAGCCAGCCACGATATCCAGGCGTTCGGCCAGAGCGCACAGGTCCCCCCGCGCCAGGCGCACGCTGTGGGCCGCCGCCAATCCTGCCGCTTGGGCAGCCGCCAGCCTACCGGCCAGAGCGGCCACATCGCGGCCCGCGCGACGGTACACGCCGCTCACCGCGGCCGCTACATCGTGGTCCAGCCGCGCCTGGCTCTCAGCCAGCCGGAGCTGCAGCAGGGAGCGCGCGAGGGCGGGCGTCGGGGCCTCCTCCTCGCCCCAGGCCTCCCCGGCCGTCTCCCGCTGCACAACAAGAGGAGGCAGGTCCCTCGGCGCGGCTTTCGGCTCCGGCTCCGGCTCCGGGTCTGAGTCGGTCTCCGCGGCCTCCCCAGCCACCCGCAACCCCGTGGGGCGGCCTCGCGTCGGGCCAGTGGGGCCCAGGTACAGCTCCTCCTCCTCCGACGAGGATGCAGAGAACTCCGAGTCCGTCTCGGCCGCCTCCCCCGGCACCACCGTCTCAGGCCTCCGCAGCGGCCTCCGCTGACGACTCTGGGACGCCATGGCACCGAGCTAGGGAGAAGGCGCGCGTAGGGACGGTATGAGGCGCGGGCGCCCTATGGTGGTTAAAAGGCGCAAGTTCTGAATTCTCAGCCCCACCACTATCTTAGCGGCTTGGGGCCATCCACTTCCCCTGCCTGGGCTTGTTTCCTTTTCTGCAAACAGAGATTATCCCTGATGATGGGGGCTACTGGACTGCAACCTCTTCAGTGTACTAATGGGGAAACTGAAGACCACCAGCTTGATCAAGGCTCTGAAGCACGAGCTCCCAGAGTCCCAAATAAAGCTCTGTCCGATTTTGCCTCCGAGCAGAGGCCACACCCTCCACACTGGCCTCCAAGCCTATGTCAGATTGGGAAGCACACGGGCTCTCAGGAGCCGTTCAGGGACCAGTGCCTGAGTCATAGAAAGGGTGACAGTCCAGATGACTCTAGGAAGAATGAGCTAGTCGGGGCGGGACGGGGAGCTCTACCACTGAAGACGGTACCGGGTCACCGAAGCTCCGAGCCTGCGAGATCCGCTACCCAGCCGAAGTGCTGCGTCTTTACCGAGGGAGGAGGGCGACAAGCCCCAACCAATGAGAGAGCAGATTGGGCGGGTGTCGGCGGCCAATCACGTGGGCCGTGCGGCTACCAACTCTGAAGCAAGCCCTCAGGACCAGCTTGGAGGGCGCGTGTGGAGTCACGTGGATATAGGTACGGCCAATAGGAAAGCGGTTGGGCTGCCGCTTCCGCGTTGTGCTGTGAGAGGAGTGGACAAATAGGGATTCTAAAAGACGAGATGTCACGTGTAACCAGTGACTCGGCCAATGGAAATGCTCGAGGACCCGGAAACAGGGACGAGACAGGGAAGGGCGGAGCTACCTGTCACTCGCGGCCAATGTAGGAAAAGCAGCTTTTCCCTCTAGTCTCCCAGGTTCACGCGCGCACCACGAGAGTCCAGAAAAGGAAGGCGGGGCTAGCCTGAAACACCAATGGAATCGAGAGTAGGCAGGCTCGAACTTAGGTGGAAGAGGCGGGGCTTGTCCAGCCGGGCCAATGACAGCACGAAGCGCTGGGCTGTCTGTGGGCGTGTGAGGCTGGCGCATGGCGGACGCGGCACTGTTCGAGTTTCTGCACACAGAGATGGTGGCGGAGCTGTGGGCGCACGACTCCGACCCCAGTCCCGGGGTGAGCGCCGGGCCCCAGAGGGGAGGAGGCACTGGCCGTTGCGGGAAGGCTGGGTCGAGGTCCCGGGGAGCGCGGAAGAGTTCCCAGTCGAACCCCTGCCCCGCCCTTGCCTCGCTCGGCGACCTCGGGCGCTGGCTTCCAACTATGGAAAGCGGAGGTCGCAGCCGGGCGGTCCTCGCGGGACCTGAGGTCCTCGCGGGAACTGGAACTGAGCCAGTTCGGGTAAAGCTCTTAGTCCAAAGTCTGGCACAGACTAAGCGGATCGTAGTTACGATAATTACTGTTATAAGATATATATTGAGAACTTACTGCCAGGGTTGATCCCGCCTGCACCACTCACATTAGGTGTGAGAGCAGATGATTCGATCTCTGTGACTCAGTTTCCTCCCTTGTAAACACCTGAGACTCAAAGTGAGACATTTATTCAGTCAACAAACTTCCTGAGCGCTTGTTGTCTTCCGGGCACTGTTTTCCTGTCCTTGCGAAGCTTACATTTCAGTAGGGGAGTCAAACAATAAAAAATAGAATATGCCATCAGTTAGTGAGAAGTTCTATTTTAAAAAAAAAAAGCTTCAGGAGAGTTGGGGAAAGAAAAGGAATGGAGTGATGGATGGTGGAGGAAGGACTTTCTGAGAAGAGAAAGGAGGGAGCAAGCCTGGGGAGCAAGTGAGGGAAAGAGCATTCCAGGGAGAGGGAATAGGGTGGAAGCCCTGCAAAAGGAGCGTGCTTGGCATTTTGGAAGTTGGACTTACGAAAAATAAATGCTCAAAGTTTGTAACACTTAGTGGGAAGTCTAGCACATAGTCAGCCCTCAAAACATGTTATAAAATCTGTTACCAAGAAACGGGTGGGGGAGATAGTAGATGCTTAATAAACGGGGGCTGTGCTTCCTTTTTTCATTAATATTCTTTTTATGATCCTCCTCATCATCATCTACTTACAAGACTTGTTTTTTATTGGCCTAGGTGTTCTTTCCAATTTAGGAGCCCTCACAAGTGTTTTTATCATCTCAACATAGTTTTCTTGAGCTCATTCACTTAAACTGTAAATAAAATCTGTCAAGTGCCAGGCTCTGCTGTAGGGCCTGGGGAAGACTCAGCCCACCATGCAAAACCCTTGGCCCCCAGGAGTTTATATGGTAGTGGGGGAGACAAATAAATGATTATATATCGTTAATGCTGTGAGAAAGAGAAAACGAGGCGGGGACTGTGCATTGGGGAGGGGGTTGCAGTATCTCAGCACCCCATCCTTCCTAGCTTGCAAGCCAGAAACCCAGGAGTCCCCAACATCTGCCTTTACTCCCTTGCCTCCAGCCATCAACCAGGCCCTGCCTGTCTGGGGGTATAAATTTGTTTCCCTTCTGGACCCTCCCTGCCTTAGTCCAGGCTTTCTCCTCTCTGCCCCGTACCAGCCTCCCCCTTATCTCCATGCTCATTTCATCTGTCACATCTTCTCTGCCCTGACACCTATGAATCTTTCAGATCTGGGCTCAAATGCCCCTTCCTCAGGGAAGCCCTCCCTGAATCCCCAGTGGAAGTGAGGTATCCTTGTTCCATTCCCACAGCCCCCCTCCCCCACATCATGATAAATATCTATCTGAATTCTGTATCGGTGTGATCCTTTGATTCATATCCAGCTCCTCTGCTGGGCTGTGTGCTGTGTGGGTGGGGACCAGTTCTGGGTATCACCACAGAATGGTATGTGGATTTGCTGAAGGAGTGAGTGCAGCCCCTGGGCTGTGGAGGATGGAGGTGGGAACCGAAATTCATTTAATATTGTGACCAATAATAGCACCTACCATGTTGTCTCATGGGCCTCATGCTCCTAGTCTCATTTGATCCTCCCCACTTTGTAGATGAGCAGACAGAGGCTTTGATGGATGGAGTCCTTGTGGTCAAGTGGCGGAGTCAGGAATGTTACTGGGCCTCCCACTTCCAAAGCCTGTGCCATAAACGCTCTCCTATCTTTCTCTGTCCTCCCTGACACTCTTCAGGAAGATTTTAATGAGTTTCTGCTGCCAAGCCAGTGTGGGGAACACAGGGTTCCTCTGGTTTGCTCACTACAGGGCTTTCAGAGCACAAGCATGCCCGAGACCCTTGGGCTGTGGCCCTCTGCCTGGCTGTCACCACAGTTGCGATGCTAGGGTCCCACACCAGAGATTCTGGCCGAGCTGGGCCGGGAGGTGGCCTGGGCTCACAAGAGTTCACGTTCCTTCAAGCTGAGGAGTCCTGTTTCTCAGGGGCACGTCTTGGGCAACCGCTCTGTTTCCCCACAGTCTTTTGTCTTTTGTTCCTGGCCCCTCCCATCTCTGTTCCTTCTCTTTGGTCCAGAAAGTGTCCTGTCTGAACCACATGCAGGTACTCTCAGGTACTTCTCGTGTCTCCAGCACAGGATCTTACTGGATTTCATCCTCAGAACAGCCCTCCAGGGTGGATGTCAGCATTCTACTTTACAGAGGAGGGACTGAGGGGCCCAAGAGGGAGGACCTTCCCAACGCCGCATGATCAGAGGTTAAATCAGGACCCGGGCATCCACTCCTGAGCTCGTCTGTGGTGTCAGGTGTGCCCCTCCCACCAGCCTTGGAGCTTCTTGAGCACATGTCCCTGCAGCACAGGCACCCAGGGGCCACAGTCACTGTTTAGGGCTTTTTGATCTCCCTGTGCTGCCTGGTTATTTGTAGCTGGTGAATGGATTCTCCTGGACGGCTGCAAGTTGAATGGGAGACCAGCCAGAGGGACCAGGAGTCAAAAGACCTTTGTTACCGAAGCAGGAAAAGTTCTGGGAGGAGGAGGAGGCAGTGGTTTTTCCACCTCAGGGAACACTGTGGGCAAAGGAGTGAACTCCTGTGTGTGTGTAATGCGTTGTCACCCAGTACTGTGAGCCCTGGCCGGTGGCCAAGGAACAGCTCTGCCGGGGCAGCCTTCATCCACTGAGGCCCAGCAAGCACCCAGGCCAGCCCCTTCTCTCAGGAGGGCCTGGGGTGCAGATAGCAGCTATCAGATACTGTCCCTGTCGTCTGGCAAGAACCTGGGAAACCAACTGGATCCCGGCAAAGTGGACAGCAGGGGACAGAGGCCGGGAGAGGGCGCAGGGCATCTGAGGCCACCGAGCCAGTGGTTGGGTCTCCACGCAGGAACTGGGTCTCTGACCCAAGGGTCATGGGAGCCATAGAAAGTTTCAACTGAGGTGTGCCAGGCTCAGATGTACTTTTTAGAAAGACCTCCCTGACTACGTGGAGACTGGGCGGGGGCAGGGCGCTGCTGTGGCTGGAGCCCAGAGCCGGGGGGGGGGGGGGGGGGGAGAGGTAGACAGAGGAGCGGGAGGAGGAGGGGGAGCTGGGCATGGGGGGGGAAGGCGGGGCTTGAGGGTGTTTGGAGCTGCCTGGGTGGGTGAGTGGGGAGAGGCCAGGGTGACAGGCTGGGAAGTGTGCTGGCTTTTCCCTCTCACTCACCTGGTCTCTCACTGCGCTGCTTTTGGGTCTCCTGGGACCATTCACCTTGAGGTAGATCAAAGTCATCCCTTCTCCCCGGGCTTGTCTTAAGGCAGGAAGCAGGGCCGCTCCTTCCCGGGATGCCCTGGCCCAGCTCAGAGTGGCTCCACGGGTGGGGGTTGAACCTCACAAATAAGCAAGGGGTAGGGCAGGCAGGAGAGCCAGGCAGACGGCCCCCCAGCCAGCCCCTGAGCCAGCCTCTGGTCTCTTCAGTCCAGGAAGGGGCGGGCGGCCAGTTTGGTTGGCTTGTTTTCCATTCATCCTACTCTGTGGCCCTTTTCAGTCTGAACGCTTGAATGAATGTTTAAATCTCTCATTGTTTTTTCTCCTGCTTTGTTCCATTTTTGGCACTCGGATGAATACTAGACTTCCTGGATCTCTTCCACGAGTTGACTTTTATCTCGTTTTTCTTTTTTTCCCCTACCTCGTGGTTTCTTCTTAATGACCTGTGAGGTTTTATCTACTTGCCAGGTTTGTCCATTTTTCAGCTCCCTTGTGAACAAATGTTTATTTGGGCTACCATATTTTTCACTTCCAAGAACTTTCCTTTGTCCCATCGTCCCTTCCTCCGAGCATCCGTGCTCTTTGTTGGATGCGCTTCATGCTGACACTGATAAGCCTTCTTGGCGGGGGAGGGTCCTCCGTGTTTCTCCCAACATCTCGTTTCCTCTCAGCGGGCTGTTATGGGAGCCCAGAAAGGCACCGACTAGGTTGGGCTGGGCTCCAGAAGCTTCCAACGGGATGAGAGAGCCCACCTTGCCCTCCATAGGAAGGAGAAACTCCTAGTGTATGAAGAGCTTTTGTGGGGACTGGGGTTGAATGCCTCCGAGTCCTGCTGTGAAAGCAGGTGAGGCTTCTGCCTCCTTCTCCACCCTCCTCCCACCCCCTGCCTGCCCTCTGCCCTCCACTCCCCATCTCCCTGCCACCCCCAGTCTCTTCAGTAGATGTTTAACTGGCCCCCATCGAGGGCTGGGGACAGTGGGTCCAACAGTAACAGCAGCTCTGGAGTGAGCTGCTTGTCACTCACCACAGTTCCCATGTGGGGACCCTGAGGCATGGGACATTAGAGAGCTCACCCAGGGCCAGAATTCACACTCAAGCAGTCAGAAGCTCACCTAAGGGAAACCTGAACTTGGGAAATCCCCCCACACCCCCTCAGAGCTCCCCGGCTGGGCTGAGGACCCTGATGACTCTGGCTGTCCCTGCTCAAGGCTGCTGTCCTGGCTGTGAACTGGGCCTGGGGCATCTGCCCTCCCCCGCTTAACTCTCCCTTCAGACACAGACATGGCTCCCTCAGAGGAGAGCATCCTTGCCCAACAGAGGGCATGTCCCAGGAGCACTACACGGCCTTTTTCCCTCCCTGCAGCCCCTGGGGCCATTACCCCTCTACCCCCAGAATGCCAGCTCCATCAGGGCAGGGACCATCTATGTTCCCCTCTAATATGGCCCACATCAAGAACATTTGTGTAGCACTTGTCATGTGAGGAAAAGGCATTCTCCTTAGCCTGGACTGCAGAGGCCCCCTCCCTGCCCCACCTCTCCTGACTGTCCCCCCACCTCTCAGCCTAAGCTGCATTCTCCGCGATTTTTCCGGCCCCTCCCCAGTAACCCCCAACCCTGGGACCACTCCTGGGGGAGCTGGCTCTGCCCTGCTCTGTGCTGCGGTGGAGGGGGGGTGCTCAGCCCTCTCACCAGGTCGTCATCCCCCCACCAGGCACAGTAGGTGAGCTCCTAGAGGAAGGCCAGGGAATGTTTGTGGAGTGAACAAAGGGGAGTGGAGAGCCCTTGGGGCCCAGATGTGCAGATGTGCTCTGGGTCAGCAGGGCCCAGCCTGGCCCCCTCCAGGCACTCACCTCTAGAAGGAAGGTGACCCGGGAGTTGGCCGTGATCCCTGTGCTGCGATCAGTCAGCACACAGGACAGAGCCCCTCCTTTGTGGGGTTTTCCTTCCAGCCAAGGGCTCTTTCCCCCATCGGCCAGGGGGCTCATTCCGGAGGCTGATGGATGCAGAGGTGGTGAGTGATGGAACCCCTTCCTGAGCCCGACTCAGAGCACTTGGTTTACATTTCCAACTTCCTTAATCCTCACAAGGACCCTTGGCAATAGTGCTGTCAACCTGGTCCTCGTCCACATGAGGAAACAGGCCAGGACAGTTGGCCACTGCCCGATCCCACAGCCAGCGGGGGTCAGGGGCTGATCTGGCTCCGGGCGTGCGTTCCCCACTGCCTCTCAGCCTGGGCAGCATCAGCCATCGCACCCTCCCGTGTGGCATTCCTGCTGCACCTCAGGGCACCAGAGAGCGGCGTCGCGGGGGCACCCCAGGCCCGGTGCCCATAGGAAGAGGCCAGAATGGGGGGCTAGGGCCTGAGTGTCATGTGGCCAGACAGAGGAGAGGGCCACCTCTGCTGGGGCCAGGACAGCTGTGGGGGTCGTCCCGGCCACCCACCCAGCTGCCAGCTACTCTCAGGAGCCAGACCTGCTCAGGTCTGAAGGTCAGCCCTGTGGCTGAGGGCACCTCTGGGAGGTGTTTCCTAATAACCCCTCTGTGCCCCGGTCTTCAGGGGTGACATGCAGCCTACCCTGCGGGGTTGATAGAATTAAACGAGGGGGTTTGTACGAGGCCCAGTGCATGCTCGAGTCTCAGTTCCTCACTTTGTTCATTCAGTATGTTTCTCATGTGCCTCTGGTGTGCACAGGCTGGCAGGACAAGCTCAGGCCTCTGGAGTGGCAGGCTGGCTTTGTCCCTCCAGCTCGTGACACCTCCAGTCCCTCACACGCCTCCATAGACCCCATCCGCCCTCGGGACCTGCACCCGCCCCTCATTTCAGGAAAAATGAGGGTCTTCCCCAGGCTCAGCTGCACCCATGCTGGTCAGCTCTTTCCTGATAACACCAATCGATTCTGTACGCATTTCGAGCATCCATCCTTACAACACCCTACGGGGTGTTCTTGATGTGGGCCACCCCCACAGAGCTGCTTCCCTCCCGGGTCCTGCCCCTGCTTCTTCTCTGTTCTCCCACCTTGGCCTGCAAGATTTTCTCCAAGAGGCGTGGTGCCTCACGCCATAGGCCGTCCTGATATTTCTGATGCTCCCAGTTTGGGCCTCTCTCCCTCTGCTCTCTCCAGGTCACACGGGTAAGAAACACATACAGGTCAGCTCTCCCCCAACCATGCTGTCTGCACTCCCCAGGCACACAGACACCAAGGACAGCCCTCCTAGTGCCCACCTCCCCGTGCCTAGTCTTTCCTCCGTGGGACCCTGGCCTGCCCTCCAGAAGGCCATGTGGCTGCCACTGCCTTCCCCAAGCACCGGGTGGAACATTTCCTTCCCCTGAGCCCCTGCGTATCTATCCCAGGATTCTTGGCTAGTATTTTAAGGCCTGATGATCATAGCTGGCTTTTACAGCCCCCTGCTGGCCCAGCCAGGGCACACACCTTCTGGACCCCTTGTTCCCCAGGAGCCCCTGGGCAAGTCATCCTGAGCTTTAGGGGTGATCAGAGTGCTACCCCGTAGGGTGTTGTAAGGATGGACACTCGAAGTGTGTACAGAATCGACTGGTGTTATCAGGAAAGAGCTGACCAGCATGGGTGCAGCTGAGCCTGGGGAAGACCCTCATTTTTCCTGGAGTGAGGTGTGGGTGCAGGTCCCGAGGGCGGATGGGGTCTATGGAGGCGTGTGAGGGACTGGAGGTGTCACGAGCTGGAGGGACAAAGCCAGCCTGCCACTCCAGAGGCCTGAGCTTGTCCTGCCAGCCTGTGCAGGAAGGCGCTCCCTCCTGGGTCTCCACACCCTGAACTGTCAGTTGCTACACTGGGTGGCTTCCTGGTGGAGGTGGCCAAAGGCCCCTGAACCTCTCTTCCCTCGCCTTGTAGGGACAGAAGATGAGCCTATCGGTCTTGGAGGGCATGGGCTTCCGCGTGGGCCAGGCCCTGGGCGAGAGGTGAGAGGTGGGCAGGGCCCAAGGTGGGGTCCCTTCCTGGGCATGCCCAGGCGGGGATGGGGTGTGGCTCCACACAGGAACCCAGCCTGGCTCCAAAGTGTCTGCCAATGCCCCCCAGGCTGCCACGGGAGATGCTGGCCTTCAGAGAGGAGCTGGATGTCCTCAAGTTCCTGTGCAAAGACCTGTGGGTGGCTGTGTTCCAAAAGCAGATGGACAGCCTCCGCACCAATCACCAGGTGCGTGCCCAAGCCTGGCCCCGCCTGACATCAGAAGGGCTGGGGGAGGGGGACCACCATGGAGGGAAGTTGCAGCCGGCCCTCCCCAGCTGGGAGGCAGGCACAGCCCCCGTCGGGCCCTCTGTGCGATCCTGATCCTTCAAGGGAAGCCAGGAGGCTGCAGTGGGGCATTGCAGCTATTCCCAGATGACCACAAGCCTCCAGGGTGGCCCCAGGGCGGCAGAAGGCCCCTCGTGACACTGCCTGTCTCAGCCTGGTCTGAGTTCCCATCGGGCACCTGCACTGTGCCTTGGCCCAGCTGGCCGCTCCCCAAGCCTGGCTGGCAGCTTCTCACAACCCTGGGAAGTCCTGCATCTTGGAAGGCAGTGGGGGTGGGGAGGACCAACACACCCCCCATGGGTGGACATCAGGCCTGGGTCTGAAAGCCCGTGGACCCTTCTGCAGCTCTGAAGGGCGGGCCTGTGACCACAGTAGTTTTGAGGGAAGGGTCCTCACAGACCTCATCACAGAGGAGCTGGGGCACTGGGTCCCTGCTTCCCTTCCTCCCACCACAAAGGTACAGTGCCAGCCCAGCCCCCATGGGCCCCTTCTCTGTCCCCAGGGAACCTACGTCCTGCAGGACAACAGCTTCCCTCTCCTTGTCCGGATGGCCTCGGGCCAGCAGTACCTGGAGGAAGCGCCAAAGGTATGCGGGCAGTCCTGGGACTCCAGCCCCACCGCCAGGTAGGCCCCTGCCCAAGCCCAGGACCCCGGGAAAGGGTGGACCCCGCAGTGAGGCCCAAATCCCAGCATGGCCCAGGCCCTGGGTGTTGGCCTGCCTTCTCTTCCCACGGTGACCTGTGCCCCCGCCCCCAGTTCCTGGCCTTCACCTGCGGCCTGCTGCGCGGCGCCCTCAGCACCCTGGGCATCAAGAGCCTGGTCACCGCCTCCGTGGCAGCCCTGCCCGCCTGTGAGTTGGGGTGTGGGGGGGTCTTCCCATCCCTTGAGGCTAGCAGGGGCTCCAAAGTCAGGCCCCACAGAACTTGCAGCCTGCGTGATGGGGTGTCTTTTGGACCCCCAGGGCCCCACTGGTCCACAGAGTCCTCAGTCAGACAGAGGACAGGCAGGGACCTGGAGCAGCCTGCAGCCAGACCTCCACTCCCCGTCCCTCCCGGTGCTTTCCCTCTGCTGGTCCCCAGGGGGGCACAGGGCCCAAGTGGGCAGGCTCTGAGCAACATGTGCAAAACATGCCATGGAAGCTGCACCAGGCCCCTCCCTGGCGACCTACATGCTTGGCCTCTGTGCCCTCAGTCACCCACACATCCCTGGGATGCAGGGCAGGTGGGCGGAGAGCATCACCCCTCTGACCAGTGAGGAAACAGGCCCCGCCTGAGGCCACCCAGGCTGACATGCAGGGCAGGGATGAACGTCTCTGAGCTCTTGGGGTGCTTTCTGCTTCTCCCCTCCGACCTGCCTCAAGCTAAAGCCAACCCGTCTTTTCCAGGTAAGTTCCAGGTGGTGATCCAGAAATCCTGAGGTGCTTCAGGTCCCATCCCCAGCTGAGCCTCACGCTGGCCCGGGGACCCGGCCACTGCCTCTGGTGGAGGCCAGAGGGCTGATGCTAAGGAGACAGGGTCCTGCCACTTCAGGGCATCACACAGGCTCAACAGATGGGTGTCATAGGGAGGTGGGGGCGTCCCAGGGGCAAGGTGGTCCCTGCCGCAGTCAGGGCTGATGTGGAGGGATGCCCGAGTTGGACACATTTCTCCACATGGCAGATGTTCAATAAAGGTTCTATCCGTGGAACCAGATTCAAAGTGGAAGGTGGGGGTCACTCAATGCTACGAGGGGAGGGGCATCTGCAAGCTACAGTTCGTGTCGTGGATCCTATGGGGAAGCAGAGTACCCCACGTAGCTCCTCATCCCTCATTTCCTGCCCTCCTGCTCTCCCTCCACCCTGGCCTGAGCCCTGGAGCTTGCTGCCTCTCACTCATCCGGCACACCTAGCAGGGGCGGGCAGCCCCCAGTGCTGGCAGCCTCACCACATCAACAAGTCTACGGCTGCCCTCTGCCCAGCAGGCCCCACGGGACGGACCTCTCTTTGGGAGCAGGGCCAGGGGCCCTGAGTGACCGGAGTGCCGGCAGGGGTGGGCTGGACTGGGGGCTGCCAGAACGAAGAATGGATGGAGGTGGGGTGAGCCAGACACCCTCAGTTCCAACCCCCGCCCCTGAGAGCGTGTGTGCGCACACACACACATACTTCATGTGCCTGGCGGACTCGAGTCATATCCAGAACATGGCCGGGCTGACCAGTCCCCAGGCAGCTTGGCATCTGTGCCCTCACCCCTCCCCCTGACGTCTCCCCTGTTTACATTCATAGTATCTGGGGGCATCACACATCTGGACTCTGCCAGGCTCTGCCACCTGCTGCTTGAGCTGGGTAAGTACCCCTGCCTCAAGCTGTAAACTGAGGCTGGGGGAAACCCAAAGGGAGGAGGAAGGGTCTCCTTGTTTAAAACACCCACAGTAGGTGGGGCTTCTCTACCTCTGTAGAGTCTGGTGCAGACACCCTGTCCAGCCGCCCCTCCCCAGCGCACTCAGCTCAGCACCACGTTCCCTGGCTTGCCTCTGAGCCTTTGCACATGCTGTTCCCTGCCTGAGTACCCAACTCTCCAAACTCATGCTCCCTCTTTGGTGTCCAGCAGCCTCGCAGCCTCTGCTGACCACCGGACCCCTTGAAGTGGTTACTCACTCGCCCTGAGCCTGCAGCCCTGAGCAGGCTCCCTGACAGCCTCATCCTGCCGTGCTCTGTGTTTACTTGTTTACAGCCCAGGAGCCTTTCCTCTTCGGTCCCTCTGGGTCCCTGGGCTGGGTGCTGGCACTGTCCAGCACAGAGCCTGCAGGTGTTTCCCAAATGAATTGCAGTTACTCAGCTTTGTCTGAGGGCAGCCGGGGAGAGCAGGGGATTGGCCTAGCCCTGCCCTCAAGAAGCTCAGGGGCTGTCCTGAAGGTTCCCTTGCAGACTCACCCCTCACTCAGACACACTAGCCTGGCCTCCCCTGACAGGACTGGGGTGTGGAGAAGGGGGCTGAGCACTGAACTGGCAGAGGAGAGGAAGGAAGTCTTCCTGGGAGAAGTAGCTTAAGGCCTGGGGGAGGAGAGAGAAGTAGCCCAGGGGAGGGAAGAGGGCATAGCTTGGCTACCGGGGGCAGTGTCTGGTCAGTGGGGTGCCCTGCAGGGCTGGTCGGCTCCCTTCTCTCTTGTCCTGGGCACTGTTCTGTGGTTGCCTCTCCTTCTCCCCATCAGGCCAGCAGCAGGGAGACAGGACCCTAGAGAGCAGAGGAGCCCCCACGGTATCTAAGGCACGTCTTGCCCAACCCCAGCCCCACCTGCCCCCTCACCTCTCAAAGAATGTCTGCAAGTGTCATCATTTTACATGAAGCATCTAGAGCAGCTGGTAAATGGGTTGGTTGGTTGGTGCCCAGGGAGCATGAGCTGCCACTGTCACTGCTGGGTGCCAGGATCTGTGCTCAGCGGGCTCCTCCTGACAACCATGAGAGGCAGGCATGGATGCTGGCCCACTTAGCAATGAGGAAATCAAGGCTCAGAGAGGTGAAGTCACCTGCCTAAGGCCACACAGCTGGGCCCTGGAGGAACTGGCAGCTGAACCCAGGACTGCATCTTCTCTGGGCCTAGACTCCCACTCCCTGTCCCAGCTTCCTTCCCTGCCACAGCAGCCGGGCCCAGGGGCTGGCCCCATAGATCCCCTGGCAGGTCCCGCCCCAGGCAGCACCGAGGCAGGCCATCTCCATCCCTTACGGGGGGCACTGCACAGGGGCAGGCCTCAGTCCTCAGGGGGCAGCCCCCAGTCCTCGAGAGCATAGCTCCCCGACAGGGACAGGCCAGGCGGGCTGAGGAAGGGGCGGGGACAAGGTGGGCAAACCGGTCGGGCAGCTGGGCTCCCAGCTCCCGGGCCTCTCACCAGCTGGGCCTGCGCTGACTGACGCAGCTGGCGGCGGGCAGTGGGGCTGGTACAGCAGCTCGGCGGGGCAGGGAGCTGGGGCTGTGAAGCTGCTGTCAGGTACGTGGGACCCCGGACTGGGGGGATGGGAGTGGGCAGGGGCCACGTGCCTAGCCCCCAACCCTCACTGACCCTTACTCTCATCACCCTGTTTCCTCTGCCTCAGGGCTTCCCCTGTCCCCGCCTCCAAACAGCATCCTTCCTTCACTTCTGCTTTGGGCTCTAGACATTTTAAATCCAGAGCACTTCATCTCATCCCCAGTAGGCTGAGCCTCTCCCCAAATCAGACCACCCTGATTTCATTTGCTCCCCTAGAGTCCCCCCTCCCTCCAACCCTCCAACCGAATGTCCCAGCCCCGAAATTTCAGGCACTTGTGGCTCACTGCTTCCCACCTCTCACCACACTGAGGTGGGAAAGGGGCCCCACCTTCCACAGCATACACCCCAGTGCCTAGGTCCCCCTTATTTTTACTCAACTACCCACCGGCTCCCAGATTCTGTCTGCTCAGCACCGCCACTGTCCTGGCCTCTTGGAAATTCCTAGCAGCTCCCAAACACCCAATTACCTAACCCTTGGAAACCTTACCCACCCCAAATTAGCCCCTAACACCCCCCCAACTGTTCTCTGTCCTCCCACGTCTGGCCATCCGTCCCCTGTCCTGACCTCTCACTGTTACTCAGAAGAGCCCCTCTGCCCCACCTGGGAGACCCAGGCCCCCAACATCAGGGACGAGGTCTCTCATCCATCTCAGGTCACAGGGAGCTGTCATGGTGAAGGGTGGGGGGCCCTTGCTGGGGCCTGAGAGGGCTGGGCACTGAGCCTGGCCCTGCCCCACTCTTCTCTACACAGACCCCCGGCCACCATGCACAAGCACTACACCGTCCACTTCGCCAAGGGCTCCCGGCCGCCCACCGACTGCTATTTCTTGGACCCGGAAATGGGGCACCAAAAAGGTAGGGGTTCAGTTTGGGGGGTCTGGCAGGGAGAAAGGCCTGTGAGTTGGGGGCTGCTGAGTGGATTGCTAAGCAGAAAACCTCAGGCCCCAGGGGAAAATGCCACCAGCGCTCACCATCAGAGGCTTCCGCACAGAGGGCCAAAGGTGGGAGCCTGAGCTGGGATGCCAGCGGGGGAGGCCCACCCGGCCTGCCCCTTCCCCAGCATGGAAAGAATCCCCTCCCCAGATCGCCAGGCCTGTGGGGACTGCCCCACAACATGGCAGCTTTGGGTGTGGGTAGGAGAGCGAGCCCCCGCCCCACGCTGAGTGTATTCGAACAAGGCGGGGGTTCAGCCTCCCACGGTGACCGCAGGTGCTCCTGCCCGGGGTTCAGAGGGGGCAGTTAGCCCCCATTAGGGCTGATTCAGCCTCCTTGCCTCCCAGGGCAGCCCCCTTCCTGCTGGCCTATTCTGAGCCCAGGTGCAAAGTCCAACCCCCTTCTCAGTCCCCATGCCAGCCCCCTCCCCACAGCCACCGCCCATCACGCTGGCCTCCTCTGGACCAATGAGGCCAGCTCCCAATGGATTGCTCTCAGTCCCCCCTCACTGGGGACACCCCAGGGACCAATGATTTTGGGGTAGCAGGGACTCTGGGGCATCATGCCCTCTCCAGCCCCTCACCTGGCTAGAGTCCAGGCCCCTGGACCTCTTCTCCCCTGACCTGTGGAAGAGCACAGAGTGGGGCCCCTCTGCCCACACCCACCTCGTCATTTTCCCCAACTCCTCTTGAGCCTCAGCTGAGAGATAAGCCCCAGCCTGCACCTGAAGATCTGACCTGGTTCCTGCTGGTGCCCCTCAGGGGTCAGGGACCCAGGCCCAGTCACCCCCACTTCCTTCCTTCCAGGATGCTGTCATCAGTGGTGCCATGACCTAGCAGCACCTGGAGCCCACGGGCCCTGTTGGCCGCTCCCCCAGGCATGCTGGCAGTTGGCCTACCACAGCCACAGGGGGTGTGTCGGCGGCTGTCGCTGGGGCCCCCAGCCCCCGCTCCTGCAGCAGCAGCAGCAGCGGTGGCAGCCCCAGGCCCCAGCTCCCAGCCCCCTGCGGCAGCGGCTCTACCCTGCCCAAAGGGCCCAGAAGGGGATGCCTGCCACCTCAACTGCCCCCGTACAACCAGCCAGCGCCCCCCAGCCGCCCCCCGCACCCACCACGGCACACACCACGGCCAGCAGCAGCCCGGCCCTGCCCTCCGCCACCGGCACCCTCCTGGAGCCCAGCAGGCCCACTGAGGCTCGGCCCCTGCCTGCCCCCACTGCCTATGGCTCCTTCACCTCCTACAGCTCCGGTGCTTACCCTGCCTTCCCAGGACTCTGTCCCTGCTGCCTCGCTTCCCACCTGGGCCTAGGGCCTGCCATCCTCACCCCTTGCTCTGGTCCCTTGCCCTGGGCCTCGGGCGGCCACCCCTGCTTCACCTGCTGGGATCCAAGCTTCTAGGCCGGGCCTGTCCACAGTGCCCCCGTCCTGGGCTGGCCAGGGGCCTGGGCCCCAGCTCTCACCCTCTGCTGACACCCTAGCTCTGCTTTCTCTCTTCCCTGCCCTTCCTCTGCAGAGGACTTGGAGCAGGGGGCCGCGCACACCCGCTTGTTGGCCAGCTCTGGTATGGGGGAGACGGGTCAAGTGTGCGGCTAAAGCAGGAGGTAGGAAGCAGCCTAGGGGATGGAGAGAGCAAGGCAGCCATGGGAGGGGTTCCACCCACCCCCTCACTCACACACTCACTCATTCATTCTGTGACTAGGTGGTGCTGGACCCTGTAGTGGGTACCAGCTGCTGTTCTGGGGGTGCCCCAGGAAGCTGGGCAGACAGAGATCATCGCCTTTGTGGAGCTCAGGGTCCATGGTGGTGGGGTGGGAGGGGCGGACACAAGAAACAAGATAAGTAGCAAAGTTCAAAAGTGTGTCACCAGCTGATAACCAGGATGGGGAAGAATAAAGCAAGGAGAGAGGAGGGCACATCAGGGTTGGCAAATTAAACAGGATCATCAGGTGAAGCCCCACGAAGGTGACATTTGAGCAAAGATGGGGCAGTTCTCTCAAGTAAGTGGCAGCAGGATCAGCAAATGCAAAGATTCTGTTGGGGCCAGGGGGAGGCAAGGAGGTCCACATGGCTTGAGCAGGGGGCAGTGAGGAGGAAGATCAGAGGGTGTGCAAGAGGGAAGAAGGCGGCCAGACGCTGTGGGCCTCGTGGCCGCTGGCCGCGGTGAAGGCTCGGCTTTTGACATCCCAGGGAGGTGGGACCCTGAGGCACAAGCACTGACTTGAGATCCGACAGGAAAGTGGACTGGAGGAGGCGGGGGGTGGGAAACTGGAGTCCAGGCGAGAGGAGCTGGTGGCCTGACCAGGGAGGTAGAGGTGGAGGTACGTGTTGGGTCTGGTTGGAAAACAGAACAACAGCTTCACAGGGACTTGGCCCCAAGGCAGACACGACCTTGTCCCTACAGCCTCTGGGCCACGCTGCCCATTTCACTCAAGGGAAGTAGAGGCTCGATGAGGTGAGGTCAGCCAGCCACCAGGCACAGCAGGCTCAGATCTTCCCGGCCGCCAGCTTAGCTGACCTCGGCGGAGTCTTCCTCCTGCCCTCCCAGCTATGCCTCCAGGCCCTGTGCCGGCCCTCAGGGAGGGAAGGAAGCTACAGCCCAGGCCTCTGTGAAAGTGGGTGTTTCCTCCCCACCATGCCCTGTGAGGCCAGCCTGGCGCCCCCCCCACACACACACTGAGCCCTACCTTTCTGGTGCCCCAACTCTGGGTCCACGAAACAGTGCTCAGTGGGAGCCCGAGACGGGAGGGCAGGCACCCTCTGCAGAGTGGACACTATAGTGCTTGCGCATTAAATGCTTGTGCCAGAAATTACCCCAGAACCTGTGCCCTAAAGGGCCATTCCAGACGACGACATTGACAGAGGGCCCACCCCTGTGGCCAGGCCCTTTGGCACCCACACTCTCTGGCATCTCTGCATCCCACTCTTCAGAGGAGGGGACTGAGCCTCTCAGGGGCATCACTCTGCCCGGTATGCAGAGAAAGGTGGCAGGGCCAGGACCAGAAGATGCGTCTGCCCAGGCTGGGGCAGGATTAGGGACTTGCGGGCACAGGGTCACAGAGAGGTGGACAGAGCAGAGGAAGGAGTGGGCAGGAAGCTGAGGAGCCTGTGGCTGTCGGGGCCCGGCTGTACTCAGAGCCAGGCTGACAGAGGAGGAAGGAACTGACACGGAGAAGTTTTGAGCATGGAAAGCGGTATCTTAAGTATTTGCAGGCCTGGAGTCTCAAGAAAAGCCCATGGGATTTTCCTAGGGGGACCACGGGCTGGTGGCTGAGCCTGGTGACCTAAGGCCAGGGCAGCCAAGTACCCACACGTGTCTGGGTCGGGGCCAGAGGGAAACTAGCCTTCCAGCCTTTGCCTGGTGGGTCTGGGGCCCAGAGGGACACAGATGCTTCTGTCTGAGGGTTTGACCTGAGTCATCTCTGGGAGTCAGGGAGGGAGATCCCTGTGCAGGGAGCAGCTGAGGGCAGGCACTGGGGAGGGCAGATGGGAGGAGGGTGGTGCCTGGCCAGCCTCATTGACTCAGTTTCCCCACCTCTACCCCCTCCTCAACCCCGGCCCCCAGAGATCCTGACAGAGGATGATGTCTACTGCAGCTGCCTGGCCAAGACCCTCTGCCACGTGCCCGTCCCTGTGACTGTGGGTTTCTATGCCCCCTTTGGCTGCCGCCTGCACCTGATGCTGGACAAGATCACAGGTGAGGATCTGCGTGCGTTGGGGGAGGGGTGATTAAGGGAAACGAAGCCTCTGGTCCCTGCCCAGCCCCAGGTTTCCCCAAGACCAGCTCACTCCTAAGGCTGGTCCGCTCCAGTCCAGATGCCCATAAGTCAGCATTAACCGGGTCCCTCCCCACACCCATAGCCTCTGCCCCCCCAAACCCCAGTTCCTTGCTCCAGTTTCATCTCCAGCCTCCTGGCCTCCAGCCTCACCCCGTCCTCCACCAAATCTACTGCAAGGAATCTTTCTAAAAAGCCCTATTCCTCCCCTGCTCAAAAGCCTCCCACATCTCCCCAGCATCCTAGGGAGAAAGCCCAGGTTCCTCACTCCTGCTAAGTCCCTCCTGGCTTCTGTGCTCCTCGGACCCGTCTCTTCTCCTCAGCCCTGGCCCCAGGCCTGGTGCCCATGAGACCCCTGGCAGATAATGTTAATTGAAGACATGAGCTGAAACCCAGCCAAGTTCCACAGGAGCTCAGCACTGGTTCAACCCTGTGGGGGCTCAGACCCTAGCCCTGATCACGGTCAGAGAGGCTGGAGGTGACTCACCTCCAAATGCCTGGCCCTGGTGAGCACTTCCTAAACAAGCCCACATCCTGCCTCTGTGTTGTCACGGAACAGCAAACAGGGTCCTGGGAGGAGAAGAGATGCGGCTATAAGGAAAAGGGAGACAGCATGACGGACCTTCTAGGCTGTGCTGGGTGACTCCCACTTGTTCACTCCCTAACCTTACAGCAGGCAGATCCTGCCCCAACTTCTCGTGAGCCATCCTCCAGACATTCTCCCAGCACTTCCTCAGTGCTCAAGGGGCACAGGGTGACCAAAACAGCCAGAGCCCTACCCTTCCTGGGCTCACAGACCAGTGAGGGACCTGGGAACAGACCTGTCCCCAGACAATTGATGACCCAGAGTGGGGTGGGGGAGCCAGGGACACCTGACCCAGCTTGGGGATCAGGGAAGACTTCCTGGAGGAGGAGACAGCTGAGCTGTGAGCTGGAGGAAAAGCAGTAAGCCAGGAAAATTGGGCCAAGCTGTGCCCTTGCAGCATCTCTTCCTCAGCACCTCCAATGCTCTCTTTCATTCCTTAGAGCCCTCCCTGCCTCTCTCCTCTGACCCTCACCTCCCCCTCAAGACTCTTTCCTGTTCAAGCCTGGCTCCAGGCCTCTCCTTCTGCACTTGCTCAGCTTTCTGGGATGGGCCCTACCCAGGCCTGAGCCTGGTCCCCGCGGCCAGAGCCCAGCTGCTCACACCGTACCCCCAACCCCTCGCCGGGTGCCTTCGGTCCCCGCAGCGCTGATGCAGCAGGAGGCGACCCAGCGCGAGGCCGAGGAGCTCCAGCGCGTGCAATGCAGGCCGCGGTCAGTGCGCGGCTGGGGCTTCCCACAGCTTCTGTGGTACCTGGTGTTCCTGCAGCCCGTCATCACAGAAGTGCACCTGCGGCGCAAGAACGTGAAGTTCCTCTTCATCCGCTTCAGCGCCTGGCAGTACGCGGGCACGGACAAGCTGTGGGCCGGCCTGGTCACCACGCTGTGCGAGGGCATCCGCCATCACTACGGCGCGCTGCCCTTCAGCGTGTACTCGGTGATGGGCAACAAGCCGGGCGCGACGCCAGGCTTCTGCCAACGCGAGTGGCACTGCCGGCTGCGCGTGTGCCTGGCGCTGCTGGCGCTGCTGGCGGCGCTCAGCCTGGGCGTGGGCCTGCTCTACTTGTCGGTGGGCAGCCGCTCACTGGGCCACGGCGGCGCCAACGGCAGCCTGCTCCAGGTGGTCGGGGGCGCGGCCACCACACTGTCGGGCTCCGGGCTGCTCATGGCCGTGTACTCAGTGGGCAAGCACCTGTTCGTGAGCCAGCGCAAGAAGATTGAGCGGCTGGTGTCGCGCGAGAAGTTCGGCAGCCAGCTGGGCTTCATGTGCGAGGTGAAGAAGGAGGTGGAGCTGCTCACTGACTTCCTGTGCTTCCTGGAGATCTACCAGCAGTGCCGGCTGCGCGTTGTGCTCGAGGTCACGGGGCTGGACACTTGCTACCCGGAGCGCGTGGTGGGCGTGCTCAACGCCATGAATACACTGCTGTCCGACAGCCACGCGCCCTTCATCTTCATCCTGGTGGTGGACCCCAGCATCCTGGCCGCGTGCCTCGAGAGCGCCGGCTCCATGAAGGGCACGGCCGACAATGGCTACCTCTTCCTCAACCGCACCGTCACGCTGCCCTTCTCCGTGCCCATCATGGGCCGCCGCACCAAGCTGCAGTTCCTGCACGACGCGGTGCAGAGCCGCGACGACCTGCTCTATCGCGAGATGACGCGCAAGCTGCGGCCGCCGGGCGGGGCGGGGGACGGCGAGGGCACGCGGCTCCTAGGGGTGGAGACGCGGGCGGGGGCCGAGCGCGCGCAGAGCCGCATCGACGCCGAGGCCGCGCGCCGCATCCAGGAGGCGCTCTTCTGCCTGCACGACGAGCGCGACTGCCTCTACGAGTACGTGCCCGACAACGTGGTGTCCATGCGGCGCATCGTCAACACGGTGCCCATCACTGTGCGCCTGCTGCAGCAGCAGCAGCAGGGGGACTTCGTGGGCCCCTCGCCGCGCCAGGCCGTGGCTTGGGTCGTCCTCGCCAACCAGTGGCCATGCCGCCTCAGCTGGGTGCTGCAGTGCCTGGAGGACCGGCAGCAGGCTGGGGGCGCGCCCGACGCCCGCGCGCGCCTCTGGGACGTGTTCTGCGACAACAGCCACGAGCTGCACACCATGACCAAGGCGCTGCAGAACGTGCTCGACCTAGACGGCGACCCCGAGCTTTTCGAGCGCTTCCTGGACTCCGACTTCCCCTTCACCGTGGCCGAGGCGCAGAGCCTGCTGCGCTGCACGGTCAACCTGGATCATTCCATCCGCCGCCGCATGGGCCTCATCCGGGCGGTCAGTGCGCTCAAGCCGCCCAGCCCACCCAAGTCCCCTGCCCACGACGCCCCCCACGCCGCCAACGGAGCCAACCAAGCCCCACGGGCAGCCGTGTCAGGTCACTTTGCAGGGCACACCCCTGCGCATGCCAGGGAAGCCCACCACCCCCAGGACTGGGTTCAATGGGGCAAGCCCAGACCTGTGGCTTAAGCGCCTATCTCTCCAGGGGAATCCAGCCCAGGCAGGCTTTGAATGGAAGACTCTGGGGTGGCAGGAGGCAATAATTCCATCTGTCCAGATAAGGGTGTAAGGGGGCATGACTGGGCCAAGACCCAGGGTCGTTTTCAGAATGAAGCCTGTGGTAGCCATGATCCCCAGGGGAATCTGTGAGCCAGAGAGAGCTGTTGGCAGTAGCCACCAGGAGTGGGCAGTGTATCAGTGCCAGTGTGAGAGCTGGGGCAGAAGGACCGGTGGCGGAACTCAGGTTCAAGTGCAATAAATGAAGATGTGAAAGCCCCTGATTGCTCTTCGTGCCCTGGTCTCCCGGGCTCAGTGAGGGCTGAGGACAAGGCCAGCTCTGTCCTGCCAAGCTCACTTCATCTCCAGGGAGTCGGGCAGTCTCAGCTGGCAGCCTCATGGCTGGCATCCCGGTGGCAGGTGGGGCTGCGGGGGCGGTGGGAGAGGCTGCAGAGTCAGGGGAGATGAAGGACAGACGGATGTGCAGGTTGACTCAGTGGAGAGCGCCCAGGCCTCAGGGAATCCAGGTCTTTGTCCCTACACCCTAGCTTGCCCCTCTGTAGGCAGGGCAGGAGCTGGCATTTCCGAAGGCGGTGTCCCTGGTGACCTCAGCAGGCTGATCCACTCTCTCGGGGTGGCTCCACCCCGGGCCTAATGGGTTAATTAGGCCCCGCTGGCACCTCAGTCAGCTGAGGTGGGCACTGCTGCCTCCCTGGACAAGTAACTGTCCAGGGGGTGCCTACCTTATGGGTCACTCCAGGGCCACCTGATGAGCCCCTTGATGAGGACAGGGAAGTTGAGCAGAGATGGTGCACTTGTAGGACACCGAGTTGGGGCCAGAGCCAGGCTGAGGAGGGGCTTTTCCCAGGGCTGGACTCCACCACCGTGCCTTACCACCTTCCCTCCTACCGGTGGGATAGAGACCTAGAATGTGTGCACCACGCCTCTGGGCAGCTTCTGGTTCCTCACTGGTCAAACAGCCACACAGGCCTGTGGCGTGCCTGGCCCAGTCCAATGGGGGATGGGGGACCAACACTTAACATATCCTGTGTGACCAGAGGTCAAGGGTATGACTTCTGAGCCAGGGCCCCCAGAGCTGTGGAGACAGTCCCAGAGGGAGCCAGGAGCACTGCAATGATGCACCACCCTCAGGCTGTGCAGTCTGGTAGGGATCCTGACCTCACATGCCTTAGCTCCAAGACTGGGCACAGCACCCCAACATCCCTGGCCAGTAATTGCTTCAAAATGGACGCAGGGAAGAGAACCAGCCTGGGACTTTACAGGAGCTGCCAGAACTGAAGCACCAGCAGTCCCGGCACAGCTGAGCTAGTGGGATAAAGCTGGACATGCTGGGAGCTGTTTTCCAGCAGTAGCAGGTGAGCCTGCCCCAGAATGAAACCACTGTGGAGACACGTGGGTCCTCGTGACACTGTTAGATCAGTGTCTCTGTAGACGCGCTACTGGAGCCAACAGATATCCTTTCCCTTTTGTTCCCTAAGCTAATTTGACTTGGGCTTGTTTTTTACCACCAGAGTCCAAGCTGAAAACAGGCTGGCACTGGGAGTGGGGTGCTCGGGAGGCAGAACTAACCAGTAGACTCAGTTGGCAGACAGGAGCAGAACTGAGAACCCCCCAGGCCCCAATGAGAAGCTGCTCCCTATTACTTGGTACCAAGTTGTGGCTTGTTTATCTTAGGCTGACCACACACCTGCCAAAGCTAGAGCTGTGGGAGACTTAGAGGAAAAAAAAAAAAAAAACAGGATGTCAGAGGGGCTGGGTGTGGCCAAGATGGCGCCCTGTCCACCAGCATTCAGGGCCTTTCTCTTGTGTGGAGCTTTTGCTGAAAACTTGCCCCTAGAAGGGAGTGGAAGTGGTGTGTGTCCCTTTCCCACCAGGACAAGAGGCAAATGCCTTCTCCATTCTCCTCCCCCACTGGCTGCTGGATGCAGGGTCTCCTGGGGACCTAGGGGATGCAGAGCCACCAGAGGGCGGGGGCCTGGGTCCAGGAGTCACTTTGGAGCACAGCTGCCTGCCACCCCAAACCCCCACATGCATGAAAGTAAACTCTCCCATGTTAGGATATTGAGATATTTAACGTGTGGTACAGCATCTAGCCAAGGAATAAAATGGCCTCCTGTCTTCACAAGAAGCTCGGGCAACACTTGAATGGCTGAAGGCAAAAGAAAGAAAATACTTGGCCAAAGGGATCTACCTCTGTGACCCAGGACCCCTAAGAGCTGGAAAATTGGGAGCACTTCAGAAATGGTCTGTCAGTCTCCTGGGGCTGCTATAACAAAGTCCCACCAACTGGGAAGCCCAGAACAACCAAAGATTATTCTCTGAGTTCTGGAGGCCAGAAGTCCAAAATCAAGGAGTCGGCAGAGCCACACGCCCCCCCAAACCTGCAGGGGAATCCTTCCTTGCCTCTTCCAGCTTCTGGTGCTTTGCTGGCCAGGCTGCTGCCACGGATCCCCCAAGCCCCTCGCCCAGATGGGAGTCCCACCTGTGGGTGTCTTAGGGGGCAGTTAAGAGAACTGGAGCTGTCAGTGACCGAAGGGCAAACAGTGGCCTAAATAGGAAAGCTGTTCACCCCAGACGCCCAGGCAGCTGGAGCAGAAGGTTCCTGGGTTTGCACGGGTGCTGAATGGGCTCCAGGCAGCAATGTTGCAATTCTCATAACCTTCCCACTGCATCTCTACCCACCCGGGCCGGCCTCCCCCGCAGGAAAGAAGGGGTCGGTGCAAAGGCCTTTCCTTTAAAGTGGTTCTCTCCTGAAGGGTGAAACTCAGATTTCTCAGAAATGCCCCACAGCCCTCCAGCCATACGCTTGGTGCCCATGGAGGCGCTCTCCCTCCCAAACACCCAGGGCTGCCAGAGCCGGGCTGCTGTCTGTTCTCCTTGAGCTAGAGGTGATCAGGCAGAGGGATGACCTCTGAACTCAAGCACCATGTCCATCAACAAAGCTGGAAGGTATCTGGGGGTTGTTTCCCTCCGAAAAAGGGGGAAATGGGAGTGTATGGGAGACGGCCAGCAGGATTAGTCGCAGGAGCGAGGACGGGCACCAAGTGGGGAGGGGATGGGAAGACGTGGCTCCTGCCTGGGCAGCCTCCTGGCCTTCCTCTGGGGGACCACTGGCCCATGGCCCGGCAGAGGCTGCGTAGCTGGGACCTGTCTGCCCCACCCCGCGCCCAGAACCCCTGAGGGGGAACCTGGGATCAGCACAAGCAGAAAGCAGGCAAATGGGGAACCCAGCTCTGGTTTATTAGAAAAGGTGTGAACAGAGTTGCACCAACAGGAGCAGCCCCTCCCCCGCCCTCCGCCCGCTGCCGCCTCCCCGCCCCGTTCCGCCCCCACCCGGGTTGTAGTGCCTCTCAGGGCGCAGCCTCCAGGGGCCTGGACGGCAGGGTCTCCAGAGCCCTGGCTGCTCCCCACCCCAGCTCCCTGATAGATTTATTGCACTTAAGAAAAAGAAAGCTCTGATCCTCCACTCCCATCTCCCCCCGCCCACCCCCAGACCAGGCCCTCACCCTGCCTGGGGCTGCTCTGCCAATTCCAACCACCACCGTCGCTCACCGCCCCAACCACACCGTGCCTCCTGCCTGGTCCTGTGCCCGGGGCCACCAGGGGGCCATCCCACTGCCACCTAGGACTCCTGCCCTCGACAGGGCAGGTGTGGCCAAACAGGCCCCTGGGAAAAGGCACCTGGCCTCGTGGCTGATGTCCTCGGAGACCGTGTCAGCCTCCTCCTCCCCGTCCTCCTCCCATCCACCCCCGGCCCAGTCTTCGAGTGTTGAACACATAAATAGAAGTGCTTAAGTAAGGATGGGGAGGGCCGCTCCCTGTAGCTCCTGCACCCCATGTAGTGTTGCTGTGGGGGGTGGGGGTCCCCGGGAAGGCCCCCCCCACCCCCTGGCGTCCCAGGCCTCAGGAAGGCTGGGGGTGAGGGTGAGCAGATTCTCATGGCTCTGGCCTCAGTTCGTTGAAGACCGACCGGAAAAAAGGAACTTGGGAGAAGAGATGGAGGGTGGGGGGGTGTGTGTCAGAGCCAGGGGCTCAATTCACTGGCCCCCCAGCTCCCTGGGCCCCTGGCCCTCACCGCACCTAAAGTGTCACAGTGTCTCCTGCCCAGATTCCTGACTGGCTTCCAGCAGCAGCTCCTCGAGCTCCTTCTCGTTCTTGGAGCAGCTCAGCTCTGCGCGAGGAGAAGGGCCGCCAGTCAGGCAGGTGGGTTGGGGGTACCAGTCCGTCCCCACCAGCCCTGCCCCAAGCCAGACCCTCAGGGTAACACAGGCCCAGGTACCACTGAGACTAGCAGACTCCAGGCAGCAAATCTTCCATGCCCCACCCCCAAGGAGTGCTCCCAGGGAAGGAAGGTGGGGACTGAGGATCAAGTTGCACTTGTCCCCCACCCCTTCAAAGGCCATTCTGAAGAGGGGGAAACTGAGACACGCCAACAGGCAGGTGCTTGCCTGGGGTCACACCCAGCACCCAGGGGCCCCCCTGTCACCCAGCCCCAGCGCTCCTCTCACCGTGTTCCAGGCCACAGCCGCCTGCCTTGGCCTCGGGCCCCGGGGGCGGCTCTGGGGGCAGTGCGAGGGCAAACTCAGGCTTCAGGCCGTTGGGCAGCGGTGGCCCTGACTGAGGCGGCTCTGGCTGTGGCTGAGGCTCAGATGACCCTAGGTTCTGAGGGCTGACAGCCTCAGCCGGTGGTAGTGCAGGTGAGGCGGGAGGGGAGGGTAAGGCAGGTGGGGATGGAGGGCAAGGAGGGGCAGCGGGGGAAGGAGGGGCCGGTGGCACAGGAGGCTCTGCTCTCTCAGGTGGACTCTCCACCCGGGTCACCACAAACACTTTGTGGCCCCGGCCCGGGCTGGACACAGAAATGCGCTGCTCAGTCGGGGAGGAGGGGCAGCCTGGGGGGCTCCTGTCCCCAGGGCCCAGGGAGTCCGTGGGGGGCACCAGGGCGGGGCAGGGGGCCTCAGCCCTCTCCCCATCCTCCTCCTCCCGGTCCTCCCCGTCGGAGTCTGAGTCTGAGTCTGAGTCCGGCCCAGGGCTGGGGCCGGGGGCCCCGTTCTCCTGCGCCTCTGCGGCAGGCTCCTCCCCAGGCTCATCGTCAGGCTGGGGCTCAGTGACGGTGATCTCGGGCATGGAGGCCGACAGCTGCAGGCGCTGCTCCTTCTCCTCCCGCTCCCGCGCCAGCACAAAGTTGCGCTTGCAGCCGTTCTGGATCTCCGCAAGCAGCGCCTTCTGCGTCTCGATGAAGCTCTTCACCTGTGGGCGAGCAGGCCTGGCTAGGGCTCCAGGTGGCCCACCTGCCGGGGTCCCAGGGCCGCCCTAGGCCAGGCTGACCCCCAACTGCCCGCAGGGAAGGGCCCGCTCACCGCCTCCTTCTTGGGCTCGCGGTCAAGGTCCAGGCGCAGTAGGGAATGGTTCACCTTGAGGGCCAACGACAGTGCCATGAGCCCGCCCGTCTTGATCTCGTTCTCCCGAAGGTCCAGTCTCAGGAGGCGGGGGCTCTCGGCGATGAACTCCGCCACCGCCACCGCGCCTGGGAGGGGGACCGCAGGGGCTGGCCACAGGCCCACACCCAGCTGGCCGCCCCCCAGCCCGGCCTGCACCAGCCCCGCGCCCAGCCCCGTGCCCTACCCTCGCAGGTGAGCTTGGTGGAGGCCAGGCCAAGGCGCAGCACGCTGCGGTTGCCAATGAGGCCGTTCTTGAGGTTCCGCACGCCCTCGTTCCCGATGGGGTTGTGGCCCAGGTTCAGCGTCTCCAGGCTGTGAGTGTGCGGCTGGAAGTGGGGCGTGTGAGAGCGAGGAGAGGCCCAGAAGGCCAGTCAGGGAAGAGGCAAACACACGGGGTCTCTCCTCGGCAGTGCCCCCGGTCTGAGCCCCAGCACATTCCTACTTGAGGCCGAATCCCTCATATACTCAGAAGTCTCCCAAGTGCCAGCTGCCTGTCCATGCCCCAGCCCTCCGAGCATCCAGCCATCCCCCACGCCCCACAGCCCGGGCCCACTCTCTGCCCCAGCCAGCAACCCAGGGACTCGGGCCACAGGCCTGGCCCTGGGCAATTCTTAACCTGGGTATGAGTCTTTTTATCCCATGGGCTTGCTTTAAATACCACATAATAGAAAGATTTAAGACTTACTGAAGGCTTCCAGAAATACTAACTTTCTATGCAAAGCATTTTCACCTCATACAAAGCACTGTACCAGGCTACCGTGCTGGATGCAGAGAGATAATCAGAGGAGAACTACTCTCCTCGAGGGGAAGAGGGTGCAGGGGCTGAAGCCAACACCAAACAGGGCTGAAGGGAGAGATCAGGTTCCTGAACTGGCAGGATGAGCAAAAATGGGAGAGGTGACAGCTGGAAGATGCGGAGAGCTTGGGGTGGGAGAGGCGCTGGAGGGAACAAGGCTGCCTCCCTCCCCTCCCTGGCCAACTCACCAGCGTCATGCCCAGGAAGGCCATGCCCGTGTGCGTAAGCTGGTTGTTCCACAGCACCAGGGTCGCCAACCCCTTCCTCTGCTCCTTGAGGCCCTCACAGATGTAGGCCAGACCTGGGGGAGGCCCGTGGGCAAGTCCTGTCTGTGGTCCGGGAATCTCCCTGGGGCACGCTGGCATGGGAGCCGCCCCACGAGTGCTCAGAAGCTCCCAGGCCCCCACCTTGGCCTGCCCAGCCCCACAGGCTCTGGCTCTGCCACCTCCTGCTACTGCACGCCTGCCTCGGGCCTGGCTCACAGGGCTCCCCGATCTCTGGGCCGGGAACACCCCTCCCCTGGGCACCCTGATGAAAGCCTCCCCAGTCTGCTTCCAATCTCTGCTCAAATATCAGCCTCTCGCAGGACAATGTGGCCAGCCTAACCTCAACGGAAGTTCAGCCCACCATTACTGCTTTATTTTTCTCCAGAGTACATCTCACCATCTGACAGACTCAATATTTTATGAATGTATCTTGGCTTTGTCTTCCCTGAGAGCAGAGAACTCTGCCTCACTCACAGCTGTGAACCCAGAGCCATTAGGCCCAGCATGTGGTAGGTGCTCAGTAAACGTGATGCCCAGGCCTGGCTGCCCTGGAGGAAGGCACTGGCCTCGCGGTCCCACTCTGCACCCCTCTCCCTCAACCTCTTCTTCACACTGAGGCTGGAGACTCTGCTCAACAGTGAACCAGGTTGAAATTAATTCCTCCCGCTGACAAGGTCCTGCCGACTACTCCCTCTTCACGTCCCACTCACCTCCTGGCTCTCTGGGGCTTTCCCCCAAAACACCTAACATCTAAGCTCTCTCCCACCTTGGGGCCTTTGCACTTGCTATCCCTGCTGCCTGGATTCTTTTCTTAGGCTTTTAAAGTGGCTGGTCCTGTCCTAGCCTCCTCATCCCAGCCCAGAGATGCGTGCCTGCACACCTTAAACAGCCTCTGGTTGACCCTTTATCCTGAGATCTTTGTTGCCTTCAGGGCATTCTTCCCAGATTGTAATTATTTCAATTATCTGGTCAAAAGCCCACCTCATCCTACAGGAACAGCTGAGCGGTACCCTCTCCAGGACACCCTCCCTGATACCCAGACTGGGTCAGACACCTGCTCTGGGCTTGTGCAACCCAGCCCAGTCTGAGTCATCACTGGGGATGAACTGTGAGCCCCAAGAGGGCAGGGCCACGACAGCACCTCTAGCACCACGAGCATACAGCTGGGCACACAGTGGGTGCTGGGTGGCTGGAGTTGGGGTGGGATGGGTGGACCTGGCACACACCTGAGTCCAGCACGTGGTTGTTACGGAGGTCCAGGATCTGCAGGGAGCAGTTGAACTTGAGCAGGTTGCCCAGCTGGGCTGAGTCCTGCAGGCCATTGAGCTTGTTGTCGGCCAAGTACAGTTCCCGCAGAGTCATGTTCATCTTCAGGGCTGTGGCTGGGGACAGCAGGGGAGGATGCTGTGACTGGCCATGCCCAGGCGACTGGGCCAACAGCCCAAGCCCACCAGCACACTGTCCTGGGGCTCACCGAGCAGCATGAGGGGCCGCCCCGATAGGCTGGCATTCTCCAAGTGCAACACGGCCAGGCTGCTGCGGATGCGCAGGGCACGGGCCACAAAGGGTGCTGAGTGGTCCAGCAGGGGTGTGTTGCGGGCATCCAGGTACTGGAGGCAGCTCGTCTGTGCAGCAGGTGGGGGTGTTAAGCCAGGCTGACCTCAGCCCTCCCTGTCCTGGGAGACCTCCCACCCTATGTCCCAACATCCCAGCGAGCAGCAGGGCCATCTAGTTTCACAGCTGGGAAACTGGCTGGTGAGGGAAGGCCCAGGTTGGGACCCTGGGGATGAGGAGGTAGTGCTGGTGACAACCGAGCTCCTGACTCCTGTATGGCAGAGAAGCCAAGGAGTGAAATGGGTGTGGTGACCACAGCCACCTCCAAGGGACACATTATAGGCAAGTGGAGGAGGAAGGAAAACACTTGCAGGGAGAGAAGGGGCCAGGGCGGGCCCAGGGCAGGCACCTGTTGGCACCGCTTTCCCACTGGCCTGGAGCCTGGGGCCCAGCACCCCCTGAGGGCTCTTGGAACCAAGCCCTAAGGGCTGGGTGCCCTGGAGAGGGCGCAGGCATGAGGCGCCCACCTTGCGCATCATGTGGGCAGCGGCCTGCCAGCCCCGGGTGCCGATGTGCTTGTTGAAGGAGATGTTGAGATGGGTGGCCGACTCGTAGTACTCGATCATGTCGAAGAGGGCAGAGGCACCCTGAGCAGAAACAACTGGGCTCAGCCTTAAGTTTCAGCCTCACGGGGAAGCCAGGAGGTAGGGGCTGAGTGAAGGGGTGGGGAGAGCCCTGATGCTACTCTGGCACCTCTGGGTTTCAGGAACCAACCCTTCCCCCTTTCTGCTGGAGCCAGTCTGCTGTCTCTCACTTGCCCCTCAGAGTAGTCTAAGTGATGTGCTGTGTGACCAGAATAGGCCTCTGGCGTCCCTGGGCCTCAGTTCTCCAGGACCCCTCCCCCCGGGCCCCTGGTGGTCTCCAGGTCTAGGGAGGTGAGAATACCTGGGTGTAAACGGGGAAGGCTGCTTTCAGAATACTTCTCAAACTCTCCCCTGCAGGCGCTGGGTTCCCAGCAAGGGGTTCCTGGAAAGGCTCCTGGTGGCCACACACCTCACCCTCCAGCCTGGCTCCCCAAGTCTCTCCCTCACTTACAAAGCCCCCGCCTGAGTCTGAGGTGGGCCGATGAGACCCTTTCTCTGGGCCCCACCACAGAGCCCAGCATTCCCTCATCCACTCTGGCCACACCAGACGTCTCCCCGTCTTGTTCTTCAAGAGGCCCTGCCCAGCCTTTGTCCAAGAGGGTCCCCTCTTCCTGCCATGCCCTCCCCCCAAACCTCTAAGGGGCAGGGAGCTCAGGGAGCACGCAAGGGCAGTGGCAGGCTGCTCACATCTTCGTCCAGGTTTGTCTGCTCCAGATCCACAACCTTGAACTGCAGCCTCTTGAAGACCTCTTCGAGGGCCTCGCAGGTCTTGTAGTCAAGCTTCTCACCTGGGACGAGATGGAGCACCATGCGCATGCGTGTCTGTGAGCGCACGTCTGTGAGCGCACTTCTGCGCCTGCACGCGTGCACTCGCATTCGGGGTCAGGGGCTGGGTGGAAACGGGCTCCAGACCAAGGGAGGGAGCTCACACCTGTCTCAGGCCCAGCCCTGCCTGCCCTTGGCTGACCCCAGGTAGGCCACTCTCTGCCCTTGATCCACCTCCAGGGAGGCTCTGGCCCTGCCCACTACCCAAGGGCCCCCAGCCTCTGTCCAGACACACACCTTTCAGGTCCAGACAGTCAATGCGGTGCCCGAGGTCTGTGAACTCCTGGGAAAGAACCAACGGTGGTTAAGGCAGGAAGACACCTGCAGGGGCTGAGCTGGACAGTGGGGCAGCTGGGGCTCTGAAACAAGCAACCTTGGAACATTCTGGAGTCATCTGTCCGAAAGGAAGTCACTAAAGCAGAGCTTTAGCAACAGGACCAGGTTGGGCGAGCAGCAGGAAAGGCGCCTTTGAGAGACGGCTGGCGGGCAAGCAGGCCAGAGGTGCAGTAATGCCCCACTCAGAGAAAAACGGAAACTACCCTGTCTATGGACCTCTGCATAGTGATCTGTTCTCTTATAAAAACACAAAAAGTCAGGAGGGAGGGTATAGCTCAAGTAGTAGAGCGCATGCTTAGCATGGATGAGGTCCTGAGTTCAATCCCTGGTTATCGCCATTAAACAAGTAAATAAACCTAATTCTCTCCCTCCCCTCCCCAAATAACAATAAAATAAATTAATTAAAAAAAAAAAAACCACAAAAAGGCCAGGGGATGAAAACCCCAAGCTGTTACCAGTGGGAACTCCTGGGGAATGGGACTTGGGCAGGAAGTGAGAAGTCAATTCTGCTTTTTATAACTGTAGTATTTTAACTTTTTTTTTTTTAAGTAGAGAACATACATTACTTCTGTAATTCAAACTTAAATTTCGTGTACATGGCTTTTCCCCCGGGGAAGAGAATTTCTTTGGGGAGTGAGAGATACATGACAAGTAATTTCCTACTTTAATTCTGTACTGTTTAAATATTCATGAAGAGCCTGATTACTTTTACAACTGAAAAGGTTTTCAAAGCTGTATTTACAGAAGCTCTTGGTTGGCTAACCAGCCTGGGTAGGGGGAGTGCTTTGTGCACCCCTTCTTGCTTGGGAGCAGACACCACAGGCCCAGGTGCTGCCAAGGTGGGAGGAGGGGAGCTTCACCCCAGGGACCCCCACACCCTGCCCCGACACCGCCCATCCCCAACCTGGTGTACCTGGAGCTGCCTGAGGAGCTTGGGGATCTGTCTGCAGTTCAGCTTCTGGCAGGCCTGCTTGTAGGCGCCAATGACCTCGTCCACGGTCACATTCTGGGCTGTAAGTAGAGAGGACCCAGGCCTGTGACTCTCCGCACCCGGGGCCTCTTTCACCCACTCCCGCCACAGGCCTCTGCCTGCGCCCCCCTCAACCTTCAAGATAAAACCTTCCTTCCAAAAACCCACTGAGTTCATCCTGCCCTTGAAGCCCCTTGATATGACTGCTACTCTGGGGAAGTAGCCCCAGGCGTCCCCAAACCAAGTTAGCCCGACCCTCCACAGCTCCCCACAGCTCTCCGAACCTTCACATAAAACATTACACAACTAACATCACACCACTTTCCTACTTGTCAGCTGTCTCCCCTACTAGACTGGGAGCCCCAAAAGGACAGAGGCTGTCTAAGTCACAACCATGTCCCCAACACCATCCAGCACAGGGCCAGACCCAGAACAGGTGTTTGATTTGTGGTTTTTTTGAATGAGAGAATGAATCCACACTTCAATCTTATCAGGATGCTGAGCTCAGAGAAGGGCAGCACCTTGCCCAAGGTTCACAGCTTGTAAGTGGTAGAGCCAGTATTTGAACTCAGCTCTTAACTGCGATGCCACATGGCCTCTCCAACTTCCCATTCCTGAGACATCCTCAACAGCAAGACATTCCTGGACGGTACTCAGGACTGGGCTTCCTGTCCCAGGGACACAGCAGCAGTCAGGGTCCCTGACATGGCCCTGGTGCGCCATGGTAAGGGGCAGTGGCTGGCAAAACAAATGAGGGAATGCAGCCCAAACCTAACGATTACACAGCCCTGTCCTTGGGAAACTGAGGGCCCGTCACCACGCGGAAGGTAAGCCTGGCCCTACTGTCTACGCAGACTTGTCTGTTTCGGACATTTCATAAACAGGGTAGCCTTTGGCAGCCAGCTTCTTTCTTGGAGCAGAACGATTTTGCGTTTCAGCCCCTCTGCAGTGTCCGACGTATGCATTTTGTTTATCCATTCATCAGGTGAAGACATTTGTATTCTTTTCAGTTTTGGGCTATTAGAGCTTAGGTTTTGCCCTGGGGTGACCAGGACAGCAGGAAAGAAAGGCTCTGAGCAGGGGAGGGACAGGGTCAGGCCTGGGTGGAGAAAGCTCCTGGGGTCGGCAGGGCGGGCAGGGAATGTGCCAGTGGGAGCCCCTACAGAGCTTCTGGGTAAGCACCTCCTAGTGGACCCTCCCCTGGCCACTGCTTCGGCCAGGGGCCATCCACTCCAATCTCATCAAGCACTGCCCTGTCTTGTAGGTGAGGACACTAAGGTTCAGGGAAGGGAAGCTGCCTCTGTGAGGCCAGACAGCTGGTACAGGGCAGAGTCGAACATTTGCTCCATAACCCTCTCCACTGTGCTGGGTGAGGGTGGGGATGCCGGAGGAAAGAAGCTGACGGAAGCCCCAGCCTCCCCAGAGGTCAGGCTTGGTGGAGCCTGCAAGAAGCAGGAGGTGACCAGCAGTCCTCCCCGGTGTCAGCTGCCCGCCTGCAGACCTTGCAAGGGAGCTCTCTGACACTGGATCATGTGCCTGGAGGCTTCCAGCTCTGGCGGGGAGAGGGGGTGGACAGGAGCTGGCCCTGCCTGGAAGGCAGCCCTTGGGACTCGAGCAGCTGCCTCAGGGAGTCCAGCCAAACAGGGTCCACTGACCCCAGGGGATCTGTGAACTTGAGTGGGGAAAAACTACCTCTTTATTTTCACTAACTGAGCTGAAATGAAATTTAGCATTTCCTTCTTATTAACATAGCACACACACACACACACACACAAAAAAGACAGCAAAGAGATACTGTTTAGCAGACCCTGCCACTCTGTCATCAATAGAAACGGCAGATGCACTCACATCACATAACAGTGACTGCAGATTCTGAATGCGCATCACCACTTTGGAAATGGTAGTCATTTACGCTGCTGCTGTATCCTGTTATTTCATGTGTCAATGAAAAAGAGTATAAATACTAGATTACTATTTTAAAAATACTTCATAAGCTGTATTTTAACTGGTATCTTTTGTAATCATATTTTATTTTTCGCCTTTAAAAAGCATCACTCCAAGAAAGGGTATGTACACAGGCTTTATCAGATGGCCAAAGGGAAAAACTGCTCCCCTGGACACAGTCACGTCAATAAAGGCCCCAGTCATGTCATATGAGGATGAAGTAGGGGCCGGGTACACATGGGATCCTCATTAGCAGTTCTTGGGGTCCTAGATAGTCTGCAGGGAATAAGACCCTAAGCAACATCTCAAACTGCAGCTGGTGCTTTAGGTGTTCAGCTCAGACATCCCTTCCTTCAGGAAACCCTCCCTAAATGCCTAGGCTGGGCCAGGCTCCCCAAGTCCTCTGGGATCCACCATCCCAGCCCTGCCCACTGGATCAGTATTTGTTTTGAGGAGCCTCCTGGTGACTTTGAGGCCAGGGTCTCTGACCTTGCCACCTCCACACCAGCCACAGGTGCCATCCAGCCACCCCTTCAGCCAGGAGCCCAGGGTTCAGATGCAGGCAGGGCCTTACACAAGGTCACAGCCCAAGCTCGGGGAAGTGGCACGGGTCCACTCACGTACACCAGGGGAAACTGAGGGTAGCAGGTAGGAAAGATGGACAGGCTCAGAAGTGGGGGGCCCAAGGCCCAGGGCAACAGCAGACAACAATGACAACTGCATTCTGTCACTCTCCTCTGTTGCCGAGACACATTTCAAGGTGGGGGCAGCACTGGAGAAAGACACTGAAGGAACAAAAGCAAGGGTCCAGTCAGTGCGCTGCAGCGTGGGCTCAGCAGCCTGCGGGCACCCCGACCCGGGCTCCATTTCCCAACAGCATCTCAAGCACATCCCAAGTCCTGGCCCATCCCAGAGGGCAGACCTGAGAGTGTCAGGTGGCTCAGGAATGACCTGGTAGTAATCATTACGTCTGTGTATTTCATTCATATACTAAGGAAAAAGAATTATCTCATCAAAACCAGCATTTTGCATATATTATCACTTGGGAATGAGATGAAACATATTCAAATTTTAAAACTGAACTACTTTACAAAAAATAAAAAACAGTAAGAAAACGGCAGTACAGGTGGGTCGGAGAAGTAACACGGGGCATTTATATAGCACTGCCGCTGTGCCGGGGCCACCCAGCACCTTACAAGCTGGTGGAGTTGGGAGCTGGCGCAGGCAGGCCGGCTTGGGACCCGCCCCTACAAGCTCGTTTGTGGCAATCCTGCCTGCGCCTCGGGTCATCCACCCCAGACCTGCCCAGCCTTAACCTAAGCACACAGGCCTTCGAGTGTCAATGAGCTGCTCTCCTGGCCGCAGTTCGACACCCACAGATGAGCGTGACTGCCTGGCTCTACCCAGTGGCCTCCCCGTGTGGGGAGCCATCAGGCAGTACAGGCAGAGAGCCGGGGAGGAGGAGGGCAGCCGCGGGCACAGCTCACACAGGGTGTTACTGGACACCGGGGTGGGCCAGGTGAGAGACCGCAGTCAGAGCGCTGAGGCCAGGTTCTGAAGGGCAGGGCTGCAAGGTGGAGAAGGCCCAGCTCTAGCCCAAAGTCTGGGGCCTGGATCCTGGCTGCCTCCCTCCTGCACTCTGAGACCTTGGGAAGGCCCTCCCGGGGAAGCACCTCGAGCTCCCCACCAGAGCCGTGGGGTCTCACGGTGTAGTTAAAAGCAGGGGCTCTGGAGCCAGAGTGCCTGGGGTTGAATCCTGGCTCCCAACGTAAACTCCAGGACCTCTATGCCTCAATCATCTGATTCTGAAATTGTGCATGAGTGAAACTACCCCCAGGGTAACTGGTGACTGAGGTAGCAGGAGTCCAGCCCTCAGGCCAGGCTTAGCACACATTGGTCGGTGCTCACAAAACACCAGCTACCACTGCCGTGTGTTCTCCCCCACGGGGAGGCAGGGACCCAGAAGAAGTTGCCAAAGCACCTGTCCAGTGACGTAACGGCCAGTGAGGCCAGGTGGACACATGGGTGTGCGGAGGCACATGCATGTGAGAGTGTGTCTCAGGTCAGGGCTCCAGTGCATTCGCTCCCAAGCCCAACGCCCTGAAGATCCGACTCAGGCAGGGATTGGCTTAAGTGGTGGTCAGAGAGGAGGGGGCGGGGTGCATGAGGGAGAGAGACCACGCATGCTGGGGGTGGGATGTGCAGAGGTCATGGTTTCCAGCAAGAGGGCCTGGGTTCCAATCCTTGTCCTGGGGAGGCTGGGATAAACATTTGCAACGACCTCTTTCCCTCTCTGAAAGGACACCTGCAGGATCTCAGCAGATAAGGGACATGAGGGCACCTGCTAAGCAGCTGCCCAGTGCTGGATCTGACTCAGCAGGAGACAAAGCTGCAGAAAAGATGACGATGACAGTGGCGGTCACCATGTCCAGGTATGGGGCCCTCGCTCTGTGTAAGACACCATGCTGAGCACTTTCTACGCAGTTTCTTTCAGACAGCTCCATAATCCTATGGGATTGGCAGTTATAGCTCCATTTTTAATAAGCAGAAGCAAGCTCAGAGAGGGCAAGCCACCTGTCCAAGGTCACAGAGTCAGAAGTGGCAGCCCTGGAACGCACACCCAGACCTGTCTTGCTCTGAAACTGGAACACAGCTTAATTCTCACACTTCCTAGACAGGCCTAAGGGGGAAGAAGGGGCCAGGGACAGAAGCAGGCTGTGGGGTCCCCTGAACTCTGGCTGGGGCCAAGGGGAAGGGGTGAGTTCTGGGGAGGCGCCAGTTTTCCACGAAGAGGTGGTGAGGAAACGAGCCTGCCTCCCACTCCCACCTGCCACGGGCCCTCACAAAGGGACAGAGAGAAACCCGACGCCAGGCATCAGGTGACAGGCAGAGAGGGCTGGCTCTCCTCTGCACACAGGTGCAAAAGCACCCACGAAAGGCAAGGACAGGATGGGCACCAGGGGGCAGCGATGACTCAGGCCATCCCTGCCAGCCCAGAGCTGGTGGGAAAGACAGTCATCATCTAAGTGGGAGCCAAAACCCGGGAAACACCGATGAAACCACTACCACAATCAAGGTAGCTAGCATTTCCATCACTCCCCAAGAGGTGCAATTTTTGAATTCCCAAATTACTGTTGGTGTATATAGCTATCAAAATTCATCAAACTGTACATTTGAAATATGTGTAGTTTACTGTACAGGAACTAAAATAAAATAACTAAAAAAAAAAAAAAACTGGGAAGCAACAGTGTGTGTGGAGGGGAAGACAAGGGAGTTGGGAGCCAGCTCTCACTGCTGGGGTTTCAACAAGTTGGGGACACAGACGAGACAGACACAAACATAGTAGTGGGCAGTGGCCCCTGGGATAGGGTAAGTGTGACAGGGAGGGAGCAGGCCTGGCCTCGGTAAGGACCTGGCTCTCTGTGTGGGAGCACCGGGGTTGGGTGCAGAGCAGTGTCAGGAGCTCCTCAAGGTGTGGAGAGGACCGAACCTGCATGAGACCAGGGCTGGGGAGCAGGGAGCCGCCTGGGCCCCCTAACAGGGAGGCTGCTGGGACCAGCACACCAGAGGCTAACAGTGAGGTTTAAGCGCTTGGGTGGCCCAGAGCCAGGCCTGGGTTCTAACCCCTCCATTAGCTAACAGCACATGGCCTTGGCTTCTTGGGGCTTGGCTACTGTACTGCATCAGCAGAGCCGACCTTGGGAACCTGCCTGCCATGCTCTTCCTGCCCCCTGAGGGTGGGGCACCGTCACCATTATCACCCCACTTGACAGATGGGAAACCGAGAGCCTCGCGGCAGGTGCGTGACCAGGCTCATACGGGACAGCATCTCTCCATGTGGGACCCGAGACCCCGGCTCTCAAGGCTTTTCCTTGCAGGGCTCCCCAAGCTTCTGTGCTCCCACCACTCGAGGTCTATGGAACACCATCCTCCCTTTCGGAGGCCGTTTGGGCTCACACATGCAGGTGGAAGGCTGGCTCAGAGGGGACCAGGCCAGTGCTCAAAGGTGCAGGGAAGCTGGGATCCTGAGCCTACACCCCACAGCAGCTTCACGGGTGGACAAGTGTCAGCTGCACACCCGCCCCTGTGCTGAGTGCCGCCTTGGCCTGTGAAAGTACCAACTGGCCCTCGGTAGACGGGCACTGGTCCCCCCACCTCCCTCACCATGCCACCCCAGGACCCCAGGGGTATGTCCACATTACCTCTACTCCTCACTGTCCTCCCGAGAGGTGCCCTGTCCACAGCCCCCGTCACAGTGATCGGTCGAGGACAGGAAGCTGATCCTTGTAGCACCGGCCACAGCCCGCCCCAGGGCCTGGGCCAGAACTGTCAGGAACAAGAGCTCTCTTCTTGCAGGAGCGGCTGAGGTGGCCTCCCATTTCTAGAGCTGCTGGCAGCCACCCTGGCATCTACCACCAGAGCGCCTCCCGAGAACAAAGCCGACTCAGAGGAAAGGTGAGCTCAGAGGTGAAGAGAGAGTCCTGATGACGCTGTCTGAGGCCCTGGATCCAGGCAGGCCAGAAGCCAGACTATTCAGGACTCCTCAGATCCGTAAGCCAATAAATTCCCCTTTTGGCTTCAGCCCCTCTGAGTTAGGTTTCTAACCCAGAAGATTCCAGCTTAGAGACCATCCTGCTATCCATCAGTAAACACCTCCCGGGGCCTCCTGCCTGCAAAGTTCTGTGCTGGCGCTAAGGGGTCAGGGAAGGCTCTGACAGGGTCCCTGCCCGCTGAGGGGTTCTTATCTTAGGAGAGGGCTATGCAGACGGTCTGTGGAAGCTCCGGGAGGGCACTGTGAATGCTCTGGACTGAGCTAGGACTAGGCGGTCAGGAAGAGCCAGGTCTCAAAGGCCCCTTTTAAGCCTCACCATCAAGCAGACCTCCCCCTCCTGCTCCGGGCACTGAGCTCCAGCGACACCTCAACTCTTCTCTTTCCCAGAAAGGCCCAGGGCTTCATCACACTTCATACTCTCCCTCCTCTTACACATTACACTCTCATTTCAACCCTCAGCTCAAGGGTCTCCTTCTCCAGGGAGCCCTCCATGACCCCCAGCTGGTCAGGCCCCCTCCTCTGGGCTCCCCCATCTCAGCTCTGCCCCACACTGAACTGTCACTGTCTAGGAACCGATCTGTCTCCCTCAAGGGACAGAGAGCCCCAGGGAAGAAAGGCCGGGAATTGTGGTCCCCACTGCCCAGCACAGGGCCAGGCACAAAGAAGGCACCAAGACAGGGTGAGGGAGTGACAGAGTCCTCTGTCACTGTCCTAGGTCTGAGGGTAGTCTGGGCATTCTGACGGCGGTGGGTGGGGTTGGGTGGCAGGTCTGCCTGTGTGTAGAAAGGCTACTGTGGAGGCCCGGCTGGAAGGACCACTGCACAAGGGAGCCTAGAGGGAGGTGAGAGGGATGCCAGGGCCCAGACCCTGCCAGAAACCACTCACTTGGTGAAACATGCTCTCAAATTCAGAGTGCTCCCTGCACAGACAGGTGCGCGCTGTTCTTCATCTCACCCCGGTTCCCTACCAGGCATTCTGCCAGGCGCTTTGTGACTGAATCTTTAATCCTCATCGTAATCCTGCAGAGAGGTCCTGAGCCCACGACCCACCACTGCAGAGGAGAAAACCTCTCCCAATGCCAACTGGTCTCCTAGGAGCTGGGAACGGGTAGGGGTCAAAGCCAGGGCTGTTCCCGTCCCACATTGGCGCCCTGCAGTCCTCAGGCCCCCGGGCTTCAGGCTGGACAGACAGGTTTGGGGGGCCCAGAAAGATAGCCTTCTCTAATATCAGGTCAGGGAGGTTCCCCAGAGGGATTTGTCTTTCTCTTTGTGGTTTCTGGGGTCCGGAGAGCCAGTCCTGCGCTCAGGAGAGCTGTGCTCTGGGGTTTCCTCACGGTGCCTGCCGAGACCGGGTCTCCACAGGACTGCAGCGGGAGCCAGTGGCTGCAGGAGAGTGTGGGCACAGGGCCAGCCTGGTGGGCTCGCATCCTAACAGCCTTCTCCCTCCCCCAAAGTCTCCCAATCTGCAGCCACCGATCCCCACATGCCCAGCCCTATCCCAGGGCCCCCACGTGGTCAGGGAGACAAACCTGGGAATAGTCACAAAGCAGCACCACAGCCACAAGAGAGAGTGGGGAGGGAACATGGAGGCACGAGGACAGACAGGCTGACACCTGCTGGGAAGGGAGCATCTGGAAAAGTCTGAGAGAGAAGGTCCTGAAGAGTGAGATGGCAAAGAGGGAAAGGCATCCTGGGCAGAGGGAACTTCATGACTAAAGTACCCAAGGAGAAACTCACCATGTGTCTGGGCAGTGAGCACATGATCAGGAGGGTCTAGGGTATGTGAGAGGAGGGGTCGGCAAGGAGGCTTGGGAGAGGCCACCCACGGAGGGCCTCAGTCACTGAGCCCAGGATGGGGGTGTCATCCTAAAAGTGTTGGTGGCAAAGCCTGCGTGCAGGAGAGGTGCGAGGAAAATCTGGCTCAGGGGCTATAGTAGTCAAGGTCCCCACCAGAGCCTTATCAGTGACATAGGGCCTCAGGGCCTTTACACCTGCTGCCCCTCTGCCCAGAGCACTCTTCTACCTTATATCCCCATGGATTCCTCCCTCCCTCCCTCCCTGCAGGCCTCTGCTCCGACATCACCTCCTCAGAGGCCTTCCCAGACCACCCCATACAGAACAGCCCCCTCTGTCGCTGTCCATCCCTGTTTACCCTGCTTCATTCTCTATGTGGCACTTCCCAGACCTAACACAAAGCTTTACTGCTTTTGTTCACTAAGTATCCCCAGAACGATACACACGGGGTGCACAGGAGATGACAGAACAAATGAACGCCGAGGGTGAGGCAGAGCATGTTCCTGGAGTCAGAAGGACAGGTATTCAAGTCCCCAGCTCTGCTCAGGCCAGCTGGGTGAACTCAGGGAAGAATCTTTTCGCATTGGGCGCCCCACACTCAGGCACCGAGGGCAGGAGGGCAGTAAGGTCGTGGATGCTTAGCCCAGAGCAGATGCCTTCCACACACCCTCATCAGGTGCCCGGTTCCTTCCCATACTCCCGCAGTCCCACACACATCCCTCTCACGGCCTGCGCTGTCCCAAAGGTGGGGCCAGGGGTAGGAGAGGGGCAGAGCCTCTAGGGCCCTTCTGCCTTAGGCTGCCCAGCGGCCCCACCACCCTGCAGGAACTAAGCTTGAGGTCCCTATCTCTGCAGAGCCACGTGTTTTATGCTGCACACGTGCAGAACTTCCTCATCCCCTGACCCATGCTGCTCTGGGCGCAGAATGTGAGTGTGCAGGGCCCTCCAAGACTGTATAAGGCCCAACTCAGCTGGTTTCTCGAGACTGGGCATTTCTCACGGGAATACTTCACAAGGGCAGGCCACAGGTACTCAAGTCCAATCCTGGTGGGCAGCCACAGAAGGATGCCCACGGAACGCCCAGCATCCAACTGTGAACATCCAGAGGTCCCAGGAGACCAGGCATCACACCAGCTGTTCACCTCTACCCCTAGCCACTTCCAAGCCCTCAGGTCCTTGCCATGAGAACCCTGGGATGTGGGTGTCAGTCTTTATGGTGGCACCGGTCAGTTGTTCCAGAGTGGGGAAGGCACTCCCAGCCCCCAATCTCTCTCCTATGTAACCCCCTACCTTAGGCTGCCCAGTTGCCAGCTCCCGCGCCTCCTCAGCCCGGTTCTCCACCTGCCTGATGACATCCTCCCCCCATACACTCCCCTACTGTGAATCCTGCAGGGCTCCATTTCTGGGCCTGCAACCAAGAACGCAGGCCTCACACGTGGGGAGACGGAGGCCCTGAGTGGAAAGTCCCTCAGCCCAGAGTGGGGGGGTTGGAATCCAGGTCTGTGCTTCTGACCCCACTCCTCCAGCCACTGCCCTGCATTTCCAAATGCTGCTCCTTCCACCCTGTCTCCGCCCCCAGAACCCTCTGGGCCTATAGCAGAGAAAGGGAGAGGGAACACACCGTGCACAGGGGCTTCTCTGGTGCTCGGTGGAATCATCTTTTTGCATCTACTCTCAGACAGATTGAGTGATAGAGAAACCTGATTTCATTTATGCCTTCTAACAGCCCTGAGAAGTAGGAATTATCTCCCCTCACCTTCCAGATGAGTTTGGAAAGTGACCTGCCCAAGGACACTTTTCCAGCTGGATGCCGAGGCAGGAGCAAACCCTGTCTGCCGTCCTCCACATCCTGCGCTCCCAACCCCTGGGCTGGTTCCTCGACCAGTCCAGTCCCCAAAGCAGGCAGTTGAGGTTCAAAATTCTTAAACGCTCAGTGACTCTCAGAACAAAGGGAAATTCAAATTAAATGAAAGTATGCCGATACACCATTTTTCACCTACCAGACAGGCCAACGCCCACAAGCTGGACAGCACGTGCTGGTGAGACTGGGAAGCAGGCGTGCCCTCAAGCAGCTGGTGTACGCACCAACCAGTCCAACCCCTTTCCAAACCAATTTGGCTGTGCTGGTCAAAACTCCAAAAGACAAATACATGTACCCTGCCCTCCAGCTGTTCCACTCCCAGAGATTCATCCTATAAATATGCCTGCAAAGGTGCAATTTTATATACGTAGAAGGTTATCCATGGCAGCACTCCCTGCAAACAGAGAACTGAACTGACACTAGTATCTATCAGCGGGGAGCAGTCAATAACCCCGGTCCACCGTGCACTGGGACTCTGCGGCCACAGAGAATGAGGACGCTCTCTCTGAGCCAACAGGGAACAACACCCAAGAGACATTAAATGAAAAAAGCATGGTGCAGAACAGTGTGCTTGTGAACGCCACCTTTAATGAAATAAAGGGAGAAAATAAATATCAGTGCTCACCACTAAAAAGCTAACACAGAGATGGAGCAGCAAGTGAAACAGCTCAGAAATCAGAGAATAAAGGCCCCCAGTCGCTTTGCCTGGCTTCCTGGCAGCACCATGGCCTCATCCTGAAGTGGCTGCCTCCTTCAAGCAGAGGGAAGGCTGTGCTCTTCTCCAAGAGCCAACTACAGCTACCCACTTTGTTCAGGGACACCAGAGAGCACAGTCTCGTCCTGGCCCTGGGGAGATGACAGCAGAGGAAAGAAGATGGCTGGCTTGGGACTGAGTGTCCTCACCGTTTTAGAAACAACTCAGAAAAGCATATAGGTGAAATGATGGATATCCAGGAATTGCTACAAAATAATGGGGAGCGGGCAGAACAGAGGATAAAGAATGACCACGTACTGGTCATTACTGAAGCTGGGCAGGGGGTTCATTATACTACTGTTGCATATGTCTAGAGATGTCCATAATGAACATGAATGAATAAATAGGGGTTGGGAGGCACAACTGCTCAGAGCTGGGCCCCAGAGGCAGTATTTAGGATGGGAGGGAAATCTGGTTCACCTAGGGCCAGCAGCTTGGGTTAGGCCAAGGTCAGCTCTTCACGACCACCTTAATTATAAAGCTAGGCCTGGCTTTGGTGGTTGCCGGCCTGGGTGGTTCCCCAGGGCCTGGCTCAGCAGATGCTCAGTGAACATGGGCTGAAGGAAGGAAGGAACGTAAACACGGGCCCTCACCCCTGCACCATGAGGGATAGGACAGCTAGATGGAGGGTGGACAAGGAGAATTTGAAACACACCATGAGGGGGAGGGGGACCCAGGGCTCCAGCACAACCCTGGTGATGGTGGTGTCCCTGAGTTCCACAGGGAGCCCAGGAGAGTTGACATTTACAATTCCATCACCTCAGGTGTCCCTTCATGTGCCCGAGCCAAAGCCACACAGCACCCCTGGAATGGGGACATGACCAGACCCCCAACCTAAGACAAAGAAAAGGAGGTCCAGAGAGGCGGCAACACCCGAGGGACCACAAAGGCCAGGAGCCCTCCTCTTGCACTGCTGGGCCACTACGGCTTTTAGAGTTGGCTTCCTAGTTGGGACTCCAAAGTCAGCTCCAAGGGTACTCACCTGCCAGGAGGAAGCATCCTCAGATGCCCTCACCCACATCAGTTACAGCTCCCGAGGGCCTGGCCTTCCCAGCCTACTGCCCTGGCCAGGCTGGGACCTCCCCCCAGGACCTGGAGTAGAGCAGTGTACCTCCTGTTCCCACAGGGTGCTCTGGGGGACAGCAGCCGGGTGCCAGGAGGCCTGGACACAGAACGAGGGTGGTGACGGGGCCCACACAGAGGGCACGGAGCAGCTGCCTCTGCCAGCAGGTGGAGGCCCAAGCAGGAATTTCTAGCTGCTCTGCCTGTTCTGAAAAACCTCTGCCTCTAACTCTTTAGGAAAAATGAAGGGGCACAAGTCATGCCTTATTCCTCCTGATGACGAATCACTGAGGCCCCCTCCACCCCCACCAGTCTTTCAGTAACTCAGAGACCCTCACAGATCACACTGAGGCTGGAAATGGTAACTTTCCCAGTAGAGTGGGCCCACCCGACTGAGACAATGTCGCCGATGGTGATGTCAAGCATGATCTGTCCCTGAGTCACACCAACACTGGGTGCCACTCTAGGACTAGTGTCCCTGGAAGGGAAGGGGGCTGCCATCCCTCATTCCAGCCAGCCTGGTTGACAAGCAGCCTCTGGGCCTTTGCTTGAGCGGCTCCTCTGCCTGTCCCTGCCAGGGCCAAGGAGGGCTGAGGTGATCGCCGGGTGGCATGTTTAGCTTTTCCACCTTCAGAACCACACGCCCAGGGCGGGCTGTGCGCAGGAAGCCTGGTGAGGATGGGCAGGGACATCCTGCAGACCCCTCAGGAAAGGAAAACACGCCACCTTTGCAGTCCATGCCCTTCAGAGACGAGGCAGGCACATAACGAGCTGTGGTGACCATGTCAAGGACAGGCCAGGCTCTGCCACTTTTAGTCCCCATAGTGTGTCCCCACATGAGACTGAAACCTCAACTTCTTGTCCTGGGACAAGCCCCTGACGTGGCCCTGCAATGGGCTCGCCCATCCTCTGCTCTCACATACCTCCACCTGCGCCCCGACCCTATCTGTTCCGCCTCCTCCGGGTCTGCAACTGCTATTCCCGAGGCTCAGAGAGCTCCGACACCCCCAGCTCTTCCTAACCTGTCATTCAGGTCTCAGCCCAGACGTCACCCACTTTGAAAAGCCTTCTCTGACCCCCTCCTTTTAAAGTAGCATCCCCACAACCCCACACTCATTATTCTCCACCACAACCCTCTGTTTCCTAATGGGATACACCCTCTCTGGATCTGTTCCCTTGTTCTCTGTCCTAGACCAAGGGCTTCCTGAGTCTGGGAACATCAATGCAGCATCTCAAGTGAACATCTGGGAACGAATGAATGAGATGATTTGCTCTGTGAACTGAACAAAGTCTCCTTTCCTTTCTGCCTAGAGAACTATGTGACGGTGGTGGGAAACCGCCCTGTGTTCTGCATAGGAGGCCCCTGTGGAGAGGCTGAGATAACCAGTACTTTCCTCTCAGGCTCCATCCCCCTCCCCAGGCCTGCTAAGGGGCTGTGATGCCTGCAGATTCCTGGGTGACAAGAATGTTCTTCCCTGCCTTCTTCTGGGAGGGAGGCATCAGGACTCAGGGAGCCGGTGCCACTGACACGTGCTGCAGGATGGCCAGCTGCAGTGAGCAGGCTGGGCTTATGCAACCAACCAGGAGCCAGGCCTCCAGACCCTGCGCCTCAGGCTGGGAAGCAGGAGGATCTGCTGACTCCAGTGAAGGGTGCAGATGGCAGGTACCAGGGGCCTGTCCCCACCACCCCCATCCTAACCTTCCAAGTTGCTTTGCCCAACTGAGATCCTGTTACAGAAACACGTGCAGTCAGAAGACACCTACAGTTTTCCAAGTCTCTGGGGGCAGAAGGAACCAGGCATATTACATACAATCACCTCGGCCCACCGCAGTCTCACACTCGCAGGAGCTTGATAAGGCCAATGGTGCCCTTGGATGAAGGGGGAAGTCAAGGCCTTAATCTCTGGGTCCCCAGTTGCACAGGACGCACTAAGGACTCAAGCCCCAGCTGAGTGACAGGCAACTTTTCATTCTAAATTATCATTACTAACAACTGCAAACATGCACATAGCACCCTGCTAGTATATTACCTCATTTACTGCTTTCAACAACTTGATGAGGTAGGATTGATTCCCCATTTGAAAAATGACCCTGAAGCCTGCCCCAGGTCACAGTGCCAGTGAAGGGCAGAGCTGGGATCCAGGCCTGAGCAGTCTGGCTCCACAGTCCTTGCTCTATTTTTTTGGAGTAATTAAGTCTATTTTTTTTTTAAGAGGAGGTACTGGGGATTGAACCCAGGACCCTGTGCATGCTAAGCATACACCTACTTGAGCTACACCCCCTCCCCACAGTCCTTGCTCTAAACCAAACCCAACCACCTTTCTGTCCACAGCCACTGTTTAGGGTATGGAGACCCCGCCCCCATCCTCTCCAGAAGAGGAAACCACAGCTCAGGGAGGTGGAGGACTTGCCAAAGACACACGGCCAGGACCGAGAAGGGCATGCAGGCAGGCCTGACTTTTGAAGTCTACTTCATCAAGCTCAGGGTGTGAGGTGGCCCTGCCCCATGGGACAGTCCGAGATGTCTGATGTTCTTACCAAGCCACGTCCCCGCCCCTAGCCTCACCACCTTATTCTCCATCCCAGCCCTTGGCTCGGGTCCTCCCACACCCCTGTGTCAGTGTGTGTCGGCAGCTTGGCTGACTTGTCTCTCTCGCCTCCCCTTCTGGACCTCGAGCCCATGAGGTGGGGGCCAGGGCTGACCTTGGCCATGCTGCATGCCCAGCACCAGTCCGAAACCAGAGCTCAATACTGGCTGACTGCCTGAACCACCAAGAAAACACACCAACTCTGGCGCGTGGAGACTAATGACACCCACCGGACACAAGTGCCCAAGACAGTCCCTCTCTCTGACTGAGTGCTTTCTCCTGGGATGTGTGTTGCGTGTGTGTTTGTAGACCTTTTGCGGCCTCCATGTGCCTCCAGATGGAAGGGGCTTCCCAAAGAGACGTGTACTCCTGAGGACACTGGTGGCCTTCTGCCTCGTGATGCGACGCCGCCTTCTCAGCACAGAACAGTGCAGCCTGGTGGTTGAGGGCGTGGCCTCTGGAGTCAGATGGTGCGTCTGGTGGTGCCTAATGGGGTGTCTGCAGAGGCCAGGTCCCTTTCTCTGAGAACTGCCCCCAAAACCCCCGTTGAGACTGAGCTGGGCCCTCTCAGGCCCCATCTGACAGGAAGGATGTGGGCTCTTTGCTAAGCCTGAATGAGCCGCTTATGGCAGGGTCCTGCCCTGAGCAGTCCTGTCCTGACCACCAGGATGGCCAGGCTTGTGTGGCTCATGACCAGACAGAAAGAGGAATAAACCAACAGTGCCTGTGGCCCAGAGAGCTGGAAGCAATTCCGGTTCCTACTGGCTCTCAGGACCCCATGGGAACTGGCAGGGGCCCCTGTGTCCTTCCAGTGAACATCCTGATTCACCCCACGTGGCCCCAAGTGGATTCTGGCCCTGACAACTTAAACAGATCCCAACTACCACAGGAGAAGGCCCTGATCTCTTTATGGTCTAGTCTCCTTTTTGGGAAAATGAAGCCAATGAGACTGAGACACACACACACACACACACACACACACACACACACACACACACACCACAGGCTTCTAAGCAGCCACTGAGATCACGGATGTGGAGCGTCTGGCGTGAGGTTGGTGCTGGTTAAACAGTAGCAGCCATCACACTGGTGCAGAGCCGGACACCGCGGCAGCACCTCAGAGTAGGTGCTGGATGAGCAGGGGGCAAACAAAGTGATCGGCTCTGCCCAGAGGCTCCCTGAGCGTCTGCCCCCAAACCAGCTGCCTCCACCTATCCCCTGCCACCTGGCTCGGAAATACTGGTTGCACCGCTCCCACTTGCCTGAAGACAAATATTTACCCAGGGCTGGGTGCCTAAGGGTGCAGAAGGGAAGACGGGACAAGTGAGCACCAACAGAGCAGCAGGAGGAAAGAGGCCCTGAGGGAGCCGGAGTGCAGTCCAGGACGAGGAGCCCAGGCCAGGCTGACTCCACCTCGCCACTCAGATGTGGCGCCAGGGGCCACGCAACTCTGATCCTCAGTCTTCCTGCCTGCAAAGGGGAGACGCCGCTACCTACCTCCCAGCCTGCCGTGGAGAGTCAAGCGCACGGGCGGGCAAGCTCTCTGCCCAGTGCTCCAGGCGGGCCGGCGCAGCACAGGGCTGAAGGGGGCAGGCTCCTGGGGGGACTTCCAGGCTTACCTGGGACGAGCCAGGTGAGCTGGACTTCACCCTCTGCGTCTCACGGTGCCTCCATCTGTGAAATGAGGCAACAATTCCACCCACCTCATGGGACAGGGTGTGGACAGCACTCAGCGCTGCACTGGGTCCAAGCAGCTCTCTGCAAACACAGCTCCGTGATCCCTGCTTTTCCTAATTTCCGGGCCATCGACGGCCCTGTCCAGCCCCAGCTTCCCCACCGGGGCTCCACGACTCTCATCTTGTCCACTTGTCATAAGGGCTCATGCAGCCTCTGATCCTGCCCTCTTCAAAGAACACCCACACCCGCTGTAACTCCCAGGGGGTCGGGCAGGCCTCACACAGGGCCCAGCCCTGGCCATTGTCGGAGGAGGGAGCAGCTGGGCAGCGGCTCCTCTCTCAGCTGCCGAGGGCAAAGGTCATGTCCTCTCCTTCTGTCACAGGGCCATGCATGGGCTCAGGCACCTTGTGTGCTCAGCCATTCGAGGAAGTGTTGTGCTTTGGGCCAGATGAGCCTGGGGCCCGAGACTCACTCCAAGTACTAGATTCTGGACTCCATCTCTTCCTCTTAATCCCACCTGCCTCAAGGGTTAAGTGTCTCAGCAGTAACTCAACAGATCCTTCACTGAACACCTGCTCTGTGCCCCACCCTGGGCAAGTGATGGGACACGGAATCCAAAACAGCTCTGGTGTCTGTTTACATGAGGCTTCCAGTCCAGTGCAGGAGACAGACGTGTCCGCAGACAGCAATGACCCCGAGCGGGCAGAGCTAGGGCAGGAAAGCCCAGGGGCACCTAACATGGTCTGGGGGTCAGGAAGGGCTTCCTGGAGTAGGGGCTACTTGACAACACTGGTTATGCAAGGACAGAGACTATGAGTCTCATTCACCATCACTCCCCGGAACACAGCTGCACCCAGATACTCCATGGGCATCTGCTGAAGGCAAGAAAGGTGGGAAGGAGACCCGGGGAGGATGGAGTAGGAGTTGGCCAGGTAAGGGAGGGAAGAGCCTCATGAAAGGGCTGGGTACTATCATGTAAGGCTGCACAGCTCCACCAACCACAACCAGTGATTCCACTCTGAGCTCTGTACCCTGGAGAAATGCTGGCTCACACCCTAGGTCACGTGTCCATGAAAGTTCACAACTGCACAAGTGTGTAATAGTGAAAACCAGAAACAGCCCAAATATCTACCAACAGCACAACAGGCAAATCTAAGGCAGGTCACACAATGGAAGATTCCAGAACATCCACATGGATGAAACTGGGAAATGCTGAGAGGAAAAGCAAGCCCCTGGAGTCCACTCACGACACAATGCCATTTTTGCAACACTCAAAGATAAGCAATACCAAATATTGTATTTTTCAGCAGACACATATAGCTAATAAAACTTAAAAAAAAAAGGCATGACAATCACAGCGTGCAAGGTAGGAGTCCAAGGCTCTGTGCTCCACCCACCCAGAGGTAGAGGTGCGTCAATGGCAATGTTCTCATTCCTGAATTGGGAGGTAGGCTCATGGGTCTTCATTATATTACCCTAACTTACGTGTATGTTACACATACAGTTCATATGCACAGCGAAGAATCTGAACAACATAATTTTAAAAGCAGAGGGGAGAAGGAGAGCGTTGCAGAGGGAATAGCATGTGCAAAGGCTCAGAGGAAAGAACGCTAACGGTGCCTCTGGGGAACTGAAGGTCACTGCCAGGGTCAAAGGAAGCAAACAGGCAAGGGACCCAGTACAGGGCTGGGGGCACCACGGTGCCTGAAAAAGGTCTGCAAGTCCCTCAGTGGCTCCCTGCTTCCCATCACTACCACCCATCAAAGTCCTAAGTAGGCAACAGGCCAAGCTCTGGGAAGGGGATCTCTGAGAAAGCCGGTGCTCATCAGGCGACAAGCAGCCTGACCAGAAGCAGGCAGGCTATTTCAGGATGCCCGCCTCAGGGTTGGTCAGGGGCACCAGATGGCCAGCTGGACTCGGAGGCACTGGGGAGTCTGAGTTTGGAATTTTTAAATCATGTAACTGAGCTGTTTATTGGTCCAGCAAAGGCTCCAGGCACAGACACTGGGTGCCTGGAACTTCCCACTGCCCAACCTGACCTTCACATCCATACAAGGTGAGTAACACCACTTACCCTCATGAGGTCTGTTTGGGAACTAAAGGACATATTCATTCATTCATTCTTTACCAAACAACCTGGGATGGGCAGACAACAGAGAACAAAACAGATCTGGACCCCTGCCCTCAGGGAGTAATTGCTAGGAAGGCAGACAAATAATCATACAAATAACTATGACAAATTATAAGAAAAAAGCATTTTTATAGGAAAACAGAGGTGATAATAATTTAGATTGGGGGGAATAATCGGGAAAGACCTGTAAGAGACAGGGACATTTAAGCTGAGACCTAAAAAGATGACTAAGAGTCAGAAATTCATTCATTTCTTCAAGTATTTTTCTAGGGCCTATTCTGTGCCAGGTGATCAGTGAACACACTTGAATAACCTCCCCAGTCGCTTATACTGGAGGAGGCAGAAACGAGACAGTAAGTGGATGGAAGCAGACAAACACAAGTGAGTTGGGGAAAAGCCTCCAGGGCAGAAGCCTGGCATGTGCGTGCTGGAGTGGCTGGGGTCTACATCCTGGACTCGTCGAGACTCTGCGGCTGTGGCAGACTGGATGTGTCCAAGGACCGGGCTGCCCTGGCTTCTGTCACCTTCTGCAAAGAAGTGTGACTTCAGCAAGTGACAGATGGCGCGAAGTCACAAAACGAAGGGCCCCACAAGCTTCCCCGGGTCGTTCGGCCTGGCACTCAGCAAACAGTGGCTGTTGTTGTTTTACCGGAAACCTCTCTGGAACCTGCTGTCCCTCTGCCTACGCCTGGCCGCCACTAACATGCCCTCCCCCTGCAATGCACTGCCACCCAGCCCTGGCTGATCCCCCCACCCCTGCACTCTCTCATCTCACCACCAGCGCTCCTCCAGCCTGAGCTGCTCAGGTGGGAATGGTGCCTCTCCACAGAGAGCCAGGGAAAGAGCAAAGGGGAAAGTGATTCTTTTTAAGGAGGAAAGGAGGCTCCCCCTCCTCCACCTTTCCAGCAAGGCAAATGAGAAATTAGAGAAAATATATCTGCACTATACAATTCCCAAGCAACTCTGGGAAGTATATAACGTGGTAACTATAAACAGGTTAACTACTAGTTAAGGAATTTTCATTAAAACAAAACACCCTTGGCATCAAGACACCCAAAGTATTATTCATTCATTTATTCATTCATTCAAAAATAAATAAAAGATACAGTCAAGTCCTGTCCCTCAAGACTTCTAGTCCTATGTGGACAGACAGTGTATGAAACTTCAAAGGTTCCTACTCTCTGACCTGGTAAAACTACCTTTCTAAGAATTTCTTCTGAGAAAGCTACCAGTGACAAAGATTTATGGACAAGGATGAACGTCACTGCATTATTCATGCAGCTGAAAACTGGAAAGGACCTAAATGCTCAGCAACGCGGAAATGGCTGGAACAAATTACAACGGCCTGATGATGGATTTTCATCATGCTTTGTAAAAAATGGAAAAATGAAGTGAAAATGCAGGACATTCAACTATATACACACTGTCTGCCCAGTCTTAGTTTTCTGTGCCCGTGGCAGTGCCTCCAGCCACAGAAAAGAGACAGGAAGGAAATGCTCTGGCATTTAATGCTGACAACATCCCAGGCGGTGTGTGTCATTTCTGATAGAAGTCTTGCAACTAGAATTTATATATAGAACTCTTACAGCACAACGAGAAGACAATCCAATTTTTAAATGGGCAAAGGATCTGAATAGATGTTTCCCCAAAGAAGAGGTGTAAGTGCCCAAGAAGCACGTGAAAAGACGCTCAACATCATCAGCCATCAGGGAAACGCAGATCAAAACCTCAGTGTGACGCCACTGCAGACCCTCTGGGGTGGCAAGAATCAAAAGGACAGACGGTACCAAGGCTGTGGCATGCAGGGACCGGAACTCTTGTACAGTGAGGGGCTGCTAAGTGGGGCAGTCGCTTGGGAAATCAGTCTTGTCGTTGCTCAAATGGTTTGAGCCACCATATGACCGAGCAATTTCACTCCTAGAAAAATGAAAGCACACATGCACACAAAAGCCTCAACGTAAATATCCACAGCAGTGTTGTTCATAATAGCCAGAAAGTGGAAACAACCCAAATGTGTACCAATGGATGAAGAGATAAAACGTGGGGTTATCCATACAATGGAGCATTATTCAGCAAGAATGAGGGATGAAGTACAGACACACGCAAGACGTGGGTAAACTCTGTAAACATTATGGTAAATGAAAGAAGACAGACACAAAAGGTCACATACTGCATGATTCCATTTATAGGAAATGTCCAGAAGCTAAAGCGACAGAAAGCAGATCAGTGGCGGCCTGAAGGGGGTGGGGGAGGGGGGCTGGGATCTACAGCTAAGGGGTACAGGGTTTTTTGGGGAGTAATGAAAATGTTCTAAAATTGACTGTGATGACAGGTGCACTGCTCTGTGAAAAACTGAACTGTATGCTTTACATGGGTGAAATGTACATGAATTACATCTCAATAAAGCTGTTTTTTTTTTAATTCCAGATGGTGAGATTAACAAGTGATTTCATTTTCTTCTTTAGGCTTTCCAATTCTTTTTTCTACAATGAACATCTTACTTTTAAAGTCAGAAAAGAATCAAAGTAGTGATCCTTCCCTTAGTAACAACCATCATCCACTCCCAGGGTGACTGCACACCCTTCTCCCCCAGCTCCCACACCAGCTCCAGGAGGGGGCGAGGAGAAAACTGCAACTCACGAAGCATGAGCTCGCTTGGCTTCACGGTGAGCTGGAGATGGAATCTCCATTTCCCCAGGGCCCAAAGCCTTTCTATTAATAACAATGTCACACAGCAAGGCGGGCGGGGAACCCAGGTACACAGCTGGGCAGCCCTCTTCACCTGCCCTCCCCTAGGATACTACAGAGGTGGCCAAGGAGAGTGGCAGGAGCCCTGTCCTGAGTGCCAGGCCATCCCTCTCCACCTGCTGCCTCATTTATAAAACAAGAAGTTTACCCCTCCACCCCTGATAACCTGGATGCCAGAAAGAGGGAAGTCCCACCCTGGACTCTCTTGGCTGGGTGGTCAGTGAGCACACACATTTGGCCACAATAGCTGGTGGTGGCACAATAAGTCAGATGGCCTTGCCTCCAGCCACTGGGCTCACTGGTCTAGGATGGCTTCTCCCAGGCCCACACAAGGTCAGGCTGCTGTCAGATGTGGGGGATCTAACCAGGGCTCCACGGAGGGCTCTGTCTATACCCACCGTCAACTCCACCCTAATGGAACAACATTCACTGAGCACCTGCTTGGGCCTGGAGCTGTGCTGGGGACACAGCAGTGACCAAGACAGCACAGCTGTGCCCTACTGGGGCTCACAGTCCAGTGGAGGGTCAGGGACAGGACAGACACGGGAGCCTAGAGAAGCTCAGCACTGCAGATCCCAAGGGCTGAGCCAGGTCCAGTAGGAAGAAGACCTCCGCCCGGCCAAGAAGAACGCAGCAATTTCTGGTCATTGTGACCAAAGCAGGGAGAGCTGGGTTAGGAGGCAAGGATCCCAAGCCCAAGAAAGAAGGGGATTATGGGACAAAGAGTGAGATGGAGGAAAAGGAGAGAAGATGGAGGCCTGGCTCGGGGCTGGGCACCACTGACATCCTCCACCTCCCCCTGTGACACACCTTGTTGCTGGTGGGGCTGAGAATCAGGTCATCTGCCACAAAGATAGAAAGGCAGACCATTACCAAAACCTGGGCTCTCTTGCCCATCCCAACCTCCCTGATGAGGACGAGGTCCTGAGACTCACTCAGTTCCCTAAATGGTGGGGGTGACCTATGGACAGAGACAGGGAAACACACACAGTGGAAAAGACCTCAAACACCACCTTGCTGCACAGAGAGGGCAGTGCCTTGGCCTACGACCCACAGCAAGTCCACAGCAAAGATCCCAGACCTGTGCTCCCATACTCCACCAGGCTAGCTAGTTTGGGGGTCTGCCAGATCTGGCAGTGGGGTGCCTTCCTGCCCTCTTCGCACTTCCCTTTCTGGATCCAGGCTGCATGAGGGCAGGGCCTGTCCGGTACCCAAGGCCCAGCATCAGACATTGCTTCCTTCTCCACTTACCACAGAAGCTCCTGCTCAGAGCCAGGCTCGGGGCTAAGGGCACCAGGGGATACAGTGGCACCAAACCAAACCCACACCCGCCCTCATGATGTTTACAGTCAAAGAGGCAAGAGAGAATATCTACCACAGGATTGCAGATAAATAGATCGCTGACCACCTCACTGGGGGAACCAATTCAGAGGGCTAGGAAAGAAGGGTTTGCTGGTACTTGATGGACAAGCTAAAGCTGTGAAAGCAAGGCCGGCATCCCAGGACAGGATGTGGGGAGCTCCTCACATGCAGAATTGAGAACAAGGCACGATACTTGATCCCAGAGAGAGGGCATGGAGAAGGGAGAGCCCAGTCGTGGTTAGTGAGGGTGGCAGGGGCTGGGCCTCCAGAGCGGTTTTAGGGATTCCAGATCAGGTGTGAAAGACAGTGGGGGAAGTGGGCCATAAGTGTGATTTAAAGCTGGGCTGTAACAAGGTCTGCTTTTTCGGGAAGGGAGAGGGGGCAGAGCAGGCGGGGGGGCAGAGCAGGCAGGGGGGGCAGAGCAGGCAGGGAGGGCAGCCAGGACTCCTCCACCTGGCGCCCAGTAGAGGGAGGCAGAGGCAAGGCAGGCAGGAAAAATGAATGAGTGAAAGCATGAAAAATGATTCAACAAACATCTTCCTTGGCCCTTGTTCTCTTCAGGCCCCCAAATGCTCTGAAGCCCCAGCTCTGGGTTAGAGGGCCCTGAGGCCTGGGGTGCTCGTTAGCAGACCCGCTTTGCTCGGAGTCCCTAGGGTGCCAGGGAGCGTTTGGTGGTTCGCCTCCTCCAGGGAGCCAGCCAGACAGGATGCAGTCCCGCATGGCACTTCCGGGTCCAGTGGGGGGAGATGGCCCCAAACAAATAACAACAACATGAGGAGCGTCATGGGAACCTGGGAGAGCACAGAGCACTCTGTCTGGGGACAAGTTGTGCGCCAGCACGAGAAGGGTGAGCAGGAGTTGGTCAGGAAAGGCTGAGTAGAGGGAACCGGAGTCTGTCAGTCAGGACAGAGGGGGACAGACCTCCGTTTGGAAAGGGCTCTCACCAGGCTCAGGGGCGAGACCTTCATCCTGTGGTGGGGAAGGAGCCCTCAGAGGCTTTTCTGGAACTGATCCTTCTGGTTTGAACACAGCTCATGCCCTTACTATATGTGTGGCTTCAGCACCCATAAGCCTCAACTTTCCTCCTGCCAGTTGTGCAAATTCACCAAGTAAATGCGCATGAAGAGCTGAGATCACCACCATCACTACCATCACCACCATCATCATCCAAAGCAGGACCCTCCGTAGGGTCACTTCCCAGGCGTTTGCTTTCATCTTCCGGTAGCCCTGCTCTTCCTCCCTCTTGCCAGCCCTGTTGCTCAGAGGAACCCAGAGCTGTGAAGGTGCTCTGCTTTGCAGAAAGGGGAGGGCTGTACGGAACATGAGCGGCTCCCCTACTGCACTGCGGATGGTAGCTGGCAGGAGACTAAGACTGTGGAGAGACAGAGGGGTGGGTATGAAGGTGGCACACGAGTCTGACCCCAATGGGTTCCAAGAGAGGCCACCCACTCAACTAAGAAGGATATCCCAGCTGGGATCCACAAGGCCTCCGCAGCATCGGGCTGCAGGGCCCCCACCCAGGCTTCTGCTGGAAAGGGAGAGGGCGTCAGGCACGTCACATGAGTCGAATGGCCGTCAGCAGACACTTCCACACTGCACCCCCCACCTTGAGGCAACGGCTCCATACCAGCTGCAGAGAGTAAGGAAGGAGTAAGCGGAGAATGCCTGTGTCCCTTCATCCACACCAGTCCACCCAGTGTGAGTGCCCAGCACCATGAGAAGTTCTAGGGACATGGAGTGGAGCCAAACCAAGATGAGCCTTGCCTTTCAAATAGGAAAAGGAGGCATCACCAAAGCATGATGGATGTCCACCCATTCATGACAACTCCATCCATCCGTGATGGGCACCCAGCCTCTGAACCCCTTTCCTGGCACTGGGGACCCCCCTCTACCTCTCCCACACTGAGACACCAGACCCCAGCCTCCTATTGCAGGTCTAGTCCAGAAAGCTCCCCCAGACAGAGCTGTCCTAACACGAATAGCATCCGGGGCCAGCATGGGCAGTGACAGCGGCTGCCCGGGACTGGAGATGTCCTGGACCCAGGGCATTCTCACCTGGACAGATGACTGGAGTCAGAATGTGCTCCTGGCTGTGAAAGCCCTGGGCCTGGCTCCTCCCAGAGAGTCAGAAAGCTTTGAAACAGACTCCTCATCTGTCAAAATGACTTCACATATGGGCAAATTGTGACGCAGGGAGGTTTCAGGACATGCCCATGCACACACAGCCAAATTCACACAGAGCAGAGTGCTTGCCTATCCCATCCAGCCCAGGGACAGTGACTGCCAGGGGGCTCTCAGAGAGGAGGGAGCCGGGCAGGCTCGTGAGGGACACAACCGCATTCTACTCGAAAGAGCCCTTACTGAGTGCCCACAACAGCTAGTTCCTCATCCAGTCGTTCCCCAAGTTCAGAATAATCTAATTCTCAACCCCCATGCAGATGGGGACACCGAGGCAGAGCAGCTGGGCGATTGCCTCAGGGCAGAGCTGGACTGGCACCGTGGGCTCCAAAACCCGAGCCCGGTGCTGCCTCTCATGTTACTGCCATTTCACAGAGACGCGAATGAGGCCCATGGGGAACTCCGTGGTCTCCTCCTGGAAAATTCTGGGCCAGATGTGTTCTGGAATTCAGAATTTCCTGGATTTTAGAAGAGTGATAGGATATCTATATTATGTAAGCCCCCAGCAGGGCCTGGGACAGTTTTTAGAGCTTTCTGGATCTGGGAAATGTGGGACCTAAGGACACTTCAGAGGTGAAGCCAGTTGCTGAGGTCACACGGGGGAGGTGGTGCAGGCACTCAAACGCACGGCCCCCACGCCTCCCACTACCCAACTCGAGGGCAGGAAGAACTAATGGGCAGGGGTGGGGTGGGCTGTTAAAGACCCAAAGAGGGAACGGATAGGGAAAACTGTCACCTTGAACGTGCTACAGAGAACACCGCAGTGCAAAACCTTCTGGGGGAGGGGGAGGTTCAGATAAATCTGATGAATAAATCAAGAAGTCAAATGTCAGCTATTAGCCAATGCAGGGCCACACAAAGCTGAGAGCCTACAGGTTCCTGGCCCGTGGCCATCTTCCCTGGTCTCCGAGTCTTGGTCTTACCCTCTTCATGCCACACTCCCAGAAGGTTCTGTTAAAGACAGTAGGCATGCCCCTTCTTAAAGCCTGCTGGCTTCCCACCACCCTCAGGCTAACTCGGCCTACAAGGCCTCAGCTGGGTGGTTCTCTTCCCCTTCTGCAGTCTTGCCTCTGACCCTCCTGCCTCTACCTCCAGCTTTCCGATCCCAGTAAGACTGCTTTTGTCTGTTCCTCAGGTATACCTCGCTCACTCTCTCTGCCTCCAATCCTTGGTACGTCCTTCCAACTGCTCCTCACCTGGCTAACTCCTGTGATTTCTTCAGGCCTTAGATGGCCCATCCTCCAAGAAGCCACCTTTGCCCTGCCTGCCGGTCTGTGAGCTCTTTCTAATCAGAGTCCTGGGCACCCTGGTTTGATTACAATTGTTTGCTGGGTGTCTCCCTCACTCAACTGTGACTCCATGGAGGCAGGGCTCGGCCTGTCTTCTTCCTTGACCCCTAACACCAGCATGGCAACACCAACTAAATGAATGGTTGGTCACAGGGTTGCCAAAACACACATTCAGCCAGGATGCACTGAACACCTACCGCGTACTGATACTGTGTAGCACAGAAGTACTCAGACCAAGGATCCGAACAAGGACCCGATGATGGGGACAGAGGAGCACCATGGACCTCCCAGGCCTCTGGAGCTGTCAGAGAACCACAGTGAAGCCCTCCTGAATGCCACTCAGTGGGCCCTTTACTCAGTCTGTTTCTCATCCCTGCCACAACCCTGTGAGGCTGGAACTGTCATCTCCATGTTACAAAGGGTTATGGGTTAAAGATAAAGAAACTCTGCATCTCGCAGAACCGAACGCAGCAGCTGGTGAAGCTCACACAGCCAGTCACAGGTGCTGAGTGCAGGCCCCACGGCTGGGCTGCCTGGTCTGAATCCCAGCCCAACATTTACTGGCTCTGTGACGACCTCAGGTAAGTTACTCACCCTCTCTGTGCTTCTAATTCAATCTACAACTGAAAAGAAAAACACCGACCTCCCGTGGTAGTGACTACTCAGGTCATCTGGAGGGCAAGAATTTCAACCCAAAACACATTTCTGTAGTCACCTGAAGTCAGACAATTCAATTTGCTAAAACAAATCTACAGGCCAACTCCAGCCGCCCTTGAACTGAGGTCTGGGAGGCAGTGTTGGGACTGAGTGCTGAGTGACTGAATCAGGGGCCCTGAGCAGGACAGCCAAACCTGGCTGCCGGGGGAGCTTTCTAGAAACAGATTCCTGGCCATTCCCAGAAGCTGGCCTCAGTTATGGCCAGTCCAGGCCAGAGCATCTGGCGCCACAGCTCTTAATATTTTTGGAGCCAAATGCCTGTGAAAGACAGAAGAACCACGCTGCCACTGCCGGCTGGGTGACGCTGTGCTGAGGAGGCCAAAGCCACTCGCAGGGCCCAGAGGAAGGGCCCTGTCCTGGCGCCGACCGCAGGCACTACTCCAAGAAGCTCTCTCCAAACGCCACTCTGGTGAATAAGACCTAAGGAAAAACCTCACTCCTCTGACATTCGTCCACCCAGGGCCCAAGCCCTCTCGTGTGTCAGACGGAGGTCACACAGGTGACTCGCACAGTCTTCACCCTTGAGAGGGAAATACGACGCGAACACAAACAAAGAGCCGGAGGTGGAAAAAATGAGGGCAGCCCGCCCGAATCCGAGTGCACGGAGGGCCCGGCCTGGCCAGAGCAGGCACCCCCAGCACATCCTGTAGACACGGTCACATCCCAACATGGTGGAGGGCTGGGGCCTGGGGCCCGGGGCCCACTCTACAGAGGGGACCAAGGCTCAGGGAGAGGCTGCAGCTAAGACCTCCAGTCTAGACTCTTGGTACCTCTCAGACAGGGGGCAGTGGGCCAACACACGCTGATTTTGTTTCAGCTCAGAGAGACTGGGCCACTTGCTCACAGTCACCCAGCTTTTCAGAGACAGGATGAGGCCTGGAACCTGAGGTCTTTCCCAGGCCCTGTCAGGGATGTTGGGGCTCTCATCTCAAAGGAGTAGGCCTCTGAGGGACAGACAGCAGGGTTCTGATGAGGGAAATGCTGAGGGAGAGGTGAGTGCAAATAAACCACAGAGACAGCAAAGGCATAGGGGCGGGGGCTGCAGTGGGGGCAGAAGGCTGGACAAGGAGGACACCTACTCAGCACAGCGCTCTCAGTGGACACTTATCTAACTTAATCCTCACGATCACCCTATGAGGAGGTACCACTGTCAGCTATATTTTACTGGCAGAAAACCCATGGACAGAGAGAACAATCACCCAAAGTCACACGGCAGAGTCTACGTGCCAACATGGGCAGCAGGAGGTGAGGCTGGGCCCAGATAGAGACCTGGACAAACGCATCCATGTCGCCCCCCACGACCCCGTTCCCCACTCTGCAGCAAGACCACCACTTAGGCTAAAACAAGCCATTAACCACGAGCCTCTTTCCACCATTAACAGGTAACTTTCTACCTTTCTACCTGTCAAACCAGTTTCAAGGACTAAATCTGCAGCATGGGTTTCAATGAGAACAAACAGTAAGGCATTTCCATCCTCTTTGATCCCCATTTAAGAACACCACGGCCACTGTCCCCACTGCTCCTTCTACTCTGTCCTCTAGCCCCAAAGCTCAGGTGGCCAAAGGTTGGCATGTTTGGGCCCCCTTTACTCTGTAAGCATCTCCACTTCACATGAGGAGTTTCCTGGTGGGCAAAACTTCCCCTCCCCCAGCCCAGGATAGACTCCACAGGCTGGAGGTCAGGGAGTGGGGAATGAGTCATTGGCAGCACTGGAGGGAGGGGGAGAGAGCCTCCCAGACTGTGGCCAGTGTCACGTGCTCTCCGATGCCTGCCTTACAAACCCCAGGTCTCCTCTCCATGCAGCGTTCAGCTGGGACTGGGAAGACAGCTGAGCCTCGGGTCATTCTTGTGGTCTGAAGAGTTCCCTCAGAGGAACTGGGCCCACAGGACCTGTCACCACGGGATCGGGGTTGGGGTGTATCAGGCCGGCCCCTCCCCAGCTGGCACCCACTTCCACCCCGCGAGGAGAGTAGAGTGCACACAAGCCCAGCCTGGCAGCGCTGAGGCAGCCTCTTCCCCAACTCCACACCCCTTCCACTCACCGCAGACTGGCTCACCGCGGAGACCCTGCCCTACCAGGTTCATTACACCCCCTCAGATATCCTGGGTGGTCAGCAGGGCAGGGATCACAATTTCACAGATGAGGAAACAAACAAGCTCAGCAAGAGTAAGTGCTCTGCCGGAGCCATGGCACGCTGCTGCCGGGGCTGGCCTGGAGGCACACTCTGGCTCAGTGGAGCTCAGGTATGGCCTGACCTCACCCCTTCCAGAACGGCTGCACACGGGGCTCATGCAACCACAATCACTGTGTGTCTTTCGAGGGCTGAGTTGGAACGAGGATGGACAGTGTCTGCTCTCCAGTCCAGTGCAGAAGAGAGACCACCAACATGAAACAGCAGACGGCCATCAGCACAATGAGGAAAATAAACAGGCCCTGCCGGGGGCAGGTAGGGACACTACAGGAGGTGGGAGCCAGGGAAGGCCCTTCTGAGTGCTAGGCTGGGTTGAGCCTGCGGAGGCCTGAGGCCCTCCCTCACTACCTCCCTCCCGGAATCGCACCTCCAGGAATCCCCCAGCCCGCGACCTCTGGCGAGGCTCAATGGGGCTCCCCAGTCAGGGACACACCCCTAGAGGTTCCCACCCAGCTGTACCACACTCTAGTCCCAGACCCAGCCTTCCTCCACCCCAGCAGAGGCTCCATTAGGGACTGGCTGAGCTCTCCTCCCAGGGCAAGGCTCTGCTGAACGGGCACCCTGTGCTGGGGCCCCCAATTCCTCCCTTCTGTGCCTCCTGGCCCAGGCAACTTCTCCAACTCTGCTGTGGAAGAACAGCTTCTGAATGACCTCTCTTCCCATCAGGCCCGCCACTTCCTCCCTCACTCTTGGCCTTGAGGTCCTATCACCACAGCAAGCCCCAGAATGACTCCTCCATCACCCTTTTCACCAGGGCCACAGCTCAAATGACACCCCTGTGCTTTCATGGCTTACAGACCAACTCCAACAAATCGCCAGCCAACTCCTCCCTGAAGCCCCCCCACCCAAGACCCTTTGACCTCTCAACTAGGCAGCTTCTTGGCGCAACTTTGTATAGCCTGGCAAGCCTCCCCCGCCCTCAGTCCTAGGCCAGCTGTCCTCCCCAGGCACAGAGGCCAGCCACCTCAGCACTGCCAGGCCCTCCAACTTCCTGTCCTGCAAGTCACATCATCCAAACTAGCAGAGCTCACCAATGACCCCTCCCCAGCCTGTCAGGGCAACCCCTCAACCCCTCCCAGCCAGGATCCAACAGATTATGTTCCTTCCATCCTTCCTTCCCCTCAAAGGTCTCTGCATCTGCAAGACTGCCCATGAGAAACAAAAACAAAGCCAGAAAAGCCCACTGAATCCACCTGGATAACAGCAGTTGCACTTTCTGTGGCAGGAACTTACCAGGACTAGCTTATTTAATCCTCACAACGACCCCACGGCAGAAATTAGCACTTGCATGTGCGGAGAAAGAAACAGGAGGCTCAGAGAGGAAAAATGGCTTCCCCAAAGCCCAACAGTTGGTAACACACAGCTGTGCCTCTTCTGGGAACCTGCAGACTAGAAGCTTCACCCCACTTCCTTCCCACCCGGTTTCAGACCCTCCAACTGCCCCACCTCGACGCCCCAGCCCATAAATGGAACATCTTCCCTTTCCCTTGCTCCAAGCCCTCAAACAGACCACGGTTTCTGTCCCTCTTCTGGGAGCCTGCGAAGCAGAAACCTCCAGGCCCCAGCTCTGTGAACTACCTCCCCAGACTGGCCCCTAAAATGACCAGTATTACCTCACATCACCCCTAAAATGACCAACAATAACTGCAACTTTGTGAAGGCTCACCCTGGCCACTTTTCACACACAATCTTAGTTAGTCCTCTCTTAAAGCCTGTGGCATGGGTATCACCACCTACTTACAGGTGGGGAAACTGAGGAGTTAGGTAACCAGCCTGATGTCATGAAGTAGGTAAATGGGAATCAGGATTTGAACTTGAGCCCCTCCAAGTCTTTGCTGCTCTGAACTCCCTGGACTGGATACTGGGACAGGGCCCATTCTGACTCTTCCCTTCCTCAGCCGCAGTCCCCCAAGCTCTCCAAACCAAAAGTGACCACGTATCCGTGAGGCCAAGAGCCCAAGGACTTGGCTGGCTCCCAAGGCCAAGAATTTTAAATTAAGCACCTTCTCTGTAACAGTAACTGGCCAAGACAGCATTCATGGCTGCTCCCTGTGCTTTCAGCTTCCAGTTACCATGATTCCCCACTCTCACATCAAAGCCACCAATTCCTGCATGGCCCACAGACTAGCAACGGCTCCTCCTCTCTCCACAGGGCCAACAGACCAACTTCTGTAGAGCCCAGGCCAGGCTGATCCCTCTCTTTGCAGGCTCCATCCCAGCAAGACCGACAGACCTCTCCAGCACAGAAATAGACTCAACACCACAGTCCATCTCTGAAGCAACTTTCCACCTTCCCAGCCCTGTGGGTAAAACACATTCCTCCAACGGCCCTTTCAGTTCCAACACTGAGCTGACCTTCTCCAGAGGACCTAGGACCTATAACCCATGAACTTGTTCTCTCTCTTACACCTCAAGCCACCAAACTTCTACAATGCTCTCACCTTCTACTGATCCACAACTCCAATTCCTTAACTCTTTCTCAAGGGGAAAAAAAAAAGAACTTTCTAGAGCCAGGCTCCAAAGTTCCTCTGCTCCTGAACAGCTGACAGTGTTCTGCTTCCCTTTTTCTAGGAGAGGAAGAGGAGGCACACAGTGACTCCAAGATCAAACACCTCCTTTATCTCACCAAGCCCCAAACTGACCACCAATTCTGCTCCTTTCCTGGCAAGTTTATTGACCTTGACTTCCTTTTCCCAACCCCAGGATTTACTGCCACAGTGCAGGTTCATTCCTCTTCCTCCTTTCAGTCAAGGAAGTGAGCAACATGATCATCCCTTGCCCCCAGGCTTGCAAACCAGCAATTTAACCTCCTTCCATTCCTATAAGCCCATCAAACTTCTCCAACTACCCTTTCAGCGCCAACGTTGACCACCCTCTTCCTCCCCTGACTGTTCCATCCTTCTCTGGGGGAACTATTAACTCAAAGGTTACCGACCTCCTAATCTCCCGAATCACCAAAGTTTCTTTGATTGCTCCCCGTTTTAATTCCTAAAGCGATCACCTTCAGCGTCCCCTGGAGCGGGGAGGCGGGGAGTAGGCATAAACCAGCTACTTTTCACATTCCCAACCCAGCAGCCACCCCCTAACACCCTCCACCTCTAAACTGACGATTGTCTCCTTAAATCATCTAAAGGTGCAACTTATTGAGCTCCAGCTCTGTGCTGGGCGCTACATCAACTCCCAGGTCCCCCACGAGCCGCCCCCGCGCCCCAGCCATAACTACCGTGTCTCCAGGGGTCTTTGGGTTCCACAGCTCCAGACACGATATCCTCGTCGGAGGGGAACGTGACGCGCTTGGCCACAGCCTTGAGGCGCCCGTCGGCCGGGGGCGATGCGGGGCTGGGTGACAGGGCCTCAGCGGGGGCCTCCTCGGCCTCGCCGTCCGCGCTCGGCCCGGGCGGCGCCTCCTGCGGCGGGGTCTCCATCGCCGCCGCCGCCTCCTCCTCACGGGGGCCCCGGGGACATGCCCCGGGCCCCGGACTTGTCTCTCCGGGCCCTCCCGCTTTCCCGGGGCATGGGCTCCGCCACTGCTTCAGGCACCGCCTCCGTCCGCTCTGCTGGTCGTCGTAGTCGTCGCCGCCGGGAGCTCGAGCGCGCCTCCCCCGAGCCCCATGCGTACCTGCCCGTTCGCAGCCGCACTTTCGTTAAGAGCCGTTGAGCCTGCCGCTTACTCAGAAGAGCAGAAAATCAGTGTAAGCTACAGACAGGTAGCGTTGTCAAGTGAGTTGTCAATGGAGGGGACAGAAGGCAGAAAGAGCCACAGGAAAAAGAAACGTGAGCAGTGAATCTGCAGAGCCGGAACTGCAGAATATGAGGGGCGGGGCGAGATGGACGCCGTCTCCCAGAGCAGCGCGCAAGCGCGAACCTGAACCGCCCCCACCCCGCCTCCCCGCCTGAATCTAGGTAACTAAATAGGCTCGCACGCGTTCGTCACGAGCTCAGGCAACGGAGAAGGGAATCGAGTTGATAGAAATAAAAACATCAGTTTGGTGGGGCTAGGCCAACTGACAAGGAGAGAAGTAAAGGGATGGAGAACTTGAAAGGAAAGGCGATAGGAGCTGTGTTGAGTATATGAGTACAGGTGATGGATGCTGACAGGGATCCTCTGCTTGGAGACGAAGCCTGTCCCCACTCGCTAGTCTCTAGCCTTCCATTTGCAGACTGCAGTTTCATCAATAACGCATCATCAATAAACATCATTTGGATAGCGTTGTATAAAATACAATTTAAATTTAAAATCTGAAATATGAGCCCATGAGGAGTGATTTTAATTAAAAACAAAAAAAGACAAAGAAATTCCAAAAGCAACGGACGAATCTGCCAACCATAATACCGGGTGATGGACCAGGTAGATCACCGAGCCAGTAGCAAACCAGCACGAACTCAAGCCACACCCCCATAAGAACGCAACTCAGTCGCTTAACATTCGCCTCCGCACTTTCGCCACGCCATCCCAGCCCATCAGGAAACTCCGGGAAGGCGGAGGTTAAAACAAAAAAAGGGTGGGTGTACGTGAGGAGGGGCGAGCGACGTCGTTGCCAAGGTAACTCGAAAGCTAGGCCCGGGAGTCCCCAGAGGCAGCGTATTGAATGGACAAGTGGGAGCTGAGGCTCTTCACCTGCTCCATTCAACTTCATTGGCCGCCGCACTTTCACGATTGAAGACGAAAAAAGCAAATCTCATCTACATTTTAATGGATTCTTCACTTACATTCTTAAGTTGATGGGACTACAATGGGGGCAGAAATTATTTTTTTAGAGTAAATCTTCTGAAAGACTACTAGTAATGGGTCTAAGTGAAGCGAATGCTATGGACAGCCACGTTATACAGCTGAAGCAAAAAATGGCGAAGGCGTGAAGTTTCACCCTAACCCCTAATTCTCTGCCTTTTCTCAATGGTACCGCCACGCAGGGTCCTACGGGTCCCTGTAGGGGCAGGAAAGCGAATCCGCCCACTCAGGTAGTGGGAGGAGTGCTTGTGCACGATCATGTGACCCAATGCGAGCCGCACCCCTCGGTACGTACATGCCCGCCCACCTGGAGAAGAACTCGACTCCAAATCTCAGAAGTCTGGCATCCAGGTCACTCCAGCCATCCCAGAGACCAGTGGTGGTTCAGTCCCCGCACCCTTATCCGCATTCCTCCCACTCCCTTGGTGTGTCCTCCCCATCCTGACCCAGCTCCACTGTATTCTGCCTTTGTATAGCCACCTTCCACTCCCTAAATCTGGTTTGATCCCTGCAGGGTACATTAAAAAAAAAAAGAGGCAAATTTTCCTGGGATAATGGGTTCTTTGGCAGGAGGGGAATATTGGGGAATATTTTCAGGGTGCCTGAACCTCAACACACAGTTTCCCACTAAACAATTTGCCTTCCTTTATCCCTCCCTCCCTGCCCCACCCCCAACCCCAGTCTTCAGGAACTGTCATGAGGCCCATATATCTGTAGAGTTTAGAGTTCTGTGAGGTAGAGCATTCCTTTCAACAGGATCTAGAACTCCTGGGGTTGCAGAATTTTACTGACTTACACCCCGGAGGTCCCAAGAAGCCAGAGTTGCTTGGAGCTTGGCTCAAAATTCCAAAGGAATTCAGAACTCTATGAGGCCCAGAGTTCCAAGTTCATGAGCACACGGAGCCCTAGGAGACTGTGGCTACACCCAAGGTGGAAAGATGAACATGATTCCATCTTTATGGCTTGAAGGTATATGCAATAATGTCACTACAGCGAAGCAGCGCCTCAGCTTGCACACCTATCGGAGTCTGCAGCTGAGACACGTAGAAGTTGGCCACGTCCAGGTCGGTGGCTCCGAAGTAGGCGGTCACACGCACACCCTCGTGCAATGTGAAGCTCACCTGGCGACCCACCATAGCCAGCAGGCTTCGGAGGTAGCGCTCCCGAAGGACAGCCCGGGCCCGCTGTTCCTGGGATTCCCGTGATTCTTGATCTACAGGAGACTCCGGGATTTCAGGAACCTCCGGTTTCAGGAGGGCTCTGCGTCCATCGGGGGCAAAGCCTCGGCTCAAGCCATCAGGGCCCCGAGGGAGCCGGAGCACAGGCACAGGAATGGCCGGTGGAGTCTGCATTATCCTGGCTGCTGGGTGAAGAAGAGGAATAGGGAGCCATTATGAGGAGTCTGGGGTTACAGGAAGAAGGAGGAATAGGCACAGAGGCCTGTCTACCCCCATCTACCCCATCTCAACCTGTCCAAAACCCAAATCCTGATCCCTCCTCCAGTACCCTCCTTCCCAGGACCTGGCCCACCGTTCACAAGGTCCATGAGAGCAGGGCCTTTGCCCTGCTTTTATCATAGCTTTACCCCCATTCCCTGGCAACAAATATTTGCTGAAAGAACAAACCCTGGCCTCCTTTCTCTCACACACAGCCCATCCAATCCATCAGGAAGTACTATCTTCCAAATAAATTCCCAGTCACCCAGGAGCCAGACTGAAAGGGCCAACTCTGGAACAATTCATAAAATGATAGTTACAGATTATAACTTATTGAATAAAACAGAAATCCATGAGTTCATGCTTATTATAAATAAATAAAGGGGGAAGGGGAAAATCCTTACCATACAGTGGCAGCCAGAATCATCAATGGATGCTAACACTTGTGGAAGAACATCTGAGTAGGTCCAGGTTGGCTACACAGTCTTAAAGTACCTCCTCACAAGGTATTCCTTGTCGAGAGGAAAGAGTAACTTTATAGTTGAAAAACCTGGTGGACACCACCCTAACTTGGGCTTTTAAAGCCAACATGTGCAGTGATGGGACCAATAAATACCTCATGTACCCTCATGTGACACACTGAGGACCGGGCACTACTTCTGTGATATTCCTGCCAAAAATGGATGACCTGAATCTAATCAAATTGAGGGACATTCTTTTCAAAAAACTTCGCTTGATTTTTCAAAAATATCAAGATCATAAAAGACAAAGAAAGGCCTGGGAGTAGAGGAATATAAAATATATATATATATATATACTCACAACGTAACATGTCTCACTTGCTCCACTGCCAGCATCTTGGTCCAGCCACCATCACTGCATAGGCCTGGACTGCTGATGTCAACTCCTCACCAGTATCCCACTCTCACCTTCCTCACCTGCTAGTCTGTCCCCAAACACACCCAGAGGGACTCTGTTAACACCCAAGTCAGATCACATCCCTCCTCTGCTTGGAGCCCTCCCTTGGCTTCCATCTCAGTTAGGGTCAAGACCAAAGTCCTCACCGCAGCCCTCAAGGCCCTGTGTGCTCTGGATCCTGCCAGCACTCTCAGCCTCTCCAGCACCACGCAACCGCACTGGCCTCCTCTCTGGTCCTTGAGCACCCTGACACAGTCCCTTCGTGGGCCTTGCAGTCCCCTCTGCCTGTACCTCCTCTGTCTCTTCCCTGACCATCTTGTGCTAAAGATCCGCCCCTCAGCCCCGTCCATCCCCTCAGTCAGCTTTATCATTCTTTGCAGCACACACATCACTCCTGGACATGACCTGGTATATTCACTTTTCTGCTTATGATCTTTCTTCCCTGTGAGATGGCTGCCTCTCCACAGGCAGGAACCTTGCTCTTTGCCTATGGCTGTATCACCAGCTCCTGGAACACTGAGTGGCACAGAGACCAGGCTCCTGAAATACTGTCTCTGCTCCAATGAATGGAGAGGAAATTGAGCTCCCAGGTCTGCTCAGCTGGGTGACCTCAAGCAAGAGACATTTTCCTCCTCTACTACATGGAGGAGAAATGGGACCTACTGCCACCTTTGCTTGTTATGAGGATTCACAGCCTCATGCAGGGCCTGCTACATACTAGGTTCTCCATAAGAGTTAGTTACAGCTGAATAACAACTGTATTAGTATCGCCATGTGACCGAGGGTAAGTTGCTTAACCAGTCTGTGACTTAGTTTCCTCATCTGTAAAATGGGGGTGCAAAGAGGACCAACATGGGGGGAGGGTATAACTCAGTGGTAAAGGGTATACTTAGCATGCACAAGGTCCTGGGTTCAATCCCTAGTACCGCCATTTAAAAAAAAAAAAGAGGACCAACTTGACAGGGTTGTCATGGGGACTAAATGACCTAACAAATGTGCAAGCTTAGCAGTCGCCTGTAACATATTACGTGTCACTGCACTGATGTTGATGGCATGCAGGGAAATGCTGGCTTTGTAGGCAGGAAGAGAAAGAGAGAAGGACCGAAGTTTCAGGCTGCCCTGTGACTTTGTCCCCCCTCTTTAAAGTGATTAACTGTTGACTTTTGGGGCTGGATCATTCCCTGTCGCACTGTGGGAGGCTGTCCTGTGCTTAGGTGGAAGGTTTTATCAGCACCCCTGGCCTCTACCCACTAGATGCCAGCAGTGTCTGACATCCCTCCCCCAACTTGTGACAACTGAAAATGTCTCCATTGGTGAATAGTCTGGTAGGAGAATTACAATTCCAATAAAGCCATTTGAAAAAAACAGAGGGTGGGGGGTAGAGCTCAGTGATAGAGCACGTGCCTGGCACACACAAGTCCTGAGTTCAATCCCCACTACCTCCGTTAAGGGAAAAAGAAAAATTTCTCCATATATTGCCAAATGTCCCCCCAAATCACATCTGATTGAGAACCACTGATGTAGACAGACAGGTGGAGGGCACGTAAGATGATCACTGAACACATGAACAGATTCACAACCTCTCAGATCCCTCATAGAGGGGCAGCTGCACGGTAACAATGAACACCACACACGCACACGGGCCATTCAGTCCATGAAGGATCCGGGGTGGAGACTTTTGGCTGCCTACCTTTTTGTATCTTTTGAATTCTGTTTGAAGTTGTATCTGTTTTGAATTTGTATGACCTATTCAAAAGAATTTTTAAATTCTAACTTTAAAGAGGATGGGATTGGGGGAGGGTATAGCTCAGTGGTAGAGCGCATGCTTAGCATGCATGAGGTCCTGGATTCAATCCCCGGCACCTCCATTAAAAAATGATAATAATAATAAATTTAAAAATAAAAAGGATGGGACATACTGTAATGCTTCCATGTCCCCAAGTTAGATCCTCCCTCAGAAATCTGAACTTCTTCACCTATCCTTACTGTCACCCTCTCCCTAAACCTCTTTCTGTCTGACCCAGACCTTTCCCAGCCCCTGGGTGACTAGCTGCCAAGTCCCACTAATCGGATACCCCTATTGGTTGCCCAAATTGAATCCTTATTAGCAGAACAGATAGCAGAGGTCAGCAAATTTCCTTTCTAGAGGGCCCGATGGTAAATATATTAGGAGTCGTGGGCCGTAGGCTCTCTTTCATAAGTGCCAGAGTAGCAAGAAAACAGCCCGACACTATGGAAACATGGCTGCGCGCCAATAAAATTTTACTTGTTGAAACACTGATATCTGAATCATATAGACTTTCATGAGCTGCAGAAAATTTGTTTAAAGTTTTCCAACTACTTAAAAATGTAAAATCCACTCTGAGCTCTCAATCCACACAAGAACAAGCAACAGGCCACAGCTTACCACCAGGCACAGAGGATGGAGGTGTGGACTGAGGGACACCAGGTGGGTCCTAGCCTTCCCGGACTCACTACTAGCAATCTAGGCAAATGACTGCAATTCTTGGAGCTGCCTCCCTGCTCTGGATCCTCATCTGTGAAATAAAACATACAAAGACCCCCTAAGGCTGTCAGAAGAATCTTTCAGGGGGAGGCTGGTGATCACATAGGCAAAGGACATCCCAAGGTATCCTGGACTCTTCACTTTCTCTCCTACCTACAGCCAATCCTTCAGTAAAGCTCATCAGCTCCACCTTCAAAAATGCATGGAAGGGATGGTAATAGCTCAGTGGTAGGAGCATGCTTAGCATGCAGGAGGTCCTGGGTTTGATTCCCAGTACCTCCATTAAAAAAAAAAATGCATCCTGAATCTGGGAATTTCTGACCACCCTTATTCTGCCCCTCCTTGGTCCAGCCACCATCACCTCCCATCTGGACTATTTCAGTTGCCTCCACACTGGGCTCCTGACCCCCATCTTCATCCCAGTCTGTTCCCCACTTTGCTCAGAGGGATCCTCTTGTTAGAACTAAGTACGATCACACCCCTCCTCTGTTCAGAGCACTTCCCATGGCTCCCGCCTCTCCCAGAGCAAAAGCCAAAGTCCTCACAATGGCTAGAAGGCCCTATTACCTCTCTGTTCTCACTTCCTACCCTTCGGTCGCTGTTGTTAGTCCTTGAACATGCCAAGCACATTCCTGCCTCAGGACCTTGGCACATGCTATTCTTACTATCTGGAAATCTCTTCCGTATGGGAGACATATATGTTGCCAGATACACCTTCCTCTGTTACTTCACTCAGGTCACTGCTCAAACATTGCCTTTACAGGGAGGAAAATAGCCTTTCACAGCATTATCACCTCCTGACAATATGTATTTATTTGTTTGCTTGTGTTCTTTTTTTTTTTTTACACTTGTTTATTTTTTTAATAGAGGTACTGGGAATTGAACACAGGACTTCTGCATGCTTGGCATGTGCTCTACCACTGAGCTATACCTTCCCCCCTTGTTTGCCTATGTTCTGCCACAGAACATAAGCCTTTGAGAGAAGGGACATGTCTGATTACTTTACAACTCCATCTCCAGCCCTTTAGAGCCTGGCAATCGGGGGGAACTCAGTAAATATTTGTGGAAGCACCCACTAACCCCCAATATTCAAGCGCCTGCTCTGTGCCCAGCCCATGCTGGATGGTGCTAGGGACACAGCTGGGAGAGAAAGAGCCTGGCCTTGCCCTCCTGGGCTCATAGTCCAGGCGATGACACAGACTCAGTCTGCAGACAGTGATGACCCAGAGTGGGCAGGGCTGGAATAAAGGAGCTCAGGGGGACTTGGGAGCCCAGAGGGGACACCTGGGCCTGCCTGGAGGGTAAGAGGTGGTTTCCGGAAGGGGCTCAGGGAAGAGCTCCCTGATAAGGTTATAAGGATCCACGTGGCGATCTAGGGGAAAGCATTCCAGGCAGAGGGAACAGCAAATGCAAAGCTCATAGAAAGGTGACTGAGGCTCAGCAAGGAGGCCAGTGTGCAGGTGGGGGCAGAGGGAGAGCATGCAGGGGTCTTGAGGACCGACCATGGTGAGAACTTGGGTCTCTACTCTCATAGAGTCAGGAGCCATGGGCCAGTTCTGAGCAGGGGAGAGGCAGGCTCTGACTTTCGGGTTCACAGGATCCCTCTGCCTGCTGCAGAGGCTTGGATTGTGAGGCGCAGAGGGAGAAGCAGGGAGCCCCATGAGGACACCACTTCCGCGATCCTCTGGGTGGCAGGTGAGGGTGCCTGGGACAGGGTGGGGGCAGTGCGGGTGGGGAGAAGTGGTCAATTAGGGTAGGTTTTGAGAGTTGAGGGCCCTCACTATTTGCTAATGAACTGAACAGAGCCAGGGTTTTTGCCTGATGGGCCAGATTGCAGTAAATGGGACTGATGAGATTTATACCTTTTCTGTATCTCACTACTACTGAGGTGAATGGGATTAAGAGACATAGATTTGTGTACTGTATCTGATCACTGCATTCCCAGTTTAGTCAAGGGTCATCAGCCCCCAGGGCTTTCCCCCAACCTAGGTTAACACTGGAGTGTCCTCTCTAGGGCTAGGACTTAATAAAGGACTGCTGGGAATTAAACAAGTCGCCAAAGAGTTATGTTAAATCCCTGGATAAAACAAAATTAAAAGTGGGCCAGCATAGGCTCTGTTTCTCCATTAGGGAAAAAAAAAAAAACAGATTTGGTCATAGCAGCACAATACCCATTTTCCTGAAGAGGAAACTGAAGCTGCAAGATGCCAAATCATTTACTGGGTGCCAGCTGATGACTGTCAGAAAAAGGGAGCAAACCCACTGGTCTGACCACAGAGCCAAGGCCCTCACTCCTGCCCTGTGCAGAAGGGTAGTGTCTTCAGCTAGCACAGGGGAGCCGTTGGAGATTTGGGAGGCAAGGCGTGACCTGATAAGAAACTGGTCTGAGAAAGGTCATATAGGGTGTGGCCAAGACAGCCAAAGCAGGCATTATCCATTCTCCCTGATGACCAAGTCTGAGAGTCCTTTATCCTTTCAGTCTCCAAGCCAAGGATTTCCTGCCCAGGATTCAGGAAAAAAGGTCCAAACCCATTCCCCACTAGAAAAACTAAAGTGCCCATCACTTCGGTCAATGGCAGGGACAGCAGATTCAGAGATCTCCTTCTTTGGGGCCTCAGCACTCACTTTCAAGAAAATGGGAATGACCGCATCAGTGCACAAACATTTCGCTAACACTTCCGTTGCAAGGGTGGGAAACCAGGTAAGTTACCAAGTTAACAGTGAAGACCCCAGACCTAATTAACCCCGGTACTGACCTGCCCACACACACCCCAGGAATGGCCCCGTCTGGATGCAAATTAGTTAAATGGGGCCTCCCGAGAGGATCAGGACCCCAAGCACGGATTCCTCCCTCCCTGCCCCCACGCCCTGGTCAGTTTCCATTCAATTCCGCCCTGGCTACCCATCGCTCTCCTTTTCTTATACTAAGTAGGTCTTCCCGACCCTCAGGCGTCCACTTCCCACTCTGCCCTGGGCTGGACGTTCTTCCCACTACCTGGCTCAGATCAGGCGAGCGATGCCACTCCAGGAAAGGCGGGAGACTGATGACTGCAGCCGTTATTACTGTTAGCATAGTCATCGTCATTATTTTCTCGAGGGAGCTCATTCCTCCCTACCCCCACCCCGAACCCCACCCCTCGCTGGGCGCGGGAAGGTCTCCACTGCTGCGTTGGGGACCCAAGTCCCGGGTGCAGGTCTTCGGGGACCCGAACGTCCCAGCAGCCTCCTTTGCACGCGCGGACCTGCCCCTTCCGCCACTCCCGGCCTTGCGCGCGGGTGGGCGTCCGGGGCCGGGGCCCGGGAGCGGGAACGTGCTCACGACCCACCCGCTACACTCCCGCACTCACCGAGGTCCGCGGCGGCCGGCGTCCCCACTTCCGCCAGCGCCTCCGCTGCAGAGGCCCGGGCGGGCCGCGAGCCGCCGAGCCTGGGTTCCGCTGGCGCCGCCGCCGCCCCACGTGGTCGAGGGCTCGGAAGCGAGCACAGACCGGGGCGCCACCCCCACGGCGGCTTGGCCGGGCGCTTAGTCTGCGAGGTGAGGGCGTCCAGGATGCCCATTTTACGGAAGAAGAAATTGAGGCTCAGAGGGGGGAAGACTTCCTCCTTCTGAGTTAAGGGCAGAAGTTTGATCTTGGCACCCCCACCCCCCACTCCTGTACACGTGCACAGTCCTGCCCTTCACCTCCAGTTCGAACCCCACCTCCCCTACTTGAAACCTTGAGATCAAGCTCTCAGCAGCCACGCAGCAGCTGGGATAGACCAGAGGCACTGGTTTCCTTCTGCAGCCCTCCCTGCAGCCCCATCTTACAAAGGGGAAAACTGAGGCCCTAAAAGGTGAGTGTCTGGCCTGAGGTCCCATGGAAACACACTGCTCTAGGCTCAGAATTCACTTCCACATGGTTTCATTAAGGCAGGGACCTTGAGGGCCTCTGCTTCCCACCAGACCCCCAAGCCCCAGAGCCTGGTCCACAGGCCCTCTGCAAATATCTATTGAAAGGGTGCATTTAGCAGGAGCTCAATACACGGTTTATTGACTGAACTATGAATAGTTAGGAGCTCTGTGAATAAGACAGACTAGGCCCCAGTGGTCTCAGAACCTAAATTCTAGGAAGCCTGAGAGGAACAGAACTTGAGTAAACACATCAACAAGATCCTTCAGGGCTTGATGAGGTTGTAAAAGGAATAAAATAAGGTCAATGGGATAGCGGGTGGCAGGCTTGGGAGACATTTAATGGGGTGGTCAGGGGAGGTGGCATTGATGAGGAAGCCACCTCAGGTAACAGCTGGGAAACCTGAGGCCCTGGAGGGAACTCGGGACAGATGGAGGTCATGGAGTGTAAATTGGAAGGCCTTCAGCAGGGTGGGGCTACTTTAGATACTGTGGTCAGGGAGGTCCTCTGCTCTCTGGAGGACAATTGAGCTGAGGCCTGAATAACAATATGAGGAACCCTCGGGCCTGCAGCAGCACTCCAGGAGATTAGCATGTGAAATTCCCGTAGTGCTGGACTGGGGACACTCAGAGGAGGACTGACCCTGGCCCTGACCTTGGGGGGTTATGTTGGGGGGAGGGGCAAGAGGACAACCAACAATTCTGTACTGTGATGTGGTCGGTGCCAGGAAGAAAACTTGAAGGGTTGGAGGGTGGGGCAGGGTGTTGATGCCACTTCAAATAGTGATCAGAGAGCTGTTTGAGGAGGGAAGTTTAAGGAGGCCCTGGTGAAGGGAAACCAGACACTTGGCTATCTGGTTTTAATAGCGATTCCAAGTTTAAGAACAAGGTAAATGTATGTGATCACAACCCTCCTCTGCTCAAAACCCTCCCAAGGCTCCAAAAGACTTTAAAATGGTCAAAAGACTTCTTTGGATCTGACCCCATCTTCTCACAAAACTCAATCAATATAACCTCATCAGTACAATCTAAAGAAGAATATATACACATATATGTATACCTGAATCACTTTGCTGTACACCTGAAACTAACAAAACATTGTAAATCAACTGTACTTCAATAATTTTTTTTAAAAAAGAACTTAATCAGTACAGAACTCCTTAAATGCACAGGCTGGCTGGCTGACTCCCTCAGGTCCCAACTCCACCATGCCCTGCCCTGACATAGGGAGAAAATTGAGACCCCCTCCACCCCAGTAATCCTGTCCCTTAATAACCATTCCTAGCTTTATTTTGCTTCATGACACTTGTCATCCTGGAAGGCATTCTATATTATACCTAGTTATCTTGTTGAGTGAGAGTCTGTCTCCCTGAATGAGTAAATTGCGTGAGACCAGGGTTATTGTCTGTTTTGTCCCCTGCTGTCCCCAGTGCTAAGTCCACAACTGCCACACAGTAGGAGCTCAATTCACGTTTGCCCAAGGAATCTTGATTGTAATGCATTTAATGGAATAGATTCGATTACGGTCAGGCGCCAAGTTAGAAACGTGGCCCCTACCATTTTCTCACTGTGGGGGCGAGTGGACACCTTGTGCCTCAATTTCCACCAGCCCTAAAACGCGATCAGGAATGGCTGTTATTATGCGTGACTGTGTGAACTCGGTCTCCTGAAGGTTTGATCACTGAGCAAAACGCAATGGGTACTGTCCTGATTGAGTTTGGCTGAGGGTGGGGCAGTCCCTGCCGTCAGGCCCCGCCTTGGTGGGCGGAGCCACGGGCCGGGCCAGCACGTGTAAGAGTTCGCGGCGGGTCGCCGCAGTCACTCACCTGGGCTCCTCTGTCTGAGCGCGCACGGCCGGCGCGTCCTCCGCCCGCCAGTCCGCCTGCCCGTGCCCCATGTCCCGCCGCAAGGCCGGCTGCATGCCCCGCCGAATAGACCCTGCGCCCGCCACCAACTCAGACGACGAGATGGAGATGGGGAACCTCGTCATCGATGTGAAGCCCGAGTCGGACGCGCGGCCCCTACAGGCCCCGGGGCTGGGGCCCTTCAACCTGAAGGAAGTGCCCGCGCCGGGGCCGCTCGAGGGCGAACCCCGTCACTCCCCCGGCCCCGTGCTCGCCGGCGGCCTCCTCCATGCCCTTGGCCTGCGCAGCCAGTGGGCGCAGTGGACGCCGCTGACCCCGAACCCTCATGGTGAGCGCCCCCTGCCCCGCCTCCCTTCCCTCTCTTTAGGGTGCGGACCCCCTCTTTCGGGTACCGACCCCCGAATCCCCAACTCCTGCCCATACCTTACTTTCCTCGCCAGGTCCTGGCCTCCATCCCCCTTTTCGACCCTCGGATTTCCCCTCTCCCTCGGAAACCCTTGCCCCCATCCTGGCCCCACCCCATGCTCACCACCCGCTTCCTCCCTGCAGACCGCCAGCCGTGGACCGACAAACACCCAGATCTGTTGACCTGCGGCCGCTGCCTGCAGACCTTCCCGTTGGAGGCCATCATTGCTTTCGTGGACCACAAGAAGCTGGGCTGTCAGCTCCTTAAAGGCCCCAGCCCCTGCCAGGGCTCAGGTGAGTAGAGCCGGGATGCAGTCCCCCGTGTCAGGTTCAAGGGCCTGGCTTCCTGTGGGAGAAGAGGCTGAGCTGGACAGGCGGGGCAATGAGCACTACTTCCCCTTTCTGGCTCCCCACCGGGTGCAGCCTAGGCGTGGCCAGGGCCTGCCCTGTCCTAGGGCTGGGACTAGTTGGGGGGGGGCAGGTGGGGGCAGGGGCCGGGCTGGGAAAGAGGGCCACCCACAGGGTGTGGCCAGCCCCAGAAGACTGGTCTGGGGATTTGCCACACATACCACCCCCCAATCTGGTTTCACTTCTCCTTCCCCCTTGGCCAGAAATAACTGGCCAGGTGGCTGGACCAGTGTGGCAGTAGGGGGGACCTCTGGGGAGGGCAGCGGCCTGGGGGAGGGGAACTGAGGCCAGCTGGACTGGGGATGTTTTCACCCTCTCCCACCTCTTTATCACCTCTGATTGAGGAGCTGGGCATTTGCCCAGAGCCAGGGAAGGGGCTTCTGGCTTCCCTCCCTGATGGAATCTCCCAGCCTGCATGCTGGGAAGCCCCTGTTTTGAGCCTGATCCTGGGTGTCTGGATACCTGGGTTCCTCCTCTTGGTTGGGAATTAACCCTTAACTTGGTGCTAGACTCATGGTGAGCTTTTGGTTAGTGATGACCAAAAGGGGCTCATCCACACCTATGCACTTCCAGCCCTTGGGCCATGTGCTCCTGGCATTTGTGAGAAATGGAATTGTATTTAGGGCTAGGCCTGGGAGAGGGTCCTGTGGTGGGAAAGGGGATGAGGAGTTGTAATTGGCTTAGCTGTAAAGTTGGAGCAGGGAGGGTGGCCTGATGGGCAAGGGAGGAGCCGTGATGGGATCATTGGAACAAAACTTTCCCAGGCCCTTGAACTTGGGAGAGTTGTGGACGCTTCAGCTGTTTACTGAGGATTTGATGGACCCAAACTCAGCCATTCTCTATTTGAGGTCACAGCAACCTCTAAAAGGGAGAAGACCCCTTGGGTGCTCATATCTAGCCAATGAAGAAACTGAGGTTCAGAGACAGGGATTTCTTGCCCAAGTTCACCCAGCTAGAGAGCAGGAAGTCAGACCAGGCTGGCTGTCTCCAACCCCCATCTGTGCTCTTGACCCTGGTGTTACATGGGGAAAGCCACCCCCATCCAAGACATAAAGGCAGGTCGGTCTCAGAAGTACCTTACTGATAGTACCTGGAGGGTCTAGAGAAAACATCCAGTGTGGAGGGTTCCATGCAGAGGGAGGGGGAGTCCTAGCTCACCCCCATCTCTCTAGGTGGCTGCTAAGCCATCTCTCCATCTAGACCTCGGCCCCCTCCTCCGTAAGGCAGGAAAAGGGGATCATGCATGGAACCCAGGACTTTGGGGCCTGGCCCAGAAAGCCACTCGATAATCGAGAGCTATTTTTATTATTAAACCAGTTTTTCTTTTGAAAACCTCCATCTCCCACTCCCCAGGTTTCTGGATTGAAACCCTAGCTTCACCCCTTCCAAGGTACGGGAACTTGGGGAGACATCTCTTTGCCTCAATTTTCCCATTTGGAAAATGGACGTCTTATTTTGTGTCTTGAAGTAAAGTGGTGAGAGGGGGCTGAGTGGCAGGGTGTCCAGCACACTGAATTGGATCACATCTTCAGCAAGGCCTTCCTGATCCCAATAACTTAGCAGGCCCCCATCCATCACTCTGCTTTAGCTTTTAACTTTTTCTTGAAGATTTTCAAACACAAAAAGAGAACCTCCATGTCCTCATCATCCACTCCATGGGTTTTCCTTGCTCCTTATCTGTCTGTCTGCCCATCTCTGAACATCAGCTTCCCGAGGGCAGGGAGCCTCGCCTCTTCTTAGCACTGCCTCCTCAGCCCCTGGAAGAGAGCCTCTCCCACAGCAGGTGTCCAGCTGGCAGCCCTGAGCTGGAGCTGCTCTGACTTGCCCATCCCACTAACCCCCGGCCCTCCTCTCTTCTGCAGAACACGAGGCCCTGAAGGCCTTGAGTTGCCTCCGCTGCGGCCGACAGTTCACTGGGGCCTGGAAACTGCTGCGCCACGCCCAGTGGGACCACGGACTGTCCATCTACCAGACGGAACCCGAGGCCCCAGAGGCCCCGCTGCTGGGCCTGGCCGAAGTGGCCGCAGCCGTGTCGGCGGTGGCAGGGCAGGAAGCTGAGGCCAAGGGCACCCGAGGAGGGCTCACCCGGCGAAGCCCCACCTGCCCCGTGTGCACGAAGACCCTCAGCTCCTTCAGCAACCTCAAGGTGCACATGCGCTCGCACACGGGTGAGCGGCCCTACGCCTGTGACCAGTGTCCCTACGCCTGCGCCCAGAGCAGCAAGCTCAACCGCCACAAGAAGACCCATCGGCAGCTGCAGCCTCAGAATCCCTGCGAGGCCGACGCCAGTGAGGAGCGGGCCTCCACCGCCCCTCCAGAGCCGGCTGCCCATGCAGCAGCCCCAGCCAGCACCCTCCGGAGCGGCGGTGGAGAGGGGGCTGGAGCCGCCGCCACGGCCGGCGTCCAAGAACCAGGGGCTCCCGGCGGTGGGGCTCAGGCAGGTCCCAGCGGGGACAGCTGGGGAGCTGCCAGCAAGGAGCAGAGAACTGAGCCCGCCAAAAGCCAGATGTCACCCAAGAAGCTGTCCAAGCCGGCGGGCAAGAGCCGGGGGCTGGGGCCCGGGGGCAGCTGCGAGTACTGCGGGAAGCACTTCACCAACAGCAGCAACCTGACGGTGCACCGGCGCTCGCACACGGGCGAGCGGCCCTACGTCTGCGAGCTCTGCTCCTACGCCTGCGCCCAGAGCAGCAAGCTCAACCGCCACCGCCGCATGCACGGCCTCGGGCCCGGCAGCCCCCGCTTCGAGTGCCCCCACTGCTGTGTGCCCTTCGGCCTGCGCGCCACCCTGGACAAGCACCTGCGGCAGAAGCACCCCGAGGTGGGTGGGGAGGCCTGAGCTGCAGGGATGCCCTCCCTGCTGTCCTCGCTGTTGACTGCTTCTGTGACCTCCTTGTCCTTCCCCCGCGAGTAAACGCTCCCTTCCCCCAGTTACACACCCGTTTGGACTCTGGCTTTCTTGGGGTGTCTGAGGTGGGGTGGGAGGCTTCCCTCCTTGGGGTGGACAGCTGGACAGACCGGTTTGGAAGGAGGGGGTGAGGGAAAAAGGCCAGCCCCCAGTGCCTGGGGCACAGCAGGACTGGCACAGAAAGCGGTGCTCCCGGTTCCCGGTGTGGGTGTGGGCGAGGCCCGGGCAGGGGCCGAGGCGAGGGCGGGGAGAGGCCTGGACCTGTCACCAGAGGCCCCTGGGCAAAGTCCCGGCCCATCCTCCCTCCACATGCTGGGTGCTGAGCCCTGTTCCCACCGCGTCGCACCCCTGCCCTCACTGAGTGCAGAGGAGAGTTCTGGAAGCCAAGCAGCTGCTGCTTAAATGCCCAGATGTGGGCAGAACTCCCCACCTAGGCAACACTGGCGACTGTCTCCTGAACCCAGCAAGCTCCTTGCCCAGCTAGCCTCATTGGCTGGTGGGCACCGGGGTTTGGGAGCCCCGCACACAGAGGGCCACAAAGAGGACACAGAGACCAGGTGAAGGGAATTAAATAATGTGTGATTTTATTTCATCAGAGATAAAACCAGCAGCATCACAACTTGAGCCCTCGCCCCACCCCCTCACCCCTCTGCCACTGTCGCTTCTGCCTAATGACGGTAATGGGGGCTTCGGGATCTGGACCTTGAGCGCCTGGAGAGAGAAAGGGGAGAGAGAGGCCCCGTGAGGGCTGGGGAGGAAGCAGGGAGCCCCACTGCACATGTGTGCACATACACAGCAACACGCCTGGAGGCGGCTAAGGCTTCAGTGATGGGGGAGTCAGCTGCAGAGGGATGTTCCCCAGGGATGAGGCCAGCCCTGCAGGTGGAGGGGACCGGGTGGGGATGGAGCAATTAGGGCTGAGGCCTCCTGCCAAAGGGTAACTGATTTCCCAGGGAGTCAGGCGGGCTTGCTTACCTTCGGGAAGAGCTGTATTCTCGACCTGAAAAGAGGACAGAGGAAGACAGGTGAAAACCAGGCAAGTGCCTGGGACCAGGAGGGGCCATGGGCTAGGTTCCCAGTGTCGTCTCCAGCTAAGGCAGCATTGGCACTTCTGGCCTGTCCACTGGGCGCCCCTCAGCCCAAACCCACATGCTGGAAATGAGCTTTTCTTCCAATCCCTGCAGCTCCCTCGTGACTGAAGCAACCATACTGTGTTGTGTGTGCATCTCGGAAGTTTTAATTTAAGGAAAGCTAATGTATGAAATGTACCATGGTTTTTTGTAACCCAGTTTTGACATCTCTTTTTTTTAATGCCCCAAAGCCTCCAGCCTGTCTCTCTCGACCAAGCGACCACGGGGCACTCACTGTAACGGGGGGAGGGCGAGCGGCTCTGCCGGCTGTACTGGCGTTCCCATTCTTCTCTCTCCTTCTCTCGGCGTTCCCGCTCCCTGTGGGGGGAAGGGGACACAAACCAGGGGAAAGGGGTGAGTATGTGGCCGGCTGACAGCACTGAACTCGAGGGCTGGCTGGGTTTCCCACCAGGGCAGGTGCTGCCAACGTCCTAGTCCAAGTGGAAAAATTAACCAAGGGGGCACAACTCTCCTCACTTGGAAATGAGGACACTGAGCTCGGGATACTGGCCGGCAGAGCCAGCATCTGAACCCCAGTCTACTTCACCATGAAAGGCTTGCTGAACAAACAGCCAGGGGGGCTGGAGAGCTGGGCCATTTCCTGTCATACTCAGGGTGCAGTCTCAGAACACAGGGACTTACACGCTAATTGGCCTTTGTCAGATGACCAGGATTTGAAACCCCAAGGGCTACAATTATTGGGCACCTTCTCCATGCCTGGCCCTGATCTCACTGAATCCTTCCAACATGCCTATGAGGGACAACTCTTCCATCCCCATTCAGTAGATGAACAAACTGAGGCTCAGATAGGAAGAAGGCCCATAGCTGGTGGGGAGCAGAAGCAGGTCTGCCTGACCACGATGCTGAGTCTGCGAGCTCTGCTCCTCCACCTCCTGATGGGAGCGCATGGCATCCCTGGAGGCCCAGCAGAGACAGGCATGTGATGGGCATCAAGCCTCCCCCACGTGGCTGGCACCACACACCACGAGCCTGATGGCAGCATCCCGCAGAGATGCATGTGTGGTCATGTCTGTCTCACAAAGAGGAAAAGCTCAGAGAGGTTATGCTGCTTGTCCAAGGACCCACGGCAAGTACAGGGTGGAACCAGAAACAAGCAACAGGCGACACGACTGTGACTGACTCCCCTTTTCGCCAACACCAAGCACTGCGGCCTGCAGTTCTGCCTACGGCCTGGATGGGGCAAGGCCTCACAGCACTGATCCCTGAGCTACCCTGAGAAGTCAGCCCCAAGGACCGTCCTCACTCCAGAGTCTGGACCAGTGCCTGCCCCAGCACCACACACTCAGACAGTGGCAGAGCTGGGACGGGACCTGAAGTCTGTCTGACCCAGGCTATGAGCCACTCAACTCTTCCAAGGAAAGAGTCAGGGGAGAAGAGAAGCAGAGCAGGAGGGGAGAGAGGCCCCACGGGGCTGGCTACGATCAGCGGCTGAGCACACAGCAGGGGCCCAGCAGCCAGGCTTGGCTCGTTAGTGCGGAGGCTGACAAGAATGAGTTAAGGACACAGTGCAGGCCAGGAAGCCGGGGCGAGACCAGTGCTATGAAGAAAACAGAGCAGGGCTGCAGGACAGAGTGCTGTGGGGTGTTACTCCACACAGGATGGTCAGGGAGGGCCCCTGAGTGTAGCAAGGGAGAGAAGCAGGTGGGTATCTGAAGAATAGCAGGTAAGGCGACAAGCTGGAGGCTGGCAGAGCTGGCAGGTCATGGTGGCTGAAGTAAGCTGGGGACGAGGAGGAGCCCAGGACATGGCCTGGGCTGGCCCTGAGGGCCAGGTAAGGGCTTTGATTTTCATCTTCCCAGAGGGCTTGGGCAGGGCTCTGGCTCGAAGCAGGTGGTGGCGAATGCAGGGCAACCAGGAGGCAGGGGGTTGGCTCTGATGCAGGGAGTGGGGGATAGTCTTACTTCATTCGGATCTTGCGGGCCATGGCTCGAAGCTCGTCTTCCCGCTCCTGTGGGAGAGAGGGCAGTGAGGGCAGGGCTGGGCCACCCCCATGGGAGCCCCATCCCCTCACTCCTGCCCTTACCTGGCGCTCGTGCTCCTGCTGGATCATCTTCTCCTGAGCCGCCTTCTTATCCGCCTTGACTGTGGAAAGGCAGGGATACAGTGGCTGAGGGGTGCCCAGCCAAGTCCCCCCCCACCCCGATCCCAAAGGTGGAAGCCGAGCTCGGAGAGGTCCTAACATAGCAGGCGGCATGCACACCCACACCCTCCCCACAGTGCCTCCTGTCCAGAGAGGGCAGAGCCTGCCCAAGGCCAGGCTGGAAGGAAGAGGAGCTGGGCAGCCCTGGAGGGCCAGGTGGTGGGACGTACACTGCCTGTTCAGCGCCTTCTGCATCCTCAGCTTCAGCTTCTCCTGCGGCGTCAGCTTGGGCTGGGGAAGGGGGAGAAGAGGCAGGAGAGGGGGTGGGTGTCCCGGAGTTCCCACAACCCACCTCATCCAAGAGCCTGGGACTGGCGGGGGCATGTGCCAAGGACGGGCAGGCTGTGGAGACCGGCCACGGGATTCTGGGAGCCCCAGTGGACAGCTGAGGAGGGCTCGGGGACACAGATCTCAATCCCTGGGGCTGGATCTCCTGGCCCACCCGGGCCCCCCTGTAGGCCCACCGGGCCCAGCTCTCGGGCACTGCTGCTGGCGGGAATTAGACGGGCGAGTTCCAAATTCTTACTGACTTTGGCAGCTCCTGTCTCTTTACCAGCAGCCGGTTCAGTCCTGGAAGGAAGAAAGGGCAGCTGCTACCTTTGACCCCATGCAGCCCAAGCCCTGCCCTTAGACCAGGGAGCAGAGGCCATGGGCCTCAGACACCCTCAGGGAGAAACCCCGTCCCTCTGGGATCCTTCAGGACAGGACCACGTCCCCCTCTGACCCCGTACCCAAGGCAAAGCTGTGACTCCTCAGACCACCCCCCTCCCCAGGGCAGAGCTGTGTCGCTCTCAGACCTCCCAGGGCAGGCCAAGTTCCCTTCAGAGAGGGAACAGTGGGATTCACCCTCCCCACCTGAGGCTGACAGTCCCCTCCCCAGAGCCCCGCTCTGCTCACTTTTTCAGCTTCTCTCCCACAGCGGGAGACGCCGCCGGCCTGGTCAGCTTCTCCCTCGGGGGCGACGGCGAGTGACTCTGGCTGTGGCTGCGGCTCCGGCTGCGGCTGGGGCTCCGGCTGCGGCTCGGGCTGAGGCTGCGGCTCCGGGTCAGGCTGCGACTTCGGGACGGGCTGAGGGACCAGCTGCTGCGGCTGCGGCTACTGCTGTGGTGCCGGGGGCCCCGGCCACCCCGCCTGTACCGATCCCCTGAGCGGGAGCGGCTCCTGGGAGGGCAGCAGGGCAGCAGGGGGGCCATGAGGCTCCTGGGACCCCATTTACAAATCCCCCACCCCGGCACCGAATCTAGTCTTTCTGCAAGAAAGGCCCTGTGGTCGTTCTGTCTCTGCTTCTGTCCTGCTACTTTCCCTCAGAAACCCTTCCTGGCCTCCTGCAGCCTCTACACAGAGACTGCCCCCTAGACACACTGACCCTCAAACAGCTCTTCACTTACTCACCAGACACCCGTTCACCCACTTCCCTGGCTGGTGGGCTCCGCCCACTTTATACGTTGCACCCAGCCAGGGCACACAGGAGCCATAACCTCACCTACAACCTCACCACCTCCAGGGGCTCACCACCAGCGGGGAGCACCCCCACACCCCCTCTCCCCGACCAGACTGCAGCACAGACCCACAGGACCCAGTCTGGGGACATATCAGCCTTGACCTCAGAGATGTGACCAGGGCCCCCGTCCCTCCCTCAGCCTTTCTCCTGCTTCCAGGTCAGGCTTCAGGAACGACCTGGAAGCCACACCTATGTCACACATTAATTCCAGTGGGACTGTTCTGGGTTTCAGTAAAATTCAAATTTGTTGCTAATATTGAAGAAACCAGAGCCACCCTTTAAAAATTCAGACTCAATTCTTCTTGAAAAACTAGGCAACACCAGGCCTATCACTGACTGGCCAATGACCCCGAAGGACAGGACGTGTGCCCTCAGTTCAGCAAGGCCCACCTGGCCCCTCTATTTCAGACCCCACAGGTAGCTGGCAGCAAGACCCACACAACAGTAACATAGGTAATGACACTGACGGGAATAAAAGTACTCGTTGAATGCTAGGCCTTGTACTGGGCCCTTATGTGGAAGTTACTTGTTAGAACTTCACAACTCAGCGGAGGGGATACTATCATCTCTTTCCCAGATGAAGTAACAGGCCCCGAGAATTCACTAGCAAGGCCAGAATCTACACCCAGCCATGCTGCCTTTCCAGGGCACCCTGACCCCCTCCCCTGCGGAACGGGACCAGAAGGATGCTCCCATCTCTAGAGGACTTTACATCCTACCTTGTCTGCAGCACTCGCCTTACACCTTGTCTCCTCCTCAAAGGGCTGCCTTGACTTTCTGCCCCTCCCACACAGCGGCCCCAGTCCTAAGGGTCACCCACTGCAAACACATAGGAACTCCCTCTGAGAGGACTCCTGCCCTACTGTCCCTGAGAACGGCAGCTGTGCTCTGGCCCTGGTACCACACTTGGAACTCCCTGAGTGGAAACATGTCCCCCTGCAATCCAGGGCCACCCCTCAGACACTGGTCTCCCTGAGATGGGGCCCACACCCACTCTCAGGCCCTGCGCCCCAAGTACACCCAGCCCCACGCACCTGCTTCTGCGCCGGGGCCCGTAACCGCCACGCCGGGCAGGCGAGCGGGAGTAGCGGTGTCCGTCTCGGGAGCCCCCACCTGAATGCCGCCGGCCACGGCTGCGGGACCTCGAATAGCGTCGGGAGCGGGACCGGGAGCGGGACCAGGACCGGGAGCGGGAGCGTGCGTGGCGGCCAGAGCGGTAGTAGCCCCCGCCGCGGCGGGACCGGGAGCTGGAGCTGGAGCGGGAGCGGGAGCTGGAGGTCCTCGAGGCGGAAGAGGAGGAGGAGGAGGTGGAGGAGCGGCGGCTGCAGGTGGGGCACGGAGAGCCAGTCAGCACCAGCCTGGGCCAGGCCCCCCACTGCCCCGCGTCCCCCCCAACGGTGGCTGGGGTGTAGGGCAGGCAGCGTGAGCGTTACCGACCGGGCGCTGGCATTACGTCCCGGTGCGGGGCCGCCGGGCTGGGGGGGCGCGGGGGGCTTCCCTGTGGCGGCCCCTGATGCAGCTGCTGCAGCTGCAGCCGCAGCTGCCTCCTCATCACTGCCCCCAAAACTGGTGATGAATGTGATCTTCTCCTCTCGGCCCGGGGTTGGGGAGCGGGAGCGGGAGCGGGATTCGGAGCTGGATTCCGAAGGCGACCTACAGAGCAGGGAGCAGGGGACTTAACTGCCAGGCTCCTCGAGCCTGTTCACCAGCTAACGAGACCCACTACAGAGCGACATGGGACAGCCAACACACATGAACAGAGCCAGGAGGCAGAAAGACACCAGCTACGCAAGAATGTGATTCATGACCACGGAGCCTTCTCAAAACAACCAGGAAAGGGAGTGACAGAAAACCGTACTGATTTTACATGACTATTAAAACGGAAGAGCAGATCCATAATGCAGCAGGGAATGACTTCCCCAATGTAGATGTCAAGTCGGAAGGGAGCAAGTTCCAAAGCATTAAATGTGATACAGTTCCATTCTCATGAAAGCACGTATGCGATATTCCTCACAGCAGCCATGGATTGAGCACTTATCTGGGCCAGACCTCTCACCAAAAGGGGTTCATGCCTTATCTCACCCATCCTCCCAAGAGCCCTGAGGGCAGGTCCCTCCCACCCTATTCTGAAAAGGGAACTGGGGTCAGACTGAGGTCTGTTCATCTTCAAAGCCACAACTCCCATCACCCCCACATCCAGGAGACACACGTGCTCAACCAGGCTATTCTGTGCCTGTTATTTCTCACTGGTTACTTTTGGGAGTTCAGATTAAAGAGATTTGATTTCTAAGTCAGGTCTTTCTACCATGTTTGATCATTTTCGACACAACACTACACTATGTTTAAATCAGAAAACTTTAAAGGTTCACATTTAAAAGGAAAAGAAATTGTGAAAGCAGGCTAACATTCTGGAAAACCAAAAATAATTCAGACTCAAAGCCAACACAAGGCGCTAAGACTCCCAGAAAATACCACCCAGTCTGTGATCTCAGGGCAGCCTACAGGGTGGGTGCCCCACCCCTCACCACTCGTCCCTCCATCAGGAAGACAACTGGGCCCCGGGAACTCACCGCTTATAGGGGTCGTAGGTAGGGCTGTCTCGCCGGGCATAGCTATGGAGAGAACGAGGGGGACACATAGGGGCGTGGGATTAGTGTGCACGGATTTAAGGCCAGCCCCCAACCTGGGCACCCAAGGCCAGGCAACACAGGAGCTGCTGGCCAGATTACAGGCCCTGTCTTGATCCCTCCTCCTACCCAACCTCAAATCTCTCCAAAGCCTGAATCTCAGCCCCAACCCACAATGTCCCAGACCCATTCTGATCCTGAGCAACAAGGACTTCAGCAGCTTCAATCCGGCTGGCCTTCAGACCCCAGAAGAGAAGCGCCCCTGGTCCCACAAGTCCCTGGTTCTGCGGGGTTCTGGCTCACTAATGATGACAATAAAACTAGCAGCGCTAAGACGTCTTGCGCACACTGTGTGCCAGCACTAAGTGAACTAACAGCTATTCCTAACAACTCTCTGATGTGGGTGCTGTGATTATTCACACTTCACAGCTGAGGAAACAGGCCCAGAAAGGTGAAGTCACTTGCCCAAGGTCACACAGCTCGTAAATGAAGGAGCGCAGACTCCAACCCAGGCCACGTGGTCCCAAGCCCAAGCTTTTATACACCACACTGACCTGCACCTCTACGGTGACAATAGCAAGAATCAGTTCCACTCTGAATGTACATTTTTCAAACCCCACACCAAACCGCTTAAGCTCACAGCAACCCTCAATTACCTCCCCTGAACAAAGGAGACGTGGCAGAGGCAGGGGTCTGCATGGGGCTAGCAGGCCTAAGAGGCTGCAGCAGGTTGGCCCAGAGACCACCTGACCCAGGCTGGCTCTCTGCACCAAGCCAGACCACCTCATCCAAACCTGCCCAAGACCTCAATGTAGGCACAGGTGTAGCCCCCTCTCCCAGGTGGCGGTGCCCCTTTTCCAAAAGAGGAAACGAGCTTGAGAGAGGAAGTCACCTGCCCAACCTGAGATAGTGACAAAGCAGCTGAGCTGCAGAACCAGGTCCGACAGTCGGCGCCAGGCCCGTGTCCCTCGACTATGTCCCCAACTCTCCCAGCCACCTCATGCCACCTCCCTACTGACTCCCAAGGTGTGCGGCAAGAGCCCTGAGTCTAGCAGGGTGAGGGAAATGGCTGGCAGGGCAGGGTGTCCACACAACCCTCATGACTATTCCTACCGAAACCTTCCCTATTCACGGCCCCACTAGGACTCTCCCCACAGGCCGAAAGCTTGCCCCCGAAGTCTTCCTGAGCCCCGGCCCCCAACTCCTGAGCCCTGAGAGACTGATGCCGGCGGGGCAGGAGCACAGGGCCGAACCCACTCTACCTGGGTGGGCTGATCTTGCGGCCCCTCAGTCGCTTCTCCCGGAACTCCCTCCGCTGGCGCCGGGAGCGACGGCCCTGGAACAGGGCGGGTACCAGGCTGGTGAGGGTGTGCCTTCCATGAGGGGCACACCTACCCTGCCACCCTGGCCCAGCCCTCACCGAGTACATGGCTTTCTCCTCCTCAAGGGCCTTGGCGTGTTTGATGGCCTCTGCCTCCTCCTTGTCTTTCCGGAGCATCCTGTGGAAGGGGAGGAGGGTCATACGAGATGAGGAGTGAGGGACCCCACACCATGCTGAGGGTCTCGCATTCATTCAGCACTATTACTGAGTGCCTGCTGCATGCCAGGTGCTATTTCAGGTACTAAAGAATTACTGAAAACAAACAAAAATCCTCACCCTCGTGGGCTTACATTATGAGAAGACAGACAATGGCCAAAGTAATGTAACACACGATATGTTAGATGGTGAAAACCTTCATGGGAAAATAAATCTTGGAAGGGAGAAATGAACTGCCAGGGAACTGGCAGAAGCTGCTGCAGCTTTCAATAGGAAGCTACCCAGAGGCAGTGACAGCTGACGAGAGACCTGGAGGAGTAAGCTGCAGATGTCACAGGGCCAAAAGCACATGGAGTGGCCCCAAGGTCAGATGGAGCCTCAGGGATATGAGAGGTAAAGCAGCCACGGAAGCTGAGAAGGGGTGGAGTGTGCGAGCAGAGGACCAGACAGGTGAGACCTCCCAGCCATGGTGAGGACACTAGCTGGTCATGAGTGAGGCAGGAGTCTTGGAGGGTTCTGGGCAGAGGTTCAGACTTGGAAGAACTCAGACTTGGACTCAATGCGCTGTTAGGTGGAACACTCTATGTGATCTGCACTGGGTAAGGCACAAGGCAGAGAGGCTCAACCAGCAACTGCAAGTTAATGATCCAGAAAAAAAATGAAGCCTCTCCACTAGAGGGCGCTGTCCACCAGGCCGGGAGCTTCCAGGGGTCACTCAGCTGGGGGCAGCCTCAGTTTCTACACAGGTGAAGCCAGTCCCCAAGTACCCACCCCATGAACTTAGGGGCTGTGTGTGTAATACCCTGGCACTTGTGTAAAGTGCTCAGACAAGGATAATGACAGAGATGCCAGGTCTACAGGGTGGGGAGAGGTGTCAACCAGCAGGCCTCACCTGACGAAGTCGCCGTCAGCCATGCCATAGGTTGTGGCCTGTTTGTTGAGATCTGCCACCTGCTCCTGGTTCAGTTCGTCCACATCCACCTCCACGTCTGCACCAAGAGAAAGGCTGTCAGGGACCAAAGTCGAGTGAGAAGAAGGGGAGAAGGGGCGGTGCCCCAAGAGCTGGGGGTGGCAGGTGCCCACCAGACTGGAGGCCTCTGTAGGAAGAGAACGAGTCAGCTCATCTCAGCATCCCCTGGCTGGCACAGGGCCCGGCCAGAGGCGAGCACAACAAACGGCAGGCAGTGGGGGTGGGAGGTGGGCAGGTGATGTGATGGCTGAGAAGGGAGTGATCTGAGGAGTGGATGGGGCCGGACAGAGGGTGGATGAAGATCCAGGTGTGTGGGAGGCAGGGGTGTGGTCCCAGGTATTCAGGAGCCAGATGCAGGATGGTGAAGTGGAGGGGAACGGGTGCTTTACATGTGTCTGAATCAACAGCCGACTGGCTGAGTGAGAGCAGGATGGAGGAGGAAGAAGGATGGTGGACGGCCTGACCAGTGGGATTTAGATGGGGGTGAGCAGCAGGATGCGGGGTGAGGCTCTGTAACTGGAAGAACACTTGTTTTCCGGAGAAGAGAGACAGAGAAGAGGAGGTCAGAGCTAGAACCTAGGTGGGGACAGGGTCATAAAAGCAGTGTCCTAGAAATGAGGAAGGAGAGAGATACAGAGAGGGAGGTGGGGCCAGGAGGACAAGAATGAGATGGGAGGACAGCAGGGGGCTGGTGTGCCCTGGAGCAGGGGCCAGAGAGATGGGGCTCATAAGCACGGGGCGCACCACAGAGGGTGAGGGACGAGACACGAAAACGATGCCCAGGGACTGCAGGGGGGGAGGGCAGAGAGGGGACCCCACCGATGTCGGGGATGACCTCATCTTCATCCGAGTTGCTCTCCTCCTCAGCTGGTGACTCCTCCTCCTCTGGCTTCTCAGCCACCTTCTCCACCTCGGCCACTGTGCTGTCCTCATAGGTGTAGCCAATGGAAGCCTTCTTCTCTGCCAGCCTGGGACAGGGGAGCTATGAGCCAGGGCAGCGCCCAGGGGAGAGGAGGGCCCCCACACCAAGCATCCTGGACACCGCCCTCTTGAGTTCCAGGGCAGCACAGAGCCCTTGCTCCCACTGTCCGTCAGCCTAGAACCCTCTGCACATCTGCTGCTGACTCCAGGCAACATTCCCTGAGCCATTCCCAGTGCCAGCCTCGCCCTGAACATGGGGCCGCGACTGAGGACCAGAGTCATCAAGGAGCTCCGCTCTCATTCTTCAGATGGAGGGAGGCAGCAAGCGTGGGGCTGGAGGTGGGGAGGTTGCGGCTGGGGGCAGGAGTCCGGGCTCCAGGATGGACGGAGCAGCGCCCTGAGGGGCTCACAGTCCTCCTGCCTCCCTCAACCCCACACACAGTGCCCCAGAGCCCAACTTACTTCTTCTTCTCGTCCTCACTGGGTCTCTGGAGGCCTCCGTATAGCTCGTCAATGTAGATCTGGTATAGGCACTGCTCCTCTGAGACTGGGGCAAAAGGCACATGGTCAGAGTGGGCTGGGGACACTGGGAATGCGGGGGGAAACACAAGGATGCAGTTAGGGGTGGGAGGGTGGCTCCATCCAAGCATAGCTGGGGGCAGAGTCATGGATTCCCGGGAAATCACAAACTGTGTGTGGTGGAGACACAGCGGCTGCAGGAGGGCCCTAGCTATACCACTGACTTGCCATATGATCCGGGTGGACTTAGCCACTCTGTGCCTCAGTTTCTATTTCTGTAAAATGGGGTGCCTGGCAGAGATAGTGCGTGGTACTTAACTTAGGCTCTGCTACCTCTAGCATGAATTAGGGAAGCCTTTGGCTGGTCCCTTCAGCGTGATTAATCCCAAGTGCTGAATGCACCCTGGAACCCACGGGCCACTCCAGTGTGTGCCCTGTGGCTCAGTTTAAATTAAATGTGGTTAATCTGGGCTCTCAGTCATTCACAACACCCAACTAGACAAGCTCAGCAATGTACCAGAGCCTCTCCTGATCTTCCTGCCATGAAACACATGCCTGACTCAAGGTGGGACCCTGGGCGAGTCCCCTTCCCTCCATGGGCCTCAGCTTTTCTATCTGAAAGCGAGGTGGGTGGGCTGGGCAAGCCCGGAGCTGACACAGCACGGCCCCTCCAGCAGCCTCCACGGTTCTGCGGTCGTGTCCAAAGCCCCAGAGGGCCCTGTCGGCCCACCTCATGTGAGCTCCAGCCACACAGGCCTCCTTCCCGCACAGCGCTATCCTCGCGGCCCACCTCTCCTCCCTGGGGAGCTCCTGCCCGCACCCCCACGCTGACCCAGCCTCAGCCAAGCACTGCCGAGAACAGCACACCGGTTGTGGTAACAGCACCTTGGTTTGTAATTACCACCCGCGCTCATGATTATGTGGCTGCTGCCCTCTCCCCTACTAGACCCCTGATCCCAGAATAGCACCTGACACACCACAGGTGCTCAGGAATTGTGGGAATGAATAAAGGAATGAATGCAGAATCAGACAGAACTAAGGGAAACCCTGGCTCCATCACCAAGAATCTGCGTGGCCCTGAAGGAAGGCAAAACCAACTGCATCGATGACGCATTTCCTTGATTCTCGGGCCTCACTGATTGCTAGAATTTGACAATCCCTGATTTTATTTATTTATAATTTTTATTTTTTTCAAACCCTGATTTTAGAGCTGCTAAAATGCCTATCTTAGAAACAAAGAAATACGGGAACAGTGAACCCACAGGGAGAGCTGCCTGTGCCAGGCTTGGTACTGGGGCTTCATGCACCCCTCACTGAACCCTCACAACCACCTTGAGGGACAGACACCACCATTACCACCCTTCTCCAGGAGGAGACCGAGACCCGCCAGGCTGGGGACTCCTGTGACCCTCCCCTTAACTCCACAGGGAAACCCTAGGAGAAGGAATCTCAAAGTCCTTCTTGGGAGACGTGCTAAGTTTGGAGCTCTCCTGTGAGAGGCAGCAGTGGTTAAGGGCAGAGTGAGAACTCCAACTCCTTGAACATAGTGTCCCCCCAAGCCCAGAGCCTTGACATCCTCATCTGTAAAATGGGGTATCACTCTCACCTTGCTGGGTGGTTGTGCAGATGCACTGAGATAACAGAGACAAAAAAGTCCAAGTATGTCAGGGTCAGGATCTCCCCAGACAAGCCCAGGGTATGAAAAAGTCTCTCTAAACCAGTTTTCTCATTTGTGAAGTAGCAATGGTGATGGCTTGGGAAAAAACACTGTATGAACACTGGGCAAACTGTCAAACACTGTCTAAATATTTGTTTAAAACAAGGAGAAATTTCCTCTTCAGAGCTGACATTCTGATCTGTATAGGCCAGGGAAAACAAAAGGGGAAAAAATGTCCAAGTTTTTAGGAAAATAAGACCACAGAATTAAGGGGCACTGGATATGGCAGTGACCCTGGTGGGACCCTCTAGTCCAGCAAATGTCTCCTGTACCAATTCCAGAGATGGAGGCCCCAAAAGGGAAAGGGATGTGGACAGAGCGGGTCCATGACAGAGCTCAACCAAACCCAAGGCCCCTTAGTACAAAGTCCTGGGATACCTTCTCTTCCCAATCTTGTTGAGGTCTTTCAGTCTCCAGGGACCCCCCCCAAACCCACTCTCCACACCCCAGATCACTCACTGCCAGCAAAGTCGTTCTGCACCAGGCCTCGGTAACGCTCGTAGTTACATTTCCGCTCGTCCGACTCCTGTTCTGGGGAGCTTTGGGGGAGGTCACGGTCTTGAGATCAGAGGGAGAGGGGAGATCCCACCCCAAGCCAGCAGGAGTGGGGACGAGGGGCCTGGCCCAGGCTGGGGGGTGGAGGGCCTCCCCACGTGCACTTCTCCTTCCTTCCCTAGAGGGTGGCGGGCAGGCAAGGGCTCGAGAAAGAAGAGGTGCTGCCAGGACGGACTCCCTTACTGGCAACCCCGGAGGCAGGCAGCTTACATGGTGGTGAGCAGTGGCGGGGTGTAGTCAGGGATGTGGTCCAGGTGGGCACGGACATCAAAGCGGTCAATCATGTTGTTGGTGTCCCCCTGCCAGGGCATCCTGAAGTGGGGAATGGGGGAGCAAGGAGCCTAGGGTCCCCACTGTTCAGGACACAAAATGCCTATTCCCTGCCACCTCAAGCTTGGGAGCCAAACCCTCAGCGCCTCTGATCCCCATGCCAGCCACACCCTCACCCTTCACCTCTCAGTCTTTTATGCCATAACCTCTGCCCTGAAACATACATTCAGGCTCGAGACCTGAACAGGTTATTTCTCAGAACCAAGCAAGAGTGTGGAACTTGAACCAGGTCCAAGGGCCACTTGCTAAGCCCCAGTCACCCCAAAACACCCTCTCTGGCAACCTACTCTCTGCTGCATCTGAGCCTCTGGCCCTGACCCCACCCATTCCCCAGAAATCCTCCAACCACTACACCCGGAGGCCTTGGGCCCAACCCCTGCCGGCTCTCCTCAGCTGGTGATCTTCACCTTCCCATGCAGGCCAAGCCTTCCCTGCCTGAGACTCCAAAGGTCTGTTCATGCCCCAGGTCCCTTCGGACCCCCACCCCTCAGCCACAGACACCACCTTACCCCCAAAATCAGTCTTACATGTTAACGGGGCTCTCAGCAGCCAGGGCAACCGCAGAATCCAGGTGCACCTTGCAAGCTCGACCGTGCACCTGCAGGAACTGGGCTGGGTCCTTCTTCTGCAGGGATGGACAAGACAGAGGTCACTGCCCCACTGAGCCCCAAAACCCTGCCACCCCCCCACACCCAAGCTTAGCAGCGAGCTCACCTCTGATGCCAAGCAGGCCATACTTCAGAGGTAAAGGACCTGCACAGGGGTGGCAGCACTAACAGGGGCCACCCAACCTCTGGGAACAGGGGGAGGGTTTCCTCTCAAGATAGTGGCAAGAGGCTCTAAGCTCTGGCCCAACCTTCTACACAGCCAGTACCAAGACCTACCTCACCAAAATATTATCCCTCAACTCTCCACCCCTCCCCCAGCCCAGGGCCATGCATTTAGAGCACTTTGGCCTGGACCAGCCTCTAAGACATCAGGACTGCATAAGCTCGTAAAAAGACCATCAATGTCACTACTCATCAGAGAACAAGCAATGAGAGCTAGAAGGCATCACGTCACACTCTCCAGGATGGCTAAAATGGAAAGGACAGACGACAGCAGGTAGTACTGACAAGAATGTGGAGAAATTTGGTTCTTCAGAAGTTAAACAAAGAACAGCCATATGACCCAGCAATTCCACTCCTAGGTATGTACCCGGAAGAACTGAAAACAGATACTCAAATACGTGCACACAAATGTTACAGCAGCACTATGCACAACAGCCAAAAACTGGAAACAATTCAAATGTCCATCAACGCATGACAGATAAACAAAACGTGGCATATCCGGACAGTGGGATATTGTTGGGTAATAAAAAGGAATGGAGGATTGATCCACGCTAGAATGGATGAGCCTGGAGAACATGCTCAGTGAAAGGAGTCAGTCACAAAGAGGCCATATAGTGTACAATTCCACTTGTGAATATGTGAAATGTCCAGAGCAGGCGAATCCACAGAGACAGAAAGTAAATTAGTGGTTGCCCAGGGCTGGCGGGGGAAGGTGGAGGAGGGGGTGCTGACTGCCAATGGGTATGGGGTTCCTTCTTGGGATTGTGAAAATTTTCTAAAATAAGACTGTGGAGATGGTTGCACAACCTCGTGAATAATCTCAATAAAGCTGTTAAAAAGAACAAGCACCAAGGTGGAGGAGAAAGTCCCAAGTCACCTGTTTTCTTCAGAGCGCCCCCTACCACCTCATGTTACACCTGACGTTCATCTATCATGTCAGGCCTGAGCCTCATGTGTAGGGGGTCACAATTCCAAGTCACCATCTCTGCATAAGGGAAAGATAAAATCCAGCAGCAGCAGCAGCTCCCATCACTGAGGCCCCCGAGTGCCAGGCCCTGGCTGAGCTCCAGCCACATGCCACATCAGGGGAACTCAGAAGAGCCATGAGCCGGGCTGCTGGTGTGCCCCACTAAGTCCTGGCCAACTCCCAGCCACAATCTCCCAGAGTCCAATGCCCTCCCACCCCCTCCATCCTTCCCCCGACCCCTGCCCCAGCCCTGCCACCACTCTGGAGCGCTCGGGCTTCCTGCTGCCACCTTTGCCCAGTGCAGCCCGTTTTCCACGCGGCAGCCCCAGGGCTTCTGCTAAAACCTCCGAGGCCCGTGAGGCTCAGAGCCCTTCCCTGCTCTGACTGTCACTGCCCCCTCCACCCCCACTCCAGGCCCATCCCAGCCTCCACTCCAGCTCTGCGCTGGCTGCCCCCCACCCCCACCCGCACTGCTCTTGCCCATTCCGCCCCTCACTCATTTCCCACCTCCTTCCAGAGGCTTTATCAACTCTACCCAAACAGCTCCCCCCACAACCCCTGACTGACTGGCTTCTTAACCTGCCCCCCACCAGACATTACACCTGCACTCGCATACCGCCTGTCTCCACACTAGAACCAAACTTCCACAGGCTAAGATCTCGGTTCCGTTCCCCGTTGTACCCCCAGCGCCTAGAGTAGCACCCAGCCTGCAGCAGGGGCTTGGAACACTGACTGAAGGGGGGAGAATGAACCCTCACTGACAGATGAGGACGCTGAGCCCCCGCAGGAGAAACCCATCCACATCAGGTTCCCGAGAGCCTGCCCATCCTCACTCTGCCTCCACCTCCCACCCCGACCCCCAGCCAGCAGGGGTGAGCGGGGACACCAGCCCTGCAAGGGCTGAGGACACCGCTGACGTCAGGCTACTGTCCATTCTGCGTGCACTCCACTGCCATTTCTCATTTCACACCCGAAGAAGCTGAGGGTGGGGTACACCCCAGACCACGGGGTCCAGCAGGGCGGCGCTGCTGGAATGCAGCTCCTCACCCTGCACCTTCCCTGCCTCCCTCAATTCCTCATCTCAGGCCACACAGCTCCCTCGGCCCTGTGACAGCTTCTGGCCAAGTCTCAGGCCAAGAGTCCTTCATGTTCCGAGGCCACTCCGGGCCAAATGCCAGCTCCCACAGCCGAGACTCATGGGACGTTGCTTGCAGGGTGGACTCTGGCCTGGACGGCGAAGTCCCTGGCAGTGCCAGCACCGCAGAAAGGAAAAGGCACTGGGCTGGGAGTAAATACCTGGGTTTAGTCTGGCTCTGCTGGGAGATTCTGGAAGTCAGTGAACCGTACTAAAAGCCAGGCATTGGACTAAGTGTTTTATGGACATCTTCTCATTCAAATCTTTCAGCCGTGGGAGAGAGGTGCTAGCTACTCTTATCCTCGTGTTCCAGATGAGGAAACGAGCTCAGAGGGGTGGGGCTCACTTGCCTGAGATCAAAGCAGTAAAAACAAAACTAGGATTTGAGCCCAAATGTGCCTGACTCCAAAATCCACTCCTTTTCTTCTTTAAGAGTAATTTTTTAAATTGTGGTATAAGACATATAACACTTGCCATCTTAACCTCTCTTAAGTGCACAGTACGGTAGCGTTAACTATTTGCACCTTGCTGGGCAACAGATCTCTAGAACTGTTTCATCCTGCAAAACAAACTCTATACCCCCTGAACTACTAACCACTCTTCTTCCTCCCCACCCCCAGCTCCTGGCAACCACCACTTGCTGCTTCTAAGGGCTTGGCTACTTTAAACAGTTCATACACATGGAATCCTGCAGTATTCGTCTTTCTGTGACTGGCTTATTTCACTAGGCACAATGTCCTCAAGGTTCCTCCATGTTGTACCATGTGACAGGATTTCATCTCTTTTTAAGGCTGACTAATATTCCACTGCATGTATTTACCAAATTTTCTTTACCGATTCATCAGCTTATGGACATGTAGGTTGCTTCCACATCTTGGCCATGGTAAATCATACTGCAATGATCATGAATGTACAAATATTTCTTCCAGATCCAAAATCTATTCTTAACCACTGGATCATTCCAGGATCAGAGGGGTCAGAGGAGGTCATAGAGCCTTTCACTCATTCAACAGTTAGGCAGGCACCTACTCTGAGCGAGGCCTTGTGCTAGGGCCATGGCAGTGACGGAGACAGCCCCAGCCCCACCCTAAGGCTCACAGTCCAGTGTAGGGGACACACCTGTCCACTACAGTGATGACCTAGAGTAGGCAGCGCTAGGATAGGGGAGCCAGGGGATGCATCACTTAGCCTGGGGGTTCAGCCAGAGGCTTCTGAAGAAGGAAAAGCCGGAACTGAGACCTGTTTTATTTTCCACTTTCATACCAACAGGGAATTCTGTTTCTTTATCCAAACCACTGATTAAAGGAGAAAGCTGACAAGGGCAGGGGCAGTGACAGGACCAGGGTCAGCTAGGGAGAGAGAGCAGACAAGAACAAATCAGGAGCAAAGAAACCAGCTGTCAGGACACACCTGTCCAGCCCGCCACAGTGGACCTTGGCTTCTTAAACACTCGCCTCAGCCACCTCTCTCAGCCAGAGAGGAAGAGAGACCCGCGTGAGTAGCCCCACCCCCTCCTCAAAGCAGCCATCAGCCACTGCCCAGCCATCAGTCCACAGCTTCGTGGCTCAGATCTGAATGCTGATCACATTCTCGTACGGGGACAATAGCTTCTTGTACAGGCCTGCACCACAAGGCACCCCACAGACACTGTTCTATTATTGAAGCTCTTCCCTGTCACCCAGTGAGAGGGGCTGGTTATCACCACTGTCCCAAGGGGGAAATAAAGCTCAGGGAGCTCTCCAGCTAACAAGGACGAGAGCCTGGAGTCCCAGGCCTTCTGAGTGACACAACTCCAGCCTTCTCTCCTCCACATCATCCATCAACCTGGACGCAATTCCAGCTCTACCTGGCAATAATAACTTTAGTCCCACCCGAGCTGGCGTTCACTGAGCAAGCTTCCCTGGGCAGGCCTACCCTCAGTGGTCTTGTGCCCAATTTCACTCCAACAGCTCTGGGAAGGAGGTGCTCCTGTCCCCACCATCTGTGGCAGACCATTAGTTGGCAACCGATATCCATTCTCCTCTCCTCAACAGTAGTAAGACTTCTAACACATCTGGCACAAGGCCACCCAGAAGAGAGTCTATGCCTCTTAGCCTTCCTTGCAGCTGTACATGACCACCGGGCTACTTTTCAGCCACCGAGATATGAGTGGATGTGTCACGTGCAAACAATTAGAAACTTTCTTAACAACTGGCATAAGCACCTTGGCCCCTTTTCCCTCCCTCCTTCCTCCCTGCTGGAAGGAATAAAGACATGATGGCTTGAGCAGCCCTCTTAGACTCTTGAGACAACACTGGGAAGAGAAGCATGCACAGCTCAACAACAAAATGGTCCCTGAGCAGAGCTGGCCACCTCTGGGCTATGAAGCAAAAAGGAAATAAATTTCTATCTTACTTAAGCCACTTATGTTTTAGGTCTCTGTTATTAACAGACAAATCTGATTTTACATGATACATCATTTCACAGGAAACCAGGATCAGGGAGACAGCCACTTACCCCAGGTCACACTATATGTAAGAGGAACAGCTGGAATTTGAACCCAGAGCTCTGTGACTCCAAACTCTAAGGGCTTAACCATTTTGGTATTTTGCCTCCTGGCTGTGTCACCTTGGACAAGCTGCTGCACCTTTCTGAACTTCTACTTCTGCAGTAGAAAGCCCAGTGGATAGCTGAGAGGTCAAAGGTCAGAGTCTGGGTTAGAATGCCAGCTGTGCTCTCTTGTTACATGACTGTAGGCCAGGACTCTCTGAGCCTCAGTTTGCTCATCTGTAAAATGGCGATAAGCAAACTACCTCCCAGGCTGGGGTGAGGATCTGATGAAGCAGAGACGCATGTCAAGTGTTCAGCACAGTGGGTAACACATAAATGCTCAAGAGCGTTAGCCCTTACTATCAGTATCACCTTTAACACAAGGAACAACAGCAATCTCTCAGGCCTGCTGAAAGGACTAGAAAGAATGTGCCAAAGTAGCAGGCATGGGGTCTGGCACACCATGGGCCCTTCATAAATGGCAGCTATTCATTCCTGAGCACTATGTTCCTGGTCCATCGCTGGGGCCTCAACTATAACCAACACAGACCCAGGGCCAGCCCTCAGGGGCATGTTACTCTGATATCACCAGAGACTGGCCATCCCTAAGCCCAGTGGTTCCCTCCTGGGTGACAGAAGGCAAGCGAGATGCTCTGAGAGGCCTCTCCTAGGGTAATAACAGCCTGTCTCGTGGATGACCGTGGGGATTCAAAGAAAAAATGCATCTATCTAAAGCTCTTTTCACAAAGCCTGGGGCCTAAGAGGGATCAATTAAAATGGTAACTGCTATTGCTATTGTTTCATTCATTCATTCTTTCAAATCAGGTTGGACCCAAGCTTGGGATACAAACATGACCCCAATATAACTAGGCTCCACTCTTACAGAGCTGAATAGGGAGCTATGATGGGGATATTTATAGTGGACACCCAGCTGTGTATGGGGGATGAGGGAAGACTTCCCTGAGGATTGAGATCTGACAGATGAGCAGGAGTGAAGGCAAAGGCCCTGTGGCTGGAGAGGACTATATAATTTGGAAGGTAAACGGATACTCTTCACATATCTTTTTGTTAGATAAAGTCGCCCTGGGTAGTGAGGAGGCCAGATAGCATAAGGAGAGAAACAAGACAGAAAACAGAGTGGTATGAGTCTGTAGGGGGTGGTAAAAGCCAAGTCATGCAGGGTCTTGCAGGCTGTGTTGAGGAGCCTGGCACTAAGGAGCAATGGAGAAGTTCTGAGCAAGGGAAGGACAGGGTCAGCTTTGTGCTCTAGAAAGACCTCTCTGGCCCCCTGGAGGAGGGTGGATTAGAGGGGGCAGGACTGGAAGCCAGGAGACCAGGGAGGAGGGGGCTGGGGCAGTGATGTGGTATTTAATGGAAATGTCCATATAAATACCACCTAACAGGAAAATAGAACCTAGTACACAAATGCCATTTCAACCTGGGGCCTCAAGGGCTAGCGGGAGTTAAACAGGTGAGGAGTCTTTACAGGCTCAATGCCCTGCGGTGACAGAGACGGAAAAAAGGCCAGTGGAGCTACCTAAGGATGAAGCTGAGAGGCCAGTAGAGGTCAGATCACAAAGGCCTTTTAGGTCACAGGATGGAATGTGATCTTTTCTCCAAAGGCAACTGAAGCATTTAAACAGGAGAGGGAAATTGGTCAGAGTCCACTCACTTAATGAATATGGATGGCACGGCTTCGGGGTGCCAAGGCAAACCTGAAGAAAAGCTGCACTTTCTGGGGACCGCAAATTCAGCAATAAGCAAGACAGACACCATTCTGGAGGTGGCCAATCTTATGTCTGGACTGCTCTGAGTGTTACAAAGACTTTCCTCCTTCCTGCTGACACTGGCTGTGTACTCTGCGCCCACGCCAAACAATGCAGTATGCTACAATCAACAAAATCCCTCAGGTTCTTATCAACCATTATGCTCAAAAAATGAAAATTCCCTTGCGGAAACTGGGAAACTGGGCTCTATGTCTCGGTGTACTTCCCAGCCCAAATTCTACCAGGATGACCAGGGCCCCACCCCCTGGAAGAGCTCCCAGCCCAGATTAAAGGTCACTCACGATCTTCTCATAGTACTCCCGCCTCCGCTCTGCCCTCTTCTTGTAGTCCACCATCATGCCTCGAAGCTTCCGCTCATGCTTCCGAGCTTCGTGCCACATCGTGGTGAGGCCAAGTCTGCGGCCTCAACCTGAGGGATGAGGGGAGGGGTGTCATATGGGCTGGAGAAACCATATGGGCAGAATCAAAGTCACCTAACAAGCTTGTGACAGAGCTGATCCTGAACATCAGCTTCGGGGAGGGAAAGTGAGGCTGCAGAACTGTGAGCCAGATGCTCAGGTGTATCCTGAACAACTCTGATCCAGCAGCTTGGGCTTCTGAGAAACCCCACTGGGAGATTCTGGAGTGAGCATCCCTACGAAAGGGGTTTTCTGTGTTTAAGCAGCTGGAATCAAGAATGAAAGGTTTTGGAATGGAGTGTTTGAAATAAGGTCTGGAGGCAGACCTTGAGCAGCTGGGGCTGGAGCTCAAGGAGGGGGAAGAGCTAAAACCAGGGGTCATCCGAGGGGGTGGGTAGGGGCTGCAGGGGTCTGGAGATGAAAGTAGGTGGCGGAAGAAGAGAAAGACTTTCTGGGAACAGAGTAGTGGCATGGAAGTGGGGGTCGAAGGCAGGCAAAGGGAGTGGACGGAAGACGACGACACTTGGGGAAGGAGGGGGAGCATGAGGGAGTGCTGTTAAGGAAAGACCAGAGCACCGCTAAGGTCTAAAGAAGGAATCTAAATCGGGGGCTGAGGGGAGGAGAAAGGTACAGAGACTGAGGGAGGCGGAGAAGGCAGACAGGCAGGAGTGGGCTGAGTTTAGGGGCAAGGGTTGTGGACTGAGGCGGAGACCGCGGGTTTGGACAGGGATCGAGCACCAGGTCTGGGCCTGAGGGTTCGGGTTAAGTATTTTTGACAAGGGGGCGGGACCTGTGGCAAACAGCGGGTCCGACGCGGCGAATTCGGTCCAACGGCGGGCGCAGGGCGCGGCCTGAGGCCCGGTAGGCCGAGGAGGTGCAGGGCGGGCGGCCCTCGGGACCGGGGCCAGGCAGAATCTCACAGCAGACAGGGGAGAGGCCGAGGCGAGGGCGAAGCTGGCCTGACGTCGCCCGAAGCTGGGAGGTCAAGGCCCGCCGCCTGCACTCACCGGCTCGTCGCCGCCTCCCACCGCTGCGCTCGCGCGCGGCCCGCACCGGAAGCGGAACTGGGCGGCTGAGTAAGGGGAAGGTGCGGTGCGTGGCGGAGGGCGCTTCCGCAGACGCGAGAGGCGGGGTCTAGGGTAGGGTGTGGAGGAAGGGGCGGGGCTTGAAGGTCGAAATAGCGGAGCGGAAGGAGAGCCTGGAGACTTTGTAAGTTGGAACTGTGGGTGTTTCTGAAGCGGAGAAGAGACGAGATCCCCCCCAAGGCTCAAAAACTTATCTTTATTGGGAAGACTCTGAACAAACAACCTACCCCCCACCTTCAGACCTGGGGAAGGAGGGGTGAGGATCTGCAACCTCCTCCCATATGTACACTTCAGAATCCGCCTAGAGAAGGTGCCCCCACTTGTGGGAGCTGAGGCAGCTTTAAGAAGCTAGTGCAAAGGAGCCAAGCCCCTTTTCCTCTCCAGACTCAGTTTTCTCATTTGTAAAATGGGCTCAGGGGAAACCGATGCTACGGAGTTTCACGCCACCGCTGAAGATGTCCGATTCCGAAGGATGAGGACGTCGGAAGACTAACCAAAGGCAGCACAAAGGGGACGGGGGTGCTGGACATCCTGGTTGGGTTCGCAAGGCCCCTTCCACCTCCTTGCCCACCCAGCGCCTCTCCTCCAGCGCCGCGGGGGCTACGTGGCCTCAGGCCCCGGGGACAGAAGGCCGCCGCCAAAGCCCGCCTCGCGGTATTGGTTGGGGAACATGTTGCTGCCCACGAGGCTGGCAGTGCCTCCATCCCCGGGGCCCGGGGCCTGGTACGAGTCCAGAGTCAGCGGCTCGGGGCCGGGGGCCTCCCCGACCGCGGCTCCTGCACCCCCGTTGCCCGCGACAGCGGTGGTGAGTGGCGGCGCTGGGGGCAGCATGTCCAGCATGGTGAAGAGCGTGGGGGCAGCGGGGTCGTAGGCAAAGCCATCGTCCAAGAGGTCTGGCCCGCCGGGGGGCTCCAAGCCGGGGAGGGACACGGTGCCCGGGAAGAAATCTGTGTCTGGCAACAGCGCTGACGGCGGGAGGAACGGTCCTGCAGGGATGACGAGAAAGATGGAAGTGTGGTGGGCTTTAGAGTCAACCTCCGGCCAGGTCCTAATTCAAATGCCCCGTCTGGTGCTAAATGCATTATCTGTGTGGCCTCCTTAAATGTCACGGAGAAACTCTGAATAGGGACTATCACCATTCTTATTTTTTTGTTGTTGTTACAATTTTTTAAATTGAGGTATAGCTGATGTACAGTGTTGTTATGTTTCAGGTGTATAACATCGTGATTCACAATTTTTAAATGTTATACTCCATTTATAGTTATTATAAAATATTAGCTATATTCCTCGTACAATATATCCTTGTAGCTATTTTATACCTAATAGTTTGTACCTCTTAATCCCCTACCCCTGTGTTGCCCCTCCCCCCTGCCCTCTCCCACTGGTAACTACTAGTTTGTTCTGTGAGTCTGTTTCTTTTTTGTGATATTCACTAGTTTGTCGTATTTTTTTAGGTTCCACACATAAGCGATATCATACAGTGTTTATCTTTCTCCATCTGATTTATTTCACTAAGCATAATACCCTCCAACTCCATCCATGTTGCAAAAGGCAAAATTTCATTTTTTACAGCTGAGTAGTATTCTATTGTTTATATATACCACATCTTTATCCATTCATTTGTTGAAGGACACTTAGTTTGCTTCCATATCCTGGCTATTTTAAATAATGCTGCTATGAACATTGGGATGCATGTATCTTTTCAAATTAGTGTCTTCTTTTTTTTTTTTGGTTATATACCCAGGAGTGTAATTGCTGGGTCATATGGTATTTGCAAACAATATCATGATAAGGGGTTAATATCCAAAATATATATAAACAGCTGATACAACTAAACATCAAAAAAAAAAAAACCCAATTGAAAAATGAGGAAAAGACCTGAATAGACATTTTTCGGAAGAAGACATACAGATGGCCAACAGGCACTAGAAAAGATGCTCAACATCATTAATCATCAGTAAAATGCAAATTAAAACCACAATGAGATACCACCTCACACCTGTCAGAATGGCTATCATCAAAAAGACACAAATAATAAATAACATGTTGGTGAGGATGTGGAGAAAAGGGAATCCCCATATGCTTTGGTGGGAGTGTAAATGTATTGATACAGCCACTGTGGAAAGCAGTATAGAGATTCCTCAAAAAAATATAGAATCATTCTCATTTAATAAGCAGACAGGCAAAATAATTTGCAGTCAACGGGCGAGCTGTGCAACCAGAGATGAAATCATGCTCCTGCAATGCTAGGGAGTTTATCCCCAAGAATGAGGAAGAAGAGGAGGCCCCAGAGCCCCCCAGAATATAGAGACAACCCCAAAAGTGAAATCTCTGTGCCATGGGAGACCCAAGTGAGAAGTCACCAGTCCCAAAATTGTAAGAACATAAGTGTTATTATGGGAGATTTTCTTTTTGAGAGAAGACAAACCTCACCAGCAAAGGCTGATTACAGTTGTTGCAGAGACACAGTGCTGCTGGGACTCAAATTTCCCAGCCTCCTTTGCAGCTTAATGTGGTCATGTGACTAAGTTTTGCTGGCTGAAATGTGGCAATGATGGCTGGAGCTGCAGCAGCCACCTTGGAACATGAGGTGGAAACTGTGAGTTGAAAATGGCAGGAGCTTGGGTCTCTGATGGTCATGCAGCCACCAAACTGTTCCTGGACCACCTACCACTGGACTCTATTTATGTGAGAGGAGAAATAATATTCTATCCTATTGAAGTCTGTTACTTTGGGTTTTGCTGTGAAGGCAATCAAACATGATCATAACAAATGCAGGTGGCATTCCTGGTTTCTGGCAAGTTCTTTACATCTCCTGGGCACAACTCTATGCCAGCCACTGTGCTGATAAACAATTGTGTGATGTGACCACATTAAATTCTGGAAAGGATCCTAAGAGGTAGGTCTCCATCTGAAAGTTAAGTGAACTGAGGCCCAAAGAAATCACACAGTGGCTAAATTGTAGCCTCAGAATTCAAACCCAGTCTGATTCCAGAGGCCATGCTCCTAATCATTACACTACAGAGCCATGGCTGATCTGGCAGAAGGATGAGAGAGGGGGACTTTAGACACCGGTAAATTGGGGTGACAGAGCAGGTGGATGAATGTCAGGTGGCTGATGAGGAGGGGCTTCAGGGGGTTGAAGGATTGGGGGTTGAAGTTTGGTGAAATGGACTAGGATTGAGGGTTTCTAGGGGCACAGCTGTTGGGCATTGGTTACCGTTGCAGAGGGTTGAGGGGACAACAGGGGGTACTTGAAACCTCCAGGGTGGGACTGGCTGGAGTGGTCTGGGCTCAGCAGACTCTGAGTGGCTGGTGGCTGGCTAGGAGCTGGATACCATGGGGTAGCTGGAGTGTTGGGGACAGCATTCTCAGAGCTAGTGGTCAGCAAGTGGGGAGGCTTTGGATAGCAGCCAGATAGGGGTGGAACTGGAGGCTGGCATGCAAGTTGAGAGGAAAGCAGGGGTAGAACAGGCCAGACGGTGACTGAGTTCAAGGCTGGCTCTGACGACCACCTCCATTTATCCACCGTCTACTCCCTGCAACCCGTTTCACATCCATCATCACTAATCTAAACCTACACCCTGGTGCAACTCCTTGCCCTACCACAGACTGTCTGTGTGACTTTGGGCAAGAGACTTCACCTCTCTGGGCCTCAGATTTTTCACCAGTAAAATGGGGGTGGGGCTGCGGGGGATAACAACACCCACCTTGGGGGGGTGATTGCACAGATGAAGTTAGTAAGCACACACAAAGCAGTAATGTGCTCATTATACAGTGTCTGGAAAAATAAATATATTAAATTGTAAAAGGCCAGTGAAGAGGTGTGGGCTGATACTTTTCAGAGGAGCCCTGAGGTTCTGAGATGTGGAGCAACTTGGTGAAGGTCACAGCAAGTAAATGGCCTGGTGCCTCAGGACAGTATCCAGAACCGCTATTCTTTCCACTTCACATTGCTGGCCAAGTGGTAAGTCACTGGCCGTGTGGGAGCTCTTAGGGGCTAGAAGAGGCCAGAAAAAAAGGGCTGCAGCCCACCCTCAGCCCACCTCAGAGGCTGGGCTTGCCCTGAGTCAGGACCCACCTGAGCCGTGGCTGGGCAGAAAGTGATCCAGGAAGGCCGGCTTTTTCCTCCGCCGTTTACTCTCGATGCCATGGGGGTCTGAGGGAAAGAAGAGATGAGAACCCCTGGACCCCATAGCCCCACCACTCCTCCCCAGCCTAGGGTAGGACAGGAAGATGAGATCAGTCACCCCCTCCTAGGGACCTGGAGAGGGATGTGGAAAGGGGCAGATGGGACGCACCAGAGCTATTCAGCTCCCCAAGGACGTCAGGCATCCCGCGCTTCCGCTTCTTGTCCACGCCGTAGCTGTCTGTTCAGGAGATACCAGGGGCATACAAAGTAATCCATTACAAATAAGAAATTAATTAAGAATTCATTCTAGAGACCACTTAGGAAGTTGCTGAGCTGTTCTGGTTCTTGCCCAACCAAGGCAAATAGATGTCTACATCATAATCAGAACAAGACTCAAATCCACTTCTAGCTACTCTGGCCTCTTTGTTGTTCCTGAAGCATCCCAGGCACAATCCTGCCTCAGGGCCTTTGCACTTGCTGCTTCACTTCTAACCAGTTCCCTGGAGAACTGCTTAGTTATCCTCCCATCCTCAGGTCAGCTGTCCCTTCCTCCAGGAAGCCCTCCTTGATACCTAAGGCAGGGTCAGTTGCCCCACTCTGGGCAATCGGAGTCCCCTAAGTAATTCCATCCCAGTCTTTTCCACTCTGGTTGTCACTGTATGGGAACAAATGTTCCCCCCTGCATAAGACTATGAGCTCATGAGGACAGGGCTGGGGCAATCTCAGTCACTGCTGTGTCACCAGCACCACCCAGGAGAGGGCCAGGCAGGGGCAGTCATGCTGAAGGGAGGAATGATTAAATACACCCAAAATGCCATGAGATGGATACTATTACTACCTCTATTTTGCACAGGAGGAGACTGAGACTCAGAGAGGCCAAGGTCACACAGCCAGTAGGCAGCAGACCAGGATTTGAACCCCAGGCTGTGTAACTCTGACCCTGCATTCCACTTCTGCCTCTTCCCCTTTCCTCTTTGGGTGACCCCAAGCAAGGCCAAAGACCTGGTTTCTAGGGTGATGGGTCACCCTGGTTTGCCGTGGTTACCATGGTCCCGAGGCAGGTAGGTGAAGGGCAGAGGCTCACTGCAGACCCCATCAGTAAGCCGCTGCAGGAAGACGTTCACTGTCACAGGTTCAACGATCTCCAGGTCCTCGTAGGGCGGTGTCTTGAACACAATGGCAATCTGGCGGTGCACGTCGGCCTGGGAGAAGTCAGCCCGGCCTTCCCAGGAGGCTCTGCTGAACACCACTGATATATCCTCTGGCAGGAAAGTGGGGACATCAGCTGAGCAAGGGACACTGGTCCACCAGGGCCCCAACTCACTCAGCCTTCCCCCAAATCAACATCAATATTTCTAAGACTAAAACTAATCACAGTGGCAGCTAACTTTCTGTTAGCACCTACTGTGTGCCAGTCACTAAGTATTTTAGATATTTATTTTCATCTAATCCTTTAACAACCTGAAAGGCAGGTAGTATTAATATTTCCACCATGTCGGGGCCCCTAAGACCACCATCAGATTCAGTGATTCACTAAGGGGACTCACAGGACTCAGCAATATAGTCATAATCATGGTTATGATGTATTACAGCAAAAATATAAAGGAGGGAGGGGATAGCTCAGTGGTAGAGTACATGCCTTGCATGCACGAGGTCCTGGGTTCAATTCCCAGTACTTCTGTTAAATAAATAAATAAACAAACAAACAAACCTAATTACCTCCCCCAAAAAACAAAAACAGCAAAAATACAGAAGCATACTCAGTAAAGGGGAAAGGTGCCTGGAGCGAAGTCCAAAGGAAACGAGGCGTCAGCTTCCAAGAGTCCTCCTCAGTGGAGTCACAAAGGACATGCTAATTGCACCCCCTGCCCCCACCCCCCAGTTGACAACACACATGAAATGCTTCTATCAGGGAAGCTCATTAGAGACTCACTGCCCAGGGTTTTTACTGGGAGCTGCTCATGTTGGCATCCTCCGACTGACACATACCCAAATTCCAGACTCCCAGAAGGAAAGCAGGTGAGCCACACAAACCACATTGTTTGCACAGTTTAGGCAGAGCAAGCCACTCTTAATAGTCAAGGAATGGTAGGAACCCTCCCAAAATCCAAGTTCCCAAAAGCCAGCCAAGGGTCAACCTCATAAGTTGGCCTATCAAAGGATAACAGTCTCAGATCTGCTATATTAACTCTTTTCTATACATTCACTTTATTGATGGGGAAACTGAGGCTTGGAGGGTTTAAGAGACTTACCCAAGGTCACACAACTGGTAGCAGAATAGTCATGATTCAGTATGCTACTTTGCCTGCTATCTCTTTTTCTTGTCTTATTGCATTGCTTCTCATCACACTAACTCCATATACTGAGACTTTATATGTGTTGGACACACACAGATTGCCTCTAACACACACAATCCTATGGAAAAACTACATTTAGGAAGCCCATTATATAGAGGAGAAAGCAAAGCACAGAGAGATAAAGTCACTTGTCCAAGGTCACATAGTCAGCAAGTTGGGAATCCAGGCAGGCTAGAGCTCTACATCACTAGCTCCTAGGGCTTGGCAAAGTGAGCTTTTATTTCTGGACCTAGTTTCCTCACCTTAAAGAGGGAAAGTAGTAGTACTCACCTCATAGGAGTTGTTGGGACGATTAAGTGAGTCACTCCAAGAAAAGGCTTAGAAGAGGGCTTAACATAAAAGGTGCTTAGTCCATGTTAACTATGATGGATTCTATTGGCATTATGCAAAATACTAGCTCCAGGTCTGGCACTCAGAAAATCCTCAGTAAATGCTGACTCCTGGTAGTGTAGTTCTTGGGTAGTTGAGATTGCATCTCATCCTAACCCCAGCTCATTTTAGGGATGAGGAAACAGAGGCTCCGGGTAGTGAAGTCACCTGCCCGAGATCAGCCAGTGAGTGAATGATGGAATAGGACTCACATTCCCTGCCCTGACCCCCATTCCCAGGATCCTAACAATCTCCTCGGCATTCCTCAGTCCTCAGGCCAAATATCACCTCTTTTAGAAAGCCTTCCCAGATGTCTGGACCATGTCTGGTCTTCCTGTTTTTCAATCTCTGTTCTTCGTCTTCTTCCCTCTCAGTACTACCCAGGTTTGTAACTTGTATTTCTTTCCCTACCTCCCACTGAACTGAGAGCCCTGTGAGGGCAGAGCTTGGGCCTGTACCTGTCACTGCTGTGTCCCAACACTGCCTAGCACAGAGCCTGGCACAGATGAGCCACCCATTAACAATTTGCTCTTTCATTCAAAATTTTATAAGAACCTCCCACTCCTGGGTACATAACCAAAAGAATTGAAGACAGACGTTCAAACAAAAACTTTGTTCATAACACAAGTGTTCATAACAACACTATTCATTTGCGGAAATACCGCAAATGCCCATCAAATGATGGATGAATGGGTAAACAAAATGAAATCTATCCATACAATGGAATATTAGCCATAAAAAGGAACGAAGCGCTAATACAGGCTACACATAGATGAATTTTCATAACATTATGCTAGGTAAAAGAACCCAGACACAAAAGACCACATATTGTAAGATTCTATTTGCATAAAATGTCCAGAATAGGCAAATCCATAGAGACAGAAAATAGATTAGTGGTTGCCAGAGGCTGGAAGAGAGGGGAATAGGGAGTGACTGCTTAACAGGTATGGGGTTCATTTTTGGGGCGATGGAATGTTCTGGAGCTAGATAGCAGTGGTGGCACAACAGCGTGAATGTATTAGATGCCACTGAATTGTGTACACTTTGAAATGGTCAAAATTTTTTTGTTTTAAGAGTGAAACTTGTGGCAAAAAAAAAAAAAAGAATTACTGAAAAAAATTTTTTTCCTGAGAACCTCATGTGTGCTTGGCCCTAGACTGGGTGGTTCTGGGGACACAGTTGCTCACCAGGATATCCTCAGGTCCTGCCCTTACAACCCAGTGGCGGGGGCCGGGGGTGGGGTAGAGACAGATGTTAACTATATAACCATAGAATCTGAGAAAAGATTGTGGGGAGGATTCATGAGGCTGTGGCAGGTTGTCCTACTCTCCTCCCCTCTCTCTGCCCTCCTGCCCCACTGGCCTTAGTGTTCTTCCAACAGCTAGACCAGCTCCTACCTCAGAGCCTTTGCACCTGCTGTTCCCTTTGCTGGAACACTCTTCCTCACATGGCCACACAGACTCTTCACGGCTCCAATAGTACCTCCTAAAAGCATCCTCTCTGGCCCCTCTAAGTAAAATTGTGCCTCACAACCCCTCTAGACATTCCTTTCTATCCTGTTTCTCAGTATTATTTATCTCCAAATACCACTTTTTCACCGTCTTCCTGAATTTTTTTCAACTCTCTTTATTTCTTACTTTTCCTCCCAAAAGAATGATTATGAGCACAGACTGCCTGGATTCAAATCCTGTCTCTACCTGCCTAGCCATGTGACCTTGAGCAAGTTCCTTAACTTTTCTGTGCCTCGGTTTCCTCATCTGTAAAAGGGAATAATAGAATCTACCTCACAGAACTCTTAGGCAAAGAGATGATTGAATAAATGATGTATACAAAGTGCTTATGACAGAGTCTGTCATATATTAGGAGCAAGCTAAATGTCAGCTTTTCTGTTGGTGGTGATGTTATTTATAAAAGAATCACATGACAGAATACGCAAAGGACAGAGAAAAATATATACAATAAAGGGAAAGCTCTCCTCAGCCAGGCAGTCTTGGGTGGGTTTTTTTTTAAGCCCTATTTGAGGAAGGGACATTTGAGCAGATGTGAATCAACTGGAAATGTCCCTTGTTTTCTTCATCTGTAGCCCCTATCACAACTGTCATAAAGCATTTATTTATGCAACTCCACAATTTTAATATCAGTCTCCTGGAGCTCCTGATGGCAAGGGCTGTCCAGCACCCAGCATGAGCCTCCTTCTTTGTTCGTGAATGAGCGAGTGGGTGAGTGAGTGAGTGAGTGACTCAGTGAGTGAATGAATCAATCAGCTGTTTCTGACTCCAAAACAGGAGTTCTGGGCCCTTCCACTCCGCTGCCCAGGTTAGCCAGCTCTTCCTCATCCTCTCACCCTTCTGGGCTCCCCGGCTGTCCCTGTGAGCCACCAGACCTCACTCCACCCCATCGCTGCCCCAGGCCCCTCACCTTTCTGCACCTTGTCGCACAGCAGGTAGAGCTCCTCGCCTCCCGTGCACGGCCCGCTCTCCTTGTTGATTCGGCAAATCCGCAGCTCTGATGTGTTTGTGGACTCTGGGACAAAGGAGAGCAAGGAATATATTTAAAAAAAACAAGGATTCAGTCATCAAACCCTTACCAGGTACCCCATGGGTTCCCACCCAGGACCACAGAGAGATGAGAAACAGAGAAGCCAGGTTGCCTGGTCCTTCTGGAACCCATGGTCCAAGTGGAAGAGGAGATGCCGAGGCACGAGAGGTTAATGGACAATCACAAGTCCTCTGTGCTGAGATCTGGTGAATGTCTGGCCAAAAGGGAGATGCTCAGACCTCAGGGAGGGGTTGGTGGGGTCAGGACTCAAAGATGATTCTTAGATGAGGGCTAACAGGCCTGAAACTTGTAATGGACACACGCTGTTTTGCCTGTCTAGTGGTCCTGGCCCTTTTTCTGTTAACAGCCCCACAACCTTCCTTCAGCAGACCACCCCCCACCTCAGTCGTGGGGATTGGGTAGGGCTGAGCCCACTCTCAGCTCAACAGTGATCCCGTGCCCTAGACCTGACCAATCAGAGCATTGCCTCCTTCAGGCCATAGCTGATTGGTCAGAGAGGAGCACATGACTAAAACCAAGCCAATGAGAGACAGCCCTGGGACTCTGAGCCAAAATACTGCATAAGAGAATCTCTCTTTGGGAGTGGGGGAGAAGTATCAAGCTGGTAGAATGTAAGACTAGAGCTGCATACAGTTATTTTGCCCCCACATGAGAGGACCCTCCCCAAAATGACTCTAACATGAAGGAAGCATAGCTGAGAGACAGAAAAAGACAGATCTCTGATGACATCACTTAAAACCTGGATGCAGCCAGACCTGAAGATCTGTGACACCTCTGGATATTTTTAGTTAATGGAACAAACAAATTCTTAAAAATTTTCCTTATTTGAGTTGCAATTCTATTTCTCACATCCATAAAAGCCCTGATTAAATCAATATTCCTCCCCATTCTGATGCTTATGGCAGTCACTGCAGGCTGGCTAAAATCTAACAGCCATTCCCAATCCCTTCTTCTATGCCTGTACCCCTCTACAGAAGATGAAAATTTGCTTTCCCAGATTCTTCTGCAACAAGAGGTGGCCATGGGCCCAAGTTCTGGCCAACAAGACATAAGTAGACATCTACCAGAGTGATTCTCAGGAATATATTTTTTTCTCTATAAAAGAGAGAGATACCCATGCTGCCTCTTCTCAAGGGCTGCCTAGTATAGTTGTACTGGTTGTGCATTCTCCAACACTAGAAGGCCCTGTTTCCACAGGCTACATAGTAAATGCTGATCCCTAGAATTGGGTAGTATACAGCCTGCACATCATACAGGGCGACACTGCCATCATGCCCTGAACACACACGTGATGTCTGGAGCTGTGGCAGACTGCTCATGACCATGAGGGAAAAGCCAAGAGAATCATAGAGCTACTGAACAAATGCCCTGATAGAACTGAGCAGCTGAATTCATAGGAACAGACTTAATAACTGAGACCAAAAAAAAAAAAACCTCCCTGTTTATTTGTTCATGCCATTGTACATGGGGCTTTCTGGTACCTGTGGCCAAGAATAATCCTAATGGATACAGCACCCTTGACTCACTCTTGTCATAGACGGGCTCAGAGAGCACAGGGTCCATCCTGCGCAACTGTCCTTGCTGGTCCCTATATGAGGCCTGGAAGCAGATCCTCACGACATTCATGTCCACCTCCTGATGGTTCTTTAGGGACCCAGCTGTGGGAGAGATGTGGGAACGCTGAGCATGGGGGCTGAAGACCATGGTTGGGGAACGGCAGACAGGGAAGGGATGGGGCTGGGGAGATGGCGGACACTGGAGAAGGTGAGGGGACAGGGCTGGCAGAGGGCAAGGGGTTGGGGGAACAGGATGACCAAGCTAGGCGTGGGGACTCACCATTGTAGGGGTCGATGCCTAGCTGAATCTTCCGCTCAATGGCAGCTTCGATCTCCTTCTTCCTCACACACTGGATGCCCAGGTTGTTAAAGCTGAGTCGGGGGAGGAGGGGTAGAGGGAGGGACTCCTGAGGGGGCAGGTGTAGCCTGAACCCACAGGCAGTCTCCAGCAGAAGCTGCCATGGGGCTCAGGGTCTCAGATGCTGAAGCACCCCAGGCCCAGGGGTCCCAGCAGGGGGAGAGGACTGGGGTGTGGAGAACTCTTAGGAGAACCTGGAAACACACTGTATCTCTACCACATGAAAACACTGGCTCACCTCATTTATAACAAGAAAAGAACAAATTAAACATCACTGTGATGCCAATTTTTTTTAAGCTCATTGAAACAGCAAAGATCAAAATGTTTGAAAATACCCTCTGCTGGTGAGGTTGTGGGGAATTAGGCGCTTTCCCTCCTGGCTGGCAGGACTGTAAATTGCTCTAGCAATCACATATTGGAGGGCAATATGGCAGTACTCATTCATCCTACCAATATTTTCTGAGCACCTACTGTGTGCCAGGCGCCAGGGGATACAGCAGGGAACAAAAGAGACAAAATCCCTGCTCTCATGGAGCTGACATTTTCCTTAAGTTTATAACCCATGAAGAGTATAAATGCACAGACTTGAGGGCCAGCAATTTCATTTGTAGGAATTTATCCTAGAGAAAAAATGAGATATATACATATAGATAGATAGATAAAGATACAGATATATAGATGTATATATATGTATATGAAGCCATTCATGGCAGCACAGTTAGTAACAGAGCCAACAAGAGACTGGAACCATTGTGGGTGCCCATTAATAGGGACTTATTCAATTAACTGTGTAGATCCATATAGTGGAATACTATGCAGCCCATAAAAAGGATGGGACAGCTCTAAATGTACTGATAGGCATGATCTCTAAGATGTACTGGAACATAAAAACAAGGTGCAAATGTTGGCTACCACTTATTAGGAGAGAAAAAAAATATATGCATGGCATATCTTTAGTTGCCTCCAGGACAGGGCACTGTGCTGAAAGACCAAAGATGGAAGGAAATTTATTTTTCACTGCACATCCTTTCTCAACCTTTCAATTGTTTTTAATGAAGGTACTGGGGATTGAACCCAGGACTTCGTGTATGAAAGCATGCGCTCTACCACTGAACTACACTCTCCCCCCTTAATGTTTTAACTTATCAACAACATATAAATTAAAAGCAAAAGAAGGAATGGGCCTAGCAGTTAAGGAATGGACCTCTGCCATTGGCCACCTGGGCTCCTTCACCTCTCTGAGCCTCAGTTTCCTCCTCTACAAAATGAGGATAAATACAATGCATGTGAATAATGTGTGTGTGTGTGGCAGGGTTCCAGGCCTAGGTAAGACCCTCCACCCACCCTAGACCTCAGTTTCCCCGGAAATGCAGTGGGGACAATCTGGCTAAGCTGTCCACTTCCTTGCCCTAAGGTTTTCCGGGGTGATCTTCAGCCCCTCCAAATCTCCATGATGAAGGGTGAAGGGTCAGGGTCAGGGGGTGGGTACCTGTGCCGGGGGCTGACGTGAGGCCGGAGCCGCACCCTGCAGACACCATCGGTGCAATCTTTCCCCACGAGGCTGTGGGGGTGAACTCGATGAGGCCAATCCTTCCACACCAGGCACGCGGTCACCTCCACCTCCCGCAGCCCTCCACAATCCCGGAGCTGCAGGAAGACAGGGGCTCTTGGGGTCCCATTGCAGACACCTGCACCCATCCAAACTCCCTGGGGCCTCCCTGGTAGCTCCCCACCCCCTCCCGCTGGATGATGGAAGAGTGTTTAAGACCCTTCGGAGATCCTGAACCAGAAGCTTCCAACATGGGGGCCTCCTAGCATGATAGCTGCCCCAAAGATGTGCTTTCTTTGGTCATTCAACTTAAAAAAAAGTTGGATCTCCAAGTATGAGCTACAGATAACATACTAATGATAAGGGGAGAGAGGTACCTTTACAGGGGAAAGACCTGTAGACACCACCTTAACTAAGTGACCAAGGTCAGCATCACCAATATGGGGCCAAAATAACACAGGCATCCCCTGATGGGAAGTGCTGGAGGGGACACAACATCACTTCTATGATGGCCCCTCCAGAAGTGCATCTAATCATGAGGAAACATTAGACAAGCCCAAACGTGGGTCATCAGTCAAAAATATCAGTGTCGTGGGGGGAGGGTATAGCTCAGTGGTAGAGTGTGTGCTTAGCATGTATGAGGTCCTGGGTTCAATCCCCAGGATCTCCACAAACAATAAATGAATGAATAAACCTAACTACCTTCCCCCACCATAAATAAATAAATAAATAAATAAATAAATAAATAAATAAATAAATAAATAAATAAATAAATAAATAATTTTTTTTTTTCCAAAATGAAAAGTTGGGGAAATTTTGGAGCCTACATTTAAAAAGTACGAGATACCACATTATTCCAGATTTCCAGATTCTCTTTTTCTAAAAGGAAGTTATGGCAATGGGGGCTGGAATTCTACCCAGCAGCCACATGGGGCAGCAGATAGACTCCAGCCCCGTTAGATGGGGCCCAGACCCACTGGGCCACTTGGCTTTCGTAGGTCACCTGCATGGCCCTGCTGGCACCGAAGGACCACTAAAGCCTGCTCTGAACCTGTAAAGCTCATGCCTATAGAAGACAATGAACAGGTGCGGCTCAGTGGGAGAGTACTGCCCTCTAGGGGGCATCTGAGATACTGGGGGATGATTTTGGTTGACACGGTGTTGGAGACCCACAGCAGGCAGTACACAGGGCCAGAGATGCTACACAGGACAGTCCTACACAAGTCCTGCAAGAATTCTGAATGTCCCGCCAACATTCACGTCAGTGCCAAACCTGTTTTAAATGGTCAGAACCCAGAACCTCTCCCGTTTTACATATACAGTATTTTCCCCATAACTTTCAAATACACTGAATTTTCCAGGACTGCCATCACCATGTTAATTGAAAGAAGACTGGATTTCATTTAGACTGAGAATTGTTCACCACTTTGGAAAATCCTGTCATCAATGGCCACCCTGGATGTGTGGCACTCAAGTGGCCAAGTCCACCAGGCTGGCTCAGGCTGCATTCATGGCTGCTGTAGTAATGAGGTCAAAAGCAACCACTACTTTGTTTATGTTTCCCTGGGGCTATGCCTGAGCATTTATATCCTGAAATAAATGTCCTTGTATATACTGTACAATTTTCCTTCTATTTCTCCTTGACACTGAAGGTAGGGCATTATGGATTTGGGGGATGGTTATGAGCAGAGGTAGGTAATGTTGAGTCAGACAGGGTTAAAACCAGCTCCCTGCTGTAATATTCAAAGATTCTGAAAAGCTCCAGGTCAACAGTCTCAGGAGTCATGAAGACTGCAAGGCTGAAAGCTTTTCCTCTTAGAGATGTCACACGAGATCGTGGATAAAACATTAGGCCCTAGAGTTAAGTCAAACCTTGTACCAAATCCAGGCTCTACCACTGGCCATCTGCATGATAAATCTCTCTGGTCTCACCATCCTTATCTGTAAAATGGGTATTATTAAGTACCTGGCACACAGGAGCACTTAGTAAATGGTAGTAATTACTAGAATAAGTTTGCTGTGTACCCCTGCACATGTAACTTGTGAGCCTCTCTGAGCCTCAGTCTCCTCCTTTAAAAGATGAGGATAAAAATACTAAATACAAATTGAGAGTCAGGCCACCCCCTATTGTTGGATGTTTGCTCCTCTAACTCTTTGAACTCAAAACCAACACAAAGCTAGACTAATTGCCTGGAAAGACCTAGACATACAAAGTTGGAGAAAACACAGCCTCAAAGTAACACCCCACAGATAACTTACTAATTACAAAGGGAAAGCTGTACCTTTACAATGGAGGGACCTGGTGGTCACTACCTGTTACAGGCTAAACTGCACCCCCCCCAATTCATATGTTGAAGCCTAACCCTAGTACCTTAGCATGTGACTATATTTGGAGACAGAGCCTTTGAAAGAGGTGAGTAAATTAAGAGGCCTTAGGGTGGGCCCTAATCCAATCTGCCTCATGTCCTTATTAGAAAAAGTAATTTTCTTATAAAAGAGAAAAAGAAAAGAAAAGGTAATTTGGACACACAAAGAGACACCGGCACCAGAAGGCAGCCATCTACGAGCCGAGGCGAGAGGCCTCAGAGGGAACCAAGCCTGCCAATAGCTCGATTTCAGATTTCCAGCCTCCAGAGCTGTAAGACAATAAATTCCTGTGGTTCACGCCACCCAGTGTGATATTTTGTCATGGCAGCCAGAGCTGATTAATACACCACCTTAACCACAGGATCTGACTCAGCATCAGATCCTTGGACCGACTGCCACCCCACGTGCCTCGATGTGAGACTGAGAAGGCCACAGCACCACCTCTGGGGTATTCCCTCCAAAACAAATAATTCGATCTAATCAGGAAACAGCCCATAAACCTGGAATGTAGGCCATTTTACAAAACACCTCACAGGACACCTTTCCTGTCTTCCACAAATGTCCATGTCGCAAAATGCAAAGACAGACTGAAGAACTAACCCAGGTCAAAGGACACCGAAGACACTGTCTTCATCTATTCAGGCTGTATGGGAAAAATACCGTGAACTGGGTGGTGTATAAACAGCAGAAATGTATTTCTCACAGTTCCAGAGGCTAGAACTCCGAGATCAGAGTGCCAGCACAGTTGGGTTCCGGTGAGAGCCTCTTTCGGCTGCAGATGGTGTCACCGTGTCCTCACCTGGCAGAAGGGACGAGGGCACTCTCTGGGGTCTCTGTTATAAGGGCACTAATCCCAAAGACCCCACCTCCTAACACCGTCTCACCTTGATGGTTAGGATTTCAATATACGAATAGAGGGGGGACATGAACATTCAGACCACAGCAAGAACTGACAACGAAATGCAGCATGTGATCTTGAACCGGAAAATAAACTTGTGGACAAGAAAAACAATGGCTATAAAGGAAATCCAGGGACAGCTGGGATCGTTAGAATATGGACTTAATATAAGATAACATCCTTGCATGAATATTACATTTCTAGAGTGTACTAATGGTGTTGTGATTATATAGGTCCCACATTGTAGAAAAAAGTCCTGGTTCTCGAGAGATACACATTTTAGGTGAAGTATCATATCTCTGACTCACTTTCACATCTCCCTCTATGAATGTCTACACAAAGACAGGGAGACAAAGCACATGCCAGCAACAAGTGTACAGGTGTTCATTGCATGATTCGTGTCTATTTTACACAGGTTTAACATTTTTCCAAAAAAGTTGAGACGTAACGTTAAAAAAAATCCCATCAAACTGGAAAAACACAAAGTGCTTAAAGATAAATAAAGGGCTAAGAAATTGCCCCTCAGTGCAACCCAGTGATGAAATATACATTTCAAAGTAAATCATTCTTTTGACCAAAATGTCCTGCTAACATGCTACTTTTGGCCGCAGTGCCTGGAGCCAAATCAAGTAACGAGAACTACAGGCACCTGGCTGAGTGAGGGGTCCTGCACGCCAGAGCTGGGCCATCTCCCTGGTTTCCTCGCAGCATTCTGGGTGGGGGTGGCAGTGGTGGGAGTTTCATCCCCATTTTACAGGTGATGAAACTGAGGCCAAGAGAAGCACTAGATTTTCCCCAATCCATACAGCTGGTAAGTGGCAGAGCCAGGACTCAAACCCAAGTCTTTCTGACCCTAAAATCCAAATGTGTTGGGGTAGGACAGGATTGCTCTGCTAATCACCCAAATAAAGCTCAGCATAAAAATCCCATTGAGGGAGACTGAGGGAGAGGAGGGGGAAGCAGGAGATCTCACAGGAGGGAACTGGGACCTGGGGTGGAAGGTCAGGGAAGGCATCCCTGAGGTGACCAGGCTGCAGGCAGGAGGAACAGCACAGGCAAAACCGTGGCGGTGGCAAGCGAGTGAGTGGGGCTGGGTGGGAACAGGCAGCCAGACCATGAAAGGTCTTAGAAGCCTAGGGAGGATCTTGGGGCTCCTCCTGAGGGTACTAGGGAGCCAAGGGAGGGTTCTGAGCAGGGGAGAGGAGCAGATATGTAATTTCACAGCACCCCTCTGGCTGTCTTGTCAGGGACTATCTAGAGGAGACTCGGAGCTGGTCACCACGGAGGAAACTGGAGGTCAGGGAGCAGCTGGGGCCGGGATCCAGGGCTAGTGGGATGGTGAGTACACTGTTCAAGTACCACGAACATTTGGGCAAAGACTCAGAAACACATGAAGCCTCCACATTGGAGAGGCACAAGGAACCAGGCCCCTCAGACATCAATGGGAGAGACAGTCCTGGGTGCAGCCCCGGTGGAAGGCAATGTAGCAATAACCATCAAATTACCTTTGCCCAGCAATTCCAACTCCACTTCCAGGAGTTGCCTGAGTGACACACATGAACTGAGTCGTTCTCTACAGCCCTGCTTGTAATAGTGGGAGACAGGAAACAACCTAAACGGCCACCAATAGACTTGCACAGTATATTATTACACATTCACACAGCGAGGTGAAAAGATAAAGAGAATAAGGCAGCTTCAGTCACCCTGATGTGAGCTCAGCTCCAAGACATACTCTTAAAAAAATTTTGTTGTTGTTGTTAATGGAGTAGTGTGCTAGGGACTGAACCCAGGACCTCGTGCATGCTGAGCATGCGCTCTACCACTGAGCTCTACCCTCCCCTCAGGAACTCTAACCTTAAGGCCGCGCTTCTGAGCAAGGAGGCTACACCGCCTTTACAGCAATGATAATTTTGCTCAGTCCTGTAAAACTGGAAGAAGGCCTTTCTTTGCATGCCCTTTTTAACTTAAGGCCAGGTGAGAGAGCATCATCCGCTCCAAGAGCAAAAGCGGTGATAACAATCACCACAAAACAGGAATAGATGAATGCGTGCCTGTGAATCTTGGAGGTGGGGAGGGCGCGAGCCCCACCGCCCCCGGCCCCGGCCCCGGCCCCGGGCCCCACCTCGATGGCGGGCAGCGTCTTGCTGGCCTCGGTGCTGCTCTCGCCGAGGATGCTGCCGGCCGAGCGGCCCTCGCACTCGTAGCGGAAGCGCATGCCGCGCTGCTTGGGCTGCTCGGTGATGACCAGGTGCGGCCGCGGCCCGGGGCCCGGGGCCGAGGGCACGAGCCGGCCCAGGGGGCAGCCCCAGGGCGGCGGCGTGGCCGGGGGCGGGGGCGCCGCGGGGCCCAGGGTGACGGTGCTCAGGGAGGCCGCCCCGCGAGACACCAGGCGCGGCAGCCCCTCACCCGGGCCCGGCTGCGCCCCCTCCAGGCCGAAGCCGTTCTCCTTGATGTACTCGTCGATGATCTCTGTGGGGGAAGCGAAAACGGGGAGGTGATGCTGGTTAGAAAAGAAAAGACTTTTTACCCGCAGACTTGTGCTGCCCTCGCTTTTCCCCGTTCATATTTCTTCAAGACATATTTCTTGTGGGCCGAGGGCAGGGGCTTCAGCTCCGAACACAGAAAAGCCCCTGTCCTCCTTGCAAACAGCACCCGCCCCCCAGCATCCCCCAGTTCTTGAAGCCGGAGACCTGGGGAGTCGACTTGGTTTCTCCTTCCCCTGCACTCTCACATCCATTCCCCTCCCAAATAGCTCCTGAATCCCTGCCTCCATCACCCCTCACCTGGATCAAGGTAGGGTCAAGTGACAGGTACCCCGCCTCCATCTTGCCCCATTTAATAACAACATGAATAGCAGCTGCTCTGCCCGCGCCGTTCCTATCTCAAAAAGCAGCAGCAGCAGCAGCATCCAGATGCTCAAGCTGGAAGGATGCATATCTTTGCCAGTTACTCATGACCCCGATCCGTGAACTTCTGCATCTACCTCAAATATATATGCACATTCTGCTTCTCCCCACCCTCACTAATTCTACCCAGGTCCACCCTCCATCATTCCCCCTCTGAACCACTGCTTCCATTTCCCAACTCGCCTCTTCCAGTCTGTCTCCCAAACACAGCCAGAGGGAGCTGATGTCAGACGCTGTCCCCATCCACTCAGAAGCCTCCTGTGACTCCCATCTCCCTTAGAGTCAAAGTCAAGGTCTGATCTACCGTGTCTTCCCCAGGCCATCTCTCCTTCTTTCCGTTTATTTCCTTCACAGCCCTCAGCCCAATCTAACATTAGCTTGTACTTTATTCCTTTTCCGACTGTCTCCCCCACTAGAATATCAGCTTCCATAGGGCAGGGACTTTGATTCATGGCTGAATCCCCGGTGCCTAGAACAGTGCCTGGCATGCAGCAGGTGCTCAATATAATTCACTGAAGGAATGAACAATAGTCATAGTAACAGTAACACTAAAGACAGCTGACATATACTGAGTCTTTGCTAAGTGTTAAGTGCTGCTAAGTACCTTGTGAGCACGTGACTTTGTTAACAGCCCAACAGTCCCAGAAATTACACTGTGACCTCCTCCCCAACAAGGAAGGCCAAGATCCCCACGTGAGCACTTGGATTCCTCACCCTCCCCACAAAACGGCCCTGTGATACTCACCCAATTCATCTGTGGAAGAAAGAGAAAGAAAAAGATGAGCTCCAGAAAGTGGTCAAGACTTTTGTCTTTTAAGACAGATTCCCCAATCCCATCCCCTCCTGGAACCCGTCCCCCTTCCTCCATCCTGGGAAATCCAGGGCTCCGACTCCTAGGGTGTCAAACCCCAACCCCCATCTCCCCCTCCTGGTCTCCCCTCCCTTCAGCTCCCAATATTGGGGTCCCAGGCTCAGGCTACCCCCAAAGTCCTTCCTAAAAATATGGGGATTATGAAGCACTGTGGAGAATCTAAGGAAAAGCCAATGGTCTTATCACCAGGGAGAAAAATGGATTCCCAGGATTCTAAACAAAACGTGGGGGTGTACCACTCCCTAAAGCCCATCCTAGACCCGGGAGGTCACTGGCTGGTGTCTGAAGATCCAAGGAGGCTGGTCCTCCACCTCCAAACAACCGTGTGCTCTGCATCCTGTGTCCGTCCCCCAGCAGTGCCCACCTGGTATCCAAGATTCGTCCCTACTTCCTGAGTGGGGAGTAATGACAATGCTGGGGAAGCCCCTTATCACCTCCTCAGGAAAGCTCAGTCCTGGAAGGGGCTGAGGAGGAACTGAAACCAACCTCCTGTCATTCCACAGACAAAGCATGGATGAGCCCAGAGCAAGCAAGTAAGCCTTTGGGTCACACAGCAAGAGAGGGCAGGCCAGGGCCAGATGTCCCACCCAGGCTTGCCTGTGCTGGTCACTGGCCGCGGAGTGATCGCCGACCTGCCCTGCTGCCAGGCCTGTCCTCCTCCTCTGCTCTCAGGGAGTGGCTCCTGGCAGCCAGACCTTTGCTCCTTGAAAAGCACTTTTCCTGCACCCCTTATCTCATGCAATCTGTGAAGTCAGAGGAGGTGGGGGAGGACATCCCCTTTTGGCAGATGGGGACACTGAAGCTAGGAGTGAGGAAGGGACATGCTATAGATCTCCAGCAGGGCCAACTTCAAGTCACTTCAACTTGGAAAAACCTCAGGCATCCATGCTGGATGACCTGTGGACCTAAAGACGAGTTCGACTTTGTCTGAACCCTCAAGGGGCTCCCAGGCTGTTGGGGGAAACTGAGGCAGGCGTGGCTGAAGCTTTGCACTGCCCCAGTTCAAATCCTGGTTCTGTTCCTTGCTAACTGTGTGGCCTTCAGCCCATTACTTAACCTCTTTTTGTGCCTTGGTTTCTTCATCTATAAAATGGACGCAATAATAATGTCTGCCTCGTTGGGCTGTCGTGAAAATTAAATGAGCTAACATAAGAACCGCCATGATAGTGGGTGACAAATAAACGCTGGCTACTACTGGGTAAGGAGTTGAGAGACATTATTTTATGGACTTGGGGAAACTGCTTCCCCTCTCTAGGCCTCAGTTTATCTGTCTATAAAACGGGGAGGTTGGAAGACATGGTTTCACAGTGTGGAATGTGGAGTCACACAGATGTTGGTTTGAATCTCAGGTGTCACTCCCTGTCTGTGAGGCCTTGGGCAAGTCGCCTAACCTCTCTGAGCCTCCTTTTGTAGAAAATGAGGTCTAATATATCTTAGGCATTAACATAAAGATTTAGGATCACTCTGGGAAATTGCTTAGCACAGGGTCTGACCACTTCAGGCCCTTCATTAAGCTTAGCTAACATTATTATTATCTAAAATCCTCTTTCCACCAGGAAGTGTTAGGGACTTCTCTTTATTCAAGGCTTAGCTTAAATAACAACCTGCCCTCCCCAACCTTTCACACAGACATGCCATCATTCAAGGGCAGTCAGGATGGGCCACCCTGAAGCAGCTATGTCTTTCCTGTCTCAGGGCCTTTGTATAGACTGGTCTCTGCTGCATACTCTTCCTTCAGTTCTTTGCATAGCTTCCTCCTCCTCTTTCAGGTCCCTGCTCAAATGTCACCTCCTACATAGGTCTTCCCTGACTATTTTATCCAAGATAACCCCCAGAACCCCTACTCTAGTCACTCGCAGTTAGGTGCCTTAGTTTTATCATTTTCATGGCACTGATTAGGATTTTTAAATTTTTTAATTTATTTTTTGAGTTTATTTTTTTAATGGTATTACTGGGGATTGAACCCAGGACCCCATGCATGCTAAGCACACACTCTACCACTGAGCTATACCCCAACTCGGATTAGGATTTGACATGACCTTACATTACAGTGATTCACATCTGTCTCCTGTAGACTATGAGCACCAGAGAGTAAGAAACATGTTTGCCCCACCCCCACTGTATACCCAGGGCCCAGTATGTGTCTGGCCTATCAGAACGAGGGAAATTTTCCCTCCCATTCTATCTCAGTAGTTCTCCTATCCCCACCATGTTGTTAGATGTCACTCACCCCAAGATTTATTCATCATATTTTATAATCTTACATTTTATTCATTGTGTACATATCTGCCTCCACATCTAGGTAGGGAGCTCCATGAGCGCAGAGCCAGGGCTATCTCAGTCACCGCTGAGTCCTCAGCACTGCCCAGCACAAAGCCAGGTACGGAATAGGCACTCTTGAATATTTCTTGAATGGATAACATCAGAAATTACTCTCAATTGAAACCAAAGATCTAGGTCTTGGGTCAGAAAAGTCTCAGCCTTGTTCCTGCCCAGAACCAGTGATTGGCAGTACCTGTTCCCAAAGCCATCTCCCACCTTTCACTATCTCCCAAACATGTAGACTTGTTAGAGAACCCACAGAGCCTCCTCCACAGCCAAGCCAGTACTTCCGGGGTCCATCCCAAGAGTCTACTTCCAGAGACAGGTTCAGAGCCAGCCCACTGGGGCCACTGGGTTTTCATGGCAACAAGACTCAATTCCTCCCTCCAAATCCCAGCAAATTTATGAGAGAGGATGTCAGCCTTGGGGCATGATTCTGCATTTCCCTGGGCAACACTGAATTTTGGATGGCACAGTAGGAGGGGCCTTAAAGACTCAACATCTCTTGGGAACTTGCAAGAAATGCAAACTCTCAAAGCCCATCCCAAACCTATTAAATCAGAAATTTGGGGGATGAGGCCCAAAAATCTGTTTTAACAGCTCTCAGGGTGACCTTGATAAACACAAAGGTTTGAGAACCACTCTTATAGACTAATAATAGTAATTATTATTATACCACTAACAGGTAACACTTACTGAGCCTTTACTGGGTGCCAGACACTGCTTTAAAAGTTTAACTGTATCAGCTCATTGAATCCTCTCAGTCTCCTTACAAGGGAGGTATTGATATTACACCCATCTTACAGATGAGGAAAACTGAGTCCCAGAGAGTGGAAGTGACTAGCAAACATTCACACAGTGAGGGGGTGGTGGCACCAGTATGTAATTATTACCCTCTGCACTACCATGGTGAATCTGTAAAGAGGACTGCTCTTACAGAGTGAACAGGTGGTTAGCTTTCCTTGCTCAGCTCATCATCACCTAGGAGGTAGGGACATCTGGGGACCCCATCTCAACAGTCAGGGAGGGACACAGGCTGTCAGAGGAAAGCTGAGGTGGACCTCCACAAAACCCCCACACAGAGGCGTGCACAATGCCACCTCCACAGGATTCCCCTGTGCCCTGTCCTGAGCGTGCAGATGGGCAGGAACTGTGGAGGGCTGTTCACCTGTGGTCCTGGAAACGGCGAGCGAGAGCGAGGAGAGGTCAGCGGACCCTGCAGGGAGGGAGGCATGTCTCAGGAGGTGACGGAGATATGGCGAGAAGCCCAGGGAATCTCCCAAGCCCCACCTTGTTCCTCTCCTGGCCCCGCCCCTTTGGACCAGGCCCCTCACCCTTATCGCCCGCACGGTCCAGCCTTAGTTCCTTTCTTAACAGGTTCCCTAGTTTTTGTCATTCACCTCGCTCTCCATCACACGCAAGCCCTGCTCCTTCTCTACCTTAAGAAGGTTGAGGAGGCCCTGGAGGAGCTCTTCTCAACCTCAGTTAGGAAACCCCCCACTCCTTTCCTTATTTCAGGGTCAGACCCTACCCCTTCACTTTTCCAGTGTCAAGCAGGTCCCCTTCTCCCTCTCAGACCCTGCCACTTCTCTCTTGAGGCAAGTCCCACCCCCTCTTTCTTCTCAGAGTCAGGCCCCGCCCTCCTTTTTTTCGGAACAGGCCCTCTCTCCGCTCTCTGCCAGAGTCAGGCCCCGCCCCTTCTCCCTCTCCGAGTGCGGCCGCGCCCCTTCTCTCCCTTAGACACCGCCTCCTTACTGAGTAGGAAGGACCTTGCTTCCTTCTTTGAATTAGGCCACGCCCCTTCTTGCTCTCACGATCAGGCTCCGCCCCTTTCTGTGAGTCAAGCCCCTCCTTTTTCCCCACTCTCAAAGTCTGGCCACGCCTCATCCCTCAGGAGCATCTCCCCGCTCCTCCTTCTCCAAGTCAGGCCCCGCCCCCTCCTCTTCGCGACGGGCCCCGCCCCCTTCTTTGCCTCAGGGTCAGGCCCCGCCCCCTTCTCACTCTATAGTGGGACACCTCTCTCTTACCGTGGGCCGGACTCGGTCACCATCCCCTGCCTCCTTCCTTCCTTTTAATATAGTGTCCCCAGAACCCTTACACACTCCCCTCAAACCCCTAGACTCCTGTAGGAACCCTCAGACTACATCGGGACCCTCAACTCTCGCATCTCCAGTCCCTCCCCAGATTCCTCTCCTGAACCTCGGCCCCGCTTACCCAAAGCCCCCAGCTCCGGCGCAGCGGACGATCTGGCGACGCGGCGACTCGGCATGGCCCGACCAGTGGGGACTGACGGCACGGAGGCCAGCTCAGACCAAAACACACACGCGGGTAGGCCGTGTGGCCAGGCGGCACGGTCCAGCGGACGACTGCGGGTCGGAAGAGCGGCGCAGGGGCTGGGGCCGCAGGCCGGGCTGGACGCGCGGCGCCCGGGGTTGCGGGGGGCGCGGGGCCGGGCCGGGAGGGCGGCGGGCGGGGGCGGGGCGGCGGAATTCCCCGGCGCTGCCGGCCTGCGCGCTCATTGGCCCGTACCCCGCCGTGACGTAACGCAAGGGGAACGGGAAAACCCCCACGCGTCACGTGGTCGCGGGGGCGGGGCCGGCCGGGAAGAGGAGGCCGGGCGCACGGGAGGGGCCTGGCCGGCGACGCTGCCCATTGCTCTGGCCGAGACAACTGAGTCTCGCTTGTGGCCCCTTACAACCTATCCATGGAGCAAGTAAGGAAACTGAGGCCTGCCCCCAACGTCTGCCTACGGGACTTGACCTGTTTCTCTGGGTGGAAGGGAAGCTTCGGGATCAGGAGGTTGCCAGGGCTCCATAGCTGACGTTGATAATCTTTTTGAAACTTCCATGATCTCTCTACACCTCAGTTCCTTAAACTGTAAATTGGCAGTGAAGATACTTAAACGTTTAAAGCTAGAATGTCAGCTCTGGGATTTGTCTGTTTTGTTCCCTGCTGTATCCCCAGCACCTAGAACAGCGCCCAGAACACAGTAGGTGACAAATGTTTATTGAATAAATGGATGGATATTTTATTCCTTCCCACAGCGCCTTCAAGTTTCCTAATAGCCCACAGCAGTTTCAGCCTGAAGGCTCAGTAACTCAGTCTGGGAATAGTAACAGCATAGCCCCCAGTGTACATACTGAGCTGTGTGCCTGACCCCTGGGCTTACCTGGGGGCCTCACAGATGCCTCACACCTTGCATCAGCATCAGAGGAAGGTGCTAGGATTATTGCAGAGAGGAGGAGACTGAGGTTCAAAGAGGGGCAGCCACTTAGATCGTATTTCTAAGCCTATCCCTAAGAATGACTGGATGACTGTTGGGTCCCAACTTGGATGCTGGGCACCCTCAGACACCAGAGCCAGGGTTTGACTTCCTACATCTGCTTGTGAAAACTTTGAGTGTTCCACCCCTTTGCTTCATGGCCCACGCAGACTCATTGATTCATTTAACATTTATTGAACACCTGCTTTGTGCTAGAGCCTGCCTAGGTACTAAGGCGCAGCACTTACCAAGCCAGGCCTGGTACCTGCCCATGGGAGGCAGAATTGTGTAAAGCAGTTCTCAAAGTGTGGCCCCCAGCCCTGCAGGTGATACAATGTAAGCTCAAGTTGGAGAGCTACTGTTGAAAAGCAAAACATGGAACAAACTTTTTCTGCAAAGAGCTGGATAGCAGATACATGACACTTTAAGCTTTGAGGGCCAGCAGTCTCAACACTCAACTCTGCCATAGCTCAAAAACCACCAGAGACCATACAGAAACAATGAGCACCATTGTGCTCCAATAAAAATCATTCTATAGATACTAAAATCTGAAACAAACCATTCTTAAGATTTTTTCCCAACCACTTAAAACGTGTAAAGATTGCATAAAAACAGGAAAAAGCTGTTCTTGGTCTGCAGTCTGTCATCTGCATATGGCAAAGGCATTGCCAGAGAGGCTGATTTGAGGTTCTAGAATCAGATTGCCTGGGTTCAAATCCTAGGTCTCTCACTTATGAGAAGACCTCAGACAATTGACTTCATCTTTCTTGAGCCTCAGTTTCTTCATCTGTGCAATGGGTCTGATAATGGTTGGGAGGATTAAATACTGGTAATAGTTGACACTTGAATAGAGCTCTCACATGTACTCAGCACTATTCCAAGCACTTTACACTTTAAATATGTGTCACATTACTTTATGAGACTTTAGACAAATTACTTAATTTGTCTGGGTTTGTTTTCTCACCTGTTCTTGTGAATACTTGACTTACAGTTACTGCACACAGTGTAACAGTACCAGGCATTGTTCCAGAGCTGGGGACACAGCAAGGAACACAACAGACAAAAGCCCCTGCTATCATGGAACTGAAATCCAAGTTGGGGAGACAGATGGAAAATTGACACATGTCTGTCTGGTGGTGATGGCAGTATTACAGAAGACTAAAGCAGGATATATGGCTTGAATTTGGAGGATACTATTTGGGTTAGGAAGTTCAGGGAGGGTTGAAGGTGACATATGAGCAGACAGCTGAAACAGTGAAGGATCCATGTGGACTTCTAGGAAAGAATGTTCAAAGCACAGGGAAGAGCACGTGCAAAGGCCCCAAGGTGGGAACACGCACAGCATGTTCAGGGAACAGCAAGGAGGCTGGAGTGGTGACTGATGGGAAGAAGTGGAGATAAAGCTAAAATGATGGTCTGTAGGGGGATGGGGCCACTAGGCAGTATTCAATTTAATGAAGCAAACCACATACGGCACTTAGAGCTTGGCTCACAATAAGAAGTGTTGAATAGTGGCTCCTATGTATAGGACCAGGAGCCCAACTGATTCCCCTCTGCCCCTTGAAAGGTCAGGCTTCACAACTGTCTGTTGGGTGAATGACTGAAAGGACCTGTCAGAAACCCTCAGCACTCAGGATTTCTGCGAGGCTCTGAGCCCCATGAGGGCAGGCCTGGGGCTATCTTGATCCCTGCTGTGGACACAGAGCCCCCCAGCTTGGAGTAATGTCCAAGGGCAAGGCTCAGGGAACATTTGTCGACTGACTGTATGTCAGTCTCTCTGCCAGTGTCTTATCGCAGCCCCATCAAGGTGCACACTTCAGATGTGTGCACGTGTCTGTGTAAGTCAGGACTGTGCAAATGTCCACTCGGCAAACATTCCCAGAGCGACCCCTCTGCCCAGGACACAGCAGAGGCTGAGACAGCTCTGGCTCTGTCCTCACAGGGCTCAGTCCAGTGGAGAATGACCTGTCCCCAGACAGTGATGACCCACAGTGGGCAGTTCTGGAATGTGGGAGCCCAGGGAGCTGGGGGTGGGAGGGAGGTCCCAGAGGAGGTGGTCAGGAAGGGCTTCCTGGAGGAGGAGCCACAGAGCTACATCCTGGAGGAAGCAGATGGTGAAGTGAAGAGTTGTGTGCCTGGAGGCGTGTCTCAAGTGACGGAAGAGTGCCGGGAGGTAAGAGCGCATTGGCGGGCCAGATGCAGCCTTGTGGGTGAGCACAGGTACAGTGAGGTCGTGGCAAGCAGTTTCTCCATCTGTGAAGTAGGGACAGTTAAGGAAGCCCCCTCAGAGGGCTCCTGGGAGGGGAAGAAGGGTGAGAATGGCCTGGCCCAGAGGGTCACTGTCCCCACTTGCCCGTGTCCTGCATCCTGCAGGTCACCCTGCCAGACTCAAGAAAGCCACCCACACCTGCTCTCCAAGGGGACAGAGGAAGGCACAAAGTGGGGGATTGTTGACTTTAAGTTAAACACCCATATGAATTTATTAAATCCAGACTGTGTTAAAGGGCGGCGGTCTGGGAGGAGGGGTGGTGGGGGATCGAGGGACAAGATGATGGATGGCCGTGGCTGTCCCACAGAGGGGCCCTGGCCCCTCCCCCGCCTGGCCCACCCCCTCAACAGCTCCACGTCGGCTTCACCATGATTCCCAATGTTGCGGGGCTGGCAGGGCAAGATGGCTAGAAACACACAGGGACAGACAAACAGACGGCGCCTCCGCAAATGACGTGCCCTGGCCTGCCCCAGCCCCCACAGCACACGCTAGGCCCTGGCTCGATGGGGGCCTCCCACAGCCCTGGCCCAATCTGTCCAGGGAAGGGCAACAGGGAGGGGAGGCGAGGGGGCCGGGGTGGCGGGGGCGGTGGTCACCAGGAGCTGGAGCTGACGAGGAGGACCAGGAGCGGCTAATCCCTTTTTTTGTCCTCTGCTGGCTTTGGAGGGGCTTCCTGGGGCTCACTGGCAGAACTGGCCCCCTGGGTGGGCTTGGCAGGCAGGGGCGTGGAGGCCTCCTCGCTGGCGGCAGCAGTGGTGGTGGTGGGGGCAGGTGGGAGGGCCCCTGCTGCTGTCGGGACCTCGGCCACAGGGGCAGCTGCCGTCGAGGCCTCGCCACTCATGCCGAACTCGTTCACCCGCGTGGGGTCGACGCGGTAGATCCACCGTTGGTAGAGGTAGATGAAGAAGACCACATCTGGGGGTGGGAGGGGCAGTGTGAGGGGGAGGGGCCCGCCTGGCTCACTGTCAGCAGGGGTGGGTGGAGTGGTCCTGTAAAGAGTGGGTTGAGCCCCCTGGGACTGAACCCCCAGGCCAGGGCCTCCCACTCAGACCAGGGCTCTGCCTGTGTCCAGCTCTGGTGCGAGCCTGCTGGCCAGCCCACCCACCTGCCCACACAGCCTCACCGTCCCGCAGGCAGCCGATCCGGTACATAACAGGCATCTTGATGACAAAGGCAAACAGGTCATCGATGAAGGTATTGAGGGCCTTGTAGGTGAGCATGCGCCAGGGCAGGTGGGCCACAGACTTGAGCTTGTAGTTAATGAAGAGCTGGGGTGTCATGGTGATGAAGCCTGTGGTAGTGGTGAAGAGACACTCGTGAGCAGAGGAAGGGGCATGCGTCCTGAACCTTGGCTTCTTTGACTGCATTTCTGGCCTCTCTCCCCTCATTCACTTGGCTCCAGTCTCACTGGCCTCCTTGCTGCCTTCCAACCATCCAGGCACATCCTACCTCAGTTACATGCTGTAACTCATTCGTCTGCTTGTTTACTCCATGGGTTCGCCCGAGGATGAGGACTGAAATGTACAGTTTGGGGCTTCCCAGGAGCCCTCCCTGACCCCTAGACTGGACCAGGCACCCCTGGGAGGCTCCCCACGTGCCATCCTGACCACTGGACCTTGAGCGCCAGGAGGGTGGGGGCCGGCTGACTTAATGACTGCTGAGGCCCCAGCACAGCCCACCATGGGGCTGAGGGCTGCTGGACAACTGCCCTAACCGGGGGAGCTGAGGGTGGTGAGAGCCTGCTCACCGAAGGTCAGCAGGAAGCCGTAGAGCATGCTGAGCACCCAGGAGTACCAGCCCTTGTGCTCCAGGTACAGGAGGCTGTAGACAGCGTAGCAGCCCAGGAGCGGGAAGAGGATCCAAGACAGGTACCGGAACGCCATCTGTGGGGCACAGGGCAGGGCTGGGATCCGGCTCTTGGGCCTCGCCTGGCACCCCTGCTCCCAACCCTCACCCATGCACACCTGGTCTGGCAGGCCAGCCGGGGGATTTCCAGGTGGCCCTGGGAACTCTGGACTTGGCCAGGAAGTATACATGGCAGGCGGGGGACACTGGAGGGTAGGGCACAAGCCATAAAGCATGGGCTTGTCAGCACTCACGGCCCATCCCCTGGTACCTCAGGAGTGTGCAGATACTTGGAGACCCTCTCTGGGACCCACTGTTGGGGACACTCACATCATCATACACTTTGGTCGAGGACTCCACGTATGTGGACTTGTCTTTGAAGGTTGGGCGGGGGAAGAGTCCTGCCACCTTGTGCTCCCGGTCCAGCTGCACATAGGGAGGGAGGCCGTGGTCAGCTGCTGCACTGGCTCCCACCCCCCACACCAGTTCCAGCCCCTGCCCTTCCCCACCGTTCCCAGTTCCCCTGCCCCACGTGTGACCCAAAAAATCCCCTGGTGCAAAAATCCCCTTGGTCTTGGGAATCCCCCAGGGGCCAGCTCCAGGGTCTGGTTCCCAACCCCTGGTGGCTCCCGAAACAGCCCGGCAGCCCGGCCTTACCCGGACATCCATGACCTTGGTGATCTTCCAGAGGTCGATAAGGACCCCGATGAAGACGCTGACCTGGACCACGAAGTTGGTCTCGTTGTCCAGGATATAGAGGAGCACTACGAAAGACTGGAAGACGCCAAAGAAGACGGAGCGCACAGACAGGCCCTCCAGGGACTGCCGACTGTTCCAGAACTGGATATCTGTGCGTGGGAGATGGGGGAAAGCCAGGAGTCTGAGAAGCCTCCGAGTCCCTCCTGCAGCTCCCTCAAGCCCCATACCCTTCAGACCCTCGGGGCTGCACGGGGTCTGCCAAGGCGGAGGGTGCACACAATCTCCCTGCCTGTGAAGGGGTAGTCTCTGCTTTATGGGTGCCATGTCGAGCACCAGGCAAGCAGGATATCTGCAGTCTTCACATTGGGACATCCCAGCCCCCAGGGCGCAGTCCCTAGGCTGGCAGTGATGGTGACAGTGATCTCTTACATGTTCTGGGTGCTCACCACTCGCTAAGTGCTAAGGGCTACTCAGAGAAGCCACACTCCTAAGGCCACACAGCCAGACCTAGAAGAATCTGCATAGAAGCCGGGTCTGCTTGACACTAGACCTGAGCTGTCCACCCTTATGCTATGGGGCCTTCCCTGGGTGAGAAGATCTGGGCCACAGGCTTCAGGACCCCCTCTCCCAGCCCACCACCCTGAAACCATGAAGGAACTGGCCCACAGACACTCAGGGCACACACAGGTCTGTGTGCTCTGCTCTCCAACTGAAGCTCCTTCCAGTACTACTGTCCTGGGACACCATCCCCCACCCCCGACCCTCCAGGGCCCAGGTCAGCCCCTCTCTGAGCCCTGGTCTCCCCATCAGCCAAATGAGGGTCACAGCACTGTTTGACCCTGCCTAGGCTGAGCATCTGACACCTACTGCCACAGGACGCCAACCCAGTACATGCTTGTGTTACAGAGAAGCCAAGCCCGTGGTCACATGGGGCCATGTCCCGGGTGCTGGCCGCCCACCTGGCTCTGATTCTGATTCCAGTGCTCCAGCACCCTCAGACCCTGAGATCTGAAGGGGACACTCACAGGACTCCCCCCAATCTAACTGGGAAGAATGAGTCTGAAGACATGGTTCTGGTGGGGGAGGGTGAATCCTAGTTCTGCCTCAGACCAGAGGCCACAAAGCTGGGCTCGCCTAGGGCCCACACCCCTGCTGCACGACGTTGAGCAAGGAACCACCTCTTCTGTGCCTGCATTTCTCATTAGGAAAAGATGGACCCCAGGGGACCCAGCTCACGGTCAGCAGGAGCATCTGCAAGCCGGCGCATGCCCAGGCACAGCACGCACCACTGCTATCAGACTCCACCCTGACGGGCTGACACCACCTACTGTTCGATTTTTAATTTTCCAGAAGGTAACTCAGTCACGGCAAATGTCCTCTTACTGGTGATGAGGAGGAAGACAGTAATAATAATAATAATCATCATCACTACTGTCACTCCCAGAAGCTGCAGAACAGCAGTCCTCCTTCAGACTGGGGTTCTCCAGGGAAGGAACGAGGGCCTGGAGCCAAAGCAGGCTGCCTAGATCTAAATCCACACTCTTGGGAGCTGTGTAACTGTGGGCTAAGTAACTAATCTCCCTGAGCCTCTGTGTCCTCACCATAAACACGGGGGTGACGATGCTGCCTCACGGAGCTGTGGCTGCAGGGGCTCCATGAGCTCCCTGGTGAGGGTGCTTGGAACAGTGCCTTGCATGTGGCCAGTCCCCCTCAAATGCTGGCTATCACCAGTGTTGGCCTTTGGAATCTAGCGGCCTTCTGGGGACACGGCTGTCACCTTCCCATTCAGGGCCCCAACACTCAACCCTGAGGGGTCTTCCCCAACAGGCAGCCTGCCAAGCAGGGTGGCAGGAGCAGCCCTGGGGCTTCCCTGCTCCCGGCCTTGGAGTTCCCCGGCCCGGCTTCCTGGTGGTGCCATCCTGGCCTTTGCCAAAAGAGCAGGCTCAGCCCCTCCCCCAGCACCACACCCGGTGGATGGGAGTTTCTGGACTGGGAGTTTGCGGCCATTGCCCTCGACTGCTCACTAGGCCTCTCGAGATGGGGGTAACGGAGCCCAGGTATGGGGAAGGCCTGAGAGGAAGAGGGAGGGGGCAGGCCCTATCCTCCCACCATGTACCCCCTTGTCCCCAGTCCCCCATGACCTCTCATAGAACCCAGGGTCCCACCCCTACCTACCGTTCTTGAAGGCCAGGAACTCAAAGACACTGTGGACGATGGACACGATGATGGTGAGCGCCAGCAGGTAGGGGTTGGTCTCTAGGAGGGCAACCTGGGGCGGGGGTGGGGGAGATGGCTGTGAGCACTACTGTGCTGGGGCCCGACCAATGCAGCACCTCCATTAGCCGGCCCGTCTCTTCCTTCTGGACCCGAAGAACCTGCTGACCTTCCCCACAGACCTAACCCCTGGGGCTTCTCAGAGGGAGGAGAGAGTGCTGGCTGGGAGGAGAGCAGGTCAGAGATGGGCAAATGGGCACAGAGAGGTGGGTGAGGGATGCAGAGAGGGTGGAGGAAAGATGGAGAGAGACAGAGAAGAGGTGGGGAGACAGCAATGGGGGGAGGCAGAGTAACAGAGAAGAAGGGACAGTTGGAGTGAGGAACAGAAACCCAACACCAAAAACAACCCCAAGCAAGCACAGCCAAGTCTCAACATCACAGACGCAGGCAGAGAGAAGGATGATACTCCAGGACACTGGGAGAGGGGGCAGAGACATCGAGTCCAAGCCCAAAGTCGGGGAGGCGGCTTTGGATGGAAGCAGGCAGAGCAGGTCCAGACCCTTAGGGCCTGGCCAAGCAGACAGAAAAGCCATGACCAGCAGCACCATGGAAGCTGCAGAGACAGGACTCCCAGAGTCAGCCAGGTCCTATTTCCTGCCCACTGCAGGGATGGGGCTTGGGAGGTTGTAAAACTGTGGGCAGGGGAGCATTGGCCAGAGGTCCCCAGGCCGCCAACCTGACCCACTTCCCCTTCCCCTCCTGCAGCCCAGGAAGGTGCTGGGAAGCCCCCATGTCCCTGCCTCACCTTCACTGAGTCCTGCTCCTCATCTGACTGCTCATACAGCTCATCACCGAGGAAGTTCCAGGGCGACTTGGTGCTCTGGGCGGCGTAGAGCTGCCAGCGCCAGAGAGAGAGCGGGCAGAAGGAGACACGGAGCGGCAGGCTGGCCAGGCTCTCGTTGATGGGGTAGTAGTCCTTCTGCAGGTTCCAGTAGTCATTGAAATAGATGATGGGGTAGTAGTCACCGCTCACGGCGTCGAACTTCACATCTGCAGGCGTGCGGAGCAGGGGCACCATCAGCCCAGGCCGGAGGCCACAGGTACCCCTGGGGGCCAGGGCAGCGGCGATCACTCAGCCTCTGGGGACAAAGGTGCAGGGACCTGATGGGGCCCCTCTGACAGAGACTGGAGGACAGGGAACATTTCTTGGCTGTGCCAAGGAGCTGAAGGGCTGCTTGACTTTAGCGGAGAGGACAGGGTAGGAAGGGCTGGGCAGGCCCCGGCTGGAGGGGACAGCTGCAGCTCAGCTCCAGACTACAGCTGCCCCCAGGGCCACCACGGATCAAGGTTTTATAAAAACAAAAAGTCAGAAATCTGGGTTTTAAAGTGATGCTTTGAATTTCCAAGGTTGGCAACTAAGGCACATTTTCTGAAAAAAGCTCACGGGCTGGATGAGGCTGGACATGGCACACGGTGGTCAGTGCTGGGCTCACCCACGGTGTGGGAGGAAGGGGAGGGTCTAGAGGGGCAGAGCAGGGCGTGGAGCTTGGGAGTGGGGAGACCTAGGGATCTTGGGGGCAAGGGTTGGGTCAGGACCTGGGGGTGGGGGTGGCGGGGACTCACACTGGTCTAGGGGAGGAGGCACGCTGCCCTTCACCCACGGCGTGTGGTCGTCCACGATGTTGATGGTGATGTTGGGGTGCCAGTGGGAGATCACTTCCACGGGCCCATAGTCCTCGGCCCTCTGAGGGGTGAAGGGGTTGATGAGCCTCAGAGGTATCCACTCGCTTCCTCCCAAGGACCCCCGTGATAATCGCGAAAGCAAAAGAGCAACTGCCACTGCGACCGCTGGCCAAGGGCTCACCCTGGTAAGTCTGCACGCAGCCTTTACAGAGCCCGCTGCCCTGGATCCCCTGGCCACCTGACAGCACAGAAAACTCAGACCCATGGATTTGGGTGGGATGTTCACCAGGAGGCAAAGTGCAGCCTCGAGACAGAACAGGTGAAGGACCCATGTGCAGTCTCCAACTCAGGGACCACCCGCCTGCCCGGAACCACCTCGGGGAAACAGGGGACTCTTGGTACCCACCACAGGTCAATACCCCAGTGCCCCAGCTGCCCCAGAGTATTCCTTCAAGAGTCACATCATCAGGTACCTACTCTGTGCCCGGCCAAGCCTGGGCCCTGGCTGCTTGGGTGCGAATCCCAGCCCTGCCACTTCCCGCCATGACACCTTGGGGAAGTCTCCTGTGAGGGGATCCATGCAACAGGGCTGGCGAGAGGCTGCCGAGTGTGTGTACAATGCGCAGAGCACCTGCTCTGTTAGTGCTGAGTGTCAGTGAGAAGTCTCCCTACTCCCTGAGAGGGAGCGCTGCCTCCTACCCCGTTCCAGAGAGGGAAACTGAGGCTCAGAGAGCTAAAAGCCCCCATGACGGCTCAGTGGTGGTCCCTGAGGTCAACCCAGATGGGCAGCTGCTGGGCTGGGAACAGGCCCTGGACCTTGGCTCTGCTTGTGTTTACCTTGATCATTTCTGGGTCAGCTTCTGTCTCCCCTGTCAGCAGGTTCTTGGTTTTCTGAAACCGCCGGCGCTTGTATTTGTTGATCACTGTGGGAGGGAAGGCAGGGAAAGGTGTGCACATGAGACCAACTGGCACTTGCAGGCCCCAGGCCCCAGACCTCTGACCACCAACAGCTGCTCCCTGGGTTCCTGGCTGCCACTCTTCCACCTGCCAGCCGACAGTAACGGTCACCAGAAAGCCTGAACTGCCTTCTCAAATCTCAGCCAGCCCCCAGTTCCCCGTCTTTACAGTGACACCAACAGCCATCAAATCGCCCCAGGCAGAAAGCTGGAGTATTCCTTCTCCAGAATTTGCTGCATCCATTCCATCAGCCCGTCCTGGGGGTGTCCCCTTTGGCACACACCTCACATCTGACCACCCCTCCCACCTCTAGGGACCCAACCTGGGCCAGCCACAGTGTCCCCTCCTGGATGACCATCATCACCTCACTGGTCTCCTGGAGGACACTCCTGCCCCACTAAGATCCCCTCTGCCCAGGGCAGCCAGTGAGTCTTTTAAACCAAGTATCTGATCATCCCGCTGCCTCAGAACCCCAGGTGGCTCCCGCAGCCCCGAGCAGGGCCCCTGAGAGGCTCACCGCAGCCATACTGAACTCTAAGCACTCGCCACCTCCCGCCCCCCGCCCACCCCTTCTCCTTTCTCTTCAAATATGCCAAACTTGGGCCTTCGGATGTGCTGCTGTATCTCCCTGGCACAGACCCAGCATGGCTGGGATCTTCCTGTTTGGCTCCTCTCACTCTTCCAGCCCCTGGTTAAAGGCCCCTCCTTCCACAGGGCTTCCCTGCCCATTCCCCTGAAGGAGGATCCCCAGGCCTGCTCCTCGCCATCCCTGTTTCCTTCACAACAGTCCACTACTGCAAATTCACCTGCCCATTGGTTTACTTGTTTGCTATCTGTCCCCTCAACCAGTCTGTGAATCCCAGGTGGGGCTGGGCCCATTTTGGACACTAGTGTAGCCCTGGCCCTGGGCTAAGCCCACAGGGACGAACAGTAGAAGAGACGAACAGAAACAGGAGGGCAGCAACAGTTCGAAAGCAGGCCTAGAGCCGCCGACGTGAGAACACTTTGGGGCTGTGAATCCCTGGCCAGGAGTGGACCTCACTTCCTCTTGCAGAGGCCAGGTCAGCCACGGGCTCCCTGCCACCCTGCCCAGAACTTGCCAAGACATGCCAGCAGGAGGGGCTGGTGCTTGTTTATGCTCGGTCTCCCCACCTCCACCCTGGGACAACATACGGCCTGCCCCTCCTATGACTTCTCCATCCTGCCCCCAGGGGCTAGGGAGAGATGGGGAAATGGGAGAGGAAGCTGGCCATGAGTGGGGACCCTGGGGTCACATCCTGGCTCTGTCTCCCAAGAGCTGAAGGACACTGGTGAGCTAGCCACTTCCCTGGGTCTCACTCCTCCACTGGAAAATGAGGATCAAAGTCCCACCTCTTCCTGGCAGGATCACTGGGAAGTGGCTCTCTGCTCTACAGAGCCCAGCCGGACAGAGCATCCCTGCCTATCACGTTTACACAAACCACAGGGCCCAGATCCCTCCCACACCCACTCAGAACCAGGGGCTTCTAGATTCCAGGGATGAGCTCCCGTTCCCTATGTTCCATGCTTCTGGGAACTGACTGTGGGTTTCAGCCCGGGCCCTGCTGCTGTCACTGTGAGTATTGTCCCATCACTTCTATCATTAATGCACCTGAGACCTGGCCCCACGTCCGGGAAGAGCAATAAACACCCAAGGGTGGGCATCCTGCTGTTTTCCACATCTGGGAAAGGCTGTCCAGGGAAGGGAGGAGCCATGCCTGGCCGGCCCCAGAAGGCCTGGAGTGGGAGGCGCAGGAGAGAAGCTTTGGCTCAGGTGGAGAACATTCTGCTACTTGGCAGCAAACAGATGGAATTATAATGTGAGATGGACCTGGCTTCCGTAGGGAGGAAAAAGCTCCCTTTTCTTGAAGTTCAGAGTTTCTAGAACTGCACCAGCCAGGATTGTGGCCATGTGAGGCCACATGAGGTCACTAAGCACCAGCAATACAGCCAGTTGAAACTGAGATATGCTACGAGCGCAAAACACATGCTGGATTTTGAAACTTAGTGCAGGAAAAAAATAGAGTGTAAGATATTTCATTAATTTTTAATACTGATCATATCTGGAAATGACAACATGTTGACCTTCATAAAATTATAACTAACATAAATTTTATGGTCTTTTTTTCTACTGTGGCCACTAGAAAACTTAAAATGACTTCTAAGGCGGGCACTATATCTCTATGGGACAGCTGCTCCAGAGTACTGATCACTGGCCCTCTGGGGAGGAAGGGATCTTTTCTGATCCCACAGTCACATTCTATGCCCTGGAGTTGGCCAGTGGCCAGCTTTACATCCCTCCAAGTCCCTGCTCCAAGCTGGCCCAGCTGTGAGGCAAACCTGGGTGACCCTGGTGGTCCATAAGGCTGCAGATTCTATTTTGCAGACCATGCCAGTATCTGTCACATCGACCATGAACACGACCTCAGCACAGTGACATGGATCTTGTTCACCAAAGACAAAACCACAGAAGATGCTGGCATCGATTCAGGTTGATCAGGGTAACTGGGATGCAGGTGAGCAGCCACTCACCTAGGTCACATTCAAGGCAACCTCTGAGGAATCAGGCACACCTAACCCAGACCCCTGATGAATTGCACTTTCAGGGACACTTCTGTGGGGACTGCAGGCCACACCCCCTCAGCTCTCCTTTGCCCACATCTTCGCAGACTCGCTCCACCAGCCAGCCAGCCGGGCGGAACATCCCACAGAGCAGAGGCCCTAGACACACTCACTGAGAACAGTACTCAGCATACCTGGGGGACTTTTCCAAATCAGTTTTGGGGACTGACATGGGGTCACCAACTTTTTGTTTCATCCAGTGTAGATGATAACAAAAAAATTCTCATCCTTTGGGATATTTTTATATGAAAAGAAGTAAGAAAAGATCTAACCACCACAAATTAAAGTACCTGTGTCACTGCGCCATACGAAACAGTCAGAGAGATCTTAACCAAGTCCACAGGCGCAGCAAAATCAGAGCGAGGTGGGGCACATAAAATTCACACAAAGGGAATGGGGGCTTTGGGGCGGGGGTTGGGGGAGGTCCTGTTCTCCAGATCTGCTGAAACTCAAGTATGGTGAGAGATTCTCATGACTGCCAATCAGGAGACAGTGGACTCAAGGACAAAAGACAAAAAGCAAGCGAAAAAATGCCAACAATTATTAACCTCATGGAAAAGAAGCTGGACAGGAAATTAAAAATAAACTCTGTGCCCTGTGCGTCGTTCAGATGTGAATAAGAGTCACATACTCAAAAGCATTTGAATACTGAATATTAATCTAACCAAAATTCTGTTCCTGAATTGAGATTTCCCCTTCCAGAGTAGGAAGTCAAGAGATAATGTCTAAAACTGAAAAACCGAAAAATCCAAGTATCAACTTGTTATTGGAAGCCTTGGAGATTAGGCAGCAGAAACAGCTAAAGCAGTTGCCTGTGGGGAGTGGAAACTGGGGAGGGCGGGAGGGGGTGAGCAGGGGACTGATGAGTTTCACTGTCTGGTTGAATTACTTGAATTTTAAACCATATACTTGTAACAAGAGATTTAAAACAAAAAAAAAAATTTTTTAAGAAGACGGACCAGGCAGAAAGAATCTCAGTTTCAACAAGAGGGCGTGTCAGAGTTGCCGATGGCCAGCTCTGACTCGAGGCTTCTAGGGGTCACTGGCAGTCCTGGGGTTTGCTCATCGGATCGGGATTCTCAGGGGGGCCCCCAGAACCAGTTGGGTGGCCAGCGGGGACAAGAATGGGGCCTGTCCAGTGACATGGCCGTCACCAGCTTGCTTCATCAACAGGCTCTGCTCAGAGGTGTGTGTATGGGGATGGAGAGTCACACACAACACATTCAACCTGTGCGTGGCAGCTGCACACTGCACCTCGGGCCCCCCTAGGGCAGCACTGTGCACATGCATTCCAGGAGCGGCCGATGCACGTGCAGTCACAGAGAACACAAGTGGACGCAACATGTCACAAACTATTCTCAAGCGTCTGCTCTACCAGGCCAGGTACCGTGCACAAGCCGGCCCTGCCTTTCCCCTCCTGTGAACACTGTCTTCTCCCTCAGAAGTCCCTTTCTCCACCTGCTCTTTCTAAGCCGACTCCTCTCCCACCTGCCCACAGAGGCACACAGCATATGCGCAGTTTGAACTCAGCCACCAACATCGACCTCCCTGAGCACAAGGTCCCCGCCTGCCCTCGTGGACTGGGAGTTGAGGCCCAAAGCACCAGCCGGGCCCCTAGGACAGGGAGGAACTTACTCCGAGACATGTGGACTGTGGCGAGCCGGCGGTACAGCGCCTTCTGCCGGGGGTCTGGGTGGAAGCCACTCTTGGTGAAGTAGACGTGGATGTAGATGGAGCCGTTCTGCTGGACGCTCTGAGAGGTGGGTGGACAGGAGAAGGAAACAGTGAAGGCCCTCAGGACGCCCGCCCCCCATGGCTTCCCCACCCCGTTCACTGAGTGCTCAGTGGGGCATCAGTGTAGCTGAGCGGTTAAGAGCAGGACACTGTAGTCATATGGACTCTGATTCAAACCCGGCTCTAGCGCACAAGGGCTGTGTGGCCTCAGTGCCCACCTGCAGGGCGTAGGTAATCAGTGCTGTGGGCCAGCAGGGCTGCAGGATGATGTGAGATCGCTGAACAGAGGGAAAGCGCAATAAACATTAGCGACCTCAATTCATTCAACAGTAAAACCGTGAAGGCTAGATCCCGCTTCTGGCACCTCACATGGTAACTGCCCCATCCAGTGAGTTCACATCTGCATAACGCACATAAACCTTAAGCAGTGGGTCGTGTTATCCTGTGTTCCAGCTGCAGTGACGGGGCTCACGCGGAGAGGCTACGTAGTGTGCAGTAAGGGGAGAGAGGTGAGGAGACTGAAGCGGCGATGGCCAAGGCCAAACTGGAGCCTCTCTGACCTTCGAGGTGAGCCTGGATTCACTTGGCCATGCTGTGCCTTTTAAGTCCACCTCTGTGTTAATAAACCATGTTTGTTATACTTTATGCTGTTTCAACATGTGGCCAGGGAGAGACTGCCCCTCCCAGGGCTAGATGATTCCTAGAGATAACAAACTCACCTGCCTTCGAACACATCTTTCATATACAAAACAACCAACTCCAAGTCCACAATCCCAACCACTCCCTTTATCTGATTCACACACCAGGCTGCACTGGAGCTCCCAGGGCAGGTACCAGACAACTAGAGACCAACCCTCTAGCCCAGAGCCCACCACAACACCCGAGCTGGTCAGTCCAAAGCCGTTCCCCCACCTCCCTGGCCTTTCCTGTGGAAACCCCAAAAAAAGGCTTTAGCTTAGGCCCTCCTTGCTCCTTCTGCTCCTGACCAAACCTGGGGCTTCCCTTATGGCCCTGCGTGGCATGGTGGGGGGGCCCCCTCCTCCTGGGAAATGTAAGTAGTAAATTCTTCTTTCAGTGGCATTGGCCTCTCTGTGTCGCTGCTCACTCACCTCTGTAAATTAAGGTCAGGTACAGCTGAGACACCCTTGCACCGCCAATCTGGGGAGGAAGGTTACATCCAAGTCCTTGGGAGCAGCTCTCCCTGCCTGGCTTCCTGCCACTCAGCCTTACTGGGATCCTGGGGAGGGGTCTGGGGGCTGGACATGAGGTCTCAGTGGGAGCCACCCCTCAGCATGGGTTATCCTATCTGCCTGAGAAAGACTCAGCTGCCCTGAGTCCAGCTACCCAAATAGACCAAGACAGAGACAGACACAGCACACATGCCCCCTCCTCCCTAGGAGGCCAAGGAGAAGACTTGATGGGGAGAAATGAATGAGAGTGTAGCTCCAAAGAGATATCAACATTCACAGATTCATAAAATTCATTGATTATTCAACACTCATTCTGTACCCAGCCCCCTGCTGGGCAGAGCTGGGGATACAGTGGTGACCAAGAAGGTCCTAGCCTTATCCTGACAGGGTTCACAGTCCCGTGGGGAAGACAGGCCCATATCCAGGTAGTGACAACCCCCTAGAGTTGGCAGAGCTCAGGTAGGGGAGCCCAGAGAGGGCACTGCCTGAGCCTGAGTGTCAGGGAGAGCTTCCTGGAGGCAGGATTGGAACTTGGGGCTACCAGAGTCCAGAGCCAGACAGCCTGAGTTCAGATCTCTCACTAGTAGCATGACCTTGGGTGTGACCTCTCTGTATCTCAGTCTCCTCATCAGTCAAATGGAAATAATAGTTCCCACTTCATAGGATTGTTGGGTGCTTTCCACCAGTCGGCCTAGCCTGGTGCCCTGTACACAGTAAGTACTCAATCAACATTAACCATTATTTTCAAACCAGGCTACCTGACAAATTAGTGACGACTCGACACTTTCACGGACGATTGCTAATCTTTCACTGGTTTAAACCACAGATTTACATAACCCTTAAAGTAGCTGGGAGGATCCTAGGCCAATTTCAACTCCATCCACATGGAGATGTGGGGAGGACAAGGCCCAGGGGCCTCAGGGACTTGCCTCCAGTCACACAGCATGTGAACTGAGAGTAGAGCCAGGCTTGGAACCTGGACTCCCAAAAGGACTGGGAGTTGGTTCAAGGAAAGGCCCTGAGTGCTGGCCGAGCAGCCTTGAGGCCAGAAACCAGGCGCTGTCCCCACCTGCGGAATGTCCAGCTCGGCGAAGTGCTCATAGCAGCCGTCTGAGTTCTCGCCACTAGTCCAGTCGCCATACACGAGGTCATGCTGCTCCCAGAAGAGTGCTGAAGTGGCATTGAAGTCTGTAAAGTGCTCGTGCTCTGAGATGTACACGTGCAGGTTCTGTTGGGAAGGGAAAGGGGGAGCTTAGGGCTGCTCATAAAAGCATCGGAAGGTCAACAGTTGAAGAGCTGTGGCGGTGGTCAGCGCACTGATATGAACAACCCGGGGGTGGGGGCTAGTGGGGAGAAGAGTAGCAGCTGGCAGAATACATTTTTTCTTTCCTTGCACCCACCGCGTCTGTCCTGGTCTGAGTCTGTGACTGACGTCAAAGAGCAAAAAACAATTAAAGAATGGCCAAACTGCCAATTAGAATTTGGGGTCAGAAAGGATCCAGACTGCCCTGAATTATTTTCTCCCCTCTCAGCCTCTCGTGGGCTCCTTGGTCAGAGCTCCGCAGGCTTATGGACAAAGCACAGTCAAGATGTGCAGGCATGGCGGCTGGCTACTGAGAACCCGGTGGCTGGGGAAGCTGGTCTCAGAGCTCCCTCCTCTCTCAAGTCCCCGAGGCTGTCTCTGTCCAGAGCCCTGGAAGCCCACTGATAAAGAACAGCTGAGCAGTGGTCACCCTGCTGGCCAGAATTCTGTGAAATCAGGAATCTCAGAGCTGCAGAGAACCGCAAGGTGGAAGACGCCGAGATTACTGGGGTCTGAGCCTCGCTGCTGATGCTCCTGAAGCCCGGCCGCTGCCCACGTGCGGCAATAGTGCACTTCTCCCCGTGCCCACTCTGCCCTCTGGCCTCTCGTTCTCTCCCTCCAACCCCTTTCCTCTTCCTTGCACACCTCCCTTTGCAACATTTAAAGCCTGAACATAACTTTTGAACTAAAATATGTAAGGACTCTGTTAAGACAGCTTTCATCTGAGTGACACCTCTACTGTCCCTCTCTCCCAGAGAGAGCACCACCACAAACCCAAAAAGATTTACTTGTTCCTTAGAAGTGTCCCTTGAGTAACACAGGTTTCACGGGCTGAGGATGGACTCAGAGTTTCTCAACCCTGGACTCATTCACAGACCTGACAGTGACCAGGGCCCGAGTCTGTCCCGACTGCCCATGTCCCTCCCCTACACTCTCATCTCCCATGTCTGGCCTCCCAGCCCATGGTTACCATTAAAGTGTCTTTGGGGAACAGGTTGCGGCTGGCGACGCGTGGGGCTCCTCCGGGGCCCGCCTGGTCCTGAGGGGCCGGCCCTCGGCGGAACCAGCTGCTGATGGCCCAGATGATGAAGATCCTGAGGAGGGAAGCAGGGCAGACAGTGAGTCTCCACACCTTTTCTAACGTGGCTCGGCCTGACCTCCTTCTGACTTTGGCACATGCTGGGTCCTGACCCAGGGGTTGGTGGCCAAGTAGGGAGGGCCCCTGAGAAGGCAGCTGCAGGGCTGCTGAGAAGACAAGATGCCCCTAAAGGCCATGTCTGGGGAGAGACCCCAGATGTCCCTGTTCACCTGTGTGGGGGATCTGGTGCTGCCCTGGTCTCCACACAGACTCCTCCCCTGGGATCTGGTGGCCACAGGGGCTTGGACCCTCAAAACCTCAGAACTAGGAAACCTAATGCCCCACTCCCCTGGAATCCCAAAGTGTGAGAACCCTAGAGTCTGGAATCCCAGCATTTTAGAGGCTCAGACCTTAGAGCAACATTTTAGAACTTCAAGTCAACCAAAAACTGGAGAAGCAGACAGTAAGTAATGGATTAGTCCTTATTTTTGGTAACACTGGGCTAGGTAATTCAGACCAATACCCCTGTTGGAAACAATTTGGAAAAGCTTGGTAAAATTAATATGATTAAGAGCACACCAACACTAGTTTTATATGTATAATTATGTATCTTGATAGAGGAATAATATATTCTATATGTTCTTCATATATTTTCTCATATATACTTTTTATCAAGTTTACATACAAAATGCATGTAAACACACATTCTTAAATGAACAGCACTGAAGAACAGACAAGACTGTACATTCAGCAGGCAAAAACTGAAGGGAAGATGGGAACCAAAGAAGCAAAGGAGCGCTGGGAGCTTCTTTTTTTTTTTAATATCTGAGGACATTAGCTAGGTGTTTTGATGAGTGACAGAAATGCTAGCCAAGGCCCACAGGAGGCAACCAGAGAACTACCTTACAAGAAGCTAAGACCCCACAGGGTTCCATGCCCAGGATGACGGAAAGCAGGTGTGGCCCAGCCCTCCCTGGAGTCACACCAGGTGGACACAGATAGATCCTTGAACCTGGTGCAAGGAACCACCCCCCCATCCTCCACCACTGATAACGCAACAGGCTACCACCAGAAGCAAAGCAAGTCCTCTCCGGAGGAAAGTATGTTTACCCTAGGCCTGAAATGATTCCTGTAAATAATTTTCCAAGTATGATGATCAACACACAGCCAAAGACAAGCCAAACACAAGGAGACAAGACATTATAAGTGAGAACTAGCAGAAACCAAACCAAAATTTGAGAAGCTCAGAGCCAATGAACTCTGAAACTCTCAAAATGTATAGTGAGAGAGAGCTTCAGAAGTATCCACACTCTGAATATCACCATAGGAAAAATTGAAAGAGAAACAAAATGACACTATCTTAGTTAAAACAAATATTTGAGGGGGGAGGGTACAGCTCACTGTTAAGAGTACCTGCTTAGCATGCACAAAGCCCTGGGTTCAATCCCCAGTACCTCCATTTAAAAATAAATAAACTTAATTACCTTCCTCCCCCCAAAAATATTTGAGTCATTTTCTCAATTCACAAAATTGAGGAAACATAATATTACAGTCTTAGAGTTGTAACTGACGTAGAGGTATTTCCAGGATACACTGTTAAAAGATAAAGGCAAGATGAAGGAAAGTGTGTAGAGTATCATTCCATTTTTGTTTAAAAAACAAACAAACAAACAAACAAACCTGGCCTGGAGGAAGGAGAAATGGGAACTAAGTGTTTAATGGGGTCAGTTTCAGTTGGGGAAGATGAAAAAATTTTGGAGATGGATGGCAGTGATGACTGCATAATAATGTGCATGTACTTAATGCCACAGAACTGTATACTTCAAAATGGTTAAAATAGTACATTTTATGTTATGCATATTTTGCCACAATAAAAAGAAAAACAAAAAACCAATGATCTGTAATGCACCTTTATACCGACATAAAAGCAGAGAAAGGTATAAATTGATACCCATCAGACTTTAAAATGGATTCCTTTGGTTTGGGGGGATAGGGAAGGTGTGAGGGTAAACAAAAACAAAACAAAATGCCTCAAAACACAATACTGCCTTAAAGAATTCTGCACAATATAATCAGGATGTGTATGAATTAACATGTAAAAGGATCACCGCCAAAACAGTAATGATGAATGACGTTATCTGTAGGTGATTTTTACTTTCTTGTTTAGGTTTTTCTTTTTGAGTGTTTTTTAATGAACAAAATAAAAGCCCCACAACAGAATTGTAGCAGACTGCTAGTTATTTCCCAATATTCATCTTCCCCTTCCTCAGAAAAAAAATTCTTAAATTTTAAGTGGACTCCTTGGCTACTGAGAATAAAGACTATAATTCCATCTTTGCTTACAGCTAGGTATGGACACATGGTAAAGTCCTGACCAGTAAAATATAAAAATAGTGTGTTAAGTTGGACTTCTAGGAAGTGTCCTAAAGAGAAAGAGCAATCCTCCTTGATTTCTTCTTCCCTCCTGGAATGTGAATGTGATGGCTGGATCCTCAGTAGGCATCTTAGGCCATGAGAAGGGGGCAAAACCTAGCAGTGGGGAATAAAAAGTAGAAAGGAATCTGGATTGCAGAAGACCACATGATCCTGGTCTAAGTTCAGAATGGTACATGAGAGAGAGAGAAATAAACTCCTACTCTGTTAATTCAGGCCTCACAGATTCATGTAGCTCTGTAAGTATTAAATTAGACACATACTTATTGATTACAAGTATGAAAAGCAACACAGTTGACCCTGAACAACAAAGTTTTGCACTATGAGGATCCAGTTATACACAAATTTTTTTCAATAGTAAATACTACAGTTCTACAAGATCTGTGGCTGGCTGAATCCATGGATGCAGAACCGCAAACAGAAAGGAATCACCAGGCCAACATTAAGTTACATGTGGGTACGGAGGGTCAGCACCCCTGATCTCCACGTTGTTCAAGGGTCAACTGTATAGCAGAGAGGTTAAGCACTCAGCCTCTGAGCTATAACATCTGGGCTTAAAGCCCAGCTCTGCTACTTCCTGACTGTGTGACCTCAGGCAAGACTTACCCTCTCTAGGCATCCGTTTCCTTGACAGTTAAAATGGGGGCAACAACACTACCTACCTTGCAGGGCTGTTTACAAGAATTAAATGGACACACACACACTCACGCTGTATACATCATCCAGAATGGAGCCTGCTACGTACTCAGTAAGTGCCTTAGATATGTTAGCTATTACTGCTATTTTCATCACAGGAAAAAGGCACACAAAAACGTTTGGAATGGAAAAACACTACAAGGGAATTCTAGTGTGTGGATGCCTCCCTGCTGAGCCCCAAACCACGTCAAAGGGCAAGACTGAGCACAGGGGCTTGCCTCTGCCTGCAGAAGCCATGGGGCCCTGGGGTCCAGGGTCTCAGGGGCCCCGGCCCAGCTGAGCCACCTGCTGTTTCCCCAAGAATCCCCAACACACATGGCTGGGGAAGGTCTGGAACCATCTCTGGGGACCCCTCCACTTACAAGGGAGGCTCCTATTTTAGTCATTGGAGTGAACATGCCAAGGGAGAGTGTGGGAGCAAGGACACCCACAGGCAGCTCTGCCCTGGCTCGGTGTGTGGCCTACATGAGTCCCACCCGCTCTGGGCTTCTGGGTCCCCGTGTATAAAACAAGGCAGGCTGAGTCAGACTTGTTTGGGATTCCAGATCCCCAGTCCCCTGAAGAACACCTGTGTGCAGCCGTATACTCACAGTTTCATGGACCCTCTCACAGTGCTCACGGGCGCTGCCCTCCATCCCCACATCCCAGACCAGGAAGCCCTTGCCTAGGACGCCAGGCCTCCAGGGGACTGGCCCTTACCTAATGCTTTTCAACTTACTGCAGTAAGTAAATGAAAGAGACTTTAAATCCTCCTTCCTATCCCAAATAAGCATTCTACATTCACAGAAAAATTTTACATTTTAGGGGGGTGGAGGGTGGGAAGGGATAGACTGGGATTTCAAAATTGTAGAACAGATAAACAAGATTACACTGTATAGCACAGGGAAATATACACAAAATGTTATGATAACTCACAGAGAAAAAATATGTGACAATGAGTGTGTATATGTCCATGAATGACTGAAAAATTGTGCTGAACACTGGAATTTGACACAACATTGTAAAATGATTATAAATCAATAAAAAATGTTAAAAATAAAATAAAATAAAATAAAAAGACTTTATCAAAAAAAAAATTTTACATTTTAAATGAAAAGACTTAACAATGAAAACTCTCCCTCCCAGCCCACCCCCTACTTCAGGTAACCACCGGTACAGTCTGAGGATGTGCTGAAAACTATGGACTCCACCCTCTACCCCCCTAAAAAGGCCATTCTCACGCAATCTGCTTGACACTTCTGAGATTTCATAGGCCCCTGAAAACACACCCTGAACCCCCTTTAAGAACTCCAAATGAGATGGGTCTCTGGGAAACCACCCAGACTGATACTTGGTGCTGCCTGGTTCTAAGGAAGGAAATGAGCCTACGCTGTGGCTGTATGGAAAGCATCCATCTGAAGGAAGCTCCCTTACATACTGCTGTGGAAAGATTTCTAAGATATGTTGTTAATGAAAAAAATCAAAGTGCAGAACAGTGTAAAATAGGCTACCTCTTATGTAAAAATGAGGGGAAAGATAAAAATAATCTTTATTCACAGCTGCCTGCATGAAAAAAAGAAGCTGATATATAAGAAGACTCTAAGTCCTTACTGGACACGGGAGCGATGGGAGGGGAGAAGCTGGCAAAGAGAAGAGGAGGGACAGGGCTCCACGGATGAACAAACTTGGGGGTGCATGTCAGGAACAACACCCAAGTGTCCAGGCTCAATGGTGGTGACTTCCTCCATGTCCCACGTGCCACTCCCGGAGGACTCCAGGCAAGTGGGTCTATCCCCACCAGAACGTGATTGGTGACTGCAGCAGGGATGGTGGGCTATTTTTCAGCTGTTTCTCTTTCAACTCTAAGCACGTGCCAGCCCCTGTGTCCCCCAGTTGACATAGATTCTACTGGAATTCTTCGATGACCTGTGAGCTAACTGTCAGCACTCTGCTCTGGGGTGGAAACTTAGGCACAAGAGGGGCGATCACCTGACAGGGTCACACAGCTCAGAGGTCGGGGAGCTGAGGTGTCAAGGCAGGCCTGTGCTTTCACACACTGATATTGCAGACTCTGACACCTGCCATGCGACCCAAATCTTAGTAGCTGATCTCCTATGTTGGACAAGCAGGCTGTTTCCAGCTTTTCTCCATTTTGCACAACTTTGTCTGCGAGAATCCTTATTTAATCCCATGTAAGGGCAGTTACAGGTGTATGTTTACAGAATGGCCAATACGTTACACTTTTTTGTTATTTTCTTCTTTATACTCGTCTGTATTGTGTGAAGTGTTTTATTTTGTACAATAAGCCCCTATTATTTATAAATTGAGGGGAAAAAAACTAATAAAATAGGATGGAAGAGACACGTAGTTGCTTCCCCCAAATCACTCTCCCCTTCTTCTGTAGCAATAGACACCCTGCTTCTCAGCAGGGTGCTCTGTTTTCCAGAATAAAGACAATCCCCAGGCCCCCTTGCATATGGCCATGGCCGTGTGGGAACGTCCTAGCCAAGGCGATCACTGTCTGAAACAACTCTGCTGTGTAATCCCCTATAGCTGACAAGGGGAGAAGTGACTGCCCAGTGCATGGCCTAGTCTCTTGACCATTTAGCTAAAACACCTCTCCAGAGAGAAGAAGAAATGTCCATTTTGTAGATGGGTAAACAAAGTCCCAGAGCAGGGAGGGGACCAGCACCAAGTCTAGGCAGGCAGAGACTGAACCCAGTCCCAAGTGTACCCCCGGTCCCCACCCAACAGGTCCCCAGGGCCTCTCAGTCAGAGGCCAGGCTTCCAGAAGGCCAGCCCTGTGCTCCCACTGCCCAGGAATGGTCACATGAATCCACAGGTAAAGGGATCATCCCCAGTCAGTCTTAAAAGGACAGACAATATGACTCCACTTACACAAGGCACTGAAAGCAGCCAAGTTCAGAGAAACAGAGGTATAATGGTGGCTGCCAGGGCTGAGGGAGGGCGAAATGGGAGTTAGTGTTGAATAGGGACAGAGTTTCAGTTTGGGGAAGATGAAAAAGTTCTGGTGACGGATGGTGTGACGTTGCACAATAATGTCAATATATTTAATGCCACCGAATAGTACACTTAAGAATAGTTAAAATGGTGAATTTTATGTAGAGTATGTATTATGGCTAGCTTGTTTCCCCCACCTCCCCCAAATTCATGTGAGGAAGCCCCAACCCTCAGTATCTTAGTGACTCTTTGCAGACAGGACAGGGCCTTTAAGGAGGTAATTAAGACTAAGTGAGGTCATTACTTAGGGTGGGCCCTCATCCAATATGACTGCTCATACAGGGAGAGATTAGAACACAGACACACACAGAGGAAAGACCACGTGAAGACTCAGGAAGACGGTTATCTACAAGCCAAGGAGAGAAGCCTCAGAGGAAACCAGACACGCTGACACCTTCAAATCAGACTTCTAGCCTCCAGAACTGTGAGAAGATAAAAAGGATTTGCATCAATATAGTAATGATGGTCATCCTCAGTGATTCTCTGTTTTCCTCTTTATGCTTTTCTTTTTGAACTTTTTTCAACGAGCAAAACCAAAGCCGCATCTGCTTACCTGAACAGCACGCCTTTGATGACCTGCCAGGCGTTGGGTGCCGGCTGGGGTGGTGGGTTCTGGGGCTGGGTCTCTGCCGGCGTGTCCCTCCCAATGCTGCCATTGCTGGTCACCTGCAGGGACAGAGGTCAGGTGAGGAGGCAACCTGAGGCACCAGGGCCCCCACACGGGGCAGAGCACAGAGGGGACGCCTGGCCCTGCCTGGGGGTCAGGCAGGGATCCTGGAGGAGGAGAGCTGAGGCCTAAATCATAACAAGCTGGCCGGTGCAGAGAGACACAGCCTGACTCTGAGAACCGTCCAGTGCTCCTTGGGGCTGGAGCCCAGGATACAAGGAGGTGGCTACTGGGGTAATGCAGAAGCGGTCGCATGGCGGGTGTCAGAGTCTTCAAGGCTTGGGTTTATCTGAAAGGTCCTTCCCCAGGCAAACAGTTGTTGAGGCCTCCTCTGTGGCCGGTTCTGTGTGGGGCCCATCCCTCCAGAGGCTCTGGATCCAGCAGGTGAGACAGACACAGAAAAACACAACCAGACAGTGAGCCACGCCACCGTGAGCCATGCCGGAGGAGAGCGACATGCATGCGGCACACACCACCCAGTGAGGTCAGAACCACGCTCAGCTCCATTTGGCAGCCGGGCAAAGGGAGGCTCAGGGAGCCTCAGGCACTTGTCTGGGTCACTCAGGAAGGACGACAGCAGCTAGATAAGGGGTGAGCAGCCAGGGAGTCAGGCAGGGACTCCAAGGGAAAGAACCTTCACTCAGAAACAGAAGCTCAGAGGCAGAGAATTTCATGAGGTCAGGCTGAAAGGGCCCAAGATGGGGCCCCTCTCTCTGCACCTGCTGGCTCGCCAGTCCTGTCCTGCCCTCTTCCCTCCTACCGGCTGGCCCATCAGCCCTCAGCTTTTAAGAGGCAGGACCAGAACTGTCATGATCGCTGTTAGGTGGGAGCACTGCCCAGCACAGGGCTGGCAGAGTAGGGGCTCGATAAATCAACAAATGTTTCCTGAACAGCCTGCCCTGAACACCCAGGCCACCCAAATCTACCCACTCCTGGGCCTCCCATGGTCCCCCAAGTCCCACTCCAGGCCCACTCCTCTGCAGCGTCTTCCTGTCAGCTTCGAATGCCCCCAAGAGCAGGGACAGAGGCACCCCTGGCCAGATGAGGCTGCCACGAAGCTGAGGCCAGCATTTGTTAAACATCACTTGTCACTTCCTGTCCCCTTCACTAGCAAGAGCTCTTTCGTCTCCCAAAGTTCAGGACAGCCCTGTGGTGCAAGGCGGGGGCTCTGGAGCTTGACAGACCTAGGCTGCGGGCTGGTCCCATAGGTCTGGCTGTGAGGTCTCGGGCGTGTCCCTTCCCCTCTCTGATCCTTCACCTCTTTGACCCAAGGGCCAGGCTGTGATAATATTGGTACGTTTAGGGCAGAAAAGATTTCCTTCGTGTGTCAAAAAAAAGTATTCCTGAGCACCCACTGTAGGCCAGGCCCAGTGTTGGGCGGTAGGATCGGTGGTGGCCACACAGCTCAGGGCCCTCTTCCCTCAGAGCTCCGGGTCTAGAGGGAAACACACCGGCAGAACAGTGAACAGGACAGTGAATAATGGTAAACGGGAAAGCGCTCCGGAGGAAACAGGCAGGAGTGGTGATGGCAAGGGACCCGCCTCGGGTCACGTGGTTACGGGGGCCTCCGGAGGAGCCGCCTCTGGTGTCCGGGTGAAGGGTGTCTGAGGGAGAGAAAAGGTGTGGGTAAGGGGTTGGCTCAGCGGGGGTGAGAGGGCAAATAGGCACCGGGTCCTCTAGCTCAGCTGACCTTGCTCCTGGGAGCACCGAGGAGCCAAGTGAGGGTTTCTAGCAAATCTGAGTTGATTCTGGGTCAAAAAAAAGGAAGCTTGAGGCCAGGCCAGGATTTGAACCCATGTCTGGTTGGCTCCCAGGTCTGTTTTCTTACCCACAATGGTGGACAAGCTGGCTGGAAACCCTCCCAGGGAAATGCAAAGGAAAACCACAATGAGGTGCCACTTCACAGGGATGGCCGTAATCAAAAAGAGGGACGGTCACAAGTGCCGCCGAGGACGTGCAAAGTTAGCACAGCAGTACACTGCTGGTGGGGAAAAGGGAGCTGCTGCTTTGAAAAATATGGCAGCTGCGTAAAAAGCTAAGCGTGCACCTGCCATTCAAACTAGCAACCGCACTCCTAGGTCTCTACCGGAGAGAAATGAGAACACGCATCGACACAGAAGCTTATACGCAACTGTTCACAGCAGTGATTTTCCTAAGCCCAGAAACAACCCAAAGGTCTTCTGATGAATGACCTGTGATGTATCTGTGCAATGGAATACCAGTTAGCAACAAAAAGGAACACAGCTGGGGGCAGAGTAACTGCAAAAGGGGACAAGGGAACGTTTTAAGGGGATGGAAATGTTCTCAGACCAGACTGAGCTGCTGGTTCCACTGAACAACTGCAGACATGTACTGAAAGCCACTGAACTAACTCTACACTGACCACAGGTGAATGTGACAGCATCTAAACTAGACCTCAATAAAATGGCAACTCTCCCGTGGTTCCCAGTTTCCTCAGAGTAATGGCAAAGTTGTCACCATGACCCCCAGGGCCTGGCACTTTCAAGACCCTTCCATGGCTGTTTGTTCTCACCCCTCTCCCTGCAGACACCGGCTCCAGCCGCACCAGCCTCCTCACTGTTCCCGCATCACACCAGGCACCTCCCACCTCAGGGCCTTTGCACTCGTTCTCTTTTCCTGAAAGGCGTTCTCCCAATGTATCTGTGTGCTACCCTCCTCATCTCCTTCAGGTCTTTGTTCAAATGTCATCTCTTCAAAGAGCCCTTCCCAAACTACCCAATTTAAACTGCAACCCTACGACCCAGACCTCCCTTCCTATGCTCCTCCCCAGCTTTAGTCCTGTCCAGGGCACTTATCACCACCTGACCCAGTATGTTTTCTTTATTTACTGTGTTCACTGTCCCTGTCCCAGGCACCCCTGCCCAACACCCAGCGCTCAACAAATACAGGAGATCCAAGAGGGCAGGGTCTCCGTCTGGGTCGCAGCTGCATCCCCAACATCTGCACGGGGCCTAGCACGGAGTGGGGACTTAACGTTAGCTGAAGGAACAATGAGTAGAGCTGTGGGCCCTGTGTTTGAGCCTCTGGCCGAGCGAGGGGCCGGCTGGCCGGAGCAGAAGACTGCTGAGAGCCCACTTGCTCTGGGCCAGGCCCCACGGGCCAGGGGAGGGTGGTGGTGGCTGTGGACACAGTAGTGACTAAGACATAGTTCCTGTTCTTGGACCCGCATGCCCAGTCTCACACACAATCCCCAGGAACACCCACTAAGGGGCCCAGGAAGCAGCTGAGATCATGAGGCTGGGCGGGAGCTGGGAGAAAGTCGGGGCATCCTCACTGCCTGCCTGGATCCACCACGGGCATCCACCTCAGCACAGCCTCTGCCTCAAGACTGCTCATTCCACAAATGCTGAGCATCTGCTCTGGGTCTGGTCCTGAGCTGGGCAGTGCTGGGGACACAGTGGTGACCAAGCCAGTTCCGGCTATGTCCTCCAGAGACTCACAGTCCACTGGAGGAGACAGAGTGAAAACCCAGGGGGGCAGGGCTGGCACAGGGGTGCCCAGGGACTGCTGGGGCTCTGACCACATCTGAGAGGCTTCCCAGGGGAGAGAGCATCTGAGACGTACAGGATTGGCCAGGTAAAGAGGGGAGAAACATGTGCAGAGGCTACGAGGAGAGAGACTGAGGCACACTCCTGGAAGTAACAGCTTCACAGTAGCTGATGCGCCTCTTGTCTAGTGGTTCTCAAACAGGGACAATTTTGCCTTCCCCAGGGGGACCTCAGCAATGTCTGGAGCCATTTTTAGGTGTCACAACTGGGGAGGGGCTACTGCTATGCTATCTAGTGTGTAAACGTCAAGAATGCTGCTAAACATCCCACAACACACAGGTCAGCCCCCCGCAATGAAGCATTATCCAACCCCAAATGTGAATGGTGCTGAGGTTGAAAAATCCTAGTCAAGTCTGAAGAAAAAAGGCAGGTCATGCAAAGCCTTGATCTGCCAAAGAATTTGTACTTAATCCTGAAAGCAAAGGAGTAAGTCTTGAAAGGTTTTAAGCAGGAGTGGGACCAGAGGGGATTTAGAGGGGTGGGTCTCTGTAAGCTCAGAGCAGCCAGGGCAGTGGGAGCCTTAGTCTCTCTAATCACCCCCTACCCAGTAGTCAAGAGAAATTCAGAGGGGGAAAGAACTTTCAGCAAGACTAGGAAGCCCCTGGAGACAGGGACTTGGTCTTCATTCTGGCCCTAACTCAACAAACATTTCCTCAGGTTGCCCCCAGGCCAGGCCCTGCTTGAAGATGCTGAAAAGATCCAGACCAGGAATGTTGGCTCTGTGACACAAATATACTGGTGTCCTCCCCAGGTGCTATAATTCGCCTCTCCTCTGGTCTCCCCCAGTCCCGGACAGATTTTTTGTCACCACCATTGTCATCCAGGATTATAATTCTCTCTTTACACACCAGTCTTCTCTTCCACTCCACTGATGAAGGAAGGGACACGGCTGGAGCCATCTCTGTGGTCCAACCCCTTCATTCACCCCGGAAAAATGAAGGCCCAAAGTGGGACAGGAACTCGCCCAAGGTCACAGAGAGAGTCAGTTTCGCTCTCCCCACAAACCTACACTTCTTTTCCCTGTGCTGCCTCCTACATGTCAGTGACATCCCAGTGGGTGGGTCGGCAAAACCTCGCTGTCTGTCACTTCATCGATTCCCTAAACGTCTGAAGGGTGGCTGCCTGAACTAATATGTTCTACAGCCTCAGTTTAGCTGAGGTGGCAATGGGTCAGAAGTCTTCAGAACCAGGATTAATTCCCCTGCGGAACTAATTTATGCTGAAAGCACACCCATCTCAGTTCCAGCCACCCTGCTTTAGCTATGTCTGGTAAGTTCTACAGGAACTGGGTCCCAAACCTAACCTGGGTGACCTTCTACAAGCGCCTCAGTCTGTTCTTTGGACTCTTGTCCGTAAAATGGGTCTGTCAGCCTCTACAGCGCGTGCCCTTACCCACAATGATTATCTGACTTCACAGAGTTAGAAAACTCCCCATTAATCAATCATTACCCATATGTTGGGCACTGAGAAAAAGACGCCGTGAACGCCAGCCCACTCTAGGAACAGTCTTGGAACCTGGAATCGAGGAGTCGAGAACCCAGGGTGCCTGGGTACCAGTCTGCGCTCCTCCGCACCACTGTCTCCTCGGTTCGAACAACAAGCCTGGTGGCCGCCCGGCGCGAGCGTGCAGGGGACCCAGCGCGCAACAGGGCCCCGTTCCCCGAACTGTCCGGCTTCCCGGGCCGCCCGGCCCCGCCTGGGCCCGGTATTCAAGGTCCCTCTGGGCAAGGAGCCCCCAGTGCACCAGATTCCCTAAGAAAAAGCAGGACACGCCCCGTGGGAGGCCCCCCGGGTGGGGAAGAACCCCTCAGGCCCCTCTCGGCCTCCGTACCTGACCGGAGCCGCCTCCCCCGGCCGCCACTACGGCGCTGCCGGCCCCGTCCGCCTCCTGCGCCGCCGCCATCTTCCCGCTCCGGGTCCCCGCCCCCGCCGCCAACCCCGCCCCGTCCCCGACGGCACCAGCGCGATCGCGCGAGATTTCACAATAGGCCCAACCAGCCGGCTACCATATCCGGCAAGAACGCCTTAGCCACGCCTCTCGGGAGCCGCTTCCGGCCAAGAAAGGACCAACCAGGCCACCGTACTCCTCCTCTCTTTGCTGGCCCTTGTTTACACCTAGTAGACACGCTGCGTGCCCCGGACTCCCGGAGCTTTCTTGGCCAACGCGCTTCCCACAGTCTCTATTCTTTCTGCCCTCTCAATAAACCCGCTGCTTCCAGTTATATGAGCATTCTGGGTCATCCTGTCCTCTTCGCCCCGCCGATTCTGAGTCCTTTCTGTTCCAAGTTGCTTGAGTCTTCCCGGCCACTGTAGCGCTTCAAGATGCTCCGCTGGAACCACTCCCCACCTGCGTTAAAGGAACCTTCCTGGCTTCCGTACGCAAGCTCGGAGAGCAGGGCCCTCGGTCAAGGGCCTCGTTTTCTGACCCCTCTTCTTACCTCAGCCGTTTCCTCCGACAGGTGTCCCTAGGTTATAATCCTGTGCGTTTAGTTACTCTTTCAGCGTCCTCACGCCACCACACTTCCAAATTGGACCCTGTCAGCCCCTCCCTAAGCCTTCAGGGCTTAGTTTAATGCGCATGCGCGTTGCCTTAGTGGTCTTTTGCTTTCTAGATAGCTTCGCAGCTGTGGGCTCAGCTTCAAGGGCTCTAGAAAGAAGCTCCAGTCTTTTTCATTAGCTATTTTTCTACAGCTCCAGCCTGGACACGTGTTGAGGGATCCTTGGCCCGGGGAGGAAGTGAAAGAGGCCCAGAGAGAAGACTCAGCGGCTGTTAAACCTTCACCAATGAATTGAGTGAAAGTCTGAACTGGGTTTAAATCCTGGTTGTGCTACTCATCGGCGAAATGATCACGGACAAAGGATCTTCATTTCTTTGGCCCTCATTTTCTTCCTCTTGTATAAACTAGACATTACAGTGGTACCCGCTGTCCTCCCTCTTTGCCCTGCCGTGTTCTTGAGAAGACCCAGTGAGATAGGAATGTAAAGCACCTGGCCCTGGGCCTCCTGCTTAGTAAGTGATCAACATCATGTGCTGTTTTCATGAGCTTTACATATTACCTGGAAAGGAGAGCAGGCTTTGCATTGGGATAGTCTCATTATTTATTTATCATTTGCTATCTACATCCTTTACTTTCCTTGAGGTCTCAGCTCAATAGTATTACCGCGTTTTCCAGGAAGCCCTCCCGGGTCTCCAGGCTGGGCGGGGCACCATATCGCAGTCCTTCTGGATCCTTGAACTTCCCCACCCCATCCCTGCCCACTTTGTGTCATTACTGACCCAGATGGGTGTGTCTTGGTTATGGGCACTGCTTTGTCTCAGGGCGTGATTGCTGAGTGAAAGGATGAAACTCTGAGTGGAGAAGATGAATGACCTTTCCCCTGAGGACCGACACAAGGACAAGAAGGAATCTTAGAAAACTTCTTGCCAGATCCCCTTCACTTACAGACAACAGTGATAGTAATAACAATTCTGTGAAGTTGTAGGCCCAGTCTTCAAGTCTAGAGATGAAATGAACATACTGATTAAATCTCCCAGAAGACGGGCAGATTGAGATTTTGTGGGCCTCTTTTTAAAAAGTACAAAATTACATGTACAGATTTAAATAGAGAACCACAGAAAGCCCAGGCAAGTGAGAGGCTTTGAAACTTAATCTCCAGTTTGACTGTTACCCCATCTCTGCTCTCAGCTCTAGGTACAAAATGCCCCAGTGTCCTCCCTCATATACTTCAGAGTCCTGATCTGTTGGAGCATGAGAGGCTCTTAGACTGTGACCTCAGACTAGGCCCTTATAAAGCCCTCCCCCAAGTCTGTTGAATGACCAAATAAATTCTTCCATTCCTATTGATAAGCGAATCACAGGCCAGGCCCAGTTTGCGCTCCACTAGGGGACGCCCAATACTAACCAGAGGCTGCGATTTCAGGTTCTAAGGGAGTAGGAGGCTGGGGACCTGAACTTTCGGGTCCTGAGGACAATGGATTGGGGGTCCTGAATTCTGGGATTGGAAGAGTCTGGGGCCTGGACTCCTGGAGTCCTGAAGGGAGTGGGACTGGGGTGGGGGCCTGAGACGGGAAGGAGGAGTCGGGGAAGGACACCAGGATTGGTTGGAAGCAGAACTGGCCTGGGCAGTGGTTTAGTTTGGCTAGAGTCTGTGGGAAACAAGTGGACAGAGCAGGGATTGTTCCTCCAGGATCCCCCCCTTGTTATCCCCCCCTGGGCTTGGCAGCCTCAGCTCTTCCCAGGCCCTGGGGACTTGGGGGCATTTCCCACAGCCCCTCCCCAAGGCCCCTGTTTTCTATTAGACTCACAGCTGCCCAGTCTCAGGACCTGGAAAAACTGCCCCAAGAGTGCTGACAGGCTGACCGGAATTTAATGCCAAGCTGATTAGTATAAATGCAGGCCCTGAATCCTCAGAGGCCAATAGCCCCACCCATAAGACTTGGGGGCCCAGGACCACCCTCTACTCCCTTCAGATCTAGAAGTCGGTACTCAGCCCCTCTACCTATGGGCCACAGCACTATCCTCTCTCAAACTGGAGATCCTCTGCTTACCTTTGTACATCCTATGCTTTTAGCCTGCTGTTTCCCACTGCCCAGATACCCTCTTCCAACCACTCAGACCAGGGAAGGGGGAGCCAAGTGAGTGCTCCCCACCCCTCCCCTTACTCTCCATCCACAACTGCATGGTGATGCATCCCCTGTGATCAGCCCAGCCCGGTCCCCTAGAGGGCCCTCCCTGTGCCTGAATCCACTACCTATCTGAAGTAGCCTCACCCAGGTCTTGAACGCCTCACTTCCTCTCCTTTTCTTCACTGCCTGCCTTGTTGTCGGAAGTTATCTTCTCCAGGGGTCGTCTTGGGCATCCTCCGCCTCCCTTCCGCCACAGCCTCTCTGTGGCCTCAGGATGGACCAGAGCTCCTGGCCTGAATAGGAGCTCAGGAAATGTTATTTTTATTGCTAGTAAGAAGAGAACGCTATTGGGATTTGCAGATACTAACTACTACATTTAAAATAGATAAACAACAAGATTCTACTGTATAGCACAGGGATTATTCAATATCTTGTAATAATCTATAATGATAAAGGATATGAAAAAGAATGTATCTGTATAACTGAATCACTATGCTGTACACCAGAAACTAACACAACATTGTAAGTCAACTATACTTTAATAGAAAATAAATTTTTTAAATATTTAAAAAAATAAGAGAACAGCTAAAAAAAACACACCATAGAGCTGTAATCAATAAAGCAGTATGTAATTGGGGTTAGGACCAAAACACTATCTTTTTGAGGGGCCACCTGAAGGCAGGACTGTCTGTCTTTTCCCTGTAAATCCATGTGGGACAAATGTATGGGAATTGTCACAGAGCACACCTTTTATAGGTCTGTCCTCTTGGGTCCCAGCCAACCTGGGCACTGCATTCCTATCCTCAGCAATGACTCGTGGGCACCGGTCTCCCCTCAGCCACAGGACCATTGGACACCTCTCTACGATGGCATATTTAAAATGTCAGCCCAGGACCCAGACACTGCCAGAGGCCACTGCAGATTAGCTGTGTCTATTTGTCATTTTACAAATGAGAAAGCTAGACCTTAGTGAAGCAAAGTCTCTAATTATTGTTGTTACGATTATTCATTATTTTTAGTCACCTCTTTATTCCCACTGACCATATACATATATATACATAGAACAGGGATTCAATAAATGTTGGCTGAATGGAATCAGTCCCTCCATCTTAGCTCCTGAGGTCTCAGAAAAGCAAGCACGTGGAAAAGAATAAACTTAGCTTTTTTTTTTCTTTTTATTGATAAGAAGTCAAGCTAGAGTTGGGAGCAGGATGCTCAGAGCTTCTAGGAAGTATGAGGGTAGATCAGGGGAGCCCAGGGGTGGCAGGGGTCTGGATTTGCCCTGCCCCACTATTGGGGGCCCAGCTGTTACTGGTCTCCCTTCAGCAGAGAAAAGAGCTGGTCAGTAAAAATCCCTGCGTAGGTGGTCACAGCTGCCGTGCTTTTGTTGTACATGTCCCTGAGGAGAAAGGACAGAGATGCTGAGGGAGGAGGGGCTGGGGGTGTGGACTCCTAGGCCTGAGGGAGGAGGAGGGGCCTGGGAACCAGAATCATGTGTCCTGTGGGGAAAAGCAACTGGAACCCAAATTCCTGTATCCCTAGGCTGGGATCTCAGAACCCCATGTTCCAGTGGGGCCAGGGGCTAGGAGCTGAGATACCTGGTCCTTGAGAGAGTATAGATGTGAACCTGAACTTCTGAGTCTGAGGGAGAAGGGGCCGGGGGCTGGGACTCCGGGTTCCTGGGGTGAGAGTGGGAGGCAGGTGATACCTGATTTTCTCATCCATGGTGGGCAGGTATGTCTTCTGGTACAGGTCCTGGGCAGCTGCCTTGGCCGTATCCCAGTAACTGAAGAGTGATTCCTGCATCCGGGTGAGCAGGCCAGGGCTGTCAGCCTCATCTTCCTGGGCCATAGCGACCCCCTGGACCTCTGCAAGAGGAAAGTGTGTTTAGGGTGCTGACGGGTCTCCAGCAATGGGAGAACGAGGTGGAGAAGAAAAGGAATGGGCAGGCACAGGGCCAGACAAGACTGGGCTGGGAAGATGATTGGGGCTCATCCTCCTCCTCACATCCTCTCCTCCCCTCCTGACCATACTCACTGAATCCCAACACCAGGAGGATGAGAAACAGGGCTAGGAAGTATCGGGTACCCATGGCGTCAGGAGACCTGGAACATTAAAGCAGGCATGAGGCAGGGCCGCTGGAACATGTATTCCAGGGAACATGCACTCAGGGATCCAGGCCTGGGAACCCCCTCTCTCCACCTGAATCAAGTTCCTTATGACTTAACTTGGGCCTCACTTCCTAACATTCTATGATGCTACTCCTGATTTTAACATCTTAATTCTAACACTCATTCATTCAAGAATTTCTTCAGCACCTACTATGCACCAAGCACAGTTCTGGGCCCAGCCATGAACACAGCATTGGCCCTCCCCTTAAGAAGCCGACATGCGAAGGGAAGGGTATAGCTCAGTGGTAGAGCGTGTGCTTAGCATGCCTGAAGTCCTGGGTTCAATCTACATCATCTCCATTAAAAAAAAAAAAAAGAAGACACCGACATAAGAGAGAAATGCAATTAACAAATATTAAGTGAGTGAAGTAAAGAGCCTGTCACACCCCTCTGGAGGGAGGAGGGTGTGTTTTGTATCTTGAAAAAGCCTCAGCAGGGGGTAACAGTGATGCTAAGACCCAATCCAATCGGTACAGGGGCACATGCCACGGACTTGATTAAGAACCGCCACTTGAATGACAGTATTTCCTCTGTGCTGGGCCCTGTTTTAGCGCGTTCGATCACTTTGTCGTGATCCCAACCGCATAAGGGAGGCGCTGTCAGTGACAACAGTGCTCAGATCACCATATTACCATCCACATTTTGGAGATAAGGAGACTGTAGCAAGGAGGTTGAGATCTGACCCAGGAGGGGGATTGGCACAGGTAAACATTCTACGATTCTACATCCCATGATTCCAATACTGGAATCTAACATCTTGACTCTCGTGGTTTCTGATTTAACAGTCTTGGCCCCCTCCCTGCTGCCCCCTGCCCCACATTTCCATCCCTCTCTTACCGGACTCTGGCAGGCTGTCCGCACCAGCTCCACACGGACAGAGAAAGCCTTTATAGCTCTTGAGCTCTTTATAGCTCTGTCCTCCAGAGCCACCCCCCCACAACCTCGAGGCCTTGGCCAAAGTCCTGGCCAACAGAACGGCTGGGGGGGTGGCATGGGGGCAGAGGACAGTGACATTCCTGAGGTCAAGCCACAGGGAGCCCCTACTTGGAAAATTCACCGCTGAGGGAGACAGGCTGAGTAGGGAGCTGTGGCGAGATTGGGGTACTGGGTGCCCACCAGGAATGAGGTCTGGGTGTCTCCATCCTGTGGGAAGTGAGGGCAGAGCTCTGAAGGAGGAGCTGCTGTGGGGAGCTGCCTGCTCTCCAGTTCTTCACCCTCCATCCCAAACTGAGAAGCCTGAAGTCCCTGCCCCCCAAACAAGCCTGAGGGGTCATCCCCCGCAACCCCGACTCCTTCCCCCAATCCCCCAACCCCTACTGTGGTTCCCTGCCACATGTTACTTCCTCTATTCCTTAATCTTTGAGGGTGGATGGGGTGAAATTATCTCTGGCCGAGTTGGGGAGGGACTGGGACAGGGACACAGAGAATTTCTTTATTGCTGAGGCTGTGAACACTTTAATCTTGGTCGCCTTTCTCGCAGAACAGCTGGGGACACAGGTTGTGAGCCTTGTTCAGGAGGCTGTCCTTGGAGCTGTGGAGCCAGGCCTGGGTGCGGGAAGCCAAGTCTTTCAGGTGGTCTTCAAAGTAAGTCTGCAGAAAGCCCTGGAAGGCCCCGAGGCCCCTGTCAGGGAGGAGACATCACAGTTGAGACCTCCAGCCACCTCCCCAAGACTTCTGCCCCATTCACGTCTTCCTCCCTCTGATTCAGGAGTCCCTGCTCTCAGCCCTTACCCTCTAGCCCTCCCCAACCCCACCCCCTCCTGCTCCCTGGAGTTCGTCTGCTCCTCCTCCCTCAGACCCTGGAGCCCAGGCCCCCAGCCCCTCCTCCTCCCTCAGACCCAGATCCCCAGCCCCTCCTCTGTCAGACCCAGGAGTCCAGCCCCCAAGCCTCCTTTTGCACACACTCACCAGAACCACGGCCACCTCTCTCTGGGTCTGGTCACCAGCAGCTCCATCCACTCCTTCACCTTGCCGGGAACCAGGCTCCAGGAACTACTCGAGGTCTCTGGTGGGGGGCTTGGGGATGCCCCAGTCGCTTCTTGCTGGCCTACTGGATGGGACCAGAGGGCAGTGTGGGACAGCTGGGCCCCAGCACCCTCCCACCTGCCTTTCCCTCTATGCTCACTGTCACTGACACTCCTGTGGTCCCTTGCCAGTCCTCTCACCGCTTTATATGTCCCTCTGACCACTAGCCCCGCTTCTGCTATCGGTCATCACCTTTCAGCCTCTGTGCCCGAGACCCTGGCCCCGTCCCCTCCTTGTCTGCCTGTGATGTTCTGAGTCTGTACCATCGCCTCTCTGCCCCTTCGCCCCCTCCTGATGCCTCCCTCACTGCCTGATCTTGCTGCCCGCTCAGCTCTCCTGTGACCCCTACGTGGTCTGAGCTACCACTGCAGGCAGTGAGGGAGAGCACAGGAGGACTTCCTGCCCGCAGGGATGGATGTGAACAAGGCCATGTGCCGGGCTGCTGGGCCAGGGGTTCTGCCAGGAATCGCACACACCTGTCTGTCCAGCACTCAAGCACCCGGGCAAAGCCTCACCCACAGAGACCAGCCATCACAGGGGTGCATGTGTACACACATGTACAGAGGCATCCATGTGATCTCTGGTGTACCCTCAGCTAATGACTTAACCTCTTCAAGACTCAGTTTCCCCTTCTATACGATGGGTTGATAGGACCTACCTCATAGAGTTATTGTGAGTGTTCAGAGTTACCAATTATAAGGCACTTGGGCTGGTTTCATGCATGTCATAGGCACTATATAAGTGTTAACATTTTATTTTTATTTAATTTTTTTAAGTGGAGGTACTGGGGATTGAACCCAGGACCTCGTGCCTGCTAAGCATGCACTCTACCCCTGAGCTGTACCCTACATTTTAAACTTATGTGCAGAACCCAGACATGCTCACATCCCAATACACACAGACACCCTTCCATGTTTCCAGACCCTAAAATCTTTTGCATAAATACCCCATAAAGACTCACATGTGCACACACGGATACACATGCATGTTCATGGACACACACGTTTCCCACAACTGCATTCTCTTCCGCTCACACGCACAAGTGCATGTTCATGACCCCCAGCATCTGAACTGACCCTGCAAGTGTACCCTTTTCACACACTGTCTCCCATGACACCCACTCCCAGACGCATCTGTTGCTATGCGGTCCCCACAACCGCTGACTGGCTCCTCACCCACAACACAGGCCAGGACCAGAATGCAGAAGCAGAGGGGGTGCTGGGCCCAGAGAACGACATTTCTGGGGGCTCTGTCCCTCTGTCCCTCTGTGCTCAGCACTCCAGGTTGGGGGAGGGGGCAGCTGCACTGAGCAGAGCCCTCCCCTGGCCACCTCCGCCCGCCCCTTGGCAGGGACATCAAAGAGAGGGGGGCCCAGGTGACAGTGACAGTCAGAGGCCATGCTCTCCCCTGCTGGTCTCCTTCCTTCCTCCTTCCTACTCTCCCAGCACCCTAACCTGACTGGGGAAGGCAGGAGGCTCTTTGGCCTTCTGGGCTGAGCTGGATTCAAATCCTGATCCCACTTCATGTGACAGCCTTGCTTTTAGGCCTCAGCTTCCTCCTCTGTAAAATGGGCCCACAATCCATATTTTTTTTTTTTTAGGACGTTAATTGAATGATGTGATTACAAAGGAAGTTCTCAACGTGGACCCAGGTAATTTAGGTGCTCGAAGATCGCAGCTTTTTGTTATTGTTTCTTCTGTCTCTAAGATCCCTTGGCCACTGGGCTACAGGTCCACACATGTCTTCACCACGTGACCTGGGCAAAAAGACTCTTTTATCTGGGCTCAGTGTTTTCATTTGTAAAATGGGGCTGGTAACAAGCGTAACGGAGTTCACGTGAAGGCTGGGTGACACCCTGTGAAGGAAAGCTCCAGGCCCACATAGTAGGAGGTTGCCAACATCAGGGTCAGGCCAACTACCAGACAGAATAAAAATGAGTCTTTTTCTCCTAGAGGACCCAGCCATAAGCCAGGGTGCACAGTTTAGCCAGGGGACCATGGGCCAGATTCCTTGGTCTCAGGTTACAAGATAAAACACACGCAGTGACATTTGAATTTCTAAGTAATGAGTATTTTTTAGTATAAATATGTCCCATGCAATATTTGGGAATTACACTAAAAATTATTTCTTGTGTATCTGAAATCCCGCCAGGCATCCTGTCTTTTCAGGTGGTGAATCTGACAACCCCTCCTTGGCCACAACCTGGGCGACCGTACAGAATGGACCCAGAGGCTTCCAGCAGAATGCTGTCCATTCTAGTGGCCCCAGCGTGGGCTCTGGCATACAGTAGGTGCTCAATGAATGTTTCCTGGAGTTCCTCACTGACAATAATCAGCAAAATAAAACCTCCAGGAGTTTCTGTTTGGAATGATGAAAACGTTCCAGAAATGGGTAGTGATGATGGTTGCACGAGATTGTGAATGTACTTAATGCCAGTGAACCTTACACCTAAAAATGGTTAAAATGAGGGGGGAGGGTATAGTTCATTGGTAGAGTGCGTGTTTAGCATACACAAGGTCCTAGATTCCATCCCCAGTACCTCCTCCAAATTTAAATAAATAAATAAACCTAATTACCTTCCTCCCCACCAAAAAATAAATAAATAAATAAATAAATTTTAAAAATTAAAAAATGGTAAACTTTATGTTATGTATTTTACCATAATAAAAAAGAAAAAAGAAAAAACCCCACCTTGCATGGTGTTATGAGAAGCAGCGTGGTGTTGGGTTCAGAGTCTGGCTCTACCTCCTTCCTACTGTGTGACCTGGTACCCCTTGCTTAATGTCTCTGGGCCTGTTTCTCCATCCAGGAACCAGAGACATGGACTAGGTACCTACCCAGGAGAGTAAAGCAGATCGTATGTAAAGCACGCAGTGAGCCACACCAGACACGGTGCGAAGCCCCTCTGTCAACCCCAGCTGCTGTTTATAAAGCCTGTGTTCCCTGAGCTCTCACCATGCATCAGGCTCCCCGGCAGGGCCTTAGTGCATTAACTCATTGAATTAACTTGCTCCAGCCCTATGAAGTGGGCATCTTTTTCATTCTCATTTTACAGATGAAGAAACTGAGGCTGTAGGCGGTGGGGCTTCCCAGCCAGCAAGTGGTGAATTTGAATCCAGCTTTTTCACACTACAGCCAAGCCAGGACAACCGCCCTCACCTCCCGACTGGATCCTACAGGGTAAGAGAGAGGCTGAAGCAGGGCCGGGGTTGGAGGAGGTGGGGGGAAGAGGAGGGAAGGTCACTGACCCTGCCCCAGCTCCAAGGTCAGCATGAGCTGTTTGCTGTTTGCAATGTTTGCTCATCTCTGTTATCCAGGGCAGGAACAGGCTGAAGGTCGTTCAGGATGGACCTCAGAGGCAGCTCAAAAACAACTCCAGGTGGTGGGTGGGGGCAGAGAGGTCACAAGGAGGGGGTTGGGGGTGGGAGCAGTGGGGTCTGAGACCCTAGCGTGTGTGTCTGGAGCCAGAGAGCATCTCTGAGCCCACATATCTGTGTCTGCAAGATCATCAGACTCCCAAATCAATCTTTCTTTTCACACCAGGGTCCCTGTCCCAGTCCAGACCCCATCCCCTCTCCCCTGAGTCCCTGTACCCACCTCCCTTCTGGCATCCCTCACCACTCCCCTCCCTGGCTGCTTTGGGTTGTCAGGGAAGTCTGGGGTGGAAGAGAGGTTGGAATGTCCCCTTCTTCATCTCTTCTTTCTGCCTTTGTCTGTAAGATTTCCATTCATTCATTTTTTTTATATTGAGATTTGCACATACCATAATAGTCACCCTTTTAAGATGCACAATTCAATGATTTTTGATCTATTTGCTAAGTTTTTAGCCATCACCATTATCTAATTCCAGAACATTTCATCATCCCAAAAGGAAACCCCATACCCCCTGGCACTTACTCCCAGCCCCTTCTCCACAGCAAGACAACCACTAATCTGCTTTCTGTCTCCCAGTTCTGGACATTGCTTGTGAATAGAATCGTATAATATACGGTCATTTGTGACTGGCTTCTTTCACTTCATTTTTATGGTTCATCTATGCTGTAGCATGTGTCTGTGCTCTGTTCCTTTTTATGGCTGAAAAATATTCCACTGTGTGTGTGTGTATATATACATGGTCACACATACACTATGGATTTATCTATCCATTCATCAATTGATGGGTATTTTGAGGGGGCTATCTTCCACTTTTTTTTTAGTTTTTTTGGTGGGGTAATTAGGCTTATTTATTTATTTATTTAATGGAGGCACTGGGGATTGAACCCAGGACCTCATGCACACTGAGCATGCACTCTACCGCTGAGCTATGTCCTCCCCCAAGTTTCTTATGAGGATTCTTTTAAGATGATGAAGTTCAAAGTCCTCAACACAGAGCAAGTAGACAATACTCAATCCATTTGTGTCCTTGCTGCCCTTCCCCAAAGGCACAGCCCCCACCCTGTCAGATAGCCCTGGCCACGCAGCAAAGAAGCACTCAGAATTCTCTCTACAATTTTTATTGTTTGGTGGGCGGGGGTGATATGGCACTTCATGGAGTCATCCATCCAGAGTCCATGGTGTGCGAAACTTTAGAGAGCCCTCCCAGAGCACAGACCCAGAGGAGAGAGGTGGACCTCCTGGTGCTCAGGAGGTTCTTTTTTTCTGAAATACCTGCTAGACATGGAGGATGATTTTCAAAAACCAGTTTCTATAGAGAAAAGTGGAGCAGGGATGACTGTGTTTTGCCTCTTTGCAGGATGCCCAAATCCTCCCCTATACCTGACTGCCTGATTATCTCCTTCCCCCAAGAAAACAGCAGGGTGGACCCTGTCTGTGGGATTAGGAGGAGCCCTAGGCTGGGTGCCCCCAACTTCTGTGCCTATTTCCCAGATGAGCACCTTGAAGTCACAACACCTCACCCTGGCCTGGCTTTCAAGGCTTGCCATCTCTTGCTACCAAGCCTGCTCTCACCCTAGCTGTCCCCTACTTCCTCAAGGGCAATTTCCAGTCTCCCAGTCCTTGACTGGGTTGTTTCCTTGCCTGGAATGCCTCCCTCTCCTTTAGGTACTTTATGTACTCCTGCGTCAGGGCCTTTGCACTCACCCTCCCAGGAAACAAGCTGCCCTTGGCCTGGCTGGATTTTCCTAATCATTAAGATCTGGATTGAAAGTGTCTCCTTTTCCAAGATCCAGTCACCAAGTCTGCAAAAGCCCCTACTCCATCCTGCCTTGTTTACACCTGCCCTGTTTATTGTCCTCTCAGTATTTGGATCTAGCTGGACTAATTTCTTGAAAATATACGGGTTTATAGTGTGTTCTCTCCTCCTTCCTCTCTCCCCTGCAGAATGTCAGCTCCCCATGAGCTGGGACTTTATCCTGTTCATTTCTGTCATTCCCCACCTTGGAACAGTTCCTGGCAGTTAGTGGATGCTCCATAATATTCAGTCATGAATGATCCTCTAACTCAACAGCTAACTTCCAGTTGAATGTATTGAGTATTTACCAGATGTCAGGCACTACGAAGTTCCTCTAGTTTATTTCCCCTCAGAGCACCTATTTTGCAGATGAGAAAACTGAGGCACATGATCACACAGGGAGCAGTGGGTCTTTGCCAGCCTGAGGACACAGGTCTGCCTGTGGACCGTGACTCCCATGCTTGGGTTTTTCACCACCACCCAGGACCATCTCTACACTGTGTCTGAATGGGAGTCAGGGAACCTGTCCCCCATGTCTGAGCACCCTGAGATCTAAGGACCAGCCGTGTGACCTCAGGGACTTTGTCAGCCTCTCCTGACTTTAGTTATCCCAATGTGTAAGTCCATACACCCCAGCCTTCCCTTACCCTGGAGAGGGTCCTTATGTAGCCTTCAGAGGAACTTTGCTATTTTTGATGGTGCCAACGACACCCTGAGTCATCTCGTGGGGTTTTCCAAACTTTGCCAACTTTCTGAGGATCGGGATGTGGTCCAATAAGCTGATGAGGCCTGGGCAGGGGCTAGGCCTGCCCAGAAAAGGGACACGGGTACAAAACCTTCAGTATTGGGAGCCCTTGGGATGAGATTCTGGGGATGGGAAAGGAGACCTTTGAATGTGATTCTTGGGGGTCATGGTGTTAGAATGCAGGAGACGGTACTGGAGGCACCAGATGGGGCTTGAAAGATGCTGAGAATTGCCTTACTCAGCACTGGACCAGTTCCCCAGCCCTTTCCAGGAGGTAAAAGCAAGACAGCCAATCCCAGAGGGCTAGAATGGACACGTCATTGGTTACTAGGGCTCCCCTGGGCAGACTGACACACACTGGACCTGGCTTTAGAGAACTCTGAGACATGACTGGGAGGGTGGAAGTGAGGGCGACTGGTGGACTTTGTGGGAACCAGGGTACAGAAGGGACCCCAGAGTTCTCAAGGGTCCTCTAAGCCTGCATCTCAGGCCCAAGGTAGCCTCACCTTCCCAAATCTCAAACTCTCAGTCTCCCATCCCATTTTCACCTTTCAAAACCATGCAGAGAGCCACCAGCAGGACCGGGAGTGACAGAATTAGCCTTAGGTTGGGATGGGGCCAGAGCAGCACTCTCCGATTTCCTTCTGGGCTCTGAGGACAGCACAGGTGACAGGACCTAGCCTGGCCCGGGGCCTTTTTGATGGCGGGGGGAGTCAGGTAAGGTCAGTCTTCCTCCCCTTAAGCCTCACCTGCCTCCCTGTACCCACCTACCTCCTCCTCCCCACCCCTCCCTGGTGGCTGTGGGGATCAGGTGGGACATAGGCCTGAAGACTTAGGCCAAAAGCATCTTGATGTACAGCACCTGCACCTCCAAATTTCCCTGACTGTTGGGGACCTCAGGCTGCCATGGTGTCTTCCCCATTCAGGGGACAGCCTTCTCCCTCTCCCTGTGGCCATGATCCCTTAGAGGGCTCTCCTGCTTAAGACCCTTCTCCAGCCTCAGGGGGTCTCTCAGTAAGTCTCTCAGTAACTGAGTAACTAATTCACACTGTGTCCCCAGGCCACCTCTATCATCCCCTCCCCCTTCTTAACAGGCCCCTTCAGCTCAAATAACTTTTTTTTTAATGGAGCTACTGAGGATAAAACCCAGGACCTTGTGCATGCTAAGCATGTGCTCTACCACTGAGCTATTACCTGCCTGCCTCAAATAACTCATACTCCAGGACTCTGGGGTCATACAGTCTGCCTCCACACATTTACCTATCTCACGGCCACCTCCAGTCACTTTCAGACTAGCCGTTCTATTCCCCCATCTTTCTGCATCTGGAAGACTCTTAGGCCTCCCTGGATGCTCTCTGGGGTCTTAATTTCACAGCCCCCAATCTCCCTTTTGGAGAGGGTCTCTTCAACTTGTCAAAAGTGCATGGAGGGAGGGTAGAGCTCAGTGACAGAGCGCATGTTTAGCATGCATGAGGTCCTGGGTTCAATCCCCAGTACCTCCATTAAAATAATTAACAAACAAACAAACAAGTAAATCTAATTACCACCCCCTCCCCCCTAAAAGTACAAAACCTCAGGTGCAAGGTTCACAATGTGCACCCTTCTGTCCATTCCACCAGCAGCCCCTTTCTCTCTGCTCCCCAACTCTCCAAGCCTCCAGGTTCCCTGGAAACACTCCATCTGCTTTTATTCACCCACTGGGCCCCTCCTAACACCATGCACCCGCCCCTTTTCCCTTCCACCAGATCAAGCCCCCAGGGCTGCCATCCAATGCCTGCTCCCATCCTCTCAGCTGCCTTTGACTGCTAGTGATCCCTGGCAGCTGGGAGAGGGTGGCCCTGGCCCCAGACTCTAGGTTGGCTGGCCTAGTGCCCCAACAACCACGTGTCTGTCTTGGGCTGAGGGGGGTGGTTGTGAGAAGGAAGCACAGACACTACCTTGGCAGGATTGCAACAGCCTTTTGGCCAGCTCAGTGCTTCCAGCCCGTCAGCCCCCAGCAGCCTTCCCAGACACCGGCTTCCTCCTCCGTGAGCCCAGTGCTTCCCACACAACCCCCTAGATGTCTGCTTTCCCCCTCTCCACCCTCAGAACAGAATGACAACTTTGCTTTGCTGATCTGGTCCTCCACTCAGCTACAGGAGTTTCTGTTTACAGATGGGGCAACAGAGGTGCAGATTAGAACATTCGATGGCTCAGTGAGAGGTTAAGTGTCCTCTCCTTCCTTCTCCCTCATCTTCTCCCTCCCTTTCTTAGACTTTAGGCTGTCTCTCTGAATCCCTTTGGAGTCAGCCTTCACCCCACAGCACCCTCTGCCAGCCTCTGTTCATACAGAATTCAAGATTCAGCTCTTCCAGTGGGAGAGATGGTGGACGTCTCCGCCCCCATGGACATCTGGGGAAGCAGGCTCAGAGGGCTCAGCCCTCGCTCCTGGGCACACAGTGAGTCAGCAGAAGCCCAGGTGGGACTAGGCCCCTGCCTCTGAGCCCACAGATACTTCCCCTCCTCACTCAGCCCCAAGGGTGACTCATCTGGTGGAGCAGGGGGAGGGAGTCTGATTCCACAAGGGCAAGCAAAGCAGTGCCAGGGAAAGCTGGAAGGGCAGAGTGCTGGAACCAAAGCAGGCAGAGGCAGCCCTGCAGACACAAGTTCCGGCCTGTCCCTGGTGGAGGGAACCCCGCTCCCCTCCTCTGAGAACCAAGGGGGAGGGCATGGGAGGGGAGAGCACAGGTATCTCCAGGCTCCAGCCAGGCTTCTCTGAATGTCAACTCCCTACCACATGGCCCCGCCCTGAACACCAACGGCCCAGCTGCAGACCCTCACAGGGCATGCCTCCCTCCCTGGCCTGCTCCCAGCACCCAGCAGGCTTGTCAGTGTCGACCAGAGGCCAATGACCCAGCTCGAGGAGCAGAGGAATGAGAATGAGGGTGGGGGACTAGAAAGCAGAGCTCAGAGTGAAGGGACTCACTAATCCAGAGGGAGGGAGACAGGCCCAGGGCCCACATGCCACAAGATGGTGGCTGAGGGCAAACCCAGACAAAGAAGGGAAAAAGAAACAAACAAAACCACCAAGCATGGCCAGGGGCAAGAGAAACCAGTGGAGGGAGAGATAAAAGACAGAGATGGAAGAAAAGAGGAAGCCAGAAAATGAAGCCTCTCGGGGAGAGCAGGACTGAGACCAAGGCCAGGAGAGGGAAGGAGACCAAGAATCAGATAAGAGAGGGAGAAAGGGGGTGGGGAAGCGGCAATAAAAACAGTTTAATGATAATGGTGGTGGTCTCAGGTCTTTTGAGTCATGAGGCAATGAAGCCGGTATGGTGAAGCTGGGCAAACGGAGGCTCACAGAGCTTGCTTTTTTGGCCCACAGTAGTCAGGGGCAACCGCGGGATTTAACCCACGGGTGGAATTCTTCCAGAGTCCTGTTTTGGAGGCAGAATGGCCAGAGAGGCCGGGAGGAGAACGAGTGGAGATGGAGAAAAAAGGGAAAGACTCAGAAAGGGACAGAAGGAAGTCAAGACAGTTAGAAAGAGACAAACAGACACACACAGGCCGAGGGAACAGGACAGCTGTGTGGCCAGAGTAGGGAAGGAAAGAGAAACAGGCGTGAGCTGTGAGAAATCACACAGGAACACCCAGCAGCTGCGGTGAAGCTTGATGAACTCTTTATTAAGCTAGGGCCCACCAGGAGGACAGCTGGGTCAGGGACAGGGCCTCCCGCAGGCTGGAGGGAGGCAGGGGGCACCTGGGCAGGAGTGGGGCGCCCCAGGCGGATGCCCGGGCACTCATTGATTCTTGCTGGCTGCAGGTGTGGGGGTGGTGCCCACGGCCAACTGTTGCACCTTCTCCACCAGCCCGGCCCACTGGCGCTGCAGGTCTTCCACCAGGGGCTGGAACCAGCCCTTGAGGCGGGCCTGGAAGGTCTCGGCCTGCAGGCGCATCTGGCTGGCCTGCTCCTCCACCTTCGCGCGCACCTCCTCCAACTGCTCGCGCATCTTGTCCAGGCGGTCCTGGGCCCGGGTGCCCACCGCCTCCAGCCGCCCACGCAGCTTCTGGCCCCAGGCCTCAGCGCGCTCCCGCAGTGGCTGGCTGCCCAGGGTGCTCGTGGTGGCGGTCCCCAGTCGGCCCTGCTCCACCAGGGGCCCGAGGCGCTCGCGGAGGGCGCTCACGCTGCGCTCGGCGCCCTCGACGGCCCCGGCCCGGTACACGGCCAGGCGTTTCTGCAGGTCCTCGGCGTCGCGGAGCAGCCGCTTCCGCAGCTTCCGCAGGTGGGAGGCCAGGCGGTTCCGCAGCTCGTCGGTGGTCTGGCCCAGCATGGCCTGCACCTCGTTGCGGTAATGCGCCAGGCGGCTGCGCAAGTCCTCCATGTCCGTGCCCAGCCGGGCCTGCGCCGCCTGCAGCTCCTTGGACAGGCGGGCCCGGGTTTCCTGGGCCACAGGGCTCAGCTGCTCCTCCAGCTCCGCCTTGTAGGCTTTCACCTCCTTCATGGTCTCCTCCATCAGCGCCCTGGGGGCCGAGAGGGCGGGAGCGTGGGCATGGAGAGAGAGAAATAGGGATCTTGGGCTAGAAGGATGGAGGACCAGGAGAGTAATATTCCAGAGACAGGAAGCGCCGAGAAACAGAATCGGAGAGAGGTGAAGCCAGGAGCTCAAAATGGAAAGAAAGCAAGAAATGAACAGAGACCCAGACCCCCAGGAATCGGCGCCGGGGGACAAAAAGAAACCCAGACCAGTAGAGGCTGAAGGTCCAGAAGGCACTGCCTGCCAGGAGGATCAGGGGCCAGGACAGGGACACTCACGTCAGTTCCTGGGTGATCTGGGTGCTGAGCAGCTCCTCCTGCACCTGGTCAGACAGCGTCTGCACCCAGCGCAGGTAATCCCAGAGACGACCCAGAGCCAGCTCCCAGGGCTGGCTGCCCTGCCATTCGGGCTGCTCCTGCCCCAGCTGCACGTCTGGCTCCGGCTCCACCTCCGCCCGGCATCCTGCACGGGAGCAAGTTCATGGCTGTCAGGGTCCTCTGCCCACTGCAGGCACACAGTACCTGGTACAGAGTAGGTGCTCAACCAGTGCTGGTGGGCTTCTTTAGAGAGCTGGTGAGCAGAGACGGGGGTGGAGGGACATCCAGCACATTTAATCACTTGACCAGCATTGATTGTCCTGTTCTCCATGCAGGGCCATGCTGGGGTGACGGAGAATAAAACTAATCACAGCTGACACTTACCTAGTGCTCACTACCTGACTGACAACGATGCATTAGAAACTGTTATAACTCCCATTTTAAGGATTGGGAAACTGTGGCTCAGAGTTAGTAAAACAGCTGCTCAGAGCCAGTGAATGTCAGAGAGGCCTCAGACCTGAGGAGATAGACCAGCAGAAGAGGGGACCCAGGGATGGAAGGAGGGCAAGGGGTGCAGCGGAGGATGGAAGGGGGCGGGGGCAGGGAACCAGAGCAAGCTCCGCCCTCATACCGGCCAGGAGCGTGACCACCAACGCAACCCACAGAGCCTTCATCTTCTGGCTTGAGATTGGCCAACCTAGGGGAGGGAGAAATTGTCACTCAGCGGCAGTGCGGGCTCCTCCCACCTAGAGCCCCGCCCCATCCGGTCACGGCCTTCAAAGCCTTGGACCCCAGCATCTGCATCAGCCTAATCCTATCACAAATGTTTACCAAGCGGCGCCTTCATTGTCTATTTAATTCCCTAATTGTCTTGTCCTATCTCCTCATCCCCAGGTCTGCCGCAGCCAAAATTCCAGGCCCTCTCCCAAAGTTCAAATTCCACTCACCCCGCCCTCCCCTCCATCCCGGAGTTCCATGGGAGCTCCACCTGGGCGTTCCAACCTCGCATTCCTCGTTGTGCCTTCACATTCTAACCTCCAACTTCACATCTATACACTGCCTTCCACATATTCGCTAATTTAATCCTCATTTAAAAGCCCTTCAACCGATGCTCTAGTAACCCGGCCACCATCCTGGTGGCCATCCTGTTACTCCCGATCCTCACCCTGTGCCTCCCATTAACAAGAGATATTAGGACGATGGGGGCACCCAGGAGGTGCTCAATAAATGACAATGACAATTTGTGGCTCTTGCAACGGCTCACTTAGTTTTTCCTACAGGTCCAGCTGCTCCCCCAACCACACCTTCCAGGCAATTCAGGATGCCCCTGCTGCCCACCCTTCTTCTAGGTCCAGTCCCGTCTCTGGCCTCATCCTGCTTCTGTCCTGGCCCAGGCGTAGGACGTTGGACGGTCACCTCCTCCCCCGCAGCCCAACTCTCACAGAAGCCCTGAACTGGGCTCTGTGTCCCCAACTCTGCTTCTCACCAGCTCCCGGGGAACGGTGTCCTTCGCGCCTCCTGGGCTGAGCAGGACTCAGGGATCCCAGATTCATCCAATTATAAGGCTCCTCCTGCCCCGCCCACTCTTCCAGAGCTGGGGCGAGCTGGGCCAGCCCCCGTCAGGTCACGAGGTGGGCTGTCCTCCCCCTTCAAACAAGGCAGGGAGGAGGAGAGAGGTGGGGCTTGGAAGCCCTATCATCCCCCCCACTCCCAGCCCCATGAATGGAGGTGACCTCTCACCCAGAAACTCAGGCGCCTTCCTCCATTCTGGTGGGTGGGTTGGGGGGGATGTTAGGGGGGCATGTGGAAGGGAAAGGCTTAGGCAGCTGCCCGGAACACCCATTCCCCACTCCTCTCTTTTCCAGCAGTTGGTTGAATAGAATTTGGGGGAAGGGCTGGGGGCGTGAGATCCTGGGTCATTGGAAGCAGGCGGCTGGGGTCTTGGATTTCTGGGTTGAGGCAGAAGGGAGATGGAGGCCCAGGCAGAAATGGGATGGGAGGTCGAGGTGGGGGGGTGCTTATAGCGCAAGTGGTAGAGCGCATGCGTAGCATGCACAGGGTCCTGGGTTCAATCCCCAGTACCGCCTCCAAAAAACAAAACAAAACAAAACAGATAAGCCTAATTACCTCCTCCAAAAAAAAAAAAAAAAAAAAAGAGAAAAGGGATGGGAGGTGTGGGGACAGTGTAGCATCTGCTAAAAGCCTAGGCTTTGAGTGAAACCCGGTTTTTAACCCTCACTCTCTGTGACTTTGGGCACACGTAAGTACCTCTCTGAGCCCTTTTCCCCATTTGTGAAATGAAAATCTAGCATTTTAACAGAGGCTTTGTGGATTCCAGGAGCCACCTGCATATTGTGCCATCCCCCAGGGCTTGGAGCATTCATGTTGACTCTGGAACCAAAATGTCCTGGCCTGAATCCAGGCGACTCTGCTGGTCGCCAGCTGTGTGACCATGAGCAAATGACAGCCTCTCTGAACGTCCAGTTTCTTGGTCCAGAAAACGGATAGTTGCCTTATTGTTTGGTGAATCATTTGGTATATGTCAAGTACTGAGAACCGTCACTGCTGTGGTGGGCCACAGTGTCACTGTCCGCTCCCCAGCAGCCGTTACATGCACCCCAGCTGTTTCGCAGATGAGTAACCCCTGATTTGGAATTGAGGTGGATAGTGAAGCCAGTAAGAAATGGAGGAGCTTGCTTCTGAGGGTGTGGGGACATTGGATACTGTGGCGTCTGAGGCTGGTCTCAGGAAGGGAGCCCCCGTGCCAGACAGGCAGGGCCTGTTTGCTTTGGCCTCAGAAGGCCCTGGCAGGGAATGGGTTGGGTGGCTTCTCTGAGCCGTGAGGGGTCATCACTGGTCAGTGGACTCCCTCCCCAGACAGTGCATGCCAGGGTTTCAGTTCCTCTGTCTGGAGTGGGGTCAGGGGTGTCAGCTTGCCTCCCTTGCTTCCAGCACCCCCTGTCCCCACCAGTGAATCAGACTCCAGCCCCCTCCCTCCCCACCAGGGGCCAGAAGCCCACGCCCTTTTCCCAAGGGTAGTAACTGATTCTGAAGCCCTTCCAGGTGCTTGAATACTTCATGAACCTTTTCAAAAGCTCTGATCTTCCTGTTAGTCTTCACACACCTTCATCCTTTGCCTTCTTTGGAACCTGGAAAAATCTTGGAGTCCCAGCCCTCTGCCCCCACCCCTGCACCCAGAGACAGCCTCATCCCTGTTGCTTTAGTTCTTAGGGACAAAGTCCTCTGCAGCCACGCTGGCCAGGCCAAGCTGAGGTGAGTGACCACAGGACAACGTCCTCCTGGGAAGGGAAGCCTGTGATGTCCCCGGCGGCTGGGAAAGTCACAAGGAGGCTGTGTGACCCTGGGCCAGGCCCTTCCCCGTGCTGGGCTGGGCTCTGGCCAATGACCAGACTTGACTCCCTTGCGGTCTGTGCCCCCCCGCCGGCCACTGTGGGGAGGTCAGGTAGATGGAATAGGCCAAACGGGGCCACAGACACATCACGCATAGGAAAACAGAGGCCTCCCATTTCACTTGGGTTTTTTTCATGTATATTTTTTGTTGTTTTTTTTTTTTTCTGTAAAATGTCCCAGTTCTTCCATAACTTATAAACATGATTTATATGCAGGGTGGGCGGGAAAGTGGGCAGGGCAGGCTAACTGGGGGTGGGAAGCTCCTCTGCTTGCTGCCCCCTTGGGGCTGGGCCCAGGGCCCTTTGGGGGATGGGAACACCCCAACACCTCCCTGAGGTTGTCTGGCTGCCTCTGCCCCATGGTGCTCAGAATCCCGTGTGCCCCTCGATTCCAGAATCCCTTCCTGGACCTCCAGGCCTGCGGGGCATGCTGCCCCTGGTACTCTGAACCCTGAAGCGCCCGTGGTTCCAGAATCCCCCCTTAGCTGCTGGGGTGATGGGTCCCCTCCTTTCCGCTGTCCCCCTGACCCCCGAGGAGGGAGGGAAGGGAGGGGGAGGGGAACTCAGGTCTCCCCTCCATGGCAGGGGGAGGGGGAGGTGGGATCTGAAGGAGAAAGGGCGTGGAAGGCGGGGGCCAGGAGGGGCTCAGCCAATGGTGAGGCCGAAGCCGCACTGGAACTTGTTCTTTCGGTGATTCAGGAAGGCCCCGAGGGCCAATGTCAGGGGCAGGGGTGGGAGCTTCTTCTCCAGCGTGGCACCCACGATCCAGTTGCTGTCCACGGAGCCTGCCGGCAGATAGCTGTGTAAGAGCCACGTGCTGGCTTCTTGCTCTGTCCCCAGGAGCTGCCCCAGACTGCTGTCCATGTGGTCCCCATCATCCCGAAGCCCCTCAATGCACCCCAAGAATTTCAGCTCTGAGCTTAGTGACACCCCACCTCTGGAGAGCCCCCCCAGCATCCACTCTAGTGCTGTTCACACCAGGTTGCTGCGGCTCTCTGGGGATGGGTCTGTCCCTCACACTGTTAGCTCTCGGGGATGGGGGGGGGACAGGGCCTGGTGACTGCTGTGTCCCCAGCCCCCTCGACACAGGACTGGGTACACAAGGCTGAGTATCTGCTGAATGAAAGACTGAACTCTCCTCTAGGGCTTGTGTGCCAGAACCTGACAGGTGTGCAAGAACCTGGTGCCATTCCCGCACGGTGGGGAGGGAGGACTCACTGACCAGGAGTTGAGGAGAGCAGAGCCGCAACCCAAACCCAGCCTCTGACAGCGGGCTACTGCCTGCAGAGCGAGGGCTCGAGGGGCAAGCAGGGGAGGCAGGCTTCAGAGGCAAAAACAAAAAAACCCCCAAACCCTTCACTGGGCCTCCTCGCTGCCTTGAGAAGCCCTGGCCCAGGCCGACTGAAGCTGCCTTACTGGGGCAATCTCCACACACCCCAAGCCTGAGAAGCACTGAGGTCCAAGAAGAAACGAGACTAGAGTCGGTGAGCCTGGGGGAAGGTTCTGGATCTAGCTGAGGCTGTGCAACCTCCCAAATGGGAGATACGGGGTGGGCTGGCTGTGCTCCAAGTTGCCTTCCACTCATGATAAAAAGAGAGAAGGGGCCCGGTGTGCAGACTGGGAGAGGGCCACTGGCGGGGTGAGGAGGGAGGGTGGTAGATACAAAGCTCGGGGCCCAGGCACCTACCCTCCCTGGGTAATTTGGGGGCCCGGCATGATGCCCTTTACCATCTCCCCTGGTCTAGACACCCCCTCAGAGCTGAGTCACCTGTTGTTTCCCAAGTAAGGAAATGGGGGCCTGTACCTTTGAAGAGGAGGTTGGCCTTGGGCAGGTCCAACTGGTACCCGAAGGAGACACTTGTGTCCTGCATCCTTGTGCTGGCTTCGAACTCCACACCCACCTGTAGCTGGAGAGGCCAGGACAACACGGGCGAGTCAGCCTCCTGGGTGGGTCTCAGGCACAGGAGCCCCCAGCACCCCGTGCCTGGCAAGCATACCCCGATAGCCAGTCCCCGGACTAGCTCACCTGGTCGCTGGCTTTGTGGTAGTACGTGGCGTGCATGCCCGCCTGACCCAACGTTACTGTTGCCACCCAGTTGTTCACTGTAAGAGAGCAAGGCGGGGGGTGGGGCAGGTTACCAAGGGGGCTTGGGCATCTGGGAACCTAGGTTCTCCCCCACCTCCCTCAGACCCAGGAGTCCAGGCCCCTAGCCCCCTCCTCCTTTGGACCCAGGTGACCAGGGCCCCCAGGCTCACATGTATATTTCCCAGCTAGTGACATAACAGTGCCCTCCTCCCCGGGCCGCCGGTGGTAGACCAGCTCTCCGCCCAGGGCCAGACATGGCGTGATGCTCTGGAGGTAGTGGGCCACGAGGATTCCTGCAGGGAAGACATTAAGTTAACACTTGGTTTGTTGGTTAGTTTCCGCCTTGTCACAGTGCCAGGCTAGACTCCTGCTCCAGGCAGCCTTCTAGGCTTGCCCCTGCCGGAGGCTCAGGGCTGCCTCAGGCCTCCCAAGCAGGCTCCTTGCTCAAGTGGTTCACAGGACTCTGAGGTCAGCCTCCCAGGCCCCATGGGACCTCAACTACTCTGCATTCATTTGCCTCCGTTTACGGAGGAGGCTACAGACGCTGAAAGATTAAGTCACTCCCACAAGGTCACAAAATGGGTCAGGGGCAGACTCCAGGCCTCTCCACCTCCCAAGCCCAGGCTCTGAACTGCTCTCCCGCCAGGAGAAGTAAGAGGGTACGGTTGGTAAGAGCACACCTCGGGGGGCCAGAAAGCCTGCGTTCAGATCCCAGCCCCACCACGTGCTGGTGGAGGTACCTCAGGCCTCTGGCATCACTCCTGGCAAGGACCACCTGGCAAGGTTGTGAGGAAGAGCTCAGGGCTGGAAGCAGGAGCAGTATCTACACAGCCAGCACCCAGCAATCACGAGGATGGGCCCTGCTGAGGTCTACTTCCTCTGTTCCTCGGCAGCCAGGGATGGCTCTGAGGCCCCCTGAGTATATGCTAACAAATGACTTCATCACTGCGCTAATTCCTTGAGCCCGAGGACGGAGACTCACTCGTGTCTGTCTCTGAAGCCCCAGAGACTAGACACCACAGAGTGACCTCTGCAGAGGGGAAGAACCAGGGAGGAAGAGAGGGGGTATGCAGAGGGAGTGAGAGAGAAAAGGAAAACAAAAGACAACTCTGTAGTGACAGGAAAATGATCAGAAAGGGAGAGGGATGGAGGAATGCAGATTCCTAACCTGAAAAGATGGAGCAGGTGAGCTCAGTGGAGATAAGCTTGGAGATAAGCTTAGAGATAGACACTCAGTGAGAAGGAATACAGGGCAGAAAGGAAGGTGGGGACAGGCAGGGACAGGACAGGCCCAGAGTTGGGGGGTGGTACAAAGCCTGGGGGACAGGAGCACGAGGTGTCAACCTAGAGACAGGAAGCAGGAGATGTAAATATGCTTCCCAGAGATCAGAGGCACAGCCTGGGGACAGGCTGGAGGCAGCAGGACAGGGACGGGTAGACAGCATCAGGGGCCGCTCACATGTGCAGGCACACCTGGGAAGGGGCGGCCACCAGCGGAACTGAGGGAGGCTGAGGGTTCCCGGCCAGGGACCTGGTGGTGTCTTCTGGGGCAGCTGGGGTCAGGGTGGGCTGGAGCGGATCCCTAAGGGCTCGAGTGACTGTGTCCGTTTCTTCACCCCACAAGTAGATGATACAGATCTGCCTCCTAACTCCTACCCCTGGAGCTGCCTGTTAAACCATCACCAGCACACCTCTGGCCCGGAGCGCCCTCTCCTTTCAATAAAAGGGAACCCGAGACCCAGAGAGAGAAAACTGACTATCTCGAGTTCACACAGGGACTTCAACTCAAGAGTCTCTGGCCACTACTGGGACTGAGAGACCCCCAAACTTCTCTCCCACTCGCCCTCCATCTCCTGGGACTGCCTCGTCCTCTGCTCCCTGGATCCCACTCTCACCCTCTCCAAACAACCCTGCACGCAGCAGACAGAGGGATCTTGCTCAAGCACAGACCTGACCCCGCTCTCCCCCTGCTCAGGCTCCCCACTGCCAAGGAGACCCTGGCTCCTCACGGAACAGGTGCAAGGCCCCATATGGCTGGTCCCCAGCTTTGAGAGAGCCATCGTCTCATCCCATAACACAGCTGGCCACACTGCAGGAACACGTGGAGCTCTCTTCTGCTTTCAAGCCCATGCACACACCATCCCTTCGGCTGGGTGTACCCGTCCCTCTGCTTCGTCTGGGAAAGTAAATGCTTGCACTGAAGCCATTTCCTGGATTTGCCTGCTTTCTCCCCGTGGGATTGAAGCTGCCATCACCACAGGACCACTGCGGCCGCATAGCCCTGGCCTCCTGCAGTCGGCCTGAGCCTCTCCTGGTTGCCCCGTGCCCTATGGAGTCGCTCTCTCTGCGCCCCAAGCACGTTCCCCGGGCCTCTGGCTCATGGTTGCTCTGCGCCGGGATGTTTTTCCTCCGAGGGCTTTACAGCTCGCTGCCCAGCACTTAGCTCCTCACAGACCTGAGCATTCCAGCCCTTCCTGCATCTGTCTCCTCAAGCTGCTCTGGTTTTCCCTCCTGCTTGCGTCCAGACCCAGCTCCCCCATGACCCGGGAGCTCCCCAAGGAAGGAGCTTTGTCAAGACCAGTGGTTCTCAACCAGGGGCCATTCTGCAACGTCTGGAGCAGCGAGGGAGAAACCACGGAGCTCAAGACCCCGCAAGAAGGACAGGAAGTGAGTCAGGGATCTGTGGGCAAAGAGGAGGCCGCGGGCAAGGGGCAGAGTGCAGCTGGCCTGGAAAAGGAGCCTGGTCTCCGGAAACCTACAGGGAAGGCAGGGGCTCTCTGGCTTTGGGTCCCAGCACCACCCAGCCCAGAACAGGCACAGGTGCGCGAGGTGCTCAGAATGAAGCAGAGGCTCCAGGGGAGGAACTGAGGCCATGGGAAGGAACTGAAGTGAAACGACGGGCTCCTCAGTGAGGCAGAGGCTGCGATTCAAATCTCAGCTCCTCTGCTTCCTAGCTGTGTCCGTTTCACCCCTGAGCCCTGCCCTCATCTGTGGGAACACTGAGCCCTGACCCGTGGTGGGAGTGCACCCTAACTAGGCATAGTTCGCCCCGTACTCGGGGCTGAAGCTGGGCTCTCCCACTGCTCCCTCAGGAAGATGTGCTCACTGCTACTGTGCCCGAGAGACAGACAAGGAAACTGAGGCTCAGAGGGGGCGGAGCCACCGACTACAGGTGGTCAGCACTGACCCGGGCCCAGTAGTTTTGATCAGTGTCTCGGGGGGACGAAGGGACACCTGTTAAGAACTGAGAGACGAGAGTGTCACCAGTGGCCTTGGGCTCCAGGGAAGAGGGAAGGAGAGGCCAGCGCTGGGAAGATGGAAGGACGACGCTGGCGAGTGTTCGCAGGGCGCGGGCCAGTGCTAGAGGAGCCGGAACTCTGGAGGTGGACTCGCTGATGTCCTTGGGGAAGCACTTGTCCCTGTGGGCCTCGATGAGTTGGGGGTGACGGCAGCACCAACCCCACAGGGCTGCTGAGGATTCTGTGAGCTTCTACAGGACCACCTGTTTCTTCATCACTCTACCCCTAGTGCCTCGAATGAGAGACAAAGTGCGCACGATAAGCTTTGGGCCTGATAAAGGGCAGGAGGTGGAAACCAGCTTGCGCTATAACCATCACTCAGCATTTTCTGAGCACCTACTCTGTTCCCAGCATGGTTCCAGGTGCTGCGCAGACAGTAGTGAGTAAGCAGACGACTCCCTGCCTGCAGAGAGCTGATGTCCTAGCGTGGGAGGCAGGTGAGGAAGAGCGAGACCACTTCAGAGGGAAGGGCTACCACGGAGACGCGAACATCACTTTAGCCAAGGAAGGTCTCTCAGCGAGGGTGGTGTGTGTCCTGAGAGGCGTTCATTCAGCCATGTCAAGATCAGAAAGAATTCCAAGCAGTGGGGATGGCAGATGAAAGAGAGGGGCCCGGGGAAGAAACAACACAGCGATTCCAGAAGAGCTCTTGTGGTCCAGCTGCAGTGAGCATGTGAGCAGGTGGAAGAGGAGGGTGGAGGGGACAGGACCCCCGCTCTGGGGCCCCTGGATGCAGCCCACCTAGGAGGCCTCTCATGCCAAGCCTCCCATCTCCCAGCCCGTCCCTCTCTCCTCACCTTCACGGCTCCTCTCCTCCCCTTCTTCTGGAAGCTCAAAGGTGACACCTCTGCAAAGGCTCCTGAGCCTCCAGAAGGCAGAAGTGAGGGCTCTCCCTGGGGACTCCCAGATATCCTGGCTTCCCACCTCACACATGCATTCACTCAGCGCTCACTGCCCAAGAGCCTAGGGCCCAGCCACAAGGTGGGAACCAACGCCACCCTTCCAGTGGTCCAAGCCAAAAAGAAGGGGACTGATCTCTTATTTCTGACCTCTCTCTTATCCCCAACACCCAATCCATCAGCAATCCCCACTGCTCCAGCTTCAAAGTACATCACTTCTCCCCGCCTCCACTGTCCCCAGGCTGGAACCCCTTGTGGTCCAGTCTCCATGTGTTGGCACAAGGGGTCCCATTAGAAGCTAAGTCAGACCCTGCTCCTCTCAAAATCCTCTGGTAACCCCAGACTCACTCAGAGTAAAACCAAAGTTTTACAAAGCCTTATGTGATTTGGCCTCATTGCCCTCCTTCCTCTTTCATTACAGCCCGGATCTTCCTTGACGTTCCAGTAAAGGGTTCTACCTCAGAGCCTTTGCACTTGCTGTTCCTTCCAGCTGAAAAGCTCTTTTCCCATGTATTTGCTTGACACCTTCCCTCACACCCCTCAGTCTTCGTGCAAACATTAGTTATGTAACGAAGCCTTTTCTGCAGACTCCACCCAGCGCTCCTGAGGCTGTAATCTTTTCACATCACTCCATCACTACGTCTTTTCTTTATATGCTGCTTTACTTGTGTCAGGAGAATGGAGGCTCCCAGAGGACGAACTTAATTTTCCTTTGTTCACCACCTTACCCTTGGGGTCTAGAATATACACAGTACGTGATCGCTAAACACTCACTAAATGAATGTAGAGAAATCAAAGGCAGACACCTAGAGATGAGAAAAAAAAAAAAAGGGAACCAAAGCGGAGAAGTACAGACAGAAGAAGTCAGACGGTCCCTGCCCCCAGCTAACCCCATCAGCTTCCATCTCAGACTCACTTGCTTCCCCGCAACTGCGCGCAACTGCACGTAGACCCCGCCTGCCTTGGGATCTGCTCTCTGCCCCCAGGCAACCCCAGAGCCGCACAAGTAGTAACAAGAGCAGCTCATCTTGGGACCTGTCACATGCTTAACCCTATTTGAAGCTCTCCAGACATATGAACTTCCACGACCTACTCAACAAGTCTGTGAGGCAATCTGATTTTACAGATGAGGAAACAGGCCCACAGAAGTGATGAAAGTGCATATAATCGCAGTTGAGACAGCAGCACAGCTGGGGCTTCAATCGCTTTCTCACCCACAATGCTATGGGGCCCCATGTTCTCAAGACATTCCTGCCCTGGACCAGTTCTTGGATAGTAGAAAAGGAGGGAGAAAGAAATGGATTTGCTGGTTGAGCTGGGGCGGGGGTTGAACCACCCTCCAAGCCCTGGGCCTCTTACCTGAACCCACCAGGACGTCTGGGTTCCCCAGGGTGACGGCTGCCGTGAAGTCGGAACCCCGGTATTCCCCGTCTACCTGCCAGTTCACAAACTTCGACTGCTGGGTCTGTGAGGGAGAAGGGGATGCGTGAGGGTCCCTCCCAGATACAAAAGCCTTTCCTTATCCCCTTATTTTCTTTCTTTCTTTTTTTTTCTAGTTGAAGTATAGTTGATTTACAATGTTGTGTTAACTCCTGATATACAGCAGTGATTCAGTTATATAGATATATGTCATGTCCAGTTTTCTTGTTTATGGGAGAGAGGCTTCAGCCTCCTAGACCCTCCCTAAGAGCAGGTTCAAAGATTTACTAGTCAAGTAAGGGAGGGAAGGCAGAAGCAAAGGAAAAGCAGTCAAACAACAGAGCTGGCAATAGGCAGGATCCTAGTTCCTCCTCAGGGGATCTACAGAACAATGCGTCTTTGAGTTAAGGCCCTACCCAGATGGATGTAACTTTAGGCTGGGCACCAGATTCCTGGCATAACACCCTGCGACCCCCCTCCAAACAACCAGAAGAAAGTCACACATCCTGCAGCCCTTCCTCACCAAATCTGCCTTTAAAAACTCTTCCCTGAAAACTGTCTTTAAAGTCTGAGCCACCCGTACTCTGCTCCAAACTCAGATGTTTTGGTTTGTTTGGCCTCACTGTGCATTGGGTATATGAACTTAGGTTCCTGGGTTCGACAAGGGCTTGGTGCTCAGGGTGACTAGGGGAGCAGCCAACACAACTCCCACTCACCTGAATGGCCATCTTCGATCTGAGGCCAGGGCCCAGCTGGTGAATGACCTGAGCGTTGAGGCTGCCACTATTGTCCATGTCACCCACCAGCACGGGGAATGCCTGTGGGGCAGAGAGCAGGATTAGAGATCAGAGACAGAGCACTAATGGAAGTACAGGCATGACGGGCCTCGGTGAGAATCCTAGATTTAGAAAGCCCCAGACTGAGCTCATCTCCTCCAGGAAGGCCTCCAAGACCACCTAGGCTGAGTTAGGCTCCTCTCTGGGTCCCCACAGCCTTTGGTTCCCCCATTTCAGTCCTGCCCACCCTGCACTGTTACTATCTGGTGACAGGTCTGTTCCCTTTCTCTGCTAGGCTATGAGCCTCATGGCTGTTTCAGTCACTGCTAGGTCCCCAGCACCGCTCAGCACAGGGCTGGGCACAGAATGGGGTAAAAGGAAAGTTTGTTGAATAAACTAATGTATTGAATGGAAATAGTTAATATAAGCAGAGATCTAATTTAGCCCAACTCCTCCTTGTCCTGCCTCAGCCTCCTTACAAGCCCCCAGGTTTGCCTTCTTCACTCCCCTAACCTAACATTTTTCAGGATGTCTGCGAGGCTATTTCCAAAGCATTCATCCCACCATGTCTTTCCCGCTTCAGATCTTCCTGTGGCTCTCTCGCGCCCCCTAGTGAAAGTTCAAATGTCTAACTTGGCCTTCAAAGCCCAGCATGATCTACAACCCAGCTCTGCCCCCTCTAGGTCATTACTCTCTGGTGACCCGGGTGTCCCCAGACTTGCCCAGCCCAAGGCTAGGCAGAGAGGTGGGGGTCAGGATGAAGGAATGACCCAGATTCCAATGCACCTTGGAGAGACACAGTCCCCACCTCCCAACACCCTCAGCAGCTCTGGCCTCCTACTGACAAAGTCTTCTTCGCTTGCCTGTTTGGCTACATTATTTGTTAGAAGAAAGATACAATGAATGAATGGCAAAAGGAACCTCACCTCTGTGGGACTCAGCTGCTTTGTCCCCACATACGTGACCCCGAAGTGGTAGTTGGACTCCCCGATTGTGCTGAGGGCTACTGTGTGGTTCACCTGGGAGAAGAGGGAGGGCTGTGGTGACGAGACTGTGCCCCCTCCCCCAGGAGCCCAGCTGAGCCCACTCCCAGGACAGCTCCCCTCCCACCTGGGATAGGGGATACTTGCCAATCTGGCTTCCCCATCAGGGCATCTCTGGGCTGGGCAGGGGATGAAGAGTGGGAGGTGTGGACTGACTAGATTAGAGACTCAGAGAAGAGATGTGCCAGGGCTGGGACTGCATACCTGGTACTTCATTCCTGCCTGGATGCTGGTAGTAGGGGAAGGGAGGATCTCTGGTTTCTGGATCTCTAAACACTACCACTGGCCCCCATTGAGTAGTCAGCCTGGCACTGTGTCTCTGAGTCTTTTCAAGTACCAAGGAGCCCAGACCTTTAGGGAGGAGGAGTAAGGGGGCTGTATATGCAGATACAGGGGAATGGCTGGGATGACCTCTGGAGGATAATGGCCTCAAGAAGGCTCACCTGGAAATGATTACTCAACCCTTTGTTGACTGTGAGCTTGACACCTTCCATCTGAATAGGAAACAGCTCTAAAGAAGAGAGAAATGCTATCACACTCCAACACACACACACACACACACACTATCTCTCATCCCTTCCTTCCCTATCATGCTGGCTCTCCCTTCTCCAGGGACGAACAAGCAGCACACTGCACAAAGTACCCCAACCAGCAAAGAGGCAGAATAGCCTAGTGGATGGGCCCAGGACCAAGGCCTTTGCCTGCATCCAAATCACAGTATTACCTCTGTGACCTTAAGCAAGTCACTTTATGTCTCTGTCAAACGTTATCATTTGTAAGATGAAAATACTCACTACATGGAAATATTGCAAGAATTTAATGAGTTAACACATACTGAATTCCAGAACAGTGCTCAATAAGTCTCCACCACTTTTGCTACCATAATTATTCCAAGCCAGGATCCTAAGCCTTGGGTTCCACCGCCACTGGCCCCTTGCTGACACTTTGCTGACACTGTGACCTTGGGCCTCAGTTTCCCTCTCAACCACATGAAGCTGGCTTGGCTGATTCCTGGGGATCCTGAGGTTCCTAAGGCTTTTCTCTAAGGCTCTGGCATTCCATCCCAAGGTTCCACCATTTGATCCCATCGCTCTAAGCCCCAAGTCTGACATTCCACCACGCGATCCCAACGTCAACTCCTAATGCTCTGTTAAGTGATTCCAATGGTCTATGCCAATTCTCAAGGTCCTCAACGTGCTCCCGCTTCCCCCGAGATCTGGGCCATCGAACCCCTACCAGGCCCCTAGCCCCTCACCCTTGCACTTCCGGTGGCACTCCTCGAACGTGCCCGGATTGGGCAGGCAGCCGCAGGCCCCATCATCCACGGTCCCTCCAGAGCTGGCGGCCGCAGTCCCGGGGGTCCGTTCGGAACCTCGACCTGCGCCAGCCCCAGTGCCCAGGCCGCCCCCGAGCGGCGGCAGCGTGAAGCCCGGAGGAGAGGGCGGAGGCGGCGGCAGTCCCACGAGGGGAGGCGCAGGCGGCGGCGGCGGCGGCCCTGCGGGCGGCGAGCTAGCGGCCAACACGTTCCCCATGGTCGCCTGCAGGGGAAAGGTCAAAGGGCAGAGGTCAAGGCCCGCAGTCTCCAGGCCCAGTCCCCAGCCAACACCCCCCTGCTCGGAGCCTCGGTTCTCACCGCGGCAGCGCCTCCTCCGGGTCTGGGCTTCGCTCCCACCCCGTGCGCCACGCGCAACCGAACCCGATGCCGCCGCCGCTGCCACCGTCGCCCCGCCCCACCTAGCCCATTGGTTTAGCGTGCCTTGGGGTCCGCCCACCAGCTTCAGAGCCTGGCCTTACTATTGGAGTCATGGATGAGAGTCCCACCCATCTCTTTGGAACGTCCTTTTCTGTTGGTTTCCACTCTCAGGTCAAAGCACACCTCCCCGCCCTTCCCATTGGCTCGGGGCGCCCACCCCGATTGGCTTGCGATGCCGCGGGTTCCTGTGCTCACTCGCCATTGGTCTGTGCTGCGCACTTTGCAACGCCCATTGACTTATCGCCTCTGCCCCATTCCAGAAGGCGTTCCCCTTTTCGACTCCGCCCCGCGGCGAAACTGCCATGATAATTGGTCGGCCTTGGCCCTTGCAGCATCCTGATTGGCTCCAACAGGTACAGGGGCCCGACCCTGGTGGCGTAATCAACCTCGTGTGTTCATTGGCTAATGTGCCAGGGTCAAGGGATACAGGTAAAGGTGGGTTGAGCGGCAGAGGCTGCTAGGCAGCAAGGTCAGGCCTCGCATCCCACCAGGCACCGCGGTAAAGGGGCGGCCCTGTAGTCCGCAGTCGCGGACCGAAAGCCGGAAGTACTAGCTTCTCCCACAGTGCCCCGGGAGAATTCTAACCCATTAGGTGAACCCTGTCCGGCTTCTTGTTACCCACAATGCCCCTTACCTATTTAACGGGACAGTTGCCGTAGACCCACCCCTTTCATTACCCATCATGCCCTCTGTGTCTCTCCCTCCGCCCCAACCCTAGTCATGGCGGCTTCTATCTTTGGCCCATTCATTCCTGTCCCATTACCCAGTATGCCTTCCGTCCCATTCATTTCAGTTTGGTTGCTTGAACCCCCGTTAGCTCATTTCTGTCAGTTCACTTCCATCGTTCTTCCAGCCCTTCCTTAACTAACCATCAAGTTTTGGGTCCACTACCCATTATACCTGGGACCCCTATTTCTCCATTATTCATCCCCCCGGCTCATTCATTCGGATCTATTACCCATCATACCCTGAGCCCCTATTACAACATTATACATAATTTTGCCTTTGGCCAATTCTCAATTGCCAGTTATTCATTAAACCTGGGCCCTTCATAATTAATTACTGTTATTTCTATCTCTGTTCTGTTTATTTCTGTCCATGACCCATTAGACTGCTGTTGCACGGATTCCCTTTCATTAACCACCATGCCCTGGACTCCTCCCCCTCTCCTTCCATTACCCATCGCTGTTTTTGGCTTATGCATTTTTGCTCATTATCCCCTGAATTATTTTGTTTTTATATATTTGGCCCTTTTCTTTTTGTCTGTAACCCATCTTGATTTCTAGTCCACTGATTCTCTTAAGCCCTGGACCCCCCCCCCCAATTCATTACACATCATATCTCACCCCTATCCCCTTGACAGCCCACAGAAAACACGAGTTGAGACCTGACAAAAGTACAAACTTATATTTTTAAGGAAACGCTATATTACAGAAACAATACCACATTCCCTACCCGCAACCCAGATGATCCACTTTCCCCCTACTCCCCAAGGGAGATGTTTGGGTCCAATCCCACTGGGGCAGGAGTAAAAGGACTCAGTAGTCTTCAAAGTAACAGCAGGTTCTTCTCCCAAGACTGGGGTCAACAAGGCACACTCTGCATGAGGCTCACCCCATCTAGCCCTGAGCTGGGGCTTAATTCCCTGTAGACAGGAATTAGGGTAGTTGGGGCTCAGGGATGGGTCTGTACCCTGAGTCTCCTGCTGGCAGGAGGGAGGAAATGGGGAAGTTCCGTCTTGAGCTGGGGAATCCTCTTCCTCCCACTTTTGGGGGACAGGGTGGGGACTGGGCAAGTGAGGCTCTGCTGCCTGGAGGGCTCAGGTCTGGGCAGCAGTATGCCCCCAATGCCCACCCCACAGCAGAGCTATTGGGAGTTACTGCCTGAGGACAAATCAGAGGTCTGGGGTCTTCTTTGGGATTTGGGGGTAGTCTGGAGATGGTGGTGCATGAGAGGTATGATTTATGGTCAGCCTGAGGAGTCCTTGGGTGAGAGGCTGTGCAGAAACATACCTCCCCCGGCCCCTCATGGGATAAGGTTATCGGGTTTCCATTGTCATGACCCATTTCTCTGAATCAGAGATCAGGAATTAGAGGTCATAGTGGATCCACCAAGGTAGAAATCACAGATGAGATGCATGTGTGTTAACTGACTGGCCTGGCCAGAGGTCAGGGGGCCCTAGATCCCTGGCAGAAAGCTGAGGGATCAAAAAATGAGAAGTAAGAGGACAGAGTCTTGGCGGCTTACACATACATGGCCCGGGACATGACAAAGCCTTTGCCCTGGTAGGAGTCAGAGGGGCTGGAGTAGGACAGGGCGTCGTAGATGGGGTTGATCTTGTCCAGATAGTCTTCTTCCTCCTCCTCCTCCTCTAGATCCAGGGAAACCCTCTCAACAGCAGGTGGCCCTGGAGGTACCAGGATGGGGGATCCCAGGCTTGTGGCCCCCAGGAGCAGGGGCCCTGACCGTTCTTCCAAGGTGGGCAGCTCATGGTATCGAGGCATTTCCTGGGGGTGAAGAAGGAATGAGCCCAAGGTCACCTCTTGAGTGTAACACAGAATCTAAATCTGCTCCTTGACCCCCAAATCCTGCCCACGCTCTCCCCATACCAACCAGACCTGACCACACCCCATATCACCCCTTGTCACCTGGATAGATATTGCACTGGGACAATCATATAGCTCGTCCCTAACTCGAAGCCCAGAGCATGGACTGTCAATCCTAAGCCTCTCCTTTTTTTTTTTTATTATTTAATTCTTATGTTCACTTTATTCCTTGGTTGCTTGATTTAAATTTCTAAGTAATTTGTCTCTTGAAAAGTATGTGGATTGAATATTTTCTAAGTTTTTACTCACAGTGTATCACTACAGCTAAGATCTCAGTTTCCCTGAACAAGTAGGTATAAATTCAACTCCTAATACCATCTATTTCTGTGTGACCCTAAGTAAAATTTAACAATTCTGTGCTGCGTCCTTCGCAGCTTGGGACCATGTCTGAGGATGGGCGATGCAAGACTTATGAAACAGAGACAAAGTAAAGAGCAAAGATGGGACCAAGGGACTCAAGATCTTGTGGTTCTAGAGTAAGCCTCTCCTTTTCTTTTGATCACTGACCCCAAGTCTTTCCCCATGAACCTTTGACTTTAATCTTGACCTAAGCTTAGCTCTAAATAGCCCCTTGAAACTTGACCTATCTCAAACTCAACATCCAACCTCTGACCTCCAGGAGACCGCTGAGGAGAGACACTACTTGTCTTGTTCCAGTTCCCGGCACAGTGTCCAGCAAATGGAGATACTCAACCAATTTTCTTTGATGGAGTGACTTCAAATGCTAACCTCATGTCCTTGAACTTTTACAGCTATGACCTCAAGAATGAATCCTAAATGCATCTCAGTGCTCTAAGCTCTAATCAGAGATACAGTCCTGAACTTGAGTTGGACATTTACTCCTTGACCTCTTATGTCAAGAGTCCCTTAAACCCAGACCCCGAATCTTACTCTTGTTGTCTCCCGGGCTCCTACCTGCTCGGTGCATGATACGCCAGCATCAAAGTAGGGGGTCTTGAGTGGGCTGTGCTCCGAGGCCCCCAAGGTAAAGAGCTGGGAGGGCTGTGGTGGGAAAGATGGGGTAGGTCAGGACCCCACCCCCAGACAGCCTCTCCCCATCAGCCCCCCTCCCAGGTCTGGCCTCAGTGGGGAAAGGTAGTGAGGGGGTGGGTGCAGCCTGAGCTCCAGGGAAGTGCTCACCATCTCTGGCTCCTCCAGCTTTGCCTTTGGGGTCGGTGGCTTGTATGAGGGAGGCCCCTCCAGGCTGTGGGGTAGAAGGTAAGTCAGGTAGAGGCTAAGCCCTGAGCAACCTACCCCAGGGTCACTACCCATGTTCCTCCTTCTGCCTGATCTCCCTTTCCACCACCCACCTTCCTTGCCCAGCTAACTACTGCACATCCCATGGCTTTCTTTTCTTCCAGGAAGCCTTCCTGACTCTCTAAGAGAATCAGGAACTCCTCTTACATGATAATATCCATCTATACGTCCCTCATGGGGCACTAACTGAGTTTGTATTTGAAATGTTGTTTCTGATATCATTCAATGACTGTGAGCCATGTGAGGGGGGAAAAATGAGATCTGTGTTGTCAACACGGTGTTCCCAGAACCCATTATGAGGAATTCAGGGAATATTTGTTAAAAGAGAGAATGGATAAATGAATGAAATGCTTTCCTGTCCCCTAAACCAGGTTAAATTCACTCATTCTACATACCCACAGACCAGAGCATCCTCTCTCTGTGTGTGTATGTGTGTGTGTGTGTGTGTGTGTGTGTGTGTGTGTGTGTGTGTGTGTATATATATATATATATATACACACAAATGATGATGCTTAATATGTCTTCTATCCTCAGCTCAGATGTCCCTACATCCAGGAAGCCCTCCCTGATCTTCCAGGCTGAGGCAGGTGCCCCTCCTGGCCTCCTACAGCTCCCTCAGCTTCCTGAGCCCATCCCTGGCCATGCTGTCACTGTTTGGGGACAAGTCAGTCTCCTCCAGACTGTGTGAACCCCAGCAGGGCAGGACCAGGGCCATCTCAGGCACCACTGAGTCTCAGCACCGGGCTGGGCTTAGGAGGAGAGATCAATAGCAAGTTGTTGGTTTGCACTGATAAGATGATTAAGACAGTGGTTCACAAACTTTCCTGTGCATCTTAGGGAGCTTGTTATAAACACAGATGCTGAGCCCTTCTTTTAAAAGCTCTGATTCAGTAGGTTTGGTGTAAGCCCAGGATTATGCATTTTTAATAAGTGTTCCCCCTCACACACACTGGATAGTATTATTTCAGAACCATTTTGCCTGCCAAGTATTTTCTTGCTGGATGAATTTCAGCAAGTGATTTCAGCTCTCTGAACCTGTTAGTCTTTGAGAAAATGGGTATCTTAGCTCCCTCTGAGAATTTAAGTTTCCATGACATGACACCTTTATGTGTGTGAACATACTTTAAATGTTTGTCTCATCATTATGTCCCTAACTTTCAGGACCTCATCCCAAGTAGGCATGTTGATACATGTCTGAGTACACGTTGAATGAATGAATGGATATGAGGCTTCACTGAGATCACACATGTAAAATGCATCTCGCCAAGCCTGGCACATAACAGATGTTCTACACAGAGAAGTGGGGCTAGTTTCCCTCAATATTCAGGCTCCTCTTTCCTCACAGTAATAGAGATTTTGGCTGGGCACATGGCCACCCAGAATAAAGACTACATTTCCCAGTTTCCTCTGCAGCTGGGGCATCCACGTAACTAGATTCTGGCCAATGAGAAATGAGAAGTGATGGGTTCCTTTACAGGGCTATCGCCTACCCTCGACTTCCCTTTCCCTTTCCCACTGGTAAGGGTGGGGTCATCGAGGCCAGGATGGCTGTGTCTTGTTGGAATGTGAATAAAGGCCACACTTGGTGGAGCAACAAGATAGCAGGATCCTGGGCTCTGATGACCTCACAGAGCAGAACTGTCATACCCATGCTTTCTAGAAGGCAGAAATAAACTCTCCTCTCCGGCCAATGCAAGTCATAGTTATTTTGGGTCCCTCTGTTTCATACAGCCCATTATGGGTTATTTTCTCCCAGCCTCATCCCCGACCCTGTGCTCCTCAGTTCTGGGACCCCTCCCCCATTTGCTTCTCAGGGCCCCTCACTCACTCCTCCTCCTCCTCTGCCCCCTGCAGCCTCTGCTCTTTCTTCTGCTGCCGGCAGATGAGGATGCCCGTGGCGGCCACAGCAGTAGCAATGATGGCAGCGATGATCCCCCCAATGATGCCGCCTGTGGCCCCTGCGCCTGCTGTGTTGGGTGTCTCTGCAAGAAGAGGGACAGCGTAAGGGAGTCTCCAGGAGGAAGCCATAACTCTTTATTCCCAGCCCCCCCAAGTCTCCACCCACCTGCCTACCTCCTCTCCCAAGGGCAGGGAACATTCTTTTTATTCACCTAACCCTTCCTGAGCATTTGTTGCATGAGAGAGTGGTGAACAAAGCATACAAAATTCCCAGTCTCATGGGACTTACATTTTGTTGGGCAGGGAGGCCAACAGTAGAGAAATATACACAATAGCTATCATCCAGGTGACAGTAAGTGATAGAGGATAACAATATATAGTGGAGGGGGGAGGGTGTAGCTCAGTGGTAGAGCACATGCTTAGCATACACGAGGTCCTGGGTTCAATCCCCAGTACCTCCACTAAAAAAAAAATAAATAAACAAATGAACCTAATTACCACCCACCCCCTGCCCTGGAAAAAAAAAACAATATATAGAAGGTGATAAGTGACAGAGCAGGGGCCCTCAAGGGTAGTCAGAGAGAGCCTTACTATGAGGTGACATTTGAGCAAAGACCTGAAGGAACTGTAGGGGGCAAGCCATGAGAATATGAGAGCATTCCAGGCAGAGCAAACAGCCAGTGCAAAGGCCCTGCGGAGGAAGCCTCAGGTTGTTTTTAAGGACAGCAAGGAGGCCATGTGGCCAGAGCAGTGATGACTGGGAGAGTGGGGAGCTAAGGGACCGGAGGTTATGGGGAAGGGGTGGAGCGAAAAGGCAGAAAATTGGAGGGGAGTGGGTGATTCTGAGATTGAGATCAGAACCCTGAATTCATTACACAGAATGGATTCATCCTGGGCAGAGGTCCATAGCTCCTCCAACCTAACAGGAAAAGGGGGTGAGAGAAGCCCATGACCCCGTGGACCTCTCCTTTTGTAACATTTCCTACTTCCTGAGTCTTATTGGACCAGTTACCTGTTTACTTGCCAGTTTCCACACTGTGCGCTCCAAGGGGCGGGGTCTGGCATACAGCTGGCGTTTGCTAGCAGTGTAGGGAAGGGCCCAGCAGGGGCACTCAGGGACCTACTGTAAGCCAGATAGACCAAACTCCCCCCGCTGCCCTCCTGTCACTACCTTCCCATTTGGGAGGAGGCGATGGTGGTGGGGGGGGGCACTGGACGGAGCGGGACAGACAACAACCAACCAAAGGAAATAACACGTGCGCAAAGGCGTCCCCCTTCCATCAACCCCACTGCACAGACGAGGACAGAAAGCTGCCCCGGGGATGCCGGCTGCATCCCTGGACTCTCAGATTTGTGATTTCCAGAACTTTCTGTTCCACAGCCTGGCATCCTCCGGAGGGCTTCAGAGCCGGGGGTGTGGGGATGTCAGAGTAATTGCCGCTCGGTCCATCCACATGCGGTCATCCTAAGATGGCTGCGATTCTCGTCGTCGCCCGGGAGGGCCAGGCGAGCTCGGCGGAGTCACCGCTGTGTCCCCGGCAGAGTAGGTGGGGGTCAATGCTGGTGGAAGGAACAAGCTGACCAAGCCCCTGCTGGGTGCTCAGCAACGCTCTGGGCGTTTGGGCGCAGCCTTACTGAATCCCAGGACACCCCCGGGAGCAGAGGTTATGGGGATTTAACCCTGCCCGCCCCCTCGCCCCCACCGCAGCCCCCAGCTTGGGTTTGAGAGATTTTCTAAGATACAAAGCTGTAGCCCCTCCCTCTGAATCACTGAAAATCCCCTTGGGCCCAGCCTGGGGACAAGGGAACAGGAAGGAGGTAGGAAAGGCCACTGCGGTGTTCTCAAGAGGTGGGACTTTCCCAGTTCCTCAGCATCCCCACCTGCCCTGCCCCTCAGAGCCCTCAGAATGCAGGGGGGCAGCCCTCCCTCCCAATACCCTCAGCAACCTTGCAGAGGTCAGGTCTGAGCTGCCCCCAGAGGATCACTCACAGCACCTCCCCACCCGCAAGTGCCCAGGAGTCCAGGATCCCAGCCCTGCTCTCCTGGAGATCTCAGGGCTCCCACCAGTCTGGCCTTTCCACCCAGGAAGGCAGCTTCCATCCTGGAACCCCCAAGTCCAAGCACCCCAGCCTCTAGGCCCAGTTTCCAGTCCCACTGGCCTCAGGGGTCTTGGGCATCCAATGTGTCTTTCAAGGACCCAAGTGACCAGAGCCCCGCCCACCCCAGGCTCCCACTTTCCAGGGCCCAGTTGAGTTTTCCCCACCTCCTGGGACCTAGCAGTCCCTGTCCCACCCCACAAGGAGGGGGTCTGATGTATTACAAGACACCCCCAATGTTTTCCTCCAAGGCATTTATTAACTCCTGAGTGTCATGGGGGCTGGGGCAGGCTGGAGCCCAAATCGAGTCCCTGGGGGCCCTCTGTGGGTCCCCATTACCGAGCTCCCCCCCGGGGGGCCTCCCCATCCCCATGCAGCCCTGGAGACAGAAGTCCAGTGTGTGATAGTCCACCTCCCTGCGAACCCCAGGAAAGTAAGTGGGAGGTAGCATTTGAATTCCAGTGTCCGGACAAACGAGTTCAACCGGTCTTGGAACCCTTGGCCTTGGTGGCAGGCTGTGTCTCTGTCTCTGTCTGCCTGTCTTGGGAATCACACATAAACTGCCCACCGGGAGATGAGGGAGCCGTCCAGCTGGGACTCCATGTCGTCCTCCAGTGCCGGGGGTGGAGGCAACATAAGGCCTTTCTCTGCCTTCTCCTCCTCGTCCTCCTCGTCCTCCTCTTCCTTGCCCTCTGGCCTCAGGGGACCAGGGGCCGTTGGCGTCCAGAAAACGGGGCCCCCATTCCCAAACACCTGAGTTTTCGGATCGTAGGATCCTCCTCTGCCGCCGTCGCCGCCTCCGCCAGGGCTCTTCCTCCTCCTTCTCACCCTCAGCAGGATGAATGCTAAGGACCCCCCAGCCAGAAGCAGCAGCACCAGCAGTGTCCCCCCCATAGCCCCCCACACCGCTGGACCCACGTCTCGGGGTGAGGCCCGGGGGGTGTCTGAGGAGAGAGAAGAAGGGGGTGAGAGGGAGAGAGAGAGAAGGAGACACAAGGTCAAGAGGATACATCTGGTGGGGGTGGGACACAGGGCACAGCAGGGCGTGACGGGAACTAGGGAGGTTGACTCTGGGCAGAAGAACAGAGGAGGTTGGGGTGGGGGGTGGGAGGATGTATTGTAGGGGAACAGAGCCAATATTTTGTAATAACTGTAAATGGAGTGTAACCTTTAAAAATTGCATAAAAATAGAAAAGTTTGAAAACTTAAGTAAAAGAGAAAAAACAGGATGGAGGAGGAGGTGCAGGAGAGAAGGGGGACCCATTCGCTCTTCGCTACAGGCTGGGTGCTTTGTACGTGGAGGGGTTGCCAACAGGTGGCCCCTAGATGGGTTTCCTTACACTCACGCAGTGTTTTTCAAAAATTAAACATGCCAGCCAACATTTAAAGCACCAGGCCATTTCACTGCAAATTCCAGATTTCTCTTAGAGGGAAGAAATCAGAACTGGCAACACTAAACTCTCACCTCCGCCTGGTGAAGGGCTGTGGCTGAGTGAGGTTGGTGACTCAGAAGCGAGCAGAGTTCCCCACCTGCCCCTCAGCCCATCATTTGCCAGGACCCCATAGGCATCCCATAGGCATCTGAGTTTGCAACCCTCTCCCAGAAGCTGAGGTCAGGGTCACGGAATCTTGGGGCCCTGATCTAGTCAGGAAGAGGCAGAGCTGGATGTAAGCTTGAGGCTGTTTCCAAAGCTCTTTGCATTTGAAGCGGGTAAGGGGCCTCCTGATAATTTCTTCCTTGGGAGCGGCTGGGGGCATGCATCCCCAGTGTGGAAAATGAGGCTCCCAGCGCCCACAGTCCTGGTTTCCTCTCCCTGCAGGGGCTGAGGTGGCGGGAGTGGACGGCTCTGGGGAACTTTGGGGGAGGTGGAAAAGGAAGCCAGGGAACACTAAGGAGGGAGGAGTGAGAATTGGGAGGAGGTCTGGACCCCAAGGCAGGGACAGATGATGCACCCTGCACCTTTTATCTTTTATCACACCCCCGCCCCACCCACCTGCACGCGGAGCCTGATTGGGAGAGGCCAGGGAGGATCTGCTTTGTGCCCTCCCACCCCTCCCCACGCCTCTGCACACAGGAGGGGCTAGGACCCGGGCTCCCGAGGGTATCTGTTTCCAGGGCTTTTCAAAAAGGGGGTCACGACCTAGGGGACTGTCCGATCAGTTGGGTGACTCACAAGCAGCAGTAAAACAAAGAAGAACAGAGAAAGTTTACCTAAGGTATGAATGGTATGTACTATTTTGTGAAACTTTTAGTGGGGGAATATATTTCTATACTTGTCCCCGGGGCGGGAGGCGTGAAGGGCTTCTTTCTGTGAGTGCTCGTCAGGAACGTCTGGAGACCAGTCTTTGCGCATGTTGGAACGTGCGTCTGCGTTTCTGGAGGTGGTATTTTGGAGATGGTGGATGTCTGTGTTCCTGTCTGTGGGCAGAACTTCTCCAAAGCCTCCCTGAATCAACGTCCAGCCTGGTGTGCACCCTGCGTACTTAGCCTGGGATGTGCACTGTGTCCGCAGGTATGAACCCCAATCCGTGAGTGACTGCATGTGCGGGTTTGCGCGCACATGGGAACATGAGGTGTCTCCAAGACCCTCTGCGGGGACTCAGCCAAGAGCTGGGAGTAAGTCTCCTCTCTGGGCAAAGCCCTCTGTTGACCCATTCACCACCATCTGTGACTGCATTTCTACGGTGTTCAGAGTGCATCCCCATGTCTGTTGGTGTTCATCTGTAGGTGTGCGTCTTTGTGATGATATTTTTGACCATATGCGGGTCTGCAGTTACCTTTGGGGGAGTCGGGGGGGTCTTTCCAGTGCGCTGAGTCTTTCTCTGGGGGTGTGATTCTGTGTGTGCGGCCCCCCACGCCCCAGGCTCCTGACAGGACTCTGAGAACGTGTGTTTCACTGGGTGAATGTTGCCGAAGGGCTAAACTCTGAAGCTGGTGTTTTCTCTTTGGGGGTTACCAGCAGTGGACATCTCTGGGGTTTCTGGGTGTTTTGGGGGAGTGTCTGTGTTTCCGTGGTTGTATATTCCTCCAATGGCCCTTAAGTGTGACCGTGCCTGTGCTCTGCAGGCTCCACCCCATGGAGGTGCCGACTGAACGAGTGTGGGTGGGAAGACCAGTTTCTCAGGTGTATATTTGGGGTCCAGGGGTGTATTTCCGGTTGGGCACCTTGTTGGGTCGATGGGGTGACCCTTCTCTGGATGTGCCTTTGAGGCGGGGACGGCAACTCCATCAGCATTGTATCCCCAACATCAAGGAGAGTGCCTGGCAAAGAGGAAGCCTCAACACATATTTGTCAGATGATGATTTGTTGAAAGAGTATCATTATAATGGGGTTTCTGGAGTTTCTGACGGTGGGCCCCTGACAACGTCTCTGAGTTGCTTTCTCGGCACCTGTGCGTGAGTGATGGCGTTGCGGCACGTGGAACAGCTGCTCCGAGGTTCTTTTTGCTTCCGGCGTGTCTGTCTCCCTCCCTCCAGGTGTGCGTGTTTGCACACCCGAGTGTCAAATGTGCTGAGGGTGTGCCACAGTCTCTCTGGGTGTGTGGTTTGTGGGTTTCTGGGTAGCTACGTTGTATCTCCCTGGCGAGAGTCTCAGTTCCTGAAGAGGAATCGTTTTCCTTTGGGTCTTTCGAGGGGGGCGTGTGTGTGTGTGTGTGTGTGACGGTCATCTCAGTAAGGTGGTCTCCCTCCCTCTGTCTCTAGATGTGGGTGTGTCTGTCTTCACACCTATGCCTGTGAATTTGCCTTTGATTGGGTTTCTTTTCTATTTTTTTGAGGGGGAAGGTTGGGAGGAAGACCATTTGGCTTATTTATTTACCTTGTCTTACATGGAGGTACCCGTGGACTGAAACCTGCTGAGCTTACCCTCTGCCGCTGAGCTAGCCCCGCCCCCTGCCCCAGTTGGGTTTCTCAGGGCAGGCTCTCCTCCCACCCACTGAGGCCCCGGGACAGTCCCTGCGTCCCTCCGAGCATCTGGGCCTACAGGGATGATTCCAGCCCCATTTCCATCAGCCTGAGCTTAGTTTGGCTTCATGCTTTTCCTCTCCGGCTACGTGTCTTGGGTCCCATCTGTGTTTCTGAGTTCACAGCAGGGAGACTCTGAGAACTTCTGTCCCATGGACACATCAGCCACCATTTCCGAAATCCCACCTCCAGAAACACAAACATCCCAACACACACGCTCAAACTAGTCTCCAGGTGGTCCTGACCAGCACTGGCGGTAAGAAGCCCATTGTTTCTGAGTGTTTGTTTCTGTCTAGCTCCCCTCACGAGCCTCTGTGACGTTAGTTGTGTGATCTTTGGGTGTGTCTCACTGGCCGCAGGCCGGGCCAATGTCCCTGGGTCTCTCTTCCTGAAGACCTTTCCCAGGCCTCGACTTTTAGGAAGCCCCCAGCCCAGGCCTCCACCTCCTACTTCCTCTGTCAACACCTACCCTGTCACCCCAATCCAGACCCCACCTGGGGGTAAGAAATGAAAGCCACTTTGCCCTCCTCTCCCATCAGCGAGGCGGGTCTGAATCCTCTCGAGGTCGGCGGTGCAGTCTCCCACAGTGCAGCCCCAGAACCCAGAAAGGAGGAACACTTGGGGAACAGACCCAGGGCCACACACACCACCCCCAAGACCTGCTTACCTCGAACGAGAACCATCTGCTCAGCATGGCCTGTGCCCACGGCGTTGGTGACCGTGCAGATGAACGTGGTATTGAACAGCCTGTCCACCGAGTGGACGATCAGCTTAGGGCCCTGGGCTACTGCTGAGGCTGGGAAGACGCCTGAAGTCCTGGAGGGTGTGGGGCTCATGTGAGAGGGGAGCACAGGTCTGGTCCCTGATGCCCTCAGAAACCAAGCTCTGTGGACCTGAAACTTACTCCTTGACACCCCAAACTGCCAGCTCCTTCCTTCTGGAGGACTCACAGTTTCCGGCCTCTGATGTTCCTCTTTCATGCCTCTTTCATGACACAGGAGTCCAGGCTCCCAGCCCCTCCTCCCTCAGACCCAAGAGTCTGGGTCCACACAGGACTCACGTGCTCCAGTCGTAGCCTGTGGGCTCCGGTTTGCTGCGGACGTCACAGTTTAGGGTGGCCTCACTGCGGCCGATGTACCAGTTGTCATCATAGCCGGAGATGGAGACTTCGGGGGGGTCTGGAAGAAATGGGGGGACTGGTTCAGAGACAGAGAGAATCCTAAGGCGGGTGACAGGTGAGCAGGTCGATGGGAATCCCAAAGAAATAGGGGTGGGGTTGGCAGGAGGCGGACCCAAGGAAAGTGCCTGGGGCACATCAGTCTTGGCAGCCCAGATGTTGTTCTGGGGTCATTTTGGGGAAGTTGTTATACAGTGCAGGCAGCGCCCCAGGGAGCCACTATAGATAATGTGTGTCATTCCTGACATGCCCAGAGTAGATAAGGGAATTAGCTTCACTGAAGGCATTGTCTGGGGAGCTAGTATAGAAAATGCTGAGTTGGGGTATGGGGTGTGTTTGGACAGTGGCTGGAAAAGCTGCTAAAGTTACTGTTTGGCAGGGTTTGTGGGAAGAATGCCAGGGGAGCCTCTCTAATATTAGGGGGTGCTGGTGTAGGCAGTTCGGGGAAGAGCTAGCATGAAACTTATTGAAAGGGGTCAGTATAGACTAGGTCCAGAGGGGCTAATGTGATCATACTAGGGGGCAGAAGTTGGTGTAGAGACCTCAGGAGAGTCAGTATAGACAGTGCCCAGGCAGCCAATTTAGATAGTATGAGTTGGGGTGGAAACGGTGTGGGTGACAATATTGCGGTGGGCAGTGTAGTTGATAGAGACAGTAAGGGAGCAATGTCACCTGGGGTCTATGGGAGCCGGAAAAGATATTGTTGGGGGCAGTTGTGTGTTGGTAAACTGGCCCTCTCAAAAGGGAAAAAAAGGAAAGAATAGCCTTGATTTGCAATGTTTGCCAATTTCCTTGGTATAAACACGCCCCGTGGTTGTTGTGGTTGATTCAAAATATCAGTAAGACTTCTCTGGATGCAGAATTGGGATAAGAGGTATAAAACCAGCCCCTGCAAACCCATTCTGATTTACCATCGTGGTAGCAAGATGAGAGCCTAGTGAAGCCGGTGTAGACAATGAGGGGACAGTGCGTCGATGTTGTCCAGGGGAGCCGGTATAGACAATGGGCAGGAAAGCAGTGCAGAATTTGACCCAGAGGACCAATGTAGACAACACTTAGCGATAGTGTAGACAGTGCCCTAGAGAAGCCAGTGTAGACAGTATTGGGGGTGTGGTCACATCTTAATGCACTCACAGCGCACAGAGAGGATCACAGGCTTCAGGTCAGGCTCCTCAAAGCTCTCGTGTTCCACTTTGCAAGTTATCTCGACCCCATCTGCTCGGCCCAAGGGTACCAAGATAAAGCGGCTGGTGACGGTGACTGTGCCAGGCAGGGGCCCTGACGTCTGGGTCTCTTTGGTCTCCCCATCCAAGGATGACAGCCAGGAGACTCGGGCGGGTGGCCGGCCACCCGAGGAGACACAGCGGGCCACGGGTACAGGCTCCAGGCTCAGTGTGACCTCCTGTGCTTTGGCATCATTCTGGGGCTTGGCTGGGGAGAGGAATAGAGGGTGAGTCACTGCTCACCTACAGTAATTCAACAAACACCTCTGCAGTAGAGCTGAGCAGTTAAGCCCCAACTGCCTGGGTTCAAATCCCAGCTTTGCTGCTTTGCAGCTGGATGGCTTTGGGTAAGTCATTTCCCATCTCTGTACCAGTTTCCTCTTTTGTGAAGTGGAGATAATAAAAGTACCCACCACCACATAGAATTGTTGTGTTGATTGAATAAATTGATACATCAAACACTTTGGACAGTGCCTGACACGCACTGTGCTACTTAAATGTTAGCCATTATGTTATATTTTCTGTTCTGCTTTGCTAGAAAAGCAGAGACACTGTCCACAAGTCTGGAAGAGGCCAATATTTAAAAAGAAAAGCTGGGGTAGGAGACATAGTTCAGTGGTAGAACACATGCTTAGCATTCACAGGGTCCTGGGTTTAATCCCCAGACCTTCCATTAGAAAAAATAAAATGAAAAACAAAAAGAAAAGCTAAAGTAGAATAATCTGGTTCAAAGGTCCAGCTGCAAAGGCCTCCGACTTCTTTTCCTGTAATCACCACTAGATTGTGGTGCCAGAAGTGGGATCAAGGCAATGGAGATTCCCAAAGCTGTACATCCTTTGCCCTTTCCACCCATCGTCCTGGAAAATATGGAAGAATATTAGGCGGGGTGAACCCCCATGAGGAATAATAATGGCAACCCACAGTTATTGCTGTGGGCTGACAGTTCCCTGAGTTCTAGTCACCTTCTGGATCTCACCACCTAGGTACCTCAATTCAGTATGGCCCTCCTCTCCTTTCCCTCTTCTCTCCCAACCACCAGAGTCTCTGATGGACCTCCCAACATCCTTCCCGGTCACCCTCCTATCTGTCCTCTGACAGCTCCAGGCACGCCCACCCCACCCCTGCTCCTGCCCACTGCAGGGTCTTAGCGACTTGCATTGCCCCACTACTGGAGTGCTCTAGCCTCCCTTCTCCTTGTCTTGCTCCTCCTTCTCCAGATCCAGCTTCACTTCATCAAGGGAACTTCCCTCATGGCTGTCTCTCCAAGAAAGCAGAGGCTTCACTGTTCTGTTCTGTATTTTCGTAGGTGCCTGGTGCAGGATAGGTGCTCTATGTATGTCTTGAACAGAACAAATGATTGCAGAAGAAGAGAGACCTTGGCAAGGGGTGGATGGGAGAAGAGCTGTGCTTTATGCAAAACAGTTGGTTTCAGGGCTCCCAGGGAAGGGAAGTGTGGACCCAGGGACAGTACAGGGGACACTTCTCAAACTTTCTGGGGCTGACTGGAAGGAAAGAAAGTGTCCAGAGTGGTGTGGCTTCTGTGGAGTTGCCAAGGGGGAAGGCGGAATCCCAGGGGAATGCCAAGATTTGGCAAGAAATAGTGACCTTCAAAAAGATGCCTTCCTTCCTTCCTTAAGTCTTCCCCATTTTGCTAAATGGTTGTGTGGGTCACCTTTCTGCTGCTGCCAGGAGGCTGGGAGTCCTCCCTGATCCTCCTCCTCCCTTAATTCATGGACAAGTGCCTACCGTCTCCTGAAAGTGTGATTATTCCACTTCACTCCCCTTCCCTCCCTCCTTCCCTGCTTCTTCCCTCTTCCAGCCAATGCCTTCTCTCACCTGGCCTCCCTGCTTCTGTCTACCTTTGTCTACCCCTCGCATGGCACCCCACACAGCAGCCAGTCTTTTTTTTTTTTTAAACAATTTCAACAGTCTGATAAGGGTGCTCTTAGGGTTTGAAACCCTCTGATGGCTCCGAATAGTATTTTAGTTGAAGTCCAGCCATTGGGCCTCCATCTCTGAGGCCCAAGCAGTCTGGCCCTGTTGGTTTTTCTGCCTCACTGAGGGTCACTCAAGCCCCTGCCACCAACCTCACCAGCCTCCTTTCTGTTCTGGGAACACGCCAAGGTCACTCTCACGTCCCAGCTTCGCATAGGCTGTTCCCTCTGCTTGTGCATTCACTCCTCTGCTCCTGGACGTGTCCCCGAGTTGGCTCCTTCCTACACTCTGGGACTCGACTAAGAGGCTTTTGCTGACCGTTCTATCTAAATGAGTCCACTGGGTCTCTTAGTCTGAGTGGTACAACATCCTTGTGTTCCTTTTATCTGACAATTTGACTACTCTTTGGCTTCACCTCTAAAATATTTCCAAAATCCGACCTCTTCTCACCACCCCACTGCCTCTGCCTTGGTCTAATTGCTGTCACCTCCCGCCTGGACTTATGCAGTCACCTCCTTTGTGATTCCACCTTCACCCTTGACACAGACAGAAGGAGCCTGTGAAAACCCAAGCCAGATCACATCTTTCCCTTGCTCAGAACTTCCTGTAGCTCTTCTTCGCTCAGGGCAAAAGCCAAAATCTTCACATGGTCCATGAGGCTGTCTGTGATCTATGCTCCCCCATCACTCATTGGCCTTGTCTCCTCTTACTTTCCCTGACTTTACCCCCACTCACGTGTCTCCCGGCCACACTGATTTCCTTGCTCTTCCTCAGGCATTCCAGGTATGCCCTGCCTCAGGGCTTTTGCACTTGCCATTCCCTCTGGCTGGAACTCTCTTCTGTTAGATAGCCTGCAGGACTTCCTTACCTCCGAGTTTTGGTTCAGATATCACCAGACCACCCTCGCTAAAACTGTAACCTGCTCCCCTCCAACTTCCAAAGCCCCTATAAGCACCTGAGTCACACTTATTTTTTTTTAATTATTATTTTTAATGGAGGTACTGGGGATTGAACCCAGGACCTCCTGTCTGCTAAGCATGCACTCTACTAGTGAACCATACCCACCCCCCTTATTTTTCTTAGTTGTTATTCACTCTCAAGCACCCCTTCATCGGAGCGTAAGCTGCAGGAGGACAGGGGGTTCTGTCTTCCTCGCTGCTTTACCCCTAGAATAGTGCCTGGCATCGAGTAGGTCCTCAATACATATTTGTTGAATGCCTTGCTGCCTGCTGTATCTCCAACTTGCAGGACAGCGTGGAGCAAACAGCAGGTGCTTAATGAATATCTGCCAGTTGACTGGAGACCACAGCTAAGGCAGAGAGACAGATCGGAGCGGGGGGGGGGCCCACACCACGCCCCTCCCACTTTGCTGCCTCCCCGCCCCGCACCCTGCTCACCTATGACTCTGAGCCAGGTCACCCCCCGACTGGTACCCCGGGGGAAGGTGGCAAAGTCGCAGGTGTAGTTGCCCTCGTCCTCCACTGTCAGCCCCCGGAGGGCCAGCGTGGCGTCCCGCAGCTCCATCTCGGTGCCTTGCCCGGCCCCGGTGCTCTGCCCGGCACTGACGAAGGACAGCCGCTCCTTGCCCGGCTGCGGGCTGGGGAAGCTGGGACCATACGTAGGGTGGAAGACGGCCACGTTCTGGCTGCCCTCGGGCGCGTCCGGGCGCAGCCACGTCACCTGGGACACTCGGACTTCAGGCGCTGGGGGCAGCAGGTGGCACGGTAGCTCTACGGTGTCCCCAAGGCGGCCCCGCACCTCGGCTGCCACGCGAACTCGCACATCCTGGGCTCCTGGGGGGAGAGGAGAGAGGTTGGGAGGGGGAAGGACCCAGATACCTCCTGGCAGGCAGGGACATCTGTGAGGGAGCCCCACCGGGAAATGCAGGCTCCAAATGCGACGCAGGAAACTTCATGAGGTCCCAATCCCAAAAGGTCAGCCAGATTAAATGGTTTGGGGGAAAACTAGGACATTTGTGGTCCGGGATAGATTTCATATTATTATGGGATGACTATAACCTTCACGTAACCTTAGGTGTGAAGATTAAATTGTGGATTTACAGTGTTCCTTTTTCTGAGAAGGTAAAGGGTGGAAATGCCATGTCTGCAACGTATTCTCAAATGGTTCATCCAAAAAAAAAAAAAAAAAGAAAAGATAGAGAAACTGATGAAACAAACGTAGCAAAACATGACCTGCTGTGAAGTCTAGGGACAGAGGATGAGGGAGGCTGCTGGGCCATACTTCCAACTTACACATGTATGGCTGAGATGTTTCATTCTAAAATGTTTGGAGGAAAAAAGAATCCTCCAAAAATAAACCCCAAATCTATCACAAAATCAATTTTAAAACATTTAAATGAGGCTAGTTTTCATTTTTTCCTGCGTGGTAATACTACTTTCTCTCATCTTTCTAGAAATAGAACTACAGCCCTCTGAGCCTATTTTTTAAAACAGTTTTCTTAAGATGTAATTCCCACTCACCCATTAAAAGCATACTATTCAGGGGTGGGCATCGCTCAGTGGTGGAGCATATGCTCAGCCTGCATGAGGTCCTGGGTACAATCCCCAATACCTCCATTAAACGACAAAAGGAAAATTCAAAAAAAAAAAAAAAAAGGATTCCCTCAAATAAATAAATAAAAGTGTATAATTAAATGGCTTTTTGTATATTCATGAGAATGGTGCACCCATCACTATAATCAAGTTTAGGACATTTTGATAATCCCCCAAAGAAATCCCTGTACCCATTAAACAGTCACTCCCATTCCCCCTCCTCCCAGCCCCTAGGAATCACTAAACTATTTTCTGTCTCCATAGATTTGCCTCTTCTCTTTTGGGAGGAGAAGGGGGAAGGTAATTAGGTTTGTTTGTTTGTTTGTTTGTTTGTTTGTTTATTTATTTATATTATTATTTTTAATGGAGGTACTAGGGATTGAATCTAGGATGTCATGCATGCTAAACCTGTGCTCTACCACTGACCTATACTCTCCGCCCAGATTTGCCTCTTCTGCATACTTCACATAAATAGAATCCTACAATGTGTCCAGCTTCTTTCACTTGGCATAATGTTTTCAAGGTGCATCCAAGTTATAACATAGATCAGTGCCTTGTTCCTTTTTACTGCTGAGTAATATTTCATCATATGGAGAGACCACTTTTGTGTATCCAGTCATCAGATGATGGACACTTCTACCTTTTGGCATCTACGAATAAAGCTATTGTGAACACCTGAGTACCAGTTTTTGTCAGAATGTGTGTTTTTCATTTCTTAGCTTATCTTTTGTTTTCTGACTTTTAAGAAACACTGGAATAAAGATGAATGTTTCTCTGTGGTGTGAGGCAGTACAGCATGGCGACTGAGGGCACAGACTGCCTGGGTTTGAATCCTGGCTCTGCTGCTTCCTGGCTGTGTGACATTAGGCAAGTCATTTAACCTCTCTGTGCCTCAGTTGCCTCAGCTGTCAAATGAGGGTAATAATAACACCCACTTCTTTGGGGTTGTTGTGAGGATAAAAGAATATTTGTAGAGCACTTAGCATGGGGCCACAGGAAACAGATGAGTGCTTGGTAAATAAACACATCCAGGTAAGTATAATTACAAGTAGCGCTTGACACCCAGCCTCGAGGCAAGGCCCACGTCCTGTCGCAAGGGGCACCTGCTGCCCAAGATGTCAGGTGAGGAGCGTGTGCAGACCCTGGCCTCACACAGGAATCCAGGGTACATGAACAGAGGGTCCCTGGCAGAAGGCAGCCCCTCTGGCAGGACTCATTCCAGGTGCGTCTGGGAAGATGCCATCAGTGAAGGTCTTCATGTGACACTGACATCATCTCATGGAATCTCCACATGTCCTGCAACTCGAACCCAAGGGTGCCCCCCTGGGAGATGGGGCTCCTCCCCTGGCAGAGGGACTGCACTACAGAGTGTCATGTGAGGGACCCTGGAGCAGATGGCTGGGGGCTTCTGGCTGGCTCTTTCCCTTTCCAGGTGGGTGACCCTGTTTTGAGACTCAATTCCTCCTTCTGTAAAATGGGGATGTTTAAGCAGCCTTGCAGGGTCCCTGGCTACAAGTCCCCTAAATGACGTTCTCCTGTAACACTTCACAGGGCTGGACGGGGGAGCCGCGCCGAGGCAGTCCTCTGCCTGCTGCAGGCCAAATCCGGCTCTCAGTACTCTCGGTCATGTTTACTTTTGGCCCACATAGCATTGTTTCAGATGTGAACTAGCAGCCCCGAAGAGCCTGGAGATTGAAGGTAAAAATCCAGACAAAAGTCAGGATGGGCTCTGGGGGCCAGAGGTGAGTGGAGCTGAGGAAGGGCTGCCCCCTTCCCTCAAGGCACTCCTTCAGGTGCCAGGACCCCTAACTGCAGGGCCCCCAAAGGCACTGAGTCTGGGGCAAGGGTCCCCAAAGGCTCTACTCCTTTCTAGCTGAATGAGGAAGGAATGGTATGCAGTCAGGGGAGGGCGAAAACATCCGGGCCAGTGTAAGCTGCAGAGAGCGGGGGGGGGGGGGGGGGGGGATGAGGGGGGCAGGGGGCGGGGGGGGGCAAGGACTTGAGTTTTGTTCTTGAGGCAAGTGGGAGCCATTGAGGGTTCTTCAACTGGAGAAGAACTTGGCTAAAGCCAAGGAGATCTAGGTTGTGGGGAGGAGCTGGGCAGAAATGGATTATCAGACAGGCCTGAAAAGGCAACTTGATAAAAAGACCCAGAGTTTAAGACTGAGCCTGGGGGTGGGGGAGGAGATGGACTCCTCCAGGAGGCTTTAGAACTTCAAGGGATTTAGGTGGGGCAGAGGGAGGAGCCTGCGAGAATGCGCCCACCAGCCAATCTTTCCCAGCCTATGCAAATCCATGCAAATAGACAGTGACTCAACACAGGCCCTGGGGGGTGGAGGGTCAGCCCCTGAGGACTGGGACTTGTCTAGTTTCCTGTTGTACCCTCAGAGCCTACACCAGGGCCTGGCACATAGTAAGTGCTCAAGAAACACTGTTAAAAAAAACTGTTGAATAACTATCAAGCTCTGTTCTGGATGCTGATGTCACAGATGAGTCAGGGCAAATCAGGGGCTTGTCCTCCAGGAATTGACAGTTCTAGGGGAGAAAGCTATTACATAGATAGTCATCACCAAAAAATGCCAGGAAGACTGAAGGGGTGGGGCTAGGGGTGGGGGAAGTAACTAGAGCAGGGGCCTGACCCATCTGAGGGGAAGGGCAAGAGGGCTTCCTGGAGGGGGAGACCTTTCCTTTCCTTTTCAAGGGAAGCCAAGCTCTGGGCCCACAGAGCCCCACACTTCTCTCTGGGTCACTGGTCCCTTCTGGGACTCCGCTTTCCTGCCCAAAGGAAGTCCTTGTGATTGCAAGATGCCTCTCTTCTGAAGGAGGCTGCCCTCCTGGATCTAGAGTGGCGCCTCAGCCCTGGCAGCTCCAGAGAAGTAAAAAAAATCCACTTCTAGCTTCTTGTGGGGCAAGCTCCTCTGGAAGTTCTTTCATCACAAAACTCTGCCCCACCTCTCCCCTCACCGACTAGCTGACCCCATCTCACACAACAGATTTTCAAGGGCCTTGTAAGCTCCCTGAGGGCAGGAATTCTTTGCCTTGTCTTGCTCACAGCTGTCCCCTCAGTATCTGCAACAGAGACTGGCTCCTAGGAGATGCTCAGTATTTGCTGAATGAACGAGTTCTAAAATCCCACAGCTCTAGGAGTTTCTAATTCTGAATGAATGAATATAATGGTCCAGCCCCTGGGCGGGGATGGGGGCGTTAGTGGCCCATTTTTAGGCATTTCCACCTCAGTGAAAAGTTCAAGATAGAAACTCTGGAGTCATCCCTGACTCCCTTTCCTCTCACCCACACGCAAGCCATCAGGAAATCCTATTAGCACCATCTTCAAAATGTATCAGCAAGTGGACCAGGTCTGACTCCTGCATGGCCTGTATCCTGGTCTAATGCAGTAGCATCTCTCCCCTGGGTCATTCCCCCCATGGAGCATTGCCCTTGTCTCCCTGTACCTCCTAGTCTGTCCCCACATGCCACAGGGAAACTACAAACCAGGTCCCTTGTCTCTCTGCTTAGAGCCCTCCGGTGGTTCACTCCTCACCAAAACAAAAAGCTCAAGTCTTTACAGTGGTCCACAAACCCCTGTGTGATCCTATGCCTGTCCTTTTTCCCACCCTCTCCCCTTGGCAGACCCTGCTCCAGCCACAGTGCCCTCCTCACTGTTCCTCAGACATGCCAGGCAAGTCCTACCTCAGGGCATTTGCACTTGTCCTCCCATCCTGGAACTCTCTTCCCCAGCAGGTCCCCACAGCTCCCTCCCTTTGGGTTTTTGCTCAGCGAAAGTCCCTTATCTGCCTAAGAGCAGAAACTCCCTTGACCCTGTTTCATTTTCTTCTCAGCACCTGATGTATCTCTCCCGCTAGAACATCAGTGTAGTGGGCAGGGAGCTTTCTGTCTTGTTCACTGCTGTATCCCTAGAGCCTAGAACCGTGCCTGGCACACTGTAGGTGCTCCATAAATGTGTTGAATGAATGAATGAGGTAAGGATGGGGAATTCACAGTGCACTAGGTCACAAAGGTTAAGGCCGTGTTAGAGTTTGAGCTTTTTCTTGGGGGCACTGGGGAGCCATGGAGAGTTATAAGCAGAGAGAGGAACAGGGTTAGGTTTGTGCTTTAGAAAGAGCCCTCAGAATGGCGTGGGGCAGGGCTTTGCAGGTCAGGGCTGTTGGGATGGAGGATGAACCAGACGTTCAGAAGTTGGAATGGTTGGGACACAGAGGCCGACAGGCTGGGTAGAGGGGTGCTGGGGGGACAAGGTGTGGGCTGATGCCCAGATGTGTTTCAGGCAGAGGCAGGGGAAGTGAAACCAGGGGGATGGCTGGCCTGGAGTTCAGGCCCTAGTGTCCGGCAGGCTTCTGGGCGGGGACCTGTGCCCTGACCTTGGCCAGGATAGGGCCAGCACCACAGCAGGGGAGAGGACGGCCGTGGGAACACTGGCCTCTCTCAGCTTCCCTTGGCAAGCCAGGCTGGTGACATCTTCACGAGGTGTCAGCTAGGTCCCCAAACATGCTTCCGCTCCCTGTGGCCTGGGATGTAGACTTCCTGTGGGGGCAGAGTGGGGGCTACCCAGGGTACTGTATGAGCCCAGGGGAAAACTTTGGTGGGTGGTACAGAGACAGAGCCTGAGGTCCTGAGATCCGGGCAGGGGAAATCAAGGCTGAGAGGAAGGGGCTGGGGACGCCGACTCCTGGGTCCTTGCCTGGCTGGCTCCTCACGGTGGCTTGGTTCACCCACCTCCCAACTTGTAATACATCATGACTTGCCCTCTCACCGCAGGGTATGGCGGACTCCAGCAGGCCCTTGAAGGCCAGTGTGCTTGGAATGCTGGCCTCAGCTACCTTGTTAATTAATTAATGGCATTAATCACAGTGCCCACCCCCACCCAGCGGACATCTGGGAGCCGGTTTTGGGGGGTGAGCAGCAGCACTGTCAGGATATGGGGCTGTCTGCCTGCATCTCTGCACCTGCCTCCTGCAGCCCACCTCTCTGGTGGAGGTCATCCCTCAGCTCAGGGGATCCCCCTGCCTTGGTCTGAGCTTTCCCTGCCTTTCTGCAGGGGCTCCACCATCCGGGAAGGCCTCCTCTGTGGGATGTGATACTTCTGGGGGTCAATCTCTAGGACTGTTCTTCCTGGCCGAGCCCCTCAGACAGAATCCTACTCTACCATTCTAGCCAGTCCAGAGTTTACATCTGAACACTTCTGTCTCTGAGATTCCTCCTCCTCTTCTTCCTGCTGGTCCTGTCTCTTTGATCTCCGGTGTCTCCCTCTGTTCTGGTTGTTAGAGTCCCAAGTCTGTCCCTCTGTGTCCCCAACTCCTAGGGTCTCTGGTCTCTGCCTCTGTCTCTTTCGGAGTCTCTGTTCTTCTTACCTGTGTCTCCCAAGAGTCCCTGGTCTCTGCTTTCTGTGTCTCTCTGTCTCTCTAACAGCTTTACTGAGATATAATTCCTATACCATACAATTCGCCCGAAGTGTCCAGTTCAATGGTTTTTAGTAAATTCATAGATTTGTGCATCCATCACCACAATCAATTTCAAATCATTTTCACCAGCCCCCAAAGATCCTAGCTGTTCTCATATTCTCTTTCTTCCATACCACTGCCATCTAAGGTCTGGGTCTTTCCAGGTCTGGGTTTCCCAGTCTCTGGCATCTGGTTCCTTGCATCGATTCCTGGAGTCTCTAATCTCTCAAGGTTTCTTGTCTGCAACTCTCACAGTCTCTGTTTCTCCATGTCTCTGACCCCGGACTCTCTCTGCCCCCTGGGTCTCCTCATCCCTGCCTGTCTCTCCACAATTCTGACACACTTTCTCTGTGCTGGGCCATCTCGCTGGGTCCCCTCTTCTCCTCCCCCTCCTGCTCCGTTTCTCAGCAGTGCTGGGGCATTAAAAATGTAACAGCGTCCCAGGCAGGGGCGGGGGAGCTGGCCAGCATGTCCAACTCCCTGTCCCTCCTACGTCCAGCACTCCCCATGGCCCCTACACACTGCTGGCCTTGAGGCTTTCCTGTGCCCTGATGTCTCTGGGTCATGGCATCGCCGTCATTGATGGCTGGGGTCTTTTGGGTTCCCTGCCTGTCACCAAACCTCTAAGTCTGTCTCTTTATGCTGTTTCTGCCTTTATCCAGATGTCTGTCCAGCTCCCACCCCCCTGCCTTTCTCTGTCCCATCCCAGTGTCTCTCTGCCCCATCCCTATAACTCCAGGCTGTATTTTATTCCTCCCATCTCTGGATTCCATCTCTGTGTGTGTCTCTGACCTCATCCCTAAATTTGTTTCTGACGTCCTCCCTCTATTCGCTTCTGTCCCCATCCCTGTATCTCTGGCCTCTCCATTGCATCCCCACTTCCCTCACCCCAGGATGTGAGCAGACCCACCCCCACCTCTCCTGTGTCCAGTCCTGCTTCCCTAACGAGAAGAGACAGCAGGCCAGCAGTCCTCTCTCCTCCCATCCCCCTCCGCTACTGTGGGGCTGCCTGGCTGACATGGATGAGCAGTGAAAGCTGGGGAGGACTGGGGAGGGGAGCCGGCCCAGCAGGAAACCCAGGTGGTGCACCCACATTCCGTGGAGACCAAGGAGGGGGAAGGCAGAGGAGCTAGGGATAGGGAAACAGAGATAGATGGAAAGGAGGGAGAGATGGCAAGAAAGGAAGAGAGAAAGAGCTCGGAGAGAGATTAGCTAGCCAGAGAAGCAGAGAGGGAGAGGGTGAGCATGGAGAGAGGAAGAGGGGGAGAGAAAGTGAGGGAAGGAGGGGAGGGAGAGACCTAGAAAGAGAGAGGAGGGGAGGGAGGGAGGGAGAGAGGCAGAGAGGAGAGACAGCAGAGAGTAAAGGCACAAGGATGGAGGATCAGGAAAGGGGAAGACCTCATCCCCAGGTGCTAAGAGCTTTACCCTGGGATCCATGAGACCTCTAAATCCTCCCAATGGCCCTGCAGGGAAAGAGCTGTTAACTCAGTTTTACAAAGGAGGAAATGGAGGCTCAGAGGCACTTTCTGGAGCTCACCTGGTGGGGCAGAGCCAAGAAAAGCAGTCTGGCTTCCCCAGGGACTGGCTGTGGACCCTGGAAAAGTGGCTTGCCCTTTCTAAGCTTCTGTTTCCTTGTTTGCAAAATGGAAACAGGAACTAAGCCTGTCTCCCAGAGTCCACCATGAGATCATGCACCAAGTCATCATTTGACACAAGGTGGGGTGGATTCTGAGCCCTCTCCCAGAGGTGGCAGGTTCTGACTTTATCTCCCTATTTCTGACAGAGGGAGAGGCAGGTGAGGCAAGAGTCAGTACCCAGCCCTGGGTCACAGCTGGGAGACAATTCAGAGACACGCTGGGAGAAAAGACAGGATGATCAGGGCTCCCCCCAGCTCCCTTCACACTTTCTAGCAAATCTTTGGGAAACTCCAGTACCTTGAGTTTCCAGCTGGGAATAAACAGCCGGGTCACCTGCAAGGGGCGGGACCAGAGCCTCCTTCACCTGTTTCCTCCCAGCCCCTCCCTCTCCTGGGGCTGCGCCCCTCCACTATGGGAGGTGGGGGGAACAGGAGTGGGTAGTGGGCAGAGCAGAGGGATTAGGGCGGCGTCTCCCCGCGTCCATCTCCCGCAGCGGCTCCGAGGACAAAGGCGCTACTAGAGGAAAGATAAGGTCCCGAAACAGGGAGTCCGAAACCAGGAGCCATGAGAGCGCCCGACTTGCCCGGCCCTGCCCTGCCCTGGCTCGGCCCGACAAAAAGTGAAACCGGGAAAACTTCCCCAGGGACGTCCCCGCTGACGGCTCTCAGGGAACAGGAAGGGTCCCAGCCGGTGGGACTCGGCTTTCTTAATCTACGTGGGACACAGCCGACCGAGCCTCCAGCGTCCAGAGCCTCCGGCCTTCCATTATATCTAGAACCCAAGAGACAGGGTTTCTGCCCACATTTATATCTGAATCTCAGGAGACATTCCAATGCCCACAATTAAATCTGGAGCCCAGGAGACAGGCCGCTTGCCTTCCCCTCCCTCTAGTTCTACCTGGGACCCAGGAGACAGAGCCGCCTGCTCACAGTCTGGAACCCACACACAAGTAAGAGCGTTTTCTGCCCCCAATTCTACCAGGACCCCGGTAGACATAGCCCCTAGCCTTCATTCTCCCTGGGACCTAAGAGAGAGAGCCCCCAGCCCCTATTTTTTTTCTGAGGCTCAGGAGTCAGAGCCTTCAGCACGGGGTTGGAACCCTCAGGCCCTTCCCCGTCGCCGAACTGTCATTCTTGGGCCCTCCAAGGGAACCAAAGTCCGAGCTCCCCGCTCTTCTTGAAGACCTCGGCATCTGACCCCCTGCCCTCAATGCTCCCCGGGCCTCAGACTCCCAACTCTGGGAGAAGGAAAGATGAGGGGTGGTCTCGCTTCATCATCGCGACCCTCCTGCTGAGGTGGGGAGGGGGTTGGGTCCGCGCACGGCGTGGGGGGGGGGTGCCTGCGGTCTCTCACCAGTTTCCCGGAGCAATAGCAGCAGCAACGGCAGTAGCGGTAGAGTCGGCGGCGACAATCTCGACGGCGGGAGGGCTGTGGCCCGGGCCATGGGGGGCCCGGGGAGGGACTGGGCCCAGGAAAGGGCCTGCGGGCCACTCTGCGTGCGCCGATCGGCTGGGCGGACAAGCAGGTTCCTGGGTAATTCCAGCCGCGCTCTGCTCTCCCGGCTCAGCTCTCGCGGCCCGACTCTCCCAGTTCGGCGTCCCTGGCCTCTAGCTTCTTTCTGGCTTCGGACTCACTGACGTCACAGGACTCACCCCTTTCCTCCCCCCAAAAGCGGAGCCGATCCGGCCACGCCCCCTCATGCCGTTCTGACTCCGCCCTCTCCTGGGATTCCACGCCTGTCCCTCCCCAGGATTCTCCGCCAGCCCCGCCCCGTACCCCCCACGCCGCATTCCTCTCCTTCTCTTTCCCAGGATTCTACACCTGCTGTCAGGATCCTATGTTCGCCACCCCCAGGATTCTTTGATCGCCGCCCCCATCCCCCAGAATTCTATTTTTGCCCTCTCCTGGTGTTCAAACCCCGCCCCCTTTGTGTTATAGCCACGCCCTCTTACACTCGCGGTGGCCTTCGCGCCTCGCCCCCATCTAATGAGGTGCTCTTATAGAGCCTTCTTCACGACTTCCGGCCGTTTCCACCCACGCCGTTCAAGATAGCCCCGCCCACCCGCTCTCCCCGTAGTCTGCCCCTCCCCTCCCCAGGAGCCCGGTACGGCCTGGCCTCCGCCCGGCCTCTGCCCCGCTCTACGTTAGTCGAAGCCGCCTCGTCGCACCTGCGTGAGGCACGTGGGTTCTCATAGGCCCTCCCCTCTGGAGCCCCGCCCCCATGCTGAGACACCCTCCTCGCATCCCCTTCCCTGCCTAGCAACTTCCCCAGTTCTCGTCCCGCGCCCGCTTTGTCTCTCCGGTCTGTGCAAGATTTCAGCGTACCCTGGTTTCCTTCTAATTTCTGCCTCGGGACACTGGGAGTTGCCGCTTCGTTTCTTTTCAGATATATCTGTCCCTTTTAGTTTCTCTGTCTTTGTGTCTCATTATCTTTGCTTCTCCTCTGTCTCTGTGTTTCTCTAACTCTGGGTCTTTCAGTCTTCGTATTTCGGCGTCGCTTTGTGTTTCTGATCTCTCCTTCTGGTGTCTTTCTATTGCTGTTTCTGTGTCATTTGTCTCCATTCTTTGTCTCTGTCTCTGCGTCTCTCTCTGCCTCTGTATGTCTCTGTGTGTTTCTGTGAGCCTCTCTGTCTCTTTGTGTGTCTGTGCCTCTGTCTCTCTGTGTGTTTCTGTGTCTCTTTCAGTGTCTCTTGTTTCTCTCTGCGTCTCTCTTGACCTCTCACCCTCCTTGCATCCCCCAGTCCTCTCCTGCATCTGGTCCGCATCGTCTCTTTACCGCGGCCGCCCGCCAGGGGGCAGCACAGACCGGCCCCCGCGCTCCGCTGGCCCTGCGGGGCTGGGCTAGGGTCCGGCCTCCAGACTCGGCTGGTCCCTCCCCGTGTCCTTGTCCCAGTTCTATCTTCCCAGCCTCCTCGCGTCTTTGTGTCTCTCGCTCTAACTCGGCCCCTTTGTCCCTCCCGGGCGGCTCCCGCTCCTCCCTACCCCCACCTACCTCTTCACATTCCTTGGGCTGCCATGGGGGAGCTGGTGAGGCCGCCCAGCGTGCAGGATGAGGGCGGGAAGCAGGAGGCCGAGGGAGGGGATGCCCGAACGTCTGAAATCCCTCCGTTCCAGTTCCTCTGAACGCGAGCTAGTCAGCTGGGGGCAGCTGCTTGTGCGCTTCTTCCCCTACCAAGATGACGCCCTAGACTTGCCTTCCCTTCCCACCTGCCACACACCTGAGCTTTCCTTCCCAGAAGGGCAAGATCTTAAGTAGTGGAGACTCTTACTGGCATTACTCTTATTACTGGCATTCACGTCTTGGTAATAATACTATTAATAAATGTGTTTAGTACTATGTGCCAGGAACTGATCCAGGTGCCCTATCTCGAGTAACCCCCGCAGCACCTATGTGATAAGGAGACTGAGGCACAGAGAGATAAAGTGACTTGACCCAAATGTCACAGTTTACAACTTGTCAGTTAATTCTGCAGGAGAATCCCGTGAAGGGGAGGCTATCGTGATCCCCATTTCACTGTAAAGTACACTGAACATAGTGGTTATTTATTTGCTCCACGCTACCCAGCAAGCAAGAAGCAGGCTGGGATCTCCCCATGTGTATCTTAGGCTCAGCACTGGCCTGGTATGAGGCCAGCTGGACAAATATAGTAAATCTCCCCCTCCTCTTATCTGTGGTTTCAGTTACCCCGTGGTCAACCGCAGTCCAAAAATATTAAGTGGAAAATTCCAGAAATAAAAATTTATGGATTTTAAATTGTTCTGAGTAGCTTGATGAAATCTGGAGCCTGAGACGTAAATCATCCCCTGGTCCAGTGTATCCTTGCTCATATACTACCTGCCCGTTAGTCACTTAGTAGAAGCCTCCGTTATCAGATCAACTGTGGAGGTTATCACAGAGCTTATGTTCAACTAACCCTTATTTTACTTAATAATGGCCCCAAAGCACAAGAGTAGTGATGCTGGCAATTGAGATATTCTCTTACTGTTCTTCATTTATCAGTGAAAGTTTGTCATAAGTATGAATGCATAGGAAAAAACATTGTATATGTAGGGTTCGGTACTATCCAGGGTTCCAGGCATCCACTGGGGGTCTTGGAACATATCCCCCACAGAAAAGGGAGGACTCCTGTAAGTGCATAATAAATTCTCTCTAGAACTCTTGTCTTTCTCTCCTCAGTTTGGGGCCAGACTGGAGGGCCAAGATCTCTGGGGTTAGTGCTAGTTTTGCTACTAACTTGCTTTGTAAAATTGAGCTCCCCTCCCCTCCCATTTCTCCCTTGAACAAAATAACCAGTCCCCAGGGAGAATTCTTCCAGGAAGCACCGCCCCCAGCACCCACTCTTTTCCTGGTCTGTCAATGAGTGGGTTCAGCTGTTTTTTGTGTGCAGGGGTGAGCCCAGGAGGGAAGCCCCAGAGGGCAGCAGGCTGGAGTTTCATGCCCCCAGTCACATGCATAAGGGGATGTGGATAAGGCTGAGCACTGCTGCATTTGTTGACAAAAGTCTGGGTGAGTCTCATTCCTGCTGAGTTGACTTCCAGTGTCAAGGAGTCTCAGAGGTGACACTTCACTGAAGAACCATAACCACCAGGAGGTTGGGGCACAGGGCCAAAGGCTTTCTGATGGAGCTGTGGAGTTGATGACAAGTATTTTACCTGCCCAGTAACCTCTTCCACGCTAAGCCCTTATGGTTCAGAATAAGCCTGGCCTAGTCCTGGCCAAGCAGAGCATTTGATCTCCTGGCCATAGGACTGGTTCGGGGATGGGAGTGGGACCCATTTTTGACCAATGAGAATTAGCCCTGAGACTTCTTGTTGAATAGGAAAGGGGCACCCTCTTTTGATGGCAGTTGCTAAACTGTAAGGATAGAAATCTGGCATTATGATTGCCACTGGAGACAAAAAAACCTGCCTGTGCATGGAGGACAGCGAAGCTGAGAAATGGAAAACGAGTTTTCTGATGAGACTGTTTGAGTCCCTGGATCCAGCTATACCTGAAGGTTAATCAGCCTTTGATCTACCTGATTATATGAGTGAATAATTTTCCCTTTTCACTTATATAACTTTTTTGTCATTTGCAGTGAAACATACCTTTACTAATAAAATCTCTGATTCAGAGGAGTCACAAATTCCAGTAAAGTTCCAAGGACAGGGAACAGGGACTGAAAACTTATGAGTTCTTCAAGATGTCCAGACTGTGAAGGACAGGCAAGCTTTGTTACAGTGGGGGAAATGAGAAAGGACATTCCAGGAAGGGGGAATAGTAAAGTCACAAAGGTAAAAGATAGGGGAACATGTGAGAGAGGGAGCAGTGGGTGTGTGTGAGGGGCAACATCTTAGCAGGCTCTGAATGCCAGGTGAAAGGTGGTTCATGTTCCTGAGAGTAATAGGGAGCCACAGAAGGTTGAGGAGCAAAGGGGAGCCTACCCTAAATGTGCCTTTACTTCCTGGAATCACAGATCCTATGATTCCCTCCTCCCCCCTCCCCTTCCCCTAGACCCTTGGCCAAGGTGAAAGGAGGGGTCAGACTGAGGAGGGTGCAGGCTACCATCTGTATGCAAATTGCCTGGGATGCCATGCAGATGAGGGATCTTATGCAAACGTATGCCCTTCTGGGAGGCAGGCCCAGCCCCTCCCCTCATTAAATCAGGGACCTGGTGCTGGGCAGAGCACCCCTTAGTCCCTGGGGCCCCCTCTTTCTCCCCTCCTCCCAGCCATCTGTTCGCTCTCCCTCCAGCTCCCCAAACCTCCCCTCACCAATATCTGCCCTTAGAGTGGTATCTCTCTCCTCCTGGTCCCTTCCTGGCTTTTCTCCCTGTCCCTCCATTTTCCATGAATGATGATGATAATTATGACAACAACAATAATAATAACCACATACTGAACACGTGCCAGGCTTTGCACTAAACACTTTCCACAGTTAGCAAATTATCCCCGATACCCTAGGATCCTCTATATGTTGGCTGTTTTTTGGCTTTTTTTTTAATGGAGGTACTGGGGATTGAACCCAGGACGTCATGCATATTAAGCCCGCACTCTACCACTGAACTCTACTCTCCTCAACTGCTTAATTTTTATTTTTAAAGAATATTCAGTTCTGCCAGACATAAAGCAAGAAATCCACACAAATAAGGAGACAGATGAAACGAAGGATGCAGATTAAGAAGCAACTCATGAGGCTTGTTAAACCTATTAAGAATGTGAGCTGAAAGCAGATGAGAAGGGTGGAAAGATCTAGAAGCTCCAAGTATCTGAGTCCTTGAGGTGCTTCCCATTGGTGACTCCCGCTCTGCTCCATGAGTCCTGTGCCCACGTTAGGCAGGTAAAAGCCACGGCTACCAAGTCTGTTTTCTGCCAGCTGCAGTTGCAGCCAGACTCATTTGCCCCCCACATGACCCTGGTACCGTCTGGGTGCAGAACCTCCTGGCTCCCCCTCAACTCTGGGAGCGGGATGGTGAGAGACAGGACGAGAGAGCCATGTGTACCCCAGAGCTCAAGTGGTGGGAACTTTTATTGTTTTTTTTTAATTGAAGTACAGTCAGTTTACAATGTTACGTCAATTTCTGGTTTCTCACATTGGTTTTAATCCGATTCAATAAACCATGGGATTTGAGCACCTTAATTAGGCCCGTGAGCTCTTCTACTCGGGGGACTTCTGGGCATCCACTCAGTTGCCTATGGAGAGGCTCTCATAGCATCTCTCCAATTTCCCCCAGCCCCAGATCCCACATTGGCCCTTTTGTGGCCAAGGAGACTGAGGACAGAGAGGTGATGCCACTGGCAGAGACCTCCAATCATGCATTGAACAGGGATGGTCCTGCGCACTCCTCACGGTGCCAACCACGGTCCAAGTGTGATGGGCTGGTGGAGGTGAAGTCACTTGCCCAAGGTCACACCTGTCCGCCCCTCCCATTGTTTCGGAGCTCCTTCTTTTCAACATATTTTCCTCTCCCTTTCTAACTGGAATTATCGCTCTGAATCCCAGTTCTTTGTGTTCCTGACTTTGTCTCTCTGAGTCTACCTCGCTTTACCTGGCTTTGCTTCATTGTGCTTCGCAGATACTGTGTTTTTCACAAATTGAAGGTTAGTGGCAACCCTGTGTCCAGCGATTCTATCTGCACCAACTGCATTTGCTGACTTCCTGTCTCTGTGTCATATTTGGTAATTCTTGCAATGTTTCAGATTTTTTCATTGTTATACTTGTTAAGGTGCTCTGTGATCAGTGATCTTTGATGTGACTACTGTGACTCACTGAAGGCTTCAATGATGGTTAGTGTTTTTAACAATAAAATACTTTTTAGTTAAGGTATGTACATTGTTTTTTCAGACAGAATGCTATTGCACACTTAACAGACTGCAGGGGGGGAGTGTAAACATCACTTATAGGCACTGGAAACCAAAAAAATTGTATGACTCGCTTTATTGTGATACTCGGTTTATTGCAGTGGTCTGGAACCAAACCTGAAATATGTCTATGGTATGCCTGGATTTGTCTGTCTTTGCCTCTCTCCCCCTAAATCTCTGTCTGTCTGACTCTACAGGTCTTTCTCATCTCTGAGTTGCTCCAGTCCATCTCTCCTGCCTCCCCCTAAACCTCACCATCCTGTCAAATCCTTCTTCCTTGGCCTCCATAAATCTCTCTAGCTGGCCTCACTGTTTCTACCTCTCTTCTCTCTGCCCCAGGCACCTTCATTGGGGTTCCTCCAAGCCACCCCTCCTCCCCTAGGGAATCCTCAATTGCAGGCACTAGGCTGGCCCCAGAAGAGGCAGCTAAATTCCTAATTCCATCCACTCTACAGCTCAGAGAGAGTTTTTCCTCTGGAAGCTTCAGTTACCTCTGGGTCTCTGGCAAGAGAGACTGGGAACTTTTACTTACAGGGACGGCACCCCACCCCCAAGCAGGCACTGGTCCTCAGGATCCAGGATCAGCTCCCTCTGGACCCCCAGCATCTCTCTCCTCCACCCTCATCCAGCTGAGTCACCCTGTGTTTTCTTCCTCTCTCTCATTTCTTGCTCCATGACATCAGATTTCTCCTGAGGTCCAGCAAGGAGGCTGGAGGGCCAGCGGGGAGGGACGCATCACCTGCATCCCTTTCCCCTCTCATCCCCCAGAGGAGGCTCTGGCCACAGGATGGGGTCCACGTGACAGACAGCATTTATTCCAGACTCCAGTGTCCACAGATAATGGGGCGGGGGCAGGGGCGGGGATCCAGTGTCAGACTATGCAGCGGGACGTCAGGTGGGGGGACCAGCAATGGAGGCAGGAGGTAAAAATAGCCCCGGCCAGCCGACCCTCAGAGGCTCGTCCCAGGCCAGGCCCTGGGCTTGGGTCCAGGAGCTATTCTGGGGCCTGGGAGAGTCACACTCCCTAGAGGAAGGTTCCCTCCCTCCCAACAGCAGCAGGCTGCTGTGGTCCCTGCCCAGCTTACAGAGGAAGGAAGGGAGGGTCTGAGAGGGAAAAGGGAAGGCCGGGAAGGCAGGGGCAGGCGGAGGCGGGAGCAGGGCTGGTTTTCTGATCCCCTCAACCCCACATCAGGTTCATGGCTGCTTCTGGGCAGTCCTCAGGCTCAGCACTGGGGAGAAGACGGAGAAGTCAGCCTGGACCCATAGAGACCATTCCACCCTCTCACCAGGGTGCCCAGGCCCTCACCCACCTCATCTCCGAAGCCACCGCTCCCACGCCGGGCTCCTCCAGAGGCACCTCCCATGAGAAGGCCCGTCTGCTCTGGCCGCTCTGACCCTGAGTGGCTCAGCTCTGGTTCCCTGGGTGGCCTAGGGGTAGGAGGCAAGCATGTTGGAGGTGGTCATGGCCAAGGAAGGAACTGGGGCTGGGGTGTGTTGGATGGGGATGGACTTGGGCATGGGTGGGAATGGGCTGGGGATGGGGTCAGAGGTGGTAATGGCACTGGGGTTAGGGATGGGGTGGGGCTACGGTCAAAGATGCTGTTGGAAATGGAGCTGGTGATGTAGTTGGGGTGGGTTTTGAGGATGGGTTTGGGGGTGGCCATGGATTGGAGTTGAGGGTGGCCATGTGGTTGCAGATGGAGATGAGGTTAGATGGGGATGGGTGTGGGGTTAGGAATGGGACTGGGTTAGGAGGGGGCCTCGGGGATGGAGATGTGGTAGGAGTCAAGTTCGGGGCTGGTTACGGGCTGGGTTTGGGGTTGGGACTGAGTTGGGGTTGGAGAGGAGGTTGGGGACACAGATGGGGTTAAATTGAGTTTGACGTGGGTTTGCACGTGGTTATGGGCTGGGGTTGGGAGTGGGGTGGGGTCAGGATCTGAGGCAGTGATGAGACTGGGAATGGGAGTGTGGGAGGGGATGGTTATGGACCAGGTTAGAGGTTGGAGATGGGATGGCGTTTTATTTGGCGATGGAGCTGGGGTTGGGGATGTGGTTGGTTTGGGGTGGAGGCTGGGGACGAGGTCAGAGCCGGGTTAGAGAGGTCCACTGCAAGGTCACTCACGGAGACCCCTTCTCCCCGCGCCGGCAGCAGCCGGGGTGGCCCTTGCGTCTCATGCAGTAGAAGGCAGCAACGACGATGAGCAGGAGGCCCACGCTGACGGCCACGGCCATGACTGCCACTCCGGCCTGGGAGGTCTGGGGGGCCACTGCAGGGACAGGACGCAGGAGGAGGAGTCAGTCAGCAGCGCCGCGTCTGCCCCACACCCGGCTCCTGTCCCACCCCTGTGCTCACTCACCAGTGCCGAAGTGGAAGACGTGCTGGTCGTGCCCGTGGGGGTTGGAGGCCGCACAGGAGACACCATCTCGGCTCAGGGCACTGGTCACCTTCAGGGTCAGGGAGCTGCTCACCCAGCCCTGCTCTCCGGGGGCCGGCTCTGCTGGCTGCGGAGGCGCAGGTCAGGCCCAGGCTCAGGACCAAGGGCTCAGGGTGAGGGCAGAGGTGAAGAGGAAGTGGGGGGGGGGAGCATAATGCTCGGACTGTTGAGGGGGCAGGGTCTTCTGAGGGGTTTGGGAGGGGGCGCTTCCCGGGTCCCAGAGAGTTCAGGGTGCAGGGAAGGGTCCCTTACGCTGCCGCCCAGTTGGCTCCAGCTGAGTTTGGGCTCTGGGTAGCCGCGGGCATAGCAGGTCAGCCTGACTTCGTCTCCTTCCATCCAGCTGCCCTCTGCTTTAGGCTTTGTCTCCTCTGCCCTTAACTCTGGTGGCCCTGTGGGTGGTGGGGCAGGAAGGGAGTGAGCGGGAGGCACCCCGGGAAAGAAGAAGTAGGAGAGAAAGAGGAGAGAGAGAAGGACCAGCTGTGGACATGACTCATTTGTCCTGGCCCCCATGCCCCCCACTGTCCCCATCCAAGCCTGCCCCAACCCCGAACCTTGGACCAGCAACTTGAAGCTCCGGGTGCGACTAAGAAGGGGGACAGTGGGCATGAAGGCCTCGCATACGTAGGTGCCAGCGGAATCAAAGGTGATGGAGCGGAGGGAGAGTGTGGGGTCATTCCCCAGGGGTGCCGAGTCCTGGGTGGGGAGAAAGAGTAGGCGGGGCCAGCTGTGAGAGGAGGGGAGGGGCTGATGGAAGGCGGGGTTCTGCGCTGGGCGGGGAGCCTTTCCCTCTCACCTTGGTCCAGCGCAGGGTTGGGGTGGGCAGGCCTTGCACGGAGCAATTCACGGCTGTGCTGTTGCCCAGAGGCAGGGAAAGCTCTTCTCCAATGCTGAGCTCCAGTGGGTCCAGGTCTGGAGAGGGGTACAGACTGTCACCTTCCCTGGACCCTCACCCACTGGGTTAGGGGCTCTCCAGGGCTGCTAGGGGGTGCAGACATGAACGGACAAATGTTAGAAGAGAATGCCGAATTCTCCCTGGCATCACGAACTTTCCACTGTCCCATCCAAGCCCTCGAGGCCAGACCTAGGAGTCTAGCTCCCGAACACATGCCCTCCTCGACCACTTGCCTCCAGAGCTGATGTCTGCGCCCAAGGTTAGTGGATAACCTCGGAGGTGTGAGGTGTTCTTTATCTGACTTACCACCCAAACCCTGGCCTTCTCCTCCACACTGCCCACTCTTCCATCAAGACACCCTCTGCCCTGTCCTCCAGATGCATCCTTCCACTACTCTCCATCTCTGTCCTGGGGTCTGACTGCCTTGACTTCTGCAATCACCTCCTCACTGGTCTCCCTCCTGGGCAAGACTCTCATCTTCTCTGGTCCATCCTCTGCTGAGCAACCAGAGGGATCTTTCCAAAACACACCTGGGTCAGCCCTTGCCTCTGCTTAAAATCCTGCACTGGTTCCCCAATACCCTTGACATAAAGGCCAACTTCCCTGATGAAGCCTAAAGATCCTGCCTGGTTGACCCCTGCTCACTGCTTTGACCTCATCTCCCACCCTCCCCTCTTGTTTGTTGAGCTCTAGCTAGCCTATACTTTCGCTGTCATTCTCTAGTATGCCAAGTTGGGTCCTGCCTCAGGGCCTTTGCACTTGCTGCTTCCGCTGCCTGGAATGTACTTCTTTTGGTTCTTCATACTTCTGATTCCATTCTTTGGTTTCCTACTCAAATGTCCCTTTCTCAGAGAGGCCTCTCTGTCCCCCTATTGTAGACACTCAGATTTCCCCTTCAGCACTGAAGGATTTGTTCCCCCAGCTGTTGAGAAGGATGTCAGCTGTCAGATCTCAGCTGTCAGCCCTCTCTGGGAACTGCCCGGGCTGCACAGAGCCCCTCGCTCAAGGTCATGCCCCCTCCTTCACCACGCAGCCCACATCCAATGACTGGTTGATGTGGGAGTATAACAGCCTCACCCCCTCACCTCATCTGGGGACATCCCAGCTTCCGGGTGCCCTGTGAGGCCAACCAAAGCCTTCCTTAGACTGAAGCCCAACTTCTCCCTCTGCCCAATCCTGCTTCCTTGCCCTCCTCACCCCCCAACAGACGTGAATCCCAAGGCATTCCCTATAAATTTCCCACCTGTGGTCAGAATCTGCTTCTTGGGGACGCAGCCTATAACCCACTTCCTCTCCATCTAACATAATCCCCGCTCGCCTGGCCAACTCCTTATCCCATCACTCTGCGCTAGTCGCTGTAGCTGCAGGATTGCTACTCAAAGTGTCTTGTTCAGCATTTACCATCTGCCTCCCCGACTGGGCCCAGAGCTCTGCGAAGGTGGGGACTGGTCTGTCTTGTTCACAGAGGTGTCTCAAAGATCTGGCAGAGGGTCTCGCCCCAGGAAGAGAGGTACAAGGAAGGCCGAGAAGGGACAGAGCTTTCGCACAGGACTGGGTGCAGGTGGACCAAGAAGGCTTCTTAGAAGACTGGGACCCAAGAGATTCGTTAGAAATAGGCAGTGGAGGGGATGGGGAGTTAGCGTAGGAATGAGAGGGGCCCGGTGTGTGATGGGGAGAACGCCTCGGTGGGGACAAGGGTCTGCGAAGGTGAAGCCTGCCAGGTGGGCCTTGAAGGCTGTGGTGAGGCAGGCAGATTTTCTCCTGAGAGCACTGGGGAGCCATGGTAGGTTCCGAGCAGGGAAAGGTCAGGTTTGGGTTTTGGAAAGGCAGCAATCTGGAGGCTGGAGGGGGCTGGGGCATCTGGGTCAGGGGCAGGGACCATAGAAATAGAGAGAAAGGGGTGGCGGCAGGGCTGCGGGGGGTGGGGGTGAGGAGGCAGCGGGCGCCGGGCCACCCTCCCCGCTCTCCAGGGGCGCTCACAGGCCACGTGCAGCTCCCGGGTTTTGGAGAGCTCTGCGTCCTCAGCAGCGTCGTAGTCCTCCACCCTGCAGCCGTAGGTCCCACTCTGGCTCCGCTGTACCCCCGCCAGGGTCAAGTTCCCCTCCAGATTTGTTTTCAGCACAACCTCCTGCTTGTCCTGGGTGGCCAGGAATGAGGAACTCAGTTCACGAGATACCCTGGACTGGCAGGGTCATTCTAGATCAGGGGTCACCCAAGTCAGGCATCACGTTAAGTCAGAACTCTCTCAAATCAGAGGTCTGAGGTCTTGTTAGCTCCAGGGTCACCCGTCTGGTGCCTTGCTAGGCCAGGGGCCACCCAAGTGAAAGGTTAGAAGTTGGTACAGGTGAGTATATCACAGAGGTCAGGGCTGGCAGTTCCAAGGGAATGATGGAGTGAGTTACCTGAAGGTGGAAAAACGTGTACTCTGGGCTGGGGCTGCCGTCCCCCTGGCAGAACAGCTGGACAGAGTCACCCTCACGTACCCAGCCCGCTGTTGTGGATGGGCTGCCCACCCAGAACTGTACGTGCTCCGTGGGATCTAAGGGAAAGGGCAGACTCACGATCAGGGTCAAGAGTAAAAGGCAGGGCTGGATGAAGGGAAAGAGGTCAGCGCCTCAGCAAAGGAAAAGGCTACGGTTGGCTAAAGGTTAGAGGTCATAGCTTTCAAGGCTCAGGTTCAAATTCTGAGATCAGGGACTAGAAGTCAGAGGCTGAGACAAGCTGAGAGTATAGGTCAAGGGTTAGAGGTCAGCACAGGTGGCAGGTCAGTGTGAGATTCGGGGGAACCAATTCAAAGATGTGAAAGGGTTGGGTATGAGGTGAAGTCACAAAACTCCAGGGGGTTCAGGGTGCCATGGGGGTGGGGTCAGAAGTCAGGAAGGGGCTCGTGCTACTATTTGAGGTCAGAGGTCAGAGGCCAGGCCACATGAGGTAGGGGAGTGGAAGGCCAGAGGGGAGGGTCGGGCCGGCGTGGACTCACAGTGCAGGGTCAGGTGGAAGGCCGGGCTGTCCAGGCGGCCGTGCTGGCCTGTGGGCAGGCGGTAGTGCGCGGAGCAGTGGAAGCTGGCATCCCGGTCGGCCTTGCGGAGGCGCAGGTAGAGGGTGCTGGTGAGGGACTGCAGGCCCGAGGCCTCCCGGACTGTGCGGCTGGTCATGTAGCCCTCTGGGAGAGGGGAAGGGAGAGAGAGAGGGAAAGAGAGAGAGAGAGGCCATCAGCCAGCCAGGCCGCTGCCCCACCCACCCCATTAGCTAGGCTCTTCCTGTGCACTTAGCTCACCGGAGTTCATCTCCATGGGCACTTCCAGGCGCTGCCCGTTCCGATACCACATGATCTGGGGGGCTGGGTTCCCGTTGCGACTGTTGCAGGTGGCAATCTGGGGCAGACACAGGGCCCCACAGTGGGCTTGGAGCCAGGATCCTGAAATCTGGGTCCCCTCGCCCCCTTAGGGGCTTCTTACTCAGACCCAGGAGTCAAGCTCCCAGACCCCTACTCCCCCGGGACCTGGGCTGAGTTCCCAGGCCCCTGCTCCTTGGACTAGAGAGCCCAAGTTCCCAGCCCCTTCCAACCTCAGGATGCAGGAGTCCAGGACCCCAGCCCCCTCCTCCTTCAGAACCCTGGAATGAAGGTCCAGGCCAGGTACCTCTTGGGCAGTGTCCTCCATCACAGACAATATCCCTTTGTTGGGGGTAACCTCGGTGTCCTCTGGTTTTGCTGTGGGAGAGATGTTACTATCAGGAGCCCCTTCCTGTGGCTCTCCCTTGCCTGCCCCTTGGTTGGGGGGGGGACCCTTGGATACTCACCAAACACAATGAGCCGCGCGGTGGCCTCGGCAGTGCCCGCTGCCCCCGCCCTCACCACGCACACGTAGTCCCGCTCGTCGCCCACCTGGGCCTCGGCCAGCACCAGGCGCCCCCGGGAGTCCAGCTGGTACGGAGGGCTGCGGCCCCGGGAATCATGCACCTTGTCCTGGAGCTTAGAGCCCTGCAGCTCGGCAGAGGCCAGGCGGTGGCGGATCCCAGAGCGGTCGGCCTGTGGGAGGGGGGGCCAGCGCCTCATCTTGAGGGGCTGCCTGGCTGGCCCACCCCTCCGCAGCGTCTCTGTCTGTGTCCTTTTCTTTCTGCTGCTCGGTGGGTCTCTTTGCCTCTTGTTATCTTTCTCTCTGGTCCCTCTGCCCCTCTCTCCACCCCTCCCACCCGTGCACCCTATCTGTTGCCACATTTTCCTCTCTTTCTCTATCTCACTCTATTCCCACCTCTCCATCTCCCTCACCTGCCCTGTTTCTCCCTGCCTCTTATTTTCTCTTTACTCCCACCCCGGGGCTCTGGCTTCCTGGGTATCTGCCTCTGAATGTTCTCTCTCAAGAGCCAGGGCTCTGAAGGGGAACTTCTTCATTCTAGTCTCAGCTGTGCTCAGACATCAGAGGACCCGCATTTCCCTTTTCTGGGCCTCCATTTTCCCATCTGTAAAATGGAAAGGCAGCTTGGTGGAGCTCCTAGGGTCCTTCGGGTTCTGATGAGGGATGAAGGTTTGCAGTCCGCTGTGCCCAGACTCCAAGGCCACACTCTGTCATCCCCTGGCCCCCAGCCCGCAGCACTCACCAGGAACCATTCCAGCATGAAATAGTCATAAGTCCCCGAGGGGGTGCAGTCCAGAGTGACAGGATCTCCCCTCATCACCTCCACCAGGGGGGGCACAGACAGGCGCACCTCAGCCTTGGCACCTGTTGTGGGAGTTGGGCCATTGAGCTCTCCCCTACCGCCACCAATAGGCAGAGCCCTCCAAACACAGCCCCTCCTCCGTCAGTACCCAGGAGTCCAGGCCACCAGCCCCCTCCTCCCTCAGACCCTGGAGTCCAAGTCCTCAGTCCCTCCTCCCTCAGACCCAGTCCCTCCTCTTCTCCCTTAATCTCTCATCTCTGCATCTCTGAGCTTCAGATCTCATTAGCATTTCTTTCCATCTTTCTCCTCAATTGCAGAACTAAGGGCTCCTCCCTCGGGCCACACAGGGCCCCAGGGGCCTCCATTCAATCCTCTTGGGCTAAAAGCGTGTCGGTCCTGACTTTTCTCACCAGACCAAACACCCCTCAAGGGCAGGGCCAGGGCGGTCTTCTTCCTTTGCCTCCAGCACTTTGCGTTGCTCCGGCCTGCCACAGTGATGGAGATCACCGCCTCTCCATCTCTTAGTCACCTCCTCTGCATGTGTGTCCCTCACACTGGGTCTCCAGCTCTTAGTTCCATGGCCTCTGTGTCTCTCACCATCTCCATGTACCTCAGCCCTGCCTCTGGGTCTCTCCCTCAGGAGTGGGGGGCTGGGGCTGGGCCAGAGCTGAGGCGGGATGGCTGTGTGGGCGCGGTGAGGGGGACAGGGCTGGGCAGGTTTCAGGAATGTGGGAGGGACAGGCTGGCTCAGACCTGCCCGAGCCCCCTACCCGCCCCTTGGCCCCTCTAACTCTGATTGAGCAGTGCGTCACTTCAGAACAGACTAGGACTGAGGCCCTGGATGTTGTGTCCCGAGGGAGAAGGGAGCTCGGGGCCGGACTCCTATCCCCGGACCCTGGCAGACAGAGGTGCTCACATCAGGAAAGCAAGCTCTGTCACCCTCTGGGCTGGCATCCTGGCATTAGCTCTCAGTTCTTAGACTCTCCCTTCCCTTCCCCGCCCAGCTTGGCCCAGCTCTGCCCCTGGGGATCCACTCTTGGCCATGCTTGTGCCAGGGGCCTGGATTCCCAGGCACCCACCTCTGGCCCAGGCCTGCCCCATGGGAGGGAGTGTGGGGCCAGGCTAGTGCCTGGGGCTCGGGCTGAGCAGCAGACAGCAAGGATAGATGGAGAGATCTCTTTCTTCCCCAGTTCTCTGGTCTCTCTGTCCCTCTGTGGCTAGCCCCTCAGAGCCTCATCCTCCACCCCCATTCCCCAACCACACAGGTGTGTGGATTTATCTGGGGCCCTGGGAAGGGGGCAGTGTCACTCGGAAACACTTGGTTCCCACTTGGCTCCACTGTCACTGCCCAGGGCCATTGCTCCAGCTCTTTCTGATGGAGAGGGAGGGGGGTCCCTTAGAATCTGGGCTCTCGATCTAGACCCAGGGACCCTCAAATACATGTGACTTCCTGGTTTCTAGCCACAGAGTCCCTGATCTTCTCAAAATTTGACAACTTTTGAGCGGGGAGCATTGTTTTGGTCTCTTCTGTCCTGGGGAAATCTACCCCAGCCACTGGGGGCCTGGCCCTGTGTCTGAGGGAGTACGGCCCAGGTCGGGGTGGGGGTAGTTCCCAAGGTCTGAGTGGGGAGGGAGCCGAGAGCCCCCCGCACTCCTGGGTCCCAACTTCTCAGGTCGTCTGGAAGCCACTGCTGTGTATCCTGAGCCCCTCTGCCTAGCTGTCCTTATGTCCCTATGCTCCCGTATCCCTCCTCCCTGGGGTCCCCAAGTTTGGCTTCCTGGGGTCGGTGAAAGCTCCTGCCCTCTTCCCTTCGTGGGGTCCCCAGGGGCTACCCACCCACCGTCCCCGCCCCCAGCCGGAGGCGCCCTGCTCTCAGCCCGAGCCTTACCTGGCTGCGCCCCCAGCAGGAGCGTGAGCACCAGCAGCCGCGAGGCCCCGCGCGCCCCTGCCCGGGCGTCCGGGGGCTCCATGTTCAAGGCGTTGTCAGCAGCAGCGGCGGCGGCGGCGGCGGCGGCGGCAGGGACTGAGCCCGGGCTGGAGCTCGGCGGCCGCGGGGCTGGAGCAACGAGGCCCCGCCCCGGGCAGCCCCGCCCCGCCCCGCCCTCCCGGCCTCCCTTGTCCCCCCAAACCCGGGCGCCGCGCCAGGACCTCCCACTGCCCGGAGCCGACCTCCCAGCGCTCAGCCCGGAGCGGGGCTCCCTCCGCCCCCAGGCCCCAGGGTGTCAGGCTCAGGCACGGGCTGGCCAGCGCCCACGGCGGGTGGCCTGACTGACCAGTCCAGCCGGTGTCCTGAGCTGGACATCACTGGACAACCGCGGACCCTCTCCCCCTCATTTTGACCGGCGGTCTCGTTCCCACTATGGCCCATGGCCTGGGCTCACTTCATCCTTTAAACCAGCTGGCCCTGGTCCATCCAGTGGCCTGCATTGGCCTCTCCCAGTATAACCAGCAGTCGCCAGCCTGACCAGTGGCCTAGAACAGCTTCTCCCAGTATGCCCTGTGAGCCCTCCCCTGTGGCCAGCTGCTCTCCTGTCTGACCAGTGGCCTGGAACCCACCAGTTCAATCTCTTATATCTAATAGTCTTCAAACCCCAGTTCTGCCCAGGCCTCTTTGATGCTGGGGAGTGGGGGCTGTGGGGTGCTCTTTCCTCTGATCTCCTCCTAGGGCCCTCCCTCTCTTCCCCCCATCCTGGGAATCCCAGGAATGCCACCCCCCTTCCTCCCTTTCTCTTCCCTTCACTCCCTCCCAACCTTGGGGGGAGGGGAAGGGAATCGGGCTGGCAGGAGCAGGTGAATGGGGGAGGGGAGGAAGCCAGGGCACCTGAGGGAAGAGAGGAGGAGCCTGGCCATGGGTCAGAAGGAAGGGTCACAGGTCAGACTTGGGATCACAGATCAGACTGTCCAAGGCTCCTCACAAGCCAGGCCTGACTGGGACCAAATCCCCAGATGCTGGCTGCAGGGAGGGAGATGTCACTGGTTACCAGGGAGAAGCTAGCCCTGGACACTGTTCGGGATAGGGGATGCTGGTCATGCTGGGAGAGGTTACCCAGGCCTTTGATCAGATCGGGGTGGGTGGAGGTGGCAGAGGGTCATTGGTCAAACACCAGGGAAGGCTTAGATTACAGGTCAGCCTTGAGTTATAGGTCAGATTGGTAAAGGCTACTTTGTCCATACAGGAGAGCAATTGTTATAGAGGGACAGGTGATCTTTTAGTGTTAGCCACACCACCCCCTCCTCCAGGAAGTCCTCCCTGATCTCTTAGGCTGGGTCAGGTGCCCTCTCTGAGCTCTCCAACTCCAGCTCTTCCCACACTGGGTCATCGCTCTGGGGACTGGATCTGGGCTGTGAGCCAGTAAGGGCAGGGCCAGGGCTGTTTCGGTCACTGTTGTGTCCCCAGCACTGCCCAGCACAGGCCAGACACAGAGCAGGCACTCAGGGAAGGTGCGCAAGGCTCAAAGGCAGGAGCACACAGGCTCACCTGCAAATTCCACCCAGGCTGGCCGCACATGCATACTTGCTCTTGGACCAAAGCACTCCCTGGGACCAGCTTACACACAATGACCCCAGGCACCTGCTGCCCAGCTCTTCTGGCCCTGGCTCGCTAGTGCACCTACTGCTTGGGCTGATAGGCACCCTCTCATCAGCACCCCCTTTCCACCTTCCTCAAGAAGCCAACCAGATGAGGATCTAGGTGAGGGAGGACTATATGACATGTGTAGGAAGCAGGGAAGTCATAAATACCAGCACAGTTCCTCTGTCCATGAGGACTTGCCGAAACTAGTACTGAAATGTCGTCTGCCTTTGTCTTCTACAATTCATCTCCACAAAACAGCCAGAGGGGTCCCATTAAAATGTGAGTCAGCCCCTGTCACTCTTCTGCTCAGAACCCTTGCATGGCCCCTCTCACTCCCAGTAAAAGCTGGAGTCCTCTCCATGGCGCACAAGGGCCTTGATTTGTTCCTCATGACTCTCTGACCCCATCTCCCCCGCTCTTCCCCAACTAGCTAGCTCTGCTCCTGCCACCCAGGTTGCTTTGCGTTTTTGCTGTTCCTCCAATGCCAGGCATCTTCCAGCCTCAGGGCCTTTGCACTTACTCTTCCGTCTCTTGGGACATTCTTTCCCGCCATAGCTCCCTCCCTCACTTGCTTCAAATTTCTACTCCATCACTTCATCACAGGGCTTCCCTTGACTATCCTATCTAAAATAGCAACTCCTGCTATCCCCACCACTCTTTCCTTCCTTTGTCTTACTACATTTTCCCTCCATGGTACTTATCACCACCATATATTTATTTTTTATTTTCTGGCACAGAACAGAAGCTCTGAGAGAACAGGAACTTTGTTTGGGTCACCACTGTATCTCCAGTGCCTAGAACAGCGCTAGGCATGAGGAGCTAGGCAAGTGTTTGTAGAATCAAGGAATTTTCCAGTTCCATCTTTGCCGCCTCAGATGGAGATACAGATACATTTTCATTAACACGTTCTATCTTTTCTCTGCCTCCATCCTGTTATCTTACTTACTGTGTGAGACTTTTTGGGGGGGAGAGTTGGCTAGCATCTGTACCCACTTCCCACATTTAAAAAAATCTGTGCTCTCTGAAAGCCCATGGTCCTCTGTTGAAACCAAGAAGGACAGATGTTTGCTTTCCTGCCTCCATTGCAGCTCAGGTGACCTAAGTCTGGCGAATCCTGCTTCGCTTGGAATCAGGTGCTCACGATGCCAAATAAACAGGGAAGGGCAAATCTCTTGCTGCTCTGGCAGCGGGAATGGATTCTACTTTCTAAAGATGGCTGTAACCATAGCTCTCATCCCGCGTGCTCTAGGACAACCTGATCTTGACACTCTTTCCACTGAGAGGTGGGATCTGTGTCCCCTCCTCTTAAATCCGTGCAGTTTTGTGACTCGCAGGTCACCATTAGAATGAGGCAGAAGTGACAATCCATGACTCCCAAGATTAAGTTGAAAAAGCCATGTCGCTTCTCCCTGGGTCACTGTAGCAGTCTCCAGGAAGCCTTCAGCCTTCATACAAGCAGTCTGACTTGTTTGGGACAGCCATGCTGTGGGGAAGCCCAGACTAGCCAATGTGGGGACCACATGGGGGATGCCTGCCCAGCCCCCAGCTGCCCTGCTCCAAGCATCACTCAACTGCACCCTGAGCCACAACCACCCAAATGATCCCCTCCCCAAATCCTGGCCCACAGCAACCACGAGAGATCATAACACGATTGTTGTCATTCACCATTAAGTTTCGGTGTGCTTTGTTCACTGAGCAGTTAGAAGACACAGCTTGTTTCTGGGGCAGCAGAGGCAGTGAGATGACTGGTGTCCAGTGGTCACTGAGGCACCAGCGTAACCTTATTAAACCAGTTTGGTGGTGTGATCGTGGCTGGGCTATGGTTGGAGGCCAGCTGCCAGTGTTCTTGATGACTTTCCAATCCTGGTTCTCTAATCACTCCTGGGAATCTGTGAGTGATCCTAAGTCCTCTCAATCAATTCCTTTCCTACCCCAGAGGAGGCTTCTGTTGCTTGAAACTAAATTTGTGACGCAGGCTTCCATGCTCTGTTTACACTGAAATACCTTTTCTTTATCTTTTCAGATGCAGCTTGTACATCCCCTCCTCCTGGAAGCCCTCCCAGATCTCAGAGGCTGGGTCAGCTATCGGCCCCAGGCTCCTGCAGCTCCCTGGGCTGCTGCCCCCATCCCGGCTCTGCCCACTCTGTGTCATCGTTTGGGGACAGGACTGTGAGCCCCAGGAGGGCAGTGGTCCCTGCCATGTGCTCAGCATTATCCAGCCTGGGGCTGGGCACGGGGTAGGGGCTCAGAGGTGCCAACTGGTTTACACTCAAGTGGAGGGAGGCTCGGGTCCCTCCGGGATTAGTGATGAGGTGGGGAGATACTTCCTCAGCTTGTCTTGGACAAGTTCTACTTGTCAGCTCTACTCTGGGAGAAGGATCCCACCGAGGAATGGAGCAAAGAGAGGGATGAGAACAGACTCTGGCAAGACCAGATGATAACTCTCAAGGAAATGTGGGGACTCAGAACTCGGATATCTGGGTTTGGGTCCAGGGAATTTTTTTTTTTTCCATGATGGGGGAAGGGAGTTGGATGCCCGATTCTCTGAGAATTGAGACTCTGGATGCCTAAGTCCTGAGGGTGGGACTCCTGGGTCTGAGGGAGGAGGGATCTTGGGGCCTAGACTCCTGGATCCAGAGGAGCAGAGTCCCTCACTCTTGGCTCTCTGAAGAGGGACACGGCTTGATCAGGTGGGGATCAGGCCTCAGGGACCGCCTCTTCCCGACACCAGGCTGCCCCTTGGTGGCTGCTACACTTCATCTCCACACACCAGAGGACAGACCAGGCTTGGCAGTTTATTTCCGCTTGAGGAACCCCTTCAGCCCCTGGGGCTCCCTTGAGCAGCACATCTTGGTGCCCTGTGAGGCGGAAAGAGACGTGGTTTAGATAATTTAGATAGTATCACATCCAGGTGGCATAGGGCAGGAAGGACCAGGCTGAGGGAAGGACCCTGGGCGGGGCGGGGACCTCACCTGGCATCTAGGCCTTCGTGGGTCCCTCGGGGCAGCTGGAGAGGGGACTCTCCCTTTAGGAGTTTCTGCAGTGGGGAGAGTTGGTGGGGGGGCTGTTGATTTCCTAGGACCAGTGTCCTCCTGCCGCCCCCACCCCCTCTTCTCTCAGACCTAGGAGTCCTGGACCCCAGCTGCCCTCTCCACTTACTCTCTAGCTCCCTCCCTGGCCTGGGGGCTGGAGGTGACTTCCCATGGGGCTGAGGCCACAGTCCAAATTCTTGGCAAGGTAAGAGGGGCCCGAAGTCTGGGGAGGGCCAGAGTCGCCTGGAGGGGAGGAGATTAAGAAATTTCACAGCTGAGCTGCAGCTGAGCTCCATGTCACAGGCCCCGACAGGGGTAACACAGTGGTGGTGGTGGCGGGGAGGGGAATGGCAGGGTCTTGTCCCCAGTCCATGCTGCTTTTTTCCCCAACACCTCTGGCTTGAGTGGAAAAAAGTTTTGTTTTTCCATCTATCCATTAATCCATCCATCTGTCCACTCATCCATCCATCCATCCACCCATCCATTCATCCATCCATCCACCCATCTACCTATTCATATACCCACCCACTCACCCACTCATCCACCCACCCATCCATCCATCCCCTTTTATCCCCCATCCATCCCCTTTTATCCCCCATCCATCTGTCTGTCCATCCATCTATTCATCCACACATCCGCTACCCATCTCTTCATTCATTCATTCATCTCACAAATTTCCTGAGCAGCTACAGTGTGTCAGGCACTGTTCTAGGCTCTGAAGAGACAGCCACGAACTGTCTGAACTGACAGAAAAAAAATCTCTGTCCTCATGGAGCTGATAGTCTGCTAAGCAAGGGGCTTACCGTGAGTAATCAGTGCATAATAAGGAAATAGCCTGGAGAGTGTTAGGTGTCCTTCAGAGGATGGAAATAGTACAGGAGGAGAGAGGGGATGATGAGACGTGAGGGTGGCTGGGGAAGGCCTCTTGGAGGAAGGGGAAACTGAGCAGAAGCCTGAGTGCAAGAAGGATGCAGGCAGAAGTGCCCAGAGGGTGGTGGGCTTGCTGGCTTGTTAGGAGAACAGCAAGGGGTCCATCGTTGCTGGAAAGGAGCTGAGGGGGTGGTAGGAGGTCAGAGAGGTGGGTAGGGCTCAGATCCCCAGGCCTTGTGGGCTGGTAGAGAGGACTTTGGCTTTAATTCTTGAGCCCTGGGGTCTTGGGGGCTTCTGAGAGGTGAGGGAGGGGATCTGATTCAGGTTACAAATGCCCAATCTTGCTGACTTCCATCAAAACCCATGGAGCCCGTGCCATGCTTGTCTGCATTTTCCACATGGAGACACCAAAGAGGGGAGAGGTCCCCAGAGGCCACAGCGAGGTGCCTGGGTCCCGCTGAACCATGGTGTCACTCCTAGTGGGGGGTTTCTCTGCTGGTGTGGGAGCAGGCCCAGCGGGGGATTCATCCAGTGCCCACAGCGGCCCCACATGGCAGGGACTGACATCACGCCCATTTTACAGACACGGAAATCAAGGATGAACTCTGGAGTCTGGAGCCAGGGGCCTGGGTTCCAGTCCTGACTCTCTCACTTTTGAGCTGGGAGACCTTCACATCCCGTAGCTTCAGTGGACCCCTCTGTATAATGGGGATCATAATAGCACCTACGTCATCAGGTTGTCATGACAACTAAGTGACTACATTAAACAAGCAGCACAGACATATAGTAACAGTGATAAACGCATTAGTTCTTCTCATTACGACAGTCACCTTTCTGGGAAGTAGCACACTCAGCGGCCATCTGGCCAGAGGGGCCCCATCAGCCTGTGACCCCCTCATTGTCCTCAGGGAGCCTTGAGTGCCTCTGAATGTTTCCATTTGTTTTTGGCTGCAGGTCGGGATCTGTTTTTAGCTTCCCTGGCTGGTGTCACCACGCCCCGCTCCCGCCCCCCTCCTTCCTGCTGGCTCTCCTGTTTGCTGTGGTCGAATAATGTTCCTGGACTTCCTGAGCTGTTTGTTTGAAGACTGCCCAGTATCGATTGGATCTGGTGTGTACTCAGCCTGAGATGCTAACAGAGAACTGCCCCTCCCCAGCCAGCCAGGGGCTTGGAAAACCCTAGGGTTTCACCTAGAGGGTGGGGGGAGACATAAAAACAAGGATGGGGCTCACTTAGAAAGTAAGCAGATGATTTGGGGTTTTTAAGATTTCTCTTTCAGGCTATGTGTTTGGGCAGGTGCAATCCCCTCCCTGAGCTTTTTTCGTCTGGAAAATGAGGAGAGGAACATTCAGACTTCATAGGGCTGTTGGGAAGACTCATTTGATTGAGTCACTCAATGTCTGTTTATTAAGCACCTACTATGTGTCAGGCATGGTTCATATGACAGAGAATAAAGCAATGTCCTAACCTTCAGGAGGGTTACAACCTGCTGACAGTGACAGGAAACAATAGACTGTAACACTCTGTCAGCTGGCGGAAAGGACTGAGAAGGCAGCTGACAGGGGCTTGGAGGGACAGGGGCCACTATTTTCAACAGGGTGGTCTGGGAAGGCCTCCCTGAGGAGCAGAGAAAGCGAGTCTGGAGAAAGGAGATCCAGGCAGCAGGAACAGCTTGTGCAAAGGCCCTGGGGTAGGGCATGCCTGGGATGCTGGAAGGAGAGCCAGAAAGCCAGTTGGGGGAATAAGTAAAGGAGACGACAAGAGAAGAGGCTATAACAGTGTGGATGTACATGGCACAGCCCCTTGTAAGTGGGTGCAAAGAATAGGTGCCTTGCCTGCAGCCCGAGTGCCAGACCAGGGGTGCCAGGGATGACCGAGACCCAAGCCACCCACCTCAGACCAGTGCCTGACTCACCACCTTCAGCTGGCATTTGCTGCTGGGATTCCTGGGGAACAGATCCAGCCGAGGGGGCAGAGGAGGAGCTGAGGTGGCCCCCTAGGGGAGACAGAGGGTGGGGAGGGGGTTGTGAGCTGCCATTTTCTCTCGTCTCCATGTCCCCCTAGCCTTCAGGCATTCTTCTAGGCCTTGGAGATAGGATGGTGAATGAGACAGAGTCCTAAACCTCAGGAGGGTCACAACTGGAGAGAGCCACAGCCGCGACCCCAGGGGAAGCAAAGGTCTAGGCCCCTAAGACCCCGGTATCCTGTCACCAAGCCCCCTCCTCTCCTAGGCCCCAGGATCCAGGCCCCCAGCCCCTCCTCCCTCAGACCCAGGAATTCCAGTTCCAGCTCCTGCCTGGCCGTGCTTACCTGCTCCAGCTCCTCCTCCCCATCTTCCCCATCACTGCTGTCCCCTGAGTCCTCAGCAGTGGCACTGGTGTCCTCTGGCCTCCCTTGGGATTGATGGATACTCACAGCCTCTTGGCCCTTAATCTCGCAGCGGCAGAAGGGGCAGGTCTGGCTGTCTGATTGCTGGGGGAGATGGGCAGGGAAAGGGTCAGGATCTCTCTGTTTCCCACCACGTGCCCTGGGACTACATCCCCAACAGAATGATGAGGGGAGGACAGCTAGAGGGAGGGAAATTGAAAGAGAGAGGAGGAACTATGAAGAGAGGGCGATGGAGAGAGAGATGTAGGATGGGAAGGAGGGACAGGACCAGAGCCCGAGGTCAGGAGGAGCTGAGGGAGGCAGGGTGCATTGTGGTCTCAGCCCCGCAGTAGTGATGCTGTTGGCTAGGAATGCCTGAGGCCAATGTCTGGCTGGACCAGCCCTTTGGTTCTTATGACTGCAGAGCTCCCCTCAGCACCAACCATTAGGGAACTTTAAAGAGCGAGATGAATTACTCACAGGTCCTGGAGGCTGCGGGAGGTCTCTACCTCAGAGAGCGGGTGGAGAGAAAGGGAGGGAGGGGGGCGGACCTGAGGCTCTGCCTTTATTAGGGGCTGAGCAGGGTGCCTAGATTTTCTGAGGTTCACTCTTTATTGGCCAATTTAAAGCAGAAGAGCCAGAATCAGGATATGGGAGGTGAGAAACGGGGCCACTCAAATGGTCAGTTATCCAAAGCTTTCTAAAGGGACCCTGCAGGGGGGAGGGTGTAGCTTAGGGGTGGAGCACATGCTTAGCCTGCACGAGGTCCTGGGTTCAATCCCCAGTACTTCTATTAAAAGGAAACTTCAGGGGTGAGAGCGGCCTGGTCCCTTATCTAGTTGTTCTGCTAGTCGCTGTGTCATTGAGATGGATGTCTTTGATGTGGATGCTCCACAACCAACAACTTAATGTCAAACACTTACATTACAATTGAAAAGCTTAGTACCCGACACCTGTAATCCACAGGGGCTCCCTTTACCCTGAGGCTTCTCCAGCCCAAGCCTTAGCTTTGTAGGCCTGGATCCTCCCTTGGGAGGTTACTCCCATCAGCTCATCTCCTGAGAAGGCAGCTAAGGCTCAGAGAGGTGAAGCCACTGGCCCCAGATCACCCAGCAAGGAAATGCAATTGACTAGGAATGCCTGAGGCTGTATTAATTGGAACCAGCCTCACAGACACCCCCTCTCACACCAGGGCCAATGTCGTGGCATTTTCAACTAACAGTGTGACTGCAGGAGAAGCCGAGGTGACAGATGCAGAGTGAGCCTCTGCTTTCCCTGGGCCTCAGTTTCCCCACGTAATTAGTGAGGCATCTGGGCGAGTGTCTGGGGGCTTTTAAGGCAGGGCGCGGGGACCGGGTCAGATCTACCTGCCAGGCAGCCAGACAGCGGCCACAGAGCAGGTGCCCGCACGGCTCAATCTTCACGTCCTTGTTGCTCTCGGTGCAGATCTTGCAGAGCTCAAACGTGGAGTCCATGGCCCAGTACAGCTGCAGCTGCTCCTGGCAGGCGAGACGGGGATGCCGGGAAGGAGTGCTGATGTCAACCACTGGGATACAAGCCGGGTCACAAAGTCTCAAACCTCTGCACCAGCCCTGGACGCTCTCCCAAGTTCAAGGCCGGGTGCCCAACTGCCTCCTACTTGGGCTTTTCTTATGGACTCGTTCTTGGGGGTGGTCTACACTCAGGGATGCCAGATTCAGCCAATAAACATACTGGATGCCCTGTTCCATTTGATTTTCAGATTAAATGATGAATACATTTTTAGTATAAGTGTATCCCAAATATTGCACGGGATATAATTGTACTAAAAAAAAAACCCCGTATTTTTCATTGCTTTCACTGCGGGATGGCTGGAAGGCCAGGAACTGGCCCAGGGGCTGCCCCCGGTGAATGCGCAAAGTGCATTAGCTGCTCCGGTGAGCTCAGCAGTATCATTTCCTGGTTTAATCCCCACGAAAACCCCTGGGTAGGAGGCAGGAGGAGCTGTGTTTTCCAGAGGAGGAACAGAGAGGCTCTGAGAGGCCAAGTGATACACTTCAGGTCACGTGGCCACCAAGCCAGCACAAAACTCCCCGCCTCCAGGAGTCCAGGGCTGAACTCCGATGGAGAGGATTCCTGAGCCACGGTGAGGTGAGGTGAGGCGGCGGGTGGGGGGGTGGCATGGGCAGGGGTTAGGGGCCCAGGCCTGGGCCTCACCTCTGACACGTGGATGCGCTGATAGGTTTCCATCCGGTAGAGTTCAGTCAGGTCCGGGTTGTGGTTCTTCCCATCTGGGTAGAGGTAGCTGGGTGGGGGAGGCAAGAGAGGGTTGCCGAGGGGCCATCCCGCATTCACTGCCCGGCCACAGAGCATCTGCCCCAAACACACTGCTAGCCTGGGGCTATTTTCCCTCCCTTCTCCTCACAGTGGGACTTTCTAGGGCAAGCTGTGTCCCCTCAAACCCCAGGTCAAGCCACGTCCCCTCAGAACCCTCCAGGGTAGGCCACATCCTCTCAGACCCCCATAGAAAGGCACACTAAACGACTCCAGCCTGGAAGCTCAGACCAGGTGAATGAGAACCCGGAACCTCAGAACCTCAGGCCCAGCACCCCCAACCCTGGAACTTCACCAGTTCCAGAGTCTTCAGGCCCCATCGTAAAAAAGCATCTTAGTCACAGATTGCTGGAGTGACCAAGTCCTAGAGTCTGAGGCCCACAGGGCTGGAAGGACCTCCTAGTCCATCTACACTACTTCATGCTTTACAGAGGGTGACGGAGCTCAGTGTGCCAGGAAGGCGATGCCCAAGGCCACACAGAGAGGCCGGGAGGGGAACGGAACCAGGGCTGTGGGCCAGGTCTGAGCGCCAGGCTCCAAGCAGCCCAGAGAAAGGCTCTGCGCACTCAGGGCCTCCTATCCAGGTTGTAACTGCACCCCGAGATCAACTCAGGGTCACAAGTCCCCCAAGGCCAGTGGCTCTACCTGGGCCCTGGTGCAGCTCTCCCACAAACACACTGTGTGACCAGGGCCAGGCAACTCTACCTCTCTGGCCTCAAGTTTCCTCTTCTGTAAAATGGACATAATAGTGCCTGGGGCAAAGATGGGTGGTGAGGATTTAACAAGACAGTGCTCAGAAGACAAGCAGTACTCATCCCCACACAGAAACACCCAGGAAGAGGGGAGCTGCTGTGATCAGCGTTAGACCCAGAAAGATGTCTCGCTGTGTGGTAGAAAGAGCTTAGTGTCCCCTCCCCTCCTCTTGATTTTTCCATTGATAAAATATTGGGGGAGGGTGTAACACATAGGGCAGGGGGGCTAAACCAGATCGATGGTGTTCGCACTTATTTTAACTCTGGAATCCTCCGATGAAATCTGACCTGGAACTCAGCACATAATAATGCGTTAGAAGGGGGAAGGCATAGCTCAGTGGTAGAGGACGTGCTTAGCATGCTCAAGGTCCTGGGTTCAATCTCCAGTACCTCCATGAAAAACAATTAAATTAAAATAAATAAATAAACCTAATTATCTCGCCCCCAAACAAACAAAAAAAAAATGCTTTAGAGCCTGAATTCTGAGCCTGGCTGCCTGGCTTCAAATCCCAGTTTATTAGCTAAGGAGCTGTGTGACCTGGACATGTATCTCTGTCTCTCTGTGCCTCAATTTCCTTGTGTGTGTGTATGTATACGTATATATTTACATACACACACACACAATAGATATTCATTACTCGTGGATTCCGTGGTTGCAAATGTGCCTACTTGCTAAAATGTATTTGTAACCTCAGAATCAATTCTTGGGCACCTTCCGTGGTCATTCACCGCCAGGCATGCTCCCAGCTGAGGGTGAACAAGGCAACATTTGGCCTTCTCCTTTGAGCTCTCACACTGTAAACGTGTCATTTTCACAGTCTATTCAGTGTCCCGTTTTCCACATTTTAATGCTTTTTCTTGGTGATTTCACTAGTTTAAATGCCCCCCACCCCAAGCAAAGTGCTGAAGTTCAGTCTCATGTCCTAAGCTCAAGAAGGCTGAGATGTGACTTATGGAGAAAATTCGGGGGTGAGACAGACGAGCTTCATTCAGGCATGAGTTACAGTGCTGTTGGCCATGAGTTCCATGTGAATGAATCAACGTTATGTGTTAAATTAGGTGTCTTTAAACAGAAACACACAGGAATCTTCTTATGGAACGACTGATTGACCAAAACGTGACCAGAATCTTGCAGGAACCTGCACCTGTATTTCCCCTAGGAGCCATGGCTTAGGATTTCCTAACTCGGTGTTTGTTGCACTTTTGTACAATAGAACTACCATGAATAATGAGAAATAATGAGAATCAACTGCTTATCTATCTCTGTCTATCTATCTATCCAGCATCTGTTTCATAGCACATCATATAGATATGTCTGCTAGCTAAGAAGGCTCTGGTTAAAGGTCCAGGGTAAGATTCAGGAACCTCACCTGCCTTTTTTCCCCCTCCCCTCCTACCCAAGGCAGCTTCCAAAAGAGGGGCTCCGGGGCAGCCCAGATTACAGATTGAAAACCCCAGTCTAACTTTTTGCCCAGTTCTCCTGCTCTAACTGGTCTGGATTCTAGAAGAGGATATGGCTATCTAGAAGCAAAGGCCCTTGAGTGCAAGTCCAAGGAAGGTGGCCACTGGGGTTGTGCCCAACTTCCACACACAGCTCCGAGCTGCCGCTAGCCCAATATGGCAGCTTTGTGGGAACTAGGAAAGGTGCCCCTTCCTCTGGATCCTTGTCTGCCACCTGCTGGAACACTGGAGTATTGCAAATTTATGTTTGCTCTGTGAACCCTGTGCCCTCTGTCGTAGTGATCTAGGGCAGTGCTCAATAGGCATGAGCTTTTGCAGTGTGTTCTGCTGACACCCTCCCCCTGCTAGGATGATGACTCACAAGCCTTCCTTTTGTCCTTCCAGGAGTGCCTGGAACAGGGGTTTGTTGAGAGGGATGGTCTGCAGGATACTGCCATCTGAGCTCACATATCCGATGGCCCACTGTCCCAGGCGAGTGCAACTAGGCCGGAAGATATAGCTGGAGGAAGAGGTAGGAAGGGATGGGGTTAGGGAGTGGTCACTGCTGTCCCTTCTGGAACCTCCCGGCCCCTTACCCTAGTGCGGATCCAGGCGTTTAAGTCCTCAATCCCTTATAACCCAGCTTCCTCCTTTTTAGGCTAGATCCCCATCCGCCACCATAGGGAACACCTGCTGTTTTTACCTGCTTGGCTCCTCCTCCACCTTCTCTGGGGTTTAGACAACACTGATTCTGTCTTGGCCAACCAGTGCATTTCAGGACCCTGATCATAGTGGTGGGAATCAACTCTGGAAATTTTGCTGGAAGTATCAGGAGCAAGGCACCCACATTCTACAGGGGTTGCTAAACTGGCAGAGTGTAGGGCTGGGGCTTCTAGAAACCATTTACCACCATGAGGAAAGACTATATTTGAGAATGAGGCTAACACGGAGGAAGCCAGGGAAAAACAGGAACCAATTTCTGATAATAGCACTTGGGCACCTGGATCCAGATGTGCCTGAAACTTGCACCTGGTCTTTTCAATTATGGGAATTCATTAATTTCTCTTTCCCTTTACACCAGTTTGAAGTGCAACTTCCAGCAGGTGAAGTCCAGCAGATCAGAAGGTCACATACAAAATATTTAACAGCTGGTACAGCATGGGCTCTGAGCTGTCAGAAACACATTTGTCCTGGGGCAGGGTCTTCAGGCCCCCCTACCAGAGCAGGCATTGTCCCTTTAACTGCTGGACTGTGGGAAGGTCTAGGTGGTCCTTGGAGAACCCAGACTGCAGAGGTAAGAGGCATTAGCATCTTACCTCTGAGCTCTCGACCCTTTGGGGTCCCATGTACTGTGGCCCTTGCTGTCTGAAGGATGTCTGGGCTTCCATCGCCCCAGCCCAAGACCCAGACCCCTGCACCTCCTGCAGCCTCCTTCTCCTGAGGCCGGGTCCTTTTACCTGCCTGGCTTGTCTCTGCAGGCCTGTAGACGTGCTCGGACTTCGTCATATGTGAGGAAGGCCATGTAGCCCGGGTGGTTGACTGCCAGCAGCTGCCAATTCTTGAGGAGTGTTGGCCATGGCTAGGGTGAGGCAGCACTTGGGTGAGGGAGGGGCTGAGGAAGCAGCCCTCACCCCTAGTGCCTCCCACTACCTCGCTCACACCCATGGTAGGCCTCAGGAATATCTCTGACACAGAAGATTCCAGACTCTTCCTTCTCCAGGACCCAGGAGTCCAGGTCCCTAGCCCCTCCTCCCTCAGATCTAGGAGTCTGGGCTCCCAGCCTCTCCTTCCCCCAGGACCCAAAAGTCTAAGCTTCCAGCTTTGGCCTCCCCTCACCTGAAAGAGTCTGGTGAAGACGTCAAACTCGAAGATGGACACGTGGCCACTGCAGGTGAGGTCAATGGTGGAGCGCAAGGCCAGGGCGGTGGAGCCTGGCTCCACGGGGTGGCAGATACACAGGAGTGCCTCAAACTCAGCCCAGGGCAGCACACACCTAGATGGAGGGGGTGGGGGAACGAAGCTGAAGCTTCTGGGAGCCTAGGATGGGAGCACCTTCTAGGAAGGAAACAACTGGGAGCCTGGACTCCTGGGTCTGAGGGAAGAGGGGCTCAGGGCCTGGACTCCTGGGTCCCTGGGCAGGGGCAGGATGAGGCTCCAGATGCTGAGGGGCCCCAGGGGTAGTGCTCACTCACCGGGCTCCGCAGTGCTTCCTCCAGAAAGTGTGGGCTGGGATCTTGGTGAGCTGGTACGTGTTTCCGCAGTACTTTCCTCCGGGGAAGAGCGCGCTCAGCTCCTCATGCATGTGGCTGAAGATGAGGGCCAGCTTGGCCAGCTGTCGCCTGTGGGGATGGGCTCTGAGGATCTGGGCTGGACCTTGGGGCTCCCACTGACTCCTGCACCCTCGGTGGGGAACACCCACAGGGACGAGGCCCCCAGAATCTCCCTAAGGCGTCAGTGCAGGGTAAAAGTCAATTCCCAAACTGCTTGTTGCAGCCCTAATGTCTCCCCTCTCGGAACCTTGGTTTCCCCATCTGTGAAGGAAAGGGAGGTACTGCCCTTCTTCCAATACCGAAGGCATCCTCCAGCAGACAAATCCCAGCCTCTGCCTGAAGCCTGGGGTTGGGGCTGGAGGAGAAGCCTTGCCTAGTCAGACACGCGGACCACTAGGGCTGGGGCCATTTAGGGTGGTCTGAGTATAGGTCACGCTTGGAGACTCCCTCTTGGTTTTAGCAGCTCTGGATGGTGGGTTCCTGAGCTTTTTCCTGCTGGCTGCCTCCCCGAGGGACTGCTCAGAATTTGGTGAGCAGCAGAGGGTAGCTCGGACACTGAGCTGTGTGGTTTTCGGCAAGTTCCTTTTTCCCACCCCCAAAGCCTCAGTTTCCTCAACTGTGAAATGGGCATACATACAGGGTAAGTACAGCCCCTGGGTCACTGGGGGAGTGATGAGGATTCTTACACATCTTCTAAGCACATAAAATGCCTAGCACAGTGTGGCATAAGGCTGCACTCAGGGCATGTTAATTACTATTACTGTTTTTTTTTTATTTTGTGTTAATAGTCTCCTTGGGCTAGGTCTGTAGGATTCCTGAGACCTTTTATAGGGCCACCCTTGACAGTTTCTAAGCATCCTCCCTTCCCAGAGTCTATAATGGAATCACTATTCACATGTGACTGGTTCAAACTGAGATGTGCTCTAAGTATGAAATAGACACCAGATTTCTGAAACAACGCAAAAGGGAAAACAAAATGTGAACTATCTCGTTAATCATCGCCTTATATTGATTATACTGAGGTGATAATGTTTTGGATATAGTGAGTTAAAGAAAATGTTACTAAAATTCATTTCACCTGTTTAAAAAAACTCTTTGTAATATGTCTACTGGAAAATGGAAAGCTGCTTGTTTGGCTTGCATTAGATTTTAGTGGAGTTTTCTGGTTTAGAATTTCCTTCAAAGAGTTGCTAGGATCCTGAAACTCTGTAACATCCACTAAGACACTCATTGAGCCCCAAAGCTTCCTAGTTTCTAGAACCCACTGAATCTAGAACAGTGATTCTCAGCAGAATTATACCACCCTCCTAAGGAGCTTCTGGAAATTTCCTTGACATGGTAGTTAGGGTGCGGAGGCTGGATTATAGGGACAATCCCCTCCAGCAAGATTTGCCCACATCTCTCTCAATTTTCCAGTGTCCCACCAGACATTCATGAAGGTGGAAAATCCATTTGTAATGATCTGAACCTAGAACCCAATTCCGTTTTACACAAGTATTTTTTTGCACATTTAAAATTGATTCTGAATTTTACAGAAATCCAACTATCCTATGTATCAAGGGAAGTCAGTTTGTTTCAGCAACATAGTGATTTCTCTGTACAGGTCCAAGTGTCTGACTAGTCCGTTCTGCCTTCCAGAGCAATGGTAATTGTGCCTTGGCATTTTCATTCAAAATATAGATACATTTATTATGAAGAACGTTCCTTTGATCACTCCCTTATAATACAGTTTGGGTCTTATAATGTTTTTTAAGGAATTATGAGGAGGTAGGTTATTGACCCTGTGAATTTCATCTCAGGATGGATTTAAGGAAACCTTACAAAATATTTGCTATAAAGAAGGGGTGTGGGGGCATGACACGGTTGACAGCTGCTGCTCCAGACAGGCCTTGGGAGGTTCCCGGCAGGGGCGCTGACTTTCTCCAGTGATTAGGATGCAGGAAGCACCCTGAGGTCCCCATGTTCCAGGATATGTGTCTAAATTCTCTGGGTGGGCCAGCCGGCTTCTAAGCCAAGAAGAGAGGGAATGGGGGGCTGAGAGCCTAGGTGCCCAAGGAAGGAAAAAACTGGGAGGCCTAGTTTTCCAGGTTCCTTTAGGAAGAAGGGACTGGGACTGGGACTCCTGGGTCCGAGGGCGGAGGGAGCTGCGAGCAGGACCTGGGCCTCGCTGGCGATCTCACCTTTGTCCCGGGGCAAAGGCTCACCTGAGTCTGGAGCCCTCCCGGAAGAGCTCGTCGGCGGCGGTCTTTCGGCCCCGGGGTGGCAGCAGTGCCACCACCTGCCGGCTCTTGGCCTCCAGGTTAGCAAGATAGACCGCGAGAAAGTCCACCGCACCACCGGGGCCCTCGGGGCCGCCCCCGCCGGCCGCCCGCTGTGCCTGCGCCACCTCGCGCAGCAGCTCCGCGGTGCGGGGCAGCAGGTCCCGCAGCGACGGGGGACTCGAGGAGAGCCGGAGGTCCCGGCATTGCTCTTCCAGGCGCTGCAGGAGCTTCACCGCCCGGCCGAACGCGCGGGATTCTCCCCTTTGCCATCCCCGAAGGGCCGCCACAGCCATGGGTCCCTCGGCTGCCCGGGGAGGGACGGGTGCGGCGGGGAAAGGCGCGGCGCCGCCCAGCCCGGGGTGAGGGCGGGACGGGGCCGGGGAGGTGAGGGCGGGCCCTGGGGAACCGGGGAGGGGACTGCAAGGTACCTGTGTCTCCCAAGGGGGGCGGGGGCTGGGGGCTCTGACAACTGGGTTCCCTAGAGATGAGGTTCTAAAGTCTGATCCCCAAAGGAGAGCCGGATAGGGTGGCTGCGGTGGGTGGAGACAGGACTTCCTGAGTGGGTGGGAATTGCAGGTAGGATGCCTGGGCCCCTTTTGGGAAGGGCTGAGGGCTGGGTCCCAAGCTTGCAGTGGATGAGGGATTGGGGGAAACCTGGGATTTTTGTTGGGGGCGCGGGTGGGGCTGGGAGTTTAGCGATCCTGGGTCGCGGCTGAAGATTAAAGGTCAGAGAGCTGAAAGGTCAGAAAGCTGAATTTTCTAGGAGAAAATGTTAGGGGGATAGCGGGATCCCTTTGTCCCCGAGAAGGAACACAACGTGCCCAGACCTCTGGGTCCCCTAAGAGCTGGAGTTGGGAGGAGAGTATCTGAGGGAGCAAGAATTTGGTGACGTAATTCCTGGGTCCTCAGGGCAGGGGCCTACGAGAAATCTGGCTGAAGCTGAGATAGATTTCCAAAGGGGACGGGGGTTTCTTGGTCCCCAGGGGATGAAGCGGGAAGATGGGGTTCATGAATTCCAAGGCCCAGACCCGGCTGGTCCTCGCAGGGCTGGAGGGGCGTGATTTTCTCCGCAGCTTGGGCTACTTGTAGCATCAACACAGCCCCGGCTGTGCGCTGCGCGGCCACTCGGGGGCGCTTGTGGACCGGAGCGTCCCTCTATCCCCAAGGCATCCAGGCCACGCCCCGGCCAGGAGACCTAGCCAAGTTCTGATTACAAATGTGCGCCTATTTAGAGAATGCTCTAATGTTCTAATCAGAGAATAATCGTAATAGAGAACATTTATTAAACACTCCCTGTGGGGCCCTGTGTGTCAAGCTTTACGTTTTCTCTCTGAATTCTGGGAAATAGGGTGAAAATTCATTGGCCTGGCAGAAATTCAAAATTTTGACTATGTCAAGCGTTGATGAGGAGCTGATGCAAGCGTAAGTGGACAGATTTAGTTGGAGAGTAATTTAACAGCATCCATTAAAGACTTGGCAGGGCGAGTCCACTGCCAGCTACATCCTTCAGAGCTGTGATTTGTACACACTTTTGCTCACATTGGGACATTATACACCTGAAATAATTTCAGAGTAATCCTTACCCCGAGCATGTGCTCTAATATTTTCTGTTCCATTTAACATCGTTTCATTAAAGGGAAAATTGTGTTTGTAACCCACTAAATTGATTTCCCAACCCACTAATGCATCTTTTTGGGCAGGTTGAAAAATACTGCCCTAAGAAACTCCAAGAGGCATGTTCAGGGATGTTAATTGCAACCTTGTCGGAAGTGGAGAAAACTGGAAACAAGGCAATCGTCCATCAGCAGGAGGAGGGATGAATAATTCATTGTGGTCTACTCTCACAAAGGACTCCCACACAGCAGTTCCAATGAATGAACTGGACACACATACCAACAGCGTGAATCGTAAACACGTAATGATGAGTGTATTGTGTTGAATAGTGGCCCTCCCCCATTCATGTCCACTGGAACCTGTGAAGGTGGCCTTATTTAGAAATAGAGTTTTTGGAGTTAGCCAAGTTAAGGTGAGGTTGTACTGAATTAGGATGAGCCCTAAATCCAATATGACTGGAAATTTGGACACAGAAACAGGTATGCCCATAGGGAGAAAGCTATGTGATGATGGAAGCAGAGATGAGTGATGCATCTGTAAGCCAAGGAATGCCACAAATTGCTGGCAAACGCTGGAAGCTAGGAAGAGGCAAGGAAGGACCCTCCCCTAGAGCCTTCAAAGAGAGAAAGCCCTGCCAACATGTTGACTTGGGGCTCCCAGTCCCCAGAATTGTGAGAGAATAAATTTATTGGCTTAAGCCATTCAGTTTGTGGTCCTCTGTTAATGGCAGCAACAGGAAACTAACACAATGAGTTTTTTTTTTTTGAAACGCTGAAGGATTAGTACAACACAATGTTATTTATACAGAGTTAGAAAACCTGCAAAACAGGTGCTCTATATTATTTATTATATCACATTGTATGTCATAATCATATGAAACCATGAGTGGTAATGCAGGAATGCAGCACTGAATGCAGTACATGAAGAAGGGAAAAGATGGACTTTGAGGATACAGTGGGACTACAATGATATTGTTAATGCTTTAATTTAAAAAATTTGGATCATACTGGAATTTGACACAACATTCTAAAATAACTATAACTCAATAAAAATGTTTTAAAAAATAAAAAATCTGGATCAAATATTGCAAACTGATTAAGAATTCATATAATTGCGTAGTGGATACAAAAGAAATGGATGGTAAGAAAAGATACAGAAAAATCACTATCAGTTAGGGAAATGAAAATCAAAACCACAAGAAGATCTCACTTCACACCTGCCAGGAAGGCTACAAAGAAAAAAACAGACAATAATGAGTATTGGGGAGGCTGTGGAGAAGTTGGAACCCTCAGACACTGCTGTTGTGGGTGTAAAATGGTGCAGCTGCCTTGGATAAAAGTTTGGCATCTTCTCAAAATGTTGAAAATGTTAAACATAGAGTCACTGTATGACCCAGGAATTCCATGCCTATGTGTATATTTCACAGAGAATTCAAAACATATATCCCATGCAAAGATTTGTGGAAACAATTTAAATGTCCCTCAAATGAAAATAGATAAATGGGTAAATTAAATGCAGTATGCCCATACAACAGAATATTATTTGGCCATTAAAAGGAACACAGTACTAATACAGGCTACAGTGTGGATGAAACTCATAAACATTACACTAAGTCAAAGAAACCAATCACAAAGACCACATATTATATGATTCAGTATCTATAAAATGTCCAGAACAGGCAAATCTATAGAGACAGAAAATATATTAGTGGTTGCCTAGGGCTGAAGGAAGGGGGAAATAGGAAATGACTACTAATAGGTGTGGGGTTTCTTTTGGGGGTGTGTGTGAAGAAATGTTTTTAAATTGATTATGGTAATACCCAGATAGACATTTCTCCAAAGAAGACATCCAGATGGCCAACAAGCACATGAAAAGATCCTCAACATCACTAATTGTCAGAGAAATGCAAATCAAAGCTACCATGAGATATCACCTCACAGCAGTCAGAATGGCCATCATTAAAAAGTCCACAAACCATAAATGCTGGAGAGGGTGTGGAGAAAAAGGAACCCTTCTACATTGTTGATGGGAATGTAAATTGGGGCAGCCACTATAGAAAACAGTATGGAGATTCCTCAGAAAGCTAAAAATAGACTTATCATACGATCCAGCAATCCTACTCCTGGGCATATATCTGGAGGAAAATATAATTTGAAAGGACACATATACCTCAATGTTCATAGTAGCACTACTTACAATAGCCAAGACATGGAAGCAACCTAAATGTCCATTGACAGATGACTGGATAAAGAAGATGTGGTATATTTATACAATGGAATACTACTCAGCCATAAAAAAGAATAAAATAATGCCATTTGCAGCAACATGGATGGACCTGGAGATTGTCATTCCAAGTGAAGCAAGTCAGAAATCACAATATTGATTGTGGTGATGATTGCACAACTCTTTGAATTTACTGAAACCATTGATTTGTACTCTTCAGTTGAATTGTAGGCTATATATATTATATTTCAATAAAACTGTTTAAAAAAGTGGACGCCAGACCCCACAAGAGGGTGCTCTAAGCACAGACTTATCTCCTCCCTTAACATCTCAGGCTCCACCTGCCGACTCTGGCCACACCTCCGAGAATCTGGCCATGCCCCTAGGTTCTGACCACACCCCCAGGATATGGCCTGCCCCTCATCCAGGCCATGCCTCTGAAACTTTGGCCACACCCCCAACACTCTGGTCACACCCCTAGATCTTAACCACACCCTAAAACCCAGGTCACACCCCAAGGCAGAATCTGAAGCCACAAATTCACCCTCCTGATTTCCCAAACTCAGCACAGAGACACCCACAGACTTAGATACTCTTAGAAACACAGAGCCTGAAAACCATAGACCTTTAAACCATGACTTTTAATTTGCAAGCATTCTTTTCTTTCTTGAAATAATTTTAAACTTACGGAAAAGTTGCGAGAATAGGGCAAAGGCTTCTTGTATACCCTTCACTCAGGTTCCCCAATTGCTAACACTTTGTCAGTTTGCTTTATCATTTGCTCTCCTCCCTTCCCCGAACCATTTGGGAGTAAGTTTCAGACAGTATACCTCTTCTCCCCTAAACACTCAGGTGTGTATTTCCACATTTAAGGACATTCTTTTACACAGTCACAGAAAGGTTATCGAAAACAGGACGTTTAACAGTTATACAATACAAGCATCTAACGGTGCAGCCTATATTCAAGTTGCCATTTGTCCCCAAACTATCTTTTTTAGTAAACCACATTTCCCAGTCCAGGATCCAAGCCGAGATCACATGTTGCATTTAGTTTTGTTGTCTTTTTAGTCTCCTTCAGTCTGGGACAACTGCTCAGCCTTTTATGACATTGACATTTTTGAACACTGCAAGCCAGTTTTTAGTTCTTTTGTAAGATGTCTAGATTAGGGTTTGTCTAATGTTTCCTTGTTGTTCAGATTCTGGTGGCCGGAATATTATAAAAGTGATGCTGGATTCTTCTCGGTGCATTGTATCAGAAGGTACATGATGCTAGTCATCCCATTATTGGTGCCGAATTCCATCACTTGGTTAAGGTCAATCATGGAATCCCGGACTCATCGACCCTTCAGTGTCAGTGTCTTCCCTTTCTGGCCCTCAGTTTCCCTTTTTGTAAAATGGAGGTGTCGTTTACATGAGGGTCTGCTAACAGCTAACCAGAAGATATATTCTGTTTAGTTCTTGTGCTCTTAAAATCATTTTAGGGGAACAGCACCATTTAAGATTTGGCAGATTTCACACATACACTTGGAAGAGAGATTCTCTGACTGAGCTTCTGGGTTTACCCAGGGTGGTGATAACAAGTGAAACTTTGCATCAGGGGCTGGGGCCCTGGAAAAATGCATGGAAAGTATGACTTCTGGCCCTAGAACACTAGGACTTTCACAGATGAGGAGAACAGTCTTGGTGGTGGTGGCTGAGAGAGGGCTGGGGGGCTGGAGACCCTATATGTGGCCCTCCCCACCCCTCTCCTTGGAGTCTGCCTTTCTTTGTGGGGAGGGGGAGGGGTGTGGAAGGACACGTGCCCAGTCCCAAGGTCAGGAGGCTGAGAGGGGATTTCCATGTGTGGAGAAGCCAGATCCTTTGTTTTAGAGAAGTAACTTACCAAGGTCAGTGCTGGGTTCAGTTTTTGAACCCGAGGATAGTTTCTCTCACACATAGCACATCACCCACAGCCTGGACCCACAGGTATGAGGAAACTCCCAGGACACACTCCAGTGGGCCTGGCATCTCCACTCTCATCAAATCCCCATCAACCCACCAACCCTGAGAGCGGGCTATTATTCCCATTTTACAGATGAGGAAGTGGAGGCTCAGGGCTGTGAAGTCTCATGATCAAGGTCACAGAGCTAGGACTCGAGCTCAGTTCTGAGTCCAGGGCCTTTGCCCTCGGTGACCCACCCACCTGTTCACCTACCCCCATTCCAGTAGCCCATACACATGCACACACACGCACTTAAGAGACACAACCACACACAGCCTTCCTTTCAGGCAAGGGCCCAGCAAATATGAGCATGGATTTTGGAGGCAGCGCATCCGGTCTTGGATAGGCAGCTTGTTCTCTCTGAGTCTCAGTATTCTTGTCTGGAATATGGGCATCATCATGGTCAATACACGGCTGCTCAGATTTGTTTCTGTTCACACTCCACAAATCTGCACTGTGTGACAGGGGACCAAACAGCCACAAAGGATTGCAGACGCCATAACGCAGCAGGGGGTGGGCAAGGCTCACCCATTCTACCGTCACTTCTCTGGGTCTGCTCTGTGCTGGCTGCTGTGAGTGCTGGGTACCCAGGGCTCACTGTCTGCTGGAGAGACAGTCATTGCCCGCGACCTTACTGGTGTGGTGGTACTATCACATGGGAAGTTTGCACACACAGCTGCTTACAGGGCCCAACAGTCACCTTCTGTAGTGGGCTGAGTGGTGGCCTCCCACGAAGATATGAAACCATTCTAACCCCCTAGGACCTGTGCATGTGATCTTATTTGGAAAAAGGGTATTTGCAGATGCAGTTAAGGTGAGGATCTCGAAGAGAGATGATCCTGGATTATCTGGGTGGGCCCTAAACCTTAAGACAATTGTCATTATAAGAGAGATGAGAAGACATAGACACACAGAGATGGAGATGGAGGCAGAGATGGAAGGGATGCAGCCACAAACCAGGGAATGCCAGAGCCACCAGAAGCTGGAAGAGGCAAGGAAGGGTCTGCCCTGAGAGCCTTTGGAGAGAGTGCAGCCCTGCTGACACCTTGATTTTGGACTTCTGGCCTCCAGAGCTGTCAGAGAATAAATTTCTGTTTTAAGCCACCTAGTTCGTGGCCATCTGTCACAGCCCTAGGAAACTAATACAGCTTCCAAATGAGGCAGCAGTAGGGCCACCATAGCCCAGAGGTAGGGGCAGGAACACTGGCACATGGTCACAAAAACACACAAAGACACGTGGCCACCTGGGTCAGGACAGTCAGGTGATTGTGGGCCACCCAGTCAGAGCTGACCCAGAAGTGCATGTGTGGATGTGTGTGCATGCATGTACGTGTCCACACATACACACACAGCTATTCATGGAACCCAACAGTGTCTCTCAGTGTAACCGAGCAGGACTCTATTGTCATCGGTGGCCATCTGATATCTGTAAGTGTTTGTAACTGCCTAACTGTATAATGGTTTAAAGGGTTTTTCTTATCCTCTTGCTGACCAAGTTGGGCTGGAGAGGAGGGAGGTTTGGGTGATCCACCCACTCCCTTGTGGTTCTGGGTACAGGGATAATGCTCAGTGCTCTGCTTTTGCCCCCAGTGCTCTCCTCCTGACTCCAGTGCCCTCCTCTTGACCCCTTGTGGTTTCCTTGTATCCTGTTGTTTGAGCTGCAGGCTGAGGCCTGCAGCAGGAGATCCCAGGCCTCAGTCTGCTTAAAAGGAGAAAAGTATTTATCAACCTGACTTTAAACTGCACAAGTTTTTCTCTAGAGCTCTTTTCCACAGAGCCCCTTCCTAAGCATCCTTTGTTCTAGATATAAGAATATTAAGAAACTCCCAAACCTGGAGGTGAACTTCATACCCAGCAGAGGGAAGGGGACCACAGTATCTACAAAAATAAAAACAACTTTGCAACAGTTTATCACATTGTATGCAATCTCTATGGAAGATAGTTCTGCCTCTCAATTTCTTGAACTTTTACTATAAACCCTCTGCCGTCTCTCCCCAGCAGGCTCACAGTCATAGAAGCATTATCCCACTGTGACCTCCTTTGCCTGGCAAAGAAATAAAGCTGCCCTTTCTACTTCATGCAAAGCTCTGTCCTCGAGTCTCAATTCGGTAAGTGGGGTACGGAGACCATGTTTTGGCAACACGAGGAAGACATTGAGACAGTTGGCCCCACATATAGAACACGTTATGAAGTCGTGGCAGCAGAAATGTTCACAATAGCCAAGACATACAAAGACCCAGAGGCCCATGGAGGCCCCCCTAGATTAAAAAAAACAGCATTTAGCATCACTCAGAAACATACAAACACATGGTCACTCAAGACCAATAGATAGGAATGTAGCTTGGTGCAGCCGCTATGGAAAACAGTATGGAGATTCCTTAAGAAGGAAGTAAAAACTAAAAATAGAGTTACCCTATGATCCAGCAATTCCCTTCCTGGGAATCTATCCGGAGGAAACTCAAATTTGAAGATACATGCACCCCAATGTTCACAGCAGCACTATTTACAAGACATGGAAACAACCTAAATGTCCATCAACAGTTGACTGGATAAAGAAGTTGTGGTGTATTTAGATAATGGAATATTACTCAGCCATAAAAAGAATACAATACTGCCATTTATAGCAACGTGGATGGACCTGAAGATCGTCATACTAAGTGAAGTAAGTCAGAAAGAAAAGTACCATATGATATCACTTATATGGGGAATCTAAAAAAAAATGACACAAATGAAATTATTTACAAAACAGAAACAAACTCACAGACATAGAAAACAAACTTATGGTTACCAGGGTGGAAAGGGAGTGGTGCGGAAGGTTAAAATGAGTTCGGGATTTGCAGATGCTAACTACTATATATAAAATAGACGAACAACAAGGTCCTACTGTTTAGCACAGGGAACTATTTTCAATACTTTCTAATAACCTATAATGAAAAAGAATATGAAAAGGAATATATATGTGTACAATGAATCACTATGAAATTAACACCGGAAATTAACACAACATGCAAACCAAAAATACTTCAATAAAAAGAAAAGACCAATAGAACGGGGCAAAGGTTGCCAGCTTCTCTGGAAGGACACCCCCTTCACCAAGGCTGGAGGCAGTGGGGGCTGACATCGGGTCCAGTCCTTCCTCAGGGGTCCCTGCTAGTCCTTGCTCCCCACCCTCACTGTACATCCATCTGCCCTTCTTGATGGGAAAATCCTTGTCACAAATCTCTCATCCATATACCTACCTCCTAGTAGTTGCTTCTCTGATTGATGTCCAGGGTCAGCTGCGTTAAGGCTACCAACAAATATCTACATCCTAATCTCTGGAATCTGTGAATGTGTGAAGTATCATATGGCAAAAGGGATTTGGCAGATAAGGATCCTGAGATGGGCAGATTATCCTGGATTATCTGGGTGGACCCAGGGGGATTATCACAGGGTCCTTCTAAGAGGGAGGCAGGAGATTAGAATAGGAGATGTGCAGATGGAAGCAAGAAGTTGGAGCAATACCAGGAAGGGGCTACAAGCCAAGGAATGCAGGTAGCCTCTAGAAGCTGGATAAAGAAAGGGAACAGATTCTCCCCTGGAACTTCCAGAAGGAACCAGCTCTGTTGACACCTTAACTTTGGCCCAGTGAAGCTGATTTTGGAATTCTGACCTCCAGAACTATCAGAGGATGAATTTGTGTTGTTTTAAGCCGCTCACTTTGTGTTGCTTTTTTACTGTGGCAACAAGAAATGAGTGTAAACCCTGACTGATACACAAGAGACATGTCTAGAGAGTTAAAAATAAACCTGTATGTTGTGGGGGCCCTGGAGCCAGAGTAAAATGTTACACATCAAGTAAGGTAGTCACACAAAAACAATCACACTGGATGACCACAGGTCTCCCTCCGTGTTAGGAACACCCACGGATGCTACACACAAGGCAACCCACAGACCCCGGAATCAACAGTTTACAGCAGGTACACAACAGTCAGCTGTGGTACCACAGGGACCCACAAACTGCTGCATCCCTCAAAAGCACACCACTCACACCTGCCCACACCCAGAGCTCCCATCCCATGGAATCCAACAGAGTCCCCAGAAAGATGTCACACATCACGTCATTTGCATAAAACAGTGGCACAGTGACACAGTGACAGACCACTTACAACCAAACACACCAGGAGCCCCAGAGGCACCCATACACATCACTGTCAGTCTGAGACTCACAAGGTCATTCCTGGAGTCAGCTGGATATAGTGTCCAGGTGTGCACACACACAAACACGCCTCCTCCAGACCTCTGCATGAGAGAGGCCCCACCAAGCCAGGGATATGGTACAAAAATAGTTTATTACAAAAGAAATTCAACCAAAATGCCTAATAATTTACATTGTTATCAGTGCCTGGCTACAGTCCATCTCTCCTCATCCAACTGGGGAGAGCACAAAGAAGAGTGGCTTTTCCTCGGTTCCACCATCTCTGGAAGAGGAGAAGGAAATGAACATTTGGGTGGAGTTCCAGACAGGAGACAGGCGCCTGAGAATAATGGGGGTCAGAGTCCTGGGTGCCAGAGATGAGTTGGGGGAATATCTGTGCTGAGAAGAGGGGGCTTATGGGTAAATACATGTGCCTTTGTGCAAATCCTGGTCCAGAAGATTGGGGGGGCAGAGTGAGATCTTCACAGTTTTCAGGAGGGCTGACCCCATTGGGCAGCAAGGTCCCTCCTCATGAGTCCGAGATCTGCCCCCCCATCCCTCTCAGCTGCCTCCTGGAGCTGGGGAAGGGGGCACCGGCTGGCCAGGGGCTCGGAGGACCCCAGAAAAGGGCAAGAAGGTAGGTGGAGATGAGGGAGGAAGGAAGAAACTGGGGGGAGCCATGGGGAATCCAGGGAGGTCTTTAGGGGGAGACTGGGAGGGCGAGGAGGGAGGTGATGCTGACAGAAGACCTGTGGGAAGAAAAGAGAGAGGAGGCGTGAGGGCAGTGAGACTGGATCCAGAGAAAGGGGGCTGGGGGCCCCCACTCCTGGGTGCTGAGGGAGGAGGGGGCTGATTTCTCACCATTGGAGCTGACTCGGCTGCTGCTCTCCGGGGAGGTGGTGGTGCTCCGGTCAGAGGAAGGCTCAGGCTGGGATGCAGGAGCCGGCCGGGTGGCCTTCCCCCTCAGGATGTCGATGACCTGTAGGAAGATGCGGAGTCATTACCAAGCCACCCTTGCCCACCCAGCACCGCCTTTCTCCACCTCGCCTAGCTCATGGGGTGTCCATGTTCAAATGGGCACTGCCTCTACCTCAGTATGTGAAGGCGGGCGGGTCACTTCCCGTCTTTGTGCCTCAGTCTCTCCTCTGTCCGGAACTCACATCCACGCACTCTGGCTCACCCGCCCGCCTCCACGCCCTGCACGGACACGCACACGCAAACCGCCGCACCCCTGCATATACGTGCCCACTCACATCCACGCTGACCGGCGCTCGGGCACAGACCCCTCCTCCGCCGCCCCCGCAACTCCCACCGCCACCAGCGCGCACGCTCACCCGGCGGCTGCGCGCCACCATCAGCGGCGTGTCGTTGTGGCAGTTCTTGAGGCCGCTGTCGGCGCCGCTGCGGACCAGCGTGCGCACGAGCGGGAGGAGCCCGCGGCCCGACGCCGAGTGCAGCGCCGAGCTGCCCGAGTACATCTGAGCGTTCACGTTGGCGCCGTGCTGCGGGCCGGGAGGGGCGGGTCAGGACCACCGCGGCGGCCGGACCGGGGCCAGGTCCGACTGGAGGGGGCGGGGCCCGGGCGGGGCCAGAGGGAGGGGCGGGGCCGGGTGGGATCAGAGCCTGGGGCGGGGCCACATCGGGGTGGGGCGAGAGAAGGCTGGAAGCTGGACAGAGCGGGATGGGGGGCGGCGCTGAATCAACCCGTGCTGGACTCGGCAGCCCTGGCCAAGGTAGGGTGGAGTCAGAGATGGGAAGAGTCCAGAGTATGGGCCTAATGGTGGTCACAGTTGAGGCAGAAGGACAGCACGGAGACAGGGCCAAAGCCGGAAGGCAGGATCAGTAAGACTCTCGCTGGGTGGGGCAGCTTGGGCCATTTGAACGGCGGAGGAGTAATGGGAGAAGGACCTGGGTAAGTTCGTAGCCGGTGTGTGTGTGTGTGTGTATGTGTGAAAGAGAGAGAGAGAGAGAAATAAGTCACAGGGTTGACAGATAGAGTCCTGGAAGGAAGGGTCGGGGCTGGAAGTATAGCAAGAGAGGAGACAGAATTGGAAGGGGTCAGTGAGTGGCAGGGATGGGGCGACAGCCTGTTGGTAACAGAGGAAAGAGTGGGCGAGAGGCCACGGGCATAGGCCGTACCCACCTGCAGCAGCAGCTGCACCATGCTAAGGCTGTTGTTTTCGACGGCGTGTATGAGTGGGGAGCGGCCGCTCTTAATGTCCTGCGGCAGGGAAGGAAGGTTTTGAGCATCTCCTACTTGTGTCCAAACAGTGGGCGGGTTCGCATCGCAATCGCTTAGTCTAGCATCTCAACCGGATGCATACTTCAAGCCCCACCCCACTCATCAGGGCGTTCTCCCACTGTAGCCCCTCCCCGTTGGCTCCGCCCCTCCCCGCTCCTATTGGTTCCACCCCCGACCCAAGCACGCTCACCACAGCGTCGATGTCTGCGCCATGCTCCAGCAGCAGCAGCACGGCTTCGTGGCACTCGGTATTCACGGCCACGTGCAAGGCAGTGAGCCCTGAAGGAGAGGGAGACTCAGTTAAACCTGGGCGTGGGGCTCTGCGCCCTCAGAAGAACTCCACGGCTTGCCAGACAGCCCCACCTTGCACCCGGGTAGGTGCTCACCGTCGTAATTGCGGGCCTCCAGGTCCACGGTGCCTCCGGCCGCGCTGTCCAGCAGGGCCCGCAGGCAGGCCGGGCTGCGGTGCTCGCACGCCAGGTGGGCTGCCGTCTGGCCATGGCGGTCCAGTGCCATGGGACTGGCACCGGCCATCACCAGGAGCCGGACCACAGACGGCAGGGTGGTGATCACAGCCAGGTGTAGCGGTGTCTGGGGACGAGAGACTGTAAGGGACCCGTGCCCTGCCTCCCAGTCCTGCCTTCCCCAGAATTTCCGAGTCCTGACGCCTAGCTATAGTCTTATTCAAGAACCAGAAATCTGGAGCGCCTCCTCCCTCAGATTCAACAGTCAGGGCCCCCAGCTCTTCTTCCCCTAGGACCCAGGAGTCCAGGTCTCCAGCCCCCTGTTCCATCAGATCCAGGTCCCCAGGCTCACCTGCCGTAGGTTATTATAGATATCCAGGTCCCGGCCGCCATGCTGGAAGAGGTTGACTAGCCGATGCACAGCTGGCAAATTGCCCTGCACTACGGCAATGTGGAGTGGCCTGGAGGTGGAGGATCACGGGCATGAGGGGCTGGTCACCTCTCACACCCACAATCTTAGCAGTGCTCATTCCATTATGTGCAGGCTACTCTAGAAAAATCTCCAGAATCCAGCCACTGCTCCCCACCCCTACTCCCTCCGTCTTGGTTCAGCCACCATTATCTCCCCCCTCGACTGTCCCCTCCTCCCTGGCCTCCCTGCTTCCACCCTGCCCTATGGCCTGTCCCTCACATAGCAGCTAGAGAGACCCTTGTGGAATCTAAGTCAGGTCATGCCCCTTTTCTGCCCAGAACCCTCAGAGTAAAGGCCGAAGTCCTCGCTATGGCCCACAGGCCTTATGTGATCTTGCCTCTCATTCTTCAATTCCTTTATCTCTGTCCACTCTCCTCACTCAGCTGGGACCATTGACCTCCTTGCTGTTCCTCAAACATACCAAGCATGCTTGCCTCCCAGGGCTTTCACACTGGCTGTTCCCTTTGCCTGGAATAATCTTACCCCTCCCCCAGATCTGCAGGGTCAGCTCCCCTCATCTGGGCCTCAGTTAAAATGGTAGAGTGGCAGTGGCTCGCCCCTCTCCCTGTTTCATTTTCCCCCACATCATCACCTGACATTGTACACTTGTTTCCTGTCTAACTCTTTCCTGATAGAATGTCAACTCCTGTCACTTGTCTGCTTCTGTCACTGCCCAGTGCTTAGGACAGTGGCTGGGGCTGAACAGGTGCTCCTCAAATACTCATAGAATAAATGAGTCCCTCTCAACGATCCTTGGCCATCCTTGAAGCTGGTGACCACATCCCCACCCCATTCCAGGCCATGAGTTTCTCATCTGTGACAAGAGTGGGGATGAACTCAAGGCCATCAAGGGCTCCCATCAGCTGTGACTGCAGATCATGTTCAGCCTTCAACCCAAGAGTGGAGGAAGTTTTGCCCAGAAGGGAGGTGGGACAAATGGGGATGGGGGTCATTGTTTGGGAGGCTGGGCTGCACAACCTAGATACACCCCCCCCCTTTTCCGGACTGAGGGACTCATTCCCTCAGCTTCTGGGAAGGTTGTCAGCACTCTTTGTTAATTACTCTCTGCAGAAAAGAGCTGCTTGCCCAGGTCATGGGGGTCAGTTGGGTGGGGGTAGATGTCATACAATGGCATCCAGTGACTGGTCAGTGTGGGCATAGAAGGTCTGGCCTTCTGGCCCCAACTCTGAAGGCCACTCCAGCTGCAAAACACTCCCTCTGGGATAGCTGAGGCCCTGGTGAAACTACACAGAAGCTTGACTGCTGCCCCTGCCAAGTCCAGCTTCCTCCACCCCTGCAGGCATTGATGTGGAGAACACTTTCCAATAAACTTCCTGCCACTTCCCAGGGCCCCCCACCTGGAAGAGTCATTTCAAAATGACGGCAATCTGGGATGACTGTACAGGGTCGGTAAGGGGGCATTAGCACTAAGGGCACAAGACTGAAGGTACATAGGCCCCACACCTTTCTTTAAAGTCCATTTACTGGAGCCACTACTTTCTCACCCACCACTGCTGGGGACCAACCAGAGCATGGCTCTGGCAGGTGAATAGCGGTTCTCCCATGCTGAGAAATCCTGCAGCCCAGGGGGCTCTGGGGAAACTAAGCAGGCCAGGGTTACCAACTGGGTGGCAAATCTCTCTAGCTGTGAGGCTAGGGCAAAGTCACATGGCCCTTCTGAGCCTCGGGTTTCTTCTCTGTAAAGCATAACCCATAATAACGCCTATCTCCCAGGAGGGGATTATGCAGATGAAACTCTGATTCTGGACCCGGATCCGTGAAAGACACATTTAAAAAGAAATCTTGGGGGAGGGGTCGCATCTGGGCGAGGGGCCCCTGGGATGGTCTCCCGCCCCTCCCAGCATCTCCCAGGACGCCCGGCCCGGGTCTCTCTCGGGGCGGGCGGGGTTAAGTGAGGGCAGAGGGAGAGAATGATTTCAGAGAAACCGTCCAGGCCTGAGTTCCCATAAACGCGCGGGCCGCAGGGGGTGGGGCGGGGCTGGAGGAAGTGGGGACGGGAGGGGCGGCCCAGCCCTCGGACTTCCAGTAACAGGTCTGCTGGGCGGGGCTCTGCTTCCTGCTCCCGGGGGAGGGAAGCCTGTCCTGCCGGGGATCTACCCCGGCCACCCTGGCACCCCAACTTCCATCCTCGAAAGGGGCGGAGAGGGGAGCCCAACTTAGAGACCTAGTTACCGTTGGGGGAAGGACTCCAAGTCCTCCAGCCAGGGGACCCCCCCCCTAGAATTCCACCCTTTGGGGCTTAGACTCCAGCTGGCTGCCTATCCCCCCAATCCGGGCATCCACTCCCAAGATCTCTTGGGACCCTAGGAATATAGTTCCCTAACTCTTTGCGGATGCGAACTTCCCCATTCCCTCCGAGTAGATCCCCAATCTGCCCTGCACCCTTGTCCTACTCTGCTCAGAGGTCAAGGACTACACTACCCCCACCTCTATTCTCTGGGATTCAGAACACGTGCCCCCCTCTCTCGGAGACCCAGATGCCAGCTCCCCAGTGCCTGACCTCTTGGGGGTCCAAATGCCCTGAGATTCTTTCTCCCTTGAATCCCTGGAAGTCCAGCCTCCCAACTGTAGCTTTGCTGCTTTGGGGACCCAGACTGCTCGTGTCCCCCTCCCCCGCCCCCGCCAGGCCTGCGCCGGCTGCCCATTCCGGTAAAGTCTTGGGCCCCAGCGGAAGGGGTTAAGGTTAGAGGGAGCGCCGGGAGGGGGAGGCTGCGAGTGAGTGACGGGTGCTGACGTGGGGGAGGCAGAGCAGCTGGGCTGCGGTCAAGTTCTGCGGGAAGGGATTTCCCCCAACAGGCAGCTGAGGCAGAAGTGTTTGCTTTGGGGGAGAGGGGGGAGTAGGGGAGAGCGGCTGGGGTGTGGGGCTGCGGGCTGCTGTGCCAGGTCCCTCTCTGCACCCCTCTTTCACAGGCTGCAAACAAATCACCCCTGGGGACAGGTACAAATTAAATCTATTTCACAGATGACCCCAGAGGTACCCAGAGTGGGAGGGAACTAGCTTCGCTGAGTCCTTTATATATCTCACAGGCACTTTCTCCTGCTTTGGCTCACAAGTCTGGCTCACAACCACCCTAGGAGCTCTGTTTAAACAAAATCCCCTCCCACGTACTGAGTACCTACTGTGTGCCCAGTCCTGTTCTATGCACTACATGTATGTCCATCATTGCACTCAAGCCCAGTTGTGATGATGAGCCCTGATCTCCAGCTAGGAGATATGTGGCTCAGGGATGGGAAGCCACCCAGGGGCCAGTGGTGGAGCCCCCATTTTCATTGCAGAAAAAGGCCTGTCCATCCCATTCCCACCAAAACCATCCCCAGATCATCACCTTCTAGAAGTGATTGCATTTCTGCCTCACAGAGACCCCCACATACTCATGGTTCCTATTTTTATAGGGGGAGACTGAGGCAGAGAGGGGTGAGAAAGTGGCCAGCTGAGATTCAAACTGAGGTGGATAGAATCATAAGAATCATGGCAGTCAAGTGTATTGAGGGCTCACTAGATGCTGGGCCCGGGGCTAAACCCTCTGATGTAGGATTTCCCAGAGGTCCCAAACTGCAGGGGATCAAACCATGAGACTGGTGAAATCAACTTAAGGGATTGTCAGCCTAATTTAGTGGGCTATGACCAGGAAATGAGACTAGAATAGAAAAAACCCAAAGTAGACCCCATGTTGTAAGGGTAAGTCCTGTTTTGTTCTGTGCAATTTTTTTTTCAAGTTTATACGTGCATGTATGTCCTGGGCTTAATATAAAGTCATGACAACAACAATAATCTTAATTAATACTTATTGAGCACTTCTAATCTCCCAGGCTCAGTGCGAGGAGCTTATCATGTATAATTCATGTAAGAAATCAGTCAGTGAAATGTCTTTCTCATTTTTGGATTTTGATAAACTGGAAATCCACTGCTTCAAAAAAAGCCCTAGGAAGTAAGTGCTCACAGGGTGCCCATTTTCCAGAAAAGGAAACTGAGGCTCAGAGAGGGAAAGGGCCTTGCTCAAAGTCACAGAGACAGCGGTGGAGACTGGATTCTAACTTGGGTCGAGACAACTTGAAAGCCAATGTTGAGGGCACCTGTCCTTCGGTGGGTGAGGTGGGGGGAAGATTGGCCCTACTAATCCCTCCATTAATGGGGGACTGTCACTCACGTGTCTCCGTCCTCATCCGCACGGGTGGCCATGGCGATGTCAGCCGACAGGGGGTGTTCCATGGAGCACATCATGGGGTACAGGGGTGTAGGCAGGTTCAGCAGAGGGAAAGGGGTGCCCATGGTCGGAGTCGGGTACAGGGACAGTAAAGGTCCTGGGCAGAGAAAGGACATGTCTGAGGCCAGGCCCATAGATCTTCAAACCCACCTGCCACCTCCAGGCCTTTGTTCCTGCCAGGCACCTGCGCTTTTCCCAGGTCCCCTTTGCATCTCACACTGAGTCCTCAACACCCATGACAAACTCCTCTCCCACATCCCTCCCCTGGGCTCCCGCAGCTTCCCCCTCGGCCCTGGTCACTCTCAATATCACTTATTTTCACTTGTGTCTGACTCCCAGCTCCTCCTAGGCAAAGAGTCCCTTAAGGACTGAACCCCTATCATCACCCAGCAGGGGGACCCCAGGGTCTGTTTGCTGAGTGAATTTGTGGCTGAGGGATGTAAGGATGGATGAAGCACTAGGTGTAGGGTGTGGGGTAGATGTGAACAGAGTTTGCTTAGTGGGGAGTGGTGCTGGGAGCCTGTTCAGATCAAACTGTTGGAAGGGACTGTGGTAGCAGGCAAATCCACATCCACCCATCACACAAATGGGGAAAACTGAGGCCCAGGTTCTCACTCAAGGAATGGGAAAGGAGGCAGTGACAGGCCTCGGGATGCACAGCTCAAAGCTGTGCTCTGAGGGGGTGGAAGGTGCAGGAACTGGGCAAAGGTCTGGAGGTACTAGGCATGGGGTCTCTGCAGCTCTGGAGGTCACTCTGGGATGCTGAGGTCAGCACAGCTGTGAGAGGGGATGCTTCTTCCTGGAGATCAGGGATGGAGACAGGATGGGGAAAATGGTGTTTGGCGTTCTCTGTCATCTCCTGATCCTTGGAGGCTCCCATTATTGAACTCTCAGGTTTCCTGGTTTTTGTATGTCCCATACCAGGCCTTGGTGCCCTGGGACCTTCTTCCCAGAGACTCCCTGAATCCTTTTTCTGGTCCTAAATCCTTGATTCCCAGAACTCCCCAGTCCTGCCCCCAATTCTTAGAATCCTCAGTCCCCAAGCCACCTGACCTTGTGACCCCAGCAGACACTGATCACTTGCAAGCACACATAACTAGGTGCTCAAAACCCCAGATCTCTGTCCCACTGGCTCCTTAGGACTCCTAGTATCTGGATCTGTTTCTTTGGATCCTTGTGACCCCAGATATTGGGGTGCTCAGAACTCCAACTATGTTCTCCTAATTCCAGTGTCTCCCAATATCTTGGTTCTTGAGATTTTTGACATCCTAGGATCCTTAAAATCTGTCTCCTTAGAACCCCAGCCTGTTCCCTGACTCCCTTTGACCCCACATAGCTGGATGCCAAGAACTCCAGTTTCTTGTGTCCAAGTGCTGATTTCTCATAACTCTAGATATCTGGGTTCTTAAGAGTTTATAATTCTGTGTTCCTGGGACTTGATTCCCTGAGACTGGGCACTGTCTCCTGATTCTGGATACATGGCACTCGGACCCCGGGCTGTATCCCTCAGGGCCTCCTGACACCCAGCTTCCTAGAGCAAGGATATGTGTGTCCCAAGGTCTGCTCCCTGATGCTCTCGTATCTGTACTCCTGGGACCCCAGGTTCTGACCCACTAAGGAACCCCGTATCTGTGACCTTGGCTTCCGTCCCTCAGCTGCGTGAGACCCCGTATATCACGTCGGAGCTCTGCCCCTGGCTCTGGGGACCCTATGCCCTGCCTGCCCCCCAACCGGCCCGGACCCGCGGAAGCCACTCACCCTGGTAGTAAACTGCCTCTGGACGGGCCAGGCCGTGGGGGGGCGCGGGCACAGCGGGCGTGTCGGAGCCAGCGCGGAGGGGATCCGGGGGGACCACTGGGCCCGCGGCGCCGCGGGGGGCGGCGGGCTCCGGAGAGGGCGCGCGCAGGGGGCGCTTGCGGAGCGGCAGCGCGGCGCCGGGGGGTCCGGCGGCCTTGGGCCTGGTGCGCAGGTCCACGGGCCCCTCGTCCATGGTCCCCGCGGGGCATCGGGGCATGGGGCCGCCGGGGACGGCGGCCGAGCGGGCGGCCGGAGCGCGGCTCGGCTCGGCGGCACGGGAGGGTGGTTGCGCCGAGCGCCGGGACTTCCCCTGCCGCCGGCTGAACTGAAGGGACTTTTGTCGGCCCGGGCGTTGCCGGCCGCCCGCCTCCCCGCCCCCGGCCCCCCCGGGGCCACCCGTCCGCCCCAGGGGTTTCCTGGACCCGCCGCAGCTCCAGCCGTCCTGCGGCGCCGCCCGCCGAGCGCCCCGCCCGCGCCTCGCCCCGCGCCCGCCCCCTCCCGGCCCCGCAGCGCCCGGGGCGGCTGGGCCTCGGCGGGAGGAGGGGGTGGGGTAGGTAGGGGGCGGGGTCGGAGGTTGCGGGGTCCCCACCCTTGCGGCTGCAGGCCTCAGTTTCCGTCTCTGTTTTTTTCTTTCTGGCTTATAGGTCTCTATCTCTGTATTTCCCAGTCTGCAACTGTCTCTGACTCTTGGGTTTGGAGAGATGTCTCTTTATCTCTGTGTTGCTCTCTGTTCTGTCTCTGTCTCTGTCTTCTCTTCGCGTCCCTCGCCATCTCTCTGTCTCATGAGTGCTGTCTGCTTCTCAGCCTCTCCCCCAGGGAGGCAATTCCATGAGGCGCTGGGGTCGCAAGGACGCGGGTTCGATTCCCGATTCCCACTTCTCGGTGGTTGACCTTGACCGAGCACTTCTCTTCCCTGAGCCGTTTCCTCCTTTATGGGACCGAAAAGACGCACCTAGGGCAAGGACTACCCTCGGCAGGCGCCCAGGCACTGTCTCTCCGCCCCCCTGACACCATCTCTGCCTCCTCCATGTGCCTCCTTAGCGGTGGGTTTGAATTTCGCTGGGGGTGGGGTGCGGCGGGAAGTGCACAGAGAAACACTGAATGTGTCTCTCCCTGCGAGGTCCCTGCACCCAGCCGGAGCCGCCGGGCACTAGGTGGGTGCTCCGGGAATCCTCGATGCACAGAAAGAGACGTGGCAAAAGAGGCAGAGAGGTCGTGAGAGACCAAGGGAGAGACGGGCAGATAGCAAGAGACGCAGGACACAAGACCAGTGTCACAGCGCCCAAACCCGGGCCCAGGAGGCGGGGGCAGTCTGGCGCCCCTTCTGCACCACATCCCACTCCCATCCCGGGCGGAGTTGGTGGGTGGGGAACAGGCCAGGCCGGTTGGGGGCATGACTCAGAGGCCCGCTGGAGCTGGGGGGCGGGGGACGGCAAAGGCGGGCCTCTCCTGCGTCCCCTCCCCTGCAGCCCTTCTCCCCGCCCCGGGGAGGGGCCTGCGCCTCGCGGGGCTTTCCCGGATTTCCCTGGAGGCGGGACCGTTGCTGGGGTTGAGTCCCGGTCACCGAGTTACGGGAGGCGGAGCAGGAGGCTTTGGGACCTAGAGGGGGCAGGGGAAGGGGGGGCTGCACTCCGGATCTGTTCAGGCGGCACGCAGAGTCTCCCTGGTTCTCTCCATGTGTCTCCCTATGTCTCTGCAATTCTGTCCCTCTCTCCCTGGCCTCCGTCTCCAGCCCCACCCTGTCTCTTTGTTTCCCAATCTCTGCGTCTCTGTCTCCTCGGCAGTGTCTCTCTGGGACCCTGAAAGTGGGTGTGGGGCCCCGGTTCCCAGGAAGGGACTTTGCCCCAGACTGGGGCTCCACCCGGTGGATGGTTAAACGGGATGTGAGGAGCAGCTGTGGGCAGACTCAGGCCTCAGCCCTTCCCCCGTCTCTCTACCTCTCTGGCTCTCCCCCTGGGTCCCCTGTAATGGGTGAGCATCTGCAGGCAAGACCTGGTTTCAAATCCCACTTCCACCTCTTGCTGACGGTGGACCTCAGACAAGTTGTCTCTCTTAAAACTCGGTTTGCTCTTCTGGAAAATGGGGCTGATGTCAAGCCCTGGCCCTAGAGTTGTGGGAGCTACAAGGGAAGAGGTGAAGGAATTAGGTTGGAAAGTCTGGGTCCCACTGCCCCCACCCACCCTGGCCTCTGGTGACTCTCAAACACAGGGGAGGGACAGGATGTAGAATACTACCCCTGCACAGAGGGAAAGTCAGCCTCAGGGGAGCAGGGCTTGTCCAGGTGATGACCCTAGGAGATAGTGTTGGCAGGACACCCACCCACCCCGGGCTCCCTTGTGGCAGGTGGCGTGATGGCTCTCGACCCAGGCAGGACTGGAAAGGGGGATGTCTGTGCTTGGCCCAAAGAGGGGTTGGAGGGGCTGAGGGAGAGGGTGCTGGTTCTGAGTCTGAGGATGGATGAGGAATAAGAGTCTGAGGGAAGAGGATCTTCAGGAGGAAGACAGATCTGAGACAGAAGTAGGTGGTCTAGGGAAGGGGAGAGAGTCTGAGGGAGGAGGTGAGAGTCTGAGGGAGGAGGTGAGAGTCTGAGGGAGGAAATGAGGGTCTGAGGGAGGAAGTGAGGTCTGAGGAACTCTAAGAAAGACCAAGTGAGGGCAGTGGCTCTGAGGGAGGAGGAGAGAGTTGGGGGAAACGGAAGGGTCTGAGGGAAGGGGAGATTTGAAGAGCATCTGAGAGGGCAAATTCTGAGGGAGGAGGACACGGGAGGGAGCAGACCTGAGGGTCTGAGGGAGGAGGTCATGGTCTGAGGGAGGAGGAGCAGTTGGAGGAGGGCCTCCTTGGGCCGGAGGGAAGAGCGGCATGCTTGGGGAACCTGCGGAGACTCAGGGGAGGGAAGAAAAGGGAGGCTGGAGTCAGCCCCGCCCCGCAGCTGTCTCTAATTTCCCAGAATCTTCTGCTGCTCAGGAAAGTCCCAGCTCCCACAGCCGCCTCCCTCCAGTGTCGGGAACGGAGGATGCGGAACCAGGATGGCTCCCCCTCCTTTTCCCTTTGCTCCCTGCACCCTAGGCGGGGAGGACTAGGGTCTCCCCTCTCTGGGCTTTGAAATCTGGAGGCCCCCCGCCGCCAGTAGGGGCAGTCCCTGGATGAGTCCCAGAAACTTCCCAGAGAAGGCCCGAAAGTCCTGTTTGATGTCTAACCACTTTCCCTCATGCAGGCAACCCTTTGTACCTGTTCAGTTCTCCTGCCTCCTACTGCTTCTTCTCCCCTTGTCCTTCCCCGAACCTCCCTGGGGAAGGAAGGACCACAACTGTACCTGCTCGAGGTCCGAAGAGAGAAATGAATTCCTAGCTAGAAAGTTGCTGGTCTGGGGCAGCTTTCTTGCCTTGGGGGCCTCAGTTTCCTCTTCAAAGAAGAGAAGATTGGGCTGGTTGGGCCCTATGATCCTATTGACTTAATTCCTGGGCTTGTCCTGTTGGCTTCTGACTGAGGCCAGGATACAAGTCCTGTCTCCTGCTTTCATTAGTTTTGTGACTTCCAGGCAGTTAGCTTGCTCATTTATAAGACAGACTAAGTCAAGAAAATACACTTCCATTCTACAGGTTCTGAACTACAGAAAGTGCCTAATATGATGTAGCTGCTATTATTATTCTTCCTGTTATAACCTGGCATAGGAATAATAATTATTATCAATTAACCCATAATTTCAACAGCAGGATCCATTTCTTTGAGGAAATTAACATCCAGCCTACTGGGCTTAGAGACGTGGGTTGGAGCCCTGGCTCTGCCATGTGTTGGCTGTGTGACCTTGGATAGGTGGCTGTCCCTCTCTGTGCCTTTCTATGACTTCTTGGTTGAGGGTAGTAACAGCTTCTGCCTCCCAGGATTGCTGAGCAGATGAAGTGAGCCCAGGTGTGCAGAATGAACAGCTGAATGAATGAATGACTTCTATTCTTGTGTCCATGTTGCCTGCCTTCACCCAGCAGGCCAGACCTTTCTTGTCATCATGTTCCACCCAGTGATCAGCCAAGATGGCCCAGTCCTTCTGGCTGAGCTTCCACTGGGAGTTGGCCCATTTCATTCTCTTGACACCTTGTGAGGAAAAGTCAACGAAAATCGCTATTTTTACAGAGAAAGAAACAGGCACAGAGTAGTCACTTCTTAGGATCACACGGTGAGAGATTGGGGGAGTCAAGATTGTAAGCAGGTCTCTGTGACCCCAGCTTCTTGATTGCTGTACCCGCTGCCCTGGGTGAGGTGGTCATTAGTCCCAGAGGCCCAAGGCCTTCTGTCTCAGTTCTAATTCCAGTTACTCCCTGGGAAGGAGTAGTTTAGATGGGGAAACAGGCAAGGTCACGTGCCCAAGGGTCTACATTCTTTCTCCAGTGCTATTCTGCTGCCTCCAGGCACAGGGAAGTTTGAGCAGACAAGAGAGAAGTTCGCTTTGCAGCAGGAGGAAATAGAGTTAGATTTAAGAGTCTCAGGGAGCGCAAGTGAATTTTGCAGATAGAGGGAAACAGAGACATTGAGCCTGAATGGAAAAGGACTTGCCCGAGGTCACACAGCCTTGCGTCTGGGCTCTGGGTTGAAAGTCCTCCCTGGGTCTGCACACAGCTCTGCCCTCTGAGGCTCCACCCAACCCCCAGGGGTGAATGCAGGCCAGCTTCCTGGAGCCCAGCCTGCGCCTCCTGGTTCCTCCCCACCCTGGGGCCTTGGCAGCTGCTGGAATCCCTGGCACCAGGCAGGATCAGCGTATCTGGGGCCTAGGCCAAGACTTAATCTTCCTCTTTCTCCCTGTTGCTGGGTCTGCACGCACGCCGCTGAGTCAGAGGATTACAACATCATCTCCAGGCGGGCTTCAAGACTGGACACCCTCCCCCCCCCCGCACTCCCCCCCCATTGCCTTGATCAGACAGGGGAGATGGGAGGAGTTTGGGGATATCAGCATCTGCCCTGGGCGGCTGCAGAGGGTGGTGGCTCTGGGAAGGTCAGGTGGAGGGCAGAGGGGTCCCAGCGAGGTGATGATGGTAGACAGCCTGGCATTACAGTGCTAGGCCTTAGTGTAAATGGGGCTCATCTGTAAATGAGGCTCACTGTCTAACTGTTTGGGTTCAAACTTGAGCTCAGCCACTTACCAGCTATGTGACCCTGGGCAAGTGACTTACCCTCTCTGAGCCTCAGTTTCCTCATTTATAAAATGGGGGCAGAACCAGTGCATGCCTCACAGGGTTGTGGCGAAGGTCAAATGAGTTCACACCTGTTGGCACAGGCCGACATGAAGTAAGTAATCAGTACGTGGAAGCTGTGATTTTCAAATTTGCTATTAATACTGAGTATGGGAGTGTTGCCACAGAGGCACACTGCTTGGATCCCCTTTGAAGAAAGGACTTGTGACCCAGCTGCCAGGCGTGTAGGTGGCTGACAGCCTCAACAGTTGGCTCCTTCAAGGGCTGCCTCAGTGTGTCAGTCGGGGGCAAAGTCCCCTGGGCAGCCTCCAGCCATTGAAAGAGCCTGGCAGGATGGGGGGGGGTGGTCTGGCCGTTTCCGGCCACTGTGGGATTCCTCTAATGCAATCTTTGCTTCAGGGGCTCCCTTTTGGGCTGGCATCATGGCCTGATGGTTCTCTTGCCCAATCCTGCCCTCCCTCCCCTTTCTCACATAAACCTTTTGCCCTCCTACCTCTCAGTGTCTGCTTTCTGGAGGACCACATCCATGACAAGGCACTTGGGAGTCAGACAACTGAGTGGGAGTATCGGCTCTGCCTGAGTGGCTTTGGAGTGGCATCTGATCTCTCTGGGCCTCAGTTTCCCCCTCTGAGTCATGAGGATGATAACATGACGGCTGAAAGGATCCGGTGAGTCAGCTACAGCGCCTTAGGAACTGTTGCCTACGTCTTCCTTATCCAGAAAGCTGAGACAAGTCGAATCTGGGTCTACCTTCCACTTTGCCAGTTCCCAGCCATGTGGCTGCTGCCAAGTGCTTTGCCCTCTGAGCCTGGTCTGCAAAGAGGGGATGGGCCCCTCCCTTCCCGGGCAGGGCACTGGCGAGGTCAGGCGTGGGGAGCCCCGCTGAGCCCGGCTCACTGGATGCTCAGTAGCCAGGTGGTGTCACCGCTGTGAGCGCCATGACAGGGGAGGTGAGCAGGGGTCTGCTTGGCGGGCGTGTTTGACCCCCGTTGAGGTCCTGCTCGCAGGCTGACAAATAAAGGGAAGCCCCAGGGCTGGGAAAGTGTGGTGTCTCCTGGAGAAGTTCCCTGATTCTAGGATACACCGTGGAGGTGGGAAGGGGGAGGCCTCTGCCCTGCTCATTCTGTCAACCAGAGAAGGGGAAGGGTGTGCAAGAAAGAGGGCTGGGCGGGGAGGGCAGGTGCTGGTTGCGGGGACTGCCTCCCTCCGCAGATTAGAGCTCCCCAAGGCGGGGAGGAAGGCCACCACCACCAGACTGGGAGGTCCCTGAGGTGGGGACACGTTCCGCATCAGTGCAGGGGTTCCTTTGCAGGTTTGCCTTGGGGCCTTCCTCCTCCATCAGATCAGAGGCTCCCTGAGAATGAGTGTGACTTCGCGGATTAGATATCTCTACGTGCGTGCGGGCAATGCCTCCTCTCTCAGGCTTGGAACTCCCTTGGGTGGTGGCTGGGCACGCCTCTTGTTAGACTAGGAGCTCCTGAATGAGGAGGCAGTGTGCTTCCATCATCTGTCTTGTACATGGTTCTCAATGGAGGTGGACAAGTTTGCCTCCCTCCCAGGGGACGTTTGGATGAGTATTAGACTAGAGCTTCCTGAAGAAGGTGGGCATGCCTCCACCATCATGCTAAAGCTCCCTGAGGGTGAGCCTGAGTCCTGAGCTTGAATCGGCCATCTTACTAAGAGTGCTTAATGAGCTTAAGTCTTGTCCGCAGTATTAAAGTATAAGCTATGAATTACCCAGGAGGAAGTTGTGGCCTGCGTCTCCCATCAGCCTAGCCACTCCCTGAGAAGGTGTGAGCCTCCCTCAATGAACTGGGGCCCCCCTTCCCAAGCCCACCTCCCCAGGGCAGAGCACAGAGCCCATCCCAGAGGAAGGGACAGCACCTTCCCTGAAAATCTAGCCTTTTCCCTGGAAGTCGGTGCCTCCCCAGCCTGAGGCCACAACCTCCCCTGCAGCCACTAAGGCTTAAAAACACAGATGCAAAAGTTCCCCAGGCTCCTGGGAAAGCCAGGTCATGCCAGGCCCTTCCTCATTTGAGCTGGGGCCACAGTAGACTCATCTTCCCTGTCCCAAACCACCGTCCTGGCTGGGGCTACCCCTGCCCTGCCAGACTTTCCCATGGCAGACATGTCACCACTGCCCTGCCTGGTGGAATCAGGTCGCCAGCTGGAAGCAAATCTCCACACGGCAGCCTCCCAGCTGCTCAACCCCAGGCAGGCTCAGTTTCTCCATCTGAAAGTGTGGGGCTGGCGCCAGGCCTCTGTGAGTTTGCACTGGCTATGGGCCGGCTGGTGAGAGGGGGTGTCCAGAGGAGCTGTTACCATCAGGCTCTGTGGGAGGTGGGGTGGGAGTTGGCTGTGGCATCTCCTTGGGGACATCACCCACCTCTCAACTTGTCACTTCAGCCTCCTGTGGTCACATAGCCGCGGAACATTGGCTCACTTCTGGGAAAAATCAAATCATTATCGTGAGTTTCAGATCCCAAATTTTCTTATGTGGGTTCCCACCACACCCTCCTGCCTCTGGGCTCAGGAATTTTGCCCCCCCTGGAGAACCAAGTCATCTGAGGAGCAATGAAGAGATGGTGGAATCATGGGATGTAAAATAATATATATATATATATATATTTCTAAATTAGGAAATATGATGTGGAGAAATGCATAAAATGCAATGTTCCACTTCACGAACGATTATAAAGAGAGCAGTTAGGTTCAGAAATGGTTCTGCTGATTCCTCGGAAGCCCCTTCAGGCCTCTTCCAAATCACAACTCTCTCCCTCCCTCAAGGTAACCCATATTCTTTTATGTTTTTATTGCTTTCCTTTTACTCCCTGTGAATACACACCTGACCACTACAGTTTTCTTTCTTTCTTTCTGGAGGGGGAAGTATGTATGTATGTATGTATGTATGTATTTTAACAGAGGTGCTGGGGATTGAACCCAGGACCTCGTGCATGCTAAGCATGTGCTCTACCACTGAGCTATACCCTTCCCCTCCTTCAGTTCTTAATAAAGAGGATCTTTCAGTGCAACCTCTTGAATCTGGCTCCTTGCATTGCATTTTATGTCTGTGAGGTTCATGCATGTTCTTTCATCTGTTGGAGTGCCTTCATTTCCGTGACTTTGGGTCTATCATTCTCTGGCCTGGAAAACTATAATTTCTTCATCTGTTCTCCTGTTGGTGGGCATGTGAGCGGTCTCTCGATTCTGACTCTTTGGACGATGCTCTGTGCATCCCCTGGTGCCTCCAAGCCCACGCACTTTTCTGCGTTATCCAAGAGTGGTAGAGTTGGGGCATTGGGTTGCAGCGGTCCAGCTGTGGAAAGATACGGCCGCACGGCTTTGCACTGATTTTCACTCCCATCTACTTTGCTGCTTTGAGTTCTATCTGCCCCACATCTTTGTTGGCACTGGATCTGGTCAGACTTTTGAAATACAAGTCATCCTGGTGTGTGTGTGTGTGTGTGTGTGTGTGTGTGTGTATGTGTGTGTATCTTCTGGTGGTTATAATTTGCAATTCCTTGCTCAGGAATGAAGTTGAGCACCCTTTCCTGTATCCACTGTCCACTGGAATCCAAGCACAACATAATGTTCAAGACAAAAAGCTCTAGAAACTTAGAATCTTAGTGGCAAAGAATTTTAGAGTCCCAGACTTTAAGGAACTAGACATTCCAGAATCCTGTGCCTCAGTTTCCTTGTTTGTGTCACAGGGATTATTCAAGTCTCTGACTCAGAGGATTGGGGACAGGATTCAAGGACTGAATTATATGCACACTGAGAACTGAGCCCGGTGCATAGTGAGCGCTCCGTAAATGTGATTTCCCCTCAGGCAGGAATTTCATCCATCTTGTTCTTTTCTGTGTCCTTGGCACCTCCAACAGGATGGAAGCTCAATAAATATTTCCTGAATGGATCTGAGCCTCAAAGGATCAAAGAAACTTGCAATTGTGGAACCTCAGGAGCAAAGGCTAACAGAATTTAAAAGATGAAGACTTATCAGGCCAGAGAGTCTTAGATTTGCCAAGGATGCGTTTTTATCACGTGTAGTTCCTAAGGCTGACTGTGTTCAAGTTTTAGAAATGAGGACATTCCATTGGTGGAGGCCTCCTAGCTCTTGGTAGTGTCTCATGTGGGACTGAAAAGACAAAACCTCTGTCTTCTCACCCTGCTTGTTACCCCTACTTCTCATATCCATCACCTCCCTCCTCACCCTCCCGACCTCTTCCCGGCTCATCCTCCCTGCGCAGGTGAATGGATCTTAAGTAAGCTGTTCCCACCTAGGGTGCTAGGGTGTCAGCCAGAGAAAGTCCAGGCTCCTGCCATGCGGCCTTGAACCAGGCACCACCTCCCTCTGCCTTATCTCCCCCTGCCCTGCCCCCACCCACACCCCTGCTTTTAGCCGTGGCCTCTCCCCCAACCCTCCTGCCCACACATGCCCCTTTAACTTCAGCCTCAAAAACCCGTCTCGTCCATCGAGATCCAGACCAGGACACACAGGAGGGGTTCAAACTACATATCATGTCTCAGCTCTGGCAGCCTGTTCTCCAGGAAGTCCTCCCTGATTTCTTTCTGTAGGCTGGGTCAGGTGTCCCTCTCTGGATTCCCCAACTCGAAGCCCCAACCATTCGGAGATGTCGCTGTCTGGGGGCAGCTCAATCTCCCCTATGTGTGAGCCTGTGAGGGCAGGCCAGGGCTGTGCTCGTCCAAACACTCCCTGGAACAGCTGAGATCTCAGGGAACAGGTCCATCAGCTCCACCTGACTATTGAAAGAGGCTGTCTTACAATGCTCTGAATTGTGCACTCGGGATGCCATTCCTCTGGGACCCTGGGATGGCTCTCTTCGCTTTTCTAGGTCAACAGGTGTGCCCAGTGGTTCAAAGGGACTCAGTTAAGGTCCGATGGTGCTCAGCTCAGGACCTGCCCTCCTGAGACACAGTAGCCATTGACAGCAGCTCAGCTCTCGTGTCCCCAGTTCTACCCTAAATTCTCATAAAGCCTGTTTTATTTGTAAACATTTCTTGCATGTACCCATGTACCTGTGTACCCACTGTGAGACCCCAGACTTCAGGACCCATCTCCCCAACTCCCTACTCCTTCCCCTGAGGCACAGAGAGGTTAGGGGCTTTGCCTAAGGTCACACAGCCATGGAAGGGCTGGGGGAAATAGGCTTTTTAAAATCAACTTTATTGAGACATAATTTACATACAACAGAATGCACTCAGTGTACGTGGTGCGAGGGATGAGTTCTGATAAAAGTTTACAGTCATATCATCACACTCGAGATATAGAACACTTCCATCGTCCCCAAACTACCCCCGTGCCCCTCCAGTCAAACCCTCCCTCCATCCCCAATCCCTGGCAGCCACTGATCTGTTTTTTATCCCTGTTGTTTCTGCTTTTCCAGAATATCACATAAATGGTATCATACATTATGCAGCTTTTTAGAAAAATTCATTAAAAAATTTGAATACAGTCAAATTTACTCTTTTTGGCATCCTGTTCTATAAGCTTTGTGCCATGCGTGCAGTAAGGTAGCCACCACCAGAATCAAAATGCAGATTTTTCCATTACCCCCAAAACCCCCTGCTGCTGGCCCTCTGTGGTCACACCCTCCCCCGTCCCGCCCCCACAACCACTGATCTGCTTTCTGTCCCTACTGAGTGGCCTTTTTCATAAAGTCTTATAAATAGAATAACAGAGATTTGTGAGTCTAGCCTCTCACTTAGCTTAACTCATCTGAGATTCATCCACGTGGTCGTGTGCAACAGAAGCGTGCTGCGTTTCATGACCATGCGTGGATGGACCACAGTTGGCTTATCCATCTACCAGCTGAAGAACACCTGGGTCATTTCCAGCTGTTGCCCATTCTGCAGAGAGTGGCTATAAACACGCGTGTACAGGTTTATATGTGACCCTAAGTTCGCTTTTCTCTTGGGCAAATACCCAAGGATTGAAATTGCTGGGTTGGGCCTGGGAAGTGTATATTTCACCTCTGGAGAGATTGGCAAACTGTTTTCCAAAGTGGCCCCTCTGCTTTGCAGGCTCACCAGCAGCTCAGGAGAGTTCTGATTGCAGAACTAGGATGTGAGTCTGGGTTTGTGAGACCGGGCTGAGCTCTTGACACCAAGCCACAGGGCTCCTGTAAATGATTGCAACAAAAGCTCTTTCCCCTTTGGTCACACCATGCAGTTGCTTAAAAAAAAAAAAAAAAGAAAAGAGGAGGCAGTTCTGGGCTGATGTGGTGTGATCTCCTAGACAAATTGCTAGAAGGAAAGTCCAGAACAGGATGAATGTGTGCATTTGTGGAAAGAGGGGAGGGGAAAGAAATATGTGTACATATTTTCTGATTCATTCATAGACTATCTCTGGAATAAACACAAGAAGCTGGTAAGAGCAGAAACTGGGAGGTGGGAACAGGATTGGGAGGGGTTGGAGCAGAGGTCAAGTAGATAGACCACATCTCAATTCTATTTTGTGCTTTTTGGATTTTGAAACTTGTGAATGTCTTACTGGTTCAAAATAGACACATACATTCCATCCACTCCACCAACAGGTATTTCAGGCCTGGTTCTGGTGGTGAACAAATAAGATCGGACCACTGGGGAGTTGTGTCCTGAGACAGATTGTCAATAAGACAAGGAAAATGTAGACAATGTCAAGTATTCGCTATGGAGAAAAATAAAACTGGCAAGTGACTGGGGGTAGGGTGGGATGGGAGAGTGGGGAGTGGTTTAAAGTGTTTTTAAAATCAGGAGGCCCTCATCAGGAGTGACATTTGGGCAAAGATGTGAAGGAGGGGAGAGAAGAAGCCATCTGGACATCAGTGGGAAGAGTGTTCCAGGCTGAGAGAACAGCAAGTGCAAAGGCCCTGAGGTGGATTATACTGGCTGTTTGAGGCTGGTTGCTGGAGTAGAGTGAGCAGTGGGGAAAGTGGAAGAGAGATTGGGAAGACGAGAGCCCAAGGACAAGGGAGGGTGGGACAGATTGTTCGGGTCCTGTGGGCCACTGCCAAGACTTTGGTTTCACTCAGAGGGAGATGGGGGCCATGGGAGGGTTCTGAGCAGGGGAGAGATGTGACCTGACTTAAGATTTAACAGAGTCTCTCTGGCTGCAAGGGTTTCCCTTTGCAGGCAGGGCAGGGACAGAGGCAGGGAGCCCAGTGAGGAGGAGACTGCAGAGGTCCGGGCCATAGGTGATGTGGTGGTGGCTGCGTCAGGTTGGGTGCAGCTGTGAAGAGAAGTGGCTGGATTCAGAAGCTAGTTTGAAGGTGGATATCCCAATACTTCTACCTGTGTTGGGGGGTGGGGCAAGAAGCCCAGGGAACCAGGACGGGGAGGAGTGAGAGGACCAGGCTTGGTTTGCGGAGATCAGAGAAAACATCCTTGGGGACCTGATGTTTTAGCTGAGGCCTTAAGCAGCTGAGGAAGTATTTGAAGGCAGCCAGTGCCAAGATCTTTTAGCAAAACAGAAAGGAGGATGGACACAGGCAGGGGTCAGGCCACACTGTGCCCAGTAGGCCTGGAGCCCTGGAACAGCCCTTGGGTTTTCTCCTGAGAGCACTGGGGAGCCACAGCAGGTTCTGAGCAGGGGTCAGGGTTGAGTTTTGGAAAGACCACTCTGACTGTGCAGGGAGATCAGCTTTGCCTCGAGCCAGCAGGTGGCTTGGGTGGAGAGGGTACGTGAGGGAGGGGTGATGAGCACCCATTCCAGAGATTTAGGAGCTAACTTCCTGGGAAAGGGAGATGGTGGGGTCTGTGCTGACTTCTGGGGTCAATGTCAGCTAGCATCCTAGGAGTATCTCACACCTGAACTCAGCGAATCTTCACAACCACCCAGAGAAGTATCCCCTTTTCACAGCTGGGGAAACTGAGGCTTGGAGAGGCTGCAAAGTTCCCAGTCCAAGGTCACACAATTGGGAACTGGAGTATGGAGATTTGAACCCACAACCATTTCCCTAAGAAAGGCCAGGATGCAGCCCTGTCCATCCCCTACCCTCCCGGCTGCCCTCCAGCAGCGGCCTCAGGCAGGGTTAGGCCACCACCCCTCCCTCCCTCCCTGCCCAGAGCCCCAAGCCCAGTTCTGGACTTTATCCCCAGCCACCGCCCAGGTCAATAAAAGTCAAGCAAGCAGTGCGGAGGCCAGCAGGCAAAATTCCCCTACTCCCGGTGCCAGGGGAGTTACCCAGGGCGCGGAGGGCAGAAGGCAGGTGCGGAGAAAGGGGCCATGGGGGAAGGGGAGCATCTGCAGTTCCGTGGTGCCGCCTCGTTGCCATGTGCCTCAGTTTCCCTCTTGGTAAAATGGGTGGGGCTCCTTCCAGGGACACAAGAAGGACCCTCAGGCATCTTCCCTTCTGGTCGGACTGGGATACAGAGGTTTCCTCAGTCTGATGGGGGAGACAAGGAGCTCCACCCTGACGGAGACGATAAAGAGCTCTCATTAAGTCTGATGAGGGAGACAGGATTTCCCAAACAGGATAAAGATAAGTCCCAGCTCCCTGGATAGAGAGCAGGTGTCTAGTCTGCATTTCCAGTCCGCTGGGGGAGGTTAGGAGGGCCCATTCTGATGTGTGAGATGGTTAGTTTCTAGTCTGAGGGAGGAGGCAGGTAGCCCCAGCCCCAGTCTGAAGGGGGAGGTAGAAACTCCTCCTCGACGCCCCCTCATCCTGCCCCGCTCTCTGTGCTCCCCAGGGGGAAGCAAGATGCTCCAGCCTGAGCTTCCGATGTGATGAGAGAAAATGTTTGCTCCAGCTCAGCCCGCTCTTTCCTGAGCCGCCAGAGTCCAAGCAGCACCTGAATGCTTGAAATGCCACTGTTAGTCAGCTCCAGCTCTGGAGGGGGCCACGACCAAGGGCCAGGGAGGCAAAGGATTTGGGGGATCCAAGGGCAATTCTGCGGGGCTCTGGGCCTGACGTCTTTTGTGAGCTCAGATCTGGATGGTGAGGTACTGGCGCCACCTAGTGGCATCTATGGACCAGGCCTCCCATCCAGAGCTGGAGGAAAGCTGAGGCCCCCGAGGACGTGAACCCCTAGGTGCAAGTTCCTCCCGCCCCCCGAAAAAAAGAAACCCATCTGTAATTCTGCGGCTTCACTGTGCTCATCCTCCAGGTGTTCTGGGGGGAGGGGTCTTTCTGACCTATAAGTCTGCTCCTGTCTCTCTGCTCACAACTTCTCCATGGCTCCCCAGTGCCTGAGAAGGAAGCCCGCACGAGGGCCCCAAGGCTGGCCTCTCTAGCCTCTCCCAGACCGCCCTGTGCTTCAGCTGAACATGAGTAGATTTTTGAGCATGTCAGGCTCAGAACCTACCTTCAGGCCTTTGCACAGGCTGTTCCTTTTGCCTGGAACACCCTTCCCTGCCTCTTCCCCAGCATCTCTTGTACTCCTCCTTCAGATCTTGGAGTAGATGCCTCCTCCTCCAGGAGCCCCTCCTTGACCTCCCCAAGTCAGGGTTACAGTCTTATGGGGAGTGCTATGTCCCTACAGAGCCTGACACTAGCTACATACTCCAGGGAATGTTTGTTTGAATAAATGAATGAATGCCAGGCTAAAGAGTTTGCCAGGGCAGCCAGAGGAGAGTTTAATCAGAGGAGGGACAAGGTCAGATTTAGAAGCTTCCAGGTTTCCTCTTAATCCTGAGCCTTTGTATATGCTTTTCCTTCTTCCTGGAACATTTGCACGTATTAACTCCCGCTCATCTTCTAGGTCTCAGTGGGCCACCCCTTCCTCCAGGAAGCACTCCCTGACCCCCTGGGTCAGGCATTCCCCAACCTGGCCTCCTGGGCTCCCCCAATCTCATCCCTGACCAATGCTGGGTTGTCACTGTCTGTGACAAGTCTGTCTCCCCTACTGGGTCCTGGGAGGACGGGACTGAGTTCTGTTCATCCACTGTCTTCCTGCAGAGCTTATAATAGAGACATCCTTTTGTCAAGACCTGGGCTTCAATCTCGACTCCCCCATTTGCAGCGTGTCTTGGGTGAGCTCAGGGCCCTCCTGGAGCTCCAGTTTTCTCATGAGAAATGTGAAAAGAATGGGTAGTTCTTCCTCCAGCCTCCCAGGGACATCGAGGAGACAAGACCCTGGGTCCTGAACTGACCGTGTGCCGGGTGACTGTGGGTGATCCACTTCCCCTTTTGGGGCCCATCTGGCTATATGAATGGGTGGCAGAGGCCCCATCCTGCCGGGACATTTCAGGAGGCCAGCGCGGGGCTTCCCAAGGCGGGAGGGTCAGGGACAGGCAGAGGGAAGAGGTGTCTGCTGGGTTAGGGGAAAACCAGCCTTCCCCATCATAAAACGGATGATGGGAGGGAAACAAACAAGGCTGGCTCCACCCGGGTGTGAGGGGAAGTTGGGGGAGAGGATAAGGGGCCCCTGGAGGTGGGTAAAAACCACAGTCCACAGCTTGTGCCAGCTTCCCTCCCAGAGCCTGTATGCCGTGGGGTCCAGGCTGTCTGCCCTGTCACTGGCCCTACCTCCAATCCTGCTCTGCCTGCAGCCTTCCAGCCTCACGAATGGCAGCTCCATCCTGCGCATGCTCGCGGAAGAGCTTAGAGACCCCTGGACTTCTCTCTTCCCTCACACTGAATCCAGCCCATCAGTGAATGCTGTTGGCTCCACCTTCAAAGTCCATCCCCACCTCCACGGCCACCATCCTGGTCCAGCTGCTGCCACTGCTGTTGCCTCCTCACTGGGTTCCCTGCTCTTCTGTCTCCCTCCAATGGTCTCTTCCAGCAGGGGGCCAGAGGGATCCTGTTAAGACCTGAGTCAGGGCCTGTCCAGCCTCTGCTCAGACCCCTCCTGTGGCTCCCACCTCACTTGAGGTAATGGCCAAGTCCTTACTGCAGCCTACAAGGCCCTGCATGCCCCTGTTTCCCCTCTGCCTTCAACTTCTCCACTTCCCCCACACTTGCTCCACTCCCATCACCCTAGCTCGAATCCTCTTTCCTGCCTCCGGGCCTTTGTACATCCTGTGCCTTCTGTTTGCAGTGCCTCCTCCCCACCAACTGTCCACCCAGCTCCTCTGATCTTTCAGGTCTCACCTTGTGAGAGGCCGACTAATGCCCCCCCGAGATATCCACGTCGGAATCCCTGGGACCTGCGAATATTACCTTGTATAATGAAAAGGACTTCGCAGAGGTGGTGAAGTTCAGGATCTTGAGATGGAGAGATTATACTGCGTGATCTGAGTGGGCCCTAAATGTTATCACAAGTATCCTTATAAGAAGGAAGCAGAGAAAGATTTGCTACAGAAGACACAGTGCTGTGACAATAGAAGCAGAGACGTGGGGTGCAACCACAGGTGAGGGACGCCGGCAACCACCAGAAGCTGGAAGAGACAAGGAACGAATTTTTCCCTGGAGCCTCCAGAAGGAACCAGGCCTGTGGACACATTGGTTTTAGCCCTGTAAGATGTATTTCCAGCTTCTGCCTGCCAGAACTGTAAGAGAATGCACTTCTGCTGTTTTAAGCCACTGAGTTTGTAGCAATTTGTTTCGGCAGTCACAGGAAACACACACGCCTGAAATGTCACCCCTCTGGGAGGCTGCTTCGGAGCCTCCACCTACATTACATACAAGAACCCACGCTTTTCCATCAGAGCATTATGACACTCTGTGATGACTTTGTCATGACCTGTTAACACCTGTCTTCCAGTCTGGGCTGTGAGCTCCGTGAGGCCAGGATCCCAGATGTCTCATTCAGTATGTGTTCCTGTGACCTTACGCAGGACCTGCTGAGGGTCTAGGCTCAACAGATATTTCGGTTCAAATTCATTCATCCATCCACTTATCAAGTATTTATCAAGTACCCAGTGTTTGCCTTGCACTGTTCTTGGAATTGGGGGATGCAGACAGTGACTCTGCCCTTGTGTCTCCCCTGATTATGAACCGAATGCTTTTGTCTCCCTTAAATTCACATGTGGAAGCCCTAACCTCCCCCCGCCACTGTGCACCGGTACGTGGAGATGGGGCCTCTATGGAAATGCTTAAAGGTGGGGCCCCGAGCTGAAAGGATTAGTGTCCTTCTAAGAAGAGACCCGACAGCCTGCCCGCTCTCTCTCCCTCCGAGCTCACAAAGAGCACTGGGCAAGATGGATGTGCCTGCAAGCCACAGGAGAGGCCTCAGACTGAAACCCACCTGCTGGCACCTTGCTCTTGGACTTCCTAGCATTTTGAACTGTGAGAAATTAATTTCTGTTGTTCAAGCCATCCCATCCGTGGTATTTTGTTACGGCAGCTCAAGCTGACTTAGATACCCTCTAGCATTTGCTGTTTCTCGGTTGTTTTTCCCCTCTTTCCACACTGCTCTACTTATCATGGCTGTGGTGGTTTAAAAATCTGTCCACAACTTCTTAGAGGATCCTCCCCTCAGAAGTGAAGCAAATCCCCCTCCCCTTGAATATGGCTGGATGTAGCAACTTGCTTCTAGTCTAGAATACAGCAGAAGTGAAGGTGTGTGATTTCTGAGACCACTGTGGCTTCCTTCTTGTCCCGCCATGGGATCACCAGCTGCCTTATCATGAACTTTCTACAGAGAGGCCTGGGTGGCAAGGGACAGAGGCCGCCAGCCAACAGCCACGTGAGTGAGCTAGGAAGTGGATCCTCCAACCCCCAGCCAAACCTTCTGATGACTGTGACCCAGCCAACCTCTTAACTGTACCCTCACATGAGACCCTGAGCCAGAACAATCCAACCAAGTTACTCTTGGATTCTTGACTCACAGAAACTGTGAGATAATACAGCTGCTGATGTTGGGGCAATTTGTTATGCAGCAGTAGACAACTGATACAATCACTCTATGGTATGTTTTGTTATCTGGTAGGGCAAGCCTCCTGATCACTACTAGGACTATTTATTGAGCACCTACTGAGCACGAAGCACTGATTTAGGTAATAGACAAGAAATAAATGTCCTGCCTCATGGAGCTCACAGTCTGGTGGAAAAGACAGATAATGAACAAGTGAAGAATGAAATACATAATATGAAGTGGAGTGTGTGTGTCATAAATGCTCTGAAGAACAAAGCTAGATAAAATTCGGTGTTCTGGGTGGGGGTATGTATCCCTCTGAGGTGGTGATATGTGAGCAGAGATCTGAATGGAATGATTCAGATATCCATGGTGAGAACATTCCTGGCAGAGGGAATGGCCAGTGCAAAGGCCCTGAGGCAGGAGTTGTGTGGCTTGGTCAAACAATAGCCAAGAGGCCAGTGTGGCCAGACTGGAGTGAGAGGAAAGGAGAGGAGGAGGGGTATAGACTGTGATCTGAAGAGGAGATAATTCCAGAAATGTGATCTCACCTCTGGGGGCTCTATTTCTTCTTCTGAGGAATGGGTATCTGATACCTGCTTCTGAAGGTCACTGTGGGAACTCAGGGAGATTCTGCCTGTGGTTAGCAGCACTGGTGAGGCCCTTTGGCTGCCCTTGTCCTGTGCAACCTTGAGGGGCTGGGACAACCTCTCTGGACTCTTCACTGTGTGTCAGGACAGGCTGGAGTTCACCAGACTCCCTGCTGGGTTTTGGTTCCCAAGGTCTGGCCTTGGCATCCTGGTGCCAGGCACCCCCATCTTCCCTCCTCCCCTCCCTGCTTCTCACCCACCTCCTTCTTCCCCTCTCATCCTCCTCCTCCCTCACCTCCTCCCTATTCCATCCTCATCCCTCCTTCCCCTCTCCCTCCTCTTTCTCCTTCCTCCTCCCTCTCTCTCACCCTCCTTTCTATCCTGAATCAACATTCTGGCCCGGGGAGAAAAACAGGGCAGGCTTCCTTCCTCACCCTGGCAGGGCTCCAGAGACTGACTGCGCTATTGTGTGTTTTGGCCTCAAGGTCATTCCTGCCCCGAAACTGCCCTCCCCACTGCAGAAAGTTTACTTGGGAAAAGGCATTTTGGGTGAGGAGGGGATGAATGGGGATGGGGAGAGGGGCAGAGGCAGTGCTGGAGGTCTGGCCTGGCTCCCACCCATGGCTAGAAGAATCTGAGGGCCCAAGAGGACCCCAAGCACCCTCCGGGCTTTGTGGGGGGACGTGGGGAGCCGTTATCAACTCCTTGGGGCAGAAGAGGGCCATACAGTCTCAATCTTCAGTCTGCAAACCTGCCCTGTGATCCTGGGCCAATTCCTGGCCCCACCCCTTCCTGGCTGGCTGACTTTGGGCAAGTTGCCTCCTACTCTTTGTGCCTCACTTTCCTTTTATTTGTCAAACAGTCCCTGCATCTGTGTCCCCTAATGTCTCAGCTGACAAAAATCACCCAGGCTCTTTATTTTTAAATAATTCAGCTTCCAGCTTCCTTTCTCTGAAGACACAGTTTCCCTGGGCCCAGGCAGGAACCTGGGAGGTATATTTTTAATAAACAGCTAGGAGACTGCGGAGATGTGGCCCCATTTCAAAGGGAGGCCTGAGGAGCAGGCTAGGGAATCAGTGCTGAGCGCACGTGGCGCGGGCACCTGTGATGATCAGCGTCGGGATCTGGAAAGCTCGTACACGTGGACTAGGTTTCTTATAGGCTGTTTTCAGGTGATGACGATTTTCAAGAACAGCCTGTATTACATAAAATGAGGGAAACCTGTGCCACAGGATTAAGTCCCCAAGGAAGAAGGCATTATGGAAAAACAATGATTTGGGGCTTTTTCAGCTGCCTGTTGCTCAAACCTAACATCTTCATGGTTAAAAAGCGCTTATGGTGGGGAGGGTATAGCTCAGTGGTAGAGCGCATGCTTAGCATACTATGATGGTCCTGGGTTCTAATCCCCAGTCCTGCCATTAAAATAAGTTTAACCTCACTACTCCCCAAAACAACAAACAAAAAATACTTCTGTACATAAATAACATGTAATATATTTTAAATACATTTAATAGGTTTATTTATAAAATATTTATAATATTATATATTATTAAAATATAATATTTTTATAATAAATAAACCTAATTACTTCCTCCCAAAAAACCCCAATGAAAACAAAGAAAGAACCAAAAAAAAAAAAGTGCTTATATTAACTAGATTCTTTCCTTGTATGGACTCATTTAATCTCTTAGTCCTAATTCTTTTTATTGTATCAGAAGTCTTATTTTTTACCGGGTTCTTATGAGCTTTTCATCGCTCAGGCCTTCCTCCCACACCTGAATTAGGCAGGTGCTGGCCTCCAACGGGAATTCGTCCTCTAAATCTACTAGAAGTTCCACTTCTTAATACTTCCGTCCTACTGGCTTCTGGAGTATCTGTTAGCTGGGCTCACCATAGCAGAAGGAGGCAGGCACTGTCATTATGCCTGTTTTGTGGGGGAGGAGAGCCAGGCTGCCTGGAGGCCCACAGCGAAGGCGGCCAGCTCAGCTGTGTCGGGCTCCGAGGCTGCGCCCTTGCCCTGCAGCCCTGCTGAGGAGTGAAGGGGACTCGTCAGCTGGCGTGTCCACCCGGCAGCCGTGGGGACCATGGGACCTGGAGCGAGGTTTTTGGCTCTCTGTGCCTCAGTTTCCTCACCTGTAAAATGGAAGAGCTGCCAGTAACCACTCAGAAGGGCTGTTGTAGGGATTCATTGAGATAGAGCACACAAAAGGACAAAACTGATGCTCGGGATAGAGGAGCCATGATTATTGTATGATTGTGTTACTCTTTTTTTCCTTTTTCTTAAAAAAATGTTCGTTTCTTGTTACTCTTTCTTGGACTCTTAAAGAAGGGGACTGGACTGCCTAGATGATTCAGTCCAGGAGCCCAGAGAGACCTAGGGGGATAGGAGACTTGGTCTTGGGGACATCTGAACCTCCGCATCCTGAGGACATGGGATCTGGCTTGACCTAGAAAATTGAGCTGCCCCCGTCCTGTGGCCCCTCCCCCTGGCCTCATTCTGCATTGCACAAAGCAAACCCCAGCTGGACACAACCCCAGCCTTTCCCGAGTCCTTGCTACTGTGGCTGGAGCTTTTTCTCTTTGGGCTTAGGTGAGAAAGGTCATTTTGTCCAGCTTAGTAGGTAGGAGATTCAAGGTCTGTCATGGCAAAGCCTGCCAGCTGCCCACCTGGGATCCATCCTTCCCGTCTTCTTTGAGAGCAGGACCCTGATGTTCTTTGGTGCAGCCATATACCCAGGGAAAAGACTACATGTCCCAGCCGCCCTTGCAGCTAGGCTGGTCACATGACTAAGAGCTGGCCAATCAGCTGTAAGTGGAAATTGTAGTAGTTGGGATTTGGGGAAGGGTTCCTTAAGAAGGGCACAGCCCATGATCTGGCATGGGGCTATTTTTACCCTTTGTTTCCTTCTTTCTGCTTCCTGCCTGGAACATAAATGAGGCAGCTGCAGCCCCAGCAGCCATCTTGGACCATGAGGTGATCAAGAGAATGGAAGTCCCCAGCTAAGAATAATGGAGCAGAAAGATAGAAAGAGCTGTGTCCCTAATGACACTGTGGAGCCACCATTTCAGCTCTGAACAATCTGCTTATGGTCACTTTTTATGTGAGAGAGAAATAATCTTCTATCCATGTAAGCTATTCTTATATATATATATATATATATACACACCAGTTTCTCTTTTATCTTATATATTAGTGTCCTTTCTCTTTGCTGTTTGTCTTACGTTATTTCCAGTCTTTCTTACCAGCTATTGAAGAAAAATTCTAACTGATAGGTATGTCACTGACTCTTATGTGAACTTGGAGGTGTGGCGAGAACTTCGATGCTTTTTCTCATTTGTGGCTGGTTAGGGTTGTTGGGGTTAAGAGTATAGGTACAAATCCATCCTCACTTTCTAGCTGTGCCATTGCCTGGAAACCTCATCTTGGAGATCACGGATTTAGCTAATAGCTTTCAAACTCCATGGAGCTCTCTTAGTGCTCAGTTTGGTAGGACAGAGTCAGTGGACAGAACTTTTAGCTCCCTCCTTCCTTCATTAGCCAGAACTGGTCACGTGGCCACCTGTTGCTATAAAGCAGTCTGGGAAAGTGAGTACCTGACATTTTCAGCTGCCTTTATGGGACGCAGTGCCTGCCATCATGAAAGAGGAGAGGGGAATTGTTGCTGGGGAGCTAACCACATTCTCTTCTCTCTCTCTCTCTGAGAGAGGAGAGAGAAAAAGAGAGAGAGAGAGAGAGAGGGAGAGAGCAAGCATCTACCCTGGGACAGACCCTTCACTTTAATCAAAACAGTTTCTCTTTAATTTTATATATTAGTCTCTGCTGTTTCTTGTTACATGCGCAAACAGTTTGTCCATTCACTGATATTTTCAAAGAACCAGCTTTAGGTTTTATTGGCTCACTCAATGTTTTATATTCTATTTCATCCATTTCTGCTTTTATCTTTCTTAATTCCTTACCTTTTCCCCTTTGGTTTATTTTGGGGACTTTCCCCCTCATTTCTTGAGTAGAAACTTATTTTGCTCACTTTCAAGCTCTTTTCTTTTTAATACTCTCAATGCATTTAAGTATTTAAGGCTTTCATTCCCCCGCCAAGTGTGGCTTTGGCCGTATCCCACGGTTTCATTATATAATGTTTTTACTGTCATTTGATTCTGGTTAGTATTTTGCATTTTAAGTGTCCCTGTAATCCAAGTATTATTTAAATTCAAGGGTTTCCGGGGGCAGGGGTATAGCTTAGTGGTAGAGCAGGTGCTTAGCATGCACAAGGTCCTGAGTGCAATCCCCAGTACCTCCATTAAATAAATGAATAAACAAACCTAATTACCTCTCGCCCCAAATTAAGAAACAAACAAGAAAGAAATTTTTAAAAAGGATTTCCCCCACTAAATGTTTAGAAATTTGGGGTGGGGAATGGGCTCTAGCTATTGAACTGTTATCTACTTTTATTGCATTGCATTTTAAATAAGATATTGACCTACCATGTAAGCTTGCACTTGAAGAAAGGGCTCTGAGGCTAATAAAATGGTTTGGAAAACTCTAGCCTATCCTAAGTCCACACCTTTTTACTGATGGACAAATTGAGGGTCTAGTGAACCCATAGCAAATGTAGGATTCCAACCCAGATTTTATAATCCTCATTCTGGGTATCTTTTACCACTCACCATCTTAGCTCAACATAGCCATCCCCAGAAATGCTCTGGCCTGAAAGTTTTGGAGAAATCTCCCTACTAGTCCTTTCCATCCCTGCCCAAACCTCTCTTTCCACCCCAAGCCTGGAGTCTGCTATCGCCACTTCTAACAGCAAGAGTCTCTCGCCAGTGGGTCATCTTGAGTGGGTGGGGGCCTGCGGCTCAGACTCTACTAGTGGGAGGAGTTAGAAGACACACTCTCTCTGCTTCCTGCTCCCCTGTTCTCCACCCCTCACCCCTACCCCTGCCCCATTTGCATTCATTTATTCATAGGGGATTTTCGTGTTTAGAGGAGGAGGGAGATATTTTAGGGCCATGCAGGTGATGTGTGAGAGATACGAGGGGTGGGGGGGGAAATCCCAGGACAATGGAGGACACAAAAGGGCATCTTTGGTTAAATGGATGAAGGCCAGAAGGTGCTGGAACTCTTCTTGAAAAATGTGGTCATTCCCTGTCCTGTGCACAAGCAGCTTGGCATCAGGCCCTGGATTAAGGAGCGGGGTGCAGTGTAGGAGAGGGCATGTCCGGCCATTGTTTGGTGCCAGAGGAGGGACGTTCTTTGCCCTACTAGGAAGCAGGATCCTCAGATATAACCTGGGGAGATGTGGGAAGGCCTGAGGCCCTGATATCAAGCAGTGGGAGCTTGGAGCCCTCGGATTTGAGCATCCCTGTAGATATATGCACCCAGACTGAGAATAATCTTGGGTGGGAAGAGCAGCAAGTGTGGCCACCAGGAAATGGCAGGGTTGGTGGTGGCGGAAGGATAGACTGACACATACGTGTGTTAACCAGGACGTTTATGAACTCTGTGGCTCTCTGACAGTTCAGTGAAGGAGTAGGGCCCTGGTGGCTCTAACTCTAGGGTGGAAACAGGAGAATAGTCCGGCATCCTTGCTGGAAGCAAGAGGTCCTTCGCTCAGAGGGAGGAGATGAGGAGGGTGGCACAAAGCGCTCGTCTCTCTGGAGGTCTCCAGGGCCACGATGCTACTCCAGGTCTGTGCGGAAGGATGGGCACAGGGGCGGAGGAGACTGTCAGGGAGGTAGGGGACCAGGTCCCCAGTGCCCCCATTCCTCCCGCTCCCCTGCCCAACCCTAGCCTCCCAGCGGCCCCACCCGCCCCCATGCTCAGCCTGTGCCAGGTTCAGGTTCAGGAAGGTGGCGTTGGTCCTGGTGCGAGGAAGGGAGATTGACTGTGAGAAGAGAGACAGGGTGAAAAGGAATTCTGAGGCTTCATCAGGGGTGGCCTGCTGCCGCTGACAGGCATTCTCCCTCCAACACGGACCCAGAAAACCAGGGTTTGAGTGAGTGGATGAAGGAGGGTACCAGGGGTGCTTCGCAGTGATTGAGTCTCTGATCCTGGAAGCTTCAAGTCTGAGGGAGGAGGTCACTATCCTTGACTCAGGGACATGGCTTCTGGGACTGCCTGGGGGAAGCGAGACTGCAGACTGGGAATGACCTAGCCCACAGTGTCTAATAGCTCCTTGTCAAATGGGTAAAACTTGACCTTGCCTCAGGTACATGGCCTCTCAGAACTCTGGGAATGCTCAGTCTGATGGGAGAAATATGGTCCCTGACTCTGGGAGCTCCCAGGGTGATGGAGGAGACATGGTCCCTGACTCTGGGAGCTCCCAGCCTGATGGAGGAGACATGGTCCCCGGCTCTGGGAGCTCCCAGTCTGATGGAGGAGACATGGTCCTTGGCTCTGGGAGCTCCCAGTATGATAGAAGTGACATGGTCCCCAACTCTGGGAACCCCTAGTTTGATGAGCAAGACACGGTCTTCAACATTTGTTAATTCCCAGTCTGATGGAGGAGACATTGTTCCTGACTCCTGGGAGCTCCCAGTCTGATGGGGAGACACGGTCCCTAACATCTGGGAGCTCCCAGTCTGATGGAGGAGACATTCTTCCTAACCACTGGGTATTTCCAGTCTGATAGAGGAGACATAATTCCTATGACCTAGAAACCTCCATCCTAATGGAGATCACCCTTATTTCAGTGTGAGAGATGTATTTTACCTTCTAGGGGTAGAAATTCTGTTCTCACTCTTACTAGAATGCAAAGGACAAAACAGGACCCTCGTTGTCTGGGATGACAGTCTGAAGAGGGAGGCATGGTCCACCCTCACTCTGCACCTCTAGTCTGATGGGAGAGGTAAGCCTCCATCATTAACCCATCCTCCCAGCATGGTGGTAGAGGCAATATCTCCTGTGTTTTAGGGGCCACCAATCTGCAGGAAAAAGGATACCCTATCCTCAGGCTACGTCCCATGTTTTAAAACCTTTGGTCTGGTATGCCTCTGCCAGGAGCGAGAAGGCACAGAAGCCCCGCTTAGTGCCCCCAGTCTGATGGAGGAAGCCTCGCTACCCCTGGTCTAGGTTATCAGTTTGACAGAAGAGGTGAGAGCTCCACTGGGGAGTCCCAGGTCAGACGGAGGAGGCAAAGGCCCCTTCCTTCCGTCTGATGGGGAGGCATATCCATCCTTGATCTCTCTCCCCAGACTCACGGAGGAGGCAAAAGCCTCTTCTGGGAGCCCCTGTCTCAAAAGAGGTGCCCCCGCCCCCTCTCGCACACTCACGGGCCACCTGAAGCTCCACTTCCAGCGTCTCAGTCTTGCCCTGCAGTGTAACGGTCTTGAGTGTGTAGCGGCCGGCGTCTGTGAGGTTCAGCTTCTGCACCAGCAGCGAGCAGTTGGGGAAGCCCACCTCCCGGCCTGTGTGCGCGGGGCCTGCAATCCAGTTCCCCGACGGCAGTTGGCTGAGCAGCCGGTTGGGCTCGGAGGCAGGCCCGCGGTACCAGGCGTAGACCAGCAGGTCCTTGGGGTAGCCCGGTACGGTCAGTGTCACGTCCTGGCCCTCCATCGGCCTGCTCGGCACGGGCACGATCATCATGGCCACTACTGCCGCTGGGGAGAGAGCCGGAGGGGCTGGGTCAGCTGGGCCAGCACAGGGCACAGCATCCCCTGCCCACCCCCAGCCAGCTCACCTATGCCTCCCCCACTGGCTGGTGCTCCCCATGTGGGGTGCTGGGAGGGAGACAGAGGAAGCAGGTGGCGTGTGGTAGTGGAGGCGGAGTTTGTGTCCCAGCAATGCCCGCTGCCAGGGAGCTGTGTCTTCCCCCATCAGATTGGGAGACCTCAGTGGGTGGGAGCCGTCTCTCCCCCACTAGACTAGGAATTTCCAGCCTTTGGGGGGATATCTCTCTATTAAACTGGAAGACCCTAGAGGGGTGGGTCATGTCTCCTCCATCAAACTGGAAACTCCCAGAGTATAGGGGCCATGTCTCCCCCATCAGATTGGAAATTCTCAGAATATGGGGGCCGTGTCTCCCCCATCAGATATTTGGGAGCTGTGTACTCCAGGTTGTGTCTCTTCTGTCAGACCAAGAGACCTCAGAATATGGGGGCTATAATTCCCCATCAGACGGAAAGATTCCAGGGTGGGAGGCCATGTCTCCTCCATCAGATTGGAAATTTCAGATTATTGGGCTGGGTCTTTCCAATCAGGCTGGGGACCTCAGAAGTTGAATGGGTACATGTCTATTCCATGAGACTGGAAATTCCTAGAAAGTGGGGGCCTCTACTCCCCCATCAGATTGGGAGTGCCCCCAAAGTGGGAACTGTCTCCCCCATCAGACTAGGAATTCTCAAAAAAAAGGGCCATGTCTCCTCAAGACCATGTCTCCCCTATCAGAATACAAAATCGTCTCAAGTGTGGAATGTGTCTCCTCCATCTGACTGGAAGCTCACTGAGGGTGGCTGTCCTGTCTCCTTCATCACTGCTTGGATGGAGTATGAGGCGCTGACTCTTCTCTCTGACTGGTAGCTCCTTGATAGGGAGGCCCTGCTTCCCTGTTTCAAGACCATCTCTCCAAGGGCAGAGCCCATGTCTCCTCCATCAGATCAGAGTCTCTACCAGTGGGGAAAGGGTGGTGTCGCCCTTTCCTCTGTCTCTCCCCTGGCACCTGCCACAGGGTTGCTGACAGTTCAGGAGGCTCTTGGGGACGCTGTACCCATTCCCTGCACATACCTGCACACCTCGGACACCCCCCATCTTGACCTGCACAGACAGGGCTCTGGGCAGTGCCTGAGGTCATCTGGTCCACCCCCCTGTGTCTTGCCAAGACCGGCTGCCAAGGCTCAAGTTGGGTGGGGCAGGAGGTACACTTACCTCTGGGGATGCCATTTCTGCTTTGGGGAAAGAGTATCCACCCTTTGGATGAGACCCAGTCTGTTAGTAGGAGGGAGGGTGGAGGCAGGGGAGGACTGTTCCCACTGTCCCTCAGGGGACGGTGGCCACTTGGGAAGGAACCAAGGCGGAATGAATGAGGCCCTAATGTTCAAAGCCACCATCCCCAGGGGAGGAGAAAATGTCCCCTGAGGCTCCTGATGGCTCTGAGAACACCAGCTGTGTTTGCACTACCCCCACCACCAGGTTGTTTAAGGACAGAGGCCAGACAGTGCCTCCCTCGCTGTGTTTTTCCATTTGCCAGCAATTGGCTGTGATTTTCCGGAAGCGGATGCACGTGTGCCTGTGTGCGCATGCGCTCCCCGGCATCTGGGCCGGATAACGGGGTAATCTGTTGGCCGCGCAGAGGTGCCGCTGTCTGGGTGGCAGCTAGTGGGTCAGGCCTGGAGCAGCTGTGGAGGGCTGCACTGAGAACAGGGGCGCCCCTGTGAAGGGATGGCCGAATGTTTTTCCATTCTGCCGCTGCACAGCGTGGGCTATGTGGCCCGTTTCTCCCTTTGCCAACCCCTCAAGGAAGACAGTCTGATTTGTCATTTGCGTTCTAAGTGGCAAAGCACGAAGGACTGCCTCCTTTTGTCACCTGGATGAAGAGGGTCCATCTGATGTGCCACTTTGTTACTTGCCCAATGAATGGATTGGAAATCTCTCGCTTTCCCATCCTCTCTTGGGGAAATGGCGGCCTCATGCTGGGCGGAGAAGCCAAACCTTCACAATCTTAACTGGGCTTCCACCGCGGGGATCGGGGCGGGTGGTCAGGCTGGGGGGTGACTCACCAGAGAGTTTGACCACCACTGAGGCGGATCCAGAAAGCAGGGTCTTGGGGTTCTTAGCAATACACGTGTATGTGCCCTCCTGGGCTGCGGTCATGCTGCTGATGTTGAGGTGGTCCTGACCGTTCTTCAAGGCCCGCCCGTTGAAGGCCCACACGTACTCGGGCTCCGGGCAGGACCGGGACACGCACCACAGCGTGAGGGAGGTGTTGAAGTCGACTTTGATGGTGCAGCCCGTGCGGGTGGTGGAATCCTGGAGGATGGCCACACGTTCTGGGCCGACTGTGAGGGCGGGAGGGAGAGAAATGGGGCAGTAGAGGGGCAGGGCAGTCGAGGTGGGCACCCCTGGCTTTCTTTCCACCAGGCTGGGCCCCTGGGGCTATCTGGGCCTAGCAGAGGGGGAAAAAAAAAGTTATACAGTCCCGCATGAATCTCTAACTTGCGCTAAGATCTTGAGAATCACTTTCTCAGGGATCTTGGTTTTTCTCTTCTGTAAAAAGAGGATGTTGGGCCAGACAAAATTTCAAGATAACGTTTGAAATCTATGGCTACATTTAAAAAAAAAAAAAAGAAGAAGAAGAAGTCTAACTGATTGGTTTCTGATAAGCCATTCTAAGAGTCTAGAATTCTAGGGCTCCAAGAGCAGATGTTTCTAAGTTATTAGGCTTCTAAGATTCTAGAAATCTATGTTTCTAAGATTCTAGGATTGGATGGCTCTACGGTTTTAGAATTAGATTCTCAGAGTCTAAGAATCTCTGCTTCTAGAGTTTGCAGGATTCTTAGAGTCTAGAATTCAGTACTTCTTAAATCTAGGGTTCCCTGGTTGTAGAATTCTGAGTTCTAAGTTTTTCTACATCACTCATGTACCTCAGTGATTTCTTTTCTTTGGAGTCCACACTGTATATCTGCTGTCCCTGGGGATGACTCCACGCTTTGGTTATGTTTTTTAAAGTTTTATTTCCACTCCCATCCCACCACTCACTTCCCGCCTCCCTCTCAAACCCAATCAGTTCGGTGTCCTTTCCTTGGAGTATTGATTATTTAATTTCAAAGGTGGTCTTTAGTCCTTAGAGATGGAGCAAGTACATTGTAAGGGGGAACCCCTGGTTTCTAATCCTGCTGGCCTACTGACTCACTGTGTGCCCTTGGGTGCCCTTTCCTGGCCTCAGTTTCCCCATCTAGGCGGTTGGGACACTGGGTATCTCGGATGGGCCGGGGCCAGGAGGACTCACAGTACACAGTCAGGTTGATGGGTTCGCTGCGGCTGACACTGACTGGGTTCCAGACCTCACACTGGTAGGCTCCAGCCTCCTCCCTGCGGATGCCATGTCGGGTCAGCACCCGGCCATCAGGGGACAGGCCAAGACGGATGGTGATGGGCAGGGCCTCGCCATTGAAGAACCAGCGGACCTCAGCGGGGCTGGGGCTGCTGCACGTCAGGTGCAGGGTGTCTCGGCGCTCCACCAATGCAGTGCTGTTGGCCATGACCACGGGCGGGGCCAGGATCTCTGTGGGGCAAGAGTCAGAGGGGGAGGGGGCCGGGCACCACCTGCTCTGGGGGCCTCCTTCTCCCCAGACAAGGAGTATGATAGGATCCTGGCGGTGCCCTTGAACCTCCAGCCAGGACAGACAAGGAACAGGAAGGGAGGCAGATTTAATCCTGGAAGCCATCCTGAAGGAGGTGAGCATTTTAATGTTATTTTAGGTCTTTTTGTTTGATGGTTTTAATATTTTTTAGAGTTTTTTTTTTAAAGCAGGATTGGAAAAGAGACGGGGAGGCCCAGCTGGGGTTGAGGGGGCTCCAGGGGGTGTCTCACCATAGACCTGCAAGTGTCCGTAGCCCACCTCCGTCTGAAACTGCCTGTTGAGAGTCTGCAGGATGTAGGTGCCCGAGTGTCTGGGCAGGACGCCCTGGATGTCCAGACCGCCGTCGGGGCGCACAGCCTCCCGCCCCGTGTGGGCCGGGCCGGGGGTCTCATCACCCGTGCTTACGATGTAGCTGGCCACCAGGTAAGACAGGCTGAGTGTGGGCCCCGCATACCAGTTGTAGGCAAGGAGGTCCCCCGAAAGCCCTTGGACAGCCAGTGTGATGTTGTCTCCCTCGGCTGGCTTGGCAGGCTGGGGGGTGATGGTGATCTCAGCTCCCACGCTCAGGAACACGGCTGAGGAAGATGAGCCAGAGGGGTCAGATGAGGCGGGCTGGGACCGCTCCCCACATTTGATGGAGGAGGAGACATAGGCTCCTGCCACATGTGTTCTTGCCACACGTGTTCCTGCTATGCAGTAAGTGCTGAATAAGTGTTAGCCAGGTGCAGGGGCTCAGTCCTGGGGAGATGGGTCTGTTCTGAGGGCTGAGCTGGATGGGCCGTGCTAAGGATCTAGTATAAGGCCGGGCACACGGCAAACTCATAGCACACGCTCACAGCCTCCAGGAGCTTTTGGGTGCGTCCAGAGGGTTTTCCTTCTGTGAGAGTCATCATCAGGCCTACGCTTATGAGATCAGGCTGCCTCACCCAGCCCCTGGGCCTGGACTCCCAGTCCAGTGCTCTTACTCTGCCTCCCCAGGCTCGGCCACAGCAGAAAGTTGGGACGTGATGAATACACCCCACCCTTTCTGTTCTCAACCCAACAGATAAGCCTCAAACCCAGCTAGCTGGTCGAGTCTGCCTGGGTTGGAGTTGTATGTGGTTTCCTGGAGTGGGGAGCCGGGGCACCTCTTATGTAAGACGTACTTACATGCCCAGCCTGGTTTCCGGTACTTTCCATGCTGTTAGAGCATGGCTAGGAGTAAGGGCTCTGGGTCTGGCTCTTAGCCCCGCTGTTTTCTGGCTGTGTGACCTGTGACCAGTGACTTCACCTCTCTGAGCCTCAGGTTTCTGGTCTATGAAGTGGGGGTCACGAGTGGACCACCTTTATAAGGTGGTTATGAATACATGGAAAGCATTTAGAACAGCTCCCAGTATCCAGTAAACGCTAGTAAACCCTGCTTGTTATGACCTTCAAGTGACCCTGGGAGTTAGGCCCATCTCCTAGATGAGGAAACTGAGGTTTAGAACTGTCCAAACCATATCCCCAGGCCCCAGAAGGAGCAGAGCTGCTGGTTCCAACTCACTCTAGTTCAGGCTTCCATAGCTCAAGTAAGAGTTTGCCCCAAGAATGCTCACACCCAAGCCTTAGAAATCTCCAAAATCCCCCCCAAAAACCTCTCTGGGTGATGGTCCTTCCCGGCCTTCCCCTCGCTGGTGACCCTTGGAGGAGCAAACCACACCTGCATGATGCAGTGCCGTCCTCCCTACCCAGCATGCTGATTTCCAGCTCACACCTTCCCTCCCCGGGCCGGGCATCCCCTCCTTTCCCCGTGGGGGCTGAATTCTGGGGGTGCCATCCTTGCTCACCACTGAGGAGGAGCCAGCTGTACCCGGTCAGCACCATCTTTCACCCCAGTCCGGCTCCTGGGGATAGTGGCGTTGGTGGCTCGGTGCTCCGAGGCCCTTCCTGATTGGGGTTTGGCTCCGTCTGGCGCCGGATCAGGGAGGGTTCGGTGATTTGGAGCTGGGGGGAGAGATCACCTGAATTTGGAGGGATCGAGTCACCAAGGATCTGGGGCCCCGTTTGGGTACCAGAGCGGGTGTGGCAGGTACAGGCCAGGGGTCACGACCTGGTCAGGCCTCCTGGGGCGCTGCCTAACCTTCTTTGTGCCGAGGGCCCGGATTTGGTACCAGGAGAAGAACCAGGTTGCCAGGGAGGAGGGAGGAGGGGCAAGGGAAGATTTTAGGGCAGTTCTTAACCATGACCCAGGCCTTGGCTTCCCTGGTGAGCTTGGGGGTCACTGAGCAATAAAACCCATCAGCAGTGATTGCCCGTTTCCCAGTCCCAACGCCAAGGGTGACCTTCATGTGTCATCTCTGTGGCTGCCTTGTGATGTGGGCACTGTCAGAACCCCCAGTGGCAGATGAGGAAACTGAGGCACCAGGAAAGGACTCTGACTTACCAATTCCTGCAAGGCGGGGGGAGAGGTCTGAATCCTGCCCTGTTTTCAAAGCTACACAGAAGGGAAGGAGGCTGGGTGCCTCCAGACTTTCTTTGGGGCCCTGCTTCATTTTGACCTCCTGCACGGGGCTGAGAAATTCAGTCTGTCTTCGCCTCTTGAGGCCTCGTTTTTGCCTATCTGTCAAATGGGTGTATGTGGAGACATTGGTGCCAGAGAGAGCCCAGTGTTGACCTGGGATCTGTACTTACTAGAACTGGGGCTAGGGGCAGCCCCTTCCTGAGTTTCTGTTTACTATGGAAAAACAGGGAGGATGTAGCCCTGATTCTGGTTGTTGAGAACAGTGAGATGCTACATATCAGGAACTCCGCCAGCACCTGGCAGAGTCTGGGTCCCAAATACGAGGTGTGGTTGCTGTTACTGGACCTGTTTCCACTGTTCCCGGCCTCCATGACCCTGGGCAAATTATGGAGCCTGCCAGGCCTCAGTTTCCTCATCTGTAAAATGGGAGTGATGATTGTACCCATCTCATGGGGTTGTAAGGATCAAATGAGTGAACTTGTATGAAGTACTTACGATGATGGCAGACACGGAGCAAAAATGCAATAAATCACTCATTCATTTATGCTACAAATATTTAATGAGCAGAGACTGCCTGCCAGGCGCTGTTCTAGTGGCTGGTGGGTAAAATCCCTCTCTTCATCGTGCTGACATTTGTGGGATTAACACATAAACAGAAAATCTATTCCATGTTGATGGAGATAAGTGCTCAGGAGAAAAACAAAGCTGAGAAGGGGGCTTGTAATTTTGAAATTGGGGGCAGAGGAGGGGCTGAGGGAGGATGTCTCTGGGAAGGTGACCTTGAGCAGGAGCCACGGGGGATCTAGGAAGGGTGTTCCTAACAAACGTGTTATTATCGACATCTCGGTGGCTTCTGGGTCCTGGTCTCTCTGAGGCCCCAGCATCCGGCTTCTGGGCAGGGGGCCATACCTGCAGCTCACCTGTCCTGGTTTGCTCCTCCAGCACCGTGTCCTGAGCTGCCCTGGCAGGGGCAGGGCGGGGCTCTGACATGGGGGGCGGTGCTAGGTGAGAGGGGTGGGGGTGGCCAGATGCGTTGTGGGTGACCTGGCTCCTTCTGCTCCCCCCATCCCTCCTGTGACCTCACCTCACCCTTCTCTGTCCTGGCCCGGCCCTCTCCCCTGAGCCCTGGGACCTTGTCCCAGTGTCATTCAGAATGCCTCCCCCGGATGTCCCTGGGTACCTCTCCCTCACCCCATCCCAAACTGACCTCGGCATCTTCCCCCAGACCTGCTCCTCCTCCTCCTTGTCCTCTTATCAGGGATGGCGCCACCGTCCACCTGTCACTGGGACAGAGAGACTGGGTCTCGTCCTTGACATCCAGTTCCCCCCCTACCCCTCACACCACACCCTCTCATGCCTGCCTCTTAAATATCTCTTCCTTGTGTGCCTTTGTCTCTGTCCCTGGGTCCAGGTCCTCCCACCCCCCCACCCCCCTTTCCCCACAGCTCCTTGTCTGGCTTCCCCTCCTCAACTCCTCCCTGATCTCTGGCCTTGGTTTGGCCCCATCTTGGTACTCAGAACCTGCTATGACTCCTTGGCGCCCTCAGGAGAAAGCCCAGCTCCTCATGGTGGCCCACCAGGCCGTGCATGGCCTGGCCCTGCCCATTTGACCAGCCTCATGGAACATCCCTTCCTTCTGGAAACTCTCTGTTCCAGTTATTCTTCCTCACTTGCCCTCTCTCCACCTAGCATATCCTTGCTTCCCTCTGCTCTATTTCATTGCCTATTCAACAATTCCTCCTCTTCCAGGAAGCCCTCCTGGACTCTCAGACAGGGTTAGATATGCCCTGGATCCCCAGTCCTCGCCCTGACCACGCTGGGTCCTCACTCTCAGAGGGTGGGTCTGTTTCTTCAACAGGACTATGAGTTGTGGGAGGGCAGGACCACGGCTGCTTTGGTTGCCACTGTGTCCCCAGCACTGCCCAGCATGGGATCGGGTGCAGAGCAGAGGATCAGAGAGTGTCTGTGGAACCAGACACCGGGTGTGGATGACACAGAGAGGAGTCTCCAGGGAGGCCTGGGTTTCTGATAACTTGCCGTCTGGCCGAGGAGTGAGAAGAGGCTGTGGCTCTGAGAGTCTTGAGGCAGGTCCTGGCTTTTGTCCTACTCCACCAGGGCTCCCTACCTCCCCCAGCATCACCCGACCCTTCCTGATCTGCTCCCAGCCCCTACCTCTCTGGCCCCGCCTCTGGTGCCTCCAGACATGAGCCCAGAATTTTGGTCCAATTGAGCACTGAAGTTTCTTGAGCACCTACTACGTGCCAGGCCCAGAAGTAGAATGGGCAGTCCTGAGCAGGACCCTTTCTTTGCTTGTCTGGGAAGCAGGTGGTGGGTGATCATGACCCTGACCCCCTTGGAATTCCTCCAAGTGTGAGGGAGAGCAGGTGGGTGGAGAGTTCAGTGCTGGGCCTGTCCCAGAGTGGGAACTGGGTACATGGTTCCATTGTTCATTAACTTTTCAACAACCGTTTATTGAGCATCTATTACGTACCAGGCACTGTGCTAGGCTCCAGGTTACAGCCCCATACAGGAAAGACAAAAGCCCTTGCCCCAGAGAGCTGACTTTTTTGTCTGGGGAGATAGTCAACTGACAAATACAAACAGGTACAATATTATATCAGGTGGAGATAATGCTGTGGAGAAAAAGAAAGCAGGGTTGGAGGTGTCTGGGGCACTGGCTTATAAAGGGCAGAGAGAAGACGTTTTAGGAGGCTACATTGCCATACTGAATCTGGGGGAAAAGCATTCCAGGGAGGGGGAACCATAAGTGCAAAGGCCCTGAGGCAGGAGTGTTTTGGTGAGTGTGAGGTCATTGTAGCTGGAGCAGAGTCAGTGAGGGCAGAGAGGGAATAGGGTAAATTATTCAGGGCTTTGTGGGTCACAGGAGGACTTTGGCTTTTACTCTGAGATGGGAGCCCTGGGATGGATGTAAACAGAGGAGGGATGGGAGTTGACTTAGGTGTCAATAGGATCTTCTGGCTGCATGTGGGGAACAGACTGTGTGGGGGGGTGATGGCAGATGCTGAGAGGCAAGGAGGTGACTGTAATAGTCTGTGCTGTCCAATCTGGTAGCCACTACCACTAGCTTATCTGAACTGAGATGAGCTATGAGTGAAGAGTATACACCAAAGTGGTGATCATTTTGTAATATATACAAATATTGAATCACTATGTTGTGCACCTGGAGCTAACATACGTTGTAGATCAATTACACTTCAACTAAGAAAAGAAAGGGCACATAATCACAGTATCCTAACAGGTTCTGCAGTGAACAATATTTACATTGTTGTAATGATGCAAACACTTATTTTGTTTTGAGTTTCCTTACATATACAATGGAATACTACTCAGCCATCAAAAGGAATGAAATAATGCCACTTCCAGCAACATGGCTGGACCTAGAGATTATCATATTAAGTGAAGTAAGTCAGAGAGAGAAAGACAAATATCATATGATATCACTTATACATGGAATCTAAAAATTGATACAAATGAACTTACATACAAATACTCATTATTGATATAATTAAAATTATGATAAAATTTTGGGGAGAGGATAAGGAAGGAGAGGTGGAGGTATTAATTAAATTTTATCTCTTATAACATCTATACATTTTAAAATGTTTTTCTTTTCTTTTTATTGTATCTCTATGAGATAATAAATTTAACTAACCCTGTTGTGATAATCATTTCACAACAGATGTAAATCAAACCATTAGGCTGTACGCCATAAACCTATACAGTGCTGTATGTCGGTGATTTCTTAATAAAACTGAAAAAAAAAAACCCAGAATCTGAAGGTGAAAAGAAAAAAACCCACACACTAAATACTGAAGATTTATTGCAGACCGAAAAAAACCAAAAGAATGTAAAGTAGATCATTCACTTTTTATACTGAGTCCATGTTAAAAAAATAACATTTTGCCTACGCTGGGTAAAATAAATTCATTTCACCTGTTTCTTTTCTGTTTTAACTGCAGGTACTGGGATGGAACCCAGGACCACGTGCGTGCTAAGCATGCGCTCTACCACTGAGCTATTACCTTCCCCCTTCATCTATTTCTTTTTACTTTTCTTCATGTGATACTGGAACATTTTAAGGTGTATATGTGGCTTGCATCATGTCTATTGGGTGGCCCTGGATCAGGCAGAGGGTGGTTATGGCTGGACCAGGGAGGGGCGAAGCTGTCGGATTGTTGACACATTTTACTAACGATACACTATTCACTTGACACTGTGGGCTTTTCTTGTTATCTCATCCGGGACCACCCTCCCTCCCTGAGAACCCATTTTGCAGATAAGGAAACCGAGACTCAGGGCCGCAGCCTCAGGAGGTTGGAATGGGTAGGTCTTGAACTCTGCACAGCCAGTTGGGGACAAGGTTCTCTGACCTTGTTTTGTCAACTCTCTCCCCCTACCCCGGCTCTCTTATCTCACCAGCCTCATTGTTTGTTCCCTAGGGAGCCAGAGGCCATTTGGGCCTCCTTCTGTCTCCCCGCTGAGACCCCGCCCATCACTGACGTCATCGATATTCGTGAGATGGAATGAGTGGTCGGGTCTCCCGTGGCAGGACCCTTGTCCTGTCCCCCTGGGCAGAGCCCTAGAAGCTGAGAGGTTGGCTAGAGCTGCACACTTAGCTTGGCTGAAGCAGGCTTCTGACCTCCCGGCCCCCCTTTTCTTGTCCCCTTATCTGTCCAGGGCGAGGCTGAGGTGCTGCAATATTTACTCATGGATCTGACTTCAGGGTGTGGCTTCCTGTGCCCGCCTGGCAACTCTGGGCTTGGTCCTGGCGGGGGCGGGGGCGGGGGCATTGGGGGGAGGCTGTTCTATCCCACGTCCCCCACTTGATTCCTCACCGTCAAAAGAACACCAGGGCTACCCTGCAGAAGGGGACAGTGGGTTGGAGGTCAAGCCTCAGACCTTTGAGTAGGCTGTTCCCTTTGTCTGGGTACCTGTTCCTCCCCAACCCCTTGCCCCCTCTCCCCTCCTTCACCCGGGGTTTTCCAAGTCTTTTAATCATTTAACAAATATTTATTGAACACTGACTATCTGCCGGGCTGTGCTGGGGATACAGGCAACGTCACTTCCCTTGTGGGACTAAATCCTATTGGAGGGAGATGTGCAATAATTAAAAGACTGATAGAGCGTATCTTGTCGGGTGGGGATAAGTGCTATAAAAATATTCAATTGGGGGAGAGGTTGGGGAGTGGCAGGGGCAGCTCTTTTGGTAGGGAGGGTGGAGAGGGCCTTTCTGACGAGGTGATGTTTGAGCAGAGACCTGAAGGAGATGTTTGAGCAGAGACCTGAAGGAGGTGACCCGGGGGACTGTGACTATCTAGGGGAAGAGAGTTTTTGGCAGGTCTCAGCAAGTGCAAAGGCCCTGAGGCAGGAGGGTCCTGGATGAGTGTGAGGACAGGGAGGAGGTTGGTGTGGCTAGAGCTGTGTGAGGGAGGGGGATCATGGGAGGAGGTGGTTATACAAAGAGCAGGGGACCCAGAAAAGGGACCTTTGTACACCAGACGGCAGGTTAAAGATGAGTCGGGTGATGGTAAGTCCCAGCTTGGGGTAAGAGAGCCAATGAGAGGCAGAAGGGAAGACTCTAAGTGTGGGGTGAGGGGCTGCAGGGGTCTGGGTTGGTATGTGTGAGGGGCTGGGCTTTTCTGGAAGGCAGTTCAAGGCAGGAAGTGAAAGGCAGAGTTAGGGAGGTGAAGGGGAGCAGAGAGGGTGCCAGGGTTCTTTGGGGACCCCATAAGAGATATGAGGACCTGGGAAAAGGGAACCCAGCTAGGTGTCCTTCCTCTCTGGGCCTCATGTCTCCCATCTGTAATGTGGGAAGGAGTTGGACTTGTATTTAGACTTATGGTCAAAAACAATTTAAAAAATATTTATTTTCTATTTTCTTTAATTAATTAATTATTTTTTGGGGGGGTAATTAGTTTTTTAAAAGGATTTATTTATTTTTAATGGAGGCACTGGGGACTGAACCCAGGACCTCGTGCATGCTAGGCATGTGCTCTGCCACTGAGCTGTACCCTCCCCCTCTAAAAACTTTTTTAATTCTGGAAAACTTCCAAGTTTTATAGACTCCTCAAAAACGGAGGGCAGAACAACATCCTTCCCCTACAGCCGTCTCCCACCTTGGGTCAATCTTGTCTCCTTTCCCCTACCCAAAACCCTTTCCCATTTTATTTGAAAGCAAATTCCAGCCATGGGATCATTTTATTCATAGATACTTCAGCCTGTATCTCTAAAAGATAAGGACTTGCTAAAAAGAAACAAACAAACATACTCACAGTGTCATTATTTCACCTAAAAAGTTAAAATGAATAATGAAGACCTTTTTAGTATCTTCAAATATCCAGTCAGTGTCTAAATTTCCCATCATCTCCTAAATATTAGACTGTCTTTACCAGCTTCACTGGGGGCATCATTTCCATCCCATAAAATTCACCTTGTGCATCCATCCCCCAAATCTTGTTTTAGGACACTTTCATCACCCTCAAGAGTTTCCTTGTGTTGAGATACAAAAACGATTCCATATTTTGAAATGTTTGTTCCATCAGTGGAACAATTTCCTCAACTAAATTCTTCCACGGAACCCCAGGGTGTCCAGCAGATAAAAATACCTTGGTCTTGACTCATCCCCCCACCCCCAGGTATGGGAACAAGTCTGCACCCCCATCAAAGGTATGGAGGGTGATACTTCTGAGACCAGGCTACCCACGCCATCTGACCCCGGCCGGACCCTTTCAGAGAGCAATGCCCTTTGGCACACAGAGCGGTTGAGTTTGGGAGAGAAGGGTTTTCCCCATGAATCATAATCCCTCTTGGTCACGGCCCAACACACTTCCTTCCCCCAAGCAGCCACTTCCTCATTTGTCAAACAAGGAGCCACAGCCCTGAGAATCAGAGGTGCCTGTGGACCCATGGGAAGTCGGTAATGGTGGGCAGTGACCCCTGGTGGGCAGAGCTTGGGTGGGGAGAGCCAAGGAGCCTGGGGGCTCCCAGTTCCAGCCAAGGATGTTGGTCTCTTCCTAACTGGGCCAAACACTGAACCCAGTGCCTGAAATTCCACCATCAGAGAGTGATACCTCCTTTGGATTGAGCAGTGCCCTCTCCTCAGACCCCTCTGCTTGGACAAACAGACCCCTGACATTTTAGTAGGTGGGGGTTAAATCTTAGTCCTTCATTTCAGACTGAAACATGCAGAGGATGAAGCTTGGGTGTTGGAAAGATTTGGGTTCCATTCCCAGTTTGTCTCTTAACAGCCTGCGTGACCTGATCTTTCTCAGCCTTGGTATCTGCGTCTGTAAAATAGGGATAATCAAAGCTCTTGCCTCACAAAATCGTTTCGAGGATAAAATGAACAATAAGTAAAGCACTCAGCACCGTGTATGGCGTTCAGTAAACATGTATTATTAATTATTATTACATTTGCTTCCATATTGCCTCCCCTACCAGACTTTGAGTTCCCTGAGAGTAGGGGCTAGTCTGGTTTATTTTCATGTCTCTGGTGCCCAGTTCATTCAATAGAGCTTGGTGTACAGTAGTTGCTCAATTAACACTTGTCAGTGAGGAATGGAGATGCTGGGTACAGGAAGGGAAGGATACAGACCATGAGAATCCACACCTGTTCATTTATTCCACACACATTCCTGGAGCCCCTGCCCTGTGCCTGCCCTGGGCTGGGTGGTGCTGGGACCCATCAAGTGGCTGAGGCCTCCCTGGCTGTGCCTACACCTGCAACCAGGGTCTCCAGCTGCCTTCTCCTGCCAGCATGCTGAACTGAACGCAAGACTGTGCCCTGAGCTCATAGTCCAGTGGGGGAGATAAACCCATCTCCAGCCAGTGATGACCCAGAGGTGGCAGGGTTGGGGTGGATATGAACTCAGAATGAGGACCTGACCCAGCTTGGGAGTGAGGGAGGACTTCCTGGAGGAAGAGGTGTCTAAGTTGAGACTGGAGGATGAATAGGAGTAGGGCAGCTAGAGTAGAGTGGTGTGGCTGCAGGCATACTCCAGGCAGAGGGAAGAGAATGTGCAAGGTTCTGGAAGGAGTTCAGTGTCTTGGACCATAGACCACAGGGTAGGGGTTAGGGGCAGGGGTCTTAGAGGTGAGGCTGACAGACCCCCAGGAGCCAGACCTCACAGGCAGTTGAATGATTTGGCCAGGATGGGTCCCAGCAGGGAGGGACAGCTGTCGAGTCTGGGCTTTAGAAAGATCCCCTGGGCTGTTTTCTGTTGGGAGGATGGGACGGGGTGGGAGGAGACCAGGTAGGAGGTTGGGGAGGCACAGGGAGAAACAGGACGGTCTGGCCCAGGGCTGCACTGTAGAGAGCAGGGAAATCCCAGCTCAGGAGACTAGGGGACTGGTTCAGGTGCCTGCCCCAGAGAAACTGAGGGAAGGAGGCGCCCATGTTTCAGCACCGGGGTAGCTGGGTGCACTCTCTGGGTGCCCAGAAAGTTAAAGACAGGGCTGGAAACTGAGGGCGGGTGGATGCAGGGGCACCACGTGGCGGGGAGTTCGGCTGTGGGACTGCGCGGTCCTCTGCTGCCCCCTCCTGGCTCCGTGATGACCCCCGTCCTGCATGCAAGTCTAACTAGAATGGATTCAGTAAGTCCATACCTAACCAGTGACAGATGACATTTCCTGGGTGATCGTGCTGCAGGGTGCACTCACGTTCACTGTCCCCAAGCCTACACTCCCAACCTCGGTCTCCAGCTGCCTTCTGCCAACACGCTGAACTGAACACAAGACTGTCCTCCCAAATCTCTCTCTTCCTCCCAAACCCCTTCTTCCTTCTTTCCTTCCTTCCTTCCTACCTTCCTTCCTTCCTTCCTTCCTTCCTTTCTAAAAACAGTGTTATTGAGATACAGTGCACATATCATACAATTCACTCCTTTAAAGTGCACAACTCAATGTTTTTTGTATGTTCATAGGGTTGTGCAATCATCATCACAACAATCTTAGAACACTTCCACCACCTCCCCAAAGAAACCCTGTCCCCATTAGGAGTCACTACCCATGCCCCCTCCCTCCCAGCCCCTGGCAAACATTAATCTGCTTTCTGTCCCTATGGACTTGCCTATTCTGGACAGTTCATATGAGTGGAATCGTACAGTATGCAGTCTTTTGTGTTTGGCTTCTTTCACTCAGCATAATGTCCTCAAGGTTCCATGTTGTAACATGAATTAATATTTTATTCCTTTTTAATGACCAAACAATATTTCATGGTATGAAATATGAAATATGGATAGGTTGTACTTTGTTTATCCATTCATCTGCTGAGGTACATTTGGGTTGTTTTCACTTTTTGACTATTTTGAATAGTCAAATGCTTCTCTAACATTTGTGTGCAAGTTTTTATTTTATTTTATTTTATTTTATTTTATTTATTTTTTGCTATCATCAAACATGGAGGTGCTGGGAATTGAACCCAGGACCTCGTGCATGCTAAGCACATGCTCTACCACTGAGCTATACCCACTCCTGGGTACAAGCTTTTGTGTGAACGTATGTTGTCATTTCTTGCAAACCTGGCCTTCTTGCAGTGTGAACGTCACCACTACTCCTTAAACCTCGTAGGCAAAGCAGGCACCTGGGTGTTCCCCCACTCTGGTACCCCAGCTTCCTCAGCACCTGTTCTGTTCTCCCTCAGAGCATCACCCCCCCTGGACATTCGATGCTGTTTGTTGTCAGCTCTCCAAGGTCAGGAATCTCTGTGTGTTTTGTTCATGGCTACCTCCTCAGAGCCTCAAACAGCTGCACACAACAGTTGATCAATAAATGTTTGTTGAATTGATGAATAAACAAAAATTTCCCCAGTCACCCCCACCACTGTGGTCCAGCACTTGCTGAATGAATGAATGAGTCATTGATTGAATAGATAGGGGAGGGCAGGCCTGCCTGGGAATTTCTCTCAGGAAACTATGTGGTTGAGAATGTGGGCTCAGGTGTGAATCCTGAAGGTGCATTGACTGACTGTACATATTTTGGTTCTCCCTATTCTGGGCACGTGGTAGGACTGCACCTGCCCAGTGCTCTTGACATTGGATTGTGCCGTGTGACTTGCTTTGGCCAATGAACTTAGAGTGGGAGTGTCACTTCCTGGTGGAAGCCCTTAAAAGCCAGTGCGTGTCTTGCTAGGTTCCCTCCCTTTCCCTGTACAGTGACTGGCCCTGTCATCCTGGTTCCTGAATGGGGAGATGTGGAGCAGAGCTCTCCTGACCCTCGCCACACCTGCCTGCCTGAGAGGAACACGTAGCATGAGCAAAAAAAATGAGCCTTTGAATGTTCTGAGCCATGGAGGTTGTAGGGTTGCTTGTTACTGCCGCATAATCCAGGTCATCCTGACTGCAACACTGGCATAAAGTCACATTGGAGGTTAGGGCTTCAACATGAGTTTTGGGGGACACAAGTCATTGTATAACAAAGCTAGTTCCAAGTGAGCTAGAAGGCGTACAGTCAGGCTCAGAGAACTTACTCTGGAAAACATTGCCATCTTGGGTGTATTAGGATTTAGAAGGAGCTGGATGTAACAGAATCCCTAAATAATGGTGGCTTAAACAAGAGGGTAACTATCTAACCTGGCATGGTGGCTCCATCCATATCACTGTCCTTCAGGCTCCCTCTAACTTGGCTTTGGGCTGTCCTTGTCCATGTGACCCCAGATAGTTCCCATCACATCTTTTCTTGAGCCTAAGGGAAAGTGAACCAAGAAGAAAGGGTATCCTTTCCCTTTAAGAAAATGACCCGAGGAGTGTGTATATCACTTCTGCTCATATCCCATTATTCTGGAATTAGTCACATGGCCACACCTAGCAGCAAGGGAAGCTGGGGAATGTAGTTTTTATGCTTGACAGCCATATACTTGGTTAAAAACCCTATTTCTGGGGAAAAGGAGATCACAGATATTGGCATTTGATAAGCAGTTGCTGGTATTGAGGAGAGGAAGGCAGGCATCTGGGTTCTCCTCATCTGGGGTTGGGATAAATTGAGTCCCTCACACCCTACACCCTAGCAGCCAGTGCCTGGCTGAGTTCTACCCGTGTGTTGACCTGGTTAACCTCAGCAAGCAGGTGGTCAGGGGCCCAGGCATTGGGTGTCCTGAGAGGTCTGAGGCTGGAGAAGTTCCTCACAGGGAGTATTTGCATATTGAGTCAGCGGGAGAGGCAACTTCCCTTCCTGTGAATTCTTCTTCCTCCTCTACATTAATTTCCTGTGGCTGCTGAAACAAACTGCCACCAATATTGTGGCTTCAAATGACACAAATTTATTATCTCATAGCTCTGGAGGTCACAAGTCCAAAGTGGGTCTCCCTGGGCCCAAATCAAGGTGTCAGCAGGGCAGAGTTGCTTTCTGGAGCTTCTAGGAGAGGATCTGTTTCCTTGCCTTTTCTGACTTCTAAAGGCTTCTGCTCATGGCCCCTTTCAATCTTCAAAGCCAGCAAGGACCACTGGAATTTTTCTCCCATCGGGTCACTCTGACTCTGGGCTGCCTTGGTTTTCAGCCCCTTCCTCCATCTTCCAAGTGTGTCACACCAATCTCTGCTTCCTTCCTCATCACAGCTCCTCCTCTGACACTTGCTCCTCTGTGTGCCTCTTAGAAAGACCCTTCTTATGACATTCAGTGCCCTCCAAGGTAATCCAGCATAATCTCCCCATCTCAGGATCCTTAACTTAATCACACCTGCAAAACTCTTTTTGCTATATAAAATCCTCTGTACCATTCACAGAGAATTTTGCTATATAAGGTAGACAACTTGGAGGGGCCATTATCCAGTTCTTAATTTTTTTCTTAGCTTCCAGAGCAAAAGCCACAGTCTTTGCAATGCCTTACATGCCCTGCATGCTCTGTACCTCCCCATCTCCCTGACCTCACCTCCCGCCCTCTCCCCCTTCCTTACTCTGTGCCCATCCCAGGCTGACTCCTACCTCAGGGCCTTTGTACTTGCTGTTCCTCCTGCCTGGAATGCTCTCCCTCCAGATCCCTCTGGCTCCCTGCTTCTCTTCCTTCAGGTCTTTGTTCACTGTTACCTTCTGGGCGAGGAGGCCTTCTCTGGCTCTTTATTTAAAACCTCAGTCCCTTAACTCTCCCAACCCCCTTCTGTCTTTATTTCCCCAGTGCACTTGTCAGCACCCAACACAGCATGTATGTTATTTATTTATATTTTCTGGCTCTCTCTTCGTTGCCAGAGTGTCCTTCTAGGAGACCAGGAAGGTTTGCTTATTTTGATCCTTGCTGGGGCAGCAGGGTCTAGAACGGGGCACGGCCCACAGCTTATTCATTGTGGAGTGAATGAATAGATTAGAGGGTGAGAGAGCCGGCCCGCATTTAGGACAGGATTGGGTTGAGGGTAGAGCAGGGAGCAGCTGTCCCGAGGGACTTGGTGTCAGGGGAAGTGGCCAGAAGGTGGCCACAGGTTTTGAGAGACCGAATTTTGAGTGGGGCTGGATCTGCCTGAGCAGGGAAGGGGTCTGGGGGCCGCAGCAACTGGCCAGGACTGTCATCTGGGGACACAGGCCCATGAGACCAGGCCTGGCTGCCACGTGCCTTGTCCTCTGGGGCTTGTGTGGTGGTGGGGGTGCTGCCTTGTGCCCAGGGGAAGGGGCTCCAAAGGCAACCAGCAGAGCTGGGGTGGGGTGTTGTGGGCTGATAGTAGGGAGCCCTCTTGTGAGGTCTGGCTGGAGGTCGGCCTGAGATGACCCTCTTCACCCCCAAATATCCAGATGGGGGACTTTGGGGTGAGGGAGGCAAGAACCTACTTTCCCCAGGCCAGGTTGCTGGAGGGCCAGAGTTGAGGCCAGGTTGTACACGCAGAGGGTGAGCGGGATGCTGGGCCCTTCACTCCCCTGCCCCCTGCCCAGGACACCTGTTTGATGCTGTGCTGAGTCTTCGGCTGAGTCCACCTCACCAGCCTCACAGCCCTGATGGCCCGGTCCTTCTGGGTCTCTGATGTGGCTTTTCTGCGGGCCCAAGGCTCCCGAGGAGGGGTGAGGGACAGCCACTGGCCTAGCCTGGGACCCCTTCAGGAGTTGGCACCAGCTGGCAGTACGGGGCAGGGTCGGGGTTCAGCAGGTCCTGGGGGGAGGGGAGAGGAGACAGAGGGAGGGGGTGTTGTTGGGGTGAAGAGCTGGGGGGAGACAGAGAGGAGCCAGGTGGAGACCGAGAAACATGGGGAGAAACACCCACATGGGGAATGCAGGACTGAGATGGAAAGACAGAGAGAGATACAGAGAGATGTGGAGGTACCCAAGAGCCAGGAAAAGGGGTAGACACGGGGCGACAGAGATCAAAAGACAGGAGGGACAGAGAAGAAGAGGGACAATGAGAGAGAGACAGAAACAAAGATATGGGAAAGAGTACAGAGCAAGAGAGAGACAGACAGACAGACACACCCTGAGAGGGGTAGAGAGACACGCACAGGAAATGTGAGACGGGACAGTAAGGGACACTGAGAGGAGGCAGAGATCTGGGGGCAGACAGGAAGGGATGAAGATGGGCTGAGACCCAGGCCCATGAATGGGCCCCCGTGCTGGGGTCCCTGCTCGAGCCCTGGCCAGGCAAGGCCCTTCCCCTCTCTGGGCTTCATTTCCTCCTGTGCAAATTCACTGCCTTGGAATCCTTTTCTGAAGGAGGAAACTGCCATCCCCAGAGGGGAAAGGACTTGTCCAGGGTCCCTCCGCAAGGCTGTGATGCACTTTCCAGAGAGCGACAGCCCTCTCCCACCAAGCCCGGTTGCCATGAACCCTCCCCACCCTCACGGGGTCCCCAACACCCACTCCTGCCTCCCAGCTCCACACCTGATAGTGGTGGCTCTCTGGCTCCAGTGGTGGGAGTTGGGGCAGCGGTGGCAGCTGTGAAGGAAGAACACGTTGAGCCAGGCCCCGGGCACCCCGAACACCCCCAACTTTTGCCCTTTGATGTAGGGACAGACCTGGATTCCAAATCCCCGCCACCCCTCCCTGACCGTGAGCCCTCTGAGTGAAGGGAATGAACCTTCTGCACCTCAGTGTTCTCCTTTGAGAAATGGGCATCACGGGGGTCTGTCCAGGGGCCGGACCATCACCCATTAACGAGCCTTCCTGTTGACACCTGTGGTTGTAAGCTTGTAGTGTTAGGTTTTATGTCCCTTTTCTTATTGAATTCTTCTTTTTAATCAACCTTTCCCACCTGATTGTAAAGGGAATATTTGCTCAGTGTGGCAAATATGGACACTTACAGGGGGAAAATAAAATCCACCCACCAGCCTACGCGCCCAAAGACACATGCTGTTTATGTCATGCTGTTTCCTTCCAGTCTCTTTTGCTTATGATTTTTAAAATGGGGAGCAGCCGAGAGAGACAGACAAACAGACAGACAGACATAGAGAGAGAGAAAGAGAGAGAGAAGCAGTTCCCAAAATGTGTGTGAAGCACCGCAGGGCACTGCAGCCAACTTGAAGGGGAGGCACCAGGTCGGAAGTAGGCTATTTAGGGGACAGGGGTGGGGGCTCACCATGGTGGCATTCGTGGGCCTCGTGTCACTGAGAGGGGACACCAGGAGAACCGGAGTTGGCATCGCTTCATAGATGTTGTTGTCACCTGGAGCAGAAGACAAGGGGAGCAACGGCTGACAGGTGGCCCTCAGGTCCACGCTAGCTGCTGCTGCCATTTATTTACTCATTCAACTACCATTTGTGTTAAGCCCTTTTCTTGCCTGGCCTTATGCTGGGGACACAGCAGTGACTGAGGCAGTGCTGGCCTTGTCCTCAGTCCAGTGGGGGAGACAGACCCATCCCCAGACAGGGATGATCCAGAATGGGCAGGGCTGGAGTGGGATGAGCCCATAGGACTCCTGGAGAGGAGACCAGGAGGGCTTCCTGGATGTGGGGACATCTGAGACTGGAAAGAGAAGTGAGAGTTATTTAAAGGCACGAGAGCGTGCATACAGAGGCCTAGCAGTGAGAGAGCTGGCTGTATTTAAGGAACTATGTTCTGTCTGGATTTGGTATATATATTTCTTTGTACCAATTTGTTTTAAGGATAGAAACATTACATAGGACAGATGAAGCCAGGGAAGACAGTGGCGACCAGTTTATGCAGGGTCTGAAGAGCCACATTAAGGAGCCTGAACTTTGTCCTAAGGGTACTGGGGAGCCATAGAGGGTGTCTGAGCAGAGGAGGGACAGGGTCAGAGTTCTAAAAGGACCTTGCCCAGCAATAGGGTGGAGGTCAGCCTGGAGTTTGGGAGGAAAGCGAGGAGTTGAGTGTGGGGATCCGGGAGATGGAGCTTGGGTTGAGTTGTGACCTGTTGGTAGACAGGAGCCACTGGTGTGGCTCGGTGAGTGTGGCGGTGACTGGGGTTGGGAGTGCTGGGCACTGAGAAGAAGAGGAAAAGCAGGTTTGGGGTGAGCACTCATGCGCTCAGAATCTGTGGGCTGAGTCTGGGGGAGTCCCAGCGAGGGCTTGGTGGGGCAAATGATTGGAGGCCCCAAGTTGGGGACCACAAGGGGGTTTTGGGCTTGGTGCATGAAAGGGAGGGGGCTGTGAGGAGAGCCAGGTAGCGAGACCAGGACCTCTGTCTTACCAGCGTGATGATGGGAACCCACTTCCGGTTTCTCTGCGGCCGTCATCCTGGGGACATATGGAGGGAATGACATTAGGATAGAAAGATGCTCAGGTGGGTGGGGAGAGATTCAGAGAAGCTGGAAAGCCCATCAGGCCCCAGAGAGAGAGATGGTCCTTGCTTTACAATGAGCCAGGGCAAGACCTGCCCCCACCCTACCCTCTTCTCCCATAATCCCCAGCCACACAGTCCATCCTCAAGTTTCCCTGGCTGCCACCTTCTGCCAACAAGCAACGCTTCCCTAATGTCCCGGTTTACACAGACCACGTAAACATCCTGCTCCATCTACCTGTTTCATGATTTCCTTAGTATTCTTCTTAAGATTGGCTCGTTTGAATACCCTTACTTAAAAGGTATACTTGACCTCATTACTGCAAATTTGTTAATTTGCTGCACACTGACCATGGGCTGGGCACTGTTGAAGGCCTTAGGAACACAGCTGGGAACAAAACTGACAAAGACCCCTGGCCTCTTGGGTCCCTTGAGAGGTGTATGAAGGAGGTTCTGGACAGAATTGAGCCCCTGAGCCAGCCATACCTGAAGCTTATGTTATATAGGACAAAACATTTTCTATTTTTTGATAAGCCAGTTTAAAGGTAGGGTCTCTGTCACTTGCAATCCAAAATTCCGTCTAATACAGGACAGGAAGATCCTGTTCCCCATAGTGGTTCTGAGATTTGATGAGATTTGATGAGTTGGATGATGTGATTTGTGGAAGAAGAATCAATGGGATTTGCGGGGGAGGGAGGCAGAAGGGAAGGAGAGAGAGGCCTGGGGTTCCTGTACCTGTGGCTCTGGGCTCTCCAGCCTCTTGTCACCAGGAGATAGGCAATGCTGCCAACGCAGAGAGACCCGATGGCCAGAGAGCCAATGATGATGGCGGCCACGATCCCAGCACTCACTGGCAGGTTTGTAATGGGCAGCTCCTTATGCTTTTCTGAGGGATGAGAGAGAGAGAGAGAGGACTGTGTGATGTCTTGGGAGGGCCTCCCTGCCACCCTCCCCGCTGTATCAGTGACTGTTCACAGAGCACTGATGTGCAATCTCATCTTCCCAGCCCAGAGCTTTCTCCTGCTTTTCAGATCTGAGTTAGCCAACTGTCTGATTCCACCGCACGTGAAACTCAACATGTCCCAGCTGGAACACCTCGGCTTTCCTCACCTCAAAACCTCTGCTTCCCTAGGATTTTCTATCATCCTCAGCCCATCCAAAACCTACCTCCTGACACACTCCCTCACCCTACCAACCTGCTTTTTTTTTGCCTCAGTCGATGAGATCTCCATCTCTCCAGGAAAAGGATGGGGTTCTGGACTGTGTTTTGTGGGGGACATAGGGGACTTAATTCATCGATGTGCCAGATTTGGGGCCAAGCCTACCTGACTTCTGGCCCCCACCACGAGGACCTCTAGCCTTTAATCTCAAGCTGGATGCTTGTTATATCCTAGTCCTTGGCAGCTAAGCTTGTAGACTCTGAGTTTGAAATGCTGGGGTTTAAGTCCCTGCTGCCTACAGGCTGTGTGATCTTGGGCAAATTACTCAACCTCTCTGTGCCTCTTCTCATCTGTGAAATGGGGATAATAAAAATACCTGACTTCCTCACAAGGTTGTTGTGACAACTGGATGAGTTTACAACACACACACCCATGTACATACAAGCACACACAGAGTTCTCTCTATTATCCAAACAAAGTAGACTTGGTGCCATTTTACAGAAGAGGAAACTGAGGCACAGAGCAATGAACTAACCTTCCCGAGGGCTCGGTAAGGGCAGTGCTGGGATCACACCCAGGCCATGAGAGCTCCTAATGACTGCTGTGTGTGCCTGTGTCCTGAGAGCCCTTGAAGAGTGGGAATGAGCTATTTCAGAGCAGAGAGTGCAGTAAAGACTGTTATCTCCAAATGGACTAGAGTCTTCATTAGAGAGAGAGAGAGAGAGAGAGAGAGAGAGAGATTTGTATCTCTCTAATCATAGTAATGAGTATTTTAAGTCAACCTTTACCTATTTCATCCATCTCCCTAAACGTTTATATGTTCAAAGTATCCAAAACCCATTTTGAAATTTAATCTTGTCACTAGGAGGAAGGGCAGAGCTTATATCCAGACTTATCTGGTACGTGGGCATATTCAAAGTTGTCCCCACAGCCCAGGGAGGTGGTTAAATTAGGCTCATTCTGCAGATGTGCAAACCAAGGCCCAGACGGGTTGCATTTGGGTGGAGAATGGAAGGTTGTCCCTCTTCCAGATACTATACTAGCAACTTCGGCAGCTTCTACTTAATTGAATCCCCACAACAGCAAATGGAAATTCAGTGGCTTCTGTGAGCAGCTTAGGAGGAGGGGCAGGGCTGTGTCAGCTAACTCAGGGAGCCTCCTAGTCTCTGTCTACTCCCTCTCCCTTGTTGCCCAGTCTTCCTGCAACATGTGGAGCCTCTTCTCCCCAAATCTGCGTGTTCTGGCCCATGCTGCCCCGTATACCCACCCATCCCCATCACCCACGTCTCACTCCCTTACTCTCGGGGTTGCCTGGCCTTTCCCCATGTTGTTCGCTCTGTCTAGCTTGCTTTTCTCCCCACGCTATGTATAGCTCCTGCTCGTTCTTCTGTGCCTAGTTCCTTCTGGAAGCCTTCTCTGACAACCCTGGGCCAAGGAGACTTCTGATACAATTCTCCTTTATGGATTACTTAATTATGCAATTAGTTGATTAGTGTTGCCAGAGTGGGCACGTGGGCGTCTCCTCAGTACCTACCTGCTCTGCGCGATTGAGCCCACCTCCAGTTCTGGGTGGGGCTCTTATTAGCCTATTGCAATCTGTATAGCCCCACCCCTTGTCACAGTGATTGGATCAGAGATGGCGGCTATCCAGACCTAAGCCAATCAGAGCTCTGCATTCCTTTGGCCTTAGTGATTGGTTCAGATTGGTCCAATCAGAGTGAAGTGAAGGACTGTGGTTCAGTGTTATGGAAGAAGAGAGCCCTTGTTCTGGAAGCAGCCAAGAGGAGTTGTGAGGCCTGTGAACGTGAAGACTGGAGTCATTTTGCTACCACAAAGGCGGTATCCGTCTCCTTCCTTGGAAAGAAAACCCTGAGCTTTCGCTGGGCAGAAACCTGCCCCTAATTAAGACGTTTTCCAGCCTCCTTTGCAGTGTCATGCAGAGCACAGCTCATTCACACATGCCTTAACACTGTATTGACCGAAGCACAATGCCGTGTTCAAACCTGGTGACCTTATTTTAACTTGATTACCTCTATAAAAACGCTATTTCCAAATAAGGGCCCATTCTGAGGTACTGGGGGCTAGGACTCAACATATCTTTTTGAGGGGACTTAATTCAACATACAGCACCTCCTAAACCTGGCTCCCTGCCATCCTGGAGACTCTTTGAGCTGCTCAGATTCCTTTAATTTGTTCCCTTTCTGCTTTAATCAGCCAGAAGCAGTTTCTGTTGCTGGAGCAGAAACCTTTCCTGATTCACATGATTTTTGCAGTTTGTTACATTTCCTGGCTTTTATTATAGACAGTGAGCTTGTAAAGATGGCATCTGTGAATCACTGTATTTTCCAACGTTGATTGCAATCGTATGCTCTTCTGTGATATGACTTCACCATCCTGCTATCCAGCAGAAGGTCTAATCTCCCTCTCTCGCATCTGGGCCAACCTTAGTGATTCACTTGTAGTTGAAAGAATGCAGTGTCAGCGACAGTGTATGACTTCCAAGGAAGAAGCTATAGGGTTTCTGCATTGGTCTTTTGGAACATTTGCTCTCCACATGCTCTCCTCCATAAACCCTGAACCCAGCCACCACGTTGTGAGGAAGCCCAAGCAGTCACGTTGGTGAGAATATGTCACGATAATCTGGTTGACAGCCCCAGCTGAGGTCCCAGCTGACAGCCAGCGCGAGCTGCCAGACATGTGAGTGAAGTCACATCTAGGTGATTCTAGCTTCCAGCATTTGAGCCAAGCTCAGCGTCTTGAAATGATTGTTGTTCTATACCACTGAGTTTGTTCCACAGCAAGAAGTAACTAGGACAGAGCTCTGCATTCTGTTTCTTCTTCTAAGACTGAGTTTTCTTTTGGCTTTTCTTTTCATCAGCCTCTGGGACCATGTGCACTCAAGTTTTATGAGCAAAGAATCATCTGGGCCTTTTTCTTTGGAGCAAATTTATCCATGTTGGTCTTTGACTAGGTAAAATCACATCTAAAAAGTGTTTTGGACTGCTATATATAAAATAAACAACAAGGACTTACTGTATAGCACAGGGAACTATATTCAGTATCTTTTAATAACCTATAATTGGAAAGAATCTGAAAGGAATATACATATGTATGTATGTATATACAACTGAATCACTTTGTTGTATACCTGAAACTAACACAATATTGTAAATCAACTCTACTTCAATAAAAATAAATAAGTGAATAAATAAATCACTTCGAAAGACCAGTATACAAATGGACAGTGGCCAGATCATCTCTAAAAACAGGATTCTGACTCACAAGTTGCAGCAAGCTGCCTACAAAAACAGCCCTCTTATAAACAACCCAGGAAGCCAGCATGCTTTAAGTCAGACTCACAGGAAGCCAGATTGCCGTCTCTAGTGACAATGCAGGAATAACTGCATTACAATAACTTCTGTAATAATCAGCTCCAAATAGCCAGGACTTGATTAAAAACTAACAGCCTCTCTAATTTCTGTCCCTGCTTCTAACTTAGGACCAACCAGAGAAAGCTAAACACGCACCCTGATCACCTAGGATATCCTGCTTCTAATTAGCTTGCTTTTAGCTTTTTCTCTGCCTCCAACAAGGACACACCTGACACCTTCCCTGTTTTCCATTCTAAAGCTTTCTCACCCTTCTGCGTGCCTTTGAGTCTCTGCAAGAAGTAACGGCTGACTCCCCTGCTACAGCATGTTTTGAATTGATACACTTTGTTGTTCTTTGTTTACTTCTACAGCTTCAAAAGCAGCAGCTTCCCATGGACTTGTCAAACCAGCCCTGGTAAGGATCCCATAGTGGGCGGTGTTGTGGTTCTGCCCTTTTTACGGACATAAAAATAGAGGTTCTGAGAGGTTTGGCCATTTGACTAGAAGTCGTATTGTCACCCACGCTCTGTAGCCCAGGTCCTAGGTGCAGAGGCTGTTTTTTTTAACCATCAGGCTAGTTGTGTTTTATCAACAGGGATGCCACAGAGGCCCTCAACAAAACCAGACTGAACCGGCTAGATTCACGGTGGCTGGCTTTCCTTGCCTTGATTTATCTCTGTGTTTCCCTACCAGCCCTTGAGAGCTGAAGGACACTGGCCCAGATTTATACTGTGTTTGTTTCAAAGGCACTTAGTATTTGCAGCTGTGCTTTAAGAGATAGACAGTGGTCAACGGCTCAGAATCGCCTCTATCTTGACCACAGGAACATGCCTCCGTAGATGAGACGCGATGGTGTCCCACAGTTACGTTGGCCTCATTACCACGCTAAGATCTCTGCCCCAGGTGGGGGGCGGGGCGGACTGCACCCTGCTAGGCGCAATTTGGGCCCTGGGCAAAGGAGCGTAGACTGCGCATGCCCGGCGGCTCCAGAAAGTCTCCTCCCCCTTCTAGAGCCCGGATGACCGTCTGCCTCCTAACCCTTAAAACCCCGTTACTCGCCTCCTTTCGGAGGGGAGGGGCTTTTAGAACATGAGCTCCCCTTCTCCATTCTCTGGCCTTCCTCAACCCTGTCTTGCTTGCATCAAATTCAGTTTCATCCTTGGCAGCGCGGACCTGCGCGGGAAAGGACTCCCAGGCCAAGCCAGGGGCGATGCGTGTGAGCTTGGGCCCTCAGGGTGGGCCTTGCGTCTGATTTCTTAACCGCAGTGCGGTGAGTACTTGACACCAGAGTTAGGCTTGGTGGCGAGGCAGAATCAAGTCCTAGTTAAGAGTGTGGGCTCTGGTTAAACGCCTCCGTCTGTTTGCCTCCATTTGTGACCCCGGGCGCTTCTTGTTTCTGTCAGCGTCTTTGTGACCCTGTGGCTGAAAGGCTCTGAAGGTCCAAAGAGTTTCTGCAGTTTTATGACCCCTGTTTCTCAGGCTGTGAGGGTTGTGGTAGGTTCTAGGCCACCAAGAAGGTAACAGCTTTTTTGCACCAATTCTGACTTTCAGGGGCCGACTCTCCAGGGAGCTTGGTGCTTCTTTCCTCTCACGTGTTTTAGTAGTGGCAGAGCTTTAAAACAGAGGCCTGGTGAGTGTTGCCAAAGGCAGACTGCCGTGGACCCCCTGGGCTGCCCGCACACACCCGTGAGAGGTGACACCAGGCAGAACACTGGTGGTGGCAGAGAATCTGAACTCAACAGATGCTGCTGAAATAAATGCTAGAGTCTAAGGAGTGTTGCCTCGAGTCCCAGCCCAGACTGAGGCAAGGAGAGGCTAGTAGGAAAGGCCAATGAGCTTGGTTTTTCTCTTTCTCTTCTTTCAGTAGAAGTATAGAAGATTTCATCAAGAAGAGGGAAAAAGCAAACTGTAATGGTACAAAATGTTACTGCTTATAGAAGCTTCCAGCACATGAGGGTAAAAGGTCTCTTTTATGAAGTGTGGCAATAAATACTCTAGCGTCCCGACCAGAGAGCTAGGTAACAAGAGAAAAAAAAATGTGGGCTCTGGAGTCAAGCAGCCTGGGTTCAAGTCCAGCATCTGCTGCTCCGTAGATGGGTTACCTGGACAAGTTACTTAAACTGTGTCTCAGTTTTCCCATCTGTATAATGGGGATCATCGTGCCTTGGCAGGGAGGATGCAGCGGATAAATATGTGAGAAGCGCTCTGCACTTGGTGAGTTGAGGGGAGTTGGGTAATTTAACCACTGTGGGTGTCAGAGAGCCCGAAGGTTTTGAGGAGCCTTTGCAGGGTTGCTTGAAGGCCCCAAATCCTCATGACTAGATTTACGGGACAACAGATACCAGCTGTAAATGACTGTGATCCCTGCACTGTGCTTTTGAGCCCAGTAACTGCTGCTTACTGGCTGTGGGACCTTGGACAACTGACTTCCCCTCTCTGAGCCTCAGTGTCCTCATCTGTAAAATGGGGGCAGCCACAGTACCTACAAGTCCAGGGCCTTTTCTTGTGTCTCTGTGAATCATTGGCCTCTGGAGTCCTGCCAGAGACTCACTTTCTTCCGCTCCTTTTTAGTCACGCAGTGTCATGTGACCCAGGCTCCCTGATCAGAGGCATTCCTGTGAGCCTTGGCTTCTGACTTGCAGAAGTCAGAGACGCAGACACCATGTGGGGCCTTTGATGGTGAGGACAGAGCCAGCCCGCCCACCGGCATATAAACTTTACAAGGGAAGAGATCTTTGTACTTTCCGTCTGTAAACTCAGTGCCTGGCACACAGCAGGTATTCAATAGATGTTTGTTGATTGAAGGAATGAATGCAGTTTTTCAGGGCTACCCAGGCATGGTTTTTTGGCCCAAGGCTGATGTTGTGGGCAGTGGTTTGTCTGGCAGGAGCAGTTCCGGTGATCATACCTTGTTCCTGGTTCCCAGCCTCGTGGAGGTCCTGTTCCTTTTTTTTTCTTATGTCATCTTTTAAAAAAATTTTTATTTCTATTTATTTATTTATTTGTTTATTTTGTTGTTATTGTTTGGGGGGAGGTAATTAGGTTTTTATTTTTAGAGGAGGTACTGAAGATTGAACCCAGGACCGCATGCATGTTAAGCATTTGCTCTACCATTTGAGCTATACCCTCCCCCTACTTATTTTTTAATTAATTTTTAATTTTAATAGGTTTAAAAATTTTATAGTTGATTTACAATATTGTATTATTGTTATTATGGGTTATTACAGGCACTGAATATAGTTCCCTGGGCTGTACAGTAAATCCTTGTTGTTTATTTTATATGTAGCGGTGTGTATCTGTTAATCCCGAACCCCTAACTTATCTCTCCCCTCCCCTTTCCCCTTTGGTAAGCATAAGTTTGTTTTCTATGTCTATGAGTCTATTTTGTAAATAAGTTGATTTTTAACATTTTTTTAGACATTTATTAAACATCTTTCTGCCCATGCTAGCTGGGGTTGGCTTCTGTTACAGCCAAATTCCCTGATGATTAAAAGAGATCAAGTACGTGAGTTACCTGGGACGCAGGAAGTGCTGTCAGTCATTTCCAGTCCCCACCTAGGTCGGGGGCTAAATTTGGGGCACAGCTGCCTTTAAATATAAATCCCCTGGCACGAGGACACTAGCAGCCAACCCCATCCCCAATTCCGTCTTTTCCTCTGCTCTTCCTTTTCCACTGAGCTGAACCGCCTTGCTTCCCTGCCTGCTGTGCTCAGCTCTCTGGAAGCCAAGGTTGTTCTAGCCCCTTTAGCTTGCTGATCTCCATGGGGACCTCTCAGTGCTTCCCTGGGAGTCCCCGTGGAAGAGGCAGGTGGCAAGGGACCAGGGCCATGGACTCGGACCCAGCTGGAGCCTTGGCCCCTCCCTTTCCCAGCGGCAGGCTGTTGGGCCCTCTCTGGGCTTCAGTTTATCCTCCTGTAAAATGGGGATCATCCCAAGGCTACCTTTTGTGGGGATGGAATCAGGTGAGGCTGGCAGAGCGCTTAGCTGGAAGTGCCTGATGTGTAGTAAGTGCTCCATAGATGGGAGATGGCATCGAAAGTATTGTTCTAGTGGCTTAATGTGTGCTAAGCCCTGCTGTAGGCACCAGGGGAATAATGGTGAACAAAATGGTGATAAGTCTATATTGTGACTATTACCAGGGATGGCAGTTGCTGATTCCTTGCTCATCTTCCTAGCCCTTAACCCCAGCCCCAGCTCCCCATCTTGGTGGTGGTACTTGATCCTACCCCCCTCAGAAAAGGGGTAGACCCTTGACCCAAGAGGAAGCAAATCACAGGCCAGGCCAGGCCAACCAGCTTCTCTCTTCATCTCTCTCTCTCCAGCTCCCTTTCTTTCTATCTCTGCATTTTGGAAGAGGAGATTTAGAATATGCAAAGAAACCTGGGCTGGCACCCTGTTTAGTGTCCTGGTGGGACTCACCAGTCATGGAGAGGAAGGTAGAGCCCATGAACAGAGATGATACCAGAGATGCTGCCCCCTGGAGGAAGAGGGAGCACTTGCTTTCCCGACAAAGCTTCCTTTCCCACCAGGGGCAGGGCTTCCCCACCATTCATTCATTCAACAGTGTGTCTGGCCCAGTTATAAGCTCCAAAGAGACAGCTGGGAACCCAGGCCTCCTAGAACTGACATCTCAGGGGCTACTTCGGGTTCTACTAGGCACCCCAACTCTGAGCCAGGTAGAGAGAGCTTATGTATTTACAACCTGAGCCTTGGTTCAAATCTGTCCTGCAGTGCTGGCCTCGTAGGATGCCCCCCTTCACTGTCCTGCCTCGGTCATGCTGGCCTCCTGCCAGCTCAGTTCATGAGCCCTACAGCTTCTTGCCACAGGCCCTTTGCACAGGCTTAGCCCTCTGCCCAAATATCTCCCAAAGCTCCTTCCCCTTCTACTTAGAACTGTTGTCATCATTCAAGCTTTGTTGAAGGATTACCTTTCCAGGCAACCTCCCTGATTGTGTTTGTGTGTGTGTGATTATGTAGCTAATATCTGTCTCCATCACTGGGCTATGAGTCCTGAGAGGGCAAGGCCAGGGCTGCCTTGGTCATCACTGTGTCTCTGACACTGCCCGATACAGGCTGGACACAGAGGAGACCTTGAGGAGGCAGCACTTGGAAAGTGCTGAAGGATGAGTGAATAAGCAATTTAGATTCTGCTGAGGCAGCTGTGGGCCTGATTCAGGAGGCCCTGCACGCGAATCCCAACTCTGTTGCTGATTTGATGATTAGCTGCCTGATGTTTGAGAGGTGCCTTAAATTGTCTGAACCTCAGGTTCTTCCTGGATAAAACAGAGATTCAGGCTACACTGTGCCTCGTGGACAGGTTAGGCTGTGAATCAGATCACTCCCCTGCTTAAACCCTCTGGTGGATTCTTGTCAATCTCTCCACGGCCTATGAGCCTGGCCCCGTCTCCCTCTTAGACCTCGCCTCCTAACACCCTACTTGCTCAATGTCTTATAGCCCTGTGTCCTTCTGTCTATGCTTTGAATGTACCAAGCTGGCCTTGGGGCCTTTGCACTTGCTGTTCCCTCTGCCAGGAACTCTGTACTCTGAAATCTACAGAGATCTTTTCCCTCCCTTTGCTCAAATGTCACTTCTTCAATGAGGCCCATCCCTGATCACATCTTCCTATTTAATTAAAAAAAAATTTAACTGGACAAGTCATAACCTTTCTGGGCCTCAGTTTCCTCATCTGTAAATTGGGTCTTATAATAATGCCCGCTTCACAGGGCTGCAATGATGATGAAATGACCCATTATATGTAAAACTGGCATGTAATAAGCCCTAAAGAGTGTTAGCTATCACTATTGTTGTTAAAGTCTCTGCTTGAAATGTGATCTTTTTGTTTGTTTTTTTGGGGGGGAGATAATTAGGTTCATGTATTTATTATTATTTTTTAATGGAGGTACTGGGGATTGAAGCCCGGACCTCATGCATGCTAAGCACGCACTCTGCCACCGAGCTGTACTCTCCCCTGCTGAAATTTGATCTTAAATTATTATTTACATGTTCATTCTGAGCATCCCACATTGAGAGGAAGTGGTTAGGCTCCCAGATGCTGGCCTGGGGACTTCATGGGATTAAATGCCAGCTCTACTGCTTTGTGTGTCTCAGTTTCCCCATCTGTAAAATGGACACAACAATGGTGCCCACCTCATGGAATTTTGTTTTGAAAGTTTTCATTCACTCATTTGTTTATTCAACATACATTAACTGAGAACCCATTATGTCCCACCTACTGTGGTAGACGGATGACAAAAGGATGAGTATGTTCTATTTCTGTCACTTTGAATAATTACTATTCTAGTGAGACAAGTTTGTAGAGTGATAAATTAGAACATGTTGTGATAATCAGAAAGGTGAGGGGATGAGCAGAGTCCTACAAGAGCACAGATGATGATTAAAAAAACTAATCCCTACCTTCATTCCAATGTACGATGCTGAGAGTGAACATGTAAATAATAAATTAAGATCATATTTTGGGGGGAGGGTATAGCTCAGCAGAGTGCATGCTTAGCATGCACAAGGTCCTGGGTTCAATCCCCAGTACCTCCATTAAAAATAATAAAGAAATAGATCTGCCAGGGAAGGTTAAGTTATCTCCCCCCCGCCAGCTTTATTGGGATATAATTGGCATATAACATTTCACGGAGTTTTCTATTTTTTAAGATACAAATAAGTTAATATAGGGCAGTAGTTCTCAACCAAGGGTAACATTTGACCTCGTCTAGAGACGTTTGTGGTTGTCACGACTGAAAGGCTGCTACTGGCATCTAGTGGCTAGAGGCCGGGGAGGGTGCTCAGTATCCTACAGTGCACAGAACAGGTCCCTACTGCAAAGAACTAGCCCAGGGCAAGCATTTAGAACAGTGTTCCCATAACACTGTTCCCATAACAAGTGTCCAAGAAATGTTAGCTGTTGCTACTGTCCACCACCATCTCTCTGGTACTTTGCCCAGAGTGGATTCATCAATAAATACTTTACTTATGGATATATATCCTTTAAGACCAGGCATACAGTGGATGCTCAATAGATTTTTCATGAATTAATGCATGTGAGGAGTCGGTGAGATGGTGCATTCTCCAGGCTCTGGCTTTGGGTCTGGCACAAAGTAGGCATTCAGTAGATACTTAATTAGTTAATGCACAGGAGTATTAAATGATATCTCCAGGCCTGGCACACAGTTAAGTGCTCAACCAATATGTGTTGCATGGATGAATGAGAGGACCAAATGTTTGCCCAGAGCTTGGCATGTGGTGGCTGCTCAGGGTGCATCAGCCTCCCCACTTCCTCCTTCAGTGCCCAACACTCACCGGCCACCTGGACCTCGGTCTTGGCCCGCATAGTCCAGGCAGGGTTGATAGTGACAGCTACCTGGTAGGTGCCGCTATCTGTGGGCTGGGCATGACGCAGCAGCATGGAGCCGTTGGGGAAGCCGATGATGTCTCGCTGCTTCATGGCACTGCCATCCCTCTGGGGCTTCAGTAGCCCTGGGATGTAGGTGAATAGCATCGTACCACCATAGGTCTCCTCCCCCAGGTACCAGTTGAAGTCCTGGAAGGTGTCTGGGATGCCCTGGACAGACAGGAGAAGGTCCTGGTTTGTTTGAGGCTGTTCTGGAATCTTCTGGATGCGGAGGGCTGCCCAGGAGCCTGGGGGGACCCAGAGGGCCAGGATTGAGGCTGTGGGGTTACAGGGGAGGCCTGAAATCAGAAGTGTTGGGCAGGGACATCTCCTGCATTCTCTCCTCTCTATAGGTTCTCAACTCGGGGCTCTGTGTGCTATTCATTGGAAACAGTGCTGGGATTGACTAGTGATGTCTGCCCTCAGTGCAGGAGTGGGAACTCAGACATGGGTGCCACAGATTTGCCATCCCATTGGTCCAGAAGGTTTTCTGCTCTGAGATGCTGTGTGACCTGCCTTTAAACACATGGACTCTCTGAATTAACTTATTCATTTAACCAATACTTTTAAAAACCAATATATTATTTATGCTACAATACCAATTATATATGTCTAAAATTCCCTAGATTTCTAGGCACTGGGGACTCAGTAGGGAATCAAATATAGATAAATTCCAGCCCTCATGGTCCTGACATTCTAGAAAATTCCATAGAGAAAATGGGGATGAGATTGTGATTCTGCTGTCCCTCCCTCCCATCTTACCCTAATAATTTCATCTTCCCTGACAATCTTTCCCTTGGAACAATCTTCCAAGAGGAAACCTCAGCCCCTGGGCTAAGTACCACTTCTCCCCTCAGCCCTAGAGGTATATTTCCTCCTTACCTGAGAGCAGGAGGCTCTTTGAGAAGTCTTGCTGGGCTCCAGCAGGAATCTCCATCTCGGTGTCCTGTGGAGATGCCAAGGGGCCACCTACTGGATACTGAGGGGGCCAGAGGGCTGGGCCCAGGCTTTCAGAAGTGGGCCAGCTCAGTAGGGGTCCCAGGGGTGCCTGTGAGACATGGCCGAGGCTGCCCCAGCCCAGCACCCCTTTCCCACAGCCTCTGGAGTCTTCACCTGTGCTTTCTGGGATGGACGCGGAGACACTGGTTGAACCAGTTTTCCAGGGTGACTGGGAAACTTTCTGGGGCTTCTCAGGACTCCTCCCTTGACCTCTTTTAATCTCTTTTTCCCACTGAGTGTGAGTAGCAGTAGGAACAGCAATAATTTTAACAACAGTCACAGCAGCCTCTGGTTGAGCAGTCCCCTAGGCCAGGCAGGTAGGTAGGTGCCTCATCCAACTGCCTCATCCCACATCCATGCAAAGCTCTTCCCATTTCGCTGATGAGGAAACAGAGGCTCAAGGAGAGAGGCACGTCTACCAGTAGGTGGAGATTTGACCTGTGGCTGGCTCACCCTACAGCTCTTAGCATAGTTTTTCCAAAACATCCCTCTATTTGTTCATTCCAACATGCAGTCCCTCCCTGTGCCTGGCCCTGTGCTGGGTGATACTAAGGATACGGCGATGGTTGAGACAGCTTCTTCTCTGCCCTCAGTCCACATTGCAGCTCACAATTCTGTGAGTGCAGGGGACAGACCCATCCCCAGACAACGATGACCCTGAATGATCAGCGCTGGGATGGAGGAGTCCAGGGGCCTGGGAGATGCGGCACTCAGCCTGAGGGGCAGGGAGGACTTCCTGGAGGAGGGACTCTGGTCAGAGTTGAGACCTGGAGTAGGAGGAGGAATGAGGTGGGGTGGAGTAGGGTGAGGTGTACCAGGCAGTGTCAATAGCACAGGCAGGGGCGTGGAGGCTGAGACAGATATCAGGGTTCACTGAGGAGGCTGCAGAACCCTGGACGAATGGAAGGTCAAGTGGGAGGATGTGAGTGTGTGGGGCGAGGCTGGAGAAGGGGGAGGGACCACTTGTAATTTTGAGCTCTGTTGGGACAAGGGCCTGGGTGATGGCAGGTCTAGGATTGAGCTCATACCATAGCCACTAGCCACATATGGCTATTTAAATATAAATTTGAAGTAATTAAACTTCAGTGCCTTAAAAAAAACTTAGTTACTCAAATTAGCCACTTTCAAGGGCGTAGCAGCCCTGTGTGACTAGTGGCTGTCACATTTGACAGCGCAGATCTAAAACATTTCCATCACCATCACAGAAAGTGGACAGCGCACAACTAGGGGTCTGAGGTGGGCAGCGCCAGGTGAGATTTCAGCCTGCAAGAGGAGAGAACACCAAGTCGGGGTGCCAAACATCAGTAGCAGGTTCTGTGTGCGCGTGTGTATGTACTGGACACACATCAGATTGTCAGAGGTGCCAGCATCTTGCAGAGTCCCCAGGTTGGGATGAGAAAGAAATCTTGACTTTGAATCATCTTGACAACTGCAGACACCAGCGCAGGCCTGCTGTGAGTGGGTGAGCCTGGCTCTCAGCCCAGCTCTGTCATCCCTGGGTTTTGGGATCTTGGGCAAATGAGTTCACTTCTTGGGGCTTCGGCTTCCTCTGAAGGATGGGACAAGCATCCCCACCTTACTGGACTGTTGGGAGGAGCAAGATGCTGCATGAAGAGCCAACAAATGCCCGTTACTGACTTGTCTTTGGACTTGCCCTACCTCCCAGATTCATGACCCTGCTCAAGGGAAGTGCATTTCCCTCAAGGTGTTCCCAGTCCCCTGCCTCCCAGTCTCCAACACCTGGCAGGTTTCAAGGTGGTATTCCCGGTGGTGTTCATCAGGGTCAGAATCCGTCCAGGATCTACCCTCAGGCCTTCCTGCTGCAGTTTTGAGATTTCCTCTGTCTGTCTGCCTCACAGAAGTTGATGCAAACCCAGCCATTATTTCCAAGTGGAGCTGCCTAGGGGAGAGAGCCCCAGTCCTGGGCTTCAGCCAGATTGTCCAAACCGGCCTCATTCTGGTAGGAGTTTAGTATGGAGCAGAAGTGGAGTTTAGAGGTGAAAGGGATTCTGATAAATGTTCACTGCTAATCCCTAGGAGCAAAGGCTCCATATGCGGAGAGGCAGTGCCTACAGCAAAACCAGTCATTTTGGATTTTCCAGTTCCTGAAACTCTTCTCTCTTTCGTAATGACTTCGACTCCTTTTGATAGCCCCCTCCCCTTGAACAAAGTCTGCCTTATGCTTTAACTGGTGTCATTAAGTAATTTTTTCTTTAACAGTTAGAATATTATTTTATTTTTTAACAGTTCACCCATCCTTGACTTCATGAATTTGATTGGTTCCTGAAAAACTGCCAGTAAAAGCTGGGAGATGAAATTTTTTTTTCTATAAAAAATTTAAATGATTTTTTAATTGTGATAAAACCCACATAAAATTTACTGCTTTAAAGTGTACAATTCAGTGGCATTTAGTACGTTGACAATGTTGAGCAACCGTCACTGCTATCTATTTCCAGAACTTTTTTTATTATGCCAAAATGAAACTTTGAACTCATTAAGCAGTCACTCCCCATTCCCCCTTCCCCCAGGCTCTGGCAACCATTAATGTCTTTCCTATCTCTATGGATTTGGCTGTGTTAGATATTTCATATAAACGGAACCATGGAAGATATGACGTTTTGTGTCTGGCTTCTTTCACTTCGAATAATGTTTCAAAGGATTCATTCATGTTATAGCATCAATCAATGCTTCATTCCGTTCGTGGCTGGATAATCTTCCACGCTGTGGATAGACCACAATTTGTTTATCCATTCATCTGTTGATGGACATTTTCATTGTTTCTCCTTTTCGGCTATTGTGAATAGTGCTGCTATGAGCATTCGAATATAAGTATTTGAGTACTTCTTTTCAATTCTTTGGGGGGACTGCCTAGGAGTGGAATTCCTTGGTCACTTCATCGTCTTTTAATAAATGAGATTTCAATAGCACAGGCGTCCTCATCCTGAGTAATCTGCAGCCCAGAGGTTTCTGGAATTTTGTAGCAACTCGAAGCTGGATGATATTGGCTTGAGCCCCCCTGCCCTTACTCTGTGCAGAAGCGGTGCCAGGGTTGGGAAGGGCTTGTTCTAGCCTCTCCATCAGACCTCTCCTTCCCATTCTCCAGTGTGGATAACGGTGGTTTTCTTATGTGGAGTTTACACTACACTTAAAACAAGATTCTGGGGCCACTCTCTACTCCTGGCTCTGTGGAATCCACACGTCCTTCTCCCCAAACAGGCCATTGCATCCACCACTGATGGGAACGAGACCAGCACAACTTCTCTGGGGGACTGTTCATCAGTGTCTCTCACAGTGACAGGGCACTGCTCTTTTTTTTTTTTTTTAACGAATGGAATTTATTTTCTATATTGGAGAAGTTGGTTAAAGGGTGCTTTTTTTTTTGGTGGGGGTAGGTAATTAGGTCTATTTAATTAACTAATTATTTAATGGAGGTACTGGGAATTGAATCTGGGACCTCATGCATACTGAGCATGTGCTCTACCACTTGAGCTATACCCTCCCCGCCAGGGTGCACTTTTTTTTTAATTGAAGTATAGTTGATTTACACTATCGTGTTAGTTTCAAGTGTACAGCAAAGGGTTCAGTTACATATGTATATATATTATTTTTCAAATTTTTTTCCATATAGGTTATTACAAGATACTGAGTATAGTTCCCTGTGCTACACAGTAGGTCCTTGTTGTTTATCTATTTTATATATAATAGTGTGTATCTGTTGATCCCAAACTCCTAATTTATCCCTCCCCCACCTTTCCCCTTTGGTAATCACAAGTTTGTTTTCTATGTCTGAGAGTCTGTTTCTGTTTTATAAACAAGTTCATTTGTAATCATTTTTTTTGATTGCACATATACGTGGTATCATATGGTATTTGTCTCTCTCTGTCTGACTTACTTCACTTGGTATGATCATCTCTAGGTCCACCCAAGGGGCACTACCTTTGATCCAGTAATTTCACCTCCAGAGTATGTCCCAATACCCATGCTTAGTGACAGCACGCAAGGTCATTCACTTACTACATCGCTTTCCTAATAGTGAAAGGGTGCAAACAATACAAATATCCATCCATAGGGGCCTGGTTGAAAAAGTCCTGAACAGCCCCTGGGGAGGAGGACAGTGTGGCTATAAAAAGACTAAAGAGGCTCTCTCTGAATTTCCAGAAAATTTAGGTAATAAAAGCAAGGGGCAGAATGGTGTGTATGAGACATAACCTATTGCAGAGGAAAATACATGTGTGTATCATCTGTGCAAAAAAAAAACTTACCAGGAAAAAAAAATAAAATAAACTTACCAGAAAGCAGTGCCATGGTTATCTGCGGTGGAGCAGGGGCCCAGGGTAGGAGAGGCAAATAGAATAATGGGTCCCCAAAGATACCCAGGTCCTAATCCCTGGAACCTGTGAATATGTCTATTTACATGGCAAATGGACTTTGCAGATGTGATTAAGTTAGAGACCTTGAGATGGGGAGTTTATCCTGCATTGTCTAGGGGGAGCCGTAAATGTCATCACAAGGGTCCTCATAAGGGAAGGAGGGAGGCAGGAAGGTCAAAGAAGAAAGAAGGTGATGTAATAATGGAGTGGGGAGGGGAATGGTGATGCAGTGCGGGGCTGTAAGCCAAGGAACGCAGGCAGCCTCTAGAAGCTGGAAAGGCAAGGAAAGGGCCTCTCCCCTGGAGCCTCCAGAAGGAACCAGCCCTCCCCACACCTTGATCTTAACCCTCCAAGACTCATTTCAGACTTCTGACCTCCAGAACTGTAAACGAATAATTTTGTGTTTTTCAAGCTACTAAGTTTGTGGTAACACAACTCCCCCTACCCAAAAGGTACAAGTCAAAGGTTTTTGATGTATCATGTTATTAATTTTTTAAAATTGAGGTAATAGAGATGCAAAAGATTTGCCATTTTAACTACTTTTAAGTGTATCATTTATTTATTATATGATTTTTTTTTTTGCAGGGGAGGTAATTAGGTCTATTTATTTTAATTTTTTTTTTAATGGAGGCACTGGGGATTGAACCCAGGACCTCGTGCTTGCTAAGCACACACTCTACCACTGAGCTATACCCTCCCTCTTTGAGTGTACAATTTTGTGGTGTTAATTCAAATGTGTAAAACTGGATATCCACATGCAAAAAAATGAAGTTGGACCCTTAACCTTATACCCTATATGCAAAATTAACTCAAAGTGGACCCCTGAGGTGCTTTTATAACTTTCAGTTTGGGGATTTTCTGTACAGGCAGGGTTCATGTTATTGTTCTTTGTTTTATGGTGCTTTGCAGATATTGCATTTTTTACAAATTGAAGGTTTGTGGCAACCCCGGGTCAAACAGTTCTGTGCCATTTTTCCAACAGCATTTGTTCACTTCGTGTCTCTATGTCACACGCTGGTAATTCTCTCAATATTTCAAGCTTTCTCTTTATTCTGTCTGGTATGGTGATCTGTGGCCAGTGATCTTTGATGTTGTGGGAAACAGTGGTGTCCAGTCAGAGATGTGGTGATGCGGGTTGGTAAAGGAATTTACAAAGATGAAGGAGGAGCTAGTAAGGGAGTTTATTAGGTTACACTGCTATAGGCAACCAGTGGGCCACACAGACGAGAGGTGCCTGTGTGAGCACCGAGGGCTGGTTGTTGGGGTCTTTTATAAGGGTCATAAGGTGCCTGATGGGCTTGTGCACAAGTCTCTGATTGGTTGTAGGTGAGGTAAGAAGTTTAGGGTCCGTGAAGGGCGGTGTGGTTTATGACTGATTAGGTGGGCTGGAACAAACCAGCCTGAGCATTACCTAGGGCTGTTAGTTTGTTAGTGGAAACATGCCCAGTAAAGAATGTACTTTGCCTGCTGAGGGATCACAGGCAGACATCTGAGAGCCCAGAAACGGGGGTTGTTGGACTTTGAAGGATGTCAGTTGGCCCCACAGTTGTTATAACAGCTGTAAGTCTGCTGTTACTGTTGACTGTAAGTCATAAAAGATTATGACTCACTGAAGGCTCAGATGATGGTTAGCATTTTTTAGCAATAAAGCACTTTAAAGTTGATGTATGTACATTTTTTAGACATTATGCTGCTGTACACCTAATAGACTGCAGTATAGTGCAAACATTCCTTTTATATGCACTAGAAAACAAAAAATTGCATGACTTGCTTAATTGCGATATCCACTATGTTGCAACATCTTTATTGTGATATTTGCTATATTGCTATAGTCTGGAACTGAACCGGCAATACCTGAGGTATGCCTGTATTTTCTAGTTAAATTAAAGAGAGAGAGAAAGAGAAATAAGGTGCGCACTCCCCTTGGTGTCTGAGAATTCTGGGGACTTGTGTCCTTATGATCTTCTTGATTCAAGGTCTTGCCTCCACACCTCTGGTTCCATCTCACCCAGTGACAGCCCACATGAAACTTGGTCTCTCCTCAGTTCCCACAAAAGACCCCCTTGCACACAGCCACTTGAGGTTAATAAATAAACTTTAATGAGATGTTTGGGGGCTGGGGACGGTCAGGGGTTTATATGGCAGCAAGGCTACAAATCTCCCTTTGTGTCCCTGACACTATGGAGCCCACTGGCCTCGTTACCCCACTGCTCCCCCTCCCGTCCCGCCGAGTCCCATTTTGTCCCCATCCTTCTCTGTCCTGCACCCTCCCATCAGTCCAGAGCAAAGCTGAATCCTTCTCATCTCTCTTGCAGAGCAGCTCATGCCTTGCATTCTGGTCCAAGGTCTCTGTCTCCCTAGGGTATCTTCTCCAACAGACAGTTCTGTCTGTAAGAGGAATTCTAGTGCCTGGCATCAAGACCATTTCAAAGTAAAGAGGTCAGTTGTATCTGAGCAGTTTTGCGCCCTGGGTCCTGGTCTGTGGGAAATGTTTCTTCTGTAGTTTCTGCTTCCTCGGTGTCTCTTCCTCCTTGTTTTGGAAACAACTTCGTGCTTTACCTTGATGGGTTGCCAGCATCTTGTCAATATTAGCACCCTGGCTACAGATGTTCTCCTGGGGCTGAGTCTTGGCAGAAGGTGCTTGGAACAGACAGCCTCTAAGGTCATGACCACCAGTTGTGCTGGCTCCTTGGGCAGCCTCGGGCAGCTGGGCTCCAGCCTTTGGTTCTCTTCTGGTGATAACGGTCCGTCGCTATTTCTTGTAACTACAGACATTCCATATTATACAGAGATTTAGAAGTTCAAGACCAGAGATCAGATTCTTATGAAAAAATCTTCAGTAGTTGGAGCATTCTGTGTGGTTCTGCTATGCAGGAAAGGATTAAGTTTGTTCAAAAAGATACCTAGCCCTTTGCCCTTGGCTCCTGGGAAGTAACCTCTAAGCTCTTGGAATGTGCTGGTTGATAGGAGTCTTTGTTGACCTGTGGCCGTGGGCCACACTGGATAGTCTGTGCCAGCAGTGTACTTTGTGGTGGGGGCCTTGGACCACAGTATATTAGCCTGACCTATGTTGGTGCTAGAGACTGAAGTCAGCTATGTGGGTGGTCAGTTGTGTCTACACGATTGACCCCCAATAAAAACCCTGGAAACCAAGGCTGAGATGAGCTATTCTGGTTGGCAGTATTGTGTGTGTGTTGTCATACATCATCGCTGGGAGAAGTAAGTGTTGTCCACATGACTCCACAGGGAGTGGACAACTGGAAGCTTGTGTGCAGTCTCTCCAAGACCCTTCCCTGCAAGCCTTTTCACATTGCTGACCTTAATCTCATACTTCCAGTGAAATAAACTGTAACTGAGTATCCATGAGTACAACAGCATTCCTGAGTTCTGTGAGTCCTTGTAGTGAATGATTCGACCTGAAGGTGGTCTTGGGGACCCCTGAACTTGCACGTAAGAAGGGACATTCTTGAGGTCTGGCTCGGGGAGGGTCTCTTTGGAGGGAGATTTCATCTACTGAGGCGGGGTCCGGCTGTGAGACCCACATCCTCACCAGCTGCAGTCTCTCTCTCCATTCGGTCCTGATGCTGTCACCTTGTGCTCTCTGTTGGCGGATCCTGGGGAGAGCTGTCTTTACTGTCCACAGTTGAATAGGAGACCTTCTAGAAGGAGGATATGCAAACTTTAGCCTCAGGCACTTTTCAAACAAAAATCTTCTCCCTGAAGCCTAGCATGCAAAGAGCTGGAGGCATTAGTAACTGAAAACTTCCCCAACTTGGGAAAGGAAACAGTCACCCAAATCCTGGAAGTGAGAGAGTTCCACACAGGATCAACCCAAAGAGGAACACACCAAAGCGCACAGTAATCAAATTGACAAAAATTAAGGATAAGGAGAAAATATGAAAATTAGCAACAGAAAAGCAACAAATAACATAGAAGAGAATTCTCGTAAGGTTATCAGCTGATTTTTCAGCAGAAACTCTACAGGCCAGAAGGGAGTGGCATGATGTATTTAAAGTGACGAAAGGAAAAAACTTACAACCATGAATACTTTACCCAGCAAGGTTCTCATTCAGATTTGATGAAGAAATCAAAAACTTCACAGATAAACAAGAGCTAAAAGCATTCAGCACCACCAAACCAGCTTTACAACAAATGTTAAAGGAACTTCTCTAGTCATCAAAACTTAAGAAAAGAGAACAAAAAGAAGAAAGAGAAAAAAAAAGACTTAACAAAAGATTGTTTTGGCAATTTGGGGTCTTTTATGGTTCCATATAAATTTTGGAATTGTTTGTTCTAGTTCTGTGGAAAATGTGAGTATTTTGACAGGGGTTGCACTGGATCTGTAGATTGCTTTGGATAGTATGGCCATTTTGATAATGTTGATTCTTACAATCCAAGAGCACAAGATATCGTTCCATTTCTTTGTATCATCTTCAGTTTCTTTCATCAATGTTGTACGGTTTTCAGTGTATAGGTAACCTCCTTGGTTAAGTTTATTTCTAGGTATTTAGTTGTTTTTGATGCAATGAAAATGTTTATACCTGTTACAAAATTCTGGTTTTTGAAGTGGAAATAAAAAGTGAATGAAGGGGTGCAAATGGCAAAATATCCTTCTTTTTATGGGTGAATTGTATTCCATTACATATGTATGCTGTGTCTTCTTTATCCATTCATCTATTATTGATGTGCGCTTAGGATGCTTCCATATCTTGGCAATTATAAATAATGTTAAAAAATAGTAGGGCTACTACAACTAATAAGTAGGTTATCTAGATCAAAGAATAAAGGTCAATATACAGATATCAATTTTATTTCTATATACTAGCAATGAATAATTAGTAATCGAAATTTTAAAATAGTACCATTTACAGTAGCATAAAGTTATTAAATCTTGGGGAAAATGTGTAAAATTTGTATGTAGAAAACTATAAAACATTGGTAAGAGAAATCAAAGAAGATCTAAATAAATATACCATGTTCATGGATTGCCAGATCCAAACTGATGTATGGGTTTAACACAATCCCAATCTTAACATGCATTTTTGTAGATATTGAGAAGCTTATTCCAATATCTATATGGAAAGACATAGAAACTAGAATTGCCTAAAAAACAACTTTTTAAAAGAAGAAGGAACAAAGTTGGAGAACAAACACTAGCTGATTCCAAGACTTACAGTAGAGCTACATTGATCAAGGCAAGATGGCATTAGCAAAAGAACAGACCCAGCTATTCCACTCCTAGGCATCTACCCAAGAGAAGTGAAAACATATGTCCACAAAGAAAACCCTGCACATTAATTTTATAGCAATTCATAATAGCAACAAACTTGTAACAAACTAAATGTCCATCAACTGAGCAGTGAGTAAACAAACTAGTATATCTGATGCTACTCAGAAAAATACAAACACCAACTACTGATGGAGGCAGCCCAACATGGAGGAACCTCAGATGCATTATATGTGCTTATAGGATGTTCTAGGAAAAGCAAAACTGGAGGGATGGACTCCTGATCAGTGTTGGTGGATGCTGAGAGGGGAGTGAGAGAATTGACTAAAACGGGGCAGAAGGAAATTTGGGGGTGGTGAGAATGTTCTGTATCATGACCGTGGTGCAGATGTGGTCTACATAAACTGTTACATGTGTATAAAAATTCATTAAAAGTGCACCTAAAGAGAAAAAAAAGAGCTGCAGTCATGTTCCCTACCCTCTGGGAACCAGGGCAACACTTCTCCAGGTGGAGTCATGAGTGGGGAGGGAAGGGGTGCCTGTGAAAATGCAGATCTCCAGGCTTCAGTGCAGACCCACCAGACCAGACTCTCAGGGGGCAAGGCCCAGGAACCTGCATTTTCTCAAACCTTACAGGGGCTATGGCAGGAAGGGTTGGGAACTGCTGCTCAAGGCATTTGGAGAAGAGATCAAGGACCTGACATGTGAGGCCATTCAGGCTTTTGGTTCAGTGCTGCAGGTGCCCAGATATGCCTGGCTCTGCCTTGGGAAAGCCCACAGTGATTAATCTGAGGTTCATGCAGACCCCACTTCCCACACACACACACCCTCTTCAGCCCCACCACCACACTTACGCCATTAGCAGAGGGGCTGCGCCGTTTGTGACCTGGGGAAGCAGGAGGAGAAGTGGTCAGGAATGAATGACAGTGCAGGAGAGCATGGGAAGAAGACGTGTGGGTGGCTGTGTCCCTTGAATTCTAAGTCCCAGCTCTGCTATTGATATGGGGGAGTCACTTCCCAAAACAGTTTCTATATTTCTAAAACACACCTGGGATATACGCTTCATGTAGTTCTTCATTCAGTTATTAGGTATAAGTCAATATTTACAGAGCACAGGCTCTGGAACCAGATGGAAGGGTTCAGATTCCTGTTCTGTCCTTAAGGAGCTGGGTGACAATGGGCAATTGACTTAACCTCTCTGGGCTTCAGTTTCCTCAACCATCAAACCGGGATTTATTCAGTAAATAGTGAATGTCTGCTTTGTGCCAGGGGCATCCTAGGTGCTAGGGATATAGCTGTAAAACAGACAAAAATCCCTGCTCTCATGGTACTTACATATTAAGCATCATAGACACCGCAGGAGTGGTGGTAATAATCACAGCTATGCGTACGCCCCGCGTGTGGCTTACAGAGTGCAACCACTGCACTGAGGCCTTTGCCTGTATCATCAGGTACAGTTACTCCATTTCACAGATGAGGAAACTCGAGTCAGAGAGAGTAAGTCATTTGCTCATGGTGACACCATAAAGCAGTAGAGTGTGGGCCCAGACATAGGCAGTCTGGCTCTGGACATGATGTATTCAGCAAACACTTCCTCAAATATCTCTTTCATGCCTATCCTGGTGGTAGGTGGTGCTGGGGATACAGCCGTGATTGTGATGGTTCTAGCTCTGCCCTCCTGGGGCTCACAGTCCACTGGAGAGACACACGAGTCCCTGCACAGTGATATCCCTGAGTGGGCAAGGCCGGGGTAGGGGAGCCTAGAGCTGGTGCTTGGCTCATTTCAAGGAAGAATATGGAGGGCCTCCTGGAGGAGGGGGCCTCCCATTGGGATGTGGGGAGGTAATTTTATTTAGTGATTGAGGGAACAAAGCTTTCCAGCCAACAGAACTGCCATCTACTCCTGACATTCCACTTGTGTGTCACTCGGCAGGCAACTTCACCCTTCTGAGCAAACATTTCCTCATCTGTAAGTTGGGCTCACAGCGGGACTCTCTTTGCAGGGTGGTTGTGGACATTCAAGGGGGCTGTGCAGAGGAAGTCCTTGGCACAGAGAAAGTGCTCAGCAAAATATAGTTCTTTTGATTACAGAATTAGCCGCAGGACTTTGTCAGAGGGAGCCATGGGGAGGGTGCTCCAGGCAGGGGAACAGCCTTGCAAAGTCCTTGAGGTGAGAGCATCAGGTCCTTTTTGAGCCAGGGATCGAGGTGCCAGTTCCTGCCACCTCCTTTTTTTTCCATGAGAGCAGTTAGGGAGTCACTCCTGAGCAAGGCAGATAGAGGAAAGCTGGGGGTGAGTGGGAGTGCAGTTAAGTGTTATTCTGCCCTCCATCCTTCTGGTGGGGCTCCTGTGTCACTGAATTAAAAGTTAAAGTCCTTACTCTGGGCTTCGAGGCCCTACAGGATCTGCTCCCACTCCCGAAATATTTGTAAAATGAGTCAACAGTCTAATGACTCAAACTCCCTGGTCTCAATGTCCTCGCCTGTCAAATAGGGGAACTTCATGGTACTGAGGTGAGGACTCAGTGAGAGGCTGCCATGTGGACGGCTTAGCGCAGAGCCTGGCACATAGTATGGGCTCAGTTATGGCGGCTGTGGTGATGTTCATTTACAGCAGAGAGGCGGAGGACGTGCCAGGAAGGAGGGGACTCACAGAGGCTTCTGCATCGCCAGCGATAAATGAATAGGGACAAGGCCAGAACAACCAGGATTCCCAGAGTCAGGAGGATAATTTTCCAAGGAGGCAAGCCCGAATGTGGTTGCTCCCTAGGAAGTCCTGCAGGAAAAGGAAGCAGAGAATTAAATTGAGAGACTTCTGGGGTTTTCACCTGCCCCCAAAACATTACTCCTCATTTTTAAAGGAAGCTACCGCTCTGCTTCCCTTAGTCTATATGGTTCAGGTGGATTTGACACCATCCTCTGGTTCCTAGGATGGGACTTTGACCTGGGCCCGGCCTGTCAGGGCATTCCATTCTCCCTGGCTGCGGTGATTGGTTCATAGCGGGGTCTGTGACCCAAGTTGAGCCAGTGAGAGCCAGCCCTGAGACTGTGGCTAGAGTTATTGAAAGTGGTGTATTTTCCCTTGGGATTACTGAATTGGGCTGAGAGCTGAGGACCATCTCACCTTCCTGAGGGGAGAGCCTTCCAGAGAATGAAGTCAGCATAGATAAAAGCACAGACAAGAGAGGTAAAGAAAAGCTCCTGGGTTACACAGTTGGAGCACCTGGATCTAACCATCCTTGGAGGCACATTTTCAATAAAGTCTCATTTTTTTGTTCTGGAATTGGGTAGTCCTGATGGCTGTAAAACCTCGAAAATATACTAAGGAAAAAAGTGTACATGTTCAAAGGATGAACTTTATTATTTATATATTATATTAAAATATAATACTACTGAAGGGTAATAATACTCAAATATGGTGGTGAAGGAAATAATGGAGAAAAATTTTTTTTTAAATCTCATTTTTGCTTCACTATTTTGAGTTGTGCTTCTAGCAATTCTGAATGGTAGAGTTCTGCCTGATACACTTGGAAAGCCTTCCTGAGTCCCAGTGAAAGGGGCATCACCCAGCTACCCCAGCCAGGTTTGCAGAGCGGCTGAGTCCTGGTGGCGGTACCGTGGTTCCCGTGGCACAGATGTTGAGTTAACAGAGAGTAAAGCTGGTCCTGTTGGACCTTCCATGAGGGAGCTTAGGGGAAGGATGGGAGTCAGAGAGCATTCTTGTGGCTGAGGGGCTCCCTTACCAGGGACCACTTCTAAACTCTTCCCCCAGAGAGAATCCTCCCGTGACTTCCTTCTATGGTCCTTCTGCTCTCCCCACCCAGGAGGCGCCTCACCTCTGACCAGGACTGTCAGTTCTGCCTGGCCCGTCCCCAGGGCGTTGGTGACAAGGCAGATGAAAGTCGTGTTGATGGATTCATCCACGGTGTGGATCAGGAGCTGGGTGTCCTGGGCCACAGCAGAGGGTGGCAGGGGTCCCGTGGACCTGGGAGAGACACATGGGTGAGGAAGGGGCCTCTGGTGGAGGCCTAGAGTGACAGGTGATTGAGCACTTACTGTATGCTGGGAACGCAGAAGCCCTCATGACATCTGTGATAGCCCCTGAGAGCAACCTGGAGTTCTCCTGACTCTTCTGCTCACAGTCACGTCCAGCCTATCAGCAGATCCTGTCTGCCCCACCTTCAAAATCTATCCAGAATCCAACTGGATATACAGAATCCTGAGCAGAGGCCTGAAGGAGGCAAGGGTGAGAGTAACCAGTGTGCAAACTGGTGGGAAGAGCATTCCAGGCATAGGGAACAGCATATGTGAAGACCCTGGAATGGGAACATAATTGAAGTATTTGAGGATCCACAGGGAGGCCACTGTGGATCTAGAGGTGAGTGCAAAGGACCGCAGCCACCACCCAGGGCTGTGCCCCCTACTCCTGGTCCACTGCGGCCACCTTCTCATGGGGTTCCCTATTTCTACCCTCACCCCACCCCACTCTGTCCCTTATTCTGCAGCCTGAGAGATCTTATCAGAACTAAGTCAGCTCAAGTCCCTCCTCTATCCAAAGTCCACCTCTATAATCTCACTCAGAATAAAACAAAAGTCCTTACCATGGGTATGGGTCCCATACACGCTGGCCCCCTGATGCCACTGATCACACTGTCTGTTACTCTCCCCTTTGCTCTTAGCTATCCACGGTGGCCAACAGTAGATCCTCAAACACTCCAGTTATGCTCCCATCCCAGGGTCTTCGCATGTTCTGTTCCCTGTGTGTGGAATGCTCTTCCCACCAGTACCACACTGTTCACCCTCACCTCTTTCAGGCCTCTGCTCGGATGTCACCTTTATGACACCTTCCTGGGCCACTCTATTTCAAATGCAGTGACCCCCTTCCTCATCCTCCTCTCCCCGCTTTATCTTTTCCACGGCCTTCATCTACCTTTATCTACCGTCCTTGACAACATTATCTTGTTTATTGTTTCTCTCCTTTACCCAAATGGGAACTCCAAGAGGGGACGGAGTTTGCTCTATTTTATTTACCAAGGTATGTGGGTCAACAGCGTCTGGCCCACAGCCATCAGGAAACACTGGCGTAAGGGATGGAGGAGACAGAGGCACGGATTTGGGCATTTGGCAGAGCGGGCCTGGAAACCCCGCCCTGTGGCTTGTAAGCCTGAACTGTGGTGTTTTGGGGCAGGAAAATAAAGGCTGGCTGTCAACACCAGTTGGAAACCTTTGGCCAGCAGTTCCTTTCACCATCAAGACCCTACTGTGGGTATCCATGGAGGTGGACAGACACGGTTGGTCTCCACCATGACATCTGCATAGTTGAAAATGGGAAAGCGCCTCTATCCCCACTTGGGATTGGTTAAGTCATTGAAGGTATCACCTAGGATGGAATCCGAGCAACATGAAGGAGGGGTTGTGGGTATTTTGAAACATGAAAGATAAAGACTGTTTGATGGATGGACAGAGGGATGAACCGATGGGCAGGAATGTGATAAAAACAACTAACAGGAAAATATTAATGGGAGAATCCACGTGTGGGTTTTTGAGTGTTTGCTGGACAATTCTTACAACTTTTCTGTATGTTTGAAAAATCTCCTGATAAAATGTTGGGGAAAATGGATCTACAGGCTTTGACATGGAAGGATGTTCACAAAACAGAGAAGTTTCAAAATTGTATGTACAGCACAATTTTTGTGTAGAAACATTGAGGGGAAAAAAAAAAGACAGGAAGGACATATTACAAGGGGTCGCAGCGGCTATTCCTGGAGGTGGCTGGGCATGCTTGACCTTCGGTGCTGTTTTCTTTTTGCAATAACCATATTGTCTAAAGTTTCCACAATGCTTGCCAGTTATTTTTGTAGTGAGGAAAAAGGTCCAATAAAAATTATATAAAAACAATTTACCCCTTTGCCTTTATCTTCCCTCACTTAAAAAAATGCTTTTTATTTTTTTAACTTTTTTTAGGGAGGAGGTAATTAGGTTTATTTATTAACGGAGGTACTGGGGATTAAACCCAGGACCTCATGCATGCTAAGCACACACTCTACCACTGAACTATACCCTCCCCCTCTTCCCTCACTTTTAACCCCAGTGTCCGCATGAATTTGAGGAAACCTTCTGATTGCTCCGCCTCTCAATTTCCTCATCCAGAGAATAGGGACAGGACTTGTTCCATCAGCAAGGACAGAGCAGGTTACACGAGGTAGCTGGGCAGGTGGCCCAGCCCAGGGGTTAAGAGGATCGAGTTTGGATCCAGGCGCTGATTGGAGTCACCTCTGCGCCTCCGTGGCTATGTGCCCTGGCCAATGACGGCAGCTGCTGGGGCCCAGCTGGTCTTTAACCCGACATGGTGATAGTGTGGATTGTGCCCAGAATATGGGGATTGTGCGGGCTGAGGCTAAGTACTTGGCACACAGCCGGTATGTCATCTCATCTGGACTAAACCACCTCGTAAACTCTATGCATGCGAGACAGAAATTTTCCTGGGGGCCCCAAGTTGACTTCTTGCTCTCTTTACTTTCCTGCCTACACCCCTCCTCCCTCAGACCTAGGAGTCCAGGTCCCCCACCCCCTCATTTCTCAGGATCCTGGGGAATCTGGGTCCCCAGCCCCTCCCTCTTCCGACCCAGGACTCACGTGCTCCAGTTATAGCCCGTGGGCTCTGGTTTGCTGCGGACGTCACAGTGCAGGGTGGCCCCACGGAGGCCAAGGTACCAGTTGTCATCATAGCCAGAGATGGAAACCTCAGGGGAATCTGGGGGAAACAGACACATAGGCTCAGAGACAGGGAGCCTTCACATAGTCAGCCTAAAGATATTTGGAATTCATGTCACAACTGGAAAAGGCCTCAGTGGGTTTCGGGAAGGGCCCAAGATGGAGAGGCCTGGAAGGGGTCTGGGGCAGTGGGTTCCCTCTGAGAATAGAAGCCTGGGGAGTCCTCCGGAGGGTGAGAGGTGGTGAGGCACAGGGAGGGCATCTCAGGACCTGCTTCTCTCTACTCCTTTTCCTGGGTAAAGCCAGGTCCTGGCGTGCCTTGGACCTCCTGGGCGCTCAGAATGCACAGGAGCATATTCAAGGCTCTGACAAGTCCTGCAGGAAAGAATCCTGGATGATGTTTTTTCAGCCTGCTGCTTATCCAACCCAAAAGTGAGCGACAGGGAAGACTATTCAAAATCCCCAGGAGGAAGGCCAGTGAGACAGAATGTGTGTGTTTGTGTGTGGGGGAGTCAGTAGAGATCCCCTCCTCTCTCAGACCCAGTGGCAATGTTGAAGGGGTCCGGTGTAGACAGTGCCTGAGGGAATCAGTGCAGCAGCTGCCTGGGAGGGTCTATTCAGTACAGACAACGATGGGGGCACAGACCCTAGACCAGCCAGTATAGACCACATTGGGGCAGAGGGGAGTGGAGACTACACTGGGGGGACAGTTCTCTAAGGGAGCCAGTGTAGGCAGTGTTGCGGGTCAGTGTGAGAGACATCCTAGGAGAACCAGTGTAGAAAATGTGGGGTGTCAATGTAGCGTGGTCAGGGGAACCACTTTAGGCAACGTGGGGAACAGTGACAACTCCCCACAGCTGATGGCCTAACTGGTGTAGACAATGGAGGCAGTGCTTCTGGGACCCAGGGAAGCCAGTGTAGACAAAGGTAAGGCAGTATAGAAAACGAACAAGGGAGTCGGTGTAGACCATGGGGAAGTGTGCAGCCATGTGGACACGGTCGGTGTGGACAGTTGCCCAGGGAGGCAGATGTAGGCACTGTGTGTAGATTGGGCTCAAGGAAACCAGTGTGGGGCGTTGGTGGAGATAGTGGCCAGGACAGCCAGGTAGACAACCCGGACAGGAATGTGGACTGTGGCCTTAGCTGTTGGTTTAGGCAATGAAAGACAGTGTTGTTTGTGGCCCAGGAGAGCCAGTGTAGATGGTGTAGGGGGTGTAGACGATAGTCAGGGGAAGCTAGTGTGGATGATGGGGTAATGTTGAAAGTGGCCCGGGAAGTCAGTGTAGACGGTGGCAGGAGGAGGGTGGGGGCGGGGTCCCTCCACCAGGGCACACTCACAGGGCATGCTGAGGATCACAGGCAGCAACGCCGGCTCCTCCAGACTCTCATGCTCCACTCTGCACGTGACGTTCTCGCCATCCATCTGGCTTGAAGGTGTTAAGGTTAAGAGGCTGATGACGGTGAAGGTGCCGGGCAGGGGCCCTGGCACCTGGCTCTTATTTGCCTTCCTGTCCAGGTGCGAGGACCAGGAGATGTGGGCAGGCGGGCGACCCCCCGTGGAGACACAGCTGGCCACAGGCACAGGCTCTGGGCCGAGTGGGCTGAGTGGGACCTCCTGGGTCTCAGCCTTGTTCTGGGGTTTGGCTGGGGATAGGAGTGAAAGAGACGGGTCACTCCTTGCCTGAAGTCACTTAAACATCTCAGCAGCAGAGGAGGGTGGCTAATTGAGGGTACAGAATGGCCAGGTTCAAATCTCAGCTCTTGGGTTGGGGAGGGTGTAGCTCAGTGGTAGAGCGCATGCCTAGCACACATAAGGTCCTGGGTTCAATCCTCAGTACCTCCATTAAAAATAAATAAACAAAAACCCAATTACTCCCCCAAATAAATACGAATAAAAAATGTGAAACTATATATATATATATATATATATATATATATATATATATATATATATTAGGGTGGCCTTGGGCAAGTCAGTTTCCTTGTCTGTCCACTGGGGATGATGATAGAGTTATTGGTGATGAGAAAATGCAGGTAAAGCTCTTAAAACGGTCCTTGGCACATAATAAATGCCCTATTTATTTATTTATTATTGGTAATTGAATCCATTGGCTGGTTCTGTGATGGGCAGCGTTGAGGACCCAGCAATGACTGAGACAGCCTCATCCTTGCCTTCCTGGGGTGGGCGGTCCAAGGGGAAGAGAGACTTCCCTAGACAGTGATGACTCTGAGTGAGCAAGGCTGGGATGGGGGAGCCCAGAAGGGGTGCCTGAATCTGGGGGTGGTATGTAGGTGGTTGCAGAGGGCTTCTTGGAAGAGAGGAGGGCTGAGCTGTGCCCTGGAGTTTCAGAGGGAAAATGACTGGCCCAAAGTTACAGCGGCAGAGCTGGGCTTTTACACGAGGTCTATCTGACTCCAAAACTACCTCGACTGTTTCTTAATCATCATTTTGGTGATTCCCTGACCTGGGGCTTCACTTGGTTCCTTTCTCATCAGTACCTGAGTTATTGTTACTGAAGATTTCTCTTTAACTTGACTCACTGGTTCTGTTTTACCCTCATCCTAAACCATCAGTCCTGAAGTCCCAAGTTTTCTGAAATGATGAGAGTTGCCTTTGTCTGGGTGCTGTATGCCAGGCATTGTTCCAGGCACTTAACCTTTCATGAGTCATTCATGCAAGGCTTGGAACAGTTCCTGGCATCTAAGTGAAAAGGTAATGTCAGCTCTTATTCATCGTCAGAGTGAGCTCCCTTTCACAGCTGAGGAACTTGAACAATTGTACTCAATTGCCAAGAGGAAGGCCTGACTCCCTGGTGCTCAGGAAAATGACCGCAGGATTCCATGACAATGCCCAAGGGCAACTGGCCCCACGGGGAAAGCCCTCCACTACGGGGTATCAGGATCCCTGCCTCCCAGTCTGTCTATTTCAACTCTTCCTCCCCAAAGGGAGTAGTCGCTAGCTCACATGGGCTTCTGTTCTAAGCAATTCACCTGATAAACTCCCAGGACCCTCAGGATAGCTTTCTGAAGGCAGCAGTATTTTTACTAAGCCTATTTTACAGATGAGGAAAGGAGGTTCTGAGAGGAAACCCCTTGCCCAGGCTGGTAGTGGCTAGCTGGGGTCCAAACCCAGGTCCCCGGGCTTCCTAGACCCCTCCCTCTCCCCCCACCCCGTACTCGCATCAGCCCCCACCTTCCCCCACACAGCATTCCCAGCCTCTCCATCCCCTCTGCTCTCAGTCTCCCAAGGTCTTACTCCCCATGATCGCTACTCTCTTCTGGTCCTCCAGCCCCTCCCCTTTCTAACCTCCCCCTCTGCATCCCCCCTGCCCCCATCATTGCCCTACATCCTTTTGTGCCCGCAGAATCACTGCTCTGGAGGGAATCTCACTCCCTTCCGGCTATCCCCACCCTGTGCTTACCTCTCTACGTACCGCACCCCACCCCACCCCTGCGCCACGCCCTTCCCTTTCGTCCCCAGTCATCCCGGCTCACCCAGCACCCGGAGCCAGGTTCGGGCGCTCCTGCCGCCTTGAGGGAACATGGCGAACTGGCAGGTGTAGTTGGCCTCATCCTCTGCGCCCAACCCCCGCAAGGCCAGCGACGCGTCCCGCAGCTCCTCTCCTGGCTTGGCGGCCACAAACTCCAACCGCCCGGGCTCGGGGAAACTGGGGCCCTGGGTAGGGTGGAAGACTGCCACGCTGCGGATGGCCTCCGTCGGCTTCTGCCGGGTCCAAGTCACCTGAGTCACTGTCACTTTATCCTCCATGAGCTGTAATTTGCATGGCAGCTTCACGGTGTCGCCCAGGAAGCCGTGCACCTGGGCAGGGGCCAGTACACTGACCACCTCAGTCTCTGTGGGGAAACACGGGGCGGGTCACACCCGGGTGTCCCTGATCTGAATGGGGAGGGGCGACCAGGAGGTCGCTTGCCTGGGGCCTGGAGCCCCTTGGTTGGGAGCGTGTAGGGGGGGTGGGGTGGGAATCATTCTGGATCTGGGCAGCAGCAAGGGTTAGCGGGGCTGGACTGGGTTTGCAACCAGGCCCACGCCCCTTCGAAGGGCTGTTATTACCGTATTTCCTCTATGTCAGCATCATCATTTAAAATATTGTGGTCACTATTGTGGTTAAAAAACTTAAAATTGCCATTTAAATAATTTAAAAGTACCATCTTGCAGTGGCAGTAAGTACATTCATGATGTTGTGCAACCATCATCACTTTCTAGTTACAAAACTTTTTTCATCACCCTAGAGACATCGATTTTAAGAGGCACTGGGGATGCTGTCATTTACAGCACGACTCACTGTCAATGGTTACAGCATCTCTGATTTAAAGGTCTGAAAATGGGAAGAAACTCAAGGTCTCAGAATCCATGAAATATGATATTATGATTACTCTCCGTGGTCTGGAGGTAGGAAAATATTTGTAGGGGATCTTGGCACAAGAAGGGAGGTGATGATAGCCCTAGGGTTTTGAATCCCTTCCAGATTTCTGCTGTGAGGCTTCAGGCAGATTACTTAACCTCTCTGATTCTTTTTCCCAGTTTGTAAAATAGGACTAGTAACAGTAAACATTCACAAGTTGCTTACACATATCAGGGACTGTTCTGAGTGCTTCTCATGTCTCCCAGCATTTAGTCCTTAAATAGCTCCTCGAGGCAAACACTATGGTCAGCCCAACTTTAGAGAGGGGGGAAACAAGTCTTTTAATGCAGGTCATATACAGTGGGCAAGTGGAAGAGGTGGGATTTGAACCTAGGGTACTCCTGACCTCTAATCCACCAGACTTCATATGAAAATCTTTCTTCCTAGGGCTCCAACATATAGTAGGTCCTCAATACTCGTTGGCTTTTCTTGATATTGATAAACACAATGCTGTGCATTCTTATAAATAATAATAAGGATGAGGAGGAGGTGAGAAGGAATTAAGTTCTTTCAATCTTGGTCCTGCTACTCATTCACTAGCTGTGACCTTTGTGCCAGTGGTTTCACTCCTCTGAGCCTCAGTCTCCTCATCTGTAAAGTGGGAGTGGTTATAACTTGACAGGGTGTTGTGAGGACTAAAGGATGAAATTTCTGGAAAGCATATGCCCAGCACGCTATAAAGACCAATATCATAAGTATTGTTATGAAGAAGAGGAGGCTGGGAGGTAGTGGGCAGGGGTGCTAGGAGCTTGCTGTGTGGAAGAAGGGCATGGTCTGGACTCAAGGGGATTGTGGGGTGGTGAGCATGCCAGTCTAGGTTCGGATGCCAGCTCCACCGTTGATGTGCTGTGCTGCTCTGAGCGAGTGAGTCTCCTCTGATGGCAAGGCCACTATGAGGATGAAATTGGGTGAAATGACCTTTCTCTGGGCTTGTTGCCTGTGTAATAGCCAGGTCCAAGCTCCTAATGTGTGCCAGGCGCTGGGCTGCTCCCTTAAGCAAGGCTGTCTCCAACCCTCTCCACAGTCCATGGGGCACACATTAGTATTTTCATCCCCGTTGGATCGAAGGGCAAGTGAGCTTTGGAAGGTCAAACTACTCGCCTAGGCTGACCAGCAAGCAAGGGGCAGAGCATGGGACCTTTGGGAAATGAGGACACGAAGGAGTCTACACTCAATACTACTGTTCTTCACATGAATGGTCGCTATCATCATTACTGTCTTCTGGAGTGCATTGACCTAGCTCAGCATCATCCCAAGACACAGCCTTACAAGGTAGGTACAATTCCCCCCCGACTCCAAGACCCCCAACACACATTTTGTGCAAACAGAGAGCTTAGGTCACTTTCCTGAGCTCACACAAGTATTAAATGTCAAAAGCTATTTTGAACCCGGGGCCGTCTGACATCAGAGCTGTATCCCCAATACTTGGAACGCTGCCCCACACATAGTAGGTACTCAGTAAACGTGTGTGGGATGAATGCATGCACGAACGAACGAACGGCCACGTCCTTAGAGCCACACATTTGGGGTCAAAGGGGAACGGGGTTCTGTGCCGCTGCCCCTCTTTCCCCCATGCAGCATCCTCTCTCACCGGCAGCGGGCTGTTGGCAGCCGGGGAGAAGGGTTTGCGAGTAGTGAGCAGGGTGAGCAGGTTCGCCAGGTGCCGTGCCAGGGCACAGCACACCCACTTTATTTTACCCCGAGGCTGACCGAAGTCTGGCTGCTTTTCCGGGAAGCTCGCTGAAGGGTCCGACTCCGGCCCGGCATCCCTCCATCCCTGGGGCGGAGCGGATCGGGGAGGACGGCGCTCTCAGCCTCGGGGAACGCAGGGGACCGAGTGCCCGGGCTGGTGAAGAGGGAGGAGGGGAGCAGGGGCAGCCCGGCCGCGCGGGGTCACTCACCGGCTCCCGTGCGCCACCAGAACAGAGACAGCAGGGGTATCAGCAGCCGTGGCCAAGCTAAGAGAACGGCTTGAGCCATGCTGGGCGCGCCGCCTTCTCCACTAACCCGGCGTCCGCTCGCTGTGGCCGCGCCGCCGCCGGCGGCCCTGATTCCGCCGCTCCTGCCCGGGAATCGCGGCCGCGCTCCGCCGCCGGGGCCTGGGGGCAGGGAGGGGAAGTTCGGCTTCTTCCCTCCGCAGACTGGCTTAGAGGAAGACTAGGGCGCCCGGTCCCCGCCCGGCTCCTGGTGCGCAGGCTGAGTCCCTCCCTCCGCGCCTGCGCTGACACTTGTCATCGAATTCCGGTGACAGGACAGTCAGTGAGATGGGAGAGAACTGAGAGTTCAGAGAGAGACCCAGAGAGCCATCTACTCGGACATAGAGCTTGGGAGACTTCCTGGTCCCCACCTGGCCTGCTAGTGACTCTGACCCTTGTTCTGTGACATCCTTATATCCTTTGAGAAAATACCCTCTGGGCTTTGGCCAGTTTGAGGGGTTCTGTTTCCTGCTGCCCTCTCCATCTTGGCACAGCCGTGGGTGAGTGCGTGGCTCCGATGCTTGGTGTTTTTCACTCTGGATGTATGTGGGTGAGTTTCTGAATAGAACTGTTGAGGCTGGTCTCTGGGAAATCTCTGAATTTTCTGACACTCTTTTTCTGGGCCACTGAGTTATTTCCGAATTGGGAACCTGTGGCAGCTTCTGTGTTCCTCCCCTGGACCATGATGTCACCTTCGGGAGTTCCCCTCCTCCCAGGGCTCCCGGCTATGGCTACTGTGGTTTCAGCAGCCTCCTCTCGGGCTCTGGATGGTCAGAGGCTGCCTCGTCCCCTCGCCAGTGTTTGGACTTGAGATTTAGAGCTCACTTCACCCCATATTCTGTCTCTTCCCCACCAGGCATCTGACTTCTTGGTGACAGGAATGGGGCCTCTGTCTGAAAACAAACAATGAGAGCCTTGGTCCTGAACAATTCTGTGCAATGGCAATGATATAGGTTCTGTTACTGAAGCTCAAAAGTGGGGGTCAAGGCAGGGCTGAGGGGCAGGGATGGGGCAAAGGTTAGGGATGAAGTCAAAGATGGGATCAAGAAAAGGGCAGATCTCAGGGATAGGGCTTGGGTGTGGTGAGGGTCAGTAGGAGGGAGAGGGCCTTTGGTGGCTGGTATTCCCAGGGTAAAAAACCTTTGAGTCAGTAAATACTTGGGAAGGCCAAAAGGTCCAGGCTGTCAAAATTGCTGAATTAAATAAAATGTCTTATTGCAGGTCTGGATGAGGCTGGATGAGAATGTGCTGGAGGGAGATTAGTGCCAGTCGGAAAGGGTGGATTGAGTCAAGGAGCTGTCTGGTTCCCCTGACAGCCTCTCCCCTGGCCACTCCCCACCTCTGAGCCCTGAGGGGCGGTCTGGGGTTTCACTGAAGCCACCCACCTCTGGTTCCCACAGCTCCCGGGGCTCTCTCCCCATGGCCTTTTGCTCTTTGTATTCATTCAATCAGTGCATGTTTATTAAACACCCACTGTGTGCTTGGCCCTGTCCTATGCACTGAAGATACAGCAGTGAGCAAGAGACAAAATTCCTGCCCTCCTGGAGGTCCCGTGCTGGATGGGACTTGGGGAGAGAAAGATAATTTTTTAAAAATGTAGACAGGTACTATACATACCAGGGAATTGTAAAAGCTGTGAAAAAAAATAAGACACAGTAAGGAGACAAGGAAGAACTTCTTCAATATTCCTCCTTTGTGGCTGCCCAACACTTTTTTTGGGGGGGGGTAACTAGATTTATTTATTTATTTACTACTACAATTATTGTTTTTAATGGAGATACTGGGGATTGAACCCAGGACCTTGTGCATGCTAAGCATGTGCTCTACCACTGAGCTATACCCTCCCCACCCACTGTGGCTGCCCAACACTTTTGACTCTCCCTTTTCTAGCTTCTTCTATGTATTCTTCCTTCCCAAGGTAGAAACAAAAAAACCTTCACAGCTTTGTGCTTCTTGATGCAGGTGTGAGCCTGTGCACTAGGTGTCATCAATTGACTTGCATTTGGAGGGGACCACATGAGCCGGTTCTGAGCAGATGTTTTAAGGCTGTGGCCTGGCTCATCCATTGTTCTTCTTCTTTTTTTGGTGGGGGGGGGCGGGTAACTAGGTTTGTTTATTTATTTATTTATAATGGAGGTGCTGGGGACTGAACCCAGGACCTTGTGCATGCTAAGCACGTGCTCTACCACTTGACCTAAATCCTCCCCTCTGTTGTTCTTCTTTGGTTCCCATAACTGCCTGTACCAGATGGGGCTGCTCCTTCAGCCATGATCGTAGGACAAAGAAGATGTGTGAAGGAGAGCCACAGCTGACCTGCTGTCAACGTGTAACATGAATGAGGAGTTGATGATTCAAAGCACCAAGATTTGGGGATTGTTTGTTATTGCAGCAAAATCCAGTGAAAGCTGACTGATAGAAAAATCCTCTCTGAGATGGGGAGTTGAAACCTAAATGAAGTCAGCCCGGCAATTGCCTGGGGATAATTCAGGCCCAGGAAAAAAGCAAGTGCAAAAGCCCTGAGGCACAAACCTGCTTACTGACTTGACAAAGGGGCCGGTGTGGCTAGAGTGGGAAGAGTGATGGGGGTATAAGGAATAGTTTGGAGAGGTAGGAAGGGGTCGAATATTATTGGACTGAGTGGCCCATGGTAAGATGTTTACATTTTATGGAGATGGGAAGACTTTGGAGGGTTTTGAGCTGATGTGATCAGACTTGTGTTTTAATGGGATCCCTCTGGCTGCCATGTTGGGGACAGGCTGTAGGGGGTTGAGGGTTGAAGCCAGTGGGGAAGTGACTGCAGTGGTCCAGGTGGGAGGTGATGGAGGCTCACCACTGGGTGTGGTGGGGTTGGAGAGAACAAGCGGTTGGATTCTAATGTATTTTGAAGGTAGAGACCCAGGGATTTGCCAGCAAATTGGATGCAGGGCATGAGGGAAACCTCTCTTTCTCACCGAGGACCCCAAGGTCCTGACCTGGCGGGAGGAGGAGGGCCTTTGACTGAAATGGGGACGATGTCAGAAGTGGTAGGTTTGGAAGGAAAAGCAAGTGTGGCTTTTGGACATAACTGCTTGCTTCTGTGCGTCTCCCTGTCAAGATTCTAAATTCCTTGAGGGTTGGGACCAGTTCTGGACATTTTTCTTTACACAAGTGCTGAAATATCTATTGAAAGAATAAATAAGTGAATGGATGTCTCCAACGGGCCTGTTACAATTCCTTGGGGCTCATCCCATGAAAGTCTTGGTTTTCTAACTTCTGCATCCAGGAGAATCACCTGGAAGCTTGTATCATCAAGCAATGGGGAAAATATTTCCTTATTCTTCTCTCCCACATTGGAAACAATAAATCGTAGCATCATTCTGCCTCTTTCTGCTTTTTACTTGACAATGTATCTTGGTGATCTTTCCATAAAAGGACAAAACAAGCCGTCTCATGCATTCGTTTGCTTATTCATAGCCATGGAGCATTCCTTTGGATGAACACAGCAAAAATTTTGAACCTGTCCTCAGCAGATAGCCGTTTCAAATGTTTCCAACTCTTAGCATTGGCAAACGATCCTTCTCTGAGTAACCACATCCACGCCATTTCACACGTGTGCGACAGTATCAGTTCCATAGGTTCCTAGAAGTGAATTTGCTGGGTCAAAGGGCATGCGTATTTGTGGTCTCGGAGAATGGTGCCAAATTGTCATTCAGTGCTCTTGCCAGCAAAGTTGGAGTATGGCGGGGTTTCCTACCCAGGGTGGCTCATGGTAGTGAACTGAAGCTTTTACAATTTCAGATGTGAAGGTTTGTCACAAAGGGTTTGACGTAGGAACCTGGAGGCTGGGCAGGAGGGTGGGGAGAGAAAGAGAAGGAGGGAAGGGGAGAGAGAGAAAGGAAGAAAGAAGAGGGGAGGGGGAGAGAGATGGAGGCTGAGAACGGTGAGGTGGGGGCTTCTGAGTGTGACTCCCTTGGTTCAAATTCCATCTTCACCAACTAACAGCTGGTGATTCTAAGCAACCTGTATGATTCTCTTGCCTCCTTTTTCTCACCTGTAAAATAGAGGATCATGAAAACATGAGGTGATGGTTAAATCAGTTATTTAGAAATGAGTTATATGGCTAAAAATGTTGTTTATTTTTCTGCTCAACAAACAGCAGATATTATTTCTGGCGTCCTGGGGCTTGTAGCACCTTGCTGTGCATCCTGACCAGGAGGCACGTGGGCAGCAGAGAGCCATAGGGTTGTTTTTTCTTTTTTAATTGAAGTATAATTGATTTACAGTTTTGTGTTGAGCCGCAGAGTTTTGTGCAGGGCAAAGACCTCATGGCAGCTAAATCTCATATTCCTCACGTGGAAAACAGTGATGAAAACCCCTGTCCTGTCCTCTTTGTGGTGCGGTCGTGGACTGGATAGAGAATGGGGTGGTGGGGTTGGCGAGGGCAGAGCTTTTACCTTCTGTACTCTGAGGCTGGGTGGGAGAAAACTGGCAGAGAAAGCCCCAAATAACAGCCACCTGCCTGTCCTTCCCCGAGAGCTACCAGAGGGGGCATGTCCTCTCTCTCACCTCCCACCAGCGCCCCCCTACAACCCTCATATCTTTTGGGGTGTAGTGGTACCTCACAATGGTTGCTCCCCTCGGTTCTCCCCTTCCAGATCCTACAGTCCTCTCACAACCCAAGGAAGGAAATGAAACCCACATCCTCTCAGTCTACTTCTACCCACTGTGAGTAATCAGAGCCACACCCTTCAGCACATCCCTGTCATTTGCAGGAAAGAGTCCAGGAACCCTGCGTGACTTGGCCCCTGATGAAAGTCTGCTGTCTCTTCCTCTCCCCCTTTACACGTCAGCCAGGCGGAAACCCTTGTAGTCCTAAAAAGATCATGTTTGCTCACCTTAAGGCTGGAACATTTTCCCTCTGTTCTTCACTGGCTACTCCCACTTTAGGTCATGGCTGAGCCATCCCCTTCTCCAGGAAGCCTTCCAGGAACCTCCCTGCCCCGGGCTGGGCAAATCCCTCCTCTGGTCTCCCAGAGCCCCCTGAGCCCCACTGTCCCAGCCCTGCCCACTCTGATGTGTCACTCTCTAGGGATAGATTTGTGTCACCCACTGGGCTTTAAGTTCCACAGAGGCAGATCCCAGGGCTGTGCAACTCACAGCTAGGCAGTGACAATTCAACTTCCTCATCTGTGAAATGGAACTAATAATAGCATCCACTTTCCAGGGTTTGGGGAAATAAACGGAAAGGATGCATTAAAGCCCTTGAGCGCAGTGTCTGGTAAATATCACCTTCAGGAGATGTGGCTGCTCGTGTTCATCATCTCAGTGTGTTCTGCAGGACAGCTGGCCCCTCTGCAGGATGCCCTCCTGATCCCCCAGGCTGGATCAGGAGTCCCTTCTGGGCTCCCATGTCCCAGCCCAGACTACTCTGGGTTGTCACTATCTGGGGGTGCTTCTGTCTCTCCCACTGGACTGTGAGCCCTGGGAGGGCAGGGTGTGGCTCTCACGGCCACCTTTGGGTTCCCAGTACTGCCCAGCACAGGGCTCCACACAGACCAGGTGCCAGAGAAAGGTGTGTTGAATGAGTGAATGTATGAATGAATGAATGGCTTTAGTAATTATTTGTTCTCTGTTATATGTCTTTTATTCCTCCTTCCCACTCTAGCATATACAATTATGTTTTCTAGAAATACTGGAATTTAGAGAAAATTTACTTACTAAGTGTGTGTGTGTGTGTGTGTTTGTCTCTGTGTGTGTAAGAGAGAGAGAGAGAGAGTTTGAGAGAGGGAAAAGGTTGGGTTGGGTGGAAAGCGGGGTGGGCTGAGGACTTGGGCAAAGAATGGGCTGGATTTTGGAGGTTGAATCTGTAAACTCTGTGAAAGCAGAGACCAAGTCTGTCTTGTTCATGGCAATATCTCCAGCATCTAGCATGGATCCCGACACAGAAGGTGCTCAATAAATATTTCTTGAGTGATTGAATGAGCCAGACATTGTTAAAATACCTATGGAACCTTGCTGTGCCTCTGTAATCGTGAGTCACAGTGTATTCTGAGTAGGCCTTGAACTGGGAGTAAGTTCTTTGGGTCCCCCTTAGAGTAGAACACCTGGCTGAAGCGCAGGGGAAGCAAACACGGGGCTACTGACTCCACCGTCTAGTCAGACATCAATAATTGATGCAGGCACTCCTTCCGGGCAAGCATGCCAGCAGGCATTAACAGTCCATGGGAAGGGTGGGAGGAGGATAATGGCTCAGTGGTAGAGTGTGTGCTTAGCACTCATGAGGTCCTAGGTTCAATCCCCAGTACTTCCATTAAAAAAAAAATGGATACAGGTATTCCTTCTTGGGGGCATGGGTGGTTCCCAGAATTCTTAATATAGATCTTGGCCCACTGCCAGTCTATCAAAAATGGTAGTTGAGACATTCACCTCATGCTCCAATATGGCTGCTCGGTTCCAGCCATCATGTTCCCATTCCTGCCAGCAGGAAAGGATGCTCCCTCACCTTAAGGACATGTTCTGTAAGTCACACGTAACACTTCTCACGTTTTATTGACAGTGTAATTTTTTTTCCCCTTGGACATCATGTACCCAGCTAAAATTAAGGATTCTGTTACTATGGCGAGAGAAGAGAATGAATTCTGGGGCTCTGAGGGCAATCTCTATCACAGCTGCCGACGAGGTTGGGCTATTCTACTGAGGCCAGATGACTATTCACCCCACCCTGGGGTTAGGGTAGAGGCCTCAGGATGCCTGACCCAGTTTTTCTGAGACAGAGAAAAAGTGAAAGGAGTTTGAGTTAAGTTATTCCGGTTAAACTCCAGCTTGGAGAAAGGTTTGGTATTCAGTCGGTGCTTTCATTTCTGAGCCTTTGAGTTTTCCTAGTTGTGTGGTTTTGGTCTCTTATTCATTCAACAAACATTTATTGAGCACATGCTGTACAACAGATATAAGTCTGGCATTCATGGAGCTGCGAGTCTAATAGATGAGATAAATGTTAAATAATCACACCAATAAATATTTAATGACACAATGTCATAAGTGCTATAAAGCAGAACGGTACGATGAGCGAGTTCACCCCAGGGACTGAATTTATAACAGGAGTGGTCAGGAGATCTCTGACGAAATGTGCAGTTTATTTTTAGTGGAGGGAGGATGTCACAGTACTCTCAGCTGTTGCAAAGCGCAAGAAGTATTGCTGCAGCCGTGGCCAGAGGACAGCTGGAGGCTGGCTGGTGGCCAAGCAGTGGCTGTAGCGTCACCTCTGAGACGCAGATAGACTAGGAGCTGCAGGAACCAGCTCTCTCCATCACCACCCCGGCAGCAAACGACTAACTTCTCCTCTGACAATGGAGGGAAGTGAGAAGAAGAAGTGGTAGGGCAGGATAGCTCAGGTGGGCGAGGAGCGAGCCAGTTAGACAGTAGGGACTTCTGAGCAAATCTGGACCCTTGGACAGGCCAGGTCAAGGATCCCAGAACTGCCATACAGTCACTGATCTACACAGACGGATGTCGGGGGATTTATTTATTTATTTTAACATTAGGAGTAAGAGTTGCACTGTCTGATATAATAGCCTTTAGCCACAGGTGGCTAGATAAATTAAAATTAATTAAAAATAAAGAAAATTTAAAAATTCAGTTCCTCAGTTACACTGTCTCCATTTCCAGGGCTCAGCAGCCACCTGTGTTGGACAATACTGTATTGGTCAGTGCAGATACAGACATTACCATCACCACAGAGGGTTCTATTGGACAGCGCTGGTCTAAGGCACAGGCTTTGGAATTGAGTAGACTTGAGTTGGCATCTCATGTGGCTGTGTGACCTTGGACAAATCACTTGCCTTCTCTGAGCCTCACTTTTATCTTATGTACATGAGCACAATGACATTTCCTCGACATAGGAGGTGGGAAGCCCATGAGAGGATGAGAAGGAGGTTTCAGCTCCAGGGAGGGAGCAACAGAGCAGTGGAGTGATTGGAAACAGGGATTTCAGAGCCAGGGAGCCTGCCTTGGAGACCAGCCCCACCATGTGCTGTGGTGATGACCCTGTCATACCCTGTCTGAGACTCACTTGCTTTGTCTGTAAAATGGGGGTGGTTCTCCTTTCCTAAATGGGTGCAGTGAGGATGATGTAACACGTAAGAAATTTAGTGTAGAGGGTGGCACATGGACAGCCCTCAACAGACAAGATTTGAACTCAGGTCTGCTACTATTATTGCTAATTGTAGTAATATGGTAGGTGGCTTTGTGTTGACACGGTTATGTGTCACAGAAGCACTGAATGTCCCTCAAATGTTAGCTATATCCACACAGGAGCACTATTCATACTCATTTTAAGCAGATGAGTCTCAGAGAGGTAAGTGACTCGCCTAGGGTCACACCAGTACCCTTTGCCTACCATCTGTCAGGATTCTCCAGTGAAAGAAAGTGTTGGATCTTATTTACAAATGCATCATGGATTTCTGAGGGTTGAGACCCTTTACCCACTTCTCTGCATTTGGAAGGTGTTTTTTTTTTCTCTGAAAAGGAGCAAAAATAAGCTGCATGTGTAGAAGACATATTTTGGAGTATCTGCCCAGTTTATAAGCCAAAAACTCTCCCTCTTTTTTTTCTGAGTACTGAGTCCCCATAGACAAGGAGCTGGAGCTCTGATTGTACAGAACATCTCTGCCCTTACCCCAGCTACAGTGATGGGGCCTGTATTGACACCTGTCCCAAGTGAGCCAATCAGATACCTTCTCCAGGGGGTTCAGAAATCAGGCAAAGGGATGCTGGCTAAGTTGGGCTGTTCCTCTGAACATGAGCGTTGGGGATTTGGAAGCTATGGGATGGTGCCTTTCTCCATGTGGACTGAGAAGCATTGAGTGCCCATTTGCAGAGAGAACTGTGAATTCTATGTTCCTGGAGAAGAGGTTTACAAAGGCTGAGGGGTGGGGGACTGAGAGAGGCAGTGAGCAACTGCCCTGGTTCCAGCAGCTTTTCTGCTTTCTGAACACACACTCGAGGCTTTGGTGGCAGATTACAAGAATAGCCACAGATTTGTCTCTTCCCATTAAGGATGAGGTCATTTCCCTACCCCTCACCATGTGACTTTCTTTGGCCAGTAGAATGTGGCATAAGTGATATGTGCCTGTTCTTAACCTTGGCCCTAAGAGGCACTGCAGTTCTGCTCTCATTCTTGGAATCCTGGTCTGTCTTGTGAGTATGCTTGGGTTTGCCTGCTAGGGAATGAGAGATGACGTAGAAGAGTGGCTAGTTGACACAGCTGAGGCTATCCTAGTCCAGACAGCCCCTAGGCAACCTGCCAACTGACCAAAGATGCATAAGTGAGCCTGGCAGAGACCAGAAGAACTACCCAGCTGACCCTGGCCCACACTGATAACCTATAGAATTGTATGCTAAATAAATAGCTGTTGTTTCAAGTCACTAACTTTTGGGGATAGTTTGTTACACAGCATGTGCTAACTGATAAAGCCTTCAATTCCTGGAACTCTTCCTGGGTCCTTATGTTAAATTCCTTAAATTTCTAAATTCCCTGTATTTTTTCTTGAGCAACTTCAGTGAGTTTCTTTTGCTTGTAGCCCAAGAGTTCCAAGAATTATAGACTGCTTGTTTATGTGGCTCCAGGGATTTGGTGAGATGAGCAGATGGGGTATTGGTAGATGGCAAGAGGAGATGAGAGCAGTCCCTGGGGTTCTCAACAAGATGGGAACATCCCAGAGACAAATGATCCAGAAGCCAGGAGGAAGGAGCTCCCAGGAACTTCCTCTTGTCCCCAGCCCCGGGATTTTCCCCTCCCTACTGCCTGTTCCTGACGTAATATGTTCCTGATGTAATACCTCTTGGGCTGATAGACAAGTGCCCACACTTCAGAAGCACATTGTATTATTTTTTTTGCTACCCAACATATCCTGTCATGTAATAGCAGATAGTAGTTCTAGTAATGCTTGAATTATTAAAAATGGTACTATAACCTCTACCTTCTCTTGGAGCTGTGTTTATGAGACTTCATGTTTTTGTGATTTATCCATATTTGTTCCATCACTGTGTAGTATCTCACTGTGGAACCCACTGTGAGAAAATACAATAACTTTGATTGAAAAACAATTTGGGAGCATCAATAAAAGCTGAAGATACACATATTCTATAACTGAAATTCCACTCTAATTATCCACTGAACAGAAATGTTCACAATGGGTTCCACAAAATGTATATTTTGAAACAGGATATTGTAAAACAGCTGTCAGTATTTTTGAGTACCACACAAAAATTCATGGTTAAGATCTGCTTGCAATTATCTCCTTTTGTCTAGAGTCATTTATTTGTTTTTTATTTTCAGTCAGTTTATTTAAACTGAAAAAACAAAAGCCAAAATGGTTCAACCATTTCTTCGTCTGCCACACCTACAAGAAAGAGAGAGAAATAACAGCAACAATAGCAATAATAATAGTAATAATAAAAAAATGTGGCCAACGTTCATTGAAGGCTCACCATGTGCCAAGCACTATTTACAGAACTTTACTTTTACCATATTAGTTAATCCACATCCCTACCCTTTGAAGTAGGTGTTACATTACCATTATCCCTGTTCTACAGATGGGGCACAGAGCCATTAAAGGATTTACCCGAAGTCCCACAAGGTAGCATATGGCAGAGCTGGGATAAGCCAAAGGAGCCAGGCCTTAACTGCAAACCACGGGGAGGGTCAAGACAGCCGTGCTTGTCCTCAGGACCTCACCTCCAAGGTCACAGCCGATTGGACGAGGCTGGTTCCTTCTGGATGACGTCAGCATCGGTCTATCCTAACAGGTGTTGGCCAAGGTGGCGGGAGGACAGGAAGGGATCCCTCCTGCCACTCACAGAGGTAGGGACTCCAGGTAGTCTGGGTGAGGATTTTCACACCAGCCTGATTTCTCACCTTTCTCTTCTAAGAACCTAACTTTAGAGTTGTCTCTGGGTCTGATACAAGATCACCTCTTTGTCAGCGTCGTGTCCTTGATGAGTTGATGGATTTCTCTGAGATTTAGTTCTACTCATGTGGAAAATGAGCACAGGAACAGCCCCCATCCATGAGAGTTGCTGTGACTTGACTGAGGGCATGGGAAATTGGAGCCACAGTGACAAAGGTGATGTGGGTGATTCAGGCAGCAGCCTGGCCTCCCCTATTCCCCAACTCTAAAGGTTCCATACAACACTCACGGACTGGAGACCTGGCCCCAGGCCCTCCCAGCTGGTCCAAGAGGCCTTTCCAAACCATTTCAACATGCAGATTTCTCTTCCTCAGTACATAAGCTACCAAGGCTTGTATTGTCAATGGTGGAGAAGAAGCATTGAGGGTTAGGGGCTAGAACCAAGAGTGAGGCAGGGTTCAGGGCTCGAACCTTAAACTGTGGAGTCTGGAGCCAGTCCCTTCTTTTTGAGTCTTAGTTTCCTGTTTAACACAAAATGAGATCTTCACTCCTACTCCACCCCACCTCCTGCAGAGCTCTTGTGGAGATTAAATAATGTTTAGTAAGCACATACTAGGCACTTAATCCACAGTAGGATAGTACAGTATTATCATAATAGTTAATTTAATCTAAGATTAAAATGAAAATCAGATGTAAGTCAGATTCCATCCCTTCTCTTTCCTAAATCCTCCATGGCTCCTGTCTCACTCAGAACAAAAGCCAGGTCCTTACATGGCTAACAAGACCTTTTGCTGTCTGGTGCCCCACCACTCCTGCCCCCTCTCCACCCCTGTTTCCTTCTCTGATTCCATGTCCTATTTCTCTTCCCATTCCTCATGCCACATTGGCCTCTTGGCTGTTTCTTGAACATGCCATTCAGATCCCACCTCAGGGCCTTTGCACTTGCTGTTCCCGCTGCTGGGTATGCCCTTCCCCCAGATCCACTGGCTTCCTCCTTCCTTTCCTTTGCTTAATATCTTTGCTCCCATGTCACTTTCTCAGGGAGGACTTCACTAGCTTAGTTAAATTGTGTCCCATCCCCACACTCCCTGTGCTCCTTCCCAAACTTACCCCGCTCCTTAGCACTCACCATCAGCAACATACTATTGATGCTTTACTTGGTCATCACGTGTACCATTGGCATCTCAACTAGACTGCAAGTTCAGGAGGGCAGGGACTTTCCTCTGTTTATTCCCATGGTATCCCCAGTGCCTGGCACATGGTAGGGACTCAACAGTTATGTGTAGATGGGATGAATAGGGCTCTGACCATATCCTTGGCCCTGCTATAAAGGCTTTAGAAATATTACCTTGCTTAATCTAAACAACGGCTCTGAGGAAGGGGCCGTTATCATCACCCTGACTCTGCAGGTGGGCAAACTGAGGCACAGAGAGAGGAAGTGACTTGCCCATGGCTTCACTGTGGGTAAGTGACAGAGCTGGCATTTGAACCCAGGTCCAGGTGGGAAGGTATAGCCCAGTGGTATAATGCCTGCTTAGCATGCACGAGGTCCTGGGTTCAATCTCGTACCTCCATTAAAAAAATGAAAAAAAAAAAGAAAACACCTAATACCCTGTCCCCTCCCCCAAAAGAGATGGCCCTAGCTCCAGAACCCTCTCCTGTCTCTTTGTTCCCCAGAGGCCACTTTGAGAATGGATGATGGCACATCAGGGGTCAGTGTCATCCTTTCTGTTTTTGTCATCCTTTCTGGATGAGCTAAAAGCTCCTTGGGATGAGGCCGTTGGTCTGGCTTCAGTCTCGCTGCAGGGCAAGTTCTGTGCCTTGTGGGGGCTGAGTGGATGGGAGTGAGGGACGGAAAGTACCTTCACTTCTGGATTAAGGTGAAGACTATGCTTCCAATCAGTAACACGATCCCCACAAATGCAGCCACGATGAGGGCGATGGCAGATCCTCCTGACAGGGAGAGAGTGGGGTCCGGCTGGACAGGTGCGGGGTCTGTGGGATCCACATTGGCTTCTGGGGGCCGAGAGAAGGAGAGACTAAGGGAGCCACCCTCCTTCCATACCCCACCCCAGCTCCTGCCGTTCCACCTCTCCCCATCCTCTGGGTCTCCAGTCCAGCTTCTCCCTGTTCTCCTGCCCCAGTCTCTCCCCACCCATCTCCCCACCACACAGAAGCCAGAGGGGTCTTTTTAAAGTTCAAACTTGATCCTGTTCCTTCCCTGCTCAGAACCTTGCTATGGCTCCCCAGGATTTCACCTTGGCCTTTGAGTCCCTGACACCTGGCCAGCCTCAGCTCTCTCCACCCTCCACCTTTATAACGAAGCCCCACAGGATCCTCCTCAATTTTCTTTGTTCCTTTTTTTTTTTAATTGAAGTAGAGCCGATTTACAGGGTTGTGTTTATTTCTGTATATAGCATTGTGATTCAGTTATACATGCATATATATATATATTCCTTTTCATATTCTTTTTCATTATAGGCTATTACAAGATATTGAATACAGTTCCCTGTGCTAGACAGTAGGTCCTTGTTGTTTATCTATTCATATATAGTAGTTGGTATCTGCAAATCCCAAACTCCCAATTTATCCTTCCCCACCCCCTTGGATTCCACTCAATTGTCTGAGCTCAGCCCCTCTCTCTCCTACTTCCAGGCCTTTGTCTGGAATGCCCCTGGAGTGCCATTTATGCCATTTTCTCCCCCTTGGGCTGGATAATTCCTGTGTATTCTAGAATCAGCTCAGATGTCGCCTCTTCCAGGGAGCCCTTTCTGATTCACTCGCTGAGTTGGATACCCCCTTGGGTCCCACAGACTTTTGAGCTCCCCCAGCCCAGCCTTGCGCACTCTGGTCATTACCATTTGTAGACAGGTCTGTCCCCTACTGGACTGGGAGTTCTGTGAAGGCAGGGCCAGGGCTGTCTCTGTCACCAGATGTCCTCAGCACTGCCCATCATGGACCAGTCATATAGTAGGTGCTCAAAAAACATTTTCTGACCAGTTGATGAGTGAGGAAAGGGGTCTTAGAAGTATTGTCATTCTCAGTAAACATATCAGGGTCACCAGATACTCTGAGATTTAAATTTTTATCTCCCAGTAAATCACTGCAAAACCAAATCCTGAAGCTTCCACTGAACCCTAGCTGGGGAGAGGAGGCAACTTTTAGGAACGCAGCCAAGCCATGCCCCTTTCCATGCTCTGGACCTTTGCTTATGCATTCCCTGCTCTCTAGATCCCTCCCCATCTTCTCTACTGGCCAGCAACTCTGCATCCTTCCAGCTTGCTCCATGCTGCTCATCCTCCATGGATAGAAACATCAAATATAATATGCGTAACAGCTGCTATTTAAAGGTGTTATGCCAGCCTCACCCATATACTATTTCAGTTTCTTGTAGCAATCTGGCAGAGGTCTACACAATCACCTCTGTTAGACACAGGAGGAAGCTGAGGCTCAGAGAAGGGACATCACTTGTTCTAGGTCACCCAGCCAACAAGGCATAGGGGCAGGAAATGAACCCCACTTTGGCTCCCAAACCACTTTTCTTACCCCAACAACTGGCTGTTCTTGTTACTGCCACTTGAGCCTCCAAACACGCTACCGCACATGGTAAGAGGCACAAATGAATAATAATATAGATAATGCTAATCACAGCAGTGATGCTTGTCCATCCTTACTGAGCACTCGCTGGTGTTCAGTAGTGCTAGGCACTCTTATTTTAAGCTGTTCACCTGCTTATCTCATTGAATGCTCACAACTACACTTTGGAGTGGGCGCAATTATCTTCCCAATTTTACATATGAGGAAACTGAGGCACAGAGATGTCAAGGTACTGGTCTAAAATCACACAGCCAGGAAGTGGTAGAGCCAGAATTCAAATTCCAAAGCCCATACTCGAACCACTCGTTATATTATCACTTTCATTTTTCTCTCCAGCATATGCTGAGACTCAGAGAGGTGATGGGGCTTCTCAGGTTCACAGAGCCAGCAAATGGTTGGATGCAAGACCTAGGCAGTAGCCTCCAGATCCTGCCCTGAGCTTTCATTAGAGTTCATGTCTTTGGGTCTCAGCCTCCCATCTGTAAAATGGGCTGATGATCCTCACTCTGCCAGGCAGATGAAAGAATGGGGTGCCTTCTTGGCTATAAAGGGCCTCAGAGGGGACTGCTCATAGAAGGTAGCTCAACGGAATCAGGAAAGCTGGCCACTGACCAGCAAGGGTGCAGGGGTCTGGGGTGAGGGTGGGAGACTCACGTGGCAGCGAGATAGTCACAGGCCTGGAGAAAGACACTGCCTGGCTATTCTCGGCGAAGCATACGTAGGTGCCCAGATCCTCTAAGGACAACCTCTGAATAATTAGCTTCTCCCCAGTCCCGCGAGGCTTCCCATTGAAGGTCCATCGTAGCACAGGCTCAGGGTTGACGGAAGCCACCCACTGCAGGATCACTGAGTAGTTGAGGTCACTGTAGATGACACCGTTTGTATTCCCTGGGAACGTCAGCAGCAACACCCCGTCCGAGTTGGCTGTGCAAACAGGGAGCAAGGTCACGTGGGTGGAGGCCACTCACAGAGACTGAGCACTTCTTCAGTTCACGACAGAGGCATTCATTCATTCACTCATGAACGAATGTGCTTGGAGTGCCTGCTCTGTGCCCAGTGTTGCTCCAGACGCTGGGGGTAGCAGAGCTGTTGGCATCCGCACCCTCAGCACTTCCACCTGCCAACGCTGCACCTGTTGCCCCACGGCTGCCATGGAGGCAGCGGACCAGAGAACTGGGAAGTGGACACGCCCATGCCCTCTACACTGCTCTGCTCTCAGTTTCTCGCGCTCACCAAGTTCTCTTACCCCTCCAGCCCTGTCCACACTGTTCTTGCTGTCTGGAACAACCTGTCTCATCATCTTTACTGGCTAACCTCCCTTCAGATAGCATTTGAAATGCCACTTCTGCAGAGAAGCTTTCTTTGGCTCTGTCCTTGAGGTTATTCATTTCACGTCTCTCTCCCCCGCCAACTGGGAATTCCATAGTCGGAGGAACCAACTCTGTGTCATTCACTGCCGCGTTCCTCCTTCTCCAAGAAGCCCTCCCAGGCCGTCCAGAGGGAGCCAGGCGCCCTCTGGGCTCCCATAGCCAGCTGGCTTGTCCCAGCCCTGCCCACTCTGAGTCATCCCTGTCTGGGGATGCATCGTTTTCCCCACTGGATGCTGAGCCCAGGAGGGGAAGGCCAGACCAGGGCTGTCTCAGCCAGGTTATGTCTCCACCACTGCCCACCACAGGGCCAGGTACAGGGTCAGGGTGGTGGTTTGTTGAATTAATAGGTAGTAATGTTGACATGCCCACCTCAAGCCTTCCCCTGAAGCCCCAGCTCCCTAACCCATATCACTGCTTCTAGGGACCAAACACCTTTTCTTCACACCCCATCATTCACCCACTGTGGAGCTGGGAGCCCACAGGCATGCTGGGACACAGAGACAAATTGGGGAGTAGGCTGATCAGCAGGTGGCTTGCCTGACTGATCTAGAAGCCAAATGCACTGTGGTTGGAAGGAACCATTGGCTAAGCTTGATGTACACTTGGCTTAAACTTGGGATGGGTGAGACCCCCAAGGGCATCCTCAGATAGAAACTTGTGGCAGAAACTTCTGGCTATCTCCCTCCATCTCTTCTCCCCTTCTTCCTTTAGTTTCAGAATCCCACCTTTCAGCTGGGTATATGATTGCCCAGGATAAAGACTACATTTTCAGCTTCTCTTAAAGCTAAGTATGACCATGTGACTAGTTCCCAGCCAATGAGATGTGAGCAGCCTCTGTGTTGGGCCTTAAAAGGAAGGCATCTTCACTCCCCTTCCCCTCCCCTGTAGTATTGGTTGGAGTGCAGATGTGATGAGAGCCATCTTGGGTCCCACAAGCAAGACAAAACCTACTGATGATGGAATAATGAGAAGGAGCCTGGGTCCTGATACCATGAAGCCACCATGTCATCCCTAAATGGTTTATGCCAGACTGCTATGTGAGAGCTAAATCTCCTTCTTGTTTAAGACACTGTTACTTTGGGTCTTTGTTAGAGCATCAATCTCTGAGTCTTATATGGTCTCCATTATGGGCTAAATTATGTCTTTCCCTCACCTTCTCCAAGATTCATATACTGAAGCACTAACCCCCAGAACCTCAGAAAGTGACAGCATTTGATGCTAGGGCCTTTAAAGAGGTAATTAAGTTAAAATGAGGCCATGAAGGTGCGCCCAAATACAATCTGACTGATGTTCTTATAAGAAGAGATTAGGACTCACAGGGAGACACCAGAGGTGACAAACAGAGGAGAGACCATGTGAGGACACAAGGAGAAGGCAGTAATCTGCAAGCCAAGGAGAGAGGCCTCAGAAGAAACCAAACCTGCCGACACCTTGATCTTGACTTTCAGCCTCCAGAACCATGAGAAATAACTTTCTGGTTTTTAAACCTCCCGGCAGGTGGTCTTTTGTTGTGGCAGCGCTAGTAGACTAATACATCTCTAAACCACCTTCTAGAGGATGAGTCTGGTTAGCCTCAGGACTTTGTTTTTCCGGTTTAGGTGTGAAAGTTCAAGTCCAGAGCTGAATAGCTCATAAAAACCAAGGTGAGTTTAAAGGCTGCCACCAGAGACCCCTGTCCTTCCCCAAGTGATAGTGAACAAATATTTAATGAAGATCTATTGAAAAGTGTGATAGGTAACAGAAATGGCCAAGCACATTGCAGCTTCTCTCACCGGGAGGTGAAGCTTATTTCTCTCCCATTGGAGCTGGGCCAGTCATGTGACTCATTTTGGCCAAAACAATGTGGTGGAAGTGATGGCACGCCAGTTCTGAGTCTGGGCCTCTGGAGGCCTTGCAGCTTTCGCTCTTGTTTCTCTTCCGTTGCTGAGTGAACAAGCCCGGGCTAGCCTGCTGGTGGATGAGAGGCCTTGTCGCCCATTTACCCCCATTGTCCCAGCTGCCAGCCAGGCCACTGCCAGACATGGGAAGGAGGCCACCCTGGACCAGTGCCCAGGCACTCATTCCCTAGCTGACCAGAGACACATAAGTGGGCTTAGCTAAAACTAGCTGAGACCAGAAGAACTGTCCAGCAGAATCATGAGCTAAAGAAGTGGTTGCTATTTTAAGTTTTGGGTTGGTCTGCTAGGGAGCACAGAATGGGTCCTGATGGGCCCTGCTGACCAAGAACTCACCCCTCCTGCCGTAGGGCCCCACTCACCCTTGACCTGTATCTGCTCCGTCACACTCCTGCGTCCCTTGCTGGTTTCCAGCACCATGGTGTAGCTGCCCGCGTCCTGAGTTGTCACATTTCTAATGACCAGGCTGCCTTGGGTGTCCAGTGTCTCCCGGCCAGTGTGGCCAGGCCCTGGGAGGCCCTCAGGGGAGAAGATCATGGCTTCCGACCGGGCCTCGTGCCCTCGAAACCAAGAAGTGGAGAGAACACCATCAAGGCTTCTGCGGACAGGCAGGTGGGCATCAGCTCCTTCCGTCAAGGGCGCCAGAGATGCAGAGGAAGGCAGCTCCAAGAATGCAAGCAGGATGCCTTGGAGTGGGGGGCAAGGAGAGGAGAGAGCAGGCCAGCAATTGGGACCAAAGGCAAGATGCTGCCCCAGCAATTAATCCTTCCTGACCTGGTGAGATTGAGTACCACCCAGAGTTGATGATGACAATGGTGATAATAATAATAATAAAATAGTGTAGAAATAAAAGAAATATTCCTTGAGCACCTGCAAGCCAGACATTCCCTAAGTGTTGGACATGTATTATCTCCCTTATTCCTACATCAGCCCCACAAAGTACTTATTATGCTGGATGTCATGCAGGTTTGTCCTCTACCTTTTTCTGCACCCTCAACGGCTGACTTCTCTGAGCTGCATCACTGGGGATCGCTTGCCTTGGGTTTCTGGTTGCTTTCTGCCAATGGAGGCATTGGTGAAAGGCAGGAGGACAGGAGCAAGTGACCTTGAGGGAACTGGTCCCATAGCTCCCTCCCTGCTCCATCAACACTGATTGGTGAGGTCCCTCTACTAAAGCTCCCATTGGGTGCCCCTCTCCATATGCCATTCTTTTTAGGCTTTGGTGTCTGCTCTTCCTCTTATAGCTTCTAGCCCAGGGGAAGTAACAGCTTCCCGCTGTTGCTAGCCGTTAGGTGCTGCACAGTTCCCTGTCTTCCATGGGTTACCCGTGCCCTGCCTACACCTCTGCCAATAGCCCCCCCTATTAAACCCTCCTCATTACTCCTTTTGAGTAAACCATCTGCTTCTTGCCTCAACTCTGTCTGATACAGCTATTATACCTCTATTGGAGATGAGGAAAGGGAGGCTCAGAGAATTTAAGACATTTGTCCAGGATGTCTTAGGTGATAAACAACAGAGCTATGATCCATGCCCAGGCAGTTGAAATTCTCAGCCACTAAACTGTACCATCCAATGTGCCCCCATCCCTGTTTCTCTCACTTCCTCTAATTAAATTTCCACATTGCTTAGAGAATGAAGTTGAACCCTTGGAGTCTGGCCTCCAGACCCTATGCACTTGCCCACTCTTCTTTCTCTCACTGGAATGATCACCAATGCAGTAAAAACATCAACTTCTGTCAAAAAGGACAGAAAAATTTGACATCATAATAAAAAGGAACTTTTGCAAAGTTTAATAAAAACCCCAGCATGCACAAAGTCTGAAAGACCATGACCTCCCAGGAAAAATTATTTGCAACTGATATCACAGACGAAGAGCCCATTTCACTAATACAGAAAGAGCTCCTAGATATCAGTAAGAAAAATATCAGCATCCTAACAGAAAAATGTACAAAGGAGATGAGAAGGAGGTTCACAGAAAAGAAAATTCAAATGTCTCTTGACATAGGGAAAAACGTTCTGTTGTACTCATAGTAAGAGAAATGCAAATGAAAACAAACCAGGATTACTCTTTTCACCTATCAGGCTGGCAATGATCCAGAAGACTGACGCCATGTGTGGGTGAATCTGAAGGCAACAGGAAACTCGCACACGGGGCTGGTACAGCCCCGGGTGGAGGACAGTCTGGCAAAGTCTTTCAAGATGAAAAATCCCCATATCCTTTGACTTTGTAATCAAGCATCAGGGAGAGTGTCCCACAGATACACTTTCGCAGTCTGAAATGACTAAGGTGCAGGGTTATTTGCCACACTATATTGATTATGGCAACTGCCCATCCATAAGGAACTGATTAAGTAAATGATGGTCCATTCACACAACGAAACAATACAGCTATGCCAAAGGATGAGGAAGAACTCAGGGAAAGGTCACCGAAGTAAGTCGTTAAGCTACAAATGCACACTGCTGAACAGTCATATGGTATGCTACCTTTGCTGTAAAAATGGGAGAAAAGTAAATATGAGTTTGCATTTTCTTGTAAACACATAAAGAATCTCTAGAAGGGTACATAAACATAGTGGTTATCTGTGTCTGGGGTGTGGGGAGGGAGGGGACATGGAAAATGGGGTAGGCTGGTGGGGGGACAGACTTCAGTCAAGGCCTTTTAATATATCCTTGAGACTTGAGCCATGGGGATGTACAGCCCATTCAAAAATTAAGTAAAATTTGAATAAATGAAATAAGAGAGTATAAACTAGGTTCTTAATTATCTAAGACAGACAAATGCACACATCCCAGAATGCAGGCTCCAGAGCTGGACTGCCAGCATGCAAGTCCCAAAACTTATTAGCTCTGGTGACTTTGGGAAAGTTACTTAACCTCTCTGAGCCTCAGTTTCCTTATCTATAAAATGAGAATAATAATGTCTCTGGTGATTTTCATCTGGGGACGATTTCGCCCCCCACCCAGGGGACATTAGCAACATCTGGAAACTTTCAGGTTGTCACGACTTGGGATGGGGGTGCTCCTGGCATCTGGTGGGCAGAGGCCACGGAGGCTGCTAAACATCCCACAGTGCACAGGACAGCCCCCCACAACAAGGGCTCATCGGGTCCAACTTGCCGGTCGTGCCGACGCTCAGAAGCCCTGGTCTAATGCTTGTAAAGTGCTTAGAATAGTGCGCTAACAAAGTGACTATCGGATAAATGGGGTAGGTTGGACATTATAATTATCATCATTCTTATCATTCTTGCCTCCACACTCACAAGTACTGGGTATACCGTAAATATGCCTTTTAAGATAAAAAAGCTACAGAATAAGTGGTTAAGTTTTAAGGGTCAGAAATAGCCACTGACAGAACAGATGTTAATACATCAGCTTTCTTCTGGGTAAATGAGTAAGAAGTAGCAGCGAGAGAGAATGCATCCCAGGGCAGGCGGCATCGTCAGCGTCACATGCACTGAGCCTTGGGAGTGGGAGTGAGCGGTCTCAGAAGGCGGCTTCCAGCAATCAGCTGCTACTGTGTGCTGGCTGAGTGCCCGGGACTGCGCCAAACTCTCAACTGTTACCTCACAGATCCTCTCAGCAACTCCGAGGTTGGCACTAGTCTGTTTTACAGGCAGGGAAACTGAGGCACAGCCAGCACGAGTCTCAGAGCCACGGTCATAAGTGGATTGCTGGGAGTTGTCCCGCCGTAGGGCCTTCTGGGGGCTCACTGCCTACCTCCCGTCTCCATTGATTTTTATCTCTGAGTCGGCAGCTAGTGTGACTTTTCTACCCCTCTGCTCGTAAACCTTCCATGGCTCCCTAGTGCCCTCAGTGCTCCTTTGCCTGGCACCCCCCCTTTTTTTTCTTACCTGGCACCCTTGCTACATCTCCAAGATCCTCTCACCACTCTTTCCTCATTCTCTGCATCAGTCAGACTCCGTGCAGCTGCTCTGGCCTCTGGGCCCCTGCCTGTGCTGTTCTCCCCACCTAGAATGCTGTTCCTCCCCAACTCTATATCCAGCTGTGATTCAAGCCCAGGCACCCACCTCCCCTTCTGAAATCTTCCCTGACCCTCAAGTGTGCTTGGTAATAGATACTACGATGTTTCAGCAGGGAACTTCAATGACTTGATGGGGTGATGGAAGCTCTTGCCAAAGTGACAGGAATAAAGTGTTATACCCAAGAATCTGCTCAAGATTTTGCTTTTCAAAAAAAAAAAAGATTTTGCTTTTCTGTCTTGGTGGGAAAGTTTGCTGTCTTATGCTTATGAAACAAGAGCACAAGGATGCAATTGGCATAGCTGGTGTCCTATCTTTCTGAGGTCCTGTTTCGATTTTGACAGGTTTGAAAGGTTCCCCATCCCCATCCCCCACCTCCCCAGCTCCAGACCTGAGTCCTCTCGTCTGGGTCTCCCTCCCCCTACCCACTCCTGCCCTAGCCAGCGATGCTTGGTCAGCGTGGTCTGGGGATGGGTCTGTCTTCCTTCTGGACTGTGAGCCCCAGGAGGGCAGGGCTGGGACTGTCTTGGTCACTGTTGTGTCTCTAGCACCACCCAGCACAGGCTGGACACAGAACAGGCACTAGCAGGGGTTTGCTGAATAAGTGACCGGAGGGGGAGATCTCAGGTCATACAGTTCGCATTCTGGGATTGAGTTCTGCCTCGGACGCAGCTGCAGGTACCTGGTGATTCAGGAGTGTCCTTAGGCATCTTGAGAAGGAAACCTCATATCTGAGCAATCCTTACGGTAGCTGGTGTAGAATCATGGTTTCATTTGCAGACTTTGAGGCCATTGGACATGGGTTCATAAACCTGACTCTGCCACTTTTATTTCTGAGCTCTGACCCTCAGTTTCCCCACTCGTCATGGAGGGTGGATAGTAGCCAGTTCATAGGAGTGCCCGAGATCCAATGAGATCATGAATTTTCAGGGCCGAGGACAGTCTAACTTAAGTATTATATACATATATATTTAGGTATTTTACATATATATATAGGTATTTATATATATGTAAACATATATAGCTTGTATATAAGGTAAACACAATATAATAATACCTTACCTATATAAAATACCTATAAAGTATATATATAAATATATAAAGTGTATATATATATATATGGAATTTCAGAGCTGTAAACATATAGATGATTCCAGAACTCTTTTTTTTTTCCTCAGGAGGAGGTAATTAGGTTTACTTTTTTATTTATTTTATTGATGGAGGCACTGGGGATTGAACGCAGGACCTTGTGCATGCTGGGCATGTATTCTACCACTGAGCTCTACCCTCCCCCTAGAACTCTTACTTGACAGGAGCGTGGCTATTTTATTTTATCTCTAACCTTCAATCAAGTGGGAAAACGTCTCTATTCAAGTTTTTCCTATTCGAGCCCAGGACATTCCCTGAATCACTATGTATATTGATTATATATGTACACCAGAATGTGTATTTTATATATATATATGTATGTATGTGTGTGTGTATATATGTGTGTGTGTGTGTGTGTGTGTGTATATATCAGATTATACCAGATAGGTATACCAGAATGTTAAACTTGACTCTCCCATTGTCTCAGAATTTCCCCAGAGGTTTCAGAGGCTGAGAACAAAACAGCAGATGACAAGAGCCCTACATTCTCAATTGAGGTCTGGCTAACCGGTTGCCCATCCCCAGTTCCTCCGGCACCGGCCGCTCTGCGCTCACCAGGCTTTGGGACGGGAGACAAGAGCTCATGGAGAGGAGGCGGCGGCACAGAGTGAGGCTTTCTACAGGAGAGGTGAGGATGAACTGGGGGTCCTCCTGAGGGGGGGGGATAGGGGCTGCGGCTCTCCTCTGCACCCCTGGCCAAATGAGGATGGCGCCAAGGGAACCTCTTGGCCAGCTGGAGCTGTGCGCCCTGGAGTTTGTGGGAACTTAGACTGATAAGTCCCCAGGGGAGGGATGGAGAAGAGGCCCTTTGGGGTGGAGGAGAGAGAGGGCTGGGTTGACATGGCCCATACCTCCAGCTGTTGGTGGGACAACAAAGATGTTCACGAGTTTCCCATGAGCCAGTGTGGATGTCTCGGAAGGGAGCCAGCTGGAGGCCACCCTGGCAAAGACACCCCCGTTGGGAGAGGACTTGCTGGGTAGGTCCCCTCAACCATGCCTCAGCCACACAGGAGGCCATGTCCTCACCTTACAACTACAGCGGCCAAGTAGAAACTTTCCTGCCCCCTTCTAGCCCTCCTACCCTCTGCCCATGGCCTTGGGGGGCCGCAGACCTCAGCTCTGGGTGGGGAGAAAGGACAGAGAGAGAGAAATAGGAATGAGGCCCACCACATCCCACCACATCCTCACTGCAGTCTGAACCAGGCCTGAGCTGGGGAGGAGGCAAAGCCTTAAACTAGGTGGAGTTTGAGGTTTGGAAATGATACAGAACTGGCCTTTTCTAAGACCTGGAAAAAGAGGCAATTTATTAACTATCTGAGAGGCAGATGTGTGTAATCTCTGGAAGGTGTGGTCTTGGAGGCCAGACCATCTGGGTTCGAATCTTCCTTCTGCTACTTCCAAGCTGTGTGGCCTGGGGAGGATACATAACCCCCCTGTGCCTCAGTTTCCCCCTCTATGAAATAGGGATCATACAGCCCTTGCCTCATGGGGTTGGGAATTAAATGTTACTACATGAAAGCATTTAGAACAGGCTGCCACATAGATGTATTCAGTCACAATGACCTCTCTATATTATGATTGTTATTATTATTACTGTTCTTATTATTAAAATTGTTATTAGATATGGATAGCTGGGGTGAGACGGGATGCTCTGGCGGAAAGGGGCTGAGGTGGGGTCCTGGATTCTGCTTCTGCCCTTGCCAGCTGCCTGCTCTTGGGCAGATGACCCCGCCCCTATCTAAGCCTCATTTTCCTCCTTCTAAAAGGGGGGGTCAATTGCACAGCCTCTTGGGGATTTCAAGAGCTCTCGGGTGCCCATTCTGCATGGGTTTTAAACTGACCAGAGTCAGAGCTCCGAGTGGGAGCGTCTCTGATTTGTATAGGGACTCTCCCTGGGGATGTCCCTATCTTGTCCCCAGTCCGTAGGGTTACCCCTGTCTCTCACGCACCTGTTAGAAGCAGCCTCTTCCAGGCAGGGCTGTGGCCGGAGCCGGCGCCCAGAGGACACCTCATGCCGGGTCCTGTCCTGGTGGCGTGGAGGAGGTCGCCGGTCAGGAGTGGGGTCTCCCAGACCGCACAGTCAAGTACTCAGCCTTGGCCCCGCCTCCGCACCTGCCCTGAGCGTTTCCTGGCAACACCTCCGCTTCGTCCAGTCTCGGGTTCCAGCCGTGGGCTGGAAAGTCACCACCAAGTGGTCACCCTTCTCTAGCACTGAGTTGATGGCTGTGGTGGGTGGGGAGCAGGCTAGGGTGGAGTCCGTGGAGAAGAGGCTCTGAGATTTCACTCCCCTCTCTCTCTCTGCTCCCACTCCCAGCCCCTCCAGACCTGGAGAATGGTGAAGATGGAGGGTGGGGCAGGCTTGTCCTGCCTCTGTAACCGCAAGTCAGAGGAGAGGACCGACCAAAGATCGTCAGGTAGGCGGTGCTGGCCTCTTGGCTTTGCTCCAGACTCTGTGACTATTGCTCTGAGCCTCAGTAAAATGGGGGTGTTAATAATAGTGCCTGCCCTAGAGTCAGAGGGACCCATGGACATCAGGTTCCCAGCAAAGTGCCTGGCATATAGTAGGTGCTCAATAAATGAACATAGCTATTAAAATAATGCAAATTATTATTGATAGCCGGGGTGTCTTGGAGTCATATTCAGAAGCCCCTTGCTCATACTGTATCCTGAATTTGGGATTTTGGAAGGGTAAGGCACAAAAGTTCATTTCTCACATCCTTTTGATCCTCTAGACCCATTCTTTCCTTCTCTAATTAATAATTTTATTGCTTAAACTATAACTGGTGTTCACTGTACACCTGCTGTGTGCCAGGCACAACAATAGCCTTTTACAGTTGCCTGATTGAATCCTCATAGGAGTCTTGAGGGGCTGGTATGATCATCCTCATAGGATTCTTGAGGGGCTGGTATGATCATCCTCATTTTCCAGTGGTGCGTGGAGGCTGAGTAATTCACCTGACATCTCTCAGCGATTCACCGTGCCTTTTGTCAGTTCTTGGATCAAGCCACCTCAGGGGCTTAGCACTTGCTCTTCTTAGAGGTTTACCCCTGTCATCTCATGGCTGACTGCATCTCATTATTCCAGCCTCAAATCATGTATCAGCTCCTTAAAAAGGCCTTCCCTAACACCTACTGTAAGTCAGGCCCCAGCTTCTTGCTAGCAAGACACACTGTTTAATTTTCTTTACAATATTTATTACTCTCTGAGACTATTTATTTCTTTGTTTGGTTGTTTATTTACCTGTCTCTACTCCCCTACACCCACCTCCTGAACCAGAATGTCAGATCCAGGAGGGAAGGGATTTTTGTCTGGCTCACCACCGTGTCTCCAGTGTCTAGAACAGTACCTAGCACATTATGGGTGAAAAAATTTCCTTTAGGGGATGCATGAAAGAATGAGTAAGTGGGTGAGCATAATATGAGTGTTGGAATTTGAACTCAGAAGTTCATGCTTTTCTCTGCCGGAGATGCCCAGGTTCTACCCCACCCTGGGGCAAAGTTTCCCCCACGAGTCTCTAAAGCAGTCATCATCAAGTGACTTGGTTATGTCTTTATTAACATTAGCCGTACTGCCTCTTTTATGATTTTTCTGAAGGCCTCTGTTAGGGGACTCGGTAGGCCAGGGGATGACCAAAGGATGATAAGCAAATACTTGCAACATCATTAATAACCATCTGTCGATGAGGACTGTAGTTTCCGCTCCACCAGCATTCACTCTCTTGTATCTGGGTAACACCAGGTCTGGCCAATCAGAGCACTTCATCCTCCAACCACAATGATTGGGTAGAGACTGGACATGTGATCCAAGCCTGGCCAATGAGAGCATTTCAATCCCATGCCGCGGTGATGTCTTGAGAGTTGGGCACATGACCTAAAGCAGGCCGAGGAGGAGCAAAATGAGGATTTTTATTGGAGCTCTGGAGAAAACAGCATTTCTTTCTGCTGTTCTTGCTAAAGTTGAAAGGATACAACTGTGGATACAATCATGGGTAGAGACGCTGCTTCAGAGTGAGGCCAACCTTAGGAAAGCATAGCTGGTAGATGGACAGAAATTTCTGACGCCATCATTTAAACACCTAGATCCAGCTGTGCCTAAAGTTGGTGTGGTGCTAATCCTTCATATTTTTCATATTTTTTATTTAATTATTTTTAATGGCGGTACTGGGGATTGGACTGAGGACCTCAAGCATGCTAAGCATGTGCTCTACCACTGAGCTAACTATACACACCTCCCTCCTTCATATTTTGTTTTATGTGAGTCTATATATATTCTCACTGATCTTCCTAGAACAGTTTGATTTGGAATTCAGTTACTTGCCTCCAAAAGAACTTTGAAAGGAAAAGTGAAAAATAGAGTTTTGAGAGCATATGACTGGGGATCTAGCAGAGACTGAGGATGGGGAGGGGAAGCCCCTTGCGGAGGCGATGGTTACACTGACCCTGGGGGAGAAGGAGAATTTAGCAGGTCAGTGGTTCACAAGCTTCAGTCTTTCTCATACCACATCATAAATCCTTCCATATGCACACCCACATCCATTTTAATTTGTTTACTCAATAGTTTTCTTTAAAATGACTGAACTAAAATAAGCTCAAGTCAGTTTTAAAATATTAACGCCCCCAAATTATATACTAATATACTAATTACATTCATGCAGATGAAAATAAAACATTTCTGTCCACATGACTGAGGAAATTTTTGGTGTATCACCAAAAGAGCATGAGACCCAGTCTGTTACATAATGATGTGAAGATACTTAACATTACTGAACTGCACCTTAAAAATGGTTAAGATGGTAAATTTTATATTATGAGAGTTTGTAAAACACAATTAAATTTTTTAAAATTTGTTTTTTAAAAAAATAGAAGAGGGCCAGGAGCAATCAGGTACGTAGCTTGATTTTACAGTCCAACCAAAGTAGGATGCAATTTAAATAAACCCTTTCTTACATTCCAAGAAATAGCTAAATTACTTACATAGAAATCATGACAAACCATCACTGAGTCCATAGTTAACTTGGGGAAGGGATTGACTACTTAAATAGGAAGAAAGAAGGCAAATGGCAAATGTGACATCTTAATAAGTCACTTCTCTTTTATTAGGGTCAGATAGCTTAGTCCACCATCACTAGTGATGTCATGTGAATATTATGTAGCTCCTAATATGTTGTGATAAGAAGGGCACTTCACCTCTATGGTATTTTCCTCCCCAAACTCATAGCCCCTGTCTGAGTATTTGTAATTTAAGTTATTGTCATTTTGAATCTGTTACACACAGACAAATTTTAAGCCATTCAGTTTGGAGGCAGCAGAAAGTAGGGGAAGGTGATGGCAAACCCAATGGACCACAGGACCTGGCCATGTTTCCTGCTATTGTTTATTGTTCAGATAATAAAGCCATCGTGGTACCCTCCCTTTTGCTTACTCCTGCATCTCTTTCTCTCTCTCAGTTGTTTCTGCCTGCAGGCCAGGATGAGGGGTGATGTTCATTGAGATCTTAAAGCTCCACCCAAATGCTGGTAGAAAAGTAGGTGTAAAGAAACCAGAGGTTATCTGGATCTTCTTCTGCAAATCAGGCCCTCCCTAAGCAGGGAAAGACCAGGTATGGGTTTCCCCCTGGATATAGGAAGCTGAAAAGAAAATGTCCCAGGGATTTTAAATTGTGGATTCATTTGCTCACCATCCGAGCCTTCCTTCTTCTGGCGTGCCTTCATATAGCTAAAACTACACTTCCTTACATCCCTTGAAACCAGGGTTCTGCCAATCTGACCCACTTGCATGAGATTTGGAAAGAGAAAGTGGAACATAGATTCTGCTTACGATGCTTTTGCCACATATTTTGGAAAGCACAGTCACGAACAGGCTGGTGGGTTTTTTGGTTGGTTTTTTTTTTTTGGTTGGTTTTTTTTTTTCTGAGACACTGCTAGTGACTGGCTTCATGCATTTTGAGAGGTTCTTCTCTTTCTGAATCCAGCAAGCGTGATGTGGTTCTGGAGCACAGGCCTGTTAGTTTTTTTGTTTTGTTTTGTTTTGTTTTTAACAAATTGAAGGTTTGTGGCAACCCTGTGTTGAACAAGTCTATCAGCGAGCGCAATTTTTCCATTTGCTCACTTCGTCTCTGTGTCACATTTTGGTAATTCTTGCAGTATTTCAACCTTTATCATTATGATTATATTTGTTATGGTGATTTGTGATTAGTGATCTTTGATGTTGCTACTACAACTCGCTGAAGGCTCAGATGATGGTTAGCATTTTTTAGTAATAAAGTATTTTCAAATTAAGGTATGTGCATTTTTTAGACATAATGCTATTGCACGTTTAATAGACTACAACTTTTATACGCACTGGGAAGCCAAGAAATTCCTGTGACTTGCTTTGTTATGATATTTGCTTTATTGCAATGGTCTAGAGCTGAACCAGTAATATCTTGAGGTATGCCTGTAGCTGCAGTTTTTTGATTCCCCACCTTTCAGTGATGGTGGAGGGAGCATCTCCCCTGGTGGGTCAGTTCTGCAGCCTCAGTTCTTCAGCTTGTGGGGTCTGGTGGCATCAGCATTCTTTACCTTTTCCATCAGAGGATACCTAATTGTCTACCCCTGGCGTGGGTCTGTCCCTTTCAGTCTCTCACAATTTAATCAATCCAATCCTAAATCAAATCAGATGCACAAGAATGTCACACACCAGACCCATCCTCCCAACATTTAGAAAACACAAGTGCAATAGCACCTCCCAAGTGAAAGCAGTTTTCTTGCCTTGCTGTTTTCAGCCATGGCCCATACAGCAAAAGGAGGTAAACAATTTAAACGATACAACACTGTTTGTTTAAATAAAAAGGATCGAGCAGAATCACAGGTGTTCTTTTTAGCTCCATGAGGATGGAAGAAGAGAGAAGTGACAATGAAAACTGAAGTCTTGGCACTTTTCAGGAAAAGGGAGCATCATTGTGGATCTTATTACCTGAGGCAACAGATTATTATTAAGACAACCAGTCTAGATTTGGGAAGTATTATGGACTAAATTGTGTCCCCCTCAAATTCATACATTGAGCCCCTAAACCCCAGTGTGACTGTATTGGAGACAGTCCTTTAAAGAGGTAATTAAGTTTAAATGAGGTCATAATGGTGGAGCCCTAATCCAATTGATTCAGTGATCTTATAGGAAGAGGAAGAGACACCAGAGATGCTCGTGCACACAGGGAAAGGTCAGCTGAGAACACAGCAAGATGTTACCCATCTGCAAGCTGGAGAGACCTCAGGAGAAACCAACTCTGCTAGCACCTTGACCTTGGACTTCCAGCTTCCAGAACTATGAGAAAAAACTTTGTTGTTTAAGCCACCTTGCCTGTGGTATTTTGTTAGGGCGGCCTTAGCAAACTAACACAGCAGGTTAATGGGGGCTCTCAAAGGATGCAGCAACCTCAATTTTTGAAGTCTGGGTGTCTTATAAGACTCCTTTGTTTGTAACATTTGTAAAAAGAGTCTGCTTTTCAGAAGCTGCAGGAGAAGAGAGAACATTTTCTTTCTTGTTGCTGAGATTTTTGTTACCAGTTAGAACAGCCTAGAGTTCCAAGACCAAGTCTTGCAATCACATTTCTTTTTAGTGTTGAGAGGAGAACAAAGAAGCAGCTTCAACATGGTCAAAACTTTTATAATGTAAAAGGAAATGGGAATAATAGAATTATCAATAGAACATGAGGCATGCAACATTTTGCACCCATTCAAAATAAAGAAATGACATAGGAGAGAAAAGTAAAAATTTTAGTTCGAGCTGTTCCAGGATGGCTGTGAAAGGCCAGTCTTTTGGACTCAATGACCTGTCACTTTAAGCTGTATCCTAACTCGAGGTTAGCAGTGACATTCAGCTATCTCAAATCTCAGAAAAAACCTGCCTCTGCACAATCGCCTCACCTCTCAGGGAGTTGCATTTGAAAATCTCTTGTATTCTCACAAAGTTGAGAAGTCTACAATGGTTACAACTCCAGTCTTCAGGTCTTACTTGGGCGGGGGGCGGGTGGCACTGTGTTCTTTCCCATAATGTTCATCTCGTATTTTAAAACCTTTTAATGGACATTCCTTCTTGCCCTCTGTCTCCCTGCTCCTTATCCCATCCTATACTTAACTGAGCCTGGACTATGATCAGGTAAGAAAACCAGCCTCCAAAATATCATGCTTTTGGCTGCAAAAAAAAAAAAAAGATAACCCAACTTAAAATAGTTTAAAACTCTGACATATATGATCCTATGCAGCAGGGATTCCAATGATAGGGCAGTTCTGGGTTGGTTAACACAGTGTCTCGGAGATAACACTGAAGACCCAGGTTCTGCATCTCCGTTCCCGGCCCTTAGCAGGTTGAACTCCAGGGCCGAGTCCCTCCCCAGTCCAAAATGATCACCATATGGGCCAACAACAGCTTCTGAAAGCAGAAGCCAGGACCAGCTAGTTCTCTTCAAGAGCCAATAAAATCTTTCCCATCAGCCCCCCACAGACTTCCTCTCACTTGGCATTGGCCAGAACCAGGTCAGATGCCTATTGCTGGGAATGGGAGCATCATGATTGGCTCAGCCTTTGGCCAATCAGGACTTGTCTTTTCTGGAGCGCTCTAAGTAGAATTCCACAAAAAATGCATTTCCCATTGGGAAAAAAAGTGGTTTCATGGTTAAAGAAATTTGGGGATTAAAAAAAGCAAAAAGAAATATTTAAAATTAATTTAAATAATATATTTTATTTAACCCAGTAATCCATAAAGTTGTTATTTCAATATATATTCAATAGAAAATATAACTAATGAGATACTTTACATTCTTTTTTTTGGTACTAAATCCTCCAAATCCAGTGTGTATTTTACACTTGGAGCACATCTCAAAGCAGACCACCTGCGTTTCAGGTGCTCACTAGCCACACATGGCTAGTGGCCACTGTAGTGGACAGTTGTGTGTTCTGAGGTGTGCAAGGTAAAGCAGAATCAGAGAGGTTGGGAGCCTGGCTCAAGGGCACACAGCAAGGCCCAGCTCTGTATTCTTTTCAGCCCCTAGTTTTCCCTGGGAGCAGGACCCAACCCACAGCACATTCTAAGCCAATTGCTCTCAAGTTCTAGAGAATTCTAGAGCATTCGAGAATCACCTGGGGAGCTCGTTGAAATGAGGATCCCAATCCCTCCCCAGCCCTACAGCATCAGAACCTCTGGGGTAGAAGCCAGGAATCTGCATTAACAAACTCCTGTGACTCTGATGCACATCTGCAGGGCGCACCTGGAAGACTGCTGCTGCCAGATGTTTTGGAATTGCTTATCAAAATTCTAGTGCCCAAGCTCTACCCCAAACCAAGCAAATCATAATCTCTAAAGGCAGACCAGGATAGCAATATACTTTAAAAATTTACTTTATCGTATTATAATATACATCCATTAAAATGTACTTGTTTTAAGTGGAAATTTTGACATATTTGACCCACGTAATCACCACTACAGTCAAGATACAGAACTGTTAAAGTATAGTTGATTTACAATGTTGTGTTAGTTTCTGGTGTACAGAATAGTGATTCAGTTATACATATATTCTTTTTCATATTCTTTATCATTATAAGTTATTACAAGATATTGAATATAGTTCCCTGTGCAAAAGTTGAATAGGGCCTTGTTGTTTATCTATTTTGTATATAATAGTAGTAAGATACAGAACATTTTCATGACTCTGAAAGATTCCTTTGTGCCTCTTTGCAGTTAATCTCGCACCCCAGGAAACTGCTGATTGGTCTTTTTTTTTTTTCCCCAAAGATTAGATTTGTCTTTCTTAGCATTTCTTATCAGTAGAATCACACTGAATACACTCTTTTAAGTACATTTTGAGCATCCATTTCACTCAGGACAATGGTTTTGAAATTCAACGACGTGCTTGCATGTCTCGGTATTTCATCCCTTTTTATTGCCAATTAGAGTTGACCCTTGAACAGCATGGGTTTGAACTGCATGGGTCCACTTCTACGTGGATTTTTTCAATAAATATACAAGAATATATGTATAGAACGTCGCATGCCATTCTTATTTTGAAGTGCCTATCCTTAAACATAGGCATAAGGTGAATGATACTTAATATAAAATCAATGTGTTAGTTTTCTTACTGTTTTATGACTTTGCTTTCAAAGAATTGCATTACTGTGGAGTATGCCCTCCTCCTCCCTCCCTTCCCGCCCCGCCTCAACCCATAATTGGAGAAACTGTGTGTCAGTCTATACTCAAAGGTACGTGCTTTTTTTTTAAAATGTGACGTTTCCAATACTGTATAGATTTGTATGCCATAAAAATTTATAGGCCAGGCTACCATGACTCAATTATACTGGTTGCACTAGGCTACCTACCATAAAGCAGTCTTATTACTGCTTCTTCATTATCAGTGCATGGGTTGTTGTGGTTGTAAACAAGAAAGAATTTGTTTTGCACGTTATCTTTTCATTTTTGATGTTGAGTGTTGGTAATACGTATATAACATCTGCAGTGTTTTGTATCACGTATTTGGGTAGGTACTGACAGATGGTTCGTCTTGTAAATAGTGCAAACTTACGTACTGATAAATACAGGACAGTATTGTAAAAGGATTTTTTTCTCTCTTCTGATTTTCTTACTAACATTTTCTTTAGCTTACTTTATTGTAAGAATACAGTATATAATACATCTAATGTAGAGAATATGTGTTGGTCAAACTGTTTATCAGTAAGGCTTCCAGTCAACAGTAGGCTCTTAGTAGTTAAGTTTTGGGGGAGCCAAAGTTATATGTGGAGTTTCGACTGTACAGGGGGTCTGTGCCCCTAGTCCCCACGTTGTTTGAGGGGCAACTGTATTCCATTGTGCAGATGTACAGTGTACAGCTCACTTATCCCCTCACCAGTATTTGAAAGTCTCCCCAGGTATTTCCAATGGATGAACAATATTGAGAAGCCTTCCTTTGAGCTTCGGACTTTTAATATATAAGCCTACAATCCTGTAAATTCGTGGTCTTCTAAATGTGATCCTGCCAACTTCACCTACTGAGTGTGGGAGGGACAGAGATGAGTGATGGGATCACGCCGTGCCTTCCACAGGGTGATTCTCCCAGCCATGTGCCTGCCTGGTGATTTGGAGATCCCAATGAGAAGGCTACAGCCATGTCTTTGCCCCTGCTGTTCCCTTAGCCTGAAGCACCCTTCCCACTTTCTCCAAGTGTCTAAAGGATACAGACTGGTTGCTGCTCTCAGCGTCCAATTCCTCCCCCTGGATTGCTGGTCAGAACCCTAACAAGTATGGCCAAGGGACTAGTTAGTTCAGATAGTTCAGGATGTGCTGCCTGGGTCAGGGTGCCCTCTGCTCTTCTCTCAGCGGCTCAGAGCCCTCCTGCAGCTGGTCTCCCTATCCCTCCAGCTCCAGTCCATCCTCCACTTGCCACCAAATTCTTGTTGCTTGGCTGTGACCCTGTCACTTGGGCTGTAAGAGGAGTTATTATTCCACCCCCTCCTGCCCCACCTTGCTGTGCTCTTCTCTTGAAGCTGATGCCAGTGGGGTAAGGATACACCCCCTCAATCTGGTTCTTATGTCCCTTCTTCTTACCCCATGAGGATGTGGACCAAGATGCCACTGCCTTGCGTAACTCTGTTGGATGTGCTCCGGGTGAATGGTGCCTCCTGGTGGTGGAGGTGTGTATGTTGGGTGAGAACAATGGTATGATGGGTGTTTGTCCAGACACGGGTAGGGGGTTGGGTCTTCCATCTCTGGGGGTTACAGGAGTCCAGGGCCCCACTCCATTTACAGCTTCTGGGAACCACAGGAAATCACTCACTGTGGCTGCCTCATGGGAAATTTGGGTTACTGATTAGCATCGGCTCCCAGCTGGGCAGGCAGGGACCTTGCCCTGGGTGAGGCTGGGATGGTTTCCTCTCTTGATAAGAAGGGACAGAGCTGGGCTCTAACAGGAGATCAACAGCTCCTTGGCCTTATGCCTGCTCCCCAGGCTACCACCTGCTCTAGGTGAGCTACATCCACTGGCCCACTGATGAGTTTCTTTTTGGTGCAACCAGTTCTCTGAACACCTGTCAGGAAACTTCTCAGTTTAGAGAGCCTGTAAACTGGCTGAAGGTTCAAGATGCCCTCCATCTCTGTAGAAGGATAAGATTTTGGAAGAGATTCCCCTGGTATCCATGCCCCTTTCTTCCTTGGTAATACAAACATTGATTTTTAAATGGACACGCTGGCCCACCAAAAATTGTATTGTCTATGTTCCCCTCAATTAAGTGTTGCCATGTGACTAGATTTTGGCCAATAGATAAATAGATGTGTTATCTGGGACTTCAGGGTTTGGCCTTAAAGAGCATTTTTTAAAAACCCCTTCTTTCTTTGCACTACTGACTGGAATGTGGATATGATGGCTGGAGCTCCAGCAGCCATCTTGGATCACAAGTTATATACTAAAGATGACAGAGCAATAATATGAAAGGAGGCTAAGTCCATGATTATGAAGCTGCCACATTAGCCCTGGATGCTCTGCCTCTAGATTCTGTTTATGTAAAAGCAAATTAAACTTTCAACTTATTTGGGTCATTTGATTTTGGGGTTTTCTGTTCCTTGCACCAGAACCTAGTCTTGACAAAATGCTCTCTCATGGAGGAGAAATCCAGGGTGCATCCTGTCAAGGCAGGAGTATTTCTTGAAATTCTTTTGGGTTTCCATGGCAGGAACCCAACTTGAAGTAGTTTAAGGAAAAAGGGAAATGTGCTGTAAGGGAATTTCAAGACAGTTGTGGAGATGTGTCTCTAGGACACCTAGAACCATAGGCTCAAACCCTCAAAGGGATTTCTTCCTCTCTTTTTCATATCTGCCTCCCTCTGTGCCCTGGGTTTGCTCTTATCTCTTCTTACAGCCTGGCTTTCTCCACAGAGGCCAGAACATAGCTACTCATAGTCCCCAAGCTCTCCTCTCACAGTTTTGGCCACTGAGAGGGAGACAGATTCCCTCAAGCTCCCCTGACTTAGAATCCACAGTGAGCACAGATGCAGTTCCTTATTTCAGCAGGGCCAGTGGTGTGCTGGAGGGGTGCTGACCCGAAGGCTCTGACCACTGGGAGGGTCCGAGCTTTCCCACCTCTCAGCCTCCCAAGCCACACCCACTGTGACTTCCAGGATTTATCTCCCCCAAACCCCATTCTGTTTTGCCAGTTTCCCTTGTCCTGATTGTCCCAACTGGAAAAATCACTCAGTCACTAAAATTGTTTTGGGTTTGGTAAATAAATTGAACAATGTGAGGAAATGTTGGTGACATAATATGGACTGAAATAAAAGGGTGATAAAACCTTTCTGAAATCACTGAGCTCAGATTCTCAGTAAGATTCCATGATCTGAATTGAAATAAGGGTGGAGGATGGAGCCTGACCTGTGGGCTGAGGGTGGGTGCCAGTCCTGCCTTCACCACCAGCCAGCTGTGAGCTCTCGATCTTTCTACCCACAGTTTCCCTACGTGTAAAAAGGCGGTAATGATAGAATCTACCTCTAGGGTCGTTAGGAATTAACAGTCCTTGGGCAGTGCCCCGTGGGCGGTGAGTGCTCAGTTCAGGAAGCTTCTGGGGCACAGCAGTCAAAGTATCAACACTTCCGCAGCATCATACCTGTCTTCTGGGTTCGAATCCCAGTCTCTCCACTTGCTGGTTGGTGGCTATGGCTTGAGCAAAGCACCTGTTTGCATCTCCATTTTTCCCCTTTGAGAGAAGGAAAGCGCATTGTGAGGGTGTGATGCCAGTCAGACAGTGTTAGTGCTTGCCGGATGTGAATTAGCAGGGTTCGTAGTGCCTCCACCCCTTCCAGTGGCTACTGGAGCCCACTCCTGCCAGCTGGGTTGAGCTGTTGAATATTCGGGAATACCCGCTAGTTGTTAAACTACTAGAAGCTTAAAATTGGCCATGGTGGGAGTATGTGCATCACAGAAATTGACAAGCATGACAAATCAGGGCTTTTACTCCACCAGAGAACTAGTTTACAAGCACACCATTGTCCCCTGCTCCGTGTTTCCCGAACATCCTTTTCTTGTGCCCACCTCCCTGCCGAGACCCTGAACAATCCATTCAGTTGTCTCCTGCAAGTTGCCATGTACAGACCCACAGGCTCCTCAAGCCCCATGCGGGAACTTGACTTTGTTACCTATCTCCACTCTGCCCTGCCCCCAGCACCTCCGTGGTGACTGCATCTCTGCTATTCACCTCGCCACCTTCAGCCCTTCCACGTTTTGGAGTCACCCCTAGCTCCTCTCTGTCTCTCACACCCCCATCCAATAGGTCACCAAGTCCTATTAGCTCTTCCTCCAGAATATTTCTCATTATCTCTGTTACCGAGTCCAAGCTCGTTCTGCTCCATGCACGACAGGCCAATAAATCGGGAGATGAGGTGTTGGGGCAAGGAATAACGACTTTATTCAGAAAGTGGGCAGACCGAGAAGATGGCAGACTAACCATCTTGATATTGATGGACGTTTAGGTTGCTTCCATGTCTTGGCTATTGTAAATAGTGCTGCCATGAACATTGGGGTGTGTGTATCTGTTTGAATTAGAGTTTCCTCTGGATATATGCCCAGGAGTGCATGCACAGTAAAGACTTTGAGCTGGATGGCCAGGGTGCAAATTCTAGTGTCACCAGTTGGCTTGTAAAATTACTAATATCTTCATCCTAAGGTTGATGTGAGAATAAAGTGACTTAATCCATAAAGCTCTTAAGACTGTGCCGGGCACACAGGAAGCACTCAGTAACTGTTCACATTCATTATTCAGGTTTAAGGCTGAGCTGGTCTGCAGACACCACCTCCACCCACCCAAGGGAGGCAGGCTTCTGGGTCCTGAACTTCTGCTTCTAAGTCCTGGGTGCCTTCTTCTCATGACTAGCTTACCTTAAATTCAGCCCCTCTGAAATGTGTTTGCATCTGTCAGAGTGCTGCAAAATTTCACAATACATTTAACGAACAGTGAAAACCAAATTTAATTTTTGTTGTAGAAAGAAAAGGTGCTTCAGCAAATTGCCTCAAGCGTCCACGAAGTCTTTGCCAAAGCGGGTCAAACAGAATGAGAGAGGCACAGGTGTGTAAATGAATCCTATCCTTCCCAAGAGGCTGCAGATTTAGGGGGGGAAAGGTTTATTGTAAACACAAAATTAAACCCAAGTGCCCTTCACATTGTTTTTTTTTAAAAGATAACTTCCCAGCGAGCCCTGCCAGCTGCCCCTGCTTCTGCCCTTTCCTGGGAGTTCTTTCCCGAGGGAGCTTCAAGGCTGGGGATCTCTTCAAACTGAGCGCCAGCGGAACACGTTTATCCACGTTTTCATCTAGGAGGGAGGCCCAGAGAGCTTTCTGCTGATTCTCCAAGGAATCTTTAAGCCTCCGCAGAAGACAAACAATCTCACTAAATTTGCCTCAACAATATGGTGTGAGACTCATACTAGTAGTTGCCTTTGGGGAGGAGGGTGGGCGTGGTGACTGGGAGGGGCGCAGGGCCGCCTCTGTCTCAGGCTCTAGCTCATGCCTACCTGGGTGCTGGCTTTGAGAAGCTGAGCTGTCTATTGAGGTCTGGCATACTTTCCTCTAAATGCATGAGAAAATTTTTGGAGTATGCTAAAGTCAATGTGGCAAAATGTTAATAATTTGTGAAATCTAGGTAAAGGGATATAGAGGTTCATTTAACTGCTCTTACTTTGTAGGTAGGTTTGTAGTTCTTCATAATTAAAAGCTGCGTAGGGTTACAAAGAAGCAAACACACAGGCACTAAAACTAGAACCAAAAAGCTTTCCCGAAGAGACAGGCAGGCGTCAGACCACGTTCTATACCCTTTTGTGTGTCTGTCTTGTTTCTGGCTCTCAGGCTCATTCACAAAACTTCCATCCTCCCCTTTCAGGAAATCATTAAATCTGTCCCCTTCCCCAATCATCACCACCTACATCCCCGCAAAGTCTTCCCAGCGCTGCCTGAGCCTGGGAGCTTCAGTTTCCTAGGGAGGAAAACCCAGTCATAGACTCCAGTCTCCATCCAGTTCCCAGCTCCGCCACTTTCTAGGTCTATGTGTTATCTGTTGCTGTGCAAACAAATTGCCCCCAAGTGTAATGGCTTAAATAAGATGCCTGAAGGAGGGGCATAGCTGGGTGTACCAGCCTGAGGGATCCTAAGCCAGAACTACCCCCACGGAGCCCTTCCTGCCTTCCTGACCCATAGATATTGAGAAAGAGAATAACGCAGTTGTTTCAAACTGCTCAAAGTTGGGGCAATTTGTTATGCAACACTAGTAACTGGGGCACTAAACTGGGACACCTTGAAACAGGAAGGAGTATGTCCTGGGACACAGTGCATGTTGTGAGAGGGTTCAGCCAGGTCTCAGAAGAGAAAGGAAACAGGCAGAGTCAGAATCTCATCAAAGCCCCCACGACCTTGTTTCTGTGTTTCTGCTTGCCTTTCTTCTCCTCTCCTACAGGTCGGCCTCACCTGTCTCTCGGCGACCAGCATGGGGAAAGGAGGCTGTCTCCAGCTCCTGTTTTCATATCCTCTCTTTAAGAGGCTGAGCCAGAATCTCTTGGTTTCAGTCCCCCATTTCCCGGGAAAGAGACTCTTGTCAGCCAGTGCCAGTCTGGTGTCTAGACTGGGATTTTGAAGTTGCACAAGGTGTGTTTGCCACTGCCCCAAGGGATGCTGGAATCCGGCCCCTCCTCTCCCTTCCAGGCTGGGCATCTGGTCCAAGGCTGGAGGGGCCCTGGGTGAGTTCGGGGTCCCCAGAAGCAACTCTTGTTTCAGATCCTCTTCAGTAATAAAAGGCCTTGAAGCCACCTTTTGTCCCAAGAGCTGTCTCAGATCAGTAATAAGAGAATGCTGTGCCGTTTTACCATGTGAAAACTCAGAATGGTACCAAGATTCTGGCTTCCTCCAGTGAAGATGGCTTCAGGATGGGAAGCTGAGGACGGAACAAAGTGGGTGGGAAATTCTCTATTTTCTCTGCTTGGGTGTCTGAGTCCCTCCCTCCCTCCTCACCCCCCCTCCCTCTTTAGGGCTGAGCCTTGGAGGCACCTGGAAAGTTCTCAATGGGCAGGTCCAGGTGGGGCAGGTCCTGGCGCTGCTCTTCTCCCCTCAGTGGGGACTTCTGTGGGCTGCAGCTGTACCCAGGCATCCGGCACCAGATGTGCAGGCATCTGTGTGCCTGTATCCATATTATAATCGCAAGGATAAGCAGCGTTCCAGGCACTCTTCTGAGCGCTTTACATGAGTGTCTCAGGCTGGGTTCTCTGGAAAGCAGACACCGAGACTGAGTTAACAGTGCAAGAGGCTTGGTTGGGAGACACACCTGTGACAGCAAAGGAGAGGGGGACATAGACTGCGTGTCAACCTGATGGAGTCCCAGCCACGCAGGGAGGATCTCCAGAGCCAAGATGGCCCTCCTGTCCGTATGTCCGTGCATTGTTCATCACAGCCCCAGCTGTAAATAACCCAAATGTCCACCACCAGGTGACTGGACAAATCATGGGCCCCCTACACAGTGGAAGACCACCCAGCCACGAAACAATGAGCTCTTGATCCACGCAGCAACTTGGATGAATCTCAGATGCATGAAGCTGAGCAGAAGAGTTTGGATACGAAAGACCACATGTCACCTGATTCCATTTCTATGAACTTTCTAGAAAAAGAGGCCTCAAAATGTCCAAGAATGGGTGGCACCAGCAGGCTTCAGGAAGTGGTGTCTGGGGCTTAAAACCAGAGAGTCGGACGCCCCCTGGTGGCTCATTTTCAGAGACATAAAGTCCAGGACCCGTGGCGACCATTTTCTCCCTTTGGTGGAGAGAGCTTGGGGGTGAGAGGGTAATTAATATTCATAACAACAATAAACATTATATGTAACATGTATTTTTATATGTTATATCCATACATAATATATATACATATGCACCAACAAACCCGAAGCCATGCTGTGGGCCAGGCAGGGTTCCCACAGGAAGCAAAGTTACTATTATCCCTCCAGGGCACGAGAACAAAACGAGGAAACGGAAGGTTGGAGAGGCCACATGACTGGAGGTCGCACAGCCTGTGAGTGGGATGTGAAGTGGGATTTGAACTTGGTCTGTCTGAGTTCAAGGAAATGGAACGACGCTGCTCTGAGGGTGTGGGGGCACTGGCCGCTTGGGTCCACGAGACCCAGTCCCATCCTGTCTTGGATTTGGAGGCAGCCTTCGGTCTTCTGACAACGAACCCCTCTCCACTTGAATGACTTCACACCGGGCTTTCCGTTGAGGCCCGCAGGGCATTGGCAGTGCGTCCATGTCCTCGGGGGCCCCACGCCCTGACTGGCTTTGTGTGCCTGTGGCTGGGGGCAGTTTGCTTCATTTAATATGGTGTCTGGTGGGAGTTTCCTGCTGAGACCCTCGGGAGTGGCTTGCCCCCCCTCTCATGTGGCCTCCTGGGGCCTCCTATGTTCACTGTCCTTTGATACCTAGTTCATGTCTCATGGCCAAGGGGGTGAGGTGAGTGTGACCCACAACACAAAAGTTCACGGCTGTCTTTGGGGATCCCGTCCCTCAGAAGGCTCAAGCAGCCTTGGCAGGCCCTAAGAGCTGGGGGGCTATGCCTTTGGCAACCCCAGCTGGATGTGACCACTCTCCTCCATGACTTCAGGATTCTTACTGAACCAAACTTGGGTCTGTTGACCTATGTGGTCTCCATCATTCCATCAGAGGAGTGACAAAGCATTTGCAGCCATTTTAATATCCTAACAACCTCATGCTGGACATATGTCATAATCTCCGCTTATCAGATGAGGAAATGGAGGCTCAGGGAGGTCTAGTCATTTGCCCAAGATCACTCAGCTAGAAAGCAGTGAGCCAGGATCCCAACCCAGAGCCCGTACGCCGAAGCATTGCCAGTTTGCTCTCTGAATCAGTGTGTTCAGAGCCCTCTGCTTCCACAAGCCAGGCTGTTGGCACCTCTTACTTTGTTTATTCCTTCCCTCCTAACCTGATCGGCCAGGTGCCGATCAAACATGATTCTGGTGTCAGTTCAGACCAACCTCAATTCCATGTGTATTTTTGGAGAACTCACACTACAGAATAAAGATGTAAGGGCTAATGGCATATAATGCAGAGAAGATCAATCACTGATTCCAGACAGCAGAGTAACTGAAGCAGACAGAACAAGAAGTGAAAATAAGCTTGATATCCTCTTGGTAGAGAGAAGAGGAGTGTGGAAGTAGGAAGCCCTAGGAACACATTAAAAAGACGACCTCACCTTTGGGGTGATCAAAACCACTCCTCCACCAGACTCGCCCCCCCAAATTGGACCCCACTATTACATTTTTTAAATATATATATATATTTTGAAGTATAGTCAGTTACAATGTTGTATCAGTTTCTGGTGTACAGCACAATGCTTCTGTCATACATGAACATACGTATATTCATATTCATATTGTTTTTCAGAATAAATTCCTTCATGATATTGAATATAGTTCCATGTGCTATACAGTATGAACTTGTTGTTAATCTATTTTATATACGTATTAGTTAGTATCTGTAAATCTCGAACTCTCAGTTTATCCCTTCCCACCCCCTTCCTCCCCTGGAACCATAGGTTTGCTTTCTGTGTCTGTAAGTCTGTTTCTGTTTTGTAAATAAGTTTATCTTTTTTTTTCAGAGTCCACATATAAGTGGTATCATGATATTTTTCTTTCTCTTTCTGGTTTACTTCACTTAGAATGACAATCTCCAGGTCCATCCATGTTGCTGCAAATGGCATTATTTTATTAATTTTTTAAACATTTTTTCTTGAGTTATAGTCATTTTACAATGTTGTGCCAAATTCCAGTGTAGAGCAGAATTTTTTAGTTATACATGAACATACATATATTCATTGTCACATTTTTTTTTGCTGTGAGCTACCACAAGATCTTGTATATATTTCCCTGTGCTATACAGTATAATCTTGTTTATCTAGTCTACATTTTGAAATCCAAGTCTGTCCCTTTCCACCCCCTACCTCCTTGGAAACCACAAGTTTGTATTCTATGTCTATGAGTCTGTTTCTGTTTTGTATTTATGGTCTTTTTTTTTTTAGATTCCACATATGAGGGATCTCTTATGGCATTTTTCCTTCTCTTTCTGGCTTATTTCACTTAGAATGACATTCTCCAGGAACATCCATGTTGCTGCAAATGGCATTATGTTGTCTATTTTTATGGCTGAATAGTATTCCATTGTATAAATACACCACACCTTCTTTATCCAGTCATCTGTTGATGGACATTTAGGCTGTTTCCATGTCTTGGCTATTGTAAATAGTGCTGCTATGAACATTGGGGTGCAGGTGTCTTTTTGAAGTAGGGTTCCTTCTGGATATATGCCCAGGAACAGGATTCCTGGGTCAATTATTTTATTACTTTTTTATGGCTGAGTAGTATTCCATTGTATAAATATACCACAACTTCTTTATCCATTCATCTGTCGATGGACATCTAGGTTGTTTCCATGTCTTGGCTATTGTATACAGTGTTGCTAGGAACACTGGGGTGCATGTATATTCTTGAATTAAGGTTCCCTCTGGATGTATGCCCAGGAGTGGGACTGCTGAATCATATGGTAAGTCAACCTCTGGTCTTTAGAGGAATCTCCATATTGTTTTCCATAATGGCTGCACCAAACTACATTCCCACCAACAATGTAGGAGGGTTCCCTTTTCTCCACACCCTCTCCAGCATTTATCATTTGTGGACTTTTGAATGATGGCCATTCTGACTGGTGTGAGGTGATACCTCACTGCAGTTTTGATTTTATTTTTCTGATAATTAGCAATATTGAGCGTTTTTCAATTACCTATTGGCCATTTGTATGTCTTCATTGGATAATTGCTTGTTTAGGTCTTCTGCCCATTTTTGGATTGAGTTGTTTGCTAAAGATATATTCAGGATGTTGTTCATATCCTGTTTCAGTCCTGGATCAACCATTTTTGGGGGGAGTCCTGGTTCCTTTCAGTAGGGAATGGTATTAGAAGCCAAGATCAGTGTGTACTCATTACTACTGGGATGTCTGTTTTTTAGGACCTTTCAGTGACCAGAGCTGGGGAATATATATACAGACACACACATACATACACATATACACACCTATGCACGGACATTATATGAAAGTACACTTATGCATACATATACACATAATTATGCATATTTTCAAAATCATGAGTTTACACCAATGCTGCAAATTCCAGGTTCTCTCTTACTTTCCCCTGTTCCATTTTTGTATGTCTCTTCTTCCACAGTGAGGACACTGGCTCCCAATGACATTAACACATTCACTTATTTGCTTAATATGTTTTTTTCATTATAGTACATCTAAAATATTTCTGAATTGCTTCACCTATACCACTACAAAAAATATCCTACTAAAAAGAGTTCAGAAGTTATTTGCAGCTCCCCTGCATGTAGTCAAATAATACGTTTGCAAATTACTTGGGTTGTCCCTTCCCTGCCCTCCCTCCCTCCCTTTCCCCTCAGTATGATTTTAATGCTAATTTTAAATACAGTTAGGTTTATTTGCTTTAGTCAGCTTTTCAGTTTTATTTCTTCCTTTTCCAATTCTTATTGATTTAATTGAAATTCTTGAATCTGTAGAAGAGTAACATGATTCCAGAAGTTAAAGCTACACATAAAGATATATGCAGATAGAAATGTCCCTCCCAAAGCTCTTTCACCCTGTGGGTACCAACTTCAGTGCCTTCTGATTTATCTTCCCTATGTTTTCTTTTCTTTTCTTTTTTTTTTTTTTGGTAAAAATAAGTAGATATTTGTATGTTTTCTTATTGTCTCTTTTCCCGTTATTTTTTGTTGTCTCTTTTTTCTTAAACAACAGATAGCATACTGTAAACGCTCTTTTACTTTGCAGAATGTCTGAGAAGTGATCACATGTTAGTTCAGAGAACTTCCTCATTCTTTTTAATAGGTGCATAGTACTCCTTTGTGTAGAGGTACCATAATTTATTCAGTCCTAAATGGTTGGGCATTTAGGTAGTTTCCAATATTTCACAATAGCACAATAGTTTCCAATATTTCACAATACTTGTGCACATGTATTTTCACATTGTTGAAAGTGTTTCTTCAGGCTTACTTCCCTAGGAGTGGGATTGCTAGTTGGAAAAGTTAACACAAAATAATGTGTTGATGAGGATGTGGAGAAAAGGGAACCCTGTGCACTGTTGGTGGGAATGTAAACTGGTGCATCAACTATGGAAAATAATATGGAGGGCCCTAAAAAAATAAAAGTAGAACTACCATATGATCCAGTCGTTCTATTTCTGGGTACTTATCTGAAGAAAATAAAAACATTAACTCAAAAAGATATATTCATGTTCATTGCAGCATTATTTATAGTAGCCAAGATATGGAAACAACCTAAGTGTCCATAGATGGATGAATGAATAAAGAAAATGTGATATAAATGGAATATTATTCAGCTGTAAAAAGGAAGGAAATCTTGCCATTTGTGACAACATGAATAGACCTTGGCAGCATTACACTAAGTGAAATAAATCAGACAGAGACAGACAAGCACTGTATGATCTCATTTACATGTAGAATCTAAAAAAAATTTTTTAAATGAGCTCAAAGATATAGAGAACAGATTGGTGATTGCTAGAGGTGAGGTCTGGGGGAGGGCAAAATGGGTGAAGAGGGTCAAAAGGTACAAAATTCCAGTTCTAAAGTAAATAAGTCACAGGGAAGTAATGTACAGTATCATGACTCTAATTAATAATACTGCATTGCATATTTGAAAGTTGCTAAGAAAATTGATCTAAAAGTTCTCATCACAAGGAAAAAAATTTGCAACTACGTGTGGTGATGGATGTTAACTAGACCTATTGTGGTGATCACTTCACAATATTTGCAAATATCGATCATTAGGTTGTACACCTGAAACTAATATGATGTTACAAGTCAATTATACCTCAATTTAAAAAAAAGTAAATGCACACATAGATTGTCAGATATTGCCAAATTCTCCAGCATGGCGATTATACCATTTTGCATTCTTACCAGCAGTGTCAGAGACTGTCTGTTTCCTACACTTTCTGTCACAAACGATTGTTGCTTGTCCCACTGCTCAGAGTTCCCCAGCCAGAAGAAGTTCTGTTCTCCTCACTTTCTTGCACCTTCAAGGTCATTCTCCCCGGACTGTCTTAGCAGATGCCAATCTCCCCATCACTGATGCGGGAACATGTAGCAGCTGGGAAAGCATCTCACAACCCTGGAAGATTTTTTTAAAATGATTATGACCAAAACAAACCCCACAGTAATAATGTTCCTTGTAGAAAATACTCGTATGCAAAAAGAGAAAAATTGCATATACTCTCACCCCAGGATAGACATTTATTAACATTTTGTTATATTTTCTTTACAATGTTGTGTTACTTTCTGGTGTACAGCACAGTCATTCAGTTATACATACAGATATTCTTTTTCATACTCTTTTTCCTTGTAGGTCATTACAAGATATTGACTATAGTTCCCTGTGCTATACAGTAGGACCTTGTTGTTTATCTGTTTTATGTATAGTTGTGTGTATAAATTAATCCCAAACTACTAATTTATTCCTCTCTCCCTTTTTCCCTTTTGGTAACCATAGTTTGTTTTCTATGTCTGTGAGTTTATATTCTGTTTTGTAAATAAGTTCGCTTGTATCTTTTTTTTAGATTCCATATATAAGTGATATCATATGATAATTTGTCTTTCTCTAACCTACTTCACTTAGTGTGATAATCTCCATGTCTATCCATGTTGCTGCAAATGGCGTTATTTCATTCTTTTTATGGGTGAGTAGTATTCCATTGTGTGTATGTGTGTGTGTGTGTGTATATATATGGACATTTAGGTTGCTTCCATGTGTCAGCTATTGTAAATAGTGCTGCTGTGAACACTGTATGTTTTCGAATTAGAGTTTTCTCCAGATAGATGCCCAGGAGTGGGATTAATGAACAGAGTTCATTTTTAAAATTTTCTCTTCTTTTTCTTTCTTATTTTGAAATAATTATGGATTAGCAGGAAGTTGCAAAGATACAGTATCACTGAAAAATCTCATGTATGCTTCATTCCATTTCCTCCAATGGGTACATCTTATATAACCCTAGTGCAGAAGCAGGAATGATGTCGATATGATGTGTACATAGAATTCTATTCTAATTTATCACATAATCATGTAAACACCACTGAAATCAAGATACAGAACTATTCTATCACCACAAAGATCTCCCTGGTGCTCTTTACAGTCACACCCACCTCTCTCTTTCCTACCATCCCTAACCCCTGGCTACCACCAATTTGTTCTCCATCCCTATAATTTTGTCATGTGACCTTTTGAGAGGGGCTTCCCCCACCACTCAACTACAATGCCCTTGAGATCCAATCTAAGTAGCTACATTTCAATAGTTTATTCCTTTTGATTACCGGTAGTATTCCACATTATGAACGTACCATAGTTTATTTAATCATTCAGTTATTGGAGAATGTTTGGTTGTGTCTAGTTTTTGGCTATTACAAATAAGGCTGCCGCAAACATTCATTTACAGGTTTTTATGTGAACATAAGTTTTCATTTCTCTGGGATAAATGTCCAAGAGTGTAATTGCTGGGTCATATGGTCAGCGTCTGTTCAGTGTTCTAAAGAAACTGCCAGACTGTTTTCCAGAATGGCTCTTTCCACAGTGTATAAGACAGCCATTTTCGCTACATCCTTGTCAACATTTGGTTTTTTTTAAAACATTTTTAAACATTTTGTGGTATAATTTCTGTACAGTAAACTACATATATTTCAGATGTGCAGTTTGATGAATTTTGATAGCTGCAAACACCTATGAAACCACCACCACCAGTCAAGATACCTAACATGTCCATCACTCCCCAAGAGGTACAAATTTCAAACTCCCAATTTATCTCTTCCCACCCCTTTCCCCCCTGGTAACCGTAAGTCTGTCCTCTAAGTCTAGGAGTCTGTTTCTGTTTTGTAAATAAGTTCAATTGTCAACATTTGATATTGTCACTATTAGTATTGTTACAGTTGCTATGTCTTCTTGGTGGATTAACTCTTTTATTATTACATAATTTCCCTTTCTATGTAACTATTACAAAAAAATTTTTAGTTGTAATAAGTATGTAGAAATATTTCATCATGATCTTAATTTGCATTTCCTTATAGCTAATGATGTTGAATATCTTTTCACGAGCTTATTTGCCATTTACATATTCTTTCCAGTGAAATATCTCTTCATATCTTTTGGCCATTTTCTAATTAGATTGTTTGTTTTTTACTAGTGAGTTGTGAGATATTCATATTCTAGATACAAGTTCCTTGTCAGACATGTGGTTTGTAGGTATTTTCTCTCAGTCTTTAGCTTGTCTTTTTATATTCTTAACAGGGTCTTTTGCAGAGAAACATTTCAACATTTTGATAAATTATCACTTTTTCTGTTAGGATTGTTCTTTTGGTGTCATGTCTAAGAAAAGAACTCTTCACCAAGCCCTAAGATCATAAAGATTTTCTCCTGTTTTCTTCTAAAATTTCTATAGTTTTATGTTTTATATTTAAGTCTGTGATCCATTTTGAGTTAATTTTTATATAAAGTCTAGGTCAAGATTCATTTTTTGCTCATGGATATCTAACTGCTCAAGCACCATTTCTTGAAAAAGAGATCCTATTGAATTTTGTGAAATGTTCTTTGTGCGTCAATTGACATGATCATGTGATTTTTTTTTTCCTCATTAGCCTGTTAACATGGTGGATTACATTGATTGATTTTCAAATATTGAACCAGTCTTGGATCCTTGGAATAAACCCCACTTGATCATGGTGTATAATTCCTTTTATATATTGCTAAAGTCTGTTTGTTAATATTTTGTTAAGAATTTTTGTGTCTGAATTCATGTGGGGGTACTGGTCTATAGTCCTTCCTGCCTGCCTGCCTTTCTTCTTTCCTTCCTTTCTTCCTTCCTTCCTCTCCTCTTCCCTCTCCTCCTCCTTCCCATCTTTGCTTGGTTTTGGTATCAGGGTAATATTGGCCTCATGAAATGAATTGGGAAGTATTTCCTCCTCTTCTCTTTTCTGGAAGAGATTGTGTAAAATTGTTGCTGATTCTTTAAATAGCTGGTAGAATTCTCATGTAAAGCTTTCTGGGCTTGGAGGTTTCTCTTTTGGGAGTTTTAAAATTGCAAAATCAATTTCCTTAATTATAATAAGGCCATTCAAATGGTCTGTTTCACATTGGGTTGATGGTGGTAGTTTGTGCTTTTTGAGGAATTGCTTCCTTTCATCTTAATTGTCAAATTTATGTGCGTAGAGTGGTCTGTCCTATTTCCTTATCCTTTTGTGGTCAGCAGGGCCTGTGATGATATTCACTGTTTCTTTCCTAACATTGGTAGTTGGCGATTTTCTGATAAATTAGTAATCAGTGGTTTCTCTCTTTTGTTCTTTGTCAGTAATAGCAGGGGTTCATCAATTTTATTGATAAATTGGAAGCTTTTCGTTTCATTGATTTTCTCTATTGGACAACGTCACTGATTTCTGCTCTTTATTACTTTCTTTCTTCTTCTTGATATGGGTTGTTTATTCGTTTACTAATTTCTTGAGGTAGGAGCTTAGACTCTCTGAGACTTCCCCTCTTGTCCCGTGAAGGGTTTAGCGCTTTAATTTCTCCCACAGCACTGTTCTAGCTGCATCTCACAGCCTTTGATGTGTTGCATTTTCACTCTCTTTCAGTTCCATGTGTTTTGGTCCCCCCTTCCTTGAGACTGCCTCTTTGATCCATGGCTTATTTAGAAGTGTGCTGTTTCGTTTCCAAATGTTTGGAGAGTTTGCTGTTATCTTAGATATTTCTTTGATTCCATTGTGTCAGAGAACACTCTCTATATGGTTTTCAATTTTTTTTTTTACATTTGTTGAAGTTTGTTTTTTGGCTCACGATATGGTATATCTTGGTAAATGTTACATGAATGTTTGAAAAGAGTGTGTATTTTGTTCTTGTGGGATGGAGTGCTCTATAAATATCAATGAGATCTTGTTGGTTGATGATGGTATTGAGTTCTTCTATATTCTTGCTGATTTTCTGCCTGGGTGTCTATCAGTTGTTGATGGTGGTGCTGAAGTATCAAATCATAATTGTGGACTTACCCATTTCTCATTTCAGTTCTGTCAACTTATCCTTCACATACTTTGCAGCTCTGTTGTTTAGTGTGTACACATTTGCAGTTGCTATGTCTTCTTGGTGGATTAACTCTTTTATTATTACATAATGTCCTTTTCTGTCTCTGGTAATTTTGTTTACTCTGAAGTCCATTTTATTTGCTATTTATATAGCCATTCTTCCTTTCTTTTTTTCCTTATGATAAGATTTACTCTTAGAATTTACTCTCTTAGTAACTTTCATGCATAACATACAACAGTGTTAATTATATTTATTGTGTTGTACTTTACATCTCTGGTACTTATTGTACCACTGGAAGTTTGTTCCTTACTCCTGCTTTCTTTTGAATAAAATTTGCATGATTATTTTACTTTTTGGGGGTGGGGAGGTAATTAGGTTTATTTATTTATTTTTAGAGGGGACACTGGGGATCGAACCCAGGACCTCCTGCATGTTAAGCATGCACTCTACCACTTGAGCTACACCCTCCCCAACATTTGCATGTTATATCCCCCATCTTTTTGTTTTTTTTTTTTAATTGAAGTGCAGTCAGTTACAATGTACAGGACAATGTCCCAGTCTGCATAGACACCAGAATCCCTGGCCTGAGTTAGGCAAGTCATCACACCTGTATAACACCTCAGTGTTCTTTTTTTTTTTTATAAGACAAACATTTTTAAAAGTATTTACATTTCTTTTTTATGATTTCTTTTTTTAAGAGGCAGAGGTAATTAGTTTTATTTATTTATTTATTAAAATTTTTTTTAATGGAGGTACTGGGAATTGAACCCAGGACCTCGTGCACACTAAGCACACACTCTACCACTGAGCTGTACTCTCCCCACTAAACTCTGGTGTTCTTAACTATGAGATGGAATGATATGATCGCTTACCCTACTGTACTTTTCATTTTTCCATAGCACGTATCCCCTTCTAATATCCCACATCATTTACCTATTTATTATGTTTATTGTTTATTGTCTCTTTCCTTACCAGAGCAGAGATTTCTGTCTGTTTTGTCCCTAGCTGTCTCCCTAGAGCAGGGGCAGTAGGAGCTCAGGAAATGTGCGTTGAATGACTGAGTGAGTATATACCTTCCTCACAGGGGCTACTGTGTTACAACACATGACAGTCACAACACCTAGTGGAGATTCCCACGTATCGAGCACCGTCTCTGTGCCAGGCGGTGTTCCCAGCGCTCTCTCCCACCGTTAACTCATTTGATCCTCACAACCATCTTGCGAGGGGAGACTGTTGTTCATCCCCAGTCGGCTGGTGAGAACCTACACACACACGGGTGACCTACCTCTCCCTACAAACCGTAGCTGGGGTGTGAAGAACTTGGACAGCAGCCTCCAAAGAGGCAAAACTGGCACCATCTCCATCTCATAGCAGAGGAAAGTGACCATGAGAGAGGAGAACTGACGTGCCCAACGCCACACAGTGAGCAAGTGGAGGAGCCAGGATTTGAACCCCTCCCTGCAGTTTGGATCCAGAGCCAATTTGCTCAGCCCTTGCTTCATTGGAGCAGAAACTTGGTGACTGTCCATGACTCGAATGAGACCCAAACAGGGGTAGCAATTCGAGGCAGCTGGGCGAGCTGAGATCTCTTTCCTTGGATGCCAAGCTGCCCCTCACACCCTAAGTAGTCATTTTAGTTTTCTCAGCCTTCTCTTGAATTACATCCCACCTCCTCTATTCCAGAGCCACTTGAATTTCCTTTAAAAAGGAGAGGAATTAACTCTCATATACTGAAACTTTTTTTATGTTCTCCAGGTTTCAGCACAGATGTCCCCTCTTCCAGGAAGCCTTCCCTGCCCCTTCCTCCTAACTTGAGTTGGGCACCCTCTGGGGGCTTTCCCAGCCCAGCTCGTTTTGTGCCTCTATGACCAGGAATCTGTATCACAAGCATCATTTCAGCTTATTTAATATTTCCAGGCTGTTCACAGCAAACTCAGCACTGGGTCTGGTCCTGTCATTTTTATTTTATTGTTATAGCTGTTAACTGTTATGATCACAATTCCTGGTCCCTTTAACTCTAAACTTCTTGAATTGTCCCTCCCTGGCACCATGTCTCCCTGTCTGCTCCCTCATCCTGGCAGAATGGTGGGGAGGGAGGCTTGGGGTGAGAGGAGGCATCATTCCCAAGGGGATCCAGGGCCAAAGGGCAGGGCTTTCTTTCTCCTTTCTCACCTTGAAGGAAATCCCAGGGTTCCCAGGGCTGCTGTTCTCTGTGCAGAGGAGGGAGGAAAGTGAGCCCTGGGATGAAGGGCGGAGGTACAGCCAAAGTTCCTCCCGTGCCACCGCCCCTGTCTGTTCCGGGAGCTGCTGTCTGCTGTCGTTGAAGTCCCTGTCAGTTTGCAGCAAGCCAGAGGGGAAGAGAAGGGAGCCCTCACAGCCAGAGTGAGGACAGTGCCTGCGTGTGCAAGCTGGGGACACTGTCAGCTTGGTGCTCTGAAGTCAGGTGTCAGGACCCATGGGGTCCACTGACCTACAGCAGCCCTGCTGGGCAGGAATCCTGCTCTCAGGTGAGTGCTCTGCTCCCCTCAGATGGGGTGGGCGGTGCGGGGGGCTGTGTGTGCGTGCACACACGCACAAAAAGACACAGGTAGAGACAGAGAGAAAGACAGACAGAGACAAAAATAAACACAAATACAAAAGAGACTGACAATGGGAGACAGAGGCAGAGAGCAGAGAAAACAACATACATATGGAGAGAAAAAGGAGGGGGCGCATCAGAACTAACAATCCAGAGAGACCTAGAGAGAGACAGAGAGAGTGAAAATAGCAGTAGAAACTGCACCAGAGGGAGGGAGAGACAGAGAGGAGACAGGGAGACAGAGGATGAAGAGGCAGCAAGAAAACTGTTCAAAGACACACAGAAATAGAGACTACAAGGTCCTACGTACAGCACAGGGAGCTGTATTCAATAGCTTGTAATAACCTATCTTGTGTACATAGACCTGTGCTGTACACCAGCAACCAACACAATGTTGTAAATCAACTATACTTCAATTTAAAAAAAAAGATTCAAGGGGAATCAGGGTGGGGAGAGACAGAGACCCAGAGCTAGAGCAGAACAGAGAGGCGGGAGTGAGACAAGCAGAGGGAGGAGGCACCAGCCCTGAGTGGCCAGCTCACGCACCAGGACGGGGCATGAAGGTGAAATTTATGCTTAAAGGGCATCTGAGGCCAAATGGGAGAAACTAGAATATTTTGAAAAGAAAGGCGTTTTGGAGGCGAAGACATGATCTTGCCATGTGTGGTGTGCAGCGGTGAGGCTCAGCCTGGCTTTGCTGTGTGGTCCTGAGACTGGTTCTTCCCTCTGGCCGGAGCTGCCTGGCTGAACCTGGCAGGCTGCAGGGGCTCGTGGTCCTACCCGGGGGGGCTGACGTATCAGCCACAACGTGTGTGGGAGCTTCCTCCCGGGGGGACGGGAGGCAGGAGGGAAAGGTCCGGGTGGAGGCTTCGCACAGAGAGAACTTTCCTGTCTTGGATGGACACAGTGGAGCCCAATGCTGATGCTTCCGCTCACCTTATTTCATTTATCCTACGACAGTAACTAGGCAGGCATTACTGTTACCCCCATCTTACAAATAAGGAAACTGAGACTCAGACAGAGGACATCACTGGCCCAAACAAATAGAGAAGCTGGGATCCAGAACCCAGGGAGTCAGGTACTCAGCCTGTGGGCTTCACCTCTAACAACATTGGAGATAGGGAAATACAAGCTCAGGAAATAATACAAGAGTAATAGTAACAGTGGCAATAATAACAGTGACTGCCACTTACTGTGGACTGTCACATCTGTTGTCTCCTCAGTCCTCACTATAACCTAATGAAGTAAGTTCTGCTATTCTCCCCATTTTGCAGTTGAAGAAACTGAGGCTCACAAAGAGAAAGCCCCTTGCCCATGATAACAGAGAAAGTAAGCATCAGAGTCCATATTTGCTCTGAAATATCCTGAGTCCGAGCCCCTAACCACTGATTGAGCGGAGAATGGGGCAGTGCTTGGGCTGAAGTCAGGTCATCGGTGGGGTGGAGGCCAGCTTCTGTTAACTGGGCTGATGGGAGCGGCAGGGGGTGTCAAGGTCAGCGTCTGGGGTTGGGGCTCCCCCACCTGCTCCCACCATCTCTTTGAGTCTCCATTAAACTGTGCACAGAACAGCCAAATGGAAACTCCTTCCACCTGGTTCCCTTTTCTTGCCCCATGCAAGGGAGATCTCTGCCTGAGAGCAAGTGTGAGGAAGTACCAAGGGTTAATTTCTCCCATCAAAGTTCATGGAAGAAGTTCTCCTTTATCAGGGATTGGTTCTGTGCCCATCCCTGGACCAGAGGAATTGTAGGGTGTTGAGAACACAGTCTTTAGGAGCTGGCGGGCCAGATTCGGCTTTAACTTCTGACACTCACTGTATAGTCTTGGAAAGTGACTTCACCAATCTGAGCTGAGTTTACCTCTCTGTGGAATGGGGAGGCTGATCATGCATCTCCCACAGAGTGAGCATCATTGGAGAGAGCTCAGTGATCCTCAGGGGATCCAGTTAGAGCTTGCCAGTATTCATTACCACCCACCACGATTCTAGGAGGCAGATGATATTGTTCCCATTTTACAGCTGGGGAAATTGAGGCTCAGAGAAGATAAAAACAGGCCTCAAGCCACACAACCAGTACGTAAGTAGTGGGTAGGAGTCAGGATGCTAGGGGTGGAGTGTCATATCCATGACCTCAGACTTCCCTCCACTTATGAAGACCATAACTGGACACCCCCAACACACCTCTCCGTCCCTGAACGCCTCCTCTCTCCTCCTGCAGCCTCACTTTTGACCGTGTGGAGTCTGCCAGCCGCAGCCCAGCTCTCCCGTGGTGCCAGCCTGCTTAAGACCATCCAAAGTGAGAAGGATGTTGTTCCATCTGTGTTTGGGACTCCCCTGGTCACCTCAGACTCATGGCAGATTCAGAGATGTGGGCACAGAAAATGAGGCTGTCATTCTGATCTCTGTCTCCACACCTCAAGCACCCATCAGGGTTCTATGTCCAAAGTTCCAACTGGACAAACTTGATTGGCTCAGCCAGGGTCTGGCAATAACTGGTCTGATCAGTGGTCTTGGGGGCAGGGGTAAAGGTGTGGATTGTGGCTGTCATGGCTGTGGGTGGGGAAGGTTGGCTAAGAAGTGGGTAGGAGGAACCTAACTGTCAACCCTGCTACAAGCTTGATTTCTTTGCAGCTGATGTTGCTTGACCCGTTGTCATGTCCCAGACCCTCTGTTTTATTTGTACAGTCCCACCTAAGGGGGCTTGGAGAAGGGAAGTGAGTTGCTCAAGATCACACCTAGAATGAGAAGTAGATCCAGCGTTTGAGCCCAGTCATTGAGCTCCAGGGTGTCTGCATACAGTTCCAACCCCTCCCTGCTCCTCTGGGTCCCTCTGTGACTATGTCTTCCTGGGTCTTCCCTTATCATTTCTCTGCCTCTGTCTCCCTCCCCCCTCCCCGTAGAACCACTGGCCAAGCCCACCATTTCAGTCAGCCAAGGAACTGCCATAGAGCAGAGGGAAATGGTGACCTTCTACTGTGACACCAAGGACGTCAACATTACCATCCACTGGGTCTCCAACAGTCTTCCCCTGGTGTTCCACGAGCGCATGTGGCTGTCCACGGATCGCAAGAACCTCACCATCCTCACTGTCCAGCGCGAGGATGCTGGGACTTACCAATGTGAAGTTTGGGGTGTCCTCCAGGCCCAGAGCAGTGACCCCACCTTCTTGGCCGTGAACTGTAAGTCCTTCTCCATTCTCCCCAGCCCCTCACTGATAGCCACTTCCTTGGTGATCTCATTCAGTCTCACAGATTTCAATACCATCCAAACGTGGGCTTGTCCACCCCTGAACTCCAGGCGCATACCTGTGCGGCGTCTTCTCCTTGGATTCTACTGGAACATCCAACTTGACATCCCTAAAACTGAGCTCTTTAACTTTCAGATGTTTGATCCAAAATATTGCCTGGGTAGGGGTGAGGAAAGAGCATTTGCTGGAATGCTTAGCTGTGTCTTCCCATCTACCCAGGGAAGACATTTAATCACCACCAGACTCTTGCGTCTTCTCTGTAATGGTCCCAGAGTTTGGGTGGGGAGAAAAGTTAGTATTTGTTGACTTCCCAGGTTCACCCTAAGAGAGCTGTTACTGAAGCTGTTGTTCCTGCTACCACTGTTCTTGTCCCCTCAGATGGTCCTGACCCCGTCAAAATCAAGCTGAAGTCTGGTGTGGCCAACAGGGAGGTGGTTGAGGTGATAGAAGGCTCCAACGCGACCTTCTCGGTGGAGACTCAGTCTCACCCACACCCCACCTATTTATGGTTTCTCCCCAATGACTCTCTGCCCATCAGGAGCTTGTTCCACACCATGAGCACACTCACCATCCATGCCATGTCCAGGGAACACGAGGGCACATACAGGTGCCTGGTGTCCAACAGTGCCACCAACCTGTCCCGCATGGGGGTTCTGAACGTCCGAGTCCTGGGTAAGTCTCTTTCCCCTGTTCCTCTCCTTTGTTTCTCCGAGAATCAGAGCTACGCTGATATCCTACAGTTTGAGGAGGCCAGTGGAGTGGGGAGTTCCCATGTGGAGGGTGGCAGATCATGGTTCTGAGCACAGGGGAGGACCTGGGTCCTGGCGTGGCACGTCTTCCACAAGGATTTGCTGGCTCTCAGTGGAGTGTCTATAATGTGATTCTCTGGAAGTGGAGGAGGTGAATCTCTATACATACAAACAGTAACACCACACTCACACATCCCATCCTCACCTAGAGACACACACACAGGTGACAATCACACAGGAACAGCACACTCACGCATGTGCACTGCAGACACACACACAACTCACAAACATGTGCACACAACATATGACAGCACAGAATACAACACAAACTCACACAAGACACATATCACATGCACACAACAGATACACACAATACGTGCAGCACACAGTACCTAACACAAACACACAACACATACACACAAACCTACACCATGTACACACAATACACACACACATACGCATAGCACATAAACAGTACGCAGGACATACACACAAAACACAGACACACATATCTCATGAATGCAACAAACAAGACCACAGACATGCAACATATCCTCCCATAAAAACATATACACACAAAACATAATATGTACAAAATAGACACACACAACACGGATACTCAACATCCTCACATACAACACAGAAAATGTGCTATGTATTCAACACCTCAACATGTGCACAATGACACAGAACACACACACAATGCATAAGCATACTACACGCCCAATACAGTGATATACACGCACAGTAAAACACATGCACATGACACACACACTACCACAGACACCAGCGTACTCAGCTACAGAAAATACATACACACACAATACACACTTGCTCCCAAAGTACCTGTGTTCACCACCCATACCTCATGGTCACAAAACATATACACACAACACACACAGATACAGCAGACACAAAACACACCCAAATACCACACGCTCTCCATACACACAAAATTCATAACACATTCACGTAATTGTCACACAAGACACACTCATACACAAAGGACTTAGATTTACCACCCTCACAGTACATTCAGATGCTAAGTGCACACGCACACACACACCCCTGGAAAATCCTGTAGGTTCCATATGTGCAGAAGACTGATGAAGGTCCCTGGGTCCCCTCCTTGTGTCTCTGTGTGTTCCCAGAAAGACTGACCAAGCCTTGCATCACGCCCTCAAACCTGAGTCCCGTGGAGAACACCAGCCTGGTGGCCCTGACCTGTCAGACCACCCACAAGCAGGTCGGAGCCCAGTGGTTCCTAGGGGGTCAGCTCCTCTGGCCCAGCGAGCACCTGGTGCTGTCAGCTGACAACAGGACCCTGACCATCCACAGCCTCCGGCGAGACGACACGGGGCCCTATGAGTGTGAGATCTGGAACTGGGGCTGCCGGGCACGGAGTGACCCCCTCTGGCTGAACATTAGCTGTGAGTCACCAGCAGCCTGGACCTTCTCCCCTTCCCTTCCTCCTTCCCTCGCTTGAAGCTCTTTCTTCCATCCATTCACTCCATAATTATTGAATTCCTGCTCTGGGCCAGGAATGCTGGGCACCAGACAAGACAGCGCACCTGCCCTCGTGGAGCTTACATTCTAGTGAGGCAGACAGACCATAAACAGTGAAGCAGGGGAGATACGTGGAGTGTCAGATGGGGCTGGAGGCAGCGAGAAGGACAGTCCAGGCTGGGAGGTTGGGAAGGTGTTGCAGTCCTGGCTGGGGCGGTCAGAGGTGGCCTCCTGGAGGAGGTGGTGTTTGTGCTGAAGGACCTGGGAGGGAGCCGTGCAGGTGGCCAAGGGAAGAGAGTTCCAGGGGAGGAAACAGCACATGAGGTGGGACTGTGCTTGGCATGTCAGAGGAATCCAAGGAGACCAAGGTGACTGGAGAGGTGAATTATGGGGAGAGTAGAACAGAAGAGGTCGAGAGGGTGGGAGTGGACCACACAGTGTCCTGTGGGCCATGGTGAGGACACTGGGAGCCACAGAAGGCTCTGAGCAGAGGAAAGAGAGAATTAGACTTAGGTTTTCAGTGTCTCTCTGGCCTTTGTCTATGGAGTGGAAGCAGGGGAGAGAGAGGAATTTATAGAAAGAGTTTTATTTGTTTGGGTCCATGGAGAGGCAGACCTCACAATGGGATTAAATGAGATTATACCTGCAAGGATTTTATTAAGGGAATACTCCTGTGCAGAAAAAGTAGGGAGAGAGCCTTGAAAGGCAGGGAGAGCCATCAGACTGAGATGTAAGTCTGACTTGGAGTGAGGGAGAAAGGGAGAGAGGGTTGGGCGGGCGTGTGCAGAACACCATGGAGTCTAAGGAACATCAAGTCTGTCAGGGAGCCCATGCCTCCCAGGAGGGGATCTCCCTTAGTTTCTCCAGCACACTCCGGTATTGGCAGGGTGCAGCGTGTGAGAAGGTTAAGGATGCGTTTTCGGGTCCTGCAGCCCTGCCCTTGGTCAGTTACACTCTTATCACTGGAGGTCTTTGAGGCGCCCTCTGGTGGTGGTGATCACAATTACCCATCAAGAGATGATGGAGTTGAGCCAGAGTGGCAGCTAGGGGTGAAGAGATGGGGTCGGGTGATGAGATGGGGTCGGGCCGTAAATACATTTTAAATATCAGATTCACAGGATTTGCTTCTAATTGGCATGAAGCCAAAGAGAAATGGGAATGGAACAGGGTGGAATAGGACATCTTGCCAGTGGAGGATGGGTGCATAATGTTTGGCTCTGCATGCAGATGGCCCTGATCGAGTGGATATCACCAGGGGGTCAGCGTCCCAGGTGGTCAACATCATCAAGGCGGAGCTCAACTCCAGCCTGACCCTGCAGTGTCGGGCTGACTCCCAGCCGGATGCTGAGTTTCACTGGACCTCTGCACACTCCACCACTGTGTGTACGGGCGAGCAGCTGATAATCGAGGCCCTGACCTGGGAGCACCACGGGATCTACAACTGCACGGCTTTTAACTCTCTGACCCACCTGGCCCGCTCCACCTCAGTCCTGATCAGAGTGATAGGTGAGTCCTTCTGGTGCACCTTCTCCTTGGGGCCAAGTGACTTTTCCTAATGCTGGCCTCAGCCATCTAGTCTTCCCTTACCATGGGCTGGGGTGTGGCAATGACAGTCCCGCATGGACAGGTTCCTAATCCGGAGCTGTTGAATCCCAACTGCTCACACTCAGGCGCTAGAATCTCTATTTCCTAACTGTGCGCCCTGGCACACTCCAGGCTGCTGTGAGCCTCAGTTTTCCTACCCATAAATGGGGTTTGTGATGCCTACCTTTCAGTTTAGAAGTACAATGAGTCAGGGAGATAACCAATGAGAGAAGGGGTGAGCTGATAAGGAAAGTCAGGAATTATATTATTCACAACCTGGATGTGACTGGCAGCGAACTATTGTGTTTCTGTCTTGAGTCCTTGAGGGGGCAATACAGTGTTGCTGTTAGCCAGTCACTGTTCACGTTCTGGCTCCAGTGCTGTGTGACTTTGGGCATGCTGCTTAACCTCTCTGGGTCTCAATTGCTTGTCTGTAAAACAAACATAACAATTGTGTTTATATTATAGGGTTGTTGGAGATTAACATTTGAAAAGTTATTATGTCAGTACCTGGCATATTACGTTTGTTAAATAAAATTATTCTTTATTGAGTCTGTGCTACACCCTAAAGCAAGCCTTTCCACATATACTATCAACAGACATTTCTTGGATACTCTTGGCCAGCCAGCTCTGAGGCAGGCCTATTGGTGTCTCCATCATATGGGAGAGATTGAGATGCAGAGACTCAAGCCCCGTGACTAGGGTTTAAAACCAGGCTGGCCATCTCAAGAGCAGTGTTCTTAGTTGTCCACAAAGTAGATGATCTCATTTAGCTTTCTAAATTATCTCACTGAATCTTCAGAACAACCCTCTGGTCTTGTTGTGACCATTTGATGGAGAGAAACAGAGGCTCGGAGGAGGAAGTAGTGAGTTCAGGTAATGTTCACAGGATGTTGTAGGATTTAAATGAGATCACGTATGAAGGGCTCCTGGAGCTTAGAGATTGGTAGATGGCAGCTTCTATCATCATCATCGCCTTTTATAAAGCACCTACTAAGTGTCAGGCACCATGCTGGTTCTTTTACATGTGATCCCATTTAATCTTCTCAAAAGATTATGGATTACTATGCTTATTTGACAAATAAAGAAATAGATACTCCGAGAATAAGAACTCCTAAGGCATCCAGGAAGCCCCTTTCTGCCCGTCCAAAGCAGAGCCCTTTCCTCCTACCCCTGACCCTCGTGTGGCTGCCTTCCCAATTCCTGTGGCTGGACTTCACCCCTTCAAGAAAGGTTTTGGGCAGAAGTGGGATGGGTAAGCAGTCGGCCAGTGTTCATCACAACAGCTGCTATTTATTGATCAATCAGCTGCTGGGTGCCCGGCATTAACACTCATGGCCTCATGTCACCTTGGCAACATACCTGTGCAGTAGGTACCACTTACTGCACTTTGCAGGTGAAGAAATGAGACTCAGATAGACAAGTCACTGTCCACGTTCACAGGGCCTCAGGAAGTCTAGGGTGACTCACTTGTGGGAAAGTTAGGTTTCTGGTTGCCAAAGCCCTTTCCTCTGAAGGCCGCTTTTGATCCGTCATCCTAATCAGTGTCATAATCACACCAATGCTGACTGATCACTTTCCATGGTTCTAAATACTTTACCTACATTAAACATATTGAACATTACATATATTGGATATGAATACATATATGTTTAATCTTTCCAGCAACCATGTGAAGTAGGCTTCATATTACCTCTTTTTACAGAAGAGACAGCTGAAACACAGAGAGGTTATATTGCATGGCCAAGGTCACACAGCTGAGATGTGAACTTAGGCCATTTGACTCCAGAAATCATGTTATTACTACCATGAACTTCTCTCTCCCAGTGACTGGAAGACAAGCACTCGTCAAATGACAGTGGAAATAAAGCTACAATCTTGGGAATGGGCTGGGGACAGGGATGAGAATGTGTCAGGCCCAGGCCCTGATTCTCTCTCCTTGCCCAGGTCCCCAGTCGTCCCTGTCTGCAGGGGCCATCACTGGTATTGCCATCGGGATCCTGGCTGTCATTGCCCTGCTCACAGGGCTGGGCTGTTTCCTCTACATCAGAAATGCCACAAGGTAAAGCTGGGAATGGGATGGGGGTGCTGGCCTGCAGGGGACCTCCCTGGCAGGAGTGTTACTGACCATGGTGCTGAGCTGTATCCATGGCAGGCGGGGAAGTCAGAGGGTTTGGGACATTGCCCAAAAATGGACATGGGATACTGACAAGGACTAGAAGCATAGAAGAATAAGGGTCTTGGAGTTTCAGGTCCTCAAGGGAAGCAGCAGAGGACTCCATCCATGAGGCCGTGACATCTATCTCTGAAAAGGATCAGCCTGCAGAGCCCGGATGCAGTAAGTGACTCCACAGCTGATGCCCAGAGCAGCAATGAGATGTGGAGAAGAGACTGGTGCTAGGGCCCAGGCCTCTGCTCCAGCTTTGCCCCTAGGTCTCTATGATATCATGGGCAAACCCTGTACTCTCAGAACCTCCATGTCCGCATCTGGAAAATGGACGAGGTTGGGATCAAGAACTCTGAGGAGTTTGCCTGTTCTAACAACCGTAACACAAATAGGGCAACGTGCTGCCGTTCTCTTCTTCCTCACTTTCAGAAAGCTTTGTTAATTGATTACTGTAGACAGAATCAATCACAACACTCCTCCCTGTAAGTTCAAAACCAGCCTCACAGTCTCAACAGAGAGCCTCAGGCACCCTCTACTGATGGAGGGGAGTTGATCAAAGGCAAAATGTAACATCTTTGCCATGTCTGGCCTAAGATTCTGGTATGATTGGCCTTATGAAATGGAAGTTCTCTAGAGACTTGCTCAATCCAGTTCAATTTTACAGAGAAAAAACCAGGACCAGGATGGATATGTGATAAATCCAGGCTACAGAGGACCCTGGCCTAACTGGGGCTAGGACTTGGGGCTAACTCAGATCTTGATTTCCAGGACACTCCTAGGTCAAGATCACTGGAGATGTGATGGGGAGTCCTAGGGAGAAAGGAAGGAAGGTTTCTGCCCCACCCTTCCTGGGGATAGATGTGACCTGGACAAATAGCCCCTTCCCCCTATCCCCTCCTAACTCCAGCCCTTGGCTGGTGTTCACTTTCTCTAGGCTGGCCAATATATGCCAATGTACCGGACAGTCAAGGACAGGTCCAACTCAAAAAGGTAGGTAATGCTCCAAAGGGACCATCTCTGCTCCCCTGACTGTCTGGCCCTCCTCCAGCCCAGCAGGGCTGTTTCAGTCCCATCTCTTGGGCTTAAGGGTTCAGGCATGTTCTCTTGAGGATGCCCAGTGGCAGCCTGGGTCTCTCTGCCTCTCCTCCCCTGATTTCTCTGGGGATCTCAAGACCTTCTGTGGCTTTTTCATCTCTTCTCCTTGTCTTCTTGCTCTTACCTGGAGACCCCCAGGGAATCAGAAGGAATGTAACTGTTTCTGAGGCCTAAGCGTTTTCCAAGAATTTCCAGGGGTGGCCTTCATCCCAAGACCCATGATCTCTTCACTACTTTCTTTTCCCCCAGATGCTGCCACTAGACCCTCCTGAGCAGTTCTATGAGGTAGGTTGGCCCTGCTTGATTTTATTAAAGAAGCTTCAAGATAATACATGTTACATAGAGTCTGAGAAACTGTCCTGTCTAGATCTTTCATTGAGCATTGGAGGGTCAAGAATGGGGGAGAAAGTGGCCCAAGGTCTCACAGGGAGGATCAGATTCTAGGCTCCTGTACTGAGCCGCTTCTAATTCCAGGGCTTGGAATTGTATTGCAAGTGAGGTGGCATTGGCCTAGAACATGCTGGGTTGCAAAAGACGTTTTAAAGTGGTGGTTGCAGAGGTATCCAGGTGAAAAGGAAAAGTTCTGGGCCAGAGGCAGGGCCTTGGGTCCTAAATCTACTTCTGCTTCTGATACTTCGTAAGAACCTGGTTAAACCTCTTCCTCTCTGGATCCCTGAAGAATGTAAGCTGACTTTCTAGATGCTGTGATTCTAAGGCAGTCTCTGCCTGAGGGCTCTAACTCATCTTTGTTCACTTGCAGAAGGAATCACTTTCAGCAATGCCTGAGCGCTATTCTGATGGCCCCAGGAAGCCATCACCCAAGCTTGCGTTGCATTCATTGGTCCCAGCACTACCAAGAGAAAACATGGAGTCAAACTATGAAGTATGGACAGATGCAGAGCTGTCACCAGTCTGCCTTTTCCTCCTTGCTGAAGAGTCTGTAGGATAAACTATCAAGAGATTTCCTTTCAAAAATCTTTTCGATTCCATTCCACCTGTTTCCATCCTATCACTTTCTGGTTCATTTCATTCCATTCCCTCCAGTCCACTCCATTTTACTCCATTCCACAAGTCCATCACATTTATTTTCACTCCACCTATCTATTTCCTTTCTATTCATTTAATTTCATCTTCACTTTATCCCAACCATTTCTTCTCCATCCAGTTTAGTTTTTTTTCCATTCCATCCCACTCCATTTCTTTCCATAGAATTACTTTTGTTTCCTTTCCATTCCTTTAATTCCTCTTATTTCTTCCTGTTCCATTCCTGGCCATCACTTCCCATCCACTCCACTCAATGCCATCCCTTTGCATTCAGTCCCACTTCACTCTGTTTCCTTGTGTTTCATTCATTTCTTTCTTCTTTCATTCATTTCCATAGTTCCCACTTCTTCCTATTACATTTTATATATTTTTAATGTTTCCTTTTAATCCTACCCTATTCATTTCTTCCATAGTCCATTACCATCTATTTCATTCCTGTCTACTCCACTTCCATCCCATCAATTTATTTCATTTCCATTCTTTTCCTTCCTGTCCCATTTCATTCCTGTTCTTTCCATCCACATATTTAATCCATTCCATTCATTCTATTTCTTACCATTCCACCCCTTCTAGTCAATGTCCCTATTCACATTCATGCCCATTTGATTAGCTTTCATTTCATTCCACTGCATTCCATTTCTTCTCATTCTGTGCATTTCTTTTACATTCACTTCATTTTCTTTCTGTTTCCTCCCTTCTTTTCTCTTCATTTCCTCTTCCTCATCCTTTCCCTTTCCATTCAATTCTGTTTCATTGTTTTCTATTCCTTTCATTCCATTCTCTTCCCTTCTGTTCCTCTTTAACCCACCCCACTCCATTGTATCCCATTCCATTCTACTCCATTATTCATTGGATGAACCACTCTCACAAGATGCGAATGTCTGTGTCTTAGGGATTTTTAAGAACTGAGACAAACACTTCAAAAGCAGTTCAGATAAAGTGGGGATTAATTGAGAGAACACTGGGGAATCTCAGATAACTCAGTTTTAGAAATTACTTGTGGGCCTCATGGGGACTAGAATGTTATCAGGAAGCTTCCTTCTCTTCTGTGGTTGCTCGTTTTTTCTGATCATGAATTCATTCCATTCTCCTCAGTTCGCATGGAATTCCTATGTAAGTTCCCTGGTCACTACTCCTCTATAACTTCTGATTATATATGACAGTGCCCTCTACTAATGTTTAAAAGTTTCTAGATTCACATTCTCCAGAGGAGAATCACACTTGCTCAGGCCATTGTATGGATTGTGCTGGTATCTGTCAGCTCTCCAATTACCTATGAACTGGTACAAAGATAGCTCCCAGGTCCCTCTCTTCATCAGCGTCAAGGGAAAGGAGTCACATATGTTCCCTTTTATCAGTAGAGCAAAAGCTCTTCCTGGAAATCTCACCCAGTACACTTCCTCTTGTATCTCTTTGGGTCGGAGTGCAGTCACATGGTTTTTCTTGTTGCAAGGAAGGCTGAGAAAGTGAGGTGTTGTCCTTCCCAGTCTCTTCAGTAGAAGCAGACAAGAGAGAAGATATGAGGATGAGTGTGAGGCCAGCCACCTGAGCATCCATTATATCCTGAAGAGATGAGAAGGAGCAAACAATGCAAAGGGTCTGGAGTAGAACATTCTGAGTTGAGAGGCATCAAATGAAAAGGTCCTGAAGTGAATGTATTTGTTATCTGTTACTGCATAATGAAGTACCACAAACTTAGCAGCTTAATACAACACACATTTTTTATCTCAGTTTTTGGGGTCAGGAGTCCAGGCACTGCTCAGATGAGTCTTCTGCAAATAAAGGTGTTGGCCAAGTCTCAGGTCTCATCTGAGGCTCGACTGGGGAAGGCTCCACTTCCAAGCTCACATAGTTATTGGCAACATTCAGTTACTTTCAGGCTGTCATAATGAGGGCCTCTGTTTCTTGCCATCAGTTGGAGGCTTCACTCAGTCCTTTGCCATGTAGCCCCCTCCCTAGGTAGCTCATGTATTTCATCTTGCTACTTCAAAGCCAAGCCAGATCTTATGCCCTGATCTTATGTAGCAGAATCACATATGTCTTGTCCCCTCTGCCATATTCTAATAGTTGGATGCAAGTCACAGATCTTACCCTCAAATGGAGGATTACATAAGGGCAAGAATAGCAGGAGGTGAGGATTATAAGGGTCACCTTACCGTCTGCCCTCCGCAGTGGAGAAGTACATGGGCCATTCCAGGAACAGCGAGGTGCCAGTGTGGCTGAAGTACAGTGAGAAAGGAGGAAGACCTTTGGAATTTTCAAGGATGTGAAAGGAGAATGCCAGAGTGTTTGGGCCCCTTCAGCAAGTTGACCAGGAAGGCTCACCTAGAAATGGAACTCACTTTTTCTCTTTGTTTAATAGGTGCTTGTGAATCCAGAGCACAACATTTACTGCCAAATGAATTCCTCCACCTAACAGAAGCAGAGATCCTTTCTCCAGAAATCCTAGAGAAACCATGCTCAATCATATATTCAATGACATTTACTGTGTACATATTATGTCTCAGACATTGTCTTTGTAGACCATATGATGTTCTGTTTCAATGTGTTTTTCAGGCTCTGGACCCTAGCTCCCACCAAATCTTAGGCTTTTGACTCATGTTTCTTTTTTCCCCCATACTCACTGCTACACTATTTTATTTTAAAATGTGCCACAGTGAATGGATGTATCCATATTGGTTTTTAGAAATGTACTATATATATATTGTGTGTGTGTGTATATACACACACACACACACACACACAAAGTATATATGTCATTGGTTAAAGAACTGTCCAAAAGAAGAAATAATTACCAGAAAGTTAATGTAGTGGGGAGGAAGGATATAGCTCAATGGTAGATCATGTGCTTAGCATGCATAAAGCCCTGGGTTCAATCCCCAGTACCTCCACTAAAATAAAATTTAAAAAACAATTTAAAAAACTGAATTACCTCCTCCCTCAAGAAAGAAAGAAAGTTAATGTAGGTGTTTATACTTCATTTGACAATTACAACTTATTTGAACTGAGGTTTCAGTTTCCTAGTAATGACTGATAATAACAGTGACTGGCAATTATAGTGACCAAATAGAGAACTGTAAATTTCATTGTTGTGCCTTTGGTCAAAATTTTCAATGATGGAAAATCTTCACCAAAATTCTGTGCTTTAGTTAACCTAAAAACTGATTATCCTTTCCTGCAGAAATTTAATGGAACCCTAAAGCACAAATTTACTAACAATTATTCCTATAATGGGATATATATTCAGAAGGAATAAATATCTGTAAGTCTTACCAAAAAACTATTCTGAGAGCGCAAGAAGTATAATCATAATAATAAATAATGAATAATAAATCATTCACATAGAAGGGTCTCTTGTTTAGATGCCACTGCAGATTGACTATGCTAAACAGAAAGGCAGCACCTCATTTCTTACTCTTGTAAAGGAGGAAAAGCCTTTTAAAAAAAACCTCTTTGAAGAAGTTTCAGTAGCTATGTTCAGTTGACTAATGTTTCTTTAAAAGCAACGGAAACAGGGCAAAAGCAACCTAGAGTTAAGAGGGCCAAGTTCTGATACCCAGAAGCTGGGGATGCCATAGTGTTTGCTGCATCACAAGGATGGACAAACACTGCTGGACACAGCAGCCAGCGAGAACTGTGAGTCTGAGTTCTAGAGATGAGCGTGGGATGTATGCAGGGGTCAGACAAGCAGTGTCTTTTCAAATCATGGTAGAGGATAAGGAACAAGGAGCTGTTAAGAGATAACAGGAGAAATCATAAAATGAAACATGGGGATGAGGCACCTGAGGAGAAGTGGGCATGAGATGCTTAGAGTCCTGAGGAACTCAGGGGTGGAGATGTGAGAATGAGATTTGCTAAAGGTAAAGAGGAGTCAAGAAGGACTTTTAGGTTTCTGGCCAGAGCAACTGGATGACTAGCAGGCCACCTTCTGAGGCAAAAATGGAGGAGGAGCATTTTGGGGATAGAGAGGGAAATCAAGAATTTGGTTTAGACATGTCAAGGATCAGTTGGAGCATTAAGCAGTTCATAGAAGTCTAGGCAGAGAAGGGCTGGAGATACACATTTGGGATTTGAAGTTATGGGGGTAGATGAGATCTTGTGTCAGGGGTTCCCAGGACCACCCTCAGGATCAATGATTTGCTAAAAGGATTCACAGGACCTAGAAGTTCTTATACTCATTTTTATGGCTTATCACAACAAAAGGATAGAGGGTAAAATCAGCAAAGGGAGAAGGTGCCAATGGCAATGTCTGGAGGAAACCATGAGTAAGCTCCCACGTGTCCCTTGTCTGTGGAGTCACATGGGGATTCCCACAATGTGTGACAACACATATGAAGTGTTGCCAACCGGGGAGGCTCACCCTGAATTTGAATGTCCAAGGTTTTTAAAAGGGGTCAGTCACTGAAGCTCCAGACTCCCAGAAGGGTAGCAGATGTTCACTACAGATCACATTGTTTGTATAACTATCTGGACAAATGGGTACAGACACGCAAAAACACTTTTATCACTTAGAACATTCCAAAAGCTCAGTTGCTAGAAGCCGACCAAGAACTAATCATGGAGATAGGCCTTTTGTGGGGAATATGCAGGGTTTGAGAAACTCAGGCCTGCTATGTTAACCCTTTCCTCTACAGATCCCAAAGAGAGTGGATGAAGACAGAGAAGGGTAGGGACTGACAAACTAAGCACTGGCCCCTTCAACATTTATAGTTTGAGACAGGATCAAGCAAAGGACAAGGACTGTCCTTTTTTTTTTTTTTTTCTGCCAAGAACCTCCTCCTTGCTTCCCCTTACCACCAAATATCCTAGGAACAGGTCACACTCTTCCTCTCCCTTATCTTTTGTCTTTAAAGCAAATGGATTCTCAACCTCCTTGCTCTTCAGATATTAAGCCGTCACCCAACTCCTGGCCAGTAGAACCTTAGTATGAAACTTGGGTCACAGCCAATCCCCAGACAACTGAGAGAGAAATCTCTGGATTAGTTGGGCATCTTTGTAGAAGGAGCTCCTGTTCCTTAGTAGTAGCTGTTCCAAAGTCCCTATAATTCAGGTTAGGTCAGGGATTCGAGTGCTCCTGGAAGTAAACTTTACCATCTAGTTCATTTTGAAGGGAAAAAAAATGACCAAACAAAAGACAAAGTCAGTTTTAAATTACATATCACTTATGCTTTAATGTCTGAATATCTTAAATTAAAGAAAACAACAAAAACAACTGAACAGAAAAAAAGGAAGATGAGCTAACATTCAAAGCACCCATTGTGATTTTGTCATGTTTGTACTGAGTCTGTAAATCAATCTACAAGATTGAACATTTTTACAGCACAACAGTTATAAGGCGGCATTTGTATGTCTTTACTCTCTCTCAGTAGGGTTTTGAAGGTTTCCTCTAATGTCTCTATATATATTACTAAATTTACTTGTAGGACCTTTTTTTTTTGGCTTCTGTTATGAATACATACAAACCTTTCTCTGTCTTGTTTGCAAACTTTGTATTGATTATATGTAGGAAAGATACTGAAGTGTAGGCAAGGGGGGAATAATGTGAAAATTAAGAGCATGGACTCCAGAGTCAGACTTCTCGAACTCAGATACCAGCTGTGCCCTTACAATACAATCTAAGGTAAGATACGTAGTCTTTCTGGGTTTCAGTTTTATCTTCCATGAAAGGAAATACCTGGTTAAAAATACTGGTAAGGAAGGGATGAAATTATTATCTGTAGATGACTGTCTCAGTAGAGAAGCCAAGAAAATCAAATGGAATACTATAAGAATTCATAAGAATTCAGTAGGTTAACCAAAATAAATACTTTTTAAAAAAGCATCAAGCACAATAACCAATTATAAGAAACTTTGGGGGTAGAGATTACATTTCCAACAGCAATAATTTTTGTTGTTGAAAGTCAGAATTTGTGTGAGGAACACTACAGGAGTGCTTTGGCAGCATTAAAAGAAAAAACTTTAAGATACTCTGTATTCATACAGCAGGGCTCCAATTTTCAGCTTCCTCCCTGGTGGGGTGGGAATAACCATGACAATTTCCTCACAGGGCAATTGTGTGGTTAATGGGGCATTGGGAGGGAGAATATGGCTTAGTGGTAGAGCACATGCTTAGCATGCGCAAGGTCCTGGGTTCAATCCCAAGTACCTCCATTAAAATAAAACAAAATAAATAAATAAACCTAATTAGTGCACTCCCCCCAATGTGATGTTAGATGTTAAAGTGTTAATATAGTTTAACATGAAATAAAACAAGTATTTTATTTACTCAAAACAAATGTTTATTGAGCAGCTATTATGTGCCACATCCCTTAAGTGCTGGGGATAGATAAAGTAGATATAAATCCTTTCCCTTAAGGAGCTGACAGTCTAGTGGTGAAGGCCGATAGTCAATAGACCAAATAAATATCTAAAATATATAGTATATTAGTGAAAAGTTCTCAAGAGAAAAAAATAAAGATGGGGGAGGCGGGGATTACATGGGAAGTGAAGAGTTGGTTTGCAAGTTTACAACGGTTGGTGGGGGAAATGCCTCATGAGGTGACCTTTGCCTAAAAATCAAACGGTGGGACAATCCTCAGAGGGAAAGCCTGTCAAGCAGCATGAAGAGCGCATGCAAAGGCCCTGAGGTGGGAGCCTGCTTGAGTTTTTGGAGAAGGTGTAAAGGCCAGTGTAACTGCAACTGAGCCAGGAAAATGGTCAGGAGATGAAGTCACAGAGCAAGGGGTTGGGGCAGGGAACAGATCCTTAAGTCCTTATAGGTAGGAGAAAGAAAAAAAAATTTTTAAGGATTCTTGCTATTTTACTATTATTAACTACAAACATATATCCGATTCTTGATGGGGTTGATAGAAGCTCCCTGAACTGTTCAACGGGTTTGTAGCAACTGTCTTTCCCATGAGGACCAGAAGAGACGGTGCACAAGCGTCTGACAAGGCAGGGAGGGATCCCCGCCGTTTCCAACCGGATCCCGTTTTCAGTCATTCGTGGGCGCCAAACTGAGCCCAGACCAGGTCAGCTACTCCCCAGGCATCGGTGCCATGGCCTCCGATCTGGCTCCTCGTCTCGGCGCCCCACAAAAACTCGGACATGCCCACTCTCAACACCCAGCCGGGACTCCGACCGAACATTAGGCTTTGTGCAGCAGCACCACCTCGGTCCACCTCCCCTAAGGAGCTGGGTCCTCGCCCAATCGTCGCCCGCGCAGCCGAGGCTTCTGGGAATTGTAGTTCCAGCTCGCGGAGCCAACACGCACTTCCGGGTTCGGCCAGAAGCGCAGCCATTGTTCCGCGCGCGGACGCTTGTTGTTTCCGTGCACCTCAGCCCTTTGGAGGTTAAACCAAGCGGCCTTGTGGATGCCCACTAGGGAAGGGGACAGAACTAGCTTAACCCGAGTCTGTCGCATGCAGAATCGGGGCAGAGAGTTGCTTAACCGAGCTCGTCCTGACGCAGAGCCGTGCTGGGGACTGAGACTGGGACGGGCCCTGCCTGGCCCTCGAGCCTGTGGACGCCCAGGTTTGTGAGGGGCGGGGCAGCGCCGGCTCCTCCATGCGCGCATGCGCAGGGTCTAGGCCGGACGCTGGGATCGGGACTGTGGGTGGACGATTTGGAACCTGCGTGGGCGGTGCTTCACCCTCGGGTCACCAAAGTGGGTAGTGATACTAGAACAGCTGCAGATTCTGGGACTGTGCTCTGCGCGCGTGCGCGCGCGAGTTCCTAGTCAGGTGGTTCTCTTGGGATGCTTTGAGGATGCCCACGTTGGTGGAAGACAGGCCGAATGCACGGATGTGGGAGCTATCTTGAGAACCCCGCCTCCTCCTCATACAAGCCTGGGCCTGTTTAGTGGAGGACCTGAGAATGGCTGGGAAGTGCTCAGTTGCAGATTCTGATTCCTGAAGGAGGGGGGCTCTGTCATTATTAGTATACTCTTGAGTAGTTGTTTGAGTAGAAAGCACGAGGTGGGAGGTGGGATTCTGGGCGGCTGGCTCTCGGATCCTGGAACAGACTGCTCTTTTTGCAGGCCTGGGGGCGCCCTGGGTAGTGGACAGACCAAGCTGGAGTTGCAGTTTCTTGTTTCAGAAGAGGGAGCATTGCTTTAGCGAGCCCTCCTTCCCCCGACGCTTATGGTGGGGATAGCTTACGGACTAGGTTGGCAGAGAGACCAGGGCCTAGAGGCAGGTTCGAGGCGGAGCGCTCTCTGCACATGTTGAACTGGACCCTTGTAAGATAGTGCAGAGTTCTAGGACATTCAAGTGATAGGTACAGAATTGGAGCCCGGAAATGACAGAGCTGCACCAGTTGCCATTAAATCGACAGCTGTTTGGGGAGGAAGCAGGATGCTGCCTGTATGATTGTGAAGTAGTTTTTCCCAGGACCTTTGCTCCAGCCACTTAGCTTGCAGGCATGAGAATGCCCCAGTTGGTAGAGGGACAGAGTCTGGGCTGCAGATTTGGACCTGGAAGGGGCTGTACTCTCAGTGGCAGCCAGGGTTCATGTTTGGGTTGGCGGAAGCAAAAGGACCCTGTTGCCATGGGAGCTGCTCTGCCATGAGCTTGAGAACCCCCAGGCTGGTGAGTGCCCAAGTCCTAGGCCTGATTCTGAAGTTCTCTGCTTAGACTACTGTTCGGGTGTTCTGAAGCTCTGGTGGTAAGCAGGCAGTGGGGCTGGGGACCCTAGAGCCCTCCCAGAGGCTAGTGGATGCTTTATGTATCCAGGAGAAGTTGAGGCACAGAGTGGGAGATGCAGCCTCTCATCTCAAGAGCGAGGACTTATGCCCCAGGCTGGTGGAGGGCCCAGGTTCTGGATGTAGAGTCTGGGTATGAGCCTGCTTTGTGTGCTCGGGTATGCCAGCAGGAGAAGGGAACCTAACTGGGTGGCCCCTGTGTGGTGGCTGCTGGAGTAGAGGCTGGGTTGGGAGGGTTGAATTTGGAGCTTCCAGTTCTGGACTGGGAAGGGCCAAGTCTGTGCTCTGCACATGCACTGGCATTTGGGCAGAATGTGGAGGCGTGGGCAGTCCTGGGGCCCTGGTACAGCCTGAGTATGTCCTGGTGGGTGCAGCAGAGGGAGCAGCCACAGATTCTGGGCTGCAGAAGGGTAGGGCTGTGCCAGGTGCCCTCTGTGCACACGCACATGTGTTTGGGTGAGACAAGGGCACTGGGATCTTTGTGCACCTGGCTCCCTAATCACACCCTGAGGATGCCCAGGTTGGGGGAAAGACAGCATCTCCCTGAGCTGCAGGTGCCCAGGAAGATGTTTGAGCAAGAATCTGGGCGGGTGCGACTCAAGTTGGGGCCTGTGGAGGTGGGTGGAGGAAACGGTATGGGTGCAGGCTCAGGATACAGCTGCACCGGGAACTCATGCTATTACTGTTTGAGTGAGGATCCAGTGGGGCTGACTGGTGACAGGGAGAGATGAGGTGGGGATGGGATGTGTAGGGTGGGATTTGCCAGGGGCTGTTCTAGTCTCAGACCTGGAAACGGTTGGTACCAAGGCAACTAGGGTACACATTCTGGGCCTGGAGGGGTTGGAAGTGGGATTCTGAGCTGGTGCACTTCTTGTAGGGGCCCACTGACCCCAGAATGGTGGAGGGACCAGGTCCTGGGTGCAGCTCAGCTCTGTGCACATACTTGGCTATTGAGCAGGAAGTGAGAGGCAGTCCACCCATGACAGGCACTGGAGGGGCAGGGGAAGGATGGGGTCCTGGGAGTGGTGGGGCTGTCATGAGCTTCATGCAATTAGTCATGGAGTTTAACTCTGGGCCATCAGTTTGGGCCTGTTGTTCACCCTAGAAGAGGTACTTTTGGGGCTGCAGGGGGAGGGTGCACACTAGAGGATCCTCAATGTGCTGGGTGTTTGTGGGGGTCCCCAGATCCAGTGGAAAAGAGAGGGACTGATTTGTGCTGCGGATCTTGGTGGTGGGCAGAAGGCTGCCTTTGGGCATGATGTGAGTTTCTGGGTAGGTGGCCCAGAGGCCCCAGGTAACAGAAACCAGGCTAGAGCTGCAGTCTTGGCCTGGGAGAGGAACTGAGGGACTGTAGGTGTGTGCACAGCTCTTCAGACAGGAATCTATCGGGCAGGAACCTCTGGAAGCACAGTTGCCATGGTGACTGCATCCTGGAAGCAGAGACTAATCCAGGGATGGGGGAGCCACAGTGGACTTGCACAAGGATGCTTTTCTCAGGGCTTCTCCCCTTGCAGCTCAGGACGTCAGGCCCCTGCCTGTGCCTGGAGGAGAGCATGGAAGAGCGGGATGAGAAGCCCCCAGGGCCCCTGAGGGCCTGTGCACAGGTAAGTGGAGCATCCCTTCCCCAGGGAGACTCGGAACTTGCTCCCACGCACGCCCCACAGCCTGACCCTCTGGGCTTGAGAGGCTGTCTGCAGTGTTTTGGGGCCCTCTGGTCCCTCCCAATCAGCAGGCATCTAACACACTGTACATTTCATGAGGCTCCTGGCATTTCCGCACCCTTTTAACCCTAATAACTCTTTCTGGAAGGAATTTGGCATCCTGCATCAAAAGCCCTTAGGGTACTGATTCCCCCTTGACCAGCAGCTCACAGCTGTGCTTGAGAATGAGCAGTTGGAAAGAATGAGAATGTGCAGTGCAGGAGGAGAGTTACGGGTTATGGTAAGACCATGAAATGAAATTCACTGTAGCCATTGATAGAGTAACACATACTTACCAACATAAGATATTTATGATCTATGTTAAGTAAATAGCATTTCAAACTGATAAAAAAAAAAAGGGGGTGAAGTTTGTGTATGCATAGAAAATCTGTCCCAAATTGATCAGTTAACAAAGATTATCTGTAAGTTATATTCCAAGTGACTTTATGCTTTCATTTACTTATCTATATTTTTGTGCTTTTGCATGGTGCATTTTAAGATTAAGAAATGAACAATTCAAAGCATTTTCCTACAGCAGCTATTCTTTAAGAATGTTTAATTTTTTTAATGTTAAATTAAAATTTCACCTTTCTCCTCTTGAACAGTTCAGTCCTGAAGCTATTAGGTGGGGCAGAGCTAGGTCGGTGTCTGCAGTTGAGGGAGGGCTGCTTGCTGTGGAGTGTCACAGCCTGGGGGTGACAAGGGCATCCATGTTGGGGGGCATCAGTGACCAGGTGGGGTGAAGAAGATGGCACCAGGAGTCAGAGCCCAAGTGGAGTGAGCTATGTCTGTATGGGAGAGGGGGATCTGGTTTGGGGTGGCAGAGCCAGAGCAGGGAAGAAGGGCAACCACAAAGGCGACACCCCAGAATTGGCAGTCAACATGCAGTCAGGGTGTCCACTCAGATGGCGGTCCAGCTAGGGGTGTCAGAGCCAGAGCAGGTGAGACATGCACATGTTGGGGACAGGGGCACATCCTGGTGTGGCATGTCACAGCCTGAGCAGGCTGAGGGCGTCTGCACACGAGGGTGGCCCCGCGTGGAGTGTCAGCGCAAGCAGGATGGCTAGGGCATCCACACGGAGTCCCCGGCCAAGTGGCAAGAGAGGAAGTCCACGAGGAGAGGCTGCCTGGCCTGTGGAATCAGAGCCCAGGCAGGGTGACGAGGAGAGGGCGGCCTCCTGTGGGGTGGCAGAGCCCAGTGGGCCGAGGAGGGACAGGGAGTGGCAGGGGAAACGGGAGATTAGCTACTTACGGGGGTCGGGGAGGTTTGATCAGATGAGTAAATATAACAAGGATGATGGGAAGCAGGGTTCTCACCATCAGCTGTGGAGAGAGAGAGAACACTGGAATGAACTTGGCGGTGATCAGTGGAACTGGAGCTGTTGGTCGGGCTTATGGTTTTCAATGTATGTAGATGTAGAAATATGTAGACGTGTCTCTGTGCCTCGATGTGTGTGTGCGTGTGTATGTGCAGATTTGCACACATACATTCCCTGTCTCTGTCCACTGTGAGGATCTGGGGGCAGTGACATTTCCATACCCGTGTGCACCCCTAGTGCCCAGATTTCAGCTTCTAAATATGCCACGGGTTTTATGAGTTTGCCGTTAATGGAGATTTGGTGTTCGGTTCTTTGCTGTTAAGGATGGCGTTGCTGTAAATGATTTTGCATTTGATTCCATGTACGCATGCGCAAGAGTGTCAGCGTTATGAACGTGTACATTTACATACATGCACATCCACGTCTTTGTCAAAAGCACAGGTAAAACGAGTTTGGGGGTGGCCATTGGTATTGTACTTTAAGCGAGTGACTTCGAGTGTTTTCTGGGAATCATAATGGTCCTTTTGCTATTCTCCTCTGTGTCATACAATGGAATTAGCAATCTACTCGCTAAGTTTTACTTCCATCACACATTTGTCGATTGCCTAGTCGGTGCGAGGCCCTGTGCAAGGTGCCAGGGAGAAAGATGACTTCGTTCTCACGGGCAGAAATGTGCTTCTCACACATTTTGAGCTACCTAGATAAAAACACCTTTCTTCTTGTCTTAGTTCTCTGTGGTTGCACACCACAAACTTAGCAGCTTAAAACAACCAACATTCATTGCCTCTCGCGGTTTCTGAGGGTCAGGAATTGGGAGCAGCTTATCTGGATGTTTCTGGCGCTCAGGGTCTCTGATGAGGTTGCAGTAAGTTGTGGGCAGGAGCTGCCTTGGGAAGGCTTGACTGGCAGGGCCGTCACGGAGTGCCTGCCCACTCCATAGCGAGCCCGTGCGCAGGTCAGTTCTAGGGCTGTTTGCTGCTGGCTCTCCTGAAAACAAAGTTGACCAAACAGACCCTTCCTAACTCGGAGGCTTCTTCTGGCAATAAGACAAAGCTTCCAGCCAAATCACAGAATTATTAGTGAACTCAATTTTCAAAGCTTTTGTATTTGGGGTGTCCTGGCTGGAAACTCCTATATCTGTAAGAAGGTTCAGAATCTTAACTCTGGTAGGCGTCACACCAGGAGAATTGTCCCTCTTTGCTGTGTTCATTTCTTTTACTGCCTGCAGGAGACATAAGGCAGAGTTCACATTTCAGCTCAAGGAATGTGATATGCAGGGCCCATGTGGAGGTCCCAGAGTCTCTCTCTCTCTCTTTTTTTAAGTAGACTTGAGATCGAGCCCAGGCAACTGTATTTTTTTTTAACATCTTCACAAGTAGTTCAGATGCATAGCCAAATTAAAAACTACTGCTACACATAACTGTAATCACAAAATGACAACAATTGTACCTAAAATCTATATAACTTAACATCTTGTGATTCATTTTTGCATATATTATTCACCAAAGTTTCTTAATTACTAATTCAGGAGAGAGTAAAAGTAACCCCGACCCAAACTAGAAAGTGAAAGTTTCCCCTGCTTGAATTTCCCAGAGACCCTCCTCACCAGAGGGTCTCACTAGTTCTCAGGCACAAGAAAATTCTCTCTCCCATCCCATCCCATCCTCTGTGAATAATTCTCAACTTTCCTCAAATATACAGAGAACAGACCCTCCACCATAGGTCATCAACTCACCAATCACCTGCCTGGCTCTGAATGTTGAGACTTGACAGGGAACAGACTGTTACTGAAGGCAAGTTCATGTGCTAAGACAGCTAAGAAATACTAAGGGAAGAAGAGATAAGACTGTGCTATCCGGGAACACTTCATGGAGGAGGTGGCATTTGATGTGGAACTTGAATGGTCAGATGTGGAGTGGAGCGGCGGGGCAGTGCAAAGGGGAGAAGTTCAGATCAGGCAGTCAGTGTTTGGATCGTCACTGGTGAACTCCATGGACTTAAATGAGTTCACTAAATTTTATTACCGTTAACTTCTGTGTTGGTGAGATAGATATGTCATTGCTTTCCTCAAAAGAGTTTGAACAATTGGATGAGATATTCCATGTTGAAGTACTCTGTGCGTTATCAAACACTAGGCAAGTGATGGATGACATTATCTGAAGGACACTGCAGGAGCTAAGGTGTAAGTAACAAGAGACCTTCCCAAAATGGTCAGTGATCCGGAGTGGGTGGGAGGGGTGGCTGGGTGTTGATGTGGGTGTGTTCACTTTTGTGACAACATGGTTTTTGAGCCTTTAGTTCAAGACAGTAAGTTGGGGTGGGTTCTGGAGGTTGATCCTTTGAATTTTCTGAAAAGAAAGGGCACCTGACAGGAGGGTCTCGAGCTCAGCAATGATATGGTGCCTTCGGGGGCCAAAGGACAACTGCCAAGTCTCAGGTACACATTCCAGGTGGTGGTTTTACTGTCTACACACATTTATGAAGTGCGTACTATGTGTCAGTACAGTCGGCTCTCTGTATCTGCAGATTCAACCAACCTCCAATTGAAAATATTTTTTTAAAAAATTCTAGAAAGTTCCAAAAGCACAACTTGAATTTTCTGCATGCCTGGCAACTATTTATGTAGCATTTACCTGGTACTTACAAGTATTTACATAGCATTGACATTGTATTAGGTATGATAAGTCATCTAGAGATGATTTAATGTATCCAGGAGGGTAGGTATAGGTTATATGCAAATACTATGCCATTTTATATAAGGGACTTACATCTAAGAATTTGGGTATCTGGGGGTCCTGGAACCAGTCCTTGGCAGACTTGGAGTGATGACTGTACTGATTTTTTTTTTGTTGGGGGGAGGTAATTAAGTTTTATTTGTTTATATGTTTATTTTAATGGAGGTACTGGGGATTGAACCCAGGACCTCATGCATGCTAAGCACGCGCTGTACCCCTGAGCTATCCCCCCTGCCCCCATACTGATTTAAGCACAATGAAACCATGGTAAATAGGAGAGAGGTGAGCTAAGCTCTTACAGAACCCATTCTAGTGGAAGCTGTATTTTAAAAAAACAACAAAAAACCCAAGGTATAAATAGACTTGTGATGTGAAGAAACGAAAGCAGGATCAAGTGCAGAACTGTCTGCTGGGGTGGGGGCCGGGAAGGACATTGGATGCAGGGTTGACTGTGAGCAGAACTGAGCTCCCTTTTGTTTCCTTGTGAAAACTTTTAAACCAAAAGGTGTTGAAACCAGTTTTGATTAAAGAGAAGGTGCACCCATACTCCCCAAGTAAAACGATCTCAGCAGTTGTGAGATCAAGGATGTGGTGGAGTCTTGTCTCTGTCCTGTACCTGCGGAGTTAGAAACATGAAGTGTTCCAGTTCTGGGCCTTATTTCTTAACTGGTCTTAAATGTTAAAAAAGCAAAAAAAAAAAAATTGAAAGATTATGTGGTAATTTAAAATACAGTCTAGTGTTTCTAAGTTTTCCTTCCTTGGGAAATGTCTCATTTCCCAGGTGCATTATTCATTTATCTATTTAACCTCTTTATTGTGGTGTGGTTCCTGTACAGTAAATTATGCATACTTCAGATGTACACTTTGGTGAATTTTGATAGATGTATGCACCTGTGAGACCACCACCACAATCAAGATAGCTAACATTTCCATCACTCCCCAAGAGGTGCAATTTTTGAATTTCTAATTTATCCTTTTATATCCACCCCCCAGGTACTTTTATTTATTTATTTATTTTAACATTTTTAATTGATTTATAATCATTTTACAATGTTGTGTCAAATCCCAGCGTAGAGCACGATTTTTCAGTTATACATGAACATATGTATATTCATTGTCACATTTTTTTCTCTGTGAGCTACCATAAGATCCTGTGCTATACAGTGTAATCTTGTTCATCTATTCTACGATTTTGAAATCTCATCTATCCCTTCCCACGCTCCACCCCCTTGGCAACCACAAGTTTGTATTCTATGTCTATGAGTCTGTTTCTATTTTGTATTTATGCTTTGTTTGTTTGTTTGTTTTAGATTCCACATATGAGTGATCTCATATGGTACTTTTCTCTCTCTTTCTGGCTTACTTCACTTAGAATGACATTCTCCAGGAGCATCCACGTTGCTGCAAATGGCATTATGTTGTCGGTTTTTATGGCTGAGTAGTATTCCATTGTGTACATATACTACTTCTTCTTTATCCAGTCATCCGTTGATAGACATTTAGGCTGTTTCCATGTCTTGGCTATTGTAAATAGTGCTGCTATGAACATTGGGGTGCAGGTGTCATCCTGAAGTAGGGTTCCTTTTGGATATATGCCCAGGAGTGGGATTCCTGGGTCATACAGTAAGTCTATTCCCAGTCTTTTGAGGGATCTCCATACTGTTTTCCACAGTGGCTGCACCAAACTGCATTCCCACCAGCAGTGTAGGAGGGTTCCCCTTTCTCCACAGCCTCTCCAGCATTTGTCATTTGTGGATTTTTGAATGATGGTCATTCTGACTGGTGTGAGGTGATACCTCATTGTAGTTTTGATTTGCATTTCTCTGATAATTAGTGACATTGAGCATTTTTTCATGTGCCTATTGATCATTTGTATGTCTTCCTTGGAAAATTGCTTGTTTAGGTCTTTTGCCCATTTTTGGATTGGGTTGTTTGGTTGTTTCTTATTAAGTCGTGTGAGCTGCTTGTATATTCTGGAGATCAAGCCTTTGTCGGTTTCATTTACAAAAATTTTCTCCCATTCCGTAGGTTGTCTTTTTGTTTTACTTATGGTTTCCTTTGCTGTGCAGAAGCTTGTAAGTTTCATTAGGTCCCATTTGTTTATTCTTGCTTTTATTTCTATTGCTTGGGTAGACTTCCCTAGAAGAACATTTTTGAGATGTATGTCAGATAATGTTTTGCCTGTATTTTTTTCTAGGAGGTTTATTGTATCTTGTCTTATATTTAAGTCTTTGATCCATTTTGAGTTTATTTTTGTGTGTGGTGTAAGGGAGTGTTCTAGCTTCATTGATTTACATGCTGCTGTCCAGTTTTCCCAATACCATTTGCTGAAGAGACTGTCTTTATTCCATTGTATATTCTTGCCTCCTTTGTCGAAGATTAGTTGACCAAAAGTTTGTGGGTTCATTTCTGGGCTCTCTGTTCTGTTCCATTGGTCTATATGTCTGTTTTTATACCAGTACCATGCTGTCTTGATGATTGTAGCTTTATAGTATTGTCTGAAGTCTGGGAGAGTTATTCCTCCAGCCTCTTTCTTTCTCTTCAGTAATGCTTTGGCAATTCTAGGTCTTTTGTGGTTCCATATACATTTTATTATGATTTGTTCTAGTTCTGTGAAATATGTCCTGGGTAAGTTGATAGGGATTGCATTAAATGTGTAGATTGCCTTGGGCGGTGTGACCATTTTAACAATATTGATTCTTCCAATCCAAGAGCATGGGATATCTTTCCATTTTTTAAAGTCTTCTTTAATTTCCTTCATCAATGGTCTGTAGTTTTCTGTGTATAATTCTTTCACCTCCTTGGTTAGATTTATTCCTAGGTATTTTATTACTTTGGGTGTTATTTTAAAGGGGATTTGTTTCTTTACTTTCTTTTTCTGTTGATTCATCATTAACGTAAAGAAATGCAACTGATTTTTGAACATTAATCTTGTAACCTGCTACCTTGCTGAATTCTTCAATCAGCTTTAGTAGTTTTTGTGTGGACCTTTTAGGGGTTTCTATATATAGTAACATGTCGTCGGCATATAGTGACACTTTTACCTCTTCTTTTCCAATTTGGATCCCTTTTATTTCTCTCTCTTGCCTGATTGCTGTGGCTAGGACTTCCAAGACTATGTTGAATAGGAGTGGTGATAGTGGGCATCCTTGTCTTGTCCCAGATTTTAGTGGGAAGCTTTTGAGTTTTTCGCCATTGAGTACTATGCTGGCTGTAGGTTTGTCATATATAGCTTTTATTATGTTGAGATATGTTCCCTCTATACCCACTTTGGCGAGAGTTTTTATCATAAATGGGCGTTGAATTTTATCAAATGCTTTTTCTGCATCTATTGAGATGATCATGTGGTTTTTGTCCTTTCTCTTGTTGATGTGATGTATTACATTGATTGATTTGTGTATGTTCAACCACTCTTGTGTCCCTGGGATGAACCCACTTGGTCATGATGTATAATCTTTTTTATGTGTTGTTGGATTCTATTTGCTCTTATTTTGGTGAGGATTCTGGCATCTATGTTCACCAGTGATATTGGCCTATAATTCTCTTTTTTGGTAGTGTCTTTGCCTGGTTTTGGTATCAGGGTGATGGTGGCTTCATAGAATGAGTTTGGGAGTATTCCCTCCTTTTCAATCTTCTGGAAGAGTTTGGGAAGGACTGGTATGAATTCTTTGTATGTTTGGTAGAATTCCCCGGTGAAGCCGTCCAGTCCTGGACTTTTATTTGTAGGGAGGTTTTTTATTACTATTTTGATTTCATTTCTAGTGATCGGTTTGTTCAAGTGGTCAGTTTCTTCTTAATTCAGTCTTGGTGGACTGTATGTTTCCAGAAATTTGTCCCTCTCCTCTAGGTTATCCAGTTTGGTTCCATATAGTTTTTCATAATATTCTCGTATGATATTCTGTATTTCTATTGTATTTGTTGTAATTTCTCCATTTTCTTTTCTTATTTTGCTAATTTGTGCTCTCTCTTTTTTCTTCTTTGTGAGTTTGGCCAGAGGTTTGTTGATTTTATTTACTTTTTCAAAAAAACAGCTTTTGGTTTGATTGATTTTTCTATGTTTTTTTAAATCTCTATTTTATTTATTTCCTCCCTGATCTTTATAATTTCCTTCCTTCTGCTGCCTTTTGGGGTTTTTTGTTCTTCTTTTTCTAGTTCTTTTAGTTGGTGGGTTAAATTGTTTATTTGAGATTGTTCTTTTTTGAGGAAGGCCTGTATCACTATAAACTTCCCTCTTAGCATTGCCTTTGCTGTGTCCCATAAATTTTGTGTTGTTGTGCCCCAGGTACTTTTAAATTATAGGATGAATGAACTTCTGGCCCTTAAGTTGTTAGAATTTAACATCAACCGGTCTTGTAGCAAGGAAAGACACATTTGGTGTTGTCACACATTACGGTTGTGATTTCTCTTTGCAGCCCAGTTGCCACGATGTGGTTGAGTTCATTAGCAGTTTGGGGTCAAACCTTGTGGCTCTCCTGGACCATCTGTCGTTTTGTTGGTGTTACTTTGGCATTGTGAGCTAGGTTTGTTTTTGTTCCTTGGCTTTTGGAGCGATTTTGTAATGCCCACTTCTTCTTCTAGTTCTCTTGCTATTTTCACTCCATCTGCAGTTCCTTCCTCCAGTTCAAAAAGTCTTGAACTTCTCAAAGTCATTCATAAGGGTTAGAATCAGCTTCATCCAAATTCCTGTTAATGTTGGTATTTTGCCCTCTTGTCACGTGTTACAGATGTTCTTAATGGCATCTAGAATGGTGAGTCCTTTCTGGAAGGTCTTCCATTGACTTTGCCCAGATCCATCAGCAGCTATGTATGGCAGCTATGGCCTGGCAAAATCTGTTTCTCAAATAATAAGACTTGAAAGGTAAAATGACTCCTCGCTCCATGGGCTGCAGAGTGGATGTTGTGTTAGCAGGCATGAAAACAACATGAACCTCATTGTCCATCTCCATCGGAGTTCCCAGGTGAGCAGTAGTATTTTAAAAAGAATCTTTTCTTCTGAGCAATAGGTGTCAACAGTGAGCTTAAAATACCCGGTAAACCATGTCATAAACAGATATGCTGTCATCCAGGCTGTGTTGTTCTGATTATAGAGCACAAGAAGAGTAGATTTAGCATAATTCTTAAGGTGCCCAGGATTTTCAGAAAGATTGTAGATGAGCGTTGGCTTCAACTTAGTCACTAGCTGCATTAGCCCTAACAAGAGAGTCTTTTGAAGCTCTGAAGCCAGGCATTGTCTTCTCCTCTCTAGCTATGAAAATCCTAGATGGCATCTTCTTCCAACATAAGGCTGTTTTGTCTACATTGAAAAATCTCTTGATTAGTGTCGCCACCTTCGTTAATTACTTAGCTCCATCTCCTGGATAACGTGCTGCAGCTCCTACATCAGCACTGGCTGCTTCACCTTACACTTCTATGTCGTGGAGATGGCTTCTTTTCTTAAACCTTGTGAACCAACCTCTGCTGGCTTCAGACTTTTCTTCTACAGCTTCCTCACCTCTTTCAGCCTTCACAGCATTGAAGAGTTAGGCCCTTGCTCTGGGTTAGGCTTTGGCTGAAGAGAATGTTGTGGCTGGTTAGATCTTCTGTCAAGACCACTCAGACTTTCTCCCTCTCAGCAGTAAAGCTGTTTTGCTTTCTTATCATCCATCTGTTCAGTGGAGTAGCACTTTTCATTTCCTTCAAGAACTTATGTTTTGAATTCATAACTTGGCCAACTGTTTGGCACAAGAGACCAAGCTTCTGGCCCATCTCAGCTTTCGACATGCCCTCCTCACTAAACTTAATCCTTTCTAGCTTTTGATTTAAAGTGAAAGACGTGCAACTCTTTCTTTCACTTGAATACTCAGAGGCCACTGTAGGGTTATCAGTTGGCCTAATTCAATATTGTTGTGTCTCAGGAAACAGGAAGGCCTGAGGAGAGAGGGAGAAATGGAGGAAGGGCTGGTCAGTGGAGCAGTTAGAACATTCACAACATTTTTAGATTAAATTTGCCATCTTATGTGGACACAATTCACAATGCCCCAAAACAGTTACAATAGTAACATCAAAGGTCACTCATCACAGATCACCATGACAAATACAGTAGTGATGAAAAAGTTTGAAATAATTGTGAAAATTACCAAAATGTGACACATAGACATGAAGTGAGCAAATGCTGTTGGGAAAATGGCACCAGTATACTTGTTTGATGCAGGGTTGCCACAAAGATTCATTTTGTCAAGTGTAATAAAATGAAATATGTCTGTCCTCGAATGGACTGTCATTTGACAGATTGAGTCACTGTACTCTGTAGGAGAAACTTCTGGAAGCCACAAAGGAATTATCTTATTTCAAAGAGTTTTTGTCATTTGTTTCCTAAATATTTAATTAAGGAAAGTAAATGCCATTAAAAAGTGAATACAGTGTTGAAACATAGACTGTGTACCTGCCCCTCAGTTCTACCTTTCCAAAAATAACTACTTTCAATGCTTTTTTTTCTGTGCATATTTATATTCTGAAAAGTTTATTCACAGTCCACATATACTGTTCTTAATTTCATTCAACAAAGATATTATAGACATCTTTCTGTCATTTATATGCATCAATCCATGCAAATTTATCTTTTCTTCTCTTGGCTGCTAAATAGTATTCAGTTATCTGGATAAAGCATAATTTATTTAACCAGGCACTTACTGATGGATACTTACTACCCCCCTCCCTTTTTTGCTATGTTAATGTAACCCTTTAATGAGATTTCTTGTACCCGCATCTAAGGGTACTTTCTTTTATTTCCTAAGGACATGCTTTCAAGTAAACTTATTGAATATTACATTTTTTAATGTTGCCATTAAAAAAAAAAGCAAATGGTATATATAGAAATTGATGATATCTGGATCAAGTCTGTACCTGAGTTAAAGATGTTGCACTGACACCAATTTCCTGGTTTTGACAATGCACTGTGGTTGCATGTGATACTAGCATTGGGGGAAGGTGAGTGAAGGGTACACAGAAACTCTCATGTATTTTTGCAATTTCTTGTGAGCTTCTTGAAATAGCATGAAGCTATTTCAAAATAAAATGTTATTTTAAAAAATATTGCCAATCCAGGAAGGTTGTATCTACTTAAATTTCCACAAAGAGTACATGAAGCTCTTGACTGACAGGCCACCAGGGCAGGAGTCACTAGCAACAGTCCAAAGAAACACTCCACATGGTTGGGATATTGGCTACATACAGGGATTTGAGTAGTAAGTAAATATAAAGAGGATGAAGAAAGCCGGAGAAGAAGGGTACAAATACAGGAAGCCAGGAGGCTAGAATAAACGTGTTGTTGCGTTGTGATTGGAAGTATCAGTGTAAATTTATGGTCTCTAATGTACAGGGATAGTACAGAAAGAGAGATGTGATTCTGACTGAAAGAGGTGAGCATCTTTTTGTATATTCACTCACCATTTTCCTTCATAGTTGAGTTGTGTGTGCACTTTCCTTTATTCCTTTTTCTGTTGACACTACCTTTTCCTTACTGATTTAAGAAGAAATCATAACAATATAGATTCTTATTGATGGTGCCCTTATTGATGGCGCTTTTTGTCAAAAATTTTATGAAGTTAATTTGTTGTTCTTTTTCTTGATCATCCTTTGGTCATGCTGTCTTCCATCTTATTTGCTTCCAATTCTGTGATTGGGGAATTCAGGCAGGGCCCAGCTTGACAGTTCTTTTCTCCCATATAGTGTCTAGGGTTGCTCAGCTCCATTCAGCTGGTAGCTGGGCTGGCCTGGAAGATGCACAGAGACCTCATGCCATGTCTGGTGCTTCATTGCTCCTCCAGATGTCCCCTGTCTCTCCACATGGTTAGCTTTAGCTGACCAGTGGGAGGGAGTTGGTAGGTGGGAGATGTTAAAGCAGGTGGTATGTCAAATCCTAGCCTACTCAAGGGGGAGTGTTGAGCAGTGATTTCCCTCTGTTTTCTCATCTGCTTTGCCTTCTCAGGACTCTCTCCTTCCCCAGGAGATTATCGTCAAGGTCGAGAGGGAAGATGCCGGGTCACTGGCCATCCCATCCCAGGTGAGTTGGACTTGATCTCTTTCTTTACATTGAGAAATGTGCATGGCTGCTGGGCAACAGAAGCCAGATCGAAGTGAGCTGGGAAGTGAATAGAGAGTGAGAAAATGAAGATCAGAGTGCACAGCTTTTTACAAAAATTTGGTTGTCATGTTTTTAAAAGATTGAACAGAGTGATAACTGCAGGGAAATTTGAGGTTGAGGGACTTTTCTTTCTTTCTTTCCTTCCCCTTAAATGATTGAAAAGATTTGGCTGTGTTTAAGTGGTTACAGGAAAGAGTAAGTGGAGAAGTTACTGTTCAGGAAAGAGAGGAGATATAACTATAAAGCAGAGTCTCTGATTCGTGTCAGGGGAATTAATTCAGAGCGCATGCGAGCCCATTGGCTCCGTAGAGGAAGAAGGACTCATATAAAAAGAATGAGATTGAGGGAATTTTTTGAAGGCTTGCGTTTTTCTCTGAACAATCAGAGGAAGTTATCTGTGGAGCAAGAGTGAGGGAGTTGGAATGCAGAGATGTTTGCCAACAGTGAAGAAGGCTTACAATAGTAATTTTGAATGATGAGAGCCACGCTGCTCCAGGAGGTAGAGTAGGGTTGCTGGTCAGCCCAAAAGGCTCATTCTGAGATACTGACCATTCATAATACTCTATCCAGCTGCTCTTGTGGGTTTTCCTTCGCAGTGGCACCCTGTAACCTCCTTTCCATAGATAGCAGATTGACATTCAGTTTTGTTTGGTCTTTGTAGCCAGGTACACTTAGTGGAAGCCCCACAGGTCAAGGTAATATTTGCAAGAGGATTTTTGAATATATCAAATAGAAAGATTAAAGTGAAGGATCCACAGACTCTCAACTGTGGAAAAGATGAAAAGATTAAGAGGATGCTAAACAAACAAACAAAAAGAATATAGGCCAGTAGATAGGAATCATAGGTATTTCAATAAAGTAAAAGCCCCAAACTATCAAAGAATGAGATGAGTAGAGGGAGTGGTTAAGTAAAGGGGAGCAATCTGATGTCATAATCATAGTGAGTCATTCTGTATGTGTGACTTGAGTGGTAGCATCCTTTATGGTGACTTCAAGACCTGGGGTCTCACCCTAAGAGTGAGGGGTTGGGCGTCGGGCTGGCCTTATGAACTGATGACTGAGAACACGGTCTGTGATGTGAGGCAAACTCGAGGTGGCATCCTAGTCACTAACCTTAGGTATATGTGTTAATTTCTCTAACCTTCTAGCTCTTCATCTGAAAAATGGTGTTGCTCATAGCATTTTCTCACAGGGACCTTGTGAAAATTAGATGAATGATAATTTATGCCAATGCTTAGCACACTGCCTGACATCACACAGTAAGTGTTTATTAAAGTCAATTATTTTTATATTATTGTCAGAGAACTCTACAGGTGGATGCCATAGGCAGTGTAAGACCAGGCAATACAGGTTCTTGAATTAGAGAATAAATCCTAGTATTATATATCTTCAGTGGATGAGGGGGGTGGTGTTCAAGAGGTTGGTAGGACCAAGCTCCAAGACGTGAGGCAAGTGGCATGAGTTTCAGGGTAATTGGAAGGACACATACCCTCCTCCTTTGATGCTGAGACCCCCGGGATGGGAGAGCATGACCACCCTGAGCCTCTGAGGGCTGTGGAGGAGGGAGTCCTCGGGGAAGTGTAGGTTTCCATGTACACAGGGATATAGAGAGGATATTTAGTGATGATGTGAAGCTGTAAGTTTTCGTTATTGTTGAAGAAAAGTTCCCAAGGGCACAGTTGAAGTGTTTGGGAAGGAATTTGGAGGAGTGGGGAGCTGGGGACAGGTGAGAGGAGGGGGAGAATAAGAGAGACTGAAAGTCCAGAAAAACCAGTTTCCACCGGCCGGAGGGCTTTTTCAAATGGGTTTGTGATAGGCCTTGTGAGGTTCAGGTGAGGGAGGACTTAAATCAGAAATTGAACTAGGATTATTTTGGTGTATTACCAAGTCCATTGGTACTATTGATTCACTTACGGAAATTATTTACCAAGTACATATTTTGTATGTACTATACACCAACACTGTACTAAGCACTGAAGTTAACTAAATACCTGTCCGTGCCCTCATGGATTTCAGCCTGGTGACAAAGATGACCATTCTGCAAATGATGAAAAAGCATGGTGAGTCTTACAATAGAAACCCCTGGAACTTTGAGGACATATATTCTAGGGTGGAGTTGGAGGGCTAATCTATTCTGCTATTATTTGTTTGACATTTGAACAAGCTTGATATTAAAGGAACTTACATTAAACAGTGAAGGGGGGTGTTTATTAAGAAGCATAGATTGGAAGTTGAAAAACAGTACCTATAAATCCCATGTTCCACACAAGTAACAGTTTGCAAATGATATTTCTGAATCCCATTTTGGGCTAATCAAGAAAACCTTTGAGATTTTAGTAAGATTTATGGGCCACAATTTAGGAAAATGCAGGTACCAGCATGAAATTCAGGGACCTTGTGTCCTGTTCATGAACCACAGCTTAAGAACACCCGTTCTGCAGCAGGGGAAGGGGGTGGGAAGGGATAAACTGGGAGTTCGAGATTTGCAGATACTAACTACTGTATATAAAATAGATAAACAACCAGTTTCTACTGAATAGCACAGGAAACTATATTCAATATCTTGTAGTAACCTATAATGAAGAAGAATATGAAAAGGAATATATGTACATATATGTATGACTGAAACACGATGCTGTACACCAGAAAGTGACACATGTAAACTGACTATGCTTCAATTGAAAAAAAAAAAAAAAAGAATACCCCGTCTGTTTTTAAAGCCTTGGCAAGTGACGTTCAACTTCTGTGGATTTTGCTGCCTTTGGGTAAGGACAGATCATTCCCAGCACTTTTTTGGGTCAAAATTCCTGCCCAGTAGTCTTTCCTGCTTAGAGGAGCAGACCAAGAAACCCCCTTTACATGGCAGTAACGACAGGCCCTATGGTGCAGCTTGGCACGTGGGCAAAATAGAACTGTTTCCTGAAGACTAAGAGTCCAGGATAAAGGTCACATTGGCTGTCCCTTAATTTTTCAGGGTTCTCAAACCTAATAATCCTTATAATTGCCAGCCTTTTGTTGTTGTTGTTGTTCAGTAAACTCTGCTGATTGCTTTCATATATCATTACAATCAATTCACTCAACAGCAGAGTGAGTTGGGTGTGTGACGCCTAATAAATAGAAATGGAATCAACTCACCATCAAAAGACAGATGGTCAGATCAGACGTATTTTTAAAAAATTTCAGACACATGCTCTTAATAGATGAGAAAACTCAAGTCTCTTTTCCAAATCCAGTGCTCTTAACCTATACATACTGCCTTTCATTGAGGCCCTCAGACCGTTTTCTATCTGAAGCATCAGTCAAACCTGTGTGCCAAATCTGGCCCATCACCGGTTTTTATAAATAAAGCTTTATTGTAATACAGCCACACCCATTTGTTTATATATTTTCTGTGGCTGCTTTCTTTGCTATAGTAGCAGAGCTAAGTAGTTGTAATAGAAACAGTATATCTTGCAAAGCTTAAAATATTTACTATCTGACCTTTGACGGAAAAAGTTTGCTGACCCTGTGCTGTTTGGAAATTTGGAGGGAATTCCTAAGTAGGAATTCTATATTCACCAATGCTAAAATCAGAATAAGCATTTTATTTAAGGTGAACAAGAGCAAAAACAATTTATATGTCAGTTTCTATCTGGTGTTCCTCTTTGGGGTTATATAAACTGGTCCAGCATTCAAAACCCAAAGGGGCTCACCTAGAAGGTACTTGTACCTCTTGACTAGAATCCTTTGGACACTGACCATCTCAGGACAGTATCCAGGCCATCAGGCTTTCCTTCTTCCATCTGTCAAACTTTTCTTCCTCTGTGAACACTGGAAGGAAATGATGCTCAGCTGAGCAGGAATGTGTGTCCTGTTTTAGGAAGGAGTAAACTTCAAAATAGTGACTGTGGACTTCACTCAGGAGGAAGAAGGCACATTGGACGCTGTTCAGAGGACCCTGGACAGAGATGTGATCCTGGAGGACCACAGGGACCTGGTCTCTTGGGGTAAGAATACAGTCCCCTTTAATGAAGTCCACATGTTGAAATGATTTCTCATTTCCATTGATCAAGACCTAGGGAGTTCAGAGGCCAGAATGATTTTGGCCACACATAAATTATGTTTGTGCTTTTTATACTCCATTGAAGAGTTAATTTTAATTTGTAGAGTAGCAAAGGTACAGTTTCTTGTGTTTGAGCTTTTTCTGTCTTCTTGGTTTCTAAAGGCCAAAGACTGGGACCAAATTTCTGCATGGATTTTCTTTTGTCTCCAGGCCAAATGCCCAAAGTTCTATGTCTTTCCCTATCAGCCTTTCAAACCAGACACAATCTCCTGTTGGAACAAGGGGATAAGTATAAAAAGGATTTCTCAATACACATATCCAGGTGAGAAACAGACACTTAGGAGTCATTACAGGTATGGAGGATTTGTTTGGAAAATCCCCATAAGGCATGCCACATATTTCTCCATCTCTCACTCCTTTTTCAAGGGTACTTTTTCTCTTACTTGGCCTAGTAGATACCCAGGCATCTGCTTCTGAGCTAATCTCCGTCCTCTCTCACTTGAAACCATAGGAATCCATGGGGCCATCTTAACTCCTAAGGCATTTAGAGACCCTCAGATAACAGTGCCCCCATTCTTTGTACCTGGTTCACAAAATAGTTTGCCCTTGTCTTACTAACACAGACTGCTAGCAAGTTTCATGCCTCCAGAAATTGTTAGAAATATAAACATGAATCTCTGTTTCAGTGAACAGTTTTCTAGCTCTAAGGGTAGAAAGGACCCTCTTTTTTGTGTGTGTGCCTATGTATAAGGATTGCAAAATTGTTTTGTAATTCTGTACGTTCTGCATAGGTGATCTTATTTTGGAATGTGGAGATATTTGACATCTAAAGTCTTTTTATTCAACAACACTGAGATGGGAGTCATTTCATTTTAATGCCTTGTTATGCTATTGGACTGTGATAGTTCTCTGCTTACTGTTTCATCCCATTCTTTTGCTTTCTCAATTCAGGTTATAGATCAACTGTCTGCATAGCTTAAAACAAATCCACATAAATTTTGCATACTTTTCTTGTCAGCTTTTCCCCGCACTACTCCAGCTTTAACATTTTGGCGCTAGGATGTTTTCTTTTGCTTTCTTTCAGACTCAGCAACTGCACTTGGAAGTAGAGAATCAACATCACAGCAGAGCATTTTTCATGACGAACCATCCCTCGAAGTGAAGTTAGAAAGGTTGACAAGAGATGACCCTTGGTTATCTTCATGTGAAGAAGTTCGGGATTGTAAGGACCAGTTGGAGAAGCAACAAGGAAAACAAGCGAGACTTTTGAAGGAAGTGACATTTACTCACAGAAAAGCTACGACTCATGAGAGAGTCTGCAAAAGTGATGACCTTGAGAAGGGTGATCTGAATTCCAGTCTTCTTTCACCCCAGATAATACCTGTAAGAAACCATTTTCATAAACATGCCTCACATGTTAAAAAATTGCATTGTAATTCTACAGTAAATACTCATCAGATGATTAATGACAGTGGGAAACACTGTGAAAATAATGAATGTGGAAACCTCCCCCAGAGCATTCATTTTATTCAGTTCACAAGAACTCAAACAGAAGATAAATCCTATGGATTTACTGACAGTATTCAATCATTTAGCCATGGTACACCCCTAAATATACATGAGAAAATACACACACAAGGAAAATACTTTGATTTTAAGGAACATGGGCAAGTTTTGAACCATAGCATATCCCATAATAAAAAACAGAGATTCCCTGTTGAAGAGAGTCAGTATAAGTGTAGTAAAACCTCCCAGAGTTCATCATTTGTTCAAAACATGAGAAATCATTCTGAAGAGAAACCCTTCGAATGTAGTCAGTGTGGGAAATCCTTCAGCTGGAGCTCTCATCTTGTTGCACATCAGAGAACTCATACAGGGGAGAAACCTTACGAATGTAACGAATGTGGGAAATCGTTCAGCCGCAGCTCCCACCTTGTTTCCCATCAGAGAACCCATACAGGAGAGAAACCTTATAGATGTAATCAGTGTGGGAAATCCTTTAGCCAGAGCTATGTCCTTGTTGTGCATCAGAGAACTCATACTGGAGAGAAGCCTTATGAATGCAGTCAGTGTGGAAAGTCATTCAGGCAGAGCTACAAACTCATTGCACATCAAAGAACTCATACTGGAGAGAAGCCCTACGAATGCAATCAGTGTGGGAAATCATTTATCCAGAGCTATAAACTTATTGCACATCAAAGAATTCATACTGGAGAAAAGCCCTATGAATGCAGTCAGTGTGGGAAGTCCTTTAGTCAGAGTTACAAACTTGTTGCCCATCAGAGAACTCACACAGGAGAGAAACCCTTTGAATGTAATCAGTGTGGAAAATCCTTCAGCTGGAGCTCTCAACTTGTTGCACACCAAAGAACTCATACTGGAGAGAAACCCTATGAATGTAATGAGTGTGGGAAGTCTTTCAACCGCAGTTCTCACCTTGTCATGCATCAGAGAACTCATACTGGAGAAAAACCCTATGAATGTAATCAGTGTGGGAAGTCCTTCAGCCAGAGTTATGTTCTTGTTGTGCATCAGAGAACACATACTGGAGAGAAGCCCTATGAGTGCAGTCAGTGTGGGAAATCCTTCAGGCAGAGTTCATGCCTTACTCAACATCAGAGAACTCATACTGGAGAGAAACCCTATGAATGTAATCAATGTGGAAAAACATTCAGCTTGAGTGCTCGACTTATTGTACATCAGAGGACCCATACTGGAGAGAAACCCTTTACATGTAATCAGTGTGGAAAAGCTTTTATTAATAGCTCTAAACTTATTAGGCATCAGGCAACTCATACTGAAGAGAAACCCTATGAATGTAACTAGTTTGGAAATCTTTTAGGTTATATGTATCTTCCTTCCTCCCTTCCTTCTTCCCTCCCTCCCTCCCTCCCTTCCTCACTTCTTCCCTCCCTCCTTCACTTCCACCCTTTCCCCCTCCTTCCATTCCTCCAGGATTACATGTATTGGAAAGAACTAGCATGGAAACGATGTGTGTGGGAAAGCTTTCAGTTAGCCCCCTGTTATTGTGTATTTGGAAATTTGTTCTAGAGAGGAAAGAGAGAAAGACTATGAATCACATATTTTACTTAATTCTACATAAGAAAATCAAACTTGGCTCTTATGAAACATTCCCATGAAAGTAATAAATACTGGCACTTTTCCTTGTAGAGAAAGCACTTCAACCTGAATCTAAGAGAATTACCATTAAATGGGCACTATTCTGAGAAGTGACTGCCAGTGAAGTAGACCTCTTTTCCAATAAAGAATAAGTGAGAATGCTAGCACTGGTGAGCTTGTTGCCGAGAAGGTTGAAAACTTGCTGTGGTTGTTAGACTGGAAAGTGGCATTTCAGTGGATCCTTTTACAACATCATTTCCCCAGCAGCTACTTGGTAATAATCTCTTCCATATAGCACTTTTCCTTTTATGTGAAGATTTTGTAAAAATAGGAAAATGGCTCTGATATGAACTGAAAACTGCAGGACAAGAGTATAGAACACTCGTGTAGAACCATCATGGTAAGATATTTGTGTATGATCAGAATGGAAAGGGATTCTAGGTGTATCTGTTTTAACTTTGGGTTGATGTCTGGTTTTCTTTCTTTGGAACATATGCTTTTTTGTCATACTAATAAATAACATAATGGATAATAATTACCCATCAAAAAATACCAAAAATGTCCATCTCCTTCGACCATTTAGGAAAGACGGGACAGCCCGGTAGCAGAGGTCCCTCAGGGTTCTGAGAGTCCCATTTGGATTAGCATGAGCAGGTCACTCCTTCGGACTTAGATTCCCAGGAATAGTTCTCATTGAAATAAAATATTTCCCTAGGAATGTGGAACTGGAAATTTAGGCCAGAGGGACTGAAAAATGCATGGGCAGTATGGAGGCAAATGGACTTTTTTTAAAACCTATATATCTAGAAGTGTGTTTTAATCAAGCAGTACTCTATTAATAGTCATTGGTGACCATCTGGTATTTGTAATGGTATCTCTGTAAATGTATAATAGTTTAAAGGCTTTTTTTCATGCTATTGGGCTGGAGAGGGTGTTACTGAGTCCAGACTCATTCTGCTCGCTGCACAACAGGCCAATAAATTGGGAGATGAGGTGTTGGGACAAGGAATAGTGACTTTATTCAGAAAGCCGGCAGACAGGGGAGATGACAGACTCATCTCCTGGAGATCTATCTTCCCCAAGTCAGAATTCAGGCTCCTTTTATACTAAAAGTGGGAGAGGGTGTGGTTGGTTTTTGCAAACTTCTTGGTGCAGGAGTTCTTTGTTCTTGCAGGTGTCCACATGGGTCCCTATAAGCCTCCAACAAAACAAATGTTATTTTCTATTCTGCACTTGTTATCTTTATATGAATGCGTAAGTGTTAATACCCCTAAAGGTCAGAGCCTTGAAAATAGGCTCTCCTGTATATTTCAGGCTATAGGCAACATTCTTTTACAAAAGGTACAGAGCTAGCAAGACTAAGTCTAGCAAACGGGGTATAGGGCTAAAGCCAAAAGAGCAGATCTAATATGGAGTCAGGTTTGCTCTTTCCTATTACAATTCACCTCTGTCAATGTCCATTCCACAGTCTTGTGGGAAGAGGGGTGATGGCCGCTCTGGCTACTTCCTGCTGAGCAGGGGCAATGAAGGGGTGATTATGGAATAGCATTGATCAGCCTCGTACAGGGAACATTTCTTAGAATCTTTAGTCGATAGTATTATTCTCTCTCTTTTTTTCTTTATTTACAACCACTTCAACCTGATAAGACTCCATAGTACTTTGTTGAACTTGGAGTTTTGGTTCCAGTTCCCAGTACATATCTTTTAATGTTAACTTTCTTACTGTACATAATTACACTAGATTCCTGTGCTATTCATTTAGACAAGATTAAACAAAATAGGTTGACCTTTTTTCAGCTACAGTTAAATTATAATCTCCATAGTTATCTTTTTTTAAAGCATAACCTTTAGTCTTCTAAGGGTTCACAAAACCACTGTTCCCCAGGCCTCTCAGGAGTCGGGTTGTTTTCTGATTCCAATGATGGTGGTGCTGCTTTAATCTACATGTGATTAATCCATGGCTTTACCCCAGCTAACTTGACAGACGAGTGCGAGGTAAGTAATACCACGTGTGGTCCTGTCCACTTTACAGTCAGCTGAAGCTCAGGCCCTTGTTCCCTCCAGATTTTAAACAAGATTCAGTCTCTAAGTCGGAAGGGATGTAAGGCTACTTCAGTTGGATAAGCAGACCTGTTGGAGGCAAACTCATGAACAGAGGTTAGTAGAGTGCCCAAAGTTTTAACATAATTGGCAATTGCTAAGACTTTAAGAGCATTTGTAGATTCTCCTGCCTGGGGGGACGCCTGAAATGGCCTACCATATGATATTTTAAAGGGGCTTAATTTAAGCCTGCTTCTAGGAGCCACTCTGATCTGTAGCAGGGCAACTGGCAAGGCCTTTATCCCAAGTTAAATTAGTCTCAACATATTTTAGCAATACTCTTTTTTAACGTATAATTTATTTTCTTGGTTTTTCCTGTTGATTGTGGTCTCTGGGATGAATGTCGTTTCCAGTTAATTTGCAATATTTTAGACACATGTTGGGTTATGCTAGAGACAAAAGCAGGCCTGTTATCACTTTGAAGAGTACTAGGCAGTCCAATTCGGGGGACAATTTCATTAAGGAGGGCTTTAACCACTTTGGACTGTGTCCAGTGTTTCTATAGCACATGTAACCTGTGTAAGTGCTCATGAAAGCACAACAAAAGATTCCTTTTTTATTAATAAAGTAAATCATTATTATAATTTCTTGAAAAAAAGTTTTAAAACGTTCAGCCTTCATGTTAATGTAGGTTAGGCCACCCAAAAGACAAAGCAAAGAGTTAACATGAAGTTATGGTCCAGGGTTCCACTTACGAGAAACAAATACAAGACTTATGGGACTTGATAAGCAAAGACCACCAAGTAAACTATTTCAAGTTTGTTTATATAAAAAACATATTAAAGATCACTTTAAAATAGTGTCCACCTTTTTAAAAAAGTGGCATGGACTCATGTGCAATGATGTACAAATAAAATAAACTCAACTAATAATTTTCTTAAGCTTTTAAAACAAATATAATTCCTGTTTTATGCAACCCAACAAAATAATATAAAGTGAAGTTGTTAGAAAAATACAGACTTTTCTGAATCAATACTGCATTTTTATTTTAAGTTGGAGAATACTGTTCAGATCATATGGAACATGAATTTCAGGTTTACGGATTAACTGTATCTTACAGAATATTAGCTATGGTCCTTATTTTGGCTGAAATGCAAAAATATGATTAATTTCTCAATAACAGATTAGTTAAAAATACTTTCCATTGACAGCAGTGCCAGTCTTGGAATAAAATATAAGCGAAAGTTTATCTGTAAGTCCTTTGTCTTTTCAGTGCCCCACATATGCAGATCCTAACGCTAAGCCCTTAATATGCAACTGCAAAAGGCCCAAAAGGAAAGCTCACGTGTCTGAGAAACTGTAATTTAAACAATTCTGTAAACAGTCAAAATTTGCTTTCAAAACTCAAGTAAACTTTGCATATTTGATTTAAACTAAACTTACAGTTAAATTAACTTATGACGCATTATAGTTACTAAATATGTAAAAGGACTTTTAAAAACCATCCATATGCAAACATGAAACTAAACTAAGCGGTGCATGCGGAGTAACCACTCGCTGCAGCTGCTCCTGAGTTTGCCACAGTGACAGAGGTCAGACGCCTCGGGTGCAGAATATTCAAGTACACACCCAGGTAAAGCCAAGTCTCCTATCTACTTTGTTCTTAATGGCAATGGCAAGACCTGAAATTTAACTTTATTTTCCTTAAATAGCATCACAATTATTCAAGTGTTTCAAGGACCAGAGACAGTACTAATAAATTTGACAAAGCTTTATTTTGGCTATTTTTTCCCAAAGAGTTAATAGTACTACTCAATACCAGTTGAAATACCAAAGAGGCAGCCTTTTTTGGATTCTCATACCATTGGCCCCCCCCCACTGTCAAAGTTACCCGGGGCTCCTGTGGGGAAACTGGAATTGGGGGCCTCAAGTCCAAGGGAGCCCCTGAGCCTCTTCATTTATCAGAGTATTCCTCTCTTTTTACCATATGAGAGGCTCCCACCTTTTTAATTATTTTCCTGGATCAGACTCATAATTATGTAAAATGCACATGTTGATGGTAGAACTATGTATCCCAGAAAAATAAAAGGCACTACATAGACAAAGGATTGGTACAAGAAGTCACCAAAAGGAAGCCCTAGCATTAGTCCCAGTCCAGAAAAAGTGTCAAGACTTCCCAATACTGTCGCCACATCATTTGGACACGTCTTTGTAAGGATAGAAGATGCAGTCATTGCTGCAGCAAAACTTACTGCTCCAGCTATTCTCATTAGAGAACGCATAGCAATAAACACTGGTTCTTTTAAGCCTTGTTCCCATACACCAAAGAGAACTGTAATTCCTCCTGAGACAAACTTTCTTATTACGAACAAATTGTGCTCCAATATGTACATGATTTTTTCCAAAAACCAAAGGTGCCCCCAAGTCCGACAAAGCACACCATCCAGCGATCATACCAATAACTGTACTGCTGGTTCCTTTCTTTTCAGGCTCCTTGGGAAAAAAGGGTCCAAGGCTAGAATAGCACATCGTGGAACCTAACTTAATGGAAGCTGCTGATATCAATACAAAAATCTGTTCTCTTGAAAGCCGCCTGGGTGTCTCACCTTCTGGAGGGCCATCACCTCTTAATGTGCAAGACTGGGACAGGCTCTAAGAACATGCAGCACTCTGATGTGAGGGAGTTTCCAAAACTCAGAAACCATTTCTTGAGATGTGGCATTTTACCACTGAGTAGGCCCAGTGGTGGTGAAGAACTGGCATAGGATACTGCCAAACATGAGTCAGTCCCACATATCCAGCTGGTAAACTTCTCTAAAACAAAGAGGGACAGTGTAGGATCAAGGAAGCCAAAACATGAGCTGAGTGAGGTGGTGATGGATATAAGGACAATCTTGGGTAAAGTGATGAGTTTCTAGAATGAGTGTTTCCCTGTTATGTTAAAAGCAACACCTACCAATTGTGAAGGGTTTATTCCAAATACATCATCTAATTTTTGCAGTTTTCTCATATTTAGCATTCTAGCATTTTCAGGGACCTTGGGATCTGCTATAAACCTGATAAATCCTTTCCAAAAATTCAAAGGGGTCTTTATTTATTTTTTGTTGGATTTCTTTAATTTTGTCAAACCCATACTACTGGCTGTTTGCACTTAGGTCCCCTATGGGATAATGGTGTAGAAGAAATTGTCCTGTTCTCAGAGTGGCTCCTGGCCCAAACCAGGTGCCCTGTCAGGTCTTAGATGGCAATACCAGACCAGGTCCCTGTGCCCCAGGAACTAACATAGCACCTCTCAAATTACATGCTTTTCTTAAAATGTGACTTTAACTTTCCTTCCATTGAGAGGTTGGGGGAAGGGGATTGATCTTCTTTGTCCTTGAGCATGAGCAGGCTTGTGACGATGACAGCGACACTATATGTGACTTTTGATGCTAAGTCATAGAAAGTGATGCAGCTTTCCCTTGTTCTCCTGCGGTGCTCACACTTGGAGCACAGCTACGCTGCTGTGAAGCAGCCCAGGAAACCACATGGAAAGGCCGTGTGTAGGTATTGGAGTTGACAGCCCCAGCTGAGGTCCCAGCCGACCATTGCCATCAACTTCCAGTCTTGTGATTCCACTCCCCAGCTGTCAAGTTGCCACCAGCCTGTGGGTCTTCCCAGCTGAGGCTCCGGACATCACAGAACAGAGAAAAGCCATCCCTGTTGTGTCCTTTCTAAATTCCTGACCCAGAGAACCCCTGAGCATAATGAAGTAGTTGTTTTAAGCCACTAAGTTGGTGGTCTTTTGTTAGGCTACCTTCCACAGAAATCGCTAATGATGTCTCAGGTTCTTTTTCCAGGCAATCAAGTATATACAGGAGGGTGAGAAGTCCTCTGTGAGGGATTTCAGCAAGGAGTTCAGACATTTATTTTTAGTCATTCAGGATTTTTAAAAGGTGACCATATGAAGTTATTTACAAAACAGAAACAGATTCACAGACTTAGAAAGCAAACTTATGGTTACCACGGGACAGGGGAGGGATAAATTAGGAGTTTGGGATTAGCAGATATAAATGACTATATATAAAACAGATAAACAACAAAGTCCTACTGTATAGAAGAGGAAATTGTATTCAGTATCTTGTAATAACCTATAATGAAAAAGAATATTAAAAATGTGTGTGTATATAACTGAGTCATTATGCTGTACATCAGAAACTAACACAACATTAGAAATCAACTACACATCAATAAGTAAATGAAAGGTGACCATGTTTACTTAGAGCAAATACAAAGACAGGGAAAGACATGTTGCATGACCTCACTTGCATGTGAAGTCTAAAAAATGGAACTCATAGAAACAGAATAGATTGGCGGTTGTCAGGGGTTAGGGGATGAGGGAAACGGAAAGATATTGTCCAAAGAGGACAAACTTTCAGTTACAAGATAAATAAGTTCTGGGGCTTTAATGTATATAGCAGGGTGACTAAAGTTAACAATATTGTAGTGTATACTTGAAATATGCTAAGACAGGAAGTCTTAAATATTCTCATCACAAAAAGCAGGGTAACTATATGAGATGATAGATGTGTTCGCTAACCTTGTATATCACAGTATAGACATATACCAAATTATCATGTTTTATACCTTAAATTTACACAATGTTGTCAATTATATCTCAATAAAGCTGGTTAAATCAATCAGTCAATCAATAGGCAGCCCCAACCAAAAAAATTTCAAGTCAAGAGCACTAAATAGGAAAAGGAAATCAATGTTTACTTTAAAAAAGTACCAACCATCATGCTTATATAAATATGATAAAAAAAAGTCATGGATGGCTAGTGATACAGAGGAAATGGGGGAACCACACCTCTTGCATTCAGTAGAAAAATTAAATACACATAGGAACTGACCCACATATTGAGTCGTCTTCATACAATAACATAATGGATAAAATGGTAGAGCTTCAGCAGGTGATACCTTATATTGAAATACATATGGCTCATTTACAGTTTGGGCTTATGTACAGACCAGAGCTTCCCAAAACAGCTAATTTCAAATTTTCCTGGACTGTCTAAAATGATGCTATTTCCTGAGCCCTAGCCTAGATTCATGATTTAGTAGGTTAAGAGTAGAATGTTGGGCTGGAAATACACGTTTGATTTCTCTGGAAATTCAAATAAGCAGATTGGATTGTGACCTACTATCTGTGACCAAAAAAAGAAATGAGAAAACAAAATCTTAAATTGCAACATACACATACATATATATGTATATATACATACAACAACACAGAAATCATTCAGATAAAATTTTTACATGTCAAGAAGCTAAAACAGAAACTAATTACAACTATCACTTGTGAGAATAAAATCTCTTACTCTTTAATCATGGTTTATAAGGGAATTTAAACCCACAATTAAAAGCTGTTCAGTTAGGGTAGAGGAAAGCAGTGATCTAAACATGAAATATTAAATTTTATAGTTTGCAGAAATCTTTGGGAGTTTGCATAACCTTAAACTCTTGTTATCACAATAGCAAAATATAACCGACACATGAATGATAGAACTCAAACTGGGAAATGGAATGAAAAATAATTGAGTATTAAGAAATCAGTAGAAATGTAGTTAAGATGAAAGTGGGATAAACCTATGGGGAAAACAAAACAGAAAAAAAGAAACAACTTAAAACTTCCAAACAGCTGGAATAACCCCTAGAAGAAAACAGAGCCTGCAGAACGCACATTTGAGCATGAGCTATATAATTAGCATTTGACATGGTAACATTTCAAATCAGTTCTGAAAACTGGGCAAAGGATGTAAATAGGCAATTCACTCACCACTTATATATCATTACCTATTGAACATCTCCGTAAAGAGACAGTATGTTTTGCTTATCAAATTGGGAAAAATTCAAGAAAGTTATTATCTAGTTTTGATACACTAAGATTGGAACCGTTAACTATATTGGCGGACAAGGTTGTGGCATCTATAACTAAAAAATCCTAAGCAACCACATAAATGATTTCATTATTTAGTAACATGGAAAAAGCTAGCCATGAGACATAAAGTGGGAGAAAAAAAAATAGTTCCAAAATATTATGATAGCAGTTTTCTGGGGAGAAAAAATTTTAAATATTATTTAAAATTCTTCTCACACAGAAGATCAGGAAGTAAACAGGCCAAGATATTGATCATTGTTTTTAAGTGCTAGGATTACAGAGGACTTCAATTTCGTCCTTTTTTTCTTACATGTTCTCCCCTTTTTTCTTGCTTAACATTCTTTTTCTTCTTTTGCTTACTTTGCTTAATATTGGCCATGCATTACTTTTGGAATAAATAATATATATAATATATTTGTGTATATACATTTATTATATATATTTGTATTTGTATTTTATATATATTTGTGTATATATATATACAAATCCACTGTATACAATGTATACAATATATACACAAATACACTATATATACGAATCCACTATATATATGTAGTTTATATACTATATAGCTTATATATATTTATATATAAATTGTAAATTTTATAAATTTATAATGTATATAAAATGTAAATTTACATATATAAAATTTACACCAACACATCAATAATGCCTTATATCTTCTGTGAGGCATTGTGTTTGTTTTTATCGTTTGTTTTGGAGGAAGTAATTAGGCTTACTTATGTATTTAATGGAGGTACTGGGGATTGAACCCAGGACCTTATTGTATGCTAAGTACACGTTCTACCACTGAGCTCTCCCCTCTCCTCTGTGAGGGATTATGGATTTGAGAACATTGTCAGACTTTCTACAACATGAACATGTTAGTACTAAGAAATTTTTTTTTTTTTTTAAGGAAAGGAGAGTATAGCGGTGCCTGAAAGCTGAGTGCCAGAACATGCCGTTCCCTTTCGGGATACCCGTGCTCCCCCGCCCTCCGCCAGGTTTCTGCCAAGGCTCCAGCTTGGCGCTTACTTCCATCACTACGGGGGATCCAAAATAAGACCGCGCTTCGCAGAGGGTTCTGGGAACTGTAGTCCGGACACGTTAGAGTCACCCACTTCCGCTTCCGGCCAGGGCACAATTGCCGTCGCCTCTTTTGCGACGGTCCAAAAAGCCCCGAGTATTTTTGGAGGGCTTCGTTGCGGCCGCAGGCATGGGGGCCAGATGTCTGGGACCTGAGGATGAAAGAGCAGCGTATGACGGAGGGTCGGAACCGGGAGATTTCAACGAGCTCGGTTTGGCGGAGGACAGGTTTGAGGAGGCAGATCCTCGAGCATCCTGGGTTGGGATCTGGGGTGGGCCCGGGCGGGCAATCCTTGGCACCCCCGGGATCGGAAGGAGCACTCGAAGGCCCGCAGCTCCGGCTTTACGACGGGCATCTCGTGTTTGAGAGACCCAATCCAGGCAGTCGTGACTTGATTTTTTGGATTCTATCACAGTAACTCCCCTCCCACTTCTGTACTAACTTCAGTTTCCTGTCTGTGAAGGCATCTCTGTAAAAAGCTGTAGAAGTTGGGAGCTTCCTGTTCTGTATGTTTTCCTCTGAGAATTTTTAAGCACCGTACGAGCTGTCAGCGAGGTTTTGCTGAGGTGGTGTTGCTGGCTGTGCTTTTGGTAGCGTCTGAGGCACACACTGGTTGAATGCCACTCTCAATGTCACCTAGAAGGTGCACATCACGGCTCTGAATTCCCGTCTTGGGACTGTGCTGATTCTCCTCGTCTCCTGGGAGCTGCAGTGAGCGTAGCGACTGGTGCGGGTCCTTCTTTCTGAGTCCTGTAGGGAGAGAGGTCTCCTTCCAGGACTCCTGAAGGAAATAATAGGGCAGGAAGGGTAAATTAAAGGAAGGGGTACAATACTTCCAGCTGGCGCTGACAGGTATCTCCCTGTGGTGTCGGGAATTGCGATAAAATCATGTTATCTCACGGCTCGTTTTTCTTTCACAGCATTGGCTTCTTGGGACTGCTCCTTGCTGAAAGGAACTGCATAGAAAGGGAAGGTCTCTTGACGTTAGAGCTGCAGGTGAGTAGAACTTTGGCTTCTTGTGGTTTTATGGCAGTGCCAGCTCTCTTCCCAGAGGTTTGCTTCCCTGACCTCATTCTTCATCCCGTGGTTTTGACAAATGTCTATTCAGGCTTCTCAGCTACAGCTGCCTCTGCCTAGAAATGGGTTTCTTCTAAGACTGAGGAAATCCCTGGTGTCTATTTAGTGTCTTCTCTCCCTGGCTTCTAGTAGTGGTCAGTAAATCACTCTGGCTTATATTGTTTCAGTCCTGTGCAAAATACAGGAAAGAGATCATGATGGTAGCTATAATGATACGCATTAATTAACTGCTTATTATATGCCAGTTTCTATATTGAGAGCTTTCACTGCTGTATCCCTGATGCCTGAAATAGTGCTTAGCATCTGTAACCTATCAATAAATATTAGAATGAGTAAATATATTTAATTTGCTCAGCAACTTTGCACGTCAGATAATATGAGTCCCCTGTTACAGGCAAGAATAACCAAGGTTCAGAAAGGTTAAGAAGCTTAAGGAATGTCACTTGGCCAGGAGATTTTTTTTTTCTTTTTTGAGGCGGGGAGGGGAGTGAGAGGTAGTTAGGTTTATTTTCATTTATTTATTTATTTTAATGGAGGCACTGGGAATTGAACCCAGGACCTTGCTCTTGCTAAGGATGCATCCTATCACTGAGGTATCCCCTCCCCACCGGCCAGGAGATGTTTTAACCAGAAGTCAGGGCCTTTGCACAGGCACTTGCCTCTGTGCTCGCCTCAGCCTGGATCTTTGCACAGCTGATTTATGTTCATGCCGGTCTCAGCCACTGTCCGTGACAACCTGATTGAATGTTGCCCTCCCACACTTGCCATCATGTTCTATCTGAAGGAAGTTCCAGGCTAGTTGGTGAGCAAGAATGTATCATGCTTGTTTTCTCTTCTTCTTTGCCGTTTTTGTAATCAGAGGTCACCTCCTTTGTAGACTTGTTTACCCATGAGAATGGAAGTGCCGTAAGAACAAGTACTTTGCCCGTCTTATTTCCTGCTGCATCCCCAGTGTTCGTTATAGCATCCAAGATGTAGTTAGACATGAAGGTACGTTTGTTAAATGGGTGGGTGCCTGTACTTTTGGGTCAGTGCTGGGGATGAATGGATAACAGCAATGATAATAGTTTACTGAGGATTTTCTCTGTGCCACGTATTGAACTGGGAGCTTTATACAAGTATGTATGCATGTGAATGTGTATAAGAGAGAAAGAATTCTTTCCAGGTTAGTCGTTCATCTAGAGTCAGTAGAGCTACAAAGCGACTGAGCCAGACTTTGGACCCAAACCAGTTCACAGCTCTGATACTCAGAGACCAGCACTGCAGCTTCCAAAACTTTACTCCCCATTTTGTCTGGATGAAAATGTCATCATTCACTCACTTTCCTCAAACTTCAGTCCCTGACTCATGTTTGACTTCTCCTCCTTTTCATCCCCACACATACTTACTCATCTAGTCCTGGTATTTCTACCTTTGCAGTTTCTATTCCTGTTACCCCTTTTTTTCTTTCCTATTCTTTCTTTTTTTTTTTTCTTAAATTGAAGTTTAGTTGATTTACAATGTTGTGTTCGTTTTTGGTGTACAGCATAGTGGTTCAGATATATATATGTTCTTTTTCATTATAGGTTATTACAAGATATTGAATATAGTTCCCCAGGCTCATCAGTAGGGCCTTGTATCCATCCGAAGCTCCTGGTCAGAGATTAGAGAGACTCAAGAATGAAGAACCGCTGGCTTTTCTGCTTCTCCAGTTTGGGAAGATCAGAGCATAAATACAATTGCTGCTGCTCCCAAAACCTAGGAGAGGAGACCATGGAGAGTCGGGCCTCGAGGCATGAGGAAGGAGGTGAGAGTTAGCGAAGGGTGGGGACGGGAGAAGCCGAGCGGGCCTGGAGAGAGAGGAAGGGAGGCGGACGAGGACTTGCGTCTGGTGAAGAGAAGCCAGTCTGGAAGGCAGCAGCTCTTCCTGGGGCTCAGGAAGGAGTGGGCGAGGCCAGGCAGGCCCTACCCTTCTCCAGGGGTCTTTCTCCTCCCGCAGGGTCGCGTCCTCCAGCCTCAGCCCTTTCCCAGGACGGGGAGAGTGAGACCAAGTTTCAGGTGGGTTGCTTTCTTTTCTCTGCAGAAACACCACTTCAGGCATCAGAGGGTAAACATACCTCCCTCCCTTGGTAAAGGAAAAAGAGGAGGAAAAAAACCCAGCATGTTAGGTGAATACATTACATTACTCAGTGCATTTATCCCCAAACTAGCTGGGTAAGAAAGGTGGTATGATCCTATTTCAGAGGCAAAGAAACAAGTGGTGAATCCCGGATTTGAACCCAGGATAGTAGGACCAGTGTAATTTGCCTTTTTGCTCTACGTGTCACGTGTCAGTAAGAGTTTCATCTAAGGGACTGACCCGTATTATGTGGAGAGGTGCCCCTCCAAATAAGGAATCCTCCTCCACTGCCCAGGTTTGCCTCCTCAGTGGGGCATTTCTCTTATTCGTTTCTTGATGTTGTATTTCCCGATTAATACACCCGACCAAAAAACTATACCGTGAACAGTGTTCAGAGTCAGCGTATTGGGTGAAAAAAGGTTCATGGACCACAAACTTTTAATAACCTTATGTTAAAAAGAGGGATTGGGAATAAAAACCTAAGCATTCGTGTTCAGGGAGGGAGAAAAGAAGAGAAACAAATGACCAATAATCATATGAAAAGATGATCAGCCTCTAGTCAGAGTGATGCAGATTGAAAGAAGTTACGGTTCTTTTTCTCGATGACCAAAGATTTGAAAGATCACTGTTAGTGAACACATGGAGAAATCCACACAATTGCAGGGGCCTTTCAGCCTTTCTGGAAGTTCTGCAAACCTCTGCGCCAGTATGTCCCATTCCAAGAATTTATTCTGAATCAGAGCAGGTGTTCAGAGAATGATCATTGCAGTGTTGTTCGTAACAGAAAGAAAAAAAATGGTGGCATGGACTCCGTGACCATCCATTGAATTGATGTTGCACTGCTGGATTATTATGGTTTCATTTGTCCTCATATCTAGATCCCATGCTGCTATCAAGTAAGATAAAGTGGGTGAAAGTATTAGGGCATGAAAATATATTCTCTCTCTCTCGGTACATACATGTATATATGTTAATGTGTCTTTAAATTGGGGAAAAGCAGTTGCAGAATTTTACGGACTTTTTTCAAGACATGATATTTTATAAAGCTTTCTCTTATGAAAAGAGGTTGTGGGAAAAAACTTTGAAAGTTTGATTCACTTGCTTTAATTTTAAATCTTATTGGTGAGCTCCCTGTAATGAGAGCTGAAGATACATTTTTTACTTCCCACCACCTCCTGATGTTGTATTATCATTACTGTCGTCGTTCCCTTCTGATGTGTCTCCCCTGATGCCCGCCGTTGGCGCGTCTCAGTTCTAGGTGTGTAAGTCGTTGCTCACCACTTGTCCTTTACTACTGTTTCTTCAGGCCTGGCTCTGTGGTGGTTTATCTTTGGATTGGCTTAATTTCATCCACTGCTTGATTTTTTTCCAAAGAAGATTCATGGCATGGATGCTGTATCCTCTGAGTTCTTCCTTGCTTAAGAAGTGTCGGTTGTGTGGGGAGGGTATTGCTCAGTGGGAGAGCGCGTGCTTAGTTTGCCCAAGGTCCTGGGTTCAATCCCAAGTACCACCATTAAAAGTAATTACCCCGCTGCCCCCCCCCCCAAATAAAAGAACAGAAGGTGCAGTGCATATTAAAAAAAAAAAGAAGTCTTTGTTGCCTTTATGCTCCAATGGCAAATTGGGCTTAAAATTCTTACATTCACTTGCGGAACTTTGCGTAAGTTGCTTCATTTTCTCTAGGCGTGAAATGCGGTGCTGGTCTTTGTATCCTGCCTTCTCCATTCATCTTCCAGTGAGCCACGTGTATTCTGGTCATTTTTCCCAGAAAGGTCTGTCAAGCCTATACTTGACAAAGGCTTGGCTGGGTGTCACTTTCAAGGATCTTTGAAAATCAGTGACCCTTGTTCTTTATTGTGCTTGTTCTGTGGTCTTCTGGCGCTGACTAGTGCATTTTCTGCCTGGATGTCTGTTGTTACTAGTGTTTTATTCATTTGGCCCTCCTGGAACTCCTGTGATAAGTGGTTTAACTTCTGGGTCCATCTTCCCTATTCTTTAACTTTTATTCTCTTCTTCGCCGTTTTCTACCACGTTGCAGGAGCCTGATCGGTTTTCCAGTTCACTGGCTTATTCTTCACTGGTGTCCATTCTGCTGTTTAGCTCATCTCTTGAGGTTTTGGGGTTTTTTTGTTTTGTTTTATTTTCCAATCATAGCAGTGATTTTTTTTTTTCTTTACAATTCAAAATTCTGTTTTCGGTTTTTTTTCCCCTACCAAGGTTTTCCCTTTCACCAAAAAAAAAAAAAAAAAATCTAGTGAATATACTTTTTGAGTTCAGGTGTTAAGACTGTTTTTTAAACTACTTCCAAAGCCATTGTGACTTACAGTTACGAGACTTTCCTCCTGGTGACCCCAGCTTTTATCCACATAAAAGGGATACTGTGGGACTACCATGGAGATATTTTTGGATTGTCCATCTTACTAACTCATAGTATTAAGCCTGTGCAGCTTGGCCATGTGAATAATTCCAGTTTACATATATTTTATTATAATCTTCAAAATAAAATTTCATACAAGTCAGATAATACCAAGATCTGTAAGAAAAAAAATTAAGCTCCCCCTTCCAGTTCTGCCCTCCCTGAAATGCCCAACATTAACAAAAGGATGTGTACCCATCAGCATCTTTGTTGGGTGAAAAAATATTTATGAAGAAAAAATGAATAATGTTAAAATTAAAGTTTGGCTAAAACTTAATTGTAATGTTCTCCAAACCAGGTGCTCTTTTTCATGGTAGATCTCAAACGACTTTTTCCAGTTATTTGTGTGGTTATTGGTCTGTTCATGTTTCCTTTCATTATTCGTTCAGCAAATGTTTATTGAACACGTACTGTAGACCAAACCTTCTGAGCACTGATGGGATATCAAAGAACAAACCAGACAACATCCCGGCCCTCACGGGGCTGACAAGACAATGGCTTTCAAGTACTTTAAGGGACGGGCTGAGCTGAGGAAAAGTATCTGCATCATTAAGCAAAGGATAACGATGAGTCAGACTAGAGAGGTGGAAGCAGAGATGGGGCGAAGTGGGTAGGTTTGAACGGTATTTGGGGATCATAATAGACAGGCTTTTTTTTTATGAATAGTGTGAGAAAGGAAAAGGGAAGAATCCAGGATAACTTTAAGGTAGATGGTACTGTTTACTCCCATGGGGTAAGGAGAGATCAGTTTGGGAGGAAAGAATCAATTCTTTTTTTTTTTTTTTTTTTAATGGAGGTACTGGGGATTGAACCTGGGGTTTCGGGCATGCTGAGCATGCACTCTACCACTGAGCTATACCCTCCCCTCTCAAAGACTTAATTCTAATGAGGCTTTTTTTGTCTCGATATACCTTTTAGACACCCAAGTGGTGGCTGGATTTGGCAGGAATCTGCTCTGGAAGGCCGGGCTGCTATAAAGATTTGGAAGTTAGTGGCCGGTCCACATCTGCTGAATGAATTGCTAACCTGACTGCCTCCGCCCCAAGTTTCCTCCCCCTCACGCTGGCTCTAGTCTTGAAATTGATCTCAGATTCTGCCGGGAAGTGTGCTCTGCTGGTGACACTCCTTCTCCAAACCAAGAACGTGGGCTCCTCTGCTCTGTGCTCCTCTGATCTCCCTGGGGCAGTGGGGCAGCAGGGTGGTTACCGCGTGGTTAGTCAGGCTGCCCAGGTTCAGTCCTGACTCTGTGCTTAATAGGTGTGTGTTCATGGACAAACAGTGCTCACCTTTCTGAGACCCCACTTTGCTCATCTGTGAAAAGGAAGCAATAGCGACTGCCTTGTGAGTAGTTACTGACCCAACCAAGACAATAGAGCATTGCCAGCATTCCAGAAAGTTCTCATCTGCTGTGAGTTCTGTGAGCATAGAATGAAACAAGGTGTATAAAAGTACTTAGCCTTGGAGGGGCAGGGAGGGTATAATAGCTCAGGGGTAGAGCGCGTGCTTAGCATGCACAGGGTCCTGGGTTCAATCCCCAGTCCTGCCATTAAAATAAGTAAATAAATAAACTAACCTAATTATCTCCCTGCACCAAATAAATAAAGAAATAAAGTTCGTTAAAAAAAAAGTACGTAGGTTCGTACCTACCTTACAGTGGGTGTGCTGTAAATATAAGGTGTTGGTGTTATCTGCTTTCTGTTCTCATTTTTTTCAGCTTTTATTGAGTCATAGTTAATGTATAATGTTATATGAGTTTCAGGTGTGAGTCTAGTAACTGAGTGTTTTTTATACATCATGAAGTGGTCACCTGAGTGAGACCACTACCCCCTGTCACCAGAGTTGTTCCGGTACCGTTGACTGGATCCCCTGCGTGCTCACCGTGACCCCTGCACCCCTGGGACATGTTCACCTCATAGCTGGAAGTTTCTTCTCATTTTCTTATCCCCTGGGAACACACATCTTGGCTTTTATAGGAAAGTTGTTAAAATACAGTGGCTCTGAAAAAAAAAGAAAGGAGAAGAAAGGAGGGAGAAGAAAGGGAAGAAGCAGCCTAGTGGTCTAGAACAGGGCTGCACGCAGGCCCTGGCCCCGTCGCTGCTGTGTGGCCCAGGCCAGGGCCGTCACTGTGTTTCAGAATTTATCACTGCCGAGTTTTTTTCCCTCACTGGACTGAAGCCATTCACTTAAAAAACAGGCCGTAGTTCATAGCTGTGGATGACATGGTATGATTTAAATTCCCCGGTTTGAACCACTGCTCTGGAGGTCTCACCCGGCTGGGAGATGGTTGCTGTAACACAACGTTGGCTGCCCGTCAAGTGTGACAAGGAAGCTCCTAGAAGCTGTGTGTGTGGAGGGGGCAGGGGCTGTTTGCCCTACTGCTGACAGAGGGGTGAGGCTGGCAGGCAGAAAACAGCCATTCTGGCAGAGAAGGTCATTTTGGGGGTGTGTGCAGACATGGCTACTCTGAAATTAGGCGCCATTGGAACTGTCAGTTTTTATGGTATTTTTGGAGGAAGAGTTGGTCGTCTACAAGTCAGAGTCAAATTGTAAAATGTGCAGACCCTGTGCTTCAGCCACTCCAGCCCCAGGAAAGGCCCTCAGAAGTGCTCACGCTGAGCAAAGGATACTCCTTGCTCTGCTCTTTGGATAACCGTGGAAGATCAGTTGGTTAGAATTCAAATTATTGGCACCAGACGTTAATAAAACTTGATGTAACTTGCCATACCAAACAACTTTCTGCTTTCCTGTCTGCTTTTGTTAGTGATGCCAAGTTGACTTTTCATCTAGTGGGTGTTGGTGTTAATGGCGCATCACATTTTAGGAGCCGTTGACCTTCAAGGATGTGGCCGTGGTCTTCACCAAGGAGGAGCTGGGGCTGCTGGATTCCGCCCAGAGGGAGCTGTACCAAGATGTGATGCTGGAGAACTTCCGGAACCTGGTCTCCGTGGGTAAGGGGAACTTCTGGGTAATTGAAACTTAACTCATTGGAGTGTTCTTGTTCCCCAAAGAGAGGATATTTTTGGTCTTGGTATGCAGGTTAAATCCTTTTTGTCTAGAACTGTTGAAAAATAGTTTCACTTAACCAGTCCTGAATCTTTTCCTTATCTGTCTTTCAAACACCTGAAAGTCATGGGATTAGGGCTGCATTTTCACATTCTTTTTTTATACCTCAGAAGCAAGCCTTAGCTTTGCATTTTCTTGGAATTTCAGGGCAGCAACCTTTCAAACCTGATAAAATACGCCGTTTGGAACGAGACAAAGAGACCTGGGGGGAAGAGAGAGAAACTCCAAGAGATGCACATCCAGGTGAGGACCACGGAGTCTAGAGTCCAGGCCAGGCAGTGAGCAGTGAGCTGGCCACGCAGAGGCCCCTTCCCCACCCTCGGCCTTTCCCGTGGACACGGCGGGCCCCAAAGTAGGTGATTGTTGTGCAGCCTCATTTCTGTTCCTCAGTCCCTGCCTTCTTATGGTTCCTTCATGCTTCCCAGAGAATGACAGACCCAGAAGGAGTGTGGGATCGCTGGACTTTCATCCCTCTGACAGAACAGGCAGTGTAAGACCAGCAAGCCAGTGGCAGAGAGACTGTTCCAGAAGGTTGAGAATCCTCTGATGGATTTCTCACTTCTGTATCCTACAAGTCCCTGGTTATAAACAGGTTCCTGTTACCTCAGCCTTAAAAGATAAAAATGGCCAATAAAGGACATCAGAAAGTGTGGGCACATTTTTGAAAGCATGCGGAGCTCTGCAGTAAACATGACAGTGTGGTGGCCCACCGTCAGTAGTGGGGATACGTGGAGAGGTTTTACGTCTCCACACCTTGTCCGTATCACCTGGCTCCCTGTGATATGCCACAGAAGACGCAGACACGGCTGGTGCACTTTGGCAGGTTGGGTGCTTTGTTCCCTGCCCACATCTGGCTCACACACACCCAGAGTCAGAGTCCTCTGGGAGGCAGCATGGTGAGAGTGTCCACTCAGTGTGGGCTCTGAAGCCAGACTTGTATGTGGGAATCCCAGCTCAGCCCTCCCTCATAGTGCGGTGCTGTACCGACTAGGTTCTTCACCCTCTCTGTGCCTTGGTTTTCCTCATCTGTAAGATGAAAATAATAGCCTCTACCTCCATGTATTCTGAGCATTAAATAAATTAATATATGTATATCTTTGGCACATAGGAACTGTTTTAATAGTGTTAGATACTATTAATATTGTTATTATTAGCAACAACAGCATTATTAAGTGAAGAAATAAAATTTGGGGGGTAAAATCCTGTTCAGAATTTATTTTTTGCTTGGCAGCTCTACGATGAGACTAGTTTGTTACTAACAGGATTATATTAACATTGAGCTTCCAAGTTTATCAATAGAAGCCTCTTCCTTTTTTCAAACATAAAAAGAAGCACCATGACAGTTGTGATACATAAACCTGAAGTTTTCTCTAGGGCATTATTGGTCCCGGTCTGAGAGCCTGATGTCCCTGAGCCAGTCTTGTACTTCTTCTCACAAGTCACCTTTACCCCTTTAGGAAACAAGTATGAGAAGGATATGGAGGATACTCCAGAAAAAGTATTCAGATTTCTTTCGCACAGAGAGCTCCCCTGCTGGAAAATCTGGGAGCAGGTGGCTGGTGAATTAACTGCGAGTCAAGACCACAGAGCAAATCTTCCAGGGGCAGATTTCTGGTCCTCAGAAGATGCTTCTCTCTGTCAAGGCGGGAAATTAGTATCTGCTGAGGATTCTCAGATTGGAAATTTGGTAGACAGTCTTCAAGGGGATGGGTCCATCAATTTGGAAAATCATGAGTTTCTAGCCTGGCCTGTGAGACCAGTCTCCTTTCAGGGATCTTGGATAAAAGCCTCTGTGAATGAGACAAGGAATGTTCAAGAAAGATGGAAAAAACCCAACATGGAAGATATAATATATAAATGTGACTGGGATGTTGACGGCTTCAGCTGGCTATCACATTATCGTGATGACCACAGGAAACCTGGAAGAGAGAAACCACATAATTGTGATAAAGGCAGAAAAGACTGCATTAAAGAGTCAATACTTCAATGCCCTAACCCCGGAGAGAATGGCTTTGAAAGAAATGAATGTGAAAATGGCTGCCAGGATGATTCAGACCTGCCCACTCATCCAAGAGTGCCCTTGAAAGAGAAACCCTATCAATATCATAAGTTTGTTAAGGGCTTGGGGCAGAGCACCTGTCTGGAGAGACATCCAAGAACTCCCCCAGGAGAGAAATCCTTTCAAAGTAACGAGCATGGTCGGGGCTCCAGGCAGAACACACGCATTCATGGCCGTGCCAGGGTCCCGGCAGGAGACGTGTCCTACGCATGCGAGGTATGCGGGAAGGGGTTCAGGTACAAATCAGTTCTCATCCATCAGGGCTTGCACACAGGAAAGAAACCTTGTAAGTGCAAGGAGTGCGGGAAGGCCTTTGGGCGGAGCTCCAACCTGCTGGTCCATCAGAGGGTCCACACCGGAGAGAAGCCGTACAGATGCAGTGAGTGCAGGAAAGGCTTCAGCTACAGCTCGGTGCTTCAGGTCCATCAGCGGCTGCACACGGGAGAAGCCCTACACGTGCAGCGAGTGCAGCAAAGGGTTCTGCGCCAGGTCCACATTACATAAGCATCAGCACGTCCACCCCGGGGAGAAACCCTACAGCTGTGTAGAACACGGCAGGGGATTCAGCTGTAGCTCCAATCTCAGCAGTCATCAGACAATGCCCGCCGGAGAGAAACCCGACCAGTGCGACCAGTGCGACAAGGGTTTCAGTCACAGCTCGTACCTGCAGGCTCACCTGAAGGCTCACACAGGGAAGCACCTCTATGAGTGTGGCGTGTGCGGGAAGAGCTTCAGTTACAGCTCAGGGTTCCTCGCACATCAGAGACTGCACGTGGGAGAGAAGCCCTACAAGTGCGAGTGCGGGAAGGGCTTCGGCCGAAGCTCAGACCTCCATGTCCACCAGAGGGTCCACACGGGAGAGAAGCCCTACAGATGTGCCGAGTGTGGGAAAGGCTTCCAGCGGAATTCCAACCTTCACAGCCACTGGCGGGTCCACACCGGAGAGTGGCCCTACATCTGCGCCACGTGTGGGAAGGGCTTCATTTACAGCTCCGACCTCCTCATCCACCAGAGGGTCCACACAGGAGAGAAGCCCTATAAATGCGCGGAGTGTGGGAAAGGCTTCAGTTACAGCTCCAGACTCCTCATCCACCGGAGGGTCCACATGGGCGAGAAACCTTACAGGTGTGAAGAGTGTGGAAAGGGCTTTAGGTGCACCTCAAGTCTTCACAAACATCAGCGAGTCCACACGGGGAGGAAGCCCTACAGATGTGATCAGTGCGGCAAGGGGTTCAGCTATGGCTCAAATCTTCGCACCCACCAGAGACGGCACACCGGCGAGAAACCCTATATTTGTTACGAATGCGGAAAGGGCTTCCGGTACAGCTCAGGTCTCCTCAGTCATAAGAGAGTGCACACGGGGGAGAAACCGTACAGATGTGACGTGTGTGGGAAGGGCTACAGTCAGAGCTCACACCTTCAAGGTCATCAGTGGGTCCACACTGGCGAGAAACCCTACAAATGTGAGGAATGCGGGAAGGGCTTTGGTCGAAGCTCCTGTCTTCACATCCATCAGAGGGTCCACACTGGAGAGAAGCCCTACAAGTGCATGGAGTGTGGGAAAGGCTTCAGCTATAGCTCAGGTCTGCGAAATCATCAGCGAGTGCACTTAAGCGAGAAACCTTGTAAGCAGGTGTGAGTGGAGATCTCCGGGTAGAACTCAGAACTTTCTGTTCATCTCAGAGCCAACACAGGAGAAAATCGATACAGACGTGATGTGTCGGAAGGGCTGCAGTAGAGGCTGGTCCGCACGGGAAGGGAGATCTGGAAGTTTGGTAAACAGGGAAAGCGCTCAGTCACAAACTTCACAAACTCCAGTCTTCCAGAGTCTCTTGCACAGTGGAATAGTCCCTAAGGAAATGATGTGGCAGTGGTTTCAGGGAAAAAAAGAAACATCACGTTCATCACAGGTGGCCCAGGAGGGAGTTTTTACAAATGCTAGAACTAGTAAGAATATATCAAAGGGGCAGATTATGGACACAGATTCCGTGTTGGGAAAAATACCTATGAACGGGATAAGTGTAGGAAAAAACTGTCCCCTTACTCAAAGCAATATTGTACATACCTTTTAGAAAGCATTTTTATAAAAATTAAAAGATTATACTAACATTCACTGAGGCAAGTCACTTTTAGGCCATGGATGGTTTCAGGGAAAGATGCTCTCTTGGCAGGTCTGGGTAATGTGTCTCCAACACACTATCGTCATGTTTCTGTGATTGTATTTTATCTCCTAGAGAGAAACTGCTGTCAGAGAGAGGTTATGTAAACTGCAGGAGTATTTTATCATTTTAAACAAAATCTGGGCTCTTAATTGGCATTGCATTGAATGTATAGGTTAATTTGGGAAGAACTTGCATCATTGAAATTCTGAATTTTTTTTTCCATTTGAAGATGCTGTTTGTTTCTACTTACTAAAGTATTTTAAATGAGCCTTCAGAAATATTATTTTAGAGATTTGAAAATTAGCTTCTGAATATTCTTAAGTATATTTCTAGGATTTTGTTTTATTGCTATCATGAATACAATATTTTTGCCATTTCATTTCATACTGGATTGTTTTGGTTTTTTTATCTATAAGACAAATATTATAACATTTTTAAAAATCAGAAATACCATTTCTAACTCATCAGAATAGCAGTGGTAAACAGATTCACCAAAGCCACATCAGTGGGGATCTGTGGAAACATGAACTCTTATGCACTTATTGGTAGGAGTGAAAATAGGTCGTCTTTTTTGAAAATTTGTCAGTGTGTCAAGTTCAATTTATATAACCTCTACTTCAAAGTAGCAGTAAGTGTGTAGTAATTTATACTTGGGAGATAGTTGTACATGTGGGAAAAGATGTATGTAGATGGCCAGGTTTAATAGCATCTTCTTAGTCCAGCAAAAACCCACAAATCTTAATGCTCCAGTTTTAATCAGTTAAAGCACATGTAAACAAGGAGAAATCACTAAAAATATTTAGGTATACCTGTAATGACATTGACGGTTGCTCACAAACCAGTGAACCAGGAATTTGTAAAACAATAATTATACTACAACCCCTTTTTGTTAATGTGTGTGTGTGTTTATAAAGAGAGAGAAAGGAAAAGATGTGTGAAAGGTCAGTATTATAACTGCTTATTTCTAGCAGATGGAATACTTTGTTTGCAATGCATTCATGTACTTTTACATATTTTTATTATAAAGAGCATATATCAATTTTATAACAACAGTAAAGCTATCTATTTTTTTAAAAATTAGTCTACTGGGACAATCTTTTTTTGGTCAAAGATCTATGTTATAACCTCTCTCTCTATATGTATTTTTTCCTTTTCCACCATTCACTTAGCCCCTAGTACCAAAATATAAGGTATACACGAACTATGAAATTTGTGATTTAGATACTTTCAAAGGCTGCATCATTTTTGCTGGCTGGTAGGAGATGAGGTGGTCTGGATAATTAGGAGGACCAATTTGGCACTCCTGTGCTACATTCTGGCCCCTGGGACCAGTGAGCCCACAAGCCTAGCTTTGTGGAGGACAGTGGACCATGATTGCAGTCTGACTGCTGCATGTGGGTGACTCGAGACCCAAGGCACTGCCTGGGCTGAGTTCCCTTCTGCTGCCTAGGGCTGCCAGAAAAAGAGTCTAAGTTATAAGCAGACCTTGGAAATACTGCAGGTTTAATTCCAAACCACTGCAATAAAGCAAATATAATAAAGCAAGTCACTCAATTTTTTTTGGTTTCCCAGTGTGTATGAAAGTTATGTTTATATTGCAGTCTATTAAGTATGTAGTAGTAGTAGTATGTCTAAAAGACAATGTACACACCTTAATTTCACAATACTTCATTGCTACAAAAAAAATGCTAGCCATCATCTGAGCCTTCAGTGAGTTGTAATCTTTTTGCAATAGTTACATCAAGGATCACTGGTCACAGATCACCATGACAAGTATAGTAATAATGAAAAAGTTTGAAATATTGCTAGAATTACCAACATGGTGACAGAGAGACACGAAGTGAGCAAATGCCGTTGGAAAAATGGCATCAATAGACTTGCTCAATGCAGGGTTGCCACAAACCTCCAATTTGTAAAAAACAACACAAACAAAAACCCCGCAACATCTGTGAAGGGCAATAAAAAAAAACTCAATGAAACGAGGTATGCCTGTATTTTAGAAGGTGATATGTACCAAAAAGGGAAAGGGAAAGTGGAGTAAGGCAGGTGGAGAATTACTAGGGGCCTTTGCACTTTTAAATGGGAGTGCCATAGACCTCACTGAGAGTGACATTTGAGCAAAGAATAAAGACAGTTAAATTACCTTTGGGCCTTTGGGGAAAAGAACATACCAGCAGGGGGAACAGTGATCAGGTTTGACAGCACAAAACCCAGTGTGGTTGGACCAGAATGGGCAAGGGAGAAAGTAATAGAAGATGAGATCAGAGAGGAGGGGCTCAAAGAGAATAAATTGACTCCAAGGTAGAGGATCTAGGTATTTATTACAGATGTTACTGAGGCACATTAAAACATCCTCCTCCCTATCCCATAGAGTAAACTTAGGATCTGCCAAAATCAAGGATGACTCTCATCTCTGTGGCAGAGTTTACTAGATTTTTTTTTTTTAATCACGGTGAAATTGAAATGTCGAGGCATCAAAAGACAAGAGACAGGCCAAAAGCATTTTACTGTTCCCTCTATATGCCCCAAGTTGCAATGTCAAACTATAGTTGGATATTATTACTCCAGCTCCTGCCAACCGTTTGCAGATGAGGGTCTTTAATTATCTGTCTAGCCTAGGTCTAGAGCTGCCAGAGATTGTTCTCATCCATTTTGTTTGTTTGTTTGTTTTTGGTGCTTTCCTTACAGGCTAGAATTATAGGGCTCTAGTGTAATCTTTATTCGGTTTTAGGGCCCAATTTAATTTGAATCCCCATTTAAATCTAGGGCATCAAAAAGATGTTTTCTGTAATAGGAATCTTAAACTGCGAAAAAAAGCATAAGTCCCAAGAGAGACTTCTCAAAGAGAATCTGAAAACTTCCCAAATTTTCGAAATTTGTTGAAGCATGCCTCTTTAAAGAGAACGCCAGGCTCGTAGTATTCCCTTATAATAAAGCAGCTACTTGCTAGTTGTTAACTTCTTTCTGCTTCTCCAAAGGGGAAAATCCTGTTTACAGGGTTATGTCAGTTCTCAAGTCCCCTGCAATGGAAACAAACCGTGAAAAAGAAAAAAAAAGGAAGTAAATTTTCACTGACAATTTGCTTGCTTATATAACTAAAGGACGTGTCTACAGAAGAAGAACCTGCAAAGATTTCCACCGATATGGTAATGAGTTCATTTCCAAGTAGTAAGATACTGACTGTGCTCTCTCCTTTTTTATTACGGGTAGAGAGTGATTTTTTTTTAAAATTTATTAGTAACATTTCACTGTTGTTTTATCGCTATTGTCATTGTTGTTATTATTTTAGAAAGGCAGAGTCCGGGTGGCCCCAGCGGCACCGTGGACCCCTGGGCAACCTGGCGTGGCCGCCGCTGCCGCGCAGGGGCTTCTGGGGATTGTAGTCACACGTTTCCTTGCGCATGCGTAATGGTCCCGGACGCGTGCAGTGGGCGGCATTGTTTCTGGCGTTCAGGTGAGTTTAGCGTGGACCGCGCCCCTTCCGAGGTGTCGCGGGGGATGGAGGTGGAGGGTGTGCAGCTATATCCCGGCCCTGTGGACTGGAGTAGGAGGAGTTGGAAGCGGGGACTGGTGACTGATGAAAGGGCTCCTTGGCGGGGTGGGGCGGGGAGGGGTCCGGCCCGGCCTCCGTGGGATGGGGTGTGGAGAGCTTGCACTCGGTTTGCAAGGACTGATTCAGGTGGTACCTCTGCAGGTTTCGGGGTAATGGCATGGACAATGTGTGCAGCCGCGGGTCGGGACTGGTGTCGGTCTTGGCACGCGCATCTCGGGACCCAGGTTGGGGCAGGGGGGCGTTGACTCAGATTTTGGAGATACTGGTTTGAACCATGCTTTCCTGAGTGGGGAGAGGAATTAGTTCATCTCCGACCTGGGGGACGGCTTGGACTGCTCGTTCCTCTCCCTAGTAATAAATCTGGAGTATGTCTCTGAATACAGTTTGAAAAGAACTGCCCTAAATTATTAACCCGTATTCACCTCGCGTGCTGTGAACCAGGAAGTGTAATCTTTGAGGATTATAAGACACATAGCAAATTGTAAATTGTTAAATTGCAGTTAACAAATTTGAACATTGACTCTGCCTTGGATAAAATTAAAGAATTAATGTTAATTATTTGAGGTGTGATATTAGCATTTTCTAAACTGTTTCCTTCTCTTGGAGCTACTTAATGAAATATTTATGAACGAAATAATATGATGTCAGGGGTTTGCTTCAAAATAGTATGTGACCAATAAAAAATAGTATGTGAGTACGTGGGGAACAGTTAGAGGGGTAGCTGAAACAAGAGTGACCACGTGTTAATTGTTTAAGCCCTGTGATTGGTGCATGGGGGTTCATTATACTATTCTGTCTACCTCTGTGCGTTAGAAATTTCCATAATAAAATCTTTGTGAAACAGTTTTCCAGTTAACTAGCTAGGAAGTGCCTGAAGCATAGAAAGATTGGGTGTTACTCTTAGTTGCGCATAGTTTGCGGGGCCAGACCTTGGGAATTCTCCCTCAGACTAGACCTCTATGCTGGGGGAGACACTATGAGCTCCGAAGTGCAGTCAGGGCTTCAGGACTTTTAATAAAATTCTGTAATTTTCTTCCTTAATGAAATTGTTTTGTAGGTAATTTATGTCTTTTGTGTCTTGTGACTGGGATAATTTTTTTCTTCTTTCTCTATAAATATAGGTGTATTTTTCAACATCTCAAACCTGATATTTCTACAACTGAGCTCCTGAACCTCCCCTACAAAACCTGCCCCTCCTCTGGTCTTCCCCCACCTCTGTAAATGGCAACTCCATCCTTCCAGTCACTGAAGCCTTTTATGGCTGTCTTTCCCAGCCCACATGTAAGCAGTCAGCAGATCCTGTTAGCCGTATCACCAGTATAAATGCAGAACCCAACAACTCACTACTCCTGTTTCTAGTGCCCTGCTCCAGGGCACCAGCATCCCTGGCTGGAGTTCTGTGATAATCTCTGAACTGCTCTTCCTGCTCCCTCTCTTGCCACTGTTTGTCCATTCTTCTTTTCTTTTCTTTTTTTCCTTTTCTTTCTTTCTTTTTTTATAATTGAAATATAGACAGTTTACAATGTGTCAAATTACAATGTGTACAGCATAATGTTTTAATCATATATATATATACATACATACATTTGTTTTTTATTATAGGTTACCACAAGATATTGAATATAGCTCCCTGTTCTTGCTATACAGTAGAAACTTGTTTATCTATTTTATATGTAATAGTATCTGCAAATCTCAAACTCTCAATTTATCCCTTCCTACTCCCTTTCCGCCTGGTAACCATATGTTTGTTTTCTATGTCTGTGAGTCTGTTTCTGTTCTGTAAATAAGTTCATTTTTGTCATTTTTTAAGATTCCACACATAAGTGATAGCATATGATAGTTGTCTTTCTCTGTCTGACTTAGTATGATAATCTCTAGGTCCAACCATGTTGCTGCAAATGGCATTATTTCATTTTTTATGACTGAGTAGTATCCCATCGTGTGTGTGTATATATATATATATATTTTATGGTTTCTTTATGCAGTCATCTGTCGGTGGACATTTAGATTGTCTCCATATCTTGGTTATTGTAAATAGTGCTGCTATGAACAATTGGGTGCGCATATCTTTTCAGATTAGAGTTTCCTCTGGATATATATGCCCAGGAATGGAACTGCTGGATCATATAGTGATTCTATTTTTCATTTTTCAAGGACTCTCCGTACTATTTTCCAGAGTGGGTGCACCAAGTTACAGTCCCACCCATAGTGTAGGAGGTTCTGAAAAGCAAGGGTCTGGAGGCATCATGTGCTGCCTATCTTTGGTTTCTCGCCTCCAGATCCACTCTCCACTTTCCACCTGCTACCTGAGAGGCCGCCATTGCCCTCTGGCCTTGCTTGTCTTTGGCCAATGGGCAGTCACAACAGGAGAACTTGGAGAGAGGGAGACGAGTGACCTGGGGTGTCCTGTCCCCCAGTTCTCTCTCATCTGGGTTGCCCCAGGTTGGCTGCACTTCTCAACAAAAAGTTACAGCTCCTCAGGCAGCCTTGTCCACACAGCCCTCTTCCAGGCTCCCCTTGCCCCTTGAGACCCAGGTGCAGTCGTAGCATCTTCCTGTCACTTCCAGGGCAGCACCTTATCCCCTGTGATTTCCTGACACCCAGCCCACAGCACTGTAAGTCATCTGTTTGTTAAACTCCTCTTTAATCTGGACATGCCATCTTTCTCCTACCAGGACTCTGGCTTTGAGGCAGGAAGGGCCCGAAACCAGAAGTCCAGGAAACCAAACCCCCTCCCACATAGGTGTATGTGGGTGCATGTGTGTATGTGTGGGCGTGTCAATCAACCTGCCCCACTGCTGGCTCTCAGGAGAGAGCAGATTCTGGAAGAGGGGAGCCTGGCATGTTTGCGCATGTACCTGGTGTATGAGAGCTGATTCCTTTTATGCATTTTTTAATGTCAAGAAACGTTGGTGACTGTTTGAGAAATAGCGGGATCTTCACCAGGTAAAGCAGCTAAAAGACTAAGCCTTGGTTATTCCTTCAGGACTTAGGGTCTCTTGACAGGGTTAGGGAGAAATAATTCTTGGTGGATTTTAACTATTATAAAACAATGTGACTCGCACTGACCTGAGGAGTTGAAGAGATTTTTGTTGAAGCCCAGAGTAAGGGTGATTCATGCTGTCTCTTAAAGGCAGGAAAGGAGGGGAAAGAGTCCAAGGACTGGCCAAGGATTGGAATATTTCATATCCCATTAACCTGAATCTGTCACCCTGGGCGGTACTCGAGTCTTCAAAGGGTGGCCAGCAAACCGGTGCCAGTCAGAGAATTAACTGTTAGTGGTCTGTGACCAGATCATTTCAGAACTTCAGTGTAAACATTTAAAAATCTATGTAGCAATTTCATTCATTGTATGATTGATTAAACCAGTAATTTAAAAATTGGGCTTCTAATTTGTATGCCTTTTTGCTTCCTTTTTCTAAAAATTTCTTTTTCACTCTATTTTACCAAAAGATTAGTCCATGACAGGCTGGAAATAAAAGTGAAAATAACATGAAACAGGTTCTTTACCCCAGGAGGTTGGAGAAGCACCATCTGAGAGGACAGAGACATAGTTTTTGGTTTTGAATCTCTTAATCTTGGGAGTTTCCACAGCACCCAAAGCAGCATTGTATACAGTAAGTTTCCCCTCAAAGGCCAGAGGTCACTGGGTTTACAGGGTTTATCAGACAGGAAATAAACAGCCCAGTCAAATGGGGTAACTTGAGTGAGAAAAATGTCCAGATCAGAAGGAACCAATATTCATCCACAACTTGGGAAACCCTTGGTCTCATGGGTTCTTTCTCCTTTGCAGTTCTGCTGCCTTCTCTGGCTCCTGCCCTTTCTAAGAAGACAGTATGATTAAGTTCCAGGTGAGTCTAAGTTTCCTTTCTTTCTCTTAAATGCCACATCCATTCTGAGGAGCTGGATTATCTCTGTTTTCATAATGAAAGTCAGAAATTTTTGAGCAACTACTATGTAGTAGGCATGTTACCTTTCTTATAACAAGCTGTGAGAGGCGGTGTTTGGAGAAATGAAGAAACAGGCTCAAGGATGTCAGGATGTCTGGTTCAGTGCTGCTCCAAGTGCAGTTTGCATTCCAGTGCCAGTCAGTGAGCCGCTTGTCACTGGTCCACGAGAGGCAAGTACAGAAATCAAGAGTGAGCGGTCAGAAACTCTTAGAGCAATTTGGTATTGCCCCAGCATCAGAGGGCATGGTCAGTGTACTTGAGCACGCTCTGCATAGTCAGGTGTGAATGGGTTTGTATCAGTCGGGGTTCAGCCGGTGAATCAGAATCAGTAGGAGATCAAGATTAAGAGATTTGTTATAAGGAATTGGCTGATGCGATTGTGGGGGCTGGGAAAGTCAGAAATCTGTCCGACAACCCCTTAGGAAGGGCAGGTGGGAACTCTTGATCCAATGAAACTGCTGTGGGCAAGTGGAATTTCTTCTTCTCTGAGGGAAGCCCCAGTTCCGCTCTCAAGGACTTTCAGCTGATTGAAGCAGGCCCACCCCGATTATCTAGAATAACCTCCCTTAAAATCAACTGATTATGGACTTTAATCACATCCACAAAATATCTGCACAGCAATGCCTTGATTAATGTTTGATTCAATAACTGGGGACTGTAATCTAGCCAAGTTGGATACATCAAGAAGAACATCACAGAGTGGAGCAAGGATTGTTTTTTTAATCATGAACAATGTTTTAATTATGAAAATACACAAAAAGAGGAAATAGTCCTATGACCCTCTGTATCTAACACCTGTCGTGCAGTTTCAACAGTTAATGTGTTGCCACATTTGCTTAATTTGTCTCTTTCTCCGTTTTCTTGATTGTGTCCCAAAGCATCTTGAGAGAATTTTAAAGAATAATGCAAGGAACATGTTATTTCATACTGTGCTTTTTTTTTCTCTTCTGAATGTATCACTTTCTTAAAGTACCTTACATGCAGCTAAAATAAATGAGCTCACACTTTCACCCTCTGCCTGGAAACCGTCTTTCTCAAGCCAACAAATTCTTTAGGGGCACCTTCCATCTTCTGTGTCACTGCCAGAAACAGTTTTACAAAATGTCTCATGGCTACATCACCCAGGTAACCATTTTCGCAGCCTCTTCTATAGTTTCCTCAGCTCTTGCAGCCTGACCCCAAAGCCAATGCCATAGTTATTTGGTGGCACTCCGCTCGTGGTAAGGCTTTGTCCTGGTTAATCTCGGATGTGTTGGACGTTGGCAGAGAGGCAAGAGAGCAAGCGGAAACATACAAGACCCCTTACGTTCTCCACTGAGAATTAGAACAAGTCATGTGGCCAAATCCAAAGTCAAGGGGGGCAAGGAAGTAGTCAGGTCCTTTAGTGGAACTGGGAGCATGAGAGAGAATATTTCAAAATAGCAATCTCATTTACCACACACTCCTATATATTCCAGTATGTATTTCTACAAACAGAAATGGACCAGTGAGATTACCAGTAATTCTTTGGTATCATCTAAAACCCAGACAATAATAGAATTTCCCCCCGATGATCCCCAAAATGCTTCTTTTTGGTGTCCTTCAATGTGTTCCTCTTTCCACAGTATTTCCCGTAAGTGGAGGCACTCGATGCTTGAGTAGATTCAGGTTCAAGCTCTTACAATGGCACTTCATTGATGGTGCTGTGTGCTAAGAAAAGAATTTGAAGATTTTTGCTTTCATGTTTATTGGTCTGTAAATTGCTTTTGTTACTATTTTTGAACGATCCTTGTACCTGAACCCTATGGCAGTCTCTGGATAGGATCCTGGCAAGGGATCCACCAACCTGCAAGGGTGGTAGGGAACTGGGTGTTTTATTTTCCCCAGACTCTGTAGTTGCGGCCAAGAAGGGGGAAGGGGGATCGCTGGGACAAGGTTCCACTCCTCCTTGCTACAGTGTCTGTGCCATCCGGGCTGTAGGGCATCCGTGTGTATTTCCTGGCTCGCTAGCTCCAGCTCCATGTCCTCCCCAAGCCTTGCAGAATCCCTCCAGCACTCTGCAGTGTCTGGGTCTAACATCTAGCCGGTTGTCAAATTTGAAGCGTGATTCGCAGTCCCGGCTCCCGCATTACAAGATGTGGTTTAAAAGTGAAGAATTGAAACAGAAAGACAGCAGCTTCACAACTGGCACAGTTTCCAACTTTGCTTGCCTTCCAGGGGTCATCTGCATAGATGATGAGTGTGGCATGTGCTTGATGTTTTAGGAAACCGTGACCTTCAAAGATGTGGCTGTGGTCTTTACCGAGGAAGAGCTGGCGCTCTTGGACAAGGCCCAGATAAACCTGTACCAAGATGTGATGCTGGAGAACTTCCGGAACCTTGTCTCAGTGGGTGAGGACAACAACCCCCTGTAACTAAGCCTCAGACCCCCGGTCCTGTTTTCTCAAGCAATCAGCTTCCAACCAGATAGAATATATTCCAGTTGGAACACAAAGGGAAACTCTGGCCACCAAAGAGAAAACTCCTAAGAGGTGCATATGCAGATGAGACCCTGCAGTTAATGAGTTTTAGCAGATAAACATGAGCAGGTGGCCCCTTGCAAAGTGTTGGTGAGGGAGCTCTCCTTGACTCTGCAGGCCCTGGTCCGTGGGCATCTGATGCAGGCGGCGAGCCTAATCCGACCTCCTCCCATGTTTAAGCTCTCCTTCTTTCCTCTTGTTACTCTGAATGAGATTGAGAAAGTTCACACTTTCCCAAGGCCATGGTCCCTTGGTTGCTTTTGGAAAGAAACCAAAGTTCTGGACAAACTTGTGTTAGAGGAACCAAATTAGGATCTGGTCTGTAGTGAGTGCAATATACATGCCAGCTCAGTTGCTTACTTGCTGTTACTGCCTCCCTTTTACAAAGGAAGCAGCAAAGGGATCACCCAGCTTGTAAGAAGAACTAGAATTTAAACCTTCCCAGTCTGGCTCTAGACCCTGGGCTTTCTTTCAATAACCATGTGACGCTAAGTACCGCTATGACTAGAGATTACAGACACAGGACTCCTTGGCCTAAATCTGCAGGATGCAACCCCATTGGTGAGTCCTGAAATCCAGTTACTGTGTCTTAACTAGCAGTTTTTAAAAAGCAAAATAGATTAACGGACTAGGGGGTAAGGTATAGCTCAAGTGGTAGAGTGCATGGTTAGCATCCACGAGGTCCAGGGTTCAATCCCCAGTACCTCCATTAAATAAATAATTACATAAACCTAATTACTGCCTCCCCCCCTAAAAAACAGAGTTGACAGAATAGATCAATAGACTAGAACACAAAAGAATTTGTCAGAATATGTGGCACCCGGTGAGGTAAGTATCAGTTGATAAACCTGTTTCAGTTTCTGGCCTGTGTCGATGTGTACGTACTGGGTTACAGTGTAAATGCTTTTCTTAACTGTGGGCACCATCAGAATAGTTGAAAAACTCCCATTTTAAGCCTGTTCCCTTCTTCTCTGACACCACTTTATGAACTCACGTCACTCAATAAAATGACTCATAAGCTACTTTGAACCAGAGGCGGTGTCCAAATGGTCTTGACTGTGGTATTTGTGACATTTTGAAGCCTATTTTGGGTGCCCAGGGTGTGACCATCCTCTTCTGCCTCGACCTCCTGTTTCTTATGACCCCTTTAGTACAATCTCACTTCCCTGGGTACCAGGCCATTGACAGTTCCACACAGCCCATTCTCGTAGCCATGGCTATTTGAGACTCTGCAGTAACCTCAAAGAGGAGAAGTTAAAGGAATTGGAGTGCAGGATCTTGGTGGACTCTGTCTCTTCCTGAAGCTAGAGAACCTCAGGGAAGATAAACAAGAAGTCTCATATTTCACAGTATTATCCCCATTTCAACCTCCACTGCTGCTTTTGGCCCACCACGTACAGTTGTGCAGGTTGTACACAAACCTACAGATAGTTCTAACCCTATCGAACAGTGATATAAAGGAAGGGACATTGTCAGGGGACAGGAGTTGTTGCTTGTTTCCACAACCTTCTATGGTATTCTGGAAGGTCCTTGTGATTCTCTGTCTCTCACCACGTCCAGGACTCCATTATTACATACATTACGTGAATCATATGGGAGCCTCCCCCCTACCTTTTGTAGCAAAACGATTAAAGGCTTTTTACCGACTACTTTTATAGCAGAGAGGTGAATTTCTTCCTTCATAAATTGTTTCCAAGATTTCTTTGAATTCCAGGATTTCCCTGCAAAACCTGGTTTTTAACTAGCAGCTCACAAATCAGAATTACTGGGTTTCTAATTGTTTCATATATGACTAGAAGCCAGTGGCAACTTCTCACGCCGTCCCACGTCACTTCCTCACAGCCTTTGGATAGATGGTTTATACGTTTGCTTAGCCAAATTCTCTTTCTCCTCACAGGAGACAGGATTAAAAACAACATTTCGAATCTTCAGGAGAAAGGATTGAGTTACCTCTCACAAGAAGTGCTGTACTTTTGGCAGATTTGGAAACAAAGGATCAGTGAATTCACTGTGAGTCAGGATTATGTCATGAATCTTCAAGGAGGTCATCCCCAGTATTTAGAAGGAGATATTTCCCTCCGTGAAGAGTGTGCAGGAGTGTCTTTTCAGGTTTCTGAACGTGACAACGATGTAATAAATGCCATTAGTTTAGAAAATCAAGACATTACAGCTTGGAAAGGCCTGACACAGGCCCTTACCCCAGATTCTTGGAAGAAAGCCAACATGATGACGGAGCCCCAGGACTCTCAGGGAAAGTATAAGAGAATTCCGACAGAAGAGGAATTGTGTGGATGTGCTCGGGGTGATGAAGGCTTCATTCAGACCTCAGGTAATTGTGATGATTCCCGAGAATGTAAAGAAGAGGGAGCTTATAGATACATCTCTGACTGTGGAGAGAACTTGGTCATTAAGTCAGCAATCAAACACAGTAATGTGGTCCACGCGATGCAGCTTTTCAGCTGTAATAACTGTACAGTGGGCTTTGTAGATGAAGCAGATGCTCGTGTTCATCACAGCGCCCAGAAAGGAGAAACATCTAAATGTGACCAGCGTGGAAAGGACTTTAGTCCGAGCTCAGTTCTTATTGTTCATCATAAACCCCATTCAGGTGAGAGACCTGGTGAATGGCAGGCATGCGCTAAGAGCTGCAGACAGAGCTCAGACACTCCCGGGAGTCAGAAAGGCTCCTCGGGAGACAAACCCTATAAATGCATCGAATGCGGCAAAGGCTTTCGGCGCAACTCCTCTCTTCACAACCATCACCGAGTCCACACGGGGGACATGCCCTACCCGTGTGATGTGTGCGGGAAGGGATTTGGGTTCAGGTCCCTCCTGCGTATCCATCAGGGAGTCCACACAGGGAAAAAGCCCTACAAATGCCAAGAGTGTGGGAAGGGCTTCGATCAGAGCTCCAACCTCCTTGTCCACCAGAGAGTCCACACTGGAGAGAAGCCCTACAAGTGCGGCGAGTGCGGGAAGTGCTTCAGTTCAAGCTCCGTCCTCCAGGTCCACTGGAGACTGCACACGGGGGAGAAGCCCTACAGGTGCGGCGAGTGCGGGAAGGGCTTCAGCCAAAGCACACACCTGCACATTCACCAGCGGGTCCACACCGGGGAGAAACCCTACCAATGCAGCATGTGCGGGAAGGCGTTTGCCTACAGTTCGGTGCTGCACACCCATCAGAGAGTTCACACGCGAGAGAAGCCTTACACCTGCCAAGTGTGCGGGAAGGGCTTCAGTTACAGCTCCTATTTTCACTTGCATCAGAGAGATCACAGCAGGGAGAAACCACACAAATGCAAGGCGTGTGGGAAGGGCTTCAGTCGGAACTCAGACCTTCACGTTCATCTCAGAGTCCACACCGGAGAGAGGCCCTACCAGTGTAAAGAATGCGGCAAGGGCTTCAGTCGGAACTCTTACCTTCTTGCCCATCAGAGAGCGCACAGGGAGGAGATGGGACATAACGTGTCACGAGCTTGGCCAGGCTCAGGAAATACATTGCTCAGACCATCTCACTCATCCAAGGGTACACAAGAGGACAGAAACATTGTAAATGTAGAGTCCAGGTTCCATCAGGAAAACAGGAGCCACTTGATGTTTTCCAGATGATGGAGGCTTACTCGTCCAGTAAGAGGGCAGGGGAGGAGCAACGGATGGGAATGCTGCCACCCGTGATGTCAGCTGGCAGCACTGAAGGAGGTGGTCCTTAAGAGCATTCCAGCAGGGGGAGGGTATGGCTCAGTGGTAGAGCACGTGCTTAGCATCCACAGGGTCCTGGGTTCAATCCCTGGTACCTCCATTAAACAAACAAACAAACCTAACTAACCCCTCCGAAAAAAAAAGATCATTTGTTTAAAAAAAAAAGAGCATTCCAGGAAACTCCTGTGGATCTCAGTGAGTGCCCAGAAGCTCCCATCAATGGTTATGTGCCGTGGTGGCAAAGACAGTTATTCTTGATAGAGGGGCAATTTGTGGCAGTGGCAATAGTTAGAGGTCAAATGTCTATGAATAGGTGAGCCCGGGCAGGAAATTCTAATTGGGGTGAGGACAGCAAGAACTTCAGTCCAGCCATGATCTTTAGGTGTTTTAGTTTTTATTTGCTTTTAGAGAGTCCCCACTAGAAAAATACTCTCTGTGAAGAATGTTCAAAAAGCATGCTCAGAAATGAAACCTAGTCTACCAGTGTGGTAAGAATTAGTCCATACTCATGTTTTCAAAACCGTAAGATTCTCCACACAGGAGAGAAGCTCTACAGACGTGATATTTTAAGGATGTGGCAGAGACAGAGATACGTATTCATCGGACTTGCTCTGTTTCCTGGGCACGAAGGAAGACCCCATTTCCTAGGAATCCTGGCAAGGGATTATGCGAGGGCCCACGTGATTTGAGTTCCAACCAATGGAGTGTAAGCAAAAGTGATAAAAGCTGCTTCCAGGCCTGCCCCGTACAGACATCTTGTGAGGTCCCCCAGGCTTCTCTTTCCTGTCGCATTGGAGGCTGTTTGTCCCAGACTGGAATGATGGAATCTGACCTGTGTAGGACTTTTTTTTTTTCAAGTGAGAAATAAACATTTCTTGTGTTAACGCTACTCAGACTTTGGCAGTTATTTGTTACTAACATTGCCTAGGCCATGCTGACTAATACAGAGGGATTTAATAGCAACGTATTTCACGTTCCCTGGAATCCACATAAGAAAGCAACCTTGTAATTCAGAGTTCAGAATTTTTCAATGTTTAAGGCTCTCTGTGGCAGTGCAGGCATTTAAATGGTGTAGACAGAACTTTTTCAGGGAGAATCTTCATTCATTGGTGTGTACATAAAAAGGATGTATTCCAGACAATATACATGTAGTACAACTTTATCAAAAATGCAGTCTATCAACATAAGAAATCCCGTGCAGCTGAGAAACTCTACAATGTATAGTGAAAAAGTTTGTCAGCGCACATATTAAATGCAACTAACAAATGGTGTCCTACAAATCGTCTTAATAAAATCAAGTAAAAATAACATTTACTGAAGTGAGTAACAACTTACAGAAGGCCAAGGTGGGGGGTGGGGCTAAAAAAAAAAGGCGAAAGTGTTCATTGGCAGACTCGGACACCACTGTTTATCAGCAGTGTTGTTTAATAATGTTTTTAGAAGTTTTTAGAAGGTGCTCATTTTGTCAGGTTTCCACCAAAATTGTGATTTAGTTTGGGGTTATAGTTGGATTTGGGAGGAGATACCTTTATAGTATCTTTGTTCATCTTCAATAATAATGTCTCTTTTTTTTTGTATCTTAGTTTATTTATAAATTTCTTCATTTGGATCATGTTTTATTCCTAGTTTTTTGTACATTACATTTTCATACTAGTTATGATTTGTATACAGAACAGCCATTCAGATGCAAATAAAACCGTCCCTGAAGTGTTACCTTCTTACTGACCCAGGTGGGCAGTAGTGAACAATGAACAAAATTCAGTGTCAGTAAGGGAGTAGTAAAAATTCAGCTTTCTTACATAAGTTGATGGGGGAAAAAACAGGTATAACATTTCTGGAGAGAACTTTGTCTATATGTATCAAAGTGTATAATTAGCATTGCCTTTGAATCACTAATCCTGCTTCAGATTTATCTTTAAGACATAATTGCACAAGTTGGAAAAGATGGTTTCAATAGGGAACATCTTCTAAGAATATTTGCAATAATAAAAATTACAATCAACTAAAGGTTCATGAATAAGAGTGAGCAAATTATGGTATCCCCATATAATGGAGTAACATACACCATTAAAAATGACCTAGACCTATAAAAATTTTCACATATTGTTTGGAGAAAAAAAATCAAGTTTTAAAATATAAAACTATGACCCATGATTGATACACAAGATTTTTAGAATGCAGAGCAGCACTGGGAAGCACCCCCTCCCCCACTCTACACTTCACTTTTCAGTGTTGTTTGAAGAGTTGTTCAGAGGATTGAACCCATAAGGGGAGACGCCTAACATGGGAAATGCTGTCCTGGGGCTATTTTCCCTTCACATGCTTGAGGTAACAATTTTGCTATTAGACACTCAGCAACTCTTATACAGTGTTTTGTTTTGTTTTGTTTTTTCCCCATGATAGATTGCCAGTAGAACTCAGGCTGGAGAGGGTGAGTTGTTTGGGGAAAGCAACTCAAGTAATGGAGGATTTGCTTTAGAGAGAGGCTGCTGGAGATGGAAGGCAATGGGCTTGATCCGTCACTGGATGGTGGCTGTAGTTAGCTCCTTGCATGGGTAATTACTACAGATGGGCCAATAGGAGAGGCAGCTGTCCTCTCACTAGATGGCCTTCCTTGTGTCTGTCTGCTCATCATGCTGTGTTTCAGGCCAGTCCTTGGCTTGCTGACCTTATCCTTGACGCCTATATAACCTAAAGTTTCCCGAGCTACTGACCTCAGCTAGGACTTCAGGATGGCAGTGGTTGCAGTTAAGTCCAGGGGCAGTATGCCAGTTACTAATTCATTGTCTTTCAGCTCCAAATTCACCCTTCAGTACATACTCTGTGATAATGAAAGAAATTGCTTTGAGCATTTCTCCTTTGCAGTAAATGATATTAAGCTTTCTCAGTAGAGGATGTCAGAAGAAAATTGCGGGAGGAAGAGGTCTCCTGCTGTTTGTAGCAGCTGCTCAATGGGTCGGTAGAGTGGGTGCGAGGACATCTTCCCCTGGACCTCTGGACTTGGGCCTTGCACACTCCAGGCTTTCTACCCACACATGCACAACCATTCCCTCTACACATCCACGTACCTAGTCACTGGCTGTGGTTCCTCTGTTCCCCAAATGGATGATGCTGTTGGCACCACCCCTCCTCCTGCACGCCCGTGCATCCCACCACTAGGTTGCAGCTTGCCTACGAACCACCTACATCCTGGAATATTGCTTCCTCCTTGACCCACAACTAGGGACCAACTCTGACTTGGGCAAAACAGAAAACTTCTCTGCCATCCAGTAGGCTGCAGCTATATCTTCATAAAGTCTGAACTCCAGGCTTTGGGAGAGAGTGTCCCTTCCAAGCTAAGTGCTCCCTCTGATACTCTCTCTCAGCATCAGGGTACTATATAGAGTTTTAAAATATTGTATAGTTACTCTTCAAAGTTTAATAATTCCTTCTATTAGACTTCTTTTTAAATCATTGTGTGGTTTCTGTCTCCTTATTGGACACAGACTGATCCGTTGACAACTGTAATAGCCATTTCAGTGGGAGTGTGGGGTCAAAGAGGACAGTGAGTTTCATGTCATTCAATAGTATGAGGGAGAAAGTTCTAGAAATATACTCTTTGACAGTCAGCCTTTTGCAGGATAGTTGTAGTTGTAGATAGTTGTAGACATTAAGGACTTGGAAGAGTGGCCTCAACACCCAGAGGCAAACTGGAAGATGTGATCAGAAACCTGGTGTGGGAGATCTTGGTAAACAGGTTTCTTACACCTGATGTGGACAGATTGCTGTTCTAGGGGATAATTTTCAGCTGGATGAGATTACCTACTATCAATAAGGCAATATAAATATAGTAAAAGGGTAAGTGAGAGGTGAAATTCAGAGTAATCATGGTTTAATATTTATAGGGAAAATATATATATATACACCTTTTCATTATAGGCCATTACAAGGTATTGAATATAGTTCTCAGTGCTATCCAGTAAGACCTTGTTGTTTATCCATTTTATATACAGTAGTTCATATCTGCAAATCCCGAACTCCCAATTTATCACTTACCACCCCCTTTACCCCTAGTAACCATAAGTTTGTTTTCTATGTCTGTGAGTCTGTTTCTGTTTGGTAAGTAAGTTCATTTGCGTCTTTTTTTTTTTAAGATTCCACATATAAGTGATATCATATGGCATTTTTCTTTCTCTTTCTGGCTACTTAGTATGACGATCTCCAGGTCCATCCATGTTGCTGTAAATGGCATTATTTTATTTTATGTCTGAGTAGTATTCCATTGTATAAATATACCACATCTTTTTTTTTAGCTTTTAAAATATTGACTTTTATTATTGTTTTTATTTATATTCAACTGTTCCACACCTGCTTTTGAACACCTTAACTGAAGTTTGCTTTTATACCACATCTTCTTTATCCTGTCATCTGTCAGTGGACATTTAGGTTGCTTCCATGTCTTGGCTATTGTAAATAGTGCTGCTGTGAACACTGGGGTGCATGTATCTCTTTGAATTATTTATTCCAGATATGTGCCCAGGAATGGGATTGCTGGATCTTAAAGTAAGTCTGTCTTCAGTTTTTAAAAGAATCTCCATACTGTTCTCCATAATGGCTGCACCAATATTACATTCCTACCAACAGCATAGGAAGTTTCCTTTTTTCCCACACTCTCTTCTTTTTTCGTATTTCAAGCCTCTCTAGTCTCTATTTATGGGGTAGTTTCTTGGAATGGGTAGGTGGGTAGGTAAACAGAATTTGCTTTGGTTGAGTTTGCTTTGTTTATATTCACGTTTGAAAGAAAGAAAAGAAAGAAAAAAGGGAGAGGGCCAAGCTCGACTAACAGTATAGAGTTGATTTATACTGACTATCCTGAAGACAATACCGCTTATCCAAATACTTACTACCGAAAAGGGAAAGGGCTGCCCCGCAGGAGATTCGGGAATTGTAGTTCAGAAGATTGAAAGCATCAGACAGTTGCGCTCCAAAAAGACACCTTTAATGCATGCTCTGCTGGAGAAAACACAGAAGTATATGGTAGAGCGCTCTAAGTTTGGAAGCATTTCGGCTCCAAGAAGGCTGCGTTTCGGAATTCATTCCGGACCAGGAGGCTGTGAAATACAGTCAAGACTGAGTACAGCAGCCAGCCCTTCCGCCCTAGGAAGGCGACGAACTGCCTGGGAATTCTGGGAAGTGTAGTCCGGGAACACCGTAGTTGGGTAACTTCCGCTACAGGAGGCCGAGGCTGTGTCCCTGCTCCCTACTGGAATTCTGGGAAGCGTAGTCCAGGAGGTCTCTGTAGCCAGAGTCACTTCCGGCCCAGGTACGCGAGGCCGCGGCCTTCGTTCCTCTCTGAAAGGTGAGCCCTCCCCTCGCCGGGCCCTTCTCCCGCAACGTCCACACTGACCTTTCTTCGCTTTGTTGTGGGCCCGTAGCTACCCAGCCCTCAAGCTTGGGGAAGGAATCCGCCTGCGGCAAAGGGCGGGTTGATGCTCGCTTTGAATGAGCCTGTTGGAGCGTGGGGCGTTTGGAGCATCCCGGGTTTAGGGCCCGGGCCGGGGCCGTACGTCGCTGGGGTTGAGGGGCTCCTGGGTTCTGTACTTTCCCGACCCTTTCCCCGACCACCAGCCCGCGCTGCTGCTTCCTAACAGTACAGTATTCGGCGAGTATCTACGTAAACGTCTCTGCCTGTTTACTCTTCTTTAAAGTTGGCGTTAAATGTGTCTGCCTAATAAGGCTATTTTGAGAGTTAAATGAGAAGATACAGGAAAAGACTTAGAACAGGGGCTGGCTTGTGGTTAAAAAATACGCCTCTTGTTACTAGTATTTTTTAATTTCCCAAGAAGCGCTCAATTCCCTGAAAGCTTCTGGAAACTTGGGATGGGGTCAGACCTCCTGCCGCAGTGTGCCTGGCGCATCTCAGATTCCCTGAAGGAAGCGGGGCTGTACCCTAATACCTCATGATTTTTTTTTATTTAAATTTTAACTTTTGGAGGAGGTGACTCCTAGCTGTTGTCTGGGACGTCCACAGTAATTTATGCGGGAATGCTGATGAAGTTCTGATTTCTCCCAGCCTCCTTTCCTTTCCCAGCCTTGACTTCTTGAAAAAGGCTGCAGCGAGAAGGGAATGACCCTTTGGCTCCAGGCAGCAGAGCCTCACCTGAGTAGGACTTAGCATCCTTCTTCCTCTTATGTCATCTCTTCTCAGGGGAGAAGATACTCCTTCACTCCTGGGCAAATGCTTCTGCTACAAAGTTGACCTGTTATTTATTGGATAAATGCAGGAAGGGATGGGGGAGTACTTGGGCATAAGTAATAATGATACTATTTAAACATTTAGTGGAAACATTATTCTAGGAGTTTTGTATGACTGAAACATATTTAGTCCTCACAAGAGCCCTGTGGGAGCTGGGGATACTGTTATTCCCATGTTGAAGATGAGGAAACTGAGTCAAAGACAGCATAAGTTGTTTATCCTGGGTCACACAGCTGGTAACAGGCTTAGCTGGGATTTAAATTTAGGTAGTTTCAATCTGCTGCTTTAGTTCTTAATGTGTTTAATGTCAGGTTGAGAATGCATGTTTGGATTTTTGTAGAGGCGTTGAAAACTGAGTTTTTGTTGACTTTTTTTTTTTTTAGCCATTTGCAATTTAATTGTATTCCACCATCTCTCAGATTACTGAAAAGCTTATGAACAATTATTTTCATGATCTAAGACAAAGTTCCTAAGAAACACATTGATAGGAACGATAATTAACATTTATTGTTACTTGTGTTTTACAACTAGGCAGTGTTTCCAGTGATTTACAGTTATTAATTTATTTCTCATTAGCAAATCTATCATTACCCTCATTTTACAAATGAGAAGCAGTTTTTTTTTAAACCAATTATCATTCAGTAAAATTGACTGATTTTTTCCTTTCGTGGGTACAGTTCTATTAATTTTACCACAGGTAAGGATTTGTATAATCACCACTGTTGTCAGGTACAGAACAGTTCCATCACCCCCCAAAATTCCCCTTCTATTTTCCTTTTATAATCATCCCTCACTGCAACCACTATAACTCTGTAGGTTTGTCTTTTCAAAAATGTTATGTAAGTGGACTTGTACCGTCTGTTATCTTCTAAGACTGGGTTCTTTCACTCAGCATAATGCCTTTGACATTCTTCCAAGTTGTTGTGTGTATCAGTACTTCATTTGTTTTGTTTTTGTTTGGGAAGGTAATTAGATTTGTATATTTATTTGTTTGTTTATTTTTTAATGGAGGTACTGAGGACTGAACTCAAGACCTCATATATGCTAAGCATGTGCTCTAACAACTGAACTACCCTCCCCCCGTACTTCATTTGTTTTTATTACTGGTTAGTATTACATTATGGATATACCATAGTTTATCCATTCACCTGTTGAAGAATATTTCAAATGTTTCTAGTTTTTAGTAGTTATGAATAAGCTGCTGTAAACATTTGTGTATAAGATTTTGTATTTATTTCTCTGGTTAATTCATAACCAGGAATGGGATTGCTGAGTCATATGGAAAATACCTGTTTCACTTTGTAAGAAGCAGCCGAACTGTTCTCTAGGGGATCTACCCTTTTGCATTCCCATTAATGGTATAGGAGACTTCCACTTGCTCCACATCCTTGTCAGCATTTAGTATTGCCTTTTTAAAAAATTTTAGCCATTACAGTAGGCATGTGTTGGTATCTCATTGTGACTTTAATTTAAAAGATGTTCAAGAGATATACCTTTTCTTCAGCTTAATTGACTTTGCTAAGTTGTTTGTTTATATGTTTGGCCCAGTTTTAAATTGGGTAATTGGGTTGTGTTTTCCTTATTGTTGATTTTTGAGAGTTGTTCATATATTCTGGATATTAGTCCTTTATCAGATATGTGATTTGTAGATATTTCTTCTCTGCTTATAGCTTGTCTTTTCATTCTCTTAACAGTGTCTTTTGCAGAGCAAAAGATTGTAATTTCAATGAAGTTTTATTTGTCAGTGTTTTCTTTTATGAATTCTGCTTTTCATATCTAGGAACTCTGCCTAACTCCAAATCAGGAAGATTTTCTCATATTTCCTACTGGAAGTAGTGATATCTACTCTTTCATTCCTAATATTGGTAACTTTTGTTATCTCTCTTTTGTTCTTTGCCATTCTTGCTAGAGTTTTTGTTATTGTAAAAAAAAGTTAAAAACTTCAATTTCATTGATTTCTACTTTTAACATTATTATTTCCTTTCTTTTGCTTGGCTTGGCTTTATTTCGCTTCTGTCTTCTAGTATCTTAAGTGTACGTTAGAGATTTCTTCTAATAAGTTGAACAAATCCAAAACAGGATAAACTCAAAGCAATCCAAGCCCAGGCACATCATAATCAAACCACTGAAAACTAAAGACAAAGAAAGAAACTAGAAAGCAGTCAGAGAAAAAGAATGCATTACCTTTGTGCTCTAGTTGTTATGTATTGCATGTTTACACTTTGAAAACCCTATTGGTGTTTTAATTTTTGCTTCCAACAGCAAAATATATTGTAAAGAACTCAAGAGAAATGTCTTATTTTCCTGAACATTTACTGTTCTGTTGCTCCTCCTTCCTGATAATGCAAATATCTTTCTCTCATTTCCTTTGAAAATTTTCCTTTACTAGTCCGTTTAGAGCGAGTCTGCTCCCTATGAATTCTTAGTTCATCTGAGAATATCATTATTTCACCTTCATTCCTGAATATTTTTCTAAGCTATGTCCTTAGTATACAATTCTGCTTTGACAATTCTTTTCTTTCACTACTTTAAAAGTATAATGCTGTTTTCTTCTTGTCTTAATGGTTTCTAATGAGAAATATGGATTCATTCAAGTCATTGTACCCCTGTAGGTAATGCATTGTTTTTCTCTGGCTACTTTCAAGCAGCATCAGCAATTGGGAGCTGTATATAAAGGCAGATCCTTGGATCTAGTCCCAAACCAAATTATTTAGAATTTTGAGGGGGTAGGATCAAGGATCTTCCTTTTAATAGAAACCAGGTGATCATTATGCACTTTAAGATTGGACAAGTGCTCGTTAAACAGCCTCATTTAATTTTTCAACATTTGTTGTTTAACCTGTATGCAGAAGTATTTTTAGTGTAAAATGCTGTGAGTTTTGGCAGTTGCATCATCACACTACAAATTCGTATGGGACCAGAAATCTTCCTTGTTTTAACTTTTGACCTCAATGGAAATTTATAAAGTAGCTTAGCATTACTTGTGATTCAAACAAAATCAGTTGTTATTGAAATGACTTTATTACAGTATAAGTGCTCTTTTTGCCTTCTACTTATAGGTTGAATTCATTAAGAAAGGTCATGAAGCTGGGAGCTAAAGCTAATTTCCAAAGCCATTCAGTATCTGATAATAGTGGTGGAGGCAGCTTTCTCATTCAGAAACCGTGAGATTTAAAAAATCACAATAAAACTTTACTGCCGCTCAGCCACGGAACTGCTGTGTGGTAAGGCAAGTCAGGATATTCAGCGTCTGTTTCTGACACAAATTCACGAAACTGATGATGATGAAGTCCATGAGAGAAGGTGAAGTTCACTGATGATGCTGCTACTTCACTAGTACGTGATATATTAAAATATTTTCTGCAGAGTATCTGCTGATGAATAATGCAGTGAATAACCATAGGCTTTAAACACTTACACTATTATAAGCTTTATAAATTTGTAATCAGTTTTAACACATTCCAGAAGATTACACTTCGGGTTGTATTGAATTAGTATCTTTTCAACTTCTTTGAAAATATTTTCACTTGTAGTTGTTCCAGCTCAGACTGTTCCTAGAGGCTTTTTAATTACTCACTTCAAATTGGCATTGAATCCTTAAATAAACAGTTACTGAGCAACGTTTGTGATATATGTTGAATTATGAAGAGCCCTCCCCCCCCAAATTTATCAGAATTATTTCCCTTGTATTTTAATTGACTATAATGTTGTTCCCATTGTATTCAACTCTTTGAGCAACCATTGTTGCCCAAAGTCTAATAATCTTTAAAGAGTTTATTGTCTCTGGACATATTTCTTTGGCTGCTACAATCAAGCATGATTTAATTAACTAGTAAATTGCTTTATTTGCTGGGGTCAGAAATAGAAGCTGAATATTTGAATATCCAATACTTACATTGGTTGCAGCTTCATTTTTATTTATTTTTTTGAAGAATTTCTGTTCTAATGAGACATTTCATTAAAAATTTTCTAATTTTTCTGCCCAGTGCTTTCCTGTGAGTTGAGCATATTTGTGATGAATGCTTAGTCTGATAATATTGACACATACTGTATTCTTTTAGCAGAGCTGTGTTGTTACCACATAATAAGCAAAAGGCTTTGCCATCTCATTCAGTAACAAAATATTTTACTTCCAGTGTGCCTTGAAAGTGCAACATTTGAAGTCTGTTTTTCTCTTCTCGTTTTGACATGATGAGTATGTGCTAGTAATAAAAAAAATCAAAATGTTGTGGTATATCAATACATGTGATACTTGTCAATACATGTGGTACTTGAAGCACCCTTGAGCTGCAGCTGGGTCACTGTGATTTGTATTCTGCTTAGCCACAGTACAGAGAAATGAGAGGGGCACACACTGTCTCTGTTGCAACTACACAACTCTGCTGCTGTAGTGTGAAAGCAACTAGAGGCAGTACATAAACAAATGAGCATGGCAGTGTTCCAGTAAAACTTTATGAACACTGACATTTGAATTTCATGTAATTTTCTTGTGTCATAAAATAATATTCTTAAGACTTTTTTTTTCCCCAACCATTAAAAAAAAAATCAGTGTTAGTTCATCTCAAAGAATGGTAAAAATCATTATTAGTTCACAGCCTATACAGAAATAACCAGTGGACCTGTATAATGGCCATATTTTGCCAATCCTGATTTTGTCTGTTGTTTTTGTATTTTCAGTTACATTGTTTTATGTTTCATGTTTATTTTGGATTTATTGATTTCTGTCATATGTTTATTATTTCCTTTTTTTCTGTTTGTTTTAGGTTTACTTTATTTGCCCTTTCTTTCCTAGTTCTTAGCTTAGATGATGGACTTAAGACCCTTCTTCTTTTTTAACATATAAGTCATTGGATGTATTTTTTCTAAAATATCTGTTTGGGCTGCATCTCATACATTTTGATATGTTGCCTCTTCATTTTGAGTCCATTCAACATATGCTCTATTGTGACTTTGGTCCACTGGTTCCTAGAAGTATGCTGTTTAATTTCTAAAAGTTTGGAGATTGTCCATATAGCTTTTTGTTATTCATTTCTCGTTTAATTCTATTATAGTTGAGAAAAATACTTAAAATTCTTATAAATTAATGTTTGTTTAATGAAAAATGCAATGCCTGAGATAAAAAGTTAATTTGGTGGGCTCAATAGCAGACTGAAGATGACAAAGGAAAGAATCAATGAACTTGAAGATAAATGATTATAAATAGTGCAATCTGAACAACAGAGAGAAAAAACATTGAAAAAAATGAGTGGAGCCTTAAGGATTTCTGAGATAATATTAAAAGTCTAATATGCATGTTATTGGAGTCGCAGGAGGAGAGGAGAGGAATATTTATGTGGAAGTCATGCTGAAAACTCCCCAAATTTGGTGAGAGATGTACATTTACAGATTCAGGAAGCTCAGTGAATACCAAATATAGCCAATTCAAAGAAAATTATTTCTGGATACATCATAATCAAGCTTCTGAAAATTAAAGATAAAGATTCTTGAGCATACCTAGAGTACACAGTGGTCTCTTTTAGTCTAGTCATTTGGTTTCATTTCAGCCACTGAGCACTTTGGGCTGCTGCTTCTAAGTAGATGAAGAGATTGACTTGCAGATGTTACAACCTTTCCACCCCTGGAAATGACACATTATATATGGTAGAACAGTGATTCATATGTCTGCAGATTTCTCATTGGAAACTATGAAGATCAGGAAACATTGGAACAACATCTTTGGTGTTCTTAAAGGAATTGTCAACTCAAAGTATGTATCCACTGAAAATTTCCTTCAGGAATGAAGGGGAAAAAATGTCCTACCTATGCAAAACTGGAGTGCCAAAGGAAATTCTTTAGGCTTGGTGCCAAATGGAAACTAGGAACTTCAGAAGTGAAGAAAGAACAACAGAAATAGTAAGGTTTTTGGTACGTGTAACATAATGTTTTTCTCCTCTTAAAAATGCAATTGTTTAAAGTAAAAATTATAACTTCCTGACTAGAGTATTGTATATAGAGTAATACATACAATAAGTAATACATACAATAAGTAATACATAAAGGGGGAATTGGTAACATAATAACAGTAAGTACACTGTGAAAGATTAGGTATGTATATTGCAACCCTAGAGGAAAAAAAAAGCAACTCGGGTGATAATAGCCAAAAACTAATAGATAAATTAAAATGAATTGAATACTTAAAAAAAAAAAAAACCTAAAAGAAGGCAGGAAAAAGTAATAGAAGAAGAAAATTAGGAAGGAAAAACAGGGGAAAAAAATAATAAAATGGTAGACTTAAATCCAGCCATGTTAAAAATTACGTGACAGCTGGGTGGTTTTCCCACCTCTGTGTATGAAGATAAAAATTACATGAAATGCTAGTGACCTACATAGATTAATTAAAAGAGATTATATGATCAGATAAAGAACAAAAACCGAGTATATGCTATCTAAAGGAACCCCACTTTGGATATCCTTACATCAGGGATATAGATAGGTGGAAAGTTAAAAAGATTTTTTTTTAAAAAAGGTACCAGGCAACCACCAATCAGAAGAAAGCTGGAGTGACTATATGAGTATCAGGTAAAGTAGACTTCAGAACAAGGACTATCACCATGGGTAAATAGGGACGCTACACCAAGGGTCAACTCACCAAGTATACACAACAGTCCTAAATATGCATCCTGAAAACAACAGAGCTTCAAACTACGTGAAGAAGACCTGACGACTGAAAGAATAGAGAACTCCGCAATTACATGTGGAGATTGCAACTCTCTTCTAGTCCGTAGAGCAAGCAGACCAAAACTCAGTAAGAATACAAAACTGATTATTCTTACCTGAACAATACTGTTAACCAACTCGACCTCATCAACATTTCTAGAACATGCCATCAAAAACCAATGAAATGCACATGATTTTCTTGAGCTTCAATTTTAGCAATTTCTTGTGACCTGTCTTTGAGTTCACTGGAATTTCTGCTCCCTCTTTCTGGTCTGTCTCCTACTCAGTTGCAGGTTTCTGGTAGAAGGGACTAGGTCAAGTTCTCATTGTGCTTATTGCAAGTATAGGGATTAGCAGGAAGGATCTGTGTGCTGCTGGTGTAGCTTTCCAACACACATCGGGAAGTAGGAACCTTCCGCAATGTGAGATTATATTCAAATTTTCTGAAAATGGATGTAGGAGACTAAATACTACAGATATTCCCTGTCCTTTATCTCAGTCAGTTTTGGTGGGATGCTGAAGCGACCAGCTTTTTCAGAATATTCAAAAGGTGATAAACACCTATTGATAATTACTACCCAAAATAAGTATACTTAGAAACAAACCAGGGCTAATATGTGGCTTCTGTATATTTCATGGTGACAATGAGGATGATCCTAGTAATAGCTAATATTTATTGGGTTTTTCTTACGAATCACACTGGCTTTCGAATGCTTTGATGCATTAACTTATCTATTCTTCATAATAACTCTTTGTATTTCCATTTTACAGATGAAGAAATAGAGGCATCAAGAGGTTAATTAACTTGCAAAAGTTTACTCTGCCAGTAAGTGGCAGAATCAAGATTGAAGCTTGGTAGTCCGATTCTATAGCCTGGGCTCTTGGCCAAAACATTGCTTTCTGGCAAAAATGGACTGGCAAAGTAGGTTTTAGTAACTGATAAGGCTGCAGCCAAACCTGTTAAAAGGTATCCTGGAGCAGCTGAGTGTTAAAATCTAAGAGAGTGGAGGATGCAGGTGGGCAAACTACTCCCCATGGCCATGGTTTTTGTAAATCTCTTACTCCCCTGCTGAGAATGGCTTGTACGTTTAAAAGGCTGTAAAAGAATAAGAACAGTATTGGAGAGAAACTGGATGTGGCCACAAAGCCTAAAAGATATACTATCTGTCCCGTTATATATTAAAAAAAAAAAAGTTTACCAACCTCTGATCTAGGTAAAAAAGGAAGAAGGTCAGAGGAATAGCACATGCAAAGGCCTGGAGGGTTTCCTGAGATCAAGCAGTTTACAGGCTGGAGGTTACAGGGGAAGAGAGGCTTTGGAGAAAAAAATGAGCAAACGGATGTGGAAGATTCTTCTCTGTGTGTCTTGCATGGAACCCAGACTTTATCTAAAGGTATTGGCTACCATACACATGTTTTATAACCAAGAAAGGAACATAATCAGACTTTGACTCTAGCAAACACACAAAGAAACAAGAACATTCTGTAGGATGACCACTGTTTGTTTAAATGCCTACTTAATATGAATTGCCTTATATTCTGAATTTTCAAGGTCCTGAGGATGAATAGTGACCCGCCTATTGCTTGAGAAAGCTGATCAGGCTGGTTTAAACTGGAAGCCTGTCTTCATGCTAAGTCTTCCTGCAAAGACATCCACAACTCAGAGTGGAGTCAGCTTCAGGAACTTTTGGGGACTGGGGAATCAGCAGGCCTGGGTCTCAGGCCGTGCTCTGCTCCTGGCTTGTGTATTCTCCAGTGATGTCCTGTACTCACTGAGAGGCTGAATGACCTAGTGGTTAATTGCATGGGCTTAGCTTGCAGACTGCCTCTTACTCATCTCACAGTCTGTGGTTTGCATCCCTCTCTGCAAACTGTAGTCATCCATGGAAACTCTTCCTACAGATGCTGATTTATAGATTCTAGACTGGCTTGGCTGGGCATTGGTTTTGTTGGCTTTCTTTTTTTTTTTACCCCCCAGTGATACCAGTGAGTAAGTTGGCAGATTGAGATCCACTGACCTAGTAATTAAGAACACAGACTCTGGGCTAATAACTCTGGCTGCTCTGCTGACTAAATAGCTAACCACAAGCAAAATATCTTAAAGTCTCAATGTTTTGATATTCTTAACTGCAAAAATTGTCCCAACCTCTCTGGTCGTTGTTGTGAGGATTAAATGAGGCAATTTTTCTAAAGCACATGATCAGGCTCCTGACTTCTCACCACTTTTTCCGCCTCCTCATTTGTCCCAGTTGCCCTCTGACTCTCATTCCGTGTCAGTACTCGGATTAGCTGAGAGTGGCTAATACAGCTCTGTCATCCTCCAGGGCTGATATCAGGCCTCATTTTTTCCATGGAGCCCATCTGGCCCTCCCCCTTATTCAGCCTGGGTTTGGGGCCCCTTCCATTCTCTCCCAGAGGACCTTGTCTAAACTCTGCTCTGGCATCTTATTGTTGTACGGTATAGTTGCTGATTTCTTAATTGGTCCCCTACACTAGGCTCCTTGCAAGTAGAGATCTGGGAACTAAATCTGTCCCTTTTAGAAGGTGATCCATCAGTGTTAGATCAGTGAAAGAAAACTCAGCTCTTCCACTTCTAGTCATGCAGCCAAGTTAATCCTTGTTCCTGGGGGCTGTGCACACATTCTGTGGCTTCTCCAGCAGTGCCCTCGGTGGGCAGGGACTTGGGAGGGGCTGGGTACTCTACCAGAGCCCCAGAAAACCTTGCTAGCATGGTGCTAAAAGGCTCTGTCTTATTCGTAGCCCATGATTAGCACCCCCCCCCTTTTTGAGTTCTTTTTCTCCACAGATGACCTTGAAGTTGCTTGGGAATAATAAATAAGGGAAGTAACAGTAAATAACTGTTGAGAACAGTAAATCACGTTGAGAAAGAGCCCATGAAATTAAACTTCTGGTCTCCAAATCCCCCCAGGGGTCAAGCACTGAGTGCTTTACACAGATAAAGTAGCATCACAGGCTTCTGTAATCTTTATTATATCCACATGGGAAGAGGAATGGACCATTTGAGCCTCCTCCAGCTTCAGTAGAATGTTTACCAGCTGTTAAACTTTCATAAGGCTGGTCTCAATGTCTCAACAAATATCATTATCAGGGCAACAAGTTATTAAGTAAAAAGCCATAATCTCTGCCACCCAGATTTCTTACAACCCCATTTGCAAGGACAGTTTGATGATGGAGACTAGCATCTGCTTCTCTGCAGCTACAAGATAATAGAAAGCATTGATGTGGTTGCAAGTTTTCCACTACTCACTGTATAATCCTAAGCAAGCTCATAGTGTTGGTACTATTACAATCCTAATGTTGCAGGTTGCAGAAATGAACCATATAAAGGTAATTCATTTAACTGTGGTTAGAAATATATAGCAGATACATAGCAGTGCCAATACAGAGCAAATATACAGCAGATATATAGCAATGCCATACTTTGGAAATGAATTGTCCCCAGAGTCCACCTTTAACCAGTACCTCTCCTCTTCCACATAACTGTCTCTCCTTTCTCACCTTCCCCAGAGTCAGAATGAATATCTGGGGAGCCTCAAAGTGTGTGAGGACTGCTGGAAGTAGTGGTGCAAGCTGTCCCATGCACGTGGGCATCTTGCCAGGATAGTCTAGTGGCCGCTGGACCCCAGCCCACACTCTGCCCGTGAAGGTGTATGTGGCTGTGTCTGCCTGGGAGAAGGGATGCCTTTTTTTTTGATTTGCACAGACATACATTTGCCTTTCCCTCATGCCTTCTTTCTTGTTATCTTTTGTACCTTTTCAGGTCTCTGCCTTTCCCCAGGAAAAAGAGGAGAAAATGATCAAGTTTCAGGTGAGTTGGATTTTTATTTCAGTCACGTAACAGGTTATTGCTCAGTAAGTAGACCCCTTTTTTCTCTTCCTTGCCAAGAATAAAGAATGGCAGCAGACATTTAATACCATTTATGTGCCACGCTTTTGTTTTGTTCTTTAAAAATTTCCTTTCAGTTCTTTCTATTTTTCTATTTTATGTATGTATTTTATTTTATATTTATTTTTATTTTAACTTTATTTTCTAAATTTTTTATTTTTATACAATTTTTAAAGGTTACTTTCCATTTACAGTTATTACAAAATATTGGCTATGTTCCCCGTGTTGTGTGATACATCCTTGAGCCTGTCTTACACCCAATAGTTTGTACCTCCCATTCTGCCATCCCCGTATTGCTCCTTTTGGTTTTTATTATCATTTTATTTCACAAATAATAGTGTAAAAGAGAATAGAAATTTTTTAAATGGGAAAACCTACACATTATTACCCTGCTTACAAATCGCCTGTTTTTTCTATGCTTTTTTCTCATGTGCATTCATAACTATGCTTGCAATAATACAATTTTGAATTTTTTTTTTACTTAAATTTATAGCACTTAATTTTTGTCATCTAATATTCAGTGAACTGTTGTACACCCTCCCCCATTTTTTAACTATTCTTCATTCACAAGCTTTTAAATTCTTGAAGATTTTCGCAGTTTTACACAACAGTATCAGTTTCTCTTCATATAATCTTTACTTGAAAAGCAATTTTGAGGGAATTCTCATATTATTTGTCCTTATGTTCTAAGGACTCAAAACTTAAAAAAATGTTTTTTTCCTAAGTGGTACCTCACATACTTTGTAAAAAGAGTATCTAAAAGATAATTTTGTTTAACAGGATCATACTGAAGCTGGACTCAGAAAAAATAGTGTTAGCTGTTTTCATACAAAAGGAGCTACATTCTTTCTTTCCAGGACATGAAAGCTTTCTTTGTGTGTCTGTGTATATTTGTGTGTCTTTGTGTGTTATACTGTTCATGAGTTAATTTATTTTACAGAGCATTAGAGGTACTTAATTTAAAATTTGTAGTCATACTATAAGGCACACAGGTCCTTCCCATCTGTCACTCTAGTCACTGCTCTGAGAGGGACTTGGAATCATCTTCACTGTCAACATGGAGATAAGAGGTTTGTGTAATTTGAAGTCCTGTTCAAGTTGCTACAGTAGGCAAGTGTCAAGACTTGATCTTCTAAATCAAAAGTATCAGGCATACCATCTGGGTGAAAAGGTAGGCAAAAAGTCAAGACAAAACACACACACACAAGCAAACAAAATAAAACCAAAATTCTTATTCAGAGACCACAGCCTATGATTGAGAAGTTTGGAGCCCCAGCAGGAACAAATGTAGTTTTGAATGGATCTTTATATAGAAATTTTAAATTTCCCTATAGCAAAAAGTTAAAAGACAAATAGCATGATAGAATGAAAAATATTTACAACAAGGCCTTAATGTCCCCAAGATGAATATTATTACAAAACAAGAAATAGAGATGACTGGCAAACATACGAAAGGAGAATGATTTTCATTACTAATCAACTTTGTGAAAATATTTTGAAATAATTGGTTTTTACATCCCAAACTGACCCCTGAGATTATCAGGTTTTTTTGTTAAGTATTCATGTCCATTGTTGGCCAGGGTAAAGAGGTTTAGGGATTTGTACTTTCTTGGAAGAAGAGTAAGTTAGAAAAATCTTTTTAGAGGAAACACACGCCATTATGGTTTCATTAACTTTAAAGTTTGTCATTCTTCAGCATTACCATTTCTACTTTTTTAAATTGATTTCAAGGAGATAATCAACAGAGTTCCAGGGACTAAGGTCTACGTGGAAAGATTTTTCTTTTGCAACATTGTTTATAATGGATAATCTAAAACTGAGTAAGCATGCATTATTTGGATCAGTTCATTATGTTCCCAATCATCAATTCCTTGAATTACCACACAGCCTGGAAATGGGATTCCAGAGATGATGATGATGATAGTAATAATCATAAGAATAGTTGACATTTATTGGGTGCTTGCTGTGTACCAGACACTCTTCCTAAGTGCTTTACCTATAGTCACTCATTTTATCACCAGTACCCTAAGGTACAGATATCCGCATGCAAATGAAGAGAGGGTGAGGAACGGGTCCAGCGTCACCAAGCAGAGCATTCTGCCGTGAACACAGGCAGTCAGGCTCCAGAGCTGTGCCCGCAGCATGACGCCATAAATGCTGCACAGTCTACATGGGGCGTGGAGGATGAGCTACATACTCTGACAGGAAGGGTGACTGGTGCCCTGTAAGTCAGGCAAATTGAGTAAGTAGTGGAAGCATGTACAAGAGGGAAGGCAGACTCCATCACGTGCTGTTGGAACTAAAGCTTTTCTAGTAGCCCAGGATGCTGCAGAGGCCTGGGACTTACCTATAGGAATGCTAACAAAAGGCAGCAATTTAAAGTACAAGGATGTCTTTTCCTGCAGCCCTTTTGGTGGATGGAGTTGGCAGCGTGAAAGGCAGTCAGAAGGCAGCTGCTTAAATTTGACTCGATCCCTCAGAATCCTGAACAGCTTCCCATCCTGGACACTTTCTCAGTACTGCCCCTCTTCCATAAACACAGTCTGTGTGTGTTTGGTGTTGTAGGAGCCAGTGTTGTTCAAGGACGTGGCCGTAGTTTTTACTGAGGAGGAGCTGGGGCTGCTGGACCCTGCCCAGAGGGAGCTGTACCGAGACGTGATGCTGGAGAACTTCCGGAACCTGCTGTCAGTGGGTGAGGACGGGCGCCCTCTGTGACTCAGTGTCAGCCTCCCGGGGTGTCTTCGTGTGCTTAGTTGTTTGACGCTGTGGGATTCCTGAACTCATTCTCTGACCTTGGGTATTTACGAGTCCCGATAGTCTCTGTGCAACAGAGACAAGATGTTTCAGATGTTTCTATCCAGGAAAACAATCTGTCCTATTAACTAAATGGGCAGTTGTGATCCTACTCCACTGGTTTGTCATGAAATCAGTTTAGTGAGTTGCTCCAGCTCTTTTGTTTTTCTGGGTGCGAGTAACTGTAGCTGTTTATTAACTTGATTTTTGGGGGGTATTTTGTTTTTTGCTTTAACAATGTATTTGTGAGTAACATCAAACTTTGCAAAATATCAGAAAATTTGCAAAAGTACAGAACAAGAACCACCCATATAGCTTTTACTTAGATTTACCTATAGTAACATTTTACCTTACTTACTTACTTACTTATTTATTTACTTACTTACTTACTTATTTATGTATTTATTTATTCATTTATTTATACATACTGAGATATAGTCAGTTTACAATGTAGTGTCAATTTTACCCCATTTATTTTATCATTTATGTACATTTTCTTTCTCTATAAATGTTTCTGTGTGTATATATATATATGAAAACATGTGTATTCATAATTTTCTGAACCATTTGAGAGTAATTTCCATACACTATGGACCTTTATCTCTAAATGCTTCAGTGTATATGCAGAGTCCAGGAGTCCCCAGGACTGTCCTCACTCTGACACCAGTTGCAAGTTCAAGGGTCTCCCAGATAACCCTGAGCCTCAGTAATTTGCTAGGAAGACCCTCAGAGCTCACTGAAAGCTGTTATACTCATGGTTATGCTTTATTACATGTTAAGGATACAGAATAAAATCAGCCAAAGGAGGAGACAACTGGGGCAGAGTCCAGGGGTGTTTCCAGCACAAACTTCTGGTTGTTCCCTCCCAGTGGAGTCGTGGGCAGCACTCACTTTTCCCATCAGTGATGGCTGACAGTACACGTGGCGCATTACCAACCAGGGAGGCTCACACAAACCTTGTCGCCAGAGCTTTAATTGCAGCTGGATCACGTAGACGTGGTTGGACACCTGTGTGGCTGACTTTAGTTTCCAGCCCATCTGGAGATCAAGCTGATAAACATAGCTCAAAGGCCCCACCATAAATCACATTGCTAAACTCTCTGGTGTGGCCCAAGGCCTCTAGGTAAAAAAAGACACTCTTATCAGGTAGTACATTGCGAGTACATAGAGATCACCTCCCAAGAGCTGAGGGCAAAAGCCAGACCCCTCTTTGGGCCAAGTTAATTCTTCACTGAACAGTGTATTTCCTGGAAGTAGGATTATTCTCTTACATATCCCTAGTGCAGATACAATCCTTTTATCCATCTATCATTTGTGCTCTGATTTTCTCAGTAGAGCCAGTTATTTTTAAAGTATATTTTTCTCTCCCCAGAGCAAGATTTAGCCGAAAGTCTAGTCTAGCTGTCAGTGTCTTTCTTAGCCTCCTTTAATTTTGGAACATTTTCACAGCATTTCTGTGTCTTTTGTAACAGTGACATTTTAAAAGAATACCACCACTCCCTCCCCTCATTTTCAATAGAACATTCCTAGTATTTCCTCATAATTCAATTCAGATGGTCCATTCTGGCTGGAACTCTACAGTTAGTAGTGGGGTGTCCTTTTGAGGGTATCACATCTAGAGACACACCAACTGTCCCTCATTGAAAATGTCTAGTTTTCATCACCTAGTCAAGATGTCCAATTTCTCCACTATAAAATCACTGCTTTGTTTCCTCTGCAATCATAGGGCAACACTTTCTAAGACAACACAAATATTTCCCTATAAACAGCATCAAATGATAATTTTCTGACTCAGTACTTCCTTCACATTTAGCATTCAGAGCTTGGCGTTCTGGAGTAAGCAAGAGCCCCTCTCTCTTAACCATTTATTCATTTATTATTTGTAGGGAGTTGTGAATTATTTTTTAAAAAAATGGTTTATAATTTATTACTGTAGTAGTTTTCTTGCTAAAATTGTCCCAAATTTGGACCCTTTAAGCTGATTCCCGTGCCCTTATAATATGCCCCCACCCTTTTTATGAGCACTTCCTTATTTTGTGGCTTAGCATGCTATCTTTGGCTCATCTTTTATTTTGCCCCAGCTCTGGAATCCTCCATTTCATTTACTGGGGAATGGTATTTAACACCAAGGTCTGGATGCCGGAGATTATCATTGCCACCATGGTGTCTTTGTTTCCTGGCCTCAGGGCTTAGAGCTAGGAGGTGTGTCTGTGTGTGGACACAAATTCATATACACACACACACATTATATAAATATGTATACATATGGATGGTTATTCAGTTTCATTCAAAATAAGAGAGATTAATTCAAATTATACTGAAACACCATTTCTCACCCATGAGACCAGCAAAAATTCAAAAACTTGACACTGTATTTTTTGGGGCAGTGCCTTTAGAATAAAACACTTTCATGCCTTGAAAGTAGGAATGCAGAGGGGAGATTATAGCTCAGTGGTAGAGTGTGTGCCTAGCATGTTCGAGGTCCTGGGTTCAATCCCCAGTATACCTCCATTAATTAATAAATAAATAAATAAACAAACAAACAAACCTAATGCCCCCCCCCCAAAAAAAGCGAAAGAAAGTAGGAATGCAACATGATACCACCCCTAAGGAGAGGAATTTGACAAAACTATGGATTTACCCTTTCCCAGCTATTCACTTGTAGGAATCTTCCCTAAAGATGACAAAGTACAAAAGAGCATTAATAGTACACTACAATTTGAATAAGAAAGAAGGGAAAATAAGTAGATATTTGTATATCTGCTGATCTTTATAAGAAGAATCAGAAGAAGGATTAATCAGGAAATCATGACGTTAGTTTCTTGTAAGTGAGTGGGAGGTGATAGTATGGAAGGAATGTTCGAGAGAGTCATACTTGTCTGAGTATACTTTTTTGTCTAGTTTGGACTTTTGAAAATATGTCATTTCAACACATTCTAAAACTTAAATGAGAATGCAAGGGATAGGAGGAGGGTATAGCTCAGTGGTAGAGTGCTCGCGTAGCATGCATGAGATCCTGGGTTCAATCCTCAGTACTTCCATTAAAATAAATAAATAAACCTAATTACCTCCCCACCAAAAAAAAAAAAAAATTAAAGAGAAAAAGAATACAAGGGATGATAATCTGAAACTAAAATAAAAATGAAAAAAACAAATGAACTCAACTATACTCAAATAATTTAAACACATCAAAGAGAAAAAAAAAAGAATTCACAGAAGCAGCTAAGGAACACAGCATATAACTATATACCAACACAGTATATAACTGTATACCCTTAGTTTTAGGTAGAGTGGGAGGGGGATGGGACAAAGAACTGCAATCCTGAACACTTTTTAGTGGATTTGTTTATTGTACTGATACGGAATAAGCAATTCTGAAATTATTTTAAGTGTACTGCAGGTGCCAAGGCAATTTGATGGAGAAAGTATGGTCTTTTCAACAGGTGGTTTGGAAACATTTAGACTTCTGTATGCATATATTTACATGCCTCACACCTATTAAAAAATTAACTCAGAATGGATTAGAGACGTTATGTAAAATGTAGAAGTGTGAAACTTCTAGAAAGAGACACAGGAGAAGATCTTCATGACCTTGAGTTAGGCAAACAGTTCTTAGATACAGTACCAAAAACATGATTCAAAAAAGAAAAATAAAATAAGTTGGACTCAGTCAAAATTTAAGACATGTGCTCTCCTTGCCTTTTTACAGGGAAGCAGCTCTTCAAACCAGAGCTTATATTCCAGTTGGAGAGAGAAGAAGAGCTTTTGATGATGGAGACAGAAACCCAGAGAGATGGGTGTTCAGGTGAGAACCATCCAGCAGTGACCCAGCAGCCAGAGAGCCCCTCATAAAACACAAGTCAGCACCTGTCAGGCCTTAAGGTGTCTGTCCCCTCATCCCCTCTAGCTTATTCGTTCTGTTCCAGCTGCACTGTCCCATCAGACCTGTCGTAATTATGCTTCTGCTTCAGGTTACTTGGCTTGCTTTTCTCTTTGCCTTGAATGGGTGAATTGGTTAATACGTGCATGGTCTTCACTGTCTCCAGTCCTTGAGACAAAAGGTATAGAAGTCTAATAGGTATAGAATAAATCAATATAATGGAAGGATACTCCAGAATGTTGTCTGTCATTGGTGACTGCCTGTCCTAATTCTAACTGTTCAAGGTGTCCTTGAGTATTCATAGATAGGTAGCCATTATTCCAAAGATCAAAAATGGCCAGTCAACTAAAGTAATGATCAAGAATGATCAAAGCCAACACTATAATTGACCCTTCTCAGGCAGCAATTTCAAGTGATACATTCTTACATTAACTTCCTCATTCAAATCCCCATTCCGTCCTCTCTTCTTACCCTCCCATCCTCTGACTCCTAAACAGTTTCTTGACCTGCTTTCACTTGTTGGCATTTTTAAAAATTTTTTATTCAGTTTACTTAAACTGAAAAAAAAAAAAGTTCACCTATTTCTCCCATCCCCCAAATTCTGTTTCATGTAACCACCAATCTGTTCACTTTATTTATGAGCTTGGTTGTTTTGTGTGTGTGTGTGTGTGTGTGTGTGCGCTGGATTCCACACATAAAAGAGATCAGAGGATATTTGTCTTTCTCTGTCTGAGTTATGCCCTCGAAGTCTATCCATTGTTGTTACAAATGGCAAGATTTCATTCTTGATTATGGCTGAATAGTATTCCACTGTATATGTATATGCCATATTTTCTTTATCTATTCCTTATCTTGACTGTAGTAAATAGTGCTGCAGTGAACATGGGGGTACATATATTTCTTCAAATAAATACCCAGAAGTGGAATTGCTGAATCATATGTTCTGTTTTTAATTTCTTGAGGAAACCCTAGACTGATATCCATGGTGGCTGCACCAACTTACATTCCCACCAGTGGTGCGCAAGGGTTCCCTTTTCTCCACATCCTCACCAACATTTGTTGTTTCTTGTCTTTCTTTTTTATAATAGCCATTCTAACAGATAGGAGGTGATATCTCATTGTGGTTTTGATTTGCATTTCCCTGATGATTAATGTTCTTGACTATCTTTTTATGTACCTGTTGGCCATCTGTATGTCTTTGAGAAAATTTCTATTCAGTTCTTCTGCGCATTTTTAAAGTCAGATTGTTTGGTTTTTGCTGTTGAGTTGTATGAGTTCTTTATATATTTTAGATATTAGCCCCTTCTCAAATATATGATTTGTAGTTATTTTCTCCCATTCAGTAGTTTACCTGTTTGATTTGTTGATCATTTCCTTTGCTCTGCTGAAGCTTTTTAGTTTGATGCAGTCCTCCTTGTTTCTTTTTGCTTTTGGTGTCAGATTCAAAAAAATCATCGCCAAAACCTATGTCAGAGCTCTACCCCATTTTCTTCTAGCAGTTTTATGGTTTCAGGTCTTACATTCAAGTCTTTAATCAGTTTTGAGTTAACTTTTGTGTATGGTGTAAGATAGTGGTCCTGTTTCATTCTTTTGCATGTGACTGTCCAATTTTCCCAATACCATTTATTGAAGACCTTTCCCCATTGTATTCCTGGCTCCTCTGCCATAAATTAGTTGACTGTATGTTTATGGGTTTCTCTTTTCTGTTCCATTGATCTATGTGTCTTTTTTTTATGCCTGTACCATAATGTTTTAATCACTATAGCTTTTAATGTAGTTTGAAATCAAGGAACATGGTTCCTCCAGCTTTGTTCTTTTTTTCAAGATTGCTTTGGCTGTTTTGAGTCTTTTGTGGTTCCATACAAATTTTAGGATTCTTTGTTCTATTTCTGTGAAAAATACAATTGGAATTTTTATAGGGATTGCTTTGAGTCTGTATATTGCTTTGGGTATAATGGACATTTTAACAAAATTAAGTCTTCCAATCCATGAGCATCCATTTATTTGTGTATTCAATTTTTTTCATTAATGTCTTGTAGTTTTCAATATACAGGTCTTTCACGTCCTTGGTTAAAGTTATTCCTAAGTATTTTTTTTTATGCAATTGTAAATGGGACCATTTTCTTAATTTCTGTTTTTGATAGTTTGTTATTAGTGTAAAGAAATACAACAGATTTTTTTTTCTGTGTTTTGATTTTGTATCCTACAACTTTAGTGAGTTTGTTTATTACTTCTAGTAATTTTTTGATGGCATCTTTAAGGTTTTCTATATATAACATTATGTCATCTGAAAATAGTGACAGTTTTATTTCTTCTTTTCCAATTTGGATGCCTTTTATTTCTTTTTCTTGTATAATTTCTCTGATTAGGACTTTCATTCTTTGTTGAATAAAAGTGACAAGAATAAGCATCCTTGTTCCTGATCTAAGAGGAAAGATTTCCAGCTTTTCATAGTTGAGTATGATGCTAGCTGTGGGTTTGTCAAAAATGGCCTTTATTCCGTTGAGATATATTCCCTATATACCCAATTTGTCGAGACTTTTTATCATAAATGGATGTTGCATTTGATGAAGTATTTTTTCTGCATCTATTGAGATGATTACATGACTTTTAGCCTTCATTTTGTTAATGTGGTGTATCACACTGACTGATTTACGCACATTGAGCCATCCATGCATCCCTAGAATAATAAATCCCACTTGATCATGGTATGTGATCCTTTTTGATGTACTGTTGAATTCAGTTTGCTAATATTTTGTTGAGGATTTTGGCATCTATGTTCCTGACGGATATTGACCTGTAATTTTCTTTTAGAAATACAGTTTCCAAATTGTACTTTTATGTGAGTGCAAGCATTTTAGTAATGTTTCTTGAGTCCTCATCTGATGTCAAAGGCATTGTCACAACTGGATACCTAAGGATGCTCCTGGGTAGGAAAAAGTTAGTCAATTAAAAATTTCAAAACAAATTACTTTACTTCTATAATTTTTTGTTGCCATCTCTGTTAAGATTCAGGGTCATATAGGCAATACACTCTTTAGAGCAGGAGTCAGAAAACTTTTTCTGTAAGGTCCAGATGTGAATATTTTAGGCTTTGCTGGCCACATATGGTCTCTATCACATATTCTTCTTCTTTTTTTCTTACACGATTTTTAAAACTGTAAAAACTATTCTTGCTCCTAGGCTATACAAAACAGCTATTTCCTCCGATAATTTGAATTCCATTATGGCTTAATTAGATTATCAGACATCACTGTTAAGAGCTGCCAAAATTGTAACTTAACTTTGTATGTTAACTTTAAGCAAACCTTAAGTTTTAATGCAACCTCTCATAAATATCTTGTGACATCTTACACGTGCCAGTCATGCTGATCTAGCATTACAATTGCTTGCCAGAATTTCCTTTTTAATAGAAAAAGTTACTACATTTGCTTTAACTAACTGCAGGCATAAAGTGAACTATGGATAAAATGGCATGTTGCTAATATGACACATACATTTTTAAAATTACACATATATTTAATTACTTTTTTCTTATAATTTTTAGATTACTTTTTCAGTCATTAACAGTGGTCACATCTGATCACGGGCCGTGATAGGCTGGCCATTTTTGTGCTATAATACAAAGAGTAGTCTTTGTTTTCTGCATTTCACTCCCTCTGCCCTCACTCCACATAACCCTCTTCTTGTTTTCACACATTACACAAGCATACCTTGGAGATACTGCAGGTTCGGTTCCAGACCACCGCAATAAAGCAAATGTCACAATAAAGTGAGTCACGCATTTTTTGGTTTCCTAGTGCATGTGTAAGTTATGGCTATACCATAGTGTGGTCTATTAAGTTTGCAATAACATTATGCCAAAAAACAATGTACATACCCTAATTTAACGATGCGTTATTGCTAAAAAATGCAAACTATCATCTGAGCCTTCAGTGAGCCTCAGTAGTAACATCAAAGATTACAGAAAACCATGACAAACATAATAATAATGAAAAACCTTGAAATATTATGAGAATTACCAAAGTGTGACACAGAAACACAAAATGAGCAAATTCTATTAGAAATAGCGTCAATAGACTTGCTCAACACAGAGTTGCCTTCAATTTGTGAAAAACTCAGTATCTACAAAGCACAGTAAAGCAAAGCACAATAAAACAAGGTATGGAATATGTTTTTCCTGTGGACAGAGTTAAAACTGATTCTAAAATGATAGCTTTGTGGCATGGAATTGGTTGTTGGAACCATTGTTAATGTAGATGATTAGAAAGAAAGAACTTTTCGTCTCAAGCTCACATGGAATGTTCACCAAGACAGACCATATTCTTGGCCATAAAACGCACCTTAGCAAGTTTAAAAGCATGCAATGTCTGCTCTTAGAGCACTGTGGAATTGAATTAGAAGTCAATAAATTAAATAACTGGAAAATTACAAATGGAGATTAAACAACACACTTCCAGATAATATGTGGGTCAAAGAAGAAATCTCAAGTTTTCAAATATCTTAAACTACATGAAAATGAAAATACAACTTATCAAAATTTTTAGGAAGCAGCAAAAGCAGTGCTTAGAGGAAAATTTATAGTATTGAATACATGTATTAGGAAAGAAGATCCAAAATCAATCAGCTAAACTTCAACCTTAGGAAACTAGAAAAAGAAGAGCAAGTTAAATCCAAAGTAAGTAGAAGAAAAAAATAAGAATTGGAAGTAGAAAATTAGTAGAGAAAGTCAGTGAAACCAAAAGCTGATTCTTTGAAAAGATGCATAAAATTTATAAGCTTCTTAGCTAGGCTAACTGAGAAAAAAAGAGAGCATCTAAATTTCTAATATCAGAAATGAAAGAAGGGACATGACTACAGAACCTGTGGGCATGAAAGGGATAATAAAGGAATACAGTGAACAAACTGCCCACAAATTTGATAACCTAAATGAAATGGACCAATTCCTTGAAAGACACAGTTTGCCAAAACTCACACAAGAAGAAATACACAATTTGAATAGACCTATATCTGGTAAAGAAATTGAGTAAATAATTATCTTCCAAACAGGAAGCCAGAATTCATTCAGTTGTGAGGAAAAGAAGTAGAGATGGACAGGAAGTCCTCTAAAGGTTAAGTATACTCTGGGAGGATGAAACAGGTGAAGAAGATTAAGAGGTACAAGCCTTGAGTTATAAAATAAAGAAGTCATGGGGGTGTAATATACAGCATAAGGAATATGGGCAATAATATTATAATAACCGTGTATGGGGACAGGTGGTTACTAGACTTAATATGGTGATCATTTTATAATGTATGAAAATGTCAAATCACTATGTAAACAAACAATATTTTACATCAACTGTATTTCAATTTTTTTTTAAAAAAGATAAATACTTTGTTAGAGAGAGGTAAGCCTCAGGTATGTCAAGAGATTAGCCAGCACAGCAGCTTAAGTATCAGTCTATAATCAAGACATTATTGTTACTGTATCTGATACTGTCCAGAAAAATGCCTTGGTTTCTCTTACTATCTGTAAATGTAGTAAGAATAAGAATGCAGGGTGATATGAGCCTGGGTTGCCTGAGTTGATGTTTCTTGAGTAGCTTCTATTGAAGAAGAGAAAAAGAAAATATAGAGAGATTTTTTTCTGTTAATGCATTATGGATAAGCATTAAATTTAAAAGAATTATTTGGTATATATGATAAATATAACACCTTTGTTGTTGAATTAATTGATACAGGATATTGGAATGATTTGACTTTCCCAAACTCTAAAGCAGAATTACTAAGGAGATTAAGTAAATTCTTATCCTTGTTACTCCGAGTGAGGTCAGTCAGTGCTCTTTGCAGTGCATATTTTCTCCATCATATGATGTTCTTTTATAAACTTAACAGAGTTTATCATCAACACACTACCACTGATATTAAAATAGAACTTAACTGCTGATACATGGAGAGAAAATGACAAATAAGTTGTTTCAGTATGTACCACTGAGGGTATAATAAAAATTAATGTTAAATGTATGATCTCTTCCATAAGATTCTGAAACTAAATTTCACCTTAGTGAAACTTTTATTTTCCTTTCTCTGTCCCTTTAACATTAAAACCACTGGTCAGAAAGAAATTTTAATCTTTATACATTTGAGAGATTCTTATGTTATAAATTATGTATGTACAAATTTGTATTGAAACAGGTGCTTCATAAGAAATTGGGCTTTGACTAGCAAGCTGCTTTCATGTTCCCCAAGCCACCACATCAGTCCCAAAAGACATGACATATTAAACTGTATCTTCTTGAATATGTATTGAGTGTTTTTGATGATACCAAAACTCAACTATAAGCATTATTATTAACTCTAGCTGGAAGCCCAAACTGCTCACATATAAGCTATTTATTTGACATTCCTTCTGTAGCATGTCCCTTCATTTCATTTTTAGGTGACAAAATATTAATATAGTGGCTGAAAGCTTTGCATTTCAGAAGCCAGAGACATTGCTGAACATTTTTTTAAAGTACTAAGATGAGTACTTACGGATACCATAAGTGTCACCCTGCAGTCAGTGCCCTGCCCCAGAGCCTTGTGCCACACAATCATCAGTGGGACCTTTTATTTTTTCCTTTTTTTTTTTTTTTGAGCTGGGGCTAGGGTGGGGCTACAGGTAAGATTTTGTGGAGAAAAACCTGCATTTCAGAGGTTATTTTGAAAATTTAAAAAGACAGAACCCACAAGATTCTTGTAATCTTTGCTTTTCTCAACAGCAGGTGATACCCCTGAGTGTAGCCCTACTTCTTAATACAGCCTCTCAGCTTTGCAGTAAAACTGCCATCAACAGTCCTTTCCCAAGAAAAATAACTTCCACATACATGCCCTTTTAGTTCTGTGAGTGAGAGTGACTCAAACTGTGATCTATTCATTATATGCTTTTCGAACAACTGCTATTCGCTAGAAGTGTTGTAGGCAGTGAGGGTAACGCAGTGCATGCAACAGAGTGCTTGTCCTTGTGGGTAAATATTCCAGTGTGGAGAGATAGAAAAACAAAATTGATAAGGAAGAATTATGTGTGAGGATAATATTCATGTTATGAAGAAAAGTCCTCTTTTACTAGGTCTTTGTTTTGTTTTGTTTTTTTGGATGCTGAAAGAGAATGTACTGACAAGCGTTAGGGGAGTACATGTTATTACTTCAACCCTGTTGGACCAGTTGCCCTCAGGGGGGATACTTCTCACCAGGATATGAAGATCTGCTGCCTGCTGAGAATCTGAGCTTTAATAACTAACAGATAAACCATTTCCACCCAAACATGCCCATCTTTAACTCTTCTTGTGCCTCAAATTCCCTAAACATTAAAGTAATTATCCCACAAAATGATGCAAGCCAAAGTCAGCGTTTCGTTGAGTTTTGTTTGCTTAATCAGTTGCCTCAGAGGACACCTAACAGGTGACATGAAACTTCCCTGTGATTCCTTCTGTCTTTTTTCTAATGTCTTTGGAGTTGAATTCTGTCACAGTGTTTCACATTCTGACCTGCACCATGGTCCTTGATAATTGCAAAATATCTTTTGGAAGGAGTTAAACCTGATAATGGCTTACAGTGATTTAGAAGAGCTTATTATTCTCATGAAGATAATAACTCATTAAAGATAAGCCTTATGATGCCTCAAGCACAGATTAAAGGTCTTTGTTTACCTTCATCTGCACAGCATTTAACACACGATCTTCTTAAAAACAAACAATAATATGCTCATGTGCCAGAGAAAAAAGAAAAGGCAAAAAGCATTTGTCCACTTGAAACTATATTCTTTCCAATTTGAGACTGCTCTCTGCTGTTTTCTCCTTGGGAACTCCAGGCAACCCATCATAAACCCATGCTCATATGCGTTTGGTTTAACTAGGCCTTTTGAACAGAGCCACTATCCTTAATGTCCAGATTGTGTTGCAGATCCCTGACTGAATTCAAATACCCTGAATTCTGTGGCTCCTAATTATCTTATTGGTGTAGCCAAAGATGAGCCATTTTCTAAATACTGTCAGAGGTAATAACATGAATTTTCCTCTACTTTATTTAAGTGTCATGATCTAAGTGCAAAATCTTGAAATCTCTGAATAAAAGCATCCACCAAGCACATGTTTAAATTCTCTTTATTCTTATAGGAACCAAGAGTCAACATAATATGGAAAGTATTCAAGAAGCGGGATTAAGCTGCCTTTCCCCCAAAGAGTTTTCCACCTGGCAGACCTGGCAACAAAGTGGAGGAGGGTCAACCAGGTGTCAAGATTCCATGAAAGATTTTCAAGGGAACATTTCTCAGTTGCAAAAACGAGGTGATTCCCCCTGTCAGGTTTGGGCAGGAATACCAATTCAGGTTTCTGAAGATGAGAACTATCTATTGACTCATTTAGGAGATGGTTCTAGTTATACAAAAAATGAAGAATTTCCCTCTGGGAGAGCCCAGCATTCTTGGAGGAAAATGTATCTGATGGAGTCACGAAATTATCAGTGTAGATGTCAGCAAGTTTCCATGAAAAATGATTTCTGTAAGTCTGACAGCATCAATTGGATTTCACATCACAGTGGTAATCGGGGTGTACACAGGGCAGAGAAAAACTATAGCTGCCATGACTGTGGAGAAGATGTCACGAAGGTTTCATCGCTTAATCAAGGCTTAATTCAAACAGGGCAGAATCCCCACCCTGACAATGAGTACAGGAAAGCCGTCAGTGATGACTCTAGCTCTGAAGTTCACCAGCAGTTACAGTTAGAAGGGAAGCTCCGTTCATACAGTCCATGTGGAAGGGGCTGTAGTTACAGTTCAGTTCTTCATATTCATCAAAGCGTTCATAGAGGAGATGACTCTGTTTTTGAGGATTCACCTCTGCAATCCCATCAGAAAGTACACGCAGAGGAGAAGCCATGTAAATGTGAATATGATGAGAACTTCAACCAGTGTTCCTCTCATAACAGTTATGAAATTACTCACACCGGAGAGATGCCCTATAGATGCACCATTTATGAGAAAGGTTTCAGTCATACCTTAGAACTTAATGGTATTTTCAGGGTCCATACTGAGGGGAAACCCCATGAATATGAGGAGAATGGGAATGTCTTTACTCGAAGTTCTTGTCTTCAAGCCCATCAGAAAATCCAGACTGAAGAGAAACTATACACAGATGTGGATTGTGAGAAGGGTTTCGTCTGTAACTCAGATCTTAACATTCAGCACAGAGTTCATGTAGAACAGATTCCCTATAATTCTGAGGAGTGTGGTAATGGCTTCAGTCTGGCCTCACATTTTCAAGACCTTCAGATAGTCCACACTAGGGAGCAACCATATAAACATTATGCATGTGGTAACAGCTTCAGCCAAAATTCGTATCTTCAAGGCCATCAGAAAATTCACATTGGAGAGAAACCTTATAAAGAGTGTGGAAATGGCTTCAATTGGAATTCAAAATTTAAAGATCATCAGAGAGTCCACACTGGAGAGAAGCCATACAATTGCAATGCATGTGGTAAAGGATTCAGTCATAGATCAGTTCTTAATGTTCACCAGAGAGTCCACACGGGAGAGAAACCTTATAAATGTGAGGAGTGTGATAAGGGCTTCAGTCGGAGTTCATACCTTCAAGCCCATCAGAGAGTCCACAGTGGAGAAAAACCATACAAATGTGAGGAGTGTGGGAAGGGCTTTAGTCGCAATTCGTACCTTCAAGGCCATCAGAGAGTTCACACTGGAGAGAAACCGTACAAGTGTGAGGAGTGTGGGAAGGGATTCAGTCGGAGTTCACACCTTCAAGGCCATCAAAGAGTCCACACTGGAGAAAAACCATTCAAATGTGAAGAGTGTGGGAAGGGATTCAGTTGGAGCTTTAATCTTCAAATTCATCAGAGGGTTCACACGGGAGAGAAACCTTATAAATGTGGAGAGTGTGATAAGGGCTTCAGTAAGGCCTCAACTCTTCTGGCCCATCAAAGAGTCCACACGGGAGAAAAACCATACCAGTGTGATGAGTGTGGTAAGAGCTTCGGTCAGAGGTCATACCTTCAAAGCCACCAGAGTGTCCACACTGGAGAGAGACCATATATCTGTGAGGTATGTGGGAAGGGCTTCAGTCAGAGAGCATATCTTCAAGGTCATCAGAGAGTCCACACTAGAGTGAAGCCATATAAATGTGAGATGTGTGCGAAGGGCTTTAGTCAGAGTTCACGCCTTGAAGCACATCGGAGGGTCCACACAGGAGGGAAACCATACAAATGTGAGGTGTGCACGAAGGGTTTTAGTGAGAGTTCACGTCTTCAAGCACATCAGAGAGTCCACGCAGAAGGGAGGCCCTATAAATGTGAACAATGTGGTAAGGGTTTCAGTGGGTTTTCAAGTCTTCAAGCCCATCACAGAGTCCACACTGGAGAGAAACCATACAAATGTGAGGTATGTGGAAAGGGCTTCAGTCAGAGATCAAACCTTCAGGCTCATCAGAGAGTCCACACCGGAGAGAAACCATACAAATGTGATGTGTGTGGTAAGGGTTTCCGTTGGAGCTCAGGTCTTCTAATTCATCAAAGAGTCCACAGTGGTGATAAATTCTATAAAAGTGAAGAGTATAGTAAAGCTTATCCTTCATCAGAGAATCCATACAGAAATGAGATTCTATAAAATGGTGTCCTCTTTTGAAGTCCTCAAATGGGAGTGGAAATTTTCCATTCACTATAGAGTTCATAAAGTAGAAAAAGAATTTTTCATGAAATGTAATATTTCTGCCCAACATCAACGTTCACAGTAGTCAGGAGACCACACAGCAGAGACATCTAACGAGAGGGGTTCCATGTGGGATTTTGTGAGAACTTTAACATCAGTCATTGCATGTGACTTTAACCAGTTGTTGCAGTAGGGCTTATAAAAGATAAGAGTATGGTCAGGGCTTTAAGAAAAGTACAAGGATGAGCGTAGCTAAATCCACGTCCACTGGACTGTAAGCTTAGTGAGAGAAGGGGCTTCACTTATTGCTAAGTCTGTGAAACCATGACATTGCACAACTCAGTGTAGGTGCTCAGGACTTTTTGCTAAATGACTGAAAGTGTGTAAAGGTATGTTTGAAAATTTTAATTTCCCCCCAAAAAATCATTTAAAAGTGTATTTGGAGGAGGACCCCTGCAGGTAACCTTAATATAAGCACTTCAAGCAAATAAATATTATTTGAAATGTAGAACATCAGTGAAATTGCAACCTGAAATTACATGAATTTGGTTGCAACCCAACTAGGACTGGTTTGCATCCTTTGTCCCTCATAAGCAGGAATGAGCTGAATGTCTTACTATTTGGTCTGTTACAATATGGTATACAACCATTTAAGTTTAGCTGTGTATGTGTGTATGTATGTACACCTATGTGCACTTTAAATGATGCATAAGCTGATAAACAATGTTTCTGGTTAACACTGCAAAACTGGAACACTGCATTTTACATAATTGAATTTTTACTCCTGCCCTGTGTGTTAAGGCAGAGTTTTACTGTAATATTTGGAAAGTGTCAGAAATTATTACTGATGAAAAATACTTTCTTAATAAATAACAAAATTACAATACTTGGTTTTTTAATTTCCATGTTTCCATGAAGGTCCTTTTGATCTGACTGATTTTTAAGAGCTATAACCTGTCTAATCCAAACCTCCTCAGGCAGGATCTGTGGCAAGTTTGGAGGACTTTAATTTTGTTAAGTTTTCCATCTCCATACTCCTTCCACTCGCACAACGAAAGGAAAACTTTTGACTTTTTCTAAACATTTTGTTGATTATTAGGATAGGATTTTCTCTAAGCCAATCTCTGTTGTCAAGAACAAAGCATTTTGTTGGAGGGAATGAAAAATACAAGTCGGTTAGAGAAGAGTCATACAATATACATCAAAATTTAAAGTGTACATACTCATCTGGAAATCATAGAATAATAATTTAGGATAAAGTGGTTTTAAAGAAATGATGTGTACATAAGGGTAATTTTTTAAACAGGAAATTAATATGAGTTTGGATAAATTTCTCTACATTCCTGTAATACAGAGCTATGGAAAGTATGAGATCAATCTAAAATGACAGGAAAGAATCATGCATATTGTTTAGTAAAAGTGTGGATTGTACCTTCATAATATCCAGTTACCTTAAGTCTATATACATGTCTGTTCAAATACATGTTTAATAGATAATCTGTGAAAGATTTCTCACTGTCGTGTATACTGTGGTTTTATGTGACAAGCAAAATTTTGGTTTATTCTTTTTTGTACTTTTTTTTAATTCACAATTAACATTTACTAATTTTACCAAAACAATAAACTACTGAGGTATTGTCCCTTATAGTTAAGAATTCATAACGTGATTGCTCTATTTCCTTAGATGGCATTATGGCCAAAATTAAAGAATAAAACCCCTGAAGTTAATTTTCAAAAGTCTCCAGAGGATACAGATAAATTAGGTGTTGGCAACCTTACCTTTCTGTAAATTTCTTTAGGTCTCAAAGCCCATGCAGCCTACGATGTCCTAGTACAATTCAGTAGTAGTATAAATTAGCAAACTATTTTCTGTCAGATTTCTCCCTGTTGGATGAAAAGGGTGACCAAGGCACTGGCTTAACCAGGCTTCCAAGGTGCTAATTCAGGTTTCACAGTATCATTAGAAATCCAGGGCTTTTAATGCATTTCTTTACTACCCTCACTTCCAAGGGAAGATCATGAGAGCTAATGGTGGTTTTATCAGTTAGGATGCTCTTAGTTGTAGGTAACAAAATCGAACTTGAGTTGCTTGAACCAAATATATTTCTCAGTTCATATAAGTGAAAAGATACAAGGAGAATTGGATTTGGGTCCGGGTCAGTCAAGCTTTTCTTTAATTCTCTTAACTTCTGTCATTTTATGTCTTGTCTTCAGTTTGTTCACAATCACCTGCTTTTTTTGTTCACAGCTTGAGAGGGGAGAGAGCTTGTCTTGTTTTTTGAGTTTATCAGGTCCTAGCTCCCCAAAATGCATAAGGTCTCTGACCCCTTCAATCCCTATTCAAGACTGTGACTAAACCCAGACAATAAAGAATGTCCCTGGTCCCCATAAAGAGGCTGGCTTACTCCTAGTGACATGTCATAGCAGGCTGCCTTGGGAAAAGGGCAAGAACATGGACAGAGAATCCTTCTGTGGCACAAGTGCACAGAGATAGCCAAAAGCTGAAGGTGGAGCAGGAGCAATTAGAAAAATCCATCAGCACTCCAACCCCCACCCTAAGCACAAGGTAACATTAGAAACATTTGAAGCAGTGTACTGAAGACAACTGTTGCAATAACAGAATCCAGTTTCAACTTAATACCTGACCAGACTGATTCAACGCCCCACGCTAACATCCTAGCAGAACAAGTGCCCAGATCCAGGCAAAAGTACTGTTTACTTCAGTGTCTACTGTTTGATACATGGGATCTGGCATTCAATCAAAAATTACAAGATTAAAAAAAAGAACAGACAACACCCTGTTAGGAGACAGCAGACCAATCAATAGAACCACACTTAGAGACGACCGTATTTCTGAAATACCAGACAGAATTTTATATGACTGGCTGATGTGTTAAATGCTTTCATGGAAAAGGCAGACAATATACATGAACAGTTGGGGCGATTTTGGTGGAAATTAGTGAAGAATCAAATGGGAAATACTAGAAAAGAATTTATGACCAAGGATGATTTTGAAAGACTCATAAGTAAGTTACTCACAGCTGAGAAACGTGTCAGAGAACTTGAATAAATTGAATTCACCCAAACTGAAACATGAAAAGTGTGAAGAAAACAGAGTATCCAAGAACTGTGGGGAAATTTTTGTGGTCTAATTTATGTATAATTGGAAATCCAGAGGGAAAGGAAAGAGAGTGAGAAGAAAAGTATTTGAAGAGATAATAGCTGAGCATGTTTTTAAATAATAAAAGACTTCACCCAAACCAAGAACTTCAGAATACACAAGCAGGATTAAAAAACAACCACCACAACAACAAACAAAAACAAAAAGCAAGGCACATTATTGCCAAATAGCTGAAAATGAACAATGCAAAGGAAGACAGAGAAAAAGGCCACATTACATATAAAGAACAGAGATGAGAAAAAGAGGAAACTTCTCATCAAAAACTATGCATGCCAGAAGACAATGGAGTAGCATCTTTAATTCTAAAACAAAGTACTGTGAATCAGAAATTCCAAGCCCAATGAAAAAAAATCTTCCAGAAAAATATGCAAAATAAATACATTTTCATGTGAACAAAAGCTAATAGAATATACTTCCAGCAGTACAAGAAATATTAAAGGAATCTTCTACAGGCTGGAAGAATATCATACCAGAAATAGACTTGGATCTCCTAAAAGAAAGAATTTTGAAAATGGTTAAAATGGAAGTAAATATAAAATAGGTTTTCTTATTTTTAATCACTAGAAAATATAATTCACTAGAGCAAAAATAGGAGAAAGGTTTTGTGAGTTTATAGCATATATAAAAGTAAAATGTGTTGTAAAAAAACAATACCACAAAACAGGGCAGAAAAAAATTGGAAGTAGCTGTTGTGCACTATGTGAATTGGTGTAGTATTATTAGAAGGTAGACTGAAAAATTATATATGTACATTATAGGCCCTAGAGCAACCACTTAAAAATTTTTAAGTGGCATGTAACTAATAAACCAGTAGTTTGGAATTCTAAAAAATAACCCAAAAGCAGATAGGAAAATTGAATAACACATGGTACATATAGGAAACAACTAGCATGATGCTAGGTTAAAACCAGTGATATCAATAATTACATTAAATTAAATGTAAAATAAACTCACCACTTAAAGCAGAGATTTGTCCCATTGGATAAAAAAGCAAGACCGAACTATATGCTATATGTTTTCTAAAAGAAGCCCTTTTTAAATATAAGTAATTAAGTAGATTAAAAGACTAAAATGGGAAAAGGTATGTCATGCTAAAACTAGTCGAAACAAAGCTGTGCTAGCTATATTAATATCAACAAAGAATTGGTACAAGGAATATTATCAGGGATACACCAGAAAGATGTGCAATGCTAAATATTATACATCCAGAAACAGAGCTTCAAGATTCGTGAAGCAAAACCTGATAGAAAACCACAGATGTATTTCGAAACCTTAGTAGTTCTCTTAGTAATTGATGAAAATAAGGTGACAGTACAGCAGTAAGGATATAGAAGACTTGAACAATACTGCTGTCCAATTTGACTTACTTGCCAGAGAACACTTCATCCAACAGTGGTTGAATACACCTTCCTTTCCAGTGCTTTTGGAACATTCACCAAGATAAATCCATACTCTAGTTCATAAAACAAACCATGCAAATTTAAAAGAAGTAAAATCACGCAATGTTCTCTGATCCAAATGGAATTAGACTATATTGAGCAAGTGATCCCTGTTGCCTTCCACCAGGAGCAGCAGCCCCAGAGTGTCCACACACTGCATGGTTTTTAGGTGATGAGGTCCCCATGAATATTAGGAACACCTTTATGCCTATAAACTTGACAATTTAAGCAAAAGGTACAAGATCTTTGAAAGACACAAATTACCCATTCATATACAAGAAGAAGACAATCTGAATACTCCTATATCTCCCCAAAAAGCTGAATTTACAGATTAAAAACTTCTAACAAAGAAAATCTAGGGGCAGATGGCGTTACTGAAAACTTTAGTGAAGCATACAAGGAAAAAAACGATTCTAATTTTACAAAAAAAAATTTCTTAAATAGAAGAAAAAACTTTCTAAGTCATTTTATGAAGCTAGCATTATCCTGATTACAATATCCAACAGTGACATTATAAGAACAGAAAACTGTTGACCAATATCCATGAACATATACACAAAATCCTCAAGATATTATCATAGCATATTCAGCAATTTATAAAAACCATAATGCATTATAACAAAGTGGTATAGATTCTGGAAATGCAGATTGTTTCAATATACAAAAGTCAAACTGCCTAATTCACTGTATCCGCAGGGAAAAAAAAGAAGAAATAGATGCAGGAAAAGCATTTGACAAAATTGAACATCCATTCATGACAATATGGTATTAATAGAAGGCTAACTACATACAACAGTAGAACATAATAGAGTCCAGAAATAGACTCACAAACGTGGTCAGTTGATTTTTGAAAAACATGCCAAGGCAATTCAATGAGAGACATAGTCTTTCATTAAAGTGTGCAGGAATAATTAAACATCCATGTGCAAAAGAATAAATCTCAACCTATACATCACACCAAATAAAAATTAACTCAAAATGGATTTTAGACCTAAATGTAAATCCTAAACAATAGAAGCCCTTGAGGAAAAGATGGGACAGTTTTCTTTGTCATCTTGAGTAGGCAAGGACTTTTTAGTATAATCCATATAAGAAAATTTGATAAGTTGGGTTTTATCAAAGTTTAAAGCCTCTGCTTTTCAAAATGCACTTAGGAAAATAGAAAGAGAAACTGGCTGGAAGAAAATATTTGTGAAACATACATTAAAAGGAATTTGTGTTCCGAATATATAAAGAACCCGCAAAACTCGATACTAAGAAAACAACCCTTTTTTTTTTAACATATAGGCAAAAGTTTTCAACGGCACTTCACCAAAAACATATATAGCTGTAAAATAAGGACATGATATTAGGGTCAACATCACTAGTCATTAGGGAAATTCAAGTTAAAACCACAATGAGATAGAATTAGACACCTATTAGAATGAATTTGTTCTTCAAATGAAAAAAAAAAAGACAATACCAAGTGCAGAAAATGATGAAGAGCAACTGGAGCTCTCAGACATTGCTATAGAGATACAAAACACTACAGCCACTTTGAAATACAGTGTGGCAATTCCTTATAAAGAACATTCACATGGCATACATCACAGCAATACCATGAAAACAAGTTCGTGCAAATACCTGAATGCAAAAGTTTATAGCAGCATCATTATAACTGAAAAACCTCAAAACAACCCAAATATACTTTACCTGGAGAATGGGAAAAATAAACTATGTTATATCCATACAATGGAGTGCTGCTCAACAGTAAAAATAAACTACAAATACAACAACATGGATGAATCGCACATGCAATATGGTTTGGAGTGATGAACATGTTCCATATCTTGATTTTAATGTATATGTTGGTCAAAATTCATAGAACTATATTCTAAAAAGAGTAAATATTATAATACATAAATTAGACCTCAGTAAACTGATTTGAAATGAATTCCTGAACATTGCAAATAAAATTCTACAGAAAAACTCAAATGTGTAAGTGAAATTATTTGAAAATTCAAACTTACCACTCAGTTACGTACTGTAAATACTTTGGTTTACTATGCCTCATGTGACGTAAGCAAACACCTCTGTATAATATTTTTTCAAAACTGGGATTATACCATGCAACTATTTTCTAACTTTTTTACTTATCAGTATGTTAAAAAACATTTACCCTATCAACAAATGCATTTGCCACATCCTCTTATGGTCTGCACAGTACTCTACTATGTTTATGTACTAATTATTACTCAACTTATTTCCTGCTGAAGAATGTTTGCCACTCTTCTAAAGATATTTGTGAAAAATTGAGAACTACAAAATTCATATTCTTTCAATTTTCCTATTAACTCCTGTGCTAAAACAAAGTAATCAATTGTCATGGCAGAATCACATGAATTATAGTTTTTCCACAACAGATACTATTAATGATTCAAAGGATATAAGCAAAAATCACACAGATATAGCTTTCCTTTCAGGTGGGGATAGACTGACTGCTGTAAACCAACCCCCCACATCTCAGGGGCTTAACACAATAGAACTTTACTTCAGGCTTATGAGTTCCCTGGGGAGCGCCTGATTAAATGGGCAGCTTCCACCATCAGTCAGGGACCCAGGCTCTGTCTGTCCTGCTGCAGTAAGTTGAGCTTTACTTCCAAGCTAGACAACATGCCTTAAATGCAATATGTTTGTAGTCAGTGTTTCCAGAGCAAAGGGACAACCTGAGAATCAAATTTTTAGTGGAGACTGTTGAAAGCCAAGATTTAAGATTTCAGCTAATTTAAAGCTTCTCCTCAGGCCGTGGGACTACTAGAATAATAGTAGAGTTCTAGAATATGAAAGCAGGAAATGACACCACTCCTTGTTAATGAGAATTTTCCCCGAGATATCTCCAAAAAAGCAATTCTGTAGCCTCCTGTTCAAGTTGTTTAGGACCTAATGTCATTGCATTCAGGAAATTAAGAAAAGGGAAAGAAAGAACATGGCCCAAAAGCATCAGTAGCAAGTGAGAGTCATGTGAGAGTCCAAGACATGGGAAGGTGAGAGAAGAGGAAAGAACAACTTGGGAAGAAGGATGTGTGAAGAAATCATACAGGTAAGAGGGACCCGATAGTACCAGCTAGTTAAATCCTACCTGTGTAGGCACCACCTAACTACCCTGGGTGAGGCAGGAAACAGTGATGTCATGGGTTTTTCCTTCTCACTCAACTATGCCTTGTTAGTACACTGATTTTCTTCAAAAATAGGATATGTTGTCAAGTTTCAGGTAATTGGGGATTTGGGTTATTTCTCCTAAATATAGTGTTCCTATTCTCATGTAGTAGATACATCCTGACTGCAGAAATGAAAAAAAAAATTAAAAAACAGGCTGAGAGAGGTTAATATGGCTTCTTTATTTCACAAAAACAGCAGAATTTAAACTAATTGGACTATGATTACTTTTGGAGGCTTTGCTATAAAATTGACCAATACTCAAAAAGAGCGGTAAAGTGGACTCCCCTGTTCCCATCAGATTCCACAATAAATATTTTCCCACACTTGCTTAATTTATCCCTTCTTTCCCTTTCTTTCTTCCTTTTTTCCTTTCTTTTCCTTTTATTTTTTGAAGCACTTTAAGTCCCTTTTTCCAGCTCCATCATCTCTCAAATCCTCCTCCCACTTTCTAGTTGGGATGGGGTAGGGTGCTGACTTTCATTCAGTGCATGTGTGGGATGTGAGGGGTAGTCCGCAGGGCTCCGCCTCACAGTCTCCAAAATTCCTAGTTGGAAGAGGGCCGTAGCCTCTCATTAGTGCAGGGCTGGAATGGACGACAAGACTCTGCCCACAGTCTGCAGGACGTGGGACTGAATGAAAAGGGGAAGGAGCTCAGCTTTTTGTGGTATTACCTGAAGGAGAATGGACTTAGTCAAAAAGGTTCTGTCCTGTAAAGGGTGTGTGCAAACACACACACACACACACACACACACACACACCAGGGAACTCACCTTCAGGTTACTCCTCAAGTCCTGATGTCCCTAGCCTGTCTGCCATCTTGTTTCAACCTGTCAGAATTTTATTAGTTTCCCTATGTTTTTTGTGTAGGGGTTTTACTTGTAAATAGCAGGAGGAATGGAGTAGAATATGCTTAGTCCATCTTGTTCAGAATTGGAGGTCCACTGCTATTATTATTATTATTATTATTATTATTATTATTATTATTATTATTATTATTATTTTAATGGTGGTACTGGAGATTGAATCCAGTGCTAAGCACACGCTCTACTACTGAGCTATACCCCACCCCCCATCCTTTTTAAACTTCATGAGATTGATGAGTCTCTTACTGATTTTCAGCATTATTTCCTAGTATATGTATTTAATAATTTATATTTCCCTTAAAGTGTGGCTTTGGTTGCATCTAATAAACGTTGATATGTATTTTTATTAATCCAGCTACAAATATATTCCAGATTCCCCTGAGCCCATCCATTGAGCTTTCACGCATCCATCGTTAAGATTCTTAATTTACAGATAAGCTACAATTGTCTAGTAAGGATTTATTACTGATTTCTAGCCTTATTGCACCTCATTGAGAATATATATTATTGAAGTGTTTTGAAATTTGCTGTTTACACTTTATGGTCCAGCATGTGGTCAAATTTTGTAAACGTTCTATGTGTACCTGAACAGACGTGTATGCCATGTATAATTAGATCACATTTCCTAGTAGTGTCAAATCTTCCATATGCTTACTGTTTGTGTGTGTGTGTGTGTGTGTATTCTATTATGTAATCAGAGAGTATGACTCCTTTTAGTTCTGCCAGTTAAAAATATATATTTGAGGATATTTGTTACATGCATGTAATTATACATTTGTGTTATGTTCTTGGATAATTTAATCTTTATCACTACAATGTAGTAGTTTTTTGGTGTTAAAATTTACTTTGCCTATTGTTTATGCTGTAGTTTTTAATGTAGTGATAATTTGTAGCCAAGGATGATAATGTCTTTCCTCCACAGAAAATATTATTTTTCCCCTATACAAGGCATTTCCTTGACAACTGCTTATTAGTATACTTACATGAGAAGAGGGATAGGGAAGTGAGAAAAAAGAACAGGGAAGACTGGGCTCGACCAGAGGCACAGAATTCATCCAAACGGAACCCAATTGTTCATAACACCAAAGGTCAGCCTGGCGGAAAGTGCTACCATGAAGCCACTCTGGAAATTAGTCTAGAAGATCCAGAAGACATAGAAGAAGCTTCTTCTGGCCAGGCAGCGGGTCAGTGGCACTCAGTTCTCCAGAGCTCTGATTTTTGGAGATATTTGGACTCCAGAACTGCATGTCTCTGTAATGTTTTCCCCTCCAGGATTCTAGGAAATTTAATCCAGGTACTCAGTGTAGTAATCCATATTTTCTCCCGGGAAGACGAGGCTGTAGTCATTGTTTTCCTAGGGCACTGTGAGAAGTAATGTGCAGGCCCTCCCCGTGGCCGCAAGCACTTTTGCTCCTGCCAGGCAGGACCGTGGACAGCGCTCTCCTTCGGCTCAGGGGCTCCAAGTACTCACAGGTACTTCCTCCCCGAAGGGCGGGGCTGTGGATGTTGTCCTCCTTGGGCATTCTGGGAAGTGTAGTCCAAGAACACCGTGTAGTCTCATGCACTTCCGTTCCCAAAGGGCTGTACTGGGGAGTTCTGGGAAATGTTGATCTAGAGCTCCTGGTAGTTGCAGGCACTTCCGGCCCAGGTGGGCGGGGTTATGACCTTGTGTTCGCGTAGTGATTGTGGGTTCCTCATCTCGCAACGCTTCTGAACTTCCTCGACCTGCTCTTGAAGCAACAACAACCCAGCTGTGGGCTTGAGGGGGAAAGCAGATGTTTGAGGTGTGAGGACGGCAGTTTTAGTTCACATTGAGGGAATCGTCTCACGTTTAGGGAGATTCTCGGGTGCCCGGGTTGGGCGCGGTTGGGGGTTGCAGGCTCTCGCGCCCTCGGCTCCCCTAACTCTCCTCCCCCACCTGTCAGACCCTTTCCTGGAAATACAACATTGGTCAGGTTCCTTAATCTCTCTGTGCCTCTGTTTGCTCATCTGTAAAATTGGTTGATAGTAGTACCTTTCTAATAGCATTGGAATGTCCTCTGTGGTTTATTTGGGCAATGGTGATGTTTCACAGCCTCCTTTCCTTCCCCAGCCCTGACTTCACAAGAACTGCTCCAAGGTGGACGGAGTGAGGGACCCCTTGGCTCCTGGCAGCAGGGCCCCACGTAAGTAGGACTTGGCATTTTTTTCCTGTATAGTCACATAAATTGGAGAATATGTAGGATGTGTATTTGGTCTTGAGCAATGCCACTAATTAAGCCTTAGTTATCAAGTTCCAGTCTAAGGGCTTTATACAAGTTACAGTTGGGATGGCGCTATGAAAAACGTATTTATTATCTAGGAATTAATACGTAAAAATTGTTTATTAATCTACTTTAAAAATAAACCTATAACAGAACTAACTTTTATGAGAAAACTGTATTTCCAAAAACAAATTTAATGAGAAGAGTAGCAATGTTTTAAATTTTGGGCAAATCTCTTTAATTCCTGAATTTTTATAAGAAAAATAGCTGGATTTTCACATCTTTTTCTGCATTACCTGTTGTGATGTATTGTTTTGGTTGAAATAAAGAAAACAGCTTCCCACAGTTATAATTATAAAAGAGTTACTTTAATAGACTCTAAGATAATATTCTTCTTTGATACTGTACCCAAATCCCACAAGTGATAGTTTATTAAAATTATTGCAATGTAGAATCAAAACCGTATCAGAGTATTTTTCGTATGTCTTGTATCCATTCATGGTTTTGTGAAATTATGCATCACTCATTTGGAAAATATTAAATGGCTGAGTTTTGGAGGTCTTTCACATATTGATACATTTTATTTTATAGTATTTTTAAAGATCACTTTTGTCAACACCACCAGCCATCTCATCAGAAAAGTTCTGTCTCTGGAGACCTTAAGTCTTTAAGCACAAGAAACCTGTCAAGCTCCAGTCAGGCCATTGTGGTCCATCAGAGAGACAACAGTGAAGAGAAAACATTCAGATGGGAGAAGTGTGGGTGGAGGTTCTGCCAGAGACTACAACTTCAAGCCTCCCAGAGAACCCATGCTGGTTGTAGGGCATTGGATTAATTGGAGAGTCCACATGGAAGAGAAACAATATAAATAGAGGGAGTGTTCTAAGTGCTTCAGTTACACCTCAAGACTTCAGCTTCATCATAGTATCCACTCCAGAGAGAAGCCATACAAATACAAAAGTGTATACAGTATGGTTTTCAGATGGTCTTTGCGACTTCAGGGTCATCAGACTGTTCACACAGGAAAAAAAACTTCCAATTATGAGATAATATGGTAAGAGCTTCAGTTTGAGGTCGACTTTTGTGAATCATCTAATTTATCCAAGATAAATTTTTGAAGAAGTGATGAGAGTGGTATGAATTTTATCAGAGGATCCACATAGGAAAACAGTTGTATGAAATGGTGTCTTTAAAAGATTGAAATGAGATCTAAATTCATCAAGTCATGTGGTCAAGTCAAGAGAGAGAAAATATTTTCATCAAAGTCAGTGTTTTGGCCATAGCTGGACATGTCCCAGTGGTTAAGAGCCTACATGGCAGAGAACTGTTGTAAGTGTACACTAAGGACACTGGTCAGAACTTTGACATTTATCAGACATTACTCAGGAGGGAGATATTAAAAAGAATGACTATGATCACGTGCTTAAAAGTGTGATGACAAAAACTGGTTTCCAGTAAGTGTTCAGAGGACAGAGCCTTGTTCATTGCTAAGGCTGCATAGACTTACCATTGCTTTGTGCTTTGTACATATGCTGATCTTGTTTGTTATATGAGTAAAAGGGAGAAAATTATATTAAGTTCATCTCAAATTTTTCATATAAAGTTTATTCAGAAGAGCCCTGCAAAAACTAAGTAAACAGGCAAAATGCAGAAGACCAATGGCATTGCATGATCTGGTTGGGTCTTACACTATTGTGATTGGCCCCAGTTCTCTCCCCAGCCTGTATTCGTACAGTGAGTTAAAAGATCTCAGGGCTGATGAAGGGAGAAGATATGACCCAGAAGTGGCTGTAGCACACGGTGCGGTTCATTTAGGTGGTGCTTGACAGGATTGCATCTGCGAGGGGAAGTCTCACAGCACAAGACCTTGCAAAGACTACAGTGTGTGGCTGCCACCGCCGAGAAGAGCGAGAGGGCAGGGGAACTCCCAGGGGAAGTGGGACTTACAGGTCCAAGTTATGTTGCTCGGTGGCAGTCCAAGGCAGAATCTTGGGGTCAGGGAACTCCTAAAGGCAGCGGCTATTGAAGGTCTGTTATAGCTCCCGGGTTTGTCTTTATGGCTAGCAGATGTTGGATGCAGTTTTGCAGAGTATACAAAATAAGCAGGCTCTAAATGACTAACAATATGCTTATTTGGGCTGTTAAAATAATTGGCTATGAAAGGATTTTAGTTTGGCACCAGCAGGTTTTCTTGCTAATGGTCCCAACCTGCTATGAAGAAGTAAACACTCTAGGGCTGATACGCAGGGTCTATCTCTGGCTAATTTATAAAACCTTTCTCAAGTTGAGTTCTTATTATTTGGCGCTCTGTTTCATATTCCATCACTTGTAAACAATTTGAGTTCAGCTATCCTTTATGACTTTTGTGATGGTATAACCTGACTAAAAATTATTTTTGTTTATATTTCAGTAACATAAACAAAAATTATTTGTTTATTTCAGTAAGAGGACACTCCATAACACTTGAATCTTTTGACCCACTAGAGTGTTCAAGTAGAATTTTATTATAACACTTAGGAAGTGTCAAAAATCGTTACTAATGACAAAAGTTGTCATAGTAAAACTTTGATAGTTGGCTTGTTTTATTCTTCATATTTTCAGGAAGCTTTGATGTAACTGTATTCAGACTACCATAGCATTCCTTCCATTAACACTTCTTAGGTACAGCTATGCTGGATTTGAATATTAATTTTGTCAAGTTCCCTATCCAGTATTCTCCCTCCCAGACCCCAAGGGGAAAAAATTCTTTTTAATTGTTGGCATTTGGTCATTTTATTTTCAAATGTTTACATTATTGGAGTAGGCTTGACATTTTTACATAGTTGTCTCTATAAGTAGCTGTAAAAAATGCATGAATTCTGGAGAGGAGTTAGTATATTTCAAAATGTTTAACATGTGTCTCTGCGGTCTGCAAGTCCAGTGATTCGTTTATACATATGCTGCCTGTGGATGCAACTGGTGTTCCAGGTTCTTGTCCTGTCCCAAAAAGAATTCAGAGACAAGACGTAGAGGTTAAAAAAGTAAAGTGAGAGTTTATTAAAGGATGGATAGTACACTCTCAAGGAGAGAGCGGGCAGGCTCAGGTGAGCGGCTGCCCTGAGTTTCTTTGGCAAGTTAGGTACGTACGGTGTAAAAATGAATGAGTGGAACATTCATTGAGGAGGAAAGGGCTTGGGGGTCGTATTTCCTGATATCATCCCAACTCCACTTTCCCAAAGGGAGGAGGGATTTTCGTCCTTATTTAGTCTGGATCAGAAGTGTCATGGCATCAGTGCATGATGAGTACTTCTGATCTGCAAGGCTAATTTTATTGAAATGAGGGCATAATGAGCAAAAGGTTACATTCAGACGCCGGAAATTCCTGTCTTTTCTCACCTTTCTTTGTTGGTCTTCAGGCCAAAAGGTGTGGCCCCTTATCAGCCCCAAAGTTCCTGCTTTTCTTTCTCTGCCCAGGGACCCCTGCTGCTTACATGATGTGTGGTTTCGTGCATTTGGCCTGTGCCCCTCCTTTCTGCCCAATTCCTGCCATTTGGTCTGTGTCCCCCTTCCTCTGCTCATATCTAGCTCTCTGCCTGCTCTAACACATACAGACACACATGTATATTCCTTGTCATATTCTTTGTCAATATAGGCCATTAGAAGGTATTCAATATAGTTCTCTTCTATTTTTTAATTTTGCAATGAACTTCATCTTACTAAAGCAATAAATGTATGTAAAGTGGGATCTCTGACATTATGAAGTTTAACTCACCCACACTCTCAAATAAGGTCATTCCCCTTAGGGAGAGCCACAGGGCTGTGGTCCTTATGGCCTGCCTCTCCTCAGGGGTGGAGTCTCACCACCGCTCTGGATCTGGGGGCCAGGACAGTGACCCGGCTTCTCACAGGGTGCAGCCTCTGCTGTATGAGCAGGATGTTGGACTGGTCTTCTTTGCCAGCATCTCCTGGTTTATAAGATGATAGTCTGGAGCTGCTGCTTCCTGATGATATGGGAGTAGCTGAAACAAGCACAGAACCAGAGGGCATCTTGGCTCCATCTAGGTTGTGAGGCTGGTACTTCTCCTCAGGCTTATAGTTCTCGGGAGCCACAGCCGCAGGCAGCATTTGGTGGTTAGCAATTCTGTGTGTTTTCCTCCTGTGGGGATGTACTCTCTGGGTTCAGGACGATCCTTCCTTTTGCTCTGACAAGTAAATGACACGTAGCTTCAGTAGAACACTGTTGGCTTGCTGTTCTGTTCTCTTTAGCATGTGGGAGTGCTCCTCCCTTCTTCTGTGTTCCTGTTTTGTAGAGGAAGAGTTCAGTATCAATGGATTCTTTTGCTTTTATGAGTAACTTGTTCTTTCTGCCTGAGGGTTTCTAAGATTTTCATTTTAATCTTAGAATTCCAGAATTCTGCCCAGATATGCCCAGGTGGGAGTTTTTTTTCATCAATCCAGGCATGAGCCTTGGTAGGTAGCCTTATCAGTCTGCAGTGTTACTTCTTTCTTCAGCTCAAGACAGTGTCCTTCCATTATCTAGTTAATTATTTTCTCTTCTCTGTGGTTTCCTTCTTCAATTTTTGGAATTCCTTTTACTCGCATGATAGGTTTCCAGGATGTATCTTTCAAATCTCCTCTCTTCCCAACTTGATTTCCAACTGGTTGTATTTCTACTCTGTGTTTTGAGAAATTTCTATTACTTACTCTTAGAGATTACTGTCTTTGCTCTCATCATTGGCAGTCCTCCCCTTAAATTCATCTACTGAGATTTTCCATTGTTAAATTGGAGATGGGGCTTAGACCAGTTTGTGTGTGTGTGCGTGTGCATGCACACCCACGTACTTACGCACACATACATGCTGAACTTCAGTTTTCTGAAATAATCCTGTTATCATTTTTTAAAATTCAAGTAACCTCATCAAACATTCCAGTTAGTATATTTATTTTCCCAACTGTCTTAGAAATGGGGTTTTAAAAATATATTTGTTCATTATTAAAGTGAGGTCTCATAATGGTGTCTTTTGATGAATAGATGTGTCCTTAATTTTGATAGGGTCTAAAATATCAGTCTTTCCTTTTATGATTAGTGGATTTTATATGTACTTATTAAGAAAACTTCCTACCCTGAGATCATGGAGGTATTCCCCCATATTATTAGGGGATGCAATGACTTCTAATGCCAACCACCCAAACTTAGATCAGACTTTCAAGGTTGAGGACATAGACCCCACAAGACTTCCAGTCAAGCTTCCAGTTCAGGGGTTCCAATTCCACCCTCACTTCTGATCACTAATCCCTCGGGTTCGATAATTCACTAGAACAACTCACAGAACTCAGGAAAGCACTATGTTCACAAATTACAGTTTTATTATAGCAAAAGGGTATAAATCAGATCCAGCCAAAGGGAGAGACACGGGTCATGGTCTGGGAGGGTTCCCAATGCAAGGCTTCCATTGTCCTCTGTCCGTGGCGTCCGGACACATTACCGTCCCAGCACACAGGTGTGTAGCCCTGTGCAGAGGACAGCCAACTGGGGAGGCTCACACAAGCTCCAGCGTCTGTAGAGTTTATCGGGGCTTTATTATGTAGCATGATTGACTGAATCATTGACCATGTGACTCAATCTTCAGCCTCCTTTCTCTCCATAGACTAGTATCACCTGGCTCAAAAACCTCAAATCACATGGTTGGTCTCTCTGGGGTGATCAGCATTCATCCTGAGTCATGTCTTTAGCGTAGTCATGTCCAGGGACCCACCATAATCCATCTCTCTAGCATAACCTATCAGGTGTAATGCCAGGAATAACAAAGACTTACTCCACTACCTCCCTGGAGCTCAGACAAAGGCCAGCCAAATTATTTATTATACAAATTAACAATATGCAAATATACAAGGTGCATACAAATTTAGAATTATTTTATGTTCTTGATGAATTTAACATTTTATCAATATGAAGGGTATTTCTAACAATGCTTTCTTTCAAAACATCTTAAATGGACACATTGTAACTGTACTTCAATAAAAATAAAAAAGCATCTTTATTAATATCTGCTTCACATACTATAAAATTCACCCTTTTAAAATGTACAATTCAGTGGGTTTAGTATATTCAGAGTTGTGCAACCATCACCATTTAATTCCAGAACATCTTCATCACCCCTAAATGAAACCCTGCACCCAGTCACAGTCACTCCCCATTCTTCCTCCCCGCAAGCCCCTGGCAACCCTTAATCTGCTTTCTGTCTCTATGGATTTGCCTAATTCGGACATTTCATATACGTGGAATCGTACACTGTGTGGCCTTTTGGGCTGGCTTCACTTAGCATAATGTTTTCACAGTTCATCTTTGTATCAGTACTTCATTCCTTTTTTATGGCCAAATTATGTTCCATCCTATGGGTGTACATTTTGTTTACCCATCCATCGGGTGATGGACATTTGAGTAGTTTCCACTTTTTGTCTGTTATAAATAATTATGAACACCCATGTGCAACTTGCATGGTCTAGCAATGCTTTTTGCTTTAAAATACATTTTGTCTGATATTAATATTGTATTTGAAATTTTGTCAAAGTAATTTCAGGCTTAGGGTCATATCTTTTCTTCCAAAAAGGATTTTTATTTGATACTATTAGATGCCTGAGAGCATTAGCGATTAAAGATTACTTTTATCCAGTTTCAAGGATACCAGCTGATTTGGGGCTATGCTTCAGCCCCACCAGAGCAGATCTATACCCCTTCACTCTCCCCGCTAGGGTACAGTGGGCTTTGGTGTCCAACACAAAACATAGGAGTTTTACTAGTTCCTTGCTCATGGGAGGCACTGGACTCCAACAGTTACCCATCCCCAACTGGTTGTTGACCCCTCAATGCGTCCTTTGTCTGAAGTTGCAAATGCAATTAAGTGAAATCAGGTTCAGTATAGCAGAGCAGAAACTTTACTCATTAATCAGGGAATGGAGAAGGGGAACTCCTGATCTAAAAACACCTTTTCCCCAAAGGGAGGGGAATAAGGCGATTTTAAGGGTTAGAAGCAGATACGTCATCAGGGCTCTAGGAAAGGGGGTGGGGTGTGGGCAGCCGGGGCATGCGCAGTCTTCCCGGCTTCTCGGCACCCGGCTGGAATTGTGCCCAGCAGAATACAAGCCCCTTCCTTGGGCAGAGATCTCTTAGCACGTTAATGAAGCGAAGGTAACCCTGGGACACCGTCAGGTCTCATCTGCACAGGCACGTCCCTGTGGTGAAGTCAGAGCTGGTTCAGGACGGTTGATCACTTCATCTCATATGGCGCAGGTGCGAAGCAGCTCTGGTGCTTCTGAAACAAACACAGTGGTAAATCAAGGCAAGGCTCCTTTAGCTCTCAGGGCCTGGTATGGGTGACACAACTTTTATAACCGTAGCTCCATCATTGTGTCAGGACAAGTGCCTTGTTTCTTGGCCTTACAGTTTCCTGAGTTGGCGAGTGCCTCTCAGGGCAAAAGTGGCTCCTGTAACTGGCTCTCTTCTCTAGATTTCCCTATTCTCCTGAATTTTGGGCTGCTAATTCATTCTCCACACGTTCTTTTCTTACAGACAGACCTTGTGTGTGTGTGTATGTATGTGTTTTTTTTGTGTTTATGTGTCTAGTTAATGGGAAATACCTATTTTGCCACTAGTCAAAGTAGAAGCCTCCATTGTATTTTTTAATTTGGCAGTAATCTTTATCTGAAAATTATCTTTCCTATTATTGAGTTAATCCTGTTTCATATGTGAAACTACAAAACAATTATTACCAAATGTTTCTACTTTTCGGCAAAATCCTTTCATCTGATTCCTTAAAATGGTTCTTTAAAACCACTATTTTTCACATATTTACTGTTTTTATTTTTCCTCCTTAGAAGTGCTTTGCCAAGGATTTGAAGTGGCTTCAACTGGTCTTTGCTCAGATGTTTCCAGTACCATCTATGACGTGTTCTATCAAAAGAGATGAACTTTAAACAGGCCTTTAGATTTAAATTTTACTTTATAGGAAACAGAATAGACGAAGAAACTATCTAATGATATGAAAAATAAACAGGAGAAATTCAGAATGTAGATCATCATGACAACCAACCCGATTCCTCAACAGGTCAAAGTTCTGTAAGAAGAAGTGAATGGATGGTATTCAAGAATAAACACACCTGAACAAATAAAATGAATGGACTCTGGACATTGATTTGAACAAACCACTGATGAGGGGGTTTGGGGAAAATCTGAAAACAGACTGGATATTAGGAAATATTAAAGAATTAATAATTATTTTATTTAGCATGATAAGGGTATTGTGGTTTTGAAAGAATATTTTTATTTTTTAAATATTTAACAAGGTGTGAAAAGACATGATGTCGGGGATTTGTTTCAAAATTCTACTATAACTAAAAATAATAGTGATAGATGAATTAAATGTTTAAAATTAAGTTGAATTTTGGATATGAGTATATGGGGTGCATTTTACTGTTCTCTCTTTTGAAAACTTTCATAATAAAAAGCTACAAAATACATTTCCTGCCTAGGAGAAAAATCATCACGTCCTTGTTCACTTGGCTTATTCAGTCACAGGACACTTTATTTGTCAGGAGCAGAACTTAGAAGTATGTAATCAAATATCTGAAGCCAAACTTGCGTTAGAAAACAACTGTGGATTTTATATATGCACACGTCACAATATTTTCTTAAATTCCTTGCAATGGAGCTGCTTTCGTTTGCCATAACAATCACTATATTTGAAAAAAAAAATTGAAGTTAAAGATATTCCTGTTTGTACTTTAATCAACGTGTGTATAGCCTTTTTACAAATTCTTAGCGTATGGTAATGAACAGCTCAAGAACCCTTAAGTGCTTTGCTAATAAAGGAAGCAAAGGAGTCAAAACACTTCATTTCAACCCCTCCCCCCTCTCCCCAAGACGCACAGCTTGGACAATGAAGACAGATTTCCTACCTTTCCTCCCATCGTTTACTGGGTACATGAACATAACTTCAGTTTTATTAGCATACCTTTACTATTCCAGGAAATTCTTGCCCAAGCAAATTGCTGGATTGTTCATTACAGGAACTTCCACGAACACCCATCAACTCTACCATCTCTTCAAAAGAAAGCATCGACAGTTTGCACCTGTAGACTCGTTGTCTACAAAAATCCTTCCTGGTACCGTCAATGTTGGATTGTAGCATCATGACCTTCACGCAGTCCCAGTCAAGTCTTTTGCATTTAAAGACCCACCTTAAACCAAACTTCCAAGTCTCAGTAAATTCCAACCCTACTTCCTGGCTCCCCCGACACTTTATCAAGGTGCCAAAGCTCTGTCGAGGTGGCGTTTCTCCCTTGCCGCGGTAAGCAATACACTACGTTCTTATCTCGTTAACAGGTTTTATTGCTGATATTTGGGGAGCCAGCATCCGAAACAAGTTTGAAATCCAGTGTTCCTTAAGTTCAGCTCAGCCTAGATCACTTTTATGTTTCCCATTTTTTAGTCTACCCTTTGCCCCTAAAGTTTTTGGCTTTTAACTGACTTGTAGCGCAAGCCCCGCTTTTCTCTCTTATACGGCCGCATTTTTTAAAATTCGCAATTATTGAGTTGTTACCCAAACAACTATCTTCTTACATTATTATCTCATGAGCTTCAAGAAATGAATAAAACGAAAAAGAATCTGACAATTAATAGCACCGGAGAAGTGACTCTCAAACCAAACCAGCTCTACAGTCAAAACCAAAGCCAAGGCTCCTGCGAACTGCATCCTGGGAAATGTAGTCCCCGAGGTATGTTAACGCGGAGGCGCACCCTCTTGGGGATTCTGGGAAATGTAGTCCGGGAACGGTGTGTAGCCAGAGGCGCTTCCGCTCCAGGAAGGCTAGGTCACTACTGCGATTGCTTCCAGTGAGGTGAGTTAACCCCGCGCGTCCCTCCAATCTCTCCGAGCCTTTTCGGCCTCCGCGTAGGGCCAGCGGAGCCCCGGTCCTCGCCCCTGGGAAAGGGAAGCTGCGGAGGGCGGGGAGAGAGCCGCGGCGGCGGCGTGCACCCCCCGGCGGACCTCCGGCGTCGGGGCGGGCTGGCGTCGTGCATCGAGTGTGCGGATCTCCCGCGCTCTCCGCTCCCCGCGCCCTCCTCCAGGACCAGCCAGCTCTGCGTCCTTCTTGCAGTGAAATATTAGGCGACTTACTTAGTCTCTCCCTGCCTCAGTTTCCTCCAGTCAGTTCCTCTCCAGTGGTGTTCTTTTGAGAATTAAGTGAGACTATATATGAAAGGCTTAAAAATAGTGCCTCGTGCATAGTAAAATGTGGGCTGTTATCATAGGTTCTAGTATAATACTCTGGCGTCCTGTTGGGAAGCGCCTGCGAGCTCGGGATGGGGTCGGAGCCCCAGCTACAGCCCCACTGTCCCCTGGTCACTGATGTGGGGCTATTCCTGGATTCCTGGACTCTTTCTAGACCTTTGTTTAGGAAGGAGAGTTACCTTCAACTGGATCGTGGAAAAAGTCCTCTGTGGTTTATTTCAGACTGAGAAATCATCGTGATCACGGCTTTACAAGAGTGCCTGCAGTGTAGTGAGGCCTTAATAAAGAATGTTCAGTATCGTATAATAACCTCGTGGTGTTAATTTAAGTGCTACGCGATTTCTTAGTCTTAGGTTTTTATTGGTCATTGTTTACCTTCATGCAAGTGGGAGAAGAAATCTTAAGCTCTTCCAGCTTAATAACATGTGCAAGCAGTTACACCTTTTAAGGGGGGAAAAATCCACGGCAATTTAACGTTCATTAACAGCAACACAAATTATCTGTGAGACAACCGGTCAGAATTTGACGTTTCTGAGAGTAAGGGTGACTCAAGAGACAGAGCAGTCATCTCTGAATTCAGTGTTTCTTAAGATTCATTTTCGTGAAGCATATTCGCAAAGGCAGTTCTGGGACTCATAAGAGGACAAGCATTGTCTGAAGCTGCAGGGAACGGGGAACACCGGCATTACTACACCCGTTTACAAGTGACTGAGGCACCTGGAGGTTAATAACGTGCTACTAGTAAGGAGAAAGTAATTAAGGAGAAATGCCGGAATTTGAACCCAGGTGTTTGGGCCCGGTTAAGTTGTCCTGTCTCTCGTTTCCTTGATAACCAGCCTCAGGAATACCCTGGGAGCTCCAAGAAGCACTTGGGTTAGGGCTGTTAATAGATTGTTCATGAGCTAAGGAAGCTGAATTCAGCCTCTGTTCTCACTAGGTTATGTTGGCTCTGCGTTGCCTAGAGAAAAGGGCCCTTCTTCCTGCTCACCTGATGTACCGTGTGGGCTAGCACATCTCCAGCATCTCTCTCATCTCAGCTTTCCCTTCCCCAGTTTTGTCTTCCCGGAGCCCTGCCTGCCACCAGAAGGACGAGGGAAAAAAATGACCAAGTTCCAGGTAAGTTGGGTTGGCCTTTATTTCTTACAATGACATCTCATTTCACAGCTGGACACATTTTCCTCCTGCTCAGGGAGGGTAAGAGGGAACCCAAAGCCCTCGCTTTTTGTTTCTTTCCAAATAATAGCATGAAACTTAATAGATTTTTTTTAAAGTAAAAACAGTCCCCATATTATAAACATGTTTGCAGAGCAGCACTTTTCATTTTCCCACATTCCTTTTCATTCCTTTGTGTTTGCACGTGTAGATCTGTTATCAGCGTTTCAGTGCCATCTTGCATGTTTAAAACTGAATTTTATATCATCTACAAGTTAAATGGCCTTGTCGTTTTCCATGATTTACCAATATGTCCCCCTGTTGTCCATATTTATGTGGTTTCTGAATTTTACCATTTTAATATGTTTACAAGGACAGTTTTCCTACATATATAAACCTTTCTTCCCAAACAGGAAATTTGAGAGTTCTATTTTCTTCTTAAAATTTTAGGAACTCAATTGTTTCCTCATATGTGGAGTCTCACGTTTTGTGGCTAGAATGTCTGAAGTATGGTTTGGTGCAACAATCCAACTGATACTGAACTCGGAAAAAAATAATTTTCATTGTTTTCACACAAGAACAACTAGATTCTTTGATTTTAAGTTAAACCATGTATGTATTATGGTTAAGTATCTGTTTCATTCATCGACATGTTAGTATAAAGAAGTACACATTTAGTTTTAAAAGTCTAACAGCAATAGGGACATCTGTGTGAGGACAGAGATGGTCTTATGTGCATTTTAACATGAACAGATTTGTGAGCATTCAGATACCTGCTAAAATCCACTCAGTGGCCAGCTCACACTACAGTTCCCGTTGCCTGGGCCAGGAGTTGCAGGTGTCCAGTGAGGGTAAATGGGGAGACCCAGCAGAAGAGACTACTCCATGCGGGGACCTGAGGCCACGTTGTGTGCGTGCCTGGCATGGCTGGTGGACGGAGGATTCTGAGAATAGCACTGCCGCTCACCTGGTTCCTTTTCTGAGTGCCTGTCTCTTTTTGGCCAGATGTGTTAACTAGCTGTTTGATACATAGAGGCTCAAGACTCCAGCCAAAGCAAATCAGAGAGGAGCAAGGTCTTCAGATAAATCTTCTCATAAAGGAAAACACTGTATACAAAGTCATGAGACCCGCAGGAGACAGGAGTGAGGGTGGGGCGTGAGGGTGGGGATTTATACGTGCTAGTAAAGGCTTAGTATTCCTCACAGGACTCTTACTGATGCATGAGATCACCTCAGTAGGATTACAAGCAAGGGAAATGAACAAGCGGTATGTGTGGGAGGGGGTAAATATCAAAAGATGATGTTTTGAGAAAGTGAAATAAGTGGGATTTGGGGGGGGATTTTTAGAAAGAGCTGTTTTTTAAAAATTTTGTTCTGTTTTGTTTTGTTTTTTGGTGTATTAATGGAGGTCCTGGGGTCCTGGAGATTGAAGACAGGACCTCATGCATGCTAAGCATGCACTCTACCACTGAGCTGTACCCCTCACCCTCCAAAGAGCTGTTTTTATCACTTACCAAATTACCCAAGATTTAAGAAGGAAGATAATACCCTGTTTGGGCCAGAGTATGGAGAATCAGGGACACTTCCAATCTGTTACTGGAAGAGTTGATTGGGAAAATTGCCATTTTACTAGCAAAGGTAAATATTTGTTGACAATGCAGTTGCCACTTCTTGGAACTTATCCCAAAGGAAATAAGCAGACAAGTTGGCCGAATCTGTGTGAAAAAAAGTTTTTCGCAGCATTATTAATAGTTTAAAAATCTTAAGGTATTACATTGTTGTTTAATTTAATGGCATCGTTAAATATGTGTTTTTTCACTTTCATGAAATGACCATACAGCCATGAATAATGAAATTAATAGTAACAGTGGTGACTGGCATTTGTTGAGTATTAACATTCTTTTTTTTTTTTTGGTTGGGGGAGGTAATTAGGGTTATTTATTTATTTAATGGAGGCACTGGGGAGTGAACCCAGGTCCCCCTGCAGGCTTAGCACGCGCTCTACCAGTGAGCGCTACCCTCCCCGCTGAGCAGCCTCACTGAATCCCTTCAGGTACCCTGGGATGTTGCGCTCTTGGTCAGATGGGCAGGTGCTGAGAAGCTGGGTGGCTTGTCCAAGGTCAGAGATCTAGTCCTGTGAACGGAGGCAGTTCGTCTCCAGAGCCTGTGCCCGTCACCTTGACACTGAAGGCTGCCACCGACACAGACGGCGAGTTCCCGAGACAATGAACTAGGGACCTGCCTGTGGAGGCGCCAAGGCCGGTCAGATCGGCAGCACCGACAGAACAGCGGTACCGCCCGGCGGGGGAGGAGCTGGGCGCGGAGGAGTGCCCGTCTGTGGGGCTAAACTAACTCAGCATTTCCCACAAAATCTGGCACTTTCAGCCCAACTGTAAAATGCACGTCCGCCGTGATTTAACAGTGGCAGTGACAGTTCTGAGATGCAGCTCTATACAGGGCACTATTTTACATGTATCTCAGGGTTTAAAAAAAATTGGGGGAGGGGGTTCCTTCCTCCGGGCCCCACCTCCCCACACACATGCCCCCCCCCAGCAGTTTTGGTGTGACTGTGGGAGGGGAAAAGGAGACAGTCTCCTAAAACGAGTCGTTCAGGTTGCTCAGAATCTGGAAGAGCTTCCCACATCTCTCCTCCCCCTTGTCAGTGCTGGCCGTCTCCCAGGGGAGGTTGGTTGTAAGATTGAGGCTACACATGTTTCATGTTGTAGGAGGCAGTGACGTTCAAGGACGTGGCCGTGACCTTCACGGAGGAGGAGCTGGGGCTGCTGGACCCCGCCCAGAGGAAGCTGCACCGAGATGTGATGCTGGAGAACTTCCGGAACGTGGTCTCTGTAGGTGAGGATGGGCGCCCTTGAGCAGGGTTTCTCAGCCTCGGCACTGCTGACATTTGGGGCCAGATGATTTCTTTGTTGTGGGGACCGTCTCACGCGCTTTAGGATCCCTGGCCTCAGCCTGTGACTTCACGGCTTTAGGGCTTCTTATAGATCAGAGTTTTCCAGTCCCTTTGGAGCACAGAGACAAGATGTTTCTAGTCTTTGTTCCAAGGGAAACATTTGCCTTTCATAAATGAACTATAAACAGTTGAACTTAAATTTGTGGGTCATGAAATCAGTAAGCTGCATCAGCATTCCTGTAGTAAAAATGTAGAATACAGTAGCGATGAATGGTGCAGGTCGTAGTGACTGCTGCAGCTGTTACCGCGAGGAGCGTGAGACCGCAAAGGCCGTGATGGAAACAGGCTGTCTGGAAGCAGTTCATTTAATCTTTTACTTCAGTCATTTCCATGCAGTAGTCATGCATTTCTAACAACGTATATTCCTTATGCTGGATCTGATCAGAAATGCTTGGTGAACTTTGGGGGAGGCGCGAAGCCTCACACCATGGGACTGGGACCAAAACTGTTCAGTGCTTTCTTCCTTTAATGTTTTCGCAGGGCACCAGTCCTCCAAACCAGAGATGATAGCCCAGCTGGAGAGAGAGGAAAAGCTTTGGATGACAGAGATCCAGACTCAGGGAGGTAGGCATTCTCTGGCTGGAACGTGGCTCTCCCACACACCTCCCACCCCTCTTTCTTCTTCATTCCTGTCTCTGCTCAGAAGTCCTTTCACCCAAGGCTGTTTCCGACCAGTCCTTTTAAAATACCACCCACCCTTCACTCTCCATTTACCTGAATTTGTGTCTTAAGTACCATCCCTCCAGACTTATTAGTATATATAAGTTTTTAATTGTGGCAAAATATACATAAAATGTATCATTTTAACTGCAAGTTCAGTAGCATGAACTACATTCACATTGTTGTGCAACCTTCAGCACTGTTTCCCCCCAGAACTTTTTCACTATCCCAAACTGAAACTGTCCCCATTCAACAACTCCCCATCCTCGCCTTACCCTCAGTCCCCAGTAACCACTGTCCCACCTTCTGTCTCTGAATTTTGACTATTCCATGTACCTCCCATAAAAGGAACCATACAGTATTTGTCCTTCTGTGTCTGGCTTACTTCACTTAGCATGATGTCTTCAGGGTTCATCCATGTTGGAGCACATGTCAGAATTTCCTTCTTTTTTAAGGCTGAATAACGACCACATTGTATATATACACCACATTTGCTTCATTCATCCACTGGTGACATTTGGGTCGTTTGCGTCTTTTGGTTATTGTGACTCACGCTGCTGTGAGCATCTGTGCTGTGTACAGACACCTATTTAAGTCCCTGCTTTCCGTTCTTTTGTGTATATACCTGGAGTAGAAACGCTGGAGCATGTGGTAATTCTGTTACTCAGTGTTTAGGGAACCACTATACTGGTTTCCATACCAGCTGCGCCATCTTCCACTCCCACCAGCAGTGCGGAAGGGTTCCAATTTGCAGCATCCTCACCGATACTGGTTATTTTGTTTGTTTTTATAATACCTATTTTAATGAGAGTGAAGTGGTACACATTGTTTTTGACTTGCATTTCTCTAACGATTTAGTGATGTTTTGCATCTTTTATTGGCCACTGGGTATATCTTCTTTGGAGAAATGTCTACGTAAGTCTTTTGCTCATTTTTGAATCAGAGTGTTTGTTGTTTTTCAGAGTTCTTTGTATATTTTGAGTATTAATCACGTATCAGTTACATGATTTGCAAGTATTTTCTCTTTCCATGTGTAGCCTTTTTACTTTGTTGAGTGAGTCTTTTTGATGCACAAGTTTTTAATTTTCATGAAGTCAAATTTGTTTTTTGGTTTTTTTTTTTTTTTTTTTTTGGTTGCCTGTGCCTTTGGTGTCCTATCTAAGAATTGTTTTTTGGTTTTTTTTTTTTTTGGTTGCTTGTGCCTTTGGTGTCCTAAGAAATCATTGCCAAATCCAATGTAATGTAGCTTTTACTCTGTTTTCTTCTAGGAGTTTTAAAGTTTTAGCTCTTACATTTAGATCTTTGATGCATTTTGAGTTGACTTTTGTATATGGTGTGAGGAAGCGTCCAGCTTCATTCTTTTACAGTGTGAATATCCAGTGTTCCCAGAACCATTTATTGAAAAGACAGTCCTTTCCCCATTGAGTGGTCTTGGCACCCTTGTCAGAAATCGTTTGACTGTATACTCAGTAGTTTATTTCTGGGCCGTTTGGTTTATTCCCTTGGTCTGTATGTATGTCTGTCTTTATCCTAGTACTGCACTGTTTTGATTACTATAGCTTTAGGGTAAGTTTTAAAATTAGGGTGGGAGTCCACCAACTTTTTTCAAATTTTTCAAGATTGTTTTGGCTATTTGAGTCCCCTCAAGTTTCCATGTGAATTTTGGGATGGCTTTTCCTTTCTCTGTGTTGGGATTTTGATAGAGATTACAGTGACTCTGTAGATCCCTTTGGGTAGTGTTGGCAAAACAATATGAAATCTCTCAACATTACATCTCTCAATCCATGAATGTGAAATGTCATTCCATTTTTCAGTGTCTTTAATTTCTTTTATCAGTGTTTTATAGTTTTTGGTGTACACATCTTTCACCTCTTTGGTTAATTCCTAAGTATTTTATTTTTGATGCTGTTGTAAATGGAATTGTTTTCGTAATTTCGTTTGCAAATTGGTTCATTGTGTATATGGAAGTGCAACTATGGAAATGCAACTATTTTTTAATGTCTATGTTGTGTCCTACAACTTTGCTGGATTCATTTATTGGCTTTAACAGTTTTTTGTGTGTGGAATCTATATTCCTAGCCAGACCGTCACCTTCTCACCCATTCATTCTGTCCTCTCTGCCCTCTCCTCGAATACTTAAACAATCCCTATGTGGAGTTTTCTAGTAGAAATTTCAAATATGACATTTATGGAAGTCACAGATCCAGCTGTGTAGATAAGCTGAATCTGTATAGGACAAGAGAAGTAGTTACCAAAATGAACCTTTTGCAACTTCGAGTACGTTCAAGTGTAATCTGCTTAATTTGGTAACACTCTTAACTCATTTATCATAAGAATTACTTTATATGCATTTAACCCTTGCAATAGTCCTGACCACCCCGGCAATGTCATCATGTCATTTATGAGATGAAACATACCTTAGAAAAATGTCACGCAGCTTGTTAAGTGGGTGAGTCGGGATTTTAAATCTTGATTTTAAAGCCCGTTTGCTCTTAGTAAAACCACTGATTTAAACCTGTTATTATGTTCATGGAAATGCCATTTTGCTGTTTTCCTGCAAGTGCAGCCTCTACTACAGAAGTAGAATTTCAAAACAACATGTACAGCATAGAAAATCAGTTACTTTTTGTGTACATGCTGCATGCAGATAACCGTGTAACAAAGCACCACACTGGGGGCATCCACGATAAAAATGATTTAACGGGCTCCCGTCTGTAAAAACACACACACACACACACACACACACACACACACAATCTGGACGATCTGGTCTTTCCATGGCTTTAAAGGGTTTTATTTTGGAAACATTAAAATACACAAGTCATGAAAATCGTACACTGTAGTCAATACACATTGGTTTCATCTCAACCGTCCTCACCTCCCTGCCATTCCTGTGTTGTCAGCCCTCTCACTTTTGTTCTTGCTGGAGTTTGCCATGTCACCCACAGGTACTTGAGTATCTGCCCCCGAGAACTCACCTAATGCCTATTCTGTGATCAGCGTAGACTCACGTATATTTATCTTTACTTTGGGTTCAGTCCAACGTGGCCTTGTTTATTTCGCTGTCAAAGTCTTCCTGCTTTGACGGTTGGGAGCTCTTAACAATTGGCTCCTCTCTCCCGTTGCCCCGGCCCCACCCTTAAGTTTTGGGAGCATTTCCTTCCCTTCTGACTCTACCAGACGCTCCACTTCATCTGGTATTTTTCTTGCCCAGCCTTAGACTCGGCCATTTGTCCAAGGACTCTGGTTCCTTTTAGCGGAGAATGGTATTAGAAACCAAGATTTGTGCACTAGTCACAAATGCTTTTCAGTCTGCCTTATTGAGAAACAATTTACATATAGTAAAATTCACCCTTTTGAAAATAAACTAACTTATAAGTTCAGAGTTAGAGGACTGTTACATACATAGTGTAAAGAGTTCCCTTACACTCTTCACCTGGTTTCCCCCAGGGCCCATTTTTAACACCTTACATGACCTTACACCTTACATGGTAAATTTGTCACAACTACAGAATTCATGTTGGTACCTTACTTTTATATATATATATATATATATATATATATTAAAAATTGGCCTTATCAAGCGATTCTTGAATAGAGCAGCATTCCCCCGAGCAATTGGAAGGGCGCCCCAAGGAGGTGTACAAAAGGGAAGGTTTCTACAGGCAGAAGGAGGATGGGGCAAGGAAGTTGTTAGTAAAAGAAAAGAAATAATTCTTTCAGGCCAGGCCATCTTTTTAGGGAGTCTTCAGATGCAGAGTACCTCACTAACACTGGCCAGGAAGTTTCACACTGTCTGCTTCAAGGCCACATTCTTGGGAGAGGTTGAAACCGCAGTTCCATCTTGGTTTGCCATCATGGGGGTAAATGACCCCATTGGGGGCTGGTTATTTCTTAACGTTTCCTCCCTTTTAATCAGACTCTCAAAACGTAAGGCATTGGCGCTGCCCTCAGCTGCGGCTCTGTGATTCCTGCGGCTTTGCTGGTTCTTGGCAAAGGGACCTGTAGGTCATGCTTTTATTTCCTCCCCGTGAGGCTCACGGGTCACGGTCCCAGGTTTGCAGTCCTTCAGTCGGTCATTCTCTTTGTTCCTTTTCTGATGCTGTTCTAGTCTAGGGAAATCATTTGCTTGGCTGTTAGCAGCTGTGAACGTGCATTTAAAGCTTTTGAGAGAATTCCACAAGCCATAGGGATTTTAATAACTAAAAGCAGGACCCAAACCAATCAAAACCAAGTGAATCAAAGAAAGACCCCCCATTGAAGGAGTCATCTTCTTAAGCCAAGTGGCCTCCTCAGTGATCCTATGTAACTGAGTTTCAACTTGGCCAGAAGTGTTAACCCAGGTCCAGCGGGTGGTGCTGGCCACGCACAGACACCTCCTCTTTCAGCCATAAGATAGTCAAGGGCCATCCTATTAGCAAGAACCACCTTGGCCAGAGGGTCCAGATGTTTCTGCTGGGCAGCTGATGTCTTAGCAAGGGAACCTACAGTTTCTTCAAGAGTTAAGGAGAAGGTGGGGAGGGTAGAGCTCAGTGGTCGAGTGAGTGCCTAGCATGCACAAGGCCCTGGGTTCAATCCCCAGTGCCTCCATTAAAAATAAACAAACCTAATTATACACCTCCCACCCTCACTAAAAAAAAAAACTAAAAATAAGAAGAGGTTTCCCTTTTTTTTTTTTTAAACAACACAAGTTTATTGTCTTACAGTTCTGAAGCCCAGAAGTATGAAATGAGTCTCACTAAGCTATACTCAAAGTGTTATAAGGACTGGATGCTTTCTGAAGGACCTGGGGGAGAATCCACATTAAGGAGAGGTTTCTGATCATGGTCTCAATTACATCTGTTCGTCATCAGGACAGTAGGGCCCAGCCAAAGGATGTGAACCCTGAATCGTGAAAAGCCTCCTATGGCAGGTCCTTTCTAGAACAGTTAGGGACACGGTTAGATAACCCAAGAGGCACTGCCCAGCTGGGCACCAGCCATCATTCAGAGGCCCCGGGAGAATGAACACCACCACAGACAAAGATGAATCCCGTCGGAGCACCAACTACTTCCACAAAGGTGGCACTGTGATGGATTCGTCTGTAAGAATTGTTGCATGTGCCTCCTCAAGCCAAGGGTCCGTTAGATTTTCTCCCAGCCTGAAATGAAAGTTACTCTAAATTCCAGGCATTACCCACCTTAGCAGTGGCCTGGGGGATGCAGATGAGGGTGTAACCTCTCCAGGCCAGGGCCAGAGGGAGGGAAAGAAAAGGAAAAAGGGTTTCATGTGTGAAGTATAAAGTTTTGGTCTGGCATCTTGGACGGAAGCCATCTACCTTGATGTCAGCTCCTTCTCTCCCCCGCCAACTCGGTGGGCAGGCCTCGGCGTCTGCGCAGGACCTGGTGGCAGGTGGGGTGTCACTTTAGTTGTGGGATGTACACACAGGGTCCAGTCCCTTCTGGTTGTACAGCGGTGTGGGTGGGCGGGAGCACTGGGTGAGGTCCCTTCCAACAGGGCTCGGTGGCTGCCTACATGCTCAGTGATTCCAAATCGGAGGGGAGGAGAGCCAGATACTTGGGGACAGTGGAAAAATTCAGGATCCAGTACAGTTTACAGGTATGCAACAAAACCTCCAAGGCAGTTAACAGGCCTAGAACCTAATCTCTAAAAAGGAGCAAACATAATTTTTTTTCCTCTACAATTAACTCCCCCCCTTTTTTTAACCAGAGATAATTGCAGTAAAACTCATTTGTTTGCATTAAACTTGACCTTGTTATTTATAATAACAGCCAGAACATGACCGATCGTATAAATTCTTTTCTAAGACTGCTTCGCCAGAACCCTGTAAGCAAAGTACCAGGTCGATTTTTCCAAGCGGTTCCTTGAAGCTGCCTGTTCACAGCTGAGTCTACGCACATCTCCCTCAAATAGGACACTGAAAGTATGCAAACAAACACATTATCATGAAGGTAAGACTACTCACGGAGGCTTTCTGCATTCTGGAAGGATCAGGTAGGGAGAAAAAGTAGATGTTTCGTCTTAGCTCACGAAAGGTACATTTTACCAAACTGCTGTAAGTCATAGCTAACGTAAGAGAAGAGGTCTCCTTAAACCTGGAAAACGAAAACATGAGAGCATCCTCCTCAGTTCAGGTAGGCCCGCGAGTTCTCTCGGCCTTGCCTGATGGTGGAGGCTGAGAGGGCAGGGGTCACTCCAGAAGTCTGCAATGTTTTCATTAAGGCTTGTGTGATTTGCCTAGTGAGGTGGGTCGATCCGTGGAGATTGTGGAAGGAGTACCCAAGCAGGAAACACATGCTTTAACGGTTTCCTGGCCACTGTGAGGGCACTGGTCTTACAGCAGGGCAAGGCCCTGACGCGTCTGGAAAACACACGTGCATGCTGACAGCCCGCCGTGAGTCCAGGCAGCTGAATGAAGTCCAGCTGCAGGTGCTCAGAGGGTCCAGAAAGAGGAGATCTGAGGCCTCTGGGGCAAAAAGTTCTTCCTAAATGTACGCTGGTGGGTGAAAGAATGCAGAAACCAGAAAATGGGGTTTGCCAGCAAAAGAACCAGGTGGCCATCTTGGGTTCCTTAGAGTCCCGCCTGTGAAGTTTACAGCTGTTCACCCATTTGTTTCTCTGATTCAGGAGCAGGCTGTTGTCAGGTTACAAGGACATCACGGTGGCAAAAGTCTGGCATTGAGGGGTCATTCTTTTGCAACAGCAGAATGGACTCCATCTGCACGGGCCACCTTCTTTATAAACTCTGTGTGGCTGCCTCTGCATGGAAGTCAGCGAGGGTGTTTCCCTGACACTCAGGTTCAGTCCTTTTAGTGTGAGCCTCAGTTTTGATGACAGACAACGTTTTATGCCAGGACGTATCATGCAGTTTCTGGAACACCTGTCCCACATACCAGCGGCCCTCAGAAATGGTGAGAAAGACAGTGAACTCAGAATGGTTCTCCAGGCGCCAGGCCCATGTTTCTCCTTGTCCCCAGCTGCCTTCGAAGTTCTGATTTGGGATCTCCTCGTGCGGTCTGTTAAAGAATAAAATTCAACAGAGTAAATCTGAAGATCTAACAAAGATCTAATTCAGAAGATCTAATAAAGACAGGGTTTATTTGTTGATGCATGAATCAATCAGCGTCCCGGGCTTATTGTGAAGAACAAAATGCCCATTTCACCGTTAGGGCTCTGATGCCGTTTCAGGAACCGAGGACAAATGACCAAATCATGTAACAGAAGATGCTTCCATTGCTCTCCTCCTTTAGGAAACCGCGAGGGCATGGGGAGCTGAGCCAGGAACCACGGAGGAAGCCCAAACGTGTATTCTAAGTCTCAGTGTCACGCTTTATCGTGTGTAGTTTATAGGAACTACATGTCTTCAATTTTCAGAAGTGTTTTATTGTTTGATGCTATATAAGTGGAATTGTTTTTTATTTTTCAATTTTTTGCTTCTACTATATAGGAATACAGTCGATTTTTATACATCCATCTTGTAGCCTGCATTCCTATATTCACCTCTTCTAAAAGCATTTTTGTACATATCTACAGATTTTCTCTGCCCATCTTTCATGCCTTGTTGGTAATATTTGTCTTTCCTCTTTTTTCCGGATTAGTCTAGCGGTTTATCATTTTTATTAATTCTTTTTCAAAGACTCAGCTTTTGGTTTCCTTGATTTTTTTTTAAACCTTGTTTGTTTCTCTTTAATTGCTTTTCAGTTTATTTCCTTCCTTTTTAATGTCCTCTTATGGCTTGAGATGGAACTTCAGGCCATTGATTTTAGACTTTTCTTGTTTTCTAACATTTAAAGCTATAAGTAATCTGAGTGTGGTTTAACTGCATGCCAGAAATTGTGATGTTATTTTCCTTTATTAATTCAAAACATTTTCTAATCTCCTGTGGGGTTTATTTGACGTGTGGGTGTGCTGATGTCCATATAGTTAGGGCTTTTTCAGATACTGGTTTTGAATTTAATTCTGCTGCGAGCTTTACTATTCCAGCCTTTTGAAGTCTTTTGAAACTTGTCTTCTAGCTCTGAGTCTGGTCTGGTTTATCTCAAAGGATGTTGCATGTGTGTTTGGAAAAAGAAAATGTGAGTGCTGCAGTTGGGTGCAGTGGTCAATCTGTAAGTTTCATTCTGGTTCAAGTGATTAATGGTTCAGACCTCGTGTGGCTTTACCGATTTTTTTTAATGGTCTAATTGTTCTTTCAAAGAACAGAGACATGTTTTAAGATGTCTGACCCTAGATTTGTCCATTTCTCAGTTCCCTCTGTCTTTGTTACGTATATTTTGGAGCTTTTATGAGACGCAGACACCTATGTAGTTGTTACATCTGTTCACTCCGTTGACCCTTGTGTCATGTGATGCCCTTGTAGCTAATCAGGCTCTATTTTGTGAAGTCTTTTTGTCTGGTAATTTAGTTTGGCCATCCAAGCTTTCTTAGGCTTTGCATGATGTCTTTTCCTGTCCTTTTTCTTTTAATTATTTAAAATACGTCCCTTGTTGACGGCATGTAGTTGGATCTTGCTTTTTACATCCTCTGCCAATCTCTGCCTTTTGATTTTAGGGGCGTCCACACCCATGTAATACAGTTACTGAAACAGGTGTACTTGCATTTACTTTTGTTGGGGGAGGTTCTCATCGATTTTGTTCATATTTTCGTCCCTTTCTGCACTCTTCGAGGTAAATCACATGTTTTACTATTACGCTTTCACATACCTACTGGCTTCCAGCTGATGCTTTCTGGCCCAGGCCCTTGGGCTTTCCTGCAGCTGCACTCCTAAGAGATCTGCCAACGATATGAGCAGACTCATTCTGGGCTGATCCCAAATCTCATACCTTTTTAAGTCTGGCTTTTCTTGATTTGATGCTGTCTTGGTTGCTGTAGACCTGGGGCTGTTTCTCAGAACTGTAATGAAGTGATGTCTGTTTGTCGTCGTTTTTTTAATGTTTCCACAGGGAAGCAAGGGCTTGGAACGCCTCATCTACCGTCTTGCTGAGGTCACTCTGTCCTTAATTTCTTATTTTTGTTTTCCTTTCAGGAGTCAGGAGTCACAGTGAGATGGAACCTCTTCATGAAACAGGAGTAAGGTGCCTCTCTCTAGGAGAGCTTTCATGCTGGCAAATCAAGAGACATGTCATGAGCAAATTAACCCAAAGTCAAGACTCTGGGCTAAATATCCAAGAAGAGAGTTCTGAGTCCCCCAAACCATGTAACCCTTCTGTGGGAGTCTCCCTTCAGGCTCATGTGGAAGACAGCTGTGTCATCAGTCTTATAGAGGATCATTCCAATGTTACTGAAAATCAAGGCTTTCCATCTGGGAGAGCTCAGAATTCCTGGCATAAACTCTACCTGAACGAGGCACAGAATTATCAGCGGAGCTGTCAGCAGACTCTGATGAAACACAAATTATTTATGTTTGCTCCTTGCAGTGACATTGACATTTTCAGTTGTATTTCCCACCACCACGAGGATGATACAGTGCACAAAAGAGAGCAAGGTCATGGCAACAGAGAGCGTGGTGAAGACATCTTGAAGGCATCACCTCTTGCCCGGCTCAGTGTGACTCAGACCACACAGAAAACCTCCCAGTGTAATAATAAACGTGGAAACGAATTCAGTGACGGCTTCCATCTTGAACTCCATCAGCAGGTCTGCTCAGGCAAGGAGTCCCGTACGTGTGGAACCCGTGAGAAGGACGCCAGGTATGGCTCCGCTGTTCCCATTCAACCAGGGACAAAACGGTACTGGTGTCACGAGTGTGGGAAGGGCTTCAGCCAGAGCTCCAACCTGCAGACTCATCAGCGGGTGCACACGGGGGAGAAGCCCTACTCGTGCCACGAGTGCGGGAAGAGCTTCAACCAGACATCACACCTGTACGCCCACCTGCCTGTCCACACGGGGGAGAAGCCCTACAGGTGTGAGAGCTGTGGGAAGGGCTTCAGTCGAAGCACCGATCTGAACATTCACTGCAGAGTCCACACCGGGGAGAAGCCGTACAAATGCGAGGTCTGCGGGAAGGGCTTTACCCAGAGATCCCACCTGCAGGCCCACGAGAGAATCCACACGGGAGAGAAGCCATACAGGTGTGCAGACTGCGGCAAACGCTTCAGCTGCAGCTCCAATCTCCACACCCACCAGAGAGTCCACACGGAGGAGAAGCCGTACAGATGCGAGGAGTGTGGCAAGTGTTTCAGTCTGAGCTTTAATCTTCACAGCCATCAGCGTGTCCACACGGGGGAGAAGCCCTACAAGTGTGAGGAGTGCGGGAAGGGCTTTAGTTCAGCCTCAAGTTTCCAGAGCCATCAGAGGGTTCACACGGGAGAGAAGCCATTTCGATGCAACGTGTGTGGGAAAGGCTTCAGTCAGAGTTCCTATTTCCAAGCCCACCAGAGGGTCCACACTGGGGAGAAACCATACAAGTGTGAGGTGTGTGGGAAGCGCTTCAACTGGAGCTTGAATCTTCACAACCACCACAGGGTCCACACGGGGGAGAAGCCCTACAAATGTGAGGAGTGTGGGAAGGGCTTCAGCCAGGCCTCCAACCTTCAAGCCCATCAGAGTGTCCACACCGGGGAGAAACCATTCAAATGTGAGGCATGTCAGAAGCGGTTCAGTCAGGCCTCCCATCTTCAAGCCCACCAGAGGGTCCACACCGGAGAGAAACCATATAAGTGTGCTACATGCGGTAAGGCCTTCAGCCAGAGGTCAAATCTTCAAGTCCATCAGATCCTTCACACGGGAGAGAAACCATTCAAATGTGAGGAGTGTGGGAAGGAATTCAGCTGGAGCGCGGGGCTCAGTGCTCACCAGAGGGTCCACACTGGAGAGAAACCCTATACATGTCAGCAGTGCGGCAAGGGCTTCAGCCAGGCCTCGCATTTCCACACGCATCAGAGGGTCCACACTGGAGAGAGACCGTACATCTGTAGTATATGTTGTAAGGGCTTCAGCCAGAGATCACATCTTGTATACCATCAGAGGGTCCACACCGGAGGCAATCTATAGAAATGTGAGGCAGGGAAGAGCCTTCAGTGAGAGTTCCCTTCTGCATCTCCACTGGGACATCCACGCTGGTAACTGTGGGAAATTCCTTCAGAACTCAGACACTTAAGGGAATCTTCATGGGAAATAAATTCTATTATGAAACAAACGTTGTGTTTTAAGGATTCAGTTGGGAGGTGAATTCTTGGCAGACATCAGCTTTCACAGATGAGAGAGAACCTATTCTATAAATATGGTCAGTGGTTAAGAGTTCTGAATGTCCCAATTCTCAAGATGCCACACAAGAGAAGACTCACTGGGGTCTCCCCAGGAGAAGAAGGCGTATAAGTGAAGGTCACGGGCAGGACTGTAACAGAAGTGTAACGATGGACAAGCCAAACTGACGTCAGCTGCAGCGTAACCTCTGTGGGGGGAGGAGTGTGTTCCACCCCTGTATCTCTACCGTGTACAACTGTGTTTGGCTCCTAACAGGTGCCGGCAATTACTGAACCAAGTGGAGAAAGTCCTTCTAATTAGCACAGATATTTTTAAGTTCTCATCAACTCCCTACCCCAGATTCATAATAGACAAGGAATCCTTCAAGTCGCCTTAATAAGATTAATTTCAGGAAACGTGAACTGAAGTACAGAGAATCACGTAATAAATACTGCCAACCACCACAGAGCAGATGTGGACAAGACTCGGGACTGACTCCCATCCTCCATCCAGCTTCAGTTATAGGTCCAGTATCATCCACTGTGTGTGGTGTAACAGTAGTGTTAGTTTGTATTTTATAGACTGAAAAACACTAGTTTTTAAAAATTAATCTGGTAACAACACACTGCAGTTTATATGACTGGCAATTTCAAACCTTAGTTCATTAATTAGGGTTGCCTGTAACTCTGAGTTACTAATGACAGAAATTTTCCTAGTAAACTCGAATTGTTAGCCATTGGTTTCCTCCCACTATTTCCATTCAGGCCACATCACAGGCCTTCTCTACCCCAGCCCTTCATCGAGACATACTCAGTCGGGGGCTTTAGCGGAAATTAAGCATATTAATTTTGTCACATTCCACCTCCATTGTGTCCCCCCCCCACAAAAAAATGGAGTAGAGTAGACAAGAAACCTGTTGAATTTTGATTGCGATTTCATTAACATTAGCAATTTAGATTAACTGCCACATACATACACAGCACTCTGTGTTCACCTTCCCTCAGTAGGAGTGAACCACATTAGCTGGTCAAGATGTATCAGAATACTCTGACCTGGCAAATCCTAGCACTAGTGGTTTTGTTTAGAAGATTATTGCAAAAGTAAGAAAGATCGTACACAAAAATGTTTATATAAATTCAAAAAAAAGCACCAGCAAAATATTTAAATATATTCTAATAATATACAGACGTAAGAAATATAATATAGCTGTATGAAGACAGGAAAAGTACTGTCGTGAGAAAACTAGGTTAACGCCTTCCTGGTCTGCTCCCAGTAATAAAGGCGTGTGTCCCTAGAGACATGGCTATGTGCACAGAGCACGTGGAAGGATGCTGATGAATAAGCTGCCTGGTTTACGCCGGCAGAGGGTTGGGATGATTTTTCTTTACTTTTTTGGGGGATGGGGTGATTAGGTTTACTTATTATTTAGAGTAGGTACTGTGGATTGAACCCAGGACCTCATGGATGCTAAGCATGTGCTCTACCACTGAGCTATACCCTCCCCTTTTACTTTACTTTTTTGAAAAATTACTTAACAGTGACCATTATCAATTTCACCAAAGCAATAAAACAAGCAAAATTACTAACTAAATGAAAATCCCTTACAGCTAAATTTTACTGCTTTATCTCATGGCATGTAAACGTGTTGTGGATATACATAAAAGGATGTTCATCACTGCATTATTGGTCTTAGCACACTTTGCATTAACCAGTTGGATCTGACAAAACAAGTTATGGCTTTATCCATTCAGTGGAATACTATGCAGAATCAAATGATAAAAGGTAAGTTCAAAGTTACTGACATTGGTAGATACCCAGAACGTGCTTGGGAAAGTGGGTAGAGGCACTAATTCCTTCTTTACATCTGTGAGTCTGTTTCTTTTCTGTTATATTCACTATTTGCTGTAATTTTTTTTAGATTCCACATCTTAAAGTATTTGTCTTTTCTCTGACTTATTTTACTTAGCATAATGCCCTCCAAGTCCATCCATGCTGTACACTAGAAACAAATACAAAATTTTAAATCAACTGTACTTCAATTAAAAAGCAAGCAAGCAAACAACCCATTTAAAATATGGGCAGAAGAACTGAACAGACATTTTTCCAAAAGAGGAAATGCAGATGGCCAACAGGAACGTGAAAAGCTGCTCAACATCACCAATATCAGGGAAATGCAAATCTAAATCACAATAAGACACCACATCACACTTGTCAGAATGGCCATCATATGGTCCTCTTCAGAAAATGTTTTCCAGTATTGGTCTCAGAAAGAAAAAACACTTTATCATGTTGGCTGATACAGGAAAAGCACTTGACAAAATAAAACATCCAGTAATGATTTAAAAAAAAACTCCTAGAAAAGTAGGAAAAGAAGAGAACTTCCTCAACTTGATAAAAGGCACCTACCAAAACCATCAGGTCACATCATCCTCATTAGTAAAGACTGAATTATTTCCCCTTATGACTGGGAACAAAAGCAAGGATATCCATTCCCACCACTTCTATTCAAAACTGTATTGGAAGTGCTTGCCAGTGCACCAAGGCAAGAAAAAGAAATAAAAGGTATATAGACTGGAAAGGAAGAAATAATTACATACCCAGAAAATTCTAAAGATTCTACAGAGACCTAGAATTTATAAGTATTTTATCAAGGTCAGCACACACACACATAAAATCATATTTCTGTATCCTAGCAATTTTTAATTTTTCTATGCCCTAGCAATGAACAAAATTTAAAACACAATGCCAATCTCTCCAAAGAATGAGGTGCTTAGGTATAAATCTAACAACATATGTAGAATTTGTCTGCCATGCAGTACAAAGTACAGAAAGAAATCAAACACCTAAATAATTGACAAGATATACAGTGTTCATGAATTAGAATACTCAAAACACAATCAGTACGTCAATTATCCCTGAACTGATTTACAGATTTAATGTAATACTAGTATTAATCAAAGTTCTAGCAGCATTTCTGTAGGTATAGACCAGCTCATTCTAAAATTTAGAAAAAGCAAAAAAACTTAAATAGATCAAAATTTTATTTTAAAAGAATAAATTAGTAGAATCATACTACTTGATGTTGAGAGATACTCTAAAGCTACAGTAATCAAGAATGTGGCTATAATGAAGGCCCAGACACATAGAATGATGGAACATAACAGAAAATTCAGAAATGTATGCATATAAATATGGCAGATTGACTTTGACAAAGAACGCAAAAACAATTCAGTGGATGAAGAACATGCTTTCAATAAATGGTTGAACTGACCGTCTATGTGCAAAACAAAATAAGCCTTAACCAAACATACACCTTATACTGAAATTAGCAATTATTTATGGATCTGACTATAAAATGTAAAACTATAAATTTTTAAAATAAAAAATAAAATATCTGGGACCTGAGGTTAAGCAAAGAGTTCTTAGATTTGACACCAAAAGCACAACCTGTATAAAAACACATTAATAAATTGGACCTTATCAATAAATTTTAAAACGTAAAAGACAATTTCAAAGGAATGAAAAAGATGAGCTATAGACTGGAGGAAAATATTTGCAAATCACATATTCAGAAAATCTCTCCGTAATATATAAAAAAACTTTCAAAACAATAATAAGAACTATAAAATTCAACAGTAACAAACAACCCAGCTGGAAGCTGGCAAAAGACATCAACATACACTTCACCAAAACAGCTATAATGATGCCAAATAAGCACATAAAAATATATACAACATCATTAGCAATTAAGGAAGTTAAAAGTTAAACCACAACTAGACTCCAGTACACACCTACTAGAATGTCTCTTCCACATTTCTTTTCTCTGTAAATGACAGAGCAAGTAGAAAGACAATTTGTAATAACACAGAAGACATGAACGATATTACTCATCAACCTGATGTAATTGGCATTTGTAGATCAATCAGCCCACCAGCAGCAGAATAGAAATTCCTTTCAGATACACTGCAACTTTCAAGAGAGTTGAAGTCATAAGAGATGGGACAAAAAAGAAATCACAAAGGTAAATTAAAGCACGCTACATCAAAAGTAATTTATGCAACTACATTGGTGCTTAGGAAGAATTCATAATAGATGTTTACATTGGAACAGAACATAGATGTTAATGACCTAAGCTTTCACGTCCAAAGACTAAACCCTAAGTAAGCAAAAGGAAGGAAATAACAAAGCAGGAATCAGTGAAACAAAAATTCGCTTCTTTGACAAGATCAATAAAATCAAATCTCTAGCCAGTCTAATTATGAATAAAAAGACAAAAAAATTACTATTATCAGGAAAGAGAGTGGACATCACTACAGAAATTAAGGCTATTAACAGAATATTATGCATACCTTTGTACCAATAAAACCAAATGGAAAAATTCCTTGGAATATACAGACTACCCATAGCAAACTCAAGAAGAAACAGAATAATGGAATAGCTCTGTATTAAAAAAAAATTGAATCTATAGTTAAATTCCTTCCCACTTAAAATTAAAAACTAATCAACAAAAACTCAAGTCTCAGATTGCTTCATTGGTAAATTCAAAGGGTTAAATTAGTACTAATTTTGTACAAAATCTTCTGGAGAATTGAAGAGGAAGAAATTCTCTCCAACTGATTTTATGAAGCCAGCATTTCTCTGATACCCAAGCCAGGCAAAGATATGACAAGAAAAGCAAACTATAGACGAATATACCTCATGGATATACATGGAAATTCATATGAAAACATCAGGAAATCACATCCAGCAATATTTACAAAGAGTAAATTCATGACCAAATGGGGATCATTTGGGGAATACAATGTCAGTTTGCCATTTGAACTATATCAATATAATTCATGTTAATAAGAGACTAAAAAGAATCATCCATATGGCCATTTCAATAGCTACAGAAAAAGTGACAAAATTTAATACGCATTCATGATTAACACTCTAAAGTATAAACAGAAGGAAACTCTCTCACACTGATAAAAGGCAGCTATAAAAACTCCACTGCTAACACCATCCATAATAATGAAAGAATGAATGCTTTCCTGTTAAAACTGAGAACAAGGCAATGACGTCTAATTTCACTACTAATATTCAATATTGGACTGGAGGTCCAAGTTAGTGCAAAAACTAGCAGGTGTACAAATTGGAAAGAAGAAATAAAACTAGAGGACACAATCACCTGGTTTAAAATACAGTGTGTTCATAGGAAAGTTGAAGCAGAGTAAGGCCAACAGATCAGGAGAAGTTTGCCATTGAAAAAATACAATGACATCTTGGTGTTATTTTTCAGGTCAAGGTAGTGGCAGGTCTGGCAATTATGTTCTTGCAGGATATGTGCTGAGAGTTTGGGGAAGTATATGTAAGGATCAGTGGTGTCTGTGTGTGACCAGGGGAAGGAGTTCAGCTGCACATGGGTTTTAGGTCACATGGCCTGATTTGGGTGCATGTTGTTAATAGGGTGTCAGACTGTTTGCCAGTGGAAATATCCAGCTTGAGCCTGTAGGGAGGCCATTTAATTTGACCCATTACTGTGGTCCCCTTACCTCTAGAGTAAAGGACTGGTTGGTGATAGGCAAGCTGGCAAAGTCTTTGGATCACAGGGCTTGTATTAGCCAAACCTGATGGCATGCAAGCCGCAGCATTCGCCAACTCTGGTTGAATCAGTAGCTTCCTTGGAGGGCTTGGCCATCCAGGTTACAAACCAATGACAGCAGCCGGACCCGTGATAACCAGACCAACAGTCACCAGGACGGTGCGCAGCTGCATTTGGTAGGCTCAGTCACATGGTTTGAGCTTCCTTGGCACCCGTTATCACCAAGGAGGGGTTGTCTGGCTTCATCATTATTGGGTATGAAGTTGCTATGGGCCAAACTGTGTCCACCTTCCCCCCAATTTCATATGTTAAAGTCCTAACATCTGGTACCTCAGAACATGACCATATTTGGAGATGAGGTCTTTAAAGAGGTGATTAAGTGAAAATGAAGTCTTTGGGGCGGGCCTTAATCCAATCTGACTGGCATCCTTATAAGAGGAGATCTGGGCAAAGGATACCAGGTGGGAACACGCACAAAGACAAGGCCAGGTGAGGACACAGCAAGGTCGCCATCTGCAAGGCAAGGAGAGGTCTCAGCAGAAAACAGACCTGCCAACACCTTGATCTTGGACTTCTAGCCTCCAGAACTGGGAGGAGATACTCTTCTGTTGTTTAAGCCACCCAGCTTGTGCTATTTTGTTCAGGACAGCAACAGTAAACTAATACAGTGATGGATTTATGATGCCCTAATGTGACTTTTTTTAATGTACTAAGAAGAGTTTTCTGTCTCCTTTTCTGCATGTCCATGCTGTCTGTGAGGATGGTCCTGGGTGGTCCTGAAGAGGATCAGAGGGAGAGTGCAGATTAATTATCCATCCCTTATAATCCAAATATTCAGGGAAGTTTTCTGGGTGGTGGAAGTTTAGGCTCCAGTGGGTTCCAGGAGAGTAGTCACCTTCAGTCTGGTTTCCAGCCCTTGTGGGATGGGGGCAAGATAAAAAAATGTCTAATGGTAGGGGGGGAAAGATTATTGAGGGGCCTCATACATAATGAGTCTTTATCTACATGGAGGTCATACATAACCCACTTTAAATACAGGAAAGGATAACGGAAGGGTGAAATGGTGTGAGTCAGCCAAAGAGCCCTGAATCAGGATAAAGTCAGGTCTGGGGCAAGACAGAGATCCATTTAGGAGTCATTTGCTTGACTGAAATTTGGAAAGGAGTTGTTGAGGTGACCATTCTCTCTCTTTAATAAAACAAGCTATCTGGGGCCAATCACAACATGAAAATTCTACTGAATGCCTCTTCTAAGAACTAGCAATGTGTATTTTGGAAAGTGAAATGTGTGCCTTGGATGTTATCAGTAATTTCTGTAATTCAGAAGAGGCTAAGGAGTGTCCCGGCAAGGTCTTGTGTTGTGGATTTAGTTTGTGGAGAGACATATGTGACTTGATTTATACTCTGTGTGTCTGTGAGGCAAGAGACCCCACAGTCGTTTATCCTAGATGATAGTTTTTAGGTAATGGCCCTGTGGTTTACAATCAATGTGAAGATGGAACCATTTGTTGGCCAGGGCATCATCCAGTGATGAGAAGACTGCCTGAAATGTGACTAGCTGTGTGGATGCTTGGGTCCTCTTCTTTATCAGGGACTTCCTGGCTACAGGGTGGAAAGCGGTGGCATTCCACTGAGCTCCATCACGTGGGCGGTGGCAGCATCCCTCACCCACTCCATCCTCTCCACTGTTGTTCACTCAGTTAATCCCAAGGAGGTCCCCAGGCAGCCAAGGGGCCTGGGGGAGGGGTGACCTCCTCCAGCACCATAGCATCCATCAGGGGATGAGAGGTCACCCCCTCTTGCAGGTAGACTATGACAGAAGAATATGATTTGTACACTATAATCTATCATTCAGACAGAACTTACAGGAGGCTAGACCTATGTAAATCGAGAGAGATCATTTTTCATGGGTAAGACAGATTATTGTTAAAATGTCAATTCTCCCCAGCTTGATCGATAGATTTAACACAGTCATCATCTAAATCCCATCAGGCTGTAGATATTGGTAAGTTGATTCTAAAATGTATATGGAAAAGTCATAGGATATAGGACACCTCTAACAATGTTGAAGAACAAAATTGGAAGGTTCATGCTACCTAATTTCATGACTTACTCTAAAGCTACAGCAGTCAAGACAGGTTGGTATCAGCATGGAATCAGACACATAGCTCAATGGAACAGAGCAGACAATCCAGAACTACTTCACACATATCTTGTCAGTTAAGTTTTGACAAAAGTTCCAAGGCAATTCAACAGAGAAACAGTAGTTTTTCAACAAATGTTACTGGAGTAACTGAACAACCATACGTTAAAATACATGAACCTTAACCCTTTGCACATAATTACACGTTTACCCAGAAGGTATCATAGACCTACATGTAAAACTGGAGCTATAAAACTTCTAACACAGAAGAAAAGCTTCATGAACATGGGTTAGTCAAAGGTTTCTGAAATTGGACGCAGAAAGGATGAACCTAAAGAAAAACTCCATAAGCTTGATAAATCCCATCTCATTAAATTAAAAACTTCTGAAGACACTATTACAAAGTTTTTTATTGTTGTTGTTAATGGAGGCACGGGGGACTGAACCCAGGACCTCATGCATGTGTTCTACCACTGAGCTACCACCGTCCCTCCTACAAAGTTTAAAAGTTAAGCTACATAGGGAGAGAAAATATCTAAGACAAATGTGATGAAGGACTTGCATCAATCATAGATAAGGAGCTCTGACAATCTAATGAAAAGACAACACATAATCCAAGTTTTTAGGTGGAAAAAGATATTTGAACTGACACTTTCAAAAGAAGACCCAGGAATGGCCAATAAGCATTGGACGTGTTTAACATCATTGGTCAGTAGGGAAAGGCAAATTAAAACCACAGTTTAAGATGCTAGTATACACCTATTACTATGAATTAAAATAAATAGATAAATAAAAATATCTAGTTCATTTGTGTGGAACTCACACAAAATGTAACCGCACTTTGGAAAATTGACAGTTTATTATCAACTTGACTAAAACTTATCCCAAGGCCCAGCAACCTCACTCCTATGTAGTCACCCACAAGAAATGACAACACACACCCCCAAACTGTATGCAATGTTTATAGCAGCTTTACTCATAAGTTCTTACAGCTGGAAATGAACTGAAAGCTGCATTAGCTGGTCAGCAGATAAACAAATTGTGATAAATCCATACCATGAATGTATATCCACACTATACTAAGAAATGGAAATTTAAAAGGAATGAACTGATGAATGGAACAATACTGACGAATCTCAATTTTATGTTAAGTCCATGAAAATACTAACACAGGAACATTGAGCAAAAATGGTAGAGTAAGGACCTCTGAAACTTCACCTTACATATAAGGAATGAAAAACTAGTAGATATAGAATTGACTTTTTTCCCCCCAGAACTCTGGAAACTAACCACAGGCATGCAGCAACCTAGGGACTGTTCAGGCAAGAAAAACAGCTGAACCTCAGTAAGAACAGCAAGATTTATGGTTTTAACTTAGCTCAGTCCCATCTCCCACTGCCCTGCTCAGCAACAGTCTGCATTTCCATACTCCAGGAAGCAGAGCAGGACTGGAGCTCTTTCTAAGCCTCCTTTGAAAAAAGAATTACTATCGGACCAATCAGCTGATTCCCTGGAGGGCCCGCCCCATGCAATGGGGCAGCCTGATAGCAGTTCAGCTGGGGGAGACAATGAACTCACAAAGCTTAAAAGGAAAAGCCGAGTTCTGAGCTGTCCCTCAGGAGCTTCTGTCAACCAAAAAATAACGCAGGAGTCTGCAAGTAAGTCAAGAGTTTATCAATTTGGGAGACACAGATGCAGGTAACCATGAGAGTGCTTCAAGGAAAAGAAAGAGTCATGGGCTGATAAAAGACAAAAAGGTATGAAGGTTGTTAAAAGTTGCTGGGTAAGAACTGTGATGGACTCTGACGTGAGGCAGAAAATATTTGTCCTTGGGAATCATGAGTTGTGCGTGTGTGGTGGTGTTTTGTTTCGTTTTTTAGAGCAAGGGTCCAGTAAGTGGACAGGCATGGATTTCTGGCAGATGCCCTAGATAACTTCATCAGATCAAAAAGGTCAGAGGCTGAGACGTGCATGAGCCAACTTCCTTAATGGCCTCCCGGCTCTGTTTCAGACAGCTCTCTTAGCAACACTAACTCCATTTTGATTTTCCTCTCACACTCCAAAGACACAACTAGGCTGAAAGTGAACAGGTGGGAAAAGACAGCATGCAAACAACAACAAAAAGAAAGGTGGAGTGTTCATACTAATATCAGAAAACAGACTTTAAGACAAAAATTGTTACCAGACACAGAGAAGGACATTGTACAATGATAAAAGGGTCAATCCAACAGATTTTTCCATGTTACTGTTTGAAAATTGTGGCAAAATGTTGAAAAAAAAGACCCAAGAGACAGAGAAAATGACAACAACAAAACCATAGAGATACATCATTTCCAACTACAGCAAAAAACCAGAACTGGCAAATCTACTGTGTGATGAGTCACACATCAGAACGGTGGTGTGTCAGTCTCCACTGGTTTTCAACAAGGGCGCCAAGACCATTCAATGGGGAAACATTTTTTTCAACAAATAGTGCTGGACCACTGTACAGCCACACGTAAAAGAAAGAAACTGGACACTTCCCACTTTATACAAAATTAGCTCAAAATTGCCCCAAGAGCTAAAAGTGAGAGTCAAAGCTAGAAATATTTCCAAAGGAAACAGGGGTGAGTATGTATGACCTCAGATTTAGGAGCAGATTCTTAGAACATGAGAAGCAACAAAAAATTGTTTTTCTTTTTTAATTTTGAAATTTTCATCAAAATTAAACATTTTGTACCAAGGACACTATTAAGAAGGTGAAAAGACAACCTACGTAATGGGAGAAAACATCTGCAAACCATGTGTCTCATGAGGCACTAGTATCCAGAACATCTGAAGTACTCTGGCAACTCAATGCTATCAAGTCTAATAACCCAGTTTTAAAGCGAACAGATTTGTCATTAAGAAAAATGCACATTAAAACCACAAATACCACTTCACACCCAGTAGGTTGGCTAGAATGGAAAAAAAATCAAACAATAACAAGTGTTGGCAAAAATGTGGAGAGGAACCCTGATATACTGCTGGCAGGAATGTAAAATGGTGCAGCCACTTTGGAAAACAGTCTGGCAGGCCCTCAAACATTTAAACAAGAGTTACCAGATGACCCAGCAATTCCATCACTACCCAAGAGAAATATCCAAGAGAAATTACAACATTCACACAAAAACTTGTATACAGATGTTTACAGTAGCATTACACATAACATCCAGAAGGGGTAAATATTCCAAGATGATGAATAGATAAATAAAATGTGCTATATTCATAAAAGGAATATTATCCAGTCATAAAAAGGAAAATGAAGTAGAGATACAAGCCACAACATGGATAAACCTTGAAACCACTACACCAAATCAAAGAGGCGAGTCATGAAAAGACTACATATTATACAATTCTATTTTTATGAGGGGTGGAGGGGCTGTGGTAGCTAATGGGTACAGGGTTGCTTTTTGAGGTAATGAAAATGTTCTAAAAGTAACTGTGGTATCTGTGAATATATTAGAAACCATTGGTTCACAGCAGCACTATTTACAATAGCCAAGACATGGAAGCAACCTAAACGTCCACTGACAGATGCCTGGATAAAAAAGCTGTGGCGTATTACATAATGGACTAACTCTCGGCCATTAAAAAAGAATGAAATAATGCCATTTGCAGCAACACGGATGGACCTAGAGATTGTCACACTAAGTGAAGTCAGCCAGACAGAGAAAGACTAATATCATATGATATTATACGTGGAGTCTAAAAAAATGACACAAATGAACTTATTTACAAAACAGAAACAGTCATAGACATAGAAAACAAACTTATGGTTACCAGGGGGTAAGAGGGGAGGATAAATTAGGAATCTGGGGCTAACAGATACATACTACTATATATAAATAGATCAACAACACGGTCCTACTGTATAGCACAGAGAACTATATTCAATAGCCTGTAATAACATATAATGAAAAAGAATATATATATGTATATATAACTGAATCACTTTGCTGTACACCAGAAAGTAAGGTGACATTGTAAATCAACTATACTTCAAGTTTGAAGAAAAAACCCATTGAATTCTACACTTTAAATGGGTGAATTGTACAATATGTGAATTATACTTCAATGAGGCTGTTATAAAAAGTAGGTGAAGAAAGCACAATTCAAAATCATACTTTTCCTATTATTGCAAATACAGTTATCAGTGACTATTTTAAATACAGTATCAAAAACTATGGTTTGGAAGGCGAGTATGAAAGTAGAAAATTTTCATTTGCTTTTGCACTATTACTTGGGAAATAAAACGGAGGACAGACAGAAACCATAAATAAAATTGCCTACTAAAAAACAAATGCCTGGTATATGACAGATACCAAATACCTGATATTATCTTTCATGCTCTGAGAAATCAGAAAAGACACAGCCACTCACTGCCAAACAAGAGATGAAAACACAACTCACCTGGAACTCAGTCATCCTCTCCTCCTTTTTCTGGGGAAGGGCAGAGTCACGCGAGAAGACAGAACTGGAGGAAGGAAAAGAAGTCATGAGAAAAAGGCAGGGACTCCCTAGCCTGTTTGGCATCTTTGTGGAAATCAGAGAAGGGTGCCCCTCTCACCAAGCAGACACAGCCCCCTGCGCTTAGTGAGCAGAGTGTGGGCTGGAGTCCAGCTGTCACTGGTCTGCCTTGGACGAGCACCAGCTACACAACTGTGTTAACAATGCCAGCAGCTGTTCCACAGAGCAGCCAGGCCAGCCACTCTGCCCTGGGAAACGGGCAGGGGAGGCGGTGGCATGTATTCTCATGCTGGGGCCAAAATGCCCAAGTGAAAAATCATCGTGATGCCACTCACTGGTCAATTAACTTTGCTTTAAGTTAACTGTCATCTGCAATTTGAAGATTCCAGTAGTTCCCACCTCACAGGACAGTTGAGAGGATTAAACGCGTGAGCGGCTGACAAGCTGTTGAAACTCTACTCGGGGGAGAGTCCCACTTCTTGGCAGCTACACAGAAGCAGATGCTACTCGGCCTCATAAAGCCATCTTTGCCAACGTGCTTGTCAGACACCCCATCGTCATACTGTTATCTCTGAAAAGTGTGAAATTCTGGCTGGCAGCTTTACTTCTTTGTTGCCTAGTAATTTTTTGACGTTCGTGTGTGTTTTATAAAAAGGAATCATTGCTGCTGAATTTTCGTCCTGAAGCCAGAAACGGCTCAACAGCACATCCTGCTTCCAGGTTCATGGACTTGTGAACCTTTGACGTTTCTTAATTAGTCCTGTTAAAAAAACATGGTGAGTCTCTGTATCGTTTAACAATGCTTCAGCATTGGTGACAGAACCCAAGCTGTAGAGTGGTTTTGGAAATTTTGTGAGCTTATTTATCTAAGGCTGTGGTTCAGAGCCTGGCATATTAGATAAGTTCTCAATAAACAGTGATGGTCAGGAGGACTGATGCTCCCATTTGACAGACAGGAAGGCTGAGGTTCAATGAGATTACATTCCCCATGTCCCAGAGCTGGCAAGGGGCAGAGGCTGGACCTGAACCCAGCTCTGACTCAAGAGCCTGTGCTCTTCACCTCGGCATGGAACTGCTCTAAAGACAAGTACAGAGGAGCCAGGGGCACAGGGAGAGCAGGGCGGATTCTCAAGGAATCAAGAAAGGACAGTAGAAGAGTAGATTAGTTTCTAATGGCGGCTGTAGGAGATTAGTGCAAACTTAGCTTAAAACAACACAATGAATTCTTTAGGCGTAAGAGCTCTTGACTGGGAAGGGAGAAAACAGAATGCAACTTGTGGTTTGGGGTTAGAATTGGTGGTACCGGTGTCAATATATGCTTTTCAATACGTACAGTTGGCCCTTGAACAACCTGGGGGTTGGGGCACCAACACTCCACTCAGTTAAAAATCTGAGTGTAACTTATAGTTGGCCCTCCATACCCAAGGTTCCTCCACATCTGATGCTCTGCATCTGTGGATGCCACCAATTGTGGATTGTGTATTAACTATTTACTATTGGAAAAAAATCCACATATAAGTGGACTCATGCAGTCCAAACCTGTGTTGTTCAAGGGTCAACTGTATAAAAAATATAGAAAATATAAACGTGTGTGTATAAACACAAATGTCCCCTCCAGTTCTGGGACGTAAGAGAGTGTGGGAGCTGTGAATCTCTAAAGTAATGAGCAACTTAGTACCCGTATTTTGGCTTCTAAATACCATTCTCCACTACAGGGAAGAAGGCCTCCTTGTAAAAAGGAGGGGCTATGCTGGGGAGGGGCTATGCTGGGGGTGGGGGAGGGGCTATGCTGGGGGAGGTCATTGAAAGGATGTGACCACTGGTTAACCCATGAGCTGGACTTGGACAGTTAAGAGGCTCCTCATCCCCGACCCGTCCTTGGAATGTGTTCCTCTTGCCCTTCCCCCACTGGATGCTGCCTCCAGGACACAACCTTCCCAGTATCAAGAATAAAATGGGAGATACAATTACAGATGTTGTGGGGTAAGGTATAGCTCAGTGGTAAAGTGTGTGCTCAGCATGCACAAGGTCCTGGGTTCAATCCCCAGTACCTCCATCATAAACAAACAAATCTAATTACCTCCCCACCAAAATTTTTTAAAAAATAAAACAATTATAGATGTTGCAGCCAATAAAAATTTAATAAAGGATTTCTATGAACAACTCTATCCAGGTAAATTCAACAACTTAAATTAAGCAGACCAATTCTTTGAAAACCAGACCACCCAAATTCACACAATATGCAATAATCTGAATAGCCCTGTAACTACAGAAAAAATTTAATCCATAAGTTAAAAGCTTCCAAAAAAGAAACCTCTGAGGCCAGATGGTTTCACTGGAGAATTTTACTAAACATTTAAAGAATCAGTACCAATTATGCACAATCTCTTCCAGAAAACAGAAGCCAATATTACTCTGATACCAAAATTAGGACAATACCAAAAAAAAAAAAAGGAAAGAAAGAAAAGAAAAAGAAATTTATACTTACAGACTAAATAAACTGTTAGTTGAAACTTGAAGAAATCATAGAAATGTGATTGTTAATCACAGAAATGTAACTGTTAAATGTGTGTGTTAGGTCTGATAATGGCTCTCTGGTTTTGTAACAAATAGTCCATATTTAAGAGATGCTTATTGAAATAGCTAAGTGTAAAATGACAGATCAGGGGTTTGCTTTAAATTATTTCAGCATGTAAGATAAAGCAGAAAAAGGAAGCAACAGATTTCTAGTGTGTAGCACTGGGAACTATATTCAGTATCTTGTAGTAACCTATAATGAAAAAGAATATGAAAAGGAACATATCTAAGAATATGCCAGAAATTGACCCCACATTGTAAACTGACTACACTTCAATAATAAATAAAATAAATCATTCAATAAAAAAAAACAAAAAAATTTTTAAAGAGGGAAAGGAGATAGATCAAGCAAATGTCGCAAAATCTTGATCACTGTTAAATTTGGGTGATGAACATTTGGGGGTCCATTGTGTTTTCTCTTTTTGACTATTTTGGAAATCTTTCATAATTAAGAATTAAAATCTGGAATTTTGCAGACCTGTTCAAACTGTGCTACTTGTGTGAACTAGGGCAATGGTTTTAACCCTTCCTCATGTTACGATAGGAACAGTATCACTTACCTCACTGAGGCTTAAACACGGTAACAATGGGGATCTTGCAGTGTCCTGCCGTGGATGTTAAGCTCCCTTCATAAGAGACATGTCTATTCTGAAAATGGACAAGGTGTTTAAGCAAGAAAGAAAATCTTACTCCTCTGCAATTGACTGAACTATCCTTTTTGGAACAGGAGAAGGCAAGTATGACAGAAGAGTCCATAATATTGGGTCTGCCTGCCCCTCCCCAGCCAGACGGTGTCAGTGGGGCTCAATTCCCCTCCTCACCTCACCCCCACCACTCACAGAAATGAGGCTGGCCCAGGCCACGCTCTAATTCCCCCCACCAGACTAGTGTCAGGAGGCTGAGTGGGGACAGCTGAACAGGGACAGCCTCTCCCAGCAGCAAGGAGATGGTGGCAGCTGGCTCTCTGCCACCCACCCCCACCTGCCACATGCACCCCTCCTACCTCCGCCACACACACTGTATTAAAAGGGCCCAGAGGGAAGGAACTTCCACCCCCACTTGGACCTGTCGACTACACCCAAATGGGTGACTTCCTGCTCAAAAAGATTAAATGGGACCCAAAGTCTTACAACCTAAATATCCAGGATACAATAAAACAGAAACCAAAACCAAAACCAAAAAAACCCACCCATCATACGGAGACCAGAACAATCAGAACTTGAAAGAGAAAAGGCAGTGAACAGACACACCAAGGTAACTGAGATGTGGCGATTTGCTGACAAGAATTTTAAAGGAGTGAGCCTCCTCTTTGTCTCGCTGGTTTGAGTTGGCTTTCCCATTTCTCACAACTGAAAACGTCCTAATAGACAGAAACAACCGTAACCTCCAGTAGTCACCCCCAGGGTCTGGTACTGGCCCTGGATTTCCAATGGAACCATGAAACTTGAGATAGCGTGGGACTTAGGGCTCCAGTGTCCTGGAAGGTGAGGTCCAGAAGAAACTGTGGGAAACCATCCCCTACCTCCAGGAAATAGACACCTGAGTACACCGTTCAACCAAGCAAAAACCATTTTAACCATCTTGAAAACTCCTGATGCATCTGAGAAGTAAGGGGGTAGTGGTGTCCAAAATGCCCTGGCCCTTAATAGCTTAGTTCGACATCCAAAATGCATGCTCTGTTGCAAGTCAACTACACTTACACTTCAATAAAAAATAAGAATAAAAAAATGCATGCTCTAATATGTTCCCCCGTTTTTGCACACCTCTTGCTCATGAAGCTTGATGGAATTAAAAATGAGTTTTTCTTTTTTTTTTTTTCCAGTCTGTTCTTGTCACCAAAGACCCAAGGAAAGAAAAACAGTGAAACTTACGCTGGACACAACTGATGGTACCCGGTACAGAGAAAGTCTTAAATGATGAGATTAAATACTTTAGCCCTTTACTGTTTGAAAGGTGAGGCTGAGGACAGGAGCCAGCGGCAAAAATCTAACATTCAAATTGCAGACTGTTCGATTTGACTTATTTTTACTAAATGATCATTTCCTTGAATTTACTTTGAAGGCTTCTTCCAGGAATCTTTCTCCCAGGACAATTTACTTGGACTAATTGGGGCTGAGCTCACTGAGATGTTCAACTGTTTGTCTTCCTTGTAATAGCTTTCCTCTCCTTCATGCTGGACAATTTCTGGGCACCTTGTACATCAGGCACTGGTTCCGAGTCATGTCACACAGCAGTAAACAAACCCTCTGCCCCTATGGAGCTGACACTCTAGTGGCTGTGGATTTTGCCACATCTGTCATTTTGGTTTTGGTGACGGGAGATAATTAGGTTTTTTTAGTGGAAGTACTGGGGATTGAACCCAGGACCTAGTGCATGCTAAGCACGCACTCTACCACTGAGCTGTACCATATCCGCCCCTCCCCCATCATTACTTTTGTTGACATCCTGACCCTGTATCATTCTGGCAGCCTCTCCTGGTGTGGATTCTACTGAGTATGAAGGTTTGGACTGAAACTCAAACTGTACCATTCTGACCAGGTTTCTCTGTTGTGCATTCTCTTTGAGAATTGTGAAGTTTGGGGCTCTGTGGGGAACACTGGCCATGTTCATACAACCGATAGGTTTCCTTCGATGGAATGACTGTAAAAAATGCAGCTCACTCCTGAATTCTGAAAACACAACATTTTATAAATAGCCCCAGCTGTGCGGGTTTTCTGATGGAAATGGGAAGTCTGCAGTCTGAAGAACACTCTTCTCACACTTGGCAAGTGAACTGGGCTGACCACCATTATGGACTCTCTGATGAACTTGAAGACAGGATCGCTTGCTAAAGCCTTGACCACAATCAATACATCTGTAGGGTTTCTCGCCTGTGTGGACCCTCCGATGGGCCTGAAGATGTGAGGTCTGACTGAAGCTCCTCCCACACATGCCACACTTGTAGGGTTTCTCTCCCGTGTGGATCCTCTGATGGACATGAAGGTAGGAGTTCCAGATGAAGCCTTTCCCACATGCTTCACACCTGTAGGGTTTCTCCCCAGTATGAACTCTCTGATGGGCCTGAAGGTGTGAACTCCAGCTGAAACCCTTCCCACACACGTCACACGTGTAGGGCTTCTCTCCGGTGTGGACCCTCTGGTGGTCTTGCACATGTGAGCTCTGACTGAAGCCCTTCCCGCATGTCTCACACTTGTAGGGCTTCTCTCCGGTGTGGACTCTCTGGTGGGCCTGGAGATGGGAGATCTGACTGAAGTCCTTGCCACACATGTCACATCTATAGGGTTTTTCTCCAGTGTGGACTCTCTGATGGGCCTGGAGGTGGGAATTCCGGCTGAAGTTCTTATCACATACATCACATTTGTATGGTTTCTCCCCGGTATGGATCCTCTGATGGGCCTGGAGGTTTGAGGCCTTACTGAAGTCCTTCCCACACACCTTGCATTGATACAGTTTCTCTCCAGTATGAACTCTCCGCTGAGGAACAGAGTTCTGATTGGATATCCTGTCACATGCCTTTTTGTATGTTTTGTCTCTGGGTTGGGCTCTCTGATGACCTTGAGGTTGTGATGTCTGACTGAGGCCTGTATCACACTGCTCACGTTTCCGGGATTTCCCTCCAGTGTTGGCTATGCAGTGACTGTTAAGGTTGAAGCTGTGACTGGCGGCCCTCCCATGCCTGCCACGCACATACCGATGCTCCCCTGGGTGATCGGGCTCCCAGGTGGGAAGGGAGGAGTTCTGACAGAAGCTCTCAGCATGCACCTGACAGTGGAAGCGTTTCTCGTCTGTGCTGGCTCTCTGATCCATACCACACTCATCACTCCTACTGCATCTCTCCCCTGTGTGAACACTCGGATGGATGTGAAACACTGGGCTAGAACTCGTGCCCTTCCTACACTCACTGCACACACAGGGCTTCTCTCCTTGGGGCAGTTGCTGATGGAATTCAAGATCAGAGTCAAGGCTGAAGGCTTTTCCACTCTCATCAGAGGTCTGCTCTCCTGGGTGGATCATACTATGCTGGGATGAGTTCTCTGTGCAGTCTTTTCCATGATTATTGTGGCTACAAGCCTCCCCACTTTTGTGTACTTCCTGGTCACCATGCTGAGCAGGGATCCTTCTCATAATACAATGACCACACTTACCCGTCTTATTTTTTATGTCAATTTGCTGATTCCTCCTCTGATAATTCTGTGACTCTCTCAGGTACATTTTCTTCCAGAAATCCCAGGAGGGCTGAGTTGGAAATTCTTGATTTTTGATACTGCTGGAACTCTCCCCTTGAGGCTCTGTTACACAGTTCCCATCTTCAGGAACCTGAGTAGATTCTCCTGCCCATATCTGACAGGAGGCATCACCTTGTTCTGGCAACTTGGATTTCCTACCTTGCAGATTTATTATCGGGTCTTGAGTTCTGGGTAGTTTACTTATAAATTGTTCCCATATCTGCCAGCCCATAAGGTCTTCATGTAAAAGGTATCTTAATCCACCTTCTTGAAGAATCTCTAGTTCATTTGGATTCCTGTGTCCTGGAAGGACAAAGAGAATTCAGAGATGGAAGTGAGGACAATGAATGTTCAAGGATAAAAATATTTAACAAGTTGGCCCTATTGGGAGATTCTATTCAATCAGCGCTGAGTTCAGCTGGAATCTATCTTAGTTTTTTCATGCCTAGGGAAACAAAGAGGTGATAAGCAGGCTCCCATCCACTAAGTGTTAATGAGACTCACTGAGAACTAATATATGGAGACTTACGAACGAGGTCAAAATTAGAAATACAAGGCTACAGAGCAGGGGATGTTCTCAGCAAAAGTGAAAAGAATATATTGGCAAAGGGAAATATCTCCTCTGTTCTGATGATGAACCCGAGATGGTAAACTTGTTTACTTAATTTAGCCATTAAACACACTTGTTATACACAGGCTAGATCTGAGAAAATTTCCCTTGATTCAATGATGTCCTAAAATATAATATTCGACTAGTGAACACTATAACTGAAAAAAAAAAACCCCAGAAAACTTACTCCCATAACTGATACATCCTATTGGAGTAAAAATCCTATGATAATTATTGCCACTTAATTCAGCTGAATTTTTTGACAAGACTGAATTATCTTCCAGGTCCTGCAGACATCCATCTGCAAATACCAAAAGGTACCGTGCAGCCAGCAGACAAGGCAGTCCCCAGGGATCCCTCCCTCCTGATACCCACACCCTACTGAAGTCCCCTCCACAATGTTTCAGTATTGTTCTGCGAAGCCAATGGAATATGGCAGAAGTGATGGTGTATCACTTCCAAGGTTATGTCACAAAAGACCTTGTGGTCTCTGCCTCCCACTCCCTTGGGTGCAATTAGCTTGGGGAAACCAGCTGCCATGTTTTGAGGACACTCAGGCAGCCCCAGGGAGATGCCCACGTGGCAAGGAACTGAGGCCTCCTGCCAACAGCCGGGGAAGGACTGGGGCCTTCTGTCAATAACCCTGGGAATGAGCCCTTCTTGGAAGCAGATCCTTCAGGCCCATTAAGCCTTTAGAGAACTGCAGTCCTGGCCGCCTCCCTGACAACTGCTCCCCGAGACCCTGAGCCAGGACCCCCCTCCAGCTGAACTGCCCTCAGGTTCCTGACTCACAGAATCCGGGACGCCTGTACTCTGTTTTTAGGTGAAAGCGAGTTTACTTAGAGAGCTACACATTCCGTAGGTAGAATGCAGTCCATCTCAGAAGGTGAGAGCGGCCTAATGCCTGTAGTTTAAAGCTGCTAGGTTTAAGAGTAATTTGCCCTTCGGCAATAGATGGCAAATACAAGCAGCACAGAAATTAAAATCAGGCTAGACATCCAACAGGAGATAACCAGTGTTCTGAAATAATTCTTTCATCACACTGCCTCATCGTCCACTCTGTGAGCTGCAAGGACTCACACCTGCACAGTTCTCTCTTGAACACCCACCTCCTTGGGTTTCTGTCTCCATCGCCCAAAGCTTCTCCTCTCTCCCGACCTGTAATATCAACCCTAACCTGAAGGATGGATGGCCTGTGAAAAAGAAGTGGCACATGTATAAGGTGAACGCATTAAAGGTAAAAATTTTCATTCCAATGTAACGATCTTCATGTGGCTAAGTAGCATTTTTCCAAATTCTGATGGTGACCTGTTGTAATAAACACCTTTTATGCTGTGACCCAGTATGCAAATACACAGATGCACATCACTGAGTCAAGGGATCAAATGACCTGATCCTAACCATTATCTACTCCTATCTCTTCTCCTTTCCTGTCTTTTACTCACAATTTTTGTTGCACTATATGCAGTTCCTGACAAGAAGCTATGCTATTTCTGTCCTATTGCATTAAATGCAATTTGATGTAATCCACTGATTTTAAACCCCAAGATGTCACAAATACAATTTGAAAAAACAGACAAGGTATAGATGAGATATTCCACAGGAATTAGGAAGTTCAGGCCCCTAGATTCAGCGAAGCACTGCTTTTTTAAACTTTTTTAATATAAAAAATGTTTTTATTTTAAGATTTTGTTAATGGAGGTACTGGGGATTGAACCCAGGACCTCATGCATGCCAGGCATGTGCTCCACCCCTGAGCTATGCCCACGCCCCAGGGAAGCATTTCAAGAGCTCCAAAGTCTTAAACATTTGAAACCAAGGATACAAAGCCACTCCTAGGGGCTGACACTGAGTCACAGCAGGCACCTGTCCTCACCCACTGACAGCAGGTTCCGGAAGTTCTCCAGCATCACATCTCGGTGCAGCTCCCTCTGGGCAGAGTCCAACAGCCCCAGCTCCTCCCTGGTGAAGGTCACAGCTACATCACTGAATGTCACCTCCTACAACATGAAGCACATACAACCTCAATCTTCTGATCAGCAGCCACTGGGAAGGGGCAGCACTGAGTGGGTGGAAAGGATGGGTGGGAAGCTGTTCTGGATTCTGAGGGCCTCGAGTCTACCTTATGTTGTTTCCTCCTCTTCTCCACCTCGCATACCAATCCTGTATGCTAGAATGAACTATTTATGATGGTTGCTTTAAAATCCTGGTCAGATGGATGAAGTCTGAAACAAGCCAGTCATAAAAGGATTACGTGGATGATTCCACTTACATGAGATAGACTAGAGTAGTCAAATACACAGAGACAGAAAGTAAAATGATGGTTGCCAGAGACTGGGCGAGAGGAGGGTAGGGAATGACTGTTTAATGGGTATGGAATTTCACTTTGAGATGATGAAAAAGAGTTCTAGAGATGGGTGGTGGTGACAGTTGCCCAACAGTGAATGTACCTAATGCCACCGAACTGTACACTTAAAATGGTACTTTCTATGTATATTTTACCACAACCATAAATGTCCATCAACAGGTGAATGAATAACTAAGCTGTGGTATACCCATGCAACAAAGTACTACGCAGCAATAAGAAGCAAACTGTTGTCACGTGTTCACAAACATGATGAACAGATGAAGCCAGACACAGAAAGCACACACTGTAGAATTCCATCAGCATGAAATGCAAGAAGAGATGAATCGCACCTACAGTGACATAAAGTAAATCAGTTGTTGCCTACAGCTGGGGATGTGGGATTGTGATTAACTGGGAAGGGGCACCAGACAACCTTTCTTTGTGATTTTATTATTTTCTTAAATCGACATATAGTCAGTTTACAATGTTGTGTCAATTTCTGGTGTACAACATAATGCTTCAGTCATAAGTATATATACATATATTTTCATTATAGATTACTGCAAGATACTGAATATAGTTCTCTCTGCTATACAATAGGACCTTGTTGTTTATCTATTTTATATATAGTAGTATTTGAAAATCTCGAACTCCCAATTTATCCCTTCCCACCCCCTTTGCTCCCTGGTAACCACAAGTTTGTTTTCTATGTCTGTGAGTCTGTCTCTGTTTTGTAAACAAGTCTATTTGTGTCTTTTTTTTTAGATTCCACATACAAGTGATATCATTTGGTATTCAGAGAACCTTTCTGATGACGGAGATCTACACTTGGATTGTGACAATGGTCACACAGGGATGCATATTTGTCAAAAGTGATTGAATACATTTATTACATGTAAGTTATATGTAAATTTCACCTCAGAAATGACTTTTAAAGGCACAATTAAGAAAACAAATAGACAAACCACAGAATGGAAAAAAATTACTCACAGTACATATATCTGACAAGGGACTTGAACTCCGAAAATATAAGGAACTCCTTAATAATAAAAAGTAGAAGTCAAATTTTACAGGCAAATGACTTCAATAAACTTTTCAAAAAGGATCTGCCAATGGCAAAAACACATGAAAAAGCATCCAACATCATTTATCATGAGGGAAATACAAGTCACAGTCATGGTGAGATGTCATTTTATTAGAATGGCTAAAATAAAAAAGATCTACAGCAGCAAATGGCAGCAAAGGAGCAAGCTGAAACCTTTATGCATCACTGATGGGTTGTAAAATGGTACAACCAGTCTGGAAAACAGTTTATATTCACCTACAAACCCAGTTGTTCCACTTCGAGATGTTTACCCAAGAGATACAAAAATATATGTCCATAAGACCTGCCCAGAATGCTCAAAGAAACTTCATGCATAACAATTAAAAGCTGTAAACAACTCAAAGCTCCTTCAAAAGGATAAGCACACTTTGATACATTCAGAAAATGGAACAGGATAAAGATCTGAATTACTGACACAAGCAACAGCATAGATGAATCTCAAAAACATTATGCTGAGTGAAAAGCCAGACACAAGAGTACATACAGTATGATTTCACTGATGATATTTAATTTGAAAACAAGGAAATCTAATGATGCGATGACAGATCAGAACAGTTGATGCCCTCCAGGGGTAAGAAACTGACTTGAAAGAGACATGAGAGAACTCTGGAAGGTAATGTAAATGTTCTATTTCTGTTCTGGGTAGTGGGCTAATGCAATTACACAACTTTCAAAATGGGGCCTACAACGGTCACTGATCTGACACTTAGGATCTGTGTCATTTTTTCAAGTAAATTATATTTCATTTTTAAAAGCCCTATGCAAGTGTTATGAATCAAAACAAAATCTGCTCAGAGGCACAGCAGTCTGTATGAGGAAGTGGAGCTTCTGAAATGTCAGACAAAAAAAATCAAAACCCTTCTGAGACAATTCATAGAAGAATACTGAATCATAAAAAACTCAAGTGGTAACATTAAATGAAAAAATAAAACTGAAAAGTGTACGTATACTGTGATTGTAATTATATCAAGTATAGCTGATTCACAGGCAATGTATTAAGTTGAGCTTTTAAAATTTCTTGGTCTCTGTGAATTTCTGTACTGTTATTTGTGAAATGAAGATGATAATAATATGAAACAAAAACTAAAAGCAAAAACAATAACTAGAACCAACAAAGAAGCAAGTAACTGGCACATAACAGACACCTGTTCTCTTCCTTTACCCTTCCCCTGGAAGAGAAAAAAGATGTGTCTCATCTTTGAGAAAAGAGATGTAATCTTAAGAGATAAACATCAACTCACCTGACACTTGGTCATTTTTCTTGCCCCTTCTGTGGAAGCGCAGAGTCCTGCGAAGGCACAGCTGGCGAAGGAGAAAGAAGCCATGAGACGGAGGTCCGACCCCACGTGCCTGCCGTGTGTAAGTCACTAGCCCCTCAGCCAGGGGCCCCTGTGCAGTGGACATTCTGCTCAGGTCTAAGCAGCAGGGCTCACACACGCATCCCTTGTGGTCTCCAGGGTTCAGGATCCTTATTCTTATCCTCGGTATCAGGGAAAACGAAAGGGCAGTGGAATATACTGGCTATGAGAGTAGACTCTGGGGCCAACAGGTCAATCCTGGTAAAGCAACTGGGAAATCATCTATCGGTTTCTGCCTCCAGTTCCTGACTCAGGGCCCCAGAAACCCTTGTGATTTCCTGGGGGTGGAGGGGTGTTTTTGTTCTAATGAGGTGACTCTTGATGGGCTCCTGGATGGGGGCTGGTCACCGGGACGGCCAAACCATGATTTGATGCTTGGAATTTTTCAGCCTCACCACCCCACCATTCTCCAGAGAGGGGAGGGGGCTGGAAATGGAGTTAACATTTGATTCCGCCTACGGAGGAAGCCTCCATAAAACTCCAATAGTATGGGGTTCCGGAAGCTTCCAGGTGGGTGAGTACATGCACACACCAGGAGGGACTGACGCGCCCGTGCTTGGGACCCGCCCTCCCAGACCTCGCCTTAGGTAGCTCTTTTCATCTGGCTCTGTAACCTTAACATATCCTTTAACAACTTGGTAAATGTTAAGTAGGTGTTTTTCTGAGCTCTGTGAACCATATCAGCAAACAATCGAATCCAAAGCGGAGGAGTCATGGGAAACTCTGATCTGTAGCCAAGTCAGAAGATGGAGGTCACCTGGGGACCTACTACTTATGAATGGCACCTGAAGTGGGGGAGGGCAATCTCGTGGGACTGAGTCCTTCGCCTGTGGGATCTGAAGCTATCCCCAGGTAGACAGTGTTAGAATTGAGTTACATTGTAGGGCACCCAGCTGGTAAAGCAGAATTGCCTGGTGTGGGGGGCAGGAAACCATCCACATCTGGTGTCAGAAATGTGGTGAAAGGGGCTGGTTATAGCTCAGCAGTAGAGTGCTACTTAGCATCACAAGGTCCTGAGTTCAATCCCCAGTACCACCATTAAAAATAATAATAGTATAAAATTAAAGAAAAAAAAGAAATGTGGTGAACGGGCTAGCAGTGTAAGAATAAAGGCGAAAAGCAGGAGGAAGACTGAGTTTTTCTTACGCTGCTACTAACTCTGCTTAAGTTAATTAACCTCCCTATGCCTCAAAGCTGTCATCTGCAAAATAAGAACAGTGCTTCTGGCAGGGTCAGGGGAAGCAGTATAGCTCAGTGGTAGAGCGCATGCTTAGCATCCACAAGGTCGTAGGTTCAATCCCCAGTACCTCCATTAAAAAAACAAACAAACAAAAAAACAGTGCTTCCTTACAGGATTGTTATCAGGGTCAAATGTGTGAGTAGACAGAAACTTAAAACTGATCTCACTGTATCTGCAGAAAAGCAGGTGGTATTATGCATCCTAAAACTGTCCTTGCAAACATCTTCTGCCATCCTTTCCAACAAAGGGGGCTTTTACAACATCCAGATTTCAGAGACTGTACACTGCTTTGTCTTCAGAAATTCACCTCTATCTCTGACAAGCCCATAGTTCTGACTGGCTTTATTACTTAGTCATTTGTTCTCCTCTAATGATATTTCATTGATATCAGCATCTGGTTTTGTAAAAGACGTAAGTACTTGTGAATTGTCTTCATGCAGCCAGAAGAGTCTCAGTGGCCCATGTCCTCTCCTACACTGACGGTAGTAAAGAAAAACCATTTTAAAATATGACTGCTATTTTTTTCTCCTTCATTTTAAACAAAAGTCCGACAGTCTGCCTCACTTAAATGAACAAGACTGTAGTGGCCGTAACAGGTAATAATTTATAAGCGTGCTTTGGAGATTAAGTGAGTAAGTCCACAGGGACAGAGAGTAAATTAGTGGTTGCCAGGGGCTGGGAATGCAGCAGGTGGGAGGTGATGGCTCAGGGGCATTTTGGGGGTGACAAAAATGTTCTGGAATTAGACAGCGGTGATGGCTGCAAAACCTTGTGAACATACTAAAAAACAGTGAGTTGTATACTTTAAAGGGACGAATCTTATGATATGTAAATTACATCTCAAGTTTAAAAATAGCGGGGGAAAGCCTTGGCTCAGTGCCTGGTACATAATAACAAGCTTGAGAAGTCCCCAAGGGTCCTGCAGTTTCAAAAGTATGGCTTAAAGGTCAAGACTCAGGCTGCCTGTGTTCAGATTCCCAGTTCTGTCTCTTCCCTGTTGTTTGGCTTTGGGAAAACAACTTAAATTCTTCAACTATCAATGTTCTCATCTGTAAAATACAGATTATAACAGTATGTTTGTCGTGAAGATCATGCTAATTAATCCATATGAAGCCTGTAGAAGAGTATTTAGCACTCAATATGTTAAAAAATTATTATTCATTCACCAACACGTCTCATTCCATTTACTCTATAAATATTTGAATATTTGTCCAGTAGAAAAAATCTGCTAGTGAGTGAAGGAAGTCTTGCTCACTTGAGAGCAGAAATAACACAACACGATAAATGCTCTCACGTTGGGACAGTATTACCTGGCGTCAAGGGTCACTCCCTCCTCTCTGCGCCCTTTTTGAGAAGTCAAGGTGGGGAAAGGAAAGGAGGCTAGAAGATACTACAACCATATCTCTCGTCCAGGATAAATCACAGCTGACATCCCCAGGCACCAGCTAGGGGTGAGACCCACTCCTTCCTTTAAAAAAGGTGGGGTGGGTTGAGGCGGGGTTGCAGGGAGTCATTAGGAATCCACGAAAACCTCCCCTTTCCGCAGGGGTCAGAGACGAGCCAGTGGCTCTGCAACTGGAGCTCAGAACCCACTGCGGGCTCACAGAGGCTTTCAGGTACTGAGCGCTTCTGGGAGAGACATAAAAGACTAGGAACAACCGACCGCCTTTCAGCATGTGCCACGGCCCGGTACTAAGCATTTTTACATCCATTTACGTCACGTAAATCTCACCTCACGCCTACTAGTAAGGTACTACATTGACTCCACTTTACAGAAAAGAAACGGAGAAATTAAATAACTCTACTTGGATATAACCCCTAAAAACCGACAGAGCGTGCGGAAGGTGGGGGAGGCGAGGGAAAACCTGCGTCCCAGAGACTCTCAAAACGGAGACTGCGACCCCCGCCCGCCAGCCGCCCTAAACACCAAAGTGACCAAAATTGTCGCCCCTGCCCTCCGCGGCTTCTATTCCCCAAGGGCGAGAGTGGTACCTGCAGTTCCCACGCCCAGGCAGGCTCGAAGCGACGCAGGTTCTAGAAACCGACTCACCTCCCAGCAGGTACTGATAACGCCGGCCTCCCACTCCTGCAGCGGAAGTGCCCGGACTCTTAGCTGCACCTGCACCATATTTCCCAGAATTCCTGAGCGAAACAAGGGCTACCGCTCCTCCCTTGGAGAGCGGAAGTGGCTCTGACTACCCGGCCCTCGTGGACTACACTTCCCAGAATCCTCGGCAAGAAAGTGCCACTGTTTTTTAGACATATGTAGATGGTTCGGTTCAGTCTACAGGCGCTATTAGCGCTTGATTTTGCTGTTTGTTTATTTTTCCTTTCTTCCTTTTTTTTTTCTTCTTCTTAAACCACATTACAAATAAGTGTGACTGAAAAGTAAATGTGGCTGTACAGGAACTAAAGCTGACGAAAGTACCAAACTTGGCTTGATGCTTTTGCTTTACTTTACTTGTGCCTGAATACAGCTAGACCCCCGACAGTTTTTTCGGGCTTGAGTCATTTATTCCAAGGTGCTAGAGACTCGTGAAAAGAAAAAGTAACCTTTGATCCAACAACAGAACAGATTTAAAAAGTTTCACACTCTTATTTGTTTAAATTGCTCACTTGAAATCTGGGGTTTTCTGGCAAATGAAAGAAGAGGCATTGGCAAGAAGTAAATGAAATACAGTAATTTTAAAAAGAAAAGCCTAGAATATAGGCATACCTCAGAAATATTTCAGATTCAATTCCAGACCACTGCAATAAAGCAAATATCACAATAAAATGCATCACATGAATTTTTGTTTCCTAGAGCATACAAAAGTTATGTTGATGCTACACTGCAGTCTATTCAGTGTGCAATTGGCCATAGAATAGATAGATTAATTGACCATAAATGCAAGTTTATTTCTGGGCTTTCTATCTTGTTTCATTGATCTATGTGTCTTTTTGTGTCAGTATCACACTGTTTTGATTACTTCATAGTGTAGTTTGAAGTCAGGCAGCATGATTCCTCTAGCTCTGTTTTTCTTTCTCAAGATTGTTTATGCTGTTCACAGAGTCTTTTGTGTTTCCATACAAATTTTTCAAAAATTTTGCCCCAGTTCTGTGAAAAATGCCATTGGTAATTTGATAGGAATTGCACTGAATCTGTAGATTGTCTTGGGTAGTATGGTCATTTTAACAGTATTGATTCTTCCAATCTAAGAACACAATATATCTTTCCATCTGTTGTGTCATCCTCAATTTCTTTCATCAGTGTCTTATAGTTTTCAGAGCACAGGTCGTTCGCCTCCTGTAGGTTTATTCCTAGGTATTTTATTCTTTTTGATGTGATGGTAAATTGGATTTTTCCTTAATTTCTCTTTCTGATGTTTCATTGTTAGTGTATAGAAATGCAAAAGATTTCTGTACATTAATTTTGTATCCTACAACTTTACTGAATTCATTGATGAGCTTCCCCAGACTTCTATTCATATGTGATAATAATCACATTACAGTTACATCTAGGTTAGTGTGGGACATGGCTCCAGCCAGAGTCAGGGATAAAGTGCAGCAGAGCCAGTCGCAGGACAGCCAGGAGAGGCAGTGGTGGTGGCCTGGATGATGAAGGTGGAAGAACAGCCAGAGAAGCCACAGAAACAACTGCCCCACCTTCCAGCCTTGAGTAAATTTTAGGAAATAAAGATGGATAAACCATCTTTTATGTGGAAAATACAGCCCTAAGAACTTATTAACTGCTGTGGACCTGTTTTCATCTCAAAGTCCTTCATAATTTCCCTGTGATTTTTTTCTTGCCCCACTGGCTTTTACAAGTGTGGTGTTTATATTCCACATATTTGTGAATTTTCCAGTTTTCTCCTTTTATGGAGTCTAATTTCGTTCCACTGTGGTCAGAGAATATACTTTGTATGATTTCTTCTTAAATGTATCGAGACTTGTTTTGTGACCTAATATATGGTCTATCTTGTTCTGTGTCCATTTGAGAGAAATGTGTATTATGCTGATTTTAGGTGGAGTACTGTGTATATATCTGTTATGTGTTTGGTTTATAGTGCTTTCAAATTCTTTATTTCCTTATTGATCTGGTTGTTGTATGCGTTATTGAAAGTGGAGCTAGTGAGGTCTCAAAATTTTATTATAGAACTATTTTCCCCTTCATTTCTGTCAATTTCCACTTCACACATTTTAGGACTCTGTTGCTAGGTGCATAATGTCTATAGTTGTTGTAGCTCCATAGATTAACCCTTTAAGGATATACCATATACTTCTTTGTCTCATAAGTTTTTTACATAAAGCCTATTTTATCTGATATTAGTGTAATCATGCCAGATCTCCTTTGTTTACAATTTGCATGGAATATCTTTTTCCATCCTTTCACTCAATCTGTATACAAATCTATATACAATCCATATACAAATTTATATACAGTCAATCTAAATACAACTTTGGCTTTAAAATGAGTCTCTTGCAGACAGTATATGGTTGAATCATGTTTTATTCATTTTGCCAATCTCTGCTTTTTAATTGGAAAGTTTAACCCATTCACATTAAATTAATTCTTGATAAGGAAGATTATTCCTGCCATTTTGCTACTGGTTTTCCATATGTCATCTTTCTTTTGCCTGATTCCTCCATTAATGCCTTTTTAAATTTTAATTGTTTTTTAAAAATACATCATTTTTACTTCCTTCTCAATTCTTCATCTTCATGTTTTAAAGTTATTTTCTTGGTAGTTACTCTGAGGTTTCATTTAACCTCTTAAATGTATTATAATTTATTTTGAATGAATACCTGCCAGTCTTCAACAGTACAGAAAAACTATGTTCCCACACACCTCTTTTTCCTTTAGATTTTTGTTGTCACAAATTTCATTTTTATACATTGCATACCCATTAACATAGACTTATAAGTATTGTTTATGAATTTTCTTTTAAATCATATAGAAGTAACAAACCAAAATAAAGTAATACTGGCTTTTGTAATATTTACCTATGTAGTTACTTTATCTAAACTTATCTACATAGTTGCATGACCAGTGTTCTTTACTAGTCATATGGCTTCAAGATACTGTCTGAGTGTCCTTTCACTTTTACCTGAGTGAATTACTTCAGTTTTCTTGTAGGGCAGGTCTACTAGCAATGAACTCCTTTAGCATTTGTTTATCTGGAAATGTCTTAATTTCTACTTTATTTTTGAAGGATTGTTTTGCCAGATATAGGATTCTTTGTTAACAGGTTTTTTTTTTCTTTTGGTACTTTAAGTATATCATGCCACTGTCTTGTGACTTCCATGGTTTCTGATGAGAAATTGGTTGAGATAATAAAAACTGTGTATTGGGCTCTGCCCACAGTTCCTGGTACAGAGCTCCTGAAACCTTTGTAGTTTCCTAAGTATTAAGAGCACTAGGAGCATCATTTGGTCTCTAATTCCAGTTTCTGACACAGAGCTCCTGAAATTCTTGTAATTCCCTGGATGACAGAAGTGTCTTTTAGTCTAAAATGCAGCTCTGGCTGGGCACCTGGACAGCTCCTAAATAAGGGTTGATCACAAGAAAGTACAAGCCATGATTAGAAGCTTGGGATTTCAGCTCCACTCCCCATTCTCTTAAGAAGGGAGAAGGGCTGAAAATTGACATAATGATTGGTTATGCCTAAGTGATGAAGCTTCCATAAAAATCCCAAAAGGACAGGGTTTGGAGAGTTCCAGGTTGGTGAACAGGTGGAATTTCAGGGAAAGTCACTTGCCAAGAGACGGCATGGAATCTTCGTTCCCCTTTCCATATACCTTGCCCTCTGTATCTCTTCATCTGGCTGTTCATCTGTGTCCTTTATTATATACTTTTAATAAACTGGTAAATGTTAGTGTTTCCCTGAGTTATGTGAGCCACTCTAGCAAATTAGTTGAAACTGAAAGGAGATTATGGGAATCTCCAATTTGTAGCCAAATCAGACAGAAGTTATTGGTAACCTGGGAACCTACAATTTGCAACTGGCATTAGAAGTGGGCTGGGAACAGACTTGTGGAACTGAGCCCTTAACCTGTGGGCTCTGATGCTATCTCCTGGTAAATAGTGTCAGAATTGAGCTAAATTGTAGGACACCCAGCTGGTGTCACAGGGAAGTGCTTGTTGTAGGCAAAAACCTCCACACATTTGGTGACCAGAAGTGTCAGAAGGAAAGTGTTCTATGTGAGTAGCAAAGGAGACTCACAGGGAGGAAACAAACAGTGGGGAAGAATCATGTCTTTTCCTATACAGGAGAACTATAGGTTTTTTCTTTTTAATTGTTAAGATTGTAGATTCCTTGTACATGATGAATCATAATCCCTCTTGCTTTCAAGATGCTTTGGCTTTGGCTTTTGACGGTTTGATTAAAATGTCTTGGTGTGGATCTCTTTGCATTTATCCCTCTTGACCTTAGATGTGTAGATTCATATCATATATTTTGTGACATTTTTGATCATTATTTCTTCAAATGTTCTTTCTGCCCCTTTCTCTCCTTCCTCTCCTATTGAGACTCTCATCATGTATACGTTGGTACGTTTAATGGCGTACTCTTAGGCTCTGTTTATTTTTCTTTCCACTCCTCAGACTAAATAATTTCAATTAACCTATCTTTCAATTAACCTATCTTTTAGTTCACCGATTCTTCTGCCTGCTGAAGAATCTGATGTGGAAGCCCTCTAGTATTTTTTCCAGGAAAAAACAAGGATTTTGCAGCCCCAGAATTTGTTTCCTTTTTATAATTTTCATCTATTGATATTCTCTATTTGTTCAGAGAACATTTTCCTGGTTTCTGTGTATTCTTTGTCCATGGATTTTAGTACTTTGAGAACATTTAAGACAGTTGATTTAAAATCTTTGTCAAGTAAGCTCAATATCTGTACCTCACTGGGGATAATTTGGATTTTCTCCTGTGGATGGTTCATATTTTTTGTTTCTTTTCACATTGTGTAATTTTCTGTTGAATATTATAATGTGCTATTTCTTGAAATCAGATTCTTCCACTTGTTTTTTATTGCTTGCTGTGGGTTGCAATGATCTGTTTTTAAGTGACTGTTAAGGGCTTGTGTGCCATCAAAAGATATACTGAAGTCCTAACCTCCAGTATTTGTGAATGTGACCTTATTGGGCAACTTGATATAATCAAGTTAAGTGTACCATAATCCAATATGACTGGTGTCCTTGTAAGGAGAGGAAAATGACATGTGACTAGAACAATACACAGGGAGAACACCATGTGACTACAGAGACAGAGATTAGAGTGACGCAGCTGAAAGCCAAGGAACCAGGATCAATGGCCACCACCAGAAGGTAGCAAGACACAAGGAAGGAGAGCACGGCCCTGCTGACGCCTTGATTAAACATCTAGCCTCCAGAATATGAGAGAACAAATTTCTGTGTTTTAAGCCACCCACGTTTGTGGTATGTTGTTACAGTAGAATAGGAATAAACATAATGACTTTTCTAAACTCTTTTAAAAACTGTCTTATGTGGTCTGTTCTTTTAGTTTCTGTTCAGCTACAGTGCTAATAGAGATTTCCTGGAATATCTGGGTAGAGAAGCAGGAAGAGGAGGAGGAGGATATGGAGGACGAAGAGAAGGAGGACAAGGAGGAGGAGGAAGAGAAGAAAAAGAAATAAAAGAAAAAAATACTCCCAGTCTTTAGGTAATGGCTCTGTATTGGAACCCTCCTTTCACACTTAGCCAAACCATTTACAACCCTGCCTTAGCTTTCACCTCTTGTTTCACTGGTAGCCAAAGATCAGCCAGAGGTAAAAGCTTAGAGGCTTAACAGGTCATTTCTGAAGACATGGCTTACCCTAGGCACAGTCATGGCTTTCTAAATTCCCCAGTATACACAGAGCTTTTCAATGCCCTACTTCTCCCACAGAATCTCTCTCCAGATTTTCCTTCCAGGCTTTCAGCTCATCTATTGTTTGCCTCAACTGTAATCTCTTACCACAGATGGCAGTGGTTTGTTCATCTGCCTTTTGATGTTTCAAGGAAGTCTCCATTTAGCTGCTTTTCCACTATGAGAGACTTCTAAGTTAGGTGAAACAGAATCAGAAACCTTGCATTAGTCCTCCAGCCAGCTCCTAAAGAGTTCAAAACAGACAAACACAGTTCTTGGAGAACAAGTTCAGCTCTGCTTCCTTAGAAGCCAGGGATAAGGGTCCTACATTGGGAATGTAGGCTGTCACTTTCAAGACCATCACTGATCTGGAGAGAAGGGTGAAGCAAAGGCACGTAAAAATACCACAAAGCTTTTCTACCATTTTAAAGTTGCTGTTTTCTCTATTCAGCATTCACTGGGTTGTTGTGAACCTTTGGCTATTTTTCCAGAATTCCAAAGAAGCATATTCTGACAGTTGTTGATTTTGTTGTTTCTATGGAGGTTGGGCCCTTGGAACTACCTACTCCATCATTTTCACTGGTGTCACTCTACAACTCTCAAAGCAGTTTAACTTTAATGGGTTAAAATGGATTTTAAAAATGTATTTTCAAGTATAACTGGAATGAGGGGCTGAATGTAGCAATAATTCCTGTAGTTTAAACACCTGGCGAAATAAGAGTTCTCTATAACTCCCAGAGAGCTGGGTAACACAACCGAGTGAGGAGGGAACATAGGCATGGAGAAGGGAGCTAATGCTGGGGAGGGAAAAAATGAACAAAAGTCCATAGCAGGAACTTCAAGTGAGTTCTAATAATGGTATTCAGGAAAGGAAGGAAGGAGATAATAAAAGAGGGAAAGCAGAAATCACTGGAACTGAAAGAACAACAATAGAGAAAAAGTAGTAAGCTTTGAAAAGAACTATAATAAAATAGAAATTACCAACTGCAGGACTGAAAGATATGATTACAGATCCTAAAAGGATAGTAAGATAATTCAATATAAATAAGGACAATTAAAAGGATACTGTAAACAGTGTCGTGCCACATGTGACAACTTGGGTGAAAGGACAAATTCCTTAAAAGAGCACAAACTTCCAAAACTCATTCAAGGAAAAATAAATAGCCAGAGTATTTCTGTACCCATTCTGAATTCAAGTTTTAAAAATTTCTAAAACAACAACAACAACAACACCAGGCCTAGAGTGCTTACATCTACCAATCATTAGAAGAAAAAAAAAACAATTCTACAAAAGCATTTTGAGAGAACAGAATAAAACACTTCTCAACTCATTTTATGAGGCCAGCATTACCTTGTTACCAAAATAAGAAAAAGACATTACATAAAGAAAGACTATAGGCCAATATCCCTCATGAACACAGATGCAAAATCCCTCAACAAATATTAAGTAGAATACAATATTTGAAAATAATAATACATCATGATCAAGTGGGTTTATCCGAGGAATGCAATGTTGTTCCCATATTTGAAAATTAATGTAATTTACTATAGTAATAGTCTAAAGAAGAAAAACTATATAACCATTTAACAGACGCAGAAAAAAACTCGAGAAAATTTAACATACATTCATGATGAAAATTTTTCAGCAAACCAGGGATAAAAGGACTCTCCTTAACGGCATAAAAGGCATTTACAAGAGCCTACAGTTAATATAACACTTAAAAGACTAAATGTTTTCCCCTAGGATGAGGAAAAAGGCAAAGATGTCTGCTTTCAATATTCCCATTCAATAGCTTTCTGGAGGGTCCAGACATTACTATAAGGGAAAAACAAACAACAAAAACACACTGGAAAAAAAGAAATAATTGTCTCCGTTTGCAGACACTCTATTATATAAAGAAGCTACAAAGAACAAAAATTTCAGAAAATACTTAAATATAGATCTAACAAAACACAGGCAACAACTGTGTACTGAAACTCAAAACATCACTGATGAAATAAAAGACCTAAACAGAGATCTACACCATGTCCATGGATTGGAAGACTTAAATTAAGATACCAAATCGTCTAACACACTTCCCATCAAAATCTCAGCAAATTTTTTTAGAAATCAAGATGAGACCTCCTACACTGTTGGTGGGAATGTAAACTGTGCAGCTGCTATGGAGGACAATATGGAGGTTCCTTAAATAACTAAAAATAGACTTACCATATGACCCAGCAATCCCACTCTTGAGCATATATCCAGAGAAAACTATAATTTGCAAACACACACCCCCCCAACAATGTTCACAGCTGCACTATTTACAACAGCCAAGACATGGAAAATATCTAAATGTCCATCAACAGATGACTGGATAAATGTATATACACATACATATGGAGAGAGAGAGAGAATGAATAGAATACTACTCAGCCATAAGAAAGAATAAAATAATGCCATTTGCAGCAGCATGGATGGACTTACAGATCGTCATTCTAAGTGAAGCCAGAAAGAGAAAGAATACCTATGATATCACTCATATGTGGAATCAAAAAAGGACACCATGAACTCATCTACAAAACAGAAACAGACTCCCAGACATAGTAAACAATCTTATGGTTACTGGGGAAAGGAGGTGGGAAGAGATAAATTTGGGAGTTTGAGATTTACAAATGTTAGCCACTATATAAAAATAGATTTAAAAAAGTTTCTTCTGTATAGCAATTATCTTGTAATAACCTTTAATGGAAAAAATGAAAATGAATGTATGTATGTATAAGCAGGACTGGGACGTTGTGCTGTACACCAGAAATTGACTGTAGTTCAATTGAAAAAATAAAGTTAATGCCATAAGGATGGGAAAAGTTTTAGTTGGGGGATTGAGGGGAGCTATGCCATTCAACAATCATTTCTGGCATCAGCTGTCCAATACTCCATTTTCTCTTCCTGTGAAGTCCTAGCTGGTATATGTGGATAATATTGGGAGCCACATTTCTGATTCTTGAAGAATGAATTTGCAGTTTGGGGGAGGCTAGGAAGAACACTGATGTTGAATGAGGAATTACTGGTGGTGAAAGTATGAACTCATGATTCGTTCTTTTGACATTTGTACCTCCCTCTCTACCCACCTGTCTATCTGCCTGCCTATCATCTCTCTGCCCACAGGAGTGAAAATGAGCACATCTATTACTCAGATCTTTCTAAACACCAGTCCCCACCATAAGGAACCAGGGCTCTCAAAGAAAGAGCAAACCCCCTGGCTGGGGCAGTGGGGTACAAGATGCATACGGAATACTGTATTGTATCAAGAGAGTGAGAGACATGCTCAAACTTACAAAAAGTGAATAACGGACAGATGTCCGCTAACAAATGTTGAGGGAATGAGGAAGGCAGAAACATCACCCATTTGTAACCATCAGTAATAATCTATTTAGGCTAGGTTTTGCAATGGATGCTTAAACTAGAATAGGAATATTCGTAAAAACAAGCCATTTGCGGAACCAGAAAATTATCTCCTCACAAATGATTAATTACAAAGGCAAAAATGGTAACTCTACAGTGGAAGCCCCAGTTCATGCCTACCTTAATCAAGTTAACCATGTCAACCTCACTTACAAGGGGACAAACATATCATGTTTCCTTAACGTGATACGCCAAGGACATATCACTTATGGAATCCTTGTACCCAAAAACGTACAGTTTAAATCTAGTAAGGAGAAAACCTTAGAAAAATCCAAGTTAAGTGACATTCAAAAATACCAAGGTCTATCACTTACATGTGGAATCTAAAAAAATGACACAAATGAACTTATTTACAAAAGAGAAACAGACTCAGACAGAAAACAAGCTATGGTTACTGGGGGGAAGGGGAGGGGTGGAGGGGTAAGTTGGGAGTTAGGGATTTGCAGATAGTAACTTAAACAGATAAACAAGGGTCTCCTGTATAGCACAGGGAACTACATTCAATACCTTGTATTGGCCTATGAGAAAGAATATGAAAAAGTGTATGCATAACCGAAACACTATGCTGTACACCAGAAATTAACATGTTATAAACTGACTATACTTCAATTAAAAAAAAGAACAAGAAAAAAAATTTTTTAATCAAGGTCATTAAAGACAAAGAATGAGTTCTAATCCAGATTAAAGGAGTCTAAGTGAAATATATAATCATTAACTGGATTCTAGACCAGGAAAATGTGTGATAAATATATTATCAGGACAACTGATAAAATTTCAGTAAGGTCTGTAGGTTAGATAATGTTGTGTATCAAAATTCAATTTTCCTGATGTAGCTATGTTAAGTAAATATCCTTGTTCTAAGATACACACACTTAAGTATTTGGATGCAAAGGGTAAGCGGTCTGGAACATACTCGTGGTTAAAGAAAAATATGTCAGTATGTATGTGCATGTATACACATTCATACACAAAAAGAGAACGACTCAAACATGTTAACTGGTGAATCTGAGTAAAGGGTATATGAGAGATTTTATATAATTTTTACAACTTTTGGGAAGTTTTAAATTTTTTCAAGACAAGAAAGTTAAAAAGAGGTAAAAAATATATATGAAGCAAACTCTCATCATTTAGAAATAACTAGAAATTAACACCTACATATGCTTTTTTTATTTTTAAATGAGACCACACGAAAATCCCATGTTTTGTGTTTTTCCAGGTGAATGTGTCCTGGGCATCTTCCAACATACGTAATGCAAATTTACCTTCTCTCATTTGATGTCCATAGAGAGATCCACTGGGTCAATAAATCACAAAATACTTTGGCAATCCAACAGATTATTTCTATGTTTGCTGTTATAAACAATGATGCAATGAATATCCCTTCATATACATCTACAGTAGACAGATACTTACTTCTGAGGATCAAAGATTCATCTCTGGGGATCTATTCTTTAATTTTAATCCAATCTACCATATGGAATGAAGCGATCATATTATGACTTCTTGGCTACTGGAAATTTTATCAGTAATTTTATTCATTTTTCATAGTTTTACAGCTTTAGTAAAAATAACAGTCACTGTAAGTAAGTATAAAATGGAAGCTGAAGGAAAAATAATCCCCTTAATTCCCCAAAAACCTAGCTAGTATACAGCAAATAGCCTTATCACACATTGTTTTCAGGCATATATTCACTTTGAAAGATGATTTATATCAAGTGGATCTTACCAGGAGGGTTACAACTTAATTCTTCTCTGTTACAATGTATGGGTCTATGTCATTTTAATGGATTTGTTAGAAAGATTCCATCTGAAGAAATCCCTTTCCACCCTCAATACTTTATTGTAGAGTTTATCACCAGCATGGAATCACCAAAAGCTTGAAGACATGCATCCTGACCGAAGTCAATAACATGTTTCTGATTTTTAAAGATTCTTGCCAGTATGGACTTTCTGATGGTACGTGAGGCGGGAACGGTGACTGAAGTCCTTACCACAGACGTCACACCTGTATGGTTTTTCTCCAGTGTGGACTCTCTGATGGGCCTGAAGACGTGAACTCTGATTAAAGCCCTTACCACACACCTCACATTTAAATAGTTTCTCCCGAGTGTGAACACTCAGATGGACTCGAAGATTTGAGGGGAGACTGAAGGCCTTCCCACACTCCCCACACTTATGGGGTTTCTCTCCCGTGTGGACCCTCTGGTGATGGCGAAGATTCAAACTCCTGCCGAAGCCTTTCCCACACTCTTCACATTTGTACGGTTTTTCGCCAGTGTGGCCTCTCTGATGGTATATAAACTGGGAACTGTATCTAAAACCCTTTCCACAGACATCACATTTGTACGGCTTTTCCCCAGTGTGGACTCTCTGGTGGGACTGCAAACCAGAGGACTGACTGAAGCCCTTCCCACACACCTCACATTTGTAGGGTTTCTCTCCAGTGTGGACTCTCTGATGGACCCGAAAATCTATGGCCTGACTGAAGCCCTTATCACACTCCTTACATCTGTAGGGTTTCTCTCCTGAGTGGACTCTCTGATGTGCGTGAAGATTTGACCTCCAGCTGAAGCCCTTCCCGCACTCCTCGCATTTATATGGTTTTTCTCCGGTGTGGATCACTTGGTGCAGTTTGAGATTTGAACTGTAACTGAAGTCCTTACCACACACATCACATTTGTATGGCTTCTCTCCGGTGTGGACTCTCTGATGGGTCTGAAGCTTTGACGACTGGCTGAAGCCCTTCCCACACGTTTCGCATTTGAATCGTTTCTCCCCAGTGTGGACGTTCTGATGGACCTGAAGATTGGAAGCCTGACTGAAGCCCTTCCCGCACTCCTTACATTTGTAGGGCTTCTCTCCCGTGTGGACTCTCAAATGGATGTGAAGATCGGTATTCCGGGTGAAGCCTTTCCCACACACCTCACATTTGTAGGGTTTCTCTCCGGTGTGGACCCTCCGGTGGCATATTAAAGGGGAATTGTGACTGAAGCCCTTGCCACAGACATCACATTTGTAAGGTTTCTCCCCAGTATGGACCCGCCGATGGATGTGATAATGTGCGGCCTGAGTGAAACCCTTCCCACACTCTCCACATTTATAGGGTTTCTCACCCCTGTGGACCCTCTGATGAACGCGAAGATTAACGCTCCAGCCGAAGCCCTTCCCACACTCTTCACATTTGTATGGTTTTTCTTCTGTGTGGACTCTCTGATGGCACTGAAAATTTGAACTCTGACTGAAGCATTTACCACACTCTGCACATTTGTAAGGCTTCTCTCCCGTGTGCGTTCTGTAGTGGACGGTAAGCCCTGTGCTGCTACTGAACCCTTTGCCACAACTGCCACACCGATAGGACTTCTCTCCCATATGATGAGACTGATGAGGATAAAAAGACGTCTTACTGAAACAGTCACCTGATTCATGACATTCATCGACTTTCTCTCCTCGGGGAATCCTCAGACATGTCTGAAGGTGTGAGCTCTGACGGGGCCATCGCTCTCCTGTGTGAACATTCTGGCGAGCTGGCAGCACAGAGTGATGACTGAAGCCTTTCCCACACTCTCTGCATGGAAGGAGCCTCTCTCCTAAGGGGCAGTGCCGAGTGAAGCTGTCACCAAGGCTCCTGCCACATCCGTTATGTTTGGAGGGTTTCTGGTCCATGTCAGTCTCAGCGGGCTCACTGAGTGGTGGTTTCCTCATGAAGCCTTCACACACACGCAGGTCATTTTTCCTGTTGATGTGCTCAGCTCTACTCTGATTCTGTGCCTCGCTCAGGTAGGTGTTCACACGAGAATCCTGTGTTCTCGACACCAAAAACTCTTGATTTTCAAGGCAAATGGAGTTATCTCCTTTACGATTCATTACATGGTTCCCATTTTCAGAAACCTGAACAGAATCGCCCTGTAGAAATGGGGAACTCTTCCAGTAAAGACCCCTGGTTAAATCACTTGCAACCTGTTTCCAGATTTGCCAGCAGGATGGCTCTTCCCATGAAATGTATTTTAATGCAACTTTTCGCAGATTCTCCATCTCATTTTGATTCCTGTTGCCTATGAGAAAAGGCAATATTCAGAGACCAGGACAAGTAAATGCTTTGTTCAGAAGTATCAGGATTTCACACTTAGGCCAGGAGATAAGGCCTTAATAGGCCAGGGGAAGGGACATGTCTGTATAACACCATTTATCGTTTTGTTATGTTTTTCTGTACAAGTGGAAGCAAAGAATGAAGTCAACAGACTCTTCTGTACATGTGACCCACTGAGAACTGTAAGTCTAACAGTTTAATACCTGGGCTCTAAGGCTGAAACCAAGACAACCCACATTCCAGCCTACAGCAACATCAATGAAAAGCCTACTCACTTTCTCCTTAGCAGGCTTAGGACAAGTGGGCTTCTACCCAGTTAGGTCCCAAAAGCTCAGGCTATGGGCCTACGAAGGTATTTTAGGTCCTCGTAGATAGGATATTCCCAGAGAAAACTTGGGAAGTGGTTGGAATAATTATATGCATTGTTCTAAACCTGGTAGTAATTTAGGTCTCTGTTGAAAGAAGTGGAAAAGGGAAAAACTCATCTTCTGTGGCTAAGAAAGCACTTGGGCAAAGGAAAGAAACAGGGCACCGTCCAGATTCTCAAAGGCAGCCCTGAAGTGGGAGAGAGGGAAGAGTCATCTTCCGCTGGGAAAGCTTCCTCCCAGAGGGCTGCAAAGCTGGCCCTTCCTCTCACTCCCTACAGGTCTCTCTACGCACATGTCAGTCAAGGGGGGGGGGGGGCGTCCTCCTCACCCAGCAGAAAGTCATTCCTCCCCAGCTGCGCACACCTTCACCTTCCCCTCTGCCTTACTCTGCTTTACTTTTCCCTGCAGCACTTATTCTCTGCTTCCCTCCAGCCTTCCTCATTTGTGCTCGTCTTTTTAGACCCATCAGAATGGAAAAGACACGAGGAAGACATGCCCTTTGTCTTCTTCATTGCTTTAGCCCCGATGTGACAGAATTTTTTTAACTTGCTGGCATGTATGAGTGAACTGTGAAACCCACTCCCGACCTTGTGACACATGAAAAGAAAAATTAAAAGAATACAAACATGAAGTGTGCATTACAAGTGGAAAGGGTACCACTATAGGAGATGCTTGTTTCAGCTGTAGACACACACACAAATATGCCCATACATTGTATTTATGTTGGGGTGAGATGTAAAGTATTCCTTATTGAGGGGCATAGTTAAAAATGCATGGAAGCCACTGGCTTAAAGTATGGATGGGGGTACCAAGTCCTTAATGTTTCATTTGCTTAAACGGAAAGTTACATTCAAATACACACTGAAACAGTCTCAACAGGTACGTGCAGGTTTCTGGGTGAGGCAGGCGAATCCAATGCCCTCAGGATGCCCATGCCCTATTCCCTGGAACCTGTGACTACGTCAATGTACAATTAACATATTTATTGTGCAGTTAACTGTGTGATTAACATATTAATTGTACAGCTAATTATACAATTAACATATTAATTGTCCAGTTAATTAACTGTAAGTTAACATGCAAAAGAGACTTCAGATTTGAGGATCTTGAGATGAGGTTACCCTGGATTCTCTGGATGGGCCCAAACTGATCACAAGGGTCCTTACAAGAGGCAGAAGGGAGGGAACTCTCCCAGACCTCACCCTATGCATCTTCCTTTTGCCAGTTCCAATTTGTACTGTTTGCTATAATGAAATGATTAACTCTAAGCAGAGCACTTCCCTGACTTCTGTCAGCCATTCTAGCCAACTATCATCAGAACCCACAAATCTATAGCCAGCTGGGTCAGAAGGGAACCCCAGCTGGCGCCTGAAGTCTTGGAGGGCAGTCTTGTGGAGGACTGTGCCCTTAATCTGTAAAGTTGGGGTGAATCTTGGAGGTTTGGGATCAGAACGCTCTGCAACATGTAACAGGCTTCTTGTGTCACCTGTGACATCAACTAGTTAATACCACTAGGATGCAAGTTACACTGGAGAACTTATTTAGAAATTCTGTAATTTTCTTTCCTACCCAGGACTCTTCATCTCCACATATGCCAGTGCCTTTTGACTTCTGGAAATATCCAATCGGGATCTACGCAAAGCTACCGTGTATGTTACATGACTGCTTAGGTCCTGGGTGCTGAGGTACCAGTGGGACACCAGCCGCACAGATGAGGCAGTTTTCACATAAGCAGCTGACTTGAAATTGCTACCTGAGAACCGATGAATTGTAATGCCTGGCATATTGGTGTTGGTAACTTTTGTAAATTTTTTGTTGAAATATAGTTGATTTACAATATTGTATTAATTTCTGGTATACAGCACAGTGATTCAGGTATACATGTAAATATGTTCTTTTTCATCACAGGTTACTGCAAGCCACTGAACATAGTTCTCTGTGCTACCCAGTAGGACTTTGATGCTCTATTCCGTGGTATTGATAATTTTTGATAATGTAGTTATACGTTCTGATAACTGTAAACAGCTTTTATCTTCTATGGTTAGTAAGTGTGAATCTTTACTTATTTGAAGATGTCTAAAAGATCATAATTACGTTACAAGTTCACTGGAAGACAAAGTTCTGAAATTATCCATTTAATCACACTCGTGTGCTCTAAGCCCAGGAGCCATCGCTAGAGGTAACAGAGACATGAGATCCTCTTGTCTCTGTGATCTGCAGGGTTTCGGGTTTCAAGAATTCTTACATAAACAAGCCCTTCAATTTGCGCTCAGGCGACCTACAAAGAGTATTTTAGGTAGCATTTGAACATGGAGCATGGTTGCAAAATCTAGAAACACACTGATGTTGAGGAGGTCAAAAAAAACCTTTCAGAAAGGGCAGCAGAAAAAGCTACCAGAGTTATTCAAAGAGAGACTTGGTCTACCACACCAAACTGAAACGTGACAATACGTAGAATCACGATTCCTGAGGTTCAGTTTGCCTATGAAGATGAGCCTCGGTAAAGTGAAGCAAGTGTCTCACATTCCTGAATACACCAAGTGCACATCTCATGTACACACACAAGAAGGGAGACGGACAGGAGCAGACGAATTGTATCCACCGCCTACTCACAGAATTCAGGGCCTAATCCATCACATTTGCAGAGAAGCATCTCTGCTTTGTTTTTCAGACAGGGAGAGTATATAAATTTACACTCCCTAGGAAGAGCTGATATTTTTAAATGGGTAGAACTGCAGAATATGCAAAGAGAAAAGAAAGACGTGGAGAAAAAGGAAAGGAGTAAAAAAGTGAGGTAAATACTATATGATATCAGTTATTTGTTGAATCTAATAAAAAGATACAAACGAACTGAGTTACAAAACAGAGACTCAAAGACATAGGAAATAAACTTATGGTTACTGGCGGGGCGAAGGGGAGGGTGGAGGGATAAACTGGTAGTTCGAGATTTGCAGATACACACACAATATACTAAATAGATAAATAATAAAGTCCTACTGTACAGCACAGGGAACTATATTCAATACCTTGCAATCGCCTATAATGAAAAACAATATGAAAAGGAATATATACATGTATGCATGACTGAATCATTACGCTGTACACCAGAAACTAACACATTATAAACCAACTATACTACAATAAAAAATAAATAAATGAATAAATAAATAAAGTGAAGTTAAAAAGTGAAGAACTGAGAGAAGGCAGGGCAACAGGGCACTGAAAGCCAAGGCAGAGCAGTGAGATGGCCGCTGGGGACCTGGATGAGGTGCTCGCCACGGAGAGGGCAGGCGGGGCTCACAGGTTAGGAGGAGCTGTCAGGAGAGTCCTCATTTCTGCTCAAAACAGGAGTAACTTTTAAAACAATTTATTCATCCCACAAGTATGTGTTAAGCACCTACTATGCAAACAGACCATCAGAGGCCTTTTTTCCCCCAGCATGTACTAGAAAACTTAAAATGTATTCACCAAGGCATACAGGAAAGTGACTTATTTCAAATAATACGATGAGTAACAGATTCTCCAAGTCCTGAATCTACATCCGAGAACCGCTGCCATCTCTCCAACCAATCTGGGTTCTCTCAATACATCCAACAAAGGCGCTAACTATTCAAGAAGGCTACTGTCTCCAAGTTATACTCATTCAGATCAGGAACAGAAACCTTGACAGCAAATCAAACTGCCCAAACTCCTACTTTCATGGGGAGACGGGTGATGAACAAGTGAACAAAAATAGGTTACCAGGGCATGAGGTGATCAGGGCTCAGAAGGCAGAGTGGAGAGAGGACAGAGAGTGGAGAGAGGACAATATTTCACCTGGGGCAGACGCAGACGGCCTGTCTGATGACATGAAATCTGAGCAAAGACCCAAGTGAGTAAGGGCGTGGCCAGGGACCTGCACACTGAGGCAGAGGGGAGAGCTAGTCCAAAGCCAGGAAACAGAGGCGAACACTGAGTGGCCAGGATGGCAGGAATGATCCCCACAAGGGTGAAAGGATGGGAGAGCCAAGAGGAACCTGGTGAGGAGGCCAGATCACGTAGGACTGTGAGTGAAACGGGGAGCCTTGGGAGGGTTGGGACAGAGGAACGGTGTTCTAAAGAACCACTCTGGCTACTAGAAGTGAAAGAAGAAGGAGGGCAAAGGCAGAAGCACGGAGACCAGCGTGGAGGCAGCTGTCAGAGTCCAGGGAAGAGACGACAGTGCCTGGACAAGGGTGATAACCACGTCGCGGGCGCGGTGAGACGCGGGTGGGCAGGTACCTGAAAGAACGGCAGCGCGGTTCTCACCGGAACACCCATTTCTTTGCGTTTCTCGTTCCGTCATCCAAAGCTCTTCTTCTGCCTCCAGCTGGGACACCATATCTGGTTTGAAGGGAAGATGTCCTTTGAAAAGACAGACACACATTTCAGATGAATACATGGCTCATACAGACTTCGGTCCAAGTTCTATAACCCTCAGGCCTCTCAAGTGATATTTTAAGAACTTTTTGATTATGAATTGCAATAAGAAATAAATTCAAGTTATGACCTAGTTCACGTTCAAATAAGAGATCAAATCAGATTTAGCCAGAATTACCTGCTTTCATCATAGTCCCCACACCCTCCCACCAAGTACTGCTAATGGTCAGTTTTGCTGCAACGTGAGGTCTTAAGAAGGAATGCTGATCCTTTCTATTCTTTTTCTATTTTATTCTATTTGATTCAACCAAAGAAAGTAACGCCAGTACAATGTACTCAGTGGACTCCATGACCCATGAAAGTATTTGCAAGACAAAGTAGAGAAACTAGGCTGCCCATTTACAGTTCATTTAAGCAGAGGCGCTACTGCTAGTCCGGACTGGCTGCTGCTCCGTGGTGGGGCTTGTCCCGGGCACTGCCGGAACGTCAACGGCATCACTAGCCACTAGATGCCAGTAGCACCCCACCCTCAGCTGTGACGATCCAAACTGTCTCCAGACGTTGTCAAGTGTTCCCAGGGAGGCAAAATCACCCCTGAACAGAACTCTGCCTGAGCAGAGAGGGACCAGAAAAATCTATGGATTAGAAAGATTTGTGTCTTCAAGGTCAGGGAGCCCTTTCAAAAAGTCCAAAGCTTTGAACAACTGAGGACCAGAGATCTCAAGGCGGCTGGGATTCAGTGCCCATCCTCACCCACGGAGACCAGGTTCCGGAAGTTCTCCAGCATCACATCCTGGTACAGCTCCCTCTGGGCAGAGTCCAACAGCCCCAGCTCCTCCTCCGTGAAGACCACAGCCACGTCCTTGAATGTCACTGCCTCCTGCAACATCAAATACAGGTAACTTCAATTGTACAACCCCACTGGAAGAAGGGCAGCACTGAGAAGGATAAAGATTTCCCCCAAAATTGTTACCAATTAGGAGGTCTCCATGCAGTTCTTAGTCCCAAAAACTGTCCCTCTCGGTGATAGTGATGTTCCCTCCCTGCCTCCCCCATCACTGTTTTATTTTTTTAATTTTAAAATTATTTTTCAGTGGGGTGGTAATTAGGTTTTTATTTATTTATCTTTAATGGAGGTAATGAGGATTGACCCCAGGACCTTGCCATCCTAGGCACACGCTCTACCACTGAACTATACCCTCCCCACTCCATCACTGTTTTTAATGTTGGCAAAGCTCCCAGGCCCTCAGCCACCCTCCAGGACAGGCACCTAGCTCCTCCTTTGTGTTTCTGAGGCACAAGCTGTATCCACTGCATGCACACCTGGTGAGGACACAGGCTGAGCTCAAATGTCAAGGTTTTAATGACAGGACTCTTGGCAAATTCCTTAACCTCTCTGTCTCCATTTCCTCTTCTATAACAGCGTCTAAACCACAAGGTGTTTGGAAGAGTTAGATGAGTGAGTACACGTAAAGCACTCAGACCGGTGCCTGGCACGTAACAAGCACTCACACATCTGAGCAAGTCACGTCATGATCATCTTTCACTCCATTCTGTGAACTGCACAGTATAGTATTCTTTAGAACCGGCGATTTAGCTTCACTCAATCCAAGTAAGGTATAATCAGTTACAGATTTTTATGTATCATCAATGCTGCAAAGATCCTTTTACAGAGACCTTAGCCAAGTGGTAGCAACTGCAAAGTCACAAAATATGCACTTTAAAAGTTTTGAAACCATAGTGGCATATCTCCCTCTCAAAAGGCTTTCCTGGGGGGGTAGGGTATAGCTCAGTGGTACAGCACATGCTTGGCATGCACGAGGTCCTGGGTTCAGTCCCCAGGGCCTCTGTTAAGGGGAAATATTTAAAAAGGCAGGGGGGGACTTTCCCAATTCATCTTGCATGTGAGAGCACAAATGTTCCTGAATCTCTAGACTGGCCAAACAAGACACACGTCCCTTTTTAAAGAAATCTTCAGCAATCTTAAGTGAAATAAAAAAACAGAGAGCTTTTATTAACGTTTGCACACATTTAGGTATTAATGATCAGTATTTTCCTCATGAATTTATTTTCCTTTTTTATGACACTCATTCACTTCTTTCACTCATATTCCAATTGGGTCTTACTTTATCTCACTAATTTTAATAAGAATTAGAGACAGTAAGCCTTTATCTAACGTTTGTAAGTATATCCCATTGACTCTAATAATGCAAATATGCAACTGTGAACGCATGTGAAAAAAGAATATAGGAAAGCAAAAAGAGCTAGTTTGTGAGCAGGGCTGTACTGTGAATTATTTTTGCCGACTTCAGATTTCTCTAATTATTTTCAAAGATTGCTTTGTGAAATAATAAAGACGATAAAAACAAACATACACATGCGCGCGCACACAGTCTGGCAGACAACAGGCTCTCCAGATCTGCTGTGTTCCATTCGCCTTTCTAAGGCAGAGAAAAAAGACGTGCCTCATCTCTGAGAAGCAAAGTCCCACGTTAGGGGATGGAAAGCCATGCCTCACTCACCTGAAACTCGATCACTTCCTCCCGTTCCCTCTGTGGAAGGGCAGAGTCCTGAGAAGGCATAACTGGGGAAGGACAAAGAAGCCATGAGACACAGGCCAGGGCTGCCACTAGCCATGTGCATCCCTGCAGAAGTTATACAAGAGCACCCTACCTCCAGCACAGGCAGCCACGCACAGCTTGGTGAGCGGAGCCTGGGGGACACGGCAGCCACTGACAGGTCTGTCAGCCAGTGGCCACCAGACAGTCAACAACTCGCACAGCCAAACGCGGTATCCCTGACATAAAGATTTCAGATCCTGGGGATAGTAGGAAATGAGAGGCATGTAACAACATGTGGGGCTAAAAAAAAAAGCAGGCCCTAGGCATGGGTTTCAATCCTGGAAATGATACTTCCCACCCGGGGAACATCAGGGGTATTCCAAAAACCTCTCTGTGCCTCACTTGGTCACCTGCACAATGACGAGAAGATAAGAATTGTTAAGTCATATCCACCTCACAGGGCTGTTTCAAGGAGTGAATGAGCAGATGGAAAGTTCAAAAAACGAGGAGTCCCTTTCTCTTGCAGCTGCAAAAAAGCAGATGAGATACTTGGCGTCACTGTATCTGCAGATGCCTTTTTAATGACAACAACAAAAAAGACCTGAAAGGCATCTGGACTTCATATGTGACTGCTCTCCTATGAAAGTCATCTTTATTTTCTGAAAGCCCTGATTCTCCCCCACCCTTTTTTTTTTTTTTAAAAAACAGGAAGGATACTTGATTCACAATGTTGTATTAGTTTCTGGTGCACAGTACAGTGATTCAGTTATACATATTTATACGTATGTTTCTTTCAGATTCTTTTCCATTGTATATTATTACAAGATATTGAATGTAGTTCCCTGTACTAGACAGTAGGACCATGTTGTTTATCTATTTTACATCTAGTAGTTTGTATCTGCAAATTGCAAACTCCTAATTTAGCCTTCCCCACCTCCTTTCCCCTTTGGTAACCGTAAGTTTGTTTTCTACGTCTGTGAGTCTGTTTTTGTTTGGTAAGTTCATTTGTTCATTTTTAAGATTCCACATATAAGTGACATGATACGATATTTGTCTGACTTCACTTAGTGTGACAATCTCCATGTCCATCCATGTTGCTGCACACGGCATTATTTCACCCGTTTTTATGGTGAGTAGTATTCTACTATATATACATACACCACAGCTTCTTTATCCAGTTATCTGTCCATGGAAACAAGCTGTTTCCATTTCTTGGCTATTGTAAATAGTGCTGCTGTGAACATTGGGGTGCATCACCTTTTTGAATTTTAGAGTTTTCTCTGGCTATATGCCCAGGAGTGGGATTGCTGGATCCTATGGAAACTCGATTTTTAGTTTTTTAAGGAATCTCCATACTGTTTTCCAGAGTTGAAAGCCCCGATTGTGACTTAAAATTTCTCCCTACTTAATAATTTACTGCTGAGCTAATAACATTATATTCACGCTATTATTAATTTTCTAAAACAAATCACTGCAGGTCAATTTATTTCACTGAAACCAGAAAAGGCTTATTGGTAGAAAGCTTTTATTCTATCTGTGTGGAGATAAAGAAAAACACAGAGAAAAGAAAAAGAGACAAAAAAAAAAAATCAGGAAACATGGAAGAGAGACTGAGAGGCTCCAACACGTGTCCAATAGGAGTGTAAGAAGGAGAGAACAAAAGCAATGGCAGAGAGGTCTCATTTCAGGAGACAAGTGCTGAGTTCATATATCGAGATTCTGATCAGTAGAAATAAAAATAAGTGTATTCCCAAAGAAATCAGAGTGAAAATCAGGAAGGCAAAGGATAAATAAATAACTAAAAATAGTGACAAAAATCCTTAAAGCTCCCAGAGAGACTATAATTTACCACATAGAAATGATCATTGCATTGACAGAAACAAGGAAGCAAAATGGAGAGCTAAAATAACTGAGTAGTGGGAAAATGAAGAAAAAAAATTGTGAACCTGATTTCTACACTCAACTAAATGATTATGTACGTAGGAGAGGAACAAAGGCATCTTAGCTGAAAAAAAATGAAGAAAATTTATGACTAAATGAACCCTGAAAGAAGCAATGGCAAGAAAACACGTAAATATGTTGGTAACATCCTTGTTAAAAGAAAAAAGGGAAAAAACCCAAGACCACAATGACAACTTTTGAGGGGAGTTACAATAAAAACTAAACCTAGTAGACCTACGACCTAATCTACAGTCAAAAAAAAAAAGGGTTTGGGGAGCCATCAACTTTCAAATATATTTTCAGTCTCTATATTTTTCAGAATGAGAATACACGCTGATTAAAATTAGTATTTGTTGAGACATACATCATTTTCAAACGTTAAAAAAATAATGCAAGACCACATCATTTCCAACTCAGTTGAGAGTAAAAAAAAAAGGGGGGGGGAGTAAACTGAACTGAAGACAGCAAAAAATAAAAGGAAGAAAAGGAGAGCATGATAGATTTAAAAATAAATGTATATGTTAAAATATTTTTTAAAAATTTTAAAACAAGCAAATAAAATATATTTATATATTTTAAAAATTTATGTATTTAGTTGGGAGTTCAAGATTTGCAGATACTAACTAATATATATAAAACATAAACAAGTTTATACTGCGTAGGACAGAGAACTATATTCAACATCTTGTAGTAACTTAAAGAGAATATGAAAACGAATATATGTATGTTTACATACGACTGAAACATTGTGCTGTACACTAGAAGTTGACACATTATTGTAAACTGACTATATTTCAATAAAAATACAGAAAACACTAAAAAATAAATAAAAATAAAAACTTATGTATTTATTTAAAAATATATCTGTGTGGTGGAAATACACACGTACATATTAACAAGCAGAGTAAACATTCTCAGGTTTATTCAACAAATAATTAAACATTGTCCTAGCAGTAATTTACTGACTGAAGGAAACCTGATTAACTGAAAATAGATGATGGAGCAAGAAGGAACCTTCAGGAAGGAGTATGTACCTGAGGCTAGGCTGTGAGAAGCCAAGAAGTCCCTCCTTCTTCCCCTCTGCGAATTCAGGAGTGGAAAGAGAAGGATGCGGTGGGACAGCCAGGCTGTATCTGTCTCCCGGATAAACTTCAGCGAACATTTCCAGGCACTGACGCGGGGTGACTCGATGCTTCCTAAAAAAGGGATCAGTAAAAGTTCGGAAGGAGCTCAGTCTCCTGACGGATGACAGGCGGGCCGCGGCATTGCTCCTCGCTCTCCCCTTCACTGGGGCGTCCAACAGAAACTGCGCTGGTGAGAAAACTAACAGGATCTACAACAGCAAGAGCCAACCCGTTAGGTGCCACCAGCGTTCTACGCTGTTGACGCTTGTGGTCCCGTTTACGTCTCATCTCACCCCTACCTAGTAGTTACTGTCTCTCTCGCTATCTTATAGGAGAAAAGCAGGGCACAGATAATAAACAACTCGCCATATATTGTACCGATAGAAGTAGCAGCGCTGCTTGGTAAGTGGGGGAGGAGAGCTGAGGGAATCCACACTTCTGCCCTCGGCCTCTCAGCCTCCGCCGGTGGCCGCGATTCACCATCCTAAGACAGCCGGCTAGGTAGCGACTAGTCCCACGCTCAGGCCGAAAAGGCTCAGAGGGGTCGTAGGGACTCAGGGCTAACTCACCTCCCGGACCGAAAAGATGGTGGCAGTCTCGCTTCCCAAGGGCGGAAGTGCCACTGACTACACTGAGCTCCGGAACTACACTTCCCAGAAGCGCCAGGCAAAAGTGCCTCAGCCTTTTGTTTCCGGATAGAACTCGGGGAACACACTTCTCAGAACAGCAAGAGGAGTGAGGGACACGCCCGCGCCTTCGGAGCTTCAAAACAACCCCAATCTCTCGGAAGTTCTTGGCCAACAACTTCACGAATCCCCTTTATGGTTTCCCGCCGGCCTGAAGCAGTTCTCTGACGCCAGTAGAATTTAGCTTTTTCTCATTGACAAACAAAACATAATAGCATATATTTGAAAAGTCATAATCTTAAAAGGACTGTAAGAAACAGATCATTGTAATAGAATTTTACCTATTCTACAAGAAAAAAGAAAAATTGAGAGCCTTTAAAATGAAGTTTTAGACACTTTTTAGATATAAAAAAGAACGAAAAACCCCCCTCTCCCCAATGGGGACAGATTATATTGTAAATTTCCACTACTGTTAACAGAAGAGTCAAATAATTCAGAACTTGGCTGCTAAGGACAGCTAGACATAGGGTGAAAAGGCAAGCTTCAGCATGGACCTATGTGATCAATTTCTCAATACAATCAGGGCGGTTGTAATCATTCCTCAGGGAGTTTCTGAATTTGAAAGATGAACACGTTATTGTTAAGTGTTTATACAACAGTCACAATAAAGACTTGTTATTTGCTCAAATGTACTGATGGAAGAAATTTTCACATATTGATGTATGGAGAAGTCATTCTAGCTTGTATATAATTTAACTTTAAACTTGATGCTAACGGGAACAGCCTGTTTCGTGGCTTGTTAGGATCGATAAAGTTTATATGATTTCCCTTTATGGTTTCCGAAATCCATTTCAGGAATTCTGAATAAAATCTAACTGGGCTGCAGGTCCCTGTTTCAGGATGTTGGGCAGCCTCACCAGCCACAAACGCTGAAGAGCGTCTCTTTGCTGGGTGCTAACCACACTTTAAAGACTGTGACATTCTTGCTGCAACAAAGTAGCACAAAGCCTAAGGGAGAAACAGATCAGAGACCAAGATCTAGAAGACTGTTTCAAGTCAAACTCCAATTTAAGAAACCAAATTCATAATTATTCCTCTTCAAATTTCAACATTTCTATGTCCCTTAGCTTTCTTACATATGTAACTACCATCCTCCTGGTTGCCAAGAATGAAAACCGTGAAGTTAACAAAGAGCCTTCCCTTTGCTCTCCGTTTTTAATCATTTTATGTTAGTGGATTTTGAATAGTGACTCCATGACTGGGGTTTGTTTTTAATTTGAATGATTCCATCTCCTCCTCCCCTTAATATCCCCCAAAAGTATTTTGTGTGACAAAGGGAATGGATACAAAAAGACAAGCAAAACACTGACAAGGGTTGCAGATGACTGATGGAGGGGGGCAGGTTTCATTACACTATTTTCTGTTTGTGTATGTTTGGGCTGTTTCTTAATAAAATTTAAAGAAGAAATATCATGCGTAGTACAGCTCCAACACAAAATGCATTAAAAATGTAAACAGTGGTTACTTTCAAACCCCAAGACTATGGGTAATTTGGATTCTTTCCTTCTTATATTTCTGTATTTCATAATCTCTGCATAATGAGCATACATTCCTTCTATAATGAAGATATAAACTACAAAGCCCCAAACCACCTTCCAAACCTGATAGAAAAAGATTTCCTTAAACCATTTACACGACTATTTCCTATGATTAAAAAAAAATAGAGATTAAAAACACAGACTTGAGGTTCCAACTCTTTGGGTTCAAATGGTAGTTCTGCCTCTTACTAGCTGTTAAGTCTTGGGCACATAAGATAAACTCACTAAGAGTAAATGAAAAACATAAAAAAGAATTTTCTTTGTCCAAAGGGTCCATTTTCCCTGTCCTTTTTCTTACAGTATTTCCATAAGAATCCAAGTGCTTTCAGATCCTTTCCCTAACCTTTTTGATATGCATGTAAGTTTTGTTAAAGGTTAAGTAAGCTTCTTACCAAGTTTACAATCCAAGAATGTTTTGCAAAGTCCTGAGGTTTGTCCCGTTTGAATATAAACATCTGAGAAAATAACAATCCAGTGTCCCTATCACTGTGGGAGTTTGACGAAGGTGCCTTTCTCTGAGCTGTAAATGTGCTGTTAGAGGAAATAAGATAAATTTTATTATTCCTTTGGATGAAGTCAATTAACAAAGATCCGACTCCCAAGTAAATTTAAGATGAATTTATCAAAGAACTTGCAGCAAATGGGACAGTCACGACCTCTTATTGGAAGACAAGATACCATTAATGTTGAGAATGTATGTATCGAGTGGTTAAAAATAGAATAGTAGAAAAAGCTTGTAATTGCTTGACTATATAAATAGGGTTAAATTCCCTTCTTTGTAATATCTTTCTGCAAATAATCTACAATACTGTACTCTAGAAATGCTTACTCAGTAATAAGATTGCTTTCTTTTTTCTACATTGGGTACATAGGACTTTGCGTTGGTAGTATGCTTTATCCCCCCAACACAACCTCCATTTCTTTATCTGTTTAAAACAAAACAAAACAAAACAGAGCCTAATGGCGTTACCTAACTCATAAGGCTGTTGCAGTCACTTAATGAATTAATTCGTATAAAATGATAAGGGGTTACTACTATTAATGACATTAGATGAGGATAATGATGCCAAGAGAGATTAAGTAACTCGCATGTTATTCCGCTAGGAAGACGCAAAGCAGGCTCGTAGGCGAGGGAATCCGGTTGAAGAGCCAGGAGGCCCGCAAATCAGGCGACAGGTGACCAAGGCAGCCCCCCAAGCCGGGGCCTCACAGACTGCTCCAAACCGGAGGTTCACCGGAGGGGAACGCAAACTTTCCCCAACACCGTGCTCTGCAGCCGGCCGCAGCTTCTCTTACTCTCCCCGAGGACGAAGGCCCGGGCCTCGCTGATTCTCCGCCCAGGGTTGGGAAGTCCCAGGTGTGGAGAAGCCCGGATGATGGAAGACTCATCCACCCAAAGTGAGGCTACTAGGGGGAGCCCGGAGACCACTTCCCAGAATTCCCTACCCACGACGTCCAGGAGCGGAAGTGCTCAGGGTCGCACGGACACGAGACTACACTTCCCAGAATGCCTGAGAGGAAACGACGGCCACGGCCCCGCCCCCTGAAGCGGAAAGACGCCCAAGTACCTTGAGCTTCTACCGACTGATTACTACGGTGCCTGCGCGGGGCCCGGCCAAGTTGTGCTGTTGTGAGCTGCTAGTGTCTTCCTGGGTGACTCCTACCCATTCTGTTGTTGAAAGTTAAGCAGCACTTTCGCCACGTTCAAGGGGCTTGGGATGAGGTCTGAATGGGGAAGAGAGGAGTCTGCGGTAAAATCCAAAAGAGCTGCCTTATAGGAAGACGGATAAAAGGAAATGAATTCTCTTTGATAGAGACTGAAACCAAACTCCAAATTACCGCCGCACTTGAAATTGCATTAGAGTGAACCTTGTTTGTTAGTATCTTCAAAGACCTAACAGAAACAAAGGAAAATCCTCTCTAGGGAAGAGAGCATCATCCTAGGTTTCCAATTATTTCTATAATCTAAAAATATATTAACATTGGACAAAGTAGTCCTCGAAGAAAAATGCATTATAAGAAATACAAAGAAAAGACTTCGTTAAGTTTTAAACTATCAAGAATAACAGCTTCACATAATATAAAGCAAACTTTAAAAAGAAAAGTTGACAGAACCACAAGGAGAAAAACAAAATTCACAATTAGAAAGAGAATTCTTAATATATACTTGTAGAATTTTAAAAGTATATACTAAAATAGAAGAGAAGCTGAATATGAAAGTGAAAACATTTCTCAGGAACTTAGTAACAAAAAATGCAGTAAGTAGATGGAAGAAAATGATGAAGATAAGAGATTGATGAAACAGAAAACAAACAAAATAAGTGTATTTTTTTAAAAGGGCCAAAGACCATTCTGTGAATAAAACAATAAAATTGACAAAGTCCAGTAAGAGTGACCAAGAAACAAAGACAAAAATGACACTATTACCAATTCCCAAAATTAAAAATGAAACATCACTAAAGATATGAAGAGAGCATTATGAGGAATATTATGATAAATTTGAAAACTATGTAAAATGGTTATAAGTTCCTAGAAAAATCCCCCTTAAAACTGAAATAAACTTAAATAAAAATCACGCATAACACTTACTGATAAAATGTTGAAAATTTTAGGAGGGGAGGATATAGCTCAGTGGTGAGTGCATGTCTAGCATGCACGAGGTCCTGGGTTCAAGCCCCAGTACCTCCATTAAATAAATAGATGAATAAACCTAATTACCTCCTCCCCCCCAAAAGATTAAATAAATAAGTAATTTTTTAAATGTTGAAATTTTTACATAAGTCATAGCAATGCTTTCTTAGGTCAGTCTCCCAAGGCAAAAGAAATACAAGCAAAAATAACAAATGGGACCTAATCAAACTTACAAGCTTTTGCACAGCAAAGGAAACCATAAACAAAATGAAAAGCCTATAGAATGGAAGAAAATATTTACAAATGTTGTAACCAACAAGGGATTAATTTCCAAAATATACAAACAGCTCATACAGCTCAATATCAAAATAAACTAACAAACAACCCAGTCAAAAAATTGGCAGAAGACCTAAATAGACATTTCTCTAAAGAAGACATTTGGATGGTCAACAGGCACATGAAAAGATGCTCCACATCACTAATTATTAGAGAAATGCAAATCAAAACTACAAGGTGGTATCACCTCACACTGGTCAGAATGGTCATCATCAAAAATTCTACAAATAGTAAATGCTGGGTGTGGAGTGTGGAGAAAAGGGTGTGGAGAAAAGGGAACCCTCCTACACTGAAGGTGGGAACGTTCTGAAGGTGCAGGCACCATGGAGAACAGTACAGAGTTTCCTAAAAATAGTTACCATATGATCCAGTCCTGGGCATTTATCCAGAGAAAACTCTAGTTTGAAAAGATATATCCACCCTAATATTCACAGCAACACTATTTACAATAGCCAAGACATGGAAGCAACCTAAATGTCCATCAACAGATGACTGGATACAGAAGATGGATAAAGAAGATTCCACAATGGAATACCACTCAGCCATAAAAAAGAATAAAAGTGCTTGGTAAAATTTTAAAACACTCAAAATACATGTTGCAGCAACATGGAGGAACCGAGATTATCATACTAAGTGAAGTAAATCAGAAAAAGACTAAAATCATATGCTATCACTTATATGTGGACTCTTAAAAGATGATACAAATAAACTTATTTACAAAACAGAAACAGACTCACAGACATAGAAAACAAACTTATGGTTACCAAAGAGAAAAGCTGGTAGCAGGGGGATGTGGCGGGGAGTAGGAGGTTGGGATTAACAGATACACACTACTGTATGTGTGTATATATATATATATATATATATTTATTTAAATATATATATATTTAAAAGAGTAACTAGGACCATCTAAAAGAAAATATAAAGAAGTGGATTTATACTACAAGACTTTTATGAATTTACAATAGTAAAACAGTGTGGTATATATTCAAGGATATATGAAAAGACTAATGGAAGACAATAGAAGGTTCAGAAACAAATTCATACACATCTAGTCACTTGATATATGACAAAGATGGCACTGAAGTACAATGAGGGATGTATAGTCTTTTCCGGAAGTGGAGGGGCTAGTCCTTTGTGAATTCATATGGGAAGAAAACTCATCTTGACCTTTACTTCATCCCACATACAAATATCAGTATGAAATGGATTGTGGATCTGAAGAGTAAAAGAATTAAAAATAGCTATTAAAATATCTTTGTGACCTTGTGATGGGCAAAGATTTTTAAAAATCACTAACTTAAAAAAAAGAAAATTTAAAATTCAGATTGGTTCATCAAAAGGCACCATAAAGAAAGTGAAAATGCAAGCCACAGAATTGAGGAAATAATCATATTACACACATCTGTTGAAATACTTGTAAGCAGAATATAAAGAAATCCTGTAAATCCAAGAATACGACTGACATCCCAATAGAAAAATCCACAAATTACTCGAACCAACACTACATAAAGGAGAATACACAACTGTACAATGAGCCTTTGAATAGGTCCCCAATATGCTTAACTTCATTAGTCATTAGAGTCCTAACAGAAACCTCAATGGGACACCGCTACGCACATATCAGAGTGACTAATTTTAAAATACATTTTAATTTTAAAAATTTAAAACATCTGACAGTATCAAGTGCTGACAAGGATATGGAGCAACTAACCATCATCTTGCTTGTGAGCGTGTAAACTGGTACAATCACTTTGGGAAATGTTTGGCAGTATCTGATAAAAGTTAAATATATGCCTCCCCTGTGACGTAAGAATTCTACCTCTGGAAGTAGAAAAAGAAAACACACTACATACACCCCCAAAATATATACAGGATTTGGCCCATAACATATAGTTTGCCTACCCCTGCCCTACGGTAACAAAATAAGTGAACAATTGCTATAAACAGTAACATGGTTCAACCTCACAAACTCAATACTGAGCAAAGCAAGCAAAACCCCAGAGAATATATACAACATGATCCTATTTATATAAACCAAAGGAAAAATAGTCAATGGAGTTAAAAGTTAGGAAAGTGCATTTGAGAAAGAGGGGTAGTAACTGAAAAAGCAGCAGAAAGGGTTTGTGGTGTCTGTCCCAGTCTACTGATGGTATTTCTCTGGGCTATAACGCCTGAGCTCCGTATTACCCGCACAGAGGCCCCAAGACACTGGGGCCAAATGTCGTGGCTGGGCCAGCCTTTATGGTTATATGATCACAGGACACATCTCAGAAAAAGACCTTCAGGGAACTTTGAAAAACAAGATTTATCACTCACAGATGCTCTCTACTTTCCACCTTGCTGGTGGTGGCTTTGGGAATGCAAATTCACTGATCTTACACCATGTTCCCTGTTAACAGTTCCATTTCAGTAGCTAGATGTGGCTGGATTCTCAGAATTTCTACTCAGTAGAGACCTTGGACCTGGGGCCCTGCCTGTATTCGGGTTCAAAGGTGGGGTGTGTGGGGTTTCACTCATTATTGGCTAATTTGAAGCATAAATGAAAATTAGGGCGTGGGAGAATAGAGGCAGGGTCAGTCAAGCGATCAGTTATCTAGATTGCCAAGGGTTTCTGAAAGGGAAACTTCATGGGTGCGGGTGGCCCAATTCCTTATTTGGTTGTGTCACATAGCTGGCCATATGTTTACTCTAAATGGGTATCGTTTTTAATGGAAGCCTTGGCCATCAAAAGTTTAACGTCAGCCACTTACACTGGAGGGTTCAGTATCAGGGTTCAATCAGGAAAGCCATGTCACTATGATTTTAGAAATAAGAGAATTTTAAAATAGGAATTAGAAACAAATGTGGGAGGAGCAATCAGAGCTGGTAGGAATCCTGAGAATCCAGGCAAATCCAACTACTGAAGTGGAACTTAAGAGGAAACATGGTATGAGATAGGTGAATTCTGTGAGCGTGAGTCCAGTTGCCGCAATTCATTTTTCATAAAATGACTTAACTGTTCACAAGCAATGATGGGTGGAATACAAAGAATAAAGCATTCTGTAAGGTCCACAGATTGTGCTTCTAGCAGAAGCACCGTAACAGAAAAGGCGATTTCCTTCGTATTTAGAGCAACTGTTTTCTGGTGAAAGATGCTGTCCCTTCCCTGATGGAAGTGGTCTCATGTAACCAAACTCCCAGCGGGGGGCTGGGGAGTGCTCTTTGGAGAAGAGCACATTCTCCCTCCTCATTCAGCTGACCACACAGAACTCCTGAGGTCACAGGCTCACTCTACAATGTGAGTCATTGTAGAGGGAACTGGAGCTGTGGGAATCTGAGCCACTTGCTCACGCAGCTTACTTGTGGCTTCTGTTGGAGCCCAGTGTCACATGCATCACTTCCACTTGATGATGAAGTGCTTCTGGCATGCCCAAATTTATGACCTCACTACATGATAATTTTCTGCCTCATGGTCACATATTTAGTTTTAACTAGGGACCAATAAAGCCAGAAACTGCTTTCACAGAAGTAGTAATGCCATATGCAGAGAATGACATAACTTTGCCCCTAAATCCTAAGTATCTGTGTTGCGATCTCCATGCTGGACTCAACTGGAAAGACTGGAAAGTTGATGCAGCCCTGAGCTGGGGTCATAAAAGTGTATTGACAGCCCTACCAGATGAAACTGAACTTCACTGGATGATATTTACTAACAGATACAGAGAAAAACAAGCACTATGTCAGTTCAACAGCTGCATATCAGGTGCTAGCAGATGTTGAATCCTAGCAGTTAAGACACATCTGAAATTGAAACTGGCATCAACTCCTGATTGTTTACAATAGCCCCATGTCATTATCCAAGACTGACCTGTCTTCTGCACAGGTCAAATGAGTGAACTGAAATGGGATGTAACAGACACCATTACCCCTCCAGCTTTCAAGATACTGCTAGTGGCACTAATCTCTTCAGTCCTTCCAGGAATACAATATTGCTTTTGGTTTTCTATTTTGGTACATACAAGGTAGTTACAGTGTTCATTTGTTCTTTCTTATCAAAGTAGCCCCTGCACCACAGGTCAGGGAACCAGTGTGAGGATTCTGCCAGTTGTTGGTTATTTCTATTGCAACTCAGCATTCTGGAACTTTGGAAATAATCATAGGATGAATTTAGGGATCCATTCAGACCACCACATATGGACCTGAGCAAAAACATCCATGAACTGTCTTTTATAAACCCCTCTACTAACTGATAAACCACAATGCCATTGTGGGGTCCAGGAGTAAATGTCAGCTCTAGTGTCTAGTGATTCCTCCATATTCTGGTTATTTCCACTTACCTGAGGCACAACCTCCATAAAATACAGCTGGAAGTCACTTTGAAGAAGTCTGGGGCTGACTTACGGTATACAGTTTTGGTAGCATTATCAGGATGCTTCCTTCCTCAAGGGGATCCGGCCTGCCATTCATTCAAGATGCTCTAAAAATGGGAATGGATGTTAAGGAATTGGCTGAGGGGCCACAACTCTCATGTTGATCTAGGTCTGACTTGTTTATCAGACCTGGAGCTTTTCCACTGATTCAAATCAGGCAGGATATTAATAGGCTTCCCATTTATTTCAGTCTCAGAGATACCACAGTCAATAAGAAAATTCAAAAGTCTCTGTGTATCAAACTATTCTAATGATCTCTCTGGTTTTGTTGTTCACTGTGAAAAATACATTCACTTTTATCTCTGCTAATGCCTCCACTTTATCGGTGACGCCCTAGGATCTCCCCATCCTCACGGGATTTAGGAAGCTCATTTTGACATCATAATTTCCTTCTCTCATTGCTGGCCTGCAGAGAAAAGTCACTACAGAGCATTCCAAGACTGCCAGTGCCCCCCTCACAAATGAGTTTCTTAACTCTGTGAAGAAGTGTTTATCATTTGTCATTGTCATTAGTAACTCTGACATTAAAACCTCTGCCTTCACATTTCTGGAAAAAAAGTCAGTAGTATAACATGTTTTCTGTATTGCAAGATTAACAATCCATTTTCCATTAAGTCTATACTGTCAAAAAAGATTAACAGAATTTGTATGGTATACAATCAACAGAACAATAGACAAAGTCCAAGATGGGAAGATCCAACCTGAAGTCAGGCTGATGGAACAGGAGCAAATCAGAGCAGAACAATGCCAAATTAACATTACAGAACTGAGTGGTTTTCTAACACTTCAACTCTTTGCCTCCCTGAATTAATTTTAAGGCCACATTTAGGTTGCCTGTTCTGAATACAGATTTTTATGAAATTTTGGAAGTGCTCTCAACATAATTTTCAAAAATTTTTTTCTCACTTCTTAATTTAATAAATATTGGGCACCTGTGAAGTGCTTGGCAATGTTCAGACTACATAGATTCAAAACAAAAGTCTTTGCCTTTATGGAGCTCACATCCCAATGGGCATTCATTGTGGCATGTCCATCATATTTTTGTACAAGGCCTGACACAAGGCATACTAAGGCCTCTCCCCTGAGTAATATTTAATAAAGGTCAAAGTTCAAACTGAAGCCCTACTATACCACTTATAAGGGTTCTCCGCTGTGTAGCCTCCTGACTACAGGGACGTGTTGAGCTATGGCTGAAACACGGACTTTAATGAAGCAAATGAGTTTTTCCTTTTGAACTTGATGATTGGAAGAATTCACATGACACTTGAGTTTTTTTTTTTTAATCACTTTATAGAACTTTTTTCCTGAGTGGACTCTCTGATGGTCTTATCACCCCTATCACTTTTGTAGGATTTATCACCAGCATGGATTCTGTGATGAATTGTTAGATTTGATCGCCAACTGAAGCTCTTACCACATGCCTCACACTTGTAAGGCTTCTCCCCTGTGTGAACTCTCTGATGAGACTGTAGTTGTGAAGACCGACTGAAGACCTTCCCACACACATCACATCTGTACGGCTTCTCCCCAGTGTGGACGCTCTGGTGAAGCTGAAGACTCGAGGCCTGACTGAAGTGCTTCCCACACTCCCCACACTTGTAGGGTTTCTCTCCCGTGTGGACCCTCTGGTGCATGTCAAGATTCAAGCTCCACTTGAAGCCCTTCCCACACTCCTCACATTTGTACGGCTTTTCTCCAGTGTGGACTTTCTGATGGGCTTGAAGGTGTGAACTCCGACCGAAGCTTTTCCCACACTCTTCACATTTGAATGGTTTTTCTCCGCTATGGACTCGCTGATGGGCAAGAAGATTTGAGGCCTGCCTGAAGACTTTCCCACACTCCTCACAATTATACGGTTTCTCTCCTGTGTGGATTCTGCAGTGAATTTTAAGATCTGCTCTACGACTGAATCCCTTCCCGCACTCTTCACATTTGTATGGTTTCTCACCGGTGTGCGTCAGCTGGTGAATCTGGAGTCGGGAACTCTGATTGAAGCCCTGCCCGCATTCCTCACACTTAAAAGGTTTCTCTACGCTGTGGGCCTTCTGATGGATCTGAAGATATGAACTCTGACTGAAGCCCTTCCCACACACCTCACATTTGTAGGGTTTCTCCCCTGTGTGGACGACCAGGTGAACCTGATAATGGGAGTTTCTCCTGAAGCTCTTCCCACACTCACCACATTTGTATGGTTTCTCTCCTGTGTGGACTCTTTGATGAGCCTGAAGGTTTGAACTCAAAGTAAAGCCTTTACCACACACATTACATACGTATGATTTCTCTCCAGTGTGGACTCCCTGATGGGCCTGAAGACTTGAAGGCCGACTAAAGCCTTTACCACATTCCTCACATCTGTAGGGTTTTTCTCCTGTGTGGACCCTCTGATGAATGTACAGATTTGAGCTACAAATGAAACCCTTCCCACATTCCTCACATTTGTATGGTTTCTCTCCTGTATGGACTCTCCGGTGGGACTGAAGATGTGAATTCCGACTGAAGCTCTTACCACATGCATCACATTTGAATGGTTTCTCCCCAGTGTGGACTCTCTGATGGTCCTGAAGATGAGAGGCTTGACTGAAGGCCCTCCCACACTCCTTACAATTATAAGGTTTCTCTCCTGTGTGGACTTTACGGTGAACAGTCAGTGCCGATCTACGACTGAAGCCTTTCCCACATTCTTCACATGTGAATGGTTTCTTTATGGTATGGACTTTCTGATGAGTTTGCAGATGGGGGCTCTGACTGAATTCCTTTCCACATGCATCACACTTACTGTGTTTTTCTCCCATGTGGACTCTCTGATGAATGCAGAGAACTGAGCTGTAACAGAAGCCCTTTCCACACTTATGGCACACATGAGAGTTCTCTTTTGATTGTAACTGCTGGTGCAGATCAAAGGTGGAGAGACTGGTGAAGGTTTCTCTACATTCATGACACTGGTAGGGTTTTTGTCTTGTGCCAATCACTCTATTCTGATCTGATGTTGAAATCCTTATGCTGTCTTTTCCATAATCATTGTGGCTGTAAGACTTTGCACTTTTGTATACTCCATGATCATCAAGGTGATGAGAAATCCAACCGGTGGTGGCTTTATTTTTCATGGAAATTTGCTGGTATCTGTCTTGATAACTCTGCAACTTGGTCAAGGAAGTCTTCCTCCAAGAATCCTGGGCAAACTCTGGATTCCCTGTACCATTGGGACCATCTGCTTTATCATTTAATATATAGTTCTTATCTTCAGAAATTGGAATCGATAGCCCTACCCCAACCTGGCAGGGGGAATCACCTTGTTTGTGGAACTGACAACTATTTACCGTGGAGTCGTGACATCTGGTTAAGTCATTTGCAATCTGTTGCCAGATTTGCCAGCAGGAAAGCTCTTCATGTGATCTTCTGTCTTGAACAGTTCTCAACTCACTTGCATGGTCTTCTCCTGTAAGGACAGAGAACTCAGAGATGTGGACAACTGATAGCTCTATTTACAGATTTGAGACTTTACACTTAAGACACAGTATAAGACTTTAATGAATGTCAGGATGGTTCGTCTTTTCTTTTTCACCACCTATGAAGTCCTTTGGTTTGTATACTGACAAAGATCAAGAGATGGTCCATTAAACTCCCAAATACTTAGCATTAATAAAACCCATTTAAAATAAAATCACCATCTGACACACTATTTAAGTCATTTTTCAAAAATTAACATGCCACTCCTACCACAACGCAGTACCAGTAAAGGCAAGCGTTTTGTTGTGCTCATAGCTTTGACACTGCCATAACAGACAAAATTCCTCTACCCCTGGGGATTACCCTCCAGTGAGGAGAGAGGTGAGAAACAAATGAACAAAAATATACCTGAGTGATGACCAATGCTTGGAAGCAAAATTAGGCAGGGCAGAGAGAATAATAAACAGAAGACTGTAGTTTCAATAGGATGGTCAAGGACAGCCTTCTTATGACATTAAAAGTGAGTGACCTGAATGAAGTAAAGAGGCCTGACGGATTACAGATGAAAGAGTATTCCAGGCAGAGAGGTGGACACATGAAGGGCCGCGAGGCATAAGCATCTTTTGCGGGTCTGAGAAGCAGCAGGGAGGACAATATAGATGAAAAAGACAGAGCCAAGATGGAGGATAGGAGATGTACTCAGAGAGGTAGTGGGGGCCGAACAGCAGACAGCAGACCACAGAGGACTCAAGAAGCCACCTTTAGGTGGTTTTTACTCTAAGTAAAATAAGCCATAAGGGAATCTTGAATAGAGAACTCACGTAACCTGCCTTAGAGTCAAAAAAGATCAGTCTGACTGCCACTTAAAGAACAGGCTACAGGAGAAAGGTAGGAGCAGGCAACCAGTACAGACCATGCAATAACCTGAGAAAGAGATTTCTGATCTGGACCAGGTGGCGGACAGCACTGGCATGATGAGAAGCAAAACAGAGAATTAATTATGAGAACTCGTAACCGCTTGGTTCTTACCAAAATTTCTCTCCATCTGGGATGCTGTATTCGTCATCCAAAGCCTCTCTTCTCTTTCTATATGTGATGTATCTCGTTTGAAGGGTTGATGTCCTGAGAACAAAGTCGCAAGTTAAAGTGAACATTCTAGCGCTAAAATTCACTGGAAATTTGATCTCCAACTGTGTATTCAAGAGATTGAAAGCGGTGTCTTTCAAACTTTGTATCGTGACCCACTGAAGAAACAGCATTTACTTCATGACCCAGATGTGTAAAAATATGTATTATTAAAATGAAGGCTGAATGATCTATTTCTAAGCAATTTCTATTTTCATTAAATCTGTTCCCACTGGCTCTCACACCACTCATGCAACTGGCCAGAGTTCTTGCTGCAGCGTGTTCTACCTTTCCTAAGAGCGCTGATATTTCCTATATTTTAAAAATTGCACGTAGGACTCAATAAATTGGCTTCCTAATCCACTAAGGGACAGGAGTGAAACCTGAAAAAGAACAGACAAGGTGCAGCAGCATCCTATCCATTTACAGTTCTTCCACAAAACACAAAAGAAAAAGACCTAAAACATCCTGTTTAGAAAGACCCCCTTGTGTTGCACAGGAACTGGCAGTCTGGTCCCCAAACTCAAGGAACCATTTTAAGGGTCCCAAAGCCTTAAAACGCCAAGGTCACAAAGACACTCCAGAGAAAGGCTGTCCTCACCCACTGAGACCAGGTTCCTGAAGTTTTCCACCATGACGTCCTGGTACAGCTTCCTCTGAGTGGAGTCCAGCAGCCCCAGCTCCTCCTCTGTGAAGGCCACAGCCACATCCTTGAAGGTCACTGCCTCCTGCAACAAACAATACGATAAACGCCATGTCCATGGAAGAGAGGTGGTGCCAATAAGGTGAGGAGGATGGGTGGGAAGCTGCTGTGGCTCTCGTGCCATCTGTAGACTTCCCAGCCCCCCTCCTCCTCTCCTGCCAGTGCCACATACTGGCTCTCCTCGGCCTCACCCCAAGTGCTGCTGTGAAAGAGAAAGTTTGTGTACTCACCTGATACTCTCAGTAAACTCCCTAAAATTCTAACTGCTGCCTCCTGAACTGAAAAGGTCTCACTTTTTATTTAATATTGCCAAGTGCCCCGAAATTTTGCCCAATTTAGTCCCAGGGGCACGCGACAGCACCTGCCTTCCCACAGAGGGAACCAGGTGAGGAGGGGCGGCGTGTGTGGAAATGAACCAAGAGGGTGTGCCTGGCCTCCCAGGGAAACCCTCTTTCCCTGTCTCTCGCTCGAGTGCAGTTCTCTGCCTCCAGATCCTCGGTTTTCTAGGGAAGCCTGAGCAGGTTTTTAACTTCTCACAATTCCTTTTCTTTGTATTTAAAATGAAGACGATTTGACATAACACTGTAAAATTATTACAACTCAATAAAAAATGTTTAAAAAAATAAAATAAATAAAAAATAAAATAAAATAAAATAAAATAAAATAAAGAGGAAACCATGCACCTCTTTATACGATTGTTCTAAGGTATCAATGCAATAACAAATCCTTTAAGGACCACTGGGTCTTTTAAAACTAAGGTCATGTATTACTTTGATTAAAAAAAATGGGAAAACAAACCAACCAGTAAATAAAATACACACAGGATATGACTCAGGCACGGGGGAGACGGGCTGTTGCTCTGCGAGTGAGAAAACAGCTAACAAGACCTACTTCCTCTGTGTGAAGCAGCAGTGCGACTGTGCCATGCCCTGCCCTGCTCGGATGTTCTACCCGAAACACCCGGGGCACTGCACAGAAGCCACAGTTCGTTAAGGGCAAATGGGGGCAATATTTTTCAGAATGGATTTTTTTGAGAAAAAGATTCGATCAGGAACACTGTCACCGTAGTGTTCCTAAAACAGTAAAAGTCCTAAATGAAATGTCTATGAGTAGAGAATAGTTTAAAAAAAAATAGGTACATAAGTTTGCAGGAACATGAAAAAGCAATTGAAAGTGAATGTCAAAAAATAAAAAATAAATTAAAAAAAAAGAAAGTGAATGTTGTATAATATCAAATGAAAAAAATTTTAAAGTGTATTTGTTATAAATACAAATACATGGCTATGAATACATATGATTAAGAGATTACAGGGGACACAGTATAACTCAAGTGGTAGAGTGTGTGCTTAGCATGCACGAGGTCCTGGGTTCAAGCCCCAGTACCTCCTCTAAAAAAATTATAAATAAACCTAATTACCTCCCCCTAAAAAAAGAGATTACAGAAATATAATACATTGTAATACAATACATTATATTGTATTATGTATTATTATACAATTTTATAATGCATATGTACAAATTTAGAACGTGCACTATTATACTATATTATAATACAATAATATAAGAGGCTAATTTGTAAGTAGGGAAGTAATAAAGTAGATGTTCTTCATTTCTATTAATTTTTCTTTCACTTGCGAAATAAAAAAAGATGAAATAAAATAAAAACTGAAACCAAAACTAATTAAACTTAACAGGGATTTAAAAAAAGCACGTCACGCACTCAGGTCCTCATACACCTTGACTCTCCTTGAAAAATAAAAACTTGTGTCCAATCTTTGAGTACTAACTGGCCTTTTTAACAGCAAGAAAGGCAAGCCATACTCACTTGGAAAGTGCTCATTTCCTCTTTCCTTCTGGGGACATGCAGAGCCCTGGGAAGACAGGAAAGGAAACAGAAGTCAATGGACACCGGTCAAGAATGTCGCTAGCCACATGGCTGCTCGCTGTGAATCAGCAAGGCACCCAGTCCTCAGGGTGGCTGCAGCTGACCGTGCTTGATGAGCAGAGCCCAGCATGGATACCAGATGCCCCCATGAGCCCGGAGCTAGCTCAAGGAACAACCCACCCAAACACACAAAGTGGCCCCTTCACAATGTGCCTGCAGCTTCCACAGTGGTCATTCTCATCCCTGGTATGGTGTAAACTAGACAACATAAGAGTAGGCTATGGAGGCCAAGACATGGAAGCAACCTAGATGTCCACTGACAGATGACAACGTAAAGAAATTGTGGTATACATACATATAATGGAATGCTACTCAGCCATAAAAAAGAATAAAATAATGCCATGTGCAGCAACATGGATGGACCTGGAGATTGTCACACTAGGTAAAGTAAGTCAAAGAAAGACAAACACCATATGATATCACTTATATGCAGAATCTGAAAAAATGAGACAAATGAACTTGTCTGCAAAACAGAAACAGACTCACAGACACAAAAAACAAACTTAAGGTTACTGGGAGGGAAAGGGGATGGGGAGGGATAAATTGGGAGCTTGGGATTTGCAGATACTAACTACTATATATAAACTAGATAAACAAGGACCTACTGTACAGCACAGAGAACTATATACAATACCTCGTAATAGCCTACAATGAAAAAGAATACGAAAAGGAATATATATATACATACACACACATAACTGAATCACTATGCTGTACACCAGAAATTAGCACAACATTGCAAATCAACTATACTTTGATTAAAAAAACAAAAGAGTAGGCTATGGAGTCAATATGCATGGGCTGAAATCCTAGCGAGGCCTTTCACCAGGAGTATCATCTTCAGCAAATTATTAACGTCTCTTTGTCTCAATTCTGTCACCTGCAAGTGGGGGGGAACAGTGGTATCCACCTCGTAGGACTGCTGTAAGGTAGAAAACTCTGAGAACACTCTCAGGGTTTCTTATTTCTCAGCAACTGCAGTAAAGCAGATGATATTTTATAGTTTGAAATTATCCTTATAAAGGCAATTTCTCCCAACAGAATACTGTAAGACATGTGGAGTTCCTAGGTTGTTGTTCTGTCATGCAAGAGTCTTTAGATTTCTCAAAATCTCTGGTTGTCTTCCTAAGAATTTTGTTATCTCAACAATATACTTAAATTGACATGGACAACTTTTTATAAAAGATGTAACAATATGTTGTTTCTATTTTTTTTTAAATTTTTTAAATGATGCTACTGGGGATTGAATCCAGGACCTTGTGCATGCTAAGCATGCACTCTACCACCAAGCTATGCTCTCCTCACTTTTGTTTCTTTTTAAACAGGGAGTATTCTTTTGACAACTATGCACAGAGGTGAAGAAAACTAGTAAAAGCCAAGATTCTGCAACAACAACAAAACTATTTGACACCCTGTACCTAATTTAAATGAAAACGACAAGAATCTGAGTTATAAATATGTAGTTATAAATAGATGAATGTACAAGAAATAAATGGATGAGAAGAGAAAGCTCTCCCTACGGCAAGATGCAAACTAGGGACTGTAGAATCAAAGATAGTTAGAAAATCAATGGATGCTAAACATCGGGGAAAGTTGGGGGAGGAATAAGATAGCCACACTGTTGCAAAAGGAAAAAACAGTAACATGGCAGACACCTTAGCCAAGAAAACAAAGTTGAAACCATCAGTTGGGACAAACCCACAAACTGACATTGGCTTCGGATGATGCCCTGAGAAGGATGTCTCACCACTCCTGCGGCATCCCTGCTGATGACGCATAACCTGAATCTCACTGTGAACAAATATCAAGCAAACCAAAAAAGGGGACATTTTACAATATAAATGGCCAATGCTCTTCAAAAATATCAAGAGCCAGAAAGAAAAATAAAGTCCGAGGAATCATTCTAGATTGAAGGAGACTAATGAAACAAAAACTAAGCATAGTGCATATAACTGGACTGGACCCTCAATTAGGAAAGAAAACTAGCTCTCAAAGACTGTATTAGGAAAACAGAAAAAATTTAAATATGGATTGCGGATTAGGTAACTGGGTTGTCAATGTAATTAATCTCATTTTGATCAGTCTTTAGCTTGTTCTCAACTGGTTCAGCAAACAAAAAAATATAAACATGATACAGCCGTGAAAGAGAAAAAACTACACAGCACGGACAGCTAAGAGCAGCAACAGCTAGGACTCGGTGTTTTTAACTGAGAAACAAGAATTGTGCTGAACAAGAAAAAGACAAGCCACCCCATAAGGCAGAGGCATTCTACAATGACAAAAATAACCAAAGAACTGCCCCTCTCAGATAAGAGGAGTGACTACTTCCTGAACAGCGGTGACAACTCCAGTCTCATTTTGTTTTTCCCATCTACTGGACAAAAAGTATTGAGATATTCAGTCATCAAATTGCATCTGACTCCTGACAGCATCCAACCCAGAATAAACCCTCCCTGCCTAAAACCCTCCCCAACTCAGCAAACATAAGCCAAAACCCTGTGAGCAGCCCCGCCTAACTGCCTCTTACCGTGGCGTGTGGGCTTTCTCAGTGCTGTCAACTGAAACAACTCAGCTCTTCAATCCCAGGGAACGTTCCTGGTGGTTTCTGGCTGATGGTCACAAAGAAGCAAACGGGCAAAACATAAACAACTGATGATTCTGTGTAAAGAATATATGAGACTTCCTTATACTACTTTTGCAACTTTTCTATGTGTTTGAAATTATATAAAAATAAAAAGTTACAGAAATTAGGAAACAGTCATAGTCATAACAGTAGTAGTAGGTCCGATGATGATGCCTATAGCAAAAACATCTAGTGTAACTAACAGTAACTCCTAGTTCATCTTCCCCCTTCAGGCAGAAGCCCTCTAGTATAAAAGATGGCAATGAATCCACTCCCCATTGTTTTGGAAAATACACCTTCACAACTTCTAATTCCTTCCATTTTGACTCATTATTTGCCAGCTGCCTTTTGCTTAGGTCAGGATTTTGCAAGGAGACCTGACAGTTGACAATAATTCGTTGGGGAATAAAATCACTGGACTAAGTAGGGCTCCGGGATATCCAGCTCAGTTTTATCTGTGACATCCAGCAGGGTCAATTTTGTAGGCCCCAGTTTCCAGACAAGACCCTTTCCTGAGCTTCTCGAATTTTCACGTGCATAGGAATTACCTCAGGATCTGGTTAAAATTCAGACTCCTGGGTCCCATACACGGAAATTCTAAATCAGAAGGTCTCATATGGGGTCCAATGATGTGCATTTCTACACGACTGATGCCAGTGCCAATGCCACTGGTTTGTGGACCACAATCTGAGTAGTATACATCAGTTCCAAAGAAAACAGCCTCCACAAAACAGAAACACACACAGAGTAACCAGACAAAAAGGCACTAAAACATTAACAACTGTTATTTCTACAGCTTAAGGTGATGGGTAATTAACATTTTTCTTTATGTATATCTGCATTTTCCACAATGATTACGTCACTCCTATAATATAAATATTGTTTTAAATAAAGTAAACGACTCAGTTGAGAAAACCTGTAAAAACTCATTAATAGCCTAAATCTTGCTCTCAAGGTCCCCACAATTAAGTCCCACCCACTTCCACAAAAATTTTAGCCAGCTGCCTATGCTCAAGGAGAATATACCAAAGAGATTAATACAATCAGGTGCTGGACTCGGGCTGCCTAGGTTCCAACCCCAGCTCTGCCTCCTACCATCTGGGTGAGCACCGGCCAACAGGTTGTGTTCCCTGCCTCCATCTCCACCATCTTTAAAGTAGAGAAAATAGCAGCCCCACTTCACAGAGCTACCTACCACTTTGTGACAGAATATGTTCATCTGTACAGTTTTTCGAATGAAACTTAGAGACGAAGGCTTAGTTATAATCATTACCTATGCCCAAGTTTCTATCATACGTTCTACAATTTATGTGAACATCTTATGGAGAAGAGTGCCAAGTCCTACTCACTTGGGGCTCTGTTGCCTATTCCTCCGTGCAGTACTTTCTGAGAAGTCAGGGCTGGGGAAGGAAAGGAGGTTGTGAAATACCAGGATTGTGTTTCCATCCCCTGTAATTCATACCCTCCGCTACCAGCTAGAAGCTCTCTCCTTCCAAAACAGGTCACGAGTCCAGGACAATTCACCTTCCTACGCTCACAGAACCTCACTGAGAAATGGGTGCTTCTCGGAGAATTACGGTAGTATTAATCACAACAATCAAGGCGTCAGGCCGTTGTAAACCTTTTACTTGTATTGTCTCCTTTTTTCTCAAAACACTGTATTAGGAAAGCATTACTTTTATCTCCCTTTTACAGAGCAGCAAATGGAGGCACAGAGGGGTTAAGTAACTCACCTAGTTTGATGCCGTAGGAAGTGGTAGGGCTAGCTCATAGATGGGAGAGGGTTAGTGGTGCGTTAAGCCCGGGAGACCCTCAAGCCCGGGAGACCCTCAAACCCGAGAAGCACGATCTGAGCCCGCCCCATCCCGGGGACGCATCAAACGGAAAGAAGCTCCTCCCAGGGGGACGCACACCACCACTCTCGATCCCCAAACCTCCGCCTTGAGCCGCTTCTCCTCTTTCTCCCCAAATGAAAGGTCGCTAATGTTGGCCCCAGGCGCGTTTTGGGGAAGTCTGAACAGATCATAAATAGCTGACGTGAATCACCCTAATCAGGGAAAAGATGGCTGCTACGCTGTCCTCTTGGGGCGGAAGTGCCTGCCGCTACCCGAAGCACCTGAACTACATTTCCCAGAATTCCACGGGGAAACCGGCTACAGTGGCCTCATTGTAGCGGCGGTATGTGGGACGACACAGAGCTCTGGACTACATGTCCCAGAATGCAAGGGGAGCGTGTGTGCCCTGGCTACAGTACTGCCTTCCTGGACTGCACTAACGGGCGAAGCCTCGCCGGGTGACGCGGAAGTGCCCTACGCTCTTGGTTTTCACTTCCCGGAATCCCGGAGAAGGTCTGGGGCAAAAATCTTGTTCGCGTGTCGGCCTTAGAAGAGTGTAGATTCTGTTTATTTTAAGGCTTACAAGCTCAGTAGCATTTTGGACACGTTCAAGGGTGCTAAACGACATAAATGCATTGCCTACCGCAGAGGCCTCTTTCTAAACGCCAAAGAGTTTCACCGTTGGAAAAAGAGCAGGAGGAAACTGGGCTTTCTTCGGCAGGAACTGAAGTCAAACGCCAAAACACCTCAATCCCTGAAACTGCGGAAAGGTGAACGTGTTTTGTTAGCATTTTCCAACCCTTGCAGAAGCAAGTGAAAATCGTTTCTAGAAAAGAAAGATACCATCATCCTAAGTCTCAAGTTATTTCTGTAATTATAATATTTGTGATGCTGATATTTGTCCAAGTGAACTTTAAGGGGGAAAAAAAATACTACTTGACAGACGGAGGGACAGTTCATAGTGATAAAAGTTTCAAGTTACTAGAAACTAATAATTTCAGTTCATACTTTATAGAGGGAAAATTGACAGCCGTTAAAAGAAAGATTCAAATTCATAATTGGTTCTGGAGATTTTAACACATACATAGAGGAAAATGTTGAGCCTTAAATACATGTATTAAAATAGAAAGGAAGCTGAAAATTGATTCAGAAAACATCCATTTCAGGAAGTTAATAAGCCAAAGAAGGCAGATGGTAGAAAATAACAGCAGATTCGTGAAATACAAAACAAACAAAATGAAGTAGGTCCTACACACACACACTCACACACATCAAAAGATCATCCTATGTATAAACAATAGAACTGATAAAAAGTGTGGTGAGAATGACCAAGAAAAAAGACAGATATGAAAAACTGCCAAAGTCAGAAATTTTATAAGCGACCATCATTAAATATAGGAGGATGTGGTGAACAACTTTATAAAAATGTATATGTAAATTTAGATGAGATATATTTTTAGAAAAAATAATTCACCTATCAACAATTTCCTTTCCCTCCCTTCCTTTTCTTTCTCTCTTCTTTCATTCTCTTCCTTCCTTCCCCTAAACCCTGTGTGTTCTTCAAGGGTCAACCATATCTACTAAAGTTGAACATACACCTTATAACTGGTTCCAACCATAGAAAGATCCCTCAAATAAAGTGTATCATACATTAGGCACAAGACATGTTCTAGATTGTTCACATCAGCACTAACTGTGAATGGAAAGATTAGCCAATATCCATCACTAACGGAATGAATAAATAGATTTTGGTATGTTTACCCACTGCAATAATATCCACCAATGAAAGTGAATCAGTTATACACTCCTAACAACATGATGCACATCATGGACATAATGTTGAGCAAATGAAGCTAGACACAAAATAGTACATATTATATAATTCCATTTATATAAAATACAAAACAGGCTAAATGAACCTATGCCATTACAAGTTAGTGATTACCATATGGAAAGTGACATTACTAGAATGAGCCAAAAAGGGGTATTTTGTCCTAGTCCTCCAAGAAGTAGACTGCAAGATGCTAAGAAAGACTTTAATGAACAAATGTTTTATTAGGGGACACATCTGAGAGAAAATGGCAGGGAGCTCTGGGAGGTTGGCAGAACCATCAGATCATGGTGTAAGTCTGACTTTGAGTGAAGGAGATTTGGAAGAAAGATTTGGTGAATCACCCTAGACTGCTTTGTAATCTAAGTAAAATTCCTCCAGGCTGTTCTTAAAAAAAAAAGTCATTGGACGGAAGAGTCTTGGCCTCCAAAAATGCACCTACATTAGGATTCCTGCTGAGTCCACCAGGAGCAGTTGTGGGTCTCCGTGCAAATGTGGTGATGGATTTGAGCACAGAAGCTGGGACCTTTGGTCAATTATGCTCCCAGCAGTCATCAGTATGAAGTAGACTGTCTCTTAATTTGGGTTTTCCTTGATATTATATTTGGTTGCATATTTTCAGCAGGACTAATACTGAAGCAACAATGTGTCTTGAGATTCTCAGCACATATCAGGAGGTCTAAAAATGTTGACTTGTTCTATTATTGATAATGTGAACATCTTGGCTAAGGTCGTGTTCACCAAATTTCTCCATGATACACCTACTTTATTTCCTTTTGAAATTACTACTACTTTGTGGAGAGGCACTTTGGGCTTTGTAGCATCCTCCTCCTATTTATTAACTTTTAACCAACAGTTTTAGAATTCATTGATTATTCTTGCTAGAATCAATTATTACTATGATAGTTGTAAATGATTTTTAAATTATATAATTCCTTCTATTAAGGTGGGAAGCCCATAAAAAGGTCAGCAGGACCCCCACGCAGGGCCACTAAGCTCCTGCAGCACCATCTGGTTCCCTGACTGGGAAGCTCTATCTCACTTTTTGCCTCTGAAACAGCTTACTTACCCTTAAAATTCTGTTGGTTCCCTGAGCTCACTTCTGATTGGTTATTTCCTTCACTCGTGTTTGGTCTGTTTCCCTCACTCTTGATTGGTTATTTCTCTCCCTCCTGCTTGGTCCATTTCTACAAAGCTTGTTCCTAATTAGTCAACTTTTGTTATACCTTACTTGCATATGATGTTGCAAAGTGTAAACTGGCAGCCTATAAAAGCCTGTGTAAACCTACAGACCGGGTCCAGAGCTTGGAGTGTTAATTCCTCTGGGCCGGCTGACATAATAAACCCTAGTTCTCCAACTCTCCAAGTGCTCTCTGGCCAGGATCCAGGTGTCACAACTGAGCTGTAAAACCGAGCTGTAACACTGAGCTGTATAGCACATTTTCCTGCAACACTATACTTATGGCTGGGCATTCTACTACAAGAGCCCTTCCTTCCTCGCTTCTTTCCTTCCTTCTTTCCCTCTCTCCTTTTTAATTCATATTTTATTTTGCTAATTATTTCTGCTTATGGTCAAATTGCTCAGATTTCCCCAGTGTGAATCCTTTTGAGCTGGATCTTTTTATATGTACCATTGCTCTTTCCTACTTTCTTGCACAGCAAAATTTTTCCATGATTATTTTGTGCTTTTCCTGCTCTAGCCCTGAAATAGGTATGTGGATATATATGCTTACTTACACCACATACACATGTTTGTACACCCACACACTTCTGTATCTACTTCTGTAAACACCTAGCACGTGCACTCATGCTCTCTCTCTATATATATATATATAAATAACTTATGGTCAGACCTCTGTATCTGTGGTTCCTCTGTATCTGCAGTCCTGCTTCCACGGGTTCAATCAACTGCAAACCGTGTAGCACTGCAGTACTGACTATTTAAAAATTTTGTGTCTATCAGTGGACCTGCCCAGTTCAAATCCATATTGTTCAGGGGTCAGCTGCAACTTGGTGATGAGTAAAGCCCTTTAACCAATTACACTGAAAGTATCACCACTGTGTCTGAGTATGGAATGACAACCAAACCGGCTTTGTCCTTTGTCCTTACTGGCTCCACATCCAGAGCGTCCTCCACTATTATGCTGTGTTCTCTCCTCATGTACATCCTTTCACAGGAAACCTTTAAAAAAAAAAAACCTCCAGAATATATGTACATCCATTTTGTTTCTAGCTCCAGGATTTGCCCTCTCCCTGTTACGGATTTATAATTAAAGTGTAGCATAACTTACAAACATTCAATTGTTGAAACAGAAAGAGACTCACAGACATAGAAAACAAACATAAGGTTACCAGGAGGGAGAGAGGGGAGGGAGGGATAAATTGAGAGTTTTGGATCGGCAGATACAAACTATTATGTACAAGTAGATAAACAACAAGGTCCTACTGTAGAGCACAGGGAACTATATTTAACAGCTTTTAGTAACCTGAAATGAAAGAGTATGAAAAGGAATACATGTATATATATGTATGACTGAAACATTATGCTGTACACCAGAAATTGCCACATTGTAAACTGACTATACTTCAATAAAAAAAGAATATGAAAAAGAATATGTATGTATAACTGAATCACTATGCTGTACACCAGAAACGAATACATTGTAAATCAACTGTACTTCAATAAAAAAAAAGTTTGAAAAAAGATTCAATTGTTGAAACTCATCAACTTAAATGTGTATGGAAAAGAATCTGAGAATTTTTTCCTTTTGAAATTGCCTCCCACGGGGAAGGGTTTGGCTCAGTGGTAGAGTGCATGCTTAGCATGCCTGAGGTCCTGAGTTCAATCCCCAGTATCTCCATTATAGATAAATAAATACCTAATTGCTCCCCCAAAAGCAAACCCCAACCTCCCCCCCAAAAAAACCAAAACAAAAAAAAGAGGAAAAAAAAGAAGAAATTGCCTTCCAGAGTCCATACCTTAATTTTGATCTTACAACTTAAATGACAATATAGAACAATCATATTATGAGGTCTTAACTGCAAGGGATAATTATTCAGTACTTAAAATTAAAAAAAATTATGTAGTACTTTTTCAAATTCTGTTGTAATAATTTACTGCTCTGGTAATATTCAATATTCAATGAAAAATGAAAACATAACCTGAAATTAAAAAATGGAAAAAAACCTGTAAAATGTTCCTTGCCAAGGAAACCCACTATGGTAGAGTATCTTTTACAAATTACTTTATGCACGTACACGTACATGTGCGCACGCACACACACACAAAGATTTATGGTTGATTATATCAAGAAGACTACAATCTGTGGTCTCTCAAAGTCCGTATTATGTATTTTTTCTGCCATTACAGGTATCTGCCATAATTTTAATGGCTTCAGATTCACACAGGAATATAGCAAAACTCGAATTTCTACAGATGTACATTTATTTCAATTAAAAAATTCAGTGACATCATTGATGTGGTGCTCAATTTTTTGGTATTTTAATTTCATAATCATAGCATCCAATGATATGATTTCCAGATGCAAGAGATGTACAATTTATATTCTGATATGTTCTCCTTTCCCCAAACCATGCTTTCCTGCTACCAATAGGGAAAGCATATAAATGCCAGTCTCACCTCAATAATACATTTGATAATTTGATCAAATTCCTGCAAGTTTTCTGGTGATTTGCCCCATGGATGTGGGGGAAGACTATGGCAAAGACCCCTGAGAAGTTCTTAAAGAAGAAATGCTACCATAATTAGAAGGCAAACATTTCTGGCTGAAAACACAGACAATTAGAAATCCATAAAAATCTCCAGATCGACTAAGAACATGCTTGTCATTGGTAACCACCTGCGATGCTTTCGAAGTGTTACAGTAAGCCCGGCCTTAACACTGATAGACAAAAATCAATTGTATAATATGCATTTAACCTGCTGTTGTAGAGTTAACCACAATTTTTCAGTCTGCATTGTTAGGAAAAAAAATCATGAGATAGTTCAGTTTATACTAGACACAATCCTTGGAAAACCAGACAGGACCCCAAATAATCCCCTGACCTGTAGAACAGACGCTGTGGGAGGAAAGACGCCAACTGCAACCGACTAACACCACGTTAATTTCATGGACTGTCATACAGAGTGGTTTCCTGCATCTCAACAAATGTTCCTTTCCTGAATTAATCTTATTTTGCGGGTTTCCTCCTCTGGATATAATTTTCATATGTTGAACCTTTTCACCTTTTGGATTACTTAACGGCCAAGCACTAAGCACACCTGCAAGCGCTAGTCAGTGTTAAGATGGGGGAGATTGAGCAGGCAGGTCCCTGCCCTCCTGGAGCTCACATTCTAAGGACAGAGATTCTGACGAGCCTGTCCCTATGCTTTTGCTAAAGGCCAGACCAAACTCTTTTCCCTTCTAAGTCCTATCTCCAAAGTGACATGTCACAGTTCTGACAGCAGCCGCCACTGCACCAGTTAGAAGGGCTCTCTGCTGTGCCGTCTAGAGAGAACTGGGATCTGTTCAGCGACTGCTTCCACACCAACTAACCTCCAATATTTTCTCTCCTCTGAGACCTAATGATGACAAGAATTCAGACGGCACATGAGGGTTCTGAAAGCATCATTCTGTAGGACTTCCTTCCTCTGATAGTTCCTTGAGGTTCTGACCACTCTCGTCACTTTCATAAAATGCATCGCCTGTGTGAATTTTGTGATGACTCACAAGATTGGAGCGCCAGCTGAAGCTCTTACCACATGCCTCACACTTGTAAGGCTTCTCCCCTGTGTGAACGCGCCTGTGATACTGAAGCTGTGAAGACCGACTGAAGACCTTCCCACACACATCACATCTGTACGGCTTCTCCCCAGTGTGGACGCTCTGGTGAAGCTGAAGACTCGAGGCCTGACTGAAGTGCTTCCCACACTCTCCACACTTGTAGGGTTTCTCTCCCGTGTGGACCCTCTGGTGCATGTCAAGATTCAAGCTCCACTTGAAGCCCTTCCCACACTCCTCACATTTGTACGGCTTTTCTCCAGTGTGGACTTTCTGATGGGCTTGAAGGTGTGAGCTGCGGCTGAAGCTTTTCCCACACTCCTCACATCTGAATGGTTTTTCTCCGCTATGGACCCGCTGATGGGTCAGGAGATGAGAGGCCTGACTGAAGACTTTCCCACACTCCTCACAATTATATGGTTTCTCTCCTGTGTGGATTCTGCAGTGAATTTTAAGATCTGCTCTACGACTGAATCCCTTCCCGCACTCTTCACATTTGTATGGTTTCTCACCGGTGTGCGTCAGCTGGTGAATCTGGAGTCGGGAACTCTGATTGAAGCCCTGCCCGCATTCCTCACACTTAAAAGGTTTCTCTACGCTGTGGGCCTTCTGATGGATTTTGAGATACGAACTCTGACGGAAGCCCTTCCCACACACCTCACATTTGTAGGGTTTCTCCCCTGTGTGGACGACCAGGTGGACCTGATAATGGATTTTCATCCTGAAGCTCTTCCCACACTCACCACATTTGTATGGTTTCTCTCCTGTGTGGACTCCCTGATGGGCTTGAAAACTTGAACTGTAAATGAAGCCTTTACCACACACTTGACATACATATGGCTTCTCTCCAGTGTGGATTCTCCGATGAGCCTGAAATTGTGAAGGCTGAATGAAGCACTTACCGCATTCTTCACACTTGTAAGGTTTCTCTCCCGTGTGGACTCTCTGGTGGATATGAAGATTGGAGCTACAAGTGAAACATTTCCCGCACTCCTCACATTTGTATGGTTTCTCCCCAGTGTGGACCATACAGTGACTGTTAAGTGCTGATCTACGGCGGAAGTTCTTACCGCATATATCACATTTGAACGGTTTCTCCCCAGTGTGGATTCTCTGATGTTCCTGCAGGTGCGAAGCATGAATGAAGGCCCTTCCACATTCGTCACAATTGTAAGGCTTCTCTCCTGTGTGTAATTTACAGTGAACAGTAAGTGTGGACCGACGGCTGAAGCCTTTCCCACACTGCTCACATTTGAATGGCTTCTCGACGGTGTGGACTTTCTGATGAGTTTGCAGCTGTGTGCTCTGACTGAATTCCTTCCCACACTCATCACATTTATAGCGTTTCTCTCCCAAGTGGACTCGCTGATGAATACGAAGTGCTGAGCTGTAACAGAAGCTTTTTCCACACACACTACACGTATGAGACTTCTCTCCTGAGTGCATTTGTTGGTGAAGATCAAAGTGGGAGACATCGCTGAAAGGTTTCTTACACTCATTACATGGATAAAGTTTCTGGCCTGTGTGAGTTAAAGCCAGTCCTGCCCCACCCTGGCCAGGTGAGTCATCTTGCCTAGGGAACTCAGAACTTTTTATCATGAAGTCTTGACACCTGCTTAAGTCACTGGCAATCTGATGCCACATCTGCCAGCAGGGACGCTCTCCATGTGGTCCTGCTTCCGGAACAGCCTCCATCTCACTTGGGATCTTTCCTTCTGTAAAGACACAAAATTCAGAGACGTGAACAACTGAAGGCTCTGTTCAGGGTTTTCAAGATTTCACATTCAGGAGAGAGTGTGAGACTAGAATGAGTCCAGAGAATGTTCAGTTTGTCTCTTCCATTGTGTACCGTGTGTTCTGGTTTGCCTGACAATGGAAACCAAGAGGTCTAGTTGGCCACTATCCATGTAGCATCCCATAAAACCCCTCAGTTGACTTCAGCCCAGTAAGAACCATACCACACCTCTGACCGCTAGAACCGTGAGGCAATCAACATGTGCTGTGCTAAGCCATGAGGTCTGTGGTAGTTTGTCAGGGCAGCCACGGGTGACACGGCATCCCTGGCAGGTGTGAGGACAGCGGGGAGGCCAGTGTGGCTGCAAGAGATGGAGGAAGAGGGACAGAAGGGGAGATGCATCAAGAAGGCTTGGTTGGGTGGGGGGAGGGACGACCAAGAGCAGAGTCTGGAGGACTCCAGGAGCCACTTTAAGAGGTTTTAACTTTAAGAAAAATAAGAAGCCATGAAGGGTTTAATAGAGGAATTATAACCTGACTTACATTTCCTAAGGATCACTTTGGCTGCTACACGGAGAACAGACTATAAGAGGGGAGGAGTGGCAGAGGGGCAACCAGTACGAAGGTGACTGAAAGAATTCAGCAAAGAGGTGTGCACATGGAGCAGATGAGAGCAAAATGGCTGGAGAGAAGTCAGACACGTGGGAGAGCGTCCACAAGGACTCCCATCCGCCCGGTTCTTACCTGACTTCCTTTCTCTTTGGGCTGCTGTCTTTACCCACCAAAGTCCATCTGCCTTTTCTAAGTGGAATATATCATGTTTGAAGGGGTGACACCCTGTGAACATGAAAAGTTACTTATTTAAAATGAATACACCAAAGGTACAATTAACTGGAAATTTAGATTCCTGAATTTAATGTTGATCAATTAATCAAAACTGATGTTTTTCAAAGTGTTTTTCAAAACATGATCTATTTGAAGAAACACTGACATTTCAAGACGTAGACACATATGCATAAGTATTACAAAAATCTGTTTCTCACTAATGACTATTTTCATTAACTCCCCTCCCCTTGGTTCTTATATCATTCACTTAATTGGCCAGAGTTTTTGCTGCAATGGGTTCCATTCTTCCTTACAAGTTCTGATATTTTTCTATCTTATTTTATTTCCTTAAAAATTGCTGGCATAATATGATCTGCAATCCCACTCCAGGGCATATATCCAGAGAGAACTCAAATTCAAAAAGACACATGCACCCCAGTGTTCACAGCAGCACTATATACAATAGCCAAGACACGGAAGCAACCTAAATGCCACTGACAGATGACTGGATGAAGAAGCTGAAGTTGTGGTATATATACACAATGGAGTATTACTCAGACATAAAAAAAGAATAAATTAATGCCATTTGCTGCAACATAGATGGACCTGGAGATGGTCATTCTAAGTGAAATAAGACAGAAAGAAAAAGAAAAATACCATAAGATATCATTTATATGTGGAATCTAAAAAAAAAGACACAAATGAACTTATTTACAAAACAGAAACAGACTCACAGACACAGAAAACAAACTTATGGTTACCAGTGGGGGCAGGGGGTGGGAAGGGATAAATTGGGAGTTCGAGATTTGCAGATACTAACTACCATATATAAAATAGACAACAAGTTTATACTGTATAGGACAGAGAACTATATTCAATATCTTGTAGTAATCTATAATGAAAAAGAATATGAAAATGAACACATGTATATGTAATCAAAAAGAATATGAAAATGAATATATATATATGTATGACTAAAACATTATGTTGTACACCAGAAATTGATGAAACACTGTAAACTGACTATACGTCAATAAAAAATAAAATAAAAAAGATGTACAATAAAGAAAAATCGTTGGCATAAAAGTCAGGTCCACCAACGCAAGGGGACCATTTCAAGACCCTGTCAACACCTGAGGACACAAAGCCAGGCCAGACCAGGGAGCTGACATTTAGTTAGAGAGGTTTAGCCTGTGCTCACCCACGGAGACCAGGTTCCGGAAGTTCTCCAGCATCACGTCCTGGTACAGCTCCCTCTGGGTGGAGTCCAGCAGCCTCAGCTCCTCCTCTGTGAAGACCACGGCCACGTCCTTGAAAGTCAGTGCCTCCTACAACACCAAACACACGCAACCTCAATGTTACAATCAATGGCCACTTGAAAACAGACAGCACTGATGTGGTGGTGAGGATGGGTGAGAAGTAAGTCCAGATTCTGAGGCACATAAGTCAATCTGTAGACTCCCTGACCCTTCTCTTTCTCTCCTGCCAATGCCACACGCTGATTTTCCTCAGCCACATCCCAAATGCAGCAGTGATAACAGTCTTTGTATATATTTTGTAACCTCATTGAGTCTACTTACAAGTAACCCTCTGAAACCCTAAACGTGTATCCTGGGCTACATGCATTTTACTTTTTTGTGAATATTGCTATTTGTCCCCAGAAGAGTTGAGCGATTTAATCCAGACATATTTGATAGCACCTGCCTTCTTCCTCTTAGACACACAAACCCTCCTGTAACAGAAAAGCTAGGCCTTTTCATTAGTGTCTGCCAAACTAACATGTTTTTAGGAACCTGTGTGGGAGAGCTATGTAGTTCGTCCTATGTATCTTCAAGGCACACACCACATCTCTCTCTCTCTTTTTTTTTTTTTGTGAAAAAGCTTTAATGTAAAGTCCACTGACAAGGATGCAGGAGGCAAGGCTCTCAAATCAATCTACTCGATCCACGGTTTGCGGCAAAATTTAAGGGGTTGAGGGCATTTCAAACTTGGAAGCTGACTGGCTGCCTTGAATATAAACTACTCATGAGGTTGGAAGTCAGATTTTCCTTCTTAAAGGACTTCTTGCCCCATAAAGGGCTTTCGTGACAACATTTCTATTCTCTGAGTTCCACAGGTTGCAGATCCCTCCCTGGTTCTGGGGTCTTCCTGGAGACGAGGGTTCCCATCTTGCACACAATACACCTAATTGGAGCATTCAGTGTCCCACTCTGGGACCAGCATGCCTCGGCACGATTCCCAAAGGTCTGGGCGGCCCTAACCCTTACTAGCTGTGTGACCTTGGACAAGTGTGCCTGCGTGCCTGAGTTTTCTCTCTGTAGAGTGGTCCTTACATAACAGACTTCTTTCAAGGATTAAATGAGGGAATATCTACAGCATTTGGAAGAGTAAGTGGCACAGTATAAGTGCCTAATAAATAAAACGTGTTTGTGTGATGCAGCAGTTGGAGCTCATATTCGGATATTCTACCTAGAAAACAGCCAACACGACACATACCGAATGTACTCTGTCTATACTGAGCTCACAGCCCATGAGGACAAAAAATTGGCAGATTGCTTTCAGAGCTGATTTTAGGGGCAAAGGTTTTATGCAGGAAAGCAATCACTCAGTATTGCTTAAAACCATCAAATTATTAAGCCACCTAAATGTCTACAGGTGGGAAGTAGTTAAAAATGAAAAGGTACATCGATTCAATGGGACTGCGGGGTATCCATTAAAAAATGAACGTTATATAATATTAAAAGAAAGAAGTCACAATTTAAAATTAGATGTATATATACTATTGCTGGTGGGAATGTAAACTGCTGCAGCCACTCAGGAGAACAGTATGGACGTTCCTTAAAAAACTAAAAATTGAGTTACCCTATGATCCTGCAATCCCACTCCTGGGCATCTATCTGTAGAAATCTCTAATTCAAAAAGCTGCATGCACCCCAATGCTCACAGCAGCACTTTTCACAACAGCCAAGACATGGAAGCAACCTGAATGTCCATCAACAGATGACTGGATAAAGAAGGTGTGGTGTATGTACACAATGGACTATTACTCAGCCATAAAAAAGAATGAAATATTGCCATTTGCAGCAACATGGATGGACCTAGAGATTATCACATTAAGTGAGGTAAATCAAAGAAAGAAAAATACCATATGATACCACTTATATGTGTAATCTTTAAAAATGATACAAATGAACTTATTTACAAAACAGAAACAGACTCACAGACATAGAAAACAAATTTATGGTTACCAGAGGGCAAAAGCAGGGGTGAGGAAGGGATAAATTAGGAGTTTGGGATTAACATATACATACTACTATATGTAAAAAGATATATATACACACACACACACTATATATAAAAATATATAAAACTACTATATATAAAACTATACATAGCACAGGGAACTGTACTTAATATCCTGTAATAACCTATAATGGGAAAGAATCTGAAAAAGGAGATATATATACACGTATATATGTATATACACATATATACGCATATATACACATAACTGAATCACTTTGCTGTACATCTGAAACTAATACAACACTGTAAATTAACAATAGTTCAATTAAAAAAAGATTAAAAAATTCTCTAGTGAAAAATACACAAACAAGTAGCTGAAATTAGATGTATACCATGAATACAAATACAGTTATGAATGTCTCTGAGGAAGAGCACAAGAAAATAAAAACAGCTAGTCTGTCCAAAGAGAAGTAGCAAAGTGGGAGAGTCGTGTATTTCTAGAATTTCTTCTTCTCCATAAAATAAATAATAAAATAAAGTAAAAAATAAAAACAAATGCAAAGAGAACTCAAAGGGCAAAGTAAGAGCTGGGGGCAGAACAGGCCTTCCAATGCCTGTTGTTCTGCTTGAGTCGTCCCAAGAAAAGCGTGCGACAATCTGAGGAATGGGATGGAACTTTGAAAGTGAGAAAGGCTGGCCCTACTCACCTTGAACGCAGTCATTGTTCCTCCCACTTCTGGGGACAAGCAGAGTCCCGAGGGACACAGATCCGGGGAAGTCAAAACTGTGCACAGCAGGGTGCCTGGGAAGGCAGGAAAAAGACATCAAAGAGTGGCCTGGGATGCTGCTCACCTGCCCTGACCTGGACTGTGAACAAGCATATGCGTGATCACAGCTCATGACTCATAACGTAAAACCAGAAACAACCGAAATGTCAGCCCAGGCGTGAATGAACAAACTGTGGCAAGATCCATACAATGGAGTGTTCACGTGCCAACTGCAAGGAATGAAGTACTGATTACACTACAACACGGATGAATCTTGCAAACACTGTGGACAGCAAAAGAAGACAGACACAAAAGACGTCATACTGTACAATTCCATTTATATGAAACATCCATAATAGGCAAATCTATGGAGACAGAAAGTAGGTGAGTGGTAGCCCGGGTACCAGTGGAGAGAAAGAGGATTAACTGAGGAATCCAACTAGCGAAATGAAAATGTTCTAAACTGTATCATGGCGATGATGGCCCTACCCAGCAAAGTTACAAAAAATCATTGATTTGTACACCTGAAATGGGGGAATTCTAAAATATGTACCCCGTATCTCAAGTTGGTAAAAATAAGTGTTAATCTACAAATCACTTAAATTAGCAAAACTAGAAAGACAAATACCATATGATATCACTTATATGTGGAATCTAAAAAATGATACAAATGAACTTACTTACAAAACAGGAATAGACTCACAGACATACAAAACAAACTTATGGTTACCAAAGGGGAAAAGGAGGGGATAAATTAGGGGTTTCAAGAACGAAAAAGACAAAGGCTGTGGAATCATTCTGTGTTAAAGAAGAATATGAAGAAAGTATGACAAAAGTTCTGCGAAATGTTTATAAACAAATCTACAACTTAAGGAAAGGCACAAACCTGGACTTTGAATTGAAGGAAACTCAATTATGAAGACTTCCAATGAAAAACAGAACAAAATAAATATAGGACCCTGGATTATATATCAGTACATCATCTAATGTACCATCCAGCATTATCTACTGTTACCTGTTAGCTACAATTACCAATAACTCAATAGAAACCTAGCAGATACACACTATTCTCTAGTATAGTGTCTAATATTACCAAGCATATGATGCTGAAATCCTCTAATCCGCCTTCTCTAAATCCCTCGTAACAAGACACCTCCTGACCACCCAGGACATGTCGGCATCCTTCATGCAGAAAGCTAAGACCAGTTGCCACTGAATACAGGTACATTCTTGGTGTCATCTGGCTGATGGAGCACAGAGCAGACAGGCAGAATGTAAACAGTTGGTGAATTTGGGTAACAAGTATATGAGAGTTCCTTATTCTATTTCTGCAACTATTCTATAGGTTTAAAATTATATAAAAAGTTTTTAAAAATCAAAAACAGTCACAGGAATAATAATAAGAAGAAGAATAGTAAGGATGATGGTGAAATTATATGGAAGTCCATTTGTTTATTCTTTCTTGTCAGTGTTTGGAAATTTCCATAGTTAAAACACATGAGGTAAAAAACCATTCAGAAAAGGATGATAAAACAAATTGTAAAATGTTTATAAAGAAATATATCAAAAGAACCACTAAACAGAAATGCATTAGAAGCTTAACAGTTGCTATCTTTACATCCTGGATTGATAAGTATTTAAAATAATTTTTTTCCTAACATATTTCTGCAATTGGTGAATGATCCACAATGGCATGGTTCTTTAAGAATATGGAATATTATTTGTAACAAGTGAAGCAAAAGAGTTGACAACGTTTTTAAAAACTTATAGAAAAGTCCAAGCCCATTTGCTTTGCTTTTAAGGTCCCTCATAATCAAGTCCTAGCTACAGGGCCTGATTCCACTTGGTTCCTACGACTTAACGAGACTACATCCAAGAGATTATGAACTCAAGCTCTGGAATCAGGCTGCCTGAATTCCAACCCCAGCTCAGTCTCTTACTAGATCGCTGACTATTGGCAACTAACTTCCAGCTCCCTGGGTCTCAGTATCATTTTACAGAAAAGGAAAAAAGCACTATTTCTTCACAGTCATGGTGTGGCTTAATGTATTTATTTGTATAAAGCTGTCATCGTTGAAGTTAGTAGTTAAGAATCAACTATTATCAATACCCGTGTCCAATTACACATCCTACACATCCTCTGACTGACGTGAATATCATTGTAAAAGAAGTGTCAAGTCCCACTTAGGCGGAGCTTTGCTGTCAGTAGCCCTGGAGTCACTGCCTCTACCTCCGTGTAGTCCTTTTGGAGAAGTCACGCTGGGGAAAGAACGAATGCTATGAAATGCCACCATCGAGTCGCGGTCCCGGATGAAAGTTAAAAGTCTCCCCACTCCCCCCGAGCAATCTGAAAGCAACCCTCACCTTCCCCCTCAAAAAAGTCAGAAGCAGTCAGATCCAGTGTCACGCAGGGATAGAGAAAAGAATAAGGTCACTCACTGAAGCTGTATCTCTGACCCTAACCCGGGGACCTGACCGCTCGTGGGGAAAACAACACTAAGAAGAGATCACCATTCACTACGAGCCAGGAACTGGTTTAGACTTCTAGGTGTACCACCTCTCAATTCCAAAAAGAATTCTATTAGGAAGGTAACAGCCTAATATTATAAAGAAAAGCAACAGGAGGCACAAGGAGATTAACTCCCAATGCGAGGAAAATAGGAGCACGCGTGGAAGATGCAGGGAGGCGGACTGGGCGAGCGGAGAGCCGCGGAAACTCTCAACTCAGCAGATACGCGACCAGAGCCCGCCCTCTCTCTGGGTCGTGAGAATGCCTCAAACGCCCCGAGGCTCCGCCGAGGGGAACGGACACCGCCGCCCTAGGAGCCCCCATACCTGCGCTCTCTGCCGTGGATTCTTTTCCCCTAAACCAACTGCCGGGTCGTCGCGGGTCCCAAGCATAGATCCAGGAAGTTCGGAGGAGCCAGTGAGACACGGAACTGACGCACCTCACGGAAAATACACTATCAACCTCTCACTTCAGGAACGGAAGTGCCGAAGAGTCTACGTTGCTTCTGGACTACACTTCCCAGAATCCACCAGAGCCGCCTTCCTGAGCGGAAGTGCAAGCGACTACACAGAGCGCCTGGACTACACCTCCCTGAATGCCAGAGCTGGGGAAAAAGAGAAAAAAAGTCCAGAGTTTCACTTTCCGGGAAGAAGAGTAGGGAAATCCCACACTCCCGACTTCCGGGGCGGTCACGTTGATGCCTGAGCTAGTAGGCGGTGTTACCTTTCCCCTAGTCGTCCAGCGAAAATATTCTATAGACACGACTTTCTGAAGTCGAAATGCCTCCAATTATGGCAGGAGTATTTTTGGAAAGTGAACAAGTGAGGAGATACAATCTTCGAGAAATTAATGGGGAATGGCTGTTTAGGGGAAAACTAGGTGATTGAAAGGGGGATGATTTTAGTATAATCCCACGATGTGAGGCTAAAACTGAGAGGTTAACGAATAGATGAGGTAGAATGATTTGGGAGGGGCAATGAGGAGCAAAGCTGGTACCAGCCATTACTCCAGACCCTGTGGTACCTATCACCGGTTTCGCAGGAAAAGCAACTTGAGAGGGCCAAAATGGAAGCTTGTCCTGAAGGAAAAGCGCTCTTCCCTAATTTAAACGTTTCATTTAAGTTATTATTATCCCTACTTTGGAGGGAAAAACACCACAATTCAGAGAAGTTAAGAAATTGTCCTCTATTTCAAAGCAAGTATAATGCCTGAAGAGCTTGGCGTTGGAGTCATTCTGACTCCCAAAGCCTATGATTTACTGCCCGAACACAGGAGGATTCTGTAGGTTAGGGAGCACGCTTTATATTGTTTTTTCCTTTATATTTTCTGGTTAAAATATCTTTATTATAGTTAGCGATTTGAAAACATGTTACTGAAATTAAATTACACTAATTAAAAACAGTATAAAGCAAAATAAAGACGGGAGGGGACACACTCTGACTCCTTTCCCTTGAAGATAACCAGACTTTTTTCTCCCAGTAAATATACATGTACCTATCAACATACATATTTTTAAATGAAGTCTCATGTTCTGTATCTGTTTTTCTCAACTCAGTATGAGCTAGACATTTTCTAATATGAGCCACTGAAAATCTAACTCCATCCAAATGATGGCTATATAATGTTTCATGGAATGAAGTGAGAACTGAAAACAAAACAGCCCCTGACATCTGGAAGCTGGCATGGCACTCACAACTAGACCAATGTTACTCTTCTTTGGGACATAAATAACAGAATATCATCCTCAAATGAGGTTTCTTTGAAACCATGGTAAAAGGACACACAAGGCCCTTTCATAATTTTGTTTAGACAGACAAAAACAAGGTCACTGTGCCACCCACACAATGCCAAACATCTCCTTCTTGGCTAAATGAGTGACTGCTACTTCTTTACCACTTAGAGCTTTATCCTTGTTCTAGTATGCACTCCCAAAATATAGTTTATTGAGGTACTAAATCTTAAAATCACTCCTGCTTTCTGACAGCACCCAGTCTAGAGTGAATCCTGCTTCCCTAGGCTGTCTCCCAAAACACCCAACCAAAGCCGAAATCCTATAATAGATCCTTGCTGACACCCTCTTACCCTTGTGACACCTCATGGTTTCCTGTGGTGGTTGTAGTCTCTCACTGAAACAAATAATAAACTCAATTTATCAAACTACTGGTGTTTCTGGATGAATTAAATAAGCATTTTGGAACATCCCTTCACGAGTACTACATTTGGTATTCTGTATGAAGCTGCAATGAACATTGTTTTATGTTCTTCTGGGACAGACACTGTTGGCTAGTGAACCAAATGCCAGTCATAATCCCTTTTGTTTTACTTACCTCCACTGTAGAGAATAGAAAAGCTAAATGCTTACCTTCCCACCTTCCTTGAAGCTGGCCATATGTGTGTCCATAAATAAAACTGGCCAATGACATATTGTTGGAGCAGATTACTATACACTGATTATCAACCCCAAGGGAATAGGTTACCATGCACTGGTATCTGCTTGACAGTTTGGTGCAGCAAGCAGTCACCAAGGAAACACAGTATGGCATGATGGAAATGCAATGCCTTGTTAGCCCCAATGGCCCCACAGTGGTGCCAGATCCCAAGGGGGTGATGAGCTAACCGAGGTTCTGGCCACTCTTTGACCACATGGGGACAAATGGAATGGAGATAATCTCCCTGTTAAGAGGGATGAGCTGGTGCAATGCATGTGGGCAGAAGTATGAGAGGTGAGTCCTAAGAAGAGCAGGGAAACTATATCCAGACTTTTGGCCAGCCTTAAACTTGAACACCATTTGCCAACTCCCATAGTATCCCAGAGGTTGCCAACAAAGTGTGGGGGAAATAGAAGCTCTTCCTGGTCTGTGTTGCTTGACAACCTCAAGTAAGACCCGTTTTCATGCAACATCATATAACTGATGGCTTTGCTGAAAATGAGACTGTTGAAATAAGGTCTTCTCTGAGGGGGAATTTTAAAAGTTGAAGGACAGACACAGGCAGAAGCCAAGAAAATCTCATGCTACCTGTATGGTCCGTCTGTTTGATAAGGGAACACTGCAGATCCAAATGTCTCTGGCCAAATGGCAGTTAGGCATGGGGTCAAGGTCTCCATTTCCCCACTGGAGATCAGTAGCCCTATTCTCCTGTCACAATGAAAGGGGAGAAGAGAGGAATTCAGACTTTTCTGAAGCTCTTAGATACTGAGGCCCATATGACAGTTTTTCCAGGCCCCTGTAGGTCTGAAGATTAAACTGGTGACACTGGGGGGTTTGGGGGTGAATATGGTGACCCATGGTGCTTATCTACTTATGTGCCTGATGTGCTTGTGGGTGGGATCCTCTGGGACATTTCAGGTGCTGATCACTGTGGTTTCCATAGCTGAGTGCAATATGGACACTGTCATTTTTGCTGCTTGTGGTACAGAATGTCACCACCTCCTGAGTGGGTATGCCCACTCACAGCAAAGAACTTGAGCCATAGCTGGGGGTGTGACTCCTGCCTGCCATCTAAGTTACCCAAGCACAAATGGGTTTTCCAACAAAATCAGTACTACATACCAGGTGGGAAAAAAGAACATTACTTTAATTCAGGACTTGGTGCAAGCCAGAGTGCTTCATGCCACTTTGTCACAATTTAACAGCCTGATTTGGCGTCAAAAAGGACCCTGGGGCATGGAAACCGACAGTGAACTACTGCAGGCTGAATGCCAAGGCTCTGCCTTTTGGCCCTGCAGCACCCGGTATCATCCCCATCATCAGGACGGTGGCAACTGTCCTGAGATTGTCACATGGAATGGCCTGGAGCAGTACACTTTTACTGTGGTTCTACAGTGATATCTCAATTCCCCTGCAAAATGCCACCAGTGGGTGGGACAGAAAGAAGAATAGGATAGTCATTGCAATAGGCTGGAGGGTGAGGGAAATGAGATGTTGGTCAAAGGACACATCAGCATAAGATGAATAAATTCTGGGGATCTAATGTACAGCATTGTGACTATAGTTAATAATTCTGCATTAAATACTTGAAATTCATTAAAAGAGTAGGTATTAAATGTTCTCACTACACATACATGCAAGAAAAAAGGAGAGAAGACTCAAATTATTAAAACCAGAAATGAAAGTAGGGACATAACTGATTTTACAAAAATAAAAAGAATTATAAGAGTACTATGAACAACTGTACACCAACAAATTGGATATACTAGGTGAAATGGACAAATTCTTAGAAACACAAAATCTATCAAGCTAAAATCAAAGAGAAAGAGAAAATTTGAACAGACCTATAACTAGTAAGGAGATTGAATCAGTAATAAAAAATCTCTTAACAAAGAAAAGCCTTGGATCTAATGGTATCACTGGTGAATTCTACCAAACATTTAAAGAGAAACTAACATCAGTCTTTCTCAAACTTTTTCAAAAAATTGAAGAGAAAGAAATACTTTCTAACTTATTCTATGAAGCAAGCATTATCCTGTTACCATAGCCAGACAAAGACATTACAAGAAAAGGAAGGGCCAATATCCCTTTTGAACATTGATGCAAAAATCCTCAACAAAATACTAGCAAACCAAATTCAGTAGCTTATGAAAAGGATTATATACCATGATCAAGAGGGATTTATTCCTGGAATGCAAGGATTGTTCAACATATGATTATGGATCAATATAATATGCCACATCAACAGAATGAAGGGAAAAACGCATGATTACCTCAATTAATACAGAAAAAGCCTTTGACAAAATCTATCACCTTTTTATGATAAAGATGACCAACAAACTAAGAATAGAAGGAAATTACTTTAACATAAAAAAGCCATATATTAAAAACCCACAGTGAATATCACACTCAATGATGAAAAACTGAGAGCTTTTTCTCTAAGATCAGGAACAGGGATGTCCACTTTTACCATTTCTATTTAACACAGCAGTGGAAGTTCTAATCATAGCAATTAGGCAAGAAAAAGGACTAAAAAGTATCTAAGTTGGAAATGAAGAAGTAAAGTTATCTCTGTTTGTAGGTGACATGATCTTATATGTAGAAAACCCTAAAGAGTCCACTACAAAACTGTTAGAATACATGAACTCAGCAATGTAGCAGGATACAAAGTCAACACATAAAAATCAGTTGCATTGCTATATACAAATAGTGGACAAACTAAAAAGGAAATTATAAAAGCAATTCCATTTATAATAGTAGCAAAAAGAGTAAAATACTTACCAATAAAGTTAATCAAGGAAGAAAACTTGTATGATGAAAATCAGAAAACAGTGATGAAAAAATTAAAGAAGACATAAGTAGATGAAAACATATCCCATGTTCATGGATTGAAAGACTTAATATTGTTAAAATGTCACAAATACACAAAGTGATCTACAGGTTCAACGCAATCTCCATCAAAATTCCAATGACCTTTTTTGCAGAAATAGAGAAATCCACCCTAAAATTTATATACCATCTCAAGGGACCTTGAGTAGGCCATTCAACTGATGGAGTTGGGCTCATCCAGATTATTTATGATAATCTCCCTTACTCAAAGTCAACTGTAGATGTTAATCACATCTACAAAATACTTTAGTGTCTGACTGAATAACTAGTTGCTGTGGTCTAGCCAAGTTGACACATGATGCTGATCATCATAGTCCACTCTGTTAAATTGGCACCTATACACATCTCCTTAAGCCATACTTAATCTCCAAATAAATACCGTAACAAAATCATACTCAATCTACTTTGATACAAGTATCTTGCATACAATAAAAAACACATTATGTCTTTTTTCTAGAACAGGATGCAAAGTTCTGGGTGATGTTCACTCTTCCTCTTTGCTATCTTGTATCTTAAATACTGTGACAATCAGGGGATTACCTCACCTGTGTGGATCCCCTGATGGTTATAGAGATTTGCTCTAGAAAAGAAGCTCTTTCCACGCTCCTCACGTTTGTACAGTTTTTCTCCCTGGCGTGGACCACACAATAACTAGTAAGTGCCAACCTATGATGAAAGTTCTTACCACAAAGATCACATTTGAATGGTCCCAGTGTGGACTCTCTGATGGTCCTGAAGATGGCAACCGTGAATGAAGACCCTTCCACATCTCCTGACACTTAGAAGGCTTCTCTCCCAAATGTAATTTGCGATGGTCACTAAGTGTTGGTCTACAATTGAAGCCTTTCCCACATTGCTCACATTTGAATGGCTTCTCTCTGGTGTGGATCTTCTGGTGAGTTTGCAGACATGAGCTCTGAATTCCTGAATTCCTTCCCACACTCACCACACTTACAGTGTTTTTGTCCTATGTGAGTGCTCTGATGAATGTGGAGCGCTGAGCTGTAAAAGAAGTTTTTCCTATACTCACAATATGGATGAGAATTCCCTCCTGAGTTCAACTGTTGATGAAGATCAAACTTGGAGAAATCATCAAAGAATTCTCTACACTCATTTCCTTGGTAAGGGTCTCTCTGGCCAGTGTGAGTTATAGATAGTCCTGCCCCAACCTGGTCAAGTGAATCACCTTGTCTGGGTGGAACTGAGAACTTTTTATCATGGAATCTTGACATCTGGTTAAGTCACTGGCAATTTGTTGCCAGATTTGCCAGCAGGAAATTCTTGTGTTTCTCCTTGTGAAACAGTTTCCATCTCCTGCTGGATCTTGCCTCCTCTAAGGACAAGGAATGCAGAGATCTGGACAAGTGAATGCTGTGTCCAGTGTCTTCAAGATTTTAGTTAGGAACGAGCATGAGACTCTAATGAATCCATGAAATATCCACCATATCCTTTGGATGCATAATATGGTCTCTGATTTGCATGGTTACAGCCACCAAGAAGTAGTCCAGTAGGTGCTTATCCACTAAACATCAATGAAACCAATTTAGAACCACACCAAGTCTCACAGAGTGAGGTAAAAGTTAGAAGTCAAAGACATAACATGACATGCCTACACAGAAAATCTCAAGGAACCTACAGAACAGTATGCAAGTTTCGCAAGACTGTAGGATGCAAAATTAACATAAACCAATCAATTATATTTCTATATACCAGTAATGAACAACTGGAAATTAAAATTTGAAAAATAGTACCAATTAATTTAGCACCAAAAAGGAGGTTTTAGGTAGAAATCTAACAAAATTTGTGCAGGATCTATATGCTGAAAACTACAAATTACTGATGAAAGAATCAAAGGAGTCCTTTAAAAATAGGCAGATAAACTGTCAATCATTTAGAATATTGCTAATATGTCAATTCTCCCCAGACTCATCTGTATATAGTCAATGCAATCCCCAATAAAACTCCCAGCTAGAGTTTATTTTTCAAATCACAAAGTTGACTCTAAAAGTTATGGAAAAGAAAACAAATCAGAATATCCAAAGTTGTTTTGAAAAAGAAGAATGGAGTTGGAAGACTCATACTATCTGATTTCCAGATTTAGTGTATAAAGCTGCATATATATTGGCAAAATGATAGACACATAGATCAATGGACTCAAAGAGAGACCACAAATAGACCCACACATGTACAATCAATGGATTTTTCACAAAGGTGCAACAGCAATTTGATGTTGAAAGGACGATTAATTGGATGTTCCTATGCCAAAAAAAAAATGGACCTTGATCTCATACTTTTATAAAGATTAATTCACATGGATCACAGACCTAAATGTAAAACCTGAAAGCACAAGATTTTTAGATGAAAAAAAAAAAGAGGAGAAAAATCTTTGTGACTTTAGATTAGGTGGAGTTCTTATATGTGAAACCAAAAACACAACCCACAGAAGACAAAAATTGAACTTCATCCAAAAAAAAAACCCACTTTCACTCTCTTAAAAAAAAAATACCATCTATGGAATAAAAACACAAACCACACACAGGGATAAAATATTTGCAAACACATAACTGACAAAGGACACATGTCCAGAACATATTAAAAACTCTCATAAATTGAGAAAAAGAAAACACATCACCAAAGAAAATATTTATATGGCTAGCAAACATTCATATATAAAGATGCTCAACTTAACCATGAGGGAAATATAAATTAAAACCAAAATAAGATACAACTACAAACCTACTGAAATGCTAAAAACAAAACAAAGACCTGATATGCACTGATGCTGGGAAATCAAAATGGTATACCTATTTTAGAAACATCTGTTAGTTTTCCATAAAGTGAAACATTTTTTTACTGTACAACCCAACAAAATCCCACTCCTAAGTATTTACTAAGGCAAAGAAAACTTGTGCTGACACACCAATCTGTATGCAAATACTTACAGTTGCTTTCTTAAGTGCTAAAGACTGGAAACCCAAATATATCCTTCAAGTTGTAAATGGATAAAGAAAATATGGTACATCCATACAATAAAATATCCTTCAGCAAGAAAAGGAATGACTATCCATACATACATTAAGATTGATGAATCTCAGAAACATTAACTGAAAGAAGCCACACTCCAAAGTTTACATACTGTATGATTCTATTTATAGGCCATTCTGGAAAAGATAAACTATAGTGACAAAAAAACAAGTCAGTGGTTGCTAAAGATGGGGAGGGGGCAGAGCATGGGGGGAAGGGGATGACTACAAGAGTAGAAAGGAATTTCAGGGCAGGGCGTGCTGGAATTGTTAAATGTCTTGATTGTGGTGGTGGTAATAAGATAGCATTTGCCAAAACACAGAATAATCCACCAAAGAGTTGATTTTACTGTCTATAAATTATTTCCTAATTTAAAAAAAAGCATTAGCTTGTAAGATCTTCATAGATGTCTTTTATCTCACTGAAGAATTTTTATCATGAATGGATACTGAATTTTATCAATTGCTTTCTGTGACTCCAAGACAATCATATATTTGATGAAAAGGATCCAGACATAAAAGAGTATGTACTGAACACGTATGAACCTCAAGAACAGACAGATCAAATTAATATACGATATTGAAATCACAACACTTGTGGCCACTGGAGTTAGGAACAACTAGACATGTACACAAGGAAACATTCTGGTTTAATAGAAATATTGTAGATATTGATCTTGGTGATGATTACACAAGTAGATAGCATTTGTCAAAATTCATGAAGTTGTAAACTTGAGACTTATGCAGGTTACTGCATGCAAATTACACTTCAATAAAGTACTGTTAGCATACAAAAGTGCTGGTCACAACACGCTGAATGGACTTCTGGACCCACTAATGGGTTACCACCTTCAGTTTGATAAGCACTAGTTTACAGGACCTGCAGGGTTGGGAAAATGAGCCCGTGAGTCTCAATTCATGTCCTCCAAGGCTTGGAGAATTCTTCTAAGTAGAACTTTATAGAAATTTTTAGAGAGGAACTGAGTAAAAATTTCGAATGTGACTGTCCTCCCCTTTACTCATTTAACCTTACTTAACACCTGCAGTGTGTTAGGCACTGAAGAGGCAGAAGCAACTTGGCAGTAAACAAAGTCCCTGCCCTCTGGGAGCTTATATTCTAGTGGAAGAGATTTTTGGCATTTCTGTCTTAGTACTTTGGGTTCACTCCAGATCAGACTCATCCTTCCTAAGGCTCTCTTCCGTTCTGTGTGACATCTGCTAGATGTCAAGTTTCTGAATAAAGTCCTTTTGTCTCCACCTTCATGAGGCTTCTCTGCTGTGTGGTCACCCAACTACTATGACATATCAAGCTCTGGCTGAAATACTCTTTTATGAAACAAATGTTTGGTCTTCTATGACAGGTCTGATAAGTGGACTAGTTCAACACCCATTTGAGGTATTAAAACATGTAGCTTTATGGAGCTTCTTTGCTGTATGTCTTCCCTGATGAGGGAAAGTCCTTGTCACCTTCATCGCCAGCATGGACTCGCTGATGAATTATAAGACTCGAGCTCCAACTGAAGCCCTTCCCACACTCCTCACATTTGTATGGTTTTTCTCCAGTGTGGACTCTCTGATGAGCTTGAAGATATGAGCTCCAACTGAAGACCTTCCCACATTCCTCACACTTATATGGTTTCTCTCCAGTGTGGACCCTCTGGTGGGCTTGAAGGTATGATCTCTGTCTGAAGCGCTTACCACACACATCACATCGGTATGGTTTCTCTCCTGTGTGGACGCCACGATGAGCCAGAAAATTTGAGGCCCGACAGAAGCCCTTTCCACACTCCTCACACTGGTAGGGTTTCTCTCCAGTGTGGCACCTCTGATGGGCTTGAAGCTGTGAGCCCACACTGAAGCCCTTCCCACACTCGGCACACTGATACGGTTTCTCTCCAGTGTGGACTCTCTGATGCACTTGAAGACTTGAGAACTGACTGAAGGCTTTCCCACACTTCTCACATTTATAGGGTTTCTCGCCTGTGTGGATTCTACAATGAACGTTGAGATCTGAACTCCGGCTGAAACCCTTCCCACAGGTACCACACTTGTATGGTTTTTCTCCAGTGTGGCCTCTTTGATGGGCCAGCAGATTTGAGGCCTGACTGAAACCCTTCCCACACTCCTCACATTTATAGGGTTTCTCTCCTGTGTGGACTCTGAAATGAATGTTAAAATCTGAGCTACGACTGAAGCCCTTTCCACATGCATCACATTGATATGGTTTCTCACCGCTGTGGCCTCTCTGATGGTCTAGAAGATTTGAGGCCCGACAGAAGCCCTTCCCACACTCCTCACATTTGTATGGTTTCTCTCCCGTGTGGCTTATTTGATGGGCTTGGAGGTGGGAACCTACACTGAAGCCTTTCCCACACTCTTCACATCTATAGGGTTTCTCACCTGTGTGGATTCTACAGTGAATGTTAAGGTGTGAGCTGTAACTGAAGCCCTTGCCACATGCATCACATTTGTATGGTTTCTCCCCAGTGTGGATTCGCTGATGGGCCTGTAGTCGTGAACGCCAACTGAAGCCCTTCCCACACTCTTCGCATTTGTAAGGTTTCTTTCCCGCATGGACTCTCTGATGGACTTGAAGATAGGAGGCCTGACTGAAGCCCAGCCCACACTCCTCACATTTATAGGGTTTCTCCAATAGGTGGACCATAAGAGGAGCTTGATGATGTGAATTTTTCCTGACATTCCTCCCACACTCCTCATACCTGTGTGGATTCTCTCCAGTGGGGACTCTCGGACGATGATGAAGATATGACCTCCGACTGAAACCCTTATGTGACGTATCATATTTGGAAGACTTTGTTCTACTGTGGACTCTCTGATGGGCTTGAAGAGTTGTAAGCCGACGGAAGGTGTTTTCACATTTTTCACATGTATAGAGCTTCTCTCCTACCTGGGCTCTTGGGTTAATTTGAAGCTGAAAACTCCGAATGAAACCTTTCTCACACTCTATCCCTTTGTCGGGTTTTTTCCCAGTGTGGTCTCTGCGGTGAACCTGAAGATGTGGACTCTGATTAAAGTCTTTACTGAACTCCACATCTTTATAGAGAGCGTCACTTTGTTTTTCCAACTGAGAGCCAGATCCTTGAATATTTACCACAGAATCATGACACCTGGTCGATTCCCTGGTAACTTGTTGCCAGATTTGCGAGCAGAAAAGCTCTTTGTGTGGGAGATACCTTAATCCAACTTCTTGAAGAGTGTCCATATCATTTAGATTCTTGTCTCCTAAAAGGATAAAAAGAATTTAGAGATGGGGCATGTGAAAGCCTCGTCCAGAGATGTCAATGTTATAAACTTAGGCCTACACCCCCAGGCTTTACTGAACCATCAAAAATTTCCATTTTTTAACATCATGTATCATGTTCTCTGATTTGCACACCTCCATAAATCTCTTGGGGGTTCACTACACACTAATGGGGTCCATTTTGAATCACAGTAAGTTTCATAAGTGAGATACAAGCTAGAAATCTGGTGGCTACAGAGCAAGAAAAATACCTCCTAGGCAATGTTTACAAAGATGAAGCTGCACCTTATGTTAAGCCTTATCTCTTTTTTGCTGCAGTTGGTATCCGATATACAGCTTTCACATAATTCTGCCTATTGCATGCACGTCCAATCAAAATGCTCCAAATCTCTAGCAAGGCCCTTACAGACAGATTATCAGAAGATGTCCCCAGGCAATGTTGAAAAATCCTTGCTTTATTTTATTGGAAATTTATTCCGATGGTGGGAGACATTGGATAGGCTGGCAAGATACATGTTTGGGAGAAAATACCTTATACCTAAGTGCCTAAAGTTCACAGTATAAGCAGAGAGTGATCCTGCCATCTCTTGCTAAGAAATATCCTTCAGGAAGACAAATGGGGGAAGAGGTTTACTGTCAATGACATACATTATTCTAAAGCCTCGTGGTAATAATAACAACCTCCAGGGGGGAAAATAAGTGAAAAATTAGAAGGTAATCTTTTTTTTTTAATTAAAAAAATTTTTTTTCAAATTGAAGTACAGTCAGTTACAATGTGCCAATTTCTGGTGTAGGCACAATGTCACAGAAGGTAATCTTTTACCACAGAGCAAGAACCTGTCAGGAGGAAATAAACAGAGCATAGAACAGATACTTAAAGTCATTACAGGACAGGAAGAGTTATGTTGTCCTTGGAACTCTGTTCCACCAATTAGCCATATAGCTGGCTACTTACTTCTTCTCAGCTCTCTCTTCAAATAGCACCTTATCAGGGAGGCCGCTTTTACCATCCAATATCATAAGAGTAAATTCTCCCTATCCATTCCACAGTCCAGGCAATCTCGCCTTACCCTGCTTTGTTTTGACCCAGCACATGCTCCCGTCCGACACACTGCCAATGTCCTTGATCTTTTTCCTTTTATGTCTTCTCCCCCTTGAATGCAATATCCATGAGGACAAGCATTCTGTATCTTTGTCACCACTCCCAGGGCACTGTCTGACACGGCGTTCAACAAATACACGTTGAAAGGATAAGTGAATCCCAGTCTGACTTCTTCGTGAGAGTCTGAGCCATGTTAGAAAAATAAAAGAGCTTTTTCCAGCGAGTTACCCACAACAGGAAAGGAACTGGAAACAGCACTCTTGCTGGGAAGCTGAAAGGCTTCCCTAGATGCAGGGCTAAACTAAGGGGATGAGAACATCATGATGATCACAAAATCATGGCAAGAATCACTTTAAACAAGGCCCTGCTGCACAGCACAGGGAACTATGTTCAATTTCTTATAATACCGTATAATGGAAAAGAATATGGAAAGAAAAAATATATATGTATGTACATGTATAACTGAATCACTTTGCTATACATCTGAAACTAGCACTGTGAATCAATAAAAAAATTTTTTAAAAAAAGCATAAAGTGTAAAAGTGGCCACGGATAGAGTGCTTCTGAAATTTTTGTACTATCTTCCTGTGTGTGTAAACTTTCTCCTTTTTCAAGGGGGAGTCGGTATTTAGAGCCTCAGGTGAAATGTTGTATCTGAAAGCAGACTACGGAACTGGTGGACACATGGGACATCCTGACTCCCGTTAAGTACTTGAACTGTGCTGTAAATCAGGTGAGAAACTCCGAGTGGTTTTGAGCAGAGACATGACAAGATCTGAATTTAGAAGAAACACTCTGAGTGGAGAATCGATTATAAATGAGCAGATCAGGAGAGAGAGCAATACGAAGACTGCTGCGGTGGTCCACAGTCCAGGCACTGATGTGGACCAGAGCCATGGCTGTGGAGGTGACACAAAACAGGATAGACTCAGAGTCACATGGTTCTCACCTGAGGAGCAACGGCTCTGGGCTGCTGTCCGTAACATCCAAAGCTTTTCTTCTCTCTCCAACTGGGATATTACATCTGGTATGAAGCATTGGTGCCCTGTGACAAGGCAAGGACAAACATTTAGAATTAATGTATTAGAGGCCAAAATTTTTAAAACTTGTGGTTCTCACTGCATCATCTTTGGGACACCCAAACCAGTGTTTTCCCAACTTTTAAGTAAGACCCACGGGAAGAAATGCATCTTATGCAAAAACCCAAGACAGGCAGACATAAATATAAATTACTGGAAGAAAATTATCTATTTTCGTTGCACCCTTTTCACAGTTTCTCATGCTATTCTTGGTAATGGGCAGTTTTTACTGCAGCAAGCAGTTACTGCCAAGGCCACTGATATTCTCTACCCTATTGTATTTCAATTCCCTAATGAGTGTCAGGACCCACTAACTGGAGATGAGCCCAATTTGAAAAGCCAAAAATGTATAGCAGTCGTGCTGTCAATGTACAGTTAATTTACAAGACACATTTTGGCCAGGGGAGAAAGATTAGAAAAATGCCATCTCTCTATCTCATGCCGATTGGGAAACTAGAAACCAGGCCAAGTGCTCCAAAGCCCGGCATATCCAAGGACATTCAGTCACAGAGTGCCCGTTCTCACCCACGGAGACCAGGTTCCGGAAGTTCTCCAGCATCACGTCTCGGTACAGCTCCCTTTGGGCGGGGTCCAGCAGCCCCAGCTCCTCCTCTGTGAAGGTCACGGCCACGTCCTTGAATGTCACTGCCTCCTACAACACCAAACACACCCCAAGTGAATCTTGCAATAGAGATTCCCTGGAGGAAGGGTAGCACTGAGAACAGGGAAGAGGATGTGTACGAAGTGGTTCTAGATTCTGAGAGACCAGAGTGAATTTCACTGTCATGTAGTTAAATATTTCCAATAATGCATCTACGTTTTAGGTTTTTTTCTTTTCATAACATGTGCTGAAAGGAACAATTTTTTACATAGGTATCAGCTTCCCATCTAATTATTTCCTTAGGGTAAGTTCCAAAAAGTGAAAACTGCAATGTCAAATATGCAGCTTCAAAACTATGACGGACAACAGATTTTCTTTTCAACTTTTCCCCTATTTCATCCTTCCCCCAAGAGAATATGTGTCCCTGATTCTTCCTACAATACACATTGAATATAACCACATTTTTAAATCCTAGGCAATCCTACCAGTAAAAAACAACTTATTTTGATTTTTGTACTTATTTGTTCATGAATAAACTCATCATATTTTCACCTATTTACTAGCCATCTTAATTTCTTCCCTCAGAACCTTGCCTGCTCATGTTCTCTGCTCATACTCCAATTGGGGTTTTATCTTATGATTATATAAAATTTCTATTAGAGATTTAAAGCTTTTTTAAAAGCATGTATATTATAAACTCTTTACCCACATTTTGCTATTGTTCTTGTACAGCTTTGGGTACAGTATAGTTTCTCATCCTTGGCACTACTGACATTTGGGGAGAGATAATTCTTTGTTGCAGGGGGGCTGCTGGGTGCACTGTAGGATGGGTGCAGCCCACCTGGCTTCTTTGTACTAGATGTCAGTAGCATCCCCTAAGCTGTGACACCAAAAATGTTTCCAGACGTTGCCTATGGGCAGAATCGCCCGTGATTAAGAATCACTTGTACACAGTGTTGTCTTGACTGTGTTCATCGCTGAAACGCAGCACATCTGGTTGCCCTAAATGGGAAACAGAGATCATGGAGAAGGGGCCACCGAGAGTGACCTATGGTACGGAGGGGGGGCTGTTATCTCTGCTACCATTCACCCACCAGGACACAGAAAGGGCTAAGTCTGATTGGTGAAATCTTTTCCCTGGCCTCGCTTTCTTCATCCAAGTAAAAAACCCAGGAGTATATTTGGATCAGCTGGATCTTTGGTTTCCTATGTGAACTTAAGCAGTTCTCTCAAACTCTACAATCCTGTTTCTTTGTAATTAAAATGCAGATGAGACCAAGCTCTGCCTCAAAAGGTTGGTTTGAGACTAAATGTACTAAGAAATGAGAATTATCTGGCAAGTCATCTTGTACTTTTAAAATTGAGTATATTATTACTTTGATAAAATTAATGCATGAATAAAAAATAAAAATCAGTAAATAAAACATGCACACAATATGACCCAGATATAGGAAACTACCTAGCTTGCTTATGTGAAAATATCTAATAATATTTCTCTGTGCGAAGCATCACTTAGATCCTGTGCACTAAGCCATATCTGAATATTCTACATACAAAATACGCGAGGTACTGCATATCAAACGTACCTTTTCAATTTAAAGTTCCTAGAACATTAAGACCAAAAAATGGTAAATTTTTTCAAATTCCCTTTTGAGGAAAATAGTTGTATTAGGAAAACTGTTACTGTAATGTTCTTTAAAATAGAAAAAATTCTAAACTACCTGATGTCCATGAGTGGGGAAAAGTTACAAGACATTCGTAACACATACACGCCGCACACACAGCGTACACAAATTCAAGGGGATATGATAGTGCCATTAAAGATGTGGGGTATAAAATATTAATTATAAAAGGTATACTTTGAGAATTGTAACTATACTACAGGGATTACAAATATACGTTATAAACGCGTATGAGGAAAAGATGGGAAAATGAAGACAGTTGTTTTGTAAGGAAAATAGTGGTAAAGCGGGAGATGTTTTTCACTGCTATTAACTTTGTCTAGTCTACTCTCCTTTGTGAAATTAGAAAAGGGGATAAAACAACAAAAATGAAACTACACTAAAACAAAAAGTAGTGACAATGTATCTGGTACATAAGAGGTTTCTAAATGCCTGCTGTTCTCTTTAATCTTTTCCAAGAAGGAGAAACAGGATGTGTCTAATCACTGAGAAACGAGCTGAGAATTTAAAACCTGGAAAGGCGAGCCCAACTTACCTTGAACTTGGTCATTTTGTCCTTCTCCTTCTGGGGAAGCGCTGAGTCTTGGAAAGGCACAATGGGGGAAGGAGAAGAAAGCCGTCAGATTCTGGCCAAAGGATGTCACTAACCCATGTGGCCGCTTCATGTGAAAGAGCAATGGTGCCCCTTCCTTGGGGCCCCTTCATGAGCAGACGTGAGCTGGATTCCAGACACCACTCACCCCTTTAGCCAGGAGCCCCTGTGCAGTGAACAATCTGTGCAACCATACACGGTGGCGCCAATAACAATTCGTGTGGCTCTCGGGGTATGACTCTGATTCTAGGGAGGGTGGAAATTGAGAATAAAGTACCCGGGTTAGGAGAGTAACCTGTCTAGGTTCATGGACCTGCTACATATTAGCTGTGAAATCTCAAATTATTAATATCTCTGTGCCTCAATTCTTCCATCTGTAAAATGGAGGTATTAACAATGCCCACCTCATAGGACTGTTTTAAGAATTAAATGAGTAGGCAGAAAGTTCAAAGAACACCTTCAGGGTACCTTATTTCTCAGTAGCAGGGGAAAAGCAGGTAACATTCAGTGACATAAAACCTGTCCTCATAAATAGTTTCCATCAATGGAGCCTTAAGAGGCTGCTGCTTTGTCATATGAAAATCACCTTTAACCTCTGAAATATGTTATTTTCTCTCGTGTTTGTCATACTGAATTTGGTGTCTTTGCAGTAATATTTAAGATTTCATTGATTTTTTTTCTGTGTAAAATATATATAACGTAAAATGTTCCCTTTTAACCATTTTTTAGGTGTAGAGTTCATTCAGTGCCTTCATGTGGTTGTGTAATCATCACCACTATCCACCTCTGGAAATTTTTCACCAGCCCAAACTGAAACTCTGTACCCATCAAACAATAACGGTCCATTCTCTCTCCTCTCGGCCCCTGGAAACCACTATTCTACCTTCTCTATGAATTTGACATGATGGACGACTGTTTTTTAAATGATATAAGACCTTGTCAAATTCACTTGGCTGGAGTGGAGGGTGTAGCTCAAGTGGTAGAGTGCAAGCTTAGTATACACAAGGTCCTGGGTTCAATCTCCAATGCCTCCTCTAAAAATAAATAAATAAATAAGTAAACTTTACCCCCCACCCCCCAACAAAATATTTTTTTAATAAAAAAAATTCTTTAAATGTACTTGGTTAACAGTAGGGCCTCAAAAAGACTCTACTGTAGAGATAAAGAAAAATCAATGAACCCATGTGACTCTGCAAGATACATCTAACCATCAGTTAGGTGATCAATATGTCATTTAAATCACCAAGCTATAGTAATCATACTAATGATAAAACAACAAAATGGCAGTATCTAACACTAAATGACCGCTAAGTACATGTTCGGGGCCTTGAGGAGCACTTGACATGCATTGTTTCATTAAGGTGCCTCCCACACACCTGTGAGGAAGCTACTGCCTACTGACAGTCGCCTGACTCCAGTCCAATCACCTGCACCTTTGTGCTGCTCCACAGCTGTAACAAGGAGGGAAAAAAGAACATCAGTCATAGGATTAAGGCAGGGAATAAAAGAGCTAATTTATGCGATGCCATTGGCGCTGTACCTGGCGTCTTACAAAGTTCTCAAGAAATGATGGCGGGGATGGCTGTTACTCCCATGGAACAAAAGAGGAAGCAGAGGCTTGGTGATGTCAAGGGGCAGGGGCGGAAAACAAAGCCGGCTCTCACACCGGAGCCAGCCTGCTAGATCTTGTCTCTCTGTGGCGTCTAAAGAGAAAAACAAAACAAAACAAAAAACAGACGGGAGTCTAAGGTCTCATGGAAAGAGAAATGAGAGTTTTGAGAGTGAGGGATGAAAGACAGATATAAGCGGGGACAGGACCCTGAAGCCAGAGGATGTGCCTGAAGGAGAAAAGAACAGAGTTGCTCACGGTGCGGGCTCTGGAATCAGACCACCAGTATCTGAATGCTGGCATCTGCAACGTGCTCCCACTTAGTCTCAACGTGTCTGAATGACTGATCTATAAATTGGGGATAATAATAATATAAAACAACCAATCTCACAGGAGGGTTAGTCAATCTAAGTGACTATATAAAACATGTGGATCAGAGTCTGGCAGCTTAACCACTCACTCTGGCTGTTTTACAGGAAACAGTCAAGGAAGCCCTCCCTTAGGGCGGCTGCGGCCGCACACGGCTTGATGAGCAGACGTGGGCTGGATTCCAGACACCAACCCCGCCTTCAGCCAAGAGCCCTTGTGTGGTGAGCAGCCCACCCCACCACACGTGGTGGCCCTAATACAAGTCCATGTAGCTCTAGGAGTATGATTCTGATTCTGGGGAAGGTAGAAATTGAGAGTAAAATATCCAGGTCAAAAGATTATTATTAGTTAATTATTGGTTAATCTATGATTTATTAGTTAATTATGATTAGTTAGTCCTACTCCAGACAGAACCCTGTATGGAAAAAGGCCGTGTAAAACTTTCCCATCTTAGAAGAAGGACCCTTTCAGAATCTGGAACTCACTTTGCTCTCACTCTGTGTTTGCACAGTGACTTCTGCTCACTAAAAAAATGTTTTACAGGGAGATCTTTCCACCACCTCTGGGGAAAGGGGATAATCAGTAAATCAACTATGTGTCTTGTGATTGATACTTACTCAGTCTTATATTTCAAGCACCTAGAACAGTGCCTGGGGGGTGGGTATAGCACAGTGGTAGAGCGCATGCTCAGCTTCAATCTCCAGTACCTCCATTAAAAAAAAATGCCTGTAATACAGTAATCGCTCAGCAGACACTCGACAGTCAGTGTCGGTGTCAATCTTGGAGTTTTGACACGTGTCAAGCCCACCATCCAGGAACATTCCAGCAGAGGCACATGGAAAGACTAGACTAGTCAGTCCAAGGTCTCTCTGAGATGTGAAATTGTGAAGCTGGTCCCACCTGGGAGATTTGGACAGTGGAAGTTTTATTTCCAAGTTTTCCCTCTAGGTCTTCCACAATATTTGCAAGATATTTGCAAGGTCATCTGTGGAAGGAAAAGGGCCTCTGGATTTTTAATACCATCTTAGGAAGGTGCTTTCTACTCTTCAAAGTCAGTGCCTGAAGAAATTCCTGTTACAAAATCCACAGAATGTGTCCAAAGATTGAGAATAACAATTTCACTGCCTGCACGATTAGCACTAGGTAGGCTAACTTACTAATTCTTTATTAAATAAATGAGTCTATTAATTCAATGAACACTTAAGGAAATCAGGCTCAAAGAGATACAATTATTCAGTGTCAAGCTGTTCATAGTCTACTGATTGGGAAACCAGCAATTATGCTACACAATGCTAAGTACCAGGGTAGTGGACAGGGTACTTGGGAAGCACAAATTATGGGTCTTGAGGTCCACATGTGATTGGATCAGGTTCTACATCAATGTGGCTTGATCTGGGCCCTGGAGGATGACTGAGTTAGCCAAAGAGATGCAGAATCACTGAAAAACCTTAAGAGAGGCACAGAGAAGTTAAGTAACTTGCCCAAGGTTATCCAGTCTCCCAGTGCTGGAGTGAGGTTTTAAACCCAGCTTCTGAGGTTTGATCCTGGCTCTGCCCCTCGCTGACTATACCTCGCTGTCATTTCTTCAATTGTCCATGAGTGTTTCTTCATTTTAAAAATGAGAATAGTAATAGCATTAGTATGAAAGATAAACGCATCTGTGCACAGACAGCATTGGAAATTCGATGAGTCATAAGAGGTGCCCCCAAAATGTTAGCTATCCTCATCATTCTCATTATGATCCCAAAGGAATAAACAAAAAATTAAACATTAACATCAATTTGTTTCTAAGGAAAGTTGTTTAGAGCAAGACGGTATTAGGCAGCTCACCTAAAGTAGGTGAGGTACAAGACAAGGCATATGGTTATAGACTGTGTTTCTATTTTGTTCTCTAGTCCCAGGCTGTAGCACCGTTTTGGATGGCTACGTGAGTCACACTTACTCACTGAATAACTCCTCTCCATCAGGCCTGTGCTGGGCACTCTGTAAAGAACATGACCAGATCCATGAAACAGAGGTCCTTGTAACTTAATAGCAGAGAGAAATGAAACTGAGAGTTATACACTAGTGGCTAGTGCAACGCCAAAGGAGCAAAAAAATCCATCATCTTCCTTCCCTAACTGCAACTCTTTCTAACTTTCTCATATAAATAACATTCTCCTAGTCGCCAAGTGTGAAAAACCTCAGAGTTGCGGTTAATACCTGTTATGGGATGAATTGTGACCACCACCTCCAAATGCATATGTTAAAGTCCTAATCTCCAGGACCTCAGAATGTGATTTTATTTGGAGATAGGGCATTTAAAGAGGTGATTGATTAAGTTAAAACGAGGCCATTAAGGTGGGCCCTAAATCAATCTGACTAGTGTCCTTCTAAGAGGAAATGTGGACAAAAAAAGGGACATGCACACACACAAAGGAGAGAGCCCATGAGGACACAGCAAGAAGGCAGCCACCTGCAAGCCAATGGAGAGAAGCCTCAGAAGAAACCAAACCTGCTGACACCTCAATCTTGTATTCCTAGCTCCAGAACTGTGAGAAAAATTAACTTCTGTTGTTTAAGCCACCAGTTTGTGATATTTTGTTACAGCAGCTCTAGCAAACTAATACAACCTCCCTTCTCTAGGTCTCTATATGCAAGCAACTTATAATAATTAATTTTTAAGTCCTCCTGAGTCAACATCTAGCTTTGCTTTCAAATACTCAATGGGAAAAAATACGTGCATGGTGAGAGGGAGAAGCAACAGATTAGCAAGGATTGACGTGGGGTGATGGTTACAGAGTAGTTCATTAATATTATACTTTGGGTATATCTAGAAATTTACAGAATTAAGAGTTAAGGATATGAACTCACAGCGAAAAAAATGTGACAATGAATATATATATGTTCATGTATAACTGAGAAATTGTGCTCTACACTGGAATTTGACACATTGTAAAATGACTATAACTCAATAAAAATGTTTAAAAAAAGAAAGAAAAAAGTTAAGGATATGAATAATCTGATAACAATTCTATGAAACATAGGTAAATACACACTGAAAAGCTGCTAAAATGAAGTGCATTGAAATGTTAACAGTATCTATAAACTATATGTCTATATTTTGTATATGTCACACATATCCTACACGTTATAACATATACGTCTATATGGTTAATTCTTAATGTTTTTTATTATGTCATATCTCTACATTTTCTGAATTCTTTACAATGAATGTACATATATTCTATAATCAAAATAAGAACTATAAATATTATTTTATAAATATTATTTAAGCAAGATTAAATGAGATTGTTTTCAAAAATTTAGAAAAATGCCCAAACTCACTAACCCTGCTTTCAAATCCTCTACAATATAATTCCAGTCCTACCTCCACAACTTGATCCCAAATGCCACATCTGCAGCCAGTTCCTATGGTTGCATATTTTGATAGACTGTTTTTCTATTTTGTTTCCTAATTCCAATTTGGGGATTTTAAACTAAGGAACCAAGGATATCCTAAGATATAAGGAATACAGGACCTGGACTCAAATCCCACTGCTCTTAAGTAACTAAAACTCTCTGTCTCCATTTCTTCATCTGTTAAAGATAAGTAATAACAATATTCACTTCACAGCGCCTTGTGAAGGTTAAATGTGCCAACTTTTATGAAGCCCTTAGAAGGATACTTATGCACTCACTGTTTAACTATCATGACCATCACTTTTGCCCTGTACATGATCTACATACTTTCACAAGTATTTAACAGTAATCGAATACTTCTGTAGCAGAAACATTTACTAATGAATAAAATACCTTTTACCACTCAGGACAGAAAAGGAAGATGCTAAGTCCTGTCACGGTGGGGCTCTGCTGCCAGGAGCCCTGCGCACACTCCCCTCTTCCTACAGCCCCTCTTTCAGAAGTCAGGGCCTGGGAAGGAAAGGAGGCTGGGAGATAACCACGACTCTGTGGTCCTGGAAAAACCAGTGAGGATATGCATGCGTGACGCGCTCTTTCTTTAAAAATGGGTCCGAAGTAGTCCAGGCACAGCCTCCTTTCCGTAGGGATAAGAAAGAAGCCAGAGGGCACTTAAAACAGCTTTCAGAGGAAGGGCTGCTTTTCTAATTATTGTAACAGCATTAATCTTAACAGTTAACGCCTTGCCACATGCCTGATCTGTTCCAGACATTTCACTTGTATAAGGCGAAATATCCCGTTTTGCAGAAAAGGAAACCGAGGCACAGAAAGATTAAATTCTCATCCTCGCTAGGAAGTGACAGAGCGTGTGGAAGGTGCGAGGGGAGGCGGGCTGCACAGCGCAGAGCACAGGAGACAGTCAAACTGCCGATTCCCGTCCACCTACAGCCAGGGGACTCGCGAACCGCCTCAAACGCAAAGAATCCGATGAGAGGAAGGCAAGCGGCCGCCCCGCCCCTCCACCCTGCCCTCTGCCGCTGGCCGAGGCTCTTCTGCCCTGTGACTGAGGACCCTGACTGGCTGATCCCACCACCAGGTCAGAAAAGTTAAAAGAGACCGGACGGTCCCGGAGATCACTCACCTCCCGGAGAGAACCGAAGGCCGCAAACTCAACCTCCTGAAGCGGAAATACTTTCGATTACGCGGAGCTCCTGGACTACATTTCCCAGCTTCCTCGAGAGGAATAAGATCCGCTGCCCCGCCCCCTGAGGCGGAAGTGCGGGCTCCAACAGCCGCCGCCTGAATCGAAGTTCCCAGAGTCCAGGAAAGGAGCGAGCTTCTTATTCTGGCCCTACAGTAGCCGAAATGCCTCCAAACACGCACAGCATTGGATTAAACGCTCCTATGTCCCCAGCGGAGCAAATAACAGAACCGAACTTTCTCGCAGCGGAAGTGCTCCAATCACAGGAAGCGTGGAGACTACACGTCCCAGAATTCTCTGTGGGGCTGAGCTTCCCGCCTGCCTGCAATTTTACTTTTGAATTAGCAGGTGGAGTCTGAATAAGCCACAGGGTGTTTGCAGGGCTTGGCTTGCGTTTTCGTTTTCTTATTGTTTCCCTGACAGACCTTGGAAATATAAATGAAAAAATAAATGGAAAATAATGATAACGGCGTGCTATGTGTGAGGTAAAAATAGAGATCATGAAAGGGATGGGCTGAATATAAAAATAGATAAAAAAACATTTCTTCCATATAGCACAGGGAACTATAGTTAATATCTTGTAATAACTTTTAATGAAAAAGAATATAACAAAGGAAATCATAAACAAAACAAAATGACAAGCTATGGAATGGGGGAAAATATTTGCAAAAGTTGAGACTGACAAGGGCTTGATTTCCAGAATATATAAACAGCTCATAAAACGTAATAAGAAAAAAGCAAACAACCCAATCCAAAAATGGGCAGAAGACCTAAACAAGCAATTCTCTAATGAAGACATACAAATGGCCAATAGGCACCTGAGAAAATGCTCAATATCGCTAATTATCAGAGAAATGCAAATAAAAACTATGATGAGATATCACCTCACACCAGTCAGAATGCCCATCATTCAAAAGTCCACAAATGATAAATGCTGGAGAGGGTGTGGAGAAAAGGGAACCCTCCTACACTGTTGGTAGGAATGCAGCTTGGTGCAGCCATTGTGGAAGAGAGTATGGCGATTCCTCAAAAGACTAAAAATAGACTTGCTATATGATCCAGCAATCCAACTCCTGGGCATATAGCCAGAGGGAACCTTAATTTGAAAAGATACCTGCACCCCAATGCTCATAGCAGCACTATTTACAATAGCCAAGACATGAAGACAACCTAAATGTCCATCAACAGATGCATGGATAAAGAAGTTGTGGTATATTTATACAATGGAATACTACTCAGCCATTAAAAATGAAATTATGCCATTTGCATCAACATGGATGGCCCTGGAGAATATCATACTAAATGAAGTAAGCTGTTACCAGGGGGAAAGGGGGTAGGAGTAGGAAGGGATAAATTGGGAGTTTGAGATTTGCAGATAATGACTGGTACATAGAAAATAGATAAACAAGTTTATACTGTATAGCACAGGGAACTATATTTGATATATTGTAGTAGCTTACATTGAAAAAGAATATGAAAACGAATATATGTATATTCATGTATGTCTGAAGCATTGTGCTGTACACCAGAAATTGACACATTATCACTGACTATATGTCAATAAAAAAATAAATTAAAAAACAAAAGAGATGGGCTGAGCTATACTGAGCAAGACTTTATTACATGGACCTGGATTCACCCTTTTCCAAAAGCTCATAAAAAAAAGAACATGCAACTGTCTAGTGTGATGTGAAGCAGAAACAGCAAAATATTATGCTTTTCCTTTGCTTTGTTTTTTATGCATTGTTAGGTAATTGGAGAAAATATTATAGTATAGAATGGAGTCCACCCTATGTAATATCTTGAAAAAGTTATTCTTTGAGTTCCAATTAAGAAATCACATCAGGTAATTCTTGCTCCTTTTTAACTGAAATGTAACTGACATACAACATTGTATAAATTTAAGGTATACAACATGTTGATTTGATACATCTATATATGGCAAGATAATTACCACCTTAGTGTTAGCTAACACTTCTATCGCCTCACCAAATTTTCATGTCTTTTTTGTGGTAAGAACAATTAGGATCTACTTCCTTAACAACTTTGAAGTTTAAAATACAATATTTTGTCTATAATCACTATGCAATGCATTAACTTTCCAGGACTTATTTATCTACTAGTTCCAAATTTGTACCCTTAAACAATATATCCTATTTCCCCACCCCTCCCCCAACCTGTGACAACCATCATTCTACTCTCTATATTTATGAGTTTGCTTTTTTTAGATTCCACATATAAGTGATATCATACAGTATTCGTCTTTGTCTGATTTATCTAGCCTAGTATAATGCCCCCAAAGTCCACCCATACTGTTGCAAATGGCAGCATTTCCTTCTTTCTCACAGCTGGAATAATATTCCATTGTATATATGCCACAACTTCCTTATCCATTCATCTGTTGACACTTAGGTTGTTTCTATATGGTAGGTTGTTTCCATATTGTGAATGATGCTGAAATAAACATGAGAGTGCATATCTCTTCAATTTCCTGTTTTCATTTACTTTCAATATATACCCAGAAGTAGAATTAGTGTCATATGGTAATTCTATTTTTGAATTTTTCCTCTATACTGTTTTCCATAATGGATACACCAATTTACATCCCCATCAATGGTGTACAAGAGTTCCCTTATCTCCACATCTTCACCAACACTTGTTTTCTCTTGTCTTCTTGACGTAGTGTCCTTATTTGGCTTTGGTATCGGAGGGAAGCTCAGAGTTCACCGCAGTTCACCTAAGGTCAGCAGGTACTGTGCTGTTTTCACAAGTCCCAGTGGGGAGCTGGGAGATTAAGGCTAGATTGAAATCTGATTTGATTTGGCTAAGATGCATGGCTGCATTATGACTTTCGTGGGCCTCTTCTTCCATGAAACATAAAATAAAAATAACAGTATTTTACAACTGTTTAGGTATAGTAATAATAATAAATTAATAGTAGATAAATAATTTCTTCCAATTAAACATTTCTTTGACCTAAAATTTAATGTTTATTTCCGACATTTAAAGACCTTTATTTGTGGGCCCTAGGCACTTTGCCCACTGTGCCTAATGGATGAGTCTGCCCTGCAAGGATGTGTCTTTGGCAAGTCAGCCAGACTGAGCCTTCAATGGAGAGAAAGGCAAATTAATGGGCATGAGGAATTTCGTGGTGGGATGGAGAAGCGGGGAGGAAGTGTGCTTAACAAATCGTATATCAAAATCTGAAACATAAACCATTTTCACATCCACACTCTACGAAACAAACCACAAACAGAAACACAACCACATACGCGGTTACAGACACACAGTGGGTCCCACAATGTCACAGAGAATGAAAACGCGAACACACCCACCCATGCCCAGGCATTCCTTCTTTAAAACAAATGCACACTTAACGCCCGCTGTGCTCCCGGTGCTACTCCAGGTGCTGATGGTGGGGGCGTGAAAGACTATAAAGACCTTGTCCTCACGGAGCTCACACCCAGGGGACCATCCTACCCAGGAGCCCACCACTTTCTCCTTCTTCTGCACGCAGGTCTGAGGCTCTGAAGTCATCAACCGCCCGCTCTGCCCTCTACATCCTAAACTCCGATTCCACTCGCCTTTTCCACTTTCGCAGGACCACCTGAAACCACTGTCCTCCGGGATTGGGGTCTACCTCGGCCGCCCGCCGACACAAGGCTGCGCCTGCGCACACGGAGCACCGCGGGTTCCCTGCCGCCGGGGCTATTCCGGATGGACTGCATTTCCCAGAAGCCACCGGGCTCGCTTCGGCCTCTGTCCTGGGTCCTCTTCCGGTGGCCCAGCAGCTGTGGTCCCTACGTGGTGAGTAGATTGTATCCAAAGAAAAAAAATCGGAGGAGGCTTTCATAGTCCCTGACTACAGCCGGACTGGAACCCATGGTGGAGTGACAGGCGCTCAAGGCGAGGACTCTCCGGGCGCGGAAAGGGCGTGTCGGGCCTCGAGTCGCAGGCCCGTGTCTGCGTGAGCAGCAGAGATTTGTGTGCCTATTGAGACTCTCATGTGCGTATGTGTGTGTTTGTGTGCGTGTGTGTATAGGCGTGTCTCCATGATGATGTGTCTGTTTGTGTCCGTATTTAACTGGGTGATTGTGTTTAACTGCGTGGCTTTTGGATGAGCAAAGGTTGTGTGTCCGTGTGGGTTGTCGCTGGAACTCTTGGCTGTAGGCTGTACTGAGTCCTCAGCCCTCTCCCCTCACAGCCACTTGGTGTCTGCCGCAGATCAAGGCGATAAACCAGATTCTGAGCTTTCGAATGTAAGAATGGAGGATCCCAGCAAGAAGACACAGACTTGATCATGAGATGAGACTTTTCTGAAGCGGGATGTGGCCCCAAGACAGGCTTCTGGGAAGACCTGATGAGGTCCCAGAAGTAGGATTCCCTCCTGGGAGGGTCCCCATTGGAAGCACCGAGAGGTCAGCTGTACATTTCAGAACCTCAACATTTCCACAACTCTTGCCACAGGAACCTAATGTGAATTAGACAGATTTCACCCTCGACATCAGTGACCCTGGCCTCTCTCATACTGGGAAAAGTCAATGCTGTTTCAGCCTCCCTCCTCCCATCTGGTTGCGGTGGACTGGGTGAGGTGTGGTCATGGAAGGAGGGTGTTTTGTAAGTGAATGTGCTATCCAAGAACATCCTGGTGTCTCATGTTTGCCTTCTCTTTTCCCAGTGCTACTTGTCTCTTACACAAAAAAGGATCCTGAGAGAGGAAAGAATTTTTTGTTACACTTCAAAAAGTTTGAGTTCAGGTGAGTTTGTGTTTCCTCATTCATAAAACACTTTAATCTTAAAAGCATGAGATCCTTCTTTTCCTTCTGCTGAAATGTCCTGCCTGATAGTGACATATCTGTAAATTGTAGGGCCACACAGATGAATCACCCTTGTCAGAACCCCAAACCCTTCTCATCGTAATTTATTTAACCTGTGGCCTACTGTTAGCGATTATATTTCTAATTTTTAATTAAGAACAAAATTTGTCTACAACGAACATCATTATGCATAGATCTTTATGTGCTTTTATAGTCATTTCCTAAGGATAAATTTCTAGTTTGGAATTTGAGTCAAATACCAGATATTTAGGCTTGTACTTGTTGGAATGCAATGACAAAAAGATATAGCTTCTATCCTTAAATGACTTGTTATCCAGTAAAGAAATGAAATCAGAATAGGAATAAGTAAGATAGAGGATGTGAAATGCCACTAGAGAAATTCAGGTGACCTGCCTTGGAGTTGATAGAAAGAGACATCACTCTCTCTATAGCAGCGCTGCCAGAATATGGTCAAACTATGAGAAATCTGTGAAGGAAAATGGATTTTCTACCTTAGACTTTTTATTCTAGTGACATTAAATGTGACAAGATGTCTTATCAGCTGTTTGTAGGACATTGTGGCTAGGGGACAGGTGCAGAATCAAAATAAACCTATCACTCAGGAACATAGAATTCCAGGAAGCAGCATTGAGACTCCTGTTAATATATACAAACCATCACAGCCTCCAGTTTACACGGATGTACATTTCTATAGGCAAACAAATTAGGGTTGGTTCAGGTCCTGGGATCTGACAGTAATGAAGTAAAATCTTTCAGTAAAAACACAGCAACTGTTTTTAGAACAGTGTTGGTTCTCAAATGTCAGGTGCATCAGAGTCACCTGCAGGGCTTGTTCAGATACAGTTTGCTGAGCCCCAGCCTCAGAGTTTCCAACTCAGCAGGTCTGGGATGGAGCTGAGAACCTACATTTCTGGTAAGTTCCCAGAGACAAAATTTTGAGGAGCTTTGTTCTAGAGTGTACCAGGCTTAATCTTCAGGTTCAGGGATATTAAAAGGAGAGAGAGATGAGACTTTTTTTCCCACCTGTTTGGAGAAGAGGTTTCTCCTTTAGAAAATAAAAAACGTGTGTGTCTGTGTCTGTGTGTCTCTGTATGTGAGTATCAAATTAAGGAATGGCTATTGTTTAAAATTTTCTGAAATATACTTTTAGGAAAAGGAAGAAAACCAGGGCTATGACACACAAATAAGAAATATTAATAAATGGGTATATGCTTTTATATACGTTTATCTGTTTATTGATGTCTGTCACTTTTCTCTCTATATTGATAAGTACATATATTTCATAATCATATTTTCTATGTGTATAATTTTGTGCATTCATAACCTGATATTTCAACAGCTTTATTGAGATGAAATTCACACACCACACCATTCAACCATTTGAAGTACACAATTTTTGTGCATCCATCACCACAATCAACTTCAGAACATTTTCATCCCCCTAAAAGGAGACCCTAACCCATTAGCAGTCACTGCCTGTATCCCACAACCACTTATCTTCTTTCTGTCTCTATTAATTTTCCCCTTTTGGACATTTTGTAGAACTAGAATTACATAATCTGTCGTCTTTTGTGACTGGCTTTTTTTTTTCAACAGTGCAATTTCAAAAAATTTATTACTTTCTTTTCATCATCATGTACAGAGCTTTTTTTTTCTTTAAGCTTCTCACACATAGGAATATTTTAAGCACAAATGGACTACTAAATGTGTGCTTTTTAAAAGATCCTAACAGAATGTAGCATAATAATAGTTGGTCTTCCAGGTTTTATTAATTTCAATTATGTATATTATACCAAATATGTGTATTACAGACCTATTTGTGTATCTTACTTCTTTAAAGAGCTGCTTCACATATAAATGTCTCTAGCTAACAGCCCAGCCCTTCAATGTATAATTTGAATAAATATATCTTTTTATTGTGAATTATCCTGAATGTGACTGGCTTCTTTTACTTAGCATGGTGTTTCCAATATGATTCACATCGATTCATCCATGTTGTAGTATGCTTCAGAATTTCCTTCCTTTTTAAGGCTGAATAATACTCCATTGTATGGATATACCACATTTTACTTACCCATTCATCAGCTGATGGACGTCTGAGTTGTTTCTACTTAGCTATGGTGAATAACGCTGCCGTGAACACTGGTGTACAAGTTTTTGTGTAGACATATATTATTTTTATTTTTCTTAAGTATATACTTAGGAGTGGAATTGCTGTGTCATATGGTAACTCTTTTGAGGACCTGTCAGATTCTTTTCCAAAATGTCTATACCTTTTTACATTCCTACCAGCCATGTGTGAGGGTTCCAGTTTCTCCACATTTTCACCAGTGCCTGTTGTTATCCTAGTGAGTATGAAGTAGGTCTTGTGGTTTATGATTTGCATTTTTTCTGATGATTAGTGAGGTTGAGCATCTTTTCATGTGCTTATTGGCCATTTGTGTATCTTCTTTGGAGAAATGTCTATTCCCATTTTTGTCCACTTTTTAATTGAGTTTTTTGTCTTTGTAACCTGGTTTTTTCAACTGACGTGATATTTTTGAATATTTTCATTCCCTTAACAGATTCTCAGACTTAGCATATAATGACTGCTTAATATTTCATTACATAGATGTTCTGTTACACATTTAACCAATCAGCTGCTGCTGAATTCAGAATGCTAAACACACCTGCTCTCCATGCTGTTCCACTTCCATATCTTAATCAACTTCACTTCTTCCAGTTTCTCAGGGCCATATGGGAACTTAGGTCCTTGTAATTTCAGGGTAGTGACATTTGGGAATGTGGCAACAGCCTCTGCTGGGTGCAGTACTGATGACCATACCCTCTCAGAACTTGTATAGGGATGAGACGCTGAAACATCACAGAAGCAGAGCATTTATGATCAAATCTTTATTTAAAAAAATTTTTTTAAATGAAGGTACTAGGGATTGAACCCAGGACCTTGTGCATGCTAAGCATGTGCTCTACCACTGAGCTATACCTTCTCTTCTTATTTTATGATCAAATCTTTAAATTTAAAATCTGATCTCTGGAGCTTTTTTAGTCCCTTAATGTGACCCTCTAGGGAAGCTGAAGTGTTTGAGTTTATGAGGGGTCTGAGATTCAGTGATGTTCTACTCTGTCTTCCTTGAAGCATCACCATCCTGGTTCCTTGAATGGCTTTCCTTTGGCCCTTCTTGTACTGGACTTCCCTGCCCCTTCACCATAGGACTGTATCTGAATTCACTGACAGCCACAGCAGGCCTAAGCACCGTTTCTTTTATGTGCAGGTTTTTCTGTTTCCAAGCCAGGTGTAATTCCTGAGTTGGAACAAGGGTTCCAGGCCTAGTAGGTGGAGAGTGTAGTGACAAGCAGATTTGTCCAGGTGAGTCAAGGGAAACCAGTAAAGGGAGAACTATTGCATATCAAAGCTCATGACTCAAGACACAGAACCTTGATATTCCAATGGGAGACAATCAACTCAAAGACTTTAAGCCCTTGCATATATCCAGAGGAAACTCTAATGTGAAAAGGTACATGCACCCCCGTGTTCAAAGCAGCACTATTTACAATCACCGAGACATGGAAGCAACCTAAATGTCTGTTGACAGATGATTGGATAAAGAAGTTGTGGTGTATATACACAATGGAATACTACTCAGCGACCAAAAATAATAAAATAATGCTATTTGCAGCAATGTGGATGGACCTGGAGATTGTCGTACTAGGTGAAGTAAGTCAGACAGAGAAAGACAAATATCATATGATATCACTTATATGTGGAATCTAAAAAAAAGGACACAAATGAACTTATTTACAAAACAGAAACAGACTCACAGACATAGAGAACAAACTTATGATTATCAGGAGGGTAAAGCGGGTGGGAAGGAATGAATTGGAGTCCGGGACATTCAGATACACACTACTGTACATAAAATAGGTAAACAACAAGGTCCTACTGTATAGTATAGGGAACTATATTCAATACCTTGTAATAGCCTATAATGATAAATAATATGAAATGAATATATATATATATTATGTGTAAGTGAATCACTGTGCTGTACACCAGAAACTAACACAACATTGTAAACTGACTATACTTCAATTAAAACAAAAAAAGACTTTAAGCCCTTGGAGAAAAAAAAGCCTTATCATAATACCTGAAATATCACCATATTCATATCTCTTTTATTTCACCCTCCAATCTCAAAAAAGAGTGATTAGCTCTATTATAATTTTTATTAGAAAAGCAATCCATTCTCATACAGTAATTCAGAAAATACAGAAAAGACCAAAGTGAAGAGGCAACCTCTGTAAACATTTTACTCCAAATTTTTTGAATCCATCCCCCAATGCACATGCATTTATTCACACGTGTTATTTTATTTGCCATAACAGGATAACATTAGAAATATAATGTTTTTACTGATTATCATCAAATAAAGGTCTGTATCATTTTTCATTGAAATACATATATTTTTTTATTTAATATATATAATAAAGTACACATCTTTTTTTTTAAGTACACAAATCTTAGCTGTGTACTTAGCTTAATCTTTACATCTGAAAACACCACTCAGATCAAGACATTGAGTGTTTCTATCCCCACTTGGAGGATTTACCTGTGTCCCATCCCAGTTAGACCACCCCTCCCCCACAAGAAGTAAATGTTATTCTGACTTCTGTCACTCATAATGAGATTTGCTGCTTCTTGAACTTCACGTGAATGGAATCTCCTGCATCTGCTGCCTTTTGTCCAAAATCGTACTTTTGAGATTTATGCATGTTGTGTTGTCAATCAGTAGGTCCCCCCGCCACCTAGGTGTTGTGTAGTAGTCCACTGAATGCCTTTATCACACCATTCTTATGATGATGAATTGTTTCCAGTATTTGCCTAATATGAATAAACCTTTTATGAAAATTCTTGTACACGTCTTTTTTGTGGACATATGGTCTTGTTTTTCCGGAGACTATACCTGGGGGTGGAAGTGGTTGACTTAATTTACACTCCAGTGCAATGTGTGCAGGGTCTAGTTCCTTTTCAAACTGGCCAACACTTGATAGTGTCAGTCATTTTAAATTTAGCCATTCTGATGCATGTGTAGCTGTATCTCATTGTGATTTTAATTTGCATTTTTCTGATAATGATATGAGCATCTTTTCATATGATTCTGCCCATTCTGACATACTCTTAAGTGTCTATTCAGCTCTTTCGTCCATTTCTTTAGCCTGGCTTTTGTTCATTTTCCTATTGATTTGTAGGGATTTTAGATATATTTTGAATACAAGTCCTCTTTGTGTGTATATAAACCTCTGTGTGTATGTGTGTGTGTATGTGTGTGTGTAGAGTCAGAGACAAAGGAAGTATCTTCTATTAGCCTGAAGCTTCTTATTCAATTTCTTAATGATGTCCTATAATGAAGAGATGTTCTTCGTTTTAACAGAGTTCATTTACCAATTTTTTTATGGTTATTGCATTTTTGTTCTCTTTAAAACATCTTTTCCTGAGGAAGAAGGGACAGCTCTTCCTTACAGTAGACTTCCAGTTGTTGAATATAGGGGGAAAGAGGGACATAGAAACCAGCCATTAGGCAAACACCACAGTAACAGTTGGTTCAGACCAGATCCATGGATAGATGCTGAAATTAGTGGGTGAAAGTTTGAAGTGAGAAAGGATTTGCATAGTGTTAAAGTATCTTCCACCACTCAAGATACTAACTACGGAGGGAAAGGGAGTAACTTTCTAGTGGGGAAACCCATCAGAAAGTAGTTTCACCAAGTGATCAAGGTTAATGTCATCAGTGGTAAAGCACTGACATCGTGATCGTGAGCCCTTTCATATGATGCAGTGAGAAGGACACAGAATTGTGGTGGTACTGCCGAAAATGCAGAGCCTCATTCCAATTAGGAAAACATCAGACAAACCAAGTGGAGGGAACATTTGATGATATAAACGATTGGTATTCTTCCAAAGTGAAAAGGTCATGAAGATAGGTGTGGTGGACAGACGTTAGGGTGACCCCATGGTTCCTGCCTGCCGGTGTCTATGCCATTGTATGACCCCCTCCTTTGGAGTGCAAGCGGGACCTGTGACTTGCTTCTAACCAATAGGAAATGGCAAAGGTGAAGGGATGCCACTCCTGTGATGTGATTAGGTTAGTTTATATGGCAAAAGTAACAGGATGTCCCTGCTGTGGTTATATTATGTCATAAAAGACTCCATCACAGCAGACTGGAACAAGAGACTCTTCTTGTGGACTTGAACTAAGTGGCAGTTTTGGAGGAGCCCGTATTGCAAGAAACTGCAGGCAGCCTCTAGGACCTGAAAGCATCCCCCAGCTGACAGCCAGCAAAAAGTTGGGGCCCTCAGTCATCCAGCCGCAAGGAAGTGAATCCTGCCACTAATCTGAATGAACTTGGAAATGGACTCTTCCCCAGCTGAGCCTCTGAATGAGAACACAGCCCAGCAGACAACTTGTTTTCAGCTTATGAGACCAGCGTGAGGAGGGCACCTAGTGAAACTGTGTCCAGACTCCGGGTCCACAGAAACTGTGAGATAATAAATGTGTGTTGTTTTAAGCTAAATTTGTGGTAATTTGTTATGGCAGCCACTGACAACTATTACCACAAGAAAGACTGTGGAGACTGGAAGGGACTAAGGAGAAATAACAGCTAAATGCAATGTGGGATCACACATAGGATCCTGGGAAAGAGAAAGGACATTAATGGGGAAAACTGGTGATATCTGAATAAGATATGCCGTCTGTAGTACTGTACCAATGTTAATTTCCTGTTTTTGATCACTGTTCTATGTAAGATGTTAACATCAGGTTGAGGCGCATACAGGGACTCTCTGTAATATTCTTGCAACTTTTCTCTAAGTCTAAAGTAAGTGGAAATAAAAATTTTAAAAAAAGGAAAATTTTGCCTACCCTAAGATCATGAAGGTATTATCCTGTTTCTTCTTGCAGAAACTTTATTGTTTCAGTTTTCACGTTTACGCCTGTGATCTATCTTGAATTTATATCTGTGTATGTGGTGGGATCAGGGTCATAATCATTTTCTTCATGCAGGTAGGCAATTGTTCAGGCACCATTTTTTTTTCTGAAAAGACTATCCTTTCTTCTCTAAATTGCAGTCAGATTTTTATTGTTAAAAAATATGACTATATATATGCAGGTCTCTTTCTGGACTCTATTCTGTTGGTCTGTTTATCAATCCTGTGTCAGTCCTCCTGTTTTAATTACAATAGTTTCACATTATGTCTTGATATCTGGTAATGTGCACTTGACAACTTTGTTCTTCAAAATTGTCCTGACTTTTCTGGATTCTTAGAATTTCCATATAATTTTAAAATGAATTTGTTAATGTTCTAAAAAAATCTGCTGACATTGTTTGGAGATGCATTGAATCAATAGGTCAATTTAGAGAGAACTGATAATCTTAAAAGTGATTCTTCCAATTCATGAAAATGAAATGTTTCCATTTATTTAATTTTTCTTTAATTTCTTTCCTTAATGTTTGCTTTCAGTCTAAAAGTCTTGCACCTCTTTTGTTAGACTTATTCCAAAGTGTTTTACATTTTTCATGCTTTTTATAAACTGTTGGGATCTTTAAAATTTCATTTTTCAGTAGCTTTGCTTTCATACAATTGTGTTTTATACTGTGACCTTTTATTTCACAAGTTTGCTAATAAATTCATGTTAATTCCAGTTGTTTGTAGAACTGAAGTATTCTATGTACAAAATGATGTTATCTGCAAATAAAGATGGATTTACTTCTTTCTTTCCAATCTTCATACCATTCATTTCACTTTTTTCTCTTACGGTATCGGATAGGTCTTCTGCACAAAGTTGAACAAAAGTGATAAAAGTGGACAACCTTGCCTTATTCCTGAACTCAGAAAGACAGCGGTCCATATTGTCACCTCTCAGTTTTATTCTGTAAGATCCCCTTTATCAGATTAAAGAAGTTCTCTTCTGTTCCTAGTTTGCTGAGAATTTTTATCACAAACTGATGTTCATATTATCAAATGGTTTTTCTACATCTAATGAACGGATATTTCTCCTTTATTATTTAAAATTGGAAGGTTACATTGACTGCTTTCTGAAAATTAAGTGACTTTTGAATTTCTCGAATAAATGTCTTGGTCAGATGTATCACTGGTTTCTCCTTGCTAAGATTTTGTTTAATATGCATATACCTTTGTTCATGAGAAAGATACACCATAATTTTCCTTTCTTGTAATATCCTTGTCAAGTTTTGATGTCACAGTTATGCTGGCCTCATGATATGGTCCATTTTTTGGTTTGTCTAGAAGAGACTGAATTTGATTGGCATTTTCAATTTTTAATTAATGTTTGGAGAATTTGCCACTGAAGCCTCTGGGCCTGACATTTTGTGGGAAGGTCCTTAAAATAGATTTAACTTCTTTAATAAATACAATAATATTCAGATTTTCTACTTCTTAGATCAGTTTCATTAAATTGTGTTTTCCAGAAATTTTAAAATTTCACCTACATTTTCAAGTTTATTGTCCTACAGTTGTTCATAAAATTCTGTTATCAATTTAATGCCTGTAATATATGTAGTGATATCTCCTTTTATATTCCTGATATTGGCGATTTTTTCTTGATCAGTACAGCTAGAGATTTATGAATTGTATCTCTTCAATGAAATAGCTTTTGGCTTTATTGATTTTTCTCTGTTGTGTACTTGAGTTTTTTATGTCATTGGTTTCTTTTAGTGTTTTACTTTCTATAATTTGCTTTTCCTTTCCTAGCTTCCAAAGGTAGATCATTGATTTTTAACTATTCTGCTATTACTAAACATACATTTATGTTTGGATGAAGGGGTTCAAAAGGCAAAAAGGAAAAAAAAATAAAAGGACAATCATTACAAATGCTCATGCTATCTATTTGTAGAAAATAAATTATGGATTTATTTGGCACTGAAGTAATTTGACAAAGGGTTTTCATAATGACTTCACTACTAATTGATTTGCTATGTCCGTATGTTTTCAGTGCACCTAGTAACTACCAATGGTGATTAAGTAATGAATGGCATTTCTGCAGCATTTGTAAAAACAAAACAAAACAAAAATTTAAAAATGTACATTAAGATATATTTTCAACTTTGTTTTTCAACAATCTGGCCATGACGTGCCTAGGTGTGGATTTCTTTATTTCATTTGGTTAGGTATTTTGCTGAGTTTTTTGATTTATGTATCAGGGTATTTCATGATATTTGGAATGTTTTGTCCATTATTTCCTCAAATAAATTTTCTGTTCTATTTTCTTTTAGGTGTCCAATTTCACATTTTGACTGTTTCATATAATTCTCTTATTGTTTGTTTGATTATTGTTAATTTGACTTTATGTTAATTAATAGAATTTTCTGCTGTTAAATCTATCCAATACATTTTTAATTTTTGATATGATGTTTTTACAACTATAAAATGTTCATGTGATTTTCCCTTTAAAGATTCTAAATCTTTATTGATATACTCCATTTGCATTCCATCTCGCCTGTCTTTTCCTCTGTTTTCTTTAGCACGTTAATCATAGTATCTTCAAGTCCTTGTAAACTAGCTCCACTATCTGGATCATCTCTGAGATTGTTTCTCTTGAGATTTTTCTCTCTTGAGTATCAGTAACTCTTTCTTGTTTCTTTTCATTTCTTGTAAGTTTTATCATATGCTGGCATTGTGGATAATATATTATTGAGACTCTAGATTATGTTATGTTCCTTCAGTGAGTCTAGGTCGGGGTTTCTCAACCTTAGCACTGTTGCTATTTTTGGATAGGTAATTCTTTGTGGTGGGGGGCTTTCCTGTGCATTGTAGGATGGCCAGCAGCATCCCTGATCTCTACCCACTAGAGACAGGAGCACCCCTCCACACATCTTGGCAACCAAATTGTCGCCAGACATTGTGAATGCGTCCTGGGGAGAAGAATCACCCCCTACTGAGAACCAGTGATCTGCATAAATATATTCAGTATCTACTTCATTTTCCATTATATGAATATACTTTTTTTTAACACCCTTGTGGCGTGGTTCCTGTACGGTAAACTACACATATTTCAGATGTACAATTTGATGAATGTTGATAGATGTATACACCCATGAAACCGCCACCACAATAAAGATAGCTAACATTTCCATCACTTCCCAAGAGGTGCAATTATGAATACACTTTCAATTATTTAATTAACTGCTCATCTAACTACCTTTAGATTTTCCTGCAGCTTTTTTTTTCATTTTAGTAAGTGTCCATCATCATATTCCTTTATACATCTCTAGGCACATTTTATGGTTTATCTTCTTTGGATGGAATCTCAGAAATGGCCCTTCATTGTTAAATTCTTATGCAGAATTCTACTTACGTGTCTCAGTTGCACTAGGCTTTCACAGGTCTACAGGACAGCAATGAGGATGTGCTTCTCCCTACAACCTTACTAATATGTAGTGTGTCATCAACTTTTAAAATCTGACAGCTGAATACCTGTAAAATGATAATATTTTATTGCTTTAAAACATCTCTTTAGTAAATCTTTTGATAGGTGATGTCTTGAATACCTACGCTCAGGTTTCATACAATGGAACAAAGTCTGGCCATCAGGGGCAACATTTGGGAAAAAAAGTTGGCTTTATAATTACAGAAATGTGATTCAATACAAATGAAGAAAAAAACCCAAAAATATTAAAAATTAAAAATAGAAAAAAATGTGATGAAAAACACATCACTTCTACTTGTTTGTGACATGGAAAAATATCTTTACTTCTTTGAGCTTCTATTTCCTTATCTATTGAACTGATTATCAGTACATTTCAGGATTACATGTTAATGTGCATAGAGCATCTATCACACAGAAGGTTACAAAAATCTATGTGTTGCCATACAGCTTCAGTGAGCATGAATCCACTCCACCCTTGTGGGTAGTGGGTGGGTTGGGAGCAGGGGAGAGGGGTCACAGGCAATGATTCGTATCAGCAAGCACAGTGGACCCTGATGGGGAAGTCCAGGTTGGTCAGCCCAGAGGATCGTGGGAGTCAAGTTCAGGCTTCACATGGACAGGCAGTTTCATTTATAGTGGTCAAGGCTTCCAGGTTGGTCTCTACTGTTGTCTGCCTTTTGTCTGGCAGAGTCCAGGTCCACCTTGGGGCCAATAAGGTTGTTGAAGCTTGGGTTGTACGGCGCACTCTCAACCCTGGAAGGTAGGGCTGGATTGGGATCTACTCAGTATGACCGGGCAACCCAGGCTGGGTACATTAGGCGTGATCAGAATGAGAAACAGACCAGAGCTGGGTGTCTGGATCTGGCTTTGGTGCATGAGGGCCTCTGCCCTGTATGCATGCTTGTGTGGCTTGTTTCCCCAGGCATGGAAGGGGCTTGGATTTGTCTGGACTCCTTTTCATATCCCCTGAAGTGTGTTTATGTGTTTGGGAGGGCAGGGAGTTGGTGAGGATGGTGGGAAGCAGGAATAAATAAGAAAAAAGAAAGGCTCTCTTACCTTAAATAATTTTTGGAGTTCTGAGGTATGTTGCGTCTCAAGGCTTCTTCTTCCTCCCTCAGCTCTGGCTTCTCTGGACTGAGTTTCTGAGGAGGACTGGCAGTTCAAAAACCATGTCCCAGGTAAGTAGATGTCTCTCCTTCCTGAAATATTAGGATTTTTAATTCAGGTAATATTTTCATTCTTTATCCCCAAACCTCCCTCCTAGGAAAGCTGTATCTCTGAACCTATTTCAAATTTCCTCTCCTTAAGGAGAAGGATGGTGCCCTTCTTATTTGCCCCTGTTTTTCAAACTGATTTTTCACTGATCCATCAAATAATTTATTCATCTTCTGTGTTCAGTCTTCTCTTGAGAGCAGTATTGGAGCAGTGAAAGGTTGAAGTACCTTGAAGGAAATATTTGAGCTTCCCTTGTCAGATTTATAGTTTTGTTATATAGAAATGGTGGTCCTGTCTGACCAGAGGAGGGAGAACTTCCTCTACAACTTTTCAGGTAGATAAGGGAGAATTTGATAATGAATGGTCTCATCTCAGCTTTGAAAATCTTTTGGGTTGGGATAGAAATGGACTTGGTGCCTGCCTAGAGGTGAGGGGAATGGTTTTGGCTAAGGAGTCTCTGAGAAATGAGTAGGGTTCTGAGGTCCACTTTGTGGTGGAAGAGAAATTGCTGGTCTTGAGTGATTCAGCGTTGTTCTGAGTCATCCAACGTTAGTGTGTTCTAACTCATGAACCAGAAGTTCAGTAAAGGATTGTAGAGAGGAAGATCATCTAGAACCATGTCTGGTGGATAATACTGAACAGCGGGGAAGAGGCTAGGATTTATGCCCACCTAAATGCTATTATGGTATAATACTCTCTATATTAATATTATTAATAATACCTTAGTACTTTAAGATTAAATCTGATGTCTTTAAGAGAGACTAAATGAAAATGTTAATTTGTCAGAATAAAGGAAATACTTATGATATAATCTGACATATAATAAACTTGTGTCTTGGTAAAATTACTTAATTTTATACAACCCTATTTCTAAGAAGGAAACTTCATCAGCTTTTGGGGGATATTTGACATAAAATTAATTGTATGTATTTTATCTTTTTAAGGCATATTTACTTAAATGTAACTGACAATAAACTGCTCATCTTTGACATGTGGAATGTGATAAGTTTTGACAGATGTATGCAACCATGAAACCATCACCACAGTTAAGATAATGAATATATCCATCGCTCCAACATTTTTCTCATTCCTCCTTTTATGTGTCCCTTCCTCATCCTGCCCTACATGCCCAGGCAACCACTGTTCTGCTTTATATCACTATAGGTTAGTTGGTTTTTCTAGAATTTTATGCAAATAGAACCATACATTATGTGCTCTTTTTAGTCTGTCTTATTTCACTTGGCATATTTAGTTTGAGATTCATCCATGTTGTGCATTCCATATTAATTGCTGACTAGTCTTCTCAGGATGTACTGCAATTTGTCTGTTCTCTCTGTTGATGGACATTTGGGTTCTTTCTACTTTCTACAAATAAAGCTACTGTGAACCTTCATGCATAGATCTTTGCATGGACATACGCTTTCATGTCTCTTGGGTAAGCACTGGAAGTAGAACAGCTGGGTCATATGGATGTTTAACCTTTTAGGAAACCAACAAACTATTCTTAAAGTGATTGTACCATTTTATATTCCCACCAGCAGTGTATGAGTGTTCCATTTTTTTCACATCCTCACCAGTGCTTAAAATGCTCAGTGTTTAAACGTTTAGCCATTCTGATAGTTGTAGAGAAGTCCTTTCTCCTGGTAGTAAGTGAGGGCAATTATAGGGTTCACTTCATTTGTTACTTGTCTCTTGGGGATCAGTTTTTCATTGCCCAATGTCTTGAAAACCATTGTTTCATACATTTTGTCCAGGTTTTTGGTTATTTTTTCATTTTTGGGAGGGTCAATCCAAGCCCTGTTATCTCATTTTGGCTGGGATTTTATAATTCACTTTTAGGGAAGAATCAATTCTTTTTACATATTCCTTGAAGAGAAAACATGTAAGAACTTGCATTTATTAATAGCTTGTGACTAGGGCACATAGCAGGTATGTATATAAGTATGTGCTTACATATACGACTTCATTTAATTGGGAAAGTCTGATTACTTTCTTCATTTTCATACATTTGGATATATCAGTTTTTCTATATTTTAAGAGAAAGTTTGTGTACTCTAACAGTATTCTTAAAGATCGTGTAGGCACCCTACTTCAGATATGCTAATTTATTTATTGTCATATAATCATGTCATGATCTTTAACTTAAGCCTATTGTTTTTATATATTGCTCCTATTACAACTCAGTATTCCATCTTGAAATTTTTTTTTTACTTTTACAAATAATGCATGGATTTGTCATTTCAGGTGCCACTGACATTCAGTGATGTTGCCATAGACTTCTCTCAGGAGGAGTGGGAATGTCTAAACTCAGATCAGAAGAATTTGTACAGAGATGTGATGTTGGAGAATTATACTAACTTGGTATCACTGGGTAAGGACATCTGGCTGAAATAATGTAGAATCTGTTATCTGAAATATCCACTTTTCTCTACTTTATATTTTATGCTCTGTGCCAAGAAACCAGTTAAGTTTTTGCTCCATGGTCTCAAAGGACTAGTTTGAGCTTTGTTAGGTTGAAATGGGCATCTGCATTCAGCACCTAAATTTTCCCTCCTTCATTTACCTTCCTACTTCCCTCTGATCCATCCTGCAGTTGCTTCTTTTAGGCACCCTAGTTCATATTAGTGGAAATAATTTATAGAGACTGAAACCTGGCCAACAGGGGAAGCTCATTGCGATTGCCTTTTGGTGGGGATAAATTCACATTTTTCCCCCTATTTCTTCTGTGGAAATTGGTTTGTTTAGATTTTTCATCTGTTCTGGAGTCTGTAGTTGTTGTTTTACTTTTTATTTTGAAATTATTTTAGATTTATAGAAGAGTTACAAATGCAGTACAGAGAGTTCCAATGTACTGGTCCCTTACACAACTATGGTACATCTATAAACCTATCAAATTAATGTTTTACCATACTATTAACTACCTATTTTATTCAGGTTTCACCAGTTTCTGCACTAATTCTTTTTTTCTATTCTAGGATCCAATCCAGGATACTATATTGTATTTAGTCAACACGTGACCTTAGTCTCCTCCAATCTGTGACAATTTCTCAGTCTTTCCTTGTATTTCATAACCTTGGTACTTTGCAAGAGTACTGGTCAGATATTTTGTAGATTGCCCCACATTTTGGGTTTGTTTGATGCTTTCTTATGATTAAGCTGAGATTATAGATTTGTGGGAAGAATACCAGAGAAGTACCCTTCTGATTTTGGGGGTACATAGCAACATGATTTATACTGGGGTATTAGCCTTAAAAACTTGTTGAAGGTGGTTCCTGTCAGTTTTCTTCACTGTAAAGTTATTTTACCCTTTCTATATTCTTATTTGTTAGAAGCAAGTCAGTAAATTTAGCTGGTCTCAGTTTTGATGAATTATATTTTCAGAAAGAGCCATCATTTCATGTACATCTCAAATTTACTTGCATAGTTGTATGATTTTTTTCCTAAATTTTCTCTTTCTTGATTGATGACTATTTCTCTGTTGCCGTTATGTCTGGATTTTCCTCCTATAAAATCCAAACCACTAGCCTCCTTGAATAAGGCTAGTGGTTTGTATGTTAATTATACTATTTTATTTACATTTTGCTTTTCTTGTATTAATTTCCCTTTTCTGTCTTCTTTCAGTGTAATTTATCATTCTTTCTCTGTTTTCTTTTCCTAATTTTTAAATGGAATGCTTAATTTATTCATTTTAATTCTTTTATTTTTCATTAGACATTAGTCTTTAGTCTCTGAGTTTGCTGCACTGTGGTTGAAATCCATAGATTCTGAAGTGTGGTGTTTTCATCATCATTGTTTTCAAGAAGTTCTGTGGTTTCAGTTTGTATTTTCTCATTGACCTAACAGCAGTTGTTGAGAGCTTTTCATTTATAAATAGAAAATATTTTGGCTTTTTGAGATTGTTACTCATTTCTCATTGGTTCAGAGAATATTGCTTGTATTATTTTGACATTTTAAACATATCATACTTTATTCAAAGAAGAATTCCACTTGTCTTCAGTTCATACTTGATCCACTAAGCACATCAGATTTCCTCAGGCTGCTCCACCATCTGGATTACCAGTCTTCAGCCTACATTCAGCATATCCCTTGTTGCAGAGTCCTAGCCACTCGAGTTTCTCCCATTCAGTTACTCTGTTTTTCCCTCAACATCCCCAAGTTCATTTGCTTAGACTTTTGTAAGTCTTTAAAAATATATCAACTGATACAACTCCTGATAAATTATGGATACACATTTCTGTAAAATTCAAAAACAATTGGCCTTGGCTATAAAGGAATAAAAGGGAGAACTGGGGAAAGACCTTGGGGACAAAACATTGAGCATCTGTAGGGTGGATGGATAATATTGAAAGTATCCTGATGAAGGTAGTATAACATCTGATTACTTAAACAAAACCAATCATGGCCATGCACAGAAGGATTAAACAACAATGGTAAAGATGTGTATAGTTTTAAGGGGACAGGCAGCTGGAGAACAGTCAGGTATCAACTTTTCCATTTATGTTTTTGACTGAGTTGGTTTGGATGTGCACTTTTCTCATCTATAAGGTAAATGAGAGAGGAAAGCACATTTTACAATAATAAGAGGTGGGAGACTAGAGTCAAAGAGAGATAGCTGGTAACTGTTGCATAATTTTCACAAACTAGATGTTTATTTTACTCAGCTGCCTTCTCCAGTGACCTTGATTTTCATCCTTACCTTGATTTTCACCCATTACTTTTTTAATTCAGTATTTTATTCTACAGATAATTATTTAATACTTACCTTGTGGTAGAACTTGTTTTTCAGTGGTAGTTGAAAGAAATTTCAAGTCCATAAGTGAGTTTTAGAGTAAGAAAATAAGTAGAAAAACAAATGAGACAATAAATATGTAATAGAGAAGAGTACCATGAAGACACAGACTTAGCTATTGGAGGTAGAATAAAGGATATGAATTTACACAGAGTTAGCAGAGCCAGCCTTTCTGAGGAAGTGGTTTCTAACTTGCAACACCTGGAGACAGTAATGGAGAGAAGCCATCTAAGAGGATTCCTGAAAGGCAGAGCGTCTTGCATGAAGCCCCAGGCAGTGGGAAAGGTTGTGATATGTTCTGGTAGCTGAAAAGATGCAGTGTTGTCGGATTTAGGGAACAAAGATGTCAGGGGCTTGAAATGAAAATTTGTAGAAATAAGATAAGAGTCTTCTTATTCATGGTTATGTGCTTGGGTTTCATTCTAAGGTGAAGACAGACCATTGAAAAAAATCACAGAGAGCCATCTGGTGGAGAATATTAGAAATGCAGACGAACAGGACCCACTCATACATTCTGATTTGCTTAGTCTCAGTGGGTATCGGAAGGGTAGTATGTGTAATAAATTCCCTTGGTAATTCTGATCCACACTAAATATGAGAACTGCTGACTTTTTCTCTTTGCCTCCTCACAAACTTTATAGTTTTGTGTGAACTTTCATAATTTTCTGAGCTCTTCTTGCCTTTAAACAACTTCATCACTGTATTTTAGGATTTGACGACCCTTTCATTTCTAATGGATATACTTGTCAATTTATCACTGTTCTTACTATGGAAGGCCTTTTCTGACCCCCAGTATAGGAAAATAGCATTTGTTTAATGTTTTCTCGTTTTCTTTCAGACATTGACTTCACAACTGAGAGCAAAGGATTATCTTCAGAAAAAAGCAGCTATGAAGTAAATTCATACCATTGTGAGCCAATGAAAAGAAGTAAACCTTCAACCTTCAACCTTATGGGGTTTATTTTCAGGAATGACTCATGGATCAGAACTGAATTTGAGAGACAACAGGCACCTAAAGTAGGATACTTTAGTCAAATGATATTCAGAAAACATACATCCCTTCCCCTACAGCAGAAAATTCACACTAGAGAGAAGTCATATGTATGTAAGGAATGTAGGAAGGGCTTTAGGAAATATTCACACCTTACTGAACATCTGAGAGACCACAGTGGTGTGAGATCCTATGAATGTAAGGAATGTGGAAAGGCCTTTATAGTTCTCCAGCATTTTATTAGGCATAAAAAAAGTCACACTGATTTGAAGCCCTATGAATGTAATGGATGTGAGAAGGCCTTTAGGTTTTATTCACAGCTTATTCAACATCAGATAATTCACACTGGTGTGAAACCTTATGAATGTAAGCAATGTGGGAAGGCCTTCAGACGTCATTCTCACCTTACTGAACATCAGAAAATTCATATTGGCTTGAAACCCTATGAATGTAACGAATGTGGGGAAACTTTTAGGTTGTATCGACATATGTGTCTACATCAGAAAATTCATCATGGTGTGAAACCCTATATCTGTAAGGAATGTGGAAAGTCCTTTGGTCATCGTTCAAGTCTCTATCAACATAAGAAAATTCATTCTGGTGAGAAACCATATAAATGTAAACAATGTGGAAAGGCGTTTGTTCGCAGCTATCTGCTTATTGAACATCAGAGAAGTCATACTGGTGAGAAGCCTCATGAATGTAAGGAATGTGGAAAGGCCTTTAGTAGGGGCTCAAGCCTACTTAAACATAAGAGAATTCATAGTAGTGAGAAATTCTATGACTGTAAGGAATGTGGGAAGGCCTTCTGTAGAGGATCTCAACTTACACAACATCAGAGAATTCATACTGGTGAGAAGCCACATGAATGCAAAGAATGTGGGAAGACGTTTAAGCTCCATTCATACCTTCTTCAACATCAAATAATTCATAGTGATTTGAAACCGTATGAATGTAAACAATGTGGGAAAGCCTTCAGTCGTGTAGGAGACCTTAAAACACATCAGTCAATCCATGCCGGGGAGAAACCTTATGAATGTAAGGAATGTGGAAAAACCTTTAGACTTAATTCTCAACTAATTTATCATCAGACAATCCATACTGGTTTGAAACCATATGTATGTAAAGAATGTAGGAAGGCCTTTCGTTCTATCTCAGGTCTTTCTCAACATCAGAGAATTCATACTGGTGTGAAACCACACAAATGTAAGGAATGCGGGAAGGCCTTTCCTCGTTGCTATCAACTTACTCAACATCAAAGACTTCACACAGGTGAGAAACTCTTAATGGAATGAGAGTCAGAAAGCTGTTAGCCATGGCACATCCTTTAACATTATCATTCTTCCACCACATAATGATATTATGGTAAAGGTTAAATTATTTAACGTAAATTATAAATGCTTGGTAGGGCATCTAACACAGTATTTGCTTACTAAATATTGTTATCATTTAAAATGATAATTACTAGCATTACTATAAACAAATTCATGTGGAAGGAAGACCCTATGAGTATATTTTTTAAATCCTTCTATCATCACTTACCCATATTTTACTTTAGATAATTCATTTTGGACAAATTCCCATAGAACATATTAAACAAGAAACTGTTTTATTCAAAGCTTATCCCCCTGAAGATTAATAATGGGAAGAAACTCTATGCTTCTGTTGAAGAGTGAGAGTATAGCTAATGAAAAATTGGAAAGTGATTTGAAGAAATTTTCTTATGACAAGTTCTATAATACAGGTAACAGAATCTACATTCTCTACAATTCAGGGAACTTAAGACATTAACAGTGACAGGTTGACAGAAAACAGATGTTGACATGGAAAAGTTTCCCTCAAGTTTCTGAAAATTTTCAAATTTACAGAAAAGATACAACAGCGGTCCAATGAAGGTTTAGGTTTGTTTATTCTCCCTCTACATTCAGTATCTCTCTCTCTCTCATATAAAAATGTATATATACAGATTCACATATATCACACTTATCACATATTGAATATATATACTGCATAATCATTTTTCTGTGCTTTTGGAGTGAATGATTTAGGTATCACTTCACCTCTAAAAAAAATCAACATTCAACTCCTGGATTTAAAGATAATCTATATGACCACTGAGCCACTGTCACCTTAAAAACATTAACAGTAGACCTATACCATTCTGTAATCAGTCCATTTACAAATTTCTCCAGTTTAGAGAATGTCTTTTAAAAGTGCTGACTTTTTTTAAAAGCCAAAAACCAAGCTAAGCCCATATATTTTACATGATTATGGCTCTTGAGTCTCTTTTGGTCGAGAACTTATCCTCCACCTGCTTTGTAACTTAAACTTTTTGAAGACTCAGGAGAAGTAACGCATATAATGTTCCACATTCTGTATTTGTCCTAATTTTTCTCCAGGCAGGCTTAACTGGTTTCTCTATCCCTCCTATTTATTGTGAACTGGATTGTTACGTCTAGAGGCTTCATTATGTTTCAGATTTTAAATTTTTGGCAAGATAATTTCATAGATAATACTGTGTATTCAATATTTGTACAATAACAGGTGACATAAAGTGAAGCTATGTTTGATCTCTTGGTTCATGTACTGACCACCAGCTCTCTCCATTGTATTGGTACATTTTTTTCTTTGCAATTAAGAAGTAATCCATGGAAAATCACATCAGCACTCCACTTGGAAATTGAAACAGCTTTATGTATTTTTAAAAATTAAGACCAAAAAACCCCCTCATCTTAAATATTTACCCATATATTTACTTTTTCACATGCTCTTCATTCCTTTCACATGATCTAAATTTCCATCTGGTATCATTTCCCTTCAGCTTGAGGAATTTAATTTATCATTTCTTGGAGTACATGTCTGCTAATGAATTTTCATAGTTTTTTTTTTCTGGATTGTCTTTGTTCTTAAAGGATGTTTTTTCTTGCTATGGAATTCTGAGGTTTGTTATACATATATAGATACAGATATAGATATATTTAAAGATATTATATCACTGACTTCTGGTCTCCATAGGTTATAAGAAGTCATTTGAACTATTTTTCCTCTGTGTGTAATGTGTCAGATTTTTTTTCTGCCCTTACTTCTCCTTCTGGGATTCCAAGTAGCTAGTCATATGTTAAATCTTTTGATACCGTCTCATAGGTCATTGGCTCTGTTATTTATCAACATTTTTTTTTCAGTTTTTCAGGTTGGATAATTTCTATTGCTGTGTCTTCAGATTCACTGATTTTTTTCTGTCCTCTCAATTCTGCTGTTAAGCTTTTTTATCAAATGTTTTATCAAATTTTGAGATATTGCACTTTTCAATTCTAGACTTTTTATTTAGTACTTTGTTATAGTTTCTATTTCTTAACTAAGATTTCCTATTTCTTCACTAAGATTTCCTATTTCTTCATTGCAAGCAATATTTTCACAATGCTTTTGATTACAGTGAAAATATTTTCTATATTGATTCATCTAGAAAATACGTAAAATTATTTTTATTAATGTATGAAAAATTTCAGTTTCAACAAATGTTCCTACTGTTTTATCTAGGCCACAAAAAAGTTTTCCTTTTCTTGGAGTTTCAGATTTTGTTTGTTTATATGCAGTGTGGTATGTGAGAAAACATACATCACATTGTCATTTTGGGGGTTTTGATTATGAAATATTTGGCAAATTTTTTTTAAGTCTCAAAGTTCAAAGTATGGTAAATCTTTGTAAAACTCAATCATTCAACCAGTGCACGTTGGCAAAGAACATAAGATAAATTAATTCATTGTTTCCTGTTTCAACAGTTCCATAAAGTAATAATGATTCATAATATCTATATGTATATACTAAACCATGATACTTTTCACACTATGGAGCAAAGCAATTAGGGAGACATTAGACTTTTGCCTTAAAATTCTAAGGAATCCACATTTTTTTTTTTGGCCAACAGTTTGAGAATTTAATTGAAATAGATAAACATCTAGAAAAATAATAATTGTCAAAAGCAAGTATAGAAGAAACAGAAAACCTGAATGGTCCTACGAACAGTTACAAAATTTAATCACCAATTTATTTATTTTTTTTTTACATTTTTTATTGATTCATAATCATTTTACAGTGTTGTGTCAAATTCCAGTGTTCAGCACAATTTTTCACTCATTCATGGACATATACACACTCATTGTCACATTTTTTTTCTCTGTGATTTATCATAACATTTTGTGTATATTTCCCTGTGCTATACAGTGTAATCTTGTTTATCTATTCTACAATTTTGAAATCCCAGTCTATCCCTTCCCACCCTCCACACCCCCCCCCCGGTAACCACAAGTCTGTATTCTCTGTCCATGAGTCTATTTCTGTCCTGTATTTATGCTTTGTTTTTGTTTTTTAGATTCCACATATGAGCGATCTCATATGGTATTTTTCTTTCTCTTTCTGGCTTACTTCACTTAGAATGACATTCTCTAGGATCATCCATGTTGCTGCAAATGGCATTATGTTGTCGGTTTTTATGGCTGAGTAGTATTCCATTGTATAAATATACCACATCTTCTTTATCCAGTCACCTGTTGATGGACATTTAGGTTGTTTCCATGTTTTGGCTATTGTAAATAGTGCTGCTATGAACATTGGGGTGCAGGTGTCATCCTGAAGTAGGGCTCCTTCTGGGTACAAGCCCAGGAGTGGGATTCCTGGGTCATATGGTAAATCTATTCCTAGTCTTTTGAGGAATCTCCACACTGTTTTCCATAGTGGCTGCACCAAACTGCATTCCCACCAGCAGTGTAGGAGGGTTCCCCTTTCTCCACAGCCTCTCCAGCATTTGTCATTTGTGGAATCCACATTTTTAACCTAACATAGCTACAGCATTGTTTTAGAAATGAATTTTTTCATACCTAGTGGAAATTGTTTTTTGACATATATAAAAAAATTTGAAAATATCTATGCTATGAATCTGATTTTGTAGGCTGCAAACGGACAACATTTCTTTTTGATCTGGAAATCTTTTGAGATAAAATGTACCCAGAGTAATAACTGAGCAGTATCTTATACTGTACAACTCATCTGAAGCTAAAGAAGAGTACGTGTAGCTTTTCTAATGTTGAGATAGCTGATTTTTTACATTGTTAGAAAGATCTTGTATTCTATGAGCAGTTGTTAGATGGTAATTGAAGACTTTTTCACTTTTTATATAATTTTTAGTCTCTTATAAAATCATAATAAAATTTCTACAATTAAAACTAATCATTTATTTTGCTATATCTCCATCTAAAATTTGATTTATTCTTTTGTGCAAGACCAAAGCCATTTTATAGCTAGACAAAGTTATAGGCTTGGATTATGTTTTAAATGTATTTAAATTTTATTTGTTTAAAATTTATTTAAATTTTTCATTGCACATTTAATTCTGATTTCCAGGCAACTAATTTCATTTATTCTTATTTGCTTATCAAGAGGAAATTTCTCATCAAGTTTACTATGTATCTGCTGAAAATGTCTCACAATGTTTTCTACTTTATTAACTTAACCTTTTTTTTTTTACATAATTAAACAGCTTTTTTGTTTTGCTCTGTCACAGCAAATTGTAGTTGGCATTCGTCATGAAATTCACAGTATATCTACTTCCAGTTTCTTGTTTTATACTGTTCTGGCCACAGCACTGACCTCCATTTGATTCTGCATCAGTAGGACATTTTTCTTTAAAGTTTAAAAATATGTACATACTTATTTTTTGACCTAGAATACTAATTTAATCATAATTAATTTAGTTACCAATTATTATTTCCTTCATATCAGCAGAACTCATGTTGTCTTCATAAAATATTCAGATAAACACATCAATTTCATGACATCAACTAGATCAGTGCTGTATTTGTGTAATGCTAGACACAACATATACATATAACATGAACACTGTTGTACAAAAATAATATCTATGCAATGCAGTGACTACAGTGAAATGTAGTCTTAGCAAAACACCAATGTTGTCAATAATGGGAAATTATTTGATGCTGCTTCAGTTTTTAAATTTAGATTTAAATTAATTAAAATTAGATAAAATTAAAAAGTTAGTTCTTTAGTCATACTAACCTTGTGTCTTAGAAAGTTCAACCTAGTGGAAATATATAATATATTAGATGTAGTGTGGGAACAAGAGGAGTATCAGAAAAAACTAAATGCAAGGTATCTGCACATTATCACTAGGATTATCACAATAATCCAGATTGGACATAAGGAAGCTCCACTACAGCTGTGATAGAAAAATGTCAAATATTTTTCATATATCAAGTAGAATCAGCAAGACATGGTGACTAATGGGATGTAAGAAGCCAAAAATTTCGGAAAGATTTTCAAACACTGTAAAGTACACCTGTAAGCCTCCATCTCAGTTAATTTATTCCAATTCACTAGATCCTCTATACCAGTACTAGTGTCCAGGAAGTTGTGTTTGTCACTGGTATCTGAATTAGGGGCCACGTCTGCTAATTACTCCCAGTATTTATCTCCCTTTCTTCCAATAATTAAATTTTTTTTTAATTTTGCTCATGTAAGCCACTTAGGTTCATGGTTCTTTCCCCACTTTATTGGTCCGTGGATCTTCAGTTATGGCCAATTGGAGATAATTAGAATTGTGTGGCAGTTTGGGGGAACCTTCCTTAAATGTACCTGGCTCATCCCCTTTTCTCTCTCTCTTCCTCTATGCCTCCATTCTGCTGCCCAGATTTGAATACGATGATTTGGAGGGCTTTGGAGCAGAGCCACAATGCCAGACTTAAATTGCCCACCTCCAGAATTTTATGTGACAGAAAATGTTTCTTGGTTGAACCACTGTCCTTCTGGGTCTATCTGTCTTACTCACAGCCAAACATAATCTTTATCAGTGCACCTAGGTTGCTGTACACTAAGAACAGTCATCAAACCCTCCTATCTCATCTCCATCAAAAGCAGAGTAAAGATTTCCCGTGAATGTTCCCTTGTAGGTACTCATCCCCACCTCATCAAAAACTCAAGTACCTGCAAGAGGGAAGCACTTATATTTTCCTTCTAGGACATGTTTTTCTGGCAGGATGAGGGAAGTGCTAAATGACATTTTTGAAAGTTACATGACTTTTAGAAGTAAAGGCATTAGGGGATGCTATTTGAGATTATCCCTGAGGGAAGAAGAGCAGCCATGTTGATTTATGGAAAGAAAGGCTCCTAAGCTTGAGAAACACAAGTAGTGGGCATTGGCAGAAGTAAGTGGAATTATCAAACCCTGCTATCTTTGGCTTTTACGATTAGAGTAACTGATTGTTCCCCCATGTCTGTCTTTGGGAAACTGAAACAGAGCAATGCTTTGAGGCAGGTAGAGAAAGGGGAGTTACAATCCAGGAGGGAACAGTCTTGTCTTGCCATCTCCTAAATCACCAATTTACAATAATACCATTCTGACACTTGGACTTATTAACTCTTGACTCCTAACTCCAACTGTGGGAATCCTAGTTTCTTTCAAGAGTGAAGACAGAACTCTAGCCAAACGGATGCCATATTCTGATTCATTCAGAGTTTGCAGAGGGTGCTTACAGCTCTTCTTTAAAAAGGCAGAACTGAAACTAGACCCACAGAAAAGTCTGGGGATTGAGGCTATGATGTCCATCCTTGACCTGTTTTGAGGTAAATTCCTGACATAAAGAACCAGATATAAGATGTATGTCCTTCACACTGTAAGGATGGAGGTTTCTGTCCTAAGGCTGGGAATAAATACTCCCGTGAACTCCCATACCCAAATTAACCCCTGTAGACATGTGATTGACCCTTACCCCACTCAGCCCAGAAACAAATATTTCAACTCCTTCCTCCACCAGCCTACCATCTACTAAATTTGCATAAGTTCTAATCACAACCTCTGACACTCTGTCTCTGTGATTTCATTTCCTATCAGGATGCTGGGACCAAGGACCTTCTTCTAGCCTAAGATAGCCTTTCTAAGGGGACATACAGACAGATCTGAAATGTATCTGCCTACAAAGATCTGCCTGTTAATTTAGAAAGGCAGATCAATAAAAAGATACTCATGTGTATTGCAACTAAGAGCTATGAAAGGGGGCTGAGGCAGGTAGGCACCAAAAATAGAGTCTAGCAGGACTTCATGAAGTAGTATGAAAACTCCTGATTGTTACAGGTAGGAACAGTAAAGGCAAATTTTTCTTATTAGCTTTGTGCAAAGGTAATGAGAAAAACAATCCTTTATATTAATAACAAGTAAGGGCCAAGAGTCAGGAATAAGTGAAGGATTGGGCAGCCCCTTCTGTAAGGGTCCCATAGGTTGCATTACAGCATTTTTTGCATGCAAATCTTGCAATAACCTCCATTTCTTTTTTGATTACAAAAACAGGTGTGTTTTAAGGACTAGTAGATGTTTTAAATGACCCAACTTTAGTTGTTTTGCAACCAATTTTTGTAATGTTTGTAATTTTTCTTTAGGAAGGGGCCATTGCTCCACCCAAACAGGTTGCTGTTGGGTCCATGTTAGAGCAATGGGAATAATATTTGGGATAGTAGCAGCAGCCCCTATTAAAAAGGATCAATCTTTAAGGTCAGGTTTCACTGAGCAAGAAAGTCCCTGCCGCATAGAGTACAGGGTATTGGTAATATAAAAGCAGTTACAAAGGCCGTTTTATTTTTAGGCCCTTGGACCTTTAGTGGGTGAGAACTTATTTTAGGTGCCATCATTCCATCAACTCCTTAATAGTAACATCAGATTTGTGTTTTTGCCAATCAGAAGGCCAATTAAAACTGGAAATAATAGTTTTGTCCACTCCTGTGTCTAATAACCCTGTAAATTGCTTTCCTTGTATTGAAACTGTTAAAACAGGTCTCTTTATCGGTTAATGGATGTGTCCAAAAAGCTTTCTGTCCTGCATGTCCAAAGCCCTTATCTCCTCTGTTATTATCAGCAAATTTTTGAGCAGGTAAATAAGGTATCAAAATAATTTGAGCAATTCGAGATTGCTTAGGAATAATGTAATAAGAAGAGGCATGAACCATAATTTTAATTTTTCCAGTATAATCATTATCAATAACACAAGGTAAAACTGTTAACCCGTTTAAGCCCACAGATAATCTCCCTAATAGCAATCCAAAATACCCAGAAGGTAAAGGTCCCCAAACTCCAGTAGAGATTAAGTAGGTTTTATTACTGTCATGTATCAACTCATTATCAATAGTCATTAGATCTAAACTTGCACTCCCGGGGGAAGATGTGATGAGGTCAGAAATGGTGAGATGGGACTTTGGCTGACAGTGATTTCCTATATTTGTTTTTGAGGGGCCCCTGGGAGGGTGCCCTGCTTTGAAATAGCCTTTAACAATTGCTGCCGAATACGGAAATAAATCCTCTGCTGTACTGTCAGCTGCTGTCCCATAGTTACATTGCGGCGCACCTGATAGGCTGAAAGTCCCCGATATAAATTTTTCCCCTTACTTACATGTAGTCACCACGCTGATATCACGTCGGGGTCACCAAATGTCGGTGGCGCGATATCATGTACACACGAACACCATGTGGAGAGAAGCGAAGCAGTTCTCTGTTTATTGACTCTTGGAAAAAGGTTTATATAGGACATGCACGATGCCTCACATATCATCTAAGTTATGACAATGTTAATAATCTTAATCTATTTAGGTCCCCAAGTTCCTGCAGTAAGCACAGGATGTTACATGATCAAGGACAGACTGTTTTAAAGTTCGTCACGAAACTTCATTAAGTAGGCCATCTCTCATCCAGCCGGCTGTGCCTGTCTTAGGTTGTCCTCCTCTGAGGATCTTACCCGTCATTGACTATCCAGCCATCTATACTGGATACATGATGACATTCCTCACAGCTTGTTTATCAGTTCAGCCCACGGCTTATTCTCTAGAGCCTTCAGGCGGGGGCCTACACAAAGGTATCATAATAAAAAACTGTGTTGCTGACATAAAGACAGGCATACAGATCAATGGAACAGAATTCAGAGTCCATAAAAACTCACACATGGACCGTCAATTGATTTTGACAAGGGGGCTAAGACCATTCAATGGGGGAAAGAACAGTCTCTTCAACAAATGGTGCTGGGAAAACGAGACACCTACATGCAGAAGAATGAATTTGGACACGTACCTCACACCATAATCAAAAATTAACTCAAAATGGATCAAAGATTTAAAAGTAAGAGTTAATACTATAAAACTCTTAAAATAAAACATATAGGGGAATCTTCATGACACTGGATTTGGCAACAATTTCTTGGACATGATACTGCAAGCACAGAAAAAATAAATCAATTGGACTTCATCAAAATTAAATACTTTTGTGCATCAAAGGTAAATATAAATGTAGTAAAAAGGCAACCCTCAGAAAGGGAAAAAGATTTTCAAATTATTTATCTGACAGGAAATTAATATCCAAAATATATAAAGAATTTCTACAACTCAACAATAGAAAACAAACAACCCCATTCTTAAGTGAGCAAATGAATAGATATTTCTTCCATGAAAATATACAAATGGCCAAAAAGAACATGAAAAGATGATCAATATCATTCATTATTGGGGAAATGCAAATCAAAACCACAATTAGATACCACTTCACATGCATTATGATGGCTACTATTATAAAAGAAAAAAGATAATGACAAGTGTTGGTGAGGATGTGGAGAAATTAGAACTCTTGTGCATTGCTGGTAGGAATGTAAAACGGTGCAGCTGCTGTGGAAAACAATATGGTGGTTCCTCGAAAATTCTGACATAGAATTACCCTGTAATCCAACAATCCCACTTTAAGGTATATACCCAAAAGAACTGAAGGCAAGAATTTAAATGGATATTTGTACACCAATGTTCATAGCAACATTACAGTAGCCAAAGGTGGTGGAAAAAAACACATGTACACAATAGATGAGTGCATAAACAAAATGTAGTTTACACATATTATGAAATATTATTCAGCTTTAAAAAGGAGTACAATTTTAATACATGCTACCACATGGAAACCCTGAAAATATTATGCTAAATGAAATAAGCCAGACACAAAATATCAAATATTGTATGATTTCACTTATATAAGGTACTCAGAACAGTCAAATTCAGAGACAGAAAGTAGAATGTGGTTACCAGGGGCTTACGGGAGCAGAGGCTGGGGTGAAGGGGAGTCACTGTTTGATAAGTACATAGTTTCAGTTTTGGATGATACAGAGGGTCTGGAGATGGATAGTGATAGTGTGAATTGCTTAGTCCTACTGAGCTGAACACTTAAAAATGGTTAAAATGGTAAACATTATAATATGTATTTTAACCATAATAAGAAAAATAACAAAAGAAACATAGACTACCAATATATTTATAAAATATAAAAGAAGGCTTTTATAATCCGTGTGTGGGTGCATGACATCCAAGTAGAAAACAAAGTAAATAATGAATAAACTTACCTATGAAAATAGTAAAGCTCCTATTTCAATATCCCCTTGAGCAACGTTAAAGCAAATTAAGTGGAAAATTTTTGTTCCAACTATGAGAAACAAAATACTGAACTTAATTTTTAAAATAATATACATATGAATACATCAATGTAAAAAGAATGAGCTAAGGATAGAAATGGAGATTTAATAAAAGAGGAATAAAAAATGAATGAATGTGTACATAAAAACTGTCTAGCTTACGACAAATAAAAATGTTATAAAATATGTCATATTGGCCTTAAAACTGACACTAGCAAGTTTTTATTAAAATAATATCCATTGTATCTTAATTTTGATGTGCTATTAATCCCTAATCAATTTTGGTGATAAATAAACCATACATAACTTTTGTAGAGAGTATGTTACATCCTTATTTAAAATAAGCATATGTTTAAGTCCAGCAATCCATCTATATATCTCATGTTAATGAGATAAACTAGAGTGAAAAAAGTACATTTCTATAGGGTTATTTATATTAACAAGGTTTGAAAATGATCAACAACAATTGTGTACAGAAAGATAAAGTATTGTAGTCCAAAAAAATTGGAAAACTTGATAGATATTAATAATTATGTAGATATAATAACTGATATTCACAAGACTTGTTTCTTTTTTAGTTGATTTTTATTGAATAAAAAGGTTCTTTAAATTCTGTGGTGTTTTACAATTTTCAAAAATTTCACACACATGACTTAATGTAATCTCATAAAAACCCTTTTGTCCTCCCTACCCCTATACTGCCCCTCCTCCCATTCCTTTCCCCACTGGTTACCACTAGTTTGTTCTCTATATCTGTGAGTCGGCTTCTTTTCTTCTTTTTGTTCACTAGTTTGAGGTATTTTTTAGATTCCACATATAAGTGATATCATACAGTATTTGTCTTTCTCTGACTTATTTCACTTAGCATAATGCCCTCCAAGTCCATCCATGTTGCTGCAAATGGCAGATTTTCATTCTTTTTATGGCTGGGTAGTATTCCATTGTGAATATATACCACATCTCTATCCATTTGTTGATGGACGCTTAGATTGCTTCTATACCTTGGCAATTGTAAATAACGCTGCTATGAACATTGGGGTGCATGTATCTTCTTGAATTAGTGTTTTTTTTTTCAGATATATATCCAGAAGAGGAATTGCTGGGTCATATGGTAGTTCTATTTGTAGTTTTTTGAGAAACCTCCATACTGTTTTCCACAGTTGCTGCACCAATTTACATTCCCACCAACAATGTACAAAGGTTCCCTTTTCTCCACATTCTTGCCAACATTTGTTATTTGTGTTCTTTTTGATGATAGCCATTCTGACTGGTGTGATGCGATATCTCGTTGTTGATTTGACTTTCATGTCCTTGATGATTTGTGATGTTGAGCATCTTTCTGTGTGCCTGTTGGCCTTCTACATTTCCTCTTTGGAAAAATGTCTATTCAGTTCTCCCGCCCATTTTCTAATCAGGTTACTTGTTTTTTTGACGTTGAGTTGTATGAGCTGTTTAATACATTGGATATTAACCCCTTATTTGCAATGATCTTCTCCCATTCAGTAGAACTGTCTTTTCATTATGTCAATGGTTTCCTTTGTGTACAAAAGCTTTTAAGTTTAATTAGGTCCCATAAGTTTATTTTTGCTTTTGTTTTCTTTACTTTAGGAGGCAGATCTAAAAAAAAATATTGCTGTGATTTATGTCAGTGTTCTGCCTATGTTTTCCTCTAGGAGTTTTATAGTATCTGATCTTCCATTTAGGTCTTTAATCCATTTTGATTTTATTTTTGTATATGGTGTCAGAGAGTGTTCTAATTTCATTCTTTTACATGTCCAGGTTTCCTAGCACCACTTATTGAAGAGACAGTCTTTTCTCCTGATATTCACAAGATTTTGAGAAAAAGTTTACAAACAAAACTCCTTAATTTATTGCTAATTATCAGAGAAATGCAAAGAAAAACTACAATGAGGTATCACCTCACACCAGTCAGAACAGCCATCGTTAAAAAGTCCATGAATAATAAATACTGGAGAAAGTGTGGACTTTTTAATGATGGCCACACATTACTTGTGAAATTAAAGACATTTAAGAATTTCAGAAAATATTTCCAAGGGGGGAAAAATGAGGATTATGAAGGATAAACTATAAGAAGAGGAAAATATAACAATCACTGTGAGATGTACAGGTAGGGAAAAGTAAGAAAATTAATAGGACTAAAGCAGAGCATTTCCATGTTCTAGAAGAATCCAGTTACAGCAGAAAAAATTTCCTGGATACTGTGAGATAACTCAGCTATCCAGATCTAATAATATATAAAATAATCCCAGCTTCTCTTCTATTAAATAAAAATAGTGTGTGCTGGTAAGTGATACAGGTGTTTATGGGTGTATATACATATATACAACCTGCTAGGTGCCTGTTTCATAAATTCCTTATAAATGTGAACTGCTATACCATCTTTTCCCTCTAAGAAACACACAAAAAAAGACTTTTTCCCCAAATGTACTATAAAATCTGTTTTAGAAAAATGATTTCCATAAAGAATTATCATTAAGCCTCAAGTGAATCATTCTATTAGATTACATCACAAGCATTTTTCTTATTATGATGAATACACAAAATGTTTATGAGCTGTAATTCAGTTCATCATATGGATATAAGAGACCAGTAACTATTATACATTTAGTTTGAACAAAACTTCTAAAGATTTTCTTAATTCTAGGAGTCTATTGTCACCCAGCAGTTAGGAGTCTAGATCATTTTCTTACATGGTATCATCAACCACTCATCACTTAACATACTCCTTGTCCCCAAGTTGGAGGATATTGATAAAGGATATGAGACATGGCACAGATGGCACATCCTGGCCAATAACAAAATGGGCTTTGACACTGGTGTTTATTGTCTAGAGAGTCCCTGGAAAGAACCATTCACTCCCCACTCTAATCCTGAACGCTCACAAAGCCTGTGATCTCATACAAATTGATGCTGAGACCAAGAAATCCCACATTCCATATTATCTCTCTGGAAAACTCAGATCTGTGATTTCTAAATATGCAACAATTTCCCCTCCTCCTCATGGTCCTTTTTAGAAACCGAGCAGCAAGAGGGGGAAAAAAAGAAACCACGAGACACTAGTATTTCTTGGAACACTGGGAGACTCAACTAAAAACAAAACCAAAAACAAAACAGAAGTGAAACAACCTCCCAGGCTACATTTGCCTTTATCCACACATAAACAAATGGAATTAAAGGGGAAGCTGGAATTGAGTTGACAGCAGTTCCTGGGGACAGAAGTCTAGTTCCAGTGGCTCTGAAATGTGTAGTTGGCCCCTAGGGTGAGACAGGAGGAAAGTAGGGCAAGGCATAGCCATTCAAGGAATGATAGAGCAATTAACACCAAAATGGTGGAAGATTCAACTCCCACTAGGCCTTGAGGCTCAAGATGGTGGGACATTTGACTTCTAGTAGACCTTGAGCTTCATTATGTGCTCATTATATTACTGACATGGTAAATGACACTCCCACGGGCACTACGACAGCTTTGAGGTTGACCATAAAAGGTCGAAGAGTGGATGGTGGCCCAATTCCTGGGGATCCCAGCCCCTTCCCCAGAGTAGTTGGAATGGTTCTCCCACTTCTTGGCACATGAAGCTACGCAGCCCATAAAAACTAGCAACACGGCGCGTCGCTGCCTTTCTTGCTCCCTCCTCTTGGGAGACGCCCACACTCTGCCTACACAGTGTGTATCTACTTTTACTTTAACTTGAGCACCCAACCCCTACACCTCGAGGCCTTTCTCTCACCTTCTGAAACAGCCTACACTCTATGTAATATGTATCTCCCTAAAAAAACCTACCTTTACTCAGCTGTGGCCCACTCCTGAATTCTTTCCTCTATGAAGCGGGGGCACATCTCAGGGACTCAACTGAGACCTGGGACATGGCCCTGCTCTTGCCCCACATTTGTTTTTCCTGTATCAAAGGAAGTGCCCCCTTCTAGGAATTCTACCTCCTGGACTTTCCCATCATGTCTTCCCAGAAACCGGTCACGAGGACACTTCCAGATGTAAAATTCTCATTCCAAGACTAGATCTCTGCCTCCTTGCTGGAAACGTACATTCTAGGGCTTAGTACAGGACTTCTTTTATGGCGGTCATTTAACTTCGGCAGTCCCTAAGACAGTCTAGCGGGAACCCAGAGCACACAGCCCAAGCAAACTGAACCTACAAATAAGGCCACGCACCTCATCATCCCACCAACATATTCCCAAAGGCACGCACCGTGAGGGAGACACCCCCGGGCCCTCTCACGCCATCTGTCACGCACTACTCTTCTCACACACAAGACTGAGGCTCCAGACACGACACGCCCTGAGGCGCCTGTCCGTGACAAGGACCTTCTTACCCCGAGCGCCTCCCAGTGTCACCCCACCCTACCCTCACTGCTGGTTGCGACCCGGCTCTGGTGAAGTCGCCGGAGCCCTCCCACCCTCATTCTGCACTGACTACTTCCTCGGACAGGTCCAACTCACCGCCCAAAGTCCAAGCACCTTGAAGACACCGGAAAGGGACCTAGAGACGGAGGTTAATTTGCGCCCAGAGGCTCATGGGAAATAAGAGCCGGAAAATCCTCGGAGGCTCGGAGCCAGGCGGTTCAAAGCACTCTTCCTAGGCAAACTGGCCCCACCCAGCGAAAACCTGAGCTCGGCGACTTCTGGGAAATGTAGTCCGCAGTAGGTGAAGCCCCGGAAGCTCCCAGCATGCAACTCGGCTCTGCCTATCAGAGGAAGGTTTTCCAAAGGTCGCCGGGATTTCTGGTCTTTGGTGGAGGGAGACATTCGTGTCTTGCGCGAACCTGATGGCTCATTTGTCTTTATCGTGGCCGAGGGCGAATTAAAAGGGTCTCAGCGAAAGCTGAGGAACCCATTGTGGAATCCAGAGCGGGTGGGGATGGGAATGGGGTGGGAGGTGACCAGGGACCCCTCGGTAAGCTGAGACATGGCGCGTTAAGCGAGGTACAAGAGACTGGAGCAGGGTCTGGCAGTTGAGAAAATGAGTGTGTCTTGCTTTGTGTGAGTTTGTGGGTCCGATTCGGTGTCTGGAACTCTGTGTAGAGTTGTTTATATTCATGGGGTAGTTTCTGCAAATATGAATCTTTGTTTCCTTTGGGGTAAGGTGGTTTATGTTAGATACTATATGCCACTGTTGGAAAGCAACAATAAGTGGTCGTAAATGGTAATTGTGCCCATGGGGACCTTGAGGAGGTGTCTGTAGGACTGAGACTTGAGGTCTGTGACTTTGTATGTTTCTCTTAATGTCAGTAACTGAAGGTGACAATATTTGTGAGATATTTTTCCTGATACGCTTTTCTTTTGATTGTGAAAGTAGACCACCATCCAGCTGGGATTGAAAAACTACAATGTTGCCTCGCTTGGTATGTGTTAGTTTGATTATGTGACTACCAGCCACTATATGTGACTGTGTGTTGTGACAGTGAGTGACAATAGTCCACAATTTTGTTACCTATAAAATAGTGTTACTACATCGTCTTGGAAGAATCAAATTTAACATGCAGAAAAAGGTTTGCAACTTACCTGCCAAAAATTTGGATATTTTATAATGAATCAAAGATGGATAATTAGGTGTGGAGGACCTATACAGTGGAATAGTGCACAGCAGTGAAAGCTACAGAATTTAACAAATATGATGAGCAACAAATCAGAAATATACATACTGTATAATTCCATTCATAAAACTTTAAAAAGAGGCAAAATAAATGGTATTTTGTGCATAAATGGTACATAATTTAAAAAAAACAGGATATGAGAAAATTCAGGAATGCAGAAACTACAGGAAGGCAGGAAGATGAAGAGATAAGTTTGCAGAAGGATTCTGAGTTATTTTGTGTATTCTACTTCTTAAGTTGGATTGTATTTACATAATTGTATACTTTCAAAATATATTCCTCATTAGTTATAAATAATTTACTTGTGATGAAATTTAAATATGTTTTGATATAGAGGTTGAAGGCAACTGTGTACATTTGTATATGAATAATTGTATGAACATGGAGAAAGTTATGGGATATGTATGCCAGATTTTTAACATTGTTCTACACAAGGAGAGTGCAGGGGCTTGTGAAAGTATGTACAGAGGAGAAACTGGTAAGTGATGTAAGAAAAATGCCTGTTAAAAGTTTAAAATAAAATACATACATACATCTCTGTTATTTACATGTGTATGCGTTAGAAGATACTAAGAAATACTCAAGATCATTATCACAAGGTAATAGGCTTTCAGGTATTTTCACTTGGTATTTTTATGCCCTGCTTGAAATTTTGACAAAGTGTATTTTGTGTAATGTAAGTATGGCCACCCCTGCTTTCTTTTCTATTCATCCATCAGTTCATCTTTCCTTTTATCCATACATCCATCTGTCGACGGAAATCATCACTAAGCCACCTATACTTGGAATAGAAAAGAGTCATTTGAGCCAAACTCAGAACTATAGCCCAGCAGACAGCCTCTCATGTAGCTCCAAGGATCTACTCCGGAGAAGAAAACAAACAGTGACACTGGGCGCAGCCTTTGTGAGTGGGCTACGTTTCAGTCATGCTGAGAGGCATGGGAGTAGGACTGTGGGCGAGATGGAGCTGGCAGAATGGAGTCAGTGTGGTTGACTCGCACACACACTTTACCCATTTCACTTTCCACCCCACCACTTGCCTCCCACTCTGGTAACTGCCATTCTGTTCTCTATATCTACATGTTTGGTTAGATTTGGTTGGATTTGTTCATTATTTTGTTTTTTGTTTGGTTTTTATATTCCACATATGAGTGAAATCATACAGCATTTGTTTTTTCTCTAACTTACTTCACCTAGCATGATGCCCTCTAAGTCCATCCATGTTGCTGCAAATGACAAAATTTCATTCTTATGGTTGAGTACTATATATATATATATATATATGCCACATCTTCTTTATCCATTCATCTGTTGACGGACACACGTTGCTTCCATATCTTGGCAATTTTAAATAATGTTGCTATGAACACTGGGGTGCATGTATCTTTTCAAATGAGTGTTTTTGGTTTTTTTCAGATTTATTCCCAGAGTGGAATATAGAGATTTAACCCCTTTTAAATGTTGAATTATTATCTAACTGTCCAGTATAACTTTCTGTGATGCTGATAATGTTTTATTTATATCTATGTTGTCCAATATAGTAATGACTAGTCACACTGGCTACTGAGCATTTGAAATGTGACTAGACTGACTAAGTAACTGACTATTAAATTTTATTTAATTTTAATAACTTTAAATAGCCACAAATAGCTACCATATTGGTCAACTGAGAGTAACAATTCCTCAAAAGATGAACACTGAGGTTGGTTTCAGTTCTTCAGTATTACAGACATGCCTTCAGTAAGCATTACTATATCCATACCTTTTCCCTTCAAGTCAGCATTTTTGTAAGCTGTATTCTTAAATGTAAAAATGCTCATTGATTAGGGGTTTGTTTTCAGACATTGTAATAGTTACTAATTCAACTCAATTGTAAAAAGGTTGTTGTCATTACCAATAGCTACCTATGAGAATTCTCATTTCTGCCACATTCTCAATGATACTGTATACTATGTACATTTGTTTTTTAAATTTGATAAGTGAAAATGTGGTATGTCATTTTTTTCTGTTATCAATTTTTTGCCTCAGCTCACAATGGTAAGCCTTACCAGGAAACGGCACTAGGGGGACATTGCAGAAGGAGGAGGTAGGACTTTGGGGAGCTCCCCAACCCCCAATCAACAAAACAGTAAATCAAGCCCTGATTTGTTGCAATTGTCAGTTCCCATGGTGTGAACAGTCCTGGTCATGGCCAATTTCTAGCTACCAATGTGGTATTCCTGCAGGTGGAGTTGGGAAGAGATGGACAGTAGTATACCATGATACAGTATTTCCACCATACAGATGCAATAGACATAATCTCAAGAGGATAGTTAATAATTAGGAAGTAACATGTTGGATATTTATTACCTTAGTTTTCTAAATGTATTCACTTTGTTGTAAGTCTACATAATTTTTAAATACAGTCAGCCCTCCATATCCACCCATTCGGCATCACTGGATTCAACCGTTAATCCAAAATATTTTTTAAAATTCCAGAAATTTCCAAAAAGTAAAATGAATTTGCTGCAAGACAGCAACTATTTACATAGAATTTACATTGTATTAAGTACAAGTAATCTACAGATGATTTAAAGTATAAGGAAGGATGTACATAGGTTACATGCAAATACTACACCGTTTTGTGTAAGGGACTTCAGCATCCTCAGCACTAACCCCAGGTGGGAGCCCTGGAACCCCAGTGGATACCATCTCAAATTTTGTGAGGATCTGCCACTAGAAACTGCCTCCATAACAAAGCTACATCTATCTACAGCCACTTAATCGCTCGCGCTCGCGCACGCACACACACACCCCTCTAAGGCCTTCAGATGCAGGCGCCTGCGCAATGCTAGCAACGACTACAACTCCCAGAAACCCCCGGAGCGGGTGGTTCCGTGGACTTTGGGTTTCCTGTGTCTCCTGCTTTTCTAGCTCTGGACTACATTTCCCATAGGCCACTGGGCCCAAACAACCGGGAATTTCCCAAGTGTCCGTACAGCATCCTAGTGGTTTTGGGGCTCCGCGTGTGAGCAGGTCCTGTGGAAGGAGAAATCGATGCAGAGTGAGGCGGCGAGGACTTTGGGAACTCGGAGCCCAGCCGGCAGCCACTGGCGGGAGGGAAGCGCTCCAGGAGAACGCAAGCTGCTGAAGGAAGTAATGGTGTGACAGATGTGACCGGGAGGGGTGGTCAAAACAGGTCAGGGTGTCTCCTGGACAGGTGCAACGGAGAGTCAGGTATGGGACACGACGTTTCCGTGATGGTGAGGGACAGACATGGTGTAAGGGTTGTGTGTGAACATCATGCGCATGGTAGAGCCAAGGTAGAGCCACATCTTTCACTATGTGAAAGATGATGTTGCATTTGCATGACTGCGCACATGACAGGACTGGGATGTCCTGTGACGGATGGAGTGTGTGTGTGTAAGTGTTTGTAAAAGAGGGCGTCTGTGCACACGAAATGGCCAGTGTATGTCTCTGTGACTGTATGTAGAATGCGTTGTATGTGCTTATCTAGTGCTCAGGGCGGATCTGGAGTGTTTCTCCACGACTGTGTGACAGACTGTATGTGTGTGTGCACCAGAGAGAAGGCAGCACTTTCTGCATGACAAGATCAGGATGAATCTGTGACTGTGATGGAACCGTGTTTTTGTGTATCATGACAGAGCAGGGGTGTGAACGTGTTGTGTGATGTGTGACAGGTCTGGGGTGTAGCTCTGTGATTATGTGGTACAACTGTGTATGTATGACCATCCATGCCTGCGACACGTCAGCATATAGCTCTGTGACTATATGTGACAAGTATTGTGTGTGTTTGTTGAGTGGTATGTTTGTTGCGTGGTACGTTTGTTGGGGGTGCTGCTTAGTATTATGTTTGCTCTAACTTTCTTTTTAAAAAATAGACACTCTAAATCTGAAGAAGTAAGTTAATTTCAATTCGTTTGCCAAGAGTTTTCATTATCATCATCATCATTATCATTATTATTATTATTATTATTATTATTATTATTATTATTAATTTCTGCTGATTTTTCATCAAATGTCTTTTCTGTATCCTCTAATATGACCATAAAGTTCTTCTTTATTTTGATAACATGGTAAGAATACATTGGTTATTTGAATGTTAAACCAACCTTACATTTTTGGAATAAGCCAACTACAGCATGATGTAAGATCCTTTTCGTAAATTGTTGTGTACTTCTGTTAATATTTTGTTAGTAGCTTGACTTATATTGCCAGCATGTACTGGGAAACTTGGGCTGAGATATTAGTATAAAATTTATCCTCAGCTTGGAGTGCCAGGATGTTTGGAGAAATCATCAAGGAAATTTCTGGAGGATTTTAACATCCATTCATGTCTTGAAGAATTTTTACAGATGACCCTAAATTTAACATAAGGAGACAAGCCACCATGAATTTCAGTAGCAAAAACAACAAACAACATAAATAGAACACCAAGAAATTTAGGTATTACATTTATTGCATACATAATGTAACATAAGTTCAAAAGAAAGAAAAATAAAAAGGATGAAAATTATAGGCTTTGTCCAACTTGGGAAGTTAGAAACCAAAGAATAACAGAGTGAATAACAAAAAAAAGTGTCAAAGCAAGTAATAAGCATAAATTAAGTAGAAAACACTGATGCAACAGAGAGGCCAAACACCAATAACTGATTATTTAAAGTGAGTATTTGACACCCCAATGTTCACAGCAGCACTATTTATAATAGCCAAGATATGGAAACAACCGAAATGTCCATGGACAGATGACTGGATAAAGAAGTTGTGGTATATTTATATAATGGTATACTACTTAGCCATAAAAAATAAAATAATGCCATATGCAACAACATGGATGGACCTGGAGATCATCATTCTAAGTGTAGTAAGCCAGAAAGAGAAAGACAAATACAATATGATATCACTTATATGTAGAATCTAAAAACATGATACAAATGAACTTATTTACAAAACAGAAACAGACTCACAGACACAGAAAACAAACTTATGGTTACCAAAGGGGAAAGGAGGGGAGGGATAAATTAGGAGTTTGGGATTAGCAGATACACACTACTATACATAAAATAGAAAAACAACAAGGACCTATTGTATAGCACAGGGTTATCTTGTAATAACCTATAATGGAAAGGAATCTGAATATATAGATATTCTACATATAGATATATAGAATATATATATATATCTGAATCCCTTTGCTGTACACTTGAAACTAACACAACATTGTAAAACAACTATACTTCAATTTAAAAAAAATTTTTTAAAAATCGCCTGCAGAGAGGGAAGAGGAGAGTCACATTGAGGAAAGATCCCTTGCCTACTCCAGGATTTATATTTAGAAGTGAAGCAAAATGATATCTGTCACTGGCTTTTAGTGATTCAACCCAGATAGGGAGACAGACAGGGCAAAAATAACCATGAATTATTCCCCTCCTTCTGTCCACACAGTTTGTTAGTGCCCTTCCACACTGACTGAGCAAGCCTGGTGACTTGCTGGCCAGTGACATTAGCAAATATAACTTTGCAGAGCAAAGGCATGAAAAGCACTTGCTTACTGGAGGTTGTCCTTTTTCACTGCCCATTGGAATCTTGCCATTCCCATGGGGAGAACTGAGGCCTGACTGGCTAGCAGTCTTGTGAGTGAGACCAGCCTAGATCATCCAACCACCATCCAACCCATCAGCTGACCACAGACACGTGAGAGAGCCCAACAGTGACCAGTCAAGTCAGCCCATACCAGAAGAACAACCCAGGAGACACAGAGAATCAGGAGATACATAAAATACCTGTTGTTTTAAACCACTAAGTTTTGTCTGTTGCTTGTTGTGCAGCAGAAGCTAACTGATGCAGGAGGAGGGTATAGCTCAGTGGTAGAGTGAATACTTAGCATGCACGAGGTCCTGGGTTCAATCCAAGTGCCTCCATTAATAAATAAATAAATAAGCCTAATTACCACCCCCCCCCAAAAAAACTTTGTGGATAGAAATCCAGGGATCAAGAGAGACTCTTCTGGATGTTCTTCCCAACACTATCTGAGATCCCTTAGTCCCTTACCCCACCAGTGTAGACCATGGGTGAATGTATACACTGGTGTGGCCAGAACGTGGCCAAGTCTCCCCTGAAGTTCAGCCATTTCTGCTCCTACAGTGACAGCATATGATCCCTGCCCCCTCCCATCCATTCCTGGAGATCCATTCCTGGAGACCCCAGTCTCTTTAGTTCTCAGAAACCCGGAAGGTCAAAAAGGGCAGGGCTCCCAGAGTACAGCAAATCTTGCCCACCACCACATCCAAAAGGAGCAAAAGAAACTCAGGGAGAAGGAGGGATTCTTTTAAGGAGACACATTAAATGCAGGGTAGAGCCTGGGTCTCCTGGCCCACAAATGACCTTCCAACAACACCTGCCATCTTGATTTGCCTGTCTCTGATCCCAATCATCCATTGAGATGGTCTTAAAACCCACTCCTATCTAACTCCCAAGTCCTGCTACTTCTGGCTGTGGATCTCTTCCTAGAAGCCTTCTGACTTCTTTGTCATGAGCCAATCCTCCCATCCCTCTCCCACATCTGCTTCATCTGTGTGTGGCTTTCCAGTGTCACCATGTACAGTTGTTTGTGTTGGGGACTGCACAAGAGCACTACACCTAAGGGAGTACCATTCACATCATGGACATCTTTATTATTTTGAAAACAAATTTTTGGAAGTATTTGTGTATATTGTTACTCTTTTGCTGACTGCAAAGTGATTTATAATTTATTGCAACCACTTTCCAGCAGATGGCAGTAAAGTGTCTTGTTCCAACAGGGTAGGTAGCACCCATTCACTTCCACTTACAAAGGGTAAGTTTGAAAATGGAAAGACTTTGTTGATCTCATAGCATCTAAAATAGCCAGTGCTTCTAAACAAAGAACTACTTTTCCACCTGATATACAGAGAATCTTTTAAAAAAATCCCTACTGGTATCTGTGCTTTGGCTGCATTCAGTGTTTCATATTGCAGTTCATATTTCTGCAAATTATTTACTGCACCAGACCAGAATTATTGAATTCCAAATTTAAATGCACATGTCTTTTCACTTGGCATAAATCACTATATAATAACCAACATCCAATTACCATTAGTAATACACAAAGAACGTATGTGGGTGGAAATTAAAGAGTATTACACAATAGTCTGTTAATTATATTATTATAGCAGTGTTTATTATTGCTTTAGAAATTGCAACAGTATAAAAATTAACAATTATTTAAATTTAATGACTTGTTACCTGCATATTATTTTAAGGTGTTAAAATTCTTAAAAGAAAAAAACTAACTCTATTTGACACTATCAAGAAGGAAAAATAATCAGGATCAGAAAGTGGAAAACTATTACAGAATTAACTGGTTCACTGAATACATTTTGTGAAAAATAAGGTGGCACGGGGAAAAATTTTCCACAGATGTTATTTCAGGTGAATATAGATGAATCCAGACCCATTAATGATTGGCATGAATTTGCCTACCTCCGTGTAAACCGTGAAGGAAAAATTTCAAGAAATGAGTGGGAGAGGAGAAAAATGAAAATGAAGAATCCTTTAATTCAATATGATTTTTGCATCTTTAATTCAATTCAGGTACCCAGCCATCTAATTTGAATATTAGAGTCTTAAATCTAAACTCAACATTTGAATGTTACGATATCAAACTCAAATTTAAACTCTTTAAAATTATTCCCTTTAAATAAGAATGTTTAACTTCCAAAAGACAATATGGTAGACAGAAATGTTGTTTCACCATATCGTTCCAATTGGGAAATAAATGATCAGATTTGGGTAAGTTTATTTTATCTCAAAGATTCCTGTAACCCATCTTTATGTCAAACTCTGGAGATTGGGGGAAAAAATACACTAAAAAAGAGAATGAGTAGAGTGTGGCAGATGCTGTGATCTGCCACCAAGAACTGCTTAGGAAGGAAGGACTTCTCTCAGCTGATGCCCCCTTGGGGATTGCCTCAGCTGCTGAGAGCCCCACACACCAGAGCTTCCTGGGGTGGACTGAGCCCTTTGTTGGGACTGCATCACAGCCCTGCTTCTCCTGGACCTGCACCCTTTGCTTCCCTTCCACAGCTTGGGTCCCACTGTCCTTACCATTAATCTCTGCCTCAGTCTTGCCTCCCAAGGGGCCACACACAAATTGGTAGCCTTGATCACATATTTAAAAACAAGAAAGTGAAGGGCACATCCACAATAGTTTGCAGTATTCAAAGTTAGGATCTGATTTAGTATACACCCAAAAGAATTGAAAACAAGGTCCCAAACAGACGTCTGTACACCAATGTTCATTGCAGCCTTATTCACAATGGCCAAGAGGTCGAAGCAATCCAAGTGCACTTCGATGGGTGAATGGATAAAGCAAATGCAGTATATAAATATGATGGACTATTACTCAACCTTAAAAAAAGAAAGGAAATTCTGATACATGCTACAACATGGATGAACCATGTGGATATGATACTAAATGAAATAAGCCAGTCGTAACAAGATAAACATTGTACGATTCCACGTATATGAAGTATCTAGAGTAGTCAAATTCATAGAAACACAAAGTAGAATGGTGGATGCCCGCGTTTGTGGGGAGAGGGTACGAGAAGATGTTGTTTAATGGGTCTAAAGTTTCAGTTTTGCAGGACGAAAAAGGTCGAAAAGATTGGTCACACAACAACGTAAACATACTTAACACTACTAAACTGTAAAAAAAAAAAAAGTAAAATCTGATCTGAAAAAGAAATATTGATGTGGCAGGCAGATTTTATTACATGAAAATAAAAGAACATATTGGCATACAATACACACAATTCAGTTTTTTGGCAAGTCAGTGACTAGAGTTCCAGAAGAAAACTCCCCAGTTCTAATTAACGTATCAAAGAACATTTATGCAGAATATAAAGATTGTCAGCAAGTGATGTCACACACTATTTTAGGAGATGACATTTTAAAAAAAACACAAATCATTACAATTATATCATGTTAAGGATTAGTGGAATCATTTCGAATAAGGTAAGGAATACTAAGTAACTCTTAATTATTTTGGCTACAAAAGCCTGTTTGTAGTTAAAAGCCAGTTAACAGTTTTTGCTAGGTAGGTGAATTTCCAGATTGCACCTGTTCTTATATGTAAACATTTTGGGGACTTTTGTCTAGTAGAGGATACACACCAACACAGATGATGCATGCATTTAGTCAACTGCTGAAACAAATCAAATCTGGGGAAAAAAATCATTTGAGAAGCCAGGTATTTGTAAATGTGCATGGGAATGGACAAGTTCATGGGGACTTATGGAATACAACCAAAGATCCTTGAAAATTGTTCAAAGCATTCAACCCACCCATGTGGACGCTCCAACAGGCAGTTGAAGACATCCACACAGATGCTCCAGTAGGTGGTTGGGGTTGGGCAGAGACTGGGTAACACCTCCTGATCTGCCTCCTTTCTCTCTTCTTGGAAGAGCTAATCCTTCTTCTGCCCATTCTTTAAACCGAGTAACGAACAATGCAGCAAAAAGTTCTTTTTATACCACTGAACTTTTAAACATTATTCAAGCACTCCACAACTACTCTCCAGCTTCTAATAAATGAGTGTATTGAAAATAGACTTGAAACTATTCAACATGCAAAGAGAAAGTGGATTTGGTGGCATGAACACGCTAAGAATTCAATTCAAGGTGGCAAGTGGCGCCCTTTTAGAAATTGTTCATGACGTTCCTAAAGATTGGTACCTTAGAACATAAGCCAAAGTTGCCCTTCGAAAATCACCTACACTGAAATGGTGTTTTCAGTAAAATTAATATTTTGAGAAAAAAATGCAAAAATCCAATTCAAGATTTGGTTAAGAGCACCTAAGCGGGGAAGAATAAATTACGCAAGACCAGCAATATGTTAAAAATTGCCGAGTCCAGGTGATGGGTGCACTATTCTCTGCGTGTTTGTGTTTGTTTGACAATTTTTGAAAAGTTTGAAAAGTAGCACCTTAATGGCCACCACAAAACACCCTCAGTTTTCCCCAATCTCTCAAATAATTAATCACTTAATTGCCGCAGTTTAATTACTAAAAAGTGATTACCAAAAAAAAAAAAAGAACTTCTAGGTTCATAGGGAACTCAGAGTTCATCCTCTGTAGATCCAGGAGCCCCGCCAAGATCTCTAGACCTAGATCACTGGGTCTCCACGTGATTACCCTTGATGAAATAAAATTCCTATTTTATGGCAAGATAAGAAAAATCTAAACATAAAAATTCTCTCTGCCCATTTGGGCATCCTCCTTTCCCCTTAGTGTATATTGTGCATCTGCATTAACCAGACCTCCTTAGGAGATAACTTCCTTCTTCAACGTGTAAAGGATCATGAAGCCCCAGGACTTGCTCTGTACCTGCAGATCAGGGTTGTGTAAACTGTCAATCTGTCATTCAACAGCTACCCCTTTGTCTCAAAAACGTATATAACTGTACTTTAACCTCTGATGGGTGGAAACAGTCCTCCGAGCTTTCAGAAAGACTGTCTCCTGAGTTATAATCCTCGGGTTGGCTTGAATACAATTTTTCATTTATTTCTTAGATGGACTACTGATTAATTTTTTGTCGACAACCTCCTGCAGTGGGGAGCTGCCCACCTAATATCTCACAGCATCCTAAGGGATCTGAAGGTGGCCAGAGTTAAAATCACACAGACACAGCCACACACTTACACAGCCACTTACACTCCCACACACACACACTCCCACACACACACACTCCGACACTGGTTGCCCAAGTCAAACTCTGAAACTGTGAAGCTCTGTGGACACCTCCAATGCCTCCACCTTTCAAAGGTGCTTCAGAAAACCCAGCCTCCTCCCCTGGCCAGTCTCTACTCTCTAGGGGCCCTTAGCTCCACCCTGCCCCTCAGGGACCAGCCCCTGACAGAGAGCCTGGGGCAGAGATGGGAGAAACAGGAAGAATAATTTAGATGCAAAACAGGTTTGGGTAACTGGGGCCTGCTGGGAGGAGCAGGAATTTGGCAAGTGTGGGTCCAGGACTCTGGTGAGTGTCCACAGTGCCTGGGTGTTTACTGTCAAGGGAAAATTGCACTGAGAAAAGTTAAACAGGCACAGCAGACTTTATTCAAGACTATGGCAATAGGAGAAAGAAACTAAACTCAACTCCGCTGAAACAAAACATGGAAGGGGCTTTCAGCGCTGGATGGGCTCTCGGGAAAGTGCCAGAGACAGAGGGGAGATTGATCCATGGGAGTAGATAGCACCCTGACCTACTCCTGAGTTTGCAAATGTTTTTCTCTGTGATCTGGCCATCTGTGTTTGCTAATTGCTGTGTATACAAGTTCAACTGCTACCCTCTCACAGAGCCCAGGGGACAGGGCTTCTATATTCCTTGATAATATCTCAAAGGGATGGCTCCCAAGTCCCTAAGGAAGACATTCCTGGGTTGTATAACTGGCAAGAGCTGGGAGAAGATTTACCTACATTTCAAAGGAACAGAGGAAGAATTTGCAGTGACAGGTGTTCCCAAGTAAATGTTCTAAGAAAAGGGAGATCGGGGGCCCATAGTCAGGAAGAAATCCATGTAAAGTTTCAGTGAGCTCAGGGGACTCTTACGGTTGCACTGGTCACTGCCATTATGTCGCCTATGCCCATCCATCTGCCTCTGCACATGCCTGGTGCTCCTCCAAGCCGCGAGAAGCAAGGCATATCAGGAGGTACCGACCTGGGGTCTCTGCCCTGGTTCCCACCGCCTGCAGGGACATCCATGTGGACCAGTGTCTGAGTGTCCACATGGGTTCGTCTGTGTCTTTGGGGGACAGTGTATCCCTCTGGTTGTCTGCCTGTGTCTCATCTCTTCCAATATTTTTGTTTGGTTGGTTTTGGGGTTTTTTGGGGGGTGGGGTGGGGGGGATAATTAGGTTTATTTATTTATTTAATGGAGGTACTGAGGATTGAACCCAGGACCTCGTGCATGCTAGACATGCACTCCACCACTGAGCTATACTCTCCCCCTCCTCCTCCAATGTTTTTTAATTCATTCATTTAAGAATCTAATACATACTTATTAAGCACCTTCTGTGGGCATGGCCCGTCCATCAAGTCTGGGTTTGTCTACCTTTGCATCTGTCCACACCAGGTCTATCTGTCCTTCTGCATCCCATGTGTAACTGCCTCTCCGGGTGTCTCTATCTCCCTGTCATTCTCTCTCTGCCTCTCTGTTTGCTTGTAAGTTTCATTGATTCACTCATTCATACATCACCAACATCCCCTGAGGCCTCTGAGGAGTTCACAGCCTGATGGAAGAGACAGACACTAGCCCAACCCAGGGTGACCAAGGCTGGGAGACAGGGAGGTGCTTGAGGCTGAGGGTGGGTGGATGATTGAGGTGGGGGGAGTCAGAGAAGTCTTCAGTAAGGAGGTGACGTTTGTGTCTCTGGGCCTGGAGACGGGGTCCCATTTAGGTGGTGTGTGCTGGGGCAGAGGAAGAGGAGAGAAATCAAGAGACCACGTGTGCCAACCTCAGACTAGAACACAGTGTGGAGAACAGGGTAGAAAGAGCCTGCAAAACACAAATCCCGCCAAAATTAAGGGTTCCAGGCCCCTAGCTCCCTCCTCCTTCAGACACAGGATCCAGGGCTCCAGCCTCTCCTCCCTCAGACCCAGGATCCAGGCCCCCAGCCTCTCCTCCCTCAGACCCAGGATCCAGGGCCCAGCCCCTCCTCCCTCAAACCCAGGACACAACACAGCCCCATCGTGATTATCTAGGAGGAGACCAGCCCAAGCGAGGGGGGGGGGCGGGGGTGGAGGAATCCTGGCCAGGCTGGGTAGCCCGGATGCCTGGGGCTTGGCTGGGAGAACCAGCCTGGCAGAAATCAGAGCAAGAGGAGCTGTCCTCGGTGTCTCCACTCAGCTCCACAACCTGGCAATGGGAGTCCCCAGAGCCATCCAGCTGTGCCTGTTTGGGATTGTTCTCTGCCTGACAGGTGTCCAGACTTTTGAGTCCAATGGTAAGAAGGGCAGTTGGGTGGGGGGACGTAGGATTCTCCTGGGTCTGAAGGAGGAGGGGCTGGGGCCTGGATCCTGGGTCTGAGGGAGGAGGGACTGGGGGCCTGGATCCTGGGTCTTGGTAGGAGGAGGCCTGGAGACCGTGTCCTCTCCATTTCTCATTCCCTCCTCCGTTCTTCCGATATCACTGATTTCCTCTAGTGTCTCTCGTCCACCACCCCAGCCTTTCCCATCCTCCTTGCCCACGCCCCCATTCAAAGGTTCTTCTGGAGAATCATGGAGGCTCCCTCCAGAACTGGCGGGGAACCTTAGCCTCATCCTTGGGCAACCCCCTCCCCCCGTTTGGGTCAGGACAGGGACATATTCATATCAGGACTGAAGCAAGTACAAAGACAGGGAATTCAAGAGGCCGGAAGGAGGCTGCGCCTGCTCCCAGTGATTGTGTATGTGTGTGCGTGCGCTCATTCACAGAAGAGAATTTGATTTCTGTTTGTGTCTAAGTGTTAGCATGTCCTGTGGGTCTCTGCGCTTGTGTGTGCTTCTCTGTACCAAGTTTTGGTGTCTGGGTGTTTGAACAAATGCTTTTATGGGTCTGTTTATCTCTGAGCCTCGGTTTCTTTGTAAAAGAGATGTGTGTATCAATTTGCATATCTGTTTCTCTTTGTGTCTGTGCATCTCTGTGATTGGTAGGCATGTATTTCTCTCCGTGTACCTGTGTTTGGGTGCTTTGATGTGTGTGTCCGTCTCTCTGTGTATCTGTGTCACGCGTCTCTGTGTATCCCGCATATGAATACAATTTTAAGTTGTCTATTTTTGTGGGTCTCTTTTTGGTGGATCTCTCACTTCACCTAATTGTGGTCTCTCATTTTATTTGTGAGTCTGTGATTCTTGAGTCTGTATCTGTCTCTCTCTGGGTACGACTTCCTCTGTTTCTGGGTCTGTGTGTTGTGACTGTTTCTGTATCCATATGTTTTTCTGCCTGTGATTGTGATTTTGCTTGTGTGAGATGCTGTGCCTTAGTTTGGGGGGGTTCTACTGGAGGGTCTGTGTGGTACTTATTTTGTGTGGCCTGTTTGTATCTGTTCTGTGTGCATATTGCTGGGGCTGTGTGTGTATTTGTATATGAGATTGCACATCCCACTGACTGTACTAAAGTGTCTGTTTTCAACTGGTGGCCTTTTGGTGCTGCTGGACATGGTGAGATTAGTTGGGAGAGGGGCAAACAGAGCAGAAGTGAATCACTTCCTCCTTTATCAAAATCTCAGTGGGCTTCCAGAGAGGGTGGAGATCTGGAACAGCCTAGGGGGAAAGAACTGGACTGACAGGTGCAGAGGTCATTACTGTGTCAAGAGGTAGACACAGCCATGATCAGGGTGGAGCCCTGAGTTCCTGGCACAGGCTCATCTCTGGCCTGCTCCTCTCACCCCACTCCTGCTCCTCTCCCCAGGGTCCCAAGCCCTGAAATGCTACAGTTTTCAGCACATCTACTTTGGGCCCTTTGACCTCAGTGGCACGAAATTCCTCAACATCTCCTGTCTCCACGGATGCTCTGAGGCTGTCTTGTCTCTGAACACAGGTGAGGGGCAAGAAGCACAGAAAAGGGGGGGGGGCTGTGAGACAGGGACAAGGATGAAAGATGCGGGGAGGGAGAGGAGTCAGGGGGCTTGGGGGGTGGAATTGGGTAGAAGAGGAGGGGAAAGATAAGGCTAGAGATAGGGAGGTGGAGGGAGGAGAAGGGAGCGAGAGAAAAGGGGATGAGGGCAAGAGATGGGAGGAGGAGACAGTGGGAAGCCAGGAAGAGGAGGTGGGAGAGGGCAGAAAGGAAGCCTGGAGGGAGAGGTGAGGCGGAGAGGGTTGGTGATGAGAGGGAGGGGAAGAGGCGAGGGGAGGAGGTGTAGGGGAAAGCGGAGTTTGAGAGGGAGGGAGGAAGCGATGGAAGGGAAGGGCAGGGCAGGAAGGAGAAGTGGGGCTGTGTGAGAGAGGAGAGCCCAGGAGGAGCTGGAGGAGAAGGAGGAGGGGAGGAGGAGAAGGAGGAAGAGAGAGGAGAGAAGAGATTAGAGACCGGAGGGAGAGATGTGGAGAGGTAAGACAGGAGGGGGCGTGGGAGAGGAGGAGAGAGCTGGAGAGGAGAAGGCAGCGCACCAGACCCCATCCCCTCCTGCCCCCAGGGTACCGCGCCGCAGTGACCCTGGTTCAGAAGGGGTGCTGGACAGGCCCGCCTACGGGCCAGATGCAGTGGAACGACAAGGCGCTGCCGCCCGACTACTCCGTGGTGCGCGGCTGTGGGACCGACTTCTGTAACGCGCACCTCTTGACCCACGACTCCCTCCCCAATCTGAGCCCAGGTGTGCGAGGGGGCGGGGCTGGGTGTGGGGCGGGACCAACCGGGCTGGGAGGGGCCCAGGCCCAGGCGGGAGGGGCGTGGCTTCCGCCGGGCTCCTCCCGTAGGCCCGCCAGGATTCCAGCCCCGACTTGGAGCCAGGCAGTGCGCACGCAACCCGCACGACCGTACCTGAGGACCATTATCTGAGTGTGCGTCTCCACTCTCGCCAGCGCCCAACCCACCCACGCTCAGCGGCATCGAGTGCTACGCCTGCGTGGGGATCCATCCAGAGGACTGCACCCCGGAGAAATCCCGGCGGGTCCAGTGTCACCAGGACCAAAGCGTCTGCTTCCAGGGCAATGGCCAAATGACCGCTGGTGAGGACCTGGGATTGTAGGAGGGCCTGGGCAACCGGTGTGGAGGCAGGGCAGGCCTGACAGGGAGACGCGGCTCCGGTCTGAAGGAGGAGGCATGGCCCTATTCTAAAGAGGGAGATTGGAAGGTGATCTAAGGGCCCAGTCGTGACCCTGGCCTCTGAGATGGAGGTTCAGGTGCAGCTGCCTCCCTCGATTCTGACCCCTCTCCACTGCTCTACCCCCAAGGCAATCTCTCAGTCCCTGTGTACATCAGAACCTGCCAGCGGCCCTCCTGCACCATCAAGGGCACCACCAGCCCGTGGACCAACATCGACCTCCAGGGCTCCTGCTGTGAGGGGCATCTCTGCAACAAGGACTCCGTGAGCCAGTCCTTCACCAGTGCCTTGGCCACCGCCCCTCCCCGGGCGCCCCACCTCCTGCTCCTGCTCCTCACGGTCCCCCTAATGGTTGGCACTCTGAGAGGACCCCTCGGGCTCTCCTCATAGACAGCCCCTCCAGCCTCTCCACAGGCAGGATACTGGGGGCAGGGCACACACACCCCGTTCTCACTGCCCAGTCCCTGGAATGTTGCACTCCTGTCTGTCTCTCTCTTTCTTCCTCCTACTTTCCCACCAATGCCCAGTCCTTACCTGGTCAGCAGGCCTGGGAGAAATTTGGCAGAGTCCCCAGCATCCCAGAGTGGGGAGAAACAGCCACATCCCACCCTGCATGAAGAGCAGACCTGATCGTAGATATCACTTGCTCAGCACCAGGCCCTGGTTCCTCAAAACCCATTTCCTGTGCTCTCTCTCCAGAGCCTAGGACCAGCTCCAGCAAGGAGCTACGATGATGTCTTTATTAGTATCATCAGGGGAGCCTCAAGAAGCAGTATATCCAGTATATTCTAGAAGTTCAGAGCCCAGACCTTGGAGCTAGGCTGCATGGATTCCAACCCTAGTTCTACTTGCCTGTGGGTGACCTTGGGCAAGATCCTTAACCTGTCTGAGCCTATGTTTCCTCATCTGTCAGGCAGGGGTGAAAATAAAACCTACCATAATGACAAGAACTACTTCAGAGTGGTTGTGATCAGGATTTAATGGGATGAATATGGAGTCCCAGGGACACAAAAGTCACCCAAGTAGCCAACTGTCTTAATCCCCATGTTACAGATGAGGAAATCAGAGGTGAAGGCATTTGTTTGAGCTCATATATCTAGTAAATGGGGAACCTGGAGTGTGACTTCAAGCCCTATGAACTGCTAGGCAACTCTATCTCCCAGACACATGAGTGTTGATTAAACCGACAGAAAAACACTGGAGGCAAAGCTGAACCAGGCAAAATTCTCCAACCCATGGAGATCAGGGAAGACTTCCTGGAGGAAGTAACCTTAAGCAAAATCCTAAAGGATAAAGAGGAAATGGCAAAGAGAAAGAGGAGGAAGGGCATTCTGGGTCAAGGAGAAAACCTGGACAAAGAGCTGGAGGTAGGAAGAGACCCAGAGTGTGCAGGACACTTACACAAGCAAGTGAGCTTCATAGACATGGAATCCTCCAGCACATCCTCTGTGCACGTGCTTTACAATGTCCTTTCGCATCATTTCCCCCCAACTTAATCCTCCTAACGACCCGGTGAGGTAAGCAGGAAAGGGCGCTGCATCCCCGTTTTGCAGACAAGTTGCCCAAGGCACAGGAAGAGAGAGTGATTTTCCAAGTAAGTGCCATAGCAAGGATGGACTTCCACATCTTCAACTCTCTTCCGCCAGGCAGCTTTGTAGGGAGGAGGGCATCTCAGAAACGCTGCTACATGCCTGTGAGGACAAGGAGAGGGGCTCTAGGTGTCCCTACAGCCTGACAAAGACGGGGAAGCTGAATGTCATTATTCGTACATTTGTCCCATGTACTGAGCACCTACTGTGTGCCAGGCACTATTCTAGTTGCTGGGCCTACAGCAGTAAACAAAACAGGCAAATTGCCCACAGTCTAGGAAATAGCCTTTCTAGTGGGGAAAGCCGACTTTGAATTTGATTGCAAATGTGGTTCAAAGCTACAGCGGTCTGTCTGATGTGTCCACTTGGCTAGGCTACAGTCCCAGTTATTTATTCAAATGCTAATCTCACTGTTGCTGTGAATGGTTTTTGGAGATGGGATGAAAGTCCATGATCAGTTGACTTTAACCAAGGGAGATTATCCAAGATCATCTGGCCAGGGGCTGATTCAGCCAGTTCAAACACCTTAAGAGCAGAGCTGAGGACTCCCTGCAAAAGAAATCCACCTGTAGACAGTAGCTTCAGCCCATGACCAACAGTTCCAGCCTGTCCTTCCTGACAGCCTGCCCTTCCTGACAGTCTGCCCTATGATTTTGAACTTGCCTGGCAGCCCCCCCAAATCACATAAGCCAATTCCTTGCAATCAGTCTCTTAATATATATCTCCCACTAGTTCTGTTGTTCGATTCCAAAGTGATACAGAATCCATTGGAGGATTTACACCAGGCGGATAGATAGATAGACAGACAGACAGACAGATAGAAAGATAGACAGATAGATAGATAGATATGCTACTCTGATTAGGGGTTGGGGCATCGGGGGTGACTTCACTGAGGACGAAGCCTGTGCTGGGTCCTGAAGGGTGAGTAGGAGGTCACCAGGTGGACAGAGTGGGGAAGAGCATTCCAGGTAGGAGGGCCACCCCACAACAAGGTCTCAGAAAACATTTGTTAAACGGCAGAGAGACAGCAGGACAGAAGAGGAACAAATAAGTGACAGAGGGAGCTACAGGGAAGGACAGTCAGCAAACATTTATAACCTCTTCTTCTGAACTGGGTGATGCCAGGGACCCAGCAATGAGTCAGACCCAACCCAGCCCTCCTGGCCTGGAAAGAGACAGTCCCAAACCTGGAGGCTCATGGCTGATGAATCACAAAGCACGAAGGTCTAAGGGAACTCCAAAGAGGTAAACCAGAGAAGGCTCTTGATGGGAATGGATCTCTGAGAAGACTCCTAAATGACAAGCAGGAATTGGCAAAGGAGCAGGAGGAAGGGCATTCCAGGTAGGAAGGACTGTATGCATCAGGGCGGGGCGTGGTCTGTGTACAAAGTGAGAAAAGAAGATGAGGATGGAGAGGGTGGCAGCACCCCTGAGGGGCTTAAAATGTCAGATGAGGATAAAGTTTCCAGAACTTACCCTGCAGCCAATGGAGATCCACAGAAGGGCTTCAAGCAGGGGAGAAGCATGGTCAAAGCCAGCTGTCCCTGTGATCCTGCAGGGGACCCATGGCGGGGAAAGAGGCAGCAAGACCAGGAAGAGGTTGGTGATGGGGTCTCTCATTCACGGTTTCCAGGGTCAGAGGTCACTTAGTGTTGAAGGGCTCAGAGGGAGAAGGAAGAACCAAGAAAACAGAATGTGTCAGGGCTGAGGTGTAAAATTCCTGACGAGTGAGGAGACTGGTTTCCTCTAGAGGTTGGGAAGGGGGATGTGGTCACAGAAGAACACACCGGAAGATTGTGGGGAGTGGCAGTTTTCTCTCTGGGTGTGTTGTGATTTCATGGAGGTTCACAAATATAGTCACTTGTCCAATATATAGCTCTATAGTTATGCACTCTCTGCACGCATGGTATATTTCATACCAAAAAAATTACTAATGCCAACAGCAAAGTCAAGGCTAGAGCCCAGGTCTTGGGACTCTCCGAGTGTGGCTTTTTAATCTTTGGTGACAGAGATCAGAATACTGGCTACCTCTGGTGTATCAACTGCGAGAGGGCACAGGAGAACCTCTTGTGACAATGAAGGTGCTCAATGACTTGCTTGAGGTAATGGTCACACGTGTCTATACACAGGGAGGACAGCATCAAGCTGTACTCCTAAGAACTGTGAACTTTACAATGTGTGTGAGCCAAACCCCAACAAAAAGAAACAAAATACAAAATATGACATATAATTAAGTGATATCATGTCTGGGATTTGCATGAAAATAACATAGGAAGTGAGTGAGTGGGAGGAGGCACAGGTGAGATGCAATTAACCATGAGCTGGTATTTGTTATATGGGTACATGGAGGTTTATTGTATTCTTCAGTGCACTTCTATTTGTTTGACGTTTTCCTTGATAATAATATGTATACAACTGTATGTATGCATGAATAGATAGATGATAGACAGAACACATACCTGTTGAACCCAATAACCCAGGCACTCCCTCCCTTCAGAATTCAGATGCCTGCCTTCTCTGAGTGATCCAGATGGTCCAATGCCTGGATCATGTACACACTGTCCCTTTCCTAACATTCTGCTGCCCTCCCCGGATTAATGGAAATGGGAGCCTGAGTCAGCACCAAGGACAGATCCACAGCACTGGGTCTCAGAACCACAGACAGCAACTCAACTCCTATAGGTGGGACAAAGGAAATGAGGAAATGACATCCTTCCCATTTCCAGGACAGTATGGAACAGGGGGAGAGGGTAGAGTTGAAGGAGAACCAATCAGTACTATTGAATAAGAGCATTCCTTCAAAAAAAACAGCCAGTGAGCATCTCCGATGCACCAGGCACTGTTCTGAATGCTGGGAATGGCAAGATCCCTGTCCTGAACAATTAGAAAAACAAGAAAACAAGATCATTTGAGTAGTCCTGAGTGCCATGATAAAGACAAAGCAATGAAATATCATATAGGGTTATTTATGAGGTGGGAGGAGACCATTTTTGAAGAGGTGGTCAAGGAGGAGACCGTATCAAGCAGCAAATGGATGAAGGAAAGGCATGATCCGTGAGTAGATTGGAGGTAAAAGCACCCAGGCTGAGGAGAAAGCAGGCACCAAGACCCTGAGGCAGGAAAGGGCAAGGCATGTTTGAGGAGCAGCAAGAAGGCCAATGTAGGGGAGCAAAGTAAACGGAGGGGAAAGTGGCAGGAGGGGTTTGGGCAAGATAGTAGTAGACCAAGACACACTAAGAGCAAGAGATAAAGAGTGATAGGAAAATATGAAAGATAAGCAGAGACTGAAAGAGTCAAGAAAGACTAAGAGGCAAAAAGAGAGAAGCAAAATGATACTAGCTGCAATTTATAAAGTGCAATTTCTACTATCTATTCCATTAGCTATTCATACATACTTTTATTATGGAAACTTTTAATAAAACATAAAAATGAGCAGATGAGTACGATAACTTATTTTTACTATTGTGTATTATTTCTCATGATTCTGAGGGTTGACTGGGCACTTCTGCTGGTCTCTTCAGAGGTCACTCAAGCAGCTGAATTCAGTTGGGGCTGGACTGGGGCTTTTGGCCAGGATGCTTTGATCCTCCTCTGCAAGGCCTCTCCATGTGACCAGTCGGGCTTCCTCACAGCATGGCAGCCTTAGAGTTTGAAAAGAACAAAAGCAAAAGCTTCTAGATCTCTTAAGAACTGGAATGGGAACTGGCCCAGCAGCATTTCCGCCACATCCTATTAGTCAGAACAATCCAAAAGCCAGCCAGATTGAAGGAGAAGGAACAAAGAGCCTACCTGTTGGTTGGAGAAGCCACACATTGGCACAGAGAGGAGGAATTACTGGAACCAGCTTGGGAGACAATGTACCACAAGTGCTTACATATGCCAGGCCCTGTGCTGAGGGATCCAGATATTCCACCTCACCTAATCCTCAAACAACCCTGTGAAACAGAATACAAGCATCCCCATTTGACAGGTTTCACAGGGCACATAGGGATAGCAGAGCTGGACATGAACTTAGGTCTGTCTCTAAATCAGGCTGAACATGTGTTATGCTCCACACAAAAATATAAAGTCAGTGGCCATGGTCATACTAAGGCTTGACTCAACTGACCCAAAGTCTCTAGACACCCAGAATGTGATAGAGCTGTACATATATATTTTTTCTTTCTTTTTTTACATTTATTTTTTTAATGGAGATACTGGGGATTGAACCCAGGGCCTTGTGCATGCTAAGCAGGCACTCTACCACTGAGCTATATACCCTCCCCTCAAAATATATATAAATTTAACCTAATAAAATACATAATTTTTAATTGGTGGGGAACACGGAGATACAAAGAGAAAGTAAAAACAGGCATGCACTTGGAGACAAAGACCAGGGAGACAGAAACTAAGAAGTAAGGCCAGTGAGATACAGAGAGAGAAGGAAAGACTCACAGAGAGAAAGGCAAAAGGGAGAGATTGACAGAGCCACAAAGTCTCCATCCTTTAGCCTGAGAGCTCCAATGGGAGCAGGGGTTTTATCTGTTAAGACTGTATCCCCAACGCTTAAAGCAGTACCTGACGCTCCATCAATGCCCGCCAGAAACGAGGCTAGACAAGCAGAGAGCCTGCAGTTCCAAAGACACCACCAGGTGGCAGTACCCCAATGCCCTGAAGCCTCCAAACGGCTAAATCCAAAAAACAGCGGTGGAGGATTTGCTGCCACAGACCTCAGACTTTCAGGATGTCTTCCCCCAGGGGCTGAGCCCCGCCTTTCTCTGCACAACCCTGGGCCATGAGTGACCTTTCCGTCAGAGACACCCTCTTCACCCCTCCGCCACCCTGCCTAGTTAAACAATTCTTTGTCTTTGGCCCCTTCCGGCTGGGCCCCAAGGCATCTGGGACATTTCCAGGCCCGGAGATGGGGCTGGGATGAAGGTGGGGCAGCTGGGAGGAAGCCAAGGAAAAGTCTTAGGGACTTTGGAATCAGTTCTTCTAGTCTTCCTGGACCAGGAATAGGGGATTCAGCCCCTTCTGCCTCAGACCCAGGAGTCCAGGCCCACAGCCCCTCCTCCCCTCAAAGTCCCATTCAGCTGCCCCACCCCCTCCTCTCGGCACAGGGGTCCCCTGGTGGTCCCCCCTCCCTCTTTTCCAGAGACCCCTCTCCCCCTCCACTCCCCACTCCAGGATTGAGACCAAGGCTGAGTCACAGGAAGCGCTGGGGCCCTGAGTCACCCTCTCTGGGCTGGAGGGAGCTGGCTCTGGAGCCGCATGTCCAACCAACTGACCCACACAGCCCAGAACTTCCCTTTGGAGGCAGGTGCCCTTCCCACTGCGACCACATTGCTGCCCACCCTGGCGTCTCCCACACCCAGCCTTCACTCTGTTTTTCTCTTTTAGTCATGATCTCTTTGGAGATAAAATTTCCCTCTGCTCTAACTTCCATGTCTTCATTCTGACTCCTGCTTTCTCTTTACCTCTGGGTTTCTTCTGTCTCTGTTTCTTTTGAGATTTTTAAAAATTTTCTCTCTCTCCTTCACCTCTTCCCCCACCTCCTCTGTCTCCCTCCCTCCCTCCCCTCTGGCTACAGCACTCAAAGTTTCCCTCTCTCTCTTCTGTCGGTCAGTTTTTCACAGTTGCCTGCACTGAAGCACAGAGGCTGTGGAGGGCCTGGGGCTCGTGGTCTTGTTCCGTGGCTGCTGACCCTCTCAGGCAGCTGCACTCTCTGCGTCTCTGGTCCTTGACACCTGGGCGAGGCTGTCCCCCAGCTGTGCTGGTGAACAGGAGAGGGAAATGGAGGCGGAGGTCAGCTTAGAGACCCTCTAAGAGAGAGATAGAGAGAGGCCCAAAGGGAGACCTAGAGGCAGGGAGAGAGCAAGACAGAGAAACCGCGTCACCGACAGAGAGAGAAAGACCTAGAATCAAAAAGAGATGCAGATACGAAGCACTAGAGACAGAGAGAATGAGACAGAAAAGAGAGCACAGAGATGGAGACAGAATCAGAGAGCGAGAGACAGAGACGGCAGCACAGAGACAGAGAAGGAGGAACACAGAGAGGGACAAGGGGGCAGAGTCAGTGCCAAGGAGGGAGAATGAAATAGAAAAGCAGAGATAGAGACAAGAGTTGCTGAGAGCCAGAGAGGCACAAAGAGAGGCAGAGCCAGAGAGAGAAACGGACACAGACAAACAGACAGAGAGATACTTAGAGACAGAGCCAGAACAGACCGAGGGAGACAAAGGCATAAAGGAGAGGAAGACAGACAGGGTCAGAGACAAAGATGAACCCAGAGGCTTCCAGAGCAGGAAAGACTGGGGTGAGGCCCCGAGAAGGTGAGAGGAAGGAGAGAGGCACAGAGAGAGGGAGAGACAGATGGGCGGCATCTTCTCCAGCAGATATGCGAGCGACGTCCAGGAGTGTCTCCATCACTCTCCCACCACCGCATCTCACCCCGAGTGGGAATCACATTTGCGCCATGGGGCGGGGCCCCAGCATAGGTTGTGTTTTTGTCACTGGGCGGGTCTATGTGTGCGGTTTGGTGTCTCTGGGTGTGTCTGTGTGGGTTGCGTTGGTGTGACGCCAGGCTTGCCTCTGTGTGTCTCATTGCGCTGTGGCTGGCGGGTCCACGTTCTTGCATGACATATGACACGGGAGCGGCGAGGAGTTACATCTGTGTGTTCCCCCAAGAGTGGTGTCCAGAGGGTCACCGGTGACACCATGCGAGTAGTTTTGTGTCACTGTGCCAGTGAGTCCCTGTGCATTGCTGTAAGACGGTTTTGATCTGTGTCCAGGTGTATGGTGTGTACGGGTCCACACATGACTTCTGCGCTGCTGCATGTGGTCACATGCTGCGTTGCTGTGACTTCTGGGAGTCACCAGGCATCACTCTGCATAGTATTTGTTTTCCTGCCTGTCAGTGTGTGTTGTGTCTCTTTATGGGCATCGTGTGTGTAAAGCTGTGTATCACTCAGGGATGTGACCTGTGTCTCCTTTGAGGTACCTGTCCGTGTCAGGGGCTGCTCCTTTCCCTGCCAAGAACACAGCCCGAGTACCCACACTTGGAGTGTTGTGTTTGCATGGCTATGGATCTCACTGTACCAGAGGGTGTCTCCTGATGCAATGTGTGGTGCTGATGCAAGTCTGTGTCGGCTGTGTCACTGGGTCACATCTGCTGTTTCATGTGACACATGGTGTTTGTGAAAGGCTGTGCTGGCAAGACTGTATCAATGTGTTTTGCGTCATTTTGTCTTTGCATATTACTCTGTATATGTTGTGTTTGTGTGGCCACCCATGTCGGAGTGTGTGGTGTCCCAGGCCGTGTGTAGGTGCGGTATGTGTTGTCAGTCTGAGGCGACGGTGCCTGATTTACTCTGTGCACATTGCTCTTGGGCATCGGGGTCCGTGTAGTTTGTGCCTGGCCCCGTGGGGCACCATTCTGGGTTGTGCCACGTGATGCATCGAAGTAGATCAGAATGTCTTACATGGGGCATGTGCTACTGGGGTTTCTGTGTGTCACTAAGCCTGTAGGTCCCTGCATGCATCCTGCTCTCTGACTGTATATTTGAATGGTGTTGTGTGCTGGGTATATGGTGTGTCCAGGTGAATCCATGTGTGTTGTGAATCATTCTATGAACACATGTGCTGGAGTCACCGTGTGCCATGAAGTATGTGTGTGTGTTCCTCTACATGCTGAGTGATTGGAGGCTGCCAGGGGTGTGTCCTTAATTGTATGCTTGCACCTGTTGGTTATCATTCCACGGGAGTGTGACGTCTGGGTGCTATGAGTGCCCTGTTCACAAAGATATGTTGCATGTGGCATCTGGATACTGCTAGGTCAATACAGATTGTGTGTTTGTGGAACACTTGGTATCTGTTGTTTCTGTGTAGCTATGAATCGGCATCACCCTGTGTGGCGTCTCAGTGTGGCCATTTGTGTGCCAACTTTGATTGCAACGTGTGTGCCTGTGTGTGGACAGTATTTGGGTGGCCATGTGTGCCACGGGGCGCTGACTGCCTCGGCAAGTGCTGGCGTGTGTCACACCATGTGTGCGGTGTCTGGGTGTGGCTGTGGGTTTCAGAGCTTGCTGGGAGTTGTGAGTCACCCAGTGTAGGTTGTGTTGTGTGCTCATGGGTGTTAGGTTCTGTCTCCGGCCATGCTGTGTGTGAGGGTGTATCACCCAGTGTCGCGTGGTGTCTGGGTGTGGCCTGAGTGTAGGTGTGTATTACACGCTGCAGACGGTTGTGTGTGACAAAGCCCATTGTGTGTCAGTGTGTGTCTTCATCCACGTGAACGCACGCCTCTTCCTTGCTCGGCCCCAAGACACACCCCAGCCCCTCCTTAGTCTGAGAGGGAGGGTTGGGGAGCCTCCGTTCTGCCCAGGGGCCTCCCCAGCACCTCCCCGCCCTGCCCAGCAGTCACCACCCCCCCAGAGGGCACAGGCTTTGCTGTGCCTCAGAGCAAGAGAGCAGTGCAGGCCGGGGACCTGCAAGCCACAGTGGCTGCCCTTTGCGTGCTGCGAGGTGCGGGACTCTGGGCAGGAAGCTGGCTGAGCCCCAAGACCCCGGGGGCCATGGGCGGGGAGCTGGTGCCGGGCCTGGGGGCCCTGCGGCGGCGAAAACGCCTGCTGGAGCAGGAGAAGCGGCTGGCCGGCTGGGCACTGGCACTGGCAGGAATCGGCATCGGACTCATGGTCCTGCACGCGGAGATGTTATGGTTTGGGGGGTGCTCGGTGAGTGGAGGCTGGGGCCCGAGACTGCTGAGTCTGAGGGAGGAGGAGCTGGGGACTGGGATTCTGGGGTCTGAGGGAGGAGGGGCTGGAGGCCAAGACTCCTGGGTCTGAGAGTGGAGGAGGCTATGGGCTGGACTCTTGGGACCTAGGGAGGTAAATGTTTGCAGCCCTCTCTGCAAAAGGAAGGGAATAGGGGTCACAGAGTGTCAGTCTTAAAGGTACTGCAATTAGACAGTTGGAGGTCCAGGACCCCTGCAGACCAGGGTTGGCTGATAAGATACTGGAGATTCCCAAGAACAGATTAGTGGAGCAGTAACCCCAGGTTCGGGGAAGGGGGTGGTGAGAAGAGAGATTAAGTTCTTCCAGTAGGCAGCAGTTCCTTGGTCCTTATCTAAACTCTAACGTTTACCCAGTGTCTCAAAAGCAAAGGGCAGAAACCAAAGGACTGGCTGGAGTGGGGATGGGAAACGGAAAACAACCAGCCCCACCTCCCACTCCCCTTTCTCTATCATTAAGCAGCTCAGCCTCCCCAGAATCTACAGGCTAGGAAATAAGGGAGAGGTAGGTTTATAGTAGCCTGGACTCCTGGGTCCCAGGGGAGGAGGGGCTGGGGGGGTTCTGACTCCTGAGTTTGAAGGAGGCTTAGAGCATCTTATAGGGGAAGAGGGACTGACTTTGAGGCTAGTGTTAGTGGGGAAGGAAAGAACAGATGGGGCCCCGGGACAGGTTTGAGCAGGCTCCCAGCACATTTCAGCCCCGGTCCAGGCAGCGATGGGGGCAGATGAAGGACCCAGGTCAGAATTGGCGGCTTAAGGACAGGACAGAATTACTCAACAGGAAAGGAGGGGTTGGGGATCTGTCTGGGGTAAGGGACCAGGAATTGGGCTGGTTGGGGCACACTGATTTGAGGACTGAGTTGGGGGATTCCTGGGGGACTCAGGCTGAAATTTGCAGGTGGGACAGGCAGACAGCTTGGAAGTGACCGGAAGCCACACGGAGGGTCAGGGCAGGCTAGGTTCCTCTGGCCGGGTAGCCAGGCGAGGGCAGCGGGCACTGAGGGGGTGGGGCCGCTAAAGCCCTTGCCAACAGGAAGCCCATGGCTGGGCCGACCCACCGCTCCCATGCTTCAGTGCCCCGCCAGCAGGGGAGGTGAGGACAGAGGAGCTTTGGCTGATGGGAAGGATGGGGGGTGGGGTGGTCTTTCTTTCACCACCCTGTCCCCTGGCTCTCTCACCTCCCATGGCTGCCTTCCCTCCACCACCTGCCAGGCTGCTGCCTCTGTCCAGCAGTGGGACTCTGAAATCTGCTGCAGCTCTCTGAGCCTCAGTTTCCCCAACTGGAAACTGGGGGTAAGGGTTGAAATACATGCTTCCTCAGCCCCCTTTCTGTGACAGCCTTGACAACATCCATGTCCTCTCTCCACCTTCATCGCAATCTAATGGCTCATTTTGCTGAGATCTAGGCACCTGCTCACCAGAGGGGAGGGACAGGGGCAGAGACAGGTGCCAAATCCCACGGATGCAGGGGAACATGATGGGGATATCAGCAGGGGTTGGGGAAAAGGGAAGGATGGAGAGAGGGACAGAGGCAGAGACTGAGAGAGACAGAGATACACAGAGAGACAAAGACAGAGAGACTAAGACAAAGATGCAGTGAGAGACAGAGTGGTACAGCCACAGAGAAAGGGGTCTAGGATCTGGGGCAAGAGGAACTGGAAAGGAGATAGGACCACCAGAGAAGTGGATTGGGGAGTGGGGAGGGGGTTGTGTCTAGTGAGGTGTTGTCTGGGACAAAACAAAGAAGACAGGTAACTGGGGAGCCATGGAAGGATGAAAGGGTGGGGGAGGGCTAAGGACAAGAGGACCATTGTTCAGGGAGGGGGGGGTAGGCTCCCTGGGGCAGGAAACTGGCCCTCTTCCTCTGCAGAGGCTGGCCAGGCGAGGGGAGCTGGCAGCGTTTTAGGAGAAACAGGTGCTGAACTCTGTGTGGGAGCCTAGGTGGCCCCTTTCTCCCCACACCACCTCCCAGGCAGGGACCCCCCCCCCACAACACCTCCTAGGGAATCCAGCAGCCCCAGTCCCCTCTAAATCTTTCGCTCAAGAATTCTAGATTCCTCTAAGTTACTGTTACACAAAGAGAGGGAAAAAAAACTTCCCGTGGTTTCTGGAGGCCATGTGCTTCCAGCCAGATCTGTCCTGGGCTTAGAGCCAAGAGGCAGGGCAGGAGGTGGGTTGGGGGGGCAGGTGGAGAGGAGATGCACAGGGCAGGACTGGGGGGCCCTTCTCAGAGCTGGGGCTCAGGTCTCAGGTACCCAGCTCCCTGGATGAGGGCAGTGGAGGGTGTCACTCATTCCTCGGGGATTGAGTGATAAGTTTCTAAGCTCCTCAGGGATTGGGTGGGGGGGATTCAGGGGGACTTGAAGTTGCTCTCTAGGGCAGAAACCAGTTGAGTGGGAAGGGAAGGGGTGCTCTTTAGAGACTAAATGTCTGTTTCTAGACACCCCTCCACACACACACACACACACACACACACACACACACACACCTGAGGAATTACTTTTGACGGGGAAGGGTATGGGGATTTAAGAAGAAATGTGCGTTTCAAGGTCTTTCCTCAGGCGTGTGGTCCTAGAAGAGCTGAGGAGGAGGGTGGACACTGGCATCTAGGCTAGGGCTGTCCCATTGGGAAAGAAGAGGGTGCTCTCCTTGAGGACCAGATGATGGTTTTGAGACGTCCCCAGACCTGAGACATCTGGAGGAACTGGGTTGGGGATTAAGAAACTAGGAAATTGGGGATTGAGAAGGGATGTGGGTTTGGGAGGCAGGTAGAGGGAACTGACCTAGGATCTCACCCCTTTTTCTCTCCCTCCCGACAGTGGGTGGTCTACTTGTTCCTGGTTAAATGTATGATCAGCATTTCCACGTTGTTGCTCCTATGCCTTATTGTGGCCTTTCACGCCAAAGAGGTCCAGGTAGGGCAGGCCCAGCCCCTGAGTCCCTTCCTTGCTCCCCCCTGCCCCCACCACACCCTGTTGGCTCACACTTTCCACCTCCTGGGCTGAGTAATGTGCTTCCTCCACCCTGCAATACATCCACACCCTCATCCACCCGGAGGGGATGAACCACTGACAGACAGACAGAGCCACCTGGAGCAGCTCTGATGTTTCTCCACCTGCTGCCCTTGGTCTCACCTTGCACACCTGTAGATGCTGAGAGTTCCTGCCCCCAGGCAGGGCGCAGCCTCCCAGATCTTCATCCTGCATCCTTGAGTCCTCACCTATTCCAGTCCCAAGCAACCCAAGATCCTAGTTGTGTGCCCACAGGTCCTTCCCTACACCTGAGCTCCCAATAACCCACCCCCAAACCCAGGAGCCCTTCCCACCCATACCCTGCCTCCTATCTCATGCCTCACTGGACACTCAGCTCTCCACCCTTTCCCCTCTCATCCCATCCCCCACATCCCCAATCACATTGCCTGCCCTTCTTTCCCCCATACCTTTGGGTATAAAATGCGGGTTATTGGCAATGTGAGATAGTGCCCCTTGCAGTGCCTGGCACACAAGTGGCGCTCAATAAGAAGTACACATTATCATTAATAGCAGTCATTTGAGCCCTGGACCTCAGTTTCCACATCTATAAAATGGGGATAAGGATACTTTCAACCTCACTGACTTGTGTGCAGAGTCACAACCCATAAAAGGGATGGAGCAATGCCTAGTACCTCCAAAGTGCCCCATACATGCTAACTATTGTTTTTGCTACTGGGATGACTGCAGTTACTATAGTGTCCCCCCAAAAAGGAGCAGGACATGGCTCCATGGATGTGGAACGTAAGCTCCAGGGAGGCAGGGTTTCTGTTCTGTTCGCCCACAGCCTCGGTATATAGAACAATGTTGGCACACCGTAGGCACTCAGTAAGTGTTCCTGTAAGTTCTGGAAGTGGGCTAAACCTAGGACAGGGCAGAAGGTGGAGAGATGTCTTCCTTCGGTCCTGCCCTGCTCCTTCCCCCCCCTCCCCAGCCCCATGCCCTGGCCTTGCGCTATCCCCTCTCGGGCCCAGCAGGCACACCCCCCTTATCTTCCAGCGCAGGCTGGGGAGCGAGCACCTGACCTTCGTGTGACCCCCTCTCCTCTCCGTCCGCCCCCTCCCCGCAGTTGTTCATGACGGACAACGGGCTCCGCGACTGGCGTGTGGCGCTGACCGGGCGGCAGGTGGCGCAGATCGTGCTGGAGCTGGTGGTATGCGGGCTGCACCCAGTGCCTGGGAGTGGCCCGCCGTGCACGCTGCGTTCCAGGTCCCAGCAGACAGCGGTCACGCAGTCCTGGCCGGGCTTCCTGGGCCAGGGGGAGGCAGTGCTGTCACTGGTCATGCTGCTGCGCCTCTACCTCGTGCCCCGCGCCGTGCTCCTGCGCAGCGGCGTCCTGCTCAACGCCTCCTACCGCAGCATCGGCGCGCTCAACCAGGTCCGCTTCCGCCACTGGTTCGTGGCCAAGCTGTACATGAACACGCACCCCGGCCGCCTACTGCTCTGCCTCACGCTTGGCCTCTGGCTCACCACCGCCTGGGTGCTGTCGGTGGCCGAGAGGTGAGGGTGCTGGAGGGTGTGGAGTGAGGGTACCTGGAGCATCTGGAGGAGCCACTTGGGGAAAGCTATCTGTCCATACTCTCACCCACTGGGGTGGGAGGACACCACAGGCCAGCCCCAGACCCTTTCCTCCACCTGCAGCCTCCAGTCTCCCCAGACACACACAGACCCCAGGAAGCCCTGTCCTTCCTGCTTTCAAACCTCTCCTACCTTAGGTTTCCAGGCATCCGTTCAGTCTCCAAAGCTAGGCGCTGGGGCCTGGCCAAGGGCTGCATCTGCACTGAAGAACCGGACACCTTTTCTGAATTAGCACAGATGCACCGTAGGCACTCCGGGTGACCCGGGGGCTGCTCTGGAAGGGACTGCCCTGCAGGGAAATGGTATGGAATTCCAGGCTGCCTGCTAGACTTTGACCTGGTGCTGGGCCTGTACCTTTTGAGGGCCTCCATTTATCTTACAGGTAAAGAAATCGGGGGTAGTCTTGGCCAGTGGTTCTCAAAGTGTAGTTCCAGGACCAGCAGCATCACTTGGGAACTGGTTGCATATCCAAATTCCCAGGACCCCATCCAGATCTATGGAATCCAAGACTCTTGGTGGGAGGGGCCCAGCAATCTGTTTTAACAGTTGATTCTGATGCTGTCTCAAGTCTGAGAACTTCTACTCTAGTACATTTGGTAAAGGATTTTTGAGGGGAGGTGGTGAATGAGAAGATCTGCCCTTAGATCTCTTCTCTCTGAGCCTCTGTAAAATGGGTGTCAAATTCCACCATCTTTAAAATCTCCCTGGCAATTCTAATCTTTCAAGCTTTTAAACTCATTCGTCTTACAGATCTCGGTTCTCTCAGTGGGGAAATCAGTCAGGATCTGTAAGTGATCCTCCTGCTAATTCTCTCAGCTGAAAAATGGGAGGATGGGGAGGAAGTCAAATTGCTAAATCCCAAGACAGAAGTCCTCAAACTGGAATGTACTTTGGGATGAGGCGGGTGGGGCTTAGTGAAGATTCAACTCCACCTCCAGACACTAATTCAGTGGGTCTGAGTATCTGGGGCGCTGATGAATGACGCTTTCCCTGCTTTGGTCTAACTGTGGGTCAGAGTTAGACAAACCCTGATTTTCAATCCCTTCCATGACTGCCTAAAATGTCCCTTTCTATGAAATGAGGGGGAAAGAGGGTAGAGTCCTGCCAAGCCTTTTTAGAGTCCCACCTTTCTAGTCCTGATAGGGACGTCTCCAGGCCGTATCAGGGACCTGGGAGTTTGTGAGAAGTTAGAAAAAGGTGCCCTTTCCTCGGGGTCATGTAGCCTTCTGCCAGTCTGACAAGTGGCCCCCTCTAAACCCCCTCAACCACATGCCTGGCGGCCCTGGTAGCCTAGCTAAAACCAAACAGGCTTAGGAATTGGCCGGATCCAGGTTCAAATCTCACAGCAAAGAGAAAGCCAGGCGCCAAAGCCCAGTTCTTACTGGCTTTTTCTCTGAATGCTTCTTGGGACAGTGGGTACATGTTAATAAAAACGGTATCAAACATCACAGAAACCCCTGGGGCGGCTGTGAACTAACCCCCACCCCTTCCCCACAGGCAGACTGTTAATGCCACCGGACACCTTTCAGACACACTGTGGCTCATCCCCATCACATTCCTGACCATCGGCTATGGGGACGTGGTGCCGGGTACCATTTGGGGCAAGATTGTCTGCCTCTGCACTGGGGTCATGGTGAGTTTACCTGTTCAGGGACCCTACCCTTATCCCAAACTGCTCATACCCTGGGCCCCAGGAAACCATGGAGCCAACAAAGGCAATCAGGGACATCCTTGAGAAACTTGGGTGTCTGTCCCTACAGTCCCGTTCCCAGTCCAGGACACAGACACCAGCCAGCCCTGTTTCCCTTGAAAACCCAAGAATCCATCCCCAAAGTCCTTGCTCTCTCCAGAACCTAGGACCCCAGCCGTCATCCTCCTCAGGAACAAAGGCCCCTGACTTCCCAGCCCTGTTTCCTCCCAGGATCCAGGAATCCAGTGCAGAGCTCCATTAAGGCGTGGGTGTCTTGTCTCCCCCGCCACTTGCCCTCTCAATCACTCAAGAACCTGGTTTCTTAGCTCTAGGCTCCTCCAACACCTAGGAACCCAGTCTCCCAGCCTCCATTAGGGCGACTGAGTCCAATCATCAAGAGCAGCCTGTGCGTGCAGGCTGCCTGGGTCCGAATCCTGCTCCTGCCACTTCCTAGCTGGGAGTCAGCCATATAACCTTTCTGGGCCTCAGCTTCCTCATCTATAAAACCAGGGCTGCTGATACCACTGTCCTCCTCATGGGCTTCCTGAGAATATTAAATGAATTAAACCATGTAAAGGGTCTAAAACACATAGGAAATGCCCCATAAATGGGTCAGGGGGTAGGGATGGTTGACACTGTTATCGTAACTGGTTCCAAGCATCCAACTATCCCTACCCCAGCTCCTGGGTCCTCAAGGATGAGGCAGAGGCTCCCCAAGCCCCAGACTCAAGCCTCCTCCCAAATCTAGACAACCACTCCCTTCCCTTCAGAGGCCCAGGCCTCCAGTTCCCCCCACCCAGCCTCTATCCCCCTCCAGTACCCAGCCCCCAATGCCTTGGCCTTCATGTTCCCATGAGATCTGGCTCCCCTCACCCTCAGGGACTCAAGCTGCCCTCCCCCAGTTCTGTTGTTGTCCCAGGAAGGACATGCTGAATCTTCCAGCCCTGGGTCCACAGGTGCTGGATGGGGTGGCAGGGAAATGTGACAACTCCCCTTCCCCACCAACTGGTGAGTCTTTCCAACTAGGAAGCGGGGCAGAGGCTCAGCCAGCACAACACTCCCAAAGGGTCAGGGACCCTCAGGGCTGCCTGGGACCTCCTGTCTCATTTGAAAAGGAGAAACTGAGACAGAGACAGAGAAAGTGACCTGCACTAGAGCGCACAGCCCACTCCTGGCCCAGAGGTTCCATGGAACAACGGAATAATAATGGCTACCTTCCCCAGCTTCAAAATAACAACAGTAACAATAATAATAATAATAGTAATAATGGCTAACTTTTATTGGACACAGACTCTGTGCAGTCCCTGCTCTGACGACTTTCCAGGTGTTAATTTATGGAACCCTTGGAGTAATAGTGTGAGGGTGTGCCCATTTTACAAATAAGAAACTCGAGATTAGATAACTTGCACAGAGCTGGACTTGGAACCGAGGCAGTCCCCAAGCCAATGTTGGTAACTGGTAAATGACAAACCAGTTCTGATGGTCCAGAGCTGAAACACATAGGGTGGAGGAAGGCTACAAAGACCGATTCCAACTCCAGGGAGAGTGAACAGGTGCTATAGAGCAATGGGATTTGATGGGGCCTTGAAGGATCAGAGGCCTTGGGAGAAGGAAGGGAAAACAGTGACTGTTCAGACCAAGGTGCTCAGGCAGGTGAGAAAGAATGATGCTGAGGCTGAGTTGCCTGGGAGGGAGGCTGGGCAGAGAAGGAAGAGCAGCCTAGACCTTGGAAGGCCTTAAAAGCCGCTCTATGAAGTCTGCGATAGTTGGAGCCTAGAAGATTAATGTGAGGGGGGCAGGGTCATAATTGGGTATTAGATCTCCCTGGGGTTTGGGTGGGATAAGGAGGAGGCTAGAGAATGTCCAGGAGGGAGAGGACACAGCAAGAGCAGGGCAGAGGCTGAGGAAGTGGGAAGGAGGGGGAGGGACACCCTTGGTGACCTGATGGCCGGCTAGGCTGTGGGGAGGAAGGGGTCCCACAGGAGCCAGACCTTGGCCCCTCACTCAAAACCAGCCCTTCTCTCCTATCTCCAATCACACTCTTAACAAAAGAGGCCTGTCTAATGGTGTAAAAGCCACACCCAGGAGTTGGACCCCAGACATGTAATTTAGGATCCTGGCTCTGCTTGTCGGAGCTGTGAGACCCTGGTTCTCTCCAGGCCTGTATGCTTCTCTGTCAACTAGCGGTGGTCATGCCTGCGTCTGTGGCTGTGGGGAGGGCTCAAGGGGAGAGAGTTGGTGGCACATGGCTGCCCACAGAGCCCTACTGCTCTGCTGTGCCCACAGGGGGTCTGCTGCACGGCTCTGCTGGTGGCCGTGGTGGCCCGGAAGCTGGAGTTTAATAAGGCAGAGAAGCATGTGCACAACTTCATGATGGACATCCAGTATGCCAAAGAGGTGAGGCTCAGCGCCCAGGGCACACCCCTCCCTCAGTCCCGGGAGGCCCCACCCCCGCCCTGTCTTCCCAGAGTCCCAGGAGTCCATCTCCATCAACACTGTGCCGCCCACCCCTAGATGAAGGAGTCAGCCGCCCGGGTGCTTCAAGAGTCCTGGATGTTCTACAAACACACGCGCAGGAAGGACTCCAGACCAGCCCGCAGGCACCAGCGCAGGCTGCTGGCCGCCATCAACACGTGAGGGCCTCTGTGTGCATGCCGTGTGCATCTGTGTCCGCGTCTCCTCCTCTCTGCACAGCTTGTGTGTCCAAGCAGGAATGCGTGGCCAGGTTGGGATGCCCACGTGCGGGCCCACCTGGACCTCACACTGACTCCGTGTGTCTGTGACAGTTCAGTTTGCATGTCTCAGAGGGCCTGGGGGACTGGATGCCTGGGCCTCTACCTGGGAGGTAGGCTCACAGGTGCAGCCACCATCTCCCATCCCTTCAGTTCTCTGGCTTTTCCTCTTTGAACTTTTCTCCGTGGGTCTCTCCTCCCCTCACTTCACCCCTGAGCTAGGGCCACTTCTGATCCCCCATTTCCTTGTCCTACAGGTTCCGCCAGGTGCGGCTGAAACACAGAAAGCTCCGGGAACAAGTGAATGCCATGGTGGACATCTCCAAGGTACCAGGATCCCCTGAATGGGGGTCTGGAAGAGGGAGGTTGGGGGCAGCTGGTAAGGAAATCTGGCCTGAGAATAGGGACCACTGGCACACACAGGCAATAAAGGTTTGTGGTTGAATGAATAAGTGAATGAGTGAGTGAATGATGCAACAGAGTTCCTCCTGTAAGATGCAGCTTCCTCCAAACTTAAAAGAATTTGTACAAAGAACTCCACTGTTTGATGTTAAATTATTTGCACTAGACGGATACAAAAATTCCCTTCAACTACAACTCTTGTACAACAATAAAACCAAAGCAAATTGACAAACCAAGTTCAAACATAAAGGGCAGAGCAATAAAATGCAAATTAAAAGCCCCGACACACAAAAGGGTGACACTGTTTCGGGAAAACTCAATCTGTGCTGCTACTGTGAAGACGGGGCCCCAGGCCCTGGGTGCTCCTATCCTGGGCACCCTTGCCTGGCCAAGATGTGACTCAGCTGGCCCTCCCTGCTGGGACCACTTGACTCTGAAGTGCCAGGAGGAGGTGGTGATGTCAGCACCCTGCCCTGTGGCCCACAGCTTGGCTCACTGAACCTCTTGCTAATCCGGTAGCCTTTGTTTTTTTCTCACTAGTCCGCGACAATTCAAACAGTGGCCCCTGGCACCTGTGCCATGGTAAACACAGCCCCAGATGCCGGCCCCTGAACTGCACGGCAGGCCTCCGTGAGGCAGTGGTGGCCTAGATGTGCCGGAATTGGCAGGTCCTGATTTCCAAGGCTATCCATCTGGCCCAAAACACGGAAGTTAAGAGTTCTCACAGAAAGCTCTCACACCCTCAAGGATGAAGCTGGGAATCCTAGTTTGAGAAGGCAGGGGACACGGATTGTGTGGATTGTGAAGCCAGGCGGTCATCAAGGCTACAAAGATTTAAGTGAGCACCTACTACGTCCCAGGGCCTCCCTATTCTAGGTGCTGCCTTGGGCGTGTCCTTTAACAGCTCCAGGCCTGTTTCCTCAGCTGTTAAAAATGGAAACAAGATTCTCGTTCCCCTCACTTTTAGGAGGATTTTAAACTATATATGAGAAGCACTGGGCCAGGTGGCTGGGATGTGGCAGGAATGGTAACTGCTTTTATTGGGCATAATCCCCAAGAGCCTGTAAGGGTTTAGTCAATGATGGTTCTGCTGCCTCACCCCACAGGGCGGGAGGGCACCTTCCCCAGCCCCCTGATCCCTCCGACCTCTCCCTGCCCAGATGCACATGATCCTGTGTGACCTGCAGCTGGGTCTGAGCAGCTCACACCAGGCCCTGGAGAAGCGGATTGACGCGCTGGCAGGGAGGCTGGACACCCTGACCGAGCTGCTTAGTGCGGCCCTGGGGCCCCGGCAGCTTCCAGAACCAAGCCAGGAGGCCACGTAGCTGGTGAGGGGGCTGGGACTTGGGCAGGAGAGCATCCTGGAGGAAGGATGCCTGTGGCTGGCACCTCACGTGGCTAAGGGCGTGGGAGATGGGGATCCAGCCACTCTTTCTCTTCTGCTCTGGCTCTGTCTGGAGGAAAGGACTCCAAGTTCCGGGCTGAACTGGCAGCAAAAGCAGCAGACATTCCTTCTGCCCTCCGCTGACGATCAGAACCCTCTCCCTCTCTCTTTGCTTGGTCTCTGTCTCTGCCTGTCCCTGGACATGTTCTCTGGCTCTGCCCAAGTGCCCATCCACACCCTTGTCTCTCGGTATCAAGTCCACCCACCCTCCTCCTCCACCCACTGGTTCCTGTCTGTCTCTACTTCAGTGCCCCTGCTCTGGCCCTCCCTCTGGTGTCTGGCCTGCCTGTCTAGCCATTTCTCTGTGTCTCCCCAGACCCACGGAGGAAGAACCAGACTACTTTCTCCAGGACTGAGGTCAAGGACATTTTCCCTGCTACTCCTGACGCAGCCCCAGGCAGAAAGCACCTCAAGTGTGAGGATCTAAGGGGGCCCCACCTTGGGGTGGGCTGACTTGCTGCTGGCTGCCGGAGGGGACACTGGCTGAAGGAGGGAGGCCATGGCCCAACCCCCACCGAGGCCCCAAATGGGAAAATGGTCACCCCTACCCCAATACCCTCGACAAAAACACCCTCACTCTGCTGCTACAGACGACCACCTGCTTTCAGTGAGACGTGGAGTTGCCTGGGAGCTGGGACTCCTGGGTCCCAGAGGAGGAGGGGAGTTGGGGTGTCCAGGATCCTGGGCTGCCCCAGTCACCCGCTGGCCGGCAGAGCCAAAGGAACCAGGCCTGAGGCTGGGATGAGGTGGGAGGCAGCGTTCCCTGGTGGGAGAGCGAGGAGGACACCATTTTTCCAGAGCAGCAGATAATTACCTGTCTGGATAAGGTGGACTGGGGGGTGGAGGGTGCATTATTTGTAATAAATGTAAAAGTCAGAAGTTACTGTTTCTTTCTAAACATAACCACACTCCAAACAAGTAGGTCGGCCACTGAAAGGCCCTTGCCCTCTCTTAACCTGTTTCCTCATCTATAGAACAGAGGCCTCCAGAAGTGCCCTCCCAGGTCTGTAGGCTAGTGAGTCCTCAACACCGGCCCCCTGCCTTGCCCAGATCTGAGGTTAAGAGCAAGGGCTTCCAATTTAGACAGATCACAGTCCAAATCCTGGCTCTGCCATCCACTGGCTGTATGACTTTGGGCAAGTGGCTTCACCTCTCTGAACATTTTGCCTCACTTGTAAGATGAAGCCAACCTCCCCATGGGACTGCTGTGAAGATTAAAACCAGGAGTGGCACAGCGGGGCAGCGGGGAGGTCAGGCATTTAGTAAGAAGCAAATCGAAGTGAGATACTTAATTGTTTTTATTATGCTATTGATTTTCAGACACAAGGAATGCATGGAGGCCCTTTTTCTTTTCTCTGCTGCCTTTTTCCCTCTACTCATATCCACCAGAACCTAGATGACAACTCACCCATCAGGAGACTTAACAGGAACCCCAGACCAACCCACATACTCCTTTCGTATCTGCCGGGACTCAGACAGGAAAAGGGGAGGTCTATTGTATGCCCAGCTCTGCGCTCTCTTTTTATAAATCACCACCCCCACTCCCTGCCCCACTCCATCCCACTGTACAGACACAGGAACTGAGGTTTCAAGAGGAGTAGGGCCAGAAAAAAGTAAGAAAAATTAAAATAATTAAAAAGAAAAGAGAGACAGAGACAGAGAATCTGGGCTGCAGGGCCCAGATTCACACCCATCTCGTTCTGCTCCTGAGCCTGACTTCTCTGCCCTACTTGAGGTGAGTCACAGGCAGAGTGGCCTTGGACCCCAGACCTAGGTCTCCCTTCCCACCGCCACTTTGTTCCATTTTGAGAGGCTGATTCATCCTCACTTCCTCTGATATGTGGGGAAGCCCAGGCTGCCAGTCATCCTCTGCTGAGCTATCTTTGGATTTCCCTGCAGGTCCACAGCCAGCCTCGCCCCTCAGCCCCCAGAGCTAAACTGGGGCCTATGCCACCCACTCCCACTGATTGCCCTTCCTCTGGCTGCCAGCCTATGTGGGGAGGAGAGTCAACGGGAACTAGACGGGCCCTCCAAAGATATTTCCAACACCCTCCCCCTGCAGTAAGGCCTCTTCAGTGTTGCCAGATCCCCTGCAGACTCATTCCCTTCCTAGTCTACTCTGCTTCAGCTGGTAAACTCCTTCCTACTTCTCCTTTGGATCTTAGCTTAGACATCCCCTCCTCCAGGAGGCCCTCTCTGAAGCTCCCAGAGCCCCATGAACCTGCCTCTATCACAAGAATATTTACTGCACCAAGCCCCATGTTAAGTCCTTTATATAAATGATCTCACAGAACCTCTGCAAAAGGAGGTTAGGTGGGTATTACTGGTCCCATTTGACAGAAGAAGAAACTGAGACACAGAAATTAAGAAACCTGCCCAAAGCCACAAGAAAGAGCCGGGGGAGCTGGGATCTGATCCCGGCAGCCTGGATCTGGAGTGCCCCAGCACTTAGCCAGCTGCCCATTCAGACACTCGGAGATCATTACATCCAAGATTTTCATTTTTGTTCTTTATCATGTCTTCAATGTCAAGGGCCTGGCGTATGCAGAGCCTCGGTGAATAGCAATGAATGAACACGCTGACCACCTGGGATGGCCAGAAGCTCATCACCTGCCACGTTAGTTTCACTGAGATGGGAACTGGTTAGAGGGGGCTTTGCCTAAGTGACTAAGGGCACACACAAGCGAGCTCCTGTTCTGAATTATCTCGGATCCAGATTCACCTCCCTGCCCCCATTATCCACTGTGGGGCATGGGTCCTGATCCCCACCCCTCAACCTTTGCTATCTCCTCAAACAACTGGCACTTCTTGAAGGCCCTGCACCAGGGGTGGGGGCTGTAGGCATGAGTCGGAGGGCTCTGTCCTTGAGGGACTCTGTCTCACAGTGATTTTGGCCATTTCTCTCTCCTCCTTCTGTCTTGCCTCCTCTCCCAGAAGAGAATTGGGTGGAGAAAAGTGGGTCCAGAGAGGCCTGGGGCTTACCAGGCTTAGAGAGGCAGTCAGAAGCCCAGGCTCAGGGCAGGGCCTCTCCCACACGTACAACCCCCTCTCCCCCACTACATGGCCCCAGACACGACTGGGCCCTTCTCTTGCTCAAAACCTTTCCATGGCTCCCACCTGCCCTTCTGTCAAAGTCTAGCTCCTAGGCTTAAGTCACTTTCTCTTTGACAGAGACTGATTTTATATAAAGTACACAAATTTTAAGTGTAGGCTTAGTTGATTTTTACAAATGCATTCACCCAAGTAGCCACCACGCAGCTCCAGCTTGACGTTTCCAGTCCCGAAAACCCTCACGTCCCTCCCATCTTGACTCCTTCTGCCCAACTTTGAAAGAATCGTGCTGCACACCTGGTACCTGCTTCTTGGGACCAGCCAGGTATGCATTTGTTTTCACTACGGGATAGTGTGAATACACCCACAGGCCTCACCTGTGGCTGGGGGTGGGGGGTAGCAGAGCAGGGGCTCTCTAGGCTCTGGCCCCAGCCCTCCTCCAGCCTCCCTGTCCTGGCTGCTCAGAATTCTGCACCCAATTCCAGTGTGTGACGTTTTTCCCCACACCAAGCAATTCTCAGACACCACAATTCAACTTAACCCTGACACTGCCTGGAGACAGCATCAGAATCCATGGGTTAAGGGCTTGGTCTTACAAGACTCCCCCAGCCCTCCCCGCTTCAGATGCCAATTGCAAGTCCAGGCTGTCACCTGTGCTTCTGACCAACTGACTACAGATCAGAGGTTTCAGCAACTCCTTACTTGGGTTTGATGAGTGGCTCACAGAACCAAGAGACACTATTTACTTACTAGATTATTGGTTTATTATGAAAAGAAGTAACTCAGGAACTACTTCAGGGAAGAGATGCCTAGGGTAAGGTACAGGGAAGGGGCAGGGAACTTTCATACCCTCTCCAGGTACCTCTCTCTCCAAATCACACGTTCAACCAACCTGAAAGCTCTCCAAACCCCATGCTTTTGAGTTTTTTATGGAGGCTCCATTATATAGTCATGATTGATTATATCATTGACCATTGGCCCTTGATTTGCCCTCCAACCCCTCTGCCCTCCCTGGAGGCGGAGGTGTAGGACTAGGAGTCTCAACCCTCTAATCACATGGTCGGTTCCCCTGGCAACCAGCCATCCTTAGGTTACCTAGGTGCTTTCCAAAAGCCACCTCATTAACATAACAAAAGACTGTGGCATCTGTTCTCATCACAGGAAGTTCCAACAGTTTTGGGAGCTCTGTGCCAGACTCCAGGACAAAGACTAAGTACATATTTATTACAAATGACAGTATCACAGCTGCTCCTGCCCCAGGACTCCTCTTCCTTCCCAAAGACTCCTCGCTGTAACTGCACACCACTCTCGCATCCATTTTGCTTCACCCACATAGAACAAACATCGCCAGTGTTTGGCCAGTTCTTCACTATGATCCATATAGGAAGCCATATCATCTCCATCAACACCAGACTGCACGCCAAGGACCTGTTCTGAGCATTGATGCTGTGTGGAATAGTTCCAACATATAAAGACAAGGAGAGTGGTTTTTATAATTTGGAGATGTCAAATGGTAACACTTTCTTTTCTTTTACCAGGATGAGCTGGCCCTCCTTCTATTCAGGTCCAACCCCGTCTCCACCTGTACCCCGTCTGCACTTTCTCTCATCTTCTTGAGGACCCAGGTCCTGAGTCTCCTCTCTTGTCCATTTCCCCGCTCTTACTTCCATCAGCACACAAACGTGCTGTCATCCCTCTCATCTTAAAAACACGCCAATGGGACGTGAAGCAGTTTATATCCTCCATTATCCTTAAAGCTCCCTATGAGTCACCAAACTGCAAAACATCTGGAATTCATATTCAGAGGCTTTATTTTAGATATTGCGAAATAATCAGTGTGTGGAAATCCTTTCAAAGTTTCTATAGAACTAACTCCTGTTATGTTCAACAAAAGGGAAGACCCTTACAGACCAAAGAGCTAAAGAAGGCAGACAACACAGAAGACCTGCTGTAAGATTTCATTTATATCAAGTTCAAGATCAGGCACAACTCACCATAGTGACCAGAATCAGACCAGTGGTTGCTTCTGGAGTGGGGGAGTTGACAGGGAAAGGGCCCAAGAGAAATTTCTGGGGTGCTGGAAATGGTCTTTATCTTGACTTGGATAGTGGTTACACAAGTATATATTTTATAAAAATTCATTGACCTGTACCCTTAAGATCTGTGCCTTTTCTGTATTTTGCCACATTTAAGTTATACCTCACCAGTAAAAAGCTAAGGAAAAATAAGAACCCATAAACTTTTCCTTATAAAATCTGTATTATGATATTGAAACATTTCCGTAACACAGTTGAGAGGGGGATAAGACAGCCATGTTTTCTTCATGGCAGACACCATGTCCACCTCCAGCTACTGCCCGTAACTCTGCCCCTTAGGTTTTGCTTGTTTTCTTGTTTTTTAATTTTTTTGGGGGGGGATTAGGTTTATTTATTTATTTTTAATGGATGGACTGGGGATTGAACCCAGGACCTGGTGCATGCTAAGCACCCACTCTGCCACTGAGTTCTGCCCTCCCCACCTGCTCCCTAGTTGATCACCATCTTTTTGGAACCCTTTGTTCCCCTGGCCCCAGGTCATCGCTTGTCCTAATGTTCCTGCTCCCTGTTAGCCCCTGTCCAGGATGCTGGTCCTTTCCTGATTCCTAAATGTGGGAGGCCCAGGGCTCAGTCTCTGCTCTCTACACCCCCTCAGTCTGGATGGTTTCAGCAAATCCCAAGGCTTTAAATACCATCTATATATTAACAGACCCCTCAAATAGCATACTTGTATAGTTACTGATAAAATGACAGGACAGCTGCAATTTGCCTAAATGCTTAAAAAATAAGGAAAGAAACTAGAGGAAAAAATGTGCTTATATGTATGTACCAGAAAGAAATAGAAGAAACAAGTAAAATGTAGATGACTGTCCATACTGGGTGGTGGGTAGGTGGGAGTTCTTTAGACCAAACACATACCCAGTATACACAAAGGTTTTATGGTACATTTTTTAAAATAATTTTATATGTTTTTATATATGTTTTCAAAATTTCATAATGAAAAGGCAGTAAAAATTCTGTATCTACAAACCCTGGCTTCTCCCAACTGCAACCACTTAACTTAGTCCTACGTGCACCTCAAAGTTAATAAGTTCAAAGCTTGTCAGTTTCCCATCAAGACTACTCCTCCCCATCTTGGTAAAAAGCATCACTCCCAAACAAGGTCCTACTGTAGAGCACAGGGAACTATACCCAATATTCTGTAATAAGCCATAATGGAAAAGAATCTGAAAGAGTGTGTGTGTGTGTGTATGTATATCACTGAATCACTTTGCTGTACACCAGAAACTAACACAATATTGTAAATCAACTATATGTCAATAAAAAATTAATTACAAAAAAGAAAGCATCACTCTTCACCCACTTGGTCGGGCCCAAACCTTCAGGATAACTTTCAAGTCATCCCTGATTCATGCTTCCTCTCACACAACCCTCTTCCTGAGTCACCATCATTTCTCGTCCAGGCAGGGACAGCAGCTTCCTCATCTTCTGCTTCCAGGCCTGCCCAGCTGCATCCTACTCTCCTCATGGCAGCCAGGGCCACTTTGGCTTTTATGTGCATAGGTGACAGTCACGTGGTTCAAAAATGTAAGTCTTTAGAAGTCTTCCTCATGGTTCTGATCCACATTGACCTATAACTTTCACCCCCACATGCAACCCGTTATTACTTTTTCATGTTCACAAGGGAAGTCTTTATAAAACATACATCACAACATGCTGGTCCTTGTTCACAGCCCTCCAAAGGCTTCCTGTTACACTTGAAAGTAAATTCAAAAGCCCTTACCATGGCCCATAAGAACCCCATGCAACCTGGCCCTCTCTACAGCTCTATCTCTAAATAATCCTCTTCCACTCTGCTCCAGCCACTCTGGTCACCTCGATATTCTGAGAACACTCAGGTTCACTCCTACTTCATGGTTTTTCTACTTACTGTTCTTCAGCATCTTCATGAAGCTCATTTCCTTACAGTCTTTCAGGCCTCTATTCAGATGTCACCTTTTCAGAGCAGCCTTCCCTGACAGACCTGTCACTCTCTGTGACCTCCATCACTTCCAATTCCTATCCTGATTTTTCCTTTCAAGCATCTTTTACCTGGCATCAGCTGCCCCACTACGATAATTGTTCCTAAAGGACAGATACTCTGTCCTATTCACTATAGGATCTCCAGCTGACAGCCATGCCAGCAGATGACTGGAGTTCTATAATTCACTCAGTATATACAAATAAATGAATGAAATGGACAGAGAAGTGAACTGAGGAATGAATAGATCATTGGGCAATGGCTCTTAAAATTCCCAGTGCATGTACCCTTTGAGTCAGCAACTCTACTTCAAATAAGATATTCTAATGATAATACTATCATATACATGCAATCAGATGTACAAGCATACTAATTGTGGCAAATGTTCACAAGAGCAAAAGTTCAGAAACAGCCTAAATGTTTATCAGTAGGAAGTGATTAAATAAAGTACATTCATACAACAGCATTCCATCTCACTATATAAGAGAAAAGGCAGCTCTCTGGGTGCTTGATTGCACCACTGACTCACCACTAGGCAGGCTGCCTGTTGCCAGGGAAAAACTGTGGGCTCGCCCTAGAGTGAGGCAGGCTTGGGTTTGAATCCAGGCCCTGATGCTTCCTGGCTATGGGGACTTCAAGTAAGCCCTTCTTCTTTCAGACTCATTTTCTGTATCTGTTAAATGAGGAGGGGAGAAGGTTGGAGTGAGGTACGTAAGCCAGAACCTGGTATTCAGTGGGCCTGTGGTCCAACGCCAAGTCCTTCCTTTTCCCTTAAGTCAAAGTTCCACCTCTGAGGGTTGCCCATATGTGAAACTGGCATGGAGGGTAACATGGGGTTGAGAAATTCAGGTAAGAAAACGATAGGAGCTAACAAATGAAGATGCTTAAGAGAGACACTGACAGACACAACACTAAGGTAGCTTGTCATGTGTATCTCCACCAAACACCCACAGTCTTCTGGAGAATCCATAAACAACAGGACTCTCAACTCAGTCTGTCTGGTGGTTGTTTTCACTCAGCCTGTGACAGCCTGGAGATATGGTTCCACTTGGTACCTGTGCTGAGAAAATGGTAGCAGGGATGAGGCCTGGAGGGGAGGGGGCGATTCAGACTCAATCACTATCATTATCCTCGTAAACTACAAAATGACAGCACGTAGTGCTACCAGGCGCTCTTCGAGGCACTTTCACCCATTTAACTCTGCCAGTATCATCAGCCGGTGCCCCACATCTCCATTTCAGAAACAGGAACCCAAGGAGCAGGGTATAGCTCAAGTGGTAGAGAGCATGCTTGCATGCACAAGGTCCTGGGTTCATTCCCCAATACCTCTAATAAAAAGAAAAATAAATAAACCTAATTACCTCCCCGCTACTCACCCCTCCAAAAAAACGGACCTAGAGGCAGAGAGGGTTAAGGAACTTGGCCAAGGTCCCCCACCATTTATAGGAACCCGGCTCAAGCTCTCAACTCCAATGCTTTGCTGTAACAGCAGCTCACAGGAAACTGGGAACTGGTGCTCTAGGAATGGAGGAATATGGAAACCAGAGTGGAGACTTACTTTTATCATGTACCCCATTGGCTGCTTGAACTTTGTCAGAATGTACATGCATTCTGTGTTCAAATATAACTTTTAAGACTTTACTGGGGAGGGGTGTAGTTCAGTGGTAGAGTGAGTGCTTAGCATGCACGAGGTCCTAGGTTCAATCCCCAGTACCTCTATTATAAAATAAATAACATTAGCCTAATTACCTCCCCTCACCCCGAAAAAAAAACTACTAAGATTTCAAATTAAAAACGGGAAACTCCCCACTCACGTATCTATGAATATATTTATACTCCTCTCTTCTCTTGAACAATCTGTCGTTCCCCCTGGCAACCAACCACCCGCTCCAGGTAAAAAGTCGCGAAGCCTTCCGGCCTGCGCATGCGCCCTCCGCGAGCGGCGCTCTGGCCTGGCTTTCGTTTTTGGCGCGCTCAGGGATCCGTCCGCAGGCGTTTGAATCTCGACTCTTAGTACTGAATCCCTCCTCCACCGCAGCCCCTGAGGGACTTACGTGGTCGTAAGGACCACTCCGCGTCTCACATGCATTCAAGATCTGACCTGCCCATCTCTGCTGCCTCACCTCCCACCCCGGTGTAACTCCGTAAGTCCTAGTCAGTCTGGACCTTTCTCCAGGGGTTCCCTCGCCCTACCCTTCAAGGTCTAACCAGACCTTCGCCCTTCCCTAAGTGATTTGATCCCCTAGCTGTCTCCCTCCACAGACCGGGCTATCTTCCAGCGCATACGCCAGGTCTGACTCATTCACCACTTACTCAGCCCAGGACACTGAAATTCCTCCCTGCCGCCCCACCCGACCGCATCCCGCCAACACCACTGAGAAGGCGGGACTCGAACCTCAAATTTCCCGGCTCGCCCCCTCTTCTTTCTTTCTGTGCGCCCACTCATACCTCCAGCGAAGCGCACGCGCACTGAGGCGGAGTCGCAACGCCCTCCTTTCGCCCCTCCGTAATCCGCATGCGTGCTGCGTCCAACCATCTCCATCAGCGCATGCTCAGCCCAGCGCTCACACTCGGTTCTCGCGCGCCCAGCCCGCGGCGCGTGCGTAAGGTCGGCAGCCCGCGAGACCTGAGCTCGGCTTGGCCTCGCGATATCGCCTCTACCTTTTCCTCCTTCGGGCTGTCCTTCCTTGGGTGCCGCTTCTAGAATGCCCACACCGGTTCTGGAGTAACTGGTGCGGGTTCTCTCCCTTTCTCTCCCACACTCCCGGCACCCCCAGACTCCATTTACAGGCCGGTGGCTTGTGGTGGTACTCCCCGCCCCCAGCCCACCCACCCCCGTCACGGAGAGCGCGCGTCCCGCTGCGCCCCAGGAACCAATCAGCAGCCGCCTTAGGTAAGGGGCTCGCGTGCCCGCGCGGGGCTGGCGCGGGGCGGGGCGTGGGGCGCGTTTCGGGGCCCCGCCCCCTCCTCGACCGCTAACCGGTCGCTTGGACTCCCCGCGGTGTGCGTAACTGTGTACGGAGCCAAGAGTAACCGGTTAAATACCGGGTTGGCGGGAGTAGGGTGGAAAGGAGGCAAATAATGTGTATGCAGGAACTTCAGTTCTTGTAGACTGTAATAGAGAGGGCCTGTAAACTGACCAGAAAGTTCCTCGAAGATCCCTCCAGTAACGTGTAAAGAGAAACAAGTTCTGGGAACACTTGGAGCGGGCCTCCGAATAGATCCTTAAACATTGGGAGGTCCTCCAAATATCTCCAGATACTGGGTACATAGAAATTGAACTTCTGGAGTTCCCCACGGGAGGCCTTATAAACACATGCCTGATGGTGGGGCATCCCCCGAATGAAACATAGGTAGACTTGAGTTGTAGAGGAGGCCCCATATAGGAGACTGTATCTGTATGTGTAAGTGTTCAAGAGTTCTTAGAAAAATAGTGTGGGTAGACTTAAGTTCTCGGCCAGGGGTGCTTCATTAGACCATAAATACGGAGTTAGGAATTTGGAGTCTCTCCAAATAATTTGCAGATAGACGCTTAGATTCTGGGAGATTCCCTAAAGGGGCATGTGAATAGATGCTTAAGTACTGAGGAAGCCCGCCAAAGAATTTGTAATTAAGACTCAATCTCTGGGAGGTTACTGTAAGAGTCCTGTAAACGAACACAGATGGCTTTATAACTTTGGGCAGAATCCCCAGAGGAGCCTGGAAATTATTGGGGAGTCCCCAAAATGCTTGTAAGTAGATCCTTTAATTCTGGGGAGCTCCCCATAGAGACTGTTGAATAGACTCAAATACTGTGTAAGTTCCCAGAATAACATGGGTGGGAAGTGGGTCCTCGCAGATATTTAAACAGACACCTTAGTGCTAGAGTGGGATCTCCATTGAGGCATGAAGACAGATATGTAAGTAAGTGCGAGGGAGGTTTCCAGAATAATGTGTAAACAGACACTTAATTGCAAAGGAGGGAGGGATCCCAGTTTCTGAAGGGACTCTCCATCTGAGACTGAACAGTCGTTTAAGTGCTGAATAAATCAGTTTGCAGAAGCATCTGTAAACTGGCCTTGCCTTCCTTTGTCTCAGAAGACAGTCTTCCACCTAGTTGTGTTTGGAGGAGAGGTCAGCAGTGAGAGAGGAGCTAAACAAATGTCTTCCTGGCTAGCAAAATTATTTTTGCATCCTGTAAACAGAAACGTCAGTTCTGGGGAAAGTGTCTCCCAGGGACGTGTTAATGTCACTGTATACTGGGGTGGGAGGTGGGGGGATTCATAGAATGATATGAAGGCATTTAAGAGCTAAGCAAGAGTCAGCAAACTTTTTCTGTAAAGGGCCAGAGACTAATTATTTTAGACTCTGCAGGCCACACTGTCTCTGTCTCGGCTACTCAGCCCTGCCAGTGTACCAAGAAGGCAGCCATAGACAGTGTATAAATTGAGGGACATGGCTGTGTTCCAGTAAAACTTTATTTACAAAAACAGAGGGCAGACCAGAGTTGGTTCATAGGCTACAGTTTGCCAACTTGACCTGTGAGCTGCAGCGGTTGGCCTCACAGTTTTGCAGACAAAGACTTCCCTGGAATGAAGTATAAACAGCTGGGGAAACTCCCTAGGGACCTGTAAACAGCTAGTTAAATGGTAGGGAGTGGGTCATATAGCTTATCCTACATTTTATAACATCTTAGATTAAACACTGGTGAGACCTTGGAGTGTGATGGATGGCAGACCATCAGGAATGGAAGGTAAATATGCTGAGATGTAAGACACCAGATGAAAATAGGCCCTTGAATGCTGCAGCCCCACCCCTACATGTGCCCGTATTGTGTAATCAAAAGAGTAGTTTTCAGACTGGGGATCATGTTATAGATTTGTAAGGAAACACTTTGTTGCACTTTGAGAAAGAGTATGTCCCATTTTTATGTCTTTCCTCCTTTGGGTTATTACTTATTTTGTGGCTAAGTGGTTAATAGTTGGGAATAGTTTTGGCTGCAAGAGATGGAAGGGTATTTGTTTCTCACTGCCTCCAGAGATAGGCAATGTAAGGTTGGTTAATAGGGAACCCCTGAACTTTGTATTTTGTTCTGCCTTGCCTTCCTTCCATTAAGTTGCCTCACAGACCACAGTGGCTGCTTGAGTTCCAGCCTCCATACCCACATTCCTTTCAGCTAGGAGGAGGAAGGGACAAAAGACATGTGCCAGAGTCTGTGAAGAAAAGTTTCTGAATGCTGTCATGACACACTTCTAGTGTCATACCATTGGCCAGAAAGAACTTAGTCACATGGCCACACCTAACTGCAAACTAGGCTGAGAAGTGTATTCTGGATAGCCATGTACCCAGAACTGGAGGTTTTCTTTCTTTGAAGAAATTAAGAATGGGTATTGGGAGCCAGCTAGCAGTCACCACCACAGCCACAGAGCTCTCTTGAAAGGAAGTGCCTTCTTAATAGTCCAGAGTAAGCCAAATAGAGTAGGGAGAGACTCTCTTCACCCTGAAATTGACCTCTTTCTCCCTGTAGGTAACCATGTCTGAGTCTGGGCACAGTCAGCCTGGGCTCTACGGGATAGAGAGGCGACGACGATGGAAGGAGCCAGGCCCTGGTGGCCCCCAGAATCTCTCTGGGCCTGGCGGTCGGGAGAGGGACTACATTGCACCCTGGGAAAGAGAGAGACGGGTAAGTGTCTGGGCCCAAGGGCAGCATTCATGTGTCCACTCCTTCCACAGCAGTTTGGTGAGCATCTGCCAGGTGCCAGGCCATCATCTTGATGCTAGGGACACATCTGGGGACAAAGCGGACTGCCCTCCCTCAGAGGGCGATAAAGGGGCTATTGTAGATGAAGCAGTCAGAGAAGGCTGCTCTGGAGGACTGAGTTTTGAGCAGAGACCTGAAGGAGGTGGAGGAAACTGGCCATGACAAAATCTGATTGAAGAGCGCTCAGAACAGAAGGAACAGCAGATGCGAGGGTCCTGAGGCCTTCACCTGGTGAGTTCACAGAGTAGCAAAGAGGCCAGTGTGGCTGCAGTGGATGAAGAAGAAGGGAAAGTGTTAGAGGATGAGGTCAGAGGGAGAACTTGGGCCACATACATGGGACCTGGTAGGCCCTGAAGAACTTAGGATTTCACTGCATGGAATTGGCATTGGAGAGTTTGAGCCGAGAGGTGCCCTGCACTCATGTTTGAAGGAGTCGTATGGTAATAGCAGCTGATTCTGTTTATTGAGCAGCGTGCAGTGCGCTGGCTCCGTGCAGAGGTGCTTTCTACCCTTTGGGTCTTCCTGAGCTCCTGCAGCTCCATGAAGTGGAGCCTACAGCAGATCTGGTTCTCACTAATGAGAGGAGGCTTAGAAAGTCACAGAGTCAATGAGCTTTGGGGCCAGGACATGAACCCCAAACCAAGTGAGCCTCAGGCACAGCAGTGTTTTGCCTGCCATGGAGTGTCCTGGCCTGGGAATCGTGGGCTTCGGTGTGGGTGTGGCCCCTGCCTGGCTCCTCTCCTGGGCATAGGTGACTCACTGCCAGAACCTGCCCCCCTCCCCCGGGTTCTTTCCCCAGGGCTCCACCCACCTCTGAGGGCTATTTGGTGGAGCTGAAGAAGGTAACGGTTGCGACCAGTTTCTGAGCCATAAAACTATAAACATGAAGGAAATTTATTCACAGTGAGCCTGGCTGTTGCTTGTTCCTCCCCTGGGGTTGCAGCAGAAGTGAGAACACGCAGTCTCCCTCACACATCCTTCTGGGGAACATTACCATCTTCCTGCACCTCAGCTTCAGTCTTTGAACAGTAGCTCCCAGGACTCTTCTCTTTGACCCTGACCTTGGAACTGAGCCCTGGCAGCCTCCTGACTGGCAGAGGACTCCTCACATCCCCATGTCTCCCGCTGACCTCGGCATCTTCCTGCCATTCCTCTCTCTCCCAGTGTCAGTGATAGCCCAGCGGGCCTCGTCCTGGACTCCCCCCACGCCGTCAGGCACCATTGTGCCTCCCAGCTGTTGTCTTCTCTCCCCACTCAACTATTCCCACTAAAGCACTTTCATATCCTTTTGTTCGCCCTTCACCGTAGGCCAGTGAGTGAACGGGATTTCAGTAAGTAGCCTCAATATGTGGGTGAAGGAACAGACCCAGAAAGGTGTCAGGACTCTGTCGTCTTACTCAGGGAACCAGAGAAAGAATAAGACTCAGACTCAGGTCTCTCCCTTTTCTGAAGCAGATCGGGGGTGAGTCAGCAGAGGCATGAAGAGGACAAGGTGTGGGAATCAGCCCGCCGACTTGGCCAGCCCCGGAGGAGAGCCGAGGAGAGGCTGGGACAGGGTAGTGTGCACCTGCCATGCCCTGAATGCCAGTGGACAGCTCTCAGCAAGTCCTGTCTACTTTCAGCCTTGAAAGGAATTCTATCCCCGTTCACCAGATGAAGAAGCAGGCCTAAGTGAGGGCGGTCCCTGATCTGCGTTCACATGGCCAGCAAAAGCCAGGGCCAAGTTTGAACCCGGCTCGATCTAGCTCCAGAGCCCTGGGTCCTCCTCCCTTGGTTTGTCTAGCAGAGGCAGCCAAATGGAGGTTCTGGAGCCAGGCTGCCTGGTTTCACATCCTGGCTACACAGTTTAATGGCTATGTGACCTTGGGCAAGCCAGTTAACCTCTCTGGATCTCCATTCCTTCATTTGTAAAGTGGGGATGATAGTATCTCTCACAGCTGTTGGTAGGATTGAAGGAGTTACTCAGAATGGTGGGTACCTGGCATGGAAAGGAGTGGCCAGGGAGTCAGGGTAGCCATTCCTGAGTAACCGCCCTCCCTGATCGCAGGATGGCAGCGAAGAGGCAAGCGCGTCGGTCATGCAGAAAACCCCCATAATCCTCTCCAAACCTCCAGCAGAGCGGGTGAGTGGGGAAGAATTTTTGGAAAGGGAGGCTGGGAGCAATTAGGGCCAAGATCTCCTCCAGTGACTGGAACCTTCTCACTCCGTAGTCAAAACAGCCACCGCCTCCAGCAGCCCCTGCTGCCCCGCCTGCTCCGGCCCCTCTTGAGAAGCCCATCGTCCTCATGAAACCACGGGAGGAGGGGAAAGGGCCTGTGGCCTCGACAAGTGCCTCAACCCCCGAGGGCACCGCACCCCCACCCCCTGCGGCCCCCGCGCCACCCAAGGGGGAGAAGGAAGGGCAGAGGCCCACGCAGCCTGTGTACCAGATTCAGAACCGGGGCATGGGCACTGCTGCACCAGCAGCCATGGACCGTGAGTTGGGGCCAGGCAGGGTCTGGATGGGAGCTGGAACCCCTTCGCACAGGCCCTCAGCACGCCCTTTGTCTCCTGCTTTCTCCTGTCTCCAGCTGTTGTGGGCCAGGCCAAACTCCTGCCCCCTGAGCGCATGAAACACAGCATCAAGTTGGTGGATGACCAGATGAACTGGTGCGACAGTGCCATCGAGGTACTGGGGGCTTGGAGGTCCTCCCTGCTCCACCTTCTCCGGGTCTCACACCCTCGCCTCCTCCCTACTCCCCACCCTCTTGGTAGGTGATGCCAGACTGGACAGCTTTCAAGCAATTGCAGCAATGAGAGGGATTGGATTGGAAAGTTCTCAGCCAGCTGGGCTGAATTTCAGTGGCTTACGCTAGCTCAGCTGTGCTGGTCATTGAACTACTGAAATACATTGATACTGATTAGCAGAGAGGGAGCCACGACCACTGCAGAGGCGCTGGGATCTCCTGCACCATCCCTCCTGGGCCTGCTCCAGTCCTTCCCCTAAGTGGCTGAGACCCGCGCTGTCCTAGTGTTAACTGGTTTGAATGTCACGCTCCAGAGGTTCCCCTCCATCCCAGCGGCCCCCACTCTAGTTCAGACTTCGTATCTCTGTCGTATCTTCTACGTATCTCCTCCTGGACCATTGTATCTCCCTCCAGTCTCCCAGTCTTCATTTCCCCTCTCCTGCTGCCTTCCCCCCGACCTGTCACCACATCCCTGCTCAGATTCTGCCAGGTATCCCCTCTCCTTCTCCAGCAGCTTGGATTTATGAGGACAGCATGCCAAGCCCATCTGTTACCAGGCCCCTGCTGCCTTTCTATGTCCATGCTCACATTGATACCAACTGGGGAGCTTTAAAAAAGAGCGAGCGAGCCAGTGTCCAGGCCCCACCCTTCAGCACCACCAAGTAGAGCTCTCTGCAGTGATGAAAATGGTCTGTATTTGTGCCATCTGATGTGGTGGCCACTGTCTTTGTGTGTGGCTGTTGAGCACGGATCCACACATCCCCATTTGTGGCTAGTATAACTGAGGAACTACATTTTTAGTTTTGTTTAATTTGAATTAATTTTAATTTAAATAGCCAGACGTAGTCAGGTTCTATCATATAGAACAAAGCAAACCCTAGATATTCATATTCTGTTAACGTGCCTAGGGTTAGGCCCAGGATTAGCTGTTCTTTTTTTTTTTTTTAAAGCTCTCCAGGTGACTCTAAGGAGCAGCAGCCACCTTAACTACTTGACTCTTTTCCTTGAGGCGCGTCTCTTACACCCCCTGGTGGTGAAAGTCAGCAGGGCTAGTGGCCCTGAGGTGTAGATCTCAGGATTCTCCAGGACACTTTTAAATCCCACAGACAGGACAGACTGGTCTCCCCTGCCTGCTCACTGCTGCCCCGTTTCCCAACCTACCTGAAGCCAAAAACCTCCCGGGAGTCTGTTCCAGTTGTCCTCAGTTACCCAGTCCTGTCCTCCCCCGTTGTCTCGTTCTGTGCCTCTGCCCTTCTCTCCCAAAAGTCAAGCAGCCCTTTCCCAGTGTGTTCTAGCCGCCCGCGTTCCTGTTAGTGTCTTGACCACACCAGGTTCTTTTCTACTCTGGAGCTCTCGCAGATGCCATTCTTTGTGCCCAGAACAATCATATGCCTCACCACCACGCACATACAGAGGTCCTTTGCCCAATTGAGGGGATTTGGGGCCGTGACAGTTTTCCCTTCATATCTGACAAGGCAGGTATGTGAGCCATGGAAGCCTCCAGGGCCCCTCTCTCCGTTCTGCTCCCGCAACTGACAGATTTCTCAGGGTCACATTGCTGCATCTTCCCACAGTACCTGTTGGATCAGACTGATGTCTTGGTGGTTGGTGTCCTGGGCCTCCAGGGGACAGGCAAGTCCATGGTTATGTCGTTGTTGTCAGCCAACACTCCCGAGGAGGACCAGAGGTGAGGAGAGTCCCTGGGGAAATGTGTGGAAGAGGCTGGGAGGGAGGTGGGCACCCACCTGGGTCAGGGGAGCGTGGGCCTGGGTATTGTAAGTGGTGTCACCAAGGACTTTGGGAAGTTGTTTCTCCTCCCTTGACCTCAATGTCTTTGTCAGACGAGGATGATTAGGGGCTGGACCAAATCTTCATGTAGCTCCAAGGTAACCAGTCCTGTTCTTCCATCCTTCCCTCCCTGCTTTGCTCCATAAAATGGTACAGGGCCCAGCCAGGAACTGGGATGATGTCTTCATTAAGTCTGGATTTAGATTTACCTCATGTCTCAGCCCTGCCACTCACCAGGTAGTTGACCTTGGTTAGGGCCCTTCACCTCCTAGTATCTCACTTCCTCATCTGCAAAGTGGGTTTTTAGAGGCTGAGACAAGATCAGGAAGGCAAAAGTTAACAAGAACCTGACGCAGAGCAAATGCTCACAAGATGTGGCCAATGTGGCCTGGGAGACAGTGGGGCAGGAGACCTGGATGAGGGGCATGAGTTCTAGACCAGCTTCAGTCCTGCATTCCCCTGCAGGAATGGGGAGTGATTGCAAAGATGAAGGATGAGGGGGGAAGGTATAGCTTAGTGGTAGAGTGCATGCCTAACGTGCACAAGATCCTGGGTTCAATCCCCAGTACCGCCATTAAAAATAAACATGTAAATAAATACCTGATTACCTCCTGCCCCAAAATTTAAAAAATTAAAATTAAAAAAAGATGAAGGATGAAGTCACAGGAGAGGATTTGGGGGAGAAGGAAATTTAAGAACTAGAGCCCCAGACTAGGGGCAGGGAAGGAAAGAGAGAAGGCAAAGTAGGAGACAGAGACAGTCTAATAAGGGAGAATCCAGGTGGGGAGTGAGAAGGGGCATTAGGCACTTGGGGTTATTTAAAAAACACAGGGGCTTGGTTTCTTGCAAAGCAGGTGATACTACCCTGGACTCCATGAATGGGCATCAGGGGTCCATGCACCCTCTGACGGAATATGCAGAATTTTACACTCATCTACAATCAGGTTTTTTTTCTAGGGAAAGGGTCTGTGGTTTCCACCAGATCTCAGAGGGGCCTGATGGAAACCCACAGGTTAAGAACCACTGTCATGAGAACATGCATCACCAGAACCAGAACTGCAGGGTTGCTCTGTCTCCCGGGTCGGCTCCATCCCTCTCTTCTCACTCTTGGCTTCAGCACAGCCCAGCTCTGCTCTGGAAGAGCTGCCACTCTCTTGGGTAGCCTTCTTCCCATGTCAGCCTCCACCCCCAACTAGCAGAACTTCCCCATGGCTCTCAACTCAGACTCCCAAGCTAGAGAGAATCTTTTAGGCATAACGTGCCTTTTTGAGGCAGGTCAGCCAGTGGACTTTGGTATCAGCTCTTGCCATCAGGTCTCTTAAGTTTTCCCTCCTAATTATCTTGAGAATTTGCCTGCTTCTCTCCTTTACTCCCACCTCCCAGTCCAAGCCTCTACTCTCTCTCTTGTATATTAACTTCACAGTCACCCTGAGAACTTGAGACTATTGGTATCCTCATTTTACAGATGAGGAAACTGAGGAGAAAGATTAAGGAGATTACTCAAGCCACACAGCCAGGAAGAGGCAGAGCTGGGATTTAAATCCTGGCAGTCTGGCAGGATCCCTGCTCCTAAACACCTCTGTTTACTGATTTTGTTGAATATGTTAACAGGTCTACTTACGGATAGGAGTGGAGTCATGTGGTATACAGTGTAGCCCCTAGACCGCAGGGGCCATGGATGGAAGGCTTTGTGAGCAGGCGGGAATCACATCTTGCGTGCTTGCTCACTGGGCCACACTCTGAAGGTGTCGAAGGACGAGAACGAGGCCTCTAATGCCCCCATCTGCTCCTCTCCACAGGGCGTATGTTTTCCGGGCCCAGAGCGCAGAAATGAAGGAGCGAGGGGGCAACCAGACCAGTGGCATCGACTTCTTTATTACCCAGGAGCGGATCGTTTTTCTGGACACACAGGTACCGGCCTCCACTCGCCTCACTCTGGTGCGTGCTGCGTTCAGCTCCATCCCCGAGTGTACCTAAGCCAGAACCCTGCTTGGAGGCCCCGTGGCTCTGGCCAAGCCATGACCTTGCTAGTGCCCTTGGGCAAGTGTGTCTTTTCCTGGCCCTCCGTCTCTTCTTACCAGGTTTTAACCCCCCTCCCCTCCCATCCAGCGTGTGCACAGGCGCCTAAAGAAACACAAAGTTCAAAGTGTGGGCCTCGGAGTCGGGCTGTATCCAAATCTGGCCTTTAATCCTTACCAGCTGGGTGACTTTGAGTAAGTTTTAACCCTCCCTCATCCCAGCCACACACACACCCTCCCTCAGCTTCTTCGTCTGTAAACGGGTGATAGTTGTTCTCAGCTTCCCTGGTGGCTGTGAGGAGTCGGGAATGGCACAGGCAGAGGGCTTGGCATGGGACTGGGCATGTGTTGTGCCTCCAGGCTCCTCCTCCTCGTTAGAAATGACCTGCCCTGCGTTTGACTGGCGCTGTCCTCAGCTTCCCCAGGGTCCCTGTTCCTTTGCCTGGCACCCAGGGCTGGTGTGGCTTGCCTCCTTCAGACTCTGGCCTCCTCTCGGCGGTAGTCACCAGCCCCACCACGCACACCACAAGGCCTTGCCGTAGTCTCTCTCCCAGGCTGTGCAACGTTGGCCGAGTTACTTAACATTTCCATGCCTCAGTTTTCTTAAGTGGGAAAAACAATGTTACCTCCCTCACAGGGTCTGTGAGGTTTCAGCGTGTTAACGAAAGTGAAGTCCTAACGTGCCTGACATGAAACAGGGTCTCAGTACTCTTGGCTGTCGGTGTCCCTGTCTTTAGAACTCTCTCCCCTTCTTGTTTGCCTGGCTAATTTAACCCTTCTCCTCCCTGAAGACTCCACTGGGGCGTTGCCTCCTCCCGGAAGCCTTCCCCTCCTCTGAGCGCCTGCTAGTGCCCATGTGCGCCTCCCACTGCAGCAGGATTGATGGGTCTGGTTTTTGTGCAGTGCACCCACTCCCCACCTGCCCGCAGCTCCCCAGGGAGGGGTCCTGGCTCTCTGCTGATGCTCACTGACTGTTAGAGGAACAGAGTTCTGGCCGCTGTACACATTGATCCCATGGAGCTTGGGAAACCTTCCACAGATGTGGTGTGAGACCTGTGTGCCAGGCCCGGTCCAGGAATCCCGGGGACCTGGAGGTGAACTGAACCGGCTGTGCGCGGGATGGGGCGGAGAAGAAGTTAAAACCAGACAGAGTGAAACACTGTGGAGTCTGGAGTCTTAGAAAGTGAGCTGTCAGGGAAGCCTCTCTTAAAGAATTCCACTCACTGCAGTAAGAAGTGAATAGACTCTCCAGTTCATTTTGGTTCTTGTAATTCTTAAATGGAGTTTTCCTTTAAGAAAAGGTGACAAGCTCACCACTAATTCTTTTACAGCCACTGATGCAGTTTTTAAATCCTCACCAGTCTTCACAGTAATCATTGTTTCCTGATCTAAGTCATTATCTTAGTGAAGTTTTGAAAGCATTTGAAACAGCTAACACAACAAGGGACGTGACTCATTCAAGTAGACGTTGGATGGATGAGCACGAGGAGAGTTCGGGGGCGCGCGGCGCTCGAGAGCAGCGGTGTTCTGTGAAAGAGCTGGGAAAGTGCTTGGAAACTTTTCTCTTTCACCTCCTCCCACTGACTGGCTCTGTACTAATTAGAAACTGCCTGTGTTTCCGACCTTATTTTGCATCTGCAGTCATCACGTGGAACTCAGATGGCCACGTGCCCTGGGGCCCCGGCCCCCAGCCCTTTGCTGACCCCTCCCTCTCTTCCTGCTCCAGCCCATCCTGAGCCCGTCCGTCCTGGACCACCTCATCAACAATGACCGCAAGCTGCCCCCAGAGTACAGCCTGCCCCACACCTACGTGGAGATGCAGGTGAGGGCCGAGCCAGGCCTGCAGCTCCTCACCTCCTGTCGGGGAGCTGGGGTGGGTCGGCCTGGGTTCTGCCTCCTGAGAGCCCCGGGTGCCCCAGCACTGAGAGTCAGGTCGGGCTGGGCTGCTGGCTCTGCCCCTCGGAAAACTCCCCCCTCAAGCCTCCATATCCGCTCATGTTAAATGAGGTGATCACGCCCCCCTTGCCCGATTGAGGGATGGTCTGTAGCAGAAGTGCCAGCACAGTCTGGGCACACAGTAGGCACTTAAAGGCTCTGAGGCCCTTGCCCTGCTGCCCCCTCGGCTGAGTCCTGGGATCAGGGACCGTAGGGTGGGCCAAGTGGACCTTCAACTCGGGTGTCCCTTCCCGCCTACCCTCAGTCACTCCAGATTGCTGCCTTCCTCTTCACGGTGTGCCACGTGGTGATTGTCGTCCAGGACTGGTTCACGGACCTCAGCCTGTACAGGTGAGGAGCTGGTGGGCGGGGAGCCGGGCAGGCCCTGAGGCTTGGCGCCTTGCCCAGCTCTCACAGTTCCGCACGGCAGCTACAGGGACCCTCTGAGAATGTAATTTGGAGTAGGACACAGCCACCTCACCTCCCTCAATACACGGACCACCCAGCATGACTGTACACGTCACTCAGACTACAATCCAGGGTCCTTCCCAAGTGTGGTTTATGGGGTCCTACGTGATGGGGTCACCATCACCGCATTGACCTCTCCTGCCACCTCCCTCCCCTCACCCCCTCCATCACAGCTACAGCAGCCTCATGGTATTCCTAGTGCAGCTTCGGACCTCTGCACCCCATCCCTCAGCCAGAAGCACTCCTCCTGCAGGTGTCGGACTCCCTTCCTCATGTCCTTCAGGTCACCCTGAGGCCTTGCCTGACCTGCTCACACTGCATCTTCTGTGACTCTCCCGCTCACACCCTGCTGTGTTTTCCTTTATTGCATGGATTGCTCCCTGGCGGGATGGCACAAACCTCTTTATGGTCTGTCTGACTCATTAGAACGTAAGCCCTAGGGTGACAGAATCCCCAGTGCCTCACACAGTGCCAGACACAAGGCAGGTATTTAACCCAGGTTTGTTGAACGAATAACGTCCTGGGGAGCTGGTTTGTCTGGTTCTTGGAGGCTCATTGTCCTTCTCCTCCAGTTGTGTGCACCATCCCCGTGGTACCCTGGTGGACAGGAGAGGGAGGGAGTCAGAACCTGGCAGGAGTCCTGCGTGAAGCAGCTGGAGGTTCCAGAAGTGCCCCCAGATCGGGCCTTAAGAGTCAGGTCAGGCTGGGCTCCTGGCTCTGCCCCTCGGAAAAATCCTGATCCTGTGGCCGCATGGGCTCCTCTTGGCCTCAGGCTCCAGGAGGTAGCTCTGGGGAGGCCAGCAGCCCTGGACCCAGAGCCTAGACAGACAGCAGGAAGGAACAGGTGCTTGTGGGGAGGGGAGAGCCAACCCGAAGGAAGCAGATGTCTCAAGTCAGGCAGCCCTGGGTCTGAATCCCAGTTCTTGCTAGGCAAGGGCCTGCTTCTCCCACAGTTCCTCATAGGCAGACTTTCATGCAGACTCGGTGAGTTTAAGAATGTAAAGCATTCAGCACAGTGCTTGGTACATAGCAAACAACTGATACATGGGAACTTAGTGTTTGTGTCAGTAACCCTGGGGGTGAGCTGAAGGTCTGGCCAACAGTTGAAACAACCTGCTGGGTGAGCTGGCTGTTGTGACCTGAGGGACTTGATTCTAAAACCTGCACTCCCCCTCCTGCTACCATCGTCCATTGGGATTCATTCACATGACAGATGTGTTGGACATTTGTGCATGCCATTCGCTGTCCTGGGCTCTGGGGACACAGGTGTGGACAAACATGGATAAGACAGACTGCTCTGTGGAGTTTACATCTGGTAGGGGTACGGGCCCTGGCTGGTATGCACAGAGCCTTGGTTTGAAGCCAGAGTCTACAACTGGGCATCTCAGGGCAGGTGACTCCCTTGAAATTGGGGACCACGTATTTGTATGTTGGTCTGTGTGAGGGGAAGGCCCAGAGTTGATCAGATCACATCATCCTTTTCCTCAGGTAACAGGTTTATTCTGATTACTTTGACATATTTGGACAAATTATTTCAAAATCGCATAAACTGAAAGCTTACACAAAAGCCTGCACACAGATGTTTATAGCAGCTTTATTCCTAATGACCTAAATCAGGGGGCAACCAAGATGCCCTTCAGTAGATAAATGAGTAAATGAGCTGTGGTCCCTCCACACAGTGGAGTACTACTCAGAGCCCGGAAAAGATGAGCTGTCCAGCCATGACAGACCAGGAAGAACTTTAAATGCATGTTATGAGATGAAAGAAGTTAATTTAAAAAGGCTGCATACCGTATGACTCCAACTCTGTGACATTCTGGAAAAGGCAAAACCATGGAGACCTAAAAGTAACGGTGGATGCCAGGGGTGGGGAGGGGGAAGGAGGGTGAGTGTGTAGAACACAGAGAATTTGGGGGGCCATGAAACCCTTCAGTGTGATGCTCTATAGTGGATATGTGTGATTTTTGTCAAAACCCATAGAACATACAATGCCGAGAGTGAACCCTGAAGTAAACCATGGACTTTGAGTGATGATGATGTGTCATCAGAATGTTGACAAATGGGGAGGCTGTGGCAGGGAGCAGAGGTTCTATAGGAAATCTCTGTACTTTCCACCCACTTTTGCTATGAACTTAAAACTTCTCTAAAAGATATTTTTCTTGATAGCATAAACTCATTAAAAAACACACGTATGTTGACATGCGTCCATGGAGTGGTGTCTGACAGGGTTGTCCCGGATTCCCTGAAGTTGTATGAGGAGTATGGTGTGTATGTCTCATTTTTCTGAGTGTGGCTGTAGCTTTAATCGGATCTGCACAGGGAGCCCCCTCCTTCCCCAGGCTGTGGGACATGGGGGGCCAGGGCCAGAGCACCAACCTCTCACCCCCAACCCCAAGGTTCCTCCAGACAGCAGAGATGGTGAAGCCCTCCACCCCGTCCCCCAGCCACGAGTCCAGCAGCTCCTCAGGCTCCGATGAAGGCACTGAGTACTACCCCCACCTGGGTGAGTGGCTTTCGGGGCCTGGAGGGTGGGCAGTGGGGAGAGGGGCGGGCAAAATCCAGGAGCACTCTAGGGAAGTGGGGTGCTGGGGGGAGCAACGATGAGGCTTCTGAGGAGGGAAGTCAAAAAGGATTAGCTGCCACTTCCTCTGAGGTGCCCCTGGCCATCAAGAGTGGGACCCCCGAGTCAGGCTCTGGGGACAGGACCCTAGTCTGCCCCTTTCTGGGTCCCTGACATCTCCTGGTGCGGGGCACAGGGAGTGAGTGTCAAGTCAGCCCCAGAGGCCCTGTGCACCCTGTTCACCTACTCTGGCCCCCGCACCTGCAGCTCCTTGGCCTGCTCTGTCCTTGCTCTGCTCTTGGACGCACTGCTTCTGTAAAGATCCAGTTCCTCCACCTCACCAAGCCCTCAGTCTTTCTGTCCTGCTCCTGATCACATGGCCGTCTTCCTCTTCTGCCTCTGTTTGGAGCAGACACGGGGCTTCCTGAGGGCAGAAACCAGAGCTGCCTCATTTCTCTGGTCCCCAGCACGGGCCAGCACAGGGCCCGGTACTAAAGCGAGGCTCCTGGTCATGTAAACACTGACGGGTGATGGGAACTCAGACTTAAGGCAGAGTTTTGGTGTGGGAAGGGGCGTCCACGTGGCCGAGTGCGCGCTGCCCCACAGGCCCGTCTCTCCCCCCCGCCCCCAGTCTTCCTGCAGAACAAAGCCCGCCGAGAGGACTTCTGTCCCCGGAAGCTGCAGCAGATGCACCTGATGATTGACCAGCTCATGGCCCACTCCCACTTGCGTTACAAGGGTGAGGGTCCCCCGACTGTCCCCCAAGCTGGCCAGTGGCCTCCTGGCTCCTGGTCCTATAGCCCCAGCCCCCTCCTGACCCCAGTTTGACCGTCACGTGCATACCCCGCCCGCTGCCCTGCAGCACGGTGCCTGCAGCCTGATAGGTTCTCTCCGCCAGGTACTCTGTCCATGTTACAGTGCAACGTCTTCCCAGGGCTCCCGCCTGACTTCCTGGACTCCGAGGTCAATCTGTTCCTGGTCCCCTTCATGGACAGTGAAGCAGAGAGTGAAAACCCACCAAGAGCAGGTACGGCCCCCCTCAAAGGGATCTGGTCCCTGTGGAGACACAGCCCACCCTGGTTGAGGGGAGACACAGGCTACCCCGGTCTGGGGGTGACAGGAATCCACCCTGGTCTGAGGGGAGACTCTGGCATGTTCCTGAGGTACCTGGACCCTCTCAAAGGAGCACAATTCCAAGTCCTGGAAGGACAGGGGGACCTGAACTCAGAGGTGTTTCTGGAAGCCCAGGATGCTGTCGACGGGAAGGAAGCCTCCTCTCTCGGCAGGCTGTCCCCCTCATCCTCCTCTAACTTTCCAGGACCCGGTTCCAGCCCACTCTTCTCCCTGCTCCCTGGGTACCGTGGCCACCCCAGTTTCCAGTCCTTAGTGAGCAAGCTCCGGAGCCAGGTGATGTCCATGGCCCGGCCGCAGCTGTCACACACAATCCTCACTGAGAAGAACTGGTGAGAACACTTGGCAGAGGGGGTCAGGGTGAGGGCCCCCACCTGGACCACATCGAGGGTTTCAGAAATCCCTCCATACCTTGGCAGCAAGGTGACTACTACCATCTTGTTGCTTTAAGATGAAATTCTTATGAACCAGTGGAGTGTAGGTCTTGTCACCAGCTTTCCTAGTAAGGAAATTTAGGCTCAGAGAAAGTGTCACCCAGCGAGGTCACACACCTGTGGTTAGGTGTCACCTGATTGCACAGAGTAAGACCAGCGAGCCTGGTCAAGTTTAAAGATGTGTTCCAAGATCCTGAGCGCAGAAAGCATAGCCTTACAGAAGAGGAAATGGAAAAGCCATCGGGAGCCAGAGTTGCAGCTTCCATCGGCCCCCACAGGGTAGTGAAGTCTCATCCAGTTTTCCTCCTCTGCCAGCGGCTTTCTCCACCTGCCCTCACGGAGCCCTGCACCACTGCCCCAGCCCCAGTTCTGCATGACTTTGTGTCCAGAGCCCACAGCAGATCTGCCACAGATTCAGGGCTACGTCATCTAATTTCCAAGGAAAACAGAAACTTGAGGCATAGCTCCAGCATGGTTCCCCTGGGTCTGTCTGCAGTCAGCTGTGGCCAGAAGGGGCCAGGGGTGCACACGCAGCAGCAGGCGGCCACTCGGGCGAGGGCAGGGCCAGCGGGGTAAGAGCGCTGCTCTCACTGATCTAAACCAGAGCCCAGTGGGGAGGAGGAGAATCGGGGAAGTAGGGGGGTTCCACAGCTGCTAGACGTTTCTGATCATCACAAGACTCTGGAGGGAGGTAGAGACAGACCCGCCGCCCACAAAGGCCAACACCGAGTGGAGCGGGAAGAAGTTTGAGCTTAGAGGTGGGGGCTTGAGGTCTTAGTCCACCACCAGGCACCTTCTGGGAGAAGTAAGGGGCCCAGGCTGCCTCGGCTCAGCTTGGCGTCTGCCCTGCATCCTGGGTGAGGAGATTGACCTCTCAGGTCAGGCAGGGACCACGGGCAGGGCAGCCCTGACTGTTGACCTCCTCTCACAGGTTCCACTACGCTGCCCGGATCTGGGACGGGGTGAAAAAGTCCTCCGCCCTGGCAGAGTACAGCCGCCTGCTGGCTTAAAGCCAAGGGGAAGAATGTAAGGCAGCGAACTCCCCCTTCGGGCCCCAGTGGTTGGCAAGGGGCACGCACGTCCTCCCCCCACGGAGTAGAGAGTGGCAGCAGACCTACCGGGCGTGGGACCACAACTTCCTCGCCCAGAGACACGAGGTGTCCAGGGCCAGGCCCCCCACCCTCAATGGAGCGCTGTTTAGGGGGATGACCTTGAGATCCCGCCCTCAAGGTGAGCAGGGCAGCCATCCTCAGTCCCCTACAGGGACAGGCGGTGGGAGGAGCCTGGATGGTCACCAGGAAGCCCAGGCTCCATCTCGGCCTCCCTCTGCAGGGACCAGAGCAGCAGGTCCCTCTGCCCCGACGGCCGGCCCTTTCCTGTTAGGTGAGGCAGGATCTAGGGGGCTCTTCACTGGAGCAGATCTGGTGGTTGGAATAAAAATTATCAAGCAAGCCTGTTCTGGGGTTCCTCTTCTTCCCCTCTCCCCAGCGTGCTGTCCTGGGGAGCTTCACAAATTCAGGTCCCAGCTCTTGGGGGACAGATGAGCTGTGGCCACCCATTGGAGCCTGAATGAACCGCCCATGGAGACACATCCACTGTAGGTCACTGAGTTGGGAGCAGATGAGACCAGTCTCCGCTAAGGAGGAAGCCTCTGGAAAGAGGAGTTCTGTTTCCTGGGGTGACATCAAGCCTTCCGTCCCTTGTCATGGACAGGAAAGTACAGGCTCCTCCACTGGCTAAACGCGGTGACTACCCTTGTGTCGGCCACTCTCACGTGAAGACAGTGCCTGCCTTTGGTGCCTAGTTAAATGCAGTGCCTAATTCAGTGTTAAAAAATAGAACATGTCCTTAATTTAAATACAGTTAATTATAGTACAGTTGTCATTCAGTGTCCATTGGGGATTGGTTCTAGGACCCCCTGCAGATATCAAAATCCTTGAATGCTCCGATACCCTGTGTAGAATGGCGTGGTATTTGCATATAACCTACCTACACCCTCTTGGCCACTGTAAGTCATCTCTAGATTACTTTAAAAACCTAATCCCGTGTCAGTGCTTTGTAAATAGTTGTAAATACACTGTAAGTGATATGTAAATACTTGCCAGCACTTGGAAAATTTAAGTTTTGCTTTGTGGGACTTTCTGAAATTTCTTTTTGAGTATTTTCAATCCCAGGTTGGTTGAATCCATGGATGTGGAGCCCTCGGATGCAGAGGGCCCAGTGTGCTTCCCCTAAAGTCAAAACAGGTTCTTCCCTCATTCAAGTCCTCAGGTGTTACCTTTCCACATGATGCCTACTGTTGGTTAAACATGGTGGCCTCTGTCCCCTATAAGCCTCATCTACTCTTGCTGAGAAGTGGTCCCTACCTTTAAATCCAGAGCCTGCCCTCAGTTAAATACACCATACAGTTCATTACAGTATCTGCCCTCACCTGCTCAGTTACACAAGGGACATCATCTTAGTGTTTCCCAAAGTATATCTCCAGATGGGTCAGGTCACACACCCTAATCCCAAATTAGTCCTGATGCGCAAATCAGGCCGCTCCACCCTTCAGTAAACCAGCCTGTCCCCATCTAACCAGCTGATCTCACCTGTCCAGTCCCCCATGTCTTCCCCCTGCCCTCAGGTGTCCAGGTCATGGGAATCCCAGGGTCTCTTGAAAAAAATGCACAACTGAAGAGGGTGGTGGGCAGTGAAGAAAGCACTCAGGCCAGAGATGTTCTGGCGGGAAGTGAGACTGCAGACCTGGGGCAGGTCTGGGAGGTATGACACCCAGGGCAGGCTCTGGCCCTGCCACCTGCTGACTGAAACCTTAGGTGGGAGCCTCCCTTAATGACCCCCCAAGGCTCCAGAAAGCTGTGACATTCACTGCCCTCTTACTGAAGTGCTTCTAAATGCTTTGTCCCCATGCCCCGACCTGCATGGACACCCTCCTTACTGCTCTCCACCAGACTAGTGGCTCTTCCCTGCCTTGTCAGAACTGAACACTCCCATGTCCCATCCCCTCCCCTGGCTTCCCAGGGGTCCGCTGGTTGATGTGGGGGTTCACTGGAGTAGGGAAAGTAGGGGCAATGGCCAGAGGGCATGAGACCTAGGGTACAAAAGCACAGAACAGCACATCAGGTCAGTCCATAAGAGTTAGAGCTGGAGTTTCTTCCTTCCCATCCCCCAACACCACAGATGGGCGCCTGCATGCTCCCAACCCCTTGCTGCCACCTGCAGCTGGCCTAGGCTCAGGGCTGGGGTTGTTGATCAGGTTTATCTAGGAGCTTGTGCTGGGGGTTGTTGATGGCCTGAGCCAGTACACTTTGGGCATCCTTGACGGCCACCTCCAGGGAGGTGTGGAGCATCCGGTAGACAGTGGCGAAGGAGAGGCCACAGGCAGCCAGGTGACCCGGGGTGGGCATGTTGAGGAGCTCCTGGCTGAACACTGAGGCGTCCCTGGAGGCCTGACCCAGCAGTTCTGCCACCAGCGCCTCACTGAACTTAGTCTTCGGGCCCCAAAGCACCTCCAGGACCCTGTGCAGGGGTCGCCCGTCTGTTCCGCCAGCCTGTTGAGGGAGCCCTTGTCCAGGCCTAAGCTGTGGCGGTAGCCCTCCAGGGAGCGGGTGAGTGTGTACAGGTTGCATGCCACTTCTGTCACGCCCGGCACTGGACTCGGGTTGGCCCCGCAGGCCACGGTGGCCACCAGCCAGATGTGCTGTTGCAGTGAGGCCGCCTTCCTCTCCAGTGTGGGCTTTGGGACGTTGGGCAGGGCCACCAGGAATACAGGCCGCTTGCAGCTCTCTAGCCCCCTCACCATTGATTCCTCCAGCAGGCTGAAGTCATACTTTCCCAGCTCAAACAAGGAGAGCAGGAAGACCTGGGGGTCCCTGAGGCCCTCTGCTGCCAGAGGCAAGAGCACCTTCAGTGGGTGTCCGCGCCGAGCAGGCCCAGCTGCCTTGCGCAAGCATTTGCCGGGGGTCAGCACAGCACGTGGTTTAAGAGCATCAGCCCTGGAGCCAGGCTGCCTGAGTTCAGATCCCAGCCTGCTCCTTACTCCCTGTGTGACCTCGGGCTAATTACGAAACCTCTCTGGGCTTCTTATCTGTAAAATAAGGGGATTATTGTCCTTACCTCCTGGAGATGTTGTCATGGTGGGGAACTCAGTTCAAAAAGTGGTGCCTGGCCTGCAGTGAGCCCTTAAGACATGTCACCTGCCACCAGCGACATGTGCCAGCATCCACATGGATGGATCACATTGGCACTGCTCTAACTTGGGAAATACACAAGCCAGTACCTACATTTTGGTTCCTTAATGCAAGTGACTGGGCTCTGTCACCAGTGACTCAGAGTGCCAACTCCTAGGAAATGGCAGCTGTAAGCAATGTCCCACTCTGTGTGACACTCTGTGACGCTAGGTGGCCCCTTTCCCCACTCTGGGCCTCAGCGAGATGATGCAGGGGAAGGGGTGGGTAATCCCTCTAGAATCTAGCCCCCCAAAGCCTGGCCCTCACCCTCCAGCCACCGCACACAGTCATCCCGGATCTGGCTGAGCACCCTCTCCTCCAAGAAGGAGGCGAGGTCAACTGCGCGAGTCAGCGACGTCCATGTCTATCTTGGAGCGGACGCAGTAGAAACACTTGCCCTGCTACGGGATCTCACGGGCCAGCTGGGCATGGCTGGCCATAAAGCTCTCTGACTTAAGGATGAGGAAGAAGTCGTACTGGAGGTTATCTGTCAGCCCGGGAAGCCGGTGCGCCTATGCCTGGCAGGTCCCAGACGGCAACGTTGGGATACTTGGGGTGCGGGGATGGCGTGGGGTCCACAGTCATTTCTACCACGCCTGTGCAGGCCAAGTTGGAGTCCTCGTCCCCCAGCCCCCCGAAGGCATTGACAAAGGTTGACTTGCCCAAGCCTGTCCCCCCAGTTAAAGCAATGTCCAAGCGGACATTCTCCAGCAAATGAAGTGTAGACTGTAACTTAGTGGCTATGGCTGGCAGGTCCCCTCCTCAAAGGCTTCCTTCAGAGCCCTGGTGTCCCTTGAGAGCTCCAGTAATTTGGACTGGCTGAGGCATGATAGGAAAACTTCGCTTGCCGTGGGCTGCCCGACCCCCCATTCTCTGTCTTCAGGACTTGCTGCCCTCGGAGAGGGCAGGGAAGGGAGGATTTTCACTCTGGGTTGCTTTCTCTCCATCCCTCAGCATGCCCAAAATATTTGAGGCATCACCATTAATAGCGTGGAGAGTGCTACAGTATGCCAGGCCGAGAGCTAGTGCTTTATCTTAGTTCACATTTGTTCATCACTGCCAGGTTCTCCTCCTGGAGTATCTCATAAATGATTCAGAAGAGCCAGAAAAGGAGATTCCCTTCCTACCCACACTTGGCACTGAGAAGGTGAATCATGTGCCTGAGGCCTCCAGCTCATGCACGGGGATACTGGGAATGGGACTGAGGTCTCCTGATGCTAGAATTCAAATTCTTAACTTCTGGGGGGTATTGACCATGCACGAGGCACTAGGATCAATCATTGCCATACAGGGCAGCAATTCAGAGCTGGAATCCTCATCCATTGCTGGTAAGCTTAATGTTTAATATTTACCCTGGGCCAGCCACTGTCCTAACCACATGCATCATTTCATCAAGTCCTCGCTTTACAGAGCAGAAAACAGGCTCAGGGAGGTAAAGGTCACTTGCTAAACGTCTCACAGCCTGCACCAGAGCCAGGATATGGACCAGCTCCCTCTGATGCTTTTGTCTTACAAACCGCCCCCAGTCTTTGCACAATTGAGCCCCACTATGTGCCAGGACCACTTTCAGAAAAGAGACCCGTTGGGTCTGGTATGTTAGTGGACACATTGCTCACCCGCACCGTCTGGCTTGTGAGTACCCGCGTCTGCTCAGGAACCACAGTGCACCCTCTGGCAAGCCCTGTCCTGCCACTGGGCCTCTGAGTCCTCGCTGGTACGATGGACAGGGCAGCAGCACTCACCTCCTGGGATTGCACAACTGCTTCTAGTCCCAGTCGTGCCAGGGACTTGCAGGATGATGCTGGGCAAGTCAGGTCCCCTCTGTAGCCTTCACTTTCCCCTCTGTGAGGGGTGGGGGTGTCAGTTTCCTCACCTGTTGAATGGAGAGCAGACTCCTCAGAGCCCTCTCAGCTCTGCTGTTTTAGGAAGACTCAGGGTCTCACTGCAGATAAGGTTCAGGCAGAGGCCAGCATGGGATGGGCTTGGATCTTGATCTGTGAGTAGCCACGGAAGGTTTCTGAGCAGGGGAAGGGGAGGTCTGTGGTGACATTAGAAAGAGCCCTCTGTGGCCTTATTTATGGTACATGAGACTGGTGCCTGGAAGGCAAGGTGAGGGCCTGGGGGGCAGGACCTGGGTGGGGAGGGTGACGTCTGAGCTGGAACAGGGGCCAAAGGTCAAGATGGGGGATGGGGAAGGGAGAGGTGGAGAAAGAAGGGACCAGACTAGACCACCAGATGGAGGCAGGAGGCAAAAGTAACCCATTCTCTCTTAACCTTAGACCCAATGCGGTGAGAGCATGCGCTATATTCACGCCTGACCTTTCCATCCCAGACACTGGAGGCCAGTCGCCCTGTGCTCAAAATGATGTCGGAGGGTCCACAGGTCTAGGGATGTGGGCTGTTTCTGGAATGGATTTGGAAGGAATCATCTTTCTTGTGCATCTGGAGGTCTGAGATATCCCTACCATGATCACCCACGAAGCGTTGGTGCAGAAAGATCCGTGTGAAACCCAGATAGTCCCAATGGAGCCAGTGGGAGGCGTTCTGGGAAGAAAGAAATCTTTTTGCAAAGCAAGGAGCTCTTTAGGAACAAGCATTGACACCCTCTCTTTAATCCTCCAAGTATAAGTGGAACCTCTTAGTCTGTTTCCCAGAGTCAGGGGTAATTTGAGGCCCCCAGATGAGGCTAGAACCATCACCAGATCCCGGAATATCCTCAGGGAGTACTGGTGGGCCAGTACCTGGGGTAAGGCCACCTCCACTGTACCAGAGCTGCTTAGTGAATTCCTGGAAACTCACCCTTCTCTGCACCTAAATCCCACTCTTCCCTGATCCTCAACTAAGCCCACAGAAGCTCTTGAGGCAATCTTTCCTGTCCAAGCCCTCCAGTCTGGTGGTTCTTTAATTTTTTAAACACTGTGACCCTTGACTCAGCATATAAGTTCAGCTTGAGCAGATGAGGTGTCAGTTTCACTCTTGCATCCCGGCTGGAGAGCCAAGCACAGACCGAGAGGCTGTACCAAGGAGCTGGGTTTCCAGGGATGCCTGGGCCAGACCAATACCCTCACTCAGTGTGTTGCACACTCTCTGTCATTTGAAGCCTCGTGCAGCTTCAGAAATCCCACCAGGTGGCCTCACTCTCAGACCCATCTCATCATTCACACACGGCCACGCAGCCAAGCACACAGACTGGGAACCCCAGTCTCAGCCAACTACTCACCATCTTAGACCCACAGCATCAAAATCACGGAGACTTACCAAGATTTCTCCCAATCACAGACACATCAGCAAGCTTATTGCCACACACATCCACCCACAGACACACTCACCATCTTTCTGAAACGAGACCTGTTCAAGGTGGCCACTTGTGCCCCTGCATCCTCTCCCCTTGGATGCTCATAGAAGCACCCACCCACCCTCTCTCCACCTTCACTCCTGTTCTGTTACCCCAGGCTATGCACAGAGGCCAGCCCAGTGGCCAACTGGCTTCCCCCACTCTGCCACCCAGTCCCACCATCACTCACAGGCAGCAGGGCTGGCCCAGGATGTCCCGTCTCCCTGTTGAACTCAGTTGCTAGGCAGTATTGTGCCCATCCCGGGGTCCAATTGGTTGCCCCTCCCCTGCCAGAGGCCGCCTTTGGGACATGGGTTCTGTCTCCAAACAGGACACGAGATTGCAGGCCTCAGGCCCTACTCAGCCACCCACCTAGGTTGATAGTGTGCTCTTGTCTTGGATCCAGGCCAGGCTGTCTTTTCGCCCCACAAATCCCCCTTGGCCATTTGGGGACCCGGAAGAGCGAGACCATTAAAGAGCCCTGGCCCCCTGTCCACACCTTGAACCTCTCTTTCCCAAGGTCAGTTCCTTCCCCAGGTCAGGATATCCCCTCTGGGACTTGGGCCCACCTGCCTCCCTTGGCCCTCCACACCCCGCCCCTCAGCAACTGCATCTCTCATTTTCACCACATCAGCCTTTTTTGTTTGCTGGGTTGGTTTTGTTAAGGCTTGGTGTGTGGGTGAGGCGGGGGTGGGGGCTGCACTTTCATTTGTCTTCGGACAAGTCCCGCCTCTTCCAGCTGTCCAGAATGTACTTGAGAAGGAGGCCAAGCTTCTGCCGGGCCGAGAGCGGGACTTCCTCGCTGTTCCCCTCCCCAGACCCCCGCTTTTCCACGCTATTGTCACCAGCCGCCTCCAGGCTGACCTCAGTCTGGGGCTCATCCTCCTCCAGGGCCTTGATGCGAACCCGCTGGGCGTCCTCGGCCATCTCGTTGAGGCAGCCCTGGAGCATGGTGTAGACGGTGCCGAAGCTGATGCCTCCAGCCACCAGCGTACCGAACACAGGGATGCCCTTCTCAAAGGCCCGGGCCACCCGCATGGCACCGTCGGAAGACTGCGAGTAGAGCCGCAGGACAGTCTCAGGGGAGACCTCGTTGGCCAGCGGGGAGCGTATGACCGAGCGCAGGTCCCCGGCCTGTTTGCCCACCTGCTCCGCCAGCTTGGCCAGCGAGTCGTCGTCCAGGCCAAAGCTGCGATGGTAGCCGCGCAGCGAGCGGATGAGCAGCGCGTCGTCATAGGCAGCCGCCAGCCCGGGCACCGGCAGAGCCTGGATGACGCCCGACACCAGGGCCGTCTTGAGCACCTGCTCCTGGAGCATGTCCTTCTTCTTCTGCAGGGCCTCCAGTGAGATGTCGGGCAGAGACAGCAGGCCGGCGTGGCGCCGGTGCGCGGGCAGGTCGTGCTCCCAGGTGGACACGAGCAGCGGAAAGTCGTAGCGCACGGGCGAGAGGTTGGACACGAGGAAGATGCGGGGATCGCTCACGCCAGCCCCGCGCAGCCGCTCGGCGCAGTGCTCGCGGATCTCCTGCAGGACCACCGCCTCGCTGAAGCCCGAGGGCCGCTGCGTGCGCGTGGCCGCCAGGTCCTCGTCCACCTTGGTGCGCACGAAGTAGAACTTCTTACCCTGGCGCAGGATCTCGGAGGCCAGGCGGATCTCCACGGCGCCGCAGCGGCGCGGGGACACCAGCAGGAAGAAGTCATAGCGGCCAAAGTCCACCTGCTTCAGGTACTTGTCGGCGGGGCAGCCGGGAGAGCCGGCCCCTGGCAGGTCCCACAGGGTCACGTCTGGAAACTGTGGGTGCGGGTAGGGCGAGGGCTGCATTGTGGTCTCCACGACGCCGGTGAGAGCCGCGCCGGGGTCTTCGGCTCCCAGGCCGCGGAGGGCGTTGATCAGGGACGACTTGCCGGCGCCTGACTCGCCTGTGACGCCCACCTCCAGCCTGATGCTCTCCGAGGAGGCCAGCAGCTCCCGGAGGCGGGAGGCAGCCTGGGGGATGTCGCCCGACTCGAAGGCGGTGCGCAGGGCTTCCAGCTCTTCCTTGGCCATCAGTATGGTGGTCTCTTCCTCCCCGGGCACCGCTGGCAACTTGGAAGTAGCCATGGTGACCAGCGGTTCAGCGGCGCGGGGGCTGTGGGAGAGTCACGGACTGACGCAGGATCCTCAGCGTCTGCGGGGGAGGGGTGGGAAGGGAGCAGTTCACGCCTCCTGGGCCTTGGCATGAGGCAAAGAGAGAGAGACACCAGGGGTAGAAAGGAAGTCCCTCGAGAACCCCACAGCCCTCTCCTCCTTAAAAACCTGGGGTGCATTTTGGACGGGGGTGGGGGTGGGGTGGGGGCTTTGGAGTCTGGCAGGCTCCGGTTCACATCCCATTTCCACGGCTAACTTGCTGTGTGACCTGGGGTAAAATGAGGCACTCTCTGAGCCTTTTTGCTTCTCTGCTAGTGACTGACCAGCTTCTGAGGCGCTAAGGAGTCTCTGGGATAATCTAGGAATGGGGACCGTTTTATGGGCAACTTGTGACCCGTGCGGTCACACAGGGCCCCAGACTTAGAAGGCCCAGCTCTTGGCTTAAAGCTCTACTGACACTGACTGAAATTTCTAAATATCTGAAGCTTGGTCCTTCAATTTACATAGTCAGGACTGCAAAGGAAGGGACTTCAGCCCCGTTCCTGGGCCCAGGCAGAGAGCGACTGCGTTCCTGCTGCTGCGATTGGGAGCAACGTGAAGTGATGGCAAAGCAGACCCAGACCCTGGAGCCAGGCTGCCTAGGACCTAGCCCCAGCTCTGCCACTGAAGGGCTGAGTGACTAGGGGCGAGTTCCTTAACTCTGCCTCACTAGCCTCATCTGTAAGATCATAAGGATCATGATAGCAAACCACCTCCCGGGGCTGTTGAGAATGAAATGGGTTCATAGACAGCACTTAAAATTGTGCCTGACCCAGAGCAGGTGGTCTGTGCTATCAGCATTGTTGTCATTATTATGATCATGATGAACAGTCCTGGCTGTGATGTTCCTGCCCTCTCTGAGCCTCAGCTGCAGGGTCTGCACCCTGGAAGATAACCTTGCCCACCCTGTGGGGCTGCTGTGACCATCATGAGGGCCATCATCTGTCTGTCCCTAGGTCATCTTTGGAGACGTTCTTGGGTTCAGCTGGTGGAGGTGCCTGCGTCGGGGAGACCCCCACACCAGGCATCTCATTAAACACCGAGCCCTGCACGGCAGGCCATGCTCGGCCAAGTCCCCTCCCACCTCCCGGAGCCGTCATGATGGTCTCTCCTGGGATCCCATTCTCCTCACCTTAGAGCTTCCCTGGCCCTCCCTCTTCCTGGTCACACTCTCTTCTTGTCCATCGCCTCTAAAATACACTTCCTCATTGACTAAGGCTCTTCAGGGAACCCTGGGAGAGACGCTCAGGTCAGGGATCATTGTCCCAATCAGATGGAGACGAACTGAGACTCAGATTAGAAAAGTGATGTCCCCGCTTAGAGGCAGAGCCAGGACTCAAACCCAGGTCCCTCCGAAGAGCTGCTCTCCCTTCAGCCATGTGTCTTTGCCTCCCTTCTCGTCTCCTTGGCTGCCCCCATCCCCACAGCCATCCCCAACGCCATCCCCACCCCTTGCAGAAAAAGGTTCTTATTCCTTTGTTCCCGCCAGGTCTGATTCCCTATCCCAGGCAGGGGTATTTCCCCCGGGCTCCACCTAGTCCCTCCTGCACCCCGGGCATGGCCTGGGTAGAGAAGTGGGAGATCCTGGGTCCCACTGCAAGGGGTGGACAGCCAGTGGCCACTGGGTGGAATTAGTGCTGAGGGAGCTGGGATTGGGATTGGACACAGCTGCCTTGGCTGACCCAAGGGGCCCAGCTGGAGAGCTCTGCTCTCGGGGGGACTCACCTGCTCTGCAGGCTCTCCCTCTCCCCTCACACTCTCCCCGCTGGTGGGGTCTCCTCCCTGTTAGCCCAAGGCCAGGGCCCGTTGCTAGGACCCATTATAATAGCAAGCTGCAGCTTATTGGCCAGCCAGCCCTAGTGCAATAATGTGAGTGATGTCAGGGGGCGGGGTCCCATGGTGGGGCAGGGACCCCACCCCCAGCTGCTCACTTGGTTGGTCTCACTGGGCCCCCAGTCCCCCACCAGAGACCCAGAGAGATCTTTCTGACACCAAGACTTATTCAAACCTGGTAGTGGTCTCCATCATCCCCAGGACAAAGTCCCAGCTCAGCAGCCTGGCATCTGAGGACCTGGCCCTGCTGGCCACTCCACCCTCTATTTCTCCTCCATCCCAGAACTCAGTTTCCCAAACAAGTCATGCACTTTCCCTTCTCTGCACTATCTACTCACCTACCCACCTCACCAAAGGTTGTGCATGCCCCAGGGGTGGTGATTGAGCTCAGCCAGCCCTGGCTGGGATGAGAGGGAACATTGGCGAGAGGCCAGCATGACCCTGCCTGGCCCTGGCCAGGATTCGTGGCCCATGGTGGCGGTGGGGCAGTGCCCACACCCCAATTCAGTATCTGGTTTCCAGGCTCCCTGACCCTGGCCTTCCTTCTGCCCTGGAATTTGAACATCCTCTCCTCCCCAGCCCCCAGCCCATCCTTCTAATCCCAACTCAGGTGCTGACTCTTCCAGGACACCTTCCTCCATTCTGCTTTCTGTCTCCTCGGCTTCCTCAAGACCATTACAAATGGCATCAGTGGGATAAGGAGGGAGATGGAAGTAGGAAGAGATGTGAATGAGAAAAGAGAGGGATGGGGTGTGGGGGAGGGTGTAGCTCAACTAGGAGAACGCATGCTTAGCACAGCCAAGGTCCTGGGTTTGATCCCCAGTACCTCCCCCAAACATAAATAAATGAATAAACCTAATTACCTGCCCCTCCAAAAAAGAGAGAGAGAGAGAGAGAGAGAAGAGAGCTGAGGTGGGAAAGAGACTCCCAGGAAAAAAACAGAGGGAGAGTCAGGCAGGAGAACACAGTGAATGAGAGACCAGCTCAGAGACGGAACAGACTCAGAGTCAGAGAGCCGGGACCCTAGGGATGGGATTGAGATGCACACAGAGAAGGAGCTGAAGTTCTAGAGACCAAGATACCCGAACCCCAGCCACAGGGGACTCCCCCAGCTCCCCTCAGTTCTGGCCCCATCTCTGCAGCTTCTAAGCCTCCCCTGGACCCTCTGGCCCTTTTGTAACTGTCTCCACACTGCCTTGCCTCCTGGCCTCCTCTCTGCCCAAGCCTTCCTCCACCCCCATTTCCTGCGATGTAACCCGAGGTCCCTGCTACTCAAAGGATTTTCCTGAAGGATTCGAAGCTTAGTTCTGGAAAGGAGCCTCCAAAAACAGCTGAGGAGAAAGTGGATGCCCAGAAGGGGAAGAGACTAGCTCATGGCCACACTGAGAATGGGGAAGAGTAGTCTGCTGATTACAGAACACAGCATCCTTAAACCATAGTCAAGAGGGAAACGCAGACCAGCAATCACGCAGATTCATTCACATCCTCGCTGACGGACGCAAATGCAGAGACCCTGAGATTGCAAAATAGTTTCAGACATTCCCAGGCAGCAAACACACAGACCGGGTTTCCTCCCCGCCAAATTCACAGACACACACCTCTAGCCCACGAGGGAAAGCAAGGACACAGATCCTCAAATACAGAGTCATTACGGAAACACCAAACTTAGACAAACATGATGCAACAGCCTTGCAAACCACCCACATTCAGGCGCTCACAGACCTCCAGACCAGAAGAGACACGATGACACACAGGCAATAAATATGGATGGCATCTCTAGAAACCCACCAGGTCCATTCATTCTCCTCCAGCTCCTGATCCCATGTGCCCAGACATGAGCCAGGGCCCCAGAAGTGCATCAGGACAGGTTCTGCCCATGGGGGCTCCATGTCGGAGGAAAAGGGGGTGGTCACAGCTCAGTGTGACTGTGTGCCAAGACAGCTGCAGGGCATCAGCACAGACGCACCTGATACCAGCTGGCATGCTGCCAGGGGTTTTTCTCTCAGCTCCTGAGAGCGCCAGCCAGGGACGCTGCACCCATGCCTGTCTGCCAAGCCTCCTCTCCTCTCTTCACTCATCAAACATTCAGCATCTCTCCAGGCCCTGTCCTGGGCTGGGTGCTGGGAACGCAGCAATGTCCCAGACAGCTCTGGGCTCTGCCCCCACAGGACTCAGAGATTTATCCCCAGACAGTGGAGGCCCAGAGTCAGCTGGACTGGAATGGGGAACACTGGAGGTCTGTGGGAGCACAAAGGGGCCACCTGACCCAGCTCAGGGGTCAAGGAGAGCTTCCTGGAGGAGGAGGCATCTGAGCTGAGATCTGAAGGATGAGTAGGAGTGAACCATGGCCTGCCAGGGAGTTGCCTCCCAGGCTAAGGCACCAGCCCGTGCAAAGAAGCTGAGTTGAGAGAGAGAGAGCGAGAGAGAGAGAGAGAGAGCTCATTTGCCCAATAATTCACTGAGTCATTCCACAAACATCTGTTTAGACCCGACTCTAGGCCAGTCCCTGTGCTGGTCCAGATGTATGATTCACATTCATCTCTGCTCCCACAGACCTCCTGGGCTGGTGGGGCTGCTGATGTGATCACACTCTAGGGCCCAGTGTTCCCTTACTGAGCATTTAGGATGCGCCAGGTGTGGGTGTGAAGCCTGTCACAAGGAGTGACTCATCTAACCAGGGCTAGAATTCTGATTTCCCACCTGTCTTCCCAAGACAGACACAAAACCCAGGAGCTGAGCTGAGGGGAGACAGACACACGAGATGAACACATCTTCCCATCATCCACTCCTTCCACCAGTTTGCTCCCCAGTTCACCCAAACTGAGGTGCCACTGGTTGTCAGATGCATCATTTTCTATCCCACTAATAAGTGGGGGGGATACTGCCAATAAAATTCTATTTCCTTTTATCACTTAAAATGTTTATTTTACACTTACTGTGAGAGCTCTTTGTAGACTTAGAAAATATGGATTTTTATCATATACCACTCATGTGTTGTATCTAGGAATGCTCTTTGACACTATGATATTTTTGTTTATTATCTACATCTTCCCAAAAATATAAGTTCCATGAAGGCAAAGGCCATCTGTATCTTATTGTCTTGTCTGTGTCAACTAAGAAAATGCAAGGGATGTGAACTGGCTCAGCTGTACCTACAAGCAGAGTCCGGCTCCGTGGAGTCACTCCTGCCCCTGAGCCATGGACAGCCGTGCTGTTGCACACCACGAGTCCTCTGTCCTCCACTGGGGAGCAGTCGTGAAGCAATTCAAAGCAGCTGTATTATCACATCCAGGTGGTGACAGCTACGAAACCATGGCTGCCTGGCTGATGGCGATTGTAAGGTGCCATCGACCGTGACTCTTCCTGATTTCAGACTTGCTAAAATGCGGCAGAAGGTAGGAGGCACATCACAGAATCAATGAAGGTGCTTCCCAAGTGTCTACTTGGCGTCTGCTAGTCCAGGAACACAGCAGTGATGGAGATGGTACTTCCTGTATTTGCTGTAGCTACGGCTGCCAACTATCTCTCCCCTCTCTGTAGACACAGGCTGCTCTTCCCATCAAGAGAGAGGGTCTCTATGCTCTCCGGAACCTGAGCCGGTCTTGTGACTTGCTGTGATCAACAGAATGTAGCAGAAATGACATTCTGGGATTTCCACAGCCAGACTTTAAGAAGGCAGCTTCTGCTTTCTCCTCCTCAGAGCCCTGGGCTACAACGTAGAGGTCCTGCTACCCTGCTGGAGAGACCCCGTGGAGCAGACAGAGGCCACGTGGAGATGAGCCTGAAGCCATCAGGGACATTCCAGCCACGGCTGAGCTCCAGCTGAATGCAGCCATAGGAATCACCCCAGCTGACACCACATGGAAGTAGCAGGACCTTCTGGCTGAGCCCCGCCAACCCACAGACTTGTGAGAAATAACAAGTTTTAGGTCACTAAATAGCCAAGTGATTTGGGGGAGGGAGTGTGCTATTTTTGAGAGTGGTCCGGGAAAGCCTGTCTGAGAAGGTGACATTCCATTTGAGCAGAGATCTGAATGAAGTAAGGAAACAAACCCCGTGGGCATCAGGAGGAAGAGGATTCCAGGCAGAGGGCATGGAAGTGCAAAGGTCCTGAGGCAGAAGTGAGCCTGGTGTGTCCAGGAAGGATCACGGTGGCTGGTACGGAGGGAAATGAGTGACGAGGGGTTGAGTTCGAGGAGATGAGGCCTGAGAGGTGACCTGGCCCCAGATATCATGACAGCCCACAGTGAGGATTTTACACCTTTCACCTGTGGGGGGAACCAAAGGCTTTTCCGGGAGTGTCATGATTATTTCAGTAGAAATGTACAATAAAATTAAAGTCTCTGTCCAGGTTGGCCCCACCCCCACCCCCAAAGTCCCCTTCTTCCCGCTGCAGACTCCAGAGTCATGGTCATTCATTCAATGACCGCTTCCGCCTGCAAGCATTTCCTGAACACCTGCCACGGGCTGCTGGCTCAGCGACGTGGATCATATCCTGGCCCCATCCGTGGGGGATTCAGTCCCACAGAAACATCTCCTTCCTTCCTTATCCCTGCCTTGCCACCCCAGGCTCTTCCGCACCCACACCTCAGGGCAGGCATTCTCTAGACAGGCCATGTCCGGGAGCAGAAAGAAAGGGGTTCTGGGAGTCAAATGCATATCCTGGCTGCATGATCCAAAGGGGATCCTCTTCCCCAGTAATAATAGTAAAGGCTCCTGGTTACTTGGACCGAACTTTTACCACATGTGCTCTTCTGATTTCTCTGCTTGTATCAACTCTTTCAACCCTCACATCAGTTCTATAAGTAGAAACCATCATTACCACATTTCACCAACGGGAAAGCTGAGGTCTAGATACTCACCCAAGGTCACAAAACTAGTAACTGGTTAGGCTGGCTTTTAAGCCAAGACAGACAGGTCTTAGCAGAAAGCAGAGACTTTCTCAGCTGTGAGATGCGTCTCTAAGGTTCGAGTCCCTGAATTTTGGCTGCCATCCAGGTAATGAGCAGTACCTGGTATAGTCCCTTCCAAGGAGATCCAAGGGCAATCTTTGCTCTTAGTGACTGAAACATTAGTTTGGAGACTCATAGCCAGATATCTGAAGAAACTAGAAGTATTCAGGATCCAGTCCAGTTTAGAGGTATATAGCAAAACCTCAGAGACCATACAGGATTGGATTATAGACAAAGATGCAAACATAATTTCTCTCTCTATAGTTGCTCCCATTTTTATCAAAGATACAGAGTAAAATTAAATTTATTTGCATTAAACTTGGCCTGATTATTTACATAAATTTACATAAATGCAGCAAGAATAGTGATTGATCATATAAGCTCTTTTTAAATCTGTTTTTTTTGGAACTTTTGTGAGGAATCTCAGATGGAACTCTTAAAAACCTCTCAAGGCCAGGAAGCCAAGCCCAAGTTCAAGCAGTTCCTGAAAGTTGTCTTGTCCTATCTGAGTCTAAGCATATCTCACTTGAATATGATATTCCAGTTAAAGCCTTGGTCACACAGTCAATGTTTCTAATTGTCCCATTACAAGGAGAATAGGTTTTTCTTGAACTTTTGTAAATAACTATATCGCCATAAAAATAATACTCAAAAATTTCCAAATTTGAGGGAGATCAAGTAGAGAGAGAAAGTGAATGTTTAATTTTTGTTTACAAAGGTGTACTTTGTCAAATTGTTAAGCCATAGATAGCTTAAGAGGAAAGATTTCCTTAAATATGAGAAAACAAAACATTAAAGAACTGTATTATTTCAAACAAAAAGTGATTTTCAACATTATAATCATCCTCCTCAGTTCATTCAGTCCTATGTAATGAATGCTTGTTCTGCTTGAATCCAGTTTTTTCTTTAGTTCTGGAAATTCTTACCTAGGTCACTTTTATGATCTTAAAGTTAGCAGAAACTTGTACTTGTCAAAAGTCCTTTCCTGGAATCGCTTTGAATAGGAAGTGCTTTTGCAGGAATGCTTTTGTAAAAGCACCTGAATAAAACAATAACTGTTTATAAAAGAGAAAGGACTCAAAAATGGCAATGGCTAGGGCTCTGATGAGAGAGAGTTCAGTATAGTGCAACTGACAAGGAAATTTGGTTATTTCTGAAACACACATTTTAAGACAGTAACTAGAATTATGACCGAAAATATCATACCAGGACATATCAGAATGTTAGGAAGTCATACAATTTCTAGAACACACATTAATAATATTCACCCATGCAATATAACCTAAGAAGGTTTACTGTCACTTATTTGACAATGTTTCCCATGCCATTTAACATGCCAAATTAGCCTAGTAAGTTTAATATCTACTTTTTAATAAAGGGAATGAATCTTTTAAGATGTTCCAGAGGCCCTCTGGAAACTCCCAAAGTTACTTTCAGGTCAAAAAGATTTTATTTAGAATTTTATTTGGGGGAAGTTTGTCAAAAAAAACATCAAAAGGTTTTGGATACTTGACTAAATTGGATCACAGATTATCATGCAATGACACTTGCCTACTTCACCAAAGTAACAAAAAGATTTCAAAGGCAAATATAGAAGGTTACATAGTTCTGAGCAAAACTTAGCTCTTTAAATATTAAGAAGTTTCTGTTTTTCTAAGGAATCAGAGATCTGATTAAGATCACATGAAGCAGAGGAAATAATTTTAATAAAACACAAAATCTTTGCTTTCTAGGCATATTACTTAACAAGTAAAAAGCAGTACTTTGTACTGTTGAATTAATGACCCCTGGATACCCCCACCTCCGTTCTTTCTATTATTCTGTACAACGTTAGTTATTCCTCACTGCTCCTGCCTCAGGGCCTTTGTCTCTGCCGTTCCCTCTGCCTGGAATGCCCCCAGCTGGTTCCCCAGACATCTGCATGGCCCTCCCTACAGCCCCATCAGGTCTGTACTCAGCTGTCACCTCACCGAGGCCTCCTCACCTGCCCTGTACATAAGTGCACTCCTTTAGCAGTGGTCCCCACTCCTCTTCCCTGCACTGTTTGCTCCAGAGTACTCATCACCGTCTCGAATACCCTATGAGAGGTTTATCATCTTCCTCCCCCACGAAAACATAATCTTCCTGGGAGCTGGGGATTTTGTTTACTATGTGTGTCCAGGGTCTAGAACTGTGCTTGGTGCATAGCACGGTGATCAATAAATAGTGGTTAAATGAATGCGGGGTGAATTGTTTCAGTTCTTTTAGTTGGACTTTCTATTACTGTCAGCTGAGAGCAAATAGTTCCTGGCATTCTGCCTCCTGTGAGTTCCCCAGCTTTACCTCTCTGCTCAATCCTTTGGGTCCAATGCTTGCTCTAAAATGATGCTCACTCGAGACTGAGCATTTGATCTTATGCCCATCCTGGCTCCCAAGCATTGTCATCTGCACGTCCCCTCGGATCCCAGAACTCCCAGAAGAGACAGCAGACCATATAAGGGGCTCCAGAGTATGATGTCAGAAAAAGGAAACCCAAAGCACACGGCATTGTGGGATGCGATTCATTCAGATTTGGTTACAACTGGGAGATTAAGTCCAGACTGAGGAGAGCCCATGGTGGGAGTGGAATGGGCCACTCTAAAAGCCTGGGGGCTTGGGTGTGCATTTGGTCCTCAAGCTCTGCCTTGGCTGCCCAGGACTTTGCTAGACCCTGAAGAGGAAGACAGAGGCAGGAGTTGTTTCCCAGTGCTGGCGAGAAGAGACACAACCCTAGCCAGAGGGAGTATCCTGGTGTTGGGGACCCCCTACTTTGTGGAAGGATGCTTAGTCTTTGGGGCCCCCAACCTGAAGGAGAACGTGTAACCATGACAGCAACTCTACTATGAGGAAGAAAATCAGCCTAGTCTGAGGGGGGAGGTATAGCCTCTGGGGTCCGGGTGTGAGGACAGAGGACTAGCCTTAAGGAAGCCCTTCATCTAAGGGAGGAGGCTCACTCCTGGTTTTTTACTTTCTCACCAGAATCTTCCAGGCCCCTAGAAATGCCCCAGTATAGATCAGAGCGCCATCTAGCCGAACAACAAGCGGGGTTCGGGGACGGGGAGGATGGTTGGGGTGCGAGGGCTCAAGAGAGGGCCGCGATGCCCAGCGCGACCACCAGCAGAGGCAGGGCGATGGGGGCGCCGGGAGCCGCGCCCGAGTAGCACTCGGAGTCCATGACCGCGCGTTGACTGGAGCTGCAGACCAGCGGGTGCGCCAGCCGGCAGCCGGGGAGCTCGGGAAACCCCTCGTTGTCGCACAGGTCGCTCGTGCCTCATCCGCCCAAGCTGAAGTTCCCGCCGCCTGCGGAGACGCGCGTGGGGACCGGGACGTGAGGATGCGCGCGGGCAGGTGTCCCCCCTGCACGGGAGCGCCTGGCACACGTGCGTCACCACTGGCACCATCTCCGCGTCGCCATCCCCGCGTTGCCATCCCCAGACGCCGGGGTTTTTTCCAAACCAAGCAGATTTTCCTGCAACTCCTTCCAGCCCCACGGGGTCTCCTGCGTAAAAGACTTTGTCACATGGAAAGGCACACATGGGACCGGGCCAACCTCGGAGGGAATGTAAGGCCCTCAAATCCATGTCCTTCGGGAAAACTCACCAGGAATGTTCTGATTTTTGAGCTGCGACTGGTCCCGGCCGTGCCTTCAGTTCTTACTCTTTACACCTTACACTTATGTTCCAGATGTTCTTTTACTTGTGTTCAATATTAATGAAAACTATGACACCTGGAGGCCACGCTGCACCACACATTCCTCCAGCTGGTTTCCCAACTATTTTCTGTGCCTCTCAGGGCCGTATATGACATAGTAAATACGATAGGATGTGATCTGTTTATGTATAAAGGTAAATATACAAATGTAACTAGTTTACTGAGGATTTGATGGGGAATGTGAAAGTGAAATAGCCTTATTTTGCCAACAGTAAAACACTTCATCACAATTGGTTATTTTTAGGTCAGTTATCTTTTAAGGATGTGTGGAAATACTTAGGGTTGAGTCATAGGATACCTGAGTGTGTATTCAAAATCAGATGGGGCCAGGGTGGAGATGAAACAGGATCGGCTATGATAATTACTGGAGCTGGATGAAGGGTACGTGGGACTTACTAAATGGTTCATTCTTTTATTTATCTTTGAATTTCTCCAGAATACAAAATTGAGAAAGAAATGTTAGTGTCACGGCATGGTCTATATTTATCTCCTCTTGCCCTGAACTGGAGTACACTTCCTCAAAGAGCCGTGTTTGTGAGTCACTGTCCCACACCCACCCACACACACATATACACAAGTGCACACACATGCACACAGGCACGTCTCAATCACATACAGCACCCACGATGCCCCCAGAGGCTCAAACAATCTGCACAAACACACCCAGGTTCCCTGCTGACACATCACCCCTCTAAGGAAACACACACACACACAATACACACATCCCACTGTACACACAAACCCAAGTTCCCCGACACATCCATCTCTGGACAGTGATTGACTGAAGGTCTGTCCATGTAAGCCTTACACACACGTAACAGTCATCACCACTAAGATTGAATGTTGTCAGTTCCAAGACGCATATTCCCATCCTCCCAACGCACATACACTTTAACATTTCTGAATAGAGCTGCCTTCCTGTCTTCCCATCAATGTCATTTTAATGGAGGTACTGGGGATTGAACCCATGTGCTCTACCACTCAGCTAGACCCTACCCCTGCAAGGATATCATTTTAGATTCACTGAAACACCATACATAGCCCTCACTATGTTCTAGAATTATGCTGTTCAATACAGTAGCCACTAGCTGCATGTGGCTATTGAGTGCTTGCCATGTGGCTGGTTTAAACTGGGACATGGAGATGGGGGATGGCTCATTGGTAGAGTGTATGCTTAGCATGCAGGAGGTCCTGGGTTCTAATCCCCAGTACCTCCATCAAAATAAATAAACAAACAAACAAACAAACAAACTAGGACATTCTGTGAGTGTAAAATCCACACCAGATTTCAAAGACTTAGTAGGAAAAACTGAATAAGATATCTCATTTATAATTTCTTATATCATTTGCATGTTGAAATAACTGTTGGATATATTGGTTAAATAAAGTGTACTATTAAATAAAGTTTACCTGTTACTTTTTCATACGGCTACTTGAAAATTTTTAATTACACACGTGAACATTGTATTTCTTCTGGGCAGCACTCATCTAGAAGATTAATGGATGATCTTATTTAATTTTCACAACAGTCTTATGGATAAGAGACTCTAATTATCCCCTTTCTCAGATGGGGAGATTGAGGCACAGAGAAAGGAAATCCCCAGCCTAAGGTGATCCAGCTCATAAGATCTAGGATTTGCACCCAAGCAGTCTGGCCCCAGAATCTTGCTTTATGCCCTCTGCTACATCACTGCTCTCATAAGCTCACTTCCTCCTCCCAAAACCCTGGAGGTGTGCTTCCACCACTCCCATTTATCAGGAGAGAAAACTGAGGCTCAGAGAGGTGAAGTTACTTATCTTGGGCCACACAGAGTGAATGATAGAGATGAACTCCCAAACCCAGGCATGCCTGGATCCAAACCCAGTACACTCAGGCTCAATCACGCCCACCTTACCTTCTTCCAACACCAGGTTCATCTGGACACACTCAGTCTCCCCGCTGGGACACTGAATGTAGAAGGAGTGGTTGCAGGGCCCTGAGTGGCCCCCAGGACACGTAGGACACAAGAACATACTCAGGGTTCTTGAGGCTGGCAGAGTGGCTGTATAGGGGAGCGTGGTCAGAAGGGAGGAGTCTCAGGACCTCCCAGGGCCCTTCGTGCACTCATGGGCTCTACTACAGAGGAATTAATGATCTTAATGGTCTCTCCCACCGAGACGGGGTCAGGGTGCCTTAGGGCAGCTTGGTTGGGGAATGGGGGTTGAGTGCCTGCCCTCCTCAACCCAGGACAAACTCTCCTCCAAAGTCACCCCACCACCTCCTTGGCCACCCATCTGCCTGCTTTCTGGTGGCAACATACCGAGAGGAGGGGGGCTCTTGGCAGTTGCCTTGACAACAGGTAATGTTGATCCAGAAGCCAAAGCCAATGCTGTACGTCGAGGTAGAGATGAAGTTGTCAAATGTGCAGTCACTGGAGGCCACGCAGGAATAATTTGTCCAAGCAACAGAGTTATCTTTGCCTAAGGCTGGAGAGATATGGAGGGCAAGGGGAGAAGTAGTCATGAGCCACCCCCCAGCTGAGCTCCCTAAATCCCTCTGGATGCCATTGTTGGCATTCATTCTGCCTGAGAAGCACTGAGATGCATTAGGTGCCCTCCAATGCACTTGCTGACATTGTTCATCAAGACACATGGTTCAGAAAGTCTTCCTTTCCCTGACAAGGCTGCTCTGTACCTGTAATCTCTCCCTAACCGGTCTGTGAGTCCTGCATGGGCTTAGCCAGGAACTTCTCTAGAACCCCAGAAATGCCCAGCACTGGGTCTGGTACATGATCCTTACTATTCCTCCTTGTCTGGAATTCCTATTTCTCCCATTCATGTGCCTCTTGGAATTTATACCAGAGAAGAGCTGGTTTCAGTTCAACTCCTCATCCCATTTACAGAAGATCCAGCTTTTCCCTTTATGGAACAGACTGACAGGGGACTTGGGGACTCCCTGGTCAGAATGTTTCAGTAGATGCAGACTTTTGCATGCTGTTTTTGCAACATGACTTTACCACTCCCAGGTTAAGAGGTGGAATCAATTTCCTCACCCCTGAGCTGGCCTTGTGACTTGTTCTGATCAGTAGACTGTGCAGAAGTGACAGTATGACAGTTCTCGGCTTATCTCTCTTTTTTTTTTAATTTATTTCCTTTGTTTTTTTTTTTTTAAATAGAGGCACTGAGGATAGAACCCAGCGCCTCATGCATGCTAAGCATGCACTGTATCACTGGGCTATTACCCTCCCCACTCCCAGGCTTGTCTCTTAAGAAGCAGATGGTTCCACTTCTTTCTCCTCAGAAGCTAACTGCCATCTTGTAAGGAAACTCAACTAGGTTACAGACATGGAGAGAGGCCCCAGAAGGTAAGAGGCTCTATCGAACATTCAGCCTTAGCTGAGTTCCCAGCTGAATGCAGCCAACACCTTGGACCTCAGCCTTCACTCCTTAGAGCAGAAAAAAACAGCCCAGCTGAGCTCAGTCAATTCAACAAATTGTGAGAAATAATAAATAGTTGTTTTGAGCCATGAAGTTATTTTTTAATATTGTGGTTAAAAAAACATAATTAAGGGGGGAGGATACAGCCTAAGTGGCAGAGTACATGCTTAGAATGTACAAAGTCCTGGGTTCAATCCCTAGTACCTCCTCTAAAAATAAATAAATAAATAAACCTAATTACCTCCCTGACTTAAAAAAAAAAAAGGAGCTATTGTTGAAAAAATACATAATACCAAATTTACCTTCTTAACCATTTTTAAGTGTATGGTTCAGTGGTGACAACAATATTCACATGATGTGTAATGGATCGCTAGAACTTTTTCATTTTGCAAAACTGAAACTATTGTTGCCATTCTATTTTCTTTTCCCACGATTGTGACGACTCTCAGTATCTCATGTAAGTGGAATCATGCAGTATTTGTCCTTTGGTGGCTGTTTAAGGCACTGCGTCTTAAGCTGATTTGTCATTCAGCAATAAATGACTATGACAAACGTGGCATCAGACTTTAAACTCACATCCTCCACTGACACCAGCCTCTGTGGCTTTTTCCTACCTGTCCTGTCCGCAGGGCACTCACCTGCGACGCCCGCCGTCTGAAGGCAGTAGTTCCTGTCTTCTCTGCAGGGGAGAGGGTCACAATGGTAGACGTCTGAGCAGGTGAAACAGACGGTGCCCTCAGCCTTGGAGTGGGCTGCAGGTGCCTGGGAACCAGGGGAGAGAGGCAGATGAGCTGGCTGGAGGACAACGTGTGTGTGTGTGTGTGTGTGTGCATTTCTGAGCGTATCGATATGTGCCCGTGACTACGCAAATACGCTGCTGCGTGCACTTCTGTGATTATGCAGTTTGTGTGTACAAGCACGCAGGCCCATTTCTCTGTGCACACGTGGTTGTGCATGCCCGCGTTGCGCTCTGTCTATACGTTCTGAAATGGTCTAAGGAAGGGTGGGGATGTTCGTGTGTCTGCCTCCGTGAGTTGCTGTACGTGTAGGTGCCTACGTGCATATCTGTGTGAACAGAGCGCGTGTTTTTGTGTATGTGTACAAGGCTGGTTTTGTGGGTCTGTGTATATTTCTGTGTCTGGGTGTGTCTGTGTTTCCAGCAAGGTCTGGGGTGCTTGGATGTAGACGTTGGTGTTCAGATGTGAATGTTTGTGGATGTTATTAAGTGTTTCAGCACGTCTGTGTATATTTTGTACTTTTGTATGTTTCTGTGTTTGTACCTGTCTCTTTCCCAGTCCATGTGTTTGGCTCTGACAACCAATGTGTCCCTGCATGGATATATTACATGTCCACAGGGGTTGTATACACAAAAATTCCATGTCCCTTGTTCCAGTTGTTAGCAATCCTATTTTGCCCTTTTTCCCTTTCCATGGTGCAAATTTTAGCATCTGTAGATTGAGTCTACCTCTTTTTTTTTCTTCACTGTGATCATTCATTTAATCCTGGGCTTAGTTTTGAAAAGTAAAACTCCTAGCAGCTGGTAATCTGAGGAAGTGTTGGTGAGCATGTTCTCACTTTGCCTGCAGATTCAGCAGACATATCCTCTTCTGCATCACAGAACTGTCCTTGCTGTGTAGGTTCGAACAAAAGCGACTTCTATGTCCCCAGAGCTAACGAGATGCTGTTCTGTCCAGGTCTAAAAATCGCCTTTGTGCCTCTGAAACACCTGTCATTCTGTTCAGTTGTCTCACTTAGATAGCTGTTGCCCTGGTAAATATTATCTCAATTAACATCTCTCTTTTCTGGAAGACAAAAATTATTGTCGATGTTCTTTGTTCAACCCAGAGAAGACTGTGTTGGCAAATCTGTCTTCTTTCACAAGCAAGGAAGTGAAGAAAAGAAAAAGACCACCAGGTTTCTTATTTAAACCAAGATCTCTTAGTCTCGCTTACACAACAGGATGTGTGTGTCTGTTTTGAAATGTGTGCTCCTCTGTAGGTGTGTTTCAGGTGCTGGGATGTAAATGTAGATGTTTGTGGATGTGTGGATATGCGCCAATGGAATTTTCTACTTCCAGGTGTCAGGTGGTGTGAATTTGTGTGTGTGTGTGTGTGTGTGCATATGGGTAATTGAACTCCTTGGGAGCATTATGGTAGCGGGAGGGAGTACCCTGGGAACATATAGGATTGGGAAGGGCATGTGGAATCCAGAAAGGATAGAGAGGGTAGGGTCTCAGGAAGTCAGGCTTCAAGACACCTGGCTGAGTGAGAGAAGCCGCATAGTAGCACTCAGGCTTGGCGGTCAGATGAAATCCAGACTCTTCCGGGCCCAGGATGCTGTTTGCTTGCAGATGCAGATCTTTGGTGTAGCACAGCTCTTCAGGATTTGGGGATCCACTGCAGAAACAGGGGTAAGCTGCAGGGGGAAACTCAGAGCTTGAGCCTTTTCACATTGATGTCTGCCTTTCTTTGTCTGAAAATTCCCATAGTTTCATATGATTCATTTTCAAATCTCTCTGGTCGTTTCCTACAACCTCTTGTTGCCTGCTCATTTGTGGGGGAGCAGTCCTAGCTTTATTTTTTTTTTAACATGTGTCACATATATCTATGTTCCGTAGCAGCTAATTACAGTAGCTCCTTGTCGATCTGTATCTGTTGTTTGTTACCTCTGCTATCACTCATGGTGGCTTGTTTCCTTGCGCATTTCCTGAGCTCTGGATTATGAGTTCATATTCGGTTGATGTCCATCTGTGGGAGTCCTGGAGACTTTTCCCTAGATGGGGATTTGCCTTTGGTTATATTGAAAACCAGGGAGCACTACCAAGCTGGCATCATTTCAACCTCCTTCCAAGGTCCTTGGCTTATGTGGGAGTCAAAGAGTCAGCTCCACAACAATGCTGTGGACCCAAAATGTCATCACTCAAAGCAGGCTGTTAACAGCATTCGTTCTCAGGGCCACTGTGCCATCCATGTTTACTCACTGCTCTCCTGATTTCTGCTCACATTTTTGTTTTGTTTGGAGACCTTCAGAAATTTCCCTAATTTCCTGTAAGCACCCAAAATCATGGGAACATTTTTTTTATGGAATCTAGTTCATTTGTAAACATCAGAATACCAAGGGAGATGGGGAGTGGGAGCAATCCATCCCAGAAGCAGGATATAAGAGGGTGCATTGTCTGCAGAGCAATTTAAAAGAACAATAAAATCAAGTGAAAGTCAATCTGTTTTTTATCATCACCATATACCAGCATTTCTAAATAATGGCAGTGGTAAAATGCCTCTCCCCGCCAGAGTGGACCACTCCCACCATTCTGGCTCCTCTCACCCCACTTTCCCAGCACGCTACAGCTTATAGCAGGAAAAATTCTTGGGGGAGCTAGTCCCTGAGACTGCCAGGAGCAGAAGCCCAGGCCACTTCTCTCTATCACTGTGTTGGTTTCATAGTTTGTCCTCTGCTCAGTGTAGCTCTATTCTAAGCCTTTTGCTCAAAAAGCCTCTGTTCCAACCATTTGCAAACACACAGTGATGATTTTAAAATACATCTGCAAATTCTTTGAGACCAAGAGGGGCAGGTCTGTATCGCCTCTCCTTGAAACCAGATGGACTTTTGCAACCATTTCAACCAGTGAAGCGTGGCAGAAGTGACATCATGTGATTCCCACGGCTAGGTCATAAGAGGCCGTGCAGCTGCCACCTTGCTTGCTGAAATACTTGTTCTTGAAATCTTCTGCTGCCATGTAAAGATGGTGGCAGCTACGCTGTGAGGAAGCCCAGTCTAACCAATGTGGACAGAGCACATGGAAAGGCCCAGAGCCTACGTGGATGAGATGCTTAGCAAGCCCCTGGCTGCTCTCAACCCTGCAGCTCCAGCCAGCCGCTCTCTGACTGCAGCCACATGAGAGACTCAAAACTGTCCTGCAGTTTTGTTCTGAATTTCCCACCTACAGAAACCGTAAGAGTTAATAATGCGACTGTTGTTGTTTTAAGCCACTACGGGTGAGAGTGATTGGTTAAATAGCAATAGATAACCAGAACCCACATGCAAATAAACCTCAACACATCTGTGTAGGTGGCAGTGAGGCAAGCCATGCAAATAACTGCTGGAAAGGAACTCTTTTCTCCAGGCCATGTCCCATGGAGGGTGAGACACAGAGTCTGGCTCCCAGTGCCGTTCATGATGGAAAGGGAGTCACATGGGGCCAACTTATCCCCAGAACAATAGTGACACTTCAGCCCGTTGGGCTGGGCTTCAGGTCCTGCCTCTGGTGGGAGTGGGTGTGGGTCCACCCACCTCTCAGCCCTCCTTCCCCCACCAGCCGTCTGGGCCTGCTGCCTCCACCCACACCCCCCGGGGGCACTTTCCTCCAAACTGGGACCAGCCTAGTCTCAGCCACCTGCTTCCAGCCCTTGAAGACTTTTTCCAAGGAGCAGTGAACAGCACCTCAAGGTGGGGTTGGTCCTAAATTGCTCCTCTGTCCTAAACAAACCTTCAGGCTGAATCCTAAATGTTCTTTAATTAATTCCACAAAGATTTCTCGAGGACCTACTGTGTGCCAGGTTCTGTCCTGGAGACGCAACACTGACCACACAGGCAAAAGCCCTCCCTCAAAGACCCCGGCCTCCAAAAGTGACGAAAACGTGAGGCTGGTGTTTCAGGTTTTAAGATGTTGTGGTGTTCTGCAAAACAGTAGGACCGTGGCTTGCAGGTTCTCCACCATCTGATTAATTTGCAGAGTTTTCTTAGAAACCTGAAACACTTAAGAGGAAGCTGTCTAAGCATATTTTTCCTGAGTCAGAACTAAACCATGAATCGTTTTAATGGGGGTTTGTATGGAAACACTGGCAGATACAGAAAAACAGATGAGAGAACTGCGCTGGCTGACACGTGACTAGTGTCTCCACGTGGCTACTGAGCACCTAAAATGTGGCTGGTTCCCTTTGGGATGTGCTGTGAGTATAAAACACACCCTAGATTTCAGAGGCTTCATTTGAAAAAAGAAAGTACAATATCTCATTAGTAATTTCATATTGATTATCTCCATGTTGAAATAATATTTTAGATTTGTCGCCTTAAATAAGTTCTATTATTAAAATAAATGTCATCCATTTCTTTGTGCTTTTGAATGTGGCTACTCAAAAAGCTTTCATTCCCTGTATGGCTCACATTATGTTCCTATGGTAGCAGGGAGGGTGTAGCTCAGTGGCAGTGTGCAGTGCTTAGCATGCACAGGGTCCTGGGTTCAATCCCCAGTACCTCCATTAAAAAAAATAATAATAATTAATAAATAAACCTAATTACCCTCAAAAAATACTTTAAAAAAGTTTCTACGGAGAGCACAGCTGTGATCAAAGTATTCCTAGGTGGTCCCTTCAACCTTTCCTTGCACATAGGAGTTTTGTTTGAAGCAGTTATGATCATAACTGGCATTTTATGTACAGAATAGCATGCCCGCCTCTCCACCTGCACCTGGCTATTTTATTTGGTTGATGCGGACAGTTTAAGAGGAGGGAAATCCCAGGGGTTTAGAAGGAAGGCTAGGAGCCCCAAGTGTGGAACGGCCTCATTCTCCCCACTGCTACACCTGTCAAATAGATACAAATGCAAATGCCTTCTTTGGAAAAAGAACCCAGCAGCCAAAGAACCTGATCTTTATCACCACTCAGAGCCAGGTCTAGAGCGAGGCTGGTGAGGAGGTGCTTGCTGTCCAGGTGGAGCAAGTGCAGAGTCAGCACCTGAAAGTAAGCACCTCCCCTCACCCGGGATCTGGGCCCGTCACCGCGCATGACATTTCTTGTTCTGCTTGGCTAACCTTCAGGGCAGCTGCTCTCCTAAGGAGAAAATAAGAGTCTGGGGCCTCTGCGCAGCCCCCTCCCCGAGCTCTCAATAAGCACAGCTACTGTATCTCGAGTGCCGACAGCTTTCTGCTGGAGGCACCCCCTGCGAAAGTTATTTCACACCCATTTTCCAGATGAGAAAATGAAGGCTGTCTTTGCCTCAAGCAGCCAGGCAGAGCTGGCAACCAGGGCCAAGTTCCCATGACACCCCACCCGGGTGTGTGACCCCCCAGGTCCCGCTGACAAACCTTGTTGGGTAGCCCTGCTGCCGTTGTTTGATTCACAGCAGGCTGTGCTGACCCAGAGACCAAGTCGGGGCTGTAGGTCAGGGCATAGACACCTTCTCAGCATTCCCTAGGGGCCACGCAGGGCCCGTTGCTTGATGAGAGTCCCATTTGCTGATGATAGAATTTAAGGAGAGGTTACAGATCGCTCCAACCCCCGCCCCCAGACCTCTGCCCACTCTGTAGCAAATCCCGGAGGTCAACCTGGGACCTCAGCTGGTGTGGACACCACCCCTCCCCGCTGCCACTCCCTGCGGTACTGAGCTGTGCTACCAGGCAAAGCTGGGAACCTCCAGTCCCAGGGCGGCCCGTCCATGCCTCTCCCCTCCAACCCCCTGCCCACGCACTTTGTCCATCCTCTCTGCCCCCACCCAGCTGCATCTGGCTAAACAGGCAGGAGTCCTGGGCTGGAGGACAGGTTCTCTCAGTGCAGTTTCCCAGCCAAGGGCAGACTGGACACATCTTGGAGGTCCCTGCGGGGAGAGAGGTGTGCTCAGACCTTGCAATTTGAGAAAGAGAACAAACACATACACTCATACACACACACACACACACACTCACACATGATTCAAGAATAGATCTAAAGACTGAGCGTGGGAGGGGAGGGCTGTGTGGAGAGCATTAAGGATGACTTTCCCGGTGGTGTGTGAACGGCATTCCAGGTGGGTGGAACAGTGTGGGCAAAGGTCTGGAGATGGAGTCAGCCTCTCCAAGCTGGAGCTGCTGACAGTCTCCCTAATCTACTAGGGCTCGCCATGGAACGCCTTCTCTCAACATCTCCCTCACAACTGCAGAACAGGAGAGATTAAAGTGTTATTTCCCTTCATCATCTGGGCTGAGAAGAGTCCCGTCTGTCCACTAAGCCTTTCTCTTAACCTCCCAGAGGCCCCTGAGGCTCTTCCAAGAACCCTCAAGTCTCTAAGGAGCAGTCTGAAAACTGCTGACCTCATCTCATACCTTCCTTTTATAGATAAGGAAACTGAAGCCAGATGGACTTGGCATCTCACCCAAGATCACACAGTGAGACCCTGGCTAGGATCCCTTGATTTCCAGCCTGGGCCAAAGGTGGTAGAATTAGCACCAAAGGGGAGACAGGCAGGCCAAGGAAAGGAATAATAATAAGTTATTAATAAGAGCTCACCTTCAGACAAGGCTACGTACCGCCTGATATTACTCTAAGTTCTTAAAAAACTCCTCAAATGTATTGATTCAATGACTGCCCCCCATGGTCCCCAGAGGCCAGGCCATTATCATCCTCATTTCACAGATGGGGAAACTGAGGCCCAGAGAGGTTAAGTGGCTTGCTCAAGGTCACAGAGCTAAGAAGGGGGCAGAGCCAGGATTACAACCCAGGCAGCCGGGCTTCAGAACTATGCTCTCAAACACTCCCGTCACTTGCCTCTGCTGGACGAACAGCCGAGTTTAGAAGGAGCCGGGGCTCAGACTCTGAAGCCAGAATCCCACCACCCGCTTGATTTTGAGCCAACCCTCCCCATCTCTGAGGGATCACACACAATGTACCTATCTTCTGGGGCTGCCAGAGCACCCAGGAGCGCCAGGGGAGGGAGGAGCCAGAGCATGATCTAGACCGCAGAGGAGGAAGCCAGAACCAGGTGCCCTGGCCTTTTATTCAAGGGCCTTGGCTGAGGTGGCAGCCCTGGATGTGGGAGAGCAAATAGGCTGAGGAAATAGTGGCCCCACCTGCGACCCTGGCCACTGAGATACCAGGCAGGGGAGAAAGGGTCTTAGGGAGCAGGGAGATGGGGAAACTGAGTCCCAAGGGGCATGTGGGACAAGACCGAAGCTACCTAGTGGAGAAGGGTGATGGACATGTTGTTGTTATTATTATTAATAGCTTTGGGTCCCTACCTTTGAAGGGTAACTCAGGGGATATCCTTTCCCCTGTTTGGGGCCTCATTGTGTTCAGCCACTAAACTGGCAAACCCCAGGGCCTCCCATAAGCGCTCGACAAGTGTTGGCTATGTCACTGCTGAGGGGATTTTTACTAGTGATGTTCAAGCTTTAAGGAAACCACACACCCATCCAGAGAGGGGTGAGCACTTTGAAGCCAGAAAGCCTGGATTCAGGTTCCACTTCTGCTGCTTCAAGATGGGTGGTCTTGGAGAAATCACTCATCTGAGCGTCAGCTTTCTTGTTTTTCCAATAGAGCAGCTAGGAGGACCTACATCAAAGGGCTGCTGTGGGGGTAAAATGAGCTGAATTCTGCAGAGTGCTGAGAACAGTCAACGCTACATCACCATCACCATCACCACCATCGCCACCATCACCATCACCTTCATCACTGTCACCACCATCATCACCACCATCACCACCATCATCATCTAGCAGTGGGCCTGGCAAGGCTGGAATTGGCCTCTCCCCTTGGCTCAGAGGAGAGGTCTCAACTAAGAGAAAAGACCAGTCCAAAGGCACTCTGCAGGCTTGTCAGGCTTCCCAAGTGCTGGGGCAGGGCCCTCAATCAGGGTGTGTAGTCAAGGAGCAATCTTTGAAAGGTGCCGGTCCTAAGGGAGAGACAGGAACCTGGAGGCAGCTCCTCTTGATGGGGTGCTGAGGCAGGGGCAAATTTGGGGAGGAAGCCCACCTCCTTCCCAGGTGAATCCCGAGCGCCTTGGTTCAGGCAGTGGGAAGAAGGGAGAACAGTCCCCAGGGAGGCTGGAGTAGGTGAGGAGGGAGTGGCTCCTGGTGCTTTGGAGGCTTTGTGACCAGAAGCCAGTCTCCTCAAAGGTTAGCTGATAACTCGGTCTGGGTAAACAGGCAACAAGCTGCACAAATATGAGGATTTTGGAGTGAAGAGTGTGAAGGGCAGGGAGGCAGAGAAGCAACATTTTCCTGCCCTTAATTTGGAACCTGAAGGTGAGGGGATATCAAAAGAGTTCTTTAATTAATGCGCTTCCTAACAAATAAGGGCTGGGCATCCCCTCCCCAGCTGCCTTTTACCTACAAACAGTGGTATGTCATACACACTGTTCTGCCCTTGGATTGTTCGACCTGACCATCATGTAATCTGAATTACACAATTTCCTCTTTCTTTTTCCCATTGGATAAAAGTCCCTCTTGTACAGCCAGGTATTTTCCTATGGCTCAGTATTACAATTTCCTTTGCAGTGAAGAACATGTGTACCAAGTTTCCAGAAGAGGTGAGTGGTTTTGCAACATCAAAAGAATTTTCTACTTTTGTAATTTTGAGAGCAATTGCAAAATGACCATCCGTGGGTTTGTAACAATTTACACTCTCACCAGCTGCGTGTGGGAGTGTCTATTTCCACCCAGCTTCTCCAACTCTGTGCATCATCTGACTGTTTTAGTTTTGCCAGTCTGTAGGTGAAAGGGGCGTGGTAAGATGCTAGTGGCCATGAATTCTGTGCATCCCTTTCCATCAAGAGTTGAATCTCTTTCCTTCTCCTCAACTTTGAGTCAGCCTTGGAGCTCTCTTCGACCAATAGAATGTGGCAGAAATAATGTTGTGTGAGTTCTGAGCCTCAGCCTAAGGGGAATTTGCAGCTTTTGTTATCACTTTCTTGCTCCTGAGAACCTATTTTGCCACTATGTGAACAAGCTTACCTCCCGGAGGATGGGAAGGGTTCTGGGCACCCCAGCCACTCCAGCCGATGACCTACAAGTGAAGCCATCCAAGACTAACCAGGCCTAGCCGAGCCAGCCTGGACCGAGATGGGCCCAGCCAACCCACACAATCTTAAGGCATAAGGCATAATTTTTGTTGTTTCAAGCCACTAAATTTTGGGGTGGTATAACAGCAAAAGCCAGCTAACGCAAAAGGTATTTTAGTGTCAATTTTTTTTTTTAAATGGAAGTATTGGGGATTGAACCTAGGACCTCATGCATACTAAGCAGACGCTCTACCACTGAGCTATACCTTCCCCCCTTTCCAGTTTCATTTCTATAAGAGCCATTGTGCTTCCCCTTTTTCCTAATTTTTCTATTAGTTCATTGAATCTGTATTCATTTTCAGTGGCTGCCACAGCAAAGTACCACCAAGGCGGGGGTGGGGGGAGCTTAAAACAACAGAAATATATTGTCTCACGATCTGGAGGCTGGAAGTCCAAAGTCAAGGTGTTGGCAGGACTGAGCTCTCTCTGAAACACAGGGATCCTCTCTGGCCCCTTGCTAGCTTCTGGTGATTTTCTGGCTGCCTTGGGCTGGCAGCTCATAACTCCAACCTCTGCTTTCACCATCACATGGCCTTCTCCCTGTGTCTCTGTCTTCAGTGTCTGTCTTCTTATAAAGACACTGGTCATATTGGATTAGGGGCCCACCTCACTCTGCTATGACCTCATCTTGACTAATTACATCAGCAACAAACCTGTTTCCAAATAAGGTCACTTTCTGAGTACTTGGAGTTATGATTTCAACATCTTTCTTTCCTTCCTTCTTTCTTTCTTTCTTTCTTTTTTCCTTCCTCCCTTCCTTCCTTCCCTCCTTTCCTGGCAGGGGGGGGGGTGGGCACACATTTTAACCCCTAATAGGAGCTCTTTACCCATGAGCAGCATTGGCCCCTGGATTGCAATGGTTATTTCTGCTATGGCAGCTAAGCAGTGGAACTCGAACTGCAACGTGCTGGAGGCAGGAGAATCTTTCTTTTCTGCACAAACTCAGCACATTTTTTTCCCTCTAGATTCCCTCTTATTCCCAGGTCACCCCAACCCCATGAAGCCAGTGGGAAGCATGGCAAAGAGGCCTGGTGGAGGACGGGATGGAAAGAGATGGGGGCTTCTAGCTCCTGGTTCTTGTCTGCCTGGGGCAGCGACACTCAGCATGGTGGTTATGATCGCTGGCGGCAGAGCCAGACTGCTTGGGTCCAAATCCTGACTCTATACTTACAAGTCATTGTAGGCAAGTGGCTTAACCTCCTGTATTCGTTTGCTATTGTTGCTATGATAAATTACCACCAGCTTAGTGTCTTAAAGCCACAAAAAATGTATTCTCTTATAGCACCGGAGTTCAGAAATCTGAAATGATTTAAAGGGCCAAAATCCAGGGGTTGACAGAGCCCTCCCTCTGGAGGCTGTAGGGGAACAATGGTCTTCTTACCTTTTGTCAGTAGAGCTCATGCTTAGCATGTACGAGGTCCCAGGTTCAATCCCCAGTATCTCCATTTAAAAAAGAAACAGATAAGCAACAAGTTCCTACAATACAGGACAAGGAACTTTATTCAATATCTTGTAATAAGTTATAATGAAAAAGAATATGCATATATATATATATATATATATATATATATATGACTGAATCACTTTGCTGTACACCAAAAACTAACACAAGGTTGTAAATCAACTATACTTCAATTTTAAAAATTGGCTAAATAATAAATAGATTAAGTCCCCCTTCAGGTCTCAGTTTCTCTGTCTGGAAAGTGGAGGAAGAAGGGTGTGGACCTCAGGGGTTTCCTGGCTCTGCCAATCCCGAGGGTGATTCCTCTTCTGTCCCCCACTTTTACAGAGGAAAACTGAGGCCCCAAGCTGAGATGCCCCCCATTTAGGAGGTGGTCAGGCCAGGATGGGAAAGCTCATGAGTGTTGCCTGTCATGCCTCCTGGAGTTAGGGAGGCAATGGCCACAGACCTGCCTCCACAATCAGCCCAGGACAGAGATGGTCACTTCCTCAGGCAGGTGGCAAGAGGCTGAGGGGGTCCTAGATGAGCCTGCATGCGCATGGTATCCGTCAGTCTCTGTCTTTGCTTTTCTTTCTTTGAAGGCAAGTGGAGGTCATTCTCGATAACTCCATCTGTCAATGTGTGTGTGTGTGTGTGTGTGTCTCTGTCCTATTTCTTGCTGTCTCTGTCCTCAGCTCTCAGTTGCTGTTTTCTCAGTCTCTGTCTCTGTCCCTCTCTGATGTCCCCTATCTGTCCATCTTTGGCCTCTTACTCTCTCACTATCTCTCCTTTCCTGTCTCCCTCTGTCTGTGTCTCTGTTTCTCTTGATCTCTCTCCCTCTTTGTCTCTACACCAGAGTCTCCTCTCCTCAGCCCCGGGAAGCCCCCGAAACCTGGGGGCCTCCCTGGGGACCCAGCAGACAGGTAGGAGCCAGGTGAGGCCCAGGTGAGTCACGAGGAGGAGGGACGTTCCTGCCGCTTTTCTGGGATGAAGCACGGCCCAGCCTCCTGCCTGCGCCCTCCTGTAACACGTCACTGGGCCTCACAAGTGTGTGTCACTTGTGTGTGTGTGAGAGAGAGAACGAGTCAGAGAGAGACATGGACAGAGAGACAGAAAGAGACGGAAAGAAGAAACAAAGATACAGAGATAGAGGGACAGAGAGGGAGTGGGACAGAGTCAGAACGAGAGACAGGGATGGAGAGAGACAAGGCAAGACAGAGACAAAGAAAAAGATCAAAACAGAGAGGGAAAAAAGACAGACAGACACAGACAGGGAGACAGATGGACGGATTTTGGGAGACCAGAGCAGCCTGGGTAGAGATGGGAGGGCTCCCAGACAGAGCTATCATTCTCTCAACAAGGAAGGAAATTGTGGCCCAGAGCAGTGAGGTCATCCTGCCCGAAAGTGGTTAGTGCCAGACCACACAGCTCCGTGTGTCTCCAGACCTGAACTTACCTTCCACTGAGAGACACCACCACCCACCCTAGACCCATTTCATAGCTGGAAAAAGGCAGGATCCAGGGAGTGAAGCCACCCGCCCAAGGCCCCCCAGGAGCAAGTGGGTGAGCTGAGTCTCAATCCACCTGGACCAACACCCCATCTTTCTCTCCCCCCACCTCATATGCATTAACATCCCCTTCAGTCTTCATGCCAGTCCCGGGAGGGGTCCCATTTTCCACATGAGGAAACTGAAGCTCGAGAAGGAGGGTATCTGTTGATATAGGGTGATCCAGCTAGGGGGTCAGCATGACAACTGCCATCCTCAGACTATGACTTCTCACTTCCCTGCACATCCCCCAGAGAGGAACTGCAGGGCCAGAGTCTAGCGTCGGGCACAACAATAATAGTGACGATGATTTTTTAAATTGAGCACGTACTATGTGGCAGGCGCCTCTTTTATGTCCCTAGCCCAACAGCCCTGGGAGGGAGGTACTGAGTTTTCCTTTCCAGATAATGGACTTGAGGCACAGAGAGGTTAAGTAACCTGCCCAAGGCCACACAGCTAATGAGTAGCTGAAATTTGAACCCTCACAGTCTGGTCCCAACCCCCACACTCTTAACCACTAAGCTATACTGCCTCTTAGAAGAGAGAATTTCTTTGGGATTTTTCTCACTTTATCTTAAAATGATTACCTTAAGGCTTTGATGAATTAGTAAGAATCACAGTTGTATAATCATTACCATAGTGTAGACAGAGCTATTGCTTATTCACTGCCTACCACTGTGTCCCTCCTGATTCTGTTGCAGTCACACTGGCCTCTCTGCTGTCCCTAGATCTCATCAGGTCCACTCCATGTCAGGGCCTTGGTACTGGCTATTTCCTCTCCCTAGAACTCTCCCTGGACCATCTGTCTGACTTCTTCCCTCACTACATTCAGTCTCTGCTCAAATGCCACCTCTTCAGGAAAGCCCTCCTGGATCACTTGGCTTAAAACCAACCTCGCCTCACTTGTACCCTTGCAGTAACTTCAATCTGGTTTGTTTTTCTGCATTTTACTTATCACTGCCTGACAGTGATAGATTACACAACGGGTATTTACTCCCTACTGTCACAGTCACAAGGGCAGGGATTTTGTTTCCTGCTGTGTTCCCAGCTCCTGGACCTGTGCCTGGCAGGTCCTCAGTAAATGTTGAAAGAATCTGTTGAGCCCTCCATATGGGCCAGTGACTGTTTCAGGCATTTAATTCAACTGCACTAAATTGCTCTGACTGATTAGAAGCATCTTGAGAGGGATAGACTATTCTATTGTTTGCACTTCATTTTCCTTGTTAAAAAGCTTATTCTGAATCTTTACAAACACAGAGGAGACAGGTAAGTTACTTTGATAAAATTGATACAGATATTTTGCTATTTTGCCTTTCTTTTTTCCTAAAGTGTTTTAAGGGAAAGGCAGACATCAATGACATTCAACCTCTAAATATTTCAATGAGCATCTGTAAAAAATACGAAAAATTTCCCTGCATAACCACAAAACCATCATAACAGCAATATCTATTTTTTGGCTAAAGTGTTTTAAGGTAAACTGGAGCCATTATATTATTTCATCCCCAAATATTTCAGCGTCTAAAGGATAAAGACATTTTCCCACACAACCACAATACCATTATCCCTCCTGACGAAACTAACGAAAGCCCTATATGATATAATAATCAGTCACAAATTTCTAGTGGGGAAGAGTTTTAATCCGAGGGCTGAGGTCCCTTGCCCATAGCAGGAAGACAGAACTGAAAATTTGCACCCAGGCAGTCTATGACAGAGGTGACCACGGCCAATATGAGTCAGAGAGGAGCCGCCCCCCCCCCCGCCACTCCAGGCTGGCCGCACCCTGAGAAGGAAGTTTTTGAGGAAGAAGGGAGGGTGCACGATAACCCACACATCTGGGGCTGACTCGTTCTTTCGCAAAATTTCTGGGAGGAGCCCTCAGGGCCACAAAACTGTCTCCTTCGTGGGGCCAGACTGAGAGGTGCCGGGAGACCACGGAGAGGAGCGGCCGCCGGACATGGGCCGCCCGCTGCTGCTGCTGCCGCTGCTGCTGTTGTCATTTCAGACCAGCATTCCAGGTAGGGGGTGGGGCCCGAGTCCCAGGGGACGGGGTCCGATGGCCCGGAAGGGAGTGGGGAGGGGAGGGGAGGAGAGCTCAGAGTCTGATGAGTTGGAGAAGGGCGCAGTCTCCAGGCCCCCTTTCCTCCAACTCAAATAATTCTCCTGCTGTCTGCAGCCCCACACGATACAGCACTTGGCACATAGCAGACATTCTTTAAGTAATAGTTGAGTGAAGGCACTTAACAACCACGATTTAATGAGTGCACTCTTTATTCTAGGCACTCTCCTAAGCGCCTTCCTTGCAATTTCGAACTGGGCAGGCGGAACAATTTAGCTCACAGAGAAGGAAACGGAGGCACAGAGAGGTGAACTAAGTGACCCGAGGTCACTGAGTAAGTGGGATTCTGACTCCGCAGAGGCTCCCACATCGCCCCTCACTATGTCTGATTCCGCCCCACCACCCCTCACCAACACACACACGGACACGCAGACACACTTGGAAGACAGAGCTCCTTATACAAAAGGGCTAACGAGAGTCAGGCTGAACGTGGCAGAGCCAGGCTCCGGGGACCCAAGCCTTGTCCTTCGAGGAGCCTTCCTTTACATTGTCCTCTAGCCGACATGGCCCTCTCACTCCCTTTCTCTGGAAAATGTAAAAAGGTTTGAAAAACGAAAGGAAATAGAGAAGGAACTGTCAGGGCGGGGCGGGAGGTGGGGGAAGGGGCTGGGTGGTTGGGTAATGAATAACTCGGAAAACTTTCCGGGCCGCGGGAGGCCAAGAACGAGTAATGACTCGGGAGGACTCTGAATTTGGAGTGGGGAAGGGACCACGGAGGAGCTCTGGTGCGCAGGAAAAGGCCTTGGGACAGGGCTAGTGGGCGGGGCTATAGCACTGGGGCGGAGATAGTGGGCGGGGTCAGAATATTGGCGTGGAGCCAATGGGCAGGGCTAATAGCTCGGGAACAGCTAGTGGGCGGGGCGAACACTGCTGAGGACGCCACTTTAGTTGGGGTTAGAATCTCCGCAGGGCTCATGGGCGGAGTTAGAAGTTTGGCGCGAACTACTGGGTGGCGACAGAACGCTGAGGGGAGGCCACCAAGGGGAGTAGAACCTGTGGGCATTAGCGGGGGGCACCGGGAACGAGGGTAGAAGGTAAAGATCGACTGGAGTAGGTGAGGATAGGACACCCCGAGGGGAGCTCACGAGGCGGAATAGACCGAGAGAGGGCAGGTGGGGTTGCGAAAAGGACCTAAATGGGAGCAGGGCTAAAACGTCCAGACCTGCAGAGATGGTGGGGATCGGCCTTTCGGGATAGGTCCTGCGCGCAGACAGGATCACGGGGAAAACGTGCAGGGGCAGGAAGTAGGAAGGACCTGTGGGCCGCGAAGGAACAGTAGGGTAGAAGGCGGAGATAGAACGTTGGTCTAAAGATAGACTGGAATTACAGCCCGCGGGAACCCAGCCTAGGAACCGAAGGGCGGGCAGAAGTGGAGTGTGAACCTGAGTGCACAGGGCCTGGAGGCCTGGTGCTGGTATCGGGGCTCCAGGGGGCGAGAGGCGGATCCTGGTGCGGAGCAATAACACCTGTCCTCTCCTCTCCTCTCTCTGCCCCAGCCTCCTGGGGCCTGCAGTGCATGCTGTGTAAAAGCAACGGGAATTGCAGGGTGGAAGAGTGTTCCCCCGGCCAGGACCTCTGCAGGACCACAGTCCTGCGCATACGGGAAGGTGAGCTCCCCGACTCCAGCGTGGCAGAGAATGCCGAGTGACCAAGAAATCTTACCTCACAAGTAATCAGGGAAATGCTCATGAAAAGGACAAGGAGACCCGTTTCACGCACACCAGATCGACAAGCACTTAAAAATCTGACAATACTGAGGTCGATGAGGATGTGGTGCTGCCAACCCTGCTATTAGGAGGGTAAACTGGTGCATCCACCAAACAGAGCGATGTGGCAATGTCTGGTACAGATAAAGATTAGCATACCCTACAGCCAGCTGCTGGACTGCTAGGAATATAGAGACCTCAAGCACCTTGGCCACTCGTGACCAGAGACACATGTATAAGAATGTTTTTTAGCAATAATGTTTGTGATATGGAAAACTGGAGACACCCTGAAGTCAGGCGTTAGCAGAGGAGAAACATGACGGTATAATCACACATTTTATACCCACAGCAGCTTAAATGAAGGAACTAGGGCTGCAGGTTAAACATAGATACTTCCCAAAAACAAAGTTGAGAGAGAAAAAAGCATGTTGCAGAATCTGATATCTTTTAATATAAATAGTATAGAGCAAAAAAAAGTAAACAATATACAAATAAACAATAGTATATACTGTTAAGTATACATGGTATGAGAATTACCTACACCTCTGGACAGGGCATAAGGGGAATGGGATTTGGGGAAGTAAGCAGGAGGCTTTAAGTATCTTTTAAATTTGGTATCTTGTTTTAAAAAAATCTGAAATAAATATAAGCAAAATGATAATATTTTATAAAGTTTGATGATGAATGCACAATATTTATTATATCATTCTTTAATACTTTTTGGTAAGCTTGAAGCATTTTCCTTTAAAGATTCCTATTTGAGGCATCTCCCGGCTAAGTTAACCAAGTTGGAAGGGAGGAGTTGATGGATCGTGAAGGTCCCAGGGATAGGGTTGTCACTAAGAGAAAGTAGGCTCCCAGTGTAGAGGGGTGAGGGAGAGGGTAGATAACTCTAGAAAAGACAGAGTTGGACTCAAGCTAGAGGAGAGGATTGGTAGGGGTCAGCCCTGGGAGTGGGTGACCTTATAACCAAGAGTGTCAGAGGCTGGTTGGGCCCAGAGGAGCCTCTGGAGTGACAAAGAGACTTCCCTCACAGGACATGAGGAGCTGGAGGTGGTGGAGAGAGGCTGTGCCCATCCAGAGAAAACCAACAGGACCATGAGCTATCGGATAGACATGCAGATCATCACCCTTACAGAGTCCATCTGTGGGTCAAACTTGTGTAACCGGCCCAAACCTAGTGAGTATGGCAGCCCTGGCCCTCCCCAACCGCAAACCATCTCCAACCCAGCCTCACCATCATCCTGATCCTGTCCCCAATCCTAGGCTACCCCAACCCCAACTCCATGCCTTACCCCACTACCAACTCCAACTCAAACCTTTCCTTATCCCAAACACATCTCCAGCCTGGCTCCATCCCCATCCTCGGCCCCAACTCAACCTCACTTCCAATCCCATCCCCAACTTCATTTTACTGTCAACATTCTCCAACTCATACCTGTCCTCCTTCCAAACACATCTCTAACCCCATCCCCTAATCAACCCCACCTCATCTCAGACTGTCCCCAATCCCTCTCCCAACTGCAAACTCACCTCCATCCCTAATCCTATCCCATCCCATATGTGTTTTACGTGTGTGTGTGGTTGTTATGCGTAAGAGGCAACACCTGCCTTTAAGAAGCTACACACACACACACATACATACACTCAAAAGGTAAGTGAGGTATCTCACTGATGTTTTGCCATCTAATTTTTTCATGGGGCAGGAGATGGTTCAGGCAGTAGGTGCTTAGTTTCTTGATCCCTTAAGAAGGGACCAAGATACAAAGACCAGAGAGATACCAGCGACTGAAAGTCCTTAAGGGAAGTGAAAAAAGGAGGGAATCAGACAGGGTGCTGTGGGCTTGGGAAGTCCCCGGGAATACACGATCCTTGAGTTGGGTGGCGAAAAATGATGTCAAGAAAGTTCACAAAGCCTTTGATTGTTTCATGGATTTAGGCTCTGGTCAGTTTAAGAAAAAGACTTCAAAAGGCTCAAATGTCCCCAAATTCTCACAAGAGAGGAAGGATGGGGAAAGAATGGGCCCTTGTTGCCTGGTCAGGCTGCGATTCCTCTTTCTGGCCCTAGTGAGGAAGGAAATAGGTGAGAAAGCCATTCTCGTCACAATGACGTCAGTAAGCGGAGGGACTTCATCTGTGCTGGGGTTTTGTTTGTTCCTCATCCCGCCTGACTCTGTTTGATTCTCATTCATCCTGACCTCAAACTTTCATTTGTTGATGGGGACTGATTCAGACGTTTGTTTTCAAGGAAGTGACAAGAGAGAGGATGCCAGCTTCCTCTCCCTGTTAGATGTGCTGAAGGAAAGCACTAACATTGAGTCTAAGTAATACTTGTAACCAGAGATCATAGTCCAAATATTTAACAGTCCTGGTCATTGCAGAAGGCATTGACCAAGCAGAACAGGCTCCCCTGGAGCCTCCTGCTGGGTCTGGTGTGGGTCTCAGGGACATGTGGGTTCTAAAGAGAGTTGGGTGTGGTCAAGGGTCCACCAAGGAGCTTGGGCAGCAGCTGTTAATTCAGTAATTTAACAACTGATAAACCTATATCAGCCCCATTTCTAATGCCATCGTACCCTGCTTGTGGTGACTAGAAGGTTGGTTAAACCGCATCCTGCCCTTATGCGATACTGAGAACACAGCAAGACCAAGGCAGCCTTGGGCCCCATGGTCCACTGTGTTTTTGGGTATGTGTGTGGGGGGAGGGTGGTGGTAACAGACTCATCACCAGACAGTGACTGCCCAGATGATTCAGAGCTGGGATAGGGGAGCACAGGCAAAGGAGTCAGGACCATGATCAGAGAAACAGACCAGAAAGGTCAGAGATGTAACAGGGAAGCACAGTTCAGGGCTGAGATAGGAGAAACAGAGGCCGAAGTGATCAGGGCTGAGATGAGTGAAGAGTAAGGGCTGTGGACCCTAGAGGAGATACTTGATTCAGGTCAGGGAAGGTTTCCTACAGGAAGCATCAGCTAACCTAGATCTTGAGGGATGAGTAGGAGTCAGACTGGTCAAAAGACAAGGGAAAGGATTTTTCAGATGGAGGGAGCAACAGATACAGAGGCCCAGAGGTGGGTGAAAGTAGCATGGCTGGAGGAAGGGAAAGATGGGACAAGAGGAACTGATGAAATTGGCGAGGTCACATTACATAGGACCTTCTAGGCTGTGGTGGGAAATAGAGATTTTATCTGGGGAACAGTGGGAGGTCATGAAAGGGTTTAAGTAGAGTGTGCCAAGATCTGGTTTGTATTTTTGAGCAAATTATTCTGACCTCTGAGTGGAAGGTAGATTGCAGGGAAGCAATGATGGAAAGCGGGTAAATGAGAGAGGACCAACTTGGAGGTAGGTGAGGTTGTCCAGATAAAGAAAAAAGTGTCCACTGTGCCCATGGAGAGAAGTGCAAGGATTTAAGGGCTATTTACAAAGCAGGACTTTGCGATGGATTAGACGTAAGGAGTTGGTTTGCAGTTCTGGTCATGTGGAGTCACTTGTATCACACCAACCCCCTTGCCAATAACAGCTATAAACCCTGGACAAACTATAAACAATTTTTTTTTGGTTGGGGAGGTAATTAGTTTGTTTTTTTTAACGGAGGTACTGGGGATTGAACCCAGGAACTCATGCCTGCTAAGCACGCACTCTACCACTGAGCTATACCCTCCCCTGCCTCCCCATAAACAATTATTGAAGTAACTCAAGAGCAGCAAATGAAGAAAGGAAGTGGAGGTGCTCCAATCTTTGAAATAAGGGAAGCACAGAAGTTGAATTCCACAGACAAGCTGGCTTTTTCCTTGAGTGCACTTTCCAGCTCTCTGCTGTGGAAGGGAAATAGAACACAAATAGAAAACGATCGTTGCTAGACTGAGAAGGCAGAGGTTGGAGTCTGGGGCTGCCAGAGTGTCTGGAAAAATGAGAAGTAAAATCCTAGAATGCATGGCACCACAGGAAAGGGAGTCCCCAAATCTGCAAATTTCCTTCAGTGCGTTGGCAAGCTGTACATGCATAGGGTGAGACTCCAAGAAACTCTACAGAAAATAGTCTCTGGGAAGCTACAGAACTGAGCAGAGACTCCAGCAGGCATATGATGCTGGGGGAACGAAGTTGCCAAGTTGGAAAGAGAGGTCTCAGGCTTCCCTCTGAGACCACATGCTAGGAGTTAGGGCAAAACTGAAATAGACCAGACCCCAAAATGCCTACATCTGATCTTCGACAGGAAGAAAACTGAATCCTCTTTGGAAGAAGATAACATCATTTAGAGCCGTGACAAATTATCATCTATGTCTGGCATCTAATCAAAACGTACAAGATATCCTGAAGAAAATAGAAAGAACCAGCTGACCAGAAACCAAGAGAAAAATCCCACAGTAAAAACAGACATATCATGAATCAGATATTGGAGTTACTAAACAGGGAACTTTAAAATAGCAATGATCAACATAATCAAGAAAACAGAGGAAAGGATAATTTTTAGTGGATATCTGGAATCCATTTTTAAGATGAGTCAAACAGGAAACAGAGAACAGTGACTAAAATTAAGAACTCAATAGATGGGCTTCGTGGAGATGAGAAACAGCCAAGCAAAAGGATTACAGAACTTGAAGACAGGGAAGTGGGAGTATTCAGACTGATGCCTAGATATGGAGGATCAAAGAGTCTGCCAGGTTTCTACCCTGAGGGACTGGATGAGACCATCTCAGAGATGTGGAATTCAGGAGAAGGAGCGATTTGGAGAAGATGGAGAGTCCCATTTGGGGCATACAGAGATTCAGGTGTTTGACGGATGGCCAGGAGACCTCCAGGAGGCACTTGGGGGTACAGGTGTGGGGATGTGAAGGCTGCCATTTTGGCAATAATGGTAATTCATGCTTCCATTTTCATGGGAGTTCACATGAGAGGACATGGGTTGTTGGCCTTTCAGTTATTCTTCTTTTGGGGATGGTTGGTGAGAAAGATTTGGCTTTGGCTATAAATGATTCACCGAATTACAGCTGCTGGCCTGCCAGTTGAGAGCCTTGGCTGAGACAGCCCTCTAATTTCTCTAAGACTTGGCCCAAACTCAACTTGGACATCTGGGGTCAGGAAGGGGAGGGCATGCCAGGCTTTAGAGCAGTGTGAGCCAAGATCTGGGCAGAGGAATGACTGGTGTTTCCAGGGAAAATTAACTCTTAATCCACTTGGCCTGGATTGGGAGGTCTGTGTGAGAGGCAAAGTTATCACAGCTCCATCACATGAAGCTTTGACCTCTGACACAATTGGGTAGTGTTTTAATTATCTATTGCCACATTACAGATTGCCTTAAAACTTTAAAAAAAAGCATTATTTCACTAAGTTTTTGAAGGTCAAGAATCTGGGAGTGGTTTAGCTAGGCAGTTCTGGATCTTTCATGAGGTTGTAGTCAGAGTTTGACAGTGGGCTGCAGTCATCTGAATGTGCCCAAGGTAGTGTCTCTCACGTGGATGATCTGCTCCCATGGCTTTGGCCAAGGCCTCTGTTCTTCACCACGTAGACCTCACGGTGGGGCTGCTTCAGTGTCCTTACAACATGGCAGCAGCTGGTCTCCCCCAGAGCAAGTGATTGAAGAGCAAGTGATTGAAGAGAGAGCCACGCAGAAGTGGTGATGTCTTACATGATCTAGCGCAGAAGTCACACACGTCATATCCACAATATCCTATTAGTTCCACAGGTCTGGTCAGCTCTATTCTTTTTTTGTTTTTAATTTATTAAGCAGCTATTTTATTTTATTTGGGGGGTTTTGGGGGGACTAATTAGGTTTTTTAAATTAATTTTTTAGTGGAGGTACTGGGGATTGAACCCAGGACCTTGTGCATGCTAAGCACACACTCTGCCACTGAGCTATACCCTCCCCTGAGCTCTATTATTTATTGGAAGGGACTACACAAAGGCACAGGTATAAGGAAGCAGGGATCATTGGGGGCCATCTTGGAGGCTGGCTATCTCAGGGAACAACATAAGGAATTGTTCATTCATTCATTCATTCATTTAACAAATATTTATTGAAGATCTTCTCTGGCCCTGGCCCCTCTGCTGGGTCATGTTGGGACATAGTAGTGACCAAGACAGCCCTGGTCCTACCCTCCTGGGATGGGCTCCAGTAAGGGAAACAGACTTGGCACCAGACAGGGATGATCCAGAATGGGCAGGGCTGGAAATGGGGAGCCCAGTAGGGCACCTGATACAGCCTGGGAGGTTGAGGAGGGCTTCTTGGAGGAGGTGAAATTGGAGAAGATGACCCCTGAAGAATGAGTAGGAGATAGGGAGAGTGTTCTAGGCAAAGGCAACAGCAGATGCAAAGGCTGGATGACACGCAGCAGATACACTCGGGGACTGAGGGAAGTCGGTGTGGAGCAGAGTCTGAGGGGGTAGTGGAGGTAGATGAGGCAGTAAAGGTGGCCAGGACCCAGCCTTTGATGGGCCTTGAATGCTGCACTGGGTTTCTTGGATTTAATTCTGAGAGCACTGGGGACCCATGGAGGGGTTTTGAGCAGAGGAGAAGCAGGGTTGGATTTGAGTATTAGAAGCATCCTTCTAGGGCCATGTGGGATGCTCTGGGGTGGGAAGGGCAAGAATGGAAACCAGGAGGCCAGAGAGGAAGCTGGTTTTGAAGGAGGTCTGACCTGATGATGAAGCTGGAAAGGAGGGGATGGATTCTAGAAAGTTTCAGGAGATGGAGTGGGCGGAACTTGATGACTGGCTGAAGGGTGAGATAAGGAGGAACTGATACTGAGGGAGCTGGGTCTCTAGGGCTCTTCCCCAGAGTCTCACCCTCCTGCTCCTCCCCAAACAGGTCGGCCTCCTATCTTTCCTCGAAGGCATTACCTCGAATGTGCTTCCTGTGCCTCATCAGACCTGAGCTGTGAGAGGGGCTGGGACCAGAGCCTGCAGTGCCACAACCCTGGAGAACAGTGCCTGGAGGTGGTAACTCACCGGAGCCTAGAAGGTGAGTCCCAACTTGCCAATCCACGCCTCCCTGCTTTGCTCCTCCCCAAGGCTGCACTAAACAACCCCAAAAGAACAGGGATTTAAGCAAGGTACAAAGTTAGTACTCACACAAAAGATCCAGTGATAGGAAGTCCAGGGCCACTAGGACCGTTCCACAGTCACCAGGAATCCAGGTGCCTTCTCATTTCTTACATATTGCTTCCATTCTCAAGATTGCCTCATAGTCCAAGATGGCTGCTGGAACTCGAGGTCTCAAGACCAAGTTCCAGGAAAGAGGAAGAGGAAAAGAAGGGGCAAAAAAGGGGCACACCTCCTTTTGTAACGATTCTCCTTTCTGTAAGTCCCATAAAATTTTTCTACTGTAGATCACACTGACCAGAATTTAGCCACATGGCTACACCTATGGAGGCTGAAAATTGCATCTTTTGGCTGGAATATATGGCTGCCCCAAAGAAAATGAGGGTCTTACAATGAAGAATGAAGCAGAGGACAGACAGTCAACTGCTGCAGTGGGCAAATCCAGTCTCAGCCCACATTAGCAATCTGACCACCTCCTCTGTCCCCTACAGAGAGTCCAAGGGATGAGCGCCACACCCGGGGCTGCGGCAACCTTCCAGGCTGCCCAGGCCCAACCGGCTTCCACAACAACCACACCTTCCACTTCCTGCGGTGCTGCAACACCACAAAATGCAATGGGGGCCCAGGTAAGAGTCAGGGGATCCCCAGGATCGGGGCGAGGAGGTATGCTCAGGCTGACTGTGGCTCGCTGGCAGGCAAACCCTCCTCTCTGTTTCCTTCTCTGAAAAATGGACCTATCAAGCCCTCCCTCAAAGAAGGATTCTGTGAGAAATTCAATGAAACTAGCAAATCTTCATGAAGACCTGCATCCTCTTTTATGCTCCTACATCCTCTTCAGTCCTTCCACGGCTCACCACCTGGTCCAAGCCACCATGGCCTCCCACCTAGATTGCTGCAATGACCTCCTTGCTGGTCTTCCTGCTGCCTCTCCTGCAATGTTCAACACAGCTGCAAGAGTGGTTTTTTTTAATGTAAATCAGATCATGTCACTCTCCTTCCGCAAACACTTCAATGACTTCCCCTTGCTTTTAGAATGAAACTCAAAGGCTCTCCTAGACCCTATGTCTGCCTCATGGTCTTCATCTCATTTCTACAACTGCCAAATTCCATCCTGCCTCATGGCCTTTGCACATGCAGTACCCTGACACACAATCTTCCCCAGGAGTTCACCTGACTGGCTCCTTCTCATTTGTTGAGTCTCAGCTTTAAAGCGTCATCCTCAGGGAAAACTTCCCTATCTCTGCCCTCCAGTATCATCTAGATCATTTGTGTTACTCTGTCTCTGTAAACCAGTACTGTCCAACAGAACTCTCCACGGTGATGGAAAGGTTCTATATCTGTACTGTCCAATATGGCAGCCCTGGCCACCTGTGAGTACTGATTTCAATTTAAATGTAAACAACCACATGGGGCTGGTGGCTATCATATTGGACAGTGTAGCTCTAAATTGTAAGTCCTCTGAGGGCGGGGACTGTTTTGTCTTACCCAGTACCTGGATAGATACGGGTGAGTGGGGAGCTGGAAGTTGGGATTTCTCTCACAGGCCCTAGAGAACCCTCCAAAGAGGGTGATGTTCAAATGCCTGACCACAAGGGGGCTGCACGACATCGCGCGCGGGCTGGGGAGGTAACGCTGTGAACCCTCTGTGCTAATTTCCGTGGTTTCTGGGTCACTTGTCTTCTCCCAAGTCCTGGAGCTTCAAAACCTGCCACTGAATGGTTTCCAGTGTTACAGCTGTGAGGGGAATAGCACCCATGGATGTTCCTCCGAAGAGTCTTCCCTCACTGAATGCCGAGGTCCCATGAATCAATGTCTGGAAGCCACAGGCACTAATGGTGAGGCCCTTTAAGAGGCTGGGAGAGGATGCTTAGTGGAGGGGCGGGGGTTCTGCAAGAGGTTAACTTCCCGTTAAGCTGGACTTAATTGAGGTGGACCTTCCTGTTGGAAAAGGTAGGACTTCTTTCAGGAGGGTGCAAAGAGTAGTAAGGAATTAGGACTTGTTCATTGGAAAATGGTCATTTTGGCCACAGAGATGCGGACTTCTCGGGGGTGGGGCTTCCCCTAGGTGGGCGGGCCTTCCTGCGGACTTGGTGGGATTCCATCCCACGAAGTCCTGGGCGGATTCTAATATTCCAGGGGTTCTCAAGCTTTTGGGTCTCAAAATGCTTTCGTGCTCTTAAAAATTATTGTTTGTGTCAGTTATATCGATAAATATTTACTGTATTCGAAATTAAAACTGAGAGATTTTGAAAGATGTATTTATTCATTTTAAAGAACAATTGAAAACTCATTGCATGAGAGCGTAACATATTTTTATGGGGGTTGGGGGAAGATATTTTCCAAAATAAAAAAAACTGAACGAGAAGACTGGCATTGTTCTGCCATGTTGCAATCTCTTTAACATCTGGCTCAATAGAAGACAGCTGGATTCTCCTGTCTGCTTCTCATATCTTGTCTGTTGCAAGATCGCGTGTCTTGAGGTTTCTGGGAAACCTATTGTACACTTGTGAGAGCAAAAAAAGCCATATGACGTTTTAGTATTATTATGAGAATACTTTTGACTTCGCAGATCCCCTGGAAGGGGCAGAGGGAACCCCAGGGGGTCCCGGGACCACACTTAGAACTGTTGCTTTCTCGGGGCAGCATTCACAAGGTGGCAAGTCGCCCAGGGATTCCAGGCCAGGCCCGAGAGCTGGGAGCCTCACACGATCTTCTCTCTCCTCAGGGCTGGGGAACCCAAGCTACACCATAAGAGGTTGTGCAGCCCCCTCCTGGTGCCAAGACCTCCAGGTGGCTGAAGCCTTCGGCCTCACCCATGTCAACGTCTCATGCTGTACTGGAAATGGCTGTAACAATCCAGCCCTGGACATCCAGCCCCGCATTGGGGGCGCCCACCGGTCTGGCCCCGCTCACCTCAACCTCATTGTCATCCTGCTTGTGACCGCCCGACTTTGGGGAGGCGTTCTCCTCTGGACCTGAACCCCACATTCCTCCTGCCCTGGCTGGATCCAGGGGTCCCCTTTGCTCTTCCCTCAGCTCCCATCCAAGCAGACTTGCTGTGTGACCTCAGGCCAGTATGCTGCCCTCTCTGGGCCTTAGTTTTCCCAGCTGTCAAAACCCCTATCTCATAGAGCTGTGAGAACCAGAGGAGAAAAGCTAGAGAAGGCTGCGGGCCAGCAGGTGAGAGCTCTTGTGATAATTAATATTGTTGCCACTATCGTTATTATTAATTAATATTTGTTTTATTTAATGTTTTATACTTAAATAAAGTTTTTTGTACCAGTGAACAAGGCCAGATCTACCCTTTTCCATAGACAATGAATGAATGGCACCTTTCCTCAGGCTCCTAGAATTAGGGGTCACATTGTAGGACCCAGACATTCAAGGCCCCAGCTTTGGAAGCTACCCCATGTAAGTTTCTGCCCTAAGCTGTTCCCACCTCTATTTCTGGGCTCCAGATGCAACCTTCCAACTCACTCATCCAAGCACTAATCTTCTAGTCTCTTCTCCCAAACTCCAAAGGTCAAGACTACTTTGTTCTAAGGAGATGTGACTGCATTTCCTGGGGGGCTCTGAGACAGGAGATCAAATAGGACATAACCCCTGGATGCCCTGCAACGGGGAGTAAGGATAGAACTACATTTCCCTGCTGCTCTGGGGGCAAGAGATAAAGGCTGGGCTGTATTTCCTAGGATGCTCTCAGACTGACTGAGAAAAGGACAGAACTAGCATTTCAATGGCACTCTTTGAGCGCAACATTGAAGAATGGGTGTTTCCCATGATTTGCTGAGGCAAACCCACAGAGACAAAAAAAAAAATACGTTCCCATAAGCCCAATGGCATATGAAGAAAAAGAACATTTTCCATGGTATTTGGGGGCTGATGAGGGACAACGTTTCTTTTTAGGATCTCCTCCAAACAACAGCCCCCAACTGTCATTGTGGTAGCTTAAAAAGGTGGGGTCGATATCTCCACCTCTTGAACATGAGGGGTTCTGTGACTGCTTTGGCCAATAGAATGTGGTGGAAGTTATGCGACGCCATGTTCTGGGCCCAGGCTTTAAGAAACTGTCCAGCTCTGGGGGAAGCCAGCTGCCACATCAGAGTCTTTCTGCCCTGCTCTGAGGACACCCAAGCTACTTGTGCACGGACGCCCACTGGAGAGAGAGCCTGAGATGTTCCAGCCATCTCAGCCCAGGCACCCGCCAAGTGGGCGCAGGAGCAACCCTGAACATGGCAACCTCGGCAGATGTAACGTGCAGGAGACCCAGGAAACCCAACTGTTCTCATTTCCTGCAGTCGCCATGATAAATTACTGCCAACTTACAGATGAGGTGGCTTCAAACAACAGAAATTTATTCTCTCAGACTTCTGGATGCTAGAAGTCCGAAATCAAGGTGTTGGCAGAGCCATGCTCCTTCTAAAATCTCTGGGGAAGAATCCTTCCTGGCCTCTTCCTCGCTTCCGGGGGTTTTGCCGATGGTCCTTGGTGGTCCTTGTCTTGTGACTGCATCACTCCAGTCTCCACCTGTGTCATCATGTGGCCTTCTTTTCTGTGAATATGGCTATGTGTCTCCAAATCTCTCTCCCCTTATCAGGATACCAGCATTGGATTTAGGGGCCCACCCTAATCCAGTAGGACCTCAACTGTTTTTTTTTAATGGAGGTACTGGGGGTTGAACCAGGACCTCATGCATGCTAAGCACGCAGTCTACCACTGAGCTATACTACCCTCCTCAGTATGACCTCATCTTATTCACATCTGCAAAGACCCTACCTAGTTCCACATAAGGTCACATTCATAGAACCTGGGTGTTAGGGTTTTAACATATATTTTGGGGAGACACAATTCAACCTGCAACATCAGGCAACAGCCAGAACCAAGGTTTCAGATCTGTGGCCCCAGATGAATCAGCCTGTCCATCTCCAGCTGTTGAAGGCAGCCCATTTTAGCCCCAGTCCATTGTGGAGCAGATAGGCACTGATCCCACTGTGCCTCGCTCAAATTCCCAACCCACAGAATCACAAAGTAAAGAGGTTATGGTTTTACAAGGTGGAGTTTGGGGGTATTTTGTTATGCTGCAGTGGTTGGCTGGAACAGTCACTTGCTTGTGGGGTTTTTTTGGCTAATTTTCCCCACTATAATCTCCATACAGGGCAGGGCCTTTCATTTGCTCACTACTGTATTCCCAGTACCTAGAATAGTGCCCAGGATACATCAGGTGACACAGAAAGGAAGGAGGGAAGGAAGGAAAGAACACATCTCCCATGGTATCTTATGACAAAACCTGGGCTAGGGCTATATCTCCCTTGATGCTCTAAGGTGGAGATGAGGCTAAAATGACATTTTCTGAGATGCTTCATAATGAAAACTGAGGCTAGTTTCACCTCTCCCGTGACGCCCTACAGCAGAGATTGTGTTACCAAATTAGACAAGAGACCCTAGTGGAACCAAAATGCCCTGGTTCGTCAGGGATTTCTTTCCTGCTCAGGTTCTCCCTGCCGATAATGAAACGGAGTTTGGTGCAAGCAAGACAGTCTTGTGTTCAATGGTCAGAGAATGGAGAAGGGGAGCTCATGCTCTAAAGGCACCTTTTCCCTGATTACTCACAGGGACAAGCTTTTTATAGAAAAGGGTGACGGTTATTGGGGACAGGGGTCTTGTGTCATTCTGATTTCTGGAAATGGGTGGCGATTTCCCAGAATGTAGTTCAGGCCTCTTTTCCACCCTGGTGTGGATGGCCCTTTGGAGTCTGGGTCAGAATTGGGTGGAACCAATATGGCGGGGGTGGGTGGAGAGCTTACTATTACAATGAGATGGTAATGAGCTGTAGAGTGAGCTTTGTCCCAGTTTGGAAGTTCACAGCTTATACCAGTTGCTTGTGGTTAGGCCCTCTTGTTCTTGTCCTGTAAACACAGCTAGAAGACAGAATCAGTTTTGGTGTTCTGCAAGTTTGCCCAGAGGGAGATTTTTATTAGAAGAGATTTTTATTATCGCGGGGCGGGTGTGGGGGACACTTCCTTGCCTCCTTGCCTAAGACAGGTTTACTTGTTTTATAGAAACAGTTCAGGGGCCCTTGGGTTGCTCTCCTGGGTGACATCTGGAGCCTAGCTCCAGTTGATACCCCACAGCAGAGACTGGAGGCTAGAAATACATTTCCCATGATGCCTTACAGCAGAAACTGAGGCCAGGACTGCATCTCCCATGAGACCCTATGGCAGAGACTGGAGGCTAGGACTGTATCTCCCATGATGCCCTACAGTGGGGATCAAAGGATAGAAATACATGTTCCATGATGCAGAGACTGAGGCTAGAGATACATTTCTCATAATGTCCTACACCAGAGCTAGTGATCAGGACATCATCGTTAATGGCTCCCAAGTTTTTGTTCAGGGATCTCGGTTGTAAGAAATAAAACCGGTTTAAGCTGACTCAAGCGAAAAAGACCACGTTATTGGAAGTTTAGAATCCAAGCAAGAGCTCGGTCTCTGGGCTGCACCAGGGACAAGAAACAGAATTGAAAAGCTGTGTGAAATCAATGTTGTCTCCGTTTTGCAAAATCTGTCTCTCTGTCTCTCTTTGTCACTCTTCCTCTCCTCTGAATGTGTGGTTTCCCTTGTGGCTGGGCTTTCATTTTCTTTTTCTTTTTTTTATAGTGATTTTTTCTTTTTTGAGGTGGGTTAGGTAATTAGGTTTATATTTATTTTTAAAGTTGGTACTGGAGATTGGATCCAGGACCTCATGATGCTAAGCACGCATTCTATCACTGAGCTATACCCTCCCCACCTTCACTTCATTTTTCTATCTCTTCACAGACTACCTTCGTCTGTGTCGAACATAGTAGCCAAATATGACCTTGAAATGTCAAGTATTAAGAACTACTTGTGTCTGGTTCTAAAATTTTAAAAGACAGACTCTCCTCTGATGTGGCGCAGTTTGGGTCAGGGCTCTGCCTACAACCCGCTTTGCTACGGCTGGGGAAGTTTACATCAAAGCCATCAAATACAGTTTTTCAGGTTGTAAACAGGCATCCACTGCTCCTGCAGTTCTCATGGTACACAGCCCACTCGGCCAGAGCTGGGGAAACAACCTCTGTGAGAGAGATCCTACCACAAAGATGGGGGAGCAAGTGAAAAAGAAGACTACCACTTAGAATGTTTTAATCTGCAGGCAGGGCTGCTTCCACATATTCTGCATGAATTACAGGCAATATGGTGGCCAGGGCTGTATTTAAGAGGAGACCCAACTCAAAATGGTTGAAACAGAGAGGAAATTGATTATCTCGCAGAACAAGAGATCATAGGTTAGGACAGTTCCTGTGTTGACTAATTCAGTGTTTCCATTATATCCCAAAGGATCCATTCAAGCGTATCCAACTCATGGCCTCAAGATGGCTGCTGCAGTTCCAGGCATCACACCCACAGTCAGAGGCAATAACAAAGGGCCATCTCTTCTTGGGTCTCTTTTTTAAAACAAAGAAAGCTTATCCCCAAACTTCCAGGCTGACTTGCCCCCCTCACGTTTTATTTGCCTGACTTGTTTCATACCCTCATGCCTAGAGTATTCACTGGAAGGGGGCATGGAACCACAATATTTGGCAAAGTATGTTCTGACCTCACTCCTGGGGCTTCCCCACATCATCTGGCTACTAAAGAAAGGTTTATGCCTAAACAAAATCAGGATTCTCTAAGGAAGGAACAAAGGGGCAAGGAATATGTATTAGGGGGGAAAATGAGTCTTCTTCCTGTATACGGTGGGGAAAAACCCAGTTCTTCCCTGCTGTGTCTTTCTCCTGTGTGTCTCCTTTGCTCTCACACCACTGCTAAACTCACAACACCCTGGTCACCAAATGTGTGGGGTTTTTTCCCCTCACCCAGCAATTCTTGGTGACACTGGCTGGGTGTTCTACAGCTTAGCTTAATTCTAACACGATCTACTTGGAAACAGCATCTGATCCCACAGGTTAAAGGCTCAGTCCCACACTCCCCACTTCAGATGACAATCGAAAGTCCAGATTGTTACCTGTGCTTCTGACTGGCTATAAATCAGACCTCCCCTTCAGGTTTGATTAATCTGCTGGAACATCTCACGGAACTCAGGAAAATGATTACTTATGTGTACTGGTTTATTATAAAGGATCTATATCAGCATCCAGATGGAAGAGATGCATAGAGCAAAATGTGTGGGAAGGGGCACCAAGCTTCCATGCCCTCTCTGGGCAAGTCACTCTCCCAGCACCTGCATATGTTCACCAACCCAGAACCTAAACCCCACACCACTGGGATTTCTCTAAGCATGATGGATCATTAAGCCCATTTTTAGCCCTTCTCTGTTTTCTAGAGAATGGGAAGTAGGGCTGAAAATTTCAAGCTTGTCATCAGGTTTGGTCTTTCCATTGAGCAGCCCTCATCAGGACCCACCAAGAGTCACCTATTCGGACAAAAGACACTCTTATCACCCAGGAAATTACACAGGTTTCAGGAGTCCTGTGTCAGGAACTGTGGTCAGAGACCAAATGTTAGAACAAAAGATGCTCCTGATGCTCTTATCATATAGGAAATTAACAAGGGTTTCAAGCACTCTGCATCAGGAACCAGGGGGCAGAGACCAACATATATTTCTGTTATCTCACAAATGATACTGAGAAAACAACTGACAAACTCTGAACCACCCCAAGACTTCAGAAACTCAAGAATGGTCTGCTCACAGTGTGTAGCCCATCCCAGCCCCCAAAATAGCAGGCACAGGAGTTATCTCCCCAATACACGCTTCTGTTTGAGAAAGCTAATTTCACCTCTGACCTGGGGATAGGGGGAGCCTGTGGCTCATGTCTAATTTAATAAACACAATCTCATCCCCTGGCCATTGATATTAGTTCAGCGATAGGCAGGTGGCATTGTCTGGACCAATGAGACACAATGAAAGGTTTTGGGGGGGGCTTCTAAGGAAAAATACTTCCCCACTTTGCTGAGGAGGCTTCTTCAAGTCTCTTTCTTCTTTCCCTTTCTCTTTCTTCTGCTCAGTCTCCCACGATCTGGCTCTCTCAGTCTGTCTTTCTGTCTTTTTCCCCCTCTCTACTCCTCTCCAAATGTGAAGGAAAAGTGTGACCCCCAGAGGCAGCCATCTTGCAACATGAGAGGACCATTTATCCTTAGAACAGACCATGCTGAAGTCAGCCATATCCAAGACTTTTATATGTGAAACAATCATTTTTCTTAAGCCAGTTGGGTTGGATTTTCTGTGACCTGTATGGAAACCCTAATGGATAAAGTACCCTGGAGAAGCATAGGGACAGGACCACCACTCTCATAATGTCCTCAGGTGGAAGAAAAGGTGGGACCCCAAGAAGATCGATGAGAGCCAAACCAACATCCCCCAGGGTACCCTGAAGCTGGAGCAGGAGATACCAATCTGTTAGAGCATTGACTATGAGACCTATAGGTTCTTGGGAGGAAAGACAATTCTTAGCTACCCTTTAATCCATTATCCCAAATCCAAGTTGGACATTTCTCTCTCACCTATCCTAATACACAGAATGTGAGCCCTGGGAGGATACAAGATTATCCAGCCTGAACGCCTCTTTCCCCAGTTTAGAGAAAGGTAAACAGAATTGAAAGGGAAAGGAATCACTTGGAGCTGTAGTCCTGGGGACATAGAGTTTGATGGAAGATTGGGTCCCAAGGACAGAGAGGATGCTGGGAGCCATGATCCTGGGGATACAAAGGTTGATGGAGCTTGGGTCCTGAGGACAGACAGGATGCTGGGAACTGGGTACTGAGGACCCAGTGCTGGGAGCTAAAGTCCATTGGTGGATCTGGATGTAGCATTTTTTGGTGATGGAATGATGGAAATAAAGAGCAATGATTTTCATAGTTGGCATATACCAGTTTCCCTGATTGTCAAATGATGGTGGGAGAGGTTGAGGTCTCCTTCCTTCCATGGTTTCTCACTCTTCCTGGGTTCTTAGAGTGACAATCCTGCACTAGGCCTACAAGGTCCCAACAGAAGTGGGCTAAGGGAGACTCACCTCCCAGGAAGAAGGGACCCAAGTCTGGAGAAGTGAGTCAGCACCAACGATGGAAGAGAAATGGGAAGCGCACATAGAGAGACAGGGACACAGAGCAGGGAAGCAGGGTGGGGAAGCTAGATGCTGGGACCTGGGAGGTGTCCACCAGAGCCTCTCCTTCCTGCTGAATGATGCGGAAACACGGAGCCTCTCCCTCCACTGAATGATGCAGAAACACGGAGTTTCTGGGTGAGGACAGGAGGGAGGGTGAAACTTGACCCCAGCCCAGCCTAGCCCTGCCCAGACACCAGGCTGGGGCCTTCCTTCTCAAGGTGGCTCAGCACACAGCTTGTCACATGACACTGACCCTAGTACTCACCTGTCCACAGAATACCTCTCACACTTACCTTTCCCGTCGCCCACTCCTGTCCCCTCCAGGCTCACACTCTGGAACATGTGCACCCCCCACCTTCACCTCCACCCACCTGTCCGCCAAACACTGCTCACACTCACCTTTCCCCTCAAACTCCCCCACCCTCGACTCTCACAGACTCACGCACATAATCGTTTAACACTCTCCCCTCCACACACACCCGCACCCTCACGTACCCTTCCAACGGCACCCTCACCTTTCCCACGACACACTGCCCCTCACACATCACCTGCATACGCTCCCCTCTTCACCCGTCACCCACCACCTCTGCCCTCACCCAGCACCCGCACTCTCCCGCCGCGGGTCACGCTCGTACACGCCCCCTGCACGCCCCCGCCCATGGCCCCCCAAGCTCTCAGGCGCCGCCCCCCTCTCCTTCCCCCCCGCACCCTCTCGCGGTGCCCTCTCCCCTATTGTCGGGGGCCTCCCCGCGTCTCCCCGCCCCCTTCCCCGCGCCGGCCCCGCCCCGGCCCCGGCGCCCCGCCCCCCGGGCGGGCAGGGGGCGGGGCTCGGGGGGCGGGGCGGGAGGCGCGGGCGGTGCAGGTGCCGGGCCGGGAGCGAGCGGCGGCGGCGGTGGCGGCGGCGGCGGCGGCGGCGGCACCATGGGCCGGGCCCGGCGCTTCCAGTGGCCGCTGCTGCTGCTGTGGGCGGCCGCGGCGGGGCCAGGTAGGGTCGCGGGCCGGGGCCGGCCGGCCTGCCGAGCCGGGGCGGGGGGCGCGCCGCGGTGACAAGCGGGCGGCCGTGGGGCCGCAGAGGCCGAACAATGCGCGCGGGGCCGGGCCGGCCCCCTCCCCGGGACAAAGCGCAGCGCGGGCCGGGAGCCGGGAGCCGCGAGCGGGGGAGGGGGCGCGGGCCCCGGCCGCCTTGCCGCAGCACCCCCCAACCCCGCGCAGGCCCCGATCCAGGCGGGGACAAAGGCCCCGAGACCCCCCCCTCCAACCCCAAGCCAGCCTTCTCGAGGCTGGCCCCGCTGTCCTTCTGTTCGGTCTGTGTCCCTCTGTCCGCCCGTCTCTGAGTCCCTCAGTCTCTCTTCTTGTCCCCCTACCCTTGTCCTCGTCCCTCAGTCTCGAAGTCTGTCCCTCTCTCTGTCTCCCTTTCTCCTTGCCTCTCTGTCCCCCACCTCTCTACCCTGTCTTTGTCCCCCACTTCTGTCCCTTGGTTTCTGTCCCTTTTTACAGGGTCACTCTGCCCGCCCCTCATCATCCTCTCTATTCCCTTCTCTGTCCCCCTGTATTTCTGCCCTCCCTCTCTGTCCCCATTCTCCCTCTCTGTCCCTGTCTCGCTGTCACCTCTGTTTCTCTGTCCCCCATCTGTCCCATTCCCTTGTCTCTCTGTCCCTCTCTTCCTGCCATTCCTGTTTTGCTAGCCCCTTCTGTCACCTGTCCCCCGCACTCCCCACTCTCCCTAATGCCCTCTCTCTGTCCCACTGCCTCCCTGTCCCCTGGCTCTCCACCTCCCCTCTCTCCCCTTACATCTTCCATCCTGAGATCCCCATTGCCATCCTTCATTTCTCCGTGTCTCTGTCCCTCTCTGCCCCTGGAGAGGAATTGAGTCAGAAGGGCGCTGGTGGGAAATGTGGGGGGGGGAGTGCACGGGGACCCTTGACATGTGGGCACACACGTGGAGTCAGCAAATGCCTCCCAAACCCTGCCCCTCCCCACCCATTCACACACCCAGGCCATGACCTACAGAGAAGCCCCCTCCAGGACATCCAGAAAGCTCTCCACATACCCTTATCACACACTGGAGAAAGCTGGAGACCTCCCAGATAGGGTGACCCTGAGACCAGGGACAAGGTCAGGAAATGTCACCCCCATACTCACACTCTCACGCTGTGTGTGCCTCATACCTGCCACGGATCACCCCCTCCCGGTGGGGAGAGCCACTCTGGGGGGAATGGATGCTTGGGAGGTGGATGGGCAGATGTGGGAGGGCTAGATGTCTTGTAGAGATTTGAGAAAGGAATGTAACCAGATGGCACAGGGCTGGGGGCCTCCCTGGGTGTAAATCCTGGCTCCTGCCATTTGCCGGAGCAGCCAATGGCAAGCGTCCTCCTCTTTCTGGGCCTCAGTTTCCCTTTCTGTAAAATGAGGACGTTGCACTTGGTGACCTGAAAAGAAAGGTACTCCAGTTTGGACCCCCGAAGGGGTTTCTGGCAAGTTGGGTGCAGGCACACCTTTGCCACTCGAGAGTGTGAGGCAGAGCCTCCCGCTTCTCTCTCGGGTACAAGGAGAGGGGCAGAGCTGACCTCTCACCCTCTGCCTTGCTTCATTCTATAGTCTTCTGCCATCACTTCAGAACTTTCACCATTACCCCCTTTCTTTGTGCATACACACCATGATTTACCAGATGAGCTCTTTGATACTTCAGCTGTATCTCCATACAGTTCTGTTTTTCTTTCTTTGTTAGGCCCTTAAAACCAGGCTCATAGACTCCTAGGACCAATGAATCCAGTAAACAAAGAACCTGAGGGTATTTTAGATGTCGACATCTTTAGGATTCCAGAATCCTAAAGTCTTTAGAATCTTGGCACCTTTAAAATTCTAGAACATTGCTGGCATTAGATTCTAGCCTCCTGGCATCTTTAGAACTCTGAAGCCTTGATGTCTTGAAGATCCTGAATCTTGACATGTCTAACATCTAGAATCTTGACAGTTTAGAATCATGGCGCTTTGGATTCACAGAATCAGAATATAGCCTAAGATAACCACCTACCCAGTTTAAGAATCTTTTTCTAGCACTTATGGAAGGAGGTAGTCCTTTGCTTAGTTTTAAAGTCACTGCTTCCTGGTACCCTAAACCCTTCTGTAAACTTTCTTTAAATTAGATGGCATGGGCTTTACAAGTTGGGAGAGAGCTGGGTATCACGGGAAGCATTCTGAAACCAGGCCCCTCTGGTGTACTTCAGGGCCAGCCCCTGCCCTGTCCCTCTCTGAGCCTCGCTTCCCCTTGTGTTAAGCATGGAGTAGGCAGCTGGAGTACCTGATCTCAGAGGACCCTGTCTGCTTTTATTGTCATCGGATATTTCTGAATGGCCTTGGCCATCAGATTTTAGGAGGTGTCCATGGTACTCACATTTCCCTTTTAGTCACTCGCCTTCCTCTCTCACCTTGCCCAGCTGGCTGGGGTGGGGATGGGAGATGGGCTTCCTTTATGCCCTTTCAAAAATGTAGTCTCTCTTTCCTGGCTCAGTCTTCTGCCAGGAATAGCAGAAGAGGGTGATGAGACTTATGCCAAAAGAAAGAAGGGTCCAGGGTGGGTGGGCGAGAGGAAGTGGGAGAGAGATGGGTTGCCTGCCCAGAGACGCACAGGCAGAAATAGAGACCCTTCAGGCCAGGAACTGGATAGATCAGAAAGGAACAGAGGAAACAGATACCCAGATCCAAAGATAAAGAGGCTATTAAGAGTTGGGGGGCTTCGTGGAGGGACAGTTTGTTGATCCCGAATAATGTTTTCCTCCCAAGTGACTCATTTTCCCCTCCCTCCTAAAGTTCTGACTGGCCACTCTAAGAAGAGGGTTCTGTCACTGATCCCCACCCACCCATGAGCCGGATGCCTGAGTCCCCAGAGCGGAGGTCAGGTTCCGCAGTGGATTCCAAGACCTTAGACACAGCAGGGCTGGGGCCTGGGGTGGGTTAATGTCGTGTGAGCCTGGCCTGTCCCCATCTTGGGGAACACAAAGGCAGCTTTCTCTCTGGGGGCGGTGGGTGCTGGGAGACAGTCAGACTTGCCAGCACCCAATGGCCTGTGGCACCAGGACCCAAGCACCCACTAGTTCCCGCCTGTGCAGACCCCAAGCCCAAAGGTCCTCTGGGAACCAGGCCCCATGGCTCCTCAGCTGGTCCCCAGTGGGGCAGGGGGGCGGCAGCAGAGCCCGGGCTCTTCTGGAGGGGGGTGAATAGAGGGCACAGGGGGTGGAGGCTAGGACAGTGAGCGCTCAGTGCAGACTTCCCGGAGCAGGAATTGTTCCCCTGACCCCACGCCCAGGGGGAACCTCCAGAGGACTCCCCCACCCCCTGGCTGGGCTTGAGGCCCGGAATCCAGGGAGTTTTGAATATCCCAGGAACGTGGGGGCCACAGGGGATGTCTGTGTGTGAGGCTGCTGACTCACCCCTACGCCTCCACCTGATGCTTGCTTCACAGATAAGAGGGGGATGAGAGGGCTGGGGAGATAGGACTGTGGTTCTGGAGGTTGAGGACTGTGGATCCGGAGTCAAAAGTTCCCAGGAGAGGAGTGGAAAGGGGGCCTGGACTCCTGGATTCTGAGGGCAGAAGGGGCTGGGGTTTTAGACTTCTGGTTCTGAAGTAGGAGACGGCTAGGGGTCCTGGACATGTGTGTCAGAGGGAGGAGGGGGCCGGGGTCCCAGACTCCTAGGTCTGAGGGAGGAGGTAGCTGAGCCTTGGACTCTGGGTCTGAGGGAGGAGGGAGCCAGGGGCTTGAACTCCTAGGTCCAGAGGGAGAAGGGGGCTGGGGCCCCAGACTCCCAGGACTTGATGGAGGGTGGAGTGGGGGGTACAAACTCCTGAGTCCTGAGAGAGGAAGGGGCTGGGGGTCTCACTCCAGGTTTCTGAGGGAGGAGGGGCTGGGACCCTGATGCCTAGGTCCTGCAAATACAGGCGCCTTCACAAGGCTGAGCTGGGGAAGAATTGATGCTTTGTGCGAGGATGTTCGGACTCCGCCATTGATGGGGGGCTGAGGGGGGGTTCCGTCAGGACGCAGGGATGTACCACCTCCCTAGGGGAGGAAGTGGGGGAAGGAGGCATGATACCAAGAGCCCCCTAGGGAGAGGATATGGAGGGGGTGGCTGTGACCTTCCCGGAACTGTGACCTTGAGACTCCCTTGGGTATTCGCTGACTCAGGACCCAGGAAGTGCTCCCCCCACTCCACTTGGTCTCCGTGGAAACATCCACCAGCTGTGTACTCTGGACCCCTGGCTCCTGGGTCCTGAAGGAGGAGGGGGTTGGAGGCCCAGAATCGTGGATTTGAGGGGGGGTGCTCGCTTGGGACGTCTGGATTTGAGGCAGGAAGATGCTGAGAACTCTGACTCCTGGTCCTGATGGAGGAGGGTGCAAGGAGCCTGGACTCCTAGATCCTGGGAGAGGAGGCAGTTGGGGGCCAGACTCCCGGGTCTAAGGGAGAAGAATGCTGGATTCTGGGTCTCTACATTTCACCTGCTCAGCCACTCTTTCCCAAACCCTCCCCAGTCCCTTTTTCCAGGCACCATCCCCATGACGACTCCAGGCTGTCTTCACAGTTTAAAGGGCCAGTGCCCCAGCCCCAAAATCTCAGCCCCTCTCTGACCAGAAAGTCCTGCCTCACCACCCCCCAACCCTGAAACAAAAGCTCATGGGACATTAATATTCCAGGCACAGGCACTGTTGGTTACTGACTCCTCAGGAGGGGGAGGGAATAAGACAAAAGCCCCCCACCCTCACCCCATGTGTACCCTCAAGTAGAGAGCAGGGGATTCATTGGGGAGGGGGGCGATTCAGAGGTCCTGACGACTCCCAAGATATGTTGAGTTTCTGCTCCTGACTTGCCTGGGACCCTTGAGCCTCATTCTCCACATCTGTAAAATGGAGGGGCTAGCATTGGGTTAGCCCTGGGGTCCAGTGTCCATGGATAGGCTTCAAAATGTTTTTTAAAGGCACCAGAATGTGCAGGCAGGCCAGTTTGCATGTGGATGGGCACATTTCTGAGGGTTGTAATAACAGCAGCTTTGCACAGAGGGCTCCCCGAACTTCAGGTCCTGGGCTCATCCTTGTGAGTCGGGCACTGGCATCATCCCCAGTTTACAAACAGGGCATCAGAGGCTCAGGAAGTTTAGGCCACTTGCCCCAGGTCACACAGATGGCAAGTGGTCCTGCTGGGATCAACCCAGGTGTTTAAGATGATGTCACAAAGCCATCGTGAGGCTGAAATAAGATCCTGCCTGACACGGGCGATTCATGTGTCAACCTCTCCAGACTTTTATCAACTGCCAGGCATACTGCTAGTCACCAGGGTGCCACAGTAAACTCCATGGATTACATCCCTGCCTTCATGGGGTGTATATTCGAGTTATGGGGAACAAACAGACAATAAACACATACGCAAATTAATAAAATAATTTCAATGAAATTTCCAAAGAGGAGATAAAACAGTGGTGATGAAATAGAAAGTATTCTGGAGGTAGAGTTGCGGGGAGTGAGAGAAGGCCTATCTCCTAATGAGAACAGGAGGCAGTCCTGGGGCAATCAAGGGGGGAGAACATTCTAGGCAGAGGGAAGAGCAAGTGCAAATGCCTTGAGGTCGAAACATGCTCAGCATGTTTGAAGAACATTAAGGCCAGTGACCCTGTAGTGAAGCAAATATTGAGAAGGTGGTCGGGACTGTGGTGGGAGAGGGGCCAGGCCACAAAACACCTTGAAGGCCCAAGGAAGGAATCTCGATTTTATTCTAAGTGTAACCAGTAGCCCTCATGGTGTTGTAAGCAGAGAGATGACTTGATCTGATTTACCTTCTTGAAAAACCCATCCAGCTGCTGTGTTGAGAATGGTCTGGGGAGAGGCAGATATGGAAGCAGGGAGACTCATGTGTAGCTCTTGAAGTTCCAGGTAAGAGATGGTGTCGATGGACTCGGTGATGATAAATGAGGTAGACAAAGGTGAATAGGTTTGGAATATGTTTTGGAAATAGAATGGATAGATCTTGCTAACGGAATGGATGTTAGAGGTGAGGGGAAGGGTGAGAACTTGAATGATTTCTAGGGTTTTTGGCCCGAGCAACCAGGTAGATGGTTGTGACATTTGCTGAGATGGAGAAAACATGGGGAGGAAAATATCTGGGGCAAGGATTGGACATGTTAAGCTTGATATTCTGGGAAGTGCTAGATAAACCCGTAATGGTGGCTTAAATTCACAAAACATTATATTCAAAGATAAAAGAATCTGGAATTAGGCATCCGGGGATTTTCTGGTCTCTCCACATTATCACCAGAGACCCAGGTACCTTTCAGCTCTTGGTTCCAGAAACTCCATCACATGCTATTTCCAGGCAGCACCAAGGTGACCTGGTGAAAAAAGGACTTGTCCCTTCCTTTAGGAAGTCCTCCCCAGGTTACCACATGACACTTTTCCATATATCCATTTGGACAAAACTTTATCACGTGGCCTCACTTAGCTGCAAGGGAGTCTGGGAATTTTTGCTTTCTGCTGAATATAAGGCAACCATAAAACACAACCAGGATTTTCTTACTAGAGAAAGGGAGGGATGCATCCTGGGTAGGAAGCTAGCTGTCTCTGCCTCCTCCTCCCCCCAGAATTAATCATTTCTGCCCCTCATTCCCCAAATCACGTTACCTATTCCTCTTACAGGGAACATAACACTTCTGATGGGCTGTTACAGTGATTTATGTCTCCCTCCCCATAAATCTTGAAGGCCTTCCAGGACAGGGACCTCATCTGACTCATCTTTGGGCACCCAGCTTCTGAAAAGCTCCTCACTGCTCAGGAAATACTCCAATGAATGAATGAGACAGAATATGAGAGACATAGAACAATACTTATCCAGCATTTAAAAGGGAGTAACCAGATCTGACCAAGGCTCTTTCTTGCTTTAATTCCACCACTGGCCTTCAGGATAAAAGCAAATCTCCTAGCTTTTGGCATTTGAGGCTCTTCCCAAGTACATCCTACAACCTCTCATCAATGCTGGACACTTTTCACCTGGACAACCAGGCATGGATATGGATGCAGGACATGGAATCAGAAAGATGTAGATGCAGATCCCGGCTCTGCCACTTTCAGGCTGTGACCTTGGCCAAGTCATTTTCTCTCTCTGGATCAGTTTCCTCATCTATAAAATGGGAACTGGGAAAAACCTGGGGATTGATCGTAGTGCCTCCCTTGTTTAGGTACAGTGATGATTAAATGGAAATTATATAGGTAATGCCCTTAGCACAAAGCCTGGAACGGGAAATGCCTAACACACAGTAGCTATTATGGTTATTGTTGTTTGGAAGATGACAGTGACAGTGATGATGGTGATGTTGACGATGATTAATCTCAGCTTTGAGCTTTACTCTAGGCTGTTTCTTCTGCTGGAAACAACCCCTACTAATCCCTACCTTGTTCCTCTGGTGGATTAATCAGGGTAAGTTAACTGCTATAACAATAGCCCTGAAATCTCAATGGCTTAACGAAAAAGTCTATTTCTCATGCTACAATCCTGTGCAGGCTGGTCACGGGGGGCAGGCAGTCAGGGCCCCAGGCTCCTTCCAGCTTGTGATCCTGTGCTCCTCTGGGCTCCCTGGAGTCCCCTACATTCAGCCAGCGTGAATGACTGTGAGTGAGATGAGTCAGGCTGGAAGAGGTGTTTCTCTCTTCGCCTACTCCCATGGCCAGAAATCAGTCACGTGGCCCCACCTAAGAACAAAGGATCCTAGGAAACATAGCCTAATTGTGTGTTATACCAGTTAACTTTAGCCATCTTAAGAGACCCTCCAAAACACAGTAGCTTTAAACAACAATTAATGTTATTTGTTCATGAGTCTAGAGATCAGCAATTTGGAGTGGATCAGTCAGGTACTTCTCTTGGTCTCAGCTGGGGTCAGTCATGTGGCTGCAGTCACCTAGTGGTGCCACTGGGGCTGGTTGGTCCAGGATGGCCCCACTCACCTGGTTATCTCTCTCCGATATGCTTAGTCTGGGTATCTTCACCTGACAGTGTCAGGGCAGCAAGAGGGCATGAGTGGAAGCTGCAAGGTCTCTTGAGACCTAGGCTCCAGGACTCATATGATGTCACTTCTAGCAAATTCTGTCAGTCCAAGCAAATTGCACGGCCTCCCCGGATTTGCAGGGTCAGAGTGCCTCCTTAATGAGAGGAGCAACAAAGTTAACTTACAAAGGGCACGTACAGGGACCAGGAGAACAGTGTGGCCATCTCTGCAGACAAGCTACGTCATGTGCTCAGGTGTGAAAGATGGGAAGTGGTGCATACAGAGCTGTTTCCCCTACCTGGTGAACTCCAGCTCACTCTTTAAAATGTGGCTCCACTGGAGTTTTCTTCCAGAACCTCCTCTGACCACCCGTCTCCCTAGTCTCTGCTTCCTCTGGGCTCCCAGTGTGCCCTGTGCTGCCCCCATTAGGGCACATACCATTCTAGAGCAGGTTTTCTCCATCTCCTGGACTCCAGCCTGTGGGATATGTTGGGCGTGATGAACTGAAGGAGAGGGGAAGGACAGGGATTTGAGGTTTGGATGGGAGAGGACCAAAGGGAGAGAGAGAAGAATGAATTGCAGCCCTCAGTGAGTCTCCTGTTTCTCTGTCTACTGGTCCAGGGGCAGGACAGGAAGTACAGACAGAGAATGTGACAGTGGCTGAGGGTGGGGTGGCCGAGATAACCTGCCGTCTGCACCAGTATGATGGATCCATAGTTGTCATTCAGAACCCAGCCCGACAGACCCTCTTCTTCAATGGTACCCGTGGTGAGTGCTGGAGTCTGGAATCCTGAGTCTTGAAGGAGAGGGCTGGGGCCTGACAGAGGACAGAGCTGAGACTCTGGGCTCCTGGGCCTGAGGGAGGAGCGGGCTGGGGACCTGGACTCTTCGTCCTGTGGATGGGAGGGCTTGAAACCTTCTGGGTCTCCAAGGGAGTAACTAGGCTACTCAAAGGGAGTAACTTTAGATGCATAGGTATGGTTGGAGAAAAGAGGCAGAGGGCTGAACTCTAAGCTCCTGGAGGGAGGGTGGGACTTCTGAGGTCAGGATTCCCCGAGTTCACTCTTGCTTGTTCACTCTCTAGCCCTGAAGGATGAGCGTTTCCAGCTTGAGGAGTTCTCCCCGCGCCGGGTACGGATCCGGCTCTCAGATGCGCGCCTGGAGGATGAAGGGGGCTACTTCTGCCAGCTCTACACGGAGGATACCCACCACCAGATTGCCACGCTCACTGTACTGGGTAATGGCCTCCCCCTCCTCAGACTCATTCCCTTCTTCCTTTCTCCTCTGCTTATCCCTTATCTTGAGACCTGACCCTGTTTTTAACCTCCTGGACATCTAGTCCCTGTGAATATGGCCGGCCTTCCTGACCTCTGGCCTCTGTGTTTGACCCCTGCCACCTGGGACCCTTGTTCCCTTTGGTGCCTGGGATCCCGCAGCCTGGTTACTTTGAGCGCATCTCAGTGCTTCCTCTGACCCCCGCCCCCCCCCGCCTTTGCCCTCTTCCCCCTGCGCCAGTGGCCCCCGAGAATCCGGTAGTGGAGGTCCGGGAACAGGCGGTGGAGGGCGGCGAGGTGGAGCTCAGCTGCCTCGTTCCACGGTCCCGCCCGGCTGCGGTCCTGCGCTGGTACCGGGACCGCAAGGAACTGAAAGGTACTACCAGGTGTGGGGCGGAGTGGGGAGGTGCCAGCGAAGGGCGGGACTTGAGAGGAGGCGGGGTTCAAGGAGGTGTGGCTGGAGGGAAGGCTCGTTTATTTGTGGGCGGGGCTTGGAGGCGAGTGCATAGGTTTGGCAGACACTAGCCCCTCAATATATAGCTATTGAATAAATTGATGAGAGGGCGTGGAGTGAAAGAGAGGAGCTTTGGGAAGGGGCACGTGGGGGTTGTGGGCTTCATTCGGGGAGGGACGTGGTTTGGAGGACTAGAGTCTAAGGTTGTGGATAAGGGGCGAAGCCTGGGAAATAGCCTGCTTTGGGATTGGCTGGGGGGCACTTTGCTCCTTCCCCGTGGAGGCAGAATCCTGGCCTGACAGTGTCTGGGCGGGGCTTGGCAGGGGTGACTAGCGGCCAGGAAAGTGGCAAGGTCTGGAGCGTGGCGAGCACAGTGCGGTTTCGTGTGGACCGCAAGGACGACGGCGGTATCGTTATCTGCGAGGCGCAGAACCAGGCGCTGCCTGCGGGACACAGCAAGCAGACGCAGTATGTGCTGGACGTGCAGTGTAAGTGCCCGGCGAGCTGGGACCTGGGAGAGCGAGGGTCCCAACACCAGCTGTCCGCCCTCGGGAAACTTCCGAGTCCCGCATGATGACCCGGACAACCACTCCCCCATCTCACTTCTGCCCACAGACTCCCCCACCGCCCGGATTCATGCCTCCCAAGCTGTGGTGAGAGAGGGAGACACGCTAGTGCTGACGTGCGCTGTTACGGGGAACCCCAGGTGAGATCTGGGACCAGAGACTACTGGGTCTTGAGGAGAATAGGACTGGGGACCTGGACACCTGTGTCTTGGGAAAGAGAGGACTGGATGAACAGAGGGGGCTGGGGCCCGCACTTCTGAGTCCTGAGAGAGGAGGGATCGGGGCGCCCAGACTCCTGGATTCTGAGGGTAGAAGGGGCTGGGGAGAGGCCAGGATTCCTGAGACCCTGGTAATGGGTGGAAGCTGGGCCCGGACTGTTGATTTTCTAGGAAGGAAAGGGCTAGTAGGGACCTTATTTGGAAATACTGCATATCTAGATCCCTGAGACTTCAGAGTTGGGTGCTGGCACCTGCGCCTCTGACTCTCACTATACCCCTACCCAGGCCAAACCAGATCCGTTGGAACCGCGGTAATGAGTCTTTGCCGGAGCGGGCCGAGGCAGTCGGGGAGACGCTTACGCTGCCCGGCCTGGTATCCGCAGATAATGGCACCTATACATGCGAGGCGTCAAACAAGCACGGCCACGCGAGGGCGCTCTATGTGCTCGTGGTCTACGGTGAGCACAGGCTGCTGTCGGCCTGGGGGAAGGGCTCAGGGCAGGGGCGGGGCTTCCCGTGGTCCCCGAGTTATCCTGGGTGGGACGGGGCCTTGGGAATGACAGGATGGATTGGATAGTGTTTGAGACCCAGGCTTTGCAAACCGGCGACGAGCAGAAGCAACAGCCGACAGAGTTCTTAGAGTTCTGGGGCCAGACTGACGGTCTGGGTTCAGATTCAGTTTTGCAGCATCCTATTGCGGGTATCTTTGCGCTTTAGTTTCCTCATCGGTAAAGTGGAAATAAACAACAGCACTTACCTCATAGGGTTCTTGTGAAGATATGAGCTAAATATATAAAGCGGTTGGAGGCGACTAGCACAAAATAAGTGTTAAGTGTTTAGCTCTTTTGACAGTGGGGCAGGAATTTTGGAATGGCTGGGCCCTAGCTCAGCATTTTAAATACCTGGAGCGTTTTAGACAAGATGGGAAGGGGCTTGGACCTGAGGTCAAAAGAAAGGGGATGTCCTGTTTCTGTTCTCTGCGGGGTGTGGCGAGGGGAGGAGGCAGGTAGATATTAAAATAACTCGGGGGCCGGGTCGGGCTGTGTACAAACCTACACGCATTCCTTGAGGAAGTGGAGCATAAGAAGGAGTGAAGCCATGAGAAGGAGCCACCAGGTGGCAGTAATTTGTGGGACGTGGCACGTAATGGGGCGCAGTTGGATGTGATGTGCTGAACGGTGTACGAGATTGGCTGCAATGGGGCCGGGCTGAGACCGTCCTCTGATGATCTCGTCCTGCGCCCTGTCCTTCTGGCAGACCCCGGTGCTGTGGTAGAGGCTCAGACGTCGGTGCCCTACGCCATTGTAGGAGGCATCCTGGCGCTGCTGGTGTTTCTGATCATATGTGTGCTGGTGGGCATGGTCTGGTGCTCAGTACGGCAGAAGGGTAAGTAGGGGCGGGGTCTCGAATTCAGCGAAGAGTGTGGTTGGTTGTGGGATTCGGAAAGGGGTAGGGCCTAGTACCCGAGTCTAAAGAGGGCGGGCGTAGAGCTGGGATGAGGGGGCGGAGCCTAGAACCAGGATTTGAAACCCAGCGGAACTTGAGGCCCAAATTCCAAAAGGGGCGGGTCTTTCGGTCCAAGACCCTAGAAGGGGTGAAGGGTTGAAGCTGAATTAAGTCCACGCGTTTGAATTCCTAATTGCTGAATGAGTAGGGAGCAGAGCAGGAGAATTCTACCAGGAGAACGGATAAGCGTTGAGCTTTCCGTGAACTTTTGGAGTCTTCCTAATTCTGCTTATACCTCTCTCTGTCCCTGTTTTGCTATTCCCCGGACTTGATTCCCTCTCCTTGTATGTTCCATCTCTCTCTCTTCCTTTGTCTGATATGTCTTGTCTGTCTCCCTTGTCCAACTCCTGGATCCACACATATATGTCGCCTTTGCCCTGGGGGCCTCTCATCCCTCAGGCTCCTATCTGACCCATGAGGCCAGTGGCCTGGATGAGCAGGGAGAAGCAAGAGAAGCCTTTCTCAATGGCAGCGATGGACACAAGAGGAAAGAAGAATTCTTCATCTGACCCCACCTCCACCCCAGGCCTGTGCCTGGGCTGGGGTCCACCCCACTGCCAGCTGCAAAGACATTTACCAGAGTCTGGGATGGTGGGCTTCTCCCCCCACCACTAACACCTCAGACGTTTGGGCAGGGATGGGGGTGTCAGATGCCTGGGTCTCAGCAAGGGCCAGAAGCAAGGGCCCAGAGGTCTGGGTCCCCCAGGGGGCAAGGGCCAAAGGTCCAGACCCCCCAAGTCCAGGGAGGGCAGGGCGGTAGGGATTGGGTTGGGGGAAGATAACTGGGGGAAGGCTAAGGCCCCTAGGCTGCAGAACCAGGTCTCGTGGGGAGGGATCAGATTCTGGGAAGGGTGGGGTGGGCAGGGAAGGGGAACACAGATTTCTTTGGGGGTCCCAGACCCCATGCCAGCCATTGTAGGAGTTCCACAGAGCTCTGGGCACCTCTTTGCAAAGCCATGTTTGCACGGTGGGGTTAAGGGTGGGGGGAGGGCGTGGAAACAGGGATTCTGTGTCTTTGTGTCATAACTTTGATGGGGGCGGTGAGGGAGACAGCCCCAACTCTTTTCTCCAATTCCCTTCCCCAGGTTCCTCGGCTCCCTTTCCTCCTCCCCCCAATCTGTCCCACCCATTTGTCTCTGTCCACCCACTCCTGGGGGGGCCTTCCCCATCTCTCCTCCAGGCCCCCCGGGGAGGGGGAAAGGAGTTTGGGGGGAGGGTGTGTTGGTCTCTATGGTTTTATATATAATATATTAAAAAAATCAAAAATCTGTATGAAAATATCAGATTGCGACCCCTGCCCCCAATCCTGGCTTTTGCCCCCTTTTTCTTGTTAAAAAAAAAAAAAACACATTTTGTACGGGGCGGGGAGGGGGATGGGGAGGGGGTTTGGCAATCCCACTAACCACCATTAAACTGAGGAGAGAACAAGTGTTTGGGGTGGCTTTGTGTCTGTCCCTCTGCCCAGAGCTGCACCATGTCAAGAGGGAGGGGTACTAAACTAAGGGCCGAGGGGAGTGTGATGACTGCTGATGGGCAGTATAGACCAGTAAAGGGTCCTCACTTCTCCAAGGGCACCTCTGTCCTTCCAAGAAACCTGGGCTTTTTTCTGGTCACTTTTTTAGCCAGAAGTCACCAAGTCTCCTCTTAAGTAGCTACTGAGGTACCCCACCCACACACAATGGCTTGGACCCTTCCCCTGGCCTACTCGAGCCCTGACTCAGTCTCCGGAGGAGCTTTCAATTACTCACATCTCACCCACTAAAAACCTGTCCCTGCCCTGCTCAAAAATTATTCCTTAGCTCCTCATCACCTCTAGTTCAAGTCAAAGCACTTTAGCCTGGCATTCCAGGCCCGTCAAACATTTATCTAAATTTTAGATGAATGATTGTAATTTTAGAGTCAAAAATATATTGATCTTACTTTGTAGCAGGTGCTGTTCAAAGGACAGGAGATGCCACGATGAATAAAGGAGGCCAAAGTTAGGTGTTCCAGACAGTTTAGCATTAACCTCAGACTTGATCCTGTTATAGGCACTGAGGACCCAAAGTGAAAAAGAAAGGGTGACTCCATTCTTACCTCCACAAAGCTTTCATGAGGAAAGCAGATTACAGCAAGGAAGCAACAAACAAACAAACAAACCTTAATTTCAGATTGCCATAAATACTATTAAGAAAATACAGAGTAATGGGGTGTGGGGGGCTATTTTCTTTTAACTTGTTATTATGGAAAATTTCAAATGTACAGAAGTAGACAGGACAATGAAGTCCCATGCACTTGTCACCCCAGCTTCAACAACCATCAGCTCATGGCCAGTCCCGTTTTATCCACTACCCATTCACTTCTGTAAAGCCAATCTGGAGGAGCTATCTTAGAAAGATTGGGGAAAGCCTGTCAGACTGGTATCTGTGCCAAGGTTTGAATGATGAGCATAACATCTATTCGAAGATCAGAGGGAAAAGCATGTTCAGGCAAAAGGACAGCAAGGGCAAAAGCCTGAGATGGTAAAGAGATTGGGGTGTTTGAGGGTAAGTGGAGCTAGACAGAAGTGGATAAAGAGGAGTGTGTGGAGGGGGTGAGGGGGAGTGACGTCAGAGATGAGCAGGGTTAGACCATGTGTGTGTAGCCCCTGGGCCATGACAAAAGGTTTGGATTTTTTTTCTAAGTGTAATGGGATCTCACTGGAGAGTTTTAAACTGGAATGAATCGCTTCCAGGAAGCCTGGAATGCTGTAATAGCTTTCCTATACTTTCAGCATAAAGTCTGTGCTCTTAACGTTTCGGTTAGGAGACTTTCTCCTCTCTTTGTAGTCTAGACGAACTAAACTGCTTTCACTTCCTCAAACCAGGCAATATTTTTTCTGCCTCTAGGCCTTTGCCCTTGCTGTTCCCTCTGCCAGAAAAACTCCCATTCCAGTTGGCTTCTATTCATCCTTAGCTTAAAGACAATCATCACCTCCTGGAAGACTTTCCAGGCTGGGGCAGGTGCCTCCTCAGGTTCCCAAAGCTTCCTCTGCACTACTCATCCCAAGCTCTGACCACTCTGAATTGTGGTTCTGATTGTGTGTGCATCTCCTTCCTTTGATTGGGAGAGGGGGGAGCAGGAGAATAGAGGTCGGGTATGTTAACTGCGGAAAACACAACGCCCTCTAGCACTGGGCCTGACACACAAGAGAACAATAAATGTTTATCCTGGTTGTTGGGGGAAGGTTGTGAGGACTGGTACGAGTGTTGCCCCTTGTACCCCTTCTCCAGATGTAAGCTGATCCCAACCAAACTGAGAATACTCGATTCGCGCTAGTCCGCAGTCCCTGTGCGCATGCGCCAAGGTCAGGCTTTGGCTGGGGGGGGCCCACGCCCCTCATATGCTAATCACTGCGCTCAGGAGTATGGCCCCTCCGGGGAATATGCAAATCAGCCCTTCCAGCGCCGGAGGCCTCCCATTGTCCCGCGCTAAGATTATGCAAATGAGCAGACTTCAAATCCAGAATCCAGACCGAGCTGGCACCCCCACCCCCAGCGCATCCCGTTTGCAGTAAGGCGCGTTCAAGCTCGCTCACGCACGCACGAGCCTTGCAGTTTCTAGTTCCGTCGAGCTGCGGACTGTACCAAGTAAACCCGGACAGCGAGGGGCAAAGCCAGGAACCCCCTGTGCGGGCCTCGTCCATGGCCCGACTTGGAGAGCCCCTCTTCCCACTGTGCTAGAGGAATGGTCTATCTCGCCGCGCAAGCGCCCTAGGCTCTTCACGCCCCTTGCACTCCCTCCTAGCCCACTTGCAGCGCAGGCGCAGAGTCCGGGCGTGCAGCCGCTGCTGCCGAGCCGGAGCGGGGGCCACCAGCGCCGGTGAGTGTCCGGGATGGAGATGCGCGGGGCATGCTGGGACGCGGGCTCCAAGGCACCGCTGCATGATGGGAGTGACGGCTCCGGTCACCGAGGAACCGGCAGCGGTCTTCGGCCGTGATGGCCGGAGGGTGAAACCTAGGCTCCCCTTTCTACCCGCACGCAGCTCCGTGCCGCCCTGGGGCATCCTGGGAAAACGGGATGCCCTACCCTAAAGCGTTGTGGGAGTCTGCTAGTCGTTATGGGCCTGGTGCATTCTGGGATTATCCCGGCTTCTTGTGGGGAACTGTCCCTTTTGTCACACAATTTCCGCTGAGCATCCTGGAAGCCTGGAGTGCTTCGACGAAGAGCGCCTTGGAAGGTGGTCATTACAGGCCCGAGGCATCCTGGGGGAAATTGCAGCAGGGCGTTGTGGAGACTGGTCCTTATAGTCCTGTATAAGGTTTTGCTCTTGCCTCCTTGCCCTAGCATTGTGGGAACGAGTGCCTGTTATGTTCGCATATGGCATCTTGTGAGTTGGTTGCTATAGGCTTAGGACATTGTGGGGTCTCGGGCACTGTGTATACTTTATGGTAGTGAGGGACCCTCATTTATGCCCCTCTAAGATCGTGGGAGCCAGTCAGGCCGCCATGCTCATTGTGTGAATGGGGCTTAGGCACCAAGGAATGCCTCCAGCCGACATCTGGAATGCTCTAGAAGGAGCTTTGTGTGATGCGGGCTTGGGGAGGTGTAGGCTGGACTGGTGAGCAATGTCTCCTGGTAATCTCATTGGAAGTTCTGATTGTCCCTGGTATATGATTGCCAGTTAAAACAAAGAACACCCAGTTAAATTTGAATTTCAAATAAACAACAAATAATTTTTAATATACCTATGTTCCATACGATATTAGGAATGTACATTTCTAATAAACTATTTGTTTATCTGAAATTCTAATTTAACTGGGCATTGTATATTTTTATTTACTAAATCTGGCAAACTTATCTTGGCATAAAATAGAATTCCCAAATTAAATGAGGTCCCCTAGGCAATAAGGTATTACGAGAACTCTTCTTCTGCAAGGTATGAATCCTCTCTGCCCTTAAAGCTCAATCCAGGGGTCTTTAGAAAGCTCACCTGCCAGCATGATGCCAGCTTTCTCAGGCCCAAGCCTCCTCCGGCTTGAATCCTAATCTTTTTCTTTTTAGTCCACAGTATTAAACTTGACCTCTATCTATGCTTTGAAGGGATCATGTGTTTTCCACCATATTATCCACTGCCCAGCACAGGCCTTGCATATAAGCGGTGCAGCTGTATGTGCAGTGTGTGTATGTGTGTGTGTGTAGGGAGGTACTAATGAAGAGGGAGAGAAAGGAGAGGAGTCAGAGAAGGCTTCTTGGAAGAGGCAGAGATGGTGTTTGGGAGGGGAGACGTACAGAGGTTCTTCTGTTTGAGGCCAGCTTTGGAAGGTAAGAGTTCTTCAGTTAGACAAGAGGGGAGAAGCACATTCTTGACAGCAGTAGCAGGATTTGCAAAGACCCACAGATGTGAAAAGTCCTGGTGTGCACAGAGAGAGGAGAAAAGTCTGGAATAGCTAGAGTTTATAAAGGGTTGGGAGTGGGAGTAGTAATAGCCACTGTTAATGGAGGACCTGCCACATACCAGAAATCTGTATGAATGAGCCTACTGAATCTTCAAAAAAATCTTTTCAGCTGATGGCTCATTTTAAGAGAGGTAGGATGACAAGGCTTCAAATCCTAGTTCACCCATCTACCAGTTGTTATGACCTTGGGCTATCTGTAAAGCCTATTTGTGCCTCAGTTTCCTCATCTGTACAAAGGATATAATAATCTGTCTCAACATGGTTACAAGTACATAAATTAAGCTCTGGAAGCCATTTTTGTACCAAGAAGGAAACAGGCTAGAGAAGGTAGGTTATTTTGCCTGAAGCTACACAGGTAGAATGTGGCAGATTTAGGATTCAGACCTAGACACCATCTTGATACAGAATTAGGGCTAACATTTACAAATGAGTTCAACCATACTAGTTGTTGAACTAAATGCTGAACTACTTCTAGGCTGGTTGGTATATCACTGCTACACCAAGTAATCCTACCCCCAAATGCCACTTTGGACTCTTCCTCCAGCCCCAGACTTTCCCACAATCCAGCAAGTAAAGGGTTAATGCCTGGCCTAGGAACATGTTCCACTCTCAGTTCTGATTGGTGCCCATGTTAGTACCCACTGTTAAATATTTGGAATATTACCTTTCCCCACCCCACTGAATGAAAACCTCAGACAGCTTTGTTGCCCAGAGGGGCAGAGCCTACAGTCAAGACCCTGTAGGCAGTGAGGGGTGGAGCTGGGGTCATCTTTGCCTTGCTCACAGCACTGAGCACCCTGAGTCCTGGGGAGGCAGATGCTATGTAAAAATTTATTGTGTCACCACAGGCCTTTCCTTCCCCTGTCCAGCATTCCTCTCTACCTGTTGACATCCTGCATCAGAGGACTTGTGGCCAAGGTGTGGCTGTGGAAAGCTGGCCAGGGAGGGACACTGCCCAGCTGCTGCTCTGCTTCTGTCTCCTGTCCCCTCCCCTGGCCATGACAGAGACCCGTGAGCCAGCTGAGACTGGAGGCTATGCCAGCTTGGAAGAAGATGATGAGGACCTCTCTCCAGGTGAGATGGCCTTAGAGGTGGTGGTGTTGGCTTGAATATCATCCTGGTTTGGGATTGGAGCTCCGCTGAGAAATCTTGAGGAGGAGTGGCTCCTTTTCTCACTAGGTGTTCTATTGTGATTGGGACTTAGTGACCTGCTATGAGATCCTTTCTTGCTGAGACTTCTGGGGGTTGTAGATTGGCTGGGATTTCTCTCCTTGCTGTGATCTCTTTCTTTGCTGGAAGTTCTAGATTGGCTGTGGTCTTTCTTCTTTCTGGGAGTTCTAGATTGGCTGTAATCTCTCTCGTTGCTGGAAGTTCTAGTTTGGCTGTGATCCCTTTCTTTGCTGGGGGTCCAAGTTCGTCTGTGATCTCTCTGTTTTCGGGGGGTTCTAGATCGGCTGTAATATCTTTCCTCGCTGGGGGTTCTAGGTTGGCTGTGGTGTCTTTCTTTTCTGGGGGTTCTAGAGCGGCTGTAATAGCTTTCCTTGCTGGAGGTTCTAGTTTGGCTATGATCTCTTTCTTTGCTGGAGGTTCGAGGTCGTCTATAACCGCTCTCTTTTCTGGGGGTTCTCGATTGGGTGTAATAGCTTTCCTTGCTGGAGGTTCTGGATCGGCTGTGATCTCTCTCCTTGCTGGGGGTTCTAGATCGGCTGTGATCTCTCTCCTTGCTGGGGGTTCTAGATCGGCTCTGGTCTCTCTTCTTGCTGGAGGTTCTAAATCGGCTGTGTTCTCTCTCCTTGCTGGGAGTTCTAGACCACCTGTGACTTCTCTCCTTGCTGTGAGTTCTAGATCGGCTCTGGTCTCTCTCCTTGCTAGGAGTTCTAGACCATCTGTGACTTCTCTGCTTGCTGTGAGTTCTAGATCGGCTCTGGTCTCTCCTGGAGGTTCTAGATCGGCTGTGATCTCTCTCCTTACTGGGAGTTCTAGACCATCTGTGACTTCTCTCTTTGCTGGATGTTCTAGATCGGCTGTGGTTTCTCTCCTTGCTAGGAGTTCTAGACCGTCTGTGACCTCTCTCCTTGCTAGGGGTTCTAGATTGGTTATAACTTTTCCCTTTGCTGCAGATCCTGGACTGGCTGTGTTTTCCCATCTGACTGGGAGTTCCCCTTCGGGTACGACTTCTTGCCCTACTATGATTCCTCTTACAACTGTGGCTTCTCACCCTGCTGTGGGTGCTCTTCCGACTGCGACTTCGGTGCCTGCTAGGGGTGCTAGACTGGCTGTGACTCTGGGGCCTGCTGGGTGCAGTATCCTGGTTGTAACTCTCAACCCTGCTGGACACTTCAGTTGGACTGTAACTCCACTTCCTGCTGGGGGTGATCATCTGACCGTGGCTCTTCACCCTCCTCGATGATGATGGAGATTGGCTGTAACCTTCCTCCCTGAAGGGAGTTCTAGTGGGGCTATAACTCTTTGCCCTGCTAGGGGTTACAGACAGGCTGGAACTCTTCCCCATACCCGAGGCTCCTGGTGGGCTTTTGCTCTTCTTTCTGCTCGTATTTCTAGGCTGGCTCTCACTCCTTTCCCGGTTGTTGCTTCTTGGTCTGCTATAACTCTTCCCTGCCCTCTGGTTTTGCTGGGAAGTAGGAGTTCTCACCCTGCTGGGCATACCTGATCTGGCACCATGAGTTCTTATCCTGCTGGGAGTGCTGGTCCTGTTGGCTGACCTCTTGGAGCTGCGGCTTCCCCTCCGGCCTGGAGTTCTGCCCCGGCTGCGCGTGCCTCTGTGCCGGGGCCCCCTTACCCCACTGGCCTTGCTGGCTTTGCTACTCCTGGTGTCAGTGCTGGCCCTGGTGTCGGTGCTGGCTTTGCTAGGTGTTCGTGCCCTGCTGTGAACTTGGGACTTGCTGCTAGGCTGGTTAGAAAGGGCTGCCTTTGTATTTGCCCATTTGGTAGATTTGGAACTACTTGGGCTCGTGACTGAGTTGGGGGCTGTCGATGGCTTGGTGGACACTGAGGAGCTGCTGGGCATTGCTGATCTGGTGGTCTTCAAGGACCCAGGAGGCTTGGGAGACGCTGTGGGCATTGAGGGTCCAGTGGATGCCTGAGACATGCCAGGCTTCGTGGTTCTTGTAGGTGGAGAAGGCATGGTGGCCACAAAAGGGCTTGTGGTTCTGGAAGTCACAGTGGACATGAAAGGCCTGGTAGCCATGGGTGACGACTTGATTGTCTTTCCCAGGCCAACTTCATGAAGTCACAGTAAGCAGTGAAGACCCTGGAGGGGATGTGGTGTGAAGTCAGAGGTGGGAGGAGAAAGAGGGGTGGGGCCCCAGCCCCCAGCCCCCAGCTCAGAGCTGGAAGTATTTCCTATTTTGCAGCCATTCAGTAAATGCCTCCTGAGGCTGCCTTACGGCTCAGCATTGCTGGAGACACAGAGATGGGTCAGACCCAGGTCCTGCCTGCCAGGAGTCTCCAGTCTAGACCCAGACCATCACTGCCCAGGCAGTCAGAACATATTAGGGGGCAGGGAAAGCCTAGACGAGAGAAACACTGACCACCTGGGCAGTCAGGGAGGACCTCACAGAGAAGGTGACATGGAGCTAGGCCCTTAAAGAGGAGCAGGAGTTTGCTAGTGGAGAAGGAAGAGGTCGCCCCAGGTGGGAGAAGTACAGGGGCAAAGACCTGGAGGAGGGAAAGCAAGGCCTCGGGGCCACCGGTGTTCATTCAACCCATGTGTCCTGTTGGGAACAGTGAGACGAGTCAGACCTGCTCTTGAGGGGTTCCCAGCCTGATGGGGGAGACATTCTGGGGCCCAGATGGCTACAGCCATTAGGACAGTGACAAGGAAATGGATCCAGAGTAAAGGGAACAGGGGAGAGACCTCTAGGGACATCAGGGGTAATTTCATAGAGGACAGGCCCTGTGCTGGATCCTGAATGATGAGTAGGAGGTTACCAGGCAGAGTAGGGAACAGCATTCCAGTCAGAGGGACTAGCCCATGCTAAGGCCTTAGGAAATATTTGTTCAATGGCAGAGACAGCAGGACAGGAACAAGTAAGAGACAGAGGAAGCTGCAGGGAAGGACATTCAGCAACCATAACCTATTCTTCTGAGCTGGGTGATGCTGGGGACCCAACAATGAGTCAGAGCAGGCCAGCCTGCTGGTCTAGTGAGGAAAGGACTTTGGAAGGGCACAGCCCTGAGGACTTGGGGCTAGGATAGCTGACGGGCAAAAGAAAGTGACTTGGGATTAGGAGATCTGGGATGCCCTCACCAGGGAGGAAGGCCTCCTATTGGGTCCTAAAGGATAACAGGAGATGTTCCTAGCAGAGGGGATGGCATGTGTGAAAACCTCAGAAAAGATTTCTCAAATTGAATGCCAGGTGCAAAGTGTTCTAGATGCTAGGGGCACAGTAATGAACAAGATGAAGTCCCTGCTTTTGGGGACAGGCAATAAACACACAAGCAGGTGTTGTATACAATAAACCGAGGAGAACAATAAAGCAGATTTAGGGGCATAGAGTTTGCTGGTTAGACAGATGGCCAGGGTTTCACTGAGGTGACACATGAGCAAAGACACAGCAGAGAGGAGGGATCAAGCCTTAGTCCCTCTGCAGACAGGATGGCCAAGGCCCTGAGGCGGGTGCCTTCCTGGGGTGTCAAGGGACACGCAGAGCCTGTGTGGCTGGCTCAGTTGTAACAGGGTCCCTGTGGGCTGCCCACGGAAACTGAGGGAGCGGGGCCAGATAGATGGAGGGCGAGGCTGTTGCAGTCCTAGGACATGCTTTTGGCAGGCTCCTGCCTCCAAGCTTGAAGAAGTGGTATCTTCCCACCCTGCTGCTCATGTCCGCACCCCCTTTAACAGCTGCTCGTGTCACCCTTTCCTGTACATTGACTGTATATTTTTTTCCTTTTTTTAACCTAAACTTGTATGAGGCATGTTCTTCATACCCATGAAATCACAGTAATATATCTATACTTACAAGTAAATATTTTAACTCACTTAATTATACATTTATATTTATAAAGCCACATTTATCAAAATGTGTATATATATGTATGTGTTTTAATTTGCTTAAATATCTGTTCCAATGTTTGTCTAAATTGATCCACTTTAAGATAGAAAACAAACTTAAGGTTACCAAAAGGGAAAGGTGGGAAGGGATAAATTAGGAGTTTGGGACTAGCAGATATACTATATATCTGCTAATATAGGTATAAAATAGTATAACTACTATGTATAACACTACTGTATATAAAATATATAAACAACAAGGCCCTACTGTATAGCACAGGGAACTATATTCAACATCTTATAATAAACTATAATGGAAAAGAATCTGAAAAAGAATACATATTTTTATACTTATGTATGTGTAAGTGAATCGCTTAGTTGTACACCTTTAGTTTAAAAAATAAGATCCCGTGTAGGCCATCACCGTATTTAGCTTTCCCTATTAGAGTTGTGTGACTGGAGGTGAGTGAGTCACCTAACCTCTCTGTGTCTCGGTTTCCCCATTTGTCACTTAGGGATAATAATAATACCTCCTTCAGGGTTGTTGTGAGGATTAGTTGAGTTAATATATAAAAAATAGGGTTCTTGAAATAGCAGTGGACACTGTTGTCATTTTTATTGTTCCTACTTCTCCTACTTTGTTCTTTTTAAACCCCCAGGATGCAGTTCTTGAAGATGTTCAGTTGCTTGACACCTCGATACTGAGCCTGTGCTGTGTGCCGGGCTCTGTTTTGTGAGATGGGGAGTCATCTGTGGGAAGAAGAGGGTTGTGGCCGGGCTACCCTCTCCATACCGTGGCGAGTCTGAACCGGACTCCGGGAGGCGACAGCCAGGCACAGCCCTGTGTCCTCTGAGGCCACCATCTTTCCTCATCCATCCCCTATAGGCCCAGAGCATTCCTCTGACTCCGAATACACTCTCTCAGAGCCGGACTCCGAAGAGGAAGAAGATGAGGAGGAGGAGGAGGAGGAGACCACTGACGATCCTGAATATGACCCTGGCTACAAGGTGAAGCAGCGCCTGGGGGGGGGCCGGGGGGGCCCATCCCGCCGGGCCCCCCGTGCCGCCCAGCTCCCGGGCCCCCCAGCCCAGCCCTGCCAGCTCTGTGGCCGCTCACCCCTTGGGGAAGCCCCCCCAGGCACCCCACCTTGCCGGCTCTGCTGCCCTGCTACAGCCCCCCAGGATGCGCCAGCCCCTGAAAGCAGGGCCCTTGGGGAGGAAGAGGAGGAGCCACCTCGGGCTGGGGAGGGCCAACCAGCCGGGAGGGAGGAGGAGGAGGAGGAAGAGGAGGAGGAGGGCACTTACCACTGTACGGAGTGTGAGGATTCCTTCGACAACCTCGGGGAGCTGCATGGGCACTTCATGCTGCATGCCCGGGGTGAGGTGTAGGCAGGGCCTCTACCCAGGAAGCTTGGCAGAAGGGTTGGGGTGGGTGGGGCGGGAGAAGGGGGCTGAGGACATTGGGGTGGTCGCAGTGGTCATAGGGATGGGGTCCTGCCAATCTGTGTCGTCTTAGCAGTAGATGTGTGAAGGACAGAATAAAAGCCAAACTCTGTGTGTGTCAGTCCAGGGTGTGTTTGGTGTGTGTGCATATATGTGTGTGTATGTACATGTGAGGCATGTGCCTGGGCATTTATCTCACCCTCCCCAGGCCCCTTCTTGGGAAACCTTAGGATCATTGTTGCCAAGGTAATTAACATTACCTAAGTGCATGTGTTCAACGTGGTTTCCTTGTATTTAATCACAGACCCCATGATGTACTGGGTCAGACACAACAGAATTTTGTTTCTCGTTCACGCAATAGTTCAGGGTGGGTGTTCCAGGTGGACAGGTTCCATACGGTGATTTGAGGACCCAGGCCATCCTGTGAGCCTTTTGTCATTCACATGGTTATGGCTGGGTTCTGCCTGTAGAAGAGGAAAAGAGAGCCCAGAGAGGTACGCACATTCTCTAGAAGCCCAGCCCGGACGTGGCGCACACTGCTTCCATTTCCCTTCTTTTGCTGAGAGACTAGTCACATGGCCACAGCTCCCTGCAAGGGAGCCTGGGAAAGGCAGCCTAGCCAAGTGCCCAGAAAGCAGAAAAGAATTTGTGGAAGACAGCTAGTGCTCTCTGCCACTTCGTCTAAGAACCATCACAAAGAGGACTTTAATTATAATCATAGCTGTGCTTTCTGAGCGCTTCCTGGGTGCCAAGTGCCAGTCCAAGAGCTTTATATATATTGACTCATAGAAGTTGTGCATCTAGGAACTTACAAAAATAGAACCTTAATTATAATTGCAGTTGCCATTTCCCAGCACTTCCAGAGTGCTGCATTTGATTTGCATGAGATCATCAGGTCCTTAGAATAACTCTGCAAGATAGGGACTGTGATCCGTTAGTTCATTTAACAAGTATTTTTTGAGTCCTTGCTGTGTGCTAAGCACTGGGAATACACCAGTGAAGGAAAAAATTCCTTGTCTTCATGAAGCTTCCATGGAGGAAGGGGCCACTGGTGGGGACAGATGGTAAATAAGTAAGACGTTGCCTATGCTGGATGGTGGTAAATACTGTGGAGATAAATAAAGCAGAGAAAGGGGAACAGTCCTGGAAGAGGGTACAATTTTAAATAGTGTTGTCCTCCCTAAGGAGGTGACAGAGACCTAAGCAGAGACCTGAAAGGGGGAGGGAGGGAGCCAGCCATGCACAGCAGGTGGGGGGAGGCAGGAGCCTGCTCCCCCGGTCAAGGCCAGAGGGGCCGGAGAGGCAAAGGTGGCAGAGCTAGAGCAGTGAGGCCAGAGGGGAGCAGAGAGCCAGCTCATTACAGCCTTCTTGAAACATTGGCTCCCACTCTGAGATGGGAGGTACTACTCCGCAGAAGCTTGGCACCAAAGCTTCTTTGAAAATAGAAGCCTAATTATTATAATAGCTACCATTTACTGAGCATTTACTGTGTGCCAGGCTCTAAGGCGCTTTACGTGTGTTAACTCATAGAAGCTTGGCAACTAAGAACCTTCAAGAATAGAACCTGAATTACCGTAATGGCCATCATTAAGTCAGCGCTCACAGCGGACCAGGCCCTGGGCTAAGAACTGTATATGGACAATCACGTCGGATCCTTGTGAGGTAGGGACTGTTACTTACTCATTCATTCAACGGTGGTCTATTGAGCACCTGGGAGATGCAGGCACTATTTGGGGAGCTGGGGATAGAGTGGTGAAAACAGTGAACAATAATCCCTGCCTTTGTGGAGGTTGTATTATAAAGAGGAAAACAGGTAGTTAAACATTTAAGTAAAATATATATAATGAATGGAATGTTAGAAGGTTGTAAGTACTGTGGAGGCAAAGGGGAGGGGGTGGGGAGGCTCGTGTGTGTGTGTGTGTGTGTGTGTGTGTGTGTGTGTCTGAAGCAGTTTCAAGTGGTGTAGTCAGGGAAGACTTCACTAAGAAGGTGACATCAGAGCAGAGACCTAAAGGAAGGGGAGTAGGCCACGTGGCTGTCTGTGGGCACAGCGAGTGCAAAGGCCCTGAGGTGGGAGGCTGCTTAGAATGTTTGTGGGAGCGTACTCAGGGCCACGAGGCTGTTGCTGAGGAAGGCAGGGGGAAGACTGGTGGGAGGGGAAGGACAGAGGGGAAGAGGGCCAAGTTGTATAGGCTATTATTCCCACTTCGGCTTTCTCTCTGAGTCTGAGTCATTGGCATAATCCTTAGAGGCGTAGGGGCTATTATCATGACCATTTTACACCTGCTGTAACCAGGGCACAGAGAGCTTGAATAATCTGCTAGAGGTCACACAGCTAGGAAGCAGCAGAGCACAGGTTTGAACCCAGACAGCTGGATACAGGGCACACAATCTTAGCCACTAAGCCACACACCATAAGTGGCTGTCCACAGCCACCATCTGATGCGCAGGAGTATATGTGGTCACAAGAATTACTGAGGTTTTTAAAATCACATTAGTTACCAACAAAAAATGGGCAGATTTGACATAAAAATGGCAGTTTCTGGGTTCTCTGTGCAATCAGTTGCTGAACCCTCAATCCCACGGGGCAGTGGTTTGCAGGAGCTGAGTCGGGGGTCATGAACTATTAATGGGCCATTCTGTCCCACATGCCCAGTCCCCACTGTCTGGCATCTGGACCCCTCACACCCTGTTTGCCCCAAAGAGCATTTGCATTTTGACACCTGTTACAGGACCTTAGACCACAGCATCTTTTACAACCCATGCTTTTCATCCTAGAAGCTCAGAATCTCAGAATGTGACATTAATCCACTCTTTGAGACTTTCCTAAGTGCTATAGCTGAGCATCGCTGAATCTCAGAATTGTCAAAGCAGAAATTCACAGCTCGTTAAAACCACACTGATGGATTTTATTTCCTGGGGCAGCATGCCTAAACCCTCTTCTGCCTTAGGGTTTTCTAAGCACAGATGTAGGGAATTACCCATTCATCATAAAAGTTCGTAAGGATCACGAGAGACTAGGGATCAAGACACCTGGTCTGCTGCCAGTGGGGTCGTTCAGTTCTTCAGGGCCCAGTCAGTATATGGAAACCACACTAGGAATTCCAAAGAGGATTCAGTACCGGAAATTGGTTACAGAGGTATTAGAAGGCTAAAAGCACAAATGTGGAAAAGTCAGGTAACCGAGAAATTAGTGTCTGCAAGAAGCTCCCACCTGTAGGACTGGGGTACAGAAAAAGAATGCAACGACCAGAACCCAGTGGGAGCTTGGAGGATGGGCCACGTGCGGCTGGTGCAGGGACCAGGGACAAGGTGCCACAAAGCTGCTGCAAGAACCTTGTGCCGAGTATAGAAAGGAGCCTGAACTGCTGCTGGAGGGGTTCCAGCAACAGCCCAAGGCAAGGTGAGGCCCTTCCCCCCTCTTCCAACCTTCCTTCTGCCCATACCTTTTGTGGGAAGAACTTAAGGAAACCAGCTGTCCGGGGAGTCTGGGAAGCATAGTTGTAGCAGGCCCAGCATCCCAGAGCAGTGTGGAATGGTGGGCTGAGGCTGAGCTAGGTAAACAGCTGGGCACAGTCAAGGAGTTATTTTTTGAGCCGCCACAGTAAGCGCTGTCCCAGGTTCTGGGGAGGAAGCAGTGAGGAAGACACCACACTTGCTCTCAGGGGCTTGGATTTCAAAGGAAGGACACAGATGATGACATAAACAAGAGTGGTAATTCCAGGTGTTGGAGAATTCTAGGAAGAAAGTACATCAGAGTGAGGGTTGGTAGTGCTGTTTTAGCCAAGGAAGACCTCCTTGAGGTAGCAGGTGTTGAGACCTGAATAACGAGGAGGTAGCCTTGCAAAGTTCTGTGTAAGCAGGAAAGGCAAAAGCCCGCCTGGCACGTGCGGCTGGAGTGTAGTGAAGATGACAGAAAGGGAGCTGAGATTTCATAGTGAGCTGGGACCCAGTCACTATTGGGTTTTGTGGGCCCAGGTAAGTTCTTTGGATGTTATTTATGGGATGCCATTGGAGGGTTTTAAATGATTGATGTAAGCTGATTTACATACACACAGGGAGTTGTCCGTTGTAGAGAGACTGGTGAGGGGGCAGCAGTGATAGCTGACCCAGCCTCCTGCTGTCTTGTTGCTCTGCCATCCTGTGGTTGCTCTCATAGTTCACGATGGCTGGATACCATGTTCACTTTCCAGGCAGGAAGGTGAAGGGAAGGCAAGTTCCTTTCTGAAGCTTGAAGACTCTACCTAGGAATTTAGTCAGAACTCAGTCACATGGCCACATGTAGCTGCAAGGGAATCTGGGAAATGTAGTCTTTGTAGCCACCATGTGCCTGGCTAAACATTGGGAGATAGCTCAGTCTCTGCCACATCCATCTCACCTGTGGCCTTTCAAAATACTCCGTTCAAACAGAGCCTATGATTGCTGTATGCAAGGCATCGGCTGCTGTCTCTAGGGGCCGGGCAGGTAATGTGAGGGAGTAAAACTGGCCCAGTGGAACCCAGCCCAGGGTTGGGCCTTTCAAGAGCTGAAAATAGGATCTTAATGGGATACCTCCCAGTGTTGGCCAAATACAACAGGAAGCAGAAGGTGTCTCTGTTTGACTCCAAACCAGTTTCCCCACAGAGCCAGGCCAGCTCTGCCCTAAACTCCCCACTCCCTGCGCCCTTATGTTCTCTGGAAATTCCTGCTCAAAAGCCAGAGTTCCTTGTTTAGACATTTTAATATGGACCTTTTATGTTTTTAGATACTATTTCTGTTTATTCATGCCATCTCACCTACACATATAAAAAATATTCCATGACCAGAATGGTACATAAAATTATTTAAATGAAGAAGGCAAAGCCATCCAATGCCATGGCCCCTCCTTGTGTGGGAAAGCCTGGCAGGAAGCAGGAAGAGACCATCGAATTGCAACCCCCGCAAATTCAGAGTACAGCTTCCGATTTTGCTGCCCCATCTCCAAAGGCCCAGGCTGCTCCGCGTCTGGGACCCAGTCATGGCATTACAGGCCAGCAATACCTCACTCTCCCTGCCCCCTTTCAGGCACAAATCCAGGGCAGTTTGCTCTTAAAGCCCCGTTGCATCCATCTGGGAAAAATTAATGGTGATTACACAATCTGCAGCTAGTCGCAATTTCAAACTATTTAACTGGGAATGAGGGAGATACGAATAACAGTTTTCCCTTTCTTGTTAATTTTGTTTTAAACAAAAGGTCTTACTATTGTTTGATTTTACTGTTTCCCTGAAGGCTTTTTGTCCTCCAAAGACTAAAGCTCTAAATGAGCATCTTCTGAGTCCTATTTATCAGGAGCCCTTTGCCTTTCCGGGGGGGAAGCAAATCCCTGAGGCTCCTATCCCGTATCAGAGGTGGGTCCCACCAGCCACAGTCCCTACGGCCCTGAGTAGGGCTTCAGCCACACTCAGAGCTCCCCCCGGGCATGCCGGATGTAGTGTTGATGCAGCCCTGCTTCCTGGGTAAAGTCCTGACCACACTCAGTGCAGGCGAAGGGGCCAGGGGAGGCACGGGCCTCGTGCACCTGGCGGTGCCGCCTCAGAGAAGCAGCCTGCCCAAAGGTCTTGCCACAGTCAGGACAGGGGAAGGTGGGCTGGGTGGTGGTGGGTGCAGCTGACTGGGAGGGTCTGGCAGCTGGACCGTGGCTGCGCTGGTGGGCGATCAGGGCCTTGGAGGAGGGGAAAGAGCGGGCGCAGGTGAAGCAGATGAAGAGGACCCCCTGCAGCTTCTGGGCCACGAAGTCCGCTGGGTGCTCCCGCTTCATGTGACGCTCCTGGAACTTGGAATCGGCGAAGGTGATGAGGCAGCGGGTGCACTGCAGGGCCCCCAGGTGGCCTAAGGGACGTGGGAAGAGGTTGAAGGAGGCCAGCAGGAGTCTCCAGGACCTCTGCCAGCCCCAGAATCATGCCAGCAATGAACATGCGGTGCTTACTATGTGCCAGACGCTATGTCAGCGCTGGACAGCAGTACAGGCAAACTATTATTGGACCTGTTTTACAGATGAGCAGACTGAGGCTCAAAAAGGTTAGGCCCTGGTGGACAGTCACAAAGCTAGGAAATGAAATAGTGGAGTCAGGTCTGGAACCCAGGAGTCTGCCCTTCCCACAGGGCCATGTGATTAGGGCACAGCCTCTGGAGCCAGACTGCCTGGAACTGAATGCCAGTTCTGTGGCTTCCTGGGCAAGTAAAAACAGTGTTTTCACCTGGAAAACACTGTTTTATCTACTTCATAGGGCTGTTGGAAGGAACAAATGAATTAACTTATACAAAGTGCTTAGAACAGTGCTACACAGTGGTTTGCAATAATTATTGCTGAGAGAGAGAAAAGCAGCCCCACAGCCAGAGCTGGCCTGGCACTCAGATCTGGGCCTTGGCGTTCTCCTGCTGAACATAAACAGTTTCACAGAACATCATCAGACAAGGCCGTACTGTGACTGAGGTGAGTCAAGACAAGACCACACCATAATGCCATCTGTACACAGACAAACGTGAACACTGTCCAAACCACAAAAATGGCCAAACACCCACCTGTCCTGGCTAATATGCGTGCCGTGCCGGTTGCTGCTTTACTAAGCAGCTTGGGCTGTGCTTTGTTCCTCCCTCCTTCTAGGTAAGATTTATTGAGACAGCCAGCCACATAATTGCCCCCACTTCCTGGCAGCATCCATCCAGAGTAAAACCCCTTTCTTGAACCTTTCCCCAAATCGCCTACCACAAACCCAAATCCTGTAATAAATCCTTATTACTGAGATGCCCCATGGTGTGTGTGCTTCCTCAACGCAGTGAGCAGTAAACCCAGCTTGTTCCAACTCCAGGTATGTCCCTGGTGATCTTTGGCTGGAGAGCATTGACACTGTGGTTCTCATTGTTACAAATATTTAACCTCTCTTTGCCTCAGTCCCATCATCTGAAAGTGCTAATTATCAATTACAGAGGGTCTGCAAGGACTGGATAACAAATGTTAAACTCTTAGAATGTGCCTAGCACATAATAAGCATTCAGTAAAAGCTGTTGCATTTTTCCTGTGTCTAACTGGCTACTTTCATAAACATCAAGCTTTCCATTTTTCTGCCGTTAGTCCTCACACCAGCCCTGTGAGGGGAATAGTGCCAACCCCTTTTAACAGATAGAGAAACAGAGGCCCAAGTCACACTGAAAGTCTGGGGCAGAGTTGGGATTGGGGCTCTCTGCCCTTTCCCAGCCACCTCTCCCACCCTAAGTCTCTCTGGATGCTGCTCAGTGCCTCTGAATTGCATCCCCTTCATGCTTATGTGGACAGTGCAGAGGGAGTATGTCTGAGAGTAGTTAAGGGTAAAAGTGGGGGAGGAACAGCTTCTGGGAGGGCAGCTCGGGGGCCATTACAGCTCCTTCCCAACAGGCAAGTCCTGTCAACGCCTTGGACACTGAAATGCTCTAGTAATCCTTTTAGCTTCAGCTCCTGCACCCCACCCTCCTCTGGTCGGCAGTACTCACAGATGCCGCCTCCTGGACTTTGGAGACTTCTTTCCTTGGACGAATCCTGCTGCTCCATGGTCTCTTTGGGGTGCGGGTCCTCCGTGGTGACTGGGACACCTCTGGTCAAGAGAAGAGCACGCAGGACATAATAGTAAATCAAGTGAAGTTGCTCGTCGCAGCCGGCTTTAGAGGGCCCACTAATCTTATGACCTTTGACTGGCTCTCCTTTCCAGCCTTTGACCCCCATGATACCATCTCCTTGGATTTTAACCTGATAGAGTACTCACTAGAGGAGATTCAATCCTCCCAAAAGATTAAGACTCCCCGGGTTTGTGGCTCCCCTTAGAGTCTTCTTACTTGCGTGAGACCTCTGACCTATGCTTTCTTCATTAAACTCCCTGAACTCCGAGCGCGGGACTCTTCATCTTTGACACAGCCTCATCCCCTTTTCTCCCACGTGTCTTGAGGCAGGTAGTGGTACCCACGCTTTAGCCTGCCTCTTCCCAGGAGACATCTTCCTTTGACATCCCGAAACTCTTGTACCACCCAAAGCTCCCGCTTCCCAAGCGCGGTTTCAGCCGGTGTATCCCGCTGCCCCAGGCATTGCCCTCTGCTCCCTGCCAAGGCGGGTGGCTCAGGCCTCCGCTTTTCTCCGGACAGCAGGGGACTGCCTTTCGTTGCGCCTGTCAGTCGCTCGTCTCAGCGCCGTCACCCGAAGGGAAGCGAGGTGGGGCCCACCGAGTCTCAGGTGGTTTCCAAGGCCTTCCGCCTGATGAGACTTTTGAAGCGGAGATCCCGGATTGCCATCCGGCGGTGATGAAGTAGCGCCAGCCCGGCCCTCAAAAATAACGGGAGAGGTCCTTCTCTGCACTGGGGTGCGTAATGATGACGTTGCAAGCCACCCGTGCCGTACAGTCCTAAGCGTTTTGCGCAAGTGTGGTAGGTGCTCCTGGCGCGCACGCGCTGTGGCTCCTTCATTGTTTAAGGCCCCGTACAGAGAGCGCCCTTCGGCCGTTCTGCGCAGGCGCTGTAAAGGGCCATGTCCCCGAGGTCACGCTTCCAAGTCACACCCCCTCCTAAAAAGAATGACGTCAGATTAGAGCCCCCGGAAAGCGTCTGGGCGTCCCCAAATCACGGCTTTCTAGCCTCTTCGGCCTCCGTTCTCAGACCCCAGGGGCGGGGCTTCTCATCGGCTGATCGGCTGCTGACTGCGCTCTCCCGTGTGCCGGCTGTCTGCTCGGTTGGTGATTTGGAAGGAAGGAGTGAAGGATTAAAAAAATCTGTGTCCCTGAGGGAGGAAGGGGCTGGAGGCCGAATTCTCAGTTTTTGAAGCGGAAAGGGAAATGCCCTGAAAGAGAGCAAACACGATTCCAGGGTCCCTGGGGAATAGGGCATGGGCGGCAGATTTCTAGGTGCTTGGGAGTGATACCCGAGAACGCAAGAGGGGACAAAGTGAAAGGCTGAAGTCTGAGACCAGAGTCGGGCTGCTAGAAAAGAAAAAGGCTGGGTGTTCCCTGACTGGGATCTTCTCTCTCCTTGCTTTACAGCTATGCCTACGCCGCGGGGTGACGTGACGGTCTTGTTCCTCGGGCCTCCGGGCTCAGGAAAGTCTGCGCTGATCGCAGCGCTGTGCGACAAGGATGTGGAGACGGTAGAGATCCCCGACGGACGGCCGGATTCCGGGCTCCCCAGCTTGAGAGCTGCGGGTCCTGGCCTCTTCCTGGGCGAGCTGAGCTGTCCACCCGCAGCGCCGGGGCCCTGGGCAGCGGAGGCCAACGTGCTGGTACTGGTGCTGCCCGGACCGGAGGGGAATGGGGAGCCCTTGGCTCCAGAGCTGGGGGAGGCAGCACGGGCCGCCCTAGCCCGAGGAACCCCGCTGCTGGCTGTGCGGAACCTCCGTCCTGTGGACTCACAGAATGAAGCTCAGGCCCGGAATCAGACAGCGGCCCTGCTGGACAGCGCTGGGCTGGGAGCCGCGGCTCTCTTCGTGGTACCGACAGACTGCCGCAGCAGCGACGGCTGCGAGGAGCTGGAGCGCCTGCGGACGGCGCTGCGGAGCCAGGCGGAGGCGCTGCAGAGGTGAGCGCGGCGTTTCAGGGTGGTCTGAAGAGGCCTGGAGCTTTATTTAGTCTATACCTCCCATCCCTGAGGGTGTTCTTTGAGGTCCGTGAGACCCCGCCCCCAGCGAGTTTGGGGCCTGCTAAAGGGGTATCTGCTAGAAGCCCTGCTCCCTCATCCAGGCCCCACCCCTCAGCTCAGGTTTTGAGGTCCGCGAGGCTCCACCCCAAGCTAGTGCTCGGTGCTTGACTCTTTTTTGTCATCTAGGCCCCAGCCAAGGATCAGCTAGAAGTCCCGACCTGTCATCCAGGTTCTGCCTCCTGCGAGTGCTCTGAGGTCGCAAGCCGCGCTTCCTCGCGAGAATTCTGAGAGAGGCCGGGACCTCGCGCCCAAATACTTCCCCCAGGCAAAACTGTGAAGGAGCTCTCACTCTGTCCCGTCTTCACCCTCCTCCCCGCCATCAGCTTGGCTCTCAAGCGACCCCAGTCTCCAGAAAGCCACATCCTCAGCGAGCTTTGTTGTTTCTGGGTGCCCTCCCCCACTTCCTTTCTCTAATCCCCTCTCGTTTCTGTGCCCACTTGCTGAATTTTCTCCCCCAACGCCGAGCGGCCTCGTTTTATAGACATCAAAACGAAGCTCAGGGAAGGGCAGCCTCTCCTCCCTCTTGGTGAGAACTAGTAGATGAGGCTTTTCCCTTCACTGGTCTTTACCCAACTCCTTATTCAGAAAAGAGTGCCCTTGGTGACCTTGACCTTGTTGAATAGGGCCCAGTTTTCGTTTAGTCCACAATACAGTCGCAATTCTGCCTTTGCTCCAAGCCCCTCTCTCTCTGAGTTTTGCCCCGCCCAGTACAGCCTTTTCTTAATCCAGCAGGTCCCTCGGAAAGCCCAGCTCCCAAAGAGTGTGAGCCCGGGAAAGACTTTGTCAGGTCTCCATTTTAGGTTCTGTTGGAAACCTGATTTCAATCTAGCCATCCTGTCCCTGCTTTAAAGCCCTTTTCTTCATGTCCCTGGTTTCTATTTTCTGTGGCATTAGTCTGGCCCCTCCCTTTCCTGCTTATTCGGAAAGATTCGCCCTTTTCATAACCCAATCCTGTCCCCCTAGCCCAGCTTCCCACCACTTAGTCCCTCTTCTGCTCTTGATCCCATCCCTCCCTGTCCCCGCAGGCTCCTGCCACCCGCTCAGGATGGCTTTGAGGTCCTGGGCGCTGCAGAGTTGGAGGCTGTGCGCGAGGCCTTCGAGACCGGTGGCCTGGAGGCGGCGCTGTCGTGGGTTCGCGCCGGCCTGGAGCGACTGGGCAGCGCGCGTCTGGACCTGGCCGTGGCGGGTAGGGCTGACATGGGCCTTGTGCTGGACTTGCTACTCGGGTTAGATCCTGAAGACCCAAGTGCGGTGCCTGCGTCGGCGCCCGAGGGGCCCACGCCCTACCCGGCCCCAGAGCGCCCCAACGTGGTGCTCTGGACGGTGCCTCTGGGCTCCGAGGGCACTGCTGCCACCCCCCACCCAACCCACTATGACGCTCTCATCCTTGTCACCCCTGGGGCCCCCACTGAGAAGGACTGGGCCCGGGTCCGGCCCTTGGTGCTACCAGATGCGCCGCTGGTCTGCGTGCGAACAGACGGCGAGGGCGAGGATCCGGAGGCTCTGGAAGAAGAGGAAACAGCGGAGCAGCCCAGCGGCGAGAGCTTAGAAAACGCCGGCGGAAGGGATGTGGAGAACGCACGCAGTGAGGAAAGGGAGAAACGTGGCCCCGGATCGCAGAAAGCAGGTGGCGGGGAAGGTTCAGAGGAAGCAGGCAGCGAGAGTTTGCAGCCGGTTGGCGTGGGCGTGAAGAGATCAGGCAGCGGGGACTCAGAGCACGCGGCCGCCTTGGGCCCGGAGGACGAGACGTGGGAGGTGCTGGAGGAGGCGACGCCGCCGGTGTTCCCGCTGCGGCCGGGCGGACTCCCCGGGCTGTGCGAGTGGCTGCGGCGCGCGCTGCCCCCGGCCCAGGCAGGAGCGCTGCTGCTGGCGCTGCCACCCGTGTCTCCCCGCGCAGCCCGAACCAAGGCTGCGGCGCTGCGGGCCGGGGCGTGGCGGCCGGCCCTGCTAGCGAGCCTGGCGGCGGCGGCAGCTCCAGTACCAGGCCTGGGCTGGGCGTGCGACGTGGCGCTCCTGCGCGGTCAGCTGGCGGAGTGGCGGCGGGCGCTGGGGCTCGAACCCGCGGCGCTGGCACGACGCGAGCGCGCGCTGGGTCTGGCGCCAGGGGTGCTGGCCGAGCGGACGCGCTTCCCGGGTCCGGTGACGCGCGCTGAAGTCGAGGCGAGGCTGGGCTCGTGGGCGGGCGAGGGCACCGCCGGGGGCGCGGCGCTGGGCGCGCTCTCCTTCCTGTGGCCCGCTGGCGGCGCGGCGGCCACCGGCGGCCTGGGCTACCGCGCGGCGCACGGCGTCCTGCTGCAGGCGCTCGACGAGATGCGGGCCGACGCCGAGGCAGTGCTGGCACCGCAGGTGCCCGCGCAGTGAGAGGTGGGTTGAGGACCGGGGTGCCCTGGGTCCCGGCTGCCCGACTCTGTCAGCGGCTGCGGACTCCAAGTCCCGGTTGGAGGGAGAGGGCATGGGGGTGGTCCAGACTCTAGCATGGGATGTCTGGGCCTGTGAGATAACAGAGCAGGGGGCCGCCTCTCGGAATCCTGGGTGCTTGAAGGGGATGAGGGCTCTGACTACCGGTAGAGATGTGTGACATCTAGTCACCAGGATTCCTAGGTCCTGAAGGGGAATAGAGTTTGGGGGACAGGACTCCTGGTTTCTCTGGGAGCCACAGGATGTGGACTCCTAGAAGGGGACATATCTTGGTCTCCGAGGGAGTGGACACTGGATCTATTAGATGTCTAGTCCTCCAGGGGGAGAGGGGGTAGAAGCCCTGATTCTTGATGAAGGGTGATTGCAGCATGGGGGGTGGGGTGTCTGGGTTCCCTGGGGAGCTGGAATCTTGGACTTCTGAGCCACAAAGGGATATAAGGTCTAGGTTTCCTGGGTGGGGCTAGGCCTGCATGCAGCCTCCCAGTTCCTCAAGAGGCAGTGAGCTTTGAAACTTTACTGGGGTCTCAGACTTATGGCTCCCAAGAAGGCTGGGACCTTGGTTCCTAATTCCTGGGTGGTGGGAGAAGGGAACAGGTGGGCTGTGTGAGAGAGCTGGGGACCCTTTGGTCCCTCTTGGAGAATAGAGGGGTGTCTACTATTTGTTCCTCTGGGGACCTGGGGACTCAAATTTCTTTCCCATCCTCTGGGGAGGATGGTACCACAAAAATAAGAGGAGGAAGCAAGAGGTCCGGACATGGTGGACTCTGAGGGTAGCAGAGATTAGGAATGAGGCCTTCTGGGTGTGGAAAGGCAGAAACTCGTGCCTCAGAGATGTTGTCCCCAAATCCCTAATGGATCTGGGTTCTGGCAACTGCCTTTCTCTGTTTGCCTGGGAAGGGATATGACTGCCCCTATTTTACAGGTGCTGAGCGATTATGGAGCTTTCTGGGGAGTCTGTTCCCCTATCCCTCTCTTCTTTAGGGGTCTTGGTTTCTTCTGTCATTAAACATTAACCCTTTCTGGCCTTGGTATTTTGTACACCTGCCTTTTTGGAGAAGCAGCTGTACTGCTGCACTAGTCCAAACGTTTCTGTGTTGGCTACCTCAGAGATCCCCGAGAGGGACACAGAGAACGCTGCCTTCTGGTGTACACAGAGAACACTGCAGGGAGCAGGGGACCCACAGAACCACTGGGCAGGTGTTCCAGACCATGGGAAAGTGCTATAGTGAGGCAAAGGCAAAAAGCACGGTGCCTGGAATGTTCTAGGCTGCCAGCTACATGTAGAGAAGAAGCCACAGAATTCTTCAATGTCAAAAATAGAAAAGGGGGACCTGACAGGCCATCCGGTAGAATCTGTTATATTAGATGGGGAGGGCAAAGCCCAGAGAGGGCAGGCTTGAGGCTCAACAGCCCACAACAAGGCCCCTGCCTGTTCTCATTCCCTGCCCCATCCCATCCCCAACCAACCTGATAGATCTTCTGTCTGATACTTGAGTGGGCCACCGGGGTCCTGCCTTAGGACCTCTGCACTTTCTGTTACTTCTGCCCAGAATGCTCTGCCCCCAGATCTTCCCATGACTGGCTCCTTCTTGTCAATCGGGTCTCAGCTCAGATGTCCCCTCAGAGAGGCCTTCCCTGACCACTGTTAACTAAAGTAGCTCACACCCCCACCCCCAGTATTCAGTTATTCATCTCAGCCGGTTAATTTTCCTTGTAGCAATTATTCCCATAGAAAAATTCCTTATTTATTTACCTGTTTATTGGCTATTATCCCCGTGCCTGTCTTGTTCTGTGCTGTATCCCCAGTACCTAGGATAGCGCTTTGACATACAGACGGTGCTTAGTAAATATTTATTTTAATTCATTAATCAGTGGCAGAACTAGGGCTGGAATTTAGGTTGTTGGGCCTCTGGTCACAATACAGGAAAGGAGTGAGATAGGGGAGAAAAGGCGTATCATGGGAGAGAAAGCCCCTGTCAGGTGAAGGTGCCTGGGAAGCAAGCACAGCTTTGCCACTGTCTCTGTGGGTGACCTGGGCCAGTGCCTTATCTTCCATCTGTGACATGAAAGGGCTGGACGAGGACCAGAAATACTCCTGGGATCCTATTTCCTTTGACAGCTGAAGACAAGGGTAGCCAACCTGAGGGACAGGTGCTTGAGGGATGATTCCCCCCATTCCACCTTGAACTCCCACCACGGGCACAATCTGTCCCATCAGAGTTGAGACAGCCAAGATGGGAAAAGGCATTTAGCTCAATACTGAAGGGCTCCAGGCATTGTCCTCAAAGCTCTTTTCAGCCTTAGGAGAACGTTACTCATCTGTATCTGTAATACCCAGTACAACGCTGTCTACGCCTCTCCTCGGTCCACATTCAAGCCTCTCCATCAAGCCCACCTGCCACGTGCAGGAGCAGAGAGGTGTGGAGCAGTGCTGTCTAGTAGAAATAAAACGTGAGCCACGTTAAAAAGGGAAAAGGAAACAGATGAAACTAATTCTAATATGTTTCCCTTCACCCAGGATATCCAAAATATTACCATTTCAACATGGAATCTGTATAGAAAAGTACTGATGAGATATTTTACATTCTTCTCATGCCAAGTCTCTGAAATCTGGTGTGTATTTCTCGCAGCACATCTCAATTCAGACAATGAATTCTCATCAGAAATTCTTGACCCGTATTTAGATTTCATAAAACTCCTATGTGAAGAAGTTGATTTGTATACCCAAGTCATCACAATCATTTTGAATGGTTTTCCAATAACTGAGCTGAGTAGCCATTTTTACATTAATTAGAAGTAAGTAAAATGTAAACTTCGGTTTCCCAGTTGCACCAGCCATACGTGGTGAGTGGCTCCAGTATTGGACAGCACAGCCCTACAGCACTTCCATTATTACAGGAAATTCTATTCGGATTGATCTAGGGTCAGACAGCCCTTCTACTGACTCTGGGGGTGACCTTGGGCAAGTCACTCGGCACATGGCATCTACCTCACAGGGCTATTGTGAGAATTCAGTGTATGTACGTACATACATACCTTCTCTCTCATGCATATCAATGTACTTGAAGCCGCTGCTGAGAAGCCTGGCACACTGGGAGCTCAAACGTTAGTCTTGCTGTCCTTGCACACACACCCTCAGCCCAGGCAGCATGAAGACGACCCTAGTCTGAGTGTCTGTCTCACTTTCATGCCTTTGCTCAGAGTGCCCTCCTCTTCTTCTGCCACTTTGGCACCATCTCTGACTTGGTCCTGTCTGACATCTCTGCCCTGCGCTCCCCTTTTACAAATTCCCTTTGCCCCCTGGCCAGTGTGAATCATGCCTGAGATCAAGACCCAGGTTTGTTGTTGTGTCGCTGTCCGTGGTGGAGTGTGCTGATTGTGTTTAGGTAGTTGTATTTAGGCACTCCTGGGTGTCATGGCTATCTCTTGGAGTGATTGCCTTTTCAATTATACTTTTGAAGGGATTGAATTTTAGGCTCTGCAAAGGCAGCAAGTTGCTAGTGAGGCATCTGTCTTTAGGAGCATCCAAGGAAAAAAGACTGAGACTTCCTTGTGGGTGGATCACTGGCTGCCATCTGGGCGTGTCTTCGTGGCACTTCCAGGCTGGAAGACCCTTGAATGCAGAAATTCAAGGTAAGGTACAATGAATCTTGGTGTTGCCATCGCCAGAAGCAGGATAGGAACAAAAGACTCATCATTTGAGCTGTGGTTCATACTTGTCTGGATGATGATGGAGAGGCTTGTGTCCAGTGTCCATGGGGATGGGGAGCCTTGAAGGGTGGGCGAATCAAGGGTGGGTTGGCCTGTGGTGCTTTTTGAAGGAGTGAATAAAAATAAGTAGAAACCCCATTGTGTGTCTGTTCTTTGGGAATTGAAAGGGGGAAAAAGATGCTTGGGATTTTGATGAGCTAGGAGCCTAGACTCCTGGGTCTGAGGAAGGAGGGGTCCAAGGTTGGGTCCCTGGAGAGGAGATACAAAAGTGGGGTGGTCTGTGCAGGATAGAATCCCTTGGGCCAGAATCAAGAGACTTTATCTGAGTTTTGCCATCCTGAAGGAGGTGGGGTGGACTAGTAATTATTTAGACCTTGGGGGCTGTGGTGGTAAAGCATCTTTGCCAGGAACCAGCGTGGCCCATTCATACCCCCAATGTGTTCAGCTTCTCTGTAGCCACACCCTTGGATAGTCCCTTCTCATCTTGACTCTAGACCTGGCCACGTAATATGCATGGCCCCTGAAACAATAGCAAACATGATACAAGCAGAGGCTTGAAAAGTTCCTTCCTCTCTTGCTGTCCTGGGGACCCTTTCCACCACTACTACCACATCAAGAAGTCCAGGCTAACCTGCTGGGTGATAAGAGACATGTGGCTCAGTCAGCCTTGACACTCCAGCCAGTGTCAACCATGTGAAACAGAGCTGCCCAGCTGACTGGCAGCTGAGCCCAGCAGAGATCAGTAGAAGAACCACCCAGCTGATCCAGACCAAATTGCCAACCCACCAAATGAGCTAAATAAAAGGCAATTACTCTAAGCAACTGAAATTTGGAGTGGTTTGTTATGTAGCAAGAGATAACTGATACAGGCTTGTTCCCTCTCTCACTGATGTGGTCTCTCCCTCGACGTGACCCAGTGATTAACATCTTAAAATCTGCCGCTTTTTAGCTGTGTGACCTCCAATGTGATGCTCCTTCGCTGAGCTTTAGATTCCTCTCCTGAAAACAAGGAGAGTAATAGCACCTATCATATGGAGCAGTTGTGAAGATAAAATGAGAAACGGCCTCTAAGAGGTCATGGTTGCCATTCATTTGTGAAACATGTCCGGCGGTGGGGGTGGTGATTAGGAGCCACACTGCACTTCCTTCCCCCTTCCCCGTGGGGTTTGGCAGGGTCCTGTGACTAGTTCCATCCAGTGAGTTGTGTCAAGTCACTTCCAAGTCACAGCATCTAATCACTGATGTGAAACTTTCCTGGGCTCTCTCCTGTGCACAGAAATCGGGCATTGTTCAAGCTGGTGGCTGTTCTATGATTATGATGAGCAGAATGCCCTGTGGATGGTGCTAGATGTGGATGGTGAAGGGTGAATCAACTTTTTGGGAATGGGTGCTTCTTCAGCAAATACCACTCTTCTCCCTCCCACTGGAGGATGAGTACACTTCCCTGCTCCACTGATGTTGGCTTTGACCATATGCTCAACCTTGGTGGGGGCCTTTGGTGCACTTGGTTTTTGTTCCCCTGTGATTGAGCATGAGAAGAACATTAGCCAGGGAGCCACTGATCCCAGAAGACCGTGGAATCCCATGGAGAAGGACTTGAATCCCCCTCCCAGACTGCCACCAATGTACAGTCAGAAGCAGAGCCCCTACAAACCATTAGAAAAAAGGATGCTTGTTGTTACAAGTCTCAGTTTAGGGACAGTTTGTTACACAGCATTATTGCAGCACAAATTGACTAATACAACTTTGTGGTTTTAAAGCACTGAGATTAGGGACTTGTTTGTTACTGTAGCATAATCCAGTCTGTCCTGATTGATGCCAAGGTGGAGCACCTGCCAATGAATGGCCACGCACTAAGTGGCAGCTATTACGATGATTACTATTTGCTCAGACACGTTGTCTCTAGAACCAACATTGTCTTAAAGGTGCTAGGCACTGCACTGAGTGCTTTGTAGTTTTCTTTCATTTGACTCAAGACAGCCACTATGAGATTATAACTATTAATATCCACATTTTGCAGACATGAAAACTGAGGCAAAAAGAGGGAGAGGTTAATCAAGAGAGGTGATCATGGACTCTGGAGTCTGACCATCCCTAGCTGTTTGACACAAGGCAAGTGACACTGCAATCTGCATCTCAGTTTGTTCATCTGTAAAATGGGAATAATATTTTCAACTACAGAGTTTGTTGGGATTATGAAATGAAGTACAGCATGAAAAACACTTAGCGCAGGGGACTGGCAGGGAGTAATCCCTTAATAAAAGGTAGGATCTTCCTTCCAGAAAGAGGGTTCCCAAGGGTTGAGACCCCTGCTTTGGCATCTCACCTCCCTGAGATGCATCACATCACAAGGACTCAGACGTGCTTGGTTAAACTGTTTAATTTATAGGCACATAGGGAAGCTGTAGATGAGGACAAATGGAGATCAAATGCCACAGATGCCCCAGTTCTTCACTTAGCCTTGTCAGAAGGCTGGGGGCCTGGGAGGCAGTTGACTTGGCTGATGACATAGGTGTGGGAAGCTGAGGGCACCAGGGTCCCAGGCTTGGTGTGGCAGGTATTCTTTGTAGCACAGCCCTGAGTAGCAAACTTGATACCTGGGAGGGGGATTTCGGACTGGAGTCAGGGTCTTCATCCAATCCCTCCATCCTCATGACCCGGGGGGCATGCCCCTACCACCTCCTCACCCAGTTCTCTGGAGCCACTAACTCCCCTTGAATCTGGAAGTATGGACCTTCAGTTCTGGGGCCCCCATCCCCTCCTCCAGAAAGCCAGGTGTCCCTCACCAGCCTGCACTTTGCCAACAAAGGCGACGCAGTGGGTTTCCTGGCCAACACAGAGGACTTCCTTAGTTGAGGAGCATGTTTCCTTGAAGGGTGCGATGCAGGTAGGGCACTGGAGGCCGTTCTCAGTACGATTGTTCTGGGGAGCTGGAGAGGAGGGTGCACAGTGACATTAAACCCTTTCCCAAATTCATAACAACCCCAGGGGACACAGGTTGCTAGTGGACACTACAATTTACAGGTGAGAAAACAGAGGCTGAGAGCAAGGAAGATGCTTGCCCAGTGTTCTAGCATGGGCCAGTGGTGGGCCAGCACACTGGGCGGGCAGGCAGGGACGCCGAGCTGGCACTTACCAGGCACCGCATCATGGTTGCAGCCATCGCTCTGGCAGCAGTGTGTGTTGGACACCATGTAGTTCTCAGGGCCCACAGTGATGGAGAGGATACCAGTGCTGCAGGCGCTGGACTTGATGCATCCCTTGTGGGTGTTCACTGACCGGTAGCTCTCTGCAGGGTGGGGAGGAGGGAGGGTTCGGGGACCCTGGCCTCGACCCCAGGCCTCCAGGTGTCTCCCAGCATCACACCTGCCCCAGCCTGCGGCTGTCTAGGGTGGTCTTCTCCAGCCCCCCAAAGTCATACCCCCTTATCTGCCTCCAACCTACCCCACCCCTTTCAGACTTCAGTGGTCCCTTGCAATTACCACTGGCAAGCCCTGGTACTGGCCTGACAGGGTCTCTTCCCCTGCACCCACCCCACTGCCATCCTCTAAGAGTCCTGCCTGTAGTGGTCTTTTTCCAGGAGCCTATGGCTACCCCCATGACTGTGTGAAATGGTCTCTTCCAGCCTTCAAAACCTTCGCTCTCCCCAGTCTTCCATCTCTTCTTCTTTACACACCCTCTCCGGTCGGGATGGTTCCTTCCTACACTCTACTTTGCCCTTAACCTCAGGTCACAGCCTCCATTCTCCCATCCCACCCTGTGCCTGCCCCACCATCTCTCTTCCTTCGACTAAGGGTCTCTGGATGTCTTTCAGCTTTGAATAAACCCTCCCCCGGCCCCGCCAGTGATTTCTTCCTTTGCTTCCTTCTCGCCTGTCCATTCTCAAGTCAGGGATAGGCCCTTCCATTAAGTCTTGCCGCTTCGCTCCCATTTTACCCATGCGCCTCCCCACTGCCCCATCTCCAGTTCTCTGCGATGATTTGCGCCATACTTCAGGATTATCTTCCCTTTTATATCTCTCCCTCTACCCCAATATCATCTCTCCTCCTCCTGTCAGGAATAGTCGCTTCCAACTCGCACTACCCTCCATCCCTGGGGTAGTCTCCTCCACCATCGTTTGATCGATTCCTACCCACTGCCCCAAATGTTCAACGTGATCACAATTCCTTCCAACCCACTCCAGTCTCTTTCTTCTCCTCTATAACCCCCTCCACCTCTTGCATTTCAGACTTTTCCCCTCTCTCCACTTCTCTATTCCCCATATCCTTTCCTTTCCTAATCCCCTCCTGCCTAAGAAAGTCTCCATATCTGCCCCCCCCACTTTTCTTTTGGAGTCTTATTTTCCAAAATCCCTGACAACAGTGATTTCTGTCATCCAAATTCTCTTCATCCACTTCGAGATTGTCTTTCCCTCTTTCCTGCCCGCTCCCCTCGCGAGGGCTCCTCCCAGTGCGCGTGGTGGTAACTGCGACCCTGAAGGCATGCCCCGCTCCCCAGGATCTGAAGCCACGCCCTGCCCTCTTTCTTACTTTTGCTTGTCTCAGCCACGATGACCACGCAGGAGTCCTGATCGGCGTCGCAAGTCTTCACACTTCCACTGCAGGTGGGTCCGGAGCCCGTACACACCTCACAGCTTAGTGGGTACCCTGCGGGGTAGAGAGAGGGGCTCTAGTCAAGGGTGGTATGGTCTGTGGACCAAGATTTCCACTTCAGAGTCCAGAGGGAGATGAGAGCAAGGGGTCTGAGGGAGGAAGGTCAGGTGCCTCCCTGATGGTTCATGGGCAGGTCATTGTCTGCAGTCCAGGGAAATGTCTGAAGCTCTGGCAGGAAGGCAGTGGCGCTGCCAGCAAAGCTGCTTTCAGGGGCAGGAAGCGACTCCACCATGGAGCCTATTTACCTAATTACAAGGCTAGGGACTTTGGATATGAGGGACCTCTGAGAAAGCTTGGGGACAGGGAGGGGTCCTGGTGAAGCTTTCCGGGGACTTTCAGACAGCTTCAGGTCCAACTGAACATGGGGCCCTCTTCTTCGCAGGTACCCTGAGTAGGTCTTGTGGACAGTAGGAGCTCAGGCAGGGGTGCCTGAGGCTGGGATCTGCACTCCAAGTCAAGAAGGGAGAGTGAGGGCCAAGAGGGCAGGGGCGTGCATGGACTCCTTGGTCCTGACAGAGGAGGCAACTGGGGATCCTGACATGTGGGTCCTGGGGAAAGTGGGGCTTGCCTGAACTCCTGCATCTAAGGGAGGAGAGGACCAGAGACCTGAACTCCCTAAAGCCCTGGGAGAAAGGAAATCTCCCCTCTCCCAATTTTTTTTAAAGGTTTCCCTTTCTAATCATGCTATCCTCTGATTTTCTAGAATTCAGACGCCTTATTTTGAGATCTTGCTGGGGGACAGAGAATTCAGAGCCCATCAAGCCCCCTCCTTTCTCAGGGATTCAATCACAGGAGTTTTTAAGCTATTCCCACTTCTGGCCCCAGGTTTTCTCTTAGTCTCTACCTTTGCCTTGAATCTGAAATTCCAGGACAGCTCTTCTTCCCCCCAGGGGATCTTGCTGAATGCTGTCTCATAGTTTTCTTTCCTAGGGTCCAAGGAGTCCAGACCGCTGGTCACTTACCCAGACCTAGGAGAGCACAGAGCAGTGCAGAGGCCATCAGGAAGGTCTCGGGTTTCATGAAGAGCCTCATGATAGACTAGCGAACCTGCAATCCCAGATCCCCAGATCCCATACTCTTATAGGAAGCTGAGGAGGGGGTGGGTCTGGACCCACCTTACCCCTAGGGTGAGAAAGAGCTGACGTAAGATCTGGGAGCAGGCAGCTCTGGGTTGGGGAGGTGGAACCAGAATCCAAAAGGGACGTGGGCATCTTGTGCCCAGGCCCCTCCTCCACGGGGACCCAGTCTGGGCTTCCAGCCTGCTCTTCCATTGGGACCCAGAAGGTCATTTCCCTATTTTCTCACATTCCCATCCCCCTTCCCACCTACCCCTCTTTTTTTTTTTTTTTCTGGCCTGAAGACCAAGTTCAGAATTGAATCATTTGATTCCCTGTAAGGTAGAGTCTTTGCAAAGACTGAGATCCCTTTTTCCTTCTCTCTTCCCAAAGAGGTGCCCAGCGTGGGTGGGGCCCTACCTGGGAGCACCCAGCATGTCCAGGCTCGTTCTGCGGGGGCACGGACACCTGTCTCCCTTCCCTTTCTCACACAGTTGGCTCATACTCCCTTTTCTGTGTTTGGGCTGTCTTCGGCTCCGACCTCACCCTGAGATGCACTTCTGGGTCTCTCGGGTACTGAACAGAGAGGTGCCTGTCAACTGGCAGGGGCAGGCGTGGTAGAAGACAGATGCCCACAGGTCACATTGGAAAACTGAGGCATAGTTGGAAACACTCAAGGCTGGGTGTGTGTGTCTGGTTTGGGCACATGCTTTGTGTTTTATTTAGCTCCTTTACCCACTCTCCTTTGGCCTCAGGCGGTAATCTTGAGAGGTTTTTTTCTGTGTGTGGTGGTGGGCGGTGGGGGATTAGCCAGCAACCAGTGGAGGGGATCCTGTGGTAGTAGGCTCCAGGCTCCCTGCAAAAATTCACTCAGGTTTGCAGTCCTCTTGCTTTCTGGTCTTCGGTTTAGGTGGTGAGAATGGTGAGAATGGCTAATTTCTCCTGGGGACCAATCCCGGAGGCCGCTCCGGTTGCTAGGCGCGCTGAAGGCATGGTGTGACTGTCACCGGGAGGAGGGGCTAGAGAGAGGTTTGGCCGGAGGGAGGCGGGAAGAGCTCGTTGCTAGGGAACTCGGCGCCTCTCCCCCTCCTCCGGAGAGCCGCACTGGGCTTGCGCAGTGTTGACGCGACCTCCGGCGCGCCGCTGTTTGAAAGGCCCGAGCCTCGCGCGCTTGCGCAGTTAAGCCCGCGCAGGGACCACTCCATGTCCGCCCCCTAAACTCAGACTCTGCTGCATCTTTCTGGCCAGGCGAAGCCCGCGACGTTGACATGCCGGAGATCCGCCTCCGCCATGTAGTGTCCTGCAGTAGCCAGGACTCGGTGAGGGACCGGCGTGGGGGAGGTTGGAAGAAGTAAGGGAATTCACGAGGGGGCTCTGTGAGAACTTTGGGAGTCTAAAAGGTGTTGAACAATAATCAGTGTGGGGCTGCAAAGAACAAAGAACTTTATTTGGGGGGCTTAGGAATTGCAATTCGGGAGACACAGATTCCTGGAAAACGGAGAGTATTGGGAACGAGAAAGAGTCGGGCTTCTGAGGACAAAGGCCACAGCGTTGTTAAAGTTTCTGGAGAGAATTGTGATTGACTCATACATGTAAAGAAATATTTGGCTTTAAATAGGCTGTCATGAGTTACTTTAGGGTAAAAGGTCCCATAAATAGATAGGCTGTCAGGAGTTACCTTATGGTAAGTATTTGATAAGTATCTGAGTTTCTAGCAGGTGTTCTAGATGCCTGTGTTAATGCAGTAAGTGGTCAAAAGGTCACATTCCATCCAGGCTGAGACCTGCAGAGTCACAGTTACTCAGAGGCTCCATTTTAGAGGGCTCTTAGCCATACCGACTTCATTTTGATTTTCCTTTTACAAATGGGACTTCGTGAAATTCTGAGGAGGATCATGGGGGAATTTCTCGGAGACCATAAGGGAATTCTGGGAGAGATGTGGAATAGAGGAACTTCTAGAGAGAATAGGAGAGAGAGGAGCTTCCTTAGAGGGCTCATAGGTGAACTTCCAGGAGAAAATGCTGTAGGGGACTCAAGGCCGAGTGCGGGGGAATTAATAGGGAAACTTAAATCTCGGGGATCTCAGAGGACTCAAAGGAGAAATCTGGGAGCTGGGAACCTAGCTGTCATCTCTGTACCTAACTTTCCCTTTCCCACTCTTCTCTCCAGGCCCACTGTGCAGAAAACCTTCTCAAGGCAGACACTTACCGGAAGTGGCGGGCCGCCAAGGCGGGTGAGAAGACCATCTCTGTGGTGCTCCAGGTGATCCTGCCCTTCCCCTCTCTCCTTCTTAATAGGGGTCTGGAGACCCAGGGTCCAGACTCTGCTCTTGGGTTAACTGGCAGTAGATTGAGGCTGAGGCACTTTCCCTTGGGGCCTCAGCTTCCTTATGTGGAAAATGAGCAGTGTGATTCTTGTGGCCCTTAGCAGAAGAGAACGGTGATCCACGGACTAGGCCAGGGATGACTATAGGAGTCAGCATGTGGCCCGGGTGGGTTGCCGCTACTTTCTGGGCTTCCACTTCCTCACCTGAAACAGAGTGAATCATTGCCATGTATCCTGCTTTCTAAAGTCAGTGGGCTCAGGGCTGGAAGTTGTCTCAGAAGATCATCTAAGCTGATCAATAGCTCTTTCTAAAGATGGGGAAACTGAAGCATAGGGAGGGGGAGAAGTGAAGTGGCTGGTCTAAGCTATCACTTCTGGGATGCTGAGGGCTTTGGTACATGCTGTTATGGAATCCGCACCACAGACCATGAAGTTGGAGGAAGGCAGAATGGGAAGGGTTATTTGACCAGAGATGGTTACAGAATTCCAAACAGGCTGTTCCTGTCAGGCATAAGAAACTGGTGAGAGAAGAGAGCTAAGTGTGTTTTAAGTATCTGTTCTTTGCCAGGTGCGGCCTGGGTGTTTTACCTGCGTGATATGGTTCTTCATGGAGCGGGAGGAAGGAGGGGCTGTTTTCACCACTAATAAATGGCGGTGCTAAGACTGGAACCCACTGTTGGTGCTCTTAACCACTTTGTCATACTGCCTTGTGTTCATACAGTGAGTTGACTTTCTTGATTTTGGCCACATTCCTTCCTCCTGAATGTAGGGGTGTTTGAGGAGGAATGTTGGGAGCAAGGCTTACATGATTGTGTTGAACATTTTTGTCTCTTTCTCGCCCAATGGTTCTGAAAAACTTTGGGTTCACAGATCCTTTTGAGAATTAGAGAGAAGCTGAGGATTCTCTTCCCATGAAAAATCCACAGACCTATAAAAGACTTTCTGAATAATTTAAGGAGTTTAAATATCTCTCAGGTCTCTCACATAGTAATAATAATAAGAGCTAAGATTTATTTGACAGTGTAACCACCAGTCACCATTCTCAGCGGTTCACATGGTTTAATTCATTGAATCCACATAAAAACCCCGTGACCGAGAGTCTATTGTTATCCCATTTTATGATGAGGAAACTAGGCCCAGAGAGGTTATACAACTTACTTGGAGCCAATGTTTCAAACTGAAGAACAGGTTGCTGACAGTTTAGTCTTAGGACCTGGATTCAAGTTCCCATCTCTCCCTCTTACTCACTCTGTGACCTCGGGCACATGGGTTCATTTGTCTGAAACTGTTTTCTCATATGTCCGTTGAGAATAATGCAACCTAAGCCCAGGGTTAGGTGACATAATGTTTGCAAAAGTGTTCTGTCAACATGCAGGTGTTTGTGTAAAGGGAGGGATTCATGGTTTTTATTACTGGGCGATGATTCTGCTGGGCTCTCTTATAATCAGGAAAATCACATTCGGTTCTCCACCCCAGTTGCAGTGGGAGCAGAGAGGAGACAGGATATGAGGAGTGAGGAAGCCAGAGGGGCCAGGCCAGGCACGGGAGTCTCTGGCCTGGGGGACTGAGGGAGCTGTTGCAGCTGTCACCAACATGGGAAACCTAGGGAAGGGACAGCTGGAGAAGGTGACCCATTGGTTGGGACGTCCAGGTTTGATGTGACTTTGGGACATCCAAGGGGTGACATACAGGAGGCAGTTGGGAATTGAGCATGGAGCTGGAGACAGTTGTAGGAGTTGTCAGTGCAGGGACAGGACCTGTAGACCCAGAAGTGGGTGGAGTCATTGGTTTATTTGTTTATAAATGCGCCTTCTATAGGCCCAGCACTGGGGCACAGTCCAGTGGGCAGCACCAGGCAAAAATATGTCCTGTGGAGCTTTCATGTTAGCAGGGGCACATTGACAAATCAGGAAGTAAAATGTGTGTCAGAGGATGAGTGCTGTGGAGGAAATTACATGTTTAAGGGGATGAGGAATGCCTCCAGTGGGAGAAGAGGCAGTGGCAAGAGGTTTTTGTCCAAATAGGGACTTGGGGAAGGCCTCCCCGAGAAGCTGACATTGAGCAGTGAACTCTGTGAATATCTGTGGAATAAACACAGGCTGCGAGGCAGGCTGATGTTTTGCAGGCTGGTGTCTGGCTGGTAGACTGGTGCCTGAGGGGCTTGAGGGACAACAAGAAGGTGGTGTGGGTGGAGCAGAGTTAGCCGGCGGAGCGAGATAGGAACTGATGGGGTAGAGGGTAGAAGGCCCCCAACATGCGTAAGGCCTGAAAGCCATTGTAAGGATTTAAGCTTTTACTCTGGACGAGATGGGAACCATGGAAGGCCTCTGAGCACAGGAGGAACAGAATCTGCTTTAGGTTCTCGCAGACTCTTCTGGTTTCCAGGTTGAGAACAAACTGCAGGAGACAAGCGCAGTGTAGGCAGCACTGTAGTGGTTGTTAATTTAATTCATGTTGGAGACCCTTTGGAAAATCTGACGGCAGTTGCCAGTATGTAGGGTGACTCTAAATTCACCGGATGCTAATTTTGGTTCTCTTCAAGCAAATGATAAGCAGAAATTTTTGGACATCAAGACACATAGGCTAATCTGTGGGTTCTCCTCCTATCCTGTATTTTTTCCTCCAAATAATAGTTCACAATATCTGTATGTTACCCCCTGGGGTTCAGCCCCCTGCTTGTGACAGCGCCACACACTTTTTTTGCTTGCAGTGACTGAAAGAGGCTCGCCAACGCATCGCCTGCGCCTGAGAGGGCAGTTCCAACCTCTTTGCTAACCGCCCCTGGGCCAGAGAGGGTGGCTGGGGTGCAGCCCAGGTGTAACTCCGGTGCCCTGCTGGAGGTGTATTCTTTAGAAGAAATGTTCAGTGTCTGTCAGTGGTTTTCTCATCACCCATCGTGGTGTTTTTAAATGTTTTACCTTCTTCTGACATGACGCCTGTGTGCAGCCAAGCACACAGCCCAGCGAATCATCACAAACTGCAGCCCATGTACTCCACGCCCAGATCAAGGAACCGAACATGCCCCCTCCACCTTCACCTCATCCCCTTGTGCTCCTTCCTGTCACCACTCCCTGAAGAGGGTAACCATGACCCTGATTTTTGACAGCATCGATTAGCTTTGCCTGGTTTTGAACTGGACATAAACAGAAACACACAGTATAGAATATTTTTATGTCTGGCTGCTCTGCTCCCGCCCAGCATTGTTTGTTAGTTTCATCCTCCTTCCTGGGTGCGGCTAGAGAAGTTTCTTTCTCATTTCTGGATAGTATTCCATTGTTGGAGATAACCACTGTGGTTTTATTAACCTTACTTTTCAAATGAGTGTTATATGTATGTGGTGCATAACCTAGAAGGCACAAAAGGGAGGGTAGACACTGAAAAGGAAAGCCCCCTCCCCACCTGCTTCCATTCCCTCCTGCCCTTTTTCCGGACCTCTGCTACCCAGGTCTTCCCTCCTGTGGTAACCACTGTGAGCAGTTTCTTGTGTGGCCCCCCCCGGGTCACTCTTTCCACATGCAAGTGTACATATCCACCCCTTTTTAAAAGTACATAGTATGTACATGGTTCCCTCCCTTGTTTTTTTTCCAAGTCACTGTATCTTGGAATCCATTGTCATTGCACCAAGTTCTACCTTATTCTTTTAAATGGTGCATAACGTTGCCTTTCATGGATGTGGAACAGTTTTTTTTTAACAAGACGTCTCAGGGACTTTGCAAACCTTCTATGTTCCGTTTGTTTTGCAGTCACGCATTTTGTCTTCCTGGGAAAGGCGCGCACACAAACCTGGGCCACAAATGAGTCATCTTGTGCATAAGCCCTTCTCCTAACAGCTGATACTTACTGAACACTCACCTCTTTTTTTCTTGAAATAAAAATCACATTACATAAAATTTATTATTTTAACCTTCTAAAGTATACAATTTGGGGATTTTTAATATACCGATAGTGTTCTGTGAACATCACCACTATTCTAATCCGGAACACTTTCATCACCCCAAAAAGAAACCAGTAACCATTAAGCTGCCCCTCCCTATTCCCCTCTCCCCAGGTTGCCCTTGGCAGCTACTGATCTACTTTCTGTCTCTATGGATTTGTCTATCCTGGACATTTCATTTAAATAAGATCATACGATATATGGCCTTTTGTGTCTGAATTCTTTCACTTAGGTTCATATTTTTGAGGTTCCTCCATATTGTAATTTAGATCAGTGCCTTATTCCTTTTCACAGCTAAGTACTGTTCCATTGTAGGTAAATACCAAACAATGTGTATCCATTGATAAGCTAATGGACATTTGGGTTGTTTCCATGTTTTATCAGAAATTTTTTATTTATCAAAAAGAAGAAAGACAAGAGAGTATATGTGTGTTTAAAGTAGAAGTTGTTGTATATGAAAAAAGAATTATTCATTTAAAATACAAATATATACATCCTAGTAGATGTAGGGTCCCATGGTTTATAATGTGGGAGAGGTAGAGATGTTGAGTTTTTACCTCAAGGATTGAAATAGGGGAGTTGGAAAGGAGTTAGGGTCTGAATTTCTCTACCAGTCATTAGCTGAGAGTGATGTATGAGCTATTTATTTACCTGTCTGAGCCTCAGTTTCCCATCTGTAAAGCTGGGAGAGTTACAGAGCCTTCCTCCCAATGTGGTTGTGAGGATTCAGTGATGCCTGGCCCAGGGAGAGCTTAGTCAAGTGTGGTATACAGGATAATGGTCCCCCTAAAAGATGTCTACATCCTAATCCTCAGAACCTGTGATTATGTCCTTTACATGGCAAAAGGAACTTTGCAGATGTGATGAACTGAGGATCTTGAGATGGTGAGATTGGCCTACATGATTGGGGGTGGGGGGCAATGTCATCACAAAGGTCCTTATGAGGGAAGGAGGGCAGGCAGGAGAACCAGAGTCAGATGAGATGTGATAACAGAGGCAGAGGTTGGAGTGATGTCATTGCTGGCTTTGAAGATGGAGGAAGGGGCCACAGCTGAGAACCAAAGGCAGCCTCTAGAAGTTAGAAACAAAACAAGGAAATGGTTCTCCCCCAGAACCTCTAGAAGGAATGAAGGAGCCCTGTGACATCTTGACTTCAGCCTAGCGAGGCCACATTTCAGACTTCTGACCTCCAGATCTGGAAGATATGTTGCTTTTAGCCAGTAAGTTTGTGGTAATTTGTTAAAGCAGCAGTTGGAGACTAATATGCCTAGTACCTGGCACACAGTGAGGATTTTTTTTTAATTGAAATATAGTTGATTTAAAGTATTGTGTTAGTTTCAGGTGTACAACAAAGTGATTAGGTTATATATGTGTGTGTGTGTGTGTGTGTGTGTGTGTGTGTATACATGTCTTTATTTGGGTTCTTTTCCATTATAGGTTGTTTTAAGATATTGTAAACAGTAAACAGTAAGTCCTTGTTGTTTATCTGTTTTATATATGGTAGTGTGCATCTGTTAGTTTCATACTCCCAGTTTATCCCTCCCTGCCCCTTCCCCTTTAGTAACTGTAAGTTTGTTTTCTATGTCTATAAGTCTGTTTCTGTTTTGTAAATAAGTTCATTTGTACTATTTTTTTTACATTCCACTTATTAGTGATATCACAGAATATTTGTCTTTCTCTGTCTGACTTCCTTCACTTAGTATGATCATCTCTAGGTCCATCGGTGTTGCTGCAAATGGCATTATTTTAAGAATTTTTAAATGTTAGCCGTGATGTCCCTTTGTGACAGATGGAGGGAGGACAGAGCCAAGGTTACAACTCAGGGGCACTGTTCCTTCGACAGATGGTTACTGGGGCTCCCCGTCCATCTGTCCATCCATCAGGAATGTATTGAAGGCCTTCTGTGACAGTAGTATCAGCTGACATTGACAGAGTGTTTGCTCTATGGTAGGCACTATTCTAAGAGGATTTGCATATATTCTTTGTTTGAATCTTCACAACAAACCTATGAGGTAGAAGCAGTTTCTGTTTCCATTTTACAGGTTAAGAAACAGGCACAAGGGGTGACAGGGAACCATTTGCTCCAGAATCAAACAACAGTAAGTAAGCAGAGCTGAGAAGGACCAGACATGGTGTCCGGCACCGGGGACACATTAGGGAGTGACTTAGATATGGTCCCTGCCCTCATGGAGCTAAAAGTCTGGTGAGGGAGATAGCTGCTAGACAAATACAAATAAAAAGTGTACCTATATAGTATCAAGTGGTGATAATGAAGAAAAAGTAGGGTGAGGGGATAGAGAAGAGCACCTGATAGGAGGTGAGGGAGGCTACTTTGGTTTGTCTGAAGAAGTGATATCTGAGCAGACACCAGAATGGTGGAAGGAGCCAGCTGTGGGAAGGTCTGGGGGACGAGTGGGCCAGGCAAGGGGAACAGCAGGTGCAAAGGCCCTGTGGTGGGAAGGAGCCAGCCAGGACAGAGGGAAGCCCATGTGGCTGGAGGAGTGTGGCCAGAAGCTGAGTAGTCAGCCTGGGACTTCTCGTGAACCTGGGCGGTACTGCGCGTGCCATCCCAGGGTTCAGAGCGGGAAGCGGCCGGGGGTGGGGGCAGCAGGCGTCCCCAAGAGGCACTTTCCAAAGGACCCGCAATGGGTGGAGGAGCACGCGGGGACTCCAGCCAGCCTGCCTGGGCTCGAGCTGCGTACCCTTGGGGAAGTTACGTAACTGCTTCCTGCCTCCACTTGCTCCTGTGTAAAATAGAGAAAATTTTCTCTCTCCTGTCTCACAGAGCGAAGACACAGGTGTTATGTGTCTGCCACATCATGAGCACTTAGGTGTCCGCTGCAATTGCTGGTGATCATGGGATTATAATTCTGTGTCATCTCGACTCCCTTCAGAAGGAGGGTTATTACGATGCCCCTCCCCTTTCACATGTGAGGAAACTGTCGCTCAGAGAGGTTGTCCATCACCCAGGGCTGGACAGCTTGGAAATGGCAGGGCTGGATTTGAACCTAGGCTTGCCTGCCCCCAGGTCCAGGCTCCTTCCTCCCTTACAGGGATGTCCCTGCTCGTAGCAGTGTGCGGGCAGTGTCTGGGCGACTTCCTGACTAGGAGGTGACAGGGCAGAGGGGACCGTGTAGGGTGGTGGGCAAGATGCCTTTGAGGGTCAAAATAACTTGTCATCCTAGGAGCCAAATAAAAAAGCCCCAGACTGGAAAGCAGGAAACTTGCTTCAGCTGTTCCTAACTGCCTTCCACCCCCACGTAGCTTTCTGTGCCTTTGACTGTCATGCGGGAGTGGCAGAAACTTTGAGGGAAGCCTTCCTACAGTTCACTCTTTTCTTCTCTTGACAAATAATTATCAAGCATCAACTAATAATGCCTCCTGGCTGACAGCGGCAGAGTGCCTGCTCCATGCCTCACCCTGTGGCCACAGTGTTTATGTGCATAATCCTCGCTATGGTGATCACCCCCATGTTACAGATGAGGAAACTGAGGCTCCAAGAAGTTAGCTGACAAGGCCATACAGCTAGGGTGTGGTGGAGCTGGGATTCCAATCCAGGCATCAGTGGTGAGCAAAACCAGGCCCCTGCCCTCAGGGAGCTTCCACAGGGTCCTGTGTGGTTGGGGGTGGAGGTGACACCTGTGCCTTTGTCTGCAAGGAATGCTCTGTGGTAGCAGGTTATAAGCCGGTCCAGCCAAGTCTGGAGGAGTCAGGGAAGGGGGTTCATTCAGTCAGTGAATATTTTCAAGCTCTGACTCCAGGCCACACCTTGTACTGCATGCAGGGAACACAGGGGAACACCCAGCCTCGACCCCCACTGTCACTGAGTTGGCATCACAAGGAGACGTGGCTGCCCAGATGGGGGCCATCTGTCTTCAAGGTCCCACAGCAAGCCCAGGGGGTGTGCAGAGCAGCACTGACGGCACGCGTTCCCTCCCCTGCAGCTGGAGAAGGAGGAGCAGATACACAGCGTGGACATCGGAAACGATGGCTCGGCCTTCGTGGAGGTGCTGGTGGGCAGCTCGGCCGGAGGGGCCGCGGAGCAAGACTATGAGGTAAGCAGGGGCTTGAGTGGGGCCCCCTCGCCGCCCCAGGCTCTCCTGGGCCCCAGGCTGGGGTGGAGACAAGTTGCACTGACCTCAGCCCTCCGGAAGAGCCCAGCGTACAAAGAGACAAAGAGCAGACCCAGGCAGTAAGCCATACACAGCAGGGCCAAGGCCAAGACTGCATCGCAGTTGCGTAAAGAACCAGAGGCACCCGTTTGTTTTGTGATGAGCAAAACTGCTTTCCTCGGGTCCCAGAGCTTCTCAGAGATGTGCCGGCAAACTGAGATCCTGAATTGCTTGGGAAGCCTCTGTCAGGTGCTTCATTTGTGACAAACATTTACAGGCAGGGATGCCTTTTGCTCTACAAGGAATATTTGAAAGCTGGCCCAGTCTTTTTTTTTTAACTGGTTGCATTAATTCCAGCTGGATTGATGAGATCATTAGTCAACTGGTTAATCAACAGAATGTTTTTGGATAAAAGGAAGCAGACTGTGAAAAAGAGATTTTACAATTTTAAGTGAATAAATCATGTTCCTACAAGATTTTTTTCCTTGCAGTGAGAAATTGTTTCGAACTGAGGTATATTTTACACACAAGAAAATGTACAGGTCAGAGTTTTGCAAGATGTATACACCTGCGCAACCATCCCCCAGATCAGGACGTAGAGAATTGCCAGCGTCCCTGAAAACTCCCTCATGTCCCATTGCTGTCAGCCCTCCCACCCTCAGCTCAGGCCACCACTGATCTCTCTTCTGTCACTACAGACTAGTTTTGCCTGTCCTAGAATTTTGTATAAATGGAATTTTACAACATGTGTTTTTTTTTTTGTGGCTGGCTGCTTTTACTCAATGAACTGTTTTTTTGAGGTTCTTCCATATGTGTATATGTCAGCGGTCTGTTCCCCCTTATTGCTGAGCAGTATTACCAGAAGCGTAGATCATAATTTGTTCATCCATTCCCTTGTTGGCAGGCATCTGGGCTGTTGCCAGTTTTTGACTCTTATGAAAAAGACTGCCGTGAGCATTCTTGTACAAGCCTCTGTATAAGATCTCTTTGGGGTGAATACCTAAGAGTTGAATTGCAGGGTCTTAGGGTAGGTATATGTTTTAACTGTAATAGAAATCGACACTCTTCCAAAGTGCTTGTACTGTGTTATGTTCCCTTCAGCACTATGTGAGTTCTCTTTGCTTCTCATCCTTACTCATACTTGATATTGCCAGTTTTTTAAATGAATGTGTGTTGAATTTCATCAAGTGCTTTTTCTGCCATACAAGGTACATTTTAACAAATGAGGTTTCCCTTGAACACACATTCTTATTCTGAAGGTTCTATAAGTTGTAAAAAGGCAAACTGAGACACATTATATTTTGAAGAGTTTATTTGAGCAAATAATGTGAATGGGGCAGCCCAAACTACAACATGATTAGGGATGTTCTGTGGGCGGGCTGGGACAGAGGTTTTTAGAGAGAAGACATGGAAGCAAAGCAAAGCAATGATTTAATTGGCTACAGCTTAAACAATTGCGTTACTTGGGAAAATCTCGTTACATGACTTTTTTTTTTTAATTGAAGTATAGTCAGTTACAATGTGTAAATTTCTGGTGTACAGCGTAATGTCCCAGTCATGAATATATATATACATATATTCATTTTCATATTCTTTTTCATTAAAGGTTATTACAGTATAGTTCCCTGTGGTTACTTGACTGTGATTAGTTGTTCCTGCATTTCGTTTTCTTAGATTTCGAGTTCATCAACTCTGGTTTAAATTTTGGTTGGTTTACTTAGGCTTCTTAAGGCACCAGAGTCACCTAGTTTGATGGCCTCCTTGTTTAAAATTTTAAACAAAACCAGCAGTCTTTGGGACTGTTTAAAAAAAAAAGTTCTCTCTTCTTGGCAAATAGATTTAGATCAAAATTCTACTTTGTAATTATGGAAACAGAGAAAGTTCTTTGTTAGCTAAAACTTTATCTAATCTGGCGTATGAATCTTTATTATTCACCCTCTTCTCTACCTGGAAAGGTGGAATGGCTAGCTTCATCTTTTCAGAGTCTGAAAACCCCTGTCACCTGAAACTAATATTATAAATCAACTACACCTCAAAAAAACCAAACTTTTAAAAAGAACCCTATGTCAATAGTGTCCCATATTTTTCAAGTTTGTAATTAAACTTCTGCTGGAAATTTTGTTATATAACTTCTGGCCAAGACTGAGTTAAAGACTCTGGGGCTTACAATGTCTGGCTTCTGCCCAGAGACAAGATGCAGCTGGAAGAGCCAAGAAAGAAAAGGAAAAAGGGTCAAGCAGGGCTGGTCCGTGTTGATGTCACCTACACAAGCCAAGCCAAAGGCATGTATTATAATAACTAATGCCGTTTTCTACAAAATCAACAACATGTTCTTTTTTTTTTTTTTTTTTTTTTAGCCCTCCAAATTTTACAAAGGAGATACCTAAGGTTTTGAGGTTAACCCAGTCTAGAGAATAAAGGTTTAATCCTGGAACCTTAAAGACAGTATTGGATGATAAAAACAGCTGGAGTTGTTTTCTCTTTACAATGAATGGGAGGAGCATAAATTCAGAGGAAAGCTCCCCTTTTGTATGGGTGGCAGCTGCCAACCACAGTTCGCGTTACCCCTTCATTTAGTCACTAGATGATACTTCAGCTCCCCCATCAGCTCAAAAACAGGCCTTTTATAAACAAGTATAGTCAGGGCCAGGGATATGGCTTCCCTTCTGTATAATTTTCTTTATCTTTGTTGTTTCCTTTTCATAATCAGGGCTGAGCACAGAGACATCTAGTTACAGTATGTTTTTTTTCTCAGCAAAAAGCTTCTGTTTCCTAATTTCATGGATTTTACAGTGTGTCAGAAAAGAGACTGAGTAAAGATTTTGCCCAACTAAAACTGGCTTACTGCCAAATAATATTTATAGTTTCCTTAGGAGAGAAGTCCAGCATTAGGCAGACCCAGAGTTGATCTGGCAGCTGAACAAAGTCAAGGTGCTAAGTTGGGCACCTCTTGATTCTTTTGGTCTTGGCTGCATGGTTACAAGATGATTGCCATTGCTCCATCCATCACCTAGTAGCATCCAAAGCAGAAAGTGGGGAAAAAAAAAAAAAGCAGAAAGTGGAGGAGTGGAGAGGCAGAAATGCAGTGGTTTTCTTCCATCCTGTTTCTTTTTAATGAGGAAGGAAAATCTTTCCCGGAAGCCTCCAGCAGGCTTCTTTGTGACATGGCATTGGCCAGACCTGGGTCATGTGCCTGTCCTTGGACCAACACTGGCAGAGGGAATTCTAATGCTTGCATTAATCATGGTTCATCCCTTAGTGTTGGACATGCAGCTGTCCCACTCTTTTTTCAAAACTGGTCAGTTTTTGCTCCATCCTACTGTCTGTACTGTCTGTAGCTCCATTTATTTCTTTAAACTATTAAACACACTTTTATTGTGTGTTTGATAATGTAATACATAATTCTTTTTTTGTATGTATATTTTTATTGAAGTATAGTCAGTTTACAATGTTGTGTCAATTTCTAGTGTACAGCATAATGCTTCAGTCATACATGAAAATACATTATTCATTTTCATATTCTTTTTCACCATAAGTTACTACAGGATATTGAATATAGTTCCCTGTGCTATACAGTATGAACTTATTGTTTATTTTTCTTTGTCTTTCTGGCTTAGTTCACTTAGAATGACAATCTCCAGGTCCATCCATGTTGGTGTAAATGGCATTATTTTAATCTTTTTTATGGCTGAGTAGTGTTCCATTGTATAAATATACCACAACTTCTTTATCTAGTCATCTGTTGATGGACATTTAGGTTGTTTCCATGTCTTGGCTATTGTAAATAGTGCTAATACACGCAGTTTTTGTGGGTCTGAGTCCACAGTTTGTGGTTTCTGCTGACCCTAAGTCATGGCGGCCTGTTTCCTCATGCCTTGTGTGTGTGTGTGTGTGTGTGTGTGTGTGTGTGTGTGTGTGATAACTTCTGTTCTTGGGGAATATATCTGTGGGGATTCTTTGGGGGCCTGGTTTGAGTACGTTCCTCCAAAGGGGCTTTGCCCTGGCATCAGGTGCTACTGCATACACGGGACCACTTATAGTTTTCAACTCGGGTTTTTCCACACAGGTAGCATGTGGATTTTTCCTCTAAATCCTTGAGTACAGACCTGCAGTTAGGAGTTTCCAGAGAGAATTTTTCATCTTTCCTCTGCTGTCCCCTGAGAGCTAAATTCTCCCACTGGTTCTCCCATGAGACACATGTCCCCCTAAATTACACACAAAGGGTGTTGCCCTTTGGAGGGCCCAGCTCCATGCACTGTGGCCACAGTCTCTGAGATGCCTTTCTTCTTGGCTTGGAGCCAAGGCTTTGTCTCCCCTTCTCTGCTGTTACCACCACCCAGAGCTCTTCGAGATCAAGCTCTGTGGCCCCTGGAATCAGCAATAGGGCAAATGCCAATGTCAGTGCCACCGGCTGTACTGGTCAAGGTTTCACCAGGAGACTGAAACCACCCCAGTTACATTTAACAGAGAGAATTGGTGATGAGGTATTAAACTGAAGAGGTGGGAAGACTAAGGTTGGACAAAGAAGCAATGGCAGGGAGCGGCCACCAATCTTAGGGTTGGAGGAACAAAAGGAAGAGGTTGGAATTATTGAAACAATGATATTTAGAAGCTTGGAGATAGGGCCCTTGGAGTTAAAACTCAGACCGTGAGGAAGGGGTGCTGCCCTGCTGGTTCTGGTGTGTCCCTGAGCAGATGCCCTGAGGCCAGTTCTGCAAGTGTTGAGAAGCTGCAGACTGGATTCACCCGCCGCCCCCCTCCCCCAACCCCGGCAAACAGCTGCAGAAGGAAACACACCTGGGTTGCTGTTCACCTGCCAGAGACAGCAGAGCCCTCCTCTCTCCTCCATCCTTGAGCCCCTCTCTGTAGCGCCCCCTGTTGGTGGAGCCTGACAAGGAGCCCATGGACCCTGCTCAGCATCACGGAACTGAGCCACCAAGGGTGCGTGCGGACTGAGAGACAGTCTCTTAATAGACTTCTGTGCTGTCACTTCTGGCCTCCTTCCCCTTGCCTTTCTGCTGACTCCTCCATGTGTTTCCAGAAGGTGTTTGCACGTTGGGCTTGTTGTGAAGATCCTCACCCCAGAGGGTTCCTTAGACTGGATAGCCTGCAGCTGGCCAGATATGGAAAACTCTGTGGAAGGATTTAGATAAGGATCGATCGTCCAGATCTGGAAGTGGAAGTGTCCCTCTGGGGCCTGTGTTAGGGAAGGACTGACTGGAGGCCCAGAAACAAGAGATGAGTCTAGAGACCTTGAGGCACATTGACATACAAGCTGGACCTGGTGACTCCCTCATCCCTGCTGGGACCCCTGCCCTCCTCCAGCCCCTAGGAGGTGTCACCAAAACCAGCCAGGCCCAGCTCCCATTCACTGTGCCTTTTTCCAGGTCCTTCTGGTCACCTCTTCCTTCATGTCCCCTTCTGAGAGTCGCAGTGGCTCAAACCCTAACCGTGTTCGCATTTTTGGGCCTGACAAACTGGTCCGGGCAGCAGCAGAGAAGCGCTGGGACCGTGTCAAAATTGTCTGCAGCCAGCCCTACAGCAAGGTACCTTGGGTGGGAGCTGGGTGCGGGGTCCTCGGGCCTGAGCCACTAGAGAGGAGGGGCTGAGTTGGAGTCCCAGAGGGCTGGGGAGACTGGACAGCTGGTCTCCCCATGGGATTATGAGGAGGCTGGGTCCCTGCATTCCTGGAAATGTTTGAGATCCTCCCCACATAGGAATCTTCATTTACTGGAGGAACATTAGGAAGGCTGACCTGCAAGACTACGGGGGAATTGGAATGGGGAGCCGCTGACTCAGTGGAGGCATGGCCTCATAGATTTGGGCCTTGTGATTAACATCATGAGACCTGGCATCAGAAGGCTGGTTTAAGACCTGGCTACTCCACTTCTCAGCTGTATGACCTCAGGCAAGGGACCTCACCTCTCTAGCCTCAGTTTGTTGGTCCTTATCGGGTTGCTGTCAGTTAGGGATGCTAGGCTGCGGTGACAGGACCCGAGTGTGTGATACAGCACACAAAGGTGTACTTCTTACCTGTGGATCTGTCCCGGGAGCTGTTCAGCCGATCATCTGGGAACCAGGCTCCTTCCGTCTTATGGTCTGCATCCACTCTGTGGAGGAGGAAAGAGCCCGAAGCTTTTTCGAGTTTCAGAAGTGGCATGCAGCCGCCTCCCATTCCGCAGGCAGGACTTGGGGTGCAGAGTGTATTCACTCAGACACCCAGCAGCCTTTGCCAGGGCTTCGTGAAGGGCTTCGCACTGACCCTGACCCTCAGTTAGGGCTCAGTAACAGCTCGCTGGTATTGTCTTTGTCATTATCATCCGGGCACCTCCTCGGGCACGTGCATCCTTAGTGGGAAAGAGCAAGAAAGGGGTTTCCCTGAATGAAAGGGGCTTTGGGGCCAGCCCTCTGTCCTTGGCCAGACTCCCTGAGTCCCACCCCTCCTTTCCCAGGACACCCCCTATGGCCTGAGTTTTATACGGTTTCACAGCCCCCCAGACAAAGACGAGGCAGAGGCCTCATCATCCCAGGTAAGCTCTTCCCACCACTGCCCAGAGCCTTCTCCCCACCTCCTCACCCCCACCTGCCCACAGCCCACCCACTGCACTGACCTTGTGGGACCTTAGAAGGTGACCAAGCTCGGCCAGTTCCGTGTGAAGGAGGAGGATGAGAGTCCCAGCTCCCTGAGACCCGGGGCTCTCTTCTTCAGCCGGATCAACAAGACACCCCCGGGTGAGTGTGGAAAATTGGGTCCTCAGTGAGTAGAGGCCGGGGGCCTGGACTCCTGGGTCTGAGGGAGGAGGGGCTGGGGACCCAGACTCCTGGATCACTGCTGGCTTTTGGAACAGCATTCTGTGTCCCGTGGAGAGGAGAAGAGGGTCTGAGGGCCCAGCCCTCTCAACCTGGATCCACTTTCTCTGTAGTCACAGCCAGTGAGCCGCCAGGACCCAGCTATGCAGCTGCTACACTGCAGGCCTCCAGTGCCGCCTCCTCGGCCTCCCCGGCCTCCAAGGCTGTGGGCAGCACCTCCAAGGTGAGGTCATCAGACCCTGGTGGGGCAGAGAAGGAGGAGAGGAGCCAGAGGCCTCAACCCATCCCACCCCCGCAGCCTCAGGAGTCCCCCAAAGGCAAGAGGAAGTTGGATTTAAACCAAGAAGAGAAGAAGACCTCCAGCAAACCGCCAGCACAGCCCTCACCGCCCTCCCTCAAGAGACCCAAATGTGAGCAAACTGGATTCCTTGTTCACACACGGGCTGGTGCTCCTGGGTCTGAGGGAGGAGGGCTGAGCTGGCGTCCCAGGAGTACTAACGGAGTCTACTCTTCGGCTTCCCCAGTGCCAGCTCCCACCCGTACCCCAGCCGCTGCCCCCGTCCCTGCCCCAGCACGGGGGGCAGCGCCAGGGAAGCCCCGAGGAGAAGGCGCCGAGCCCCGGGCACCCCGAGCTGGCCCGCAGGAGCTGGGGAAGATCCTTCAGGGTGTGGTGGTGGTGCTGAGTGGCTTCCAGAACCCCTTCCGCTCAGAGCTCCGGGACAAGGCCCTGGAGCTGGGGGCCAAGTATCGGCCAGACTGGACTCCAGACAGCACCCACCTCATGTAGGCCTGTGCCCCCAGCCCCATGCTCCCCGCTGCCTCTCCTCCGTCTCCGCCTCCTCCATCCTGCTTTCTCTCCTTGTCACCTCGCCCTGCCATATCCTCTGCCTCTCTTTCTCTTCTGATTCTTATGTCTTCCCCTCAATCTCCCTGTCTTCTCTGCTCCTCCCCCATCTGTGCCTTCATCTCTCCCTCCCTCCCTCCCTCTTTCTCTCCCTCCCTGCCTCCCTTGTCTCTCTTTGCCCTTTGCCTCTCAGATCACACCTGACTAACACCCTCCATTCTGCCCCCGACCCCGCAGCTGTGCCTTCGCCAACACCCCCAAGTACAGCCAGGTCCTTGGCCTTGGAGGCCGAATAGTGCGGAAAGAGTGGGTGCTGGACTGTCACCGCATGCGGCGGCGGCTGCCCTCACGGAGGTGAGGCCTCACTGCACATGTGTGCTCTACACACGCACACGCACACGCACACACACATACTGACCCTGCCCCTCGTCCCTGGGCCAGGCAGTGCCAGGGATCTGGAGAGAAATCAGGCTGGGGCCTGCCTTTGGAGAAGATAGGGAGCCCAGAGTCAGCAGACTTCCAAGGAGCAGGGGCAGAGGCTGGGAGACCAGGAGGAGGGAGGAGAGGCTTGCCTGGGAGTCCGTGGAGGGCTCTGGGAACAGAGAAGGAAAAGGGCATTGCACGCTGGACAAGCAGCGTTTGCGGAGGCTGAGGGTAGAGAATAGAGAGTTGGGGTCCATTTACATCCATTCAGAGCAAGACCCCGAAGGCCCTGCTCGGTACCAGGCTGGGCATCAAACGTGAGGTGCTGCCCTCAAAGGCATCTGACTTTGATGAGGGGCCAGACTTGTTACAAAAGTTTGGAGCAAGGGTGGGTGTAGGGCATACCTAGCATGCACGAGGTCCTGGGTTCAATCGCCAGTACCTCCATTAAAAAAATTTTTTTTAATTAAAAATTTAAAAAACCTTTCACTATATAAAAAAAAAGAAAAGAAAAAAAGGGAGGAAGGCCCAAGGGGAGGACCACAGTGATCTAGGGGTCTTCAAGGAGGAGGAGAGATTTGCCAGGCTCAGCAGAGGCGGAGAGCATGCTGGGAGGAGGAGCCAAGGTTGTGTCTGCCTGGAGGAGCTTCAGGGGGTGCTTGGCTTGCAGTGGGAGGCAGGACGTGGCAGGAAAACCAGGCCGGGGCAGCAGGAGCCATAAAGTGCTTTTGAGCTGGGGAAGGGCCGGCTCAGATCTGCGGCCCGGGGACTGGAGGGGAGACTTGAGTCACCCCCTTGGAAAGAAGACAAGGCCTGCATGTGTTCAGTGTTGGGGCTGCGCCCGGCCTGTTTGAGACAGTCTGTCATGGAGGCTGCAGGTGGAGGTGGACGCGAGAAGGTGGTGGATCAGCTTAGAAAGTGCTTCTAGCACCTGGGGTCCACCCAGCTCCACAGACCCCTCATCTGTAGTTCTGGAATCCAAACAAGCTTAGAAGCCAAAAGCCAACAGATTGTCTACATTTAGCACAAACTCACTTGCTGCGTGATTCTCCTGAGTTGTGTGAAGCTCTTTATGGACTTCATTTATCCCACTAAGCGTGCCATCATGTTTATTACAGAAATATGAATGGGTTTGCTTTACAGGGCACTCCTTCATATACCCCACTGGGGGGTGTTATATACCAAACTGCACAC